>NC_090437.1:1062724203-1072724203 GCF_031143425.1 Pleurodeles waltl
CCACCCAGCGTTCCCCCAAGTCTCCCGATAAAAATGATACCTCACTTGTGTGGGTAAGCCTAGCGCCCGCAACAGGAAATGCCCCAAAACACCACGTGGACACATCCCATTTTTTGATAGAAAACAGAGGTTTTTTTTGCAAAGTGCCTACCTGTAGATTTTGGCCTTTAGCTCAGCCGGCACCTAGGGAAACCTACCAAACCTGTTCATTTTTGAAAACTAGAGACCTAGGGAAATCCAAGATGGGGTGACTTGTGGGGTTCTGACCAGGTTCTGTTACCCAGAATTCTTTGCAAACCTCAAAATTTGGCTAAAAAAACACATTTTCCTTTTATTTCGGTGACAGAAAGTTCTGGAATATGAGAGGAGCCACAAAATTTCCTTCCACCCACTGTTCCCCCAAGTCTCCCGATAAAAATGATACCTCACTTGTGTGGGTAGGCCTAGGGCCCGCGACAGGAAATACCCCAAAACACAAGGTGGACACATCCCATTTTTTGACAGAAAACAGAGGTGTTTTTTGCAAAGTGCCTACCTGTAGATTTTGGCCTCTAGCTCAGCCGGCACCTAGGGAAACCTACCAAACCTGTGCATTTTTTAAAACTAGAGACCTAGGGAAATCCAAGATGGGGTGACTTGTGGGGTCTGACCAGGTTCTGTTACCCAGAATTCTTTGCAAACCTCAAAATTTGGCTAAAAAAACACATTTTCCTTATATTTCGGTGACAGAAAGTTCTGGAATCTGAGAGGAGCCACAAATTTCCTTCCACACAGCGTTCCCCCAAGTCTCCCGATAAAAATGATACCTCACTTGTGTGGGTAGGCCTAGCGCAGGCGATAGGAAATGCCCCAAAACACAACGTGGACACATCCCATTTTTTGACAGAAAACAGAGGTGTTTTTTGCAAAGTGCCTACCTGTAGATTTTGGCCTTTGGCTCAGCCGGAACCTAGGGAAACCTACCAAACCTGTGCATTTTTCAAAACTAGAGACCTAGGGGAATCCAACATGGGGTGACTTGTGGGGCTCTGACCAGGTTCTGTTACACAGAATACTTTGCAAACCTCAAAATTTGGCTAAAAAAACATGTTTTCCTCACATTTCGGTGACAGAAAGTTCTGGAATCTGAGAGGAGCCACAAATTTCCTTCCACACAGCGTTCCCCCAAGTCTCCCGATAAAAATGATACCTCACTTGTGTGGGTAGGCCTAGCGCAGGCGATAGGAAATGCCCCAAAACACAACGTGGACACATCCCATTTTTTGACAGAAAACAGAGGTGTTTTTTGCAAAGTGCCTACCTGTAGATTTTGGCCTTTTGGCTCAGCCGGAACCTAGGGAAACCTACCAAACCTGTGCATTTTTCAAAACTAGAGACCTAGGGGGAATCCAACATGGGGTGACTTGTGGGGCTCTGACCAGGTTCTGTTACACAGAATACTTTGCAAACCTCAAAATTTGGCTAAGAAAACATGTTTTCCTCACATTTCGGTGACAGAAAGTTCTGGAATCTGAGAGGAGCCACAAATTCCTTCTACCAAGCGTTCCCCCAAGTCACCCGATAAAAATGATACCTCACTTGTGTGGGTAGGCCTAGCGCCCGCGACAGGAAATGCCCCAAAACACAACGTGGAAACATCCCATTTTTTGACAGACAACAGAGGTGTTTTTTGCAAAGTGCCTACCTGTAGATTTTGGCCTCTACCTCAACCGGCACCTAGGGAAACCTACCAAACCTGTGCAGTTTTGAAAACTAGAGACCTAGGGGAATCCAAGATGGGGTGACTTGTGGGGCTCTCACCAGGTTCTGTTACCTAAAATCCTTTGCAAACCTCAAAATTTGGCTAAAAAAACACATTTTCCTCACATTTTGGTGACAGAAAATTCTGAAATCTGAGAGGAGCCACAAATTTCCTTCCACCCACCGTTCCCCCAAGTCTCCCGATAAAAATGATACCTCACTTGTGTGGGTAGGCCTAGGGCCCGCGACAGGAAAAACCCCAAAACACAACGTGGACACATCCCATTTTTTGACAGAAAACAGGTGCTTTTTGCAAAGTGCCTACCTGTAGATTTTGGCCTCTACCACAGCCAGCACCTAGGGAAACCTACCAAACCTGTGCATTTCTGAAAACTAGAGACCTAGGGAAATCCAAGATGGGGTGACTTGTGGGGTTCTGACCAGGTTCAGTTACCCAGAATTCTTTGCAAACCTCAAAATTTGACAAAAAAAAACACATTTTCCTTATATTTCGGTGACAGAAAGTTCTGGAATCTGAGAGGAGCCACAAATTTCCTTCCACACAGCGTTCCCCCAAGTCTCCCGATATAATGATACCTCACTTGTGTGGGTAGGCCTAGCGCAGGCGACAGGAAATGCCCCAAAAACACAACGTAGACACATCCCATTTTTTGACAGAAAACAGAGGTGTTTTTTGCAAAGTGCCTACCTGTAGATTTTGGCCTTTATCTCAGCTGGAACCTAGGGAAACCTACCAAACCTGTGCATTTTTCAAAACTAGAGACCTAGGGGGAATCCAACATGGGGTGACTTGTGGGGCTCTGACCAGGTTCTGTGACCCAGAATTCTTTGCAAACCTCAAAATTTGGCTAAAAAAACACATTTTCCTTATATTTCGGTGACAGAAAGTTCTGGAATCTGAGAGGAGCCACAAATTTCCTTCCACCAAGGATTCCCCCAAGTCTCCCGATAAAAATGATACCTCACTTGTGTGGGTAGGCCTAGCGCTCGCGTCAGGAAATGCTCCAAAACACAACGTGGACACATCACATTTTTTGACAGACAACAGAGGTGTTTTTTGCAAAGTGCCTACATGTAGATTTTGGCCTCTAGCTCAGCGGGCACCTGGGGAAACCTACTAAACCTGTGCATTTTTTAAAACTAGAGACCTAGGGGAATCCAGGATGGAGTGACTTGTGGGGCTCTCACCAGGTTTTGTTACCCAAAATCCTTTGCAAACCTCAAAATTGGGCTAAAAAAACACATTTTCCTCACATTTTGGTGACAGAAAGTTCTGGAATCTGAGAGGAGCCACAAATTTCCTTCCACCCACTGTTCCCACAAGTCTCCTGATAAAAATGATACCTCACTTGTGTGGGTAGGCCTAGGGCCCGCGACAGGAAATGCCCCAAAACACAACGTGGACACATCCCATTTTTTGACAGAAAACAGGGTTTTTTTTGCAAAGTGCCTACCTGTAGATTTTGGCCTTTATCTCAGCCAGAACCTAGGGAAACCTACCAAACCTGTGCATTTTTCAAAACTAGAGACCTAGGGGAATCCAACATGGGGTGACTTGTGGGGCTCTGACCAGGTTCTGTTACCCAGAATTCTTTGCAAACCTCAAAATTTGGCTAAAAAAACACATTTTCCTTATATTTCGGTGACAGAAAGTTCTGGAATCTGAGAGGAGCCACAAATTTCCTTCCACCAAGCATTCCCCCAAGTCTCCCGATAAAAATGATACCTCACTTGTGTGGGTAGGCCTAGCGCTCGCGTCAGGAAATGCTCCAAAACACAACGTGGACACATCCCATTTTTTGACAGACAACAGAGGTGTTTTTTGCAAAGTGCCTAACTGTAGATTTTGGCCTCTAGCTCAGCGGGCACCTAGGGAAACCTACTAAACCTGTGCATTTTTTAAAACTAGAGACCTAGGGGAATCCTAAATGGAGTGACTTGTGGGGCTCTCACCAGGTTCTGTTACCCAAAATCCTTTGCAAACCTCAAAATTGGGCTAAAAAAACACATTTTCCTCACATTTTGGTGACAGAAAGTTCTGGAATCTGAGAGGAGCCACAAATTTCCTTCCACCCACTGTTCCCACAAGTCTCGCGATAAAAATGATACCTCACTTGTGTGGGTAGGCCTAGGGCCCGCGGCAGGAAATGCCCCAAAACACCACGTGGACACATCTCATTTTTGACAGAAAACAGGTTTTTTTTTTTGCAAAGTGCCTACCTGTAGATTTTGGCCTTTAGCTCACCCGGCACCTAGGGAAACCTACCAAACCTGTGCATTTTTTAAAACTAGAGACCTAGGGAAATCCAAGATGGGGTGACTTGTGGGGTTCTGACCAGGTTCTGTTACCCAGAATTCTTTGCAAACCTCAAGATTTGGCTAAAAAAACACATTTTCCTTATATTTCGGTGACAGAAAGTTCTGGAATCTGAGAGGAGCCACAAATTTCCTTCCACCAAGCATTCCCCCAAGTCTCCCGATAAAAATGATACCTCACTTGTGTGGGTAGGCCTAGCGCTCGCGTCAGGAACTGCTCCAAAACACAACGTGGACACATCCCATTTTTTGACAGACAACAGAGGTGTTTTTTGCAAAGTGCCTACCTGTAGATTTTGGCCTCTAGCTCAGCGGGCACCTAGGGAAACCTACTAAACCTGTGCATTTGTTAAAACTAGAGACCTAGGGGAATCCAAGATGGAGTGACTTGTGGGGCTCTCACCAGGTTCTGTTACCCAAAATCCTTTGCAAACTTGAAAAATTGGGCTAAAAAAACTCATTTTCCTCACATTTTGGTGACAGAAAGTTCTGGAATCTGAGAGGAGCCACACATTTCCTTCCACCCACTGTTCCCACAAGTCTCCTGATAAAAATGATACCTCACTTGTGTGGGTAGGCCTAGGGCCCGCGACAGGAAATACCCCAAAACACAACGTGGACACATCCCATTTTTTGACAGAAAACAGAGGTGTTTTTTGCAAAGTGCCTACCTGTAGATTTTGGCCTCTAGCTCAGCCGGCACCTAGGGAAACCTACCAAACCTGTGCATTTTTGAAAACTAGAGACCTAGGGGAATCCAAGATGGGGTGACTTGTGGGGCTCTCACCAGGTTCTGTTACCCAAAACCCTTTGCAAACCTCAAAATTTGGCTAAAAAAACACATTTTCCTCACATTTTGGTGAGAGAATGTTCTGGAATCTGAGAGGAGCCACAAATGTCCTTCCACACAGCGTTCCCCCAAGTCTCCCGATAAAAATGATACCTCACTTGTGTGGGTAGGCCTAGGGCCCGCGACAGGAAAAACCCCAAAACACAACGTGGACACATCCCATTTTTTGACAGAAAACAGGTGTTTTTTGCAAAGTGCCTACCTGTAGATTTTGGCCTATACCTCAGCCAGCACCTAGGGAAACCTACCAAACCTGTGCATTTTTGAAAACTAGAGACCTAGGGAAATCCAAGATGGGGTGACTTGTGGGGTTCTGACCAGGTTCTGTTACCCAGAATCCTTTGCAAACCTCAAAATGTGGCTAAAAAACAAGTTTTCCTCATATTTCGGTGACAGAAAGTTCTGGAACCTGAGAGGAGCCACAAATTTCCTTCCACCCAGAGTTCCCCCAAGTCTCCCGATAAAAATGATACCTCACTTGTGTGGGTAAGCCTAGCGCCCGCGACAGGAAATGTCCCAAAACACCACGTGGACACATCCCATTTTTTGACAGAAAACAGAGGGTTTTTTTTGCAAAGTGCCTACCTGTAGATTTTGGCCTTTAGCTCAGCCGGCACCTAGGGAAACCTACCAAACCTGTGCATTTTTTAAAACTAGAGACCTAGGGAAATCCAAGATTGGGGTGACTTGTGGGGTTCTGACCAGGTTCTGTTACCCAGAATTCTTTGCAAACCTCAAAATTTGGCTAAAAAAACACATTTTCCTTATATTTCGGTGACAGAAAGTTCTGGAATCTGAGAGGAGCCACAAATTTCCTTCCACACACCGTTCCCCCAAGTCTCCCGATAAAAATGATACCTCACTTGTGTGGGTAGGCCTAGCGCAGGCGACAGGAAATGCCCCAAAACACAACGTGGACACATCCCATTTTTTGACAGAAAACAGAGGTGTTTTTTGCAAAGTGCCTACCTGTAGATTTTGGCCTTTATCTCAACTGGAACCTAGGGAAACCTACCAAACCTGTGCATTTTGCAAAACTAGAGACCTAGGGGAATCCAACATGCGGTGACTTGTGGGGCTCTGACCAGGTTCTGTTACCCAGAATTCTTTGCAAACCTCAAAATTTGGCTAAAAAAACACATTTTCCTTATATTTCGGTGACAGAAAGTTCTGGAATCAAAGAGGAGCTACAAATTTCCTTCCACACATCGTTCCCCCAAGTCTCCCGATAAAAATGATACCTCACTTGTGTGGGTAGGCCTAGCGCAGGCGACAGGAAATGCCCCAAAACACAACGTGGACACATCCAATTTTTTGACAGAAAACAGATGTGTTTTTTGCAAAGTGCCTACCGGTAGATTTTGGCCTTTGGCTCAGCCGGAACCTAGGGAAACCTACCAAACCTGTGCATTTTTTAAAACTAGAGACCTAGGGAAATCCAAGATGGGGTGACTTGTGGGGTTCTGACCAGGTTCTGTTACCCAGAATCCTTTGCAAACATCAAAATGTGGCAAAAAAACAAGTTTTCCTCATATTTCGGTGACAGAAAGTTCTGAAACCTGAGAGGAGCCACAAATTTCCTTCCACCCAGCGTTCCCCCAAGTCTCCCGATAAAAATGATACCTCACTTGTGTGGGTAAGCCTAGCGCCCGCGACAGGAAATGCCCCAAAACACCACGTGGACACATCCCATTTTTTGACAGAAAACAGAGGTTTTTTTTGCAAAGTGCCTACCTGTAGATTTTGGCCATTAGCTCAGCCGGCACCTAGGGAAACCTACCAAACCTGTGCATTTTTGAAAACTAGAGACCTAGGGAAATCCAAGATGGGGTGACTTGTGGGGTTCTGACCAGGTTCTGTTACCCAGAATTCTTTGCAAACCTCAAAATTTGGCTAAAAAAACACATTTTCCTTATATTTCGGTGACAGAAAGTTCTGGAATCTGAGAGGAGCCACAAATTTCCTTCCACCCACTGTTCCCCCAAGTCTCCCGATAAAAATGATACCTCACTTGTGTGGGTAGGCCTAGGGCCCGCAACAGGAAAAACCCCAAAACACAACGTGGACACATCCCATTTTTTGAAAGAAACCAGGTGTTTTTTGCAAAGTGCCTACCTGTAGATTTTGGCCTCTACCTCAGCCAGCACCTAGGGAAACCTACCAAACCTGTGCATTTTTGAAAACTAGAGACCTAGGGAAATCCAAGATGGGGTGACTTGTGGGATTCTGACCAGGTTCTGTTACCCAGAATCCTTTGCAAACCTCAAAATGTGGCTAAAAAACAAGTTTTCCTCATATTTCGGTGACAGAAAGTTCTGGAATCTGAGAGGAGCCACACATTTCCTTCCACCCACTGTTCCCCCAAGTCTCCCGATAAAAATGATACCTCACTTGTGGGGGTAGGCCTATGGCCCGCAACAGGAAATACCCCAAAACACAACGTGGACACATCCCATTTTTTGACAGAAAACAGAGGTGTTTTTTGCAAAGTGCCTACCTGTAGATTTTGGCATCTAGCTCACCCGGCACCTAGGGAAACCTACCAAACCTGTGCATTTTTTAAAACTAGAGACCTAGGGAAATCCAAGATGGGGTGACTTGTGGGTTTCTGACCAGGTTCTGTTACCAAGAATCCTTTGCAAACCTCAAAATGTGGCTATAAAACAAGTTTTCCTCATATTTCGGTGACAGAAAGTTCTGGAATCGGAGAGGAGCCACAAATGTCCTTCCACACAGCGTTCCCCCAAGTCTCCCGATAAAAATGATACCTCACTTGTGTGGGTAGGCCTAGCGCAGGCGACAGGAAATGCCCCAAAACACAACGTGGACACATCCCATTTTTTGACAGAAAACAGATGTGTTCTTTGCAAAGTGCCTACCTGTAGATTTTGGCCTCTAGCTCAGCCGGAACCTAGGGAAACCTACTAAACCTGTGCATTTTTTAAAACTAGAGACCTAGGGAAATCCAAGATGGGGTGACTTGTGGGGTTCTGACCAGGTTCTGTTACCCAGAATCCTTTGCAAACCTCAAAATGTGGCTAAAAAACAAGTTTTCCTCATATTTCGGTGACAGAAAGTTCTGGAACCTGAGAGGAGCCACAAATTTCCTTCCACCCAGCGTTCCCCCAAGTCTCCCGATAAAAATGATACCCTCACTTGTGTGGGTAAGCCTAGCGCCCGCGACAGGAAATGACCCAAAACACCACGTGGACACATCCCATTTTTTGACAGAAAACAGAGGTTTTTTTTGCAAAGTGCCTACCTGTAGATTTTGGCCTTTAGCTCAGACGGCACCTAGGGAAAACCACCAAACCTGTGCATTTTTGAAAACTAGAGACCTAGGGAAATCCAAGATGGGGTGACTTGTGGGGTTCTGACCAGGTTCTGTTACCCAGAATTCTTTGCAAACCTCAAAATTTGGCTAAAAAAACACATTTTCCTTATATTTCGGTGACAGAAAGTTCTGGAATCTGAGAGGAGCCACAAATTTCCTTCCACCCACTGTTCCCCCAAGTCTCCCGATAAAAATGATACCTCACTTGTGTGGGTAGGCCTAGGGCCCGCGACAGGAAATACCCCAAAACACAACGTGGACACATCCCATTTTTTGACAGAAAACAGGTGTTTTTTGCAAAGTGCCTACCTGTAGATTTTGGCCTTTATCTCAGCCGGCACCTAGGGAAACCTACCAAACCTGTGCATTTTTGAAAACTAGAGACCTAGGGAAATCCAAGATGGGGTGACTTGTGGGGTTCTGATCAGGTTCTGTTACCCAGAATTCTTTGCAAACCTCAAAATTTGGCTAAAAAAACACATTTTCCTTATATTTTGGTGACAGAAAGTTCTGGAATCTGAGAGAAGCCACAAATTTCCTTCCACCCACTGTTCCCCCAAGTCTCCCGATAAAAATGATACCTCACTTGTGTGGGTAGGCCTAGGGCCCGCGACAGGAAATACCCCAAAACACAACGTGGACACATCCCATTTTTTGACAAAAAACAGAGGTGTTTTTTGCAAAGTGCCTACCTGTAGATTTTGGCCTCTAGCTCAGCCGGCACCTAGGGAAACCTACCAAACCTGTGCATTTTTTAAAACTAGAGACCTAGGGAAATCCAAGATGGGGTGACTTGTGGGGTTCTGACCAGGTTCTGATACCCAGAATCCTTTGCAAACCTCAAAATGTGGCTAAAAAACAAGTTGTCCTCATATTTCGGTGACAGAAAGTTCTGGAATCTGAGAGGAGCCACAAATTTCCTTCCACACAGCGTTCCCCCAAGTCTCCCGATAAAAATGATACCTCACTTGTGTGGGTAGGCCTAGCGCAGGCGATAGGAAATGCCCCAAAACACAACGTGGACACATCCCATTTTTTGACAGAAAACAGAGGTGTTTTTTGCAAAGTGCCTACCTGTAGATTTTGGCCTTTGGCTCAGCCGGAACCTAGGGAAACCTACCAAACCTGTGCATTTTTCAAAACTAGAGACCTAGGGGAATCCAACATGGGGTGACTTGTGGGGCTCTGACCAGGTTCTGTTACACAGAATACTTTGCAAACCTCAAAATTTGGCTAAAAAAACATGTTTTCCTCACATTTCGGTGACAGAAAGTTCTGGAATCTGAGAGGAGCCACAAATGTCCTTCTACCAAGCGTTCCCCCAAGTCATCCGATAAAAATGATACCTCACTTGTGTGGGTAGGCCTAGCGCCCGCGACAGGAAATGCCCCAAAACACAACGTGGAAACATCCCATTTTTTGACAGACAACAGAGGTATTTTTTGCAAAGTGCCTACCTGTAGATTTTGGCCTCTACCTCAACCGGCACCTAGGGAAACCTACCAAACCTGTGCAGTTTTGAAAACTAGAGACCTAGGGGAATCCAAGATGGGGTGACTTGTGGGGCTCTCACCAGGTTCTGTTACCTAAAATCCTTTGCAAACCTCAAAATTTGGCTAAAAAAACACATTTTCCTCACATTTTGGTGACAGAAAATTCTGATATCTGAGAGGAGCCACAAATTTCCTTCCACCCACCGTTCCCCCAAGTCTCCCGATAAAAATGATACCTCACTTGTGTGGGTAGGCCTAGGGCTCGCGACAGGAAAAACCCCAAAACACAATGTGGACACATCCCATTTTTTGACAGAAAACAGAGGTGTTTTTTGCAAAGTGCCTACCTGTAGATTTTGGCCTTTGGCTCAGCCGGAACCTAGGGAAACCTACCAAACCTGTGCATTTTTCAAAACTAGAGACCTAGGGGAATCCAACATGGGGTGACTTGTGGGGCTCTGACCAGGTTCTGTTACACA
Organism: Pleurodeles waltl; assembly: GCF_031143425.1. Classification (NCBI taxonomy): domain Eukaryota; kingdom Metazoa; phylum Chordata; class Amphibia; order Caudata; family Salamandridae; genus Pleurodeles; species Pleurodeles waltl. The sequence continues at coordinate 1,062,734,437 of NC_090437.1, forward strand.
GAATACTTTGCAAACCTCAAAATTTGGCTAAAAAAACATGTTTTCCTCACATTTCGGTGACAGAAAGTTCTGGAATCTGAGAGGAGCCACAAATTTCCTTCTACCAAGCGTTCCCCAAGTCGCCCGCGACAGGAAATGCCCCAAAACACAACGTGGAAACATCCCATTTTTTGACAGACAACAGAGGTGTTTTTTGCAAAGTGTCTACCTGTAGATTTTGGCCTCTACCTCAACCGGCACCTAGGGAAACCTACCAAACCTGTGCAGTTTTGAAAACTAGAGACCTAGGGGAATCCAAGATGGGGTGACTTGTGGGGCTCTCACCAGGTTCTGTTACCTAAAATCCTTTGCAAACCTCAAAATTTGGCTAAAAAAACACATTTTCCTCACATTTTGGTGACAGAAAATTCTGATATCTGAGAGGAGCCACAAATTTCCTTCCACCCACCGTTCCCCCAAGTCTCCCGATAAAAATGATACCTCACTTGTGTGGGTAGGCCTAGGGCCCGCGACAGGAAAAACCCCAAAACACAATGTGGACACATCCCATTTTTTGACAGAAAACAGGTGTTTTTTGAAAAGTGCCTACCTGTAGATTTTGGCCTCTACCTCAGCCAGCACCTAGGGAAACCTACCAAACCTGTGCATTTTTGAAAACTAGAGACCTAGGGAAATCCAAGATGGGGTGACTTGTGGGGTTCTGACCAGGTTCTGTTACCCAGAATTCTTTGCAAACCTCAAAATTTGGCACAAAAAACACATTTTCCTTATATTTCGGTGACAGAAAGTTCTGGAATCTGAGAGGAGCCACAAATTTCCTTCCACACAGCGTTCCCCCAAGTCTCCCGATAAAAATGATACCTCACTTGCGTGGGTAGGCCTAGCGCAGGCGACAGGAAATGCCCCAAAACACAACGTGGACACATCCCATTTTTTGACAGAAAACAGAGGTGTTTTTTGCAAAGTGCCTACCTGTAGATTTTGGCATTTATCTCAGCTGGAACCTAGGGAAACCTACCAAACCTGTGCATTTTTCAAAACTAGAGACCTAGGGGAATCCAACATGGGGTGACTTGTGGGGCTCTGACCAGGTTCTGTGACCCAGAATTCTTTGCAAACCTCAAAATTTGGCTAAAAAAACACATTTTCCTTATATTTCGGTGACAGAAAGTTCTGGAATCTGAGAGGAGCCACAAATTTCCTTCCACCAAGGATTCCCCCAAGTCTTTCGATAAAAATGATACCTCACTTGTGTGGGTAGGCCTAGCGCTCGCGTCAGGAAATGCTCCAAAACACAACGTGGACACATCCCATTTTTTGACAGACAACAGAGGTGTTTTTTGCAAAGTGCCTACATGTAGATTTTGGCCTCTAGCTCAGCGGGCACCTAGGGAAAACTACTAAACCTGTGCATTTTTTAAAACTAGAGACCTAGGGGAATCCAGGATGGAGTGACTTGTGGGGCTCTCACCAGGTTCTGTTACCCACAATCCTTTGCAAACCTCACAATTGGGCTAAAAAAACACATTTTCCTCACATTTTGGTGACAGAAAGTTCTGGAATCTGAGAGGAGCCACAAATTTCCTTCCACCCACTGTTCCCACAAGTCTCCCGATAAAAATGATACCTCACTTGTGTGGGTAGGCCTAGGGCCCGCGACAGGAAATGCCCCAAAACACAACGTGGACACATCCCATTTTTTGACAGAAAACAGTTTTTTTTTTGCAAAGTGCCTACCTGTAGATTTTGGCCTTTATCTCAGCCGGAACCTAGGGAAACCTACCAAACCTGTGCATTTTTCAAAACTAGAGACCTAGGGGAATCCAACATGGGGTGACTTGTGGGGCTCTGACCAGGTTCTGTTACCCAGAATTCTTTGCAAACCTCAAAATTTGGCTAAAAAAACACATTTTCCTTATATTTCGTTGACAGAAAGTTCTGGAATCTGAGAGGAGCCACAAATTTCCTTCCACCAAGCATTCCCCCAAGTCTCCCAATAAAAATGATACCTCACTTGTGTGGGTAGGCCTAGCGCAGGCGACAGGAAATGCCCCAAAACACAACGTGGACACATCCCATTTTTTGACAGAAAACAGAGGTGTTTTTTGCAAAGTGCCTACCTCTAGATTTTGGCCTTTATCTCAGCCGGAACCTAGGGAAACCTACCAAACCTGTGCATTTTTCAAAACTAGAGACCTAGGGGAATCCAACATGGGGTGACTTGTGGGGCTCTGACCAGGTTCTGTTACCCAGAATTCTTTGCAAACCTCAAAATTTGGCTAAAAAAACACATTTTCCTTATATTTCGGTGACAGAAAGTTCTGGAATCTGAGAGGAGCCACAAATTTCCTTCCACCAAGCATTCCCCCAAGTCTCCCGATAAAAATGATACCTCACTTGTGTGGGTAGGCCTAGCGCTCGCGTCAGGAAATGCTCCAAAACACAACGTGGACACATCCCATTTTTTGACAGACAACAGAGGTGTTTTTTGCAAAGTGCCTACCTGTAGATTTTGGCCTCTAGCTCAGCGGGCACCTAGGGAAACCTACTAAACCTGTGCATTTTTTAAAACTAGAGACCTAGGGGAATCCAAGATGGAGTGACTTGTGGGGCTCTCACCAGGTTCTGTTAACTAAAATCCTTTGCAAACCTCAAAATTTGGCTAAAAAAACACATTTTCCTCACATTTTGGTGACAGAAAATTCTGATATCTGAGAGGTGCCACAAATTTCCTTCCACCCACCGTTCCCCCAAGTCTCCCGATAAAAATGATACCTCACTTGTGTGGGTAGGCCTAGGGCCCGCGACAGGAAAAACCCCAAAACACAATGTGGACACATCCCATTTTTTGACAGAAAACAGGTGTTTTTTGAAAAGTGCCTACCTGTAGATTTTGGCCTCTACCTCAGCCAGCACCTAGGGAAACCTACCAAACCTGTGCATTTTTGAAAACTAGAGACCTAGGGAAATCCAAGATGGGGTGACTTGTGGGGTTCTGACCAGGTTCTGTTACCCAGAATTCTTTGCAAACCTCAAAATTTGGCACAAAAAACACATTTTCCTTATATTTCGGTGACAGAAAGTTCTGGAATCTGAGAGGAGCCACAAATTTCCTTCCACACAGCGTTCCCCCAAGTCTCCCGATAAAAATGATACCTCACTTGCGTGGGTAGGCCTAGCGCAGGCGACAGGAAATGCCCCAAAACACAACATGGACACATCCCATTTTTTGACAGAAAACAGAGGTGTTTTTTGCAAAGTGCCTACCTGTAGATTTTGGCCTTTATCTCAGCTGGAACCTAGGGAAACCTACCAAACCTGTGCATTTTTCAAAACTAGAGACCTAGGGGAATCCAACATGGGGTGACTTGTGGGGCTCTGACCAGGTTCTGTGACCCAGAATTCTTTGCAAACCTCAAAATTTGGCTAAAAAAAACATTTTCCTTATATTTCGGTGACAGAAAGTTCTGGAATCTGAGAGGAGCCACAAATTTCCTTCCACCAAGGATTCCCCCAAGTCTCCCGATAAAAATGATACCTCACTTGTGTGGGTAGGCCTAGCGCTCGCGTCAGGAAATGCTCCTAACACAACGTGGACACATCCCATTTTTTGACAGACAACAGAGGTGTTTTTTGCAAAGTGCCTACATGTAGATTTTGGCCTCTAGCTCAGCGGGCACCTAGGGAAAACTACTAAACCTGTGCATTTTTTAAAACTAGAGACCTAGGGGAATCCAGGATGGAGTGACTTGTGGGGCTCTCACCAGGTTCTGTTACCCAAAATCCTTTGCAAACCTCACAATTGGGCTAAAAAAACACATTTTCCTCACATTTTGGTGACAGAAAGTTCTGGAATCTGAGAGGAGCCACAAATTTCCTTCCACCCACTGTTCCCACAAGTCTCCCGATAAAAATGATACCTCACTTGTGTGGGTAGGCCTAGGGCACGCGACAGGAAATGCCCCAAAACACAACGTGGACACATCCCATTTTTTGACAGAAAACAGGGTTTTTTTTGCAAAGTGCCTACCTGTAGATTTTGGCTTTTATCTCAGCCGGAAACTAGGGAAACCTACCAAACCTGTGCATTTTTCAAAACTAGAGACCTAGGGGAATCCAACATGGGGTGACTTGTGGGGCTCTGACCAGGTTCTGTTACCCAGAATTCTTTACAAACCTCAAAATTTGGCTAAAAAAACAAATTTTCCTTATATTTTGGTGACAGAAAGTTCTGGAATCTGAGATGAGCCACAAATTTCCTTCCACCAAGCATTCCCCCAAGTCTCCCGATAAAAATGATACCTCACTTGTGTGGGTAGGCCTAGCGCAGGCGACAGGAAATGCCCCAAAACACAACGTGGACACATCCCATTTTTTGACAGAAAACAGAGGTGTTTTTTGCAAAGTGCCTACCTGTAGATTTTGGCCTTTATCTCAGCCGGAACCTAGGGAAACCTACCAAACCTGTGCATTTTTCAAAACTAGAGACCTAGGGGAATCCAACGTGGGGTGACTTGTGGGGCTCTGACCAGGTTCTGTTACCCAGAATTCTTAGCAAACCTCAAAATTTGGCTAAAAAAACGCATTATCCTTATATTTCGGTGACAGAAAGTTCTGGAATCTGAGAGGAGCCACAAATTTCCTTCCACCAAGCATTCCCCCAAGTCTCCCGATAAAAATGATACCTCACTTGTGTGGGTAGGCCTAGCGCAGGCGACAGGAAATGCCCCAAAACACAACGTGGACACATCCCATTTTTTGACAGAAAACAGAGGTGTTTTTTGCAAAGTGCCTACCTCTAGATTTTGGCCTTTATCTCAGCCGGAACCTAGGGAAACCTACCAAACCTGTGCATTTTTCAAAACTAGAGACCTAGGGGAATCCAACATGGGGTGACTTGTGGGGCTCTGACCAGGTTCTGTTACCCAGAATTCTTTGCAAACCTCAAAATTTGGCTAAAAAAACACATTTTCCTTATATTTCGGTGACAGAAAGTTCTGGAATCTGAGAGGAGCCACAAATTTCCTTCCACCAAGCATTCCCCCAAGTCTCCCGATAAAAATGATACCTCACTTGTGTGGGTAGGCCTAGCGCTCGCGTCAGGAAATGCTCCAAAACACAACGTGGACACATCCCATTTTTTGACAGACAACAGAGGTGTTTTTTGCAAAGTGCCTACCTGTAGATTTTGGCCTCTAGCTCAGCGGGCACATAGGGAAACCTACTAAACCTGTGCATTTTTTAAAACTAGAGACCTAGGGGAATCCAAGATGGAGTGACTTGTGGGGCTCTCACCAGGTTCTGTTACCCAAAATCCTTTGCAAACCTCAAAATTTGGCTAAAAAAAACACATTTTCCTCACATTTTGGTGACAGAAAGTTCTGGAATGTGAGAGGAGCCACAAATTTCCTTCCACCCACTGTTCCCACAAGTCTCCCGATAAAAATGATACCTCACTTGTGTGGGTAGGCCTAGGGCCCGCGACAGGAAATGCCCTAAAACACCACGTGGACACATCCCATTTTTTGACAGAAAACAGGTTTTTTTTTGCAAAGTGCCTACCTGTAGATTTTGGCCTTTAGCTCACCCGGCACCTTGGGAAACCTACCAAACCTGTGCATTTTTTAAAACTAGAGACCTAGGGAAATCCAAGATGGGGTGACTTGTGGGGCTCTGACCAGGTTCTGTTACCCAGAATACTTTGCAAACCTCTAAATTTGGCTAAAAAAACATGTTTTCCTCACATTTCGGTGACAGAAAGTTCTGGAATCTGAGAGGAGCCACAAATTTCCTTCCACCAAGCGTTCCCCCAAGTCACCCGATAAAAATGATACCTCACTTGTGTGGGTAGGCCTAGCGCCCGCGACAGGAAATGCCCCAAAACACAACGTGGAAACATCCCATTTTTTGACAGACAACAGAGGTGTTTTTTGCAAAGTGCCTACCTGTAGATTTTGGCCTCTACCTCAACCGGCACCTAGGGAAACCTACCAAACCTGTGCAGTTTTGAAAACTAGAGACCTAGGGGAATCCAAGATGGGGTGACTTGTGGGGCTCTCACCAGGTTCTGTTACCTAAAATCCTTTGCAAACCTCAAAATTTGGCTAAAAAAACACATTTTCCTCACATTTTGGTGACAGAAAATTCTGGAGTCTGAGAGGAGCCACAAATTTCCTTCCACCCACCGTTCCCCCAAGTCTCCCGATAAAAATGATACCTCACTTGTGTGGGTAGGCCTAGGGCCCGCGACAGGAAAAACCCCAAAACACAACGTGGACACATCCCATTTATTGACAGAAAACAGGTGTTTTTTGCAAAGTGCCTACCTGTAGATTTTGGCCTCTACCTCAGCCAGCACCTAGGGAAACCTACCAAACCTGTGCATTTTTGAAAGCTAGAGACCTAGGGAAATCCATGTTGGGGTGACTTGTGGCGTTCTGACCAGGTTCTGTTACCCAGAATTCTTTGCAAACCTCAAAATTTGGCTAAAAAAACAAATTTTCGTTATATTTCGGTGACAGAAAGTTCTGGAATCTGAGAGGAGCCACAAATTTCCTTCCACACAGCGTTCCCCAAGTCTCCCGATAACAATGATACCTCACTTGTGTGGGTAGGCCTAGCGCAGGCGACAGGAAATGCCCCAAAACACAACGTGGACACATCCCATTTTTTGACAGAAAACAGAGGTGTTTTTTGCAAAGTGCCTACCTGTAGATTTTGGCCTTTATCTCAGCCAGAACCTAGGGAAACCTACCAAACCTGTGCATTTTTCAAAACTAGAGACCTAGGGGAATCCAACATGGGGTGACTTGTGGGGCTCTGACCAGGTTCTGTTACCCAGAATTCTTTGCAAACCTCAATATTTGGCTAAAAAAACACATTTTCCTTATATTTCGGTGACAGAAAGTTCTGGAATCTGAGAGGAGCCACAAATTTCCTTCCACCAAGCATTCCCCCAAGTCTCCCGATAAAAATGATACCTCACTTGTGTGGGTAGGCCTAGCGCAGGCGACAGGAAATGCCCCAAAACACAACGTGGACACATGCCATTTTTTGACAGAAAACAGAGGTGTTTTTTGCAAAGTGCCTACCTGTAGATTTTGGCCTTTATCTCAGCCGGAACCTAGGGAAACCTATCAAACCTGTGCATTTTTCAAAACTAGAGACCTAGGGGAATCCAACATGGGGTGACTTGTGGGGCTCTGACTAGGTTCTGTTACCCAGAATTCTTTGCAAACCTCAAAATTTGGCTAAAAAAACACATTTTCCTTATATTTCGGTGACAGAAAGTTCTGGAATCTGAGAGGAGCCACAAATTTCCTTCCACACAGCGTTCCCCCAAGTCTCCCGATAAAAATGATACCTCACTTGTGTGGGTAGGCCTAGCGCAGGCGACAGGAAATGCCCCAAAACACAACGTGGACACATTCCATTTTTTGACAGAAAACAGAGGTGTTTTTTGCAAAGTGCCTACCTGTAGATTTTGGCCTTTATCTCAGCTGGAACCTAGGGAAACCTACCAAACCTGTGCATTTTTCAAAACTAGAGCTAGGGGAATCCAACATGGGGTGACTTGTGGGGCTCTGACCAGGTTCTGTGACCCAGAATTCTTTGCAAACCTCAAAATTTGGCTAAAAAAACACATTTTCCTTATATTTCGGTGACAGAAAGTTCTGGAATCTGAGAGGAGCCACAAATTTCCTTCCACCAAGGATTCCCCCAAGTCTCCCGATAAAAATGATACCTCACTTGTGTGGGTAGGCCTAGCGCTCGCGTCAGGAAATGCTCCAAAACACAACGTGGACACATCCCATTTTTTGACAGACAACAGAGGTGTTTTTTGCAAAGTGCCTACATGTAGATTTTGGCCTCTAGCTCAGCGGGCACCTAGGGAAACCTACTAAACCTGTGCATTTTTTAAAACTAGAGACCTAGGGGAATCCAGGATGGAGTGACTTGTGGGGCTCTCACCAGGTTCTGTTACCCAAAATCCTTTGCAAACCTCAAAATTGGGCTAAAAAAACACATTTTCCTCACATTTTGGTGACAGAAAGTTCTGGAATCTGAGAGGAGCCACAAATTTCCTTCCACCCACTGTTCCCACAAGTCTCCCGATACAAATGATACCTCACTTGTGTGGGTAGGCCTAGGGCCCGCGACAGGAAATGCCCCAAAACACAACGTGGACACATCCCATTTTTTGACAGAAAACAGGGTTTTTTTTGCAAAGTGCCTACCTGTAGATTTTGGCCTTTATCTCAGCCGGAACCTAGGGAACTGTTGGACTTTTGCTTATGCAGGGTCATCCCCAGTCTTTTTGCCTCCTGCCTCCTATTTTTTTCTGACATGTTGCTGTTGGCTTTTCAACTCTGAGCACTTTACCACTGCTAACCAGTGCTAAAGTGCATATGCTCTCCTGTTTAAATTGTATGTAAGTGGTTTATCCATGATTGGCATATTTGATTTACTAGTAAGTCCCTAGTAAGGTGCACTAGAGGTGCCAGGGCCTGTAAATCAAATGCTACTAGTGGGCCTGCAGCACTGGTTGTGCCACCCACATAAGTAGCTCTGTAATCATGTCTCAGACCTGCCCCTGCAGTGTCTGTATGTGTATTTTTACACTGTAAATTCGACTTGGCAAGTGTACCCACTTGCCAGGCCTAAACCTTCCCTTTCCTTACATGTAAGGCACCCCTAAGGTAGGCCCTAGGTAGCCCCAAGGGCAGGGTGCAGTGTATGGATAAGGTAGGACATATAGTAATGTGGTTTATATGTCCTGACAGTGAAATACTGCCAATTTCGTTTTCACTGTTGCAAGGTCTGTCTCTCTCTCATAGGATAATATGGGGGCTACCTTTAAACATGATTAAAGTGTAGATTCCCCTAGAGAGTAGATGGACAGGTGGAGTTTGGGATCCCTGAACTCACAATTTAAAAATACATCTTTTAGTAAAGTTGATTTTAAGATTGTGAGTTTGGAAATGCCACTTTTAGAAAGTGAGCATTTTCTTGCTTAAACCATTCTGTGACTCTGCCTTGTTTGTGGATTCCCTGTCTGGGTCAGTTTGACAGTTGGGTTGTTTTTCACCTCACACCAGACAGTGACACAAAGGGAGCTGGGGTGTGATCTGCATTTCCTGATTAGCCATCTCTGCTAGGAGGGAGGGGTGGAGTGGTCACTCTCATCTGAAAGGACTGTGCCTGCCTCTGACAATGCTGTCTCCAGCCCCCTGGTGTGTGTCTGAGGCCTTGCCTGGGCAAGGCAGGATTTCACAAGAAGGTGTGAGTCCCCTTTGAAGGAAGGTGACTTCAAAGACTAAAATGGGTATAAGAAGGGCACCCAAACTTACAAACTTTAGAAACACTTCTGGAATCAAGAGGAACCTCTGCCTGGAGAAGAGCTGATCGCTGAGGAACAAGTGCTGCCCTGCCTGTGACTGTGCTTTGTGGAGCTTTCCTGCAGTGCTGCTTCTGCCTGAGTAAGAGGGCAAAGACTGGACTTTGTGGGCCTTCCATCTTGAAGAAGAAATCTCCAAGGGCTTGATGTAGAGCTTGCCTCCTGTTGTTGAAGTCTCAGGGATAGCAAAGACTTCTTCCTGCCAGCACCTGGAGTCTCTGGAGAGACCCCTACTCTGCTCTGTGGTGCCCTTCCAGTTCCTGGGACCCTGAAAGGAGAGGCTGGCAGCCTAAGGACAAAAATACACGCACCGAGCACCGTGCGGAGAAAAGATCGACGCGAATCCGATCGCGGCTGAGAAAACGACGCGACGCCGGTTCCGCAGCTGAGAAACGACGCCGCAGGAAACGCGACCGAAAAACCGACGCCCGGAGCAGGAGAAACGACGCGCAGCATCGCTGACGGAGGCTGAGAGATCGCACCCTGCGCCGCGGGACTTTCGGATCGTCGTGTGGCTGACTTTTTCAACGCGCACCGCCGTGCCGAGTTGTTTTCGACGCACACAGCCGTGCAGGGTTACTTTCGACGCACACCGCCCGTGCGGGGTTATTTTTGACGCAAACCAGGTACATTTTTACGCTAGCAGCGCTAGTGTGGTGTTACAACTACCTAAAGACTCTTTTTTATTTTAAACCTTTAAAAAAATCATAACTTGACTTGTGTATGTTGGATTTTTGTCGTTTTGGTCTTGTTTTGTCTAGATAAATATTTCCTATTTTTCTAAACTGGTGTTGCGTCATTTTGTAGTGTTTTCATTAAGTTACTGTGTGTGTTGGTACAAATACTTTACGCCCAGCACTCTGAGGTTAAGCCTACTGCTCTGCCAAGCTACCAAGGGGGTAAGCAGGGGTTAGCTGAGGGTGATTCTCTTTTATCCTAACTAGAGTGAGGGTCCTTGCTTGAACAGGGGGTAACCTGACTGTCAACCAAAGACCCCATTTCTAACAGGAACCCTACCAAACCTGTGCATTTTTCAAAACTAGAGACCTAGGGGAATCCAACATGGGGTGACTTGTGGGGCTCTGACCAGGTTCTGTTACCCAGAATTCTTTGCAAACCTCAAAATTTGGCTAAAAAAACACATTTTCCTTATATTTCGGTGACAGAAAGTTCTGGAATCTGAGAGGAGCCACAAATTTCCTTCCACCAAGCATTCCCCCAAGTCTCCTGATAAAAATGATACCTCACTTGTGTGGGTAGGCCTAGCGCAGGCGACAGGAAATGCCCCAAAACACAACGTGGACACATCCCATTTTTTGACAGAAAACAGAGGTGTTTTTTGCAAAGTGCCTACCTGTAGATTTTGGCCTTTATCTCAGCCGGAACCTAGGGAAACCTACCAAACCTGTGCATTTTTCAAAACTAGAGACCTAGGGGAATCCAACATGGGGTGACTTGTGGGGCTCTGACCAGGTTCTGTTACCCAGAATTCTTAGCAAACCTCAAAATTTGGCTAAAAAAACACATTTTCCTTATATTTCGGTGACAGAAAGTTCTGGAATCTGAGAGGAGCCACAAATTTCCTTCCACCAAGCATTCCCCCAAGTCTCCCGATAAAAATTATACCTCACTTGTGTGGGTAGGCCTAGCGCAGGCGACAGGAAATGCCCCAAAACACAACGTGGACACATCCCATTTTTTGACAGAAAACAGAGGTGTTTTTTGCAAAGTGCCTACCTGTAGATTTTGGCCTTTATCTCAGCCGGAACCTAGGGAAACCTACCAAACCTGTGCATTTTTCAAAACTAGAGACCTAGGGGAATCCAACATGGGGTGACTTGTGGGGCTCTGACCAGGTTCTGTTACCCAGAATTCTTAGCAAACCTCAAAATTTGGCTAAAAAAACACATTTTCCTTATATTTCGGTGACAGAAAGTTCTGGAATCTGAGAGGAGCCACAAATTTCCTTCCACCAAGCATTCCCCCAAGTCTCCCGATAAAAATTATACCTCACTTGTGTGGGTAGGCCTAGCGCAGGCGACAGGAAATGCCCCAAAACACAACGTGGACACATCCCATTTTTTGACAGAAAACAGAGGTGTTTTTTGCAAAGTGCCTACCTGTAGATTTTGGCCTTTATCTCAGCCGGAACCTAGGGAAACCTACCAAACCTGTGCATTTTTCAAAACTAGAGACCTAGGGGAATCCAACATGGGGTGACTTGTGGGGCTCTGACCAGGTTCTGTTACCCAGAATTCTTTGCAAACCTCAAAATTTGGCTAAAAAAACACATTTTCCTTATATTTCGGTGACAGAAAGTTCTGGAATTTGAGAGGAGCCACAAATTTCCTTCCACCAAGCATTCCCCCAAGTCACCCGATAAAAATGATACCTCACTTGTGTGGGTAGGCCTAGCGCCCGCGACAGGAAATGCCTTAAAACACAACGTGGAAACATCCAATTTTTTGACAGACAACAGAGGTGTTTTTTGCAAAGTGCCTACCTGTAGATTTTGGCCTCTACCTCAACCGGCACCTAGGGAAACCTACCAAACCTGTGCAGTTTTGAAAACTAGAGACCTAGGGGAATCCAAGATGGGGTGACTTGTGGGGCTCTCACCAGGTTCTGTTACCTAAAATCCTTTGCAAACCTCAAAATTTGGCTAAAAAAACACATTTTCCTCACATTTTGGTGACAGAAAATTCTGGAGTCTGAGAGGAGCCACAAATTTCCTTCCACCCACCGTTCCCCCAAGTCTCCCGATAAAAATGATACCTCACTTGTGTGGGTAGGCCTAGGGCCCGCGACAGGAAAAACCCCAAAACACAACGTGGACACATCCCATTTTTTTACAGAAAACAGAGGTGTTTTTTGCAAAGTGCCTACCTGTAGATTTTGGCCTCTACCTCAGCCAGCACCTAGGGAAACCTACCAAACCTGTGCATTTTTGAAAACTAGAGACCTAGGGAAATCCATGATGGGGTGACTTGTGGCGTTCTGACCAGGTTCTGTTACCCAGAATTCTTTGCAAACCTCAAAATTTGGCTAAAAAAACAAATTTTCCTTATATTTCGGTGACAGAAAGTTCTGGAATCTGAGAGGAGCCACAAATTTCCTTCCACACAGCGTTCCCCAAGTCTCCCGATAACAATGATACCTTACTTGTGTGGGTAGGCCTAGCGCAGGCGACAGGAAATGCCCCAAAACACAAGGTGGACACATCCCATTTTTTGACAGAAAACAGAGGTGTTTTTTGCAAAGTGCCTACCTGTAGATTTTGGCCTTTATCTCAGCCAGAACCTAGGGAAACCTACCAAACCTGTGCATTTTTCAAAACTAGAGACTTAGGGGAATCCAACATGGGGTGACTTGTGGGGCTCTGACCAGGTTCTGTTACCCAGAATTCTTAGCAAACCTCAAAATTTGGCTAAAAAAACACATTTTCCTTATATTTCGGTGACAGAAAGTTCTGGAATCTGAGAGGAGCCACAAATTTCCTTCCACCAAGCATTCCCCCAAGTCTCCCGATAAAAATTATACCTCACTTGTGTGGGTAGGCCTAGCCCAGGCGACAGGAAATGCCCCAAAACACAACGTGGACACATCCCATTTTTTGACAGAAAACAGAGGTGTTTTTTGCAAAGTGCCTACCTGTAGATTTTGGCCTTTATCTCAGCCGGAACCTAGGGAAACCTACCAAACCTGTGCATTTTTCAAAACTAGAGACCTAGGGGAATCCAACATGGGGTGACTTGTGGGGCTCTGACCAGGTTCTGTTACCCAGAATTCTTAGCAAACCTCAAAATATGGCTAAAAAAACACATTTTCCTTATATTTCGGTGACAGAAAGTTCTGGAATCTGAGAGGAGCCACAAATTTCCTTCCACCAAGCATTCCCCCAAGTCTCCCGATAAAAATTATACCTCAATTGTGTGGGTAGGCCTAGCGCAGGCGACAGGAAATGCCCCAAAACACAACGTGGACACATCCCATTTTTTGACAGAAAACAGAGGTGTTTTTTGCAAAGTGCCTACCTGTAGATTTTGGCCTTTATCTCAGCCGGAACCTAGGGAAACCTACCAAACCTGTGCATTTTTCAAAACTAGAGACCTAGGGGAATCCAACATGGGGTGACTTGTGGGGCTCTGACCAGGTTCTGTTACCCAGAATTCTTTGCAAACCTCAAAATTTGGCTAAAAAAACACATTTTCCTTATATTTCGGTGACAGAAAGTTCTGGAATCTGAGAGGAGCCACAAATTTCCTTCCACCAAGCATTCCCCCAAGTCACCCGATAAAAATGATACCTCACTTGTGTGGGTAGGCCTAGCGCCCGCGACAGGAAATGCCTTAAAACACAACGTGGAAACATCCCATTTTTTGACAGACAACAGAGGTGTTTTTTGCAAAGTGCCTACCTGTAGATTTTGGCCTCTACCTCAACCGGCACCTAGGGAAACCTACCAAACCTGTGCAGTTTTGAAAACTAGAGACCTAGGGGAATCCAAGATGGGGTGACTTGTGGGGCTCTCACCAGGTTCTGTTACCTAAAATCCTTTGCAAACCTCAAAAATTGGCTAAAAAAACACATTTTCCTCACATTTTGGTGACAGAAAATTCTGGAGTCTGAGAGGAGCCACAAATTTCCTTCCACCCACCGTTCCCCCAAGTCTCCCGATAAAAATGATACCTCACTTGTGTGGGTAGGCCTAGGGCCCGCGACAGGAAAAACCCCAAAACACAACGTGGACACATCCCATTTTTTGACAGAAAACAGTGGTGTTTTTTGCAAAGTGCCTACCTGTAGATTTTGGCCTCTACCTCAGCCAGCACCTAGGGAAACCTACCAAACCTGTGCATTTTTGAAAACTAGAGACCTAGGGAAATCCATGATGGGGTGACTTGTGGCGTTCTGACCAGGTTCTGTTACCCAGAATTCTTTGCAAACCTCAAAATTTGGCTAAAAAAACAAATTTTCCTTATATCTCGGTGACAGAAAGTTCTGGAATCTGAGAGGAGCCACAAATTTCCTTCCACACAGCGTTCCCCAAGTCTCCCGATAACAATGATACCTTACTTGTGTGGGTAGGCCTAGCGCAGGCGACAGGAAATGCCCCAAAACACAACGTGGACACATCCCATTTTTTGACAGAAAACAGAGGTGTTTTTTGCAAAGTGCCTACCTGTAGATTTTGGCCTTTATCTCAGCCAGAACCTAGGGAAACCTACCAAACCTGTGCATTTTTCAAAACTAGAGACTTAGGGGAATCCAACATGGGGTGACTTGTGGGGCTCTGACCAGGTTCTGTTACCCAGAATTCTTTGCAAACCTCACAATTTGGCTAAAAAAACACATTTTCCTTATATTTCGGTGACAGAAAGTTCTGGAATCTGAGAGGAGCCACAAATTTCCTTCCACCAAGCATTCCCCCAAGTCTCCCGATAAAAATGATACCTCACTTGTGTGGGTAGGCCTAGCGCTCGCGTCAGGAAATGCTCCAAAACACAACGTGGACACATCCCATATTTTGACAGACAACAGAGGTGTTTTTTGCAAAGTGCCTACCTGTAGATTTTGGCCTCTAGCTCAGCGGGCACCTAGGGAAACCTACTAAACCTGTGCATTTTTTAAAACTAGAGACTTAGGGGAATCCAAGATGGAGTGACTTGTGGGGCTCTCACCAGGTTCTGTTACCCAAAATCCTTTGCAAACCTCAAAATTGGGCTAAAAAAACACATTTTCCTCACATTTTGGTGACAGAAAGTTCTGGAATCTGAGAGGAGCCACAAATTTCCTTCCACCCACTGTTCCCACAAGTCTCCCGATAAAAATGATACCTCACTTGTGTGGGTAGGCCTAGGGCCCGCGACAGGAAATGCCCCAAAACACCACGTGGACAAATCCCATTTTTTGACAGAAAACAGGTTTTTTTTTTGCAAAGTGCCTACCTGTAGATTTTGGCCTTTAGCTCACCCGGCACCTAGGGAAACCTACCAAACCTGTGCATTTTTGAAAACTAGAGACCTAGGGAAATCCAAGATGGGGTGACTTGTGGGGTTCTGACCAGGTTCTGTTACCCAGAATTCTTTGCAAACCTCAAAATTTGGCTAAAAAAACACATTTTCCTTATATTTCGGTGACAGAAAGTTCTGGAATCTGAGAGGAGCCACAAATTTCCTTCCACCAAGCATTCCCCCAAGTCTCCCGATAAAAATGATACCTCACTTGTGTGGGTAGGCCTAGCGCAGGCGACAGGAAATGCCCCAAAACACAACGTGGACACATGCCATTTTTTTTACAGAAAACAGAGGTGTTTTTTGCAAAGTGCCTACCTGTAGATTTTGGCCTTTATCTCAGCCGGAACCTAGGGAAACCTACCAAACCTGTGCATTTTTCTAAACTAGAGACCTAGGGGAATCCAACATGGGGCGACTTGTGGGGCTCTGACCAGGTTCTGTTACCCAGAATTCTTTGCAAACCTCAGAATTTGGCTAAAAAAACACATTTTCCTTATATTTCGGTGACAGAAAGTTCTGGAATCTGAGAGGAGCCACAAATTTCCTTCCACCAAGCATTACCCCAAGTCTCCCGATAAAAATGATACCTCACTTGTGTGGGTAGGCCTAGCGCAGGCGACAGGAAATGCCCCAAAACACAACGTGGACACATCCCATTTTTTGACAGAAAACAGAGGTGTTTTTTGCAAAGTGCTTACCTGTAGATTTTGGCCTTTATCTCAGCCGGAACCTAGGGAAACCTACCAAACCTGTGCATTTTTTAAAACTAGAGACCTAGGGGAATCCAAGATGGAGTGACTTGTGGGGCTCTCACCAGGTTCTGTTACCCAAAATCCTTTGTAAACCTCAAAATTGGGCTAAAAAAACACATTTTCCTCACATTTTGGTGACAGAAAGTTCTGGAATCTGAGAGGAGCCACAAATTTCCTTCCACCCACTGTTCCCACAAGTCTCCCGATAAAAATGATACCTCACTTGTGTGGGTAGGCCTAGGGCCCGCGACAGGAAATGCCCCAAAACACCACGTGGACAAATCCCATTTTTTGACAGAAAACAGGTTTTTTTTTTGCAAAGTGCCTACCTGTAGATTTTGGCCTTTAGCTCACCCGGCACCTAGGGAAACCTACCAAACCTGTGCATTTTTGAAAACTAGAGACCTAGGGAAATCCAAGATGGGGTGACTTGTGGGGTTCTGACCAGGTTCTGTTACCCAGAATTCTTTGCAAACATCAAAATTTGGCTAAAAAAACACATTTTCCTTATATTTCGGTGACAGAAAATTCTGGAATCTGAGAGGAGCCACAAATTTCCTTCCACCAAGCATTCCCCCAAGTCTCCCGATAAAAATGATACCTCACTTGTGTGGGTAGGCCTAGCGCAGGCGACAGGAAATGCCCCAAAACACAACGTGGACACATGCCATTTTTTGACAGAAAACAGAGGTGTTTTTTGCAAAGTGCCTACCTGTAGATTTTGGCCTTTATCTCAGCCGGAACCTAGGGAAACCTACCAAACCTGTGCATTTTTCAAAACTAGAGACCTAGGGGAATCCAACATGGGGCGACTTGTGGGGCTCTGACCAGGTTCTGTTACCCAGAATTCTTTGCAAACCTCAAAATTTGGCTAAAAAAACACATTTTCCTTATATTTCGGTGACAGAAAGTTCTGGAATCTGAGAGGAGCCACAAATTTCCTTCCACCAAGCATTCCCCCAAGTCTCCCGATAAAAATGATACCTCACTTGTGTGGGTAGGCCTAGCGCAGGCGACAGGAAATGCCCCAAAACACAACGTGGACACATCCCATTTTTTGACAGAAAACAGAGGTGTTTTTTGCAAAGTGCCTACCTGTAGATTTTGGCCTTTATCTCAGCCGGAAACCAGGGAAACCTACCAAACCTGTGCATTTTTCAAAACTAGAGACCTAGGGGAATCCAACATGGGGTGACTTGTGGGGCTCTGACCAGGTTCTGTTACCCAGAATTCTTAGCAAACCTCAAAATTTGGCTAAAAAAACACATTTTCCTTATATTTCGGTGACAGAAAGTTCTGGAATCTGAGAGGAGCCACAAATTTCCTTCCACCAAGCATTCCCCCAAGTCTCCCGATAAAAAAATATACCTCACTTGTGTGGGTAGGCCTAGCGCAGGCGACAGGAAATGCCCCAAAACACAACGTGGACACATCCCATTTTTTGACAGAAAACAGAGGTGTTTTTTGCAAAGTGCCTACCTGTAGATTTTGGCCTTTATCTCAGCCGGAACCTAGGGAAACCTACCAAACCTGTGCATTTTTCAAAACTAGAGACCTAGGGGAATCCAACATGGGGTGACTTGTGGGGCTCTGACCAGGTTCTGTTACCCAGAATTCTTTGCAAACCTCAAAATTTGGCTAAAAAAACACATTTTCCTTATATTTCGGTGACAGAAAGTTCTGGAATCTGAGAGGAGCCACAAATTTCCTTCCACCAAGCATTCCCCCAAGTCACCCGATAAAAATGATACCTCACTTGTGTGGGTAGGCCTAGCGCCCGCGACAGGAAATGCCTTAAAACACAACGTGGAAACATCCCATTTTTTGACAGACAACAGAGGTGTTTTTTGCAAAGTGCCTACCTGTAGATTTTGGCCTCTACCTCAACCGGCACCTAGGGAAACCTACCAAACCTGTGCAGTTTTGAAAACTAGAGACCTAGGGGAATCCAAGATGGGGTGACTTGTGGGGCTCTCACCAGGTTCTGTTACCTAAAATCCTTTGCAAACCTCAAAATTTGGCTAAAAAAACGCATTTTCCTCACATTTTGGTGACAGAAAATTCTGGAGTCTGAGAGGAGCCACAAATTTCCTTCCACCCACCGTTCCCCCAAGTCTCCCGATAAAAATGATACCTCACTTGTGTGGGTAGGCCTAGGGCCCGCGACAGGAAAAACCCCAAAACACAACGTGGACACATCCCATTTTTTGACAGAAAACAGTGGTGTTTTTTGCAAAGTGCCTACCTGTAGATTTTGGCCTCTACCTCAGCCAGCACCTAGGGAAACCTACCAAACCTGTGCATTTTTGAAAACTAGAGACCTAGGGAAATCCATGATGGGGTGACTTGTGGCGTTCTGACCAGGTTCTGTTACCCAGAATTCTTTGCAAACCTCAAAATTTGGCTAAAAAAACAAATTTTCCTTATATTTCGGTGACAGAAAGTTCTGGAATCTGAGAGGAGCCACAAATTTCCTTCCACACAGCGTTCCCCAAGTCTCCCGATAACAATGATACCTTACTTGTGTGGGTAGGCCTAGCGCAGGCGACAGGAAATGCCCCAAAACACAACGTGGACACATCCCATTTTTTGACAGAAAACAGAGGTGTTTTTTGCAAAGTGCCTACCTGTAGATTTTGGCCTTTATCTCAGCCAGAACCTAGGGAAACCTACCAAACCTGTGCATTTTTCAAAACTAGAGACTTAGGGGAATCCAACATGGGGTGACTTGTGGGGCTCTGACCAGGTTCTGTTACCCAGAATTCTTTGCAAACCTCACAATTTGGCTAAAAAAACACATTTTCCTTATATTTCGGTGACAGAAAGTTCTGGAATCTGAGAGGAGCCACAAATTTCCTTCCACCAAGCATTCCCCCAAGTCTCCCGATAAAAATGATACCTCACTTGTGTGGGTAGGCCTAGCGCTCGCGTCAGGAAATGCTCCAAAACACAACGTGGACACATCCCATATTTTGACAGACAACAGAGGTGTTTTTTGCAAAGTGCCTACCTGTAGATTTTGGCCTCTAGCTCAGCGGGCACCTAGGGAAACCTACTAAACCTGTGCATTTTTTAAAACTAGAGACTTAGGGGAATCCAAGATGGAGTGACTTGTGGGGCTCTCACCAGGTTCTGTTACCCAAAATCCTTTGCAAACCTCAAAATTGGGCTAAAAAAACACATTTTCCTCACATTTTGGTGACAGAAAGTTCTGGAATCTGAGAGGAGCCACAAATTTCCTTCCACCCACTGTTCCCACAAGTCTCCCGATAAAAATGATACCTCACTTGTGTGGGTAGGCCTAGGGCCCGCGACAGGAAATGCCCCAAAACACCACGTGGACAAATCCCATTTTTTGACAGAAAACAGGTTTTTTTTTTGCAAAGTGCCTACCTGTAGATTTTGGCCTTTAGCTCACCCGGCACCTAGGGAAACCTACCAAACCTGTGCATTTTTTAAAACTAGAGACCTAGGGAAATCCAAGATGGGGTGACTTGTGGGGTTCTGACCAGGTTCTGTTACCCAGAATTCTTTGCAAACCTCAAAATTTGGCTAAAAAAACACATTTTCCTTATATTTCGGTGACAGAAAGTTCTGGAATCTGAGAGGAGCCACAAATTTCCTTCCACCAAGCATTCCCCCAAGTCTCCCGATAAAAATGATACCTCACTTGTGTGGGTAGGCCTAGCGCAGGCGACAGGAAATGCCCCAAAACACAACGTGGACACATGCCATTTTTTGACAGAAAACAGAGGTGTTTTTTGCAAAGTGCCTACCTGTAGATTTTGGCCTTTATCTCAGCCGGAACCTAGGGAAACCTACCAAACCTGTGCATTCTTCAAAACTAGAGACCTAGGGGAATCCAACATGGGGCGACTTGTGGGGCTCTGACCAGGTTCTGTTACCCAGAATTCTTTGCAAACCTCAGAATTTGGCTAAAAAAACACATTTTCCTTATATTTCGGTGACAGAAAGTTCTGGAATCTGAGAGGAGCCACAAATTTCCTTCCACCAAGCATTACCCCAAGTCTCCCGATAAAAATGATACCTCACTTGTGTGGGTAGGCCTAGCGCAGGCGACAGGAAAGGCCCCAAAACACAACGTGGACACATCCCATTTTTTGACAGAAAACAGAGGTGTTTTTTGCAAAGTGCTTACCTGTAGATTTTGGCCTTTATCTCAGCCGGAACCTAGGGAAACCTACCAAACCTGTGCATTTTTTAAAACTAGAGACCTAGGGGAATCCAAGATGGAGTGACTTGTGGGGCTCTCACCAGGTTCTGTTACCCAAAATCCTTTGCAAACCTCAAAATTGGGCTAAAAAAACACATTTTCCTCACATTTTGGTGACAGAAAGTTCTGGAATCTGAGAGGAGCCACAAATTTCCTTCCACCCACTGTTCCCACAAGTCTCCCGATAAAAATGATACCTCACTTGTGTGGGTAGGCCTAGGGCCCGCGACAGGAAATGCCCCAAAACACCACGTGGACAAATCCCATTTTTTGACCGAAAACAGGTTTTTTTTTTGCAAAGTGCCTACCTGTAGATTTTGGCCTTTAGCTCACCCGGCACCTAGGGAAACCTACCAAACCTGTGCATTTTTGAAAACTAGAGACCTAGGGAAATCCAAGATGGGGTGACTTGTGGGGTTCTGACCAGGTTCTGTTACCCAGAATTCTTTGCAAACATCAAAATTTGGCTAAAAAAACACATTTTCCTTATATTTCGGTGACAGAAAGTTCTGGAATCTGAGAGGAGCCACAAATTTCCTTCCACCAAGCATTCCCCCAAGTCTCCTGATAAAAATGATACCTCACTTGTGTGGGTAGGCCTAGCGCAGGCGACAGGAAATGCCCCAAAACACAACGTGGACACATGCCATTTTTTGACAGAAAACAGAGGTGTTTTTTGCAAAGTGCCTACCTGTAGATTTTGGCCTTTATCTCAGCCGGAACCTAGGGAAACCTACCAAACCTGTGCATTTTTCAAAACTAGAGACCTAGGGGAATCCAACATGGGGCGACTTGTGGGGCTCTGACCAGGTTCTGTTACCCAGAATTCTTTGCAAACCTCAAAATTTGGCTAAAAAAACACATTTTCCTTATATTTCGGTGACAGAAAGTTCTGGAATCTGAGAGGAGCCACAAATTTCCTTCCACCAAGCATTACCCCAAGTCTCCCGATAAAAATGATACCTCACTTGTGTGGGTAGGCCTAGCGCAGGCGACAGGAAATGCCCCAAAACACAACGTGGACACATCCCATTTTTTGACAGAAAACAGAGGTGTTTTTTGCAAAGTGCTTACCTGTAGATTTTGGCCTTTATCTCAGCCGGAACCTCGGGAAACCTACCAAACCTGTGCATTTTTCAAAACTAGAGACCTAGGGGAATCCAACATGGGGTGACTTGTGGGGCTCTGACCAGGTTCTGTTACCCAGAATTCTTTGCAAACCTCAAAATTTGGCTAAAAAAACACATTTTCCTTATATTTCGGTGACAGAAAGTTCTGGAATCTGAGAGGAGCCACAAATTTCCTTCCACCAAGCATTCCCCCAAGTCACCCGATAAAAATGATACCTCACTTGTGTGGGTAGGCCTAGCGCCCGCGACAGGAAATGCCTTAAAACACAACGTGGAAACATCCAATTTTTTGACAGACAACAGAGGTGTTTTTTGCAAAGTGCCTACCTGTAGATTTTGGCCTCTACCTCAACCGGCACCTAGGGAAACCTACCAAACCTGTGCAGTTTTGAAAACTAGAGACCTAGGGGAATCCAAGATGGGGTGACTTGTGGGGCTCTCACCAGGTTCTGTTACCTAAAATCCTTTGCAAACCTCAAAATTTGGCTAAAAAAACACATTTTCCTCACATTTTGGTGACAGAAAATTCTGGAGTCTGAGAGGAGCCACAAATTTCCTTCCACCCACCGTTCCCCCAAGTCTCCCGATAAAAATGATACCTCACTTGTGTGGGTAGGCCTAGGGCCCGCGACAGGAAAAACCCCAAAACACAACGTGGACACATCCCATTTTTTGACAGAAAACAGAGGTGTTTTTTGCAAAGTGCCTACCTGTAGATTTTGGCCTCTACCTCAGCCAGCACCTAGGGAAACCTACCAAACCTGTGCATTTTTGAAAACTAGAGACCTAGGGAAATCCATGATGGGGTGACTTGTGGCGTTCTGACCAGGTTCTGTTACCCAGAATTCTTTGCAAACCTCAAAATTTGGCTAAAAAAACAAATTTTCCTTATATTTCGGTGACAGAAAGTTCTGGAATCTGAGAGGAGCCACAAATTTCCTTCCACACAGCGTTCCCCAAGTCTCCCGATAACAATGATACCTTACTTGTGTGGGTAGGCCTAGCGCAGGCGACAGGAAATGCCCCAAAACACAACGTGGACACATCCCATTTTTTGACAGAAAACAGAGGTGTTTTTTGCAAAGTGCCTACCTGTAGATTTTGGCCTTTATCTCAGCCAGAACCTAGGGAAACCTACCAAACCTGTGCATTTTTCAAAACTAGAGACTTAGGGGAATCCAACATGGGGTGACTTGTGGGGCTCTGACCAGGTTCTGTTACCCAGAATTCTTAGCAAACCTCAAAATTTGGCTAAAAAAACAAATTTTCCTTATATTTCGGTGACAGAAAGTTCTGGAATCTGAGAGGAGCAACAAATTTCCTTCCACCAAGCATTCCCCCAAGTCTCCCGATAAAAATTATACCTCACTTGTGTGGGTAGGCCTAGCGCAGGCGACAGGAAATGCCCCAAAACACAACGTGGACACATCCCATTTTTTGACAGAAAACAGAGGTGTTTTTTGCAAAGTGCCTACCTGTAGATTTTGGCCTTTATCTCAGCCGGAACCTAGGGAAACCTACCAAACCTGTGCATTTTTCAAAACTAGAGACCTAGGGGAATCCAACATGGGGTGACTTGTGGGGCTCTGACCAGGTTCTGTTACCCAGAATTCTTAGCAAACCTCAAAATTTGGCTAAAAAAACACTTTTTCCTTATATTTCGGTGACAGAAAGTTCTGGAATCTGAGAGGAGCCACAAATTTCCTTCCACCAAACATTCCCCCAAGTCTCCCGATAAAAATTATACCTCACTTGTGTGGGTAGGCCTAGCGCAGGCGACAGGAAATGCCCCAAAACACAACGTGGACACATCCCATTTTTTGACAGAAAACAGAGGTGTTTTTTGCAAAGTGCCTACCTGTAGATTTTGGCCTTTATCTCAGCCGCAACCTAGGGAAACCTACCAAACCTGTGCATTTTTCAAAACTAGAGACCTAGGGGAATCCAACATGGGGTGACTTGTGGGGCTCTGACCAGGTTCTGTTACCCAGAATTCTTTGCAAACCTCAAAATTTGGCTAAAAAAACACATTTTCCTTATATTTCGGTGACAGAAAGTTCTGGAATCTGAGAGGAGCCACAAATTTCCTTCCACCAAGCATTCCCCCAAGTCACCCGATAAAAATGATACCTCACTTGTGTGGGTAGGCCTAGCGCCCGCGACAGGAAATGCCTTAAAACACAACGTGGAAACATCCCATTTTTTGACAGACAACAGAGGTGTTTTTTGCAAAGTGCCTACCTGTAGATTTTGGCCTCTACCTCAACCGGCACCTAGGGAAACCTACCAAACCTGTGCAGTTTTGAAAACTAGAGACCTAGGGGAATCCAAGATGGGGTGACTTGTGGGGCTCTCACCAGGTTCTGTTACCTAAAATCCTTTGCAAACCTCAAAATTTGGCTAAAAAAACACATTTTCCTCACATTTTGGTGACAGAAAATTCTGGAGTCTGAGAGGAGCCACAAATTTCCTTCCACCCACCGTTCCCCCAAGTCTCCCGATAAAAATGATACCTCACTTGTGTGGGTAGGCCTAGGGCCCGCGACAGGAAAAACCCCAAAACACAACGTGGACACATCCCATTTTTTGACAGAAAACAGAGGTGTTTTTTGCAAAGTGCCTACCTGTAGATTTTGGCCTCTACCTCAGCCAGCACCTAGGGAAACCTACCAAACCTGTGCATTTTTGAAAACTAGAGACCTAGGGAAATCCATGATGGGGTGACTTGTGGCGTTCTGACCAGGTTCTGTTACCCAGAATTCTTTGCAAACCTCAAAATTTGGCTAAAAAAACAAATTTTCCTTATATTTCGGTGACAGAAAGTTCTGGAATCTGAGAGGAGCCACAAATTTCCTTCCACACAGCGTTCCCCAAGTCTCCCGATAACAATGATACCTTACTTGTGTGGGTAGGCCTAGCGCAGGCGACAGGAAATGCCCCAAAACACAACGTGGACACATCCCATTTTTTGACAGAAAACAGAGGTGTTTTTTGCAAAGTGCCTACCTGTAGATTTTGGCCTTTATCTCAGCCAGAACCTAGGGAAACCTACCAAACCTGTGCATTTTTCAAAACTAGAGACTTAGGGGAATCCAACATGGGGTGACTTGTGGGGCTCTGACCAGGTTCTGTTACCCAGAATTCTTTGCAAACCTCACAATTTGGCTAAAAAAACACATTTTCCTTATATTTCGGTGACAGAAAGTTCTGGAATCTGAGAGGAGCCACAAATTTCCTTCCACCAAGCATTCCCCCAAGTCTCCCTATAAAAATGATACCTCACTTGTGTGGGTAGGCCTAGCGCTCGCGTCAGGAAATGCTCCAAAACACAACGTGGACACATCCCATATTTTGACAGACAACAGAGGTGTTTTTTGCAAAGTGCCTACCTGTA
Organism: Pleurodeles waltl; assembly: GCF_031143425.1. Classification (NCBI taxonomy): domain Eukaryota; kingdom Metazoa; phylum Chordata; class Amphibia; order Caudata; family Salamandridae; genus Pleurodeles; species Pleurodeles waltl. The sequence goes on from NC_090437.1 coordinate 1,062,759,361, forward strand.
GATTTTGGCCTCTAGCTCAGCGGGCACCTAGGGAAACCTACTAAACCTGTGCATTTTTTAAAACTAGAGACTTAGGGGAATCCAAGATGGAGTGACTTGTGGGGCTCTCACCAGGTTCTGTTACCCAAAATCCTTTGCAAACCTCAAAATTGGGCTAAAAAAACACATTTTCCTCACATTTTGGTGACAGAAAGTTCTGGAATCTGAGAGGAGCCACAAATTTCCTTCCACCCACTGTTCCCACAAGTCTCCCGATAAAAATGATACCTCACTTGTGTGGGTAGGCCTAGGGCCCGCGACAGGAAATGCCCCAAAACACCACGTGGACAAATCCCATTTTTTGACAGAAAACAGGTTTTTTTTTTGCAAAGTGCCTACCTGTAGATTTTGGCCTTTAGCTCACCCGGCACCTAGGGAAACCTACCAAACCTGTGCATTTTTTAAAACTAGAGACCTAGGGAAATCCAAGATGGGGTGACTTGTGGGGTTCTGACCAGGTTCTGTTACCCAGAATTCTTTGCAAACCTCAAAATTTGGCTAAAAAAACACATTTTCCTTATATTTCGGTGACAGAAAGTTCTGGAATCTGAGAGGAGCCACAAATTTCCTTCCACCAAGCATTCCCCCAAGTCTCCCGATAAAAATGATACCTCACTTGTGTGGGTAGGCCTAGCGCAGGCGACAGGAAATGCCCCAAAACACAACGTGGACACATGCCATTTTTTGACAGAAAACAGAGGTGTTTTTTGCAAAGTGCCTACCTGTAGATTTTGGCCTTTATCTCAGCCGGAACCTAGGGAAACCTACCAAACCTGTGCATTCTTCAAAACTAGAGACCTAGGGGAATCCAACATGGGGCGACTTGTGGGGCTCTGACCAGGTTCTGTTACCCAGAATTCTTTGCAAACCTCAGAATTTGGCTAAAAAAACACATTTTCCTTATATTTCGGTGACAGAAAGTTCTGGAATCTGAGAGGAGCCACAAATTTCCTTCCACCAAGCATTACCCCAAGTCTCCCGATAAAAATGATACCTCACTTGTGTGGGTAGGCCTAGCGCAGGCGACAGGAAATGCCCCAAAACACAACGTGGACACATCCCATTTTTTGACAGAAAACAGAGGTGTTTTTTGCAAAGTGCTTGTAGTGCTTTCCTCTTATTTAGTTTCTAAGCACTAACATAACACAACAGAAATGCACTTCTGAGGTCAAAGAAGACTTTTATTGTTATTTTATTCTTCCCCAACCACAATGTTTATGAATGAATGACGAATTAGTAGCTTTCAAGTCCGCGTTAATCAAACAAAATATATCAGTTTGCAATATACACAGCAGGTTATATTTATAAGATATTGAATGCAAAGCAAAACAAATACTTCACCGTGTAGGAACTATTTACAGCTACATCTTTCTAAGGTCTGCAAGCTGGGGACCCCTGTCAGCCGCGAGAAAGAGTGTCATCTACCCACACGGGATGCTGGCAACTGGCGCCAAGCTCCAGCACGAGGTCCGGCAGATTCGAATCTGACTCTCTGCAGCCTGTTACATTCGTTACAAAGGTGTGCCCCCTCCTCTCAGACCTGGGAAACTGAGCAAGCCTTTTGGAGACTGGCCAGGTCTCCAAGACTACTCCTGTTCCCAAGCTCAAGGGAAGAGAAACGACGCCCATGTACTCTCTCTTATCAGGTCTAGTCTACTGTGAGAGCAAAACATCTTGGTTCTCTGGTGCAAAAACACAGCTTGGAAAAATACAGAACTCCACATTAAAGGCAATGGGCAGCTAACCTAAATATCAAATGCAATGTCATGTTAAAGGCAATAGGCAGCTAACCTAAATATCAAATGCAATGTCTAGTGTCATGTCAAAGCCAATAGGCATCTAAGCTGAATACAAAATGCAATATATAATATCATGTCAAAGTCAATAGGCAGCGGAGCTGAATACAAAATACAATGTATAATATCATGTCAAAGCCAATAGGCAGCGGAGCTGAATATCATGTCAAAGCCAATAGGCAGTTAAGCTGAATACAAAGTGTAATATATAATATCATGTCAAAGCCCATAGGCAGAATATCTAATAGCATGTCAAAGTCAATAGGCAGCTAAATTGAATACATCATGTCAAAGTCAATAGGCATGCAATGTCAAAGCCAATAGGCGGCTAGACTGGATACAGCATGTCAAAGCCAATAGGCAGAATACAGAATGTAATGGCTAATGCAATGTCAAAGCCCATAGGCGGCTCAACTGAATACAGAAAGTAATGGCTAATGCCATGTCAAAGCCAATAGGCACAATACAGAATGTAATGGCTAATGCAATGTCAAAGCCCATAGGCGGCTCAACTGAATACAGAAAGTAATGGCTAATGCCATGTCAAAGCCAAAAGGCACAATACAGAATGTAATGACTAATGCAATGTCAAAGCCCATAGGCGGCTAAACTGAACAAAACATACCATGTGCTACTGGTGAACATTGAGCAACTAATATGCGCAGTGGTGAAACACAAAGTCATTGGTCAAAACAAAACTTTATCAAATGGCAGGACATTCCGCCCTTTGACCAATGAATTTTTGTTTCACATATCTCATATTTCAAAAAAACAAAAAAAACATCAGCACAAAAAAAACATTATGATCAAAGCAATCCCTGTAAAGCAATAGAAGTGAGTTAACACATTGATCTCATAACCTTTCACATCAGATACATCTACATTGAAAAGACTGGGCAATTTTTTTTTTTTTTTTTTTTTCTGAATGAGTCTCTAATTCAACAGTGTTAGCAATTTGATGTGGCATGAGTTCTGCTCATGTAAAGGTGCACGGTCCACCTGAAAGGTTTTCTGGAAGGTAAGCAAAAGTCAGAGTTCCATACGAGAGGGGAAAAAAAAAAAAACACAGCAAACAAGTTGAACTTGAACTGAAGGCGCAGTTTGCGCAAAATGGATCCATGGTGCTGGCACTTTACTCAGCCAGGTTCAGGTTGGGGATTCGGTCCCTTCCCCGACCCCACACGCACACACCGGAAGGGGGACCACACAGCGCACTCAGGGACAGTGGCGAAACGTGGTAGGATCTGCAAAAGAAACAAGTATGACTTTTCTTGCAAATAACATTTTTCATTTAAACTGCACCCTTCCTCTTTCTTTCCCTGTTTTATAATCAGCAGGACGTTTTTGGGGCCCTTTGTTATATTTTCTGCAGGTTCTGGAGGGTCACTTGGGGCTTCAGCCCACACATCAGTACTGAAGTTTTTATCTGCTGCACCACAGCTTCCCTTTTCTTGCACTGTCAGAAGGGCTGGGGCAGACTCCTTCTTTACCAAACCTCCATTCACTGCATTTTTGTCAAGTTGGGCCATTCTGTCTCCAATTTGTATGAATGAATCAGATTCTTTTCTAGGTATCAGCATAATTTCGATTTTTCCTTGGTAATTTGCAGCAATCACTTTCCCTAAAACCTGATCAATTTGCCATTTCTGTTCTGGTAACTTTCCTCTCCCCAACTGCTCTGTGACTGCTTGCATGACAGATTGCTTTTGTGCGTGCTGCACAGTTTTTATCAAATCTAGGGGAATGTGCATCTCTCTCATCTCTGCCCACCTGTAAGTGGCCTTTTCACATTTCTGGGGCACCCACATAGCTATCCCCACTAAGGCAGAATTCTGGGTGAACACTTCTCTCTCTGCATTTTTCTCATTAACATCTGCAAGGTAATTGAACCAGTTAGGTACAAGCCATGTGGCTAAAACATTATCAAAGAACCAAAAATCAGCATAAAAATGACACATCTCACGTAGCTCTTGCTTTAAAATCTGACACACATTATACAACTCTGTTCCTTCTACTGTGCCAGAAAGCAACATTTCAGTCAATGAATCATCAGTAAAACAAACATGCTTTTTATCTTCAGTAGACACGAATTCAAATGGTGCACACAATTTCATTGGTAATTCTTTTATCTGTGGTACTCTAGCCCTGTCTTGCAAGTACCAGATCCATTGTATGATTCTAGCTAGGGGCAGTATTTTCTTCCCTTGTTCTTGAATTACATGTACATCAGTTTTTCCTTCTTGCACTGCGCAGAAACCTAAAGTCTGCATTATTTCATTTGCCAAATCACAAGCGCGCAGCTGCATATTATTTTTCACAGTGACCATGTACAAAAGTGTTAGGATTTCTCTCAAATGAGGGCTATTCTTTTTCCAAAAATCAAACAAGCTAATGAAACTCGGGGTGTCTTGCTCTAAAATCCTTCGTTTTACTTGTGCATTTTGCAACAGTAACTCGTCGTCCGTGTTATCAGTTAAGGAATGCACTTTGGCTGCCAAAAACCCTGGCTCACACGGAAACTCAGTGCAGCTCGGAGCTGTCTTAACCCCCTCATTACTGGAATGGGACAAGAAAGATTCTTCATTTTTATAACTTTCAGCATTATTTTGAATTATTGTATCCTGGCTAATTTGCTCACGTAAATTCCTATTTTCATGTTCCAACTTCCTACATTTCTCCTGCATTTCTCTGTAAGCAGATAAAGGTATCCAGACCTTTCTGTCATCATTACTTCCAAAACACACGTTTTCTACATATATACAACGGGAATTATTTCTCAAAACAACATCAGGCCTTTTAGCTACACATGCATTTTCTTCTGTAATTCCCCAAACAGAAAACAATTCACAGTTTTTCTTAGCACCATCAGGCAGTTCATCAACACATGTATTCTCAGACATGGTCTGCCGTGCTACTGTGATTCTCCAAACAGAAAACAATTTCTGTAATTCTCCAAACAACAAAAAACAATTACACTTTCTAAAGTGTGCACTTAGAAATCTACTAACTCGTCAAACCCCTTCTTAATCACCTCTTAATGACCGACCCCACTTCTGGTACCAATTGTAGTGCTTTCCTCTTATTTAGTTTCTAAGCACTAACATAACACAACAGAAATGCACTTCTGAGGTCAAAGAAGACTTTTATTGTTATTTTATTCTTCCCCAACCACAATGTTTATGAATGAATGACGAATTAGTAGCTTTCAAGTCCGCGTTAATCAAACAAAATATATCAGTTTGCAATATACACAGCAGGTTATATTTATAAGATATTGAATGCAAAGCAAAACAAATACTTCACCGTGTAGGAACTATTTACAGCTACATCTTTCTAAGGTCTGCAAGCTGGGGACCCCTGTCAGCCGCGAGAAAGAGTGTCATCTACCCACACGGGATGCTGGCAACTGGCGCCAAGCTCCAGCACGAGGTCCGGCAGATTCGAATCTGACTCTCTGCAGCCTGTTACATTCGTTACAAAGGTGTGCCCCCTCCTCTCAGACCTGGGAAACTGAGCAAGCCTTTTGGAGACTGGCCAGGTCTCCAAGACTACTCCTGTTCCCAAGCTCAAGGGAAGAGAAACGACGCCCATGTACTCTCTCTTATCAGGTCTAGTCTACTGTGAGAGCAAAACATCTTGGTTCTCTGGTGCAAAAACACAGCTTGGAAAAATACAGAACTCCACATTAAAGGCAATGGGCAGCTAACCTAAATATCAAATGCAATGTCATGTTAAAGGCAATAGGCAGCTAACCTAAATATCAAATGCAATGTCTAGTGTCATGTCAAAGCCAATAGGCATCTAAGCTGAATACAAAATGCAATATATAATATCATGTCAAAGTCAATAGGCAGCGGAGCTGAATACAAAATACAATGTATAATATCATGTCAAAGCCAATAGGCAGCGGAGCTGAATATCATGTCAAAGCCAATAGGCAGTTAAGCTGAATACAAAGTGTAATATATAATATCATGTCAAAGCCCATAGGCAGAATATCTAATAGCATGTCAAAGTCAATAGGCAGCTAAATTGAATACATCATGTCAAAGTCAATAGGCATGCAATGTCAAAGCCAATAGGCGGCTAGACTGGATACAGCATGTCAAAGCCAATAGGCAGAATACAGAATGTAATGGCTAATGCAATGTCAAAGCCCATAGGCGGCTCAACTGAATACAGAAAGTAATGGCTAATGCCATGTCAAAGCCAATAGGCACAATACAGAATGTAATGGCTAATGCAATGTCAAAGCCCATAGGCGGCTCAACTGAATACAGAAAGTAATGGCTAATGCCATGTCAAAGCCAAAAGGCACAATACAGAATGTAATGACTAATGCAATGTCAAAGCCCATAGGCGGCTAAACTGAACAAAACATACCATGTGCTACTGGTGAACATTGAGCAACTAATATGCGCAGTGGTGAAACACAAAGTCATTGGTCAAAACAAAACTTTATCAAATGGCAGGACAGTGCTTACCTGTAGATTTTGGCCTTTATCTCAGCCGGAACCTAGGGAAACCTACCAAACCTGTGCATTTTTTAAAACTAGAGACCTAGGGGAATCCAAGATGGAGTGACTTGTGGGGCTCTCACCAGGTTCTGTTACCCAAAATCCTTTGCAAACCTCAAAATTGGGCTAAAAAAACACATTTTCCTCACATTTTGGTGACAGAAAGTTCTGGAATCTGAGAGGAGCCACAAATTTCCTTCCACCCACTGTTCCCACAAGTCTCCCGATAAAAATGATACCTCACTTGTGTGGGTAGGCCTAGGGCCCGCGACAGGAAATGCCCCAAAACACCACGTGGACAAATCCCATTTTTTGACAGAAAACAGGTTTTTTTTTTGCAAAGTGCCTACCTGTAGATTTTGGCCTTTAGCTCACCCGGCACCTAGGGAAACCTACCAAACCTGTGCATTTTTGAAAACTAGAGACCTAGGGAAATCCAAGATGGGGTGACTTGTGGGGTTCTGACCAGGTTCTGTTACCCAGAATTCTTTGCAAACATCAAAATTTGGCTAAAAAAACACATTTTCCTTATATTTCGGTGACAGAAAGTTCTGGAATCTGAGAGGAGCCACAAATTTCCTTCCACCAAGCATTCCCCCAAGTCTCCCGATAAAAATGATACCTCACTTGTGTGGGTAGGCCTAGCGCAGGCGACAGGAAATGCCCCAAAACACAACGTGGACACATGCCATTTTTTGACAGAAAACAGAGGTGTTTTTTGCAAAGTGCCTACCTGTAGATTTTGGCCTTTATCTCAGCCGGAACCTAGGGAAACCTACCAAACCTGTGCATTTTTCAAAACTAGAGACCTAGGGGAATCCAACATGGGGCGACTTGTGGGGCTCTGACCAGGTTCTGTTACCCAGAATTCTTTGCAAACCTCAAAATTTGGCTAAAAAAACACATTTTCCTTATATTTCGGTGACAGAAAGTTCTGGAATCTGAGAGGAGCCACAAATTTCCTTCCACCAAGCATTACCCCAAGTCTCCCGATAAAAATGATACCTCACTTGTGTGGGTAGGCCTAGCGCAGGCAACAGGAAATGCCCCAAAACACAACGTGGACACATCCCATTTTTTGACAGACAACAGAGGTGTTTTTTGCAAAGTGCTTACCTGTAGATTTTGGCCTTTATCTCAGCCGGAACCTAGGGAAACCTACCAAACCTGTGCATTTTTCAAAACTAGAGACCTAGGGGAATCCAACATGGGGTGACTTGTGGGGCTCTGACCAGGTTCTGTTACCCAGAATTCTTTGCAAACATCAAAATTTGGATAAAAAAACACATTTTCCTTATATTTCGGTGACAGAAAGTTCTGGAATCTGAGAGGAGCCACAAATTTCCTTCCACCAAGCATTCCCCCAAGTCTCCCGATAAAAATGATACCTCACTTGTGTGGGTAGGCCTAGGGCTTGCGTCAGGAAATGCTCCAAAACACAACGTGGACACATCCCATTTTTTGACAGACAACAGAGGTGTTTTTTGCAAAGTGTCTACCTGTAGATTTTGGCCTCTAGCTCAGCGGGCACCTAGGGAAACCTACTAAACCTGTGCATTTTTTAAAACTAGAGACCTAGGGGAATCCAAGCTGGAGTGACTTGTGGGGCTCTCACCAGGTTCTGTTACCCAGAATACTTTGCAAACCTCAAAATTTGGCTAAAAAAACATGTTTTCCTCACATTTCGGTGACAGAAAGTTCTGGAATCTGAGAGGAGCCACAAATTTCCTTCCACCAACGTTCCCCCAAGTCACCCGATAAAAATGATTCCTCACTTGTGTGGGTAGGCCTAGCGCCCGCGAAAGGAAATGCCCCAAAACACAACGTGGAAACATCCCATTTTTTGACAGACAACAGAGGTGTTTTTTGCAAAGTGCCTACCTGTAGATTTTGGCCTCTACCTCAACCGGCACCTAGGGAAACCTACCAAACCTGTGCAGTTTTGAAAACTAGAGACCTAGGGGAATCCAAGATGGGGTGACTTGTGGGGCTCTCACCAGGTTCTGTTACCTAAAATCCTTTGCAAACCTCAAAATTTGGCTAAAAAAACACATTTTCCTCACATTTTGGTGGCAAAAAATTCTGGAATCTGAGAGGAGCCAGAAATTTCCTTCCACCCACCGTTCCCCCAAGTTTCCCGATAAAAATGATACCTCACTTGTGTGGGTAGGCCTAGGGCCCGCAACAGGAAAAACCCCAAAACACAACGTGGACACATCCCATTTTTTGACAGAAAAAGGTGTTTTTTGCAAAGTGCCTACTTGTAGATTTTGGCCTCTACCTCAGCCAGCACCTAGGGAAACCTACCAAACCTGTGCATTTTTAAAAACTAGAGACCTAGGAAAATCCAAGATGGGGTGACTTGTGGCGTTCTGACCAGGTTCTGTTACCCAGAATTCTTTGCAAACCTCAAAATTTGGCTAAAAAAACACATTTTCCTTATATTTCGGTGACAGAAAGTTCTGGAATCTGAGAGGAGCCACAAATTTCCTTCCACACAGCGTTCCCCCAAGTCTCCCGATAAAAATGATAACTCACTTGTGTGGGTAGGCCTAGCGCAGGCGACAGGAAATGCCCCAAAACACAACGTGGACACATCCCATTTTTTGACAGAAAACAGAGGTGTTTTTTGCAAAGTGCCTACCTGTAGATTTTGGCCTTTATCTCAGCCGGAACCTAGGGAAACCTACCAAACCTGTGCATTTTTAAAAAATAGAGACCTAGGGGAATCCAACATGGGGTGACTTGTGGGGCTCTGACCAGGTTCTGTTACCCAGAATTCTTTGCAAACCTCAAAATTTGGCTAAAAAAACACATTTTCCTTATATTTCGGTGACAGAAAGTTTTGGAATCTGAGAGGAGCCACAAATTTCCTTCCACCAAGCATTCCCCCAAGTCTCCCGATAAAAATTATACCTCACTTGTGTGGGTAGGCCTAGCGCAGGCGACAGGAAATGCCCCAAAACACAACGTGGACACATCCCATTTTTTGACAGAAAACAGAGGTGTTTTTTGCAAAGTGCCTACCTGTAGATTTTGGCCTTTATCTCAGCCGGAACCTAGGGAAACCTACCAAACCTGTGCATTTTTCAAAACTAGAGACCTAGGGGAATCCAACATGGGGTGACTTGTGGGGCTCTGACCAGGTTCTGTTACCCAGAATTCTTTGCAAACCTCAAACTTTGGCTAAAAAAACACATTTTCATTATATTTCGGTGACAGAAAGTTCTGGAATCTGAGAGGAGCCACAAATTTCCTTCCACCAAGCATTCCCCCAAGTCTCCCGATAAAAATGATACCTCACTTGTGTGGGTAGGCCTAGCGCTCGCGTCAGGAAAAGCTCCAAAACACAACGTGGACACATCCCATTTTTTGACAGACAACAGAGGTGTTTTTTGCAAAGTGCCTACCTGTAGATTTTGGCCTCTAGCTCAGCGGGCACCTAGGGAAACCTACTAAACCTGTGCATTTTTTTAAACTAGAGACCTAGGGGAATCCAAGATGGAGTGACTTGTGGGGCTCTCACCAGGTTCTGTTACCCAAAATCCTTTGCAAACCTCAAAATTGGGCTAAAAAAACACATTTTCCTCACATTTTGGTGACAGAAAGTTCTGGAATCTGAGAGGAGCCACACATTTCCTTCCACCCACTGTTCCCACAAGTCTCCCGATAAAAATGATACCTCACTTGTGTGGGTAGGCCTAGGGCCCGCGACAGGAAATACCCCAAAACACAACGTGGACACATCCCATTTTTTGACAGAAAACAGAGGTTTTTTTTTGCAAAGTGCCTACCTGTAGATTTTGGCCTTTAGCTCACCCGGCACCTAGGGAAACCTACCAAACCTGTGCATTTTTTAAAACTAGAGACCTAGGGGAATCCAACATGGGGTGACTTGTGGGGCTCTCACCAGGTTCTGTTACCCAAAATCCTTTGCAAACCTCAAAATTGGGCTAAAAAAACACATTTTCCTCACATTTTGGTGACAGAAAGTTCTGGAATCTGAGAGGAGCCACAAATTTCCTTCCACCCACTGTTCCCCCAAGTCTCACGATAAAAATGATACCTCACTTGTGTGGGTAGGCCTAGGGCCCGCAACAGGAAATACCCCAAAACACAACGTGGACACATCCCATTTTTTGACAGAAAACAGAGGTGTTTTTTGCAAAGTGCCTACCTGTAGATTTTGGCCTCTAGCTCAGCCGGCACCTAGGGAAACCTACCAAACCTGTGCATTTTCGAAAACTAGAGACCTCGGGAAATCCAAGATGGGGTGACTTGTGGGGTTCTGACCAGGTTCTGTTACCCAGAATCCTTTCCAAACTTCAAAATGTGGCTAAAAAACAAATTTTCATTATATTTCGGTGACAGAAAGTTCTGGAATCTGAGAGGATCCACAAATTTCCTTCCACCCAGCGTTCCTCCAAGTCTCCCGATAAAAATGATACCTCACTTTTGTGGGTGGGCCAGGTGCCTGCAACAGAAAAAGGCCACTAACTTAAAGAGATTATGGGGAAAGCACAGCAAGTTGATAAGCACATATTCTTCTTTTATACATCTTTAGGCTGACTCTGCTTTGGGGACCCAAACAAGTGAGGTGTCATTTTACTTGGGAGACTGAGGGGAACGCTGGGGAGTAGAAAGTTTGTGCTGGAGTGGTGATCGTACAAACGAAAGTCAGGAAAATATGCTTTTTTAAGCAGATTTTGAGGTTTGCAGAGGAGTCTGGGTAAGAAAATGTTGGGGGATCCACGCAAGCCACACCTCCCTGGACTCCTTGGGGTGTCCAGTTTTAAAAAATGTCTGGGTTTGGTAGGTTTTTCTAGATGAAGGCCGCACCCAGGAACCAAAAACATAGGTGCTCCCTCCCCACCAAACACAGGTTGTTTTGTAATATATCATTTTGATGTGTCCACATACGTCTGTGATGTGCCAAACACTAAAATTGTGAAAAGAAACGCACTTGGGTTACGTGAAAAAGACCCCTCACCCACCAACCAAGTTGGTGGCATGCTTCATCTTCGGGGTCCCACCTGAGACACCTAGCGTGTCACAAGTGTGCTGCGACCCTTGATTACAGCGGAGCAGGTTTTTTAATTTTTACCACACATACTGGTTGGATTTGGCACGAGGGTGAGTGATGGTTCAGTAGATCAAATTTTATTAACAAGAGATTTCACAAAAGTGAAATGCACTGGTAATAACTGAAAGGCCAAAAAACTGAACCAATGACTATCAGCCCGTGAGCTGTAAAGCCACGGCAAGGCACCAACCGCTTTATAGTCCATTCACACACCTTTCATGCATGACATGCACAAGACCATTCACGCCGCCAGCCACGGGCCCAGCACATTACAACACTCGCAGCAACAGAGAGCGCCAGTCAAGGCCCCATCACTTTCATACGCCCACATGCCTGATACAGCCATCACACCAGCTGATAAGTGTGTAGACTGGCGTTTGGCTGGCACCGCTAGCCAAGCGCCACCACACCCATACCGCTAGCCAAGCGCCACCCCAAGCACACCACCAGCCAAGCCCCACACCACCTATACCGCCAGCCAAGAGCCACCCCATGCACACCACCATCCAAGCGCCACCCCAAGCACACCGCCAGCCAAGCGCCACACCAACCATACCACCAGCCAAGGGCCACCCCACGCACACCGCCAGCCAAGCGCCACCCCACGCACACCGCCAGCCAAGCGCCACCCCAAGCACACCGCCAGTCAAGCACCACACCACCTATACCATCAGCCAAGCGCCACCCCAAGCACACCACCAGCCAAGCGCCACCCCACGCACACCGCCATCACTTGTTTTTTTGTTTATAAAAAACAAAGAAACCACTAACTAATTATAAAATAAGTACAAACTACAAACACAAAAGCTCTAAGTAAATACATGACAGTGATGCCAACCGTGAAACTGAACATACGAAAATATAAAATAGGCAGTTTCGCTCACGGTATTTCCCCCAAAAATTTCCTAGTGTGGTAACTTCTAAAACAGACTGGCACACACAGCCCAGGCTTTGAAGGGCATTCGGGCAGTACATCCGGCTCTCCCTCCGGATTGCTCTCCGGGCACATACTCTACATTTCTTTGTGGGCAAGTTTATTTTGGGAGTGGGAGGAATGTGATCTGGAAAGTGGCGATCTTTCAATCTAGCCACTTCCTCCACCACTTCTACTCTAGGAACTCTTGCCCGTTCCACCACAATAAGGCTCTCTATCACTGACTCCTGAAATTTAACAAATGTCATCCTTGACTCAGGTGAACAATCCTTGAACACAATAAAAGCATTAAAAGTTGCCAAATGAAATAAATGTAGGGACAACTTTTTATACCACACGTAAGACTTACGAAGAGCAGTGTAAGGTTCCAACCTCTGATCTACTCTATCAACACCACCCATGTGCCTATTGTAGTCCAAAATGCACGCAGGTTTGCGCACTTCCGCAACCTGACCCCAGACAGTCACAGGGGAAGTACTCTCATCATGGATGGTTGATAGCATGTACACATCCCTCCTGTATGAAAATTTCAGAGCTAGCAGCTCATTATTCTGCAAGGCACTGCACTGTCCCCTCTCAAGTTTTTTACAGACAAGCTCCCTTGGATAGCCTTTCCGGTTAGAACGGATTGTGCCACAAGCAACAGTGTCCACTCTAAACAACTCCTTGAACAGCTGCACTCCAGTGTAGAAATTATCTATGTACAAATGGTGACCTTTGTTAAACAGTCGTCTAACAAGTTCCCACACAATTTGTTCGCTAACTCCAAAAGTGGCCGGACAACCAGGAGGGTCAATACTGGAATCCCTACCAGTGTAGACCCGGAAATTATACACATATCCTGTACTGCTTTCTGACAGCATATCCAATTTAATCCCATACCGTGCCCTCTTACTAGGAATGTACTGCTCAAAAACTAAACGCCCCTTGAAAAGGACCAAAGACTCGTCCACACTTATCTCTTTGCCTGGAACATAGACCTCTGAAAACCGATCAACAAAATGATCAAGGACAGGCCTAATCTTACAAAGACAGTCACAATCAGGGTGATCTTGTGGCAAGGCTAAAGCATTGTCTACAAAATGCAGTATACGAAGAAGAAGCAAATAGCGATTACGTGTCATAGTTGCAGGAAATATAGCTGTTGCCATCAAGGGACTAGTAGACCAATAAGAAGGCAGTGACGGCTTTCTGATCAACCCATCCAAAAAGTCAAACCTAAAAACTTTTTCATCTCTTCCAGATATGTGGGAACCCACTAAGTAGCTCTAGACTGAGGCCTAAGTTTGGCAGCGTTGTTCCTCAAATATTGCTCTGCATACAAATTAGTCTGCTCCACAATCTCTTCCAAAAATACATCGTCCATAAACAAGTGAAAGAAATGGGCAGGCAAAAAGTTTTCCGTATTGATTCTACACCCTGGGAGACCAGTAAATGCAGGTAACTGTGGATGCTCCATGTTTGGGGCAATCCAGGTGTCAGGTCTTCTAATGGGAAACCCTTCAGCCCCTGGCTGCTGCACTCTTGGCACATCAATGTCCTCCTCTAAAACAGGCCCTTCATCTGCACTGAGAGTAGCTACCTCATCAGAAGAATAATCTCGGACAGAAAACTCACTGCCAGAATCTCTCACTTCCTCCTCTGCCTCAGATGCAGAGTCAGTCTTGTAATTATGGTCTGAAGACGACTCAAAGAACATGCCAGCAACCTTCTGAGCGGTCACTCTGCAGCTAGCCATGATCCTCACTAACAACAAATGGATTGCCAACAACAACTAGCACTAAAATAACTAATAAACAAAGTGTAGCTTTATCACAAAGAGTTATGTACTAAAAAACTAGACCACTCACTTGCCTGAACAAGCTACTCACCATCAACTACTCTGCACAGACACAGCAATCACCAATGATATCCCAATAAAAAGACAACACAAATATCATTGTGTTCAAATCTAAGGACAATTTCACACACAACACTGCATTTAGTACGCCACCTACAAACATGTCATTAATGCATGTCAACAATACTCCTTTGGAGTAAATTGCTTTCCCTTACCTGCAACTATGCAAACCACAGGACAACTACTGCCAAAACCGCAAGGATCCACAGCAAAGGAAGCAAAAGCTTTGAACTAGAACAAAAAGAAGAAATAAACTGTTATAATCACAAATACAAATACTTCGCCAGTTGACAAAAACACCCCGCCACCAAAAACTTAGAAATTGGCCCTGGTGCCTAAGTGGCTTCTGCCCGACTAGGAGGCAGATGGGCCTAAAAACAATAGGCTGATCTGCCTCCAAGGTGGGCAGAAATGGCCATCAGTAATGTGCTGCCTTTGGGGGGCAACCCTTGCCAAAGGTGCTGCCCACCATCACAAAACGCACACACACAGGATCCCTGGTGCCTAAGTGGCTTCTGCCCCCCCTTGGAGGCAGATGGGCGTAAAAAAATTGGCTGATCTGCCCCCAAGGGGGGCAGAAATGGCCAACAGCTCTGTGCCCCCTTTAGGGGGCGACCCTTGCCAAAGGGGGCAAACGGGGGGCACCCCCAGCACTAAACAAAAAAGGGGAACCAAAAAAAAAAATCCCTGCCGTATTGGTGGTTTCTGCCCTCCTTTGGGGCAGGTGGGCCTATAAAAATAGGCCTATCTGTTTCCAAGGGGGGCAGAGATGGCCAATAAGAAATTCCCCCCCTTTGGGGGGGGTGACCCTTGGCCAAGGGGTGCCCCCAAACACACAAAACACACACACACCTCACAATGCCTGGCGCCTAGTGGGTTTCGACCCCCCGGGGGCCAGATTGGGCAAAAACATGGCCTATCTAACCCCAGGGGAGGCCGAAACATATAAAGAAATTATTGCCTCGGGCAGCGACCTTTGCCTAAGGGGTCGCTGCTCTAAAAAAAAGAAAATAATTTCCCTGGTGTCTAGTGGTTTTCTGCCCCCGCTGGGGGCAGATCGGCCGAAAAATCGTCCGATCTGCCCACAGGAGGGGCCGAAATAAGAAAATAAATTAGCCCCCAATGGGAGCGACCCTTGCCCAAGGGATCTCTCCCTAAAAAACATGCCCAACATAATTTCCCTGCTGTCTAGTGGTTTTAGGCAGAAATAGGGAAAAAAAAATAGCCCCCAATGGGAGCGACCCTTGCCCAAGGGGTTGCTCCAAAAATACATGCCAAAAATAATTTCCCTGGTGTCCAGTTGTTTTTTGCCCCCCCGGGGGCAGATCGGCCGAAAAATCGGCTGATCTGCCACCAGGGGGAGCCAAAATAGGAAAATAATGGCCCCCAATGGGAGCAACCCTTGCCCCAGGGGTCGCTCCCAAAACTAACACTGAAAACAAATACCTGGTGCCTAGTGGGGATACCTGCTCCAAGATCGCGGGCCCCGTCTGCAATCGTGGAGCAGGAATCCACTGAAAACAGGCACAGGGGGAAAGGAAAAACCCTTTCCTTTCCCCCGTGTCTGTCCCCCCCCAAGCCCCCAAAGAGGGAAGACTCACCTGAGGGTCCTTTCTCTCCGACGCGCTGGAAGCAAATGGCTTCCAGCGCTTCCCTCAGCAATATTTGATGACGTTGGTGCGCTGTGAGCGCGCTGATGTAATCAGATTGTCGAGGGGGGGGTCGGGGTTGGAAGGGGAAGGGATTCCCCTTCCATCGACGACTGGGGGTGTGGGTGGGTGGCCCACGGGGAGCGCTAGCGCCCCCCGTGTCCCGGGTTCAGGACAATGTGATCTCGTCCAAGGCACCCGGGAACCGATGCCTTGGATGAAATGATCTCATCCAAGGCACCCAACCGGTTAATGTGAATATCTAAAAACACGCATCTGAATTAGGTGTGTGCATCATTATGTGCAATGAACACGCACAAGCACTAACAGAGCCAATAATAGTGGAGTAACTAGTGAAAGTGTGTTTCCATTGATTGTTTGCATGTGAGGTTGAAACGGGTGAGTACATGAAATTAAAAATGATTCAATGCTTTGATGAGTAATTAGATGTGTGACAGTGCAGATTGTTTTCAAGGTAAAACAATGATCGTGTGAGGGCATCAAGGGCAGACTGCAGTTTGAGGGGGCAATGCAATAGATGTGGGAAAAGGATGGATTAAAACAAGGGGTTGTATGCCCGAAGATCATAGTCAAAATGATTGTCTGTATTATACTATGCTCTAAAAATTGTTTACAACAATATCATACAATTGAGTCTAGATGTTCTATTATACTCTCATTTTTGGTAAATTTTTAGCAAACAGAGTTATTGGCAGATAATAGTTTGGTACTATATGGCCCAAAAGGTATGCATGGGCAGTTAGAGGTGGTGGAACTGGGACTGCAACAGTGAGGAGAATGGTATGTGAGGGAACATACAGAGCATGAGCACGAAGAAGAGAAGAAAAAGAGTTATATCCAGTTTATTGGGCTCTTAATCCATTACACCCAGATTTATCCAAGCATACAGCAACTTCTAATATACAATAAATCGATACAAAAAAACCCACACAAAATACATATGATGCACACGTATAGCTAATATTGAAAATGTAAATGCAGATTGGGTTAAAAAGTATTCATAAAATACATTTATATTAACTGTCCAAATACTCACAAGATCATACAATTCCTTCTTGGATAAAATCTTTCCTACCACACATGTATTCCACTTGATTAAAGCTACTAAAAATCTTTCTGTTACACATCTAAAAATTGCATGTTATAAAATAGTTTTACGGCATCTGATCTTGTTCTCATACCATATTTCTTTAACAATGGTCTTATATACTGTTGCCTTAAGATAACAAAATAAATAAGGTTGATTAAAATATGCATACGGGAACATTAAGGGACATATTTACAAGGAGCAGTGGTAGCGGAATTGTAGCTCCATATTTACAAGGTGACTCATTTGGCCAAATGAATCTCTTTTGTGAGGCCTGCGTGAGAAAAAACCTGCTCGGGAACGGACTGCATCACACAGATTTTATTGCATGCTGATTGGGCACTGCATCAGAAAAACCCACTTACTACTGATGCAGTAATATCTTAAACTTTTTCATTGTGTGATGCTTCCTCAAGATGTGACTTCCTAAAATAATTATTACTGTGGGTTCTTTTAAATCTCATCTGGTTTCATCATCAGAGGAGCACCACAAAGCTCAGTCTTGAGCCCAACATTGTTTAATATCTATCTCACTCCCCTGGCCCAAATAGTTCAAGCATTTGGTTTTGATCTAATTTCTTACACTGACAATACTCAGCAGATCATTACTTCATGACAGGACTTTGACAGTGCCATCTGCTGCTTTCAGCGTTGTGTGAGGAGTATTGCAAATTGGATATCAGAGAACTGTCTTCAGCTGAATAGCGACAAGCCCAACAGTTCTGATCTACTGACTGGTGGCAATCCAAATTGTGGTCAGCCCCTTACCCATGTCAATTGCCTAAAAATCCTGGTGTTAAAATTGATTGTGACATGTTGATGAAAAGCCACGTGGCAGTTTAAGAGGGATATATATCGACACCATGTGGCTCCTGAGGAAAATCTTTCATTGGCTTCCTTCCTCAGCTAGGAAAGTGTTGGTTTAGGCTCTGATCATCAGCCGCCTAGACGACTACAATGCCTTGCTTGTGGCAGCAAATTACAGCCTTTTGACCAAATTAAGTGCAAAATGCAGATGTTCTGCTTGTGTGTAATTTGCCCTCAGGCTGTCCTTACAACCCTGTTCTCTGATTATTCCAGTGGCCTCCGGTCAGGAAGCAGATTGGCCCTCATTATAATATTGACGGCAAATGGCGCCTACCGCCACGGCGACGCCTGCCAACATACCGTCGCCGTGGCTACCAACCGTCCACCAAATGATGACCGTAGCTGGAATTTCTCCTGAAGGCTTGCAGAATTCCGGCTATGGTCATGGCGGCAGATGGCGGTAAAGTGGTGCTGCTGCCAGCAGCAGCGCCAAGACAGCAGAAGGCCACCGACCATATCATGAGCCATGATACGGTCTGGCTGTGTTTTGCTGGCAGACGCTGCGTCTGGCAGCAGCACCGCGTCCCGTCTCCTGTCGGAGGACCCCCTGCAAGCAGGTAAGTCAGGTTCTCTGATGGAAAGGGGGTGGGGGTGTTGTGTGCATGTGTGGGGTGTGGGGTGTGTGTCACTGTGTTTGAATGTGTGCATGCATGTGTAATGCGTGTGTGCATGAATTGGTGTGTGTATACGTGCATGTTGTGTCATATGATTGTGTGTGTGCCTGGATGTATGTTAGTGAGTGTTGCTGTGAGTGTGTACGAATGTATACATGCGTGGGTGAATGTGGGTATGCGTGCATGTATGGGTGTGCATGTATGTGCGTATATGTGTGTAATTGTCAGGGGTCGGAAGGGGGAGGGTGGAGGAAAACTCTGGGGAGGGGGGCGGAGGAGAGCCTATCAGTGCCAGGGAAGGAATTCCCTGGCCCTGATAGTGCCTACCGCCATGGTTTTAGTGGTGGTACAGAAACCACAGAAATCATGGCGGTGGGTGGGGTCAAAATGCCAAGGACAGCCTAGTCTCCAGCCTGGCGGTCATTAGCACCGTGGCAGTTGGTGTCTTAACTTGGAGGTTTGGCTTTTGCCAAACCACCAATGTCATAATAGTGGCGGTATGTACCGCCAGCCTATTTGCGGTACTACCATCACTATTAATTAAACAGACCACCGGGGTCGTAATGACTCCCATTGTCTTTAAGATTTGTTGTCTTGTCCATAACGTCTCATGGGGAAAATCCCCTCTTTATTTCGAAGACAGATTATGGTGGTCATTATGACATTGCCGGCAAATCCTGATTACTACCGCGGTGACGGCCGCCAACATACTGTCGCAGAGGTGAACATCCGTCCGCCATATTAAGACACACACACACTAAACTGACAGAATACTGCCACAAACACATATCCACCAGAACAAAGGTAAGTGTTAAACTGTCTGTATAAATACGCACACCGTCACACCAACAAAACAACGGCCTCCACATTATGACCCACTAATTACTACGGCAGACATTCAACAGCAGTAAACCATGGGCGGTACACATCGGCGCGGTCAGAATGGCCACCCAAATACAAAACAACAAAACATTGGACAATACCAAAAACACATACCTGACACCAATACACACACCACATCCACCCACCAACAGCACTATAAAACACATGCCCACATTACCCACAACCCTTTAGGAACATGAAAAATAGCCACGAAAAGTACATGCAAATTATAGGCACAACTACATACACCTCTAACACCCAGCCATTTGTCACGCACCCCGCATACCCACCACATTATACAACATGGACTGCACAACACACACCACACAACACCCACATCCCCTGCTTCACAGTTGAGGAGTTGCGGGTCATGGTGGAAGAAATAGTCAGGGTAGAGACACAGCTGTTTGGAGCACCGGTGCAGCAAATATTAATTGCAAGGAAGATGGAGCTATGGCGGAGAATTGTGGACTGGGTAAATGCTGTGGGACAGCATCCAAGAACAAGGGACAACATCAGGAAGAGGTGGAATGACCTACAGCAGAATGTACATTTCATGTCAGCAAGGCACCAGCTCGCCATCCAGAGAACTGGCGGTGGACCCCTACCTCCTTCCCCACAGCTGACAGCATGGGAGGGGAAAGTCTTGGCAATACTGCATCCTGAGGGACTTACTGGAGTAGCCGGAGGACTAGACACTGGTGAGTCAAAATGTATGAGTTATCACCCACCATACCTGCATGCTGTCTCACCCCCTTACCCTGACTCCCATCACTCCACTCCATCCCACACAGTACACCTACACATATGACTAACCCCAATGGCAAGCCCTGACTGCCGTACCCACTGCATGTACACCCCTCCCAGCCATACATGTACAACAAAAACCTATGCATGGACAGCATGGAGAACTAATAATCCCACAATAAATCACCATACACAAACAAAGGTGGCAAGGCAACAGCAATGTTATAGGGGAAGCTAGGAATGTACAATATGTTACAGACAGTAAGCATAATACATCACTTACATCGCTGCAGGTGACCCAGCCAATCCCAGCGGCGAGGAGGTGCCACGGCTATCCAGTCCCCCAACAGAAGATGCCCCCTCTCTGGACATCTGGATCTGGATGAACTACCTGGCCCATCAGGGGCACTAGTCAGTCGGCCACCCCAGCCCACTCCCAGTCCACCACAGAGCCTCCCCCCTCAGTATCCAACACAACAGCACCCACCCAACGTCCCCATACCTCTGTCCTCAGGACACGTCAATCAGCAGTGTGCCCACCTGTACAGGAACCCCAGTCCACACCTCACAGCCAAGACAATCAGGGTCCTGTGGTCTGTGGCAGTGGGCACACCGTTCAGGGGACAGAGGCACAGGGGGACAGGGACACTGGGAGGACAGCTGGGTGCCAGGGGAGGACAGGCTCAGGGTACCGACTGTCCTGGAGGCACTCACTAATGCCCTGGGAGCTTATCAACAATTCCAGGATAAGATGGGCCAGATTCTTGACACCATGCAGGAAAGCCAGCGGCTGCAGGAGGTGCACCATCAGGAGATCAGGAAAGATTTGAAGGCCATCAGCACCACCCTGGTCTCCATAGCAGGGGTGCTGGCTGACATGGCCAACATAACGAGGTAATATACAGCAAAGCAGCGGGTCCCTTCCACAAACCAGTCAACTGAACAGCCCACCTCATCTGCTGCAGCTAGTGGACAGGAGGCCCTGCCACAGGACCCACAGGCCATCATCACCCCTCCCCCTGCAGCAGGTGAACCACCCTGCAAACGGTCCCTGAGACCCAGACAGATGCCAGAGACACTTGCCAAGACTAAGCCCACCGCCGGGAAATGAGACCCTCCTAAATGTCCCCCTTGTGTCCCACTCTGTCACCTTGTCCACTTTGAAATGCCTTTTCTCCCCTTCCTATGGCCCCTTGGACACTGGGCCTGTGCTACAAACAGACTGGATCAATACCCTGGACTTACTTCCACCATCACCCCACTCCATTGCACTATTCCGTCTATAAAGTCCACTACAGTAAATGCCCTTTGACACAACTTGCGTGATAGTGCTTTATGTTAAGAAAATGTGCAATTATGGTAACAGTTACATCTTCTGCAAATTACCTGAACTCTGTGATAGCACACAAAAAATGATCTGTAGCTATATGTAGTCTTCACATCAGTACGCAGTAGTAAAAACACCAACATCTGCAAAATGAGAAGTCATAGTTGACAGTCAGTTGAGATGCAAAGGAATTGACTGCCATCATGATACAGCCACACTGAAAGGATAAATAATCTGAGGAATGGTCAGCACCACTGTCTCACCTGTGTGTCATTCAAAGTATTGCCATAAAACGGATATTCTGTTGACCACTTTCTCATCCTCTGCCTCCTAATCCTCAATGTCCTCAGGGTCAACTGGTGCCACAGGGGCATTTCCAATCTCCTCCTCCTACAGATAAGGTACGTTATCTGAGGGCCAGGTTGTGCAACCTGCAGCATGCAACAACTATCTGGTAAACCTTCTCAGTGGAGTAGCACAGAGATCCCTGAATACCTGTTCATTGTGCCGGAGGGGGGAACAAATGCTATATGTATTCCATCAATTGCGCCGATAATATTTAGTATATGTCCCATTGCATAGAATCCAGCCTTTACAGTGGCCAAACCTTCCACTTGGGGGAAAGTGATGTAACTGCACATGTGTTTGACCAAGGCAGACAAAACCCTTGCCAACACCATTGAGAACATTGGCTGCAACATTCCTGCTGCCAAGGCTACTGTAACTTGAAAAGAACTAGTTGCCAGGAAAAGGAGCACTGATAGAACTTGCACAAGAGGAGGGATCCCAGTGAGATGACGGATAACTGATGGCAGATCAGGCTCCAATTGCCTACATTGCTCTGTGATTGTGACCCTATCCAGTCTATAGGTCAGTATTATGTGCCTGACCTCCAGTGTAGGCAAATCCACCAGGGGTCTGTACATCGGCTCTTGTCTCCTCCTCCTATTCCTCCCCTGTGGTAGGTATCTAAGGGACCTAAGATTGAGTAGGGTGTCACAATCCGAGCAATGGAACCACCACCTCAGTGTCCATAGGGCATGTATGTAATCGGAAAGTATGAACAGGTGGAAGTGATGTAACTCCGCCGGCATTGGGTGTCATGGCTGAAGGCGGTCTTGCACTGCTGTGCTATTCCTCATTGGCTAAAAGGAGGGTTTATGGAGTATAGGGTCCAATGGGGATCACGGCAGCGGTGACAGTGTACACCGCCGTGGATGTGACTGCCATTTTGTGTGTAAAACCTCACTTAATACATGACTTTCCACAGGACAACACCTCCACTGCGTGTGCTGCTGTGGGCTGTGCCTTGATCCTGCCATGGCCCGTGTGACAGGGGAAAGGGCCCCTGCCTTCACTTCGAAGGAGTTAGAGCACCTGGTGGATGGGGTCCTACCCCTGTATGGACAGCTGTATGGGCCTCCAGACCAACAGGTGAGCACACCATGGGCATGATGCATGTAACAAGGTTGCATGGAGATGTGGGTGTTAGCAGTGAGAATTTGGGTGGGGGGTATGTCTGGCAGTAGTGTACATGCAGTGATCCGGGTGATGTGTATACCAATGGAGATGGAAGTGGTATTTTTGGGCCATATGCGTGACTGGCTGGATTGTATGGTTAATGGTGTCCTCCTGTCTGTATTACCTATGCAGGTCAGCACCCATCAGAAGAAGGGATTGTGGCATGCCATCACCAAGGACGAGCGGACCCTGGAAGTCTATAGCAGGCAGAGCACCCACTGTAGGAAAAGGTGGGAGGACCTGAGACGCGGGGTCCGGAAGACCGTAGAGGCTCAGCTGGAGATGGTCTCCCAATGAGGGCGGGGTGCCCGTCGGAACCTGACCGCTCTGATGGCACGCATACTGGCAGTGGCCTTCCCAGAGATGGATGGGTGCTTGAGGGCAGCACAACAGCCACAAGGGGGTAAGTACAGTGAGGGTGACAATTATTTTTGGGTCGTATGGGATCCTGGTGGTGGGTTTTTAGTTAATGGGTGCCCCTTAATGCCAGCTCAGCCATTGCTACATAATCCAGCTCAAGGTAAATGGGTGTATAGCAAAATCTGATAACCTAGATAGGTAGCATTCCATGTCAGACAGGACTTAGTGGGTCCCAAGAGGGGTGCAGTTGGCGGTGGTTGGCTTTAATCCTACTGTGGCACCTAGCCAATTTAATGCCAGTGCAATGTATAGTGCTCATTCCTAATCCCCGTGTGTGATGGTAATGTATATCTCAACTGTGGTGTTGTTGCTATAATTGACCCAGTGCTCCCTTTCTCTCCCCCCCCCATTATTATCTTCTTTCATTTTGTCCATATGTGCATTACTGAGGGAGCTGCATTCCACAGGACCCAGGAGGTAGAGTCCACCGACGCCAAGCGGACCAGTGGGACGGAGGGCAAGAGGAGCACCACTGTGGAGACAGGAGGTGACAACACTGACTCTGATTCCTCCCTTGATGGGAGCTCCCTGGTGGTGGTGGACACCTCTGGAATCACCCTATCTACAGTTACAGCCGCCACCCCTGTACCAGCACTGCCCTTCCAGTAGCCCTCCACCGAGTTGCACATTTCCGCTCACCCAGAAGGGAGGGCATCTCCTTCGCTCCAGGCACCTCAGGCCCTGCCCCAGTGGGCCCTGCTGCCCTCATTGAGGAAGCTATTGACCTCCTGAGATCCATCTCTGTAGGGCAGTCAACCATTGTGAATGCCATCCCAGGGCTTGCATCCCAGATGCAGCAATGCAATGCACACCTGGAGGTCAAACCCTTGGTGGGCTGGAGGCCCCACAAGGATCATTTCAGGCTCTGGCCTCTTCTCTGATGGCAGCCAGTGTCCCTGTTCCTACCGTCCCCCTTCCAACTACTACTTCCCAGTCCTAGTCTCCTCAGTCCCAACCCACCAAAGGCACAGATACAGACAAGCATGCACACAAAACATTGCACACGAGTAGCACAGTCAAACACAGGCAGCACACTTCAGGCCACATGCACTCACACAAACAACAGACAGTTGCACACACAACCACATCCACTGCCTGCACTATATCCCACTCCTCCTCTCTCACAGTCACATCCGCACTAACACCTGCATGCACTGCATCAACAGCCACCACCACCATCACATCATGCAGCACCCACACCTCACTTGCAGACACCTCCACATCATCCATCCACACGTCCCTTTTGTCCTCTCCCACCCTATTTGCCCCCCCTCCTAAGGGACACAAATGCACACACACACAGACACCCAACAGCCACCCACCTCACGCATGCACACTGTCCATGCACCTGCACCCAAGACAGCAGACTTACACCTCTGACAATCACTCCCTCAACCTCCACTCCCATCCTTCCTCCCACATCTCTCCCCAACACCCCTAAGAAGCCTTTCCTTGCACATCTTGACCTCTTCCCTCCCCCTCCACCCCTCTGTCCTGCCCATAAGAGTAGGGTCCCAATGACCCAGCCCAGCACCTCAGCCAAACAGTCTGCCACTGCTCCAATCAAATCATCAGCTGCTGGCACAAAGGGGCCCCAGAGTGTGACAGCTGCCACTACTACTGAGAGCACACCTTCAGCTCAGAAAGGGAGGACTAGAGTGGAGAAAAGCAAGGGACATGAGATGGGGACAGTGGAGGCACCTGCTAGTCCCGGAGGCAAGGGCACAAGTGACATGTCTAAG
The DNA here is from genome assembly GCF_031143425.1 of Pleurodeles waltl. Lineage (NCBI taxonomy): Eukaryota > Metazoa > Chordata > Amphibia > Caudata > Salamandridae > Pleurodeles > Pleurodeles waltl. Next base: position 1,062,784,507 of record NC_090437.1, read on the forward strand.
GCCAAGGGTACCCGTCACAAGAGAGGACACAGGGATCCCCCTCTACCAGCAAAAAAAGTGAAGGTTTCCACTCAACCACCAATGAAAGTAAAGGTTCCCATTCAACCACCAACAAAAGCGAAGGTTCCCACTCAACCACCAACGAAAGTGAAGGTTTCCACTCAACCACCAATGAAAGGCAAAAGGCCCACTCAATCACCAATGAAAGGCAAAAGGCCCACTCCAACAGAAGAGGGGAAGGAGCGTCCACCTCCTGTAGAGATACAGAAGCCCTCACCTCCAGCAGAGACACAGCAGCCCTCACCTCCAGCAGAGACACAGCAGCCCTCACCTCCAGCAGAGGGCTTGTAGGCCACTCTGCAGGGACTGTTGTAGAAGGATCCCCTCCAGAACCATTGGGCAAGTCCCCCACTTCAGAGATTGTAGCCTTGCACTCCCCAGCAAAGACGAATGGGCACGGAGCCCCCTCCAGAACCATTGGGCACGTCTACCACTTCAGAGACTGTAGCCTTGTACTCCCCAGCAAAGACAAACGGGCATGCAGCCCCCTCCAGAGCCAGTGGGCAACCAGTGGGCAAGACCCCACTTCAGAGACTGTGGCCTTGCACTCCTCAGCAAAGACAAATGGGCATGGAGCTCCCTCCAGAACCAGTGGGTAAGTTTTCCACTTCAGAGACTATGGCCTTGCACTCCCCAACAAAGACAAATTGGCATGGAGCCCCCTCCAGAGCCAGTGGGCATGTTCCCCACTTCAGCTGAGGTGCCCCCACCTCTCCTCGCCTTCCCCCTGAGTTGCCTGGCCATTTCTGACATAATGCCCCTGAACAGTGGCTTCTGGAAGTTGTCAGGAGTCAAGTTGGTGATTGGACTGTGCCCTATGGCCATGTGGCCCTTTTGTACATTGTCGCCTGCATTAGAATCGAATGGACAATGTTGTAGCTGTTTGCAACAAATTACAGAGTTTGTTGATTCTCATAGTTGTCCTTGTTTTGTTTTAACGTGAGTCCTGTGACATTGGTTTAACTCTGCAGCTGGTTCTGTGTATGGTGTGTGTGTGAATGGTGTGTGTTGTGCGTGTGTGTGTCACTCTCCTTTTCCTCCCTTCCTTCCTCCCTTGTTGCTAGGTGGCTGTACTCACCATTGTCAACTTCATTGGCATTGGTGTTCCAGGAGGGCCATGCTATAGAAGAGCATAGGGAAGACTTGAAGTTCCAGTTCCATGGCGGCTGCGGTGTCCTCTGTGTACCTGTTATTGAGTCTTATGTTTTATGTTTTCTGTTTCCGTCAGGCTTTTGATGGCATTGGTACCACCCAGGAAATCCTGGCGGTTTGCTATGTCATAATATGGTGGGCAATACTTTGTCTTCTGCCTGGCTGTTGATGGCTACCGCTGTTCAGTGGTGTTAACGCCCAGGCGGTTGGTGTGGTACATTGGCTGTCTATGGGCGGGATCTCCGCCATGGTCATAATTTGGCTGTAATTACCGCAAGCCTGCTTGCGGTAATACCACCACTTTAACAGTCGCCACCAATGTCATAATGACCACCTATGCTGCTACTGTCCCCCTCTAACCATCTCCGCTGTTGTCTGGATTTTGCCCAGATCAGACGCCTGCTGAAAACCTGGCTGTTCTAATATCCTGATTGTTTTTTAAGTTGATGCAATTCAAGTGTCGAGATACACCTTGAAGCTGCCCTCTATCAAATTAAAACAGAAATATAAATAAATTTCAGTGATGGAAAGTGATGGAATTTGTGGACAGCCACACACTTCCTTCCACCCAGCATTCCCTTGAGCCTTACAATAAAAATGGTACCTTACTTGTGTGGATAGGCCTAATCTCCGCACCAGGAAACAGCCCAAAATCGTAACATAGATGCATCAAAGTGGATAGCTGTGGATTTTGGCCTCTAGCTCAGCCGGCCCCTAGGGAAACCAAGTAAACCTGCACATTTATAAATACTTTACATCTTGAAAATCCAGGATTGGGTGACTTATGTGGCTCCATGGGTCTTTTTTTTATTCTCAATACCCTGCAAACTTCAAACTTTGCCTGAAATCACACATTTTCCTTATATTTCTGTGACTGAAATTTCTGGATTCCACCAGAATACACAAAATTCCTCGCATCCATCATTACATCACTTGTGCTGATAACAATGCTGCCTCGTGTGAGAGTGAGGGGGCAGAAAAACTATTACATGTATTTTAGAGGTGGGGGATTGCCGTGGACTTTAATTTGAAAATAATTAAGGGGGAGCACAATGCCTTGCCAAAGGGGCCACTTCCCCTTTCCCTGGTACCTAGTGGGTGGATCCCTGCTTGGGGATCGCTCTCCAGTGGCAGTCCCCAAGCAGGGATCCACTGGGCAGAGGTACCATTGTAAAGGGGAGATTCCTCTTCCATAAGAAACAGTGCTCGATGGCTGAGATATCCCCACAAGCACTGATTTGATCAAAGTGAAATGAGCTCTTCGGCACAATTTACTTTCACTTTTGAATGTAATGATCATCATTTCATACAAAAAAAGCTCAGACTGATTGGGAAACTCTTCATGAGCATCCCAACACTCTGGGATAAAAGGGGAAACCCTTTTGTGCAAAGCACAAGAAGCCCTTTCTAACCCTCCCCAGTTTCAACCAATGGTCGAGAGATGCATGGGGGAGGGTGTGCGGGTGCCCCACACCTTAAGAATGAATAACCACTAGATAAAAACAACCTTCTTATTCCCTTGTGATGTTAACACTGCAGTGTATGTTCTTTTACCATGACTACCACATTCATGCATGCCATAGAGCCTCATGAAACCTTTTACTGATTTTGCTTTTAACTCATTGTTCCAAATGGGGTTCCATGCATTCCTTTACTACCCTTTCTGTGTAACACAATCTTTCTTGTGGTAGTAGAAGGACACACTGGGAAGGTATTCCCCGTTACTTGGATGCTCCAAAACCTGGTCTCTGCTGGAATATGCTCACCACCTAAATTCAGCTGTACTTCAATGTACTGAAATTTCGTTCTCCAAGCTCCTCATTCCTGCTGTAAAGGTCTAATACCATGCATCCCTCCCCATTTCATTCCACTCCTTAAATATCCAAATTTTACAAATGATTGCTTTCTGTTTGTTGCTACAGATATTTTGGGCCAGATGTATATTTATTTCAAAGAGCGATTACCTAATTACAATTCTCTGTGAATCACAATTAGGTAATCCCTATTTGAATGTATGAAACTCCATGAGTTTTATTTAGCATTTACTAATGGGTCGCAAATCGGCCTACCTCATTAATATTAATGAGGCAAGTCACAATGTGCGACCCATTAGGAAACGCTATAATCACAGGGATGGTGGCCTGCTGGGCTCAGCAGACCACCATGTTTCTGATTGCTTTTAAATAAAGCAACCTTGTTTTTAAAATGCATCCCATATTCCCTAAAGGAAAATGGCATGCATATACAAAGAAAAAAGAAAAGGTTTCATTTTATTTTTTAACAGTGCTCTTAAAATACATTTTCGCTACCATTCACAAAGGGGAAGTGGTCTCTTGTGGACCCCTTCCCATTTGTGAATGGGTTAGCACCTACTTGAAGTATGTGGTAAAATCGGAATGCTTTGCAAATGCATGTCAGTCACAAAACATTTCTACACAACGCTTCAATTCTGTATTAGGAAGGGACGCTTTCGACATTCCACTTCCTATGATCGAATCAGTAGGTATTCACAATTACAAATTGCAATTCAGTAACATGTTAGTGAATCGCAAATTGGAATTCAGACAAACCAAAAAGCATTTTTGCATTCAAAAATGGCCTGGTTGCGCTATTTTGTGAAGGTAGAAATGCAGGATGCATATGCCACGCAAACTGCCCGAATGGGCTATTTTCTTACTGTTATCCTTAACAAAATCATAATGCCTAGATTTATCATACTTTCATGCAGTACAATGTAGCAAGCCACCTTGCTGCACTGTGTGAAATGTAAAGGGCAGAAATGCACAGTATTTAACACTATATAGGGCATTCCTGCCCTTTCCTTGTACTGGCCCACAATGTGCTGCCTTGTGCTAATACAGGAACCCTTCTGTCTTGGAGCCTGTGTTGTAGGCAGGTTTCTTTTTCTGCAGGAAGGGACACCTTCCTGCACAAAAATAATCCCCAGAATCATTCTCCTTTTTCTACATGTGTGCTACAATGCAGCACACGTAGAAACAGGAAATAATGAGAAATAAAGGTATTCCTCCTCGTTACAGATCACCTGGGGTCTCATAGCATTTTGACACATTCCCAGATCTACCACTAATGGCAAATCTGTGAATGTACCATGATCCATGGGTGGATGCATGGGAACACCCATACTCCTCCCATGGAATGCCCCCTGGGGCAGAGTAAATCAAGGTAGCGATTTGTGCTGCTGTGCCTTACTCTAGATTTATCAAGCCAAGCAGGACCTTGCGTAAGTTGATAAATCTTTCTTTAGTGTTTCATCAAGCCTGTGCATGGTGCAAGGGCAATGCAACACTATTGTGAATATCGACCTAGGTCATTTACAACCACCACAAGCTCAGATATGAATTCTCTTGTGGTATTAATTTCCTCACAATGTGAAGTCACCAAGAGAAAGCCTGTAGGAAAGGAATACGTATTGCTCTTCCTTTATAAGGCTCTATCCATCTTCCTCGGAAGTGTGGATTGTAAACATGTCAGGGTATATCACTGACCTGGAATAACTGGAGGCTGCATAATGGAAGCCTTTACCCCAGTGTGTCTTTTTCACAGAAAAAAAGCTGAGCTTGTCGGATACAGTTTTCTACATATTTCCGCTAAAGATCCGTGCAGGTTTTGATGAAGACGATTTGTACAATTCTTCTTTAAAAAATACAAAACCAGCCCAGTGGAGGAAGGGGTCTTTTGCTATGACATGATGTATGTATGCCATTGACCCTCAGGTGCTGAGAAGTGGTGCTTCTTAGCATAACTCTCACTTTCAGAGTTCCACAGTCAATAAAAAACAAGCACTGTTCACTTCAATTTTAACAGCCATGCTTATTTAACTGGTAACAGAAGATGCGGTTCATGGTTTGAGTTTAGCTTGGAGGATATGTATCTGACGGTCTCCCATATCCTTGGTACATCCCAGTCATCTTTCCTATCCTCTCCAAATAAAGGCGGTCATTATGAACATGGCAGTGTGGCCCGCCATGCCAGTGGTGGCGGGTAAAACCGCCGGCTGGCATGGCGGGCCACACTACCAAATAATGAACCCCATGAGGGCCGCCATCGGCAGCCCTCACTCACCGTCAGGCTGCCTCCATCAGGCAGCCTGGTGTCGGTTTGAAACATTATCCGACAGGGCAGCGATGCTGCCCCTCGGATAATGATTCCTCAGCCACCAGCCGTTCCCTGGTGGGTTTCCCCGCCAGGGAAAGACTGGCGGAAGGGGTGTACAGGGTCACCCCTGGGAGCCCCTGCTCTGCCCATGCACTTGGCATGGACAGTGCAGGGGCCCCAGTGCAGTGCCCCATTGCGCAGGTCTCTGCCCAATTTTCGGGCAGTGATCTGCGCGACAGGTGCAGCTGCAGCTGCACTCGCCGCACAGAGGCATTGGCGGTGGCTCCATGTGGAGCCACTGTCAATGTCCAGGGCAGGCATTCCTGTGGGCCGTTGGGCAGAAACAATGTTTTCGCCCGCCGGCCCACAGGAATGTTCCTCAATACAGCCGGCGGGGATCCGGAGACGCTGGCGGTCAGAGTTTTGACCGCCAGCATGAACATGGCAGTTTTTACCGCCGTGCTCATAATGAGGTCCAAAGTGTCAGAACTCAACTACCTTCGATTGGTTGCAAAATGTTCAGCATCATTCCAGAATGGCACAGGCGTTTACATCAGAATAAGGGTTCCACCTGTCCTTTATTGTAATATTTAGCAGACAACCGGCCGCTCCAGAGTATCTTTAAGTTAAATCTGACAATGGGTAAAGAAATGCTGCTTGGGCATGATAGAACAAGTTAACAGGTCTGTGTTTACTCGCCGCACCTCTTTGCTCTAGTTCATCATACCTATTCTGGCCCGACCACTGGATGCCCTGAGTGCCTATTCAAGTAATAATCACATGAATCTCACATGAATACTACATTTATGTCTTGTTTCTCTCCACTTGAAATGCATATACAATTGAATTCCTGCATCTCATAGTAAAAGACAAATCAATAGAATAAGTGGTGACTATTGCAACAAAAAAAACAATAACATTAAAATGAAATACACTTTCTACTCATTCATATTTGTCAAATAGTACATTTCCCCTGCTAAATCAGATTTAAATTATTCATTCCAGTGGCACCTAGAAAAGTGATTTTTAGGTGGGCACACAACCTGCTAATGAAGAGTTTGTGTGTATTTACTATTAACCACTTAGCTCCTCCCTCACTTAGGACTCCATAACTTTTCTCCACATGAGGTATCCATGCCAAATATGCATTATTTTTTTCTAACATCCTTGGGGTTGTAGGGGAACCCATAGTTTGTATATTTCCCTAGAGGGGTCAGAGAAAAAAGGTAAAATACAGCACAATTGTGACTTTTTTTTTTTAGAAAACAGGGAAATGGTGCTCCAGGTAAAAGTGTATGTTTTTCTCCTTCAGAGTGTCATCCAGAAAGGGTTTGCTGTACTAAAGTCACCATCTTCCCAGCTTTCAGGAACATGCTGAGTTTGATCCAAAAACCTAATTTTGTACCACAGATTTGGCATTTTTCTAAGGGGTAGACTATTTTCCCTATTACTTGTCCACTCAACCTACAGTTTGTGGTGGAAAACTGTGTAAAACCCATGTGTGATCCAGAAAAGCCACAGATTGCTGAAAAGTAGACAAACTTCCAAATTCAGCAAGTGGTGATATGTGTAAATCATTCAAGGTGTTGCAAAGGAAAGGGACTGTTGAAATAAAGAAATATTGAAATTGAGTAGGAAAAAGTGGGCATTTGTCAGAATGGCCAATTGACAAAAGCAATATACCATTGCGTTTACTAGACCCTTGTGGTTGCTGGGCTATATAGTTTGAGATTTTGAACCCTTGCTCAGCTGCCACCAAGAAAAGCCTAGCCAACTTGTACATTTTTGGAAACTAGATACCTAGTGGTATCCAGAATGGGCTGACTGGCACGGCTCTCAACAAGTTTTTTTTTTACCCAGAATTCCTTGAAATCTTCAAACTTTGACTAAAAAACACATTTTTCTCACATTTCTGCAATAAACCATTCTGAAGTCTAAGGGGAGCCTCAAACTTTCTCCCATCTGGCATTTTCCCAGGTCTCCCAATAAAAACAGTAATTCGTTTCTGTAGGTAGACCTAGTGCCTAACAGGAAATGTCCCAAAACACAACATGGACACATCACATTTTTTCACCCAAAACTGACCCTTTTTTCCAATGTGGGTAGCTCAAGATTTTGGGCCCTAGCTCAGCTGGCACTAAGGAAAACCTAGCCAACCTGTACATTTTTCTAAAAACTAGACACCTGTGGGTATCCAGGGTGAACTGACGTGTGACTCTTACCACATTTGTTTTTACCTAGAATCTCTTGCAAACCTCAAACTTTGACTAAAAAGCAGATTTTCTTCTCATTTCTGTGATGGAAAGTTTGGGAATCTGCAGGCAGTTACAAAAGATTATAATGGCAATGCGTTTCGATCTATCACAGATCTTCCTCATGACCTATTACAAATAATGTGTACCACCACCTTTAAAAAGCAAGTGAAACCTGATGCACATAAATAAAGAAAATGCTGTCACATAAAAAGAAATAAAGACTGTTAATTTCACGTACATTGCAATGTAGATCAACAAAAAATCACACATTATTATTGATGTATGCATTGTTATAACAAATGTATTCACAAGGAACACTCTAAAACCAAATTTATCTTCATGGGCACAAGAAAATACCTTGTGTATCAGAAAACACTTAAACTCAGCAAAAAAATCAGCAAAAAATATAAATACTCAATCCAGATCTAGTGGCCAATCTGTGACTAGAAAAACCATTACGACATGAATTCACCAAAAAGTCACATATTGTTGTTGATATAAGTGTTCTTGAAAAGATATGTAAAAAACATAACCAAAAAGTCACATATTGGTTTTGTCAGTGTGTGTGTAATTGTAAAGATATGTACAAAAGAATCACCTTGATAATAAGAATGTTCCCATATCCTCATACAGATTCCACACACACACATATATATATATATATACATATATATATATATATATATAGATATATATATATATACACACGCACACACACAGGATTCCAAACCCTCCCATGCCTAGTCCAAATACATGGCTAGAGACTTGTCCCTAAAAACGACCCACTGTTTAAAAGAAAAAAGGGGTTGCACACACCTCATGCAACTAAAGTGGAAACAAAATGTTAGATGTTTTAATAAAAGACTAAGGGCCAGTTAAACCTTAATCACAAAATCTATTCTACATCTCACAAGAATGATTAAAGAAGGAGGCTGCACCTGGAGTGAAGATTTAACCGTTATGAACAAACAATTCTTCATCCAGATTGAGCCCCCAAGGGGACTTACAGTTGAGATGAACAATGTAGTCAGATTCCATCACATGCACCACAGGGTTTAAGAGACTGTGCTCTCCTAGCCCCCCTTCCTTTGCATGAGTGTCTGCCTTATTCGCTATAACTGTAGTTCTATAAATTACCCACGCTCATTTAATAGATTACAGTCTTTCCTTCTTTCAAACCAGACCCCTGCAACCTAATAATCAGTGGCATATCGAAACATGTGCCCCTCTCTGAAAATGCCATGGAGAGTCCTTCCTTAACCCTGGGACCTCATCAGGATCTTTCAGTCCAGGTGCCTGGCAGCCGTGCACAGTGCTGGCCAGTGCACAGTGCGTGACTGCATGCACAGGCCCAAACTAACTGGTCCCAAACCCAGCCATGAGCTGTGCTGAGGGGGCCCCCCGGAGCTCTCCAACTCGAACCCCACCACACTCCAGGGACTGTGGGGGCTAATGTTACACTACTATTTATTGTACCTATTCTCCCCGCTAAATATTCGCTTTAACTCACAAAAGCACAGTAACAATTTTACCTAACATATACTGATTAAATATGCCATAATAAATTGCAGTACATGCATGAAATTGTTTCCATGACAAAACAAGACTAACTCCACTAGCCAATCATACTGGACTAACCCTGAATTCCAGACTAAGGTGCTCCCTGCTGCAAAGAGCTTCAATGCATCATCAGTGTTAGTAAGCATTATAAAGTTGCCCCGAACTGGTCACAGGATACCATGGAAGAAGACGGACACGAGTCTTCCTCTGGGCTTGAGAAGGGAAGCACAGACCGGCACGATCCAGATACTTGTCCCAGAGGTAGAGATTTGGAAAGACTAACTAGGGCACATGATGATAGGGGACAAGTCCTGCACGCCGCGGTGGCACACAACCAGCTCTGGGAAAGAGACAAATCCCGCTTGCCATTGAAACTGACTCTTGCACCCCGTGAACTACCTCCTTGCCCCAGGGGCAATAGAGGGGTCTCACCGAGACAACGAGAAGGGCCATGGAGTAAGATGGGCACCTACTCAGCGGACAGATGAGTATTTGTTCGGACCCTATATCGCTGCTCAGTATATCCTCTATAGCCTTTGATATAAACAATACCATGCTGCTAATAAGTTCTCCCTGTTCTACGATACTAGGAGGCCTTGCAGGGCAATGTTAGAATGTTAGAATGTTAAAATGTTAGTATTTTAAAATGTATCCACCTACGGATGGACCTAGCAAAATCACTACAAGTAATTAGACTAAGCTCTGCTGCTACCTGTTATTCAAACATAAACTGAGCACTTGTCAGGCACTGAAACGCAGAACGTATAATTAATCTGTTTACGTATAGCCCCCTCCCCTGATAAGAAATAAGAAATAGGATGCAGTGTCAGTATAGTAGAAGTCCCCATGACCCTAAGCTGGGTCCCTACTGTCTATATTAAATTCACGAAATAGGTATCCCCAAAGCCTGTGTGTAGACTAGGGATTATCATTAAAATATACATAAAAAATGTCTCTAGATATTATTACGGGGCTAACCCAGAGAGATATTATGGGGGTGATTCTAACCCTGGCGGTCGGTGTTAAAGCGGCGGCCAACCCGCCAACAGGCTGGCGGTAAAAAAAATGGGATTCTGAGCCTGGCGGGAACCACCAACACAGACAGCCACCTTAACACTCCGACCGCCACGGCGGTACAAACAAACAGCGCGGCGGTCACCGCCAACAGACACGCGGCAGACAATGTACCGCCCACACTATTCCAACTCACCAATACGCCACCTTTTCCGAGGCGGGAGCACCGCCGATAAAAACACGGCGGAAACAGACTACGGACGGGAAAACGCTCACCACTACGCACTCCAGGAGGAAGGAGGACAGCATGGAACCCGAATTAAACATCCTACCTGCTCTCGTCTACCTTCTCATCTACCACGAGTACGAAGTCCGGCGCAGACGACAACGGTGAGTACTGCACCTACGACACACGGGAGGGGGAGGACGAAAGGTTACGGGCACACACATATGCGACTCCCCCCCCCAACTATGTACTCACCAATGCAGAGCACCAAGTCACAGTGACACCACCCAAACACCCCTGAAAAATGCTAGGACATAATCAAATTTGGAATAAATATTTATGTACCAAAAAGCTCCAGAAAATTATCGTACAACCATGAAAGATATTCACAACAAAACTAATGACATACACATCAGTGTATAACTGAAGTACCAAGTCCTGCACATCCTACGAATTCAGCATGTCCGTGGGCCAAAGTCTTGAGAAATAAGGGCAAAGCCCACACAGGAGACCTGAGTCCTTTGGAGAGAACACTGCAGGGGCATCAGATGTAAAAACTACAGGCACCTCAGGGGGAAGGGAAGGGGGGGGGCACCACAGCCACATGAGTCCACGACGCCAGATCCACGAGGAGCCACCATGCCCACTGGACCATCCTGGGGAGTGCAAAGCCACAGTCTCTCAATGTCTCTACAGTGGGTGGGCTGCCCACTGGACAATCCTGGGGAGTGCAAAGCCACAGTCTCTCAATGTCTCTACAGTGGGTGGGCTGCCCACTGGACCATCCTGGGGAGTGCAAAGCCACAGTCTCTCAATGTCTCTACAGTGGGTGGGCTGCCCACTGGACCATCCTGGGGAGTGCAAAGCCACAGTCTCTCAATGTCTCTACAGTGGGTGGGCTGGCCACTGGACCATCCTGGGGAGTGCTAAGCCACAGTCCGTCAGGTGGATGACAGTCTCCACTGGTCAAGGAGGAGGCATGGTGGGCACAGTGAACCATAAACGGTGCTTGAGACGGCGGTGCCCAGCGGAGCGGTGCTTGAGATGGCGGTGCCCAGTGGAGCGGTGCTTGAGATGAAGGGCCCAGCGTAGCGGTGCTTGAGATGAAGGGCCCAGCGGAGCGGTGCTTGAGACGGCGGTGCCCAGCGTAGCGGTGCTTGAGAGGAAGGGCCCAGCGGAGCAGTGCTTGAGACGGCGGTGCCCAGCGTAGTGGTGCTTGAGAGGAAGGGCCCAGCGGAGCGGTGCTTGAGATGGCGGGGCCCAGCGGAGCGGTGCTTGAGAGGAAGGGCCCAGCGGAGCGGTGCTTGAGATGAAGGGCCCAGCGGAGCGGTGCTTGAGATGAAGGGCCCAGCGGAGCGGTGCTTGAGACGGCGGTGCCCAGCGGAGCGGTGTTGAGAGGAAGGGCCCAGCGGAGCGGTGCTTGAGACAGCGGTGCCCAGCGTAGCGGTGCTTGAGAGGAAGGGCCCAGCGGAGCGGTGCTTGAGACGGTGGTGCCCAGCGGAGCGGTGCTTGAGAGGAAGGGCCCAGCGGAGCGGTGCTTGAGATGGCGGGGCCCAGCGGAGCGGTGCTTGAGAGGAAGGGCCCAGCGGAGCGGTGCTTGAGATGAAGGGCCCAGCGGAGCGGTGCTTGAGATGAAGGGCCCAGCGGAGCGGTGCTTGAGACGGCGGTGCCCAGCGGAGCGGTGCTTGAGAGGAAGGGCCCAGCGGAGCGGTGCTTGAGATGGCGGGCCCTGTTCAGCGGTGCTCTTCTCCACGGCGGGGCCCTGTTCAGCGGTGCTCTTCTCCACGGCGGGCCCTGTTCAGCGGTGCTCTTCTGCACCGCGGGCCCTGTTCAGCGGTGCTCTTCTCCACGGCGGGCCCTGTTCAGCGGTGCTCTTCTTCACCGCAGGCCCTGTTCAGCGGTGCCTATCTCCACGGCGGGGCCCTGTTCAGCGGTGCTCTTCTGCACCGCGGGCCCAGTTCAGCGGTGCCTATCTCCACGGCGGGGCCCTGTTCAGCGGTGCCTATCTCCACGGCGGGGCCCTGTTCAGCGGTGCTCTTCTGCACCGCGGGCCCAGTTCAGCGGTGCTCTACTCCACGGCGGGGCCCTGTGCAGCGGTGCTCTTCTGCACCGCGGGCCCTGTTCAGCGGTGCTCTACTCCACGGCGGGGCCCTGTTCAGCAGTGCTCTTCTGCACCGCGGGCCCTGTTCAGCGGTGCCTATCTCCACGGCGGGGGCCTGTTCAGCGGTGCTCTTCTGCACCGCGGGCCCAGTTCAGCGGTGCCTATCTCCACAGCGGGGCCCTGTTCAGCGGTGCTCTTCTGCACCGCGGGCCCTGTTCAGCGGTGCCTATCTCCACGGCGGGGCCCTGTTCAGCGGTGCTCTACTCCACTGCGGGCCCTGTTCAGCGGTGCTCTTCTGCACCGCGGGCCCTGTTCAGCGGTGCCTATCTCCACCGCGGGCCCTGTTCAGCGGTGCCTATCTCCACGGCGGGGCCCTGTTCAGCGGTGCTCTTCTTCACTGCGGGCCCTGTTCAGCGGTGCTCTACTCCACGGCGGGGCCCTGTTCAGCGGTGCTCTTCTGCACCGCGGGCCCTGTTCAGCGGTGCTCATCCAGCAGGTCAAGGGAGCCAGACCTGGCCTGGACTCCCTGCTCAGTCGCCCTCGGACCGTGACGTTTCTGGACCCTTCGGGGACGGACTCCTGGCCTCCTTAGTGTCCTCCTTCCCAGCTGGGATGTGGCATGTGGGGCCCACCTTCTCCGCACTCCTGCTGCCCTTCCGCTCCTTTGATGGGGCTCTCGGGCCCTTGCCTCCCCTAGATGGTGTGGGTGGTGAAGTGGCCGCACATTGCTCCTTGGGGGCAGCCATGTCGGTCCTCGCACGGCGGCCCTTGTTTTTGCGGGTCCTCTTGCCGGTGGGGGGCTGGACGTGTCCTTGCTGCTGATCGATGTGTCACTGCTGGCAAAGGGTGGGCTCCAGAACCCAGGCACAACAGTGACACCCAAAGCTGGGCTGGTGGTGGCTGCGGTGCTCTTGGGACTCTTTGAAGATGGATGGGGGAGCTCATCGGGGGGAAAGAGGTTAAGGTTAGCCAGGAAAAGTTTTTTAGGGCCAAGGTAAAGGGTAGGAGAAGTGGAGATGGAAGTGGAGGTAGAGGAGGTGGTTGTAGGAGAGTCAGGTGTGCTGTCATTGGGTGAAGGTGCTGGTGCTGTAGGCTGTCGTGAGGTGGATGGCTGTTGGGTGGGTGTCTGCCTGCGTTTGTGTGTCTTGGAAGAGGGGGTGACAGACACAGTGGGAGAGGACACAGGGGACGTGTAAATGGCAGTGGGGGTGGTGGCTGCATGAGTGTGGACTGTACTGGAGGGTGAGGTGGTGATGGAAGCACTGGCTGATGTTGGGGTGCATGCAGGTGTGAGTGTAGACGTCACAGGGAGGGAGGAGGGAGACGAGGAGGAGGGGGACACAGGGGTGGCAGTGGCTGTTGGCATGTCTGCATCTGGGTGTTGCTTGGGTGAGTGTTTGTGGGATCTGTGGTGCTTGTGTTTGGATGAGCTGCTCTTGGGTGTTGAGGTGTGTGCAGGCTGGTCTGATGGTGTGGATGGGATAGGCTGAGGAACAGGAGACAGAGAAAGGCTGGAGGCAGTAAGAAGAGGGAGGCTGGAAACAGGGACAATGGCTGCCGTCAGTGCTGAGGCCAGAGCAGTGAACGCTCGTTGATGGGCAGCCTGACCCGAATGAATGCCCTCCAGGTACGCATTGCTCTGTTGCACCTCCCTTTGCACACCCTGGATGGCATTCAAAAGGGTCGTCTGCCCAACAATGAGCGTCCTTACCAGGTCAATGAGCTCCGCACTGAGGGCAGCAGGGGCAACAGGGGCAGGGGCTGAGGTGCCTGGGGCAAAGGAGACGCGTGCCTTCCTGGGCGAACCGGCACGGAGCGAAGACTGAGGGGCTGCTGGGAGGGCGGGGCTGGTGCGCTGGGTGGCGGCTGTACCTGTAGAGGCGGGGGGCACGGATGTTGCCGCCACCCCTAGGGAGCTCCCATCCGAGGACGTGTCGCTTTCGCTGCTCTCACCAGCGGTCCCCGTCATGGTGCTCCCCTCGCCCTCCGGATCACTGGTGCCCTCGGTGTCTGTTCCTGGGCCCACCGGGGCCTTGTGTCCTGCAGCTCCCTTGTGCTCCGATGCCAAATCTCCTCCGCCTGATGATGCTAATGCACACATGCACAAGAAGATGAAGAGAAAGGGTGGGGGGAGAAAAAAGAAGACCAGGTTGAGTGCATGCAATGTCAACACCGTTGGCGGAGAGGACAGACACAGGTGCCTAATGCACTAAGCCGCGCATTCGGGGTACACTACTCAGTACTACTGACTAAGACAACAGGCCAAGAGACGTCAAACGCGCACATGGGAGATGCTGGACCTTCAATGGCTGTACTTGTCACCCTACCGAGGTGGGGGCCGGGGGCACAGGGCCATGCCTAAGGGAGAGGACTACACTACAGAAAGCGCCCTGGCCTAATGTCACCCACAGCCCTCCTCCCCCACCCAGACGCCTCCACTGCGCAGAAAGATAGGAGAATGTGCTGATACTCACCCCCTTGTGTCTGCTGTGATGTCTTAAAGCGCCCATCCAATTCAGGGTAGGCCACCGCCAGGATCCGGGACATCAGGGGGGTCATGGTGCGACTGGCACCCCTCCTAGGTTGGGAGGCCATCCCCAGCAGTCTTCCTTGTTCCGCGGCGGATGTCCTCCCACCTCTTGCGGCAGTGGGTGCCCCGTCTGTTGTGGACCCCCAAGTTCCGGACTTCCTTGGCGATGGCACGCCAAATCTCGATCTTCTGATGGGCGCTGACCTATTTGACATGTACAGTGTGGAAAGGAGGAAAT
This sequence comes from Pleurodeles waltl, assembly GCF_031143425.1. Taxonomy (NCBI): domain Eukaryota; kingdom Metazoa; phylum Chordata; class Amphibia; order Caudata; family Salamandridae; genus Pleurodeles; species Pleurodeles waltl. The sequence goes on from NC_090437.1 coordinate 1,062,799,759, forward strand.
CATGAATGACCTGCATGTTAGATGTGATTGGCCCCCCCACCAACTTTGCCATATGGCACATGCTCTCATCTGTCGGGCGTTGCACTCCTCATTCGCCCCCCACCCCAACAACTTACATCCACCCCAATCCACACAGGCATAGCCCATTCCATGTGCACCCGGTGTACTCACTTGTTGGTCTGGAGGACCGTAGAGTAGCGCATACTGGGGGAGGACCCCATCCACGAGCTTCTCCAACTCTTCAGACGTGAAGGCAGGGGCCCTTTCCCCAGTCGCAGCAGCCATTGTATCTTCCAGACCGAGGTCACAGCAGCACTTGCAGTATAGGTCCTCTCCTGTGGATGATCAGGTATCGAGTGATTAAGCAGATAGAAAATGGCGGTCACGCCCGCGGCGGTGCGTACCGCGGCGTTGCGTAACGCGACCGCCGGCGCACTTCGTCATTTGCTCCTGAAACCCATAGGCTTCAATGTTAACCAATGCGGCTTTGCGCCGCGGTCTTCGACCGCCTACCGCCACGGTGTGCCCCGCCAGCGCATTGACCTCACATCCCACTGTCCCACTTCACAGGTCAGGCAGCCGCCATTTCAAGGGCCTACATGGCTTAATTTTGACTGCGACACACAGGCCTAGGCCTTGCATTGCCACACATACACGCCTTTCAACCCATTGCCATTCTTTAACTGTGCAAGCTGTCTGTACGTACCTGTGGTTTGGCTGACTCTGTGCTCCATGTTGTCCTTCCTAGGCACCGTCCGCTGGGACTTGCGATGAGAAGGAGGAATCCTCGCGTGTACCGACCGCTGGTGGACCTGTCGACAATGGAAGAACGCCATATATTACTTCGATACAGACTTGACCGTGCCACTATCCATGAACTGTGTGCCCAGCTGGAGCCAGCCCTGATGTCCCCCATCCGCCAACCCACAGGGATTCCCCCTCTGGTGCAGGTTTTGTCAGTCCTCCATTTTTTGGCCAGTGGGTCATTCCAGACCACAGTGGCCATGTCATCTGGAATGTCTCAGCCTATGTTTTCTAAGATTTTGAGCAGAGTGTTGTCTGCCCTGATGAAACTCATGCGGAGCTACATCATTTTCCCAGAGGAGGGTGACTTGCCTACAGTGAAGGGTGATTTCTATGCCCTTGGACATATCCCCAACATCATTGGTGCCATTGATGGGACCCATGTGGCTTTGGTACCCCCAAAAGACGATGAGCAGGTGTACCGAAACAGAAAAAGTTATCATTCGATGAATGTCCAGGTGGTCTGTTTGGCTGACCAGTACATCTCCCATGTAAATGCCAAGTTCCCAGGGTCAGTGCATGACGCGTATGTGATGCGAAATAGCAGCATCCCCTATGTGATGGAGCAGCTACAGAGACAATGTGTGTGGCTAATAGGTGACTCTGGTTACCCCAACCTGCCGTGGCTACTGACCCCAGTGAGGAATCCCCGGACAAGGGCAGAGGAACGGTACAATGAGGCCCATGGGCGTACTAGGAGGGTGATTGAGCGAACCTTTGGCCTCCTGAAGGCCAGGTTTAGGTGCCTGCATATGACAGGTGGATCCCTAATGTACTCACCAAAGAAGGTGTGCCATATCATTGTGGCGTGCTGTATGCTTCACAACCTGGCTTTGCGACGCCAGGTGCCTTTCCTGCAGGAGGATGGTCCAGATGGTGGTGTTGTAGAAGCTGTGGAGCCTGTGGAGAGTGAAGAGGAGGAAGACTCAGAGGACGACACAGACAATAGGGACAGAGTGATACAACAGTATTTCCAGTAACACCCAGGTAAGAATCACCCACGCCATTTCACAATTGCTTCTAGCCTCCTGCATCTGTACTTTCTGTAGTTCCCACCAGATCTTTTTGGGTAATTTTTGTTTTTCCCTTCCCTTCTCAGTGCTGTATGACTCAGTGCCTGACTTCTGCTTGGTTTGCCCATGAACTACAGCGTATTGACATTGGTATGTTGTCATCACTAATTGACAGAACAGATATTGAACAGTAATATGTAATACATTTGCTAATAATACAGCATGGCTCCAAACTGATTTGTGTGCAATATGTGATTTATTTACAGGGCTAGATATTGGTACATGTGATTATAAGGGTGATGGGTGGGGGTGGAGTAATGTCCATGGCAGAGTCCAGTTCTCAGTCTCACAGGTGCATTGTCCTTTTGCCTGTGGAAGGATGGAGCAGAGGCAGTTCATGGTTGGACAGGGTGGCAATGTGGGACAGTGGGAAGAGTTCAGGGGGTATGTCCTGCTGGCGGGGGTCTTGACATCCTACTCTGTCTTTTTTTTGGATCTCAGGATCCTCTTACGGGGTGGTTGTTCTTCAGCAGGAGGTGGGGTTCTGGTGGCCTGCCGTGGTGTTGGGGCCTCCTGTCCACTAGCGCCGGCGGAGGTGGTAGGCTGTTCCTGGTCCGGGCTAGTGACAGGGGCCCTGTGTGGTGCCACATGGTCCCGCAACACGTCTTCTATCCTGTTGAGGGCCAGGATGATGGTCCCCATTGCGGTCCCGATGATTCTCAGCTCCTCCCTGAACCCCATGTAGCGTTCCTCCTGCTGTGCCTGGATCTCCGTGAACCTGGCCAGTACCGTCGCCATCGTCTCTTGGGAGTGGTGGTAGGCCCCCATGATGGTGGTGAGGGCCTCTTGGAGAGTGGGTTCCCTGGGCCTCTCCTCCCCCCCCCGTCGCACAGCAGCCCTCCGAGCTGCCCGGTTTCCCCCGGCCTCTGTCTCCTGGACGGTGTGCCCGCTCCCACTGCCCCCAGGTCCCTGTTGTTGTTGGGGTGTTGGGTTAGCCTGGGTGCCCTGTAGTGGCAGACACACCGCTGATTGACGTGTCCTAGAGACAGAGGCATGGGCCCGCTGGGTGGGAGCTGTGCTGGTGTTGGCAGAGGGGGTCGGGTCTGGTGTGGCCTGTGTCTGGGTGAGGGGAACCGACTGCCCAGAGGTCCCCGATGGTCCGGGCTGGTCATCAGGTTCAGTGTCGACAGAGCTGCTGTCCTCACTGTGGGCCTGTTCCGGGGGTAAGAAGGACATTTCTGGACCCTCCTGGCTGGTGTTTTGGCGTTCGGGTCCTGCATGGGGTAAGAGAGTTTGGTTATTGTTTCTGTGTGTGCAATAGCGTGCGTGTTATGGGTGCCCTCGTCCCCCAGTGCAGGCATTCCCTTGAGGGAGGTGTTGTGAGGGTAGTTAGTGGGGGGGGGTAAGTGCAGTGGTCATGCTTGGGTGATGGGTGTCCATGGATTGTGTTGGCATGCAGGAGTTGGTGTTGGGATGGGTGGGTTGTGCTGGTGAGACATTGTCAGGGAGGATGTGTGCTGGGGGGTTGGGGGTGAGGGTGGGGGTGTGGGTTGGCATGCTGGTGGGGTGGGGGGGATCTAGTAGTTGAGATTGGACTTACCAGAGTCCATTCCTCCGGCTACTCCTGCGAGGCCCTGAGGATGCAGGATGTTGAAGACCTCTTGCTCCCATGATGTAAATTCGGGAGGGGTGGGTGGGGGTCCGCCGCCAGTCTTCTGGACCGCGATGTTGTGCCTGGAGACCATCGATCGGACCTTCCCCCGTAGGTCGTTCCATCGTTTGCGGATGTCCTCACTATTCCTGGGATGCTGTCCCACCGCGTTGACCCTGTCCACGATCCGCTGCCATAGCTCCGCCTTCCTAGCTATACTGGTGTGCTGCACCTGTGAGCCGAAGAGCTGGGGTTCCACTCTTAGGATTTCCTCCACCATGACCCGGAGTTCTTGGTCCAAAAAGCGTGGGTGCCTTTGGGGTGCCATGGGGTGGTGTGGGTGAGGTGTGGGGTGGTGTATGTGATGATGAGTATGTTGGTGTGTGGTGCTTTGTGCTACTATCTGGTGTGTGTGATGGTGTAGTGTGCCTCAGTGTGTATTGCTATGGATTGTCTGCTGTGTCTCTCTCTCCTTCTCTCAGTAATTGTGGTCATAGGGGTTTGTGGGTGATGTGGGGGTGTGTTTTATAGTTGATTGATTGTGTGGGAGTGGGTTGTGTATGTGTATCAGGTGTGTGTATTTGTAATTGTCCAATGTGCCTGTGTTTTGGTGCTGTGTGTGTATTTTGACCACGGCGGTGTGTACCGCCAATGGAATACCGCGTTGGAAAGCCTGCCGCGTTGATTCGTGGGTCGTAATGGCATGGGCGTTTTTCTGTTGGCGTGACGGTGGAGGTTTGGTCATCTCCAGTTTATCGCTGCCCGCTGATGTGGCGGGCTGCAGTGGAGGTCGGATTTTTGGAGGTTTGGCCGTTGTGGGTCAGAATGACCGTGGCGGCTTTCCGCGGCCGCGGCGGTGTTATGGCGGTCTTCTGACCGGCGGTAAGCGCCTTTTACCGCCGAGGTCAGAATGACCCCCTATGTGTGTAGGATGAGACACATGGGCACGATTGGGCCTCAAAGACTGCACACTTCTTCAATGCCCAAGTCACATCTTAGAGGTAACCGCTGCTCACATAAAGTACAGGCTTACGGTTTATACTCAATGCAGATTCTGAGATATTATTGCTTGTTAGCCTCTACTTTTATCTACAACATAGTATGAAGTAATACTATAATAGAACCTATCTATTCCAATTGTGGAGTTTACATTGTTTACATTGTTTATATCGTCTATATCGAGACCCAGAATTGACTTACCCCCCACTGTTTACTTACTTACTTATAGACCTCGGCTAGACCCCAAAACCCAACCCAAAATTATACATACAAAACTATGATACTAAGAAACGAAATTCAAATGTTATTAGTATGGGATGTAATGTAATGCGTACACACTTAAAGTTTGAATATCCTATAACCCCTCCCCTATCCCACTGCAGGTCTGATTTGCTCTCCCCACCGTGACCCCTCCCCCTTCCTTTTCCCTTTATTCCCTCCCTCCCCATCTGTCATACCATCCCCACAACATAGAACCTTGCACAGTAACAACATACGGATAAGAAGATCCTCCACTACACTATCAGGTCAATATAAATGTACATACATAGAAATAGCTTTCCCTCGCCAACAGAATGGCTCCCCCATCTCATCTCAGACCACACCTAGCTGCTCCCTCCTTCACCATTGATATTGTGAGGCTCTAATTAGATAACGACCAGAAATACACATACTCCCTCCCCTTTACTGTTCCCTCTCACCCTTCTTCCTTCCCCTCCCCCTCCCACCACCCCTGCCAAAAAACAACGACTCCAGTATAACCATCCCTCCACATGCCCCACTCACACTACATTTATCATATTCCATTTTCCTCCCCCACGTGCCAGATAGAAAGCCTCCCAATAAAAGACAAAGGCGGCCATGCCTCGGTTCCCCTGGCCCCCCCCCGGCAGATGCCCGGCCGACAGCATCAGGAGCCCCTATAGGAAAAGGACCCGTAGCCTATAGATCTACCTTCCTAGGGGAATTCTTTCACTTTTTCCCCAACCCTCCTCTTCCTTAGCTCTTCATTTAGACTTTTGTTCCTATCTTTTCCTATCCCTCTCCCTCACCTCCCCCCCTCCCTCTTCCCTTGCCCCTCCACTCTTGGGATATCTCTTCCCTTCCCCCTCTCCCCCTCTTTCTTCCCCCAACATACTTCTACACCCACAGCTCCCTTAGCCCTTTCCATCCCCCCCTTTCCCTCCACCCCTCCCGAGAGATTTTCCGGCATCCACCGGCTATTCCCTTCCTCCGCCCCATAATACCACAGCCATCCCCCCCGCCCAAGCACGAAATAACAGTCCCCCAGCACTACTTGGTGAGCTTCAATGGCCATATCCAATATGTCGAGAGCTGCTTCCGGCGCGATGCCCCCACTGCGAATCACCTCATGGAATGTGCACGGCATGACAAATTACATAAAGAGGAAAAAAGTGCTGTCCTTTCTCCAATCAAAGAAAACGGACATAGCCCTAATACAGGAGACCCATTTGGACAACGAGGAAGCCATTAAGCTCCGCTGAGATTGGGTGGGAAGGGTCTCCTACAGTTGCTGTTCAGCAGAATGAGAGCCCGGAGGCAGCACCCCCCATAAATGCGGAGTAGGGATTTTGATACGCAAGGCCACAATTATTAAAACATGGAATGACCCGGAGGGGAGGTATGTATTTGCAAAACTGAAGGTTAGAGACACATCCCTATGCGTAGGCTCAGTCTATGCCCCGACTGGCTCTAAACGATCCTTTTTTCTACAGCTCAACCGCCTCCTGACGGAAATAGGGACCACCCATTACATCATAGGAGGGGTCTGGAACCTAGCCCAGGACGCCATTTTGGATAGAACGGGACCTATTGAAATGGGCAATAATCATGACAGAGCGTTGCTGACAGACCTTATTACGGATGCAGGCTTGGTGGACTTCTGGAGACTGTTGCACCCAAAAGATAAAGAATACACATTCCTGTCATCAGTCCACGGCACCCAATCACCCAATCCCGTCTGGACTATTTTTTGGTGTCACGAAACATAGTCCCCCAACTTCACGATTCTAGTATACTTGAAAGCAGACTCTCTGATCAGTCTCCTGTCCTCCTTCAGATCCAGACAGGCCTCGTCTTCCCTGGTCGTAAACCATGGCGATTTGCGGTACATAGGTACCGCTCCCCCCAAGGAAAAGAACACCTAAGGGCCCACATATCCACTTACATGGCCAACAATGCCGGCACTGTGTCCTCCAAACAAGTCCTATGGGCCGCGGCAAACACCCTAAGAGGTAACATGATGCACGATGCAGCATTAGCTAATAAGGAGAATAAATTGCACCAATGAACCCTCGAAGAGGACATCTGGAGACTCACCAGACAATACACCACTCAACCATCCCTAGCGCTACGATGCTCTCTTGATCAAGCCTGCATGAACCACAATGAGCTATATACCTCGCAGGCAGAATATGCACTGCAAAGATTGCACAGCCGTCATTATGAACAGGGCGAGAAAGCAGGCCGACTTCTGGCGGCACAACTTCGGCATCGAGAGGCTGCCTCCAGCATTCCGGCTATTAGGTCCCCATTAGGAACAGTGATAACCCGACCGCAAGACATAGCAAACAAATTTGCGGCCTTTTACAGTCATCTCTAAACCCCCGAGACGGCAAACACCACAGAGCAAACAGAGGCCTTCCTCGCTGCGGCCAATCTGCCTTACCTTTCAGAGGCAGGCCGGGCTCTCTTGGAGAGTGATATAAGCAGAGAAGAAATAGCACGTCATGAAAACCCTCCCCTACCATAAATCCCCAGGCGAGGATGGTTTCCCGGCTGAATTCTACAGATGGGCGTGAGAGGAGGCGACCACTGCAGTGCATGAAGCTCTCACGGAGGCATGCAAGGAGGGCTCCCTTGGTGCCCTATCCAATAAGGCCACTATCGTTGTCCTGCCTAAACCAGGCAAGGACCCCTTACTATGTGGTAGCTATCGTCCTATTTCTCTCCTAAATGGGGACGTCAAACTCTTGGCCAGTGTGCTGGCAGCCCGTCTACGGAAAGTGATACTGTCCTTGATCCACAACACACAGGTGGGATTCGTACTGGGCCGCACCTCCAGAAACCATATGAGTACCCTCTGCCATACTCTCCACGAATCTCTCAACATGCCGATTGAAGCCCTGGCCCTGCCCTTTGACGCAGAGAAGGTGTTCGACCGTATCGAATGGCCTTACCTCTTTGCTACCATGAAGCACTTCCGCCTCGGAGAACAGTTCATTTCCAAAGTCCACCTATTATATGACCACCCCACACCAAAAGTCAATTGCGGGGGGTTCATATCAGACCTATTTCCTATCAGTAGAGGCATGAGGCAGGGCTGTCCTCTGTCACCATTATTGTTTTTGCTAGCAATGGAACCCCTAGCGGCCACCATACGAAACTCCCAACAGATACAAGGCATCCCCTTAACAGGAGGAACCTCCAAAATCTACCTCTATGCAGATGATATCTTGCTCACCCTATCTGATTTGGACAGATCTCTCCCAGCACTACTCTCGATCATAGGGGATTTCGCATCCCTGTCAGGATACCGAGTGAACTGGGACAAGAGTGAATCATTACCCCTCTCCCGAATAACAACGAGGGCTGCAATCCATGGGCTACCATTTAAATGGACACCGTCACACCTCAAATAACTGGGGACACTTGTCAACCGAGGTTTGGAGCATATGATCAAAGACAACCTAGCCGCCTTATATACCGAATGAAACAGGACTTCGCTAAGTGGTCGCAGCTGAGACTCTCCATGTGGGGCAGGACACAGGCGGTCAGGATGGTCACCCTTCCATGCTTCACGTACATGCTAGGCATGTCCCCTCTACATGTGCCTTTGACCCTGCTCCAGGGAATAGACACCTCAATAAGAACCTTTGTGTGGGGCTCTATACACCCGAGGTTGACACCAGCAAAAATACTGGCAAGGAGATACCATGGAGGTTTGGGCCTCCCCTCTGTAGAGAACTACTCGTTGACCCTACAACTGTCACAATTGGCATACTTACTCCCCGGAACTACCGACCCCCCACAATGGGTAATCACAGAGAACCTCCTACGAGGGCATCGCGAGGGACAAGGAGGAGTGTATGCAGACCGGCCCAGACGGTCAAACCCGGTCCTCACTGCACCAAATACGGCATGGCACAGGGCTCACTGCCTTTTGGGAATACACCCCTTTTTACACTCACAACCCCCTATAGAAGGGAACAAAACCATTAAAATTGGGGGTAGCACCCTAAAATGGCCCCAATGGGGTAATGCCACCATTAACAATATAGCCCAAATCGTAGACGGCGACCAACTCCGGTCCTTCGCCACTTTAAGAGCCGAGTTTGACATACATAAGAGTCAGGAATGGCGATACCTGCAGCTTAAACATTGTCTATACAAAATACTAGGAACACCTTCATGGGAAGACAAAACTTCACCAATTGTCACCTACCTGCAGACGTGGGGCCGTCATAGAGGCGTAATGGCAGGTTTGTACGGAGTACTAGTCAATCACCTTTATTCGCAACCCCTTCTTGACGGCCTGCGCCGCAGGTGGCAAGACCGGCTGGGAACGACATACACCGTGGAAGATTGTTCAGATATTCTGGAAGCACTCGACGGAGGCTCACGGGAAGCTCGGCTGAAGTTCTGCCTATTTAAAATCCTCCAGGACTGGTATTGGACCCCCATGAGGCTATTCAGGGCGGTTCTTATGCTGCATGCAAACTGCTGGAGATGTACAGACCTTCACTGCAACCTAGTGCACATCGTATGCCTCTGCCCCTCGATACAACCCCTGTGGGATACCGTGAGTCACGCTCTAAAGGACACCCTCCAGATGCCATGCCCGTTCCCATCGTCACTCATCCTCCTCCACGACATGCGCCTGTATCTTCCCATACTGCACCCAAGTCAAAGATTATTGCACACTGCACTAGCCACAGCCAAAATCTGTCTACTACGACATTGGAGATCAAGCTTTGCCCCCACACCGGCAGAATGGATGACGGCTATGATACAAACTGCTATGCATGAACGAGTAATCTACAATCTACATGATCAAGCGGCTCTATTTATGGAAGTCTGGAACCCCTTCCTGTCAGGGCTGTAGGGGCCCCACTGCCTGCACTACCTCCTCCCTCACTCTCATCCAGGGGTATCGAATGGTGGATAGCTGATGGATGCCAACATAATCCTCACCCTCATCCCTTCCCTCCCTCCCTCCTACTTATCCCCCTCTATATATATTTTTTTTTATATATATATATATATATATATATATATATATATATATATATATATATATATATATATATATATATATAGTACCCCATACAGCTCAGCCTCTTGCTCTAATTTTTTGCCCTCTTTTTCTTTCTCTAAGATATTTTTCCCACCCCCCTCTTTTTCAGATACCCGACTCTCACATACTGGACGACTCTTCCCCATTTCTGTGACACTCCAAGCTCTAACCAATAACCTCATAACCCCCTCTTCTCCCTCCGAATCGCAGAGTCCCTGCTCCCTACCCCCCCTCTTCCCCAACCCCACCCTCTTCTATATCTAATTTATCTTCAGATACATTAGCACTGACTCATAATACTAGAAATCTGAGCTCCACACGATTCGAAGACACATTTTTCTGTACCATAGGCAACTATGTTTACATCTACATAATAATCAACATGACAGTCCACACCACAACAGAAATCATTACCACATTCTTTATGCCATTCTGATGCATAGACCCATCTTCGTTCACTGAACCCTTTCCCTTTCCTCTCTCTCTCTCTCTCCCTCCCTTCCCCCCTGCTCCTCATCACCCCCCCTTACTCTCCCGTCCCACTCCTCTTACACCCAACTTTATTCCCCCCCTTCCCCTCTCCCTCACATGTCTCTCTATTTTATTTTATGTTTCATAGCCCAACATACAATATATATGCTTTATCTCTGCTAAAATAATGGGCATGTCAATTGAGAACTAAACCTTTTGTATTATTTTGTATCTCTTCTTGATTCTCAATTAAAAAATAATAATAATAAGCATTATATAAATGCAATTAAATACAATAGTACGTAAGTAAACAATATATATATATATATATATATATATATATATATATATATTCATTACCTCATACCATTCTTTAACTAAGCCTTTTTTTAAATCTTGTTTTCAGATCCGGGAGTGGCAGCAGAAGCTGCAAATATAGGCCACTTGTCACCCTTGTTTTTTTGTGAGCTTGTGATTCACTGGGTGTTTTAAGTGAACGACAGCCACAGAATAACACATGGGGGCTGCAGCACTGACATCCACTATCTCCAGTCAAGAGGTGTCCTTATTGGTTCATTAAATTTGGATAAAAAGATCTCGGTTTTTAGTGCATATTTGCTTACTTTAATTAGCTGATTAAAAGTGTGACTGGCTTTATCGTACACTGCCAGCCTCAGGACAGTTTGGAATTTAGTGGTGTGGAATTTCAACTCCCCCATTAGCTTAACTGAAACAGCCACAAGTTCGCTTTAGTATGATTAGTTTACTAATATTTAGATGTTGCAGGAGCCTTTATATTATATGGGGAGAGGAGCTCCAGCAGACAGCCATGAACTCCTTCTCAAGTGCTATGAAGCAATACAGTATTTTAAAGTTCTGATTTATTAAGTGCTGATTTAAAAGATAATTATCAAGGGGTTCGTCACACCTTTCCTTGAAACGCCTGATTTTAAGTTCGTGCTGTTATGCTTATTTAAAAAAAATCCATTATTGTATCTATTGAAAGAGCGTTTTTCCTGGCAGACTACGTGGTCTTCATGGGGCGGTGTATTACTACAGCGAGCAATGCATGACAGAGACACCACATTACCACAAAGATACTTGCGAGCAAGCTGTTTATTATTTAATCACTGACCACGAACGTATGCAAAGTTGTTAACCAGCGCAAAGGCAAAGATTGGCAGGTAACGACAGACCTATTGTTTTGCACTGTGAGAGAGTCCAATCTAAGGCCCTCGTTAGAGGAGGTTCAGGAGTCCCTCTATGGTAATGCTGCACCAAGAATTCGTAATACACATGGCTGTCATCAGTTACGCGGAATTCCATGCGGGAATTATGTTTACCGCTGGGATCTCTACATTAAATTCCACCTACCATGAGTTGTACCCCTCAGAATGGAGGCTGTGGGAACACGTAATTACCATTCAGAATATTCCTATTCTGAGGAGTTCAGCCTAATCATTTACCACCTGTTTAAGCAGGGAGCAGGGGGAGCAGTGGCTTTCTTGGGGGTGGGGCGGACGGGCTGGCAAGCGCATGAGAAGAGTAGTTTTCGAAATTTCTGGGGATGAGGCCTCACTACTATTGCAGCCAAAGATTCGTGCTTTTTAACGAGCTGGAATTACCGTCTGGTAAAATGGGTTCTGGTACTCATGCAAAAAGACCCGTAGTGATAAATGTCTCCGGTCTGGTGAAAAAAACAATCTGATTGCTCAAGGGTGAATGAAGCAAACAAGAAGGTAAACATTTTATTGAATGCAAACACTTTCCACCCATGAAGAAATAGCTCGTCAGTCGATTTATAAAATTACCATACTTTGCAATTAAATTATTTTTGGAGAGGCTACAGTGTCCACTGCAGCAGTATGCATGACAAGATCACCCCTGGGCAGGTGAAGATGTGCTACGTATCCCTCCAAAACCAGCAGTGCGAAAATGCAAAACATGTGCACTAGAAACAGAAACGCATAAGTCTCCTGTTTTTACTTTCCACTAAATGCTGAGTAAGTAGAGACCCGTATTCCCATGTAAACGTGTGTTTTATTTTCATTTGTTTTTATTAGTAGTTCAGGTCCTTGCTGTTACTTGATGATGCTCTGCATTGCAACTGTTTATTCATCACCTGGTTACAAATACACAAAAATACTTTTCATAAAACCCCCAAGATTTAACACTCGCCAATTTCTTTTGTTAGATGTTGATGGAGCAGATATGCTAATTCAAGACGTTTCTAAATATTAAATGTGTTTATTAATGAGAAAAATGCACAGAGAAATTAATATTAGACAATAACGTGTATAATCGAAAATGTGCCCACGGGGAGGGGTCACCATGTGTATTAATTAAATTATTTGCTAAATTATGTAAAGATCTATATAAAATGTATTAATATATCACAACTGGATGTATAACCTATGTTTTGTGTTAATTTGTATTCTTAATTTAGCCGGACTAAAGGCCTGGTATGATGTCTATGCAAAAATAGAGATTCGGTAAACAAAAACTATATGTTAAATTCATAACTTCTGATCGACCAACAAATTAGTGGGATGGACTGGGAGATCCTAATAAAAAGTCATGACAAGAGGAGCAAAATCAGAACTGCGAGGGGAAAGCTGATGACGTCAGGAGATGCTGTCCGAAGTGTTGATAATTAGGCTTATACTCTGTGAGCCTGATACGTAGCTGACCACTGATGACCTTGGGATGAAGACTGACTCGTTGCTGATCCATCCTGGATAGGTAGCCATAAAAATGTGACTGACAAATTTTGTGCCTTTTCTTCTAGGTACCAACTGTGCTGTTTTCTATAGAAATCTCTCTTAGGTAGATGTTTCCAAATTAATGTTTTTCTCTAAATTGTTTTTACATGAAGACCCCCATGGTAATGCTAATCTTGGTTAGGTAGGCTGTTAGGGGTGACGAGGACAGTGACAAATGACTGATGAACTTTATTGCTGAATTACATTATTAATACTGATATTCATAGCTTATGGTGTTGCGTTGCCGCATATGTTTCCTTCAAGAAATAATGTCTTTTAATTGATGAATTAATAAAATTTTGATTTTGAATAAAGATTGAACTAACAGATGATTAGAATTTTAATCAATAGGGAATAAAAATTATTAACTCACTTCATGAGTAATGGGTATTTCTGATTAATAAGTTTTCTCTTTTGGGTTCCCTAAGTGGTTGATATTGATCTGTTGGTGTTGATTATTGACACAGAAATCACCACATGATTAGGATACTCCATGCGATTCAAAAGGTTCATCGACCTATAAGCGCCCCCTTGTAAGTTTACTTACTAAGGACCAGGCGTGCTAGCAATGTTGAAGAATGTTTTTAGGTAAGCAAAATCGTTCTTAACCCCTTGTTTTGTGGCTGTGCTGAGTTTGCGTACATTTGGTATTCCTCTTAAGATGTCTTTTGGGGTATTTTTTGCATGATTAATGTGAAACTTATGAGTGCCATGGTCACTGAATAATTTTTGCGTGGACCAGTTTCCCGCAGCCTGTGTTGTGTGATTTTTGTATGCCAGGTATGCCCTCACGTATAATTTTCAGATAGACTACAGTGAACTGTATTCTGCATAATAAATGTAATTTTCTAAAAGATTTGCTTATTCTCGGATCCTAAAATTTTGACGACCCTTTTTTAATTGCTTTTATTCTATAGCTCTAATAGCATTGTGCAAAGCTGGCACTCAAAATGCACTGCAGCGAAAGCAGTGAAAGGTCAATACGTATTTCTTTAATGCATTTTAATGTGAATATCTAAAAACGCGCATCTGAATTAGGCATGTGCATCATAATGTGCAATGACAGAACCTACAATAATGGACTAACTAGTGAAAGTGTGTTTCCATTGATTGCTTGCATGTGAGATCAAATCGTTGGGTGAGAACATGAAATTAACAAGCATTTGCAATGCAATGGGTCTCGCATTTGCTCGTGTTATAGCTATTAGCGTTGTAAACTCCTAACCGGACTTTTCTTGCCACATAACTTGAAAATCAAAACAATAACAGTTTCACATATGTGAGACGATTCACAGCACCACGGCCGCCATGAGCATAAGCAATAAGGAGAGACACAAAAGGAAAAAGAATTTCGCTTGCAGTCAAACTTATCTCAAAAGTGCAATTAGCCATGTAAGAGGGACCATCGCCAAGGGGGTAATAAAACCTCCCAAAGGAGGGACAAATGTAAACCATTTACCAATGTCATCAAAGGATTTTTGAAGGGCAAGTCCACGAACTGATGGGCGTGAGGTGGGCATTGTTAAAAGCCCAGATACATACCAACACTTTCGGTCTATGTTCGACCGAAAAATTCAATGCTTTGATGAGTAATTAAATGTGTGGCAGTGCAGATTGTTTTCAAGGTAAAACAATGATCGTGTGAGGGCATTAAGGGCAGACTGGAGTTTGAAGGGGTGATGCAATATATGTGGGAAAGGATCGATTAAAGCAAGGGGTTGTATGTCTGAATAACATAGTTAAAATTATTGTCTGTATTTTACTATGCTCTAAAAATTGTTTACAAAAATATCGTACAATTGAGAGTAGATATTTTATTATAATCTCACTTTTGGTAAAGTTTTGGCAAACAAAGTTATTGGAAGACAATAGTTTGGTACCATATCGCGCAGAAGTTATGCATGGGCACTTATATGGTGGTGGTGCTGGGACTGCACCAATGAGAACGGTATGTGAGAGAACGTACAGAGTATGAGCACAGAGAAGAAAAAGATAAATATCTGGTTTATTTGGATCTTAATCAATTAATCCCAGATGTATCCAAGCATACAGCAACTCCTTATATACAATAAATCGATACCAAAAAAAACACAAAATACATATGATGCATACCTAAAATTGTAAGTATAGCTAATATTAAAAATAGAAATGAAGCTGGGGTTAAAAAATATTCATAAAATACATTTATACTAAATGTCCAAATGCTCACAAGATAATAAAATTCCTTCGGTGAAAATCTTTCCTACAGCACATTTATTCCACTTGCTTAAGGCTACTAAAAATACACCTATTGCACATCTAAAAATTGCATGTCATACGATAGTTTTATAGTATCTGATCTTGTTCTCACACCATATTTCTTTAAAAATGTCCGTATATACTGTTGCCTAAAGATAACAAAATAAATAAGGTTGATTTAAATATGCGTATGGGAACATTAAGGGACATATTTACAAGGAGCTTGTGCTGGTGCAGCATCATTTTTTTAAGCAGCAGCAGCGCTATTGTAGCTCCATATTTACAAGGTGACTCATTTGGCCAAATGAATCACTTTTTCGAGTCCTGAGTGAGAAAAAACCTGCATAGGAACCGACTGTGTCACGCAGATTTTAATGCATGCAGGGTGGGCGCTCTATCAGAAATACCCACTTACTTCTGACACTGTGATAACTACAAGTTTTTTATTGTGTGACACTTTTTCAATATATGTCTCACAAAGCCTGAAATGCGTCAGAATGACTATGCCTCCATAACCCAGGCATAGGAACTGACAAAGTGGTTTTGAACAGGAATCTGACCATCTGAAGTCCTTTCCACACAGGAATATGTCTGTATTTCACATCTCCACTAGTTGTAGAAGGGCTCCACATGTGACAATCATGTTAGAGGACCCCTTGACCAAGTTGGGACCATGGCAACTATGATATTATCATCCACTACAGCAAGGCAATGTGACGGGGTTTACTACTTGTAAGGGACAGGCCAGGAATATCACTTCTCCATAGAGGAAGGAGTCCCCCAGTCCAGGTCAACGTACTCAGGTAAGTACACACATATTGCCACTTTACATTACATCATATACTTGTATTGACCCACATAAAACTGTCTTTCACTATGTCACACATACTTAACTCTCCACATTTACACAAGTAGACTTTGCCCACTATAATGTGACACATATCCATACTGTTTACACTACATTCAGGACGAATGTGAGGCTGTGTAAGGTGATATTCCATCATTTTACAGTCTTTCACATTGGTCCCAACACATCAGGCTACTTTTGTCAGTCTGAACCATCGCATTGCCTCTGATATTGGACGCATTGCTGAAGTTGCATCAGTTGTGAGGCCAACTTTAGCAACGCACCACTTTTCAGGCTTATGCATTGCAGTAGTTTTCCCACTGATGCATCAGTATTTCTGACGCATCCTTGGTTCCTTGCACCAAGGTGCTTTGTATTGATAATAGAACACATCCATGGTATCGTAACTTGTTTTGACGCAGCACAATTGTTTTTGATGCATCACTAACACAATGCAGTGATGCTCAATCCTTGTAAATGAGGCCCCAGTATTTAACCTACACTCAGAGAAATGTTCCTCGTACATCATTCTCCCACAATCCAGAGAACAGAAAAATCCAGGATTTAGCCCCACCTAAAATCTCCAAATTTGTGTACACCCGATTGGATTTGGGAGTTCAAAGAGGTGCCGGAAGTATCTCATATTTTATGAATAGTCTCTTCCCATTCTGGATTTATTCTTTCCCCCCCCTAATATTTCTTTACTTAGTTATTTTTTTAGGCTTTGACATTCCAAATCAATCCAGCCTATGCATAGCAACTTATTGTAGGTTGTTGATGAAAAATATTCCTTCCTCTTTAATGAAACCACCAGGCATTCCATCACTCTGGTTACAACCTTATTGTATCAATGCTTGGCTTCCTGCCAAGTACAAAGCTGAATGCTTTATACTGAGGTAATGTAAACCCATCTCTCTCGACTACTTAGGAACATTTTCATTTGGTCCCTTGCTGTAGGAAAGTAGCCTCCTTCTAGCTTGGTTACCCCCACTTGTGGCCTGTTTGTCATTGTGTTTGACTGCGTCTTCTGGGATCCTGCTAATCAGCACTCTAGTAGTTATGCTCTCTCCCTTTAATTATGGTTGTTCCATACTGTTAACTCAATATTTCACCCACAATTGCATACTGGTGCCCCCTTATAAGTCCCTAGTATATGGTACTTAGGTACCCAGGGCATTGGGGTCCCAGTGGATCCCTATGGGCTGCAACATATATTTTGCTTCCCATAGTGAGCCCATTCAGAGGCTTCTGCAGGACTGCCATTGCAGCCTGGGTGAAAAGGTGCATGCACCCTTTCACTGCCATTTACACTGCACCAGGTCACTTATAAGTCACCCCTATAGCAGGCCCTCCAGAGCTGAGGGCAGGGTGCAGAGTACCTGTTTGTGAGGGCACCCCCTGCACTAGCAGATGTGCCCCCATGACCTTTAGGACCATTTTCCTGGACTTCGTGAGCACGGGGATGCCATTTTATGCATGTACTGGACATATGTCACTAGGTATGTCCAGCTACATAATAGTAACTCCGAACATAGGCATGTTTGGTATCACACATATTGGAATCATACCCCAATGCTTTTGCAAGTATTGGTTGTATGATTACATGCACTCTGGGGGCTCCTTAGACGACCCCTGGTCTTGCCACTCCAGCCTTCTAAGGTTTTCCAGGCAGCCCCAGCTGCTGCCACCTCTCAGACAGGTTTCTGCCCTCCTGTTGCTTGAAAAGCTCAAGCCCAGGAAGGCAGAACAAAGGATTTTCTTTGGGAGAGGGATGTCACACCCTTTCCCTTTGGAAATAGGTGTTACAGGCCTGGGAGAGGTAGCCTCATCAAGCCACTGGAAATGCTTAGCAGGGCACATTTGGTGCCCTCCTTGCATAACCCACTCCCCTGTCCATCACCACCCCAGGGGTGGTACTCAGAGCTCCTACAGAGCTTTTTGCCATGTACAGTTTTGTAATCTTGGATTCCCAGTTGCAGAGAACTCTGGGAGCATTTGAGTGGCCAGTGCCAGCAGGTGACATCAGAGGCCTCCCCTGAAAGGTGCTTACCTGCTTAGCTGACCAATCCCCCTTTCAGGGCTATTACGGTCTCTCCTGTGGGTGATTCTTCAGATTCAGGATGCAAGACTCCAGTAGGAATCCTCTGCATCCTCCACTTCACCTTCTCACTAAAGAAACTGCATCTGGACCCTCCAGGAACTCTACAAACTGCAACAGAGAAGCAAAGATGACTTCTGCAACATTATATCTTCAGCTCCTGCCAGCAACTGCAACTGTATGCCAGTCGTGCATCCTCAGAGGACAGCCTGTATTCAGTCTGCACCGGACGAGTGAAGGACTCTCCCTTGGATTGAAGGAGTCACTCCCCTGCTTCAGCAGGCAATTACGGCAACAATGACTGGCTGCGTGGATCCCCTCTCCTGCTGAGCTGCGTGGATCCTGCATCACAGGTGGTGGACTGAAGTGGTTCTGATGGCCCTGACGTCCTACTGTTCATCGTCATTGGAGGTAAGAGTTTGCCTACCCATGCAAAACAGTACCCCCATGCACCGCATGGTTTGCAGTTGCCAAGGCTTGTTGGCATTCTTCCACAAAGTTCTTTGTGCACCATGCAGCTCGGGCCCCCAGCACTCTATCCAGCAATGTACATCATCCTGAGTGGTCCTCCAGCAGCGTGGGAGCTTTTGTCGTAGTGCTGCGTGGGCCTCCTTTTGCACCTCCTTTGTCCCCATATTGTGGGACTCCTGTGCATGCTGCCTGGTCTTCTGTGGGCTCCCTGAGTTACTGAGAGCCCCCTCTGCCTCCCCTTCCTGTGTAGAGCCCACCTGGTCCTTTCTGGTCCCAGGCAGCGCCATCCTCCACTCATTGTGATCTTTGCATGTGACAAGGCTTGTTGGCAGACTCCAGCAATGCAAACCAGACTGCAATCCTCCACACGGCGTGGGACATCACTTGCATAAACCAGGAACTCAAATCCGTCTTCTTTGGTGCAGTACTGTTCTTCTTCACCAGAGGTTCTTCTTTTGCACCTTCATCTGGGTTAGCAGGGGCTCCTCTTCTCCCTGAACTCTTCTGTGCTTCGTGGACTTGGTCACCTTCTTCCACCAGTCTTCAGGTCCAGGAATCCACTGTTAGTGACTTTTTGTCTCTTCTGGTTCTTGCATAATCTTCTTTCTCGTGTTTCTGTGTGTTCAAGGAATGTTACTGTGTTTTACTCCTGCATTCCTGGGCTCTGGAGTGGGTTCTGGTACTTACCTTTGGTATTTTCTAATACTCCCAGAGCCTCTCTACACACTACCCCTGCCTAGGTGGGAAACTGACATTCGCATTCCACTTTCTTAGTTCTTACTAACTGCACCGTTTTCTAACTGTTTTTATTCCTATTTCTACATACTAGTGTATATCATTTGTGCATTAGTTACTTACTAGGGGAGTATAATCTCCATGGCATTTTTGGCATTTGTGTCACTATAATAAAGTATCTTTATTTTGTAACATTGAGTATTTTCTTTCATGTGTGTGAGTACTGTGTGACTACAGTCGTATTGCATGAGCTTTGCATGTCTCCTAGATAAGCCTTGGCTGCTCAGCTACATCTACCTCTAGAGGGTCTAGCTTCTAGACACTGCCTACATTTCACTAATAAGGGAAAACTGGACCTGGTATAAGGTGTGAGTTCCATAGGTATCCACTACAAACCAGGCCAGCTTGATGTACTTGCTACTGTAGCTAATTAAAATCTTACTACTAAAATTATCTGGATTTAACGAGAAAGCTACATCATTTAACTGGCATCTAGTATCTCTTGCCCAACATAATTCACAGTGGCAGATTTATTACATGCAAAGCAGGAACACTTTATCTATTAAATATGATTTCAATCTTTGACAAAATAGATTTTCTAAGCACCTGTCTCCCATTTTAGTACCATCTTTCCACAACCCTAAGTTCAAGACTTGTGTGTCATACAACGATTGAGGAGGTACTATGGGGGTCATTACAACCCTGGCGGACGGTGTTAAAGCTGCGGTAATACCGCTAACAGGCCGGCGGAAAAAAAAAGGGAATTATGACCCTGGCGGAAACCGCCAACAAAGACAGCCACTTTAACACTCCGACCGGCACGGCGGTACAGACAAGTAGCGCGGCGGTCACCGCCAACAGACAGGCGGAAGACAATGTACCGCCCATAGTATCACAACCCGCCAATCCGCCACCTTTCCTGGGGCGGATTCACTGTGGATAAAAACACAGCGGAAACAGCTTTTGCAATGGGAAAACGCTCACCACAACACATCCCACGAGGAACGAGGACTCCATGGAGCCGGAACTACAAATACTCCCTGCGCTTGTCTTTCTGCTCCTCTACGACCACCATCTACGTAGGCGCCGAAGACAATGGTGAGTACTGCACCTATGACATGGGGGAGGGGGGGAGGCAAAAGTTAGGGGGACACCCACGAAACACCCCCACCCTCGCATATTACAACATACACACCAATGCATCCACAAATAACACAGTAACAACCCACAATCCCCCCGGAAGAATGCAAAGACAAAGCGAAATCAGTTCAAACATTGTAATGTATCAATATACATGTCTTGCAAAAATATACAGATATATATGAAAATCAGTCAGAAATATATACATTACGAGAAGTAGTGCAGATATGTACTTATCAATGTCCGTGCACCACTAGTCCAAAAATGCATGGGCGAGGCCCACAAAAAGATACCTGACCACAATCGGAGAGAACACTGCCGGGGCATCAGATGGAAATACTACAGGCACCCCAGGGGGAAGGGAAGGGGGGCACCTCAGCCGGATGACTGCAAAGCCAGATCCACGACGGGGCTCCATGTCCACTGTGCCATCCTGGGGAGTGCAACGCCACAGTCTCTCAAGTCTATACAGTGGGTGGCTTGCCCACTGTACCATCCTGGGGAGTGCAAAGCCACAGTCTCTCAAGTCTCTACAGTGGGTTGCTTGCCCACTGTACCATCCTGGGGAGTGCAAAGCCACAGTCTCTCAAGTCTCTACAGTGGGTGGCTTGCCCACTGTACAATCCTGGGGAGTGCAAAGCCACAGTCTCTCAAGTCTCTACAGTGGGTGGCTTGCCCACTGGACCATCCTGGGGAGTGCAAAGCCACAGTCTCTCAAGTCTCTACAGTGGGTGGGTGGCCATGACGGTCTTTGACCTGTTCAGCGGTGCTTTGCCATGGCGGTTCTGGACTGTTCAGCGGTGCTTTGCCATGACGGTCTTTGCCCTGTTCAGCGGTGCTTTGCCATGGCGGTCTTTGCCCTGTTCAGCAGTGCTTTGCCATGGCAGTCTTTGCCCTGTTCAGCGGTGCTTTGCCATGGCAGTTCTGGACTGTTCAGCGGTGCTGTACCATGGCGGTCTTTTCCCTGTTCAGCGGTGCTTTGCCATGGCCGTTCTGGACTGTTCAGCGGTGCTTTGCCATGGCGGTTCTAGTACGGACATTGGTATGTGGCATGACGTTCCCTAGACTGGGCATTGGTGTGTGGCATGAGTTTCCTCATAGCCCACCTGGGCTGTGGCAGCCCGGGCCCTCCTGGGCACTGACTCCGGCAGTGGCCTCCTGACCAGTGACGATACTTGGGCCCTCCTGGGCACTGACTCCGGCGGTGGCCTCCTGACCAGTGACGATACTTGGGCCCTCCTGGGCTATGACTCCGGCAGTGGTCTCCTGACCAGTGACGATACTTGGGCCCTCCTGGGCACTGACTCCGGTGGTGGCGGTGGTCTCCTGACTAGTGATGATACTTGGGCCCTCCTGGGCTATGACTCAGGCGGTGGTCTCCTGACCAGTGACGATACTTGGGCCCTCCTGGGATATGACTCCGGCGGTGGTCTCCTGACCAGTGATGATACTTGGGCCCTCCTGGGCTATGACTCCGGCGGTGGCGGTGGTCTCCTGAACAGAGACGATAATTGGGCCCTCCTGGGCTATGACTCCGGCGGTGGTCTCCTGACCAGTGACGATACTTGGGCCCTCCTGGGCTATGACTCGGGCGATGGTCTCCTGACCAGTGACGACGGTGCTGGCGGTGGCGTCCCGACCGCCGGGAATGATGCCGCCCTTCTCCGCCGTGATACTCACAACAGGCTGGGCAGACTTCCTCTGGCCCTTCCCCACCTTTGGTGGAGTCACAGCTGACTCTCCAATCCCCTTGGAACCCATGTGAGTTGTTTTCCCACCAGGTGTCTTCACACAGTCCCGTCGTCCACTCTCCAATTTCAGAGCCTTTACAGGGGGTGGGCTGCCAGTGCCTTGGCTCCGGGACACACAGCCTGCCCTGGTGGGCGGTGCACTCCACATACCTTGTACAGGCACCACTGGTATTGGAGGCTTTTTGGCTGAGGCGCTACGATGTGACTGATGAATTGGAGGGGGGGGGCAAAAAGGTCAACTTTACAGAGGGACAGTTTCTGACGAACACTGGGATGAGTAGCTGGAGGTGGTCTGGGAGTGGAGGAAGAGGAGGTGGTTGTAGGAGGTGTCACTTTAGGTGTTTTGGGTGCAGGTGCAGGTACTGGAGGCTGTCGTGAGGTGGATGGCTGTTGGGTGGGTGTGTGCCTGCGTTTATGTATCTTGGGAGGTGGCGGCACAGACACACTGGGAGAGGACACAGGGGATGTGTGAATGGTAGTGGGGTGGTGACTGCACGTGAGCGGGATGTGGTGCTGGGTGTTCTGGTGCGATTCCTAGTGCCTGTAGATGTACTGCATGCAGGTGAGAGTGTAGACGAGACTGGGAGGGAGGAGGGAGACGACGAGGAGGGGGACACAGTGGAGGCAGTGGATGTTGGTGTGTCTGCATGTGTGTGTTGCTTGCGTGAGTGCCTGTGGGATGTGTGGTGCCTATGTTTGCTTGAGCTACTTGTGTGTGCTGACTTGTGTGCATGCTGGTCTGTAGGTGTGCTTGGGATGGGCAGGGGTACAGGGGATTGGGTCTGGGTGGAGGAGGTTGGAGGGGGAGGCTAGACACCGGGACAATGGCTGCCATCAGTGCTGAGGCCAGAGATTGCAGGGTTCGCTGAAGGACAGCCTGACCAGAATGAATGCCCTCCAGGAATGCATTACCGTGTTGCAACTCTCGTTCTACACCCTGGATGGCATTCAGAATAGTAGACTGCCCAACAGTGAGTGACCTGAGGAGGTCAATGGCCTCCTCACTGAGGGCAGCAGAGGTGACTGGGGCAGGGCCTGAGGTGCCTGGGGCGAAGGTGATGCCCACCCTCCTGGGTGAGCGGGCACGGGGTGAATGCTGAGGGGCTGCTGGGAGGGCGGTGCTGGTAGGGGAGGTGGCGGCTGTACCTGTAGAAGTGGGGTGCACAGATGGTGCCGCCACCACAAGGGAGCTCCATCGGCGGACGAGTCCGTGTCGCTGCTTGGTGATCCACTGGCCGACGTGAAGCTCCCCTCGCCCTCCGTCCCACTGGTGAAGTCTGAGTCCGTAGTGTGGCCCTCCATGGCCATGTGGGATGCAGCCCCATCATGCTCCGGTGCCACTGCTCCTCCGCCTGATCATGCTAATGCACACAAGAACAGGGAGACTGCAAAAAGGGGGGACGACAGAAGAAAGACACGTTGAGTGCATGCATTACCGCCACCGTTGACACGACAGACACAGAAGCCCCCTGCACTATGCCGCGCTCTTGGGCTCCACTGTTTAATCCCTGGGAAATGGCCGACTAGGCTATGGACGACATCTGCACACATGGATGACACAGGGGCATGACTAGGTGTACTTGGCTCTCTACAGTGGTGGGGTGGGGTGCCACATGGCCTGCCTTACGGAGGGACCTTGCCTACGAAACTCGCCCTGGCCCAGAGAAACCCACAGCCCACCTCCCCCACCCAGACCCCTCCACTGCACACTAAATCAGCAGGATGAGAGTGTACCCACCCCCTTGTGGCTGCTGTGATGCCCTCAAGCGCACATCCAACTCCGGGTACGCCACTGCCAGAATCCTGAACATCAGGGGGGTCAAGGTGCGCCGGGCACCCCTCCCACGTTGGGAGGCCATCCCCAGGTGAGCCTCCGCCGTCTTCTTGCTCCAGCGGCGAATGTCCTCCCATCTTTTTCGGCAGTGGGTGCTCCGTCTGTGGTAGACCCCAGGGTCCGGACGTCCTTGGCGATGGCAAGCCAAGTATCTTTTTTCTGGTGAGCGCTGACCTACATGAATTGTACAGGGGGAAGAGAAACTTATTGCCAACTGCACCGTCACAGTCATTGGCCCCCATCCCTACCCTTGCCATGTGGCACATGCACTCACTGTCGTTTCATGCACACCGCAATCTCCCCCCCTTCTTACATCCACCCCACTCCACACAGGCATAGCCCATACAGCATGCTTCCAGTGTACTTACCTGTTTGTCTGGAGGACCGTAGAGTAGCGTGTACTGGGGGAGGACGTCGTCCACGAGTTTCTCCAACTCCTCCGATTTGAAGGCAGGGGCCCTTTCCCCAGACACTCGAGCCATTGTCTCTTACAGACCGAGGTCACAGCAGCACTTGCAGTGTAGGTCCTCTCCTGTCGAAGATCAGGTATCGAGTGATTGAACAGATAGAAAATGGCGGTCACGTCTGTGGCGGTGTGTACCGTCACCGCCGGCGTACATCGTCATTGGCTCCTGGGACCCATAGGGTCCAATGTTAACCAATGCAGCATTGCGCCGCGGTCTTCGACCGCCTACCGCAACAGTGTACAATGCCAGCGCAGTTACCTCACATCCCATTGTCCCACTTTAGAGGTCAGACAGCCGCCATTTCAGGGGCCCACATGGCTTCATTTTTAACTGCATCACACATACCTAGGCCTAGAGTCAACACACATCCAGGCCACTTTTTGGATTATGATTTGTGTTTTGTGTAAGCTGTGGATACGTACCTCTGAGTTGGTTGACTCTATGCTCGCTGTTGTCCTTCATAGGCACTGTCTGCTGGGACATGTGAGGAGATGGCAGCATCCTCCGGTGTACCGACCGCTGGTGGACCTGTCGACAATGGAGGAAAGACATGTGATCATCACCTACAGGCTTGACCTGTCCACAATCCAGGAACTGTGTACCCAGCTGGAGCCAGACCTAATGTCAGCTATCCGCCATCCCACAGGAATCCGCCCTCAAGTGCAGGTGCTGTCAGTGCTCCATTTCCTTGCAAGTGGGTCATTTCAAACAACTGTGGCCATTGCATCAGGGATGTCCCAGCCTATGTTTTCCAACGTGTTGTCCAGAGTTTTGTCTGCCCTGCTGAAACACATGCGGAGCTACATCGTTTTCACTCAGGTGGAGGATTTGCCTACAGTGAAAGGTGATTTCTATGCCCTGGGACATATCCCCAACAGAGCATGACCCCTAAATCCTGTGGAATAGCAGCATCCCTTATGTGATGGGTCAACTCCAGAGGCACCGTGTGTGGCTATTAGGTGAGCACCTGGAGGCAAGACAGTGGGAATGGTTGTCTGGGTCTGGGGTTATTCCTACAGGTTAGTGTGTGTCTAACAGTTGCCCCTCGCCATTTGCAGGTGACTCTGGTTACCCCAACCTGTCATGGCTACTGACCCCAGTGAGGAATTCCAGGACAAGGGCAGAGGAACGCTACAATGAGGCCCATGGGTGAGCACGGCGGATAATCAAGCGGACCTTCGGCCTCCTGAAGGCCAGATTCAGGTGCCTCCATATGACAGGTGGATCCCTATTCTACTCACCAAAGAAGGTGCGCCAGATCATCGTGGCCTGCTGTATGCTTCACAACTTAGCTTTGCGACGACAGGTGCCTTTTCTGCAGGAGGATGGTCCAGATGGCATTGTTGTTGCAGCTGTGGAGCCAGTGGACAGTGAAGACGAGGAAGCAGAAGAAGAAGACATGGACAACAGGGACTCAGTGATCCAGCAATATTTCCAGTGAAACACAGGTAAGAATACAAACCTGCCTACTACATGTACTTTAACACTACTACCTCTCTACTGTATGTCGTTTTCACCCAGTGTATGGTCACTAAGTTGTCACTTTCCCTTACGATTTCACAGATGTGGGTCCCACTGTGTGACATCTGCTTTGATTCCTCATGGACTAGACCTGTGTGACATAGGTATGTTGACATTACAAATGAAAGAGCTTTTTTACACTGTAATTGCTAATACACTATTCCGAAATCACAGACTGACTTCAGATTGTTTTGTGCTTTAAGGGTGTTTATTTTCGTGCTCAATATTGGAGGGGGTAGCAAATTGGTGAGGGGTGATGATGGAGGAATGTCCATGGCAGAGTCCAGTCTATTAGTCACACAGGTGCATTGCCCAAATGGGCATAGGAAGTGGAGCTGGGGCAGTTTAAGGATGGACAGGGTGACAAAGTGGGACAGAAGGATGACATTCAGGGTGGTCTCATTTCTTGGCGGGGGTCTTGGCATCGTTCTCTGTCTTTGTCCTGGATCTCAGGGACCGTTTGCGGGGTGGTTCTCCCTCTGCAGGGGGTGGGGTGCTGGTGTGGTGGTCCTGTGGTGGTGCCTCCTGTCCACTAGTGCCGGCAGAGGTGGTGGGCAGTTCATCATCCAGGCTAGTGTCAGGGGCCCATTGTAGTGCCACAGTGTCCCTCCAGGTGTTGAGTACTTCCTTCAGCACCCCTACCATGGTGCCCAGGGTGGAATTGATGGCTCTGAGTTCCTCCTTGAAGCCCAAATACTGTTCCTCCTGCAGGCGCTGGGTCTCCTGAAACTTGGCCAGTACCGTTGCCATCGTCTCCTGGGAGTGGTGGTAGGCTCCCATGATGTTGGAGAGGGCCTCGTGGAGAGTGGGTTCCCTTGGCCTGTCCTCCCCCTGTCGCACAGCAGCCCTCCCAGTTCCCCTGTGTTCCTGGACCTCCGTCCCCTGGACCGTGTGCCCACTGCCACTGCCCCCAGGTCCCTGTTGTTGTTGTGGTTGGTGGGTTATCCTGGGTACCCTGTAGTGGTGGACACACTGCTGATTGACGTGTCCTGGGGACGGAGGTATGGGCCCGCTGGGTGGGTGCTGTGCTGGTGTTTCCAGAGGGGGGAAGCCCTGTAGTGGCCTGTGACTGTGTTATGGGAACCGACTGTCCCGAGGTCCCCGATGGGCCGTGCTGGTCATCTAGATCCAGTTGGACAATGGTGCTGTCATCACTGTGGGCCTCTTCTGTTGGTGGTGTGGACATGTGTGGACCCTCCTGTCCAGTGACGTTGGGTAGGGGTCCTGCAGGGGTATAAAAGGATGTTTATTACATCTGTGTGTGCCATGGTGTGCAATGGGTGGGTGACCATGTACCACAGTGCTTGCATTCCTGTGTGGGACCTTGTGTGATGATGGTTTAGGGGGGAGTATGGGTATGTGCAGTGGGCATGCTTTATTGATGGGTGTCCATGCTTTGTTGTTGCATGCAGGGCTTGGTGTTGGGATGTGTGGTTTGTGATGTTGGGACATTTGTGAGGAGTGAGAGTGATGGGGTGAGGGCGAGGGTGGGGGTATGTGATGACATGCAGGTAGGGTGGGGGATATAATAGTTACGATTTGACTTACCAGAGTCCATTCCTCCAGCTACTCCTGCAAGGCCCTCCTGATGCAGAATCACCAAGACCTGCTCCTCCCATGTTGTTAGTTAGGGAGGAGGTGGGGGTCCGCCTCCAGTCCGCTGAACCGCAAGGTGGTGTCTTGAGACCACGGAACGCACCTTCCCCCGTAGGGCGTTCCACCTCTTCCTGATGTCATCCCGATTTCTTGGGTGCTGTCCCACTGCATTGACCCTGTCCACTATTCTGCGCCATAGCTCCATCTTCCTTGCAATGGCGGTGTGCTGCACCTGTGATCCGAATAGCTGTGGCTCTACCCGGCCGATTTTCTCCACCATGATCCTGAGCTCCTCCTCCGAGAACCTGGGGTCTCTTTGCCGTGCCATGGGGTGGTGTTGGTGATGTGTGGGGTGGTGTGTGTGGTGATAAGTGTGCTGATATGTAGTGGGGTGTTTTGTGAGGTGCGTGGAAGTTATGTGGGTGACGGTGCTGTGTGCCTGTGGATTCTAGTATTGGTGATGGTGGTGTCTCTCTGTGTCCTTCTTTCTCAATTGTGGTCGTAGGGGTCTGTGGGTGATGTGGGTGTGTGTTTTACAGTTTAATGGGTGTGTTGGAGTGGTGTGTGTATGTGTATCAGGTGTGTGTATTTCGAATTGTCCAATGTGGTAGTGTTTTGTATATGTGTGTGTAATTTGAGCGCGGCAGTGTGTACAGCCAATGGAATACCGCAGTTGAAAGACCGCCGCGTGGATTTGTGGGCCGTGATAGTGTGGGCGTATTTCTGTTGGCGTGACGGAGTCAGTTTTGTTTCGGCCAGTTTAGCAATGACCTTTGGTGTGGCAGACTTGTGTAGGTGTCTGAATATTGGCGGATTCCGTGCTGTGAGTCATAATAGCTGTGGCGCAATTCCGCGGCCGCGGCGGTGTGTTTGCGTCTTCGGCACGGCGTTAAGCGGCTTTGACCGCCAATGTTGTAATGACCGCCATAATCTCCTGGTACTTGTATACTGAAGACTGTTGCACCAACATATCCCTGTTATAACACTTACATGTTTGGATCTTCTCTCTGTTACTAAAACATTTTTTGTCATTATGTATTATTAAATCATTTGACTTTCAATAATTATTCAAAACACGCAACTTTCTTTAGAGACCTACCTGACACACATCTAGGATAACAAAGTAGGCAGCATATAGTAGACATGGTATAATGCAACCACCTATCCTTGAGAGATAATTGTGACATGTTTAAACAAGCAGGGAGAACGGCCAAGAAGAGTGCAAACAGAGTAAGAGCCAAAACGCAATCCTGCCAGTGGCTATTATTTATAGTGATTGTCCTTGAGAGGAACTCATTAAAATCTAACTCCACCCTTGCACAATTTTCATGGTGTGTTTCTTTAAATACTGCAAGGACATACTTGGGAATAACCATCCCTGCACTTTTTTTTGCCAAAGTATGTTCCTGTTGACTAAGTGAAATGAAGATCAACAAAACAGCAGAACAAATTCTTTCTTGTTTCTATCTCTTTTTGGCCCATGGTCTAAAGACTAAAACAATGGTCAATAGTGGAGTGTCTGCTCCTAAATCCACCTTGATCAATAGGGATAAACTGTTATCCTAAAAAAACTAACCCTTCAAATACATGAGTTTCTGTTTGGCATAACTTTGCCCCAACATCAATCAGAGTAAGTTGGTGATTGTTTTTGGGGTTAAATGGATGTTTTGTTTTAAATGGTTTAATATTAGCTTCCTTCCAAAGTCTCTGGAAATGTCCTCTTCTTCAAGAAGCCATTAACGTTAATATGTAAAAAGCTATCCCACCAACCTGGGATGGCTTTGACTATGATTACGGGGAAATTATTTGAACCTGCAGCTCTTGTAAGGTTTATACCTGTTATCATCTTGTTTGCCAGACAAATCCTCATCCAGGTCAGCCCAATCCCCAAAACACTACCTCGTTTTTTGCAGAATACAGTTCTAGCAGGTAGTCAACACAGGCTTCTTCAGAGATATTGCAGTTCAAAGTATTTTTACAATTGTCCCCTTCTTCCTTCACCAGCTCCTACAATATATTCATGTCCTCTGACACTATTACAGGCAGCATTGTATTCCAATGTGTTCTGTAGTACTCCCTCTACCTTTCTTTAATTAATTTGGTGACCTCTTCTCATATTTTATGAATAGTCACTTCCCTTTCTGGATTTATGTCTTCCCATCAAAAAATTATTACTTTCCTTAGTTAGGTTTTAGGCGTTGACCTTCCAAATCAAGCCAGTCTATGCATGACATCTTTTTGTAGGTTTTTAGTGACAAATGTGCCTTCCTCTTTAATCAAACCACCAGGCATTCAATCACTCTGATTACAACCTTATTATATCAATCCAATACATATGTACATTCCACATTAATGTTTCCCAGATCTATAACCAGTTGTAAATTAGACAGTAAAGCTAGTGGTTTCTCATTTATATAGCTAGTCAACCTTCTAGGATATTCAATTTCGACTGGTAGCACTTGATCCCTATTCAACATTGCATACTGTAACCTCATGAGTTAGGAGTACAAGCAATCATTCACTCTAACCTGCAAAATCTGTAAATTGTTACAAAGTTAATGGGACCATATCTGAATAAAGGAATAATAAATAGGCCATTGCAATTTGCCCATGGGAAAGATTTACCGGCTGGTATATCGTCTGGAGCTCTCCCTTTTAAATAGATGAATTCCAATACTGCTACAACTTGTTGCATCTTGTTGGCTACGTTCTGCACTGGGCAATTTGGAAATGTGGTGGGTCATATATTGTAAGTCTCCAGCATATCTACCAAATCTCTATCTGTTCTTGCTGGATATAAGCACAAATCAAAATCACACATGATCATGGCCCAGGGCATGTTTTGTAACTGCAAACAGATGAGAGACATCTTCCCAGAACCATGTAACCTGTTATTGTTTGTTTGCATATCAACTCAGTCTACATATACATTTACCACTAACAAATGGATCATAAATAATAGTAGTAGCATATAGACTTGCAGCCATTTGCATTTTGTTTTTACAATTGTGATTTGTTTGTTGATTTTTGTAATAGGCCAAAAATTCGAAAAGTCCAATTAGTGTAACCAGAGATATTGAATTTCAATGTTTTTAGAGTAAATGGCACCAAAAGACATAGGGGGTCATTGTGACCCCAGCGATAAAAACCACCTACTGCCGCGGCTACAGCCGCCAAAAGACCATCGCTGCGGCTACCAGCCGTCACCTGGAATATGACCACAGCCGAATTTCTGCCAGAAGGATGGTGGAAATCCAGCTGTGGCCATGCTGGTGGATTAAGGTAAGGTGGCGCTGCTGCCAGCAGCAGTGCCACGCCAGTAAACCACAGCCGGCTGTATTATGAGAATAAGACGGCATGGCGGTGTTCTGCTGGTGGCAGCAGCGCCCCGTCCCGTCTCCTACTGGAGGACCCCCCTGACTGCAGGTAAGTCAGGTGCTCTGACAGGGAAGGGGGGTGTTGTGTGTGTGTGTATGTCTATGCGGACGTGAATGCAGGTGTTGTATGTTTGTGCATGTTTGGGGGTGTGAGTGCGTGTATGTATATAAGTGTGTGCGGATGTGTATGTAAATTGATGTATGCATGCGTGGATGAATGTGGGAATAGGAGTGTGTGTGTGCATGTGTGACAGGAGGGACGTGCATGAAGGGGGTCTGGAGAGAAAGGGAGGGTGGGTGGAAACTTGGGGAGGGGGCAGGGAAGACCCCTATCAGTGACAGGGAAGGGATTCCCTGTCACTGATAGTGCCTTCCGCCATGGTTTTCGTATGGCGGTAGGTGGGGTCATAATCCCGCAGGCGGCCATTGAAGTCTCCAGCCCGGCAGCCGTTACCACTGTGGCGGTCGGTATGGTACATTGGCAGTTTGGCTGATGCCAAACCGCCAATGTCATAATATGGAGGAAAGTACCGCCAACCTGTTGGCAGTACTTTCCTCCATATTTCCGCCAACCACCTGAGTCATAATGAGGGCCATAATGTGCCAACTGTGGATATCTGGTTGTGCTGGACTGGCAGAAAGTCACATGTTCAGGCCAACCACGATGGAGCGTGGCCTGCCTACAGAGGCCCATTTAGGTCAGAGTACCTGGAATCCTGGCTTGCGTGGTGTTGCGTGGACCCGAGTCAAAGATTTCCCATGCAGCTGAAGCGATGCATCAGTTTCAAGATGCTATAAGGCTGTGGTGTATGGTCCTATTGCGTCATTGTCTTTGAGCCCACTGACGGGGCTTGCGATGCAAATTCCAGTGTTGAGGATGCAGCAAACAGTCAGGGTGATGCGTCAGTTCAGTACAGCTGTAAGTCTGCAATGTGGAGTCCAGCGTCGTTGTTGAGACTGCCGTCGAGGAGTTATGTGCGGGCCTGAACCAAGGATGCATCAAGCAGTGGTGGTTTGGAAGGCCATGCAGGACTGGGATGGCACCACTTTGCAGGGTAGACTTGCAGATGGTAGAGTTCAGGTGTAGATGCAAATTTGTTGGAAGCCTGTTATGTCCTTGAGACCTCAAATCAGGAGGCCAGCCAACTAGCCCTTGGAGTCAATCTGGGTTCTGGATTTAAGTGATGCATGTCTAGTCCTTCTCATCCATGCAAGAGGGCAGCAGGAAGCAAGTCAGCATTGCAGGGCAGCAGTATCTTTAGAGCAGCAGTCTAGCAGAGTTGCTGTCTTATAGAAGCACAGCAGTCCTTCTTCTTAGCAGAGTATCTATACATACAGAATTGTACTGAAGTGGTGGTATCTTTTATTCCCCATTGTCTAGTGGGAGAAGCTTGTCTTTAAAGTGTCCTTCCTTCCCTGACTCCAGCCTAACTACAGGGGAAATGAAGCCCTTTGTTTGGGGACAAGGCACAGCCTATACAGGTGTGAGTGAGACTGGGCCCAGCTCCTTCACCCATCCTGCAAATTATGGCACATCTAGTCACACATAAGCTCTCATTGTGTATGGCTGTTTAGGGGGAATACAGAAAGCCCAACTGCCACCTCCACCCAGTCATGTGACCAGAAACGGGCTGCAGGCACCAAATAAATGGCTAAGGCAAGAAAGGGCCAACATTTTAGTAGTGGCATTTTGCGGACTGTAATGTAAAATCCGAATTCACCATAAGTTAGGATTTCAAATTAGGATTTCAGATCTACCAAACATGAATTAGTTGTCTCTACCTTTTTGGAAATTACACTTGTAAAATATTATAAGGAACTCCAATGTTACCGTATGGGAGAGATGGGCCTTAAAATAGTGAAAAACAAATTGAAGTGCTTTTCACTAGCAGGACATGCAAAACTTAAAAGCACATGTCCAACTTTTTAAATACACTGTACTCTGCCCTCAAACTATCCAGGGCTTTTATTAAGGGTGTTTTGTATATATATATATATATATATATATATATATACTAAAAAGGAGGGTTTGGGCCTGCAGTAACTTTATTCTGCCCGGTCAGAGTGGCAGTTTAAACTGCACACACAGGATCTGTAATGATAGGTCTGAGACATGTTTAAATGGCTGCTTAAGTGGGTAGCACAATCAGTGCTGCAGGCCCACTAGTAGGTCTTAATTTACAGGCCCTGGGCACATGATGTGCACTCTAATAGGGACTTATAAGTAAATTAAATATGCCAATTGAATATAAGCCAATGTTACTGTGTTCTCAGCAGAGAGCTCAAGCACTTTAGCACAGGTTAGCATTTGCTATTCCATCAACCTCCTTAGACCATGTATGTTCCATGAGACTATGCCTTGGTTATCTGGCTTTCCTTTTCTATAATCATTCATCCTGAAAAATGATACAAAATCTAGGTGGCATGGCTTAGTGGAAGAGGGTGTAGGATGCTCACTTTGGAACTCCACCAGACGATGCCACTTCGGTCCCTCACCCTGATATATTTCTGTCCCCCACTGCACAGCCCACCTGCCGACAGGAGCTCCTGGAGGTTGCACTATTAGCTGAGAGGTGTCCCCCAATGACTGTTGGGCCCAGGAATGGATGCCACTGATGGTTGTGGCCAGACTATAGAGGAGGATAACACAAGGTGTTGGGCACGTTCTCCACACTGGGCAGCTTGCTGGCCTCAGACCCTTGCAGGGGCCCGCTGTTGTGCCAGGCAGACTACAGGAGAGTGGTGTAAACTGCTTGTGTGAAGTGGTGTTGGACAGGAGTCTCAGCCCACATGAGACAACGGATGTCCTATGACTCATTGGAGACCAAGGAGCAGGAGATCATGCCTCCTGGCTGAGCTGGTATGAGAGGTGGAGTGGCAGAGACTGTCCAGAGCAACCTACTTCCTCCTAAATGCTCTGTGAGGTAGACAGCCTGGATCAAACATGATGGCTCGGTCATGGTGGAGGAGCCTCCTGGACTGGGCTCCTTAAAGTAGATCACAGGAAGCTGGCCTTCGGAGTCACAACATGGAGGAAATTTTGGGACACGGCACCAGACCTGATGGGTTTAACTCAGAAGCTCCAACACTTGTCTGACAAAGTAGAGAGACTCCAGGACCGGGATGAAGATGCAGAGGGGTGCTCATGCAGTAATAAAGTCTGAATAAAGGGATGTCCTGTAAAAATAAAAGGTCATTCAGCAGAGCTTTTTCTGGAGCAGTGGCTGATCTCTAACATCTTTGATTGCACTCCTCTGCTCTGTTCTCTGTGGAGTGGGCACATCAGATATCTGGACGGCCACCAGCCATGGGGGCCCCACCACTCCCAATGGTGACCAGCCTATTGAATTTTCATAGCCATGACTGGAGACTTCAGACCGCTAAAGGTCTCTGGTGGTGGAGGGCAGTTTGGTCCTTGTCTTCTCTGATTTCACCATGCAGGTGCAAAGGCAGAGGAGCTTGTTTTTAAAAAACGGAAAACTTCAGACTTGTATAGCACACTACTCACCCATTAGGGTCTCAAAGCGCTGTACATATACCACTGTGGATCCCCTCCTGGCTTTTCCCAGAGAGGTGACCACTCATGGGAACCCCCAGGGTGAAGCCAGGCATCCAAACACTGTTGGGGTAGTTGTGGAGATTAAGCAAGCTATTGCCCAGAGTTACAGAGGTGGACACATGAATTAGATTAGGCACCAAGAATTATCTGTTCCAAGGGAATTGAGCCTAATACCTGCTGAGGCAGGACTTGAACCCTGGTCATGGGCCAGATCTCTGCTTCAGGGACTGCCTCTCTAACCATTGTGACACACTTCTCCACTTTTTGGAAGTGAAAGCAACATTAAGACAATGGGGCCTAAAGTATGCACTCCTGTACCCAATGAAACTGCAGGTCACCAAAAACGACTAAGTGTACTTATTTGGGACTTCAGAGGAATCATGGTACTGCTTGGAGCACAAGGAAGTTCTAACACCTAAGGGTGACAAATGGCCGCAGCCAGGCAGGAAGAAATGTAGGGTGTTTCATTGTGGGACATTGCAGGTTGGCAGCACCCCACATCACCAAAGGCAATATCGGAAAGGGCCAAGGTGGTAGAGGTGCTGACAACCCTGCATGCAACCCAGGACCAAAAGGATACACTCAGCATGGTGTCTTCCTGGACGATGTCGGAGACAGAGTCTACCTGGGATCTCCTCAGACGGGGCAAGAGG
Source organism: Pleurodeles waltl (assembly GCF_031143425.1). NCBI lineage: Eukaryota > Metazoa > Chordata > Amphibia > Caudata > Salamandridae > Pleurodeles > Pleurodeles waltl. Next base: position 1,062,835,063 of record NC_090437.1, read on the forward strand.
TGACCCCCATGACTGCTGAGGGACTGTATGATAGAGGAGAACATGCTGCGCTAGCTGATGAACCCCAGAGGCTGTAAGAACAGGGAAGGACAACAACAATTACTGGGAGTATGAACGGGAAGAGGGGAAATGACAATGCTCACATCTGTCTAACATGGAGAAGGTGCAGGACCAGGAATAGCTCCCCTGGTAAGTATACCTTTGCACACCTTCCCTATCAGATCAGGTCAGATGGAGAGATTTTGCCCACTGATCCCCCTACAGGGCTCTGGAAGACTGTATTCCTCGTTGTTCTTCTGTTTGTTGCTTAGGGGTGGGTGAGTGACTTTTCCTAAGTAAAATGGGAACAGGGAAACCAAAAATGCTGACATCTCTCTCACCTGGAGTGGGTCCAGGGTCGGAAATAGCCCCACTGGTGGGTATACCTGTTGCACACCTTCCCTATCAGATCAGGTCGGATGGAGAGATTTTTCTCACAGATCCCCTTCAGGAGTCTGGATACTGTATTCCTTAGTTATTTTATTTCTTGTTTAGGAGGTGGGTGACTGACATTTCCTGTGTTGAGGAGAAGCAGACTTTTGCTTTGTACTGGGAAGTATGGGGGGGGTGGAGTGAATGGGAAGTTGGGTGATGTTTGGTTTATGGTCAGGCACGTGGGAGGAGGGGTATATGTGGGACTGTGAAAGTTGGGAGGAATGGGGATAGTGGAGGGCAGCATCTGACTATGGAAACAAGAGGCAGCAGGGCAGCCTACATCAAACTGTTGTCCTGGAATGTTAATGGCTTAGGCAACAACATGAAACATCGGGTGATCGCACAATTTATCCAGTTTCTTGCCCTAGATATTGTCTTCTTACAGGAAACTCATCTCCTGGGTGCAGATTGCAAGTTTCTAGATGGGGTGGATATAAATCACGGGGGCATGCTGTTCTCTCAAGGGTCCAAAGGTGTTGTGATTGTAGAAATTAAAAAAATCTATCCCCCTTTCAGGGTCAAGAGGCAGTGGTTAGTCACAGATGGCATGGTCATTTGGGTACAAGGGACGCAGGCACACCAAGCCTTCATGCTAATTAATGTCTATGCTCCTCCCCACTTGCAGAAGGAGGTGAAGGTAAAAGTGGGGGTGACTCTTACATTAGGAAATGTAGTTATGGTGTGGGGGATCCACTTGTGCTACCATTACTCATATTCCGGGATGCATAAGACACCCTTTGGGGAGTTGTTGAGGGCTGCTCAGGATAATGAGAATGAAATGAACAAGGGGACGAAGACAAAGCCAGACATGGTTCCAGAAAGGCTGCCTGAGGTCTGGAAGCAGAATCCCATACACAACATGCTTCATTGAAATTGATAGTAGAGCATGCTTTATGGCAACACAATGAGTCTGTGTGCACGAAAAAACGTTTCTTGCCCTGGGGCACTTGAACTTTTGTTTCTGCCTAAAAGTTTCCCCACAAACTCCTTTATTGAAGAAGCCAGCATTGCGAAGGACGAAGGAACGTGAGTGCTACCACTACTATCTACCAAGATATTTAATGGGCCTTCTCCTAAGTGATCCTCCAACCTGTTCTTGCATATTTTTTTCTCTTTTCTGCATGAGATTTTTTCTTCCTCATATTATACTTTGCAGTCATATCCATTGTAACCCTGCCCCCCCACCCCTCCCCTTTAAGTTGGGGATTTAGAACTAGGACTGTCCATGTACTTGGAAGCAAATGTATAAAAAAGAAAAGAAAAATAATTGTAGTGTCACCTCCTCCCTTCAATCAGTACACTGCCACTGCCTCCCCCTTCAGTTGTTCTGAGCCAGCCATAGAATTTACATACTTTCAGAGTGTGTGCAGGTAAAATCAAGTAAAATTGGTTAAATCAAGTTTGCCTCCTTTGAATATGTTTTGGTAAATGCCCTGCACTCTTTAGCTCAACCTGCCTACCACACATCCAACCTCCCAGCTCCTCAGGATAGCAGGCACAGTTGAGGAAGCCTGTGAACCTGAACACCTTTATGCCACAAGACGTGACTCCAGATACCAAACCACGCCCAAAATGCTTTATACACATGAAAGTGATAAATGGGAAATGAAAAGAAGCCTTGAAACAAATATTGAGCAATGCATCTGTCGAAAAAAGCTCTAAAAAGCAGTAATCCTTCCAATGTCCTGTACCGAATAAATAATTAGCAGCATTATCAACCTGGAGGCAGGTGGGCGGGCAAGAGCACAGCGGGCAAAAGTATGACAGTGTAGCTGTGAGAAGTGTAAACAAACATCAGCAGGAGGAAGGAGTGCATGGAGGACTTGTTTTGAGTCTAGAGGCATGGGGGATCATCAAAGTTTAATGAGAACGTGTCCATGCAGAGTATGGATTAGGGGCAATGAGGCAGCAGGTTCAAGCCTGATGCTCTAATATGAACCACGTTTAAGCCCAGATGTGTTGGCGGCAGGGTTTGATTAGGATCACAATTTGGCCCAGGCACTTGCAAAAAAGAGTCCCTTATTTGTGGGGCATGCCCTTTCAAGAAACACCATTTGTTTACTCCCAGGTGTTTTATTTATGTATATATATACATACATATATATATATATATGTGTGTGTGTGTGTTTAGTAAATTAAGCTTTTTCTACCTTATACAGCCAGTATCTTTGGTGAAGACAAGGAGCAGTGCAGTTCTGAAAACTGAATACTTTCTTGCAGTCTTAACGCCATGCACTGTATAGTTAGATACACTTTACCAACCAGCTATGTCCTTGACTCTGATCATCACATAAATCAGAAACCCAGTACAACGGCAAGAGGAAAGGGTTAGACTGGAATTTCTGGGAACAGAAACAGTAATAATGAAAACAAGAGAAAAAGCAGCTCTGAACCTCTGCCTTGGAGAATTGAACCTTTAATGACAAACATTTTGCATATCAGCCACAAAAACAGTTTGTGGAATACTCAAAAGATTTGAAATCAATCTCCCTCACAAATGTTGCACTTTTGCCTGAGCATAAGTACCTTTCGTTCAAAGACTTGATTGCGCTTCCTCTTCTATAATCTACTTGGTTGGGTGTTTGAGAATCAAACCTGTAATAAAGGATAGAGAGAAAAAACATGTATAAGTCACTTATGGAAAGCAGAATTTTAAGCTCTCCAAAATTAATAAAATCCAGTGCCCTCACAAGTCTGGCTATAACCCAAATGTATGTAGATTTTGACCAAAGTATTTCTTGGAACATCTCCATGACTACCGCTGAAAGGGTAACATTTGTTTATACTTACTTAAAGACTAAACATCTTGCACAAAGTGGAAAGGTGCCGATTTCCAACCAACCTTCTGCGTGGAAAATAGATCATTAAAGAAATCAGAAATCTTACACACAGTCAAGTTGGAAAGGGTTAGGTCAGGATATCTGGGAACAGGAGCTACAACGGCCCAGAAAGAAAGGTTTTAAACTCTCATGGGTTCTTCTCCAGCCAATTCACCATGAAGGGACCTTGAGAACAGAACATGCAACAAAAATAAAGAGAGTAAGTATGCATTTTACCCATACATATAATTGATCTTGCAATGCACATATTGCACACTTTCTAAAGTTGGTGCAGTGATTTTGGCATAGTTGGGCCACATTAGCCCAAAAACAAATTATGCTCACGTGGTGCAAGGAGGCCCTAGCGGCTCTTAAATATACCACTTGGTTTCTTGGGCAAGTTTTGATGCCCTTCAGTTTAGAAAACCTTGTGTACAGGATAATGTCAAGACATTTTTGTATGCCAAATACAAATGCTAGTAGGAACTACTGAAAAGAAGGTACTTTTTCAAGATAGAGTAACAACAGACAGCAGAGTCATGGCAAGTATTGCACTTTGTAGGTCTAACCTCCGGTGCTTGGTCAAATTCTTCTACTTGTTGTGATGGGTCTTCATTATTCTGGTCTTTTTTATCATACTCTTCAGGTAGAGTCCTTTTTAATGTTGTCCATTTAGCAGCAACATCTTAAAGCTCTTCCTGCAAAGTCTGCATAGTTATGGAGGTATCTATATTTGCAGCAAGTAGCAAAGTTTCACAAGAGAATTGCCTGGGAGACTCGGATTGAAGTTTGTTGGGTCCAGGTATGCTATATCTGCTACCCAAATTAAGTGCGTCTTGAAATAAGTGGTCAAACTTTGAATAACCATGTACATTATTGTATTGTACACCCCAATACAAAATCAATCTTCAGCTAAGGTTATAGGCTCATCTTTTGTGCACATCCCAGGCATCTTTTTAAAGGACACTCTCCCTTCAGAAGTGTCATTTTTACTTCTTGGTCACAGTTTCTTTCTTCTAAGCCTGTGTTCGCCCACTGTGCAAATCTTGTTGCAGGAGAGTACACAGTGTCAAAAGTGCAGGAATCTGTGGCAAGGAGTTTTATCATGTCTGATATCATTCTCTGCCCTTCCAGGATATCCATTCCACTTGTTTGGAGATACTTAGACAGTGGCATAGTTGAGGCAAAAATGCAAAGATACAATTCGGCTGTTAGGACTGTTTGAAATGTGCATAGCCCCTAAGCAAATTGAAAGGCTTGGCATGTACGTTTGGAACAAATATAAGATTGTCAGATTAAAATATTATGAAGGAATTTGACCAAATCAATAAACATAGCACTGGCAGGGTTATTGAAAGAGCCAAAAACATTCTTGAGAGCAGCATCTTTTCCCCACCACGTTGTTTCTCCAATTATCAGGACTGTAGGACGATCCTTTGCCAGCTCATGCCACACTTCCATCCTTTTATATGACCCCCAGAAAAATACACAAGAGTGTAGCAGTCCAAAGACAGAGGTGGACCCATAGATGCTTGGCTCACATCAATAAGAACAAGGCTTAACACATGTGCATAGTATGTGACTTGGGGATTCCTTGCTTAGCCACATACTGAGTCCATTGTGCTGGACTTGCATGTTGGAAAGCATCATTCGCCAAATCTCCAATGCACTTAGCTATGTCAAGACCATTTTGTTGAATTGCAGATTGTACAAACTCAAACAATCCTGTTGATAAAGTGCAATCTCTGGCTACTATTAGGCATTCATGTAGAATGTCTGTGACATATTAGATGACAGCTGAACACTGGTCAGTAACAGTTCTATCTTGAGTTGAGTCTATCTGGATTGAGTTCATACCTTTGTCATGTATTTCTTTCATAATGTGTCTTTTTATCAGTTTGGAAATTGTTTCTATTACATAGACCGTAGTGGTCCTTGAGATGAATGGCACAGACGCGCTATGGCCACCTTTCTGTTTTGCTTTGGAAGTGAGAGCCTCATTATGTTGTTTAAGAGGTTGATGTTATTTTGACATGAGAAGGTTGAGTTGAGGGAAGTTCCCATCAAGGATATCATTATCCTGCAATGGCTGATCCCTCTTTTACCAATCACATTAATAACTTCAACCACACACTCCAATTTTTCTCTCCTTTTTCTGACTTGCACTGCATAATTTGCTGTCTGCCAAGAGAAGAGATGTCAACTCCAGAGATTGTCATCATATACCAATAAGTGCATCTTTTGTGGAATTGTGATGCCTGATGCTCTGTAATGTGCATGTACAAGTACCTAGGGCCATATTTATACTTTTCGACGCACAACTGCGCCAACGCAGTTGTGCGTCAAAAAATCTAACGCCGGCTAACGCCATTCTGAAGCGCCATGCGGGCGCCGTATTTATTCAATGACATTAGCCGGTGTTAGCCGGCGGAGCTGCCTGGTGTGCGTGAAAAAAAATGACGTACACCAGGCAGCGCCGGCGTAGGGGAATATGGAGCTTGGGCGCCAAAAAATGGGGCAAGTCAGGCTGAGGCAAAATTTTCACCTCAACCCGATTTGCGACATTTTTTTTAACTCCCAACCCCCATGAAATTACTCCTGTCTTAGCAAAGACAGGAGTCATGCCCCCTTGCCCAATGGCCATGCCCAGGGGACTTAAGTCCCCTGGGCATGGTCATTGGGCATAGTGGCATGTAGGGGGGCACAAATCAGCCCCCCCTATGCCACAATAAAAAATAAAAAAAATTACTTACCTGAACTTACCTTATGTTCCCTGGGATGGGTCCCTCCATCCTTAGGCGTCCTCCTGGGGTGGGCAAGGGTGACAGGGGGGTCCCTGGGGGCATGGGAAGGCACCTTTGGGCTCCTTCCGAGCCCACAGGTCCCTTAACGCCTGCCCTGACCAGGTGCTAAAAAACAGCACAAAAGCAGCTGGATGTCATTTTTTTTGACTCGCCCACTCCCGGGCGTGATTTTTGCCCGGGAGTGTAAATACGGCGCACATGCCTCGGAGTCAATTTTTTAGACGGGAACGCCTACCTTACATATCATTAACGCAAAGTAGGTGTCCACGCTAAAAAGTGACGCAAACTCCATGGACTTTGGCGCTAGACGCGTCTAACGCCAGAGTATAAATATGGAGTTAGTTTTGCATCGAATTTGCGTTAAAAAAAAGAACGCAAATCCGGCGCAAACGGAGTATAAATATGCCCCTTAATATTTTTCATCCCTTGAGTAAACAGACCACTTCCTCACACTTGCTAAATGCCAAGCAAACTGTACAAAATAATGTTTTTTTTTAATTCAGAAAAGCTAAACCAGTTTTGGGTACTCCCGTCTTTTTTTATAAATGCCAACTGCCCATTAAACTGGTGACTTCTGGAAGGATGGATTGGGTGATACTGAAAAAACTGAGAAAGCTGATCATGCCTTGGCCATTGAAAGGAAAAGTCAACTATCTGTGCTTGGCCCATTCCTTGTGTCTCCATCATATCTTGGATCCTAGCTTCTGGCACATTCAAACCAAATCAAATCATTAACATTTATAAAGCGCGTTACTCACCCGTGCGGGTCTCAAGGCGCTAGGGGAAAAGGGGGGGTTATCGCTGCTCGAACAGCCAGGTCTTTAGGAGTCTCCGGAAAGCGGAGTGGTCCTGGGTGGTTCTGAGGCTGGTGGGGAGGGAGTTCCAGGTCTTGGCCTCCAGGAAGGAGAAAGATCTCCCACCCGCCATGGAGCGGCGGATGCGAGGGACAGCAGCGAATGCGAGGCCAGAGGAGCGGAGGAGGCGGGTGGGGACGTAGAAGCTGAGGCGTCTGTTGAGGTATTCCGGTCCCTTGTCGTGGAGGGCTTTGTGTGCGTGGGTGAGAAGTCGGAAGGTGATCCTTTTGCTGACTGGGAGCCAATGCAGGTGTCTCAGGTGTGCGGAGATGTGGCTGCTGCGGGGTACGTCGAGGATGAGGCGGGCCGAGGTGTTTTGAATGCGTTGCAGGCGATTTTGGAGTTTGGCTGTGGTCCCGGCGTAGAGGGTGTTGCCGTAGTCCAGGCGGCTCGTGACGAGGGCGTGGGTCACGTTTTTTTCTGGTGTCGGCGGGGATCCAGCGGAAGATCTTGCGGAGCATGCAGAGGGTGAGGAAGCAGGCGGAGGACACGGCGTTGACTTGCTTGGTCATGGTGAGAAGAGGGTCCAAGATGAAGCCGAGGTTGCGGGCGTGGTCTGTGGGGGTCGGTGCGGTGCCGAGGGCAGTGGGCCACCAGGAGTCGTCCCAGGCGGACGGGGTGTTGCTGAGGATGAGGACTTCCGTTTTTTCAGAGTTCAGCTTTAGGCGGCTGAGCCTCATCCAATCTGCGACGTCCTTCATACCCTCTTGTAGGTTGGTCTTGGCGCTGGCGGGGTCCTTGGTGAGGGAGAGTATAAGTTGGGTGTCGTCGGCGTAGGAGGTGATGATGATGTCGTGCTTGCGTACGATGTTGGCGAGGGGGCTCATGTAGACATTGAAGAGTGTCGGGCTGAGTGATGAGCCTTGAGGTACGCCGCAGATGATCTCGGTGGGTTCTGAGCGAAACGGAGGGAGGTAAACTCTTTGGGAACGGTTTGCGAGGAAGGAGGCGATCCAGTCCAGGGCATGGCCTTGGATCCCGGTGGAGCAGAGGCGGGTGATTAGGGTGCGGTGACAGACGGTGTCAAAGGCAGCCGAGAGGTCGAGGAGAATGAGGGCGACTATTTTACCGTTGTCCATCAGGGTTCTGATGTCGTCTGTGACTGAGATGAGGGCGGTTTCAGTGCTGTGGTTGGTTCGGAATCCGGTTTATGAAGGGTCGAGCAGGTTGTTGTCTTCCAGGAAAGTGGTCAGCTGTTTGTTGACGGTCTTCTCTATTACCTTGGCTGGGAAAGGCAGAAGAGAGATGGGGCGGAAGTTTTTCAGGTCGCTCGGGTCAGCCGTAGGTTTCTTTAGTAGGGCGTTGACTTCGGCGTGTTTCCAGCATTCGGGGAAGGTAGCAGAAGAAAAAGAAGAGTTGATGACGGTCTGGAGGTGCGGGGCGATGATGTCGTCGGCTTTGTTAAAGATGAAGTGCGGGCAGGGGTCCGAAGGGGCGCCGGAGTGGATAGAGTTCATGATGGATTTGGTTTCTTCTGTGTTGATGTGGGTCCAGTTGTTGAGGGTGATAGCCGGGGATGCGGGTTCGGTGGTGTTTGGTTGGGTCTGGTGTCCGAAGCTGTCGTGGAGGTCGCTGATCTTGCGATGGAAGAAAGTGGCGAGGGATTCGCACAAATCCTGTGAGGGCGTGACGGCGTTGGCTGGGGTTGGAGAACTCCTTGACGATGCTGAAGAGTTCTCTGCTGTTGTGGCTGTTTTTGTCCAGTCTGTCGGTGAAAAAGTTCCTTTTGGCAGCGCGGATCAGGTGGTGGTGTTCGCGGGTAGCGTTCTTGAGGGCGGTCATGTTGTCAGCGCTGTGGTCCTTGCGCCAGGCTTTCTCAAGGGCGCGACAAGTTTTCTTTGATTCTTTGAGGGTGTCAGAGAACCAGAGAGGTTTTTTGGTGTTGGTCTGTCGATGCGTGCGTTTGAGGGGAGCAAGGTTGTCTGCACAGTTGGAGATCCAGTTTGTGAGGTTGAGGGCTGCGTCGTTGGGGTCGGTGGTGAGGGTGGGTTGGTTGGCGGCGAGTGCGGAGAAGAGCTGCTCTTCAGGGATCTTGTTCCACTGTCGACGAGGGATGGGTTGAGTGTGGAGGTGGCGGGTCTCGCGTCGGAATGTGAAGTGGACGCAGCTGTGGTCGGTCCAGTGTAGGGCGGAGGTGTGGCTGAAGAAGACGTGTTTGCTGGCGGAGAAGATAGGGTCGAGCGTGTGTCCGGCGATGTGGGTGGCGGTGTTCACCAGTTGTTTGAGGCCGAGGTTGGCGAGGTTGTCGAGCAGGGTGGTGGTGTTGGGGTCGTTGTTTTGTTCCAGATGGAAGTTGAGGTCGCCTAGGAGGATGTAGTCCGGTGAGGCGAGGGCGTGCGGGGAGATGAAGTCGGCGATGGCGTCGCTGAAAGGGGCGCGTGGTCCGGGAGGACGGTAGACGAGGGATCCTCTGAGGGTGGTCCTCGGGTCGGTGCGAATCTGAAAATGCAGGTGTTCAGCGGCGAGAGGGGCGTCTTCGGTGGAGGTGGTGACACTGATGGAGTCTTTGAAGACGATGGCGATACCTCCTCCTACTTGGTTGGTGCGGTCTTTTCTGGAGATCTTGTAGCCTTCGGGGATGGCGGTGGCGATGTCTGGAGCAGAGGAGGCGTTCATCCAGGTCTCCGTGATGAAGGTGACGTCCGGTGCTGTGGAGTCCAGGAGGTCCCAGAGTTCAACAGCGTGTTTGTGGACAGAGCGAGCGTTGACTAGGATGCACTTGAGGTGGTTGATGGTGCATGGGCTTGTGGTCGTGGTAGTTGCGTGGTGGAAGATGCGCTTGCAGGAGTTGCAGGCGAAGGGTCCATGGGTGCGTTTGGGGTGAGCTTGGAAGCAGGTGTTGGAGCGTCCTGGGTTGAGGGCGTGGAGGGTGGTGGGGTCGTAGCGGATCAGCGGGGCTTGGGAGAGCTGGGGACCAGGGGTCGTGGCGCTGGGCGCGGGCCAGGCGCGGACGGGCACAGACGTGCTTGCCTCTGGCGCGCCAGCGGCCGCCATATGAGGTAGGAGGGGGGGAGGGGTCAGCTGGGGGCGAATGGGAGCTGGGGGCGGGGGCGTGCAGGAGGTTGCGGCGGGAAAGCGCGAGGGGGGGACAGGTAGAGTGAGAAGTGCTGGGGAATGGGGGTTTAAGGGTGGAGGGGGGTGAGTGTTAGGAGGTTTAGGAGATTAGGGAGAAAGATAGGAGTAGGGTTGTGAAGATAGGGGAGGGGGGTTGTAGAGGTGGGTGAGGGTGAGAGGTAGAGTGAGAGGATAGGAAGATAGGTAATAGAGGGGGTGGCGGGAAGGTGGGGAGAGATAGAGAAATAGATAGAGAAAATAGATGGATAGAGAAATCGATAGATAGAGAAATGGATAGAGAGATAGGAAGATAGGAGGAGGTGGAGAGTGAGGGAGTTAGATAGTGGGATAGAGAGATAGAGAGATAGGTAGATAGGAGGAGTGAGGGAGGTAGATAGTGAACGGGATAGATAGGGGGGATAGAGAGGGGGATGCGAGTGAGGGAGGGGGATGAGGCAGGAGCAGGAGGGCAGGCGCGGGGAGAAGGAGACGGAGGAGGCAGAAGAGCCGAAGGCAGAAGATAGAAGATAGAAGGCAGAAGACCGGAAGAACAGAAGAACAGAAGAACAGAAGACCGGAAGAACAGAAGAACAGAAGACCGGAAGAACAGAAGAGCAGGAGACCAGAAGAACAGAAGAACACAGAAGAACACAGAAGAACACAGAAGAACACAGAAGAAGATACAGAAAACGAAGAACAGAAGGCAGAAGACCACAGAAGAAGATGAGGAAGAAGAGAGGCGACAGGAGGGGCTGAGAAGCACACAGAAGAAGAGAGAAGACGGGGAAAAGAAGAGTACAGAAGAAGATTACAGACGAGGAGCGAGGAGGAAGAACAGAGAAGAAGAAAAGAAGAAAAGAAGCAGGAGCAGGAGAGAGGGTGAGTAGCGCGGGGCAGAGCGAGGGGCTGGGAGGTGGGGGGTACTTACTGTGAGGTGGGTCTCAGGAACTCAGGAACCTGGAGGAGGTGGAGGAGCTGCAGCGGCAGGGGGAGCGACCTACCCTTGGGTCAAGGGTCGCTACCACTGTCGCGCAGCGACCGCCATATGAGGTAGGAGGGGGTGGAGGGGTCAGCTGGGGGTGAATGGGAGCTGGGGGGCGGGGGCGTGCAGGAGGTCGCGGCGGGAAAGCGCGAGGGAGGGGGGACAGGTAGAGTGAGAAGAGCTGGGGGAGGGGGGTTTAAGGGTGGAGGGGGTTAGTGTTAGGAGGTTTAGGAGATTAGGGAGAAAGATAGGAGTAGGGTTGTGAAGATAGGGGAGGGGGGTTGTAGAGGTGGGTGAGAGGTAGAGTGAGAGGATAGGAAGATAGGTAATAGAGGGGGTGGCGGGAAGGGGGGAGAGACAGAGAAATAGATAGAGAAAATAGATAGATAGAGAAATCGATAGATAGAGAAATGGATAGAGAGATAGGAAGATAGGAGGAGGTGGAGAGTGAGGGAGTTAGATAGTGGGATAGAGAGATAGAGAGATAGGTAGATAGGAGTGTGGGAGGTAGATAGTGAACGGGTTAGATAGGGGAGATAGAGAGGGGGATGCGAGTGAGGGAGGGGGATGAGGCAGGAGCAGGAGGGCAGGCGCGGGGAGAAGAAGACGGAGGAGGCAGAAGAGCCGAAGGCAGAAGATAGAAGATAGAAGGCAGAAGACCGGAAGAACAGAAGAACAGAAGAACAGAAGAACAGAAGAACAGAAGACCGGAAGAACAGAAGATCAGAAGACCGGAAGAACAGAAGAGCAGGAGACCAGAAGAACAGAAGAACACAGAAGAACACAGAAGAACACAGAAGAAGATACAGAAAACGAAGAACAGAAGGCAGAAGACCACAGAAGAAAATGAGGAAGAAGAGAGGCGACAGGAGGGGCTGAGAAGCACACAGAAGAAGAGAGAAGATGGGAAAAAGAAGAGTGCAGAAGAAGATTACAGACGAGGAGCGAGGAGGAAGAACAGAGAAGAAGAAAAGAAGAAAAGAAGCAGGAGCAGGAGAGAGGGTGAGTAGCGCGGGGCAGAGCGAGGGGCTGGGAGGTGGGGTGTACTTACTGTGAGGTGGGTCTCAGGAACTCAGGAACCTGGAGGAGCTGGAGGAGCTGCAGCGGCAGGGGGAACGACCTACCCTTGGATGGATGCCTAGCTCCCTGACATACTGGATTTAGTTGTTTTGTCTACTGGAGTGGCTTTGCACTGGCTTCTATTGCTTCCTCCACCTTTGCTCCAGGTGTCGAAGAAGATTTGTGACTCTTCCTCACTAGTGACACCTTTAGTTGCATCAAATGACAAGACTCCTGCTTCCTCTGACTGTATATTCTCCGTTCTTTCAGGATCATGTTGTTCTACCATTTGCTTGCAAGTGGAGTCTTCTTTCAAAGTAATGGCCAAAATATTTGCACCTGAAGATAGAGGGCCCCCTGGTTTAGTACAAGCATTGTGATACAGTTTATGGGACTGTATTGTGAACAAGTAGAATTTTGTTTTGTTTTCTCTCACTCCTTATTCAAACCACCTTCTCTTCTTCTCTGGTAATTTTTCAGCACCCCTTTTTCTTTCCTCTGTTCTATTTCTTTCCCTAATAAAATACAACAGCATGGTGTTTATTTCATTCATTCAGGATTAGTGAGAACAACCAGAAAATAGGACAACTACAGATGAATACAGATTCCTGGACTTCTAGTGTAGCATGGTTATTTGTTAAACATAATTTGTCATGTTATTTAAATGGCTTTACATTTTTAAGTATGTATAGTGAGCAAAGAAAGCACTTTAGGGCAGTGATACTCAAAGAAAGTACATTCTAGCCCAGCGATAGTCAAAGTACTGCCCAGTGACCACATGAAACCCTCTTAACCTTAATTTGTGGCCCCGGTCAAGAGCAGTACTGGTTAGCTGTTTACTTGACTCAGAACTAGCATTAAAAGATGGTAAATAAAGAGGCAAGCATGTATTTAAAGATTAATTGAAGTGAAAGAATGAAGTAACTAGGGTATTCTGCACCTCTCAACTTTAGATACACCTTAATTTTTAAAGGCATCTTGCAGCAAAAGTTTAAAAGTGTGATCAATCAATCAATCATTTGTAAAGCGCGCTACTCACCCGCTAGGGTCTAAAGGCGCTGAGAGGAAGGGGGGCAGAGAAGTGCTACTGTTCGAACAGCCAGGCCTTGAGGCATTTCCTGAAGGTTGGCAGGTCCTCGGTCTGTCATAGGTGGTCGGGGAGGGAGTTCCAGGTCTTGGCAGCAAGCTAGGAGAAAGATCTGCCGCCAGCTGTAGTTCAGTGGATGTGAGGGACGGTGACGAGAGCGAGTGTGGCAGAGCGGAGTTGACAGTTGGGAGTGTGGAAGGAGAGTCATTCGTTGAGGTAGGGAGGGCCAGTGTTGTGGAGTGCTTTTTGAGCGTGGATGAGGAGTTTAAAGGTGATTCTCTTGTTGACGGGGAGCCAGTGTAGGTCTCTAAGGTGGACTGAGATGTGGTTGTGGTGTGTGATGTCGAGGATGAGGCGTGCGGAAGCGTTCTGTATACTCTGCACTTTTTTCGGGAGATTGTTCGTGGTTCCTGTGTAGAGTGTGTTGCCGTAGTCCAGTCTGCTGCTGATGACGGCGTGGGTGATCATCCTTCTTGTTTCAGTGGGGATCTATCTGAAGATCTTGCAGAGCATGCGGGGGGTGTTAAAGCAGGAAGGTGAGACAGCGTTGACTTGCTGGGTCATGGTGAGCGCTGAGTCTAGGATGAAACCTAAGTTGCGTGCGTGGTTGATGGGTGCTGGTGCGGTTCCAAGGGTGGCTGGCCACCAGAAGTCATCCCATGGGGAGCGGTTGGAGCCGAGGATGAGGATCTCTATCTTGTCTAAGTTCAGTTTAGTCGGCTCCTCTCCATCCAGTTGGCGATGGCCTTTATTCCATCGTGGAGGTTGGTTTTGGGGGTGGCGGGGTCCTTGGTGAGTCAGAGGATCAGCTGAGTGTCATCGGTGTAGGAGATTATGTTGAAGATGTGGAATTGGACGATGTTGGCAAGCGGTGCCATGTAGATGTTAAAAAGGGTTGGGCTGAGCGAGGATTCTTGGGGAACGCCACAGATGGTCTTGGTTGCTTCAGAGAGGAAGGGAGGGAGGCGGACTCTCTGGGTTCTGCCGGAGAGGAAGGATGTGATCCAGTCCAGGGCTTTGTGGTGGATCCCTGCATCGTGGAGGCGTGTGCGTAGGGTGTGGTGACCGACGGTGTTGAAGGTGGCCGAGAGGTCTAGGAGGATGAGGGCCGCGGTTTTGCCTTTGTCGAGCATGGTCCTGATGACATCGGTTGTGGCGATGAGGGCGATCTCGGTGCTGTGGTTCTTCCGGAATCCAGATTGAGAGGTGTCCAGCGTATTGTTGTCTTCTAGGAAGCGGGTTAGTTGGCTGTTGACGATCTTCTTGATGACCTTCGCTGGAAAGGGGAGGAGGGAGATGGGTCGGTAGTTCTTTGGGTTTCTTTAGCAGGGCGTTGACTTCGGCGTGCTTCAAACTCTCCGGGAGGGTAGCGGTCTCGAAGGAGCTGTTGATGGTCATACGGAGTAGGAGGGCGATGCTGGGGCTTGCTTTGTTGAATACATGGTGGGGGCAGGTGTCGGAGGGTGATCTGGAGTGAATGGTGCTCATGGTTTTGATGGTGTCCTCATCGCTGATGTGGGTCCAGGAGAGCAGGAGGACGGTGTAGCTGGGTGCGTTGGGGTTTGTGGTGGCTGTGGTGGTCATGGGGGTCGAGGTGTTGAAGCTGTCGTGGATGTCTGTGATTTTGCGGTGAAGAAGGTGGAGAGGGAGTCGCACAGTTCTTGCGAGGAAGGGGGGTCGATGGAGCAGGCCCTGGGATTGGCGAGTTCCTTGATGATGCTGAAGAGCTCTTTGCTGTCGTGCGCGTTGTTGTCGATGCGTACCTTGTAGAGGTGAAAATTCAGGTCGCCGAGGAGGATGTAGTCAGTAGAGGCAAAGGCGTGGGTGCTGATTAAGTTGGTGATGGAGTCACTGAACTGTGGCCGTGGCCCGTGGGGCCTGTAGACAAGGGTTTCTCTGAGGGTGGAGTTGGCTTTGCTGTAAATCTGGAAATGTAAGTGTTTGGTGGCGTCAAGGGCGCCATCGGTGTTGGTCGAGATTCTGACTGTGTTCTTGTGGACTGTGGCGATCCCTTCAACCAGTCTGTTGGAGCGGTCTCTGGGGGTGATCTTATAGCCTTTAGGGATGACTGTGGCAACTTCTGGTTAATCGGGAGGGGTTCATCCACGTTTCGGTGAGGAAGGCGACGTCCGGGGATGATGAGGTAAGTAGGTCCCAAAGTTCCATGGTGTGCTTCTAGACGGAGCGGGTGTTGAGGAAGATGTAGCTGAGGTGGTTGCGTTTGGATCTAGTGTGGTGTTTGGCGACTTGGGGGCAGGAGAAGCTGCAGTTCCTGCAGGTGAAAGGTCTGGGGGTGATCTTCGGGGTGGCTTGGAAGCAGGAGGCAGAGCGGGCTGTATTGAGGTTGAGGAGGTCATTGGCATTGTAGCAGCATCAGGCAGCGTGGGGGACGCGGGGTCAAGGGGCTCTGGCATTGGGCGTGGTCCAGGCATGGACAGGCACAGACGGGCTTGCCTCTGGTGCTCCTCTAGCATGTCAGCAGCGTGGCTGCGCAGCAGCCGCCAGTAAGAAGGGGAGGTGGGACGAAGGAGCAGCTGGGAAGCGGGAGCAGTGGGCGAATGGGGGCACGAGGGGGGCGGGGCCGCAGGGAATGCAGCGGCGGCAAAAGGGAAACGGAGAGAGTGGCTAAAAAAAGCCAAGAAACAAGAGAAAATAAGTCAAAAAGCAAAAAAAGGCAAAAAAAACAAGAGAAAAGAAGGCAAAAATCAATAAAAGGCACAAAAAGGCAAAAGGAAAAAAAAAAAAGACAATTACAGGACAGACTCACAATACTTACGGCAACCACTAGACACCAGGGATGAGGCGCAGGCTGGAACCTGCGGGTGGTTTAAGGCCTCGAACTCTCAGCAGCAGCGAGGGTGGGGTAGAGGGCATGGAGGCAGTCAGGAGGAGCTGCGTGGCGTGGGGAGTGAAACCTGACCTAAAATCAGGCCAGAGGTCACTCCTAGCACCGCATAGCAGCCGCCATTAAGAAGGGGAGGTGGTAGGGAGGAGCAACTGGGAGGCGGGAGCGGTGGGCGAATGAGGGTGAGAGGGCGGTGGGACTGGAGGGGACGCAGCAGCGGGAAAAGGGAAACAGAGTGAGTGGCTGAAAAAGCCATAAAACAAGAGAAAACAAGAGAAAAGAAGGCAAAAAGCAATAAAAGGCACAAGAAAACAAGAGAAGAGAAGGCAAAAAGCAATAAAAGGCACAAAAAGGCAAAAGTCACAAAAAGAAAGACAATTACAGGAAAGACACACAATACTTACGGCAACTACTAGACACCAGGGATGAGGCGCAGGCAGGTGCCTGAGGGTGGTGGAGGGCCTCGAACTCACAGCAGCGAGGGTGGGGTAGAGGGCACGGAGGTAGTCAGTAGGAGCTGCGCACTGTGGGGAGTGAAACCTGACCTAAAATCAGGTCAGGGGTCAGATAAAGTCTGTTCAAAATTCAAATAGTGTATTTCATTAACATGCAGATCTGTTTAACCTAAGAACATCAAATTATATCAGTGCTTTGAGAAGTATTTTTAGAATTGATAGTTTTGAAACATGAATTGAGAAGCATTCATTCTTCCCTCTACCTGCACAACAATGCCAGAAGTGTACTTAGAGGCAAGTCACTTCTTATGTGCACTCTTTGGCTGACTTGGGTTTCTATTATACATGAACGACATTATAGTTTATTAAATCAAACACAGGAGAAGGTTTTGTGCAGCACGCATACTGAGGTCATGTATTTCGAGGTTCTCATATCTGATAATGAAGGAAAAGGAGGGAAAGTGAAATAAAACAGTTGACTAGGATCACACAATCTGGTTAAGTTGAATAGCCGGAATTAATCCCAAGTTTTTGGCTTCACATTGTGCAATTCCGATACTAGACGTCTATGCCCTGCTTCCCTTACACTCACCTTACCACCAACCTCTCGAACCGCCACCCTTCTGGTATGAATGTGGCCTTCCGTCACATCACAGACCAAACTTTGTGGCCCCTGGAAAAATGTTTTTGAGTACCCATGCTCAAGCCTATGTCACAATATATTACAATCTGGAACAATACTTCAAAAACATTCCTTGGGTGAATTGTGTATATTAATAATAATAATAATACTCAGTACATTATATTACAACATTTTATGTGGAATTCTATATGTAACCAGCCTATTCCTCACATTTTTATTGGTAAGGAAAGGGTGATTTGGTTGATGTTTAGTCAGCTAGTACATAATAGCTCAGTAAACAACCTGGGCATTGTGTTTGCAAGTGTAGCTTTAGTAATGTTTATTTAAGTTTACTAATGCCATTCTTACAGCAACACTGAAAACCAAAGTTCTGTTCTGAGGATTTTTTACCATTCCATTGGATGAAATCTAATAATGTCCTCCTTATTTCTCTTCTCTGCCTTGTTCCTCTTCTCCTATTTCTTTGTGTGGTTAGATAGCGATTCCAGTTCTGCTTGATACTAGCAAACTGGAGGGCTGGGGGGAAAAAGGAGGCGAACAGAGAAGTAAAGAGACGGTATAATGAGAGAGTTGAAATAGAACTAAAAATGAGGAAGTGATAGGTGTGATGGGGAGAGACATAAAGTAAAGACCGAAAGATCAGATAGCCAGAAGAAAAGGTACTTAGCTATATAATGAGGAAGAAGTAGGTAGATAATGAGTATAAGAGATATAGGTAATACTTTATGGTCATAGAAAAACACATGCAAAACTATAAAGTGCACCTCCTTTAGTTTTTTTAAAGACAATATGTATCAAATGCTACATGGAATTCAGAAGAAGCAATAAATACCCTCTGTTCTCGGAATCATCGTTCAAGTGACAATTAGTGATATTTGTATAAGTATTCCATCTGTGTAACAACCCCTCACAGTTCTTCACATGCCCTTCCATGTGTAAGATGCATGGTGTAGCACCAAATCTGAAGTACATTCTGGGGTCTGCATACAATATAATAAAACACAATCCATCAGAAAAAGTTATGCAATAGCAAATGCCCCTCCTCTTGTAGGCAGAATAGAGCCACATGTTTAGTCATAACCGGGCCTTAAACAGATCTGAGGCAATTATATAGAAGATATGCTCCTCTATGGATGGCAATAACCATGAAAACATAGAAAATCAGCAAAAAGGACATGTTGGAAAATGGCCTTCTCTGAAGGGTCATCCCCAACTTTCTGTCTACCTCCTCCTCCACCCTACAGTTCTTGTTTCTGGGTGTACCACTCCCAAGTGGGGGTACAGGGTCCCACATGGAGGGGCTGGGTGAGGGAAGACTCACTCCTGTCCCCTGTTTAGCCTTAGGGTACAGATCCTGTGTTGATGGGCTAGTGTCAGGATACTACCCCTCAACTGGAGGGAGATAGAGTCGAAGTAAGGTGCAAAACCCCTGGGGCTACTGCCTCCCCCACTCTGAGATGACTCAGAGTTCAGGGAAACCTTAGGAACCCATAGGAACTCCCTGCCAGCCCCAAGGCTGAAAGAGACGCATACTCAATAGTCCTGCATAGTAGTGGATGGACTGAGGCCTAGCTCTTGACATTGACAGCTGACAGTAGCATCTGTTGGCTACCGTCCTGGTGGACAGTGTTTTCCCTGAGTTGGGGACAGAAGTCTGACCCAAGAAGTGGAATGAGCCACATAACTTTGTTGGCTATGGTGGTACTGTCTGCCTACTGGAATGCATCTGTGAGCAAATCAAAGTTCTGCTTCACAGATGGGGTCCACAGATAAGGAGAAGGGATCCTCATAGGTCAGTTATGTTGTCCCTGTGAGGGTAGACAGAGGGATCCAACTGAATTCAGACATAGAGCTAGCAAGTGTCCCTGCAGTAGTAGCCATTATCCACGTTCAATCGCACTAAGCAGGAAAGTCCATCAGGGTATTGACTAGTCTACCCTGGCATTAGACTGGAGGAGGGGGGTTGTGTTGGAAAATGGCCCTCTCTGAAGTGTCACCCCAAACATTTTGCCTTCCTCCTCCTCTTTTTCTGACGTCTTTTTGTTGGCCTTAGGACTGCTTACCAGTGCTAAATTCTATGTGCTTCCTCCCTAAAATTGGCTCATATCCAATTGGTATATTTAATTTCCTTCTAAGACCCTAGTAAAGTGCACTACATGTGCCCAGAGCCTGTAAATTAAATGCTACTAGTTGGTCTCTAGCACTGATTGTGCCACCCATGTAACTAGCCCCTTTACCCCTGTCTCAGGCCTGCCATTGTAGTGCCTGCGTGTGCAATTTACTGCCACTTCGACTTGACATTTAAAACTACTAGCCAAGCCTTAAACCCCCCTTTTATTACATATATGCCAACCTTAAGGGAGGCCTTAGGTAGCCCATAGGGCAGGGTGCTATGTAAGTAAAAGGCAGGACATGAACTTGTTAGTTTTACACGTCCTGGCAGTGAAATTCAACCAAAGGTGTTTTTCACTACTGTGAATCCTGCTCCTCTCATAGGCCAGCACTAGAAATGCCCTTATATACTTTTAATTGGCAATTTCTGATCTGAAAGGAATGGCGTTGTCATATTTGGTATGGTTGGAATGATAGTTATAAATCCTGCTTACTGGTGAAGTTGGATTTAACATTACTATTTGAGAAATGCCACTTTTAGAAAGTAGGCATTTCTCGGCACTTATTGCTCTCTGTGCCTTACAGCCTGACTCCAATCCTTGCCTGGTCTGTGCTGGTTGAAAGCTCCCCTTGTGGATTCCACCTAGTCAGCCATAAAAACAGGACACTCAGCTGCATCTGCATTCATCTGCCTACAGATGAATGCAGATGCAGCTGAGTGCCTACAGATGGGTCTTTTTAGGCAGTAAGGGTGGAGGGGCTCTCACCTACACTTTAAAGGCTAGTGGCCTCACCTCACACAAAGAACTAATTATCCCCCTCAGATCTCCTGGCAGACAGGACTGAGTTGAACTGGGAACTGGTGCACTTCAAAACTACTCTTTGAAGTCTCCTTCACCTAAAAGTCACATTTGGGTATAAATACTACATCTGTGAACCCCTTAAATCAGACACTTCTGGACCTATACCTTGAATTGTCAGAAGGACTGCCATGCTGCCCAAGGGACTGATCTGGACTACTTTTCTGGAAGGACTCATCTCCTGCTTTTTGCCCTGCTGCCTGCTGCTCCCTGACTCTGCTGGAAGGACTTTGCCTTCCCCCACAAGTGATCTGCCGGGGCTCAAGGGCTGAGATTGACCTTGCCTCCTGTAAAAAAGTCACTGGGCAATCAAAGACCTCACAATAGGGAGAAAATCCACGACATCTGAAAACTGACAAAACACCTACAAAAATCAACACATCGCCTGCATAATCAATGTACCATCTCTCTCATGGCTGAAAAATTACTGCATCGCCTTCCAAATCAAAAATCCACTGTGCAGGAAACCAATGCAATGCCTGCAACATATTTACACATCGCCTTCAGATTCGATGCAGCACCTGTCTTGCAGCTAAAAAATCACTGCAGCACCTACCAGAGGGATGCAGTACCTGTTTTATCATAGCAGTGTGTTTTGGATTTCCCATGCATCGTTCCTCTGCATCAAAATATCCCCCCATCACTGTAAGGAGCCAAGTCTGCGTACTCAGAAATCAATGCATCACCTTGACCCTGAGGAAAGAATCGACGCATCACCTCCGTTGTGCCAAAAAAATTGACACATCAATCCACCTTCCAATACATCACCTCCTCTGCAGCCTTCTGCATTATTATTTTTGTTGCATCTCAGGTACTTTGTTCTAAAAAGATAAAACCATTGATTCCTATAGGTTAAGACTTACTTAAACTTCTAAAAAGTGATATCTTGACATGTGCATATTGGATTCTTGTCATCTTGGTCTTATTGTATTCAGATAAATATTATCTCTTTTTCTAACTGGTGTAGAGTACATTTTGTGGTGTTTGCACTATGTTACTGTATGAGTTTTTGCCTCCTAAATTAAGCCTTGCTGCTCCAAGCGAAGCTACTGTAGGATGATCAGGTTGTGCTGTGACTTACCTTGAGTAGGATTGTAATCCCTACTTGGACAGAGTACATACCTTTGGCCAACCAGAGACCCAATTTCTAAGAAAATAAATAACCTCAACATGCTAGATAAGGCAATCCTTCTGCACAGAGACAGAAGTATCAAGTTCACAAATTTTTCTTAGGCCTGGGGAAGGGCATAGCTTAGAATGAGGCCTAAACAGTTCTCTTTTGAGAAAGCACACTGACAAAGAGTCTTAAACATATCCTGAAATCAACACACACAAATTTTGGCACATTCCAGCCTAGGGCTTAAAACAGAGTCTAGTCAGAATGACCTACAAACTACAATGGAAAACTAACCAAAAGGTACAGAATAATATTCCTGGCCTATGGAGAAATAAGGCCCATATTTATACTTTTTGACACAAACCAGCATTTCGTCAAAAATTTTACAGCCGGCTAACGCCATTCCTACTCGCCATGCGGGCGCCTCATTTAAGGAATGGCGTTAGCAGGTGCTGCCGACTGATCAGAGTAAAAAAAAATGACTCAAACCTGGCAGCGCCAGTGTAGGGGAAAACGGGGGTTGCCTCAAACCGGACTTGCGCCATTGTTTGACGCACAACCCCCATTGAAATGACTCCTGTCTTAGCAAAGACAGGAGTCATGCCCCCTTGCCCAATGGCCATGCCCAGTGGACTTCTGTCCCCTGGGCATGGTCATTGGGCACAGTGGTATTTAGGGGGCCCAAATTAGGCCCCCCTATGCCACTTAAAACAAAAAAATACTTACCTCAACTTACCTGTACTTACCTGGGATGGGTCCCCCAATCCATGGGTGTCCTCCTGGGATGGGCGAGGGTGGCAGGGGGTGTCCCTGGGGGCAGGGAAGGGCACCTCTGGACTCATTCCATGGTCAGAGACTATGGAAGTGAGGCCACAGGTCCCTTAACGCCTGCCCTCACCCAGGTGTTAAAAAATGGCACACATCAGGCTGTGTGCTGATTTTTAAGGCCCGTCCCCTCCTGTGCATCAAATGATGCAGGAGTATAAATAAGGCGCACAGGCCTTAAAGTCATTTTTTGGGCGGGAATGCCTACCTTGCATGTCATTAACGCAAGGCAGTTACTGCATCCAAAAAATGACGCACATGGAGGAATTTTGACATCCGCGGGCATCAATGTTTAATTATGGTTCATGGTTTGCGCCGAATGTGCATCAAAATTTTTGATGCACATTCGGCATGCACATTCGGAGCAAAAAGAGTATAAATATGCCCCTAAATCTCTTGTCTGCATTTAGGACAGTGACTTTAAAATAGATGTAAAAGTTTGACTGGCACCCAAATGACTTACTTTAATTCCGCAAAGAATTGGAAAAAAAAAATCCATAAAAATGGTTCCTACCTATTCCTTCTTGCTTCATAGGAAGGGATCGGCTAGGAATACACTACATTTCAGGGTGCCTTGGTGTTGGATGTGCTATGTCAGTAAAGCTTTGGGGAAAACCTATTGCACTGAGCCTAGTGAGGGATTTTCTGGATGTGATTTGATCAAATTACGGAGCACTAGATGTGACTTGGAGTACTGCTTTACTCAACCTGCTGAGGTCAGCTCTGTGGAGAGTGAGATGCTAAGGGGATTAGATGGCCCTTTTGAGTTGGAGCTTGGCCCTGGGGTGCATCTAGATAGAAGAGTAACGAAAAGGAAAAGGCTGAGTGAGCACTCTGTAGTTTTGTATGGGAGGGTTGGAACTGCCTTTTACCTAAGACTCAGGATTTGGACTTGCCAATGAAAACCTAAGCATCAATCCTTCCTCCTGGGAAGGGAAGTGTTAGACCTGGCATCCTTGGCGTGGTTTCCCCAATCTTCTTTGCCTCTGCTTCCCACGTTTTGACTGTGTGCTGGACTCTGGTTTTGCATTTTTGGTACTCTGGGCACTTTACCACTGCCGATCAGTGCTAAAGTGCAAGTGCTCCTGTGTAAATTGTATGTGTAAATGGCTTTTCCATGATTGGCATTTTTAATGTACTAGTAAGTCCCTAGTAAAGTGCAATAGAGGTGACCAGGGCCTTTAAATCAAATGCTACTAGGGGGCCTGCAACACTGGTTGTGCCACCTTCACCAGTAGCCCAGGAAACATGGCTCAGACTTGTCACTGCAGTGTCTGTGTGTGCAGTTTTAAACTACCAATTCGACTTGGTAGTGTATCCACTTGCCAGGGCTAAACCTTTCCCTTTGATGCATATAAGGCACCCCTAAGGTAGGCCCTGCGTAACCCCATGGGCAACGTGCAGTGTATGTTGAAGGTGGGGCATGTACTGATGTGTTGTACATGTCCTAAGAGTGAAATACTGACAAATTCAGTTTTCATTGTTGCACGGCCTATCTCTCTCATAGGTTAACATGGGGGCTGCCTTCAAATATCCTTAAAGTATAGTTTCCCTTTAAGAACAGATATAAATTAGGAGTTTGGGGTCTCTGAACGCACAATCTAAAAGTACATATGTTAGTGAAGTTAGTTTTTAGATTGTTGGTTTGAAAATGCCGCTTTTAGAAAGTAGGCATTTTCTTGCTTTAACCATTGTTTGACTCTGCCTGTATGGGGATTTCCTGTCTGGGCCAGACTGACAGTTGAGCTGTTTGTGAATCTCCTCTAGACAATGACACAAGGAGACCTGGGGTGTAGCCTGCATATCCTGATGAGCCATCTGAGGGAGAGAAGAGGGAGGGGTGGTCACTTACACCTGAATGGGCTGTGCCTGCCTAAACATAATGCAGTCTCCAACCCCCTGGTGAGCCAGGCCTGGGCAAGGCAGGCTCTTGTGAACAACAGAGACTTTCCTTTAAACTTTGCCTACTTCAAAGGCAGAAAGAGGTATAAGTAGAGGACCCAAAACCCCAGACTTTAGATCAGTTCTGGAGCCAAGAGGAACCTCTGCCAAGGAGGAGAGCTGAAGAGCTGAGGAGAAGTGCTGCCCCTGCCTGTGACTGTGCTTTGGTGGGCTATCCTGCAGTTGCTGCTTCTGCCTGTGAAAGGGGACAAAGACTGGACTTTGTTGTGCATTCCTGCTTGAAGAAGAATCTCCTGCGTGTATTGAACTTGCCTCCTGTTGTGAAGTCTCAGGGCCATCAAAGACTTCCTCTGCTAGCCCCTGGACTGTCTGCTGAGACGCCTGCTCTGCTAAGTGGTGCCCTCTCTAGTCCCTGCACCCTTGAAAGGTAAAGTTGGCCGAACAAGAGCTGAAATCCACGCACAAAATGCAGTGGGGAAATTTTCGATGCACCATCTGCAATGCTGCTGATAAACAATGCGCCACCCGCTTTGCGGCTAAAATTGACACTCCATCTTTATCACAACTGAGAGATCGATACATCACGGCTGAAGAAACGATTCAACACCTGCTTGTGGCTGCTGATAATGAAGCAAACCCCACGCAGAGCGATTTTCTAACACAATGCCACTGGATTTCTCACACATCGCCGCTGGATGTCAAAGTCATTGTCAATCGGCTCAGATCTGAGGTGCCCTGTCCGGAAATCTTGCTCTCTTGTGAGGGAGAAAAATGGCGCATCGCCTACCAAACTGGAGAAGAAACAATGCACGTGCTCACTTGCGAGTAAGGAATTGACGCATCGCTGACTTTCTGATGCACGCTCGCCCATGTGGCTTCATTTTTTACGCAAACCAGGTACTTTATGTAAAATAAAGGTCTTCATTGCTCTCTATGGAACAAGACCCTTATTTTTTTTTCAAAAATTCATATCTTGACTTGTGTATGTTGGATTTTTGTTGTTTTCATCTTGTTTGATTTAGATAAATATTGCTTATTTTTCTAAACTGGCGTGGTGTCCATTTTTTTAGTGTTTTCACTGTATTACTGTGTTTGTTGGTACAAATAGTTTACACCTTGCTTCTGAGATAAGCCTGACTGCTTGTGCCAAGCTACCAAGGGGGTAAACAGGGGTTATCTAAGTGTGTTTCTTCATTGCCCTGACTAGAGTGAGGGTCCCTGATTGAACCCCCTGCTTGGAGTGTAAACTGACTGCCAACCAGAGACCCTAGTATTAACAAGTCTTCTGGGCACCTGTGGGCTGAGCAAGTCTTCACTTTGACCTCCTGCTGAGACTTCTGGATTAGATCCTCCTGATAGTGGGCACTGTAGAGTCCAACTTGAGGTGGTCTGATGCAAGTCGCTGGTCTGCTGCAAGTTGCTGGTCTGCTGCTCTTATGCCCCTAACCTGGCTAATATGAGCATGGTAATTAGGAGGCGGGATGGAAATCTATGAATTCTCAGCCCCACTTCAGTCCAGAAACTGCATCTTACTGGCTGACTGAGAAAGGGTGTTTGGTCAGAACAGTGAGGCAGCAACCCATACGCCTTCTGTTTCCCAGTTCATGCAGGCAGTGAGAGATGGGTATTGCCATGTGGAATTTAGGCTGGACATTTGAATATCCCTTTGTAGTGGGGAGGGAAACAAAAACCACAACCATCACCCAACAAAATCCCTCACGCTGAGGAGAAGGTCGCTGCAAAATATGAACACAAAATGTTACCCTAATGCAAGCTGATCCTTCATGAATAACATAACATAGATGTAGAATGGTGCCTCCAACAAGGGGCACATAATGACTTAAGAGTCAGAGAGCAGCCTCCAAAACATAGAGAACCCAGACAGGGAGGCACTAAGGAGAATTTAATGGAAATTTGGCATCAGCGTTCATTGAAACATTTAATTTGTCCCGCTGTGAAAAATGAGACAATTAATTACCTTCTGGCCAGGCAGGTGAGGTGAAATGGTCACAACACCTGATCTCGCTAGATTTGTCACTTGGATGCTTTTTACTGGCATGGCTGGTATTTTCATTTCATTGCTGGTCTAAATGAATATATATTCTCCCAAATCCTGTATTTTTTCTGTTTGTACATGGAATAATAAACATAAGGGAAAGAACCTTAAAAAGTGTTCTCAAGCCACAAAATGATCGATGACTGATAGTTAAACTAAACAAAGGCAGTAAAGCTGTGTTAAAAATATGGATGTGTTTTTATAAATACATTATCAAGTTCCCTTTGCTGAATCATGAATCATGAACAAATGGTTATTTTTTTATTATTGTTCTTCCTTTTGACAGTTTTATATAGTGTGAACTCAGCCCAAAGGACGGATATTTGAGCGCAATTCATGAGCACCAATTACAGGACACATGATAATATTTTTTTATCTAAAGGCCTGGGAGATGAAGTGATTTGCCCAGAGTAACAGGATGTTCAGGAAATGCCGGAACACAAACCAGATTCCCTATCTCTGCAAGTTTGACCTTCGGGCCTCATATGTCTATGCATACGCAAGACATGAATGTCGATCCTGGGAAGGCACTGGGGCCAAGGTGACAATGGCCTGCAGCTTGAGCATCAGAACAACAGCAAGGCCTCTTCTGTTACTGAAACTGCCCCCAGCCCTCAGGGCAATGGTCTGGCAGGGAAGGGGGCTTAGCATAGGACACAGCTGCTGGGCCATCCATTGGGGTGGGGGCTGAGATGAAGATGGCCCAAGGCCACAACATCATCTGGCCCCCACATCAAGGGCCCATCATAAACCCACCTTCCACCACCCACTACGGCCGGAATGTGGAGGGCCTTGGGGTGAGGTGTCAGGGAAAGACACTGTTTCTGGACTATGTCGGGTCCCGGGGGGCCAAAGTAAGAAATTGCTGAATGGCCAGAGCAGAACCTGACAGCCAGGGAGGCTGAATCTCACATTCGAGCACCCTCTAGTCAGCCCAACATTGCCTCAGAGCGATTTCCTGGCAGGGGAGGGGGTCAAGGAGAGGCCACAGCTGCTAATCACCGAACAGCCACTTAACATGGTCCTCTGGCAAATCCGCTTTGCTCTCCCTGTCCAATGGCTTCTGTGGGCTGGGAAGGAGAAAAAAAAACAGCCCTCAGAGGGAAACAAGACATCAGATCATCCGCCAATGTTCAACTGCCAGCTTTGTCAATCTGTCCCTGGTTGGTGGTGCCATCTGCTTCTCACTCAGCTATAGGATTGGCAACCATGAAGACCTGCTCACTGTAATTAATGGGCAAACACATTGGTGGTAAGGGCTCTGCTGTGTAATTTCCAGATGAAACCACCCATCAAGGCACTGATTCCTGGATCCTGGGTGCTTGGCCTATAGGACCTCAGCCTCCCTCTTATGACTGACAGCTCCTTGTTCACCTTCTTTTCATGCTTTCTCTCCAGCTCTGGGTGGATCAGAAGAGGGGCCCTGTCGTTCTCTCCCCTCACTCTTCAACCCTCTAATTATTTCACAAGATATCTTTCGAGACCAGCCTACTGTTCTTCAGAGCTTTACCACCAGCCACCACATTTGTGCATCAGTGGGGTATGGGAGGACACAGTTCAATTTCCTCTTCAGTATTCTCTCATGCATTTCACTAACATGGTTACCAAATCTTGTCAAAGCCCAGATTTGTGATCCCAGGTGTAGACAACAACAAACTTTCAATGATAAAAGCCTCTACCTTCCTTAAATCTTAGATCCAGAGTACTAGGTGCAGAGGGCCACATCTTCCCTGGCATGAATGAGATTCTTTTATCAACTCTGTGCAACTGTGTGGCCGCACCCAGAGGTAAATCAAAAGTGTCAAAATAGTACTGGCATCATGAAGGCTGCTAAGACTCATGGTGATGCAGTCACAGAAAACTACTACTGTGTCCTCCTCACCCGCTCCCGTCCTCTTCAGTATGAGAATTATTAGCAATGGTGACAGAGGTGCAAGGTGGTTCCCAGCTGCATGGAGCTCTTCAACCCATAACCGCAGCAGGGCTAGACACTGTTCAATGCTACTAAGCAGAGGAAAGAGCATGTGCCATTATGTCCAGAGCAGCCGACTTTGAAACTGGGGAAACAGGTTCGAGTCCAGACATTGACTCAAATCCTATGATTCTGAGCAAATCACTTAGGCCCTCATTATGAACATGGCGGTAAACACCGTCGACCGCCCTGGCGACGAGGAACAGAAGCCCGCCATTAGCGGTGAACAGAAACCCGCCATATAATGATGCAAAAATCAGAAACTGCAAAAAATCTTCCTTCCACCAGTCACCGCCAGGACCTTGTCGGAGGAAATGCTGGACCTCCCACCCCCCCACCATTGAGCACACAAATACCCCGCCCTCCAAATAATGAAGCACAAATCACCGCGGCGGTTAGTGGAAGCCGAACGACCACTGGCGGTACAGACCACCATAGGCAGCAAGTGGACCCAACAGTAAGAAATGCATACATTGGTAAGTTTGAAACCCACACACCAGACACACATCCACAACATAATAAAACACACACAGACACACCCCACAATCCTTTGCAATGAAATTAGGCCAACCAATACAGAAAACTCCAGAAGCAGACACCGAACGCCACAATCCACGATACAGACCCCCAAACACACAAGAGCACCCTCACCTAGATCCACAAAAGACACCATTCACAACACTCACCATGGCACCCCCCAAACACTCACGCTTCACAGAAAGGGAGCTAAGGACCATGGTGGACGAGATCCTGAAAGTGGAGTCACAATTATTTGGGGCACAGGTCCAGCACACACCCATCGCCAGGAAGATGGAGCTATAGCAGCAGATAATCAACAGGGTCAATGCAGGCACTAAGGACAACATTCACGAGAGATGGAATGACCTGCGTGGGAAGGTAAGGTCCATAGCTTCCAGGCACCACATTGCAGTACAGAAGGCTGGGGGAGGACCTCCCCCAACACCACCCAACTACACTGACTGGGAGGAAAAGGTACTGGCCATCCTGCACCCTGAGGGACTCAATGGACTCATTGGAGGAATGGACTCAGGTAAGTCATCTATAATTACCCCATATCCATCACACCTGGGATGCATGCACCACCTCACCCCTCCAACTACCACCAGGACCACTACTCCACCCAGGCAACAATCACTACATCCAGTCCCCCTGGATGCTCACAAACCCACCAACAGGCCCACATCCCTCCCCTGTGCACAGCCACCCACCTCTGCAAGGAAGCACAAAGGCCTACAGCACCCACAATGCACCTCCACGTCCTAAGTTAATAAGCAATGCTAACCTCAAGAAAGCAACCTGCATGGCCCCAAAGTGTGAAACCTGCACAAACATGCTCAGTCTTGTGCACCCCATCCAATCCTGCTAATGTAACAGACATGTCCATTCCTCCCAACAGGCACCACCACCCATGCCACCCTGATGCACAGGACAAGGAGGGGCAGTGGCCCACAGGGAGACAGAGGCACCTCTCAGGACACTGGGGATGGAACCCTGGACACTGTCGATCACCCTGGGCCCTCACACGGTCCTGGACTGTCACCATCCAGTAGCCCCACCCAGGATACCACTGACACCCCTACCACCCGGTCAACAACATCAGCCGTGGGCAGCCGTCCCCACACCTGTGTATCCAGGCCACAGACTGGTGGAACACAAGTACAGAGGCCACAGTCACCCCCTACCAACAGGCAGGAAGATGATGGCCCCAGTACAAGTGGTACCGCCAGACCTGTGCAGGGGACACAGGCACAGGGGGCTAGGTCCAGTGGGAGGGCATCAGTGGCCCAGGGGGGAGGCCACAGGATGGATGCTGCAGCCCATGACATGATCTCTGAGGTCCTGGGAGCATATCACCATACCCAGGGCAGATTGGCCCACATAGTATCCACCCTGGAGCAGAGTCAAAGGATGCAGCTAGCACACCACCATTGGCCATGGAGCAGTGGAAACAGCACAATGTCACAATGGCCAGCATAGCAGGTGTGCTGCTGCATCTTGTCCCAACACAGCCTGAGGCCCACACAGACCAGGAAGCCCCTACTACAGGCCAGGATCCAGACCGGACAACAACAGCATCAGCAGCAATTGCACATGTACCACAGGGGACATCCATCTCAACCTATACCGGCCAACACAAGGTGCCCAAACGGACCCTCAGGCCCAGATATGGCACAGGAGCACCTGCCAAAAAGAAGGCCTCCTCAAAGAAGTGACTCTGGGAAGAACTGTCCTCCAAGTGTCCCACTGAATCAACCACCAAACCGTGTGAAAATAACAAACTCCTATAAACATTGATAGACCTATCACTACTGCCAACATTGCTGCGACCATGTTGCCATATTGTTCAACCACCAGTAGGCCACTCCCATCACTGTAATCTGCACGATTTTATCCCTGCACCAAATAAAACACCTTTTCACCTGTTACAATGTCCCCTGTCATTAAGTTGAAACAAAGTGAAGTATGGATGCAACTGTGTGATAACTCTTTTATTGTTATCTGATTAGCAGGAAATGCACCACATGCCTTACATGTTGTTGTGCCTACAGATGTGTTAAAATGTTATACTATATTGTAATCTGGCCTATGCAGACCTGGTCACAGTGGCAATGAGTGTTGACCCAACACCCCCATAGATGACAAGGCACACTGACAGTATGATGCACAGACAGCAATCTCAACCTAGTATCCCACAAAGTTACTGGAAGTAGAGTTGTATCAGTTGGGTCCTGGTCTGTACATCTTCCCCCTCTTCATCATCACCATCACTCTCATCCCCTCTTCGAGGAAGCTGGTCTGGATATACAGCACCCTCCTCCTCCAAGAGGGGGATAGAATTTCTCACAGCCACATTGTGCAGCATGCAGCAGAAAACCACTATTCTATACACCTTTTCAGGCCCATAGGCCAGGGAACCGCCAGAGATATGTAGGCAATTAAATCTAGCCTTCAGGAGACCTATTGTGCGTTCTATCACCCTCCTAGTACGTCCATGTGCCTCATTGTAATTCCTCTCTGCATCTGTTCCAGGATTCCTCACTGGTGTCAGGAGCCAACACAAGTTGGGATAGCCAGAATCACCCAGAAAAAGGAGCAAAACAGGACATTCATTGACAACCCACAGAGGCAGACATCCTGGCTGTCTGCTATGTGGCAAAATAGTGTCAGAAACACCTAACTATGATCCACCCTCTGTCCTCTTGTAGTTGTTCGATCTTGTGTGGCACAGTACTGTTCCTCAGCACAAATGAATCATGGACTGATCCAGGGAACATGGCATTCACATGTGTGATGTACTGGTCTGCAGTACACAGCAATTGAATGTTCATGTAATGAAAGTTCTTTCTGTTTCTGTACACCTGTTCACTGACTTTAGGGGGGATGATAGCTATGTGGGTGCCATTGATGGCACCTATCACATGGGGTATGTTGACAAAGACATAGAAGTCCGACTTGATGGCAGGGAGGTCAGCACTTTGGGGAAACCTCACATAGGACTGTAGGTGTTTTACTAATGCATTTAGGAATCTGGACAGTAGTATGTAAAACATTGGCTGTGAAAAACCTGCACCCGTGAAATGAGCCCATGGCCAGGAAATGGAGTGCAGAGATCACCTGCACTTCAGTAGGGATGGCATGCTGATTACGATTTGCCGGTGTCAGTGCTGGATCCAGTAATGCACAAAGTTCATGAATAGTTGCACGAGTGAGTCTGTAATTCATAATGATGTGACGCTCCACCATGGTCTGCAAATCAACAAGTGGTCTGTAAACCGATGGGTCCCTTCCTTGCCACAAGAGTCTGTACCTAGGAGGAGTTTAAAACATGTGTGAGGAACACACATACATCTGCGCACATTGATTTTCATTAAGCACAGCTGGCATGATTGTAGACAACACTAATGATTAGTGTGTGTGATATTACAGCAACATGACCAGAATGATATATCAGGGATGGTCAGGTGAGGTAATGTATAATGTTACATGCCTATGGGTGTTTAGGGGACAATAGGGCCTGCAATGTGCATATGAGGGTTGTATAACTGCGTAGTTCATGCCAAAATGTCTGCCCCCTGTAATCCAGAAGTGTCGTGGTGGAAGTGACCTCATACCACTAGCAGTTGACGTAATAACGTAAGGCGGTGTTTACCGCTGTGCGCAAATTCATTGGTTAACATGGTTGTCAATCTTACAATATCAAGATCGCCGCCGGTGGTGACGGTGCACACCGCCGTGGTGCGTACGCGAACTAGTCATCCCGACTTTACTTGACTCCCTGATCTGGTACAGGCAGGTACTCCACTGAGTGTACTGCTGTGTCCTGCCTCTGGTCATGGAAATGGCACGTGTTGCAGGGGAAAGGGCCCCTGCCTTCACCAACGAGGAATTGGAGAAGCTCATGGGGGTCCTGCCACTGTATTCCAAGCTGTACGGACGGCCAGAGGTACAGGTGAGTAGGAGGATTGGGGGGCATGGATGTGTGTAGTGGTGGGTGTTGGCTGCATACATGTGTGCACTTGTGACACTGTATGGTCCAGGGTTCCTAACATGCTTCATGTGTGCTGTTAGGCTGTTTGAAATGTCCATCCCATGCTGGACGTGTAGCCAGCTGTATATGATTGGCCAGTGTCTGACCTCAGGATTATTTTTCTGTGTGTCCCATATAGGTCAGCTCCCACCAGAAGAGGGCACTTTGGCGTGCCATCGCCAAGGAAGTGCGGACCCTGGGGGTCTACAACTGGCGAAGCACCCACTGTAGGAAGAGGTGGGAGGACCTGCAGTGCTAGGCGAGGAAGATCTACAAGGCCCAGCTGGGGATGTCCTCCCAATGATGAAGGGGTGCCTGTCGGGCACTTACCCCCCCTTGTGCATCCTGGCGGTGGCGTACCTGGACCTAGATGGGTGATTGAAGGCTGCACAGCAGTCACAAGGGGTGAGGACATATACCATGTTTTGGCCTCTTGATGGATTTGTGTGTGTGCATTTGTATTTAGGCTGCCTAGTGGCAGGGACTCTGACTGATGTCCATCTACATAATGGCCCCCGTGGGGAGTAGGGGTGTTTGGGTCAAGTCTCCAGTACGTCATGTGTACAGTGGTAGGAGCTGTCTGGTTGAAGGTTTTCTGAGTGGGTGTATGTGTGACCCACTAATGTACCTCCATTCAGCTATTTACAAGTGTCTCTCATCGTTTTGTCTCCCCATCCCTGTTCTCTTGTGTTGTCTGTGTACATCAGCATCATGTGGCGAGGGAGTTGAGGCACCGGCGACTGGGGATGCAGCAGCCCAAGATCCTTGGAGGCAAGGGGACCAGTGGGTTGGAGGGCGAGGGGAGTACCACGGGGGAGGCAACTATCACTGGAGGTAGTGACTCTGATACCTCCTCCGATGGGAGCTCCCTGTCAGTGGAGGACCCTAGTGGGCCCACCCCTACTATTTCATCTTCCGCCACACCCCATACCATCACCCCCTTCTCATTTGCTCCCCACTGAGTTGCCCATGCACACCACCAGAAGGGTGGGTGTCTCCTTCGCCCCAGGCACCTCATCCCCTGCCCCAGTCAGACCTGCTGCCCTCATGGAGGAGGCTATTGACCTTCTGAGAACCATCTCTGTAGGGAAGACAACCATCGTCAATGCCATCCAGGGGCTAGGATCAGAGGTGCAACAGACCAATGCCTATCTGGATGGCATTCATGGTGCTGTGTCTGGCCTACAGAGATCTTTTCATGCTCTGGCCTCCTCCTGGATGACAGCTAATGTCCCTGGTCATTCCATCCCCCCCTTCCAACCACCTTTACCCCTTCCAGCACCCCACTCCCTTCACCCATCCAAAGCACACATTCTGACACACAGGCACACACCTCAACACACAAGAAGCACACTTCAAAACACAAGCACCACACCTCCCACCACAAGCATACACACAGCCAACATACACGTGCACACACCCAACATCCACTTCCCCCAGTGTGCCCACCTCTTCTGCCTCCCAGTCTGTTCCCTCTACATGCACACCCACAGTCACTGCACCCTCATTCAATGTTGCTGACCCTGTTCCTGCAGTCACCACAATAGCACACATCCATTCATTCACCCCAGACACCACATCTAAGTTACCACAACGATTTTAGTGACACATGCATCACACTCACCAGACTAGCAGACACCCAGACAACATCCATTTACACTAGCAGCCTGTCTTGTCCCACTGTGTCCATCCCCCTCCTCCCAAGACACTCAAACACACCAAAACACACACCCATCACACATCAACCACACTTCAGCATACTGTCCAGTCACCTGCACCCACATCATGCACACCTACAACTGTCATGACCACTCCCTCTACTTCCACTCCCACGCCTTCCTCCAGGTCCACCCCAATTGCAACTAAGAAACTTTTCCTCTCCTGTGTTGATGTATTCCAACCCACTGGCCCACCCGTCTCATCCCTAAACGTGCTCACCTCCTTACCCTGTCCACTCCTCCCAAGTCACAGCCCGCCCCTGTCCGCCCTACCCATTCCCGTGCCCCTTCCCCAGAGAGGAAGAAGCCCCATGCTGAACCAGGTCCATCTGTCACCCCCGGTCCAAGCCCACTCCCCCACCTTCCAAAGGCAAAACCAAACCCCCTCCACCTGCCACACGAAAGTCTAAGCTCCCCGTCGTAAATCACCACCCCCTGCCCCTGTTCCCTTAGGTGCCTGGATGCCCCATTGTTGCCCCTATGAGGTGGAGCACCTTAGCACTTTGGGAAGTCATTGTGGCCCATTGGACTTATTGCACGATGGACTGGCCATTGGCCTTCTAATCATTTCCTTTGCTAAGTGAGCATAATAAAGGTTATTGTGTGGCATGTGTTGTTAGAGGCACACTCTGGGGCCGTGGTCTCTCGTTTCATTGTTTGGGGGTGTTGGGCATATGTATGTACTTTGGGCAGGTTGGATTTGCCTTGTGTTGGGTAAGTGCTGTGGGGTGTACGGCTTGTGCTGTTGTGAAGGATTGTGCGAGCGTTGCAGGATGGGTAGAGTGGGTGGGTATGTAACTGTGCCCTATGTTCCCTTGTTTAGTAGGTTGCGGTACTTACCGTCGTCATCTTCATTGGTGGTCTTGGTCGTAAAGGTATATGGCAAGGAGCAGGGCTGGCATGATCTGCAACTCTCTATCCATGTCTGCTTTGCCGTGTTCTGTGAGCCTCCAGTGAGTGTTTCCTTCTATTTTGTTTGTTTCTGCCTGGCTTTGCGTGGCGGTGGTTTCTGCCCCGGAACTGACGGCGGTCTAGTGGTTCATTATTTGATGGGCCGGTAGGGCCTTTCCGTTGGCCTGTGGGCGGGGTCTGCCTTAGTTGTTGGCACCCCTCTACTGGCGGTGAGTGGTTTTCAGGATGCCTGTGTTTCAGTTGGTTCATTATTTGGTGGGTCGGACCACATGTCTGTTGGCGGTTGTTACTGCCACCGCCGGAGGTGCATTGTTTACCGTCGTGTTCATAATGAGGGCCTTAGTGCCTGGTTTAGATCTCAGCAGATGGGTTACTCCGTCACACTGGTGATGGATATCCCGTCCATCTAAATATAAATTCCATTGGCCCTTAATCTCCCCTCATCTAGGAAAGAGAAATCATTAACCTGACCTTCTGTAATTGTGTTTATGTAAATGGTTCCAATGTCCTTGGACCAAGTTCATGCTACATAAAACTGCAAAAATAATTAAAAAAGTGAAAGTGAAAGAAAAGTTTGGCACAGTTCAAAGAGGCATTTGCAAAGCCTGATGCACATAAGGGTACCAAAATGCCAATTTTTGCAATGTTTGGATGCTTCAAAATCTTGGAAATGCAATAGAAATAGTGATTAGGTGAAGTCATATGCTTGAATAATCAAAGTAATTTCAGTAATTTTGTGTTACTCTTTTGATGCAAAATTACCAAAAATTATATGATTATGCCTGTTTGCATAAATATGAGTCATTTAGTACAGGAATACTACTGCAAGAGGCACCAAAACAATAACTTTAGCGAGAGTGAGCAGCTGCTTGCTCCTGCTGTTCATGTTCTTTTGCATTTAGGTCTATTTTCTGAGCAAAAAATGCATTATCAGGTCCATTTTGGAGGTAAGAGTGGATTTTGTGCTAAGAAAATAGCACATGTTGGGTAAAATCCCATGCATAATTGCATGCAATTTTGCATAATTTTGCTGTAATTTTGTGTAATTATGGCACAGCGGATTACACAAGTTACATTAACCGCTAGCCATGAGTAAGAGCTACAGTCCATCAATCGTTGATAAATGTTGGTTGATTAATATAGAATTACACATCAACCAGTGACTGAGAAGCTAAAACCTATTGTCTCTTTCTATGTGTAAAGTGTATTAATGCCTAAAGCTTTGAAAGACAGCAATCTCTGTATGACCTTAAAAGGCTCCTTCTCAGAATAAAATAATGTAGAGAGCAAGGTAGATGTACAATTGTAGGGCTATAAAACTAAGGGGCATATTTATTAGCCTTGTTGCATCACACTTGCACCACACAACGTTGTACAAGAATAACGCAACTCAAAACTGAGATTTATGAAGCCACTCAAGGCCAGTGAGTGGCTTCAAAAATGTTGAGTAAAGCAACGTAGTGCAAATGGCTGCATTGTCTCACTCTGCATCTGGAAGGCATTCCATGGGTGTTGCGTGGGTGTTCCAATGCAACGTCCATGGATTTTGACACATTTCAAGATTTACCAGGATTGGTTAACCTGGGAATGAGCCAAAAACCTATTCCTCCCCAAGTGAGACATAAGGAAGAGAAATGTCTTTATTTCTCCTTATTTGTTTTTCTATTTCTATGTGTGCTGCATTCTGCAGCAAAAAGAAAGAGGAAAAAGCCTTGAGGCATCATTTTTCTTTGGAAAGGTGTCCCTTCCTGCATAAAAACAATCCTACATACAACAGAGTCACCCTTGCACCATGGTTTATTGGAGCTAGGCAGCCCACTGTGCACCAGCACTGGAGAAAGGACAAGAATGCACATATTAGGATAAATGAGGTGCATTCCTGCCTTTTCCCTTTAACACAGTGCAGCAAAGGTGACTAGATGCGCTGTGCCACTTAGCCATAAATATGGCTATAAGGGGCATATTTACAAGCCCCTTGCACCTCATTGGGCCACATTACCGTCATTTTTTTTAAGCTAATGTGGTGTTAACGAGGCATTTTTGTCGCAAAGTATTTACAGAGTGGCACAATGCAAGTATTGCACCACTTTAAAACCCCTTGCCCGACATTATGCCTGCATCAGGCATAATGTATGCAAGGGGGGGACGTTCCCCTGTTTGGAGGCAGGAAAAATGGTGCAGTGAAATATGCAGGATTTCACTGGGCCATTTTTAGTGTCATTTTTAATGCCTGCGGCGTTAAAGTGATGCTTCCATTCTATTCAGTGGGTCTCCCTTGACTTTGGTGGATTAGCAACATCATTTTTGGCACTAATCTTCCACAGCGCCACAATAGCATCATCATTTTTGACGCTATTGGCCTAACGTGCGCTATGGTACGCTGTATGGACACACATGGTGTCATTCAAGGGGGGCGCAATGAGGTGCAAGAAAAGTGGCGCATCATCTATGATGCACCACATTCTTGAAAATATGCCCCTGAGTATTTTATATGGAGCTTTCATTCAAGATAGAGCAGCTGCAAAGAAATAGAAACTCCTTGGAAAACTAGAGAAAACGTTTTAAATATTCATTGAGTTTGCTATAAAATGTATGTGTGGATTAAATTATGGATAATTTAAACCTTGTTGAACCTTTCGGGTCACTCTCTTCTGTGTATGTATGGACGAACATGTAGAACGCGGAGGAAATTATTTAAATGCATAGCCTATCCAAATATTTAACACAAAACTAGTGTTTTTCTAAAAACATTTAATGCTTATCTTTAATTAAAGAAACTTAGGCTGTAGTATGTGTTTGGTAGAAAGAATCCGTGATTTTGAGAAACGTGTTGTGCATTGCTTTTTTATTGAGGTGTGCATTTAGAGGACGGATCTCTCCTGAACATGTGTTGGCATTTCTAGATGTAATTTAGACACCTACATCATTAAAATGAGATCAGTACTGGCATCTTAAACAGGTCCTTCGATGCAACGTGACATTAGTGTTTCAGAGGTCGCCGAAAATAGATTCCAAGTGAAAATGAGGAGTGAACATAAGGTGCAGTCATTTCCTCTAGCGAGGAAAAGCTATATCTGGAAACTGCAACTTGTAAGCCTAGCATTGATTCTAAGAAAATGTATTTATTTAATAAGAGCATTTCGATTTTAATTTGAAGAAGAGTATTCTCTCTCAGTCATTGTACCTGGAAAATTTCCACTTCCTATTAAAATATTGATTGCCTTATTTTTAAATACGCAGTCGCATATTGATCGTTTAATTGCAAGGAATGCGCAGCGCCATCGCTTAGCGCTGTAGTTATCTTTATGCAAACTTGTCAATGCAAAAACATCTAATGTCACTTAAAATATTACATAGAGCTTAGTAGTACATCAGCAAATAGATATTTACGAGTTATGGGATGCACCTGATACGTTCTGTTATTTAAGACTGAGATCTTTGTACTCAGTACAGTAACTACTCTTTTACAAAGGGGTGCAGCAAATACACTTTTATATGTTTTGTATAGCATTAGTTGCGAAATAAAGCAATGTATTGAGCTAAAAAGATAAAACACCATTTACCCTAACCTATATTATATGATAGAATAGTTTTAGTTCATAGTTATTTGTACAACGCACATTAGTTGCTGGTGTTGGGTGGGGGGGCACTAGAGGTTGCAACTGCAAAACAGCCATGCGCTAGCAAGGTTGTGCCGGCTGGGGGACAGGATCCACCAGCAATCCGAGGCCCGAAGCTGAGTTTGTGGCTACAGGCATTTGGGAACACTCCTCACTCCTGGGTAGATGATGAGGACGGGGCTGCCATCTTGCCGGCCTGAGTAGAAAGGGTGCGGGTGCCTACTGTGACTGTTGTCCTGGCTGCAGCTGTGGTAGTCCCAGACAGCCCACCTGGAAGAGGGGTTGATCCTTAGTGATCCCTGGCCAAATGCTGTCAGCTGTGAACTCGGGCTGGACATTTCCACTGCAAGGCTGTCCAGCTCCTGTTGACAGAGAGGAGGTGAGCAAGCTGCTGGGGCCACGTGAAGCCCTGGGGCCGGTGTGCTGGTGGGGCAGGGCCACAGCAGCAGACTGGTGTGTCAGGGGTGGCAAGGAAATCGGACACTGGAGGGACATATCCCAGCCTCTGACTGAGACTCGCTGTCCATTTGCTGCATATCCTGAAACCAGCGGGCATCATGAGCCTGCCCTTTTACTTACAAACACTGAACCCAGTACTCCTGCATGCCTAGTGCACGATATTAATGTTTTTTCATTGATGTCAATGAAGTCCTCAATATCTCCTTGATTGATTGACTCAGCTCTGTAAGTCCACAAATGTATAAGTAGTCCAATTTGGGATGGAATGTACTGTCACAGATTGGGCAGACGTGATGACACTGTTGTTGATGTGGAAGAAGCTCCAAACTTGTGCAGCTCATGCTTTCTTTGAGCCTCAGCAGTATGGCTTGCCTCAGAGGTTAGGCAGCATTTGCCAATGAGACGGTACCACCAGATGGTTCAGTGTGAGTGTTTCCCAGGTAGCAGTGTTGATCTCAAAGAACTTCAGGGAGGCCTTGAGTTTGTCCTTGAACCACTTCTTTTGTCCTCACCCTTTTGCCCTTTATTAGTGGACTACAAATAGGCACAAGGGGTGCATTGAACTTGGCAGGTGTAAGGAGTGCATTGTGAAGCACAAGGGTGTGTGTTGGACCTGGACCACCAAACCCTATTAAATATGAGGCGGGCCTCACAAATTCTCAGCACAGCAGATACAAAAATCACTGACATGATGCAAATTAACGTGGCTCTAGTAGCTGCAGCACCCCCAATTGTATAATCTGACCCTGCCCTCCAATTATTTCTGCAGGCCTTCAAACAATAAAACTGTGAAAACAGCACACAAAAATATCCCACAACAGGGAAAGCTTAATTCAATAAATAAAACAAGACCACATCCAGAAAAATCAGGTCAGTAGGACTAGAGTTTCAAAACAATAAACTGCAATATAGTGTCTGAAAGCATAAAGCACCAACCGCGGCTCTCTGGTCGTGCTGACTGGGTCAAAGCCAAAAGATCAAGCCGACTGCATTGGATCCAGTTCCAGATTAGTCCTACTGAAGTTTTACCTTCTAATGTTTTGTGTCAACTGTACTGTTTACATTGGAGAAGGTTTCAAAGAGGAAGGAGAACGTCACTGGCAGTAGTTGACATGGCACAAGGAGCAGGCCAGGCATCTCAGACAGGCAGGTTGGAGCTTCGCATTGGTAGCCCACTGCGGCCGAATGATGCTTTCTGTGTGAAAAGACAAACTGACTGAAGGTTGCACTGAATTTTGGTGCTAGAGACATGGTTCCTGTGCAAATGGGCCCATTAGTAAAGAGCCCAAAAGTTTGATTTGAAAATGGCTAAGGCAAGATAGTGGCAACTTTCTAAAAGTGCAAAAAGAGCAGATGATGGACGGAATGCTAATTAATGTCAAACATTCACCCCCAGTCATCCATTGCTTTTTTGCTCTCCATGCCATTCCAGTTTGGACAGAGCCATATGCAAATCATTCTTACCCCCTGTTCCTTGTGGGAATAGTTCAGTCCGAACTGCTAGGTCAGGTCCTCCCTGGACTGGAAAACAAGCATATTTCGACTGGTTTGGGGGTATCACTAGTCATCAGTCAGGTAACTTGAATCTGGTGGCATAGCTATGGACGTCTGTATTGAATGGAGCACATTGCAGTACTTAAAATGATGCTGCTTCTAAAAATGTTATGCATTATGCAGTTCTTACCATTACAACCACCGCAAGGGATAGTTGACAAAATGCAGAAACTGCTGGAGAGCTTCATCTGGAGAGAGAAGCCTGCTGAAAAAAAAGAAGTGTATCTATCTCCAGCAGATGGAGACATGGGTGTTCCACATTTGTGGAACTATTATAATTCTGATTTATGGTAGAATGGCATAGAACTGCATTAGAGAAACATTGGTGCCAGTCGGTTACAGGCGTCCATATATCGAAGGTCCTGTGGTTGCCCAGAAAACATAGGCCTTGGGGCTGTATTTCTCCCTTGTGGTCAAAGTCACAAAGACCAACATGGACCTCCTATCTGCGGATCCATACAACTAGTCTTTAAAAGATTGTTGTTAAATTTGCATGCTTTTTTTTATCAGAAGTGGTAAACATCTGTACATCCAGGTATAAGTTCAACTACTAGGCCCAAGTAAAGGGAATGGATTTCTGTAGGGCTTCTCTGATATCTCTCTGTGACTTATGACTTAAGACTTGGGACTTTGTTGTGTTAATTTTTAACCCAGATGCTTTCCCAAAACTTCAAGTTCATTGAGAAGTGGAGGGATGGACGTCTGGGTTTTATTTAGCATTATCATTATATATTTTGTATAGAATGCAAGCTTTTTCACAATAGTTTTTAAATTGAACCCCAGTAATTTGAGGGTTGGTTTCTAGGCTCACAGCCCAAGGCTCCATATACAGGGTGAAAAGTAGAAGATATAGTGGAAAACCCTGCATCTTCCCTATTTGAATCTCAAATTACCAGAGAGTTTATGGTTGGCTCAGAACCTAGCTGCAGGATGCCAGCAACCCCTTAGTATCCACGCCTTGGATTTAGGGCCAAATACTATTTCACTTAATGTCTCTTGCAAGAAGGGAATGTGGACTCAGTTCAAAGCATATATAGATAGTAAAACGGCTGATGTCCCTGAGCATACTGTAATAACTATGATATGTAGGATCACTTTGTATTGTCACTGCACCCTCTCTCTAGTATAAAGCTGGAATGTTCCACGTCCACTAATCTCTTCATGTGAGGACTCAGCTGTATTACCAACATGCTTATAAAAATCTTGATATTCATATTGAGTAGGGAGATGGGGTGATAGGAGGCACATTGTGTAGGGTGTTTAGCTACTTTATGTTTGACCAAAATCACAGCTACTTGCATCATGTGTTTGAAAGTGC
The DNA here is from genome assembly GCF_031143425.1 of Pleurodeles waltl. Classification (NCBI taxonomy): domain Eukaryota; kingdom Metazoa; phylum Chordata; class Amphibia; order Caudata; family Salamandridae; genus Pleurodeles; species Pleurodeles waltl. The sequence goes on from NC_090437.1 coordinate 1,062,877,113, forward strand.
CCGTCTCTCAAAAGAACTGTATAGGCAGGCTAGTACCTGTGTAAGAGGGGACATAACAGTTTATAGATGCTGTCTGTGCCCCAGGCTTTAACTATAGGTTACCAATGCCAGAGATGACTACCTCTGTAGGTATATTATTTTCTAAAGCAGTCACTTATAGTTCTGAAAGAAATGGGAATTGTCTGGCATCTAGGTAAGCGGTAATGTCAGAGGGCAGCAGTGGACCAGGGTGTTTAAATATTTAGAAGAATTTATAAAGGACTCCACAATCCCATCATTCCCATATATTAGTTTCCTTTGGCCATTGTTAATACTATTAATAGCACCTTTTTGATCCTTTTCCCTCGGATTTCACGCTAACAGCTTCCCAGCTCTCCCCCCCTTTGTAATAGCATTAGTGGATGCGCAGCACAGCATACTCTTCATGAAGCTGCTGCCTGGCTCATGTCAAATTGTGTTAGAGCCGGTGACTTTGTTGTGTACTTCTAAATCCTCTACTCTTGCCTCCAGTTCAGCTGTTTCCTCTGCAGTTCCACTTTTCTTTTAGCCATGAGTTAAATCAGTTCACCCCTTGTGGCTGCCTTAACTGCATCCCGTAGTACTTCCACAAAAGGGATTTGAACCTCATGCTCAATTAATTATGTGGAAAGCCTCTCCTTATTCCCTATGTGCATTGTTTCACTTTTCAGAAGATTATTGTTCTACTCTAAGCCTGCTTTAGACAGAGCACCTGACTGGCCCACTCAAACAGAGCAATCTAAAGATAGAGTCCATTACCACTTTTAAGTCACCTCCCACAGCTAATTCAGAGTATGGGGTGGTCCTGGTTTGGGATAGCGCATCTTTCAAGAATTTCTGTTGGTCAATATTTAGAGCATAAAGAGAACACCAGGAGAATGAGTGGCTTTCAATTGAAAGACTCAATCACATCACGCAGCCAGGGATCTCAGTGAAGGTACTCAGGACATTCCCTCTAAACCGAACAGTTAGAACCTCTTTCTTATTAGTGACTGATGAAAGAACCTGCTGGCAGAGGTCCTCATGATTTCCCTGCAGTCCTATATTTTGCTCTCAGAATTCCAAAGGAATCCAATTCTTCCTCTCCTGCATATCTCAAGTTGTCCTGGAGACCCTCTGCCCCAAGTACCCCAGGTCTTGTCACCTTTCCTATAAGTCTTTACTTACCTTATCTCACTGTGAGGTGATGTCCTGTTGCAGCTTGCTGAATAGGTCATCAATGAAAGCTCGGGTGAGAGGGGCCTCTGTTGTGGTTTGTAGCACAATCAAACTTAGCTCTATGACCCTTGGGTATGGTGCATAATTTTATGGTATAAGAAACTGAGTGATTGGTTGAGGGCCTGGAAGCCTCATTCGGGTGATAACCACAACCCTTGTCAGAATGAACCACAAAAGTCACTAAATTAACTTATGCTGAACTCCCAGGTACCTTGGCATAAAGCAGTCAGACTTAACTTTGGGACAAAGTATGAGGTATTTATGCAGCATGAATACAGTATTAAAGTGAAAACACAACACAAGAAAAATCCTGAGCCAATTTAGAGAAATAGAGTACATTTCAGTACATGAAATGGTACCAAAATGACAAAAATCCAATTAGTAGATGTTTTAGGTAAAAATAGAGCCAAAAGGAGAAAAGCTCCACCTGAGAGCATCTGGTCAAGCTGTACTGGGACAAAGTCACAAGTTCAGGCTGACTGCCATGGATATGCCGGCGACAGGACCAAGTTTTACCCGACAGGACTTTTACATTATTTCATTGGCGCTAAGTTGTTGCAGCATTGCTTTGAGAGGCTTTGTGTCACTGGGTATTTTTTCCAATTAAGCTTTCAGATGAGTACAAGGCTTTTCAGGACCTTGTGTTGCTTAACATCAGATTTGATGAAACCTTTACTCCAGCAGAGGCCAGCAGGGCTCTGGCAGATACAGTTGCTGGTCCAGGCTGGTCCAGTGCAACAGGTCAACTGGGTAGTTGAAGGCAGGCCTCTGGAGCTTGTTGCTTTCCCTGTAGCTCAGAATGGAAGTCACACAACTGACTCTTGGAGTCACTCAGGTAGCCTGAGATGAAGGGAGCAGGTCCAGCCTTCCATCTCAGGGCAGGCCTCAAGCAGCAGAACATCCCTCTGGAGGTTAAAGATGTCGTCAAGCTGCAGAGCAGTCCTCTGCTAACGGCAGGGCATGCCTCTGGAGAACAAGGCAGACCTCAAGTAGCTGGGCAGGCCTCTGGGAAACAAGGCAGTCCTTCTGTGATGTGCACGGGTCCAGGAGTGTACTGGAGGTCCAAATGCATACCATCCAGCCTTTGCATTGGTTTGATTCCCTATATTACTACCAAATCTGGTTCTGAAAAGTTCTTCCCTTCCCTTGACAAGGATCTAAGATTTATGGAGTGAAAATAGGCTAGACTAGTGCCAAGTTCCTTCATAGTTGCAGCGGGCAAAGCCATTGGAAATGTAACGTACAGCTCCTCCCCCAACAATCTTGGTAGCATACCATGTCCTGCACACATCTAGCATAGTACTAATGTGACCCATGATACTCGCAGAAGGCACAAATGGTTAAGACCATAAAATGCCAACTTTCTAAACATGACATTTTCAGAATTGTGACTTAAAATCCAACTTTGCAGTTAAAGTTGATTTGAGGCTACAATTCAAGTGAGTGTAAACACCATATCTGCTCCCAACCTAAAGTTATCACTTATTAAAAGTAACAAGGGAACCCAATTTTAGTTAATAGGAGAGATAGGCCTTACAGTAGTGAACATGACTTCAGTAGTTTGTCACTACCAGGACATGTAAAATTTAAGCACACATGTCCTACTTAATAAATATAGGGCAAGATGTATGAAAAGTTTTTGCACTCGCAAACGGTGCGAATCACAAAAATCGGCCTTTTGCGAGTGCAAAAACATGTCCTGCGATGCACGAAAGGCATTCAGAGACCAAAAATAAGAAATCTCAATTTTTGCGATTTTTTGCGTTGCGACCTGGTTTTGCTAATCGCATTTTGCGATTCGGTATTTCCAGTAGGAAATTGCGAGGCGCAAAATGCGATTCGCAAAATCCAAATCGCAAATAGATGCATCAAAAAAATCGCAAATTGTGATAATGCAAAATGCGATTCGGTAAATGGGCCTCGCAAACCACAAATAGCGATTTTTAAGAAATCGCTATTTCCGATTCGCTATTTTGTTACATGGCCAATTGCGACTCGGAAATAGCGATTTCTTAAAAATCGCAATTTGCGAGTCGCAAGCTCCAGTTTTTATACATCTGGCCCAATGTCCATTACAGGCTGCAGTCTCAGGCCTGAAACATGTTTTAAAATAGAATTTTAGTGGATGGCACAATGAGTGCTGCAGGTCTACTAGTAGCATTTAATTTACAGCCCCCTGGGTATATGTAATACCATTTACTAGGAGCTTTCAAGTAAATTAAATGTGTAATATAGGTGAAAGTCAATTTTACCACATTTTTGGAAGAGGCTTATAAGTACTAAAAAGGAAAGCTTAGGCTTGACAAAAAGCTTATTTTGCCAGGTCAAAATGGCAGTTTAAAACTACACTGCAGGCTGCAGTGGCAGGCCAGAAGCAAGTTTTAAAATGCTTCTCCAGTGGGTGGCACGATGAGTGTTACAGGCTCACTAGTAGCATTTAATATAGGGGCCCTGGGGACATTTGGTACCCTTTTACTAGGGACTTACCAGTCAATTAACTGTATCAATCAGTGTAGGCCAATTTTACCATGGATTAGTGGGTGAGCACAAGAATTTTAGCAGTGGTTAGCAGTGGTAAAGTGTGCAGAGTCCTAAAGCCAAGATAAACTAATTCGGCAAACAGAGGGAATAAAGGAAATATCCTTGGGGGAATACTGCTCCTAGGATGTCAGGTCTAACATATGCCTCTTATTATCTTAATGGTCCAGTGTTTGGAAATGTTGTGGCTCTGCTTAGCACCCTGCACACTATTTAGGCTGTGCTCATTCCTCTCCGGAGTGTGTTTCAAGTGGCACCTCTGAGGCATATCCAGCACCAGGGGAGTAAGTGCATGTGATAGACCCTGCAGTGTCTTTAGGTAGGTGGTGAGCGGTGTCGATTCTAATCCCCCCTCACTCACTTCACTTGTACTTGTAGGAGTCCCATTTTTGTACGAGTCCCTTCTTAAGGGTGGCCGCTGTATGGCCGTGTGCAGCAGGCGTGCCGCTGGTATCCGCCAGGCATGGCAGAGACAAGCCTGGCTGCGCCCAAACTAGCCTGCACCGCGCTCAGCTCCAGACCCCCTGGCCCCCATGACCACCACGTCACCCGACGCCACTATGACTTCAACACCCTCCACACCCTCAACGCCGGCCAATCAGTCACCTGCTTCCAGGCATCCCTGAAGCTCATCCACGTACCCTTCTCCTGACAGAGCTCCAGCTTCACCAGCCCCCGAGCCACTACCCCGCTCGCCAGAGCCGGACGCAACCACCTCAGATGCATCCTTCTCAACACCCGCTCCGTCCACAAGCACGCCATCAAACTCTGGGACATACTCCCCGGACATTGCCTTCCTGACAGAGACCTGGATGAATCCATCCTCAGCACCTGATATCACCATAGCCATCCCGGATGGCTATAAGATCACTCGCAGAGACCGCACCAACAGTCCGGGAGGAGGGATCACCATCATCCACAGGAACACCATCAGAATCTCGACCAACACAAAGACACCCTCAGCACTGCCAAACACATGCACTTCCAGATCCACATTTATCCCAAGACCACCCTCAGAGGAACCCTCATCTACAGACCCCCTGGACCTCGGCCACAGTTCAGTGACTCCATCGCCGACGTCGTCAGCACACAAGCCCTTGCTTCTACAGACTACATCCTCCTCGGAGACCTGAACTTCCACCTCGAGAACACCAATGACAGAAACTCCACCGCCCTGCTCGCCAACCTCGCCAACCTCGGACTCAAACAGCTCATCACGTCACCCACCCACTCTGCCGGACACATGCTCAACGCCATCTTCTCTGCCAGCAGCCATGTCACTTTCAGCTACACCACCGAACTCCACTGGACTGACCACGGCTGCATCCACTTCACCTTCGAGAAACCCACCACGCACCATCATCCGCAACGGATCCCCCGCCGCAGCTGGAACAAGGTCACCAACGACAAGTTGATCCCTGCCCTTGCCCGAGTCTCACCAGTCGACACCACCGACAGCGACACAGCTGCCCGCAACCTCAGGCAATGGATGGATGACTGCACCAACACTCTCACCTCGATCAAGAAACCCTCCAGCAATTGCACGGTCAGAAAGGCCACTTGGTTCGCCGCCGACCTCCAGACCTCCAAACAGACATGCCAAAAACTCGAGAACAAGTGGCGCCAAGAACAGACATCGGCCACCCACACGGCCTACAAGAACGCCATCTGCAGGCACCACCAGCTCATCTGGACCGCCAAAAGATCCTCCTTTAAGGAACGCATCGACAACAACGCGCACAAATGCAAAGAGCTCTTCAACATCGTGAAGGAAATCTCAAATCCCAGCTCCAGCACCAACGACATTCTACCTTCACAAGAGCTCTGTGACTCCCTAGCCACCTTCTTTCACCGAAGATCTCAGACATCCACAACAGCTTCAACACCAAGACCCCACCGGCAGTCGCCAATACCTCAGATTCACCACCCCCAGCTCTCCTGGACCCACATCAACGATGATGATACCACCAAAGTCATGAACACCATTCACTCCGGCTCACCATCCGACCCCTGCCCGCACCACATCTTCAACAAAGCGAGCTCCATCATCACCCCCCAACTCCGGATGATCATCAACAGCTCATTCGAGACCGCGACCTTCCCTGAAAGCTGGAAGCATGCCAAGATCAACGCCTTACTCAAGCAACCCAAAAGACCTAAAAAACTACCGCCCCATCTCCCTGCTCCCATTCCCGGTGAAGGTCATCGAGAAGATCTTCAACAGGCAACTGACCCACTCACTTGAGGAAAACAACAATCTGGACCCGCCCCAATCCGGTTTTTGCAGCAACCACAGCACCAAGACTATCCTCATCAGCGCCACCGACGACATCAGGACCCTGCTGGACTAAGAGAAAATCATGGCCCTCATCCTCCTGGACCTCTTGGCCGCCTTCAACACCGTCTGCCACCAAACCCTATGCACACGCCTCCACGATGCAGGGATACGCAGCAAAGCCCTAGACTGGATCACTTCCTTCCTCACAGGCAGAACCCACAGAGTCCGCCTCCCTCTTTTCTGATCTGAAGCCATCAAGACCATTTGCGGCATACCCCATGGATCTTCCCTCAGCCCGGCCCGTCTTCAACGTCTATATGGCACCGCTCACCATCATCGTCTGATCTCACAACCTCAACATCATCTCATATACCGACAACACCCAGCTGATCCTCTCCCTCACCAACAACCCTGCCACCACCAAAACCAACCTCCACGATGGAATGAAGGCTGTCGCCAACTGGATGAAGAACAGTCGCCTAAAACTGAACTCGGACAGGATGGAGGTCCTCATCCTCGAATCCACGCCCTCCGCCAGGGACAACTCCTGGTGTCCGACCACACTGGGAGCTGCACCAATGCCCACCAACCACAGATGCAACCTGGGGTTCATCCTAGACTCATCGCTCTCCATGACCCAACAAGTCAACGCTGTCTCATCCTCCTGCTTCAACACCCTCTGCATGCTCCACAAGATCTGCAGGTGGATCCCCCCCCGTAACCAGAAGGACGGTCACCCAGGCCTTCGTCAGCAGCAGACTGGACTACTGCAACGCTCTCTACGCAGGAACCACAGCCAATCTCTAGAAAAGACTGCAACGCATACAGAACGCCTCTGCATGCCTCATCCTCGACTTCCCCCACTGCAGCCACATCACAGCCCACCTGAGAGAGCTAAACTGGCTACCTGTCGACAAGAGGATCACCTTCAAGCTCCTCACCAACAATCACAAAGCACCCACAGTGCCGGACTAGCATACCTCAATGAACGACTCACCTTCTACACCCTGAACTGACAGATTCGCTCCGCCGACCTCGCCCTCGCCACCGTTCCACGCATCCACAGGACAACAACCGGCAGTAGGTCATTCTCCTACCTCGCCGCCAAGACCTGGAACACCCTCCCCATCCACTTACAGCAGACCAAGGACCTGCTGACCTTCAGGAGACACCTCAAGTCCTGGCTGTTTGAGCAGTAGCAGCTCCCTCCCCCCTCAAAGCGTCTTGAGACCCTCGCAGGTGAGTAGCGCGCTCTACAAATCTACTAATTGATTGATTGAAAGGATCCTGCTCATGTCTGGTGCCAGCTTCATTAGGGGCAGAGTTCACTTGTGCGGAGCCACTCCCAGATGCTGCATTCTCAAGGTTCTCTGCATGCTGAATAACCCTCAATGTGTGGTCTGAACACCCGCCATTCAGGTTGTCAGTGGACATCACAAATCTGTCTTTCAGCACAGTTCACACTCCCTCCAATGTGACACAGAAATATGGGGTCGCACCCGAGTGTGATGGTTGATTTTTGCCTCCACAGAGGCTGTGCTTGTCAAGCCAGAGAAGGCACCACTTCACAGCAGAGAATGATCCTCTCAGCATTCTCTGGCTGCCACCTCTGAGATCTCATCAGGTTTGAGCATTATGTGGGGGTCTAAACCTCACCACTGGCCTCATGGTGTCCGATGACTATAAGGCTACCCATCATGGCTTCATCATCTTTATATGGGCTGAAATGGATGATTTATAGGGACTAGGTGCAGAGCGGGAGAGAAACTCTCTCACTTCAGCACCATCTTGGCCACGCCCCTCATCTATGCTATTTTAGAGCATGACCAACGGGTAAGGTAATGTTTTTCTACAGGAGTGTATTTCTTTTATGATGGCAAAAGAATCTCTTACTGAGTGCAACATTGTGCTTTATAAATGGGCAACTAGCATAGGACAGTGTGTGCTGTTTCATGTAGATATTCTGGTAGTTAAGCAGAACATAACATCCTAAGTATGGGAAATAGTGTGGGAGGAGACACACATAGGGTGGTAAGCTATATATATGTAGTAGTTAGAGTGGCATATTGCAGAGTCCTTAGAGGTCTCAGTCAAAATAAAAGATGCAAGGTTGTTGGTGTGAGACAAGGGATATATAACTATGTTTGGAAAGGGACATATTGGCAATATTTTGGTTTAATGTGCTACAGTGCGGGGACATAAGACTACTTGTGAAAGAGGTGGAATGCATACATGAGTAGATGTGGAGATGTCACATTTTGTGCTGATTACATTTTTACATATAATCCAATCAAAATCAGAAGTCAATCATATTAATATTGGATGGGACTGTTGCAGGTATTTACATGGAGATCAGTGATACCATGCAGTATGCATTCAACACAAGTCTGCTTATATGTCTGTAAGTGGTATTTGCAAAGCATTAACCTGGCCAAATGACAGAGGTCAACAGATACAGTCAACAAATGACTGAAGATGTGACTAGGTTGTGGGAGCAGAAGAGAAGTGTCCTGCATTGTGACATAGGGGGTCATTCCTACATTGGCGGGCGGCGGTCACCGCCCGCCAAGCGGGAACCGCCGAATGACCGCACCGCGGTCAAAAGACCGCGGCGGCCATTTTGGCTTTCCCGCTGGGCCGGCGGGTGACCGCCAGAAGGCCGCCCGCCGGCCCAGCGGGAAACCCCCTTCTACGAGGATGCCTGCTCCGAATGGAGCCGGCGGAGTCGAAGGGGTGCGACGGGTGCAGTGGCACCCGTCGTGATTTTCAGTGTCTGCTTTGCAGACACTGAAAATCTTAGTGGGGCCCTGTTAGGGGGCCCCAGCAGTGCCCATGCCAGTGGCATGGGCACTGCAGGGGCCCCCAGGGGCCCCATGACACCCGTTACCGCCATCCTGTTCCTGGCGGTGAAAACCACCAGGAACAGGATGGCGGTAAGGGGGTCGGAATCCCCATGGCGGCGCTGCAAGCAGTGCCACCATGGAGGATTCCCTGGGCCAGGGGTAAACCGGCGGGAAACCGCCGGTTGCCCTTTTCTGACCGCGGCTTTACCGCCGCGGTCAGAATGGCCAAGGAAGCACCGCCAGCCTGTTGGCGGTGCTTCCGTCATTTTAGCCCTGGCGGTCACCGACCGCCAGGGTTAGAAGAACCCCCATAATGTTTTTTAAGGAGGCGCACCCTGATCTCTTTCTTGAGATGAAGCAGGGTTGGGGAGGTCCTTATGGATACAGAGATATTGTTCCAGATCCTAGATACATAGATAGAGAGGGCCTGCTGTCTTTTTGTTTTCTTCATTATACTTGCTTGCTTCTTGTCTGATGATGTCCTTGCTGCAGTTTGTCGAGATCAACCGAAGGTGGTGACCTTGTCAACCAGACCCCTGGAAGCAGGCAGAAATCACTGATCTCCTAAAAATAAATAAAGCTGAGGTGGTGGTTATGAAAACCAGGTAACTGATGCACCTTTGTTGATAGTGCAGCCCAACAAGTGGAGTCAGTGGGGTTCTGAATCCGGATGGGGTTATATGGTCACGTTTAACAGGCTGTTTTCTTTCTTTTGCAGAGAGAGCTGCTGGTATCAACCTGTCTGTTTTCTTCTCAGTGTGTCCTTTGAGCTCAATCAATCAATCAATCAAAATGTTTTATAGAGCACGCTACTCACCCGTGAGGGTCTCAAGACGCTTGTGGTGGGGGGTGAAGGGAGGTGGGGGGGGGTTACTGTTCGAACAGCCATGTCTTGAGGTTTTTTCTGAAGAGCTGGAGGTTTTTGGTTTTGTGGAGGTTGGTGGGGAGGGAGTTCCAGGTTATGGGGCGAGGTAAGAGAAAGCCCTGCCTCCTGTGGTGGTTCGTTGAATGCGGGGGACTGTAGCTAGTGCGAGGTCGGCTGATCGGAGGTTGCGGGTGGGAGTGTGGAAGTTCACTCTTTCGTTGAGGTAGGTCGGGCTGGTGTTGTGGAGGGATTTGTGCGCGTGGATGAGGATCTTGAAAGTGATTCTCTTGTCCATGGGGAGCCAGAGAAGGGATTTGAGGTGTGGTGAGATTCGGCGGGGGAGACCAAGGATGAGGCGTGCGGCTGTGTTCTGGATTCTCTGGAGTTTGCGTTTGAGTTTGAGTGTGGTGCCGGCGTAGAGGGTGTTACCGTAGTCTAGTCTGCTGCTGATCTGTGACTGTCTTCCTGGTCTCTGTGGGAATCCATTTGAAGGATCTTTTCAGAGTGTGTGGAAGCAGGAGGAGGTTGGTGCATTGATTTGCTGTGTCATGGAGAGGAAGGGGTCCAGGATGATGCTGAGGTTACGTGCGTGGTTTGCGAGGGTGGGTGCAGGGCCAAGTGCGGTGGGCCACCAGGAGTCGTCCCATATGGTTTTGTTGGGGCAGAAGATGATAATTTTGGTTTTGTTGGAGTTAAGCTTGAGGTGGTTAGTTGACAGTGTCGAGGAGAGCAGCGTGTAGGTTGGTTTTGGCAGTGGTGGTGTTGTGGGTGAGGGAGAGGATGAGTTGGGTGTCGTCTGAGAAGGAGAGGATAGTGATTCCGTGTGGTCGGAGGATGTTGGCTAGGGGGATCATGTAAATGTTGAAGAGTGTGGGGCTGAGGGAGGACCCTTGGGGGACTCCGCAGATGGAACGGTGGAAGGCGGGCTCTTTGGGTCCGGTCGGTGAGGAAGGAGGTGAGCCAGTCTAAGGCTTTGTGGCGAATTCCTGTGTTGTGGAGGCGTGTGCGGAGTGTGTGGTGACAGACACTATCAAAGGCTGCGGAGAGGTCTAGGAGGATGAGTGTGACGGTCTCGTCTTTGTCGACTCTGGTCCTGATGTCGTCAGTACATGCGATGAGGGCGGTTTCCGCTGGGGTTCTTGCGGAACCCGGATTTTGAGGGGTCAAGAGTGTTGTTTTCTTCGAGAAAGTGGGATAGGCGGGCGTTGACTAGTTTCTCGGCAACCTTGGCGGGGAAAGGGAGGAGGGAGATGGGGCGATAGTTGGAGAGGATCTCCGGGTCAGCTTTGTTTTTTTTTAGGAGAGCAGTGATTTCTGCGTGCTTCCAGGGGTCTGGGTAGGTGGTGGAGTCAAAAAAGGAGTTGATTGTGTCACAGAGTATGGGGGCGATGGTTGAGCTGGCTTTGTTGTAGATGCGATGAGGACAGGGGTCGGAGTGGATGGAATTCATGGGTTTTTCGGTTTCTTTGTGTGTGGTAGGGGCCCAGGTGGTAAGTGTGGTGGGGGGGTCATGAGTGGGGGTTGAGTAGGGTGAGTGAGGGGTTTGTGTGCTGGGTGTGTGTGGTATGAAGCTGTTGTGGATGTCCAGGATTTTGTGGTGGAAGTGGTTGGAGAGGGCGTCTCATAGGGGCTGTGTGTGTGTTTCAAGCGACCCTTGACCTTTGGGTAGGTCACTCTCCTGCCCACGCAGCGCCACCAGTGCTCTCCTGCCTCCTGCCTGCTGCCTTGTGTGCCCGGTTGTGCCCCTTGTGTGTATCTGAGTATTTCCCCTTCTCTCCGTGTATCCTCGTATGAGTGCCCCACAGTTGATGGTCTGAGTGATTAAATTCCCTCTTTTTTTCTTGTCTCCCTGAACGAGTGTCCCAGAGTCCGTGCTGACCCCCTCTCTCTCCTTGTACCCCGAGTGCGTGCCCCCCCGAGTGCCCGGTCCCTTTAGTGCTCGTTTCCTGTTTTTCCACCTTTTTTGGCCGTTTCCCCGGCCCCTCACCGTTTTCTCGCCTTTTTAGGCACCTTTTCTGGCCCCTCGCCGTTTTCGCGGACTTCGCCGTTTTCCCACATTTTTTTTCTCCACCCCGCCTACCCTCCCGCCGCCCTCCTCCCAGCTGACCTCTCCTCCCCGGCTACCCCATATATGGCGCCCGCTGCGCGGCAGAGGTAGCGACCCTTGACCTTTGGGTAGGTCGCTCCCCTGCCCACGCAGCGCCACCAGTGCTCTCCTGCCTCCTGCCTGCTGCCTTGTGTGCCCGGTTGTGTCCCTTGTGTGTATCTGAGTATTTCCCCTTCTCTCCGTGTATCCTCGTATGAGTGCCCCACAGTTGATGGTCTGAGTGATTAAATTCCCTCTTTTTTTCTTGTCTCCCTGAACGAGTGTCCCAGAGTGCGTGCTGACCCCCTCTCTCTCCTTGTACCCCGAGTGCGTGCCCCCCCCCGAGTGCCCGGTCCCTTGAGTGCTCGTTTCCTGTTTTTCCGCCTTTTTTGGCCGTTTCCCCGGCCCCTTGCCGTTTTCTTGCCTTTTTAGGCGCCTTTTCTGGCCCCTCACCGTTTTCGCGGACTTTGCCGTTTTCCCGCATTTTTTTTCTCCACCCCACCTACCCTCCCTCCTCCCAGCTGACCCCTCCTCCCCGGCTACCCCATATATGGCGCCCGCTGCGCGGCAGAGGTAGCGACCCTTGACCTTTGGGTAGGTCGCTCCCCTGCCCACGCAGCGCCACCAGTGCTCTCCTGCCTCCTGCCTGCTGCCTTGTGTGCCCGGTTGTGCCCCTTGTGTGTATCTGAGTATTTCTCCTTCTCTCCGTGTATCCTCGTATGAGTGCCCCACAGTTGATGGTCTGAGTGATTAAATTCCCTCTTTTTTTCTTGTCTCCCTGAACGAGTGTCCCAGAGTGCGTGCTGACCCCCTCTCTCTCCTTGTACCCCGAGTGCGTGGCTCCCCCCCGAGTGCCCGGTCCCTTTAGTGCTCGTTTCCTTTTTTTCCGCCTTTTTTGGCCGTTTCCCCGGCCCCTCGCCGTTTTCTCGCCTTTTTAGGCGCCTTTTCTGGCCCCTCGCCGTTTTCGCGGACTTCGCCGTTTTCCCGCATTTTTTTTCTCCACCCCGCATACCCTCCCGCCGCCCTCCTCCCAGCTGACCCCTTCTCCCCGGCTACCCCATATATGGCAGCCACGCGCAGCGGGCGCGCCACTGGCGCGCCTGGACCGCGCCCAGAGCCACGACCCCTGGTCCCCGCGACCCCCTGCCGCCTCCGCCTGACCTACGACACCGCCTCCCTCACTGTTCTCAACCCCGGCCGCACGCCGGGCTGCTGCCGCGCCACCCCGAAGCGAACCCACGGAGCCTTCACCTGCCGCAACTGCCACTTCACCTGCCTACGAACACACAACACACCCAAGAAGAAAAACTCCTCCGGAAATAACCTCGAATGCATCCTGATCAACACCCGATCCGTCCACAGGCACGCCATCGAACTATGGAACCTCATCGACTCAACAAACCCGGACATCGCCTTCCTCACCGAGACCTGGATGAACCCCTCCTCGGCACCCGACATCACCATAGCCATCCCCGACGGCTACAAAATCATCAGGAAAGACCGCACCAACCGCACCGGAGGAGGCATCGCCATCGTCCACAAGAGCTCCATCCGCATCTCGACCTACACCGACGACTTACTCCCCGACGCAGAACACCTACACTTCTATATCCACAGCGACCCCAAGACCACCCTCAGAGGCACCCTCATGTACAGACCACCAGGACCACGCACAAAGTTCAGCGAAGACGTCGCAGACTTCATCAGCCCACACGCACTCCCGTCCACCGACTACATCCTCCTAGGGGACCTCAACTTCCACCTGGAGAATCGCGCCGACAACAACACCACCACCCTATTGGACAACCTCGCCAATCTCGGACTGAAACAACTGGTCAAAACCCCCACCCACTACGCCGGACACACGCTCGACCCCATCTTCTCCTCCAGCAAATACATCTCTTTCAGCCACACCTCCGAACTCTCCTGGACGGACCACAGCTGTGTCTACTTCAGCTTCAAGAAGACCACCGTACACCACTACGTCCAACAACCACCGAGAAGACAGTGGAACCGTATCACCACCGAACAACTCACAGCAGCCCTCTCCCAGAACCCCCCTGCCAGCACTACAGACCCCGACGAAGCCGCCAACAACCTCACAAACTGGATCTCCGAATGCGCCAATACCCTGGCCCCCCTGAAGGCCCAAGAAAACAAAAACAACCACAAGAAAAACTCCTGGTTCACCCCCACCCTCAAGGACTCCAAAAAAGAATGCCGCACCCTCGAGAAGTCTTGGCGCCTCAACCAGACCGACGAGAACATGTCTGCTCTCATGAACGCCACCCTCAAACACCACCAACTCCTCCGCGCCGCACGAAAATCTGCCTTCCAGAACAGACTCGACGACAACGCCCACAACAGCAAGGAACTATTCGGCATTGTCAAAGAACTCTCCAACCCCGACGCCGAAAACAACTCCATCCCCCCCTCACAGGATCTCTGCGACACCCTCGCAGCTTTCTTCCACCACAAGATCACCGACATCTACAACAGCTTCACCACAACCAACAAGAACCCACCACCGGAACTCGCCACCGACAACACCGCCATCCACACCTGGAACCCAACCACCACCGAGGAAACCACCCGCATCATGAACTCCATCCACTCAGGATCACCATCCGACCCCTGCCCGCACCACATCTTCAACAAAGCCGACAACATCATTGCACCCCACCTCCGAGACGTCATCAACGCATCTTTCACCACCGCCACCTTCCCGGAGAACTGGAAACACGCCGAACTCAACGCCCTCCTAAAGAAACCAACAGCAGACCCCACCACACTCAAAAACTTCCGGCCCATCTCGCTCCTCCCATTCCCCGCCAAAGTGATTGAGAAAATCGTCAACACTCAACTCACCACCGCCCTGTAAACCAACGACTCACTCGACCCCTCACAGTTCGGCTTCAGAGCTAACCACAGCACCGAGACCGCCCTCATCGCAGCCACGGACGACATCAGATCTCTGACTGACAAAGGAGAGACCATGGCCCTCATACTCCTGGACCTCTCTGCAGCCTTCAACACGGTTTGCCACGTACCCTGATACGTCGCCTCAGCAACGCCGGCATCAGAGGCAAGGCCTTGGAATGGATCATCTCCTTCCTCTTCGGAAGAACCCAGAGAGTCCTCCTTCCCCCCTTCAGATCCACTGCTACGGAGATCATTTGCGGCGTCCCCCAAGGATCCTCCCTCAGCCCAACCCTCTTCAACATCTACATGACCCCCCTGGCGAACATCGCACGAAAACACGGACTCAACCTCATATCCTACGCCAACGACACCCAGCTCATCCTCTCCCTCACCAACAACCCCACCTCAGCAAGAACCAGACTACACGAAGGCATGAAGGAAGTAGCGAACTGGATGACAGACAGCCGGCTTAAACTTAACACAGAGAAGACGGAGGTCCTCATCCTCGGCCCTAAACCCACCGCCTGGGACGACTCCTGGTGGCCCCCCGCCCTAGGCAGCACTCCCCAACCCACCGACCATGCACGCAACCTCGGCTTCATCCTGGACTCATCCCTCTCCATGACCAGACAGGTCAACTCGGTGACCTCGGCATGCTTCAACACCCTCCGCATGCTTCGCAAGATCTTCTGCTGGATCCCCACCAACACCAGGAAGACCGTCACCCACGCCCTCGTCACCAGTCGCTTGGACTATGGAAACGCTCTGTACGCCCGCATCACTACCAAGCTACAGAAGAAACTACAACGAATCCAGAACACGGCCGCACGACTCATCCTGAACATACCTCGCCACCACCACATCTCCGGACACCTGAAGAAACTTCACTGGCTTCCAGTCAGCAAGAGGATCACCTTCAGACTCCTCACCCACGCACACAAAGCCCTGCAGAATATCGGACCAAAACTCATCAACCACCGCGTCTCCTTCTACACCGCTCCTCGCACCCTACGCTCGACCGGACAAGCCCTGGCAGCCGTGCCTCGCATCCGCAAAGCCACCGCCGGAGGCAGGTCCTTCTCCTACCTGGCAGAAAAGACCTGGAACTCTCTTCCCAGCCACCTGCGTGCCACACAGGACCACCTCTCCTTCAGAAGGCAGCTCAAGACCTGGCTCTTCGAGCACTGACCCCCTCCCCCCCCACCCCCCAGCGCCTTGAGACCCCTACGGGTGAGTAGCATGCTTTATAAATGCAAATGATTAATTGATTGATTGTGGGGTCTATGTTGCTGACTTTGGGTTTGGCTAGCTCTTTAATGATGGTGAAGAGTTCTTTGCTGTTTTGGGAGTTGTTGTCAAGGCGTGTCTTGTAGTGATCTCTTTTGATGGTGCGTATGAGTTGGTGATGGGTGCGAATGGTAGTTTTGAGGTTGGAGAAGTTGGTTGTAGAGGGTTCTTGTTGCCACATTTTCTCCGCTTGGCGACATTTGCGCTTGGAGTCTTGGTGTTTGGGGGTGAACCATGGGGCGTTCTTGATGTTGCGGGTGGCGATGTGTTTTCTGAAGGGGGCTAATGTGTCTGCGCAGGTAGTGATTCATTTAGAGAGGTTGTGTGCTCCTGCGTTGGGGTCGTGGGTGTGGGGGGGAGGTTGTGGGTCAGTTGGGAGTTCAGGTGTTCTGTGGGGATCTTGTCCCACATGCGGTAGGGCGTGGTTGTTGATGGTGGTGTGTGGGGGGTTTGGTGAAGGAGAAGTGGACGCAGTGGTGGTCAGTCCCAAGGAGTTCGGTGGTGTGGGTGTATGTGTTGGCTTGAGGTGAAAATTGCATCAAGCGTGGGTCCTGCTGAGTGGGTGGGTGCAGTGACCAGTTGTTTGAGTCCAAGGTTGGTGAGGTTGTCTATGAGGGAGGTTGAGTTGTGGTCTTGAAGGTTCTCCAAGTGAAAGTTGAAATCACCGAGGAGAATGTAGTCTGTGGAGGTGAGGGCGTGCAAGCTGATGGTGTCGGCGATGGTGTCGCAGAAGGCGGGCGTGTTCCTGGTGGTCTGTACATTAGTGTACCTCTGAGGGTGGAGTTGTTGTTAATGTGGATTAGGAAGTGCATGTGTTCTGTGCTGTCGATAGTGTCTTGGGAGATGGTGGTGACTTTAATGGTGTCTCTGTGTAGGATGGCGATGCCACCACCTGGCCTGTTAAGGCGGTCTTTGCGTTGGAGTTTCTATCCCTTGGGGGTGGCGATGGTTATGTCGGGTTCCGAGGAGGGCTTGGTCCAGGTTTCCGTGAGGAAGACGATGTCAGGTGAGTGTGATGTGATGAGGTCCCAGAGTTCTATGGCATGTTTGTGAAGGAAGTGGGTATTGAGGAGCAGGCAGTTGAGGTGGTTGTGGTGGGTGGTGTTGGTGTGGTGCATGAGGGTGTTGTTGCAGTGTGTGTTCTGGTTTTAGGGTGGTGTGTGGCGGGGCTGGTTGGTGGGGGTCGGGGCAGAGCAGGTGTGTATTGCGTTGGGGTGTTGTGTTTATTGTTGGGGGTCGCTGTTGTTGGTGTGTGGTGTGAGGGATGTGGAGCAGGAGAAATGACAGGTGGAGAAGGTGAAGGGGCCATGAATGTGTGTGGGGCTGGAAAGTGTGCAGTTGGGGCGAGGGCCTGGGTTGAGTGAGTGGAGGGTGAAGGGGGAGTCGATTTGTCTGAGGGGGTCAGGGGCTCTGGCGCTGCGTGCGGTCTTGGCGCGGATGGGAGCAGACGGGCTTGCCTTTGGCGAGCCAGTGGCGCACCCGCTGCATGCACCCGCTGCGCCTCCGTGCTGCGGCCGGCATCAGAGGGGAGGTGGGGGGGAGTGGCAGCTGGGAGGATGGGGTGGAATAGCCAATGAGAGGGCAGGGGGAGCGGGGCTCAAGGCGGGAAACAGGAAATGGAGCAGACCGGAGAGTCGAGGTGGAGGGAGGGGGGCGGGCCACCGGGTGGCAGCGGCGAGGGAGAGCTGGGGAAAGAAAGGAAGATTGGAGCTGAAAAGGCAGGTAAAAGCCGAGGAATGAAAGAGAGAGAGATTGGAGCTGAAAAGGCAGGTAAAAGCCGAGGAATGAAAGAGAGAGAGATTGGAGCTGAAAAGGCAGGTAAAATCTGGCAGCCGGGTTTAGCGGCGGATAGGAGGGAAGCGACCTGCCTGCATGCCTGTCTGAGATTTTTGTGCAGTTTGACATCATGTTGGGTGAAAGTTGAGGCTCAAAGCCATCAGGGTTCAAGTGATTAAACCAGGTTTAGATTAGTTGCTCCTTGTTGTTCTTGTGAAATAACAGTAGTAATGTCTTGTTGGAGTTGAGCTTAAGGTTGGTGCTGAACACCCAAGCCTGGATGATGTGAAAGATGTGTTTGAGGAACTGGATGTTATGCAGATCTGTAGAGTGCATTATCACCTGGGAAGGTATGCTGGCACTGAACAGGTGTGAGTCTAGCCACACCTGGAGCAGAAGAGAATTTTATAAAAGGTTGTACTTCATCTGCATAATGGTGGATGTGTATGCTGTTATTCAAGTAGAGAAGCTAAGGCTATCATATATAGGCTGACAATGACTGGAGGCAAGATGGACCCTTTTGGGGACTCTGCATGCGAGAGGGATCTTTAGGACCAGGTGGTGGCAATATGAAAAAACTGGTGTAGACTGCATAAGTAGGAGGAGAGCCAGTGAAGAGCATTACCACTAAAGCCCATTTGAGACTTCGGGCTGTAAATTAGTGTGAGATGTTCCCCATTGCCAAGGGTGACTGAGAGGTCCTTCAGTATCAGGAAGAAGAAGCTACTTTCATCTGCGATCAAGACGATGTCATCAAAAATGTGCAAAATAGCTGTATCTATGCTGCATCATGATTTAAAGCCAGACTGGGAGTTGTGCGCAAGATGGTTGGTGTCAATCAAATCTTGGAGGTGAATATAGACAGTTCTTTGATCTTGCAAATGAACGGTAGGTGAGTGATGGACTGGTGGTTGGTGTGGACCACAGGGCTGTGTAGTTTTCTGCAGGAATGGGGGGGTCTGGCATGCTATGACATCTTCTGAGTGAGGGAAGCATTAACAGTGATTTAAAAGGGTGAGAAACCTTCTCTGGGGAGAACTTTGATGAAAGATGAGACTAATGTATAATCTTTATAGGAAGTGACTTTGAGGAGGAGGAGGAGTAGTTGAGAGAGTTGTGTGTATTGGTAAGATACGCATGTGACAGAGCTTTGAAAGATGATGATCAATGGATGCTATGAGAAGGGGTACATGCCAAAAATAGTCATGTTTGGTGCTCTCAGTTTGCTGTTGGATTTACTGAATTTTTTCACAGAAGAAGGTGATGGTATTTCATTCATATGTGGAATGTGGGATTGGAGGATCAGACAGGGGATTAATGCAGTAGTTAAGTGTGATGAAGACCATTTTGCTTCTGTTGGCACATCTATTAATGGTGTAATACTTGACTTTGGTTGATGACAGGAGTTGGCTGCATAGTGCATGGAGAGACTTCAGTTGTGTGAGATAATGAGAGGGTCTGTTTTTCTTCCACTTTCTTTCTTGCCTGCAGGCAGAGCGTTTACTCCTTGAAAGTTTGTTGAGCTCTAGATTGCTAATGATTTTGTCTTACATTTGTGTGTTTTGGCTGAAATGTGAATATTCATATAGTTTCCAGACAGTGTTGAAGTTTAGAAGGGTGTTGATATTGCATGTGGAGATGACATGGCAAGAGATGAGTATGAGCTTTTGGATGTCAATGGTTATGACTTTGAGTGATCTGAAGGCATGCTGTTCTCCTTTAGGAGATAGCAAAGTAGTCAGTCCAGTAGAGAGATATGGGAGGTTTGCACTGGATTATTGTTGAGGTTAGGATGATGAGGTGAAGGGCATAGCCTTTGTTCTGTGTTGGTTGGTAACATACTGAACCATATTTAGTGTGCGATGAAGTTGAGAATAGCGTCTCTTTTTTATGAGCTTGCATTGCCTGGGAGAATTAATTCAACCTGGAGGGAAGCTTGATTTTGTCAGTGGATGAGGTGGACTGAAGAGTCCACCAACAAAGTCCTTGAGTAGTCAGGGGGACCTGTAGATGGGTTGCTTGACCCATCAGGAAAGTTAGTTTAGTAACCACTTAGGATTTATTTGCACAGCTAGGCATAACAGCTTTAGAAACATAATGGTCTAAACAACACATCCTAGGTTCCTCTTTACATCACCACTAACCTTGCTGACCTCTTGGATCTCACATCTATCATGCGCTGGCTACTCCCATGAAGGAATATGAGATTTGGCTCCTTCAAGGCCGGTTTCCTCACTGCCATTGCAAGGGGAAAAAACAAGGCTGCATGTTTCTCCTCTGCAATCACGGTTACAGATTTCTATTTCTCCTCAGAGATCAGGCAGCATTTTTCTCTAAGGCAAAATAAGTAAGTTGCAATTCATAGTCCAAACCCCAGGCCCCCAGGTCTGATGAGGCCGCGGCAAACACATGGACACATGTGAAGACGTTAGTTAAGGGAGACAATCCATTTGCAGCTTCCTCTTCATCATTCTCCTAGATGTGACCTATAATTGGTGGGCCTCAAGACGAATCTGACATCGTTATGATAATCGTAGTGCTTGACTTTATGCCTCAACTTGAGCCACCTCTCCCTGTACACAGCCTTTCTCTCCATTAAGGGAAAGCCAGCCAAGGTAGCAGATTTACCTCGTATGCTCTTAAAAATCAAAATATAACCATTCGGTTAAAAAAATAGAAGTTAAAAATATTACATAGTCAAAAAAGTAACAAAAGTACTTCTTTCTAATTAAAACTCGAAAATATATTTAGCATTTAAATCTGGAAGAACATTTTAAATTAATATGATTCACCTAAAGAGTGATGCATTTAACAATGTAGAGCAAAGCCTTAAGTACACTGAGAAAAAACACGTTATAATTACTAATCCTCTGCAACTGAATGAGAAAAGATAGTTTTAATGGATTCAAAATGTTTCTTCCATAGTAGGCAAAAGGATATTAGCATCCATGGGCAAACTAACATCACAATGAACAAAATACGAATCTTCTTTGCAAAACTACATTAGTGTGAGGGAAGATTTGAAAAAAGACGTTAACAGGGGCCTCAGCAATTTAATGGATGGAAAAAGAGAGTGTTATGTCAAAGAACCAACAGACATAGTTGAGAGTATTTTCTGTGGTACTGATTAGGTTGTCTAAAGAGGAGAACTCAATTTTGTAGATATTTACATGAACGCCTGTATTTTTGTTTTTTTAAATTTTACTTTGTTTATTGGTATTTTCTGTAGTTGGATAACAATTGGTACATGGGTGGGTTCCTCATTTCAGGTCGGCAATCCGAACTTATACATTATACTTGGGTTACGTGCAATAACTTAATTATTTCAATACTCTTCCGGACTTAATACAGTCAGTTAACATGTACATTACATCATCGTACTTTTGCTTGGTCTTGTCATTTTTCCAGTGCGGTCATTCGGCTTTCCCTATCATCTTAGGTATTACCATGTAAACTATTAATTTAGTTAATACTAAAGAAACAATAAAGAAAACACATAAACAGTGCACTGGAGAGATAATTTGAGTGGAACTGGGTTATGTATGTATGCCTAGATCGCCCATCTGGGAGGGTCACATTAGGCGTCCGCCCGTCCCCTATTCTAATGTAGTGGTGTGGTCTATTCTTGGCGGGACTCAGCTTTATCCCCAAGTTGGTCATATGATCAAGCCAAGTACATTGGCGTCGAATTAGCAGGCCCTGGACTCCCCCCTTGTGTATGAAAGTAGTGAGACCTCCCGGGTATACGTCCTATAGATATCTGTGTTTCCCCACTCCTCTCTTACCTCCTTAAGCATCACCACTGTCCCTCTCCAGTGGTACTACATCCTCCCCAGGCTCCCGCACCCCTCCTGTTTCTCGTCTATGAGCCTCCTAGACCTCCAGTATCTCTGTCTACAGTGGGGCTATAGGTCGTGTCCGAACTACCATGACCTCCTCCCCTCGCAAGACCTGTGATTCGTCCTGGGCCCATCCCACCTCCAGTCCGCTAAATGCGGGCCCTGTTAGGGATTTCCAGGCCATGGTGATTCGATGCTTGAACAGGACCAGGGTGAGGTCCAAGAACCTGCTGCCCACTCTCTTAGAAGTTGGCCTTGCATGCAAACCCAGCAGGCACAGGAAGGGGTCCAGGTCAAGTTATGTGCCAGGGGTTCCCCCCAAGTCCTCCAGGACTCCTCTCCAGCATCTCTGTATGTCTGGGTAGTCCCAGACCATGTGATTAAAGTCCAGGTCTATAGCTTTGCATCTGGGACAGCTCCTGGGCTCACCACTGTATATTACTCTAAGCCTGTGTGGGGTGAAGTATGCTCGATTTACATAATTATACTGGATATATCAGAAGCGTGTATTTCTGGGTACTCTCCGGGGTATGCTAGTACTTTCAGCCATTCTACATCCGTCAATTCCTTGCCCACTGTCTCTTCCCATTTTGTTCGTAGAGTCTGTAAAGACGCCAGGGTAGCTCCAGTAAGAGCCCTCTGGAGCTTGGTGATCAAATGAGTGTCTTCCCCCACTGTCAGTAGGAGGTGTAATATAGCATGTGTCTCTGGCTCCGCATTCACTGTAGGCCATAACTTCCTCACAACTAGAATCAAAGTCCAATACATCAGGAACTGCCCCCCCCCGACCCCGTCCTTCTCTACCAGTTCCGTGAGGAGGCATAGAATTCCCTTGCGGAAGAGGTCTCCCAAAGTCAGTACTCCCACCTGGGTCCAAGCCCTCATTTGGCTTCTCATCAGGGTGTGCCCGGTGTCCACAATGGTATTCCAGTCAGTGGCACCCCAGGGGAGTAAGTCAGACATCTTCTCCAGCAAGAGAGGGCGACCGTCAGCATAATGGTCTGTTTAGGCAGGACATTCCTGGTGCCGAGCAGGCCAACAAATAGGAGGTCAGCTTTTATTTCACCACCGGATACGGTCAGGTCTGGCTGGTGCACCCCCGCCAGCCATCTAGCCACCCACTGGAGTTGGCATGACAAATAATACCATTCAAAATCTGGAACTGCTAACCCGCCCTCTAGCGTGGGTCGGCAAAGGGTGGAGAGGGATGTCCCTTGACAACACCCATCCCACAGGAGCTCTCTAAGGAGTGCGTTCAGGACCCTAAACCAGGTCGTCGGTATGGCCACCGGAAGGTTGGCAAAGTAATATAGTAGGCTTGGTAACATAATCACTTTGGACAATGCCACTCGGGCCATCCTTGAGAGTTTAAGGGAGCGCCAAAACACCACACAGGATTGTAGGAATAAGAGTGCTGTACTAAGGTTCCCGTCGCGTAGATCACGTAGATCGTGAAAGACCTGTATGCCCAAATATTTGAAAGTATGGGGGGACCAAGGAATATCAACAAGACAAGAGGAGGAACGCTCCGTGCCCTCAGTCAACGGAAAAACGTACGTCTTGCTCCTGTTCACCCGGAGCCCGGACTGGCCACTGAATCCCTCAAGTAGAGTGAGTGCCCAAGGAACCCCCAATATGCCATCCTGAAGGTAAATCAGTAGGTTGTAATCAATATGATGTGCCCCACATGACCCCATCGCCCTCCTCTGCCATGCCCCTCCACTCGGAACTGTGCTGAAGGGGCTCGATAGCCAGTGCAAACAGCGAAGGTGAAAGAGGGCAACCCTGTCCGGTGCCATGGAATATGGGATAAGTGGCCGACACCACCCTGCCCTCCCGCACTCTCGCCACTGGGAGACAGTACAGCAGCTCAACCCATTGTATCAATTCTCTCCCAGCCCCATTCGAGTCATCACTGCCTGCAGATAATCCCACCTTAAAGAATCAAATACCTTCTCGAGGTCCAGTGAGAGAAGCACAGCCCCAGTGTGCCGCTCCTCAAGTGGCAGGTGTAGATGTGTGAATAGCCGTCTCAAGTTCAGGAAGGTATTACATTCAGGTATAAAACCATTCTGGTTCTCATGAATGAGGTGGGGGACATGGTGTAACAGCCTATTAGCCAGGGCTTTGCTAAGAATTTTTGAAGTCACAGTTCAACATGGATAGGTGTCTGAAATCTGTCACTGACGCTTCAGTTGCCTTGGTCTTGGGCAGAGGAACCACCAATGCTTCCAGCAGAGTCTCAGGTAATGTACCTTTGTCGTAAGCCTCAGTGTAAAGATCAACCAGCGCAGGAGCAAGGAGATCCACATATGTCTTGTAGAACTCCATGGAGAGTCCATCTGAGCCCAGTGTTTTGCCTGTGGCTAATTGTGCACTAGCAGTTTTCGCCTCTTCCAGGGTGAGGGGTTGCCCCAGGGGGTCCCTGTCCTCTGGTTTTGAGGTCCCTAGTGGGAGGGACCCTAAGTGGTGGTCTAGCGACTGCGGCAGGTCGCCCTCGGGTTACCTATAGACGGACATGTGGTACAATTCAAAGGCATCATTTATCTCGAATGGGACATAGACGTGTTCCCCATCCATCTCCCGTACACTCATGATTGGAGTGCCCCCCCTTGGGTCACACCAACCAGGCAAGCAGCCTGGCTGATCTACCCTCCTCCTCTTGTATGGACGTCATGTGCTTCCGGTAATCATGGCACCATAGCCTTTCCAGTGTTTGAATAAATGATTCCCTCGTTTTAAGGAGTCTATGCTTCGCCGTCAATCTGTGCCCTGCTCATTTTCCCTGACATGTAGTTCCTTTTCCAGTTGGTTTAATACACGCTCAAGGGTACGTCTCATCCGTACTGATTGTCCCAGACAGTGAACTTGTGTCACCCCCTTTAAAGTCTCCCACTCTATACAGCGCGATTCGGTGGATCCCTTATTG
This sequence comes from Pleurodeles waltl, assembly GCF_031143425.1. Classification (NCBI taxonomy): domain Eukaryota; kingdom Metazoa; phylum Chordata; class Amphibia; order Caudata; family Salamandridae; genus Pleurodeles; species Pleurodeles waltl. The sequence goes on from NC_090437.1 coordinate 1,062,901,712, forward strand.
ATACTAATGTGCTCGGAGACGTGAGATCTGAGTCCCTCACTATACACCAGGTCCTCCAGGGTCCTTATTCCAAGCCTCCATGACGGAGTAGGTGCTTTCGCTCCTACGTCCTGCCAGGTTATAAGCAATGGGCTGTGGTCCGATAAAGTACGGCCCAGGTATTCAGAACAGACTATTTTGTGGGAAATGGTGCCGGTGCATAGCACCCCTTCTATTCTGGTGTGTAGCTGGTGGAGCCCTGAATAGAAGGAGTAATCCCTATCCCGTGGGTGTTGGACTCGCCAGATGTCCTCTAACCCCCAGTGCCTCATCCAGTCCTTTAGATATTATGCCATCTTGTGTGCTGTCGCTCCGCGTCGGGGAGGGAGGGAGCGATCCATCCCAGTGTCCAGTATGCAGTTAAAGTCCCCCCAATCAAGAACCGCCCACTCGAGGACCTGGCCAAGCGTCCGGATAAAGCCTGCCAAAAGGGGGTCTGCTCCTGGTTAGGGACATATACACTACTCAGCACTATCAGTCTAGCTTGCAGTCTGCCCTCCACTATGTCGTAACTGCCGTCATGATCCAAATCTATGAAGAGGGGCTCAAATGGGAATCCAGCCCTCACCCATACCAGAGTGCCCCTTGCAAATGCTGAGTGTGTTGGCGAAAATCTGCTCCCTCCATCTGCGTCTTAACTTGTCCAACTCTCCAGCGGTGAGGTGCGTTTTTTGGAGCATTGATATATGTACCCCCCTTCTCTTTAGGTATGTCAAGATCTTGTGGCATTTAGCAAGTGACCCTATCCCCTGGATGTTCCACATTATCAGCTTGTAGTCCATCGCTGGATGGAATCCAGTTCGGGAAGGAGCGTCCACCTCTCCTGGTAACGACCCTTCCTTACCACTACCCTGTGGCCCCCAAGTACGGCTATCAGTGTTATTTCCAAAATATCTAATCTCCTGCACATTCTAAAAAAAGGAAACATCAATTCCCAACTCCCACTTCCCAGGGCAACACCGCAACAGGCGGCTGTCCAGCATGTGCAAAGCAAACAGAACAATAACGCTGAGTCATATAGAGTTCTCGCCATTCAGTAAACAGTGGTTGAGAATCTGGGTGGGGGATCGTTGCCGCTGCGACCCAAAGTCAGAAAAAAGCCCCAGTTGAAGAGCCTGCACCCTCAGTTGAGTCGAATCACAAATCATCCGCCGTTTGGGGAGTCATTTTTGGAGCCTTGTCAGTGTGGTGGGATTCTGAGTCCATGGAGTGGGTTTGATGATCCGATTCTCCTCCACTGGAGTCATCAGCTGAGACCACCTGTTTTAGTGACGCTACCGCTTCCAAGGCAACCTGCCTATCCAGTTCTTTCTGTGCTGGAGTTGGCCTTGTGCTTGGGCGGGATCTGTTCCACTGTCTCCTCGTTCTCATCTGTCCCTGATGATGCGACGTTCCCATGGGGGCACCTGAGTCCCTTCCTGCCTTGTGCACCTTCAGCCATTCCCAGGCCTCCTCAGGTGTTTGAAGGAAGGTAGTGTGGCCCTCCAGGATCACTCTCATCCTGCCTGGGAATAAAAGCGAGTATTGGATGCCCGCATCCCTCATAGCCCTCTTCACCACCGTGTAGAAGGCCCGCCTGGATTGTACCTCCACAGTGAAGTCTGGGAAGAGGGTCCCTGTTCAATTGTCCACTTGGAAGGGCCCACCTTCTCTGGCTCACTGCAGAAGGATGTCCCTATCTCTGTAGTGAAGCAGTTTAGCCACCACAGTTCATGTGGACGATCCCGGGGCGACTGATGGGCCCTCTCCAAGGCAAAGAAAGGGGTGAGTAGTCCCGGGGCAACCTCCTGCCGCAGCCATTTTTCAAGAAAGGTCACCACGTCAGAACCTTTGGCTCTTTCTGGCAATCCAATTATGCGCACATTGTTCCTCCGGTTCCGGCATTTAGCATCTTTGGCCCAGCGTTCCAGTCACTAGACGTTGTCTGTCAGCTGCGCTATGGGGGCCTGAGTCTCTTGTTGTGCTGGGGCAGATCTGTAAGCGTTATCTCAATGCATCGGACCCTATTTGCTAGCTTCTGGTGATCTGCCCGCAATATGCCCAGCTCCACTGATACCTGGCCGATTTCTTGCTGGAGTGTAGTTTTAGACTCCTCAATAGCTCCTGAGATCTTGTCCAGTGTGACCTGTAAGGAGTGTGGCACTGGTTCAGCCATGTCTATCTGGGTCTGGTCGCGGTTGCGGCTCCTCCTCTGTGACTTTCCCTTTTACGATTCTTAGTAGTCATGCGGCCGGGCCGGAGGCAACCTCAAATGGGGGTCAGCACTGGCTGCGGTAACTGGTCTCAGGGAACTCAGCCGCTCCCTGGAACGGGTGTGGTTGCCGAAAGGCCCAATTTCAAGTGGTAGTCCACCACTGGCAGAGATCCACTGCTGGTCACCACCCTCCCCTCTCCAGTGTGGCCTCTCAAGTTGAAGAATCATGCCCACTGTAGTCAATAACATTATGGGGGTATGCACCACCAGGGGGCAGTCTCCAACAACTCAACAATTGTGGTCACTTTCTAGGTATGTTCGTGTCCAAACTCCGCGTCCTGCAGGGCACGTTTCTGGTCCCGTCTGCTTCTGTCTTACTGTGGCACTCACCCAGGCCGTGTGTGGGGGTGCTCATATCAGTGCATCCTCCTCGTTGGCCAGCTGTCCGCCCGCCTCCAAGTCCACCGAACCCCCGGAACTTCAGCGCCGCAGTGGCGCCACCCCAAGCGGCCCCACCATCCACAGTAGCGCTGCAGCCCCCGGCTCCCCACTTTAGTCACAGATGGTGTCACCTAGACCCAGGGCCGCACCGATCCATGAGGTCCAGGAACTCCTTTTCGCAGACCTGCCACAGGCCGCAATGCTGAACCAACCTCCGCTACACTCTCCAACGCAACAGCGGTCCACCGTTTGTGGCTCCGGTCGATGTCAGAGACTCCACTGGTTCGCCCTGCCGCTCTCTGCAGCTAATTAGCTGTCACCGACCCCCGCCAGGGCTATGTGGGAAGGATAATTATCAGGCCCGAGTGGAGCGGAACAATTACACGTCTGCCATCGCTGCCGATCAGGCCATGCCCCATGAATGCCTGTATTATGGGGAACAGTGCAACACCAACCTAATGCCAGCTGTCCACATTGGTAAATCATCCTATTGTCTAGATTGCTTTGCTTCACTGAATTCTCATCATGATAGGTCAAGAATGTTATGCCGTAATGCGTTTGTGCCTTACTGCCTCTAACATTGCTTTCTATTTATATAATACCCCTACAATCAGGACCACCTTCTCCATTACTCCACTTCACCCTCTTCTGTGTGCTTAGACTCTATCACCAACTAATACACACACCTACCCCTTCACTTATATATTACTTCCTAACAACTTGATGGGGCTTTCTAAAGCATTTTGCATTCAATCCAGTCACTTCAATAAATTAACTGTCAAACATAGCAATTACAAATCGAAGCTCAAACATCACTGGCAAAGAAGCAACAACAAACATAAATAGGAAATCATCGACTGATAAGCAGCGCACTATGCAAAACACATATTTAGGGTTAGGGTTCCCAATCAGCCATAATTATTTCAAAATGGGGGTTGGTGAGCCTGCTTATGTCACTGACATATTTAGTTCGACTGAGAGATGCCATCAATTTGCAAATCACTTTACCAATAAGATTGATTACATTGTGATCGTGATAAATGTCAGGAAAAAAAAATATCGCAGGGATTGAACCTTTTATCCTTACTTCCGGTGTCAATCTAACCAGCATACAGCTTCTTGCTGGTGAGGATTTTGCTCAGATACTTTAGAACTGTCTATCCCATAGTAAGCCTGATACACCTCTTCCAGCTTGCAGACATGAGCATATTATTGATGGAGGGAGATGTTTTGAGAATTATGAACTCTAACTTGAACAAGAATTTGGTTCCAGCTGATTGGAAGTGAGCAATTATTGCACACATTTTGAAGAAGCCATCCATTTACCCTGACATGTTGGCAAAGTATCTATCGTCCTATAGCAAAGCTCAGACTATAACCAACTTTATACATTTAGTCAAACCAATGCTATTGCAAGCAGTTTTGGGGTATATGGCAGTAGCACTTGGATAGATTGTGTTCTAGTCTATCTCTGTTATTAGGTAACTTAAAGTTTCTACCATTTGCTTTCTTAACACAATTATTTGGTTGCACTTTGTACTATATGTGGGTGAAATCCTAAAAATTATGAATGATATGAAACATATGAAGGATAATGCTGCAATTCTTTATCAATGTTTGACTACAGTTGAGGAGTGGATATGCTACAACCACTTGCAGCTGAATTGACAAAAATACAAAGATTCTGCTTAATTATGTCTTACCATCCCTTTACCAATCCCTCTTTCGGCAAAAAGCACTCTCTGACTGCAAAAAAAAACCAATGTTTTGTGATACAAATCTTGGGGTCAAATTTGATGAACAGCTGAGCTCCACACACTAAATTAGACCAGCGGTTAACTCATGTTTTTGACCATCTACAGATTTTGAAAAGGATTCTGAACCGTTTCTCTTTCTCTCATGATCGTCTGAAAATGAAAAAAATGTATCTCCTCGCTGCTGGACTAAGTTGTCCACTGCAACAAAATACAGGTGCCAAAATGTTTAAAGACCTGACAAAACATGCTCATGCCCACTACTGTCTTGCTAAGTTGGATTTCTTTTAAATAGAGGTTAGTATTCAAGACTATCTGTTTAGTGCATAAAACCTTGCATGCTGGGTCTAGAACACCACTGGCAGAGCCCCTTATTATTGACATTTCTTAGAGCATTAAAGAATCTGCTTCATCCACTGAAACAGTATTTTATGAAAATGTATATTATATTTCTGACTCTTCAGCAGTCTAAGCACCATGGTGCCATAGGGTTGAAGATCACTGAACAACAACCTACATCTAAATAAATAGGTGCATTTACAGCTGTTCAGCCACTGCTCTCATCTTCTATTCATTTATAAACCCCTTGAGTATTTTTTACTTGCTTGGCTAGCAAAGTGTCTACTTACAGCAACGCTTCTTACCCTCTCACAATATCATTCCACAACCTCACTGTACTGAGGTGGTCCAATCATGTGTCCTATTTAGCACCTCGGCAGACCACAACTACCAACATTGTAACGTTGTTCTAGCTGATCTACCAGTTGTTTTATTTAGATCATGACATCTGTTAACAAATCTCTGTTCTCTCACCAATACATATTCTTCACTTGAATGATTTTGAACATGTCTTTAAGATTTCTGCTTCACCATTTTTTTGCATTCATCTTTACCAGGATGACACACACAAATCTTTATCAATAACCTCATTCTACCTCTTCTAAGAGAAGCAATGTTTTCACAGTTGAATTGCAATCTGTCTTTGGATGGCTTAAAACTCACTGATTCTCAGCTCCTAAAAAAGGCAGTTATGTTTTTCTCTACATTAACTACGCCCGATTATTTAATTTCAACTTTTCCGTCAATGACATCCTGATTCCATGAAAGAAGGGAGTAATTTGGAAATATCCAGAGAACTCTGAGACAGGAATACAGTTAGATTGAACAAGCTGTTTTTGTCAAAGTGCAGCTAACATTGGGCACTGATTGGAAATAGAATGTTTAGGTTTTTTAACTTTCACGAGGAAATTGTTGCTTAAACAATGGAGAATGCTGAGGGCCAGTGTACTGGTGTGATTTTGAAGCTGTACTGTTTACTGCATAATTATGGATGTTCTGCTTTTGCCACATGGTTTGCGACATGCAGATTTAAATATAATACTACTTCTAGCAAAAATGGTTGAAATTAATAAACAATACTGACAGAGAATGAGGTATGTAATTTGAATGCACAGTTATTAAAGCAATGGCATAACGCCATCCATCACAGTGAAAACAAATGTATCCCAATAATACGTTAATTAGTTTAGTTTGCTGCAAAAATGTAACCCCTTGCATTGTGAATTTGGTTAAGTACATTTGGTAAACCAAGTACATGTGAAACATGTCATGTCATAAATCATACATGCAAATGCTTACAACATAATATGCATTTTATTGCCATTGTTGAGGGAGTGGAGGGTCATCAGGACTCCCCAAAAACTTCGCCTGTAGTAAGTCATGGCCCATGCTCAACAAAAGTAATAACTTCCATATAACACTACTGTATACATCTCCATATGTGTGTGTTGTTGTGTTCCTGCATGTCCACCTAACTCATCATTCATCATCATGCATCATGCTATCACTAATACCTTGAAATGTAGTAGCCAAAACTGGCATTGACCCGAGGTTCAGTATGTACAGAATTTGTATTATTATGTGACCGTGCCAAATAACTACAAGTTCATACACACACTCATCAAATTTGTACACAGTTATCATCCAACATGCCTGCCTACATATTCAGAACACAGATGAAAGGTTTCAGGGCCATTTAGTTAAAGGATAGTGAAAAGTATGCAACTTGGCAGATGTAGATAGACCTACTGGCATGCATTTTTCAAGGAACCACTGTATCTTTACACTCACCATTTCAAACACATTAAGCCTGATTCACAAAAGAAAATGTACCCTTTTGTATAACTTTATGATTGTTTGCTAGTCAGAAAGATATTCTACTAGTTTACAACTGCAGAGTCCCAGCACACAAAAGGAAAAGGCAATTGTAGCAAGTTGCCAGTATTATGTGGTGTGATTAGGGGTCTTGCCATGTAATACTAGCATGTTACTCAGATGTGGACCTTGGATTCACACCAGTAAACCTTAGCTCAGTCCTGGTAGAGTGGCAAAGAGCTATAAGGCTTCTTAGAGGAACATGTGTTAAGCATGTAAACAACATCAGCATGAGCAATAAGTATTTGAAATGACTAAAAATAAATCAGAAACCAATTTATAAAAATAAAGCAAATGTTTATATTAATTTAGCTACAAAAACTAAGTCGATACATTACACATAACCAGAGTTATCAACTTCAGAATATTAAATAAATCAGTAGTTTGCAGAGCAGTCAAATCTCTATCATTGTCGTCCATGGGAGAAAATACAATATGCAATTGGTCACCTCTGGGGTGAGTTCCATGTAACCCACCTGGGGTTAAGGTCTTGCGGACCCACATACCAAGCAACAACAGTCAGTACAATTTTACCTGGCTAAGGGGGCTGGGATGCAGAGTGGTGGGGCTGTCCTTGGTGCTGAACAGGACTTGCAGTCCTAGGGGTGACACCTTAGCAAAAGGTACCTTTCAGGTCAAGTTCACTGAATCCCTTTCGCTCTCGAGTTGAAACTTGAATTCAGATTAGAAATCTTCAGGCAGAGCAGCTTGGTGACACTCGGGTGACTTGGGTGCAGAGGTGGTCCTGGCTGTCTGGAGTGCTGAATGGCAAATGTGGAGCTGGCTTTACCAGGCATTCCAACACAGGCTGAAATTAAATGCAAAGTCTGGACAATGGAGCCACTGAGGTGGGTTGTTAGCTGGTGATGATGGTTCCTTGGGCCAGGAACATCGAATAAAGCGGGTAGCAGTCAGGCTGATCAACAACAAACCTTAGTGCCAGCAAGCACAGGTATTTAGGGAATCTTCTTCCAGAGGACCAAGGGAACGATGCAGAAAGTTAAACCTCACTGAAGGCCAGCGTTGCAGTTCCCTGAAGGCTCCTAACCAGTTACTTTCAGGCGGCCATGCTTCGGTCCCAGTGGACAGTACTTCAGTGGTCATGGAAGTGCAGTATGGTCCTGCCATCATCGGGGTACTAGTTCCTCTAGTTCTAGGAAGTTCTGGTGAAGGGGTTCAATTGCAGAGGGATTTGCCTTCCTTTTGGAACCAGCCACTGGTCCAGCGTGAGTCGAAATCCAGCGGTATGTGGAGGGGCTACCACAGGTGCAGATAATGTTCCTCTTCTTTGGAGAGTCCTGTCTTTTCAAGGAGTTGAATCTCTTTTTGTTTCAAAGCAGATCTGAGGTTCTGGTGCCAGGACTGCCTCTTAAATCCTAGATTTAGGGATGCGAAGAGGTGTGAGGACCATTTGCCAATGGACACTTAGTTTTGAGGCTATCCTGCCCCTGAAGTGACCATATACAGTGAGAATTTGTCAGTAAACTACCCAGAACCCACTATTTTTAAATCTTTTCAAGATGGCACGGACCATCTGCTACAGTACACTCCATCTGGCCTACCCTATAGGTGAGGTAAGTTTTAGATGCATGTCCACCTTCTGACTAGCTAATTTTTCCACCTGTCCACCTTTGAATGTGCCTGTGGCACTTGGAGGCTTTGACATCGAGTGGGAGACAAATTCCATTGTCCAGCAGCAGCGGTGTAGCCTTCGAAGCTCACCACCGTGATGGGTCTAATTACCAGCTATTCTGGAAGGACGGAAGTGTAACCTCCTTCCTGCCCAGGTCTTTGTTCTGACCTCTGGGATCAGCACACACTCCCCAGCATCTGGTCAGAACTCTGTCTTGGTGGCAAACACTTGGGAACGCCCGCCAAAGCAGGGAAAAGCTGGCAACTCAGTGGCCAACCTCTGAGGATGGCCCTTGGGTACATGCTGGGCAAACCTGGGCACAATAGTGGTGTTCAGGGTTAAAAAGGACAGTGTTTGACACCAAATACAAGGGGATTTGGTCAGGGTATCATGGAGCTGGATATCTGGGGATTGCCCGGGTGCCAGCCCATGTTATCCTATGGACCCTCAGTATTATGTTTTAAATGCTACCACAGCATATATATGCTTGCACATATATGTCCACACTCATAACACAATGCACCCTGCCTCCTGGGCCATTGGAGACCTTCCTTAGGGCTTAACTCACCTGTGCTGTGAGCAATGAGGGAACTCTGCCTTCACCTACTGTGGTCAGTTTCGAACCAGAACAGGCGAGCTACACCTGCAGACTGACACAACAGCTCTGCAAGCACTGCTTTTTCTCAGGTCAAGCAGAGTGGCACAATCAGTCCGGCAGCCTAGGTGACCCTTCTATCAGCCCTGTCCTGGGTTCAACTGGTACCATTTACTAGGGACTTACAGGGGTTGTAATGTCCTTGCAAATTCGGAATGCCAATTACAGAGCAGTTTAAGAGAATGAACACTATCACTGGGGTCTGAATTACAGGCCTCAGTGTGCTTCCAGATAAACAATGACAGCACCCAGCAGAAAAAGGTGGGGGGATCATCCAAAAAGGGACACGTTTCAACAACAGTGCTATCTTTATATGTGCAAAGACTCTTAAGTCTTAAAGATACCATTAGTAAAATATCCTTGTGAATAGCAAACTATCAAAAACCTGTAAAAAGTATATGTTTATATTTGTGAGACAGGCCTTCTATGTCTAAAATAGCTCAGCATTTCATGCACATAAATGAAAAATGCTTTCAATGAAGAGGACTTACAACATATCACCCAAAACTAAAGGGTATATTTTAAATCATAGTGCTTTAAAGAGTGGCAGGCTGTGCTCCCCTCCTTTTTTCTGTTAGTGAGGGATACCCTTCCCTACACTGGTGAATTACAACTCCCACATTAAGGAATCTCTGCTTGGCTGGTAGAAATCTCTATACCTTCATCACAACTAATGCCATGGTAGTTATGCAGAAAGCACCAACGGTTTGCATTGTAGGCAACAGGTCCAATGCACCCACACATAAAAGATGTATGTCTTTCAAAAACAAAGTCACAAAGATGGAGTTAGTTGTTGAAAAACAATGATGACATCTCTTAACTGACAGCCCAATGTCAGTCAGTTCATTGATCAAAGGTTTCCATCAGTAGAGCCAGTGTAGGCTCCCCTGCTGGAAACATAGCTGTTACCAGAAATCTAGAGCAGGGCACCACGTGTATGGCAGACAGGGTACTCCACCAAGTTTTTGGTGGAGTATCCATTCTGCAAACTCTAAATAAGGCCCATATTTATTTTTCAAACACATGCATTCAAATAGGATTGTTAATTTAATTGGTTAACTTGGGGTGGATGACTGAGTTCCAGGATTACACATATGAGTGCAACAGAGAACATATACATGGTTTGGAGAGAGTCCACCATTCCTGCCTATAGGTCAGAACCTATCACACAGGTAGAAATTAAATTTACCAAACTCCTGCACGATTTACATATAATCACAGGGCATCTTTCAGTGGGGCTTGCAAAAGAGTCACACAGAATATATCACCAATGCATTGCAGCACTGTTATTTCACATCCCTGCCTATAATTAGTTCTTCAGTGAAGATGTCTGAGATAGTGGATTTAGTGCTACAGAGTGAATGCGCAACCACTGGATATAATTACAAATGGATTGCAAGGAGAGATACACAGGACTGGTACCCCTGCTAACAAACCTATAATTACCGCCTACATCACTCACAGTATATAAAATGTTCTTATAACCTTTCTCACATCAGATGACTGTCAATATTAACCCAATTATCAAATACAAAACTAAACAAACACTTGTGAAACTATGTTTTAATTTTTAAATGCCAACAGACCCTTTTCCATGTCAACTTACCACAAGAAAGGACAATTTTTTGTTGTGAAATCCACACAGAGCAGATCTATGAGTCTCCACGAGACAGTAGTTTAGGACATACAAATGACTAGCATAACAGAAATTAACTGGACTTATTACAGGACGATAGATCTTCTGCACAATTTTACTTGGGAAAATGATTCAGGATCTAGAGCTATGTTTAGTATAGGCAGTCAGAAGTGTCCTCAAAACTATAGTTCCTATTCTAAAGAGTTATGTACATTGGCTTAAAGCTCAGAAGGAACATGTAGACTTTCAAATGGAAGCTTCAGTTTCAGATTCACTACTGTTTTCAGGAAGGATGTTCAAAATGGAAGTTCCTACTCGTTTTCGCTTGTTTATGTGATACATAGCCTTAAAAGTAAATCCATCATGTCCCTCCATGTTCCCACTGGATAACGTGGCCTTATTGCAGTCCTCAAGGAGGTATAGAGCCTCCTCTTCATTGTTAAAGAATGGCATAGAGTAATAATCCAAGAATATGCCATCATGTAACATGCAGGATTGTTTCCTCATCGAAGTCTGCATTTAACCAAACTGCAAAATTCTTGAATTATTAAGATTAGATGGGGGTAGGGTGTGCCTGCTCTGCTTTGGACTTTGGACCCAGGGTGACCAATGCAATTATTGAAATTAAAGGTATGTATCAACAGGTTTGAGTAAACTGACAACTAGTCAGATGGCTCCTATGCTGAGGAAGGTTCATCTGATTGGTGACGGAAACAGTTAACTTGTCTGAAAGCTGCAAGATTTCCTTGCAGTCTCAGACTAAGGGTACATGGCACACTACAGAACGTCATGCCATACCCATGGGGCAACGTCCTTTATCTGTGATCTCGATTAATATGGGATTAAAACCTAAAAATGGTTCATCCCAATATGATTATTTTTTCATTCTCTGTGGATATTTTTGTACTCGGACCATGCAGCAAAAAAATAGCACATTCATGTGAATTTCTAAAACAGCATTACATTTGTTGCAATTAATTCTTCATGGGTTTTTAGTTTTTGTCCTTCTTAATAGACAGATGCTGTGGATCCCTGCATGGAGAATGTGTGCAATGGGTCATAAATATACTATGCTAATGGTTGATTAAAGGGACATGCTCATGTATTAACTTAATTTGACTGTTACAGGGTGGGGCTCTGTGCAGGTAATCAAATTCCTGGGCACAGCCCAAATGATCATCCTGCAAAAGGAACAGAGCACCTCTCCACACCCAGGGCCTTTGTCTCAGCTCTGGGAGCAAATTCACACCTCATCAAAGAGTCTGTTTAATTCCTTGGGTATAGTTGGAAGCTCATGCAAATGGGTTTTTACAGCTTTTATGCAGGGAAACGGTATTCATATAAAAGTACCTATTATGAAACATGTATTGCAAATCTAACTGTAACAGTATAATGGGGTTGTAATAAATATTTAAAAAGGTCCTAAAAACTAACCTTGTAGTTGTTTCCTAGGTGGAGAAACATTATTCATTTTAATATTGTATCCAATGCTTTTATATGGAACACCTAACCATGCTACAGTGAAAATAGCATTTCAGGCCTTGTCACTCTAAAGTCATGTTTACCATTATACTTTTACATGACCTACTCTTAAATACCCTGCATCTTTCCTTATGAGATGAGCATTAACATCTAGTTAGGGTTGGATTATTCATATTTAAACAGAAGGCTTAAGTGTATCAAAAAGGGATATTTGGACAGGTTGAATTTGCAGTTTCAAAACTGCTCTGACAAGCTTCAGTGTGGGGTCTGCAGTCAGGTTTGCACTATCACTGTAGTGAATCGCACAATAGGTGGTGCTGGCCACTAGCAATGTTTAACGTAAAGACCCTGGGTACACTTTCTATTATATACCTAGGACGAATGTATTTATTAAAATTGAAATTTGGAGTATCATCAATTTCAACTTTTTAGAGGTCAGAAGACATGCAATGGGACCTTGTTTGCAGAGTCCTAGTTCAGAACACCTCAGTCAAGACAATGGGGATGATCGTGCACAAAAAGGCATTTTCCTGCTGTCACAAATTACCTTTTTTACCATATGTAACCTCCCATATCTACTGTAAAAACGTAACTTACCTTGCCAACTTACCATACTACCATACCTAACCAAATTTACATTCTTATGTAACACACCTGTCATATCTACCTACTATACCTAACCTATTTTACCTCAGCTACCATATCAACCTTAACTAAGTCTTAATGCCACCCTATATCTCCTATAAGAATTTGAGTTATTAGTTGAGAGGAAAACTCTCAAAACAAATCAGAAAAATAGAGTAAAATGACACCAAAACGAAAAAATCTAATACAGGAAGACAGAGTTTTAATCTTTGAAATAGAAATAGTACCAAGAAGCACAACGTGCTTCTTGTTGCTAATAATTCAACATTCCCAGGCACATTCCTAGACACAGTTTCAAACCTTATAATACTATACTCCAACCTCTGCATTCTTGGTGACCTAAACATTTGGTTTGACAAACCCAATATGACATATCCAAAGCTATCACCACAGGCCTAGTCACATTGAACCTACATCTGTTTGTACACAATCCCAACCACATCGCTAGCCACATCATAGATGTCATTTTTGCAAACCCAGAAGTAGTCACCATTCAAAGTATCACACCAGTCACATGGTCAGAACACCATTTAGTAACTTCCTAAAATAAAACACTACAAACCAACACACCCAAGACCACCTTACATACATACATCTATCAACCATGGAACAAACTCAATTTTGAAAACATAGAAACATAACTAGTACCCAACACAGATCTAGACACATTACATTCAGTTCCAAAACTGTATGAGTGGCTACAGGAAGCTTTCGATATCCAAATCCCACACAAAAAATCTAAACAGGACAAAAGAAGACCAACACCTTGGAGAAATACAGAACTTAAAAAGAAAAAACAACAAATCAGAAGGCTGCAATGAACCTGGCTCAAAGCAAACAAAATTCAAGACAAAGTACATCTACATAATCTTAACAGAATATACAAATCATTAATCAAAAAAGATAAAAAAGGTACTACTCAGGGAGAATTCAAAATGCTAAATCTGCTAATAAAGAATGTTATACAATTCTCAAGGAATTCTGAAAATCTAAAAGCATGGAAGGAACTCATCCCATTGCTCACGAATTCACAGACATACTGGCAAATCATTTCACAACTAAGACAGACACATTGGACTCCTATTTAAATCAATGGAAAACCACCAGCACCAACCCATTTCCTAAAATCTCCTCCAAGAGTAAGCCAACTCAGCATCTACACTCCTTCAAACAAATATCACAAAGTGAAGTTATGGATTTGCTCAAAGCAAGCAGGTCTTCCGCCAGCCCTTCTAACCTTTGTCCAGCACACATTTTATTTAGTTCTGTTGTCACACCTATAAAATGAATCTTCAATAGTTCTTTAACTACAGGAACCTTTCCTGAAGACCTTAAAAAGGAGGACATGTGCCTGGAAACTTGGAAAACAAACCTGGACCCACAGGACACCAACTACAAACCGATTACAAATTGACCTTTCCTGGACAAACTGATAGAAAGAGCAGCATTCACCCATATGTCACAATTAATTAAAATTAACTCTATTCTTTGAGACTACCAAACTGGATTCTACGTAGGAAGAGGCACTGACTGCACTCTGGGATGATCTTAAAAACACAGTCGACCGCAATGGAGTTGCTGATGACCATGACACCCGAATTTCAAAGATTCCACAAAGCCGGGATAGAAGGAACTGCTCTTGAGTGGATCACATCTTACCTTCAAAACAGAACAAATGTAATCTATTCTCCCCTTTCTCGTCCAAACCCTACTTCACAATAGCAGGTGACTCTCAGGTATCAGTCATCTCACATATGCTTTTCAACATCTACATGATGTCATTAACAGAATTGATCAATTAATTTAAACTCACATGCTACAACTATGACACACAAATACTGCTTAAGTTGGAATGCCCCAAAAATATTGGAAACTCACAAATCTTCAGTTGCCTCAGAGTCATTTATCAGTGGATGATTTGGAGCCATCTCAAACTGAATGCTTCCAAAACGGAAAATCTCACATGTGGCGACTGGAAAAATTATGACCCACTATGCGTATGTGATCTGGGACCACCTCCTCAAGTATCTACGGAAGTTAAAAACCTTGGAATTACAATGGACTCCAAGTTAGCAATGAATGCCCAAGTGGACAAATTAGCACAATCAAACTTCATCACTTTGAAAACTCTGCAACGCATCTTCCCCCACCTAGGATTTCCACACAAGGTCCAAGAAACTATCTCTCTTGCACTATCTAAGCTAGATTACACCAATGGTCCCTACCATGGATTATCTCTATCTACTATGAAAAACTACCACGTATTCGGAACTCAGCTGCCCGACTACTACTACATGTAAAGCAACAAGCCAACATTCCCCCCTGCCTTAAAGGCACTACATTGGTTACCTGTTGCCAGAAAATCCACATTCAAGCTGCTTTGTTTCACCCACAAAGCAATACATGGAACAGGACCACTTTTTTTATCAGAAATAAAATTAACAAATACATTTAGCAAGGAAATCTCTGTCAAATATTGGCACCCCGACTTAAAACACCACCATAAATGAAAATGACTATAGGTGGTACATCGTTCTCAGTTCAAGTGCAACCCTATAGAATTCATTACTCCCAAATATAAGATCCAAAGATAACTATCTTGTCTTCAGAAGACTACTCAAGAGTTGGCTATTTCCTTCAGAACCACCATATCGAAACAGAAATAGACTGCATATGCCTGTGTTGAACAACATTTGTAATCTGACTATGTGTATATATATATAGATATGGGCATTTCATTATGAAATATGTATAATTATTATTTCATAATAGTAAGATATGTACATACTCTATAAGCCTGTTTGACAAATGTATATTTACTCACGGATAAATGTATATATGTGTGTATGTGTATATATATATGTGTGTGTGTATATATATATATATAAATAAATGTATATATATATATATATATATATATATATATATATATATATATATATATATATATATATATATATAATATATATACAATACAATGTATTTGTATATGTGCATGTACACATATATATGTGTATATTATTCTATGCTTAACATGTTCATAGGTTATTGCATATTTCCTAGATAATTTGTTAGATCAGATATTTATAAATTCCTGCTTTCATTTTAGATATCACAATGAGCAAATGCTATCCTTACTATTTTATCAGCAAGCATTTTGCTATTGAAAATTGAGGAAAGATAAAATAATGTTAGAAATGTACACACATAAATTAACCTCAAATATTGACAATCTTGAAAGTCTATGTTTATACAACACAACTTTAAATCTCAAAATATTACATCCATGGTTATATTCCTTGAACATATTTTACATTACTATGTATTTATATATCTATTTATTTATTACTTTAGTTTTACTGTACAAGAGGGGGAAAAACAAAATAAATGAAAAAGAAAAAGAAAATAAAAATCTCTAGAGTAAGCTTTACTCTGTCTCTCCATCACCCTATATCTCTAGCAATCCATACACCATCCCTGTTCTCTGATTCATCCCAAACCCGTTCTACCACTATGATCTCCAAAATAACCCTGCCTAAGCTCTTCCCTCCTCTACCGCTACTGGCCCACCCCAAATCTTAGTTTACTACTATGATTTCCAAAACAACCTTACTAACTTCTCCCTCACTTATCTCATCTTTGACTAATCCAAAACCACATTTACTACTATGATCTCCCTAACCCCTTTCAACAGAGTCTTCCCTCCTCCATTTCTCCTTTACTCAACCCAAGCCTCATCCTAACACTATAAACTCCAAATTAACACTTCTGTATTCTTCCCTCATCTATTCCTCCATTACTGTATACAAATCTACTAACAAATTCACATATCCTCTGCTCAAATCAACTCATGCTAATACTAATACTGTACCCATATTTGTCTATATTAATCCACCACTAATCCTTTTGGGTTCCAGAGTAGCGTGCTACTCACCGAAGAGCAATTCAATGCCTCGTCAGGGGTAGTAAGTGCTATATAAATACAATTACAATTACAATTAAAGTGCCAATGATATTCAATAGTCATGGTAGAACAATCCCTAGATATAATTTGACTCTGACCACAATGGAGCATGGGTCAAATCCACTAACCAGGTTCATCCTGGTTAAAGACTGTGGCGGACGGTGTTAAAGCGGCGGTAAGACCGCAAACAGGCCAGCGGACAAAAAAAGGGAATCATGACCCTGGCGGAAACCGCCAACAAAGACAGCCACTTTAACACACCGCCCGCCACGGCGGTACAGACAAGCAGCGCGGCGGTCACCGCCAACAGACAGGCGGAAGACAATGTACCGCCCATAGTATCACAACCCGCCAATCCGCCACCTTTTCCGGGGCGGTTTCACTGTGGATAAAAACACGGCGAAACAGTTTCTGCAATGGGAATACGCTCACCTGAACACATCCCACGAGGAAGGAGGACGGAATTACAAATCCTACCGGCCCTTGTATTCCTACTCATCTACGAAGACCAACGCCGGCGCCGGCGAAGACAACGGTGAGTACTGCAACTACGACATAGGGGAGGGGGGAGGCAAAAGTCAGGGGGACACACATGCAACACCCCCACCCCCACCCTCGCATATTACAACACACACACCAATGCATTTAGAAACATCACAGTAACAACCCACAACCCCCCCCGGAAGAATGCAAAGACAAAACGAAATCAGTTCAAACATTGTAATGTATCAATATACATGTCTCAAATATATACAGATATATTATAAAATCAGTCAAAAGTATATACATTACGAGAAGTAGTGCAGATATGCACATATCAATGTCCGTGCACCACTAGTCCAAAAATGCATGGGCGAGGCCCACACAAGATACCTGTACACAAACGGAGAGAACACTGCAGGGGCATCAGAGAGAAATACAACAGGCACCTCAGGGGGAAGGGAAGGGGGGGCACCTCAGCCGGATGAATGCAAAGCCAGATCCACGACGGGGCTCCATGCCCATTGATGTATCCTGGGGAGTGCAAAGCCACAGTCTCTCAAGTCTCTACAGTGGGTGGCTTGCCCACTGTTCCATCCTGGGGAGTGCAAAGCCACAGTCTCTCAAGTCTCTACAGTGGGTGGGTTGCCCACTGCCATATCCTGGGGAGTGCAAAGCCACAGTCTCTCAAGTCTCTACAGTGGGTGGGTTGCCCACTGCCATATCCTGGGGAGTGCAAAGCCACAGTCTCTCAAGTCTCTACAGTGGGTGGGTTGCCCACTGGCCCATCCTGGGGCGTGCAAAGCCACAGTCTCTCAAGTAGATAACAGCCTCCACTGGTTTTGGAGGGGGACTGGTGCCCAGAGTGCTTCATCCTGTGAAGGACAGACAGAGTGGATGGATCTCTCCACTGGTTCTGGAGGGGGAATCGTGCCCAGACTGGATTAGTCTCCCCGTGACAGTTCCTGTCCCGTCAGCTGCACATGGGACAACGATGCTTGATGTGGCGCTCTTTTCCTTCTTCAGCGGTGCATGCCCAGTTCAGCGGTGCTTTGCCATGGCGGTCTCTGGACTGTTCAGCTGTGCTTTGCCATGGCGGTTCTGGACTGTTCAGCGGTGCTTTGCCATGGCGGTCTCTGGACTGTTCAGCGGTGCTTTGCCACGGCGGTCCTGGACTGTTCAGCGGTGCTTTGCCATGGCGTTCTCTGGACTGTTCAGAGGTGCTTTGCCATGGCGGTTCTGGACTGTTCAGCGGTGCTTTGCCATGGCGGTTCTGGACTGTTCAGCGGTGCTTTGCCATGGCGGTCTCTGGACTGTTCAGCGGTGCTTTGCCATGGCGGTCTCTGGACTGGGCATTGGTGTGTGGCATGACGTTCTCTGGACTGGGCATTGGTGTGTGGCATGACGTACTCTGGACTGAGCATTGGTGTGTGTCATGATGTTCTCTGGACTGGGCATTGGTGTGTGGCATGACGTACTCTGGACTAGGCATTGGTGTGTGGCATGACATTCCCTCATTGCCCAGCGGGGTTGTGGCTGCTGGGGCCATCCTGGGCACTGACTCTGGTGGTGGCGGTAGTCTCCTGACCAGTGATGATACTTGGGCCCTCCTGGGCACTGACTCCGGCAGTGGTCTCCTGACCAGTGACGATACTTGGGCCCTCCTGGGCACTGACTCCGGCGGTGGTCTCCTGACCAGTGACGATACTTGGGCCCTCCTGGGCACTGACTCCCGCGTGGCGGTGGTCTCCTGACCAGTGACGATACTTGGGCCCTCCTGGGCAATGACTCCGGCGGTGGTCTCCTGACCAGTGACGATACTTGGGCCCTCCTGGGCACTGACTCCGGCGATGGCGGTGGTCTCCTGACCAGTGACGATACTTGGGCCCTCCTGGGCAATGACTCCGGCGGTGGTCTCCTGACCAGTGACAACGGTGCTGGCAGTGGCGTCCCAGCCGCCGGGAAGGATGCCGCCCTTCTCAACAGTGATGCTCACACCAGGCTGTGCAGACTTCTTCTGGCCCTTCCCCACCTTTGGAGGAGTCACAGCTGACTCTGCAATCCCCCTGGGACCCCTGTGAGTTGTTTTGCCTCCAGGAGTCTTCACACGGTCCCGTCTGCCACTTTCCAACTTCAGAGCCTTTACAGGGGGTGGACTGGCAGTGCCTTGGCTCCGTGTCACACTGCCTACCCTGGTGGCCGGTGCACTCCACACATCTTGAACAAGCACCACTGGTACTGGAGGCTTTTTGGCTGAGGTGCTACGACGGGACTGATGAATTGGAGGGGTGGGGGCAAAAAGGTCAACTTTGCAGAGGGACAGTTTCTGACGAACACTGGGATGGGTAGCTGGAGGGGGTCTGGGAGTGGAGGAAGAGGAGGTGGTTGTAGGAGGTGTCACTTTAGGTGTTTTGGGTGCAGGTGCAGGTGCAGGTACTGGAGGCTGTCGTGAGGTGGATGGATGTTGGTTGTGTGGGTGCCCGCGTTTGTGTACTTTGGGAGGGGACGTCACACACACACTGGGAGAGGACACAGGGGACGTGTAAATGGTAGTGGGGGTGGCGAGTGCAGGTGAGCGGGGTGTGGTGCAGGGTGTTCTGGTGCGAGTCCTGGTGCCTGTAGATGTAGTGCATGCAGGTGAGAGTGTAGACGATACTGGGAGGGAGGAGGCAGACGGCGAGGAGGGGGACACAGTGGTGGCAGTGGATGATGCTGTGTCTGCATGTGGGTGATGCTTGTGTGTGTGCTTGTGGGTTGTGTGGTGCCTATGTTTGCCAGAGCTACTTTTGTGTGTTGAGGTGTGTGCATGCTTGTCTGATGGTGTGGTTGTGATAGGCTGGGGTACAGGGGATTGGATCTGGGTGGAGGAAGTTGGAGGGGGGAGGCTAGACACAGGGACAATGGCTGCCATCAGTGCTGAGGCCAGAGATTGCAGGGTTCGATGAAGGGCAGCCTGACCAGAATGAATGCCCTCCAGGAATGCATTACCGTGTTGCAACTCCCTTTCTACACCCTGGATGGCATTCACAATGGTAGACTGCCCAACAGGGAGTGACCTGATGAGGTCAATGGCCTCCTCACTGAGGGCAGCAGGGGTGACTGGGGCAGGGCCTGAGGTGCCTGGGGCGAAGGTGATGCCCACCCTCCTGGGTGAGCAGGCACGGGGCGAACGCTGAGGGGCTGCTGGGAGGGCGGTGCTGGTAGGGGAGGTGGCGGCTGTACCTGTAGAAGTGGGGCGCACAGATGGTGCCGCCACCACAAGGGAGCTCCCATCGGCGGACGAGTCCGTGTCGCTGGTTGGTGATCTGGTGGCCGACGTGAAGCTCCCCTCGCCCTCCGTCCCACTGGTGCATTCCTGAGTCCGTGGTGTGGCCCTCCATGGCCATGTGGGATGCAGCTCCCTCGTGCTCCAGTGCCACTGTACCTCCGCCTGATGATGCTGATGCACAAAAAAACAGGGAGAGCAGAAGGGGGGGGGGAAGACAGAAGAAAGACAGGTTGAGTGCATGGCATACTGCTACCGTTGGCGGACAATACAGACACAGCAGCCCCCTGCACTATGCCGTGCTCCTTGCCTCTACAGATGCAATTTCAGGTATCTGGCCTACATGGGTATGGTGGACATCTGCACACATGGATGCCACAGGGGCATGTATACCTGTACTTGGCACTCTACTGCGGTGGGGTAGAGTGCCACATGGCCTGCATTACGGAGGGGCCTAGCCTACGTATTTCTGCCTGGCCTAGGTACACCCACAGCCCTCCTCCCTCAGCCAGACCCTCCACTGCGTGCCAAGTACCCAGAATGAGTTTGTACTCACCCCCTTGTGTCTGCTGTGATGCCCTCAAGCGCCCATCCAACTCCGGGTAGGCCACCGCCAGGATCCCGAACATCAGGGGGGTCATGGTGCGACGGGCACCCCTCCCACGTTGAGAGCCCCCCCCCCAGCTGACCCTCCACCGTCTTCTTGCTACAGCGGCAGATGTCCTCCCATCTTTTCCGGCAGTGGGTGCCCCGTCTCTGGTGGACCCCCAGGGTCCGGACGTCCTTGGCGATGGCACGCCAAATGTCCTTCTTCTGGTAGGCGCTGACCTACATGACAATGACAAGGGAAGAAGAGAAGTCATTACCAACTGCACCGTCGATGTGAGTGTCCCCCCTCCCTACACTAGCCATGTGGCACATGCATTCACATGCATTAATGTTCCCTGAACTCTGCCCCCTTCCCTCTTACAACCAGTCCTCTCCACCCAGGCCTAGCCCATACAACATGCTAACTGTGTACTAACCTGTTGGTCTGGAGGATCGTAGAGTAGCGTTTACTGGGGGAGGACCCCGTCTACTAGTTTCTCCAACTCCTGAGCAGTGAAGGCAGGGGCCCTTTCCCCAGACGCAGCAGCCATTGTCGCTTCCAGAACGAAGTCACAGCAGCACTTGCAGTGTATGTCCTCTCCTGTCGAAGATCAGGTATTTAGTGATTGAACAGATAGAAAATGGCAGTGACGTCCGTGGCGGTGATGTCCGCGGCGGTGCGTATCATCACCGGTGGCGCACTCGTTCATTGGCTCCTGGGTCCCATAGGGTCCAATGTTAACCAATGCAGCATTGCGCCGCGGTCTACGACCGCCTACGGCGACGGTGTGCAGCGGCAACGCAGTTACCCCACAATCCCATTGTCCCAGTTTAGAGGTCAGGCAGCCGCCATTTCAGGGGGCCACATGGCTTCATTTACTTCTGCATCACACATAGCTAGGCCTACACTCAACACACATACAGGAAGGGTTTTGTGTTTGGTGTCGTGTTCTGTGTAACTGTGGGTACATACCTGGAAAAAAATTGACTCTGTGGTCTCTATTGTCCTTCCTAGGCACCGTCAGTTGGGACAATTGAGAAGATGGCGGAATCCTCCGGTGTACCGACCGCTGGTGGACCTGTTGACAATGGAGGAGCGACATTTAATCGTCACCTACAGGTTTGACCGTGCCACTATCCAGGAACTATGTACCCAGTAGGAGCCAGACCTGATGTCACCAATCCGCCATCCCACTGGAATCCCCCCTGACGTGCAGGTGCTGTCAGTGCTCCATTTCCTTGCAAGTGGGTCTTTTCAGACAACAGTGGCCATGGCATCAGGGATGTCCCAGCCTATGTTTTCCAACGTGCTGTCCAGTGTGTTGGCTGCCCTGCTGAAACACGTAAGGAGATACATCATTTTCCCTGAGGTGGAAGATTTGGCTACAGTGAAAGGTGAGTTCTATGCCCTTGGACATATCCCCAACATTATAGGTGCTATTGATTGGGACCCATGTAGCTCTGGTGTCCCCCCACAGGAGTGAACAGGTGTACAGGAACCGGAAGAGTTATCATTCGATGAATGTACAGATGGTATGTTTGGCAGACCAGTACATCTCTCAGGTAAATGCTATGTTTCCTGGCTCAGTGCATGACGCCTACATCCTGCGGAATAGCAGCATCCCTGATATGATGGGTCAACTCCAGAGGCACCGTGTGTGGCTATTAGGAGACTCTTGTTACCCCAACCAGTCCTGGCAATTGACCGCAGTGAGGAATCCCAGGACCAGGGCAGAGGAACGGTACAATGAGACCCATGGGCGGACTAGGAGGGTGATCGAACGCACCTTCGGCCTCCGGAAGGCCAGGTTCAGGTGCCTCCATATGACAGGTGGTTCTCTATTCTACTCACTGAAGAAGGTGTGCCAGATCATCATCGCCTGCTCGATGCTTTACAATCTTGCATTGCGACGCCAGGTGCCTTTTCTGCAGGAGGATGGTCCGGATGACGGTGTTGTGGCAGCTGTGGAGCCTGTGGAGCCTGTGGACAGTGATGAGGAGGAAGCTGAGGAAGAAGACAACGACAACAGGGAGTCAGTCATACAGCAATGTTTCCAGTGACACACAGGTGAGAACATTTTCATTTTTACCATTACATTCACTGTCACACGTCTTCCTCTATCCTGTGTGTAATTTCATAGCATTATTTGGTAACTGAGTTGTACCTTTCCATTACGGTTTCACAGGTGTGGTTACCAACGTGTGTCATCTGCATGCATCCTTCATGGACTTGTGATGTGTGACATAGGTATGTTGCCTTTACAACTAGAAACGCATTTTGACACTGTCATTGATAATACATTTTACCAAATCATAGACTGTCTCCAGATTGTTTTGTGGTTCAAGGGTGTTTATTTAAGTGCTCAAAAATGGAGGGGGCTTGTAAAATGGTGATGGGGACGGTGGAGGAATGTCCATGGTATAGTCCAGTCTATTGGTCACACAGGTGCACTGCCCATATGGGCATAGGAAGTGGAGCTGGGGCAGTTTCAGTATGGACAGGGTAACAAAGTGGGACAGTGGGAGGACAATCAGAGTGGTCTCATTTCCTGGCGGGGGTCTTGCCATCTTGCTCTGTCCTGTTCCTGGATCTCAGGGCCTGCTTGCGTGGTGTTTGTCCGTCTGCAGGGGGTGGGGTGCTGGTGTGGTGGTCCTGTGGCGGGGCGTCCTGTCCACTTGTGCCGGCGGAGGTGGTGGGCAGTTCATCGTCCTGGCTAGTGTCAGGGGCCCCTTGGACTGCCACGGTGTCCCTCAAGGTCTGCTGTATGTCCTTCAGCACCCCTACGATGGTGCCCAAGGCAGAGCTGATGGTCCTGAGCTCCTCCCTGAACCCCAAATACTGGTCCTCCTGCAGGCGCTGGGTCTCCTGAAACTTGACCAGGACCGTGGCCATCGTCTCCTGGGAGTGGTGGTATGCTCCCATGATGGAGGAGAGGGCCTCGTGGAGAGTGGGTTCCCTTGGCTTGTCCGCCCCCTGTCGCACAGCAGCCCTCCCAGTTCCCCTGTGTTCCTGTGTCTCCGTCCCCTGGACCATGTGCCCACTACCACTGCCCCCAGGTCCCTGTTGTTGTTGGGGTGGCGGGTTATCCTGGGTTCCCTGTAGTGGTGGACACACCGCTGATTGACCTGTCCTGGGTACGGAGGTTTGGGCCCGCTGGGTGGGTGCTGTGCTGGTGTTACCAGAGGGTGGAAGGTCAGTGTTGGGCTGTGCCTGTGCAAGGGGAACCGACTGAACCGAGGCCCACGATGGTCCGGGCTGGTCATCAGGATCCAGTAGGGCAGAGCTGCTATCGTCACTGTGGGCCTCTTCTGTGGGTGGAGTGGAGTTGTCTGGACCCTCCGGGGTGGTGACGGTCCTTCGTGTTCCTCCAGGGGCATAAGTGCATGATTATTGCATGTGTGTGTCATGGTGTGCAATTGGTGGCTCACCGTGTACCCCAGTGCAAGCATTCCTGCGTGGAGGCTTGTGTGATGATGGTTTAGGGGGGTGTATGGGTATGTGCAGTGGGCATGCTTTAGTGATGGTTGTCCATGCTTAGCTGTTTCATGCAGGGCTTGGTGTTGGGATGGGTGGTTTGTGTTATGAGTACATTAGTGAGGAGTTGGAGTGATAGGGGAGGGGGTGAGGGCGGGGGGGGTGATAGCATGCAGGTAGGTGTGGGGGATATGAAAGTTAAGAATTTAATTACCAGTGTCCATTCGTCCACCGACTCCTCCGAGGCCCTCTGGATGCATGATGGTCAAGACTTGCTCCTCCCATGTTGTTAGTTGTGGGGGAGGAGGTGGGGGTCCGCCGCCAGTCCGCTGAACCACAATGTTGTGCCTGGAGACCGCTGAACGCACCTTCCCCCGTAGGTCGTTCCACCTCTTCCTGATGTCCTCCCGATTTCTTGGATGCTGTCCCACAGCGTTGACCCTGTCGACTATTCTGCGCCATAGCTCCACCTTCCTGGCTATGGATGTGTGCTGCACCTGTGAGCCAAATAGCTGTGGCTCTACACGTAGGATTTCCTCCACCATGACCTGAAGCTCCTCCTCGGAAAAGCGGGGGTGTCTTTGGCGTGACATGGGGTGGTGTGTGTGATGTGTGGGGCGGTGTCAGTGTTGATGTGTGTGGTGATGTGTAATGGTATGTGGTGTTTTGTGCGTGGATGTTGTGTGGGTGATGGTGTTGTGTGCCTCTGTGTGGTGGGGTTGTCTATTCTGTGCTGTCTCTCTGGCCTTCGTGACTAATTTTTGGTCGTAGGTGTTTGTCGGTGATGTGGGTGTGTGTTTTATATAGTGTTGGGTGTGTGGGAGTGGTGTTTGTATGTGTATCAGGTGTGTGTATTTGGAATTGTCCAATGTGGCGGTGTTTTGGAGATGTGTGTGTATTTTGAGCACGGCGGTGTGTACCGCCAATGGAATACCGCGGTTGAAAGACCGCCGCGTGGATTCGTGAGTCGTAATAGCATGGGCGTGTTTCTGTTGGCGTGGAGGTGGAGGTTTTGTTTTCGTTACTTTAACACTGACCTTTAGTGTGGCGGACTTGTGTGGGTGTATGAATTTCAGCTGATTCCGAGATGTGGGTCATAATAGCTGTGGCGGAGTTCTGTGGCGCCGGCGGTGTATTGGCGGTCTTCTGCACGGCGGTAACCGGCTTTTACCGCCAATGTTGTAATGACCCCCTGTATCTTCTGATTTGAGGGCCCAATTTAAACTTTTTGACACAAAACTACGCTAACACAGTTTTGCATCAAAATGTTTTAGTGTGTCTAGCGCCAAAAAATAGGTTAGAGTAAATTTTTTTGACGTTAACCATTGCGACTTCTTGTTAGGCAAAATGATGTTGACGCCGGAAAAATTACTCTAACCCGTTTCACAACACGTAAACATGTTGCAAAACAGAACTGCACAACTTTTACCCGCATTAGCATCAAATACAGACGGTAACTGAGAAAACAGTGCAAAGAAGTGGCAAAATTGAGCTAGAAAGCCAAGAGAGACACCAGGATGAACCCAATCAACCAGGAATCAGTCAGGAAGACCCACGGGAGGGAGAAGTAAAAGAGAAATAGTAGTTTCAGTGCGGAGGAGCACAGAATACTGGTGAGAGAGGTGATAGAGCATCATCAACTCTTTATCACCTCCAATTGCCAATTGGCAAAGAGCGGGAATCTGGCAGCAGATAGTAGACAAGGTGACCAGTGTGGCAGAGGTGAGGAGAACCGTAACAGAGTGCTGGAAACGCTGGCATGATTGTAAGCGAAGGACAAAGGCAAAAATTACAAGGAACAGGAAGGTATCAATGCAGACTGGCGAGGGTAGTTCAGCACAACAAGAGGACTCGGACGAGATGGAGGAAATGGTTGCAGCATTCATCCCGGAAGAACTGGAATCGCAGGACAGGACAGTGTAGACTACCAGGAAGTATCACGAATGCAGGGTAAGTTGCATGTGGGAAATTAATGCTAAATTGTCAAGTGCAAAAAGGGGGAGGCACATAAGACTCACACAATGCATAACAAAGGAGCGCAGAGGGACACATTGCACATGAAGCAAGTTGCACCATGCTGACGTAAGCTAAACATGTACCTAGGCCTTGGTTGTGCCATGCACCACAACATGTACACTTCCTGGACATATATCAATCACCAGGCCTAAATACCTACATGTACACATGTAGCATATGGGATGGATGGCATGTGTAATGACTTTGCCTCTGGTTGTATCATCACAACATCCCTTTCATATAGTGATATTAACCCTACAAACACATCCAAGACTTCCGATACTAGGTAGTCAGTCAGTACCATTCCTGGGGTTACGTTATGGTGGTGTCCCTTGCAGTAACACCTTGCAACTGCCTTGCCTCATTGCCCAAACACATGTGTGCTGCACCTCACAGCACACAAGTCATTGCAACCGTTCCAACAGTACCCAGACATTTGCCGGTAGCACCACCACCACGCACATTGACAACACATCCACCTAAGGCAGCCATATTGCAGTGAGGATGCCCCCGGGTTTCACCACCAAGCAAAGGCTGGTGGAAAAGCGGTAACAGACCTGGAGGGGAGCGTTGATCGTAATACTGGTCTGGTGTCACAAGACAGGTGGCATTGCCAGTCTGTAAGCTTCTGGAAACCTGCCAGTGCCAGGCCATTGGCCCATGAGGCATTTCCCATTGACAACATGTGCCACTACCACTTGTGCTGTTGGGGGTGGTCATTTAGACAATGGCAGTTAGGTGGTCATCGGACTGCCACGCTTGTAATGAGTGATCAGTATGACTAAGGCCCTGACATAAGTTCAGCTCCAGTTAACTGGCTATGTCCATGAACTAAGTTGCCATCAGGCACTGCCATATACAAAATGATGTACACAGCCAAAAATGATACCCATTCTGCCTGTCCATTGATCTACCCCTGTGTCAATTTAGCTGCAGTGCCACTATTCTGCATCTCTTGCAGCACACTGCAAGGATGGCTGCATTGAGGGGGAGATCATAGTTGTGTAGGAAGGTACATCTTCTAGCACAGACAGAAGATGAAAAGGAAATATGCTAGGTCCATGTGTGCTGTGCAATGTAGAACACACACAGACACATCAACATGAGGAGCTATCAAAGGAAATACAAGCATAGTGTCCTGGTTTCAGTACCGCACCGGTGTATGTGAAACATGTAAGACTGGGACAAGGGCCTATTGCCATGTGTGGTGCTGTGGCTTGACCACTGCCAAACCCATTGCAAGGCCCTACCATGCAATGGATGCATAGGGAGGGTTGATAATAACAAGATTGTGTCAAGCCACAAAAAGGATATACATCAGACCTAGTAGATATGACGCAGCCAATTGCGCCAATTGAGCTGCCCCTCATGTGACACTCAGGGGGGCAAAGGGCTGATAGACTGCAACCATGATGTACAGGAGGGAAGATGACAATGAGCCACCAAAAGCAAGTCAGTGACGTGACATGTTAACTTCCACTATACAGAATTTGTTTGATTTTACCCCATCACACTGCAGAGGATGATGGCTCTCCTAATGATCTGCCTGTCCTGGTGTTCCCGGTTGACCTGGATGACCAGCTGACAACCATCAGCCAAGAGACCCTCCAAGAAGTCCTCGTATCCCTCCAGACACCACCTTCGGTTGCAAGGAGGACAAAAGATGTAGTAGCCATCCCAGATGCCCCACCCAACACCCCAATAGTATGACCTGCCAGCACAAACACAGCTGAGGACTCCGAGGACCCAGGGACCAGCTTTAAGAGGACAGTGGTAGGAGTCCAACAGGAGTTGTCCAAGGAGGTGCGGGTGGGGATGGAGATTGTGGCAGCCAGCCTAGAGGGTATGCGCACGTGCCTCATCATGGCCAATGAACAGACTGCAGCCAAACAAGGCACACACTCCCCACTGCATGGAGTCCAGCAGTGTCTGAGGGACATAGGTGCTGCCCATGAGGGAGAGGCCACAACAACTGCCCTCCCGAACTGGCAGCAGTGTGCTTGAAAACAAGATGGACGCCATGCAGCGGGAACTGGTCTCCCGCAGGCAGGCATGGCTGCCTACCACGGGATGTTGCCACTATACTAAAAAACCAACAGTTCCTCCTTGCTACAATGATGCCATATGTAGTGTCACAGATGGCAGCTGCCGGGAATTCGTACTCCACATCTGCAACCACTGAAGCATGTGTGGCCCCTCTACCTCCCCACCATCCAGGGCAGAGGAGACACCACACACATTGGAGGATGAAGATGTAAAACAGATCATCTTCACCCGTAAGAGTTCCCAGTAGCACCAACCCATGCCACATGGGCAGTGTTTTCTTTTGTCCTGTGCTTTGAATCATGCCAGTGTTAGCACAGTTGGATATGTGCACTCCTCAAAGACACACTGTTGACCTGTCTGCTATGGACTGTCATTGTTTCTCACCTTTAAGTTGCCAAATCATGTTCCTCTGCACTTAATGACAATTTACCAATGCATGTCCTATGACATGATCCTCAACCCTGGACTTGTGTTGTGTCACATTTGTATGGATTTTAGTAATGGGGTCACTGACCTGGAAATTGTAAATATTGCACTACAACACTTGTAAATAAGCACCTCCTACACAAATTGCATGTCATTGTGTATTGTGACACATATACTATGCTTAGGAATGGTGATGTGTGTACCCATGCCATTAGTCACAGAGTGTCAGTACAAGAGTGCAGGAATAATGGGGCACATATCTACACACAAGGTTCCTACATGATAAATGTCAATGCTTGTCTTATCCCCTACAAGCAATTCACTGAGTATGTAAAACATGTAGAACACATGTATGCTTTATTCACTACATACAGCAGGAATGGCTGTGAAACAGTTCTTGGGCAATATCATCAGCTCGGAGTACCAGTAGAACACATTAATGTGATACAGAGGTACATAGCCTCATCTGTAATTACCAATGGTCAGTTAAGCAGGTTAGTTTTCAAATGTAGGCTCTTGTCACATGTGCCACAGTGTCCAACGTTCCTATACAGGACCCTAGCACTGACTACAGAATTACTACACCTACCTGTCCAATTCAAAGAAAATATAGTCACCATGAGTGGTGGGCACACTGGATGGCGGATGCATGCAAAAGTAGACATGTTGTTGCTGCCAATGTGACAGTTCAATTGGAAACAGGTGATGAACATCTCAAGAGAGGGAATTAAGATGCAGGATGGAATCCCTAGGCCAACACACAATTTTCTACTGTGCACTTATGGAAAGACCCTGAGACACAAGCATATGACACAAAAAGTAAAGGAGTACCCAAAAATATTTATTAAATATGTAACTAAACTAAATAACTCAAGAAAACCTTTCCCAACCTAAACTAACCTATTCTAACTATATTTAACCAACAACTACTGCTAACTACCCTTAGCTAAACTTACCTAACACATTTAACACCACCCTCAAGTTACAAGACACATGCAAGACAATATATACCTGTACTACACATATACTAACTAAATCTAAACAAATATATATTTTTTTGTATTTTTTTAACACATATATACCCAACATGACCCACTACCCATCGACCCACCAATTAGCACGTAAATATAAGTAAAACACCCACCCTAAAACCACTTACCCTATCTAAACTACATACCTACACTAACCTAACACTAACCCACTAAAACCCACTTTAAAACATGAATGAAAATGAGGAGGGAGGGGACAGAACTTGGAGGTGACAGTACCGATGTCAGTTAAAGTTTGGCCTTCTTGAGTTTTTTTATGTATTTGAGTCTCTTTGTGTTGGCAGCCACCTCCTTCTCCAAACTGTTCAACCGTTGCAACACAAGGGAAACGTCCCTCTGTAGATCCTGCAGCATTTTTGGGTCCATTGCAGCAGGTGGTGTGGGCTGTTTTACTGAGGTCGAAGCTGTGGCAGTTGTGGTTGTTGGCGTGGTGGCAGCTGTGTCTCTTCTATGTGGCCACTGCCAGTGTGGGGCCCCCTTGTGTGAATGCTCGCCATTCCCCTGTTGATTTCTCAGCATGATAGTGGTGTGCCATTCTCCGGAACCCAGATTCCAATGCCAGGATATGGCAGTAGAGGACTGCCCTCTTTTGAAAGGCACGCAGTTCCTCTTTGGTCATGTTGTCAGCTGTTAAATGGAGACAGGCAGCCATCAGTGTCAGCATTGTGTGGAGTTTGTACAGAATATTAGTGTGCACTTCTACATCTAACTACATGTACACTCCAACTCACACTCAAGAAAAGACAATGGCCCTGATAATCTTAACAACAACACTGTCTTAGCATCATTTCATTGACAGCAAAGCGATGCAAACCAAGATTATGAACCAAACACACAGAAATGTGCATTGCTTTTGCGTAATATGTACTAATGCAAAGGCAGCGTAAACATCACATAGCTCAGGCCCAAACTTCCTCATCGTCTGTGTCAATTTCAACCATACATCACCAGTGAACATGTTATTTGGAGGATGGGATGCTGTTGATAACCATAAGGGGTCAGTGCTGATAGGTACACATGCAAGTCCAATCAATATGACTATCACCTACACTGTGAGCATCACATCTACCTACACATTTGGTATTCCTCTCTCCCTGGGTCTAAGGGGGGATGGCCATGCAATCCATCATCTCAACTGTCCTGGTAATCCACCAAGGCATGCACACTCATATATGGAGTCAGGGAGTGGACCATATGTTAGGAGGGCTGACAACTAGAATGCTGGTATCCACTGGTCTATCACATCTACATTCATGTGTCCAGGTATAGACACTCATCAATACCTGATCTGCCAATACTATTCCTTACACACCCATTTCCATGCCAGCACACGATTGGCCTTGACCTGTATGCGTGCCAATTACATTCCATCTAAGTGTTACATACATAGAGTGAAAAATATGGAGCACCATGCTGGGGGACAATTGCCAGCCCAGTCCTCCATATTCATGACAGTACAGGGATGCACCAAACTGGGTTCAAAATGGTGCATCCTGTGTTGTGAGAATGATGGAGTGCCCCACTGCCAATAGTCGCACAGCGTTGCACTTCTTAGTCACATATGGCCCTACACGTGGCTTGTCATCACCTTGTTTCCACGATGCTGGCCATTGAGCACCATAAGCCTCACAAGATGTGACCCTCTGGTGGTACTGGGGGATCCATTCAATGGGACACAATGTCACCATCCAGCCTACTTTGATATCTGATCATTTGACAGCTTATCACATCTAGCATTGTATGCAACACACATGACTCGCTTACACCAAACCCTGGATTACTTCACAGGACACACATTATCACACTTACTGGATACATCTGGGTCTTCAAATCATGCTACTTTCCCGATTGTGCAGTGGGTAGGTCCACCTGTAAGATATGAATGGAAAACCATGCTTAGTGTCAAATCACAGAAACTACTAGTGGACAACAAATTCAGTGTGTACTATTTTAGAGGAGTGAGTTAGTTATCCTAGTGTAAAACAGTGCAACAAACACACCACTACGATCACACAATGACACACACACTCAGGTGAGGGAGAGACACACATCTGTACACTTACACTTGGCCAGAGACTTGAGTAGTGCTACACCCTGCAACAACCATGTCTGGGCAATCTTTAGGAGATGGAACTCCATGGTATAAGGAGGAGTTCTGTAACAAATACATGACACTACCTGGGTGCTTTGCAAGACATTTGACTCAGATACTCAAGCTTGTCCTGCAAGGCACCCAGAGGCACTTTATGATAGACATGCGGCTCAATTATAAGTCTGCAATGATCATGCATTGAGTAATCAATGACTGATGTGGAAAATATGTCTAATGGTATCAAATGCCCATCTACATTGTCCCGTAAGGCAGGTATGCCCCCTTTCCTGATTATTAGAAATTGGGTCTTGGTTGGCAGTCAGGTAACCCCCTGTCCAAGCAAAGACCCTCACTCTAGTCAGGGTAAAGGAGAATCACCCTCAGCTAACCCCGCTCAACCCCTTGGTAGCTTGGCACGAGCAGGCAGGCTTAACTTCAGAGTGCTAGATGTAAAGCATTTGTACTAACAAACACAGTAACTTAATGAGAACACTACAAAATGACACAACACAGGTTTAGAAAAATAGCAAATATTTATCTAAACAAAACAAGACCAAAACGACAAAAATCCACCATACACAATCCAAGATAATAATTAAAATGCAAAAAGAGACTTCATGTTCTTTTAAACACAATGCTAACGCTGTTAGCCTGAGAATGTACCTGAGTCCCCTCAAAAGAACCAGCACGGGTAAGGGTGCGTAAAAAAATGTAAGTGGTGCGTCAATTTCTCACCCACAGCGAGGTCGTGCGTCATTTCTTTCTCCGCAGGAGAGAGATTCAGTGATCCGGACAAAACACCTCGGGTCCAGGCAGGCTTGCGTTGTTTTTCCACGCCCAGCGATGTTGCATCACTGCAGCCTCCGTCAGTGATACCGAGTGTCATTTCTCCTGCCGTGTGCGTCGATTTCCTAGCCGCACAGCAAGCGCTGTACTGATTTCAGCTGCAAAGCCGGTGATGCATCATTTCTTTAGCCACTCTCAGAGGTTGCGTCAGTAATTTTCCCACACTGCGATCTGTGTATGGATTTCCAACCTTGGTCCATCACCTTCACCTGTCAAGGCCCCAGGAACTGGATAGGGAACCACTTGTCAGGGCAGGAGTCTCAGCAGAGGCTCCAGGTGCTGGTAGAGAGAAGTCTTTGCTGTCCCTGAGACTTCAACAACAGGAGGCCAGCTCAGTTTTTTGCCCTTGGAGAGTTCTTCACAAGCAGGAAGGCACACAAAGTCCAGTCTTTGTCTTCTAGCATAGGCAGAAGCAGCAACTGCAGGAACGTTCCACAAAGCACAGTCACAGGCAGGGCAGCTCTTCTTCCTCAGCTCTTCAGCTCTTCTCCAGGCAGAGGTTCCTCTTGGTTTCCTGAAGTGATCTAAAGTCTGGGGTTTTGGGTGCCCTTCTTATACCTATTTTGGTCTTTGAAGTACTCTTACTTCAAAGTAAAGTCTCTCTTTTTTGTGAAATCCTGCCTTGCCCAGGCCAGGCCCCAGAAACACACCAGAGGGTCGGAGACTGCATTGTTTCAGGACAGACACAGCCCTTTCCGGTGTGAGTGACCACTCCTACCCTCCCTCCTAGCACAGATGGCTCATCAGGATATGCAGGCTACATCCCAGCTCCCTTTGTGTCACTGTCTAGAGAGAGGTGCAAACAGCCCAACTGTCAAACTGATCCAGACAGGGTATCCACAAACAGGCAGAGTCACACAATGGTTTAAGGAAGAAAATGCCCACTTTCTAAAAGTGGCATTTTCAAACACACAATCTTAAAATCAACTTTACTAAAAGATGTATTTTTAAACTGTGAGCTCAGAGACCCCAAACTCCGCATGTCTAGACGCTCCCAAAGGGAATCTATGCTTTAATCATGTTTAAAGACAGCCCCCATGTTAACCTATCAGAGGGATAGGCCTTGTAACAGTGAAAAACTAATTTGCCAGTATTTCACTCTTAGGACATATAAAACACATTGGTATATGTCCTAGCTTAAACATACAATGCACCCTGCCCATAGGGCTACCTAGGGCCTACCTTAGGGGTGTCTTATAAGTAATAAAAGGGAAGGTTTAGGTCTGGCAGGTGGGTACACTTGCCCAGTTCAATTGGCAGTTTAAAACTGCACACACAGACACTGCAGTGGCAGGTCTGAGCCATGTTTACAGAGCTACAAATGTGGGTGGCACTACCAGTGCTGCAGGCCCACTAGTAGCATTTGATTTACAGGCCCTGGGCACCTCTAGTGCACTCTACTAGGGACTTACCAGTAAATTAACTATGCCAATCAGGGATGAAACAATTACATACACATTTTGTATAGGAGCACTTGCAATTTAGCAGTGGTAAAGTGCCCAGAGTAACAAAAACAGCAAAAACAGAGTCCAGCATACATCAACAACCTGGGAACAGAGGCAAAAAGTTAAGGGAGACCACGCCAAGGATGAAAAGTCTAACACTGACATAATGGCAGGGATCGTGTGAGTGAAATGATGACAAAGTTGCATTATACATGCATTGCCCAACTTTGTTGACACATTCAAGTGACATATGGTAGGCTGGCAGTGCTGTGGCGTATCATACATGACACTATGCCGGGGTACAGGTGTGGCCATGGCCCCTGAAATGTGTGACTTTGTGATGGTTGTGCTTGACTCACCAGGCATCTGATCTGCATTGGTATAATGGTAGGATATGTGAACTCCATGTCTAGTGTAACTGGTGCAGTTACAATTCATTCTGGTTGCATGCAACCTGTCCACAAGCACTGCATGCAGCACTCCAACACATCTGCTACTGTCATTCAGCAGCAGTGTATAGTAAATAGTATGCCAATGGGAGACTAACCAACAGGTCCACCGATCTCAACACCAAGATGATCAAGCCTGCTCCCTAGCCACCAGATCAGCCCAGCGATGCTTGAGTTGGTGCTCTTTCCTGGCACTCTTGTAGACCCTTTTTAGGTGGTGGAGCACCTTGCCCCACCGCAGCCGCCTTGCCTCACTCCGGTAGCCCTGGATGACCCCCTCCCCTCATCTCTAACATCACCAGACATGTTATTAATGGAAAGGTTGACCCTAAATAAGTAGAAATAAATTAAATTAAAGGAAAATTAAGCCCACTAACTAATTGCAACTATACAAAATGATTAACTAGCCTGGACAGACACCCCATAGTACAAATACAAATATACACAAAAAACACACAAAATGGCAACAAGTGGGACAAAATACATACAATATTTAACACAACACGATAGGAAGGACTCCACAAGATACATTATGCAAGCAAGACACAACCACCAGCTCTAGAACACAACCACACAGTCAACAAGGCACAGACTATAAAGAGAAAGTGAAACCAAACCCACTGTTCCATGTTTGTAGACAGGATTTGTTATTACTTCACTTCCTGTCCCTGTGCTTCATATTTTCAGTAATGCGTGTATTTATATGATGCACTTGACATTTTCATGGGTATTTTAGATGCATAGGGTGCTTTTATATTGACATATTACATTATGCCTCAATTTCACTGAAAATCATCATTGAGAGGAGTCCAGAGGTGGAATTCAAGCTAAGGGCCCATGTGTCATATTCTTTGCGTTTGTGGCTGTTTTAGATGCATTTGCGTCATTTTTTTACTCAATTCCTGATTGCGTGTTTTTGTTCCACTGTCCTTAGATGCACCCTACAAGTGACATGGGCTGTGCTGCAGTGTGGCATATTGAATATGGCCACATGTGGTAGTCCATGCAACAATGTTATGAGGATGTGACTGGCTTATATTACAGAGTCAACAGCATGCAAATAGTTGCACATCGTGCATATATATGCATGTGTGACAACAGTGTATCCACATATGTTTGGCAGTCAGTACAATGCAATAGTTCCAATTTCTGATTGTGTATTGTGTTTTTGTATGTGATTTGTGATGATACAGAGCATAATACTTAAAACTATAGACACACCTCAAGCATTGTTGGTGATGGCTGAACCAATGCTACCTAGGAAATTTTTCCCGACAACTGTCTTCGTATGCAGATTTTGAGTTCATGGAGACTTGTGTGTGGCCTACATATATGTCTGACATGCGTACATCTTTGGTCTGTGTATGACACAGTCTACCTACATTCCACCCAGATTATGTTTTGACCAACAATGTTTAATTAAACTTATTGCATTTACCAATGGTTGTTGGTTTTGTGTGGTGGACCTGCAGCCCTAGCTGTATATGTTCTCATCCACACTGAAGTGCATTCCACAGATGTGTCCGTGCAATGTGTAAGGTCATGTGTAACCTGTGTCAGGATCGGGCCCCATGGCAGTGGCAGTACAGATTACCATGGATGTACTGTGCAGGCCCAACTTCTTCCATGGCTTTTAATACCTGGGCAAATCATGATGCCATTGTTACAAATTATGCCCCCCTTGTCACACATGTTCCATGCAGCTGTAGCAACTCTCACAATGCATCATGTGTGGCCCCCTCACATACTTCCTATTTGGACATAATGTAGTTGTGTGTGATGAGCTATTGATGAAGAAGTTGGCAATGTGGTTGTACAATATATGTTATGGTCCATAGATTGTGACCTTCAGTTGCACATATGATGTTGCAACAGTAATTGTCAGATTTATATTTGTGACGTGCTCCCTGAGGTTAGAATCCTAAGGTATATGTAGTGGAGATTGAAGAGACCAAAGCAGGAATGGTTGTGTAAGGGAAGTGCTTATTTACAAAATTGACAAGGTGATTTAAGTGGTTCTTAAGTCAAAAAGTTTTCAACTACGTGCTGTCTGTGGCGTATCCCAGCAGCTGAGTTGTGCTGTTCCCACTCCATTTCTACACAACCATCCTCCTCCTCCTCAGGTAGGTCATCAACCTGGGTAACATGGGAATGTTCATCCACACACATATGTTGTGCAAGATAGCATATGTCATGATGATTTTGCAGACAATGTGTGTGGCATATAGGAGGCTGCCTCCTGTGAGGTCCATGCACCTGAATCTTGACTTCAGTATGCCAAATGTCCTCTCCACTATATTCTGTGTGTTATGATGTCCCTCATTGTATGCACGCTCTGCTGTTGTGCTTGGATTTGCAAATGGGGTCATAATCCATGGCTGTATGCCATAACCCTGATCTGCTGCAAAAGACAATAAGAGCAAGGCTTGCAACAGGTTCCTCATGTAGCATGGCAGTTGTTATTTTGAGCTGGTTGTGACTCATATGTTTTTGTGATAAGTTGTGAGTTCCTGGCTTTAGGCAAAGTTTTCTTAGCAAAGGGTTTTTGGACATGACTATCTTGAGTATTGGCTTAAGGACATGTAACATATGATTTGGAATCCTAACTGGTCATTATGTATGTAACATGTGCTGTGTAGTGCACCTTTGTGTCAGTGTGTTATCACTAGTGAGGACATTACACATCCTCACAACAGAACGGGGTCAGATGTGGTGGCAACATGGTAGCACTACAGAGCCAGGACATCCTAGCCATTTTGACATGTGTCATTACAGATGAAGTGCAACACTGCGCCAGTCGCTTATATGCAGCCTTGCACTGACAGTACCAACCTTGCACCAGGGTGCTTGGCTAGCTGCACTGTGGAGGTGAATGTATCTGTGAAGGAAGGGACACCTCCCTATACATAGGCTGTTGTGATGCACAATTGGATCTTTCTGTGTGTTCAGCAGTATGCAGCATGCATTGGATGACACATTTTTATGAGTCCAAATCACAGTCTATTTCCTTATTGAAACCTTCAAACGGCACCCCTGGAGTGGTGTTTGATGTTGGCACTGCCTCAGGTTTTAGGTGACATATTCATCTGATTCAGCATCATCATGCTATCTATCTTGTGGTGAAAGCCCTACAGCAACACACATTGCACGCCCCTTCTATGCTAAGTGCTGCATGGGAGGGTGGCCAATTTCAAATGAGGCTTCAAGTCACAAAAGAGTTGTCATCCGCAAACTTGTAAATTCATTGCTGGCCATGGCAATGGCACTGGGGGCTCTTGCATAGGTCCCTTAGTGATCCTGAGTGGCAGCTGATGTTTGTGTCAGTCATCAGGTGTCCAAGGGTGTGTATCCCATTGTTTCAAGATGATCAACATTACTACCAGTATCTCTCCTATCTTCAAAAACATGTTCCAGCATTTATACTGTCAACAAATGCACAGTGCAGGCTATGGGATGGAGCTCAGCTATCGAACAAATGTGTCCCTTGGCACAGTGCATGTAAGGTCAGTAATGTCCTAAATACTCCTACTGGGTCCCACTGTGGCATCCATGATCTGCACTGTCTAACAGTGACTCTGCCCCATGGTGGCCCACTTATATTTAATGGTAGTGACATGATGGTGTTGTGGGTCAGTAAATGGTGCATATGAGGTGGCACTACCATAGGTGTGGTGCCACTTCTCACAAATCTGGCAGATGGTATGTGATGGGCATTAATTTTGTAATCCTATGTGTGTGACCCAATGCGTCAGACAGATGTACATGCACACCACAGCTAAGTCAGGTATGTGTTGATGAGATTGTTGTGTAGCCATTTTAGCTATAGTTCCATGCATGTAATTTTAACACACTAGAGCCGCTGTGCACTCTAACCTAGACATATTTTATTTGGCTTTATTTTGTTATTGTTACAATAGCCACTTCTACGGTCTCGTTTTATTTT
Organism: Pleurodeles waltl; assembly: GCF_031143425.1. Taxonomy (NCBI): domain Eukaryota; kingdom Metazoa; phylum Chordata; class Amphibia; order Caudata; family Salamandridae; genus Pleurodeles; species Pleurodeles waltl. The sequence continues at coordinate 1,062,940,489 of NC_090437.1, forward strand.
CTGTTTATCTAACTGTTTTTGCCTAGGTCAGCACTATGGTCTCAAACAAGACATTCTTGCTCATTCTGTGCTTTTTCCAAGGCTACAGCACAGTACATTGCAGGTGAACGTGGTATAAGTTTGGTCTCCAACATTCATAGAAAACACACATCCTTACGTAGGGACATTTTCTCAGAATATCAGCTGTGTTATTATAAAAACACTTCCCTGTCCCCTACACGTTAGATGGAGATTCCAGCCAGAGAACCACGACTGTATGCTGATTGCCGAATTCTTCGCTACAGATGCTAATGCAGACTTCAGGCCTTATCTCAGGTATGGGGGATGATGTCTTCCCAGGGGAACCTGAAGGGCAGAATTAGAGCTTAACAGGCTGTGCTCTATCAGAGCCTCGGTAGGAGTTAGTCTATTGACCATAGTGACAACATGATAGCGTTATTTTTATGCTTCACTCTCCTCGTCACCATTTTAATACTGTCATGCTGTGTCATCCTGGTTATTGCAGCTCATGCTTTTCTATCTAAGATGCAGTCCTTTTATTAAAATCATTATTAAAACATATACTTCCTGGTTTGTCATTTTATATATGAGACTAAGGTAACTGAGAGAAACGGATAAGACCTGAGTGACCATGGCTTCCCTGAGAAACCAATTATGTCATGCGCTTGGCTGCCCAGTCATCCCGGCCCTGTGGTAGAGATGAGGCACTGCTAGTTGGCTTAAGCAAAACCCGAATTGGAGAAACAGGTGTCACCTGCAGTGGGTCAAACTTAGTATCCCACGCCACGGGCGATTCTGCAGCTTAAAATTCAATAGTCTCATTAGAATAATGAGAGCCTACGTGACAAGATGTATTTGGTATTGGCACCAGTTGTCTGGCATTTGATGTTTGTTCTGGCAGTGACTTGCACGGCATGATTTGAGGGATCTGTGCCTAGGTGAGACTTACGTGACATGAGCATGGTATATGCCATTATGCTATTCTTTGATTGGTGTACTGTGTATGAAGTGTGCGTAATAGACAACCTGTGGGCACTTGTAGTGGTTTGCGTAGTACTTCCACTGGCAAAGGGTACATATCTGCACGTGTCCTTCACGCGGTGTGCTTGTCAAGTTGTGGTGTATAACGTACATGTGGGTGAATGTGTTTGTGGTGTGCACTAATTGTGCTGTACTGCAGCTTGGTGCATATGTGTTGTTACCTGCACATCTGTGTCTGTTAATCTGTTAATTGTGTTTCTGTAATTCGTTGTGACTATCCCACAGATCTGGTTGACATCAATGGAACATTGGTTTCTATGATGATGGACTCAGGTGCAAAATTATCTCTTGTGTCTGAGGAGGATTACAAGAGGTATTTTGATGGGATGGTCACACTTCATAACCCTGATGTAATTCCCTACTCCTATGGGGGTAAAGCTATAGAATTGAAAGTTTATTTTGATGCATTTATACAATTTAAAGGTAATATGATTTTTGACAAAATGTATGTTCCAGTTGTAGGGGACACTATTTTGAGTTGGCCTCAAAAACAATTGGGTATTATTTTGAATCCTAATGTGGTTCCCAGAAGTTCAATTACAGAAAGTTTCAGTCTCTCGAACATGATTTATTGGTCAAAGTTCCTGATGTCTTCAGCTCCAATGTGGGGTGTATCAAAGGGTATAAGCATCGTATTGTGTTGAAGAGTGATGCTCAGCCTGTTGCCTGCAAATTAAGAAATGTTCCTATTAGCCTACGAGACAAAGTGAAGTCTGAACTTTAGAGATTGCAAGTGGAAGGCATCATTGAGGAAGTGGAGGCAGCACAATGGATTCCTCCCATTGTGGTTGCCACTAAACGGTCTGGTGAGGTAAGACTTTGTGTTGATCTTCACAACCTCAGTGAGGAATTTATTGAGGATAAACTTCCGTTACCTAACATTACTGAAATGGTTAGTTCATTGGGTAATAATAAGTTATTTTCAATCCTTGATCTAACTTCTGCTTACCATCAGGTACAATTAACTGAGGAATCTAAATTGCTGACTTCCTTCATCACACAGTTTGGTGTTTACAAATTCGACAGGATGCCATTTGGTCTTTGTTCAGCAGCTGCAGTGTTTCAAAGATTAATGAATGAAATACTGGGTGGTATCGATGGTGTCTGTTTTTTTCAGGATGATGTTCTAGTATTCACAGAGACACGTGAGCAACATGAGAAGAAAATCAGGGATGTACTCCATATGTTTAGATTGAAAGATATAACCTTGAAAAAAGAAAAGGGCACATTTTTAAAGTCAGAAATTGTGTACTTAGGTCATGGTATTTCGAGCAGTGGAGTTAAACAAAAAGCTGAATTGGTACAGTCTATTGTGAATCTGTCTACCCCAGAAAAGAAAAGTGACATTCAAGTTTTCTTAGGGATGGCTGAATTTTACCCCATGTATATCCCCAATTTTGCGAAAAGATTCAGTTCCATCAGATATGCACTAAAAAAAAAATTGCATTTCTGTGGACAAGTGAATGTGAGGAAGAATTCCAAGATTTGAAGAATGCTTTGTCACCTGCCCAATCTCTTAGTAGTTTTCAGCATGGATTGCCCTGTTGTCTTATAACTGATGCTTCAGAAAAGGGTTTAGGTTGTGTTTTGAAACAGGTGAAGGACAGCCAGACTAATAATATAGCGTTTGCCTCACGTACTTTGCGTGGAGCAGAGTTCAGGTATTCTACAATAGAAAAAGAAGCTTTAGCTATATATTGAGCTGTTAGAAAATTCAAGCAGTTTCTTTGGGGTGTACACTCTGAAGTGCATTCGGACCATAAGCCTTTGCAAGAAATATTTGAGAAGAAAGGTCTAGACAATGTTTCGTCTAGTATTTGTAAATGAGTCGTAGCATTACAGGATTTTCAGTTTGTTGTTAAGTATGTTCCAAGATGTGATAACAAGACAGCTAATTGTTTGTCTAGAATGAGTTCTGAGAGTGTGGCGGATGATACTAATGATACTTCGTGGTGGGTTGATGATGAGGTTAAAGTCTGTGTTGTGACGGATGGCTGCATTTCAGAGAAGGAGTGGCTACAAGAAATTACTAAGGATGAGGAATTATTGAAGATTACGAATCTGCTGTTGTCTGGGAAGTTAGGACACAGCTGTGATAATGAAGTGTTGCCATTTTAAAAAGTATGGACTGAGCTATCAGTGCAAAATGGATTGTTGTTGAGAGGATGTAGGTTAATACCTCCTTCTTGTTAACGTGAAAGCCTCATTAATCTTGCTCATTCTGGTCATCATGGGATTTGTAAAACTAAGGAAAGGATGAGAGGTACATATTGGTGGCCTGGTAAGGACATGGTTTTGGAAAGAAGAGATAGAGAGTACGTTGAGTGCAGGGTGGCTGATAAAAGTTTGAAGCTTAGGACTCAAACTTTAGTGCTTAAGGATATTCCTAAGAATGTCTGGGAGGAAGCTTCCATTGACATTATGGGGCCCATATCCTGTGGGGATATTTCCAAATATATCATTGTGCTTCTGGATGTGTTGTCTTGTTGGCCTGAAGTTTTAATGACAGCTGAGGTTACTTCTAGGACAGTTGTGGATTTTCTTACCACTGTATTTAGCAGGAAAATAAATTCTAGATTAATTCTATCAGACAATGGAGTTCAATTTACCTCTAAGCTTATGCGTGATTTTATTTCTGCTAGGGGCATAGTTCACAAAAAATGTGCATTGTATCATCCGGAGTCAAATGGAATGGTGGAACATTTTAACAGGACTTTAAACAAGACTATTCAGTTAGCTAAACAGGTTGGTGTTAGTTGGGAAGTGTTGGTTAAATCCAAGGTGGAAGATTACAGATTTACCTCACATTCAAGTACAAGTCAGTCTCCTTTTGTTTTATTCAGGAAATGGGTGAAAAAGTATGGTAAAGTTTAATTTGATCAGGAAACCCAGAAGAGAATTGCCATAGAGAAAGACAAGTATTTTCAGAGAAAGATAAAAGATATTTATGATATTCGCAAATCAGTAAAAGAAATAAATTTGCAAGTAGATGATAAGGTCAAGGTCAAACTGCCTGAGAAAAAATAAATCTGGAGTTTCACACTTTAGTAGAGTGCACCAAGTTATTGAAGTGTTCAAGGGGGCAGTTAAGCTTGATGATGGCCGTATTTGGAATCTTAATAGAGTTGTTAAACTGTAATTAGTGATACTTATGTTTTTTTATTTTTTTTATTTTTGTTTTTTCTTTCATTCAGGGAAGGGGGATAGTGTAGTATTGTATTGTTGTTATATATATTTGTATTATTGGTTTTGATATTGTTTCTTCTATGTTTTATTTCCACTAGGTATGTTCCTTCTCACCTCCCTGGGCGTATTCTCTGTGCAGCTGCCTGGAATGCTCTCCGTGTTCTACTGGGGCAGTTAGACAGGAGCATCCTTGGTACTGGTGTGGTTGGTGTTTTTGTTATCCATGATACTTATCTGAATTAAAGTTCCTGGAAGAATATTTTCTTGGATCTTGGAGTCTCTATTTATTTCTCTTCCTGAGGATTATTACTTCAAGGAGCTAAGGATCATTGTGGAGGAAATCATCCGGGTAGAGCCACAGCTCTTCGGATCACAGGTACAGCAGATATCCATTGCAAGGAAGATGGAGCTATGGTGGAGAATCGTGGACAGGGTCAACGCCATGGGACAGCACCCCAGAAAAAGGCATGACATCAGGAAGAGTTGGAACGACCTACAGGAGAAGGTGCGTTCCACAGCAGCAAGACACCAACTAGCTGTACAGAGGACTGGCGGTGGACCCCTACCTCCTCCCCCACAACTAATAACATGGGAGGAACAAGTCTTGGAAATTATGCATCCTGAGGGCCTGGCAGGAGTAGGAGGAGGACTGGACCCTGGTAAGTCAAATCTCTATCATTATCACCCCCCCTACCTGCATGCCACCACAAAACCCCAACCTTACCCTCACTCCCATCACTCCACCACTTCACACACACCCCACCATAACAACCCACCCATCCCAATACCAAGCCCTGCATCTAACACCAATGCACGGACCTCCATCACAGGAACTGCATGGACACCCATCACTAAAGCATGCACAATAGAGAAAATCACCTAGCCCACAAAATAACTACTCATGCAAGGCAAAGCTGACAGGACAATAACAACCATAGATGGCAACACACCCAGACACACGATAACACACAGATACAATAACACTGCATTTACATCCCCACAGGTCCCCCACCCAGCGTCACCGGAGAGGAGGTGCCAGCACATCCAGTTCCCCCCCTCAGACGAGGCCCACAGTGATGACAGCAGCTCTTGATGCCTGGATCAGGATGACCAACCTAGCCCATCATGGATCTCCGGAGAGTCAATTACCCAGGCACAGTCCCATACCACCACAGACCCTCCCCCTTCAGGAAACTCCAGCATAGTCCATCCAGCACCCCATACCTCTGCCCCCAGAACACATCAATCAGCAGTGTGTCCACCACTACAGGGACCCCAGGCCAGTCCCACAAACACAGGACGATGAGGGACCTGGGGTCAGTGGCAGTGGGCACACGGTTCAGGGGACAGAGGCACAGGACAACAGGGAAGCTGGGAGGACTGCTGTGCGATGGGGAGACAGGCCCAGGGAACCGACTCTCCAGGAGGCACTCGCCAACATCTGGGGAACATACCACCATTCCCAGGAGACAAGGGGCCAGGTACTGGACAAGTTGCAGGAGACCCAGGGACTGCAGGAGGGACAGTACCTGGGGATCAGGGAGGACTTGAAGGACATCTACACCACCGTGGTCACCATTGCAGGGTGCCAAGACCCCTGCCAGGAAATAAGACTCTCCTGATTGTCACCCTTGTGTCCCCCTCTATCACCCTGTCCACATTGAACTGCCATTGCTCCACTTCCTATGCCCACTTGGACAATGCACCTGTGATACAAATACACTGGACTCTAACCTGGACTTTCCTCCACCATCACCCCAGCCCATTGCACATCCCCCTCTACTTATTAGCATTTAAATAAACACCATTTGAATAAATACAAGTATGGAGTCTGTCAAAGGAATGAACTATGTATTTGTTTAACAAGCTTTCAACACTGCAATACAACTGTACAGTAATGTATACATAGGAATGACTTGTAGTTAGCTACAGTCAACACACCAGGAGCGATAGTGGGGCACAAATATATGCAAATAGAGATGCCAAAGGGTACAGTAAGTGGCCATAGAGGTGGGAAAATCAGCCTGCCAGTGACAATGTCACACACAAAGTGAAATTACAGTGTCTTACCTGTGTCTCATTGGAAGTATTGTCCTATTATGGAACTTCTGTTGTCCTCATCTTCACTGCCTGAGGCATGGGCAATGCAGGGGCCCCCAGGGGCCATATTACTCCCCTTTCCGCCAGCCAAAAGGCTGGCGGGACGGGGACTCGTAATCCCCTCTGCAGCGCTGCAGGTAGCGCTGCCCTGGAGGATTGAATCCGCCTGGGCCAATGTGGTGGAAAACCGCTGGTCCCGGCGGTGCGACCGCAGCACTTCCGCTGCGGTCATAATGTGCGAGTTTGCACCGCCAGCCTGTTGGCGGTGCAACCTCCAGAACAGCCCTGGCGGTCTTTGACCGCCAGGGTTGTAATGAGGCCCCATGTGTTTAATCAGGGCAGACAACACTCTGGTCAGCACTATTGAGAACATTGGCTGAGACATTCCTGCTGCCAAGCCCACTGTCACTTGGAATGAGCCATTTACCAGGAAATGGAGCACTGATAGCACTTGCACAAGAGGGGGGATCCCGGTGGGCTGACAGATATCAGATATCAGGTCAGGTTCCAATTGGGCACACAGCTCTGTGATTGTGGCCCTGTCCAGTCTATAGGTGAGGATAATGTGCCTGTCCTCCATTGTTGCCAAGTCCACCAGGGGCCTGTACACGGGGGATGTCTCCATCTCCTATTCATCCTCAGCAGTTGCAATCTAGGGGGCAAACGGTGAGCAGATGGTCAGTATTTCATTTTCTCAAACACTACACTGCATTGCATGTTGTGACTTTAACAGTATATTGTTGGATAGGCCCAAATGGTGCCTATGTGTACTGTGACACAGTTAAGTGCCATAGCCTGCCCCTCCCCCCCGAAATGGCATCTGCCTGTCCTGTATGGAGGGAAAGGCAAAAATGAGATAATTCCACTGACGTTGTGCGCCATTGAGGGAGGCGGTCGAGAACCGCTGTGCAAATCCTCATTGGAAACCATTGGACTCTATGGGTTACAATGGCCAATGGTGATGAACGCCGGTGGTGACGGTATGCACTACTGCGGACGTGTCCACCATTTTCTATTTGTTTATTCACTTGCTACCTGCCCTTCAACAAGAGAGGACCTACACTGCAAGTGCTGCTGTGACCTGTGTGTGGAACTGACCATGGCTCGTGTCACTGGAAAAAGGGCCCCTGCCTTCACCGCTGCGGAGTTGGCGAGTCTGGTGGATGGGGTCCTACCCCAGTACCGGATGCTGTACGGGCCTCCAGATCAACAGGAGAGTACACTGTGAGCACAATGCTTGGAGCATGAATGCATGGAGTGCTGTGTGTGAGGGCCTTGTGTGGGGGGTTGGTGGAAGGGCCCTGGGCAGCGTGCTGCATGTATGGTGGGCAATGTCTGTGCATAAGGGGATGTGAGGGCTATGGTGGGCCATGAGTGTAACAGGCAGGACGGTCTGACTGATACCTTTTCCTATGTGTATTTCTCTGCAGGTCAGTGCACATCAAAAAAAGGCCATATAGCGTGCCATCACCAAGGAAGTGCGGAACCTGGGGGTCTACAGCAGGCAGAGCACACACTGTTGGAAATGGTGGGAGGACCTGAGACACTGGGCACGGAAGACAGCGGAGGCCCAGCTGGGGATGGCCTCCCAACGAGGAAGGGGTGCCCATCGAACCCTGAACCCCCGATGGCCCGCATACTGGCGGTGGCCTATCCGGAGCTGGATGGGAGCTTGGGGGCATCACAGCAGCCACAAGAGGGTGAGTACAGTGCCCCAGTATACTACGTGCGCGTGGTGGGGTGGCATCCAGGTGGGGGATGTGGGCCTGTAGGTGCCCCTAGGCCAGGTCGAACATTGCAGGGTAGGACCCATGTTGGGCAGGGTCTGATGTACACCTCCTCCAACCAAGCTAGTAGGCATTCACCACTGGGCAGGAGTCTGTGGGCCTCAGCTATGCTGCAACTGGCATTAGGTATCCCTGTCTATGGGCTGGTTACTAGCATTGTGACTGTTAGTGCATTGCCTAGGGCTGTTCCCTGTGTGTGTGTTGTGTACGTCAATGGTGGTGTTGTTGCCACCATTGACCAAGGGGATCCTTTGTCTCTCCCCCCCATTTTAGTTTTGTCACCCTGTCCTTATGTGCATTAGCATCATCTGGCAGAGGAGCAGAGGCACTGGTGACGGAGGGAGCTGCATAAAGGATCAGATTGTAAGGTGCACGTATGACAAAAAAATAAAAGAGAAATTATTAATGAAAGATCCCAATTTGGAGGAAGCAATACAGATAGCCAAGAGGATGGAACACACTGCTATTTGGCTGCAAGAGATGGTTGAGCCTAATAAAGAAGGAAAACAAAGCATTGTTGGTGAAATTAGGAATAAAAGTGACTTACAAATTAATACAGAAAGAAAAAAATCTACGGAAAAATGCGAAGGAATGGAAGGAGAAAAGCAGAGGAAGTTTGGGGGGAGAGAAGTTATCTGTGTGGTGCTCCAGGACACATCCCATCTATCAAAATATGTGCAGCCAGAAATGCGATTTGTCGCAACTGCGGCAAAAGAGGACATTTTGCTAAAGTTTGTAAATTCAAGTTTAATAGTGGTGGTGGCAGGACAGTTCAGGAAATTAAGGATGTGTGTGAAAGTGTTGAAGAAATAATTTTAACCGTATATGGAGATCTTAATGACTGTAATGTTGGAAGTGGAACTTCACATATGGAACTGTCAAATGAGCAAGTTAAGATGGAGAACACTGACTTGTTTGAGAGACCTCATGCTCAAGTATTATTGAACAAAGTGCCGATCAAATTACTAGTGAATTCTGGAAGCTTGTTCACACTTATCTCAAGGAAAGTATATGAAGCTGAATGGACAAATTCAAGGAATGAGGACTTGATGGAACCGGACATAAAGGCTGTAGGTTATGCTGGGAAGAGGAACAAAATGATTGGAATGCGATTGATGACGATCTTCTATAAGGGTAGAGCTGTTAAAGGAAAAGTATATATCACACACAATGGAACAAATTTATTGGGTTTGTGTCACCAAATAGACTTGGGCATAGTTCTGGATCCCAATCTGGAAAGATTCGTCTGTGCATTGATCTTAGAGACCTAAACAAAAATATGTGGGTTGATAGGCAACCTCTGCCGAACATTTCAGAAATGTTATCTGTAGAAGGAAAAGGATGAATATTTAGTGTTCTGGACATGTCATCTGCCTATCATCAAGTGAATCTGCATGAGAGTTCTAGACACCTGACATCTTTTGTAACGCCTTTAGGGGGGTTTCGTTATAAGAGGATGCCTTTTGGTCTAGCCTCTGCTTCTGCTGTATTCCAGAGGATAATGGGAGAGATTTTTGGGGATATGGATAAGGTGTTGTGCTTTCAGGATGATATATTAATTGTAGGGAGCAGTGAGTCTGAACATGATATTTTGTTTGAAGAAGTGATGTGTAAATTAGAAAAAAAAGGTTTAACTATGAAGGTAGAAAAATGTCAGATTCGGAAACCTGAAGTGACATACTTATGAAACACTATAAGTAGTTGTGGTATTAGACCTAAGAAAAGTATAGTGGCTGCGATTGAACATGCTCCTGAACCTGGCTGCAAAGATGAGTTGAGATCATTCTTAGGACTTGCAGAATACTGTGCAAAGTTCATAAAGAACTTCACGGAAATAGTTGAACTCTTGAGAAAGCTTAGGAAAAAAGCGTGGTGTATGATTGGAATGAAGAGTGTAAGCGTGCTTTTAAAGAAATAAAGAGGTGTATCTTGGAAGCTCCTACTTTGGGGGTGTTTGATGTGACCGCAAAAACTTACATAATCACGGATGCCAGTAATGTAGGCATTGGGGCAATATTGATGCAGGTTAAAGGAGAAGAAGAATATGTAGTTAGATTTGCTTCAAGAAGATTGCAGTGTGCAGAGGATTCATACTCTGTGATAGAAAGGGAGGCCTTGGTTTGTTGCTGGGGAATCAATCATTTTCAGACTAAGGACGGATCATAATCCGTTAACGTATATTTTTAAAGGTGGACGTGGATTAGAAGGTAACGTGACATCACGTGTTTCAAGTTGGTTGTTGTCTGTGATGGATTACAACTTTGATATTGAGTTTATGAAAGGGAACAGAAATGAGGTGGCAGATTATCTTTCAAGGATGCCAATAAGTGTGGATGAGGTTATGGAAAGACGAATTGAAAGTATCATAGAAACGGTTTTGGGAGAGCTGGCTGTAAGTGAACATGAGCGGGAGAGTGCGAAAGCAAACAATCCTATTATGAAGAAGGTGGAGGATAAAGTGGTCAGTGGGTGGAGGAGTGAAGATGAACAAGGTAGTGATGTGTCTAGCTATTTCAAAGTTAGAGATCAGTTAAGCATACAGAATGGGAGATTGTTGAGAAGAGATCAAATTGTTCCTCCAGAAGGTGTGTGAAAACACATTATTGATATCACATATCAAGGACATTTATGTCGAGGAATGATGAAGCGAAAGGTAAGATAGTCATTTTGGTGGCCAGGGGTGGATAAGCAAGTAGAGGAAACAGTGAAGAATTGTGTTGCATGTGCCAATAGCGATAAAACTAAAGTACTAAGGCAAACTCCATTAGCATCCATGAAATGTCTGGATAGGCCTTGGGAAAAGCTGGCTGTAGACTTTATTGGTCCGGTTTCCAGGCTGGGCACGAGGAGTAGGTATAGGATGTTGTTAGCGGATTATCACACAAAATGGTTCGTTATCAAAATAGTCGATTAGGTAAGTACTTCAAAAGTTATAGAATTCTTTGAAGAAACTTTCATGGAAGAAGGGATTCCCAAAACTATTTTATCGGATAATGGCATACAATTTGTGTCATTAGAGATGACTGATTATTTGAGGAAAATGGGAATCATCCATGAAAGAGTTGTTCTGTTCCATCCACAGGCCAATGGTTTGGTAGAAAGGGTAAATCGTGTAGTGATGGAGAATATTCAATTATCATTGGCCAATCATCTTCCTTGGAGAAGGGAGTTCAACAAAATGATGTGGACATTCCGTACAACTCCACATTCGATAACCGGAGTGTCACCATTTGTAGCTTTAAAAAGGAGAGAGCCTAGTGTGAAAGAGTGTCCTGTGTGGTTAAAAACAAAAGAAACAGTAGTAGTGGACAGAGAAACGGTAAGAGGATAAGTAAAAAAAATGCAAAGGAAGAACACCCAACATTATAACAAGAGAATGGGTGTGAAACGCTGTCACATAGAAAAGGGTGATTGGGTGGTGACAAATAAAGGTGGAATTGTCTTAGAAGGGGATAGCAGATATTCCGCTCCTCAGTTAGTGAAGGAAATTAAACGAAATGTAGTAATCTTGGAGAATGGCTCGTCATGGAGTATGTGTCAAAGCCCAGCTCACCTGAGTTCTTGTTCAGTTCTGATGGAGGTTGAAGACAATCCGACCCCACCCTGAAACTGCTTGTTCCAGCACACTAGTTTTTTAAAACAGTGCACTAAGAACAGAAGCTCAAGGGAAGGGGGAAAGTGGATAAAATAAAAAAAAAAGAGACAACACCGTTCTTGCTTTTCCACTGTTGAAGTGCTGCACAAATCTGCGGCCCTTTCTGACTTCTGTAGAAACTGGTGCCTAATGAAACATAAACAAAGAACAGATAAGTGCAACCTATTCCTAAATGGGTTCCTAACTATCCCTTTATTTATTAGAAATTCTCTTCTAAAAGTACCTCTTGGATCCTGGTCTCTAGTTTCCAGGTTTGGAATGTGTTACTGCTCTGGGATGTGTTTTCTATTACTGTAAAGCTTCTAAAACATTAAACAAATACCATTATCAGAATTACCAATATCAAACATTCATCATAATATAACTAAAGCCTAAATTCCCAATAGCAGACTCACTTTTCGCATATTTCCAGAATCTTTTATAAAACAAATACTGTACTTTTACATCAAAATACAGCATGTAATTTGTGCAAGTCCTTGATTTACTGTTTGCCTTGCTGTCAATGGTTTCCACTGTTCGATTCCCAAAAGTTCCATGAAAAAAAACAATGTCCGCTTCACAAAGTCCTGCAAAATACTCCTGCAACAAAGAGCCTGAATCACAATGCTCGTGGAAGGCACTTCGCCTCAAACTGTCTATACACGAATCCAGAAATTGCCGTCAAAGCTCCCTCAGGTAATAAAAAGTTTTGCACTTACTTGTTGCTGGCAAGAGATACTGATCAGTCTAACCTTGTCTTCTTTCTCTTTTGCAGGTTACTCGTAGGAGAGAGGCTGAGGCAAGGAGGAACCGGAAACCAGAAGAAGGAAGAGCCAGCAGCTGCGCCCATTGAAGTCAAAGAAAGTCTGTAAAGAGCAGGAGTGCCAGCGCCGAGGGATCTGTTCTCAGGTAAGCGGGAGGTAGACGAGCACAAGCACTGGGTGAGGCTCGGGGGATGCCTTTTATAGACAGGGCTGGGTGTGGTTCGAAGAGCTGGGTGTGGTTTGAAGGGCTGGGTGTGGTCCTCACATGCTGCACATGTTCTTGGAAGGTGTGCAGAGCTGGGTGTGGTTTGAAGAGCTGGGTGTGGTCCTCACATGCTGCACATGTTCTTGAAAGGTGTGCAGAGTTTCAGTTATTATGCAAATGAGTTGGATTAACACATGGCCTAGGGAGGAGTGTTTTAAAGAAGCCTTGGTAAAAGCAAGGCCCAATGTGTAAACAAAACAGCACATTAAACAACATACACAGAAGCCTAGGGGGGGGGGGAGGTGAGATAACAAGAAAGGCTTTCAATAGTAAGTTTAAAAGGGAGCTATTACAGAACCCACTAGTGCAGTGAGAGGGGACATGCTCTTTGCTGTGTACAAACCCTAACAGTATGGGAAGTGTGTGTAAAATTAATTGTTAAATTAACAAATCTTGTTCCATGTTTGTGTGAAACATTTTGGATTTATTGTTGGTTACTATTGATATATAATGTATCTTTTTAGGATCTAGGAAGGAAAAAAAAAGAAAATGTTTTATTATGCTTATTATGTTATTTATGTGGTGTAAGGGGGAGATGTGTGGAGATATCCTGAAAAGATGTGTTTAGTGAAGGCTGGAATGTAATGATGTATGTGGTGATGTCATACGGAATGTGGAGACTCTGAAGGAGAGAAGTCTGGAAGAGGGAGCTGTGGTGAAGATGGCATGGTACTGCTTATTCTCAATAAAAGTGGATACCAAATGAAGACGTGAAAGGGTGTTCTTTACAGTTCCCCTCCTCCTCAGGCTGCAGGGGATAGGCTAGAGTCTCCCCCCACAGCTGCCAGCACCGCCACCAGCACCCACCACCACCACCGCCACCAGCACCACTGCCAACACCACTGCCAGCAGCAGCAGACCCAGTTGGCAGCCATCCGAGGCTGCAGGGGATGGGCTAGAGACTCCCCCCACCACTGCCAGCACCACCACCAGCACCACTGCCAACACCACTGCCAGCAGCAGCAGCCCCAGTGGGCAGCCATCCGAGGCTTCAGGGGATGGGCTGGAGACTCCCCTCCCCACTGCCAACACTGCCACCAGCACCGCCACCAGCACCACCACCAGAATTTAGCAATATTTCAATGTCAGGGCATATAAAACACATCAATATAAGTCCTACCTTAACCATACACTGCACCATGCCCTTGGGGCTACCTAGGGCCTACCTTAGGGGTGTCTGACATATCAGAAAAGGGAAGGTTTAGGCCTGGCAAGTGGGTACACTTGCCATGTCGAAATTACAGTTAAAACTGCACACACAGACACTGCAGTGGCAGGTCTGAGACATGATTACAGAGCTACTCATGTGGGTGGCACAACCAGTGCTGCAGGCCCACTAGTAGCATTTGATTTACAGGCCCTGGCACCTCTAGTGCACCTTACTAGGGACTGTTAGAAATGGGGTCTTTGGTTGACAGTCAGGTTACCCCCTGTTCAAGCAAGGACCCTCACTCTAATCAGGGTAAAAGAGAATGACCCTCAGCTAACCCCTGCTTACCCCCTTGGGAGCTTGGCAGAGCAGTAGACTTAACTTCAGAGTGCTAGGTGTAAAGTATTTGTACCAACACATACAGTAACCTAATGAAAGCACTACAAAATGACACAACACCAGTTTAGAAAATAGGACATACTTATCTAAACAAAACAAGACCAAAATGACAAAACTTCGACATACATAAGTCAAGTTGTGAATTTTTTAAGATTAAACCAAAAAATAGCCTTTAAAAACACAAAATGCTTCGATGAGGTGTTAACACGGTGTCATGACGTTCCCAACAAGCCGACACCAGCGGCGCTGGATACGGAGTCACGTAGACTTCCAAGTAGAGTACCTTTGGTGAAAAGTGAAAACAAGTCGATGAGCAAAGTCATGAATCGCGGCATCTGTATGAAACATTGAATCCGTGCACTTCGAGTGGCGTCGGTCACAACCTGGTGTGGTGACGTCCACGGAGTTGCAGACTTCAGCAGGGCTGCAGTGGCGTTGGGCCGGCGAAGGTCATCGAGCTACAGCGAAGATCACGGAGTCGGTTGCAGGCTGTTACCGGATTCAGCAGCGGCATCGGTCAGAAGTCGTCCGAAGTCGATTTCCTTGGATTTCCACCAGCTTTCCTTTCAAGGTCCCAGGGACTGGATAGGGCACTACTTGTCAGAGCAGGAGCCTCTCCAGAGACTCCAGGTGCTGGCAGAGAGAAGTCTTTGTGGTCCCTGAGACTTCAAACAACAGGAGGCAAGTTCTAAATCAAGCCCTTGCAGATTTCTTCACAAGATGGAAGCCACACAAAGTCCAGTCTTTGCCCTCTTACTCTGGCAGAAGCAGCAACTGCAGGATAGATCCACAAAGCACAGTCACACGCATGGCAGTACTTCTCAGATCTTCAGCTCTTCTCCAGGCAGAGGTTCTTCTTGATGTCCAGAAGTGATCTAAAGTCAGTGGTTTTGGGTGCCCTTCTTATACCCAATTTATCCTTTGAAGTAGGCCTACTTCAAAGTAAAGTCTCTCTTGAATGTGAAATCCTGCCTTGCCCAGGCCAGGCTCCAGACACTCACCAGGGGGTCCGAAACTGCATTGTGTGAGGACAGGCACAGCCCTTTCAGGTGTAAGTGACCACCCCTCCTCACCCTCCTAGCACAGATGGCTCATCAGGAAATGCAGACTACACCCCAGCTCCCTTTGTATCACTGTCTAGTGTGAAGTGCAACCAGCCCAACTGTCATACTGACCCAGACAGGGAATACACAAACAGGCAGAGTCACAGAAATAGTATAAGCAAGAAAATGCTCACTTTCTAAAAGTGGCATTTTCAAACACACAATCTTAAAATCAACTTTACTAAAAGATGTATTTTTAAATTGTGAGCTCAGAGACCCCAAACTCCACATGTCCATCCGCTCCCAAAGGGAATCTACACTTTAATCAGATTTAAAGGTATCCTCCATATTAACCTATGAGAGGGACAGGCCTTGCAACAGTGAAAAACGAATTTAGCAATATTTCACTGCCAGGACATATTAAACACATCACTATATGTTCTACCTCAACCATACACTGCACCCTGCCCTTGGGCCTACCTAGGGCCTACCTTAGGGGTCTGACATGTACAAAAAGGGAAGGTTTAGGCCTGGCAAGTGGGTACACTTGCCAAGTCAAATTTACAGTTAAAACTGCACACACAGACACTGCAGTGGCAGTTCTGAGACATGATTACAGAGCTACTTATGTGGGTGGCACAACCAGTGCTGCAGGCCCAATAGTAGCTTTTGATTTACAGGCCACAGCACCTCTAGTGCACCTTACTAGGGACTTACTAGTAAATCAAATATGCCAATCATGGATAAACCAATCCATACAATTTACACAGAGAACATATGCACTTAAGCACGGGTTAGCAGTGGTAAAATGCTCAGAGTTCAAAAGCCAACAGCAACAGGTCAGAAAAAATAGCAGGCAGGAGGCAAAAAGACTGGGGATGACCCTGCATAAGCAAAAAAAAGTCCAACACTGTCTGAGCGGTTTCCACCGTGGTCATAATTCCATTTTTGTTACCTCCGGCCTGTTGGCCATATTACTGCCGCTTTATCACCGGCCAGGTTTGTAATGAGGGCCAATGCGCCCTGCCTGTGAGGCCTACTTAACAGTGCCTTATAAATATTTAAAAGGAAGATTTAGGCATACCAGTGCTCTCCTGTCAAAACACCCAGCCTTGCTATAGTGAAAATACTTTGCAAGTTTTTTTCACTGCTGGGCCTGCACCCTAGTGCTCAGCCTTTTTTGGGCTATGTGGGGTAGTTTGCGCTTAGGCCACTATAACTCTTTGTCCACATAAGCTAGCCATGCTAAATTTCCATCCTTTTTTCCAACATCCTGGGGATTCTAAGGTGTTTGTGTAGGCCTAGTGCCCGTGACAGGAAATGGCCCAAAACTCAATGTGGACACATCAAAGTTTTCCAATGAAAACTGACCATTTATTTGCAATGTGCATAGCTGTGGATTTTGGACCCATATTTTACTTCTTTACGCAAACCAGCGCAGGCGCATGTTTGCGCCAAAAATGTTACCGCCTGCCAACGCCATTCCTACGCGCCATGCGGTTGCCTTATTTAAGGAATGACGTTAGCTGTCACTGCGGACTGGTCAGAGTAAAAAAGAATTACTCAAACCAGGCAGCGCCGGCTTAGGGGAAAATGGGGGTTTTGTGTCAAAAAATGGTGCAAGTCAAGTTTGAGGCAAAAATCATGCCTCAAACCGGACTTGCGCCATTTTTTGACGCACAAACCCCATTGAAATTACTCCTGTCTTAGTAAAAGACAGGAGTCAAGCCCCCTTGCCCAATGGCCATGCCCATGGGACTTCTGTCCCCTGAGCATGGCCATTGGGCACAGTGGCATGTAGGGGGGCCCAAAATAGGCCCCCCTATGCCACTTTAAAAAAGTTTTAAAAAATATACTTACCTCAGCTTGCCTGTACTTACCTGGGATGGGTCCCCCCATCCATGGGTGTCCTCCAGGGGTGGGAGAGGATGGCATGGGGTGTCCCTGGGGGCAGGGAAGGGCACCTCTGGACTCCTTCCATGGTCAGAGACCATGAAAGTGAGCCCACAGATCCCTTAACGCCTGCCCTGAACCAGGCGTTAAAAAACGGCGCACATCAGGCTGTGCGCCATTTTTTAAGGCCTGCCCACTCCTGTGCGTCAAAATGACGTGGGAGTATAAATAAGGCGCACAGGCCTTAAAGTTATTTTTGAGGCGGGAACGCCTAGCTTGCATGTCATTTACGCAAGGCAGTTTCCCGCATCCCAAAAATGACTCACACGGAGGAATTTTGACATCCGCGGGCTCGGGCGTCAAAGTTTAAATATGGGGTAAGGTTTGCGCTGAATGTGCGTCAAAACGATTGATGCATATTCGACGCAAACAGAGTATAAACATGCCCCTTGGTACCTACCTAAGCTGGCACCGAGGGAAACTTAGCAAACCTGTACATTTTTAAAAACTAGACACCCAGGGAAATCCAGTATGGGGTGATGTTTTACTCTTACCAGCTTATGCTACTCATAGTCCCTTGCAAACATCAAAATCTGTCTAAAAACACACAATTTCATCACATTTCTGTGACATAATGTTCTGGTTTCAAAGAGAAGCCACAAACTTCCTTCCACCCAGGATTTTCCCAAGTCTCCTTGTGGTTCCTCACTTGTGTGGATAGGTCTAGTGCCCATGACAAGAAACAGCACAAAACACAATATCAGCACACAACATTTTCCCACTGAAAATTGACCCTTTTTTGTGATGTGCCTAGCTGTGTCTTTTGGGCCCTTGTTCAACCGGCTCCGAGGGAAACCTACAAAAACCTGTACATTTTTTAAAGCTAGACACCTAGAGGTATCCACAGTGTGCTGACTTGCCTGGCTATCACTACATTTTACCAACCTCAAACTTTGACAACAAAAATAAATTTTCTTCACATTTCAGTGATGGAAAGTTCTGGAATCTGCAGGGAGCAACAAACTCCCTTCCACTCATCATTCCTCTAGTTCTCTCGATAGAAATAGCATCTAATTTGTGTGGGTAGGCACAGTATCCATGACAGGAAATGGCCCAAAATCAAAAATGTATGCCACTCAGGTTTCTACCCACAAATTACCCTTTTTTTCAATAGTGGTAGCTTAAAATTTTGGACCCTAGCTCAGCCGACACCTAAGGAAACCTAGCCAACCTCCACATTTTTTAAAACTAGGTATCAAGGGTTGGCTGACTGGCATGGCTCACAGCACATCTTTTTACCCAGAATCCCTTTCAAACCTCAAAAGTCCACTATAAAAACACATTTTCCTCACATTTCTGTGTTGGAAAGTTCTGGAATCTGCAGGGAGCCACAAATTCGTATTTTCGAGTTGTCAAAATTATCTATCACAAAACAACCTGGTTTTGCAAGGGGCTAATCTGCATTTTTGGTCCTGGGCTCTGCAGCCATGTAGGGAAGCCAACCAAAACCAGACATTTCTGAAAGCTAAGCACCAGGGGGACTCTAGGAGGTGTGGCCTACATAGATCCTCTAATGTTTTCTTACCCAGAATCACCTGCAAACCTCAAATTTAGCTAACAAATCACATTTCCCTCACATTTCTGTGTGGGATAACCATGCTGGCATAATTTTGCTACCACCTAGCGTTCTCCTCAGCCTCCCAATAAAAAGGAAACCTTACCTCTGTGGTGGACCAAGTGCATATGACAGGGAAGGGCCAAAAACGTGTAGGTTGCCTTTTTGGACCCACTTTGGTTTCCCCTTAGTTTTTAAGTTTAGACATTATTAGGCTGACTCTGCTTTGGGTACCCATACAAGTGAGGTATCATTTTTATCCAGAGACCAAGGGGAACCCTGGGTAGTAGGAAATTCATACTGACACTGTGACTGTACAACTTTCCACACAGAAATGTTAGGAACATGTCACTTTTTAGCTGAATTTGAGGTTTGCAGGGGATTGTGTGTAAAAAATGCTGGTGGATCAATGCAAGTCACACCGCCAGCTAATCACCAGTCTGTACACACCGCCAACCAAGCACCATCCACACACACTGCCAGGCAAGCACCATCTAGGCGCACTGCTGGCCAAGTGCCATCCACACACATTACCAGGCAGGTGCCCAAAGGGGGCAGAAATGGCGAAAATATGTGCCCAAACAAAGAGGAGTGACCCTTGCCTCTGGGACCACTCCCTGACATACCCATAAACATTTCCCTGGTGCCTAGTGGGCTTTCTGACCTTTCTTGGGGGACAGATTGGGACTAATAACCACCATCTGATCCCCGGGGTGGACAGAAAGACTGTGTCCATTTTTGTTTGGGAGTGCCCAAAACATCCATTCTGGGGAGCCTCCACACCTACACAAAGAAGAAAATAGTCCCTGGTAGCCTAGTGGCCTTTCCACCCCCCTCCCCCTAAGGGGGAAGATTGAGGGTTCTTGCTCATATCTGCCCCCCGGGGGGGCAGAAAGGCTGTGACCATTTTATCTGGTGAAAAGAAAATACTCCCTGGTGTGTAGTGGCCCTTCTGCTCCCCGGGGGGACAGATCATGGGCCACTGTCCCCAGCTGCCCCCCACAGGGAGCAGAAAGAACGTACTGATTTTTTGAGGGGGTAGGGACATTGCCAGGCCCATTCTGGGCAGCTCCGACCTCCTACTCTGGCTGAAGCAAATACTCCCTGATGTCTAGTGGACTTTCTGCAGATCAGGGGCTATTGCTCCCATCTGCCTTCTGGGGGGCAGAAAGAATGTGCTCATTTTTAGGAAGGGTGGGGACATTGCCAAGCCCATTCTGGCCAGCCCCCACCCCTACTTTGGCTAAAGACAATGCTCCCTGGTGTTTTCTGGGCTTCCTGTCCCACCTGTGGGGAAGAATGGGTTAATAACCCCATCTGCCCCTCATTTGGGGACAGTCAGACTGTGCCTATTTTGGGGGGAGTGGGGTCATTGTTGTGCACATTCTAGGTAGCCCTCACCTTTTCCTAACCAAAATAAAAATAATCCATGGTGCCTAGTGAGCTTCTGCCCCCCGGAGTGCTAGGTCAGAACCATTAACCCAATCTGCCCAATGTGGGGGTGGGGGCAAAAAAACTGACTATGGTCATTAAATTAAGGGGGGAGCAAAAACCCACACCCAAGGGAACGCTTTCCCCTCCCTAATGTCTAGTTGATTGGTCCCTGCTTGGGGATCGCCCTCCTGCGGTGATCTCCAAGCAGAAATCAACACCAGTACAGGTATCATTGGAAAGGGGAGATTCTCCCTTTTTCGATGATTTATTTTTCATCTGCCTCGGTGCTCTGGGGGTTGAGATAGCCCCTGAGCACTGAGACAGAGATCAGCTTATTTCATTTTTGTTTTCACTGAAAATGATGTCAGTTCACCATACTTGCTGCCCTTCATTTCGGTAAAAATTAAAAGTACCCTCAGGAGTTGGGAGCTCCCAAGGCTGTTTAAAAAAAATCAAATCCCACTGCTGTAAACAACGGAGGGATTTGATGATTGTGTACAGAGGACCAAATGGTTCCATCCTCAACACACGACTATTAGTGCTCATGACGGAACCATACCATCATGAGCACCGAAGGGGTTAAATACTATGCACCCTGTCTGTGAGGTCTACTTAGCACTGCCTCATAAATATATCAACAGAAGTTTTAGGCCCTCATTTCAACCCTGGCGGTCAAAGACTGCCAGGGTTGAATTGGCGATCGTACCGCCAACAGGCTGGCTGTACAATTCGGCATATTTTGACTGTGGCGGTAGCGCCTTGGTCACACCGCCGGGACCGGCGGTTTTCCACCATTGTTGTCCCAGCGGTTTTAATCCAGCAGGGCAGCGCTGCTTGCAGCGCTGCCCTGGGGATTATGACTCCCCTTCCCGCCAGCCTGTCCATGGCGGTAGAGACCGCCATGGAAAGGCTGGTGGGAAGTGGAGTTGCAGGGCCCCTGGGGGTCCCTGCACTGCCCATGCACTGGGCATGGGCAGTGCAGGGGCCCCCAGGCACAGCTCTACCCTGCTTTTCACTGTCTGCACAGCAGACAGTAAAAAGTGCGATGGGTACAGCTGCACCGGTCGCACATCCGCAACACCGCCGGCTCCATTAGGAGCCGGTTGCAAAGTTACGGCCGACATCCGCGCTGGGCCGGCAGGTGGAAACTCTGTTTCCACCCGCCGGCCCAGCGGGGATGTTGAAATGTGGCCGGTGGGTTTGCGGCCACATAGACGGCCGCTTGGCGGTTCAACCTTGGAAGGTGGCCTCCGCCGCCCGCCAAGGTTGTAATGAGGGCCTTAGTCTTGTCAAATAGGGTTATTTCGACAGGTTCAAATTGCAGGTAAAACGTACACAGCCAGTCTACCAGTGACAGGTCTACATTCATGTTTTCATCGTTACAGTGGTGGATTGCACATTGGGTGTTGAAGTTGACTTGTGCCATTTAACCTTCAGGTTCTAGTTATATCTCAGTACTATATACTAGGGACTTATAGGTAAGCTAAATATGCTAATCAGGAGTATGTGAAATTGGGTTGTTGGCTGACTGGGGTGTGAACCCTGGTCAAGCAGCAATCACAATTCTTGTCATGGTAAGGCATAAGCAAACCCCAAATTAAACTGTGATCACTCCCTGGTAACTTGGCAGATAGCAGTTAGGCTTGACTTAAAGACAATGTGTAAAGTTTCTGTGCAACACTTCAAACAGTAAAACAATGAAAACACCACACAAAAATGATCACACATCATGTTCGAAAAGCTTAATTTAATAAATAAAACAAAACCAAAATGACCAAAAAAAACAATCAGTAGCTATTCAGTTATTAATCTTTAAAGAATAAACTGTAGGATAGCACCTAAAGAATAAAGAGGAAAGCGGGGATCTCTGGTTGCCCCCAACATGGACAAAATTATAAGTTCTGGCCGACAACAATGGACCACAGGCCGGCTCCAGGGACCCTGTTAGATCTGCTGAATAAAGTACCTTAAATCTTGGTTGTAGAGCCTTGTGTGAAGCTGCGTCAAAAATGCGCTGTGCAGCTGAACTGACACATCAGTTCTGAGGTGTGGCAAGGCTGCGGTGCGAGGTCCTGTTGTGTTGTTGAGGATCCCATTGACAGATTTGCGATGCAAAGTCTAATGTTGGGGATGAGGCATGCAGCTGATGATGCATCAGTTCAAAGGAGCTGCGAGGCTATGCTGCAGAGTCCAGTGTTGTCTTTGAGGGTGCCATTGACGAGGAATGCAAGGACCAGGGCAGTGGATGCACTATGCCTTTGGGTGATGCGTTGGTTCTGAGGACTATGGAGGCATTGTGGGTCTTTCAGTCGGGCCCACTTCATGCAGCAGTGGCAATGTGTCTGTTCTGCTTGAAAATGCCCCGTTCCTAGGAGGAGATGTGTTGTTCTGCTCTGGTGTGCGCCACTCAAAAGAGGCAGTGCATTGGTTCCGCTGGCTAGTACCATAGGTCCACTTACAAGGGTCCGGGACTGAGGTGGCACCACTTGGCAGAGTGAACTGACAGATGGCAGAGTCCAGGTGAAAGGTTGTTGGAAGCTGGTTATGTCCCTGAGGCTTCAGATCAGGAGGCCAATTAACTAGCTTTTCGAGTAACTCTTGGTTCTGGGTTCAGGAGATGTTAGACCTGACAGCCTTAGGTTGGTCACCCCTAACTTTTTGCCAGCCTCCCTCCACTTTTTGGACACTGTTTTTGCTGGTTGTTTGATTCTGCGCACTTTACCACTGCTAAGCAGTGCTAAAGTGCATATGCTCTCTCCCTTTAAACATGGTAACATTGGATCATACCCAATTGGACTATTTAATTTACTTATAAGTCCCTAGTAGAAGGCACTATATGTGCCCAGGGCGTTTAGATTAAATGCTACTAGGGGGCCTGCAGCACTGATTGTGCCACCCACTTAAGTAGCCCCTTAACCTTGTCTCAGGCCTGCCATTGCAAGGCCTGTGTGTGTAGTTTCACTGTCAATTCGACTTGGCATTTAAAAGTACTTGCCAAGCCTAAAACTCCCCTTTTTCTACATATAAGTCACCCCTAAGGTGTGCTCTAGGTAACCCCTAGTGCAGGGTGCTGTGGGGGTAAAAGGCAGGACATGTACCTGTGTAGTTTACATGCCCTGGTAGTGTAAAACTCCTAAATGCATTTGTACACTACTGTGAGGCCTGCTTCCTTCATAGGCTAACATTGGGGCTGCCCTCATACACTGTTGGAGTGGTAGCTGCTGATCTGAAAGGAGTAGGAAGGACATATTTAGTATGGCCAGAATGGTGATGCAAAATCCTGCTGACTGGTGAAGTTTGATTTAATATTACTATTTTAGAAATGCCACTTTTAGAAAGTGAGCATTTCTCTGCACTTAACTTTTTCTGTGCCTTACAATCCACGTCTGGCTGGGTTTAGTTGACAGCTCCTTTTGCATTCACTCAGACACACCCCAAACACAGGATACTCAGCCTCACTTGCATACATCTGCATTTTGAATGGGTCTTCCTGGGCTGGAAGGGTGGAGGGCCTGATCTCACACAAAGGACTGCAACACCCCCTACTGGACCCTGGCAGACAGGATTGAACTGAAAGGGGACCTGGTGCACTTGTAAGCCACTCTTTGAAGTCTCCCCAACTTCAAAGGCACATTTGGGTATAAAATCAGGGCCTCTGCCCTACCATCTCAGACACTTCCTGGAGAAGAAACTTATAACCAGAACCTGCATCCTGCCAAGAAGAACTGCCTGGCTGCCCAAAGGACTCACCTGACTGCTTTCTCTGAAGGACTGCTGCCTTGCTGTTTCCCTGCTGCCTTGCTGCTCCCTGGCTGTGGTGAAGAAGTGCTCTCCAAGGGCTTGGATAGAGCTTGCCTCCTGTTCCCTGAAGTGTCAGGACCAAAAAGACTTCTCTTTTGCAACTGGACTCATCGTGCAGTGACAATTCGACGCACAGCTTGCCAAAAACGATGCACAGCCTGTCCTGCTGTGAAAAATTCACCGCACGCTGAACCGGATCAACGCCGCTCGACTTCGCAAGGAAAAGATCAACGCAGCGCCTGCGGCGCGACTGGAACTGGGATGCACGGCCCACCAGATAGATGCACATCCGACCTGGGACGATGCAGCCCGACCTCTAGAGGAGAAATCGACGTGGCGCCTGCCGTGCGGGAGAAATTTCCCCGTGCCGCCCACCGGAACGACGCAGAGTGTGTCACAAGCCCAGGATTCCACACACAGACCCCGGGGCGTCTGAAAACCCCGCAACCTGAAGAGGATCCACGACCGAGCGCCAGAAATCGACGCACAGCCGTCCCTGCGTGGAAACTAAACGGCGCATCGACCGTGTGAGGCCCAATAAATCGACGCACACCCCTTTGTTTCCTTCTTCTCCTCCTCTGCGGCCCTTTGCGGAGATTTTTCACGCAAACCAGGTACTTTGTGCTTGAAAGAGACTTTGTTTGCTTTTAAAAGACTTAAGACACTTTATATCACTTTTCAGTGATATATTTACATTTTCTTATTGCATCTTTTATCGTTTTGACCTGCAAATATCCAGATAAATATTATATATTTTTCTAAACACTGTGTGGTGTATTTTTGTGGTGCTATATTGTGTTATTGTATGATTTATTGCACAAATACTTTACACATTGCCTTTTAAGTTAAGCCTGACTGCTCAGTGCCAAGCTACCAGAGGATGAGCACTGGATAATTTGGATTGTGTGTGACTTACCCTGACTAGAGTGAGGGTCCTTGCTTGGACAGGGGGTAACCTGACTGCCAACCAAAGACCCCATTTCTAACAGGAGAAGCAGGTCCAGTCCTTCTCACTCAGGCATGAAGGCAGCAGGTTAGCACGGCAAGGCAGCAGTTCCTTCAGAGCAGCAGCCCAGCAGAGTGGCAGTCCTTATAGCAGCACAGTAGTTCTGTGGGGTGATACCCCAAAATGGGTCCAGGATGCTTGTTTCTGGTCTATGGAGGACCTGGCTTTGCAGTTCGGCTAGACTGTTCCCATGGGGAGCAGGGTCAAGACTGATTTGCATATGGCTGGGTCCAAACTGGAATACCACAGCAGGCAGAAAATCAATGGATTATACACAGATCTGTGACTGGGGGTGAATGTTTGATTAGTTGTGCATTCCGTCCATCATCTGTTATTTTTGCATTTGTCACCCTAAGTGGGAAGGGTATTTCAAGACGTGGGTCCTGTGCTCACTATGTCACCGGATTCAAGCTAGCCTAGCTGATCAGGGGTGATACCTCAAAACTGTTTCCAGGATGCTTGTTTCTGGTCCAGAGAGTGCCTGGCCTGGCAGCTAGGGCTTGACTGTTCCCATGGGGAGCAAGGTCAAGACTGATTTGCATATGGCTGGATCCAAACTGGAAGTGCATGGACAGCAATAAAAGTGGTATTTTCAGAAACATAATTTTAGATCTGACTTCATCATAAGTCATGATTTTCAATTAGAATTCCAGAGAAACCAGTTTGAATGGGCTATCTCTTCCCATTTGGAAATTAAGCTTATAAAATCCACTAAGACTGCTCCAATATTATCCTATGGAAGATATAAGCCTTGCAGTAGTGGAAAACAAATTAATGAGTGTTTCACTAACAGGACATGTAATTTCAACGGTACATATCCAATGTTTTAAATAGACTGCACCCTGCCATTGTGGCTTTCAAGGGTCTAACTTAGGGGTGACATACGTGTCAAAAAGGAAAGTTTGGCTGGCAAAAGGTTTATTTTGCCAGGTAACAAGGCAGTTTAAAACTTCACAAACAGACGCTGCAACGACATGCCTGAGACATGACTAGAGGGCTACTTAAGTGGATGGCGCAATCAGTGCTGCAGGCCAACTATTAGCATTTAATGTACAGGCCATGGGCATATGTAGTGCACTTTACTAGGGTCTTATACGTATATTAAAAAGTATATAAAAAATGACAGTGGTGTATAGGTCAAAGTTACCATGTTTTAGGGAAGGCGCACATAACCTTTAGCACTTGTTAGCAGTAGTAAAGTGTGCAGAATCCCAAAGCCAGCAAAAATTAAGTCACCAAAAACAGAAGATCTGAATGCAAAAAGTTGGAGGAAACCACACCAAGAATACCAGGTCTAAAAAGTAGTATACCAATTTTAACTTGTTAAAAGGGGAGCACAATCACATTACCAATGGTTAGGAGGGTTCTATAGCCAGCAAACATATGTTTCAGAGGAAAGGCAACAAAAATGGGTAAGCCTGCCGAAAGGGCAAATTTCCAACACGTACTATACCTAATCTATCATAACTAACCTACCTTACACGCCTGTAATAGCACATGTAACACACATACCTAGTAAATTTGCCTACCATATCTACCTTCCTTACCTAGCTATAATACCTACTCAATGTACATATCTTCCATTTACACCTGCCTTGCCAACCATACTTAACATACCTACACAAATGATTATTTTTTTTCCCGTTGTTATTCCAAGCATGTGCCCACCAAGATCATGTGGCCATTTATTTTTCTCTTCTTATTCTTCTTGTGACTTATGCTTGTAGTAAAAAAAAAAAAAAAAAATATTAACTGTTGCAGCAGCTTGCCATCCCAGACCGATTGGCTTTGCCAATGCTGGTTTTTCAAGGTATGTTGCAGAACAAATTAAGCCATAGATACAAAATACAACCAAAGCACACATTTAATTGAATGTTCTTAGCCATTTCAAAGCTCTATGATGAAATACTTGTGGTTTCCATGTTCCAGCAAATTTCTTGAATTTGCTGAAACACAAATGTCATGTGTAGAGCTTACCTTAGTGCTATCTGGTATGGGTAGTTGCTTTTACGAGTGTTGTGTGCGGTATATGAAGTAGCTTTTTACTTGTATAGTGCACACTTTCCGCATGTATGTGCACATGCACTTTTCTGGCCAGAGGCTCATCAACTCATCCTTGCGTTGTGATTTGAAGGTCTTGTGACAAGAAAGGGACATGCTTCTTTAATGCTTACCAGTTCTATAGGCCCCAATTTTTTCATAACTTCCAGCTCTCTTTAGTACAAAAAATCCTGGGTGTACATAAAAGCCACTATTGGACCTGGCCCTTTTTGCAGGGTCATCCCCAATATTTCTGCATCCTTCCTCCTATTTGTTCTGACCTGTTTTCTTTGGCTTTAGGAGTCTGCTAAACAGTGCTAAAGTGCATATGTTCTCTGTGTAAATTGTATTCTTAATTATCCATGATTGACATATTTGATTTAGTAGTACGTTCCTAGTAAAGTGCACTAGAGGTGCCCAGGGCCTGCAAACTAAATGCCTGTAGTGGGCGTGCAGCACTGGTTGTGCCACCCACATTAGTAGCCCTGTAAACATGGCTCAGACCTGCCACTGCAGTGTCAGTTTGTGCAGTTTTAAACTACCAATTCGACTTGGCAAATGTACCCACTTGCCAGGCCTAAACCTTCCCTTTTTATACATGCAAGGCACCCCTAAGGTAGGCCCTAGGTAGCCCCATTAGCAGGGTGCAGTGTATGTTAAAGGTGGGACATGTACTTATGTGTTTTACATGTCTTAACAGTGAAATACTGCTAAATTTGGTGTTCACTGTTGCAAGGCCTATCTCTCTCATAGGTTAACATAGGGGCTGCCTTTAAATATTATTAAAGTGCAGTTTCCCTTTGGGAGCAGATAGAAATGTGGGGTTTAGGGTCTCTGGACTCACAATTTAAATACACATCTTTTATTAATGTTTGTTTTTAGATTGTTTGTTTGAAAATGCCACTTTTAGAAAGTAGGCATTTTCTTGCTTAAACCATTCTGTGACAGAAGAGGTTTATGGGCGAGTGGGTAAGAATACCCTCTGTATTGTTAATCTGGTCTGTTTTTTCTATATTTTTTATGGTTTTTATTAACTAATAAAGTATTGTTTTCATCATCATTCTGTGACTCTGCTTGCTTGTGGATTCCCTGTCTGGGTCAGTTTGACAGTGTTGGGCTTGTTGCACCTCTCCTCTAGCGTGTGACACACAGGGAGCTGGAGTGTAGCCTGCATATCCTGATGGACCATCTGGACTGAGGGGAGGAGTGGTCACTTATACCTGAAAAGGCTGTGCCTGCCCTCACACAATGCAGTCTCCAACCGCCTGGTGTGTGTCTTGGGCCTGGCCTGGGCAAGGTGGGATCTTGAAAACAACAGAGACTTCTCTTTGAAGTAGGCCTACTTCAAAGGCAGAAAGGGTTATAAGAAGAGCACCCAAAACTGAAAATGAGCTCACTTCTGGAATCAGAAGGAACCTCTGCCAAGGAGAAGAGCTGAAGAGCTGGGAAGTGCGGTCCCTGCCAGTGACTGTGCTTGGTTGGACTATCCTACATTTACTGCTTCTGCCTGTGAAAGGGGACAAAGACTGGACTTTGTTGTGCATTCCTGCTTGAGAAGACTCTCCAAGGGCTTGAACTGTGCTTGCCACCAGTTGTTGAAGACTCAGGGACATCAAAGACTTCCACTGCCAGCCCCTGGACTCTCTGCTGAGACTCCTGCCCTGGCAAGTGGTGGCCTATCTAGTCCCTGGGCCCTTGAAAGGTGAAGTTGGCAGAATAAGAGCTGAAATCCACGTACAGAATGCAGTGTGGGGAAATTTTCGATGCACCATCTGCAACGCTGCTGATAGACGACATACCACCGGCCTCGTGGCTAAAATTGACGCTCTACCTGCATCGGGCTGGAAGATCAATGCAATACGGCTGGAGAAACGATGTGCAATAACCGTAGCAGCTGCTGTTAATGGTGCAAGCCCCCACGCAACGTGGTTTCTTGACACTGTGCAACCGGATTTCAACAAAACATCACTAGGCACAGAAAATCAACGCAAATCCTGCCGGGACCCGAGGTGCCCCTCCACATTGATGCATCGCTCTCTTGCGGGAGAGAAGAATCAAAGCATGCTGATCCGACCAGACGGGGAACGATGCATAGTACCGCTTGCAACTATTAAATCGACACATCACTGGCCTTTTTTGATGCACACTTGTCCGTGCAGATTTATTTTGATGCTACCCAGGTACTTTTGTGAAATAACAGTGTTCTCACTGTTTTTGAAGATTAAGGGGGTCATTCTGACCCTGGCGGTAAAAGGCACTTACCGCCGGTCAGAAGACCGCCATAATAATGCCGCGGCCGCGGTAAACCACCACGGTCATTCTGACCCACAACTGCCAAACCGCCAAAAACCCGACATCCACTGAAGCCCGCCTCATCAGCGGTCAGCGATAAACTGGAGATGACCAAACCTCCACCGTCACGCCAACACAAACACATGCATGCCATTACGACCCACGAATCCACGCGGCGGTCTTTCAACCGCGGTATTTCATTGGCGGTACACACCGCCGCGCTCAAAATAGACACACCTTTACAAAACACAGCCACATTGGACAATTCGAAATACACACACCTGATACACATACAAACACCACTCCCACACACCCATCACCATATAAAACACACACCCACATCACCCACAAACCCCCACAAAGCGAAATTCTGAGACAAGGCGCAATACACAGAGAGAGAGCACAGGGAACGCAAACCACAACACACACAGGAACCCAACATCATCACCCACACCACATCTACGCACATAACACCACACACCACTACACTCATCATCACAAACACCACCCCACACCTCATCCACACCACCCCATGGCACCCCAAAGACACCCCAGGTTCACGGACCAAGAACTCAGGGTCATGGTGGAGGAAATAATCAGGGTAGAGCCCCAGCTCTTCAGCACACAGGTGCAGCACACCACAATAGCCAGAAAGGCGGAGCTATGGCAATGGATCGTCGACAGGGTCAACGCTGTGGGACAGCATCCCAGAAATCGGGAAGACATCCGAAAGCGCTGGAACGACCTACGGGGGAAGGTGCGGTCAATGGTGTCAAGATACAACATCGCTGTGCAGAAGACTGGCGGCGGACCCCCACCCACTCCACCCGAATTCACAGCATGGGAGCAAGAGGTCTTGAACATCCTGCATCCTGAGGGCCTCGCTGGAGTAGGCGGAGGAATGGACTCTGGTAAGTCTAATCTCAACTACTTCACCCCCCCAACCACCAGCATGCCAACCCACACCCCCACCCTCACCCCTAACCCCCCAGCACACATACTCCCTGTTAATGTCTCACCAGCACAACCCACCCAACCCAAGCCAAACCCCTGAATGCCAACACAAACCATGGACACCCATCACCTAAGCATGACCACTGCACATACCCATCCCCCCCCACAAACCACCCTCACAACTCCTCCCACATGGGACTGCCAGCACTGGGGGACAAGGGCACCCACAAATCGCACGCCACGGCACACACAAAATCAATAACCATATTCTTTTACCCCTGCAGGGCCCGAACGCCAACACACCAGCCAGGAGGGTCCAGATTTGTCCATCCCACCCCACAGAACAGGCCCCCAGTGATGACAGCAGCTCTGTCGACCTAGAACCTGATGACCAGCCCTGACCATCGGGGACCTCTGGACAGTCGGTTACCCTCAGGCAGCCCCAGGCCACAGCAGACTTACCCCCCTCAGGAAACACCAGCACAGCACACACCCAGCGGGCCCATGCTTCTGTCTCCAGGACAGGTCAAGCGGCGGTGTGTCTACCAGTACAGGGCACCCAGGGTAACCCATAACCCCAACAACAACAGGGACCTGGGGGCACTGGTAGTGGGCACACCTTCCAGGGGACAGAGGCCCAGGAACAAAGAGGAACTGGGAGGGCTGCTGTGCGACAGAGGGAGGACAGGAATAGGGAACCCACTGTCCAAGAGGCCCTCACCACCATCATGGGAGCGTACCACCACTCCCAAGAGACGATGGCGACGGTCCTGGCCAGGTTCCAGGAGATCCAGGCCATGCAGGAGGGCCAGTACATGGGGTTCCGGGAAGAACTGCGCACCATCAGTTCCGCAATGGGTACAATCGTGGTGGCACTCAACCAGATTGTCACCACATTGCGGGACCATGTGGCCCCCCAAAGGGCCCCTGCCACTAGCATGGAGGAAGAACAGCCCACCACCTCCGCCGGCGCTAGTGGTCAGGAGGCCCCGACACAACAGCAACGGCCCTCCCGGACCCCAGCCCCTGCAGAACAAGAACCACCCCGCAAGAAAGGCCTGAGATCGAGGATGAAGACAGAGTAGGATGTCAAGACCCCCGCCATGCACGGAAACCCCCGGATGTCATCCCACTGTCCCACTTGTTTGCCCTGTCCAACCTTGAACTGCCCCTGCTCCACCTTCCACAGGCATATGGACAATGGACCTGTAGGAACGACAGTCTGGACACTGCCATGGACATGCCTCCACCATCACCCTGTTTGAACTATACACCTATTTTTAAACTTCAATAAACACAATTATTGCACATCAACCAACTGGATTCTGCTATCTATTTATTTATACCAAATGTATTCGATATAACCAACAAAACATTTCTAGTTACATTGTGGTGACAACATACCAGTGTCACACAGCGGTAGTCCATGGGGAAAAAAACCAGAGGGCACTCCGTGGGGATCAGATCACTGAAATAGGAAGTGATATACACAACTAAGTTACCATACATTGGGGTGAAAGGTCAGACAGTAGAGAGCCACTACAGATATAATACAATGCTGGAGTAGATTATTACCTGTGTGTCACTGGAAATACTGCAGTATCACTCTGTCCCTGTTGTCTGTGTCGTCCTCTTCGTCTTCCTCCTCTTCACTCTCCGCAGGCTCCACAGCGGCCACAACACCACCATCTGGACCATCCTCCTGCAGGAAAGGCACCTGGCGTCGCAAAGCCAGGTTGTGAAGCATGCAGCAGGCCACGATGATATGACACACCTTCCTTGGTGAGTACATTAGGGATCCACCAGTCATATGCAGGCACCTAAACCTGGCCTTCAGGAGGCCGAAGGTCCGGCTCAATCACCCTCCTAGTCCGCCCATGAGCGTCATTGTACCGTTCCTCTGCCCTGGTCCTGGGATTCCTCACTGGGGTCAATAGCCAAGGCAGGTTTGGGTAACCAGAGTCACCAATTTGCCACACACGGTGTCTCTGTAGCTGTTCCATCACATAAGGGATGCTGCTATTTCGCATGATGTACGCGTCATGCACTGACCCTGGGAACTTGGCATTTAAATGGGAGATGTACTGGTCAGCCAAACAGACCACCTGGACATTCATCGAATGAAAATTCTTACGGTTCCTGTACACCTGCTCATCGTCTTTTGGGGGAACCAAAGCCACATGGGTACCATCAATGGCACCAATGATATTGGGAATGTGTCCAAGGGCATAGAAATCACCCTTCACTGTAGGCAAGTCACCCACCTCAGGGAAAATGATGTAGCTCCGCATGTATTTCATCAGGGCAGACAACACTCTGGACAACACCTTTTAAAACATAGGCTGAGACATCCCAGATGAAATGGCCACGGTAGTTTGAAATGATCCACTTGCCAAATAATGCAGTACTGACAGCACCTGCACTAGAGGCGGAATCCCTGTGGGTTGCCGGATGGGTGACATCAGGTCTGGCTCCAGCTGGGCACACAGTTCCTGTATAGTGGCACGGTTGAGTCTGTAGGTGAGTATGACGTGTCTTTCTTCCATTGTCGACAGGTCCACCAGCGGTCTGTACACGGGAACATTCCTCCGTCTCCTCGCAAGTCCCAGCGGACGATGCCTAGGAAGGACAACATGGAGCACAGAGTCAAGCAACCCACAGGTAAGTGCCCACAGCATGCCCAGTACATGAATCTCTCGGGATTGAATGGCTAGTATGATTGTCGGTGCAAGGCCTAGCCATGTGTGACGCAGTAGGAATGAAGCCATGTGGGCCCTTGAAATGGCGGCTGCCTGACCTGTGAAGTGTGACAATGTGAAGTGAGGTCATTGCGCAAGCGTGGCACACCGTGGTGGTAGGTGGTCGCAGTCCGCGGCGCAAAGCCGCAGTGGACAACATTGAACCCTATGGGTTTCAGGAGCCAATGGCGGTGAGCGCCGGCGGTCGCGGTATGCACTGCCGCGGTACACACCGCCGCGGCACGCACCGCCGCGGCCGTAACCGCCATTTTCTCTCTGCTTGATCACACGAGACCTGAGCATCCACAGGAGAGGACCTATACTGCAAGTGCTGCTGTGACCTCGGTCTGGAAGTGACAATGGCTGCTGCGACTGGGGAAAGGGCCCCCACCTTCAGTTCCGAGGAGTTGGAGAAGCTTGTGGACGGGGTCCTCCCCCAGTATGCGCTACTCTACGGGCCTCTAGACCAACAGGTGAGTACACGGGGGGCAATGCATAGTGCCCAATGCCTGGGCTGAGTGGGGAGGATGTACGATGGAGGGGAGGGCAGCGAATGACGAATGCATGGCACGACAGATAAGACCATGTGCCACATGGCAAGGTTGGGGAGGGGGGGCCACTCACATCGAGCATGCAGAAAAGTGATGATGTTTCCCTTCCCCCCCTGTACATGTCACATAGGTCAGCGCCCATCAGAAGATTGACATGTGGCGTGCCATCGCCAAGGACGTCCGGGCCCTGGGGGTCCACACCAGAAGGGGCACCCACTGCCGCAAGAGGTGGGAGGACATCCGCCGCGGGAGCAGGAAGCCCGCGGAGGCTCTGCTGGGGATGGCCTCCCAACCTAGGAGGGGTGCCAGTCGTACCTTGATCCCCCTGATGTCCCGGATCCTGGCGGTGGCCTACCCCGATTTAGATGGGCGCTTGAGGACATCACAGCAGACACAAGGGGGTGAGTACCAGCACATTCAGCTATTTTGCGCGCAGTGGAGGTGCCTGGGTGGGGGAGGAGGGCTGTGGGTATCCCTAGGCCAAGGCGATTTCTGTAGGATAGGCCCGTCCGTGAAGTATGGTCCTGTGCCCCCGCCCCCCACCTCTGTAGGGTGCCTAGTAACGCGATTCATGGACCAGTGTCTACTGTGTGGGCAGTTGTCGCCCATAGGCTTGTAGGGCATGTCCCATTGAATGAGTAGTGTACCCCAAGTGCGCAGCGTAGTGCAGGGGGCTACTGTGTCTGTCCTCTCCGCCAACGGTGTCCCCAATGCATGCACTCAACTTGTCTTTATGTTTTCCACCCCCCCCCAATTGTCTTTGTTTTTCTGTGAATGTGTGCATTAGCATCATCAGGCGGAGGAGAAGTGGCATCGGCGCAAGAGGGAGCTGCATCTCACATGCCCCGGAGGGCCATGCAACGGACTCCGACATGACCAGTGAGACGGAGGGCGAGGGGGGCTCCACCACGGGGACCCGTGGAGACGGCAGCGACACCAACACGTCCTCGGAAGGGAGCTCCCTTGCGGTGGCGGCAACATCCGTGCCCACCGATCCTACAGGTACAGCCGCCACCCAGCGCACCAGCTCCGCCCTCCCAGCAGCCCCTCGGCCTTCGTCCCGTGCCCGCAAGGCCAGGAAGCCAGCCATCTCCTTCGCCCCAGGCACCTCAGGCCCTGCCCCAGTCACCCCTGCTGCCCTCAGTGAGGAGGTCATTGACCTCCTGAGGACCATCATTGTTGGGCAGTCTACCCTTTTGAATGCCATCCAGGGTGTGGAGAGGGAGGTGCATCAAAGCAATGCATACCTGGAGGGCCTTCATTCGGGTCAGGCTGCCCATCAACAATCGTTCAACGCTCTGGCCTCAGCACTGACGGCAGTGATTGTCCCTGTCTCCAGCCTCCCTCTTCTGACTCCCTCCACCCAGTCCCACTTCCCTGTTCCTCTGCCTATCCCATCCACACCTACAGACCAGCCTGCACACACCTCAACACCCAAGGGCAGCTCATCCAGACATAAGCACCACAGGAGACACAAGCATTCACCCAAGCAACATCCAGATGCAGACATGCCAACAGACACTACCTCCTCTGTGTCCCCCACCTCCTCGTCTCCCTCCTCCCTCCCTGTGACGTCTCCACACACACCTGCAAGCACACCACCATCAGCCATTGCACCCATCACCAGCACACCCTCCACACCAGTCCGCACAAGTGCAGTCACCACCCCCACTGCCATGTACACGTCCCCTGTGTCCTCTCCCAGTGTGTCTGTCACCCCCGCTTCCCAACCACACAAACGCAGGCAGGCACCCAAACAACAGCCATCCACCTCACGTCAGCCTCCTGCCCAAGCACCTTCACCCAAAGACAGCACACTTGACTCTCCTACAACCACATCCTCTTCCTCCACTCCCATACCCACTCCAGCCACCCTTCCCATGGCTCCAAAGAAAATTTTCCTCTCTAAAGTGGACCTCTTTTCCTCACCTGACCCACCCCCTCCATCCCGTAAGAGTTCCACAAACACCTCAGCCACCACCAGCCCAGCAACTCCAAAGAACGTCGTGCCTGGTTTTTGGAGTCCGCCCTTTCCTTGGGCTGGGACATCGTCCAGCAGCAAAGGCACAGCCAGCCCCCCCCCCTGGGAAGAGGACCAAAAAACTGAAGGGCAGGCGCGACAGGCCTGATACGCCTGCCCCCAAGGAGGGTAGCCTTGCACCGTCACCTGCCACATCGGGTAAGGGAGCCAAGGGCCACGGACAGTCTGCCAAGGAGGGCAAGGGCAGCAAGGAGCAAAAGGCAGGGAGCAGCCGACCTGGCCATGAGGGCCCCACCAGCCCCATTCCGGGGGTATCGAAGGAGAGCCAGGGCCCCAGGACTCCATCACAGGAGGGCCCCGCAACGGAAAGGTCCGATGCAGAGTGAGCGGCAAGTATTGGCCAGGTGTGGTTCACTGGAAACACATGACAGGCACCACTGAACAGGGCCGCGCCGTGAGGAGCACCGCTGAACAGGACCCCGCCGTGAGGAGCACCGCTGAACAGGGCCCCGCCGTGAGGAGCACCGTTGAACAGGGCCCGCCGTGAGAAGCACCGGAACCGCTGAACAGGGTCCCGCCGTGAGGAGCACCGCTGAACAGGGCCCCGCCGTGAGAAGCACCGCTGAACAGGGCCCGTCGTGACCAGAACCGCTGAACAGGGTCCCGCCGTGAGGAGCACCGCTGAACAGGGCCCCGCCGTGAGAAGCACCGCTGAACAGGGCCCCGCCGTGACCAGAACCGCTGAACAGGGTCCCGCCGTGAGGAGCACCGCTGAACAGGGCTCCGCCGTGAGAAGCACCGCTGAACAGGGCCCCGCCGTGACCAGAACCGCTGAACAGGGTCCCGCTGTGAGGAGCACCGCTGAACAGGGTCCCGCCGTGACCAGAACCGCTGAACAGGGCCCCGTAGTGAGAAGCACCGCTGAACAGGGCCCCGCCGTGAGAAGCACCGCTGAACAGGGCCCGCCATGAGGAGCACCGCTGAACAGGGCCCCGCCGTGAGGAGCACCGCTGAACAGGGCCCGCCGTGAGAAGCACCGCTGAACAGGGTCCCGCCGTGAGGAGCACCGCTGAACAGGGTCCCGCCGTGAGGAGCACCGCTGAACAGGGCCCCGCCGTGAGAAGCACCGCTGAACAGGGTCCCGCCGTGACCAGAACCGCTGAACAGGGCCCTTCCTGTCAAGCACCGCTCCGCTGGGCCCTTCCTGTCAAGCACCGCTCCGCTGGGCCCTTCATCTCAAGCACCGCTCCGCTGGGCCCTTCATCTCAAGCACCGCTCCGCTGGGCCCTTCCTGTCAAGCACCGCTCCGCTGGGCCCTTCATCTCAAGCACCGCTCCGCTGGGCCCTTCCTGTCAAGCACCGCTCCGCTGGGCCCTTATCTCAAGCACCGCTCCACTGGGCCCTTCATCTCAAGCACCGC
The DNA here is from genome assembly GCF_031143425.1 of Pleurodeles waltl. Classification (NCBI taxonomy): domain Eukaryota; kingdom Metazoa; phylum Chordata; class Amphibia; order Caudata; family Salamandridae; genus Pleurodeles; species Pleurodeles waltl. The sequence goes on from NC_090437.1 coordinate 1,062,977,583, forward strand.
TCCGCTGGGCCCTTCCTGTCAAGCACCGCTGGCCCATTGGCAGTCCCGGTTCTGTGTCGGGCAGGCCTTCACGACGCACTCTGCCCACCATGCCTCCTCCATGACCAGTGGTCTCTGCAATCCACCTGATGGACTGTGGCTTTGCACTCCCCAGGATGGCACAGTGGGCAATCCACCCACTGTAGAGGCTTGTGAGACTGTGGCTTTGCACTCCCCAGGATGGCACAGTGGGCAATCCACCCACTGTAGAGACTTGTGAGACTGTGGCTTTGCACTCCCCAGGATGGCACAGTGCGCATGGAGGCCCTTCGTGGATCTGGCGTCAAGGACTCATGTGGCTGAGGTGCCCCCCCTTCCCTTCCCCCTGAGGTGCCTGTCTTTTTAATTTAGTGACGCCCCAGCAGTGTTCTCTCCAATGGACTGGATCTCGTGTGTGGGCTTTGCCCATGTGTTGCTGCACATTGGCCCACGGACCTTTGGACTTTGATTGACTGGGCCGGACTTTTGCTGCTTGTATGGATAGAGTTCTAGATGTGTATTCATTCTTCATATATTGCTAAGGTCGCTATACTTTATTGTTGCAATAATATGGTTCTACTTTTACATTCATTGGCTTTTGTCTTTGTTTTGGGGGGGGGTTGGGGGTGTCACTCTGACTTTTTTATCTGCATAGGTGTGTAGGTATTTCGGTGGGGGTGAGGGTGGGGGTGGGTGTGTGGCGTATGTGTGTGTCCGTAACCTTTCCTCCTCCCCCCTTCCCTGTGTCGTAGGTGCAGTACTCACCGTTGTCGTCTGCGGCGAGGTTCGTGATCCTGGAAGAAGAGCAGGAAGGCAATGGCTGGAAGGATGTGGAGTTCGGGTTCCATGCTGTTCCGATTCCGCGTGGAGTGTGTCGAGGTAAGCGTTTTCCGTTGGAGATGTCTGTTTCCGCCGTGTTTTTATCGGCGGGGCTCCCGCCCCGGAAAAGGTGGCAGATTGGTGGGTCGTGATAGGGTGGGTGGTACATTGTCTGCCGCCTGCCTGTTGGCGGTGACCGCCGCGCTGTTTGTTTGTACCGCCGTGGCGGTCGGAGTGTTAAAGCGGCGGCCTGTGTTGGCGGTTCCCACCAGGGTCAGAATTTATGTTTTTCGGCCGCCAGCCTGTTGGCGGGTTGGCCGCCGCTTTAACACTGACCGCCAGGGTCAGAATGAGGGCCTAAGACTTTTATTCTTTTTAAAATTCATAACGTGACTTCTGTATGTTGGATTTTTGTTGTTTTGGTCTTGTTTTGTTTAGATAAGTATTCCTTATTTTTGTGAACCTGTGCTGTGACATTTTGTAGTGTTTTCATTGAGTTACTGTGTGTGTTGATACAAATACTTTACAAGTTGCTTCTGAAGTTAAGCTTACCTGCTGTGGCAATCTACAAACAGGGTTCGCGGGGGTTAACTGAGGGTGATTCTCCTTTACCCTGACTAGAGTGAGGGTCCTTGCTTGCCAATCAAAAACCCCATTTGTAACAGCCACCATTTACGTGCTGATTCTCATCTATGGCATTATGCAATCTGCCTCTCACTATTAGAGCTGCTGTTTCGCTGGTTATTTTGTATAGGTTCTTTTCTTATGATCTGCTCTTAGCAACACTACAATTACATTTTATATAACAATCATGAGCATAATAACATTACCTATTTTTAGTCTCATAAAGTCATGGATTATGTCTTTGTCTCTTGCCTACCCACTTAGACATCTTAGGAAGTCGTATAGCATCAGCGGTTCCTTCAGCCTATGCTTAGTATTATTGTTGGTAAAAATTAGCCTCATCTGCCACTTTAATTTGTATAATGCTCAGAAAACATTAGTCTCTCTTACAAGCCCTAAATGAGTATCAAACATGCAAACAATGCTTGGTTCTCTATCAATTGGTCCCACTACAAACAGTCATAACACCAACGAGTAAACCATGTTCAGTTGGATTTAGACTCTGGAATGTAACAAAATAACGATTATATTATCAATTTCAACAGAGTGGCAATTGCTATTAGGGAATCGCCATTAAGAGATGCAACTTCATTTGTTTCGATGGGCCTTCAGGTCCATAGGCCCGAATGGTCTTGCATTTCCTAATTTAGAATTTCTGATTAGTTAATCACAAGTTAGGAAATGCAAAACCAAGGGTGCGGAGGACGTAGGGCCCCCTTTGAGGCACTCCAAAAATGAATTATGCACATATGAAGTGCACACATGCCCCGCTACATGGCACGTTTAAGAATGCATTTTTTTAAATTGCATGTTTCCCATCAACTTGGAGTTGATGATAATAGAATTTCGTAAATGCCCATTTCACACTTAGGAAATGCTTGATACATGTGCTTATGACATCGCAAATAGGTAATCCCTACTTGCCATTTCATATTTAGAGAATCGCAAATTGCGATTCCCTTAAATGGGCCTGCCAATGCCTTTCATACATTCACCAAGGTTATTTTGCATTGCAAACTGCGGAATTTTGCAATTCACACCATTTGTGAATGCAAAATACTGCAAGACATCTTGCCCCATGTCTTTTGGGAGTCTGTACATAGTGCCACAAGAATGATTTTATTGAAAAGTGGATGCAAAGACTCAGGTCCACCATGCGCCGCCTGCAGCAAACACAGAGAATTCTAAGGAAGATTGAACACTGTAAATCCATTTAGATTTCACAGAAGTCTGGAAAAGTCAGGAACATAATTTCACTGTACTCTAAAGGTTTGTGAAAATACTATCAGCCATTTTGAAACCACTGGGATTTTGAAACTGTGAGTTCTTTACATTAGGTTTACCTAAAAAACAGAGGTCCTGCTGTTTTCCTGGTTCAAAAATAGAAGCATAAAGTGGAGAAAATAATATTATTTGTACACAAAGGCAGAGAGATGGGACAATTGAAACAAAGGGAGTTTAATTGTCAGAACAGGGCTGATCTCAGTGAAAATAAAAATACAGCTTTCCAACATTTCTTAAAATGCGGATAGGAACTTTGAAACAGTAATATTTTATATTGAGAGTAAACTTATGATACCATTATGCATTTCCAGACTTTTGAATGTACACATTTGAAGCACTCCATCTATAATCCAGATTCTTCTACACCGCCGCTACTCCAGAATTCTATAGTATTATATATTTTAAGTTCATGTGAGCTTATAGTTGTAAGACTCAGCACAGAGGTAGAATTTTCCAAATCATGTTTTGTTTTGGTTTCAAAGGCCTCAAAACATTTGTTCTGAACCCCACTGTGTTGAATTGGCAGATTTTAGATTTCAGTCAACTCATCAACCCTCTTCTGGTATGAGCTGCAGGCAGCAAATTAAGCCCCAGCATTGCCAATATACCCTTCATCCTTCAGTGGCCTATTAATTTTGTAATATTTACATGTTATTTACAATAATTTAAATGTCTAAATGTGTATTCAATGTCATATAAAAGCCAAATTAATATAAGTATGAATATTGTATGCAAATAGATTTTATAACACAAGTTCAGGTAGAGGTCTAATTATTACATGGTGCTGTGCTACTGTATGTGAAATGAGAAGCTGTGACAAAGTTTTAGCAGCTATTTGGCGGTATAGAGCAGGTTTTATAAATTGATACAACATGCATTTAAGGGTAGCAAATGTGTTTTCAATTGCCTACTATTCTAAATTTTAGATTTTGAATATATGTTTTTATTATATTAAACCTTTTGTTAACATAGGGAGGAAATTCATAGGTTCTGAGAAATGTAAATATATTCGCTCAAGTCTTATTTTGTGTTGTTTGTCTGAGAATCAAATTTTGGACAATCACTTAGCATAAGCTCTCACAATTACAAGGGAATAAGCCATACATATTCTCAACAGAGACTTTTGGGGTGTGATTCTCACACCCTGAACATTGATAATGTTAAAATATTTCTTACCTTGAAGATCTCACCATTTTTACTGTGATTATTTACTGTTTGATTGTATTGTATGCTTTTGTGAATTTGGTCTTATGTTTGTATTTGTATTGCTTTTATGGTGCTTGTTGACGAAATAAAGCTCAAATGATGTTGATGAGAATTAGTTACCCATCATTTGGCAATGGTACCATAGTTGTTTGAACGGGCAATCTTGAATTACCAATGATTACTGATTCTAAGCTTGGCGGGCGGCGGGAGCCGCCCGCCAAGCAGGAACCGCCAGAAGACCGTACCGCGGTCAAAAGACCGCAGCGGTCATTCTGGGTTTCCCACTGGGCTGGCGGGCAACCGCCAAAAGTCCGCCCGCCAGCCCAGTGGGAAACACCCTTCCCACGAGGAAGCCGGCTCCGAATGGAGCCGGCGGAGTGGGAAGGTGCGACGGGTGCAGTTGCAAAGCAGACACTGAAATTCTTTGTGGGGCCCTCTTACGGGGGCCCCTGCAGTACCCATCCCATTGGCATGGGCACTGCAGGGGCCCCCAGGGGCCCCACGACTCGCCCGCCAGGAACAGGATGGCGGTATGGGGTGTCAGAATCCCCATGGCGGCGCAGCAAGCTGCGCCGCCATGGCGGATTCCCATGGGCAGCGGAAAGTCGGCGGTACACCGCCGGCTTTCCGCTTCTGGCCGCGGCTGTACCGCCGCGGTCAGAATGCCCGGCGGAGCACCGCCAGCCTGTTGGCGGTGCTACCGCCGACCCCGGCCCTGGCGGTATTTACCGCCAGGGTTGGAATGACCCCCATAATGTTTCCTTATCTCAGAATTAGCCCATGTCACATAGCTTGACAAATAATACTTTTGTTGGGAATTTGTCACCAGATAATGTCCCCACATAAAAAAAAAAAACACTGTAGGGTTCATTTAGAACGCCCTAACTGCACACTGTGCCACCGGAGCATCATTTTGTTTTCCTCCCCATTGAGCGACTCTGACGCATTCCCAGGCTAGTAAATCTGGGAATGCGTCAGTTTCCATCAGGTTCCATTGGTGTTGTGTGGGAACACCCACAACAACACCAATGGAATACCCCTTTCATGCAGTTATGAGTGAAAGGGGGCCATATTTACAAAGCCATAAAAAGCCACACAAGGTGGCTTTGAGTGGCCTTGTAAATATCGGTTGGCACACTGCACCACTGGACCGTAAAAATAAAATTACGCTCTGGTGGTGCAGTGTGCCCCTAGGGCAGAGGTCTTCAATCTGTGGGTTGTGACCCCCAGGAGGGCTGTGGAGTCTTGGAAAGGGAGTCGTGCATTCCCCCAGCTGATTGTTAAAATGCTTTATCTGAACTGTTATTGATAGTCTCTTGTGCTGTGAAATGAAGCTGCACAGACAGCTAAAGAATCCTTTGTGCCAGGGGGCCTGCTTCCTGAATGAAATGCAAGTGTGAGGTACAAGTTGATCTGCAAATTATAAAATATACAAATGTAAAGGATGCTTTGGAGCCGGTTCTGGCTTTAATTGATCAAATCACTCAAAGCTTTTTGATGACAAAGATTTTTTTTTTTTTTTAGTGGTAGTGCAAAGAGTTAACTACTGGACTGTGAAGTGTGTGCTTTTAATTGTAATTGTATACACATAGTGCTTACTACTCCTGAGGAGGAGTTGAAGGGACACCTATTAAAACAATGTATTACATATGGTCTGGTATTACTTCAATCTACATTTTGAAAACACCATTTTATCTTAAACATTTTTGTGAATTGTGTAGTGGCCTATCTTATACAGTGTGTAATGCACATCTTAAATAATTACTTACATATTCACCGGGTTTTCTGTCACAGGCTGTGACCTGTGGCACTAAAAATACACATCACTATTCTCCACTGTACCAACCAAGCTTTAATTCTGTGGCTGTCTAGTTATACACAGATCTCTGCAGTGCATTAACTAATAGAGGTTTCATAATGCACTACAGTGCATTTCCCAATGAGTAACCACTTTCTTTTATTTATTTATCTTTCAAGTTGCCTGTTATTTTATATGTAGCTGCCTGATAGTGAAAGACCTAAAAAAAACTTATAGAATATTTTAGGGCATATTTATGAGAGGCTTGCACCACCAGAGCGTCCCTTTTATTGATGCTCCAGTGGCACAAGCCTCTCCGGCATACCTATGAGGCAATGCACAGCATCCCTAGGCGGCTTTGCATGGCCTCATAGAAATGGAGTAAGTCAAAGCAGAGCAAGCCGCTGCATCACCTTAGCATGTGTCAAGGAGGTGTTCCATGGGCGTTGCAGTGGGTGTTCCCATGCAACACCCATGGATTTTGACGCTGCCCTGGATTTACAAAATCACCTAAACTGGAGCAGTGACAAAACCTTTCACAGGCATAATGAAGAGAAATATTTAAATTTCTCCTCATTTTTTCCTCTTTCCATGTGTGTTGCATTCTGCTGCACACATGGAAAGAGGAAAATACCTCTCAGGATGTTTTGTTCAAGAAGCTGCCCCTTATTGCACAAAAACAATCTTGCCTATGTTTGCGCTAGGCAGCAATTTGTGTGCCAGCGCAGGGGGAAAGGACGCGAATGCACTGTATTTCATAAATACGGTGCATTCCTGACCTTTTATGTTGGTGTAGGGCAGTGTAGCAAGAAGGGTTGTGGCGCTGTCCCACGCCAATTCCTCATAAATGACGGCCTTTGTTTTTAGCCACACCTTTGACCACGTCCCAACAATCACTGACCTTTGGTTTGCTAAACACTGTTTAATATTTCCTCACTGTAAAAATGATTTGCAGTAAGAATTGGGGATGTTTATGATTGTGGATGATGAGGAGTACCAGGGCCCATATTTATACTTTTTGACGCAAAACTGCGCTAACGCAGTTTTGCGCCAAAAAAATTAGCGCCGGCTAACGCCATTCTGAAGCGCCATGCGGGCGCCGTATTTATTGAATGGCGTTAGCCGGCGTTAGCCGACCGGCGCTGCCTGGTGTGCGTGAAAAAAAACCACGTACACCAGGCAGCGCCGGCGTAGGGAAAAATGGCGTTTGGGCGTCCAAAAATGGGGCAAGTCAGGCTGAGGCAAAAAAATCGTCTTAACCCGATTTGCGCCATTTTTTTTGGGCGCCCAGACGCCATTAACATGACTCCTGTCTTAGCAAAGACAGGAGTCATGCCCCCTTGCCCAATGGCCATGCCCAGGGGACTTCTGTCCCCTGGGCATGGTCATTGGGCATAGTGGCATGTAGGGGGGCACAAATCAGGCCCCCCTATGCCAAAAATAAAATTACAAAAAATACTTACCACAACTTACCTTTTCTTCCCTGGGATGGGTCCCTCCATCCTTGGGTGTCCTCCTGGGGTGGGCAAGGGTGGCAGGGGGTGTCCCTGGGGGCTTGGGAGGGCACCTCTGGGCTCATTCTGAGCCCACAGGTCCCTTAACGCCTGCCCTGACCCAGGCGCTAAAATCCGGCGCAAATGCGTGTTTTTTAGACCCGCCCACTCCCGGGCGTCATTTTTGCCCGGGAGTATAAATACGACGCATATGCATCGCAGTCATTTTTTAAGACGGGAACGCCTACCTTGCATCTCATTAACGCAAGGAAGGTGTTCACGCCAAAAAATTACGCTAACTCCATGAACTTTGGCGCTAGACGCGTCTAACGCCAAAGTATAAATATGGAGTTAGTTTTGCGTCGAATTTGCGTCGAAAAAAACGACGCAAATTCGGCGCAAACGGAGTATAAATATGCCCCCAGGTTCTAGAATTTTTTTGCCAGGAGGGGGTCCTTATGCCTAAAAAGATTTGAGAGGGGGTCCCGGTATCAAAAGGTTTGAAGACCTCTGCTCTAGGGAATTTTAAATGAGGCCCTAACACTGTACAAAAACTCCTAAAATAATATCGCCAAATAGTATCAGTCAACAAACTTTTTTCCACATACGTGAAGTCGACATTGGCACTTATAGTAGGAGAAAATTAAAATATATCCCAAAATAGTTTCATTTTGTGACACAAGGTGATTGATTTCACAATTGGTGAGTCTTGCGTAGTTGTTTTGAACAGTATTCAGTAAAAGAAAATCAATGAAACCCTGGGGTGACAGATGGGTTGAAGAAACTATGTGGACTCTGATTGCAAATGGTCAAAAATCCAGCAGATTTCCGGACATTTCCACAGTGAGAAAATAATGAAACGGTCTTCTTAGCAAATTCTTTCAAAGCTGTAAACACGCTTTGAGAATTCGACACTATATGACGTGTGATCCCAATTGTTAGAGAAACTACATGTTTTAATTCTTTTCTTAATAGAGAATAGATGAAAATTGGCAAATGACCTCGGTGCTACAACAGAAGACAGACAATTGCACTCGCTGATGAAAGCGCTGTCACTCGTTTTCAACCGCTCGAAGAGATGTTGCTTCAGGAGATGGTAATTCGGCCACTTACTTTTCTAAAATTAGTGACGTAATGCCCGATTTAAGTGCACCATGGCAAAACAAAAAGCAAAACACAAAAATACAGGCAGACATGTTAATTCTAGTTTTGTGATAGGCAGACAGAGATGAGAGGTGCGCCTACATTCGACCGTGCTAACCCCATGCAATTTCTAGTCCCTTCCGTAAATATGGTATGGTAATTTGGAAACATTTCCCATTCTGGTTTCTCCATGCATACATTTCATATTTCTCACAGATTGCCGCTTCATTTCAAGGCGAGTTGAGTTCGATGCGAACGCTCAAGGGTTAGGGCATTGGGACTTCAGAAGGAGATGATAATTAAACTACAAGCATTGCTGGCACTCAGGCATCTCCTGATAATTAAACGGCTTTATCCTCAAGAAGGCTGTGCAATCTACAGATTAACCTGGATGATCCAATCTTTACGAAATTAATTCCTTCTCTTAAATGTTGTTTCTTTAATTTACGGGAAAATAAAATAAACAAACGCGTCCTTCCCCTAATCTTCCATGAGCTAACGTACTTACTTTCGTAGTTGATGGTTCGAATTATATTAACCTGTACACCGTTTTTATTAATATAATTGCAGCAAGCGCAGAGAAATTACGGGCGCATACTACGATATATCATATTTTCGTTTGTTCTAAAGAAGTTCACATTCGTACGATATTACTTCGCAACCTCTGGCGCTTTTAATCAGGTATCATTACGTTTGGTGTTCTTCCATGTCCCAGCCCTTGCTAATACAGTACATTGCTAACACACCAGGCAGGACACCGGCGGCCAAATAAAATAGATAATTAGACTTACTTTCGTCAGTGCGTTCTGTTGGTTTCTCAATGAACAGACACATATGTGTCGAGGTGGGCTTCCTTTAACGTGGTCAGGGGCGTAGTTTCGGGGAGGGGGTGGTTGAGGCGTTACACTCCCATAATAAATGTATTTTCTGATGAGTAGTTGGGTACAGGTGCTGTAAATCAGGTATGGTGAGGTGTCTGTCAGATTCCACCTGGGAATTTTGCATGCACACACTGACAAAAACACACACTCATCTTTTTCTCAAACCACTAAAAAGGGTCAATTATTTTTACAAAATATTGTTTCTCTCAGTACTCTACCAATCAGCATTCTTCTCCCTTTACACCACCTCTTAAACCCCTGTCTGTTTGTCATGTAATGTATTTAATATTATATGCCAGTGTGTTTGTTGGGAAATCTGAAGCTCACATTCTCCCAATCATACTTACCAAGCTCTGCCCCTGCCTGTGGCACCTGGCCCTGCTGATGAGAATGTCGTTCATGGTTTGGGAGGTTGCACTGAATGCTCTGAATGAGAGTTTCAACTTGCTTGTGATCCAGACACAAGCATAGCTTTCCTTCTTCTTTCAGGCTGAAGCTTTAGGCGTCTAATAGATCACCTTAGAATGATGTGGCTTTTAGCAAGACCCTTTAAAATAATACTATGGATGAGCTAAACTGATATATACATGTTGTAATGTGGTGGTTCAAGGTACAGAAGTGCCCTCTGCACCTGAAACTTCGTTCATCAATATTATCATTGCACCTCATCAGGGATTCTCCTCCAATCATGCACAATGGTGGTAATTGTGGCTGCACCATTTGACGTTTCCCAGTTTCGTTTCCCAGTTTATAACCTCAATAATAGGTAAGAGAACAAATCCCTTATTGTGGAGGTTCTGGATTTGTACATTTTGGTTTTGGACTGACAAGGAAATATTTCTTCAAAGTAAGCTTTTATTTTCATGACAAGTTGACAAAGTTTGAAGAGTCCTTCGACTATCCTTAGATTGGCCTTATATACTGCACCCTAATCTACTAAAACATCTCACTCCCTCCTGAAGACATTTTAGGTATTTTTTATAGAACTCCAGGATGGTCTAGAGTGGCTGGTGCATATATTTCAGGAAACTTGTGTACAAGGACTTGGTCTGTATATTCCACCGACATGGGCCTGTTGTGATTCCTTCTATTCAGTGAAAATTGCTCTGTGGCGATCAGTAGGATCTCTTCATAAAATAGGTGCATGATGACCAGATTTGTGTTCTGCCTTCCACTTCAGTCTGTGGCTGGTCAATGTTTTTGCTGCAAGGTCAGGTGGATTTTCAGTTCTGATCCCTGATTTGGCATCATTCAAGAGGAGAGTGTGTTTTAAATGCACAGCTGACCGAAGCAATTATTAATTAATCTTCTGTGGGTGTGGATCACCAATCACTTTCTCCAATGTGGGCACAGTAGTGTCTCAGATTGGTGTTCCATATAAGTTATTTTGGTTTGGACGCTCTTTGAGGTTTTAGGTAGTGCAGTTACTCTGTCACGATTGTGGCTTTTTTTTTTCCTTCTTTGATACTTAACAGAAAACTATCCCTGATTTTTGCAGTATGCAATTCCAAATATTCTTAAGTTTATCCTTGGGCAACTGCAGTGTATAGCTAGATTGGGCTATTGTTTCAAGTGTAATGAGGTGCATCACTGAGAATCAGAAATACACATATTAAGGTATGCTTATTTTAATTCTTTACTGATTGATATGTAGCAAATAGGGGGGAAGATTATAGAAATAGTAACAATTATGGCAGTCTTCCACAAGTCCATTAAAATTCTTCACTGACATCTTCGAAAAACAGCTGTAACATTTAAAGGTCATCCCACCCTACACCCTGCCTATCTGATTAATAAGTTCACCATCTCTGGTAGCGCCCAGTATACCTGCAGACAGGGCACCAAACGTAGACAAAAATGCGCAAAAAGTAAAAAAAAAGAGCCCAGGCCATTTTCAACTATGCACCCAGGATCTAGAAGTGCATTTCTCTATCCATCAGGACCACCCCAACCTTGCTCTTATTTAGGAACGAGGTTAAGGCACTTGTTTTTAAATAAGACTATTTCATGGTGCAGTAATAGTTCACAAACCAGATAAATCTCAAATCACATACTGAATGTATATTTGGTTCTGAATTGTTACAGGGCTCAGCTGTCTTTGGCTAGATTTCTGCAGTACACATATCATGTAAACACACACGTGTTCAGAGATCCAGTACTTAAGCAAAATGTGGGCCAAGATGCTAGTGCAAAATTATATTTTGCACTAGATGGTTGATGCAAATATCTGTAAAGAATATAGAACTTGCATTTCTTTGTTGTATTTCTTGTTGCAACTTTTGAAATTCAATGCAAATTGCTTTAAGATCTGTAAGGGGACAGATATGGCTCTTATTTTAAAACAGCTGCTTCTATGACACTTTTATTTTACCATGCTATGCCCCAAGGCTGTCTCAGATTGCTAAAGAAAATAAGTTCAAAATGTGGTGATATTTGTAAATATTTTTTAACCTTAGCCCTGAAGTTCTAACATTATCATTAAAAAGAACATATGCATATATAAACGTTTCTCAGAACACAATAGCTTAATTTTTACACAATTGAAGTAAGATTACCTGCTAAAAACCCAGAAAGCCTATTTTGATTTAACTCAGAGTGCTTTTTTATGTTTCTTTTGTGTGAGAGAGGGTCTCCATTTGACATGGTTATCCCTACACTTTTTTGCCTCATGTTGATGTGTCCTAGAAATTGTAGTGCCCAGGGCCCCTGCTAACCAGGTTCCCTGCCCCAGAGCTCTTTCCCTAAATCTGTTGTGATGCATTGGCACAATTGGATACAGTATTAGCTACAACCATCAGTCTCTAGTAAGTGGGTAGCTATGTGCCCAGGGCATGGGGTACTAGGGGTAGGCCCCTGAGGGCAGCAGCACTGATTGTGCCACCCTCTAGGGCCATGCATCCAGATGTACCCAGCACTGCTATCGCAGGCTGAGCGTTCTGGTGAAAACCTAAAACTCAAACTCAGCATGGCACACTGACTGTGTGCCTGTCCACCATACACTGCATTTACTATGGGTAAGACACCCCTCTGGAAGGCACTATAGCCCTAATGCTGGGTGCTCCATATTATATGTGAGGGCATAGCTGCATGAGCAATATGCCCCCACAGTGTCCTTGCCAACCTGGGACATAGTGAGTGAACAGAGAAGCCATTTTAATACAAGTGCTGGACACTGGTCAGTTTCCCAACTACATGATGGCCACTATAAACCCTGGGTTGTTTGGTATCAAACAACTCAAAATGATAAGTCCAAACTGGTGCCAGTCTTGGATTTATCCCTAAATGTACCAAGGGGCCACCATAGTGGAGCCCCCCGCAAAAGCTAACTATCCTAGCATGGTTGCTGACTAGTCTTGTCCGGCTACCACCTCCAGGCAGCCAATAAACAAACCTTGGGGGAGAGCCCTGCCTCTTCAGTTTGTAAGACAAGTCCTTCCTGGGTGGAGGAGCAAACAGCCCCTCCCTAGGAATGTGCCCTGTCCTGATGAGGAGCTTCAAAGGTCATCCCACTCTAGAAACAGCCAGCATCCACCCTTGCAAACCCCCACTTTTGGCGATAGCAAAGTCAGAAACCCTAACACTGGGTAGGAGGAGGGCCTCACATGGCATGCAGCACCCCTACAGTGTTGCCTGCGAGGTGGACCCTCTTTTTTTTATTTTCCTCCATCTTAAATGGAGAGAAAATAGCCAATGAAATTTAGGGTAATGACCCTTCCCACAGGAAGTGGTCACTATAGTGGGTGTAACCACCCAAGGGTAAGTATCCAATTGAACACTATCAGGTTCCCCCTAAAATGTCCACTAAATGCAGTACTTAGTGGACACCCTAGACCACGATTTCAGATGTGAAAGTACAAAGAAGACCAGCACCAAAGAAAAACCAAAGCAAGAGAACCGTGGACCTGCTGCATCAAGAAAAGACTCCAAACATTGCCTGCTGCACCCAGGACCCGAAAAACACTGCTGCAAAGGAGCTGGACACTGGACTGACCCCAAGAAACCCAGGGGACCTTCAATTTTCACAAATCACCCAAGATCTTCCTTCTGGGTGAAGGCACCACTCTGCAACAAACCAAGAAGCAACAAGCCACTACTGGTCATTGAATGTCGGAAACCAAGTCAAACAACTCCCCCTGAGCTGCAACTGGACTATAAGAATGCCCCAGTTAAGAGACTTCAGGAACACCTTAGACCTCCCACCAGAGTGTCCCCGTTGTCCTGCAAGAGACCCTGAACGCGACCTCCATCTGCACCGGAGAAGCATCTTTGCGCACAGCCCTTGGATCAACAACTCACTGTACCCAGCCACCCTGTGCCCTGCAACGGACAACCAGCTCTGCCCCAAGGGTCCCTCACTCCTTGCGACCTTGACACCACAAGGGGACCCCAAGGCACCACCTTTAAACCTACCTTTTCCAATAGGTCCCTTGCAGTGGCCCTGTGCCACCTCCAAGAGTCTTACCAAAGCTTCTCCCACCAGAACCGGGAGCTGCCCAAACTTCTCCTGCTGGCACAGCGTGCCTTCCGATGACTGTGACCAACTTATTGAAGCTGAACTTGGTAAAGTGAATGTACGATTTTATATGCAATTTTTAAAAGTGACTGCCTATTGATTCCTGTGATGCGTAATTCTGCACATAAGGACTGCATTTAATAAAACTTAAAAAAATGATATCTGGAAAAGCACTGAACCAATTTTGATAACCTTGGTGGTAACAATTATATAAAAATCTTAAGTATTTTTATAAATTGCTCTCTAGTTATTCCTTTGAGTGTGTGAGTCGCATGTTTGATACTGTGAGTGGAGCTAGTGCTTTGCACTTCTCAAAGATTAGCATAACTGCTCGTCTAAGCTACCTCAAAAATTAGAGCATTAGGTGATCTGGTTTTTGCCTCTGGAAGCCAATGTGTGGTTGCCTGGACCCTCTACACAGTGTGCCTACTCTGTACACTTCATAGAGGGCCAGCCTCCTACATTTTGTCAGCATTAAATGTGAATACCTCGTTTCACAATCAGATAAATGTTTTCAATAGAAATACTTAAAAAAATATAAAATCATTTTGAGAAATTTTACAAATTGGAGAATGTCAATGGAGCAATTATATATTAAGAAATATCTAAATTGCTCTAAAAAAAGACATAAGTGACATTCTCACTCTAGGAACATGCCAGTAAATCAAGTTTCTATAGGGCTTCATGGGAAATAAACAAAGGCCCAGATTCTAATTTTAATTTTAAGTGAAAATTGTTCTTTGTGACGCAAATCTCTTTTGCTGGAGTATTCAAAGACTATCAGGTGCCATAAAAATGTACTTACACCAAGTCATACTTTGCTAAAGGAAAGAACCACCCAAACCTAATTTCCAACGTTTTTAAAATTCAAGTGTGGATCCAATTTTTTCCAAAGAAGAAATCACCTTTGCTGGGCAAGGTTTTCAGGATCAGTAAAAATGTTGTTAAAATATGTCTTTCAGGAAATACAGTTGCTTCATATTGGAGAAGAACCTGTTTGTTTGTACACTATAGCCAGAATTCTGGGCATCTGTAGTCAGATAATCAATTTATAATCAAGAGAATAGATTTAGAATAGTGCCTGGGCCTACTTGAATGTCACAGTAGTGAAGTGAACACTAGTCCTTACAAAATGATTGTTTCTTTCTAAAAGTACATCTAATTTTTTTAGCCACTTTTTTAGGGGTGAGAGCAAAGTGCTCCGTCCCGTATTGTAATTTCTCTTTGGGCTTCTAACTGTGCCCATGTCATGTCAGTCACTTTCATTGGTTCGTGGGCTTGCCTTTTAAAAAACGCTTGCTTTCATTAGTGAAAGGCATGCATACATCATGCCTTTTCTGGTGATTAGCCCTCCTCTAGTGCAACGACCAACTGCTGAAAACATATAAGGCTTGATGTTTTCCATCTGGTTTCTAGTCTACCTTTTATCTTTATTTCCCAGTACGATCTCGCTGGGAAGTAGTCAAGCGCTTTGCATGACAATGATCCTGTTACATAAGTAATTGAACTTTTGCCGGTTACATGGATAATTGCACTTTTGCCGATAGGTTTAACTGCGAGCAAACTTTTATTTCCTTTTGTGTGTCTACTTAGGGCTGATGGTGGCTGTCGGCTCACTTGTGTGAAACGTTCACTTTTCAGTTAATATGGCAAGAAAAGTCCGGTTAGTTATGTGAAACTGTTTTACTTTTCATTTTCAATTTATGTGGTTAGGAGTTTACAGTGCTAATAGCTCTAACTCGAGCCAACGTGAGACCCAACTCATTGCAAATGCCTGTAAGTACTTGCAAATACTCTGCCATACTTGTTTTCGCAAACACTTTCCAATGTCTACTAATATGTTGCTACATTAAGAAAGCCATGAGACACGATCACACACAAAAATAAGTATGGCATTATTTTTGTTTTTTGTTGCACGTTTCTCCCATGTCTCAATGTTCAAAGCCAATAATCTCTACTCAATACTTCTGCACCTAAGATTTGGACATATCAAATCCGTACAACTTGTGGCCCAAAGTTACTTGCATTCATTTTCAAAGGGAAAGCCTGTTATTTTCTGGAGATACCAGCTTGAAGTTTGTGGTAGCCAAAGCCCAGTACATCTTGCAAATTACAAATCTACAAAGAGAAGTCTGCTGTCATGGCAACAACAATTTTGAATATTGATTTCCAAAAACTCTATGTAGTGTATGTGTTATTTCCAATGACAGGGTAAAATATTTATTTCCTGTTGAATTTCACTTACATTTTGTCCATTAATGTAAGAGGTATAAAACGACTCTCAAATATTTTTGAAATTATGCTTTGTAATCCCTTGAAGGATTTTATCAGCTTCTTTTGGAGAATTTCATGTCTTGCATTTCACTATTCATTAGCGTATGAGAGTTTACTCATAGTAAGTTATTCCCAACCTTCACACACCAAAAATGTTCCAATTTTTCACAACATCTTAATCTCCTCGAACTGTGTCCATGTATTGATTCTTAAATAAGACATAGGAATTCATTAAAAGTCTGATGGGTGGCTCGCTGGCCTAGCTGGTCAATGAAGACTCACAGATTCTTCAGATATGTATTCCTCTGTGTAGTTACATTGAAATTGATTGATTTATTTTGCCAAGTGTGTGTCACGTTTCATGTGCCCATACAGGAAAGTATTTCATTCTGCAAGAACAAACACTTTATGCTGGAATTTGTTCTTGCAGAACAAAATATCAAAATGTCAAATGTCAATGGACCTAATGGGCAAGGACTATGCATCCCTATGTGTGGCAACACTAAGTGATATCTCCAACCCGGACATCTAAGGTTGTATGCTTTAAGACAGTATTGCATGAATGATTGTCACCCCTTTGCTATGATCTGGTGGTCCTGTGGCAGATGGACTGCTGTGTCATGAGTTTCCAGTGGCAAAACTGGCTGAGGCTTTGCTGATAGAAATCTAGTGGATCTCCACTTCTAAATGTGGCAGAGGAACTACAAGTTTAGCAAACTGGTGCATTTACTGTTTTATAGCCGATAGTCTGTTTCACCAAACTGAAAATGACCCCTTTCAAATCAAACTTTTGCTTTTTATCTAAACTTTTTAGCACAACCAGCCAGATTAATAAAAGCTTCAACACTACTATAGGGATATTTTCGCTGCTTGATTGAAGTCACATTTAGATAAAATGTACACTTAAAGGTGGGATTGCTAATTTTTCAATGTGTGAATTTTTTGTTGTTGTCTGATTTTAGTACGCTTCCTGGCAAGTGGTACATACACGATTTATCATGCATGTAAGACTATAGGTATTTACAACTGATGTCACTCACCCTAGCTTTCAAAATATTTCATAAAAAGTTGCCATTTTACCAAACAAAAGTTCAAAGATTTATCAACATTTTTGAAGACTTTTAGTGACACAATACAAAACACACTTAATTATGGGTAGTATGTTACTTTGTAATGTAATACATTTCTCCTATAAAATTTGAAATAAAGTTTAAACCACTTGTTTATCACTCTCTACAATTTCATTACATGTTTTTGGAATTGAATATAGTATATTTTGATCCCCAAATGTTTTTTTTCTCTTCATTTGAAGCTCGATTAATTCACCAAGCCCCTAAAACATTTTGAATATAAAGTTGAAAATGCCATGTTTGTCTATATCAGTTCTGGACACTGAGACATTTCTAAATGCAAAAACAAAATTATTGTTCAGTGGAATCGTTGGGATCAAACAAACAAAACATCATCCATAGTGAAAACAAATTCTAGTGGGGGTTTTGCTCGCAGCTTACATACATGCTGTTTAAAAAGCTGCAACTAGTCAAGGACAAAAGCAGATTGGAAAGCTAATGAGATAACACATCACATTCAGGATTTCAGATGTGTGTGAGAAACCTCTTAAACCAGGAGCTGCTGAAAAAAGGAAACATGCAGAGTGCAGCTGATCCTAAAACTTTGCTGCTGGAGGAATGTGTGCTACCGCTGTGAGATGCAGATGAATGGACAGAGTGCTGATTGCAACTTATCCATCTGGCAGCATAAAAAGTGACAATCATGACCTTAGAGTGCTCCATAAATATGCTTTGTGAAGGTGTGCCATGAAGCACAGGAAGATAACTGAAGACCAAATGAGTTTTATCTGAGAGCTTACTGAACAAAGGAAGGTTGATGTGATATGCCACCCAAAGGTTCAAGAGCACAAACTGTAAGGTAAATTCAAAAGCATATGTGGCCACTTACACATGCTGCCTCATATGCACAACTGATATTTCTGCCCATTTTTTGTTTTGCCTGGGCACTTTAGTATTGCATATATTTATATAAGCATCATGCTGGCACACTTGACACTTTTGGTCTCTGTATGATCACAATGGTGCATCTTCCTTTTGAAAGGGTGGCACAGCCTCTTGCAAATGAGGGAACATATTTGCCCCTGTACATGCACTGTTTTAGAGATGCTAAGCATCCCAGAATGGTTTATTCACATGTGGCACGCCTAGAAAATAATCCCTTCCCTTTCAGCAAAAGCATGCTAGTTACTTGATTTTTATATTTTATTCTATTCTGATATGTTATTTTATGTTTGTTGTGTTATGTTATGTTATTCTATATGATGTGTATTTGTATAGCACATGACTCAACCCGGTGGGTATCCTGATGCTGAAGCAGGAGCTACACGGGCTGAGCCTGGGCAGTGGTGAGGTGAAGAGTCAGGTCTCCAGTTTCTTGTTTAATTCAGGAACTGAGGATTCAGCTCAAATGTGCGGGAGAAGGTTACTACAGGATTTAGATTCAAACTAGGAAAATGAATGACCGCCAGGTCTGGATTTGTGTAAGCAGGGGTTGTGTGTAAGTAGGAGTCAGGCTGAGCTGAGGTGTCTGGTAGGTTTGGAGAATTTAATACAGCTGTTGAGATATGTAAGGCTTTGTGTGAAAAATTGGGTTGTTGGTTGAATGGGGAGAGACCCCTGTTCAAGCAACGGCCTCAATCCCTGTTATGGGAAACCACAAAAGTAAATCAATTGAATTGTGCTTAACCCTTTGTATCTTGGCACAAAAAGCAGACCGGCTTAAATTAGAGGCAATATTTATGAAGCACACAAACAGTAGTAAAGTGAAAACACAACACAAGAAACCCCACACAATAATTTAGAAACTTAGAGTAAAATGTAATAAATTACTTGACATCAAAGCTACCAGCATTCAATCTGTAACACCAGAGTGATATTTTTTTAACATTTTTAGTAAACTTTAGCATCCAAAAGATCAAAACACCAACCACTGACATGTTGTTGCATGAGACCAGTTCAACCCTTACCTTTGGACTTAGAAGATATTCTAGAAAAAAATGTTCTGAGAACATAACGGTGGTGTTGGAGGAGGGAGCATCATTGTTGGGAAACCGGTGGACAAAGTTGCAGTGAAGATTTCTACTTTCGAATTTAAGGCCTGATTTAGGGGTGAACGAGGGAGTTACCCTATTACAAACGTGACGGATATCCTGTCTGCCATATTACAATCCAATTATAGCTTATGGAGGTCGCAATATGGTGGATGGGATATCCGTCACGTTTGTGACAGAGTAACAATTCCACCAAACTCTAAATCAGGCCCTTAGTCTCTTTTTTGGAAGTTGAACATGTTCAGGGGGATGAATTTGGAGGCTGTAGCTGATGAGAGTTGCAGGAGGCCGGATACCCTTTCACTGGGGTACCACTGAACAGAAGTTGCTGCAGCACGTTGACCATTGCAGGAGCTGCCACAAAGTCAGGCTGACCAGCGGTGCACCCTGAGTGGACAGAGGAGCAGGTTGGTCCTGGTCTTCCCTCAATTCTCAGAGCAGTCTTTAGTCAAAAATGTTCTAAGTCCCAAGTTTTGGAATTTGACCAAGGATCCAGGAGTAGACCACTTAAAGGATCAGGACTCACTTAGGCTTAGTCCAGGTGTGGGTTCAAGATGGTGGGAGCCTTTCGCTGAGGCTCTGAACAAGAGGCCAGCAAACTAGCCCTTGGAGTCACTCTGGTAGTCCTGAGTTCAGATAGAAGCAGGGCTCAAACAGGAGGACGGGCCTGTGTGCGAAGGCAGGAACAAGGCAGCAAAGCAGTTCTATCACATGCAGAAAATTAGTCATGTGGAAAACACAGCAGAAAACAGCAGTTTGCTGAGAGTCCTACCACAGATTTAGAAAGTGAACTGAAGAGTGGGCCTGATGTTTCCTTTTTTATACCTTGTGCCTTCTTTGAAATAGGATAAGTTTCTAGAAGTTGTACTTTGAAGTGCTTGGAATTTCCTGACTTCCCTGACCTGGCTCGAAGCTGACTGCAGGGTCAATGCAGTGGTCACAAGTCCCTTGTTGTAAGGCACAGCACACAATATTCAGTTGCAAATTGGGGTGTGCCCAGCTTGCCCCCCCCTCCCATCTTGCCAGCAGATTGCCATTTCAGGCACACCTAATCCCTCTATTATGTGGCTGTTTGGGAGGAATAAACAAAACCAAACTGCCTACTACACCCAGTCGTGTGACCCAGAGGAAGCTACAGGCACCAGAGGTGTTAGGGCAGGAAAATGTGAACTTTGTAAAAAGTGTCATTTTCAAAGTTAAAATTTAAAATCTGACTTTACCATTAAATAGGTTGTCTAAATGTACATTCATAGACATTACACATGAAAGGCTTACCTGTTCTCAATAAAAACATAGCACTTATTAAATATAATAAGGCAACCCAATGTTATCCTATGAGACAGGCCTCACAATAGTGAAAAACAAATGTAGCTGTTTTTCAATATCAGGACATGTAAAACTATAATTACAATGCAGCCTCCTTATGAGCTAGCTTAAGCGTACCTTAGGCATGATTCATATGCAGTAAAAAGGGAGTTTAAAGATTGGCAAGAGAGTTATATTGCCAAGTCAAACTGGCAGTTTAAAACTGCATTCAGGTTGGTATGGCAGACCTGGGACATGTTTTAAGTTGTTACTTCAGTGGGTGACATAGTAAGTGCTGAAGGCCCACTAGTAGCATTTAACTTATAAGACCTTCATATATGATATACCACTATATGAGGGACTAATAAGTAAATTAAATATGCCGATCAGGTGTAAGACAATTTTACCGGGGAGAAGGCACAAGCACTTTAGCAGTGATAAAGTGCAGACAGTCCTAAGGCCAACAAAAATGTATCCATCTAAAATAGGAGGGGTGAAGGTAAAAGGTTTGGGAGTGAACTTTTAGAGGGCTATGTCCAAGAGACACTGCCTTCAGCTGGAAGGGCGTTGACATCGTACTGCTTACAGTCTTCACAGTCTATCTCACTCTGACATCAAGGTTCTTGCATCAGAAAATATATATTTTTGTTGGCAAGAGAATATGCTCCGAACAACAATAATCTGTCACTTCAAAATACTGCTAATGTGTGAAAACCTCAGGAGAGTTCTGTGGCTTCATGGGGCATGCAATTCGCTTGATTGTACTCAGGGTTCTTGTGTATCAAGTCCAAATGAAGCCAACACTCCACATATACGCCAGAGTGTCATGTTTCTGAATGCATGGAAGCAGTTTGGAGTATCAAGCTTCAATGTTAATTAAAGGCATAAAGGTAAATGTGAGCCCGAGATCAGGTTATGTGAGCAGACGTCAGTTGAAGCCAGTGGACTCCTTTGAGATCATTACAATCAGGTCAGATTTTCAAATGCCTTTTAGGAGGCAGTTTTTGAATTGAGTATATTCATCAGTAGAAGCATGATCATTTCCCACGATGCTGGTAATCACGGAATTGCCTCCAATGAGATTTTAAAGGCTGAAACCTCATAAGTTAGGCTTTATTTTGCCCAGCGGGGACAGGAGAGTTCAAACAGTCATCATCCCCAAGGGCAGTTGATTTCCTTGAGAACCACAGGATTTGAAAAGTTCAGCAATCAAGGTTCATCTCGGAGATTAATCCTTTACATCATATTGTTTGCAGTGAGTTTTAATGAGAACAAATTCAAATTTAGTATGGCTCACATGCAGGTTTGGACCACATAGCAAGGCAATACATTCGGATTTCAATTTTTAATGAAAATAACATTTTTTATGAAATGCCTACATTATCTTCACTCTTACATAATTGCCAGTCATCAGGACATCCGAAGTAATCATGTACAGAAACACACTTGATAAGATGGAGCAGTTGGTGGGTTTTTCAATAGACTGAGATGGACTTGATCTATAGTAACTCATTTGTTTCTCTTTCTTAGATATGATTTGACCCATTGCATTACTGTGCATTCAAAACTCATTAAGTAGAGTAGTAACCAATAAAGCACACAAATACAAATTGTTCTACAATGTGCAAGGAAACCTGCCTAAATCCCATTTTCTCACTATTCAGTGTCAGTATCTTTACTTTTGTGTGTGAAAATTTGCATGCTGAAGAGGTTCTTTAATGTAAGTTAATATCAATATTGGAATTGTTGTTACAAGGCCACCAATTGTTCTTTGTGATTTCTGCTACACATTGAGGTTTCTTTGCTATCGTTAGCCATCAGTTAGAATGTGCTATAACACACCTGTAAACACTCTATAAATAATAACAGAGGACCAATGTCCCTAAAGAAGATATTGAGAAGCTACATTATTCATTCAAGCTGCAACTGCACCATTCAGACTCATTGTGATCCATCAGAGTGCTCAGCTATAAAGGGAGAGATCACTGAATTAAACTTCAAATAAGTTTCTAAAAAGTCTTACACAATCTGTACTATACAGGTAAATTAGTTTCTAGAAAGCATACCTTAGCTAAAGGCGTTCTTGGAAAAAGTATGCCTGTTATGACTACAATAGTTTGATCAAAACAATATTATTATGATACAAATACCTTAACCCCTTAGCTGCTGGGCCTTTTCCCCCCCAGTGCTGAGCCCTTTTTTGGCTATTTGGGGTAGTTCGCGCTTAGGGCTTCATAACTTTTTGTCCACATAAGCTAACCACGCCAAATTTGCGTCCTTTTTTTCCAACATCCTAGGGATTCTAATGGTACCCAGAGTTTGTGGTTTCCCATGGAGGAGACCAAGAAAATAGCCAAAATACAGTGAAAATTTTGTTTTTTCCAAAAAAATGGGAAAAAAGGGCTGCCGAAGACGGCATGTGGTTTTTTCCCTGAAAATGCCATCAACAAAGGGTTTCTGGTGCTGAAATCACTAGCTTCCCACCTTTCAGGAACGGGCAGACTTGAATCAGAAAACCACATTTTTCAACACAAATTTGGCATTTTACTGGGACATACCCCATTTTTACTATATTTGGTGCTTTCAGCCTCCTTCCAGTTAGTGACAGGAATGGGTGCGAAACCAATGCTGGATCCCGGAATGCTAAACATTTCTGTAAACTAGACGAAATTCTGAATTCAGAAAGGGGTCATTTGTGTAGATCCTACAAGGTTTTCCTACAGAAAACAACAGCTGAAATAAAAAAATATTGAAATTGAGCTGAAAACAACAGCCATTTTTCTTTATGTTTTACTCTGTAACTTTTTCCTGCGATGTCAGATTTCTGAAAGCAATATACCGTTTTGTGTGCTGGACTCTTCTGGTTGCGGGGATATAAAGGGCTTGTAGGTTCATCAAGAACCCTAGGTACCCAGAGCCAATAAATGAGATGCACCCTGCAGTTGGTTTTCATTCTATACTGGGTATACAGCAATTCATTTGCTGAAATATGAAGAGTGAAAAAGAGGTATCAAGAAAACCTTTGCATTTCCAAAATGGGATCAAGATAAGGTTTTGAGGAGCAGTGGTTATTTGCACATCGCTGAATTCCGAGGTGCCCATACTAGCATGTGAATTGCAGGGCATTTCTCAAATAGACGTCTTTTTTACACACTCTCTATATTTGGAAGGAAAAAATGTAGAGAAAGATAAGGGGCAATAACACTTGTTTTACTATTCTATGTTCCCCCAAGTCTCCCGATAAAAATGATACCTCACTTGTGTGGGTAGGCCTAGTGCCCGCGACAGGAAATGCCCCAAAGCGCAACGTGGACACACACAAATTTGTGGAAGAAAACAGAGGTGTTTTTTGCGAAGTGCCTACCTGTAGATTTTGGCCTCTAGCTCAGCCGGCACCTAGGGAAACCTACCAAACCTGTGCATTTCTGAAAACTAGAGACTTAGGGGATTCCAAGGAGGGGTGACTTGCGGGGTTCGGACCAGGTTCTGTTACCCAGAATTCTTTGCAAACCTCAAAAAGTGGCTAAAAAAACAAGTTTTCCTCACATTTCGGTGACAGAAAGTTCTGGAATCTGAGAGGAGCCACAAATTTCCTTCCACCCAGCGTTCCCCCAAGTCTCCCGATAAAAATGATACCTCACTTGTGTGGGTAGGCCTAGCGCCCGCGACAGGAAACGCCCCAAAGCGCAACGTGGACACACACAAATTTGTGGAAGAAAACAGAGGTGTTTTTTGCGAAGTGCCTACCTGTAGATTTTGTCCTCTAGCTCAGCCGGCACCTAGGGAAACCTACCAAACCTGTGCATTTCTGAAAACTAGAGACCTAGGGGATTCCAAGGAGGGGTGACTTGCGGGGCTCGGACTAGGTTCTGTTACCCAGAATCCTTTGCAAACCTCAAAAAGTGGCTAAAAAAACAAGTTTTCCTCACATTTCGGTGACAGAAAGTTCTGGAATCTGAGAGGAGCCACAAATTTCCTTCCACCCAGCGTTCCCCCAAGTCTCCCGATAAAAATGATACCTCACTTGTGTGGGTAGGCCTAGCGCCCGCGACAGGAAACGCCCCAAAGCGCAACGTGGACACACACAAATTTGTGGAAGAAAACAGAGGTGTTTTTTGCGAACTGCCTACCTGTAGATTTTGGCCTCTAGCTCAGCCGGCACCTAGGGAAACCTACCAAACCTGTGCATTTCTGAAAACTAGAGACCTAGGGGATTCCAAGGAGGGGTGACTTGCGGGGCTCGGACCAGGTTCTGTTACCCAGAATCCTTTGCAAACCTCAAAACGTGGCTAAAAAAACAAGTTTTCCTCACATTTCGGTGACAGAAAGTTCTGGAATCTGAGAGGAGCCACAAACTTCCATCCACCCAGCGTTCCCCCAAGTTTCCCGATAAAAATGATACCTCACTTGTGTGGGTAGGCCTAGCGCCCGCGACAGGAAACGCCCCAAAGCGCAACGTGGACACATACAAATTTTTGGAAGAAAACAGAGGTGTTTTTTGCGAAGTGCCTACCTGTAGATTTTGTCCTCTAGCTCAGCCGGCACCTAGGGAAACCTACCAAACCTGTGCATTTCTGAAAACTAGAGACCTAGGGGATTCCAAGGAGGGGTGACTTGCGGGGCTCGGACCAGGTTCTGTTACCCAGAATCCTTTGCAAACCTCAAAAAGAGGCTAAAAAAACAAGTTTTCCTCACATTTCGGTGACAGAAAGTTCTGGAATCTGAGAGGAGCCACGAACTTCCTTCCACCCAGCGTTCCCCCAAGTCTCCCGATAAAAATGATACCTCACTTGTGTGGGTAGGCCTAGCGCCCGCGACAGGAAACGCCCCAAAGCGCAACGTGGACACATACAAATTTTTGGAAGAAAACAGAGGTGTTTTTTGCGAAGTGCCTACCTGTAGATTTTGGCCTCTAGCTCAGCCGGCACCTAGGGAAACCTACCAAACCTGTTCATTTCTGAAAACTAGAGACCTAGGGGATTCCAAGGAGGGGTGACTTGCGGGGCTCGGAACAGGTTCTGTTACCCAGAATCCTTTGCAAACCTCAAAACGTGGCTAAAAAAACAAGTTTTCCTCACATTTCGGTGACAGAAAGTTCTGGAATCTGAGAGGAGCCACAAACTTCCATCCACCCAGCGTTCCCCCAAGTTTCCCGATAAAAATGATACCTCACTTGTGTGGGTAGGCCTAGCGCCCGCGACAGGAAACGCCCCAAAGCGCAACGTGGACACATACAAATTTTTGGAAGAAAACAGAGGTGTTTTTTGCGAAGTGCCTACCTGTAGATTTTGTCCTCTAGCTCAGCCGGCACCTAGGGAAACCTACCAAACCTGTGCATTTCTGAAAACTAGAGACCTAGGGGATTCCAAGGAGGGGTGACTTGCGGGGCTCGGACCAGGTTCTGTTACCCAGAATCCTTTGCAAACCTCAAAAAGAGGCTAAAAAAACAAGTTTTCCTCACATTTCGGTGACAGAAAGTTCTGGAATCTGAGAGGAGCCACGAACTTCCTTCCACCCAGCGTTCCCCCAAGTCTCCCGATAAAAATGATACCTCACTTGTGTGGGTAGGCCTAGCGCCCGCGACAGGAAACTCCCCAAAGCGCAACGTGGACACATACAAATTTTTGGAAGAAAACAGAGGTGTTTTTTGCGAAGTGCCTACCTGTAGATTTTGGCCTCTAGCTCAGCCGGCACCTAGGGAAACCTACCAAACCTGTTCATTTCTGAAAACTAGAGACCTAGGGGATTCCAAGGAGGGGTGACTTGCGGGGCTCGGAACAGGTTCTGTTACCCAGAATCCTTTGCAATCCTCAAAAAGAGGCTAAAAAAACAAGTTTTCCTCACATTTCGGTGAGAAAAAGTTCTGGAATCTGAGAGGAGCCACAAACTTCCTTCCACCCAGCGTTCCCCCAAGTCTCCCGATAAAAATGATACCTCACTTGTGTGGGTAGGCCTAGCGCCCGCGACAGGAAACGCCCCAAAGCGCAACGTGGACACATACAAATTTTTGGAAGAAAACAGAGGTGTTTTTTGCGAAGTGCCTACCTGTAGATTTTGTCCTCTAGCTCAGCCGGCACCTAGGGAAACCTACCAAACCTGTGCATTTCTGAAAACTAGAGACCTAGGGGATTCCAAGGAGGGGTGACTTGCGGGGCTCGGACCAGGTTCTGTTACCCAGAATCCTTTGCAAACCTCAAAAAGTGGCTAAAAAAACAAGTTTTCCTCACATTTCGGTGACAGAAAGTTCTGGAATCTGAGAGGAGCCACAAATTTCCTTCCACCCAGCGTTCCCCCAAGTCTCCCGATAAAAATGATACCTCACTTGTGTGGGTAGGCCTAGCGCCCGCAACAGGAAACGCCCCAAAGCGCAACGTGGACACACACAAATTTGTGGAAGAAAACAGAGGTGTTTTTTGCGAAGTGCCTACCTGTAGATTTTGTCCTCTAGCTCAGCCGGCACCTAGGGAAACCTACCAAACCTGTGCATTTCTGAAAACTAGAGACCTAGGGGATTCCAAGGAGGGGTGACTTGCGGGGCTCGGACTAGGTTCTGTTACCCAGAATCCTTTGCAAACCTCAAAAAGTGGCTAAAAAAACAAGTTTTCCTCACATTTCGGTGACAGAAAGTTCTGGAATCTGAGAGGAGCCACAAATTTCCTTCCACCCAGCGTTCCCCCAAGTCTCCCGATAAAAATGATACCTCACTTGTGTGGGTAGGCCTAGCGCCCGCGACAGGAAACGCCCCAAAGCGCAACGTGGACACACACAAATTTGTGGAAGAAAACAGAGGTGTTTTTTGCGAACTGCCTACCTGTAGATTTTGGCCTCTAGCTCAGCCGGCACCTAGGGAAACCTACCAAACCTGTGCATTTCTGAAAACTAGAGACCTAGGGGATTCCAAGGAGGGGTGACTTGCGGGGCTCGGACCAGGTTCTGTTACCCAGAATCCTTTGCAAACCTCAAAACGTGGCTAAAAAAACAAGTTTTCCTCACATTTCGGTGACAGAAAGTTCTGGAATCTGAGAGGAGCCACAAACTTCCATCCACCCAGCGTTCCCCCAAGTTTCCCGATAAAAATGATACCTCACTTGTGTGGGTAGGCCTAGCGCCCGCGACAGGAAACGCCCCAAAGCGCAACGTGGACACATACAAATTTTTGGAAGAAAACAGAGGTGTTTTTTGCGAAGTGCCTACCTGTAGATTTTGTCCTCTAGCTCAGCCGGCACCTAGGGAAACCTACCAAACCTGTGCATTTCTGAAAACTAGAGACCTAGGGGATTCCAAGGAGGGGTGACTTGCGGGGCTCGGACCAGGTTCTGTTACCCAGAATCCTTTGCAAACCTCAAAAAGTGGCAAAAAAAACAAGTTTTCCTCACATTTCGGTGACAGAAAGTTCTGGAATCTGAGAGGAGCCACAAATTTCCTTTCACCCAGCGTTCCCCCAAGTCTCCCGATAAAAATGATACCTCACTTGTGTGGGTAGGCCTAGCGCCCGCGACAGGAAACGCCCCAAAGCGCAACGTGGACACACACAAATTTGTGGAAGAAAACAGAGGTGTTTTTTGCGAAGTGCCTACCTGTAGATTTTGGCCTCTAGCTCAGCCGGCACCTAGGGAAACCTACCAAACCTGTGCATTTCTGAAAACTAGAGACCTAGGGGATTCCAAGGAGGGGTGACTTGCGGGGCTCAGACCAGGTTCTGTTACCCAGAATCCTTTGCAAACCTCAAAAAGTGGCTAAAAAAACAAGTTTTCCTCACATTTCGGTGACAGAAAGTTCTGGAATCTGAGAGGAGCCACAAATTTCCTTCCACCCAGCGTTCCCCCAAGTCTCCCTATAGAAATGATACCTCACTTGTGTGGGTAGGCCTAGCGCCCGCGACAGGAAACGCCCCAAAGCGCAACGTGGACACACACAAATTTGTGGAAGAAAACAGAGGTGTTTTTTGCGAACTGCCTACCTGTAGATTTTGGCCTCTAACTCAGCCGGCACCTAGGGAAACCTACCAAACCTGTGCATTTCTGAAAACTAGAGACCTAGGGGATTCCAAGGAGGGGTGACTTGCGGGGCTCGGACCAGGTTCTGTTACCCAGAATCCTTTGCAAACCTCAAAAAGAGGCTAAAAAAACAGGTTTTCCTCACATTCCGGTGACAGAAAGTTCTGGAATCTGAGAGGAGCCACAAACTTCCTTCCACCCAGCGTTCCCCCAAGTCTCCCGATAAAAATGATACCTCACTTGTGTGGGTAGGCCTAGCGCCCGCGACAGGAAACGCCCCAAAGCGCAACGTGGACACATACAAATTTTTGGAAGAAAACAGAGGTGTTTTTTGCGAAGTGCCTACCTGTAGATTTTGGCCTCTAGCTCAGCCGGCACCTAGGGAAACCTACCAAACCTGTGCATTTCTGAAAACTAGAGACCTAGGGGATTCCAAGGAGGGGTGACTTGCGGGGCTCGGACCAGGTTCTGTTACCCAGAATCCTTTGCAAACCTCAAAACGTGGCTAAAAAAACAAGTTTTCCTCACATTTCGGTGACAGAAAGTTCTGGAATCTGAGAGGAGCCACAAACTTCCATCCACCCAGCGTTCCCCCAAGTTTCCCGATAAAAATGATACCTCACTTGTGTGGGTAGGCCTAGCGCCCGCGACAGGAAACGCCCCAAAGCGCAACGTGGACACATACAAATTTTTGGAAGAAAACAGAGGTGTTTTTTGCGAAGTGCCTACCTGTAGATTTTGTCCTCTAGCTCAGCCGGCACCTAGGGAAACCTACCAAACCTGTGCATTTCTGAAAACTAGAGACCTAGGGGATTCCAAGGAGGGGTGACTTGCGGGGCTCGGACCAGGTTCTGTTACCCAGAATCCTTTGCAAACCTCAAAAAGTGGCTAAAAAAACAAGTTTTCCTCACATTTCGGTGACAGAAAGTTCTGGAATCTGAGAGGAGCCACAAATTTCCTTTCACCCAGCGTTCCCCCAAGTCTCCCGATAAAAATGATACCTCACTTGTGTGGGTAGGCCTAGCGCCCGCGACAGGAAACGCCCCAAAGCGCAACGTGGACACACACAAATTTGTGGAAGAAAACAGAGGTGTTTTTTGCGAAGTGCCTACCTGTAGATTTTGTCCTCTAGCTCAGCCGGCACCTAGGGAAACCTACCAAACCTGTGCATTTCTGAAAACTAGAGACCTAGGGGATTCCAAGGAGGGGTGACTTGCGGGGCTCAGACCAGGTTCTGTTACCCAGAATCCTTTGCAAACCTCAAAAAGTGGCTAAAAAAACAAGTTTTCCTCACATTTCGGTGACAGAAAGTTCTGGAATCTGAGAGGAGCCACAAATTTCCTTCCACCCAGCGTTCCCCCACGTCTCCCTATAGAAATGATACCTCACTTGTGTGGGTAGGCCTAGCGCCCGCGACAGGAAACGCCCCAAAGCGCAACGTGGACACACACAAATTTGTGGAAGAAAACAGAGGTGTTTTTTGCGAACTGCCTACCTGTAGATTTTGGCCTCTAACTCAGCCGGCACCTAGGGA
Organism: Pleurodeles waltl; assembly: GCF_031143425.1. NCBI lineage: Eukaryota > Metazoa > Chordata > Amphibia > Caudata > Salamandridae > Pleurodeles > Pleurodeles waltl. The sequence continues at coordinate 1,063,007,593 of NC_090437.1, forward strand.
AACCTACCAAACCTGTGCAGTTCTGAAAACTAGAGACCTAGGGGATTCCAAGGAGGGGTGACTTGCGGGGCTCGGACCAGGTTCTGTTACCCAGAATCCTTTGCAAACCTCAAAAAGAGGCTAAAAAAACAGGTTTTCCTCACATTCCGGTGACAGAAAGTTCTGGAATCTGAGAGGAGCCACAAACTTCCTTCCACCCAGCGTTCCCCCAAGTCTCCCGATAAAAATGATACCTCACTTGTGTGGGTAGGCCTAGCGCCCGCGACAGGAAACGCCCCAAAGCGCAACGTGGACACATACAAATTTTTGGAAGAAAACAGAGGTGTTTTTTGCGAAGTGCCTACCTGTAGATTTTGGCCTCTAGCTCAGCCGGAACCTAGGCAAACCTACCAAACCTGTGCATTTCTGAAAACTAGAGACCTAGGGGATTCCAAGGAGGGGTGACTTGCGGGGCTCGGACCAGGTTCTGTTACCCAGAATCCTTTGCAAACCTCAAAAAGTGGCTAAAAAAACAAGTTTTCCTCACATTTCGGTGACAGAAAGTTCTGGAATCTGAGAGGAACCACAAACTTCCTTCCACCCAGCGTTCCCCCAAGTCTCCCGATAAAAATGATACCTCACTTGTGTGGGTAGGCCTAGCGCCCGCGACAGGAAACGCCCCAAAGCGCAACGTGGACACATACAAATTTTTGGAAGAAAACAGAGGTGTTTTTTGCGAAGTGCCTACCTGTAGATTTTGGCCTATAGCTCAGCCGGCACCTAGGGAAACCTACCAAACCTGTGCATTTCTGAAAACTAGAGACCTAGGGGATTCCAAGGAGGGGTGACTTGCGGGGCTCGGACCAGGTTCTGTTACCCAGCATCCTTTGCAAACCTCAAAAAGTGGCTAAAAAAACTAGTTTTCCTCACATTTCGGTGACAGAAAGTTCTGGAATCTGAGAGGAGCCACAAACTTCCTTCCACCCAGCGTTCCCCCAAGTCTCCCGATAAAAATGATACCTCACTTGTGTGGGTAGGCCTAGCGCCCGCGACAGGAAACGCCCCAAAGCGCAACGTGGACACATACAAATTTTTGGAAGAAAACAGAGGTGTTTTTTGCGAAGTGCCTACCTGTAGATTTTGGCCTCTAGCTCAGCCGGCACCTAGGGAAACCTACCAAACCTGTGCATTTCTGAAAACTAGAGACCTAGGGGATTCCAAGGAGGGGTGACTTGCGGGGCTCGGACCAGGTTCTGTTACCCAGAATCCTTTGCAAACCTCAAAAAGTGGCTAAAAAAACAAGTTTTCCTCACATTTCGGTGACAGAAAGTTCTGGAATCTGAGAGGAGCCACAAATTTCCTTCCACCCAGCGTTCCCCCAAGTCTCCCGATAAAAATGATACCTCACTTGTGTGGGTAGGCCTAGCGCCCGCAACAGGAATGGATCACACAAGGGTCAATGGTAGTCATTGCTTGAGGTCTACTGTTAACCCTGGAGTGATTAATTCCTGAAGCATGCACTAGGCGCAGGCACACAAGCGGGGTTGTGTTTTTATCAGGACAAGTGGGGAAACACTGGGTGGTAGGAATTTTGAGGATCCCTGCAGATCCCTGGACTTCTGCTCATTGAAATGCAAGGAAATGTGTTTTTTAAGCACATAATGTAATTTCAAGGGGATTCTGGGTGAAGGAAAACTGGTGAGAGCCATGCAAGTCCTGCACCCTTGGACTCCCCTGGTACTAGTTTGTTAAAGTTAACCCACCACTCACACTGGTTGGTTTTAGCACCACCAGAAATTATGGTTTCAAAGCATGATTACTTATCAAAGTATCTGAATATTGAAACCAAGCCTTCTGAAGGTGGGCCATAAAGCCGCGTCCAGGCACCAACCTCTTTATGGTCCATTCACACGCCATTCACGCACAACAAACAACCCTTTCATATCGCCAGCCACGGGCCCAATCCAATCAATCACTCCACTCACATTAACTTACCGCTGCCAGACAAGGGCCCATCACATTCACACGCCACAGAACGGAATAAGTTTGACTACATTTTACCACCTGTCAAGTAACTGCCTCCTTCTTCCTTAACATTAAAAAAAATGCATGCGTAACAAACCTTTACTAATGACTCCTGTGACAGCCACCTGAGGCTCAGGAAGACATGTTTTTGATGCGCCTTTAACGCACTCTCTGCGCTAAATCCAACTCCTTCCAGTTTGTGGATGCAAGTTGGGGGTGTCCGAGTATGCCGTACAAAGCGATTCCTCGAACTGAGTGTGCATATCTACCTTTGAAACTAAGGGAGACATGCTGGGGATTTCTCATGCTGTTACCTAAAGAGAAGGTCATAGGCTACCTGCCTCCTTCTTCCTTAACATTCCCAAATGCATGCGTAACAAACCTTTACTAATGACTCCTGTGACAGCCACCGGAGGCTCAGGAAGACATCATTTTCATGTGCCTTTAACGCACTCTCTGTGCTAAATCCAACTCCTTCCAGTTTGTGGATGCAAGTTGGGGGTGTCCGAGTATGCCGTACAAAGCGATTCCTCGAACTGAGTGAGCATATCTACCTTTGAAACTAAGGGAGACATGCTGGGGATTTCTCATGATGTTCCCTAAAGAGAAGGTCATAGGCTATGGAAAAGGGTAGTGTTTGGTACATAGGGGAGTCCATGAGAACGTAGCATATGTCCCAGCCAACATTATGTGCAGTGATGTGACTATAATGCACTTATACAGCAAACTGAACATCTACTAAGTTCTGATGGAGGATGAACATGAAAAGCAGGTCAAACACTGGCCTATACAAGTCATTCTCCTTCAGTGCTGGGATGGCACCAATGGGTTTGAATCCATAGGTGTAGATGATGTACATCTGTACTACCTTTACTATCTGCCTTCTACCTGTGCAATAACCCTGTGAAGGCACTCCTAACATAAGCTTTCCTTACCCATCCATGTCTCTGTTCTCATCAGAGTCCTGGCTAATCCTGTATAATAGCCAAGTGAACCTATACTAGTTTGTGGAAGCAAGTTGGGGGCTTCCAAGTATGCCCTACAAAGTGATTCCTTGAACTGAGAGAGCATATCTACTGTTGAAAGTAAGGTAGACATGCAGGTGAAGAAAGGGTACTCCATGGCAATGTGGCATATGTTCTGTCCACTAGTATATGCAGTAGGGAGAAGAAAATGCATGTTAATTGAACAGAACACCGACCACGCCAAAAGGAAGTCCATGATGAAGTAAAATTCTGTGGCTCCTTGCCTAACGAAGCAGTGGCCCATGGACGTTCGGTATCCATTCACTGCCACTGAAAGGATTACCCAACAGCAGCTCAACCTCAGTCGATTTCCCAGAACTTTGCTTTAGTATGATACAACGTAAAGCAAGTAGGGATACAGAGGCCTGGTTGTGATGGACACTGGGGACAGTAATACCGACTCTCCTGCCGCTTTCCATGCTTTGAGCACACTTTACAGCGACGACATGGACGATCCTTTTTGGGTGTTTTAGGTATGCGATCAGCAAAGTGTCGCTCCTGCAGCCTTGCCACATCCTCCAGAACATATGAGGTGGAGGCTGCTGCTTCTTCTGTAACAGCAGTGAGGCTTTCAATTACAGACAACTGGAAGTCAAGGAAAGTCATGAGTCTTCCTGTTGTTGTCTGACGGTAAACAACATACGCATTATATGTTGCCATCTGAATCAGGTGGGTAAACAGTTTCTTGTACCAAGTGCGAGTTTTACGACACGCATTGTATGGTTGAAGAACCTGGTTGTTCTTGTCCACTCCACCCATGTACTTATTGTAATCGAGTATACAGATGGGCTTGTGGACTTCGGCCATCTGACCCCAAACCGTGATGGGAGAAGTGCTCTCATCATGAATTGTAGTGAGCACGTATACATCACGTCTATCTAGGAACTTGACTGCGAACAGTTCGTTAGAACGCAATGCAGTACTCTGTGATTTCTGGAGCTTCTTGCAAACAAGCTCCCGCGGGAATCCTTTGCGGTTACAACGAACTGTACCGCAGGCCACAGTGCCAGCTTTGTAGAGCTCACTGAACAGCTCTACTCCTGTATAGAAATTGTCCACATAAAGGTTATAACCTTTGTGAAGAAGTGGCTGTACAAGTTCCCATACAATCTTACCTGTGACCCCTAACACAGGAGGGCAACCTACAGGGTTTAGGGTAGAATCCTTCCCTGTATACACTCTCAGGCTGTACACATAGCCAGTAGAGCTCTCACACAGCATGTACAGCTTTATGCCATAGCGAGCTCTTTTGCTCGCAATGTACTGTCTGAAAAGCAGCCGTCCTTTGTACAGGATCAAGGACTCATCAACTGCTATATTCTTTCCAGGAGTATATATCTCTGGAAACCTGGCAGACAAATGTTCCACGACAGGCCGAATTTTGAACAACCTGTCATGATCTGGATGGTCCCGGGGCAATGCAGCAGAATTGTCATTGAAATGCAGCATGCGCTGCAGTAGCAAAAAACGATCTCTGCTCATGTATGGTGCGAAGATGGGAGTTACCCAAACCGTGCGAGTCGTCCAGTAGGACTGCAAGGTGGGTTTCTGTACTAACCCCATTTTGAGCGTAAGGCCCAAAAATATCTTCAACTCCGCCAGCGAAGTGGGAGTCCACTGGCGTGCCCTAGAACGGGGCCCTAGAGTGCCTCCGCGCTCCCTCAGAAATTGGTCTGCACGCAAATTTGTTTGCTGCACAACTTTCTGAAGAAAGTCTACATCCAAAAACAGATAGATGTAGTCGACTGGCAAAAAGTTAGCTGTATCGACTTTACATCCAGCGTCACCAGTAAAAGGTGGAATTTGGGGCTGAACCAAACAGGGGGGCTGCCAAGAGAGCACTCTCTCTGTGCTTGCGGTAGCAAGCACGTGCTCTCTGGGTTCGGCTAACCCAATGTGGTCCCGCTGCCCCGAATGTGCTTGCGAAGGGACAGCACGGATGTCGTCATTGTCTCCTTCAGACTCACTGGAAGAGGTGTCGTCAGATGGGACTCCGCCAACTGAAAAATCACTCCCAGAATCTGCCCCATTGTCCTCTCCCTCAGATGCTGTCTCAGTGTCTGCTGTCTCAGTCTCTGAGCCTACATCAGAACTGTCCTCCATAACCCGAGCTAGGGCTTGATCAGCAGTCATCCAACGAGACGCCATCTCTGCAACTGGCTAAACTGTCCCTCTAAATTACTAGCCTACGTAGAAGGCAGATAGTCACAAAATTGCGTGTGCGTATGTTTGTTGTGTACAACAGGAAATGTCGTCACCTTACCTTCGCTTCTTCTCCAATTCTGAAGATTTTCTGAAAACACTGAAAAAAACAAAAAAAGAATGTATTACTTCACCTTACCACACACCCTGTGCAACAGTCATTTTTGGTGCTCTGCCTCCCATTACCTCCTCTTCTAATTCCCTCAGTACTACCCAGCAAAAGTGCCACTCATATCTCCATAGTCCCCCTGGCATTACATTTGTTTTAAAGCGCAGGTAACGCTTGCCTTTACTAATCCACTCAGCTACTTTATGCAACTGCCACTACAGAAAAGACATGCATGCATGCATATATATATATATATATATATATATACATATTGTGTGAACAAGATTCTCACCCCACTACACGAGGTTCAAATTGACATCTTTTATTGCAGGCAACAGCCACGTACGCGTTTCGACTCTCAAGGATTCTTGATCACAGTAAATGAGTCCCTCTTTTCTTTTCATTGTTTATACTTGCGATAAAACATGTCAATTTTAACCTCGTGGAGTGCGGTGAGATTCTTGTTCACAAAATATTTTCGAGGTTGCTCTCCTCCATCACTGAGCACCGGCAGTGGAGTGCACTGCGCAACAGTCTTTTTAACCAATTTGTGTTGCATATATATATATATATATATATGTTTAGAAACAAAGTGGTTGAAGGGTTGCTGGGCGGCACACTCCACTGCCGGTGCCCAGTGACAGAAAAGACCAATCTAGAAATTATCTAATGCCGAAAAATGTCACCGCACTCCACGAAGTACAAATAAAAGTGTATTTTATTGCAGTCAATAACCACCAACGTGTTTCAACTCACCAAGGAGTCTTGATCATGGTCCTCGTGGAGTGCGGTGAAATTGTTCACCATTATAAAACAACACACACAAGAATAACAAGCATTTACAATGTAATGGGTCTCGCATCTGCTCGAGTTAGAGCTATTAGCGTTATAAACTCCTAACCCAACTTTTCTTGCCACATAAATTGATACTTGAAAGTTAAACTCTTTCACATAAGAGAGCCGATTCACAGAGCCACGGCCACAATGAGCATCATGTGAAGAGTTACACAAAAGGAAAAGAAGTTCGCTCGCAGTTAAACATAACTGCAAAAGTGCACTTAGCCTTGTACCAGGGGCGATGGCCAAGGCGGTAACAAAACCTCCCCAAGGAGGGACAAAGGTAAATCATTTTCCAATGTCATCAAAGGATTTTTGAAGGGCAAGCCCATGAACGAGTGGTAGTGATGGGCGTGAGGTGGGCGTTGTTAGAAGCCCAGATACACACCAACAAGTCAGAAAAGCAGCACATGGATGCTGCAATGCTTGTCCTGAAAAAAAAAAAAAAAAAAAAAAATATATATATATATATATATATATATATATATATATATATATATATATATATATATATATATATATATATCTATATATATATGTGTATACATATATACACATATATATGAGAGAGAGAGAGAGAAAGAAAACACGACACTCATGTCACAAACCTTTTTTTTATACATGTGTGCTTGCCCTTGCCAAAGCACACATGTATAAAAAAAAATTGGCCCCATTGATGGTCACCCTAAGGGCTGACCAACAAAATTTTTTTTTTCTTTTTTACCCTGGGGGGGCGATTGGCCCCCCCAGGCAAAACTACATGGTTTTTTTTTCCCCCCTTGGGTCGGCCCGTGTTCCAAGGGCCGACCCCGCCATTTTTTTTTTATTTAGTTTTTGTTTTTTATTGTGGGGGGCACGATCGCCCCCCAAAACTGTGTAAATTATTAATTATTGCCCCCGGGGGGGGGCGGCCCGTTTACGAGGGGGCCGACCCCCCCAAAGAAGATCCCTGGTGCCTAGGGGCGTTTCCTGGCCGTGGATCGCAGCCGCGCTGCGATCCACGGCCAGGAAACGGTGCCAGGGAGGCATCGATGGAAAGGGGAGAGCCTCCCCTTTCCATCGATGCCTCCCTGGCATCTGGGGAGGCCGTTTTGGCCTTTTTTCCCCCACCGGAGAAAGAGAGAACGCTTACCTGCTTCTCTCCTTCTCCGTGGGGAAAAACTGCACATGGACGCTGCAATGCTTGTCCTGAAAAAAAAAAAAATATATGTCTACTTATATATATATCTATATATATTTATATATATATATGTATATACATATATACACATATATATGAGAGAGAGAGAAAGAAAACAAGACACTGAAGTCACAATTTTTTTTTTTTTTTATACATGTGTGCTTGCCCTTGGAAAAGCACACATGTATAAAAAAAAAATGGCCCCATTGATGGTCACCCTAAGGGCGATCGCCCCCCCCAGGCAAAACTACACGTTTGTTTTTGCCCCCTGGGGTCGGCCCGTGTTCCAAGGGCCGACCCCGCCATTGTTTTATTTTTTCCCGTTTTTTTTTTTTATTGTGGGGGGCGTGATCGCCCCCCAAAACTGTGTAATATATTATATATTGCCCCCGGGGGGGGGGTGGCCCGTTTATGAGGGGGCCGACCCCCCCAAAGAAGATCCCTGGTGCCTAGTGGCGTTTCCTGGCCGTGGATCGCAGCCGCGCTGCGATCCACGGCCAGGAAACGGTGCCAGGGAGGCATCGATGGAAAGGGGAGAGCCTCCCCTTTCCATCGATGCCTCCCTGGCATCTGGGGAGGCCGTTTTGGCCTTCTTTTCCCCACCGGAAAAGGAGAGAACGCTTACCTGCTTCTCTCCTTCTCCGGTGGGGAAAAACTGTGCGAGGCGCGCTGACGTCATAAGGGGGCGGGAGGGGGGTGGGATGGAGACGCGGAAGCTCTTCCGCGTCTCCTACCGTAAAAAAAAAAAAAAAAAAAAAATCCTCCGGTGCATCGCACCGGAGGATTTTTAACCCCCTCCCTGGTGTCGGCCACTGGTCGTGACCCGCACCAGGGAGGGTGTGTGGGCGTCGGCCAGTGGCCGACGCCCGCACCAAAGGGGTTAAAGTTCCAAACAAAGATAATTAAAGAGGTTCAATTATAATTCAATAAAATAGTTCACACATGAGGAAGAGATGAGCATACATTTTTAACATTGTAGAGGTATTAAATTAAAATGCCAATGACATAACGGGACCAAATGTAGACAAAATTCCCACAGTTGCCTCAATGTTCAGTTCACTTAAAATCATGAGCTGGGTCTTACTGTCCCATCAGATGTGGTGTGAAATGACAGTGAGTTAGCTTGATGACTTGAAGTTATATGCTCTAGTACTGAAGTTTCACCTCCGTGCCTGAATTGTTGGTGTTGAATAACTTGGTAGGATAAAAAAAAAAAAAAAACAGTTTAGGGTTGTTGGAGCTGTGGCTTTAAGTGTCCCAAGATATTGAAGCTCGAATGAAGCAATCTTGAGTGGTGAGAAAGCTCAAAACGTGTTGCTGAATGATCCAAGTTAATTCATTTGTTGACTGCAAATGAAGAGTCTATAGGATTCAAACATGCAGAATGATGGATAATATGCATAAAATCCCAAATCCTTCACGGCTTGTTCCACATAACCATGTCTTCTTCTTCAGACTGTTCTCATTCCCAAGGTTCTCAAATTTCTTGATACAATGTCCACCAGTACACAGACTTATTCCTGCAGGTAATATAATCCCATTAATGAGCATCATACTTCTTGAGCAGCATCCACCAGATGGCAGACTCTTTGCAGGACATTAGAACTCAAAGGCCCGTTGATCTCAGGCAGAAATTTTGCTCTCCTATTAAACAAATGTTAGCAAGTGGCAGAAGCTCAGACCAGGCCGACCAGAACAGAACAGAACAGAGCATAATACTTCCGAAAAGATTCTAGATTTCAATCAGCTAAATATTCATTCTTCTACTTCTGCAAAGGAGAGAAACTGCCTTTTTAGGGTCGAGCCTGCGTTGCATGCACTCGCGCATGCGTATCGCAGCGAGACGCTTTTGTATTTAGAAAAGGGCTTGGAGCCCTGTCAACTTCACTTCAGTGTTTTTTATTGGTTCGTGGGCTTGCCTAATAAAATCTGCTTGCTTTCATTAGTTGAAGGCAAGCATATGTCATTCCTTTTCCGGTGGCTAGCCCTCCTCGAGCGCAGCGACCAAGTACAGAAAACACGCGAGGCTCGCTGTTTTCTGTCCGGCTCGTGGACTTCTTTTTCTCTAATTTACGAGCGCGATCTCGCTTGGCAGAAGTCGAGCGCTTTACATAGTTAATTTCACTTTTTCGGGTTGTGTACACAAATGCACTTTTGCCCGATAGGTGAAAAGTCGGGTTAGGAGTTTACAACGCGATCAGCTCTAACATGAGCAAATGCGAGACCCATTGCATTGTAAATGCTTGTTTTATCCTGGGGCTTCTCTAACAGGGGCTAAATCATAGGTTTAAAACCATGAGGTAGGATTCCCCGCTCTTCATTGTGAAAATATGAAATATCTCTTGGTATAGAAACATATCATGTGGCATATAATATTTCCTATTTTCCTTTGCACTCACAGTTAATCATGACAGGATGCTGACCTACCTAAGATCAGCTCTGTTCTAACTCTCAAAACCAATCATTACCACTGCAACTTATCAGCCTGCTTTGGAAATGTAAACCATTCCCCCATTTCGAAATTATTCCAAGCCTCATATACTGTATGGCAGGCTATCTTCAAAGTCTAGCATAATCCGCACCCCAAAAAGAGTAGGAAATTATCTGACATTTTTAGAAAACAATGCAATTATGAAAGGCCCAGGTCAGAAAATACCTTTCTTCCTTTGCTGTATGTGAGAACTCTTTCAGGCTTTGACTGGCGAGAACTGTAACTATCATATGTGAAAAACGTGAAATAGTGGAAACAAAGACTTACATTTGTATGCTATTTCAGTGCACTATTGACTATATAGAGTTAGCTAATATTCTGAATGACCTTGATATACGCAACAACTCAAATCTAAATTTATCCGTGATGGTGTCTAACCACTGCAAAATTGCCAGTGACTGAGTTTGATCATCAAAAGTTAGAAATTAAAGATTACATTTATTTAGCTAAGGATAGCTTTTGTTGGAGCATGGCTACTAGAAAAAAGTCCCTGAAGCATGGTGAGGAGGCTTGAACCAGCAAATGGGCTTTCTCAATATGGACAGGACAGACAAAACACAATGAATGGAACCGTACAGGCATTGCCGTCCCAAATAGCAAAGCTTAAATTCGCGTTAATGTATGCTCATAAATAAGGGCTAAAAATGCATTGTTCATGCTGTACATATTTAAGACATCCAGCATTATTTTTCATAAAGTATTTACCATCATGATAAGCACGAGATCCTGTTCCTCCTACGTGCCTCTGGTGAGCATCACTGCCGTGGGACTTCAGGAGAGATACAGCCGACGTCATTAAGAGTTTTGCAGGCAAACAGACGAGGGGAATGCACTGCTTAAATCAAGTTTTATGAAGTATGGAATTTTGAGAGATTGATGTAAGCACTTCTAGGGAATAGCATGGCAAAACAAATAAAATGTGTGTCTCCCACGCATGGTTATTCAACTTTTCCAGTAAAAGCAACGAGAATGCTAAAATACGTGCATTTTCCTCTATTTTATTCTGCCAATAGAAACCGTTTCACATCTCAAAACCACTTCATGCTGAATTTGGGACTGAAGGCACTTTACAACTGTAATTCCATCCATTTACAGTTCACAATAAATTGTCTATTTTCTCCTCTTCTGTCTCTGTTCTTGCGTTTAAGGCTTTTCATATTATGATTTGCAACACTCCATTTAGCAGTCACAATGTACACTCATGTCCTGCTCTTCCGTGGATGCAATTGCAGTTTTTGGAAAACACAGAAAGAGGTGCTCTTATTTCAAGTATTTTGTCTTCCATGTCCTGTGTGCACCAATACACAATGGAATCTGCGTGGGTGTTACTGTTGTGATTTCAGCTCTCATGGTGGAAGCAGTCGCATTTAGTTTGCCAATTTTATATCTGTTAAAAAATTATAATTATATTTGTAGCATATGGATAGTTGTTTAACGGCAGGGTTAATGCATAAAAATAATACTACATTAAAAAAATAGCAGTTAATTCCCGTTTTAGTGTCCTTTAGCAATGAAACCCAGTTACAAATTTAAGTAATGCATTGTATGAAGGACAAAAAATAGGGCAGTACCAGATTTAGATAGAATCTCCTGCTGATGACACCATTGGCCATGCTTACACTAACAATATCTGGAGCCGTATTACATATAGGGCGCACTGTCCTTGTTTGCCTTGGTGGACATTTAAGAAGGTGCACTAGGGCAAAAAGGGCAAACAGGTACAGTGTGCTTGAAACAGCTGCTTTAAAGCTGCTCTGTGGTTAACAGGGCAGGCAGCAGCCTGCATGAACTTTAGAGATGGGCTTGAGACCCCGCCTTGGAGTACCGCTCTAGCCTGCAGTTGGATGTCTGAGGGATCCACGGGGCCCCTTTTTAGGTCGAGCATAGCAGCCCACAAACACTGATTTTCCGACATCTTGGTATGTATGTGGGATTTTAACGTCGCCCACTGCATGCGCATCACTATCACTCATTCATGGGTGTGCCTTTCAAAAATCCTTTGTTATCATTGGTAAATGCTTTACATTTGTCCCTCCTTGGTGCAGTTTTGTTACTGCCTTGGTCATCGACCTTGTTATATGGATAATTGCACCTAGGCCGATAGGTTTGACTTCAAGCGAACTTCTTTTTCCTGTTATGTATCTCTTTTGTGCTCACACTCATGGTGGCTGCAGTGCTTTGAATCTGCTCGCTTATGTCAACTGTTTTACTTTTAATTTTTCCTTTTATGTGTCTCCTTCACGCTCATGCTCATGGCAGCCATGGCTCTTGAATCGACTTGCGTTCTTTCACCTGTTTTACTTTTCTTTTTTTTTAACTGATGCTAAGAACAGCAGAAAAAAGGGTTTTCAGTTTGCCGATGCTGCATGGCATTGGCAAAAAGCACTGGGAGGCTAAGAGGTCCATTGCAAAACCTGTTGGCTTTGCCAGTGCGTGTTGACTGGTAACAATAGGGAATGTATTTTATTTGTTATTACTGATTTCGTTATCCAGAGCACCATGCACGAGATCTCTTCCAAACAATAATGACTACTGAAAACCTGCTGTTTAACTTTTTATGTTGTTGTCAGACAAACTCGCCGCAGATTCAGGACAAACACTCCTGCCATTGGTTGGGCTGTTGGTTTGATCTCGTTCATGGATTTTTTGTTGATGTTCTGGCTGTTAGTTTAATCGCTTCATTGGGTCAATTTTTTCATTTTCAGTTCCTTGTCAGAATCCGTGCGATGCGCATCCTCTTTTTATTCTATCGTTTTAAATATAGTTTCCCCTTAGAGCAAAATGCAAAACAGGAAAGACATTGAAAACTATCTGTACACTTATTTAATTAGGTGAACACATTATAAGTATGAACATTTTTATTAACCAAAGCTACTCAAAATAACTTGATACACAGTGGCCAATGTGTCAAGGGCCCTAGTGTAAGAAAGGAAATGTCCCTCGGGCTGCTCTCTGAACTGTGAAATACAGCAGGGTCAGTTGGTCCTGCATGCCTCTGGGCCCCGGTGCCACTGCACGCGCGGCACCAATAGAAGCTACTCTCCTGCACACACATAGGCCACAGATGTGAGAAAGTACCTCATCGCCAGAACTACCTAAATGTCTATAGTCTTCACTTTGGTGATACCATCTCTTCCATTGAGAAGGGCCACTCTAGTACATTTCCCCTCTATTCATATAGGCAACCCATGAAATCTACAGCATTTAAAGGCAGCCTATTAATGATTTAGTTTAAAGCTCAAAAGATGCAGAGGCAGCTGCATCCACATATAGATTTCAGTTGAATTTCCCAACTGGCATAGTCACCGAAAATTTACCAGGACTGATGCATGCCAGTTTGGAGCTAGTATGGTATGTATTCACCTTATTGTGGTAAGTGGAAGCTGTGTGAATGGCAGGGGGTGATTTGTGATTTAATGCTTTGGGAAATAGACTCAAAACCCCAAGATGCGAGCCACATAAGTCCAGCTGGAACAAGCGTGTACTATACACGAGAACAGGGCTGACTGAGAACAAATCCGATATAATTATTTTTCTTTTTTTTACGATGACTCGATTGCTGGGATATCTGCAAGACCCTTTGTTACCAATTATTTAAATCATGTACGCATAGGGATTTGGTTTTGCCCAGGAGCATTTCTCTCTCATCTCATGCTGCTGGCTGGTCGTTGCATCATTCTATTACGGAGTACTTTATCGGCAGTGGATGAGGGACAATTGGGCATCTCAAACGTCCACTCAGTCTTCACTTTTCATCCTATTGAGCCCTTTATCTACATATGCATTTTATACACAAATCCAGTCTGAACTAGACTTGGCCACCACCAAAGACATGTCCCTTTGCACCCGAGGTCTTGCGAGATCAGCAACAAAAGACACGATCTTGGCAGTGGCGAAACGCAATGCCACCGAGAGCCTGCAAGGTAGTTTGAGAAGATTCCCCCAGTTTCTGTACTACCCATCATGATCCAGGTCCTAAATGAGTGGGGTCGGTGGTCCTGGGTGTTTAAACACTAGACTCAATTTTACCGGGTAGCAACTCTTGACGGATAAAATCGCATGGGACTTTCGCTGCATAAGAGAACACTGAAAAAACTCTCTTCTGTCGCACCTGTAAAACAATTAGCCCAGTGACTTTGGGTAAGCGATATTTCCCATTGCTTACATGCCACTGAAGCCTTTTATTTGAAGGACAAAGACTGACTACAACAGCATTCATTAAGTGAGGTGAAAACACGTGTGTGCGTGTCTGTGCTAGATGGCTAAATGGAAAATAGTGAAACTAGCATACGAGGAATATTTATTTTAAAGTACAGAAAGATGCCATTTTCAGGTTCCATTTTTAACAATGCAATGTAATATTCTGTTTTCAAATAACTGGTCGAGAGACGAAAATTAATAATCCGACAGGTATGTTACTTTAGGCAGTGACTGTAGATTTTATGGCATGTGTTCTACTTAGTTCTGAAGAATGCCCCAGACAATTGTTTCTATCAGAAGACAGAAACGTTTGACTTCCTTATAACGACCGTGGAGGGGGCTAAAATCCCAGCCTAAGTCATTTTTAAAATCTTGTGATAGGAAATTAGTAGTTAATAAAATGAAAACGCATTTCTCCACTACACAATTTTAACTTACAATGTGGAACATTCCCATACTTTACCATTGCTCTAAAACGTTATATAGGAGGTCGCCCTGGGAAAGAGCACTAGGCTAGGAGTGGACTCCAGAATGAAGCATGCCACATAAATGTGGGTAAGAGTCCAGAGTCCTAAACATAAAGCCATTACTTCAAATGATAACAGGCCCACTAAATAATGTGTATCATGCAAAAGATTCCAAATAAGATGTAGTCTTATCACACATTGTTTAGAAAAGGGTGCCCTTGTCGATGTCCTATGAAGGAAGCTTTGTTGCCCACAGTAAGGATTTTAGTAGATAAAACGGAGTTGCCCTCACAGCCTTGCAGATCTTTGATTCTTTCACTTTCACTTTCCCTATCTGCTGGGCTTGCTTTGAATGATGCTTTAGATATATTAAGTTTTCATGCTGTTTTTTTTTAATTGCCATTACTTGTGGTAAAATGGAAAGCAACAAGGTGATTCATCTCTTGCAAAACTTTCTCTACCACTGTCTCTCTTTGCCCAACCTATTGTGGGTGGCCAGCTTCCACTGCACTGAAAGGGTTGGTCGCAGGGCCTGGCATTCGATCAGGACTGAGCCCCAACTGCCATGGACAATCACTGTTTCTTGCACATGACCATCAGCCCTGTGCAACGAAGTTGGTTGTAGGGTCTGATATAGCCAGACCCTGTGCTCAACACACCACATATGACCATCCCAGAACACACTGCACACAGCCTTTTGCACTGGTGTCCACAGTGATTCTGTGCATGGCCTCAGTTATGCATAGTTTCACAGTGAGTTTTTTGTAGTTTTAACTTTTCAGGATTTGAAAAAAAACAAAAATAAACAAGGATATATATTTTTCAAGACCATCCTAGATCCACCCACAAATTTGTAGATCGAATAATCTACATTTGGATCCACAAGTCCTGCAAGAAAAATACATATTTAAAATTTTGGGGGCAGTATCTTTCCTTCTGGGACTTGCTGCCACATAGCCTCCTCAGGATCACGGGATGCTCACCCAAATATCTTAAACCTTAGTCTCTCACTTTTTTGCAGGAGTTTGACCATCTTGTGACATGTGCAGAGCCCCTCATACACCTTCCCTGGTTTTGTTTCACCAACAATCGTCTCCACCACTCTGTGGCAGATGAGCAATATACTTCTGCACTACATGAAATACTAGCCTGAAAAGCAAAACAAAAAATGGGCGTACAGGATCTACTTTGAGAGCCACAGAATCGGTCTTTAAATGCAATAGTACTCAATTGTTTTTTTCTGAAAAATAATTATAAACCATCTGCATTTTATTTATTAAATATTGTGGTATGTGCACAACCAGGTGGATTTCTTTGTAAAATCATTTTAACCTAGAGCGTCACCATTTGTAAATGTGCTTTGCCTTTAGAATGATGTCTTCAAAATGACTTGAATACATCTACCTTTCTTAGGTCAAGCACACAAACGCTTTGACCTGTTGTAAGCATTGTGGGTTTTTAAACACGCCCACCACACACCCATCACTTCCACTCGTTTGTGGGCTTGCCTTTCAAAAATCCTATGTTATCAATAGTATATTCCTTCCGTTTGTCCTTCCTTGAGGCGGTTTTGTTACTGCCTTGCAGACTGCCCTGTTATGGATAATTGCAAAATTGACAATAAGTTTGACTGCAAGTAAACATCTTTTTCTTTTTGTGTCTCCCCTTCTCGCTCATGCTCACGGTGGCCGTGACGCTTTGAATTGGCTTGCTTATGTCAACTGCTTTACTTTTCATTTTCAATTCATTTGGCAAAAAAAGTCCTGCTAGGAATTTACAGTGCCAATAGCTCTAACTCGAGCGAATGTGAGACCCATTGCATTGCAAATGTTTGTTACCGCTGAGAGGGCAGCCCACAGGTGTTGCATTAACAGTGCACCACCTTTTGGTGGTGCACTGTGGGAGTGCCTTCTCATGATCTGTTTGTGTCTTCGCACAGATCTATACTATGGAGCGGGAAAAGCGGTAAAGAAATTCATGCTACTTTAATAGATCTGGCTTTTTTGTGCTGCCTTGCAACAGATATAGCCCCCGTTGCATAAATTAAATGGAGGTTAGCACAAAGCTATTTTGGCATTGAGAAATGGGTTTGTAAATGTAATGCCTGTGCTGCGTTTACTGCAAAATGTGGAATTCTGAATGATGATAATACTCCTCTTTGCATACAAATCAGTATTTTCTGGCAATCCCAGAATAAGCACATTTCAGTGGTATTTCTTCACAAAGTCAATATTCACTTAAATCAATGTATTTTTCCGGTGCTTATAAAATGATATTGCTTTTTTAACATTTAAATTAAATTCCAATTTGTCACTGTGAGCAATTGAATTCTGGTAGGTAATGTTCATTGCAGTCTTTTTTAGGTTTATTGTGGATCTAGCTACATCACCCTGTTGAACTCTGTTACACACCTCCCTTTCTCTCGCTCTCTCACACACACACACACATCTGTGCATTATATGGTACTCTCTCAATAACTTTGGATATTATTTGATTTAATGAATTGTAAATGTTCACACTTTTCTTCTTTTCAAATATTGTTTAAGAAATCAACACCTCCACAAAGTTGAAGGCCTTTCTTCTTTCCCTTATAAATAACATGATAATTTGGAGGTATGATCAGCCCTGTCCACAAGCTGGCATAATGTGGAACTCCTTATTTTTCAGCATGCTGCTCTGCTGCTTTTAAAAACTCTTCTTATACCAACACAGATTGGTTCTGCAATTGTGTGGATTCTTGAATTGCAGGTGTCCCCATTGAAAGTGGCCTTTGTATCCAAAATGTCATTGTATTCTGCTGTTTCTCTTGAAACCATTGCAAACATAAACTCAAAAGTCCCTTAATACAAAGAGTAGGTGCCTGAAAATCAAGTGGTACCTACATGTGCCACTCACGAGGTTGGAGCATCCTGTACCCATGATTGTTTTCATTACATGATGCTTCATGTTAGATCTGTCAGCCTTAGGATGGTCTTCCCCCCAAAGATTTGCCTTACACCTCCATTTTTGCTGACCTTAGTATTCTGTGCACTTTACTACTGCTAACCAGTGCTAAGGTGTGTGTGCTCTTGCCTATAAACATGGTAACATTCACTTATACCCAGTATTTAATTTACTTCTGCTATTAAAAATGATAACTTTTTTCTCTAATTTGGGGTATTTTTTTTTAACTGTAGGGTATTCTCTGCAATCAGTTCTTAAATATTTACTTTGTTAAGACCTACTTCTAGTTTTATGGGGTAATTAGCAGTGCATGGCGGAGGCACAAGTTATAGTTACCTTAGGGCATGAGTTATAGTTACTTGGGATAACTCAAACTATAGCTGGTGAATTTCTATGGCTGGATAAGTTTAAAATGTAGCCTAACTATAACTTCCCTATAACCTTTGGCTTTTAAAGTGAATATATATATATATATATATATATATATATATATAACATAGTGACAGAAACCACTAGGTATTTATTTGACTTGCCTATATCTTTGCCGCTGTTTGACAAATCTTCACAAAAGTTTCTAAACAGAGTGTGCTGGTGATTCTTGTTGGAAACTGAATGTTTTGGGGTGATCCATCAAGCAAGGGCTGAGAAAAAGGGCATACCAAAAAAGTTTAATTTCCTTTCCATGTTAATTCCCACAGGACATTTGAAGACAACTAAAGCCTGAACCGCTGGATGGAATTTGGCAGAAAGATAGATTTTGGTACGCAGATTGCGCTGTTGCTTATTTGGTGTAAATCCATTCAGTAGTTTTTGAAAAATTTAGGGAACTCTAAATATGTATATCTCTGGCCGTGGCTTCTATGCAATTATTTTGCAGAAATTCACAAATATTCATGAATGCACATGCAAAAAGTAGCTCTGTAATTGGCTGACCGAAACCTGACTATAAAGTTGCGCCTGCCATTTTATTTCACAGGACACAGTCCCCTGGGGTGAAAATCCTAATTGAAAGTGGCATAAAGGGTCGGGATAAAGGCTTCCTGACCCCAGGAGTGTGACATAGGTGTGTTTTAGGAGGAAATTATGGGTTTAAAATAATTCTGCATCACAATCCATGGTATTCACAAAAATGCACACATTTTCATGAATTTTCACAAAATATTTGCAAAAAATTTGTGAATGTGAAAAGAAATTGAAAGGAAAACCACAGACTCATTCATGCACTATTTCACCCATACATGCAGTCAGAGACTCATGAACCCACTCACATACCCACTCAGACACTCATGCACCTACTCAGACCCACTGATAGATTCACACACCCACTTTCAGACCCAGTCAGACACTCACGCACCCACTCACAGATCCATTGAGAGAGACAGGACCTGTGGCCAACATGCACTATGCTCAGCCTTTGGCCGTGCGTGGCACGGGGTTTGGTGGTTATAAGGGCTTGGCTGTAAGGCTTGGCTGTGGTTGGAAGAATGTATAGTGTATAGCAATTGAAATTACTTTACAGTAAAAAAACTATAGAATTTCTCTGAAAACAACAAAGGTTACAGGGACGTTATAGTTAGGTTCTGAATTTACTTGTACAAAACAATGGAAATTCAGCAGCTATCACCTTTGTTTTGTTCAGTGAAAAAAATAATATATATATATATATATATATACTGTATATCCCCGACACAATGGTCAGTCAAACTAGGCTACCTACTACAATTATAGTGGGTTATACTGGCAAAAATGAGTGTGAGCATGAGGAGATGCAAATGGGAAAGAATGCCCTTAATTTCAGATGTCAGTCTGATATTGCACGAGCAAATGGCTGAAAATCGTCAGTGACAAGTCACGTCTATTAGCAAGAAGGGTGTTCCATAATTTCAAGGAATCTGGCCAGGATTAAGCCCAAACGTAATGGCTCTGAACGGGCTTTCTTTATAGGGACCCACAATGTTTGTTTATTTCTAGGAACATGGACAGTGGAAAAAGTGTTTTTCAATGACTTTGTCTCATATAATGGGGATGCAATGCCTCCAGAGAAATTTGGGCGGGCGGTTGGGGGGCGGGACTAAACTTGGTGAAAAATATTATTTCATTCTCACAAATACACCCGATTTAGTGGGGCTTTTGCCTAAATTTCCCTGAGGATAGAATATGGTAGTATTTAACGTTTATGCATGGTCAGTTTCTGCCAGTAATGATTCACCTGTCCTGGCCGTGCTTCACAAATTAATTGACTTGTACCAGCAATAAGGGAAGGTAATAATTGCCAGGGTTTTAAATGTATCTTTCAAGCCTTCACTATTTATGAGTGTGTGAAACGAACATGAAGACAAACAATGGGAAATACCATGTCTATCTGGTAAATTTCAACATCCTTTTCCAAAAGTTGCTCTTCAATTAGCATCTGTAGAGGTGGGTGGGAACCTTAGGGCTTGCAATGAACGAACATGCGCTGGCCGTGGAAGATCATTTACATTCACATTGGGGTCTCAATCAAGTGTTCTTGATTATGTTTTACTTGATGTAAGACTTTGGCATTGCTTGCCAACATACAAGCTGTCAATCTCGTAGACATCAACCACAGCGCCCGATTACATCGCTAACTGGTAAAGCTCTTACCAGGGCTTTAACCACTTGTGAAACTGTGGTTCCAGACCCTGTTTTTTTAAGCTAATATCTACATGAGAGTTTCCTGGACCAGTTATGTCAATTTACAAGTCAAACCCAGAGATCTACTCCTGGTTTGTGTTCTTTATGTCTGAATATGAAGAAACTCCTGTCTCTGCAGTCCAGATCTTAGACATGAATGTTTGTTTCATAAACTAAGGTGTAGTTTTGACAAAATACCTGAATATAAACAGTCAACCCTTGGTAGGGAACCAAAATGGTTTAACTCAGAATGTAAATCAACTAAAAAAATGTTCAAGAATGCATATGTGCAGATATTATTGAGGCACGCTCTAAGTACAAAGCGGCACTTGTTAGAGCCATTAATGACTGGGACAAACGTAACTGGCAGATCTGCAGCAGGCTGACAAAACAGAAAACAGACCCTTTTGGCACATAATTTCACATGCGAGCATAAAAAGTGTGAATACTCACCGGCATCACATACAGCCCAAGAAGCGGGTGGACCACTTCTCTACACTGTAGGCCCAAGAAACCTTTGACACGCAGTCCTCTCGTGTGAGACTTGGAACCTGCAAGGAGGATAAATTAAATCCAGTCCCTAAGAAGACAACTTGGGTATCCTTTAGCCTAGAGGATACTCTTTCTGCTTTTAGCTGGCTTAAATTGGTGAAAGCACCAGACCAGATCGAATACTGGGTGATATGTACAAATCCGAATGCCAAGTATGGGCTAGCTACGTTAATCTTCTATCAAATACGAATGCTGCTGGGTGAGAAATCCCAAAGACTTGGGGGGGGAGAAGGGGGGCACAAATACTGCTTTTAAGTAGGGTGACGCCTGTAATCCATCCACCTACAGGCCAACTAGCCTAATTGATAACTTGCAGAAAGCTTTTGCAAGACAGGCTAGCAGATCCTGTCCCCCACTCCAAGCAGGTTCAGTGCAAAACAAACATCTCCACCCAAGTTTTCAGATTTTCTCTTTTATACCCGAAATATGCATTGCTCAAGAACCAAAGATTATACACAACCTTTGTAGGTCTGTGTGCAGTCTTCAACCTAGTTCCACATGAGAATCTCTAGAGAGTGCTAATAGAAAGAGGGGTCCCCAGTAACCTGATTAACCTTATTGCTAGACTACATGATAAAAATTAAGCCCAGGTGCAGCAGGGGTAAATTGACCAATCACATTCCCATCCTTCAAGTCAGTTAATGACCTATTCAGGCTCTGTTAATCCCACTATTGTGTGAATGTACGGGGTGAATTCATAAATTCTCAACTGCTGTCAGTTACACTCAGTCATGTGACCTAAAGAAGACTGCAGGCACAGGGGGCGAAGGGCAGGAAAGTGGCATTTTCAAACTTGTAATTATAAATCCAACTTTACTATTAAAGAGGGTTTACCATTACAAGTTCATAGATACAAAACATGACATATCCTCTACTGCTGGTGTAGGAATTACAGCTTATTAAATATAATAACAAATCCCTAATGTTATATTATGGGAAGGGTAGGCCTAACAGTGGTTAAAAATGAATTTAGGAGTTTTTCACCAGTAGGACATGTAAAACTAAAACACGTATGTCCTACCCTTTGATTACACAGCACCCTGCATTGTGGGCTACCCAGGGCCTAACTTACGGGTGACGTGTATGTAACAAAAGGAGAGTTTAAGGCTTTTGCAAGGGGTTTTAAATGCCAAGTCAACTAGGCAGTGGGACATTGCCTTTGGGCTGCAATATCAGGCTTGGGGCATGTTCTAAAGTGCTACTTAAGTGGGTGGCACAATAAGTGCTGCAGCCCCACTGCTAGCATTTAATTTACAGGCCCTGGTTATATGGCATACCACTCTACAATGATCTTACATGTAAATTAAATATGCCAATCAGGTATATGCCAATCAAATCATACTTCAGGGAGTGAGCACAAGCACTTTAACACTGGTTAGCAGTGGTAAGTTGCAGAGTCCGAGGGCTAATTTGAAAAAAAAATCAGAAAAGAATAGGAAGAGGATGGCACAAATTTTGGGGGTAACCCTGTAGAGAGGGCTTTTTCCAACAGTAAGGCACAAGTAAACTCCAAATTAATCTGTGCTCAACACCCTGGTAGCTGCTTCTGCGAGTTGTGTGAGTCAATAGGTGTATGTGTGTATGCGATGCGATTGACTGGTTGAGGTGGAGGGAACTGGAGTTTGTGATCTACTTGTGTCTGTATGTGTGTCACTTGCATGTGATACCAATGTTGTTGTGTATGCTGTGCTGCTGTGTGACACATTCAGGTGACTGAGGTTGTTGTGTGGCAGATGTTGTCATGATGTATGTAGTTGTTTGTGTATATGTGAATGTGTTTGTGTACCTGAGTGTGTGGTTTGTTGTGGTTGTGCAGTGTCAATGGTGTGTGTGTAGGAAAGAACGATATTTCTTGACATGTTACCCCCAATTTCTGCCTGTCTGTCAGTGTGTTTTGCCTGTCTCACTGGGATCCTGCTAGCCAAGACCCCAGTGCTCATAGTTTGTGGCCTATGTGTGTGTTGTCAGTATGCTTAACTGTGTCACTGAAGTTCTGCTAACCAGAACTCCAGTGCTTATGGTCTCTTTACTTACCAAATTTGTCACTATAGTTTAGTGACTCCATATTCCAATTCTGATTGGCACACTGGACCCCCCTTATAAGTCCCTAGTATATGGTACCTAGGTACCCAGGGCAGTGGGGTTCCAGGAGATTTTATGGGCTGCAGCATTTCTTTTGCCACCTATAAGGAGCTCAGACAAACCTTTCTTCAGGACTGCCACGGCAGCCTGAGTGAAATAGTGCACACACTATTTCACAGCCATTTTCACTGTACTTAAGTAACGTATAATTCACCTATATGTCTAACCTTCATTTACTGAAGGCTAGGTGCATAGTTACTGTGTGTGAGGACACCCTTCCACTAGCAAAGGTGCCCCCACGTTGTCCAGGGCCAATTCCCCAGACGTTATGAGTGTGGAGATACAATTATACGCGTGCGCTACATATATATCAATACATATATGTAGCTTCACAATGGTAACACCAAATATGACCATGTGAGGTGTCTAAGATCATGACATTGTCCCCCCATTCCAAATTTGGTATTTGGGGGCCAATCCCATACACCCTGGGGGCTCCACCATGGACCCCCAGTACTGATAAACCAGCTCTCTGAGGTTTCCACTGCAGCCCCAGCTGCTGCCACCTCACAGACAGGTTTCTGCCCTCCTGGGGACTGAGTAGCTCAAAACCAGGAAGGCAGAACAAAGCATTTCCTCCGAGGGCAGGGTGTTACACCCTCTCTCTTTGGAAATAGGTGTTAAAGGCTGTGCAACTAGGCTGCAGGAGCTTTGCATGTCTCCTAGTTTAGTCTAAGCTGCTCTGCTACAGCCTTGTGTCACTAAAATAAAGTACCTTTATTTTTGGTAACACTGAGTATTGTCTTTTATTGTGTATACATACTGTGCAACTATAGTGGTATTGCAGGAGCTTTGCATGTCTCCTAGTTTAGTCTAAGCTGCTCTGCTACAGCTACCTCTAGACAGCCTAAGCTGCTATACCACTGCCCACATTTCACTAATAAGGGATAACTGGACCTGGTATAAGGTGTAAGTACTTTAGGTATCCACTACGAAACAGGCCAGCCTCCTACTGTGTGTATGTTGTGTCATGGATGTATGCCAAAGTGTGTTTTCGGCATGTTCAGGGTGTGTTGTGTCAGAATGGCAATAGATAATTGATGTGTTATGTAGTATGTAAGGCAGTGGTTCACATATGGCTATGGTAGAGTCTGTGTGTCACTTACTTCTCTTTCATTACCCCTGCCATTGTATGAAGTCCACTGGGTACCGCTGATATCTCCCTCCATCATCATTCCATCGTCATTCACTCTACATGCAGATATGTAACATCTAAATACAACGGACGAAAGAGTGTCAACTTGACTGTCTTCTCGGGTCTGCAGCAGATGCGGCTTGGCGGTGCAACTGCCCAGATCTAAATCTGGCCCAAAGTATTTACAATGAGTCCTGGACATATTTGTTTGGAATACACCGATTAGCATTTTTCAATAATTACACTTTCCAGGCACAAGATAATGTTTTTCACTCTTTGGAGAGATGACCCTTGCAAGCTTAATGCCTTGTAGAAAACAATATTGAACAAAGGATGCACATCTTTTACATTATCTCAAAAATATTGTGATACACAAACATCATCACAGTATATCATGTTTACAGGAATATTATAGTACAGAATATCACAGGTAAGAATGTCTTTTTTTAAGTGTTTTAGTGTCTTTTTATATAATTGTTTATAATATTGATTTTGTATTATTTTGAATAGTTGTGTGATTTTGTGTGTTTTGAATTATAAATGTGTTACTTTTAGTTGTATCCATTTTTGTAGTTTTTTTTATTGTGGTGGCAATATTGTTAACTTGTTGGTTTGTTTTTGAGTTAATTTTACTTTTTCTACATTATTGGTGAGTTGTTGGATTTATATGGGAGTACAGTGGGAAGATATTTAAATATAAGTATTAACTTATTTAAATAGTTCACAATTTTTATCATCTAATTGATTAATATGCACCTGCACCAGGAAGGAATGGTTGGCTATTAGCTCACTCCTGCTAAAGTCTGTGCAGCCTCTGTTACCTGGTTTCTTTTTCTGGTTTCTTTTTGCCTCTGTCATGTCATAGATACGTGTTTTGAAAGCAAGTGTGTTCACTGGGTGAAGATGGATTGTGTTTGTGTTTAATATAAGCCTAGTTGGTATCTGTTTTCAGGTCTTCAATGCCCCTACGTAGTCCTTGCAGGAGCTTGGCAGGTTATGAAAAGGAACCAAATGGGTTTTGCTCAGACTACTTTTTTCTGGGATGACCCACTACTTCCCTTCGTTGATCCTCATTCCTGCCCAGATTTTCAAACTGAGATTTATTCTGCTTCGACAAGCCGGAATACCAGGAGAAACGGTGCCTGCAGTGTTTCCTCATCACTTGTTATACCAGTTGGTATGGTAACTCCTGCTGTCGGTCCAATTGAAGATTAGAATTAATCGCAATGAGGCCCTTGATCTGCAATTATTGATGCACAAACACATTTCAGTTTGTTTCAGCACATGTGAATATGTCAATATGTTTCTTTAAGTAACTAATTGGCAATCATAAATACAATTTGAGAGAATGCTCTGGTTTTTTTTTTATAAACAGAATAATAGAACCAGCACACATTTCATGGAAAATACTGCATAAATATAATCTGCAAAACGTAATTTACATGCAATCTACTAACAAAATATTTATTACGTAAACTACTTTCGCCAGGCCCTTCTGCATCCACAACATAATTATTACGCATGAAATTCCACAAAACCAGCCAAAGTAATCACTGGTGAATAATTGGCAGGATTAGGCCACGATATACTCTCACTTCAACACAAACTGACATCCAAAGTTAGATGCAACTGGATTCTCTCAACTCCTCACTAAAAATATGATTGACCAAATAAAATGTGCCCTTTAATCAAAGACATCCAAAATCTTATCGCCCATAAATAAAGTAATGATAGAAAATATATATCAGAGATGAGATAATGGAGTTCAAAGCTTTCTTCCAGACTGCCTGCAGACAACATGAGAGAAAATCAACAAGATTCAATAACACAATAACAAATCTAAGCAAACCACTACCCCTTTGACAATACAGAGTAAACCAAAATGATTTAACTTAGTAGTACACTCAAATGCAGATGTCATTGGCATCCATAATTTAGTCAAAACAACCATATATGCAGATTTCCCTTCAGCAAAATCTGATATACATTGCCACAGAAGCACTCCTGACACATTACAAAATAGTAAAAACGCCTGTCACACAATCTTTCTTCTAAAAAACAGCAAAGACCTTCGCAATGCTAAAGTAAATCATCCTTTTCCCAATTATTGAGTTAACTGCCAACCTTCGCCCATCTGTCATTCTTGAGAAAGAAATTAGGAAAAGCTGCCCAATTCAAGTACAAGCTTAGATTGAATGGAAATAATTTTCTAATTGACTAGCAATAAAACATCAGAACACACTGCAGCACAGAGATGCCTCAAATCATATATGACACCCCTTTCATTGCAGGGTTTGGGAAGCCCTGGCTCCTTCTGCATTCCGATGCCTTTGTCTGCACAATCTCTAAGACACTCAAGTTAATCTTGTTGATACATATTGGATTCACTGTCAACAATCTTCTTTGATTCTCATCCCTTTTGCTGCAACTTAATTACATTACACCATCCAGTGATGGGGAACCTCCAATGACAAATTAAAGACTGTTTAAAATATCCTTGTTTTAACCATGAATATTAATTACTGAGCTCTGAGAGGTGGAAGAATAGATAATAGAAATAGACAAAAAGCTAAAACAATAACTAGATGTGTCTTGAACAAATTCAAAATAAAGAAAAATGCAGTTACCAGTTGCCCCAACAAATTAAAACAGATCAATAATGAGTGAGAGGAGAAGTTGTCCTTAACTATTTTAATAGAGGCTAAAGTGAGCTCCCTTTAATGGAGGCCCTGGGAAACTCATTAAAAACAGTGGGTAAATTAAAAGTAGAATAAATGGACTTGTGAGTCCACATGACAAGATAAAAATATTGGGTTGTACCCAGTGAACAAACATAGGGGGTTCCCTATGCGGAGGCCTGCATGTCTAATTTAGACATATGTAACTGGCACATATCTCTCTACCTTCAGGGCAGCCGCTTGTGCAGCAGTTACACTCACAGCAGAGAACATTGTGCGGCAAGTGCCATATTTGTAGCACCACTAAGCAAAGATGTTGTTTCTCAAAATATGCCATGATAACTTTACTGCGACCTGATGGGTCAGTAGCAGATGGACTATCAAGTCAAAGGCTTCAGACTGCAGACCCAACTGATAATACTCTGTCATACTCTCTCTGGTTCCTCCCACCCTAAATGAGTTCAGGGAAATGCAAGTTTGGCTGATGGAGAAATCTATCATTTTTGGGGATTCCCCAAAAACCATACCTTAAACAACTCTCCTAGCGTAGGACATTTAGATCATAGCCACTAGCCCTCTATGTCAGTAAAGGCTATGGCCTCCAATCTCTGGTTGGAAGTCAGCCAACCTATTTGGGGAACCCCACTTTCCTGGATGCAATGTTTCCTGCACTTTCCTGACAAATGTTTTTTATTTTTTTATTTTTATTTTTAAGTATAAACATCCAAACTGTAAGCTTGTATCCCTGATATTGGGGCAATTTATTAATTTTTCTGCTCAAGATTGCCATGCTTTACACGGTGGTCTCAAACAGGGAAATCTAGTGATGGTCGCCCAACATTGAAGACGACAAAGCCACCTTTATTATAACCTGACAGCCCAGACAGGTTGCCTGGTGAAAAGGGTTAGCCAGAAAGCCATCAGAATCTCTGATTAAAACCCTGTGCTTCACTCACCTCTAAAGGAGCTGAGTAAAACGGCGACTTTGGTTGGGTTCACACCGTAGTTTTTTATGAAGGTACTCCTCCATCGAAATGTATTTGGGGCCCAAGGTTCGTTTCTTGATCAAGACCATTACCAGGAAAATGAGTCAAAATATATTATCTGGCAAGAAGTTGTGAGAAAAATAGGCTAGCTTGGTGATCGGAGTGAAGAAGAAAAAACGAAAGTTTACAAAAACACAAAATACAGTACAATTTGCTGCCGGAAGAAGTAGAAGGCTAATGTAAGGTTTTAATCTTGAAAATGGAGTTATGGTAACTTTGAAATAATGAAAGATAAAGTGGGTAGATTTTACCTGAAACAACTTTTTAAGTCTATCGAAAGTCTATCGAATCACACTACTTTTCCAAAACTGAAAGTGTACTTAATGTTGTGCTAGAATGTAATGATAAATTAAGGCAACCATTGACTTTAGAAGTACTTTTTCAACAAAGATCCAGTCAAAATTGCAGGTCTAGAGTGATCCCAAATATTCAGGGGAAAAGGTCCAGAAGAGAATGAACCCCATTATATCAGTTAACGAAAGTGACCTCAGATGTTATTTACTCTTCTTTTTTGCCTAGAATAGCGCATCCATTTTCCTTTAGGTAAAATGTAGATATTTTATATATTCAACTGAGGATACCTGTCGGTGTAGCTGATTGTCATAAGCATCATAGTATGTTCATGTTAAAGTGATGCTCTCTCAGTTCCAAGTGATGGTTACCCATCTTGGATAACAGTATTACAATTCCTAAGCAAATAAAACTCACTAATTCAACTGGCAGACCTACACTGTTTTCAGGAAAACAGACCATCTTCAAGATACTGCAGAATAAATGATTATCATTTCAAGACTAAGGATACGTTATTGCCACATTACGGTTCTCATTTATAGATGGGTAGTGACAGAACATATGCCGAAAATCGAAAGGTGTCCTATTCAGCCATCTCTGTGTTCATCGTCATAATGTCCAATACAGGCCATGATGATAACTCAGTGCCGCTACTGGTATGTTCTTCAGGATTGTAATGTTGTACATAGAAATGAAATTGGAGAAGAGACTCAATTAAGAATGAGATGCTCAAACATAATTTCTGCCAACAGGGCTTTTTGGGGCTGCCATTGAAACCACTGAAACCATGTTTGTCCCAGTGAAAGCAATCCTATTATTATTGTAACCCACATGCTAAGGAAAAACATTTAGCACATTGATGACATTACTTATGTGGTCCTGAATGGGTTCTGGTTTTAAAGTTCCAGCTCCAGCGGACACATAGAAGACAGAATGTTTCCAATGCTACTATATGAAGTGTGTCAGATGTCACATGTGAGGGTTAATCGTATAACAACATATGACCTTCTCACAGATTAACCCTAAACGAATCCTTGGCATATACGTATATTGTGCTAGAAGTAAGTTTAGGGGTCGGGGTAATTCCCATAAATTGCTGCAGCAGGTTTACACTAAATTACAGCACAATTATGCAAGATTACACGGAATTATGCAAAAGCATAACCCGCCCATTAAGAACCATTTTCTTATTGCAAAATGCATTCTCATGTGCCAAACGAACCACCGGATGAATTATGAAAAACAGGGGTATGTGCCAACAGCCGCCGTGCTCATTTCCTGTGTGCCTTAGTAGGTATTTTTGCTTTAAATGACTCCACATTACACCAAATGGCACAATCACGTAATTTTCGGTAATTATGTGTCACGAAAGTAACACAAAATTACTCTAATTACTCCTGCGTAATAAAATTTTTGCCCAGGCCTAGGTATATTCAATTTATTTACAGTACAAGGAGGGCATACTACATTCCCATAGAACGTCTGTTAGAAATGGTGTCTTCGATTGGCAGTCAGGTTACCCCCTGTCCAAGCAAGGACTCTAGTCAGGGTAAAAGAGAATCACCCTCAGCTAACCCCTGGTCACTCCGCTGGTAGCTTGGCACAAGCAGTAGGCTTAACTTCAGAGTGCTAGGTGTAAATTATTTGTGACTTAATGAAAACACTACAAAATGACATAACAAAGGTTTAGAAAAAAAGAAAATATGTCTCTAAACAAAACAAGACCAAAACAACGAAAATCAACAATACACAAGTCACGTTATCAATTAAAACGCAAAAAAAGTCTTCATGTAGTTTTAAACACACACTAACAGTGTTAGCTTGAGAATGTACCTTGGGTGCGTCAAAAATAACCCTGCATGGGTGAGTGTGTGTCAAAAAGGGCTTGCGATATGTCAGTTTCACTCATGAGCGACACCTTGTGTCGTTTCTCCTTTCGTCGGGTCGGGCGCGTCGTTTCTTCTCTCTGCAGGAGAGCGATGCATCGATCCGGTCAGCACTCTCAGGTCCAGGCAGGCCTTGCGTTGTTTTTACACGCCCAGCGGTACTTGCGTCGGAAATCCAGCCGCACGATAATCCATAAACCACGCAGCGCAGGTTGCGATCTCACCAGCCTCCGTCAGCGATGCTGCGCATCGCTTCTCCAGCTCCGTGCATCGATTCTTCAGTCGCAGTACAGGCGACCGTTGATTTTCAGCAGCGAAGCGGGCAGTGCGCCGATCTTACAGCCGCCGATAGGAGTTGCGCTAATCTTTTCCCTGCACGATGTTCTGTGTGTGGATTTCTTCCTCTTAGGCTGACAGCTTCTCCTTTCAGGGTCCCAGGAACTGGATGGGCACCACAGGGCAGAGTAGCAGTCTCTCCAGAGACTCCAGGTGCTGGAAGGGAGAAGTCTTTGCTGTCCCTGACACTTCAAACAACAGGAGGCAAGCTCTAAGTCAAGCCCTTGAAGATCTTCACAGGATGGAAGGCACACAAAGTCCAGTCTTTGCCCTCTTACTCTGTCAGAAGCAGCAACTGCAGGACAGCTCCACAACGCACATTTCTTTTGCCACCCATAGGGAGCTCAGACAAACCCTTACACAGGACTGCCATTGCAGCCTGCGTGAAATAACGCAAACGTTATTTCACAGACATTTTTCACTGCATTTAAGTAACTTATAAGTCACCTATATGTCTAATCTTCACTTGCTGAAGGTTAGGTGCAAAGTTACTAAGTGTGAGGGCACCCTTGCACTAGCAAAGGTGCCCCCACATAGTTCAGGGCCATTTCCCTGGACTTTGTGAGTGCGGGACACCACTACAAGCATGCACTACATATAGGTCAATACCTATATGTAGCTTCACAATGGTAACTCCAAATATGGCCATGTAACAAGTTTAAGATCATGGAATTGTTCCCCCATTCCAAATCTGGTATTGGGGAGCCAATTCTATGCATCCTGGGGGCTCCACTATGGACCCCGGGTACTGCCAAACCAGCTCTCTGTGGTTTTCTCTGCAGCTACAGTAGAAGCCACCCCACAGACAGGGTTCTGCCCTCCTGGGGTCAGGGCAGCCCAGACCCAGGAAGGCAGAACAAAGCATTTCCTCTGAGAACAGGGTGTTACACCCTCTCCCTTTGGAAATAGGTGCTAAAGGCTGGGGAGGGGTAGCCTCTCCCAGCCTCTGGAAATGCTTTGAAGGGCACAGATGGTGCCCTCCTTGCATAAGCCGGTCTACACCGGTTTAGGGAACCCCTGGTCCCTGCTCTGGCACGAACCTGCACAAAGGAAAGGGGAGTGACCACTCCCCTGTCCATCTCCACCCCAGGGGTGGTGCCCAGAGCTCCTCCAGTGTGTCTCAGACCTCTGCCATCTTGTTTTCAGAGGTGGGGGCACTCTGGAGACCTCTGAGTGGCCAGTGTCAGCAGGTGACGTCAGAGACCCCTTTTCTCCTTTGAAGTAGGCCTACTTCAAAGCAAAGTCTCTTTTGAATGTGAAATCCTGTCTTGCCCAGGCCAGGCCCCAGACACTCACCAGGGGGTTGGAGGCTGCATTGTGTGAGGGCAGGCACAGCCCTTTCAGGTGTGAGTGACCACTCCTCCCCTCCCTCCTAGCACAGATGGGTCATCAGCATGTGCAGGCTACACCTAAACGCAGTTTTGCACCAAAAAGTTTTGCACCGGCTTGCACCATTTTTTAGCACCAGCTGGGCACAATATTTATCAAATGGTGCTAGCCGGTGCAAAGAGTAGGCTAGCTTAAAAAAAATGACATTAGGCAGGTTTGAGTCAAAATAAATGACTCTAACCAGATTAGCATCATGTTTTGACGCTAAGGGGCATATTTATACTCTGTTTGCACCGAATTAGTGTCATTTTTTTTTTAAACTCTAATTCAGTGCAAACGAACTCCATATTTATACTTTGGTGCTATACCCATTTAGCACCAAATTTATGGAGTTAAAGTCATTTTTTGGAAGTGGAAACCTACCTTGCCTTAATGAGATGCAAAGTAGGTGTTCCAGTGTAAAAAAAGACTCTATGGCCTTAACGTCATATTTATACTCCCATGCAAAAATGGTGGAAGGGAGGAAGGAGGGTTCAAAAAATGGGGCAAAGCTTGCTTTGCCCCATTTATTAAAGCGTGGGTCAGGGCAGGTGTTAGGGGGCCTGTGGGCCTATTTCCATGGTGGAACACCATGGAATAAGCGCACAGGTGCCCTCCCCAGGCCCAAGGGGCAACCCAACCCACACCAGAGGGACTGCAGAGGATGGGGGACCCCATCCCAGGTAAGTATAGGTAACATTGCATTTTATTTTTGAAAGTGCCATGGGGGCCCTGAAATGGGCCCCCATACATGGCACAGGGTGCAATGGCCATGCCCAGGGGATCCCTGTCCTCTGTGCTGGCCATTGGGGTGGTGTGCATGGCTCCTGCCTTTTCTAAGGCAGGAGTCATGTGGCATGGTAGGTTTAGCACCATAAAATGACGCTAATCTGGTTAGAGTCATTTTTTTTTTTACTCTAATGTGCCTAAACTAATTTTTGGGTGCTAAACCCTCTTCTTCTATATTGCCAGCCCCACCCGACTAAAGTCATTTTTTTTTACTCTAGCCTACCCTTTACACCGGCTTGCACCATTCCATAAATATGGTGCCCGGCTGGTGCACAGAAATGGTGCAAGCCGCTCCTAAAATTTTTGGTGCAAAACTGAGTTAGTGTAGTTTTGCAGCAAAAAGTATAAATAAGGGCCAATATTTTGTATTTTGCGCCACTTTTGCGTCAAAAAATGATGTTAATGTGGTGCAAAAAAAGTATAAATCAGGGCCCTGGTGCTAGACGGGTCTATCACCAAATTATAAATATGGAGTTAGATTTGCACCGAATTAAAGTAAAAAAATGACGCTAATTCGGTGCAAACAGAGTATAAATATGCCACAGAGTATAAATATGCCCCTAAATATGGCATTAAGACCATAGAGTCATTTTTTGCACGGGAACGCCTACCTTGCATCTCATTAAGGCACGGTAGGTCTCCACTTTCAAAAAATGACTTTAACTCCATAAATTTGGCGCTAGAGGGGTCTAGCACCAAAGTATAAATATGGAGTAAGTTTTGCACTGAATTAGAGTAAAAAAAATGACACTAATTTGGTGCAAATAGAGTATAAATATGCCCCTTAATTTTCCCATTTCACCTCAAAAACAAAATGGGAGATCACCACACCAGGGAGACTCATGGTATCTGAAAAACCATTGTTGAACCATTGTGCCAATTGTTTCACTTATTCCTGCAACCTAACATGCAGAAAATGATAATTCTGAAAAATAGTGAAGATGTCCTAACTGAAGTATTAGGAAGGGCACAGAGGTTGACGATAACCCCCAAATCATGATGAGCCTAGAGCTGGAATCAATCAATACTAACATGCCACAGAGATACAAAATAGACACAATTGAGGAACTCAGAGTGACTATGCATAACATCAGTTTCTTTTAAATGTGTAATAAAGAGGGTTAGAAACAAATCATGAATTGTTCTCAATATGACAGTGATATTTATTGTCAAGTGAACAGAGCTTTGATGAGTTTCATATTTCCACCAAACCTGGCTACTCTACATACACAACTTAGAACAGTGAACAGTATTTAATTAACAAAATCATTGTAAGAAAGTAAATCATCCATTAGTTGGGATGGATAGTAGTTGACCATAATAAATAAAGTTACTAACCTATTAGGGCCAGGTACAGTTTTCAGTAATTAAAACCTGAGGTCAGCCTTGGTAGCTAGGGCACAGAGCAAACAGACTTACTTTTAAAAAATGTGAAAAAGCAGTAAAAAAGTAAGACATCACAAAATAAAATAAAAAAGCAATCCAATTTATGAAACTAGAGAAAAATGTAATCAGCCAAATGACACCATAATAACAACATTTTATAAGGGGAATCTTAGAGATGATTTTTTATATATGAAACAGAGAAAATACAAAGAAAAAAATGAAAGCACCAAAGTAAGTCAATGGTTGCAGTAAACAGAGATCATGCTGCAATTTCAGGCTGACCACCTTGGAGTCCAGGTCAATACTCCAAGTGAATTTGCCCATGTGAAAGTCTGGAAGTCAAAAAGTCTTTCACTTTTGGGAAAGTAAAACCTTGGCATTTTTTTAAAATCCCAATGCAGAAAAGGGACTTTGTCACTTTTTGAAAATTAAAATCCTCCCATTGTGGATCGCTTCTGAAAATGCAGCCATCCCCATGGAACCAAAGGCAACGCACCTGATGTACGGAGGTCTCACTGAAGCTCTGGAGCTTTGGAGCATCTTGCTTATAATGTTTTAGGTTCCACCACAGAACTGACTTTTTGTTTTTTTCGGAGGTATGGGGAACTTTGAGATGGACAAAGCTAAAATCCAATCCGGCGCCGTGGAACTGACAAACTAATACTTTTTCCAATGGGTTCCACTGAAGTTCTGCAGCTCTTCTGGAAAAGTTTTCAAATAATTCTAAACTTTTTTCTGGTGCCCAAACAACTACATGAGTACAATTTTAAGGCCCCCGGTCCTTCAGAGAAGTCACTTAGTGACTCTTAGGGTGTCAGGAAGAGGCCAACAGCAGGCGGCTCACCACATTCAGTTGCAACTGGTCATCTGGGAACATTAGGGAAAAGCCCTCTTGTGGCTTGTTGTGTCCCTCTACCCAGACTGATGGGCAGCTAACTGACACTTTCCATATATTTGTCAAGAGTACAGGTAGGAGCAAGTCTAGCCCTTCAGGTCTGTTTGCACATCTTAAACAGCAGGCACAATCTTTTGTCTGTTTTTACACAGGTCTAGAAAGTGTTCTGAGGATTGTCCATTAGAGTGCCACCTTGATTCCTGGCACCAGCTAATAGGAAGGGTGACTCCTGTCTTCTCCCTAACACATGGGGTAAAAGCTCACATGGGCTATCCTACCCACCTTTAGAGCAGTTCCTGTTTACTCTAGTGCAAACAATCCATCAGTACACCTTATTTAAAGCTAGAGAGCCCTTCTCCCCTTGTGCAGAGCCTATGTGCCCACCTGGACGTGGAGCCAGTATACTGAGCAGGCCCCTCCTCATCATCACTCAAAAATGGTTGTGGGTGGCACCTCCGCTCCCACTGGGTTTAGTGGCTCACTAAGAGAGCAAAGGTTGGGCTTTTCCAGGTGTCACCTCACATTTACTTGTGGCAGGAAGTCCCACTTAATATTAATTAAGATTCCAATTCCATCCCAACTGATCTTCTCTGTGGTTGTGAGAAAATTGGGGCACTATCTCACAACCACCATGATACAACCATCACATTAATGTGGTTCTATATGGAGGATAGCCCTGTAAAATTAGAAGGAGTTGACAAGTAATTTGCAAAATAAACACCATGGATTCACTGCAACAGCATAAGACATGGATAATATGCTTCTACTTATCAATAACAGTAGAGAATGGCCATGGCAGCTTGAACAGGACATTTAGTACCAAGATATTGACAAGATCTTTATTAAAATATGACAATTTCCATCCCAACAAACTGACAGAAGATTTACCACATAGACAATACCTTAGGATACAACTACAATTGCTCTAAATGTAAGACATTTGAAGAACAATCAGATTTGCTGACAAAATCACTCTTTGCAAGAGGCTACCCAAGTAAAATACTAAAGAGGACAGGGAGAAGTGCATAAAACAATAGGAAAACAATTGTAGACAGGTTTGAAAAGCAAGAAATTAATAACATCACATTCATTCCTCTCGCTAGCTTTAAAGAAACTATAAATAGACATTGGCATATATTCAATTGTGTCACAAAGACACTCAAATTAACTCTCTTTAATTTTATAGAAGGGGTTAAAAACAAATGATGATTGTAAGGTCTATTATACCAAAATCTAGTGAAACGCAACCCCTGAAGTGAAAATAGACTTTCCTTTTGAGGACTGCTCTGTTTCACAACAAACAAAGGCAATTAAAACTTCAAATATGAGTTGTACAATAAATGATAATGGACGTAATTGTATCACCATCAATCAATAAGGACACATACTAGATTTTTGTACAAAGTAATAGATTAGGTAACATCAATTAGAAATGCATATTCCGCTAAAATTATATCCCATAGAAAAGAACAAGAGTGGGTGTTCAGGCAGAACACAAATGTAGAAGGGTTGAAAGATAATGTTGAATGTATTCATATGTAAATCATCATGCACACACTGATTCCACATGGGAGAGGAGAGACATGGTCTAGCTACACGTTTTTAACAAACATCTGCACAAAACAATACATTACTATATTGGATGAACTTGTATAAATTTAATATCTCATACATTGCTGATCATTTTGACTGTAAAACTATAAAACTATAAAATCCAATGATTAGCCAGGATTACGTCACTCATTTTGAAATGCCATTTACTGGGAAATGACCTGAATTCAACAGTTTGTGTGAGGGTACACTATGTATGAAACCTGATTATCAGTAAATACTGCATTCATTGAGCATGTGGTAGACCAGGCTTTGTTTTAAATACAATATTTTTGAAGAGATGATGGACTATGTTACATAGAGGCAGAAGATATTTGTGAGGGTTGTGCTGCAGTGAGTCAAAAGACATTACCGTGAAAGTAGACAGTCTATTGCACAGCATGCAGACAGGGGCAGATGATAAGTAAATGATCCCCCCAATGTCAGGGAAGTGATTTGACTAAAAAAGCCTGTACGGGTGCACTTTTGAGAAACAATACCTGATGCTCTATATTTTCTCTAGCAACACAAAAGGATGATGGATGGAGTGCTGAACAATGCAAACACTCACCCCCAGTCACAGATCTGGGTTTAATCCATCATTCTTTTGCTCACTATGCCACCCCAGTTTGGACCCAGTCATATGTAAATCAGTCTTGACCCTATTCCTCATGGGAACAGTCCAGCCCAAACTGCCAAGCCAGGTTTGTGACTGGGGGTGAATGCTTGATTTGCCCATCATCTGTTCTTTTGCTTTTGTCACCCTAAGAGGGAAGGGTATGCCCAGATGTGAGTCCCGTGCTCACTGTGCCACTGGATTCAAGCCAGCCTGGCTAATGAGGGGTGATGCCTCCTAACCGGTCCCAGGATGCTTGTTTCTGGTCCAAGGGGGACCTGGCCTGGCAGGTCAGGCTGGAATGTTCCCATGAGGATCAGGGTCAAGACTGATTTGCATATGGCTTCGTCCAAACTGGGGTGGTGTGATAAGGATAAAAATAATAGATAAACCCAGATCTGTGACTGAGGGTGAATGTTTGATTTGTTTTGTATTTCCATCCATCATCTGCTCTTTTCCAGTTGTGTGGGTGAGCCTAGTGCCTGCCACAGGGACAGATCAGACCAAGGTCAATGAATGTCCCTTTAGGAGGACTCATATTGATGTTAGTTTGATCTGTTCTGTTGCAGGCACTAGGCCAAGCCACACAAGTGGGGCAGTATTTGTTTATTAGAACAAGTGGGAAATGCTGGGTGGTAGGGATTTTGTGGATTCCTTTTGATTCTGGAAGAATATGTCACAGAAATGCAGGGAAAATATTAACTTTTAGTCTCTTTTTGAGGTCTGCAGGGCATTGTCAGTAAGAAAACGTTATGGGATCCATGAGCGCACACCAACCTGTACTCCCCTTGGCGTCTAGTTTTCAGCAATGCCTGTATTTGGTAGGTTTTCCTATGTGGCTGCTGAACCTATTGTCCCCCTTGCCATAGACTCCAATGAATATGTTCTCCTTGGCACTTCTACCCTCCTCAACAACATGATCAACATCAGCATCCCCCAACTCATCTGCAACCCCATGCCCACTATAAGTCACACACTGGACCCTATTTTTCATCTCAGCAACAGCAAGAAATACAGCCACACCACTGAACTGAACTGGTCTGACCACTTCATTGTCTACTTTTACACCACGAGCCCCCAGTCCTCCAATCAGAAACTACCCAGTGCCCCATGTCACAGATGGAGCAAAATCTCAGAAACCTTGTTGACCGATGCTCTCAACACTACCCCCCAACTCCTTCATCACCCTAGACCAAAACATCAGATACCTCAATGACTGGATCAAGAACAGCAAAAACTGTATCGCCTCCATCAGCAACAACTACTGGGTGAGGAACTGTCTGAAACTCAACACAGATAAAACTGAGGTACTGATCTTTGGAAATGACCACTCCCCCGTGATGATTCCTGCTGGCCCATGGAACTGGACCCAGCACCAACCCTGGCGAACCACACAAACATATCTCAGCATGATCCTGCACAACAAGCTAACCATGACTTCCCAGATCAACACCATGTCCTCCTCCTGCTTCTTCAGCCTATGCATGCTGTGCAGGATCTTCAAATGGGTTCCACAGAGTTCCAGATGCACCATCACTTAAGCCCTCATCACCAGATTGAACTACGGCAACGCTCTCTAATCAGGAATCACAGCTCACCTCCTCCACAGACTCCAAGTCATACATAATGCCATTACCAGACTTTTCCTCGACCTTACTCGTCAAACCCACATTACCCCTCACCTCAAGAAACTCCACTGGTTCCCAGTGCAGAAGAGATACCAGTTCAAACTACTTACCTGCTCATGCAATGCCCTCCACAGCTGCGGCTCAGTCTTTGTCAACCACTGCCTGAACTTCTACCAGCCCACCAGACACCTTCACACTACCAGAAGCAGTGAACGGTCCTTCTACATCGCAGAAAACATGTGAACGATCTCCCTCTTCACCTCCTCACCTCTGCCTTACTACAAAAGTTCTGGAAATCATTGAAGGCCTGGCTCTTCGACTGAACCTCTGGACCCAAAAAGTGTCTGGAAACACTCACGGTGATAAGCAGAGCTCTTGAAATTGACTGATTGACATACAAACAGCACTGTAAGTCTCTAACCTCTGATCTAATCTATCTAACCCACCCAGGTGCTTATTTTAGTCTAAAATGCACAAAGGTTTACATACTTAAGCAACCTGACCCTAAACAGCCACAAGTGAAGTACTTTCATCATGAATGGTTGTCAGCATGTTGACATCTCTCCTGTTTGAAAATTCAACATCTAGAAGTTAATCACTACGCAAGGCCCTGCACTCTCCCCACTGAGGTTATTTCACATACAAGCTCTTTAGGGTAACCTTTATGGTTAGAGTGGCTTGTGCCACATGCAACAGTATTTCATTGACCAATTACGCACAAGTTTAGAAGGTATCTACATATGAATGATGTCCTTTGGTAAAATGTCCTCAACCAAGTTCCCACACAGTTTTCTCACTGACTTAAAAAGTGGACGGAAAACTAGGAAGGTCAATAGAGAAATCCCTATCAGTGTACACCAAGACATTATAAACCTATCAAGTATTACTCTTTGTCAGCATATACATCTTAATTCCATAACATGCCTTGTTGGTAGAAATGTACTGCTTAAAAACCAAACAGCCCTTTTACAGGTCCAAAGACTAACACACTACTATTTCTTTTCCAGGAGCATAGACTTCTGAAAAGCGATCTACAAAATTATCTACGACAGGCTGAACCTTGAAGAGACGGTGATCTCGTGGCAATGCTGAAGCATTATCAAAATGCAGCATCTGAAAAAGAAGAAAATCCCACTCACGACTCATGGTTGCAGGCAATATAGCAGTAGTCATCAAGGGACTAGTAGGACAATATGAAGACAGCAACAGCTTCCTTATCAATTTCATCAATAAAGTTAAAACCCAGAACTACTTCACATCATCCAGATTTGTGGGAGTTCACCCACTAGCACTAGAATGGGGCTTAAGTCTGTCCTTCTAATTGTGTTCAGCATACAAATTAGTCTGGTCAGTGTAGGAAAGTACCATCTTGCTTGGCCTGTTACCCCCATTTTCACTGTATGTATGTTTGATAATGCCCATGTGTCACTGGGATCCTGCTAGGCAGGACCCCAGTGCTCATAATATATGCCCTGTATGTGTTCCCTGTGTGGTGCCTAACTGTATCACTGAGGCTCTGCTAACCAGAACCTCAGTGTTTATGCTCTCTCTGCTTTTTAAAATTGCCACTGCAGGCTAGTGACTAATGTTACCAATTCTCATTGGTACACTGGAACACCCTTATAATCCCCTTGTATATGGTACTAGGTACCCAGGGTATTGGGGTTCCAGGAGATCCATATGGTCTGCAGCATTTCTTTTGCCACCCATAAGGATCTCAGACAATTCTTACACAGGACTGCCACTGCAGCCTGAATGAAATAACGTCCACATTATTTCACAGCCATTTTTCCCTGCACATAAGTAACTTATAAGTCACCTATATGTCTAACCCTCATTTGGTGAAGGTTAGGTGTCACATTACTTAGTGTGTGGGCACCCTGGCACTATCCAAAGTGCCCCCACATTGTTCAAGGCAAATTCCCAGACTTTGTGAGTGCGGGGACACCATTACACACATGCACTACATATAGGTCACTACCTATATGTAGCATCACAATGGTAACTCCGAACATGGCCATGTAACATGTCTAGGATCATGGAATTGTCACCCCAATACCATTCTAGTATTCCATGCATCCCCGGGTCTCTAGCACAGAAGCCGGGTACTGCCAAAATGCCTTACCAGGGTCTCCACTGTAGTTACTGCTGCTGCCAACCCCTCAGACAGGTTTCTGCCCCTGTGGGGCCTGGGCAGCCTGGTCCCAGGAAGGCAGAACAAGGGATTTCCTCTGAGAGAGGGTGTTACACCCTCTCCCTTTGGAAATAGGTGTGAAGGGCTGGGGGGGAGTAGCCTCCCCCAGCCTCTGAAAATGCTTTGATGGGTACAGATGGTGCCCACCTCTGCATATGCCAGTCTACACTGGTTCAGGGATTTCCCCAGCCCTGCTCTGGCATGAAACTGGACAAAGGAAAGTGGAGTGACCACTCCCCTGACCAGCACCTCCCAGGGGAGGTGCCCAGAGCTCCTCCAGTGTGTCCCAGACATCTGCCATATTGGATTCAGAGGTGCTGGGGCACAATGGACATCTCTGAGTGGCCAGTGCTAGCAGGTGACGTCAGAGACCCCTCCTGATAGGTGCTTACCTCTTTCAGTAGCCAAACCTCCTTTCTCAGTAGCTAAATTTCCTTTATTGGCTATTTAGGGTCTCTCCTCTGGGCTATTCCTCAGATAGCGAATGCAAGAGCTCACCAGAGTTCCACTGCACTTCCCTCTTCGAGTTCTACCAAGGATCGACTGCTGACTGCTCCTGTATGCCTGCAAAACCGCAACAAAGTAGCAAGATGACTACCAGCAACATTGTAGCGCCTCATCCTGCCGGCTTTCTCGACTGTTTCCTGGTGGTGTATGCTCTGAGGGCTGTCTGCCTTCACCCTGCACTGGAAGCCAAGAAGAAATCTCCCGTGGGTCGACGGAATCTTCCCCCTGCCAATGCAGGCACAAAACGTCTGCATCACCAGTCCTCTGGGACCCCTCTCATCCTGATGAGCGTGGTCCCTGGAACACAGGAGCTGGGTCCAAGTGTCTCCCACAGTCCAGTGGCCCTTCTGTCCAAATTTGATAGAGGTAAGTCCTTGCCTCCTCATGCCGGACAGTAATCCTGTGTAATGCATGATCTGCAGCTGCTCTGGCTTCTATGCACTTTTCCAAGGATTCCTTTGCGCACAGACTAGCCTGGGTCCCCAGCACACCGTCCTGCAATGCCCAACTCGCTGAGTTGGACTCCGACATCGTGGGACCCTCCTTTGTGACTCTGAGTCGACCGATGTCCTCAGATCTTTTAAGTGCCTGTTCCGGTACTTCTGTGGGTGCTGCCTGCTTCTGTTGGGGCTCTCTGAGTTGCTGAGCACCCCCTCTGTCTCCTCCTCCCAGGGGTGACATCCTGGTCCTTCCTGGTCCCCAGCAGCACCACAAATCCTCAACTGCAACTCTTGCAGTAACAAGGCTTGTTTGTGGTATTTGGAAGTGGATAGTGGAAACACTTCTGCAACCTCCAGCATGCCGTGGGACATCTTCTGACCAAAGGAGAAGTTCCTGGCAACTTCCGTTGTTGCAGAATCTTCGGCTTCTTCTACTCGGAAGCAGCCCTTTTGCACCTTCATCTAGGGTTTAGTGGGCTCCTGCCCCCCAGACACTTGTGTGACTCTTGGACTTGGTCCCCTTCCTTTACAGGCCCTCAGGTCCAGGAATCCATCTTCAATGTTTTGCTGGTGGTTGTGGTTCTTGCAGAATCCCCTATCTCGACTATACTGTCTTTCTGGGGTAGTAGGGTAATTTTACTCCTGCTTTTCTGGGTCTTGGGGTGGGGTATTTTGGACACCCTTACTGTTTTCCCACAGTCCCAGTGACCCTCTACAACCTCCCATAGGTCTGGGGTCCATTCGTAGTTTTGGAGTATATGGTTTGTGTTGCTCCTAGACCTATGTCTACCTATTGCAACCTATTGTGATTCTACATTTTTTGCACTACTTTTCTTACTGTTACTTACCTGTTTTGGGTTTGTGTACATATAGTTTGTGTATATTACTTACCTCCTAAGTGAGGGTATCCTCTGAGATACTTCTGGCATATTGTCACTAAAATAAAGTACATTTATTTTTAATAACTGAGTATTGTGTTTTCTTATGATATTGTGCTATATGATATACGTGGTATAGTAGGATCTCTGCATGTCTCCTAGTTCAGCCTAAGCTGCTTTGCCATAGCTACCTCTATCAGCCTAAGCTGCTAGAAACACCTCTATTCTACTATTAATTGATAACTGGACCTGGCACAAGGTGTAACTACCACAAGGTACCCACTATAAGCCAGGCCAGCCTCCTACAGTCAGCAATCTCATCCAGTACATTGTCCATAAACAAATGTTTTCAGTATTGACTCTATACCCTGAAACACACTCTATAGGCAGGCTAAACAGGCTGCACCAAATTTGGGGCAACCCAGAGTTCAGCACTACTAATGGAAAGCTTTCCAGCCCCAGGCTGCGATCCAGATTCCTCCTACAGCACGGGCATATCAGTGTCTGCCTCTAAAGAGTGCACTTCCTCTGCTCTGATAGTGAATACATCAGTAGATGATTCTGCAGAGACAGAGGCCCATATTTATACTTTTTTAGCGCTGCCTTTGGGTCATTTTTTGACGCAAAAGCAGCGCAAACGTACAAAATTCAATTGTATTTTGTAAGTTTGTGGTGATTTTGCCTCAAAAGACGACGCAAAGGTGGCGCTAAAAAAAGTATAAATATGGGCCAGAAGATTTACTGCCAGAATATTGGTCTTCTTAGCCTACTTCAGATGCAGAACCAATCTCAGAACCATGATTAGAGGAAGTTTAAAAAAGCAAGCCAACTAGGCAATCAACCTGCAGTCAGGTGTAATTCTTCCTAATAAAAATAGCACAACATAAAAGTAACACAACAAATAAGTCAACAGTTACCAACACTGTGTAAAATAAGTAATAAACTGTGGCTTTATCAAACCGAAAGTAAAACTATTGGCATATAGTAATCTTGAAGTTAAAGTCAATCAATACATAGCACCCCAAAACCTATATACTAAAAAATGATATCACTCACATGTCAGAGACAGCAGGATTGAGGATTATCTACACTTACTCTGCACAGACATAGTGAGCACCAAAGAAGTCTCACTGGAGAGGAAAAAAACTAAAATAAAATGACACATATCACAAGACGGTATGCAACGTGCACTGATCAATATGTTACTTTGAAAGAGAATCACACAAAAAGTTAAAGATTCATACTTTAGTACAGCAGTCAAATAAAATTATACAAACATGACAAGGATACGTATTAGATGAAAAGATTACAAAATTAGTTGCATACTAACCACAACTCCACAAACCACAGAGCTATCAAAGCTGTACCCATAAACAGGATTCACCACTACAGAAAAGAAATTGGCTCTGCAATAAAAAATCTAAAAAATTAAAACACAAATAAAAATAACAAT
Organism: Pleurodeles waltl; assembly: GCF_031143425.1. Lineage (NCBI taxonomy): Eukaryota > Metazoa > Chordata > Amphibia > Caudata > Salamandridae > Pleurodeles > Pleurodeles waltl. The sequence goes on from NC_090437.1 coordinate 1,063,051,516, forward strand.
CATAAGTCACTGATATTCCCCGAAAGGAGGTGTGATAAAGTAAACAAGATACCACGAGATGGAAATACCACTTACCCCAGAATTAGATCCCCCACCGCATGCATAACCTCATTCCCAGGTGACTCCCACCCACCCTTAGGGGCAATCCACTCTAAAAAGACCAAAGTCCAAAACAAATTTCCCTCAAGGGGAAATGTGTAATGCAAAAGTATTATTGCCCCAATGAGATCCACCCTTGCCTAAGGGGTTGCTTCCTTTCAAAACATAATCCCTGGTGTCTAGAGGCTAATCTGCCCTTGGGGGTGGAATCCAAAAATATTGCACTCCAAAAGGAAAGCAACCCTTGCCTAAAGGGTAGCTCCCCTTCAAAAGATTATTCACTCATGTTTATTGGGCTTCAGCCACCCTCACCTCCCCCAGAAGGCAGATTGGATAAAATGTACCGTCTGCCATCCGGGGAGGGGGGCAGAAAACAAAATCATTATCCCCTAAGGGATGCAACTCTTGCCTAAGGGGTCACTTCTCTTCAACACATTATTTCCTGGTGTCTAGTGGGCTTCCGCCCCCTCCCCTAAGGACAGATTGGCCTACAAATGGCCAATCTGCCCTCGGGGAGTTGGGAATAAAAAAATAAAAATATTTCCCAAGGGGAATGACCCTTACCCAAGGGGTCACTCCACTAATTTTTATCTCAAACTGTATTGCTGGTGTCTAGTGTGTTTTGACCCTCCCCCTCTGGGGAGCAGGTTAGCCAAAGAAAACAGCCAAACTAGCCTGGAGGGGAACATGGATCTATGATCATGGCCCATGGGGAGCCACCAATGCCCAAGGGGCCACTCCCTAAACAAAAAGCTCTGGTGGTGGTCTAGTGGGTGAGATTTCTGTTCCATGATTATGGTCTCGCCCGTGATCATAGAGCAGGAATCCATTACAAACAGACACAGAGGGAAAGGAATAACTCTTTCCTTTCTCTGGTGTCTGTTCACCTACAAAAACCTCAGGAGAAGAATGATGTGCTGGAAGCTAATGGCTTTCAGTGCATTCCCAGTAGTATTTGATGATGCCAGTGCACTGTGGGCACACTGACATCATCAGATATCCATTGGGGGAGGGGTCGCTGGGTGGCAACAGAAGTGTTTCTGCTGCCACCCCGATGGAGGCATGTTGTAGGATGACTGTGGAGGGAGCGCCAGTGTTTCCAACATGAGTCTGTGCCAGAACGTCCTGAACAGGTCCTCCATGTTTCCTCACCACGGCTGGATACTACTCAAGGCTGTCCTCAGCATGGAATGAGTTACTGTTTACAGTTTATTAAATATTTTTATTAATGTAAAAATCAGAACAGTTTATATTGTATTGCTTAACTTTGAACGGTGCCATATATTGGCACTGAGCCTTAGGCGCCAAAAGACCAAGTGACCTTTTGGTCTAGAAAAGAGTAGATCAGTGGTTCCCAACCTGTGGTCCGGGGACCCCTGGGTGTCCGCAAAGCCTTCTCAGGGGGTCCGCGAGAGCCTAGAAAATTCAAAAACATTAACAAATATTGACAAATTAGGTCCCCAGCTTCCAGTAATGACTCAGGCGGGGTCCCCGGATTCCCATGATGATTCAGTGGGGGTCCCTGGGATCCATTATTGCTAAAGTGGGGGTCCACAGAAATCAAAAGGTTGGGAACCACTGGAGTAGATTACACATCTTTATTTAATCGAGGTAAAGGGGAAGGATTTCTCAACAGCAAAACACATTTCCATGTGGAAAAAAAATAACGCATAAGCACTTTTAAATTTGCACATTATTTCCTAGTGTGAAAATTTCAACCTGGCCAAATTTATTCAAATACATTTTTTGCATTTAACTACTCCCAGACATCTGTGAAGGCAAGTTTTAAAAGGTAGCTTTGGGAATCTTTGTGATTCCCATAATGGTGATATATCTACTCCAAACGTAAGAGTAATCCTAGTCTGTGAATTAATACTTTACATCGAGGCTCGTTTTACCTGTGACTTCTAGTTTGGATACTTTTCAGTTTGCCTTGAGGGCTTGAGGGCTGAGAAAATTCAACATCAACACATTCGTTTGTAAAATTAATTTAGAATGTATTCTCCTGTTGTCATAAAAGGAGGAAGCAAATTTCACGCGCAGAAGTCAGTATCTTTCTTCTGGTTTAGTAGCGTAATACACAAAAGTTACTGCTTTCAGTAACAGGAGAAGCTCATACTCAGTGTAAGATTTGTTTTACTGCAAAGCGTCAGGGAACAATAAAGGCAAGGCTGCAGGGAAACATAGATCTGAAGCTTTCCCTCCTTGTTTCTTCCCATTTCTCAACACCACTTACACTCCACCAGTATATTTATCTTTCCCTAATCACCATCTCTGGAGCTCTTGATAATCAACTAACATAGCAGGAGGAAGATAAAATAAAAGCAAATAAATACAACAGTCAAGCCAAAGGCACTGCATTAAAAATGTGTGCTCTGATTGAGCCCATTCTTCAGAACGCCCTTTTCAACTTCCCTTGCACTTGTTAAGAGAGAAGATTTTCAATGGCTGGGATTTATCTAAAAAAAGCAATTCGGTGTCTTGCAATCCTGATTTGTTTTCCGTTGAAACAAACAATTGCATTGGGGCTTTGGCAATGCGTTCTGTCTATCTGATTAGCTGCCCAATGGAGTCAATGTATCCGTTTGTCTGCGTATCTTCTCCCTGCTGGACGGCCTTCATAGTGGTCTGGCGACTTGCCTATATGACAGCCGATTGTACAATCTATGGGTCTGATTTAAAGTGGGGTGGCAGTGGCCTACATTTCATGAATGGGCACTATGGCACACAAATAGAGCCGATTTTATGTACAATAATATATATTCAAAGATAGCTTATTTTTACATGGATTGATCAGCTCCTACTTAAAAGCACTTCGCCTTCCCCATCTCTGTATCCTTTAGCAGAAGCTGAGCCTCGATCAGTTGTAATGAAATACATTTACATTCCTCCATAACTTGCTGCAGTTATTTCTCACCTTCTGCAGCATCAGCAACAAAAGATTGTTTTTACAGTTTAAAGGGGATAATCAGAAAAACGTGAAGCTCCTCGTATCATCACACTGAACCTTCTTTCTTTTCTCCTTCCATTACCTCCCTTGCAACTTTGCCACAAGCTATAGTACCGAATTTATAGTGACAAACAGAAATCAGAGGGGCCCTATCCTACATGAGCTTATCAGATATGCTTCACCTCTAAGGGTCTCTGTGTAGACTTCGCTATAACTGTTCTATCCATGTTTGCAAACACTTTGAAAACTTTGTACGCCAATTAACAAAGCAACAAAAAGGACACTGTTTCTGACAGCTTTTTCCTGGAAGCTTGTTTCCATGGCCTAAATATAAAGATCAGCTTTGATGGCCATATTTTAATGACCAAATTATCGACACCTATGGCCCCCCCTTGAATTCCCTAATGCCACCAAGGTAGCACCGTATTTACAATTCAGCACACCATGGCGCATGTTAGGGGCAATAGTGTCACTTTTTTAACGCTATTGTAACACTATACAGGATTAGGATTAAAAAAATGACTCTAATCCAGTATAATGTTAAGAGGCCCATTGAAATCAATGGGAGCCTCATTTGAACGCCTGCTTCAAGCAGGCATTACAAATGACGCTAGTAATGGCACAAAGGAATCTTGTAGATTCCATTGCACCCTTTTTAGCGACCCTTTAATGAGGGAACGCCCCATTTGCATATGCATGATGAGGTGCAAAGGGCTTACAAGGTGGCGCAAACCTAGTTTGCGCCACCTTGTAAATATGGCGCTATGGTAGTGGCCGGTCAGCGTCACATTTGCTAAGGGACACCTTCCTGCCAAAAACATTCCAGAGAAGCATCATTCTCTTTCTGTGTGTGCTGCAGAATGCAGCATGCCTTTAAAGCAGAAACAAAAAGGAGAAATAAAGATATTTCTCCTCGTTTTTGATGCACTCCCAGATTTACAGATTCTTGTAAATCTGGGAAAGCGTCAAAACCCATGGCTGTCTTGTGGGAACACGACCCGCAGCACCCATGGTACACTTCCCTGGCGTAGTGTGAGGCAACGCAGCGACTTGTGCTATGTTGCTTTACAGCATATCTACAAGGCCATGAAAAGCCACGCAAAGTGAATTTGCATGGCCTTGTAGATATGGTTCTGCACTATGCGCTTCTGGTGAGTCACAAAAAGTGATGCACTGGTGGTGCACAGGGCTTGTAACTATGCCCCTTGGTTTGCAAAGCATCACCGTTTTCCCTCACCTTTCCCTCAGTTGTCTCTAATGCAACCCTTTTTGTTTGGTTCCTATGTGACTCTTCTGATATTCATCCCAAGAGTAGAAGTAACACCCCTGGAATTGGCAGATAACATAGCACTGTTTAGAGGGGGCTTTAGGCTTGGAGGGGGGTCCTTTGGTCTGGGCTTGAAGGGTGGTCCGGTAGAGGGGAGGGAGTTGAGCTGGGGGTGGGGGGTTTGGGCTTGGCCTTGGAACTGGAGGGAGTGGGCTGGGCCTTGGCAGTGGTTTAAGCAATATACTTGGCTACAATTACCCATGAAAAAGTACCAAAATCAAGGTGGCAGGAGTTCAATTGTGGTCGGGTCAAATGTATTGCACATGGCCCAATTTGGCCCTTCAATTAACACTGTTTCATTCTACTATTTTTCATTGACCATTTCCAAATGTGCTCTCACCACCAGTCAACCACATCCATTCTGGAATAATTCTGTGCCACGAAATGCACAGAAGCCAGTCAGCCCTACAATAGCTTCTATTTATAAATTATACCACCAGACCAATGCCAATTTCTAGTGAAAATCAAGGATGTAAATATAATTAACCTATGTGCAACACGAAAGAGTAATTTCTGGGGGACAAAAACAGAAAAACAATATCCATGTGTGAGAAGTGCATTTAACAAACTGTACTATTAATTAGAGGCACATGTAACAAATCCCCAAATATTTGGGATTTTTGGTACACAAAAGGAGAATAGAAACCACAGGCCAAATGGCAACAGGCTTTTAGGTATTCAGCCCGTTCTCTACTTCCCTGAAGTTCATAAATTAGTTGGTTAGATCGCTTTGCCTACTGAATAAAAAAGTAACAGCAGGATTTTGTAAACACATTTTCCAACTGTACAACTTTTCTGCCTGCAACTCCACACTAAAAAAACAACAACATTAAAGACAAACAATAATTTATGCCTACACTCTTAATCTGTGAGCATGAGGTCCCAAACACAATGAGCTGGAAAAACTTTTGAAAAACACCTTCCTGGCTCAATTGTTCACTAAATGAATAAGAATAGCAATATAACTTAATTTCATTATGAAATAGATCAGAAGTAAAGTAGTTGAAATATGCATTTATTATTTTCTTTGGGTATTCATTTCCTGGTTATGTACCTGTTTCATTCCTCTATGCATTTGTATCTATATTACTCTGTGCTAGAAAAAAACTAACACTGATATTGCAATGGGTATGGTTTTAAATGAATGTCTTAGGGGAATGTGAAGCATTGCAAGAAAATAGCATGGGAATAGATATATAATTGTGTTGGAAGCAAACAAATGTAGAATCATTTTGGGGTAGGTTCAAAGGTCATGTGACAGTTGCACTTTCAAGTGAGACTTAAACCTACATGTAGGTTAATGACTGCCCGCCTGCCATCTGTGCTGCTGCCAGAGAAAAACACCATGATTTTTCTAGTTATCTAAGACACTTTAATATCATTACACTGTCATTTGAATCTTCCTGAAATTTTAGCTCAGGCAGCTAGAAAAATAAAATGATGACCTCTGTTTGAGTGCAAGCACTCGATGTGTTGCTGTTTGTTTTAGTTTGACATGTCCTGATAGTGAAAATATCTCAAATCGTTTTAAACCATATCAATGTGTTAAAACTGGCATGCTTAGTAAGGTCCCCCCTGACTTTTTGCCTTCTGACCTCCTTTTTTTCTCACATCCTTTTGCTGGCTTTAGGACTCTGGGCACTTTACCACTGCTCACTAGTGCAAAAGTGCGTGTGCTCTTTCCCTAAAACATGCTAACATTGGCTTAATCGACAACTGGCATATTTGATTTACTTAAATGTCCCTAGTAAAGTGGACTACCTCTGCCCATGGCCTGTAAGTTAAATGCTACTTGTGGGTTTTCAGCACTGATTGTGCCACCCACTGCATTAGCCCTTCAAACTTGGCTCAGGCCTGCCATTGCAGAGCCTGTGTGTGCAGTGTTAAACTGCCATGTCTACCTGGCAAGTTAACCTTCTTGTCAGACCCACACTTTCATTTTTAATACATATGAGTCACCCCTAGGGTAGACCCTGGACCGCCCCAAGGGCAGGGTGTAGGCTGCTTCAAATGTTGTACATGTACTTTTAAGTTTTCCATGTCCAGGTAGTGAAAAACTCTTAAATTAATTTTTCACTACTGCAAGACCTATCTCTCTCATAGTTTAACAATGGGATTGGCTTTTAACATTGCATAAGTGCAAATTCCAATTGGGAAGAGATATGTCTCTGGAATCACAATTTAAAATCACAAACTATGGTGAAGATGGATTTTAAATTGTAATTCTGAAAATGGCACTTTCAGAAAGTTGGCATTTTCTTCCTTTAAATCACCTAGTGCCCTCTTCCTGTCTCTGACTACATGTCGGGGTGGGTAACAGATAGGCTCTTGTGCATTCCCTCCAGACAGCCATAAATAAAGGGAGCATAGATGTGACTGATGGGCCCTTCTTTGAAGTCTCCCCCACCTCAAAGGCACCACTGGAAGAACTGGACTTTTGACTCTATCAATTCAGTACACTTCTGGACATGAGGACATTCTACCAGGAAGAAGGACTGCTCTTCTGCTGAAGGGATTGTCACTCTGTTGGACTCTGCTGGATTTTTCTGGACTCTTGCTCTGCTGTGCCTGTCCTGCTGCCAGCTGCCCTCCTTGATTGGGAGTGAAAAGGATTGGACCTGCATCTGTAAATCCCCAGAACCAAATTGACTCCAAGGGCTTGCTGGCTTACCTACTGTACTGAAGTCTCAGGTACATCAAAGACTTAGGGGGTCATTATGACCCTGGTTGTCCCGATCCGCCCCGTCGGCGTTGGAGGTAGTACCGCCAACAGGCTGGCTATGCGAACCGCCGTATTATCACCGTGGTGCCTTCGCCACTGTCATACCGCTGGTACTTTCAGGCTACAGCCAGGCAGCAGCCTGGCATTCGTAATCCGCCAGGGTAGCACTGCAAGCAGCACTGTCCTGGGGATTATGAGTCCCCATTTGCCAGCCTGTCCATGGCGGTAAACACCGCCATGGAAAGGCTGGCGGAAAGGGGGACTCGGGGTGTCCCTGGGGGCCCCTGCACTGCTTATGCACTTGGCATGGGCAGTGCAGGGGCCCCCAGGTGCAGCCCCATCGAGCATTGCGCGATGGGTGCTGCTGCACCCACAGCACATCAACATTGCCGCCAGCTCGATTACGAGCCGGCTTCAATGTTGTTGTGATTTTTCCGCTGGGCCAGCAGGCAGAAATGCTGTTTCCGTTCGCTGGCCCAGCGGAAAGGTCATAATCAGGTGCCACACATACCGCCAGCACAGGCGATATTTTGGCGCCTGTGGCATCGGTGGTCTTTTACAAAGATGATGATGTCATAATGACCCCCTTAACGTCATCCTGCAACAGCACCTGGACTTTGCTGTCTGTATATCTTGCCCTACCAAGGTGGTGCCAATCCAGTCATTGGCCATTGGAAGTGGGTGTAAAGTGCTGCAAACATAAAACCCATGCATCTGCGTCGTTCCCCGTAATGCTGACACATTGCCAACGCCTTCAAGGACAAAGCCATCTAATTTCCAGCTTTGCGGCTCGACAAGAACGCATCAACTTCATCACAAAGGGTTCACCGGCACAACAGTGTTTGAGGATATCGCATCGATGGCTTGCAAGGCTTGATGATTTTGCATTGCAGACTGCATGGATCAGAACTGATGCATTGCCTGCATCTGAAGGGATCAACGCCAACACATCACCTTCTCTGAACCCAGCAACAGGTCTTTGATGTTGACACATCCCTCCATCCAAGGTAATTTTTCAGTAGAACAAGTCATGCCCACACACACATACAAACACCCATAGCAACACATACACACATATACATGCTAATATCCACAACCACCACACATACATGTGGAAGGATATCCACGACTAGGTAGGTACCACCGACACCAACGGTGTTGTGGTGCAGATATATTATAAATGGTAAAATCAGGAATAAAACTATGTACACACAGGCCCAAACGCCAGTCCAAAAGTCCCAAAGTGCCCCGAGCACACTCGACATAAGGTGACGGCCCAACTTGACTCCTGACTGCAAAGTGCAGGCCTCCACAGGGCAGGGGAATCAATGGGATATACAGGTACCTCAGGGATGAGGGGGTAGGGGCAGAGGGGGCTTTGGGCTTGGAGGGGGGTCTTTTGGTCTGGGCTTGGAGGGGAGGCCCTTGGGCTTGCCTGTAGAGGGGAGGGAGTTGAGCTGGGGGTTTTTTGGGCTTGGCCTTGGAAGTGGAGGGAGTGGGCTTGGCCTTGGAACTGGAGGGCATGGGATTTGGGTTTGGCAGGAGGAGCAGTGGATGTGACAGTGGTGGAAGTGGCAGGTGGTGGGGGGCAGTGGTAGATTGGGAGGCGGGAGGCCTTGGAAGGGTAGCAGGATGGTGGGGGGAACAGGGACTGGGCCGTAGTGGGGAACAGGGAAAATTCTTTGAGGAAACGTTTTTGGGGACACAAGGAAGGTCTAGGTAAGGACGTTTGGAAGTAGAGGGAGTGGGTATGGTTGTGAGGTGTGTACGTGGAGGTTCCTTGGGTGCAGGTGCGTGGGTGAATGAAATGTGTGTGCGGGGGGACTGTTGGGTGAGTGAGTGCAGGCATTTAATTGTACTGGGAGGAGATGCAGGGAGATGGCGGGGATGTGTGAGTATATGTTGGGGTGGAGTCTGCAGGTAAGGTGGATGCGCTGCATGTGGGTATGTTGACAGTCATGGTGTCTGCACCAGTGGTGTATTGAGTGCATGAATGAGGGTTAGATAATATGGTGACGGTGGCAGTGAGGGCACATGTGGCACGATCAGTGACTGATGTGGTGCTGACTGCAGGTGTGAGTGGTGTACTGACTGTGGGGGGAGGTGTAGGGGGAGTCGGTGCAGGGTGTGGATGTTGTCATGTCTGCATGTGCCTGTTGTGGTTGTACATGCCAGTGGTGGTGTTTGTGGTGCGTACGGCTCTCCTTGCGTACTGTGTCTGTTGATGTGGATGCATGTGGGTCAGTAGGTGTGCCTTGGGTGGGTGAGGGGAGAGGGAAGTTGTTATGGGAACAGGTAGCTGGAGGGGGGGTGGAAGAAGAAGAGAAACTGGCTGCTGTTAAGGAGGAGGCCAGAGCCTGAAACAATCTTTGTAGGCCAGACAAGGCACCATGAATGCATTCCAGGAATGCATTGGTCTGTTGCATCTGGGATGCCAGTCCCTGGATTACATTCATGATAGTTGTCTGCCCCACAGAGACGGACCTCAGGAGGTCAATAGCATTCTTATTGAGGGCATCAGGTCTGACTGGGGCAGGAGAAGAGGTGCCTGCGACAAAGGAGATGCCCACCCTCCTGGATGAACGGGCATGGGCAACTGGGTGGGGAGCTACAGGGAGGGCAGTGCAGGTAAGGGAGGTGGCGGATAAGGATGGGGCTGAGGTTGTCCCAGATGGATCCATCACCGCCAGGGAGCCGCTATCAGAGGACGATTCAGAAGATGGTGTGGTCAATCCTGTCTCCCCCGTGGCACTCCCCTCACCCTCCATCCCACTGGTCCCCTCGGCTCAACTGGTGTCAGCCTCCTGGGTCTCGTGGGCTGCAGTTTCCCCACTCATCGATGCCTCTTCTCCATCGCCAGATGATGCTGATGCAAACAAAGACAGAGGAGGAGAGGGAGGGAGAGAGAGAGAGACAGGGTGCAGTCGGTCAATGCCGACACAACAGTAACACAGGGTAGAACATAAGCATTTGATGCCATGCCATGATTCACTAAGCCCACCCCCACACATCCTACAACTAGGGAACACCATGGGGGAAACCACAACAATGCACAATACCCATAGTGGACATCATTATACCAAGCACCCACACCACAACTACCCAATGGTGTCTACCCAGAGCCCATATGGCAACACATTTAGCAAGTGAGAGTAGATACTTATCCCCATGTGGCTTCTGTGCTGCCCTCAAATGCCCATCCACCACAGGGTAGGTCACTGCCAATATGCAGGCCATTAGGGGGGTCAGGTTCTGACGGGTACCCCTTCCTCATTGGGAGGAAGTCCCCTGCTGGGCCTCCGAAGTCTTCCGGGCCCAGCGTCTCAGGTCCTCCCACCACTTTCTGCAGTGGGTGCTCCACTTGGCATGGACCCCCAGGGTCCGCACTTGCTTGCCGATGGCATGCCAAATCCCCTTTTTCTGATGGGTGCTGACCTGCATGGATGACACAGACAGAAGGACACAGTCATGTAGAGTGGCATCCTTGGGACAGCAGTGACCAGCACAGATCACACTTCCACACCCACACATTGTCACCCAACATAGCTCTAGGCCCCTCACCCATGTCCTTGCTCCAGACACACTCCCAACAACCAAGGCCCCCATCCCCATGCATGCAACTCACATACAATGACATTGGGCTCACCTGCTGCTCTGGTGCCCCATACAACTGTCCATACAGGGGCAGGACCCCGTCCACGAGCCACTCCAACTCTTTCTGGGTGAATGCTGGGGCCCTATCTCCTGCAGGAAGTGGCATCTTGGCTACTAGAGTCAGAGCACAGCAGCACACGCAGTGGAGGTCTTCAATGCACAAGGTTCAGAGTCAAGTGACCAGGAGCACATGAAATGGTGGTAACAGCCATCACAAACATCACTGTCACCATAGGGGTGATCACCATTGGCTCCTGCCGTCCATAGGCAACAGTGTTCACCAATGGTGAGTTGCACTGCAGTCGTGACCACCTACCGCCATGTTGTGTTCCGCCGTTGGGATGACCTCACTGCCACTTTTCCCATGCATGCAGGACAGGCGGCTGCCATTTTACATGACCAGTGTGTGTTGTGGGTGAAATGTTAGTTTGTCATAGGTGTCATTTGGTGCCCTGCGGCTGCATCAACACCATTAACACAGTCTACGGTGCACAACATAATACCGACTCCCTCCTATTTCCAAGTACGATGTAAGGTTGAAGATGAGGAATGCACTGGTGTACAGGCCTCTAGTCGACCTTGCCACCCTAGAGGAGCGTCACATCATCCAGACCTAGTGCCTGAACCCTGAGACCATCATTGAACAGGTGGCCCAGTTGGAGCCGGATCTGTTACCTGCCATTCACCATCCCATTGCCATCCCTCCCACAGTGCATGTGTTGTCACTACCTTGCGCCAGGCTCCTTCCAGATCACAGTGGGCCTGGCAGCAGGGATGTTGCAGCCCATGTTTAGCAAAGTCCTGAGGGATGTACTATGTGCCCTGCTCAAACAGCTGGGTAGCTACATACGGTTCACCCAACGTGCAGAATTGTCCACTGTCAAGGCTGCGTTCTAGGGAGTGGCACACATACCTCATGTCATTGGGGCTATTGATGGCACCCACATTGCCCTGGTGCCACCCAAGAGGAGTGAACAGGTCTTTAGGAACTGCAAAAACTTTAATTCAGTTAATGTGCAGTTGGTGTGTCTCGCAGACTAATACATCTCCCATGTGACGGCCTGGTTCCCAGGCCCTGTGCATGATTCCTTCATCCTGCTTTACAGTCTTCCCTGAAAACCGCCAAACTCGTAATGAGGGCCTGAGTCATGAAAACGTAGAGATTTCTAGCCACGGTGATGAAATCCTTACAACATGATGACTAGAAAGACCACACAAAACCAACTGAAATAAAACACTACTTGATGGACAAATAATGAATTAACCATGACTTCAGATATCGGTCAGAAACTGGGTTTCCGGTTGACTGGTGTGTGATCCCTGATCAAGCAACAGCCACAATCCTAGTCAGGATAAGGGACAAGCAAACCCCCAATTAATATGTGCTCAACACCTGGTAGCTTGACACATAGCAGTCAGGTCTTAGTTAGGGGTAATGTATAAAGTATCTGTGCAACACTTTTATCAGCAAAACAGTGAAAACAACACACAAAAAGATCCCACACCAGGTTAGAAACCTAGAGCTTAATCCAATAAATAAAACAAGACAAAAGCAACAAAAATACAATCAGTGGATTGGGAGTTATGAAAGTTAATGAATAAACTTAATCATCTAAAGACAGAAAGTGCAAACCAAGGCTACCTGTTCGCACTGGACCGGGTTAAAGTAAAAAGTTCAGGCTGACCATGATAGGGTAGGTTTGATATAGTGCCAGATTAGTTCAGCTGAATGTTTACATTTCCAACTTTTGTGCCAAGAGTCCCATTTGCGTTAGAGAGTGTTGCTGTTTGTAGCCGCACGGCACGAAGAGCAGGAAAAGTGTTGCAGATGGGCAGGCTAGAAATATGCATTGGTGGTCCTCCACAGTGATTGATGCTTGCTGTGTGAGGAGACGGGTGAGTGGTGGCTTGCCCTGAAATGTCATGTAAGCAGCATAGTTCATGTGTAAATGGACCCATTTGTGGTCATAAAGAGTCAAAGAGCTTGGCTTAAGAGCCTGCTGAGCCACACCAAGGGTCCTGGACAGCACCACTTGGCTGTCAGGAACTCATTGAAGGTGGTTTCAGGTTCTGTTGGAGAGCTTGTCACTGAAGCCCAGATCAGGAGGCTATCAGACTGTGGTCCTGCGTTCAAGATGGAATTCTTTCCCAGGCAAGAGAGCAGCAAGTCAGCACAGCAGGCACAGCAGGGCAGCAGTTCCTTTTAAAATAGCAGCTCCAGCAAAATGGCAATCCCTGGAGCAGCACAGCAGTCCTTCTTCCTTACAGAGTATCCATGGGTCCAGAAGTGTACTGAAGTGGTGTTGTCATAGATCCTTACTTTACACACATTTGTGCCTTTGAATTTGGGAGAAGGTTCTAAAGTCATGCCTTTGAAGTGCAGAGATATCCTGCCTTGCTGGCCCTGGTATGCAACCCTTTGTGTGGAGGAAGTACACAGCCTATTCAACTGTATGTGGGGCTGTGTCGGGCTGCTCTCTCCCATTCTACCAGTGATGGCCCATCCAGTCACACCTAATGTATGTGACCGTCTAGGAGGAATACACAAAGCCTAGAAGTTAACTACCTCCCGTCATGTGATGAAAGACTGGCTGCAGGGACCAAAAGACTAAGGCAAGAACATGCCAACTTTCTAAAAGTGGCAATTTTAGAATAACAATTTAAAATCCAATTTCACCATAAGTTAGAATTTTACATTGGGATTACAGAGACAACAAACATGAAACATTCATCTCTTCTTGTTTGGAAATTACACTTATGAAATATAATAAGACAGTTCTAATGTTATCCTATATGAGAAATATACTTTGCAGTAGAGAAAAGCAAATTTAGGAATTTGCAGAACATATAAAACTTAAAAGTACATGTCAACCTTTTTAAATACCCTGCCCCCTGCCCTTGGGGCTTTCTAGGGTCTACCTTAGGAGTGACTTGTATTCATAAGGACCGGTTGGGTCTGACAACAGGTTTGTTTTGCCAGGTCGACATGGCAGGTTAAAGCTGAAATAACAATGAGGCCCGAGACAAGTTTAAAGGGCTACTTAAGTGGGTGGCACAATCAGTGCTGCAGGCCATTTGTACCATAATTTCTAGGCCCTGGGTACATGTAGTGTCACTTACTAAGCTTATAAGTAAGTTAACTATGCTAATTGGGTATAAGCCAGTTCTACTGTATTTTAAGGAGAGAGCACAATCACTTTAGCACTGGTTAACAGTAGTGTAATGCACAGAGTCCTAAGGCCAACACAAATTAATTAATCAAAAAGTAAGAGGAGCAAGGCAAAAAGTTTGGGGATGACCCTTTATAAAAGGCCAAGTCCAACAATATCATGGTCTTCCTCTGTAATATGCTGAAATATTACTGGAAATACTTAATCTAAAACCTTCATAAATTACATGGCATTATGTTGAAAAAACTCTAATATATATTGTCCAGTGCAGTGTTCTTTAGATCCCTTGCTCATTTAAAAAAAAAATTGTTCTATGTTGTCAGTCTTTCAAGCGTTTAATGTCAAGTGTACAATGGAGGCATTATTCACCAATAAATTAAGATTTCGATGTGCTGGGTCTCCTTTTCAATAAATTAGTGGGCATTCATTTAACCATTGAAAGCATTATGGGTAGTTGTAAATATTTGCACTTACAGCAAGCTAGAGAATGGTGTTCTCTACTTTGCTTAAATTAGAAAATACACATAAAACCTTTGGAGGTGACACTAAAGACATATATGAACAGCAAAAATGGAAGGTCATTATCTAACCAAAGAAAAATAATTTAACCAACATCAATATCAAAACAACCTTAATTAGTTTTGTCAACATGACAATACGAACAGAATTTCAGTACATGAGGCTGATACCACTAAATAATTTGTGAATTCTGAATTTCAAACCTTCTTAATAAAACATGTTTAGTGTTAAAATGCTTCTTAAATCAGCCCAATATCTTACATGCATAGGATCTCATGATAGTTATATTGGGCCACATGTAGGTAGCTTTTTGCACGTCGCAAACAGCGAATTTCACTGTTTGCGACATTCACAAAGCACATCACGATGCACAAACCCCGTTTTGTGATTCGGTAACCTGGTTACCGAATCGCAAAACGGGTTTGCGACTCGCAATTAGGAAGGAGTGTTCCCTTCCTAATTGCGACTCGCAGTGCAATGTAGGATTATTTTGTGACCTCGAATGCGGTCGCAAACCAATTGCATTTTGCACCCTTTTCAAATGGGTGCTGACCCATTCGCAAAAGGGAAGGAGTCCCCATGGGACCCTTCCCCGTTGTGAATGTCACTGTAAACATTTTTTCAGAGCAGGCAGTGGTCCTATAGACCAATGCCTGCTCTGAAAAAATGAAAGGAAAACGTTTCATATTTTGTTTTTCTAATGCATCTTGTTTTCCTTTAAGGAAAACCGGCTGCATTAAAAAAAAAAAAAAAAAAAAAAAAACTGCTTTATTGAAAAGCAGTCACAGAGATGGTGGTCTGCTGTCCGCAAAAGGCCACCATCCCTGTGAGGGCCGCCATTCGCAAGGGGGTCGCAAACTGCGACCCACCTCATGATTATTCATGAGGTGGGCATTTGCGACCCCCTTGTGAATCACAGATGGTGTCAGGGACACCATCCTACATTTGGATTTGCGACTCACAATTTGCGAGTCACTCTGACTCGCAATTTGCGGGTCGCAAATCTGAAATTTGCTACATGTGGCCCTAAAGCTGACATTGCATCCACTATATAGTTGTAACCACTGCCTCATCAAGACATGTATTGATTCAAATATTAGTTACTAGGATTATGTAAATGATGTGGGTATGAGAACTATATTAATAACAATAATAATAATCACATACTTACCATGTTTATGCAGTGATAGACAATTGACTGCATGTGATACACGTGTCAATTTTTCTGACCCCAAAATAGTGTAATAAAATAGTTTGAGCATACTACAATCAAAGCTACTGGTAGCTTTGCCATATTTCTAAGTATTTACCAACATAAGGATGAGTGATATTTATCAAGGCCAGGTGGTTGTGACATTTTTCACACCAATGCCAATAGTAAAACAAATAAATACATTAATAAAAACATGTTATTAGGGTCTGATTTAGTGTTCAGAATACTGAACATCCTAGTATGACCTGATAAGGACTCATGTGAAGCTTCAGGCAAAACCAGGCCTTCAGTAGGTTAGATACATTTGCTCAAACATCCCCCTCTGTATGTATGGATTACAAGAAAGGCTTGTGGCCTTCCACTCGATTAATAGGGTGTTCACCCAAGCAAGTGCAAGAGATCTGTCCACCTCGTACAAGCAACCAGTTTGCCAGTATTTACTTCTGATGGAGAAGAAAGCTCTGACTGGACCTCAGGACATAGTTTCAGAGAGTCTGAGGTTGCAATCTGGAACAACATTGAGGCACAAGCATCTTAATGCTTGGCTTCAATGCAAATTAATGCAACCAAAAGGAAAGGGCACTCTGTACAGGTAGCATCTACAACTTCTACATCACAGCATGCCATCGGTCATGGCAGCACATAGCCACATTACACCCTGCAGCAGAAACGAGATGGGAGTGACACTTAAGTCATCAGTATTGGCTTGCACATCCATGTCTGCAACCATGAAGAAATCAAATATGAGGCAATCAAATCCTTTTATTTCAGAAAACTTGCAACAATATTTTATCTTTTTTCACATCACTTTCCTGTTCTACTGTTTCAGTTGTATCTTAGTTTTATTTTTTTTTAAAGTAAAAACGCAAAATACAAAAAAAAAGTGGAAAAATATTGATCTTTTCAGAACTACAGTTAACGGTTCCAAAAATAGATAGAAATATATACTGTTTGCTTTCTATCTTTCTGAGTATGAATAAAGGAATACGAGTTAGTGAAAGTGACATATATTTTGAGAAGTGGGTGAGTGCAATTTTGCATCTGAGAGTCAATAGGTTCGATGAAACTAAGCAAGTGAGTGTGTGGGGGTTGCCTGCCGTGTCTCATCTTCATCCAGACAAAACATCCAAACCCATGACATACAACCCTTGGAGCACAAGGCCTATGACTTTACTCAGTAGTTAATGCCTGAACAGGCTATCTACTCTACATTCACAGGTGGCTGAGCCCCACATGGCCTTCTGTGTGCAGAGAGTGTGGGCCAGAGGCTGTGACCTCTGGCCTGATCCTGTGCCCTATCCTCCATGAATGTCTTGCCATGCACAGAGAATAGATAGCAAGGACTATTCGAACATACCAGCCACTGCTGTGTAAAGCCTTTGGCCATGTGCAGTAGGGGTGGACCACTGGCCTCTGCTGTACACCAAGGGCAGCCAACCCACACTGCACACTATTTGACTATAGGAAATTGGGTTATTGGTTGAAGGAGTGAAACCCTACTCAATCAACAAACACATTCACTGTCTGGGAGAAACACAACCAAACCATAAATAAACCTGTTCTTAATCTTCTAGTAGCTTGGTACAAAGCAGTTGGGCTTAACGTAAAGGTAATGTATAAGGTATTTATGCAGCACTTCAAACAGTAATAAAACAAAGCACAAGAAAACAATTCTACACTAATTCAGAAACATAGAGTTAAATTTGATAAATTATTTCAGACCAAAACTACAAAAATCCGATCAGTAGAACCAAAGATATGCAGTTTTCAAGATCTAAGTCAAAATAGTGCCTACAAGCACAAATTGCCAACTGTGGTTATTTGGTTGTGCCGGACTGAGACAAACTCGCAAGTTCAGGCTGACCATGATGGAGCATGGTCTAATACAGGAATCAGGTTAGGCACACTGAACTGAGGGCCACATGTAGCAATCTTTTTGCATGTCACAAACGGCAAATTTCACTGTTTGCGACGTGCAAAAAGCACATCGCAATGCACAAACCCCGTTTTGCGATTCAGTAACCTGGTTACCGAATCGTAAAAAGGGTTTGCGACTCGAAATTAGGAAGGGCTGTTCCCTTCCTAATTGCGAGTCGCAGTGCAATGTAGGATTGGTTTGTGACCGCAAACGCGGTCGCAAACCAATAGCATTTTGCACCCATTTCAAAGGGGTGGTAACCCGTTCGCAAAAGGGCATTGTGAATGGCACTGTAAACATTTTTTCAGAGCAGACAGTGGTCCTACTGACCACTGCCTGCTCTGAAAAAATGAAACGAAAACGTTTAATTTTTCATTTTTGTAATGCATTTCGTTTTCCTTGAAGGAAAACGGGCTGCAGTACAAAAAAAAAAAAAAGCTTTATTGAAAAGCAGTCACAGACATGGTGGTCTGCTGTATGCAGCAGGCCACCATCCCTGTGAGGGCCGCCATTCGCAAGGGGGTCGCAACATTCAGATTTGTGACTCGCAATTTGCAGGTCGCAAATCTGAAAGTTGCTACATGTGGCCCTAAGTATCTTGAGCACTGTGAGATCCTGGATCGATGTTTTGAGGAGCTGTGAGGCCCTGAACTGTAGTCAAAGATGATGTCAACCAGGAGCTTGCGATGTACAGTTCTGCACTGAAGATATAACACACACCAGCCGTTCTGAGAAAGCTGTGAGGCTGTGATGCAGAGTCCTGCATCATTGTTAAGGATGCTTGTTAAGGATGCTCTCATTGAGGGCTTTGCCATGCAAAGGTGATGTGTCGCACAACAACAGTTCCACAGAGTCTGTGGGCTTCGATGCAATGTCATGTGTTAGGGATGTATCTCACAGCAGTGATTCCAAAGCATCTTCAGTCTCACTTTCAAGGGTCCAGAGCTGGGGTGGCACAACCTGGGGGGAAGGACTCACAAGTCCAGGTGTTGGGTACAAAGTGGTTTGAGCCTTTTCTGTCCCTGAGGCTCTGATCAGGATGCCAGTCAACTAGCCCTTGGAGTCGTTCTGGTGGCGCTGGGTTCAAGATGCAGTTCCAGTCCTTCACTCAGACAGAAGGACAGCAGGCAGTAGAACAGCAGGGCAACAGAGTAGCAGTCCTTCTTGCAGAGCTGCACAGTAGTCTGAGTCTTCCACAGGTTCAGAGGTTTACTGAAGAACTGCATCTGAGGGTCCACTATTTATACCTGGGGCCCATTTTGAAGAAGAAGGTTCTGCAGGTTTCCATCCCAGTGGTGCTTGGAATTTCCTGCCTCCCTGCCATGATCCCAGATTGTTTGGGGTCACAATAGGCTAGTGCCAAACCCTTTGTGAGTGGCTTAGGCAGATCATTTGTGATATGCATGTCTGGTAGTTGTCAGCTCCTCCCCCTCATCAAGTCAGAGATGGACCATCCTGCCAAAACCCTATGCTGCTTTGTCTCACTGTCCGGAAGCAATAAACAGACACTAACAGCCAGCTATACATAGTCATGTGACCCAGGAAACAGGCTGCAGAAACCAAATAGTTAGGACAAGAAAATGTAAATCTTCTAAAGATGGCATTTTCACAATTATGGCTTAAATCTGACACTGCTATTAAAAAGGGTTTTCAATTACAATTCTTTAGACACTAAACACAGCATCTTACCTGCCCCAAATAAAAGTTATCACTTATTAAGTGTAATAAGTGAACCCAATGTTGCAGTAGTGAAAAACTAATTAAGAGTTTTTTCACTACCACAACATATAATACATAAATGTACATGTCAATCTGTTTAAATACACTACAATCTGCCCTATATCTTTTTAGAGCCTGCCCTAGAGGTGAGGTATATGTATTAAAAAGGAAGGGCAAGTCATTGCAAAAGGTTTCTTTTGCCAGATTGAAATGGCAGTTTTAAATTGGACAAACAGGCTGCAATGGCAGGCCTGAAACATGTTTAATGGGCTACTTAAGTGGGTGGCACCATGTGCGCTGCAGGTCCATTAGTAGCATTTTATCTACAGGTCCTGGATACATGTAGTTCTATTTTACTAGGCGCTTACTAGTAAATTAAATATGCTAATTGAGTGTATGCCAATGTTAACATGTTTAAAGGAAAGATCACAAGTGATTCAGCACCATTTAGCAGTGGTAACATGTGCTGAGTCCTAAAGCCAGAAAAAATGAAGTCAGCAAAAACAGGAGGCTGGAAGGCAATATGCTGGGGTTAAACTATGCCAAGGATACCAGGTCCAACATTGACACAAACTGGTGCAAAGCAAAGCAAAATGCTATTTGCACAGAGAGCAGGTAATCTTTTTAGCACAGAGTAACTTTTGTAAGGGATAGTTTTTGCTCCTGTTTACACCACTTTCTATGGCCCTCTGCCACTGAAAACCCCTAGCAATTGTGGCACTGTATCTTTGTAGAAGCCTCCTGATCGGAGCCCAAGGGACAGAAAAGGCTCCAACAACCTTGGACTCTGTAGCTGTGAGTGCCCCCCAGGTGGAGCCACCCCAGCGCTGAACCCTTGAAAGTGGGTCTGAAGAGACTCCACCAATCCAGTTATGGTCCTCTGGGAAGACCGAAAGCAACAGAATGCATCTCCTCCCAGCTCAGATCCACCATTTTATGATGTATCCCTGATGTAGGAATTCACACTGCAGTCCACAGTCTCCTCTGAACCAACACTGTGCAATGCATTCTCAGCACACACCTTCTCACTGTATACCCCTCATTTTCGGAATCCTTGACAATGACGGAAGATCCTGCATCACAGGCTTGCAAATTCCTTGAAACCACTGCTGCATGATGCATATTTGATGCAGGACTTCCGATCAAAAGCTCCTCGTCAATGGCATCCTGTAATGGTTAATACACCTGTTGTAGACCTTAGCAAAAATTAATGTGCACAACTTTTAGTTTAAAGTAACATAAATTCTCCCAAAACGTGCTCATGCTGAAACCTTATGTATTACGCTTGCATTTGTATAGTTAGTGCACCTGCTGTTCCATTTTTCACTTCTAAAGTTTCCAGCCTAAAGTGACCATGATTCCACCAGCTCCCCTCCTGCAGCTTGTGAGCTAGGCCGACACACATTTTCTTCAGCTCCCACCAGGCATGAGAAGATTCTTTTCTGCTACCGCTCATGGGCAGGATGTGCAGTCTTTGTGGACAGGGAGAAAATTGTATGGCAAAACCCACCCTAATCAGCCATAAGCGTGAGGGGTGGGCAATGCACCTGTCTCTCTATGCTGCTGTCCCCGGGAATGGGATTTTCAGAAGAGTTTCTTTTATGGTGGGTCCCATTAGGTCTGGGACTCTGGGCCAAAGTTGGCATGGGGCAGATGTGAGGAAGGGTCTCTTTTGACATGGTAGCCCCCCACCTTTTGCCTGAAAAATACTGTGGTTTCAAAATGAAAGTGCCCTGAGCCCCTGCTAAACAGGTTCCCAGGGCCAGATCTCTTTCCCCAAAACTGTACTATCTTTGGCACTTTAGCCACCTTTGTAAGTCCCAAGTATATTATACCCCTGGTACCCAGGGCATGGGCACTGAAGAAGGCCCCAAGAGCTGCAGCACCAATTGTGTCACTCTGAGAGGCCCCACACCAGCCTCATTGAGACCACAATAGCAAGTGCATGGCAAGGTGTATCCAAAGTTGCAAACCATGACTTGGCACTACTAAAACTGCATGTATTATAGGTAAGTCACCCCTCTGGCAGGCCTTACAGCCCTAAGGCAGGGTGCACTATTATGCATGTGAGGCATATGTGTGCATGAGCAAAAATGCCCCTACTGTGTCTTTGCTAGTTCTTAAACATAGTAAGTGTACAGGGAAGCCATAGCAAATGCATGTGCTGAACACTGGTCATTACAATTTCCCCAGCTACATGACGGCCTCTCTGAACCCTGGGTTGTTTGATATCAAACAACTCAGAATAATAAACCCACACTGATGTCGGTGGTGGATTTATCATAAAATGTACCCAGAGGGTACCTTAGATTTGCCCCAACAAAATCTAACACCCCTGGCATGGTTGCTGACTGGTCCTAACCAGCATGCCACCACCAGAGACAATTTTGGACTCCTGGGGTCAGAGTCTTTTGCTCTCTTGAGCCAGAACACAAAGTCTTTCCAGGGCAGAGGTGTAACACCTCCTCCCCCAAGCAGGCACCCTGCAGCAGTGGTCAGCTTCAACGGTTTTGCCACCCTTAAAATCTGACCTCTCTCTGGCTGCTAGAAGCAGACGGCCATGCAATGGTTTTGCCCTCACTTTAGGTGGGAATACCAGCGGGAAACCTAGCAAGGACAGGAGAAGTGGCCATCCCCAGCCTGCATCACCCCTCAGGTCTGGCAGGCAAGGAGACCACTCCATTCCATTTTCCTCCATCTTGGATGGTAGAAAAATAGCCAATCATGGTTAGGGGTGTGACCCCCTTCCTATAGGAAGTGGCCACTGCCAAGTACTCCTCCTAATGCCCCCTAAGTGGAGTATTTAGAGGGCATTCCGAGAACAAGAGATTAGATTTGATGGACACAAAGAAGACCAGGACAAAGAAGACCCAGGCATGAGAACTAAAACCCTTCTGCTGAAAGAAGACAGGTGCTGAACCCTGCCTGCTGCTCCAAGGACTCGACAATCATCGGTGATGTGTTGCCTGAAAACCTGAAGGACTCTACAAAACCCCAGCGCACCTCCAGCCTTCTAATAAATCACCAAGAACCTCCCTTTGAGTGAAGGTATCACTCTCTGCACCCAACAGGCAAGGAACCCAAAAAGCCCAGTAAAGTGACCAGCTGCTGACCAATGACCTGGACACAGCAGCCCAGCCAAATTCTATACTGCACCCCTTAAGGACAATACCTTAAGACCCCCAACATCAGACACCCAGAAACAAAGTTCATGCCAGACTTCCAAAAGTCCAGAAGCAAGTACCAACCAAGGGAATTCAGGACACCCAAGAACCCCCCCCAGACTGGCCCTGCTGACTTGCAGTCCACCCTCCAAGTGACCTGGTCCTGACTCCAAGTACTCCAAGACGCACAACTCCTGGCTGACTTATCTGCGCTGAACCCGGCCTCCCTGGTCCTTGCATTGACCAACCAGTTGAGCTCTAGGGATCCCTAACCCCTTGCATCCTCCACCCTCGAAGGGGACCCATCAGACTTACCTTTAAGTCCATCTTTGCAGTGTGTTCCCAAGTGGTCCCCTTCTCCTTTGGGCGCTAGCTCCAAGACCGTTAGCTGCTGCTCCAACTTGAACTGGGAATCACCCAAGGTTCTCCAGCTGACCAACTGGACAATTCAACGACCTAGACCTAAAAATAGAAGTTGACATTTGTGAGAGCATTGCCTTATTTTGTACGCATTTAAAAAAAAAATCCCATGGAGTCCTATGATGCATAATTTTGCACGGAAAAGCAACATTTTCTAAACTTACCCTGTATTGATAATCTTGGACTTAAAAAACGTACAAAAATCTGAAGTATTTTTGGAAATTGGTATTGAGTTATTCTTCAGAGTGTGTGTCCACATTTATTGATACTGTGTGTACAACAAATGCACATCTCCTAGTTTAGCCTAACTGTTTACACACACTACCACAAAAACAGAGCATTAGGTGGTTGGATTTTTACCTTTGGATACCAACGTGGGGTTGTGTTAACTCTCTGCACACTGCATGTAATGTTAGTGTACTATATAGAGAGCCAACGTCCTACTGTAGAGGCCTCATGCATACTCCCTAACCAGAGAAATGAACAAATAATTGATGTGTAAACCTCCAGGCCCTTTCCCACCCTGAGGGTATAATAATTAACTTAACTTGTTGGGAGGCCCTGGATGTAACGGTTAAGTCCTAGGCAGCACTGCTCGGGTGCCCAGGACTTAACCGTTACATTCTGCACCAGTCCCTCAGAGGAAGAGCTAGCGCTCCCCCAAGGGCCTTCCCCTCACCCCCCCCCCATCACCCCCCTGGGCAGGGCTGGAAGGGGAATCGCATCACCTTCCACTCCCGTCCCCTGCCCCACCCTCCAGTGAAGTCTGATGATGTCATCAGAGGTCACCTCCCTTGCGATCTGACGGAAAACAGATTAGTCCTCAGTACAGGGGAGGTCAGGAATGCCACTAGACAGAAGGGATTTTTTGGGGGTTGAAATAACATGAGGGTCGCTCCTGGTCTATATTAATTAGGCTGATCTGCCGCCATTGTTTTTTACAGATGGGGAGCAACTCCTTAGACAAGGGTCGCTTCCCTGAGGAGGGGGGGGGGAATTTATTTTAGGCCATTTCTTGGCAGAAAAAACTATTTTTGTAAGGCCCATCTTCCCCCAAGGGGAGCAGAAAGCCCACCAGAGGCCAGGGAAGATTTTGTTTTTAAAAAAGAGGGTGGGGGTTGGCCATACCTCCACTCCAAATAAATGGGGACAAAGTTGCTCTGTCCACAAGTGGGCAGTTGGAGCAATTACTCCTGATCCACTCCCTGGAGTGGCAGAAACCCTACTAGATGCCATGGAATCTGAAAAAAAATAACAAATAGTGGGGTGGTGGCTACCAACCAGTATGGGCATGGTTATTCCCCCACCCCAACTGAAGGGGGTAACAGTCTTTCATCTCTACTCTTGCACACTAAAAGATCTTATCCTAATGGCAAGCAAGAGGACATTTGATTATTTTGGGTTTGCTTTTACATTTGATCCATGAGAGCTTGTCTAACTCTCAAAATCGTCCCACTTGGAATGGTGAGGGCTGCACTTTTTAGACTTTGGGACACTGCCATGTAGAAAAATCTACGAAACCTAGACACATTTGAAAACTAAACATCTGTGTGAGTCCAGGGTGGTGTGCTTGACACACACCTGCACCATTTTCTTACTCAGAATGCCCTGCAAACCTCCAACTTTGCTGGAAATGACACATTTTTCCTAAAATGTTTTGATGGAACCTTCCGGAATCTGCAGGAATCCACAAAATTCCTACCACCCAGCATTGTCACATCTATACCGATAAATACTCTGTCCCACTTATCAGTCTAAAAATGTTTTTTTTCCAAACTACCTTTTTGGACTGCTTTGTTTCCCCCTCATTTTCGACATGTTTTGGCTATTCCCTGTCACAGGCACTTGGCCCACCTACACAAGTGAAGTATCATTTTTACCGGGAGACCGAGGGGAACGTTGGATGATAGGAAATTTGTGCCGGTGCAGTGATCCCACACAGAAATGTGGGAAAAATGTGATTTTTTTTAGCTAAATTTGAGGTTTGCTGAGGATTCTGGGTAAGAAAACACTTGTGGACACACGCAAGTCACACCTCCCTGGACTCACTTGAGCATCTAGTATCAGAAATGTTTGGGTTTGGTAGGTTTCCCTAGATGGCTGCTGAGCCCAGGACCAAAAACGTAAGTGCCCCCGCAAAAATAGGTTGTTTTGTATTTGATAATTTAGATGTGTCCACATAGCGTTTTTTTGAGGCATTTGCCTACCCACACAGGCAAGGTACCATTTTTATCGGGAGACATGGGGGAACACTGTATAGGAGGAAGTTTGTGGCTCGCTTCAGATTCCAGAACTTTACAGCACCGTAATGTGATGAAAAAGTGGGTTTTTTTGGCCAAATTTTGAGGTTTGCTAAGGATTCTGGGTAACAGAACCTGGTGAGAGTCACCGCATTCTGAATTCCCCTAGGTGTATAGGTTTAAAAAATGTATAGGTTTTCAAGGATTTCCTAGGTGCCGGGTGAGCTAGAGGCCAAAACCCACAGCTATGCACTTTGCAAAAAACAGGTCAGTTTTCTTTGGGGAAAATGTGAAGTGTCCATGTTGTGTTTGGGACATTTCCTGCCATGGGCACTAGGCCTACCCACACAAATGAGGTACCACTTTTATAGGGAGACTTGGGGGAATGCTAGGAAGGAAATGTGTGGCTCCTCTTAGATTCTAGAACTTTCTATCACCGAAATGTGAGGAAAAGGGTTTTTTTTTGCAAAATTTTGAGGTTTGCAAAATTTTCTGGGTAACAGAACATGGTGAGAGCCCCAGAAGTCACCCCATCCTGGATTCCCCTAGGTGTCTAGCTTTGAAAAATGCACAGGTTTGGTAGGTTTCCCTAGGTGCTGGATGAGTTAGAGGCCATAATCCACAGCTAGGCACTTTCCCAAAAACACGTCCGATTTCAATGTAAAAATGTGATGTGTTGATGTTGTGTTTCCTGTCGCGGGCATTAGGCTTACCCACACAAGTGAGGTACCATTTTTATCTGGAGACTTTGGGGAACAAAGAATATCAGAACAGGTGTTATTGCCCCATGTCTTTCTCTACATTTTTCCTTCCAAATGTAAGACAGTGTCTAAAAAGATGTCTATTTGAGAAATGCCCTGTAATTCACATTCTAGTATGGGGACGGCGGAATTCAGAGATGTGAAAATAACCACTGCTTCTCAACACCTTATCTATTGCCCATTTAGGAAATACAAAGGTTTCCTTGATACCTACTTGTCACTCTTTATATTCCACCAAATGAATTGCTGTATACCCGGTATACAATGAAACCCATTGCAAGGTACAACTTTATTGGCTGTGGGTACCTAGGATTCTTGATGAACCTAAAAACCCTAGATATCGCCATAACCATAAGAGTCCAGCAGATGTAATGGTGTATTACTTTTGAAAATCTGACTGTTGGAAAATGGGTTATTGGTAGGGCAGGTAGGTACCTACACCTAGCAACAAGCCACAAACCTCCACATAAGTACAGTTAGGTCTCAGTAAATTAATCCCAGCTCTACCCTTGGTAGCTTGGCATCGAGCGTCAAGGCTTAACTTAGGAGACAAAGTGTAAAGCATTCAAATATCACAAAACAGTAATTAAATAAAACACAGGAAACAGTTTAAAAATCCAAAACCAATTTATAAAAATAGCTTATATTTTTATCTTTAAAATGACACAAAAACGATTAAAATCGGTTCAGGGGAACCGGAGATATGAATTTTTAAAGTATTATTATTTTCTAGCGCTTAGAAACAAAAAGCGCCAATCGGGTCATCTGGTTGCACCAGGACCGGGGCAAAGTCAAACTTTCAGGCCGACCGCGATGAAGCCCTGCTCGGCTACAAGTCGCGGGAGGCCTCGGTTAAAAAGTTACCTTCTGACTTAGTCTCTTTTTTGATGTTTTTCTTCCCCGGGACGAACCTGCCAGTTGGATCCGACCTCCTGGAGCCCTTGTCTGGATACGCGAAGTCGGTTTCCTCTGTGGTGATTTTTACCTTCGGACTTAGTCGTTTTTTCGAGATGAAAATCCTTCGACCGGGGTAAACCTGGATCTTGATCCGACGTCCGTGGAGCCCTTCTCGGATACGATGGCTGGAAGGTCCCGGTCAACTTTTTACGTTCGGACTTAGTCTCTTTTTTGGATGTTTTTCTTTACCGGGACGAACCACGAAGTCAGGCCGGGTCGCGGTTGAGGCTAGCCGGCTAGAATTTCCGCGTCGGGTCGGTCACTTTATGGAGCTTTTTTTCAAAAATTCTCCAATCTTTTCCAAACTTCTGGGGCTTCACCCAGATGTTCTTTTAAGGTTCTTTTGGGGTCCACAGCTCACCACAAGGGTCCAGAAGTTCTGTGATGGTCCTTGGGAAGTGCGGACTTCAACTCCCAGAATGCACCTGGCGCAAACTCCTTTTTGGCCATTGGACAGTGGTCAGCTGGTCACTTTTTCAGGAGTTGGTGCAGGGGACTCTGGATAGCAATTTTTCACCTGTAGCAAACAGGGAGTCCCTCCTTGAACCAGTGGAAGCCAGGCAAAGTCCTTCTTGTGGTGAAGCCCAAGTGTGCAGCTGGTGCAGCCTTTCTGAGTGCAGGGTCCAGGTGCAGGCCAGTGGTCCAGCAGGGCAGTCCTTCTTCTCCTTGTAGTTCCTTCTTCTTGAAATTTGGTGGGGATCTGAGGCGTGGGTGCAGGTCTGCCAGTTTTATCCTTGCTCCTGGGTGAAAAGCAGGGGGGCCCTGGTTCTCCAATCAGGGACAGGGTCGTCCCCCTGTGATGACCACTTCCGGGGAAGTGTGGCAAAAATCCATCCCAGAAGGCAACAGTCTCTAAAAATCCAAAATGGAGGAATCTGATTTTTGGAGGAGAGATCTGGCTGAGCCCACCCACTGGTGTGGCTAAAAATCATAAACACACCCCTCTCCTGCCCTCTCCTAATCTAATCAAGGGGGCACCTAGCTGTCTGGGGTTGCAGGATGTGGGGGTGTTGCTGGGTGCTCCAGATGTCCTTCTCTGCCTTTGAAGACCAGTTTGGCAGCCCTCCCCCTTCCTGCCTCACCATCTGCTGAGGGGAGATTCTCTCCCCCAAGCACATTCCTTTGTGTGAAGCCAGGCCACTTCACACCTCATTAAAGTAGCCTGGCAGAAGCTGCTGCAGGCTGGCCAATCAGAGCACAGCAGCAAAAACAATGCAGAGCTGAAATTGGCAACTTTTTAGGTAAAGTCTAAACTTTTTACCTGGACAAGTTATATTAAATCCCACAACTGGAAGTTGTGGGATTTATTATAACAATCAATTTGATACCAAATTCTTGGTATATAACATTTAAGGAGACTTTAAAATTTAAAATAAAGTCTGCCCATTCTAGCCTATGAAGGCCATTTACTTCAATGAGGGAAAAACGAATTTGGCTGTTTTTACCTCACCAGGGCTTATAAATCTATTTTTATAAAGTCCCTGCTTATAGTTACATGGCACCCAGCACTAGGGGCACATAGGGCACACCTTAGGGGTGACTTATATGTAAAAATAAGGTAGTTTAAGACTTGGGAAGTACCTTTAATTCCAAAGTCGAATTTGCATATAACTTTAATTTAAAAGCAGCCAGCAAAGCAGGCTTGCTTTTAAAATGACACTGGGCACCTCAGCAATGCACCTAGGTGTGCACCACCTATGCTGTGGTCCCTAAACCTACATGCCCTACCATATACTAGGGACTTATAGGTAGGTTAGCTTAGCCAATTATAATTAGCCTAATTTGCATATCCATTTTACACAGAGCACTGGCCCTGGGACTGGTAAGCAGTACCCAGGGCACAGCCAAGAGTCAATAACCACCAGTACCTATCCAGAAAGAGTGGGGGTGATCAGGCAAAAAAAAAAGGACTTTCCTACACTGCCCCCCCCCCCAGATGAAAGGTGATGGGTACTAACCTACACCCTGGTAGTCCTCATCAGCTAAGTGGAAAAACCTGGAAAGGCCATCTGCATTGGCATGAGCAGTCCCAGGTCTGTGCTCCACTGTGAAGTCCATCCCCTGTAGGGAAATGGACCACCTTAACAGTTTTGGGTTCTCCCCCCTCATCTGCATCAACCATCTGAGAGGTCTGTGGTCAGTTTGTACACGGAAGTGAGTGCCAAACAAGTAAGGCCTCAACTTCTTCAGGGACCAAACCACAGCAAAGGCCTCCCTCTCAATGGCACTCCATTTTTTCTCTCTGGGGAGTAGTCGCCTGCTGATGAAGGCAACTGGGTGATCATGGCCCTCTTCATTAACTTGTGCTAACACTGCCCCAATCCCTTCCTCTGAAGCATCTGTTTGCACTACAAATTCCTTGCTATAGTCAGGGGCCAGTAACACTGGTGCTGAACACATAGCCTGTTTTAGGGTGTCAAAAGCTTTCTGACACTCTGGGGTCCAAATTACCTTCTTGGGTTGTTTCTTGGAGGTAAGCTCAGTCAGAGGGGCCACTATGGTCCCAAAATTCTGAACAAACCTCCTGTAATACCCAGTCAGGCCAAGAAAGGCCCTGACCTGAGTCTGGGTTTTTGGAGCCTCCCAATCCAGGATAGTCTGGATCTTGGGCTGGAGAGGTTGTACATGGCCTCCACCAACAAGGTGGCCCAGGTACACAACAGAACTTTGCCCTATCCGGCACTTGCTTGCCTTGATAGTCAGGCCTGCTTGAAGCAGGGCCTGAAGCACTTCCTTCAGGTGTACCAGGTGGTCCCTCCAGGTGGAACTAAATACAGCTATATCATCCAGATAAGCTGCACTAAAAGATTCCAACCCAGATAGGACTCTATTCACCAACCGTTGGAAGGTGGCAGGAGCATTTTTCATCCCGAAGGGCATCACCTTGAACTGAAAGTGGCCCTCTGGTGTGGAAAATGCTGACCTCTCCTTAGCTCTTGGACTTAAGGCAATCTGCCAATATCCTGAGGTCAGATCAAATATGCTCAGGAATTTGGCAGCCCCCAACCTGTCAATGAGCTCATCAGCTCTAGGTATGGGGTGAGCATCAGTCCTAGTGACTGCATTTAGACCTCTGTAGTCCACACAGAATCTTAATTCTTTCTTCCCACCTTGGGGATTAGCTTTGGGCACCAGTACCACTGGACTGGACCAAGGACTATCAGAGGGCTCAATTACCTTCAGGTCCAACATCTTAGCCACTTCAGCTTTGATGTTGGCCTTGACCTGGTCAGACAGCCTGTACAGCTTGTTCTTGACAGGCAAGCTGTCACCAGTGTCAACATCATGGACACACCAATTGGTGAGTCCATGGGTCAGGGAGAACAGACTAGCAAACTGTCCCAAGACTTGCTTACAGTCTTGTTGTTGCTGATCTGTCAATTTGGGAGAGAGTACCACTCCCTCCACTGACCCATCTTTTTCCTTTGAGGACAGGAGGTCTGGCAGAGGTTCACCCTCCTCCTCCTTCCCTTCATCAGTGACCATCAGCATGGTCATGTCTGCCCTGTCCTGGTGGGGTTTCATCCTGTTTACATGTAGGATCCTGTGAGGATTCCTGGGGGTGCCAAGGTCCACCAAGTAGGTGACCTCACCTTTTTTCTCTAGGATTGGATAGGGCCCAGTCCATTTGGCCTGTAGTGCCCTAGGAGCCATGGGCTCCAAAACCCACACCAGCTGTCCTGGGTGATACTCAGGCATGGTAGCCTTTTGATCATGCCAGAGCTTCATGAGCTCCTGACTGGCCTCCAGGTTTCTGCTTGCCTTCTTCATATACTCAGCCATGCGAGACCGCAGGCCTAGTACATAATCCAGCACATTCTCCTTGGATTCTTTGAGAGGCTTTTCCCAAGACTCTCTCACCAAGCACAATGGGCCTCTTACAGGGTGCCCAAACAGTAACTCAAAGGGGCTGAATCCAACCCCCTTCTGTGGCACCTCCCTGTAGGCAAACAGCAGGCATGGGAGGAGGACATCCCATCTCCTCCTGAGTTTGTCAGACAAACCCATGATCATGCCCTTCAGGGTCTTATTGAATCTTTCCACCAGACCATTGGTCTGTGGATGGTAGGGTGTGCTGAACTTATAAGTAACACCACACTCCTCCCACATGGCTTTCAGATAGGCTGACATAAAGTTTGTGCCCCTATCTGAGACCACCTCCTTTGGGAATCCCACTCTGGTGAACACACCAAGTAGGGCCCTAGCCACTGTGGGAGCAGTGACTGTCCGGAGGGGTATTGCCTCAGGGTACCTGGTGGCATGGTCCACTACCACCACAATGTACCTGTTACCTGAAGCAGTGGGTGGGTCTAGGGGACCAACAATGTCAATCCCCACCCTCTCAAAGGGAGTCCCAACCACTGGCAGTGGAATCAAGGGAGCCTTTGGCTTGCCCCCTGTCTTGCCACTGGCTTGACAGGTGACACAGGAGCTGCAATACTCGCTGACTTTTTCTGACATTTCGGGCCAAAAAAAATGGTTGACCAGCCTGCTCCAGGTCTTGGTCTGTCCCAAATGACCAGCTAAGGGGATATCATGGCTTAAGGTAAGGAGGAATTCTCTATACTTTTGGGGGACCACTACTCTCCTAGTAGCCCCTTCTTTAAGGGCCCTTGCCTCAGTGTAGAGAACTCCATCCTCCCAGTAAACCTTGTGGGTACCACTGGTATCCCCTTGTTCTTGCCTGGCAGCAGTCTGCCTCAGGCCCTCAAGAGTGGGACACTCTCTTTGTCCCTGGCACAAATCTTCTCTGGTGGGCCCACCTGCCCCTTGCAGTTCTGCCAAGTCAGGCAGAGTTTGCAGGGAAGGTGTCCCTCCCTCAGAGTTCAGATCCTCCCCCTCAGGGTTGGATTCTTCCTGACCCTCTGTACTTGTTGGGGCTGGCAAGCCAGACCCAGTGCCTTTTCTCTTTTTCTTGGAGGCTTGGCCCTTTGTTCCATGGTCCAAGTGTCCAGCATTCCCCTGTTGTGCCGCCTGTGACCTGGTCACAGCACACACCCATTCAGGGAGGTCCAGCATCTGTGCATGGACCCTTCTTTCCACTTCTGACCACTCAGATGCTTCAAGATCATTCCCCAGTAGACACTCTACTGGGAGGGCAGGAGCTACAGCTACTTTTTTAGGGCCAGTCACACCTTCCCATTCCAGACTCACCATAGCCATGGGATGGAGTTTGGTTCTGGTATCTGCATAAGTCACCTGGTGGAAGACACCAGGTAAGACCTGCTCTGGAGAAACCAGCTTTTCTGCGACCATTGTCACACTGGCTCCTGTATCTCTCAGAGCTTCCACTTCAGTCCCATTGACTTTAGGCCTCTGCCTATACCTCTCCATGATGGGAGGTAAGGTGGCCATAGTTGCAATGTCCACCCCACCCACGGATACTAAGGTGACCTCAGTGTACCCTGATTCCACCCCTGGGCCAACTTCCACCCCCAACCCTACACTAGCAATCCCCTGGGATTGCCCACCAGTGGGAGGCTTCTTGGTGCAGATAGCATCTCCTCTTTTATGTCCTGGCTGATGACAGTCAAAACACTTGCCGGCCTTAGCAAGCTCCTGAAACTTTCCTGCTTTAGCAGGATCATATTTCTTTCCCTGATACCCTTTCCATTTAAAAGTGAATTGGCTCGGGGCTCCCCCTCCCTGAGAAGTTTTTGGGGACTCTTGTGAGGACTCTTTGGGTTTTTTGTCATCTTTCCCCTGGTTCTTCCCCTGAGAAGAACCATGTCCTCCCTTTTTCTGATCACCCCCTGGGGGTTTCTGGTTAACCCTAGTTCTTAACCAGTCATCTGCTGCTTCCCCCAGCTCTCTGGGGTTGGTCAACCTAGAGTCTACTAGATACTGGCGGAGCCTCTCTTGGACACAATTAGTTAGAAGGTGCTCCCTCATAATCAAATTGTACAGCCCCTCAAAGGTACTTACCCTGTCGCCCTGTATCCAGCCCTCTAGTGCTTTTACTGAAATGTCCACAAAGTCCACCCAGGACTGGGTGCTTAACTTTTGGGTGTCCCTAAACTTAAGTCTATACTGCTCTGGGGTTAGACCAAACTTTTTAGTCAAGCAACTCTTCATACTGGGGTATGAGTCTGCATCCTCCCCACTCATGGTTAGGAGCCTATCCCTCCCAGAGTTGGGAACTAACTCCCAAAGGAGTGAACCCCAGTACTGAGGCTTGACTTTCCTCATCTGGAGGGCCCTCTCAAAGGCCCCCAGCCACTTATCTATGTCATCCCCCTCTACATAGGCAGGAACCACCCCTTTGGGTAATCTGGGGGCAAAACCCCCACCCAGGGACACCTCAGTTTCTTTCTCGCTGCCTCCATCTTTTTTTTCTTTGCTTGCCCACTTTTTCTTTTCTAGGGCAAGCTTATCTGCTTCCAAAGCTATGTAGGCTAGCTGGGCTTCCAGCTCTCTTTCCCTGATGGATGGGTTCTCTCCTCCTGAAAGGACCCCCTTCCTACCACTAGCTTTGGGTCTGCCCCTAGTGACTGTATCCACTGAGGACCGTTCTTCCTCTTCCTCACTTAGGCTCGGATGCCTTCCCTCCCCTGAGTGGTTAGAGTTAGCATCATCCCCTTTTTCTTCCTCCTCTGGAGCTTCCTCTGTCTCTACCTCTTGGGCCTCAGCCCATGCTGTCAGGGATTTAATCAGGATTTCCTTCCTGAGATTAGTGGTTGCAGGCAACCCTCTTTCAATACACAACCCCCTAAGCTGGACTACTGTCAGTGTGGGTAGGCTAGCCAGATCAAGCTCCATGGTTCCCTAGTTTTGTGTCAACAAAAACTTTTTGCAAAAATTGGTAACAAGAATTTAGAAAAATTACAAAAATTCAATAATTGAAATTAATCCAAATTAATAAAAAAAAAATTAAAATTAAAAATTAAAAACAATTTTTGCACTAGGACAATTTAAAGGATTTTTAATTTGTTTTACCTAAAACTGTAACGTGATATTGAACACAAGTACAGGATCCCGTCGCTGCTTCCAATTATGTTGGAAAATGGGTTATTGGTAGGGCAGGTAGGTACCTACACCTAGCAACAAGCCACAAACCTCCACATAAGTACAGTTAGGTCTCAGTAAATTAATCCCAGCTCTAGCCTTGGTAGCTTGGCATCGAGCGTCAAGGCTTAACTTAGGAGACAAAGTGTAAAGCATTCAAATATCACAAAACAGTAATTAAATAAAACACAGGAAACAGTTTAAAAATCCAAAACCAATTTATAAAAATAGCTTATATTTTTATCTTTAAAATGACACAAAAACGATTAAAATCGGTTCAGGGGAACCGGAGATATGAATTTTTAAAGTATTATTATTTTCTAGCGCTTAGAAACAAAAAGCGCCAATCGGGTCATCTGGTTGCACCAGGACCGGGGCAAAGTCAAACTTTCAGGCCGACCGCGATGGAGCCCTGCTCGGCTACAAGTCGCGGGAGGCCTCGGTTAAAAAGTTACCTTCTGACTTAGTCTCTTTTTTGATGTTTTTCTTCCCCGGGACGAACCTGCCAGTTGGATCCGACCTCCTGGAGCCCTTGTCCGGATACGCGAAGTCGGTTTCCTCGGTGGTGATTTTTACCTTCGGACTTAGTCATTTTTTCGAGATGAAAATCCTTCGACCGGGGTAAACCTGGATCTTGATCCGACGTCCGAGGAGCCCTTCTCGGATACGATGGCTGGAAGGTCCCGGTCAACTTTTTACGTTCGGACTTAGTCTCTTTTTTGGATGTTTTTCTTTACCGGGACGAACCACGAAGTCAGGCCGGGTCGCGGTTGAGGCAAGCCGGCTAGAATTTCCACGTCGGGTCGGTCACTTTATGGAGCTTTTTTTCAAAAATTCTCCAATCTTTTCCAAACTTCTGGGGCTTCACCCAGATGTTCTTTTAAGGTTCTTTTGGGGTCCACAGCTCACCCCAAGGGTCCAGAAGTTCTGTGATGGTCCTTGGGAAGTGCGGACTTCAACTCCCAGAATGCACCTGGCGCAAACTCCTTTTTGGCCACTGGACAGTGGTCAGCTGGTCACTTTTTCAGGAGTTGGTGCAGGGGACTCTGGATAGCAATTTTTCACCTGTAGCAAACAGGGAGTCCCTCCTTGAACCAGTGGAAGCCAGGCAAAGTCCTTCTTGTGGTGAAGCCCAAGTGTGCAGCTGGTGCAGTCTTTCTGAGTGCAGGGTCCAGGTGCAGGCCAGGGGTCCAGCAGGGCAGTCCTTCTTCTCCTTGTAGTTCCTTCTTCTTGAAATTTGGTGGGGATCTGAGGCGTGGGTGCAGGTCTGCCAGTTTTATCCTTGCTCCTGGGTGAAAAGCAGGGGGGCCCTGGTTCTCCAATCAGGGACAGGGTCGTCCCTCTGTGATGACCACTTCCGGGGAAGTGTGGCAAAAATCCATCCCAGAAGGCAACAGTCTCTAAAAATCCAAAATGGATGAATCTGATTTTTGGAGGAGAGATCTGGCTGAGCCCACCCACTGGTGTGGCTAAAAATCATAAACACACCCCTCTCCTGCCCTCTCCTAATCTAATCAAGGGGGCACCTAGCTGTCTGGGGTTGCAGGATGTGGGGGTGTTGCTGGGTGCTCCAGATGTCCTTCTCTGCCTTTGAAGACCAGTTTGGCAGCCCTCCCCCTTCCTGCCTCACCATCTGCTGAGGGGAGATTCTCTCCCCCAAGCACATTCCTTTGTGTGAAGCCAGGCCACTTCACACCTCATTAAAGTAGCCTGGCAGAAGCTGCTGCAGGCTGGCCAATCAGAGCACAGCAGCAAAAACAATGCAGAGCTGAAATTGGCAACTTTTTAGGTAAAGTCTAAACTTTTTACCTGGACAAGTTATATTAAATCCCACAACTGGAAGTTGTGGGATTTATTATAACAATCAATTTGATACCAAATTCTTGGTATATAACATTTAAGGAGACTTTAAAATTTAAAATAAAGTCTGCCCATTCTAGCCTATGAAGGCCATTTACTTCAATGAGGGAAAAACGAATTTGGCTGTTTTTACCTCACCAGGGCTTATAAATCTATTTTTATAAAGTCCCTGCTTATAGTTACATGGCACCCAGCCCTAGGGGCACATAGGGCACACCTTAGGGGTGACTTATATGTAAAAATAAGGTAGTTTAAGACTTTGGAAGTACCTTTAATTCCAAAGTCGAATTTGCATATAACTTTAATTTAAAAGCAGCCAGCAAAGCAGGCTTGCTTTTAAAATGACACTGGGCACCTCAGCAATGCACCTAGGTGTGCACCACCTATGCTGTGGTCCCTAAACCTACATGCCCTACCATATACTAGGGACTTATAGGTAGGTTAGCTTAGCCAATTATAATTAGCCTAATTTGCATATCCATTTTACACAGAGCACTGGCCCTGGGCCTGGTAAGCAGTACCCAGGGCACAGCCAAGAGTCAGTAACCACCAGTACCTATCCAGAAAGAGTGGGGGTGATCAGGCAAAAAAAAAAGGACTTTCCTACACTGACATTGCAGGACAAAGTTAGAGAGTAAAATGTGGAGAAAAATGGCTGTTTTTTTCACCTCAATTTCAATATTTGTTTATTTCAATTGTTATTTTCTGTAGGAAAACCTTGTAGGATCGACACAAACGACCCCTTGCTAAATTCAGAATTTTGTATACTTTTCAGAAATGTTTGGCTGTCTGGGACCCAGCATTGGTTTCACCACCCATATCTGTCACTAACTGGAAGGAGGCTAAAAGCACAAACAATAGTAAAAATGGGGTATGTCCCAGTAAAATGCCAAAATTGTGTTGAAAAATGTGGTTTTCAGATTCAAGTCTGTCTGTTCCTGAAAGTTGGGAGGCTTGTGATTTTATCACTGCAAACCCTTTGTTGATGCCATTTTCAGGGAAAAAAGCACAAGATTTCCTCTGCAGCACTTGTCCCCCATTTTTTACATAAAACAAAACTTTTTCTGTATTTTGGCTAATTTATTTGTCTCCTCCAAAGGAACCTCAAACTCTGGGTACCTCTAGAAACCCTAGGATGTTGGAAAAAAGGATGCAAATTTGGCATGGGTAGCTTATGTGGACCAAAGGTTATGAGGGCCTAAGTGCAAACTGCCCCAAATAGCCGAAAAAAGACCTGGCACCTGAGGGGGGAAAGGCCTGGCTGCGAAGGGGTTAAATTGGAGCATCGCAAGCGTATTACTTTATTAGTGTGCACTTTCAAGCAAAAGGTCACATCTTTGAGAATG
This sequence comes from Pleurodeles waltl, assembly GCF_031143425.1. Taxonomy (NCBI): domain Eukaryota; kingdom Metazoa; phylum Chordata; class Amphibia; order Caudata; family Salamandridae; genus Pleurodeles; species Pleurodeles waltl. Next base: position 1,063,088,560 of record NC_090437.1, read on the forward strand.
AGCATCTCCTGTACAGTTGGGCAAATTATCTCTATTTTGGGCTTGTTTTGCTCCTTTAGTGGGGGTTGAGTCCTCAGAGACATTTCCAACAGCTCTCCTGGCATCTCAGGAAGTACATTCTGAAGGAACCTTTATTTGCTAGCTGCCTGTGCCATCCTTCTCCAATGCCTAGCTTCTGGTGCTGCTCTCCTGCAGGTGGGGTCATCTTGCCCAGCTCCTCCACTACCGGCCTGTGGCACAACCTCCTACCTGCATTTCTCAGATACAAGAACCTCCTGGATGCCTTTCAGACAGGGCCGTAGTCATGGGTGGAGAGGCATTTGAAGGCCAAGACAGACCATATTTATCTTTGGCTCCCCAAATGACTGCGGCAGCTGGCACAGTATTCCTAGGAGCATGAGTTCCGAAGGGGAATTAGCAATAAATATGTCTTTAAATTTTGATTTTATCTTTTTAGATTTGCTGTGCATTCCAAGACAGGTTGCATATTACACTCTGTCTTTTGAAAAATTGCTGGAGATCTTGTTTACTTTTTTTTTTTACTACAAACTGAGAGTATTTTCAATTCTGAGACAATCTCACTGGGGTACAGACAAGGCCACTGAAATTATGTGAAAGGGGAGGCCTAAAATTTGCAATAAGGTTGACTAAATTATGTTACAAGAAAATTCAAATTATTCAACTTAATGGAGTGCTTTATGTCATAGTATCACTTTAGTATTTTATTCATTTTTACACATTAGCTCTGTCACTGCACTACAAAGGTATCACTTCATTAGTACCAGTTCCAAATACAGCTTTAACTAACTGAAAAGAGACCAATCGACCTTTGCAAAGGACCTTCCACTGTCTGGCAGCAAGTGTTGCAGCATTCTTAATAACCTTTGATCTGGTTGAGCTAGAAACAAAATTTGTTTTTTTGTTAAAATATGTCGATGATGCAGCAGAAGATGATTTCTGTGGCAAATGCAGCAAATTTATAACTATGCTGAAAAGGCTGCAACCACAAAATCACATATTTCCACTGGCATTGCCAGAGGCTCATGGAGGCTAGTTTGCAATAGCTTTCCAAAGGCTGCCTAGCCAGTACCTGACCCTAACAAGCTGTGAAATCTACTCCCAGAACAAGGTCAATGGAACTGGGTATGAGGGGGTGTTTTTTACAGTTGCAAAACAGTTATAGTAGACCCAGGAATTTCATTAACTTGTAATGAGCCTATCTTTCACAAGCAAATAGTAGATGAGAGCTTTGAACAATGCAAACCACAGAGGAGGGGACTAATAATTTTCTTGCCTATGCCACTGGGTGGCCACACAGGCTCTGCACAAGGGAGAAGTGGTTCCCCCATTTTGCACTTTGGAAGTAAGATGCATGATGGGATTATTTAGAGTAAAGCAAACCAGAACTGCTACCAAAGTGCATAGGGTTGCCACTGAAATCTGTTATTCTATTTGTTAAGGTGGAGCCAGGAATCACCCCCAGCCACTACCTAGGACCATCCATAAAAGTGGCACCCCAAGGTACTCCTTTCCTATCCCTTTCTGACACTGTAGAAGAACAGAGGAAGGACTGCACCTTCAGGTTTTGACCTGTGAAGAGATCTGAAGGACTGAACCTGCTCTCACTTGTACCCAAGACAAAGCAGTGGACTCCAAGGGTCAGGTGGCTGACCTTCTGTGTGGCTAAACGAATACAACAAGCTGCACGAGGCCTTTTTCCTGAAGTGCCTACCTCACCAATTGCAACTTGACCTGTATTGAACACTGCCAGTGGCCTCTGCTGGAATGAGCCCTCACCCCTTAAGTATTGTGCTTGAGGTCCTGAGACCCTTTGCTGATTCTAACTGTACTTCTCCACCAAATTTCTGAAACCTCAAATATCTGACTTCCAGACACCAGAGGACCAGGACCAACTGGCCAAGCAGCTCCAGTTAAGGTGCGACTACAATGGGCGGAAGAAACAGATTTTCTCTTCTTAGAAGTTCTCCACAGCAGCAAATCTATTTCAGTGAGCCATTGGTGAAAAGATGTCCAGCCTTGTGGAACATTTTGTTGGACACAGCCTGTAGCCTTGCCTTGCTGGAGGATACAGAGCTTAAAAAGGAGACTACTGGGTACATTTTATTGAGTTCCCTTCCTGCCAACATAGTGGTTTGCCTGCCTTAATTATATGCTTACTGACCTCATCTTTGGCATCACCGCCATAGTCAAACTTCTCGAAAGGCCCTGTTGAGTAAGGGCTACCGGAGAATTGGCTATATGTCTGCCCACCTAATTAAAAATGGTCTGATACAGAGCTGTTTTTACTGTCCCTTAAACGAGGAAACCCTGGCAGTAAGGAAGATTTCAAAACATCCTCCCTCACCCTGGGAGATGGCTCCCATGGTGAGGAAGGCATTATCATTTTGAAATTACAAAAGAAATCATTTTGGTGCAAGGCTCCACTATGTTATGGAGCACTGCACCAAACTGAGAAAAAAATTGACAGGAACTGTAGTGACTGCAGTTCCTGACAAAGGTTTTGGAATGACTGCCAGCTTAATCGTAATTTCTAAATTCGGCTGGTGGCAACTCCGTCATGGCAATGGAATAATTTACTCCTTCAACCTGGTGGAGAACCAGGCATCCTGTCCCTAAGTCCGAACATAGATATTTTGACCGGACAAAGGTGTGAAAAATATCCAGCCAACAAGAGGTCCTCCTTTGATGTAAAAGTAAAACGTTCTTGCTCTGAGCTTTCCTCTCCAAAACAAGTGGCTTGAGCGAGATCTCATCTAATCCCAATCCAGCATCAAGAAAACTTTTCTAAATACAGGCTGCAACTCTGTCCAGCTGGAGGATTTCAACTTCCATTTCCAATACCAAATAAAATCTTTGGCCAGGATGAACCTGGTCGACCTAGCTAACCTGCACTCCATTGTGAGCAGCATGAAAATGGGATGAGGTCCCTGTAACTTGCGAACAGTGACTACTGATTTGATCCTTAATTTGCAACATGCTTTCTGCCTTAAATAAAAAAAAAGAAAATCATATCTTCTTTTCCCCTTATTGGAGTTTTGCTATTTTAGAGTCATTTTGTTTGCTAGATTTTTCATTATTTTTGTAAATTGAAGCAGGATTCAAACTGTGTTGGTACTTCCAAAATGCTTTACACATTTTCTATGATAAGCCAGTCTGCTTTGCGCCATAGCTATGAGGGGTTGACCTTGGCTTTATATTACTGAAACCTTATACTGCACTTAACAGATTTGTGACTTTATTAATTTTGGTGGAATACCATCCACGCCAACTAATAGTTCAGTTTCTAAAAGTATCATTTTTCTATCTGTATAAAGTTTCCTGTTTATCTGTTGCTCTGACTAGCAGTTTCTCTATGCTTGTGATTTTACATCCTGGAGGACAATTGGTGCTTCTATGTACTGCAGTTCTGTTCTTCCTTTTCTTCGTTTTTGCTTTCAAACATGGGGCCTTGATTTACTAACAGCACTACTCTTGCATCATATCTTTTAATTGCTAGGTAGTATTTCTCGAGTCAGTGCACTGTAATTCTTTTACTGAACCCCTGTTCTCCTTCCCTTTTCCCAATTCTTTTGTCCAAGAACTCCCTTTTGGAATGTATTCCCTACCTTTCCCTTCCCTTCCCTTCCGTTCCCTTCCCTTCCTCTCCCTTCCCTTCCCTTCCCTTCCCTTCCCTTCTCTTTTCTTCCCTTTCCTTCTCTTGCCTTCTCTTCCCCACCCCTTCCCTCCCTTCCCTTCCTTTATTCCTTTTAATTCCCCCATTCACAATATTTATTTTTATGTTCTACCTTGAATAGAGAATAGAGACAAAATATTGCAACCCAATACCACCAACAAAATCATTTAGGGGTTAAAAGGTGGTATTGGGTTGCAATATTTTGTCTCTATTCTTGAGCTATCCATAATCCTGGTTGGCACTGTCTGACCAATATGGTCAGTTAATTTGATAGGTAACGCGAAGTCTTGTTGCTAAGGACTTTATAAGTGATGTAGCTGGTCTTCAAGATGATCTTGGCTGGAAGCGGGAGCCAGTGTAGACCTTTTAAAGGAGGGGGTGATGTGGCCATAATTCTTTAAGCCCTTGATGAGCCATGCCTCTGCATGTAGTATATCTATCAAATGTGCTAGTGTTAATAAGTAGATTGCTTGTCTGAAAATGACCCCTTGGGGACCCAAATCCCACCTGTAGAATTCCCAGAACTCCTTGTATCCTAGTAGAACCTGGAGATGTTCTCTCTTTGTCCCGTTGGCCCTCACCAGTCCACATCTACTCTGTGGAGGCAACATCTGAGAAAAATAACTGCATAGGGATATGGTGCATAAAGACTTCTTACACATTATTTGTTACAAGTTCTACTTACCTCAGAGGTTTTCCTTACTTCATGGACTGTACTGTCGTAGTTTGGACTCTTGCTCTGAGCAAGACTGCTGGTCTCAGGATGACAGTACTTTTGTTTGTAGGTGACTAAGTTTCTTCCTACAACTAGTTGTAACTGTTGTCCAAACCTTACCGGCTTACTAGCAGTACTTCACCAGAAACACAATAGTAAAGAGGTGATTTGTAGCAGTCGCTTACGCATGGACTCAAAATAAGATCTCTCAGGGTTGTCGTGGTTAAACGGAAATTACCCTTTTCTCACAGATTATTATGTCTCATACAAACAAAGGCAATAACACAGATGCAGTGAAGTTATAATAGTTTTTTATTTAACATAACTTCAATTTGTTATAAGTTGCATGAATTGCAATGATTAGGATAATGAATATACCAAGCAACAGTATTGTGAAGAGGAGATTCGTTGTTATAAAGACCCCTACCATTATGCAATATATAACAGGAATATATGTATAGGTATGAAAATGTAATAAGCCCTAATTCCCTAAGGAGAGTAGGTCTAACCTCCTACCTAAAGAAGGAGAGCTGGGTTCGTTAAACCTAATCTGCCAAAACCGTGTCCATGAGCGGAGCCCCCAACCCTCGTTACCTTGGAATGAGGTTTCTATCTCAGACTCCGCAAGGACACGAAGACTGGGTCAGCGTCAAGATGACTGCAGCATCGGTATCAGCGATGGTGGCGATGCCCTCTGTTCGGAATCCCTCTGATTATTTGTCTAAAAGTGTGTTGTATTTATACAGATCTACAAGGTCCCCTGACATAAGTTTTATTCATAACAATAGATAACAGGCATGCTTGGGACGGCAATTAATATCAACAATCCCTCGAAAGTATAGAGAGGGAAAATCCCTAAGTGTGAATGCCTACTGTATGTTTGTCTTTCGTGCTTGATCTTGACGCCTTGGCGCAATGACACTGATAATAGAACCCATAACAAGTGGCCTAACTATAAACAAGGCCGCCATTTTAAAGGAAATAAATAATTAAATGGACTAAGACAGAGCAAGCTAAGTAGGTTAAAAGTCACTGGGTGACGGGGGCACGAGTTTACAAGCCTACGGCTAAGCTAACTCCTGTTATCCCGCTAAAACAAACTAGGATTCACTACACCCTCCCCATTGCCGTAACAGGTATGATGAAGGTAAGGAAACCCAAGCGCTAAAAAAGCTGCTACTGAACCAAAAAGCCAAAAAACGAAAATGAAAACTCAAGCTAAAAAAAAATGTACGTAATGACAAAAATAAATGCTGTGTGTTAAAATACGTCTTTTAAAAAAAACATTCAGAGATGTTAATATCAACTATGACAAGTATAGCAAACTTTCAGTTAAATTGCTAGTTTTTAGAACCGGGAACTGGCAAGCGAATTCACCAAATTATGTGCTATATGCAGGATCTTGAACAATGTCATTGAAGTCATCATTCAAGGATCTTAAAAAAGAGTCAACATCGTCTTAAGTGAAATTGAGAGCCGGACGGACAAACGGATCCACAGAGCAGAAGTGAGCCATATTCATTGGTGTATCGACACTCGCTGCAGCGTCCTCATCCATGTTAGTTTGTATAACAGAAGGCTCATAGGTGGCCTCGCGGAGCAACCTCAGTCTCAAGGGGCATGACCGTGTATGAACCCTCATCGGGGACATCAGCAGTTCGTGGTCCACAGGAGATGATGGTGCAACAGCAAGACAGACCATAGGCAGATGTTCAAAGAGACACCATATGCAGCAGAACACCGGTTGTACACACCAGAGTAGAGGCCGGAATGACAATGACCAGTCAAACTCTAGTTCCACCAGCAAAGGTGTACCGGAGATCCGAACCATACGTTCACGGCACAGCAGGGTTGACGGGAGCGGCTCCATTGCTCTGTGTCGCTGGAAAAAAACAACCACCGCGAATCAGAAAAAATAGCAGTAGTAGTCCGCCAATTAAAGCCAAAATAATTGGTAAGCCACCAAACACACTGGAAAAGAGAGAATGGATGGCTGATGGGATGACTCCGAAGACAGTCTGGAAGATGGACACGAAACCAGACCCGACAGCCTTAAAGAAATGAACAATCCCAGTGGTGCTTGAAGCGTTGAATATTCTGGATACCAACTCTCCAAAGTGTATGGGGAAATCGGTATTTAAAAGGGATTGTATCTCGGCTGATGATCTCGCAACCTGGAGAGCATACGTCTCTTTTGCGGATGTCAAGGCGATCTGTTTTTGAAACAATAGCGCCTTCAGTCTACTCAACTTGTCATAGTTCACATTAATAGTATCAATGTGGGGCCACATTTCAGATACGTGTATCTCTCGTGTGGGGGGAAACAAAACATGGCCACAACACGTAACGACCTTTGTGACTGAGATTGCGTAGGCAATTCCAGGTCGCAAGCCGCAACAGCTGTCATAGCTCAGTAGAACATAACTCCCATTAGAAAGTACATGAAACACTGAACGAATCAAGGGGACGGTAGTACCCTTCAGAAAACAGGCCAAATTTGCGACCCCCGCATTGCAAAGACCGTGAAGAGACACCTGTTTGCATATCATGGAATGACGAACATTTGTCTCACATTCACTTCTGCTAAGAAAGACCTCCTGTTCGCCGTTCAGATATCGATACTCAAAGGGTAACTCCCACTCTTCCTTAATAAAGCTATCTCCTAGCTGTTCATAGCGTCCCACTGCAAGATGTTTCAGGCAGTTCGAGAAACGAAAGGTCGAAAACGGTAAATTAATAATGCCGTGTAGGAGCCAGATAGTTGAAGGACTTTCTGCCACTGTGAAGGGCAACTTATCTAATTTTTCTACTTGAAGCAATGTAAAACGAGCCTCCCTTTTAGCCATTGTCTCTTGTTCCCTGGGAAAATTAAAAGCAGCAAACAGTTCGCTTCCATTAATGTATTTCCATGGAATGTGGCCACTTCTCAGTGTCTGCAATGCCCAACCCAGCTGCGTGATGGAACGTAGCTGTGTTTGCCCATGATATAACCGGGACAAATCAGTCTGAGTGATATCAATAGCAGATGACACTATATTCGACAGTGAGTATATCCTGTTGGATAGGGTGTTCATGCCATTATCGACAACAGCCAATGTTTTTTCCAAATTCTCCTTATCAAGTTGCCGTAAACGTGCAGCAGCCTCAATTTGAGAAAGTTTCCAAATTTCATTATACATAGCATATAAAAAACGTTTTGAGCGATGCTTCCTAGGACCCAGTAGGAAATCTTGTAAATCTATACTTTCTGGAAGAGTGTTCAGGTGTTGTTTAACCGCTGTTAAAGTGTTTGTCTGCACCCATTGCTGACACAGCTTACCCACACTGTATGTTGTAATGATACCAGTATGTTGACCTGATAGAAAGCGAGGGTCAGGCCTATGAATGGAAAAACCCCATGAAGAGTTTAAAAACCGCTTCTGACACTCATCAGTGTCGGTGGGCCATACCAACCATCCCCCGGGACGGGAAAGTGAAGAATTATAATTACCAGCCCTAACCAATGCATCTAGCCTGTCCTCTGAAACATTAAGAAAGTGTTGCCAATATCCAAATGTTGTCGGTGTAGGAATATTGGGCGTGTTTAAATCTTAAATTTTTGCTAACCCCAGACACGATGTCTGCTCAACAGTGTCATTCAAGAAAATCATTTGTACAGGAATTAAGCAAGCTCGAAACAAAGCTTCTCTACCCTGAATTTGCCAATCTTGTGTTCCCCATACACTCTTCAAATCGATAGTGTTCTTCCAATATTCATATCCTTCAATCGAGAGTCGGGAAACAAAGGGGTCTGAATAAATCAGTTTTGTATCTGTTAGCAAGAGTTTTCTAAATTGTGTTGTAGGTAATTTAAAATAATATGATTCAGCTTTCTTCGTATCATGCCCAGAAAAGTATGTGAATTTGTCACTGTAATACTTTGGACTCCCCACCCGTGGTGTTGAACAGTGTTCCCATTGTGTGTAGTTAAAGAGAGGCCTATATCTAGTTGCACGGTGCAGGTAGTGATGTCCCCAATTGTTATAGCAGAACATTTCCCCATAATTCATTGTATAATCATATACATCATCCCTCCCAAAAGCGGAGTAGTCCTTCATCTCAGTTAGCATGGAATCAACTGTTTGGACATCCCAATCATCAGAGACAACATTAGGTGTAATAACATCAGACATAGAAATCTTGAACACGTATGGCATTTGAATTATCTCTGTAGGCCCGTAGATATCGAACAGAACTTTGTCCCAGACAATCCCATCAGGAATTGGAATAGCCGTAATATTGACAGGGGACAAATCACGCCGGACCTTATGTGATGAACGATGTGGTGTTAAAATTACATCAACAGGCTCCACTGAGGAGCGATCAGCAATATAGTGACCATTAATTAGTAAAAAGAAAACAGTCACAAACCCAATCCATAAAAACAATGCAATAAATGTCAAACAAAACCAGAGATAGTTCCATGGATATATCAAATAGTTCTGCTTAAGCCATTAATAGAATTGGCCACCTCTCGAACATTTTCCAGTCTCAGTAGAGGATGAATCAGAAGAAAAATCATCTATGTCTATAAAATAGCCAGAGGAAGTCTCCGCAAACACAGGACCCATGGAACGCTCATCCACTGCTCGTGGAAGTTCTTGATAGACAACGTTGTTAGTCGTGGAAGTGTTCGTGTAAAATACAGCCAAATCCTGCAGCGGGGAGTCCTCCGAAGGTGTTACTGGAACCAACAAAAGTTAATTGTCCGCCCTCCCCATTGTCGAGGAAGTGTTCGGAACAACAGCTGACATAGTTGCATAGTCAGAAGTAGCGATGGTCATCCTACCATGTAGAGGGACGTCCTGTTGGGTAGTGAGAGGGGATCGGGAACTACCAAAGGGACCTCCTGGTCTACTGTGAAGAATCGGCCACATGGTGTAATTTGGTGTCATCAATGGAGATAAATCTGTTGGATTTGGAACCAGACAACGGTGGAAGGATGACAGTCCTGGTGCCTTTTATCCCCAAGACCGGTACAGGCGCTCTGTATGATGGACCAAACTCTTTTTTCACAGCGATCTTCTCAAGAACCAGATCCCCAATGTTAGGAATCCAGCCAGTCGAAGTTTCCGCCAAGTCCCTTATTCCCAAGGTGGCAGCACTTGCAGATGATTTATCATCACGGAATTGTTGAAGCTCCTGCAAAACAGCGAGACGTTCTTTTATGTCAAATGGTGTTTCTGCTGCCACCATACCAGGGGCATCAAGATCGGGGACATACATAGTCGACCCAAAGAGAACCTCATATGGAGACTTTCCCCCCAAGGACCATCTTGGCAGATTATTCAGTGCTCTCTGGACCCCATATAGGTGATATAACCAACTGCGGCCTGAACCTAATACTCGAGCTGTTAAGGACTGCTTTAGATCACGATTCCGCCTCTCCACGACCGAATTTCCCTCGGGATGGTATGGTGAGGAGTAATGGAGTTCAACACCCATCATCCTCATGGTGTCCCTGAAAGCCTTAGAGGCAAATGCAGGGCCCTGGTCCGAATGGAATGCTGCAACCGCATATGTACCGATAAAGATCAGCAAATCTTTTATAACAGTCCGGGCGTCAGCCGACCACTGTGGCCATACCCACAGGAATCCAGAAACAGAAACCACAGTGGTCCAGGTACACACAATGGAGTGGCTTGTCTGACACTAAGAGAGATGTCTGCGGAGGGCGTCTGATATTTGAGCCCTTAATCTGCTGACAAATGTCACAGCCAAGGACATACGTTTTAGTCCGTCTGCATAGACCAGGCCACCAATACCGTTGTTGTAGAATGGTGATAGTGGCCTGTATACCAGCATGTGCAGAAGCGACACCCTCATGTGCAGCTGTAATCTGCCCCAATCTTTGATCTTCATTTGGGATCACTCGATCACCAACATCAGGAATTGTTGCAAAAGCAACATTCTGTGCACTGATATGATATGTATAGTTTGTAGGGTATCCTTTCGGAAGGGGCTTGCCTGCAGCTGAGGCTTTAACGGCAATCAGTATTTCATTATCCAACCTCGTCCGAGAACGAGTCACTGCAGCCACAGAAGCCGTAGCTACTGAAGCTTTGGCTGCTTCGTCAGCCAATGTATTACCGGCAACATGTATTCCTACACGTTGGTGCCCCAATGTATGAACTACATGGACACATGGCAGCTTATCCTTAAGATCAGCCACCCTTTCCCACAATATTTTGTGTTTAATGGTGTTCCCTTTAGAATCTCTAAACCCGTTCAGTATCCAATGATTGAGGTATTCATTGTATGACTGGACGCAGTAATATGAATCACAGACGATCAAAGTCTGTGTTCCTGGCTCTGAATGTTCGAGCGCTAGAAGAAGAGCCTTAAGCTCGGCCAACTGGGCTGTGCAGTCCCCTAAGGTCTGGGTGTAGGTATTATGAGGATGGAAAACTCCGTCTTCCATTACCCCGCACACGGCTGCGCAAGCTGCCGAGTATTGATGTTTAGTACCCACAGCCGGTTGTGCCGATCCGTCAGTGTAAATGATGGTATCATAACTGTCTATTGGCAATATGTGTAAGGGAGCGGGGTACTCCTGTTCATACTGGAGAGATTCTTGTGTCTGAAGTCTTGGGTCAAACACATAATCTACATCAGTGGCGGTCAGAGATGTTGTCCATTGAATCCAGCGTGGATGTAATGCCTTAGCGTTTGGAACGCTCGCTTTGGTGACAGCCTCTAAGGCCGGTACCGGGGAGACAACAATAATGCGCTTCCCTTGGGCAAGTGGCCTCTCCTTTATGACGGCCATCTGAACTGCTGTCAGAATTTTTTCAGTAGGAGCAAAACGTTTCTCTGCATTGGAGTACAAATGTGATTTGTATGCTATCGGCACCGTGTCACCCTCATTAAAGGTGACATAGGTAAACCCAAGGGCACCAGCTATTATTCTGATGACCAAATTAGTTTTATTGTCACGTGTGTACAAGTGTCTAGCCTCCAGCATGTCCCGTTGTATATCCCTAAGGATGTGTGTGTGTGCAATTGTCCATCGCCTGCTAGAAAAATTGGGCTGAATCAAGTCATATAGTGTCTTGACGCGTTCGGCGTAATCTGGAATGTATGCTCTGCCAAAATTAAAGAAACCCAGTAATGACTGTAATTTCTTAAGTGTGTTTGGAGGCTGTAGCTGAGCACACTTCTCTAAGAAGTGCGGGGCCAGGCTCTTCCCCTCGTGTGATAGTTCATATCCTAGGAACAATACACTAAGAAAGGCTATCTTGCTTTTCTTAAAATTAAATTTATATCCGAAGGCGGCAAATCCCAAAATTATCCGATCGACCCTTGCAAGATGAATGTCAAGGGTGTCATCAGTGAGATAGATATCATCTGCATATGATAATGCCTCGGAATCAAGTTCCTGTAAGATTGATGTGACACGGGCCGAAAACAGTCTTGGGCTGTTTTTATAGCCTTGTGGTAAACGACAAAAGCGTTTCTGAGAGCCAAAGGAAAATGCACTTAGGTCTCTACTTTCATGTGCTAAATTCTGGCAGAAAAATCCATTAGATATATCCAAAGTAGTTTTGTATTTTTTACGCACTATATTATTAATCAGCGCTGTGCTGTGTGAATTTTGTATAGCATAAGTGCGTGCATGACTATTTAAGTGTCTATAATCAACCACTATTCTATATGAATGATCAGGTTTTGTAACGGGAAATAGCGGATTATTCACTGCCGATGTACAGTGCTCAATTACTCCCTGGTATTCAAGTTGTGACAGTATCTCCGTCACTGGAGCTTTTGCTTCATGTTTAACAGGGTACTGTAGCTGCGGGTGTGGTGTAGACCTAACGGGAATAACATGACAAGGAGAGTCCTTGTCCCAACCTACATGATTACGGTATAATGCAGATGCCTGCGCTAAAGCCCAATCCGCAGCATAGGCTCTTTTGTCTGCCTCCGGAACAAGATCGGAGAAAGAAGGCAAAATGACATCTTCCCCATGTGGGAGCTTGCGGACATGTTCAGGTGGCCAGTCTCTCTCGGCCAAAAGGATATCACTAGTAAGTTCATCCCAGAATATTACACTAATAATGCGTTCCACGTCTCCCTCTATCTGAATTGTTAAATCATAAACCCGATCGGGTGGGAGGACGCGGCCATCCGCCGTTTCAACTGCGATATAATCGCTAGTTGCTGTCGCATCCAGATGATCTTTCAGACTCTGGCGACATATCGTGACCTCTGCGCGCTGTCCAACAGAGTCACTGCCCACCTCTTGTTCCTCAACAGTGTTCTCAATACTACTGGCATTTTTAACTGTCAGTGCTGCCACTTTCTTCTTTTTAAACTGTGGCTTTTGCTGAGGAGTCTTTTCTTCATTTTTAATGGTAGACTGCAGCGAGTCTTTCTTTTCTTTCACGTATTCCGGACGTCGATCTTGACGGCCCCCTCTCTCGCTACGTTTATCCGGTGCGTCCTGAAAGGAACGAGAAGGACGTGAATCAGTATATCTGTCTGGAGTTCTAATGTTATCCCTATTCCTGAAATTATATCTCCTGTCGGAGTACTCCAGATGCGGAGAATCAGCTCTTTTAATTCTCCTATCCTTGAAATCCTTTTGTTTGTCCCAGCGCTTTTTAGACCCCTCTAGTGCCTGCCTTGTACCTTCCTTATGGGTGGTACTCGGTATGTCCAATTTTTTAGGTTTGGCTCCCAGCCCATCCCGTCCTATACTAGTATAGGTATCAGAGATTATTTTCGGTAGCTGTCTCTTTTGTTCCTGGTGTGGAGTTTCCCGGAGACGCTGGCGTATCGCCAGTGCTACTGCTTCCCCTTTAATATTACTTAATATTATCGAGGAGACGGTGTCAAAGTTACGCATCAATTCATCCCCAGATCTAGGGCCGGTGCAGCCCCATGCTCATTTTGTATTTGTTTCAACACTTCCGGTAAATTGGCCAGTGTAGGGGTACCATGCGTGGTTGTATAAACGGCAGCGAAGACTATACCCCAAGTGGCACATTCATCCACCGAGGGAACCATCCCGAATGGCAAGCACATAGTGAGCAATCTATGTTTCTCCTGTGGCCCCGTATGGGGGAACACAGCTTCCAGCTGATTTGTTTTCTGAGCAATCCAGAACGGTATTTTTTCTCGATCCGTGGGCACTTTACCCATAATGGTATGCACCGTTTGTGGATTAATCCCAGTGGCCAATTGATATCCACCAGCTACTGGCGGTGCTGGACGCGCTGGTGTAGTGTTCAATGTTCGCATTACGAACTGGACCAATCGTCTATATAATGCCACTAATTCATTATATAATATCCTTAAATCTACAAGCGGCATAGTCTGTATGCCTGGGTGAGGTGTATATGTGGCAAACATAGGCCACGTAGGCCCTTCATTACTTAAAGGACCTAGCCTCACCTGCCGCAGTATATGTGGTAGGGCGCCTTCAAACCAGTTTTGATGCTCCTGATATGTGAGCGATATTTCATGATACTGGTATGCTTCGTACCTTACGGGTACGTCCGCAATGTCATAAGTGTGAAATGTGTGCGTTCGTTGGTCAGCCTCAGGAAAGGCAACCCAACAGTAAAATGTTTCCGTTTGGTATGCTTCAGTTGCTTCTATAATCAAAGTAACTTCCCCGCCCTCTTCTGTAAGGCCATGTGTTAATAAATGTTGTTTAAGTGCATGTCTAGCATTCACAGGAATGTCTATGGTATTAGCCATAGTTGTTTAGAGAAACGGAACACCAAAATAGGGGAAGTTTTTTCCTTTTGTGAGTTTGAGCTCGAACAACCTACAGCCCACTTAGGAGTTACCTGTTTGGCCGAGGAGGATTCTCCCAAAGACCACGGACGTCTCCGTATAATGGTACTGAGGGTACCTGTTGTCTGTGAGACAGCGATAATCAGGGTAACCGTAAATTAGTGCCTAAACACCATCGTTGGTGGCGCCATGTCGTAGTTTGGACTCTTGCTCTGAGCAAGACTGCTGGTCTCAGGATGACAGTACTTTTGTTTGTAGGTGACTAAGTTTCTTCCTACAACTAGTTGTAACTGTTGTCCAAACCTTACTGGCTTACTAGCAGTACTTCACCAGAAACACAATAGTAAAGAGGTGATTTGTAGCAGTCGCTTACGCATGGACTCAAAATAAGACTTCTCAGGGTTGTCGTGGTTAAACGGAAATTACCCTTTTCTCACAGATTATTATGTCTCATACAAACAAAGGCAATAACACAGATGCAGTGAAGTTATAATAGTTTTTTATTTAACATAACTGCAATTTGTTATAAGTTGCATGAATTGCAATAATTAGGATAATGAATATACCAAGCAACAGTATTGTGAAGAGGAGAGTCGTTGTTATAAAGACCCTACCATTATGCAATATATAACAGGAATATATGTATAGGTATGAAAATGTAATAAGCCCTATTACCCTAAGGAGAGTAGGTCTAACCTCCTACCTAAAGAAGGAGAGCTGGGTTCGTTAAAACTAATCTGCCAAAACCGTGTCCATGAGAGGAGCCCCCAACCCTCGTTACCTTGGAATGAGGTTTCTATCTCAGACTCCGCAGGGACACGAAGACTGGGTCAGCGTCAAGATGACTGCAGCATCGGTATCAGCGATGGTGGCGATGCCCTCTGGTCGGAATCCCTCTGATTATCTGTCTAAAAGTGTGTTGTATTTATACAGATCTACAAGGTCCCCTGACATAAGTGTTATTCATAACAATAGATAACAGGCATGCTTGGGACGGCAATTAATATCAACAATCCCTCGAAAGTATAGAGAGGGAAAATCCCTAAGTGTGAATGCCTACTGTATGTTTGTCTTTCGTGCTTGATCTTGACGCCTTGGCGCAATGACACTGATAATAGAACCCATAACAAGTGGCCTAACTATAAACAAGGCCACCATTTTAAAGGAAATAAATAATTAAATGGACTAAGACAGAGCAAGCTAAGTAGGTTAAAAGTCACTGGGTGACGGGGGCAGGAGTTTACAAGCCTACGGCTAAGCTAACTCCTGTTATCCCGCTAAAACAAACTAGGATTCACTACAGTACAGGCTCTGGGGACTGAGGTTCTCCAGCCTTAACATCTTTTGGAGGGCTCTCCTATGGCTGGTGCAGCATCCTACAACCACCTGAATGGTCCTTTATAGCTGGCGTGCAACTTCTGGGATTCAAGTGGTTCCTTGCTGCTGAGGTGGTGGTAGCCGATGTTTCGGACAACCCTATGTGGCTGGGGCTTCACTAAAGTCTGGATGGCCCCTCAAGTCTTAGTGGCTATCTTGGTTTGCAGACACTATTTAAACCCAACTCAGGAGCAACTCAATGCTTTGCATTGAGTTTTCCTGGTGGGCGGAGTTCCTTGTCTGCGTCAACTTCAACTCTGAGGAATTGAAGCCCTCGCATGGAGCACAGGAGGTGTTGATCATCCACAACTACCTAAGCTAAGTGGCAAACCTTGTCTTCTAAACTTAGCGTGAGTGACAGCAGCATGATATACAATTGGGAACCGTTCCTGCCCATACAAACAATTTGAGAGACATGGACGTTTTCTACTTTATGGCTTAGTACACAGATGAGACATATTTGTGGCATAGCCCACAATGTATAGGCCAATTGGGCAATAACTAACCCGATATATTGTGGAACTCAGGACTCTGTCCCATTTATATGTTATTTGCATGTTAAATCTACATATGTAGCAGTGAGTTCATCAAGATACTATAGCCCAGATTTAAAAGGGCCTGGCGCCTCCTTGCGCCAAATTAGCGGCATTTTTGGTCATGCTAATCAGGCCCATCGAGGCCAAATTTGCCACGCCATATCTACAAAGTGACGCAATGCATGCATTGCGCCACTTTTACCCGGTTGTGCCACATTATGCCTGCGCCAAACATAATGTATGCAAGGGGGACGTTCCCCCATTAGAGGGGCCTAAAAAATGGTGCAGTGCAATCTAAGAGATTCCACTGCGTCATTTTCAGTGGCTACTTTTAATACCTGCCTAGAAAAGGCGTTAAAAGGGGGCACACCATTGCTTTCAATGCGCCCCTATGTACTGTACAGGATTAGCACCAAAATCTTGGCATTAATCCCATACAGTACATCGAGAACGTCAAAAATGTTGACGCTATTGCCCCAACCAGCGCCATGGTGCGCCGTAAATTAAATACGGCACACACTTGGTAGTGGTAGGGAGGCTAAGGGGGTCAAGAAAAGTGGCTGTATTGAATGCAACACCATTTTTCCTAAATCTGGCTCTATAAGTCTGTCATTTGCTCGTTTATAAGCATATGCTAACAGTGTGTGAACTCCCTTTGAGTACTACTACTATTGGTGCTGTTTATTTGTGTATGCAAAAAGTCAGCACTGCTCAAAAGTCTTTATGTGATGTGTCTTTTATTATTCTGAAGTAACAGAAGCATGTTGACATCAGAAACCCTGACCCTCCCCAGCGACCAATGTTCATGAATCCCAGGCGAGGGAAGTTGTATTTACCTCATGTAAAAACTGGACACAATTTTTTCTGTAAGGGCTATGCCTGGATAAAAGCATATTACTTTCAATTCTTCCCATTAACAGGCAGGACCTCACATGACAAGCCCTTTATGTCTGGGTGAACTCTAGAAGTGAGTACCAAACCTTCAAAGTATGAAGTGTAATGCAAGACCTATATGTAAAAACTGGTGACCTCAATGTCTGTTTTCTCCACAGGCATGAATGTGCAACTGTATATCTTTACTTCTTTTGGTTATTTTGTTAGATTATTGTTTGTTCCCAAACTCCCTTCCTTTGGGAACATTGGTCTGATATTGTTAAAACTGAAATCCTGTTGACCGTCAGATGTTCACAGAGGATTGAGGGGTCCATGCTGCCTCTGCAACTAAATGCGGAGAGAAGAATGCATTCCACCTAGGACTGCCATGACACCACTGAGAAGGGCATTGCCTTCATCACATTCTTCAAACGGGAGAGTTGGGTCAAGCAGTCTTGGGCCCATATTTATACTTTTTTAGCACCGCATGTGTGCCGCTTTTTGACGCAAAAGTGGTGCAAACTTACAAAATACAATTGTATTTTGTAACTTTGTGCCGCTTTTGCATCAAAACATGACACAAAGAGGCGCTAAAAAAGCACAAATATGGGCCTTGGACTTCTTGGTGATGTGCTGCTTGAATGAGAGGCATGTGGTGAATGTGAATCCCAGAGATTTTGCATGGTCTGTTTTCTGAGCTTGAATACTGGTATATTTAGGTTGGAAAGCTAGGCTTATAGCAGGGGTTGTTTGCTGCTGTTTGCAAACAGAAGAATTTCAATCTTTGTGGGATTTATTTCAGAAAATTATTTCACATCAAAGACTTGATGAGTTTGAGGAAAACCGTGAATTTCAGTATGTCATTGGTTGAGAATAGTTTTTAAGGAGAGTTGGGCATTGTCTATACAGCAATGGATTTCAAGGCTAGTGTCTGCAAAAATGGAAAGAAGAGGTTCCACATATAAGTTAAAGATAATGGGACAGATTATGAAGATTTGCTGTGCTCCACAGTAGATGAAGCACATCTGTGTTCTTCCAGACCATAATTCAAGCTGGCAGATATTGGTGTGGTAGTATCTGCAGCACTTCAATGTAATATCTGAAAATCCTGTGTCTGTTTTTAGGGTGTTGATTAGAAGTGCATAGTTGAAAGTGGCGAAAGCTGCAGCAAGGTTAAGCAGGACCAGGAGGTCTATGTTTTTCCTGTTGTTGAAGAGAAGGATATTATTGACTACTTGTGGCTGTCTCAGTGATGAGTATGGTTAGAAACCTGATTAGTATTCCTGTTTAAGGTTATTCCTGCTGACGTGGTCTTGTATATGGATGATGATATCAGTTCTCAATGATTTTCCTTAGGAGTGAAAGGTCAGCTGGCTCCATGGTTGTTTATTTTTAGCAAGGGAAGAATCTGAACTGTCTTAATGGCAACTTGGAATGTACCATGGTTTAGAGAGGCATTATCAGTGTAGAGAAGGGGTGTGATAGCTACTCCTTAGAGGGGTTTGATGATGGAAGAAGGAAGAGTGTGACCTTCTTAAGAGGTTGCTTTGAGAAAGTTCGGGGTAGTGAAGTGATCCATGTATGAGACTGGATTTAGAGAAGTCCATTTGGTCATGATTTGAATGGGGATTGCTGGTATTGTGGGGGCCATGGAAATGGTGATGACACTGGAATTGATTTTGTTGATCTTCTTGATGAAAAAGTCATTGAAGACAGGTAATTTTTCAAATGCAGTACGAATTGTGGGTTTTTGAAAAGTATTGGAGTAGTATTTGTCAGCCTTGAGGAGGGTTTGGTTTCTGTTGCTTGCCTCGTCAATGGTGTACTTCTAGTAAGAGACTTTGGGGCTCATTATGAACCCGGCGGTTCAGACCGCCATGCCGGCGGCGGCGGAAAAGACCGCCAACCTCATGGCGTTCTGAACCTTCATATTATGAACACAGGGAGGGCTGCCTGTGGCGGCCCTCCACCACAGCCAGGCTACCGCCGCCAGGTAGCCTGACGATGGTGGATATCTTTATCCGATAGGGCAGTGCTGCAAGCATCGCCACCCTCCGGATAATTAACCCGGTTTTCTCAGCCTTTCTTCTGGGGGCCCCTGCACTGCCATGCACTTCGCATGGGCAGTGCAGGGGCCCCCGTGCAGTGCCCCGTAGCGTAGGTCACTGCCCGAATTATAGGCAGTGATCTGTGCAACGGGTGCTGCTGCACCTGCTGCACTGAAGCATTGACGACGGCTCCGTGTGGAGCCGTTGGCAATGCCCTGGTCCAACAGAATGTTTGTAATTCATCCGCCCGGGTCTCAAGGGGGTTGGCGGTCTATGAAAAGACCGCCAGCATGAACACGGCAGGGTTTACCGCCGTGTTTATAAAGAGTCCCTTTATCTGTATTAATGAGGGGTCAGCAATTGGAATAGAGCGTGATGAGTGGAGTCAGATCAACCAGTGGTTTTGATCTTTTCAACTTTTTGTGATGTTTTTATTAAGATCTTGAGTGTACCAGAGTGCTGAGGGCTTTCTCTTGTAGGAATGGTTTTCAGTGGAACATTGTGTTTGACCTGAGTTCTTATAGGATGTTGTAGATATATAAGAGATTATTGACAACTGTGTTGGGCTAGAATCACTTTGGCAGGTTGCTTAGTTTTTAGTATGCTTTTCAGATGCATGCCTTTTATTGTTTCAAAGTTATTTTCCATTTGTTCTATAGTCCGTCCCTGATGCTAAGGTGTAGTATATGCAATTGTGAAGGGGATGCCTAAGGGGATGCCTAAGTGGTAATTAATGAGTTTTTGTTTTTATTTACAGTGTGTGGAAAAGTATGTAGAAGGCTTCCTTCATGCATTTTGTGTGGAGTTGCCAGGGAGGTTGAGTTTATCAAGTAAATAGAGTTGATGTATTGGATAGAGAGAGAGGTGCTGAGGTTGAATATTTCTTTGAGGGAGTGCTTGTTTGAGCCTCGTGGTTTGTAGACCAGATGAAAAGAGGCTATTTTGGAATTTGGAATTAGTATTGTATCCGAAAATACAGCAATACTGCAGCTATGAGCCTGATGAGGGGCCGCTATAGACACAAAAAAAAAAAAAAATCTAACTATTGCAGGGATTATATGTGGGATTCTTTTGCAGGTAGATAGTGGAGGGCCAGAGGTGGAAGTTTTTTTAAAATAACAAAAAAAATTTATATGTACATGTATATAGACATACCCACACATCTAATTATATAAATGACACATGACAGGGAGAAATGCTTTTGCCATATTTAAAAAGCCTATCTTTATATTTTTATCACCCGTAAGGTATGCGTTCTAACCCAACTGGGTAGGGTGCAAATGTATCAAAATAGGACATGTTACATATGCTTCCACAGTGAAATATAACCTAAAAGTAATTTCACTGTCTAGACCTTGCTAGACTTTACCCTGAACAGGCCTAGATGGAAGAAAAACCTTTAGTTCCTATCTCTGCTTGAGGAAATGCTATAAGAGTGCTTCAAAGTTATTTCTCTACTTAATTTTAAGCTAATTTAATGGTAGTACATTTTACAGTAAGGTAAAAAGGAAGTGCTGCAATTTTTGTCATTGATTGGATACAGTTATTAATACTCTGGATAGTGTCTATTTACATGTTTGTTGGTCTTGGATGATGTCAAATTTCAAGAATATGGCATGCTGCAACCATAGATTGCTGTGTGGTTGGCAGTGTTTTTCACCTGAAGTGGCACATGCCTCTATGTTAGGTGAATTTGGGATAGGAAAAATAGTTACTACAGATCTGACATGTCCTGGTCACATAAAGATCTCCTTAGAAACAAAAAACATAGTGATGATATTTCTTTGTCCCTTATGACACTAATATGATGGGAGTTTTCTTTCAGCAGATAAGGGGTGTTTGCCTATTTTTGTTTGCATCAACAGTGGTGGCTGTGATAGGACAGTACTTGAAACACAGAAAAACGTTTCACTTGATCACAGCATGACTGATGCTTCACAGATACATTGCAACCTAAGTGCTTCAAGCTCATCAAGCTTTAGCAAGAGGATTGCTTTTGGATTAGGGAAGGCAATGCACATATTTTCTTGATTTCAAACCCACATAGCTGCTGTTAATCATGTGAGGGTGTGGGATATGGGTGGTCCTGTGTTTAAGTATCAAAACTTCATCCACATCTGTTCTCTTTGTTCTGGGCAGTAGGGTCTTTTGATCTCATCCTTTTGCAGTTTGAGGAGATTTATTGTTAGCCCATTAGCAGTGGGATACTCACATCTGCTCCTGGAAGATCCCCTCTTCTTTATTCCGAATAGATTGTTTAACCCTTGATTGCCTACCAGAAACAAAGCTGAAAATAACAAAGTGATTTTATTTTGCTTTTCACAACGCTGCTAACAGAATCAACATGATACCAACAACCATGCCTCACTTTTTTGCCTACACAAGTTTGTAGATTTGCTTTTAACATTATCATTATGGGCTCAAAAGCTCCCGCATGTAATTTGATATTAGCTAAAATGCCAGAATTGGCTGTAGGTGTCACACATGACATATGTTGGACCTGGCCCTTTCTAAAGGGTCATGCCCCAATTTTTTTGCCTTCTCTTCCTAATTTTTCTGACCCTTTTTGGCTCACATTATGACTCTGGTCACTTTATCACTGCCAATCAGTTCTAAGGTGCATGTGCTCTCCCTTGTAACCTTGGCATGATTGGCTTATACCTGATTGGCACATTTTATTTACCTGTAAGTCCCTTGTACAGTGGTATCCCTATACCCAGGGCCTGTAAATTAAATGCTACTAGTGGGCCTGCAGCGCTGCTTGCATAACCCACAGAAGTAGCCTTTCAAACCTCTCAAGCCTGCTAGCGCAAGGCCTGAGTGTGCAGTGTACCGCCATAGGGACCTGGCATCTAAATCTACTTGACTGGCCCAGAACTCCCCTTGTACTACATGTAAGTCACCCCTAAGGTAGGCCCCAGCTATGCCTATGGGCAGGACGCTATGTTTATAGAAGGCAGGACATGTGCCTAGTAGTGTGGCCTGTCCTGGTAGTGACAAACAGACTATTTGGTTTCTCACTGCTGTGAGTGCTGCCTTCTCATAGGATTGCATTGGAAATGCCCTGCCTTATGTCTAGGGGGTATTGTCTGATTTATGAGGGGTAACACAAGGCATGGTTGGTATTGTTGTAATGGTAATGAGAAATGCTGCTTACTTGTGTGGGTGGATTTTTTTATTGCCATTATGTAGGAAAGTACCATCTTGCCTGGCATGTTACCCCCATTTTTTACTTTTATGTATGTTTGTTTTTTCCTGTGTCACTGGGATCCTGCGAGCCAGGACCCCAGTGCTCATACGTTGTGCCCTGTATGTGTTCCCTGTGTGGTGCCTAACTGTATCACTGAGGGTCTGCTAACCAGAACCTCGGTGTTTATGCTCTCTCTGCTTTTAAAATTGTCACTGCAGGCTAGTGGCTAATTTGACCAATTCTGATTGGCACACTGGAACACCCTTATAATTCCCTAGTATACGGTACCTAGGTATCCAGGGTATTGGGTTCCAGGAGATCCCTATGGGCTGCAGCATTTCTTTTGCCACAAATAGGAAGCTCAGACAATTCTTACACAGGACTGCCACTGCAGCCTGAGTGAAATAATGTTCACATTATTTCACAACCATTTTACACTGCACTTAAGTAAATTATAAGTCACCTATATGTCTAACCCTCACTTAATGAAGGTTAGGTGCAAAGTTACTAAGTGTGAGGGCACCCTGGCACCAGCCAAGGTGCCCCCACATTGTTCAGGGCAATTTCCCCAGACTTTGTGAGTGCAGGGACACCATTACACATGTGAACTACATATAGGTCAATACCTCTGTGTAGCTTCACAATGGTAACTCTGAACATGGCCATGTAACATGTCTAAGATCATAGAATTGCCCTCCAAGCAAAATATGGTATTGGGGTGCCAATCCCATGCATCCCTGGGGCTCCAGCATGCCAAACTAGCTCTCTGGGATTTTCTCTGCAGCTACCGCTGCTGCCAACCCTCAGAAAGGTTTTTGCCCCCCCTGGTTCCTGGGAAGCCCAGTCCCAGGAAGGCAGAACAAAGGATTTCCTCTGAGAGAGGGTGTTACACCTTCTCCCTTTGGAAATAGGTGTTAAGGGCCTGAGAGGAGTAGCCTCTCCTGGCCTCTGGAAATGCTTTGAAGGGCACAGATGGTGCCCTCCTGCATAAACCAGTCTACACTGATTCAGGGATCCCCCAGCCCAGCTCTGGCGCGAAACTGGACAAAGGAAAGGGGAGTGACCACTCCCCTGTCCGTCACCACCCCAGGGTTGGTGCCCAGAGCTCCTCCAGTGTGTCCCAGACCTCTGCCATCTTGGATGCAGAGGTGTGAGGGCACAATGGAGATCTCTGAGTGGCCAGTGCCAGCAGGTGACATCAGAGACCCCTCCTGATAGGCTCTTACCTTGTTAGGTAGCCAATCCTCCTCTGAGGGCTATTTAGGGTCTCTCCTGTGGGTTTCTCATCAGATTACGAATGCAAGCGCTCACCAGAGTTCCTCTGCACTTCCCTCTTCAACTTCTGCCAAGGATCGACCGCTGACTGCTCTAGGGCGCCTGCAAAACCGCAACAAAGTAGCAAGAAGAGTACCAGCAACATTGTAGCGCCTAATCCTGTTGGCTTTCTCGACTGTTTCCTGGTGGTGCATGCTCTGAGGGCTGTCTGCCTTCACCCTTTACTGGAAGCCAAGAAGAAATCTCCCGTGGGTCGACGGAATCTTCCCCCTGCCAATGCAAGCACCAAACTTCTGCATCACCAGTCCTCTAGGTTCCCTCTAATCTTGATGAGTGTGGTCCCTGGAACACAGGAGCTGGATCCAAGTGACCCCGACATTCCAGTGGTCCTTCTGTCCAAATTTGGTGGAGGTAAGTCCTTGCCTCCCCACGCCAGACAGTAATCCTGTGTACTGTGTGATCTGCAACTGCTAGGGCTTCTGTGCACTTTTGCAAGACTTCCTTGTTGCACAGCCTAGCTCATGTCCTCAGCACTCCGTCCTGCATTGCTCAACACGCTGAGTTGACCTCTGACTTCATGGGTCGCTCATTTGTTGTGCTGAGACAACCACCGTGCTCAGATATCTTGAATGCCTGTTCAAGTACTATTGTGGGTGCTGCCTGCATCTGCATGGGCTCTCTCCATTGCTGTGTGCCCCCTCTGTTTCCTCCTCCAAGGGGAGACCTCCTGGTCCTTCCTGGGCCCTGGCAGCACCCATTATCTTCAACTGCGACTTTTGCAGCTAGCAAGGCTTGTTTGTGATATTTCTGCCTGGAAACAACTCTGCATCCCCCAACGCTCCGTAGAACATCTTCTTACCAAAGGAGAAGTTCTTGGCACCTTCCGTTGTTGCAGAATCTTTGGCTTCTTCCACCCAGAGGCAGCCCTTTTGTACCTTCATCTGGGGTTTAGTGGGCTCCTGCGCCCCCTGGACACTTGCGTTACTCTTGGACTTGGTTCCCCTTCCTTTACAGGTCCTCAAGTCCAGGAATCTATCAGTGCTTTGCAGTCAGTTGTTGCCTTTGCAGAAACCCCTATCTCGACTTTACTGTCTTTCTGGGGTAGTAGGGTAACTTTACTCCTACTTTTTAGGGTCTTGGGGTGGGGTATCTTGGACACCCTTAGTATTTTCTTACACTCCCAGTGACCCTCTACACACTACACTAGGCCTGGGGTCCACTTGTGGTTTGCATTCCACTTTTGGAGTATATGGTTTGTGTTGCCGCTAGGCCTATTGTCTCCTATTGCATTCTATTGTGTTCTATAGTGTTTGCACTACTTTTCTAAGTGTTTTACTTACCTGATTTTGGTTTGTGTGTATATTTTGTGTATTCTACTTACCTCCTAAGGGAGTATATCATCTGAGATACTTTTGGCATAATGTCACAAAAATAAAGTATTTTATTTTTAATAGCTCTGAGTATTGTGCTTTTTATGATATAGTGCTATATGGTATAAGTGGTATAGTAGGAGCTTTGCATGCCTCCTAGTTCAGCCTAAGAGTTCTGCTACAGCTACCTCTATCAGCCTAAGCTGCTAGAACACTACTAATCTACTAATAAGGTATAACTGGACCTGGCACAATGTGTAAGTACCATCAGGTACCCACTATAAGCCAGGCCAGCCTCCTTCACATTATAGAAATGCATTTCTCTGTGCTTATAACTCTGGTGTGTTGCAGCTTTGCTC
Organism: Pleurodeles waltl; assembly: GCF_031143425.1. Taxonomy (NCBI): domain Eukaryota; kingdom Metazoa; phylum Chordata; class Amphibia; order Caudata; family Salamandridae; genus Pleurodeles; species Pleurodeles waltl. The sequence continues at coordinate 1,063,113,780 of NC_090437.1, forward strand.
TAATCCATGTCTAGGGCAAAGTGACAGTTGGGCTTTGGGCATACTCTTTAGACAGTCTGTTCACAGGGAGGGTGAAGATGTCACAGAGGTGCATCTTCATATTGAATGGTCTTTCTGGGCTGAGAAGGGGAGGCGGGGCACACCTGCATTTGTAAAGTCTGTGCCCTGGCTTCACACAAGGGGGCTCGTTTACCCCCAACTGATGTCTGGAGCCTGTGCTGGAGGAGAGAGAGGACACTCCTAGAACCAGTTGTAACTGGTCGGAACCTCTCCCCCTCATTGAAAATGCTTTGCAAAACTGAGTATAAGTACAGGGGATTTTTCCCCAAAAAGACACACAAGAAACATACTGGAAACTGGACACAGAATGTTGCTGGAGGGACTCACCAGGAACCACATTGGACTGCTGTGCTGACCTGTGACCTGCTGGGTCACTAGAAGGAACTGCCTGACTGCACCTCCCTTGTGCTGACCTGCTGCTGGGCCCTATCTGCCACTCGTGTCCCCAGGGGGTGGGTGCAGTGGCCTCTGCCTCCCTGTAGCCCTTGGCTTCTCAGTGTGAGGATGGCGCTGGCTGGTGAAGCCCCTGCACTGGAGCCTTAGCTATTTGCTTTATTCTCTAAAGTGCACAAGGAGCGATGTCCCTTATCCACTGGAGCACGTGGAGTAGCACTTTATTACCTGCCTGGATTGTGCTTTGAGAGCGCTGTGTTTTTCTTAGTGTCTCCCTGAGGAAACCAACTCCGCCGCGACCCAATCCGGCGGTTACGTTGGAGTACCTCCAAGGGGTGCCCAGTAAGGTGCCCCCGGAGCACGACCGAAGGAAGGCAAGAACGATTGCGCTCTGGGGTTAGTACCCCCCAGGGCACAGGAGAGCTTACAGCGGTGCGCCTGGGGTACCATCAGGAACTGCTTTTTAGATGGAAGCTACCACCGCAGCCCAGGACGTCGTACCGCGCAGGTCCCTTGTCTGGTGTGGCAGACACCAGAGCCTGCCACTTGAAGTCAGCTCTCCCAGTGCTCCCCAAGGGCCCCTCGTCCCCGGGGCCACTCCAGAAGAGGAGCTGTTGCTCTGCATAGCCAGGCAACCACCTGGAGGAGAGGGGAGACTGGTCCTTGTATCCAGCTGTCCGGAAAGACTCACGATCAGCTGCATCGTGTCGGAGGTGAGCACCTCCCACTTGGAGCGCTGACTCGAGGACACATGCAGCTGCCACAAGATCGCCCGTCTCTACACTGTCACCGTGCTAGGAGCACAGGAGCTCCTTGGGTCATCACCTGAATCTGGGGTTACCGGCCAACGTAGGAAGTAAGCGCAGGTGCTGTTTTGATCCCCTAATCACCATTATAAGTGCATTCCTTCACTGGGTCTACAGTTGGATGTTTCCCCTCATGTAGCTTTCATAAAGTTAAATGATGATTTCTTTTCAAAATTATACTGGTGGAAATAAAACTGTGCTCAACAGTTCTGTAGTATTGATTTAGAGCCCCTGCTGATGAGATGTTAAGTGGAAATATTGTAGAGGATTTTGTTTAAATCAATGCAATGGAGATTTCAAGATGTCAAAAAACACAAAATGAAAGTTTGGGGCCATTTACAAGTTGTGGTGGATTGTGTTGTTTGTTTGGTTTTTCACATGGAGTAGAATAAATGTAATCTATTGGATCAGTGCTAGTTGGAGCAGCATCCTAGGTGGGCATAGTCAAGTTGGGCACACACTTGCCAAACTGTTTGAAAAAGATTTGAATGCAAGAGCACCGGTGTAGTGAAATGTGTGTTTTGACCACTGACTTTGTGTTGCACCACTTTGCACCTGGCCTAGCTGTCCAGTGTTGCCCAGTTACAGACTCTATTTTGTATTAAGTTTAGCCCTACCTTCATTCTGCCTATTGACTTTATCGTAGCATTAGACACTGCCATGTTAAAGGCTGTCCATACTTTTCCACATTGTAAACTGTGCATTCTGTCTTGTTTTTGTATTAATTCCCACCAAGGGCTTTGGCTGATAAGAATGTACTCAGATGGCAGAGAACTACCTTGCTTTGACTTGACATCTTGGGATTGTGGCCAGATCCCAATGTGTTATTTTTAAAGCATACCTAAACTAGGTAGCATTTTTTAATACTTCTTGCGCAACTTGAGGGGGTTTTCCACAAAGCTCCTTCTTCGTTTTTTTAAGATATAAAAGAGACCCAGATTGACAGTAGCAGAGTCAGAGACCTCAATAAAGATTCAGACTTCGGATGCCTGATATAGATTTCCTGTGAGGGTAGAGATCTCTCTGTCTCTCAGTCGAATGGGGTCATCGGCTTGCTGGCAGGAGAAAGATGAAGCACCTGACCTGCCCTACAGTGATGCATTTTTAATTCATGATTTCATGAATCAGTTGTGTATGTTTTCATTTCATTGTTGTGACTATTTTTAAACGTGTGCTTTCAACATGCTAATCTCCGTTTAGGAACCTTGTGTAGTGAAATAATAAATGTCTTCATTGGACTAAGAAGTGCATCCCAGAGATTTTTTTTTGCTAGTGCATCAGTATTTCTGATCGGTCATTAGTGAAAAGCAAAACAACAGGCTGCTGTGAAATGCCTTCTTTGATGTTGCACATTTTCAAAATGTTGAAGGGTGCTACTGCCAACAAGATTTACCTGGTGGACCTGGACAAGAAACATATTAGAGGAAATGGCATCTGAAGAACCACCCCTAGGCCTGTCCGATGCCATTTTTTGCCAGTGTTGGGTCTGTGGAATGTATGCCATCTTCCGCTGATCTCTAAATAAGCATTGGGAACAAAGAAAAATCTAAGCGTGACACTCAATTTTTGGCAGATGTCAAGTTACTAACCACACCTAAAAGTAACTCTAAGTGATGAACATTCAAGTGTCTTTGCCATCTTTATTATTATTGTCAATGGTGGCCTCTCAATAACACATCTTTAAGAGTCTGACACAAAAGCAAATTGGTTTCTGGTAATCCTATGGGAAATCAACAGAGAATGTGCCATTATATTAGTGGCAACCGAATGATAATTGTGTCTAACCTGCTAAAACAAAAATAATGTGTGGTTCGTACCTGGCTGTCATCTTGTGGCGTTCCCCATTAGTGCAGGGGTTCAGGAATTTCACTGATATTGTCACTCTTGCCTTACTCAAGCAAAAACCCTACTTTTATTGATACATCAATGGGGTAAATGACACATAAAGTAAAGTTCCTGAAGCCGTTTATCTTTTAACATGTGAAAATTGAATTAAAGGTTTTTTTTACTCACACTGTCCTTGGAATTATTGAACTTTACTTGAGATTGTCTCTGTTTGATGAGGAAGCACACTTAAATGGAGAAGCTTGTTTTGAACATGTTATAGTTTAATTTCCAGTGACAATAACGACAAGCAATTTATTTACAGAAATCTGTACAAAAGCAAATTAAATGATGTAAAATATTTCATAAATAGAAGTGAAATCGCGTTCCATACATTTTGCCATGTTCAGCATAACTGCGTGCATAGTGACCAATAATAAACACTGATAAATTGTCTTCTGCTTCACTATCAACAACCAGGCTGCAGAGCAATAGTCAATGATTAATATTACACGCACATTTCGTACCACACTGAAGGCAGGTTCTTACAGCTGCAAGAAGAGTACCCTAGAAGAATAGCGAATATTGGCTTTCATTGAGAGTTGCATGTTGCCTCAAACACAGACACATAGCTTGACTGAACAACCTTTCTCCTGGGAATTGACTTCCCAATAGCAATCCATGGACGACAGTCTTTAAGCCAGCACATATCAGTAAAAAACACATTGTCTAGCAATGCATTAGGTTACTTCAACAGGAACAAAATAAGGTCGTGGTCGCCTTGCAAAACATTTATGTAACAGTAGACACTGCCAAAACAAATGTATCCTCGGATCTGATCTAGGAGCTTCCAGTCTCACACATTGATTGGTCTTACAGAACTTATAGATGTGTTAGGAAGTCCATCGTGAATGTCTTTATTCCACTTTTCCAGTGATTCTGCTTTCTGTGTTCAAATTCAGCAGCATGTGGTGTTGATTTGTGTACAGAGATTCAAGTGAATATGCTACTTCAGGCAGTCATAACTTTAGTGAGGCCTTACAGCTGACTTTTACCGATGGGGAGATACTGATATGTTAGGCTACAGTTTTTACTAGGTCCTATGAATGTCCCATTCTGAATTCTGCACATCAGAATGTGGGTACAAGGTATTTCCCCGTTCCAAAGTGCGAAAATGCGGAATGTTACAGTTTTCCTCCCACAAGTCCGTCAGTTTACTCACTGAGAAAATCATAAGGAACCTTTCACTAAACTATGTTCACATATTTTAGATGTTTCACATATTGTGAAAATAAAGCATTTTCCTGAAAGCTAGGCAGCAGATCAGTCTGAAATCACAAGCGTAGAATAGTTCTGCTCTGTAAAGTTCTAAAATTAGTTCTAAAATATACTTAGTCCACAAAATGTGTTTGACAATCAGGGAAATCAATTAAAGCAAACAAACGAATAAATGCATGTTACAGCAATACACCTTTAGATTGATAGCTGTGTTGGTTGTTGATGTGAATGATGCGTGTCTACACACATTCACAAATATTAATATTTTTGTAAATAAATAATGCAATCGTTTTAATTATTCAGATGTCTGTTTAACAGTTGTTTAGGCCAGACGTCAATAAACAGATGTATATTAAGGTGAAATTCTTTCAGTTCTTTAAACAGTTCTGATTTTAAACGTCATTTTATTATTTTCACATTACACAAGGAAAAACTGAAAGGAAGAAAAGAAAATAGTCAAATGCTTAGCGCAAATGGATTACAAGACCCTGTTTTAAAGTTGGAAAGGCTTGCTACTTTGCTCAGTCATGTGTTATATTTGTGCCTGGCCTCTTTTGTGGGTTCAGCAGAAGGCAATTTTATTTTTTACATTATTTATAGAGTTTCATAAAATAAATGGACGTAAATTTACAGATTCAAAATAAGGTGAAAGTAGTGTGTAGAGTCCAACCCAACCACCATTTTACCATAGTAACAGGTATACAAGGCACGGTTGTATATTTTGCATTCATTCTTTTATTATTTTTTTAAAGTTTATTTTTTATTTATTTTGTTGATTTTGTACAAAAGCACTCTGTATATGAAGTGGTACCATCTTTGACCTATTTCAAATAAAAAATATACAAACACAAAATATATTTCTGTGTCATGCCAGGTACACATAGTAATCAATTTACCGTGATGGCTATTGGTCAGTCCAATGAAAGTTCTGTGAATACTTACAATGAACTTGTGTTCTTTCCCTTTCATTTTGCATGTAAGTAGATGAAGACTAGTACTGTAGATGACTGACAGCGGTGCTACTGATGCAGTGAGAACGTTTCTGTGAGATTGCTGATCCACACAAACAGAAGGTCTTCTTGGACTCATATTAGTTGTGGACCCATGGATTTTCAACCAACAATTTAACTAATGTGTTTGCAAGATTATTTTTACAAAAGGTAAGTTATGATCAATGGACGTATTTTAATGAACAACCATACTGTTGGATACTGTATTCCATTGGAACATGCAAGAAAACGTTGTATACTTTACAGAAGCATCTTTAGAGGCATCTTTTCAACATGTTCTTATAGATTTTAAAACGCAGAACTGCTTTACACAGTCTCAGTTTCAATGTCTTGTTGTAGTATCTCTCTTGCATTCCAAAAATAATGTATGTGCAGTTGGTATTAAACATATTTGCTCTTTGTATAAACATGTGCCCATTTAACAAGCTCACAATCCGAAAAAGATGGATGGAATGGAGTCCTATAACACCGGTGGCATAAGAAAGGCCCCTGCAGTGCTGAGGGGCCCTGAGCCCCAGGGGGCCCCATCAGCACAGTACCTTGGCCTGAGAGCTCCTGAGTGAGTCCAGAGGGGGCCCCTCCATGCACTTTGCAGGGTGACCCTCAAGTTTTGTTATGCCACTGTGTAATGCTGTGTGAAAATGACAGTCCAAAAAGACAGATGGACTCAAAGAAAGATGTAGGCTAAAAGCAGTTTTGTGTTGTACTGGTCTATTGAGCTACCGTTTATGCTAGGATACTCAACAGTATAAATTATGTTACTCAGCAAAGCAAAAAACAATACCAGTGGCTAAAATACACAAGAGAGCTATCTGGCCATGCCTTACAGTTCACTTAAACATCCAGGGAGATGAATATATGCTTTTCTCCAGAAGCTGTCCTTATTGGGTGGACCGATTGTCAGGGTTATGCCAGTGTGCAAGCTCAGCTGTCCATTCCATTCCTCTGTCATCTGCGTAAGTGACAGCTTAATTTCTGCACATGCAGAATGCTGTTGCTTCTTAATTGTGCAGCTATTTTATTCATGTCCTTTTCCATTTACAATGTGCATGCAAAAATGTAATAAATGTCAACACTCACAGCTCAGCTGCCATCTTAGGTTAGTCGGTTGCCCTGCTTTTTTACTTTGAATCTCCACATGAGCACTGTGCGACATAAATACTCTGACTGGGGCATTGTTCTAACTTTTCAAGATGTAATCAAATATTCATGTTTTTTCAGGCAACCTATAACAGGCTTTCAACAAGAGTGATGAGCAGTTTGCACCTTTTGTGCCATTGGATATCATCATCCACGAACTGTGGGACCAAGATTTGAATTTTCCTGGAATTAAGTACTCGCAAAGTGGACATTGTTCAATATGCGTCCCCTTCAACTTCTTTCCATAATGATGAATATTCTGATGTCTGATCAGCATAGATTATTGTTTTCTTTATAAAAATACCTCTCTAGGACAGAAAGAACCTACGCTGAATGATGAAGCCAGTCAACATTTGCCCTAGATCCTTTGGGCACCTGTACATATAATGGGGATAACTGCTTTGCATTATTCACCTTCATTAACTAAGGTGGAGCACAAATCCAAAACAGAAACATGAACAATGTCTATTTGTTTTTGACTATCCAATTGTGCCAGGTAAAGATCAGTTACTTAATATTGTAATGTGGGGATGTTCTAATCTTTGGCCTTCAGTATTTGTTTTTTTCCAGACAGGCGATGATGAAGATTTTGCTAAAGTCATTAGTTACGATTGGATAAAATAATATATAGCAATCTGAGAGCAGAAATAATGAGTTTTCATCTCTAATTTTCTCTGTGCATTTGACTTGAAAATTATGACTTTAAGTACATTCACACTTTTAGTGTGGGTGCATTAATAGTTTGCTGATGCCAGCGACATATGTAGTAGGTATTAAAGCTGATTTTCTTCAAAAAGTGCTTACTGGATTTACTTTTGCTAGTATTTAATTTGAAAAACTACAACTGGTTAAGACTAGCAACATTCTGATCATAGGTGTGAGGATGTATTGCTGCTCAGTAATCCGCACTAGTTCAAATAACAACAGGGAAAATCATACTTTTTAAAATCATGCTTCATTTTAGTGATAAAAGTGATGTGTAGGGCTCTTATATTCAGCCCTGAGACCATGAAAAAACTTGCAACCATCAATCAGGGAAATGAAAAATCCGTAAAGGGAAATAGACATGCAAATACTGCAACAATATGTTTACATTGTACAGAATATTCAAACAGGCCATTTTATTTAAAGGCCTGATGTGATCGCAGAAGTTGCAGGCATTCTTTTGTCTCTTTGGTGCCCCCTCATTTACTATATTTAAATACATTGTTTCCTTTTAAAGAATGGGGCGGTATTCTGGTCTTGTATGAAAACCCTGTTCTTGCCTACAGGTAAACCTCCCTTCGAGTTAAAGTGTTGACAGGAGATGGCTTATAATCCCCTGTTTGAGTAAGGGGAATATCCTCGGGGTTATCTTCCTCATTTTTGCTGTAGGTAGCTGCACTGAAGGTCTCATATGATGAGGTAACCTTTTTGTTAAGAAGGTTTCTGTTGCGATCACCCATCATTGAGGCTTCCCCATTAGCCAGCTTTTCCTGGCTACCTCGTTCATCCACTGGCATAAAGGTGGAAAGTTTCGGCTGGTTCTTCGGCTTCCGTTCAGGGGATGTGTGTACTGGCATCCAGCAGGAATCTGAATGGCCATATTCTCCACAATCCCTGGTGCACTTTCCTGTCAGGGCTACATCAGGTAGAGGCCTTGGATCTGCAAATGCAAAGAAAAGGAGAGGACTGTCACAGGGACACACAACGTTTTTATTACGTCTACTGAAATAGAAGCAGTGAATTAAGCATTAAAACAATATAACATTCGATGTTGTACGACGATATAACACAGTTTGCTTTCTTTACATTTATTTTTATAACTCAGGCAAAGTCATTGTACTAACTTGTCAAACACATGAATAATAGAGGACAATTTTCGATTTATTTTTTGAGTTTGAACAGGTTAAATTATATAGTAGGTGCAGTTTATAATTATAGCTTCAATTACTTTGAAAATAAATCCAGAATTTAGTGGACCTGGGAAAATTCACAATATATGCAATGCTATGAGGAAGTGCATATGTATTGAATATTGCACATTGTTGAAAACGTGTCAATAACAACATGTTTAAATCGACGGACGTTGTACTAAAATGTGTACATCAAATAACTATGTGAACAGTAACATAGCAGTCTCCTGATATTAAAAATATATAACTAATTTGTATGCACTCGAAAACATGGAAATTCAAAAGTTAGACACACCTAAGACACCCCAGAGGAAAAAAGGGAAAAAGAGATCTTTGAAAGCACCTCCATGTGCAGTTGGTCTGGATGTAGTAACATGAAATGCCATTGGAAACAGACACACATGGCAGGTCTGCCTGGCCCCATGCAAACCAGTACCAATATTAACATCATGAAAAGGAAAAGGAAAGCTATAATTTAATAAGGCTAAACATGAGGCTCTCCGCAAACCAGGATTTAAGGTACTCTGTTCATCTGGCCTAACTTGGTCCCTGTGTCCGGCCCGCGCTTTGTCGTAGTCAGCTTGAACATGTGACTTTATCCCGGGCCAGTGCAACCAGATAAAAACAGTTGTTATTCAAGGCACGATTTTCCCTTAAACATTCAAAATGTCATATCTCAGGTTCTGATGATTGGATTTTTGACGTTTTGGTGTCAAATAATTTAGTAAATCTAATTCTGGTTTTCCAAATTGATGTTATATTATTTCCAACACCTTCAAATACCCATCTGCTCCTCTTTCAGTCTGCACTAGAAGGTGGTTTGTGGGACCTGAATGGGTGGGTCATACTTCTTATTCCAGCACAAACTCTGCTGTGTCAGTGCATCCTCAAGGTGTAATTCCTGCCACAGCAGGCTGTATTTTAATATAAAAACCTTATAATCCTGACCTTTGGCCATTGGAGCATGTAAAGAGAGTTGCAGGTGCACTTGGCAGCAGCCTATAGCAACCGCAAAGCAACATGGTAATTGCACAATAGAAAATCCATAGCGAGATTATCTATCTCTCCCACCTTACTCCATACAGTATTTCCATAACCTCTGCAGGTAATGAGATGTAATAGAATTTTCTGAGCTGCCTCTTTTTGCCTAAATTCAGTCTAACATGAACCCCATTGTTCCTCTAGTATCTTCTCTGGAGCACTGCAGTCCTCCCAAGCCATGCAAACGTTTGATCAAACAGTCTGCTGAGTAGTTACTGAGTACATTGTACAGGAGGTGGTGAAATGTTTAGGGCAGTTGCCATAAGTTTTTGGGGTCCCCTGCACACAGACTCATGGAGATAATCAACAACTCAATAGATATAGCTTCATATTCTTGCTCTGCCTCATGCAATGTTGAATGTGGACACATACCGAAATCATTAAATTCAGTAGTACTAGGAATGGAGTCACTACTTGTGGATTTCTCTCCAGCTTTGGATCCACTGGATCCTGGTAGACCGCCTGAGGGTTTCTGCATTAACTCTTTTGAAGAGTCACCCTCCCCATGTTGTTGGGCAGGTACTCCCTTTTCGTGCACCCCCAGGAAAACTGCTGTACTACAGAAAGGGCTGCAGATGCAGACACGTAGCACAAGTGCTATCCTAAAGTAGCATTTCCTCATGTGCATGGCAGTATGCTCCTATGCAAATTAGGAAGACTCTGCAAATGAGGGAGACACTTTGCTTCTGTCCCTGCACTGTATTTTTGATGCAGCACAGAAGCCAAGAGGCTGTAGAGAAGTGCCCTGACTGTGCACTACAAAAAGGTAGTGCACAGTTAGTGCACCTCAGAGGCTAGCCCTCCAGATATTCTGCTACAGAAAGGTGCAGCCTTAGCTTAGGGAACAACGGCGCAGTTGTTAACAGCAGTCACTCCGTCTTTCACTAATGTACTGCCCCAGGACAGCTGCAAGTTCACATCTATCCTGGGGCAGCATATTACCAGTAATAGGGCACACTGCTCCTATCTGCGTCTGACGTCACTTTGAAAGTACGCTGAGGGTCAAACAGGGATAATGCATCCTGTTTGTAATAGCCCCTGATCGTCCTCCTGGTTCAGCTTGTTCGAAACAGCAGCTTTCCACCACGGTAATCCGTCTACGGTCCTGATCCTTTGTCTCAGAAAACAACTGAGCTTCTGAAACACGTTCAGCTAAGTTTAATTTACACAACACAAAGTCAACACATTCTTTCTCCGTATCCAATGACTCAAAATTTTAAGAGCACCATACGGCCAAGAGACCCGTTTCCCAAGTATCTTTTTCTCAATCTCCTTAAACGTTTAGCAGTACTCACAAGGGGTCAGTTCGGTTGTTTAACCAAATCACTCTTTCATCTTTACACTTGCTTAGTCAAATTATCTTTACAATTGGTCAGTAACTTACTTATGTACTGCTGAGAGGCAAACGCCTGCGTAGGTCTAATGCGTTTTCAATGTAAACTGATCACATCCGGCTCATAAGTATTAATACGTCTGGATTCAGCCTGGAGTTGAGACTATTCCAGCCCAGACCAGTCCATCCCAAACTCGACTCACAGCAGAGCACACCTTTCTTCATTTCTGCTCAATCCAAAATCAAGTCCTGACAGGTCAGCACTTATCTTGATTACGTTTCAAGTTTCAATGATTCTGATAAGACTTCAGGGCCTGGCATGCACAGCATTTATAAAATGTACAACTTGTAATGTGTGTGCACATTTACGTGTGTATTATGTGTTTTACAATTACTAAACGGTGCTGTGTTCTTTCCGTTTGCACGGTCTCACAATTCTAAAAATCATATTTGTCCTACCGGCCATTTTTTCTTTCGGCTTATTGATAAACCAGTCTACAAAAACAAAAACATAAGAAAGAATCGGATGTATGTACAACTCAGCCCTATAATTATTAAAGAACAAACAGGTTCACTATTTTCAGACCTGAAGGCCATCCATCAAAAATTGAACATGTAAGTTTGTAACTTCCAAAACTGACAAGTGGAGCAACATGCACACATTCAGATTCGTGTGAATTTTAGTAGGTGAGTTAATATGTGCGTAGAGTACTTCTTGGTTATGATTGGTGGTGTTCATTTAGAAGTGCAAAATCATGAAATGAGCATCCTACAAGAAATGGGCACACAAAAGTCTTGTGGTCATAGATTTACTATGCAATCTCTTTTTTTTTTTTTAAATACGATTTTTTTTAATACGATCACGGATTCTGTAAAATATATACGATTTTGCCATAGGTAGGTGCAACGTACTCTTATCGTACTCTTGGCTTACTCCAGATTTTCAGGAGTAATCCGGGAGTGCTCCTAGCTTACTTTTGAGTTGCCTCTGGAATTCAGGAATAAGTCAGATGTACTGCAGGGTGACTAACAGGCAAACCTCTGTGAATCGGGCCCTAAACTGAGGGACCTTAAGCAGATAACTCACAAAAAAGATTGCACTTGCAGACATTTCTTCGGTGTTTTAACTGTAAGATAATGTACATTTTAAAGTAAACTTAAGCACATGTTGATAACATTTCAAACCCTGTAATGAAAAAGATTTTTGAGGTTTAAAATGAAATTGACGCAATTCAATGCTTCAGAGCTTTACGGCCCAGATTTAAGAGGGCCTAGCGCCATTCCAGCGCCACATTATCATCATTTGTTTTGCGCTAATGTGGCATAAGAAGGCCAAAAACACAGTGCTGTATTTACAAAGTGGGGCAAAGCATGCATTGCACCACTTTGTCACCCTTTGCGCTACATTATGTCTGCATATGGCATAATGTAAGCAAAGGGGGCATTTATCCATTAGTAGGGCTGTAAAAATGGTGCAAAGAAATCTAACAGATTTCTCTGTGTCATTTTTACTGGGTTTGTTAATGCCTGCTCAGACCAGGCATTAAAAGGAGGCTCCCATTGGTTTCAATGGGCCTCTGGATGTTTAGCAGGATTAGCGTCAACATTTTTTATGCTAATCCTACAAAGCGCCGAACTAGCGACAAAAATTGTGACACTAGTTCCTTAACTACCGCCTTGGTGCACCGAATACTAAATACGGACACGGCGCACACATGGTGGCATTTGGGGGGCGCTAAGAGGTGCAAGAAAAGTGCCGCTGCACTAGGAGCAATGCCACTTTTCATAAATCTTCCCCTTAGAGTCACACAATTGAAATGCCTGTAACATAGCTCAAATGATAAGCCCCTATCACAATTAGAAAAAGTAAAGTCCTTTTATAGGATACCAACCAGAAAGTTAATGCATCTATAGAATGCTGTTTCCAAGCTCTGATAGCAGAGAAACAAATGGCAGCTTTAATCTTGATAAAAATGTTTCTGCAGAAAAAATAATTTAGAGCCAGGACAACACATCATATTTATCACTAGTATAAACTCTTGGTAGTTGGTAGCTTTAACCTTTGCACAGGAGGGAAAGCTTTGTTTATGAGCTTTATCATACACTGACTTGTATATTGTCTATCCAGGAGTGGACCCATTGCAAATCAGCACAGATGTCGTGAATTGTAATAATTGGACTTCAGAACTGGACTGAAATTGGACTACAGTACTTCTGAACTAATGTAGACACTCATGGCCTCCTTCACAAGCCTTTTGTGCCACTGCCACATGATTTCTTTTCGACGTAGTGGTGGCGGTAGCACTGCTCCAAATTTACAAAATGACGTGTTGGGCCCAATGGGTCAGTTTGTAAAGCCCTGGATCAAATTATACCTGCACCAGGTATAGTGTATGCAGGGTAGGCATTTCCAGGCAAAAATCCACACTGAACTGATGCAGAGAAATTTATAACATTTCAATGCATCACCCTGCAACTTCACTGCATCAGAATTTTACCACCTGCTTAGAGCAGGAGTAAAATTGACACAGAGCTTTTGCCAAAGGGAGCCTCCTCACATTGCTGGAGTAGCGTTATTTTTACAACGCTACTTCAGCTATGCCTTAGTTTAGCACAAACAGATGCATCAGAATTTCTGATGCATCTGTGAAAAAGTGCGCCATGGACCTCTGTATTGTACATGTAGGGCATCCATGGCATTATTAGGGGATTCTAGGTGAGCGCAAGAAATCTGACGCATCAATGTAGATGCGTCAGATTCTTGTAAATAAGTCCCTCAAAATATTGTGGAAGTATGACCTAACTTTAAATGCAAGTAAATCTTCTCACAGGTGAGGGTGGAGGTAGTTTCATGGTACGGTACTAGCAGCAGGTAGGAAACACACACAAATTCACAAATGTAGATGTGTTTATCTTTTGCGCGTCGTTTCTCATCACTTAGATAAGTACAGATTACTCCTGACAAGGGCAGGACTACGTCTTTTTTCATAGTAGAAGAAGGGAGGAAACACGCTCAAAATTGGTGGGGGTAAAGTGGAAAACATTTCTGTATTGGGAAAAGTATTTTCCAAGTGGACAAATAATAAAATATAGCATGAGCAATTGCATGTGTGCAGCATATTTAAGCAGGCAAATGTACATTTGCTATTAATAAGAAGTTGGAAAGGCATGCTTAGATGCTGCACCTCTACTCTGCCTACAACGTTTTGGTTTTTAGCTTGCAGTCTTTGGGGAACTGTACTAAAATCTGAGAATATGCTGACAGCACATTAATCTAAAGTAATGATTTTTCAATTGCCATTCATGTAACTATCTGGTGTGCAATGTATAATAAGGAATAAAAGCATTGAGCTAAAATGCTTCAGTTTCCAGAATTTCGATTAACGTTTTAAGACTCATCCACGTGAATAAATTAAAAAACGTGCAACATCATCTATCATTGTTTCAAAGAAAAGGGAAGACACATTTAATTTTAACTTTTAAAATAGCAAGTCTGCCACAAATAAGCTCTATTTCTACCAAAACCCTAAACTAAAGTTAGTTTTCCCCGCGCCAGGAGAAAAGAACGTACATTTATGATCAACTTTCTGTTGCAGCTTTAAATAAAAAGAGCATCCTCATTATCGACATATATTCATACCTATACACGTTGTCTGCATATATGAATTGGTATTCCGTTTTAATTTAAAAATATATCCTTTGGTATTAAGGCTGTATGTACTCATTAGTGTTCACTGAGCTTTCCAAATACTTTGAATTCAGACTACGAAATGGGTCCTGGAGATTCCATCTCCAGTGTTAGATAAGAGAAATATTGACATTTGTCAGCCCATCAATTGCTGAAGCACTGCGGTGTGGGAGTAGTGCGCAGCAGGCAAAAACTACAACAAAGAAGCTCTACATCATCACGGTAGACACAGAATTACTGTTCATTTCTCCACAGGGAAGAAGCCTAGATAATAATTTATTATCCTTGCAAACACGTAGGCATTTGATTTTTAAGATGGGAGTAGTCCAAACACTCGGCTACCAAATATCGTGAGAATTCGTTTCATATTTTATAAATGCAAACTTTCAATGCGAGAGGAATAAGAATTCAAAACAACATGGTCAATCAAATAGCACGACCATGGTGGGGTATATGTAACAAATTTAGATAGCAGAGCATAACAAATAGCCTCTGTGTTCAAGGCCTTAGATACTAAGGGGAAGACATTGACAAAAATCTTCCAAAGGTCCTGATTTAGGAATTGGTGGGCGGGTTACTCTGTCACAATGAGGACACATATCCTTTCTGCCAAAAATCCCATAGGAAATAATCAGATTTAGATTTCAACGGACAAGATATCCGTTACCATCAGGCCCAAAATTCATGACTGCTACCTTCTGGTGACAGTGATGTTCTACCTTTACTAAATCACAGGTATTTACTTTGGCACCTCCTTTAAGCATGTGTAACTCACTAATTTCTCTGTAACTGTATTTAAGCATATCTTATGAGGCACAGTTCCCCTTTATGAAAGTATGTTCCTCATTTTGAGTAAAATAATTTGGACTGGTAGAATTTTATGTTTTATATTGCAGTTGTTAATGGTAAACTTTTTTGCACTGTTGTAGAATCACTCTATTAACCACATCAGGGCTTTTCTGGATCCTGTGGGTTTTCATGAGGTGTGTCAACATTTCTTGGTATGCCACGCTGCATAAGTAAGATGAACATCCGCAAAGTTGTAGGTTTACAGTAGTCCGAATATGCACATCTCAAACTGGAAACACACAAAAAGTTGTTAAGGTGAAAACAACCTGTAGCATATCTTTTGTGGTTCGGGGATGGAAGAAAAGAAATGGCCAATATTTAAGTTGTTCCTGTTCTAAGAGGACCTGTACCGATCATTTCTGGCTGGACTGTTCTTTTTGTAGCAGTACCCAGGATTATTTGCAAATTACTGCTTACTATCCAAGGTGAAATGGAAGGCAAAAACACCTGCTGGGCTGGCATGCAGCTCCATGTAATTACCAGTTTCTAAGAATAATTCAAGCATTCCAGTATTCAGAGTTTTCGTTTTTGAGAGCAACACTCTTACTGGCATCAAGACCGCACTAATCTGTTTCTTCGGAATCTATAAAAATACATCAGTATTTCACCCCACACTTTGAATCAACATGGTGTAAGTATTGTACCATAAAAAATATTAGCTGATACCCTTCAAGACTTCAGAATATGATGTCTGTATTTCCAAAATAGATGTTCTTCTGTTCTTCTGTTCTTCTGCTCTTCCGGTCTTCTGTTCTTCTATTCTTCTGCTCTTCCGGTCTTCTGTTCTTCTGTCTTCTGTTCTTCTGTCTTCTGTTCTCCTGTCTTCGGCTCTTCTACCTCCTCCGTCTTCTTCCCCCGAGCCTGCCCTCCTGCTCCTTCCTCATCCCCCTCCCTCACTCGCCTCCCCCTCTCTCACCCCTAGCTAACCCGTTCGCTATCTACCTCCCTCACTCCTCCTATCTTCCTATCTCTCTAGCTCCCTATCTCACTATCTAACTCCCCCACTCTCCACCTCCTCCTACCTACCTATCTGTCTATCTATCTATTTCCCTATCTATCGACTTCTCTATCTATTTCTCTATCTCTCCCCCCCTCCCGCCACCCCCTCTACTACCTATCTCCCTATCCTCTCACTCTACCTCTCTCCCTCACCCACCTCTACAACCCCCCCTCCCCTATCTTCACAACCCTACTCCTATCTCTCTCCCTAATCTCCAAACCTCCTAACACTCACCCTCCTCCACCCTAAACCCCCTCCCCCAGCTCCTCTCACTCTACCTGTCCCCCCCCCTCCCTCGCGCTTTCCCGCCGTGACCTCCTGCACGCCCCCGCCCCCCAGCTCCCATTCGCCCCCAGCTGACCCCTCCCCCCCCCCTCCTACCTCTTATGGCGGCCGCTGCGCGACTGCGCAGCGGGCGCGCGCAGCGGGCACGCCGCTGGCGCGCCGGAGGCGCGCCAGAGGCAAGCCCGTCTGTGCCCGTCCGCGCCTGGCCCGCGCCCAGCGCCACGACCCCTGGTCCCCAGCTCCCCCAAGCCCCGCTGATCCGCTACGACCCCACCACCCTCCACGCCCTCAACCCAGGGCGCTCCAAAACCTGCTTCCTAGCTCACCCCAAACGCACCCATGGACCCTTCGCCTGCAACTCCTGCAAACGCATCTTCCACCACGCAACTACCACGACCACAAGCCCACGCGCCATCAACCACCTCAAGTGCATCCTGATCAACACTCGTTCCGTCCACAAGCACGCCGTTGAACTTTGGGACCTCCTGGACTCCACAGCCCCGGACGTCGCCTTCATCACGGAGACATGGATGAACGCCTCCTCTGCTCCAGACATCGCTACCGCCATCCCCGAAGGCTACAAGATCTCCAGAAAAGACCGCACCAACCAAGTAGGAGGAGGTGTCGCCATCGTCTTCAAAGACTCCATCAGCGTCACCACCTCCACCGAAGACCCCCCCCTCGCCGCTGAACACCTGCATTTTCAGATTCGCACTGACCCAAGGACCACCCTCAGAGGATCCCTCGTCTACCGTCCTCCCGGACCTCGCGCCTCTTTCAGCGACGCCATCGCCGACTTCATCTCCCCGCACGCCCTCGCCTCACCGGACTACATCCTCCTAGGCGACCTCAACTTCCATCTGGAACAAAACAACGACCCCAACACCACCACCCTGCTCGACAACCTCGCCAACCTCGGCCTCAAACAACTGGTGAACACCGCCACCCACATCGCCGGACACACGCTCGACCCTATCTTCTCCGCCAGCAAACACGTCTTCTTCAGCCACACCTCTGCCCTACACTGGACCGACCACAGCTGCGTCCACTTCACATTCCGACGCGAGACCTCCCACCTCCGCACTCAACCCATCCCTCATCGACAGTGGAACAAGATTCCTGAAGAGCAACTCTTCTCCGCTCTCGCCGCCAACCAACCCACCCTCACCACCGACCCCAACGACGCAGCTCTCAACCTCACAAACTGGATCTCCAACTGCGCTGACAACCTTGCTCCCCTCAAACGCACGCATCGACAGACCAACACCAAAAAACCTCTCTGGTTCTCTGACACCCTCAAAGAATCAAAGAAAACTTGTCGTGCCCTTGAGAAGGCCTGGCGCAAGGACCACACCGCTGACAACATGACCGCCCTCAAGAACGCTACACGCGAACACCACCACCTGATCCGCACTGCCAAAAGGAACTTTTTCACCGACAGACTAGACAAAAACAGCCACAACAGCAGAGAACTCTTCAGCATCGTCAAAGAGTTCTCCAACCCCAGCGCCAGCGCCAACGCCGTCACGCCCTCACAGGATTTGTGCGAATCCCTCGCCACTTTCTTCCATCGCAAGATCAGCGACCTCCACGACAGCTTCGGACACCAGACCCAACCATACACCACTGAACCCGCTTCCCCGGACATCACCCTCAACAACTGGTCCCACATCAACACGGAAGAAACCAAATCCATCATGAACTCTATCCACTCCGGCGCCCCTTCGGACCCCTGCCCGCACTTCATCTTTAACAAAGCCGACGACATCATCGCCCCGCACCTCCAGACCGTCATCAACTCTTCTTTTTCTTCTGCTACCTTCCCCGAATGCTGGAAGCACGCTGAAGTCAACGCCCTACTAAAGAAACCTACGGCTGACCCAAGCGACCTGAAAAACTTCCGCCCCATCTCTCTTCTACCTTTCCCAGCCAAGGTAATAGAAAAGACCGTCAACAAACAGCTGACCACCTTCCTGGAAGACAACAACCTGCTCGACCCTTCACAAACCGGATTCCGAACCAACCACAGCACGGAAACCGCCCTCATCTCAGTCACAGACGACATCAGAACCCTGATGGACAACGGTGAAACAGTCGCCCTCATTCTCCTCGACCTCTCGGCTGCCTTTGACACCGTCTGTCACCGCACCCTAATCACCCGCCTACGCTCCACCGGGATCCAAGGCCAGGCCCTGGACTGGATCGCCTCCTTCCTCGCTAACCGCTCCCAAAGAGTTTACCTCCCTCCGTTTCGCTCAGAACCCACCAAGATCATCTGCGGCGTACCTCAAGGCTCATCGCTCAGCCCGACACTCTTCAATGTCTACATGAGCCCCCTCGCCGACATCGTACGCAAGCACGACATCATCATCACCTCCTACGCCGACGACACCCAACTTGTACTCTCCCTCACCAAGGACCCCGCCAGCGCCAAGACCAACCTACAAGAGGGTATGAAGGACGTCGCAGATTGGATGAGGCTCAGCCGCCTAAAGCTGAACTCTGAAAAAACGGAAGTCCTCATCCTCGGCAACACCCCGTCCGCCTGGGACGACTCCTGGTGGCCCACGGCCCTCGGCACCGCACCGACCCCCGCAGACCACGCCCGCAACCTCGGCTTCATCTTGGACCCTCTTCTCACCATGACCAAGCAAGTCAACGCCGTGTCCTCCGCCTGCTTCCTCACTCTCCGCATGCTCCGTAAGATCTTCCGCTGGATCCCCGCCGACACCAGAAAAACCGTGACCCACGCCCTCGTCACGAGCCGCCTGGACTACGGCAACACCCTCTACGCCGGGACCACAGCCAAACTCCAAAACCGCCTGCAACGCATCCAAAACGCCTCGGCCCGCCTCATCCTCGACGTACCCCGCAACAGCCACATCTCCGCACACCTGAGACACCTGCATTGGCTCCCAGTCAGCAAAACGATCACCTTCCGTCTTCTCACCCACGCACACAAAGCCCTCCACAACAAGGGACCGGAATACCTCAACAGACGCCTCAGCTTCTACGTCCCCACCCGCCCCCTCCGCTCCGCTGGCCTCGCACTTGCTGCCGTCCCTCGCACCCGCCGCTCCACGGCGGGTGGGAGATCTTTCTCCTTCCTGGCGGCCAAGACCTGGAACTCCCTCCCCACCAGCCTCAGGACCACCCAGGACCACTCCGCTTTCCGGAGACTCCTAAAGACTTGGCTGTTCGAGCAGCGATAACCCCCCCTTTCCCCCCTAGCGCCTTGAGACCCGCACGGGTGAGTAGCGCGCTTTATAAATGTTAAAGATTTGATTTGATTTGATGATAAGAACATTTTTACAAGTCCACAACTTTGTTGAGACATTGGTATATCTGCCTCTTGCAGCACTAAGAATTATTACTTAGGGGAAATCACTACCATTTCCTTGGGGAGCCAGACACGTTTTCTGAGTGAGAAAGAACATTTCGTCAACCTGAGTCATTGTACTGTTACATATTATAGTCTGTATGCTTCTCACACCTCAGACATAATTGATTCAATTAATTCACTGAAACCACAAAATTCACCACTATGGCACCAACCTTTATTGACACTGTGAAGATCCAGTTTTACTTTTCAGGAGGATTTATAGTTCAAATTCCCTGAGTAGCATTTGTCTAGTTTCCTAACTGGTAGGTACAACCAATTATCTTTTTGGTAGCAAAACATAAAAACTCTTGAGGAAATTGTTCACCAATTCAAGTTAGAAATCTTCAACTACAAATCTTCACGAAAATGAATGTCCACAAGTGATTTGATGTTTCACTGATAGCACGTAATATAGTCCAATCAAGGATATTAAACCTTTGTAAGGGACCTTATAGATATGAGAAAACTCTAGATTACAGAAATGTATGACAAGGTCCTTGTGATCTCGATGTCGTGGCTCATTTGCAGTAGTCAAAAATCAATTGAACACAACAAGTTAATAGATGGAGACAGCTGAATAGGTAGTGATTTGATTTGTGAGTGAACTAGACCCCAGTGTGATATTGTACTTTCTGGGAGGGAAAGGGGATCATTCCCATTTCCTACGGTGAGAGAAAATAGAGAATTGTCTCAATGAGACTCCATGGTAGCAGGACCTCTTTTTTTAGGTTATTTAGTTTCACAATAATCTCGTGTATTCAGTGATAGCTTTGTATTTTGCAATTTATGGACTTAACTTGCCATTGCAGATAGTCACATATCATACGAATGTATTATTAATAGGAGTAGTCCCTCATTTGTATCGACGTGTAAATGCATATGCTTGTTCTAAAATGCATTCACGATTTCGGTTCATTAAATTTGACAAATTAGTGCAGATCCACATGTTTACTGATGACATCATTGTCATGCTCTGTCAATCAAAGATACCATTTGTAGCCAGAAGGGGGTTATTTAAAAGCCGTGCATAGGGCGTCATACTAGGTAGGCTGCCGCATTTTGCACTGGCGCCATTTAGACTCCAACTGGGGGTGATGTGGCATTCAGAGGATGCCCTGCTGACAGAGCTAAGTGGTGAGTCATGTAGTGCAGCATTGTACAAGGTTATTTCCCTTATTCTCAGATAAAAAACGGTCACTTTTTGATGTGCCTGTCTTTCTGTCAAATAGTGTCAAAACATCTTTAAATGCTACAAATATGATTGTGGACTGGCCTGTCTGATACTAAAATTGATGCATTACAACACATGGGTGGGAAAATATAAAGTAGTGAAACACTGATACAGGTTGCATGAAATATGAAGAAAAAAGATTGGAAACAGTAAGAGGAAAGAACTTGTATAAGTCAATGTTTTAAATGAAAAGTGTAGTTTATATGATGTCTGATATATTTTTTTTTTTATTCTTAGAAGTTATTTTACTTTTACAGTTTATTGATGTACTGCACTACACTACCATTACCTGATTGTTTTTTATCTAAGTTTATTACATTATTTATTTTGTTGGCATTATGTCTCTTATATCTTCCAAAACAAATGTCATATATGCTGCCTCCCATTACGTGATGAAACTAAAATGACTTTTACATTTTCCCTTGGTTTCGATTCCAATACTTTATTTCGATCTCCAGGATCATAAAAGTGCATGCAAATACAAATTCATCACAAACCAGTTGAAACAGTAAAACACCGGTGGTTCTCAACACTGTTCCCTAAAATGCATCAAATCAGTAACAATGAGATTAATTAAAATAATTTTTAAAATTAACAAAAGTATACTAAATTCCACGCTCTATGCAAATCAAATAAAAAAGTATCCCGTGCATAATACGGTGTCAGAGGAGGAGCTTCACAGAATAGTTTGTAAATACTTGTATTAGGAGTAAATTCTCTGAAAGTGCAAATAAGCAGTAGACTCAAACAACTCTACATACAAATAATAAAAATAAGTAAATTAGCAATATACAAATATATAAGCAAACCTAACCCACCTCACACAGCTTTAAGCACAATATCCAGGAAACCCCAAGAGTGCTACCACAACCAGTTGCCCACTAAGCAGAAGAAGGGCGAATATCAGCGATAGCCTCGGCAGCTTTAATATCCTTCAACCACCTTAGCCATATAGCAAGCAGGAATCTGCAGAGTGGGAATACTATCACTCTACTTAGATCTGTACCAAAAAAACTATCTGAGAGCCTCCATTTACTGTCTGTAACCCAGATTCCTGCATAAGGGAACTATCCATTTCGATCTGTTTAAACAATACACCGGGCAAAAAACTGCTCCGAAGACTCTGATATCTTGTAAAAAACTGGGCAGATATATTTTCCAGATCAACCTCTGGACCATTTACTACAAAATTGCTTGGTTGGGAGGGCCTTGAGTTTGAATTGGGTACAAAATTTCCTTGCCTGTGGAGGAACAATCTCATCAATAGTTATTTCAAACAAGGGCAACGGTTTGATTCAGAAACCCCCTCTTCAGGGAATCCTTACTGGTATGGTTTATTTGCAAGATAACATGCTCCCAATAGACTTGCTTAAGACTGGTTTTACAGATTGTATATGAATCTTCAGGAGAAAACCAGAATCCAAGGAGTCTCAAGTTTCCTAAAAGCGAGTACAGAGAGTTCAACCAAGGTGTTTTATACACACAACTTGCAAATAGCAAAGGGGTTAACCCTGCACAATAAGGTCTTAGCTACACTGTGGTCCATAGTCAGTGCCAATAGGAGAGGATTCTACACTCAACTTTATTATAAACACATTTATGGGCCAGAACGAAAAAGAGGGGGAGCAACAGAGTACTTGCCAGGATACCTAATAGTGGCCTGAGGAAATGATTTTCAGCACGGGAGAGTGGCCGAATGTACCCAAATCCCCAAATCTCACAGCCATAGAGTGCAGCACTTAAGGCCCTCATTTTATACATTTCCAGTGAAGGGGCTACACTTCTTAAGTAGGTTTTCCAATGTATTCTTCCTATGATGGCAGGGTAGCAAGCAACCAAGGGATGCATGAGACTTCTGAACTTGTGACCCCCAATTTAAATTGTTAGAAATGCTCAAACACAAATAGTCGAAGTGGTGTACCAGATCAATTACGTTAGTACCAACTTTGATAGTCTTTGATATACCTTTCTGTCTCACTTAGCCAAGTACCATAAACATGGCTTTGGCACTATTTATCTGAATCCCCCTTCCAGAAAAAAAACATACAGAAAAGCTCTAAAAGCTTGTGCAGACCCTTAGTGGACTTGGAGAATAAAAGCGTATCGTCAGCAAACAGAAAGGCTGGGACCCTCCTGCCATCCAATTTGGGAGAGCCATCCTTTTTCACAAAATCCACCAGTCCGTTTATATATAATAAAAAAGGTGGGAGCAAGGACACACCCCTGCCTGACCCTTTGGGAAATACTGAAGGGGTTCCTTAGCTGGGCACTATCACCCCACCGTACCTGAGCATGATTTTCAGCATGGATGGGAATAGGTATGTTCAAAACGCTAGCTGCAATACCCATTTCCTCTAGCACCACCCAGAGTTTTGGTCTCTGGGTCAGTCAAAGGCAGCACACAAATCAACAAAAGCAACAAAGTTTGAAATTGACTATGAGCGCAGCTTTCCAGTAGATTGAGATAAACCAGAAGACTTGGTCTCCAGTACTAGCTTTACTCTTAAAGCCCACCTGAAGGTCAGATAGGATGCCATAATCCTCAATCCACCTATTTAAAAGCACCCAAATCTGTTTGGAAAAGATTTTCCAAAGTGCATCAAACAATCACCTATTTTGTATATCGGAACTAATTCTGCTAGATTCCAGGATTTCAGGATCTCCATATCTGCTAAAATTGCATTTGCATTTGAAAGAAGATTAATGTAAGTTCCCCACATATTTACGCTAGGCAGATAGAGATCATTAGGCAGCATGTCAGGACCAGGAGCCTTTGCTACTAAGCTGGAGAAAGTGGCTGCAATATTCTCATTCAACCCCAGTGTCATAGCGGGTAGCTACTATTACCTAAGTAGACCGGCTCAGAAGGTCGCATCAAACCTTTCTCAGCCTGGTTGAAGTCTGACTTATAGAGATTGCCAAATTGGTTGGTCCACTGTTGGGGTTATACTCAGGGCTCGACATTCCTTTTAAGTCCCCTCTCAAAGATAAAAAATGAATGCCAGAAGGCTTTAGTATCCCTACTGCCTGGAGAATCCTTCAGGGAGTCCTGAAGGGAGCTTTCTCACTCTCTCTTTGCCCTGGTTAGTTCCCTCCTATAAACCTTTCTCATTTTCACAAGTACATCTCTGCAGCCAATTTTGGCAGCAACAATAAGATCAGCTTTAGCTGCCCTGCATGCTTTACTGAATCAAGGAGTCCCCATGGGCTCTTTCATCACCACCTTCTACCTCTTACATCATAAAATAATTGATCATTAACTTCTAAAATTGTTCCAAAACTATTCACATTATCATTATCGCTGAGCTTGACTGTTGCTTCTTTAACCAAGTCAATAACTCTGTCTAGGACCTTAGATTCCTCTTTATCCACTTCTATCTGATGGATGGTCTTACCATTGTTTAAATAAATATTCCCTTGGGAGATAAAAGGACTGCATTAGACGATTTCATCCATTTAAGCTACAAGGTGCCCCAGCTCCCACATGGGCCAGAATTCCACGATGGAAAGAGCTTGGAGTGTACAACTCCAGCTGCAGGCAGGCTAGCAAAATTCACAGTACGCCTTGACCTCCACCACAGGTGCTCAATCTGTGCATGTAACAAAGGCTATGTTTAGCAGGTCCATTTCTGTTTTTAATTATTTTGGTTTTATTTATACTATGGCATCTGTATCTTCATAGTGCACTCTTACCAAGTATAGCCAAGCGAGTCACATACTCAATTTTACCTGGGTCCCTCTTCATTTTCAGTCGGCCCTGGGAATACAGCATGCAGTTCATGATCTATTGCACCATTCACAATGACACTTTTGGAAAGGCAGACTTCAAAGGACTATCCAATCTATCAGAGAGTGGTGTGTCATGTCATATGTCTGCACACAGATTTGTTCAACACTCTTTGTAGAAGAAATCTCACAGTAAATGTCACAGAAGATCACTCCTAAGCCTAAGTGAAATCCTGTATTTTTGGACTCAGGTGGAATAGTGAAAGACATATATATATATATATATATATATATATATATATATATATATATATATATATATATATATATATGTATATATATATACCGTACATAGCATACAGTGCCTAGCAACACACACATCCTTTCACATATATCTGTGTCTGTCATACAAGTATTTAGAAAGTCATGTCCTGAACTACCAGAATACAACGTGATGTCATACTAATAAAGGGTGCAGGAGACACTAAGAGGCAACTTTATCAAAGAGTTGCATTGCTCTTGCATCATGTAAGGGGACACAAGAGCGACAGAAGTCTTAAGTCATATTTATCCCCTTGAGTGGCCATGAACTGCTTGATAAATCTAGAGTAATGCAACGCAGCATGAATTGCTGTGTTGCATTACTCTGCCACAGGGAAGCATTTCATGGGTGAAGTGTGGGTTTTCCAATACATTCACCAATTAATTTTGGTCCACTACCAGATTTACTGTTTCTGGTAGACCTGGGAATCAGTTAAAATGCTATGTATCCTCAGGTGAGGCGTAACAAAAAGAAATATCTTTATTCCTCCTTGTTTTTTCCTCTTTATATGCGTGCTTCACTCTGCAGCACACATAGAAAGAGGTAAATGTCTCAGAAGATTGTTTTGTGCAGAAAGGTGCCCCTTCCTGCACAAAACAATATTGTCCATAACACAGGCACCCTTGCACCATAGCACAGGCGTGTCTGCATCAGTGCAAAACAGCACATTATGCATCAGTGGAAGGAAAGGACAGGCATGTGCCATATCATGTTAAATACAGTGCATTCCTGCCCTTTCCATTTCATGCAGAGCAGCAAGGTGGGTTGCTGTTCTGTGTAATATATTGATAAATATTCCACCCAATTTCTTGGGCTCATCATCGGCTGTCTTGCGGGGAAATATGCTGAGGTTCTAGATTGACTTTAGGAGCTAAACCATGAGCTGCGTGATCGAATGATGTAAAACAGGAAACAAATGTAATGTAAAAATATTGTAAATACTCTAACATGCAAAATGATATATTTTTCAACATATCTTAGTGTCTCCATTACATTTAATTATATTTCTGAATTGAGTGACATTTATTGGGTGTAATATGTTTTTTAAAGATTACAAATCCAGGCATACCAAAAAGCCCTGACAATGTTACCCTATGTTGCCCAAATTCTGTCTCTTTGTCATGTTTCATTTTTATATAGCATTTATTCGTAGTAAATGTGAAGCAAAATTAATTTATATTAACCATAAACAACCAAGGCTTTTATAGAGCACTGGTCCTGTACTGAATGCCTTGAATATACTCTCAAATTGGATGGTTAAAGAAAATTATATTACTATAGTGATAGGCTGTGGTTTACACAATTTGGTTAAGTGGGGAAGACATGGTTTGAATCAAAGACTGAATATGGCAGTGTTCATAGACTGTAGGGCAACATCCTTCTCTCCTCACTTTAAAACCAAAGATCAGTGCTTTGTGTTCAGTTCTTCATTTTAAATGAAAGTGGCACTATACACGTATTTGGGCTTAGTCATGAGATTCAAAAAGTGTGTTTTTTAATGTTTCACAGGCACTGATGTTCAAAATCCGAGTCTAAAATTATGTACCACTTCATAAGTGCCTGGTTGAAGAACTGGAACCTAATAAGTAAACCCTGTGGAGCCTCCAAGAACGCTTTGCTTTTGCCAATTATTTACTTGCAGACATTGAGGTGATGAACCTCTCTAAACTCGTTCTTCATGTCAAGTGAGCGAAGCCAGCAGAAATATCAACATAAAATAGTATTTCCTGTCTTCCCTTACTCTGCTGGCTCTCCTATCTTGACAAAGAATAATTTTAGGACAGGCTCAAAACCTCAAAGACTGCAATTAAATAATGAATACAGCACATTGGACACAGAGGGGGTCATTCCGACCCCGGCGGGCGGCGGGCATCAAATGATCGCGGCGGTCATTCTGACTTTCCCGCTGGGCGGGCGGGTGACCGCCAAAAGGCCGCCCGCCCGCCCAGCGGGAAAGCCCCAGCAACGATGAAGCCGGCTCCGAATGGAGCCGGCGGAGTTGCTGGGGTGCGACGGGTGCAGTGGCACCCTTCGCGATTTTCAGTGTCTGCGAGGCAGACACTGAAAATTATTATGGGGCCCTGTTAGGGGGCCCCTGCAGTGCCCATGCCAGTGGCATGGGCACTGCAGGGGCCCCCAAGGGGCCCCACGACACCCGTTCCCACCATCCTGTTCCTGGCGGTAAAAACCGCCAGGAACAGGATGGCGGGAAGGGGGTCGGAATCCCCATGGCGGCGCTGCAAGCAGCGCCGCCATGGAGGATTCCCTGGGCCAGGGGTAAACCGGCGGGAAACCGCCGGTTCCCCTTTTCTGACCGCGGCTTTACCGCTGCGGTCAGAATGGGCCAGGAAGCACCGCCAGCCTGTTGGCGGTGCTTCTGCGGTCGTTGGCCCTGGCGGTCGGTGACCGCCATGGTCAGAATGACCCCCAGAGTTGGCTCCTCAGATTACAGTGCTTCATAGAGGCTTAGGTGATGAGCAGCATAGTTATAAAGAGATATGCTCCTCTTTGTACACTTCAAGATCTGGTGGGGAGGATTGTTCAATATGCCCCCCACTTCAAAACCGGGAGTAGGGAAGACACTCTCGATAAATGCCCCCATCCCAGATGGTTCATACGGCCATGAAAATGACATAACGGGCTACTTAACATAAAATAACAAAAAACAAAAAATAACAACATGTTTTGTATTTCATTGGTTTGTATTTTAGCATTAGGCTAGTCTTGCTAGCATAACAGAGTATAATAAAACACCAAAGTCTTTATAGTACAACACTTGTTTGAACAGAGCAATTTTGCAGAATTATGAACAATAACTCCTTTTGGAATCTACAACTGAAGGAGTAACCTCTTAATCGATAAAAGAGGTTATTTGATTTTTCAATAGAGACAAGACCAAAGTGGTATAGAGTATAACACATCACTCACCTTTCGAGTGTGAACGTCTGAGCTAATGATACAGATCTGGGATTATTTCGGAAATGCCAATTCCTACCACTTTGGGCCGGATTATGATAAAATGGGCAGATTCCTGGTTGCAAATTGTGTAGCGAGTGTTTTGGTACTTACAATATGCTCAATTTGTGACTATTTTGAATTAGGCTATTTTCTATTCAGTTGTGCGCAAATAGCCTCTGTTTGCCACTAGACTGCCTGATCAGATTTTACCTTATTAAAATCGGACACTCAAACCACCTATTGTGTGCAATTTTAGGGGGATTATTTGACCAAGTCAAACACCAGTGTGAATTGAGTTATTTACTGTTATTTGTTAATTTGAAGGCCAGTAGAAAGTTGCCTAAGGTCCTGTTCTGAAAGAAATCCGAAATAAAATACTAATGCATGCATTCCTGAATGTCAGAAGCATATCCAGCCATCATGAATTAACATTCATTTCGGTGAAACCACAAAAGTGGAATGATGAAGCATAAACAAAAGAGGAAAAGTCTCTGACCAGCTTTACTTGACATTGCTTTTAACTCCACATAGCAGCAGTTTATTTTGGATAAAATTGATTCCTTATTTCCTCTCTGCGAGAAGCATTCCCCTGCTAAAGAAATTACATGCGCTTTGCATGAAAATTAGATCATTAAACCAAATGCCTTTCGTATTTTCATTTCATTAGATGATACTTGAAGTTTTTCACAAATGTTTTCTTTTAAAATGGAAGTCAAGAGCCGACTGATTGAACATCATAAGAACAGCTACTTAAATTACGCACTTGTGAAGATTAGCTGAAGAGAAACTTCAGTGTTTCCTTGATTTAATATTTGTGCTGACCCTGGCAACAGAATGAATTCCAGAAGCTACCCAGGAGATACTCCAGACAGAGTTACACAATGAGGAGGCTACATTTAAGGAAAGTGGAGGAAAGATGACGAGCTATGCATTAACCGTAGCAATTGCTAAATTACTGCAGACTGGCACAATCTGACATTCCAGTACACTATTACAAACCTTAAACATGTTTGAAAGCATCAGCAAATGTTCGTTTGCTCCTGGGGCTAAATAGATTTACACAGCAGTTGAATATATCTCAAGAAGCATATAGTGCCCTAAGGCTTGTGCCGCTGTCATTCCGAATGTGGCGTGAGCTTGCACCCCAGAGATAGCGAATGCCATCTCTAAAGCAGTCTTGCAGAATAAATTCAAATATAAATCATAGAGTTGAGACAAGGAAGTAGTCCTGGATTAGTCACAGATAGTATTTGCTTCTGGACAAAATGCAATTTATACGTGATCTCTAGTGCTTAACCTCAGTGCTTCAGGAGAAGTCCAGACAATTTGTGAACAGTATGTCTTTTTAAACTTGCCTGACTTAATTTAATGGTAATGTGTGCTGTTGTTCTTGTGACAATTGGTCTCAACTATCAATTGTTTTTGATGCAACTTCAGAAGCCACAAATACCAATGCATGAGTAGATAAAAATAGACAACTACAAATGGGTGAAAGAAAATGTTCTTTGTGCACAATATTGTGTGGTAATATCTCTCCTCTGAGACAGACTATGGAGCTGATTTAGAGATTGATGACATTATCTCCACCTTCCTGTGGGACCACCACCTGCCAAATTTAGAGATGTCTCCGAGCCCTACAGACTCTCTACATTGACACAAACAGCTGTTATGGGGGTTCTGTCAGTGCAGATAACATTTGACAGACAGTACCGTCAGCCATAAGAGCCAGCAGTCAAGTTTTCCAAGTGTTTTGTGTTTAAAAAACAAACTCCCAAAATAGGAGTTTGGTTTTGAAAGACAAAAAACTAATGACACCTACACCCTGGGAGTTTTCTACCAGAGTACAAAGGTCATTTGTTTTTTTTTCCTGTCTCTCGTTGACAGGCTTTTTCTCATTGATGGACTGGAAAAAAAAGGTATTATACTGGCCACCTTAATTAGGACAGACAGTGTAGTGTTCTTCCTCTGACGGTCCCTACTCAATCAGGCTGTTGGAGGAAGTAGTCTATCAACATAGACAATGGTGGCTCAGTTGATGCCAGATAGACTGAGTGTTTTGCTGGCAGTGTTCTCTGTTGCATTTGAGATGGAGTAGCCTGTCCATCAAACTCTAAATTAGGCTCTATGCCTATACCTTAGTCTGAATTTGCATAGCTCTGGGAGACCTTTAATTACACTGGTGTAATGTGCCTAATTCTCAAATAATACAAGATTGTGAAACTGCTTAAAATTTCACATTAAGCAATGTTTGCGTAATTCTTGCATGCAAGGGACTTGTTTGTGCAGAAAATATCTTACCAAGATACATTTTGTGCTTGAACCAGTCACCTGCCAGTAACCTGTAGGACTGTTTTTACCCACATTCATGCTTATATGAAAAAAACAAGATAATGGCTAACCACATTTTGCTCTAAAAAGGGAATTTCTGAAAATGTTTATGGATTCTTTAAAGATTTTGAGAAAGCAAAGTATGTGAATTTGCAGACCCTTAATTGGTCCTCAAAATAGTGAGTATCCATAATCAGTTTTTGCACAAAAGTATGTGGGATTTGCATAGTGCTAACTGAGGTACAATGCAACAGACCTGTGTGGAGACTGGGGTACAATAAGAGTAATGTGCAGTGTGAGAAAGGGTTGTTAAGAGTGCAGTTGTCTCAGTCCTCCCCCTCCAGCTATTAGCCAAACTGAGGCCAGCTGGCTTTAGAAAGAACAGCACGTCTATATGAAAAAACTTCCACAATGCGACAAAAACTGATGTTACTAGTACAATCATTTTTAAGTCTTGCCTATAGAGTGATGGAACTGTCTGTTGGCAGAGATCTACTGTATCCTTTACAGACTTAAATGGTCTTTGGTTCCGCCTCATGCTCATGATTGGATGCCATTACGCAAACTCAAATGCCAGGTCTTGATTCAGGGGATGTCCTCTTTATTCTTGTCCAGCCCATGGAGTATTCTGGTCTTGCCATGTTTTGATTGCTTTTCTTGATTTCTTCAGGCACCTTATTTTTTTATTTATTTTTCAATTATGAAACTTTTTAGAGGGCCTGACATGTTCTGCTTTAACTCCATGTGCCTTCTCACTTCCCCCCTCTCTCTCTACTTTTTCTTTTATAATTGTGATGTTACAGCAGCTGCACGCAGAGTTTCTCACACTTGCAACTCATGAATTTCATCTATTTTCCTTATTTTGATTGCTGCCAGGATGCTTGCTTAAAACATTTTGTGTGCATACATTATTTTATGGGTTCAGCAGCACATTCAAAGTAAAATGTAACAAACATGGTGGCCAACTTTTAATGTTTTCTGTTTTGCTTTGAGAAAATCATTCAATATGTTTGCAATGCTTGCACACACACATGCAATGCAAAATTAGAAATGTTTTAATGTGCTTGGAGAAAAATCCTTTGAGGGTGTCTAACATGAATGCACAGGCAAGCAAGTGTGCACAAGCATAAATGGTCATTTGTGAATATTTCTTCTTTTGTTTTAAACAAAATAGATTCAAGATGGTAGCTGCATATGTGTGCACAGACACAGCAGACATCTAAGGCAAAAAGCATTGCCATTCTATTAGGATTCACAAGCGAGCCCTATTAGCTTTGCCAATGCATGTTACTCCTGCCACCACCATCACTGTAACTACAAAATACATGACAGAGTTAATGGAGACAGAGGGGTTCCATATTTGCTGGGGGCAAATAAAGCCAATGCTGATGGGAAGAGACGTGTGCTGTGTTTACCCTCAGCTCCACAAAGGTCCCACGAGCGGTGCAGAACTTTCCAAAAGATAATGAATAGCTTCATGTATAGCCTCAACCTCGGACAAATAAATATGTCTCTGGAGGATGTAATGTAAATTGATCCCAAAACCTCTACTTCCCGCGTCCTCGGTGTCAGTTACCTAGAAATGAATACATGATGAACGCTGCAGTACATGATGTTAAGCTTCCCCCAGTGCTGTAAGACACATTATCGCTCACACAGGATTAACTCGATCAACTTTAATCACATTTTTACTTTCATGAGAATGCTATAGGTTCTCAAGTAAGAATATGCTCTTCGGCTATAAGATATTTGGTGGCCATAAATGGGTAACTATAAGCTCAAGGATCAAGACGACAGCATAATGGAAGAAGGTTCAAGGAGGAATAAGAAGAAAGTTAACATCCTGCTGTGTTCCTTACCCTTTGTCCCTATAAAATCACCTTCAGTACACAGACTACGTTTTTGGTGCACATATGTAAGGTCGCCGCCAATAAGACCCATTGTGCTCCCACCTCCTGGATGTGGGCTCAGTCTTTGGTTCATGTGTAACATTACTTCTGCACCTGTTGAAATGTTTGGTGCTACACCTTATATTTTTTGACAGTCATCTGTGTTTGACTTTACATTTCAAGAAAACCGCATCTTTGTAAAAAATTCTTAGTAAAGTAATCCATTTTCCTAAATGCATCACTAAATCTTTTAAAGGAGTTATTTTATACATAAGAAGTAACATAAAGTAATGTCTTCACATTAGTTGTCTGTATACAACCTGTGCCCAACACAGTTTTTAATTAACTTGTGAATGATCTGTTGAAGTTTCAATGTGGATTATACTACATTGTCTGTGGCTAATTATTAATTTGAGATCTTCCCAGCAATCTTCTGTGCCTGCACCAACCAGTCGCAGGAATGCAGAGGGAGAACTCATTCCAAGCTAAATAAATGAAAGAACGCACTTCTGTCAGGTTAGCAAAGTCATGCACACTATCGGCATGTTGGGCCATGCCAATTCAAATGAGTTCAAGGAAGGGGCAATGTTTGGAGAGAAGAAGAAAAAATAGAATTTTCAAAATTCATAATTGTTCCCTTAGTTATTTCTTATGGATCTGCGGT
This sequence comes from Pleurodeles waltl, assembly GCF_031143425.1. Lineage (NCBI taxonomy): Eukaryota > Metazoa > Chordata > Amphibia > Caudata > Salamandridae > Pleurodeles > Pleurodeles waltl. The sequence continues at coordinate 1,063,146,882 of NC_090437.1, forward strand.
GGGGTGTTGGAAGAATGATTTTAATAAAAGCACAGCCATCATACAGTCTCAATCAAAAAGGGTTTTAATCCCATGAACCTGCCTTAACCTGAAATCAGAGGCAAATAAAAAATCTTACCATGGTGACTAAACTTTTACTTAAGTACTTGGGTAGATACGCATCCCCTGACTCATGATACTGAGAGGCGTGGTCATTGTGGAGAAGCAGGAGCGGGAGCGCTGGTCGCTGATCTGAGCACTTGGAACAGAGGACACGGGGACGCAAAGCACCGAAGGAGCAGTCAGAGCAGTGCGGAGGACTGGAGGACTGGTGGGCAGAGGTAGGCTGCAGCAGGGGCGAGCAGGTTTGTAGGTTTGCAGCAGGGCTGCAGCGGGCAGTCTATTGGAAAGAGGAAGGCAGACCCTCATCCTGCAGCATGCTCACTCCTGCTGTCCTCCCATTCGCTCATTCACCCATCCGCACATCTGCCCACTTGCCCACCTTTATGCCCGCCGGCTAGGCTAACAAAGCTCAGGACTTAGGACTCTGGACTCGAATCCCCCATCCCCATCCTGGCTCCAGCCTCAATGCCAGCCCTAGCCCCAGTGCTGGCCCTAGCCCCCGATGTCGGCAAAGGCAGAAGAGGCAGAAGAACAGGGGGACGGGGAGTTCAGGGCAGTGCAGGAGGCAGAGCTCCAGGCAGCAGTGGCACCTGGCAGTTTATGGAAGTGGCTGTCATTAGGCCTGTGTGGCTTGCGTCCACTGAGGTGCCCAAGCTTCCACCTGTGTTCAAGTCTACATACCAATAAACTAGCCAAACTTATTACCAAAATTAACACTAAAATCAAAACTACTACTGTCACTAATACTGCTGTGATATGACTCAATGCAGGAAGGTTGAGAGGCTGAGAGGAAATGAGCTATAGAGAGGCTGAGAGGAACAAACTATTGTCACCCAGCAGTGACCCAGCGACCCAGTGTGCTTGTGCCCCCCTGCCTCTGAACCCTGGTGGGGAAAGCACCTTGGAGGGTAACACTCCTAGGTGCTGGACAAGACGTCTTGATACCCCAAGGGATACCTATGGACATCAAAACGAGCACAGCCATGCCCACCTGCACCAGGAACAACTCGTCTGACTCCACAGCCTCTTCAAACCTTTTCAAACTTGTCTCCCCACTTGTCTGTCTCATCAGCTCTACTTGCATCACTAACTCAACTAGTGATTCAGTTTCTAAGTTGACTCAAAGGAGGAGTGTCCAGGAAGTGGTTTAGACAGACTGATCGTGTCACAATGAAGTCAGGAATTAAGAGACAAGTGGGGCCAACAGAAAAAGGTACAGTAAAGGGACAAATTAAGTACATAAAAAATGGACTCTAGCAAAGGAAAGTGCTCTGACCTCATTTCCTTACCCAGTTTTGGTAGCTGTAGGATCCACCACAACTGCTACAATAGGGTTTCATTCCAAGACCTACACAAACCTTTCCTTTGTGAATGATGCTGGGGCAGTGCTATGCTCAAACAATGAGGGGCTCAATGATCTTCCATCCACACTGCACCCTGTGGTAATAGATCAGATTAGCACCTCAGGTGCCAAGCCAGCAAATGTAAATAAAGCAATAGAAACTGTGGTCATCAGTGGCTACCAAGGGACAAAGGTGCTAAATGGGCAAAGAACCAACACAAATTTGGAAGGGACAAGTTGGCTCACTCTTAATCCCCCTGCAGCAGAGCCTGCCACTGAGGCATGCATTTTTGCAGACAAACGATTGTAACAATGCCACATTGCCAGAGAGTAGCGGGGCCATAACGTTCCTGCTTGAACCAACAATCATCATTGTTAGACTTGGCATCACTGGCATGGTCTCCCCTCACTTTTTGTCTCTACTTTCCAGGTTGTTTCTGTGTGCTGGACTCTATTTTTGCTGTTTTGTTTGCTCTGGATATGTTACCACTGCTGACCAGTGCTAAAGCACAAGTGTTCCCTGTATAAATTATGGGCCTTATTTATACTTTTTGGTGCAAAACTGCACTAAGGCAGTTTTGCCCCAAAAAGTTTTGCACCGGCTTGCACCATTTTTTAGCACCAGCTGGGCACCATATTTATGAAATGGTGCAAGCCGGTGCAAAGGGTAGGCTAGCTTAAAAAAAAATGACATTAGGCAGGTTTGAGTCAAAATAAATTATTCTGACCAGATTAGCATCATTTTGTTGACGCTAAGGGGCATATTTATACTCTGTGTGCACTGAATTAGCGTCATTTCTTTTTCACTCTAATTCAGTGCAAAACTAACTCCATATTTATACTTTGGTGCTAGACCCGTCTAGCGCCAAATTTATGGAGTTAAAGTCATTTTTTGGAAGTGGAAATCTACCTTTCCTTAATGAGATGCAAGGTAGGCGTTCCCGTGCAAAAAAATGACTCTATGGCCTTAACACCATATTTATACTCCCATGTAAAAATGGTGCAAGGGAGGGAGGAGGGGTCAAAAAATGGGGCAAAGCTTGCTTTGCCCCATTTTTTAAGACCTGGGTCAGGGCAGGCGTTAGGGGACCTGTGGCCCTATTTCCATGGTGGAACACCATGTAATAAGCCCAGAGGTGCCCTCCCTAGGCCCTAGGGGCACCCCCACCCACACTAGAGGGACTGCGAGGATGGGGGACCCCATCCCAGGTAAGTACAGGTAAGTGCATTTTATTTTTGAAAGTGCCATTGGGGGCCCTGAAATGGGCCCCCATACATGGCACAGGGTGCAATGGCCATGCCCAGGGGACCCCTGTCCTCTGTGCTGGCCACTCGGGTGGTGGGCATGACTCCTGCCTTTTCTAAGGCAGGAGTCATGAGGCATGGTAGTTTTAGCACCATAAAATGACGCTAATCTGGTTAGAGTAATTTTTTTTTACTCTAACCTACCTAAAGCCATTTTGGTGCTAAATCCTCTTCTTCTATACTGCCAGCCCCACCCGACTAAAGTCTTTTTTTAAAACTCTAGCCTACCCTTTGCACCGGCTTGCACCATTCCATAAATATGGTGCCCGGCTGGTGCACAGAAATGGTGCAAGCCGGTGCTAAACTTTTTGGTGCAAAACTGAGTTAGTGCAGTTTTGCAGCAAAAAGTATAAATAAGGGCCAATATTTTGTAAGTTTCCGCCACTTTTGCGTCATAAAATGACGTTAATGCGGTGCAAAAAAAGTTTAAATCAGTGCCTTGGTGCTAGATGGGTCTAGCACCAAAGTATAAATATGGAGTTAGTTTTGCACCGAACTAGAGTAAAAAAAAATGACACTAATTCGGTGCAAACAGAGTATAAATATGCCGCAGAGTATAAATATGCCCCTAAATATGGCGTTAAGGCCATAGAGTCATTTTTTGCACGGGAACGCCTACTTTGCATCTCATTAAGGCAAAGTAGGTCTCCACTTTCAAAAAATGACTTTAACTCCATAAATTTGGTGCTAGAGGGGTCTAGCACCAAAGTATAAATATGGAGTTAGTTTTGCACCGAATTAGAGTTAAAAAAAATGACACTAATTCGGTGCAAACAGAGTATAAATATGCCCCTATATGTGTACATTGGCTTATCCATGATTGGCATATTTGATTTACTAGTAAGTCCCTAGTAAAGTGCACTAGAAGTGCCCAGGGCCTGCAAAACAAATGCAACTAGTGGGCCTGTAGCACTGGTTGTGCACCCACCTTAGTAGCCCTGCAAACATGGCTCAGACCTGCCACTGCAGTGTCTGAGTGAAGTTTTAAACTGCCAGTTCGACTTGCAAGTGTACCCACTTGCCAGGCCTAAACCTTCCCATTTTATACATGTAAGGCATCCCCAAGGTAGACCCTAGGTAGCCCCATGTGCAGGGTGCAGTGTATGTTAAAGGTCGGACATGTACTTATGTGTTTTACATGTCCTAACAGTGAAATACTGCCAAATTTGTTTTTCACTGTTGCAAGGCCTATCTCTCTCATAGGTTAACCTGGGGGCTGCCTTTAAATATTATTAAAGCGCAGATTCCTTTTGGGACCAGATAGACATCTGGAGTTTGGGGTCTCTGAACTCACAATTTAAAAATAAATTTTTGGTAAAGTTGTTTTTTAAGTTGTCAGTTTGAAAATGTTACTTAGAAAGTGGGCATTTTCTCGCTTAAACCATTCTGTGACTCTGCTTGTTTGTGGATTCCCTGTCTAGGTCAGTTTGGCAGTTAGGCTGTTTTCACCTCTCCTCTAGAAAGTGACACAAAGGGAGCTCGGGTATAGCCTGCATATCCTGATGGGCAATCTGGGCTGAGGCGAGGGAAGGAGTGGGCAAATACACCTGAAAGGGCTGTGCCTGCCCTCACACAATGCAGTATCCACCACCTGCTGTGTGTCTGGGGTCAGTCCTGGGCAAGGCAGGATCTTGAAAACAAAAGAGACTGCTCTTTGAAGTAGGCCTCCTTCAAAGGCAGAAAGGGGTATAAGAAGAACACCCAAAACCCCGGAAAATCAGATTACTTCTGGAACCAAGAGGAACCTCTACCAAGGAGAAGAGCGTGAGAAGCTGGAGGAGGAGTACTGCCTCTTTGCCTGTGACTGTGCTATACTGGGTTGGCTTGCAGTAGCTGCTTCTACCTGAGAGAGGACAAAGACTGACTTTTGTGTGACTTCCCACTGGTGACAAATCTCCAAGGGCTTGAAACTGAGCTTGCCTCCTGTTGATGAAGTCTCATGGACAGCAAGGACTTCTCTCTGCCAGCACTTGGACTTTCTGCTGAGAGTCCTGTCTGCCAAGTGGTGCCCTAACCTGTCTCTGTGCCCTTGAAAGGTGAAGCTGGTGGAAAAGGACAGGAAATCTATGCAAAGACTGCCGTGTGGGGAAACTTTTGACACATCATCTGCTTCGCTGCTGAAAAACGACATGCCGTCTGCCTCGTGGCTAAAATCGAAGCGCCACCTGCATCGCAGCTGGAAGATTGATGCAACGTGGCTGGAGAAATGACACGCAACACCCGCAGTGGCTGGTATTATTGACGCAGGCCCCCACGCAGCTCAGTTTCTTGACAGCGTACGACCGGATTTTGACGCAACATCACTGGGCACGGAAAATCAACTCACAGCCTGCCCCGAGGTGCCCGTCCCGATCAACGCATCGCTCTCTTGCAGGAGAGAAGAAACGACGCATGCCAACCGGACCGGAGGAGGAACCACGCATGCTCTCACTTGAGAGTGAGAAATCGACGCACCACTGGCCTTTTCCGATGCACACTCGCCCGTGTGGCTTTATTTTGATGCTACACAGGTACTTTTGAACACTAACCGCATTCTCAGTTTTCTAAAGGATTTAAGACTTTTTAAATTTATAACTTGACTTGTGTATGTTGGATTTTTGTCGTTTTGGTCTTGTTTTGTTTACATAAATACTATCTATTTGTCTAAACCTGTGCTATGTCATTTTGTAGTGTTTTCACTGAGATACTGTGTGTGTTGGTACAAATACTTTACACCTTGCTTCCGAAGTTAAGCCTCCCTGTTCGTGCCAAGCTACTCAGGGGGTGAGCAGGGGTTAACTGAGGGTGATTCTCCTTTACCCTGACTAGAGTGAGGGTCCTTTCTTGGACAGGGGGTAACCTGACTGCCAATCAAAGACCCAATTTCTAACAGTCATCTTATCAAATTCACATACCACAACTACTAGCCAATTGTTATCAATTCCCTGTGCCTCTTCAGCATCTCCAGAGAAGACAGAAAGACCTCTAGTGAAGACAGAGAGATCTACCCATAGCAAACAACAAACCCTCATGGAGGCCCACCCCAAGGAAACACTGACAACCAAAGCTAGCACCATCTCACAACTACAAGACGTAACAGAATTCCCAGGCAGATGCAAACTGGATGAACTGAGTATTACAATGTACTCATATTTAAATTAAGGTCTACAAAGTACAGTCAAATTGGACTCACTCCATGGCAAGTAAGGCAATGGAAGTAAATACAAAAAATCTTTCCTGGCCTAACTTTTACCCACAAAGCTGGCTATAAACAGTGCTCTTGACAATGTCCACCCATAGGGTTCAGAGAGGCCAGATACTGAGGCAGCAGATGGAAATGCTCCCAAGACATCATATCTCACAACACAAGAGTGGGAAGAACTGGCAGCGTCATGTATCCCATGAGAAAGGCAGGAAAATGCCTGAAAACAAGGATACTGAGGAGAAACAGAGCAGGACAGACAAAATATATGGACATCCCTTTTAAATACTATGCAACTGTCAATCAATGTGATGCAATACCAATCCGATATGATGGACATTCAATTATCTCTCCTAAACTCCCTGGCCATACATGTCTCAAATACTGATACCAAACTATCTGACATGAACAATCTGATTAGAAGGCCTCAGGCTGAAACGCAACTGACTCAATCATGCTGCACCCGTGTCAAATAGTCAAGAGACTATCAACGGTACCAGCCACAATGGGGGAACTCCTGTCTGATATAAAGGAGGCAACCAAAACTACACAGATTGTATTACAGGCCAGCCTCCCTATCTTAGATAATATAACAATGTAACAAACAACTGAGTAGTGACAAGGGGACAAAATCAGCAAGGAACATGCTTAAATAAATGTGGACATTAAAAATCAAGTGAATGGTGGGTAACCACCCACACCCTTGTAAGAGTTCGCTATTACAGATCCTCCTCAGTCAGGACAGTTGGAGAGGGATGTAGCAGGAGTAACAGCACAGTCTGCCACAAAGCAACGTCTGAAACGGAGGAGGAAGGGTAGTAAAAGGAAAACCAACATAATGGGATTTTCCCAAACCAGCTTTGCCATCTCAGTGATCAGAACCACAACTCAGGGAGTTAACAGCGCACCAATAACAGTGAACATGCAAAATAACCCAAATCAGCCTGGTACAAGCAAAGAAGCAGCTGAGGAGCCCTGAAGCAGAAGGGGTGGTATTAGCTGTGAAGATCTAACCACCGACACAATAGGGGGAGAGGCATCAGTCTCACAGGCGGAATCTCTAATTCTAACTACTGAAGATTCCCTGGAATCAGCACAATCAGTGGTAGTAGGATCTGTTAAATTGGGAGATTAGGCATACCAACATAATCCCTCAAAAGATATGTGGATGCAGCTAGAAACCCATACTGTCCTGTTTATCCCGGAATATAAGTCCAGAGGTCAGGGGAACACCCTCAACAGAGGGACTGTTAACATCAATCATTAGACTGGAGGATTTAAGACCCTGTGATGTTGAATCAATTAAGTTTAAAGACTGCAAAAATCTCTCAGCGAGCATCACTGGGAATAGCATCACTGGGAATAGCAAAGAGGATTATGAATGAGCAACCACAACTCAATATCTGGAGGATCAAATTGTTTTCATATTAAAAGGATAGATTACCCGCAACCTCTTCTACCAAAATGTAATGAACAGCCAGACTGCCGCCCTGTGCACACAATGGTGAAGATACAATCTTAACTGAAACGGGCACAGAGCACATCCCCAGAACACAAGGAGGAAATTGAAGGCTGGAGGGCAAGGCAAGCCAAGATAAATACCTCAGCATCAGACAATTGGCGCTGGATAACCAGAACAATAAATGTTCGAACCAACCTGACTTGAAACAAAACCATCATCAATGGACAATGCCCACTAACAATTATGCTCTCGGAACATAAATGGCTTGGATAACAAAACTATGGATACACAGCTGCTGTAATATCTTCTAACCATTGATCACATCTTTTTAAAAGAGACCTGGTTAGATCAACCGCTCCACTTACAAGGATTCAAAACATATCATTTCCCTGCGGTAAAAAGTGCTAAATTTGCCCATCTAAAAGACGGTTGCAATATATAGCTCAATAAAGAGCATTAGTGCAGCCAAGGAGCTGGTCACTAAGTCAACATTTTTAAATGCCACACAGTCATTTAGAGTGGACATAGGCGGCAACAAATAGGCACAGCTGGTGCCTATAAATGTGTACCTGCACCCATGCGGTAAGGTCAATGGAGTGAAACTGCTGAGTGGGGAACTAACAAAGTTACTGATGGAGGAGGCTACACCAACCTTAGTGCTTATGGGTGATTTCTGTATGCACTTGCTGACCTGCCAGAAGAGGATCACTTCCTGGATGAGCACTGGTTGACATGGAACATTCCGCAGCAGGAAATCAGTAAGAGGGGAAAGCAAACCAGGATAGCAAAAAACCTGTATTGCTACCCCTAATTGGCAAAATAGCAGACTTCAGTCTAGGAGCTAAAGATTATAGTGACCATCTCCCACAAGAAATGATTATGAGAGTGCGGGCGCAAACCCAAATTGACCAGTGGAGGACCCCAGCTCTATACACACACTAAACAATCTAAGGATCAATTGTGAAACTAACAATCCAAAATAATTTTTGATCTTAGTGAAGAATGTTGATGCCTCACAAACTGAGTCTCAAGTAGCTGTCCATCAAGGCTAGGTAAGCAGAGTCTACCAATTTTGGTGGCAGTGTATGTAAAGTGCCATCTGGAGAGAAGAGGGTCCATATTCCTAATGGTCTAGTGTAAGACTTTGTTGTGGGGAATTCCATTGACTAGTGGTTTGAAGCTTATGAGGTGGCTTGACATGTGCTTAGGATGTCTGAGGAGGAGTGGCGGGTTAGCCTCTGGTAGAATATCCCTAGTGAGGGGAGGGATTCCCTACTGGCCTTAGAGAAGGGGGATAGGATAAAATATCTTCCATTAAATAAACCCTTGTAAGGAAACATGGCCTCACACCTGTAAAACACAGGCAGACGTTTAGCAACAGCCAGACGCTGCCCCATCAGTCCTGGGGCGGGGTAGTGTGGATTCCTTTTGCAAGGCACTGGATGGTTGGGTGAAGGGCACTGAAGTGGATTATCAACGGCTGTATAATTTGATTGCAAGAGAGCATGTATTCAGTCTTTATTTTGAAGATCTGCACCAACACCTTATTTATAGTAAGCTCACAAGTCCCAGGGAGCTTGCTAAGGATCCAGAACAATGGCTGAGCACCAGCCCCCATGCGAAGGTACCTAGGAGTGACCACAAGAAGGGTGGTTCAGGTTCTCCATGCAAGAGTGAGGGGGAAATAAAGGAAGACACAGTCAAGTCCCAGAATAAGGGTAGAAGAAGGGGTTCCCTTGACCCTTCCGAGAATCACGGAGGAGGTTATGATGGGCGATACCTCGGTTGCCCCATTTCCAAACCTGCTGCTTTGATTGTTCACAGCTAGGACACAAGCAAGGGAACTCTGTCTGCCCTAAAAATCAACAGTTGTTACTTCCACCAGGTCAAGGTGAATGGGGTCCAACACATTGTCACTGCTGCGAAGGTTCTCCCTGCACTATGACTCCACATCGAGATTGCAATGCGCATCAGAATTTCTGCTGTGCGAAGCTTCACGGATGCAGGCCCTCGCATTGCAGCTTTGACAATGATGCAGCTTCTCACAGACTTGCAGCTCTTTGGAACTGATGCTTCACCTTAAAAGCGCGACACAACCGAGTAGGACCTCACATCACAGCTCCGCAGCTCCTCGGAACTGAGGCACCTCCCAAGCTGAATGACATATCGTCAACGCTCTGCAAACCAAGATTTAAGGTACTCTTATTATTTGAGCCTCAAAAAAGAGACTACATCCCAATTTGGAATCCTTCAACAGGACATTTACATTAGGAGAAATTTATATTTTCTACTCTTTTCTTTCTGATACCAGCATTTCATGGGGGACCTCCTCCAATGGCCATCCCACTTCAAGAGGATTTTGCCAGACACATCCTTCAACCTTGCAAAGCTGAAGAATATCGACTTACATAATAAAGACTAAGGGCCTGATTACGACAGTGGCAGAGGGGATTACTCCGTCCCAAATGTGACGGATATCCCTTCCGCCCTGTTACAAGTTCCTTAGGATATAATGGAACTTGTAATATGGTGAGCGGGATATCCGTCACATTTGGGACGGAGTAATCCCCTCTGCCAAGATCGTAATCAGGCCCTGAGTCAGTAGGTAATAACTTTGATGAGAGTCCTGATGTATATGACCTCCACTCCATCTTTGTTGGCCTAAAATCCCTCCTCAGTTCCATTCAACCACAGTGACTTCTGATTGTCACTTTAAATTTTCTTGCAACTTTTAGTCAGTATGACTCTGCCTTTGCATGACACTCTTGCAAGCAAGTTACTAGAGTAGGACTAGGATAACAGTCTCATGACAAAAATTTATTTTTATGTGACACGTAGAGTATGTAGAAGGCTGTATCCCTGCCTTCCTTGAGCAAGTTACAAACTAGAAATGCAACATAAAACTCAGAGCTATATCATTGTTCATGTTTTCATTAACAGCTACCCTATTTTCCACAGTGGTAGGTTACTAGCACTTAATTCTAATCAACTTTGTGTTGTGCTCAAGCACTTTTCGTTTTGTGTGAAGACATAAGCTAAGGTAAGTCTGAGTATTTTCCTGAGTCCTTAATGTGATGTTGCACTAATAGGAGAGTACAAAGAGAAAATAATGGTTTCATTGTGATCATAGTTGGTATTCTTGGGTATCAGAGTGACACCACCAATTAAACTTCAGACGTGATGAGAATCACAGAAAGCAAAACTACATGCTCAATAACTAGGGAACACAATCAAATCTGTCCAGAAAAAATGGTTAGACCATGACTGGTTTACCATACTGTGAAATAAGGAGCAAAATCACAACTCGGCAAACTATGGCCCATATTTATGCCTGCTTTGCACCAAATTTGCGTCATTTGTTTTACGCAAATTCGGTGCAAAACTAACTCCATATTTATATTTTGACGTTAGACCCATCTAACATCAAAATGTTGAAGTTTGCACCATTTTTTAGGTACCTTGAGTCAATGAGATGTTAGGTAGGGGTTCCCATCTAAAAAATGGTGCTAGCCCCATATTTATCCCCCCGTGTTAAAGTGACGCACAGGTGGGAGGAGTGGCTAAATAATGGTGCAAAGCTTGCTTTGCAGCACTATTAATTGCCTGGGTCGGACCGGGCGTTAGGGGACCTGTGGACCCATTTTCATGGTTACACCCCATGAAATGGGTCTGCAGGTGCTCTCCTCAAGCCCCAGGAAAAGCCGCATAGCCCCAGGCCATTAAAGTGCCATCGGGGGCCCAACTTGGATCCCCCTGCATGGCACAGGGTGCAATGGCCATGCCCAGGGGACACTGGTTCCCTGTACTGGCCATTGGGGTGGTGGGCATGACTCCTGTCTTTTCGAAGACAGGAGTCATGTGGTATGGATGGTTTTATGTCAGAAAGTTACGCAAGGATGGTTAGAGACATTTTTTGCCTCTAACCAGCCTAATGTCATTTTTTGGTGCAAAACCCCATTCTCCAATACCGCCACCCCCACCTGGCTAATGTCATTTCTTTTAACACTAGCTCGCCCTATGCACCAGCTTGCGCCATTCCATAAATGTGGCGCCCAGCTTGCGCTCAAGAATGGCACAAGCCGGTGCTAAACTTTTTGATGCAAAACTCCGTTAGTGCAGTTTTGCATCAAAAAGTATAAATATGCCCCTATTTTTGAGCTGTGTGCCCCTGAAGTTGAATTACATAGAGGTCTCAGGGGAGCATTGCGCTTTTGGGCCTGCTTTCTTTGTCTTTGGGCAATCTCCATATTTAGCCGGGGGCCACAAATGCTTGTGCAGTCCTTTCTCTAATAGAGTGTGGATACATATTTTGCACCCTTGCAATGTGAAGTGGTGCTCATTCATTTGCATGGGCAGATGCCCTTTGCAACTGATCAAAACGTTTCCCTGCATACCATTGTAACTCGTACAGTTATCATGACACATTAAACGGAAACCGTTAAACTTGAATGTTGTTGGGGTTTAGGATTTCGTCCTCAGATGCCAACGATTATCAAAAGAAACGAAAACATATTTACACTGGCATTTTCGCTTGTGTTAGATGACCCACTTTTTGTATCCACAATAAAAATACATGGAATGTTCAGACTAAAGTCCAAATACATTATCCAACATCTTCTTTCAAGCGTTTTAGTTGCTTTAGAAAATGTTTCATCAACATGAGATGAAATCAGGACAGCGCTTTGTGTAAGAATTATCTAGATGAAAAGGATTTTTTGTTTTTTTAATATAAAATCACTTTCCGGGGGGTGCATTAAATGTGAATGTCATCTTTCGCAATCATTTGCGGAGCCAAGCTATTACTCAAAAGCCGGAACTTTTTACAGCTATCGTGTTGTAGATATTTCAGAAATTCACGTTTTGTGAAATGCCAAAGATTCTCAAAACAAGTGAAGACAGATGTGCACTGGAATTCTTTTCCTGTGTTATGTGATCCACGTTCTGTATTGACGGATATGCGGAGTTTATTATCCCGTATTTTTTTTTTTTTTTTACTGGATTAGCTGTTTCAACAAATGCAGCATCAAAACAGAATAAAACGATAAAAGAACAATGTTGTGTAATTATTTTGTTAAAAAAATCGGACTGTATTTGCTAAAGTGGATTTTGTGTGTGATTTATTTATGAATGTCATTGTTTACAATTATTCTTGTAATAAAGGGTTAAAAACAGAAACACTATACTGAATTAGGGCACAGGAGCCCAAATGTCTCAAAGCTATCTTTTCAGACTCACCTGTTGTATCAATTAGTAGATATGGCTGTCTCCTTTCTTTGTAAGTCTGATTGAAAAGCAATCTTTATTTTTCTAAGTTGTACAAGTTTGAGTGCAATAAAAACTATAGTTAACGTAATTGGATTGAGGAAGTTAATTTGCAAGTCATCCTGGCCAGAAAAAATCTAAAATTGTTTTCAATCAAATGCCATCACACATCAATTGGCTAACATTTTTAAAGAAACTGACATTTGCAGGTGATCTTTTCAAAGTGATTAAAAGAAAGCAGTGCAGTCAATAATAAAAGAATGTCAGCAATAATAGAATACAATATATATTTTTTTCAGTCAGCTGTACATCTGGCCTTATTTTTAAAGAGACATCTTTCTCATATTTGAAGTACACATTCTAAATGCTACAGAAATGTTTTTGGTCCCTACACATCATTTCGATAGTGATTCATTGTTTAATTGCTTTAAATCACAAATGCTCTGTGCTTCAGATATTGAAAATCCAATTTCTCGTGCTTAGCACCTCCTCCATCGACTTCAGACCATTCAGAATGCCACTGCCAGACTCGTCCTGGATCTCCCTCAGTGCACCCACACCTCACCTCAGAGATCTCCACTGGCTGCTGATAAACAAATGCTGTCAATTTAAACTCCACACACACGCATACGAGGTACTGAACAATACTGGACCAGCACACCTGCTCCAGTGCCTGGATCCTTTTGGGTGATAAGTGGCGCTTTTCAAATCCTGACACATAACATAACAGCACTTACAGAATCCCTGGATACTTTCCTGTATCTAAAATGGAAATACATGAAACACCTAGGCCATGAAACGTCGAGGCCAGAAATATCTAGGTCTTTTTCTTCTCCTACAATGACATGGATGCAACAAGTTTCATAATTATATGGCTGTAAATATTGTTAACATGAATGGGTGAAATAATTATGGCTTTTTTCATATTCAACTGTTTGTTGAAAGTTTGCAACAACAGAGAACACATGTATGATCATGCCATTCATTTAATTATGCTTGTTAAAAAGAAATATGAATGGCCCCTCACTTAGATGCACCTATGCAAATCTCTACCTTTTTCTCTAATTAATTGGCTCTTATAGCTCCATGCAGCTGCCATCCACTAGATGGGTTGTTTACTCGACAACAGCATTATTAAGTTCTGGACTTTCTCTGTGAGAAACAAGCTCTTACAGTGATTAGAAACCACAATGCAGTCCAGTTTTGAAACATTGACAATATGTATTTAATCTTAATGGGAAAAGTCAGTAACTTTATTATCACCATAACTGGGCAGACAAATATTTTCAAATGAACTGGGCAATGTCAACATTCTTCTTAGTGATGTAATCCCCAGCATTAAACATCATTATCCAAGACATACTTAGAAGGAACAGAAGTAGGAGCTGGCAGGCATGATTGCTCTTTGCCTGTAACTAAAAGGTGTTCAAAATTGCGACAAACTGGTACAAATAAAACACACCAAGAAAACATCTGGATGCTCTACTTCGATTTCAAAGAAGAAATAATGTAAGGTGTGGAGTTAACTTTGGAGTTTCTAAGCCACATGTGCATTTATAGCTAGTGGTGGGTAGAGACTAGATTTCCAGTATTACTGTTGTTATTTATTTTTGATTCCTTCATGTTGGAACTCATACATCTAATTATGTAATGCCCTATAATTCCACATAAGGAATGGCTTGAGCACATCCATCTTAACTAACAGTTTGCAAAAATATGGGAAAATGTATGAACCATCAGCTTATACCCAAATTCAGGTTCATGTCTCCAAAGGATTGATCCGGATTCCCCATCTGTTCCGCCTCTGATATGGAGCCACTGGCTGTGCTATGCAGGTACTTCGATGTCAGCAGCCACTGACATTCAGGAGATATCCAGAATGATCATCAAGTAGCATCCTTAAAAGATGTACTAAGACCATGAATCTTTCTTGCGCCTATTAATGTCTTATTACTCACTGGTAATCTTCATTACCCCTGGCCCTGATGCCCTTGTGCCATTCATCACTGGTGAGATATTATCTCACCAGTGATGACTATCTATCTGACAAGGCAGAGCTCATCATCGTCAGAAATGCCACCTCAGATTGGGACGACTCATGGTGACCCACATCCCTCAGCGCCGACCGAGCATGCCCGCAATTTAGGGATCATCCTGGATTCCTCCTTATCCATGACCCACTAGGTAAACTCTGTCACCTCCTCCTGCTGGCACACACTCCGCAAACTCCGGAAGATCTTCAGATGGATCCCAGCAGACTGTCGCAGGACAGTCACCCATGCCTTATTCATGATCAAGCTCGACTATGGCAACTTCCTCTACACCAGCACCTCAACTAGAAACATCCAAAAACTTCAACTCATCCAGAACGCTGCCGCCAGACTACTTCTGGACCTCCCTCACCGAGAACACATCTCCCGACACCAGAGGACCCTCCACTGGCTAGCGGTCGAGAAGAGAATCACCTTCAAGCTTCTCACCCACAAATACAAGGCCATACACAACGCAGGACCAGCCTACCTGAACCAACGTGTCTCCTTCCACACCCCACCAGATCCCTCTGCTCTGCCCAGATAGCCTTGGCAGTCCGTGAGGGCATTGGAACCAGGAGTAAAGAAGATTGCCAATAAGTAATAGAACATTACCACCAGGCCCCCCGAACCTCGTCCCCTTCATCACTGGGGAGAATAACGAAGCAACGTATCCGACCTTCACAGAAAGCCACAGAGTAAAAGCAGAATAAAGAGAATAACCACACCAGAAGCCACCAGAACAATGCAACACCTCTAGTAATTTATTCAAGATAATAACATATGGATGCAACAGATGGCAGACCCCCCCACCCAAAATTGGTATCATCACACAACACAATCTGCAACCTATAATGTCTCACACACAAAAGTATAAGGGGAAGTCCAAGTAGCAGTTCTACACACATCTGAAATGGACACCCCTTTTAACTCTGCCCAGGAAGCAGCAACCCCCCTTGCAGACCGACCCTGAACCTCAGCCGGAGGGGGAGCACTGGATACAGTATAAGCCAAAGCAATTAACTGCTTGAGCCAGCTGAGAGAAAAGGTGAAGACGTGTTCATTTTTGAAGTGAAACCAAAAGAAACAAACAAAGAATCAGTCTTCGGAAAGGACTTCATCCTGTCCTAGTACACCAACAGGGCACAATGCACATCCAACAAGGACCACTGTATCTCTGAACCAGCAACATGCCCCAAAGCCGGGATAGTCACCTTCTGAGACCTATGACCCTGGGAGGCAACCTTAGGAAAAAATGAAGGACCTAATTGGGGAACCACACCATACTCCGTGAAAAAAAGATATGGCTCAGAAGCCATCAAGACCCTCAGCAGCCCAAGCTGCCTTGCAGAAGTAATGGCCACCGGGAAAACAACCTTATATGTGAGAAATCTAACATCCACCAACTCTAAAGGCTAAAAAGGGGGAGAGTCCAATGCCTTCAAAACCAAAGGCAAATCCCAAAAGGGAAACAAAGGCTGCACCGAAAGCCTGATCAGAAGGAAACTGAGCAACAAATGCACCACTGGGGCCTCAGAATCCATCAAATTCCCAGAATGGCACCTCACAGCACGGCTAGTAGCCCATTGAGCTTGCAAAATGGAGACTGCAAGATGCTTCTTTCCTTCGATTTCAATGAAGAAATAATGTAAGTTTGATGATAACTCTGGATTTTCAAAGCCACGTGTCCATTTATAGCTAATGGTGGGAAGAGACTAGATTTAAGGTACTAATGTTTTTATTTCTTTTTGACTCCTTCGAGTAGAACATCATGTTTCTTATTATGTAATGCCCTCTAATTCCACATACAATCACTTGAGCACATCCCTTTTAACTAAGTTTTCAAACATATGGGAAAATGTATGAACCATCAGCTTATACCTATGTTCAGGTACATGTCTCCGATGTATCGATCCTGATTCCCCATCTGTACAGCCTCCCTTATGGAGCCACTGGCTGTGCTATGTAGGTACTTGGATGTCTGGGGGCACTAGAATTCATAAGATATTCACATAAATCACGAAGTAGCATCCTTAGAAGATGTACTAAGGCCAGGAATCTGTCTTGTGTCTATTAATTAAGGAATGGCTGCGCGCTCCCTAGGAAGTAACCTGACAATAATTAATTTGTATTGTTAACTCCAGAATGCCGTCATGGCCCAGAATTAACATTCACAGAAAATATGTTGCACTTGTTGATTTACCATTGTGGCACATTTCGTTAAATGTCAAATGTTGATTAATCTGGATCTGACACTTGTGAAAGCAGGTGACCTTTTCTGTGCACCTGAATGGACTTTGGAGCACACATTTTAGACAAATCTATTCTGATTTACGAAATATATGTGTTAGGAACAAACATTTATTCACATACCATCAATTTATGAAATATGTGTGCAGGTCATCACAGAATGTCGCTCTCATTGAGTAACTGTATATTTTCTGAAATTCTTATTTTTTAATTTGTTCGTTTTGTTCATAAGGTTAGAAAGTAACTGCAATCTGTAAATCGTTACGAAGTGAATTAAATTACTCTACAAGGGCTCTGTTTTAAAGTGTTGCCTTCAGAACGTATTCTAGGAGTGAACGTTTAATTATTATCTTGAATTACTTGAAATCTTATCTTCAATGTTTATTTAGTTAATTGAAAATATAGGCGGGGCCTACTACACACTATCCACTTTGCGAGATCGCAACATAGATACGTGCAAACTTCGAGGGTTTCGTTTCCTAAAGTTAAAAGTAATTGTTGGCAGTCTTGTTCTAATCCTGCTAAATCCCAGGGTGTAAACCACTGGAGTATTTCCATCAATCAAAGGGAAAAGGGCCTTTCAGGAGAATGGTTTGACGTGTCTGCCTAAAGTAGCAGAGACAGGAAGATGTGAAGACATTAAACCTGTCTAGTTGTCTACTGGTTTAATGATTAAGTGTTAATCTGTCACAATGTCAAATTACACAGGTTTTTATTTTTCCGGTACGATGTATCTATGTTGAGCAAGATGAGTGAGTCTTAGCTGAAACAGTGCATGGTACAATTAAAATGTCATCACTACCAAAGATGTCTTTGTGAAAGCATGAATCAGAGCTTACATCAACATAATTTTATAGCTAATCACAGTAAAATTACTGTACCAGGTTACTTGGTGCACACTGCCAACCGCAAACAGGTAATATGACCTGAAAACCCAAAATGCCAGCTCTACAATCAAGAGCAGATTCCGCCTTCATCTTTACACATCCTCCTTTGTTATTTTTGACCACCATAATTTAAAAAACACACTTCGAAATAAACCACTTAAAGATATGATGGTTATGAATAATATACCAAAATGTCTTGGAGAAAAAATATACTATTTCAAATTCTGATTTTCACGACACTTTAGCAGTTTAATACTCTGCACAGTCTGGATCACCTCCAGTACTTACAAAATAGTTAAAATGATCGTAAAATGTATTGTTTAGTAGTATTTGTAAAGTCCTTTTCAGTCCCTTACAACTTACCAATGCTGAACCTTCTTAGAGATAATTCAGTGATTGTATTCAAGAGCATTTCAAGAGTCGGGTCCTAAATTAGGGGTCCTTTTCCTTTTTTGCCAAATAGGACTTTCTAATGAGTTGCTGGTATGCTGCACAAGGACAAATGATAGGCTTGGGGTTGCTCTAGTATTCTGTTAGATACTATAATTACCTCTTTAGTTTAAAGTAACCCAGAACTTAATTTTAAGGCTACACCTGCCATAATCTCAAAAACATTGCCATGCTGTAATAGGATTTACAATTGGACAAGGTTCGTTGAAAGCCATTTGGCTGATGACCAAGACTGTTTCTCAGGATCTGTCTCTTAAGACCTTCTCCTCTAATTTGTGTTACTCTGGCCTCTCAGGTCCTGCTGCAGGGTCTCTCTGTTGCGCAAGCAAGCACATACACACACACACACGCATGCACACACACAAACACACACACACTGTACAGTGACTTTAAGAAGATTAAAGTAATCTACTTCTTGAAGACCAATCTGTTTCACTCTTTCCTTCATGATTTTACACATTAAACCAGAGTCCAGTGTCTCAGTACTAAACTACCTGATCAATGCCAATGTTTATATTGGAGTCTCACTCCGGTCTGGTATCTCAGAATATAAACTGGGCTGGCTCTATAAACTCCATAGCTTTGTCACAAGACTAAGAATCAAGAGAAAAGAACACTTTAAGCCAACTCTGTAAACACTATCCCACTGTACACTACGATGACCTCAGCGGCATCTTCTTGCCTTACAGATGCCAGGATAGATCCCACATTAATTCTCAAAGGTACACTGCAAAAATGCCTCAGTAATATGCCAACAGTCTCCTTCTCGCCAAACTCCACTCCAAGTAAATGGACAGAGGTGAAAATCAGATTTAATTCCAGGCACACTGACTCTGGAACAATCTCAAGCCCTACCTATGAACGGTTACTGCCCTATGCTTCTTACAAAATCCCAAGCATGCCTCATCATCCCAACCAAGAGCCAAACTGCTTGGTATGCTAATATTTCACGAAGCGCTAATTATAGTGGTGAAAAGTATTTTCACTATATGTGGCGAACAAAATTTGCCAGTGATAAGATAAGCTCACAATGTTCATTTGTTTCTGTTTACTATTCAGAAATCAGTGGCATTTTTGCATGCATTTCTTTCTTGAACATCAAAGAGTGACTATTTTTTTAACTGTAATAAACAAAAAATTTGAATGATGAGTTTTTTCAATTTTTAATTTGGAAAACGAATGATAATTTGGCATGAAAATAAGAATTTATGGGGCATATTTACATAGAACTTGCGTAGCGTCGCACTGTGCCAAAATTGTCAGCACTACGTATGTACTGAAACGCAGGGATGTGTTGTATTTACAAAAATATGGGGCAAATCTGTGTTTCCCCTAGCGCTAGTGCTAAATTTAGCAGGAAGCACCAATGCATGCGTCCTTGTACCATAGTTCAAGGGTGTCTGCATTGACGGGACTGATTATTAATGTGCAGGAAGGTGTTCCTTCCCGCACATAAACAATCTACAATTGCAATTTGGCACTTAATGTAGCACACATAGAATTAGCAAATAGTCATTATTGAATGATTGTTTCTGTGCAGGAAGGGGCAACTTCCTGAGCATAAACAATCATTAATGGCCTTTTGCTCTTTCTATGTTTGTAGAATGCAGCACTCATGGAAAAAGCAAGAGCAAGGAGAAATAAAAGTATTTCTCCTTGTTCTGCCACACTAACATCACCCGTGAGGTGGTGTTAGTTTTTGGGGTTGCCTCAGATTTACGATTCCTTGTAAATCTGGGGCAGCGTCAAAAGCAATGCGTCCATTACTTACGATAATGGCATTACTCCTAGTCCTACTCCCTCGCCTTCCTTTGACCAATGAGGCTTCCTGCCTCCCCAAGACCCTCCCTTCCCCTTTTAAGCCCCCCACCCCCACCACCTACTGTACAAGAACAAGCCCAAGTAGCAACTCAGGTGGTCCGTACCGGGGGGCGGGAGGAAACGGAAAGGAAGGCGAGGGAGTAGGACTAGGAGTAATGCCATTATCGTAAGTAATGGACGCATTACCTCCTGTCCCTCCCTCGCCTTCCTTTGACCAATGAGACATAGCATGAGAAAACAGGAGACGGACACTGAGTTGCAATAAATTTAATTACAATCCAAAAAGACCCTCGAGACCCTATCCCCCTATTACATCATAGAGGATAAGACACAGTGACCCAATACCTACTCCAAACTACCCAAGTCCGCCAGCCTATAATGCCGAACAAATGTCGAAGGAGAGGCCCAAGTGGCAGCCCTGCAAATCTCCACCACAGAAGCACCCTGAAGCTCAGCCACTGTAGCCGCCATACCCCTGGGAGACCGGCCCTGAATCCCCTGGGGAGGAACCACCTCCTCCAATGAATACGCCAACAGAATCAAGGAGTGCACCCACCGACTCAACGAAGCCGTGGAAGGCTTCTCACCCTTCCGGGCCGGACCGAAATTCACAAAAAGAGATTCCCCTTTCCAGAAAGGAGCCACCACATGCAGATACTCTAACAATGCCCTGCGCACATCCAAAGAATGTAACCGAACCTCCTCATCCGAGGAAGGATTCGGACAAAATGAAGGAAGTATGACCTCCTGGCGAGCATGAAACGAAGCATTAACTTTTGGAATAAAAGAAGGAACCGGAACCAGCACCACCCGATCCGGAAAAACCTTACAAAAAGGAAAAGAACAGGCCAAGGCCCCCAATTCCCCTAAACGGCGGGCCGAAGCAATGGCCACCAAAAAGAACGTCTTCAAAGAAAGATGACGTAAGTCAAAATCCCCCAAAGGTTCAAAAGGGGCAGCAGTCAATGCATCCAAAACTAAGGAAAGATCCCAGGAAGGAAAAGAACGTACTGGGCGAGGGAACAGGTTAAGAAGACCCTGAAAAAATCTAGGTATCAAATGACCCTCATCCGACAGATTACGCCAAGGACCCCTAAATGCCTGAATAGCCGCCCACTGCACCCGCAGAGAAGCCACCGACAAACCCAATTGTGCACCATCCTGTAAAAATTGCATCACATCAAATATAGAAGTGCATGTAGGATCCAATTTATGCCTGAAGCACCAAGAAGAAAAAACTTTCCACTGTCTACCATAAGAAATCAAAGTGGAACGCCGCCTAGAAGCCAGTAACGTAGAACGCAAAGCTACTGGCACCCCCAGACCCATCAAACCCCATCGTTCAACTTCCAGGCCGTCAAGTGCAACCTCCTCAATGACCCCTTCGAGAGGCAAGGAAACTCCAGGGGAGACGGACAAAGAGGAAGAGGCCACATCTGACCCGACGCCATCAACTGCAGCAATGGAAACCAATTCGCCCTCGGCCAATGGGGCGCAATCAAGATAACCCTGGCTCCCAAATGCCGAACTCTCAACAGAAAAGCCCGGAGCTGCTGAAATGGTGGGAAAGCATACAAAAGACCCCGAGGCCAAGGACACGACATCCCATCCACCTTCCAAGCCTGAGGACAACGAAACCAGGAGCAGAAGCTACTGAGTTTCGCATTCTCTGGGGATGCAAACACATCCAGCACCGGAAGACCCCAGAGGCGAACAAGATGAAGAAACAGCGACCTTCGGAGGGAGAAAAGTTGTGGGGAAGGAATCACCCTGCTTAGTAGATCCGCCCGAACATTGACCACCCCCCGAATGTAGGTAGCCCGGAGAGACGGAACCCATTCCTGAGCCCACACAAATATCTTTCTTGCCAGACTGAATAAAGCCCTCAACCTGGTCCCTCCCTGCCGGTTTACATAAGCCTTGGTGACTAAGTTGTCTGTCCGCACCAGAACCGCAACTCCTTTCAGGGATACCTGGAAATGAATGAGAGCCAACAACACCGCCTTTAATTCGTGCCAATTTGATGACCGATTGGGCTCTAGCGGAGACCAAAATCCCTGAATCTGCGCCGACCCCATCCAAGCACCCCAACCTGAGAGGCTGGCATACGTCGTTATCACAACTGGGACTAGAGGAAACAAATACACCCCTACCCGAAGATGAGTGGTCCCCAACCACCATCTCAACTCCCTGCGTATCAACCCTGACCCCGGAATCCACGTCAGCAGAGAACCAGACCCTGGAGCCCACCTCCTTAGGAACCAGTTCATCAAGCAAAGAAGATGGAATCGCGCCCAAGGAACCAGAAAAATCACTGACGCCAAATGTCCCTGCAGACGTAACCATAGAAGTGCTCGGGGGGCAGACTGTGACACAATTGCCCTCACCAGGGACTGGATCACACCTAACCTCCTTTCCGACACAGTCACCAAACCTTTTCGAGTCAGAAACTGAGCCCCTAGAAATACCAGATCTTGGGAAGGGACCAAATCTGACTTCCCCCAGTTGATCAAAAACCTGTGGTTTTGCAGGACCACCAGAACCCGGGCCACATGCGTCCGCTGCTGGACCTGTGAGGGTGCATGTATTAGGATATACATACGTCCATATAAAGATGAATAACCACCCCTTCCGAATGCAGAAGAGCCACTAGAGGGGCCAGCACCTTGGTGAAAATCCGGGGAGATGACTTGAGGCCGAAAGGCAGCACACAAAACTGATAATGTTCCAGGCTTACTGCAAACCGTAGGAACCGCTGAGAAGCCTTTGCCACTGGCACATGTAGGTATGCATCCTGCAGATCCAGGGATGCCAGAAAATCCACCTGACTGACCATCGGAAAAATAGTCTGAATTGACAGCATGCGGAAATGCACCGTCTTGATCCAAGCATTTACTCCTTTCAGATTGAGGACAGGCTGAAAACCCCCTGACACCTTCTGAACTAGAAACAAGACGGAATAAGTGCCCCGACCCCTTTCTTCTAGAGGAATGCAGGAAATGGCCCCTGTTGGAAAATGGGTTATTGGTAAGGGCAGGTAGGTACCTACACCTAGCAACAAGCCACTAACCTCCACCTAGGTACAGTTAGGTCTCAGTAAATTAATCCCAGCTCAACCCTTGGTAGCTTGGCAACGAGCGTCAAGGCTTAACTTAGGAGACAGTGTGTAAAGCATTCAAATATCACAAAACAGTAATCAAATAAAACACAGGAAACAGTTTAAAAATCCAAAACCAATTTATAAAAATAGTTTATATTTTTATCTTTAAAATGACACAAAAACGATTAAAATCGGTTCAGGGGAACCGGAGATATGAATTTTTAAAGAATTATTATTTTTCTAGCGCTTAGAAACAAAAAGCGCCAATCGGGTCATCTGGTTGCACCAGGACCGGGGCAAAGTCAAAGTTTCAGGCCGACCGCGATGGAGCCCTGCTCGGCTACAAGTCACGGGAGGCCTCGGTTAAAAAGTTACCTTCTGACTTAGGGCCTCATTATGACCCTGGCGGTACAGAACCGCCAGGGTCAACGGGGGCGGGAGCACCGCCGACAGGCCGGCGGTGCTCCCTTGGGCATTCCGACCGCGGCGGTAACGCCGCGGTCGGACCGGGACAACTGGCGGTCTCCCGCCAGTTTCCCGCTGCCCAAATGAATCCTCCAAGGCGGCGCAGCATGCTGCGCCGCCTTGGGGATTCTGACACCCCCTACCGCCATCCTGTTCCTGGCGGTTCGACCCGCCAGGAACAGGATGGCGGTAGGGGGTGTCGCGGGGCCCCTGGGGGCCCCTGCAGTGCCCATGCCAATGGCATGGGCACTGCAGGGGCCCCCGTAAGAGGGCCCCGCTAGTATTTCACTGTCTGCATAGCAGACAGTGAAATACGCGACGGGTGCAGTAGCACCCGTCGCACCTTCCCACTCCGCCGGTTCGATTACGAGCCGGCTTCATCGTGGGAAGGTTGTTTTCCCCTGGGCTGGCGGGCGGCCGCCCGCCAGCCCAGGGGAAAACTTGGAATACCCTCCGCGGTCTCTGGACCGCGGAGCGGTATTTTGGAGGGGGGAAGTCTGGCGGGCGGCCTCCGCCGCCCGCCAGACTTAGAATGAGGGCCTTAGTCTTTATTTTGAAGTTTTTCTTCACCGGGACGAACCTGCCAGTTGAATCCGACCTCCTGGAGCCCTTGTCCGGATACGCGATGTGGGTTTCCTCGGTGGAGATTTTTACCATCGGACTTAGTCATTTTTTCGAGATGAAAATCGTTCGACCGGGGTAAACCTGGATCTTGATCCGACGTCCATGGAGCCCTTCTCGGATACGATGGCTGGGAGGTCCCGGTCAACTTTTTACCTTCGGACTTAGTCTCTTTTTTGGATGTTTTTCTTTACCAGTACGAACCACGAAGTCAGGCCGGGTCGCGGTTGAGGCTAGCCGGCTAGAATTTCCGCGGCGGGTCGGTCCCTCTCTGGAGCTTTTTTACAAAAAATTTCAAATCTTCTCCAAACTTCTGGGGCTTCACCCAGATGTTCTTTTAAGGTTCTTTTGGGGTCCACAGCTCACACCAAGGGTCCAGAAGTTCTGTGATGGTCCTTGGGGGGTGCGGACTTCAACTCCCAGAATGCACCTGGCGCAAACTCCTTTTTGGCCACTGGACAGTGGTCAGCTGGTCACTTTTTCAGGAGTTGGTGCAGGGGACTCTGGATAGCAATTTTTCACCTGTAGCAAACAGGGAGTCCCTCCTTGAACCAGTTGAAGCCAGGCAAAGTCCTTCTTGTGGTGAAGCCCAAGTGTGCAGCTGGTGCAGTCCTTCTGAGTGCAGGTTCCAGGTGCAGGCCAGGGGTCCAGCAGGGCAGTCCTTCTTCTCCTTTAGTTCCTTCTTCTTGAAATTTGGTGGGGATCTGAGGTGTGGGTGCAGGTCTGCCAGTTTTATCCTTGCTCCTGGGTGAAAAGCAGGGGGGCCCTGGTTCTCCAATCAGGGACAGGGTCGTCCCCCTGTGATGACCACTTCCTGGGAAGTGTGGCAAAAATCCATCCCAGAAGGCAACAGTCTCTAAAAATCCAACATGAATGAATCTGATTTTTGGAGGTTACATCTGGCTGAGCCCACCCACTGGTGTGGCTAAAAATCATAAACACACCCCTCTCCTGCCCTCTCCTAATCTAATCAAGGGGGCACCTAATTGTCTGGGGTTGCAGGATGTGGGGGTGTTGCTGGGTGCTCCAAATGTCCTTCTCTGCCTTTGAAGACCAGTTTGGCAGCCCTCCCCCTTCCTGACTCACCATCTGCTGAGGGGAGATTCTCTCCCCCAAGCACATTCCTTTGTGTGAAGCCAGGCCACTTCACACCTCATCAAGGCAGCCTGGCAGAAGCTGCTGCAGGCTGGCCAATCAGAGCACAGCAGCAAAAACAATGCAGAGCTGAAATTGGCAACTTTTTAGGTAAAGTCTAAACTTTTTACCTGAACAAGTTATATTAAATCCAACAACTGGAAGTTGTGGGATTTATTACAACAATTAATTTGATACCAAATTCTTGGTATGTAACATTTAAGGAGACTTTAAAATTTAAAATAAAGTCTGCCCATTCTAGCCTATGAAGGCCATTTACTTCAATGAGGGAAAAACGAATTTGGCTGTTTTTACCTCACCAGGGTTTATAAATCTATTTTTATAAAGTCCCTGCTTATAGTTACATGGCACCCAGCCCTAGGGGCACATAGGGCACACCTTAGGGGTGACTTATATGTAAAAATAAGGTAGTTTAAGACTTTGGAAGTACCTTTAATTCCAAAGTCGAATTTGCATATAACTTTAATTTAAAAGCAGCCAGCAAGGCAGGCTTGCCTTTAAAATGACACTGGGCACCTCAGCAGTGCACCTAGGTGTGCACCACCTATGCTGTGGTCCCTAAACCTACATGCCCTACCATATACTAGGGACTTATAGGTAGGTTAACTTAGCCAATTATAATTAGCCTAATTTGCATATCCATTTTACACAGAGCACAGGCCCTGGGTCTGGTTAGCAGTACCCAGGGCACAGCCAAGAGTCAGTAACCACCAGTACCTATCCAAAAAGAGTGGGGGTGATCAGGCAAAAAAGGAGGACTTTCCTACAGCCCCTTTGAGAAGTAAGTTTCGGACTCCGTTCAACAACGACTCTCTCCGTGCCCCGACCACAGGCAGAGGAGTGGGGCGCACCCCGGAATCTGGAGGCACCACATCGAAATCTATGACGTAACCATTGGCCACAATGTCCAGCACCCAATGATCGCTGACACTCTCCTGTCAAGCAGAAAGAAAGTGCCTCAGCCTTCCCCCAACCTGTCCTATGCCAGGCCCACAGTGATTGTCAGGACTCCTTCTTGAACCCACCCCGGTTCGAAGGAGCAGACGTCTTAGGGGAAAAACGGGGCTGAAAACGATGTTTCCTGAAAGAAAAAGATTTTGCATCCATTTTGGGAGAAGAACAGGAATGCTTCTTCCACCCTTTGCCAGAAGAAGAGCCACCCTTATAAGGCAAAGCATGCTTCCTCTCCTTAAATGCCTTGAAAAGCATGGAAGGCATCTGATCCCCAAACAAACTACGTCCTTCAAAAGGCAGTCTCAGGAGAGCAGACTTTTCTCCACGATCCGCCTTCCACGATCTTAACCAGAGGGACCTACGAGCCCCAATCAAAGCCCCAGATGCCAGAGCCGAAGTACGGACCACATCTGACGATACGTCCGCCAGAAACCTAGCCTGCTGCTCCATAACCGCTAGAAGTTCGGAGCACTCCGCACCTTCCTGTACAGCAACCGCCAGCTTATCAAAGTCCTGCACCAAGGACTGGGCGCATAAGCAGAATATATACCTGCTCTCAGGGCCAGATTTTCTGCCGCAAAAGCCCTCTTGAGACCAGAATCCACCTTACGGTCCGTGGCATCAGTAGGCACACAATCCTCCGGATTGACTGCCGTCTTGCCAATCAGGGTTGCCAAAATGGAATCAAGACGAACAGAGGGAGGTAACACATCCTCTCCTTCCAGTAAATAAAGCTTCTGAAGAAATCGTGGAACTTGAGCTTTATCCACATCCTTCCATTCCTGAAACACCATATCCTTCACAGGTCCCTGAAAAGGCATGGCAAACTTAGAAGGCGTCTGATACTGAGGGAAGAAGTGTGAGTCAGATCCCGCAGGCTGAAACATTGGAAAACCTAAATTGTCCTGCACATGTGACATCACCTCCCACATCTCTTCCCTGGAGACATATTTCCCCCAGAGGAAGTAGATGGAGCATCCTCCTCCTCATCCTCTGAAGAGGACCTCTCTGCAGTCGCAGGAGGACGGGCAGCTTTAGACCGACCAGCATGGCCCTCCCTGCCTGGAGAGCCCTAGAAACAGCCACCTCTATCATGTCCTATACTTCCTCTCTTGACATGAGTGTTGCAGAGAACTACCCGGAACCTGGTGCTCCCCAGGTGTAGAAATGGCAGTAGTACCCTCCTCCCCTGAGGAGGAGGAAGAAGAAACAATCCTGCGCTTTTTTGTAGGAACCTTCGGCATGGTAAATTCAAAAATACCTACCATCCCCCTGAACCCAACCTCTAAATATACTAGGCATCGGTACACCTCCAAAAAATCAATTGTCCAATAAAAGTACACCATCAATTAAGGAATAACGTTAAAATGCGGGCAGAACGCCCGTCCTACCATCACTGATGCCAAAAAATGCTCACCGGCACCTCCGCGCAGCTCCGCGGGCCGAGAAACCGGAAACAGAACACACCAGCCGTAAAGAGACGACTGACCTCGTCAGCCGACTCTCAGGACGCGTCTGCCAAGCAGCCCCGCCTGATCTCAGAGACGCGACCAGCCAGAGCACACCCCGAGGCGCCCCATGCCTCGAGGAGTGCAGGAACGACGACCCCCAGGCCCCGCCGTGGAGGAAAAAGAGAAAGGTAAGTCTAGTGTGGGCTAGACAGAAAAAAAGAGGAGGTGGCGGGGGTGGGGGGGGTTAAAGGGGGAAGGGAGGGTCTAGGGGGAGGCAGGAAGCCTCATTGGTCAAAGGAAGGTGAGGGAGGGACGGGAGGTAATGGGTGTCGCAGTGGAACACTCAAAGCAACATCCATTGCACACCCTTCTGCCTCAGAAAACTGCGTCAATGGGGCCCATATTTACAAGGCGGCATTAAGGCACAAAAAGTGGCTTAGCCCTGCTTGTAAATATGGTGCAGTGCACAGGAACAATGGAGAGTCGCTAAAAGTGACCAGTGGTGCTAGGGGCATGTAAATATGCCCCTCTATATCGAAGTGCGATTGTTTAAGAACTACTGACTCAATCAGATTTTTTTCTACAAATCAACATCTATGAAGTTATTTGTTTAAAAAGAGTGTCGATGTTTTTTCACTTCTTATATCACATTCAATGAATCATTTGTATAAAGTGTAAACTTCAAATATAATAAATAAACAAATCCGAATTACTTTTGTTGTACTTCAGCTAGAAGGCCTATTACCTGTAACAGAGCACCATCTAACCCTGCAGTGTCCTTAGCTGTATCAGGTTAAGCAGATTCAATCAAAATTGACTTTATATTTTCTGTGTAATTTTATAACAACTGACTAGGGAAAAGCACAAAACTGTGATCAATATAGGCAATGTATGATTGTTTGATGATTTGAATTTTTATAAACACCTTATACATGCTTGAAGAAAAACATATATTCCAGAAAAAAGCGGCAGTTTTGCTTGCGTATGATATAATCTTGGGTGAATTACCTCATTTTGAGGAAAAGCTCTAAAAAAACATTGGGAATGCTTAGGAACAAGTTATCCCCGCCAATGAATGTGGCATGAAACATTTTGATGTAGCACTCCTAACAAAATGACTGTTTTATCGTTCTGCCTATAGTTAGAATATTCATATCCTAAACACTTGGATGGATTTACTGTTTATGACACAGTGTTTTTTCCTCATTTGTGACACTGAGTTAAATGACGACCTTAGAATTTAATATTGTCTCTGTCTTTAAAAACATGTGACACACCACCATAAACGCTAATACCCTTAATGTAATCGCATTCCGGTGAACGAGTATTAAATTGCCATCAAATAAAGGAGAGCGCAGTTTAGAAACCTCTTCACGTTGCACATACTAACCATCCTCTAAATAATGCAAGGCTCAAGTGCAAAAGTGCAGGAACGTGAATGAGCAAATAAATATCTTGAGACTACTTGTCTTTTTAAGTAACTGTCAAGAAAAAGTTGCTATGCTGTATGGAAACTAGCAGTGACCTGAGGGATTCGTTCAGCTTTTACGCCGTGTTAAGAAGCTTCATTTAATTATGTGAAATGCTGTCCGGCAGAGAAAGTCCTAATTATCTAGCCATGATGTAGCTGTGTGTCTCAGACCTGTACACAGGGACTTTGCATCATTCAATAGGTTTAAAATGAGGTGTAAATTTCAGCCTCTGCCCGGTTAGGTTTTGTGGAGATGAAAGTAAAACTTGCCATAAATTATTTATGGATTCAGTAAAGCAAAATGCCTTTTTTTACCACACAGAAACGGATGAGTGAAACACAACATGTGTGCAATAAAAATGCATTACAAGATCCCTCCGCAGCCTGCATTAAAAGCAATTTGTATCCATTCACTGCATGAAGAGGAATGCGCAGGGATAGTCTGGCCCACTCTAAGTAATAACCCATGACGAAGCGCTCTGGAGCGCTCTGTGCAAATTACAAGAGGAGACGAGTAAAAAAAGGTTTCCTTCAGAGGGAACAAATAAGGAACAGGGGTAGTGAGTCATAATCTGAAAACATATACATTTTAAAAATGTAGACCTTTTGACAATAGAATGAAATTGCCCGTATTCATCAAAGTCTATTTCACTGCTCCCATTTCACAGAATGTTGCAAAACAAAACAATTCTGTGCATTTTACAGGTGATATGGATTACTTTCAGACAGAAGCGGCTCCTCCTCTTGCACCAGAAGGAAAAATAGAATGATAATGGAGTGTTAATATCAATTTATTTTTACCTGAGCTATGTTAGGGTGGGACGGGCTGATGGGAGCTGGAGGAGGAGTGTGCGCCGCAGCCGGCCACTCACACCAATTAAGACGCTGCTGTCATGCTGGTGACAGCAGCGTCGTGATTGGCTGAGGGGAGTCTGGGAGCCTGTGTGCTTCTGGTCGAGGGCGGAGGAGACAAACCTGTCTCCATTCAGCACAGATCAGCGCTTTTTTTTTATTTACTTTTTTTTTATTCCCGCCACCCCGTTCAGTTGCAGTCGCCACTGCTTTCGGAAATTGCAAAACTGTAGGAAGGAGAAAACAGGTTGGCTCTGGAACAACATTTAGATCAACATCAGAACAGACTCTGCAATTCAGACAGGGGTTGAAGACCCATGTTCACAGAGAGAAACACAATTCTTCACCAATAAAAATCCTGCTTCACTGTTAGTTATCTGAAACCTTAACTCAAGACTTTCACCCTTGTTTATCATTCTGTCACTTTCAAGTTAGGTTCATGTTATAGAAAGACTTTTGCTTACACTGCATAATCGCATACCCTAAAACTTTTCTCCAACAGTTCACCAAAAATCATGATTCACCTGTGACCCCTTCAACAATGTCCAAAAAAATTGGGCCTAATTCAGAAAGGTAACTTACATGTTTGAGTTAGTTCACAATTTTGAGTGAGTTTACTACTTTTTAGTATTCACAAACTGCCTTTTTGTAGTCACTGACACTTTTGTAGTAAATCAAGCACTACACATGGCCAACCACTGGTTCCACAACATTCTCACACAGAAAATAATGGAGGAAGTTACATACTAAAAAAACATGTCATTTGCTCCAAAGTTTGTTTTTACAAAAGTACAACTTGTAAATACTGAAAAGTAGTAAACTTACTCAAAAGTGTAAGCTACTAACAAAGTGCAATCTGTGAATAACACTTTCTAGTAGGTCTTGCAGTACTACTGTAGTACTACAAAATGTACTACAAATTACAGTTTGTGACTCGAGCTCAGCGTTTTGTGTATGCCGTTGTATCCGTCTACATACACCAATGCAAAGCCAATGATCAAAAACAGACACACCTAGTTGTTGAGTCAATCAAAACTCTACACATGGTGACCCTTTCCTGGTCTTCAAGTTAATGCAGGTCATATTGCCTATTCAAACTTTAATTTGTTGCTGTGGTGTGTGGAATAGACCTTTATGTCTACAACCTTTTTCTACACTTTACATTTGAAAAGTTCTTATTGATGGGCAAAGTAATGTCAATGTTATTAGCACATTCCCACCGATAGCTCCTTTTGAGTGTATCCATAAGAACATTTCTACAAATGTTGATAAATATTTGGGTAATCTGCTATTGCAAAAGGGTTATTAAGGCTCTTCATCAACAAAGAAAATAAAAATGGCTTTGAGGCTAGTCCCAGTATACGTTTTACTGGCAGGGACAAAGTCTCAATTTGACTAGAGTTTGAGGAATAATAAAATAAAGTATGTCACACTCAGAAGGGTATCCGCATGCACCATGCAGCCTAGAACTCTGAGGGCAAATTTGCTCTGTTGCAAAGATAAATTGGTGCAAAGATATGGAGTCAGTTGTCGATAACTCAGGATGTCAGAGCGTATCAAGCAAAAACATCCAAATTGGGAGTCTCCTGGCATGCATTGAATTGACTATTTTGACACAAAAATAAGCTACACAAAAGGTCTTTTTTTAGGTTATAACAATGGTACACAGAGACATTTTGCTGATCATTAAGTTATGGTTTTCGATGACACAACTATTGGTGGATCAAACAGCTGATCCACGTAATTGCTAGAAAAAACAAACTATTTCTTTCCTGCATGCTCACGAAAAAACATTACGCTGGAATGTCAGGTAAATAAAGTAACCCCTCCACTAGTCTTTGCATTCCCTCCAATGTCTGATAAAAATCCAAGTGCCTGCATTATTTTCTGCCCTTGCAGTGCGTCCCTGCGTTAGCCAATCAGCCCCATTTATACCCAAGTTTAACAGCCTCATTCCAAAAGTCTACTGGTTACTCAGTATGACCAATAAGTGGGTTTCTGTGAGTAGCTCTATATTAACTTAAGTGTTAACTCATGATCAAATGCTTTCAGGTTCATGAGTAAGAATGCCATAAACCTGGAAATTGACGGGTATGTCACTTCTAAGAATGCAGCAAGACACAATAATTCACAGACAAAGCTTAGTCTACCCAATATTCCCCAACAATATCATGCCCCATTAATAAAGCTTAGCGCTAGGAATTCAAAAGCTGCAAAAGACGGAAAATCGCATGTTGAGGGAAGCTGATATCATGGACTAACTATTGGTCCAGTGACAGAAATGGAGAAGTGTGTCTTACCACAAAACAAACGCTGTTCAAACTTAAACAGCCCACTGAATTTCATTTTTTAAATAAAAGGAGTAAGTAAGCACAGAATCTGAACAGTAATGTGGAAAGCCAGATGACAAATGTGATGGGATACCAACATTAATGTTTTATATCCCATTAGAATGAAAACATGTAATGGGAAATAATTCTTCTTTAGATCACAGCTAGCTGCTCTTTTGAATCTGATGTACACCGCCTGTTTCAGTGCTGTCTCATCATAGTCACACAGAGCATGAGTAAATGGCTGAGAAATGTTCTAGTTAAAAGACAGAACACGAACGCCTGGCTTAGTGAAATGCTGGAAAAGGGCCTAGTTAAAACAAATATTTATATATATCTTCACGAAGCACTGCCACAAATTATTCACAGTTCAGGAACGCTAAATTCATCTTGTCACTACAGCTGCGAAACGCATTCTTTTGTTTTATTTGGTAAGATGTTTCATGCCCTATCCTCACTCGACCTTTCTTCTGATTTATTGTTGAATTTTACTTGAGTCTGGAGTAGTAAATATGGGTTATACAGGCATACATTTTCTGCACAGCCTATTACAATCGGTGCGTGCTAAGCCCTGACAAAAGAAATACCGATGTGTGTCTGCATATTGTATATTAACATTAACCAGGCGATTGTAAAGAAACATGTATAGGTGGTCGCTTTCTCCCTCTCTTGGAATGTGCTCAGTGATGAGGAAATGGGAGAGGGAGGCAGTCGGCTGTAAAATAAATCAGCATTTCTTCTGCTCGTAAAATAATGACAGCAATGCTGTTCGTATGCAATGAGCAAACACAGGCAGAATAAATTGAATAGAGAGAAAGGGAGCTTTCATTCAAGAATGGATGCCTTTTCATCCTGTAATTTACCGGTGAAAAGGCCAGTAAGATTGATTTTAATCATTTATATTTTTTCAGAAAAGCCTGTGCGATCGTGGTGTGGGATATTGTACAGCAAGTGGTCTGAAAGCAAATAGCTAATATCAATTTAGTGTGCACTTCACCGAGATTTCACTAATTTGCCTGGCACCATTTTGTTAGACTTTTCTTTGACTGCTGAAATGTGTTAGCCCCTTTTAATAGCTGCTGCGCAGAAAACACTGTGTTTTTAGGTGGTATTTTACGGTTGATTCTTTAAAAATGCATAACTCTGGTTCTACTGATTGGATTTTTGACATTTTGGTATTGGTTTCTTTATTCAATTCTGCTCTATTTTTCTAATGTGTTGTGGCACCTTCCTGTGTGGTGTTTGCATTGTTTTGCTGTTCGAAGTGGTGGTGCACAAATACTTTACAGGTAGACTGCAAGTTCAGCCTGACTGCTTGGCGCTAACCTAGCAGGGTTAACACTGTGTTTTCATATTGTAATATGTTTTCCAAATTATGTTATTATTGTTATGAGAACACCCATGCTTTTATCTAGTTACACACATACGAGATTAATATGCTGTTGGTCGCCTGTGTGTTTTGTGCACAGATTTATAATTTCATAATTGAAGTATGTGCACTGTATAAAATCTGAGGAGTATAGGTCAAACAGAACACTGCAAAAGTGAATTACAGAACAATGTAGTGGAATGTCAGGTCTCATTGGGTGGGGGCAGGATGCAGGCCTCTCTCACTTCGTATTGATGCTGTCCCTAAATGACTAACTACTGTGTTCCAAGTGAAAGAGAGGGATGGATATGATGGCCAGTTTTATTGCCCTTATATAAGTGACCATCTGTTTATCAGTCCCTCCCTCAGAGTTGGTATGACAGAAACTTTAATCTTAATGCAGAAAGTCTGAGGTGGCATAATCTTGTCCTGGTATCCAAAAACATGGGTACTGAGTCACTGGAACAAAGTTATATCCAGCTGACGAATCCATAGCAAGATAGCAAGGGTGAAATCGGTCCTAGGTTCTTGTGTTCTGGTTCAGGGAGGACCTGGCTTAGTAGTTCAAGCTGGACTGTCCCCATAGCAGCAAGGTCAAAACTGATTTGCATATAGTTAGGCCAAAATGGAGGTAGCACTGCAAAATAATGATGAGTTGAAATGCGTCCCTGAGTAGTTACCAGTGTGTGAGATTAATTCAAGCATTCCATCTGACTCTTTTTGTACACTTTAGTATGTCACCCTAAGTGGGACGGGTATGCCAAAACGTGGGTCCGTGGCACATTGTGTATATAAATTGGGTGCTGGATGACTGGGGTGTGAGCCATGGTCAAGCAGCAAACACAATCTTCACCAGGGTAAGTCACAAGCAAACCCCAAATCAATCTGTGCTCAAACCCTTGAGAGGTTAGCGCAAAGCAGTCAGGCTTAACTTACAGTCAACGTGTAAAGTATTTGGACACCACCACTTCAAACAGCAAAACAATGAAAACACCACACAGGAAGGTGCCACAACAGATTAGAAAAATAGAGCAGGATTTAATAAAGAAACCAATACCAAAATGGCAAAAATCCAATCAAGTAGAAACAGACATCTTTAACTAGGGCACTGCCTACTCCAGGCTATGTCTGTATGAGCCATCTCAGATTTTGAAATCATCCAACATGTCCAACTTAAAAAATCTTCATATTTGTATGGCCAAATTTGGTGGTAGGTCTTTTTCCTACCTGGTGCCATCCTATTGGAATAAGCATCCCCTGCCTATCCCACAATGTGAGGACCACATAAAATTCAAAAAGCTACTAAAACCTTGTCTGTGTAGTGTTTTTTTAAATCTCTGGTAAAACTGCTCTGCTACCTGCTCTGCCTGGCCCCGAGATGAACCTTTGGGAGTGAGTCATGAGCAATAGAATGTGACTATAACATGACATTACATACTTGCTTCACAGTGGTAAAATGATTAGAGTTCGAAAGCCCCCCAAAAAAAAAAAAAAACAATGCAGCCAAAATGGAGGAATGAAGGTAAAAAAAAGTTTGGGGTTGAGGCAGCAGAAAGGGCCAGGTCCAACACTGTGTCACTGGAGTCACTGGAGTCAAGCTATACCCCGCTGATGAACCCATAAACAGGGCAAAACTGGTACTAGGTTGCTTGTGTTCTTGTTCAGGGAGGATCTGGCTTGGCAATTCAGGCTGGACTGTTCCCATTGGGGCAGGGTCGAGACTAATTTGGACATTGCTGGGAACTAACTGGGATCTAACTTAGATGGCATGGTGTGCAAAATAACAATAGATTGGGATGTTGCCGAGTAATTACCAGTGACTGAGATTAATTCAAGCATTCCATTCATCACTTTTTCTATACTTCTATACTTTTTCTGTGCTTTAATATGTTGCCCTAAGTGGGATGGTATTGGAAAGTGGATTATTGTTAAGGGCATGTAAGTACCTACAACTAGCAATAGGCCACTAACCCCCACTAGATTCAGTTAGGTCTCAATAAATTAGCCCCAGCTCATCCTTTGGTAGCTTGGCAACAAGCGACAAGGCTTAACTTAGGACACAAAGCGTGTAAAGCATTCAAGGATCACAAAACAGTATTTAAATAAAACACAGGAACCAGTTTAAAAATCCAAAACCATTTTTTAAACATAGGAAATATCTTTATCTTTAAAATGACACCAAAATGAATACAATCAGATAAGGGGAACGGGCGATATAACATTTAAAGGAATTTATGTATTTTTGTGCTTGGAAACTAGTAGCGCCAATCTGGTCATTTGGTCGCACCTCGACCGTGGCAAAGTCAAAGTTTAAGGCCAACCACGATGGAGCCCTGCTCGGCTACAGCAAGCGGGAGGCCTTGATCAAAGGTTTACCTTCGGACTTTGTCGTTTTCTTGAAGATTTTCTTCAGGGGACGAAGTCGCAAGTCTGATCCGACCTCACTGGAGCCCTTCCTCGGATACACGTCACAGGAGACCTCGGTAAATATTTCTATGTTCGGACTTAGACTATTTTTTTAGATGAAAATCCTTCGACAGAGTCAAACCTGAATCTTGCTCCGACGTCCCTCGAGCCCTCTTTGGATACACTGTGCAGGAGATCCCGGTCAACTTTCTACATTCAGACTTAGTCACTTTTTCTGAGATTTTCTTCTTCACAACGAATCTACAAATCAGGCCAGGTCACGGTTGAGGCAAGCCGGCTAGGATCACCCTGGCTGGTCGGCCCCTCTATTGAGCTTTTTCCAAAACGTTCTCCAGTCTTCTCCAAACTTCTGGATCTTCTTCCAGAAGGTCTTTTAAGGTCCTTTAGGAGTCCACAGCTCACTCCAAGGTTCCAGAAGCTCTGAGTTGCTTCTTGAGGGTGTGGACTACATCTACCAGAATGCACCTGTCTTAAATTCCAAATTGGCCACTGGACAGTGGTCAGCTGGTCAGTTTCTTCAGCATTTCACGCAGGAGACTCTGGTAAGCAATTGTTCTCTTGTAGCAAACAGGGAGTCCCTCCTTGAACCAGTTGAAGCCAGGCAAAGTAATTCTTGTGGTGAAGCCCAATTGTGCAGCTAGTGCAGTCCTTCAGAGTGCAGGGTCCAGGTGCAGGTCAGGGGTCCAGCAGGGTAGTCCTTCTTCTTCTGATGTTCTCCCTTGTGGGGATATGAGGTGTGGGTGCAGCTCTGTCATATTTATCCTTGCTCCTGGGCTAAAAACAAGGGGTCCTGGGTGTCCATTCAGAGGCAAGGTTCTTCCCCTTGTGATGACCACTTCCTGGGAATTGTGACAAAAATCAATCCCAGGGAGCAACATTCTTCAAAAATCCAACATGGCTGAAAATGATTTTTGGAGGTTAGATCTGGTTGAGCCCACCCACTGGTGTGGCTAAAAATCCTAAACACACCCCTCTCTTGCCCTCTTCTAATCTATTCAAGAGGGCACCTAATTTTCTGAGGTTGCAGGATGTGAGGGAGGTACTTGGTTGCTCCAAATGTCCTTCCCTGTCTTTAAAGACCAGTTTAGCAGCCCTCCCCTTTCCCGCTTCCCCATTTGCTGAGGCAGATCTATTTCCCCAGGTACATCCTTTGTGTTCAACCCAGGCCACTTCACACCTCATCAAGGCAGCTTGGCCAGGCTGCCAGAGGCTGGCCAATCAGAGAAGGGCACTACAGAGCTGACGTTGGCAACTTTTCAGGTAGAGTGTAAAACTCTTTACCTGAACTAGTTATATTAAATCCAACAATTGTAAGTTGAAGGATTTATTATAACAATTAATTTGATACCAAGCTCGAGGTATCTGACACTTAAGGGGACTTTATGAATTAAAATAAAGTTTCCGCATTTTAGCCTACGGAGGCCATTCACTAAAGTGAGGAAAAACACATTTGGCTATTTTACCTCACCAGGACTTATGAAACAATTTTATAAGGTCCCTGCTTATAGTTACATGGCACCCAACCCAAGGGGCACCTGGGGCATTCCTTAGGGGTGACTTATATGTAAAAAATAAGGTAGTTTAAGACTTTGGAAGTACTTTTAATTCCAAAGTTGAATTTACATATAACCTTAGTTTAAAAGCAGCCAGCAAGGCAGGCCTGCCTTTAAAATGACACTGGGCACCTCAGCAGGGCGCCTATGGGTGCACTACCTATGCTGGGGTCCCTAAACCTCCATGCCCTACCATATACTAGGGACTTATAGGTAGGTTGATACTTTCAACTTCAATTAGCTCAATTTGCATATTCACTTTACGCAGAGTACTGGCCCTGGGGCTGGTAAGCAGTACCCAGGGCAGTCAAGAGTCAGTAACCACCAGTATCTGTCCAAAAAGTTTGGAGGTGACCAGGGCAAAAAGGAGTACTTTCCTACTGATGGGTATGTCGAGATGTGGACTGTGGCGATGGAACCAAGCTATGCCTGGCTGGTTAGCCCATAGTAAGGACTAAACTGGTCCAGGTTTGCTTGGGTTCTGCTTCAGGTAAGGACCTAGCTTAGCAGTTCAGGCTGGACTTTTCCCTTAGCCGCAGGGCCAAGACTGATTGTTTATAGCTGGGTCCAAACTGAGGTGACATGGTGTGCAAAATAATGATGGATTGGGATAAGGCACCGAGTAGTTATCAGTGGCTGAAATTAAATCAACTATTCCATCCATCACTTTTTGTATATATTAATACTCTTATACTTGGCCTCAGTTGCAGTTTGTGCTGCACGAAACAGGAGCCAGGGGAGTGTGACTGATCAGCGTCTATTCCCCAGGGTCGTGCACCTGTCTTTAGCCATTTCACCCATTGTTCACTCCCAGAATGTTAATCACTACAGAGCAGATGGTGGGGCCATGTTGTGATAGGTGTTGCTTTCCTGCACTGCTTTAAGCTTGAAAACTGTCATTCTTCAATTAGGAGCAAATGAGCTGTTGGTGCCTATGTATCCCCTACAAAAGCACTTTCAAGGGATGTGCACAGAAAGATAGCAACCTCTGACCCTCAAGTATAGTTTTGAGGCCCATTATGGTCCAATAACAACGCATGGGACTTGTTCTAATATGTGCGCCACACTTTGTCTGTAAAAGGATGTACAGTAAATATTTTACGCTGACCTGTGACACACCAGTTGGCAGACCAAGGTGTAAGGGCAGGGGCTTGTGCAGCGATGCGGGCAAAAATGTAGTATAGTCTGTCCTTTCTGTGTGTGTGTGTAGCACCAGACAAACAAACAATGATGCACTTACACATGCTGGGGAACTGCTACACACACAGCATTCTACATGCGGCATGCCACTTGGAATCAGGGCCTCTGCCACTAACCCAATGCTCCTTAATGCATGATCATTAAAGCGCCACATTTGTGACGCTTTGTGACGCAAACACGGGCAAACTTACAAAATACAATTGTATTTTGCAAGTTTGTGCCGCTTTTGCGTCACAAAATTAAGCAAATACGGCGCTAAAAAAATAAATAAATATGGGCCTAAGTATTTTTGGGATCTGAACCAGGGGTTGATCTTAGTAGACCTGCATTGTTACCATGCAACACGTGTAAATCTTTGCAACGCGCATTGTCCAACTGAATGATAAACGTGCAATCATTGGCTTATGTTCAACTTTTGGAAAGAAAATATTTAAATGGAGAAAAAGTCATGCTGATGGCAGTGGTGAGGACCATCTCTGCTAGTAAAGCACAAGTCTGAGTATAATCAAGCACAATTGTAATGAATAGTAGAACATGCCAACAGCTTTCTTGATAGAAGCAAAGCAATTAGAAAGGAACAAAAGTAGTGTTTTGAATAAGTATCCCAGCCAGAATAACCTGTATATTTTCTTAAATGGTATAATTGCCTACTTCTTGCAAAGCTTTCTCTATTGTTTTGAGACTGGAATGCAGACAGGCTAATGCTCTCCATTTATGCAAATCCGGCTTAAAAGAAGAGTGTGTAAAATGACTATGCGACGCTACTGACTACATACTTTGTGGTGTTGAAGGGCATTCCACCAGGTGCCAGTCTCTTCAAAGTACCCGCCTACGCTGCAATTCTAGCATCATTGCTGTTTTCATTCTCTGCTCCTTCTAATTGTAAACAGTTCTTAAGATAATGGCTCAATTCCATTTTAAAAGATGGTCTCGGGAAGGCAGATGTTCTGTCCTTACCTGCCGGATACAATATTTTTTTTAAATGTACGTCCTTTTAATTAACTGGCCATACATCCCATGGGCCTCGAATGATCCCTTAACATGCGTCCTCTGTGTTATAGGACGACCAGAGAAGGAATGGCGTTTGTGCCTGTGTAAGAATTTCAATAGGAATTTGCAATTTTTCAGCTCTCTGACCACACTGGCAAACATTTTCAAATTATTTACTGGGAGCTATGTTTTTTTTTTTTTTTTTTTTTTTTTACAGTGCATTGTTATTGGAATATGTAGAGTTCAGCATCTCTCTGGGATACTATAAATCATTTAAACTTTTGCTGCTATTTATATAAAACAAATCGAAGTTTAATGAAACTAATTAATTTTGAACTTCCGATGTTATATGTGCATAGCACTGCCATTATTTAAATACCAAGTTTTACTTATTTGTAGATAACAAGAACCAACTGAGTGATTTCCTCAATCTGATGTCAAATGTTCAGACTTGGGCTAATCACCAGGAGGGTCTGTGCCTTGCAACTGCCTACACACAGAAATTAAAGATGAAGAATCCCCAATAATTCAGGTGAGAATTTCTAGAGCAATCATATAGTTCTCTGACCATGGCAAAAACAATGAAAATACTTCCACAGATGTTACAAGGAGCAGGCTACGTGGAACAGCAGCGGTGTTTGTCTATAGAGAAGGCAGAAGCCTTTAAGCAAACAACAGGAGAAAATCTATGGCTTTACAAACCTGTCTGCTAGTCCATGCTAGATTTATGTACCTAATATTGACCGTACCCAACATTTTATCAGAAAAGTAGTTTGCCCCGTGTCTTTAGTACAGATGCTCACTCTCTTATGCGCTCTCCCTTCCGGGTTTTGTGAAATTGACCTTTGGTGTTCAGGCTACAATTCCCAGGAACTCTGGACTTCAGACGATTTCTCTTCAACTTAATCATTATTTTTTAAACCATTAAAAGCGTAACGGGTTGCAGATCAAACCTAAGTTGTTGTGTTATCTGTTAGTGGTCTTACAGTGTCATTGGCATACAAGCAGAAAAACTGAATACAAGTAAAATAATAAGCTAAATATATGCCCACTTAACTCTGCAGGGGAATGTTTCTACACTCTAGCATCCTATCCTGCAGTTTTACCTATGAGGCCAAATAGAGCTCGCACCAAACTCAGCTAACCTCTGACAATTTACTGAAGAGCTGGACAGTCCCATCCCGATCATTATAGAGGAGTTTTTGGAGCCCTATGGTCAGTGTCAGCAACAATAACTGTACGCCTGATATGTAGAATGCTCCAATTCTGACTGACTCCTACTCCAAGTTAGGTAGGAAGACTGACAAATGGCCCCCATTTCAAAGGAGCAAAATCAAAGATTATATCTGGTCCCTTGTATCATAAAAGGTTGAAAAATGACCCTGCAGTTCTCTCAGATGACCGTAGAAGGTGAAAATTGTATGTGAACCCTACAAAAGACACTATGGGCCTGATTCTAACTTTGGAGGACGGTGTTAAACCGTCCCAAAAGTGGCGGATATACCACCTACCGTATTACGAGTTCCATAGGATATAATGGACTCGTAATACGGTAGGTG
Organism: Pleurodeles waltl; assembly: GCF_031143425.1. Classification (NCBI taxonomy): domain Eukaryota; kingdom Metazoa; phylum Chordata; class Amphibia; order Caudata; family Salamandridae; genus Pleurodeles; species Pleurodeles waltl. The sequence goes on from NC_090437.1 coordinate 1,063,188,471, forward strand.
GTATATCCGCCACTTTTGGGACGGTTTAACACCGTCCTCCAAAGTTAGAATCAGGCCCTATGCCTCGAAATGAAACAACAACAGGCCACTTAGTGGGTGACTCTTAAGTTCCTCTGAAGATATTGCAATACCCCTGAAGGTGCTGAGCAGAGAAAGCAATTAATGATGAACGAGTTTGTCAGCTGGAGCCAACATATAAAGACCTCAGTGCTGAAGACAGAAGATCAAGCAGTGGTTCAAGATTGCCATCATGGGATGAAGTTCTGTAGACCTTTTGAACGTGGTCCGTATTGGTGGTTACAAAAGATAGCATCAGATTCATAGCACAGCGTAACAACAAAAGGATAACCCAAAATGTGGCAATGTTAAGGCAGCTCCCAAGAATTATTTATTTGATTTATTTTACATTACATTATTGCGCAGCATTACCGAAGTTGTACCATTTACTTTTCAGTTAACCAACAAATTGGGCTCTATCGCTCTTATACGAAACAAGTGGTATAATAAAGACTAAGAAAAGGAATGCAATTTAAACAGATTTCATAATCTTACTGCGGAATAAATGTGGAGAAGCAAAGAACATAGAGGTGAAGAGAGGCTAGAATAATGAGGTGAGTATATGTAGGAGACCCAGAGGAGGAAGACATGGAACTTGGAGAATCCAGAAGTCTAACAATCAGACAGAATTGTTAGAGCGGAATGACTGGAGAAGAGAAAAAATAAGAGAAGCAAATGAGAGGCAATGAGAACAGACATATTTAGGAGACACTGCAAAAAATATATGATGGAAAGATGGACAAAGTGAGAGAGCAGACATAAATCTTAGAAAAGGAAGCTGTCATTTAGGGCCCGATTTAAGTGAAAATGATGGTGCGTGTCGCTGCAACAAATTTTACAAATTGTCATTGTAATTTTCAAAATGCAGGGATGCACCATATTTACAATAATACCGTGCAGCCCTGTGCTTTCCCCTGCGCAAAATTTGCTGCCACATGTCAACGCATCCACCCTTGCACCATAGCGCAGGAACAGGGTCGAGACTGATTTGCATCTAGCTAGGTCCAAACTGGGGTGGCATGGTGAGCAAAAGAACGATGGATTAAACACAGATCTGTGACTGGGGGTGAGTGTTTGTATTGTTCAGCACTCCATCCATCATCCTTTGGTGTCATTAGAACACACTGCAGGCAGTTTTGAATACAATCCCCGCTTCCAAGGGAGCAAATGTAAGTCTCTTAGTACAGAAATGATGCTACCAATGATTTTTTGTGCAGGAGACCAGCTTGGCTGCTAGGTGAAGAAGAGTTTTTATGGCTGAAGGTTGGATTTGGCACTGCAACCAGAGCTGAATTTCCATAATCAATATGAGAAACCACAGATGTCCAAGCAACCTTTCAGAAATATAAAGGCTGGAGAAAAAAGGCTCTATCTTTTTTACAGACTATTATGTGAGAGAGCAAAGTGTTGATATATCTGCTGAAACTGTGTGTACCACATGAGGCGACAGTAAGCTGGTTTTCCAGCTAGATACCCAGTTATTTACCTCTATTCCTGGTGAGGGACAGAATCTGATTAGGTGGAGGTCCAACAACCAGTCGTTTGATCTATGACAGAAAAAACATTCTGTTTTTTCATGTTTAAGTCTTTAAGTTTTGATAGGCAGGATTTCAGGGTTCCTATGTTCTGAAATTATGATATTTTCAGATTCAATTGAGTAGCATCTTTATACTGATGAATTGTATTGTTATGCTCTTGGAAGAATATTCTGAGTGGTTTTAAGTATATGTTACAAATATGGGATAAGGTGTAAGTCAGAACCCTGAGGGACACCACATAATATTGGAACAATGTAAGAGCTGAAATTGGTAATTTTCACAAGATGGTTTTGATTTGAGAGGTAAAATGCAGAACTGTTCCTTTGAAGTGCATGCACTGATCAAATGTGCAGATTATCTTTTGGTGCCAACAAACCATTAGAGACACTTGCCAGTCTATCCTACACTGAGGCTAGATCAGCAGTGGCCCATCCTTAAAGGTGATGGGGCCACGTTCTGCACCTTTTAGACATGAAGAGAGACTGACAGGCTGAGCACAGGTCAGCCTGACAAACACTCTTTATTTTCAGGTCAGGCAGCCAGAATCTACACACATGCTAAATGTGCAGGCTGCCTGAGTTGCCCTTTGCTGGCTTCAGGATGTCACAGCTCCTGTGGGCATAACATACTCAGATCAGCAAAGGTCCTTGAGGTCCATCCCCTTGTGATGAGGGAGAATGTCAGTAAAAGCTTTGTATCTGGTCACTTCAGATTTAAGCCCTGAAGTTCCCATGGCCGAGTGTCCATACCTCACACCTCGTTAACAGAGTGGGTGAGGTCAGCTATAGATTTATGTCAGAGACAGCGCTACAGGTTGTGCCCAACTGCCTCAAAGAGGGTCTCCTAAGGGGAAAAGGGAGAATGAATGCATTAACTCCAATCTGATCATGATACACAGGCCCATATTCATACTCTTTTAGCACCGCATTTGTGTCATTTTTTTATGCAAAAGCGATGCAAACGTACAAAATCTAATTGTATTTTGTAAGTTTGCGCCACTTTTGCGTCACAAAATGACGCAAATGTGGCACTAAAAAAGTATAAATATGGGCCACGGTGTGTTAGTGTTGTTCTCAGTGCACCATTCCCAAGGCCTACATGAGACCTGCTGTGCCACGCAGCAGGGATGGACAGACTCACTTGAAGTCTTTCTATGAACACAACTCTTCAAGGAATCAAACACACTAAATTATATTCACTAAAGGACCTGGTCAATGTTGTAGTTAGATAAGAGGTTGCTTCTACCGAGAAAAAAAAGGAGAAAGAGGTAATTTAGTAAAAAGAAACTAAAAGCTGTCTTGGATACACCAAGAGTGTACAGGTTGTCAGACTGGAAAGAGATAGTAAAACTGATGAATCTAGTGATGTAAAACACGATGAATCAATCTAACTGTTGAATGAAGAAATTGAAGTGAGGCCAAACCTTTTCCAATGTACCAAATACACTTTCCCCATCCTGTGCTAGAAATATATGGGACGTGCTACATGGACCATTTAATTTGAATAATGGGAAATATTTTTTCTCTAATCAAGCACTCTGTGGTGGCTCCTTACTCTGCACACGGGATGAGCTAAAGGTTCCCCAGTGACCACTTACTTGGACGACATTATTGTTCTGCTTGGATGGATTAATGATAAATAAAATCAGGTACCGCATTAAATGGGGAACATCCAGTAATGTTATCTGGCTACGTTTAAGGAAATTATAAAAAGAAGAAGAGTGTAAGCTTACGTTGCAATGCTACCTTGGTGTATTAATGAATGGAATGACTGTGAAAGGGAAATAGCGTTTCTGAATGACTGTAGTTTGTGTTTTACTTTCACCGCTAGACATATATCAGCTTGTTGCAGTCTCTTCCTTCAAATGGAGATGTTCAGGACATTAACGCCCAGTCTTTGTCCTACTCTACGACTAAGAAAGGCCATATTTAAATGAATGACACACAATGATGTTTTACAAGACGGAAGGTTTGCTCTCTCTTCCAAGGAATCACCACATTCAGTGATACAAGCACGTAAACTGCCGGTGTATACAAGCCTAGGAAGGATATGGGATTAACAAAATGCTTCAGGTTTTTTAATGTACCTTTATTAACTGCACAGCCCTCGAATGCACACACGCAAGGGCACTTTTTATATGCCACATTAAGAAAATAAGGGATCACCATTGTAGGTGCTCAGAGACCCTGGATAGCTTCCCAGTGGGACGCTATATCCTCTTTCACTGTTTACACACTGCCCCTTATGTCTTTGAGCGAGACAATGCGTGCACATAAAAGTGTGCATGAAGTACCAGTCTGCACATCCCTCATGGAGTACTCAGCAGCTCTGGCATGGAGCCAGAGTGCACGCTGAATAATCACCCGTTTGCAGCCTGTCACTGGACCTCCCATGGGGGGCAGAGGTTTCGTGCCTTCTCCCTAAGTTCACCCTTGAATGGGTAGTCACAGCAAAAGCGGGCACAGTTTGTTGGTATTACAAATCAGGACCGAAAAAGACAAATGCAACCATGCGCCATTTCCACAGTCTATACGCTTATTCGCATGGCCTCGCGTGAACACGAACATAAGCAACACGCCAAATACTTACATTGTTTTGTTTTTGCTTCATAACTTACATAGACCAAATCGTCCTCAGAATCTTTAGTTTACACAATTTTAATCAACAATATAGAATGGTATTTCATATAATTTAAAGATGAATGAAGAGCGAGTGTTTCTGCCACCAGATTAATTTTACATTTATCTTGCTGCTACAATATACGGATGGAAAAGATGCTTAAATGTTTCCAGTTTTCAAAGTCTAATGTTATCTACGATAAGTAATAATGAAAAGAAAGATTCAGCAAACCAATTAAACAAGCACGAACAGTTCTCTGCAAATCCTAATTAAATGGGTTTGAATTTCGTATTTTTAAATGCTTGAAATTGTGCAGCAGACACAATGTGTTTTTCCTTCTTCTGAGTCAGGTAAACAGCAATACTTTATTACTCATAAGAAGGCAAATAGCACTTCATTATCATAGTCTTTCTCACTCTAGAGACGCCTATAATTTGAGGCTTGGGATTTGGCTCGTGGCATCAGGTGTGAATTAAGCATACAGCTGTGTTTTGCGAGAAAACAAGAGGAACTGAGCATGTGTAGATAATCACATCATGAGGTTAGGGAGACTGGCGATGTGAAAAACAATCAGAGAAACTACCTCATGCATTTTACAAAGAGCAATTAAAGAGCCATACACCTTATGTTATGGATATTATGATATATAATTAAATAACAGTGGGAGGCTCTTGCGGAGCTGTGAAGAGTATGATTGCAATTTATTCATCAGAAAGATGAAGCAGCCGTCTCTGAAAAGCAGGGGTACAAGTGAGATGTAAGGCTGTGTAAAGATCGTTTTTGAGCAGATAGTGCTGCACTATAAATTACTCCTATTTTACCAAAACTCTTTAACAGACAGTAAACATATAGGAAAAATCTGTAGTTCGATCAATCAAACAGGGTGCTTGTGCTAGTGGGTCATTGGCCATTTGCGCACCGACAGGCACACTCTCGTGTTAGAAAAGAAGCTTAGATGCGCGCGTGGCCCTATCTGTAATGCTCGTTAAGTGGGTTCTTGCAATGCGTATTTGGCGTTATTTAATTTGTAATAGGTCCTAGACTGATGCTAATGAGAAACTATCTTGCCTGTACCGCTGCGCTTTCCTACCAGCATACAGAGGAAAACTAAATTAATGTACGGAATTTTTCAACAAACTCTCTCGTTAAGAACTGTAGCATAAAATATGTCAAGATCACGTGATAAATGAAGGAACAACCAAGACACCCAGAGCAGCAGGAAACCAAAGGCTCGAAGGCGCAGTGTCTTTGAATTTAATGACACTGAGATCACAGTAGAACAGTCAGTCCTTGAGCCATGCCTGTGCTTGGAAACCTAGAATTGGAAAGAAATGGCCGAGGCTAGAGGTCCCGAAGAGCTAGAGGCGAAACACCTCAAAACCTGGAACCCTGTGCTCTCTAGGTGAGGAAAGAGGGCCGGTGGTTGAGGTGGCTTTTGCAGGGGCTCAAATCAGAAACTGAAACTTTGGAAAGACTTGGTCTTGTGGGAGCATATTGTGAATCATTAGAGGAAAAATAGAGCCTGACATATTCAATCGATGGAAATGTGAAAAATGGTCCTGCTAAGAAGCAGACCAAGAAAATAGTTAAGACCGAAGTTTCCTCAGATTTATTGGTTGTGTAGTAGAAAGGACAAAACAAGAGTGACTGATGTGCACAGCCTACAGAAGAACACATGAAGAAAGCATGAAGGCGAATGGGGGTGGGGGGTGATAATGCGCATTGCCTGGCAAGATGCTTGGTAAAATGAACTGATTAAGATGCTTAAATGCCCCAAATGAACAGGGTCTGACACCAGATACAATGCAAGGCCCAGATTTCGAGTCAAGTTCTGGGAAGCAAACTGAAGCAAATACCTGCACAAATCTAAATAAATATTTCCTAATAGCATGAACAGTGAAACAGGACTACTTCACATGGGTGATAAATAATAGCAGCCAGTAAAGTGTGTGGAACTGTGAGTGAAAATCCCTTCTATTAAGAGACACTGGGGCAAATTTACCAATATTTCATGCCACGCAATGCAGCAAGAGAACTTGTTGCACTGTGTTGTGTGAAAGGGTGAGAGCATATCTACTAAGATGTGGCATATTTCTTCTGTCTCGTTGCGTTCGAGACGTGTGGCTCTCTAGTGTCAATGCAGGCACCCTTACACCATGATGTGCCCGTGTTATGAGAAGGTTTGTTTTTGTGCAGGAAGGGACACCTTTCTGGAAGGCATTTTACTCTTTGTATGTGTGCTGCTGAATGCAGCACTCATACAGAGTAAGAAATGAGGAGTAATTATGATATTTCTCCATTTTATACTGAGGTTGGGGAAATGCAACATTTTGTGAAATCCCAGGTTTACAGACCTTTTTAAATCTGTGATTGTGTCCAAAACTATGGTGATTGCACAGGAATGCCCACAATCTATCCATGGGCCATGCAAGGTAATGCAAAGGAGAGAAATGCACTGCCTTGCATTACATTTGAAGTAATAAACCGCGCGCAGCCACCCCAGGTAGCTTTGCGTGACTTAGTAAATCCCAGTTAAGGGCTTGTTTTTCCTTGCCTCGCCTTGTGTCAATCAAGGACAACACAAGCCCTTAATAAATCTGCTCCACTGTATCTAGATTCTATGAACAAAAAAAGTGTTCTAGTCATAAGAGTAGTCAGGAGACATAGGATGGCTTTTTACCTATATAGGTAAAGCCCACGACGAGCTACGGGGAAGAAAAAGCGTGTTGGCTACACCTAAGCCATGTAACTGTCTTTCCCCCAACACTGTTAATGACACAAAAATGCATTATTATATAGGACAAAAGGTTTGATCCATCTACAAGTGACATTGCTGACAAATATTCTATCTATCAAAATGGAAATAGCTTGTACTGTATCAATCAAACTTTTTATTTTGCCTTTGGAAAAGAGCATCACACCCTTCATAGATTAAAAAATGTAGAAAATGTAGTTGGGAGGTAAAATTAGACTTAAATTCAAATCTGATTCTTCAATGGCCCTAACTACTAGAAAACAGAGATTTTACCAGCTAAATACCATGGAGGTTTTAAATTTAAATTTTGTATTGTGTTGCGATATTTATATAGTGTTTACTACACTTTGTAGGGTGTTTGAAGTGCGTATAAGATGATTCACCATGTAGGGTATGTGGTTAGCAGAAAGCTGTGATTCTGTGGGATGAGTTTCCATGTCGTGCATGAAGCTCAACGAGGTGTGGTTATCATGTTACGGGATTCAGTGCTTATCAGTGTAATAGGTGAGGAAGTCAGAGAGAGGGGTGCACACTTTTTAGTTTTTAGTAAGCCTGCAACTTTGAACAGCTCAGCAGGTCCCTTTAAGGTATTTAGTATGATCGTAATCCACTTAACTGGTTACTACACTGACAGTATTGTGAGTTATTTTGTTTATAGTTCTGAGATCTGCTTTAGTAATATCATATTTTATATGACTGTCATTGTGAGATGTTATTAAGCAGTAATAGCATGTTGATTGTTGGAACTTTCAGTGGTGGACTAAATTTCGTACTTTGTTGGCCAGAGAAATGTGGTAGAGCTATTCAATTACTGCATGTCTGTTCTATGATTGATGGGTGGTTTATTACTGTAGACTGGTATAGTACTGAGTGACGGATATGACCTGTAGCAGTTTTGTGTTGAGTGTCAAGCAATGTAAGGAAATCATTATGCAGTCTATACCTGTAACCAATCACTGAGTATTATGGTATTGGTATTAGAGTGGGCCATGATGGTTATATATTATTTTTAAGGCTCCTGCTTTTATGGTATTTATTTATTTCAATTTCCATCTGTATTTATCCATTTTTATTTTTTGCATTTTTTTCTGCATTTATCCATATTTATTTTGGATTTTGGGAAACAATCAGGTGTAAACTGGTATATATGCACTTTTATTTAACAAATAAATGTGCACTCATACTTAAATCCCTGACAGATTTCAATGATATGATCACAGGTATGTGTTAAATCAATGCATATACATGAAAACTTGCAAATTTCTGCATCAGTGCTCTGCACATCTCCTGCTTCTGAAGCCCCATTAATAAAATTACTTTCTTTTTTAACTCCACCACCTGTCAATCCGCTCAGCTATTGGCCTGGTAGTCATGACTGACAACACTTAGAATCACTTAAAAACAACCTAATTTCCATTTGTATCCATATTTATAAAATTAAATGCAGGCAGAAAAATACATGTTTTTCTTCTGTATTTATCTGTAAAAATCATTAAAAATGGAAATCAGGGAGTCCTAATTATATTGAATTGTACTTTCATTTTTAAAGTGCCTGAAATCTCTGATGACTCGGTGAAGTACTTTACACCATACAACATACTACTCGAGAATGGCAAATTAGTTTTCTTTTTTTTTAATTGCTATGTTGGTTATTGGGATTCTAAGATCCATTTACACCAGTTGCTATGTAATGGATTAAATTAATAGGAGTTAGGTGTTATCTTTAATGAGGTGGTGTATGTGAAGATATTTGTTGATATTAATAGATGCGTTGCAAGGGATTAAGTATTGTTAGCTTGCAGAGTTATGATTTTCAAAGGAGAGATAGTGATCTTTGAGATACTGCGTGGGCAAACAGCAGAAATACAATAAGGATTAAGGTGAATATGCATGTGACTTAAGGTATGCTGTGCTCACAGAGAGGAGAAAAGCAGATGAAGAAAAGTAAGAAGAACTTCAGATGAAAGAAAATAAATAATCAGAAGTTTTAAGCCAAGGACAATTTTCAGGGGCATAAACAGGAGGGTGTTTCGACATTGCATACAATATTAGGATGCCAAACTGTAGAACCCAACATTTGCATGCAAGATAGTGCTATTTTAACTGCTTTTGATAAGCACTAGAATTGGGTGACCACTCTATCCCCTGAAAGGCTACGGCTAGACGATTGCTTCAGCAAGTACAGATGATCAACTCAAAGGCTGGAAGCAAAAAGTAATGCTTGGTTGCATATATAGGGAAATATTGTGCTCAAAGGCAGCTGTAACCTCATGGTCATAGAGATGTGAGAGTGTATATAGGATAAATAATGCAAGAATTTAGAAGGAGATTGTGCAAATGCTGAAACAAATATCTTCTGATGGTCAACTCGATCTTTGGCTCACAGGATTAATTGTGAAAGCAAAGTGGGATGCATTTTGGATGCCCCTGGTTGTGGGTATGAGTATAGCTTCTGCAGCAGTCTATTGCCTGTATTCCTGTGGCTGGAGAATGGCGACCCAGACAATCAAGTGAGGAAGATGTAGATGGGGCTACTTTTAGCACTTCCATAAACTTTGCAAGAGAATGCTGATTAGATCATTTTTATCTCTGTAATTTATTCGATTGTAGGGGTGGAAGGTGGAACTGTAGTTTCTGCTGTTCAATGTGAGGAAGTTTCTAAGCCAGGCATACCGTTTGTCTGTCCCCAATTGCGCTTTCAGAAAGGTTAAAGCAACTCAGGTGCAAAGACTTCCCACTTCATTGGACTTATGCAGTGTTTTAACAAAACTTTTGTGTGGCCCCCCTGCGGAGCACATGGAGGGATTCCCCCACAGCCCATCACTTAACACCTCTCAGATCCAGCCAGTGCATTGTTCTGAGGCGGCCTCTGGAGCTCGGGGTCTCAACACACTGCAGGGGCTGCAGGGGCTGCAGGGGGCTAATGTTACGCCACTGGGATCATATTTTTTGTACTCCTCTCTAAAGTCAGCTCTACAGCTGCAAACTGTGAGAAGCAGCACTCTATACAAAAACAGAGAGACAGAGAAGGACAGCTTGAAAAGAACCAAGAACAACTGATTCTGCAGCATGAGACAGTTACAAACTCTTAGAAATGTAGCATATTTCCTAATGTTGCAGAAATAGACACAAATTCTCAATGTGACATTCCTTTCCTCTAATTTACTAATCAAAACTCAGTGTTGAACATAAAATTAGGAAACATGGGAAAGTCAAACTGAGATTCCATACACTCTGAATATGATGAAATATGAATACAATGAGGAGGATTAACTAAATGCCATGCAGAAGGGAAGAGTGCTGCTTGTGTTTCACTGTTCACCTCATCAATGCACCTTTCACTTCATATGTAGTCCCTAATAGTAGTTTGCAATGGATTTTTCAAATAGCAATTCAACTCTTTTCACCTTCATTTAGGCCCACTCCCAAAACCATTCAGAAGAGGAAGAAAATGTGAATCACAGCCCCTTGATACAAGACATATTGATAAAGACCAAAATGTAAAATGTACACACAATCACTCCTCAGAGAACTGCAATGCAAAATCGTCCTTTTGCCATACCATTTGCGACCATACACTATCCCATGCTCAGAGGAACTGCCTTGGCAGCAGAGGTGCCAGCCTTGCATGGGGGCTGCTGGCCCAACATATACACACACCAGTTTGCGGGCAGGCCTGCACTCATCACCTTCTACTTGCCACTCCTGCTGTTGAAACAGAGTGGAAAACACGGTCTTGCCCATTTATGGCACAAGCCAAAACATCAATTGCAAGCCTATTATGGCTTTCAGTGAACAGATGGAAATGTGTTCTCTGAACAGTTTGTGGTGTTTGTGAAAAAATCTTGCTTACGTCAGTGGGGTTTTGGGAGGCAGCCAACCTCAAGGTAAGGTCTGCCCCCCCCAGGAACTTTTGGGAGAGGGTGCAGTCAAAATTGACAGCACTCCTCATAAATTGGGCTTCTCTCGGGCTCCCAGACACATTTAGGTTTTACAGTGAACCTGGTGGCTGGGCCCACGTAGGCCGTGTCTTTTTTCCCAGGATGGCAGCAGAAGGGAAGGGGTTTGAAACCATGAGACTGCTCAAAGAGGCAGGCTGCATGGACCTCATCATTGGAGGGCAATGATCAGTGGCCAACACAGAGGTTGTTGGACTGCATCGTAGCGGTAATACTTGTAAACCAGCTGCTGTGAAAAAGGCAGGCGGCATCGCCACAGACAACTCGGTGGGCCACGCTGCTGCTCAGTGCATAGCCCCAACAGAGGTAATGCCTGCAATGTCATCGGTGATGAAGGGTGGCAATGCTTTAATGATGTCCAGAGCTGCCTGTACACCCCCACGGCCAACTTATATGCCACGTGGGGGAGGGGTGGCAATAATAAAGTAGAAAACATGAGGGAGGAGGCCGCGTGGGGCCAGAGGTGCCTCCTTCATCAAATAATGAGGTTGCTCATGCACGTCCCAGGTGCATGTAATAGCCACAAAAGGCAGGAAACAATGGATGAGGGGCAATAGCTGCAGCTCCTCAACAATTGCAAGGGTTGGAGTTCAATTCAGAGCCCGGCATGCCCCAAGACTTTGAAGGAGAGGATATGATGACACGGGGTGGGGCACAGCAGTAGGCAGGGGGATAGGGAAGGGGTGCACTTAGATTTAAGGAGCCACATGGGGCCCATGCTAATAAATGGGAACCCGAAAGGGGGAGTCAAATGACAGAAGATGGGACACTGATGCAGATGAGGATCCCTGGTTAGGCCAGTGGAACTGGTTGAGGTGGGCCCCGCTGGCCCTACAAGAACACTGGGCGCATGGTGGCTTACGGGGGCCCATTGGAGGCAGGGAGCTTGGGGCTGGTCAGAGGGGCGCAGGGCTCTGTGGTGCATAAAGCACCAGTTTAGTCAATAGAAGCGGCTCGGTTGGAATGGAGTGTGGGGGAGGAGGGCAAGGGCTTAGTGCTACCAAAGGGGAATATGCACCCGAGAGTGGAAAGGAAAGGTGTGACCAGAGCAGGTGGGAATGGGCACCAGAGCCAAGCAATATGCCAGAAGACTGAGAAGGGGGCTCCAGCACACCTGCACTGTCCACTGTTTTGCAGGTCAAAGAATGGTGGACCTATCCAGACTTGACCAAGCTTGGAGCGGCTCAAAGTTGCCGAGAGGAAGAGATGGCTGGATTCAGGGTGGTTCGCCAGACACTGATGAAGAATCCTGGCACAGTCAACACAAGGATCGGAGACAGAGACACGAAGAGTGTGCTCATGGTGGACTACAAGGACAGTCTTGAGGAGGGAAAAGTGCGGGATATGGGGGAGATTGGGTCCAGGGTGGGGCTCTGCTAATGCGCTGTCCAGTGTATTGCAGACACACTAGCACTGACCTTAGAACCAATCAACAGCAGTTCGGTGGGCTTGAGCCTTCAGGTGGTATCCACAGGTGTGGATTCGGGTGATGCTGAGAAGGGGGGCTGGGAAAGGAAGGGCAAATATGTGGCTGGTGTTGGGGTGGGCACAGACACGGAGCAAAACACTGCAGCAGCAGCGAAGCCAGAGGGAGCGAGCCAAAGGGGGAAAACAGGACAGAGCACAGTAGGGTCTGAGACCAGTAGTGCACAAAGTACAGATGAAGGGGGTAGCAAAAAAAGAAGGGCCAGAGAGTAGTGAGTTGAATGTAAAATGATGCTGACAGCAAAGGAAAAAAGACGGAAGGGAGAATACGTGGACATGCTAACGCTATTCTATAGGGAAGTGCACTCCAAAGAAGGGTTCAAAGAGGAAGAATATGAACTGGCCAATATGAACTAACAATTGAGAACTGGATGGGGCAATTCTTAATTTATGCCAGAGTGTATTATGAGAAGTTTCCAGAAATGTGTGTGGCCATGTTGAAATACATGGACACTATCCACAGCTGACTTTTGGGGTTATGTATGGGCATAATATGACGAAGAATTTAGGGCAAGGATGTCATGGGACCTGGAGGCAAAATGGGGAGAACCGGACACTGATGTTTGCCAGCATACCATGAGCCCAGCAACATTTAGGAAAACAATTTTCACAGCCAGTGGCCTGTCAATAGTGTGTAAGCACTTTCAGGGGTGCCCCACCCAGGGATGGGTGGCTCAATCTCAAGAAGATTCATAGGGCACAAAAGGGGCATGCTGGGACTTCAACAAAGGTATGTGCACCTGGGAATACTGCAAACTTAGGCACGAGTGCTCTAGGTGTGCAGGAAAACACATGCTTATTCACTGTTTTGGAGGAACATCAGGGTATCAGGTTGCAAATGCAGGACAATGGTAACAACATGGGACGGGTCAGAAATTTCAACAGAAATAGAATCAGTTCAGAAACAGTGGAGGTGGGGGACAAGGACCTAACACTAAAGGCTCATATGCCAATTAGAATGGACAGATTAGAATACTGGTTGGCATTTTAGAAGTGAAATCAAGAGGCAATGTTTGTTGAAGGAAGGGTTCGGACAAGGCTTTTGTGTGGGTTGTATGGGTCTCAGTGAGGAGATGGGTAGACAATTTGCGGTCTGCAACAGAACACAAACAGGCATTACGAGACAAACGAAACCAAGAACTTGCTGAGGGAAGGATGGCGGACCAATTTGAGAAGTGGCCTGTGGACATTTGATTGAATCCCCTGTAGGTGTAGTGCCAAAGAAAGAGAAGGGACAGTTTAGGTTAATTCAACACCTGTTTTGGCTTGAGGGTGGGTCGGTGAATGACTTCATACAGATGAAATGGTGTATGTTTCATACTCACTGCTTGATGTGGCCATGCCCTTGGTGGTGGCAGCAGGGAGAGGGGCACAGATGGCAAAGTGAGACATTGAGTCGGTCTTACAGTTGCTCCCTGTCCATCCAGACAACTTTCAGCTACTGAGTATGCATTTTGAAGGGAAATGGTATGTGGACAAAGCCCTGCCCATGGGTTGATCCATATCGTATGCACTTTTCAAGTGCTTCAGTTCTTTCTCCAATGGATTTTCATCTGGCATATAGGCCATGTCAAGGTGACACATTATCAAGGTGACTTCCCATTTGTGGGGGACCCTGCTTAGTGGACTGCCAGCAGGAATTGGCTAGCATTTTGGACCTCATGGGTTACCACGGGGTCCCTTTGGCCCTGGAGAAGGCAGTGGGCCCTTAGTCAGTACTTCCTTTCCTGGGGATAGAACTGGATGCAGAAAGCATGGAAATTGAGGCTGTGACAGGGTATAAAAGAGGCCGTGCAGGAGTTGTTAGAGGTGATGTTGTCAAAAGAGAAAGTGAAGGTGAGGGATATCCAGGAGTTGCTGGACCGCCTCAATTTCGCTTGTAGGGTAGTCAGGTCTGGATGACTTTTTGTAGGGGGGCAAACTACTGCATCCTCATGTGTCTTACAGAAGACCAGAGGATGTGAACTTTGTATTTGAACTCCTTCAATGGCATCGTGCTGGCCAGACAGGAAGACTTTGACTGGGACTTGCAGATTTTTCCTGATGCAGTGAGTGGTCTGAGTTTTGGTCTCTACTGGCAAGGCCACTGGTGCACAGAGGAGTGGCCAGATCATTGGAAGGCAGGTGGCAGGAGCAAAGCATTCCTGGAATTCTTTCCCTTAGTGGTGGCTATATCTCTATGGGGAAGCAGTTGGCGCACACAAAGATTTTGTTTCAGGTGGAAAACATGGCTGTATTACAGATAGGGAACAGGCATTCTGCCAGGGACGTCCAGGTACTCAAATTGTGGAGAGTCTTTTTATTGAGTTTTTTGCAGCATGACATTGTCTTCAAAGTACTGCATGTTGCGGGTTGGAGAATGACACTGCGAATGCTCTGTCTCGTTTACAGTGTGAGAGATTCTGTGGGCTGGCCAAGGAAGTGGACAGATGCAGGACAGGAGTTGTGATCAGTAGGCAACAAAGGCTGGTAAAGCTGGTTTTAGGCTCCTTAGCTGAATTGACTAGAAGATCATACAGGCAAGATTGGCTGGATGTCCTGCCCACAGGGGTGCAGCGTAGGCCTCTGGGATTGGAGCAGGACAGAGGACATAGTGCAGTTCATGCTTGGACTGATGGAGAAAGAATTGTCTAGAGGGACCATAGTAGGGAAACTGGAAGGCATTGAGTTCACGGGTAAGTTGTTGTGGGGCTATGACCCTTCCGCTGAGAAAATGTGTCAGAAGAGGTGGAAGGGATGGACCCAAGAACATGGGATGCTTACAACAGCCAAGGCAGCTACTTACCTGAGATTCGTTTAGCTGAGTTATCAGCCACCTTCACCAGGTATGCTAAGGAAGGGAAGAGGTATGTTTTTTCTCCACTTTGATGTCATGGATGTTCTTCGGAGCCATTAGGATTTCAGAGCTGGTGGGGCAAAAGGGCAAGGATAAAGTCAGATTTGAGGAAGTCTCCAAGAGGGAAGCTATGCTGCAGAGCTCTAAACTGACCAGAGGGCAGTTGTCAAGAACGTAGTGTTGTAAGTGATTCTGGGGTCCAATTTATGCTAGATGAAGTGGGGGTAAAACAGCTAGGTGGTACAGTGCATTGACCAGGGAGGAGTGGTCTTCCAACGAAGGGTAGGGGCTAAGGTTTCTGCTTTCCAGCTGCTGTCTGTTCTGCGCAAGGTGCTCTCAGATTTGGGGACACCCCCTCTCGAATTGGGAACACATTCATTCCAGATCGATGCTGCTACAAAAGCAGGTGCTAGAGGCTGAGCTAGGGAGGACACTATGTGACTAGAGAGATGGTCCTCGGACTGCTTCTAGAGGTGTGTGCACACGTCACAGGCTATCAATGCATGTAGTGTACTCTGGTTTTTGTATTGCTGCATTTTTTTTCTATTCCAGGTTCAGTGGGAGGACCGTCAGTGCTTGAGGTGTCCATATGGGTTGTACGACATTCTTTTGACAAATAGGTGGGACAGCAGGCAGCCCAGAGTTGAGCCAGAATGAACTTAGGTTTTAATAAACAACTGTTTTCTTTTTCATGGAGAGGAAAGGGCAGCATGAGTTGGAGAGAACCTATACCTTTTCTTAATAGCATTATGGTTAGGGGCAGGTGCCCAGACTTACTGATTATTCATTTGGGACAGAATAAACTCTGTGCAAAGGAATGGTTTTGATGAGGGGCGGGAAGCATGATTTGAGGCAGTTGAAGGCCCAATGGTCAGGTTGCTTTGTCCTATGGACCATGTGTGTACCTTGTAGACAGTGGAGAGGAGCTGTAAAACCGGAGGCAGTGGACAGGGCATGTAGGAAGATCAACAGGGAGCTGAGCCATTTTTGCAGGGAATTGGGTTTTGGTCACATCTGTCATTTGGACATCCAGTATGATAGTGTGAACTTTTTCTGGCAGGATGGGATTCATCTGTCTAGGATAGGTATGGATCTGTACCTGCTGGAACTGAGGGAAATGGTGGCGTGCATGTTCAATATCACAAGATAGGTTTTGGGCCTTGAGAAGGGCTTGGGAGGGCAGCAAAGGTCAATTATATATCTTTGCGTGGGTGGCAGTGGCCTGGAAAGTTTTCCAGAAGGTTTACAGAATTTGGAGTGGTGTTGTCATTGGGAATGTAGACAAGAAGTTTAAGATCAAGAAAAAACTTGGTTGTTTAGAGATAATAATTACAGTTTAAGATAGAGGGATAGAATAAAGTTGTTAAGGTCAATAGGAGTTGCACATACATTAGTTACAGATGGGGAGGGCTATGACGGGTGGGACAGTGGGAGGGGGTACGGTATTTGTTAGTTTACTGATTGTTAGTGAGGGGGAAGTTTTGTAAGGCAGTTTGCCTAAGTTTGTATTTTCCTTTGTGATGCTGTTTCATTAAAGCAACCTTTTCTACACATACAAGCAGTCAAAGTGTTTTTGTCTGCGCCCATATCTCCCAATGACTTTTGCTGTCCATATCGTCCTGCATTGCTGAACACCAAAACAAAAGCACGACAACGCACCCAGGCTCAGAAAGTCCACTACGCTTGCAGCGCCTCTTATCCAAGCACATCAACAGCACAAACTTGCACTCAGTGGCGACCATGGCAGTCTTGTCTTTTACTGAAACCAAAACAAGGGATCTTCAACTTATCACAAAATGTATAGTTTTGTTTTTTTTTTAAACGCAACTGATGAGACAGGAGATGCCATTGCTGCAGGGCAGTCTATAAATCAAATGGAACTGCTTACATAATTTGTAACTCACAAATATCTCACAGAAAATGTATTTTAACATTCTATTACAGATTACCAAAACATACTAAAACGGTATACATTTTAAATGCATTAATTTAGTACACAAAAAAATTTGACAATAAATGCGTGACCTCCTCGGTTCATACTCCTATTTGCATAATTCTTAAACATATTAATCACTGCGGACGACAGTGCCCAAATAATGATCATATAAAAATTGAACACTTAAGTTATTTTGTAATTCAGAATCTTTTATTAGAAATTTCAACAATGGCACCAGTCTGCCTCCCAGGTTGTATGAAAAGATTGACATTTCAGAGCCCGGTCATTCGTGGCTACTTCATCAGGGCATTGGGTTTTTCAACAGTTTAAATATTACAATTACTGAATGCACTCCCCATATTCAGAAGTCTTAAATAACAGAAAAGTTAATCAATCTACGATGCCGCGAAAAAGTAAGCTCAGTTACTTTCAGCATCAGCCCATCTAGATAGCTCTGGCTGCTTGTTTCTCAGATATACATGCATCATATCAGACACTGCGGAAGTAAGCAGGAATAATCTTTATTAAACGAAAAACATGTTTTGGAGTGTGATACAACCCGCAGTAAATTGGTTAGCAAAATGTCCACCATGAAATTGCTTCAAGTTAGATTAAACCTCTGGAACAAATATGCTCAGATGAGAGAGGTGGGGTTATGATTTCTGCATTGTGAGCAATGGCAAAGCACAAAAAACACAAAGGGGCATAGTTATGAGCCCCTAGCGCCACCAGAGCGTCACTTTATATGACGCTCCGGTGGCACTATGCCCTGCGCTGTATTTACAAGGTGGTGTTAATCCACTTTTTGTGGCTTACCATCACCTTGTAAATATTGCCCCTTCACATGCAGCACTTTGTGTGGAAGGGGCATGCAATGGGTGTAGCTGTGGGCGTGCCACAGCAAAACCCATTGCATTTTGACACTGCCCCAGATTTATGTATTTTCATAAGACTTGGGCAGTGCAAAAATCTTACGCCACCCCAGGGGTGGCTTTAGCAAGATGCAACAAGGAGGAATACTTTTTTTCCGTCTCAGTTTTTGCTTTTTCTATGTGCGCTGCATTCTGCAGCACGCATTGAAAGAGCAAAATGCTAGAAACTATTGTTTATGTGTGGGAAGGTGTCCCTTCCTGCACATAACCAATCTTTCAAAATGACGCTTTGGCACTTCTGTGTGTGATGCATTTTGTAGCACACACAGAAGTGCCAAATCGCCATTAGTGATTGTTTATGTGCAAGCAAGAGGGGACACCTTCCCGCACATAAACATTCAAACCCCTCAACGCAGACATCCTTGCACTACCTTGCAAGGATGCCTGCGTTGGTGCTGACAGCTAAATTTAGCGTCAGCGCATGGTGAAATGCAGGGCTGCGGCGCATTCTAATAAATACGGCACAGCCCTGCATCTCTAAAGTGACGCAGTGCTGCACTGCCAATTTTGCCGCTGCACCACTTTTTAGTAAATCTGGCCCAAAATACCGAGGCAGACACTTATAATCTCTGTGGATTTATTGAGGGAACGGGCACATTATCATGTCTTTTCTGGATGGAAGGACAGTGACAGTCAGTGTGACAGATAGTAAGGAATATGGTTACTCGGAGAACATCAGCCTTAATACAGAATTACATAACACCATCAAACAACTGCTCATAGTGGTTCACAAATATCTGCCCCTATTTTAAAATGATGGGTCTGTAGTAGCATTCTTTTATATTCCAATAAATCCCGAATGCAGGGTAACATCCATGATTCTTTTGTAAACTGTACGATGGGCTTTAATCCTAAATCTTTTTAGCAACTAAAGTCCAGACAAGCTTTGTCAAAAAGCGAACATCTGCTCCTTACATGTAACCTTATTATAAGGGGAGAAATATGTTCTGTAATCTGTAATAACATTGTGTTTGGTTGCTGGAAATACTCAAGGAGGACGACTATGATCACATTCTCCTTAGCAGGAAATCCCAGAATCGAAATAAGGAAGTGACATTTATGACTAAATACAAAGTTTGGTCGGTGTTAATGCTCATACATCATGATTTGTTAATTGGGCTAGAACTTATATCATAGATATCTGCAGAAAGATCTTGCGTAGCGCCTCTGAACTCTCTTTCGGTGGAAGGAAATTCATGGTCAGCATGTATTTGGTGGCCTGGAGACATGCTATAAGTTGGAATGCACAGCGTTGGCTGTACACATACATTTATGCATGTTACATGTTTTGCAACTGAACCCATACCTGAATGTATCAGAGCAGGGGTCTCCAACTAGTTGCTTGGGAGCTACTGGTAGCTTGCCAGCTCGCTGGAAGTAGCTCCTGGAAGCCCATACCAGTAGTTCGAAGGGAGGGACTGGGCACATTGAAGGAGATAGTGAGTCATATTTTCAGGCCCTGGAGTCCCCACCAGAAAAACAATGTCAGGTCTCTGCACTCACACTATCACACACTGACAGTCCGCTGTAGTCAGATGGTCTGCAACACGACCACATGCTTTCCCTCGCAAAGCATCAACGTTGAATAGAGATTGGTCATGTTGTGTACCTCATGCTGTCAATTACAGTGTGTAAATTAACACTCGGTCATGAAAGATTAGCAGAAGGAGTGGGAGTAGATTTGCTTTAGTGGGGGACTGCAAGGACTGATCCATATTGGTAATCTTATGTGGGAAGCTCACAACTTGAATCTTATTGGATGTGGTCATCTTTACAGGTGTGTGAAATCTGCCTAATTTGCTTTTGTACGTAAAGGACAAAAAATTAATGAAATGCAAATCCATCATTTAGAGCTATATTTTAGCACAAAATGTGTCTGCTTGGTTGATGCTAGGATACTGTTTTCACAAAAAAGCACAAAAAACGACATGCCGTGATGCTGTAACTTTTAGTGATATAACAAGCATACCACAAAATTATGCTTGTGTAATTTAAATTTCACCCAGGCCTAGTCATATTTTAACAGTGATAATATTCATGAGTTGCTCAGGGTGATATTCATTGACCAAAAGTTGCTCCCTTCATAGAAAAGGTTGGAGACCCCTGTATCAGAGCACCGGCGAAGCAATACTAAGAGAACATTAAAGAGTTCACTATCTGGTAACCTCGAAACTTCTCATCATAGATTCTATGAAGTCTAATAGCATGAGCCCATTCAATGCCGAAGCCATGTTTACCTAAACAGTGCTGAGGATATATACTACCTAAGGCGATATACTTTTATCCAGCATCTACAATAGGTACATGATAATATCGTTCTCATGATTGATGGCTAATGTTAATATTGACCTATATTTCTGCAGAACATGCCATCATCTACTAAGATTTAAATGGGGCTTATAAATTTAAGGAGCTGACTCTCTGGGAAATGGCATGATGACAAACCTGTGCACATATGCCAAGCCTTTCTTTGGTTTGACTAACTTTTTTCAAACTGTTGTAAGTTTCTCGCACTGAGAGACTGTACATTCATGAGTAACACATGTTGGTATACTGGTCTAATTGATGTGCGACTAGGTTGGGAAAGTAACACTGTTCCGCTATGTGTTACATGCGGAACAAAGCTACTTGTATTCTGCAAACACGTTATCTAGTCACATGAAAGTCACACGTGTTTCTTTTCTGATACTTCATGCAGAACACGCTCATGAACAAATCTCACATCATAGAAATTTAGAGAAATATCATCACAGCTGTCAAATAGCTAAACATCAAATATAACCACATAATTAATAACTGCTCATTTTATAAGTTCTTCCTGATATGAGTGAACTGCAACTTTTAACAAATGACCTGTTTATCAAATCAAAGATGCAACTTTCATTTGGCTACTGCTACTGTAGCAGTTCAATATTTGTCATTATCAGAATGAGCACTTTAGAGTTCAGCATTCTGTCCAAAGAAAACCCAGTGACAAAAAAAATGCTATTCCATTTTCTAAAGACCTTTATGGTAAATAGGATATGACAACTGATTACAAATCTGTCAACTTGATCAGAAAGCTCAGCAGTTTATTTCTAGCTGTATTTCAAGCCTGCTGGCTCTGTAATCACACAAATGGAAACCCTTGCAGATTTTCCAAGGCGAAAAAGCGACTGAGCAAATGCGGGCTGCCAGTCAGAACCATACTCAATACAGAAGCAGCACGAAACCTGTTTGCTGCCTGATTGGCCGGTTAATGTTGTTTGGCAGAAGCAATGCAAATAGAAAGGAGGTAAGTGTTGCTGAGCCTCCCCAAAGCTGCATCAATTGCATTTCTTTTACGATTTCAGGAAAGCCGCTTAGGAAGAGACTCAAATGTGTGCTTAACAGTTTCCTCTGCCCCCTCACATTTCCTTCTGACCCATATACTGTTTACTAGTCTTCGACAACAAATCAGTATCTCACTGTCCTACACAAGTGATCTTCTATAAAGGGAAGGCTAGCCATAGTGAAAGATGCTTAACTTGATTTGAGGTTTGCTTAATGTCAGCTCTCAGCGTGGTGTCCCCTGTATTTTTGGCTTCTGGCCTGCTGTTTTTGATGCTGTGCTGAATTTGTTTTTTGCTGGCTTAGGGACTCTGAGCACTTTATCACTGCTGACCAGTGCTAAAGTACAAGTGCTCTCTGTCTAAATGGTATTGGTGATTGCTTTATCCGTGATTGGCATATTTGATTTACAAGTAAGTCCCTTGTACAGTGCACAGTGTAAGCCCAGGGCCTGCAAATCAAATGATACTAGTAGGCCTGCAGCACTGACTGTGCCACCCACATGTTTAGCCCTGTAAACATGCCTCAGACCTTCCACTGCAATGTTTGTGTTTGCAATTTTTACTGTCAATTTGACCTGACAAGTGCACCCACTCGCCAGTCCCAAACCTTTCCTTTTACTACATGTAAGTCATCCCTAAGGTAGGCCCAAGGCAGCCCCATGGACAGGGTGCAGTGCATTTGAAAGGTAAGACACATACTGGTGTGTTGTACATGTCCTGATAGTGAAATACTACTAAGTTTGTTTTTCACTATTGCAAGGCCTATCTATCCCATGGGGTAACATAGGGATTACCTTGAAATATCTTTTAAGTGCATTCCTCTATTGGGACCAGATAGAGTAGAGTTTGGTATCTGTGAACTCTCACAATTTGAAAATACGTATTTTAGTGAAGTAGGTTTTTAAATTGTAAGATTAAAAATGACACTTTTTGAAACAGGGCATTTTCTTGCTTAACAATTATGTGCCTCTGCCTGGCTGAAGAATACATGTCTGGGTCAGGATGACAGTAGGCTGTTTGTGAATTCACTCTAGACAGCCAAACAAAGGGAGCTGAGATGTGCCCTGCATATCTCGATGGGTCTTCAGGGGCTAGAGTGGTTGGAGGAGCTGACACTTGCACTAGAATACGGCTGTGCCTGTCCTTATACAAAGCAGTCTCCAGCCCGCTGGAGTGTGTCTGGGGCCAGGGCAGGAAAGGCAGGGTCTTGTGCACTACAAAGACCTTCCTTTGAAGTTTGCCTACTACAAAGGCAGAAATGAGTGTAACTATTGGACCTCTGAGACCACAACTTCAGAACACTTCTGGTCTGAGGACATTCTGCCAGGAGGAAGTGCTAGATGCCGTAGGAGGGACTGCCACTCTGCCTGTTGCTTTGCTGTGCTGGCCTGCTGCTTGCTGTTTCTGTCCTGGGAGTGAAAGGATTGGACTTTGCTTTCTGCATCCTGCTTTCCAAGGTTCACCAAGGGCTTGAAATGAGCTTGTTTTCTGTTAGAAGTCTCAGGGGCATCAAAGACTTCATCTGTCAGAGCTTGAGCTCTCTTGCTGAGAGTCCTGACTGGCTGAGTGATGCCAAATCCAGTTTCTGAGCCTTTGGGAGTGAGTTCTGGTGTTAACAAGAAGAAACCAACTACATCGATTCCAGAGCAACTTTGGAATAGCTACTGCTGTCTGACTCTGTATCACTGCCTGCAGCAGGACCCGTAATCACCGTTGAGTGCAACAACCGTGACCACTGCCACCAGCCTTATGCTGCTGCCAGCCTCCAAAGTCCTGCCACAACGTGAGTTCTAAGTGCCATGTCCCCAACGTCTGGGACACTCAACTCCAACTCCGCCTCTGCACCTGTTGCCCCATGGTGTGATCGAGACCCTGCGAAGTCGACACCTTGCGTCTTGACCTGATGGATTAATCAACCCCCTCCCAATTATAAGGAACTGACACCTCCCCTGCAACCGTAAGGAACCAACACCTCACCTTCCCTGCCTCGCAGCAAGGAACCAACACCCTACCTCCCTGGTAGCAGTAAGAACCAAAGCGCACCAGCTCCAGCAATTCTTCACCTCCCCACTTCCATGTAACGTCTTTGTTTCCTCATTGTTTTCAAAGGTACTATGCCTGGGATCTGTGTGACACCGTGACCAGCTCACACTCCCTTGCGAGTAGCATCAGACTGTTGGGAATGACTTTGTCAATGACGTTGTGATAGCCCCAGTTGGAACTTTTGCATTTCTATTTGCTTTACCAAGATTTACCCTTTAAAAGATGATATCTTTGCTTGTGTATTTTGGACTGTTGGCATTTTGACGTTGTTTTACTCAGATAAATATTGGCTAATTTTGTAAATTAGAGTGGAGTACTTTTGTGGAGTATTCACTGAATACTGTGTGTGTGAGTAAAAATAATATAAACATTGCCTCTGACTGCTCATGCCAGGCTATCAAGGGGGTAGGCATGGGTTGTCTTAGCTGTATGGCTCCCGTACCCTGACTGGAGTGAGGGTCCTTACTTGGACAGGGTGCAAACCACTGCCAACTAATGACCCCATTTCTAACACATTGCCTACCTCCTTGTTAGAAGTACAGATTAATGATTTCATAGATAGCTTCTAAGCACTCTCAAACTAAACAGTTAAGAGAAGTAATGAGATGGAGTCATATTCATACACAATTGTTTTAGTGGAAAAGCCATGATAATAGGATGTGTTGCTTCTTTTCATGGGCAACATTATAACCAATACATCGAATTCAGTTATTTCTTTTGACCTTGTGAAATGACTGCAAAGTAACATAACATGAAAAGATCTACCCCCCCAACACACACACTTCTAGCGTAAGTAATAAGCCATCCTGAGTTTTTGCCGCCTACAGTTTGGTACATCAGCTACCTGTGCTTGCAAGGCTCTGATACAAATGCAATTAATTGAGTTGACTCTGATGATTATTGGGGCCCTTAGGACAAATGGGCTGCAAGGACCACACAGCACCCTCTGTCATGTATTTCTGAGACATGGATATCACACTTTTCCACATTGTAAAGTTTTGAGACATGAAAAATGCAGAATTAAGGTAAAATAAACATACCTATTGTAAATGATAATCTATCTTGCTTACTATGGTACCATGTAAAAAACCTAATTTGTTCCATAAGTAGGGTCAGTTTATAAACAATGTCCCTTCTTTAAACAATGATTACACTGCAGCAACTCTATGTCTCATGTGCCAGTTCCCATTTCTGTGCCTCAACAGTCTCTGCATGCACAGCTACTTAAAGTTTTACTTCCCATTGCTTTTTCTGGCAGCATAAGAAGCCTCCAAAAGCTATGGAAAATTATCTGCTGTTTAAACAATGTGAAATGTGGATTCTGCCTCTCTAAGGGGCTCTTTTACAAGCCCATTGGGTCAGAGTAGTGTCATGTTTTTTGCACTATGGCAGAGCGGAACAGTCCTCCACCCCATGCCATGTTAACAAACTGGTGCAATGGTACCATTGCGCTAGTTTGTAAACCCTTGTGCCATATTACACATGCACCAGGTATAATGTATGCAGAGGAGGCATTCCCCCAATAGGAGCTGTGAAATCTACAAGATTTCACTGCATCATTCTAGCATCATTTTTTAACGCCTGCTCAAGGGGAGTTGTTAAAGTGACGCTAGGCTGTTTTGTTTTGAATGGGCCTCCCTGAACTTTGCTGGACTAGAGTCAACATTTTTTACGCTAGTCCAGCAAAGAGCCACATCTGTGTCACTAATTCTGATGCAACTGTGCTAATGAGTGCCATGGTGTGCTGTACCGTGAATGCAGCACTACCACATTGTTGTTAGGGGTTACAGGGCAGCTCAAGAAAACTGGTGCTTCTTGATCGATGCACCAGTTTGTTGTAAATTAGACCCTTAGTGTTCACAAGCAGGCAAATAAGCTTTACATGTCACTGCTTTTTAATACTGCTTTGTATTGGATCTGAACATGAGGGAGATATATTTACAAAGAGTTCATGCAGCAAGTAAAGTTGTTAAACTGTGTTGCACAGCATTAAAAGGAGAACTGCATCATATTGACTTAGAAGTGGTGCAGTTTCGCTCTCTCTCTCTATGATGGTGCAGTTGTAGTTGCCTTGCTCCATTGCAAGCAACCTTGCCCCACAATGCAATGATGAAGGTTGTCAATGTTGTAGTCAGAATGATTGCATTTACAAAACCTTCCTCCACAAAAACTATTGCCCTGATTTATAATTTTGGATGCTAAACTGTGATAATGCAGTTTAGCGTCAAAAAGTATACCGCCGGCTAGCCCCATCCCAAGATGCCAGCCGGGCATCATATTTATGGTATGACGGCAGCCGGCAGTAAGGCCCGGCTAGCATCATAAAAAAGGACTCTAGCCGGGTGGAGGAGGCGTAGGGGGAATATGGGGTTTAACATCAAAGGATGATGCTAGTACGGGCAGAGGCATAAAAATGCCTCTAACCAGACTAGCATCATTTTCTGACGTTTAAACCCCATGGACATGACTGCTGTCTTAGTTAAGACAGGAGTCATGTCCACCACCCCAATGGCCGTGCCCAGGGGACATTAGACATATGTCACCTGGGCATGGCCATTGGGCCCAGTGCCCTGTAGGGGGGCCCAAGTTAGTCCCCCCCATTGCACTACAGTAAATAAAAAATAATACTTGCCTATACTTACCTATACTTACCTGGGATGGGGTCTCCCATCCTCCACTGTTCCTCTGCTGTGGGTGGGGGTGTCCCTGGGGCTAGAGAAGGGCACCTGTGGACTCTTTCCATGGTATCTGACCATAGAAAAAGGCCCACAGGTCCCCTAACGTCTTGCCTGACCCAGGCATTAAATAATGGCACTTAGCAAGCTTATCGCCATTATTTAAGGCCCCCATCCTCCCTGTGCTTGATTTTAGCACAGGGGATAAATATGGCACTAATGCCATATGGTCATTTTTTTTGCCCAGGAACTCCTACCTTTCATCTCATTGACGCAAGGTAGTTTTCCACAGGCAAAAAATTACTTTCAGTCCAATATTTTAGAACTAGACATGTCTAGCGCCAAATTATAAATATTGAGTTAAGTTTTTCCTCTTTGTGTGCAAAATGTAGCACATATGTAAAGAGAAAATGAAAATACTTCTCCTCCTTAGGGCTGCCTCATGGAGGTCTAGGATTTTGGAGTAAACCGCTGTTAACAGTTGTTTGTAGCTAGGGATCTGGGTCAAAACCCATGGGTGGTTGCGTTCCGCCCCATCCACGGAATGCCAAAGTAGTGCATTGCAATTTGTAGCATTAATTTGGGTAACAAACCAAAGCAAATCATGTTTTGTGTTGATCTCTAAATCCCAGCAGAAGACTTTGCATCAGGTTGCATTAAATAAAAACACAAACCGCATGCAAACTCTTTGTAAATATAAACTGAGATGTATTTCGACTTCCTTTGATCTTTCTAGTCCGCAGTTGGTGTTCGGGCGCAGGGTTCACGGACACAGATGCCAATCTGATCAAACTGGTCGCATGTCAGTGAGTGGAGAGTTAAAAATAATATACACTTTTGAACAGAAGGTGTTGTGCAACTGAAATGAAAGATATATTGTGTAAAGCCAGGTTCAAAAGTTTGATGCCAGTGGCTACAGCTATTATTTTCAGATCTGTTTAATCCTCGGTAGAACAGTAAAGCCTCAGCAATTATGCAGTTCAGATGCCAGGCTTAGCGGCTCAGTATAAGAGAAGCACAAGTGTGCAAATATTGACAGACCAACTACTCCTTTTATTCAAAAATATTAAAACACTTTAACGTTGTCACTTGTTGGTCTGTTCAGTTGATGTTTGTCAAAATCCCAGTCTTAGATTCCTTCAAATGAGGTTTCCTGATTTACGCTCTCACCTGTACTCTTATACCCTCCGAGAAGGAATAAGCCTTGTCAAACATTTTCAGAGAATGTCTTTAACCTGGATTTGGTGGAACATCAGCATTTGTAAACCCTATTTGTACAGACAATTAGCAAACAGTGACTGGGGGAAGACTTCACACCTTTTACCCATTTTACCACGTTTGGTTTAACATTTTAACATGACTTTAAATCTGGGGAAAAATCAGATGTATTTGTTGTTTTGTCATCAGTGGCAAACCATACATACAGTGCATTAAATCTAGCAGTTATGCAAGAAAATTAATTCACAGGTCTCTATAGTTAATATATAAAATGTGTTCTTAGGATGATGGCCACTGAACACTTTTGTAATCCAGTTTCTTTTCTTACTTGATCTTTCTTTCTATGTGTGCTCTGCAACATGGCCTGCGTTATCTGTGGAATACTAGAGATGTTGTGTGGTGCACAAGCAGAAGGGCGCATCAAGCATCCATTGTGTATGTAGTGTTTAGTTCAACAAAGAAGACTCGTTGTCTTGGCCATCCTGGCCTCCCTCATCTCTATGAAATAAATAACCCTTTCATGTTCCTCTGAAGACACCGTTCTCACTGCATAATGTTTCCTACTTGGATGTTGCCCATTTCTGTCATGTGTACTGATTCTGTGACCTACATTGCTAAGAGTTGCGCGGTCACAGTGGTGACACTGGACAAATGTGTACTGCACCAAAGGTCTTTTTATTGGTAAGTAAATAAATACAACGCTTTGTGTCACTTTACTCCAAATGAGCACTTTTAGCAAAATGCGAGCTAACACTTCTCTAAACGAACCTTTGACCTTTTTCACAAAGTCCATTTCAATGTTGTGATCGTTTCCACAAAGTCCATTTTGATGTTGTAAGCCTTAGGTAAATGACTTCGTGCCTGGTTAGCCAGACACAGCGCAATAACTGGGCTTATTGTGTGATGTTCATAAGATGCAATAAACTATTAATCTCCAAATAACCGTTGGTACTAGAATGGAAACCATATTGTCACCTCGATCCGATCGACTAGTAAGAATAAACACATTTGTTTATTAACACTTATCTAGTTAATGTGTGGCTTCAAGCAGACTGACATCTTTTTGGCCGATATATTGTGTAGGGCTGGGGTGTACCATGCACATCAAGTCAAGCTCGGAGCTTCTATCTACAGCAAGCTGTCTACCTCCAAATTGTTTTTATCTAATAGCCAGTAAAAAGGCAGATTTTCCAAAATGGAACTTCTATATATTGCTGGAGTGCATCAGTTTGAAAACTTAGTCCACAGTGTGATGTGAAATGCAAAGATGCACGGAGCATGAGTTAATTTGAAATCACCCAAATGCCATGGACAGTGACAGTTGGCAGTGTTGCCAACTTCTACAGCTCATGTGCGGAGCTGACACGTAACTGACCATATTACAGTAGACTGATTTACTATTCAGTGTCGATTTATTGTATTCCCTGGATGCAACATTAATATGTTCATAAATGTTCAATGTATATAATTGCTCTCATTATTAAATCTAAGGGAACGATTACTCTTCAATAGAAAGAAAGACGTAGAGAGCCAGATACAAGCCCTCCTGTCTGGATGCATGAGTCTCTCTCATACTCCCTATTGAGGAGTTCTGCACCTGATTTTTGGCCTCAGTGATCAAACTAGGTCTCTCAATTTTCTATGAAAATATAGAATATCACTATACAGTTTTCAAAGCACTTCCATGGCATGTACGGTATTTTTTCACATCTTTCTCAAATGCACTGTTCTGAACATAATCCTTGGAGCACAATGTTCAAGTTAAAATGTCGACTAACTATAAGTGCATCAACGGGATGCGTATGCCTTTGACATCGAACTGCTAACACCACAACATCACTTTGTTAGGTTGAACCCTTTAGTAAAATATTTCACTACTTGCAGTTTATGTTGGGGTTCATTGTTTTTTCCAATCCTTTTCCTTCATTTTCCATTGATGTGTGTAACCCTTTTTGCACTGTGCACACCTAGGGTCCTCTCATGCTGTTATTCAAAATCAGTATGTCCTGACTAATTGATGCATGCCTTTGATTTGCATTGAGTCTCTTTTTTAAAATGCTCGATTATTTGAGTTTTGACAAACATTCTTTGTTGCTATTAGAATTATGAGATACACATTGATTCATTACATTCCGTACAGGCAACAGGGACCATTATTTCTGTATCAATGTAGAGTAAAATCAATTGTAAAGTCTGTGTTATAACTAGGGTGCTTATAGTCCCATGGAGTTCTGCATTACACGCCTGCTCATAGTTTGCAGACCTCTCCACTATTCCTACGCACTCGCATAGTTTTCTCTTGCAAGTACTAATTAGGGCTAGTAACTCGCAAACTTTTCACATACAAGTGGATGGCCTTGGTGAGCTACATTTATATTTACCAAATAACACCCTAAAATACTTGCGAAAGACCTAATTTTAATGCAGACTCACATGCAACCTTCATCAATGTTTCAGACTTTTTCAAAACTATGGGATTAGAGAGAGAACATTGAGGGAATGAGTACAGAGAAACAGGAGGGATACTAATGCCAGTGGCATGCACTCGTACTAATACAGCAAAGAGAGAAATTTAGGCCCATATTTATACTTTTTTTAGCGCCACCCTTGCGTCGTTTTTTGACACAAAATCGCCACAAACTTACAAAATACAATTGCATTTTGTAAGTTTGCGCTGCTTTTGCGTCAAAAAATTACCCAAAGGCACCGCTAAAAAAGTATAAATATGGGCCTTAGAGAGGGAGAAGTATGTTAGGGAACAAGAGAGCAAGAAGGAGGGAGAAAGAGAAAGGAGATGTTGGACCTGGCTTTTTGACAGGGACATCCCCAAACTTTTTGCCTCCTTCCTCCTATTTTTTCTGACCTGTTGTTGTTGGCTTTTGACCTCTGGGCACTTTACCACTGCTAACCAGTGCTAAAGTGCATATGCTCTCTGGGTAAATTGTACTACTGATTGGTTTATCCATGATTGACTATTTAATTTACTTGTAAGTCCCTGGTAGAGTGCACTACATGTGCCTAGGGCAGGTAGATTAAATGCTACTAGTGGGCCTGCAGCACTGGTTGTGCCACCCACCTCAGTAGCCCCTTAACCCTGTCTCAGGCCTGCCATTGCAAGGCCTGTGTGTGCAGTTTCACTGCCACTTCGACTTGGCATTTACAAGTACTTGCCAAGCCTAGAACTCCCCTTTTACTACACATAAGTCATCCCTAATGTGTGCCCTAGGTAACCCCTAGAGCAGGGTGCTGTGTAGGTAAAAGGCAGGACATGTACCTGTGTAGTTATATGTCCTGGTAGTGTGAAACTCCTAAATTCGTTTTTACACTACTGTGAGGCCTGCTCCTTTCATAGGCTAACATTGGGGCTGCCCTCATACACTGTTGAAGTGGCAGCTGCTGATCTGAAAGGAGCAGGAAGGTCATATTTAGTATGGCCAGAATGGTAATACAAAATCCTGCTGACTGGTGAAGTCGGATTTAATATTACTATTCTAGAAATGCCACTTTTAGAAAGTGAGCATTTCTTTGCACTAAAATCTTGTTGTGCCCTTCAATCCACGTCTGGCTAGGTTTAGTTGACAGCTCCTTGTGCATTCACTCAGACACACCCCAAACACAGGGTACTCAGCCTCACTTGCATACATCTGCATTTTGAATGGGTCTTCCTGGGCTGGGAGGGTGGAGGGCCTGCCCTCACACAAAGGACTGCCACACCCCCTACTGGGACTCTGGCAGACAGGATTGAGCTGAAAGGGAACTTGGTGCATTTCTTAGAGACTCTTTGAAGTCACCCCCACTTCAAAGGCACAACTTAGTATAAAACAGGGCCTCTGCCCTACCTCATCAGACACTTGTTGGAGAAGAATCCTGAACCAGAAACTACATCCTGCCAAGAAGAACTGCCTGGCTGCTCAAAGGACTCACCTGTCTGCTTTCTACAAAGGACTGCTGCCTTGCTGTTGCCCTGCTGCCTGGCTGAACTCTTGTCTGGCTGTGAAAGTGCTCTCCAAGGGCTTGGATAGAGCTTGCCTCCTGTTCCTTGAAGTCTCAGGGCCAAAAAGACTTCTCTCTTTTACTTGGACGCTCCGTGCGCCGAAAATTTCGACGCACAGCTTGTTCGGCGGCGAGAAAAACGCCACACACCGACGCTGATCGACACGACGCTCTTGGGACGATCGAAAATCCGACGCACGGCCTCGCAAGGACAACGCCGCCCGACCTCTAGAGGAGAAATCGACGCGACGCCTGCCGTGAGATCGTAATTTCAACGCGCAGCCCCGCAGATCGACATCCAGAGGAGAAATCGACGCGACGCCTGCCGTGAGATCGTAATTTCGACGCGCAGCCCCGCAGACCGACGCGCAGCCGGAGAACAAGCAGGAAAATCCACGCACAGACCCGGGACATCTGGTAATCCCCGTGATCCACAGAAAGAGACAGTCCGCGCGCCGGAAAACGACGCCGGCCTACCCGCGTGGAAAATAACGACGCAAGTCCGTGTGTGCTGGGGAGAAATCGACGCACACACCCTTTTTCCACGCACCTCTTCTCTGGTGGCCCTCTGAGGAGATTTTTCCACTCCCAACCAGGTACTTGTGCTTGAAAGAGACTTTGTTTATATTCTAAAGACTTAAGACACTTTCTATCACTTTTCAGTGATATCTTTACAAATTCGTATTGCAACTTTGATCATTTTGACCTGAAGATACCCAGATAAATATTATATATTTTTCTAAATACTGTGTGGTGTATTTTTGTGGTGTTATGCTATGGTGTTGTATGATTTATTGCACAAATGCTTTACACATTGCCTTCTAAGTTAAGCCTGACTGCTCGTGCCAAGCTACCGGAGGGTGAGCACAGGCTGATTTTGGATTGTGTGTGACTTACCCTGACTAGAGTGAGGGTTCTTGCTTGGACAGAGGGCAACCTGATGCCAACCAAAAACCCCATTTCTAACAGGAGAGAATCACAAAGAGGTAAAGAAAGAATAAAATAGCCAGACACAGAAAAGGAGCAAGCTGAAGACATCTCGCAAGTGGTGAGATGAAGGAGTGGGGGGGAGGGGCAGGAACTGCGGTGAAAAGAAGGTTTAAAAGATTTAAGTAACAAGGAAAGACAAAGAGAGGCAAACTAAGAAAATAATATAGGCCATTAATATTTTGTTTTCAACAGTAAACACGTTACTGTTCTCAGAACTGAAAAGCTAGGAAACAAAGTCAGTAAGTACTCTCTGCAAATGAAACGGCAGCTGTATCCCAGGGGAAATTCTATTGACATCTCTCATCGCTGCCTGCGACAAATGTCCTATTTTCCTCTGAGAAAACAATGAACGTTTTCCCCCCACAGTCATGCAAGCGGCTGAGACCAGCACAGATATGCTTTATTCTGCCGTTGCCCATTGTTATTGTATGAAGTGCTTCCCAAGCCTCCCAATGTGGCTTTTGTTTCTCTTCTAAAGTGCGGTGCTCAGTGCATGCTTCTTAATGGGCCGTTCACTGAGTTCATTTATATCTATCACTCTCCTAGACGACAGAGTATACAAACGCAAGTCAATACCTACGCGTCTAGAGCAGGGACATGAAGTCATCCCTACAGTTGAGGTACATATTGTTTACCAGAAAGCGTTCCTTAACTCGTGCTTCTTAAAACGTGGACGAAGTGCAAACATACACAGAGGGAATAACAGATTGTCTAAGCAAAAAAAAATGATGCTTTGTGAAAATTGTGCGAGACATGAAACTGCTAGCAATTTGCCTGCTGCTATATTATTGGAAAATACTTCAAATTAAAAACAAAACGTATTTTTTACGTATTATACAATATTTTAAAAGCATATCTTATTGAAACGGGGATCTGTTCCTCTCATATAGATAGTAATGCGTTATGTATAGCCTACTTACTCGAAGCAGTAAACTTTGCTGAGTGCATTACACGGTGCCCCGGAAAGACACTGGTCACGGGCTATGACTTAACCACAGCTAAGTGCTTACCCTGTGTCTGATCATTCACAGATATCCAGATGACGGAGAAAGGGAGTAAAGTAGGGAGGAAGGGAAGAGAAGGCGAGGGAAGGAGGGAGTATTTCAGTGCAATACCCTGAAAGAGTAGTGTTTTTACCCTTTGATCGTTGCTGTTCTATAATATAAACCACTTGAGGGAAGTTATAAGTCAAAATTAAATGTCCAGCACTATGGGCGCCATCTTGGTTCTGACGTACTATCCTAAACTCCAATTACAGATTTAGGCCTCAGATTTGCTTATACTTCCCAAAGTGCAGTGATGCGTCAGCCATTGCAGGACGCAACAAACAGTAACATCTGAAATTGCTAAGAAAGAACCAACTAACACTGCACGGTAGTATTTCTGTTAAGACCACACAGCCATGAACTGAAAACTAGTGCAGCTCAGTGCAGGAATAGGCTCTCTCCTGCTGAATAAATACACAATAACCACACATATATCTCCCACTTACCAGCCAATCTCACTCTTAGCAGCCCTTCATTGCAAGGGACACAAAGCGCTATGTGTCAATGGGTAGACGTTACTAAGAGGTTTAACGTGAGTGCAGATGCATTGTGGGCAGCACATGAAATATAAATTCATTCACTGGTATTGAGCACTACAATCTGATGGGTTCTGAACAGATTTACTTCTCTGCCTAATGTAAATACATATTGATATTTTGTAAAGCAGTTACTGTTCTAAAGGGTTCCGGAGCTTCCTAGACTTATATAGGAAAGTCATGAAAATAGTTCCATCATGCTTGCAGTTCAATTTACAGCATTATTCAGAGATATAATCAATAGTCACTCAGGCGGAGTGCCCTCTGACAGCGGTCATCAGTATGCAGAAGGGGTGGGTGGCCTATCCTAGCCAATGTGGCAACTCGACATTTCATCATCTTTGCTTCTTTACTTACACATTGATCCTGTCAATGGATTTACTCAAAACCAAGATTCAAAACCAGGAAAAACGTCTGTCCTCGTCCTCTTCAGAGTATGACAGAAACACACTGAGAGAATAAATGAGGTAAATGCAGTTTTGTGCTGTACTTATTTTGAACCTTATTTTGAAGTGCGTTTTAGGTTGAAATCTGGTTACAAGTGTAGACATCATTCAGTAATGAGCAGCGTGCAGTGAAGTGCCAATAATCACAAGTTGGTGTGTTACTAAAGAAATTTAGAAATAAACAGAAATGAAATATATGTAAGCTAGAGAAACGAGAGGTCTAGTTTGCATTGCAGTTGAGTAAATAATTCAAAATGCACCCTATTGCACAATAAAGACTCCACCTGAGGGCAATAACGGATAACTTCTCTTCGGCAGTTATGAACCCAGGCTCCAGGGGCAGTTAATAACAGCCGTAGTTGCCCCACAGAGAAGGGCAATAAGGCTATTAGCCCCCATCGGTTAACCCACTCAAACAAAGAGCGCTACTTGCATGGGAGCTGCCTCTCACCTGAAAGACTGAGTAAAAAACATGGCTACGTTTCCCTGTGGAACTCCCTCTGCCACTTTTTAATAAGTGGGGCTCACATGACTGTCCAGGCTGCTCCCATTGATTTTGGTGAGAGGAAAAACCAATCGGTTGATGAAAAATACAAAACATGGGCTCAGGAGCAGACCCCATTGTTAACACATATCCCCTGCCATGCTGCAAAGCATGCTACAGACAAAAAAAGAAGGGCTCTTTATCAGTGAGGTGTGGGCCACAGATGTTCCTACTGAATACACATGCCCAGAGCTTCAAAAAAGAGAAAATCCACATTTAAAAAACCTTTAAAACTGCCATTAAGCTACCAACCTGCAGCTTACTACTGTGTCTAAGTGAATATGGATTTGTGGACAGGGAGTGACCACGGGTTTACGGTGGTTGTCACCAGATAGTTCCAAAAGGATCCATTCATGCAGAAGCTGGAGGAGATGAGCAGAAATATGTGATGACCTTTGAGAACCCTCCTATGTCATATTTCCTAGCTAGTGACACACGTGGCCAACAGCTGATGCTGATGGAACACCACCAGAATGTTCAAAAGTGGCATCATGGCACATAAGCCCTGACAACTATGTACAGGAAAAAGATAGAAATGCAACAACGTTTTAAGAAGGCAAAGCAAAGAGCACATGTATTTGACATTACACACATTAAAATAACACACCAATTTAAGCTGTGCTCTAATGAAATAACATAACTAGGGGTGGGTGAAAAATTCTACTCTGCCGGCGAGATTGGCAGATTTTTATCCACTCCGCATTCCGCTTGTAGCACAGAGCTCATTCCGCTTGTAGCACAGAGTTTGGGCAAAACTCTGTCAACCACCGAATGGAGGAGTTTTTTCTCACATACAGCTCGCCAATATCAAGTTGGTGAGCATGAGTGCAGACTTGCATCTTCTTACACAATTTTCGGGTGCTAGAACACCCCCCCGGTGTGGTTTTGTAATGCAGACGTTCACGATAGGTCGTGACTCTTTCCGTTGAGAAAGCTTCTGCTCAAGTAGAAAATCTACTCAAGCAGCAGAAAAAAGCAACACCCTCTGACACGCTGCATAGTACCATTCACACTGATTTTACAGTACGGCTCCCGGGTGCTATGATTCAACACAAGTAGCCCAGCGTGCCCAAATTATGCCCACTCTCAGAACTCCCCAGGAATCTTGCAGTGTTTTTATGTAACTTCCTGGAATTCCATGGAGTGAAACTCTGTTTGTTCTGTCCAGGCCTAAAAATAACCTGAAGACAGACACCTCTCATTATTGCCTGGTACCAAAGTTCATGTATGCCGCTACGTTTAAAAGCCCAGAGAAAACATTTTTCGTGGGACATGCAAACAACGATGATGGTCTTAGATAAACAACTTTCTAAACATTTACACATAATAAAAAAAAAATGTCGTCCTAGGACTATAAAGTAGCTGATCTGGAGTGTGGCGCCTCCCCGGGCTCTGCATTCATCGGCATGCCCTGTGGGCTGGCAGGCCTTGTGTTTGAGCTGGCATTAGTCGATCAATAAGTTGCTCCTTCAGCTGTCTAGCGAAGAGGACTGGGGCCGAAGGAACAAACACCATCCTGGCAGCTACTAATGTGCGCCCCTCTGCCTGTGATTTAGAAGCTGTTTGCAGAGCGTTTATATGTAGGCCACGTAGCCCTCTGAAAGCTCGGCGCTCAGATTTTAACAGAGAGGCTTATTAGACACAGCAATGCTTTAAATTAAATCATAAAACAAAGCCACTTATGCCACGTTCGCTACCAGCATGCGCATTGTATTGCAGACAGCCAAGCAATGCCGTGTTTCCCAATAAGAAAATGCTGCCGCGGTAAACAAAACGAGCAGGAAAACGACTTAAAGAACTACGACGTTTTAAGCCACAGTCTTTTCTCCGGGGCAATCTGGCAGACTGTTTGAAACGCTCGTTGCACACAAAGACCGTCATCATCGTTGCATAACACTAACATCGTTGTTGTTAAAACAATAGCAGTAAAATGACCATATATACATTAGGTGTCCGCGCATACGTATGTTTTTCTTGACATTTTGCTGGCAAAGCAAAATAGTTAATTCGATGCAGACAGTGTCACAACGCATGTGCCTATACATTATCATGTATCACGAGTAAAGCCTCTTTTTTCCGCTGATATTGCCTATCGTTGATATTCCCTTATCGATACAGAATTCAGTGACTGTCTCAGGCTCCCAGCTTGCTCTGTTTACTTTGTGGAGAGGAGCACCAC
This sequence comes from Pleurodeles waltl, assembly GCF_031143425.1. Lineage (NCBI taxonomy): Eukaryota > Metazoa > Chordata > Amphibia > Caudata > Salamandridae > Pleurodeles > Pleurodeles waltl. The sequence goes on from NC_090437.1 coordinate 1,063,225,569, forward strand.
CCTGTGGCTGCTCAGTCATACTTCTGTTTCATTCAACGGTGCACGACACAGCAGTGCTCTCAAAAATATAACACCGAAAATGCTATGCCAAGAAAAATGCGAAGTCATTTGCTCGATCCAAATCTTTGTTTTATATCTGAGGTATATTGTAGGGTAAAGAGTAATCATTGTCTTAGAATTGTAAGGGTCCAATACGGATGTTCTCTGGGCCATTTATTCCGCAAAAACAGCAAACTCTTTGTTTTAATACAAGTAACTCCTAAATGTAACAAAAATTAAGCAGCAAGAGACCGGGACTGAAAACATTTTGATCGTCTGCAGCTCGGATTCCTGAACACAAACTATCAGATTCATAGGGGGAAGTGAGCGAGGGGGAAGTGAGCGGTTTCTGTGGGTACAAGTTTCCCATGCTTTTTAAATGCACAAAAACAGTTCCTATAATTTGTATTAAAAACAAACATCATCCCTGGCCGGTTAATGCCGGCCTTTAGATGACTACAGCTGAAAGGGCTGAAGGGGTGCTCCAATCGAAGAAAGGAGGGAAAGCTGTACAAGAAACAAGGCCTCTGACCAGGGTGCCTGCTATCTGAAAGAAGTATACATGTATGCTATTGGCTGATCAACAAATGTAAATACAGCTTGAGAGACAGTATAGGTCTTACTTGTTGGAGTCATTTGTAGTTTCAAGGTGACAAAGATTTATTATTTTGCGAAGTAATGTAAGGATGTCACTAGCTGTGTTCTAGGGCGACTCCTTTTAATTTGCATATATAAAAATGTTTGCACTAGGTATAGTCTGACTCTGTAGTCTTAAAATATATATTCCGAGTGCACTGGTTCTACCTTATACACTAAGGGCTTGATTTGCAAAGGTAAATTTACATTTTCGTGTATGTTTACTCGTTTTCGGTTTTCACAAGCTACGTGCAGAGATTTACAACTCCGAACTCCCTAATATTAAAGCATTCTCTGCACCAGTGGTGAAGTCCCCAGGAGTGGAGAACTTCACACACAGAAATATAGAGAGCGCAAGGTCATAAAACTCCACACATGGTTTGTGGATACCGAGAAGTAGTATTATACAGAGTATATACAAAGTATATTATACACCTGTATAAAGATATTAGTTTCCCTTTGTGGATTAGGCCCTGAATCATGTTGCACATTTTGTGGTAGACTAATTTATGATGACTGTGTAATACAATTAAGAAAATGACACATATTAACGATGCTTTCTGTCGCAGGCTGAGACCCTGTAGCACTTGAAATACACAAGGCACTAGTCCCCACTCACCAACCAGAATTTAGTTCTGTGTCGCTCTGGTTGCAAACATACACGTGTGTTGAGATTGCATTAACAATTGAGGTTAACTCAAAAGAGTTCATTTTACACCGATTAGTCTAACTTACATGTATTTACATTTCATTTGAGGTTTCCCTTATATGCTGTTACCTGGATGTGAAAGACCAACAAAATAGTTGAAGAATCTTTTGTTCTTTATTGCCACATCTGTCAATCCGCCCATATTTCACCCAGGATCATAATTCCAGCACTTTTTTTAATACATTTTAACCACTGATCAAATTTAGCTTGTCATGCATGTTACAACAATTCAACTCCATTTTACATTCTGTATTAAACTATGTAAAATAAAAAACACTCCATTAAAATTGTGTCTAGTATCAGGCATGTTCAGACATTGTCACAAAGCACATTCCAGTTGCAAGACTTCTAAGGCAGTGGGAAAGAAAAGGTTTCTCCTAGTTACATATGCATGCATCTTTTCTTTTTTTTAGATATAGGTATGAATTTTGATACTTTCTTATAATTTCTACATCATGAATCGTTCAGAAGATAACAGTTATATTACACCAACTCTTAAAAATAAAGGTTACAAATCCCTTTCTTTCTTCAAACCAGCATTACTGTCCTATATACCACAGTCATAAAATATTGACATTTAAGAATCATCCACAACTTTCAAAAGTTCATAGCAAGAGGTATCTTGGTACTGGATAACAGACATTTATTGTTACCCGACTCAATGGTAGTCATTTTATTGTCCTTAGAAAGCTAAAAAGTTGAGTGAACACAGCAGGGTATGAAAATGTGACCATGAGATAAAGCACAGACTCCTGTAGTGGACACATTTGTTCTCTGTGCTACCAGACTCAGGATTTGCAGATGCGCTGAACATAGCAGACTCTGCTATACGTGCTTCCTACTGATCTGTATCCTAGCAACACACAAGAAACTTCTAGTAAAGGCACTTGAGCCCTATCATATGTGTGCTCTGTGCAGCTTGATTACAGTGCCCATGTAAGCAATATTACAGAGAATCATACAAGAATGATTGGATTTTCTTTTCCCAGTTCAGCAATCAGCATCAGTATGCTTCACTTTGGGTGCTAGCATGCTTTATAGAATACAATTCACTCATTCATTAACTCAATTCAAGCTTGGAGTGTATTCTGTTATCTATCATGGCTTTATTTGAAAAACACACAGCTAGTTCTGATCATATTCTTGATATCTTGATGGCGATACTACCAATTAAATCTGATGGGATTATGGTTTGAATAGCTTGAAGCTTTCTGCCCCCAGATGGTAGAGACTGGTATGCAAGTGGTTGATTCTAGGGTTAAGTTTCAGGAGAAGGTAAAAAGATGTGACTCGTCAATTGATTTAACTCTTCTAGAAGATCTTTTCGAAGGAGATCAATCCATTTCAGAGCCTGCTAGCAAATGGGAGGGGTCCTCTATTCAAGTTCCTCATTTGTGGAAAAGCATGGAAGTGTATCCAATCTTCAAAAAAACAGATAAAAGGGAAAAAAATATGGCCCCTGTTGCACAGGAGGATGCCCAGAAACCTGGGACAAGAAACAATAAGAAAGAAAGAAGAAAGGCAAACAGGAAGCTGAGAACGATAAATAAAAGAGAGCTTAGAAGAGTTAAAGTCCCCATTGTAAATTCAGGTAAAAAGCCACATAATTCAACCAATAGGCTCCAAAGGATTGGTGCAGGAGTTTCCATATGTAGCAAAAGCAGAGGGAGACAGATGCTTAATCACAGCCAAAGAGCTCGATGGTCTGAAAGTCAATAGGGACATTCATCTGTCAAGGAATATTGCCTCTGAACTCAATGGAATAAATGGGACCGATTGTGCATTTTCTGTTTTAAATCTGAATGTAAAATCGTATGCCCCATCGTATGTTCCATTAAGTAGGCCCAGAAATAGAGACTTTTTTTTGATTAATCAGGGAGGTTCACCTGATTACCGAGAGGGCAAAGAGGTGACTGCGATCTTGAAGTCTCTTGATTTTTTTGTGCTATTTGCTGATGATGTTTCCTTTTTAAAAATACTTTATTTGTTTTTTTTTGGCTTAAATAGACTAGTTAAATATATTAAAGATTAGTGACATAAAACTGATAGAATAGCTAAATGTTTTGTGGGGAGAAAAAATCAAGCGTTATCATTCTTTCACCCAAAATTGCTAATCTAATAATGAATAACTGTGATTTTTTTTTATTTTAAAAGGGGTTGATTTAGTACCATACTCTCTAAGGTCTCGTAGACCTATAGCAAATAACTATAGTGAAACTAATAGGTTTAACCTCTTAGATAATGGCATAATTGTGCCTGATGAGCTCGAGGATAATGCAAAGCTTACTGTACTTTCTTGTAAAGTGCGGAGTAGAAGGGTATCCCTTGTAAAGCAGAATTTAATCTCAGAGCAACATGATGATGATTTTTTGCAGTGACAATGGTTGGCATGAACCCTAAATGATGATATGGGTTCTAGGTCAACATCATGCAGACAATCTGTCTAGCAATCAAATTAATATTTTGCCTTGGAACGTAGTGGGCTGCTCTAAAAGTGTTGAGAAAATCTTGAATCTTGGTCCATTAAATCTAGATTTAATATGTATACAAGAGGCAAGGGTAACCAATACATTTGCGGTGAAAGAATACCTTGTTATTAGTAGCCCTGCAAAGAAGTCCAGAAAAGGGCATGCTAGTGGTGCCATAGCCACATTGCTGAGCACCAACTGCTCATGGTCCTATAAAGTGTTATGTCATCCTTTGAATCTACTTTATTCTATACTCTTCTCCCAGTTTATTTTGGCGAACATGTATATACCGCCTGGAAAAAGAGAGTAACGCACTTTAAAAAAATAGTTTCTATTTTATTAAATCATTTGCTTAGCAGGTAGAGACCAGGAATATAATTGTGGTTGGTGACCTTACTGTCACTATCTCCAATCACTCAATAAGACTTTTTGCTTATGATGAAAGGGAGGAAGCCTTAATAATTCTGAAGGTCTCCTTTCCATTGGGGTCCAGAGTAAGCAAGAGACGGTCCCTACTGCGTGAGACATGTACGGAGTTTGACGCTATCATTGTAAATGGTAGAATAGATACTGATATACCAGCTCACCTGACCCTTAGAATGCTCAATGGTTCTTCGATAATTGACTGCATCATAAGGTCTTATTAGGCCTTCTCCCCTACAAAGGTTGTTGCAGTAATTGATAATAATTGGAATGATCACAGCATTCTATCTTTCACCATTAAGGGTAAACCTGAGGCTATTCTTCATTGAAAGATTGGAGAGGAGGAACAGGTAAAGTAAAAGGCTACTAATGTTAGAGTACCTTGGGATTCAGTAAATAGTTTATCCTTAACTAGTGATCTAAAAAGAGTAGAAGAGGCAATTCCCGCAAAGCTTAGATTTCAGAAGGTTCTTTTACAAAAGATATGCAAAAATTCTTAAGGGCTAAATCAACTCTTTCAGAGAATACCTGCAATAAATCTAAGATGCAGAAGAAAAGTTTAATAAGGCTTTTAATTTCAATAGGTCAATAAACCATCTTTGAAGGCGTCAATTTATCTTTCACTCAAAGGAATGTAATAAAGTCATAAACTGTCTTAAAAGGAGAAGAAATAGATGGCTTTTGATGCAACCAAGGAAAGAAGCTGATAGGAGATGGGTAGAAATCACAGAAACTGTCAAACAAAAAAATTGCAGGTCCTTCTGGAATATAATCGGGGATTGTAGTGGTAGCACATGTAAACCCAAAATGAATAACATCTTTGGTGAAGAGTGGTGCAATTATATTTCCTCACTGTATGCTTTGAATAGCTTACAGAACTTTTTAATGGATCATTTTTAGAAATGGGGTATTTGGTTGGCAGTCAGGTTACCCCCTGTCCAAGCAAGGACCCTCACTCTAGTCAGGGTAAGTCACACACAATCTAAATTATTCTGTGCCCACCCTATGGTAGCTTGGCACTGAGCAGTCAGGCTTAACTTAGAAGGCAATGTGTAAAGTATTTGTACAATAAAACATCCAATAACACAGTATAGCACCACAAAAATACACCACACAGTGTTTAGAAAAATATATAATATTTATCTGCTAAGCTGCAGGTCAAAACGATTAAAATGCAATAAGTATATGTTGATATAACACTGTAAAAGTGATATAAAGTGTCTTTAGTCTCTTTCAAGCACAAAGTACCTGGTTTGCGTTCAAAATCTCCGCAAAGAACCGCAGAGGAGGAGATGCGTGGAAAACAAGGAGGTGTGTGCCGATTTCTCGGGCCGCACACGGCGATGCGTCAGCTGTAGTGCTCCCACGATACCGTAGGTCGTAGCACACCCTGCTCTGTAGCGGAACGGGAAGAAACCCAATGATGAAGCATGCTACCAAGGGGGTAAACCTGGTGGGTGAGGGTTTTTCTAACAGGAAAATCCTTTTTCCTGTCCATCCCATGGTAGTTCTTTTACCTGGGCCTCTTTTGTATTATTACTTAGAAGTGAACATAAATAAAAGAAAATTAATGAAATTCCATAGGAAGGGATGCCACCTGAGGATGAACTACAGATGGCTCTTGGGTACTGTGCCGATAGAAACAGTTAAATCTTACCCATACTTAGGGAAATGTCATCCGGTGATCAGAGCAAGAAAGAACATATTGTCCACCTGACAAATAAAGGTTTATCTTGTGCAAACACATTTAAGACCCTTTAAGGCCGAAGGCACTTTATTCATTCAGTGACTGTGTACAAGATGAAAATTCTGCCTACACTATTATACAGAGTGGAATCCATACTAACTAAGCACTAGCAATTCATGCACAGAGTAGAAGGGAAAATCTTGTTATCAATTTGTAATTTAAACACCATGGCACCAATAGAGACGCTATGCATTGACATGGAGCTGTTCAGCACATTATTAAGGGGTTTGGCAACTCAAGTATGTTGGGGCTATCATCTTATGCATTCAAAGGATACTTCTTTGTGGAAATGTATTAGTATTGAAAGTTTTACCTGGATAAGGGGAGACAATACACTGATGTTGAACCTTATTCAAGCACTTGAGCACTTTAGCTTGAAATTAGTAGTTCTTAAATATATGAGATCACACAGCCTTAGAGGCTACTTAAAATCCTTCTATGCAACAGGATAGTCACCACTGCTGGAGACTAAAAAGGCTGGGGTAAATAAAAAGGACAGGAAGTATTTGTGTTGTGGATGCATGTCAGCGAATAAGTTGGGTTGACATGAGGTGTAACTTGTGCAAGGGCGCAGTACGAATGGTTGATCATGTATTATTTGTTTCCCCTTTTTAAAGCTTGCTAGATATTCTTTTTTAACACCTCTGTTTTTGAAATATGGTATTAAATCAGCTAGTGCAGCCACCCAGTTTCTATATAACCTGGTTAATGAAACTATGTCCTACAGAATTTGACATTTTTAAGAGGTTTTTAAGCATGTATTCATTTGTGTCTTATGAAGTCGAATTTGCAAACCTTATTATATGTGAATTCAAATCTATTTAAAAAAAAATTATTTTGTTGATGTTTTACTGTTGACCTCTTTGTAGATCTAAAACTTTAATAAAAATATCTTGAAATCCTTAACCTATCACCTTCAATTTCAACTCAACAACTTTAAGGTCTATGCATACGTTTACCCTGAGTGATTGTACACTAATGATCAAGGTTTAGCCTCTTTTGAAATGGAACCTATCCATCATATTTCCATCTTTACTTTTGCAGGCACATTCACAGGTAGGTCTATGTGCACAATTATTTATGTTTATGCATGCCACTATTTGATATCCCTACCCTCAAATGTTTCTATTGATTTTTTTTTTCTTTTTTGAGCTATACAGTTTTTTCAGACACAATACTCCAATTCAGGTCTAACAAGTGTTGTGTTTTTTCTGGTATGTTAGCTCTTCTTAACCAAGCACAATATTTCTAACTCACTTTACAAACTTATGTCCATGTTTATTTACAATTGCTTCATCCTTCCTGTAGTGCATATTACCTTAAATCCCTCATTTGTAATGTGATCTATAAACATTATTTTCTGTTCTCTGACCCTACTCACCATTTCTGTGCATTAAACGCAATCTTGTACATAACTGCTTTCACCTTAGTCACCATCTCCTTGATAACACTCACAGATTGTTTCAAGTCAAGCCATATTTGTTATCAGGTCAGCAATGCTGCTAAAGATCCTTGCATCATAGTAAAATGACAGACCTACCATTCAGATTTTCTGCAGTGTGTCATATAATCACAAATGAATCATAAAGCATGGCCAAATGTAAGCTTTGCGAAGATAAACAACCAGAAAATAGCCTGAAGAAATTTCTGCCTTAAATCATCTAATAAAGCAGAGGTTGCAGTATCTCAGGCCAAAAGAAGTTGAACATATTTTACTAATGTGTCTGACATTTCTTAAGGGCAAATACATCTTCATTACTGATGCCCTTAGGTGAGTAACTCAGTTACATAAGCATGCGCTGCTGAGAACTGTGTGGCAAGTGAAAGGTGCAGCATTGAACACCAACAGAAATGACTCAGTGTTTAAGGTATAAAGTCTATCAGTTTAGTATGATTAAGTTGGTTAATACTAGTACCCATTATTTACAGTGTTGTAAAATAGTAAAGTTTCATCAAGTTCAAAATAAATATCCCTATTGTTATTATTATCATTGTTACTGTTGTAGCAAACTTCAGATATATTTCTTGTCTATTATTAAGTCTGCCAGATTTAAAAAGATATTACAATTGTGTAGTGCAACAATTGAGACTCATTTTTGATAAATAAAATGTAGCCTTCATTTTTTTAATACATATTGATAAGGGTTGATAATATATTGATAGTGTAAACTGGCCTTCCTTCATATGCAAAGGCCATGGAACTCTAAGGGCTGAAGTTAGGTAATAAAACATTATCAGTTATTCTGCCACCTTCTCTCTCTTTTCCCAAACTACAGGCAGGTCAGAGACTATTCACAAATGTGTCTTCTTTCTAGAATTCTTTCTAGAAAATGCATGCTTCTTCTAAATGCAAAGGAGAGACTTCCAGCAAATGTCTTGTGATCAGATATTGGTTGTCACTTTATACACTTGTTAGTCAATTAGTACTTCATTCATCTCAGTGAAATTACATTCTTCACTACAAATGCACTCACAGCCCAAATAATATTCATAGCATTACCAGCCAACACTTGTCTCTAATCCTTCTAATTGTACCTGTATGTCTCATGCTTTTGTTTCTTTATTTGATATTGAGTTGGTTGTTTGGCAACACGTAGCATCATAGTTTTGTAGGGATATAGCAGAACAGTGATTTACATGTAACAGTCTGTTGTTTGTTGTTTTTGTGATTGACAGTCACTGTAGGGCATTTTTACGGTTAGACAGGTGACCAGATGAATTAGAAGAGGAAGGCGCTCAGTTCTCCAGGTGGATGCCCGCCAACAATATTTAGAGACACTCCCATGCAAACGAGCCCTTTGAAGGCACCGAATCTTAGCAAAGGAGGCCCCATGTTTAATGTATTTGACACACTTGTTGCTGAAATAAAAAAAAACATCACTGGCATTCTAGTAGTTTTCTCCATGTGTGTGGGTGCTCATTTGATTTTTGCTGGTCAGGACTTCCAGGCTGTCTGTGGCAGTCCTGGACAGGAAAACAATATGTAGGAATGCCTGTCCTAAATAGGGTGGATGATCTGATGTAGTTTTTTCAACATTCCAGTATCTGGCCAGCCTCCAAAAAAAATTTTCTACCAGCAAAGCCAGCTTCGACTATCTAAATAGAATGGGGAAACTGGAATTTTGCTGGACGAGATATCTGCATTATTTCTGATGAAGTATCCCATCCACCAAAGACTAAATAAGGCCCTAAACCTGGTTGTTGCCTGTAAAAAAAAAACACTAGTTTGATTTGAACACAAAATATGACATACCTTTAGCGTCCAGGATTTGGTTGATATCAGGTTGCAGACAAAGTCTGGCATTGTGGCTTACTGTTTTTCTTTGAAGTCTTCCACCTGTAAAATTGGAGAAAGGCGAGTATTACCCATGCAGTGCATGACACCACAATGTATGGCTATTAAACACTACTGTGTGGTCACATTTTTTGTCCACAAAGTTTACAGGTAGAAGACGACAAGGGAAAAGCAAAATAACACTAAAGACACAAAGATTATTTTACCCAATAGTTCTACATATTAGTTGGCGTAGGTGGGCTGACTAAACTTTACTTGTAACATTGATAAATAACGAATGAAGTGAATGCCTCTTTGAAAGAGTTACTCATAGATGGTACCAATAATGCAATTTAATTTAAATGTATATTCTAAACAAACAATCCAATACAACGGAGTCCATCCGTTTTACAGAATTCCCAGGTCTATGTCACACTTTTGTTATAAGAACTGAGTAAGTAACTGATTCCAATTTAGGTTAATTAAATATGCATGTACCGCATGGTGACATTCTGAAACTGTGTCATGGGTCTCAAACTCATGAACTAACTTTGGACACATGTGATATGGTGATTTTCTTGGTAGACTAATTAACCTTATACATTGTTTTCTGATTTGAGTGAAAATGGTTTATTAACCCAGCACAAGTCTGGCGGTCTGGCGGTCTGGCGGTCAAGTGTCCACCAGACTCATAATAACCCACTAAGTCAGCACATTTAGGAGAAGGTGGATTTGCTCGCGGTAGTTACCCCTAACACACTTACTATTTGTTGTCAGTAAAGTCTGTGGGGGGAGGGCGGTCAAATTCACCACTGTGGTATGGTCACCTCAAAGATGTGCTTCAAATATCCTGCAATATACCTGGGCTGGGACAGGTGTAAATGCCTCACAAAATGCTGATGGATCCCAGGTCATTAGCAATATACAAGTTTTGCATGACCCTTTATATATTGGAACTCTAAAGGTTTATGACATGACACAAGAGAATAATATATTACAAGACTGTGAGCAACTTACCAACCAATCAGATACCCAACTTGCCAAATACAAATAATGCCTATCCCCCAAGATGAGCAAATGGTTTGGGAAGGAAACCTTTATACATAAGGTTTTACCCTCTGGACCTCTACTGCCCCCCCTTTCTCACCAGAGAACCAGACTTCATGAAGTTCAAGCTAACACTGAAAATCATCTTGCTCCACATCCAGTATGGACCATAATCACACCTGAGACATTTGACCAACGACAAAGGAATTGTATTAAAAATACCTAAAGTGTTGGTACCTATCTTTATGATGCCTTTGAAGGAAGAGGTTTCTTCTAGGTTGACCTGTTGACTACTTAAACCGTGGTCCTGTATTCTAATTCCTGCACTGGTAATTAACTAATACTTGTTTGGAACTGTGTGATTCTGGGTAAATCACTTAATCACCCCATGCCAAACATTGACATAAATGTAAAACGTGGGTGTAATTGTGTGAAATGTATATTGCTAATTTAAAGATGTAAATTTTTCCCATGATGTACATAATCTTGTACTGCCTTCTTTTCATGTAATTTTAAGTAAAGCACTCCCTTGGTTTGTGCTACATAAATATCAGTGCAAATGGTGAACTGCTATATATTGAGACTGTGCATTAAAATGGCTTTCTATCAGAATAAATACATTTTTAGTTGTGAGATAATAGTACATTAACTATTTCAGATATTCATTTTAGTTTAGTAACAGACAATGTTTGTTGTTATAGTTATTATTGCAATATTAATATTTGCAATGGTTAATTTAGAAATGCTGAATGTAATGGAGACTGCAACCAGAATAGTTGCTCACTCCACACATTAAGCCCTTGCAACGTACCTTAGAAAGTAACATTGTGAATACTTCCAACAATGTGCAATGTCTCAAGTGCTTTCTCTTTAGCACTAAGGGTGAATTGCATTCCTTTAAAAAATGTATTGGTAATCCTTGACTTTCTTCAATTAGAATACTTTAAGTACTTGCATGCTTACATTTAGGCATATACATACATACATACAAGTATATATATGTGAATATATATATATATATATATATATATATATATATATATATATATATATATATATATACATATATATTTGTGTATGTATATATATATATATATATATATATATATATATATATATATATATAGAGAGAGAGAGAGAGAGAGAGAGAGAGAGGGAAGATTCAGGCAGGACACCTACAAGGAAAAATGAATACAATAACCCGAGTTGAATTACTTTAAAATAGTCATCTGATTGTGTTTGTTTAGTACATTCCAGAAAGACTGCTGAAGATGAGACATTTGTTAGTAATGGAAGAGGAGACATGCTTCAGACTAATCTAAGACACAGTCGTCTTTGGCCTGGAGCCTGTGTTCCAGCTGCTTGGAGAACATTACCATTTCTCCTTCTCTCAGCAGCAGGGGACGATTCCCTGACTCAGATGGATTCTACTCAGCTCTACAGTTAGCTCCAGAAACCATGGGAAAATAACATGCAAGTTTTGAAAGAGTGTGGAACTCTTTGGAGCTTTATAGTGTTATGTGACAATGCTTTTTATGTTGTGCGATGCTTTGAAATATGATCCAAGTGTTTTTTACAACTTATCCATTAGGCATTATAGTACAGTACCATGAAGACCTATTTGCCTGGCTGATTAGAAACATGGCACACAAATGTATTTTTTTTAAAACAAATATATAAATTGAAAACGTAATTTAATGATCAAAGTGACTTGATAAGATGAGCTTAATGTGTTTAATTTAAGTGATGTACTATGCCCGAGGTGAATAAATAAACAATAGCAGCAACAATTAAAATGATGATGGTGATGATAATAATAACAAGAAGAAGAATAAGTATAACAAGAACAATGATCATGGCCCTCATTCAAACCCTGGCGGTCTCTGACCGCCAGGGCGGAGGGCAGCGGAAGCACCGCCAACAGGCTGGCGGTGCTTCCAGGGCTATTCTGACCACGGCGGTAAAGCCGCGGTCAGAAAAGGGGAACCCGCGGTTTCCCGCCGGTTTTCCCCTGGCCCAGGGAATCCTCCATGGCGTCGCTGCTTGCAGCGCCGCCATGGGATTCCGACCCCCTTCCCGCCAGCCTGTTTCTGGCGGTTTTCACCGCCAGAACCAGGATGGCGGGAACGTGTGTCGTGGGGCCCCTGGGGGCCCCTGCACTGCCCATGCCACTGGCATGGGCAGTGCAGGGGCCCCCTAACAGGGCCCCATACAGATTTTCACTGTCTGCTTTGCAGACAGTGAAAATCGCGACGGGTGCCACTGCACCCGTCGCACCCCTGCAACTCCGCCGGTTCCATTCGGAGCCGGCTTCCTCGTTGCAGGGGCTTTCCCGCTGGGCCGGCGGGCGGCCTTTTGGCGGTCGCCCGCCGGCCCAGCGGGAAAGCCAGAATGGCCGCCGCGGTCTCCTGACCGCGGAGCGGCCATTCGGCGGTAACCGCATGGCGGGCGGCGCCCGCCGCCCGCCGCGGTCAGAATGACCGCCCATGTAATTAAATGAATCACTTTTAGATGAAATAATGCTATTGAAGTCTAATTAAAGCACTCCTCACATATATTCAGTTTCTTTCAAAATCAAAAAGAGATCAGCACTCCAGCAGTTTGGTTTGGCAGATTTATTTCAGTGCAGAAGAAAAGAACAAAGCGTTTCGGCTCAACCGAGCTTTGGTCTCGATAAACACCATTGCACAATTTCCACCTGCCCTATTTAGGGTGGATGGTGCAATGCCCTTATTTCATGTCTGTGATGGCCATAAATAAATAATGACCTCAACACTATGAGAGATATCTCCCAGCATATGGGAGGGAGGATTTTTTTTTCAGGTTTTCAGAACTCGGGCTTTGTTTCTGAAAAACTAAAATATTATAAAACTTTAGAACTTTAGTGCATGGCTATCAAAACCAATAGCACCATCCACCAAATGTTTTGTAGCTCGAAGGCAACTGCCACGACTTCAGTTGCCTTCAAGGTACAAAGGTGACTGTTGGGCCATTAGTCATCCTTAAATTTAGCATGCCGAGGTCTGTCAGGGTTGCAGAGATAATATCCTCCAAAATCTGAATGGATAGAGTGCCACCTGCCGAATTCAAAATTTTGATCAACAAATGCAAATGTTAAGGCTGTCTAACGACAAGCAATTGTCTTAGCATTCTCACTATTTTACATCTTAGAAGTTTGCTGGATGATTTTTAGTCTGCTCAATAGTGTTGGCACTTAAATCCTGTAGCTTAGAAATTGTCATGTCCCCAAGTCAATCTTGCCCATGTATGAGAGATTTCTCTGTCCCTCAGGTGGTGCACGTGTATCTTATCATTTGGAGTAGGTAAAATGAACAGGTGTTCCATTACTGTCTCCCAGACTAACCTGGAAACCAGGTTTAGAATGGATTAACCTGACAGCGACAACACATATACTTTATGGGTTCTCCCCATCTTATTTCCTAGGCCAACACATACACAAGACACCTGTTCTAGTATTATTAGAGGCTTTTAGTAGACATCAAACTAGCCAGTACAAAATGTATGTAAAAATATAGTAGCGAATGCCTCAGTTTCAATGGAATTAGGGAATAGGCAGAGTGTAAATATTATGAAAAGAATAACACAGCATTATCATAATTGCCCTTCCTTTTGAATCTATGCTAACGTGAATTAGCATCTAAAAGTCTTATCACAAGAGGTGGAATACATAATTGTACTCACTTTACGATGCCAGCCCCTCTCTATGGGAGCCTAGATTGGTTATCAGCCACTGTCCCTTGAAAAACAAATTCCCTGGATGTGAGGGTGTGTCCCCCTCTACCTCAGAGAACAAATGTTGTCTTATTTCTACTCCCTGTTATGAAACAGTGAAAAGGTGTTCCTGTGATAGCTGATGCAGCATGTGAAGAACCTAATGAGAATTATTGACATTTTATCTGTGAACATACCTATGAAAGCAAACTAAGCCTAAAACATCTCTGTACAATACAGGGATATATGAATATATGAACAAAATGTATATTGTCATCAGACGTAAAACATAAGCAATATGTTGTTGTGTACCTATATGTATATACAATAAAAGTTGTCAGCCACAGTGGTGTCGTGTGAGGAGATTCGGTCATAGATAAGTGGTGGGAACCAATGTAAAATGATATGTAAACACATTCCCAATTTAAAGTCCAACGCAGCCTTGACGTGACATTATTTTTGGTCTAAAAATAAAAGAGACATGGTGAAGAATTGTCAGCTATGTATGCTTAACTCATCAATAAAGTTAACGTGAATCTATGTAAATAGAGCATGCTAATCTCGCACCTCAAAGGTTTAGAAAGCTACTAATTGATAACTAATTTTACACTCTTACATGTCAGTTAGCTGCAACAAAATCGCAACTATCATTGTTTGCTGGGTATACAAAACATTTGCCATGGGTTATCCCTAATTGACCTTCTTGTACATTAGTGATATGATAGTCTAGTCAAGTAAGGTACTGCTGGTGATTTGGAGGTCAGCAGTCACTGTCCTTGTAAAGTAATAATAACTTTTCATCTTTTTAATGTTGAAAACATAAGAATAGTAGCATTTATTTAAAAAACAAACAAATCAAATCTGTGAACTTGTCTAGTGTTTTATAGAAATGCGGTAATGTTAATTCAGCTACATGATAAAATCCACTGAGACATTTTTCCTGCCATATTTTTCAAAACCTTTTTATTGCCTTTTAGGAGTCACAAACAGAGTTGTAGTTTAAATGTTTGCACCGCTATTTCTTATTCAACCTTCAGTTAAAGAATTGCATAACCTGATACACACTGGTGTTTGCTTTATAAGAACGATCTTTATTTCTCTGTTGGATTGATATTCTTTGTCTTATAAAAATGCACCTGCAATGGATACTGAAATTAATGCTAAAATTCTTACATGTGTAATGCAAGTGATTTTTGATTGAATCACATGAATAAGCTAAGAAAATGGGCTAAATATGAAACGCCTTTAGAGAGCTCGTAATCATGTATTGCATTTTTTGTTCTTGTGATTTGTTTGGTGCTACATACAACTAGAGTGAGGTTCCTTGAAGGAGCTACTAATTCTGTTACATTAATTCAAAGAAATTAGGTACTTTACCTACAATGCGGTTAGGGACAGAACTGCAATGACACAATGAAATGATATAAACCATTAAGTCCACAGAGAGGACATTTATTTATTCATTTTTATATTTAGTGGTAGCTCTCAGTCCATAGATATAACATGATGTTATACTTCAGTAGCAGGTGGAACAATATAGGGCCCACTTTACAAACAATTATCTTGTGATTTACTTTTGTAGTACTTCAGAATTCAAGGAGTAGGTCAGGAGCACTCATGGCTCACTCCTGAAAGTCATAAGTAAGACAAAAGCACTACAAGAGTAAGCGCACACTTACATGTACATAAATGTTTCATCTCCGTGTCTTTGTTTTTTCCAAACCTTCATAAATGAGGCTTTTTCAATCTGACAGGGGGGAATACTTTTTTTTTTACAAGTGAGGGATTTATTTATAATAAGTGTCCTCCAAAGTGGGATCATATTAATCTTTCATTTTGTTAGAGGTGTACATTTTATGATCCTTTTTTGAGATGCCCGAATTTAGATGTTGTCCAGTGTTCTTGGTACACTAGGCAGCATAGAGTGTATGTATGTTTTTCTTACATGGGGAGCTATGTGATCAGGAGTGAGTTTCTGTTCTTTGTTCTGTCCCTTGACAGTATTTGGTTTCTATTGCTTCAGAGCAAATGACAGGATAAAACAAGGATTATTTAGTAATCAAGCTCAATGTCATTCCAATTTCCAAGTCATACAGTTCTCTAGAAATAGTCGTGTACGATTTCCTAATACAACTACATGCCCACAAAGTTGTTTTCTGGACGACGATATTACATTTCTATACCGTATGACTAGCATTCAATTTGATGCAGCTGGCCCTGAGAGCTGAGTAGGAAATTTGGTGATCTACAGAATATTCAAAGTTTTAGAGTGTAATTGCCATCTGCTGTAAACTTATGATACAGACATCTGACAAGAAATACACTTCTAGGAATCATCCAAAATAGAAACACGCATTTAGATAATTCCTGGAATGTATTGATTTCTGTGCACTGAATGAACAGAGAGCACCTTCTCATTACTTCACTTTTTTATTTTTGCATTCAACAGATATTTTTGGTGTAAATTCTCACAAGACGTGCAGGCCTTAGCTTACAGCGAGTTTTCAAATTGCATAGGATGCCTTCAACGTACAAGCTTTAACCTATGTGAGGGGAGTTACCATAAGGAATATCACAGGTACACCATATCATCGGTAATAGCACAGATATCCCATATGTCCATCAAAACTACAAAGCCACCATTTCAGTCACCTGGTCTGAGCAGCCACAATCATTTTGAGTTAAAGTGTATGGGATTAGTAATACAGTGTCTTGCTAGTCCTTCTATTTTATTATTCTCTGCTGGTTCCTCATTTTGACCTTATCCTCTATCTCTCAAGCACACTACTCCTCATTTTCCTTCTCCCTTAGGCTTTTTTCTAACCTTATAATCCTCTCAGGCATTTTTCTTGGACTAATGATCCACAAACATCACTTATTCCTTCGCTACTTACCTTCTTATCTCATCCTCAGTCACATCACAACCTATTTTTATCTCCTCAAGCCACTGCTAACCAGTATTTCATCAACACTCAGACCTTCCTTCTTTTATTATCTGCACTATATAACTTCTTCTTCCTCCTTCTCTCTGTTCTTCATCCTCCATCTTTTGGCTATTGTTCTTCTCCCAATATCCACAGTCCCTTTATCTTGTTTTTCTTGTGCAACCCTCTGCCTCCTTCTACTTCCCTTAGCTTTTGACTTTCCTTCACATTCCCTTAAACTCTTCTTTTACCTCCTTCTTTCAAACCATCTCTTTAGTTCGGGCTCCTTAGCCCATTTCCCTCCTTACACTTCCCTGAAGACTTCTTCCTCATTTTCCTGACATTTTATATCATCTTTCTACTTCTATCCATGCTTTTCTCTGTTATACTCCCCCTCACATATATTATTCTATCCTATAACGCAGCACTGGCATTATCGGCAATTAAGGATTCTGCTTGGTATTAGCTACTTCCCCTATCTTGATCTTTCCTATCCGTGGCACTGCCCTTATGAAATTTGATTCCGAGATCACTGATATATTAAAAAAAGTAAGAATGGTAAATTGCAGTATGGGCTCTATTTCAGTACCAGAGTTTCCACTGCTTGATATTTTTCTAGCCTCTCACAAAAAAATCGGGAGACTGGATAGGTGATAAGGCTCGGACATAGAACCCAACCTGTGAGGTATTCAAGGAAAAAGTGTGCATGATGCCTCTGGCATTTTGTTACATTTATATGTACGAGAACAGAGTTTATTAAACAAACCCAAGTCAGAATTCTGAGAACTGATTGAGCCTGTCCTAATATTCTGCATGATTACAGCAGCTCAAATAAGCTGGTGTTAACTTAGTCTGCCTGACGTATAATGATACAGACTTGAGAAATATGATCCCTCAACCTTGTGATAAATGGGTCAGTGCCCCAATTCTACACCTAGTGAAGGGTGCTCCACATTCGTTTGCAGCCTAGAAGTCCTTTACGCAGCTGCTGTCCGAATCCCAAACCATCTATGCTACCAATCATCTCATCTAAGCCAATAACAGAAACCTCTGTCTTTGAAATTCGTTAGGTAATGATAGACTATTGAGATTCCACTGGGCATTGAATTGAAACGTAATACCCCTTTACCCTCATGGTGACCTTCGTAAAGGTGTTCTCTGGCAAACAGGTTCTCTCCTTACACTTGAGTGGCATAGATTATATTTAATGTTGCAACAATCCACTTTGAAAACGTCCATAAATCCTCAAATGAATTTCCTTATTTGCCATTGCTAAAAATCTCCACATCGCTGATTCATTACATACGAGCAAACGTTTGCTACCTTTATATATCCTGAATTAGAAAACACCCTATTCCAGTTTTCTTACTGATCCTACATTGCTGTATTGCTCACGTGACGCTTTCATTCAATTTTCAAATCTCTTCTCTTCTTGTGCTCAGAAATTGCTAGCTCCTAGCGTGAGCACACTACAGAAATGCTCAAATGCAATACAGTTAAAGGATAAATTGTACTGGGGAACCTATGAAGCTTTTGCAATTATGCCAGAGGCAGAAATCATGCCGAGGATTGAATCATCTAGACACCTAAGTTGCAATGAGCTACTTGATATAATTACCTGGGAAAACTGTGGGTAGAACTGTGTCTCTCAGTGCGTTTCGCAAGGTAGGGAAGACTTGCCTTATAATGCTAACAATGTATGAATGTCATTTGTTATGGGTGTGGAGGAAAAGTTATAAAACATATTGATGACATTTGACTTCCTGCTGTTGCAGGAGCGGAAATTTTACTGATGATTTTATTAATTAATAATGTACTGATCATTGATAGACTAATGTGTGAAAAATGGGTGACTTCTGTAAAGGCCATCACAACTCATTTTGTTTTCTGCTTAGGCTAACTTTAGCTAAATTTGCAGTTGTTTTTCATTGCACAATACTTACTTAAAAGAGTGTGATTAATAGCTTATAGACGTGTAAACAGCTACCCCTAGTGGGATTTTGTGTTTTGTCTCACAACGTCCGATTTATTAGGTCATTTCTTGAGTTTGACTGTCCTACTGCTCAGAAAAATGTCACTAACGTGTGGTTTCTTCCTCGAGGGTGGAAGTAGATGGCAACTATGTTAGATGTTTCTCCCTGAACCTAAGATTCGGACGAGATGGAACAATGGATCCACAGACGAGACGGAAGAAAAGAAGAAGAAATTGTTATAAATTGAGGCTGGCAAATGATTACGTCAATTAAATGTTGTCAAATAAAAATTCAGTTTATTATGAATGTGTAACTTTTAGTTACCTAACTTTAGTTTTATTGGCTGAATGTACACCCCATGTCTTGACCAATCATGAGTTTTGTGAAAATTGATATGATGTTCTGTCACCTATTCTTGGGGGTTCTGGTTGTTCTTCTTCTTGGGAGAGAGTTGGATTAGCTGTTGATGCAGACCAGACCTTACAAGATTTTCAAGTGATATGTCAGTCATGTAGGCTTGAGGTATTTATAGATCATACTACTGATGGTGTCCCCTTGCTGAAGTGATCTTCTTGTTGATGTTCTATGGGTAATGTATAAATTGTGTATTGTTATGTGTATCTTTTGTTTTACAGGTAGCAGCTGCAACTCATGAATTAATTGCTGCATACTGATATTATTTTTGTTATAACCTGAGTTAGTATATTTTTTCTAAATTTTCGTTTCTAAATCTTTTACATGAAGCCCAACATGTTAATGCTAATTAGTGGTTAGTGAGGGAATTTGTCTTTACATGCTCATGATTTATATTGGTGTTCTTTGATCTCTTGCTTAAATGTATTTCATTTCACTGTTGCAAATATTGGTGTTATTTAGTTGTGTTATAATACTTGTGTTAATTTGTTCACTTGCTTTGATTAAACTCAGATATATCAGATGTTCTAATCAGCTGTTGATTCTATATGCTTATCATTTATGTTTGAGAATTATTTTTTTGACTTTAGCATTGTTAATATAGGGAAATAAATGTGCAGTCCTTATTAAATAAACTGGTGTGGTTATTGCATAGTGATTAGATTATTTATTTTTTGTTTATTAATGTTTATCATGACATCCACCCTTGACATCCTCTCAAATCAATGTTGTGTCGATCCATTGGCCTAAGGTGCAAAATCCACTATTAAATTCGAGGAAATAGCTAGGATTCCTCGGCGCTGCAGCACTGTTGACATCCCCCTGTTATTGTCAATGGTGAATGATTAGACACAATCCTTTTGATAACATCCATCATCTAACTTTTATTCACATTAAACTCTCCATTTTCACTGGTTGCTTCAGCATTTTATAGAGGTATATTATTGAGTCTTAGATCAAGCACTGTGGTGAAGGTTGCAGGCAAGGTTCCGAAAAATCTGAGCACTGTCTAAAGGAGTTGTTTTATTTTTTAGTTATAAGCAAATGCACTTGAGCTGCATGTGCATGCTGTCACTTCTGTAGAATATGCTTTGTACCAGTGCTATAATCTGAAAAGTGAGACTTTCGATGGAATAAAATCCAAGATGGAACAAAATGTTCCCCCTTAACAACCCCGGAGACTGACTCATCTCAGCTTTTTCCTAACCTCTTCCTCTCTGCCTTGTTTACCCACCATGATGTACCGCTCTCTGCTTTCCCCCCTACTATGCTCCTTTCCCCTTATTCATCTTTGCCAGCTACCGAATTGTTTTA
The DNA here is from genome assembly GCF_031143425.1 of Pleurodeles waltl. NCBI lineage: Eukaryota > Metazoa > Chordata > Amphibia > Caudata > Salamandridae > Pleurodeles > Pleurodeles waltl. The sequence goes on from NC_090437.1 coordinate 1,063,246,269, forward strand.
AGCATATTTCAAGATTTGGACGGACAGTGATGTTGCTGTTATACTGCAGCCTGTAGCTTCTGCATGTGTTTGCAATATTTCCTGGATTTGTTATATTGTATAAACTCAAAACAATAATAAATAATCAGGAATGCATAATATATTATGTAGTAAAGCGTAACAGGGTAGGGTGCATAGACAGAAATATAACCTAACCCTTTTTACCAGTAGACAATATTGAGAATTTCTTTAAGTCTTTGAAACACTACATTTCATAAGCAGTTGGGAAAGTAACAAGCAAATCATAAAACAATATATTTAAATACATTTTAAGGCAGTATTTTCAGTTTGGAAAGAAATTGTGAAACCCAGATTTCAAAGATTTCTAAATCAAGCAAAAAAGAAATGTTGGTGAACTTACGAAAGTGTATTAAAATTCCTATTGCTCTTCGTCATCTTCGTTATCCATACTGCTAATTGTAACAACAGTCCAGATCCATACTATACCCTAATTGAAATGTCTGTGCTGCGTCCATTCATCTTTTCTCGTAACTCCACTTGCAGAAATTATGTGGCAGTTATCTAGTAGTGGCCAGTGCCAAATTGTGCAATGCCCTAGATTCACAAGTCAGACCAGAGACAATAATATCTCTAATTCATAAAATCAACTCAAAATATTGTTCAAAATTCCTTTTGTCTGATGGTCTCTCTCTAACTAAGAACTGGGTAATCTTCAACAGCCTTCCACTCTACTAGCAACAGTGAAACGATAGTTAGGTTAACAGGGTGCTAGAGTACATGCAGAAGGTACTAGGTGCTCGGTTTGTCCATGTTTTACCAACCTGTTCATGTATAACTTTAGTCAACCAATTTCAGGGCTATGGATTACTGCAAATTGTGTGATGCCTTATTTGCCTCTTTTATACGTGACTGTGTAGAGCTAATGTATTTGCCAAATGTAGCCAGTTTCATTGACATTATGAGAGTGCACACCACGTTTGTGGCCTTGTTACATGTTTGTATGCCGTGAGAAAAAGCGGTTTTAGCAGTGTGCAGTGTAGTTTCAGAAGTGCCGGGCAACAGCATAATAGATGAATAAATGACTTATAATTGTAGTCACAGAGGCCCAAATTTATACTTTCTTTGCACTGAATTAGCGTCATTTTTTTTAAAGCTAATTCATCGCTAACCTAACTGCAAATTTATACTTTGGCGCTAGACCTGTCCAGTGCCAAAGTTTTGGAGTTAAAGTAATTTTTTGCTAGCAGAAAACTACCTTGTATCAATGAGATGCAAGGTAGGCATTCTCGAGCAAAAAATTACTCTTAGGCCTAGACGCCTTATTTATCCTCCAGAGCAAAAATGGTGCATAGGAGGGAGGCAGGCATAAATGATGGCAGCTGAGATAAGGTCGGGATCTGAGGCAGTCTGGATGGGCTTTGGCATATGATTGTCGCACCGCTAATAGTAATTTTGATTTACTGAGTTTTTCCATATCACTTACCTTTGACAATGTTTTGGATTGTTTTTTCAGCCTTTCTTTAATAGCAGCACATGAATGCTGCAGGCTGTTCAATCCTGTCCGGTCAATTTGAAGAGTGGCAATTGATCTTTGTCGTATAGTGACTGGGGATTCCCTTCTTGGGCAAAGATATTCTGGAGGACAGCTTTCATAGTATTGGGTGGGACTTTTTTACTCCTCTAGTAGTAGTTTAGAAAGGACTCCATGCTGCACGTGATTGGCCCTCCAGGCCAAATTCCAGCCTTATTAAGCATCTCTGGAGAAATGATGGCAGACTGAAGACCATTTTGTATGCCTTGATCTGAAATTTATCCATGATGTTGGCTAATTGCCCCAGGTAGGCTTGATTTCCAATAGGAGGGTTGCTGCTATTACTCGTCTTATTAGGACTATAGTACGGCTTTCAAGGGTGTTGTTTAGTTTGCATGTTAACATTATTCTTTTTTTCTGCTTTTGCCACCCACAGTGTGCATCAGGTGCTGTTGTTACTTCCCAATTACGATGACCATGTCTAACTGTTTATTGTCAGATGAGGTTGTTATATTTACATTAATAATATTAGTGATGATGACAACACCAAGACAAAAAAACTAAAACATTATTCTTATTCTTTCTTATTCTTATTCTAGTTGTAACAGAAAATGTATCTGAAATGTATCTGAATCTTGTTCGGTATGTGTGGGGTGGCTGCTGCTCTTGGAATACCTGCAGGTGTCGCTGTCTGTTGTTTCCCTAAATTTTGTTTTTTCAGAAACGCCCAATCTCCCTAATAAAAAATTGTTATAGATGAACCAGCCAACTTCACCTATACTTATATACTGTGTCTAGGAAGAGATCTTCGTAACTTGAGTGTTTTTCTTTTGCTTACAGATGTGTTGTTTCTTTCTCTGTAAAACGTGATGCTCCAAGCTAATAGAAGCATTAATAAAAAATAGTTATTCATCAGATAATGTTATTTCTGGATGCACATTGTGTGCTTCATCTACAGACCGAACAGGATAGCCAAGCTTGTTGAAAATTAGAAAATCAAAGGGCCCTGTCGCCAATTCATACATGTATTGAAGGGGTAAATGGAAAGATCACGTCTGCTTTCTAGAAGATTTCATTTTCGAAAAACACATAACTATCTTATGCATGTATAATTCAAAGAAACATAAGTGAAGGAACTTGTTTGAGAAAAAATCATGTTCTTACGCTGCTTTGGAGAGGGTGCTTCGAAACACAGTACATAATTAAATATCTATGATGGATTTTACTGAGTGGTTAATGCATGTCAAATTTCCTCTGACAATTCATATTTAAAGTCACTTTAGTTCCTATAAATCTTGCAAGAGTATAATTGACTTAACATTTTTCCAGTGCAGGTTAGCTGTGACTTTCATTTCAATCTGTAATTAAAAATGAAGCTAGGCGTGCAGACGGGAATTATTGACACCCAATACCCTGACAATGACACCCTGAGGGAGCACGCTTGTGTTTCTGCACTTATCGCTTGCTTTTAAGGCTTGAATTTGGCAAGAAGAAAGTGTGATTCATTAAAACGTACTCCACTAAATCGAGTGTTACTCATTTTTACAGAATAGTCCTGGTGGTTTTCATGTTTGTAATAACCAATTCTTCTGCAGCCAGTCTTTTCTGCAATTTCGGAAACGTATGCACTCTAGGATGCAAATGAAAGATGTTTATTTAAAGGTTTTTTATACGGTGATATCAGGACATAACCCCTTTGCCTTTTTTTATTATTTTATACATCTTAAGCAGTAACCTTCGTTTGCTTCACTTTGGCATCTGTAATGGGAAACCTGGTTATCGTTAAAGCTTATATACAATCCCATATGCGTTTCTCCTACACAAACTGCTGTATAAGAGGTATAGCCATAAAAATATAGACTATAAAGCGCAAGAATTCAGAAAAGATTAAAAAGGGAAAAACACAACCTCACGCAACCAAACAGAAATGAACAACTTTTTGGTGGAAACCCCAAATCTGTACAATGTGGGCACCAATTGGCAAGGTTATGTCAATTCATAGGCCTGTTCCCCTCCTTACATTTACATAGTAGATCTATTCAAACAAAGTCAACTTAACCACACCACCGAGATACAACCTCACCTCCAAGTTATATTCCAGATTAGACGCCAATATTCACCAGCCAGACAGTGGACAACTGGAGGCCCAGTTCAGCACAAATATATTTTGGCAGATTCACAAACCCACATATCACATTACAAAGATCTTTATCGGAATCAAACTCCTTTTTACGATTTTACTAAGAACCACAATCTTAGTAAACTACACAGTTTACAAAACTGTGCTAACAAAATGTAATGCAACAATTATGCACAGGAAATCAACAAAAATACTAAGGCGCCCAGGTCAAGAAAGTGGTGTAGAAATATAATAACGGTGCAACTTGCCATACATATGTTGATCACATAACATAACATGACGTAACATAGCATTACCTAAAATAACAAATGTAAGGGAACATAATGTAACGTAACATAACATAACGTATACTGTAATAGAGCTCAACATTTGGTGTCTTAGCCAAATTTGATGTGTGTCGAACATAAGAGACATCAAATTGTTTAAATGCGACCATAAAGCAGGCCAGTTAATGTGAGCCCAATATGTATGCATGTAATGCTGTAACATCTCTTTAATGGTAACTCTCGACTGGGCCTTGCTTAAACTATAAAGTAAACTGATAAATATTTGGCCAACTCAAGGGTCTCAACGTTATAACATAGATTGTGACTACCCTATACATAAGATTGTAATAGTAGAGGAGAATGGGCAGCATAACTCCCTGAAATGCCATATCAGCTGTGAAAGCTATCTAATTCTCTTCAAAAATATTAATATATTTTAGTACTACTTTCCCATCCACTGTAGTCACATTTTGTATTCAAAATGGATGAAAGCACACCTGATCTTTCTGTGAAGGGTCTACAGATTAACATATGAGTTAGGTGAGGGAGGTGATGGCAGTTCTACTTTCTAATGTATATAAAGGAACAGGAGCTTTAGTGCATTTTCTGAAATGCAATGTAATTACATTATGCCAACTTGATAGTATTATGCGTCCTAGAGATGTCTGTGGGGCTGGAGAATAAGGAAAACTGAATCCCATTATTTGAGCCTTCATAACCACAGCACATTTTTCCGACTATCTTTTTCTTTTCTTTTAGATCCTGGTATGACTCCATTCCAGTTGATCTCTTCTTCAAAATTCTAGGCAAGGACTCTCCCCCTTTTCTCTATCTGTCTCTTTGTTCCCTGTCAAACATGCAGCTTTGGAAGAAACCAAGGATGTCCCTCATGATATGACCTTTACTAATTTTCGTGCCCAGGCCAGTCGTCTGCTAAAATGATAAAAACTAGAGGCAAGTAGTATGCATGTTCATTTTATTCAAAGTGAAGATCCACCCGCAATAGTTTAGCTCAATTCTTTTTCATTCAAGACTTCAGAAATCCACCTCAGACTTTTTCAGTGGAAAATATACTTTTGGCAGCCAACCAGGATGTCATTTGATATTATCAACCATAGGAGTTGGTGCTTGGCTGCATGTTGTCAAGTGTGTGACCTTAAAGTGTCACTATTTGTTTCATACATTTCTGTCTTTGCTATATCCTATCTTGATTTTTTTTAAATATGTTGATCCATTAGTTTTACTTTATTTTAAGCCTTCTATTTTTCAGATACTTCAGTGTAACCCCTTAAATGTCATTGTGTGTGAGAAAATGTCTGTTTTTGTGGGGTTTCCCCCATTTTTGGCTCAATTACTCATATTTAGACTCTGCGTACTGGAACACTGCTGTCAAGTGCCTAGTGTGTATGTTTTGACCCCTAAAACATGTGGAAAATAGCTAACCCTTGATTGGCTTACTTAACCTTTGTATATGGCCATAGTACAAAGAGCAGCAAATGCACCTATGGCATAGAAAGATAAAATGTCACTTGTGGACAGCAGCACTTATTATGCTAACCACTAGTGTGGCAAAGGAAAACATGACTTGAGGTCTGATATTGTTGCCTGACTGCTGCAGTGTAAAACCTGCACCACAATGTACAAAACAGCCCTTTCCAACAGTTAAACGCTTCCCTTTTAAATATAAGTAAGTCACCCATATCTATGCCTTGTAGCTCACAATGGAGGGTGTATGGTACATAAAATTTTAATATGCAGAAAGTTATTATTCGCATACCCCTACAGTGACAAGCCTTGAAAGCTATTTTCACTGTGACAGGCTTAGCTGTCCTACATAGAAAACCAGAGCACTTTTAAATGTAGTAACACTGTATCTTGAGAATGAGACCAGCTAGAAATATTATTAAACCACTGTTTTCACCAATTCAATGATTAAGTTGGATTTTTAGTAAATACTAGGCAAAAGTAAGTTTTATAAAGTTTCCCTTTACTTGTTTGAGCTGTCAGAAGGCTAATTAGCATAAGTCCCTGCCAGGTCCCACCCAGTGCTCAACCCATAAGAAAGTGTGAAAGAGGTGAGAAATTCCACTCATGAGCCCACAATAGGCTTAAATATACGGATGGAGATGCCTGCTCTGACCTTAAGAGCATATGATGAGTAGGGGCCACAGGCACTCTGTTGACACCAGTGTCAAAACCTGCCTGAGAACCATGGAACAGTTAAATTTTAAACTATAACCCAACAGCGAGTCAGCTATCACATACACTCTTGTCTACCGACGTCTGGGATCTTTTCCCATCTTCTGAAAAACCCTCACTGACTTCATTGCACCCCTTCCCATCAACTCCAATGTCTATATCTTACTCTGCAACCTCAATTTCCATCTCAACAACCACAGCGAGGCCAGCACCACCAATCTCTCTGAATGCATGAACAACATAGGACTCTCCCAACACATCCACAACCCCATCAACATTGCAGGACACACACTGGACCCCATATTCACATTAAGCAATTGAGTCACATACAGCCGTTCCATGGAACTCACCTGGACAGACCACTTCATCATAAACTTCCACATAACCTGCCCACACACCACTGCACTCACCCAAGAGAGTGCCCCCACTGCAGCCTGGGAAAATAACCAAATCCCAATGATCCAATGCTCTCAGCAATCACAGCCCTGACCCCACCACCTCCCTCAATAAAGGACTTAAGAACTTCAATGCATTGATCCCCAAAAGTGCCAACAACATTGCCCCCATCAAAGGCAACTACCACAGAAGATCCTGCAACTCAGGACCACCAAACATAACTACAAACAACAGGAGAGAAGATGGCACACCAACAAGAACCCATAGACAGACCATCCTTCAGGACCTCCCTTAATTTCTACCATTGACTTTTACAGGGAAAGAAAAGAGAGACTTTGACCACACGCAACGACTTTAGCTCCAATAGCATCAAGGAATTCTTCAACATCGTCAGGGACCCCATGGCCACAGAGGACATCATCACCCCTTCTAAGGAGCTCTGCAACAACCTCACCATCTACTCCCACAACAAGATCTCCTCCATCTACAAGAAATTCAAACCCCAACCTGAGCCCACTGACTTCGTCAACCTACACAGCAAAACCACTTCAGGCATGGGACCCCGACTCAAGGCCTAAAATACACTCACCACCCAGGAAAATGCCACCCTCATGAACTTCATCCGTTCAGGAGCACCAAGTGACCCCTGCCCACACCACATCTTCAACCTTGAAACAGAAAGAAACAGTCAAGAACTCACCTCTCTGCTCAACACCTCCATAACCATGGGCAGTTTCCCACAAGACTGGAAGCACACTGAGATCAAAGCCTTATTCAAGAAACCATCAGCCAACCCCAGCAAACTCAAAAACTACTGTTCCATGCCCTTGCTGCCCTTCCTGGCCAAGGTTCTGGAAAAGGCCATCAACAAACAACTCACCACTCACCTGGAGCAATTCCACCTCGACTTCTCCCAGTCCGGATTCTGCAGCAATCACAGCACCAGCACCACTCTCATTGCAGCCACAGACAACATACTAGCCTTTCTCGATCAAGGAGAGACAGCAGCCCTGATCCTCCTTGACTTCTCAGCAGTGTTGGAGATGTTGTCTCACCACATGCTGATCACTTGACTACACAACATCAGTATCCAAGGAAGTGCCCTCAGATAGATCACCTCTTTCCTTATCAGAAGAACCTAGAAATTCTGCCTCCCTCCATTCACCTCTGAACCCAAGGACATCACCTGCATGGTCCCTCAGGGCTCATCCCTCAGCCCCACACTCTTCAAAACTTACATAACACCCTTGGTCAACACTGTCAAATCCAACAGACTCAACATCATCTCATACCTAAACAACACTCAACTTACCCCCTCCAGGGACCCGAACACCACATTTGACAGATCCATAGTGAGTGACGCCAGCTGGATGGACAGAACTGCCTGAAACTCAACACCAACTAAACAGAGGTTCTGCTCTTTGGCAAAACTCTGCATCCTGGATCTTCTTAAGGTGGGCCACGGAACAAGGCTCCATATACAAGGTCCTTCATAACCTCAAGCCTGCCTACTTGAACCAATGCCTGAATTTCCATCAAACAGCCAGACAACTTGAACTCACCTCTATATTGATCGCCCAGACTTCCCACATCCACAAAAGCATCAACAGAGAACGCGCTTTACTATAACTCTCAACCATGGCCTGGAATGACCTACTCTTTCAGCTCCGCACCTCCCTATCGCTTATGTATTTCCAGAAAATACTAAAGACCTTCCTTTTAGACTGAGCATAGCACTCTGCAAGCACCTGGATACCCCCTGATTGATTGATTTGAGCCATATGTAACATTTTAGCACACTTGAAAGGAAGAGAAGAGGATGACTGAACAATTCCAGTGTATCCACTGTCTGGTTGCTAAAGGACTCTGCTTTTGTCGTAGTAGACATCTGACTCTGAGTTTATTGTGGGTTTTTTTTTTACACCAAATAGTTTGAAAACAATTAAGTTCTATTTCAACATGAAAAGGTACCTTTTCAATTGCTGCTAACTCCAACTTTAAAATACCAATAATCTAGTTTTCAACCTAAGGATCACTTTAATAAACGGCCATTTCTACTTTTAACCAGCTTTTTAACATTAAGTGATATGTTTTAATGTACCATCAAAACAAACTCTACTAAAAGTGATCAAATGAAGATTTTATTTTTTTATTGTATTTAATTGAGAAGAGTTTGTAGACCATTTCAGTATTGGCAAGATAGTACTATGTGCTATATATGAAAGACTTCATTTGGCTCTCTGTAGAAGAATTGCAAGACATTTTGAGGAGTTGATCTTCAAATCCCTGTTGCTGGGGATGTTTGGAGTCAAAAATGACACAAAGGTGATGCAAACTTTTCATAAATCAGGACCTGAGTGTTAGTGACATTTGAGTACTTAAGCATTTTGAATACAACCGAGCCAAAAAAATGTGAAAGCAAAGCAATTCTTTGACTAAAAGAGGTGCATAAAGAGCTCATTCAACATGACCAATCGCAAGCCATCACAGAAATAAAGTGTTTACTTTCTACCCACAGAGAAGGTTGCTGTTTAAGAAACCAAGGGCTAAGGTCTGTGATGAAAAATTACTAATGACTGCATTTCTAGTTGATTTATTAATATTCAGCAAAATATCACCAGTCCGGAAACATTTAAATTCAAGTTTTCATTGAGACTTTGGTGTTAACAATCCCCTTCAGTTAAGGCACCGAGGTCATGAATTTCTCAATCCCTAACCTATTTAACATGATTGTATTGTCTACAAATATTCAAATAATCTAGTTGTCAGTGCAGAGAGGAAACCCCCTTGATGACATGTTATTCAACTCCTAATATTTCACAGGACAACCAAAGAACAATGTATTCATGAGCGCTAACCACAGGACTTTAAGATATGTCTACCTGCCTAGTCTCAGATCCAGCAGTAATTTCAAACTGATTTTGCAATGGATCCTTACCAGGCACTATAGTCAAACCTTTCAAGGCGAAAACACTGATCAATAGCTGAGCACTGGTTGCTAAAAACCTAATGTAAATCATGACAGTAATGAAGTCCTTGGTCGCATTACTACATCTTGCATTCACAAGAGCATTTGAATTTCCAGATGTTGTGCTTCTATACTATTTCTCGCGCAACATTTAATTCTGTTATAGTTCCTACTGTGAACGGAGTCACATCTAAGTGTATGAGTGAGTGCAGGTGTAAATATGTGTTCATGACTGGGCACTAGAGTTGTAACTGAAGGCAACTGGAATGCCTTACTAACTGTCAACAAGTTAAAAAGGTGTTATAGCTACATATCTTATTCTTTGCGGAGCACAAGGAGCAACAGTCGCATATGTGCCAACTGTAATTACCATATTGTGTAAAAGTCCATGAAGAAGGTACACAGTTTTCGAAATATTGACAGTTCTAATTGGAAAGACTGTTCTGTTTACAGATGGGAAGAGAAAGAATGTGTGCGTGTGTGTGCTTGTGTGGATGTATGTATGCACCACAGAAGGAGAAAACGCATGGTGAAAGGGAAGTGACACAAGGAAGTACATGCAGAAGGACACAGTGAAGAGACAATGATGAAAAGGGCAGTTGTGTCTTGTGTGATATGCGGGTTGAATGATTAGAAAGAAAAAGGTCCCAGTGAGAGAAAGAGTGAGAGGAAAGTGTCCTGGAGGGGAGAACGGAACTAATTAACACACTGAAGACCACCGCTCCTTCTAAAGATGTTGACAATCTTTCATCCACAGTCTCTTATTTTAAATATTGACACATTTTAGTTCTAAATGTTCGCAACAAAATCATTGTCTTTACTGATTTATTTGCTACTAATAACAAGCTTTGAGAGAGCCAATAGCTCCGGCTTGTTTTAGGGGCATGTTTGTTGTTATGTGGTATGCCTGGATGTTACAACAGAAAACGCAAAGTGATTGGATGTAAATCACGGGTGTTATGTCTCACGTGTTTAAGCCGCGCCCTTAAAGATATAGGTCACACATCCTGCAAAGGATTCTTGGAAGGGATCCTCCATTTCCCACCCCACTTAGAGCTCTGAACAATCATATTGCAAAAGGATAGGGTATTAGAGATGCGGTGTGCGTCTGCTGGAAAGGAACAACGCGCCTTTAAAAAAGGTTGGAGCTAAGTTGGCAGAGACAGGGCAGGGTCGTAAAGTTGCACGTCACCATGAGTTGGGCGATCGAGCGGAAAACGGATTAGCTGCTTTTGTGCGCGTCGCACATTTTCTTTGCCAAAAACGTTGTCTGAGACCGAGAAAACCAGCTTTCCAGCACATGCATGGTCTTGACTTGACCTCGTGTGGCCAAATCCCAGGGACCTCTTTGTTCACTGACAACATCTATTTTTAAAATGAGATGTTTGAGGGGCCCACTGTGTTCGTGTGAAAACGGTGGGAAAGCTTCCTATACATAGTTGAATTAGTGGTTTCCAACGTGCAATCATTTTTTAAATCAATTAGATTAGAGGCAGTATTGTGCATTAAGAGTTCAAAAGTGGCTCTCTTTCTGAGACACAATAACAAAATCAGCGCTCTCCTAAATACACACACAGGCTACCAACCAGTAAATAATTTTTCCGTGAAATGTGTAAATCTTTCAAGACAGCTGCACCTGCGACTATTACCTCTAGAAGGAGAGAACCCGTGTGTTATTCCGGTGACATGCATGGCTGAACCTATTCATTGAGACTAGACTGCTGCTAACTGCGCACAACGGCTCCGTTGGCGCTGGCAACCTATAGCAGCCGGTCCACTGGTGGCAATTTGCTTCATGCCAGGAAATCCCAAATCCCAAAGTGATGAGTTTCGAGTTTCTTGGGATGCGAGCGCGCTTCTAATTAGGATGTGAAACGTTCTGTGAATGCATGGCTGGATCGTGTGGACCTGTGGTGTGCCAGGAAGGGAAATGAAACCGTCGCAAAACACGCTCTTCTGAAAGCCTCCTGCAGAGACACCCAGTGGCATATTTACAAGAAGGTGGCGCATCATAGACGATGTGCCACATTTCTGGTGTCCACCTATGGCAGATAAAGATACCATGGTTGCCCCATATTTGCAATATGGTGCACCATGGCAGTCATTAGCACAGTAACGTCAAACTTGTTGATGCTATTGTGGTACTTTGTTACACTAGTGTGCAAAATTTTGATGCCAATACTGCAAAGCACATGGAGGCCCACTGAATATAATGGGTGCATCGTTTTGATGCTTGCTGTGAGCAGGCGTTAAAAATGGTGCAGTGAAATGTTGTAAATTTTACTGCGTCATATTTTCGGGCCTAACTGCGTTGGAATGCCCCCTTGCATACATGTTGCCTGACGCAGGCATAATTTGGCGCAAGGGGTCGGAAAGTGGCGCAATGCAAGCATAGCTTTCTAAATATGTTGCGGCAGAAAAGCCACTTTCGCGCCACCTTAGCGAAAACAAAATGAGACTATGGCAGCACTAAGGTGGCACAAGGGGCTTGTAAATATGCTCTATAGTGTGCAAACCCCAGCCCTTTTGGAGATGTATGTTTCCCAACCTCACGGATCGCTGCTCCTAGTGTGAAAGCCCCAGCTTGTCAGAAAGACGCTCAAGATTTCAAATCCATTCTTCTACAAGTAAAATATGTTTGCGGATTGCATAATAGGTCTGCATAAAAACCTCAACTGTTCTACACGTATAAAGTATCATGCATCATATGTTTTTGTAAAATGTAAGTTTCATGCACTGCGAGAGCAGTAGTAAGCACTAAGGGCCAGATGTATCAAACATTTTTGCGATCGGGCCATTTTCGATTGCAAAAATGCGTTTTGGTATGTAACAAGTCCAATTTGTGATTCGGTAACTTGTTACCGAATCGCCAATTGGATTTGTGACTACATTCCGATTCGGGATTAGGAAGGGACGTGTCAAAGGCGTCCCTTCCTAATACTGAATCGCAGAGGTATGCATGATTGTTTTCTGACCGTGAATGAGGTCACAAAACAATCGCAGTTACCACCTACTTCAAGTAGGTGGTAACCCATTCGCACAGGGGGAAGGGGTCCCCAAGGAACCCCTTCCCCTTTGTGAATACATGCAAAAACGTTTAAAAGCAATCACAGACAACATGGTGGTCTGCTGAGCCCAGCAGGCCACGAGCCCTGGGATTGAGCCATTCGCAATGGCTCGCAAATTGCGACGTACCTCATGAACATTGATGAGGTAGGTCCATTTGCGAGCCCTTGCGAATCGCAGTATAAAACTCCTGGAGTTTCATGCATTCCAATAGTATTACTTAATTGCGATTCGCAAAACATCGCAATTAGGTAATCGCTATTAAGAATTATACATCTGGCCCTAGATAAATTAAATTACAATACAATTGGAATTTCGATAAGTAACGCTGAAACGCTTAATGTGTCATTTAAATGACATGTTATGATTTTATTTCTTATGAAGCAAGTTCCAGTCCATGTTTGTTTTGTGGTTGAAATGACTCAATTTCATAGACAGTAAAGGAACACTATTTAAAATGTATCATGCAAATAATTAAATTATTTTTGTCAAATTATCACGCTTTATATTTCCATTAATTAACACGTTCTTGAACACATTTATTTTTGCGATCCCCACGATTCATTCAATTTACATAATTTTGGTTAAAATTAATTTAATCATGAATCGGCCATGTGCTAGGATTCTGGTTGCTTGCTGGCTTGGAGGACATCAGAAAAGGTACCGGCAGAAATGAATATTGAATGTATTCGAAGCACTCACAGTGCTCCTAATCGCAAGAAAAATTGGAGGAGCAGGGCGTTGTTTTCATTTAAATGAGGAGACATAGCTGTCAAATGGACGCTAGGTCACGAGTGGCTCCTTGAGGTAGTACTGGCTTTTCAGTAAAAATCTCTCTGCATTTGGAAACTTTTCATTTCTGCATTATAGGCTTGGGTTTCTACGCTCCAGATTGGAAGGAGTGGTTGATTCAATACCAGAACAGACTGCAGATATCACAAATGTCATGGATACATTTGGCAGCCACAGAATGTCTTTGCCCCTGTGCAGTTTTGTTCAGATTTATACTTAGGCCTTCTTTACAAAAGATGCCCAATTCAGTCGGAATCAATGCAAATGAAGATTAACATGGGACTATTAGTGAGGAAACACTAGTGTCCATTATAGTTCCCATTTCTCAGGTAGAATCTTGGACTAGGCCAATATTGCTGCATCTCAGAAGCACCGATGATACTGGTACTTCCTGGTGCAACAATACCCAAGTGGGAGTCTTGCATATGTTGGAATCAGAGCCGTGCTGTGTTGCTTTGGAGGGTTTAGAGGATGTAGGGATCCTTAGTCCAAAATAACGTGAAGAATCAAGATAATGACATGGTAAAATATATTGGCTAAATGCCACAAGAAAGCCAGTGTATGTCACTATTCCTTGCTATAACCCTACATGTTTGTTTTATCTGCTCCCAGAATTTTTGCTTACCACATTGATAGCTGATATATCAAAGTGGGGCAGTTACCTGCCCCACAGATAATCTGATTCTTTTTAAACAGTACACTCCACACCATTTACACAGCACACTGACAATCATAAGGAACATTCTTGTGGGCTATCATCACTGTATATTGAAGGTCATTATTTTTTCATATCTTGCACCCATGTTAAATGTCGCCTTCCTGCTCCGATGCAGTAGTGTTCTAATTTTAAAGACACAATTCAGAGATATGTTGCTTTGTAATTACATTCTGTAATTACAATCCCCATTTTTTGGATTTAACTGTTTGCAAGTGAGAATTTATTGCATAAGTGTGAAGCTTCTAGATAGGGCAGTAAGTCGTGTGCAAATTACAAGGGACATTTAACTTGCTTTGGCACTCACAAATCTGATATTTATTTTCTACCCGTGTGAATTGAATTAGAATTTTCTATGAGGTTATGACAGGTTCATGAAAAATCTAACGTTTCTATTAAATGTACAGCCATAATTTAGTGAGCTGAACAGACTTAATTAGACGACGTCAGGTATTTGTGTTTGGGCCATCCAAAACACATTAGATATACATTAGGCAGGTAAGGAAACTTTGTCCAAGGAGAAAATAGCACAGTCGTGTTAGTTCTAAGTCCAGCAACAGATCCGTCATGCTATCCTTCTAAACCACCGAAAACTCCTCAGGTGTCAAAAATGAACTCACACATAAAGAGATGGTCTGTAACCTAAGACATGATAATTAATTGGGCTTACAAGACTGACTTGTCTTTGCCACAGCCACTCTGCTGGTAAATAGGGATAAAGTGTGTTTAGAGATCACCTGTGACTAGATACTTTAACACGTAAGAAGTCATAAAACGTTGCAGAAGTTCCAAAACATCATATTAAAGTGAAGAAATGATCTGAATATTTATGCAGACATCTACTTCGACTGAAGTCTGGCTACCAGGATTGGACTAATTAGTTATTTAATTTTTCCTAAGATCAGTGAGTTAGTCATGCCTGCTGCTTTGCTCGGCTTTGCTTAGTTTGCCTGATACTCATGTACATTTATGTCTCAATGGTGACTTGGCAGTTTTGAGAGTCAAGAGGAAATAGCAAAGGCTTCTGGAAGCAGTAGCTTGCCAGCTACTTGTAAGTGGCTCTCCCATCTGAAGCCCAGCCTACTAAATGTCAAACTTAAGCTTTTGCTTGATTTAATTAGTGTGTGTATACTAAAACTGTGTCTTGAAGACAATAATGTGTTCATTTTCAGAACTCAGAAGATGCTGTTTGTAGACAAATGGCTGAAATTCCAAAATATAGTTGAAGCTGATTTTTGAGTGATAGATCATCTGGGTTGACTTATTACTATTTGTGAGATATTGGACTTTTAGTTGGGGTGGGGGGAGAACCCTATTGAAGCACCAATGACAATAATTGTCAGGGTAAACCACAAAAAGTTACTAAATTAAACTGTGTTTAACCCTTTGATACCTTCGCACAATAGCACTCAGAGTTAACTTAGAGGCAATGTGCAAAGCATTTATGGAGCTCTCATCAAACAGTAATAACACAACTCAAGAAAAGACATGCAATGTCAATCTTTTCGGTAAAAGTAGCACCCCAAAAAAGCACAAAGCTCCAACTGTGGTCATCTGGTTATGGAAGACCAGGACAAAGTGACAAGTTTATGTCCACCACAATGGGATGCAGGCCGGGTTTGGTCCACTGTCAGTGTGCTTGGGTTTGTATTTGTCTGACATGTGAAATCCTACGTCAAAATGCCTTGGGCTGAATTGGTTCTGGAGAGGCTGCTGATCAGGAGCTGCAAGATCTCTTTTTTTCTTGTTACATTTGGGCCTTTTGTTTTTTATTGAACACATTTTTCTCTTTCCAACAAAAACTTTACTGGACATTGCACATTTTAGTATCTAATAAGTAGCTCTGCAGCTAGTGTTTATGTTGATCCCATTTTTTTCATATGGGATGCTGTCAGATATAAGTGTAATATACATTAATATATTCACTTTTACTTTTGCCTTTGATGTAAACGGCAGCCTTGTTTCTAAATTAGTGCAAGATTGCTTTTGAGCAGTTAAAACACAAAGGGATTGCTTCTTCTCTTTTGAGACTATACTGTTTCAGAATTTGCTGTACTACACTTGCTATATACCCATATTTAATTAAATAAAATACATCCTTACCCACACACAGGATTCTTCGACTGACTGACACGCTTAAACATTATTATATGTCCACTGTAATTTAGAAGTAAAAGTGGGGGTCAGCTTTCCCTTTGAACCTGGGTCATTTATATAAGTGTGGAGTAGGATCATTTAATCTAGATTTTAAAATAAATGCCCTAAAGATATGAAAGACACTTTTGGCCCTAACATCACTGCTGCCAGCCATGTCTTATGACAAAAAATGATATATTAGTTATTTATTTGGATTCTTGAAGTGATTGTTATATGAAACATTTGAATATGTAAAATGACTAGAAAAGAAACAAAATCTGAGAGCAGGTATGAGCTGCCTATTTCAGTTTTGGTACTTATTAGATATAAAATATTTCACACCCAAAAAAGCTTAAGCTAAGATTTAATGAGAATGAATAACACCTTCACTCATGAATGGTGTATTTACACCACTTTACACTTTTTCACATCTCTAAGTGGCCCTACCTAAGCCATCTGACAGGTCAAGCACTTCAAGAGGAAGAAACACCAAACAGAAGAAGCTGGGGAGATGTTAACATGTCCTCACTAACTAGACATTTGACACTTTGAGGGGCATGATAACACATAACTACTTACAATGAAATGTATTTTCCCTAGTCTGTTTCTTCACTCTCTGGAATCTACAGGGATAATGCAAGAGGAACATACTGAAATGCCTCTTTAGTCAACCGAGCTAAAGTGTTTAGTGGATGGTGGAACTGGAAGCAGAAAGGAGGTGCTCAACCATATTTCTCTATTTAGAACTGTTGGATTTAAGTTTGCAAAAGCTGCTGCAACAAGTGTGGAATGGGAACAGTAAGCAATACTTTATGATTTAATTGGGATCACCTGCGGATGCCATTTTGTTTCTCCTTCTGAAATAATGTGCAATTCTAAGTACCCCTGAAACATCTTGGAAGAAGAAAGAAGCAGAAAATAACCCTTCCTGCTAGAAAAACCAGCAGAGTTTCTACTATTGCTGGCTAAATGCTTGTCCTTTGGTGTTTGATTCCAAGATGTTTGGGGTTGGTAGCAGGTTAAAGTTCCTGAAAATTGTTTATTTACAATTCACATTTCAATGGTCTCCTTCCTCTTTCAAATTATGCAAATCTCTTTTCCTTTACTCTTAGTATCTGTAAAGGATAGATATGTAACATGTCACAGGTTAAAGTCATTAAAAACCGACTTTGCAGTTCGCTGTTCTGTTTCCTAGCAATTAAGACACAAGCTTTCTCTGTGATACTGTTTTTAAAAGTTGTTGTACAGCACCTGGCAGGGGTTTACAAAATCGAGGAAAAAGAAAGTTAAATTCATAATTTTGCTTTTTACGTAAACAAAACAACTAACATTTGTGTGCAATTTTCCCATATATATTATGGTAATTAATGTTCCCTTTTATTCAACTATAGCTTTATAGCCCACCCCTAGCGGGCTATACTGGCCATTAAAGGCCTGCTCCAGTGCTAAAGGCCCTAGACGAAGGCAAGGTCCTTTAACAAGGGAGAGGGCCTATAATGGCTGCTATAGCCCAGCTACAGCAG
Organism: Pleurodeles waltl; assembly: GCF_031143425.1. Classification (NCBI taxonomy): domain Eukaryota; kingdom Metazoa; phylum Chordata; class Amphibia; order Caudata; family Salamandridae; genus Pleurodeles; species Pleurodeles waltl. The sequence continues at coordinate 1,063,264,001 of NC_090437.1, forward strand.
GTTTTACAGCTATTAGAACATTCTGCTCCATGACGGCAGAATGTTCTAATTAGTAAAACAAAGACCTCTCGGAGCCCGAGGGGGTTGAAATCCCCCTCGGCGCTCCAAAGGCTTTGTTTCTCAGCTCTTGCTGAGAATGTTCTGCAGCTAACAGCGTGTGCAGGGCTTTGGTTCTGAGCCGTAGAACAGTCGCAGCAAGAGCTGCAAAAGGAGCTAAAGTCAGCCCCTGGTTCTCCCCGGCTTGGCTGAACTGCTTTTTGTAGTTCAGCCAAGCCATGGAGACCCAGGGTCTGAACAGCATTCACTCCTCCCTCCATCTAAAACCCTAGTAAGACTGAGCTACATACAAGAAGAGGGAAGGGTGGAGGTTGCATGTGTCCTCTTGCACAGCCCCTGCCTTTCACTTTCCTCTGCCTAAATAATTGATTTTTGAGATGCAGGGGAAAGAGAAAGGCAGATGCTGTGTATTAGGACATTGACATGTTGAGAGCAGCAGGTCTATGCCAGTTCATAAAGGCTGATGCTGCTCCATTTTCTTCAATGGAGCTCTCACCTTACAATGTTCTAATACAAATTATATTGTTAAGCGTTAGATAGTAACAGGGATCCAAGAATGGGTTGGGAGAGTTTAGTGAGAAACACTGGAAGCAGAACTTGAGTGGAGAGCATGGCAAACCTGTCAAGAAAAGGAAGGATTGTGTCAGTAGAGTAAAGAGGTACGAGAGAAAGAAGCTAAGAGGGTCTGAGAATGTGGATGTATTTACAATCAATATAGAAGACATATAAACTGAAAGCAGTACACGCAGAAAAATAGTAAATAAAGGAAAATAATATTTGCCTGAATTATATGCTTATTGTACCACGAGCGGGCATCAAGTCAATTGTCTTTATTAACAGGATATTATCTAAGGACGTGTCCATACTGTGATCAGTAACTTACATGTATATCAATTGGATCATCAATAAGTTTTTATCTCATAATGCTGCATCCCTAGGAAAATTAGCAAATCGTGAACTGATCTAGTTTTTATATGATAAATACCCCTTAGAACATACACGCACTGATTTTATAAAAAATATTTATATATGTATCTACAAATGCACCACCTCAGAAAAAAAAATCAATTAATTTTGACACTTCTCGAATGGACACATAGAGCCTGTACAATCAATGGCAGAAAGCACAGAAAATTGGCAGTTGCCTCTACCTTGAACATCAACTTGGCACTCTGTCCTCTTACTGATGGTGGTATTGATTTTCCTGCACTTCATCCATAGCCCTTGATATGATCCAGTTAATCCTGCATTGGAGGCAGCTCTGCGCTTGTGTGTGTCTACAGATGCACTTGAATGTCAAACTCTGGAAAACACTGTATTTCCAGTAAAAGTAAGATACGAATGCTGAGTCTAGACCTGTGGCAGAATTCCTGAAAAATGCCATGATTGGCATCATTGCTACTGTCTGCAAAAGCTGTCAAGTCCCTGTGGCCCTTTGTAGGACTTGTTAGCTGATGGATCCATCCAGTGCATATGCGCCTGTATTATTGTACTAACAATCAACAGTAACACAGTGAATGCCTTTACCTAGCACACACATCAAGCATGCTATTCACTGGAAACGCAGTCAATTTTATTCATAAGTGAAAGACCTTTAAAAAACAATTTGAAGCATTGACAGCACATGAAGCATACATTTTCTAAAACAACATATTTTACATCCATGTTACTTTGAGGAAGAATGTCCAATTACTACTTAATGGTGTGTACCATATGGACTTCATGGCACACGGCTTAATATTAAGGTCATTTTTCCCTCTTCTACTGTCGCGCTGCAGAACTGTTTTGCCACAAATGTGGCATCTGACCATTTAAAAAGAAGCAAAAAACGGATGCCTGCTTCTTCTTCTAAAGGTGAGCAATGCTCTGGTACGGGAAGGATGTTATGCGCCGAGTGTATACATAAAACCTAACCTGTACATAAATATTGCATTAACCTATGGCTCTCTCAGGCTCCCCAGATCCCTAACTAGCTTGTCTCTGATCCTCGTGTCTTATTGCCATCGCTGCTTTGAGTACATCTATGCCGTATCTTTGCTGCAGGCTGTACTCCCCCTGGAGCAGCTGTGCAGTGCTAAAGTCCGTACAGAATACAGTAGTAGGGTCCACTATAGACACGCCAACTCCAGCAACATAAGTCTAGTGTGTCTCAAACATTTAAACGCCGGAACACTGTTTTTCACATGTATTTCTTAACTGAAAGCACTCGCCTAGAATCCTACACATTTCCCTTAACTAATGAAACAAGGTAAAAACTGCAAGACAAAATGTGTTCCTACAGCTGCATGCATAAAAGCAGAAGTTTTCTGTTTGAGTGTAATTGTATATTTTCTTGTCTGTTAGCAACTTTTGTTTCTGTTTCCAACAATCGAGGCTTCAGCTACACTGCAACACCCACCCCTGTCTCGTTCTCGGAGCAGATGCACACTTACTTGAACTCTATAACTTTCGCCAACTCATGTTTCTGGTACCAAAAATCTACTGCTGTTATTAAAAGCAGGATATAAAACTTCCCCATGCAGCAACACAAACACACAAGCATGCCCACACACACGCTGCCACCACTCTGCTTAGCGTTTGTGGGAAAACAAACTATCTAAAAATGCACTTCCTGATCTTTCGGCAGCCTTCGGTGCATTTTTTTAGGCTATGAGTGTATTCACTAGAAACATTTTCCTTGACTAGATATGGCCCTATGTTTGTCATTGGTTCGCAAACTTATTATTACTCTAAATTTATGTCATAGCGACGCGTGAAAGATTGTCCAAAGATAATAAAAGCTCTACCACTAGACTGGATGCCTCAGAAAAAGTTTCTCTTACATTTTCGCACAAAAACACATACGACTTCTATTCATGCCCTCAAGCCAGTGTGAATTCATTGGATCCTTCACCAAAACAATACTTTTCTTTTAGTATCTTTTATTTTATTCTTTGTCGAAGAATGAGAAAAAAAACTAGCCGTAAGCTTCACAGCAAATGATTTGGGAAATAAATAATACAACGCCTAAAATAAGAATGGGTGGGGAACAGTTATTTTTTTCGGATGAGCAGCCATGAAAGAAAAGACTAACACCTGGCATTTAAAGCCACAGACAAGACATGTCGCTCCTTGTTAGTCAGCATTCAAACACACTGCACACACTATTACATCAAAAGTTCAAAGCGACAGACGCTCTTAGATCTACCAGACTAGTGATGACCTTACAAGAGCAGACACTGAAAGAATACTCGGTGACCACCCATCGCCTGCTAACGAAATATACAGCAAAACACAGCAGGGCTCACAGCAGGATACTCGAAAGGACTGCTATTCTTTTCTGCTTTGATAACAAAGTTAATATTGCATTATAAAAAATGTTTCTTCCTGTCTAATTGTAACAATTGCTTACCTACACTTTTACAGTACGCCACCTGCTATAAACATCAGGTTTATTTGTACTGCTTATACAGTGGTTAATTTGTAAATAAAAACGTGCCGGTGCCCAAAGCCCGCCTCTTAAACACGCGGGTGCTGCAATTAAATGTGGAAACAAAGAACTCTGAGGCAACTTAATCCTTAAGACAACTCGGCCCTCTTCAATCCATGTAAAACCACTCTCTGCCCCTTCAGCTCACTCTGGCAGCTTCCAGCTTGCTCCCGTTGTGACGCTTTTTCGTTTTTACCTTCCTCCGTCTTTCCCATATGTGTCTTTTGCTAGCAGCAAATGCTTGAGGCAGAAGAATAAGCCCCGGCCCTCAAACATAAGTGCCAGTGCTCAGCACCGGAAACAACAAGCACAAATTAAGTACTTATATCACCACTACAGACAGTAGTTAAACCCTGTACTTGTGCTCCTTGCAACACGGACAAAAGCTAAGAAGCACATTTGAAGATGTATATATACAATAAGCCTTAGTTCACATACATTCAATTAATTACCAGTAATTAATGCCAGTACAGTCCAATTACGAGTTGAACCTTATCAAATGTAAAATTACCATGTGATACCAATTCTCTGGGTCATAAAGCCATATGGAAATTCCCAATAAACGATCAGTGTTATATAAGGACGTGGAAAAATGCAAAGCATTGATCCACACCAAAGCTCATCTTCACAAGTGCCACTGATCCTCTTTACCTCAACTAGTGACACATATGTTAACGGTGGTGGCCTATAATCGGTGATGAGTATGCTCTTGTGAGAAACAGTCCTATTGCTTCTCTTTTGGCTAAGTATTGAAAATGTTAGTATCTGCAGCACTAGCTGCGTGTTACATTAGACAGAGGGGGTGCAGCGCCATATCAAGTTTGATTATGTTCGTGAAGGAGAAAAAAATAGTGCAGTATCTCTCTGATTCATGATGTCCTCAGTTGCAGCTGCACTTTTAGAATGCTTTGTGGATGAAGTACAAATAAAGGGGAATGGCTGCAGATGCATTTTTAGGGTGCTTTTGGCCCTAAACAGTCATAATTAGGATGCAGCAATCCTTTTACACCCCTGGGTCTTGGTGCCTCTGCCCTGGTGGCACTAATAATAGTTTGCCCCACTGTGATCTGTGTCTCATTACAGACCTTTATACTGGTATATTATATGAATCACTGACTATGAATCCAAGTAGCTCCACCAAATTTAATTTGACAACATCAGAATGTGAAATAAAGTACATAAATTGTTGCCTAGCCTCCCTACACAAGCTGCTGAAAGACTATTTGGGCTTTCTGCACTCAACACTGTTGGCATTATTGGGTCTCACCTTGAGTGAGTTTGCTCTTTCACAATCAACCAAAAAACCTACCACCATTAGGCAGCATTACTTATTTGTTGAGCTATCACCTTTTTATGCACTACATTGATCTTCCAACGATTGATCAAGTTGAGAAAGTGAAATAGAGAGCATTCTTTTGATTACAATTTCACCGTTCAGCTTACTCGTCATTCTATGAGATAACACACCTTTCACCAATTCACACAACTTAAGAAAGTCTTCTTAATGGGATTGAATACATATTTCAGTAAAACATGGTTGGCTACGTTGCTGGGTTAGGCAAGATGAAGCTTGCACATAAGATGAGCCAGGGAAAGCAACATTATTAAATACAAAATCTTGTTTCCAGCACAGACTCCAGTGCAGGTTAATTGGACCCCTACACTTGTGTGGTAAGGGAAACTAGAATATGTTTTTCTTGAACAGCTTCCTGCACGGATTTCATATGAGGTCTACCGCAACAATTGTGGGAGTGATTTAGACTGTGTTTCCAAAGGTTTCTGTTGAATTTAACTTGATTCAGCGTGGGAGTCATCATTATTTCCTAGTATTCATAACTTTTAGTTACTATCATCTTCATTGCCCCAAATACCAATTTTGACAAACCTTCCCCACTGAAAGCATATGTGTTTTCTATATTTAGTTACAACAAATTACACTTGTAATAATGAAGATTAGTAGTAAGTAATAGGACATTACCCCTTGGTCCCCCTTGTCCTAGTCTCATTCATTACAAGTAAGAATACCCAAGCTGAGCAATCTGGCATTCATGTAGAAAGCCATCACACAAGGATACCAACACAATAATGACAGCACCCCAAAGTGATGTATTCACATAGGCAACAAGGCGAGTTATGACATTACAGAATGCAAAACCCCAAACCAAAACTGTTATCATCACATAAAATATTCTGTAGTTTATAATGCCTGACAAACGAATTGCAGAACACCTAAGTAGCTTTCCTGCAAAACTCAGAGATGGATACACCTTTCAATTCTACCCTGGTGGACCTCCCCTGAACTCCCACAGGAGGAGGAGGAGACCTTGACCAAGAGTTAGCAAGAGAAATCAACTGCTTGATCCACCGTCTAATGGGCAAAGAGAAAGCCTTGTCCTCCTCGGAGAAAGCACCAAAAGAACAAAATAAGGAGTCTGTCTTCCTGGAGGACCTCATCAACTCCAGATAGACCAACAATGCTCTTTTTACATCCAATAATGACCACTGGTCACCCACAGAAGAACTGGACTCAAAGCCAAAAGAATCACCTGTATAAAAGTACTATGAGACTGAGGGACCACCTTTGGCACAAAAGGGAAATCTAAAATGAAGGATAAAGCCATCACCCGAAAAGGTAAGAAAAGGTCCCCTAGCCATCAGGCACTGAATTCCCCAATATGCCTTGCAGAAGTGATTGCTACCAGAGACACTACCCTGAAAGTAATGAACTTGATATCAATCAACTCCAATGTTTCAAAGGGAGCCACAGCAAGGGCTTTCAACATGAGAGGACATTCCCACAAGGGAAACAAAGGCTTCACTAAAGGACAAGAAATGCAAAAGTTACCCAACAACCGAGCCACCAAATCCTCCACATCAGTGAAATTTCCCCTAGTGGACCGGAAAGCCTTAATAGCAGCATACTGGGCACTCAGAGTTGGAACAGCCAAATGCTTCTCAAACCCTTCCCACAAAAACTGCAGAACCTTATTGAGATTGCAGTCCATGGGGGATAGTTGAAGAGGGTCACAGTTAAACACTACCCCAATATCTCTTGTAAGATTTCGAAGTGGAAGGATGGTGCATTTGCTGAATGGCCACAGCTAAATGCATGAGAATTCCCTTACTCTGCAACCCCCTCCTCTCAATTTCCAAACAGAGAGACATAGTCTCAGAAGAGACAGGAACAAAGCTGACTGGAGAGGAGAGGAATAGCATGGAATCATCCATGGACCCTGAATTGCCAGAAATTTGATCATGGAGAACCCAGAATGTTGGGGTCCAAAACTGAACCACCATCACCTGGGATTCTCCCATCAATTGAGCCAGAATCTTGGGGATAAAAGGAATCGGGGGAAAGGCCTACCACAGCTGATCCAGCCATGGAAGGGTCCGCGCATTTATCCCCCAAGCCCTCTCCTGCATGAAAAAAAAACTCTGAACATTGAGCTAGGAAACAAACAGGTCCAGAAAAAGGAACACGAAACATCTTGCACACCTGAAGAAAGACATCCTTGGTTAGAGACAATTCCTGCAAGAGAGAAAATAACCAACTGAGAGAATTCACCATGTCATTGTCTACACCCCTGATGTAGACTTCTACCAGAGACTGCAGATGACCCTCCCCCCACCGAAAAAGCAGACAGTCACAGCATTCAGGGAACTGGAACAGATGTCCCCTTGATGATTCAGATAGGCAACCATGACCTGGTTTTCGGACCACACCACCAGATTGTATGCCACCAGACAGTGACTGAACTCCACTACAGCTCTGTATACAGCTAGCAGTTCCCGCCAGTTGGGAGAGTGCCAGACATCCTACAGAGACCAACGAGCCCACAGAGACCTGTCCCCTATGATGTCTCTCCACCCAAAAGCACTGGCATCCATCATGACAATCAATGGCAGATATGACTTCAATGGAATGCCTTTGTAGAAACTGTCCTGCAGAGTCCACCGATCCCGGTGCTTGAGGATTCCTGCAGTTACTGGTACGACACAGTCAAAGTCTCCTGATCTGGGATCCCAAAATGAATGAAGATGAACACACAGAGGTCAAAGATAAAACAGGGCCCAAAGAACCGTAAACACCACAGCTACCATGTGTCTGCACAGCTGCAACCATTGACGGACCAGAAAGAAGGGGCAGCCCATCGCCCCCAAAGCCGGAGAGACCTCAACAGGACAGATCTGCGAACAGGAAAGAAAATTTTGTTGAGATCTGTATGGAATGTGACCCCAGTAAGTGTTAAAACCTGGGTTAGAACTTACTTACCTATCTCTAGATTGAGCAGAAACCCATGACTCTGCAGCACTGAGCACAGTAAGGCGAGGTAGTAAAAGAGCTGCTTCTCGGAGGGGGCATGGAGAAGCCAATCATCCAGCTATGGATACAGATGAATGCCCTGCAGATGCTTTGATGCCACTAAGGGGGCCCCCACCTTTGTGAAAACCCTTGGTGCTGATTTGAGGCCAAACAGCAGCACCCAGAAATACTAATGTGTGTTCTGAACACCAAACCTCAAAAACTGCTGGAAGTGAGGATGAATCAGAACATGGTAGTATGCATCCTGAAGATCCTGGGTGCACATCAGGGGGCCCTAGAGATGGCCCTACACCACTAATCGAATCACTCTCTGCAAGGTTTCCATCTTGAAGGGCAGGGACTGCACAAACTTGTTAAGTGCCTTTAAACCTCCTGTGAATTTTTCCCAAACAAATATGATGGAATAGAAAGCCTTTGCCTTTCTCCTCCCGAAGGACTTCTGGAATTGCTCCCCTCTGCAGAAAAAGAACAGATGCCCTGCGCCACAGCCAAACTCTTCTCCTCTGGGGAAGGCCACGGAGCTGGACGGAATCCTTAAAAATGCTTCCTGAGGATGTCCAAATCCAAGGCATCTGAAGTAGATGCCTCCCAAGCTTGGAAAACTGCTGGATCCGACCGCTGACCACAGACCCCTAACCCTCCACCACATAAAGAAGAAAAAGGTTTTTGGGGAGAACGGGCTTTCTTCTTTCACCTCTTCAGCTTGAAACCTCCCTTGAGAACATAGATATTGCCTCAAAGAAGGTTTGCTGAAAGGGAGACTTATGGCCTGGTTTAGATCTTGACGGTGTTACCACCAAGCTGTGTCAGACCGTGTGGACCCATAAAGACCTTCAACTCAACGGTGTTCCACCTGATATAGTTAGATGTTACACCTCTGCAAGCGGTTGACTGCTGGATTGCTGATGGAGGGAGACAACGGTGGAACCCAATGGACTTCGTACAGTGGCAGTGGCTATGGAATAGAGATAAGTGACACACACACTGTTACTTAGCCAAATGAGCTGCCCTGCACTACACACTAAACACTAGATACACACCATCATCCATTACAATTCCAACACAACATAACCAGTACATGCCGAAAACTCACATTGACATACATCCATGACACAACACACAAATACCTTTGACACTGCACCCAAACATAACACAACCACAACAAACAATACAACTACACACCTAGATACACAAACACAAACACACACATAAACATAACTACACACATCATAACAACGTCCGCCACACAACAAAACACACCTGATAATGTCACATGGCAACACAACATACACAAAAGCATTGATCTGACATGCAAGTGACACATATACAGAAACAACCACATCACCAACTCCAGTTCCCTCCACCTCAACCAGCCAATCAACACACACAAACATACACATATTGACTCACATACACAACAGATAGCACAAGCCAAAATATACAGGTCCCCTTACAATGTACACAAATGGACATTGTTGTCCACTGTGAGTGTACCATCGTTGTGGTGCCAGCATTCATTTTGCAATGAATGATGGCACCACAATTACAGTTGTGTATGTGTGCGACATGCATGTTGTGCCAGTGTGTCCCCAGCCATGTGTGACACAATTGTCTTCCCAACATATGCATGTCACAGTGATTTAAAATAATTACCATGACATATATATGCCTGCAGTGGCCCTCACCTCCCATGCAGTGCCCACACAACATACCCTAGTGATGCAGCATCCCTACCTTCAAGTCCAGCGAGAGGGTGGGTCTGTGGCATCAGTGACGGAAGGTGTTGTGCAATCGTGTTCAGTCGAAGAATTGGGTAAAAAGGTGAGTTTTCACCCCTTTCCCTCAATCATTAATAAGTAGAGGTCAGACAGCCAGTTTTTTCTTGGCGGTAAGGCACATCAAAATCTGCACAGCAGGAAGGGTGGCTGAGGTCCAGCTGGCATCTACTTTTCCCTCTCCCATCATCAACTCAGTGGTGTTTCTTGGTGGAGATGGCAGTTTGAATGCAGACTTTGGCTATGGGACCACCAACATCTAAATACGGTGGGTTGACCATTGTGGTGGCGGATGGGTTTTCAGTCAAAAAGTTGACAGTGGGACTGTTACCACCAACATCTAAATCAGGCCATAAGGCTTCACAAGCTGTTTCTCAAAGGAAGAAATGCTTTGTTTCCTTAAACAACTTGTGAAACTTGTCCGCCAACTCTGCCCCAAACAGCTGATTACCCTGAAAAGGGAGCCTGAGAGCAGATGCCTTCTGGGCAGAGTCAGTACGCCAGTCTTTTAGGACCAGGTTTTGTCAAGCTGCCATGCAGGCCCTCCAGACAAGACTGGGGCCCTCATCACATCAATGAAACATCTGCTAGGTACTCCACCTGATGTTCTATCTCCTCCAACAATCCTGAACAATCAGATGTATCATCATTAGACTTATATAACGCCTTAATGTCTGAGACCAGAGCCTGGGCCACATATATACTATAAAACTCGGCTCGTAGAGCCAGATGCGAGCCTGAAATTACTTTACGCAGGGAAGCATCAATTTGTTTGTCCAAAGAATCCTCAATGACAACATCCTCTGCCCAAGATGTTTTCCCCACCATACTGGCCACAAGAGAATCAATAAGGGGTGAGTCTGGAAAGTCCTTCTCCATATCTTGCAATGGATACAACTTGGCCATGAACCTAGGGAGCATAATCTTGTCTGGGCCCTTCCACTTCCTTTTAAGGACCTCATGGATGTACGGATGCACAGGGACATCTAAAGTGGCTGTGCTCTGAAACTGGCCTAGAAGTGGCCCTGCTGAAGTATTCAGAACTTCATCATCCAGAAAACCCATTTTAAACTTAACATGCCCCTTTGTTCCACTGCCCTGGCACCTCCTTCTCCGAACCTGATGACTGTGAAGACCCCAAATGCAGGGAGGTGGCAGCCCTTACTGTGTCAGTGCAGATCTTCAATGACACTTCTTTAATTAGCATCTGAATCCTGGCATCATTACTGTCCGTGCGTCTCTTAGGCAGAGGAAAAGAGGACGAAGAGTCTGAGGAAGAAGAGGAGGATTCCACATGCCTCCTCCTCTTTAAATGCTTTCCCATCCTGGCAGCACAGAAACAGACAGAGAAATTCATTGCACAGATCTGCTCAAGAATCCCGAGAATGCAAGGAGATCACTAGTAGAACAAGGAAGTACAAAAAATGCTACAAAGTACTCACCCAGAAGATGGCATATCAAGGCTTTTCTCTCTGTATGCAAAACAAAATAGTAGACACAAGGGCACTCATGCACCTTACCCAGAAGGTAGGAAGTCAGGCACAAGAAGGCTACTGGACTTCAATGTCACTAAAGGCACCCATTCCAAAGTGCCTGGCCAAGGAAGGAACTTCTTCTGCTCGATCAGCAGATCCATAATGTCTCCAACCAAAAAATAACTGCCTGCCATCCCGCTTGTCTCCCAGTAAGCCCTGCCGGTCGGCATCATTCCACGCCGATAGCAACTCCAGCCCCACAGAAGTCACGCCAGATCCTCGTCCCTTCATTCTGTCAGCAGACAGAAAAAAGAACAGGAGGAATGCTGGGTAAGTAATGCTTAAGCCCTTCCCATGGGAGGGAGTGTGGTAGTATAGCGCAGAATTCCTCTATCCTTTTTTTCTGTCTGGTGATATAGTCTATCTCATTTGTAACGAAAGGGACAAGGACAAGAGGGTAATATATTTGTCCATACATGCTGTTGAATGCCACCCTTAAAATAATCCACAGGAAAGCACTGATAAACTTCACAAGTGTGTTGAGCCTTTACATATAACAAGATCTAGTTCTACCATTTCATTCCTCTGTGCAGTGTAGGTTTGAGATTAAAACAGTTATTTATACTCTCTCAAATGAATGAACTAGTGGAAGGGAAATTTTAAGAGAAATCACCAGTTCCTAAAAATATAGGAATTGTTTGGGAGGGCAATGTACACTAGGAAATGTAAAATCTATGCAACAACAACGCAGTTTCCATGCACCAACCATATTTAGAGACAGTAAATCCGTTGCCTCTATTTTTCACAGATTTCGGTCTATCTAACAAGAAGTTAGAGCTCCCCTGGCCTTTCTCAGAGTATGCAGTATGCAGCATAGCCTATCTGAGCATTGAGGTCTAACCGTAAAGAATTTCCATAGTATACTTGAAGGTAAGAAACGAGTATTAAGATGACATAAATGTACAATGTTATTGTTAGTCAGAATATGCCTGCTAGATGTCTTTTCAAGGGTTTAATCATTCAGATTCCTTCAGCAGAGTGCTTGATTTGGTCATGGTTTGCATTCTGGTTCAGAATTTTGTCTTATTTGTTTTCCCCTTCGCATATTTTCATCCATCTATTTTTGAAGTGAAACACACCTCTCACTACCAATTGTATATTCTTAATCTCACACCTATTTCTTTGTCTCCATCAACACAGAAATTATTCAGTGTTAATTTAATTAAAGGCCCTTAACAAGATTATGCTATTATACTATTTTTAGGTCAGGGAATTATTGTACTTAAATTTGAGTTCATTCTCTCAGTTCACAGTAGAAAATGCAAACCAAATGATGTTTTCTGTTTATCTAAAGAACGATTGATAGAGAATTGTTGTGTGTTCTTTGAAAGTGTTGTAAGATTTCTGCATTATTTTCAACCTACAGTGTTCTCAGAGAATAATTGTACAATTGTTTCTCCATTTCTCTTCTAACTTCAATACTTTTTTTATTTTTCGATATTGTTCTTTCAAAAAAAAAGCACTGCTGTGATTCCAGCTGGCCGTTTAACTATTATTTGAGGCCATTGCTCATGTTCCCGCAGACGTGTGATCACACAAGTTTAGCAGACGCGAGCAGCTAATTTTTCATAAATGGTTCTGCATTTATGACTGTGACTGTGACTGTGTTTTATTTTTATCAGGAAGTGTCCAGGTAACAACAAGTTGGAAACTGTGTCTAAAGATTCGTGCCAAAATAAAAATATTTATGAACAGATGCAATCTAGTTTAGGAAGACTCTTCCCTATGTATTAGTCCTTCTTGTGCAAGTTCACACAAAACATGGAGGACCAAAAATTAAGACCAAAAGGCTGTAACTTTGTGTAGCCCCATATCATATGGGTCAAGTGTGCTTGTGCTTGTTGGCATCGAGGGCAGTTGTGAGAGGCTGAGGGGAAAAAGGACCTGCAATTTCTGGGGAGTTAAGAAAGCTCTGTGCAGAAGACATGGCTGTATAAACATAAAAGGTGCCTTCAGGGGGGTCTCTTGAAGGGTATTGGAGTGCAGCTTGCCATTCCTTATCAATGAAAATTATTTGAAGTTCATCTTCCGAGTCTGCCCTAAATGTGGTGTGGGTATGTGCATGTGTCCGAATCCATTTGTACAGTGAGGTCGCTAATCTCACCCCATGCCCCATTGTGTGCAATGCTTCTAGGGGCGCATTTGTGTGTGGCTCCTCTCGAGTCATCTGCCATGCCTGGCATAGTGCCAGTTACATGTAGGCAACTCCCCCTGCAGGGAGTTCTATGCGGCTGTTCAGGGTCTCAAAGTCAGGGAGTAGACAAACCTCAAACAGATCTCACAAAGTGCATAGGCCTGCAGCCTCCCGGAGCAACAAGTCACATGAGGAAAGACATTTTGGCTGAGTTGGCCTCGTTGGAATACATTTTCAATGGAATGCAGGTGGGGAGGGCGGTGGCCGGGGTATAGTCTTTGTAGAGATCAGGGAATTTTGAAGGGAGGTACATGATATGCCTAATAGTATAGTACACTTCAAGGGGGCACTAGAATACGGAAAGGGTGAACTATGAAGCATCCAGGTGGCTTCTGGTGTGAGCCCTGTTTTTGGCAATATGGTGTGCCGCCAGCAAAAGTGTTGGGCACTGTAGGTGCATATGACACAGCCCTAGGGCAGGGTTCTGCAAAGTCGGTCCTGGAGAGCCGGGTCCATGCCAGGTTTTTAGCATATCCACAATTAGAAAAAAGATGTTTCAGAAATCTACATTTTTCTAAATGTGGATATGCTGAAAATATGGCATGGACCTGGCTCTCCAGGACCGACTTTGCAGAACCCTGCCCTACGGCAATAACCTATTGAAAACGCAGCACTTGGTCCACAAAGCCCTGCATGTGTGTAAATCTCACACATGTAAGATGTGAAGCATTTGTGTTTGAAAAATGATGCACAGCTGAATGAACAAAGTGCAAGTGGTATGCGTGCGCACGTTTACCTTTACATCATCATTTCGCTGGAGGGATGCATGGAAAGAAAAGTATTTTTATTGAAAATGTTTCCAAGAATAAAACTAGCAATTCGCAACATATAGTTTCAAAATCATCATATATACATCTTGCATCCGGGCATGTCTGACATTCTTGAATCGGCCAAGCATTGTAAGAGGCAGTGAAGTTCTCGCTTCAAATATGGGTTGAAATGCCTGAGTAAAATCACGGAGCATCCTTTTCAGGAAAGTGTAAGATAACCTGTCTCCCGGTCTCGATTTGACATCGTGTTGACTTAATTTTACGCGTTATGAACTACTTTGCAATTGTGAGATTACATTGCGTGAGTACCAAAATTAAAACATATTTTGTAAAACAAGTCAACTAATCGGGTGGTACATGTTTTTCCCCGTTCTCCTGCCCCTTTACTGCATTTTTCCGTCGTGTGTTTTATAATACATTAATGTCATGTAGACCGAATAGCTATGCTTATTGTGATTGGTACTTATTGGGCAACTAATACACTAGATCATTATATTACTCCTACAATACCAATTGACTGGGAAACCAAAGAAACCTAAAAATCGAGCAATCTTCAATCTGCAATTTACCCTTTCTTTCAGGCTTGCACCCACATGTCTGAATGATGCACACAAGAACAGGATAATTTAAGCAATGACGGATAGCAACCTGACAATTCCGTTTCTGCTGCCATCCACTGTGAGTTCATTTAGCATGACATTTGTAGTCTGACGACAACACCACGTATGTAAAGATTTTTTCTGTTTATGCTGTTGATTTATTCTTCACTGACACTCTGAAAATAGTTCAACCTGTGAACACATCATGAAAGTTCGACCAGCATCGTTCCACTCCCTGCTGTGCATATAATACATGTAAAATGTTCCCTATTTTCCCTTAAATTACTTTTTATTCACATGAGAATGGTGAGAATGCGCGCTAACATTGTTAAAAAGTGCGAGAATTCATTGAATATCTAGTCAGTTTGTATTTAGATCGCTTTCAGGAGCACACGTGTTTCCATAACGAAGCAAATGCTGGCACTTGTTTTCATCCGAAAGGAAATAAATTAATGATCGTGACTCTACAAACATATTAATGCCGTAACATAAGAAGCTAAAACAACCATAGTTCATCTCCCGTCTATGAAAGGAATGAAGTCGTAAAAGCCACGATTTCCCATAATAATAGCAAAACAGCAGGGCAGAAAAGAAAGGATTAATGAATTTTTATATATATATATATATATATATATATATATATATATATATATATATATATATATATTTATATGTTTTCCGCCATAAAAAACATATTTATAGGGTTAAAGGAAGTAAAAAAAAACAATGGTTAAAGGAGGGACGTTAGAGTTAGGTAAAAATGTTAGAATATACCATTTTAATTAACAAAACCACTGAAGTTCACCACTTATAGTTATCTCAGATCACTATAATTCATACCCTGAAGTACCTATAACTTGTGCCCCCACCATGCACAGTGTTGTTATCAATTATGTCATTTCGGATGTTACAGTGGTGTTATCAATGATGTCGTAGAACATGTCATGAGTGAGGTAATATGTGAGGTCATACCCAGCACAATCACAGTGGATTATGAGCTAAGAAAGAATGCTAAATGCAATCTTGGAGTCCATTGCAGTTAGCCTCAAAGTAAGCGTAGGTCCCAGTGTTTGGCAACCACGGACTATCTGATGCTTAAATAGTTTTAATGCTATTTTCACTTAAAACTTTAAAAAATAATTTCTCCAGTTCCCCCTATTGAGTGTTTGTCAGTTTGGTGTCATTTTGTTAATTGACATTTGCTCTTTTTTCTAATTTCCTCTGAATTTTTATTCATTGCTGTTTTGACTTTATTACTGTTTTTATAATGCATAAGTAATTTACTTCTTGCCCTAAATTAAGCTTGTCTGCCGTGTGTTAAGCTACTAGAGGATGAGCTCAGTTCAACTTATTGTCTTTAGGATTCACATTGACAAGCTAGTGTTATTACGCCTTGAGATGGGTGTCCAGCTACCCCAAATAATAACCCACTTTCTTGTAAGTACTGACTACAGCCACAGCCTGTGCATATTTATCATATAAGAATCACTTCTCTGAATGTAATTATATGTAGCTATCCCATATGAAATTATCAAATGAATCAGTCTGAAAAACTCACTTTGACATTTAAACAAATCCTATCAAGTTTAAGTAATTGATAGTGTGAAGTTCACATACTTCATTCATATATAGAATTGTAGATAGGTAATTGTGAATCAGGGGGAAGTTTTTTACTCAGGGGTTCTGAATGGTATCAAATAGACAATAAGAGTGAAGCTTTGGCTGTTTATGATGTCACTCAGAACCACAAGCATGGGCAGGTAACATTTGTACAGGTTTATATACTGAGCAACATTGTGTAGTCTTTTGCCTGAAATATAAGAATATATGTTTTAATATAGAACTGAATGATGCCACTAGGTAGTTATAGTTAGGACTTTTTTTGACCATAGACGGAACATTTTCTGTTTTGCCAATCACTTTGGCACCGCTTGATGAATCTTAAAAAAATTCTCAAAACGTATACTTTGGTCAGTTCAGTTGCTGTCTTGAAAATTTTAGGGAGATCCTTCAAGTGGGGGCCAAGAAAAAGGAGGGGGGTCCCAAAACACTTTTTTTTACCATTTTAAGTCAATGATATTTTTTACATTTTTATAACCACCTACAGCCGGAACTGCTGAATGGAATTTCACCAAATTTGGCAGAAAGCTAGATCTTGGTATGCAGATCGTGATTTTTGTTATTTAGTGTATATCTATTCAGTAGTTTCTGAGATATTGGAGTTTAAATAACATATATATATAAGTGCACAAGTGCCCTTCCCTGACCCCAGGGACACCACCACCCACACCAGAGGGACACCACTGGATAGGGGACCCATCCCATGTAAGCTCCAGTAAGTATAATTTTTTTTTCACCCGCTCGGGGGCCCTGACATGGGGCCTCCTGCATGGGGCTGCCCCAATGGCCATACCCAGGGGACATTTGTCCCCTGGGCATGGCGGCATGGCCATTGGGGTGGTGGCATGGCTCCTGTCTTTACTAAGACAGAAGCCATGTCCATGGGGGTTGTGCGACAGGAAATGGCGTTACGCGGCTTTGAGGCATTTTTTTGCCTCTAAACAGTGTAGCGCCATTATTCGGCGCACAAGCTCTGGTTTCTCCTACGCCCACCCACCCGCTCAGCCTCCTTTAGAAGCAAAAGAGTCTTAAATCCTTTAGAAAACAGTGAGAACGTTGTTACCATACAAAAGTGCCTGGGTAGAGTCAAAATAAAGCCTCACGGCAATTGTGCGTCACACCCGCAAATGTTGCGTTAAAATCCGGTCGCATGGTGTCCGCGCTGCATGGGGCTTGCTTCATTAACAGCAGCCGCTGCGGGTGTTGCACGTCATTTCTCCAGCTGCGTTGCGTCGATCTTCCAGCTGCGATGCAGGTGGAGCGTCGATGATAGCTGCGAGGCCGGTGACGCATTGTTTTTCTGCAGAGAGGTGGGTGGTGCGTCAAAAGTTTCCCCGCACAGCGGTCTTTGCATGGATTTCTGTCCTTTTCCACCAGCTGCAACTCTCAAGGGCCCAGAGACAGGAAGGTCACCACTTGGCAGGCAGGACTCTCAGCAGAAAGCCCAGGTGCTGGCAGAGGAAAGTCTTTAATGTCCCTGAGGCTTCAACAACAGGAGGCAAGCTCAGTTCAAGCCCTTGGAGATTCTTCACCAGTGGGAAGTCACACAAAAGTAAGTCTTTGTCCTCTTTCAGGCAGATGCAGCTACTGCAAGCCAAACCAGCAAAGCACAGTCACAGGCAAAGAGGCAGTACTCCTTCTCCAGCTTCCAGCTCTTCTCCTTGGCAGAGGTTCCTCTTGGTTCCAGAAGTAATCTGATTTTCAGGGGTTTTGGGTGCTCTTCTTATACCCCTTTTTGCCTTTGAGGTAGGCCTACTTCAAAGAGAAGTCTCTGTTGTTTTCAAGATCCTGCCTTGCCCAGGCCAGGCCCCAGACACACACCAGGGGGTTGGAGACTGCATTGTGTGAGGGCAGGCACAGCCCTTTCAGGTGTAAGTGACCACTCCTCCCATCAGCTCAGATGGCTTATCAGGATATGCAGGCTACACCCCGGCTCCCTTTGTGTCACTTTCTAGAGGAGAGGTGCAAACAGTCCAACTGTCAAACTGACCCAGACAGGGAATCCACAAACAAGCAGAGTCACAGAATGGTTTAATAAAGAAAACGCCTACTTTCTAAAAGTGGTGTTTTCAAACACACAACCCAAAACCTAACTTCACTAAAATATGTATTTTTAAATTGTGAGTTCAGAGACCCCAAACTCCATATGTCTATCTGCTCCCAAAGGGAATGTGCGCTTTAATCATATTTAAAGGTGACCCCCATGTTAACCTATGAGAGAGATGGGCCTTGTATGAGTGAAAAACAAATTTGGCAGTATTTCACTGTCAGGACACATACAACACATAAGTACATGTCCCACTTTTAACATACGCTGCACCCTGCCCATGGGGTTACCTGGGCCTACCTTAGGGGTGCCTTACCTGTATAAAAAAGGAAGATTTAGGCCTGGCAAGTGGGTACACTTGTCAAGTCGAATTGGCAGTTTAAAACTGCACTCACAGACATTGCAGTGGCAGGTCTGAGCCCTGTTTACAGGGCTACAAATGTGGGTGGCACAACCAGTGCTGCAGGCCCACTAGTAGCATTTGACTTACAGGCCCTAGGCACCTCTAGTGCACTTTACTAGGGTCTTTCCTGGTAAATCAAATCTGCCAATCATGGATAGACAATGTACACATACAATTTATACAGGGAACACTTACACTTTAGCACTGGTCAACAGTGGTAAAGTATCCAGAGCAAACAAAACAGCAAAAACAGATTCCAGCACACAGAAGCAACCTGGGAAGTAGAGGCAAAAGGTTAGGGGAGACCATGCCAATGATTCCAAGTCTAACAGCATATAAATACTTCAGATGTAAACATATATTACATTAGTTGTGCAGCATTTGGTTCAGTGATTTTGGCCATGGGATAAATAAGATACCACTCAGTAAAAGCCTGCAGAATATTTTATTTAGAAAAAATGCGTTGAGTGCATGAACGCATCTCCTAAATGGTACATTGGAGGCCAAGTGAAATACAGGATTGGACTAGGTATCAGACAGACACAAGTAAATTCCACCCAAGTCTAGTTATTACCCTCAAACAATTGAGTGGGATTTACTTGTGAAGGTCTGATACCTGGTCCAGTCCTGTATTTCATGTAATCAGAGTAATTTTGGTAATTCCATGTTTCTCTTTGATGAGGAATTACTGATAATACTGAGATTAGTCCTGCTCCACATAATTAAAAGTAATTTAAGGGAAAATCATACTGCAACTGCATATGTAGAGAGTGGCCGCCTGCTTTTTGGGTCCTGCCGCTTTTAGAGCTATTTCATAGCACGAACTGCATCCTCACATCCATTTTGATTGAAAAGCTGCATTTTGCACTAAGAAAATAGTGCTACCCCAAGAGCACATTAGCGAGCATGAGAAGCTGCTTGTGGTTGCTATTCGTGCTCAGTTGTAGTATTTTTAAGCCGAAAATGCATCCTTTTTATTTTTTTGGATGAAAAGGGCATTTTTGCACTAAGAAATAGTGGTAAATGCAGATTTACTCTTCTGATGTAATGCTGTGTAATCTTGTTGGAGGTTTAGGTAATTAGGTGTGATTACACTAAACAGAATTACAAAGGTTATTCTCCCATAGTAATACCCTATTCTACATGCTGAGCTGTTACAACAACAGGTATATAAGCAAAAGAGATAAACCCAATGGTCTTTTTACTTCCACCATAATGCATATGCCATTCTGTTTTTACATATCCTTTTAAATAAAATTATTCGATTTACTTTAGCGCCCTCGCTCTGTGCCTGCTTGAGTCTTTGATTCAATTTCACACTGCAGTTCTCCAGACAATATTAATTAATTGTTTAATAATCTCTCTTTTTCAAAGGGTTCCAAACTTGATGACCACAGTGTTCTATTTCCACTCCACACTGTTTGGGTAAAATATTTTCTTTAAATTGTTATTCTTGTTCCATCACAAAAAGCATAAGTAAGTGATGCTTTATTCCCATAAGTGGAACTCCACAGATCCTTCAGTTCGATTGTGGTCACTGACCATAATATTTTGGGCAAACGGCCCATTTACTTAATGATCAGCACTTAATTTATTCTTGTCGGTGCAGCTGGTAGGCAGCAAAACCCATTTGAGGGAACAGAGCTTCTTTTTGAACATCTGTCTTTGACCCAGACCATGAAAAAGAATGGTAGCAAAGGAAGAAAGAAGGAGAAATGGTGGTGAACAGTGAGAAAGGAAGAAACCAGGGATGAAATGGAACCTGTAGCTGTGAGATAGACAAGAAGTAAATGATGATGGAAAGAAAGAAAGGCATGAGGTGGAATCAAGACTAGACAGCATTGGCCTTCAGAAACCTTGGCATTAAGAAATGGCTGTGGAAGTCTCTTAAGAAAATATTTGATTTATCCACTTATTTCTTTCTTCCTTCCTTCCTTACATCCTTTCTTTCTTTCTTTCTTTCTTTCTTTCTTTCTTTCTTTCTTTCTTTCTTTCTTTCTTTCTTTCTTTCTTTCTTCCTTTTTTTTTCTTTCTTTCTTTCTTTCTTTCTTTCTTTCTTTCTTTCTTTCTTTCTTTCTTTCTTTCTTTCTTCCTTCATTTACAAATTAATCGAATACTAAGGAGGCCATAAAAGTTTACAGTAAAATGCCATGAACATTACAGAGTATATTATTTTTACATTGAATCACTGTTAAAAAAAATGCATATTTGCATTTTTAGCAAGGGAATGATTTATAATATTGTTTTTTGACAGCAATTCAGGAAAATACTTAGCGTGAATGAAAACAATTTAGCATTTACTGTGCATTAAAAGCACCTGTTTTACTGCCTGATCACAGATAATTCCCAAGAAATATTTTTCTATTACTTTTGTCAGTGATTTCTCAGTATATCCGAAAACCAGCATCCCATTTAACACAGATGTTTCAAGTGCGATTCAATACTCATGGAGGACAAGGTCAGTCAATAGTAATGCTACATGAATGAGATTTTTCTCTAATGGCATTAATAACTTTCGAGTCGGAATGCATTATTAAAGGTATGAACACAGAATCAATCTATTTCCTCCTTTAACAGAGTTTCAACTTAATACACATCATGCAAGGGCTGTTAGTAATATGAAAGCCATCACTGGCTTTTGATCTTGACAAGTGTTGATGGACAGAGGTGACCAGACAGAATCCTAATTTACACACACAAAGTGTAAACAAAGATATCTATCTACTGATACTAATTGGAGGTACTCTCTCTGCTTGGATCACGGCATTACGTTTCTACCAAAACAAAGAGAATATTACTATAGTTTCATTTAAAGATATTGACTAAATATTTGGCAAATGTGTATTACCTACTTGCACAAAAACATTTAACGCATAACAGAATATTTCAACTATGCATTGTATCAAGGCAAATAGCGTAGGCACACATAGAATTACTCTTTTTGAATTTCTCCAAATTTGACGTTTGTATGCTTGGTGTTTTGAAATCAGCTTTTTAGATTGATGGCATTTCAGATGTCGAGTCCGTAAAAAATTTACTTTGCCAACATAATATGATGGATCAACCGCTTGGAGAAAATGTGGATAAAGAAAACGAGTTAAGTGCTCAAATTAACATAGCGTCTTTCAAGTGCATATTCAACTAAGTAATTACAGTGATGTCATTCTGAAAGGACAAATTGTAAAAAAAGTGCCTTGACATTTGAAAGTATTCTTTACTGAGATGGCTATTGAACAAAAATATTTGTAAAATTGATGCTGACAAATGGTGTGGCATTTAACAGGCATATTTTTTAAGCCACTTAACTTACTAATAGCAAAATGGCAAATTGATTTCAATGACAATTTCACAAAAGGCCAAAGAACATTTTACAGGACTGTTACTGCCTTAATCTCCTTCACTAGTCCTCTCAGTTCTATTAAAATCTTCAGCTGATAATTATTTAGAAGAGCATATACAAACAGGAAAAGTGTGTTCGTACTCTGTTATTCTGATACAAAGAAACACAAGTATATACATTTGGTCAGTTGTGCTCTTGGCATATGCTAAAAGTAAGGTGATACACAATGCTGTTCAAAGAATCACATAAATAAATTAATGCAAGGATCCAATAAGACAAACCCTGTATAATGAGCTAAGGCTTTTCTTTGAGGAACCAACAGTGTGTACAGGTGAAATTTTAACCATATCTTATTCCACTGCTGGGCCATTAAAGTATGACATTGGAAATTAGTGCAGAATTGGGGATGGTAAGAAAAAATAAATGTCATATCTTTGACCATTTTCAGAATACTGTGTGAACAAAGGAAATCTCATTTCAAATGTGTGTCATGCTAAATTAACTAACTACCCCACAACACCCTTACAAATGTCTATTTCAAAGAATACGAATCACACCTTTTCTCTTCTAGGTTGACATTTGCATCCATGAGATCACTACCTCATCTATCATTTGTAACTATTTATCTTTGTTCACTTAGCAATGATCTAGAATCTCACTTTTGGAATGAATTCTTGACAAAGTAAAATTCATGTTCTTGTGTCACAGAATAATTGTACCAACTGGATACCCACATTTTTCCAATGACCTAAACTGAAGGCACTGAAATTAAGGCACTAGGGATTGCAAGAATGATGCAGATCTATCCATATAATTATCCAGCTAACTCTCGATCTATCTGTAACAAATCTGGTCTATAAGTTTCCAGGGCTATCAAAATTTACTGAGCCTCAATAAAGTGACATTGAGACTTTTGCTTATGGTGTCCTGTGATCCTTGTACTGCAGACCCACACATTTGGGATCAAATACTTCTTTTAGCACTCAACTGTCATGGTATTGAGAAAGAGCAGTCCGGGTCTGATCCAAGAAAGTACTGTCGGCTAGAAACACAGAACTAACAGCTCAATAAATAGCACTCAAGAAATCAATGTAATTTATTATTTTTCCTATTAAAAAGGAAAAGTGTTTTGATGCACATCATACCTAAATACTGTGCACAACATTACAAATATGTACAACTTGGCAGATGAAAATCCAAATTTGAACCCTTTCTAAAGAGCCTCACAACTTCTGGGTGTATTCTAAAATAATGGAATAGTGATCAGCCAAATTCCTAAGTCCAGAATAAACCCCACAGGTAGGATGCACTTGTGGTTGTTGCTACTTCAGAAGGCCTTAGCCACAAAGACCACAATACCTGTAGAGATGTTCAGATATGCAACTTTTAAAACATCTGCTGAATTCTGAAAGGGTGTTCATAATATTGACCCTTGGCCTATGGGCTTGAAAAATTCATGTAACATGTTAGACAAAAAGTCCATTACCTGATCACTAGCAAAAAGCCAAAACTGTTGACCATGACACAGGTGTAACAAATATAAGCAATTTAACCAATTGTATTCATTACTTTAAGTTACCCAGTAACCTAGTATCACTACAGATCCCTAAATGCAAAGAGTCCAACAACACTCCACAGAAACACAAATGTTCATTCTTTGGTGTGCCTAAATGTGAATCAATGCTTCCATCCCTATCACTAATTCTTTACGTCGAAGGAATTATGGTGCAACTTTTCTAGGACATTATTGGGGCACTTGTGGGTGCCCGTTACTGCTTTGTGCACTACAGTTTCAAATATCACACTTTCTGTGGTCCCCTAACTGTTTTGGGACTCTGGAATTGACTGTATAACAATTTTTATTAAGCACAGTGGGTTTATGGGAAGATCCTTTGCCCCAAGACACTTTCCAAGACGACTTGACACTGCTTCATTGGTATATATATATGTATTGACTTTTGTGTTCATTTTTAGGTTTTGCCTGTGCAGCGCTTGCACTGTGCCTGTGCAATCTCCTGTGATTAAAAAAAGTCTTAAAAGGGGCTTACCCAACACTAACCTTTACTTACCATTTGTTGATTCCAACGTTGATTGCTCAGCATGTCATCTTGCATGTCTCCCTTTTCTGCTTTGCTGTCCTTGCACTGGGGCCAGTGTTACTTTAAGGGAGAGGGTGCATGTGGCTCCTCCTCCCTGGCACAATTTCAACCCCTGGGACCCCATCCTCTGGGGCCCTCTGTTGTTGAAGGTGGGTGCGCTGGTGCCACCCAGCAGTAAAAACAAAAAGGGAAACCCTGTATTCAGAGAACCAGGGTCATAAAGTACTATAAAGAACGATGTATATATATGTTGAAAAAACAGATAGATAGATAGATAGATAGATAGATAGATAGATAGATAGATAGATAGATAGATAGATAGATAGATAGACAGACAATATATTGGTAAAACTATTGTTGAGAATATCTGAGGATATATATATACATATGTTTTATAAAGAAAAACATCACTTCAATTTAACCATATTTGTTTAAAGTGAATTTCTGTCTTTTTTTGATCATATTCTGTATCAGATTGTTATGATTGTATACCTTACTACACTGAACACACACTTTGGCCATGTACAGTGGGGGGTGGCTACAGGGCCAGGCCATCGATCCAGCCAATTCTCATTGGACAGAATCATGAAATTGGGGGTTCACTGCAGTTTCTGGTCTGCTGGCAGGGCCTGAGTCTACCCACTGTAGGTGACCAACCCCAGTTTCTGACGTACGCAGCGGTAGTTGACTACAAGGACCCATCCACCACTGGTAGCAAACTCGCACAGTAAGACCTTGATTGTAAGATCTTTCCTGCATACAGGCTGCACACCAAGCCGCTGCTGACAGCTAACCCATGCTAGGCACAACCCAAAGAGGCAGACCATGACAAAGAAAGAAAAATAGTTAGTAGAATAAAGTAGAATAGACAGCTAACAGGTATGGGTTGTGAGAGCATGGCAAATGGAGACAGTGAATCAAGGAATGAGGGAGAATCAAAGAAAAAGGTAGAACACAAGAAATAAATAGATAAAGAGAATGCAAAGAGAACAAAGTAGAAGAAATACATAGAAAAAAGGTAGACAGAAAGTCATAGTAAGAAAATTGTAATGAGAAAGAGAGAACTGAGAACAAATGAGTAAATAATTTGCAGAAATGGACAGACCGATACAGAGAAACAGAGCATGGGAGAATCCAACAGAAATAGGGCAGCTAGGGAATAGGAAATCGATTTTTGGTTTGCTAATAACTTTGACACTGTTTGAGGAACCTTCACAAAACTTTCCAGAAAAAGTATAACTTCTTCCTGGAACGTTTTAGGGAAATCGGTCAGGCGTGGACTGAGAATAAGGGCGGTACCATAATGCATTTCCCCATACAATATTCAATAGGACAACTGAACAACAATGCCACAAACAAAGTACATCTTTGGTGTGAATCAGTTCAGTAGTTTTTGAGAAATTAAGGTTCAAAATGTATAGACAACAGGCCGTGTTCAAGTGATTTGATTGACAGGCAGCAAATAACTTTGGTGCCGTTTGACAAACCATTTGGAAACATTAATAAAAAGTTTATTATCCGCAGCTCATTCCTGGAAACCTTTGGAGTGATCCATAAAGCAGAGGCTAAGGGGAAGGGGGAAGTCCCAAAACACAATTACCCCAATCAATTTCCGTAGGAATTTTAGACAGTGGTACAGCTTAAACGGCTTAATGGAATTACACCAAATTCAGTTTTTAGGAGAAATTAAGATTCTAATGTCATTAATATAATAAAAGTTGGATTCCTGTTGTTCCGTGAATTAAAAAAATATAAAGCATCATGATTGGCAGAGAGGGCTTTTCTTTCTATTGGGTTCTTCAATCCCACAGGACTGGTAAAGTCAAGTGGGACTGGTAAAGTCCTCTATGACCAAGCACTCAGATTGACTGTAAACAGCAACATAAGAAATGTTGAAGTCGCCATTTGTTTGTGCTGTGAGTTATGATGCCATTTGAGATGTCATCAGTGATGTCATTAATGATTGTAATTGTGTTTATATAGCACTTACTATACCTAACATGCTTTGCAAAGCCTGTATGTGCAGGTTTACACTACCATATCCACCTGGCAAAATAACCCTTTTGCCAGGCCCAAACATTCCCTTTTTATACATATAAGGCCCTGGACAACCCAAAAGGTATGGTGCAATGTATTTAAAAGCAGCACATGAACTTTTACGTTTTGCATGACCTGGTAGTGAAAAACTCCCAAAGTCATTTCTCACTACAGTAAGTCCTATCTATTATATAGGATAACATTGGGATTACCTTATTACATTTTATAAGTGTAATTCACAAACTGGAAAAGATACGTTTTTCGAGTTTGGTGTCTCTGGACTCTCAATTTAAAATCACAACCTTTGGTGAAGATGGATTTTATAATAGCAGTTCTGAAAATGCCACATTTAGAAAGTTGCAAAAACAACAGATGATGGACAGAATGCAGAACAAATCATACATTCACCCCCGGTCACAGATCTAGGTTTCATCCATCAGTCTTTTTTTGCCTCTCATGCCATTCCAGTTTGGACCCAGCCATATGCAAATCAGTCTTGATCCTGTTCCCCATGGGAACAGTCCAGCCCGAACTGCCAGGCCAGGTCCTCCTTGGACCAGAAACAAGCATCCTGGGACCCGTTTCAGGGTATCACCCTTCATCAGCCAGGCTAGCTTGAATCTGGTGACATAGCAAGCACAGGACCCATGTCTGGGCATAATCTTCTTACTAGGGGTGACAAATGTAAAAACAGTTGATGGATGAAATGAAGAACAAATCGAACATTCACCCACACTCACAGATCTGGGTTTAATTCATCAGTTTTTTTGCCTGCCATGCCATTCCAGTTTGGACCCAGCCATATCCAAATCAATCTTGACCCTGTTCCACATGGGAACAGTCCAGCTCGAACTGCCAGGCCAGGTCCTCCCTGGACCAGAAACAAGTATCTTGGGACCAGTTTCAGGGTATCACCCTTCATCAGCCAGGCTAGCTTGAATCTGGTGGCATAGCATAGCATACAGAAAGTTGGCATTTTCTTTTCTTTAGGCATTTGGGGCCACATGTACAAAGCATTTGTCTAGTCCCAAACAGGTCATTTCGCAGAATCAGCCCATTTGCAACAAAAAAAATGCATTTTGGGATGTACAAAGCCCAAACTGCGATTCGGTAACAATTTACCGAATCGCAATTTGGGTTTTGTGATTCGGTATTAGGAAGGGGAGTGTTCAGGGCGTCACTTCCTAATACCAAATCTAAATGGTATGTATGATTGTTTTGTGACCGTGAATGCGGTTGCACAACAATCGCAGTTAGCACCAATTTCAAATTGGTGCTAACCCATTCGCTAAGGGGAAGGGGTCCCCAAGGGACTCCTTCCCCTTTGTGAATGTATCCGAAAAAGTTTTTGAAGTTTTTGAAGAGGACCACTGCCTACTCTTCAAAAATGAAACTGAAACATTTCATTTGGTTTCTTTTTAAACACAGCCTGTTTTCCTTTAAGGAAAACGGGCTGTGTTAAAAAAATAAAAAGAAATAGCTTTATTAAAAGCAATCAGAGACATGGTGGTCTGCTGACACCAGCAGGCCACCATCCCTGTGATTTTAGCGATTCCCAGTGAGTCACAAATTGCGACCTACCTCATTAATAATAATGAGACAGGTCTATTTGCAACCCACCAGAAATCACAAAGGAAACTCAGTGCAGCTTCTTTCATTTGGAATTGTGATTTCCTAATTGCGATTCAGATGGAATCACAATCAGGGAATCGCAATTCCAAATATACGTACAGGTGGCCCTTGGTGCCTTCTATCTGTTTCCGAATACATGTCTGGGGTGAGTGACAGCTGGACTTTGTGCATTCTCTATAGACAGCCACACACAGGGAGCTTAGGAGTGACTTGTTGGGCCATCTACTTCCTGATGGAAGTCATGAGCTGGATGGAAGGGAGGAGCTGGGCACAGCCTCTCACCTACATCTGAATAGGCTGAGTCCTGTGGCCATACAAAGGGTTGCATACCCTGCTCTAGTAAGTCTGGATCGAAGGCAGCATAGGATGACCTCTATTCACTTCAAAGACCTCGCTTTGAAGTCTTCCTCACTTCAAAGGCACCTTTGGGTATGAGTACACCACCACTTCAGTACACTTCTGAACCTTTAGATACTCTGCCAGGAAGAATAATTGCCACTGTACTGGATTGCTACTCTGCTGGACTCCTGCTTTACTGTGCTGGCCTGCTGCATCTTGCCTGGGAGTGAGAAGAACCGCACTTGCACCTCTCCACTCCAGAACCGAGAGTGATTCCCAGGGCCAGGTAACTGGTGTCCTTTTTTTTTAAGTCTCAGTGACATAAAAAAACATTGGACTTACTTGCATCTGCACCTGCACTCTGCTATCTGTGAGTCTGTGCTGCCAAGGCATGCCACTCCAGTCCTGGACCTCTGGAAGTGAGGCCTAAGATGCTTCTTCAGTCAACCCATGCATTCTTACCGGAACTGGCAAATATTTGCCATTTCTGGGAGCGGAATCTGCGCATCTTAGCCTTTGTGTGGATTGAAACCGGCCCATCCTTGTCATCATATGGAGAAGGCCTGGCGCATAGTCTTCAGAACCAGTGCATTGCCCAGGGAATCAATGCACCCTCTTCTACAGGAGCAGAACAAACACATTGCATTCAGGATGAGCGCATCTCCCTCAAGAATGACACATCACTTCAGCTGAACATCGCGTCTTCCTCAACAGTGATGCAACCAGGATCAAGGTACTTTTCCTCAGTGGCCCCAGCTGGATGCTATATATCTGGCTCACTCCCCATCGCAGTTGGTCTGAACTCTTGACTTTGTACCAGCATGGATATAGTTCTTTTCGACAGTGTATTCTTTAAAATCCATAACTCAGGTTCTACTTATGTGATTTTTGTTGTTTTGATCTTGTTTTATTTATTAAATTCACTTCTATAACAACTCATCTTTTGGTGTGGTGTTTTAATTGTTTTACTGTTTAAGTGTTACACAAATACTTTACACATTGCCTCTTAACTTAAGTATGACTGCTCTACCAAGCTACCAGATGGTGAGCAGAGGTTAACCTAGGTTGTGTGTCCTGCTAGGACAGGTTGCATACCTCTGCCAACCAGAAACCCAATTTCTAACAGAAGCATTTTATGCTAGGAAGCACTCTGCTCTGAAGCCCAAAGTTAGTGGTTAGTAAAATGTTGTTGGGATGTGTCATAATCATGCAAGTAAACCATTTCATGCAATCCAACCAGTGTCTTTGTGGGAGAATAAATAATAGAAGCCTGGTATTATCACTAATAAGGTGTGGGGATATGTAAATTCATACAGATGTATGGCAGGAATAATAGATGCGCTAGAGGAGGTTAGGTATTGTTAGGTTGAAGGGGTATGTTTTTTTTTTTTTAAATGACAGATTGGAATCTTTGTAATTAGTTGTGCACAACTTGCAGAAATATGTTAAGATGCTTTTTAAGACAGCAGGCATTTTGAGGTTTCAAGCCTGACAGTAGCAACTTTATTGCATGTGAAGACTGTGATATATTCTCTACTTTTGATAGGTGCTAAAATTGCGTAAACAGCTTGTGCAGTGGTAGGCTCCCTCTAGACCACCACTTCAGAAAGGGCAATAGATCAACTGAGTGGTTTGAAGCTTAAAATATTTCTTCAAATTATTAAAATAATGGCTTAGGTTAACCTTGAAAGGAGATTCTAAGATGTTCGAGCAGATTACTTCTCTCTTTTAGGTCACAGTATTATTTGCAAACAAAATGGGATCCATTTTGGATACTTTTGGTTTCACATGACAGAAGATGGAGGGAAGTGTACATGTTCCCCAGACAGTGGAAGTGTATTGCCTGCATTCCTGTGGCTGGAGGCTGAAGATCCGCACACAGAAATTCAAAGAAGTATTTATTAGCAATGGGTTGTTGTTTCCACTTCCTGGAGCAGTGCCGTGTGGTATCTGGTAGGGGTGAAACTGCAGAATCGCTTCTGGCTCCCTTTGACCTCCTTGATCATACTTTCAGTTGGGATGATGTCAGCTAATGCAAAACCTCACACATCTTTGTTGCTCTGGTGTGGGTGATTCAGGTCATAGACTGCCTTGCTGGGAGAGGCATCACTGCACCAAGCCTGTGTCTGACAAGCATCCTGGAAAGGACAATTGACAGGAGGACTAGACAAAGCCAATTGATACTTATCATTAGTTCTTATTTTGTCATCTCACAAATTCTTAGGTATCCTATTCACTCTCATTTGGGAAAGCATATCTGCTTTTGCAAAAGCATGATTACTTTCATCCACTTTAACAATAAAGCATAAAATCACAATCTGGCATATTTTACTACACTTAACAATTCACATGGACAGCAGTGTATAATCTTGGAAATTCATCAAACCAGCAGTGAAATCTGGCCTTACCCAAGCCCACCAGCCACAAAGATTTTGAAAACAACATCAAAGCAAGCTGTTGTAAACACATGCCATCTACTGAGAAAATGTATTTAAGAAAACATGGAGTAGGGAAAAAGACTGAGAACCAGAAACTCTTTCCAGGTTTGAGTACTATGCTTATTATTGATATCAATAACTGGTAAATAAAGAAATGCCAAAAAGCCTTCCATCCTCAAACCACTCAGTGGCATTTCTCCATAACTTCCTCTCCACAACATACATCTACTATCATCTCACAAGCCCTACAGATGATAGAATAAAAATAGCCATGATTAATGTCATATGTGTGGTCATAATCAGCGCGTGATGGGGCATAAGTTACAGTTAGCTCAGTAAATTATAGCTAGTCAGTTTCAGCTGTTTTTTCGTTTTAAAACAATAGTTTTCATATTATTACAAGACCTACTTATAATGTGACTTTAATCTTAGATTTTTTTTGTGAATTTCTTTTTTTTTTATTATGCCGATGGATAATATTATCAATACATCATCAGTGGCGGCTGCCAACTATGGCAGTGGAAGGGTAGGTGCGTGTTAGAAATGGGGTCTCTAATTGGCAGTCAGTTTGCACCCTGTCCAAGTAGGGACCCTCACTCTAATCAGGATGAGAGAGGTACCCACTCAGATAACTCCTGCTCATCCCCTTAGTAGCTTGGCACAAGCAGTCAGGCTTATCTCAGAAGCAATGTGTGAAGCATTTGCACATAACACACAGTAATAAATGAAAACACTACAAAAGGACACCACACCAGTTTTAGTTAAATAGCCAACATTTAGCTATATAAAACAAGACCAAATGCAATAAACATCCAACATACAATAATAAAAATATGAATCTGCAAGATTTACTTATAAATACAGTTCCTTGAAGTCGATAGCTCCACATGGGGCTATCACGGCATCGTGATCAACAAAACCAACAGTTCAGGCCAGCCGCGGCGTCGCGGGCCACCGACGGTGTCGGAGAGACCCACAAACAGTACCTTTTGAATTGCACGGCATCATGATCCTTGCAGTGAGCTCTGGAGATGGCATCGCGGGCGTCGCAGTGTCGGTTCCGGAGTTGGTGTGGGGGTCATCGGGCCCTTGAAGTCACATGCGTTGCAGATTCGAACTCCAGGCTGATGAGGTCAGGAGCGCTGGTGTGGATGGCGTCGGGGCTGCAGTGCAAAGCAGGACGATGTGCGGTGCCCACAGGTCACGGAGCGTTGGTGAGACCAGGGCTGCAGTGTGAAGCAGGGTTGTGCGATGTGCGGTGTCAGCAGGTCACAGTGCAAGTAGCAGCGCATCGTTGCTGAAACGCTGTCGTCAGTAGGCCCAAGCCAGCGGTGTGGGATGGGACGGTGCTTTGTGTACCTCAAAATCGGTGTCCACAGGCCACGGTGCAGGCAGGTTGCCTGATGACAACACTGGGGTCGATGATGCTGGAGTGGGTGGACCGGGCTGAGGTGCGGGACGGGACGGTACTTTGTGTACCTCATGAGCAGTGTCCACAGGCCTCAGTGCAGGAAGAGGCGCCGGTGTCAGCAGGAGCGGCATTGTCTGGGATGCTCAGGCTCTGATGTGAGCAGGCGAAGCCGAATTGCAGGGCCCACAGTTCAAGGTGCGAGCAGTGGCTCATGAAGTCGTCTCATGACGGCGTTGGTGAGAGCAGGGTCACAGTGTGAAGCGGGGCAATGCAGCTCCGTGCGTCGTCAGCAGGTTACGGTGTAGGCCAGCAGCGTCATTGATGACGTCACAGTGTTTTATCTCCTTGAACAGCACAAAACACAGTTCCCTTTGCTGGAGGAAGAGGAAACTGAAGTCTTTGATATCCCTGAGACTTCCAACAGGAGGCAAGCTCTGCTCCAAGCCCTTGGAGAACATTCTCAAGCAGGACACACAGCAAAGTTCTCCCTTTGCACTCTTTTCAGGACAAAGCAGCAACTGCAGTCCAGTCCAGCAAAGCAAAACAGCAAAGGGTCAATACTCCACCTCCAGCTCTTCAGCTTTTCTCCTGGGCAGCGGTTACTCTTGATTCCAGAAAGATTCTAAAAGTCTGGGGTTTTGGGTCCTCCTCTTATACCCCTTTCTGGCTTTGAAGTTGGCAAACTTCAAAGCAAAGTATCAAGTGTTTGCAAGATCATTCCTTGTCAAGGCCAGGCCCCAGACACACACCAGGGGGTTGAAGACTGCATTGTGTGAGGGCAGGCACAGTCCTTTCAGGTGTAAGTGACCACTCCTTCCTCCACTCTAGCTATGATGGCTCATTAGTATATGCAGTCTACACCCCAGCTCCCTTTGTGTCACTGTCTAGAGAAGAGGTGTGAACAGCCCAACTGTCAAACTGACTCAGGCAGAGAATCCACAAACAGGCAGAGTCACAGAATGGTTTAAGCAAGAAAATGCCTACTTTCTAAAAGTGGCATTTTTAAACTCACAATCTAAAAACCAAATTTACTAAAAGATGAATTTTAAATTGTGAGTTCAGTGTCCCCAAACTCCATATTTCTATTTGCCCTTAAATGGAATCTGTGCTTTAAAGTTATTTAAAGGCAGCCCCCATGTTAACCTATGAGGGAGATACGCCTTGCAACAGTGAAACCAGAATTTGGCAGTATTTCACTGTTAGGACATGTAAAACACACCAGTACATGTCCTACCTTTTAAGTACACTGCACCCTGCACATGGGGCTACCTAAGAACTACCTTAACCTATGAGGGAGATAGGCCTTGCAACAGTGAAACACAAATTTGGCAGTATTTCACTGTTAGGAAAAGTAAAACACACCAGTACATGTCCTACCTTTTAAATACACTTCACCCTGCCCATGGGGCTACCTAAGGCCTAACTTAGGGGTGCCTTACATATACCAAAAGGGAAGGTTTGGGCCTGGCAAGCGGGTACACATGCCAGGTCGAATCTGCAGTTTAAAACTTCACACAAAGACAATGCAGTGGCAGGTCTGAGCCATGTTTACAGGGCTACGTATGTGGGTGGCACAATCAGTGCTGCAGGCCCACTAGCATTTGATTTACAGGTCCTTGGCACCTCTGGCGCACTTTATTAGGGAGTTACTAGTAAATCAATTATGCCAATTATGGATAAACCAATCAACAGTATAAGTTACCTAGGGAGAACTTGCACTATAGCCCTGATCAGCAGTGGTAAAGTGTGCAGAGACAGTAAACAGCAAAAACAGAGTCAAGTAAACCGTAAAAACAGGAGGTCAGAAAGCAAAAAGACAGGGGAGACATGCAAAAAAGCTGCCAGGTCTAACAGTGCATACAATAAATAGTTTTAAAAAAAAGTCAATTACCTGCTTGCGCAGACATGTTCTCCTCGATCCAGTCCTCATATTTTCCTGACATCACGTACAGAGGCCCAGCTAACTTACTTGGTGCTGCTCTCATGCTGTTAACCAGCATTAGAGAAGTCAAAGGAGTGGAGGGAGTAGCCTCTCTCTGCGGCTCCGAGGGCACTATATGCTTCTGGAGGCTCTCAACCCAGCTGGGTTGAGAGGTTTATAATGCACATGCGATGTCAGGCTGGCCAGCACAAGATGGCTGCCCAAAATGACATGCGCACTATAAACCAGTGCACAGGCTGCCCACCACTGCTGCCACTGAGCAGGCCCAACCTCGTCCTGCCACTTGGTTCAGGACAGGTTGCCAAAAAATAAAATGGCAATAAATTAACTTCATTACTGTTAGACCTGACAGCCTTAGGGTGGTCACCCATAATTCTTTTCCTGCCTCCCTCCACTTTCTGGACACTGTTTATGCTGGTTTTAGGACTGCTAACCAGTGCTAAAGTGTATATGCTCTCTCTCTTAAAACATGGTGACATTGGTTTATACCCAATTGGCTCATTTAATCTACTTGTAAGTCCCCAGTAAAGTGCACTACATGTGCCCAGGGCCTATAGATTAAATGCTACTTGTAGGTCTTCAGTCCTGATTGTGCCACCCACCTAAGTAGCCTTTTAACCATGCCTCAGGCCTGTCATTGCAAGGCTTGTGTGTGCAGTTTCACTTCGACTTGGCATTTAAAAGTACTTGCCAAGCCTTAAACTCCCCTTTTTCTACATATAAGTCACCCCTGAGGTAGGCCATAGGTAACCCAGAGCAGGGTGCTATGTAGGTAAAAGGTAGGACATATACCTGTGTAGTTTATATGTCCTGGTAGTGTAAAACTCCTAAATTCATGTTACACTGTTGTGAGGCCTGCTCCTTTCATTAGAGCTACCCTCATATACTGTTTGAGTGGTAGCTTCTGATCTGAAAGTAGTAACAAAGTCATATTTAGTATGGCCAGAATGGTAATACAAAATCCTGCTGACTGCTGAAGTTGGATTTAATATTACTGTTTAAGAAATGCCACATTTAGAAAGTGAGCCTTTCTCTGCACTTAAATCCTTCTGTGCCTTACAATCCACGTCTGGGTTAGTTGACAGCTCCCTTGTGCATTCCACTCAGACAACCCCAAACACATGATACAAAGTCACACCTGCACACATCTGCATACTGAATGGGTCTTCCTGGGCTGGGAGGGTGGAGGGCCTGACACTTACATGTCAAAGGACAGTAGCCTGCCCTCTCACAATGGACTGTCACACCCCCTACTGGGACCCTGGCAGACAGGATGGAACTGAAAGGGGATCTTATGCACTTCTAAGCCACTCTTTGAAGTCTCCACCACTTCAAAGTCACATTTGGGTATTTAAGCAGGGTCCCTGCCCCTTCCAACTCAGGCACTTCTGGACAAGACACAACTGGACAAGAAACTCTGAACCAGAACCTGCAACCTGCCAAGAGGAACTGCCTGGCTGCCCAAAGGACTCACCTGACTGCTTTTCTGCAAAGGACTGCTGCCTTGCTGGTGCCCTGCTGTCTGGCTGCCCTCTGGTTCTGCTGAGAAGTGCTTTCCAAGGGCATGGATAGAGCTTGCCTCCTGTTCCTTGAAGTCTCAGGACCAAAAAGGCTTCATACTGCAAAGAACTCCTGCGGCAAAATTTGATGCACCGCCTGCAAGACACAATGCACAGTCTGCATTACGGTGAGAAAATCTCCACACGCCGAACCGGAACAATGCAGCCCGGCTCCCCAAGAGGCGCCAGCGTTGTGACTGGTACTTCGATGCACGGCCCACTGGATCGACGCAAGCTGAGCTGGAATGACACAGCCCGACTTCCTGCTAGAAGAATTGATGCAGCACCTGCTGTGCAACAGAAATTTCCACTCATCGCCCACTGGATTGATGCAGCCCCTGTGATTTTGTCCTGCACGCCCAGGATTTCTCTGCATCATCCCCGGGGGGTCCGAAAACCCCGCAACCCGAAGAGGATCCCAGCCGGAAATCGACCAAAGCCTGCCCAGCGTAAAAACGTATTGATGCATCATCTGTGTGTGCCAAAAAAATCGACGCACACCTCCCCGTTTTCCACGCATCTCCCATTTCTAACAATTACTATTTTATGTTTTGTCTCTGGGACATTTCTGGTGGCATTTTAGTGGAGCCACCTTGTACATTATGTCTACATGTGTATATGTATCTATATAGCTACCTCTATATATATTTATATATAGGTACCTATATAGATATCTCTATATACATATAGATATATATCTTTATATACATATATATTTCTATATATCTATAGCTATATCTATATATAAATAAATATATTCCTTTTCATATATGTATATGAGAAGGTGAAGGAAAGAGTGTAAGTCACAAAGACACATTCACAGATGGAAGAAAAATAAAGCAACAACACAGCAACAACACGGCAAATAAAGCAAAGACTATACAAAGAAGTAATTTAGCAGAATTGTAGGGCATAGAATATCACGGTAATTATAGGAAGAACACTTTTTAAAGTCTACACCTTATTTTGTAGAGCAAATAACAGCCGTGCAGGTGTGCTTGGAAAAGCATTGAATACCCTAAAAAAAAAAATCAATTACTACTCTTTTTGGTGTTTCAGCAAAGGTCTCCTGCCATTACTTATTTGGCAACAAGGGGCAATTCGGATTCAATAAATTACAGCTCGAAAGATGTTTTGTCAAAAGGGACCTGTCCTTTATGAATTCATATAGACGATCAAGGCTGAGTAGAAAAGCTGCTGCAGTTGTTCTCAACTGTGCTTCACAGCACTATATGAAAAGTGTGGGGATGCAAGTGAGAAATTGGATACTATTAAAAATACAGTTAAGCGAAAACGTGGATTTCATTGAATGCAATGACTGCATGAACCCTATGTGAGAAACAGGTCTTCACTGGTGTTCAACTCTAACTATGAGGCTCGGTTAGCAGCAGTAATTACATAGTACCATACCAAGACACCATAGATATAACATTGCATCTCAAGCTTATCAAAAAAGGTAGTTAACATATGGCCGCTTTTAATTATATATATTTTTTGCAGATTATAGAGAAAGGGCTCCTTTTTGCTTGTAACAGATTACATAATGTTTAGTCAAAAATCCTGATTGACAGAGATTTGCCTTTCTCTAGTTACCCTTCCTCCTGAGTTAATAGAAAATTATTCCAGAGCTCTGAGACCTAATTCATTGAGCATGTCCTGTGAGCGTGTGCCTCCCCACAGCCTTAGGTGTGACTTAGTTTGAGTTTCCAGGAGTAAGGTATGCTACTCTCAAACTAGTTGCTGAACTTTGTTTTCTGTAAGCACGATTTACATATTGAAATTCACCTCAGTCACTGTTAAGACTGAAGTAATGGACAATTAAAATCATATGTCAGCATCTATTTTTTTACCTGAAAGGTATGCATTTCAGTAGTCGTCATTTCATGACCGGTAAACAAAAAATTTATTTTGACATGTATATACTTCCATAAACACTTTGTGTATAGAGTGATCTCAATAAAGAGAGAGATATTCCGGTCGTGTTGTGCTGTTAACTAACATTTCACTGGTAACCTACATGTGTCTCTTGACAAACATGTTTGGCTATTAAGATCACTTTTTAAAAAATTATTTCTGGAAAATTCAACTGAATGTGTAAGACAGCAATTTTAGACATATCCTTAAAAATATCACTTGCTGAATTTCGATCATTTCTAGACTATTTTGTTGATCGTAAATATGATGATGGAATAGAATATTTAGTTTATAATCTATAACTCCTGAACTAAAAATGCCCCTGATTATATCATTCCCATGTTATCACCCTGGGTAAGAGGGCAGTGTTATGTAAATGGAGAATAACGTTTAAACGATTTAGAGGCCAATCCTGCTGAACTGTCCTCTGTCTTTTTATTTCCCCCTTGCGTTCATTTGTCCGACGAATGCAAATTCTATATGAAGTCCGTAATCCTTCCAGACAACTAAAATCTTGAAAATAAATTAGGTATTCCTTCAAGGCAGTGCAGCTTTAAATATCTCTTTCGCTACAGTCTCAGATGTATTATATTTTTATTCACTGGACACCAAAGAAGCTATACTTTTAACTTAAAATTCCAGAAAGAAAATGCATTCTTAGACAGCCCAGTGAGAGTCAGTAAATTAACAGTTTTTGTTTCACAGGTTACTTATTTTCTTATAAAGTTCTTTAGACTATTACTGCCTGAGTTCAAGTGGTGGCATGCCTCATTTGGCAAAAATACACTAATGATCTCATTTAATATTGAACTTCAAGGGAGTCACGTTTTATAAACAAAGCCAAAATAACAAAATGTAGTTTACAACAGTACAACCCTATAATCTCAATGGTTTCATTCACTGACTTCAGAAACGGGTTGTGACCTGTAAACCATGGTTTCAAGTCATGCAGTGAATATGGGCTTCTGTCAACCACCCAAGGTTAAAATGTAGAATTATAGGTGGGTAACAGTGAATTACAGGGTTCTTTTTAGTCCGGGGATTTTGAGTGATAACAAACCAACAGAGAGCGAAGATTGACTTGTCTATGATGTTACTCAGAGTCCCAAAGTGAAAACAATCCCTATAATTCACATTTAACTAGTGCTAAATGTGAGCCAGTGGTTTCTGGTGCCTGGCACCAGCACTTATTTTGCTGCCTCAAACATTTACTGCAAGCAAAAGACACATATGGGAAAGACAGAGGAAGAGAAAAATGAAAAAAAGGGTCACAAACTGAGAAAACAAAGCTGCAAGAGTGAGATGAAGGGGCAGGCAGTGGCTTTAAATGGATTAAAGAGGCCTAATGTGGCTTCAGGATTACAGTTCCTCAGCATTCTGTACTCACACATTTAATTGCAGCAGCCACATGTTTCAGAAGAGAGCTTTGGGCACTGGCATGTTTTTACTTACAAATTAAGCACTGCTTGTTACCCATCTGTAATGTTATGTTCTGTATGCCCCCACACCCTAAAATCATCCGTCACTGCATTCAACTACTAAGGAGAGGCATAGGAGTAATAAAGGAGCCATACATAACGTGGCCTCTCCTCCGTGCCCCATTCTGCAGCACACAAAGAAGTAGCAAATCATCATTATTTAATGATTGTTTCATTGTTTAAGATTTCATGTTGAATGTTGGCACAATTAGGAGCACATTTTTGTTGAGAACATATATTATGTTTTTATAATATTCAACACTGGTTGCTATATTTCAATGCTATGCATGTTTTCTAGTACTTGTGTAATTCACGTTTGTGTTCCCTGGATATCTACTGTCTCTATGATTTGCATCAGGTGCCATTTTTCCTCATTCTCCACCTTAAACAGATGGTT
Organism: Pleurodeles waltl; assembly: GCF_031143425.1. NCBI lineage: Eukaryota > Metazoa > Chordata > Amphibia > Caudata > Salamandridae > Pleurodeles > Pleurodeles waltl. Next base: position 1,063,303,380 of record NC_090437.1, read on the forward strand.
AACTTGACATGATTTCCACACTGTTCTATAATGAGATATTCTAAAAATGTGGAATCATACTTTGCCAGTCCCTCACTATGGCCTTCAGGGGCTCCTGTTCAGATGTGCGCCTGTCAGAAATCTTCCTGTCTCACTTCGAGTGCCAGGCTGTGTATGTCTGATGTCTGTATCTAACTTGCTGTTACTTAGCTACTCTTTCACGTTCTTTTTCATGTACAATATTCTGACTCTGAATGTGCTGCTTATATTTAACACTTAGGCCTCGATTACAACGTGGCCGGATTTATGTGTGCCGAAACCGTGCCACTGGAAATAATGATGCAATGTGATCAATACAATCCAACTGAAATAACGTGGATCCACATTAACCACATGCAGTATCCTCCCTCATTCCAGTGATAAATACCTCCGAGCAGGGGGGGTAAGCGGATACAGGGTGCCGGGCAAGGGAGAATTCTGTGGTCACTGTTCCATGAAATGGATTCCGGTGGGGGCGGGCAATGAGATCAATCTGCAATTGCAGCCCTAGGCTCATGTGATTTTACCACCCAGATTCTCTGGCTGGTGCCACTGGGTTCAATGTTTTTACATCCAGGAAATCTCAGTGTAGGAAGAATGGACCAGTTATGATTAGGCAAAGCCATATTTCACCCCGGAATACTGTTTCAGTCGGGACCTTAGTCACCTCTTTAACACCAGTTAATTTATATGTGTGAAAACAATGAGAAGACATAAGTCTAACAAATAATGCTTCAGTCATTTTGGGTACCATTTTCAAAGGCACAAGTCTGATCTTTTGGGAATATGAAAATACCTGGAAAACCTTGTTCTGCCCGCTTGATCTAAACAATTATCGGTTTGTAGTTATCTTTATTTTACCTTTTAATGTTTGAAAATTATTGTTTCATCGTTGCATTTAGCTTCAATGTTCATAGACTCTCTAAGGTTCTGCCTAGACTCAGAAAACACTATGGAAATGCAGGTCCTTGTTTCTAGAACAGCTTTCTTCTTTATGTTATGCATTTCCACTTCAATTATTAGTTCTAAGAAATTGTGCAGCAGGATATAAGAAGGAGGAGGCATTTAAATGTTACTGTTTTGCTGTTGTTGCCCATGTATGTTTACACCACATTCATTGGCATGTAAAAGCTGGGCTTCATCCTTTCCTACGCAATGCATGCAATGTGCAAATTGTGACTGCCCTACTATCCATTTATCCATGACTACTGCCTAGGGAAGGGAAGGAAATCATGGTTTTCATTTTGGTGATTTACAGTCCCAGCACATGAATAGTTTAGCAGTATCATCATTTACGTTTGAAGATCACTGTCCCCTGGGTCTATTTATTGACAGTAATAGATAATATAGGAGCAATTGTTTATGCTGGGTTGGGAATATCCCTTGCATGATGTACAGTCATGTTGCCTGCCATGCATGCCTGAACTGCACAGACCTAGGTCCTGTCTTTTGAGAATGAAAGGTGCTGGACCTAGTCCTGAACTGGGAGGGGGCACCAAGCACACCCTCATAGTGACAGGTGATTAACATTCCTTTTCCAGGTCTCATGCCTGGAGCACGGTAGTAGCAGCCTACCATGTTAGTAAATTATAGTAACAGGAATTTCCCTCTGAAACATGAATGCATGACCATTCATCTAAAGTGCTGCTGCTCATGATAAACACGGAATCCTGCATGTACCTTCTCTTGAGTTGTACATGTGCTAGTGTTTTAAATGTAACAGTGTACTGTGCATGCATGATACAGGCCAGCAGGTTCAATTTTGGAGAACCACAGTCTAGACCAGTATACTAGATTAAGGAGAGGTTGATTTCTCCAGGGAACATATCTGTATTGCTGGCATCCCCTAGATGAAAGGGGGAAGCACCAGATGCTATAGTGAGGAAGGGTTGGTGTTGCACTGGCTGCCAACTCCCCAAAGGCAAGGGAACATCACCCAGAGTCTCGACTGAAGGAGCAAATATTGCACTATCAAGGATGCCAGATTATCCTGCCTCTAAGTGAGCAAAGGAAGCACCAACCCTGCAGAAAGAGTGGATTACAGAAGGGACTGCCATAATCGACCCTGACTTAGTGTCTGTCTGACAGAGACTTGATAAGCCAGTACACTGAAGAACTTGTAGAACTGTCGGATCAGACAATGTGGCCTCAGTCAGCTATTCCCATCAGAACTCCCAGGCTCCTGGAGCAGAGTGCCCAGGTGGTAGGCCTGACTGAAGCTGAGATAAGCATCTTCTGGTGGCTCATGTGCGCCACAAGTGTACTGCATGACTGTAGCACTGCCAAGTGTGTTGTTGGGTCACGAACAATCAAGAAAATTAAGTGACCTGGTAGGTGCACTGGGGGGTGCCTTTGTGAAGATTTAAAGGAATTGCCTCAAGGCAGGCACTGCATGCTGAAGATGATGCCTGGCTTCCTCCACACTGAACAATTGTCATCTGTGAGTGCGTGGCAGTCACTATTAAATGCAGCACCAAGTATTTATCAGAGTATAGGAGTGAGCCACACCATCAATGAAGTACCCACCAGAGTGCAGGAATTAGCTAAAATCTGTACCCTGCTAGTATGAAGAAGGTCCTCAACAGAAGCCTCCACTCCAGTTGTTACCCATTTAGCACTGAGCTACACAGCCAGCAGCCACAAAGCCCCGAGAAGACTGCTGGGTGCTGCCTTGTGGCTTCTTTCTGCCAGTGAGATCCCACTACCACAGGCGGGGTCAACATGCCTCAGTGCTGCTGCTTTGAACTTTGTGAGAAACTGATTGGGCCTCAGCCTGAGAGACTGAGTGCTAATACAAACCCTAAGATGGTTTCATGAGCTGCAAAAATAAACCTACCTCAAACTCTGAACCTGGAAAGTGGGAACTCAGTGAAAGGGGAGGGTCCTACTAGAGACAGTTGGAGACCTACAAGATAGAGGTCCCTAGAGGACTAAGATTCACCTCCATGAACCTGGAAGTCATTGATTATTGAGTATATAGAGGACTTCTATGTTTTCTGTCTAATGAAGTACTAGTCTTGTCTACAAAGAGAAGCATTGGGCTGGACATGAATCTTTTTATGGTGCTGGGGGGATAGTATTGATTATTGAGCCTAACTAAACCCCACTACCCCCCACTCAGGGCAGAATGTTCTATTAAATAAAACAAATTCCTCACGAAGCCCGAGGGGATTAAAATCCCCTTGGGCTCCGTGAGGCTTTGTTCACAGCTCTTGCTGTGAAAAAAGAGAACATTGGAATGTTGGCGCTGCAGGCTTTTACCGGCCAGTAAAAGCCCGGAGCACTGCATTGTTTTCAATGGAGCTGCCAACATTCCAATGTTCTAATTAACTTTTAAAAAAATGGAAACTATGTGAAGTAAAGTTGTAGTCAGTGTGTGTAATGAATGGTAAGAAGTGTAAGAGGGAAGCACATTTATGAAGTATCATTGATTGACACGGGTAAAACAGAGCAGAACTGAACACTTCTCTAATCTTTCTAGCTTTCCTCCTTTCATCATATGGTGCACTCATTGGATATGTGTGCATGTGATTCCAAGCCTGTAATCAAAAGTGAACAAAATGCCCCAAGCAAATATGCAATTTTACAAGCTGCTGCGCTGTCACACGATGATAGAGGATTTTCTTGAGAGAGCACAACCGTCTACAATTGGAGACAACTGATCACCATCCAACCTTGCAAGCATCATTAATAACCTCTGCACTCCTATGATGGCGAGAAAGGCTGGTCACACTACAGCATAGCCAGAGTTTAGAATATTGTCCAGCTGTGCAGAAGTGCAAGTTGGCTGTTAGCTTATAAAATAAGTCAAATTAAAATTCCATGGTTTTTAATTATTTCTTAACAGCAAGAGGTGAAGGATTTGGTAAACCATGGCAAATCGATTGTGAAAACCAATTCCCCTTCTATTCTTCGAATAACCAAACTATTTGCACTTTTCACACACTGTACACTTTAAAACTTTAAAAGGCAGAGGCTTTTCTATTGTTGTGATTGACAGTCGAATTTTGGCTCTAGCCCACCTGTACTGGGTGAGGGCCACACACACCATTACAAAAAAAAAAAAAAAAGTCTGCAGACAAAAACTTGAAATCAGAGTTGAAGTATAATGTAAAGTACACTGAATTTACAGGCATGGAAAAGGCACCACATGGAGGATTTCCACTTGTGGCTATGCTGTTGCCATGATGTAGAATGCCCAGCTTACTTACTGGTAATCACCATTATCTCAGCACTTCCTGAAATACCAAGCCATCCCAAGGCCTGAAATCGGGAGGGTGAGTGGTCAGTATGACTGGGTTGAGTACGACTAAGAGTAATGAGGACTACCAGTAAGTAATCAGGGCATTACCTCTACATCCCTCGGCCTTGACCCAATTATAAAAAAACATGAGATATACCAAAGAATATACCACATAAGGTGAAGGCCTTTGCAATACCGTCAGCTGAAATAAAGCACCACACAGGATTTAAGCACACCCAAGAGAATTTAATGCCATATCCAAAACATAATCAAACAGAAGCAGGAACCTCCACAGCCTGTGTGAAACATTCATGTGATTGGTTTGCGCACAATGCAATCAATGTTGTCTAATAAAAGTGTGTTCAGAAGCCCAGGTCCCAGCCCAACATATTTCACCCAAGGCCAATCCTCTGAAAGCAGCCCAGAAGCAGTCACTCCCCTAGTGGATCGCACTTGAACACCAGAAGACAAGGCAAATCAGAGCCCTGATATACCAATGAGATGGTGTACTCAATCTGAAGGTTCAAAGCAATATTAGACGTTGCCTTCCTGCACCCTGCAAGACCAAAAGTCACAAAGAGACTGTCAGAAGTCCGAAATGCAGCATACCTGTCAACATATACAGAAAATGCATGGTTAACATCCAATGTGTGCAACATCTGCTCCTCTGGAGAAGAGGGAGAAGGCCAAAGAAAAGGCAAATCCTGTCCCTGGAAAAATCAAACTTAGAATGAATCTTTGGAAGGAACCCAGGGTCCAATCACAACACCAACCCATCCTCCATGTACCACAAAAACTGAGGGGGAAATCACAAAACAGACAGCTTCCTCGAGTGTCTGGCTGATGTGATAGAACTGTCATTTTAAAAGAAAGGAATTTCACATCCACTGAAGATAAAGGTTAAAAAGGAGGTGATTGAAGGGCCTGGAGAACCACAGAAACCAGAGAAAAAGCCCATGAAGGAACTGAAGATCTGACAGTAGGCAAAGAGAGAGAAAAACTATAACACAATCTGGAAACCAAAAGGTCCATCAATCAAGGAAAAGGAAACAGAATTCCTGAATGCTCTGATAGCCGCTCACTGACTTTTTAAGGTCGACAGTGCATAATCCTTATCAAAACCATCTAGAAAGAATTGCAGAACAGAAGAAATTGAACAAGTAGTAGGAGAATGATCATAATGAAAAAACCCGGTGTCAAAATTAGACTAATGCTTAGAGTAAGAAGATAACAAGAGCCCTGGACCACCAAAGTAATGTGAGCGGGCAAACCTTGCCTCTCTAGGGACCTCCGTTCAACGTACACACTGCTAGAGTTAAAGGAGTCAGAAACGACAGACAGAGAGACTGCAGAGGGGATGGGTTCTGCGGCAAGATCCATGGAGGAACATTGGCTATGCTGTTCAACAACGGAAACCATGACTTCCTTGGCCAGCAAGGAATAACCAACCCCACCTGTTCCATCTCACCGCTGGACCTTCAGCAGAAATAACTGAACAAGGGGAAAGGGAGGAAAGGCATACAGAAACAATGGAGGCCACGGAATTGCCAAGACATCCACTCCCCGTGTCCCCCTTTCTGGAACCCTGGAGAAAAAGGTTGGCAGTAGTGCATTGGCCTCTGAAGCTAATAAATCCACTGTGGACAACTGAATCTCTAGCAGATCATATAGAACACCCTGGTGCAAAGGAGCAGATCCTGAGAGGATGGAAACCTGTGGTTCAAGGCATTTGCTACAACATTGTCCATGCTCCTGATGTGTTGAGCAGATGCCACATGCAGTTTGGGTGGGCATACAAATCTGCTGCAAATACATTCACCTCACTGTTTAGATCAACTACTCAAGCTGAAAACTTCATCTTGGAAGAAACTAGCTGCAGATAAAACATGTTTGCCCTTTGAGACTTACATACTCTGTACTTTGTTCTTTAGTTAATTCCTTTTTCCCTTGTCCTGGCTAAACCAAGGATAACACATTGAAGATCCTCAGCTTTCTGATCACTTGTTGGAGGTGGTTGAGGGGTAGCCATAAATCTTCTAAGTGGATGGGCATTGGGTTTGGTTGTTTTCGCTTTCTCTGAAGTCTCAGATTCTTGTTGTGATTCTTGGGTTTCAGCTATTTATTGACTATTTCTTTCCAGACATTTTTCCATTGTACATGACTTGTAGCACGTGTTGTTACAATGATAAAATATTTGATTCTCTTCACCCATCAGTTTTAGTCTTTTGTGAACTTCGTCTTGCTATATTTCTGTAGCATCTTAAACTCTCTTTTGTCCAGCTTCAGTTGATGTTAACTTTCCTTCCAGATTAGTTTTGCATATGACATGTTTTTCTTTGTATGAAGAAGTCCTCAGATATAGTAGTTAGCAGCACACTGTCAGGAGGCAAAGATCCTCTGCTACCACCTGCTTTGCTCATCCTTATGAATTTTAATCAACGTAAAACCTGAAACAAAAACAATATCAAAATACATTTCCTGTATGGTGGATAAAACACACCATTATAGAACTGCCATTTTGAAAAATGGTGGAAGGGTTACTCTGGGGAGTTCTTTTCTGTCTCTATAAGACTACTTCACACCCATTCTTTTTTTACACCGAAATGAAGTATAAAAGTCTAATGGTTCCTGAAATATTACATCATCACTGCAAAACATCCGCCAAAATGCTGTCTAGAAAACAATCGGCCCTGATCAGCAATGTCTACCCAAGCTAAATTGCTTCTCTAATGATACAAAAACACAAATCAAAAATGAAACTCTTTGGACAACAGTTTTTTATGGAGGTATATCAGCAGGCTGGAATTAGTACTCTCTGTGGCCTGTATGTGTAGCCTTTATCAGGCCATAATCATGTAATGCAGCATGGTATCAAAGTCCTGACTCCGCCATGAATAGCAGAGCAGGACTCCGGACACACACTCAGCAGCCAAGGATATCCAACCTGGCTGAAATCTTGACAGCCTGCATGTCAAGGCTCACTTGCACAACAAGCGAGGACATAATCACATCCTGACACCTGCCGCTACCTCGCAGGTCACAGGTGCTCCTCTAAGCTTGGCAGTTGGAACAATCATGTGAAAGTATTTTTGAGGGAGGCAAAAGCCCAGCAGTCACCTCTATGTCCCCCATATCCTGTCACAGACAGGAAACAAAACAGGAAGTGTCGAAGTACGGCTACTTCGTTATAGTCATTGGCTGGATGGTGAGTGGGGTACGGTAGTGTATCCTGTTTGTTTCCTGTCTGTGATTTGATACTACTTCATGTTTTTATGACTGTGTCGAGGACGAGGAAGTAGAGGTAATGGTGATGGTATAGGTGTCAGTGATAGTTCCACTGGTAGTAATCTCATGAATGACAGGGCTAGCGCATACTACTGGGACTAGTGGCTTTAACATCAAAATGAGTCTCTAAATCAGGCCTCAAGAATTGCATTTAGGGGCATATTTATACTCCGTTTGCGCCGAATTTGAGTCGTTTTTTTCGACGCGAATTCGACGCAAAACTAACTCCATATTTATACTTTGGCGTTAGACGCGTCTAGCGCCAAAGTTCATGGAGTTAGCGTCATTTTTTTGCGTGAACACCTTCCTTGCGTTAATGATATGCAAGGTAGGCGTTCCCGTCTTAAAAAATGACTCCGATGCATATGCTTCGTATTTATACTCCCGGGGAAAAACTGATGCCCAGGAGTGGGCGGGTCTAAAAAACCTGCATTTGCGCCGGATTTTAGCGCCTGGGTCAGGGCAGGCGTTAAGGGACCTGTGGGCTCAGAATGAGCCCAGAGGTGCCCTCCCCTGCCCCCAGGGACACCCCCTGCCACCCTTGCCCACCCCAGGAGGACACCCAAGGATGGAGGGACCCACCCCAGGGACATTAAGGTAAGTTCAGGTAAGTTTTATTTTTTTATTTTTTTTTGTGGCATAGGGGGACCTGATTTGTGCCCCCCTACATGCCACTATGCCCAATGACCATGCCCAGGGGACAGAAGTCCCCTGGGCATGGCCATTGGGCAAGGGGGCATGACTCCTGTCTTTGCTAAGACAGGAGTCATTTCAATGGGGGTTGGGCATCGTAAAAAATGGCGCAAATCGGGTTGAGGCGATTTTTTTGCCTCAGCCTGACTTGCACCATTTGTGGACGCCCATACGCCATTTTCCCCCTACGCCGGCGCTGCCTGGTGTACGTCGTTTTTTTTAACGCACACCAGACAGCGCCGGCGGCTAACGCCGGCTAACGTCATTCAATAAATACGGCACCCGCATGGCGCTTCAGAATGGCGTTAGCCGGCGCTAATTTTTTTGGCGCAAAACTGCGTTAGCGCAGTTTTGCGTCAAAAAGTATAAATATGGCCCTTAGTGTTAAGTTTAGCCATTAAAATCACATACAGAGATCCGAGTCTCGATTTCTGTGTCTCTTTTTCTATAGAAGCAAAAAAACGCTATCGTTGTGTGCAGTCAATTACATTCACTTAGATTTAACATTAAAAACGAAATCATTCATTTTTATAAGAAAATTCGCTTAGTTTTATCTCTTATATCTAGGTTTTTTTGAATTGCTGCGAGACGCTCCCTGCCATATTAACGGAGGAGAAAGAACAAGATGCTTGAGTGAGATCATGCCTTGCTGATGTCTCCAGGGAGACGTGCTTCTCTCCTGTATCACAGTACACTGCCCCTTTGGGGTCTCATCATTTGTGAAACATTATGAATTAATGCCCCCGGGATCAGGACGCCTGTCACCAACGAGCAGTAGGTCAGTGTCTTGGAATACATTAGCATATAAATCAGAGATCCAAAACCATATGTGGCACGGAAGATGGATCTACAAGAAGAAAGACACGTAATGTCGGTGTTTAGTCGCCGAATTCGTCATCCTGGAATCACAAGTTCAACACTCAATTCCCAACAAACATGCCTTTTAATCTTGTTCACGTCATGTAAACCTGGACTGCTTCAGTGCAAGGCTGATAGAAAAAAGTGCAGGAAACTCTGAATGATATTCACGTGGACAGATGCTGTGTTTTAAAGTGCCATAACAATTACATGTGTTATCTTGTCTACTCTTGAAGTAAAGTACACAGATCTGAAGTGTCAGTTTACGTTCACCCACTAGGAATGTCCATCTCCTGGCCTGCTCTCGCAAGGAAGTGACGTTTCATCCAAATCTGCTGACGGCAGCTTCCATGATGTAGCATTGTAGCAATAGCAGCCTTTCTATGCCGTGTTACATTTAAGCCCAGTTGCATAACGCCATGTGAGCAATGATAATTTAAAGTCCAAACATACCTATGTTGAGAGACAGTGGAACTACCCTGTGGACGAATCACTTGTAGGTTGTGACAATCCGAGACACACAATGTATTGAAAATATTCTGAACCGAAAATCCTCATTTTCAAGATCGTATTGTTCCTGTCTGCCTCCCTCGTGCTTAGAAGGTTGATAGAGCAGCAACCACCGCTTCTCGCTTTGAACTCTGCTGCCTGTATCTCTTGCACTTACCTGCAGTGTTTCTGAATGAGTGCAAGTGCCATGAGGGCACGATATCCTTGAAACTAAACTCATATCTCAGTACGGCACCTGTGCAAGGGTTTTGTGATGCTGCCCCTTACTTCTCAGCACCACACCGACAATGGACGCTTAGAAGCCTGCCAGTACATATAGCTTAAAATTGAATTTTATTTTTAAAGAGCAAGAAGGATTACAATGAAAGGGAGGCATTTTTTAATTATCGGCCACCTCTAAATAGAAAATGTCAAAAGAGAGGAAATGTCACTCTTTTTTTATTAAAGAGGCTTAAAGGCTCCACTAATTAGGGATTTTTGACATATGAAAATATTTTGCCAAATGACTTTGAATGTAGTGTAGAGCATCAAACAAGAGATTGTCTATTGCCTGGTACATTGGCAGAACCGTTCTCATTTTTTTTTTGATTTGTGGACTGACAAGCCTGCTAGAAGGCATACACCCACTAGTCATTAAGGAAAAAGGGCAGTGGCAATACATTATTAGAGGACACAGATGGAGGCCAGTAAGAGAGACCAGGAGTTGTTAATCCAAGATGCCATGACTCAAACATTAATGCATCACGCGTCGCTGGCACACCTATACAATGTAAGCCTAGGAGAAAATGGTGTGATACTCTGACGACCTCTCACCATTTTTGAGCCTTCAAGAGCTGTTACTTTTACATATCTCAAACTATTCATACCCATGTGACAATACGACATTTTAAACAAAATCTGCTCTGATTGAGAGCCATCAGCCCCAAACTGGAACGCATATCAACCCCTAATGTTGCTATCAATATAACAATATCAGAATTGTTTCCTGAGCAATTTTATTTCATTACTGTATTCCAAAACCTTTAATGGACAAATTGGCATCTGCAGCTGGAATAAACTGGTAGTGTATTAACTTGAATAACTATTAATAAATGTGCATATAATGGACTACTATCCAAATTCCTATTAGGTAATTTGGGCCAGTAACTTTAAAAATTGAAAACAGTGTTTTTATATACACATCCAAACATTTTTAACAGCACTAACCTTTAAGCAAGGGTTATCTACTCTTCATGAATCCGGTAGCCTAAAATATCCTAATATCTATGGAATATATTAGCCAATTTATTTGTCCTGTTACTCTTATAAAAACGGGTTCAGTTAGTGGGAGAATCTTGATTGGATCATTTTGGCAAAGTAGGGGTCACACTTGTCTTCAGTCTTCAGTCAGTGGCCTAGAAGTCTACAAGCAGGAAAAGGGAACAGCTATTCTACTGCTTTGTGTTCTTCCAGTTATCATTTGATTTGATAGACCACAGAAAAGTATAAGCATAGCTGGTTGTCCTCAATATTGGACCAAAATAACAGATCCAGGTGCTATTTAGTGATAACAATAAACAATGAACTATGTAAGTGTCAGAATTTGGGTTAGCACTATGGGTGGGCGCAATGCCAACCAACTTAATAAACAGAATCTTGTTAGGTCAAAATACATTTATTGGAGAATCTTTGATCAATCTGTGATAGTTATAACTCAAGCTGCAGGCAGTCCAAAGAGATTGGTGCTTTAACTTGAAGTGGTTTCAACAATTTTTCAGTCAGGAAAACAACATGACAAAATTGCCTAACCAGTTTTGAAAATAGAGAAAAATTAAATGAACAACAAAGACACCAATATCATTAAAATAGTTTAAAGAGACACAAATACATGATTTTTTAAAAAGTTTTTGGGCAAAATGAACCCAGAAAAATTAAAGCTCCACTGAAAAATGACAATCTGAGGTGAACTGGGTCTTTGGTGCAATTTCAGATAACTACAGTGGAGTGGGGGTCAATTGCACCTTTAGACTTAGTGCTCAATTTAAAGTTTGGCAGACAGGGAACACTGCCTTAAATGCAACAAAGTATACTGTCTGCCAAACCCTAGGTCCACCCATCTCATTTAGAGATGAGCAGACGTCACGTTTTCTATCATCAGAGCCCTCATTGGCTCTGTCAACAGAGTATGTCCTCTGATGGCCTAACAGAGCAGGGGTTGTTGAAGGAAAGTCATTAGGTTGCTTGAATGAGAATCTACCTTAAAAAAGCAAAAGACAGGAGGCATCTGGCAAAACAAGAAAGGTTTGTTTAAATAAACATTACTACTGGAACAACAGTTACAGAACCAGGGTCTGAGGACTGTCTCTTGTTGTAAATTGAACTGAAGCACATTTTATACATTTCTTTGGGTGCAATAAAGTCATAAAACAAAATTCCAAACTTGGTAAAAAATGTGAATAGTTTGTAAGGAGTTGTAAATACGATCCCAGATAGGGAATGCTGGTGGCCCTCAAACTGTCGTGGACACAATGTGGGCTAGTGAGTACATGTACAAATGTCAGGCCTGAGGGGTGTGTGTTCACTGTGTGTGCTGTGTGCTGATTGGCTAAGTATACACATTTGCATGCTGTTTCTAACTTTATGGTGTCTTGAGAATGCACACATCCTTCTAAACATGTGTGCTTTATTGGGGCCAATCTCTGGAAACCATTGTAGTGTTGCTGCCTATCTGTGGGATTTGATCTAAGTTTTCCTGTTTGTGTGTTTGACTGTTGGCAAAGTGTTACCCCACCTGTGACCTGTCAGTCATTAACCTTCAGGCCTGGGTTGCAGAGTCTGCCAGATCACGTACTTATGCGCTGGAGTTGATGGAGAGTTCATGATGGGGGAATCTAACATTGGTGATGCAACTTTGTTTGTGTATGAAAATGTATTGTTCATGTATACAAATGTTTTATTGTGTGCATCGTCATTGATTCATCCAATATTAACAATTACACTGCCCATGTTATTTAGGGTGCATTGTGTAATGTCTGTTTTTTTCATTCCATTACTACTAGGAAAAGCCTGGCAGTGAGTGATAGAAAACAACAAAAACTACCCCACTTTCTCGAAGAATACTCCCAGGTTGTAGGGATAATTCGTTAATTGTTTTTCTAAAACAAACTTTGGCTTTGCAAGTTTGTTTCTGAAAAACAACAAAAAAGTTTATAGTTTGGTGACTGGCCTTCAGAACTGACAGGGGTCATAAACCAAGGTTCCTGTACACTGAAAAGAGCCAGCATGATTGTGATTCCTTTCAGTGTGCAGAGATGACCGTTGAGACAGTGTTCATCTCTCAATTTAACAGATGGTACTCCATCGGGATGGAGGAGGTAATATCCACTACCACCCAGAAGGATGGAGTATTATCCGTCAACATCCAAATCAAGCCCTTAGTTTTCAATTGTTGGAAAGTTCATTCTGGTCAGTTTTGCAGCCCCTAACTCCTCAGGGGAGGTTCCTGTCTCCTTAAAGTGAGGTATGGGAGTCAATCCTTCCAGTTCCAAGTTCTCTACCGTAACAGCTTGCCTCTGACAACTTACCATTTTTTGATGGATTGTTTTGTGTTCCATGTCCAAAATCAGAGTTTAGACACCTTTTTTATAAAGTCAAATTAGATTTATTTTCTCAGATAACTCCACATGTTTCCATGTGAAGTCTCAGAGGCCAATGGATCCCTAAACTACCCTTCCATCTATATAATGCTTCCAGCATTTCTGTTTTTCAGTCTGAGATCAGTGGGTTCTACCTCTTGGTTCTACCCTAATTGATCAAAATCTCTCTACTCCATATCTTGGGAATCGTACTTGGGGTTTACACCAGTGCCTGCAAAGTTATGTATACATGTTACTAAACATTTTAAAACTATGTTAGAGATAACCAGCATCTGCCACAGCAGACAAGAAAACTTAAGATAATGATTATGATTAGGTTGGTGAGTTGTCTAGGTATTACATCATGTTTTCTCACAATAAGGGTCATAAATGAATAGAAGTGAATTCCAGCAGATGTGATGTGGCCTATTCATAATAAGTTCAAATGCCTGGGGTAAAATGGGCACAGAACATGAACTGTCATGTAAGAGAAGATGCTACTCTTGAGAAAAGAGACTGGAGAATACAAGAGGGTAGATAATCCTACACCACTTTTGCTAGATGTGGTAAGCTGTTTTAGGCTAGTCCAACATTATCCTACCATTAGAGGTACCCTGTTCAGTGGTGTGATATAAAATATAGGGTGTCCTTGTAGACTGTAGTGAGAGGCCTCTGAAATGCATATATCTCATGTATATTCACACGCCTTAGGCTGAATGGAAGGCCTCAAAGTGACAGCAGAGGCCTGCTTTATGCCCCTTTGGAATAATGCACAAACCAATTTTTCAAATTGACTATGGTCTGAATCTGTATTGTTTTGTAAATTAAAGTTGTCATTTTAATTGCAAGACCTTATAATACTGCATATACACGATAACAGGCCTCAGCACAGCTTACAATTTTGCACTTCATGAAATCAATATAATACAGAGTATTTATGTAATAGGACACAGTTGGCACCTCCACAATTTAAGTCCCTTACCTTCAAGCTTGATTAAAATTTCCTCGATACTTGAACCGAAAACAGTGCAACTCGGTGATTCTTAACCTTTTGACTTCTGTGGACCCCCCTCAATCATTATTAGAACCTGGGGACACCCACTGAATTATTATTGGTATACTGGTCTCCCCACTGAGTCATTTTCTGAAGCAGGGGCTTCCTGCCTAAGCATTTTTGATGATTTGAAGCACAAAAAATATACAAAAAAACAGAAATAATGAAACAAATACACAAATGATGAAATGCTGTATTTGATTTGAAAACAACTATTTAAAAACATCAAAACTGTAATTGCCATGGTAAGGTTGGAGCATTTCTATATTCAATTGAGGCCACTCATCGTCCATACTAAATTGTTTTATTCACTTGCCCTGCTCCCACAACTCAATCTGAGGATACTATCTTAGTTTTTAATCTCACATTTTTATTTTCTTCACATTAACAGAGGATTTTAACATTTCCAACTTTACATTGTGCTTCTTTATTTATATACACTTTATTAATTTGTAAATGTTATTTAATATTCTAAGCAGTCATGGACCTCCTGAGTAGGCTTTGCAAACCCCCAAGGGTCCTCAGACCACAGGTTATGAACTGAGCTAGCATAACTTGACTGTGCCATTATGTATTACAGAATGAGAAAATAAAAGGCATTATCCAACATATATAGTGTGTGTTTAAATATATTTATGTAAAATAAGAAACGAAAAGTCATGAACTGAAATGTATTTATAAGTAGAGAAATAGAATGATCATATGCAAATCACATGTATAAAATATTATTTCATGAATTAATATTATGATCTCCTAGTTAATCGACTTTTTCACAGTTGTTCCTCATTTATATTGTTTAAGTGAAATGCACGTATAATCATGTATTTGAATGTGCATTAAGAGTAAGGACAAATTAAGAGGCCTGAAAATGCTTTCTTGTGTTTAACCTTTAATGTGAAAGTCTGCTTTACTATGTATTTCTTTGCTTGCAAGTGCATCAACAAGCCTTATTTTAATGAAAAGTCTGTTGTTAGTTATAGATAAGGGCATGCACGTCAATTCTTCAAAATGCTAGGGGTAGCGGAAGTGACATCACACACCCTTTGACCTTCAATTTCACAGTCACACATTCTTACACATACACACCTTTACAATTACACATACACTCTCTCACATAAACACACACACACCTGCAAGCACTCCCACACAATATACTTTTCAAAAACACTTTTTTTTAAACTTACCTCAGCTGCCATGGAAGGCTATGTTCCAGTTAATTGCACTCAAGTTCTATTACACTAACAGTGAATAAGAAAACAGAGTAGAGCCTCAACCCACGTCAACAAAGATGCGCTGCCACTGTGTGCCTGGCATTGACTTTGCCACCTTTGAGGCCAGGGGGAAGTAAAGACAGTGCCAGGGGTCGCAAAGGGCAAGCTAGGGGTCACAGCTGCAACCCTAAATGACGTCCATGGATAAGGGGTATGAGGAGACAGGTTGCCAAGGACAGGAGTGTAAATGAGGATCTGTGCTGAGAACTACCCTCCAGATTCCGGAAGACGAGAACAATTCCCAGGTCATCCCGATGGCTGATTAAAGAGATGGAGGCCTAGTTAAAGGCTACCATTCACGACTGTGCACAAGCGAACGGAAATGTACTGGTACTGACGTCAACTATCTGAAGTTTCAGGGGACAAGAGTGTTTTAGATAACTAGATATTCAGACTCTTCTTGCCCTTTCATTAGAGCAGAGCCTTAAGAAACTTAGAGAGATATAGACCTCTGCTTCCTTATTCCTTGGCTAATGTGGCTTTACACTATACACATCTCTCTTGTTGAAACCCCTACTAAGGTTTCAGCTGTGCTGACACTTTGCTTTATTTCCCATATTAAAATTTATATCATTTTGGGGCTTCCTGTATCTTATTAGAGTAATTAGGTAAACATAGGTTAAATGGCTAGGCAGGAGAACCAAAGCTTGAACATGGAGAACTAAGTGTTACACCTGTTATTCCTTATTTTCTGTTTTGTTGGTACTGAAGTATTGATTTGTTTAATGTTGGTGCAGTTCAACTTTCTTCAACACTTTAATTCACCTTTGGTGATCTTATATTTGTATAGCATGTTTTTGAGACTCCTTTATATCAGTCTGGCTTTGAATTTGTAATACTTTGTTAAACTTTAATTGCCTCCAAGAGTCAATGTGTGGCCACATGGATTACACTGTAATTTTATGTTGAATGGTTTATTGTGTTTCTATTCACCTCTCAGAACTGAGAAAAAGATTCATTGGGCCCAAGACATTAGTAATAGTGCCAGACGCTGGATCAGAACCACTGGTGTAGCTCATGTAAAATAAATTTACACCAGACCTTAGAGATTTCAGCACATGGAAGGATTCAGACCATAGAAACTGTTCTGTGCACCACAGACTTACGCAAGTCTTTAGGGTGCACTCCCTTTGCAGTCAGAAATGTCTTTGAATGCATGCTCCCAAATGCCCAAACCCTCTGCCCCCACTCTCCACCCACACACACACCCTTCACACACACACATTAATGACACCCTCTGGTCCTTATTTGAACATTTGGACGGTGTTATTCTTGGATGCCAAGAAGCACTACTGCTGGGAATTGTCTGCAGAACCACGATCCGATGAAAAAATAAAATAAAAAATAACACGCTCTTCCCGAAAGTGCTAGTGTTAATAGACTGAGGGGTTATTTCCGGTGGACATTTTATAGGAAAGGTTCGTACATTAATTGGACTAACGGTGACCTTTGAATGAACTGGGCAGCCTGACAACTGCAGTAAATCCTATTACTCTGGAGGGGCATCATATATTTTCTTTCCTAATAAACTGATTGCTTGGCCATCAATTGAAGGCATATTGTGCCGTGATTCATGTCCGGTCTGCAGTAGTCCCATGGCTGCTTTTTGTGACTCTAAAAGGTAATTACGGAGCGCTGCTGTTGTCAAGGATGCGCCGAGCATGAGCATTAGGTCTGATCCACCGCCATCGGCAAACATAATACTTTCTGCTGTAAAATTCTTTTCCCGCTCTCTGCGACTTCATTGATTTTACATCAGGCCCATGCAAATTCGGACGGGAAAGCCAGCGTGTTCTCTTGTTAGGAGCCAAGCAAGAATTCTCAAGTGCCGCTGCTACCAGGGCGTCCTGTTAATAAACCGCAGCAGAGAATGTAGTGGGTTCCTGCAGCGGACTGTGAATTACCGCCTCAGAGCCCAGGAACGCGCGGCCATTTCTGTCGTTTTCTCAGTGAGGAGGAATGTTTTATTTTTTTCCCCTGCAATCTGTTAGAACCAGTTCTACCTGAGAATGGAGGCTGAATCACCTCTGCTTCTGTCAGAGTTCATTCATCTCCCTGACAGCGCCGGCCTCAAATGCCAATAAGGGCGCGGACTGCAGAGGGCCTTTGCATCCGGGGAAGCCGCGAGTTTCCCACCTCAGAGACAGCAGGGGCCGAGAGCCAGCTGGATTGCTTCACACAGGACTGCTGAACCCTGTACCTTTGCCTCACCTCAGAAGTGTTTACAAGTGGATTGACAGAGCATCTGATGTATGTAGTGTCGGGATCTATTGCTGCGAGGGCTACCCTCAAACACGCTGGAAGGCGGGGCGAGGTGACCCGCACATATGTTCCATATAAAAAAGATTACTACAATGTCGAAGTTAAAAATGCGTCCACTACCAAACCGACGTTGGCATCGCTTTTCCTATTTATTCTACTCGGCCATTTCCAATCAGCATCACAAGGTGCATGCCACAAGTCCGACTGCATCCTTCCAACATAAATGCCACAATATAAATGCACCCAGATGCCAGACTGTTGCTAGAAGTTCTGGGTGAGAGGAAGTCACGCTTCACGCAAGGTGTGTACGCACAGACGCACACTCAGACATGCTCACTGCATTCTGAAAAGAACTGTTGACTTCACGGTGCCCTTGAAAGCACCCGCTGCAGCTCGAGCAAAGTTCGTGTCCTGATATAGCTGAACGTGAGTCTGCCAGTCTTAATCAGAGCACAAATGCACCGTGAGCTTTGGTACCTACGGGACCAAAGCCAGCGGTGAACTTCTTACAACCTCTCAGAACAGACAGCTCTTCCTGGGTTCATTCTCAGCAGGCTGTACAAACAGTCCACCTTAATGAAATATATTTTCCGATTAAGTATTGGGACCTCTCGAGCCTGCCTGCTTTTAGTTATGGTAAAGTAAAATAACACAAACACTAATAAATATCCTAGGTTATCGTGAACGCTTTCGGCTGCATTAGCCTTTCACCAACAAATTCAAATCTGGCGCTACCATTGGACGTACTGATCCGTACTGCAAATGAAAAGCACCCTTACTGAAATCGAGGGCAAGCAACAAAAAAGCAAATATGAATGTTTAATTTATTCTAAGCTTAAAAATGGACAGTAAGCAAGTAAACAGGTGGAAGGAGAGCTGGTTAGGAAATTGTCCTGGGAGCCCTCCTTACAGGAAGGGAAGCAAGCACTTAGAAGGTCAGGGCACTTAGCCCGTTTTATAACCAGGCTTATAAAACAATCTTCACTGATAGGATGAATGTGTGTGATAGGGGCATATGGGATGTATGGGAAATGAGATGTAGGCACTGAGACTAATTTTGAATGTTGTTACAGCTGGCTATGTTGATTAATACTACAACAGCACAGTGAGTACAGCAAACAATTCATTTCATTGTGTTAGGCTTTTGATTTAAATCTCTGGTGTGCCACAGAAACTCGGGAATCTGACTGACCCACAGCCAGTGACCAACAGTCCTTGCCAGAACAACTTGAAAAAGGAATTCAAAGTAGTCTCTCCAGGTCCTGACACTAGACTACATTTGTGCCATTTTCGTGAGTCGAAATACTGATGCCAATGGAGCCTGACACCAAATTGTCCCTTAGCCATGCTAATACTTTATTCTGCAACGCCTTTGCTGCTTCCTTCCGGTTAACTCTTGGAACGCCGGTGAGAACGATGCTATGTTCATCTTGGATTAAAACCTATAAGATTGTATCTAAGATATGTGTCATGTTCTTTTTGTGTTCTAAACCGGCCCCTGCATGTTTTGTTTGCGATGTCCAACACATGAGAAAGTCATGAGGCTAGTGCTTTTAGGGTGATAAAGTACATGGGAGAACTCAAAAAAGGGTCGTGACCGAAGAAGAAATGCTAGGAATCATTTTCAAGCGACCTTACCTATGTAATTAGGAAGATGGCTTAAGACGTGTAACCTCCGGAATAGTATTGGATCTCTCGCAGTGCATTTTCTGTAATTGCACCCATGCATACAGCACAACAGGAATACACTTAAAGACAAACCAGACCTGTTGGCTTTGCCTGTGTGTGAAATATGTGAGCAAAAACATTAGATTTTGTAAAGAGTTAAAATTGAAAATGTTTCAATTCTGAAAATGTGACATAGTCAATGAAACATTACTAAGGAGCACTGCTTTTTCTTTTTCTATGATGCTGTCCATATTTTGACAGCTGCGAATCCCATTCAAACATTTCCCTACACCTGCAATTCACACATATGTGACAGTCTCACAGACTGCAGAGACGGCCAAGGATTGGATGTGCATATAGTCTGCACACATTTATGACCCATTAAGAGGCACTATGAGAAACCTACACTGCAGTCAACCTCAGCTTCAAAGTTCTCAAAACTGCCCAATAGAAAACACTTCTAACAACTTGAATTCACCCAGGCACCAATACGTTCACAGAATGCACTACACGAGACTCATATGATGCATGAAAAAAGCTACAGAAACACAAATAATCGAGGGGAATGCAAGATGAAGTAACACTATATTTCTGATATGGATTACCTAAAATGTGTTTGCAGTCATTGTTGAGAATTCGATCAGTGTTTTTACCCATAAAATTAAGGGCATGAATACAGGGCTCAATAATACCTGTTTCAAAGTAAGCCTTTAATGCAGCCAAGTCTGAGATCTGGCATAACCCAGCCAACATAAAGCCATGCATAAGGGAGTTCTTCACTGACTCATTTATATACTCTTGCATCACTGATGTGTTGCTGCTGCAACAAATACACAACCTGTCAAGGGGAGGATGAGAGGGTACTCACTGATGGGTAGCACCTTAACCTATGCCCCCCACCGAGTGGTAGTTGTGGCCAGCTATTTTGCTTGGGTGGTTTGTCACTGACTACACTGACTTAGATCTCTCCTTTGGCAACATAAATTGTACTTTCCAACCTGCACATCCTGATGGAGAAGCTGGCCTTAATTTGTGAGGACAAATAAGCCAGATGCCATACGTCTCCTGGCTTTGCAAGAACCTGCCCATGAAACATAGGTAATGCTTCTCAAAGAGATCGATGGGCACAAGCAGGCATTACAAAGCCTGATTAAATAGGACTGCAAATGCGCATCCCACAGTTTTACAGTTACAAAATATTTCTGCTTCATAGCTCCTGCTTGCAGGACTGTCTTTCATTTGAAAGCAATTTGGCAAATTTAACTTCGGCTTTAATAGTGAGCAGCAAATACAAATAAAAGAAACAAATAACAGGGGAAGTGAAGTAATGGATAAAATTGAACTAACATAATTTTGGCTAAACTAAAACATAAAGCAAGATCTCAGTTAAGGTTTAAAAAGCTTTTACGCATATTCCTAGATTCTGTAGTAAGAGTTTCAAAGAAAATCATGCTGAGCTACTAACATTGTGAGTGTGGTTATAGCAACCAGGTCACATAACATTAAATTAGCGCCCCCCATGCAAGGCTACAAGCAATGATCACATCAGTGCATCTAACAGCGTTGTGCAAAATGCTTTACCAGTTTGGAATGCCTTTTTATGGTTTACATCGGAGAGCCAAACCTACAATGCCACTGAAACTACGTTAGTAATATCAGTGATATAACCGCAATGCCACACGATTTATCACTCAAATATCAGTTGGAAATGCAATCATTTTTCACCAGCAGATTATAATGTCTGAAATATTTGTCTTGAATACACACTTTTCAGTTGTGAGATACATAGATTAATGCATTCAAGTAAAATCTTCTACTTTAGTAAGTTGGACTGTACTACAGCACAACACTACTTACAGGTA
Source organism: Pleurodeles waltl (assembly GCF_031143425.1). Classification (NCBI taxonomy): domain Eukaryota; kingdom Metazoa; phylum Chordata; class Amphibia; order Caudata; family Salamandridae; genus Pleurodeles; species Pleurodeles waltl. The sequence goes on from NC_090437.1 coordinate 1,063,324,718, forward strand.
GGTGGGGAGCTACCACTAGCTTACGAGCTAATGGTTGGAGATGCCTGAACTATTGACCAGAAGGCTGATGCGTAAGGGCAGACATGATATTAATTGATGATCACTCCTCACTCAGGAAGACACTCTCTGAGTTCAGTCATGTGTGTATAAGACTTGTGCCACGTATATTTACATCAAGGGGAAAATAATACTATTCAGTGAATTTCTGTCCCTTTTCTTTCCATGAAGTTCAACATTCCTGGCAAGAGTAAAATACACCAGTTTCACACATAATTTCGTAATGATCATATTATGTTATATATTGGAGACAATGGATATTGTTAGACCTGGCATCCTTGGCATGGTTCCCCCTAAGATTTTTGCCTCCTGACCTCCTGTTTTCTGACTTCGTTTTTGTTGGCTTTAGGACTCTGTGCACTTTTCTACTGCTGACCAGTGCTAAAGTGAATGTGCTCTTTCTCTAAAATATGACGCCGCTGGGTTATCCACAATTGGTATAATTAATTTACTTATAAGTCCCTAGTAAAGTGCAGTTCCTGCGCCCAGGGCCTGTAAACTAAATGATACTAGTGGGTCTGCTACACTGATTGGTTCACCCACTGCTGTAGCCCTTTAAACATGACTCGGGTCTGCCATTGAATAGCCTGTGTGTGCAGTTTTATACTGCCATGTTGACCCGACAAGTTAACCCTCTTGCCAGGCCAAAGCCTTCCTTTCTAATACATATAAGTCACCCCCTAAGGTAGACCATGGACAGCCCTAAGGGCATGTATTTAAAAAGTGTATTTAAAAAGTTGGACATGTACTTTTAATTTTCAGATGTCTAGGTAGCGAACAACTCTTAAATTCATTTTTTACTACTGCAAGGCTTATCTCTCCCACAGGTTAATATTTGAATTGCTGTATTACATTTTTTAAGTGTAATTTCCAATTGGGAAGAAATGGGACTCCCAAGCTTGGTGACTCTGGAATAACAATTAAAAAATACAACTTATGGTGAAGTTGGATTTTAAATGGTAATTCTGAAAATGCCACATTTAGAAAGTTGGCATTGTCTTGCTTTAACTCATCTAGTGCCTCCTGCTTGTCTCTCACTACACATCTGGGTGGGTGATACCTGGGATCTTATGCATTAATTCAGATAACCACACACAAAGGGAGCTTAGTCTGACTGATAGGCAATCTGCATGTTGATGGCCCATCCTGGGCAGTATAGGAGGGAGGAGCTGACATTTATACCTGAACAGGTTGGGTCCGGAGCTCTCCCAAAGGGCTGTATAACCCACTGTAGTGTACCTGGAGCCAGGGCAGAAGGGCAGGAAGGACAAGGGCTTTCTGCACTTCAAGTCCACCTCACTTCAAAGGCACCCCTTCTGACCCTACCTCAACTTCTGACCCTACCAAATGTGTACACTTCTAGATCTGAGGACATTTTTCCAGGAAGAAGAGCAGCTGTGCTGCTAAAGGGACTGACACTGTGATGGAACTCTGCTGGTGTTTGCCGGACTCCTACTTTGCTGTGCCTGCCCTCCTGCCTGATGCCTTCCTTGCATGGGAATGAGAAGGACTGGACCTACATTTCTACATCCCCAGAACCAAAGTGAATCCAAGGGCTTGTTGGCTTGTCTCCTGTTTTGAAGTTTCAGGTTCATCAATGACTTCACTCACCTCTGCTACAGCTGCTGGACTCTGCAAAGTCCTGCTCTGCCAAGGGATGCCAATCCAGTCATGGGGACTTGGAGGTGGGTTTCTCTGTGCTGATCCAGAAGAATCCACATATTGCCGCCACTACACCAATTGGAACTGCCACATCTCACCTTGACACCGGTGCAATGCTGCTGAGGATGATGGCATCACTACACTGATTACAAACAGCCGAATCAATGCATTGCCATCATACCAACTCATCACCTTCACATCGCCGGTTGCGCGGCCTGACAACGACACATCATCTTTTTTGCAAGAAGTTTGATGCCACACCACTTATCGAGGATCCACAACTGTGCGGCTCAATGCCAATGCATCTCCGGCTCCAAGGAACCAACAAATCACTTTTGCATCATCTTCTCTGCTCCTTGCATCCGATCCTCAATGTCAACACAACCTTCCATTGAAGGTATTCTTTCAGTGGGACGAGACTGATTCCTGTAGCTGGCTCGCACTCCATTCTGAAAGGCCTGAATGTTTGACTTTAGCCTGAGCTAGAGCGACCAGATAGCTCCGGTTGGCGCTTTAAGCTTTTAAGCACTAAAATTACAGATATTCTCTAAAAATTCATATCTCCAATTCTACTTATTGAATTTTTGTCAATTTGGTCTTGGTTTGATCACTGAATTGAGAACAACTTTTCTAACCTGGTGTGGATTATTTTTGTGTGGTCTTTTCACTTTTCTACTGTTTTAAGTGTTGCACAAATATTTTATGCATTGCTGCCGAAGTTCAGTTTGCCTGCTCTGTGCCAAGCTACCAGAGGGTGAGCACACATTAATTTATGGTGTTTATCTGAATTACCATGACAAGGATTGTGGTTCCTGCTTAGACAGGGTGAATACTTCTGCCAACCAAAAATACAATTTCTACCAGATATTTTAAAATATTTCCTAGAATTTGTTTCCTAGATTCAAATATTAACCAATTGTAACCCTATTTCTCTCTGAAGAGAAAGAATTCGGTATAGAAAAGAATAATTGCATAAAAAACGATTATACCGATTATAACGATTATTTCATTAGTGAAAGTTAAGATCGCATACAAATAAGCAAAGATTCTTAATTTAGCACCATTATTTCTCCTGGTTAAAAAGCAGATGTAATAAAATTTCCCCAATTCACACCCGACCCAGCAATGGTCTATCCTATCTCTTTTTCAATAAAGTACAACATAGGCTTAAAGCGATTCTCTGCGTTGTGAATATTCTGTCCTAAGGGCAGATTGTTGCCAAGCAAGGCTTCAAGGAAACAATGCCAGGTTTGAGCTTCAATGCACTAACGTGCACAGTCTCAGTCTCTCTGCCTGCCCTTCGGCTCTGCTGATCTCAAGGGCACGCCCTAGTGTTGTGCAAATAGTGAATAGATGGCTATCTCCGTGTTTGCCAGAACTGCAAATGAAAAGCACCGGTATTGTAATCGAGGGAGAGCAACAAAAGAAGCAAATGTGAATGTTTCTTTGGAAACGATAACAGGGTCAGGATGAATGTATTCACAGCTAATACGTCGACAGATTGCAACATTCTGTACAAAGGTGTTGAATTCGTGCTCTTTCACAAAACGCTTAACAATGCACGCATACTTTTTAATTTATGTTTTGTAGCTTGCGCGTCAGGTCCAGTGTTATTTCGCTCGTTCCAGTTGCTTGTGCTAGGTCTGACAGAAGAAAATAATGTGCTTTGTTCCAGGGAGGGAATATAAAGGTTCTAAAAAATAAAGGTGTTTTCCATAGGTGAGGGGGACAATCTAACTATACAACATTTGTAACAATAAATTATTTTATGATACTACCAAGGCCATGTAATAGCATATTCTTTAACAGCCCATTCCACTAGTGGCACAATGATAGTCCACGGCAATTCTGCTATGTTATGTTATTTTATGTCGTGTTGTGTCATGTCATACCATGTTATGTTACCTTAAGTTGTGCTATGTTGCCTTCTTCCAGAGTAAAGTACTTAAGAGCATTGTTGATCAGGATGCACTTTTTGTTTGGTTTCCCTCGGTTATATATGATTTTTGCATTTAGTTGTGTTTGGTTATTAGACATTTGTCAGTTGTCATTTTTATTAATGGCTTTTGCAGGTTTATTTAAAAGTAAAATTAACTTGAGCCAAATAAATATCTTTGTAGTGTGTTATGTGTAGAAGGATATGCGTACCAAGGGACTTCGCCATTTTTTGTTTAGCTTACTGCCTTGGTTATTCATTTCCTTCCATGTCAACTTTTTTTACTAGAGTGGAATTGCTAGTGAGGTGCATAACTATGATCTGGTGTACGAGTAAATGGGCGCTATGTTTAACCTAACTTTGATAATGTATCTGAGTGTTGGGAGGGATATCTGGATGTTGAAATGACATCACATTGCCAACTGTGTGGCTTTGGGGATATGCTGGACATGGGCAGGCTCAGTTTTGAAAGATAAAACATGGGTGTGATTGAACATATTTTGGGAAATTAATAAGGTTAGGATGAAAGTACTCATGGCAGCCCAATGATATGTGATTGTAGGGAACTCTTGGGTGTCCGGTGATAAGTGATTATGTCATCTTACACCTTATGATGCAGACATGACAGATCTGAAGCATGTTAAGTATGTGCGGTAAGATCGTTCTACTTTTTACTGATTGGTGGGTTTCATTCGGTATCCTGACTTTAGAAGACAATTGCATTATGACAATACCCACCTAGGCAAATAGTCTTATTTTAAGTTAATAAAATAGTGTTGTCATGTTGGAGAGAATCAACACAGTCACACAAAACTGACCAGTGTAGGTTTAAAATAATCAGTGCTTAACTCACAGTGGGTCAAAGCAGACAGTATACACGTTGTGGACTTTACCCATTTCATTCACTTCCTTGGTCCTTGTCTTGTTCCTGAATGTTAGTAACACGAGGCTCGATTTACACAGGTGCTCCCAAATGGCACCCGTGTATGATGACAAAGGACGGCTGGTTTACGCAGATTAGGACACCTACCCACATTACGCAAGGGAGCAGCACTGAGATTTATGAAACTTAAAAGGAGTAATGTATGTGACTACTTAGAATTACAACCCTACCACTACATTATGGATAGGAATGAAAACTTCATGAGTGTTGCACTACACCGCTCATGTACTTCATGAGCATCTGATTACACTAGTTGTAATACAGATGGGGACATTTCTGTCTGCTGTCTGGTAGGGTTGTAATTCTAAGCAGTCACATAAATTACTCCTTTTAAGTTTCATGAATCTCAGAGCTGCTCTGTTGGGTAATGTGGGTAGGTATCATAATCTGTGTTTACTTCCGTCGCTCAGCAGCACCCAGTCAAGATCAGAGTGGTCAATTTAAACACAGGTAGGAACATAGAGATAAAATATTTTCTAAAGAGCACTAAATAAATAAATAAATTAACAAATCTGTGCAAACTGCACAATGTATCCGAGTACATAAGATGTTACATTCAAGATGCCCTGAGTTGGAGTTCCAGTATCCAACAATATGTGCAATGCAATGGGTCTCACATTACGTCGAGTTAGAGCTATTAGTGTTCTAAACTCCTAACTGGACTTTTCTTGCCACATTAAATGAAAAAAAAATTAGTCCAGAAACCATACGGAAAAAATGGAGCCTTGTATGTTTCCAGTAGTTTACTGGTGCTCTTGAGGAGGGCTAAACACCGGAAAAGGCATGATGTATGCATGTCTTTCACGAATATAAACGAGTGAATTTTAAAAGGCAAGCCCACAAACCACTGAAAGTGACTGACATAACATGGGCGTGGTTAAAATCCCCTTAAAGCGATATTAGAAGAGGGATGGCGCGCTTTGCGCTCACTTCTAAAAATAATGAAATTCTGTATATTACATTCTCAAGGAATATGGCCAGCGCTGAAAACTACTCAATGAATGGTTGTCAGACAGATAGGATGAACATGCCCACAAAATTCTACAATAAGTATGTAAAATGTAACAAGTGGTTTGACAAGAACGTTGTTAGTTATGGTAAATCGATTCAAAACATGTTTTCCCAGCACTTGCAGCTGAAATACAGAATGATAAAGGCAAAGGAGACATATTTTTGCAATCGTTCGGAAAAAAAATGACAGAGTAACTAAAGCTCTTCATTTTCTGAACTAGGGCCCAGTAACATCGAACAGAAAAACTCAGACGCATGTTTTATTTCCCAAGGTGCCCCATTAGAAGCATATTTTTCAGAGAGCGTGCGTCTATGCTGCCAGGAACACAATAATGTATCTGCCCAGCATGTGCAGGCTCAAAACTAATCAACGTGCGGGGTCTTAGGCCTGTGCAAAGATTGCGCATGGGGGTTTGTGAAAAAATGAGAAAAATAATCAATGAGTGGAAAAAAATCATATTGTTATTTCTCTGGGAATTTACTGTACTTTCTCAAAGCATGGATGAATTCAATATTTCAGTTGATAATATCATAATTCGTAGGCAAAAATTGAGTTATGTGGTAATAAAATCAGGGATAAGAATGGGCGCTCTAGAGTTTTTGTAGAAATGTCCACTATATGTAATTATTGCATGTACTATGGAGAAAACCTTGGTTAGTTTCAGAAGTCGAAATGGGTGAGATCTGTGGGGAAAGATGCCCCCGTGTTTTTTATTTTTTATTTTATACAAAACTGCTCCCATGCTTTTTGTTAAAAAAACAAGCCTCCCATTACAGTTAAAGCTGATCTTCGGGTGCCTCTGGCTTAAAATAACAAGATGGAGGTCTCTGTGCTGCGAAGCCAAGCAAGAGACGGAGTGTTAAAAAAGAAACACACCATTTCCTCACCAAGGTGCATGCTACCTGAAAGAAATGTAAATATATGCATCTGGTCAATAAGCAAGCATAAAGGCAGCTTGAAATCCAGGATAGACTTTATCTGATGGAGCTACTTGAAGGTACATGGTTATAAAGAGTTATTCGTTTCAAGGAATAATGTAAGTGTATTTCCTGCTGTGTTGTGGAATGTGCCCTTTTAATGGATGTTTATAAACAAGATTGCACTGGATACAATCTGATAGAGTATTCATACAAATATGTGTATTTTGAAAGCACTTGTTCCTTTATTAAACACTAAATTATTGTGCACATTTTGTGGCAGCCTATTTTATAATGTGTGTAATACAATTTTAAAATAATGATTTGCATAGTCACAGTGCTTTCAGATGCAGGATGGGACATCGTAGCAAAAAAGTGCACACAAGTTACTAGTCCCCATTATGCCACTCTGGTCACTGACACAGGCATTTATAGTGATTGCACTAACCAATTGATATTCCATGACATAAAAGAATGCATTTCCCAACAATAACTTTAACTTGCATTTATCTTTCATTTCGGGCGTGTACTCCTATTAAGTTACATGTTGGTGAAAGATGAACAACGTGGTTGCAGAATATTGTGTCATTTCTAGCCACATCTTTGACTTCGCCAGTACAACCCATGAGACCAACGTTCCCAAACTTCACCTGCTTGTTAATTTCCACATTTGCCCTCTCACACCTCTTATTTAGTTTTTCGCGTTTGGTAAATCATGTTTTGTTTATTTCTAAAACATTATACTGCCTCTAGGTATGGGCAAACATATTGACACTTATTGAAGAGATCAATAGCTTTACTCATTAAATCAAAAATGACATTACCACAAAAAACTCAAAGGGAGCACAATTAAATCCATAATATTTTTGAACATGGTGTGATAAACATTTATCATCCTTCTTCTAATAGCCAGTGGTGTTCATACCCACAACGACTTTCAAAAGAGAGAAAGGATTAAGTAATTTGGAAGTTTGTGACTGCTTCTTTCTCAAATCAATAAATAGATGTAAAAAGACTGGGATGTCTAGGAGCCAATACCGAAATCCTCATTTGAAAAAACTGCATATTCCTGTACAAATAACTTCACTCCACTGTATCTCATTCACAAATTTGCAAGAAATAGGAGCACTTAGAAGTGATGCCAAAGGCTAGCATCGAGAAGAATACAAAAACAGACATTTATATGAATACGTTAAACGTTCCATAGACCAAACCTGTCATTAGTGCACTAAAAATTGACCAATGAAATCAAACTCTAGTAAAAGATATATGTTGAACAGAAATTATACTATTTTGGAGCAGTACCATGACTGGTATGTGCTGCTAGTGCACCCCAAAACGGTAATAAGGTCTATCCAGTCACTAGCTGGATTGTGTATGGAAGGACATAGATTAAAAGTAATCTCTGAAAAACCACTTCATTCTGGAAGGGACAGAGACAAGGATTGACTTTCTAAGGAAGAATATCACTTAGTGGTGTCCCTCACCTGCCATATGAATGTCTGTATATTATTCAAGGAAACATGATTAGACGGCTGTGAGGGACGATCTCTGTTAATTTCCTTTATTGTCTACTTTGGCGATCCCTAACCCCCTCAAACAAAAAAAATAATATATGCCTACATGATTATATGCCATAGTTAATATGTTATTAACCCATATTTATAGTGCAGTTGTTAAATACCTCATTTATTTGTGCAAATGAGCACTGCTAAAGATAATAATTCTAGTGTTAAAGTGCAGGAAAGGCCAGTAGGCACATGTGTACACAGACTCTTTGTGCTCTGTATCCGTGCATCTTAACTCTTTTAGACATTTCTATATCCGAGCCCTTTTTTAATTCCCAAGATTGTGGTGCTATAGGTTGGAAAGAGGGGACAGAGCACAAATAGTCTTACTACGTTGTTAGTTAAAGCAAGTTCTATTTCCTTTGTGTTAGAACTGGCATTCTTGGAGTGGTTTCCCATGTCTTTTTGCCTCTGCTTCCCGTATTATTGACTGAGTGCTGGATTTCATTTTTGTTGGTTTTGGCACTCTGGGCGCTTTAGCACTGCTGATCAGTGCTAAAGTGCAAGTGCTTCCTGTGTACATTGTGATTATGATTGGTTTTCTGTGATTCGCATATTTGATTCACTAGTAAGTCCCTAGTGTAGTGCACCCTGTGTGCCAATGGCCTGTAAATCAAATGCTACTAGTGGGTCTGCAGCACTGATTGTGCCACCTACATAAGTGGCTCTGTGGCCTGCCATTGCAGTGTTGGTGCGCAGTTTTTAACTGCCATGTTGACCTGTCCAAATCTTCCCTTTTAGTACATGTAAAACACCCTTAAGGTAGCCCAAGGAAGCCCCATGAGCAGGGTGCAGTGTACTTAAAAGGTAGGACATGTATTGGTGTATTTTACATGGCCTGATAGTGAAATACTGCCAAATTTGTTTTTTAATATTGCAAGGCCTATCACTCCCATAGGTTAACATAGGGATTGCCTTGAAACATCATTTAAATGTAATTTCCCATTGGAAGCAGAAAGAGCTATGTAGTTTGAGGTATCTGAACTCACAATTTAAAAAATACATCTTTTAGTGAAGGTGATTTTTTAATTGTGTATTTGAAAATGCCATTTTTAGAAAGTGGGCATTTTCTTGCTTAACCATTCTCTGCCTCTGCCTGGCAGTAGGATACATGTCTGGGTCAGGATGACAGTTGGGCTGGTTGTTAAATCACTCTAGACAGTCACACAAAGGAAGCTCAGGTGTGCCCTGGATATCCTAATGGGTCTTCCAGGGCTAGAGTGGTGGGAGGAGCTGACTCCTGCACCTGAAAAGGGCTGAGTCTGTCCTTACACAATGGAGTCTCCAACCCCCTAGAGTGTGTCTGGGACCAGGGCAGGAAGGCATGTCTTGTGCACTACAAAGACTTTCCTCTAAAGGTTACCTACTTCAAAGGCAGAAATTAGTATAAGTATTGGATTAAAACCCAAGGCTTTTAGAATACTTCTGGATCAAGAAGAGACTCTACCAAGGAGAAGAGCTGAAGAGCTATGAGTAGGAGTACTGCCTCTTTGCTGTGTGTGCTTTGCTGGGTTGGCCTGCAGTTGCTTCTTCTGCTTTTGAGTGGACAAAGTCTGGACGTTGCTGTGTATCCTGCCTGTGAAGTTTCTCCAAGAGTTTGGACTTTGCTTGCCTCCTGTTAAGAAGTCTCAGGGACATCAAAGACTTCACCTATCAGCCCCTGGGTTCTCTTGCTGATTACCCTGACTTGCAAGAAGTGTCCACTCCAATTCCTGGGCCCATGGGAGTGAAATCTGGATAAAACAAGAAGAAAGGGGCATATACAGAATCAGTGCTGCTGCTTGACTCCCCACCATTGCCTGCACCCGAAGCTGTGGTCCCTGCGGAAGCGCAGTGACCGACACTGCAGGCCCCGATGCCACGTCCTGCAACATCATGAGTCCTGAAGTGAGACCTGACTCCACCACGCACCTGTGGCCCATGGTATGGCCGCGATGCCACAAAGTCGTCCCATTGGGTCTTGACCCAGTGGACTAATCAAACTGGCTGGATTGTAAGAAATGAATGCCTCATCACCAATGCTGCCTCACCTCCGCTCCCTCCGTAGCAGTAAGGAACCAATGCCTCTCCTCTTGAGTAGCAGTACAAAACAGACGCCGCACCGACTCCATGCCACATCTTTGATTCTGCCTTCATTTCTAATGTACTGTACCTGGGGACTGTGAGGCCGACTCTGTAACCTGTGCAGCACTCCCTCGTGAGTGGTGTTGCACTGTTGGGAACAACTCAGCACCGTGATAGCACCATTTGGAGCTATTGTGTTTCTAAGTGCTTTATTGTGATTTACTCTTTTAAAATTCATATCTTTGCTTGTGTAAGTTGTATTTTTGTTGTTTTGGTCTTGTTTTACGTAGATAATATTGGCTATTTTTCTAAACTGATGTGGTGCTCATTTGTAGAATTTTCACTGTGTTACTGTGTGTGAGTACAAATACTTAAAACATTGCCTCAGAGATAAGCTTGACTGCTCATGCCAAGCTACCAAGAGGGTGAGCATGGTTATTTTATGAGTGTGACTCCCTCACCCTGACTAGAGTGAGGGCCCCTACTTGGACAAGGTGTAAACTAACTGCCAACTAAAGACCCTATTTGTAACAATGGTGAACAGCGGTGAGGATAGGACTTGTGCTTGTACCTGACATATGGGTCATTGCATAGTGAAGACCATTATGTGACCCCATATTCCTTTTTGATTTTTTTCTCTTTTTTTTGACAACTCTTGGAGTTATCCAAAAATCATGTCTCTGTCTGGTGAACCAGCAATTGAAGTTGCAGAGGTTGTGTTTAAGATTGAGAAGCTGAAACCCTACACAGTGCCTCAGCTGAAACAGTTCTGCAAGCTCTTAATTGACCTGTGAAGAATGCCTCTAGGAAAGAGGAGCTGCACATTCTTGACAGTGACTGTTTTTATTAGTGTCTGCGAGTGTTTATTAGTGTCTAGGAGCATCTACAGCAGATTATTTCACATAAGGCTCACATATTTTGGAATTACTATTCTCTCCTTTTCTTACCTAGTTTTAGTTTAATCTATTTTAGATCATCTTATTATTATTATGCATCCCGTGGTTAGAGCAAAAACAAATGTGGGCTGAAATATGAAATCAAAACTATATATATTACTAGGACCCAATGATGTAATTCAGACCATCTGTAATTCTAGCTTTGAATATTGCTGATCTAAAAACAAGATGCTTAGCGACATTAAAGTGACATTGGCATGACTGAGGAAAGAGAAAATAACCAATGGTTTGACGAGTATTAGGGAAAGAAAACAACTACCAGGGTAAAGACACACACCAACTCAATGTTACCTATGACATAATAAATGAGATTGAGCAACATTTCTTTACTCCCGGGATGCCATTGCTTCATTGAAGAGAAGTAATTATTGGAATGAGAAAAACATAATAGATGCTTTCCACAAGACACTTAAAATGCAAAATGAATCCAATTATTAGGAAACATTATAGTGGAGGACACTGGGGACAAAGACTTGTAGCTTAAGTTAATGAAGCATGCAAACGCTATAGAAAAGTGCCCATCAAAGCTAAATGTCTAAATTGCAAAATAAAATATTAAAATAATAGTCCAATTGTATTGTCTTACATGTCTAGAAACACTGCTCCACTACAAAGGCAAATTTAAAAAAAGAAATGTCCTAAGGCCACTGCCCACAATTCCCTCCCTGCTCTTCCCAGAGTTAGAAACATCTTTCTGAACGGATTCTTTCAAGCACCCTTCTATTTCTGCCTTAAACATTTATAGGTATTACTTTCCCTTTGCTTCTCTCCCTAATCTCCTTCCTTGGCTTTCATTGTAAACCTTTCAAAAAATATATGCCTCAGCTCCGTCCTCTCTTTAAATGATCTCCCTCCCCCATCCTTGCTGAGCGCAATTGGAAATAGCTACTTGGCTAGTTTCAGATACCACCCTTTCCTACAATCCTTGACTCATCAATATATTTCTGTCCAAATGTTGCTGTTCCTTTCCTCCCTCACTGGCTGCCCTCTCAGGCCTTTCAGTTGTTTTTAATATGCACTTGCAACATGTTGCACCACCTTGCACCATGTTGCACCACTTTGCACTACCTCTAGCGCAGGGGATTTCCTGCCTTACGCATTTGCTTAACTCATATCTTTCTGAAACAAAAAACATAAATCATTCACAACCCAGTTTATATTGTTCGCAAAACAGAACTGCTAACGTTGAGATAATACTTAACCATACAAAGATGGCCAAAGAAGGTAATATTAATTGTATCCTTACTCCTCCCCAGGTGTGTTTTAATATACTCAAGCCTCCATTAAAATAGAGGTCATGATGAGACCATTCTTGTATGAAGAGGGGCAGCAGGCTGTCAAAGGTCGGAAACAATTTGGAATTCCGAAGACAAAATGGGTTTTCGATGGAGAGGTCAGATTAGTCACTCCGTGAATGACCTCAACGACCTTCATCTGCTCTCGTGAAAGCTCCTCATAAATTCCGCCTCAATTGATCTTGTAAGGTTTGCAATTGAACACAGTACTGGCCTGATACATACTGACCCATGCCATAAAATTACCGTTTCATGTTTGTTCCCTATCGATCTAAATCGTTTATCATGCACGCCTTTGTCCTTCCTCTGTATCAGTGGCTGGCTGTCCTTCTGAATTAAGCCACTTTGTTGAGACAGCGTTCCAAATGATGGCTTCTCTTCCATCTTTCGCCTGGCAGGCGCGCGGTGCGGATATGACTACACCGGTCCATCCACTGCTCCATGGCGGTAATGTCCTCGCTTGGCTAAATAAGCAGGATGACATCGCTTTTAGTGTGCAGCTGGGATGCTCAGACTGACTTGACCGCGCCGTATGGGCAACCAACCTCAGCTGTAAAAGCTCGCGGCTGCTGGATGTTTTCCCTGAATTCACCTTTCACTCTGTATAAAGTAAATGAGTTGGAATTAACAGGCCTCTACTTGCGTAAGTGAACAAGAAGGCTTACAAAGAATTTTTCTGATTATCACAGCAAATTAGTCTTCGAGTTCGATGACATGGAAGGAATGTTTCTGGCACCCAGCTGGAGGACTAGCAGTAGTTTCTAGGCTGTGCAGCAGAAAGTGGATTGAGTTTAATTTCGTAGGAAATCTTAATTTTAATCAAGTTTGTGCTGACACGCTGTAATCTTTCCTGTCCGACCCTATTTTGAAATCCACACCGTTCATGGGTAATAATTACACGCATAGAAGTCAAGAAGGATTTTCATATGTTTACAGCACACAATTGCTTAATTTTTTTTATTTACATACGTTTACATTTATTTTTAATGTTGCATTAAAAATTTAGGGGCAGATTTATGGAAATTGGAGCTGCACCGAGTGGAGCGTCACTTTCCCTGTGCCCCTCAGAGCCCCCCCCGACCTACACCATTTGTGCACCATATTTTAAAATACGGGGCACCAAGGCACAGGTTAGGGTGCAATAGTGTCATTCTATGTGACGGTATTGATGTACACTGCAGTAGTAGCGCCTAAATGTTGGCGCTACTCCTGCAGAGTACATAGTGGCCCATTCTAAATAATGGAAGCCCCCTTTTAACCACTGAATAGTTGCCACAGAACTAACCATGCATTGCTTTATGAAGTAAGTACAATTTCAATTTGACACAAGTTGGAGCAGGAAGAATACGGCCAAGATGTTTTTCTGATTTAAAAAGGCAGGTTAGTGTGGTGACCGTCAATCCAGCACACAAACTCTGGCTGTATTACAATCCAGTAGAACTGTTGAAGTTGCAGTGATGAACGTCAGGTAGACAAAGCATGCCAGTCAATAGTTGCAGCATGGTTTCATGACCTTAGCACTGTGACTGTAGTACTAAACGTAAAGTTAATGATACCAACACACAGCAACAACCATGTGTGAATATCTACAGTTAGGCGGTAAACACCTGTTCATTCGAAAGCTATAGATTACTGACAAATAATTTCAGTTACTCCTCCAACGCCCATTCTTTTTCCTTCAATCAAATTTGAAATCTGTACACATAATTGTATTCATTCAAGGCTTTGTTCTCCTATGTACCAACATTTAAGCATCAGCTCAAAAAAAGCTCATAAACAGTCCAAAACAGCAGCTTCAAATCCCACTTAGTTGGGGTGCCTTTGTGAGAGGGGTTTGTGATTAATTTTCTGGCCCGCATCTCTGCTGAAATACTACACAAACACGGATACAAATCCATCATTTAAATCTAGATCAAGAATTTATACAAATGTGAACGTAATTGTAGCTTACAGCTTAGGGGGACAGCGTTATACGACTAACATCCATCATACGCAAAATAGCCTCCTCCATCTGATGCCCAGTAAATACCGTTTTTGACATGCATATTTATGCCTGTGTCATTAGACTGAACTGCCCAGTATGTTCAAAGCTGTGAATATTCTTGCACCACAATGTAGATAAAAATCGCGCAGTAGCCAGAGGCAGAGCGTCACCCCCTCTCCTGCCAGTGCTGCAAAGGTGAAATATAAAATAGTAATAAAATGAATTTATTACCATTTTTTTTTCCCTTTCCCCAGCCAGCTGTGTTTGGGAGCAGGCCACTGGTGCTGACTGCCAGTAAGAGAGTGGTACTCATGTCTTGCAACGGAAAGCCTGACATGCACACTTTAAACCACTCCACCCATCTCTCTTAGCCAGCTGGGTGGAGAGCAGGCACCGGCCCCCAGTGCCTGAAGGAGATCGAGGTAGCCTGATCCAGCCAGTCCAGACAATGGTTTCATGCTGATGATGTTAAGCAGCATGAGAACAGTGTCTAGATTGGTGTGGAGACCTCGTTGTTGCAGAGACCACCAGCACTGAGGGACTGAAGTACGAGGAGAACCAGACGAGGTAAGACAACAGAGTGGGTTAGTACATTTTTATTTTTTCAATTTCTTTCCCACTGACAAGCACTGCCTTCATGTCTTCAGCCTCAACTCTGGAGCTCTCAGTTGTGGTTCGTTATAAATGCTGAGTATGATAAGCCATGACTGACAGCTTTGGTGTTGAGGTCATGCTGGTCTGTGGTTGGTTGATTGCCCCACCAGATATTTAGGGTACAAGTCACCTCTAGCAGAAGCACTCAAGAGTGATTCTCTAGTGACTGCACATGGGCAGGTTTGGCATTTCTTTGTGCTGATCACAAGATGTCCCGTGTATTCATTGATTCTGGGCTTTAGGGGAACAATGTATTGTGTTAAGGAATTGACTAAATTATGTCACTTTTTTTGTCATTTTCAGTTCTTATATACACCAATCATATATGTGTATTATGTGAGTCTATGCATTATAGCCAGGACCTGCTTTAATGCTGGTGGTGCCCAGTAGGACAGTCTTTGTCCCCCCCCAGTGATCTCCTTCTCCACAGATTCCCTCACTACCACCCTCCAGTGGTGCCCCTCTTCTCTCCATAGCCCGTCTCTCACATGTATTTAATTTCTTTTAAAGCACTACTCATATTATTGGAGGGAGTCAGAGCGCTACTCACACTAATATAAGGAGTCAGAGAGCATATACAGACACAATGAATCATACATGTGTGAGTCAGTGTATAAGACAAAGAGGGCTACAATGTGTAGGAGTCACTTGCTATTCATACTGGTAAGCATATTTTAAGAGCTCTTAGTCTGGAAAAGCACAAATTCAAGACTTAAAACATAACATAGTGGTTGGGGTTGGCTTTATTAATAAGTATGTATTTCTACCCAATAAACCCTCTTTAGCAAACTTAGGAGAATGAACGAATGGGGAAAAACATACGCTTCTAAACTATGTCTTGCAGTTTGAATGTAGCTGTTTGATGCTAGTTCTTAGCTCAATGTGCTATGTTAGAACTGTGAAATATGAAGTGCATGCACCAAAAGGATCTCTGCCGGTACTTTAGTTACTAGAGTAATCTTGATGCTTTTATTGTTACCTAAAAACTGTTGGGCTCACAGGAACTCTGCGGCAGGTGCTTTTAACACCATCAGACATTTCAAAATACTACACTCACCCGGCCCGTGAGTGTGGTGCCTGGGTCAGTGGCATAATTTCCTCCAACCTAAAGCCAGCCCTGAATATAAGTATACTTTTGGGATAGTTAAAAAGTGTAAATCAAGGGCTTTGAAATGCCTTACTGTGTATTCAATTTTATTCCATGGTCTGTGGCCCATATTTAAGAAAAAGTGGCACCTTATAGCTGATGCCCCACTTTTTCTGCATTCCCCACCCTTACCGGCACCTAACGACACCATGGTTGTGCCATGTTTATATTATGGCGCACCATGGCGGTCATTAGCACAATACCGTCAAATCTGTTGACACTATTGTGGCGTTTTGCTACACTAGCTTCAAAAATATTGACGCTAGTGTAGAAAAGTGCAAGGACACCCATAGGCTTCTATGGGAGCATAATTTTAATGCCTGCTCTGAACAGGCGTTAAAAATGATGCCAAAAATGGTGCAGTGAAATCTGTTAAATTTCACTGAACCATTTTTGCGGGCCTTCTAGTGCCGGGACGCCCTCCTTGCATATGTTATGTCTGGCGCAGGCTTAATGTGGCACAAGGCTTTACAAAGTGGTGCAATGCATGCATTGCACCCCTTTGTAAATATGGCATGGGGAAAAAGCCACTTTAGCACCCCCTTAGCGTAAAAAAAATGACGCTATGATGGTGCTGAGGTGGCGCAAGGGGGTCTTAAATATGCTCCTATGTTTCTTCCCTTATTTATTTCTAATACACATGTAAACGTGTTCTCGATCCACTATTTGTGCAATTGTTAGACTCCAAATATTCATCTGAAACATTAGAACTTTTTTTGATACTGGCATTTAAAAATAGTACAACCATTGCATCAATTTCAATAGAGACAAGGGCACGTTTAATTAAATAGAACTCCTACTACGTTGAGGAGATACCATGTCTCCCAGAGCAGTAGGCAAATCCTTTCATTGAATTGTTCCCCGCTGGATTCCCAAAAGACAGCACTCTCACCTTCTCTTATTAGAATCCTCAGCAGGCCTACCATATTAGTTGTCGGAATCCGAAAGCAACATTCATGCTTAAGTGCAAACTAGGTGCTCAATTAGCTTAATTTACATAGCTAATGTAGTATTTCTCATTACCAGAACTAACAATTGTGGGAATTTGCTCACATGGAAAATACCATCAGTAGGTTGAAACTTCCATGTGAGAAAGATTGCTGCATGAACAGGTTTTTGACTGTTCGTGGGTTTCTCCGGCTGTTCTTCAAAATGTGCATGCAGCTTCACAACCTTTGTCATAGGCAGGAGTTTATTGTACAAGGACAAGGACACTAGAAAAACTAATGGGCTGGATAGAAAGGGATTTATCCCATGATGAATTAAATTTGCCACCTAGAAGTACAAATATACAGTATCAAAATGCAAGCATATTCTGGGCTACATTTGTTCATGTGGTAATGCACACATGTACACATACTTCCATATACAGGAATAGTTACTCAGTTGAGTACTTTTAACATTTGAAGATTATTGCAGATTTTCCAGGTGAACATCTGGAATCATTTTAACGTTTACACCAAATACGGAGATAATATAGTATCAATTTTCCGACTTTTCATCTGGGCTTTTTGTATTCTGTCCTTGATGATTTCTACTGGAGCGGTTCAAACTATATATTATTTGGTACACAATATTATTAACAATATAAAAACTAATAAGGCTTGATTTCTATAAAATTTGTAAACAAAATGAGTTTTTTTTGGTTTTGTTTACTCTTATTTAACTAGCGATTCGACTATATACTTAGGGGCATATTTATACTCTGTTTGCGCCGGAATTGCGTCGTTTTTTTTGACCCAATTCCGACGCAAAACTAACTCCATATTTATACTTTGGCGTTAGACCCATCTAGCGCCAAAGATCTTGGAGTTTGCGTAATTTTTTTGCATGGACACCTACCTTGCGTTAATGATATGCAAGGTAGGCGTTCCCGTCTAAAAAATGACTCCGAGGCATGTGCGTCGTATTTACACTCCCGGGCAAAAATGACGCCTGGGAGTGGGCGGGTCAAAAAAAATGACGTCCAGCCGTTTTAGTGTCATTTTTTAACGCCTGGTCAGGGCAGGCGTTAAGGGACCTGTGGGCTCGGAAGGAGCCCACAGTTGCCCTCCCATGCCCCCAGGGACACCCCCTGCCACCCTTGCCCACCTCAGGAGGACACCCAAGGATGGAGGGACCCATCCCAGGGAACTTAAGGTAAGTTCAGGTAAGTATTTTTTTTATATTTTTTTTGTGGCATAGGGGGGCCTGATTTGTGCCCCCCTACATGCCACTATGCCCAATGACCATGCCCAGGGGACGGAAGTCCCCTGGGCATGGCCATTGGGCAAGGGGGCATGACTCCTGTCTTTGCTAAGACAGGAGTCATTTCAATGGGGGTTGCGAGTAAAAAAAAATGGCGCTAATCGGGTTGAGGCGAAAATTTTGCCTCAGCCTGACTTGCCCCATTTTTTGGCACCCAAGCTCCATTTTCCCCTACGCCGGCGCTGCCTGGTGTAAGTCATTTTTTTTTACGCACACCAGGCAGCTCCGCCGGCTAACGTCATTCCATAAATACGGCACCCGCATGGCGCTTTGGAATGGCGTTAGCCGGCGTTACATTTTTTGACGCACAACTGCGTTGGCGCAGTTGTGCGCCAAAAAGTATAAATATGGCCCTTAATCTTCTGACACATCAGTTCCTTTAGAGCTCTCCTGTTACCATTCTTCAGTCATAGCTTTGGCTTTGCCAGGGAGGCAATCTGAGATCTGGCCTAACTACCTAATTGATAACTGGCATATAATGTGTGTATTCGTTATTGCATTGGGAATATAGCTAAATTGAATCTTACCACGAGGGTAAAGCAATGGTTGACAAGACATCGAATAAAGGACAACGATGCGTATATGTTCCTTAGATAAAAACATGCAATCAAGCAGATGGCTGGCCGAACTGTTGGCTGTGTTTGTCATGTGTGTGTGTGTGGATGGATGTGTAGGTGATAGGTCGATAGTTCACTGACTATATAGTTAATTGTTTTCTTCACAAAATGGAGAAAGGATTTGTGTCTATAGGTTCTAAATTTCTACATGCTGGATGGACAGCACTTTTTCACTCAGATCGTTGAATGACAGAATACCTAGAACAACACAAATGTAAAATTGCTTTACGTTAGAAAAACTTTTAAATTCACTGAAAAAAACAAAGGTTACTCATACAAAACCATTGAAATTCATAGATAAACTTTAAAATTCACTGAAAAAAACAAAGGTTAATCATACAAAACCATAAAAATTCAGCAGTTATAATTAGAGTTCTTTTAAGTAACTATAACTCGTGCCCTATGGTAACTATAACTCGTGCCTTCGCCATGCACAACAAATTACTCCACATATTATATAATTGATGAGATCTTGTATGGCATCTTTGATATTGTTACTGCAACATTTGCAATAAAATTATTAATAGGAGAAAAAAACCGTGCATGTTGATTTCAAATGGTGAGTTTAGCTGACATTTCCACCTAACTATAGAGTCTCTCTCTTTAACCTTTGTTTTTGTTCAGTGAAGATAGGTAGATAGATAGATAGATAGATAGATAGATAGATAGATAGATAGATAGATAGATAGATAGATAGATAGATAGATAGATAGATAAATATGCATAAAAGAGAAGGAATTAGGTGTAAAGCAGTTCCTTAATTTTGGGCACTCTCCAACACCACAACACACCAAATCTGGTACCCCTAATGTCTGTTTTTCTAGCAGACCTTTTATAACAGTATTAGCACAGTGACATCCACAACAAACTAAAAAATGCCAAATCTGTTTGTCACAGGCCAGTGATCCAGAGTGAAATTTCAGCTCATTGGTAACATTATCGGACCAGGATTTTGCCAGATGGTAGTGTCCATGGACATTACAGTAACTATTATTAAAAAAAAGCCCACTTTAACGGGATGTATTAAGAATGTTAACATATACTCTGTATTGGTTCAATATGACATATTCAGAGTGCTACTGTAGTAGCAACACTCTGGTCATGAAAGGTCCTTATTGAATGATCCTGGTCATTGAATGCATTTCATCTTTTTCTGATTTATATATAGAATAGGTTTATTGTTATTTTTCAGACTGCATCTGACTCAATTGATTAAGAGACTAAGGGTCTGATTTAGATTTCGGCTGACGGGTTACTGCAACACAACGGTGACAGATATCCTGTCTGCTAAAATATAAATACTATAGGAAATAATGGGATTTATATTTCAGCCCTAAATTTGCTATGCATTCGACATATATTTATATGAAGACTCTTTGAAGCATCTTTCGTAAACCACTTAAAATGGACTATGAACATTCATGTTCATTACATTTCCTACAAGGCAAATATGGCTGCTATGTTAGAATATAACTTAGCACCGACACATGTTGGTCCTATTTCTACACACACATTGGTATCAGAAACTAGCAGGCCCCGGACCAAAGATGTAGTGGAATTAAAGTTTATATTTTTGGAAACAATGTTCATAAACATGTATTGATAATGTCACAAATTAAGAGTGTGGCTGATGTTTCCTATAATGCATCTTTGTTGATTTAGGATTTTTTTGGGAAACCATCTGCCCAGCGCTACTGTACTTGGTGGTTAGGTAATGTTCTGTGATGCTGACTTCCTACATTAAAAAGTGTATAAAAATAATTAAAAACGTTGTAACAACATTCAATAAAAACTAAAAATGAACAAGCTTATAGGTATAGCAAAACATATCAGAAAAGTAAATAAAAAATGTAAATGGATCGAAAAAATAGTTGTAATTGAAATTATACTAAAATACTAATATATATAAATATATATATAAATATATATATATATATATATATATATATATATATATATATATATAAATATATATATATAAATATATATATAGGCATCATTTAAGATCAGTTGCTTTGTATTGATATATACATTGACTGCACTTTGATTTACAATTGTATTGCGTGGATTGCACTTGGGTGTTATTTTTGTAAAGTATTTTTCTAATATGTCCCTGATTGAGAGTAATGGTTTTATCTCTACTCCTTCCCCAACTTGGACACAATCATGTGGGAAATTTTCATACCTCTATTTCTTAGCACACTAGGGCACAATTGCATGGTGGTGGGCGTGTATTATTTCTAAATTTTTCATGGTCATTATTTTTTAGGGTCACTGTTTTACATTTTTACATTCTATACAGAGGCATAATAGTGTTGTGGTTTCAACACCGGTTAATTTTGGCCATTTGAGCTCAATTTTGAAGCAGTTTGGCCATTTAAGAATAAAATCTTGTAAGACATTTCTGAGGTGTGGAATAATGTTAATATCTACTTTGCATTAATTGACACATAACTTATTTTGGAAGATGGTTATAACTATTGCATATATATATATATGGCTGTTATTTTGCAATCATTAATTGTTATGTGCATATTTTACCACAGCACATTCATATTGTGACTAGTAATGTTGTTAGAAATGCAACTTTCAATTACATATTCCATTCTAAGATGGTTGACTTTTTTTGCATCACTTCACTAAGAGGCATTGGAAGACTATCACAGTTTATTTATGATGTTTTGAACTTTACCATACCAGACCTGTGACAAAGGCTAAACACATCGGTTGGAATCTTTCTAGTAAAATCACACAAAGCAGTTGAATGGTTCCACAGTTGTTCTTCAAAACAAAAATCTTTTTGGTAATTATATATATATATATATATATTCTTTTTCTTTTTTGGAACAATCATTTTCTGTTTCACAAATCCTTTGTTGCACAGTAATTCCCTTCCCACGTTTTCATTGACTTTGGTGTGGTCTAGGGTAGGACTATGTCCCCCAGACTTCTGAGGCTACAAGGTGGGGCCCGGGTTCAAAGGAGGCTATTATGCTACAAAAAAAGCATCATGCCCCACAGCACAGGTGTTGCAGAGAGGTTCACTGTCCACTTTTTCACTGACTTAAGTTGGTCTTGGGTGGGGCTACTCGCTGCAAAGTAGGGTCCCAGGTGCAAAGGAGGCTATTGCACTACAGAAAGCGCCAAGCAGTCTTGCAGCACTGGATGTGCCCAGGCACCTGCCTTAGCGAAGACCAGGCCAAAACGGGCCAGTCTTGACCTGTCATAGCCAGACAGAGGCTGGGCCCACTCTCCTGGTTCTTGGCCCATGCTCCCTGGTACTTCTCCTACTAACTGATGATTAAATTACTGTGTGTGTGTGTGTATGTCGCAGATTGGATTTACTAGGGGGACTTTGGTTGGCTGCAATGGGGACAAGGAAAGGTGTTTCTGCGATTGCCGCAGATTATCCTACAAGCACCCATGCACAACCCTGCACTATCATTTATAGCTTTTTGGTGCGGGTCGTGGTTGTTAAGCTCTGTTATTCCTGTCACTATGTTTAGAAATGGTGATATATTAATGCAACCTTGTTTTAGGCCAATCTCCCTTATTGATTCCACTGCAAAAATCCTGGAGTGAGTGATTCTTGCCTGTCTGGAGACATGGGCAGAATAGAATATGATTGACAGTGCAGTTTGGCTTTAGACCCGGCATAGGCACAGTAGATCAAGCATAAAACCTCAGTCTTATCACTAGGAAATATGTAAAAGCAAAAAGGGGGAATTCATTTTGCATTCATTGATCTATCAAGCATTTTTGATTTAGTCAACCGGGCCAAATTAGGGGAAATTTTAGAGAAGTTTGGGGTTGAACCAGAACTCCTTATTTTATTAAATTGCTTGCATTAAGATCTGAAAATCACAAGACGATACAGCCCTCCGAGGGAAGTAACATCACAAATAAAGTCTCTAAGAGGAGTAGACAGGGATGCATATTTGCCACATTTCTCTTCTTGATCTACATGAATGGCATAGCCATACCCTTATTATGTGTAGTTAGGGACTTGCCAAAGACGGGAGAGCAATCAGTCCCCATACTTTTCTATTCAGATGATGCAATACTGACTTCCCATTCAGCAAATGTTCTCCAGGGCGTTGTTGGATCTTTTTGCGGTTTTCATGGAGGGTTTGGACTTAAAGATGAATTAGTCAAAATCTTATACAATGACCTGTGGGCTATGAAGCAAAAGAAGTAAGCACTTTAGAATGGGTGGAAAATCCCTTAAAAGGCTGAATAATTTTAGTTACTTAGGGATAATTTTTAGTTCCTCCCTAACATGCATATCAAATATTTTAATTAAATCACAACATATGGGAAGGAAGTTGGAAGCCACTGGATTTTAAAACACAAACCATTAGCGGAGATAATGCACTGTACAAGACAAAATACACCTCAGGATCACTATATAGGACAGGGGCATGGGTTTATCAAAATGAGGAGGCGTTCCAATGAATAGAAAATGGTTTCACACACGGGTTGCTCACTATCCCTAAAAATACTGCTGATTTTGTCTGCCATGAAGAGTTGGGCCTGCCATTTATAGGGGACCAGCTACCAGTAGCCTCACTCATCTTATGGTTTACAAATTGGCAGAATCCAGAAGCAGGCCTGGTGAGAGTGTGGATGTCAGATTGCTTATCCTTAGAAAATGCAAATAGAGTACCGTGGATGGCATTCTTAAAATCATCTTTTCAATAATTGGGTTTGCCTAAAATTTTCTCTCACCGGCAAAGTCTAGACGCAGATTCCAAGGAGATTGTGAAGCATCATTATATGGAGGCATGACTGAAAAAGAGATCACAGAGAACACTAAAAATGAAGAACTTAGAGATTTATGTACAAATATCAACTACCAAAAACATTGAATCATATTTGCTGTGAAAAGAGAACCCCATTTATTGATCTTGCTCAACAAATTTTAGATTGATCCTAATCCATTTGAAAGTAAGTTTCCCAATTCAATTTGCTTGACATCATTAACTGTAATAATATCCCATGGCACTGTAATAATATCACAAAACAGAGCACTTGCCACTTTACCCTATTTTGCTCTTTATACTCCGCTCCAAAAATTTCTTTCTTTGCACCGTTGCTACACCTGACAGCAATCGAGTTCATACAAAAAGTATCTTCAATAGAGACCTGTCATGTAGTTTTAGGGCCTCATTGCAGGTGTGGCGGTCTTACGACCACCACACTCGCAGTGGCTGTCTAGGCCATCGCATATGTGACGGTACGACTGCCATGTAACAACCCTAGTGGGCCAACTGCCAGGGAACCGTCAGCTCCCCCAGGGTCTGGCGGTGGCAGAGATCCTAATCCGCCAAGGCAGCACTGCATGCAGTGCTTCCCTGCAGATTATGACCTCGTTCTCTGCCAGCCTTTTCATGGCAGTAGCACTGCCATGAAAAAGCTGGTGGAGAACAGGTGCAGGGGGCCTGCACTGCCCATGCACTTGGCATGGGCAGTGCAGAGGCCCTCCTGCCCACAGTGCTTTGCAGACAGTGAATGTTGCAAGGGTACTGGTGCACCCTCCTGGCTATAGCATTGCCGCCAGCTCGATTATGAGGCAGAGAAAATGCTGTGGCCTCTTTCCTGCTAGGCAGGTGGGCAGAAACTCAGGTTTCAGCCCACCGTCCTAGCAGGAAACTCATAATGACTCAGGCACGGAGGTCGCCACATAGGCTGCGACCGCCCTGTCGGGAGTATGGCAAACGGCAAACTCAAAATGAGGCCCTTAAATTTCATTACAAGTTTGTTACAAACTAGAAAACATTATGAATTGGTAACCCTCTAAAGATTGTTTTTTTTAATTTTTTTTAAAGGAAAGCTATAACATTATATTAATAAAAATATTTTTTTTAGTTATGGTCAAGAACAGTTTGTAGAATGGCATCACTGATACTGTTTATGGTTGATGCTATATCCAATAATTATTTTTCATTATTTATGTTTTTATTTGTTGCATCTGTCCTAGTAGAAAGGTAATATGTACTATTTGTATGGTTGAACATGGACATTTTATATACTTTGATGGAAAATGCAGACTAAAGATGAATTGACCAACTGACTTTCAAATCCTTTTCTCTTTATCCGGTACATTGTTCGGACATTTTTAAAATATGCCCATATTACAAAATGACCACCACGCTACCTTGCTCTAGTTTTGTATAATTTTCCACTTAGCACTTCGTTAGTGTTTATGTCACTTTCTAACACATTTTTGATTAGTAGTGGGTTTGCACTCCTAACCTGTGAACAAGGCGGTGTTTGTCAAAATGCGTCAGGTTTCCCAGTTGTGGCTGAACATTGAATTTAGTTTAAATTAGCTACACCAGAAACTTTGAAGTGTGAATCTCTTTTTTGTCAAAGAGAAAGGGATTGTTATGAGATTGTTCGGGTTCTCACACACACGTATGTGCACTGCTGCTGCAGGGTTGGGGAGAGGTGATAACTGTGTAAGTTTTTATAAATAATATAAACATTCAAGAAAAATAATTAAAAAATAATCCATCAAAAGTAAACTACACTAGCAAAAGAGTTGTACTTTAAAAAGGCTTAACAACATAAACATAGTACAACTTGAAAATACATATATATATATATGAAATACATTAAATTAAAAGTAATTTAAAATTAAATGATAAAAAATACTTTCATAAATATAAAATTAAATAAATAATTTTGAAATAAATATACTTTCTTCTCCCCTACCCCAAAAACACCAATCAACTAAAAATGTAAACATAAAATAACTTATAAATAAAAAGAATGGCAATTAAATGACAGATGAAATAAAAGAAGAAATAATGTGAAATTATTTTTTTAATGTTTTATTAAATACTCTTGTCACTGAACAATTAATTAAAATATAAAAAGTAATGAACAAATAATCAATTACATATTTTGCATAATTAATTGTCAATTAAACAGTTAATTAAAAAACAATACGTATATAAATGAATTACTTCCCACCTTGTCCCCTTCAGCTCTAACAACCTGCTACCCAGTAGTAAATCAGTAATTAAACTACAAAAAATACAATTACGCATTAAAATTGCAAAGCACATTTGAGTATCATAAAATACGAATTAATCAACAAAATAATTTACATGATCAATGCATAACTAATTAAATATTTAATAGACATTAAAAGTGAAAGAAAAAAAACAAAATAATAAAAAAATAATTTAGATAACTTCTACTGCATTCCCCTGCAAATACAACCTGCTAATACCTTCTGACTTGGTAATTAACAAATAGAAAATTAACATTACACTTTAAAAATCACAAATTATGCTTAAATAATTAATCAAATAAATAATTGACAAATTAAATATTTAAATAACATTATTAAGATAAAATATTTAATTTAAAAATTATTTAAATAAAAAAGCTGTTGTTCCCTTCATAATCCTCAATATTTTTTTTAATGAAGATTTTTTTGACACAATATTCTTACAACTTGATAGTTAAAAAAAAAATCTTATAATTTAGCTTTCAGATATATGGGATTTTTAGGGATCAGCTCCACCTGTCAAAGTTGAAATTACTGAAAGGAGTGCAATCCTGACGTAACCTTCATCACATGTACAATGAATGGGTAAAGCTGAATGCGAATCAGTCACCTGCGGCATCAGTTATTTCACAGGGACACTTAGAGCTGTGCGTCTTACTGTGCGTGCTCCAGATGGAGGCCCTGACACATCCTCGCTGCCAGCAACGATATTTCACTTATTTTTATAATCGCATCTGGTGTCAGTGTCGCTTTCTGGAGAACTGAATCATGTGAGTAATTAGCACATTGCAAATAAATACGCTTATTTTTGTTCGAATACTACACAAGTTGATGTTACTAGCTGCGTTTCTATAAAAATAATTCGGCAAGAGAAACTGTCAGCATAAAAACACTTAGAGAAACAATTTGTTTTTAGACAGTGATGCTTTTGCACCACAAAAAAATCGTGTCAGCTTCAATGTGAAGACTTCTTCTAATTCTTAATCCTATCATACCAGCAAATTGTTGAGTAGTTTCATTATATTATTCAGAATTAATTTTCACCTAGTACTTGGGGGCTGCTAAGGTGGAACGTGCCCCAAAAGGCTAATGGGCAAATTCTTGAATAAGGTATTTTTTGTGCCATGATGCATTGCTTTCATTTCTTGACAGCAGTATTTATATTTTTTAACTGCACATCCGTATGAAGCGAACAGCTCATCCGGCAGCCACAAAAAGCTGTAGGATGACCCTAGTAGATCACTTATGCTGAAGCTCGCAATGGTTACAAGTAAAACAAGCATTTGCAACGCAACGGGTCCCGCATTACGTCGAGTTAGAGCTATTAGCACATGGAAAACATGGAGCCTCGTATGTTTCCAGTAGTTTACCAATGCTCTTGGGGAGGGCTAAACACAGGAAAAGGAAAGATGTATGAATGCCTTTCACGAATGCAAACAAGCAGATTTTAAAAGTCAAGAACACAAACCAATGAAAGTGACTGAAGTAACATGGGTGTGGTTAAAATCCCCCTAGAGAGAGATTAGAAGATGGACGGAGTGCTTTGTGCTCGCCCCTAAAAGGTGACTGTCTTAGAATGAGATTAAAAAAGCTTCTCTTTCCCTATACTTGTACAACACTCTACACGTGTGTTGGATACAGGTTACTGTCCATGGGCTTGTTAGCCTTCAGGATGTCAGAAATGTGAAGGATTCTTTCTTAGCCCTATTGCCCTGCTGGGCCTTTCTGTGAAACCCTCTCACCCACTCTGCCAATCGGACTGCTCTCCTTTGGAAAAACACTGACAAATTGAGGATAGGAAGTTAACTCAGGATGAGAAATGGAAATCTACTCTGGTGGTGGTCAGTTGAAGAGTTTGTATCAGGAAAAGTTAGGCTGATATTGCAGTGGAAGTCTAATGTTTTATGGTGCTCAGTTTGACTGTAATTTCCAGGCTTCAGTCCATGCCAGCCACAGAACCATTAAAAAATTGGCACATTCAAAGCAACCAGAAGCCCTAGCACATCCAGCATGCATTAACACACACCCAGAAACAGATCTACCAAGTGGCAGCAATAATACACTGACAAGTAGGCAAACTTTATGGACACAAACTTTTGCACCAGCAGTCACTCCCCAGAACCCCCAGTTTTTTACATGAGCTGCTCTTCTACAATCAGAAGCCACTCCCAATGAGCTGCTTGCTCATCTACTTCCATAAAACTGAGAACTGCTGACTTCCACCAGTAGATTTGCTATTGTTAAAGCCAACAATTCTCCCTAAAATAGACATCTGGGGGGGCAAGGGAAGGTGCTTGCTCCCTCCTGAATTTAAGTTCAGTATGGTGTGCAAGCGTTACACTACAGCCCCATTGCCTTTTCTGTTTCTGGAAAGGTCCAACACCCACTCTTTCTTGAGCAGTTTGTGTGGTTGGATGGGCATGCCCCTTTCTTCTTTCTCTGCCATAGAGATCAAGAAATTGAAAGACATCATGGAAAAAGACCTGGCACAGATGGAATGATTCAGAATCATGTGAGTGATACTGTGCAACAAGGGAAAGTGCATATGCATTTGTGTGTGCCTGACTCTTTAGGTGTCTGTGTATGTGTAGATTGTGCAAGAAAAAATATACCCATTGCACCAAGTTTTGTGCAAGTGGAAGCCGTTCATTCACTTGTACACAAAGTGCCTTTTGATTCTTGATCTCTGTATTTCTAAGCATGTTTCACCACCTCATCTGGTCAGAACCCCTTGGACCACAAATAGATCAACAGGCATTTAATCAGATCCTGTGGGGAACTGAGAAAACGCAATGTGACCTTTTAACTTAGTCCAAAACCTGTCCTGATTTAGCCTGGCAAATTTCTGTTGGGACAAAAGAGGTCAGAGTCAACGCTGAAGTCTGCCCCTGCCAAGCCATAAGCACTTCTGAGTTCATTTGAGTATTTGGCAATGTGCATCACTTAGTTTTCTCCTGTACTATGCTAAGGCCTGTAGTCGGCAACCCCCCCGTTTTTGAAAGATAAAAAAGCAGGCTACACTTTATAGGCTAACCAGGGTGTGTTTAAGGGGCTGTTTAATCTGCTTTATGGTTTAAACTGTGTTTGGGACATGTCTGTAGCACTCCTTTTTGGCTATAGAAAATGGTTTGTTTAAGTGCATGAAAAGCAGTATTTTTAATGGCTTTAGATTACAGTATTGAAGAGGACCTGCAAAGCGTGGATTGCGCCTGTCTGTATCCAAACAGATTTTGGGCCTGATATTGATTTCGGAGGATGGGTTACTTAATCACAACGGTGACAGATAGCCTATCTGCCGAAATATAAATCCTATTATATCCTATGGGATTTATATTTTGGTGGACAGGCTATCTGTGACAGTCACCCGTCCTGTGAAATCTAAATTAGGTCCTCTGACTTCAGGAGCAGCTCCCTGCCCGCCAGCCTGTGCTTTCCTGATTGTCCCTCTAGTTCCTAAGCAGCCCTGAACCCTCCTCTAACACATGAGCAGGCCCTTAAAGTTTGTGAAGGGAACCCCAAGACAGCCACTTCCATTTTGTAGCCCCAGCTTCTCTGTGCCCTAAACAGTCCAGTGAGCAATAGACAAAGAAGGTGGTAAGAGCACAGACCATGTGTTGTGTATTCCTGAAACTTTAAAACTACTTTTCCCTCCACCATTGACTGTTTACATTGAACTCTTCATTTCTGTTCAATTTATACCTTAAAACTGCTGTTTTTTAATATCCAGGACCATTACACTGTTTAAATTGAACTCTTGATTTCTGTGCAATTTGTGCTTTTAAAACTGCTGTTTTGGTACCTGTGACTGATTAAACTTCTCTCCTAGATATCCCCTGTACCATGGTAAGGCCTGTAGAAGGTAATTCACCTCCCACCCATTTTTACAACGTAAAAAGGCAAACTACACCTCATAGGCTAACCAGAGTGTGTTTAAGAGGCTGCTTAGTCTGCTTTATTGTGTAAACTGTGTTTGGAACATGTATATAGCACTTGTTTTCAGCTAGAGAAAGTGATTTGCTTAAGTGTGTGAAAAGCAATATTTTAAGTAGATTTACACTTGGTCCTTCCTTACCAGCAGGGTTGGACAAGACCTGCAAAGTGTGGGTTGAGCCTCTCTGTATCCAAGCAGATTCTGAATTCAGGAGTAATTCCCTGCCCCGCTCCCTGCCCACCAGCCTGTGCTTACGGTCACATGCCCCTTATGTACGTTTCTTACTGGTTGTTGCATCTGTGCTCTGATTGGTTCCTAGTGCTAGTGTTTCTATGAGGTTTAGGGTTAGGGTTAGAGTTCTGATTGGCTGATAAGTCTGGGGTTCTAATTGGTTCTTACGGCTAGAGTTTCTATTAGACATAGGGCTTAGGGTATAGCTTTTGATTGGTTGCTAGGGTTAGGTTGAAAGAGCCTGGTCTCATATTGGCTCTAGGGCTAAGGGCTAGGGTTCTGACTGGTTAGGGTTAGAGCTAGGCTGCTATTAGCTAAACTTCACCTGACCTATGGCTATTTTAACATAGGACTCAGGGAGTCTCAATCCAGGCATCGAGGCTAAGAGCGGAGATGACAATAGCAGCTGTCTGTTTGGACCTGTTTGAGTCGGGTTGGGCCTAAGGCAAGAAATGCTGCCCTTTTTTGCCATTTACAAGCCAGCACCCTAACCATCCACATCCAGAAACAGAATAACACACTCTAAGCAACTGCACTCTAATCATTTCCTACAAACTAACCTTATCCACGACTACTGCAAAACTCACACAGACCACACCTATACACTCTTCTACCGCAACGACCACACAATGGCACCTTCAGTCTCACACAAAACACCACTCTGTCCTATACCACGAATAATGCCACACAGATTACACATAACTTTAATCCTTCCAGACACAGACTCCGTGTTCATTCAAAACACTGTCTCTACCTTCTACTTACTACTAACAGACCCCTTTCTATCATCACCAAACCTATACTCAGCCTTCATCATATATCATCCACTAACAAACACATATTATCTCTTCCAGCTGTCACATCTAACCCAAGCACTCATTACTCTTGTCCATCCCCTCTCACTCACCACATACACTCTTTCCAAAACACATCACTATTCCCATTATCATTCAATTTCCACTTACCAACAGCACTTTACATGCAAGTCTTTCTCAGAAAACAACTACATCCATATCTCCTCTCACTACTCCACAATAACAAAACATAACACACGGCCCAGCATATCAAAGTCTCATACACACAATTTGATAATACATTCAGTGAAAAATTAGAAACATACACCGACTCCCATCCTCCTGACTCCACAAATATACATCCTACATGATCTTTACTCCCAAATCTTCTCTCTTCACCAATTCCAAACACAAATACGCCAATACAACAACACTCATTTGCCCAGTTCTCATCCATTGCACAACTTAGAACCTTAAAACATGACTCACATGCTCTACCCCTAGCTCATGCACCTTCCACCCTAAACAGACACAAACAAAATAATCAACATGACCTTCTTCACAACCTTCCATCTCCATGCAAAAACAACATAGCTCAATAACTCACTCTCAACCATCATCTCTACCAAATACAGACCCAGATCCATCTAAATGCCTTCAAAGCCTGCTGGACAGCTACTACCAGTACTAATGACACCCCTACTACACATTCAAAATACTGCACACTTTTCTACCAAATATTGTCACACCAATACCGAAACATAACCTCTAATCTGTCCTCCTAATAAATTCTTGATCACCCTGTAAAAACAAGCTACACATCTGCGACCTACTCACTGATACACAACCTGACTTACTCCTCATAACTAAATCATGGTTGTGAGATGACAGTATTACAATAAGCTATTCCTCCAGGCTATCAAACTATCACACAAAATCATGTAGGCAAAAGAGGAGGTGGACTAGCTGTTATATTCAAGCAAACAATAAATCTCACCTAATCTGACGGTTTCCATACAAGGTTGTGAGGCCCTCATCACCAGATGCAACCCTACACCAACTTTCTCCTGTAAATCCTTTCTACCTTGCAGACCACTACCTAGTCATGCAACATTCTCAGGCACATTTCTAGACACAGTTCCAAACATTATAACACTACGCTACAACCTACGCATTCTTTGTGACTTAAACATTTGTTTTGACAAACCCAATATGTTCCATCCAAAAACCATCATTAGTGGCCTAGTCCCAATGAATCTACTTCAGATCGTATAAACATTCACACAAGTCACTGGACACATCCTTGACGTAATTTTTGCAAATCCATAACTAGTTACCTTTCAAAGAATGTCTCTGGTCACATGGTCAGACCATCATTTGGTAGTTTTCCAACATAAAATACCACAATTCAACACAACTAATACCGCTTTACATGTATCCACCTACAGACGTGGAACAAATTCAATTTTGAATACTTAGCAACACAACTAACATCCAACACAGATCTAGGCACAAAACATTCCATTCAAAAACTTTATGAGTGGCTACAGGAAGCTTTTGATGTCCTAATACCACTAAGAACCATAAAACAAGACAAAAGAAAACAAGCACCTTACAGAAAAATACAGAATTCAAAAAGATAAAACAGCAGACTGGAAAGTTACAACAAATCTTGCTCAAAACAAACTGCAACCAATTCAAACTTCCCTACAGAGATTTAATAGAATATACAAGTCATTAGTCAAAAAAACTAAAAAGGTTCTATTCAGAAACAATTTAAAATGCTAAATGTACAAATAAAGAATTTTATACAATTCTCATTGAATTTCATAAACCTAAATGCACATTACTCAAGAAATCAATGACAAACTGCCAAATTATTACACAATAAAAGCAAACATGTTGGGATAATATTTGAAACAAAGGAACACCTGCAGCACCAAACCATTTCCAAGAATTCCCTCCAAGAGTAGACTAACCCAGCCTCTGTGTTCCTTTAAACAATCTTTCCAGAAGACCTAAAAAAGACATTCAAATGCCCTTTATTAAAGAAAACAAACCTGGATCCGCAATACCCCAACAATTACAGACTGATTACAAATGGGCCTTCCCCGGGCAAACTGAAAGAAAGAGCAGCATTCACCTACATGTCACAATTCATTGATGATATCTCCATAATTTCAGGCTACCAAACAGGATTCCACACAGGAAGCGGTGCATTATCTGCACTCATCACCATCAGCGATTACCTTAATAACACAGTAGACCAAAACAGGGTCACTGCACTACTTCTCTTGGAACTCTCAGCTTCCTTCGACCAAATTGACCACAACACTCTAATGCAAAGACTCTACGAAGCTCGAATAGAGGGGACTGTTCTTCACTGGATCACATACTACCTTCACAACCGAGCAAATGTGATCTATACTGGCCCTTTCTCATCCAAGCCGTAGCATGGGTCCCTCAAGGCTCTATCATCTCACCATGCTTTTCAACATCTAAATGACGCCATTACTGACAATGATCAATTAATTACAGCTCACATGCTATAGCTATGCAGATGACACACAGATACTCCTTAAACTGGAAAGCCCCAAAAACTTTGGAAATTCAAAAAATATTTAGTTGCCTCTGAGCCGGTGATCACTGAATGACATTGAGCTATTTCAAATTGATTGCTTCTAAAATTAAAATGTTCCCATGTGGAGATTGGAAAAATTACAATCAACTCTGCACCTGCCCTGACAATCTGAGACCCCTCCTAAAGTATATAAGAAAGTAAGAAACCTTGGAATTACCATTGACTCCAAGTTATCAATGAATACCCAAGCAGACAAATTAGCAAGCACATGCTTCATTCCTATGAAAATTCTGTGATGTATCTTTACCCATCTGAGATTTCCACACAAGGCCCAGGCTATTATCTCTCTTGTACTGTCTAAACTTGATCATGCTGATGGCCTCCATCATGGATCATCGTTATCAGCTATAAAAAAAGACTACAAAGGATTAAAACTCTGCTGCCAGACGACTCTTACATATAAAGCCACAAGCATACATCTACCCTGCCTTGAGGGCCCTACATTGCCTTGAGGGCCATACAGTGGTTACCAGTTCTGTAATGCCCACAAAGCAATACATGGAAAAGAACTGCTTTTTATCAGGAATACAATCACCAAACCATTCAACAAAGGAGCCTCCACTCCAGATTGTCACCGCGCCTCAAAATCCCACCATACAAGTAAAAAAGCATAGGTGGTACTTCTTCCTCTGTTCAAACAGCCAAACTATGGAATTCATTACCTCAGACATAAGATCCACAGAAACCTATCTTGTTTTCAAAATTTCAAGAGTTGCCTCTTTCCTACATAACCGCTATGCTAAAAAACGAATGTAAAGTATTTCTCTGTGAATATAAACATTTATAATTTGATTGGATGTATGTATCTAGATATATGTATTTCTTTGTACAAATATATATATAATAGACTATGTTTTTTTTTAAATATATGGATATTCTTTAGGTCTGCTTAACAAATGTATATATTACTTTTATATATGCATATTTTTCATGTAAGTTATTAGAATAGATGCTTAGGAGTCTCTGCACTATTTTATCTATCATAACTTGTACATATTATCATAATTATTTTACCTACGAGTACTTCACTATTGAAATGTTGAAGAATATGTAAAATTAAAATAAAACAGAATACAAAATAATTAATGATAATTAGTTGTAAAAATACACAAATGTACACTCTATGTACTTATTTATTACTGTACTCCTACTGTAGAAGTAAAACATACCTTGAATTCTCTCCAGTTCACTACTCTATGTCTCACCATATACCTCTCTCAATATATCCTCTACGTCCACTCATCTCAACCTCACTCTACTACTATGATCTCCAAAATAACCCTTTCTAGACTCTTCTCTCATCTATCCTTTTTCAGATCAACTAAAACCTCATTTTAATGCTATGATCTGCAAAAACAACTTGTTCTAAATTCCTCCCTTGTGTATCTCTCCTTTTACTCATCCCTAACCTCATTTTACTACTATGATCTCCCTAATCCATTTATAGATAATCTTCCCTCTTTCACCCCGCTTTCTACTAATCCCAAACCTCATTTTACTGCTATTATCTCCCAAATAACACTTTCTAGACTCTTCCCTCTTCTATCCCTCCATTATCCTGTTCAATCCAATTAACAGACTTGCATGCCCACGCCTCAAATGAACTCATATTTCCCTGTACTATTCCACCACTAATCCTTTTGGGGTTTTGGTGTAGTATGCTCACCAAAAACTGTTTCAATGCCTCATCACAGATAATAAGCACTATATAAATACAATTAAAATTCCAACTACAAGCATCTACACATATTTATGTGTATATACCTGCATTTACACATGCACAATAAATACACATTAGTTGCTGCCAAGCTAAATTTATGAAGGAAATGTGTCTTAATTTATTGGTGGATGGATGAATGGGTGAATGATTGAATGGATGGATACAAGGGTCTGAGGACGAGGGAGTGTGTAGAAGGTCACAGTAAAGTTGGGCAGAAGGCTAGTCTCTACTCGTTCCACTATTGTTTACTCACTCATAATCTGTTTATCAAAGAAACCATGATGTGCAGGAAAAGCATGTGCCTGGAATCAGAACAGAACTAGCCAGCACTTGGAACAACCTTTTCTTTCAGGTTCACTTAGCAGATTTTTACAATCTGAGCCACAACACAAAGTAATAGTTTGCCAAGAATCATATCACTAGCGGCAAGATTTAATCAGAGGTCTTTATATTTCAAGATCAGGAATAAGGCAATAGATCACATCTCTTTACACTTAGCCGGAAATATGTTTTAGTGAGATAACATGTTCCTGGTCTACTGATCATAAATGCAGTCTCAGCAAGGTTAAATTAGCATCTATCCTTCTAGGGCCACTGTTTCGAACACTCTTAAAGTAGGTGATATACTAACACCTGGTAGTTTCAGTGCTTCAACATGACGCAAATATGGTCCAAAGTAGAAAATAAACGCATGTTATTATTTCACGTTCAGAAATCATGATTAATTTTCAGTTTTTGATAGGAAATGCACTCCAAAATACTGAGGGTTTTGGTCCACGTTACATAACGAGCACTAGTTTAAGTCAGTGTGAACTTCTATTTTCATTTTTGATTGTGAGATTTGTAAATTTCGATATTGGTGAGGCTGTGAGATCAGTCGAGCAAATAGTTTTTTGCCTTATGACAGAAAATAAATGCACAAACCTATATTGAAAAAAGGGCTTATTTTGGAATATCAAAGTACTATCATTTTATTGAATCATTTGATGTTTGAAAAAGTAAGTAACGCATGAACAATACCAAAAAAATGTCTAATCTGGTTGATCGTGGACAAACTAATTACATCCATCAGTGCGCACGAGTGTGCTTTGCCAGTTCAGATGGTTTGGGCATTCATTACTTCATTGTTGGGTCTTGCTTAAGAGGTCGTTCTTTTCCATGTCTCTTGTATCAGACGATATTGTTATGTTTGATTTAACTCCCTGAGGTTTGAGTAACCAGTTGTCTTCTCTACAGCAGTTTCTAAATGCCACTTTTTGAAAATCAATGTGTCTAAAAGCAAAGATCTGATTTTTAAAGGTAATAAATGGAGGAAGTGTCCCAACTATAGTTGGTTCATGGGTAAAAAGAAGTTGGAGGTAGTGAAATCCTACCCCTATTTAGGGTAAATTATGTCTAACAGCCAGAATGAGAAGGATCACATTAGTCACAGTTCTACTAAGGCCTCTCCATGTTAATTGCCAAAGAGCATTTTATAAGACAATGGGTTGCAGGCATTTCACACATTTACTATCTGTATACTAGGCAAAAATTCCTCTGACTCTTCTGCGTGCTATAGAGTCAATCAGCAACATATGGTGGAGTATTTTGGAGACAAGAGAAGGCCAAATTTGGTAGATTATGTCATTTTTATTCCGTAGTTCCAGTGCAGATTTTAAGATTAGAATTTGGATTAACAAGTATTTACAAGCAAGGTTTGGCCAATGCGGCCCTTTGGGGATTCCAACTGTTGGCAAGGGAGGTAAATTCGTTAAGAGGCTATATGCGCACATACATTTTTCGAATCAAAAAAAGAAAATCGTTGTGTTTTTTATTTATTTTTTTGATTAATTTTCACTAAGCAATAAATCTGACTGAATGCACGCTGGAATTCTTTGATTCTCTTTCTTGTGGGTAGCGCAAAAGTTTATTAAAGCACTCTTCCAGTATTGTAAAATACTGTTAATTCAAGAGCAAATTTGCGTAATATCTGCCTCTTGTTGTTTACTGGAACCACAGCAGTATTTGAAGTGCAATTCCGATCGTGGAATTCTTCGTTCTGGACATTAAAACACATTAATTTAATTCATTTAAAGGTAATAACTGTGAATTGGTCTAATTGTTTAGTTAAAGACAAGTCTTGCAATATTTGTAATATTGGCATTCAGGATGTTATTTGTTTGTCCTGCACTGCACTTTTACAGCTGTTACATCTTAAGGCCGTTGATTTTAAAATATAATGTTCAAACTGAAGCTGAGGCTCGCCAACTTCTATTTTGCCCTGTCAATGAGCTAATTTGTCAAAAAGTTAGCATTTTGAATATGTATTAATTGTAATTCACTCACGTTGTGATTCATCATCTTCATGTGGACCTCGTTTTTGCGTTCCAAATATTGACTACAATGAAATTGAATAGAATTGCATATATTATTGTTTAGATTGTGCGTTCACTGTTGTTTTATTGACCTCAGCTTTATGGTTTGTTCCTTTTCTGTAATTTTTGACCAGTGGCTCTTAAGTTCAAAGGCATTCACTGTAGAACACAAGAACTTTGCAAATAATGTATGCTTATAATGAATTCTCATACAAAGGGGCTGTAGCTTTTCATTAGAAGCCTGCCTGTCTTGAACAACGATTCAATAAACCATCCCAGAAATAATTTGGTATGTCATTGAGATTGTAACTGTGTTTAACTTTTCCTTTTCCATGAAATATGTATTTCATGTGACTAATTGTTGAGTATTTTGCTCTGACTAATGCTGAACATATTGTTCAATTTTAATGTTAGGAGTACGAGGCGTGCAGAATAAAATAGTGAAAACGTTCTGATTGACTACTACGCACTCAGAAACCCCAGGGGAACAGGTGAAACATTCAAAAGAAACACAGCGAGCCCGAGCACAGCGAGCAAGCTATTTGCATGTAAGTTTACATTACATTAAAAGAAACATTTTTTGACAGTGTAAAACCCCTTTAGACATTCATAACCTTGATGTTGCACTTTTCAAGTATCTTTTAACTCAAATATTTGCAGATAGGAACATCGACTGCCAGGATTCTGGAGTTAGTGGACAGTGAGCATTCTGAGGTTGGAAAACTCTGAAAGTTTGTGAGCAACGACAAACATGGAAGTTTGTAGTTATTTCCAGAGTGGCAGTGAGAATGGAGAACCCCTAATGTGCCTATGGCGTAGCAGAAAGGATTCCTCCTTAGGAAAAATACTTTCCCTGTGTAAGAAATACAATTGAAAAAAAACTGCACACATACAAGAGCATTCCCACATGCACTATTGCATAATAAGTAAAACCCTGAAGTACATACGGATATTTGCGGATTTCAATCATTGGCAGGCTTACATTTTAAATTCCAATCTGTTTTATCTGCACCAAAGGACAGTAGCATATGAATATTAGACGTTTGTTCCATCTAGAAAGGTAAAAATCAGCAGCACTGTACACCATGTGTCTGCACTTTCTATGCGATAAAAGTCAACAAACTAGGCTGTAAACCCTTAAAGCACCAAACTCTAACTGTTTTAAGGCACGGAAACCAACAGGATAACTTTGTTAATACAGATATTCTCAATACGTTTATCTCCAAATGGCAACTCTCATTTCATTATTTGTATCTGAATGGCAAAGGATGAAAGGGTAGATAGGGGAAATAGAGATAAAACAGCAAAAATCATATATAGGACCAATCTATTCCACTCCCTTCTCCTCTCCCTCTACGAGTACCCCCTGCATCAGAGCCCCAGATCTGGTCTCTGACCTGCTCCTCGAAAGGACCATCTTCCAAATGAAACAAAATAATCACTATCCAGAAATGGCCTACTGTCAAGACGCAGTCCACCCATAAAAGCCATAGTTGAGAAAGTGGATAAGGGATAACACTGATGCTGTCTCTCCTCTTTGTTCCATAATATTTTTAATTCCAACAGCACCTTCTTTCACACAAGGGAAATTCCACTCATATCCAGAAAAAAACACTAATCTGGCATCTTTTACTTTCAGCAAGTTCTTCGGAACAGCTAGGCAAATAATCTGTTTTTTCATATTCTGTAGTAAGACCACCAAGATTGCAGTTCCTCCCTAAACCCATCTCGTTATCCCTTTAGTAATCTGAGATTCTTTTGTCTCTGCACATAATCCAGTACTGTTAAATTTTAGTCTAACCTCACCAAGGACTCAGTTGCATTAACTTTGAAATTTGACATGTCTTTCATCTCATTGATGTTTGCTACTGTCTATATTCTGCCCAAACCATATCCAGGTCTCTGTCGCACCCTTACCATTCTTTTATTTAGATCAATCAGCTGCTTCTCCAAATATTTAGCCACAGTTTCCACGGACCCAGTCTTCTCCAGCAGCTCCAATTTCAAGTCTGAGAATGAGCTCAACAATAGCCCTTTGCAACTCATGAGTCCCTCATCACCATCAGAAGACCTCGTCTTCAAAGACCTGTCTTTGGATACAGCCTTGGACATACTGAGGAAAATACTCATTCGTTTTCTATTTTGCCACCATTTATGCCCGGCCAATGATAACTTGTCCCAGACTCCTCCAGTCTTATGTTGTCCTCAAAGGGGATCTTGCTGAGCCCTTTCAGTCACATATCTTCATACTGCAAACTTATCACCTGAGTGGTCTTTCTGGTCGGACGCCTGACACCTTTCCCTCTGCAGCCCTGAGGACCATAACAGTGTGCTGTGTGAGGGAACCTGTCTGGTGGCACAATGACCATCTCACTGTGTCGCTGTGGGAGAACCTCTCTCCTAGGTTCTTCCTCTCTGTCAACCACTCCTACCCAGAGTTGTCATCACTTCACATGTGCCAGCTAACCACTCAGATCTTCAAGCCTCTGTTTCCCTCAGTCTACTCCAGAAACTGTGCTGCTTCAGCTAATCCTTGCCTTTCTTTCATTGGGAAGAATGCTGTAGTGTATGCTACCATCTTTGCAGTGTGTGCACTGCAGTGCAGCCTCTCATTGGAGCCAAAGGTTTGCCGCCCGGTGTCCAGGTTCTGTCCTGGTTGGCACCAAAGTTTAACCCCCATAAGAACAACTCAGTACTCAAGCTAACACCAATCCTAAAGAATTTCACTCTCTATGCATATCTCAGTGAGCAGAGAAAAGAGGAACCAGTCCAGAAGTCCGAACAATGGCAGTCAACATCGGACTGCACCCCCAGGTGCCCTCTTTAAACCTTTTCTGGAGTGCAAAAGGTCTGAAATATGCACACATACAAGGTTAGAATCCTGAGAGTGAAGTATTTGGTGACTGGGGCCCAGTGTGTCATATCACATATGTTTTTCATATTTTTGCAGCATGAATACAAGAAGATATTATTTTTCCCTATGTTATGCTCTTTAATTTTTACAGCTCTTGTCAAACTCTGGCTCGGTGATATATTTTCTGTTAGCGGTGGGGGTGATGCTTTATTTAACTATTTGGTGTGATCAAGAAGGGACTGTCCAGTTACAGTGCACAGCAGTTTCCATTGGTTGCCCCCAGATGCTCTGAATGACTAATTTGAAGGTCATAATGAGGCAAATGATTCCCCAGTCGCCATTTATAAATGAGATTAGCAGAA
Organism: Pleurodeles waltl; assembly: GCF_031143425.1. NCBI lineage: Eukaryota > Metazoa > Chordata > Amphibia > Caudata > Salamandridae > Pleurodeles > Pleurodeles waltl. The sequence goes on from NC_090437.1 coordinate 1,063,365,685, forward strand.
CACTACCTGAAAAACATAGTCCTCTTCCACATTTCATCAAATCAAATCAAATCAAATCAAATCATTAGCATTTATAAAGCGCGCTACTCACCCGTGCGGGTCTCAAGGCGCTAGGGACAAAGGGGGTGGTTATCGCTGCTCGAACAGCCAGGTCTTTAGGAGTCTCCGGAAAGCGGAGTGGTCCTGGGTGGTCCTGAGGCTGGTGGGGAGGAAGTTCCAGGTCTTGGCCACCAGGAAGGAGAAAGATCTCCCACCCGCCGTGGAGCGTCGGATGCGAGGGACGGCGGCGAGTGCGAGGCCAGAGGAGCGGAGGGGGCGGGTGGGGATGTAGAAGTTGAGCCGTCTGTTGAGGTATTCCGGTCCCTTGTCGTGGAGGGCTTTGTGTGCGTGGGTGAGAAGTCGGAAGGTGATCCTTTTGCTGACTGGGAGCCAATGCAGGTGTCTCAGGTGTGCGGAGATGAGGCTGTTGCGGGGTATGTCGAGGATGAGGCGGGCTGAGGCGTTTTGAATGCGTTGCAGGCGATTTTGGAGTTTGGTGGTGGTCCCAGCGTAGAGGGTGTTGCCGTAGTCCAGGCGGCTCGTGACGAGGGCGTGGGTCACGGTTTTTCTGGTGTCGGCGGGGATCCAGCGGAAGATCTTGCGGAGCATGCGGAGGGTGAGGAAGCAGGCGGAGGACACGGCGTTGACTTGCTTGGTCATGGTGAGAAGGGGGTCCAAGATGAAGCCGAGGTTGCGGGCGTGGTCTGCGGGGGTCGGTGCGGTGCCGAGGGCCGTGGGCCACCAGGAGTCGTCCCAGGCGGACGAGGTGTTGCCGAGGATGAGGACTTCAGTTTTTTCAGAGTTCAGCTTTAGGCGGCTGAGCCTCATCCAATCTGCGACGTCCTTCATACCCTCTTGTAGGTTGGTCTTGCCGCTGGCGGGGTCCTTGGTGAGGGAGAGTATAAGTTGGGTGTCGTCGGCGTAGGAGGTGATGATGATGTCGTGCTTGCGTACGATGTTAGCGAGGGGGCTCATGTAGACATTGAAGAGTGTTGGGCTGAGTGATGAGCCTTGAGGTACGCCGCAGATGATCTCAGTGGGTTCTGAGCGAAACGGAGGGAGGTAGACTCTTTGGGAGCAGTTTACAAGGAAGGAGGCGATCCAGTCCAGGGCCTGGTCTTGGATCCCGGTGGAGCGGAGGCGGGTGATTAGGGTGCGGTGACAGACGGTGTCAAAGGCAGCCGAGAGGTCGAGAAGAATGAGGGCGACTGTTTCACCGTTGTCCATCAGGGTTCTGATGTCGTCTGTGACTGAGATGAGGGCGGTTTCAGTGCTGTGGTTGGTTCGGAATCCGGTCTGTGAGGGGTCGAGCAGGTTGTTGTCTTCCAGGAAGGTGGTCAGCTGTTTGTTGACGGTCTTCTCTATTACTTTGGCTGGGAAAGGCAGAAGGGAGATGGGGCGGAAGTTTTTCAGGTCGCTCGGGTCAGCCGTAGGTTTCTTTAGTAGGGCGTTGACTTCGGCGTGTTTCCAGCATTCGGGGAAGGTAGCAGAAGAAAAAGAAGAGTTGATGACGGTCTGGAGGTGTGGGGCGATGATGTTGTCGGCTTTGTTAAAGATGAAGTGCGGGCAGGGGTCCGAAGGGGCGCCGGAGTGGATAGAGTTCATGATGGATTTGGTTTCTTCCGTGCTGATGTGGGTCCAGTTGTTGAGGGTGATGGTCGGGGATGTGGGTTCGGTGGTGTTAGGTTGGGTCTGGTGTCCGAAGCTGTCGTGGAGGTCGCTGATCTTGCGATGGAAGAAAGTGGCGAGGGATTCGCATAGATCCTGTGAGGGCGTGACGGCGTTGGCGTTGGCGCTGGGGTTCGAGAACTCCTTGACGATGCTGAAGAGTTCTCTGCTGTTGTGGCTGTTTTTGTCCAGTCTGTCGGTGAAAAAATTCCTTTTGGCAGTGCGGATCAGGTGGTGGTGTTTCATGTGGTCTACATAGCAATAGAACTACTTCTCTACAATTGCCAAGGGAAAAAAATAAATCAAGATTGAACATGTAAGCAAAGTTTGCAAGTACACATGAAAATCCAGTTTCCAAAACTCTGCACTGACCTCAGGCCAAACATACCATAGTGACAATTTATCATAAAAATATTCTTCATCAATAAATGCACCGATTTAAATGTTACATTGTGTCTCCCACCTGCAATGCCCATTATTTATATAAGCGCGTTTTGTATATTATATCTCAAATGTTGGATATGACTATGTACTCTCACAAAAGGGTACATTTAACAACTTGAATTGTAGCGCTCTGTACCCACGACGAGACACAAATCAGTTTTGGTGACTGAGTAGCATGCTACGTTTGGGTTTTGGGCCAGAATGAGTATTGACTTTGGCTACTTTAACTTGCTTAATTCTGATTTATTTAAAACTGCTTTGAAAAGAGAAATCAATTATCACTGTTGTTTCTTCTAAACAGCCACGTGGTCGGAGGCAGACATCCGTGCCATAGGCTAGGTACATTATTTTGCAGCAGGAGGCCACAGCTCTATCTAGTTTCCCTGGTGAAATATTCCTTGAGAGCAGAACGAATGCGACATGGATCGTCAGTACTCCAGAGTGTTACTCTGTTGATCAGGAGAACTGCCGACTGGCTGCAAAGGAAGCCCGCGCTGGATGCACAGGATTACTTTTCTGATGAATGTTCCTATTTCCATTGTAGATTTTTGCCCCCAGTGGAGTCGCACTTCAGTCACAGACATGCGTGCAGACTTCCCACAAGTCTACGTCTGCGCAGTGTTCCATGAGACCATGGTCGCGTGATTGCTGTTTTCCATCTATTCATATAGTATTCATATTTATCTTATGATAGGCAAAAGCAAAATCCAATTTATAGAGCACAAGAAATCTTGACATATCATCTCAACTGATCCACACACTATAGAAAACATAGCTGTGCATTCATACATTAAACTGTATTGCAGAAGCAGTTTGCTATGACAGTGATGCACAGATAAGGCAGAATGTACGGGAGAGGCATGACAAGCAACTGAGGTTTAACACATTCTTGGAAATCGCATCCTGTTTAACAGTTATTTTAGGTAAATGTTAAGAAGACGAAAGAGACTGACTTTTTTAAGGAAAGCATGGGGGAAACGTCTGCACATAATAAGACAAGTGTATCAGTTAGTCTTTATTTATCCCCACGTCTGATAAAAAGGAGGGAGTTATGAAATATAAAGTGAATAAGGACGCAGTAAGTGGATTCTGGCATGTTCTATTCTTTAAAAGACCACCTTTTGGAATGTTGGAGCATCTCACGTTGTCCTTTTCCAATCTGTATTTACAACTCACCCTCCATCTTTAAGTGAACACCTCTTATTGGTATATTTGGAGAAATTATTTAGGTAACACTTTCTTAAATAAGGTAGATAAAGGAAAATAACATTTAGCCTTTAAAAAGGTAAAAACAAGCCATAGAATTCATGCAGAATTCAGTCGTACTAATAATGAAAGTGGATATTGTATGGGAGGAAGTTCTAGAAGGGCAGGGGATGCCTCGTCGTGTAAAACTGGAAAGAGCATGGGCCTCTGGGATGTATTAGTTCGCATTGCTTGGACAAGTAAACTGAAGAGCAAGAGTGAACTGATTCATTATTTGCAGCCAAGGAAGCAACCTAATAATCATTTCATCTCTCACCCTCGTTTTTGCGGAATGGCCATCTGGCTAGCATCTGAGCCATGGTGCAGCTAGGGTTTGCCAGTGTTAGGGATCCTTCTGAAGCATGAGAGGGACTTAGGGTGTGAACTTTTTCTAAAACGTTTGGCCATCATTGGACTACCAGGGAAAGAAGGGAAATTTGGACATCAAAAGATTTTTTGAAAAAATTCTTAGGTTGCCAACCTTCCACTTCCTTCCTTGCTCATAAGTTGTTTTTGAACAGCAGTAGCACTGTCTTTAAGAAGTGGCACATGGCCACTGTTCTTGTCGCCAATTCCTATTTTTGCCTTTATACATCATTTGACATCTCTGTTTTGCCTATGTTGCCATATGGACTACTGAGCATTTTCTGATTACCAACTCCATTTGGTCTACATGCACACATCACTCTGGTGCTGCATTGGCTAGGTTGATGCTGTGCCTTTTTAGTCCTTTCAGTTTTTTTTTTAGCCCTGACTGGGCTACCTCTTGCAGCATCATTCTGAGTTATTCGAACTGTAAGCAACACTTTTCGTGAAATCTGCCAACTATGGTGTAAATTTTATGGCAAAAAGAGTAACATCAACCTTTGGCCACTGTACCTTGCAGTAAGTTCATCTATCGGACACCATGACTTTTCGATTTTTGCCTGTTTCAACAACAGACTAATCTTTCTCCTAAGTTAAGATCAGTCATCCCAGGAAAACCATGGTGTGTGTGTGACCTACAGCCAGTGATTAATTTGTAAATGAAAATGTGCCGGTGCCCAACACTCTACTCTGAAACACATGGCTGCTGCAATTAAATGTGCCAGCACAGAATACTGAGGCAGTGTGATCCTAAAGCTGTCTCAGGCCTCTTTAATCCATTTACAGCCACTCCCTAGCCTTTAGGTCACCCTTGCAGCTTTCTGCTTTTGCTCTTTGTGCGCTTTTCAGTCTTTCTCTTCCTCCGTCTTTCTCATATGTGTCTTTTGCTCGCAGTAAATGCCTTATGCAGAAGAAAACGTGCTGGCCTCCACCTGTGACCCCCACCGGACACCACTGGCTCAAATTAAGTACTGCTTTTGCTTTACACCTTACCTTTGTCCACTTGACTAAGCACATTTTCATGCAATCTGCCTGCTGCTTTTGCTACAAAACTACTAGTGGGTACATTAACATTAAAGCTGCATAATTGCACGGAAAGCTATACTGTTCTTGACCATTTTCAGGATAACTTCAATCTTGGTATGAGCACCATGGGAGCTATATTAAAGTGCTCACTGACCTGAGGAAGATGTATGGTGGCTGTGTGCGTCGGCACTTTTATCATTTTGTAACTGTTAGAACAGTCTGCTCCTGCTCAAATATCTATGAGAAGTAGGCATCCAGAGAACATCTATGAAATGCGAAAGCAACACTCTTGAGGTTCACTCCAAGTAAGCTGTGATGCCGTCATTGACTCTCCTCCCACATGGGTAATGTGTGGTGCCACATAGGGATCAGTCAGCTCTCCTCTAACCTTTAACTATTGTGTTAGATCATTTTTGATCTTGCTACACTTACAATCAGATTACCTATGTACATAGTGACACTCAAACAGTCTTCATCCTGCAGAACTAATGAGCCTCTGCATTTGCTGGTTGTTAGAAGATGGTTGTCCTGCAATCCACAACTGAATTCCCCAAATTGGACATTCTTCTTACAATATTAGCATTGCATTACAAGGCTCAGTTATAAGGCATCATTACTTTGGAAAATAATAAAGCAGCTCAGATCTGTGAGACACCTGGAAATCCTCACTGCTGCCAGAATGACAATCTGTCAGTAGTCAATGCATGCCATTTCTATCACATTTCTATTACCTCAAGCTTTTGTGCCAAATCCTACCATTTGTACATTTTCAGCACTGTATTTCTCCACTCCCTGATTATGGTTCATCTTGCTATTACTGCAACAATGGAAACTAAAAAGGAATAAAATAATCTAAAAGGGGCTCACTCAGTATACCATAAGCAAAGTCTGTCAAATACTTGCAATTTGCTACCGCTCAGATTTTTTCTGAAACAGCCACTGCATGCTTCAAATTGTATTTTGTAAGTTTGCGCCGCTTTTGCGTAAAAAAGCGGCGCAAATGCGGTGCTAAAAAAGTATAAATATGGGCCTGAGTTTGTAGATTAAATAATATGGGCTGTTGCTGTCTTTCATTTGGCAAAAACTCAACAGTCCCTTGCCATTTTTTCTTTGAATTATGGCATTCTACACAACATTCTGTAAGCTATGGAAACAAGTGTATATTGAGTTTTTCTCTTCTGCTATATTTGTATCTGCAGGTTTCATTTGCAGCAGGGTGTCCGGCTTGGTGGGTAACATAATCAATTATCTAAGTCACTTTGAAATAGATGTGAACCAGCTTTATAAGTAGAGAACGTCAGCAGCACTACAGAGGCTAGGAAAATATGATCAGATCACATCTGGCGAATTATCGCTCAAATGGGTAATACTTATGGTGCATAACTGAATCACTGCTTTTTATATTGAGAAAAACGCACCATTTAAAAAAAAAAAAAAAAAACAATCCCTCACTTGAGAGCTCCCACTGTTTGTAAACGCAGAGATGCCTGCCTGTCGTGCTGTATCAATGGGCCAACTTTGGTGGTCGCCCTTCCTACTACCAGCCAGACGACTTTGGAACTTTCGGAGCGTCACTTTGAACATTAAGGCCCATATTTATACTTTTTTAGCGCCGCATTTGCGTCATTTTTTGACGCAAAAACGGCGCAAACTTTAAAAATACAATTGCATTTTGTACGTTTGCGCAGCTTTTGCGTCAAAAAGCGGCGCAAACGCAGCGCAAAAATAGTATAAATATGGGCCTAAGGTATACAAAAAAGTATAAATATGGGCCAAAGTCCGTAGTGCTATAAAGCCTTGTTGTTTAATCTATAGTGAGCCACACACTGTCATTACACCTCGTCAGATAGATAAAAGGTGCAATGGTAGTAGGGAGAGTATGTACAATGCCCAGCTAATTTCGGACTCATTAGTTCAGTAAATATTTTAAAAATCAAATAAACCGTATTTGCCAACATTGAAAATGTGATTTAAAACAGCTGAGCTTGACACATTAAACTGCACGCAGAACTTTCTAAGTACTGGAATGGTTGGTGTCTGCAGATTTGTCTTCATAGGATTTGGCATTGTTTTTAGCTTGCCATGCTTTAAATATGGGTTTTCGCTTAATATGAGCTATCTGTGATAATTGCCCTTGACCTCCTTCCACGTTTGAACCCTGCCTTTGGGAGTCTGACTGCAGTCGACAGGTAATTATCTAGTGATAATGTCTGCAACCTTAGGGACTACCGCTTCATTGCATTTTTGCTCTGCCTCCTCAAAATATTCCAATTTAGTCTACAAATTAATTGACATTCATAATGAGGACTTTATACTCACAGGCACAAACAGGCGTCTGGGAACATTTACTTCGCAAAGGAAGACTTTATTACATATAAATCACAGCTTTAGCACAACTTAAAAAGCCTCTAAGAATTGTAAAATATAAAAGAAAATTTTAAAGATAGCACTCTCACTTACATGGTTCAGTCCATACATTCACCCAATAATTTGAGGTGTATTCGTACACAACGTAAGCAGCATTTAAAATCAAAATCACCAATATACCTTGTGAAGAAATGCTAATTAATTTAACTAATACGTCACACGTAACATTTTGGTACAAACACGTTGCTTCATGCTATATTACCTCCTAAAACAACTAACTCAGTGGACATGCTGGGCATGAATACCTCAAAGGCTTCCTACTACAATGTCCAAAAAAAACTCCAAGATAACTTGCTAATTTTCTTGCTGCTAGGATTTGTTAGGTCGAGACTACTAGACACTGAAATCTCTCTGATTTCCCAAAGACGTACCAAGGGCTTACCAAACACTTAAAAGGGCTTAATGTCCACTCTTGATTATAGTTCATTAGTTTCATTGTCACGCTCATTTGCTTGCTTCTTATTCGATAACTTTACTAGTACCAGCATGTCTATCTTGCATTTGTCCCTCCTCTGGTGCATTGCCCTTTTACCATTTCTCTGATTGGCTGGCTTCTACCTTTTACTGTTTACTCTTAGGGAACATATTTTTTTGTTTACTCACTCCATGAAAGTGCCTGTGTTTTCTAGCTCTTGTCTCCGCTCCCCTGTGTGCTCCCCCCAAATGCCTACAATGCATTTCTCCCTTGTGTATTCCTTCCCCATCCTCACTGCGCTCTGTAGTGCCCTTTCCTTTGTATGTTCCTCAACCACTCCCCATGTTCCAGTCACTTGTATGCTTCTCACTTTCTCAAGTTGTTCATTTCCCTGTGCTCTTCTCTCCCCCACCCCTATGCTCTATGTTCTCTCCGGCTGTAATTCGTAGCAATTGGTGGTCTACATACTAAACCATGTTTTCTAAGGCCAAGGTAAGTGCTCTCTTCAAACACACCTTCATCATGTTAATTCATTTGTACACACTATTTTGCATTTCCACTTATTTTAGCCTTTCAGTTAAGTTCAGTGTGGCTCATGCATGGTATGAAAACCATTTTAAGTCAGAAACACTCCCGTGCCACCACTTTTATGTTAGAAGTAAGCAGTGGCTCACTGCTAAATTACACACTTTCGAAACATTAAAAACCCCAAACAAATTTAGATGGACAAAGAAGGATGGACTTCGAGTGAAATATGTGTTGGCGTGTGACATGGGTACCCAGGATAGGAATCGTCATATATTTACAACATCCACATAGGATAAAAATATATAAAGTAAATTTAAATGGGAATAATTTACATTCTAGTTGCTAACTAGTTTCTTGTTTTAATGATTCATTTAGAAGATATTGATAACATATGGAAGAGTCACTGAAGATCATTCATGAAATTACAGAGACCAGCTCACAGACTTATAATGAATGCTACCTTTCTGCCCTAGGATAGTTGACAGGGTGACCCTGATTATAGATAGGTTAACTGTGGTTGAGAAACGTCTGTGGGTAAACAACGTATAATGATGTAACATACAAGTACATCAAGAACTGCCTTTTTATGTATTTAATCATTTACTTATTTTTATATCGCTCCAAACAGACTGAAAGTTATTTACATAGATCCAACAAGAGAAAAGGCCAGACAAACCTATCACTAATGCCTAAACAAGCCATATTATTGTCTGTTCCGGCCTGACTATTAGAAGAAGCTTATTCCATAATCTATTACTAAAACAAAGGACTTCCGTTCCAATCCATACTTGTATTTCATCCATGCCACTATTATGAGAAGTTGTTTAAAAAACAGAGTCTGCTCTGTTTAATACCAGTTGAGGTTTAGGTGGGAAAAACTTTCATTCTAATACCAATCCAAAGCCAATATGTGATCTTCTAAGTTCAGTCATACAATCACATTTGTACACCACCTTTTTAATTGATTTAAATAACAGCTGTGTACTGAAGGTGATGGACTTGGTGTTGCGGCTAACCTGGTACAAGGAGTCCACAATCAATCAATCAATCAATCTTAAAAAAACAAAACAGTTCAATAACACACAATCATCAAATCTAAAATCTCATAATAGATCACAAGTGTTTTTTAATTCATAAAATAGATAAAATACACTGGTTAACAAGCATCTTTTTCTAAAAACTCATTAAAATGTGTAAATGAGTGGCAAATTTGGCCTAAGAAACACATAATACTTGTCAATGCGTCAGAAACAGAGATCTCATCACATGGTCAAATTAAAATAGATGCTGAGTCATGTTGACCAAGGGGAACCCCAGATGACTCCTAAAAGTGCCTAACCAATATTTGGTTAACCACAGCCTTTCCCAGGTATACTTAAAACCATCTCAAAGGGGCTCTGTACTATGACAGGTTTGGATCACGACATAGTCCCTAACAGTAGTTTTTTTCATAATCCTCCTCCTCACAATTTTCCCTGTAAAAGGACATACATAATGAATAACTCAGAATAATGCTGCATCTCCCTTAACTATCAGGTGAGGGGAGATAAACAATTCAGGTCTGCCCACTGGTTTGGTAACACTCTTAATATATCTTAGACTTTCCTTTTTATGACACCCTCTCAGGCTGGACAATCAGTAATGACCATACAATTAAAGCTAGCCTGCTCATTTACTTAAATGAAAATCCAGATAAGAAGTGGTGCTAGCTTGATAGGGTCCTGAATTTAAGGATGGCCCAACTCCTCACATATATAAAAATACGGACTAGAGGGTAGAAGTCCTAAGAGGTGCCTACAGATTTTTTTTTTCCTCTTGTTGCAGTTTAGCACATTTTCAGTAGCCCCAAATAGCTACCCCATAGGGTAAAACTGGGGTGCACTTGTGTTTATATATTTCTCCAATAGGCAGCACTGGTTTATTTCCTACCTTCCTGGCTAAGTCAAATACCACCCCACAGATTGATTAAAACGAAGGCACCTGTGTCTCCAAGAGCTCCATACGTCAAATGCCACCTCAGATATGATAAATCATTCACTCTTGTAATAGATTTTCGATTAATAATGAATTGCCTGACCTTGATTATGGAAGACAATGTAATGTGTTTTACAGATGTTAGTTTTGAGGTTCAAGTTGTTCATGAACTTAAAACATTATCAATAAGGTTTCTCAAACCATTGGAGGAGCAGGATAAAACAGCATCATCTGCATAAAGCATTTGAAACAACATTTTGCAGATCCTTTCCACTGGTGATCAAAAAATCACCCAGCCTGATGATATACCAAACAAATAATCAGTAATAATCAGCAGAATGAGAAGCTAATCTGAAACAGAGAAACACACTGAAACCCAGAGGCAGAAAAACTAAACTTGAACAAGGAGACTTGGACAGTCTCACTGAAACCAACAACTGAAGCGTGTATTGTGGCAAATACTCATGAAACGAACAGACATTGAAACTGGCACTGTGAGAAACAAGGCCAGTTTCACAGGCCTAACTCAAGGACAGGGAAAGGCAGATGTGTAAACTTAGGAACATACTGTCTTACCTACATTTGTATGTTTAATCCTCTGTGCCCCCCTAGCTTCACATACTTGAGTTTGGTGAAAAAAGTACAAACCGAAACGTATTTGTATTTCTGGAATGGGACACACAATTATGGTATCCCTTCTGGCTGTACACAATCATAATCTGATTAACATTTATTATACTTCTCTGTGACCAGGTTAGAAAAACAAGGAGAATGAGCCACTGAGACAGAGACAGATTTTATAAGACTAGTGGAGAGGCACAACTGAACGGAATCACAAAAAATCGATATATACTGATAACAAATGATCCTGTTCTTCTTTGCCACAGCCAAGAAAAGTGCAAATCATACCACTATTCATGGCTATCATGTGTCACTGTCTAGTATGCCATCCTTTATTTAGTCCATTTAGTAAAACATATAAAAATATCAAAAAGAGTTACAACTGAATGTAATAATTTTTATGTCTCCCTAGACTTACTCAGATGGACATTTTTTGTTTTAAAAGTGACTCTCGCCCCCCAGAACTTTTGGTGACATGCTTCTTCACTGGGTCCTCATAATACTCTCCCTACCTGGATAAGCTCTACCTTTATTGTCAAGTGAGTAATTTATAAGCAGATGGGATCTAAGATTAAAACTTTTTAGTGGACACCACTAATATTTTCCTCCATTGAGAGACCTGCTGGAAAGATTAAAATCAAGTTTGATGCGTGTAGAGATATGGAAGAGAGAATTAGTTACTCCAGCCTCCATGTATCTTTGCCATCCTCTCCCTGATTTAGTAAAATCTTAGCAGAACAACATCTGCTGTGCAAACAATTGGAAAGGAAATGGAGTATGGCTTATGCTCCTGAAGATTTGTGGAACTTCAAAACTGCCTTAAAAGCATTCCATAAACGAATTACAATTATTTTCAGATCAAATTGTGGAAGCCCATGGGGGCCAAAAAATGTATTTTTAAGATTGCCAACTCTTTCCTAAAGCCTAGGGCTTTGGAAAGCCAGATTCCACCCTCTCAAGCTCTCTGCAACCAAATCTTCTCCTTTTTGAGGAGAAGATAAGTGATATACATCTGGATTTCAACCCTTTGCCTCCCCTCTCAAATGATCCAATTGATAATGGGCCCAAAATGGAAGCAAGTAGAACTCTAATTGCCTTCCAAAAAATATCCTTAGCTTAATCTTACCAAACTATTTTATCCTGAAGATCTGGTCCCTTGGATGATCCCTGTCCTCCTCGGGTCCTCCATAAGGTGGTGAACATACGAAACCACCTGTTAAATGAGATTATGAACACTTCAATAGCCACATAAATGGCCCTGGCTTTCTTGAAGCTGGGCGCTTTTAAACCTTTAAAAAAGGAACCCCTTGCCAACCCCACTACTCTTTCAAATGTGCACCCAATCTCATTATTGCCCGCTATGAGTAAAATAATGGAAAAATTGATTAATACTTAACTAAATGTATTTTTGGATAATGCGAAGCTGTTTCACCCATGGCAGTCAGGAATATGGCCCAAGCACTCCACTGAGACTGCTCTATTGGAAGTCGCAGACACTCTCAAGCTGACTTTGGATGCAGGCATTAATGGAGTACTGATCTTGTTATATCTATCTGATGCATTTAATACCATCTTGCACAGCATCCTACTTTAGTAAATTAAAGAGTGTGGAGTCAACAGGTCAACACTTTCTTGGATACAATCGTATTTTACAGATCATTGACAAAAGGTGATGTTAGGTCCTTGTGTCTCACCAAAGGTAACATTAACGCCAGGAGTCCCCCAACGTTCATCACTGAGTCCCATTCTTTTTAACATATATACGGCATCTTTAATCTCTCTCAGCATGTAGATTGGTATCGATACAATATCTTATGCCGATGATACCCAGCTGATTTCACATTTTGAACGCTACACATCACAATGCCTCAAACAAGTCTAGCAGAGGCAGAGTATATTACATGAATAGCTATTACAACATCACTGGGATCAGAGCTGAACTTCAAAAACTGCCTAACCGCAGTCAACCAGTTGATGCAGGACATTCACTTGAAACGCAACAGACGAAAATCAGTGATTATGCGGTTGGGCAAGGAAGAATTCTCCAATCCAACCCTTTGGTGTTTGGGATCAGCCTCAGTCCCCCCTGCTACGGTGGAAGTAGTAAGGGATTTGGAGGTGAAAATGACTACCAATCGTCCTTTCGGCCTCAGGCTTTCGCTGTAGTAGGCACCTGTTTCAATCTGATAAAGGCCATAGAGAAGTTTTTTGATTTTCTGCCTTTGACAGCCAGGAAGACAGTGGCATGTGGACTCATCTCTCCATGGCTGGATTATTGCAACAGTTTGTATGCTGGATCTACAAAACAAATAGTAGACAAATTGCAAGTTGTTCTGTATGAAGCAGCTAGACTGGTCCTTAGACTGCCTAGAAGGTCATCTGCCCAGGCAGCCTAAACAACTTTGCATTAGCTGCCAAGCCACAAGAGGGCCCTGTTCAAAATCATTTTGATGACTTACATAGTCTTTAATGCAATTGGTCCTAAATCTCTAGCATCCAGATTCATCCATTATGCCACTAGCAGAACTCTAAGGTCGTCTTCAGCTCATCTGCTCAAACTGGTAGACTAAAACGATGAACTAGAGGGGGTAAATCCTTCACAGGTTTAGGAGCAAAGGCCTGGAGCAACATACACATGCAAATGAGGCTTATTGACTCAGAAACCAGTTTCAGAAAGCAACTTAAGACATGGGTTTTTGGAATTTCTGATACTCTCTCCTGTTCTTTGATACTATAAAATATCAAATACACATTAGTTAAGCTCCAGCAGTTTTCCGCTCTAGCTTCAGGATATTCCTCAGGGACTGACAGTCTGTGCTTTATAAATGCTTAATTCAATGTATCACTGTGCGGAGATCTCCCTATGGTCAAGTACATGAAAAATTTAACAAGTTTATTAAACTTGAAAGCATTAGTGAAAATATTTTTATCATAAATACTAACATGAAGTTCATATATTTTTAAATATAGAACAAAGTAAAACGCTACAGGATAATTAACTTAATTTTTATTAAAAAACTTTAATTAATTTAAATAAATTAAAATACATCAGTGCTCTTTTTGAGATGTACTTAAGGTACCTACCTAATATAAAATTATGTACTACAAATTTCAAAAATATATGTATAATATTAATTTAAATTAAAGTCATTTTTTATACTTTAAAGTAACAGTAATTTTTAATAAAAATATATTTTTATCATGAAACTAATGGCATACATGTTTATAAATTTGAAATAAGTTAATTTATTTAACATTATGTCCTACAAGTTTTTTTTTTTTTTTTTTAAGTTCCTGACTCCTTTATTTTCTATGGGACAGTGTTGCAGTATCAGTAGTTGGTCAGGTGTGGTGCTGGAATTACACTGCTCCTTTTTGGCCACACATTTGAGTGAATTTACATTCATAGATAGTGAATAGCCAGAAGTACTAAAGTTACTCAAAAGTGTAAGAGGAAACTTGTGTGCAACTTACTTACAGGTGTGAGTTACCTCAGTGAGTAGCCCTGTTTGTTAGGGACAATTCTGTATCATAGACTTTAGTAAATGTATCTAGAGGCAATAGACATATGCAAGAGTACCCAGGCTTTGAAGGTAGCATAAAGATCATGACAGTGGTTGGTATTTTTGCTCACTTCACCAAACCATAAGAATACCTGTAAGTGTGGGGTGTTGTGTTGCAGAGCTAAACAGAGAAGCCCCAGTATAGCTGCCTGGCTCCACACAATAAAATTATTATTCTGGATTCACAAGTACTCACTATGACAGCAAGGTGTACTTTAGTCCTGCACCCCTTGAAGGTCCATAACAAGGTCATTGTAACCCTGAAAATGTTATCCCTCATGTATCAAAAAGTGAAAAAAACATATATTGGTACACCAATGTATGTTTTATATTAATTGTGACCATAGTCATGCCTATGTTTCTTAAATTTTCTATAATAAGACATATGCCAGACGAAACGGTGGTTCCATATTTTGTACAGCACAAGCAACAATGCAAATGAAGGAACTCCCCTAAATGAATGCATCATCTGACTAGCTCCACTGGTCTTATCCTATTGTATTATACACCAAGTTCCATATGTGTAATGGAGTGTGACATAATGCCACCATTTTGAGGGATTTTTAACCACTTGTCATCCGCCCACAGGCATATGAAACAGAGGTATGTTTCCTTCAATTCCAGCCTCCTTTTGGACATTCTCTTTGTCCCTTTGTTCCTCTTTTTTGGAACTACTAACAGGTAATTTGAGGTGCTGCAGTTAAAAAAACACTGTAGTTTGTGATAAAATAACCATGTTTCTTTTAAACTATCAAACAGAAAGCAAGAATGTGTAATGAATTTCCATCAATAATCCTCTGCTCGGGATATGAGTATTTAAATATAAGAGCAACTCACAAAATCCACATATTTTTGTGACTTGCTTTTATATTTATAAAGTGATATCCTGAGCAGATCATTATTTATTGAAATGCATGCCACATTACACTTTGACAACCAAGAAGCAATGACAAATTTCTGTTTCCATTTATGTGAAAATCTGGAATTGCCCACATTTTACTTGATTTATGTTTCTTTTATAACCATTCAGGCTTTAATATAAAAAATCACTGAAGAGCAAGTCAGGTGTTCTAATTTCTGTTCTTGTAACATTGTTCAGCTTTAAAGGCAAATATGAAAAGAGAACAGACATAAGAAAAGAGAACAGTTTGGAGAACACCTGCATATTACTAATATGAAAAGAGACTCATATTATTTTTGTTCAAAAGTGGCAGGTTAGAAGTCGGATTTGGAGTGATGTATTTAAGTAACACTTACAACAATTAAAGGAATGTGCATGGATTGAGCTGCTTTCAGTTCTTCTTCTAAATCAGTGGGCTATTTGAGTGTTTTTGTTTTGGTCAAAAACGATCTTATTTGATTGCTACAGCTCATGAGAAAAAATGATGTGATCCACAAATTACTACAAATACAGGGTGAATGTATTGTTAGGTCTAAACTATTCATATCATCCCCCTTTTAGGCACAAAAAAATCAATTATCATAGCAACTAGCAACATGTTAAGATAATGATGATTTCCTGGTGATTGACTTCAGTCATATATGGAATTTATCATAAATTAGGGAAAAAAATAAAACATAGTTTTGAAGGCTAGCACTGTGCAAAAGAGCTTCATATTCATCAAACACACCATGAAAGAAAGTATATATATCTTAACTCTGAATATGAGTTTGATGCAACAGAGCTGAAGGAAAGCATACTGGCTAATTATTTTTACATACCTTGTGTGCTTGATTCAGTTCTATCGGGGTAAAAATCTGTATCTGAAAAACAAATTGTGGTAACTATAACAGTGCTGCAAGTCTGTTGACAATTTTATAAGTTGATAAAAAAATGATTACATTCAATTCATAGCTGTATTTTATATGCACCAGTTGATATGAATTTTCACTCCATTGTGTTTAAAGATTTTGGGCTTTTTGAGTTTAAAGGTGGGATACTTTGTCACAGTTTTGACAGATATCCAATCTGCTGCACTACAAGTGTGACAGAATACTCCATCCATCAAACTCTAAAACTGCCCCTTAATGCCTCTACACAAACCCAGTGAGATCCACAACCCAATACTCCAATTATCAGTACATTATATATTCTCCAAAAGGACTCAGTCAGGCAGCAGATACCCAAGGGAAGGACACTGCTGTAAAGAGGATGGATTGTCAACTGTTTCTATCTGAGGATATATCAATGGACCTCATATTAATTGTCCAGATATCAGAATAAACATGGTAAGAACAAATGGTATTTTGCTTAACAGAAGAAAGGTCTCCATGCTTACCAAAGGAATGCACCCTGTGCCCCCCGATGTGTTTATTGAGAATAGTATCAATCACCAAATTATGCGATGAGGTAGCCCATATGAAGATCCACACAATCAGCAATATAACAGACAAGTAAAAACTCAACATTTTTCATTATTTATTGCACACTTGTATGTGTTAATTTTGGTGTAAAATTCAATTTACTCGGGAAAGAAGTGCTCTCGCTGATAAAAAGCTCAAAATAACATTGCAATTTGCTGACTATATAAGATATGGTTAGCTGTGAGCTGGGTTATTTAACATACAATTGAGAATTGGTTTTGTTAAAATCTGCCTAATGTCCTTGAGTGGTGCATTGTGAGAGCTGCTATCTAGCATATTGACTTTAAGTTATTTTAGAGGTAGAGGAAGTGGGAGCAGTTGTTGCTTTACTCAATTATAACATTGTCAAATTGGTATGTGTACAACTATGAACTTGTATGTTCCTTATATCATTTGTGAGAAAGTGCCTCTTTTACACAGTCATGCCTATTTTTGTAAGTGGTGCTGCTGGTTTTTTAACTCTGCACTTTGAGATACTGCTGTCTAGTCCCCAGTGTGTACACTTTGTCACGTAATACATGGGTAAATTGGCTAACATCAAATTGACATATTCAACTTCCCTGTAAGGCCATAGTATCAGGTGCAGGACATACATCAATGTTATGGAAAAGCTAAAAGTCATCTGTGGACTCCAGACCACAGAAGGCTCACAAAGAAAACATGGTTTCAGGCCTACATGTGTAGCCTGACTTCTGCAGCTTTTAAACTTGTTGGCAAATCGGTCACAAATAATACATATTGACAGGAAATAAATCTACCTTTAAATATTTAATAAGTCATCCCTAAGTAGACCTTGTACCCCACAAAGTAGGATGCCTAGTATTTAAAAGTGGTACATGCAAATATTTATTGTTGGACTGTACCTACAGTGGCTAGCCCACAGAAGCTATTTTCACAGTAAAGGAATGTAGCTATTATATGAGAAAAGGTACAGTTCAGAATAAGATGATAACCTAGCAATATCTGGTTTGGGACAAGCTGCTAGAATAATTCAATTACTAATTTGTATTGTTTATTAACTTTTCAATTCAATAATGAAGTCACATTTTTTAAGCATTTTTAGGAAAATTGGCACGTAAAACGTTACACTTTACCTGCTGCGACCTCCATTATGATAAGTAGGATTAACCTTTTTGCAGATGTCCCTGACTTTTCTTATCACTTATGAGGTGTGAAGACTGTTCCCGGAGCAGAAACATTGACTTAAGCCTTTCCCCGGCAACACCTGGGTGTGAGGTATGTGACAGATTTCAGCTCAGGAAGGACTGTTGGGACGGTGGGAATCTAGGTACTTTGTTAACTTGAAAGGGACCACGATGGGGCATGACCATTCAGAGTTAAATGTAAAGGAGACCTGACAAAGAAAATCTGTGTGCTACTTAGACTCTTTATAGCTAGTCTCGCGCCAGAGAAGAAGAGCTGGCAAAGAACCAGTTTTGTGTAGCTGAGGTGAACATAAGCTCCTTTTAGGGGTAAATAAATTCTGCTTGTTGGATTTGCCTTACAATAGTGCAAGCAGATGTGCTGTGAAAGTGTGAAAGGTTGCCCCCAGAACTTTTTTCCTCATTGGTTAGGGGGTATCAAGGAGTCACTATCAATGACTGGCTAGGGAAAACTATAAAGTTGGCACCTTACCCCTGCTCATCAGAACACTCTCTGGACCTGTAAAAGAACAGGAGAGAATGTTTGAGATTTGTGTGGAGACCAGAGGGGTTGTGCATGCTCCCACTTATATACGAGTCTACAAAGTTGACATAAAGTGTCAGTTGGCTGGCCGCCTGTGTGGCTACAGTGATATAATAAGCTGCTAGAGACCTTTCGTGAAGTACTCAGCTGATCAGTGGCAACTGGACTGGACACAGCTAGTGGCCTCTGCTGGCCCATAAGAGCTGTCCTTGAGGTCCTGGAAGCCCGACAAGTGACCAAAAGAAGCTACTCTAGAAACTCTGAAAAATTACAAATTAGAACATTTTTGGAATTCTAAGGCCTCTGGAGCTTCAGCGGACCCTCACAGTAACCTTGTCCAGTTTTGAAGCAACCATGTCAGATTCTGCTGGAGGATTTTGAGTTCTATAACAAAAAAACTAAGGGCCTGATTTAGATATTGGCAGATGGAATACTCCATCACAAGCATGATGGATATCCCATTTGCCTTAGTTCGATCCCATTATGTGATATGATGTTCGTAATACTGCTGAGATGATATTGGTCTCATTTCTGATGGAGTAATCCATCCACCAAGATCTAAATCAAGCCTAAAGTTTAAAGCAAAAATACTGACTACATGAAAACATAAAAAGTATTTCCCTGATGTGAGGACTTCTTTGGCTACAAAGTGTTAATTTCTCCTACTTGGATCAGCAGGTTCAGCGGGCATCATCCAGTGTGTATCCAGCTTCAATTGGACTTCAGTAAATACAGCCTGCTACCTATCCTCACTGGAGGATCAGAGCTTCCATTTCAAAGACTGAGACAGAATGTTAAATATTTGACCGTGAGAAGCCTGCTTGGTGTATCCGACCAGCCCTCCATCACAGTCATCCTAAATTCGCACCTAGGTCCCTGTCAACCACAAACAGTGACTACTAATTGGCATTTTACTTTTTTTCACACTTTTGCCTTAAATCTTCAAAACATCATAACTCTGATTCCTCTTATTGGATTTTTTTTTTATTTATGTGTCATTTTACACAATAGCTGATTTCTCTATTTTACTGATCTATGTGTGTTTGACTTGTTAACTGTTTTCTTACCGCTAAATACATCACACATTTTCCTAAGTTAAGCCTGGCTGCTTTTTGGTATTGCAATCAGGGGGTTGAGCCCAGGTTTTAATTAGTGAAACCGACACAAGAGGCAGCAAAGTGCTTTTCATTGGTGGAATTAGCCATAACAAATACTTAATAACAACAAAAATTAACAATATACAGCCTGAATCTTAGTACAGGTAATGGGTACAAGTAAACTCATGGTCCTATAAGCAAATGTAAATTACATCATAAAAATATATATGCAAGCACTTTTTTGCCCCTCCCAGAATTCAAAAAGTTATTCTTGGGGGGTTATACACCCATTTATGGGGTTAAAGGTCTTTACCACGACTGCAGCCATAATTCCCATCAAGGGGTGACAAGTGAATATTCCAAGGTGACCTTTGTCTTGGAAGTTTGGAAACATGCACAATCATGTATGTTTCTGGACATACACAAATTTATTTCTGATACTTTCCTACACTATAATTAATGTATAATTTACTAGAGCACAGTACTGGAGTAACTAACTCCTCTTCCGTGGTGGGAAGGTAATTGATTATCTCCAGATCGGTTGAGTGTATTGTTGCATAGGAGAGTCTGTTCCTCCTCTGTGGAATTTTCTGTTATGGAGAGATTCTCTTTTATGGAGAGCTTTGTACAGTGGGAATAAGAATCTGCTGAAAAGTCACCTGTTTAAACCTGTGCATTTCATCGATAACTATGGTAACTATTATGAATGCACATGAATTGCAAAAAGTAAGAAAAGTACGTCAAGTGAGCACAGAGAACTCCACCCATATTTTTCTGTCTTTTTTAATAGGGCCCATAAAGTTTACAAAACCTCAGGACACAACACATTTCATTTTTTTTCTCTTGTTCTCTCTCTCTTCATTCTAGCCCCTAAAATTACAACCATGACTTAATTGTTGTTGATTTATTAAGAAAAGGGGATCAGTTATCACACTCCTTTTCAACACAAACTGCCGAAATGAAAAAATATTTACTTATTACACATACGTGTAGTGCTACCTGTGTGAGCACTCAGCAAGAGAACTTAAAGATATTAACAGCACGTGAGAGTTGCCTAAAGAAGTGCCCGTACGTTTGCTCTTCTACGTATTTTTCTTCTACATGTAATTTCGCAGATGTTTGCCCTACTTTTTGTATTCAACATTAGCGACTAAAGAGTGTTTTTGAAGCACTGTAGGAACTCAGTCCACATAATATAATATTCGAACATTTGAATAACCTCATACTCTCCAAGTCGCCTTATTAAAATACATCTCTCAAGTTGTAGATTCTGTCTTCTTAGTCTCATAGCTGTATCATATAGTTGTGGTTGTGATTATTAACACCAATTTTGAATAAGTTCCAATTCATCACTCACTAAATATATAGCTGAATACATAGCTTTTATGACATTCGGGTTTATTTTTCTGTATATGTTTTAGACTTTGTAACAAACAGACACTGCAGATGAGGGTCATCTATTAAATATTACTTTGTACGTATGACTATATGCTTTGGTATAGGTAAAACAAACCTATAGGGAAGAACATTATGCAGGTCCTTCTCCTCATATCACTACATGCTACTCCAGAGTGGGGACGAGTGTAGAGCACAATCTCCTTCCATAAGATTGGATCTTTTAGCACCCCAAAATGTCTATAAAGAATACAAGCTCTTTCATCGTCCGTTGATTGCAAGACTACGGGCAACGAGGAGGAGAATTTCAATGCCTCTGTGTCTCACATAAGACTGATGTGGTGCTGTATTATAGATGCTGGCAAGGGGAAGTGAGTTCCTTGCCCTACCTGTAGTAGGAACAGGCTAGGGAAGGATGTGGAGGGCACCGCAATCTGGTTAGCCCCGTAGGAAGGGTGCATTAGGTACCTGGGGGAGAGCGGGTGATCCTGATTGCCAGTGGATGTATGGGCATCTATGTTGCTCTGATTTGCCACTCCCTTAGCCCCATCCAAGGCCTGATTGAGTAGGCCTGCAGGGCATGCGGGCACTTACCCTCAGGGTGGAGACCCTCTGGAGGGAGGCTCACCCTCAGTGGACCCTATCCCATCCCTGGAGGGCCTCAGTAGAGGGGTCAGCTTATGAGGTAGAGCCAGACGAGTGCATCCCAAATGATGTGCTCTGGGAAGGCCACCTGGAAAGGAGAGCCCCCTGTCGGAGAGAAACCTTCTGGGACCCCATGTGGGGAACTGGTTCCCTAATCCATGGGTGTGGACCATGAGCCCTGACCCTCTGTATGGGCAGGGGGAAGGGCAAGCGCAGGTGCTCCCCGAATGTGGAGACCAAGCTATCACATGTATGGTGCACAGGGCCTCTTGGCCCTGGGCAGACTCCAGTAAGGTGTTCACCCATGCCTCATTACACGTTGGGACTTTCTATGTTGGGAGGACCAGGTTAGTGGCCCAGCACAATCCTACACTGCATCGGGGACCATACAATTCAAGAAACTAGGACTTGGAGCCCTTTCCCTCTGTCAATGCAGAGTGAAACCGCACATGCCATTCATACGGATTGAGACTGCCACTTATACCAAGGTGTGGGGTTAGAGTACCCCAGTATATCCAGGTGTGGGTGGGGAAGTAACCTCTCTGACCCTGGGTGTACATGGTCACGGCCGGTTGAAGTGGCACCTGTAGGAGGGGAGCATGGCAGTAGTGACCATAGTGCGCATATTTATGCCTATGCATTTACTAATACAAACAGAGCATGTGGGCTCAGGTTGACCCAGGAGGCACCAGTACTATGTTGGTGGTTCAACAAGAAGTGTTACCTGTGATGGCAGGGGGGTGCATGCACTAGGGGAATGCATGCCCGGAAGTGATGAACACCCACACAGGTTCACACTACCCATGAGAGGTGCTCAACCCATACAGTGATATGGAATGCCAAGGCTTATTAATTCCAGTTGCAATATTAGATTGCAGGGAGTGGCCACATACAGTTTGGTATCGTTGAACTCAGGATGATAAACCTGCAGTGGTGATTGGGGAAGTGGACATTTCTAGGTCAGGAATGGTTCTTGTGCTCCGTAAATTAGGCTTCATTCCATCGGTCCTGGGTGGAAGAGCACATCTGCACATTCCACAGATAACCTCTATAACACTCGGTCATCCAGAACAACAGATTCCTGCCATTTGGGGCCTTGTTAGATAGATGGGGGAAGAGGTTGTGAAACTTGTCCTCCTGGAGCCAGTGCCTGGCACCCATAAAGATACAGATCTGCATCCATGGACCCCAGGGCAGACAGAGAGGAAATTTAGGGGCAACATCTGTGCTTCAAATGAATATCCCTTTAACCACCTGACTTCAAAGTATTTACCTAGTATAAATAGGGGTACCCAAAATCTGCAACTTCTAGTACCATCTATGTATACAGGGGACCAGTGTGGCTGTAATGTGTCAGCACACTGTCAGAGGAATTTGGGTGCTGAGGAGGATAACTGTCTGAGGAGGGGATCTGCACACCCTTCCAAATTAGAGACTGGCCTGTGGCTGATTGCCTGCTGCTGTGTGGCATCCAAGAAGGGACTCTCCGAGGGCAGGTTGGCTTGCCCCTTGTTCTTGGCTGAGGTCTCGGGGACATCAAAGACCTAAAGAGGGGGACTTACATTGTAATCTCCAATATTTGGAGAGTGGTGCCTCTGTTATGCATACACTGTGCTGGATTCCTCCTGGCATGAGAAGTGTACGTGTGGCCTAAGGAACAAGTCTGGAAGACTGGTCACATCAGGTGCAGGGTAGCAGAGTATTACAAGCATGACTGGTGTGTGACCCTTCAAAGTGAGGACAACGCCAAGATAACTTGTGAAGTGAACAGATCACTATTGCGGGATCCTGCTGGGGCTTAACAGAGGTTGATTGGGAAGCATTTATCTTGTGTGTCCCTCGGCTGCAAGGTCATTGAGTGCTGTCACCATTCATAGGTTTGAACCCTCAGAGGTGTGGGTACAAACTGAGGAGTGCAATATTTGTCCTAGTACTGCATGATGGAGCTTTCCTCTAGTGTGTTCATCCGGAGTGAGGGTCCAGTATGGCTACGGTCATAGCGTACTGAATGGAGTACCTCAATCCAGAGGGGTACAAGAACCAGGAGTTGGTTGGAGCAACATTGTGCACTCAGGGAACCCCATGTCAACATATCCCTGACTGTTGTCCTCTTTTTGTGGGGGCACATCACTCAGCACTTTCTACCTCAGATCGAACCTGTCTGAGGGGGCCCTTGGAAATTCCTGGGCACCAGACAGGGTGTCTCCAGTCTGTTGGCATGGACCTGGTAACTGGTTGTATACAATCTGGACTATCTAGGGCAGGTCGACACACACACTAACAGCACCTCTCCATTCCAGAGGTGATGGACTTGGTTAAAATTTTGCAACTTTGGACTGTCTGACGGGGCTGGGCTCCTCTGAGTCTGTCGGCTGGTCCCTGTGACCCTCCTCCTTTGTTTTGCAGATCTCTGAGTGAACCTCCTATTTGGAGCCTAAATGTCTCCACCTTGCTTGTCTGCTGCCCATTGTTTTTCCTGTCCCCCGCCTTAACCTTGACTTCTAGGGGGGTTGTGACGTGGTCAAGAGTGACTAGGAGCCCTGGGGAAAGTACCATACTCTGCGGATGACTGTTAAATGTGAGGGTAAGCGTGCTGTGTGTACTGTTACAGATCAGCCAGGGATTCCCAGGGGCAGCAGATAGGACAGTGGGTTCAGCCACAAAGGGAGGAGGGCAGTGCATACCACAATGCACAGTCATCAGGATTTGGAGGGGATCAGGGGCCATCTGGAGTGATGGGAAAGGATTCCTACACAGATTAAATTGGATCGCCTGGATTTATGGTTGGGGCATTACGTGAAAAAGGGGGAAGCAATGCTATTGGGAGAGTTGTTTCTACAGGGTATCTTTCTTACAGTGGCTGTCCACACAATATATAGGGCACACATCAGTGACACATTGCCTCAATGAGTTCTTCTTTGTGGGTCGACCTGATTCTGAGGACTGCCAGCAGTAGCTGGCAAGTTTTCAAGAGCTCATGAGGGACCTAAGGGTGCAATTAGCACTGGAACAGAACAGTAGCCAAGCACATTGGTTTCTTCTTGGACATCAAACTGGATTCAGTGTTCATTGAAGCACGGTTACCCACTGACAAGAAAGCAAATGTGACTACTTTTAGATAGTATATTGGCAAATGACTAAGTGGCTGTTGAGGAAACTCAGGTGTTGCTGGGGCAC
Organism: Pleurodeles waltl; assembly: GCF_031143425.1. Taxonomy (NCBI): domain Eukaryota; kingdom Metazoa; phylum Chordata; class Amphibia; order Caudata; family Salamandridae; genus Pleurodeles; species Pleurodeles waltl. The sequence continues at coordinate 1,063,390,365 of NC_090437.1, forward strand.
TTTAACTTTGCAGGCAGGGTAGTTAGAGCAGGCAGGACTTTTTGGGATTGTTCTGGGTGGGTCTGGCACAACCCCATCACCATCTAAGATTGGCAGCAGGTACGAGGAAGGATGTGGCAAAGATTTCTGGAAAAATTCAATAGTATCCCAGATGTGACACCAATTGAGTGTGAGTGGGGTTTCCAAATACATTCTGATGCAGCTGGGGGTGTAAGCTATGCTATGAGAAAGTGGTGCATGCAAAAGTGGCCCAAATGTTTGTTGCAAGGAGGCAGGAGCATCACAGTTTAAAACTTTTTTCCCCTGGTGGCGGCAGTGACAATCTTGGGTCAGGATTTAACTCACAAAAGTGCTGTTTAGAGTTGATAAGATAGTGGTGGCTCACATAGTTAATGGACAGTCAACCAGGGATGTTGAGGTACTTTCGCTATTGCTTGTTTTCGTGATGAGTTGCATGAGATGCAAAATCTTGTTTAGAATACAACATGTCCCCAGGGACACTGACATTGCGGATGCCTTGTCTCGTTCACAGTGGGAGAGGTTCCAGGGCCTGCATGTTGGAGCAAGGTGAAGAAGTAGTTCAGTTTATCCTGGCACTGATTGAAAGTGACTTATCATGAGTTACGATAACTGGGAGGCTGGAAGGTGTTGCCTTCATGGGTAAACTCAAGTAGGGCTATGCCCCATCAGCAGGAGAATTGGGAAAGAGGATACTCAAAGGGTGGGTTAGACAGAAAGGGCTGGGGTATGAAGAGGACAGCATTGCTAAGGATTTTGTTTGGTACGTTAATAGAGGCTTTGCCGGCGATCTGTGACAGAGAGGAGGATTATATTTTGTTTCCCATGTTGATGTTGTGGAAGCTCTTTGGGGCCTTTCGGGTATCAGAACTGGTTGGGGGAAATGGCAGCAAGGGGTTTGTCATGGGATGATGCCAAGAGAGAAAAGGTAAGATGGGAGATGTGCTGGAGAAGGCCTAAGACAGATCACAGACCTAATGGTAGGACGTTGGCCATGCAGGGATTCACGGTTGTAAATTTGTGCCCTGTTTCTGTGGGGGATATGGTACAATACAAGGAGCATCAGCAGTCAGGGTTTTTTGTGAATAAAAACAGGCCAGTGTGACTCCATTCCAGCTACTGGCAGTGTTGTGGAAAGCATTGATGAGTGTGGGGGAAGCCCTGGCAGAGAATGGAACTCACTCATTTTGAACTATGGTGGCCACAGAGGCAGTGATAACGGGTTGGACAGATCATAGGTCTGGGGAGGTGGTCTTTTGATTGCTTCAAGAGATATGTAAGTATGGAGGGGCGGTGTTGATGGACTGTAGTATTCTGTGTTTCTCATATTTGTTGTTCTTTCAGGTGCTGTGGTGGGCCCATGTTTTGCTGGTCTTTCCAACCAGATCGTAGGCTATTTGTTTGTAAAATAGGCTGAGAGGCACATGGTACAGAGGGGCTATGGCACTGTCATAGGTTTTGACAGCAGTTGTTTAAAGTAACATGGAGTAGTAAAGAGGGTATGCATTGGGGAGGGTTGTTACATTGTTTGAATACTTAATTAAGGAGGCATTGATGCACTGATGTGCGGGTTGTCCATCTAACTCACAACAACATGGTAATTTGCAAGGGATTGGCCCTACTGAAAGAGATGATGAGGGATTTGTGGGAAATCAAACCTTTACGGGCAGGATATCACACCAGTGTCTATGGAACTTGTTCCCAGGAGAATGTTGAGGGGGGCAAAGAGGCCTTTGGCCATAGATAAAGTGAGGAAGAAAATAAACAGAAAGATGTGGTTGAATGAAGGTCTGGGCAGGGTTGAGCACACTGAGCTGAGGTACAATGCCGTGATTTTTTTTCTTGGGCGATGGGGGTACCCTTGTCTTGTTTTAAGATGGAATTGTCCTTTCTACAATGAAAGTATGTCCTATCCCGACCACTGAACGTGCGTGGTTGAGGAAACGGGTGGGTGGGGGACAGAAGAAGCAGGGCATGTTCTTTTTCTGAGTGGCGGTTGACCTCTAAATTGGCATGGTTTGAATTAAAGTTTGTTGTTGTTGCCACGTGAATAAGGAAAAAGGGATGGTGTCAGCAGGGGGCACATGAAGGAGGCAGGAGATTAGAATATGCTTAGGAAGTTCACACAGTGAGATCTTAATAGATATACGTTAAGGGGTAGGGTAAGTTCAGAAAGGTCAACAGTTCAATAGTATTGTAGGTAGGATTTAGATATTGCAGGATAAATATGTTGGGGGCAGGATTTGTTAGGGGCAGGGGAGTAAATAATGTAGATGGCATGTTGTTTTGGCCGAAGGCACCAAAGGCAGGCACATCTGTGCCCAACCGCGTACGGCCAGGGACCAGTTAATCTACCTCTTTCTTGACAGAGGCAAGTATACACCTCAGCAGAGCTATGCAATCTCAATAACCCATTTAAAACTAACTGCTGCCACCCTTTGACTCTAGACAGGCTATTAGTTGAGTCCCCCTCATGAAACTATTTATTTATTGCAGATGCAGAGCTATCTAGAGCAAGATCGTCCCCCCAAGCTGAAGGCAGCTTACGGGACGTACAAAACAAGCCTACCAGGAGATGGCAGATATATTTAGTTAACTGTAGGTCCCTTTATAAGCACTAATCAAAGTTCACTATGATAGAGGATACTCAAGCGGATGCACTTTTCCTCACAGAAACATGACTTAAGGAGGGCAGTGAGCCTGGTATTGCCATTGCTCTGCCTTCAGGAAACAAGATCAATAAGTGTGATCGCATTGGAAAGTAGGAGAAGGATTTGTAATTATAACTAAACAAACCACAGAATGTAAATGTCCTAGTATAATTCCAGGCTGTGATAGCCTATTATTTTCTATTAAACTTAACCACACCTTTATTTTTACTGGAGTATTGATCTGTCCTCCACCAGGTCTAGCATCAGAATTTGTGAGGACTATATCCGATCTAACGGTGACACTTAGGGCCACGTGTGCGAACGTTTGGAATTGTGATGTCCTAATTGCAATTCCATTTGATCGCAATTAGGAAATCGCAATTCCACATGTATGAAACTCCATTGAGTTTCCTTTGTGATTCCCAGTGGGACGCAAATAGAACTACTTCATTGATATTAAGGAGGTAGGTCAATTTGTGACCCACTGAGAATCGCAAACCTCACAGGGATGGTGACCTGCAATCTTTTTTTTCTTTTTTAAATGCAGGACATTTTCCTTAAAGGAAAATGGGATGCATTTAAACAGCAAAAAATGAAATGCCTCAGTTTAATTTTTTGAGTAGGCAGTGGTCTGTGGGATCACTGCCTGCTCTTAAAAATATTTTCACACCCCTTTCCGTTTGCAAATGGATTACCACCAATTTTAAAATAGTGGTACCTGCGATTGTTTTGTAATCGCATCCACAGTCGCAAAACAATCATTCATAGCACTGCGAGTCGCTATTAGGAAAGGAAGCCCTTGGCAGACGCTTTTCTAAAAGCGACTTGCAAACCCATTTTGCAAATCAGTAAATAGATTACTGAATCGCAAATTAGGGTTTCAAAATAGGGAAATGTTTTCTTTTGTTTGCAAACGGCGCGATTCTGTGAATTGGGCCATTTGTGACCAAAAAAAAGCTACATATATCTGACCCTTAGACTTCAAACAGACAATTTTACTTTCTTGGGGGACTTTAACATTCATTTGGAGGATGTCACCTGCCCACTGACCTCCAATTTTTTGCAATACTTGCCAGCACTTCAACTAATCTAGTTAGTTAGCTCTTCTACACATAGTAAGGGCCATATCTTAGACCCTATTTTTACAAACTTTGAGAACATGGCAGTGGAGTCTCCTGTGCAATCATTATGGATGGACCATTATTTTATTCCATTCTCCATTCCAAAAACATTAGAAGCAACTTCTAAAGTTAACGTTGCTTCTAAATTCTGCAAATGGTTCAAATTAGATGCAGCCAACTGGTAACAAGCTTTATACAACTCAGCTCCTTTTGTAACTGAGTTAACGGAGCTGAGTGATGTTCCTCTGTCTTATGTTGAGTTCAAAAATTGGGTCAACAAGGCACTAGATGAAGTTGTGCCAATAAAAATCAGCAAATAAAAACAGGCCAACAGAAAAGCTGAACTGGTTCTCTAAAAAAGACTGTAAGGTCAAGGGAAGGAACTGGAGAAGTAATTATGACATGACCGATAAACCAATTTATAAATCCTCTGTAAACAAATAGCAGCATGCCATTCATAGAGCCTGGATAAATGGCTTTGCCAGCAGGATCAGCTCCTCCTCAAACTCTCCAGAGGATACATACTATATTGTAAAATCTTTCCTTAAACCAAACCCCGTCAAGGTGGGTTCACCCGACTCAGAAGAGTGCTGTGAGATATTGGCGACTCACTTCCTTGGAAAGTGAGCATCATTTATAATTCTCTGGCAATTGGATTGAAGGATAATCTGGGGGGCGGGGGCATGGCATCAAAATTAGCATATTTCAAGGTTTCCACAATTAAACAAAGAGGAAGTGGCCTGTGTGGCTAGATCGATTAGATCATGTTCGCCATTAGATCCACACCCATAGACTACTGAAGGGTGGTGATGTAATGCTGTCCCCAATGACAGATCTCTATAACCTATCACTGAACACCAGGCAGGTACCATCTGAATGTTAGCATCCAATCATTTGCTCCCTACTTAAGAAACTCTCACTAGATCCCGAAGCAGTGGAGAACTATAGGCCTATATCTTTACTTCATGGGCCAAGCAAGATCTTGGAGAAAATTATTAATAGGAATTTATCAGCTTTTCTGGAATCTAATAACATCCTCTACCTGACCCAGACAGGTTTACGGGGACGGGCCATTGCGCAGAAACTGTGCCTCTGAGGGCAATTGAAGACCTCAAACTAGTCCTTTATCAGGGTGGATCTGCAGCACTTATGCACCTTGACCTGAGTGCTGCTTTTGACATGGTAACCCATACTATTATTTTGCAGCATGGGGATCACTGGAAATGCAGTAAGATGGCTTGCTTACTTCTTGAATGAGATAGGTTTCCAAGTCAGTGAGGGGTGATGTTCCACCATTCAGCAGTTGAGATGTGGAGTTCCACAGGACTCCTCATTGAGCTCCATACTCTTTAATATCTATGTTCGCCCATTATCAGACATCATTAGTGCCTTTGGGTTCACAGTTGTGTTCTATGCTAATGATAGACAGCTGATAGCCACTCTGTCCCTTGATACCAAGGCCACCTCAACAAAACTTAACAGCTGCTTAAAGAAGGTGTGCAAATAGATGGCAGATAGTTGCCTAAAACTAATCAGAGAGAAAACGGAGGTGATAGTGGTAGGTAACAACCCGTCCCTCTGGCAACAAATCAGCTGGCCCACTGTGTTAAGGTAATGTCCAACACCCACAAAAGAGGTAAAGTGCTTGGTTTCATCCTAGATAATCAGCTTTCTGTGGCCTTGCATGTAGACAATATTGCTGGAACCTGTTTCGGTCTATTGAGAGCACTCAGAAAAACCTAGAAGTGGCTCCTGACTGATTCCAGAAGAATTGGGATCCAGGGGTTAATCCTACTATCCCTGGATTATGTCAATTCACTCTATTTAGGTAGCCCTACGGTGGTACTGAGGAAACTTCAAATCATCCAGAATGCTGCAGCTCGAATTGTTTTAGGGATTTCAAAATCATAGTCCGTGAAGGGTAGCACTTAGAACTATTCACTGGCTGCCCAGTTCAAGGAACCCTTCTTGGTTCATCATGACAAATACATGTTTGGCCCCAAAATCCTCCACCAATTGGTCAAACCCTACCAACCTAACAGGGCCCTTAGATCCCGCACACTGGATCTTCTAGTCACACCTAGGATAAAAAGGTGTGGCGGTTGATCATTTTCATCTCATGCCCCTAAGCTGTGGAACTTCCTTCCGCTCCAGTTGAGAGGAGAAAACAACTTGCTGCACTTTAGGAAACAGCTACAAACCTATCTCTTCACTTAATGTGTTGTACCTGCTTCTCACTGTTCTTCACTACCTCTGGGAAGCCAGATTCCGGCTAGCTTTACAAATTTGGTGTGTTGTATTGTATTAGTGAGGTCTAGTTTTGTAAGGCAAAGGCCAAGGGATTTTGATGTGATATGCCCATGTTTCAATAAAATGGCCTTTTTTGTACACTAAAATGTGCTGCTCCTCTCTCACCAAATGGGCATAGGAGCAACCAACCACAGGGAGGTGTGCCCCCGGGGGGGTTGGGGTGGTGCAACTCAGGCTACATCTGGGCCATTTTTGGGCTAATACTACAATGGGAAATAGCCCAAGGTATAAATACCAGCACCATTTGGAAGGTGACACAATAGCCGGTAGGGTTAGAGGTAGCACTTTTCCCACTCTCCCTTCCCATTATGTTTGAGGGGACCATGGGATGATTAAAAGTGCCTGTTTTTCTGGGCTGGCTTTCACTGAATACAGGTTCTTAGGGCTGGGTTATGTTATATCATTGCCATTGGAAGCAGGTGTGGGGCAGTTGGCCTATTAATTGGCATGGTTTGAATTAAAGTTTATTGTTGTTGCCAAAGGTGAAGCAGGAAAACGGGACGGTGTTAGCAAAAGGACACTTGGAGAAGGCAGGAGATTAAAGAATGTCGAGGAAGTTTAAATAGATGATAATAGATGAAGGTAAGGAGTTAGGGAAAGTTTAGAACAGTCAACAGTTCTATGGTATTGTAGGTAGGATTTAGATATTTGAAAGATAAATATGTTGGGGACAGGCTTTTTAGGGGTAGAAATAAAGAATAAAGATTGCATGTTGTTTAGTGAGGTTTAGTTCTGTAAGATAAAGGTCAGGGGCTTTTGATGTGATATGTACCTGTTTCAATAAAGGGGCCTTTTACACACAAAAATGCCTATGTGGTCCATGCTGCTCCCCTCTCACCCAAATCACAGTGGCCACATCTGATAATCTGTAGAAAGGATCTCTGTCTGAACAAGCCTAGCACAAGTAGACATAGAGATCAATCAAGTGTATAAATATGGACGTTGATGGAAATAGCGGATTCAGGTTTTCTGCCATGAAGTCACTTCAGAATCATAGAACGGACTACATCAAATATTTCGAATTTTCCAAATGCTCGAAAGCACTTCACTGTGTCTGTTTTAAAGCTGTGAACATGTTCGTTCGAAGACACTTACAAATCTCACACAGGGAGAGGAGTACTTCAGATAATTACAGGAATGCAGTCACCCTCAGAATTATTTTCAAATTAACACATGACTAAAAAAAAACATGTAGCGTAGAGTGAGTGGGATGCGTTTTAACACATTAAGTGTTTTAACCTCACTTGCAAAAACTTCAGTTGATAAAAAAATACAATTAGGTTTTAGCTGTACAGCTCCATATTTTTTTAGAACTATAACATAAAAATGTTGCTGTACGAGCTCAGTAGCAAAGCGTGATCACACTTATCAGGCTTAATGGGGGGAGTTGCTTCAGAATGGAACAAAAGTAGCAATCATACACGAAAAAAAAAAAAATCTCCTGCATTTGCAAAACGAAATACTGCACCAAGGAAAGTTTCGTACACTGGCTGCAGTACAGTTTGTACATTTATATGTAAAGTGTTATTCTTTATGAAAGCCAAATGCTACTCCTGCCCATCCACTTTTGTCTGAAAATGTTACATTTCTAAATGTTCTCGATCTCATTTACATAACTCTTTGCCTGACATTCTGCTTTTTCTTTTCGTTTTTTAACTTTTCTCTGTGTTGCAGAAATAGGAGAAAAATACGTTGCCTCACAAAGAATCAATTAACATTTTCCTTCTAACTGCGAGGCACAGAAAAGATTGTTCCCTAAAGATAATCTGAAAGCAGGAAAATATTTTACTGTGCAAACAAAAGGCTGCCCTAACCAGATATTAACAAAGAAATGCCTTTAGGGTAAAGTAGCTGCCATTTTCTTCAGCTGCTTCCAAGACAAGTAAAATTCCCTTAACTCAAAATATAAATACAGATTTAAAGATCCCTGCTTTCAGATATATTTTTGTACTCTTCCTACCTTATAAGTAATTAAATGTTCGTATCTTTTTAGGTAAGGGACATTAAATACATTTTTTCCCAGAGTTTCTCACATAATTGTATTTCTGTGTTGCACATATTCCTACCAAAGGTGAATAGTATAGAAACACCTGCATTTCTTTATAAATCGTTAATGTATTGTTCTTTTTGACATAAGCTGGTGTACATATTTTTTCACAAGCTGAGAATATTGAATTCCCACTCACACCAGACAGTCAAAGATAGCGTTTTGTTTTACCATATAGTTTTTTTTATTCTATTCGTCCAATATTGTAAAGCAGAAAAATCTATGACGAATAACTGAAAATAAAACAAAACTAGATGTTCCTTCTGAATAGACGAAGAAATCTTCATACAATGCACATATAAATTAACATGGCTCCCCTGTCAGCATTCTAATCAGTCTCCGGTGATTAAGCAATTAGGATTTTGTGCATATGGCCTCATTGAAAAAAAAAAAAAAACGACCTTTATTTTCTGAGATAAAATGAAACAACTAGGAACTCAAGCTTCACCTGGCACATCCACTGCTAAACTGTGGTCGTCAAACCCCACAAGTGTGTCAAAGTAGCCCCTACATTTGGTCACTCATAACATTCCATAAAATAATCTTTCAGGTAAACACCAACAATCATTCACCAAGCAATTCTGAAACATACAGGCCATCCAGAAGTTGAAAGAGTGGCCACATGCTCAACATATTTCGAGCAATTACATATGCTCCCTTCTTTCAGACACAGTCCCCTTCTTGGACTAGCTGATCGTCTTTACCAGATCCCAAGAAACCTTTTTCCAGAATTTAGTGTGTTCATGCAATTTAGCAAGGTATCAGTGTTTTCGACCATCTCAATCAACTACGTGAACACACCTCTACTTCAACATCAAGCAGTATATCTCTTTAAGTGTGTCTCATCAAAACCTTTGAGAATGAACGTTCATTTATACAACTCAGTACAAAATGCAAACACAACCTCTCTGGTGATTTCTGGTCTGTGTAAGCTGACTCCAAGCTCCTTGGCATTATTAAGCATTGCCTCAATCAATGTTCTTGATAGGAAGGCCAAACGTGATATACCTAGGAAGGACAGTACACACAGTAACATCAATCGGGACATGGACTCTGCCCCTTGCCAGGGGTTCCATATTGGGGTGATCTCTTTCGACCCACTTGTTGCTGACTGCAGCCAGTCTATCACATTCGGATCCTGGGGCATTTATTTGGAGTCAATGATATTATCTTTCAAGATGATCGCTATTCCTTTATTCCCTCTCCCTGCACTGGTTGAGGATATGACATGTCCATGTCGGATGATTTAAATTTTTCCTAGAATCGTTCCAGATCTTCAAGTCTATATAGGTCAATCACTAGACGAATCGCTGCTGGATCCACAAGGCTGTGTCTGATGTTAAACCTATGGATTTGCGATTTGAGTTTAAGTCTGTTTCTTTAAAGAAACCTTCAGAGATGTCGCTTTTGAGGATCTGTTGGGTGAGGGGACCTTTCTGGTACTGAGCCAATTCTAGGTGTGTTTTGCTACTTCATAAGAAGCAAGTGTTAGTCTTTAATTTGGTCCTGGAAGGCGCCCTGTCGGCCTTGTGGAATTCCAATAGAGTGTTGAAAGGTTGCTTGAACAGTTCTGGCAGCAAAGCTGGTCGGATGACATATCACCAGATTCCATGTAATGTGACAATCCATTGAATTTCACTCTGTTTCTGCTGCTTTGGCACTACCTTCCCTCCAGCTTCAGTACATGTGCTGCATTTCTCGTCCAAATTCTGTGCTGGCTTCTAAATGATCTACTTAACTCTCTCTCATCTACTCTCTTATATGTAGTGTTCTATTTGGATTGAAGGAAGGGAAGGAAATTTCTCAGGGACATGACTTCTGTCATTGTGGGTATAGATTATTCCGTTACTGAGCCCATTGTACCTTTATGGATTTAAGTTCCTGAAGCAGTGTCTGAAGGGTAACATTGGCCATTTTGCTTTGTTTCTCTTTTGGCATCTCTTTTACCACTTCAGAAAACAGAAGTTGCATTGAGAATTTCTGCCTTGAAATGTGTCCATGTCACTGTTTTTCATATGCCCCAGCAAGCAGAGGTTACTGCACAATGTGCACATGAGATGTCAGTGTCCTTGTATTTCCAAGAGCCACATGTTACTTGGTTTATGTTATGGAAATCATGGCATGAGAAAATATGGGTCCTCTTAAGCTCTGTTGGGTAACTGACCATAAAGAGAAATGTGTTACACCATCTGAGACTTTGTAATGAGGCTGAATGGTGCAGATCCGTTAGATTGATGATACTTGTAAGCAACTCGTGTATTGAATGAGATGGGTGGAAGCCCCACTCAAGCAACAACCACAGTCCTTGTCAGGGTGAACCACAAAAAGTCACTAAACTAACCTGTGCTTAATCTGCTGGTAGCTGGGGTCAAAGCAGTCAGGCTTAACTTAGAGGCAATGTGTAAATTATTTATGCAGCACACAAACAGTAATACAGTGAAAACCCAAGAGCCCAGTGGGCCACACACAATTTAGTATGTCTTCTCTCATTGCATTATTGTTCCTGCTTTGTAGACACCACAGTATCTTGACCAGGGGAGTTCACCACTACTCTGCAGAGAGCAAGACGGTATAGTTTCATTGGCCTCTTGGTGTGCAAGGGTCTGGGCCCACCCTTCCTGAGTAGAGCTTATGCCATTGCCCAGCTATGCATCACTGTTTCAAACACTGACCTTGGACTTAGCAATGGCGGGGGTGATTGGTCTGCTGCCACAGCACGCCCAGATCCATTTACACTGCTGCATTTCCAGGGTTTTACTCCACTAGTGTACTAGGATTCTATCTGCCTCAACAGGCCTTGCTGCAACGCAACACTCACTGTTCCCGCCTGCCTCTAAACAATGATGATGGGGGCCCTGGGGGAGTTACTGATGCTTCCCAGGCAGGAAGTGTGAGCAGGCTGGCAGTGCCCCTCTTGCAAGCTTTGTAGCTGCAGTAAGGTGATGGGGTGAATGAGAGCTATGCCTCATGTCGAACATCTCAAGTCCAGCCAAGCCTTGCCTTATCAACAACCACTTTCAACAGTTCTCAATCCATGAAAAGCAATCAGAGTTACATTTGAATAAATATGTAATCTGGACAGAAAATTAATACATTTATGACCATTGCTCAATCTGGTCCTCAAATAATAGCTTGAAGTGTAATGGAAGAGATTTTGTGTCGGTACTTGAGAGATTTGTGTATGGCCAATTGGTGTTTTAGGGCTGATTAGGGGAAATTATTTTGTGTTAAGTATAGTTTTACAATCTGTTAGACCCCAGTGAAGAATCTCATAGTTATGTTATATTCAGGAAGGAGAGCACTTGTTAGACCTGGCATTCTTAGGGTGGTCTATCCCCAGGCTTTTTGTCTTTACATCCTGTTTTGTTGCAGTATCTTTTTGTTGGACTTAGATCTCTTTACAACTGCTGAGCAGTGCTAAAATGTGTGTGCTTCTCCTTTAAAACATGGTACCATTGGTGTATACACAATTGGCATATTTAATTTACCTGTAAGTCCTTAGTAGAGTGGTATAACCTATACACAGAGCCTGTAAATTAAATGCTAGTAGTGGGCCTGAAAAGCTAATTGTGCCAACCACTTGAGTAGCCCTATAGACATGTCTCAGGCCTGCCACCGCACAACATGTGTGAATAGTCTAATTTTCACCCTGACTTTGCAGTTAAAACGTCTGACAAGCCTTAATCACCTCTTTTCTTACTTTTAAGTCACCCCAAGGAAGGCACAAGGTAGCCCATAGGGAAGGATGACATATAAGCAAAAGGCTGGACATTTGCTTTTAAGTTCTCATGTCCTGGTAATGAAGAACTCCCTAAAGTCGTTTTTCATTACAGTAAAGCCTGTCCCTCTAACAGGTCAGCATTGGGATGTTATTATATTGCCTTTAGCTGTAGTTCCTGAACTGAGAGGAGTAGCTGCATCATGTTTAGTACCATTGAACAGTAGTAATAATAAATCATCTCCCCCTGTAAGGTCAGATTTATTGTCACTATTTTAGAAACGCCAGTTTTAGAAAGTAGGCATTTCTCTGCACTCACTGCACTGTGTGCCCACAGCCTATCTCCAATACACGTCTAGCTTGGGTTACATGACATCTACACTTGTGCATCCTCTTCTGATATCCACAACACACAATACTCAACTGCGTATGCAGGTATCTGCATACTGATGGGTCTTCCTGGGGACGAGATTTAGAATGGCTCACACCTCAGAAGGGTAGTGTCTGGAGTCCCCACAAAGGGGCTGATTACTTCCCACTGACCTGAAATGGGGACCCGTGCACATAACAAGAACTCTTTATAGTAAATACATACATCAAAGGCACTTTTTGATATAAATATTGGGCTAATGACCACTCAAGGCAGTACACTTCTGGACTGAAGACACGCTGCTGAAGTAAGGACTCCTGTGTTACAGGATTGCCACTGTGCCAGGACTGGCTGCTCTCAGGAACTGCGGCCCTGCTTGGTTGTGCCGCCCTGCTGCCTGCTGATCTCTGTGAAGTAAACCAAGACTGGACCTCCAAGCACAGAGTGACTCAGTGTGGTCCTGATTTCCCCTCACCGCTCACCTTGCAACTCATCAACTTCACCTGAGCAGCCCCTGCCTTGCTTTGCAACTCTTATCACAGCAACTTATCACAAGCTCCCTCTGCCTTGCTTTGCCGCTCTCATCGCATCAACCCCACCCGAGCCGATCCTGCCCTGCTTTTGCCACTGTCATCACATTAACTTTCACCTGAGTGGCTTCTTCCCTGCTTAGCCGCTCATGTCGCATCAACCTCACCTGAGCAGCTCCTGCCCTGCTGTGCCACTATCATCACATTGCCTTCACCTGAGTGGCTCCTGTCTTGCTTTGCAGCTTTCATTGCAGCAACCTCAGCTGTGTGGCTTCTACCCTGCTTCGCCGCTCTCAACCTTAGCTTCACCAGAGGGATCTCTGTCCCTCACTTGCCTCTCACCCTTCTTCAGCCTCACTCGAGCAGCCCCTGCACAGCTCCCCCACTCGCACCTCATCAACTTCAATATGTGTGCCTCTGGTCCTGCATAGCCACATCCCCATCTGGTAGGAGCACAACCACGGACATTGGACACTTGTGCTGAGGAGTCCCCAGCACCATCCTTTTTACCTATTGCTCTTTTCTTGCACCTTTATCGTACTACCTTCAGCCTTCAAGGTTAAATATTTCTGTATTGTATTGAACCTAAAAGTATCTAGCAGTGCATGCTTTATTATTCTACATACCTGTGTAAAGTCTCTGTTTGTGGTGTACCCCGTATGATCATTGTGTGTTTGTAGCACAAGTACTTTACACATTGCCTCCTAAGTTAGGCCTTCCTGTTCTGCACCAAGCTACCAGAGGGTGAGCTCAGACTAATTTATGATGTGTCATTAACTTGCCCTGACTAGAGCTGTGGTCCCTACGTCGACAGGGTGCATAACTCTTCCAACTAGATGCCTGGTTTCTAACAACACTCCACACTACTTACTGAGAAATATATATTTACATTCTTCAAAGCACTTCATCATAAACCTCTACATTACCAGGGCTGCTTTATTACCAGCTCCCAACAATTCTAATCCATGGTTAGGTAATTCCAGCCTACATAACCTGTGAAGGACTTTAAAAAAAGCAGCATTGAAAACTAAAATGAAAAAAAATGCTTTGCAACACTTGGAAATTTATCAAGTGCTGTGTCCGAAGTCTGCCATTTTGCTCTTACAGAAAGAACTTCTCTCTGAGAATGTGAGCATTATCTCAAGATGGTAACGAGCAGTTTCTATAATGTGTTCCAAGTGTCATTGCCTTTTGATAGCTTCATTCCATAGCTAATGATGGGTGACTGTGAGGGGAGATTCTAGTCTGCACTGGTGTGAACCCCAATCTATCCCCTTTAGAATCTATGCAAAAATCAAGATATACAACAATAGGAAAGCTTGTTCAGTGGTATGTACTATGTGAAACTATCAGTACGTCCAAAAAATGATGTAAATGGAAAACAAATTGGGGTCTGTTGCATAAAGAGCCTCACGCTTGAGATAATCTCACATGCTTTGAGTAAGGGGTCACACAGAATTTCAGAAAAATCAATTGCGATGACTGTTAGACATGTCGCCCCTAGGATGGTTTTCCCCCATACATTTTACCTTCACATCTCTTATTTTTGCTGATCATATTTTTGCTGCCTTAGGACACTTTACCCCTGCTAACCCATTCTAAAGTGCTTGTGCTCTCTCCTTAAAACATGGTGGCATAGTAAGGCCCTTGATGTGCCCCCTGCACCACTGGCCCTGTAAATGATGCCCTAAATTTACCTATACGTCCCTAGAAGAGTTGTACCACATTCACCCAGGGCCTGGAAATGAAATGCTACCCCTTATACTCATGTTTCAGGCCTGTCACTGCATCCTGTGTGCAGTTTTAAACTACCATATTGACCTGGCAAGATAAACAACCTGCCAGGGTCAAACCTTCCTTTTTAATATTATATAAGTCATGTTACCTGTAAGGTAAGATCTGCATAACTCAGAGGCAAGGTGAACTTTATTTAAAAGGTTGGGCATATGTTTTAAAGTTTTTCATGTCCTAATAGTGGACAACTCCTAAATTCATGTTTTCACTACTGCAAGGCCTATCTCTCCCATAAGATTACAATGGGTTACCTTATTACATATAAAAGGGATAACTTTCAATTTGGAGCAGGTAGACCTATTGAGTTGGTGTCTCAAGAATTGTAATTAAAAGCCCTATTTAATGGTGAAGTCTGATTTTTAATTGCAGTTCTGAAAATGCCACTTGTTGGTGAGTGCCACAAGATAGCCTCATACTGTAGCAGTTCTGGCTGCAGCTAGGTAAGTGTTTGTTGGGATTACATATTCTTGTCCCAACCATTTGCTTTCTGATGCCTGTATTCTGGGTCACGGGACTTGGTGTAGTTGACAGTTCGTCTTTGAATATTGATCCCAAGTGGTGAGACAAAGGGAAGCTAGGCATTGGAAAGATAGGCCACTCTGAGTTAATGAGAGGGAGACAGTATCACCTATCACACTTGCAAATCACAAAGGCTGCCTGAGCACTTTCACAAAGGGGACTGACACTAGTCTCTGGTAGCCCCAATCAATCTGGGGCCAAGTAAGAGAGGCCAGAATTTCCAAGAAGGGAGGGAGATTCCTTTGAATTTTTTTCCCACTTCAAAGTAGACACTAAGTATAAATATTGGACCTTAGATACCAACACTTCAGTACACTTCTAGACCTGTGAACTCAGAATGAAAAAGGACTGCTGTGCTGCTGAAAGGACTGCCACTTTGCTGGACTCCTGCTCTGAAGGACTGACGTCCTGATGTGCTGCCCTGTTGCCCTCTCACCTGGGTGAGAAGGACTGGACCTGCATCTCTAAACCCAGGACCTCAGAGTGACTCCAATGGCTAGGTGGCTGGCCTCCTGATCCTCTATGCAGGCTCTTGCATTGCAAGCTTCTCATTGACAACAGCCTTGACGATGAGGCAGGACTCCACATTGCAATCAACACAGCTTCTTCAGAACCAGTCGGTGTCTAATGTATCCTCAATGCAGTACTTCCCATCGTAAGCCCCCTTATCAATGGCCTCCTTGACAGCAGCACAGGACCTCGCATCACAGCCTCTCAGCTCTTCAGAACCTGTGCATCTTCAACCAGGACCTCGCATCAAATAGGTTGCATTCTTAAAGTGGGACTCCGCAACCCTTTGCAACCAGGATTTAAGGTACTCTTGTTCAGTGGGTCTAATTTGATCCCAGTAGTTCACCTGTGTTCCATCATGGTGGGCCTTAACTTGTGACTTTGTCTCAGTCTATTGTGACCAGATAGCCACAGTTGGAGCTTTCTGCTCTTTGAATCTATTTTCACTCACATCTTTAAAATGCACATATCTGGTGCTATTGTTTGGATTCTTGTTGTTTTTGCCTAAAATGATGCATTAAATTTTACTCTATTTTACTATTGGTGTGGGATTTTTCATGTGCTGTGTTTCATTTTGTCACTATTTGAAGTGCTGCATGAATTCTTTACTCAATGCCTCTGACTGCTCTATGCCAAAGTACAATAAGGTTGGGGTTTACTTGTGACTTCACCCTGGCAAGGATTGTGGGTTCTGCTTGAGTAGAGTCTCACACCCCTCTACCAGTAACCCACCTTCTTACAAAGGCACATTTAAGAAGTACCATACCCTAGTTTTAAAAGGGGTAGCCATCTAATGTGAGGATTTTTTTCTTGCCCTAGCACATGTTGCATTAAAGAATATTTGAAAGTTTTCCTCCTTGAGGCAACATGCTTTCTGTCTCACACTATGGATATGCTGTTAAATTGCCGTCCTCATTAGCTGGGGACCAGGAAGAAACCCCAACAGACACTTAGCTAGCTGCTGCGATAACTTCCACAAGATGAGTCTACCTTGGGTCACTTACCTCCAATACTTGTGAGACTGTTTGGGAACCAGACAGAAGAGAACTACTTCCCAAAGAACCTGCAGTCAGCAACTTCCTGTGAGAGACGGGGTTGATACCCTATTCACCATGGTCAGCAGATCCTACAAAATGTGCAGTTGAACATCTCACAACAGTTCAGGCTAAACTGCTCGTACTCGTCTGTTTTCAATACCCTCTGATTAATATATGGCTACTCATGACAGTTCACCAAGCACAAATTGAATGCTTTGTGCACGGTACACGACTATGATGTGCAAGTTTGCATGGATATATTTCGTATAACACCGGCTTTTATGCTATAGGAATTCTCCCCCCTTTTTATGTTATTGGAAAGCTCAAAGTCTGCATGTAAAAATTAGACACCAAGTGCCACTGAATACAATAAATTCTTAACAGTTGGGTGCCTTCACGTTGGCATAAACCATTCATAAAATGGGCCATGGAGAAAACCACTGGGTTTGATGAAAGCTTCGAATAAAGTTAACATATGTCCCATATACAAATAGTACATGGTGATGTGCTCTGCAAGCCCATGCTCATAATTGCATATAAATATATGATGGATTGTCAGCGTGCTACTTGTCTCCACTTGAACGAACTAATGAGAAGAGCTTGAAGAGATTCATTTTTCCTCTCCCTTTTTGCAAATTTACCAGTCTGTTGTTGTACATCTCATGTCTGAACATACTTGCATTTAGTTGTCTACATACCACAGGTGACAAGCCACCACCAATTAATAGCTAGTTCACAAAGTACGCACACCTGCATTCCTGAGGAGCTAGCCATTTTATTAGTGCATGTCGGCAGGAAGGTGGAGAAGACAGCGTACCAGAGCCTAATTAATTTAATCCTCGAATGAGAATTTTCAGGGTTACCTCGTCTTAGGTTAATTTTAGTCACCTTAAACGGAAATGCATTAAATTGCAGCCTGGCTTGTGAATCTAGATGACAGAGCCTCATTGGGAAGATGCATTAAGGAGTAAAGGGAGCATGAGCTGCTCCATTTTCCCTGAAAGGAATCAGCAGACCTCATCATTCTGCCGCCTTCCACCTAGACCGGCTCATTAGCAGTCTCTACTGCCCTCCAACTTTGTACCTCATTTTGTTCACGCAAACTGGACAAAGAACACGACACTGAAAGTGAAAATGGCAGCTCATACCACTGATTAAACCGCCAAAGTAATAGTCATTGAGAACTGCCATCTGGCCCGCTCAGCACAAGCTACATGATAGGGCGTGAGACGCAAGGTCGCATTTCAGCGAATACTGGATGCACACGCTGCATAGTAAGCAGCTATTTCTGTGTCTTCCTTCCCTTTCCATGTCCTTATGCATTCAAGTTGTGGTATCCATTTTGAGGAAAGAAAAAGTCTCCTGTATTACCATGGGGAAAGATTACTTGTCCGCTCGCTAGTGCACCGGTCAAAACACTTCCATTTTTCTGCTGCTCTGTCTGATCCACACTGGTGTGTGTTTGATGATAAGTTAGAGTAACAGACCCCCTGGGAGTCAAAGATCATATTGATTTCAGGGCAGTAATTAGGGCACAACAAATCAATTTTTCTTAATTATTTCCCTGCTCGCAAGCCTGCATTTTCTCTCGATGTTATGCTGCCTTTCCTATTACGTTACTCATTTCTGCAGAAGAAGCAAACACTCTTTAAATCATAACAATGCTTATTAAACCGTCTTGCTCTAATATAAACGTGCAGCAGTGCGGAGCAGGGCATTGCAGTATAGGCGCGCACTGTATAGTCTGGAGGAAGGCTGCTGCATTAAACGTGGCAGGAAGACTTCCGTAGTGCCGGCTGCAAACAGAGGCCCACCACTGGGTAAACCAAGCAGGGACTACTTTACTGTGCTGATTTAGTGAAAGGCGTGGTAAATTATTAAAGGGCCTGCCATCGTGTGTTCAAACCCGTCTTCCTCAATCCATTAGGGCAATGTTAGCTTCCATTTTGTTCCCCTTTCGTGAAATGAAATATGCATTATGTATCTGAAAGCATTCACAAGTCACAAAGTAGCGTCTAGTCCAATCCTGTAGTTTCATAGTGAAGGCTTCTGACGGGCAATGCAGGTATCACGCCAAAGAACGGAAATATTTTTCATGAAACTTACATCAATCGCCCAAAAGGCAGTGTTCTCCTTTGCTAGCATCTTTTCTCAGCTAAAAGCGTGGTTCTTGTACTGTTACAGTGTTATACTGATTTGGGCGGAAGAAATATTTTGTGTCGCACTGAACATTAAATATAATGCAGAAATATCGTATTATTTGGAATTATCGTGCTAGACTTTTCAAGGACACGTTTTTCCAGGTGAAACCTTGTTTCACGTGTCAGTAGAAAACTGCCCATAATTCAGAAATTAACTTTGGCTATCAGTCCAGTAACAAAGATATCTATTGCAATTCTATAATACATACGGGAAAACTCGTGATTCATGGTATTTGGAGATGGTAAAATGGCCAATATCCTGGGTATCAGTTATTTTGGAATGTCTAAAGCCATTAGAATGAGAGTGTAGGAAATTACAATTGTTTTTGTTAAAGGGCCGAATTTGGCATAGCCAGGATCACTCACTCATTTTCAACTGCTAACATCATCTAAGAAATGAGGAATACTACCCTACTACAATTAGCATGCATAGCAAGCTTAGTCAAGTAGAGACTTGAAGGAGTGTGTTCCATAGACTTCTAGACAAGTTAGGTATTGTAAATAACGTGTCACTTTTTTTTAATCAGAGAAGCATAACATGTTCTTAATAAATCCTCCAATAACTAGGTTTTTCATTGTAAACAACAATACTGCTTTGCAAACTAATATTAAATAGTAAATATAAAATATGCCTGTAAGAAAGTGGGTAATTAGTAGCAAATATTGGGAGTCCCTCCGAAGTACTAAGTCCACAATCGTACATTTAATGAGAACCAAGTGTAGCTTGTTTCCCAGCCTGGCACCCGCAGAATAGCTAGGCCACACACATAGCTGTAAATCACATCTTTATTCCTCTGCATGTACCTGTGAACTTTAGTACTAAATCTTCTTGGCTCTTCAATCTGTCAACCTGATCTGGTTGATGGAGGCTGTAAAGAGTTGTTTTCAATGTGGGAAATTGCCATTGATGGTAAGAAATCAGCAAAAGTCATTGAGTTTTCAAAATTAGACTTTCTTTTACCATCTGGAGTTGAAGACCAATGAAATACACGCCTGTCATGAGAAGAGTCTCTGTTAAGGGACTAACCTGGTCAGTGGGCAGTCACCATGTTTCCTTTGGTAGAAATCACTTGAAAATGTTCAGCATCATAAGGAGCATCCTGATTTTCTTTTCTGAAACTGTTGAGCGATTATCAATTCTTTTCTGAGTGACAGTTCTTTTGCATGTTTTTGAACCAAGTCCCTTGCATGAATCAGGCTTTCATTACTATCTCTTTTGAGGGTCCATTGGGGTATCTTGGTTGGCATTGCTCTTCTGAACATCAAAGTTGCAGGACTTTTAACTGTGAATGAGTGGAATGACAAGTGATAAGCTCGTAAACTTCAACTCAGTACTGTTTTTAGACTGAGCTTCTCAAGAGTTGAATGCTGCACTGCTTCGCTAGTGTACTCATAAATCACTCAATGAGTCAATTCACTTGGGGCTATAAGGGTGTGATATTTTGATGATTTATGTTCAGATGCTCCAGAAATTATTCAAATTCTTTGCAGTTGAAGGGTGGACCATTGTCAGACTTCACAATGTCACAATGGCTGTCAAACCCTATGCTTCAAATATGCCATCACGTTTTTCAATTACTGGCTCATCTGTCACGGATGAGAGATCTTCAACCAAAGAAGAACGTGGATATTTATCTACAATCACCATTAAATGATGTCTATTGTCAAGTGGGCCAAAGCAATTGATGGCTATTATGCTACTCCAGGCACGTTTATGGGGTTCTGACATGTTTAGCATATATTGAGGGACTTTGGTTGACAGACAATTGCATATGTGACAAGCCTTGAGTTCCTTTAAACTCTTTCATCTAAGTAGGGAAACCAAACTCGGTCTCAGAGAGCTCCCTTTGTGGCATTCTACGATGTCCTTTGTTAGCCACTTCTATCACGTTTTGTTGTAGACTCTCTGGAATCAGGATCCTCACAGAATAACTCTTTACTGAATTATGGACAATTCATCTTTGACATTCTTATACTTTTGATACTCACCATCATTACTGAGAGGTCAAATGTGTTTGTTCCATGACTGATGAGTAATTATGTCTTTTAACTTGAGCAGGTCACTATCATGACTCGTAGCAGTTACAATCTGGGCTATCGACGCAGCAGCTGGGATACTTTACTACACAATGAAACTGATGTAGGCCTCAGCTGTTTTGGATGGAACCCCATGAACTTGAATGGGCATTCTCAAGAAGTAGTCAGCAGGATTTTGATCCTTTCTAGGGTGATACACAATTGTATAATCATACTCTTGCAATCATAGTCCCCATCATTCAATTCAAGAAGGCATCTTAGCTTTTGGATTGCCGAAGATGGTCAGCAAGGCTTGATGATCAGTAGCCAGCGTAAATGGCTTTCCATACAAGGATACAAGGAAATGTTCACAAGCCTATAATGCAGCCAAACTTTCTTTTGTAGGCTGTGAGTAAACATGCTCCATTTGAGATAAACGTCTACTAGCATAGGCCACAAGTTGTTGTCTTGCAATTGGGTGTCCACTCTCTGTGCAAATATAGCACCTAACCCAATGGATCTAGCATAAACTACAAACTCAGCATGGAGCTTTGGATTGAAATGCACCATTTCTGTAGCATTTTCTATGGCATGTTTGATTCTCTTGAAACTCTTTTCACATTCTCGTGACTATTTTAAAGAAACATTTTTCTTTGTTAACTCTTGGAATGGAACACTAACAGCGGCAAAGTCATTTATGTATCCTAAACAGTAGCTGCCCATTCCAATAAAAGAACGTACCATTGAAACATCTTGTGGAGCCAGCATTTGTCAAACCCTGTACCTTTGCGGGATCAGGCATCATGCCTCCATCAGAAAAGATATGGCCAAATGATTTAAACTTTGACTGGGTGCAGCAACATTTTCCTTAAATCTGCCCTAAGTCTTTTTTATTGAAATAAATATGTCATATAGATCCAGAGTCCTCGGGGAGCCAGAAAGTTTGAGTTCTAAATCATGCAAGACACTACACCACTACCCTGTTATAGCATGTAACTCTCTCAGGGTAGCGAAGCAGAGCAGTCCAAGGCTTACTCAGAGGATGTGGTGTGGGTTAATATCCCAATTCACTTGCATGCAACAAACAACACTCAATAAATCATTGTCTAGTGACTGTTTTCTCTTATAAATAGGAGAAATATAACATTACTGTCAAACTACTGAACCCTACACATTAATTATAAATATAAACAAAAAGGCAGATAGAAATACTTGTGATGACACACTCCAAAAAGTTCATACCCCTGGGAAGCCCTGACCCCTAAGACCACAATACCCACTGTTCCAGACAATACAAAGGGGGTGCATCTATCTCAGGGAATACCTGCTGGCTTTTGTCAGGTTATCATTGCATTAATAAAAGCTGAAATAGCTAATACCAAATTAATGTAACACTATTAAAATAATTGTGGATGGTACCATTTTAATATATTATTAATTACGTACTACATGAGTCCCTGTTAACGCTGGGGCTGTCAATAAAGTATTTTAAAAGATTGCAATTATTTTTATTAAGATCTGTCATGATGGACCATTAACTTTATGATTGTCAAAAGATGCCATTTTATGACTTTGATTAAAGAATGTAACATTTCATTGTAAACTTTGACACTATCATTAAACATTTTAATTTTAATGCAATGTGTGGAAGAGTTTTTCTTCTGCCTTTACTGTGCTGCAAAAGTAGCTTTAGGACCACCCCAAATGGATCCCCACATTCCAGAGCCTTTGTGCAAAAGCACAAGCTCCAGAAGTAATTAAAAATTCAAGATGCCTCTCCTGCTGTCATAATTATAAAACCCATAGGAGACTTGTGACGACTTCTACAAATTCTTCTAAAGGTTTTTTTTGCACTTCCTGCAACACCCAAAAATCTTTTGAAATTCTTAGGCCACCCAGAGAAGCAATATGCTAATTTTTTGCCCCTTGCAGTAGCTTATGGGGTGCTTCATCGTCCAAGATGGGGAATATTAAGCATCATTTTGTTTTACCTAGAGACAAGCTGGCTCACCCTGCATCTATTTCTGAGGTCGGGTGTCTCTTCCCTTCAATGGGGCACTCAACAAATAATTTCATTCATGACTGTACGGTGAGACTAGTCTGACATAGCCCAGCTGGCTCCCCACACTGCTCACATTATTCTGTTAGTGCTGGAGTCAGCATTTCTTTTTTCCTACTCTCATCCGAGCCATTGGGTTATTGCTGTGTAGTGCACTCCCTCTCCCCCTCCTTAGATACAAATACGGGCATAGAGGAGACACCGACTGA
This sequence comes from Pleurodeles waltl, assembly GCF_031143425.1. Lineage (NCBI taxonomy): Eukaryota > Metazoa > Chordata > Amphibia > Caudata > Salamandridae > Pleurodeles > Pleurodeles waltl. Next base: position 1,063,413,475 of record NC_090437.1, read on the forward strand.
CTCTTAAGGCTCGTGATGACCGAGGGGAGAGGAACACAGTGCAAATGTGTTCATTATTGTTTCCGGTCATTGATGCAGGCTCTACAGTCATCCTCAGGGACTCAGATCTTCTTCAAGGAGGGGGCCACACACACTCACAAACACACACCCTCTCTTGTTTTCAGAATTGTGCTGATCCCTCAATGCCCTGTCCTATCCTGTGGGTATTCCAAAAAATACAGTAGAATGCTACATACTTTATTTCTCTTCTGGTCCTCCTGCAGAGCTCCTTTCACTGCTATCTTTGTACCTATTTGGACAAATTTCATGGAGGAGGTGTTTGAACCTGTTGGTAACCTTTAGTCACCAGCAGTATTTTTATCAGGTTGCCTGGCTTCTATAATTTATTTCTCTTCCAAGATCTTTTTTTAATTGCTCTCCCTTTGATGAGGGATGGCCCAGGGCATTCCCTCCAGCCCTTTAACTTCTGACACTGGACCTGATCTGTGTCCCTGACACCTGTCTTCATCTGGGGTCTTCCTCAACAGTCCCTGCACAGCCCTCCTGCAGAATACCCTCCCTCTGGTACTTTCTAGTGCCATGGTTGTCTTACAGGACAACTGGTGTCAGCAGCGAAGTTAGTGCCCCATCCTGATAGAGGTCACTCATCTGCAAAGCCAATAAGTATATACCTATGCATGAAAATGGTAATTCTATAGGCAGCGGAGCACTGTACATGGTGAAAGACAAGCTTAAAGTCAATGGATTATAGGAAAGGAATGATGCTGTGAGGAGCAGACTGAGTTGTTCAACACTACAGTGTAGAACTTTTATTGAAACGCCATACAGATCTCCTTTGTTCTGTTTGGGGCCTTAATAATACCTTTGTATTTTATTCATGTGTTGTCAAAAGTGAATTATCTTCTATTATTACTTGCAGTCATATTTTTTTGTTCTTTGCCTAAGGACCTACACATTTACAGATAAGGTGCAAATATCTACTTCCTGGTGATCCAGTTCTACCACTAGATCACCAATCCAGCTCCTTAAGAAGGGTGACTATTCACCTTGATGGCTCAAATAATTGTGTTGTTGACTGCAGGGGATAAAGTCATTGAAAGAAGGCATGCAAACCCTTGAAATGGGTCAATCCAATATTATTTTCTTTACAGTTCTTTGTAGTGTTTTTCTTTACAGTTGAACAGTAAGTTTGGATCAGAAGCCTTAAAAAGGGCTAAGAATTTTACATTATTTACATCTAAAACTGTTTTGACAAAGATTAGCACAAATCAGAGGTGTAACAGAGGTCATTGCATTCTCTTTTGCACAAGGCAGCTTCAAGGCTTCTGGTCATGGTAGGCTTCCTCAGCCACCTCTCATCTTCGACCTGAAAATCTGGGCATGAGCAAAGCACCTATATGTGTTTAAAATGGAGGCCCTGAGGGTTATTATCCTGCTGCAGGTCTGAAAGTGTCACATAGTTCTCAATTTCCATTTGGTGCCAGTATCTTCTAGACCTGTGTGTGGAACATTTACTATATTATTACTACTATATAATGTAAACTACAAATAATACTGAATGTAGGAAGACTCTCAGCATATCCAGCAATCACATGTCCTGAAATGACCTCCGGTTCGCGTTTGCTTCCTCTCAGAGCTTTTCTTTTGTAAACCAGAAAGCTTACATCAGACCACCTATAACATCAGTGCTACACTGTTGAATTCTGGCAATGTCCCCGTATAACTACTGGAAGCCTTGGATACCTACCCAAGCAAGTTCATCTATTTGAAACTTTAAACAATAGGCAAAAATACAGAAACAAGAATGCATCAAATAAATACAAAAGTATGAAATATATTATTTCATTCAGACATGAAAAAATACATATAAATCGAAATGTTAATTTTACAGAAAAATGTGAAGCTTTTCAAATTTGAATTTAGCTCTAAAAGTCGAAACAATATGATAAACCCTGGCATATCACTTTGTCTATTTTGCACCTAATGCATACTCTATATTGTTAGCACACTGCATTGCTTCAATTGAGGCCACCAATCGGCCTTAGTAGATTCTGTTTGCTGTACAGACTCTTCTTCCACAACTAAGAATGGCAATTTATTTTTTGCCTCCAGTTTCATATTCCTTCACATTTGCAGTCTATTTTCAAATGTTCTATTTCTCTTTGTTATGTATACATCAGTTATTGTTCTGTTATTTAATATTTGAAACAACAGTTTAGGTATCGCAGGCCCCAGGTTACGAACAGCTTAGTTACACTTTTTTAATAGTGTCTCATATAACATATATGGAGAAGCACCCTCTACATTAGAACTATCACAGGAATCCTATTTAAACATATCACCAGCCTGAACAGCACTCAGCATTTTACATGCATTTATGTTGAATGGTTGCATGTGCAGGCTGAGATGAATTCTTAGATATGGCATGCCTTCTGAAAGCCATTCAAAGTGCGCCCTCTCTGAGCATGGTTGAGATCTATCTGCAATATCCCACCCTCCTGGGATATTGTGTTTTTGCAACTTTTGTTCCTTGCCTATATCCAGGGGTTTGAAATTCACCTTGGCTGTGCAACCTCCTCATACTTCCCACTATGATACATCAATTCCCATGTGTGTGTGCCTTTATCTGTACCTTTCTTTCATCAAGCACTGTGACATTTGCTGTGTATAGGCAATGTGTACATTTTAGAATCAAAACGCATGATAACTGTTTAGAAAACAAAATGCATTACGTGCGTAATGAAACACCACAGGAAAAATATATTTTGCTTATCAATCCTTGAAGTAGAACAAGCAGCAAGGATCCGTAGGAGTAGAGGGGATACCTTAGGGTGATCGACAATGATGCTGTTTTTTTAACCATAAAAGTCTTATCTTGACTGGGGAGTGATCCAATATCATCCTCTTCTGTCCACATCACCAACAATTACTGTGACTATACAGAACAAGCATTTACAATGTATCGGGTCTCGCGTTTGCTCGTGTTAGAGCTGATCGCGTTGTAAACTCCTAACCCGACTTTTCACCTATCGGGCAAAAGTGCATTTATGCACGTAACCCGAAAAAGTGAAATCAAGTAGGTAAAGCGCTCGACTTCTGCCAAGCGAGATCGGGCTCGTAAATTAGTTTTAAAAAAAAGTCCACCAGCCCGATGGAAAATAGCGAGCCTCGCATGTTTTCTGTACTTGGTTGCTGCGCTCGAGGAGGGCTAGCCACCGGAAAAGGCATGACCTATGCGTGCCTTCGACTAATGAAAGCAAGCCGATTTAATTAGGGAAGCCCACGAACCAATAAAAAGCACTGACGTGAAGTTGACAGGGCTCGGAGCCCTTTTCTAAATACTAAAGAGTCTCCCTGCTATACGCATGCACGAGCGCATGCAAAGCAGGCTCGACCGTAAAAAAAACACCCGCCCCCAGTAAAACCAAGCAATAAACTTACACATCATATGATCCCAGACCCAATACTTGGATTCGGGTACATAATGCTAACACGACCAGGCAGGCGGGCCCATAGATTCTGACATATGTCGGCTTAATTAATAGCAGTCACTAAAGAAAGGAAAGATTTAGCTCCGCAGCTAGGATTTTACACAACCGTTCTCCATTTTTGTCTCAGGGTTTATTGTGGCTCTCGTGGACCCACCCACGGCAATCTCCAATCCAAAAATATGCTTAAAAGTTCTAAATAAGAAAATTAATAAAGAAATTATGACAGAATTTTAATAAAAAGGCCTCGGAGAGAGAGGAGCGCATAGAGAGCAACGCAAATTGTTACTATTTACAACCGAATGTGATTACGAGATGAAAACAACACGGGGCGTGTGTACATGAGCGAGTTTGAAGCCTCCTAGGAAGGAATTTGTTTGCAGAGCTCAGCGCCATCTATGTAGCGCGGCTCCTCGTCCTTAACTGAATCCCCTCCCTTGGTATCTGCCATCGGTCCCTCGCTGGTATGTCTATTTATCTCCGTGTCTTCTCCTGATATTTCACAGCAGTACACGCTGACTTGGGGCCAGCCATTATAACAGACCATTTCATTCCTGTCAACGCGCGGAGTGTTGGAGTAACAGCTTCTGGAAGCTGAAAATCCCTTCCCGCCAGAAGCACGAGATTAAAAGAAAAGGTCCACGCTACCTGGAGACAAAGCTCCCTCCGAAAACGCGCGAGGCTGACATTTAAAGGAAATAGAGCATGCGAGATATTCTTAGCAACTGATGATAACTTTATTACAGGGCACATATCTAACTGCACAGCTGGGGGTTTTCTCCTCTCAGGGTGTGAAAGTTAACACCGTGCATCGGGTTTAGACATGACTTTTTCATTACCATCATTTCGTTATTGTTGTTTTTCACAAAGTTCACTAAAGGATTCATGTATCAAGACAAATGATTAATGAGAATCATATTTCATTTCTTGCTCTAAATCTGAGCCAGACATAGCATTTTTTTTATTGTCGAGGAATTGTATTTATATAGCACTTTACATCTCTGAGGAGGAGCCGAAGCTCTTTCAGTGGCTGTGATGCATGATGTTTGGTTTGGGGCCGTGATTAAGCACTCACTTCGGTGAAATACATGCATGTTTCCCCCAGTGACGCGGGACTTTCTCCTTTCGTATTGCCTCATGTAATGTAACGTTTGCGTTTGTAACAGGCTCACTTGTAATTCATCTCCTCTTGTATCTTTACTTTGCCTATTGTGAAGCGCTCTGACACCTTCGGGTAAAGTCCGCGCTATATAAAAACGCATTAAATAAAATAAATAAATAAAAACTGCTGTCCGGCCTCTGTTATGTGCAAGTTCCCATCGAATAGCCTCGTTAACAGTGCATTTACCAGGAGTTGCCTAACTCGTAGTGCCTCGTGAATGGAAACACGTGACATATTTTACAATTTGTTTCTAAAATGGCATACAGCTTCTTAAACTGATTGTGAAACAGAGGGAAATTGGACCACCAGGTTACCAGCATCCTTCAATAAAATAAAAATGATTACTGTCCATGCAAGAAAACACACAAATGTACGCCATCATCACCACCAAGACGACCAGTTGTCAACCCTAAACTTGCTTAATTTATCAAACTATTTTACAGGTGACCACATGAAGTTAAAAGGCCAAACCCCCAGATTCAAAGCGGTCTAGGGACACATCTAAACCTCAGTTTACAAACAAATTGTGGATACGAACCCCAAAACAATAAGTAATGGGGGCGACCCGCTGTAGGCTGAAAGCCATGTGCAGCAAGAACTGGGAAACCACAGTGAGTTAAGCAAACAGCCTGGGCAAAATCAGGTGTTATAGGCAACCCTCATCTGTCCAAGGTGGAAAACAATAATTCATTGTAGTGGTTTTGAATAAGAGTACTGTTTGAGGCAGTAAAAAGCAACAGTTTAGTTATGAAAACAACAGGCATTATAGCTTGCGGCTTACATGTATGTAAGTTTCGATACTACGCTTTAAAGCTTGTGGGACCCCAAAACCTCCACTAGCTTATATCTTTGAAAAAACATGATTTTACATTGTGTAAAAACATGTTTTAAAACTCACACATTCACCAAGAAAACCACAATTAAAGTGAAGCTACGCCTATAAAACAAACCCAAAGTAACATGAAGCCCACATTTAGGTTTAGCTACACTAACCTCATCTCAAATCCCTGCTAAGCATAACTTAGTTACCGACTCGCAAAATGCGATTGCAAGTCGCAAATAGGAAGGGGTGTTCCCCTTCCTATTTACGAATCGCAGCGCGATGTAGGATTGCTTTGTTACCGCGAACGAGGTCGCAAAGCAATCGCAGTTACACTGGTGGTAACCCATTCGCAAAATGGAAGGGGTCCCTATGGGACCCCTTCCCCTTTGTGAATGGCCTTGAAAACATTTTTTCAGAGCAGGCAGTAATCCTATGGACCACTGCCTGCTCTGAAAAAATGAAACTGACACGTTTAATTTTTTTCATTTTGTAATGCATCTCGTTTTCCTTTAAGGAAAACGGGCTGCATTACAAAAAAAAAAAAAAACTGCTTTATTTAAAAGCAGTCACAGACATGGTGGTCTGCTGTCTCCAGCAGGCCACCATCCCTGTGAGTTCTGCGACTCGCAAGGGGGTCGCAAATTGCGACCCACCTCATTAATATTAATGAGCTGGGCCTTTGCGACCCCCTTGCGACTCGCAGATGGTGTCAGGGACACCATCCTGCATTCTGCATTGCGACTCGCAAATTGCGAGTCACACAGACTTGCAGATGGTGTCAGGGACACCATCCTGCATCCTGCATTGCGACTCGCAATTTGCGAGTCACAATGCAGGATTTTCCTACATCTGCCCCTAAGAAACAAATTCAAACGCTGCAAATACTAATCCAGATCAGAAGATTGTGCCTTAATTTGAAGAAACGTAAGCACAAAAGTCACATCTGTACATCGCTCCACTGGCTTTGGTCAAACAGCGATCAACATTTAAAGCATTCTGAACCATGCACTTGCTTTTCTTTTGTGGCATCGAATCTACCTACCTTAGTTGAACACCACAGTTCAAGCCTACTAAGCATTTGAGATCAAAATACATATCTCTGACCATCAACAACAAAGTCACTTAAAAAAACACAGAGCAAAGAGGGACATCTATGGAAAATGGCCCTTATTCTGGGAAAAACGTCAGCCCCAGCTTTGTCTCTTAGGACAAAACTTTCTACTGAATGTTCTATTGACCTGAAACTGTCTTCGTTGGGAACCAGTTTGGCTGCTAACAATGCTAACAATGCACAGTTGAACCTTGTTTCCCTTCCTAAGGGCTAGGAGCTGTTGCCTAACCTGATAAGATTTGAACTGAACACAACTCTCACCCTTCAGGATACACTTCTGACTAGGCAAAGAAGTTCATCAAATGCACATGATGGTTACTCAAGTGCTCTGTTGTGGCAACAAAACAAAGACATGGCAAAAATCTGTACAAAATAAACAAATGATTGTGATTATTTGGAACGTGACTGCCATTACCAATCAATTACCCGTTATGTGATGACAGTTTTAAAAATAGAGGTTTGTGGAAATTCTGGGATTCCTGATGGGGTAATGTTGTTGTTCCTTCCACATTTAGATCAGAAGTGGAGCTATGACATGATCATGCCACAATCTTCCTTCCCTGCAACACAAAATACCTACAGTCTACTCCTCCTATATCCATATACTACATGTGCTTGCCATCAAATCACCCTTTCACCGTACTAATAAACACACCCTCTGTAATAATTGCTTTAAAGCAATGTGAATGTGAGTGGTGTTCACTTCTTCTACTGAGATATCACATTTATTCTGGCACAAATCAGTTTCAATCTTTGAAGCTTGTGCGTTAATTTTCTTCCATCTAAGGTCCACAGATATATTTACCTCTTTTGTTGTGTCAACCATTCTATCACATCATGTAGGAAGGTTGGTGCATCTTTGTCCTCTCAGAAGTTAATATTTCAAGTCAAATGTATTAATCTTCATGTATGTAAACACATCTCATCTCCTGGTGGGGCTCTGACTCAGCACTCTTCATCCAATAATTAAAACAGAGGTCCCAAGACTGACAACAGGCAACAGCACCATTGTCAGTAAAATCAGAGAGACATGAGCAGAAGTTCAAACCATTGATGCCATTAAGGCTAAACACCTTAGATTGCAGAATGCTGGTACCAAAAATCCATTGCAACAGTGTCAGAATCCAGAATTATTTGAAGCCATAAATCCACAATGAACAAAACTGAGGTCCCTAAACATGAGCATCAAGTCGGAACCATGCTTTCTTTAAAACTGATGTATCTCAGATATCCATAGCTTCACCATAAGTGTATCACAGCAAAAGTTCTCATTTGTAAAGATCCTGACATCATCAGTTTGTGAACAATTGGCTTATGGTCTTCTGTGTGTGTGCCTCACTTTTAAGAGTGATGCATTTTTGACATACTGTGTGCATCTTAGGACTTAATAACAGGCAAGTCTACAGTGCTTTTATGCTTGTGGCATTGAGTCTAATATCAGTAATATTCTGACGTATTGGCCATGTCTGGATTTTGGAGCATAGGCCCCAGAATACTTACTGTAAAGGGCATTCCTTGAGCCTTATGTCACTCTCCAGAGTAGTGATTGCAGGTCTGGGTTTGTCCAGTAACAGGATAGACAACAAAAGTGCCTACAGTTGTCAGGAATCAACACTTTCAGCTTTGTCTACTGCATTTCAATGAAAGATTCTAGCTGCAGTAAGACTTCTGTGCACTATGACATTATTAATTGATTGGACATTTTAGGAACAGAGACGATTAGATGGAGACAGAAACAAATCCACATTTCCATTGAATATTAATCTAATAAATTGTTTTTTATTGTTGCTGGGTTAATAAGCAATTCCTTATTAAGTATATGTAGTGTAATCTTAGCTGGTACACAGGTTAGTGAAACTACATTTTGCCAGTTCCACAGTAACTCCAATACTGCAGAAACTGCTACCATAACTTTATATATCCCAGTCTCTCTGTAGCTCTCACCTCACCAACACCACTTTCGATGCAGCTCTTCCTTACCCTGTGACCTCTCCCCATGCAGATTACATTTCTCCATTTAACCTTTATCCTACCTCATTCCTTTTCTATCTGGTCTGCAGCTCGCTCTCACTTCTGCTCTTGCAGTACACCTCCTTCTGATTTCTCACCTACAGTTGACCATCCTTTCTTTAGGATTCTCCCTGAAGTTTTCACTCCTCCCTATCACTTTACCTACAATTTCTCTTCTCCATCAACCCTTGCAGATTTCCCTCCTCAATTTCACCTCACTTGGGTATCTTCTTTCTCTCATTTAGTAGTCCATCTGACTGTTCTTACGCCCCCCGTCCTGCCTTTCTCCCACATTTCACCAGAGGAGCTCTCCCCTCAGTAATAACTTCTTTCCTTGCTGTTCTTCTCCGTGTTACCTCTCTTTCTGTATTACTTTCTCTTCTTCTAAGTATTCCTTGTGCATGGCTCACGACTTCCTCTCATATCATCCCTACTGCGATCCCTTCTTCCTCTGACCTATCTTCTACATATGTTCCTTATTCTCTTCCCTGTAGCCCTTTCCCTTAATACCCTGTGTTAGAAATGGGGTTTCTGGTTGGCTAGGGTATGCACCTAAGCCAGGCAGAACCCACACACTCTAGTTAGGGCAAGGGAGTTACACGTCCAAGATAACCCCTGCTCACCCCCTTGGTAGCTTGGCACAAGCAGTCAGGCCTAACCTGGAGGCTATGTGTAAAGCGTTTGCACAACACACACAACACATGTGATGCAATAGGTACACCACAAAGGAGTACAACCCCAAGTTATGTAAAAATAAGCTGTATTGCACAAAACATAATTAGACCAAACATAACATGTCAGTAATACCCTGCTACCTTAGCAGTTTTCAGAACATTACGCACTAGTTACACTTCAGAACCAGCAGTAGTCACATACAACACATAGGTTACTTATCATTCTGCAACATAAGTAGTAGTCAGGAATCACATTACTAAGGAATGACACTTATCATAGAAATATCATAAATGCCCAAACCAGGAACATTATAAAACAAATGGCAAGTCATAGGAATGTATCAACTTAAAATACCCATAAAAGGAACATCAGCACATTTGTTGCACATCATCTAGAAAAGAGGTTACCTTGCTAGTCCATAATGTCCATACCAGGAACATTAGACATCGTGTTTCCACAAAAAGAGTACCTGTTGTTGATGAGAAGGCACTTCCAGTGCCACAAAGCACACAAGGGGGCCCCCACCACTTCTTGCGCACAATGGGGGCCTAGTGGTGATGTTAGGGGGAGGGGGACTGCACGCACCTTCTCTGGCAGTTATCTCGGGCCACTCCTGAGGACCCACAAACTCTGGGAGTGTCGGGCCTCTCCTGGGGTCCAAGCCTAAATGGTTGCCAACAACTCTGGGGGCCCAGCCCACGGGTCGTGACTGACCCTCCTGGGGGGAACGAAGTGAGGCTTAGTGATGCTGGGAGCGTCCGCGCCCCTAGGCAGTGGCCGGGGAAAAGGAACTCCCTCTCTGCCCCCCCCTGCCCTGCAATGATGCAGGCAGCTGCCCTCGTCTTCGAGGAGCTGCTAGAAAAGATTCGGGAGAGGCAACCACCTCTCCCTGCCAGCCGCGCTCCTCCTGGGGGCCCAATCGTTTCTCGGGGCCGCAGCAGTGAAGCAGCACCAAAGTAGGTGCCTGCTTGTGCCCCGGGGACACCTCTCTCGGCACGCTTCAACCTGGGGGCGCTTAAAGGAGCCCAGCAGCTCCCATTGTCGCTCTTATGTGCCCCAGGGTCACCCCTTTTATCCAGTCTCTGACACACTTGGATTTTGGAGAGCCTGGGTTGTGGTGGTGACCTCTGGAGGTGGCAATGTGCATCTACATCGCCAGAGTGCAAATTTTAACCCAACAACATGCCTGAGGAGGGCGATATAAGTAAAAATAGAAGCGCTCCCAGGGTGCTAATTGGCACCAAGGAGAAGTGCTCCTGAAGCACTCTGGATTAGGTAAACAGCACTCTTCCCGGTGCTTTAGCAGGAACAGGGAAGAGCTTCTCATGCATCTCAGGCAGTTGCAAGGGTCAGGGGCCACAGCACCCTGCCCCTGTGGGAGGACACAAGATAAACCACAGGGCGGTAGGGCCCAGCAACAGGCCAGCACAAAGTGGATGGAACAAGTGGCAGTTCCTCCTGTGGGTCAGCACAGCAGCAGCGATCCATGTTGGTCCATGGTGAGTCCTCCAGCGGCTTTCTGTATCCCTTTACAAGTAGGCTTCTTGTGCCAATTGTGGGGAGAAATCCCCTGTTCTTATACTCAGTTTTGCAAAGCATTTCCAATGAGGAGGAGAGGGGGTTTCAACCAGCTACAACTGGTTCTGGGAGTGTCCCCTCTCTCCTCCAGCACAGGCTCCAAATATAATTTGGGGGTAAACAACCCTTTTGTGTGAAGCCAGGGCACAGCCTTTACAGATACATATGTGCCCTGCCTCCCCGTTCTCTCAGCCCAGGAAGACCATTCAAAATCTAGATGCACCTCTGTGACACCTCGACCCTCCCTTTGTACAGGCTGTCTGAGAAGTATGCACAAGGCCCAGCTGTCACTCTGCTCAGAAGTGGATTAGAGTCAAGCTGCAAAACACCAGAGTCATGCGCACAGAGCAATGCTCACTTCCTAGAAGTGGCAATTCTGTAATAGTAATAAAAATCCACTTACACCAGTAACCAGCATTTCTCACTACTATTACAACCAAACCAAACATAAATATGCTACTCCTCATAAAACAGACAATACCCCTTAGACATAAGACAGGGCATTTCCAATGCAATCCTATGAGAAGGCAGCACTCACAGCACTGAGAACCCAAATAGGCTGTTTGTCACTACCAGGACAGGCCACGCTACTAGGCACATGTCCTGCCTTCTACATACATAGCACCCTGCCCATTGGGCTACCTAGGGCCTACTTAGGGGTGACTTACATGTAGCAAAAGGGGATTTCTGGGCCTGGCAAGTAAATTTAGATGCCAGGTCCCTGTGGCAGCCACTGTGCATGCAGGTCCTGCGCTAGCAGGCCAGGGACATGTTTGAAAGGCAACTTCAGTGGGTGGCAAAAGCAGCGCTGCAGGCCTACTAGTAGCATTTAATTTACAGGCCCTGGGCATAGAAATACCACTTTACAAGGGACTTACAGGTAAATCAAATATGCCAATTAGGTTTAAGTCAATCATACCAAGATTAAGATTACAAGGGAGAGCACATGCACTTTAGCACTGAATAGCAGTGGTAAAGTGCCCAGAGTCCTAACGTTAGCCAAAAATGGTCAGAAAAATAAGGAGGAAAAGGCAAAAAGTTTTGGGATTGACCTTGTAGAAAGGTCCAGGTCCAACACCCTGGAAAGCCTCATATCTCCCTTACTGAGTGCAAATCCACTCTCCTCATCCTACTTTACATAAAGCTCTAATTTCCTCCATTCACTACTCCAGGGCAGAATACCCTCTTTCTTCTGTCCCCTGCATTGTCTCCACTTTTAAATCACATAACAATACTTTTTATTCTAAATCTCTCCAGTACATTTCTCTCCTCTCGTTTCCATGCCATCATTCCTCCTGGCTCAACCTCATTTCCCACTTCTCCTTCATCTTTCCACTTGCCTCATTCCTGCTATTCATCCATCCTTTTCTTGGCACTTCCCTACAACTCCCCTGCTTCCAATGATTGTACCACTGAATATCCAAAAATAGAAATATTGCGGTATAAGAATATTGTGGTCAAAAGATCAAGGACTAAAGTATCGTAAATGAATATAGGGAAGTGTAGTTTTACTATTCTTGACTCCACATCTACACACCTTGAAGGCATATATATCGTCGTGGTACATTTATGTGAAGTTAGGTACAGAAAATCTATACTTACCTTTCGATATTTTGGTTTCACTATTGTGTCCCCAATATTTCCATACCACAATATTCTGACTTTGATATTCAGGGAGCGCATCCTTCCAACTCCTTTTAACTTCTGTTAAAAATCTTGTTTCCGTGACCCTCCTCTTCCCTCTTTTTTCACATCCTTTTGGCCTTTCATCTTCTACTCGTTTCTATTGTGTCTGGCGGCTAATGCACCCCATGAGTCTGTGTGTGATCTCATCAGAACGGCGAGGTTCCGCTTAGTCACTCAGACGTGTGTGGGGAAAACGAGTACCAGTAAGTTGGGTAGCATAAAGATCTGTTGTTTAGTGCAGGATACTCTTGGGTGAGCATAAGCTTTAAAAGCATACACGTTCTGCTACTTTTGCCACCTCCAGCAAGTTTGTTTCAACCATCTCCCCTTTCTCCAGCAGCAGTGGTGCCGACTCTGAGATGCCAGGAGACTGACCACCTGCTGAGTGTGGACAGAAAACACACCCGGAGCTTGCCACCGGCTCGCTGCCACTACCTTATTTGTGCTGCCCTAAGCCAGCGTCTAGAAAAGGGTAGGTTTCCCTGCATCGTTACATTGCTCAGTTTAAGTGTTGCATGTGGAAAATTTACCAATGAATTCCGCTTTGTGTAGATCACGCCCCACAAAAGTTACTGAAAATTGTCAAAAATAACGAAACTGAGCATCCTTGGTTAGGGAGATTAAAAAAAAAAAAAAAACAATATTCCAAGGTATTTTAAATCATGGCTTTCGTTGTACACATACATCCATCAATCGACGGCGTGGTGGTGCCCCTGGCGCGGGACTGCACACCCGCTCGGCTTCCGCCTGGCAGTAAAAGCTTTGTGCCGCGGGGAAACAGCGCGCACTCGTGTTGCTGAAAGCACTGCGCACTTGAAAATTCTGCGTCTGAGGAAAAAACCGTATGAAGAGGAAGCCTTCTGTAAACCAATATCACAAGTGATGTAAACACGAGAAGGAAGAGACGGCAAGGCGGCTCATCACTAAATACTTGAGTGTAACCCAAGACACCAAAAAGCCTTATCGTAAACGCACATCTCGTACGTGGCTCGTCACTCACCTGGGGCTTTTTACTTGAGGAATTCAAGGGAAATAAAAGACAAACCACCCACTGTCTGGACCGCAAATTGTTCGTGAGTCGAAGGCCCCTTATAAATCTGTCTGCAGAAGCCGAGCAAGGGGGTCTTTTGTGCGCCGTAAACGCACACATTAGAGACCTGAATACTTACAAAAACGAAGACAAAACTGTAGTTGTTGAAGCAATTTTGCAAAAAGGGGAAAGGGTTCAATAGGATTTTGAAGCACTGCTCCTAAAAGCATGCATTTTGAATGACAAAGGAGGCTCACTGCATTTACTGGAAGGCTACCGCGCCCGATAAGGCAAGTGAGAGGCCATTCTGCCAGAGGTGTGCCCTCTGGGGAACATAAAGAGGCAGCTCTGTCTACTGGACAACAGGCTGATTGTTGAGATCACCATTGTGTTAGGGGGTCCACTGGCAAATTACTTCGTATCTCATTTCAGGGATGCCTGAGTTGGGACAGAGATTCTATTTTCAAGGTGTGGTTGCATGTTTGTGCATGTTGATGTGTGTGTGTCAACCCATACACATCAATCAATCAATCAATCTATCTATCTATCTATCTAGAAAGAGAGAAAGACACCTAACTGCATAGATGTACATAGTGAGGTATTCCCACGCAGAACCACACACAGAGACACACATATAAAACAGTGGTGCATATGACGTTAAGGCTAGCCTGTCTGATTATTAGACTTTACGTATGTTTACAAAACTCCAGATATTCACTGTCAAAAAAATTAAATCAAGAAGCCACTCCCTTATTTATGTAAGAAGTGTAGATGAAATAAAGCAGTGATAATCAAAGTATGAACTGGGGGCTGCTTGGGGCCCTCTTGACCTTCACATGTGGCCCTCTGGTAAACAGCAATACTGGGCTACTGTTTACTTGAGACAGCACTAAGATTCGGAAAGATGCTAACTAAACCTGCAAGTATTCAGTTACTCACTAACTGAATTAAAAGAAATGAAGCAAATAAGGAGTTCTGCACCTCTTACCTTTAGGAAAACATTATTTTTTAGAGACATTGTGCAACAAACATGAACAAATGTGATAGTATCTGCAAAAAATCCAAATAATTGTATTGTATTAACACACAGAAGTGTTTCCTCTCAGTACATCAGATTATATTAGTACATTGAGAATTATCATTTAAAAGTGATTGTTTTCAGAAATAAATATAGAAACGTTCATGTTTCTTCTCACCCTGACAGCAATGGCAATAAAGAACCAAGAGGCAGGTCATTTGTCATGTAGATCAGTCTGGGTTGCCTATGCTGTTATTACACCTGGACAACATTATAATGTATTGAATAAAACAAAAGCAAAGCTTTGGTATGATACACATCGTAAACTCAGGTATTTTAAGGCACTCTTAAATGTGATAATGAAGAAACAGGAGGCAAAGTGAAATAAAACAATTATCTAGGGTGACACAATTTTGTCAAGTGAGGATGCCGGGATCAATCCCAGGTTTTCTGGTTTCACATTGTGCAATTCTGTTTCATTCCCTTTCTGTAATCGAATTGCTTCTTTTTTTACGTTTGACTCTCCCAAAGTAGCAATAGCAAGCAGAGAAGGCTTACCCCAAGGTTTGGTAGCAGGATGGCGAATCAGATACAGCTTAACAAAACATTATTAAATATATGACTCTTCCAGCGACTAGAGGTTACATTTAAAGGGCAGCCTGGAATGAAACCCACAAAATAACCCCATGACTCACTGCCCACGCCTTGTATATGCTTTCCATCCCCTATGCCCACCGTGCACCCTCTTCAAAGTTCTACTCCCATACTGCTGGCAATAATGCCACTCTCAGGTACACCACAAACCATAGTTTTTGGTCCCTCAGAAACTGTTTGTGAGTACCCATGAAATAAAGTTTCTATCATTTCCGACTTTCACAACTAATTGTGGAATATAGTCAAGGCAGAAGCAATCACTTAGCAATGAATATCTACATTTAAAGAATGTACAAACACAAAGCAGTTGCCAGAGAGTTGCTACAAAACAAGTCCCTGAGATAACAGTCTCTTAAATAGTTTGAAGGGAAAATGAAATCCACTAGGCACCTGTAAAGGCAGGCTGATAATGTGGAAAGATCTCCATAGAAATGAAAAGATTTAGAAATCGTGGGAAATGTAAAAAAACAGATAGGGGCTGAGTAGCATGTGGTAATCTGCAGGAGAGCATCTATTGCCTGCTTCTAGAGTTGAAGTCTCTATTGGCTACAGGTTACATGAGAGCATCTAATGCCTGCTGGCAACGTCTCAGTATCTTTGAAACACTATGAGATTCACGCTTTCTCAAACTTCTACTCTGGGGCCCTTTGTGCTCGTGAGGAAGTTTGAGATCAGATGCTGGAAGTAACAACTTAAAGACCTGCTGCACTCCTAGGACATTGTCAGACTCTTAGCACCAGGTTGAGGATGTCTGTTTTAACGAGCCCCTCTGAGGATGACTGATGGAGCCAGAGGTCATGAGGTCGAATCCTCTTTTGTCTGCTATTAGAGTGAGGATTTGTTGACTCCCTTAGTGAGACATGTTGTTCCTGAAAGCAGTGATAGACCCTAAAGCTATTATCTTTGAATGGAAAATGCGTAGAATTTTATTGAATCCATTTCATAAAACGTACGAGGCACTTGCAGTGTAACCACAAATCAATACAGATTCGCTGGCTAATTGTA
Source organism: Pleurodeles waltl (assembly GCF_031143425.1). Taxonomy (NCBI): domain Eukaryota; kingdom Metazoa; phylum Chordata; class Amphibia; order Caudata; family Salamandridae; genus Pleurodeles; species Pleurodeles waltl. Next base: position 1,063,429,715 of record NC_090437.1, read on the forward strand.
AAAAAAACAGAAGAGGTTGGCATAATAAATGAAGGAGCCATAAAAATAAAACAAAATAATTTCAATGGTTATCATTAACTATGCATTGCATTGGCAGGGTCCTGTTCTATAGTTATTGTCCCACAACTAATAAACAACTTAATACCAGGTTTTATTTAGTTTCTAAACCTTCACACTGTGTCCATTTATGGAGGCAATCTGGGATGGCAAACATGGATGAAAAAAGTTCAGTGAAAATCAAACATTGCTTTGTAATGCGTGAACAATTATTATAACCCTGTATTTCTCCACAGACTGGAGATAGTTTCCCCACTAGACCACCTCTCTGAATCAAAGCAATTCATCATTGAGCTGGGCAGGCGTGCTGCTCATTAGCAACATGAGTCACTCACACTGGGGAGAGAGGGAGCACCTTCTCATTGTTTGCATTACTTTGAAATACCATAAGCTGGCCAATCCTATTACCTCAACTGAAATAAATGTAGGCAGTTAGGCTTAGTGGTAAGAAAAGTGTAGAGGTAACTAAAGGGAGAGGTGTAGATTAGGGCTTTTGGAAGTGTGAGGGTAAGAGATAACGAAATGGTTAGGGTTAGAGGTGAGGATGAGTGATTGGACTATGGTTAGGGTAGGTGTTAATGTAAATGATAGGTTTATGGTTAGTGCTATGGTAAGAGTTAGTGTTAGGGTAAGAGTATGGGTATGGATGGGTTTTGGGATGTGGGAGGGGTAAGAGCAAAATAAATATTTAGAGTTAGCGTTACGGTAGGTCATAGGCCTAGGTTATAGTAATGGGAAAGGCAAAAGAAGGGTTTAGGTTCAGGGTAATGGAGAGAGTTGGAGCCAAGCTCTGGGTAAGTGAACTGGTCAATATAAACAGATAAGCAAGCTGACGTCAAGAATATGGTAAACTATACATTTGTGTTAAGCAGACAGTTGATACAAGCAGATGAATATTTAGGAATGCAGATCTAAGTCAGTTGAAACTTGACCTTCAAAAAACTTTGATTGTTCGATGGGCTGATTCAAATTAATTCAAGTTTGCTTCATTCAGACTTATTTCTCACCCCTTAGATGCACATTTTCACTTACTATGCACTTCTGGGTGGATGTAAATTCGGAACAACACACATGTTTAAGGTCAGAAGGTGTCAACAGGAGCCCAGTGAGATACTAGCAGTTAGGACTGCAGTTGAGTTTTAAAACATAACATTCCACCCAGTAAGTGCCTCTATGAGCTAGCCATTTATTCTGAAGTGTGATGGCAAGTGGGTCCTTTGTAGTACATTATGTGTTATGCACAATTTAGGTCTAGCACTTCATGTATCTGCAGGCATTGCAGCTTCTTAATCGTTCCTTCACTTCCAAGTGAGCCTTGGTTTAACAAGAGAACATAGACTGTTGAAGAACTGCAGCTATACCATGAAAAAACGGAACTGTGGGATGCCCTGTAAATAATGAGAGGGCAGATCATTTGTATCCCTACCCTATTGTAATCATGTTCAGCAGAGACAGCTTTAGAGCTTCTGGTGCCTGGTGCAACAATCTTTTTTATCATCCCCCCAAACCCCCCCAACTCCAGACCTCCTCCTTGATCTTCCTGATTACCACCTGGCAAAAGTAGTCCTCATCTCCCCATAGCTTCTATCTCATATACATTTAATTTGTTTTAAAGCGCTGGCAAAGACTAGCTTTCTAATTCATTCTGTAAGCCACATAAAATACAGATCTGTTCTTTGCAGCAGGTATATTAACAGTCTGAGCCACCTTATGGCGTCAAAACTGCCACTAGAGAAAACTCTGATCTTTCTCTGTAGCAGAAACATTAATGCCGAGGGTTATTGTCACATCTTTTTTACTGTCTGAAAGCTGGAACACAAGGAACACAGCACCCTCCTGAGGTCAGTGCCCCCCAAACCCCCCTTTTAGTGCAGCTCCCTGTACAGCTGCACTGGCTGCTCTGCCCAAAGGCCTGCTTCGATGGCCACTCCCCCTTGCGAGTTACATTATGGATCCCACAGAGGGCACTGCTTCCTGAAGCTTCCCTTGGGAGTACGAACGCAAGGTAATAACAGGACGAAAAGGTCAAGGTACAAACAGTACACATTTCTTTAGCACTGCACCCTCAGAACACCTCTACACGCAGCAGTTAACCAGTTAAAGATGGGGTCGATCCACTTTTTTGTGATGTTAAATTCAGCTAAAGAAAACCGGGCCAGATTGCAGAACTGAATGCTTACTTTGGGAAATCACCTTCCTGGCACCATATGTGAATAAAACACGTGAGGTGGCAATTGCAAGAAGAACAATCTAATTAGTTAATACGTTCTCCTGGCTGCTCTGATATCCCAGTTTCCTACTGGTAAACCTGCTTTTTGTTGAAATGAGACAATCATTGGTGGAGCGAGCTGTTCCCTGATATTATCCCGAGCCCCCGGCACTTTGAGTGCAGAGAGCATGGCCCGCCCTCCCCGTGAATGGAAATAAGAGGCTTCTTTCAGCTGCCACTGAAGTGTTTACTAGCGCGCAAGGGTGTGTCGTGTGAACGAATCTACGACAGATCTCAACAGGGCTGGGTGGCTCCCGGGAGCCACGTAGTCTTCCACGCCCTGGTAATTTGGAAATAAACGAGCATTTAAATTGGATTTTCCAGTTTCAAGGCAGAAACACATAATCATTGGCAAAAGCTCCCCGAGAAGTGTACCCGAGACACAAATTAAACAAAAGTAAATGTCAGCTTTTTTTTTTTTTTTTACCCACTACCTATATTAACGGTTTCGATTTAAAGGCATGTGGGCATAAGGACCGAATGTCCCGCAAAAATGCGATGATGATTTTAGACAATTAAAAATATGGAGCACATCTTGATCTACGTTTTCAGTCAATATACGATGGCCATCAATAGGAAATATCCTTTCCTAGAAAGTGACAATCATATAGCGCTATATATATTTGTTTCGCTGGTTAACGGTTTACTGTTTTTAGGGTTCAGCCTGCGCTAGCATGCGCTTGGGCACGTGTATCGCTTGAGAGACGCTTTAGTAGTTAGAAAAGGGCTCAGAGCCCCGTCCATGTCACGTCAGTGTCTTTCATTGGTTTGTGGGATTGCCTTTTAAAGTTTGCTTGCTTTCATTAGTGGAAGGCATGCATATGTCATGCCTTTTTGGTGGTTAGCCCTCCTCGAGCGCAGCGACCAAGTACTGAAAACATACGAGTCTTGCTGTTTTCCGTCCGGTTTGTGGACTACTTTTAATCTTTTTTCGCAGCGCGATCTCGCTTGGCAGGAGTTAAGCGCTTTGCATGACATCGACCCTGATACATAGTTAATTGAACTTTTGTCGGTTACGTAGATAATTGCACTTTTGCCAACAGGTTTTACTACGAGTGAACTGTAGCAGCGCGATTGCGCTCTTTTTTTCCATTTAATGTGGCAAGATAAGTCCTGTTGGAAGTTTACAACTGCTATTAGCTCTAACTCGGAGAAATGCGAGACCCGTTGCATTGCAAGTGCTTGTTTTATAAGTAAACTGAGAAGTAATAGATGTGACATATGAATTTTCAGATGTCAGAAATGGTTACCCAAGGGAAAAATGTTTAGGAAACACGTCCAGGAGTAAGTGTGAATTACGATTGGCAATTCATGAGCAAGTCACAAATAAGACACAGATCTAGGAGATCTGTGTGAAAACCAATCTAGTAAGACCAAACATGAATTACTGATCTAGAGGGGTGTGGTAACTACTGGGTGTGACATTAGCTTAACATTAAGAGCTTCTTGTGCGCACAACATGACCAATAATTGCTAAAATCACTTTCTCTGTGCTTGACGCAAGGTTTCGCCCCTTCAAGGCCCAGCCCCCTCCTCATGCGGTGAAACATTTCCGCAAGTTGGCAGGCTTGTAAAGTCTCCTGCAAAAGGTTGTTCAACCCTGACCGACACCCATAGTCTCACTGCCCGTCCAGTCTTAAGGTTACTGTCACCATCATGTACTGGGAGGTCATGAACTATGGGGGGCCCGTGGAGATCAGACACAGTCTAGTCTCTCCACGGGGACTTTTGGGAGGGAAGTGACGAGGGGATAGGCAGGATTGGTCAGGGAATACATGGGGGTGGGGCATGGGTGGGATACTTAAGTTATGGGGGCATGAGGACCGGCCACTTCCGCAGCAACTGTCAGCGTGGTGTGGAAGTTCGTGGCCACCCACCCGCCCTGCATTTTAGAGGTGGCTGTGGGTGTGCATGGAGTGTATTATGGGTTTGAGCTGGGGGATGCCAGTTAGGGCAGGTTTACTGGTAGGGGTGTGACAGTAGATGGGGGAGGCAGGAGCGTCAGATGCGTGCTTGGCCACCCTTCCAGGGGGAAAAAGAAAACAGGTGAAGGATGATAGAGTGGGGGATGCCTGAAGCAGACATGGGATGGATAAAAAAGGAGGATGTGTGGGTCAAATTGAAGTGAACGATGGAGGAACGGAAGCTATTGGAGGGATGACTGAAAAGAAGACTGGTTAGGTTTTATTAGATGGGGGTGAGGGGTTTCGAATTTGTTTAAAGTTTAACAGTTATTTTATTGTATATAAGGCAATCCTATCCTAAATAAATGGCCTTTTACACTTTAGGAACTCGTGTCACTATGTCCCGTAGTCCAGTGTTCTGTATGTTCCAATAAAAAGAATACAAACTAATTTGTAATCCATGAGTCGGCTCATGTTTATAGACCGCTCTGTAATTCCGTTGAATAACTCGAAATCGAACCGCCGATAGCTTCCATTTAATAGACACCAATTAGCTTCAGCCTTCCGAGGTAGAATCACAGTCTGTGAATGGTGCCAACAGTAGTCTGTTTCCTGTGCCAGGAAGAGGTGAGCTGCAAGGCTGTGAATTCGATAGCATATTATCTAAAGCGGGGATGTGGTCAGGCTTCGCAAAATGTAAATGTGGCTCTCAGGAGCTCATGCAGCAAAGCTCTGCAATACAAAGTTAATGTAGCATGAAGAAAAGCCTTTGTCCTTTGCAGGTTGTAGGACCGATAATTCAAAGGGGACGTGCTCACAATGTATAAATGAAACTTGTTCGGCATAAAAAATTGCGACCTCCCTTCACAAAATGATGCAAATACAGAAAGTGCTCAGTTTAGTTGGTAATCGGAATTTCTACAGTTCTCAATAAAACATGATTGAATGATATCTGCTTTTCGGTGGTAAGTCTGCACAGCCTCCTAACACTGTTTCACAACACAAACATTTTCCATACCATTACAATGCAAATTGGATGATCTGGAGGACATATTATTAACCTCAATTTCAAAGCAGCAGAGAAAGGAATCCATTCAAAGAGAAACATGAACAATTTAACCGAGTCTCTATTTGATTAGCATCATTTAATATAATTGTTATAATTGATGCAATGATGCTTCGGTACTAACATGCAGAATACGCACCTCTTTCACTATCAGAAAGTAGCTCCGCATTGTTACACCTTGAACGAGGGTGTCTATATATAATAGATGGATAGAAAGTGAAAGTGTGTGTTTATGTCATTGTGTAGTGAACCAAACAAAAGATGCCTTGTATTCTTTGTGTGCAGCCACAAAGTTGGGCTCAGATACCATCTAACATAGACCAGATGTGCTCGATACACAACAAGCTGTCCTATTCAGGACAATAACATCTTCTGTGCACCAACAACCCGAAAACAGAGAATAAAACACGTCAAACAGCGGATTTAGGAATAATCTTTCTTTTATTAAGTTGGTTTATCATCAAAGTATTCACAGAACAACAGAATAGATGTATTTTTTATCAAGTATTTCTCTCATATCGCGACAATAGGATACAGGTGAATACAAAATTCGATAGCCCCTTTCTGATACTCTTTTTTTCCAAACCTGGAAGCAATACATCATTACCAGTGTATCCCAGGGGAGATAGAAGATCTGGATAATGCAACATCTTTTCTTTTTTTAACTTTGCTATTTACATGTAATCATAAAAAATATATCTTTGCTAAAAGGCTTTTCCACAATACTTCAATTCTTCTGTCTTCATTTTTATCCTGAGCTTACCTCGCAGCACAAGCTGTCTGGTTGTGAAAGACATACTGTAGGCTTACTAAGCACATACAAGGTCTTGCATCCCACCCATTGTCACTCAATTTTTTCTAATTGCTATTCATGTCCCACCTGTCAATCTTGATTTAGTCCCTCCCATGCAGCATAGCCTCGTTACTGTCTCTTAGACTGGCTAACTTCTATGCTTTCACTGCTTGCATTTTTTCTTTTTGCATAAGCACTCCATGAGAGAGCGTGTTTTCCAGCTATCACCTCAAGTAATTTTTCCCTCTCCACTTTACTGTACTCTGTCTCTCAACCATGTCTATCTTCCGTCACCCACAGTCATGTTGCGCTCTTTCACCGTTGCATTCTCCCCCCGGGGACCATGTTTTTCGTTTTCGCTTATGTTGCATCACCCAGCACCTGCAATGTTACTCCCCCCCACATGTCTTGTTGCTTCCACCCCATAACCTCCCCCAACCACAAACTCCTCCCAAAATCTGGTCATCCTTTTTAATTTTCAAAATAATTTAAAGTGATGTCACTGTACATTGTACAACAGTGCATTTGCACTCCATTTTAAAATATACAGATGCATATTCGACTGGTAAATAAAAATAAAAAGAAACACTGACCCCCCATTTTGTAGTCACTAACTAGGTAACCACTTTTTGGGTTTACCCTAAGGGATTTTTAACAGTATCAACTGGATTGAAGTAAATTACCCAGCAGAGTAATTTCTAAAAACTCCCATAAAATAGTCCACTTGAGGTTGAGTCCATCATGGCAGTATCATCTTACCAGGCTGGCATGAGGTGGCCTATGATGAAGCATGTCACATTGCTTGAGTGAGCACAACTCATCCAAATCTTTTGATTAGCTAGTTTCCTAAACAAGAAATTGAGCAACAGACGACCAGGACCATTATTGGTGTAATTTGGAGATCAGTAATCATCAAGTATTTAGAAATAGGTTACCATGCCAGCTTTTGTATTGTGGCAGGGTACCAGGCCTAACATAGTTAAAACAACAGTGATTCAGATCACATGCCATTATAGTATATATGGTTGGGAATGCACAAATCAGGGTAGAGCCTAAAGAACATCTGATATTCTTACTCACCCTAAGCAGGTGAATTTTAACTACCCCTCATTAAGTTTGTATTTAATTGGAAATTCAATCCAAGGGAAAGAAACAATGTACCCTACAGTAAAACACTGTAGGGTACATTGCTTCTTCTTGAGTTCTAAAAAGAACTCTTATGCCCTCATTTTAGACAGTGAAGATCATTGCTTCCTTCTGGCATCTTCTACAGATGTATGAGGGTAATAATTGCAGTGCTGGCTGGCATGTATTTAAAGTGGTGGGACAGGCAAAGTAAGGTTGATATTAAAATAATTTAAAAAATGCCACTTACCTCTCTGACTTGCCACATAATGCCATCCTCCCTCGGGTGTCTTCTCTCACCGAAGCTCGGACCCAGAAAACTGCAAAACCCAGGCCTGAAACTGCTCTCATGTTGTTAAACAGCATGAGAGAAGCATCAGAATTGAAGGGCGCGGCCTCTCTCAGCTCCCTTAACAGTGCTGGAAGCCTGTGCTTTCTTTAACCCAACAGTCTAAGACAACTAGGCTAGAAAAGTTTCAAATGAGCATACCTGGGTGGCTGCCACAAGATAGCCAACCAAAGGAATATGCACACTTTGAACAAAAGTTCACAGCTACCTGCTGCCACTCAGCAGTAATTGCCTGCCATATTCTGACCCTGGGTTCAGGGCAGGTTTCTGAAAAATGAAATGGTAATAAATAAACATTGTTGCCATTGTATTTTTCAGCTGCTCTAAGGTACTTTTTTAGCAGAAAGACACTCCTCTGCTCTCACAAAGGAGATGCTCCTGAATGCTTGGTTTCACAGTAATATGCATTGGATAACTCTCGGGTATTCAACTAAAGATTTCCTAAATGCAGATACAGACCATCTCAATGAGTGAATGATAGATGGCTTGCTAGGCACACTGGCTATCAGACACACAAATAATCTTCAAATTCACACAGTCTTCTCCCAGCTCATTCATTCCAGTTATCAAACTCAAATTCCTCTCATTTCAATGCAAAGCACATCCTGATCCATTTCCAGGTAAACTATTCACTTTTGTAACCTGCTTTATAATTGGGCAGTAAACAAACAAATAGACCAGGTAGCAGGCACCGATAATCAACAGCTTTGAATTCAAGAACATTCCTAACTGAGGACAAATGACTTGAAATGTATTGTCATCTATGGATAGCAATTGTTTCACACACAACTCTAAATTGCAGTAATATCCAACTTACGGTGCATTATGCTTATACTTTTCAGGCACTATGCTGAAAGACCAAATGTCCTGCAAACACGTCATTAATAGGCTGGATATTTAATGACTTTACATACCTGAATTGAAATGTGACTGTGAGGGGTATAAATTTGAAATTCTGCTGTCTAAACGCTTTATTAAAAAATCTATATTTTTGATAGATTGCAACAGCACTAGAACAAAGTTGCTGCCTGTTTATCCACAAAACTGTTTGCCTGTTCGAATATGAAGTACTCCTATTCTAAGTATTTTTAATAAGTTTAGGGAGTGTGGGGGAAACACAGATTACCTTAGAGATAGCACTTTTGTGCCTAGTAAACATGTCTTGTCTAAGTCAAGTTATTTTCCTGTGTAAACTGATGATTATTAAGTAAGAATGGGCTGCCTGTGGAATTTACGGAATTTTGGTCACTTCGTCTTACACTTTAATGTGAAGTCCTCTCTGAATTCCACAAATCACTGCATTGCAGAATTTATTCTCCTGCGAGGCACCAGAAAATACAAGCTGATGAGCATGAGAGAGATTTGGCATCCCCTATCTCAATTTTCTAACATGAGTAGTTGCAGTTGGTCGTCAGCAGTCGTGGTCAGAGGGCTGCCTCTTCAGTAGATTTGCTGCCACTCAAGTAGATTTTCTTCTTGAGTGGCAGAAAAATCAACTTGAATGACTATGCACTCAAAAGCAACACATGGTGCCATTTGCATTGATTTTTCAGGGCTGCTTGGACTGCCAGCATTCAATTGCAGCGTGAGCTGCATATTTTTCTCCCATTGGCGGTACTCCATCGACTCTCATGGAGTTTTTATATAACTGCTCAGAATTCCATTGAGTGAAACTCCATGAGCCGTGTCCTTCCTTATTATTAGGTTTGTTTTCTTCTTGCTTTTCTAAGATTTAGTTTGATGTTCTATTTACTCTTTCATCAAAAGAAGGTTGTAGTTTGCTTTACTTTCCACATGGGTAATGTACAAGTTCATGTATATATTTATATTTTAAGCTTTGTTGCTTCATGCACACATTGTCTGCTGCTCCTGTTTACCTGCATATTGAGTCAGGGCTCTGTAAATATCACATTAGCTACCGAGTCCACCATTTCCTATTCTTCACCTATATTCCTGGTGATTATTTCTCATGCATTTTTAAGCAGTGTTTTTATTTTTTATTTTTTATTAAGGTGCTTATTTTATTTTATTTTACGTTTGTTGAATAGTACGGAAGAACAGTTACCAAATAACTAAGCTAGCAAACACAGGAATTAGTGAAGAAACATTCTTATTATTTTATAGAGGTTAAGTCTTATGTAGCACATACACTTGTGTGAAATATTCAAATGTTCTATCTGGAATTGGTCCAATGATTATTATTGTGCCATGTCATTGGTGTATTTTCCTGTACATTAAACCATGACCTCACTATCAAGTTAAATATGCCAATTAGAAATTACCCAATTGCACCATGTTTTCTAGGTCAGACAACATACACTGGGACCTGGTCAGCAGGGTCCCAGTGTGCAGAGTTAAAAAACTATCAATATCTTCCAGCACAAATGTGGGAGTTACCACAAAAAAGAGTAACATTACTCCCACAACCTATGAGACCTATTGCCTTGTTTCTTAAAACTGCAAAAAGAAGAGAGTGCTTAGGAAGGAAGCACAGTCTTCACAACAGTTCTTAAACAAAATATAGGAAGTGTACTGTTGTGCTGTGCCTATATGACATTAATGTAACAAACAAGGCCTCTGTTTTTGGGCACTAGCCATCTCATGAGCCTGAGTGTATGAACTGTGACAACATACAAACAGAACTCACAACTAGATGGTAGTTGAATATGTGATCTCCTTTATGTTCTCTACAATGGTGCTTCTTTTACTCATGATTAGTGTCTACGCTTTACCTGTTCCCATCTTTCTAAGTGCTAGTGAGTTTCCATTTTTCATTTTTAAGAGGCATGCTCTTTAATTATCAAAATAACTTTAATCTACCTATGTCAGAGTCATTCAGAATACAGTGAAGATCTCCTTCTTCTCTCATCTTAATAAACACGAGGACTTTAGAAATGTGCTCCAAAGTCACCATCTATGGTTCTGTCCCAGTGTTGATGACATAGTTTTCCTGCTGCATTTAGGAATCTAAGGAATGTTTGCCACAAATTGGTTATCTAACTCCTTGGTTTATACGTAGACAGGACTGGAGTAGGTGTTGTAGAGATTTAATAACTTAGCAAACTAGACCTTAATGTCTGAATGGATGTCTACGCTCATACGTTGAGCCTCAACTCTCCCTCATAGCCTTTTTTCAATCTATTTTGTTTTTCCATGTTATAGAATATGATTTAGGCTTTCCCTAGAAAAAACGGCATGAACAGGTTCTAAGCACTTTATTGAAAAAGACCAGTATCATTCTATTAAACATTTACTTCTGATATATGATAATATCTGCAGGCAACACGATTTAAATTTAACAAAATAAAATTCAGCCTTATATTCTTTTGAGATCAATGAATTGACAACCAAGTTATTGGTTAAATTGCAGTTAAAAAGAGAACAACAAAACTAAGATGAAGACTGCTACACAGAAAAACAAGTTATTATGTACACTTGTCTGTGGCACACGTTACCCTCAACCACTGCCACAAAGCTTCCCTCGTGGACATCTGAGAACTGCTCACTACCAAACAGCTGGTGTGTTATGATGCAATTGGCTTCTTACATCCTTTAATATGGTTGATTACTTAATCAGGTGATAGAGACCTTAAACTGATATCCTTCCTGCTTGTTACTATAAGTAGGAAGTACCCCATGAGTTAGTTTTATTATCCAATTTTTCAGTGTTTTCATGGCCATTTTGATGCAAACACTGAACAATAAACTAAGGCTTGCTACGATCTGTATGTTGACATGACCTAGCTTCATCTCGATACACAAGTGAGCAGCAAAGAACATCTTGCATATAAAATCACACATTAATGTAGACTGTCAGCTTCAATGTAGCCAAAGGGGAGTTCCTCCTTGGTGTTCTCACCAAGGTCCAACCAAATATGTGTGCCCAATCACACGTGCGTGTCCACAAATGGCACTATTGGCCAGCTCCAAATGCCAAAAAACGAGCTTGCAGTTGGGGGTTACTTCAGAATAATCTGGACTTCCATCCTGCAAATCAACACTTGCCTAAAGTCATATTTGTATCAACTACGACTGCTAGAGATAATCTAGCAGACATCAGCTATGAAAATGTCAGGAAAATGACCTTCAATGGGAGTGGAACTCTAACCCTCACCAAACAATGAAATGAACGGGCTATACAAACTATTGTATTGGATATATGTGCCCAAACATAGGCAAAGACAACAGGCCTGGATTTGTGGCATTGTTTTTCCTGAGTTGTCCCACCCACCCATTCATAATGCCAACGAGATCAATTTTATTTGAGAAAAGTCCATGCATCGTTTAATGTCACCCTATTGCTTGCCTAACCTGTTAAGTGGTACAGTGAAACAATATTGTCTCACAGGTGTGCTCTGCTGCAATAACCTCAAAACAAAAGCCTTGGTAAAGCCAATAGGTCTGGCTTATAAGTTAAAGTAGGAGGCATACGCTTTTGCTTTGTCAATGCTTGTGTAAGTAGCAATTGCCCATTGTTACTTATCTCAGTATGAATAATTTGTATACTTTTATTCAAACAGTCTATGGTATGTCCTGCATCCATATAAGTTGCAAGTTGGAATCCTTCCATCATTATTATGTATCACGTACAACCTTTGGGTGTTACTAAAACTCATGGCCGAGACAGCTATCAGTTACAGGGCAACTGCATGAAAGTTCAAGAAAGATGTTACACTATCAAATATTACCACATTTCAAATACTTTATTGAACTGATCACACTGACATGTAAAGAGGACAATAGTAAGAAGAAAATAAAGTGTGGAATATCAATACTTACACTGCAAAATTATATAGAATATTCCTACAGCTCGTAATTAATCTATTGCCATTATTAAATATTCTCTACTTGAATTATATTAAAGGTTCTTCTTAACCGATCTTTCATTTCAATGTTTGTCAACATTATGGATAGATAGCAACTCGATTAAAACACTGACTTGAAATAATGAGTTGACAGAGTGTCAACACTCCCTTAAGTCTATTCAAACAGATTCAATATTACGTAGACCACATTGTCACACATTGCTGTATAAACAAAAAATGCAAACTAGTTGTGAGGGTAATAAATAACAGCCTTGCCCTAAAAGAATTTTGCAGCATGATGATTTGTGCACTGGCATTTGTATTATATTTGAGATAAAGAAACACAATTAACAATATAGAAAGCAAGATGAATACCTTTTGCAGTGGTGTAGAGATGCTGGTGGATAGCTTTTCAAATGAACCATAATTCAAGTGAAGGGACAACATATTTTCACGTTGAATTATGCTGCCTAGGAACTCCTTTATTGCTATTCATACTGTTGGATTTTTTATTTTTTTGCTTGTGAAATATCAAACTATGGGCCCGATTTACATTTCAGTGGATGACCCGTTGATCAGCAAGGGGAATGGCAGAAATTACTCCTCCCTCTTGGTAGAGGGATTTACTGCCAAATGTATAAGTGCCATTCAAGCTTGCAATCATTTATAAAGCATTTGCAGCAATGGGGGTTCCTGTCAATGCTCTTCGCTGTTTGGTGCAGGGCTCCGGCTACGTGATGGAGCCCTGCACCAAACAGTTTTCTTTTTTATTTTGTAAAAGAAAATTCTGAAACTAGATTTTCTTTTTTGAAAATACAAAATTAAATGCCCCTTTGCCATGGGTTTCGTCTCTCATGCCGAGGGGCCATTATTCCTTTTTTACTGTACCTTACCACCAGGGTTTACCAGCAATAACATAAAGCAAATAAATGGCTATATGTCTGTTCACCCTAATTGGGTGAGTGCCTATTTCTCCGATAGCCCTTACTCTGTCGGGCTGCCAGAGAGGTATGACTATGGCAGTGAAGGAGTCACCACTGTAGCCAAATCTATGGTCCGCCCACACCTAAACCTGGCCGACAAACTATTATCTTGGTGGTAGGTATACTCCTGCATTGCAACAAAGTATGCTTACCGCCACGATATAAATTGGACCCTACAACTGATCCAGAATCAAGGCTGCAGACATTCACCCTAAGAGCACCTAGAAGGCTGGGGAGCCTCTAAGTTGTCCAATTGTCGTGAGTGTAAAGGCAACTGAATAAAAACAAACTTGCAGTGTCTAGGTAATCTAGGCTGAAAACACCAATGGTAAAATAAGATTTGTGTTACTAGTAGCCATTTTACTAGCTAGGTGGTAATATGAAATACATTCTGACTGAGCTCATCATGCAAATTGCAAAAGTGTTCACATTTCTGTCTAGGAGCTTACATTCTTCATGCATTTTTGCAAGGTACTGGACAATAAGTAGCCAGGAGAAAATAAAGGGGTTCACAGACAGATGTTATGTGTGATATTTTGCTTTCCATATCTTTCTGTAGCACATTTTCAATGCAGAATAGAAAGTTGTTCAGTCCTGTTCTCACCAGGTACTACAGGAGGCTGAAGGCTCAGGATAGCAGATTTTTATGATGCTTGGAGGACTGAATCGGCCAGGGTGACCAGGGGTTTATTTACGGGAGAGAGAGGACCATTTACCTGAACAAAAGATCCACTATATTAGTATCTAAGTACCTGCATCTCTGGCATAATATTGTTGTCAAAGAGTCTGTATTTATGAAAGTAAGGGCCATATGTACGAAAGCTTTTTCCCATAGACACAGAATGGGTAAAATCCTTTCGTACATCTGGCCCTAAATTCTTCATACTTCTGAAAAACGTGGAATAAGGCGCCGTAGCATTTCACTGGGTTTGAATAGGCCACATCACAAATAGCTGATTGGCTTACCCTTGAAACTCACGGCTGACGCAGTTCAAGAAGAGAATCCTCCTTAATTGCGACCTGGCTGCTTGCAACTGCACTGAATGGTTCCTACAAACTTGTCGGTCTGAAAAGTGAACAAAACTCACTACAGATCTGCCTGGAAACAGCTGCTCTTGCATTTTCTTGAAAGCTTGAATAGCCTGTCTCCTTCTAGCTTATAAGGTTACTATGCCATTTTTCCTATGTACCCCTATGAAATCTCACTCTAATGGCAGGCAGGTACAAAAGGTCACAGGATAAATTAAGCTGATGCCTATGCTAAGAATTTCCTGAGAAGTTTTTTTTTTTTTTTTAATAGTTTGTTTGGTCTCTTAATTGGAAACATATTTGCTCCCTTTGTTTTAGGGATATTTCTTACATTCTAATTTCAGAATTTCTTGAACAATCTGTGATATTCCTTAGTTTTCTCTAAAAGTAATGCAAAACATTATGTTCTTTATGTCTTACCTTTCCAATTGAGCTGTTACACAGAAAGGCTAAACAAATGATCTTACCTACTTGTTGTAGCCTAGCTACCAACCAGTAGCTCTCCCACATCTGGATGGTGGTAACACCCTGCTCCAGATCCTTCCAAATGCAGTATTGGAGCCTTTTAAGGGCAACCTACACAAAGCGGCATGTTTAATCCAGGTCCTAAGGAAATATAATCACATCACCCCATCCTGTTGGAACTTCATTGTTTCACCTTACTGGCCTGTTCCACCTTCAAAACCATCTGCATCGTCTACAGAGCCATCACGACCAGCAAATCCACTTATATTGCAGACAAACTAATAATTTCTGTTGGTACTAGGCACACACATAGCCAGGACACAATCAGACTGCAAACTGATACACGTAAAAAAAAAAGAAAAAATAACACAACACACCTTCTCCATCCCTGTGCCTAGGATTTGGAACAACATCCCTGTATCCATCAGTAACACCAAAATGATACTCCAGTTTAGGAAAGAGCTGAATCACAAACACGCTTTCTCTCATATTACTAGTTGACCTAATACTTGTCTTTGCCATGTACAGTGCTCTTTTGCCTACTGGCTAGGTTTGCACTATAGAAATACCACATACAAACATATGTTCTTATCAAATAAAAGACAAGGAAACCTCAGGAAAACTTGCTGTGTTGATGGGCTTGATGGTGGGACATAGTGCAACATGCCAGATTCCCAAGTTATGATCATTAAAAGCCTGGAAAGATAAGATCTGTTCTGGAAATCTCTATGTGATGACTTAAGCAAAAACACTTTTTAAACTCTGAGAACAAGTCGGACAGTAAGATTTCAGACCTAAGCCATTAAAATAGAAAATTCTACAGATTCCAGTGCCAGAAATGCATCCCACCTTCAAGCAGGCATTTCCAAACTACATTTTTACAAAACAGAATGTCTTTTAAGAAGTGACATTCTTCAGGTTTCATTTCTAATCCTGACACTATTAAGAGGTGAATACATACTGTTAGATCTGACAGCCTTAGGGTGGCCATCCCTCAACCAACTTTTTGCCTGCCTTCCTCCACTTTTCTGACACTGGTTTTGCTGGTTTTAGGACTCTGCACATTTAGCCACTGCTAACCAGTGCTAAAGTGCATATGCTGTCTCCCTTAAACATGGCAACATTGGTTCATTCCCAATTGGCATATTTGATTTACTTGTAAGTCCCTAGTAAAGTGCACTACATGTGCCCAGGGACTGTAAATTGAATGCTACTAGCGGGGCTGCAGCACTAGTTGTGCCACCCACATAAGTAGGCCCTTAACCTTGAATCAGGCCTGCCATTGCAAGACCTCTGTGTGCAGTTTCACTGCCAATTCGACTTGGTATTTAAAAGTACTTGCCAAGCCTTAAACTCCTCTTTTTCTACATATAAGTCACCCTAAGGTATCCCCTAGGTAACCCATAGGGCAGGGCTGCTATGTAGGTAAAAGGCAGGACATGTACCTGCATGTTTTATATGTCCTGGTAGTGGAAAGCTTCTAAATTTGTTTTCCACTACCGTGAGGTCTGCTCCGTTCATAGGATAGCATTAGGGTTACCCTCATATACTGTTTGAGTGGTAGATTCTGATCAGAAAGGGGTAACCAGGTCATATTTAGTATGGCCAAAGTGGTAATAGAAAATCCTGCTTTTTGGTGAGGTTGGATTTTATATTACTATTTTAGAAATGCCACTTTTAGAAACTGAGCATTTCTCTGCACCTAAAATCCATCTGCACCTTACAGCCTGTCTCCAATCAACATCTGAGCTAGGCTGGTTGACAGCTCCCTTGTACATTCCACCCAGATAGCCATAAACACAAGCCACTCAGTCACACCTGCACTCATCTGCATACTGAATAGGTCTTCCTGGGCTTGCAGGGTAGAGGGCCTGACACTTACATTTCAAAGGCTAGTGGCCTTCCCTCACACAATGGACTGACAAACCCCCTACTGGGACCCTGGCAGACAGACCTGTAGTGAAAGGAGAACGTGTGCACTTCAAAACCACTCTTTGAAGTCTCACCCACTTCAAAGGCATTTTTGGGTATATAAACTGGGTCTCGGGCTCCCACCAATCCAGCCTCTTCTGGACTTGAACCTGCAACCTGTCAAGAGGAACTGCCTTGCTGCCCAAAGGACTCATCTGGACTGCTTTGCAGAGAAGGACTGCTGCCCTGCTGCTGCCCTGCTACCCTCTGATTTTGCTGAGAAGTGCTCCCCTGGGGGTTGGATTGAGCTTGTCTCCTGTTTTCTGAAGTCTCAGGGCCAAAAATACTTCCTCTCTTAAATGGAACTCGTTTTGCGCCACAAATCGACACCCAGCCTCCTGGAAACGATGCACAGCCGTGGTGCGAATGAGAAATCGCTGCACAGCTGAAGCAAAACAATGTAGCCTGACTTCCTGAGTGAAGAATTGACGCAGCGCCTGCATTGCAGCAGGAAATCCGATGCACAGTCCTACTGGATCGACACACAGTGAACCGGAATGACGCAGCCCGACTTCTTGAGTGAAGAATCGACACAGCGCTGGCCGTGCGACTGAAAATTCGAAGCATCACCTACCGGATCAACGCAACGCCTGTGACTTCGTCCTGCACATCCAAGATTTCAATGCATCATCCCTGGGCATCACAAAGATCCCTGCAACGCAATGAGGAACCAAGCCTTCATGCTGGAAATCAACCCAAAGTTCTTTGCAGCGTGGAAAGAAACAACGCATCTCCTCCTCTGCCGTCTCTGTGTGTGTTATATTTGTGCAAACATGAGACAACCGTTGATTTCTAAGATTTAAGACCCTTTTTAATCTTGCAAAAGTGATATCTCAACTTGTGCTTATTGAATCTATTTTACCTTAATTTAATCAGATAAATATCTTATATTTTTCTAAACTTGTGTGGTGTATTATCGTGGTGTTTTCACTGTGTTACTATATGATTTATTGCACAAATACTTTACACATTGCCTTCTAAGTTAAGCCTGACTGCTCAGTGCCAAGATACCAGAGGGAGGGCACAGGATTATTTTGATTGTGTGTGAATTACCCTGACTAGGATTGTGGTCCCTATTTGGACACATACTGTCAAGGAATGTGTGAAAAATCATTCATAACTCTATCACTTTAGTTTTTAAATGTGGTTGTTTGACGATTAATGATACTTGGAATAGTTAATTAAGCAATTCGTTTTTAAGATGACTACATGGTAAACTTCAATGTATTCCAATATATTGCAATATATTGCACCCACAGTAAAATGGAAATATACAGTTTTGGTACTACTGCTAATACAGAATCACTACACCTTTGTTTAAAAAAAGCAGCATTAATTTGATATAATTAGTCTTTTTTTCAAGCAATGTGATTAGAGCATGTCTTTAGAGAATGCAAATTAGGTCGCTGAAAATGACACTAAGGGCCTTATTACGAGTGTGGCAGTCAGGACCACCTCTGTTGCCTCTGGCACATTAAAATCCTGGTGGTCAGACCGCCAGGGTTCCACCAGTACCACCAGGATCCATGAGCCCAGCGGCATGGCAGTGGCAGAGATTGTAATCCACTGGGGCAGCGCTGCATGCAGTGCTGCCCAGCAGATTATGACCTTGTTCTCCGCCTGCTGCCTGGCGGTAACACCACCATGCAGAGGCTGGCAGAGATCAGGTGCAGGGGGCCACAGGGAGGGACCTCCACTGCCCATGCTCTTGTCTGCTTTGGAGACAGTGAACATTGCGAGGTGCACCCTGCGGGCTACAGCATTGCCGCTGGCTCAATAATGAGCCGGAGACAATGCTGTAGCCTGTTTCCCACTACGTTGGCGGGCAGAAACTGAGGTTTCCACCTGATGGCCTACCGGAAACTCTTAATAACTCTGGCAGGGTGGTCGCCACAAAGGCGGAGGCCACGCTGCCGGGAATTTGGCAGATGGGCTTTCCCATCCACTAAACTCTTAATTAGGGACTAAATGTCCAGTTCCAAATATAATACATACTGATAATGTCTCCTTGACTGTAAAGACCCACCTTAGTTTACTAAGAGATTCCGAATTAGGTTGCAATCTGTCACACTAGCTTCAAAAGAATACTGCTAAGGGAAATTTGCAGAGAGGTAAACCTCTTGGACCTTTTTCATTTACGCTGGTTGATTTGAAGTGTTAGAACTGACATCCTTGCTGTGATATTCCCCAAACATTTTGCCTTCACCCCTCCTTTTTGCATAATTTTCTTTTGTTGGCTTTAGGACTCTGTGGATGTTACTACTGCCAAACAGTACTAAAGTGCTTGTGCTCTCTCTTTGAAACATGATAAAAATGGGCAATACCTAATGGTCATATTTAATTTACATGTCCTTCCCTAGTAAATGGTTCTGCATGTACCTGGGCTTATAAATTAAATTCTTCTTCTGGGCCTGCAGCAATCATTGTTGCATTCACTAATGTGGCACTTTAAAAACACTTCTCAGGCCTAACACTGCAGCATATAGTGCAGTTTTGAACCGCCAGTTCAACCTGGCAAAAATACCTTTTCCAGGCCTAACCCTTTATTTTTATTACTTATAAGTCACCCCTAAAGTAGGACCTAAAAGCTCATAGTGCAGAGTGCATTGAATTTAAAAAGTAGTACATGTGCTCTTTAGTCTTACGTGTCTTGGCAGTTGGGGTGGGTGGAACTGACTGAGAATTTTGAAGAGTTACATAAAAACTTTGCAAGATTCTTCAGAATTCTGCAAGCAGGCGTAAATTGGTACGTCATACTGATTTTTAGGGCCAGGAGCTTATTCTGGACTGAGAAACCGGCATCTTGTGGAGTGTCACAGGACCCTGCTGTTTGATTTGGTTTTACTGCTGTATGAGTAGATTGTCTTCTCAAGTGGCAGCTTTCCCAACACTAATGCCCATGACCGCCCAAGAATGCTCGCTTTGGGAAAATCTCACTGGGTGCCCTCCTAGTGCCCAAAAATTGCTCTAGGGAATGCCAATTCTGTTACCGTTGGTGAGCTGCCCTCAAGAAAAAAACTCCACTACACAGCATTCAGAAGAATTTGGCCACAAAGCCATATTACATTTGTAGGATGGAATGGCCAAATCTCCACAAACTCTGCTGGCATGCGGAGTTTATCACCCACACCTGTTTGGCAGTGAAAATCTCCCAAAGTCATGTTTCACTGCAATGAGGCCTTTCTCTCTCATAGACTAACACTGGGTTACCTTATTCCATACAATAAGTGCTAGATTTGGATTGGAAACAGATAGAAATATGATGCTTACCCTCAAATTAATTGTAATTGAAAATACTCTTTAGTGGTGAAGGGCAATATTAAGTTACAATTTTAAAAGATTCCACTTTAAAGTTTCCATAGCATTATCCCAATCAACTGTGCCTTTCTGCCACTGTCCTATGTCACTTGTCTGTAAATGGCTTTGCTTCTGGGTGTTTGTGTATTGTTTCCATTCAGTAACACAAAGAGGGCTTAAGTGTGGATAGGATGGGTCATTCTGGCACAATGACTGGGGATGGACTGCACACAGTCTACTTACAATCCAAAGGTATTTTCCTGTTTGCCACACAAAGGAATCTTACAGGATCCCTGCCATGCCTTTTCTCATTCTCAGACGGTTTGGAGCGTTCACAGGGAAGGGGAAGAACTTTCTAGAGCCAGATGTACAGATGTAGGGGTAAGACATGAAGTCTCCCTACACACAAATGCTATTCCCATGTATAAACATTAAACCTTCAGAGTCTCTCATCAGAACACTCCTGGACCTGTGTAAATTCCAAGAGATAGACTGTCCTGCTGCCAGAGGACTTCCTTGCTGCTTGAAGGAGTGCCTTGCTATATGAGAAGGTAGATTGGACCTGCTTGTCTTCATTGGAGTCTACCCAGAGTGACTTCAATGGCCAGTTGGCTGACCTCCTGTGTGAGCTATAGGGACACAGCAAGCTTCAGAGGAATCCCAGCAACTGCCCAGCTACCCTGCTGCAATTTAACATTCTTGGACCTGCAACTGGACCTGCCTGAGCCCTGCTTCTAGTTTCTGCTAGAGTGAGTCCTGATCCCCAAGATATGCCCTCTAGGTCCTGGACAATTGTCTGGCATCAGCTGAAGCTCCTCCTGAAACAAAAGTGGAATTCCTGAAGTTTTGGAACCTCACAACTGTGAATAGGCTTCTTCATGCCAAGACTCTGCCACCCCTGATGATCACCAATATGAGGCTCAGGTGAAATCTGCTCTTCATGCCAACAACTGTATGCACAACCGGTAACGCAAGATGTGCTCTTTACACTACATTAATGATAGCCTGCAATGACTGCCAATGGAAAGATACAGCAACAACAGTCTATGATGCCCAACTGGCTCTTCACGCTACAGCGATCACCATCCGCAGCTTCCGACCTACTCTTCATGCTACACTGATGACCATCTGTGATGCTCAGCCTCCTCTTCATGGCTTCCACCAATGCAAACAGAACTCTTCATGCTAGAATTAGAAGGTAACTTTTCAGCTGGACTAACCTGGTCCCTGTATCTGACCTGCACTCCATCATGATTGGCCTAAACATTTGACTTCCGCCAGTCTAGCGTGCCCAAATAACGAGTGTAAGTGGTGCTTTTTGCATTTGGAAGCTATTTTCAGTTAACACTTTAAAAGTGAATATCTCTGCATTCACCCATTGGATTTTTGTTGTTCTGATATATTATTTATTAAAATGCACTCTATTTTTTATATTGTTTTTCTTGTGTTATGTGTTCACTTTATTACAGTTTGGGTGCTGCATAAATATTTTATACATTTACTCCAAGTTAAGCCTGAGTGCTTTGTGCTCAGATGGTTAAGTACAGGTTTCTTTAGTGACTTTTGTGGTCACCCTGACAAAGGTTTTGGTAGTTTCCTTAGTAGGGCTTCCAACCCTCTCAAACAATAACTCAGTGTTTTACACAATTAAATTACAGTAGTTTACAAGAATAACTAAATAAAATGTATTACCTGTAATTCTGAATGAAACTTTAAACTCTGTTTTGTGTAAAAATTATGCTGGGTCCTATGACCTTTACTCTAAAAATTATATCTCATTGTTCTACTGACAATGAGTTGCTTGTAAACTGTCATTGCAATTCGGGTTGACCAAGAGTCCACCCCTGTGCTAATGAGCTGTTATAGGATGTGCAATAGGATTAAAACAATCATACATGTTTTGCCATTAGTTACTGCTTGAAATACCACTGGGTTTCCAATCACAAACTAATGCAGACACAACAGAGTAGCACGACATATGCACAAGCTTACTCCAATACTTGGCTGGTTTCAAGTCCAGGACTGTGGTGGTGATGACAGCAGCGGGTAGTGAGGTATCAGGTGGTTGTCACTAGGGGAGGAAAGTATAAAGGCTGGTTTGGTGGGTGGGATGTAGGAGTAGGAAGATGGTGTGATAGAAAAGCTTGTGAGAATGGGCATTGACTTAAGGAGCCTTAGTGGCAGTTCATAGAGGATGCTAATGCAACTCCAATCATGTTTGGGCTTGGCTGTTTAGGTGGAATAGATGGTGACTATGTTAGGATCGCCAGGGTAATAATTGATGGGCTGGTGGTATTTACTCTAGGGTTGTCAGTTTCCTAACACTCTGGCAAATCCATAAATGGAGGTAAATCCTAATCATGGGAATTCAAGATCAATTTTGCAAAATGTACACAAATCCTGATGAATAATCCATGCATGCAGAGGTGATTAGATGCTCCATTTCACATACTCCACATTTTTAGTATGGTAAAATGTCTGTGGCCTCTCTGGCCTCTACGTGAAGAAATCTGACTATGCACTCCTACCACACTGTACTTGTAAATCAAGAAGGCCTGGAAGAGCAAGTTTGGTATTTTAGTGCTTTTCCTGGCTTTACCTGGCTGTCTTAGTTTAAAAGCAGCCATTAAATGCATGTAAAAAGTGTGAGAATTGTGATCTTGGTGGAGGGTTGAAAAACATGACTGAAAAGAACAAAATACCCTGTAATAGTGTGTTGTTTTTTTGACATTCCAGCAACTGCAAATAAAATAACACTCGCATTATTTGAAAAATAAATGCACTTTAAACTAATCAGTGGGAAATGCACTCTTTTACATTATGAAACCTCCAGTCGTTAGCCAAATCGCTGCAGATGCTTATGTGTGTGATCAGAGTGTCATAGAACTGAATCTTCATTGGCACAGTGGGGAACAGAGGCTTGTGTACTGATAGTGCTGCATGGCCCAGCTTGTAACACAAAGCACAGTGAATAATAAGTCTTTATTTCAAAACTGTCTTTTACACAATGTAAGATAGGCTGCCACAAAATGATTAAATATTTGAAATAAAAGAAGAGTTTTAGAGTATATTTTTAGTAGTAGTTAATAAAACCGTACCTAGTGCAAACATGTCATAAAGTATCTATTAAAAGACCAATTTCCAGAACTCAACACTCTTGTATCACCTTTAAGAAAGAATACATTTTTGTCATGTGAAAAGTCAAACGACTTAATAAATTAAGCTTATACTGGCTCCCAAGACGCCTTTACATTTGGTGATTAACCAATTAGACACATTTTCCTTTTCCTTTAGGTAGCTGGCATCTTGGTGACAAGAACTATTTCTTCTTCAACTCTATGTACCACCATCAGCTTCAAAGTACATGTGACCCCATTCCAGACCCCTTTGACTTTCACCCAGAGGCACTTCACAGTCCATATTAATGGTTCTGGGATAGTTGATTTTCAGCAAAAAGTAGGGGAACTGTTTTGTAAAATTAATAAAATGCATGGACACATCATTGTCCATAGATCCTTCCCTCTTTGACATGCAGATGTCCTATCAGGTGAGTTGAGGGTTGGCAGTGAGGCCAGTAGAGTCACACTCCAATGCCCTGATCTTTCAAAATCCAGCGGTCTCAGAGTAATGGCCCAGAAGAAACAGAAATGGAGTGAGATTTTTTCATCTCCAGATGGACAGAAGCAGATTTCTTAGATAGATGCCCTGAAGAAGGAGGCAAGAGATGGTGGCTCAAATTTGATTTAAGAAAAGGTCATCAATAACATAAGCACATCAGGTGCAACGGCACTGGAACCTGTGATGTGATGGGGGCTACTGCACTCAAGTTATGACTGTTACTATTGGAAAAAGAGGAATGGGGGCCCATTTCCTTGCTAATATTAGGGCCCTGGACACCCTTGTTGCACCTGGCTCAAGCAATGGGGTGCAAGATGTGGGGGTTTTCCCTTTTTTATTACAAAAAGAAAAAAAGAGCCTACTTTAGGCTTCAGGCCTGGCCCTGTGGAGTGGGCAGGGGAGGAAGCCTGCTTTGTAACACTGCAGGTATCATTGGTGATACTGGTGCATTGTGAAAAGCCAACTAAACCCTAAATATGACTGTTGTACTATAGGTCCTTGTCACATTAGGTCCCAGTGCACTCTTGCTGGGCCTGTGCCAGTGTTGCTATGGGCCTCGTACTAATAGCCGAGGGAGTAGAATAAATGAAACAGAGAAGACACCTTAGTTTGGGCCTCAGAGAGGTGACAGAGAAGTAGTTGAAGCAAGTTCATAGGCCAACGAACAGAGGAGACTGCCTTCTTAACAAGGCAGTAGTTACCATTAGTGAAGCAGGTAAAGTTGCACTGGGGTCCAGTGGTATGAGGGGCTCACTGCATCATGATCATAACTGTTTTACTATCTAAAAGAGGCATGAGATTTGCAGCATTAGAACTGTAGCAACCCTTGCTGCAAAGTAGGGGCAACTTGTGGCAGCTTGTTGTTTTCTGAAAGTGACGGACAATCTGTTTCAGGATTGGTTAATGGCAAGGCATGGTGGTGAATGGGTGAAAGAGGGAGAAAAGACAGCTTACTACTCAGGTCTGCAGTTATCATTGATGCGGCAGACTCATTGAGCACTAGGAGCTTGAGGGGTCCATAACACCCCAATTATGTGGAACAGTGTTTTTTAATCAGTTTCTGTTTTTTTAACATTTTAATCGAATTCTCACACAATGCAGATTTTGAGCTACAGAAAAGTACCAGTCAAATTATCTCATAAGCCCACCGCCTGCACTGAGCCTAGCCTCTCAAACTTGCCCAAATCTTTCCATAAAGTTTTGGGGGGAGGGGCTCTGACTTCAGAACATTTGCTTAGGGAGGTCTCAGAGCAAAAATGGCACTTTTTAAGGTGTGATCTGATGGGCGCCACTGCACTCAAGTTATGACTGTCATTATTGGAAAAAGAGACGAGTGAGGGCCCTCTTCATATCTTAATATAAAGTGGAATAATTATAAGTGATTATAGCTGAAGAACTGATTACTTCTTTATTAAGCATCACAGTAGTAGACAGATTTTGTGGCATTTTGTTCACACAGCAGAGTGTATCTGCGGGAGATGTTAGACCACTCTGGGTATCAAGCAAGTTGACTGTCAGGGAAGGAAGCCCTGAGCACAAACCTCAGTGGCTTTACAGGATGTCTGCTAGACCATAAGTCTGAGAAGACGTGTGAGGCAAGTGACTTGAAGTGGTTCTGAGAGAATACATACCTTGTTTAACATAAGACAACTGATTGAGGCGCATAATTAGTGGATCCTCAGAAACAATAGCATTAAGACAATGACCGTGGTATTCCTAAATACTCTTATTACCTTGAATCAACCGTTATTTGTTGGGTTTTAAATCGATGTAAAATAGTACACTATAAATTACATATTTGGTAGGAGCATAAATGCAATAATCTATCCTCGTCTGTCCTCCACAAACGAGCTGATAAAAAGACAAGGAAAGGGCACACACGTGTCCTGGTAGAATGAACTATTTAAATTGAATGGAAGGAAAAAGGAGAATAAAATAAACAATTCCACTAGAGACATTGACAACAGATTTTACATATAAGAGACATTGGTCTAGAAACATATTTTTGACACATCTCCGTACATTGTGAGGCAGAACCCATGGGATCTGGGATCTTAAAAGCAAATATCGTTTAAAGGAACTGAAATTCTTGAAGCGTAGATACATAATGGTGACCTTTTATGGGTCTAAAGTTTTGATTAAAGTTCAACTCTAATAAATTGGTAAACTGTTGAATATTAGGAATGCTACTTATTTTTAATCTATTCCTATTATCGCTAAAGGTTAATGTGAAGGTCAGCTCAGATTGCAGGCAGCATTTATACTTAAAAATAATGTCAATTTCTCATGGGGTGCAGAGGTTTTTCTAGCAAGATCACACTCTTAAGTTCAAAGACAATAGCCCTTGTGTCCTTTTATTTGTACCCTGATAGCAGAGACGCAGAAATCTAACTAATGGGCTTATGTTGTTTGAGAAACGGTACATCACGATGCTGCAGAACTCAAAACGTGAACGTGTTACAAATGGCAAATGCTCACAGCCGAAGTCTATTTTGTGACACTACAACTGGTTACTACCACTACAACCAAACATTATTACCTCCTTT
Organism: Pleurodeles waltl; assembly: GCF_031143425.1. Lineage (NCBI taxonomy): Eukaryota > Metazoa > Chordata > Amphibia > Caudata > Salamandridae > Pleurodeles > Pleurodeles waltl. The sequence goes on from NC_090437.1 coordinate 1,063,455,992, forward strand.
ACCACTTCAACTGATGCTATACTACTACACCTGTTACTAGTAACACTATTACAATTATGGTTCCGACTAATACCACTAACAATAATAAATATTTGCATTATTTTGATGCTAATAATAGCATTATCACTATTTAATTCTTATCCTTATTACTGTTATCGTTAGTAGCACTAGTAGTAGTAGCAGTAGTAATACTAGTAATTGAAAACGTCATGGCAGTATTATTGTTAGTGTTAATATTGTTAGTGTTTCCATGTGTATTTTAATATATACATTTCTACCTCATTGTTTTTCATTGTGTAGCATTGTAAGTCATAGAGCTATTACACACAACTGAAATATAGTCAATGTATCATCTACAGTTTACCCTGCCGCACTCATTATACTCTAACCTACATTCAATCAGACCTGCTCTTCTCAATAATGACATCCAAGAATCTATTAGTCAAACGATGCCTGAGCACGCATCCCCGTTTCCTACTGCATCTCCTCAGATGGACATTAAAGCACTATGCTGTAATACATAATGTGATGTAATCTTAAATCTGTCTTGGAGTGCTAACTCATTAAATCTGGCTATCTCAATTTAACTCAAAAATATTTTGGCCATGAAACTGTATCCACAGTACCCAGTGATCAAGTAACACATTATCAGTTTCCAATTCTACCTCTTCAGAATTCACTCAAAGTTCTAGCTCCAAAAACTGCACCACATTGTTCCCACCTTAGCAATGCCATGCAAAACCTCACCTGTAGTGCTTCACAGAATTATTCTATACTGTTTTCTGCTCACTATGTATCCAAAGTGCTTTCTTTAATACTGCTTTCAGGTACTTTATATTGTGCATGTTTTTAAGAATGAACTCATAACAAGCCCTATGAAAGCATCTTCCAAGTATTGTGTGTATAAAATAGTCATATTTGGTGTGATTCTCCCCCTTTCCCCCCAATGTTGCCTTATCTGCTGTAATGGCATTAGAACACTGTGCATCTTACTCCTGCTAAACGAGTAAAGTGCCTGCACTTCCTGTTTAAATTGGCTTACACCTGATTGACATATTTACCTTGCCCATAAAACTCTGGTATGTGGTGTAAAGTGAACCCACGGCCTGTAAGTCAAATGACACCCACGGACTGCAACACATATTGTGCATTCCTACAGTTAATTAGCCTGTAAGACATGGTGACAGGCCTACCATGTGTAGCCTGACTTCAGCAGCCTATATACCCCTGTCAAAAATGCAAAAAAAACTTTTTTTTTAATCAGGCAGAAAACCCTACTTTTAAATATTTAAGTCACCTCTTAGTACACCTTGTCACCCACAAGGTAGGGTGTCTGAGATTTAAAAGTGCAACATGTGTGAAGTAAAGTTGCCATGTTCCTCTAGTGAGTAAATCCCCAAAACGATTTATACTGGCAGGGCTGTCGTTTGATCTTAGGAAATGTCAAAGGACAGATTATAAACTCGAATCTGTAAACTTGAACAGGAAATGGTTAAAGTAGTCATTAAAACATTTTTTTTATATTTATTAAACATTCTATTCATTGTTAAATTTGGATTTTAATAAATATTTAGGCTGGAGAAACTGTTAGAAAGTTAAATTTTCCCTTTTTTGAGTTCTTGGAGGCTATTATGCAATAACAGCTGCTTAACCAGAGCAAGACCTCCATGAGGTGTGGAAACTGCTTTCAGAGCAGAGCAATGGCTTAGGCCTGGTGACAGGATGAGCTAGGATGGAAAGTAAGATATGTATCCTCTCAGGAAAGCAGCTGGGGTGCTTCAAGGATCTTCATTAATGTGAAAGGTACAGAGGACATGCCTGCCTTCTTATAGTCGTCAAGTGTAAGCCAATCTAAACAGGGAGTGCAGGGACTTTACTCCTGTTTCAGCTCCTGGAGACCCCCCTCGGGGGTGACAAGGTTGCACTATACAAGAAGCCCCCGGTTGATTGATTGATTGATAGTTTAGTATAAGGAGAGACCTAAATAGAGGACAGCTTTTTTTCTTTAAGTAGCCAGTAGGACACCTACACAGCGGGAGGAGGCATTTGTCTCCGACCCAGTTTTTGGTAGCTGAGAAGTAGTGGGCTACACATTTCCCTAAACACACCTCTGACTGGCAATCAAGCTTCCTTCAAGGATAGAAAGGCTGTACCATATTGGATATCCCTTAGTATCATATATCACTTCAACATTAATACTGTGCCAAAAAGCAATAACTACCCATATCCCAGCTTCTTCTACTTTTACTTTACTCATTGACTTTAAACTGGTCTTTGACAGTGTCCAGCTCTCAGCTGGCTTTTGTCTATGTTCACTTTAAAGAAATACCAAATAGTTACATATATACATACAAACATACATAGCTTGCAGTAAGGCAAACAGAATGTGCTGAAAAAGTGAGAGGGTTGCCCCTGAGAACTTTTCCCCATTGGTTAGGGAGTGTTCAACATTCCCAACTAACACTGGCTGATGCAAACAATAAACGTGGCACCCGTAGGATCCCTTCTCATAACACATTCTGTATCTAAGGAAGCTCAGAAGCAGGCTGCATCTGCTGTCTGTGATGTGAGAAGAACCCTAAAGGACTGAACATGAACCCTCTTGCACAGGACAAAGGTGTGGACTCCTATGATTAATTCACTGACCTCCTGTGTGACAAGGGAAAAAGAATACTGTAAGAGACCTTTTTTGTGAAATTACCAAATGACCAATACCAACTTGACCTGTAAAAGTCCTTGTTGGTCACCGCAACTGCAGTAAGTTCTGACACTGAAATTACGTCCCTAGTTCCTTGGACCTTTAAAATAGACCCACAGGAGCAGCTCAAGAAACACTGAAAAGTTAGCATCATTATTCCTTGAAGGGGTTGACAATGCAACCAAAATAATAATCACGTTTCTTACAGTGTGTTTATCACTACCATCATCAAATACGGATGGCCAAGTGCATACATTTAACAACCTATTCCTATGTCACTGCTGGCGAATGATTCAACCTCTCACCTGGTGTGCATCTCATCACCAACAATAATATGAAATGTTTTATCAACTAAGCCCTTCAAATTTCTTCTATGTGTTCCAACTAACTCCATACTGTCTCAGCATAGCTGTTGACACATGGGTACCAAAAGAAGTTGCAAGTGTAGCATCTGGTTATAGTGGGCTTGAATAAGGTCAGCAGAATGGAGCTGTGGAAAAGTAAACACATTTACCTGCAAACAGTAAGTACACATAAACTTTGAGAGTTGATAATATCACACAAAATGCTTAGGTTGATAGATGGGTGCTGCAAAGTAGAAGACAATACTGTATGCCACAAAACTCAAATTTGCAGTTTTATAAAGTAAGAAAAAAAAGACGTGTGTTGCACCTGTCCCTTTTTTGCAGGGTCATCCCCAGTCTTTTTGCCTCCTTCCTCCTAATTTTTCTGATCAGCTTTTATTGGCTTTGGGGCTCTGAGCACTTTACCACTGCTAAAACAGTGCTAAAGTGCATGTACTCTCTGTGTAAATTGTACTGTTGATTGGTTTATCCATGATTGGCATATTTGATTTACTGGTAAGTCCCTAGTAAAGTGCACTAGAGGTGTGCAGGGCCTGTAAATCAAATGCTACTAGTGGGCCTGCAGCATTTGTTGTGCCACCCACATTAGTAGCCCTATTGACATGACTCAGACCTGCCACTGTCTTTGTGTGCAATTTTAAACTGCCAATTCGACTTGGCAAGTGTACCCACTTGCCAGGCCTAAACTTTCCCTTTTACTACTTGTCAGGCATCCCTAAGGTAAGCCCTAGGTAGCACCAGGGGCAGGGCTCAGTTTATGTTTAAGGTAGGACATATACTAGTGTGTTTTATATGTCCTAACAGTGAAATAATGCCAAATTCGGTTTTCACTGTGCAAGACCTATCTCTCTTATAGGTTAACATGGGGGCTACCTTTAAATATGAAATATCCTTAAAGCGCAGATTCTCTTTGAGGACAGATACAAATTTGGAGTTTGGGGTCTCTGAACTCGCAATTTAAAAATACATCTTTTAGGGAAGTTGTTTTTTAGACTGAGAATTTGAAAATGACACTTTTAGAAAGTAGGCATTTTCTTGCTTAAACTATTCTGTGACTGCTTGTTTGTGGATTCCCCTTCTGTGTCAGTTTGACAGTGATACAAAGGGAGCGGGGTGTAGCCTGCATGTCTTGATGAGTCATCTGAGCTAGAATGGAGGGAGGAATGGTCACTTGCACCTGAAAGGGCTGTGCCTTCCCTCACAAAATGCAGTCTCCAACCCCCTGGTGTGTGTCTGGGGCCTGGCCTGGACAAGGAAGGATCTTACAAACACTTGAGACTTTGCTTTGAAGTTTGCCAACTTCAAAGGCAGAACAGGGTATAAGAAGAAGACCCCAAATTCCAGACGTTTAGAATCTTTCTGGAAACAAGAGGAACCTCTGTCCAGGAGAAGAGCTGAAGAGCAGGAGGAGGAGTACTGTCCCTTTGCTGTGTTGCTTTGCTGGACTGGTCTGCAGTTGCTGCTTATGCCTATAAAGAGTGCAAAGGGTGAACTTTGCTTTGTGACCTACTTGAAAAAGTTCTCCAAGGGCTTGGAGTAGAGCTTGCCTCCTGTTGGAAGTCTCAGGGACACCAAATACTTCAGTTTCCTCGACCTGCTGCACTGGGAACTGTGTGTTTTGTGCTGCTCAGGAGGAGAAACCACTGCGGTGCTTCCAACAAGCCTGCTGGCCTGCCCCGTAACCTGCCAACGCTGCATGGAGTCGCATTGCCCCACTTCACACCGTGACCCTGGTCTCATCAATGCCGTTATCGGACAACTTCACTGAGCCGCTGCTCACACCTCGACCTGTGGGCCACGCACTCCGGCATCGCCTGCTCACACCGCAGCCTGGGCATCCCCGACGACGACGCTCATGCTGACACTGGTGCCGCTGCATGCACTGTGGTCTGTGGACACAGCTCGTGAGGAGCACGAAGCACCGTCCCATCCTGCACCGCACCCCTGATCCACCAATGCCAGAACCATCGACTGCAGTGTCACACGAGGCACCCCTGCCTGCACCGTGGCCTGTGGACACTGCTCGTGATGGTCATGAAGCACCATCCTGTCCTGCACCGCTGGCTTGGGCCTACTGATGACAGCGCCTCAGCAGCGATGATGCCGCTGCCTGCACCGTGACCTGTGGACACCACATGCCGCACCACCCCGCTTCATACCGCAGGCCTGGTCTCACTGACGCTGCTGAATGCCGTTATCGAGCCGCTGCCTGCACCGTGACCTGTGGGCACCGCACGTCGCATCGTCCTGCTTCACTCCATAGCCCCAAAGCCATCCACTCCGGCACACCTGACTTCATCAGCCCATAGTTTGATCTGCAACAAGTGTGACTTATAAGGTCCACCAATCCCCGCACTGGACCCGGAACTGACACCGCAACACCAGTGACGCCGCTCTCCGCAGCTCACCACGAGGATCACGATGCCCTGCAATTCCAAAGGTACTGTTTACCGGTCTCCCTGACACCGTAGCTGGCCCCCAACACTGCGGCCGGCCTGAACTGTTGATTTTGTTGATCACTATGCCGTGATAGCTCCAGGTGGAGCTATCGACTTCAAGGAACTGTATTTTTTAGTAAACCTTGCAAAATTCATATCTTTAACACTGTATGTTGGATTTTTATTGTTTTGGTCTTGTTTCACACAGATAAATATTGGCTATTTTTCTAAAACTGGTGGGATGTCCTTTTTTTGTGTTTTCACTGTATCACTGTGTGTTATGTGCAAATGCTTTACACATTACTTTTGAGAGAAGCCTGACTGCTCCTGCCAAGCTACGAAGGGGGTGAGCAGGGGTTATCTGAGTGGGTATCTCCCTTATCCTGACTAGAGTGGGGGACCCTACTTGGCAGAAGTGCAAACCGACTGTCAACTAGATACCCCATTTCTAACAACGTGCAACCCTTGGCCACATTTAACATGCTTTCGGCTTTGGCTCTACGTTTGGTCGATTTTGTCTGTGCTTCTTGTGTAAACATTTTTGGCTTACTAATGGGGCACAAGATGCTTATTGAATCTTTGAAGTCCAATAAATGCCCTATACCACATGTTTTGCGTTTTTTGCTGATCATAATTCATTCTTATTTTTCAGATTTAAGATGGCGGGCTTGTTTAATCATTTGCATGTTAAGGATAAATGCATCTCATTTCAGAAACTAAAAAAAAAAAAACTTATCAAACAAGAAAACATTATCTCTATCTGGTTGTTGTTAAAGTGTGTTTCTAGCTAACACTCTACAAAGAATGCTGACTATGACAACCTAATCGCCGGATGCTAACTCCTAATCACGTCTGAGTAGTCACAGGGCGTACCCTAGTCAACATCTGGCATGATGTTCTGCACTCACAAGTGGTCTTCCCCTGCCTGACTGGATGCAGGCCTCGCGCCAGAGGAAACAGTGAGTCACTTCGAATCGCATCAATCTGATTATTGTTTCATTGGCCGCCTTCTCTCTCTCCCCCTACTAGCGCGCGCCGCCTTCTGCACAACAAGCTCTACTTCCCAACATGGAAATGCTTCGCATGCAGTCGTTGACTTTGTTTTATTCATCATTTTTTTAGACTGTCTATTTACATAACTGGATACGGGAGGTGGTGATAAAAGGAATTCATACTTCTAATTAAAAGGAACTCTCAGCGGGAATAATTGCTGGCCTGACCACCATAAACTCGGCATGCAGTCCCGCTCTTTATCACCAGAGCCCCCGCCGCGCTGTCACGAGCTCAATGGGAATGAGTCAGACACTAAACATCAGCCAATGACTACCAGAATAAACAGGCCCACAGGACTGGAACAGAAAGCACGGATGATCATTTTTGAGAACAGAGACGCGGCTGTAATATGACTCAGAGGACAAAATAAAAGAAAAAAACAGTCTTGACAGTCACTGCAGTTAACAACATTTAATTCATTCAAAAGAAAATGTCAACTTCAAAGGCAGAAACCAGCACTTACTTTTCGGATGAAACCGCGTCCTTGACTTCCCCTGGGAATACATTCAAAATAACTACCATAAATTTGCTGAATGCCGTTTATCTTTGTGTGGGATTTTCTACGGAGAAAGATGTCATACCAATATCATTAATAGTCGCTTGCATTTTAAGATAACCTATGGGGAAAACTTTCTTCTGACGGCTTCGTTTTGCTCCTGAGTTAATGTACTACAAAGCCACATTTAAATACCGAGGGCCAGATTCTCAAAATTCGGACATTAACTCCCACATAAATTATTTTTTTTACTTTTTAGGGTCTTCACAGAGGAAGCCTTGAGTACTCCCGGGTAGCCACAGCAGTTACTGTTTTACAGAAGTAGTTCTACAATTATTGAATGAGTCCCAGGTATTTCCCTTGAGAAAGTATATTGGCTAGTGTTAGTTTAGCATACGTAAATACATGCATGTATAAATAACTGTGCTGCACAAATGAAATTCTCCTAGCCCTCGCTGTTTTATTTATTTCTTCATCAACTCCTTTCGTTGGACAATTTTGCGGGTGGGTACGGTTTTTTTCCTGGTCTTCCAAATCTCTCACTAGATTAGACTTTAATAGATGAGACTAGATTTTGAAATTTCTGTATTACTTGCTTCAAAATCCATCAGCAAGACTAGTTTTTAATATTCCTTATTACAAATCTATATCAATTTCACAAAATGTTTTGCATTGGCTTCCTATCCTGAAAAAAAAACAAAAAACTCTTTTCGTGACATACAGAACACTAAACGGCACTGGCCCTAAATATCTATAGGCACTTTTTACTCATTACATGCTGGTTTGAACTCTCAGATCATGACAATGAAAAACCTCTTTCTCTCCTATGTTTTCATAAAATACGGATGGGTTAACATCTGGACACTCAGGCCCTAATTACGAGTCAGGCAGTCCTAGGACTGCCAGCATTGTGGTGGTCGTCTGACCGCCGCCAAAGTGGCGATCTGACCTCCACATCATAACCGTGGTGAAAGCTCCACGGTCGGAAGACCGGCACTGCCACTTTTTCACCGGCAGACTGCCTGGCAAAGTGGGCAGTCTTAATGCACCAGGGCAGCACTGCAAGCAACGCTGCCCTGGGGATTACGAGTCTCGTGTCTGCCAGCATTTGCATGCTGGTTCCACTGCCCTGCAAAGACTGGCCGGGACGTAATGCCGGGGGCCCCATGTGGGCCCCTACACTGACCATGCGCTTGGCATGGGCAGTGCAGGGGTCACCCTGGACAGCCCCATCACACTTTTCATTGCCTGAATTACTCACTCAACGCACCGCAATATTGCTGCCAACTTGATTACGAGCGGGCGTCAATGTTGTGGGTACTTTCCCACACGGCCAGCGGGCAGAAGCGCTGTTTCTGCCCGCTGGCCCAGCGAGAAACTCATAATAGGGCCTGCAGGTGCAAAACCCAGAGTGGCGGTCTTCCGACCCAAAGAGTTCCACCAAACTCATAATTTTTGCTGCCCACCAAACTCATAATGAGGCCCTCCGTTTCAGTAATTGTTCATGTTTTACAAACATTTTTTTATTCACTGATTCATACCGTGGAAACATATTATCCAACAGATAGTGATTACCGTCAAATTTGCAAGTTCATGAAAACACCAGCTTAAGAATTTGCGTCAATGCAGTACCCACAATGTGCCCCTTGTAAAAACGTTAATCAAAGTAATTTTACAACATACTCATGTGAGCATATTTAAGAGCCCCTTGCGCCATTGCAATGCTACATTGGCATAATTTTTTGAACGCTAACATGGAGTTAGAAGGCCAAAAATGCAGCGCCATATTTACAGTGATAGAATCATTGCGTCATTCCTTACTGCGGTTCACGTCGATGAAGAAAATTATGCCCAGATCCAGACGCACTGCAACAATGGATCTGAGCTGAAGCAGGTGATGGGTTGGTTTTGCAGCCGCAAGATAGACACTGCATAGATTTTTCAGCTATGGTGCAGGCAACGTGTCTATTTTTCTGCTGCAACAGCCTCGGCACGTGGATTTTACTTTAGGTCACCAGCTTCCACTTCCACGGGCCCAGGGATTGGGTTTGGCACCACTTGGCAAATCAAGACAGATGAAGTCTTTGATGTCCCTGAGACTTCACAACTGGAGTCAAGCTCAGTTCAAGCCCTTGGAAAACCTTGGAAAGCAGGATGTAGAAAGCCAAGTCCAAGCCTTTCACTCCCAAGACAGAAGCAGCAAGCAGCAGGCCGGCACAGCAAAACAACAGGCAGAATGACAATTCCTCCTAAAGCATCCAGCTCTTCTTCCTGGCAGAATGTCCTCAGTCAAGAAGTGTTCTGAAGTTGTGGGGTCAGCAGTCCAATACTTATACTCATTTCTGCCTTTGAAGTAGGCAAACCTCAAAGGAAAGTCTTTGTTGTGCACAAGAACCTGCCTCTCCCTGTCCTTGCCCCAGACACACTGTAGGGCAGTGATCTCCAAACTTTTTAATGTCGCGCCCCCCCAATTGGAAAATAAAATCCTTGGGCCCCCCTCAGAATGTTTCACAATTATTTTATAAGGATGGCAATGTTTAAATATGTCTAGGCCTAATTAAACATTGCAGTTAAGTACTGTTACCTTTTTAAAAATGCAATAACATGCTTCTGCTTAAAACAAAGGCATGTTATCTGTATAATGCTTCTTTTAGCCAGAGTCTTGCGCCCCCCTTAGGATCACTTGGGGCCCCTTAGGGGGGCCCGCCTCCCAGTTTGAAGACCTCTGCTCTAGGGGGATGGAGGCTGCTGTGTGTGAGGACAGACACTGCCCTATTCAGGTGCAGGTGTCAGCGCCTCCCAGCACTCTAGCCCAGGAAGGCCCATCAGGATATGCAGGACACACCTCAGCTCCATCTGTGTCACTGTCTAGAGTGAATTCACAAACAGCCCAACTGTCAGTCTGACCCTGACATGTATTCAGCAACCAGGCAGAGGCACAGAATGGTTTTAAGGAAGAAAATGCCCACTTTCTAAAAGTAACAAAAATATTTTGTGGCCCCAAGGGGTAGGTGTAGCCCTGAAATTCCACTGCAAATAGATCAGAGAACCTTATAACTTTATCAAGTTTATCAAATATAACAGTTTTATTTTAATAAGATTTTGAAGAAATGACATCAGAATTAGAAATATCTCAAATTATTTTTCACAATATTTAGTTGCTCCTAAAGTGACGGCGCAGTGAATGTAAATTATGTTAAAGCAAAAGTGCCATAGTGTTATGTACAATATATACAAGATTGTGGTTAAAAATAGTGATCTTCAAAATAACCCCTTCAATCCAGGTGTCCAGAAGTCACTATCCATATTAAACAATAATCCACAATGAATTATGTTGACGTTTCAACCCCACATATAAGAATAAATCATTTCAGGGTCATCATCAGTTCAGAAGTCTTTATAGAGGTAGCATCCTAAGTTACAACCAATGTAATGGCGTATCTTATGATCTCCTTTGACCCCTTCGCTGCCAGGCATTTTCCTGTCAAATGCCAGGCATTTTTAAAAAAAATATTTGGGGGAGTTTGCGCTTCGGGCCACATAACGTTATGTCCACATAAGCTAACCATGCCAAATTTGCATCCTTTCTTTTCGACATCTTAGGGATTCTAGAGGTACCCAGACTTTGTGGGTTCTCCTGAAGGAGACCAAGATATTAGCCAAAATGCAGCGAAAATTTTATTTATTTTTTTAAAAAAATTGGAAAAAAGGGCTGCAGAAGAAGGCTTGTGTTTTTTGCCTGAAAATGGCATCAACAAAGGGGTTGCGCTGCTGAAATCACCATCTTCCCAGCATTCAGCAACAGGCATATTTGAATCAGTAAACCTCATTTTTCAACACAATTTTGGCATTTTACTGAGACATACCCCATTTTTGCTATTTTGTGTGCTTTCAGCCTCCTTCCAGTTAGGGACAGAAATGGGTGTGAAGCCAATGCTGGATCCCAGAAAGATAAACATTTCTGAAAAGTAGACAACATTCTGAATTCAGCAAGGGGTAATTTGTGCAGATCCTACAAGGGTTTCCTACAGAAAATAACAGCTGAAATAAAAACACATTGAAATTGAGGTGAAAAAACAGCCATTTTTCTCCACGTTTTACTCTCTAACTTTTTCCTGCAATGTCAGATGTTTTATAGCAATATACTGTTACGTCTGCTGGATTCTTATGGTTGTGGGGAAATATAGGGCTTGTAGGTTCATCAAGAACCGTAGGTACCCAGAGCCAATAAATGAGCTGTACCTTGCAATGGGTTTTCATTCTATACCAGGTATACAGCAATTCATTTGTTGAAATATAAAGAGCGAAAAATAGGTATCAAGAAAACCTTTGTATTTCCAAAATGGGCACAAGATAAGGTATTGAGAAGTAGTGGTTATTTGCACATCTCTGAATTTCGAGGTGACCATACTAGCACGTGAATTATAGGGCATTTCTCAAATAGACTTCTTTTTTACACACTGTCTTACATTTGGAAGGAAAAAATGTAGAGAAAGACAAGGGGCAATAACACTTGTTTTACTATTCTGTATTCCCCCGTCTCCCAATAAAAATGGTACCTCACTTGCGTGGGTAGGCCTAATGCTCGCAACAGGAAACGCAACATGGACACATCACATTTTTACATAGAAATCTGACGTGTATTTTGCAAAGTGCCTATCTGTAGATTTTGTCCTGTAGCTTAGCCGGCACCTATGGAAACCTACCAAATCTGCACATTTTTGAAAACTAGACACCTAGGGGGAATCCAAGATGGGGTGACTTGTGAGCTCTCACCAGGTTCTGTTACAGAGAATCCTTTGCAAACTTCAAATTGTGCCAAAAAACACATTTCCCTCAAATTTAGGTGACCGAAAGTTCTGGAATCTGAGAGGAGCCACAAATTTCTCCCGATAAAAATGGTACCTCACTTGTGTGGGTAGGCCTAGCGCCGGCGACAGGATAGGCCCCAAAACATAATGTGGACACATCACATTTTCCCAAAGAAACAGAGCTGTTTTTTGTAAGGTGCCTAGATGTGTATTTTGGCCTCTCGCTCAGCCCGTACCTAAGGAAACCTACCAAACCTGTGCATTTATGAAAACTAGACATCCAGGGAAATCCATGATGGGGTGACTTGTGGGGCTCTCACCAGGTTCTGTTACCCAGAATCCTTTGCAAACCTCAAAATTTGGCCAAACAAAAACACTTTTTCTTCACATTTCCGTGACAGAAAGTTCAGGAATCTGAGAGGAGCCACAAATTCCCTTCCATGTAGCATTCCCCCCAGTCTCTCGATAAAAAGGGTACCTCACTTGGGTGGTAGGCCTAGCGCCCACAACAGGAAATACCCCAAAACACATTTGGACACATCACGTTCTCCCAACGGAAACATGTCTGTTTTTTGCAAAGTGCGAACTGTGGATTTTGGCCTCTAGCTCAGCCGGCACCTAGGGAAACCTACCACACCTGCACATTTTTTAAACTAGACACCTCTGGGAATCCAAGATGGGGTGACTTGTAAGGCTCTCACCAAGTTCTGCTACCCAGAATCCTTTGCAAACCTCAAAATTTGGCAAACAAAAAACACTTTACCCTCACATTTCGGTGACAGAAAGTTCAGGAATCTGAGAGGAGCCACAAATTTCCTTCCACCCAGCGTTCCCCCAAGTCTCTCAATAAAAATGGTACCTCACTTGTGTGGGTAGGCCTAGCGCCCACAACAGGAAATGCCCCAAAACACAATTTGGACACATCACATTTTCCCAAAGAAAACAGACCTGTTTTTTGCAAAGTGCCTAGCTGTCGATTTTGGCCTCTAGTTCAGCCGGCACCTAGGGAAACCTACAAACCCAGATATTTCTGAAAACTAGACACCCGAGGGAGTCTAAGGAGGTGTGACTTGCGTGGATCCCCCAATGTTTTCTTACCCAGAATCCTTAGCAACCCTCAAATTTAGCTGAAAAATCAAATTTTTCCCACATTTCTCTGTGAGATCACCACACCGGGACAAATTTCCAACCACCCAATGTTCCACTTAGTCTGCCAGTAAAAATGATACCTCACTTGTATGGGTGGGCCAAGTGCCTGTGACAGGGAAGAGCCAAAAAGATGTCAAAATTGAGGGGGAACCAAAGCGGGTCCAAAAGGGCAGGTGGAAAAAAAACATTTTTAGGCTGAAAAGTGCAACAGAATTTTCATCGATATAGGTGAGACAATGCTGGGTGGTAGGAATTTTGTTGATTTCTGCACATTCCGGAATGGTCCATCACAAAAATGTGGGAAAACTGGGTGATTTCCAGCAAAGTTGGAGGTTTGCAGGGCATTGTGGGTAAGAAAATGGTGCAGGGTGCGTGTGAAGCACACCACCCTGGAATCACCCAGATGTTTAGTTTTCAGATGTGTCTAGGTCTTGTGGATTTTTCTACATGGCAGTGTCCCAAAGTCCAAAAAATGCATTCCTCACCATTCCAAGTGGGACGATTTTGAGAGTTAGTCAAGCTCCCATGGCCCAAATGTAAAACCAAACTCAAAATAATCACATGTCCTCTTGCTTGTTGTGGGATAAGATGTTTTAGTGTGTGGGGGAGAGCTGAAAGACTGTTACCCCCTTCAGTTGGGGTGGGGGCATAACCAGGCCCATACTGGTTGGTAGCCACCACCCCACTGTTTTTTTTAAATTCCCTGGCATTTAGTAGACTTTCTGCCCCCCAGGGGTGTGGATCGGGGGTAATTATAACATCTGTCTAGCAGTGGGAAGAATAACTTTGATCCCATTAATTTGGGGTGTGGGTATGGCCATACCCCACCCTCTTTTTTTGGAAGAAAATCTTCCCTGGTCTCTGGTGGGCTTTCTGCCCCCCTTGGGGACAGATGGGCCTTCCAAAAATAGGCCGATCTGCCCCCACAGGGGCAGATATTGCCAACAGTAATGTGCCCCCATGGGGAGTGACCCTTGCCCAAGGGGCTGCCCCCCAAACAAAACACACACATAAAACACGCTAAACCTAGGTGGTTTCTGCCCCTCTTGGGGGCAGATTGGCCTGACAAAAATAGGCTGATCTGCCCCCAAGGGGGGAAGAAATTGCCTAAATACAATTTGTCCCCCAGGGGAGCAACCCTTGCCTAAGGGGTCGCTCCCCATCTATATATATCCGGGTGTCTAGTTGTTTCTGCCCCCCTTGGGTGCAGATTGGCCTAATAAAATGGCCTAAAAATAAATTTGCCCCCAAGGGAGCGACCCTTGCCTAAGGAGTCCCTCCTCACATACAATTAAAAAAAGAAACAAAATAAAAGTATCCCTGGTGTCTACCGGTTTCTGCCCCCCCGGGGGCAGATCGGCCTAATTATTACTAGGCTGACCTGCCCCCGGGGGGGCAGAAATGCCCTAAAAAATAAATTGCCCCCTCAGAAATGCTGAGAAAGACGTCAAAGGAAAGCAAAGGCCTTTCCTTTGATGCCTTTCTCAGCCCCTCCAGTGATCGGAGGAGAAATGCAAAAGCATTTCTCCTCCGATCGGCACTGGAAGCTGAGCTTCCAACCGGAGGGGCAGGCCTCTGATGAGGTCAGCGCGCGATCGCGGTCTGACATCATCAGACGCCACGGGGGATCAAGTGGGGAGTGGAAGGGTAAGCAATTCCCTTGCCATCCCTGCCCAGGGAAGGGGTGTATCAGGCCCCCGGGGGGAGCGCTAGTGCTTCTCCCATGGGCCCCTAACTGGATGTAACGGTTTCGTCCTTGGTGCCCGAACAGTGCTGCCCAGGATGTAACCATTACGTCCTGGGCACCCGAGGAGTTAAATTGACTCCTATTCACAGTCACCAATAAGTTTATCCTCATCTTACCTCATGTCCGCTAAAATTCAAGATCCAATCCAACGATGTGCCTCCCCAGAGTTGCGATATGTTTCTCCTCTATGTCAATAAGAAGTGTGTCTCCCAAGGGAACTGAATCCTCCAACAAATTTAAACCGGGGGGGGAGGACACCAACTGCAAGTTGGTGCACAATCAGTTCTGCAGGCCCACTGGTAGTATTTGATTTACAGACCCTGGGCACCGACAGTGCACTTTACCAGGGACTTACCAGCAAATCAAATACACCAATCATGGATAAACCAATCACCAATCCAATTTAGACATAGAACACTTGCACCTTAGCACTGCTCAGCTGTGGTAGAGTGCCCAGAGTCCTAAAACCAGCAAAAACAGATCCAAAAAGCAAGAGGAAGAACACAAAAAGTTTGGGGATAACCCTGCAAAAAGGGCCATTTCCAACAGCAGCAAATACATGTAAAGCTCCTCAGACAAAGAACAATTTACCACTGTTTAAGTCAGTAAAGTACCACTATCCCAGCCCTTCAAATATATAATATATAATCTTCAGGTAGACGCCTGATACATTCTGATGACCCATCAACCAGCCTTTCTAGAATAACACCACCACAAAGAGGTCAACATGTGGCCTTATTTTGCATTCATTTGGACAATGAAAGTCCCACTTCAGGTACCTGGTTTATTCAAATGGGTTACATTTACACACAATCTTCTGTATGTTGCACAAATGGCCCAGGAGTCCTGCAAATAAACGTATGCTTCTCCCTTCTTAACACTGGGTTCTGGCATAGTGTGTGTTGTCTGAGTGACCTTCTTAGAGGGCTGTCAAAAGGCTGTTTCAAATGTGGCACCGGACAACTGCACATATTGCTTGATAGCAGAGGCACTGTATGCTATTGTGAGAGGATATGTTGTTGGATGTCAGAGTACCTAAAACATTAAATGAATACTCCTCTAAGCTAATTGTGACTTATAATAAAAAAGGAGTGTGTTTTATATGTTGTCAAAGACTTATTTACATAATTAACCACAGAGATTGTGTTTATTTATTGACATAAAGTTTGCTTTAATATGCACAAGGACTATTGTTTTATGAGATGTTTCAAAATGTATTAAAACCATGACCAGTGATGTTTCTTTGAACTTTACAACCTGTAGTAGCTATTTACCAAAAAACAGATGTATTTTTGGTCAATAGATTAAAATAGAAATGTTGCACGAAATGTGAACTATTTGTAGCACCGCACATGCATTTATTAAGCGAGTCAACAGTGCCACAAGCAGACAGCAATATTCGTCTCATATCAGGAATGATTTGGCCTCAAGAGAAAAGCTGGTGATGTCTAAGGGAAATGGACTGCCTGCTGTGGTAGCTGGCAGAAGCCTAGTTGGAACTGATTAAATGAAACATGAAGTGCATTTCAGCACACATAACTTATCTGGTCTAAACATTTTGGGGCATATTTAAGAAAAGTGGCGCTGCACTTAGTGCAGCGCCACTTTCCTTGAGCCCCTTAGCACCCCCCTTACACCACCATGTGTGCGCCGTATTTAACATAATGTGCACCATGGCGATAGTTAGGGAACTAGCATCAAATTTTTTGACGCTAGTTTAGTTCTTTGCCGGATTAGCTTAAAAACTTTTGACACTAACCCTGCAAAGCACCTAGAAGCCCATTGAAAACAATAGGAGCCTCATTATAACGCCTGCTCTGTGTCAGCGTTAAAAATGCCGAAAAAAATCTCTTAGATTTCTTCTACCATTTTTTCAGCCTCCCTAAGAGAGGAATGCCCCCCTTGCATACATTATGCCTGGCTCAGGAAGGCCTAATGTGGCATAAGGGGTTACAAAGTTGCACAATGCAAGCATGCTTTGTAAATATGACCCGGCGATCTTGGCTTTGTTGGGCTACATTAGAGTAAAAAAATATGACGTGGATGTGGCGCAAAGAGGTAATAGGGGCTCTTAAGTATGCCCCTTTATGTTTTTAGTCAATGCCGCAAACATTCTTCTATTTGCGTTCTTCTGTTTCTTTTCTAGATTATAAACACATTTACTCATGTCTGCTGCACTACCAGTGGATATTTAGTTATCTTTAATAGCATTTTGGTATTTTCCACTATGATCACCATATTGATTGCTAAAATTCTCATCTGATGAGGCACACAATGTAACAATAAACATTAACCATTTGTGGCACTTGATAGCATTAATGTGTATGTTTTTTAATACCTGATCATCAAAGAATATTAAAATGTGTCTCTAAATTATAGCATCCTCATAAAAGGAAGTAAAAAAGAAAATGCAGAGCACTACGGGCTTGAAACACAATGAGCTTCAATGCGGTTAGCCCCACCCTTTGCATTGCAATGAGTTATAAACCATCCCCTTAGTTAATATTAATGTGCCTGGAATCGGCATTGCACCTCGTGGTGTGTAATAGTAAATGCTTTAGTGGAGGCCAGCATCGGACAACAGACCTCTATCCCATTATAGCTGAAAACTGCCAGTACATAGACAAACCACACAATACCAAAATAAGTCTTGGCGTTCATTAAAAAAAAGATTATTCTAGCTTTTGGGGATACAACCGCCTATGAGAAGAGTTACTTCTGAGGCAACTCATCACAGCTTTGAGACAGCAGTTATTTCCTATCAATGCCCCACATTTTGTACTTTTGGATATGTGTGGGACTGCAGACAAGGAGACATATAGAACTGTTGCCATTGAGTGTGAACTGACCTCTAGTGCACGATTTGGTATAGTAACATTGATTGAGCTGGAGGCCCTGCTGGAGGTAATAAACAAGATGTTTCCAGCAAATAAGATGTTCATGTTAGAAGGCGGGAAAGTGACATGTGAGATGAACATAGCCATAAACGGCTACATTGCGATGTTGAAGAGCAATAGCTGGTAAGTATCCCAGAGCCTGCATTTTACAGAATAGCTGTAAGTAAGTGGGAGAATAAACTATTATTTGAAGTCCTCTGAATATCTCCGGGTTGAATGTTAGGGTTTGTGTTTTCTGCTTTTAAAGAAGTGATAATTTATTATTGATTCTAAAACACTTATGGGTCTCTTGTTCATCGTAAAGTATTATTTATCTCAAGTTGTGGAGTTGCTCTACCGATAGGCTGGAGATTAGCTGCCAACCACCTACATAATCTGAAAAGCAGACTTTCATAATATATCCATGGAGACTCGTTCCTTCATCTTTCCGGGGTTGGATTATTTCTCCAATTTTTTATTAATCTGATTTCTCGAATTCTATGTCTTATTCAGAACATTAGCAGAATTGAAAAGTTACACCTGCTTTTTACAGTTTTTCATTGGAATTGCTATTTTTAAATGAAATAGATTTTGGTAGTATACTCACTGTCTTTCCCCCTTCCATCAATCTCATTCACACAAATCCATCACTGTATCGGCAGCTGATGCTAACAGGAGAGTTCAGGAGTTCTACTTAAAAATACAACAAAGCTCTGCCCAATAGATATCCTAACAAGTCTAAAATTGGCAAAACGTTGGCAATTTGTTGAACAACATTAAAAGAGAAGACTCAACTGTGTAACATGAACAAAAGAAAGAAACATTCAGTCGTGTTGTAAAACAAGTGTAACATCATGGCAGCTTTCTGAAAAGAGGCATTCTCAAAATCAAAGCAAAATAACAATACAATGCCTGTTAATCACGACTTCCATTTTGTTGTCCCTTTAAGAAATCCATTCTTCTCAATGTATAAGCTACTACTATTTATACGTTTTGTACATTCTTGTGTTTTGGTAGTCATGAAAAAGTGCTTTCCCGCCAATATTGATGCAAAACATTATGGGGCATATTTATACTCTGTTTGCACCGAATTAGTGTCATTTTTTTTAACTCTAATTCGGTGCAAAACTAACTCCATATTTATACTTTGGTGCTAGACCCCTCTAGCACCAAATTTATGGAGTTAAAGTCATTTTTTGAAAGTGGAGACCTACTTTGCCTTAATGAGATGCAAGGTAGACGTTCCCATGCAAAAAATGACTCTATGGCCTTAACGCCATATTTAGGGGCATATTTATACTCTGCGGCATATTTATACTCTGTTTGCACCAAATTAGCGTCATTTTTTTTTACTCTAATTCGGTGCAAATCTAACTCCATATTTATACTTTGGTGCTAGACCCATCTAGCACCAAGGCCCTGATTTAAACTTTTTTTGCACCGCATTAAAGTCATTTTATGACGCAAAAGTGGCGCAAACGTACAAAATATTGGCCCTTATTTATACTTTTTGCTGCAAAACTGCACTAACTCAGTTTTGCACCAAAATGTTTAGCACCGGCTTGCACCATTTCTGTGCACCAGCCGGGCACCATATTTATGGAATGGTGCAAGTCGGTGCAAAGGGTAGGCTAGAGTAAAAAAAAATGACTTTAGTCGGGTGGGGCTGGCAGTATAGAAGAAGAGGGTTTAGCACCAAAAACTGACTTTAGGCAGGTTAGAGTAAAAAAAATGACTCTAACCAGATTAGCGTCATGTTATGGTGCTAAACCTACCATGCCCATTTCAGGGCCCCCTATGGCACTTAAACAAAAAAAAAAAAATTAAATACAATCTTACCTGTACTTACCTTGGATAGGGTCCCCCATCCTCCTCAGTCCCTATGGTGTGGGTGGAGGTGCACCTGGGGCCTGGGGAGGGCACCTCTGGGCTTATTCCATGGTGTTCCACCATGGAAATAGGCCCACAGGTCCCCTAACCCCTGCCCTGACCCAGGTCTTAAAAAATGGGGCAAAGCTTGCTTTGCCCCATTTTTTGACCCCTCCTCCCTCCCTTGCACCATTTTTACATGGGAGTATAAATATGGTGTTAAGGCCATAGAGTCATTTTTTTGCACAGGAACGCCTACCTTGCATCTTATTAAGGCAAGGTAGGTTTCCACTTCCAAAAAATGACTATAACTCCATAAATTTGGCGCTAGACGGGTCTAGCACCAAAGTATAAATATGGAGTTAGTTTTGCACTGAATTAGAGTAAAAAAAAACGGACGCTAATTCAGTGCAAACAGAGTATAAATATGCCCCTTAGCATCAAAAAATGATGCTAATCTGGTCAGATTCATTTATTTTGACTCAAAACTGCCTAACGTCATTTTTTTTAAAGCTAGCCTACCCTTTGCACCGGCTTGCACCATTCCATAAATATGGTGCCCAGCTGGTGCTAAAAAATGGTGCAAGCTGGTGCAAAACTTTTTGGGGCAAAACTGCCTTAGTGCAGTTTTGCACCTATATTTTTTATAGAAAACTAAAGAGAGCGGAAAAGGCTTGTGTTGTGCTCTGTCCAAACATTTCACAGTGTATCGTGACCACAACACTTAAAAAAGGAACCTTCGATGGAATCTATGCGATCACTTTATTTACTGCAGACAGCCCATGAAGCATATGGTCTCCTTGAAAATTCGCATCTGCTAATCCACGAGACTAAATGCTTCCATTTCTTTTGGAAACACATGAAAGTGTCAACAAGAATAACTATGAATGACACACATAACAAAGCTGAATTTTTCAATTGTCTCAGAGTCACAGTAAGAGCACACTAAAGAGACCAGAAGAAGCTGAGCATATGGGAGGCAATTTTTATGATATATCTTTTCAATTTGTTTTTATTGTCATCCTCCATTATGCAGTAAAAGCATGTCAGCTTCATTATTGTAGAATATTAGCCAATAGGCATGCATAGCAAATGTAACAATATAAAAACATCATGAAGTAATATATGTCCAATATAAGTGAAGCCATTAAATATGACAGGTAAAAGAAACCATACAATTCATGACCTTGACAAATACCTCAGTCATTTTTTTGCTCGTATTATGCAACACAAATATAATGCTACAAAAATTGATTTGGTGCGCTTCAGTTTTTCACAATCATTTCTCATATATTAACGAAAGTAAGCATTCATCACGGTTTCTAACTATAGGATGCAACTTAAATAAAGTACACAATTAGTACAATTTTAAGAAACACAACAAAGCAAGACATTTCACCCAAAACTTGCCTTGTTTTTATTTTTTTTTATTTTTTTTATACAGCCCTGCTTACAAACATATAATTTGAAAATGCTGTAAACAACAGCTGTAACAACAAATGTTTTCAAGAGTATGGTCCTAATAGCATCGACCTCGGAAAGATGAACGGCTGAGTGTGCCTTGCCACAATTTGATCTTGTGACCTCCAGATCACTGTATAGGTTAGGGGTGATCGTTGAGCTCACTGAATCATCCTAACAGCTACTCTGACATCTAAAACGTCCCTCTGCTTCCATACTCAACAAAATAGTTCGGCAACTTAAAGTGGACCAAAGCATGACAAGTGCATTATTTCCTTCCCTTAATGATTAACCTCATTTACGTCTGTATATGAACTATACTTTTCTACGAATTAAATCTGCGAATCACGTGTTTAAGCCATGTATGAATCAGCTCTTATGCAAGATCATCTTTCAATATTTGGTGACTTACAAGTTGACTACCTGGGTATTTACACCATAGGTCTCTGCCGATAGTCTCCTGGTCACAAAGGAAAGAGGTTGAATGCAAACCAGTGTGTTACTCAGGACTGCAAGGGGGCACATTAGTGCTCAGTCCGTTACATTTTGTCCACTTCTCCATACTCGTCTTGAACACCTGGAATTTATTACACAAATTCAGGAAGTAGAACAGAAAAAGTCACGAACTATCACTTCCAGGCCTTCATCAAAGCTCCTCGTGCCCCAGTAATGTCCATGCAGAGGGGGTTTCATGTTTACTTTCAGACGTTCCTCCATGGGCCTCTACTCCATAACATCAGGGCTGCCTGGGCAATGCTGGCACAGCCTGTGATAGGAATGATCCTGGTGGAAGTTTTGAAGAGCACCAACCCCACAAGAATCAGCGATTCACCTACACAGAAACGCACAGCAGCAAGTAAGCTGCTGTGTCTTTCTATGAGGTGCACACATTAAATCACATGCGATGTGGAGCACACTTTTTAGGGTCGAGCCTGCGTAGCATGTGCTAGCGCATGCGTATCGTTTTTTTTGAGACGCTGTAGTAGTTATAAATGGGCTCGGAGCCCTGTTGATGTCACATCAGTGTCTTTCATTGGTTAGTGGGCTTGCCTTTTAAAATCTGCTTGCTTTCATTAGTGGAAGGCATGCATACGTCATGCCTTTTCCGGTGGTTAGCCCTCCTCGAGCGCAGCGACAAAGTAATGAAAACATACGAGGCTTGCTGTTTTCCATCAGGTATGTGGACTACTTTTTCTCTTTTTTCGCAACGCGATCTCGCTTGTTTAGCAGCACGATCGCACTCGTTTTTTTTTTTTCCCCCATTTAATGAGGCAAGAAAATTCCGGTTGGGAGTTTACAACTGCTAATAGCTCTATCTCAGAGAAATGCGAGACCCGTTGCATTGCAAATGTTTGTTTGTTAATGAGTTGGAATAGCTCTATGTGCACAAATGTGTGATTGTGTGCTGCATAAAAACAAGCATCATGTGCATGATCTTGAATGCTTCACATAATCCTGCAGCTGAATTTTCATCGTTCCTTCTATCGAGTAGTATTATGTGTGCCACATAATTTATTTATTTGATGCATTAAATCAGCCTCCAAACGCTGAAAGAAATACCTAGCTGGCTAAATCCAAAATGTTGTTTCTCCAGAGTACTTGTACATGGCCCTTCTGAGAAAGAAGTACGCTCTTCTCCCTCTGCCAGGAGTGATGCTGGTGCTAAGAAAGATGTCTTTCCCTTCGCCGACAGGCACTCTTTATAACACTTCACGGAAATGCTTACTCACATATTTTAATGTTCTTGCAGCTGCACGTCTCCTCTGAGAAAATTTGCTTTTTCAGCTGCTTCGCCCCAGTGTTAGGCTGAAAATTTATATTCTGCTACCTGAGTCTCTGATTATTCATTGATTAATGGTTTGCTTTCCATTTTAATGAGGCCATTTTACACTGTTGCTGTAATTATGGTTTTATCTTCCTTTCTAATGCAGAAGCACTCTTCAGATGTAAATGACTGTTTGTCTGTTGACATAACACCAGGGCATCTAAAGATAAACTGCGTAGACAACAGACAATTATTTACAAATTTCGTGTGTCTCCATCTTTAAAGCCAATGAAGACACGTCTAAGTCGGTAAAACAAACTGCTAACTTCTCTACATAATTTCCACCAAAATTATATTTCCCTCCGTCTGCTCATTGTAGCTCTTATAGGTCATGTTTCTGCAACACTTGAAATTCTCATTGTCTTGCTATACTTCCTAAGTTTTAACTCGCTTTGTCGAGAATAATATGTCAAATTACATTTTTTTCCTAGCTTTCAATATTTCATTGTGTTTTCATAACGATTACTATTTGCAACTATTTCGGGATTTGCTGGAGTTGTAAGGGCATTCAAAGACTGATCTATAAGAAGTGAATTCTATAGACGGAGAGAATGGAATCAAGAAGGAGATATTTGCAATTCAAATACAGAATCTTGGTAAAAAGAATAGTGGCTGGCCTTTGAAGAGTGACTTCCAATGAAACTAAAATGGGCTGTGAAGAAGAAAATTTAAGTGCTAGGGTCTAACTTCATAAGCAGTGAGCAGCTCAAGACAGAACAATCAGGACTATTTGTTTCAACGATACAGGCCTACCAGAGGTTAATTCCGTGGCATTGTGTACAAGTCTTAAAATATTTCAAGAAGCAATAAAGGGAACATGCC
The DNA here is from genome assembly GCF_031143425.1 of Pleurodeles waltl. Lineage (NCBI taxonomy): Eukaryota > Metazoa > Chordata > Amphibia > Caudata > Salamandridae > Pleurodeles > Pleurodeles waltl. The sequence goes on from NC_090437.1 coordinate 1,063,479,602, forward strand.
TGCATCTATGTACACCATTCCAAGACTAAATTCCTGTTGTTTATGAAAACAACAAATAAATAGTACAAACCTGTCTCAATTATATGAATCTTGATGGCTTTAAACCCCAACTTTCACAAAATGCTAACTCACTTGGATTCACCATGGAAACCCACTTCACTCACAAGGGACGCATTGCTAAAAACATAAACATGGCTTGGTACCAGATTTAACATCCAAAATAAGTGAAATTGTTTCCTCTAGAAAGCAACTTCAGAACTGCTTTTCAAGCCCTATACTCTTTCAGTTGGATAGTAGCATTGCCCTTCTCCATGGCTTCCCAGACTCTAGTTTGGCTTCATTGAGGGGATCCCACATACAGGTGATCACATTACCCACACCCAGATGGACTCCATTGTTCCCTGATCACTCAGCAAAGCCTTAAAAAACAGCAGCATCATTTACAAAGCCATCACGACTAGCACCCATGCTTATCTTGCAGACAAGTTTACCATCTCCGTTGGCTCATGACTCATCTGCAGCAAGATCACTATGAGACTGGAGACTTAGAGATGTAGAAAAGAATTAAATACATCAGGAGGTCATTTCCATCTATGCATCCAGAATCTGGAACAACCGCCCCATTGCAATGAGGACCAGCTCAATGCTGTTCCAGTTTACAAAAAAGATGAAGATGCACCTTTTTAAAGAACACCATATCACAATACTGTAAAAGTTAACTTCTGCTCCCAGAAGCCAGGTACTTCTCCTAACATTCATTGACTAAATGCAATGATCTGTTGCTAACTAGGTTTAAGCTATACAGATATTATATACACACAAACATGCATGCATGAATGCATAGAAACATACTTACATATGCCTATACATACACACACCATGTACCATAAGCCCCACAAAAGGACAAGACCCTCTTTGGTGCCACCATTGTGACCACAGCCAGTGAGCCCACCACCATCATTCCAGACAAGAAGGTGATAGTTGAGTATTGGTCATGTGGCTGGAGAAGGGGTTCCCCGACCCATCTGTTACCACCCAGCGGGTGCTGTTGTACATGAGGCAGTGGGAAGCTGGAGACTGCCAATACTTGGTTCCCACACATTTTCTTTTTACTAGTTGGTGTAGTAAATTCAGGTGCCTAGTAACGTAGTGTTTGCTTATAAGCTTGATCTCATTACATGTACTAAGGGGTTTCCATCTAGTCCTGGGCACAAAAACCCATCCTTCTTCCAATGGTATAAGTGCTGAAGGGCTGGGGGCAGTCCTGGGCACTAACCCTCCCAAGGTCCTGGTACTTTTAACCTCCACATGTCCTATGGTTGAGGTCAATTTACTTCATGTGTTGTGAGGGCGTGAAGTGCTCCAATATTGCCCCTTTGGGGCACTGGATATTGTTTTTGCACTTTCCACATGTTCTGAGAGAGTTTGAAGGTGCAGTGGAGGGAAGGCAATCTGTAGCACTCACATGTTTAATTCTAGAGGCCAAGTGCTCCCTTTCCAACTGTTTCTTATGGCCTCTCTCCCAGGTATTGTAGTGTTGATAATATAGTGTTTTGGCTATATGGGTGTGGTGTATTATAATTGCCTGTAGCAGGCCCCCTCACTACCCATGTGGCTGCTACGCCTGCCTCTACTAGACCTCGTCCTGTTCTGAGTGCCTCCGGTTGTACGGGGGCTGTTTGTTTGGGTTTGAGGCCTGTATTAACATAGCCACTGACCTCCCTGATCAGTTCTCCATCCTGAAGGCAAATGCATATTTTAATGGTTGATGCTCTTCCCAAGTTACTATATGTGTGCAGATCAGTTTCCACTTTTCTTCCACAATGCTCTTTTTTATTTGGAGTAGGGGATGTTGATGTCTTTTTTTGTTCAGATATTTTTTTTCGTTTTGTTACTAACAGGCGCATGGATGCAGTTGTGATTTTTCAGTTTTATTGATCTTTTACTACTGACAGAGATAGGCTGCTTAGACTGCCGCATTTTGTGGGCTGGTAGGCCTGTTGTACACATCCCATTGCACAATTCATGATTGCTATTTCACAATCACATAGTGATCAGATGTGTGACACCTTTGAGTTCGACCAATTTGTTGCTTATTTTGAGTAGACTTTCAATTTTGGCGAATACTGAACACCTACCCCCCCCTTCGCTTTCCCTTCCCATGAAAGGGTTTGAGTCCCAGTGTATTGTCGTTGGCTGGGTTCCCGTAATGATTTGGACTGGAACAGTTCAGTTCTAATTTTAACAAAGTAGCTTACGTGTACAAATATGGTTAGAGGTTGTTCACTGCCAAGAAGACGAAGAGAAAAAGCCAGTTGTGTGGCCTAAAATGTACTTAGGTTGGAGCAGGGATGGAGATTTATGCTGTGCCAACACTGCTGCCTTAAAATGTCATATTACGAGATATAGCCTTTCATGATCTCCTCCCTCACAACTAGGGGGAAGGATTGGGGGTGAGGCTTAGTTTGAGCTGAAGATGCCCCTCCTTTACTTGCAAGCTTACAATCTTCTCTTTCTTTGATTAGGCCATAAAGATATTCATTCTATTGCCTTACACATTCAGCTGCTATTTTGATTCTGCCTCCACATCTGAGCTACACGAGGTCTGAGAAGGCAAGTACAGCTGTAGAATAGCATGCCTTGGATTTTCAGCCTGCTATGTACTATACTGCAGTGTATTGCAGCATGTATAGAGCTCTTGCTACTCCTATTTGGGGCACTGGAGCGGTTGCCTACATGAGTAGCATGCTACACCATGTAGAGTATGTGGTTGGAAGGATGTTGTTTTTGTTTTGATCCTATGTGGGAAGTGCTCCCACATCGTGGGTGATGACAACTGAGCTGCGGTTATCGTTTTATGGGACGCAGTATGTAGCAGTGTGTTGGACGATGAAGTGTAAGAGACAGATGCACAGTTTTATGACTTTCAGACTGATTGTAGTTTTGAACAGTTCTGCAGGACATTTTATGGCATGTCATATGATAGTGTGTTTAGTTGGTTACTCCACTCGGTTGTCCAAGCTGAGACTTTGAGGCAGATTTACTAAAATCTCACCCAATGCAGCGCAGCAACCAAAATATTGCATTGCATTGCATGAGAAAGAGAGAGCAAGAGAGCCTCATACTTACCAAAATGTGGCACTCTCATCCCCTTTCCCTAGCACCGGTGCTGAAATTAGCTGTCGAGCGCCAGGCACAAACGTTTGCACCATTGTGCAAGGGTGTCTGTGTGACACTAGCATAGGTTTTGTACCGGAAGAGTGCCCTTCCAGTACAAAAGACTATGGTTAGACTGGCCTTAAACCTTTTCCCACCTTGCATGTATGTTGTACAGTGTAGGACACATGCTAAGTGGGAAAAGAAAGGAGAAATGAAAGCATTTCTCCGTGAGTGCCTGGTTGATGTGTGCGCTATTTTATGACGCCAAACCCTGTCTACCTTTTATTTTTTTAGTAAATAGGGGTTAGTGTCAGTAACCTTGGGTGGTACCATGTGAACGCCCATGCATCAGCCATGGTTTGGCCTTTTGCACTAAGTAATGTGAAGCAGTGCTATGCTGCTTTGTGATAATTTTGAGTGATTTCCCAGCACTAACAAGTTTAGCATTGGAAAGTAAATTAGTAAAAAAAAAAGAATTAGTGTCAATTTCCATCACTTTTGTGATGCAAACACAGCGCTAAAACTTAGTAAATATACCCCACTGTGTATAGTTGTGGTTATGAGCTGGAATAGTTGGAGGGAAGTTGATGTCAAAGATCTGTTGGGGTTCACATTTTTATTATCATTACATAGCTGAGCGTCTATGTGAGATGTAAATAAGAGGTCAAATTATATATATATTTGGGACCTGCAGTGAACGGACTTTATTAACGTCCTCTGAAATTGTAAAGCAATATGTGGAAACTCTACAATTATTCAATGTCTGTTCATTTGGTGATGTTTTACCTGTACAGTGCTGTGATGGACAACCTTTGTAGCAGATATGTAAAGTGAATGTAATAGCTATAAGTTATAATTTGCTGCTGACCTCTGTGTATTCAGGTTTTAGTACTATTGTGGGCCATACCTGTTACATATGGAAGTGCATAACTCTATAATGGCACAACAACCATTTGTCAGTTATTTTGTGCATGCCTGCATAATGAAAACAGCTTATTGGTTGAGTTGGTTGGAATTCATGGTTTGTAAACTGAGGATTGTGCTTGAGGGTTTGACTTTTTTCAGGGGTCTGTTGATGTGTTGCAGGCAGCGCAGTTATCTAGGAAATTGCCATAGTTTCAACTGTCTTTGAAATTGTATGTGCTCTCGGGTATTTCTAATGGTGACTGTTAGTGAGATCCAGAGCTTGGCAGCTTGTACTGAGAAAGTAGTGTTACAGATTTCTTATAAAAAGGTGGTATGATGATGAGCAGTTCAAGCTTGGGGTGCAGTGTTCCATTTAGTTTGCATTGCTTAAATTCAACTTATAGCTATGGCAATCCTTTTCCTTAGGAGGCTTTGTGAACAATGCAGAGTGCCTTAAACATTCCCCTTATAGCAATAGATAGGCAGTGCAGTGAGTGCACGATAGCAGTCATGCGTCCTCTTATAAGAAGGAGCATAAAAACCTTGCAGCAGCATTTTAGATGATTTGTGTTTCGCATTTAACGGATGCGGGTGTACCAAGGCTGTTATCCTAATTGAGCTTCGAAAGTAAAAGCATGAGGGGGGCTTACAGTTTATGTTGGTATACAAGGTATGAGAAAACCCAAGATAGCATTTTCATTATGTAGAAGGCATTCTTTGTGAAGTTGTTAGTATGAGGTATAAAACATAGGCCTCAATCTCTGGTTATTCCTAGGTTTCTAATTTCTCTTGGTGTGTGGGAAGGGCTTCAGGTTCCTTAGGCCTTATGGCTGTAGGCTGGTAGGTGTGCCATTTTCCACATGCCATGTTTTCTGTCTTTGCAGTACTGAGCTTTAGATAGTTAGTCATCTTTTATGTTTTTATGACACAAAGGCAGATATTGTGTTTTGAATTGTAGAGGTCTTCAGGCTATCTATTTTTAGAAATGATTTGGGTGTCATCTGCATAATTGTAACAGATAAGGTTGTATAATTTAATCATATTTTGAAAGGGGTTTAGGTACATGTGGAATAATTTCGGGCATATGATGGTTCCTGAAGAATGCAACACAGTTGTGTGTGTGTGGAGGCAATGTGAAAGGAGGTATGTAGATTATACTTTGTCTGTCTTTGAGATAAGAAGCAATCCATTTTAAAACATTTTCACATCTTCCAATATTTTGAAGCCTTTGCAGTAACATGTGATGATGGACAGTGTCAAATGCAGCTGATAATCCAGAAGTTTGTTGTTTTTTCCACTGTTAGTTTTAGATCATCCCAGATGGTCATGATAGCTGACTTTGTGCCTCTGCCTGGTTTGAAGTCAAACCTTTCATCTGACACTAATCCATAACATTCGGTAAAGTTAGAGAATTGAGTAAACACTGCTTTTGCTAACTTTTTTCCCTAAGAATAGTCATTTGAGGTGGGCCTGTAGTTTGCTGGATTGGATGGGTTGAGAATTTTCTTTTTGATGAGAGGTGTTATGTTAGAGGTTTTAAGCTCAGGTAGGAATGGATCTAGTTCCAGGGACTCTTTCAGTGGGTATCTGGCTCCCTCTCCTGCACAGGTTGATTGTTAACAAATGGTCTGCTGTGGAGCAACCCATACTAATTCCTGCTCCACTTTGTGTTTGTGAAAGGCCATTGACCCTGGGCCTGTTTTTTTTTTTAAAACAAGTACATCAATCCTGTTTAAAGTTGCTATGGAGTATAAATGGCCAGTTCGTGCCACGTAGTTGAGCAGGAGACACCCCAGGCAAGCTGAAGAACACACAGAAAGTTAGCAGTCATAGAAGCGCAGAACAGGGTGAATTAATATAATCACAAGTGCTGGGTTTTGTGGGTCACTTCTCTATAGTGCAAGGCTCTTCCATGGCAGGGTGCAAGGTCTCCACCTACATGCCAGATCTCCCATCGTGCTCAGAGCACACAATTATCAAGTTAAAATAACAAAAGCATATTAATGACTACTATTGTTGTTGCAATGTTAAGCACAGAAGGAAGCTGCACAATTCAGCTGTAAATATTGCTGTATGCACATCATCCATTCCAGCTGCAAATATTGCTGTATACACATCATCCATGTGGACACATCACTTTGTTACAGAGTCCATCCACCACACACAGCCTTCCTAGCTGTCCGGGAACCACCCATCCACCGGACAAGGTGTGCACTACACTTATCTTGTGCAAACCTTCCTTCTAGTAATGCACTACACCTATGCATGCAGCCCTCTATACTCATAGACCCTCCCTCAGACTGCTTTCCTAAGCACATTGCTTTTGTGCACAGAATTGCAGACACAGCTTTTTTGTAGTGATACTGTCACTGCAGCGTTGTTTCAAACCTGGAACACCACAACAGAGGCACAAAGAGTTGTGAGCTTTCTATAATTGTCTGCCCAATTGAAAGTGTGATTAAAGAAGACAAAAAGCTAGACCTCACCGAAAGATCCTCTTCACCTTACACAAGGAAATCTGCAGTAGCATGCCTATTCCCTACTATTTACCAAATGACACTGCGTCAGGAAGATTAATCATTAGCCGTTTGCTAAAAAAGAGCATAGTTACAATCTTACACACTTCAATGTCTGGATTTTTGTACTCCAGCCACAGAAACACAGGTAATAAACTTTCACCATCTGGTGAAGCTGTCTTCTACATCTTGTACCATGCTAAATCAGACACAATGAAATATATCCCCCTCTGCTTTTATATTTAAGATTCTGAGCCAAACTTGAGGATGAACATCAGAAGACATCTGGTCCATGATTTTTATTGCATTCATTATCCATATACTTTCTTACACTGTAATGATCTTTAGTTTACTGCTTCCTTTGACCTTAGCCTAAATGTTTTTATATTTTGCTACTTATAGTTCAGTCATTACTGTTTACTTTCCACCCTTAAGCTCCTCAGCTGAGTTAGCTGGTGCAGTCGTTTAGCAGTAGCCTAGCAGTAGACAGACCATTTGTCTGATTCCAGGGCCTATCAAAGTACCTAAGTTTTCATCTTCACATGCAAATAATGTTGGTTATCTCTACAGTCTTACATCCTCTAAAAGCATGTTATCCCAAATACGATTTCTATACCCTTAAAATCTGATATGAAAATTGACCTTTACTTAAAACTTCGTATTGTTACCTTCCCTTTATTCTTTCAAATTGGCATCTCCTTCCCTGCCATCCTCTGCATGCCTCCTCTTTCTGAGCAGAGCCTACTCTGTCACATGCATGTTTGCCTTGAGCACTATTCTAATTCTTCAAACTACCCAAACCCATTTACAAGATCACAACCTATCTTCCTCTGAAAGTGATAACTTGCAACCTAGCAATACCTAACCTCCTGCAGCCAATCAATTAATTATACCACCCATACAATTGTGTCAGGAACCCCCACTAATCACAACTAGCGGCAGATAATTGAATTATAATTACATTTACAATACAGTGTATTACTAGAGTGTAAAACTGGCTACCGAGTAATATAGCATGGAAAATAGGCGGCAGGCAAGAGATTGTTTACAGTGATGGACAACATTTGTAGATTATGTTCTTGTAGAGAAATACAAGCATGTATGTGTTTGTGACACATTCAACTAAACTATGAATGGCATGTCACAGAGAAAAAACATCTGAAGTAATTAAAATGTTTTCTTAACAACTAAGTAAACAATACTAGTGGACGTAGACCAGCCACTCTTTTTAAATCTTTTGAACCTCACTACATCACTAAGGGGGTTATTCCAACTTTGGAGGAAGTGGTAATCCGTCCCAAAAGTGACTGTAAAGTGACGGATATACCACCAGCCGTATTACGAGTCCATTATATCCTATGGAACTCGTAATACGGCTGGTGGTAAATCCGTCACATTTGGGACGGATTACCACCTCCTCCAAAGTTGGAATAACCCCCTAAATGTCTAACTAGTTTAAATTAGAGTTGTGAATTCAGATGACTTACATTTGGAATATTGTAAAAATGTTTCAAATCTTTCCAACCATTAAGATGGTGTGAAGTTTATTTAAATAATTGTGAGAAAATAGTGCTACAGCAATAGGTTTTGTAGAAACAAGTCCCTAAAAAATGAAACAAGCATAATTACTTTGCAAAACAAGGTATGCTCAGAATTATTGTTTTTAATGTAACAATTGTTTTCCACAGATACTGTTTTGCAATATTGATAAATATTGCAGCCTTTGAAAAATGCACCATTTCAATTGAACATTCAGATAATAGGGGTGAAGAGGGGCCTATTCAGAAAAGCATTTAGCAGTATGTGAACTAGTACTCCTGTATTATTCTTTTACATGCTCTTCGTGCCAATGCAACTTGGCTATAAAAACTATAAAATGGGAATAAAATGGAAGTACTCAGTGAATGTTCATATAAAATTAGTAGAAATGGAATGGACTGTGCTTTCTTTGCACTTTTACTTGAAGGAAGTTCATTGTTACAGGGATGTTTAAAAAAGCTATGTAAAAGCATGTAAATAGAGTACTCCAGTGGTACTGTTTCCGGTTATCATCAATGCTTTTATAAAAAAGCCTCATACATCATAAACTATTGAATGAATTTTAAAAAGAATAAATTGGGTATGTGATTTTATCCCATTTGTAGAATACTGCACACTGAGTACTAGAAATTTAAGATTTCCATATGGTAATAATGCATGTTCAGCCAAGGTAATATCGGCTCAAGTGCCTGCAGAGTGATTAAGATTTGTTCTTCAACAGTGCTCCACTGAGACCCTTTTCATTCATATACAATATACAATCATTCTTTGGAGTCTGTATTAGGCGTGTCGATGACCTTGCTGCTTACTGGAAATGTTGAGGTAGGTCTTAGTACAGTACACCTATGCTCCTTTGGGAAAATACTGATACGACTAAATTAACTTGCCACAGTGTACTGGTAAGGTTGAAGGAAACTCAGAACTTTAGGCTTTGACCTCAGCACCTTACTTTGCTGTGAGTTTTGCATGAACATAAATTGTGAGTAACTTGGTAAGATTTTGATTTTTCTCTGCAGGTCTTAACCTTTGTAAGTATAACCAGCAATAATATATCAATTACTTTGGGATGCACATGGAAACAAATACCTTGCAAGTTTTTGTTGTGAAGGTAATTTCATGGCCAGAATAAGGGTTATGTACAGTTGTGCTAGAGCTAGAGATTTGGCAGGTTCTGCAGCACCCCAGGGGAATCAGACTGTCACTGTAATCCACCCCAAAACCCTTTGTTGCCATGGTGCCCCTGAATGCCTTGGAGACAAAACAGGGCCCTGGTCTGAGTGGAATGCTGCTACTGTATATGTCCCACTAAAGACTTGCAAATTTTTAATAACAGTTCCGTTGTCAGCATATTGTTGTGGCTGCATCCACAGAAGTCTAGAGCATGAGTCTACAGTGACTAGAATATATTTTTATGCACCATCTGGTTGTAAGGGACTGCAATGGTCTAGGTACACACAATGTAGTGGTTTGTTAGAAATCAGGAGGGGTGTCTTCGGTGGCACTTGATGGTGGACCTTTTGTGGACCCTTTCAATTGTTGGCAAATGTCACAACTAAGGAAGTATAGCTTGGTCTGTTTGTAAAGACCGGGCCACCAGTAGCGTTTTTCTAAGAGTGAGATCATAGCTGCCACCCTGGCATGGGGAGATGCAACACCCTCATGTACTACTTTTATGAGATCTAATTGCTGGTCTTAGATGGGGATCACACAACCATCCACCCCTGGAATTGTTGCAAATGCAATGTTTTGGCCACTTAAATGATAGGAATATTTTGCATAATATGTTTTTGGTAAGGGCTTGCTGTCTGCCAAAGCTTTCACAGCAGCCAGTGTTTCATCATCTAGTCTTGTCTTGAGAATGAGTAATTGCAGCAACAAAAGTCACAGCTACAGCAGATTTGTCAGCTTCATCAGCCAAAGTGTTTCCTACAACATGTATTCCTACATGTTGGTGACCCAATATATGGCCTGGATGGGCCTGTGACAGCTTCTCTTTTAGATCAACTACCTTTCCCCACAAGAATTTGTGTTTAATGGTGTTACTCTTGGAATCTCTGAACCCATTAAGGCACTAGTAATGTAAGTATTCATTGAAGGACAGGACACAGTAGTACTAATCACACACAATCAAAATTGAAATTTCAGGATCCCTGTGTTCCAGTTCCAAAATTAGAGCCTTGAGCTCTGCAAGTTGGGTTGTACGTCCTCTAGGGGCTGTGTGTAGGTATGTAGAGGGCGGTGTTCACCATCCCTCTTTACTCCACGGTCAGCTGCACAAGCCATGGAGTATAGGTGTTTGGTAACTACAGCTGGTTGTTTTGAACCATCAGTATAAATTATATTTCTGTATGGATCAAGAGGCAAGATGCTAGGGGTTACTCTAGTTCATATTGAAGGAATTCTTGGCTCTCAAGTTTTTGATCAAAAGCATTTCAACATCATTGCCAGTCAGGAAGGTTGAACATTGAATACAATGCAGATGTAATGCTTTTGCAGTTGAAATGCTTGTTTTTGTAACATCCTCTAGGGCTGGCATCAGGGTGATGACAATAATGCTTTTCCCGCCGAGCAAGTGGCCTCTTCTTAATGACAGTCATTTAAACAGCAGTCATTTCTTTTCTGTTAGTGCAAAACGTTGTTCTACATTGGAGTATAAATGTGATTTATATGCTAGGGGTACTGTGTCACCTTCATTAAATGTGATATAGGTGAACCCGATGGCACTAGGAATTACCCTGATTATTATATTTTGTTTGTTGTCGCAAGCGTGTAGGTGTTTTGCTTCAAGCATGTCAATTTGTAATGCCCTAAGAATTTGGGTGTGTTGTGGTGTTCAGTGTTTCCTCGAGAAGTCTGGACGTATTTAATCATATAGTGGTTTTATATGTTGAACATATTATGGAATGTATGTTCTGCCAAAAGTGAAGAAACTCAGCAGTGTCTGTAGTTTCTTGTTGGTATTGGGAGGTTGCAAATATGCACATTTCTCTAGAAACTGTGGGGCTAGACTTTTACCCTCATCTGACAATTGGCATCCTAGAAATAGGATACTAAGAAAAACAATTTTGGTTTTCTAGAAGTTGAATTTGTAGCCTTGGGTAGTGAATCCCAAAATTATGCAATACACCCTTGCTACATCTGTGTTGAGGTCGTCATCTGCAAGATAGATGTCATAAACAATGGATACGCCTCAGAAACAATATCAATTGATATTGATGTCACATGGGCAGAGAACAATCCTGGACTGCTCTCATATCGCTGGTGTAAATGGCAAAATTTCCTTTGAGAGCTGAGAAGTACAAAGGTGCTTAAGTCCCTGCTTCCAGGCGCTAGATTTTAGCAGAAAAAAACATTGGAAATATCCAAGTTTGTTTTGTATCTTTTGAGCACGATGTTGTTTATTATTGCTGTGCTTTGTGAACTTTGAATTGGAAATGTGCATGTGTGACTGTTTAAGTGTCTGTAATGTAAAACTATTTTATATGAATGGTCTGGTTTCGCACCAGGAAACAAAGAGTTATTCATTGCAGAGACACAGGGTTCAATTACTCCCTGGAACTCAATTTGTGTGAGAATTACTCTCACCGGTGCTTTAGCCTCATGTTTAATAGGATACTGAGGTTGGATCTGTGGTGTTGCTCCTATTGGAATAACATGGTAGGGGGAATCTTTATCTCACCCCACCTAGTTGCGGTACAGTGCTGAGGATTGCGCCAATGCCCAATCAGCAGTGTAAGCTTCTTTTACTGTGTATGGAGCTAGGACTAAGAAAGGAGGCAAAACTACATCTTTTCTTTATGGGAGCATATGGACAAATTCAGGTGGCCAAACTTTTTCTGTTAATAATATAAATATATTAGTGTTAATATTCCCCAGAGAACTACTTAAATGGTGTGCTCAATGTCTCCCTCATTCTGAATTTTTATTTTCTAAACCCTATTGGGTGGGTAGATGCGCCGGTCTGCTGTTTCAATTTCAAGGATGTTGTTAGTCGGTGTCACATCCAGAAGATCTATAAGATTATGGCAATATATTGTGACTTCTGCTGCGCTGTCTAGCAGAGTCACTGCCCACATCCTGTTCTTCAGTAATGGTCTCATATTTTTGGCATGTTTAGCTGAAATAGTTGTAACCTTTTTCTTTTTGAATTGGGGTTTATATTCTGGAAGTTTCTCTTCCTTTTTCGTGAAGGTTTCCGAAAAAGGATTGTGTTTCCTTTTTCATCTTCACATACTTGTTTCAGTATTCTGACCACCCTCTTCTCTTACTGCATTTATCAGATGGGTCCCGGAAGGAACGAGATGGGTGAGTGTCAGTCTGTCAGAAGTTTTAATAGTTTCCCTAGTTCTAAGATTGTAAGGTTTTCTGAGTTCTCCGATTGAATTATCCTCTTTGGCTTCTTCTAGCTTTATTAGATTTTTGTTTATCCCAGCTTTTTTTAGAGCCCTCTTGTGCTTGCTTAGTATTTTCCTTACCAGAAGTACTTTGTAATTGGGGTTTAGTTGGTCTGGCCCCCAGTCTAACCCAATCTGTACTAGTACAAGTTTTAAAAATAATCTTTGCAGCTCGCGTTCCTGATCCCATTGAGAAACATCCTGGAGCCACTGGCATATTGACACAGCTGCTGCTTCCCCTTTAATGTTACTGAAAATAATTGAGGAGACTGTGTCAAAATTACACATTAATTTCATCCCCAAGTCCTGGGCCACCCCGTTTTCATTTTGAATTTGTTTTAACACTTCGGAAGATTGACAAGTGTTGATGTACGATGTGTGGTGGTATATATTGCAGCAAGGACTGTGCCCCAAGTGGTACAGTCCTCCATAGAGGGCACCATAAATGTGCTTAAGAGGTTGAGCCTTGATCCTGGAGAAAGTTGCACACCTGGGCCTCTAAGACCATGCTCACATATGTATCAAAGGGTGACCTTGTACCTTGGGCTGAATGTGTATAGAGATATGTGGCAATCTAATGTCTCATTACGTACGTAGCAGAAGGTGCGCCTGTACATTTGTTGAGTTTTGGTTGTTGAAATGGCCTAAAATCAAAATAATGGGTCAGCTTGTAACCCTGAGAACCTGGGTAATACATCAAATCATAAACAAAATTGGCAACCCCTGGGAGAACTTTAAAGCCTGTGCTCCCTTGGCAACATAAAACTAACATAGACAACAGAGTTATATGTTCATTTCATGTACTTCTTTATTGCTTTACTAGATCACAAAGGTAAATGTCCAATAGGGTCTTCAAAAAGAATCTAATTGACGTCTATGTGTAATAAATCAGTTGTAGAACAATATGCCAAAACAATTCACATGCATATTATCCACTTATAGTGAGAAGCATTTCAGAGACTAAACATTTTACCTGGGTCTCTGAGAGGATGCTGAAGACTATGTTCCACCTCACAATATTTCATAATGTTAGTGAATGTTCTGTGGCCCTGTTATATATGAGTATGATCTGGGACCAATATATGAAAAAGCACTTTATTACTGCAGGATGACCCTTACACTTTAAATGGCTGATATCTGATGAGACTGAATGATGAGATTCAAACTTTAATATACAGTTTTTAATTATTTAAAGAGTTTTAGGAGGACAGATTTACATATTTCTGTGACTCAATTTTGGCTTCGGTAGCTACATTTTACACATTGTTTTGCTGCTGGTGTGGCATTATCGTTATTGTTCACCACCAGATGAACACTCTTTCCACTTCAAACTATAAAACTGCTTGGAATGGGGTGCTGTAGCCAATAATTATGGGTCTACATGTGTGTGCTCTATATTTTTCATTGCTTATTTATTGTACTTAGATGAGTTGGGAGTTTTAAAATGTATAAGATATATAGTGCTGGTTTCAGCGCATGCTACATTTTCTGTTCGACATGTTGTTTGAGCGATCTTAATTCAATGCATGTTAATATTAGCAGACATTATAATCAGCATGTTTTCTATGATGGAACAGCAATGACAGACGGTAGTGATGTTCATAGCAGTGCACCTTATGCTGGATTGTTTTACCAGAATATATGTTTGTTGATGACCTTTAAATATTTTAACAACATAGCCCCCCTGCTATCCTCAATTTTTACATAAATGTTTTATGTAGATCTGTTTCAATGACAGTGGGCCATTATTTTTTTTTCACTAACATTAGGAATGTTTGAAACCTTATTATTTTAACTTGAGCTGACACTGTTTTCCAGAACCCCCTACTCTGAAAATTGGTACAGTACCAGAACTTGTGTGTGCTCCTAAATTTGCTTCACAAACAACCCACTAATTTTCCTGTTGCATACTTTCACGATGAAATCCTTGATTAGTTGTCTCTGGTGATTGCAAGTTGTGTCGAAATTAACTGGATTTTTTTTAAACATAGTTAAAAATAACAACAACAACTGGGAAAGTGTAATACTGGGCACCATTGTGATGCTCCCTCTATGGCTCTGACGTCAAAGAACGAGGGCTACTTTTGCATGATCTTCACCCTAAAGATGTTATCAGGACACAGGCCTGTAATGTCAAAGTGTACACATAATCTGGAAGAAAAGGGTTACTGAATAGGGTATCACATAACAAGATCCTAGTCTGTATTTTGTCTCCATTTTGCCCGACTTGGGAGAGATGTTTGTATTTAATGTAATGAAAAACAAAAGGCCATAATATGGCCAGGGCAAAATTTGAATTACCTTGGCAAAAATTCGCAAACTTCCGTTACCAAAAAATATTTCCTGCTTGAACTTGCCTGCTCGAAAGTCTTTTTAACGCAAGGTGCATCCTCGCTTAAAAGGGTCACGTGAGATACCAGCAAAGCGGATTTCACTACTAAAGTCTAATTTTGTGTAATTCTACAAAACCAGAATGGAGTTTCATGAAATTTCATGTGAAATAATTATGCAATCTTGCACATCCCTACCATGAATCCCCTCTTAATTCTCTCCGTCTTTTAAACTACGTCACAAGTTATGAGAAGAAGCTCTATTTTTCATTTTTCTTGGATCATTTTAGCACTCATGAGCTTTTGCTATTAAAGACAATTTACCTTTTAAGTTATTCTTTCCATCAAATGATAGTCCTTCAGCGCCGGGAAGATAAGGCAACAGTAATGGCAAGGCAGTTAAATTTCACCCTTCTGAGACTAGGTTACATAGATAGTGCCAGGGCTGGGCATTTTTGCCTGATGACTATGGTATTTTGCACTAATAGGCTAGTGTGAACGTTTGATTTTGCACTGGTTGAAGTCCTCTTCACAATCTTCCCACCATCCCAGATGATATCCACTTTCCCCTGCTCTTGTGTAGTCATCTACATTTCCACTTCTATTTGCTTGGCTACTCATTATAAGTTGATGTGCACGTCCCTCTCTGAAGGGGGGCACATGTACTGTTTCTATGCACAGGGCTCCTCTGCCTGCTGTGAAGTGGGCTGTTCTTTATAAATAAGTCCAATAATAAAGAAACCAATAAATGCATAAACAAATGCATTTTGGGCAACATTCTGGTGCAAATGACAGCGTAAAGCTGCATGCCCAGCTATTCGGTTTTTCCTCTTTTTCAGCCACCAAAATTACAGCGCTACTTTACAGACCTTGAAAAGGGATGTCTGTTTGGCGCTCCTAGTGGCACAAAGAACAGAGAATGTCGAAACCTTGAAACCGGAGCATCTTTCAGACTATCAACAAAACAAACAGATTCTGTTCAATTAGCCAATGTGCTGTGAACGCTCTATTTTATTTCGTATTGTTTTATATGTTGTATGGTGTGATCTCACACAGCATGAGTTTTTCCCTCGCTGCTTCACAGCTCCTTACCCAGTGAGAAAAATGTGTGGAACTCGGTACAAATATTTAACTTCATCAGTGATGGAAAGAAGGCCCATCACCCTGTGATACCTGTTTTTCGTAAATTATTCATCAAAGCCATCACTCTTTTTTATTCCAGTACAAATTCTGCATGAGAGTAGTTTTCTTTTTGCTGTGGAAGTACAAAAGGCATTTTTATTACCTGCTTTTTGCCTCACAAACAAGCTGTTTAAAATATCCATGTAAAATATAAAAACAGAGCAAAAGATCAAAACAAGAAATTGTTCCAAGTAGCGCACGGATCATCAACTCAGCTGCCCAAGTTAACCCCAGTTGCTCAGGTCGTTATTTCAGATGTAATTCAGGAGTGGTCGCAAATTGGTCTCCTGTAATTGGGCAGTGCGCTGCCATCCAAGAATTGTGGAAAGAGATATTTGGATTCTTGAGAAGGGTTCGGCAGATAAAGCTGGCTCCTACTATATGGTTTATAGTCCTGAGTGTGTCATCTCAAGGAGAGGATAGGAATGTGCCATATCATGTTAAATATGGCGCATTCCCACCCTTTTCCTGCATTCTGCAGCACACATGAAAAGAGGAAAACACCTCTCAGTATTGTTTTTGTGCAGGAAGGTGCCTCCCCTGTAAAAAAAAACAATCCTGCATGCAACACAAGCACTTTTGCACCATGGTGCAAGGGTGTTTGTGTTGGTGCTAGTCAGCCAATTGTTCACCAGTGCAGGGAGAAAGGACATAAATGCTCCATAGTCCTTAAATATGGTGCATTCCTGCCTCTTCACACTGGCATAGCACAAGACTGCAAAAAAACTTGCAGAGCTTCCCTACTCCAATTTCCCATAAATGTAGAACCTGGTTTGTACCTTAATAAATACAAATATTTGGAATCAATAAATACCCTACATTAAAATGCTGTCTAGATAGGGTACTGGTAATTACTGGGGCTATTTCATGATACTTCAACTCGCGTCATCAGTATTCCAACAGAACGGAATACCTAAGTAAAAAAAAAACTTTTAGAAAACAACTCTATCATATTCTGCCTTAGAGTCCAATAGACATTTTATTGGGAACCATTTAAATTATTGTTTTGTTCACACTTCACTATTACATTCTGACTAATAATTTGTTGTTATATCGACGGAGCTAGCTCGGTGGGTTAATGCCACACCAACAGCAAGTCGTGTATTAACTGGAAAACGTAGGAACGAATCCTAGTAAGGACAATAAAACCTTTTATTACTCTAAGTACCATGGTTTATGGACGTTAGCTCTGTTGTGAGATTCACAGCAATCCATGAACAGGGAGGCGATATTGTGATCTTGAGGTCAAGCATCAGTTTTGTCATGTTTTATTATGTTGGTATGGTAGGATCACTTCTTTAAAACGTTGTCGAAAATAACTACATTTCAGTTTACGAGGCACGAAAAGGTGTGTACCTCAAGAAGCGATCTATACACATGTCTAAGTACTCGCACAGCCACTTGCAAGATTCTGACGCCATATCCGAGTAAGTGCAGGTGTCTTTCAGCATGTCCATGCCCGCACCACCCGTGCTATTGCACTCAGTGCGATGGGATGAGGGGGACGATTTTCTCTCAGCAGAGTACCGGAAGTGGCAATTACCTGACGTCAGCAACCTGTAGCAGCTTGCGCTGGCTGCAGGTCATAGTCGGGCCCAGCCCCAAAACGCCCTTAAGGACCTGAGCTCGGAATGGAATGTTGTTGACTTTAGAAGCCAGATGAGCAAAACATGTCTTTTGTTAAAGTGCCTATTTGAAATGCAAAACCACGCTAGCACTGTATTTACTTCTTTTTATTTCAAAATCAGATTACAAGGAGGCCCCTCGGAAGAGACTTTGAATAGAGTAAGCAATGAATATTCATGCCTTTGAACCGAAACAGCAAATAACTACCACACGAAATGCTTAGAATGCAAGGACAATAGGTCCAAGGGTTTTCCTATCACTTCTGCTGCATTTCACATCAACTGTAGCGAAAATGCTACAACGTCAAAGGGCAGGATTTAAAAGTAGGCGAACACATTTATGACAGAACACAAGCTTCAGTTCTGAGCAGATTAGAATTCCTGAAATAAATATCGGTCTGAGCATTTCAGAGATAAAGTTCATTTATAAGAAGCAGCTTAAATGCCGAATAATTATATGTTGCAATAAAGGACATTTCACTCTAGAATTATTCATTAATTGCAGTTGGGATTCCGCACACACTTTTCAGGGTGGGGGCAGCTCGTATTCATTGCACCCTGAGAAAAGCCGGAGGGGGGGTGGGGGGCGCTTAATTAAAGCATTTATATCTTTTCATTTTTTGTTAGTTCCGGAATACTGAATACATATGTGGCTGCTGCTTACACCCATTCATCAGTTAATTTATGGGGGAAATTATATGTTCGGAATGCCAGCATCTTTGTTGTGCTGGTCAAGAAGTTAAAATAAAGGAGAAGGAAAACCATGAAATACTTTTCCTGAAAAGAAATGACTTTTTGCAACGATCATTGAGTTTGCTTTCGTCATAAGTATATTATTTTATGTTCCAAAACCAATTTCCTTCCTCAAGAAATAACAATCCATACTTTAAAATGCAGTAAACAATGGTCTTTTTTTTAAATCTAGAATGCCCCATACCCTCTCTGGGCCTAAAGGCCATCAATTATGATGGTACCCCCTGGTCACACCCTCTAAGGTGATGTCATAGAAATGTGAGCAAAGTAAATCCAGGAATACGCCTCCTGGGCAAAACCCACAACCAGAGAGTTCTACAGAAGATGTAAATCTAGGTGCCGCCAGGGACAGAAGTTACAGCAAGAGGGCACATACCACAAGCACTGTCACTAGTCGACCAGGTGGAGGTTTACCTCACCTTACAAGTAGTTAAACATCTCAATGTCTGATAGTATAGAGAACAAATGAGAATAACCTCTTGCTATAGTGCATATCATGGTATTACAGGTGACACCTCTTTTCAATGCAATAGGATACTTCAAGCAACCCCTCGTGTATTTCTTGTATTTATTTTCCTTCAGTATAGTTCCAACATGACGCTTTTGGGCTACCTCAATTGTTACAAGACACTCCCGTTAATGAGTGAATTTATAAAGACTTCCACCTTTTATCTCTGGAAACTAAATGGCTTTATTGCTTGATCTTTCTTTTAAATTTATGCAGCTATTAGCAAAGCAAGTCGATCTCCTTGTGTATTTATTTATTTTTGCCTATGTTTCACTCAACACCCTCTCCCAAACCCTTTTTTCTGACGTTATCTCCCTATTTCTTGTAGTCTTTTGACCTTGATTACCTTTACACATAATTCTCCATATCACACTCTCCGTGGATCTGCCTCCGACGTTCTCTCTCTGTCACCATATGTTTTAGGTCTCTGATTCCCAGTCGCGGCTCACATGTTATAAAGGGGGCTTGGGGGGGAACAGAGGGGGGAACCTGAGGAAAATTAATTAAAAAAAACAAAATAACACACTTACCTTCCCATGCTGCACCTGCGCCATCACGCTGCTCTTCTCCTGCAGGCTCCAGGCACAGGCTCCTGGCCTGGCCTGCGCCAATCCTGACGCTGCTCAGTTCAGCGTCAGGATTGGCTGGGAGCACCCAGCAGGGCACTCCCAGGCAGACTTAGAGCCTCTGCAGGCCTTCTCCAGCCCGGCAACTGTGAGACAGCCTATTGCGCATGTGCGTTTGGCCGGCCCGAGATGGCCGGCCAAACACACATGCGCTCTGAGGGGAGTGCACAGTGCACTCCCCTCATCCAGGCACCCTACAAGGCCTCACCCCTTTCACAAGGAAAGGATAATAAACATGGTTTATTATCCTTTCCTTGTGAATGGGTTTGCAGTGGTTGCTGCTGGCGGGGGCGATGCTCCTCCACCCATACGGAGAAGCCGCCACTGCTGATTACTCATTTTACAAACTGTAAGGGAGCTAGTTACTAAGGTTTAGCAGGGGTGGTGGTATGGAGCAAAGCAACAAAACACATTGTGTTGATTTACTAAACATTAAAAAAGTGCCTGGGTACAGAGCAAACATGTGTGGTGCCATGCAAATGCCCACACAACCCTTCCTAAAGATAGACCATTGTTTAGCAATTCTGAAGACAATATTACTTTCCTTTGATTTATTTTTATTCAGCCTGCTTTTCAATGGGTAAAACACATATCATTTTTCAATACCAGTTTTATGATTCAAATAGTACTATTGAGTAGAAGGAGATGGGTTTGCATATAGGTTACAGAACCTCTAACTGACCATCAAAGAATCCTTGAATGCGTCTAAATAAAAACAACGAAAAATACTATTCAAAGTTTAAAATGCAATATCGTAAGAGAATGCACTACTTACTAAATGGTGACACAAATGAGGAATGAAAACAACACAAAATCCATAAAATGTCTTTTTGGCAGCCATAATCATCATATTTATTCATCACCAATCATACTGGTGTTATTGTAATCACTATTATGAGTAAAGAGACCGTTTATTAGGTACTCATTTTAACTTACAAAGTGTTTTATTATGTCTAAAGTTGAGTACAAAGTGCTACATATCCAATAAGTATATAAATACAATTATATCAGTTTACTAGTATTGTAACAGCTACATTGAAAAACATTTTTTACAATTCTTGGATCATTAACAATTAAACTTTTTATAACACCCAACACCTCCACATGCATTATATGTGCAATTTCCTAACAGAATTCATTTTTAATAAAATATTCATTCTTATTATGGCTGTCTCTGTAAAAGAGTATTTTACCATCTACCTTAAAACACATCTTCAGCCTATCCAAATACAGCTTTCAGTCACTTCCCTGAGAAAACTTGACCTGTTGACACTGAGCAAGACTACATCATTGGTTTTATCAATTAAATCTGCGTCCTCAATGTAACTGTGTCCAGCATGTTTCATTCATTTGGTCCTTGACCTCTTTACATTTTGACTTCATTGTGCAATGCCTAAATCTCTTGCCAGTTCCGGCTGGACTGTTCCAATGGGGAACAGGATAAAGATCAATTTGCATATGGCTGGGTCCAAACAGGGGTACCTGGTGAGCAAAAGAATGATGGCTTTAACCCACATCTCTCACTGGGGGTGAGTGTTTGAAAAGCTTCAGCACTGTCCATGAACTTTTTGTGTTTGCTATGCTCGACATAAGTGGCCAGGGTATTCCCAGATGTGGATCTCTTGTTCACTGTGCCACTGGATTCAAGATAGCCTGGCTGATGAAGGGTGATACCCTGAAATCAGTCCCAGGATGCTTGGTTTCTGGTCCACGGAGGACCTGGCCTGGCAGTTCATGCTGGACTGTTCCCAAGGGGAAAAGGGTCAAAATTGATTTGCATATAGGTGGGTCCAAATTGGGGTGGCATGGTGAGCAAAATAATGAAGGATTTAACCCAGATCTGTCACTGGGCTTGAGTGTCTGAAAAGTTTCAGCACCCTGTCAATCATCTTGTTGTGTTGTAATGCCTAACTCTAATCAACAATTGTTCATCGAAGTGATGTAAGTAGTGGTTCCAAGCACTGTCAAAGCCAACGAGTCTCACCTTTGTGACCTATTTTTGGTGATGATGTACAGCATTGTTAAAATCAAAATATTTTTTGCTGATGTTGTACAGCATGGCCCCACCCTATCATGATGCGACATGTGCACAGCACATATGCATCTTGATACCACTGATACCAGTGCCATTCAGCAGGCACATACATGCATAATTATATATGCCTGCACATGCATCATAAAGCTTGTGTCTACTAAATGATTCATAAGCTATTTGGTTTATTTTCTTGTTTACCAATCAAAGATGTTATACACTTGGTACACTAAATAAAAATTAAAAAAAAATCTGAATTGTGCAAAAGTGCAATTGATTAAGGAGAGTGGTCTAGCGGTAACTGGGATATCCAATGCCATCCAAGAAATGTTAAGCAAAGTAACAAAAAAAGGACCGTGAGGCATGGACATGCAAAGGAGAAAGATGTGGGTGGAGCAACTAGGAGTTATTAAATTAAACAAACAAAAAAAGCCAGGTGAGTGTATAATGGAAAGGATAATTTGCATCTGGAGAAGAGCAACATGGAGAGTGGTCAGGGGGTTTGATGTAGGGAGAAGCACAGGAGAGAGATAGCAGCACATGAAATAAAGAGTATGCTGTGGCGGGTATTTGGTGGGGGTAGGAACACAAGAGAGACAGCTGGAAAACACATGTACTCTCATGGAGTGCTTAATAAAAATAAAAAGTGGTTTCCTAAAAGTGAGCGGCGGAAAGATACTGGCCAGCCAATCAACAGACTGGTAAAGAAGATATGCTCTACATGAGAAACACACACACAATCCCATTGTAAGTTCCTGGAATAGCTTATAAAAGCTCTTTCACAATCTGGCAGCTAAAAGATGGCTTGGAGGCAAGACTTAAGTTTGACAACTGATCCTAGTTTTCATAATAATTACCACACTATTTTGCAGCTTCTGTGTCATAAAAAATGATAGCAAAAAATGTGAAAGGCGTCCACTATGATTTTTACACTATTTTTGGATCACATATTTACAATATTAACTCCTCATGTAAATGACTTTGTTGTGTAAAATGTCCTCCGGGTAGATTGCCAGAAAACAGAATTCCTTTCTTGGCTGGAATACAGCAACGCTTTATAGATTGGGCTTCCAAAATACCAGCTGTGTGAACTACAGCTGTCACAGAAGTTTGCTGCATGCACTATGCTGTATTCTCCTAGACACACACATATTTTCCGTATCCTAAGTGATCTTCATTGGCTCCGTATTTACAAAAGAATACTGTCCAAAAGTCTTTGCAAGTCCACCGTGCGTTTCAACAGCGGGTTCCGATTGTTTACCATTGAGATTCTGCTGCCACATTCAGTAAGGTCTCTGCGGCCTTTTACAGATCACATTGTAACTGGTGTGGGACATGAAAAGGCAAGACGAGGCGCTTCTCTTTCTTCGTTCTGGCCGCCTAGGAATGGACTGCCCTGCCCTTCTGCCTGAGAACTGAAATAAGCCACCTTGCATCAGAAATTATCTGAAGACTTGGTTATTTCCTAAGTTGTGTTTTGTTCCCTCTTTTGGTTTTGATTCTTAGCACCAGGATAAGAGAGCAGCATAGAATTTTTTAGCAATCCAGGTGCCAAAAATACTTGTCTTGCAGTTCGCCATACAAACGCAAGGAATGTAGAGACAGCTTGTATAAGGAAGTGGGGAGGTGGAGATTGTAACAGCAATGCCGCCACGTTACAATTTAGACATTTTTTTTAACACAGTGTCGTCACAAACTCTGGGCAATAATAAAAAATAGTATCTACAGCCAACGTTAACTCAAAGATATCATATGCCATTGGTGGAAAGAAAGTGGTTACAAGGATAGGTTTTCATGTCAGGAGGATGAAAATTATTTTGTTCAAATAAACAGTGTGTGATCCACATGCACTAGTGGGAGTCTGCAAAGTAACCACAGTGCATCTTCCATTTCAAGCAATTCTAAACAACAAATACATAAGAATGCGGTCTTCTCAGTGCAGTAACACACAATGTAGATAACCTAGGAGCTGAATCAGATTTCGTGCTGAAGTTGCACAAGAAGGACTGGGGGGAGCGGGGGGGGGCGCTGATACCAATCCTCAGTAAGCTTTAGAAGGTGGGAGGGGAGAACCAGGACTATGCGAAGATTTAGTTACTGTGTTAAATACATGACCAAATGCATACCCTTTGTAGCAATTTGTTACCCCGGCTAAGTAAGACCATTTCTTTGCTACATTAATTACCAGAGAAACACTGAGTCTGGGAGGCATGGACATACAAAGCTAGAAAGTGAGACTGATTGCACATAGGCAGCCCAGCTCAGGACCTGTGGCCTGATTTATCCCAGAGATTCCTTGGGCAGTGACAAGGGATTTTTTGGCGACCATATGTTTGACTGCAGTCACTCATTCCCCCTAAAAGTCTTAATTCCCCCTCTATTGCTGCAATTGGCTTCTTTCTGTTTGAGGAGAATATCCAGTACATGAAACTTTGTTCACGTCCTGCTGCAGTTTAATTCATGCATTCCCGAAATACACTCACTGCTCTGACTATCCACATCATAAAAACCGAACCATTATTAAACTGGGGCAGCTAATGTGGTATTTAGTCCGGGTCTCAATACACAGTCATAAGCACTCAAAACTATTAAAAAAAGTCAGGAGAAAGCATAGTCCCAAAGACAAAAATAACTGAAACAGGAACCGGAGCCCCTCCTTGTAACATCTCTAACCCATGTTTAGGTGGCTACAAGATGAATTACATATGTAAGGGATTGTTATTCACACGCCTTCCCCCTAACGTCTCACCAGCATTTTGAAGAGAAAAACTATGGGCTTTCCTACTTGTATCACTCTGTTCCCTATAAATAGAAACATCTGCTTGCCAAAAATATAAAGAGCAGAATAGTGCTGTACTAGCAAAATTACAAGACTTGGGTGACTAAGGTCACTTTACGTTTGGTTTTTACAAATACTGTTGTTGAAAAGAGAAATGTATATTTATTGAAACTATGGCGTGTTCCTAGTTACTCCAACGGGCGTTTAACTGTATAAATCTCATATTTAAAGGAGCATATCTTCCTCACCTCCTGCTGTAAATCACCTGTGCTCCCTACAGCGCATCATGCGCCCATAGTGCGCTCAGCCCTGTGATTCTGCACAGGACACCAACCACCACTGATTGGATGCACAACCCTCCAACCAGCATTTTCCAGAAGCAAAGCATTTGGTGCGCTTAAGATGTGTTTGCCTAGTGCTCCCATGAAGCAGAGGCATAACACAGCCCCCTGCAGCTCCCACAGTGTAGGGTAGACCCAAACCTTCAAGGGGGACCCAACTCTTCAGGCCCTATTCAACCCAAGGCCAAGGAATATCTGTAAGATTTGCATGACTCAAAGACCCTTTATCACATTTTGCATGGTGGGTCCTGCCACCATGAAGCCCAGTATAGATGCTCTCCTAAGTAAGTGGACACAAACCAGCAAGTTTATTAAGCCTTTGTGCCACCACAAAGTAACACAAAACAATGCAAAATGCAATACAGTCTTGATATGTTATTTACTTTCCAGAGCAGTTTGTTTGTGCTCAAAAAGTGCCCCTTTGTAGCACAAAGAGTGCTTTGTTCTCCTTTGTTCTATTTTGCACCAATGGGGCACTCCATGGGTGATACTTGGGCATGCCAGGAAACTGCCCATGGTCTTTGACACAAAGGCTTGTCTACTAGACTTGTTAAACTGTGCTTTGCATCAGTTACTAATTACACCTTGCACTGTATGACACACAGCCAATGAGTGAAATGTGTAAAAACATATCTAGGCATAGGATTTTGTGCGGGTACCTGCTCCTTTCAGCACAAAACCTACGCTAGACGGTATGCACACACCTATACACTATTATGAAAAAGTGTGTGTGTATTGCCAGGCAGCCTTAAAGATTGCCAGCGCAGGGAAAGAGAACAGCAATAAGGAATATTTAGCAAATATGTCTCTGTGCTGCTTTTTCTCGTTAACACAATGCAATACAGCAACGTTTGCTGCTGTACTGCGTTGCACTTTTTCCGAATCTGACCCAAAATGTGCTGCTCTGATGGTCAAGGCCCACTGCTCCACTAAAGTTCATTAACTAGTGCTCTCTTGAAACGCATAAACCCTTTCTTCCCTTGTCCACATCACAGACATCACAGTGATGTGCATCACCTCGTACCTTCATAAGCACGTCACAACATGCTCCATGCTGCACACCATTGAGTGTTTAGTTAATTACATCACCCTTTGTCTTCTACTTGCCGTCTGTGCCTGATTGTTGGTTTGTGCTCACTGACTTCTACAGTTGTTGGTTTGTGCACCAGGGAGCCTACCTGTCTCTTACACATTTGGAAAATTGTTGTCAGCAAGTGTGTTTGTGTATCCAAGTTCCTGTTCTATATGATCACAAGTACCTATATGTTTTGATAATCAGAGTAACCGAACCATCATTATGAAGACAGTATTTTTAGGAAAAGGAAATACATCCATATAACTGAATTTGTGAGAGTTTTAAAGTATATTGTAGTATTAAATGTCATATTTATTTTCAGCAATCGCTGTAATTAATCCCCAGAGAATGTGAGGGAATGTTGGGTCCAAACATGTTTTATCACTATCAACATCAAAATGAGAGGTGAGGGGCATCCTGAATGATCAAAGTCTGATTCATCCCTCGAAGTAAAAAAGAGCATTTTTATAATTTTACATTTAATGGATTCTGTGTCACATGACCGATCTGTTCTTGTGATCAACTGTCAGTGTGTGTTGATGCAGAATTTTATTCCCGGAAAAACAGGTAGCACTCATAGAGTTAATGAGCAACAGAAAGACATGATCCTCGCGTGCAGAAGAAAAGGGATGGGATGAGCAAAGCCGTCTGTGCGAGCCTCCTCCGCGTGCTTGTCGTAACCTGTTTTACAGTAGCAATGTCTAAGAAACAAATCAACCCTAAAGCGCCCTGCAGGGGCACTTGTTCTTTTTATTGAGCAATCATGATTACAGTCCTTCATGAGCATGGGAAGAGGTTAGAAAGTGAATCACAGTTTCTAAAGCTGCCTGTACATGAGCTACAGGGCAGCACGTGGTAAGAATATGCTGCTACCGTGTCTGATGTCTGCTTTGCTCCCACACTGAACTCCTTTGTCCTCGTGGATCACAGGTGAAGAGTCTATCAAATGGGAGCTCAAAGAAATCTCTTGAATCTCACACACAGCTCCATATAATGGATGAACTGCTGCTTTGGTGCTAGAAATCATACTTAAGCATTTTTATAGATGTTCAGCTGTTCTATGGACTGGGGTTTGTGTACCAACCTCCAATCCATAAAAGCAAATGAGCCTTTTCAGACTCGCATATTTCACATTAGCTTAGATTGTGTCTTTGCCCAAAAAAAATATAGAGTGTCTTAAAATGTTGCGACTGAACCACAGAACAGCCCTAGCGGAAATAGCACGCTAGAATCTTTACTGTAAATCACTATATATATTGATTAATTTGGCATGATTGACAGTATGAATGCTATTTTGAATACTTCCAATGCAATCTTCAGTCATGTGCGAATATATATATATAAAAATATATATATATATATTTGTAGGAGGAGCAAAATATAGCCTGTCATAATATAAGCATGCATATTATATTTTCATTATTCATACTTATATTGATCTCAAAGAGATTTAATCAATACACAAATGTGTGCAATCCAATACATAGTTGTTTTAGCCCCCACCTAGGGTGTTAGATTAGTGGTAATATTTTCAATATGCTCTCCACACCAGGGATTGATGTACCAAAATGTATAGGGTCAGGGTTAGCCAATCTTGGCATCAGGCCCAACCCGTCTGGATCTTACAGGTGAGATTGAAGTGTCATCCAATGCCAGCACGACTGGCCCTCTCCCTTCGTTTAGAAAAACAATCTTGGTGTATAGTATATTTTCTGCCATGCTTGGAGATCAGATTGGAGATAAACTCATCAAACTGCCCTTTAAGGGGAGAAGTAATACTGTTTTGGCTTCATAGGTAGAAGGAGTGGCATGATGCCACAACACACCTTCCCCATCCTATCTTCTTATCAAATCAAAAAAGCAATCTTGATTATGCCAGGTCAGGTAGGCCATTGACCACATTCTTTAGAAAAATGGTACTGGGTGTCTAATTTGCTTTCTGCCTCCTGGAGTGGCCATATTCAATAAAAATCCCTAAATCGGCTTGACATGGGGTAGAAAGACTGTATGAGCTTCAAGGTTTAGATTTGTGGACCAGTGCCAAGACAGGCTAATCATCATCCAATTATTTTGTTTATTTTTAAATCAAATATCTGGTCTCTATTGTGTATCTGCCCCCTGCAGAGGAAATATTAGGGGTAAACCTGCCAATCTACTTCCCTATGGGTTATTAAGTTGCTTTGGGGTTCAGAGGTCAAGGGTGGCCTGATGCCACAACAGGCCTGTTCCTACCCCTTTTGTTACTTACCAAATATCCATTAAAGAAAACAGTTCCTTGACTCTACTGTTCTTTCTGCCGTACCCCCATAAGGAGGGCAGATTGTGGAAAAATACCTCAATCATCCTTACAGAAGAGTTGAAAGACACCTTGTCCTTCATGTGTTTGGGGATGGGGCATTATGCCAGGACCCTATTCCCTTATTTTTTTTGTATAACAAACCATAGTGTCTATGGGACATTTCACCTTCACACCCAGGCTCAGCAAGTTCTTGTAAATGCCCAATATGCTCACCTCACAGTGACATAAATGGTGGGGAATTTAGTTGATGGGTGTAGTAATTCTAGTATCAATATATCAAACACTCTGTGTCACTTAAGTGACTAACACACAGTATGCTTTCTTTGGCTGCCCAAATGCAAAATGTGCTTAAAATCCCACCTCTAGCTACCCTTTTATTGAGTCTGTAAGCAATGAAACCAGTTCCTTAGTCTAAAATCATGTCTTCCAATTCCAATTTCTTTATCAATAATCCTGACTTTTAGATTTTAATAGATGTATTATTTCTAATTGTGAGGAGAGATTCAAACAATTCAAATAAGCAATTCAACATGGTCTAAGATCATGCAAGCACATATTATGCAATTTGTACACATAAAAAAATTTATTTTTATTTTTTACAGGTATTGACAAATGATGCAGTAGCCAAGGCCTTTATATTCAAAGATTATGGCCCTCATTACGACCCTGGTGGTCCAAAGACCACCAGGGCCACGGTGGTGGTCTCACCACCGAGGGGCCGGCGGTGAAGACTGCTACATTACGAGTGTGGCGGTTTGGCCTCTGCCAAACTGCCACATCTCCGCAGGTACTGCCAGGGCGCTAGGAATGCCGGGGTGGAGGACAGCACCCAAGACGGCCGGCCAAAACATACCTCTAAAAGTGGCATTTTCAGAATTACAATTTAAAATTTGACTTCACCGTAAGTTGTGATTTTAAATTGTGAGTCCAGTGGTACCAAACTGTGAGGGGTTCTCATCTCCCCCTGATTGGAAATTACACTTATAAAATGTAATAAGATAATCACAATGTTATCCAACTTGAGAGATAGGTCTTAAAGTAGTGAAAAACGAATTGAAGTTTTTTTCACTACTAGCACATGTAAAGCTTAAATGTACATGTCCTACTTTTTACATACACTTCACCCTGCCCTTGGGCTGGCTAGGGCCAGCCTCCGGGGTGACTTACATGTATTAAAAGGGAAGGTTTGGGACTGGCAGGAGGGTTAACTTGCCAGGTTGACAGGACAGTTTGAAACTGCACACATAAGCTCTGCAATGGCAGGCCTATGGCATGCTTGAAGCGCTACTGAATTGGGTGGCACAATCAGTGCTGCAGGCTCAGTAGTAGCATTTAATTTATGGGCCCTCATCACTATTAGTACAGTCTACTAGGAAGTTATAAGTACATTAAATATGACAATTGGGATAAGCCAATGTTATCACATTTTAAGGAAAGACCGCACACACTTTAGCACTGGTTAGCAGTGGTAAAGTGTCCAGAATCCTGAGATCAGCAAAAACTAAGTCAGTAAAACAGGAAGTCTGAAGGCAATAAGTAAGTGAAAACCACACCAAGGATGCCAGGTCTAACACTCATCCTTGCTGTATATTGCTAAAAAGCATGAAGAGGATGGCCACAATACTCACTTAAAGCTAATGTGTCAAATGACAGTCACTTAGCATCACTTGAAACTTAAAACTGTTGTCTCCTGATCCCCTCAGGGACCAACAGTAAGAATCCCTTTTTGAAACATAAAACAGTAGAAGCAAATCTTTTGATGACATCAGGTTAGTAACCCATAACATAACACTGGAATTTTGAGAGCACTATTGAAGACAATGAACTGACCCAGAACCAGTGATGGCCAGTACAGACTTTCTGCTCCAACAGTCAAATATTTGTCTTGCAGTTGCTCTATCTATTTTTATTTTATAACATTCTACCACCAGTGGGAGGAATGCTCTAATAGCCTCATAGTCCTTCTGCCTCAGGATATTAGGGTTGCTAAAGACCCTCACCCTCCTTATAGGCTTTTGCCTGTGCATTAGCACTATAGTTAAGGTGTGGAGCCTATTACAACCATTAGAGCCCTCAGTAGCAGTCTATGACATCTAAGGGGCAGATTTAAGAGCACCTTGTGCCACTTTAGCACCACCTTAGCGTATTTTGTTTTAAAGTAAACCTTTGCGCCACATAATGCATTCGCCATGCATAATGTATGGAAAGAGGGCATTCCGGCGCAAAGAGGCCCGCTAAAATGGTCCAATGATATCCACAAGATGTCATTGCACCATTTTCTCATAATTTTTAATGCCTGTTGAAAGTAGGCATTAAAAGGATGCACCCATTGTAATCAACAGGCCTCCTTGCACTTTGCTCCACTAGCGTCAACATTGGGGAGCAAAGCACCACGATAGCGTCAGCAATATTGACGCTATTATTCCTTATAACACCATGGTGCACCGTATCATAAATGTGACGTACACATGGTGGTGTTTTATAGGGTGCTGGGGGGAGCAAGAAAAGTGGTGCTGTATTGAATGCAGGGCCACTTTTCTTAAATTCGGCCCTAAGTGTCTACAATACAGCAGAATGCATCACAGGGGTCCCCATTATTTTACTTCTCCTGTACCACCACCAAGATTAAGCAGCTCTGTTCAGAACTTTATAATCATCTTAAGTGTGTTCTCTGTTTACTCCCAAAACTTAAGTGACATAGTACCCTTCTCTCACTGATGTTTCTTAGTAATAAAACATCAATCTCTGTTAATATCTCATGGTTTTCGCAGAGTGTTCACAACTTTATGTGTTACCACTTTGAAGTTGTATCAATATAATGAGGAATGAGTACAGTTTAGTATGAGAAAAGCTAAAGGCAAAATATTTTTCCTACTGTTTGTTTAAATCGTTTTATTATCCTATTGTTCTTAATGGAAAAGCCATGTCTTGCTCCCTCTGAATTGTTTCAAATCCCAATTGAAAAGGATGTTCCAGAAAAATCAAAATGACAAACCAGTTTTTGCAATTAGTGTAAACCCTATGAGCCATAGACAAAATTCCTTCCCGAGCGACAGAATTATTCCTGGGTATATAGGACAAATTACACATATGTGTTGAAAATGTGAAATGGTTGCATATATCAATGGCAACAACGAATCATGCATCCAAGAATCTGTCAAAGACACAATCAAGACCTTAAAATATACATTGTTGTGTCAAAGACTCTTTCCAGTGCATTAATGAAAACCTCAGAGCACTTGGGCCTGCCTTCTGAAATCAGATATTTGTGGTGCATTCACTGCCATCAGGGACTTTGGCTTGCCCTCTTTTGAGGCTCCCTAAATTAATGAAAAATTAACGACAGCATCTATGGACGAATACGAATGGAACATTGTGTTTATACATATGCTTAAATGCTCTTGAAATACAGGGTTTGCCATGCTGTTTTGAAGCCTTCTAAGAAGTTCAGATGAGATGAACGGATGGTGTGTCCTTTCTCAACGACAACATTTCATGCTTATTGGTTATGGGTCAGGAATGTGACAAAGATGAGGGAGACCCCCTAAAGTGAAGGTTAAGGGGTGCATTGTTATAATCATTCAAAAATTGTCTTCATATTAGGAGGAGACATAAATCCCTCCTAAAAGGAAAACAACAACACAGTCATCTCAGATTTTTTTATTCTTATAATGTATTGCAGTAATCATGGCAGTGTTCTGTTCTTAATTATAGCTTGTTTTAATAGGATTTATAAACATACTAATTTATATAGTGAATTAAATGTGGTATAGCATTGTTATGTATTTCACTGTAAACTGTTTGAAATAATCCAATACATGTGATAAAATAGCAAGTGTTGCTAGTCAGTAGTATGCTTGGGATAGTATGTTAAAGAATTATTGCCCTTTCATCTGTGAACGTGGGTTTCCATCGGTTTTACGTCTTAAGGCATTGCCTGTCAATTGCCTTGTTCCCGTAAGGAGAAGGGATTCCCTGACGTGAAGCAACTTGGGGGCTATATTTATTGCCTGGTTTGCACCGCCCTTGCACCACAAAACGTGGTGCAAGGGTGACAGAAACCTTTTGTGAGATTCATAAAGCCACGCAAGGCCACCTTGTTTGGACTCGTGAGGTTTTATAAATGTCGAGTAATGCAACACAGCGTAAATCACTGCTTTACATTACTATGCCCCAGGCTGGTGTTTCCATGGGTTTTGTGGGTGTTCGCATGCAACATACATGGATCATGACCATTTCCAGATTTACAAGAACTTGTAAACCTGGGAATGTGCCAAAAAAGACAACCCTCCCCAGGAGAGGCGTAATGAGGAGAAACAAGTTTATTTCTTATTCTTCTCATTTTTTTCCTCTATGTGTTCTGCATTGTTCAGCACACACAGAAAGAGGAAAAAGCCTCCCATGATTGTATTTGTGCAGGAAGGGGCTCCTTTCTGCACAAAAACAATCCTGTATGCAACGGAAGCACCAGGGTGCAAGGGTGCTTGTGTTGGCCCTAGGCTTCCAAAAGGGCACCAGCGCAGGGGGAAAGGACAGGAATGCACCCTATTGGATAACTATGGTGCATTCCTGCCCTTTCAATGCGATACAGGGCAGTGCAGCTGCCCTGTGCTACGATGCCCATAAGTATGGGCCTTGCATTGAAGATGCTGTCTGATGGTGCATACTTTAGTGTTGAATTACTGAACAGTAGATCTGTGTAGATCGGCTATTATGAACGAGATTTGGCATGCTTTTATTTCGTCTGACATTTAAGGTAAAATTTTGGGGAGGGCAGTGCAGCGGAGATTTTAGTAGTCCACATTGCCTAGGGTTTTCAAGTTCTACGTGTGGTTGGAATTGTTGGGGGGTATCATTCAAGAATTCTGTGTTTGAGGAGTCCACATAGTCTAACCTATCAGTTGCAGGGTGGGTTACCTATCATCTCCAAATCAGACACATTTCTTGAAAGTCTTAGTAAGGTAAGAGCTTATTAGAGGTTAGATCATTTTCTTCAGTTCTAGTTGTGAAACAGAGGCTTGGAAGCATTCCTTTTACAAGATAAATTAGAAGAAATTACATGGAAGCACATTTCATTATCTAATCGTTTAAACCTACCTAATTCAACATACATCAACAGCATTTCTGTATATGGGTTACCACTGCAAATGTAAAACCAAGGCCCTGTCATAAAGTGCGATATTTTAGTAGGAAACTTGAAAAAAAAACATACCTTTTCAAGACACAAAAGCAAATGACAATCTCTTCAATTCGTACCCCCTCCTGTGTTTTATGTTTTTCAATTCTGTGTTCCAGCTCAAGAATGTAGTTAGACATTTAGAATCCTAGGAGTTTTTACAGATGTTTAGGGATATGAAGAAAATTTGGTATTAAATTAGACCCAGGATTTTTCTCCTGATTTGCACATGAGAAATAGGATTACATTCGAGTAAACTCAGAGATAATGAACAACGTTTGCTAGAAACATCTGATTTAAGAATCGAAAGTGCTATGTATGAGCTTTCCTTAGCTGCCCAATGTGTTGTTTTACAAGTGCATTTTCTCAGCTTAGAATTCCATGGGTAATGCTTTTCTTCATTAATCATTATTATTTCGCTCAAAAGAGAACTGTAATATATTCATAATTGCCGTACATATTTCTTTTGCTTTTTGAAAAAATCTTGCAGGGTATGCACACCTCTTGTCTTCTTTCACGTCGTTTACAAGAGCTCTGACTCTAAACCAATGTGAACTTCACATCAACACATGGATTCAGTGTCAGATACATCATCATGTTGGATTTCTGATAACTCGTGTCGCATACACATTTTTAGACATTACAATTATAATTAGGAAAAATATCACCTTTCCTTCACAGGCTAACAGGCAAGAGATGTTAGTTTGTCACACTTCTAAAAATATTATATTCTTTGTTTCCATAACACAATGCAATATCTACTGTTCGGCACCCTCTTGTGGGCATTTGATATAATTCATTACAGTGAATGTTTCTGATGCTGCCCTAGAAACTTAATAGCTGAATTGTGAAATATGATTAATATAAAAATGCAATGTATTTGTTATACTTCTCCATCAGTCTATGCTCATCCTAAAAAAGCTTTACAAATGACTGATGTACATTTTTATTATCCTATGTTCAAGACTGATTTTAAGTTGAAGAACATTTTTCATAGAAAAGTTAAGCATTTCGATCCCAGCTCTTTACAGGAACATATGACATCCAGGTTAATACAAAAATCATTTATTTTGCCAGAGTATTTGACGTTATACTTGTGTTTCTATTCAGTGTTTTCACCTACTGCGCACATTAGATTGTGTACTAATTGTATCAAAGCACCAACTCTCCACAACCTGTGATTGATCCCCATATATTATTTGTATATATGAGAAAACGATACTTTAGGAGCTGGAATGATAGAAGAAAATAAATTTACCTAACATAAAGAACATAAGGAAAGATGCCGCAAGCATTATGCCCTTTGGATTCGACAGGTTGTCTGCTCGGGGGGTCACTTAAAACCGGATGCATGGGCAATTTACCTATTTTTTCAGCATCCTGATTCTACACCCATCCCGTTAACCTCTAGTAAAAACGTCCTGGTCAAGTAGTTATTTAAGTGACAATTATGCACATGTTAATGGTTTTGTAGGGAGAGTACAACAAGTATGCCCGTTCAAACTTTTTAAATGGTGATAAAACCATATTTTGCCTACTGTAAAAAGCTTCAGGCTTTGAATTTTGTCACGAGTAAAAATGATGGAAACATAATGTCAAAAGGCAATCAAGGATTACCTCAAGTGAGGAGCCTGAAGACCAAATGCTGTTTAAAGGAGAGTCATATATTAGAGTAAAATATTTAAAACCAGTAATCGAATTCTTGTCATAGAAAGTTATTCTATAAAAAAAAGTTTTTGCATAACTGAAGACCTCAATTCTAAAGCACGAAACGAAATACACCAAAAAGACACAAGCAAGATCTTGTGCAGCTTTCGTAACTGATTATGGCGACTGTTGCGTGGGCATGTGCTTCTTTATTTGCAATCAGCCAACAGCACATTTCCTGGATAGGCTGCCATTTTACCAGTTGTTCATCTGACTGAAAATAAAAAGAATAGCAAAACATGGGCTTTTCCCTATTCCTAGTAGTGCAGTTAAAAGCGCAAGTCCTTATCAATTCATGAGTTTATTTATGTTTTCATTTTGTTTAACACATATAACAAAGATGAATAAAACTTGGGTCCAGATATAGGAACATTGGATGCACTAAAAGTGCAAATTGTGCACCAACTTTTAATGAAGGTATTTTGTGAACCGACCTATGTACCAATAGGTCTGGTTGCAAAATACTGAATTGCAGTGAGTCACAATTTTACCTCAATAACTGTAATGAACTAGGTCACAAATTGCGACCCACTACTATTCACTGCAACGCAGGGATGGTGGCCTGCTGGGGTCACCATATCACTGTCTGTGATTGCTTTTAAATAAATCCGTTTTTTTGTTACTTTTAAGCTTTACATACTTTTTTAGGACTCGATAGTGGTCCTCAGGACTATTTCTCAGTTTTGAAACATTTTTTGTCAACATTCACAAAGGGGAACACCTTCCTGTTTATGTTTGGGTTACCACTACCCTTATGTAGTCAGCAAAATAGTAACGTTTTGTGACAGGATTTCAGTAAAAAAACATTAATACATCTCATTGTGAATCACTATTTGAAGGGAACATTCTAAGCATGCCCATTCCAATTAGCAATTCTGTATGTAAATGCAAACCCAATTTGCAATTCGGTAGTAATTTACCAAATCATAATTTGGGTTTTGCACATACTAAAAGGCTATTTTGTTGTTGTGAAGTCTTGGATTTTTCAGATTTGAATCTTTGGGACTACAAAACACCTTCGTACATCAGGTCATCGATGCTATAGATTGCAGATAAGTTTTATTTACAGAAGCTAAAGCTTGGCATTGCATAGACTCTATTCATTGCACTACATTTTTCTTTGAAGTCTGTAATGGTCAACTGCACAACCTAATCAACTGTTTTTGTTTTCGTGTACAGTTTTGTTGCCTTTATTTAAATAGAGTGATCAACATACACCAAACAACTGTTACAACTAGTTTTATGACATTGACGTGACTGTACAATGCTTTTTACAAGTGATAGAGCTTGTATGTATCTATAACTGCCTAAGGGCCCTTTGCATCAGTGAGCCAATTCAACTGCATGATGAGAATCACTAAGGACCTCATTACGAAGACGAAGGAAATTCTGATGTGGCATATAAAGAAGAGTTACCAGCTCAATAGGGAATTTGATTATTGTTGGAACAATCCAACTCCGCTATTTCCCAATTCACATTTCACCAAGTAACACCAAGCAAAATGTGAATTTGGAAAATGCCCATATTTGTGTTGGAACTGCACAAATCTGTGCAGAAACACAATGTTCCATAGTTATTGCTCTTTTCATGGGAGAACATTTATAGTTTGGCGGCAATACTGTAGCATAGAATTACTAATTCCCGTGTTAACAGCAATTCTCAGGCGAGGGAATATACACGTTTCAAACCAGTGAGTTAGCACCTGCTGAAATGTGTTGATATGGAAGAAGTAAAGGATGAAGGAACTGGTTCCCGGTGGACAATTCTATCAAGAGCTAATCCATCTGAACAGATCGGTCAAGAAGTTAGGACTACTCAGTGTAACAGAGAAATCCGTGTATATGGCCACTTCTTTTTTTTATCACAATATTAATCTTTGCACATTTAGAATAAAAATAAAGTATTTAACTAGTATTGTTTATTTTTCATCACCTCATGGAGTAAATAGAAGAAAGCAGTTAATAACATCAACTAGGTAGTGAAACTTTGGATAATTACTTCGATGCTTAGTCTGGAGGTATTAAAAGAGAAATAAACACTTGGGACATATTCATTTACATTTTAGATGTTATCATGTTAAAATCGAAAGGCAGGCTGTTAATATTCATGGGCTACAGTTATGCTCAGATTCGTGCAGAAAGATTTTAAACTGTGCCTCCTTCATTATCCACTTATTACATATTTAAGATTCCAAAGCTTGTGAATAGTGCTTTTTCTAGTCCTGCAAAAGGGATCTGCATTCTACTGGTGGTGTTCTGCATCTGAGATAAGCTGAAATTTAAGACTAGAATTCAAATTTTGTTTGAAGGCTGGAAATATGTGTCTGCAGAAGTCTCAGCAAGTAGAATTGATTATATAGAACGACTTTGAAGAGAGGAGGGCAGGCAATTTAGAGATAAAGTGGTAATCCAGGTCATGTAACTGTTTGAAATAGCACTCTGTGCATGGCCACCCTCATACGTTTTGCCTTTTCCCCTCTACTATTTGCTGAATGTTTTATTGTTTGCCTTGGGGCTCTGTGCACTTTTCCACTGCTAACCAGTGCTAAGGTGCTTGTGCTCACTCCCCTAAACATGGTTTGATGGGCATATCCCT
Organism: Pleurodeles waltl; assembly: GCF_031143425.1. Lineage (NCBI taxonomy): Eukaryota > Metazoa > Chordata > Amphibia > Caudata > Salamandridae > Pleurodeles > Pleurodeles waltl. The sequence goes on from NC_090437.1 coordinate 1,063,517,145, forward strand.
GATTCACATATCACATATTTAGCTTACTTATATGTCCTTAGTAAAGTGCACTACATTTGTCCAGAGCCTGTAAATTAAATACTACTGTGGGCCTGCAGTACTGACTGTGTCACCTATTTTAATAGCCCAGTAAACATTTCCCCAGCCTGCCATTGCAGCCTGAGCGCAGTGGCAAACTGCCATGCCAAGTTGGCCTTTAAATCACCTTGCCACACCTTAAGCTCCCCTTTAATTACATGTAAGGCATCCATAATGTAGTGCCGAGGTAGCCCATAGGGCAGGGTGGTATTAAGTTAAAGTTGGGATATGTACCTTTCAATGTTAATGTCCTTGTAGAGAAAAACTTCCAAATTAATTTTTCACTACTGTGAGGTCTACCCCTCTGATAGGATACCACTGGGGATTCCTCATTACATTTAATAAGCTGTAATTTCTGATTGGGAGAAGGTAGACCTGTCGTGTTTACTACCTCTGGATTTATAAAGATAAATCCTCTTTCATGGTAAATGCAGACTTATTATAATAATATAATTCTGAAAATACCACTTCATTTGGCATGTTCCTGCTCTTAGCCCTGTGTGTCTGCAGCCTACCTCAGATCACTTGTCAAGGGTGGGTGACAGCTGTGCTTTGTGTTTTCCCTCTAGTCAGCCACATGGAATGGGAGCTTAGGTGTGACTTGATGGGCCATTCTGACAGGATGGAGGGATGAGCTGGGCTGTGTCCTGTCCCCACACAAAGGGCTAGACCTCAGACCCTATAACTTCAGTACACTCCTGAATCTTTGGATACTCTTTCAGGAAGAAGGACTGCTGTGCTGCTACAATGACTGTCAATCTACTGGACTGCTGCTCTGGAAGAGCTGTTGCCTGGCTGTGCTGACCTGTTGCCTGCTGCCTGCTGCCCTCCTTACCCGGGTGAGAAGGACCGCACTTGCATCTCTTCTACCCAGAACCCAAAGTGACTCCAAGAACCAGACGACTGGTCTCCTGATTTAAACTCTCAGGGACATAAAATGCTTCCAACCAATCCAACGAGGCTTTGCCAGCTTTGAGCCAGACCTGCAAAGTGGTGCATCCTAAGTCCTGAACCTTTGGAGGTAGATCTCCAGGTGCTGCTCCAGCAGAACCACTGCATTTCTGCATTTGCGTGGACAGAACTGAGGCATTTCCCCCATTGCATGGATAAAACTGGCACATTGCTTTAGGAACCAGCACTAAAGCCTTTCCTTCAGTGCAAGGCTTCAACTTCCTGATGACGACAGTCTCGACGAAAATGCCAAACTCCGCATTGCAGCCACTGTATTCATCGGAATCAGCGTATTGACTCAATTGCAACTCCCCTACCTCTTACACCCAAACTCCATTGCATTTCAGCTCTGAGACATTGCCGCCACTGCATGGGGAACTTTGACGAATCTCCTTGACTGCGTGGGGAGCAGCAATGCACCTCCTCAACAGCGTGGTTTGGAACTAGCACAAATCTCCTGCACTAGAATTTAAGGTACTTTGCTTCAGCATGCCCAAATGGGTCCCTGAGGCTGGTCCATGATTCATCATGGTCGGCCTGAACTGTTGACATTGTCACAGTCCTACACGACTAGTTAGCCCCATTGGCTCATTCTGCTTCTAAGCGCTTTTCTACAGTATATTCTTCAAAAATGCTACTTATTGGATTTTTGTCGTTTTGGTCTTGTTTTATTTATTAAATTAAGTGAATTTTTTCCCAATTTCTAATAGTAACTTTTTGCAGGTCGGTTATGGTCAGATGCACAATTTTATCTGTTGGTAAAGGCCACTTGCTACAAAGTATTGCTAACCAGTCACATGTAATTAATGCTGTGCTGCAGTCATCGCATGTAATGAGTGGCACAATGGAACAAGCACATGTAGAGTGGTGTGAAGCACATGTAACACAATGTTTGGTACAACAAACACATCTAGGAAGTTTTGTACTGCTGCAGATAAATGTAATGAGTGGTGTGGGACTAGAGGCTCATGCAATAAGTGGCTTGGTATAGGATACATATGTAATACGTAGCGTAGTGCAGAAGATGCATTTAATCAGTGTTGAGGTGCAGATGTATATGAAATTGTGAATGAGTACAGGAGGATGTGATAAAAAATTATGGGGGTCATGACCGCCGGGGTCGGCGGGAGCACCGCCAACAGGCTGGCGGTGCTCCAAAGGGATTCTGACCGCGGCGGTTCACCCACGGCCAGAAAGGGAAAACCGGCGGTCTCCCGCCGGTTTTCCGCTGCCCTGTAGAATCCTCCATGGCGGCGCAGCTTGTTCCTGGCGGCCAGGGCCCCCGTAAGAGGGCCCCACCCTGAATTTCAGTGTCTGCTCAGCAGACACTGAAATTCGCGACGGGTGCTACTGCACCCGTCGCACATCCTCCACTCCGCCGGCTCCATTCGGAGCCGGCATCCTCATAGAGGGGTGTTTCCCACTGGGCTGGCGGGCGACCTGTTGGCGGTCGCCCGCCAGCCCAGTGGGAAACCCAGAATACCCGCGGCGGTCTTTTGACCGCGCAGCGGTATTCTGGCGGTTCCCTCCCCCCTATATATTTCTATCTCCGTCTGATAGCATTGATCACGAGTGGGTATGCTTGTACAAAATACGAAGCTAGTCAGCAGGGAAATAAATGATCAGTCAAATTAATCTTTAAGTTGAATTAATTGCAAACATTACTGTTATGTCAAGCACGGGCCGTCATAAAAAGCATTAACAAATATTTCTAAATAAACCTTTGTCACCACCCATATTTTAGGAGTTTATATAAAATAATTATTTTTTAAATTATATTATTGACACGTATAGTATTGTTCTGGGTTTCGTTGTTATCACTCATTGTAGTAAAGCAGACAGAGGCCCATGTTGTAAAATATTAATCGTACGTGGTATAGGATTTGCTGCAGGAAATACGGACGAAAAGAGGCAACTCTGAAAGAAGAAACTTCAAAGTCAGCACGGACTGCGAGCACCATCACTTAAAAGAGTGAAAAAATGCACGTGCTTTATGGAGAAAGCTCGCGCACATGATGGTAGCAAGCAGTATCAGAGCAGCGTCTTACAGTGTTAAGCCCAGAGAAAAACAGTACTTCTCACAAAAATCATACCTCTCCCCAAACACCACTATTGGAAACACTTGATAGTTGACAAAGTTAAGTGTAGTATCGAAGGTAAGGCTCAGAGAATCCTGCATGATTAAAGAGAAAAGACTGAGGTCCGTTTAGGAGTGTAGCATTTTAAGAGGTACCAAGCACAATAAGGGGAAGCGTTGCTCTCAGCGACGAACACAATGCGAGCCACACAAAGGCAGAGGGGCAAGCGGTCCCGTGCAGAGGAAGATCAGAGATGGGAAGGCTCGGTCTCAGATGTAAAAAATAATCATGGCTGAGTACGAGAGAAAAAGATAAATGAATGGGCAAGGACTAGTGCAGTGACCTTTGCTGTTATATCTTATGACCTGCACTTACTAATGAATAATATTCAATGCTTTTAATAGGTAAAACTGTGTCAGGATCGCTTTTCCACTTTTCAAACAAAAACAGGTTACAGTTAGTATTATTAACGTTATTGTTATTATTAATAGTAGTTGGAGCAGTAGTATTATTACTGTTACTATTATCATCAATCATTTTTATTCCTCTTCTCATTCTTATTATTAGCATTATTATTTCATTATTAGTAGTATTATTATGCAATGTTCTGTTGTTTTTTTTTTTTTTTAAAGCAACAGTTTCAGGCTGGAACTATATAACGTCAAGATTCCATAACTTTCACTTCTTTGGAGTGATTAAGCTGCCCAAATCGACATGTAGTGCAAATTTGAAAGTATTGACAGAGTCTTGGGGTTGCAGCTCCCATAGGTAATGCACCATCAAACATATTCACCAGTGGATCACTGACCGGATTGTCCTTATTTGCAAATTGATTTCAGGAGAAAATTAAGGAATTTATTTTGGCCCATCGTATGCCAACATTACACGACATGACATATGCCAACACAACTCCAGAGGAGGGTGTATAATGAAACACATCCATCAGATATTCAATATTTTGAGACCTGATCTGGCGTACTTTTGGGGTGGCTACCATGTGGTTCAGCAGTATCAGAGGGGTCATAATCAATTTCTAACCACACACTGGATATTTTCTAGTACAGAAACTATAAGAAGCGGTGCTGCTGTTCTCTCTTGCATGGTATCCTGCTCCCCTACAAGTGCGAGTGTGGTTAAGAACCATGTACAGCTTACTGAGAACCATTAAGATCCGTCTTAGGGCCCAATTACCTGTCAAGAAGAGAGTAATTCCTGTATGGAATTCCACAGCACCACATCAAATACCTGTATTTATTGGGTGAGGGAACGCCTGTTGTGATTTTATCATCTGAGAATAAGCAGCGAATAAAATCTCTTGAGGTTTTGACTGCAATAGCAGCAAAGCTGCTGTGCCACTCCCCCAAGCGTGTTTTTTTTGGCAAGGGGTGGGGGCATAATATGATCTCTCCTGCCAGGGAAACTTTTTCTACTTCCCTGCGAACACCTCTCGCGTCACGCTGGCCAGCACCTACACCCAGCTCACATTTACCACCTGCTTAAAGCCTCTTAATCTGATTGTGAATTACGTCCCCCACCTCCGAACATGGAAAGCCAGGCAGAATTCTATCTAGCAAATCTAGGCCACCCACTAATTCCCATTTTCGGGGAAATAAACTCCTAATTGCACTATGCTTGTGGAGTGTTTCGTTTGTGGGGTTTGTACCCCGCTAGTACCGAGTAACTGGGGCTCTTCACATGCATATTAGAGACTCACAAAAGGGACCACCACTATTGAAAGGGCCATCTGTACTCAAACATGTACATGCACAGTACTGCAATATCAGCATGCCCATATGGCCCAGTGCTCATTATACATCATGACACAGTACAGAACTCGCCTCGCACAACACTGTGACTGTAGGCGACAGACATGGAAGTTAGCCCTGTTTTATGTAATAGGATCCTTGATGCACATTGAAAGAAAAGGAAGTATCAGAAACATGAAGTATTCATGCCTAAAAACACGCAGTACAGATGCCTTTCCTGTAGCATTTGCCACATTCCACGTGCCAGTCCTCAAAAGTGCACACAAAAGCGACCTAGAAGATGCAAGTTCCGCACATATAATCAGAACAAGAGGGATGCCAACAGCTTAAGTGGCGGAGGTCATCAAATATAGGGGACAATCGTGTATACTCGGAGATGTGGCTCGGCATAAGAAATCGTGTGACACGGCTTGGAATATTACGAGACACTGGACAGAGCATAAACGCCGGTGACAAAATCACAAAAAATATTGGACTTACATAAGGCGAAATAGTAAAGCGACAGCAGAGAAAAAGTTGCTATGAAACAAATCTGTGTTTATGACCACATGTAATTTAGCAGAAATAGGCCCTGGAAGATGAATGCCGCAAATTTCTAAGTATCAATATTTAAAGACTTCTATTACTCTTGCTCACCTTGTTAATGGAGCTGTGGTTGTTTTCTTTAATGAAAGAAAAGGTAGACACTCTCAGTAAAAGTGAACATGGAAATGCTTCCACTGACTGCGATTCAAGCACACGGTGTTTTCTTTTCATTAATATGAACAGGGCAAGGCTGCCCTATTGAGAAGCCCGCAAGGCCTTGGGGAGATGGAGGACTGAAAGCCTGGAGGCTGGTGTTAACCCCCATGGGTTAGAGTCGGATTGTACTTAAATTATTTAAACTGCACCCTGAATAATTTAAGAGCGAGCGACCACTGCCAGTACAGCATTGTTGCTAAGCTCATTCTTTTAATGTCAACTTTCCAATAAGGAGCATTAGCAACCAAGCACACAACTCTCACTAGCAATGGCTGTACCGCGCATCATAGCCAAGGATAACTTGTCTAATGGGAAGTTCACATTAAAGGAACAAACTTAGAAATTATGTAGTATCACATAACAGGCATGACCCCGTGTTCTTGAGCAGTATTTGTATCCATGAGCAGGCACCTTCATTAACATAACATAATGTAGAGTGGGTGTTCCATCTACAAGAGGGAACCTTGCTGTTTGACTCCAGTGCTAAACAGTGGATTTATGCCCATGTTCCTCAAGCTACAGACACTGAACGGGTGACGCAGAGAAGTATAGGCACCCAGGACCACAGTGTGCTGGCGAGCAGCTGGCGGCAGTTTTATTAAGGATAGGTGACTTAGCAGAAAGGGGCATTCTTCTCCATTTCGGCATAAACCAAGAGGGAAAAATATTTGTTTTCTTGTTTAGGTTTCAGATAATCAGCTAATCGCAGAGTTAAATTAAAAACTTCTGGACCAACCACTAAAAAAACATGACAATACACAGCTGGATAACATACTGCTCATCAGCATGTTTCTTCTAGGAGCTGGAACAATTTCTGTCACTAATAACCACCTCAAAGGTTCAAAACTATTTTTCTGGCTAGCATACCACAACTGAAACTAGCTTAAAGTTTGCTAAAGATGGCTAAGCAGAATATCCCACGTTGCACATGCCACCTGAATCATGAATCCTGTCCTAATTTGAGGACTTGATGCATTAATGTTAAGCACTATGGAGTATATTTATGAGCCCCTAGCGCCACCTTGCACCACATTTGCAGCATTTATTTCACCGCAAATGTGGCGTTAAGGTGGCACTTCCCACACGCCATATTTAGAAAGTGGTGCAATGCTTGCATTACGACACTTTGTAGACTTTTATGCCACATTATACCTGTGCCATGCATAATGTATGCAGGGAGGGGCTGAAAAAATGTCGAAAGGAAATCTATGAGATTTCCTTGCACTATTTTTGTAGGCACTTTTAATGCCTGCTCAGAGAAGATGTTAAAAGGGGGCTTCCATTATTTAAAATGGACCCTTTTTACTCTGCAGGAGTAGCGCCAACATTTTGGCACTATTTCTGCAGAGTACATCAATGGCGTCAAATAGAATGATGCTATTGCCCCCTACCCCGCACCATGGTGCGCTGTATTTTAAATACGGTGCACACATGGTGGTGGTAGTGGGGACGCTTAGGGGAGCAGGGAAAGTGGCGCTGCACTCAGTGCAGCGCCACTTTTTATAAATCTGCCCCTATACCGCTAGTGAGGGAAACCCAGGCTTCCTGGAGATTTAGCTACATTTGCACTGTATACTTGTGTCATGTGCTGTCTGTCCATTGACTACAACATGTGTGCAGCTGCCAGCAAAGTAATTGGTACAGGTAATTTATTCCAGCTAGCCATCGTTATCATCTGCTCCTGTCCTGTGTCATCTTCTACTGGCCTGTGTCACAAATGTTGTCCTAGTTTACTGATCTGCAGACCAATCCAAGTATAAAGCAGAGGTGCAATTGGAAGACACTCACATCTGGAAAATGCATTAATGAAGATGCATCATCTGCCAGTCATTAGCCACTTCCCTGAGTAGTATGTGTGGGAGCAAAACACTAGCTCAAAATTTGCCTTAATCAGTTCTCCTACGTTAGACTGGATCGGAAGTAATGTTAAACCTCAATTAGGACACAATATGCTCCTGCTCTCCCAACGCCTCAGAATCAATAAAATACAAGTTAATTAAATGATTCCAATATAATAATAATTTGGTCCCACTCAGTAACTAAGTTCTAGATAAATGAAAAAGTTAAAGGGTTTCGTGAAACAAATTAAAAATAAGTGGTACAATGTCAATGTCATGACTGCTCTTGAAAGCAGAGATATACAGCATATGTAGAAATCAGAAAATACTTTAAGTCCTGAATAGGCAGCAAAATCAGAAAGGAATTAGCCAGAAGCACTAATTCATTTTCTTAAAGTTACCAGTCTCTTGGACAATAAGACCAGCCCAATTCATTTACGGGCTTTGAATGATGTATCATAATGCTTTCTTTCACCTGCAGTGCATTGCTTGACCCTTCGTCTTGCAAGGTTTGGCCTGCTGGCTCCGAAGCTACAAGGATAGCTATGCAAGATGTGTATTGATTATAGTGATTATCTACTTGGGCTTCACTTCATAAACGTGAAAAGACAGGGCAGCAAATGGAGGTAAATTGGTTGGGTGACACATGACCAAATTGACCATTAGGAATCCCACGGCCAGCATGTTTATCCACATATTTTTGTTGCACTATGCAAGAATGCATGCATGATATGATATGAATGCAAAAACCTCGATTCTGCAGTATGAGTACACAATAATAATATAGATGCAATAACAGTAGACAGATAGATAGATAGATAGATAGATAGATAGATAGATAGATAGATAGATAGATAGATAGATAGATAGATCTGTAGTTCTGTCAATACTGCTCCTGCTTTATGTTTAGCACTATCTTGCATGTGCTGTGGACAACTGTGGGCGGCTTTAACTGAGTGCCAGAAAGAGGCTTCATTTTCATTTTCTGTTTTCCTGCTTTAGTTTTGAAAACAGTTAAATTAGAGGAAATATCATGATCATAGATAATAAGAGCTGCAGGTGCTACCAAGCTATCCTAGCATTCAATTGACATCCTAACACCATGACTGTAGAATTTTTGCAATTTTTAACCAGAGTTGGATTGGTATGGTGTTTGCATCCATTGATCAGTAACAGTATAAATGGTTCACACGTAAGGTGGCGCTGCTACTAGAGCTTAGTAGGTGAGTTCGGTCAAGAAGTACTTGTTGTCTGCTACTTTCCTCACTAAAGAAGTCAGACAACCACACATGAAGGGCTACTGCGGTCTTAATTGATAAGAAGCAACAGCCATCGTAAAGCTACTCACTGTAGTATTAAGAACATCTTGCACTGCACGTTGATAACTAGATTAAAAGGTCATGCGCCTTTGATTCTTAGTCAAGTTGCAATAAGGTAAAAGATGAATCATGTCTCTCTTCAGTTTTGTTCACAGTTTCCTTATGACCGAGTTAGTATTAGATCTGTCTCTATGGATTGTGTGGTTTGAAATGCTAGGTACTGATTTGAAGGGACATGAGCTAGTGTTGTGCGAACACAAAGGATACGATTCGATCACTGTAGTAACGAACCTTTCATGTACTCATTATGGGCAACGAACAGCCCATAATTCTACAGGAATACTTACATTCACTCCAGTAAAAATCATTAATAAATTATATCTGGCTGCAAGGCACGTGACACCCAACAACCTATGGATAGCATTAGCCATAATTTGTACTTAACTAGGAGTTGCACCCTAATTCGTACTTAGTTTCTGGGTCAGCCCAGAAAAGGATTTTAAAACAATCTGAGGAATAACTAATTCAAGGATTTTGCTAGCTGGAACTGATAATGTAATAAAAATTGCTGTAAAGCATCAGGGCTTTCTAGCTAGCGTAAATGTTATGGGTTCTATGACAGAACCTGAAGTTTTGGATTGGTTGTTAGTTTCACTTCACAATTAACTTTTCAAATTTTTTATTTTTAACTATATATATTGTTAGAAATTGGGTCTTTGGTTGGCAGTCAGGTTACCCCCTGTCCAAGCAAGGACCCCCACTCTAGTCAGGGTAAAAGGGAATCACCCTCAGCTAACCCCTCCTTACCCCTTTGGTAGCTTGGCACGAGCAGTAGGCTTAATTTCAGAGGGCTAGGTGTAAAGTATTTGTAACAACACACACAGTAACTTAATAAAAACACTACAAAATGACACAAAACAGGTTTAGAAAAATAAAGAATATCTATCTAAACAAAACAAGACCAAAACTACATAAATCCACAATACAAAAGTCAAGTTATCAATTAAAAAGCAAAAAGGGTCTTCATGTAGTGTTAAACACACACTAACACTGTTAGCGTGAAAAATGTACCTTGAGTGCATCGAAAATAACCCCGCACAGGTGAGTGTGTGTCAAAAAGTGCTTGCGATGCGTCGATTTCACTCATGAGTGAGACCTTGCATAGTTTCTCCTTTTGTCGGGTCGGGCATGTAGTTTCATCTCTCTGCAGGAGAGCGGTGTGTCGATCCGGTCAGCACTCTCGGGTCCAGCCAGGCTGTGCGTCGTTTTTACACACCCAGTAGTGTTTGCATCAGAAATCCAACTGCACGATGATCCAAAAACCACTCAGCGCTGGTTGCGATCTCACCAGCCTCGGTCAGCGATGCTGTGCGTCGTTTCTCCAGCCCCGGCGTCGATCTTCAGGTCGTTTTGCAGACGAGCATCGATTTTTAGCCGCGAAGCCGGCAGCGTGTCGCTTTTCTAGCTGCAGATCGGAGTCACATTGATCTTTTCCCCGCAAGGGTTCTGTACGTGGATTTCTTCCTCTCAGGCTGCCAACTTTTACTTTCAGGGTCCCAGGAACTGGATGGACACCACTTAGCAGAGTAGGAATCTCTCCAGAGACTCCATGTGCTGACAGAGAGAAGTCTTTGCTGCCCCTGAGACTTCAAACAACAGTCTCAGGGGCAGCACATCAAGCCCTTGGAGATCTTCACAAGATGGAAGGCACAGAAAGTCCAGTCTTTGTCCTCTTACTCTGGCAGAAGCAGCAACTGCAGGATATCTCCACAAAGCAGTCACAGGCAGGGCAGCTCTTCTTCCTCAGGTCTTCAGCTCTTCTCCAGGCAGAGGTTCCTCTTGGTTTCCAGAAGTGTTCTAAAGTCTGTGGTTTTAGGTGCCCCAGACACTCACCAGGGGGTTGGAGACTGCATTGTGTGAGGGCAGCCACACCCCTTTCAGGTGAGAGTGGCCACTCCTCCCCTCGCTCCTAGCACAGATGGCTCATCAGGAAATGCAGACTACACCCCAGCTCCCTTTGTGTCACTGTCTAGTGTGAGGTTCAACCAGCCCAACTGTCAAACTGACCCAGACAGGGAATCCACAAACAGGCAGAGTCACAGAAATGGTATAAACAAGAAAATGCTCACTTTCTAAAAGTGGCATTTTCAAACACACACTCTTAAAATCAACTTTACTAAAAGATGTATTTTTAAATTGTGAGCTCAGAGACCCCAAACTCTACATGTTTATCCGCTCGCAAAGGGAATCTACACCTTAATCAGATTTAAAGGTAGCCCCCATGTTAACCTATGAGAGGGACAGGTCTTGCAACAGTGAAAAACAAATTTAGAAATATTTCACTGTTAGGTCATATACAACACATTACTATATGTCCTACCTTAACCATACACTCCACCCTGCCCTTGGGGCTACCTAGGGCCTACCTTAGGGGTGCCTTTAATGTAAGAAAAGGGAAGGTTTAGGCCTGGCAAGTGGGTACACTTGCCAAGTCGAATTTACAGTTAAAAATGCACTCACAGACACTGCAGTGGCAGGTCTGAGACATGATTACAGAGCTACGTATGTGGGTGGCACAACCATTGCTGCAGGCCCACTAGTAGCATTTGATTTACAGTCCCTGGGCATCTCTAGTGCATTTTACTAGGGACTTACTAATAAATCAAGTATGCCAATCATGGATCAACCAATTACGTACACATTTTGTATAGGATCACTTGCACTTTAGCACTGGTTAGCAGTGGTAAAGTGCCCAGAGTAACAAAAACATCAAAACCAGAGTCCAGCACACATCAACAACCTGGGAAACAGAGGCAAAAAGTTAAGGGATACCATGCCAAGGATGAAAAGTCTAACATATGTGTTTGAAAAGATTTGCTGTAAAATGCAAAATCAAGGGCTTAGCCAAGCACTTTCTATATAGCATTCAGTGTGTGCAACTGTAGAAAATTAAATTGCTTTTATGACACTTTTGACCTTTTCCTGTAAATCACTGATAACAAAACAGAAGATAAGAAATAATGCAAGAATAGGGATACCACAACACAGTTGTGGGATTGGGCCAAGCGGTGCCAGAGAAGTCACACTCAAAAATAAGATAAATGAGCAAAATGGCAAATAAAAAATAAGAGGGTGCAAAGAAGGAATGAAAAAACTAATCCAAAGATTAAAAGAAAGATAAAAAGAAAGACAAAAGAAATAAATGAACAATGATAGAAAGAATACACAGAAGTATTGAAGGAAAGGTAGAAAAGAGAAAAGAGAAGAAAATGAGAGTGAGAAAGAATGAACTATGGATCGAATAATAGGATAAATGGTGAATTGGATGAAGACATAAAAAAGTAAAGTAGGAAGGAATACAAATGAAAACAAGGTGGAATAGGGCAAAAAGCAATACAATTTAATGAAATACTGAAACGAAGGAAATAACTATGAAAATGAAGAATAATAGATGAAAGGAAATAAGGATGGTGCAATAAGAAGAGAAAGAGACAAACATTAGGAATACATGAAGAAACAATGATGGAGAGTAGGGGAGAAGGAGAAATAGGGGGATAATAAAAAGGAAGGAAGAAAAAAGAATGAAAGGAGGAAGAAATAAACAAACAAGGAAATAATGTGAAATAAGAACATAAAGAAGGACAGAAAGATTGCAAGGTGGTGAGATGACTGTAAGAAGATTGGGCAGAAGAGATAAAAATGAAATAAGAAATGAAAGGACATTGGTAAGAAGGAAAAAAGAATGGAAAGCATGAAAGAAAATGCAAGAAATAAGAAAACAACAAAGGATGGAGAGATGGAACAAAAAAAGAAAGAACAAAGAATAAAAGAGAAAATGGAAAGAAGTAAAGAATTAATGGAATAAATGTCAGTACTCACAAACGTGTATTTTTGTTTCATATTTCTGCAAATGTATACTACCAAATGAATAATTCTGCATCATAAAGTTTTCACCATTTCATATGAGATTAGTTTCTGTGTTCCATCATAGAAAGGGTTAGTATTGCTCACTTTGCTTGCCCATTTAGGGCCACGGGGTTCAGAGCCGGGGTGTTATATATTTCTGGCCTCCCCATTTTGCAAAATGCATCATTTGACATCATATCTTCCAAAAACATTTTGCAGTGGAGAATCAAACGTCTCTTGGGAGTTTTAGCTACCCTAGTTATGCTTGGTCAGCACTATATGGGGCTTGTATTATTCTACTTCCAGTGACGTTTTGTGCCCTACTAAGACCATCAACATGGAAGAAAACATAGCATCCAGCCAATGCCAGAGATCACATGTCATGTCTTTCTTTCTGCTTACATGTCTGAAAGTGTAAGCAATCACTGATAAAGACAAAAGGCCAGGGGTTGGCTGCCAGACTTTTTGCATTGACAATATTTTTTTTTGCAATGGTCTTTGCAAACTCTTAGGGACGCTCTGGAGACTTCGTCAATTTAAAAAAATGGCTAAAAGTAAGAATATTTTTTTTGGTCCCATACAGCACTTAGACACTTAGGGAACGTCTTTGGGGATCTTGTGAAAGAGAAGAATTACAACACTCTAAGTGAACTTAGACAATTGCTGAAGTGGGCGGAATCCCTGCCCCATGCTGAATGTTGCAGTAGGCAGAAGAAATAATTGAATGACACAGTCATTGAGATATCAAAGGCCCCATAAGTAAGTATATTATTCAAATCATTTTAGAAAAATCACATGGTCTTGATTGTCTCTAGACCTAAAAAGTATCACTTTACTTGCATATCTAGGGATCACTTCTCACACAGGGGTGGCATCAAAGCAAAGTTCTTCTGAAAAATGGTTTCAAACATGATACCCCTAAGGATAAAAAGAGGTCTCTCCTATTCTCTTTTACCACCTTCCCTGATTTTAAGCACTTCAGGGCATATTTACAAGCACCTTGTGCCACCAGAGAGTCACTTTTTGTGAAGCTCCGGTGGCGCAATGCCCTGCAACATATTTACAAGGCAGCATTAAGCCACATTTTGTGGCTTAACATCACCTTGTAAATATGGGCTGTGCTGATACAGTTTTCAGTGGCAAAAGGGCTTGCAGTGAGTGTTGCTGTGGGCGTTCCACCGCAACACCCACTGCTTTTGATGCTGCCCCAGATTTACAAGAAGGCGTAAATCTGAGACAGTGCCAAAAACTGGGTGGCACAACAAGGAGAAATATTTTTTTTTTATATGTGCTGCATCACTCTTAGAAGTGCCTGCGTGGTGCTAGGCAGCTAATTTAGCGCCCGTAAAGGGGAGATCACAAGGATGCACCGTATTCTCGTAAATACGGAGCATCCATGCATTCTGGAAATGAAGCAGCTCGGCACAGCAATTAGCTTGTGGCACCGAACTGCGCCATTTCCTAGGAAATATGCCCCTTACATTCAAAAAATTGCTACATTACATTAAGGCCATGCTATAAGCAAAGACCAGTTCTCGTTGTGGGTTAAAGGCTCTTTTGCCCGTTTGGAAACAATCACTTGAGTGAGAAGAAAAAAAGAGCGAGAGAGAGAAAGAGAGAGAGAGAGAGAGAGCTTTATATGTGACTTTTTTTCAAGATACGTTACTGAATTTAAAAATACAACTTTTGTCGGCCTTTTTTAGTAAGAAATAACACTCAAATATTACATATTTCGATACGTAATTAATTCAGCATTTCTGAATTATTGAGACAATTTAACTCTCATATATCTGGTTAAACTAATGAAACAGCTCTAAGCTCCATAAATGTGGCATGGGAACCGCATTTCAGCTTTGTGATAAGAGTATGGGGTATTGAAATAAAATTTCACAGCAGGAGGAATAACAGAGAAAAATAATTTCTAACCTTCTTAAAATGTTGCAATCATTTTGAAGAGTTGCTTTCAGAAACCAAAGGAAACAAAATCATATGTTTCACCACTTTAGAGCTGATAAAATGCAAATTAGAATTCTTGATTTAGTATCTCAATATGCATTACCTAGAACAAAACCAAACATTTTCAAGCGGTTCCGACAAGCAGGGCAATGCCGTCTGCCCATTAAAATAATTCTGAATGTATTGACCTTTTCCGTTTCGGTGATTTCAGAAGAGATGTTGTCCCATGAATTGATTAACTTGGCTAAGAAAAAAAGGGGCAGATTTAAGAGCCCCTAGCACCACCCGAGCATCACTTTTCATGACGCTCCAGTGGCGCTAACAACTGCTACATATTTGCAAGGAGGTGTGATGCCACTTTTTGTGGCGTTATGCCTTCTTGTAAATATGGGCCTCTCCCATGCAGTACATTCTGCAGCACACATAGAAAGATTAAAATGCCATGGATGATTGTTTACATGCAGGAAGGGACACCTTCCTGCACTTAAACAATCTATCCCCTGAACGCAGACATCCTTGCACCATGGTGCAAGGCTGCCTGTGTTGGCACAGGCAGCTTAATTCAGCGCCTGTGCAGGGGGAAACACAGGGGTGCCCCGTATTCCTTTAAATATGGCACATCCCTGCGTCAACTTTATGACTCATTTATGAGTCCTTTCTCAGTGTTGTTACCATTTGTTCAAGCAGTGCTCTTAGCACTGAACTATGATGGGCACTTTTTCTGTTTCCACTATCTTTAGAACTCAGAGTTTCTCTATCACAATCCGTCCTTTATCTCCTTCTGTCAGTAAACACATATTTTAGGATTCTTAAGTATCTATGTATGGGAAGTGTTGTCTAAGCCATAACCTGTTTATATATCCAACGCACATGCATGCTCCAACCTGTTATAAATCTGTGTGTGACCTTCAGGCAGCATTTGATATGCAAATGAGGTCTCACTAGTTGTCTGTAGATCACAGTTTCTCTTTGCTATATCCACTTGATATGTCTTAAACTAACCAGAAACTGGTAAACTATTACATTCTTTGAATGATAAAGGATATAACTGTTAAGACCAACATGATGCACATTTTCATACTTTTTGACGTGTTCTTTCATCAGGTTTTTAGCACTATAAATTAATCACTTGTCATCTGTCGGCATTGCAACGTCTGAATACACTTTTTGAAATGTGTATGTTTGCTTGGCTTAAAATGCACTATGCAGAAATAATTGCACATTATTATTTTACTAAATGAGGAAACAACTCTATGACAGATTCTTTAATCATTTGCATGTTGATGTGAACTCATCATGCTATTCATGATAATATTCAGCACAATAGAACCCTGGTCCTGCACATGTCCTCTTTTTCTTCAGTATCAGCATCAAGTTCTTTAATCAGAACACTTACGTATGTTTTAAAACCCAGACAATTATCTAGAAAGTTAAGGACACTAGGACACAGCGAGCAGATGAATTTATGCCATTCATTAAAGAAATACGTGTTTGATGTCATATATATTCCAAATCTAAGCACCACATGGGGAAATATTGGAGACAAATACACTGAAGTTGTGAGCCATGCATGTGCTGCAATTACATTTCAAATGCACTTTACCTTTGGTAAAAATCAATGAGATAGAAGGGTAGACACACAAAATTTGAGTGTGTGACCTTCTCAAATAATGATGTTTGAAGGTGGCATAAGGGATAGGTTCAGAAAAGTGTAAGAATGGATAAGTAAGAATGAGAGCCGATACAGGTTTCTTTTTTTAAGAAGTGAGGCAAAGAAAATTAATGAAGGAATTCATTCAGACTCTCCATAAAGAATAAATGAACATTTTCTTATGATAAAGGACTAAATAGAAACAATCACCTATGCAGTGAATCCAAGATCTTTTACATAGAACTACTGTCCAACTTCTGGCCGCCATGATGGGGGGGAGGGTACTAAATGGAATTATACCAAGAAAGGTATAGAATCCCTAGCATATGTACAAATGCATCAGGAGTGTGGCTTCCAGAGGGTAATGGGCAAAATATACAGAGCTACATTGATCCCAAGCAGATGATATGACAACATCACTTCAGAGAATGACTATCTTTACCACATATGTTTTCATTGATAATTTTATAGTTTTTATTAAAGGTACAATAAAGGTCATATTTACTTGACTTCACCATTGTTGTGAAGCACATCAAACAAATTGCCTTGGATAGTCTAAATTATTTCAATAAAATGCCATTTGTGTGTTAACAACCACTGGTGCTTGCAGGAGTGCAGCATAACATATGGCTTCCAGGAGTAAGTGCATTTAAGCCACAAATATTCTGTCAGGAATGAAACCATCTGAACTATACATTTTGGGATTACCATGAATGAATATTGGACCATATGAGCCTCTACTTAGTGTTCACTTAGTTTCCAAAGAGTTTGGAATGTGGAGTAACAACAGAAACAGATTACTGTTAGTTGTCAGAGAAAGAAAGATGAATTTTAGAAAAAGAAAGTGGTATGAGAATGAACACTGTGTTAGCAGGTGCAGATATCTAAATTTCATATTATTCACTGTCTCCATTTTGTAGAACTGTATGCTAAAAGTCACAAACACGCCTTTGAGTTTTCTCTCTAAACTTTATCTTCTGTGAGCCCATGTGTACTCTGAAGCAACAGTTTAAATTAACATCCTGAGTTGTATATGTTTGAATAAGATAAGCATGAACCATACATTATTTATATTGTTTCCTTATAGGCTTGTGTAACTGTCTGCATAAACATTCCTCAGCACAACTGACACACAACTGAGAAATGGGCTCTCTGGGTGGAACTAACCTTGCTATCTTTATCATTTCTGTTACACATTATTCAGAGCTTGTTTGAGCCTTGCACACAATATTGTGTTTGGAAATGATTCAGCTTTTTCCATGTCAGCCAATGTATCAACACATGTATAAAATCCTATATGAAATTGATGTAAGGCAGAGTTGCTTGGAATCTGATTGTTCCGTAACACTCAAACTCGAGTTTGAAATGGACTATCCACACCTATACTCTGATACTTTGTTAGTCATTTAGAGAAAGTCTGCTTTCACAGGTGTTGTGGTTTATCTCAGTCATGTGAATAAAAATAGCCTTAGTTTATGGGATGTGGTTGATAGATACTACATGGTTTCTTCATATAAGGCAAACTCTCTTAAATGTGACATATTACTTTATCTCAAAGACTCAAAGATAGTGTGAGATAAACTGCAATGGACTATCTTCACAAAACCAAGTCATACTTTGGCAAGTTATGTTTTTAGAGCTGTTGGATAATTGTATGAACAGAGTTGCATGCTATTAGTAGGAAAGTTGATGGAATCTACACTTAGTGACACATTACACCACCACTAATAAAACTAAGAACATTAGTAAAAAAAAAATTCATCCTGTATTTAATTGTTTTCAGTAACTTTCCATTAATCCAGATTCAACTTTTTTAAAACTATGAAATATTGACATCATTCACCTGGGGGTTAAAGTCCATTAGATTAGTCATTAGAGCTTATACTGCAAATTGCTGAAGGTGGAGAAGGGTTTGAACTGTATTAAAAACTGAATATACTTTTTTAGCAGATTTGAATAAATTCTTGAGATGACTAATTATTCCTAAGGATAAAAAATATGATTTTACAAATCACATAAACAAAAAATAGAAATATTATAATTTGTCAAAGTACTACATTTTTATGTGTGCCTCGTACTACTGTATTGCTGTTTCTGAAAACTTTTTTTTATAAAAGGTGTTAGTCTGTTTTTTGGACTTGGAAGGTTGAACACCTTATTAGTTCTTCAACATATGACCTGCATGTCACCTTTAATGACATGGCAGTTACTGAAATTACTGAAGTATTAAAATTTGATAGCAAGGTTCAAAAACTCTTTAAATATTAGAAATTATATTCTGGTGAATATAATCCAGATTTTATGTAAAAAAGAGACGTTAACAACAATGTTTTCATTATAAACTAATTTCAATCTCTCCACGTAAATCAAGCAGAGGATCAAAGTCCATTAACCATGTTGACTGCCTTTTTCATTTATTGCAACAACAAGGAAACCCCTTTGAAATGACTGAGCCTTTGTGACTACACAAGTTTGTGACCAAAAAATATGTGGATAGTGATATAAAGACACATCTACTAGATGTCCTGGAGCATGGATGGATCAAAACTATACATAGAACTGAAGCAGGACAAGAGTTGAATGAGAAGAAGCTGTTTGGCATAACCACGAAAGTTAAAGTTCAGTTCTTTAATTGCCATTGTAAGAGTTCCATCCAACCAAGTACTTCAAAACAGGTTACAAATAAACAACTTTCTCAATCACAGAGGGAGATGGACGTAGCAAAAGAAAGGGGGGAATTTATCAAGGACATTCTGTTGCATTATCTTCTTCCAACAAATGCATTATTTGATTGAGCTGCTGCAACCAAACTAGTGAAGCACAAACTCGTACAAGAATTCACAAAATACATTTCAGCTGAATAATTTCAATTTGAAAATGTGTCTGCTGTTGTTGTGAACTATGTGTCACAATTGTGAATGGTCAAGATTTAATCCATGCAAAACTTCGGAGAGGTCATTCAGACTACTTTACTGTTATCAAAGTCAATGTGTGCCTGGCAAGACCTGCACATGGTCTTTGACAGTTATCTTGAACTATCTGTCAAAGAATATGAGAGAATCAGAAGAATGACTACAAGTGGAACAATTGACCTGGCCTTCTTCAAAAATACAACACCTATACCTGGATAACTTGATACATTTTGGTCATCGACATTGAACAAAAAGAACTTAGAGATGTTAACTCGCCAAAACATTGCTGATGCTTCAGTGAACACTGAATTTCCAATTATTGCAAGTGGAATGATTGCCAATGAGGAATTGGCGAGAGCAGAGATATATTCAAAAGGTAAAGGACATTTTTCCAAGAACTTAACCGCAAATTGGAAGAAGCTGACCTTCTAGTTGTGCCACATGTTGAGTGGCACCAGCGTAATCCCTCACCACACCACATCAAAAGTGACCCACCAACTACACTGCATACTCCTAAACATGCACTTCATTTCAAAACACTCCACAGAATTATGGGACCTCATTATCACGCTCACACCCAATATCATCTTCCTCACCGAGACCTGGCTCAACCCTGCATCTGCCCCGACATCACCATAGTGATTCCCATTGGATATAAAAATCACCCACCAGGACTGCCCAACAAACTGGCAGGAGGAATAGCTATCATCCCCAAACAGACCACACAGTGCACCACCAACAATACCACCACCCCCATGGAACACCTCAATTTCAATCTCCACATGGACAACAAAACAAACAACAGCCGCAATCTCACATACTGAACCCCCGGCCAGCACCCCATCTTTTGCAAGACCATTACAGACTTCATTGCGCCTCCTCGCCTTGCACTCCAAGGACTACATCTTCCTCATCAACCTCAACTTCCACCTTGATGTCCTCAACAGAATGATTAGCCTCGGACTAACCCAGATCATACATGACCCCATCCACTTACAGGACGCAGCCTGGACTCCATCTTTATCTCCAGCAACACATCATATACAGCCATGTCACACAACTCACATGGACCGACAACTTGATCATCCACTTCAGCATTTCCATCCCCAGCAGTGTCACATCCAAGCTGGCAGAGCACCCCCACAACACTGCAACTGGAGCAAAAGTTCAGAGATCAGCTGGACAAATGCCTTCAACACCTCAAACACATCCACCACCATGGAACAGGGAATCAAGAACTTCAATGCATGGATGACCAACTGTGCCAACAGCATCATCCCCAACAGGAACAACAAACACAAAATATCCTCAAAAAATCTATCTGGTACATCAAAGAACTCAGAACAGTGAAACGTGACAGCAAACGGCTGGGAAGGAGATGGCACGCAAGCAAGGACAGTGCCGACAGGGCAGCCTTCAACACCGCCCTAAAATTCTACCACTTCCTGCTGAGGACAACAAAGAAGACAGCCCTAGCCACATGCATCGAAACCTTCAAACTTTTCAACATCGTTAAGGAGTTCTCCATCCCAGCTGCCAGTGAAAACAACATCACACCCTCACAGGTGCTGTGCGACAACCTCTCTAGTTTCTTCCATGACAATATCATAACTATATAAGAAACTTCAAACCCCAACCTACACCAATGGAATTCATCGACAAACACACCCTCACTGCAACTGACATGAACCACAGATTGACAACCTGGAAGCAATTGTTCTCCTAGGACACCACCTACATCATGAAATCCATCCACTCGAGAGCTCCCACAAACCCACATACTCAACTTTGGAAGCCAAAGATTAGGTTGAGATCTCACCACCCTACTCAACACCTTAATCAACACCTCAATATATCCCAACGGCTGGAAACATGACGAAGTCAGACCAATCCTCAGAAAACCCTCGGCAACTCCAGGAAACTCAAAAACTGCAGGCCTATCGTCTTGCTCCCATTCCTGCCAAGGTACTGGAAAAGACCATCAACAGGAAACTTACGAAATACATGGCAAAGAGCCAACTACTTGAGTCCTCCCAACCAGAATTCCACAGCAGTCACAGCACGCCACCCTGATCCCAGCCATCAATGACATCCGAACCTTCCTCGATTGAGGAGAATCATCAGCCCGGATTCTCCTTAACCTCTCAGCAGCCTTATCTCACTGCATGCTGATAAAAAAATCCACCACATCAGCATCCAAGGAGGCACACTTGGATGGATCACCTCCTTCCACACTAAAAGAACACAGGGAGCACCTACCACCTCTGAAACCAAGGACATTGTCTGAGGTGTTTCCCATGGCTCATCCCTCAGCTCTATGCTCTTCAACGTATACATGACCCTACTACCCAACATCCTCAATCCCCACGGTCTCAACATAATATCTCATGCAGATGACACCCAACTCATCCTCTCCCTCAACGATGACCAGGTCACCACCAGGAACATCTTCCACAGATGTATGACAAGCGTCACCAACTAACCTGAAACTGAACATGAACAAGATGAAAGTACTAATCTTTGGTAACAACAGCAACCCCTGGGATGACTCCTACTGATCACGCTACAAATTTCAGAATCACAAGCTCACCATGAAATTACAGTTCAATGCCATCTCCTCACTCTATGCCTGACTCCTCACTCTATGCATGTCACGAAAGATCTTCAAGCCTCTGCCTCTGCACACTAAACGCACCATGACACAGGCCTATGTAAGAATCACTGAACACCTCCAACAGAGAATGCAAACCATGTAGAACGCGGCAGCCAGACTTGTCTTAGACCTCCCCTGATGATCCCACACCACATCACTCCTCAGGCAACTCTACTGGCTCTTCGTACAGAAGAGATGCCAATTTGAGCTGCTGACCCACGCACACGAGGCTCTGCACAATCAAGGACCCATCTATAACAACCACCATCTGAAATTCCACCTAATGTCAGGAAGACTACGTTCTACTGCCTTATCACTGGCCCACATTCCACACCTCCACCAAAGCAGAAATGTAGGACACTCCTTCTCTTACATTACTGCAAACACCTGGAATGGCCTCTCCATGCAGCTCTAGGTCACCACGTCACTTCCCGAATTCTGAGGGGCCCTCAAGATCTGGCTGTTCGAATAAGCCATCGAGGACCGGCAAGCACCTGGATACACTATTGTGGGATTAGCAGCATTTTATAAATCCTGATTGATTGATTAAAGATGGCAGGGTTTACCTTGTATGCAGGTATAACTGGTAACTGGATGAACCTATGTCACCTGAGGTTCAATGGACACTGAAAACTTACATTTTCAGCAAAGAGACATCTTACAATAATATATTTAGAATTGTAACAATTTATTTAGAAGCTACTGCCAAGACAGTAGGTGACAGTGGAAGAAACATGTTTGCCATTAGCCTACAGGTCCAGAAACAGAAACAGGACCATAGCCCATTTAATAAATTCATTAGATGTATAAAATGGTTGACATTGTCAAGAAATGGCATTTTTGTAAGAGTTTAGGACCTGGACATGGCTGGCTACAGCCCTGGTACTCTATTCCTAATGTGGAGTTTAGAAAACCCTTCTCTGTCGCATATCAGTACCAAAAGTTCAAAAACAGTAAAAATGTTGTCATCGCTTTCAGACTTATAAACTGTTGCTTTTTGGGTAGAGGTCGCTATCTCCTGAAACAGTTACATTAATTTTCGATCTCTGCCTCTTGGTTGAATGAATATTGCTAGGCATTTGGGATTAGTTTCTGTGCTCAACATCCTACCTACTAAAGGCCTTGAGACTTGTGAAGATCACTGAATTTGAGGATATTATAAAGGGAATCACATAGCACTCATTCACACTCCTTGATACTGGGTATTATTTATACGTATCCCAGATATAGGCAAAACGATAAAAGTAGGAGAGATTTAATATATATATGAGGCTTCTCTCTTGCAAACATAGCCATACAGATGGGATGTTAACTGGGGTGTCATCAGCAAATTACATAATAAAATTGTATGATAGCTAATTGACAATTCATCCAATGTAGACTTCATTACACTGGGTTTTTAAAATGGGCAAGCATGTTTTAGTACAATAGAAACCATTATTATAAGAGCCATGAATGGGAGATCAACACATTTCTTAAGATCACTTTGTGTCGAATTTCAGTTTTGGAAAATGTTTCTCTGTGTGTGTTTTTACAGGTTTGACAAGATTGAATTAACAGCAGTGGAAGGTAACTTAACACTTTCTTTGATTCTCTCTTCTGAGAGTTTCATCAGCTGTTTCGGTGACATCTCAGTAGAAGGGGCCTGTAGGTTTAGCACCTCCACGGCAAAATACAGTTGAGAAATGAGCTCAGGATGTGTGATTTCCTTTAGGACCCTAAGGGGCATATTTATACTCTGTTTGCGTCGAATGTGCGTCAAAAATGTTTACACACATTCAACACAAAACGTGCACCATATTTATACTATGACGTCCGACCCTGCAGATGTCAAAATTCCTCTGTGTGCGGCATTTCTTGGATGCGGGGAAACTGCCTTGCGTTAATGACATGCAAGGTAGGCGTTCCCGCCCAAAAAATGACTTTAAGGCCTGTGTGCCTAATTTATACTCCTGCGTCATTTTGACGCACAGGAAGAGGCGGGCCTTAAAAAATGGCGCCCAGCCTGATGTGCGCCGTTTTTTAATGCCTGGGTGAGGGCAGGCGTTAAGGGACATGTGGGCTCACTTCCATGGTCTCTGACAATGGAAGCAGCCCACAGGTGTCCTTCCCTGCCCCCAGGGACACCCCCTGCCACCCTCGCCCACCCCTGAAGGACACCCATATTTTTATTTTAGTGGCATAGGGGGGCCTAACTTGGACCCCCTACATGCCACTGTGCCCAATGGCCATGCCCAGGGGACAGAAGTCCCCTGGGCATGGCCATTGGGCAAGGGGGCATGATTCCTGTCTTTACTAAGACAGGAGTAATTTCAATGGGGGTTGTGCGCCAAAAAATGGCACAAGTCAGGTTTGAGCCATGATTTTTGACTCGAACCTGACTTGCACCATTTTTTGACGCACAACCCCTATTTTCCCCTACGCTGGCGCTGCCTTGTTTGAGTCATTATTTTTTACTCTGACCAGCCCGCAGCTCCGACTAACATCAATCCTTAAATATGGCACCCGCATGGAACGTAGGAATGGCGTTAGCTGGCGGTAAAAATATGGGCCTAAGTTGTTGTAATAGTTATTGCTGTTTTGCTTGCAGATTGGAAAGCAATCACTTGCAAGTAATTGCAATAAGTAGTTCAATCACAAGGCCTCGTCTGCTGAGTTCGTATGCCTTCGAGAGGATCATGTTAATGGGGTCATGGCCCAAATGAAGCAAGAAATCTTGGATATAAGTTCACTTTCATGTGTAGCACATTCTCTAAGTTGAGGAACTTAGAGCAGTCAAATGTCACCAATGACTATGATAAATGACCATATATGGAGCTGAATGTATCACTCTCTTTCATGACCTTTCCGCAGCTACTTCTAGCTTTTGAGGGTCAAAATGGACTATTAATAATTGCAGCATTAGGCACTTATGAAAACCTCCAGCAACTCAGCATACAATATGAACAGTATGCAGGTATTACAACCTTCAGTAACTCATTATATAGTAACTGATAATTGCGGGCTTAAACTGGAATCTAAGAAAGTAGTCTTTGAGGGAAAATCAATACATTGTTTTACATAGTTTTTGTATAGAAGGTGGCCATGGCAAAGTTTGGGGCTTTTTCTATCAGCTGGAGCAGTATTATGTATTCAAAAGGGGTGGCAGTTGCAAACAGACACATTGTTCCATATTATGAAAAATAGGAAGCCCCCATTGCAGCCACAAAATGGTGCTGTCCTGGGGGCAGGGCATTCAAGTGAAATACGGAGCAACTGCTTCAAAGCTGCTCTGTGTTCTACAGTTCAGATGGAATGTTGTCTGTACATTAAAGAGTTGAGCGATATCCCCTTGAAGGCAGGTGCAGTAAGAGACTGCACCCACTTGCAGCGGGATGTCTGGGGAGGTCTATGGGATCTCTTTTCTCCACTCCAGAGGTCTACTTTTAGAAGGTGCACTGAAAGTGTGCTGCCTTTTTGTTGCACACTTTCAGTGCGCCTCCAAAGAGCTTGTTTGCCTCTGTGCCCAGGTCCATAGTACACTGCGGGTGCTGAGGCCAAGAGATTTCCTCACTTGCATGGAGCAGCACCCCCGTGCAAAATAAGGGAACACTCTCTCATAATAGCGCTGGTGCTAAACGCTATCAGTATTACAGCATGGGAAGCACAAACATCTGCAGCCCCGTCTGTAATACCACTGTGCTTCAGGGCACACAAAGCAGGGGCACATTCCAGTACGCTCCCTCAGCACAATGTATAAAATGGCCTCTGGTAGCCAGGATGTGCAAAAAAAACTAATACTATTGCCTGAGGTGACAGTGTCCGTCAGATCAAAAGCCTGCATGCCACTCCTGAGTTGGTATCTTTGCTTCTCATGGTCAAATCAGACCCTTGGGTAGAATCTACAATTGATATTTCTTTGAATAAAGTGCAGCATTAAATACAAGGCTCTAGACTACCCTGATCTCAGTGGCCAAATGAAATTTCAACCATATTGTTGAAAATGTATGCTAAATATGTGGAATGGTGGCCTGACTCTAAGTTCAAGTTTAGCTTCATTAACACTACTTTTTCCAGTTTCTCTGATGCTTTGTTCTTCACTGTTTGTAAAAAAACAAAAAAGGGAGATCCAGGAGATTTAATTAATTATAAATTTGTCACTCTTCATAATGGTGAAGCAAATTTCCTAGCCACTTTCCTTGAGAAGGAATAAAGGTTTGGGCACTTAGCATTAATATAATTACATTCTGTCGGAGACCATGAATGCTGAGCACTTGAAAATATATTGGCCTTATCTTTATTAGTTTGCAGTCAAATCCACAAAAAAAGACCTTAATCTATGCATATTTTCTGGATTTTAAAGCTGTATTAATGGGATGAAAAAGGGCTTTCTGCTGCAGAAGTTCAGATAGTAGGTAGCTTGTACTCTGGACAATATGGTTAAGAGCCATTTGGTGGATTGCTGCTCACAATTAGCTAAAATATATTCATAGGTGTGTTCTTACCCTCTCTTCTTCTTCAGTTTATACACTAAGGGTAGAGGTTAGGAAATGGGCAAAGAAAGAACATTCTCCTAGAAAACTGGATCCACCCAGGTACTTTTGATACACTGTGCTATTAGCACGGTTATTCTGGTCTGCACCAAAGTTGGCTAGCATAGATCATTAAATGCATTGGATAAATATGACTAAGTACATTATTTCTCTTGAATCTGTTGGTTAATGCTGTGCTCAGCTTGCCTTTCTTCTACTGTTGGCCTAACCTTTCAACTACACAGGTTAATTTGACTGAATGGTAAATTAACGCAAGTCAAAACAATGGGGCATCCCATTACCACGTGAGCTACCATGGATAAATGCACTATGTATAGAGAATGTGCTCAGTATTAGTTATGCTACCATTAGTAGTGTGTAAACATAGACCTCGATTTACATGAAAAGTGTTCTACTCAGTGCCTTTAACATTATTAAATACTTATGAACCCCCACTTTAAATGAAAGTTACTAAAAAAACTCTTCAAAACTTTTGAAGATATTTTGATATCAGTCCGATATGGAAATTCTTTCATTTCCAATTGTAACAAGAGATTGGCAGTTCAAATCTATGTAAACAACTGATTGATTGACTCACTTCTGAATTCATTCTCTCACTGACTACATAGAAAGAGGTGTAATTAATTATTTAATGCTCCACAGTAACAGGAGACTGACATTTCACTGACATTTCAAATCTATGTAAACAATTGATTGATTCATGCATTTCGGAATTCATTAAAACAATCAGTAAACAACTTACTGATTCATTAACATCTGAAATCATTATATCACTGACTGCATGGAAAGAAACATAATGAAAGGGTACACATGGCACAAAGTGCAAGCTCCAAAGCACTCCAGACTGAGACCCAGCAGAGTTGGACATTTAAGAAATAATGTTCTTTTTCTAGGGAGCCTCCGTTTGAGAATTTTCCTATAGATCTGTTAGACTGGGCATCCTCTGTGTGGTTTCACCCACGGTTATTGCCCACCGACCTCCTGGTTTTCTAACTTCACAATTGCTGGCTTTAGGATTTGGTGCATGTTAGAAATGGCCCTTTTTGCAGGGTTATCCCCAAACTTTTTGCCTTCTTCCTCCTATTTTTTGAGGTCTGTTTTTGCTGGTTTATTGTCTCTGCGCACTTTACCACTGCTAATCAGTGCTAAAGTGCAAGTGCTCCCTATAGAAATTGTACTGTTGATTGGTCTATCCATGATTGGCATATTTGATTTACTTGTAGAGTGCACTAGAGGTGCCCAGGGCGTGTAAATCAAATGCTACTAGTGGGCCTGCAGCACTGGTTGTGCCACCCATATTAGTAGCCCTGTATACATGACTTAGACCTGCTATTGCAGTGTCTGTGTAGGCAGTTTTAAACTGGCAATTCGACTTGGCAAGTGTACCCACTTGCCATGCCTCAACCTTCCCTTTTACTACATGTAAGGCACCCCTAAGTTAGGCCCTAGGTAGCCCCATGGGCAGGGTGCAGTGTATGTTTAAGGTAGGACATATAATAGTGTGTTTTATATGTCCTAACGGTGAAATACTGCCAAATTTGCTTTTCACTGTGTAAGGCCTATCCCTCTCGTAGGTTAACATGGGGGCTGCCTTTAAATATCCTTAAAGTGCAGATTCTCTTTGAGAGCAGATAAAAATTTGCAGTTTAGGGTCTCTGAGCTCACAATTTGAAAATACATCTTTTAGTGAAGTTTGTTTTTAGATTGTTAGTTTGGAAATCCCACTTTTAGGAAGTAGACATTTTCTTGCTTAATCCATTCTGTGACTCTGCCTGTTTGTGGATTCCCTGTCTTGGTCAGTTTGACAGTTGGGCTGTTCACACCTCTCCTCTAGACAGTGACACAAAGGGGGCTGGAGTGCAGCCTACATATCTTGATTAGCCGTCTGTGCTGGAGGGGAGTGGAGGAGTGGTCACTCACACCTGAAAGGACTGTGCCTGCCCTCACACAATGCCGTCTCCGACCCCCTGGTGAGTTTCTGGGGCCTGGCCTCGACAAGGAAGGATCTTGAAAACACTTGAGACATTGCTTTGAAGTTTGTAAACTTCAAAGGCAGAACTGGGTATAAGAATAAGACCCAAAACCCAAGACTTTTAGAATCTTTATGGAATCAAGAATCTTCCCAGGAGAAGAGTTGAAGAGCTGAAGGAGGAGTACTGTCCCTTTGCTGCGTTGCTTTGCTGCACTGGCCTGCAGTTGCTGCTTCTGCCTGAAAAGAGTGCAAAGGGTGAACTTTGCTGTGTGTCCTGCTTGAGAAAATTCTCCAAGGGCTTGGAGTAGAGCTTGCCTCCTGTTGGACGTCTCAGGGACACCAAAGACTTCAGTTTCCTCGACCTGCAGCACTGGGAACTGTGTGTTTTGTGCTGTTCAAGAGGAGAAACCACAGTGACACCGCCAACGACGCCACTGGCCTGCACCGTGACCTGACGACGCCACACGGAGTCGCATTGCCCCGCTTCGCACCGCGACCCTGGTCTCACCGTCGCCATCATCGGACAACTTCATCGAGCCGCTGTTCGCACCGCAACCTGTGGGCCCCGCACTTCGGCATCGCCTGCTCACACCGCAGCCTGGGCATCCCCGACGAAGATGCTCCTGCAGACACTGGCGCCGCTGCCTGCCCCGTGGCCTGTGGACTCCACTCGTGAGGTACACGAAGCACCGTCCCATCCCACACCGGAGCCCCGGTCCACCGACACCAGCACCATCGACTCCTGTGTCGTCCCCAGGCATCCTGCCTGCACCGTGGCCTGTGGACACCGCTCGTGAGGGTCACGAAGCACCGTCCCGTCCTGCACCGCTGGCTTGGGCCTACCGATGACAGCGCTTCAGCAAGGACGATGCCGCTGCCTGCACCGTGACCGGTGGATACTGCACGTCGCACAGCCCCGCTTCACACCGCAGTCCTGGTCTCACCGACGCCGCTGTACGCTGTCCCACTCTGCACCACAGTCCCGACGCCATCCACTCTGGCGCACCTGACTTTATCAGCCTGGAGTTCGATCTGCAACACATGTGACCTCAAGGGCCCGACGACTCCGGACCCGACTCCGGACCTGACACCGCGACGTCAGTGACGCCGCCCTCCGGAGCTCACTGCGAGGATCACAACGCCCTGCAAATCCAAGGTACTGTTTGCGGGTCTTCCCGACATCGTAGCTGGCCCACAACGCCTGAACTGAACTGAACTGTTGGTTTTGTTGATCACAATGCCGTTATAGCCCCAGGTGGAGCTATCGACTTCAAGGAACTGTAGTTTTGAGCAAATCTTGCATAATTCATATTTTTCTTACTGTATGTTGGATTCCTATCGTATTTGGTCTTGTTTTATATAGATAAGTATTGGCTATTTTTCTAAAACTGGTGTGGTGTCCTTTTGTAGTGTTTTCACTTATTACTGTGTGTTTTGTGCAAATGCTTTACACATTGCTTCTGAGATAAGCCTGACTGCTCGTGCCAAGCTACCAAGGGGGTGAGCAGGGGTTATCTGAGCGGGTATCTCCCTTATCCTGACTAGAGTGAGGTTCCCTACTTGGACAGGGTGCAAACCAACTGCCATCTAGAGACCCCATTTCTAACAGTGCACTTTACCACTTCTGACCACTGCCAAACATGGAAGCATTGGCTTATCCACAATTGGCATATTTAATTTACATGTACATTCCTAGTAAAGTCCACTGTACATGCCCAGGGCATGTAAATTAAATGCTACTAGTGGGCCTGCAGCACTGATTGTGCCACCCACTATAGTAGCCCTTCAAACATTTCTCAGGCCTGCCACTGCAGAGCCTGAGTGTATAGCTTTAAACTGCCATTTCGACCTGCTAAGTACACCCACTTGCCAGGCCCAATCCTTCCTTTTTATTCCTTTTTATTACATATGTGTCAAACCTAATGTAGACCTTGGTTAGCCTCAAGGGCAGGGTGCAGTGTATTTAAAAAGTTGGACATGTACTTTTAAGTTTAACATGTCCAGGAAGTGAAAAACTATTAAATTCATTTTTCACTACTGCAAGGTCTATCTCTCCCATAGGTTAAGATTGGGGTTACCTTGAAGGAACTTTTAAGGGTAATTCCCAATTGGGAACAGATAGATATGTGGAGTTTGGTGTCTCTGGACTCTCAATTTAATATTACAACTTATGATGAAGTCTGATTTTAAATAGTAAGTCTGAAAATGCCACTTTTAGAAAGTTGGCATTTTCTCTTCTGCGCCTTTGCCTGTCTCTGAATACACGTCTAGGGAGGATGACAGCTGGGCTTTGTGCATTCCCTCTAAACAGTCACACAAAAAACGAGACGGGGTGTGACATTTACATTCCAATGACCCACGATCAGGCTGACGGGTCTTCCTGGGCTAGATGGGATGGAGAAGCTGACACTTACACCTGAATTTGGCTGTGTCTCTCCCCATACAAAGGGCTGCATATCCCCCTGTAGAGTGTCTGAACCATGGAAGGAAGGTCAGGGGCCTGGTGATCTTCAAAGGCCTGTGTGCAGTCTCCCCCACTTCAAAGTCATGGTTGGGTATATGTATTGGACTCAAAACCTCGCCAAATCAGAACTTTGCCAGAACATAGGACATTCTGCCTGGAAGAAGACTGCTGTGCTGCAGGAGGGACAGGCACTTTGCTACTTGCGCTGCTGTGTTGGCCTGTTGCCTGCTGATTGCTGTCCTGTAGGAGGGACTGCCACTTTGCTACCTGCATTGCTGTGTTGGCCTGTTGCTTGCTGCTTCTTGTCTAGGAGTGAGGACTGGACTTGTTCTCCAGATCCTTGTACCCGGGTTTCTCCAATGGCTTGCCCTCTGTTCTCCTGCAGTCTCAGGGACATCAAAGACTGCCTGCAACTCTCCTATTGCTGCTGGACTCTGCCATCTGTGAGTCCTACCCTTGCCTGAGGTGCCCCCCTCCAGTCCTGGGGGGCCTCAGAAGTGGGTTCTGCAGGCAGGCGTTTTTCTGTAAAAACTGATACAGTGTCACCACTGCACCTGTTGGGACTGACACATTACTCCCCTGACACAGAGGCTGCTCGACGATAGTGGATCCACAGCCTGCACAGCTCAATGACAACAGTCTGTGCAGCTTGACGATGATGCATCGCACTCATCTCAATGGTGTTTAACGTCGACACGGACCCAACTGCGAGGCTCAACAATGATGCAGTGACCTGACTGCATGGAAAATATCAACACATAGCCTTCACAATTGCTCCTTAACGTCGACACTTGCTTCATCCAAGATATTGCTTCAGTGGACCCTGTGTGGGTTCTGTGGCCAGCCTTCATCCCACCGCAGTCAGCCTGTACTTTAGATTTGCACCAGTCCCTTGTGACCACAAGTAACCTTGTGACCGCTAGTGACGGCAAGGCGCTATTTTTAGCTTGTTCTTTAAAAATTCATTTCTCAACTTCTACTGGTTGGATTTTTGTCATTTGGGTCTTGTTTTACTCAGATAAATATTCTCTCTTCTTCTGGAGTGGAGTCTTTCTTGTGATGTCTTACACAGTGTTAGTGTAATTTAAGCGTTGCACAAATACTTTACACAATGCCTCTTAAGTTAGGCCTGACTGCTCAGTGCCTTGCTACCAGGGGGTGAGCACAGGTATATTTAGGGTGTGTATCTGACTTACCTTTACTAGGATTGTGGTCCCTAATTGGACGGGGTGCATACCTCTGCCAAATAGAGATCAAATTTCTAACAATCTCCTTTGCTGTTATTTCCTCATTAATAAGAAAAATAGTTTCTGCTGCTCACCAAGCCCAGATTTGGAAGAGTAAGACATTTTAGTGGCAGTTTGTAAACAATACTCTTAATTGCTGCTTAAATCAGATCAGGTCACTTCAATTGCTGAAAATAATGTTTCTGCTAGTTTATTTTTATGGTGGTGGAGTGGTTTTATGTCATGCAAGTTCTCTAATTCATGCCATCACTTTTAGTCTTAGTTTGCGATTTGTTATTGATGTATCTGCAAGAATAGAACTAATACGTTTCTTTTTCTTTGCCACCTTCTGCTTTCTATTTATAATAATCACAACTTCCTACTGCTGTCTATCATATGTACAGTAAAACAGATTTCAGTTAAAAAAAGGAGTAATCCGTTGCACCTTTATTGACTGCAATATGCTGTTTCTACACATGGAAGCAACCCGCTCACCCTGCGGTTGTACTAGTCCATGTTGTGTTAAACTATTGCACTGTCTGGAGCAGCCCATTACACCAAAAGCCTTTGGAAAGCCATCTATACACTACTAGTACTTGCTCATGGTTGAGTTGAAGCAGGCCTGCTCATGTACAGCACACTGGACGACATCTTGTGACTATTAGCCTTGCAGGCCTGAACTTGCGCCAGAGGCTGGCAGAAGCAAATAATTGTATTTTCAAACTTTAAAATGAAAGTAAATCCGACGCATTTAGACGCAACTTCATTATATCCTACCGCTTAGAAGTAGATATTAGACATAATAACAATTAAAGGCTAGGATAGATTCCAAAGTGCCCGCACCATGGCAAATCCAAATGAAAATCCAATACCAATCCTGATTAAAACCTAACCAAGCAAGACACTGTAGATTACCCAGACTCCAATTAAATGTGACAAATGAATACCTGACAGGTTTCAATTCCAATTCTATTTCTGTCAGAATGATCCATTAATACTCAAAGCGGAATTGCCCAGGCTAAGATGCAAGTAATACAATTGGCAGAGCAGAAGGAGATTTGTGGGCTTCTAACGGGCAGCGGAGAATGCCATCAAGTGAACTGCGAAGGAGGTACTGAGTTTATCTCAACCTGCATGAATAGCATATTAAAAGGGTGATGCGGGCTCTAAGGTCAAACCACAGTGGAAGAAAACATGTTAATAAGTATGAGCTGAAAAGTGGAACCTGGGGATTGATGGGTAACGACCCGACAGTCAAGGAAGCCTCCAGACTAATAGGCCTGCCGATTTGTTGCACCATATTTGTTGCACCATTATCCCTCAATAACTGTGTTATGCTAAGGATTTTTCGTTAACATTTTTTCTCATCGGCTCTTTTGTTTTACACCCCTAAAGCCTGATTTTCTAAAATATTTTTTCTTCATGGCAAATACCCTTGAAGTGCCAGAAATTTTGACGAGGTTACAGGGCGACAAGATCGACAGCATCCTTTTTAAGTGGAACAGGCACAGTTTAAGCATTGTACGTTTTATACTGAAGACCAGGTTCAGGCCCAGATTTACAATGTTTTGGCGTAGGGCAGCGCAGCAAGTCTTCTTGCTGTGCTGTCCTGTGTCAAAACAAAAGGGCGGGAATGTGCCGTATCTACAAGAACCTGTGTATTCCTGTCCTTTTCCCCTGCATTGGTGCACCAACTTCTGCCGTGTGCCAATGCAGGCATCCTTATACCATTCTGCAAGGGTGCCTGCGTTGTGGGGATGATTGTTTTATGCAGGAAGGCACACCTTCCTGCACAAAAACAATCCCAAAAGGAGCTTGGCTCTTTGTATGTGTGCTGCAAAATGCAGCACACATAGAAA
Source organism: Pleurodeles waltl (assembly GCF_031143425.1). NCBI lineage: Eukaryota > Metazoa > Chordata > Amphibia > Caudata > Salamandridae > Pleurodeles > Pleurodeles waltl. The sequence goes on from NC_090437.1 coordinate 1,063,551,047, forward strand.
GAGGTATAAACGGGGAGAAATAAAGATATTTCTCCCTTTTGTGTCACTTCTACACCAATCCTCTGAGTGGCGTAGGGTTTTGTTGCATTCCTAAGTTTAAAAACCTTGTACATCTGGGAATGAGTCAAAATCCATAGGTGTTGCATGGATGAGTGTAACATGGGAACAGCCACACAACACCCATGGAACGCCTCCCCGACACAAAGTAAGGCAGCTCAGTTTTGTTTTAAAGTAATTTAGGCCCAGATTTAAAAAACGAGGTGCTTCATTACGTGAAGCGCTACTTTTCTTGCACCCTCTAAGGACACCATGTGTGTGCTGTATTAATGATACGGCGCACCATGACGCACGTTACGATCAGTACCGTCATAATTTATGATGCTGTTGTGGTACTTTGCAGGATTAAGAACAAACGTTTTGCCTCTGATCCTGCAAAGCATATAGAGGTCCATTATAAACTATGGTGTACCTCAATTTAATCCTGCCCTGAGTAGGCGTTAAAAATGATGAGAAGAATGGCACAGTGGAATGTGCCATATTTCTAGGCCCCTTAACGGAGGAACGCCCGCCTTGCATTTATTATACCTGGTGGAGACATAGGCCCTCATTACAACATTGGCGGTAAGTCCCGCTTACGGCCGTGCAGAAGACCGCCAACACACCGCTGCGGCTGCGGAATTCCGCTTCAGCTATTACGACCCACAGCTCGGATTCTGCCATAATCCAGACACCCACACAAGTCCACCACACCAAAGGTCAGTGATAAACTGGTGATAATAAAAACCTCCACCGTCACGCCAACAGGAATACGCCCACACTATCACGACCCACGAATCCACGCGGTATTCAATTGGCGGTACACACCGCCGTGCTCAAAATACACACACATTTACAAAACACAATCACATTGGACAATTCGAAATACACACACCTGATACACATACCCACACCACTCCCACACACCCAATCCAATATAAAACACACACCCACATCACCCACAAACCCTTACTACCAAAATTTCGAAATAAGGCCAGAGAGAGACACCACGAGAAACAACACTAGCATCCACAGACACACAACATCATCACTAACACAACATCCATGCACCTCAAACAACACACAACAACACATCCCCTCACACATCACAACACACACCACCTCACACATCACCCACACCACATCATGGCACCTCAACGACACCCCAGGTTCTCTGAGGAGGAGCTCAGGGTCATGGTGGAGGAAATCGTCCGGGTAGAGGCACAGCTGTTCGGTTCACAGGTGCAACACACCTCCATTGCTAGGAAGATGGAGCTATGGCGCAGAATCGTCAACAGGGTCAACACAGTGGGACAGCATCCAAGAACACGGGATGACATCAGGAAGAGGTGGAACGACCTATGGGGGAAGGTGTGTTCCGTGGTCTCCAGACATCAGATTGCAGTACAGAGGACTGGCAGTGGACCCCCACCTCCTCCCCCACAACTAACAACATGGGAGTAGCAAGTCTTGACAATACTGCATCCTTAGGGCCTAGCAGGAGTAGCAGGAGGAATGGACTCGGGTAAGTCAACTCTTAACTAATATATCCCCCACCCTACCTGCATGCCATCACATACCCCCATCCTCACCCTCACCCCCATCACTCCAACACCTCACATATGTCCCACTATCACAACCCACCCATCCCAACACCAAGCCCTGCATGCAACACCAAAGCATGGACACCCATCACCAAAGCATGTCCACTATAGATACCCACACAGACCCCAAACCAAATATCACACAAGGACCTAGACAAGAATGCAAGCACTGGAGTACAGGGTCACTCACCCATTGCACACGATGGCACACACAGATGCAATAATCATGCCTTTACACCCCTGCATGACCCCTACCGAACTTCAACGGACAGGAGGTTCCAGGCATATCCAGTCCCCCCACAGAAGAGGCCCACAGTGATAACAGCAGCTCTGCACAACTGGATCAAGATGACCAGCCCGGCCCATCTGGGACCTCAGGACAGTCAGTTCCCCTGACACTGGCACAAGCCCCCACAGAGCCTCCCCCCTCAGGAAACACCACCACAGCACCCACCCAGCGGGCCCATCCCTCTGTCCCCAGGACACGTCAAGCAGCAGTGTGTCCGCCACTACAGGGAACCCAGTCAAACCCACAACCCCAAGAAAATCAGGGGAATGGGGGCAGTGGCAGTGGGCACACGGTTCAGAGGACAGAGGAACAGGAAAACAGGGGAACTGGGAGGACTGCTGTGCGACAGGGGGAACCCACTCTCCACAAGGCCCTCTCCAACATCATGGGAGCGTACCATAATTCCCAGGAGACAATGGCAATGGTACTGGCCAACTTTCAGGAGACCCAGCGGCTGCAGGAGGAACACTATCTGGGGATCAGGGAGGAACTGAATTCCATTAACACCACCCTGGTCACCATTGTAGGGGTGTTGCAGGACCTTGTCAACACCAGGAGGGACACTGTGGCACAACAAGGGGCCCCTGACACTAGCCTGGATGATGAACTGCCCTCCACCTCCACCGGCGCTAGTGGACAGGAGGCACTGCCACAGGACCACAACACCAGCACCCCACCCCCTGCAGATGGAGAGCCAGCACGCAAACGTTCCCTGAGATCCAGGAACAAGACAGAGAACATTGGCAAGACCCCCGCCAGGAAATGAGACCACCCTGAATGTCACCCTTCTGTCCCACTTTGTCACCCTGTCCATCCTTCAACTGTCCTTGCTCCACTTCCTATGCCCCTTTGGACAATGCACCTGTGAAACAAATAGACTGGACTCTGCCATGGACATTCCTCCACCATCACCCCTGCCCGCTTTCAAACCACCTCCACTTATTTGCACAGAAATAAACACAGATCAATCACAAAACAATCTGGAGTCAGTCTGTGCTTTCACAAATGTGTAACTGCAATAACTATGGAATATAGCAATGACAATTTAATTGTCCACATACTGATGAAACACAGCTGTAGGGCTGGAGGAAATATAGCAGAGGTCACAAAGTGGAACCCACATCTGTTAAATAGAAAGGCAAAGTGACAAGTCAGGGTCCATAGACTGAGTGAAAATGACAGACTTATGATAGCTCAACAATAGTATGAGATGTGTGAGGCAGTGACATCTTCTTACCTGTGTCTTACTGGAAGTATTGCTGGATAACGTTGTTTCTGTTGTCGATATCCTCTTCTTCTGCCTCCTCTTCTTCACTGTCCACAGGCTCCACAGCTGCCACAAGACCTCCTTCTGGACCATCCTCCTGCAGAAAAGGCACCTGTCGTCGCAAAGCAAGGTTGTGCAGCATACAGCAGGCCATGATGATCTGGCACACCTTCTTTGGTGAGTAGTAGAGAGAACCACCTGTCATATGGAGGCACCAGAACCTGGCCTTCAGGAGGCCGAAGGTCCGTTCGATCACCCACCTAGTTTGTCCATGTGCCTCATTGTAGCGTTCCTCTGCCCTTGTCCTGGGATTTATCACTGGGGTCAGTAGCCATGACAGGTTGGGGTACCCAAAGTCACCCGCAAAATTTCAGGGGACAACTGTTAGACACACACTAACCCATAGGGACAACCCCATACCCAGACAACTATTCACACTGTATAGGGTTCTTGTCCTCACCTATTAGCCACACACGGTGCCTCTGGAGTTGCCCCATCACATAAGGGATGCTGCTATTCCTCAGAATGAAAGCATCATGCACTGAGCCAGGAAATTTGGCATTTACATGGGAGATGTACTGGTCGGCCAAACACACCATCTGCACATTCATCAAATGGTAGCTCTTCTCGTTTCTGTACACCTGGACACTCCTGCGGGGGTACCAAGGCCACATGTGTTCCATCAATGGCACCTATGATGTTGGGGATATGTCCCAGGGCATAGAAGTCACCTTTCACTGTAGGCAAATCCTCCACCCAAGGGAAAACAATGTAGCTGTGCATGTGTTTCAGCAGGGCAGACAACACTCTGGACAGCACGTTAGAGAACATTGGCTGGGACATCCCTGATGCAATGGCCACTGTTGTTTGAAAAGACCCACTTGCCAGGAAATGGAGTACTGACAGGACCTGCACTAGAGGGGGTATCCCTGTGGGATGGCTGATAGCTGACATCAGGTCTGGCTCCAACTGGGCACACAGTTCATGGATTGTTGCACGATCAAGTCTGTAGGTGACTATTACGTGTCTCACTTCCATTGTCGACATGTCCACCAGTGGTCTGTACACCGGAGGATGCCGCCATCTCATCACCTGCCCCAGCGGATGTGCTCTATGGAGGGGAACAGCGAGCAGAGAGTCAGCCAACACTGAGGTATCACAAAATGTCATTTGCACACATTTATTAATCCGCAAAGTGCCTGTTACTGTGTGTATGCAAGGCCTAGAGAGGTGTGACGCAGTTATTATTAATGCCATGTAGCCCCTGAAATGGCGGCTGCCTGACCTGTAAGGTGGGAAAAGTGGATATGAGGTAACTGTACTGGTGTGCTACACCGTCACAGTAGGCGGTCGAAGACCGCGGCGCAATCCTGCATTGGTTAACATTGAACCCTATGGGTCCCAGGAGCCAATGACGATGTACGCTGGCGGTGACGGTACACACCGCCGTGGACGTGACAGCCATTTTCTGTCTGTTCACTCACTTGATACCTGACCTTCAACAGGAGAGGACCTACACTGCAAGTACTTCTGTGACCTCAATCTGGAAGCGACAATGGTTTATGTGTCTGGGAAAAGGGCCCCTGCTTTCACTTCGGAGGAGTTGGCAAAACTAGTGGATGGGGTCCTCCCCCAGTACACACAACTGTACGGTCCTCCAGACAAACAGGTGAGTACACTGTGAGCATGCTGCAAGGGCAATGCCTGTTTGGAGTGGTGTGGATGGAAGATACATGGGGGGGGACTGAGGCCTGCATGAGCGGACGGTGAGTGCATATGCGTCAGGGCAAGGGTGGGACCATGGGCCAATGAGTATGATGGTCCAAACGGGTAAATATTTTCCTTTTCCTCTGTACTTTTCCTCTGGGTCAGCGCCCACCAGAAAAAGGATATTTGGGGGTCCACCACAGACGGAGCACCCACTGCCGGAAAAGATGGGAGGACTTTCACCGCTGGAGCAAGAAGATGGCGGAGGCCCAGCTGGGGATGGCCTCCCAATGTGGGAGGGGTGCCCGTCGCACCATGACCACCCTGAGGGGGTGAGTACAGTCACATTTATCTGACTCTGTGCGCATTATGAGGAGCTCTTCAGCGGGTTCCCCTAGGCCAGGGCGAACTTGGTAGGCAAGGTCCCTTGTGAGGCAGGTTCAGTGGACCCCCAACCCCACTAGTGGTCATTGCCATCTACACCTAGTCAGGCTCCTGTGACTTCCATGTGTGCAGCAATCGGGCTTAATCCTTGTACCCCATGGGCATGTGAATAATCTAGGAACTATAAGTGCATGGCGTAGGGCAGAGGACTGCTGTGTCTGTAGTGTCCGCCAACGGTAGTGGTGTTGCATGCACTGAAAATGTCTTTCTTCTGTCCCCCCCCCTTTTGTGGTCTCCCTGTTCTTGTGTGCAATAGCATCATTAGGCGGAGGAGCAGTGGCACCGGAGCAGGAGGGAGCTGCATCCCACTCTGATCCCCTCCTCCACGTCTCCCTCCTCCCTCCCAGTCTCGTCTCCACTCACACCTGCATGCACTACATCTTCAGCCACTACCTCCATCACCAGCACGCCCATCACCCATCACCACACGCCGCTCACTTACACACACCACCCCCACTACCAGTCACACATCCCCTGTGTCCTCTCCCAGTGTGTCTGTGAGCCCTCCTCCCAAAGTACACAACCGCAGGCACACACCCACCCAACAGCCATCCACCTCACAGCAGCCTCCGGCCCATGCACCTTCACCCAAATTCAGCAGACATACACCTCCTACAACAACTACCTCTACCTCCACTCCCAAACACCCTCCATCTACCCGTCCCAGTGTGTCTAAAAAACTTTTCCTGGCTAATATTGACCTCTTCCCTACACCTCCCCCCGTCCGTCCCCTAGGGCCAGGCTTTCCAGGTCCCAACCTAGCACCTCAGCCACCACATTCCCAGCCACAGTGGTGCCAGCAACTGCGATTGGAGTGCGCCAACCATGAGGGTTGCCAGTGTTCCACGGAGCAAGGGAAAGGACATTCCGCCACCTGCCAAGCTAAAAATGTTGCCCACATCCCAGAGGGAGAAGCAGAAAACATCTGCCACCAAGGGGTCAGGGATAACGAAAGGGGATACTGGCAAGACAGCTGCGCCATCATCAAAGGTGGGGAAGGACCAGAAACTGAAGGGCAGGTCAGGAGAGAGCATGGTGCACCGACTGAGGGACCAGCGTCACACTTTCTTTCCACGTCAACGCCAACCTGTACGGCGGAGAAAAACGCCACCTGCACCGCCAAAGACCCCGCTGCCAGCACCGCTGTCACAGACCCTGCCACCAGCACCGCTGTCACAGACCCCAGACCTCACCACCAGCACTGCTGTCACAGAGCCCGCCGCCAGCACCGCTGCCACAGACCCCGCCACAAGCACCGATGCCACAGAGCCCGCCGCAAGCACCGCTGCCACAGAGGCCACCGCAAGCACCACTACCACAGAGCTCACCGCAAGCACCGCTGTCACAGAGCCCGCCGCTAGCACCGCTGCCACAGAGCCCGCAACCAGCACCGCCGCCACAGATCCTGCCGCCAGCACCGCCGCCACAGAGCCCGCCGCAAGCACCGCCGTGACTGACACCGCTGCAAGCACCGCCAGCAGCCCCGCAACATCCTGAGCCAGACATGGCTGCCATCCCCAGTGGTCAGTCGTCTGAGGCTGGTGGTGAGTTCCAGGAGCCTGGGCAGCTTCCATGAAGCATCACTTTCAGTGGAGAAAGGCATCCACTACCTCAGTCCTTGGCAGGATGAAGCACTCTGGGCACCAAGCCTCCTCCAGAACCAGTGGAGTGATACATCCACTACCTCAGTCCTTGGCAGGATGAAGCACTCTGTGCACGAAGCCCCCTCCAGAACCAGTGGAGAGAGGCATCCACTTGAGAGACAGTGGCTTTGCACTCCCACAGATGCAGCAGTGGGCAAACCACCCACTGGAAAGACTTGAGAGACTGTGGCTTTGCACTCCCCAGGATAATGCAGTGGGCAAACCACCCACTGGAGAGACGTGAGAGACTGTGGCTTTGCACTCCCCAGGATAATGCAGTGGGCAAACCACCCACTGGAGAGACTTGAGAGACTGTGGCTTTGCACTCCCCAGGATAATGCAGTGGGCAAAACACCCACTGGACAGACTTGAGAGACGGTGGCTTTGCACTCCTCAGGATACAACAATGGGCATGGAGCCCCCTCGTGGAGCAGTGGCGTCGTGCGTTTATCAGGCTGAGGTGCCCCCCCGCCTCCCTTTGGGGTGCCTGTATATTTTCTATGTGATGTCCCTCCAGTGTTCTCTCCGTTTGGAGTCAGGTATCTAGTGTGGGCCTCGCCCATGCATTTTGGACCCAGTGGTCCACGGACAATGATTGGTGCACTATCCGGACTTGTGTAGTTGGTGTACATAATTGTATATACTGGATTTTGAGTTTTGACTATGGATTTTCTTTTTTACAATCGTTCAAGTAATTTCCTTTTGTCCTTGCGTTATTCAATTGTATATTTAATGTTGCAGCATGTATTTGTGTGTATGGTGTTGTGGGTGAGGGTGGGGGTGGGGGTGTTGCGTGTGAGTGTCACTCTCTTTTCCCTCCCCCCTCCCCTGTGTTGTAGGTGCAGTACTCACCTTGGTCATCGCTGCCGTTGTTGGAGTTGATACAGGAGCAGGAAGACCATCGCCGGCAGGATCTGCAGTTCGGGCTCCATGGCGTCCTGGTCCCTCATGGGATGTGGAGAGGTGAGTGTTTTCCCTACTGTGTACTGTTTCCGCCGTGTTTTTATTCGCGTTGGTTCTGCCCCGGTAAAGCTGGCGGATAGCTGTGTTGTGATAGGGTGGGCGGTACATTGTCTTCCGTGTGTCTGTTGGCGGTGTCCGCAGCATTGTTTGTTTGTACCGCCGTGGCGGTCGGAGTGTTAAAGTGGCTGTCTATGTTGGCGGTTTCCGCCACGGTCGTAATCCCACTTTTTTTTCCGCCGGCCTGTTTGCGGTATTACCGCCGCTTTAACACCGACCGCCAGGGTTGTAATGAGGGCCATAATGTGGTGCAAGAGTTTACAAAGTGTCACAATGTGTGTATTGCACCACTTTGTAAATTTGGTGTGGCGTTTTTGCCAACCTAACGCCACATTAGCATAATTTTTTTTAGCCCTTAGTGCATTCCAATGCGGTTGAGCTATTTTGAAGTCACATCAAAATATTCATGATAAGACCAACAGATTTGACTCTTTTGAAAAGCGCTATTTCTTTGAAAATAAATATGTATTCATTCAATAACAAAATTAAATAATACAAACAAAAAATGCATTGAACTTGAAGAACGTTTCAAAATGTATTAATTTAATAATGGCCTTCTGTTTTCCGTTAACTGACACATTTCTTCAGGGGCACCACTTACACTCTATTGTATAACAGATTGATGAGTTTTTGTCTTTTCACAGATAGCAGTTCTGTCAAGGGCTATGATGAGCTATTCTCTTCACTTCAGCAACCTCTGTTAGATCTGTACAATTGATAATTACAGAAATTGCTCATATTTCTGAGAAGTAGGGGGAGGTACGTTTTCGCTCTAAATTCTAGTTACTGTTTGAAGACTAGTTTCCTCCAACAAAAGAGATATTTCATAGCATTAACATATATTTTATGTAAAAGGAACAGACGTCTAGGCAGAAATCAATAACTTCCAAAACACTGAAAAAAAATTGTTAATAGAATTCTACAAGACCACTAACTCATAGAAAGGTATGCAACTTCTAAGCATTATAGGATGATTACAAAAGATTACAAAAGAAAAGCCAAGTATTCAATACACATTTCGAATTGGTGGTGTCTTGGGAATATTGTGGTCTTATTAAATCCAGCATTTAACATTTTTTGGAGATTCACGTTTTTAACTACTAAATATTATGTTCATGCAAATAGAAATACAGATGAATTACAATGATCAAAAAATCAAGTGAGCTTTTAAAGCATAAAGTCGTGTGAAATGACACGAAGAACAGTTTGCACAACCACATTTTCCAGACTTCCATGACCTTTAAAATTATTCTGTGTTTGATTTTTGAGCCTGTGCACTGACAGGGTTATAGGAGCGCTGATTTCACCCTTGTTACCCGAACAGCTGATTTCTTTAGTCTAAAGCATTATGTGTTAGCAAAGTCGGCACGATTGATGCATCTGTATCTAACATATACTGTACTTCTCATGAGTTAAATTATTTTATCTTATATTGTTTGATATTATGGTTCCAGAAGCCATCGTTGAAACAACTGTTCATTCATCCACCAGATGCACTGCATTCCGAATTTTAAGTTCGTGTGTGACCCCACCAGACGCACATCAATCATTAATTGTTTATTCACCTTGATTTATAAAATGATGACCTAAAACAGGGCGTGTCAGTGAGTGCGGACAGGCTCTCCTTGTGAGTGCACCCTTAGAGGGTGAAATAGAGCTGTGCCCAGCCATTCCACGCAGCATGAAGTTATTTTAAGTTTAGACCGTCGACACGAAATATACCATTTTGAAATATAATCTCATGACAATCTACATCTATATCCTATAAAAAAATATTACAAGCTTCTACTGGAATGATTACATGAATTTAAATTTAATTACTCTAAAAAAAACGCTGAAGCGCACAAAGGATTTGAATGGCTTCAAAAAGAGCTCTCTCTAAATAAATGCTTACAAACTTTAAAACCATAACTTGCCAGGCATCTTAATCACAAGCAGACGAATCATAAGCGGAGCAAAATCAAATGAATCTCCCTTAGGAGTCAAAAAGATATCTAGAATAGTTCAAAATGTAACACCTTGATTACATTCTCAATATAAGAGTAAACAGCCATGATATGCTGCAGTCTGAGGGCCTAATTACAAATTCAGGCATTATTTATTGCCCCTGATAAATAATGATACCGCAGGGCACGTGCGATAATTAACATCTCTTATGAGTTTATGGGTAATAACACTTGTATGTTGGTGTTTAATGTTCCATGTTTAATGTTAATGTTCAAAAAGCAGCATGATGCGGTAAAAATGTAACACATTTGATAATTATTGGATGCTTTAAATAAAACAAAACTTGTAATTCTGTCCCTTACGTAAATAGGGGTTTACGCACAGGATGGAATTAGCCGTCCAACTTGAAATAGGATTGTAAATGTTTTTATTAATTAATAAATTCAAGAAACCAATCATAATAGCACACATTCCTCTGAGAGCTGTGTGGATTTGTAATTTTCACTAATGACCTCCTGCTGTTAGCCACAACTTGACAAGTGCAGTGCTGCACACAAGTGTTAGAAATGTGGTCTTTGGTTGGCAGTCAGGTTACCCCCTGTCCAAGCAAGGACCCTCACTCTAGTCAGGGTAAAAGAGAATCACCCTCAGCTAACCCCTGCTTACCCCCTTGGTAGCTTGGCACGAGCAATAGGCTTAACTTCATAGCGTTAGGTGTAAAGTATTTGTACCAACACACACAGTAACTTAATGAAAAATAGAGACTACTTATCTAAACAAACTAAGACCAAAACGACAAAATTCCACAATTGCGTTGTTTTTACACGCCCAGCGGTACTTGCGTTGGAAATCCAGCCTCACGATGCTCCAAAAATCATGCATTGCGGGTTGCGATCTCACCAGCCTCCATCAGCGATGCTGTGCATTGTTTTTCCAGCCCCAGGCACCGATCTTCGGATTGTGTTGCAGGCGAGCTTCGATTTTTAGCTGCGAAGCCGGCGGCGCGTCGATTTTTCAGCCCCAGATCGGAGTTGTGTCGATCTTTTCCCCCCACGGCGTTCTGTGCATGGATTTCTTCCTCTTAGGCTACCAGATTCTCCTTTCCAGGTCTCAGGAACTGGATGGGCACGACTTGGCAGAGTAGGAGTCTCTCCAGAGACTCCAGGTGCTGGCAGAGAGAAGTCTTCGCTGTCTCTGAGACTTCAAACAATAGGAGGCAAGCTCTAAATCAATCCCTTGGAGATCTTCACAAGATGGAAGGCACAGAAAGTCCAGTCTTTGCCCTCTTCTCTGGCAGAAGCAGCAACTGCAGGATAGCTCCACAAAGCACAGTCACAGGCAGGGCAGCTATTCTTCCTCATCTCTTCAGCTTTCTCCAGGCAGAGGATCCTCTTGGTTTACAGAAGTGTTCTAAAGTCTGCGGTTCTGGGTGCCCTTCTTATACCCAATTTATCCTTTGAAGTAGGCCTACTTCAAAGTAAAGTCTCTCTTAAATGTAAAATCCTGCCTTGCCCAGGCCAGGCCCCAGACACTCACCAGGGGGTTGGAGAGTGCATTGTGTGAGGGCAGGCACAGCCCTTTCAGGTGAAAGTGACCACTCCTCCCCTCCCTCCAAGCACAGATGGCTCATCAGGAGATGTAGACTACACCCCAGCTCCCTTTGTTTCACTGTCTAGTGAGAGATGCAACCAGCCCAACTGTCAAACTGACCCAGACAGGGAATCCACAAACAGGCAGAGTCATAGAAATGTTATAAGCAAGAAAGTGCACACTTTCTATAAAAGTGGAATTTCCAAACACACAATCTTAAAATCAACTTTACTAAAAGTTGTATTTTTAAATTGTGAGCTCACAGACCCCATACTCCACATGTCCATCCACTCCCATAGGGAATCTACACTTTAATCATATTTAAAGGTAGCCCCCATATTAACCCATGAGAGGGTGAGGTCTTGCAACAGTGAAAAACAAATTTAGCAATATTTCACTGTCAGGACATAAAACATATTACTATATGTCCTACCATAACCATACACTGCACCCTGCCCTTGGGGCTACCTAGGGCCTACCTTAGGGGTGTCTGACATGTAAGAAAAGGGAAGGTTTAGGCCTGGCAAGTGGGTACACTTGGCAAGTCAAATTTACAGTTAAAACTGCACACACAAACACTGCAGTAGCAGGTCTGATAAATGATTACAGAGTTACTTAGGTGGGTGGCACAACCAGTGCTGCAGGCCCACTAGTAGCATTTGGTTTACAGGCTCTGGGCACCTCTAGTGCACCTTACCAGGGACTTACTAGTAAATCAAATATGCCAATCATGGATCAACCAATTACATAAACATTTTGTATAGGAGCACTTGCACTTCACCACTGGTTAGCAGTGGTAAAGTGCCTAGAGTAACAAAAACAGCAAAATCAGAGTCCAGCACACATCAACAACCTGGGAAACAGAGGCAAAAAGTTAAGGGAGACCACACCAAGGATGAAAAGTCTAACAACAAGGCTTTTGCTTTGTATTGTAATTGTAATTGTAATTATATTTATATAGCGCTTACTACCCCTGACAAGGCATCAAAGCACTTTTCAGTGAGTAACACGCTACTCCGGAACCCAAGAGGAATTAGTGGTGGATTAGTATAAGAAATATGAGTACAGTATTAGTATGAGTTAATTTGAGTGGTGGCTATGTGAGTTTGTTAGTTGGATTGACTACAGTGATGGAGGGATAGAGGAGGGAAGAATCCAGAAGTGTTAATTGGGAGTTTATGGTAATAGGATGAGGTTTGAGATGAGTAAAGAAGAGATGGAGGAGGGAGGAGTCTGTGGATAGGGGTTAGGGAGATCATACTAGCAGAAGACATTTTGGAGGATTCAAAGGTGAGATAAATGAGAGCAAATTTAGTAGGGTTGTTTGGGTAATCATAGTAGTAAACTGAGGTGTGGGGTGAGCCAGGAGTGGTAGAGGAGGGAAGAGCTTAGGCGGGGTTATTTTAGAGATCCATGTGGTAGAATGGGTTTGGAATGAGTGGGGATGGAGGACACATTGATAGATACATAGGGTGATAGTAAGCTTAAATGTTATTTTATTTTTTATTTATTTCATTTTATTTATTTTGATTTATTTTTTCTCTAGCACAGTACGGCTAGATTAACAAATAAATAAATATGTAAATACATAGTAAGTGAATATATGTGCAAGGAATATAATAATGGGTATAATAATATGAGAAGTAAAGTGCTATTGTATAGACACAGATTTTCAAGATTTGTAATATTTGATGTTAAGTAATAAGTGTATTTTTCAAACATTCATTTATCTTTCCTCAATTTTTCAATGGTGAAATGCTTGCTGTTAAATAGTTAAGATAACATTTGCTCATTATGATATAAAAAAGAAAGCAGGGATTCATTATTATCTAATATAACAACTTATCTAGGAGTTATTCAATGACATTTGAACATGTAAAGCATAGAATAATATACACATATATATGTATATACACACACATATACACCCATGCACACCCACACATACACACACACACACACATATAGATATATATATTTAACCGTGAGTAAATATACATTTGTTAAACAGGCTTAAAAAATATGTATTTATCAACACAGGCATATACAGTCCATTGCTGTTTGGGTATGGTGGGTATAAAGGAAAAAGCCAACCTTTGAGTAGTCTTCTGATGATCAGATAGTTATCCCTGGATCTTATATTTGGGGGTAATGAAATCCATAGTTTGGCTGCTTGAACAGAGAAGGATGTATGATCTATTGTCTTTTTCTTGTATGGTGGTGTTTTAAGGTGGGGTGCCAATCTTGAGCGGAAGCTTCTTTGTTGAATGTATTTGGATATTGTTTCTGTTCCATGTATAGCTTTGTGGGTGATACAAAGCAGCTTGAAGGTGGATCTTCTGGCAACCGGTAACCAGTGTAGTACTCTCAAGGCTGGGGAGGTGTGGGTTTGTGGCTTTACATGTAATAGTAGCCTGGCAGCTGAGTTCTGAATTTGTTGTAGTTTTTTCATAATAGATAAAGATGATCCATGGTAGAGACTATTGGCATAATCCAGTTTAGATAATACAAGAGAGAAAGTAGCCTGCACCTTGTGTGGAAATACGAGGTGGGGGAAGATGCTTTGCAGAGCCTTCAAGGTGATTAAGATTGATTGTGCTAATTTGTCCACTTGAGCATTCATTGTTAAATTGTAGTCCATGGTAATGCCAAGGTTTTATCTTCCTTGGATACTTAAGGAGGTGGTCCCAGATCGTCAGGCTAGGCACACAGTGGATCATAACTTATCTAGTCGCCACATGTGAGTATTTCCCTTTTGGAAGCATTCAGTTTGAGATGGCTCCAAGTCATCCACTGATCAATAGCTATCAGGCAACTGAAGATTTGTGAGTTTTCAATTTCTTTGGGCCATTCCAATTTAAGTAGTATTTGTGGGTCAATTGCATAGTTGTAGCATGTGAGTTGAAAATCATTGATCAATCCTGGTAATGACATCATGTAGATGTTGAAAAGTATAGGTGAGATGATTGATCCTTGGGGGACCCCTGCGTTTGTGAGGTAGGGTTTGGACGAGAAGGGGGGAGAATAGATCATATTAGTTTTGTTTTGAAGGTGAGAAGTAATCCAGTTGAGAGCAGTCCCTTCAATGTCGGCTTCGTGGAGTCTTTGAATTAGGGTGTCATGGTCAAAATTATCAAAGGCAGCTGAGAGGTCCAACTCCATTGCGGTTGACTGTGTTTCTAAGATCCTCCCTGACTGCAATGGGTGCCAATTCAGTGACTCTTCCTGGATGGAATACAGTTTGGTAGTCTGAAAGTATGGAGTTATCTTCAATGAATTGTGACATCTGGGTGAATGCTGCTCTTTCTATCAGTTTTCCCAGGAAAGGTCCATTTGTAATTGGTCTGTAGTTGTTGGGGGTCACGCGGGTCTAGGTTTGTTTTCTTTAATAATGGACGTATGTATGCCTTTTTCATATCTTTAGGAAAAGTTCCTGTAGTTACAGAGTTGTTGATGATTCTTCTTACAGGTGTGGCAGAAGAAGTAGATTAAAGAATGTTCTTGAAGATGTGTGATGGACCTGGGTCGTAAGGGCAGCCGGAAGGCCTGCTTGTTTTGACCAAATCCATAAATTCATCTTGCGATATTTGTTTGAAGGAGTGCAGAGGCAAGGTTGGTTTACTTTTAGAGGGGATTTTAGGAAACGGGTTGGTGCTGATGGTTTTCTTCTGTTTTAAATAGGAAATAGGAATGTGTTTGCCTTGGTTGTGTAATGACTTGACAGTTTGTTTGTGAAATCTTGAGTAGTGGGATGACTTCTTTCCATGCATTTAGTTTTTCATAATTTATCGAGAATATTAAAAAACTCTTTATTTGTAGATTTAGCATTTTCAATCCTGTCTTTTAGCTTTTTTGATTGACGATTTGTCTATTCTGTTATGTTTGTGCAGATGAAGCTTGTCCTGAAAGTTTGTTTTGTGCCAAGTCTATTGCAGCCTTCTGGTTTGTTGTTTTATCTTTCTAAGTTCTGTATTTCTCCAAGGTGTTGGTTTTCTTTTGTCCTGTTCAGTTTTTCTGAGTTGTATTAGGATATCGAAGCTTCCTGTAGCCACTCATAATGTTTTGGAACATAATTTAATGGGTCTAGATATGTGTTGGCTGTTAGTTGTGTTTCTAGTCTTCAAAATTGAGTTTGCTCCATGGTCGATAGATGAATGTATGTAAGGTGCTATGGGATCTGTTGAGTTGAGGTGTTTTATGTTGGAATGTTGCCAAATGGTGGTCCGCCCATGTGATTGGGCATGGTGCTTTGAACAGTAACTAGTTCAGGGTTTGCAAATATTACATCTAGGATGTGCACAGCAATGTGTGTGGGATTGTGTATAATCTGATGTAGGTTCAATGTGACCAGGCCAGTGGTGATAGCTTTTGGATAAGGCACATTAGATTTGTCAAGCCAAATGTTTAGGCCCCCAAGAATGCAGAGGTTTGGATATAATGTCATAAGGTTTGAGACTGTGTCTAGAAAAGTGTTTGGAAATGTTGAATTGTTCGTTGGGGTCTGTAAAGGAGGAGAAAGCTACAGAAGGAAGTTGGTGTAGGGCTGCATCTGGTGAGGAGGGCCTCACAAACTTGTATTGAAATGTTGTCTGCTTTACTGAGATGTATTGCTTGTTTGAATATAACATTGCATGTTTGGCGAGACTTTCTGTGCACTAGAGCACAACACACAAATTTTCACCAATCCAGCTTCTGTATATCTTTTGATATGCTCTCATCTTTGGAAGGCCCTGAAGATTTTTACATTCTACAGACCTAAGGGACAACAATGGTCTTCAGGTGTCATGTCTTTGTTTGTAGTTCTATATGCAATAGCTAATTGATTGACTGAGTGATTAACCTAATACTTGGACAATATCTCACAAACTTTTAAAGAGGTAATGGAGTTTGTATTCCACATTCCAAACTACTATGTCTAGAGAACTTTTAAAAATGGTGTTGTTTGTTGAGGGAGGTAAAACCCTGCTCAAACAACAGTCACATTCCTTGTGAGGATGAGCCACAAAAAATTACTAAATTAACCTGTGCTTAACCCTCCGGTAGCTTGCACAAAAAAGTCTGGACTAAATTAGAGGCAATGTGTAAAGGTTTTTATGCAGGATTTAAACAGTGATTAAGTGAAACCACCATGCAGGAAAAAAACACACTCTAATTTAGAAAAATAGAAAAATGTTAATAAAATTATTGGACACCAAAATGACAAATATCCAAACTGTAGACCTGGAGAGATGCAATTTCAAAGATTTAAGGAATGTATAGCACCAAAAATCACAAAATGTCACTTGTGGTCATTTGATCATGAAAGACCGGATGAAAAGCACAAGCTCAGGCAAACCACAATGAAGCACAGCCTGGGTAGAGGGATCAGGTTAGTCCAACTGAAAAAGTGGGTGGCAAGATCGTGGTGTAAACTGGCACATTTGTGGTCCTGAAGAGCCCAAAACCTCAGGATCTCTCCTTTTTCCCCAGGGAGCGTTCAACTGATGCCACATAAAAGATACAGGGCCTAAGACGCACCTCTTGGAGATCAGGAACTCACTTGAGCAGAGGCCAGCAGGGCTCAGCCAGGTCCAGGTGCAGTTCCAGGCAGGTGCAGTGCAGCAGATTAGTTGGACAGTTATAGGGAGGCCTGAGGAGCTTGTTGTGTCCCAGTACCTCAGAACAGGAGGCCAGCTAACTAGCCGTTGAAGTCATTCAAGTAGCCTGCGATTAAGGGCGCAGGTCCAGTCTTCCTTATCAGACAAAAGGGCAGACCTCAAGCAGCAAGGCAGTCCTCTGGGAGCAGGGCAGTCCTTCTTCTGTAGTTTTTACAGGTTCAGGAATGTACTTAAGAGTTGGTCTGAGGTCCTATTTTTATACCTAGTGCTAGCTTTGAAATGGGAGAAGCTTCTGGCATTTGCCCCAAAAGAGGTGTTTGGAATTTCCTCCCTCTCTGTCTCAGACCCATGCGCATATGGTTGATTATATAGTGCTAAGAGGATGCCAGGTGTCACAGATTGCCGGCGCTGTGGTGTGAACATCTTGTCAGTTATTGAGGACGGTCATTGCTGGAGCTTTACTTTGGGGGTCCGTGTGAGCTGCCGATGCTGTAGAGTGAGTGGGTCGCATGTTACAGCACGTCTCGGGTGGTCACTGTGGTGTGAAGAGCCGGTTTGGCCAACTTATTGGTGGCAGGTGGCATAGGTGGTAAGACCTTAGCAAAAACAGGCCTGTTCTCATTTGAGAAGACTTCCTCTTCTTTGGAAAGGAGCTCAAACTGATGTCACACCAAGGGTCTAGGAACTGAAGGACACCCCCCGGCTTCAGGAACTCACTCAAGCAGAGGCCAGCCGGGTTCAATTAGGTCCAGTAGAAAGCCTAGGCAGCTGGACAGTTGCATGGAATCTCAGGAGCTTGTTAGTTCCCTGTTGCTCAAAACAGGAGGCCAGTCAGCTCACTATTGGAGTTATTTGAGCCTGGGAGAAGGTTGCAGGTCTAGTCTTCCTTCTCAGCATGCAGGGCACCAGAGCAGCCAAGTAGCTGGGCAGAGTGACAGTCCTGGCAGCAGAGTAGCACATTAGTTTATCTTCTGTAGTATCCATGGGTCCAGGAGTGTACTGAAGAATGGGTCTAAGGGTCATGTTTTTATACCTGGTGCCTTATTTGAAATAGGAGACCTTTCTAGAGATTTTCTTTTAAAGTCCTAGAGGTTTCTGGTTCACTTGCCCTAGCTTCAAGCTGACTGTAAGAACAATGCAGTGGGAATAATTATTTTGTATAAAGGCAAGGCATAACCTATTCAGTTGCAATTGGGGCTTTGCCCAGCACCCCCCCCCAGCCAGTTGATGGCCCATCTAGGAATCCCTCTATTGTGTGGCTGTGAACTGCATCCAGTCATGTGATCCAGGAACAGGCTGCAGGAATCAAATAGTTAAGACAGGAAAATGACAACATTCTAAAAGCGTCAATTTAAAATTTTTAAAATAAAATCTTTACCATTAAAGAAGATTTTTAATGACAATTTCTCAGACACCAAACATGAAATGTTCTCCTCTTTCCAATGAAACGATAGCACTTGATAAATGTAATAAGGCAACCCAATGTTTTCCTATGGGAGAGGTAGGCCTCCTAGTAGTGAAAACCTAATTACATTTTTCACTACAAGGACCTGTAAAACTTAATAATACATTCCTAACTTTTTAAATACACTGCACCGTGCCCTGTAGGATATTTAGGGCCTACTGTAAGGGTGACTCATATGTATTTAAAAGGAGGATTTAGGTCTGACAAGAAAGGGGTTTATGTTGCCAGGTCAAAATGGCAGTTTAAACTGCACACACAGGCTGCAATGGCAGTCCTGAGACATGTTTAAATGACTACTTAAGTGAGTGGCATAATGAGTGTTGCTCGTCCATTGGTAGCATTTAATTTATAGGCCCAGAGTACAAGTATTACGGCTTTATTAGGAACTTACCAGTAAATTAAATATGCCAATTGGTGTAAGCCAATTTTACCATGTATAAAGGAAAGAACACACACATTAGCACTGATTAGCAGGGGTAAAGTGCACAGGGCCCTAAGGCCAATACAAATGAGATCAGCAAAAAATGTGGAGACAAAATGTTTGAGGGAAAACCACCTTACGACTGTCAGGTGTAACAATATTATTTAAAGTATTGTTAAAAACTTATATGTGTAATTGAATTAAAATATTTGACATATTGTATTATTTAATGCAAAGCTAATTTGAAGAAGTAATGTCTTGTAAAATTTTATTTGATAATTTTCAGGTTAATAATAAATATTATGAATTAAATTACAGTTACATATATATAAAAAGATTTCTATTTTTAAGAACAATAACATGTAATAATTTTCCCAACACTTTTCATTGGAAGCTGTTAGAAACTGGGGGAGATACAGTTACCTTAGAGCATGAGTTATAGTTGTTTCACTGACAATAACTATAACTGTTGAATTACTATGGTTTTGTGCAAGTAAATCCAGAACCTAGCTATATTTTCCCTGTAACCTTTGGTTCTTTAGCACATTTCTATGTTTAAAAAAAATCTATTTCCTAAGTTTAAAGTCATAAAACTGTTTCTGCATTCTACAGAGACCATAAATGAGCTCCATATACCACAAAAATTTCCACTTTGATATGGATGGTATATATAGAAATTATTGAGTTCACCTAACAGACAAAGGCAACAGGATGCTCCTGCAGAACTTGAGAGACTTCATCCTGTTTCATGTGTAGTGATCACCTACACATAATAAACACAAAGGCTCTTTTCAGACAATTATTTTACCATAGATATGTTTATTTATTTTCAATTCCTTTTTTAAAAACTTTATTTGGATCTGAAGATCTACCTGACTGTTTCGAAAATGTCAAAAATCCTCAAATTTATCTAATTTATATCCATTAATAAGTATTGTTTCACATTTATATTGAGTCTCTGGGGTCAGGAAACATCTCCTCAATCCTCTTCTTTGTTTGCAAACCTGCATACATTTTAGCCACAGGGCCTTTTTCCAGATAAAACAAAATGGGAGCCACAACTTTCCCTTTCAGGTTGTGGCCAGCCAAGACCGTGTATGTTTGTATGGGTGTGAGACTGAGCCTGTGAGTGTGTATTTGGGTGTGAGATTGGGTGTGATAGTGTCTGTCTGGGTGTGAACGTGAGAAGGTGTGTCTGGGGGTGAGAGTGGGTGTCCTGGTGTGACAGTGAGTGTGAGAGTGTTGCTGTGGCTGTGAGAGTGGTTGTGAGAGGGTGTGTCTGAGTGTGACAGTGGGTGTGAGATGGTGTGTCTGGGTGTAAGAGTGGGTGTAAGATTGTCTGGGTGTGAGAGTTTCTGGGTGTGAGAGCAGGTGTGAGAGGGTGTGTTAGAGTGTGAGTGTGTCTCTGGGTGTGGGACTTGAGAGTGTTTGTCTGCCTTTGAGACTGGGTGTGAGAGTATAAGCCTGGTTGCGAGAGTCGGTGTGAGGGGGTATGTCTGGGTGTGAGAGTGGGTGTGAGAACATATATTTGGGTGTGAGAGTGAGTGTGAAAATGTAAATTTGGGTGTGAGTCTGGGTGTTAAATGTCTGGGTGTGAGAGGAGGTGTGGAAGTGACTGTCGGGTGTGAGAGGGAGTTGGTGTGAGAGGGTATATCTGAGTGTGACAGTGGGTGTGAGAGTTTCTGTCTAAGTGTGAGAGTGGGTGTCAGAGTGTGTGACTGGGTGTAAGAGTGTCTGTCTTGGTGTGACAGTGGTTGTGACAGTGCATGGGTGTGAGAGTGGGTGTGAGAGGGTCTGTATGGCTGTGACAGTGGGTGTGAGAGAGTCTGTCTGGGTGTGACAGTGGTTGTGATAGTGTGTGACTTGGTGTATGAGTGGGTGTGGAAGTGTGTGACCGACTGTACGAGTGGGCATGAGAGTGTCTGTCAGGGTGTGAGAGTGCCTGTCTGCGTGTTATAGTGAGTGTGAGCGATTCTGTGTGTGAGAGTGGGTGTGAGAGGGTCTCTCTGGGTGTGACAGTGGGTGTGAAAGTGTCTGCCTGGGTGTGAGAGCGGGTGTGAGAGGGTCTGCCTGGGTGTGAGAGTGGGTATGAGAGGGTTTGTCTGGGTGTGAAAGTGGGTGTGAGAGGATCTGTTTGTGTGTCAGTGGTTGTGATACTGTGTGCCTGAGTGTAGAAGTGGGTGCAAGAGTTGTTACCTGGGTGTCACAATCAGGGTCAAAGTGCCTGTATAGCTATCTGAGTGTTTGCAAGAGTATTTTTTTTGGCATTTCAAAAAAATCCGTGGATCCACCTGTGGACCTACACCGGGAGGGGGTTAACGCTGAGCCCCACAGGTGGATCCACAGATCTTGGGAGACATACAAAAAAGAAACTATAGGCATTCAAAGCCCATTAACTTGTGCATTCTAACATTCTATTTAACCCTTGGGGTCAGGGAACGTCTACCCTGACTGCATCATCTCTAATTTATCCCATATTTTAACCCCAGGGACTGCTCCGGCCACCATTTTGTTTTATCAACAATGGTCACTTGGGCTCAAATATGGCCTGAAATGGACATAAAGGGGTCAGGGTAGAGGTACCCTGGTTTGAGAAAAGAATACGTAATGGGCAGAAAATGTCTACAGATTTGGTTGACAGTTTCAGAAATCTGTGGATTGACCTGAGAATTTACTACACCGAGGGCTGTGCTAAGCCTTGCAGGTGATTCCATGGATTTCAGAAAATGTCAAAAAAGTCTATAGGTATTTTCTTCCCATTACTTATTTTTTTCTCATATTTCAATTCAAACACAAACACACCTAAATATATATATATATATATATATATATATATATATGCATATATATATATATATATATATATAGTCAATTACAACATTACAATTTTGAACTACATGCATATATATAAACATATAGACATATATAAACCATATGCATACATATATAAACATATATGCATACACATGTGATGTGTGTTGATAATATATATATATATGAAAAACTAAAATCACTGTCAGTGTTTAAATCAATTCATAACTTTCAACACAATTAGTACTCTTTAAATATAAGTAAAAATATTACTGTAGGTGGCATTGTTTTTAACTATTTATTACACATTTAATTTGAAGAGTTGATGTATCATTTTATTAGTTCTAGGTTATCATTTCATATTTTTTATTAATCTACCATTGATGATACATTAAAATATTTTTTGTTTTCTGAAAAGAATAATAAAAGTTAATAATTTTCTCTTTATTTTACCATGGGAAATCACAGTAGCAGATATTCCCACCTACGTGTGCACAGTTACCAATAGAAGCTTTACACTCATAACTCTTGTTATCGGAGATTCACCCCCCACTTTCAGGGACTGGAGACATCTAGGTGTACAAGGAGGTTTCAATCTACACTCGGAAATGCTGACGAGCCAAAAAGTGTAGAGATTCACTTAGGTTTAGAAGTAAATATAAAGGTTTAATTACATTTGGAAATCAAGCCACCTTCAGTGAACCTATTTTATTGCCTCTGTTGGTTAGGTATATCAGAATGCATTGCCGGTTCGTTTACAAAAAAAGGCACTCATGATGATAATTCTGTAGTTTATTTACAGACTTTGCCTAACTTTTAACTTCTTCACTAGATCAAACCTTGTGACCCCGAAAAAGTATCCTACTTCATTTTCTCTAATTTTGAATAAGTTCAGCATTTTGAAACATTTTGAAGTTATTCAACTCAGAGGGAGTCATCTACATTAAAATGATGTTATGCAATAATAGACAATAAATCTGCTTCAGATTCACTCTATTATTGACTATTTACAAAGGGCAAGTAAAAGACGCAATTTTCTGTAAGTCACTTCATTGTAAAATCATCAGGGTGTAATTTTATAAATATCAGTATACAAAAAATAGTTTGCGTAAAAGTTAGTAAATGAATTCTTGTAATGTAAAGTATTACATCAAAACATATCTACAAATCGAATTTCAAGTTGTATTTTTGCACGTGGAATTAGTAATACATAGGGTACCTATAGAAAAACGTGCAGACACTACATCAAAAGCCCCACAAAAAAGAAAACCTTCTGAAAACATATGGGCATATGACTGCTGATTCCTCAATAAGTCAGCCCGTTTGCAGTAACATTGAAAAGAATATTTGTAAGTGCAGGTTAAAAAAAAGTGGGTGATGATGTGCAATATAAATACTGTATTCAATGCTTACAAGTAGGAATGGTTTTAAAAGCGTTTACAAAAACACGTAGATAACGAATTGTTGTATTTTACTGTGACTCATCTCTACACTTGATGGGCCTGCTTGTTGGTGCATAATAGCTAATGATAAAGAGAACTGTTTCCACGTTAACCAGAACACTTATATTCAGAGCCCAGTTGCAGCCCTTTTGTAATTAATTGCATGCAGTGCAAGCATCGTCGAACAACATAAAATGTTTCCTTTCATGGGAAATTATAGATTTGCAGTCAAGTTGATTGGAATCCATTTATTTAGAATGGTATATCTTTTGTGTAAATTCTTGTTGCCGAACAAAAGGAGAAAACAGCAATTCACGACCAAATTACTCTGTGTTCATGCCTTAATTCTGCATCTCTTACGTTTGAGTATGTTTGTAATGCTCTCCTTTTATTACATTAGATTTATATCATCTCATTATTAGCAATTTAAAGAAGCTAAGCCAAGATGTAGCCACACGTTATTGCTTTGTTGATATACATTCATATTTCGTGGCTGATAAAAATAACATTTCGTGACAGAATTCCACTGAAAGAAAAAGGCTACACATTTTCTCCAGGGGTAGTGGATTGCTTCAACAGTGAGCACGCCAATTGAAACACTGTTCTTATTTCAAATATTCCCCTTTTGTATCGTGCCAATTCCATTGGATAATTTTTCTCGTTTGTTGTACATAGCATGACACACCCTCAGATGGTATCCAAATAAAAGTGCCCTAAATACATTCATTACACCTGTGTGTCGAATAGCATTTAATGGTCTGCGTTTCCCCACAAAGCCCCACCTCTAACGTGTTTGAAGCAGCTTCCCTGAAAACGCAGCTGGGGAAGATGTTTCTTCTCTGCCTGGTACTCCCATGACAAACATGTCACTCTGGAACTCAAAACGCATTAGATGCTCTGTTCTTGAGATGACAGTTACTGGACTACTGCAAAGGTGTTTCCAACAGAGAAGCTGACTAAGGTATTGCCTTCTTCACAAAGCATGAATGAGAAAAGGAGGATAGATGAGGAGTCTGACAATTTTTGGAAAATTCGCCATTACTGCCCTTATTTAATTAGTACATGGGTTTTAAGGCTCTGAAAGTATATTGCCCTAGATGCTAAGGTTGTTGTATGAAACCTCAAACTCTCCCTGTACAATCTTGAGTGGTTGAACTACCCATCTGCATTTCTTAACAGCGAACTGAACCTTAAATGAATTACAGATTGACACCAGGTATTAACATAGCAGAATAAATACAGAAAAGATTTAAGAGACCGCTTAGAATATGGTAGTTTGGCCCGGCAATCTGATGATATGTACAAAAGTGCAGCAATCCTGAGTCTTAATTTCCCAGTAAATGCTCCACACTGAGAAAACGCATACTGTAAACTTCATTGTCTTTCACCATTTAATAACAAGGACATCCTCAAGCAGCCCATTGTCTAAGTTCCATGTCAAGACCATCCACTGATATTCCAAAGATTTTAGGTCTCGGTTACGGACAGCTTCAGCTGTCACTTCGCATGGCCTATTATTTCCAGTCCATAACATTTTTCGACTGGGATTAGGATCAATTCCTTGGATAGCTTTGTTGTCTGTTGCCTTTGTCTGCTGTTGATACTATAGCTTGCTTCCCTATTCCTCTGCTTGTCCTCCACTGGAGCATTTTGAGATCACAGTGTTTTGATTGGATGTGTTGTATCCATTGTATCCTTTGTTTTTGAGCACTCAGTTGGAATTTTTGTGGCTCCTAACTTTTCACGGTCCTAGTGCATGTTGTTTCTTAACTTCCTGCCTCCCTGATGATCTCTACCCCACTCTGTGCACCTTTGCTTATGCTGCTCAGCGTTGTAGTTTTTTTTAGGGTCGAGCCTGCATTGCATGCGCTCGCGTATGCGTATTGCAGCGAGACGCTTTAGTATTTAGAAAAGGGCTCAGAGCCCTGTCGACGTCACGTTAGTGTTTTTCATTGGTTCGTGGGCTTGCCTAATAAAATCTGCTTGCTTTCATTAGTCGAAGGCATGCATAAGTCATGCCTTTTACGGTGGCTAGCACTCATCGAGCGCATCGACCAAGTACAGAAAACATGTGAGGCTCGCTGTTTTCTGTCCAGCTCGTGGACTACATTTTCTCTAATTTACTAGCGCAATTTCGCTTGGCAGAAGTTGAGCGCTTTACATAGTTAATTGCACTTTTTCGGGTTACGTACATAAATGCACTTTTGCCGATAGGTGAGAAGTCGGGTTAGGAGTTTACAACGCTATCTGCTCTAACATGAGCAAACGCGAGACCCGTTGCATTGCAAATGCTTGCATTTATTTGTGAGGGCCTGGCACCTATAACCTGTTGTTGGCCGCTAACTTCCCTTTTTTTAGGTTTTGATTCCAGTGGTTTTTCACTTTTAAACATTTCACCATTCTAATGGACTCTGATAGATTACCTCTCTACAAAATGAGGAACATATCAATGTTAAGTACCTCAAAGCCACCCTAAAATCCTAGAAGGTTCTTTCAAAGAGAAGGCACTGCAAGTCCTTCCTGTATCATGCCTTCTTGTGTCCGCCAAAACAAGTTCCAGGACATCGCAGCCTCAGAAGTTGATTTAAAGCATATTAAGCCTTTTACTTTTCAGGCACCTTTAATCTATTCGTGATAGCCAAGCAGCCCATTGGAAACCATAGAGATTAGATAGCTGGAATAGGTACATTTCAAATGGTGATGGGGATGTGGCTGGAATAAGTTCATCAGTGGAATAGGTCCATTTTCAAATAGAGTATGAGTTGTTCTATTTTGCCAGGATTCAACGTTAAACGATTAGCAGCCAACACCTCATTATTTTTAGGAAGAAATGTGATAAACTGTAATGCTCTGGTGACTCTATCTGCTTTGAGCCTTAGCATAATCTGTGTACTGTCCTTGTGGATATTGTATTAAAGGAATCTACTTTTGTGGCTGTGACCTGTATTTAGACATGTAAAAGAGTAAAAGATGCTAATGAAAAGAAACCCTGCATGTTAGAATGAATGGCTCGTAAACACCCGTTTTCTACTGCCAAATGAAATCTACATCTATTGATAAATGACATGAGCCCTGGTTTGATAATTATAAGTAAAACATTTCCTTAGAAATCTTATTAATAATCAGATGCATAGTACCAGAAGGTGAAAAAGATGACCAAGTGATTTTACCTTGATCTGAACTTTAAGAGTCATAGTTTGCATTGGTCATCGGCATCAACACTTCTGTTTGAGAAGTACGAAATCGTAATGTATCTCAATTCAAATTCTATTTATTTTGTTGCCTCGCCATCACCTGTTTCATTGTACAGTGAAGATGTAGAGGTACTTTTCTATAATGGAAGCCAATACAAGCTTTAACTCCTGGAGCCCTATTACATCAATTTGTGCACATTTCTGTCACTGCTTTGTGCACTTATCCGGCCCATTCTGCTACATGGACCACACAGGTGAACGTTTTGCACTTATCCTCCTGGGGGGCATCCCGCTATTTGTATGGGGGTATGGCCACATGCAAAAAAAAAGATAGTGCACCCAAGCCACATTTCTGCTTTTGCTTCTGGAAAAACCTCGTGTTAGGAGGCTCTCAGACTGTACACCCCCTACAAAGTGGCGCCCCATCACAGCGTCTTTCAGAAGAGGTCTGCAGGTCCCAGGGACCGCACCTAGAGCTGAGCTGAAGCAAGTTTAGCTAGACACTGCACTCACTTGAGTGGTGCCTTGCCTCCTTTGGATTTTGACTCGTCTGATGCCTGCAGTGACAATTTGAAACCAAGCTCCTTCTTTCACTGTAGCACGTTCCTCAGTAGCAGTGAATTTGAACCTCAGCTGGGGAAAGCACATTTGTTTTTATAATTTAACACATCATTCTGGTCTGCACCAGGTACGACAAAATACGTCAGGATAGTGAGACCGATGTGCAAATCAGTCACTAGCAGCGAAATGGCGCCATATTCCCACAGCATAATTCAGTACAGAATGGTGTGCCGAGGTGATGGAAATAGAGATAATACAGTAGTGCTTTTCTGTTTACGACAATCTTACACAAACAACTGCTCTTGTTTTTACTTCTCCAGTTATAGAAATCATTGAACGGCTTTTGTTTTTACTTCTCCAGTTGCAGAAATCATTGACCATTATGTCAACGTAATTGTGGGTACAGGTAACTATTACATTTGAAATTACATGTTACAGCATATTAAAGTGTTCACAAAGGGCAAATACGTGTTAGAGGCTCGCTTTTGTTTTAATGATAACTGTTATGGTTAATGGAAGTAAGAGAGCATTTTTGACCTTTGTATCTCATGTCTATTAATCTTTTCCCCAAGTATTAAACTGAGATGCACTCTTACTTGTGCTGATGTCTCAGATTTGATTTTTTAGTGTTGCAGAAATATGTTTTATTATTCACATCCAAATTCACAACTAGTCACTGATGTCACCCAGGGTGTCTTCTGTAAGCTTAAATGAAATAGATGATACATTATAAACTCAACTAGACACAAAATAATTTAAAATGGTTTTAGTACAGCCATCGTTTTATATTTAGTCAATTAATCTGCAAGATTCCAGCTTGCCAACTTTTAATGCATTGCTGAAAGGTAGCCTTTCAACTAAAGCTGACTCTGCATCCTTCGTCACTCATACATATATATCAAGTTTGCCAATTTCCTGACCACAGTAAATGAGCTGCACTCACTGGGTCAATATGCTCTAATTATTTCAAGGAAAAACAGGGATGTGCATTACCTACTAATGTAGCAAAGTTATTTGAGGCTACCTAAGGGCAAGATGCACGAGTATCTGGTTGCAAAATAGTATGTTTGTGTTTAATAAACATTTTTAAGAACCAACCTATCTACTAATAGATTGGTTCTTAAACACCAGGGGACAAATTTATACTCTATTTGCACCAAATTTGCATCATTTTTTAACGCAAATTTGGCCCAAATCTAACTTCATATTTATATTTTGATGTTAGACACATCTCACCTCAAAATATAGGAGCTTGCACAATTTTTTGGATGTGTTCAGCTACCTTGCGTCAATGAGATGCAAGGTAGGCGTCCCCATCTAAAAAATGGTGCTATCCCCGTACTCCCTATCTCCTGTGCTAAAGTGATGCATGGGTGGGAGGAGGGGGCCAGATAATGGTCCAAAGCTTGCTTTACACCATTATTTAATGTCTGGGTCAGACCAGGCATTAGGGGACCTGTGGACCTATTTCCATGGTTAAACACCATGGAATGGGTCCACAGGTGCCCTCCCCAATCCCCAGGAACACCCCTACCTCCACCAGAGGGACACCGGAGGATGGGGGACCCCATCCCAGGTAAGTCTTGGTAAGTATTTGTTTTTTGCCATCGGGGGCCCTAACCTGGGCCCCGCAGCATGGCACAGGATGAAATGGCCATGGCCAGGGGACACTTGTCCCCTGTGCTGGCCATTGGGTGATGGGCATGACTCCTGTCTTCACTTATACAGGAGTCATGGTTTTGGTGGTTGTGTGCCAGAAAATGGAGCTAGTCTGGCTAGAGGCATTTTTTTGCCTCTAACCAGGCTAGCATCATTATTTGATGCACAACCCCCTCCTTCCCTACCACCACCCCCACCCAGATAGCATCTTCTTTTAAGATGCTAGCCAAAGTTTATGGCAGCTTGGACCATTCCTTTAATTTGGCGCCTGACTGGTGCTGTGGAATGACACAAGCTGGTGCTATACTTTTTGCCGCAAACTTGCATTTGTGCAGTTTTGCGGCAAAAAGTATAAATCGGCCTCAGAATTGTAATGGATCACAAAATGGCCTACCTCATGAATATCAAGTTGTGACTCACTGCACTTTGAAGCCATCACAGGATGGTCTGCTAGACCCAGCAGACTACAATGTGTGTGATTACTTTTAAGTGAAACAATCTTTTTTTTTAAATGCAGCCCTTATTGCTTAAAGGAAATAGGGCTGCTTTTAAAAAAAAAAAATGTTTTAAATAAAATTTGTTTAGGAGTAGTCAGTGGTCCCATGGACAGTGCCTAGATTTAAAAAACTTTTTTTAACATTCACAAACGGGAAGGGGGCCCAGCGAGAGCCCTTTCCTTTTGCATATGCATTACCATTATAGTTGGCCGGAACTTGCATAGTTTCACTTTGTGGAATTCAGCAGAGTTACATGAAAACTCTGCAAGATTCTGCAGAGTTTCACAAATGGACAAAAATCGCAATATCACACTGCTTACACTGATGTATAGTGCTGGGAGCTCATTCTGCCCTGAAAATTCAGCGCAAACGGCACTACGTGTACACCAAGGTGCATTGCTGCTCGAGATGAATTTGCTGCAGCCAGAGTAGATTTACTACTCGAGTGTCAGCTTTCTGTGCACAAACAGTTGCAGCAGCTCACTACTGTTCACGGTGATAAAATCTCACCAGGTGCCCCACTAGCACCTGGAAATTGCCATAGGCTATGCCAGTTCTCGCTCACACTCGCCAAACTTACCACATGGCTGTTGGGAGAATTGACCAGAATTCCATATTACAAGCATAATAGAGAGTGGCCAAAATTCCACTAAATCTGCAGGCAGAGCAGAATTTATCACCCACTCCTAATTACCATCGAGGTGTTGGTAAATTTTAAATGTTTCGAGATTTTGGTTAGAAAACATTGACTTGTAAGATACCAATTTGGTATTAGACTTAAAACACCTCCTTTCCAGATACTGAATTGGTATCCAATCAGAATTTTAAGAGTCCCAAAAAATATTTAGACTTCTAAACTGAAATTAATACATAGGAAAAAGCTTTTTGATGGTTACAAATGCTCAATTAGAGTCTTCACAGTCATTAAATTACTTAGTATTTCTAGCCGTTAATTCAAAACAAAGTATGAACAGATTTTAGGTTACTGACATTAATAAATAGAAAACATGAAAAAAATATTTCTAACTAACTGCCAATGACTAGAAATGTCCTATTCCTGTTCATTTCTATAGAAAAAAAATTGGTGACAAAATGGCAGGCATGGTGATGATATTTTTTGTTCCTCTTTAAAGGTGCAGGTGATTATCTTATTTGCTTTCTATAATATTAACTATGGCCAATATCTACATTAACAAAGTACATGACTATTTCTTATAGTGAGAGTAGCCAGTCATGGTAATCTCTAATTAAATATCTCCTAATCTGTGGAATCATGGCATTGTTCACCACTCAGCTACCTTTAGACCCTAAATGTATGTTTCTGACCTACTCACCCAATTGAGGCAAAGTAAATTCCTGTGCCCGTATCATATATTTCTTCCAGCATATTGCAAATTTTCTGTCTTCACCTGTGTGGTGTAGTTCCCACATTGTAGAAATCTTCATATGCACTGAGACACCCATACCCAGAGAAAACGCTTTTGTCCTGCATCATACAGTGATTCTCAGATCTGACTTTTACAGCAAGTATCCATGCTTCTTGCTGCTTCAATCTCAAAAAACTGAAAGTCGGCCTCATCCACATGCATGGATTTGTATTCCGCAACACATGCTATGCTACAAAAGTCTGACTTCTACAAATCTGACCCCGTAGCATGTATAGTCCTCCAATATGCCACATACCTTATTGAGGTTTATTGAGCTGATCTTATCACCTGTAAGCAGAGATCCATAGTGCATTATGGCATATACATCTCATGAGACAAGGCACACAAAAAAATACATTTAATCACAATATTGTACTAGTTATAGTTATATTCAAAACAAGCATAATCATTTTCTATCCCATCACAACTGCCTACCAAGTCGTAGTCCAAATATATTTTTATCCAAGAGAGAGTAAATGTACACTATGTACACCACAGATGTAGGATGCCAAGAATTATGCTACTAGCACTTGTAGCATGTGTCAAAAAACACTTTATTGGGTAAAAGAGTGTAGACATCATACAAATTCTAAACTTTAAACCATGGATCTTGGCCAAGACAGGTGTAAATCTAACCTATGTGATGCCCCCAGCAGGTTGTAACCCTACAAAGTTCTAAAAGTGACATGTTCAACTAAAACAGTAGCATGACATATACAACGATTCAAGTATGTACCACGTTTGATGGCTATAGGAAAGTAGAATAATGTAGATTCTTAAGGCTATTTACTATCTCTTGTATTAATTAATAACACATTTCTCTACTTTAGGTTGAGGGTGTTTATTTTTCTAATTATGATTTCTTTAAAATACTTTTAATTTAATTTTCTATATTTGCAATAGTTATATATTTGGTTAAAAATATGCTAATAATCCTGTTGCATTTTTTTTTATTTAGTTCTATAGTTAAATCAAATATTTTTAGTTCAATAAACTTTTTTAAGTTTCATTTGGAGCTCTCCAGCAGGATTGCAGAGTGTCTCTATGCTCAAATCTGGGAAAATGTTCTGCCTGTTCCTGAACTAATGCTAGCCCTAATCCTACATATTTAGTAATCTCAGATAAATGGTTGCTTATTCTATGCTTACTCAAGAGAACTTTAAACTATTAAATAAACAAATCCCCAAATATATTATCAAATATGTGCTATCAATTATTAAAATGCATTGAAAACCCATTGAAACACCATCAGAGAAAAGAATAGTCTTCTTAGGTAGGACACATGTCAAAAGGGTTCTCTTTTCCATTATAAAAAGAGAAATTAGAGTTTACTTTATGACAAAATTAATTGATATTCAACTTGGTGTCTAAAGATGAAAAGATGTACAATCATTTGTTAAATGTTAGACATCAGTGGTGTAAACCTATGATCAAAATCATTCTTGCATTTAACAAGTTAACTATTTGCAGGTATGTTTATCAAATGTATCACTTTGCAATTTAGGATGATCATTCATTTTGTAAATGACTAGTAACACTATTGAAGCATAATATTTCAAAATCAAGCAATGTACAATCTGTGAACTATGACCATAATTACATATTCCATCAATATTATTTATTGGTGAATATTAGTTATACAGACCCCACCTCTCCCCCAGCTTTAAACTCATTTCTCTGTACTACCACTGCCCTTGAAAAAGTTGAAGAGAATTAATTTGGGAAGAAAGCCAATAAAAAGTAGTGATATTTTGGTCAGAGGACCAAGAATGATACAAAACAATTACTGATATTTTAAATGATCAAAGGATTGGAAAATACTGAACCTATTTCAACACAGTTTCTATGATTCTAAGATGCAGAGGATGAAATAAATGTAAATGTTTTAATTGAGTTAGGGTTTATATAAATAATAGGCCAACACTTCTAATACCAACACAGTGAAATGATGGTAATACTAGATACCGTCTACATGTGAATTCCAGCAAATAAACAAACTTTGATCCAATGGAATTATTAATGGAAAAATAGTTCTTACATAAGACATTTCTTATCTGTGGTTTTGAAGCAGAATATGAAGCATTACAAGTCAATACATTAGCAGATTAATAAAAGTATTTTGGATATGTGAAATAAATAAAAACAAAAAGATGATGATGACAATGGGCCCAAGATGTAGCAACATTCTGAAATGATTCTGGTTAAAAAATTAAAATAGGTCAATATATGCCATTGAATAATCCACTTGGGTCATGACAGATGAGAAGTTCTATGAATTAAATTGAGGATATTCTATATAGAATACCTAAAAGGTAGGAAGTGAAAAATACTTTTGCTTATTGTCACTTTAGGACTGAGTGAATGGTACGACTTACAGGAAGGCATATAGAAATAAATACACAGGCACAATTTTCATAAAGCTAAAGTGTTGAAAATCTGGTTATATTCTGTTTTGATGGAGGTCACTATGATATTATATCAAAAAGTAAAAGTGGGGGCATTTTTTTTTATCCTTCCCCATGAAGCGGACACATTTTCTAAACCAATGTCAACTATCCTGGACCATATTATACATTCTATTTAATGTATATTGGAAAATGCTTAAATATCTAACATATAATATGCCTTACTAAATCAGAATCAGCCTTATGATGCTTATTTGTGCCTTCTTGAAAGGAAGTACAAAAGCAAAGCAGTAAGTGCTGGAGACACTGAGTCAAGCAAATAATTGATGGCCTCTCCTCTTCTGTGAAGATGGAAAATGGTAACACTCTTCATAACTAAATAGCTTAAATATATATAAAATTGACCCAGACTCCCAAAGAGAGATATTTTGAGTAGAAGTCACTACTCTCCCCTCATTTAATATTTAACTGGCTGAGGGCCAACCTTTTGTTGTTTGCAAGATTGTGTGATTCATAGATGTCTGTGATGTACTACATTTTAATCTCAAAAGGTGCCTTTAGGTACATAAGAAACTAACATATACTGACAGCCTGATATAGCCAGATAGATTTGAATAAGAGGTAATCTGACCCAGAAATGTTATTCAAGGCTACTAATAAAGGAGCTAACTGGTCATAAATAGGAACTGAGAAAGTGGTAAAAATTGAATTGGAATGTGAGGTTAATCCACAGTCTTGATGTGAACTTTGTATGAGCTCACATAAGACCTATCCAGTCTGACCCTGAAAGATAAACTTGAATTTTTGTTTCAGCCTATGGTAACTTGGAAGAAAAGCAAGGCCTTGATAAGAGAAAATGTATGTTATACACATGTAACAACTAGGATGAAACAGCACAGGTAAAAACAAAAAAACTACGAATGTTTAAATGAAAGTAGTTGAAAAAACACAGATTTAGTACGTTGAAAGTCACAAAATGAAGGGAATTACGTGTAGAGATCAAAATTTATGAATACCAATTAAAGTTCCCTATAGGGATTCAAAACATTATGCACTTCTTAAATAAGAGACAAAAATATTAAAAGGTGACACAATGTCCTCCATGTGGGTGACTAGAACCTAGACACTATTATTGGCCAACCTATGAGTGATCATGGTTGTATTGAAGTTGGTAATGTGTTCCATGGAAAATTGTTGCCTTCATACTTAGAAACTTTCCTGGATGTTGGAAATCTTCCTTGGGGCAATCATGCAACAAAGGCTTCTTGAGGTAAGAAATGTTGAACAAGCTGCGTCAGTGTAACACTGAATGTTCTGCCAAAAATCTCCAAGGAGGTGAAATTTTGTAGTTGAATCTACAATAGCCACTTCATTTTTTGGGATGCATAGCAGGATGTTTTGTTCATACATAAAAGTTGCTTTGCTGTGGCTAGTTTTCACCATACATTCCGGTACCTCTAAGAACATTGTTAAGTCATCACTGGTGGCTCCGTATACCACAAATCACTTTCTCTTCATTTTTAAGTTCTAGAAGCATGCCCACTCACTGACTACCAGGTCAACCTAGATATTTCTAGTTCAAATGTCCCTGTTGCATACATTGATGAGGCATCTGTTTTTTTCAGTTTCAAGACATTCTTAACCGCTTAGCCTCAGTGGGTAGCCACTAGGGGAAACAGGTGTCACAGTTGGGCTGTGCATCCTACGTAACTCTGTTGACCAGCTGGAGAGAGCTACTATTAGTCCTGAAGAAAAATGCTGAGAAAACAGTCAGCAGAATTCTAGACCGAAGTAAGTTCTTCTCTTCTCTTCAGATGCTTCTTGGAGTGTGTCTCAGGGGACATTTAAAGGGTAAACCATTTATTAGCAGGCTTAAAACTCAGAGTATGGCAACAAAGCAAGGGACATTACTTTCATATTGGATGAATTGTGGCATAAATAATATTTGAAATATATACATTGTTTCAGTTGTGTAGAGCTCTCTCTTACCTTCCAAATCAATATTTGGCTCTCCTAGTTGAGTCACCAAAGCTTCAAAAGGCATTGCCTACCAATTACTAATACTTTGTCAACACCTCCAGTAGAACAAGGCTCACGATCGGCATTGAAAAAGCACTTCACACTTTATTTAAAACCAGTACCTTTCTCCTTCAAATCCTGTGCATTGTTCGACCAGTCTAGTGAACTGGCAGTTGGAGGGAAAGGCCAAACAATGGTGTGAATCAAGACACTCACACATGCCTGCAAAGTCCTCCACAAACTGGGACCGTCCTATATCAACCACCGGCTGACCTTCCATCTTCCCTTGAGACACCTTTGCTCTTCTTCACCTACCCTCGCACAAGTCCCCCACATCCATTGCACCCACTGCAGGGGCCATGCTTTCTTCCTTATAGCCACCAAAGCCTTGAACCCCCCCCCCATTCCAAATGGCACTAGCCCTTTCAGTCTTCAGAAACAAACTCAAGAACTGGCTTTTTGACGCAATCACAGCACGACTAGGGGTGATAGTGTGCACTTTACAAATGACTGATTGATGGATTGATACTCCAGAAAGAAACGTGTATGCCATTTGGAAAGCACTTCAGCTCAGCTTGGGAAGAATATATTTCAAACATTTTTAGTTAAAAAAACAAAGCCTCTGCTGTGGAAGCAATGGGTTCCTTATATCAATGTGTTATTGTTTTGTGTCCTGATGAAAGGGGAAGTAAAAATCAGGGGGTTCCACCTAAACATATGTCAACATCTTTTAAACTGCCTACAGATGTCAGCCATATAAGGAGGACTATATACAACTTGCGTCCATGACGTTTGGATTTTGTGTCTACAGTAGAGGCATTAGTTTTTAAGTAAGTACACATTTTGGGGTTTTAATTTTTTCTGCAGTGTTGGAGGCTAAATTGATTGTGTTGCATTGTATTTTGTGTTAATTGATATTTTTTAATACATGTTAGAATGACCCATCTATGAATTAATTTGTAGTAAATAAATTGTTGCGGTGTTGAATTAATTATCTTGATGATTAATTGTATGATTGGGCTAAAAAGAGTTGTGTTTTGATTGGAATGATAAGTGGGGACTTTTTTGGTCTTCAATTTCCTCTACCCGTTGTTGTTTGTAGCCCTCTTCAG
Organism: Pleurodeles waltl; assembly: GCF_031143425.1. NCBI lineage: Eukaryota > Metazoa > Chordata > Amphibia > Caudata > Salamandridae > Pleurodeles > Pleurodeles waltl. Next base: position 1,063,587,204 of record NC_090437.1, read on the forward strand.
ATAGGCCTTCCCCCACTGTAGAATTTTGAACCCCACAAAAAGATGCAATGTCTGAAGATAAAAATATTGAATGGGCGAAGGTGCCAAAAAATCTATCTGGGGAGAGGACCTATGTGTGTGAGAAATGTAAATTTTCCCACTCAGAACTTTTTTCTACCGAATCCACTAGTTTCACCAGGACCTAGTCTAATGCCTATCTGACGTTATAAAGTGCTCCTTGACCCACTGAAGGATTTTGATTTCTATAAAAAAGACGACATGAAGTCGTAAAATCTCCCAATGGTTGTGTTGTGTTTTTGACTTTTTTACGGTTTTGGTATGTCTAACTGCTTTACACGTTTTTTTAACTTAAGCCGGTGTGCTTTGTGCCATAGCTACAGCGGTTCAGCTCAGGTTAGAATTACTGAAATCCCTAACTGGACCTAACAAGATAGTGACCTTATTATTTATGGTGGACTACCATGCACCACAATAAATAAAACACTTTCGAGCTAAAGATATAAATGACAATATATATTTCTATTACTATATATATCTATCTATCTATCTATCTATCTATCCTTATATATATCTATCTATCTATCCTTATATATATATATGTATGTATAGATAGATAGATAGATAGATAGATAGATAGATAGATAGATAGATAGATAGATAGACAGATAGATAGATAGATAGATAGATAGATAGATAGATAGATAGATAGATAGATAGATACACCGAAACCTTCAAATGAGAGCCAGAAAAGGGAGGGTCCTTATTAGCTGATTAGCTTCCAACATTCCACCACAAATGTAAATTAATTATGCTTTCAGTAGAGGCTGGTGTCAGGGCTGAGCGGGTGGGCGGGGGGAGGTGTGGATGTCATGAACAGAAAACAATTGGGAGAAACAAAACAAACACAAAAGAACGTACCTGCCGCCCACCATATCAATGCTCTTCTGCTCCTCTCCATTGCAGGTACAGGCTCCCAGACTGCCCTGCAGCCAATCCTGACGCTGCTCTCATGCTGCTGGCAGAATGAGAACACCATCAGGATTGGCCTGAGTGCACACGATTTACGCTCCCAGGCAGACTGGGAACCTGTGCCTGCTGTCTGCAACTTGGCAACGCAGCTCAGGTTGGAGACAGCTCAGTGTGAAAGTGGGTTTGGCCAGCCTGAGATGGCCGGCTAAACCCACATGCGCACTGATAGCAGTGCCACCACTCCCCCTTTGTCCCCTTGTCACCATGGCCTTGTCCCCAAGACTTGGCACACCCCAACTTGAAAAATAAAAAGATAATAAACCTTTTTATTATAATTTTATTTTTCAACTTTTGAGGCTGCTGGAAGCTAGGTGACACTCCTCCGCCATAGTGGAGGGGTCACTGCTGTATGCTTTGCTAAGAAATTAATGCAGTTCTTTAGACATATGGTTTCTGAAAATGATGGCCTTTAATTATATCTAGGTTTAAAGAACTAGATATGATTAGTAATATATGCAGAATATAAAGAATTATTTTAAGTAGTAAACTAGTATTTCCACATCCCTATTGTTTCCTTCCTTTTTGTCTTAAACACCAGATGGAGACGCTTTACTTAATCATACATAGTTTGAACAGCTAAAGGAACTAAGGTGCAATGAGCAGACCACAGTGGTGTTTAATGTATTTCTCATGTAATTAGAAGACAGTTGGAACTTGAAGAATGTATGTTCATACTGTAAAGGTACTTAGTACCTTCGCTACCATGAGCCGATTAGGAGACAGCTACACGAAAAACACATTGTTATTTCTGCTAAATTGTTGCAGTGCACTTGTTTATATTATAAAAGCTCACAACATATATTTTTCTGGGGTTTGTAGTTGTATGTGCTCAAAGAACTGACAGTGGGGCATATATCATACTTGCCGCGATGGGACAACATAAAATAGAACATTCGAGCCCATAATGTGGAGTTACGGTTGCAACATATTTTCATAATAGATTCCTCAGAGTTAGCTTTTTTCTAAACATTACAGTGTAGAACAAAACATGGCATTTTGATTGCAGATATACCCGACATATACTTGTAGCAAAGGAAAACGAAAGCATTAGTTAGGCAGAACACACTTTAAAGAAGAAATCTGTTGTAAATAACTAATTGCATAGTAGAGGCAGAATATTCAGAATATTCAAGTCTAACTAATGAATTCTGCGCTAGGGCGAAATATTTAAAGAGAAAATAAATAGACCGCAAGATAATGTTAAACGTTTAGGGTACTCAAGAAAAATGGCATTTGAGATGGGTTAATTACTTTGACCGGTAAATGTAATTTTTTTCATTGACTTTATTGCGATTTAAGCATGTGATTTGCCTAGCAGGGCCCCAAAGGGGCTGAAAAGATAACTTACAGGGCATGAAGTTTCTCTGAACTGTACATTTCTTTGGACCTTAGAGTCTATAAATGGTATACTTATGAGCTAGGCCTGTGAAAGTTTATTTTAATGTGTTCTGCAAGTCAAGAAGTAAAAAGTGATGAAAACCTAAGGAGCTCTGTATGTAGAAAGTATATGTTGCACATATAACATTTCTCTGGGCAGGACCCATAAGCGTATATGTACAGTTCACAGGTGTGGGTGCCTAATAAATGTATGCACTCAATCTGACCTTTCCTGGGGATGTTTTGTCTTGGATCCCTAAGGTGAGCATGTGAGTGTGTGAATGCTGCGTTTTCCCCTACCATTTTCCATATGCTCTGCCTCACCAACACTTCCATCCGGTGTAGTCCTCTCATAGTTGTCCTCTGGGAGTGGTAGGGCGCCCAGCCGTGGGCCCGACGAGCTCTTACTGCTTGGCGTCTCAGACTCCTCGAGACCGCTGTCGTAGCAGCTCTGCAACGATCCTTGGTGTGGGTCCTGAGGTTGACTCACAACAGAAAACGTCACTCTACGAAAGGGCTGCAAAAGAAAAGATTCTGGATGTCACTGAGAAGTAAGGACGTCAATAGCAATTACGTAATCAGGCACAGTGCGAGGAACCGGAAGTGAAATTACTCTTTATCTGTTAATGGAAATACATAAATTCCATATCGCAGAAAATAAGTCTGTTTGCATTACATCAATAAAAGCATGGCAATAAAATAGCATATATTTAGCTGGTAAGGTATAAATAATTTGTGTTCCTTGCGCAACATATCGAGGGCTGAAGGGAAATTTCGGAGCTTCTCTGTCTGATATTAATGTTTTATGCTTTTGTGGGTGAGATGTACTTGTCCAAGTGAACATGCACACGATCACATACATGCGCACGTTGATATGATGCCTTGTATGCAACTACTTGAATAAAAAATAAACAGGACTCCAGCACTTTCACAATCATATTCACCCCTTCTTATAGCAACAAAACACACAGGCTGAAAAACAGATAGCTTCAAACAAATTTCTTCCGGATGCACGTCTGGTGTATGTGAAGTCCCCCTCAGCATATTATTTTTAGTTCTTGCTATGAAATGGAGCACAGAATTAGCACCCCTTTACAGAAGATACCTTGATCATCCACCCTGCATTGCTTTGTTATTAAAACCAGTAATAATACTGATCGTTATCCCATTCCTCTGTCCGTGGTCCAAGGATATTGAGGGCAGACAGCTGCAGTTATAGGTGACCGTGGGACTACTGCCTATTGCCCTCATGGCAGCAGGAGGTGACTGGGAGCCTGTTGTGTGCCCTCGTGACCGCAGGATCAATACTCCCTGGGAGGAAATGAGAACATATCGGCGGGCACAGTGAGCCCACATTTGTCTGGAGAGAGTGAGGGAGAGAGAACATGGCCATAGATGCCAGTGGGCCAGTAGATGAATAGTGGTGGGGAGGTGAGTACAGCAAGCCTGCAGGTCCCCAGGTTTCTTGCAGCTCGTGGGCCCAGGTATAAACTTAGTATTGGGGCAGCAGGCAGCATGGACTCCATATCTGCCTGTTATGGGTAGCAGGAGAGCGAATGTCTGCAGGCCTTCAGGTGTGGGCTGGGACTGCTGGTGAATGCAGTGGTGGGGAGGTGAAGTACAGCATGTCTGCAGCCGCCCTGCTGCTGTGAGTCAATGGGAGAATTATGTAGCGAGGGGCCACAGGCACCATACCCGCAAGCTGCAGGACCAGTTGAGTGTGAGCCTGCTACTCCAATATTGGCAGACTCAGTCATATCTGAGTCAGTGGGTGAGGTTGAGAGTATTTTTTCTGGCCTCTCAAAGGCCAGTTGTCAGTGTACCCTAAACTAAATGTAGTGGCAGCAGTGGTACATTGCTTTGGCAGGGTGTCCTTGGTACAAAAGTGCAGGTTGGCCCATGGAGGTTGGGGCAGTGGTGTGGGGGGCAAAGATCAGACAGTATTCCTTTTGGTGTCCAGTTACCTGAACCTATAGGGATATGGGGATAATGGCTGTCAGAGAGAGAGTCAGAATACCAAGAAGAAGCTGCTTCTAAGTTATTTCTGCTCACCAAACAGTCTTTTCTCCTCCATGATGGCCGGGGCTTTGGGCTGTTAATGTGGGAGGCAGGTGCACGGGACCTCAACGCACTTACTCTGTGGTCCTCTTGGTGGCATTTCGTGCAGCAGACTACTAAGAAGTAAACAAGCACCTGCTGCCTCCTCGCCTGTTATTTGGCATAGCAGACACAGCTGAGCCAGTCAAAAGAAGGGGCATATCTTTTGGAATTTCACAGGCATTTTTTTTAAAAAAGTGGGGCCTTTTACAAAAGTGCAAATGTAGTGATTATAAATCCCTGGCCTTTTTTTTATATAGTTGAAATATTTTAAGTGTGCACAGTATACACTTGGAGTCAAGTCACAAAAGCATGCAAAAGAAAGTAAAAGAGTACACTATTATATGCCTTTGTAAATTGGCTCCAAAATATATAACATGGGAATAAAATGGAAATATCGGATCACGACCGTACAATTAGTGCAGAGTGAAAGGACTGTGGCTTCTTTGCAGTTTTACTAATGAGGAGGGTGGATGTTCTGCAGCTGATTCACAAAGGCATATCAGCACGTAAAAGCATACTTGGTAGAATTGCTTCCATACTCATAAATTCTTTTGTGAACCTTCTGCGTAGTATTTCTGTGTAATGTTAACTGATGCATAAATCTAAAAGTTAAATCTGTTCTAATTCAATAAAAAATGCCCAAGTAAGATCCTGTATATATTTTGAAATACTAATACCAGATAAAAGACATGATGGTTAATATATGTGTTAATGGATCCAAATTTCTGCAACTATTTTATTTTTTCTAACGCTATTGGACTTCACTGGATACTTAATCATTTATCTTGGGAATATATCCTTTAACTCTAGTAATCATATTTAGGTCAGTCTGCATTGTAATATCTTCACATTTCGTGTTTCAATTTAATACATTTGACATTGCTAGTAACAAGTATGCAATGCTCTTATTAGCAGGGGCGCCTCCTTCGCTATGGAGAAGGAGCGTCACCCCATTGGATGTGCCAGAAGCAGTAAAATAAAATGATAGTTTTCTATTGTTTTATTTTTCTGCTTCTGGCACAGCAAAGCAGGGAGGGGCAGGGTTGGGCCACGGGAGGTGGGAGGTGGGGAGAGTGCGCCAAGTGTGCATGTGTAATACACAGCTGGGCTGGAGAAACTGCAAAGAACCCAGGGTCGTGTCTGAGTGGCAGTCCAAGCCGCTCAGACCAATCCTGAAGCTGCTTACATGCTACGTATAGCACGTAAGCAGCGCCAGGATTGCTCGGGAGCCTGTGGTGGTGTCAGTGAATGTTGGGACACCAGAAGAGGATTGAGGTGGCAGATGGGAGAAGTGGTGACAGAAAGAGGTACAGTTTTAAAAAAACATTTTTTTAGACCCTTCAAGCCCCCCCACCCACCTCACCCTCCCACCCCTCCCTTTGAGATGTGCGGTGGCAGCTGCTGATTATTACATGAATAAACAATTAGCAAATAAAAACCTTCACATAAAACAATCTTCAACAGTTAAGGTGATGTGGAACAGCTAAATGTTCTTTTCCACCCATTTAAAAAGCTGCATGCAACTCAGTCTGCTCCTTGTGAGTGATGGTAAGTGTATTTTAACCCAGAAGTTACAAAGGTCAGTGGCCATATTTTGGGCATTCATCAGAGAGTTATTTTTTTCTATTTCCCATGGTCTTACTAAATCAACTCTCTAAGCCTACAGTCTCCTAAAGCCAAACTGCCAGGCCCGTGTTTGTCCGCCCAGCGTGATCTAATGTTTTATCACGTTCTGCCTCTGTAGCCTAGTTTCCAATTTATTAACAGGATCTCTCCAAGGCTACTGCTCTGGCAGACATGGTCATTCTTCATTCAAGGGCTCTTTATCGCTCCCTCCCTCTGTGGCCACAGTGCTTACCAGTGCGGTGTAAAGAAACTCGAATGCCATTTAATTCTTGAATAACTATTTTCAATTATTAAACCTTCACGCAGCTTTCTACCCATTTCTCTGAGGAACATTGTTTCAATCTTATAGACACTCCTAAATCTTTTTATTCAGCTGTTTTTTTTTTCAGCGGACAGTGGGAGCCCTTGTCCGACCCGCACTAGATCAGAGCATCTCTGCGCCCCATCCACATTGGCATTGGTAAAGAGCACTGGGTGACTTATGGATTGCCAGTCTGCTGTGCGAGCTAGAAATTGCTGTCTTAAACATAACTTGAAAATTACAACGTTTTCTTTACTTTAATTCGATTCGTAATCCTAACTCCACCCACTTTTACTATGGTTTTGAATATATATGTAACTCTTGAGCTCCCAATATGCTGGTAGAAGATGTATCATTATTCTGGAATGAAGAAGCACACCGTGATACATTCATGTGTAAGGACCTCTCAAAACCCTTGTTCAGCTTACCTCGGAAGGCCTGAAGATTCACAGTGTTTCTTTCACAGTGCATGTACTATGGTTACCTTACCCCTTTTTTTATTTGTACCACAGCCCCCTGAGCCAGAATAGTTTCCTTTTTTTGGATGCCCACCATCGTGCTTAAATATAATGACAGCATACCTCTAGATCCATAGAAGGTGAAATGATCTGTTTCAAAGCAGATCATAATATATTCTATGTGCAGTACCTATGGCTTGTTTTTCTAATACTCTTAAAAGAAAGGCTTGCTATACAGCATCCTATAACGGAATGAAACACTCTCAAACGTCCTTTTTGTGAACATTCCTGCCCTTATAACCTCTTTTATTGCCAAACATACTTACAAGTAGACATCAGTGACAATTTGAGAATGTGGCCTTCTAATCCTGCGGCCCCTGAGGCTGTTCAAGACATCTTGCATTAACCTTGGCACATACACTATAGAGAAAACCCAGTCTAGATCGCTACATAATGCCACCTCCCGCTAACGTTTCGTCTACACTACACCAGGCAGACATGCCACATAAGATTAAACTCTGGTGGTTATTACACTTATGGCTACCCGAAGGGCTAGTCTCTAAGGAAGTACATCCATATATTCCTTAATGGGGGCATGTCTGCGTCCAACCTTTATGTTGTTCTCTTATTGCAAAGCCAAGTCGCAAGCGCTTGGCGTATCCAGAGCAACAGTGTAAAAGATGAACCTCTCCTCCCACCTGTTTTCTGCTGCATTCTAGGACTCTGCCTCTAGGGATCATGTACCTCTCATCATCTACGCACCCACTTCTAATCCATTATACCTCTATAATTACATTATGTCTTTATACGTCATGTGGGAAATAAATGCCTATTGTACCGTGTGTTAATAATTTAAAAACATAAACAAACAATTTTTTTTTATATATATTATTGACGCGCGTGCTGACACAACGTTATTGGTTTTTAAGGGACAGAGACAAGTTTCGTTCTGCTTTGGTTTTGAAAGTCACCCCTGCATTGGGCGGAAAGTAGGCAAAAACGAGTGTTCCCTGTGCGTCCTTTCTGGGCTAGAGGTCTCCCCACAGCCCAACATGGACAAAATTAGAAGGAAATGCTTTAGGCCACCATTCTGTCACTGCTGTGATTGTCCAAGTGACCCAGGGATGTGCATCTGCACCTCCTCGTCCACACAGCCAGCCCCCTGCACCTCCACGTTGAGTGGTTGTTATTCATGGGGCATACCTTGCAGTGTAACTGCCCACGCACACAAAATAATTTATGCCACAGACAATCCTGGTAGTCTACATAATCTTTGTGTTTTCATAATAAACGTGGCCTTTAACTTAAGATATTTTAAAATATTAAAATCCACAGACACTGGTAACAGAAGCCACGTGGATGCTTAGAGGGTTTTGAATATTATTCTCCTTTATGTTGGTCTGTAGCAGATTTTTTTTTTTCAATTCACAACTATTCTGCACAGATCATTTAAAGTCCTGGGAACAGGCAATGTTGAAATAAAAGTGCCACACAAAAGCACATTATTAAAGTTATTATTTTCACTGCCATTTTGATGTATTTCCAGTTATGATCATCAACAGTATCTCTAAAGCATGTACATTAACTCGCTAAGTCTTTTTCCATGTACCAGGCAAAACATCTCGTATTTATTAGAACCATCTAGTTCTCTAAGTAACAAAGAGGACTAAAAATATGAAAAATTAGAAATTCACCCACTCATGTCATTCACAATTGCCATTAGTACTAAACGGCGGTATACACTTATCTTTCAGTTCTATATATCGAACTTAATTGGAACAACCCCCTGAAACTAAATTCCTTGGGAGCCATGCTTTTGGTATGTTTGAAAGAAAACAATTCACTTGTGGAATATTCTAAAAGGTGTCTCCAATTGAGAAAGCGTTACTAATATATATAAGAAGTCATTATGTGATACAGGTTGGGCCTTGCAGCAAAGCAATGCAGCCCTGTGACAACGGTTGGTAGAAATAAACGTGGCCGTTTAGTTTCTACTAAACCGTAACACAACGTACATGTTGTGTTACAAACATGAAGTGATGTCGGCGGTTCCTTACTGAAACTATTTCTGGCTGTACCCGTTGTTGAGAGAAGCAACACTCATTGTTTTTCATTACTCAGCATTTGATTGCCTGCGATTCTTTCCTGGCAGTCTGCAGCAGAAATGGCCCATCCCTTGTGCGTGCCTGGGGCTAGGCATTGTTTCTTGAGAGAGAGCCCACCTGATTTCCTGAGGCAGTTTTGATTTCACCTCAGATTGTTTTGAGAAGGCAGATTGCATGCAGTTGGAATGTACACAGGAGAGGAAGGCTTGCAGATCGGAGACCCGCCTGTGCTATAAGAGGCGGAGCGGACCAAATTAGATCCATTTTATATCCCGAATGGTTTTTTTTACTTCCCCAGTTCCCAGAATCAACCAATCCTTGTCCGGTGCCTCCTACCATGGGTGCCAACCACATTTCAAAGTTGGTAGGCAGTACTCAGAGCACCTAAGCACCTCTTATAAGACTGATACTATTGATTGCTGCTCGCTCTAATGAAAATGACCCGGTGCGTAAAGAAAGAGAAGCAGTTATGTTGAAAAGGAAACTTTTCACTCCATTCCCAACATAAATTTACAATTAGCTAGATAACCTAGAGAATAGTCTTTGGTGTTATTGCCAATCACGACTATAATAAACGCTACATTTTAGGTTATTGCATTAGAAGTAAAGAAAAGCTACAACATTGCAGCAGCGGCTGCGTCAAATCTCAAGGGGATGGGAGTCAGCGGCAGGGACGGGGGAAAGAAATAATAAAAAATAAAATAAAACTTACCATTCCCATCGCCTACCGCGTTGCTCCTCTTCGTTTCTGGTGTCCCAGCATTCACTGGGACACAAGCATAGGCTCCCAGCAATCCTAGCAGTGCTGTCATGCTAAACCCGAGATTATTATATGGTCAATGCATGGGGAAAGTAATCCTAGACTTCCACAGTAAACTGTCAGTTTGACAATTACGTATATGCAATCTTTATTGTATTAATTGTACTTTATTCCTTTTTACTTCCTTTAACGAATTTTAACAGCATATATTTCACATGTTAAATATCTGTGATAGTAGATGCTCCTATGTTGAAACACAGTGAATCAATGTAGGGCATCCTTCTTTTGTTCATGTAATAGGCTTGAAGTGAAAATTCCTGTCTACACGAGTGGAAATTGTTAAAGTTAAATAAACAAATACTGTGAGCCTCCCCAGCCACCATTATTGCACAGCTGGCCCTTTGACATGAACAAACGAAGGATGCCATACTTTGGGTTTACAGAAATTGTCCAGGCTTCACTACATCAGTAATAATAATTGAGCAAGCAGACGACTTTGACCAGAAGACTATAATTAATTACTGGAATTTCTAGGTTGCTACCGAATACAAAATATCCCCAGTCCTGATGATGACCCTACATTGATTTATGTCTATAAATGGGGTCGAAACTTCGACACGGAATTGAATGTGGATTGTAACTGTAAAAATACTTTGTGACTTCAGGGCTTACTGGATTGACGGAGCCGTTAGAAGTCCATATTGTTCTTAACCATCTTCTGTACATATTGTATATAACACTATCACTCTCATTAACAATATTCACTTTCACTGTGTTTCAACATAGGAGCACCTACTATCACACACATTGAAAATGTGAAATATATGCTGTTAAAATTCGTTAAAGGAAGTAAAAAGGAATAAAGTACAATTAATACAATAAAGATTGGATATACGTAATTTTCAAACTGACAGCTTACCGTGGAAGTCTAGGATTACTTCCCCCTTGCATTGACCATATAATAATCTTGTTTATTGCCCTGGTCAAAAGGGTTAGAGGGATTGCCTCATTGCTTTAAACTCATGCTAAACCCAGCATGAGAGCAGCATCAGGACTGGTCTGAGCGGCTTGTTCTGCCGTTCAGACTGCGCAGTGGAGCCTGTGCAGTTTCTCCATTCCGGCAGCGTAACACAGCCAAGTTAGAGAAACCTAAGTGCGCATGTGTGTTTGGCCGGCCTAAGACGGCCAGCCAAACACATGTGTGCATGTAAGTGAACAGACTCCACTCCCCTCCCCTCGCTCCCTCCTGTGGCCCAGTCCCGTCCCCTCCCTGCAGTTGCTGCTGGCTAAGCCAGCAGCTGTAAAATAAAATGATAATGAAATATCGTTTCATTTTAAAGCTCTTGGTTCTTAGCCAAGGGGGCAACACTCCTCTGCCATTGCGGAGGAGCCGTGCTTGCAACATTGTTAAGAACTTTAACTTGCATACACACAATTTTAAACAAATCTCAACATAAAGACCACAGTCCCCTTTTTAAAAAAAAAAACATGCCATCATTGCAGATATTGTCAACTTTAATGTGAGCCAATTGATGCTTCTATTCAATTGACTACAGTCTGCAGACCTTTTTTTGAAGTTACTATTAAGGAATCCTATATTTTTTCCAAATCATTTGCTACCACATCTTTTAAATTTTTCATTACACTTTAATAGTGCTCATTTTAAAACGCTCTGACGTATTAAGATGCTTGGGCAAAACAGCTTGAAATTGAAACGGGGACCGACATGTTGCACAGATTGCTGCAGGTAGTTATAATACATCATTGTAAAATGCAGAAATCATGTGGGGAGCCACCATGAGGAGCATATGACTCGGAAAAGGGGCAGACCGAACAATCCATAATTTCAAAGTTCAGAAACATTTTTAAGATTGTCTTGATTAATAGTCCAGAAAGTTATTGCAGGGGGTAGAGACCCAAGTGGTTTTACAATTTTTCTTGCCGTAAGGTTATTAGAAGTGTACATAATAAGGAAACTGCAAGTCACTGGTGTGATCTGTGACCATCTTCTGTTCTTTTTGCGTTTGTCACCCTAAGTGGGAAGGGTATCCCCATACGTGGGTCCCGTGCTCACTGCACCACTGGATTCAAGCTAGCCTGGCTGACGAGGGGTGATACCCCGAAACTGGTCCCTGAATGCTTGTTTCCAGTCCAGGAAGGACCTGCTTGTCAGTTAGGGCTGGACTGTTCTCATGGGGAACTGGGGCAAGACTGATTTTCATATGGCTGGGTCCAAACTGGGATGGTGTGGTGGGCAAAAATCAATGGACTAAACCCAGACTTTTGTGACTGAGGTGAATGTTTGCATTGTTCAGCATTCCATCCATCATCTGCTGTTCTGTTTTCTTTTGTCACTCTAATTTAAAGGGTATGCCCAGAAGTGGGTCCTGTGCTCACTGCACCACTGGATTCAAGCTAGCCTGGCTGATGATGGGTGATACCTCGAAATCGAGCCCAGGATTATTTTTTCTGGTTCAAGGTGGACCTGGCTTGGCAGTTTGGGTTGGATTGTTCACAGGGGGAGCAGGGTCAAGACTGATTTCCATATGGCTGAATCCAAACTGGGGTGGCGTGGTGGGCAAAAAAACAATTAAGCAAACCTAGAACTTTGTGACTCGGGTGAATGTTTGCATTGTCAGCATTCCGTCCATCATCTGTTCTTTTTGCTTGTAACTTTGTTAAGGCATAAGGCTAGAGATCGAGTACCCTTTTCAAGACACAGAGCTTAAATGTGGCCTCAATATTATTTTAATGTAATGTTTAGACATGTGTGAAATCAATGTAATTCACACTTGAATAGTTATGCAAAACTTTGCCAACATTACTCAAAATTATGTTTAATTACATGAAATGCACATTTGTCTTTTTCCACTATTTTTTTGCAAACTGTGCCTTTCCTTTAACTTTGCCACAATGACACACTTCACACTAAAATGTTAGTGCAATAAGCCTAAAGCACGGCAAACAGTTGCTTGCTTGCAGTAGGTTTTTAATGTGAATGGTTCCTAAGTATGTGAATTGACATAATGGTTAAACGTGAATTTTGTTTAAAACTTCTAATGCGAAACTGCCCAAATTACGACAGCACATGTGGATTTATCCTAGTATTTTATTTCTTTTAATGCATGGCTATTTATTCGGTACCCATAAAAAGCTGCTGCTAATTTTCGTTTCACTTCCTTTTTCATGCTTTACAGTTTTCTTATTACTTTTTCTTTCTCTCAGTATCAGTTTCCCTTTTACCAACATTGTTTCTCTATGGCTGTTTTTTTAAATCTAATCTGCTTCCCGTACGTTTTCTTCATTTTGCAATTTCACTGTGCAGTTTTCTCTTTTCTCTTGCCTTCTCTTTGTACTACACTTTTCTCACTAACCTTGGTTACACTTTTCTCACTAACCCTGGTATCTGCACTTTGTTTGACATAGGGGCTAAATATGAGTTTGATGATCTGACCGCTGGACTGACAATATGGTGGTCAGGAGGGAGCCGCCAAGTCGACAGCCTCCCCACCGCCATATTACGACACTACCCCTGGACTTGCAGTAGTGTCTGAGGCTTTATCACTGCAGCGGCATGCTTCATATCAGAAAGTGAACCTGAAGCATGTGCCACCACGGTGCAGCGCCAGATGCACCTTGGGTGCACTCTTGCCATGCACAATGTTGTGCATGCCAACAGTGTGCATCAACAATGAAAGCATAGGGGAGCACAACATGTGCCCCAAGCCACACTAACCAATGGGCTTAAAATCACCCTGGCGCCCTGTTTGGGGCCCCTTTCCTACCTTTCTGTCAAGATTTTTATTATGGGGCCCGCCATGAAAAGCTCTGTGGAAAGACATGTTCTGATCATCATGGCAGTGCCAACATCGGCACCACCACGACTGACCACGGCTTACCCTACCACTGCTGCCATGGGATCCAATATTCTGGTAGTTGCAGTGGTCTTGTGGTGGTCTGACAGACATCCTCGTAAATTTCCAGTTGGACCGCCAAGGATGCAGATGTTGGGCCACCACCATGGGTATGGCGGTCCCAGGAATGCCGTACTTGTAACCCGACCAAAGTCTCTAACAGGCAACATCAACAGAGGAACCCAGGTGTGGGTGCTTTTGTAGGAGAAATTTGTACGAATAGTGAGGAGTCCCTGTGTTCAACATTGGTCCATTTCATTTCACCAAATATTTCACTGCATTTATTTAATCTTATTAGCTCTGGGTCCCTTCTTATATGGCACGCACACTGACAGTGTACCTCTGAGACCTATGTGACAAGTGTTGCATCCTGTAAACTACAAATTACACACTAATCATTGCCCTTCCTACTTCGAGGGACCTGTCACTTAGCGTAAAACCTATCATAATCTGCAATACATACATATCTCTGTGTTACATTGATCTACTAAAGCTTTATATCTGTGCTTCAGCATGTGACTTCGACTTAGATACAGATGCTTGCAGTCGATACAATAACCCACAGAAGCGTATGACAAACTTTGGAAGCTGAAACGCACAGAGCCTTTCCATTACTGCTAGCTTTTTAAAAATGTTTTCATTCTTCTTCCTTCTCTTCTTGAGAGGCTGTAATCCGAATCATTGTTCAGACTATTCATTTTACGATTTATCACCTACAAAGAAACGGTGCAGGTCTAAAGGTGTGACTCAGTCCTACCTCTTGTAACTGCAATTACCTCTGATCACTTAATATTGCAGATGTTGATTACTTGGTTACTTCGTTATAACATTCAAATAGCTTTAAAATAACATAGCTATGTACAGCGATATCACTTAGTGTGTTAGAAAAATTCCATTTAATTTATCAAGAGCCTTATCCATTTCAGTTAAGTAGTATTGCCAGATTTCCACTGAATATCACTGTACATTTTAATTAAACTCAGTATGAATATGAAAATATGAATTAAAAATGTGGATCAGGGCTTTCCTCGTAATACACTGGCAGCAAAATTAGTTAGTGCTTTCTGACACAATGTTAAAATCATTACACTAACATGATTTTTATCTTGTAGCAGAAAATTAATACCAGAAGCTTAGGGCATTATTAATTATGATAAAAGGCTTAGTTTAAGGAAATTCTACTAGGCCATCTGCCCTGTCAATTATGTATGTCATTTACACACACAGACACACACACACGTGCGCGCACACACACACTTACAAACACACACACACTGCGTGAACCTCTGAAAACAATCTCTAACTTTAGTAGCCCAAAGTATTGGCAGGGTGCACAGAGGGGTTGCATGCAAAGAATATGCTTCAGATGAAACATTGATGCATGTTCTGTACATTAACTAGATTTTGTATGTGAAGTAAGTTTCCACTACAACATTATACATATAATTCAAGTTGACAGCTTACTGCTGCATATCCTTGACTACAGAATACAAGATATACCGTTTTGCTGTGGGACAGAAGGAGTATGGAGAAGTATGGTAACCATCTCTGAAGGATGACTTCTGAGAGGTGAACGTCATATGTGTTTTTATTTTAATGTTTAGCATTATTCTTACTGTAGGCTGTCGGAAAGCCACGCAGACACCGTGTCCGGATTACAAATATATTCAAAGAATCCAAAGGTGTGTTTGAGAGATGCTAGAGGTTCTTAATATGAGGTGTCAAAAATACACGGATTTCTATTTGTGGTAAATACTCTGATATATCTTTTCTAAACGCCTTCTGTTAGCCTCATTCAATTTGTAGAGTACAGTGACCAAGCTTTCATGTGCAAATCTGAACGGTTGGATTACATAATTATAGATTTAAAAAATATTAAATAGTTTTTACATTTGGCTTCTACTTTATCTCTCAATATTAACTTAGCGTTTTTTCAAAGCTCATCTATCACAGAAAAGACGTCTACCGGCGGATTAAGTACCGTAATTCACAGTGCTGAATTAATTTGCTGAATATTTCAGGTGACATCTGGGTTCGGTCTGATGGTTTATAAATGTCACTAGAACACCTCAATGCAATATATGCCCAGATTCCCTATTTACCTGTGGCTCATAACTCATTAATTAGAGCTAATGTGCTAATAAGCACACTTTCAAACATTTATCACTGCAGTGCAAAGGTCAGGTATTAGCATGGTAAAACAAACTTTACATAAGAAAACACTGACATTTGCGTCGCACGTAGCATGCCACAATTAATTTACAGCAGCGAAAACTATCTTAATAGCCTGGAGACTTTATCAATGTGAGTTTACTTCATTGCTCAAATTTAAACAATTTAATCCTTGTTTTTGTTCGAAACTTTTTTTAAAACAAATACCTATGAAATAATACCATGGTTATAATCATCTATGACAACGAGTATGATAAGTTCTTGATTAATATTGAAGGAGATACATCATAACACACTTGCCTCTCAGGAGTGATGTTCCATCCCCACACTCTACTAATGGTAAGAATTTTGCGTGTGTGTGTGTGTGTGATATGCAATAGAATAGACTGAATATTGACTGCAGTACATGAAAAGATCTTTCTTATCCAGAATGTATGTCTCTTGCCATGGTTTTAGGTGCAATTACACGTTGCTATTCTGAATTGCAGCTAGATTGCACATTGGATGCTTGTTAGTCAGTAATAAATTGCTAATTCTAATGACCTTATATGTGTCTGCATTTGTCTCTCATATTCAATCACAGGGCAAAAATGTGATTTGAATTGTGGGAAACTGGTTAAAAAATGTTCTAAATGACTAGCAAGAGTATGAAATGACCTATGGAATAAGTCATTGTTCCACTAACGAGCACACATTTTATCACTTAGAAAAGATTAAAAGCTTTGAATATGCCACACCAATAGATCACAGTGATCTACAGTGGCAATGCAATGAAGATGTAAAAATGTTTTGAACTTTTGATGACTACATGAAAAAGAATATTTGCTGTATTTAAAAAAAAACTGTCCTATTTTTTCATCTACTTTAGCTAAATGTCCCTTTTAAGTTTGTAATATGTTCTTATTTTGCCTCTATAAATGTATATATGTGAACAATATCACTTAGACACTTAGAAAATGAAAATGGAGTACTTAAAATACACGTGTAAGTGTGTACAAAATCCTATTTCATGCTAAAGAAACCGACATACAAACATGTTCAATGAGAAAGGAGAGCTTATTACTTTGCAAACTAAGAAGTCTGCCTCATTGTCATAGATTAGGTTTTTAATATCTTGTGACTGATCCCTTAAGAAATATATTAATGATCTTAAGCAACTTTTCACAGGGAATGCAATACTTTTATGAGTTTTTAAATCGGAATTGGGAGATAAAGACGTTTTACAAATGTGTTAGGTTCTATTATAAATGTGCATGCAATTTACATTATTGATGTGCTTTTGAATGATGCATTCATGTAACTTGATGTAAATATGAAATAAAGAAATATAGAACGTTTGAAAAACTGTGTGTTATGTATTTCAATTGTAAAAAAAAGCCTTTTGAGTTTGAATATGCTGCACAAGTGGATAATATTTAGCAACTCTGTTTTATATTTGCATAGTGTCGTTTTTAAGGAGACTATTTCACACTATGAGGTGGAAAGTGGATTATTGGTAACGGCAGGTAAGTACCTACACTTAGCAATAGGCCATAAGCTCCCACTAGGTGCAGTTAAGGGCTCAACAAATTATCCTGGCTCAACCCTTGGTAGCTTGGCAACAAGCAGTTATGCTTAATTTAGGAGACAGGTGTGTAAAGCATTTAATATCAACAAACAGTAAATAAGTAAAACACAAAACACAATAAAAATCCAACACTTATTTATAAGAAATGACTATAGTTTATCTATAAAATGACAATAAATGTCAAATGTCAAAAATCCAATAAGGGAACTGGAGATATGAATTTTTAAAGATTAAATGTTTTCTAGTGCTTAGAAATCAAAAGTGCAACTCTGGACATCTGGGCGCACTCGACCAGGGAAAAGTCAAACGTTGAGGTCAACCGCAATGGAGCCCTGATCGGCTACACTGAGCGGGGGCCTCGGTCAAAATTTTACCTTCACACTTAGAAAATCTTTTGAAGATTTCTCACTGACCGGGGCAAAATCAGAAGTTCAGGTTGACCTCGCTGGAGCTCTCCTTGGATACGCGTTTCGGCAGGCCTTGGTCAAGTGTTCTACAGGCTGACTTAAAAAAAAAAAATCGGGACAGAAATGTTCATTCAGGACCAAGTTGAAAGTTGAAGTCGACCTTGCTGGAGCCCTCCTCAGATACACTGCATGGGAGGCCTCGGTCAAACTTTTACCTTCGGACTTAGAAACCCTCCTCAGTAAGCTGATTTCAATTTGATGTAGTCGGATAGCCTTTCCATGAGTCAAATCCTGGAAGTCTCGGGCTCCGGAGCTTTTCAGCAGGACGAACCTGCAAGTCAGGCTGGGTCACAGTCAACATTGGCTGGCTTGACTCACGATGTCGGGTTAATCCACTTATGGAGCTTTTTTTTTAAATTGCTCCAAACTTCTGTATCTTCTTCCAAAAGTAATTTTAAGGTCCTTCAGGTGTCCACAACTCACCCCAAGGTTCTAGAAGCTCTGCATTGCTCCTTGGGGGTTAGGACTCCAACTCCCAGAATGCACCTGATCCAAATCCTAAAATGACCACTGGCCATTGGGCAGCTGGGCTATTTCTGCAGGACTCGGTGCAGGGGAGTCTGGTCAACTCCTTTCTTCCTGTAGCTTACAGGGAGTCAATTCATGGAGTTGTAGAAGTAAGGAAAATCCCTTTTCTTGGTGAAGCCCAAAGTGTGCAGCTGGTGCAGTCCTTCTGAGTGCAGGGTCCAGGTGCAGGCCAGGGTCCAGCAGGGCAGTTCTTTTTCTTCTTGCCTTTTTTCAGTAGGGATCTGAAGTGTGGTTCTACTCTGCTATGCTTATCCTTGTTCTTGGGTGGGCAAGCAAGGGGATGCTCCTGTCCAATCACATGCAGGCCACCACCCTATTGAGTGACCACTTCCTGTGAAGTGTGGTAAAAACTACTTTCAGTGCCCAGCATTCCTCCAAAATCCAAGATGTGAAAAATTTAATTTTAGAGCTTAGATCTGGCTGAATCCACCCACTGGCGTGGCTAAGTTTCCCTTACCACACCCCTTTCCAGCACTCTCTTAATCTAACCAGGGGGGCACATGGTTGTATAGGGCTACAGGAAATGGGGGAGGTCCAGTTGCTGCCCAAAATGTCCTTCTCTCCTGAGAAATCCAGTTTGGCTGCTCCCCCCCATCCTGTACCACCATGTGTTGAGGTAGATCTCCTCTCACCAGATACTTCTTTTGATTCAGCCCAGGCCACTTCACAGCTCATCAAGGCATCCTGGCTCAGCCTTCCAGAGGCTGACCAATCAAACAAGGACACTAGAGGGCTGAAGTTGGTAACTTTTAACAAGAGTTCTAAAACTATTTTCCTGTTTAGGTTATATGAAATTCAGCAGTGGCAAGTTGTTGATTTATTATAACTTTAAATTTTATACTAAACGTGCTATATTTAGCTTATTCCTATGGAAAATAAGACTTTATTGTTTTAAAATAAAGTCTCTCCATGTTAGCCTATGGAGCCCATTCCCTACAATAGGGGAAACAAATGTGGCTATTTTTCTGTCACCAGGTCTTATAAAACATATTTTATAAAGTTCCTGGTTATAGCTACACTGCACCCAAAACTGAGGAAACTTAGGGCAGACGTTAGAGGTGACTGATATGTAAAAATAAGGTAGCTTAGGACTTTGGAAGTACTTTGAATTCCAAAGATGAATTTGGGGTTAACTTTAACTTAAAAGCAGCCAGCAAGGCAGGCCTACCTGTAAAATGACACTGGGCTGTAGTCCCTGAACTTACATGCCCTACTATATACTAGGGACTTATAGGTAAGTTGGTACATCCAATTATAATTAACCTGGTTTACATATACCACTTTAATCAGAGCACAGGCACTGAGACTGCAGTGCCCAGGCCACCACCAGAGTCAGAAAAACACCATTATTAGTAAAAAAAAATTGAGCAGAAAGTTAAGGGCTTCTGCAATCAGCCCAGTTTTTCCCACACAATAACAGACCACAAAAATAAATACACAGCATCCTAGATGTTGAACTGTAAGAAATTAGGTTATTAGTTGAGGGGGTGGTAATCCCACTCAGGCAACAAGCACAATCCTTGCCAGGGGGAACCAACAACTCACCAAACTAACCTGGGCTTAAATATCTGACAGCTTGGCAGAAAACAGTCAAAGCAGTCAGGCTTAACTCAGGGGCAATGTGTAAAATGTTTATGCAGCACTCCAACAGTAAAAAGGTAAAAACACAACACATGAAAAAACCAAACCAATAAAAAAAAAAAAGAAATACAATGATACCAGAACAACAATAATCCAATCAGTAGAACTGAAGATATGCAATTTCAAATTTGTAGGTATAGATAGCCCCTAAAAGCACAGTCATCTGGGTGTGGTAGCCTGGGGAAAGTCAAAAATTCAGACCAACTATGGAGAAAGGCAGGCCAGATATAGGGACGAGGCTAGACCTGCTGAAAATGTTACTTTCTCAAAATCTTGTGCAAAGAGTTCTGTTTGTGGTGGAGAGGGCTGTGAGGAACAAGGAGAGCTTTTTGAATGGTTGTCACTGTAGCATTAAGAGCAGGTCGGGTGGCACAGGCTATCATCTCTGTAGCATGAAGTGCCAGTTGGGCATCATGGATGGTTGTTGCTGGGGGTTCATGTTGGCAGTCACAGCGGGCTGTTGTTGTAACATGAAGTGTAGATCTTGTGTTGTTGGCTGTAACTGGTAGCTGCAGTAGTGCAGTAGTAGCAGACAACTGATCCTTGGAGTCATTCAAGTTAGCCTGGGATTAAAAAAGGAGATCAAGTCTTCCTTCTCAGAGAGCAAGACAGTGCTCAAACAGCAGGGCAGTATTCTAGTAGTAGCAGAGAAGTAGTCCGGTGGTATAGGGGCAAGGCAGTCCTTCTTCTGTAAAGTCCTTGTTCAGCAGGGTACTTAATTGGTGTTCTGAGTGTACAACATTTATACCTGGCGACAGCCTCTGTGGATGGGGCAGCACTCTATCCTACCTCCACATTGGGTTCTGGAAAGTTCTTCCCTTCCTCTGTCAAGGCTCCAGCAAGTCTGGGCTAAAAAAGGCTTGTGTCAGGATACTTTGTGTGTACTGTGGTCAAACCCTTTGAAATGCAATTGCCGCAGGGCACAGCTCTGCACCAAGCCATTCTTGCAGAATTGCATATCCTGTCCCAATCGATTCTCCTTTGTGTCTCTATTTAGGAAGAATGCACAAACCCCAGTTTCAGAGGCATTCATGCTCATATGGCACAGGAAACTGACAGAGGCACAAAATGTTTAGGACAGAAAAATGCCAACTTTCCAAAAATGAACATCTTTGAATTGTGACTTAATTTCAGATTCTTCCATTACAGATTATTTTGAATTATAACTCATTTGATCCTAAACATGACATCTCTACCTGCTCCCAATACAAAGTTAGTACTTATTAAATGTAATAAGGTTACCCAGTGTTAGTCAATAGAAGAGATAGTCTTGCAGTTGTGCAAAAAATGAATTTAGAACTTTCTTCCTAACAGAACATATAAAACTTAAACGCACATAGCCTGCTTTTTAACCACAATGCATTCTCTCCTATGAACCTTTGAGGCCTGCATTGGGGTGACATATGGATTAAAAGGAAGGTTTATGCCTGACAAAGGTTTAATTTTGCCAGGTTGAAATGGCGTATTTAAAACTGCACTATAGGCTGAAGGGGCAGACATTAGACATGTATAAAAATGGTTACTTTAGTAGGTGGCACAATGTGTGCTACAGGTCCACTGGTAGCAGTTAATTTTCAGGCCCTGCGGGACCATGTAATACAATATACCAGGATCTTACTAGTAAATTACATTAAATGTACCAGTTGGGTATATGACAACTGTACCATGTTTTAGGAGAGAACATAAGCACTTTATCAGTGGTTAGCAGTGGAAAGGTGCTCAAAGTCCCAAGGCCAACAAAATCATGTTCAGCAACAGATGGCAAAAATCTGGGGAGAACCTGCAAAAAAATGGGCAGGTCCAACATCAAGCATTTATTATTTGGGAAAATGTGATATTTTCTTTCCCATTTAAGATGGAAAAGACTATTTGAGACTATTTTACCTCAAAGCCCCTAAACTGGATTGCAGAAACCTGTGTTCTTTAATTTAATGAATTACCTACACCTGTATTGTGTCCTTTTTTCCTACAATGTTGGGGTTTAAAGACTAATAGGCCTACGTTGTCTCACTGTATATGCAGTTGATTTTCAAAGTAGATGGACTTAGTACCAGCTTTGGCAACAATAACAATGACATATGAAAATAATGAGAACAATATGAATTCTATAAACTATTTCCTTGCACATCAGCTTCTGGGCACGTAACACCTTAAAATATAGAGACCTTTGTGATAAAATGAGCAATTCACTGATAAGGAGGGTACATGTTGCTACAATGTTTCTGCAGCACTGCCCCATCAGTGTGTATACTCATAAGATATGACTCACTAAGGCAGATATTAGACCCCATACAAAGGACAGGAGCATTACTACCACCACATATCTGGAGCTGCCCTATGTACCTCTTGGATTTTTTACTGCAACTTGAGTCCTTAGGTTAATGTTCAGATGCTATGCAAATTGAGTTTCTCTCATGGTCCTCCTTTGCCAACATCCTTATCATATTGCACAAATTGTGTTGCTTAATGGAGAACCACAGGCAAGGAAAGTGCATCTCCATCAATGGGCCACAGATAATAAATTAAAAAACTATCTTTAATGAATATGAAGGCAGACCATTCCTATCTGTTAGAGTTCAACAGCATAATTCTCCCCACTAAAAACCCTTGGGTTGGTGTTCCATCCTTTTCCAAAGTGAGGAAGAAAACAAAACGTTCAAATACATGGTTCTCTGCTAAGATGGAGGAGGGTCTTCTAAGAAAGTGAAAAATCTGCAAATGGTAGTGACACTTTTGAGGAGATCAAAATTAGCAGAGCATCCAGCAATTATCATCACAGCTAAAAGACATTCTGAAAGCAAATGTAGGCACTTCAGATGTAACACAACATTAGGGGTATATTGTGAGTGCGAAGCATTACATATATCAGTGGTTATCATTGCTGGCAGAAGTTTTGGCAATAAACGCAGACAATGTAAGTGTACCAAAAACTATGGGCATGTTGTCAGTGCCAACATATGTAGCATGCTTCAGAGCTTGGAGGGGGGTTGTTATCAACATTTGAAGGACAGTTACATTTCCTTTCAAGTACGAATTCACTTCTCAACGTATGGGGACTTTCTTGTAATAATTGTAACAGGTATTGGGACGGTTTTGTATTCTAGATTGGATGGTTTGACCTGATAGCTTTTCTAGTAGAATTGCCTATGTATATTGGTTGGGATGGATGGTGGAGCTAAAGAGCATCCACTAGTGCAACACTCTAAATAGAGTGAGTAGGATCATTCCAGTTTGGATGGTAAATATGCAGCGCCTTTTGGTGGAGCTTCTGTTGCAGCTCTCCTCTAAGAGAGATTGTTTAATCAATTTGGTATTTCAGAAGCTGGTTTGTGCATTATGTAATATAGTTATAAAGCCACAGATTATCACAAACAGTCCATGTCAGATGCAGCCTCAACACATTTACACCATTATGGTCCTTCGTGGCATCATTGACAATAGTTGTCAGGATGACTTATAAATCAAGCCGATAAACTGCTCTTTATTGAAACATCTGAAAAAGTAAAAGGTATTTGGTTTTAATTGTTTTTCTACTTCCTTGATAAATGAGGTGCTTAGTTTATAGATCAATGAACAAGACATAGGAACTTATTTTAAGTTGGTGGCTCTCCTAACCCTGTTGTGTGCTCATGTGTCACATGCGTTCATACAAACAACATTCACAAACAAAATTAGCACTGGCAAAGCCAAATGGTCAACTGCCGACACCACGCCTATTTGTGTTTCAGAGTTGTTTTGTAGCTCCATTAATGAAGAAACGGGACACCTATGCTTCGGAAGAGTGAACATTAGACAAATTATTATGGTCTAAGTCGCACGTGAGGAAAAGATGTTGCTAAGTAGTGCTTTATTGATCAAGAGAAGTCTGGTCCCTGAATACATTTTGTTAGGAAACTAAACAAATTGATTTTCTCTTAACCTTCATTCTATCTTTCACATGTGAAATATTTTGGATGAATTGTCTGTTCTCTGAGCTCTGCAGATGGCCAACAATTGCCCCATGTTTTGCGTTCGCAAATCCTCAGTTTTGTAAGCTAGAGTGGTTCGAGTTGGATATTCTTTCAGTGTCCGTAGGTCAGTCTAAATGGCTACAGAATTTCCTCAACGATGGAGTTTGTATGATGAAGGGCATTGAACCAGGAAATGCTCCTCCCGATTTGTCTTCGGTAGTTGGGAAATTTTTCATTACCATCCATTTTCAAACCAGGAGAGTTGGGGTGGAATTGTTTTCCATTTCCTATTGACTAATCAACAAACATAATGTAAAGTTTATTGTGTTTACTAGTGCACTTACATAATATGGCCCCAGAGGTAAAGTCATTCAATACCTTTGAAGGAGTAAACACTGTGATGGACTGCTTTTATCCTTTTCAGTTACCTCTTTGCGTAATTTGCAGTTTTCATAGAATATGCCTTTATGAAATGAAGATAGTGAGCTTAAGGGATATGTGTGTGTGTGTGACAAAGGCTGTTGAATAAAAATCCTTAACAAACTAAACGTGCAGTAAGTGGCAAAGTAGCAAATGTCAAGGCTGTGTTAAACCTATGAGATGGCTAAACATGTAAGAGGAAATTACTACATGCATGACAAGCAGGAATTTTTAATAAATCTGTTAGTTTCTACAGAGTATATTTTTCATTCACCCTGAAGATGGAATGCTTTTAGCCAGTGTAGACAATGTGCACTGTCGAACAGAACTGCTTTGAACCTCATAAACCTGCTGACCTTCTTAGCACATAACAATCCGAGAGCACTGCATGTCAAAGTGGATTATAAATCACAGGTCAATGTTACTAGATATTATTATTTTTATTAAGGTCTCTGCTAAAGTGACACTCTTTAAACAATAGTCAATTACAAAATCTGATTAGGACATTTCTAGAAAAATATCTGACAGTTTGTAAGTAATTTTAACAGCCTTATTTTATGTTATCGCTGTGTGCACCTTCTAGTATACTATGGGCTCTTTAAAGGAGAGATGAGGACAGGGATTTGGGTTTACATCATCCCTCATACCTAAATTTACCTAAGGCAGGATGCCGTGGAGTTAAGACAGTTATTATTGATAAACTCCTGCAATGTTTCTTCACATTTGTACAACTTTAAAACATGACTACTGTATAACAATCAGCAACTGAAAGGTTAACAATTGACAACTATCTGACATTGCACAGAAAAGGGTGTTTAGTACCTTTGATCCGTGTGAGCTAGAAATATTGTTTTTGGTGAAATCTAAACATTATGCTGCTGATAATTGATTATGTGGCATATCCATAATGATGGGGGAAATGCTGTGAAGCTCGAATCCCACAGGTCCAACAACCCACCTATAGGTAAAATGAAATGTTCCCCTGTGTACAAAATGTGCAATTATATCTTAGGAGAATACATCTGCTAGTGACAGTGTGCATTTATTAAGTGCAACATTCACGATTCATCAGTGTAACTGGTACGTGCAACTAAATGCAGATGAGAACTTTTATACAAACCAATCCACCATTCTAGCTCTCCATAGAGAAAAAATACATCTTTTGAGCTGTCATTGAAAAGGTGCAGGTGCGTACAGTGAACTCCAAGCCGTTCGTAGGGTTTATTTTGTAATAAACCCATTTCACACAGTGTGGTGGAGAAGTATGTTTGAGGCGAGAGAAAGGGAGTTTTTTGAGGATGCTTTCTAGCTGCGGCATTGAAAGAAAAACACCGTCTAGATGAACTCCCAGTTTGGTGTCTCAGAGAAGAGCATTTGGTAAGCTGCAGAGGTATGTTTTCGTAAGATAGGATATGTCCCATAATGACTTGAACTTGATGGAGATACACCAAATTTGTAAAAAAATATTTTCGCAGGTATTACAGTTAAAAATATATTCTTGATTACTTTAGCTGTCTCATGGTTCAAAGAAAGGTCAACTTGAAAAGAGGACAACTCAGGCTATGGTTCAGAGGTCATGCACATTGAGAGATGCCACTTGCTCACTTTTCAAGCAGAAGACATTTTTCCTCTGAGGGATTAAACTTTTGTTGTTTCCTGGACAACTACTGGCCTTTCCCTAACATTCAGTTGGAGAATGATGCAATACCCTGAACAGATGATGAACTGAGCTGAATATGTTAGTGTACATTTAAACATCGGGGCAACCTCTTTATTCCTGCACTACACGAAATTAAAACGTGGCTTTTTTTAGAATAAGTAATGTAGTGTGAGCACATCAGAAAAAGAAATGTGATGGAAAAAGCTGAGTGTCTTTCACAACTTTGTTATGGGCCTGATTTAGATCTTGGCAGAAGGAATACTCCATCACAAATGTGGCAGATATCCTGTCAGTCTTTTTATAATCTCCATAGGATATCAGGGGATTTTAATAAGGTTGATGGGATATATCTCACGTTTGTGACAGAGTATTCCCCTCCGCCAGGATTTAAATCAGGCCCTATGTCTTTCTGTACCATTTTAGTTGACCTCTAGAGTCTTTAATATCAAATACATTGCAATATATACATAGCAATAACTGATTCATAATGTTAGAATTATACTTATCACAGTGTTTTGGGAGTATTTTTGAAAAAGCTGTTGTAACTTAGGAAAATAGTTAACTCCAATATGACATCTATGTGAATTTTAGGTACCATATAATCTTTCAAATTACTGAAAATGAACACAAAGTGGATGACTGAAAGTGGATAATTATCTGAGATGAGTGATGGCACACTTTAAGGAATAATAACATGTCTTGTCTGGGTAAACCTTCAAAGTCACTAAATTCATCTGAGCTCAATCCTCTATTAGCTATGAGTAAAAGCAAATAGGCTTAATTTAAGGTAGTGTGGAAAATATGTTTGCAGTATAAAAATTATAATAAAGTCAAAGCACTGAGCAATATAAATCCCAAATCTTCTTTACATTTTAAATTGTAAGTAGAAATAGCACCAGAAAGGCGTAAATGTCAATTATAGCCTATAAAAGCTGTAGACTGGGGCCAACCACAATGTAGCCCTGGTTGAATGTAAAAAGTGGATTGGTCCCACTTTAGAAAGGTATTTTGTCACTTTTAGGAAGAAAATTTGCACCAAGATCTTGCCGTCCTTGCCTCCTGCAAACAAGAGGCTCAGGGTGAACTTGACTTTGCATCATAGCGACCGCCTGCAACGCCCTACAATACAAGATCTGTACTCTGTGCTACACCATTGACAGCTTGGGGTGACTGACAATGTGAAGCTCCAGCAACAACCATACATGACGCCCAATAGGATGTTTGCTCTACAGCAATTACTGTCTGCTATGCCCAGCCTGCTCTTCACTACATTGATGACCATCTGCAATGCTCTTCCTGCTCCCTGCGGCTCTTCATGCTGGACTTTTGAAGGTAACTCTTTCAGCTGGACTAACCTGGTCCATGTATCCTGCCCATGCTCCATCACAGTTGTCCTCAACATGTGACTTTCACCCAGTCTTGCATGACCAGATAACCATGAGTGCCACTTTGTGCTTTTATGTGCTATATTTACCTGACACCAGGGCCAGCCAGACCATGGTAGTGGAAAGACTGGTTTCCCCAGAGCAGTATACTGATCAGATGTAGAGGGTAATTCAGGCCCAAGTGCAGGACATTTTCAGCCCCATGGCCCTGGTATCCCTGGAGTGGTTTGGGGAGGTAACCCAGACAAGGGTCATAATTAGACTCTAGATGCCCAAGGACTGCATTCTGGGAAATGAGTTTTCCTGGTGTCAGGAAAGCTGGAAGGGGCAACACCTGGATGTCCTGACTTTTCAGATTTCTGGGCGGTACCACTCCCAAGCAGAGGGCACAGGAGCCCAGGTGGAGGGGCTGGGTGAGAGATGACTCACTCTTGTCCCTTGTCCAGTCTCAGGATAGAGACTTTGGGCTGACAAGACAGTCTCAGGATACAACCCCTGAAATGGTGGGAAGGACAGTGGAAGAAGGGTGTCTAACATCCGGGGCTGTTGCTCCCCACATACGTAAGAGTACCTTGGATGGCCTGGTGCCTGGCTGTTGACACTAACAGCGTTTAGTGGCCTCTGTTAGTTGAGGTCTATATGGGCAGAGCTTACTTTGGGTTGTGGACAGAAGTCTGATCCATGGAGTGGAATGTACCAAATCACTTTGTTGGACATGGTGGTCCTGCCTGCCTACTGGGATGCATGTCAGCAAGTTATGGCTAGGTGCTGCAAAGACTGGGTCCACAAGTGAAGAAAAGGCATTTTAGTGGCTCAGGAGAGTGTAGACAGAGGGATCCAACTGAGTTCAGAGAGGCATAGAACTGTCAAGTGCCCCTACATAACAGGACCTTTGAGTATGCTCTATTGTCTAAGCAATGAAGCTCTTCAAGGCACCACTTACGTTGCCTTTCAAACATGTCTCAGTCCTGCCATTGCAACCTGTGTATGTAGTTTTAAACTGCCAATTCAACCTGGCAAAATAAACTTTTTGCCAGTCCTAAACCTTCCTTTTAATGCACACCTTGAGTGGGCCCTAAGGAGCCCATAGGACAGGGTGAAGTATATTTAAAAAGTTGGACATGTACTTTTAACTTTTATATGTCCTAGTGAAAAACTCTTAAATTCATCTTTTGCTACTGCAAGACCTACCTCTCCCAGGGGATAATATTGAGTTAACTTATGATATTTAATAAGTGCTAACTTTCAATTGGGAGTAAGTGGGAATATCAAAGTTGGTGTCCAAAAATATTTAATTTAAAACCATCTTTATTAGTAAATCCAGATTTTAAGTCACAATTCTGAAAATGCCACTTTTAGAAAGTTGGCATTATCTTGACCTAATCATTTGGTGGCTGCAACTTGTATCCTGGGTCACATGACCAGGTGTAGCTTGCAGTCGGTCTTTGTGTGTTGCTCTCAGACAACCAGCAACGTTGGATTTTAAGTCCTAATTCTGAAAATGTCACTTTTAGAAAGTTGGCATTCGCTTGACCTAACCATTTTGTGCTGCTGGTCTTTCTGTATTGCTCAAAGACAGTCTGAAAAACGGGGAATATGTGTTGGCAGGATGGGTCATCTCTGACTTAATGAGGGGAGGAGCTGTCACCTACGATACTTACATATCACCAAGACTGCCCGAGGACACTCACAAAGGGTCACTAGGGACACTAGTCTTTTTTGACCCCAGACAAGCTAGGGCCAGGGCAAGGAGGTAGGATATTCCAAGAACCTCTGGGGTGGAAACCTCCTCCTACTTCAAAGTGGACACCTGGTATAAATAATGGGCCCTCAGATCCATCTCTTCAGTACACCTCTAGAACCGTGGAAGTCTCAGAAAGACTGCTGTGCTGCTTTGCTGCAAAGGACTGCTACTCTGATACACTGCTACTCTGCTGCCCTGCTGCCCTAGTGCATGAGTAAGAAGGACTGGACTTGTCTTGCATCTTGAACGCAGGACCACCAGAATGACTTCAAAGGGTAGTTGGATGGCCTCCTAATTAGAGCCTTAGTGACAGATAAGGCTCCAACTCCCTTGAACTATGCACCCTGGCTCTGCCTGCTGTGAGTCCTAATACCCCTAGTGGTGTTCCTGCAATTCTTGACCTTGGATGTGGGCATAGAGGTGATTTGACAGCCCAGCAGCTGTTTTCACCAAATCTGACATGAACAAATGTGAAGCACCACAAAGCCTTGAAGTACAGCTACACGCTTCATCGGAACCAACACCAAGTGATGCAGAGCCCTGCAGAGCCTCAACACACAGCTGCCAGCCTCAATGGAATTGACAATGAGTGATGCAAAGCCTCATTAAGCCTCGGTGCCCAGCTGCCACCCCATCTGAACTGATTTGATTTGACACAAAGCCTCAGAAAGCCTTGCAGCACAGCTTTGCCCAAACCTACAACATATGACGCAAGACCTCTCAGCTCTTTGGAACTGACACCAGACAATGTGAAGCTTCGTAAACCAATCATGTGCAGACCATGCACCAAGGTTTACAGTACTTTGTTCAGTGGGCCCAACTGTGTCCCAGTACCTGGTCCAGACCATCGCAGTTGGCTTGAACTTGTGACTTTGTCCCGGTCTAGTGTGACCCAATACCTACAGTTGGCACTTGCTGCTTTTATGCACTGTTTTTACCTAAACATTTGATATTGCATATCTCTGGTTCTACTAATTGGATATTTGCTGCATTGCGCTTAAAAAATGCACTCATTTTGACTTTGTTTCTGAATTGGTGTGGGATTTTTCTTGTGTTGTGTTCTCACTTTATTACTGTTTGAAGTGTGATAATACTTTACACATTGTTCTAAGTTAAGCCCTACTGCATTTGCACCAAGCTACCAGAGGGTTGAGCACACGTTAATTTGGTGTTTACTTGTGTTTCACCCTGACAAGAACTGTGTTTGCTGTTTGAGTAGGTTTTTAACCCCCTCAACCAGTAAGCCAATTTTCAACACCATGTTTTCCAGGTTCACTCCATGGATAGCACAATAGTTGCTGCAATCCACAGGTGGCATTTAATGACCATTTCCTGACTACATTTTCTATCAAATGTACCAGGGACATGAAGGCAAGTTAAAGAAGTCAATTAGGGATAAGTCAACTTAACATTGTTTAAATTGGAGCACAGGCACTGTACTCCAGTTTAGCAAGATTAATAGTGCACATAGTTCTAAGAGTAACTGAAATACGGTCCAGAAAGAGGCAAAAAAACTTTTCTTGCCACTACAGGCTGTATACTTTCATGAAGCAAATGACCATATTAGCTTACATATGCTATTAGTTCCCCTTATTCCCAAATGTTTTTTTCAGATCTGCAATACTGCAGATTGGGAAAAGGCAGCATTATGCATGCACAATTTCTAAAGAACTCTATTGGGCATATTTACAAAGAGTTTGCACCATCACTGTGTCATTTTGTTACTGCAGTGGCATCGCAATCTGTGATCCACTCTGCTCCATATTTACAAACTGATGCATTGGGCCCAATGTGTCCATTTGTAGAGGCCTGCATCACATTATACCTGCACCAGGTATAATGCATGCAGGTTAGGCATTCCGATGTAGAAAGCCACGTAGAACTAATGCAGTGAAATTTACAACTTTTCACAGTGTCACTCTATGACTTTAAAATCCTCATGTCTCCTCAAACCAGATGAAGGTTTTTTTTAAATGGGACTCAGCTCTGTGTAGAGAAGCATTGCTGGAATTGCATCAGTTTTACAAGGTATGTCAAGCAATGTGTCATTTTAGTGCCAGAATTTCTGATGCATCAGTGAAATATTTTAGTCAATACAGCACATCCATGGCATTTTTAGGGCATTTGCAGCAGGGGAAAGTAATCTGACACATCGATTCAGACGCGTCAGATTCTTGTAAATATGCCCCTATGTATGTAAAATGGAATATTGGCTTGAAAATTGACTTGAGCATAGGATTCTTGTTACTGTACTAATTTAGTCCTCTGAGTGTGCCACGAGATTTGACAGGCACAGATTCCAGTGTCTCTGAGGATGTTTTGAAATGTGCACCAGGCACACAGTATTTTCCCTGCAACAGTCCTGTGTCTATTTTTCAAACCCTGCACTCCACTGCTCATAAAATAATGGATAATAAAGTACATATTTACATTTTATTCATATTTTAGACATGGAAATCTACATGTGTGGACCTTAAAGGCCAATTTATGCCAGTACCCTCTGAAGGGTGACTAAATTGAATGCAGAAGTCTGACACCCTCAGTAGAACCCAATCACTCAAGGGAGCCAATCTCATAACAGCGATATCCGTGCCCACGTAACTTCATTAAGTGGAAATGGCCATGAACTGCACGTGCTGCTACTGCGCTCGTTAAGCAGAAGTCGAAGAAGAGAAAGAGTGAATTTGTGACCTGTGGGCTTTGAAAATAAAAGCCACTATAGCAAAGCAAATATAAGTATACTACTTTCTTCAGTGAGCTCCAAATACATTGAGAAAAAGTGGTTAGCTTCATATCAGCCACTTATTTTTTCTTAGAGTTAAGTTTGATCATTCTTTATCAGAAAACAGAAAACGTATTTTCTCCTCGGAGTTGTATATCAAAATGATCTTATGTCAAACTTTGTAAGTTGAGCCTCCCTGCTAAAATGGTTGTACATGGGGTATCAGTGGTTCGACTTTCCTCCATCAATCAAACAAGACACCAGGTTCATAGTAAATAAACAATTCCGGAAATATTTTCCAGATATATTGGAAACACAATTGATATCCATCTCTAATTTTGTGTGGTAGGTACTACTGAGGTGCAAGTTTTCTGACAGAGAGCACCTGTTCTATGAGACAGTTCTGTTTGATGCTGTCTTTGTGAAGTAGATGGGATTCCTGCAAACATTTGAACTATCTCGGAAGCATTATTCAGAGCAAAAAGGCCTCTGCTTCGCAGGTTTGGCTTTTACTGCAGCTCATCCTTTCAGCCAGGTCTTTGCTGCTAAAGCTTCAAATAAAAGGTTGCTTACAGCACCAGCGACAGTTTGAAGGCACGAGGCTTGCATTCGGCTGTGCAAAGCAGGTAAGCTGAAAGGATCTCGTGTGGATGGCTGCCTGAGCCAGCCATAAGGTAATGTTCTTTTGCAGCACAGCTGGCGCCCCTGAAAGCAGCATCCCGTTAATGTCCTCAGAGAGCGGTACCAGCCTATCAATCCCAACCTCGGCGCTCTGGTAGTGCAAAGTATAGAATCAAATGCGGATCTCCCATTTGGTTCCATCCATCGCTGCCAATGTGCCATCTGGCCAATAAAATTAGTTTGCACTGTATCAGCTTAATGTTTGCCACTTTCACATTACAAACATTTGCATTTGAGCTTTGTCCAAGCTCAAATGAGATAAATGAAAGTCGGCGATGCTTTAGTTTCAACATAATTATTTGTTTTGTTTGTGATTTTAATTATTTACAGATGGCAATGCCAAATAGAAAGCCTTATTCTAGGGCTAGCTTTGCAGGTAGGTTCAAAACGGAAACATATACAATGAAAGTAGCAGACGAATGTCGCTCAGATTGATTCTTTTATCATTTTAGCCGCAAATAATGAATTTCATCAACCTATATATTTGTATTTATATTTTATCATTTTTAATATTGTCATGCTCATCACGATATCATGTCGGTTTAGGGGAATTATTCCACTGATTGGACTATAACTTAACCACTCATTATGAGAAACTTGACTTCTATAGCTAGTCTTCTGACCTAAGTTTAAGGTAGCACTTTTTTTTTCCCAAAGAACAATGAGAAATAAATAAGAGGTGATATAGTTACAATCGGGGCCAGATTTATGAAAAATGGTGCTATATTACATGTAGTGCCACTTTTATTGTGTCCCCTTGCGTCCCCACTACTGACACCATGTCTGCACCATATTTAAAATACGGTGTAGGTTAGGGGGCAATAGCGTCAGAATTTCTAGCGCTATTGATGTAATGTTCAGGATTAGCGCCACCATTTTGGTGCTAACCCTGAACAGTCCATGGGGGCCCATTGTAAATAATTGTGTGCCCCCTTTTAGCGCCTAACTCCAGGGGAGTGGAGACTGCTTTGTGTGAGGACAGACACAAGCCTATTCAGATGTAAGTGTCCAACCACTCTAGCCCAGGAAGACCCATCAGCCTGGTGGTGGCCCATTAAGATATGCAGGGCACACCTTAGCTCCCTTTGTGGGACTGTCTAGAGTGAATACACAAACAGCACAACTGACATCCTGACCCAGATGTTTTCAGCAGACAGGCAATGGTAAAGAAAGAAAATGCCCACTTTCTAAAGGTTGCATTTTCAAACTCACAATTCAAAAACCAACCTCACCAAAAGATGTGTTTTTTAATTATGAGCTCAGAGACCCCATGCTCCATATCTCTATATTTTCCCAATGGGATATTAAAAGATATTTCAAGGCAATCCCCATGTTAATCTATGGGAGAGCTAGGCATGGCAATAGTGAAAACTGTATTTAGCAGTATTTCACTATCAGGACATGTAAACATACCAGTACATGTCCTATTGTTTATATACACTGTACCCTTCCCATGGGGCTGCCTTGGGCGTACCTCAGGGTTGCCTAACATATAGTAAAAGGGATTGGGCCTGGCAAGTGGAAGCACTTGCCAGGTCGAACTGGCAGTTTAAAACTTCACACACAGGCACTGCAGTGGCAGGTCTGAGATATGTATACAGGGCTAATCATGTGGGTGGCATAATCAGTGCTACATGCCCACTAGAAGCATTTGATTTACAGGTCCTGGGCACACATTGTGCACTATAGTAGGGACTTATGAATAAGTCAAATATGCCAATCATGGATAAACCAATCACCAAAACAATTTAGACAGAGAGCGCTCTCACTTTATCACTGGTCAGCAATGGTAAAGTGCCCAGAGTCCTAAAGTCAGCAACAATGAAATGCAGCACACAGTCAAAAACAAGAGGTCAGAGGTAGAAAGTTTGGGGATAACCCTGCAAAAAGGGCCATTTCCAAAACATACCTTTGGGAACCGGTCTCAAAATGTCTAACTCCCTATAATTAAAAGTACAAAGAGGACACTGTATTTTCTATTTGTACTAATTGCATATTAATATTCTCTAAATCGTCCCATTTTATTCCCATTCTAGATGTTTTGGGGCGTAGCCACAAATGCCTGTAAGAGTATGTAACAGAGAACTCTTCACTTTTGTGAATATGTACCACTATGTCTGATTTAGACCTGGCAGGATTTCAGTGTATGTATTGCATTTTCCAATGCAATTTATATAAAGTAATACATCTAACACCAGTTTTCATTGTATTGGACGGATTAAATTGGATGCAAATTCAGAGTTTAAATCAAGTTAGAAAATTATTTCCTTAACCACTTTGAAAGTGCATTGAAGTAGAAAAAATAATCTCATATGAACGACTCTTTTTAGAGGTCAACTAAATGAAGATGCCTCACACTAGAGTCATACACTGTATGCCAATGTGCACATGAAATACAGTTTCAGGTGCATATCTATTAATACCTATTTGTTGAAAAACGCCATATTTACATTTTATGGCACAAAATATACATTTAATAGAATTTTGTTACGATTACTGACAACACTCCTTGCAGCATAGTACTTGTAGTGCCACAGGCTATGCTTTGAAAGTTCTAGGTAACAGTGGGAGATGCTCTGCTCCTTTTGTATACTCAGTATATATGAGCAATCCTAAGAACAGTGAACCATTCATTTTACTGTCATTCTGCATGAACCTTGTTGGTTACATCAGTCAGAGGTTTCAATGTACTACCCAGATTCTGTTACCCTCTACAGAGACAGTGATTCTGCCTTCACACAAAATCGCCTGGTAGATTCACATTATCTCAATCAGTTCAGGCAGGGCATAGTGTTCCATTAAGTTTTACACTGTGGTGTGCTTGATTGTCTATCGGCCCCTTGTTATCTCATTTTGTCTGCTCGCTTGTGAAAGTTAGCTGTAGCATTTCAGCCTGATATATTTTTTGGGTGTTTTTACTTGGGTTCCCTGAAACCAAAATGTTATTGTTTCGCAAGCATAAACCCTGAGAGGGCAATATACTTTCTGTAAAAATGGTCCTATAATTACCCTAATCTGAGAAGTCCATTTACAAATGAATCTTACTTTTCTCAAGTTCCTTTTCACATTACACTCAGATTCTTTCTCTGCATCTACTTTAATCAAATTCTGATTTTATTGAACTTCCAGCCAGATCTTCTTGTCTTGTGGTCCATATCTGTCTCTGGCCTCTCAGTAATCAGATTTTTATAGACTGTATTACATCTTTCACCATGTCATTCTGATGCACATTTTTCTTTTGAATCTGAAGTGGGGACTACAGCTAAGTTGAAAAGAATTTCAGATGGTATATTTAGGAATGTCTCCTTTCGGCAATGTGGCTTTTACATTCTATAATGTGGTGTTTTCAAATATCACAATATGATGTTCTCATGAAGCTGAGTTTGGATTACTTTACTGCTTAAAATATTTTTCTTAAGTGTTCCTTGAGTTACCTGTATTGTTTTCCAATTTTCCCAGAAGGCAATATCACCCTAGTTCTACCCTGATTGCTTTCTTATCAAAATGATTAATTGTACTACAGAACTTTTTAGCAAATAATAATTGTACTACTCCCATCTGCAACTCACTTCACTTGATATAATATTGGTTCTTGGAGGAGCAATACTCTAATTTGCTCTATAGCTGGAAGAAATTGGGTTACTATATGAGGGGGTGAACCCCAACCAAGAAACAACCACAATTCTTGCCAGGGATAAGTCATAAACAAACCCCAAATTAACCTGTACTCAGCCCTCTGGTAGTTTGGCACAGAGCAGTCAGGCTTAATTTATAGGCAATGTGTAAATAATTTGTGCAGCACTTGAAAACACAACACAAGAAGAATTCCACACCAACTTAGAAAGATAGAGTTAATTTTCGTAGATTAGACAAGACCAAAACAACAATTGTCTAAAAATGAAAACCAGAGATTGGCAGGTTGAAAGAATAAAATAGCACAAATACAAAAAGTGCTAACTGTAGTTATCTGTTTGTGTCGAAATTGGATTCACAAGTTTAGACCAACCATGATGGAGCCCTGGCTAGCTACAGGGACACAGTTAGGCCCACTGATCAAGAGTGCCTTAAATCCTGGTTGCAGAGGGATTTGAAGTCTTTGCGTTGAGTTGCA
This sequence comes from Pleurodeles waltl, assembly GCF_031143425.1. Lineage (NCBI taxonomy): Eukaryota > Metazoa > Chordata > Amphibia > Caudata > Salamandridae > Pleurodeles > Pleurodeles waltl. Next base: position 1,063,623,922 of record NC_090437.1, read on the forward strand.
CCTGCCGGTGTCAAGAAGCTGTTGATGTGGAGTTTGTGATGCAAGATCCTGCAAGAAGATGCATTGCACAGCTAAGTGACTGTTGATGGGAGCTTGCGATGCAAAGTCCTGCGTTGTCTGCAAGGAAGCTGCTGGAACTTGAAAAGACTTATGTAGTCAGGCGACAGCACTGAGGTTGAGATGTGTTGCGCTGAGCCAGAGCTGGTGAAGCTGCTGGGGCTTTCAAGGACTTGCCCCAAGATATGCTGTGCTGCATAAAGCTGGGCCAGTTGTCACTGTTGAGGTGCATCATGGTAGGTCGGGCTGGCAGAGCCACTGAGGTGATGCACAGTCCTGTGTCAGAGCTGTGAGGAACTGCTGGGCACTGGGCTAGTTGTCACTGCCAAGAAGCATCATGCTGGATCAAGCTTCCAGAGCTGTTGAGGTGATGCGCAGTCCTGCATCAATGATGGAGTGTACAGAGAAGCTTATGTCCCTGTGGCTTGAGAACAGAGGTTCAGCCAACTGACCCTTGGAAATCTCGGAGTCCTGGGACGCACAGGCTGTCTGGTTTCAGCAGGGCAGCTCACAAAAGAAGACAGTCCTGGTGCAGTAACAGCAGTCCTTGAGCATCAGGGAAGTCGATAAGCAGCAAATCTGGTCATCAGGACAGATTTCTCAGCTAGGCAGTCCTTCTTCTCGGCAGAATCCAAAGGTCCAGAAGTGATCTGAAGAGTTGGATATAAGGTCCAATATTTGTACTCAATGCCCACTTTAAAATAAAAGTAGCTTCTAGAGGTGTGTGCCACCCTGTGGTGTCAGGCATACCCTTCCTGTCCTGGCACCAGCTTGTCTGTGGTCACAAAAGACTAGTGGCAACCCCTTTCTGAGAGTGCTCAGCAGAGCATTTGTGATATGCAAGTGTGGAAGGTGACAGCTCCTTCCCCTCGTTAACTCAGAGTGACCCATCCTGCCAACACCTACCATCTATTTGTCTCACTGTCTAGGAGTAATACACAAAGAGCAACTGCCAACTACACCTAGTAATGTGATCCAGAATACAGGTAGCAGACACCAAATGCTTGGTTCAGAAATTGCCAACTTTCTAAACGTGGCATTTTCAGAACTGTGATTATAAATCCGACATTACCATTATTAGGTCTTTTAATTACAATTCCCTAGATGCCAAACTCAACCTTTCCATCTGCTCACTTATTAAATGTAGTAAGGAAACCCAATGTTATCCTATAGGAGAGGTAGGCCTTTCATTGATGAAAAAATAATTTAAGAGTCTTTCACTACCAGGACATGAAAAACCTAAGGGTCCATTTACAAAGTTTAATTACATTGCCCCCTGTCCTCTGGGCTGTTCAGGGCCTACCTTGGGGTGGGTTATATGTATTAAAAAGGATCTTTGGGCCTTGAAAGTGGTTTATTTTGCCAGTTAGAAATTGCAGTTTTAAAACAGCAAGCACAGGCTGCAAAGGCAGGCCTGAACCATGTTTGAAGGCCTACTTAAGTGGATGAAACAATCAGTGCTGCAGTTCCACTAGTAGCATTTAATTTACAGGCCTTGGGTACATGTAGTTGTAAATGAATGTGCCAGTTGGGTATAAGCCAATTATACCATGTTTAGAGAATAGAGCACAAACACTATAGCAATGTTTGGCATGATTAAGTGCAAAGAGTTCTAAAAACCAACCAAAATGGGTTCAGAAAATAGGAGGGTGAAGACAAACAGTTTGGGGATGACTTTGCAGAAAGGGCCGAGCCCAACAATATTAAAATGTAGTTCATAAACCAAACACATACTTTAATCAACGTCTGTGCAGGGGAGGCTTGTTTCTGGTTCACATTCCTCACAATTTACATTTCTCAATGACCACTTTAACACTAATATCCAGTTCTGTATTGTCTCCTATCAATTACACTACCCATCATGCATTATTTTCAGTTTTATTTGCATCTGCAAAGTTATCATTGGCAAGTCATACTGCTTTAAGGAAAAGGTAAGTCTGTAGCTAGATCAAATGCAAACAGCTGTATTACTGATATCTCTTGAAGGAATTATCTTCCAGTAGAGTAAAAACCATTCATAGAGCTTAATGAATTCTGGGGTATATATGTGTCAGCAACAAATGCTGTGTATGAAGCTGAAAAAGATTGATGTATAGAGCAGTCTTTTTCCAGAGCTTTCAAAGCAGTTTATTTTCACAAGAGAAAAGTGTTCCATATTCCATTGTTATAATGATGGGATCAGTTTGCTTCTTTTAGTTTTAACCCTGAACAGAAAAATTGTAAGTCACTGTAGGAAAGTTCTCCTATTTGCCCTGGTCACTTCCAAGCTGGTTAGACAGATACTGGTGGGGACTGACTCTTGACTGTGCCCTGGGTACTGCTAATCAGGCCCAGGGCCAGTGTTCTGTGTAAAATGGATTATACAAATTAGGCTTCTTATAATTGTCTGTATTAACCTACCTATAAGTCCCTAGTATATGGTAGGCATGTAGGTTTAATGACACCAGCATAGGTAGTGCACCCATAGGTGCACTGCTGAGGTACCAAGTGTAATTTTAAAGGCAGGTCTGCCTTGCTGGCTTCTTTAAAATTAATGTTAACCCCAAATTCAACTTTGAAATTAAAAGTACTTCCAAAGTCTTAAGCCACCTTATTTTTACATGAGGTACCAAACCTAAGGTACATAAGATACCTAATATATGCCGTAGGTGCCCCCAGGATTGGGTGCAGTGTAACTATAAGCAGGGACCTTAAAAAAGATGTTTCATAAGCCCTGGTGAGGGAAAAATAGCTATATTATTTCCCCCCATTGTAGTGAATGGGTTCAGTAGGCTAACAAGGGGACACTTTATTTTTAAATAAGACAGTTTTATTTTCCAGAAGAATACAAATATGGCATGTCTAGTATCAAATTAAAAGGTATAATAAATCCAACAACTTGCCACTGTTGAATTTAAAATAACTTGCACTTAAAAGGCGTTTTAGAACTCCGAAAAGTTACCAGTTTCAGCGCTGTAGTGCCCTTCTCTGACTGGCCAGCCTCTGGCAGCCTGGCCAGGCTGCCTTGATGAGGTGTGAAGTGGCCTGGACTGAACACAAAGGAAGTGCCTGGGGGTGGAGAACTGCCTAAGCAGTTGGTGAAACAGGATGGGGGGAGAGCAGCCAAACTGGCTTTGGGCCAGCAAGTGGACCTCCCCAATTTCCTGCAAAACCAGACAGACAGGTGCCCCCCGATTAGATAAGGAGAGGGCTAGAAAGGGGGTGATAATGGAGACTTTGCCACACCAGTGGGTGGGCTCAGCCAGACCTAACATCTGACCTTGAATTTTTGCCATCTTAGATTTTTGGCAAATGGTGCTCCCTGGGACTGATTTTTGCCATTATTCCCAAGAAGTGGTCTCTCAAGAAGGTGGTGGCCTGCATGTGATTGGACAGAGGCCCCTTGTTTTCCACCCCAGCAGCAAGGATAAAACTGGAAGAGCTGCACCCCACTTCAGATCCCTACAAGGAACAAGACAAAGAAGAAGGACTGCCCTACTGGACCCCTGACCTGCACCTAGACCCTGCACTCTGAAAGACTGCATCAGCTGCACACTAGGCTGTACCACTAAAAAAGCTTTGCCTGTCTCCAACTGCTTCAAGAAGGGGCTCCCTGTTTGCTACAGATAGAAAATAGCTGACTGGGGTCCCCTGCATCAAGCCCTGAAGAAATTGACCAGCTGACCAGTGACCAGTGGTAATTTTTGGATTTGAGCCAGATGTATTCTGGGAGTTGGAGTCCTAACCCTCAAGGAGCACCTCGGAGCTTCTGGAACCTTGGGCTGAGTTGTGGACTCCTAAAGGACCTTCAAAGACCTTCTGGAAGAAGATCTAGAAGTTTGGAGCAACTTTTTAAAAAAGCTCCATAAGTGGACCGACCCGTCGTCGTGAGTCAAGCTGGGTTACATCAACTGCGGCCCGGCCTGACTTGCAGGTTTGACCTGCTGAAAATTGCTGGAGCCCCAGACTTCCAGGATTTCACCAGGGGCTAGTGGAAAGGCAATCCGACAATGTCAACTCGAAATCGGCTTTCTGAGGAGGGCCATCCAACGTCGGAGAGAAAAGCTCCAAAAAATGTTTCTAAGTCTGAACGTAAAGAGTTGCCTGAGGATTCCTGCACAGCGTATCTGGAGAGGGCTCCAGAAAGGTCAGTTTCAATTTCAAGTTTGTCTCGGACAAAGATTTCCGTCATGAAAAATTCTCTAATTCTGATCGTAGAATCCTTCACTGAGGTTTCCTGCGATGCGCATCTGGAGAGGGATCTGATTGAGTACGACCAGATTTCCAGATTAGCACTTTTAGTTTCTATGCACTAAAAGAACATGTATTCTTTAAAAATTCATATCTCTGGTTCCCTTTATTGGATTTTTTGTCATTTTAAAGTAAATTTAAAGATATAAATATAATTTATTTTTATAAATTGGTGTTGGATTTTTATTGTATTTTGTGTTTTACTTATTCACTGTGTTGTGATTTTTAAATGCTTTACGAACCTGTCTCCTAAATTAAGCCTAGTTCTCATTGCCAAGCTACGAAAGGTTGAGCTGAGATTAATTTATTGAGACCTGACTGGACCTAATGGCGGTTAGTGGCCTATTGCTAAGTGTAGCTACTTACCTGCCCTTACCAATAATCCACTTTCCACCAGTCACTCTTTAGCCTTGTGCATCATAGGGTGTGACTTAACATGGGACTTAAGTTGATTATTCCAGTGTCCCAGACTTCTCTAGCATATGACTTTAGATTCCACGGCTAGCAGAGGATGATCCCTGTCACTTAAAGTGAGCGCAGAAACACAGAAGTTAACACAGGCTTCTGGCAAAGTTTTGGGTGACTGGTGTCTTAATTAGTTGAAGAACTAGAGCATTGCTACTTTACCAACTTAGATAGTGGTAAATAGGTACCTGTCCCAGGAATTTTCAAGTCATATTCTCATTTTGGCTGGACCTATAGCAGCATTTGTTAACATATCTAAAGTAAAGTAACAGAACATAACATAATACCATTCACAGAGTAACATAACAACACAAAGTTTAACTTGGCAATATCACAAGAAAATAATCAGACTAGATTGCACAAAAAAAAACTGCAGCACAACCCAACAAAATAACGTACAATAATTCACTACCAAAAACACAGCAGCACAAAAAAACAAGAGAACACATCACCACCACAATAACAAATTCTATATCGCAAACAAGGAAAAATTGTTTATCAGTATTACCACTTCCAGAACACTATTTTCATATTAGGGTAGAAAAAGTTGTTTCGAGGAAACACTTCCTTAAGTCACCACCAAGAACATGAAAAAGCATCAATCGAAATTGTTTGTGATTGGGCCCAGGATCTTATACATTTCCTGCTTAGGAACAAATGCAGCCTACGTGAAGTAGGCTGCAGTGCTCACTTCGTGTAGACCTCAACCTGAATAGTCTTACACAAAAAGCATGTGCAGAAAAATGCTGTATACACATACTTGCCAAATCACAGTCAACAATTTTCAGCTTTATCTGTTGTGATATCGGTTCTGTTATGAGGATCAATGAGTGTCAGAGCCTAAGCAATGGTGGAGTTGAGCCATAAACAAAATACGACATCAGTACTGAAATTCCTTAAGTAGTTTTCAGAACTTAAAAGTACATCAATAAAACTATATCTTGTAATCAGCAATCTCTTTACTGTAAAACACAAGGTTGACTTTCTGCCACCTGATAGATTCCTGATCTTTGGAATTTCTAGTCAGTTTCCTCTTCACTCGGTACTCTCTCTCTCAAAGAACTGCTGTGAGGAGATGTGGGTCCCGGCCCATGATTTAGGTAGTTTTAGCATCTAGTTCTGGACACAACTTTGAAATATCTTTATTCGCACAGCAAAATCCCCTCAGAAAGAACCTAAAATGTTATCTTATGCCAGACATGCACTATGAAAGCAAGACAGAGCTTGCTTGAACAGGACTTGAACTATTCTCTTGTTTTTGATTAGCATAAGTTCCCTCCTTCCTATCATTCCCACACTAAAAATGACACCTAACTACTAGCAATGTAATCTATCACATAGAAACTGGAGTAGATGCAATGAATGGTTTCTCTATGGGGCCACAAGCCTAAACGGCATAGCGGCTGTGAAAAAACACTAACCTCTCTATTGGAGTGATGTGTAAATGCAATTACAATGCAACACAACCTGTGTCCATCTAATTATTCCAAAATGCTGTGCACATCAAATCTGTAATCCTGCACGTTTTAGACTTTTGTTTCTTTTGCCATTTTCAGTGAACAATTGCGTAATATGAACTCTGTCATTGACTAATATTGTCTATTTTGTCACAAAGAAAATGAGCATGCATTCCATATAGACATTATTGACACTGTGCAGGGCTGGAGCTTAGCATGTGGGCTTAAATATCCCATGAAAACTGAATCCAAGGGACCGTTTCGTTTGGCAGGAGAGAAATGTAGCGCCAACTATGGGATTTATTATGCTGGCATTAACTGTGCCTAACAAGTCACTTGTGTAACATTAATATTTAAATGAGTCTATGTTAAAGCTTACACCAGGGGATCCTTGCTTCAAAAGGCTCAATTGAGCATTACAGCCCATTGATTTGCTGGCACTGCAAGGACCAGCGAGCAGACCCCACTGCAAAATCCTGGAAATTGAACTGAAAACAAATATCGGAACAGCACACGATCAAGGCAGAGACGTGTTTTCCACTTAGAAGCGAACCGCGTTTTTAAAGGAGATTATAAATTTGGCAGTGCTCAGTCCTTGAAATCCATTAAATAATTTTAACTACATCTGTTGCCTTTTTGCAGCTTTTTTTTATAGCCATTGTAGTCCCCGAGTTAAACCTGTGTTTACTGCACACATTTATTATAGCAGCTATCCACTTGGTAACAATACTTTTAAAAACTGTTAATACCAGATAAACCACAGAGCTGAATAAAAAATATAAATATTATCACTGTTTTTATTGTTCAAAGAGTGTGTAGATATGTACATAACCAAGCATTAAAGTGTTGTATCTTCCATAGAAGGCTCCAATAAGGGCACTCATTAACTGAGAGCCCCTCCAGCTTCACGAGGCGTCAAGCATCTGTCAGCCTCTGAATGGGCCGCTGTGGTGTAAAAGATACGGAACCGATCAATATGTGTGCAAGCTTGATTAAAAAAAAGTGCCTTGATCTAGGGGAGAGATGAAGTCACGCAGGGCTCCCTCACAATTCCCGTTTCTAAGAAATCTGTCCAAAAAACATGGATGAAAAGGTTACAGTTCTACCTCGCCGGTACCCGAGTGAAATTACTTGTCGCTGTTTTCTGGCAGTGATTGCCGGGACTGTGCTGCTAACATTAAGCATGCTGACAGGCCAGACGTTTTACGGATGGCAATGGTTGCCCGGCAGATTACTGTACAATGTAGATTTAATCTCCCCACTGTCTTGACAATTTCAAGCGAAAGGTTGTGAAATATCCTACTGCTGTCCCATTCGGGGTAAATGTGAAAATCAGATTACTTGCTCCCAGCCCCTAACGAGGAATGGAGTGGATTAAGGCCTAGAATTGCAGCTCTAACCACTGCAGCAAACGCCGGAGCATAATCACTCTGGAGTTCTAGCTCATCCCGTTTAAAGGATTACACACAATTAAAGATATTATTAATAAATAGTTCCAAGCTGAGCCATGACACACGGCCTGGAACAGCAATAGCGCACATGCTTTCAACCGCTAAAAAATAACCAGGGGCATCCTGCGTGTGTTGCTTTCTATAATAGCTTCAAAATTCACAATTACATCGAACTCATCTTTTAGAAAGGAAAAAAAAGTGAGTTTGGGAAAAAATCGTCTTGAGCTTTTTTGAAGATGCATAGTATGACAAAAAATGACAATCAGAAAAAAGAAAACAACAACTGAAGACTTTCTTTGGAATTGCTGCTTTAAACTAGGCTGAGATTCTCTGCTTTATAAAATGCTACATTTGTTGAAGGAAAGTTTAGTTCAGCTTTACGCAGGCCTATCAAGCTTCGTGGGTCCGACTGAATAAGCCTTGGAATGTTGCCTGCGACCCGCTGTGAACTGCAAGTACAAACTTTGCCAAATAGAGAGGTCTGTCCAGTTCACTGGAGCAGACAGACGCGTTACACATTCCAAGCACTTGACGTTCGAAGATCACCAATGCTAACCACCGTCCAACAGACTGTAGAAACATGACACGTCCACAGAAGCACACACGTAAGAACACACTACTCAACTTTACTCTGATCCAAAACAACACATTATAAGGACATCGACAAACAACACGACTTCCTGCAGGTAGGATACAGCAGGCAGTGAACTTTGTAAATGAAAACAGAATATAAGCAGCCAGCAGCCATACAGTGACCCAAGAGGAATCCTAGTCACATGGCAGTCCAACATATGCACACACCCAGGTGAGGATATTTTCATTCTATCAACGAGTATGCACAACATAATAAAACATGTCATGATATTAAGGGCACAAAGAACCACCGGTAATGGCAGAAAATGAAACACAATATAAGAACCGCCATTACCAAAACAGTAGCATTGCCAGTGTGTCAATGGCCCTAATTAAAGGAAGGATCTGAGCCACTGTTTGCTGTTTGAATTCAAAACTACAACAATAACCAGAGCTCAGTGGGCACTGCAAGCCCCTGATCCCCACAGCCACTGCACCTGCTGCACAATTGGAAGCTACTTGTACCAATATATACTTGCAGACATGCACAATAGAGGTGAACCATGAAGTGGTGCGTATCAGAAAATCGGAGAACACCATGAAAACACGGTTGTGTATGTCACACCAGCATCTTTGCAAACTGTTACATGCTTTATGTTGCAAACCATCAAAACTATGGGGGTCAGAGGACCGCGGGAGCACCGCCGACAGGCCGGCGGTGCTCCAATGGGTATTCCGACCGCGGCGGTAAAGCCGCGGTCGGACCGGCACCACTGGCGGGGTCCCGCCAGTGTACCGCCGCCCCATTGAATCCTCCGCGGCGGCGCAGCTTGCTGCACCGCCGCGGGGATTCCGACCCCCCCTACCGCCATCCAGATCCCGGCGGTCGGACCGCCGGGATCCGGATGGCGGTAGGGGGGGTCGCGGGGCCCCTGGGGGCCCCTGCAGTGCCCATGCCACTGGCATGGGCATTGCAGGGGCCCCCGTAAGAGGGCCCCTACATGTATTTCACTGTCTGCTGCGCAGACAGTGAAATACGCGACGGGTGCAACTGCACCCGTCGCACAGCTTCCACTCCGCCGGCTCGATTCCGAGCCGGCTTCATCGTGGAAGCCTCTTTCCCGCTGGGCTGGCGGGCGGTCTGAAGGCGACCGCCCGCCAGCCCAGCGGGAAAGTCAGAATTACCGCCGCGGTCTTTCGACCGCGGAACGGTAATCTGACGGCGGGACTTTGGCGGGCGGCCTCCGCCGCCCGCCAAGGTCAGAATGAGGGCCTATATTTGGTCACATACCTCTTGCTCACAACTGCAAAGTGGTACCCTACCGACCTTACACAAAGACTACAGCAGAGGGCAGATCCAAAGCCAAGACATTGCACAATGCCTCTAGAAGACATTAACTGCCACGTCTACAACCCAATTACCGTACATCTCCATGTGCGTACAGAGACATCAGAGAAGGGCATGGGCTACTGGCAATTGCAGGCCTGCACGGCAAAATGTGAGCTATTGGAAATGTGGGAGCATATTGACTCTGTGATTTAGAAACTTGCTGCTGTGATCTCCGGGTCAAAATACAATGGCGGACTTGAGAGGCCGTAAACAAATTAAGTCACCAGTATTGAAATTCCTTAAGTAGTTTTCATGACTTAAAATTCCATCAATAAAAATGCATCTTGTAGTCAGCAATCTCTTTACGGTAAAACACAACCTTGGCTGTCTGCTGTAACAACCATGTGACTGCATCCATAACGTACTCAGGAGTAAGATATTGCATTTCGAAACATGCTCGGATTCAGCAAAGAAAAAATAATTATCTTTGTACAATTGAAGAAACCTACTTTATTATTCTATATATATTAAGGCCAAAAGACTATAACCCTCTACAAAGCACCAAGGAAGGCCATAATCAATCTATTTGGTCGCCAACCACAAAACAGTTGCATAGTGGTACAACTAACACTCAAATAATTTCAAATAAGCTTCACTATCAATAAATGTCTAGCACAAAGTCTGGACGATGGGTATTAGCACTAGACCACAGCACCCTAGCGACATGACATCAAGTAAAGATATTGTTGCTTTCATAGTTCTAAGGGAGACCTATAATAGGTGACACAGTTTGCTAACATTATAGAATGTATATGATTATTAGGGAGTGAGGAGTGCAAATGGATTTAGAGTCCGCATGTCAGTTCCATGCTATTCATTGTGAGGAGCACTGCATTTCATATGGTTCAGTGGCACACATATGAAGGACCATTGTTGACAGCCAAATATCATTTCCCAGAACTCTGTGTTAATGTAGTGTCATGTACTACCTTTGTCCGAGGAAGGGTCCTAGACATTGCACAGAGGAAAGACTACTTAAGGATTACACAAGTGTAGGTGCACTTGGAGAATGCAATGTCCTTGAAGTCCATATTTCTGCCTTGCTGGAGTGATTTGCAAACTAAGGAATGCACACTTGTGTGTCCATAGGGAGCAGATGTGAACCAATTGTATGTTTAGCATGAACTTGGAAGCAGGGTGAAGCATGGTGAAATGTCCAACACAATGGCACACACTCATTTCCTGCTAGCTTTCAGTCCTTTACCAATGTGAACAACAAATCAGAGCTTGCTACTTCTGAACAACACGCAGATACATGAGAGAAATGTAAGTTCATTAAGGTTGTATACTAGTTGAATCATATTATGTTATAGATTGTGTACTATGCTATTGTCGTCCACCTGATGTAAAGGTGCATTTACGTACTATTTGTATAGCACAACCTAGATATAAGGAAGGGGAGCTCAGTGCAGGACCAGCGGCAGACAGAAGATGTTTGGGAGGATGTGTTAGCAGGAAGAATTTGGATTGTTAATGCATCATGATGTACTTTTCTATAAAGCATTAGAATCGTTAATGAATCATGATGTAGTATTCTATGAAGAGGAGTGTCTTCAGCTATTTTATAATTTGAAGAGGGGTAGGGGCAGTAATGATGGGTGCAGGGATGTTGTTGCAAATACTGTGGATATAGGTGGAGGATCACTGCAACCTAGATCTTTCTCGTTTGAAAGTCTTTGTCCCCAGTCTTTTGGCGTTCAGTCTGTGGGTTTGTACAGAGCCACTGTGTATGGGAAGCCTGAAAGCCAGATATGAGGGGTGCCAGTTGTCACAGGTTTGTAGATGATACAGCACATCTTGATTGCAGTGCAAGCTGACATAGGGTGCCAGTGGTGTTCCATTAGTGTAAGAGTTATGTGGTCACAGTTCTTTAACCTCTTATCAAGGTATGCTGAGGTACGATGATGAAGGAGAACTTTAGTAGATATAATTCATACCTTGCCATCATGGGTTTTTATTGGTGATGTGTTCAATTAGAGTGACATTCCTGTTGACTGTGAATCAGAGTGATTTGGCATTTGGTCAAAAATGGGGTTTGAATTCGCCCAGGTTGATGTCATTGAAACAGGTTTGAATTAGTACTTGATGCTGTAGAATAGTAAGAATATGATATTGGCAGGGTACGTTTTCAGTTAGACATGGGGCATAGTGATCTGAATACGGTGCGTTAGGTATAGGATTTTAGAGCATAGAAGACTTTCACATACATTTGTGAGGTTTCAGCATGTTGAAAGACTTTGATGGTGTTTACGATGAGTAGAGATCCAAGGGGCTCAATGTAGAGGTTTAAGCTCATGGGGAATGGGATGGATTATAATGGGGAACTTTTGGCATCTGTTCAAACCAATGTTGGTTGAAAAGGTAGAAGGAGAACAAATGGATGATATAACTAGTGATTCACATTTGAGGCAGAATGTGGATGTGGGTGGGATGGTAAACAGCATGGAAGGCAGATGAGAGGTCCAAAAATATCAGATTGTAAATCTGTCCGTTATCTGTGGTCAACAGAACACCAGGTAAGAATTTTAGGATAGCAGTTTCTGTGTTAGCATGATTAGATTCCAAAGTGTAATAAAGCAGGAGATGTTTGGCATTTATGTGATACTGGAGTTGTGCATAGGCTACCTTTTTGATAATCTTGCATTTGAAAAGTAGATGAGTGATTGTCCAGTAATCAGAATGGTCATCAGGGTCCAGTGTGGATTTCTTTAGGGGTAGGAGGATCTGGACTCTTAAGAGCTTCTGAGAAGCGTTTGCTAGCGACAGGTTTCCTGGGTGACAATTGTTGAATGCTGCACATAGCGGGAGTATGACTGGTGTGTCCATGTTTGAGTTGATACAGTATAAATCCCTAATGGATCCAAAGGTTTCATGTTCTGTTTTATCTTGCCCTTGGTGCACTGGTTCAGTACTGAACAAAGTGATACAATTGTGTTTTGATTGGTCCAGACCAGTCCTAGATCTTTCCAAGCCCATAGAGGTAACATCTATGCCTTCACCTTTTCTTAGTTAAGAATGCCCAGTTTAGGGTTACTCTTTGAGAAGCAGTCTCAAGGAGTCAGGAAGGCAGAAACCACTCTGATTGGTTGGTTGAAATGAGGGGATGCATGAACAAATTATGGTAACGTCTTCTAGATTTCTGGGGCACTTCTCTGCGTTTGCAGACTTGTTATTGGCAGGTCAGTGAAGGAAAGTCAGAAGCCAGTCAGATTGGCCATGTCTTGTCAATCTCTGGGAACTCAACAACATGGACATCTACAGCCTTAAGGGCCCTCATGTCTTTCCATCAACATGTATGTGAGAAAACAGGGCTGATTGCAGAGGCCCCCTAACTTTTTGCCCCCATTTTCCACTTTTTGCTGGTGTTTTCCTGACTCTGATGGTGCCCTGGGTACTGCTAACCAGTCCCAGGGCCTGTGCTCTGTGTAAAATCAATATGCAAATTAGGCTAATTATAATTGGCTAAATTAACCTACCTATAAGTCCCTAGTATATGGTAGGGCATGTAGGTTTAGGGACCACAGCATAGGTAGTGCACCAATAGGTGCACTGCTGAGGTGCCCAGTGTCATTTTAAAGGCAGGCCTGCCTTGCTGGCTGCTTTTAAATTAAAGTTATATGCAAATTCGACATTGGAATTAAAAGTAGTTCCAAAGTCTTAAACTACCTTATTTTTACATATAAGTCACCCCTAAGGTGTGCCCTATGTGCCCCTAGGGCTGGGTGCCATGCAACTATAAGCAGGGACTTTATAAAAATAGTTTTATAAGCCCTGGTGAGGTAAAAACAGCCAAATTCGTTTTTCCCTCATTGTAGTAAATGGCCTTCATAGGCTAGAATGGGGAGACTTTGTTTTAAATTTTAAAGTCTCCTTAAAAGATGCATACCAAGAATTTGATATCAAATTAATTGTTGTAATAAATCCCACAACTTCCAGTTGTTTGATTTAGTATAACTTGTTCAGGTAAAGAGTTTTAGACTTTACCTAAAAAGTTGCCAATTTCAGCCCTGCATTGTTTTTGCTGCTGTGCTCTGATTGGCCAGCCTGTAGCAGCTTAGCCAAGCTGCCTTGATGAGGTGTGAAGTGGCCTGGCTTCACACAAAGGAATGTGCCTGTGGGAGAGACTCTCCCCTCAGCAGATGGTGAGGCAGGAAGGGGGAGGGCTGCCAAACTGGTCTTTAAAGGCAGAGAAGGACATTTGGAGCAACCAGCAACACCCCCACATCCTGCAACCCCAGACAACTAGGTGCCCCCTTGATTAAATTAGGAGAGGGCAGGAGAGGGGTGTGTTTATGATTTTTAGCCACACCAGTGGGTGGGCTCAGCCAGATGTAACCTCCAAAAATCAGATTCAGCCATGATGGATTTTTAGAGAATGTTGCCCACTGGGATGGATTTTTGCCACACTTCCCAGGAAGTGGTCATCGCAGGGGGAAGGACCCTGCCCCTGATTGGAGAACCAGGACCCCCCTGCTTTTCACCCAGGAGCAAGGATAAAACTGGCAGACCTGCACCCAAACCTCAGATCCCCATCAGATTCCAACAAGGAAGAACTAAAGGAGAAGAAGGACTGCCCTGCTGGACCCCTGGCCTGCACCTGGAACCTGCACTCAGAAGGACTGCACCAGCTGCACACTTGGGCTTCACCACAAGAAGGACTTTGCCTGGCTTCAACTGGTTCAAGGAGGGACTCCCTGTTTGCTACAGGTGAAAACTTGCTAACCAGAGTCCCCTGCACCAAGTCCTGAAGAAAGCGGCCAGCTGACCACTGCCCAGTGGCCAAAAAGGAGTTTGCGCCAGGTGCACTCTGGGAGTTGTAGTCCGCACCCCCCAAGGACCATCTCAGAACTTCTGGACCCTTGGGGTGAGCTGTGGACCCCAAAAGAACCTTAAAAGGACATCTGGGTGAAGCCCCAGAAGTTTGGAGAAGTTTGGAGAATTTTTGTAAAAAAGCTCCATAGAGGGACCGACCCGCCGCGACAACTCAAGCCGGCTGGCCTCAACCGCGACCCAGCCTGATTTGCTGGTTCGTCCCGGTAAAGAAAAATCTACGAAAAAGAGACTAAGTCCGAAGGTAAAAAGTTGACCGGGACCTCCCAGCCATCTTATCCGAGAAGGGCTCCATGGACGTCGGATCAAGATCCAGGTTTACCCCGGTCGAAGGATTTTCACCTCGAAAAAACGACTAAGTCCGAAGGTAAAAATCTCCACCGAGGATTCCAGCATCGCGTATCCGGAGAAGGGCTCCAGGAGGTCGGATAGGACTGGTAGGTTCGCCCCGCTGAAGAAAATCTTCAAAATAAAGACTAAGGCGGTCATTCTGACCCTGGCGGTCAAAGACCGCCAGGGCGGAGGACCGCGGGAGCACCGCCGACAGGCCGGCGGTGCTCCAATGGGGATTCCGACCGTGGCGGTAAAGCCGCGGTCGGACCGGCACCACTGGCGGTCTCCCGCCAGTGTACCGCCGCCCCATTGAATCCTCCAAGGCGGCGCAGCTTGCTGCGCCGCCGAGGGGATTCCGACCTCCCCTACCGCCATCCAGATCTCGGCTGTCCGACCGCCGGGAACCGGATGGCAACCGAGAAGACCGCCGGGAACCGTAAGAGGGCCCCTAAATTTATTTCACTGTCTGCTGCGCAGACAGTGAAATACGCGACGGGTGCAACTGCACCCGTCGCACAGCTTCCACTCCGCCGGCTCGATTCCGAGCCGGCTTCATCGTGGAAGCCTCTTTCCCGCTGGGCTGGCGGGCGGCCTGAAGGCGACCGCCCGCCAGCCCAGCGGGAAAGTCAGAATTACCGCCGCGGTCTTTCGACTGCGGAACGGTAACCTGACGGCGGGACTTTGGCGGGCGGCCTCCGCCGCCCGCCAAGGTCAGAATGAGGGCCTAAGTGTGAAGGTAAACTTTTAACCGAGGCCTCCCGCGACCTGTAGCCGAGCAGGGCTCCATCGCGGTCGGCCTGAAACTTTGACTTTGCCCCGGTCGAGGTGCAACCAGATGACCCGATTGGCGCTTTTTGTTTCTAAGCACTAGAAAAATAATAATTCTTTAAAAATTCATATCTCCGGTTCCCTTTATCCGATTTTATTCGTTTTTGTGTCATTTTAAAGATACAAATATAAACTATTTTTATAAATTGGTTTTGGATTTTTAAACTGCTTCCTGTGTTTTATTTAATTACTGTTTTGTGATATTTGAATGCTTTACACACTGTCTCCTAAGTTAAGCCTTGACGCTCGTTGCCAAGCTACCAAGGGTTGAGCTGGGGTTAATTTACTGAGACCTAACTGGACCTAAGTGGAGGTTAGTGGCTTGTTGCTAGGTGTAGGTACCTACCTGCCCTTACCAATAACCCATTTTCCAACAATGTAATTTTGACTAGTTTTCTAACAGAAATGTGGAATTTACCTTGGCACTTGCCAATATTCCAGTGCATGTCATTAGCCTTGTAAACATTTTAACTTTGACATATTACCTCAGACATCACTTCACTCTGTTTCATCAAGCAGTGTCTTTTCTATCCATGGTGCAGAGGTCAAGCTTAATATCACAGTATGGATGAAATGTTTCCTCTGCCATCTAGTTGGGATATGAAAGGAGGTAAGAGAGTGCTACAAGGAAGTTTTTAAGTTACTGGCTGTAATGTAGGGTGGGTAAGCAAGATCTGAGGAATAAGGTAACATTGGCATTAGAGCTACGGGGTACCATGCCATGTATTTATCTGAGGATTAACATGGACCTTTATTGCGCATAAGTGATTCATAATGAAGTCCTTGGTCTACAAGAATCTTTTAAATAATCCTACTCAGTATGACTTTTTTCTCATGATATCTGATACATATATGAATAACCATTTGAGTTACAAGTCAATGGTATGGAGCTCATTGTGTAAGTTAAAAGTGTTGGGGTAACCCAGAGAGTTCACCTTCGGATGGATATTCAGCAATAGTTCATCATGTTTCTGTTTGTTCTTTTATTAAGTTTACTGGAGTATATATTCAGATAAATATCAAATTGTGGCTTCAGTAGTTACGGTTATATTGATGTAGTTTTTTCATTTAGATGTACACTTAAGATTTGCCTCTGTGAATGCTTACTTTTATTCCTCATATTTCTGCACTCCCCTTTTCATTGCAGCATATTTTTCTGTTTTTTTTAGTTGTAGGTTGGGTGTATTTGTTGCATGTGCATTTATATTGAATGATATATTTCGTTTCAATTGTTTTTTGTTTTTAGCCTATTTGCTGCTTTTAAATTGCCATTGGTAAACAGCCCTGTTTATTTTCAAGAGAATAAAGCCTGCATTTACTATGAAGTAGACTATGCATTCTGGGCCAGGTCTTATTTGTCCAGTGTGCTATTTGCTTTCATCTTCTGCTTACTGGGTTGAATAAGACTTTAGGGCTCACTTAGAGGTATGAGGTATTGGGCACGCCACGCAATTGAAAACCATCTTTGCCTCATGGCTGTCCTTGTAGGACCACTATCTCCATCGTGACGGAAGGCCATATCCATAAAAAGGCTTACAGTGCTATTCTTTTCTGATGGGAAAGGGTGGAGTTGACATCTCCGTCACACAGTGGACTTGGTTGCATGCCTCTGAGCCCTTAAAGAAAGCCCAGTGTCTGGCTCGGTGACTCTTTGAATTTCCTGGAGAGTAAAATGCCTCCCATCTTCATGTATTGTGCATACACAGAAAGACTGAGTATGTTGATTGATCCTACGTTCTGGAAACTTTCAGAAAACAAGCATTTGCTATGCAATAGGTCTCGCATTTGCTTGAGCTAGAGCTATTGGCATTTTAAATTCTTAAATGGACTTTTGTTGCCATATAAATAGGTCAACCCTGCCTCATAATTTCATGTTTTCCTGCCATATAATTCAGTGGCCCTGAGTATAACGAAAGCACTTCCATTTACCTTCTTTCTCTATAGCAAGGGAAGCTAGAAAATATTATTCAGCCACTATAGCTTTCTTTTTTTTTAGTATGAATATGAATTTGCTGCACATGGGGCATCATCCACCACTTGCTTTAATACTATTTCTAGCTAAAACAAATCAAAATCTTTCGAAATTTGGGTCCACTGGCCTGCCATGCTGCACCAGCCAGTTTGCAAGACTTAACCTTTCACCTTTCTGCTGCTGACGGCTGTATTCACCTATGTCCAGAGGTTAAAAAGCATCCCAGATGGTTTAAGCATCCTCATATGATGTGCTACAGTCAAAGATGATCTCTTCTTTCTCATTAAAATATTCTGTTTTACTAGTCACAAAAATCCATGTTTAAATCTCAGACTTGTTCCCAAAGTAGCATTTTTGCAGGAGAAAAGTCAAGACTTCATTCCAAAAATGGCCCATCTCTTTTTAAAATTTGGCATCTTCGGTTCTAAGGGCTACTTCCTAACATAAATAGTGGGTTAATGTCACAATATTATAGTGGAAATATCCACCTATGTCACATTCCAATTATCGACAATGACTATACAATCAAGGTAAATTTATATGGGAAGTACAGCTCTGATATTCCTAACATCACCTCTCCTTCTCTTCAAAAATAATGTAGGTCAATGGGCCTGATTACAACTTTGGAGGAGGTGTTAATCCGTCCCAAATGTGACGGATATACCACCAGCCGTATTACGAGTTCCATAGGATATAATGGACTCGTAATACGGCTGGTGGTATATCCGTCACTTTACCGTCACTTTTGGGACGGATTAACACCTCCTCCAAAATTGTAATTAGGCCCTATGGGGGTAATTTTGACCCTGGCGGCCGGCGGTAAAGTGGCGGGAACACCGCCAACAGGCTGGCGGTGTCCCGCCAACTATTATGACCGTGGCGCAAAAGCCACGGCCATACCGCCGGCCCCTCCACTTTACCGCCAGGTCTCCGCCTGGCGGTCATAATCCCCAGGGCAGCGGTGCAAGCACCGCTGCCCTGGGGATTATGAGTCCCCGACCGCCAGCCTGTCCGTGGCGGTAAACACCGCCATGGAAAGGCTGGCGGTAAGGGGACTTGGGGTGCCCCTGGGGGCCCCTACACTGCCCATGCACTTGGCATGGGCAGTGCAGGGGCCCCCAGGCATACCCCCGTCGCACATTTCACTGCCCGAATTTCGGGCAGTGAAATGTGCGACAGGTGCTACTGGATCCGCTGCACATCAGCATTGCCGCCGGCTCCATGACGAGCCGGCAGCAATGTTGATGTGACATTTCCGCTGGGCCAGCGGAAATGTCAAAATAGGGAGGCAGGAATACCGCTGGCAATGGCGGTATTCTGTCTCCAGCGGCCTCGGCGGTCTTCTAGGAAGACCGCCGAGGTCGTAATGACCCCCTATATGTCTTATTAAAATATCACAAAAGCAATATAACAGTACCACTTAAATAATTGTACAGCTTGTTTTTAATTGTATGGTATGCCATACTATTGTTTTCCTTGCTGTGTCATGCGCTTTTCATTACTGGATAATTAAGTGTACCTTCTACATTAATTGGTCCTCTGTTGCCACATAATTGCAGTGCCACTGACTATAATGCTAATAGAATTTAGTTACAAAGGAGGACTTTCCGAACTGTACATTTTCAATCTAAATTCAAAGGGGCTTAAAGAATACTTCCCATGGTGTGACCCCACCACCGAGACAAATTCGGAGCCCCCTTTCTAAACAAACTTTCTTTCCATCCTTTCTTACACATTGTTGAAAGGAGGCCAGAACCTACTTGCTTGAGAACAAACTCAGCAAAGCCCACTAATTCTGTCAAGATTGGCAATCACAAGATCCACTGGAAACCCCATATCATGATCTGTTTTCATCAAGCTCAAAGCAAAAAACGGTATAGGTGAAAAAATGCACAAATCAGCGCAAGAACAAAGAATACACTTGTTATTATGCCCCCCCACCATGAACGAGCAACTTGCAAGTGATTTACTGACCTACACTTCTTCCACTGCAGACTTATGCTAATGAAAGGTCCGACACATGCACATGCACACACAACACACTCACAAACATACAAGCAAACACACACGCACACAAACACACATACACACACACCCCAACACACTCACATCCACACACAAGCTCCTGTAAACTGAGCGTGCAAGATCAGATCCACACTTGTGTCTCTGTCCAACCAGCGTGGTGCCCCGCCCAAACACACACTTATGCACAATTCACATTAAAGGTTTCATGTACTATATACCTCACTTTCAGCAAGCATCTTAAGACTTCCTTTATTTGCTAGTTCATGAACTATTAACTTACACATAAACTGAGTTAAACTTTTGGCGATACCAGCAAAGTTAATGGTCGTCACAATTTCTGATCTACTGGTGATTAGCTGATTTCTGGATAACTAGACTAAAATAAATAAAAACAAGCCGGATGAAAGCCAGATGCAACATCCACATGATTCCCCCACCCCCAAAAACTCACATGGATGTCATTTTGAGAGGGGGCCAGGAACACAGCGTATTCTGTTTTTAAAAAATACTTTTCAATACTTTTGATGGTTAGCAAACAAAGCAGGAGAAAGGACAGAAACAGATACAGGTTAAAAATTTTCACTCAGTTTGGTGCTCTGGGTCATACTAGTCCCTCCATGATTATCAGACGCAGGGAGGAGGAGGAGATGCTTCTTCCAGGGGTCTGGGCACATCAAGCATGGGAGAGAGGAAGAGGGAGGGGTGAAAGGGGAGCAGCTATATGCAAGCCTGGACTTAAAGGCACAGGTACTTCTATGAAGAAGTGCTTAATGTAAATAATAATTAAAAATAGTGAAACAAGATATAATGGAAGGTGGTGGGGTAGGGAACGGCACAAGGAGAGTAAGTAAACTGGAACCTGTGCCGTGCCCAAAGGTGAACCTAAAGCCGAACAGTCACTGAAGACACGAGCAGGGACTGGTGCCAAACGAGCAGAAAACAGATAAAACAAAGCCAGTTCAAAATGAGCTGCAAGAGGTCAAACAAGCGAGAGGGGGTGTTTGGTGCATGAATAGGCGCACTTGGAATGTCTGATATTTGATCTCACAGGAAACAAAGCAATGTTGTAAGTATGATCCCCAGGTCATAGTGCACAGTGTGTATTTAAATAATGCCATCAGGGGAGCGCAATCAAAGTAACCTGTATGCAATCAAAGTAAAACCAGTGTGTTTCTCCATGAGTTTGAAAACATCAGCTGTGCATTTTGGCCTCAGAAAGCCAAAAACACAGCATTCCAAACACATGACCAGAGGCAATCTCAACAAGACAAAGAGAGCGAGGGTGAGCTGGCCCTGGAAATGCCCCCCACTCTAGTTGTTTTATGTTTGCAGAGAGAGTTAAGGTGGGAAGGGAAACTTGCTGGAGGATTTACCAGAGGAAGCGTGGCTGCTCTGAAACACGCACTCACATTGAAAGACGAGCAGGTAAATACAAAAAAAAAAAGTCCCCTACAGAAGACATAAACAGGACATAGCGTATTTATACACTAGTTTGTGCTACTCTCAAAGTGAAAAAGGCAGGACAAAGAGGCAGAACTGACCACTAGCAAGCAAGGATTTTTAAAGGACACTGCAACCAACAAATGAAATCGATGAAACCCACAGTATAAGTATACTTAAAAGTATACAACATATCAAACGCTTACGCTTGACCCATAAAGGATGCTATGCTGGCGCTCGTAATAGTTATACTCTTAGATCACACCACAAAAGTATGCAATTTATAAATACCCGTAGCACATAAATAAATACATTGTACTCACATTATGTTCCAAAAATGTTTTACAACTCGTAAAATACGTAGTTGAAATGTGAAAGCATATTTTAGAAAACTGATTTATAAACATTTGATTTTCTATGAATGAGGAGAAAAATTGGAATTTTAGCCTTACTCAACCTCACTCCCCAAACCCTGTGTTTAAATGGTGGCTCTAGTGTAAAAACTTAATATTGATTTAAATTGCTTTTTTTCGTAGTTACTTGTGAATTTGATTAATCTAGTCTTTTAATATGTGCACTGTGCATTTTGTTCTGAATGGCTAATTTCCTGCAATGCATTTTCCCCGGGGTCCTTCTGAAAATGAGGAAACAATCTCAGAGGATCATTTTGCTCATTCAATGAGAATGAAAGAGATAATTGTTAACTTTTAGAATTTGTTTGACTACAATGGCTTTGATCTTAAAGTAAAATGAGTAATATTTTCTGCCTCTTAATATGAAATTGTAGAAACCTGTGTACACTGGGTAATGCTGGTATATGTGTAAAAGTGTGTCTCCAAAGATGCACAAAGACAACTTTGGTTTAATAGGAAATATTCAAGTTTGTGAAAGTTTTTCCAAAATATGTTTGTGCACTTATGTCTAGCATAAGTACATTTAAACTGAAGTCCTTGTAGTAAAAGTCCTTGCTTAAAGGATTTAGGGCCTCATTTACGAGGCTCTTGTGCTATATTTACAAGGAAGCATTAAGTCAATTTTTGTGACTTAATGCCTCCTCTAAGTACGGCCCTTTCATGCAGATCACTTAATGTGGAAGTGGCGTGCAATGGGTGTTGCTGTGGGCATTCCACTGTGTTGGACCTGGCCAATTTGGCGGGTTCATCTCCTGACTTTTTGCCTCCTTCCTCCTATTTTGTCTGACCTCTTGCTGTTGGCTGTAGAACTCTGAGCACTTTATCACTGCTGAACAGTGCTAAAGCGCAGGTGCTCTCCCTTGTAAAAGTTGGCATGATTGGCTTACACCTAATTGGCACATTTAATTTACTTGTAAGTCCCTTGTACAGTGGCATATCTATACCCAGGGCCTGTAAATTAAATCCTACTAGTGGGCCTTCTGCACTGCGTGTGCCATCCACATAAGTAGCTTTTCAAACCTGTCTCAGGACTGCTAGCTCAGGGCCTGCACATGCAGTTTTCTGCCACAGAGACCTGGCATGTAAATTTACTTGCCAGGCCCAAAACTCCACTTTTTCTACATGTACGTCACCCCTAAAGTAGGCCCTAGCCAGCCCTATGGGCAGGGTGCTATGTGTGTAGAAGGCAGGACCTGTGCCTACTAGCGTGGCCTGTCCTGGTAGTGACAAACAGCCTATTTGGTTTCTGATTTAAGAGGGGTATAAAATGCATGTCTGGTATGGTTTTAATGGTAGTGAGAAATGCTGCTTACTGGTGTAGGTGGATTTTTTATTATCATTACAGAAATGCCACTTCTAGAAAGTGTGCATTTCTCTGTACTTATGACTCTGGTGCTTTGCAGCTTGACTCCAATCCACTTCTGGGCAGAGTAACAGTTGGGCTTTTGCACATACTTTTCAGACAGCCTGTACACAGGGAGGGTGGCGGTGTCACAGTGGTGCAACTGCATTTTGAATGGTCTTCCTAGGCTGAGAGAAAAGGGAGGTGGGGTACACATGCATCTGTAGATGCTGTGCCATGGCCTCACACAAAAGGGGTGTTTACCCCCAACTGATGTTTGGAGTCTGTGCTGGAGGATAGAGTGGGCACTCCCAGAATCAGGTGTAACTGGCTGAAACCTCCTCTCCTCTTCTTTGTTAACCCACTGCAAAACTGAGTATAAATACAGGGGTTTTGTCCCCACAGTTTGGGAACCCTTTGGAACTGAAACATACTTGTAACTGGACACAAAATGCTGCTTGAGGGACTCACCAGGAACCGCCTTGGACTGCTGCTGTGTACTGACCTGTGACCTGCTGAATCACTAGGAGGAACTGCCAACTTCCTGCCTCCATCTTGAGCTGGCCTGCTGCTGGGGCCTGCTGCCCTGTGCTCTATCTTATTGTGTCCCCCAGGGGCTGGGTGCTGTGGACTCTGACCCCTGCCATCATCTGCTGCAGCACGGGAGGAGTACTCCCCTTTGTATTGCGTATAGCGCCTGGGAAGTGCTTTGGATCACTGGTTGATAGTGCCTTGAGAGCGATTCATGGTGTTTTTCTCCTTTGCGCCTTGGGAGCATGTTGCCGTGTTTTTTTTCTTCTACTTTGTGCCTTGCAAGCGCGTTGCCATGCTAAAATCACTGCCATGACTCGGGTGTTTCAGAAATTGACAAGCGCATCAGAAACGCACTTGTTAAAGTGCCCCTGGGGCACCACTGTGCTAAGGACTGGATTGAGCGTGCTCCTATCGGTGCCCCCGGGGCAAGGCAAGCTCCGAGGAGTGTCCCCAGGGCACCAACTGGACCAGATTGCTGCCGGGTCTCACCGCCACAGCCTGGAGCAAGAGGCACACTCGCACACCTGGATCGGGTGCGGATGTGCTGTGGAGTGAGGCACGGGGCACAGGAGAGCTCACTGTGCGCCCTCCTCTGGCCAGTGGAGGCGATTAGGCCTTCCCGTCTTCACGGGGCCATCTGCTGACTCCCGTACCGACCACAATTGAAGTAGTGTGGCCGGGCGGGAGCTCACCTTCAGAGCCTGCAGGCTTGAGCCCACTGGCCCCTCCCTCTGTTGTGCCAGGAGGCCCTTGTGGTTGCTGGGTCCCCAAGGCTGATCGAGGCCTCACTGGCAGAGCGGAAGCCTCATTGGAGGCCCCCTGCACAGCTGAGACCCTCTTTCCTCGTCATTCCTTGGCTTCCCTTTCCCCAGCCCCAGAGATCATGGGTCCCCAGGAGGGGCTCCTATATAAAAACAGAGGGTGTGTGTGCTTCCTCCCTCCCCCCAAATCACAAGGGTGACCCCCTGTTTATCACTGGAGATGCCCTCATCAATAGAAACAGGTACTTTTAAAGGGACACACACTTTTCTAATGTTCCTTTGCTGGGCATTATGAGCTAGTATGTTAACCTGTTTTCTTTTATGATGTGCCATATATTTGTTAATGCTCCTTTTATGGGTATTTTATGCTAATATCTTCTTGTGACTTGCCATACGTTTTCTAATGTTACTGGTATGGGCAATTCTGACATTGTGTATGACAAGTGCATTTCTATAGTACTGTTTTCCTGACTACTGCTTATGTTGCAGAATAATAAGTAACGTGTGTTATGTGTGACTACTGCTGGTTTGTGTAGGGTAACAGAATTGTTTAATGTTTAGACAACTACTTGAGTAGCAGGGTATTACTGACATGTTGTGTTTGGTCTAATAATGTGGTGTAAAATGCAGTTTATTTTTATATAACTTGATGTTGTGTTTCTTTTGTGGGGGGATAGTGCATCACGTGCGTTGAGTGTGTTGTGCAAACGCTTTACACATTGCCTCTGGGATAGGCCTGACTGCTCGTGCCAACCTACCCAGGGGATGAACAGGGGTTATCTTGGACATGTAACTCCCTTGCCCTGACTAGAGTGGGTGGGTTCTGCCTGGCTTAGGTGCATACCCTAGCCAACCAGAAACCCAATTTTTAACATTGGTTGGTTAGATTCTCCCAACTTTCCCTCATTGGTCATTTGTCCTGTTTTCAGTTCTTACGCTTGGGTTTTAGGGTTGTCACCCTTGTGTTCACTTTACCTTTTTCAAAATGGGGCCAGCCTTTAACCTAGAGGACCTGCCATTTTACACGCAGGAGGCATTAGAGGGGTTCTATAGAGAGAGAGGACTGCCAGTGGACAGGGACCTCAGGAGAGCTCTGAATTTCTTTGAAAGGTTTGTGGCATATACCCAGGGGAAGAGTGTTTTTTGGGGGTACTCAGAGGATCCTGATTGTAGTGAGGATTCCCAATGGGAAGGCTCCCAGACCTCATCCCCAGAGAATGATGGAGAGACTGAGCAGGAGGGTGAGAATGGCCGGCGGGAACGCCAGTTGACTGTGAAGGCCCCAGTGATTGGGAGTCCCTTGCTGGGTCCAGTGTAAAAAGCAGGGCTACCTCTCATTCCTTGTTGTCTGATGAGCTTAGAGATAGGCAGGAAGAAAGGGACCTGAAGTTGCAGATAGCATGTCTGGCTGTGGAGGAGAGAAGGGTTGAGGTGGAAAAGACCTTAGTGCAGGAGAGGATAGCAGAGCAAGCCTTTGCCAAAGAGAGACTCGCTGTTGAGCTCAGTCTGAAGGTTCTGGACACATCAGCACTGCAGGTGGAGTCCAGTCGTGGCAGCCCCACAGACCTGATACCTAGGTTCCAAGACGGGGTGATATACGTCAGTGGTTGAAGGAATTTGAGAGGGCTCTCGTAGAGCACAGGATCCCTGAGAAGGATTAGGGGACTGGCCTAGGGAGCTATATTCCTGAGGAGGGGAAGGATGCCCTTCTGGCTCTGGAAGGGAGAGACAGGGAGGGGTACTCCACTATGAAGAACGCTCTGATTGTAAAGTATGGTTTTTCCCCTGAGGAATACAGAAAGAGGTTCAGGGGCTGTAAGAAACGGCCCCCCTGTCTTGGGAGGAGGTTGTGGAGGATTGCTGCATTGCACTAGATGGATGGGTGAAGGGTAGCCCAGTAGGCAGTTTTGAAGGGCTGTTTAATCTGATTGCCAGAGAGCACCTGCTTTGCTGTTGTTTTTCAGCATTATACCAAGACTTGTCAGTGTGTGCGCTCTCTGACCCCAGGGAGCTTGCAAAGGAGGCAGACCTCTGGGTGAGTGCTAGAGGGTCTGGTGTGGCATTAGTGGGTGTTACTAAAGGGAGTGCTCTAGGTGTTTCCTAATCAGGTGTGGTGGGAGGGGTTTGTGTCCCAGGTAGGTCCCAGTGTAATGGGATGGGTTTGGGTCCCCTTGTCTTGTCGCAGAGGAAAGGGAGTGGGGGTGGGTTGTGTCCCAGGATTTCTGAGACCCAGTCTCATAGCCTGGTTGGTACCATGAGCGCTTCTTGGGATCTTGTAGATTTCACTTGCCATTTTTTTGGGCCTCCCTGTGGGGGAATGCCTCCCTTTCATACATTATGGGGGTCATTCTGACCTTGGCGGTCCATGACCGCCATGGCGGAGTGCAGCGGAAGCACCGCCAACAGGCTGGCGGTGCTTCCTGGGTGATTCTGACCGCGGCGGTAAAGCCGCGGTCGTAAAAGGGGAGCCAGCGGTTTCCCGCCGGTTTCCCGCTGGCCCAGGGAACCCGCCATGGCAGCGCTGCCTGCAGCACCGCCATGGGGATTCCGACCCCCTTACCGCCAGCCTGTTTCTGGCGGAGTCCACCGCCGGAACCAGGATGGCGGGAACGGGTGCCGTGGGGCCCCTGGGGGCCCCTGCACTGCCCATGCTTAGCAGACAGTGAAAATCGCGACGGGTGCCACTGCACCCGTCGCACCCCTTCAACTCCGCCGGCTCCATTCCGAGCCGGCTTCATTGTTGAAGGGGATGTCCCGCTGGGCTGGCCGGGGGTCTTCTGGCGGTCGCCCGCCGGCCCAGCGGGAAAGCCGGAATGACCGCCGCGGTCTTTTGACCGCGGTGCGGTCTTTCGGCGGGAACCGCTTGGCGGGCGGCGACCGCCGACCGCCGCGGTCAGAATGACCGCCTATATCTGGTGCAGTTATAATGTGGTGCAAGGGTTTGCAAACTGGTGCAATGTTGACATTGCACCAGTTTGAAATATATAACACAGGATGGGGGACTGTTTTGCACCGCCATTGTTTTATGGCCCTGTGTATCTCTACAAGGCTGCTGGATGAGGGGTGGCAGCATCTCTGATTTTAGGTGACTGAGTCACTCCCACAGCAAATGGCAGCTGTCTTCCCAACTCTTCCGGCTTTCTATCAGCACCTCACCAAAACATAAACAGTGAAGTTGAATTCTAGAAACCTAGTGCATGGACTCTGAAATCATCGTAGGGAAATCGCGGTGCAACAAGTCTTGTCCTTTTCTCTCATGAGAAATTATTCTCTTACACACACAGGCAAGAAATAAGATGCAGAACAGTTTTCAATACTTTTATGAAAAAACTGTAATCTACAATAGAATACATGAGCTGCAATGTTTAGGATAATGATAGCCAAAATCAGGATTGTGAGAATAAGTGATATGAATATGAACAATCCCAACATTTTCTAATAAACATGAATCCACAAATTCCTCCCTAAAGCGTATTGTCTACCTTAAAGAGAGGAAGGCATGATAAACCTAATCTGCCCAAGCCCTGCCCAAGTCCCTCAACCCCTGTTATCTTAGAACAAGGTCAGCCTCCAGTCTGCAAATCAAGTGGTGTAGAGACACAAAGGCTACAGTCTGCTGCAAAGTGACGTGCAGTATCTATGGAATATCCTCGGTGGAACCCCCTCTAATGACCTTAGTCTCACAGAGAGTTTTTATAAGGCCCATGTTATTGTTCGTGCAGACATCCTGACCTGGGTATATACCTAACCATTAGATTGTGTGTCCAAAGTTGGATCTGAAATATCATAACAAAATGCCTGACATTTTCACATTCTGTTCTTGTCTTATGTAAAGCAAAGGGACATAGGCCCTCATTACAACCCTGGCGGTTGGTGTTAAAGCGGCGGTAATACCACCAACAGGCCGGCGGGAAAAAAATGGGATTTTGACCATGGCGGTTACCGCCATCCAAGCCAGCCACTTTACAACACCGACCACAAGGGTGGTAATGGCTGCTGGGCTGGAGACTTCGGTCCCCAGCCTGGCGGCCCTTACAATTCCACCCTCGGGATTACAACTTGGCCTACCGCCATGGTTTCGTGCAAAACTTACTCCCACAAAAACCATGGCGGTAGGCACTATCAGTGCCAGGAAATGCCTTCCCTGGCACTGATAGGGGTCTCCCCTGCCCACTCTCCCCTTCCCAGAGTCCTCCCCCACCATCCCCCTCCCACTCCTGCTCCCGCACACATACACACCCACACGTGCAACCATATACACACATGCACACACGAATAGTCACCACCACCCACGCATGCACACAGACATACCCACACACCGCAACACAGACCAACATACCTTGTCACACACATGCATTCACAAAACACAATCACTCATTCACGCATGCATCCTACGCGACTCACACCCGCATGCACGCATACCAAAACATGCACACACCCCGCCCACAAACACACAACACCCCCTGCCCCACTCTCCGGTCGGAGAACCTGACTTACCTGCTTGCAGGGGGTCCTCCGCCTGGAGACGGTCTGCGGCGCTGCTGTCAGCAGCAGTGTCCACCAGCAAAACACTGACAGGCCGTATCATTGCTCATGATACAGTCGGCGCTGTTTTGCTGCTGTGGCGGTGCTGCTTTCAGCAGCGCCACCTTACCACCGTCCGCCGTCATGACCGTCGGCGGTGTTCCGCCAGCATTCGGGCGGAATACCGTCAGCGGTCATGATACGCGTAGACGGCTGGTAGCCTCCGCTGTGGTATGTTGGCAGCCGTCGCCATGGCGGTAGGTGGTCAATACCGCCAATGTTGTAATGAGGGCGATGATGACAATCCAATACGTACTTTACTAGTAATGATGCTTTCATGGTGTGGCAACTGATTATAAAATAAAAACATTTGTTATGAAATGCAAAAACTGCAAGGACTGCTAAAATGAATAAAAATTAATAATAAAACAGCACATATTAATTTGGTAAAAGGGCACAGGCCTGCAAGCCGAAATCAAGCGAAACTCATATACCCAAGCACACAAAAATGGACCCACAACACAGTAGTGTAAAACAAAATGATGCTACGGTGGTGCAAGGGGCTTGTTAATGAGCCCCACAGCACTAGCTAATCTTCAGGAATAATTGTTTATGTGCAGATGGTGCAAGGGTGCCTACATTGGCGCTAGACAGCTAAAGTTCGCAACAGTGCTAGGGTAAAACAGGGGTGCGCCGTATTTTTGTAAATATGGCGCATCCCTCCATTTCTGAAATGACGCAGCATGGCGCTGCCAATTTTGGTGTAGTGCGGTGCTGCTCCATTTGCTCGTAAATGAGGCCCTTAGTACTCCAATAGCAAGCAAAGACGGACTTCCCCTTACATTGTACGTTAGCATAATGAGAATAACACAGAGCTCAGAGAGTTATATATAAAATATGCTTATAGCTTTTTTTGGAAACAAGTGTCCATATTCTGGATCACTCATCTTCAATGTTGAGTTTAAGACATAAAAATAATTTCTGTCACTGGATATTGCTCAGCCAGGTACTATGAGAACTAAGGGTACATGTACGTACCATTTTTCCTATTGCAAACGGCCCGATTTGCAGAATCGGACCGTTTGCGACAGGAAAAAAAGAATTTTGGTATGTACAGACCCTATTTTGCGATTCAGTAATCAATTTATCAATTTGCAAAATAGGTTTGTGACTCACTATTAGGAATGGGCATTCCCTTCCTAATTGCGAGTCGCAGCACGATGTAGCATTGTGTTGTGACCGTAAATGCGGTTACAAAACAATTGCAGATAGCACCAGTTTCAAACTGGTGCTAACCCATTTGCAAATGGGAAGGGGTCCCCACGGGACCCCTCCCCCTTTATGAATGGCAGTGAAAATATATTTTCAGAGCAGACAGTGGTCCCACGGACAACTACCTACTCTGAAAAAATTAAAAGAAACCTTTTCATTTTTGGTTTCAACATACATCTCGTTTTCCTTTAAGGAAAACAGGCTGCATTTAAAAAAACATTTTAAAAAATTATTTACGTGAAAGCAGTCACAGACATGGTGGTCTGCTGTCTCCAGCAGGCCACCAACCCTGTGAGGGCGGCCATTCCAAAGGGGTCGCAAATTGCGACCTACCTCATGAACATTCATGAGGTAGATTATTTGCGACCCCATTGCGAATCGCAGACAGTGTCATTGACATTGCTGTACATCCGGTTTTGCGACTCACAAATTGTGAGTCGCTAAGACTCGCAGTTTGCGAGACGCACCATACCTCGCCTACTGTTTTGTTGTCATTTTCATCTTTTACTGTCTTTAGGACATCTCATACAAGAGCCCTTGAAACCCTAATCTACTGAAAGTTCTCAAAGACATCAAATGCGAGGTGTGCAAAACGGTAGTTACTGTGCTCTCAACTAGCAAAAGCATGAACGTCAAAAGGTGCTGCTGTCTTCAAACATGACACAACTACGTGCATGTGTTCTTAAAAAGGGACAGTTCTTTATTTGAATCAGCTATTTTCATGTGCGTGTTAAAAAAGTACACCCTGTCGAGCCATCTGCTAGAGATCCATTAGAAAAGTCTATACACTGTCAAAGATTCCTGAAATAGTCTTGGTTCCATCTCCCCTCAGCTCACCTCGGCACACACAAGAACCATGACCCACTATGTTTATCATCGGTCTTGGGAATGGAAGTACAAAACACCTACTCAGATACTAGAAGAATGCTCTAGAAAGAGCTGGTGAGTGTGATGCATGAACTTCTAGTGTTCAGATGGGCATTTGGCGACACACCTCAGTATCCTCCTTCATTGCATTTATAAAGTTGATGGAGGCACACAATCCTCCTCCTGCTCAGTTTGAAAAATAAATTCTGTCCTGACTGATTCACAGCAGGCTTTTTATTTACTTCCACAAGAATCTCCCACAGCAGCAATATTGTTAAACTTTTAGCTCATGAGTACTGAGACTATCGTCCATGACGTCTTTTACAACATTCAAGTAAATTAATTATATCACAACCTTAGCTCATCAGCTCAGTGAACTAGAAGCCACTGTGTCTGAAACTAACACATCTTTTCAATGAAGTTTAGAATCATAAAACAAAGAAGTGTGTCTAAGAATATAGATGAAATTACCGTTTTGGAAACAAAATGTGTCAATGTCAAATTCATTCTTTAAATGCATGTACTTACCAACCCATACAAAATAGATTGTTACTACAAAATATGTACTGTAAAACATTGAAATATCGAAGATTTAACTCAAAACATAATTTTAAATAACCTTCGGCAAACAGTCTGTAAAATAGCAGAATAATGAATGTGGTAATGCGTATAGTAGGAACTGAATCCTGTTTTAATTGAACAAGGAGGGCAAAAACAGTAAGGGTAGAGGGTTATATGACAGAAATGTATAACATTAAAACGAAATACAGGACTGAGAAAAAGGAGGTGTGAGTATCTCCTAATATTATGAAAATTCACAATGAAAAATAAAATCACCAACCCTCTTCTCCCTCAAAATAACAGATTATAATAACCAATTCAAATCAGCAGTGTACATCACATCAATGACTTACACAAGGAACCACATATATGTATTTACTTTTACATTCATTGTCAATAAAAAAACTACATGATTTGTGGTCTCCAGTATGACGGCTGCAATTTATTGGGTATTGAATGTATCAGATCTCTCGCTAACTCTCGCGTTCTCTCTATTCATCACTCATTCGTTGTCTATATTACTGTCTCACTTAAAATAAATTTCTGTGAAATAAAATACCAGCATGATTTGTGGTCTCCAGTGTTACTATTGCAAGAAAGTAGGCATCAGATTTATCATCTCTCTCGCTCTCGCTTTCTCTCTCTTTCTCACTCATTCTGTATTTATATTACTGCCTCACTTTGCTTATCATTCTATTGCTTTCTCTCGCTCCCTCTTTCCCTCATTCTCTAAGCCCA
Source organism: Pleurodeles waltl (assembly GCF_031143425.1). Lineage (NCBI taxonomy): Eukaryota > Metazoa > Chordata > Amphibia > Caudata > Salamandridae > Pleurodeles > Pleurodeles waltl. The sequence continues at coordinate 1,063,655,985 of NC_090437.1, forward strand.
ACTCATTCTCTATCGTCCTCCTTTTCTTCATTGCTCTAACTGCTTTAAATTGGTTATGCACAAAATTTACTTTCTTGAACATCTTAATTTATTTTAATAGTATATATGAATTTAACTGTGCAAAAAATCTATTGCACCTCATTACGAAATGCTAATGTCCTCCTCAAAGCAGGTAGTAATAGATGCAAGACAGAAGTACTTAATATGTACAAGTTAATTGCTGCTTTGAGCACTTTTCAAGAAGCAAAAATAGTTAACAGATCCCCTAACACCACTACATTAATTCAGATCACTCTCCGACTACTCCAATGCTACTTCTGTACAGTATTGATGTTCTCAGACAGATACACTTAAACGGCTAAATTCCGTGTCTTAAGACATCATACACATATAATAATAGCAATGGCAATGATAAAAAATAGCATTATTAACGATGGTACTACTACTACTAATAATAATAATAATAATAATTGTTATTATTATTATTATTATTATTATTATTATTATTATTATTATTATTAATAGAAGTAGTAGTATTAGTATTTGTGTTCTTCTTCTTCTTATTATTATTATTATTATTAGTAGTAGTATTATTATTAGTATTATTATTTGTGTTCTTCTTATTATTATTATTATTATTAGTAGTAGTATTATTATTACAGGCCAGGTCAGGAGTAACACCAGTGCGTTTACAGACCTTTGGGGAGGCTCCATTGTGATATAGATTGACAGCAAGACAGGCAGATCATTCATTGCACGAAATACCATTAAGTGGTTGCCTTGTGACATTAGAGTAAGTTTGTGTTGCCAACCCAATGCCTACACTATTGCGATCAATTATTTAGTATTAAAAATACAGTTTCAGAGAAAGACATAGGCATGGTGGCAATTGTTTGGAAATGCCTTCCAAGGTTATTTTGAAACAATTGTGCATTTAATATATTGATGCTCAGTGGCGTTCAAATACCCAACCACAGGGACTGCATTACAGACGGTGCCCCGGGGTTGCAAAGGAGGTGTGCATCCATTTTCTGCTCCCTTAAGGCACTGTAAGGGTTGCAGATGTTTGTGTACCACCCTTATGAAATATTGATAGGACTAGTGCACATATAGCACTAGTGCTATCTTAAGAGAATGTTCCCTCATTTAAATGGGGACGTGGCCCAGATGTGAAAACCTCTTCACTCATGCCATATTATGAATGTGGGCACCAAGGTCATCTGGGGGTCACTGACTGTGCTACAAAGAAATGGCACAGTGCACCTCCTTAAGGTAGTCCTCTGGAAGAGCTAAAGGGGTCTCATAGACAACCCCTTCAGAAATCCCTGCACAAGAGGGTGCAGTCACTCACTGCTTCCACCTGCAGGGGGATCTCTGTCCCCACTTTGCTGCACAAGTGGCATGTGCGTCTGCACAGTGGAAGGCAGAGGCGCTGCTTCAAGCAGCCGCTCTGTCTTCCACGTTTGTCTCCACGGCAGGCACAGGTTCGCAGCTTTTCAGGAGGCATCACATTGATGGTAATGGGGCACATTGACCCATTCTGTGCCAGGCGCCTCTTGGTAAAGGTGCCCCTTGTCACAGACCAGGGTAGTGTTCTTTTAGCACAAAACAGCACCAGTCAGTAAATCTACTAATCCATTTTGATCAGTAATCTATTAAATAGCCCCATAAAGCATTTGACATAAAAAGTACCACACGAGGTAGGCCTGCGTGTCAGGAAGTTTTACAAATGTTTGAAAGGTTGTAATTTTCAAACTTTAATATACCTCATTTACAGCTTTGAAATGCAAATGAATGTGCTGCTTTTGTGAACAACACAAGAAAGCCACTCTGATGGAATCCTTTTATAAGGCATTCATCTTCGGTTCTCAAGCTTCTCTTGCCTGGTCACAGTTAAAATGATATATTCATTTCAAGAAAATCCTGTTTGCACATTTTCACTGCGAATGCAAACACATCACTTGCTGATGCTCAGCTATGAGAGGACATATCTCTCTACTATAACCCTAATTGAAACGCCCGCGCCCAATCATGATCACATTGTGAGCTGAAAGGTAAGGTTGTGCCTTTTTAAATAACATTTTATTTACAACAGATATCTGCACACTATGTATGAAGAATGTTTGACAGTAAACTTAAGACATCTGCAAATGTAATTTTAACCCACCATGAATACGTGTTGCGTTAGATTCTATTGTGAGTCATGCTGTAAATCCGTACCAGGTGGTAGAACCATGCGTCATTTGTCTACTTTATTTTAACTTTTTTGTAAATAACATCAATTATAATTAGAAAAAATAAGTAAAATTCATATTAAACTAACATGGAGAGGATCAGAGTGCTTGGTATTAGAAAGAGGCTAATTGGGAAAGTGTTCCTCTCCCATGTGCCTATACGTTACATCTATAGAAAGAAAAGCGTTCTATAGATGTAAGGGAGTAGTGTAAACATTCAAGCTATATTGGGAAATTTCAGCTGCTATTAAAACTAGTAATGGCCGTAATGATATTGCTTGTGAATTTGCACCCATTTCTTGTATTTGTTGGGGAGGAAGTTTTCTAAAGAGAAATGTTGTTAAGGATACAATATATTTTAGCTGTAACCTCATTACATGACCTCTTTCTCTTGAATGTCCTGTTTCACCATTTTCTGCATAAATACATCACTTTTCTATGTACACAATTCCAGCAAGGGGTAGGGCGTTAATTTAATAAATAGGCACTTCCTGTCAATGGAGCGGATATAAGCAGTTTATCTACAGATTGCTTAGTTATTTTGCAGACTTATCTCCAATATGAGGGTGATCCAGAGTAGGTGAACAAGGAGTGTTCAATGTCTCTTACCTGAAGAGCTGAAGATAAAATTCATGATTTTAGCATACAAGATGTGAGTCCTTCACAGGTAACACATTGCCAATTATCTTATTACTGGGAATCAAGTATATCATTGTAATCCTTGACTCTCTCAGGGTAGCCAAGCAGAGCAGTCTACGGCCTACTCAGAGGAGGTGGTGCAGTCTAGTAATCACTATTCACTGACACACAACAACAATAGTCAATAAATGCTCAATAAATTGTTGTCCGGGCAGTGCTTTTGCTGTTAGGAAAGTAAACAATGTTCTTGCACACAATTAAAAAATATGGAATAAATTACAAATAAGTACACCAGCTGAATGGAAATATCTTTGGTGACACCATCATATCACCTTACAACCTTAGTGGGTCCTGAACCTTCCTATCAGAATATCCCATCCTATACCAGCTGCAACATCATAAAATAAATGCCCCACTTGCTTTGTCAATGAGTCACCCAAATAATAATAATACCCCATGTTATTATAAAGCAAGTTCACTGGCTTTTCATAGGGTGTCACCACATTAATACAATCCGCCACAGGTCATGCATGAGTCAACTTTGCGTCACCATTGAAATCAATTGAAATCTTTCATTATAATGACAAACATTCAGTGTGCAATTGCCATTGTTGTTAATAAAGCACAGCAATTCAAAATAAAGTGTCAAAGTCATTCTTCACTGTTTTAAGCCACATAATACAGCAATCAAACCAACCATGTGACACCTGCAAAAAAGCAGGGGTCCTTGAAAATGAGTTAAGCTTCTTGTGGGGCCTTTAATTCTATAAGCCCCCAAAATAGGACAACATTTAAGAGCAATCTGAGTGAGGTAGGTGTGCCAGCTTCTAGGCCCTGGCTCATCTTGGATTGTAGTTTCAATAGCATATGGTTAAATTCATTCAGAGTGCATTTTTTGATCCAGTTGGATACCTGGCTGTACCATGAAGGCTTTATTCGAGCAAATTTGTACTTTAGGGCAGGTTTGGTCTACATGCATAATACAGTGAACGCAGTACATGTTAACCACTAAGCCCTACAGACCTACACTCTGAATTCCCAATCATAAGGCAACTGAAGGTACTCTGCAACAATTGGTGATTAACTGCCAGTCTCGCAGTTACTGGAATGGGCACAAAGGTAGTACCACTCTTGCAACCCACATAATTGCACACTTGTGTGTGCTCACATATTCGTAGGTAACCAGTCCAGTGCCCCTTACCATAGCTGCACAGAAGAGGCCTTATCATAAAAGGCAGCCACTGTTGGTAACACACTTAGTTCAATTACAGTGAATTTATTGTGAGTGAGACTCAGGCAGTGAAACCTACTCACAGTAAATGTCCCTAAGCTTGGCAGTCATTTACAAAAAATCCTGGTGGATTAAATGGGAGGGACCCATCTGCTACATACATCATTAATTTAGTTTTATATGATGATTAGGGTTGGAAAGAAATTGTCAACAATGGGATGAGAGGTGGTATGGTTGTTGATACATTGTAATACTTCAATGATGATCTTATGTAGAGACTTCCAGTAGATTGTGAAGGAACCCAAATGCAGTTTTAAAAGAAAGCTGGTAACTGGGAACTAAGAATTTTAAAACATGGCACTGTGTCACAATGCATCACTTTTTTAGAGCAAGTGCTGAAGGAGCAGACCTGCCAACTTACTAACATTTTTCACCTTGTGAGGAGGATCCTGGCCATAAAAGAGACAGTGCCTCATTCTGAGAACTGCTTCTGTATGAGGCACTTCTGTCCCCTTCACTCTCGATTGTATCCTAATCCAGTAAACAAAACAAAAAAAAGAACAAAATCTTACTGAGGCTGCTGCCACCGACGTCCTGGGGAGGGGTTTTACACTCCTTAAGTGACATTGGCTGTTGTGAACCTCCAAAAACAAGTGAAAAGCACTTTTGTGCAGTGGTTTTGTGCTGTTTTCCCTCACACCTTGTGATATCACCTCCTCATTGGCTGACCCTGCGAGCGGGCCGATATCGTGTGGCACCCGGTGGCAACATATGGTTTGACAGGTCTGAAGGAGGCCTGTGAGCAGTTATTTGCATTAGCCCAACATGTAATGGGCTAGTGAGTTAGTGAAGATAGTGGTAGAGTGGTTTGTAGGCTGAAACAAACATTGTGGCTATTGAGCACGTAGAAGGCAAAGATGGTGAAAGTGAAGGATTTTAGTTCAATGTCAGACTAGCTCTGAGATTTTGAGCCAGGGATATTGGATTATTTTAATAAGGAATGGGATTGGAATGTTTTTAAGCCTAGTAGATAAGACAAATTAGATCATTTTGAATTTTACACAAATAAGTAAATGCCAAAAAGAATTTTGTTTTTTGCATTGGTGCTGTGCCTTAAAAGTCAAACAACCGAACACAAAACCTTAGAAAATCTGGGCATTAGTCCTTAGGGACAGACATTAGAGGTATGAAGAGAACATCAGTTGTGAAAGTTATTTACTCGCAACTGGATTATGATTCGTCGACACTGATGTTTTTGGTTAAAATCAGAAAAAAACTCTGATCAAGAAATTATTTTCTACAATTTAGCGAAAAAGAGGCAATGTGCGTATGTGCTGGTAAATGGATAGGGTAGGTGCATTTCATTGCAACAGACTGTGCTTGTTGTAATAATAAAAATGCTGAATTAAGAGTGCCCTACACTGCTACATACACGCAGTCTTCCCTTCTACATCGACAAGGCGCCTTTGTATTTTCCATCCTGAAAAAATGAAATACGTCTCTACTCATTTTCATTCTGCTCAGGGCTTACTGGCTTGCTGGAGCTAAAGCTATTGCGGCAAGTAAGCTCGAGCAAAAACCTAAGTCAGCCGCACAAATTCAGCAAAGCAGAAAATTAGGTCAACTTCACAATAAACCACAGACCGCACACAGCAAACAAATTGACATTTTAAACAAAGTTTGACTATTAGCTACACCTCAAAATAACCTAATGTTTTAAAGAATTCCATTATGTTAAGCTCTAATACCTTACGCTGGTATCAGAGTGTCAGTTCAGTAATTCATACGTATATAATTAATAGACATAATTGTCTCTGATTTCCATAGACTACAATAACCACAACCTTTTCAACACTCACGGGTTATTAAGAACCTTTCATGGCAGTAGATGTACAGTGGATAACAGGATCCTTGAGTAAATATAATGGGGGCTTTCCATCAGTGAATTGCATACCCAGCAGAGGCATGCTCTTATTATTTTCTGTGAAGAGACAGCTGCACAGCTGGTGGGCAGGCTAGATGATGAACAAAACCAGATAGACCACCAGCGTTTTATTAAGAACAACAATATGCAGGTGATACATTTCCCAAATGTATCAAATTGCATCAGCAACATTCACGGTTGTATTTCTCTTTTATTGCTCTGGTATGTTTTCCTGTCTTAAAAAAAAGAGGCAAAGTAAGACCTAATTGTACAATAATTGGGCTTCACTGACAAACTCAATATACACTTAAAGGATAAAGACATATTGGCAACATATACTCAATAACGTATGTTTTTCATATTCATGAATTTTCCAATAAGTAAGGTTCTTCTTGGACAGGTGCCTATCACTATGCACATCTGTCAGCGCCTGAGCATAAAAAAAAATAAAAAAAACAATTGGGCAGCCTTATTAAGAGATGGTGATGGCAAAATGAAAAATCCAATCTAAGCATCAAGGGAGACAGAAACAGTTCCAGGAAAAACTGGAGTTTAAAAAAAAATATTTTGCTACAAAGCAACCTTGGATTATGTTCAAGCTTCAATTGATGTTTTCAAAGTGCACTTGAAATTTTCACATATGAATGCGGTGCTTGTTAGGACAGGTTTGTTGCTCAAAAGGACGCTGTGTTACTTTTTCAATTTGAAAAACACAGAGCAAATTGTACACATTGGAAAGCATGCAATGTGTTATTCAAGTTGGCTTTACAATGATATTTGAGAAAATGGCAAAAGAAGCATTTTAACACAATATCAGTACTGAAAAAATATCTAATGAAATTCACAATTTTCAGAAATTTCGTTAACCAGAAATATGTCCCCAAAAAATTCTAATTGAGGATTTAATTTAGAGTTTGAAAGAGCACGAGCCAGGTGGGCACAGGCCTTTTTCGGTCCTGCCAATTCACACAGTGCCACCATGTGTCACACCATACCACCATAATTCACACAGTCACCCGGTAAAATGCCAATATCACACAGTGAGCATATGGTGAGCTGGAAACCACTAAACCAAGTAGTCTTCCAGCTCACATACGGAGATTCTGCAGTTATTAAATTAATTACGGATTTTGAAACATTCTTAGGATGAGGGAGGAAGTTTCAAAGCCCTCTGTTGTTGCTTGGGGAGGAGATGGTGTGGCAAAGCCAGGCATTACACCCAACGTTCACTAGGTGCTGACCCATCTCATGTCCAAGAATGCATTTGAGTGCCCCAAGGATTCACCCCCATGATGTATATGATTTTAAAGCTGTCAGGTCTGTATTTCATTCTTGGGCACAGAAACTGTTGATTTCCCTTACATGCAAGAGAAAAATCCATGCTCTCTGGGGGTCATTGATTTTTATTTCAAGAATAACATTCTGTTCTGGGTATTTAGTATTAAAAAATGCCTTAGTTGAGCGGGTAGCATATTTGGCCAAAGCTTCACTTGTTTTGAAGAAGCCACTACATCAAGGGCTTCACTGAAGGCAGTGAGATCTCACTAGCTTGGCAGAGATCTGTAACTATGGCTAGAGGACATTCACAAAGTGGATGGAGATGTAGCAATTTCTTTTGCCAATTTTATGCCCCTGAAATTTTTGCTTTTTGTCAACCTGGTTTTTGGACCTTTATTGGGGGTGAGTCTCACTGAGTTCTGTTGTGTGTAAATGGACTGAGCGTCAATGACCTGTGTCCACCTTTTCTGATAAAATCCACTGGTGTGCCGCTACGGAATGAGGTCTGGTGCTAGTTACAACAGAACATGTGAGGACACACATGTGGACATGTGCTGTATGTGCATGTGAGACAACAACCTAGCTGAGCTGGTACATACGCATAGGTAGTTGCAAAAGGAACCTTTTAGGGATTTGTGCAGACCTGGTCTAGGCCTTCAAAAGTGAGTGGGCATTCATAGTGTTTATCTGTAGTGATTACTGGACAGTCTATGTGCTTCATTTTATTCAACAATCAGTGGTGGTACACATGTGCAAATGAGTTCCACCCATTTAATCCACCAGCATTTTGTTTTTTTGATCATCCTATTTTTGGATCTTCACAGATGGGTGAGTCTCACTACCTGAGTCTCACTCTTGGGGATTTCATGGTAATTGAACTGAGTGTGTTTACCACCAGTCTCCCCCTTTTAAAATAATGCCACTTCAGCACAGTTGGGGTAAGGGGCACTGGGTGGGTTATATATGTACATGTGTTTGCATGACACAAGCTACAATCATGCTTAGCCTGGTAGCCGATGTACAGGTAATAGGTATGTGGCAGTTTAAACCTGCAAATTTGACCTGTCAATATTACCCCTTTTAACAGGCCTAAACCTTCCTTCAAATATTATTAACTCACCCTCAAATATGACTTACTGCCCAAAAAAGGCAGGGTGCATGGTATTTAAGAGAAGAACATGTAAAGGTTAATGTTGAATATTTCCCTACATTGAACTATCACCAAACCTATTTGCACTGTAGTGAGGCTGGCTGCTTCCATAGAGAATCAATTGGCTGCATTGTTACATTAAATAAATGCTAAATTCAGATTGGTAGCAGCTAGAGAAATAATTCAAACACTCATAATAGTTATTCCTCAATGGTAAAATCGAATTTTGTATAAGTATCAATCACAAGTACCTTAAAAAAGTTAACATTTTCCTGACTAGAGCTTGTAAGTACTGTATTTAACTGTCATCTGGCGTCTGGTTGGCTCTCATGTGTTGAGATGTGTATTGTGGACAGTGTACAAAGGGTCCTGAGTATGGGGAAGGAGATGCCCTTCTTGACAAGTTGGCGTAAGGACTGTACCCAGTAGCGGAAATAACTTCCAATGGGCCTTTCCTGTCACAGGCAGATGTAGATAGCTCCTGGGTCTGCTCTCTCTATTGTAGATCTATTCAGACTGGCTCCAATCCCAATGGGAGTGGGAACTGCTCCAGGACTGGTTGAGAGTGACCACAGAGGAGAGGCTGCTCATTTCCATGGCCACACCTCTGGGTGGGCACAAGAGCTCGGTGTAGGTTAAGAAGGGTTTTGCTATATTGGATTGTCCCAGAACACTGTGTGTGAGGGATGGACAGGGTTGGATATATAATGTGGCATTCTTGAATTAACCAGGGGTGTCTGGTATCTAGAAATGTCCACCCACACTAATGAAATCCTACACAAGGGAGATACAGAAAACGCAGCCCTGGACCTGGACAGCAACAACAGCAGTATCATGGATGATAACTAAGGAGAAGCCACCTGCCTCAACTGACCCCCAGGATTGGTTTAGCCTCTCCAGGGCTAGTTGTGCTGGCTCCCTTATACACCCTGAGGACTATTTGGGGGAAACTCTGGACTCCACTTGCACCCCAAGTGCACCTACAAAATAGCCAGGAGGGTTTGGTGCTTGGGAGCATGGGCAAAAGGGTGCTCTTCTGGCTTGTACTGGAGGGATTGTGCAAGATGCACCCACCAGCAGGAGAGGAGCACCTGGAGGTGAGAAGACTACTGAAGGGAGCCGGTAAAACCAGTTCTTTGCCAGCTGCACCCTAGTAGAGACAATGAGGCCTGTTGAAGACACTCATGGTGGCTAGAACCTGTCACCAGGCGTAAAATCAGTCCAAGAGTTTTGTAATTGACCCATCATGGCCAGAGTGATAGAGATATGCACTACTAAAGTATTTTCTGGGTGTTATTAGGGACTGTATCTCCTGACATGGAGAGGCCTTTTATGAAATCAGAGAAATTAAAAACCTCACCAATGAAATATCCTTTCCCAATGGGATTCCAAATTCAGAAAGCAATTGGAAATCTTAACATATCACAACACCAAAATACCAGCACATGGGGATCTACACAACACTGAATCCCTTGGTCCCACAGCTTATGAGGATGCAACTCAAGAAATCATTATCACAAAAGATGACACAAGTGAGGCCAGCTTTTCTGGCAGTAATCACTGAGTGGTTACATCTAAGGAGCACACCAGAGTCAGACAGGTGGACATTGTAAGATGCCATTCCTTAATAATGAGGTAATGTCACTAGTGAAGTTGGGCTAAATTTTGGCAAAAAAGAGAGACAATCTCAACATCAAACGCAACAATATCTGCAACTAAGCCTATATCTAAGCACAATACAGACAAATGGGGGCACACCTTAACATCAAGTAAAGGTAAATAGAATTTCCAATGAAGCTCCTTCTTCCAAGCAGGATACAAAGAAAAACCACTGGTGCAGGTCACAGGCCCCAAGTGACATGACAGAATTGAAAAACATAATAATAGGATTCACCAAGAAAAGACCATGGTCTTGCGGCCATAGGCCATGGGGGTTCTTTGCAGTATGCACAGTATGCCAGTAGAAGGCTTACCTATGAATACTCAGCACTAGGCAGTCTCATGATGTAGCAATATATAAGGGTGCTCATCATTAGCAGGACATGCATTCTGAAGCACATAGCCAATACCCCCAGGCCACATTGAGGCCACAGTGTTTGTACACTTCATTGACCACAATATTGGGTATTTCAAACACGCCTGACTGCTGTAGAGTTGGGAAAAAGAAGGGGAACATATGTTAACATTGCAATGAATGGTGTTATGATGTTTTCATATTTTTCCTAACTGATGTTGCTGGCTTTAAAACTATGTGCACCTTACTATTGACAGTAGTAAATTGCATGCTCCCCTCAAAAAACATTAGCTGTGCAATTCGGAATTATATTTTTAGCCTAAGTAACTTCACAATGGGTCTTTTTGTGGATGGTGCCTTAAATGCATCTTAGCAAAAAGAACAGATGATGGACAGAATGCTGGACAATGCAAACATTCACCTCCAGTCACAAAGTTCTGGGTTCAATCCAGCATTTTTTTGCCCACCACTTCACCCCAGTTTGGACCCAGCCATATGCAGTCCAGCTTGAACGTTTTGCTTTTGTCACACTAAGTGGAAAGGGTATGCCCAGATGTGGGTCCTATGCTCACTGCATCACTGGAATCAAGCTACCCTGGCTGATATGGGTTGATACCCTGAAACAGGCCTCAGGATGCTTCTTTCTGGTCCAGGGAGGACCTGGTTTGGCAGTTTGGGCTGAATTGTTCCCATGGGGAGCAGGATCAAGATTGACTTGCATATGTCTGGGTCTAAACTGCGGTGGTGTGGTAGGCAAAAAAATTATGTTTTTTTGCTTAAATGTATCTACAACATGGAAGGATACATGCCATTTGTGGCGTTGTTTACAGCACCTTTGTAATTGCCAAAGAGATTTTTCTGTCAATTGCACCATGGGTTCTGACTGAGCTGTAATTTAAAGGTGCTGAGGTCATAAAAGGAGGAAAATATATATTATATATATTAGTGTCACTCCTAAATAGCACCTTTTAACCGCACAAGGCAGGGTGCCCAATATATATAACAGTGTAACCCTATATAATTAAAAAGTGTGTCCTCACAGTCTCTGAAGGACTAAAATCTATTTCCCTTTCTGAGTCCAGCTATATTTTCCATAGACCAAGCCTAGCTCCTATTAAAATATTTAATTAAGAAGGTCGATCTATGACAAATTAAGTGAAAAGTAACTTTTTGAAAAAAGTGCTTTATGCCACCTTAGCAAGAACTGACTGAACCGTTTCAGTGTGGGGGTCGGCCACTGGCCACTGGCCGAACGCCCACACTACCACCCTGGTGCGGGTCATGACCAGTGGCTGACACGAGGGAGGGGGTTAAAAAATCATCTGATGCGTTGCATTGGAGGATTTTTTTTTCAATTAAAAAGAATCCGAGAGACACAGACGATCTGTGTCTCCCCTCCGCCCTCCATCCGCCCCTTTGTGACGTCTGCACACCGCAAGGCATGCTGACATCACTGAGTGTTTTCACCAGGGGGGGCAGGAAGCGGCCTTGCCACCGCTTCCTTCTCCAGTAAGTGAAACAGGCCAAAACTGGCCTTCCCAGCGTTTGGGAAGGCCTTGCAAGGCCTTCCTGAATGGGTTTCCTGCCCTCGATCGCAGCACAGCTGCAAATGAGGGACAAGAACCCCCCACTAGACACCAAGGATTTCACATGGGGGGTCATCCCCCTTGGAAAACGCCCCCCAAGCACGTTTTTTTAGAAAGGAAGGTTTAACCCTGGGGGGCACATTCGGGGAAAAAAAATGAAATTGACAGGGGATCGCCCGTGAGCAGGGCGACCCCGTGTGGGAGCAATACTTTTTTTACAGCTGTATGGTTTCCCTGGGGGCCACTATGGCCCCCAAGGAAACCATACAGCTCTTAAAGAAAAAAAAAATATATATATATATATAGATATAGATATATATATATGTATATAGATATGCCAATGATATATATAGCAATCACTTTTGTCAATGTATGTGTGGTTTCCCTGGGGTCTGTGTTTGGCCCCCAGGAAAAACACACCCACACATGAAAGTGATCTTTTTACTTATTTGCCACCAGTTCTCTTGCAGTTGCAGCTTGCATCTTCAAAACAATGCACATACTACAACAGAAGTGTTTCAACTGTAGCTTTTAGGTAGCAATAAAAAGGTCAAGTAACTCTTGTGATTATGTTTCTGCTGGAAAAGGATCTGACTTTTGCCTAGTGGCAGTTTTGATGCCATAAAGCAGCGCAGAAGGTTTACATGCCTACTGCAAGGATCAAAACTGTATTATATGTGAATAGCTGAGTGGATTAGTAAAGCCAGCCATTACCTGTGTTATAATACAAATTAAATGTATGTGCGAGGGGGGCTATGGAGAGATGAAATGCACTTTTGCTGGGTGGTAGGGAGGGAATCGGAGGAGGAGGTAATAGGAGTGGGAGAACCAATAATGATTGTTGGACTAGGCGCTAGAGGCGCTAAAGACTGTGACAATTGGTATGTGACAAGGTGAAGTAATGGTGTGTCTTTTTTGTCTTTTTTGAGTGTTTTGAGGGAACATGCTGATTGAGGAAAGAAGCGAAGGTAAAGTGACCTCTACTGTTGCAGGTATCACACAAACACACACACCCACCAGCAATTTTGTGACTGTCAACGTAGGCTAGTATCTTAGAGCAACAGTTTAGCCAGTAACAGAGATGGCATCTCATTGGATGACTGCTGCTCAAGCCCTAACGTTGGTTATAGAGGACAGATGACGTAGGATCAGAGACTGAGACAGCAGATACTGAGACAGCATCTGAGGGATAGGACAATGGCTTGTGAGCTCCCCAATTTAGTTCAGCCCCAAATTCCATCACCCAAATCGTATTGTGGAGACATCAAAATTATCTATCACAAAACAAACTGGTTTTGTAAGGCAGGCACCTGCGTTTTTGGTCCTGGGCTCGGCGGCCATATAGGGAAGCCTACCAAACCCAGTCATTTCTGGAAACTAGACATCTGGGGTGACTTGTGTGGATTCCCCAAAGTTTTCTTACCCAGAATGCCATGCAAAGCTGAAGTGTTGAATAAAAACTTTTCTTGCATTTCTGTCACACAAACTACACGAATATGCTGGGATTCACAAAAGTCCTACCACCCAGTGTTTCCCTACCTGTCCTGATAAAAACGCTACCCCACTTGAGTGCCTGTTCCTAGTGCCTGCATCAGGAATGGATCACACCAGGGTCAACAGTTGTCCTCAAGTAAGGACCAACGTTGACCGTTGTGTGATCTATTCCTGACACGGGCACTAGGCCTATCCACACAAGTGAGGTACCATTTTTATCGGGAGACTTGGGGGAATGCTGGGTGGAAGGAAGTTTGTGGCTCCTCTTAGATTTCAGAACTTTGCAGCACCGAAATGTGGGGTGAAAAGTGTTTTATTTGCCAAATTTTGGGGTTTGCAAAGGATTCTGGGTGTCAAAACATGGTGAGAGCCCCACAAGTCACCCCATTCTGGATTCCCCCAGGTGTCTAGTATTAAAAAATTCACAAGTTTGGTAGGTTTCCCTAGGTGCCGGCTGAGCTACAGGCCAAAATCCACAGCTAGGCACTTTGCAAAAAACACGTCCAATTTCAATGGAATAACGTGATGTGTCCATGTTGCGTTTCCTGTCGTGGGCAGTAGGCCTACCCACACAAGTGAGGTACCATTTTTATTGGGACACTTGTGGAAACACAGAATAGCAGAATAAGTGTTATTGTCCCTTGTCTTTCTCTACATTTTTTCATTCCAAATGTAAGACAGTGTGTAAAAAAGAAGTCTATTTGAGAAATGTCCTGTAATTTACTTGCTAGTATGGGGGCCCGGGAATTCAGAGATGTGCAAATAACCACTGCTTCTCAATACCTTATCTTGTACTCATTTAGGAAATACAAAGGTTTCCTTGATATCTATTTTTCAGTCTTTATATTTTACCAAATGAATTGCTTTATACCCGGTACACAATGAAAACCCATTGCAAGGAGCAGCTCATTTACTGGCTCTGGGTACCTAGGGTTCTTGATGAACCTACAAGCCCTATATATCCTCGAAACCAGAGAGTCAAGCAGATTGAACAGTATATTGCTTTAAAAAATCTGCCATAGCTGGAAAAGGTTATAGAAGAAAACTTGGCCGGAAATGGCTCTTTTTTTCACCTCAGTTTCAATATATATTTTTCTGTAGGAAAACCTTGAAGGATTTACACAAATGACCCCTTGCTGAATTCAGAATGTTGTCTACTTTTCAGAAATATTTAGCTGTCCAGAATCCAGAATTGGTTTCACACCCATGTCTGTCAGTAACTGGAAGGAGGCGGAAAGCTAAAAAAATAATAAAAATAGGGTATGTCCCAGTAAAATGTCAAAATTGTGTTGAAAAATTTGATTTTCTGATTCAAGTCTGCCTGTTCCTGAAAGCTGGGAAGATGGGGATTTTAGCACCACAAACTCTTTGTTGATGCCACTTTCAGGGGAAAAAAACACATGCTTTCTTCAGCTGCCCTTTTTTCCAATTTTCCTGAAACAAATTACATTTTAGCTGTATTTTGGCTAATTTATTGGCCTCTTTCAGGGAACCACACAAATTCTGGGTACCTTTAGAAGCTCTAGGATGTTGGAAAAAAAGGACGCAAATTTGGCGTGGATAGCTTATGTGGACAAAAGGTTGTGAAGGCCTAAACGCACCCCAAATAGCCAAAAAGGGCTCAGCAGGGAGGGGGAAGGGGGAAAGGCCCAGCAGCTAAGGCGCTAAAACCAGTTCTGCCACTCATCACACCTCTAGAGCTGGAGTACACATCCTGGCTTGGAGAGTTAGCAACTTTATCTCAAAAGAAAATAGGCTGCCTCTATTAATAGATGACCACTTAGCATGGATTAGCTATCTTGGGTGGACAAGAACAGTTGGCAGAATAAAAGACAGCTAAGCACTCTCTCTTTTGTCTTGGATATGTCAAAGGAAGCTTCTCTTTTTTAATCCCAGAACATTCCTAGATAGCCAGACTCCAGTCACAGTGGGGGAGAGAAGCAGTTTGGACCCCATTAGATGGCAAGATAGTTCATCTAAATACAGAAGTTGCCAAGGAGCTGAACACAAGTCTGCCTGGTTTGAGTGAATGGTTCTGCCATGCTGAGATAGGGCCTTATGGGTAATTTACAGTAAGACATGCAGCAGAAGTAAGTGGGGGGATTGCAAAAAAGTATCTAGTATTGGATAGCAGAATTTCTTCAGTCTTTGGCTGGTACACAAGATAAACCTGGCACCACACCCAACACTTAAGAATATTCTTGAACCTAGGAAGAGTCCATCTAAAGACAAAGGCCATGATCAAAGAAGACTCCTGTGTTGTAACTGTTGCCGGAAGAAGAGGTCTCTCTCAAGGAATTCCAGCACCTGCTGACACCCATAAACTGAAACTTCTCTCTAAGAGTTAAGATATTAGTCCCCTGTTCACCTGCAATAGGGACACAAAAACAGAAGGACTTGCAGCTTCAAGAAGGGTAAGCTGATCACAAAGAACTGGGCCCTGCAGTTAGAGATGGCAGATTTATCAAGACTTTGCACCAGTGCCACGTCTTGCAAAGGTTTTCTAAATTATTTCATTTCTTTGCACTGCTTTGCATCATGGGGATGTTCCATCAGTGGTACTTGGGCATTTGCATCTTACCACCCATGGCTTTTTAACACAAAGCCAGCTCTAGAATGATTGTAAAACTTGGCTTTGAATTATAAAATAATACATTAACAAATAACGCCCAATTGGCATGGGTTTTAAGTAAAAAAATATATTTTGACTTCATAACATTTCAAATAGTGCATGTGTGGTGCACTATATATCATACATTAAATGTATGATTTTTTAAATGTTTGTCATATCACAGGATTCTGTACTTGAACAGTACTTTGTTTGTGCACCAGTGCAGGGGAAGAGAGTGGCAACTTTTATGTCATACTGAAAACAAGTACAGCTGTACCATAGAGAAAAGGTATCCAGACTCATTGACCCCCTGCCCAGCTACAGCTTCCAGTCTTTCCTCACTCAAGGATTTTGACTTCCAAACAAGTGAGTGAATATGAAACTAAAACATTGGCCAGGGCAAGGTGTCAATTATATCCACCTGACAAAGAACCCTTGGTGGCCATAAAATCTGGTTTCATCTGGCTTGGTGATCAAGAATGACATACCAGACTACAGAATCACATCTACCCTGCTATTAAAGTTTTACTTCAATTTCAGGCCCATATTTATACTTTTTTAGCGCCACGTTTGCGGCGTTTTTTTTTACGCAAAATCGGTGCAAACTTACAAAATACAATTGTATTTTGTATGTTTGCGCCTATTTGTCTCATAAAAAAATGACGCAAATGCGGCGCTACAAAAGTATAAATATGGGCTTCAGAGTCTAAAGGCCTGATTTAGAAATTGGCAGAGAGAAGAATGTTCCTAAGGATGGTGGAAGACATTACCTCCACCATCTCAATGGTGCTTCATCCACCAAATTTAGAGATGACCATGGGTCCAGTGATCATCTTTGTATCTTTAAGGGTGGATTTTTCAATGAACTTTGGGTCTCATTTACAAGAGGCCTTGGCCACCGGAGCGTCACTTTTTATGATGTGCCGGTGGTGCACTCTGCGTGGCTTTGCATGGACTCATAGATATGAAGTAAGGCAAGGCAGCACAAAGCACTGTGTTGCCTTACTCTGCATCAAGGAGGCATTCCATTGGTGTTGTGCAGGGTGTTCCTATGGAACACCCATTAATTTTGACTCTGTCCCTGATTTACAAAATCATGTAAACCTGGGTCAGCACCAAAACCTTGCACCTCCCCAGAGCAGGCATAACAAGGAGAAACTATTTCATTTCTCCCTGTTTTTTCTTCTTTCCATGGAATGTTTTTGTGCAGGAAGGTGTCCCTTCTTGCACAAAAACAATCCTGCCAACAACCATGGTGCAAAGGTGCTTGCACTGGCACTAGACACAATGGTGCAAGGATGCCCGCATTAGTGTTAGGCACCAAATTGTGCACCAGAGCTGGATAAAAGGACAGGAATGCACTGTATCTTATAAATATGGTGCATACCTACCCTTGCGGTGTAGCGTAGGGCAGAGCAGCAAAAAGACATGCAGCCTGCCCTATGCCAAATCTTTGTAAGCATTGAGGTTCTAGTTTTTGTATGGCCAACGTCTGTTTTTGTGGCCATTACCAAACTTTTGACTTGTTTTTATTTTTCAGAAACAAATGACCTCCACACCTGGGGAGCACTCTCCAAGATACTTCATTATTGATTGTTTCCTGTTACTCACCAACAGGTTTTTCCTGGCAGTGAAGGGCAGGAAAAAAGGCATTACACCATTCACCCTAATTAGACCAATTGGTGTGCTTCTCGAGAAACCCCCTAGTCAGTTTGACAATTGGAGAAAGAATACTGTTGATGGATCCAACAGGCACTCCATCGACAGAATAACTTTATCTAATCTGTTCCATTATAGTTAGCCTGAAATTGGTCCAGGTCAACTTCAAACTGTTATTGTTTTTTAATGGCAATTTACTATTTGTAGGTTTTTTGACTGACGTAAAACCTTACACATGCATATCTGTGCTTCCCCTTAACATTTATAGAGATTATGGTTTGTTTTGTTCAATTTTCTAAATTGTATGGTGATTTTGTTGTGCTGTGTCCTTTACTTTTAAATTGTTTTTACTGCTTGAACTTCTCTGGGATTGTCTGTTGCTTGTGCCAAAGCTACTGGGGTTGATCAGAGATTCTCATAGATCAGATGTTGGTGGAGGGTCTTAAGTAATAGGCCCTGAGCATGGCCACCATGATTTGTACCCTGATCCCACTAACAATTACCAGAGACTGTGCACAGTGGGTTTTCCATTGTAGAAGAGTACGCAATGGGATTTCCATTGTAGAAGAGTGAATGGATAGCATTAAAAAAATCAAAGGCGTGCCCATGAAATAGCAGAACTTACAGACAAACTCCCACAGTCCAATACTCCTGTTAGATTCCCAATGATGTTCTAACTTCCTAAACATGCTTATCTGCACTGTAAGGTGTGTTGTACTGTTCTTGTATCCTTGGCCTAGACAAAGCCAACCAAATTTGATCAGCACTCCACACTTGAGTCCACTGTAGATCTGCATCTTATCCAACACTTAAAACTGGAAATGATGAGTGGAATTTACATAGCATAAAATGCATTTACACTGCAAATGAACAGTTAACCAGTTGATTTGCCTAAACGAAAGAGTAATGTCATTAAACTTGAGGGCGCCAACCAAAAAGTGGGCACATCGATACCGTTGTATTTGTCAATATGAAGGATGTTGATGTTATGCTTGTCAAAGTGTTGGAACGCACCATCTCTCTGTTATATTAGTTTGCTCCTCGGTTGTTGGAGAATGAGTGCCAAATACAATGGCACTTTCATGGCAGGAAATTTAGAAGATGCTGCAGATGGTAGAATGTGTTAGGCAGCGCTTCGAATGTAATTTTTAGTACATATAAGGGGCAATAATTTCTGCCACCCTTTACTCAAAACTGAAATTAATATGCTATTGAAGAAATTATTAGTGCGGTGAGATCTGAGCTTTTAACAGTGTTCTCCAAGATCAAGATTGCATATTTAAAAGATCGTGTTCTTCAATCTGTAGGGAAACACCAACGTCTAAACTCAAGCTCACTTGTCACAGTATCACTTAAGTTGCCGATCTTAATGGTATTTAATGTTTATCTAATAAAAAGGATAAATCTCAAAATTGTACAAGGTGTATTCAAATGAATTGTCATGTACTGCTAAAATATACCATTCGTTTATTATTGATTTACTCTGTTGTTTCTTGTTGTTGCCAAGCCATGAAACGTGCATTACACACAGATACACTTTGTGAGCCTTAGATATGCCCATGGCAATCAACTTCACAGAACACTCTGTTCACCCACTGTGCTGAGGCACTGAGCTGCTCTGATGCTTATCTAAAGACAGCAATATGAAAAGGCTATATTAATCATTTTGACTCTATCACTGATGGTTTAAGAATTCAGCAGAATGCAATCTTGAGAGGATAGGTATGACCTGTACATCTTTCTCATCTTGTAAACTCTTATCTGAAAGTTGGAATTACTTTTGTAATTTACATTTTAATAATAAATGTCCTATTTTTCTAGTATAAGGGAAATTTGATTAAATAATGAAATCTATTGGAAGTATATTTACATTATGCCTAGTTCTAATCATCATTGACGTGCCACTGTTCAGGCAAGTTAGGGATCTATGCTGAGTTCTGTGCTGTGTGGTAATAGGCCTTAAATGCAGCACACTTATTTTAATTTTACAAAATAATTGCAGTGCTTCATCGTTAGGGCAAGGAATCACTTCGCAGCAAGAACTTAGAAAGAAAAAAACGAACATTTTGGATTGAACTAAAGGTTCATTTCCACTGATCCTCAGATGGGCACTGATTCATAATTCTCTGAGAGAGGAAATATACTTATGGCGATATCAATAGCTGACATGATCGTTGCACAAGTTGGTCACATAGTGTCCAAGAACAAAACAAATAAATAAAACAATAATGGATAATAAGGAAATCGAAATACAGACTTCAGATTTGGAACATCACTTTCACGTTAGCCATTAGGTACCTGTACAAAGACTGAAGTTTTTATTTAGGCAAGGCTGGTTTCAGTAGGAATATGTATGTTGACTTTACCCAGTGGTTTGGCACAGCGTAACACACAGCCACATATGATCTTCGAAGTACCAGTACGTGAAGCTTACAGTACTGCTACCTTAAGAAAAAGTGGAAGTAATTTCTGGTTGATTGGTCTGTTTCCGTGCATTACATACAGGTTAATGAGAAGCCACCAAACCATATTCAAGAGTTCCGTCTCAGTATAGAAAACTTAACATATCAGAATCAGTAGAGAGTGCATGATAAGGGAGGAGAAGTGATGTAGTGGCATCCATGTGGTAAGTACCAAATGGAGATATAGGCTCTAATCCTCGTTTAGGAACTAAGCCCATACAACTGTGCAATTCTCAGCAGTACACTGTCTCAGACAACAACAAAAAACATACCCTATACTGTCAATTCATGTCAAAAATATGTTTTTGCATTCAAACTATTGGCTCCACAATATGCTTTTTTCTATTATCTCATCCACTACCAAATAGTTGCATGTGCATGGTACAGATTTCATTTATATTCATAGATCCCATTGTTATACAGTGATTGTTTGCCATGGTGCTGATAATGAAGTAAAGAACTGTACAGCAGAGTTAAACTGTCACTAAAAGTTGAGTGTTAAGCAATTTGCTGCAGGAGGTATGGTGTACATCTAAGTCTTCATTGGAGAGGGCGATTGTTCCACTCATATGCCCTAATGACCGAAAAGGCATGGTCACCTAGGACCAGATTTAAGAAGCCCCTAGCGCCACCTTGCCCTACCTTAACATCATTTGTCTGATGCTAGTGTGCCGTTAGGTTGGCTAAAACGCCGCACCATATTTACAAAGTGGCACAATGCTCATTTTGCGCCACTTTGTAAACCTTTCGCCACATTATACTTGTGCACCTTGTGCCACATTATACCTGTGCCAGGCATAATGTATGCACGGGGGAGAAGAAACATTTGATTAAATAATGGCATCTCTTGGCACTATAGTTACATTATGACTAGTTCTAATCATCATTAAGCTATCTGTGCCCTGCCACTGTTCAGGCAAGCTAGGAATTTATGTTAAGCTCTGTGCTGAGTAGTATTATGCCTTAAATACAGCACATTGGTTTTTATTTTACAAGATAATTGCAGTGTATCACCCTTAAGTCAACAAATCACTTCACAGCAAGAACTTTGAAAAAAGAAAACGAAAATGTTGGATTGGACTAAAGTTTCATTTTCACTGGTCTTCAGATGGGCGTTAGTCCATAATTCTTTAATAAAAACACCCACAGAGGGTGGCGTTGTCAGTGATGTAAAGCCTTCATGCGCTACAATGGACATGCTTTGGTGACTCTAAAAAGGTATTTATTATGTGTTGATGCTGCATCAATCGGGTATTTGCACCTAAATGTGATTTAGCTCCTAAACGTGTTAACACACTCCATCTTATTTTGCACTAAGGGTGAAATAGGATTGTGCATCGATTAATGATTTTACAACGAAAAGTATTTTTGCATCTTCCTATGATTCTTGCTCCTACCAGTGTTTTAATACTCTGCTTGATGATGCCCCAGGCTGATTTTAGATCTGAATATGATGTTGTACTTAAAGGTGTTTCGTCCTAGCTGCGATGTGTGCTCCAACTGAGTTTCCATACTCCTGATATCATGTACCAAAGGTAGTTTTCTGTCTCTGTGAATCCCATTGCTGCATATTGCAGCTTTCTCAATTATGATCAGTTTCTTATGATCAGTAGCCTACGTGTTTTTTCACGTGCTCCTATTATGACCACCAATCATAAACAAAGAAACCATCATATCAGATCTGACTTCTGAATGTATATAACTCTATCCCAGAGATACTATTGCCACATAGTCTACCCAAAACTACCACCAAATGGCGCAGATGTTGATTTCTTAACGCCAATCTGGAAATATTATTAAGTGAGAAATATATAATACATTGTGAGGTTGGACTCCATTTATACTGACTAAGGATATTCTATCCTGTACAGTACCATCATGTTTTTTCATCTTAGTGACTAAGAACACAAAAGTCTCTTTTCGGATACAACATATTATCCCAAGCTGCTGTAATCAGAAATGTGAGCTATGCGCCACCATGTTTGTAAATGGGAAGGCCGGGATCCTATTCTCGATATGAGCCTCCCTAACTTCAATACATTGTTTGATACTCTAAAGGCCTTACAGTATTCTGTCATAATTAGTGACACCCACTCTAAAACCATGTCTCCGATCTCTACTGACTATGACATCACTACTTCACCCTTCTCTATCTCTATCCCATCACTCTGTTATTAATAACTTATCCTTGTGAATTAAATCAGGTAGCATAATGGTCATAAGGAGCAAGCCTGCCTGGACCATAACTTGGAAAAACGCTGCACTAAAATGGCACATACTAAAATATTTTTAAGGACCAAAACCAATTCCATTCCTAGCCTTCACCACCATGAATTATGCATTCCTCTTTCAACCAATGTAGAGATCCTTTTTAGATTCCCTAAAACAACAACACACGTACCGAATCTACTCATGTCTTACCTGTTACAGAAATATACTCCTGAACAGAGCAGAAATCTGTTTTCCACTCCTAGAGACTAATGCTGGACACCAGAGTGAGTCTGGATCATATACAGGAGATGACACAAGGTTTACAAATCAGACTCCACTTGTCATTTCCCTCTCACACATTCTCTCTCTTCCCAAGGACTCCTACAGTACGCAAAACACACATCAATTCCAAACCAATGTACATTACCTCTAATATACCACGCACACAAAAACCCTCTGATTGTAGATCTCACAACAAAATATCTTGCGACTTCCCCAAGAACTAGCTATCTTAAACACAAAGATCAATCTGACCAAGTATCCTCCTCTCTCAACCAAATGAGACATCTCCTACATATCACATCAAGGGTGCTATTCTGAACTGTAGGTCTTTAGTCCTAAAATCATTCATATCTTCCCTCAACCAAGATTTTGAACTTGATTCTTCCGTACCCATGGATATCTGGTTCCTCTTAGAAACGCTAGCACTATCTTACCACTAGATACATCATCTTCCAGCTCAATTGAATAGAATACAGACTGAGGCCAGCCGTTCTTCGCAACAAGTTCAATAAATGTAAAGGTATTATTTAAATAAAAAAGGAACGTCACACAAAGGCCCAAGACACAGCACAAATAGATTGTGTGGATTTGTGCATACCTGTGTTTGCATTTTTTACCACGCCCAAACCAGCCCTTTTGGTTTTGCCCTTGCTTGTTTTACCAACCAATGTAAAAAAAAATCTACTGTAGCTTATGTGGAATTTGAATTAGGAGTACTGCAAAGTCCTGTTTTTGTTGTCTGGGTACTTACAGTGAAAACATTGTGGAGGACTAACAAGACCGGTCTCCTGAGATCCAAATGGTGAACGCCCTGATATGAACCTCTCCTGCAAAAAACATTTTCACCATACTCACTGTGTTTCCAAGATTTATTGAAAGGCCCACACACATCAAATGGTGAAAGAGTGGATGTGTATCTATTTCATGCATCTGCTCAAAACAGAAGATCTTTGCTGGAATAGAAATTATAGTGAATCTGCGCAGGAAGTGACAACTGCTCACTGCGCACGTCATGTTCCGTACTCATTATTTAGTTTGTTCATTATTTTTGTAGATTCTATATTTAAAATGTAAATGATTAACAGATACAATTCAGAGCGTGTATTATGATGCATGATGTTTTGGAGCATTTGTGACAAAAAATCTGTGAATTCTTTCATCTCTACCAAGGCTTCTGTCTCGGTAAATATTCTTCTTCGCATGGCTGTTACTGTTAACTGCAATCTGCAACATGCAGGCTGTACTTCTGCATCTCTGCTATGCAACAGCTCTCGCTGAAATCAGACACTGCTAATTACAACCATTTAAACACTAAGTGGCAGATTTAAGAGGGCCCAGTGCCTCCTTGTGCCAAATTAGCATCTTTTCACTTATGCTAATGTGGCCCAATGAGGCCAAAATCGCCACGCAAAATTTACAAAGTGGAGCAATGTATGCATTGCGCCACTTTGTAACCCTTTGCGCTACATTTTGTCTGCGCCAGGCATAATGTATTCCAAGGGGGGTGTTCCCCCATTAGGGGGGCAGAAAAAAATGGCGCTAAGAAATGTAAGAGATTTCTTTGAGTCATTTTTTCCAGCACTTTAAACATCTGCTCAGAGCAGGCTTTAAAAGGAGGCACACCATTGATTACAATGAGCCTCAATGTGCTTTGCAGGATTAGTGTCAACATTTTTTACGCCAATCCTGCAAAGCTCCGAACTAGTGTCAAAAATGTTGACATTAGTTCCCCTAACTACTGTCATGGTGCGCCATATCTTAGATACGGCACACACATGGTGGTGTTAGGGGTTGCTAAGGGCCGCAAGAAATGTGGTGCTGCACTGGGTGCAGCTTCACTTTTCCTAAATCAGGCCCTGAGGAGCTTATTTACAAGAAAGTGGTGCATCAGCTCTGATGTGCCACTTTTCTTGCGTCATCTTGCATTCTCCCTAACCTCACCATTGTAGCGCTGTATTTACTATACCGCACGCCATGGTACACGTTAGCACAATAGCATCATAATTTATGACACTATTGTGGCACTTTGCAGGATTAGTGCCATAAATTATGGTGCTAGTCCAGCAAAGCCCAGCGATGCCCTTAAGTTATTATGGGAGTGTACGTTTAACACCTGTCCTGAGCAGGCATTAAAATTGAAGGAAAAAATGGAGCAGTGAAATCTTGTAAATTTGATTGTGCAATTTTTTTGACCTCCCTGAGTTGGAACACCCACCCCCCCCTTGCATGCAATATACTTGGCACAGGTATAATGTCATGCAAGGGGTTACAAAGTGAACTTTGTAAATATGGCGCATGGTGGGGTAGTCTTTAATGTCTCCTTAGCATAAAAAATAAATAAGGCTAGGGTGGCACAAGTGGCTTGTATAAATATGCCCGCTAAGGTGCATCAGCCTCAAACCAATAAGTACCGAACTGTATATTGCTTCTGTAAAAAAAAAAAATAGGAAGTTCTGACCATCAGCAGCATTGAAGCGACCAAGACCATTTCAGATGTGTTTATGGATAAATGCTATTCCATTTTAATTATTGGACAAATTTGCATTACATTTCATCATTAAATCATAGACAATATAATTGATGTTATACAATTGTTTGCTGAACGTTCTAGACCACATATTGTTTTGCATCACTAATGAGATTTAGAGGACACATGTACCAGACAGCATCATAAATATGGGGCATTGTATTAAAATGCACACAAATATGGCCAAAATTTTCAGTTGGTATAGTTAAAGTCAATACAGCCTTCGGGTCAAGGTGTTGCAGTCTCTTCAGCTAACGTGACTTCAGTTTAGAGAAGGTAGTCTTTGAGTGTTTTTGAATTTCATAGTGCATGTACTGGGCCATGGACCTAGGGACCCTGCGGTTCAAAGATTTGGCAGTATGGGGTTTGGAAGGTGGGCTTTGAAAATTGTTTTGAAGATATTTATGTAGGGGGTGACCACAAGGTTTAGAGTTAGCTCATTCCAATAAAGAGGTGAAAAATACCAAAACCTAGACTAAGTATGGGGAAATGTATTTTAAGGAAGAGGCAGTGAGACGAGCAAAAGGTTGGGGGGGATGGTGCTAATGAATTAGGAAAGGAGAAGTCCAAGGATTGCTTTTCAGAACAGCCTTAGTGCTTTGAGAGTGATCTGCTTCTAGAGCCATAAAATGGATTGCAATAGAGTCTCATTGGATTTTTTTGTTCTCTCAAAATGACAGTGCGGTGACCTTGA
The DNA here is from genome assembly GCF_031143425.1 of Pleurodeles waltl. Classification (NCBI taxonomy): domain Eukaryota; kingdom Metazoa; phylum Chordata; class Amphibia; order Caudata; family Salamandridae; genus Pleurodeles; species Pleurodeles waltl. Next base: position 1,063,681,981 of record NC_090437.1, read on the forward strand.
AATTGATATGCCATACTTGAAACTTTCCAAAGAAAGGCTTTTGGATGTTCTAATGGTGTACCTTCTTATCATATGCCGGAAATCAATTGTCCACTATCTTGATAGTTTGGATTCCAGACTAGAATATTTGCCGTTGTTTTTGTTCATGTATGTTCTTCATGGAGCCAAATTGAAGGACTGTTATCTTTGAGTGCCTATGAAAATCATCTTGTCATTCAGTTAAAAACAAACCCATGTGGAAAGTTGGGTCAAATAAGGATGTTCCTTTCCGTGGTTTGCTCGTATTATTTATTTACTTGCACAGCACTCTTTCAGCAGGGGGTCATCATGGTGTTATGAACAACAACAGGCAAGTCGAGCAATTCCCGGAGCAAAGAGAATGTTCTTTAAGGCTTTTTAAAATGGAAAAATCAGAGATTAAATGAATCTGGACTGGCAGATAATTCCAGAGTTTCAAACTGAGCACCTGAAAGGCATTGACAAGCGCAGCAAGCCCTTAAGACCTGCAGTATTTGCCAACAATGAAGGACAACAGATCTGAATCTCATAATGGAAAATGGGGCGAGAAAAAATAGTCTATCTGATAATAGAATCCCTGTAAGAAGTAAAACACATTAGAAGGAATGTTTTGCTTAACTAGCAGATATTGATGTGTGTTACTCAATGGAGACAAGAGGTCACATTTGCGGAAACCACATGCAAGCACACCCCATCATATTTTTAAGCCTCTGTTATTTCCCATTCTGGTTTAGAGCAGCCCAAGTTACTATAGATGAGGCAAGAGAAAATCATTGTCCAATTCATTGTGGTACACCTCTTTGAGGATACATGGGAGAATCGTCATCAGTAGGTCCATCTTAGACCACAAGAGAACCTTCCTGATCCTTGGCTGCAACAGTCAGTTGTTGTTCAAATGTAACGTCTATTTTTTTTTTACTTTCAAAGCAGGAATCAGTAGACTATCGAAGATATAAGATCGCGATCTGGAGCACCAGGCAGTGATCACCTCCCAAAAACAAAATTTCAGTTTTATCACAATTGATCTTTGAAACGTTTGATAACATCCAAATATGGATGACCGGTAAGCAGTCTCGCAGACACACAAACCTGCCCAAAAACTGATGATCTAATTTCCCAAGGTGTTATTTGTCATCAGCATAGGAGAGAGCTTTAAATATGAAATGGCTGAACGTACAGATTTAACCAGATGAGCAAAAGGGCACCGACCTGTAATGCACCACAAGTGATGAAGTCTACAGTTCTTCAAAAATAGGGTGTAGAATTGTCTGAGTCTGCACTACAAAGAGGGTTCTAATTTATCCTAAAGCTGTTCTGATGAGCCCTGTTGCTTTTAAATAACCAATCAAAATGTCACGGTCGACTGTTGAACAATGCTGCGACGATTTAATAATCAGTCCTGGTTGCTCGCCTTGACACTTGTGTTCCTCAAGTCATGGAGGGGAAATATCAAACTGGCTTTCATGCTATGCCAGCACGTAACACAGCCTGGGACCTGCCCAAGGCCACAGAGGATTCAATGGTACTGAAGATTGGAATTGTGCTACTTTTTCTTAAGAAATGCACCCACAAAGATCAGGAAGAATGGTTATAGAACTATGCGCCACATTTGTGGCAAAAATTTTGCCTCAAATGTGACGCTAATGGGCCACTACCATAGCGCCATATTTACAAGGTGGCACATGGTAGGTTTGCACCACATTGTAATCCCTTTGCGCCACATCATGCATAATATATGCATGATGTGTAGAAAAGGGGCGTTCCATCATTAGAGTGTTGCTACTGCACCATTTCTAGCCTCATTTTTATCACCTGCTTAAAAAAGGCTTTAAAATTAGCCTTCCATTGATTTCAATTGGCCTTTTAGCACTATACTGGATTAGCATCATTCAACTTTTTGCGCAAATCCAATACAGCGTTATGATAGTGTCAGTAGAATTCCGTTATTGCCCCCAACATGTGCCGTGGTGCGCTGTATTGTAAATACGGCGCTACCATGGTGCCGTTAGGGGACGCATGGGGGCCGCCAGAAAAGAGGTACATCACTCGTCTTGCAACACTGTAAATACGGCCCTATGTGTAATGAATGTGATTTCAAATGAGGCATCTCTTGTTTCTTCCATTCAACTGCATGTTGCATTCACTTTTGTCAAAGAACCTTGCTAACAAGAAAAAATGAAGATTTATGTGATTGGGCTATGTCATATTTCAATATGCAATCATTAAGTGTCTTTTTATTTAATTAACTGGGGCCCCAACTTGTAAAATATTTGTTTAAAAGATAGTTTTCATCATTTTATGGAATGATCATTTATGTTCAGTTATCGATACTTTTAAAACAGTACTGTATAAAAACCTGAAACTATGGTTTATTCGCCTTCAGAAAAATGGTGCCGAACACTCCCCACCTCCACTCCCTTAACATCCAATAACCTTCTCAATGGAGGAACCGAAAAATATTGGTCATAGTCTACTCTGTGATGCACGGTATGTGAATTAATGAACTTGAAATATATAGAGAAATTAAAAGTTTTCTTAGCACAAGATTTTCAAAACACATTTTACACAGTGAGTGGAACAGATGGGTGGATATTATTTCTGTGGGCAGGGGCGCCGATGTATTGCGACTGTGAGCTACAACATTTTGATACATCTTCGTCTGCAATCCATGAAAACATAACATCTGGATGCTAGAGGCCTGGGCCCCAGCAGGTTTGATAATTCCAAGTGTGAAGAACAGAGGTTAACCTGATTGTGCTGAAGATCTAAAAAGTCAAAATACAGTTATCAGTCATGCAAGATCAATGGCAAATTAAAAATCACAGGGAGCAAGCAGTGTGAGAGAAAAAGGAGCACGACAGGTGCCAGATGTTAACCCACAAAGCATGGATGTCCCTTGTTGATTGTACACAATGTATCAATTAACAAAAACAATCCAATCAAAAATGTATATTTCATAAACAGCATTTATTATAAACAAAATATTATGGCCCAAATTTAAAAATAATTTCTGAAATACTAAAGCAGGCCTACAGACAGAATCCTCCCGCCCCGACATACAAGCTTGACATCAACATGGATACTGTCATCAGAAAGGTCAAGCCAGTGACACCTACTTGAGAGAGGCATTAAGACAACAGTGATTGATCGGCAGATCCTAGCTGAGTACCACGACGCATGTCTGATTTACAACCCGTACTTTAATCTAGCAACGAGATAGCATGAGATTCCACAGCTTCTCTCTCACACAGGCCAAAGTCTCGCAAGCTAAAACCCTACCCACCTGCTAAAATAGTGACACTGCTCCTTACCATTAAGAAAGCAAATTCTTGTGAGCATTTGATTGATTTTCGAGAGCCTCATTTCAGGAGAGAGGACACAAAGCCTCTTTAAACCTCTGTCCATCTAATGATTCATATAACCTCTCTCTTTTGAGATGGCAGAACTTCTTTATAAAAAAATATGCCCATATGGTATGAGTAACTAGAGCAGGCCCCAGCAAATCAGAGCAGGTAATTCAGATGCATATGTTAGCACCTGTCCACAACGGGGACTAAAGTGGGGCTAACAACTCAAAACCGGCTCATTACACGCCACTGAGTGAACCATACCCAATGCATTGGCAGACCAAGCTTTAAGAACGCAGGAAAGAGAGGCCATAATATAAACATATGCTTTCTCTCAGAACTTAAATGATAGGATACAAAGTAAAGTACAGCAGTTAATGTTCCCCCTAATCCATTCAGATATCTGTGTGGTCTCTTTGTCAGTTGCATAGTTGAGAAACCGCACAAAAATGACAAAAGCCAACATGAAATGTTTCACTGGAGTCAAAAGCAGATACTTGTTATTCAACACGAGTCATAGGCTACTTTCAAGCCAGGGTAGCTAAGTTCTGAAAACTAGGGAGATGGGGTCTGCCTGCCACATGTAAACTTGTGGACAGATTGCCAGATTTTCACCCACGGGGCTAAATACATTCACAATCATAAAGCTGAGGTTTGCACAATGAAGAGTGTATTGAACCATACAGCTCTATCCTACTGACCAGGAACTATGCTCGTCATGTGTTTGATGATAGCATCATGCAACTGCTGGTATTGTTAAGCTTCTTTCCAAACTTCGCCACTGTGGGGCACAATTTACTTTCAGCTAGGCTTTAGTACCCTAGGCTAACACTGGTGACTGTGGCCTTGTTTCGGTCAGTTGTGAACAACAGATAAGAGAAAATAGCAACAGTCGGGTACAAGTTGACATCTTACTCCACTGTAGGAAATGGCTGCAGCTATGTCCCCAATAGCATTCTGAAGGCTGATGGATATCATGCCAGTTTTTTCCAGCTTGACAATTGAGTGCACTGTGTTGTGGCCAACATATCTGTCCCAGCCAACGGGGAAGACATAGTAAACACTTTTCTATTAAGGGACCATTGACCCCAACAATACATTTTTTGGATTATACTAGTTGGTAGTCCTGGAGTTGTATGTTGGATATAGACATTGAGGAGACAAATGTAAATACTGGCACAATAATGTAACATTCACTTGAAATCTAGGTGGTGTGTCACAATGTGGATGTAACTTTCACTTTAAACTTAAATTTATGTTGTATTATATTTTCTGATGATATGCGACGTAATGTGATGTTATGTTATGTCATGCTGTTATATTAGGCTATGCTATGTTATGTAATTTGTGTTAGCCCAGTGCAGAAACCTATGTCTATCCTATGTCTTGGATGAAAATATGCAGTTTGTGTGGCCCTTCTGCATTTGAGATGTTGCTCCATAATCAAGTGACCTGGACACAGAATGTGTGACCTGTAAATCGTGCCTTCGTGAGTGAAGGAATTGTGAGTTTAGTTGCAGTTATATCTAGAAATGACTAATCATTGCTGGCTGATTTGAATATGTAGGAGGGATCTGTTGCATTTTGTTCAGCAAAGAGCACATGTCCTACCTGCCTGCTATAAACATAGCTTGCACATACTGTATATTGCTCATGCGCATGAGGGGTAAATGCAGACAGTAAAATAGACTTTAGTATCAAAAGTTTGTGTTTAGGTAAATGCAGGTGTGTTGCTCTTGATATATATCAAGAGGGTAGGAATCAATGTCTCGATTAAATTAACACTTTGGCCAAATGCAGCAAAACTGGCTACCTGATATGGTTTGGAGTAGAGCAACGGAGGTTGCTATATACAAAAATTGCGGGTGCCCACACAAACTTTTAAAGATTTAAGGTAAACGGGTTGAAATACATGGTTAGTACTGATTTCCATTTTCATGTATCTTGTAGGGTAGACTACATGACAGAGCACAAACATACAAAATGTTATGCACATCTAATGTGGTAATATGTGCTACATATCTGATGGTCACTACATGTTAGGGTGACATTATGTGTATTTCTGACTTGACGCAGTGCAGTAATACTAGTGCAGTATACTGCACTAAATATCCTTATACTGTTCTTCTCGTGGATAATCTATTGGCAGCCTTTCGGTACATTGTCGTCATTAAATGACTGGTCAACTAATATCAGATCTAATTGCTCTTAATTTGCACTTCTGTTTCCTGGATTTTTCAAACTTTTGGTTTTTCTCCTGGAAGTAAAACAGGTTTTATCTATGAATGTATTACTTTTTCCATTTTATACACCAAATGTTGCATTGTGCACTGTCTGGTCCCGAAGAAGCTGTAGGGCTTGCTATATGGAGTTCTGCATCGTCATAAAGGCTGTTGTCAATGAGAGTTTCACAATGTGAGGACCTGTGTTAGAAATGTGTTGTGCACTTGCTGATTCCCAAGAAGCTGTGGGCCATAAGGGAGATGAAAGGTCCTTCTGCCCAGAAAGTCCAAACAACAGAGGTGATGTGTCAGGCGATGCGTCAGTTCTATTCAGGAGATATGTCGGTTCTGATCGGTCCACAGATGGGTTTACAGACCACCTTCAGGCAGAATTCCAAGGGTTGAGGACTGAGGTGGCACCATTTCACAGGGTTGGACTCAAAGATGGCAGAGTTCAGGTGCTAGGTTCAAGGTTGTTAGAAGCTTGTTATGTCCCTAAGGCTTCTAATCAGGAGATCAGCCATCTAGCCCTTATAGTCACAATGGGGTCTTGGGTTTAGAGATGCAAATCCAGTCTTTCTCACTCAGGAAAGCGGGCAGCAGACGTTAGGTCAGCACAGTAGGTTGACAGCTCTTCAGAGCAGCAGTCCAGGAGAGTGGCAGTCCTTTCAGCAGCACAGCAGTGTTCCTATGACTCCAAAGGCCCACAGCTAAGCTGAAGAGTTGGGTTTAAGGCTCCAACATATATACCTGGTGCCCACTGTGAAGTGGAGGATGTCTCTAAAGGTTTCCTCCCTCCTGAGGTTACAGGCATCCCCTTCCCCCTGCCCTGAACCCACGAAAGACCAGTGACAGCCCTTTGTGAGAATGGTCAGACAGGGCCTTTGTGATATACAAGTGTGGTAGTTGACAGCTCTTCCCCCTCGTTAACTCAGATTGGTCCATCCTGCCAACACCTATCTTCCTTTTGTCTCACTATTTTGGAGCAATACACAAAGACTAATTACAAGGTTACACCTAGTCATGTGACACAGGATCAGACGGCAAACACCAAATGGTTAGAACAAGCAAATATCAACTTTCTAAAAGTGACAGTTCAAGAATTGAATTAAAATACGACTTTACCATTAAAGATGATGTTTAATTACAATTTTTAGACACCAAACTCAACCTGTCCTCCTGCTTTCAATTGAAAATTACAGCTTAATTAAATGTAAAAAGATAACTCCAATGTTATCCTATGGGTGAGGTAGGCCTTTCAGTAGGGAAAAACGAATTTAGGAGTCTTTCATTAGAAGGACATGCAAAGCTTAAAAGTACATGTACTGCTTTTTAAATATATTGCACCCTGCCCTCTGGGATGTTCAGGGCCTACGCCAAGAGTAATCTTTTGCATTAGAAAAAAAGTCTGACCTGGCCAAATGTTTGTTTTTCCAGGCCAAAATGACAGTTTAAAAGTGCACACATACAGACTGTAATGGAAGACCTGAGACATGTTTAAAAAACTACGTAAGTTGGTGGAACAGTCTCTGCCTCAGACCTACTAGTGTCATTTAATTTACATGCCCTGGGCACAGGTACTGCCACTAAACTAGAGACTGAGAAGTAAATTCATTGGACCATTTGGGTGTAAGCCAATTCTACCATGTTTTAAGGAGAGAGCACAAACACTTTAGTAATGGTTAGCAGTGGTAAAGTGTTTGGAATCCACAGCCAGCAATAACAAAGGCAGTGAAACAGGAGGATTGAAGGTAAAACGTAATGGAAGAACCACATCCAGGATGTCAGGTCTAACAAAAACCTACTCCAATAACAATTTCTAAAAATATAGAAATATTTCATAAGTAAAGTGGCATCAAAAAAACAAAAAGCCAAAAAGGGGAACCCAAGATATAAAATGTTAAAAAGCCTATGGAAAAATTACAAAAAAGATGTAAATTCCATTGGTAGTTGATGATCTAGACTGACCAGAACTGTGGCACAATTTGAGGCTGACCGCAATGCAAAATGGGTTGGATAAACTAAGTGGATTTGTCCTGGTGAAAGTCTGAATTCAATAATGTTAGAAAACGTTCTTATGACCAACATCTGTAAGGAATGTTGGCACTTTCATGAAGTAAAATGTTGACATTTCTTCAAGACCCAATGCAGAATTCTACTTTGGCATGTTCTGATGAGAAAAATCCTCCCTTGCCGGGTAACCTCTGAAATTGTAGTTACCGACGTGGGACGAAAGGCCGGACACTTGAAACAGATTGGTTCTGCTAGCGCTCTGGAGCTTTTTAAGATTTCTCTCTGAAAAAATGTTCTATGTCCCAACACAGAATGAGACTTAGCTGTTTTTTTCCAGAGGTGTGGGGTCCTCTGATCAGGATAAAGCCTAAATCCAATCCATGCCATGGCACTGACCATCAGATCCTTTTGCAGGTCCCGGTGTGCCTCAACAAACAGTAGTACACTTATAAGTCTCATGGGACAGAGGATGAGCTACCTAGGGATTCTCAGGGGCACAGTTAGAGGCCAACAACATGGTCCAATCCAGGTCTAGTTACTATTGGTGAGCTGGACACTCCAGGAAAAAAGGTCTTTTGCACCTTGTTTTGTCCTTGTAGCCACACAGGAGGTCATCCAATTGCCAAATGGATGATGATTGTTCAGTGCAGGGTGTGCTTCTAGTAGTAAATCACTGCACGAGCAGGGCGACATGCCTATTTCCACCAATTGGCAAAACTCTGCTGAATCTTGCTGAGTTTTTGTCTAACTCCGCAGAATTCCATGGAGTCAAATTCCATGAGTTTTGCATACCCCTGGTAATAGATGTAGATACATCCAAACTTTTTATCAGTGTGCACTTGTGTTATTTTAAAAAATTGCTGTAATTAGTTTTTAGTCTGAAGCATCCTTTGATAATGTATCCTGTTTCAAATTAATAGACACTATAATCTCTCAGCTCTTAATAGCAACCCATTTTCCATGAGAGGTTACGTAGTCAACATCGACAAGTACCCTCCAGTTCAGTTTATTAGAATTATGACATCATAACATAGAATGAAAATGGTTACAATATACATTTTCACATAGAATCCATAGACAACATAAAATACCCTTGTAGCACAGTTCATAACTCCTAACCTCCTCACTCACTATGGAGCTTTATAACTACAAAATTCTTCACATATTTCATGTTTCTATTAATTGCCCCATATCAGAATTAAACATACTTTACCTGAACTAATTCTATTAACAAACAAACGTAGGACAATAGAAAATGGGTACTATTGTTCCAACTATGTGAAAATTCCCTTCCAGGGTGCTGGATAGCAATTCAAAGGAAATGACCAACAGTTGTAGGCTTAATGCACAATGTTGTATTAGACTGGTGGAGAAGAGATATATTTCCATTCCACTATTATCCTTGAGCTCAATGGAATTGTATACCTTAACCACACAAGTCACACTGGTTACAGCACACTGGAGCCTCCACTCCTTTTAAATTTATTTATTTTGTTGGGCATGTATTCTTTTTTTTATAACCAACTTTATTGTTTCATGATCATAAAACATCCATCACATCCAGCTATTGCTAGTTTACATTAAAAAGTACAACAACATCATTACAGCCCATTATCCCATCTAATAACATTTTCAATGCAGGTGTTACAGCGTGCACAACCCAAAGTAATTCCATCATTTACCCCAGATCTTAGTTTGCTTCTTAGGTCAACTTATGGCGTCGTATACTGGCTTTTCTTGATGAGCCCACCAATCCACCCACGATGCCATTAAGACAATGAGGTTGGGTTAGAACTCCACTTACTAGCTATATCTGTTTTTCCTACCATGGTGGCCTCTTCCAACATCTTTTGATCAGCCCTTGTGCATCCCACTTCCTCAAAGCTACCCAGGGGGAACGATTTTGGCGACAGATCCACTGTTCATCCCAGCACCACCGTCAGTTCTATGGCCATGGCATTCCAGTAACTCACAATAACTTGACACGTCCAAAACTGTGATAGAAATCTGCAGTAGTACCTGGAAATCTGAAGCATGTTGGATTGGAAAGGAGGTGTGCTCTGTGTAAACAGGTGGGGGTGGGGGGTAATATTTATGCTGAGACCCTCACAGCCAATTACTGGAAAAACCATGACCCCTCCCACTTTTCCTTCCCAATTTCAGGTGATCCCCAGCTGCCCTACAGCTTTACTCAGTTGAATACATATTTTGTGGGGCTGATCTTTGGAAAAGGCAGCATTCTAAGATCCAATTGTAAACGGCATGTAGTTCTTCCATAGCATTTTACTAAATGTATTGGTTGGTTTAGCCTTGCAATCAATATGACGAGAGTGCAAGCACTTGTTCGAGTTCAAGTAAACTTCATTGGCAGTTTTTATGTTAATACACCCACCCCCTTATGCTTGATCTTTGTTTATGCTATGTGTCTGTGGTGTGAAGTGCCTAATACGCCATAAGCAGCTTGCACAGAAAAGCAAGCACTGCGAGAGAGAGAGTAGTCCAATGTGAATCAGTGAATGGATTACCCTGGCATATTCCTCATCTAGCAAACCAAGCTTATTTAAGATCTGATTCCCCACAACATATTAAAGATGTACATTTGCACCATGGATTTACACCTGCTAGTTATTTACAAAGAGATACAGGGAAAGAATAAATCCTTTAAAACTGTGTGTGGAGTATGCACGAATACCTTTTGAATTTGTGAGCGCGGATAAACTAGTGACTTTGTGACGATTCAGATACTCCTTTCATACTCTTTACCACCCTAGAAATTGTCAGCAGCCATTTCCACCAGGAAAGTGCTGAGGTAACTCTCTTTCTAACCCCAAACTTTTTGGGCGATTTTTGGAAGGGTATTCTGTCCTGGAAACTTCCTTGTGGAGCAAAAAAGAATAAGACATGCAGATCCACATTTTTTTTTTTTTTTGCATAGGTCAACTTTCTCCACCAAGAAATTCTACTGTGATAGTTGCTATGTCTTATAAATCTGTCATTGTATTCAATGGTTGTCCGGGATGGAATGTGGTGCTCGAGGCCCTAGAGAGACATTCCAGAGAGTGGCAATTGTCTGTTGGCTCTCTGGAAGCTGGTCCTTGAGGGACCTGCGCTTACACTTGTACCCAACAAAGTGTAAAACTACTGCGTCTTCCAATGTCTTCATTTTGGGGACGCAACAGTAGTATTTCGAATTGTGGGGATAACAACTGTGACAAAAGTCAGATTTCTTTCTCGGTGGAACACCTCTAAAACCACATTTCGGACGCATTATTGTGAATGTCATAGAATTCCAAAAGAAGGGCAGGAGAGGGGGAGCCCACCGTCCTGTGGAAGTTTTTTTTTTTTTTCTTCAATCAGGTCCGTAATGTTTACTGCTAGGTGTTGTCCAGCTGTCAATGTATCGTCAAATATTGCTTCTCTCCTAACCACCTGGCGCTTTTGCACTCCGTAGGTGCTTCGGAAATAAACATCTGAATGGTTTCCAAATGTATTTCGTGCCTGAAATTAGAGCGTTCCACACTACAAGATGACTATGCAGAGCTGCTATTAAAGGCGGCGTGCGCCTACGGGCGGACTGCATTCCGTTTCTATTTTTCTTTATTGGTTCTGTATCAGCGGTGTTTTGAATCATTCATGATAAACCCGCTTTAATGAACGCGCATCCATTTGCAGTTGGCTTGCGTGCAGCGCCTCGGTACTAGTGTGCAGGCAACTTGAAAAAAAACATCGGCTCAAAATTGCAGTGTCTGGGGAGGCCCAGTGAAAGAGTTGCCGCATACTGATGCAACACGAGCAGGGCAGCTCGGAAGATGAAACACGTAGCTCACAGGCATCATTTAGACCCTTTTGCACATTACAGGGTGTTCATTTTTTATTAATTGCTGATAAATTGATGATTTCAACAAAAATCATACCCCAGCCTTCCCTTCCCTTAGAAGTACGGAGGGGATGCAAGGATCTCTGAATGTACAGCACGTCCCAAGTCGCTCCACTTTCTGAATGGATCTTTTACTGCAGGCTTGCTGCAGAGCGGGCTAATCGTCGCCGTTCTGCTTTCATCGGTAGCTGCATTTAATCACTTCGGAACCCGAGTGGAGAAACGTTCTCATGCACTTTCGCCCCTCCCTACGCCAGCATTTCATTTCTATTCGGCGCCCGTCCATGGATTTACTGGAGTAGGCTCTTTCATTTATGAATTGTTAAAACATTATTTCATCATTCAAAAACACCCACAGAGATCTTACATCGCGCTCTTTCAGAGCTATTACAATCGCTTTACTGCGCAGTTCTAATTAATGCAAGGCCAACATTGCAGCAGCATTGCACCAAAAGCAGTATTCTATGCTACTGATACAGGCACGCAACCTCATGCGTCATCCTTACGTCATGCTGCAGCTGTAGCGTGAGACTATGCGCTCCTGTCGTGTCTATTTGCTATTATCAAGGGAGACGAGATTTTAATAATAAAACGTTGCATGTTTTAAATTATTCGGTGTAGTATGAGTGTAGCTACACAATTTCTGTTCACTTTTTCACTTCAAAGCGCGCTCCTTGGTAAGAAATAGAGACGATGAGGTGTTTACCTTAAATACCGATAAATAATTCAATTGCAAATGCAATTATTGGAAAAGCTTTCTGGCTCCCATGGCTTCTAGGCAGAAATGAAACTTTGACAGGTACGCGCTCTCCGCTCTGCCTGCCGTCGCGGCTGCCTCGAGTCGCACCTAGAAATTAATTTTCTTTGTAATAGCATCAGGGATATGATTCATGCCTCGCAGTCGTCTTCATTTGCCTTGCTGTGTGATTTACGCGCAGCTATAAAATGAGCAAAAACCTGCCTCTGTCAGCAGAAACTAACAGATGCCTTGATGAAAGTATGCCTCGAATTGAAATTATTAAAATTAATGGACTAGCCACCTCACAGCAAGAAGCATATTTACCTAATTCGCAAAAGCAGCGGAATATTTTCTACCGACTACGCTGTGCGCTGTCATATTGTGCTCAAATATAGCGAAGATAATGACATTGTTTGCCAGGCTGAATCCGGGGTTTGGAACTTCTGCCAAAATGTGTGTGTAATAAACCGTTTTTCCTCTCTTCCAGCGCCCCTGTCCTTCGGTATTTTTCATAGCTTGACATGTGGCTGAAATGGTTCTATTAGCTGCGGCGGATCTGCTGAGCTTGCTGTTCCCTTTTCCTAGGAGCACGACGTCACCGGCGGTTTTCTGCCTCGTTCTTATTAGCATCTGCCCTTTGCTGCTCCTGACTCTGCAGGAAACATCACCTGCAATGAGGCGCCGCCGCTAGACCCATCCCTACTTTCTGCAAAATGATTACAATGCCATATGCCATCATTTTGCTGACAGCCAGATACTGCTGAGATTACAACAAAAATCCCCCCGATTTAAATGTGACACTTCCTCGGTGAAATGGCTTTTTTGATAATAACTAGTATTAGAAGACCTGCTTTCCAGCAGAGACAGCCCACTCAAAATACAATTTTAAAGGTATGTCTGAGAATGCAATGTTAGGTACCCGCTAGAGAGGCCTTCTCCTCATAGATTTACTAGCTGTGGCAATCAAAGCGAAAATTTAATGGCCTGCTTTTTATGCCTAGTCAATTGGTTTGGTATAATGATGTATGTTAGCACCACAGGATATTTTGTCGAAGGGACCTAAACTCACACCAGTTTAGAAAAGTATATCTCAAGATGTTATTGTGGAAGAGAAAATTCATTTTTTTAATTATTGTTCGCACTGCCGGCTTTGTGACGTCTTTCCCGGAAGATGTAAGGATGCATCTTTGAGATAAAAGTCTGTCTACGCTGAAAGTCAATGGCTGACGTTGTCGAGTCGTGCAGAAGTGCGCTTGGGCGGCACCACTGACATCTGTGAATATTAGTGTGTTCTTTTTTGTAGGAAAGCGGCGATGCCCATTGCTTGAAGTAGGTGGCTGCAGTTGTCAATGTCTAACTACCCATTTTAGTACGGGTACTGTGGGTGTCGGAGTTGTGCAATCCCATGTTGGTTCTTTATGGCATCACCCACCACAGAGGTACAAGTTACCCAGAGCATTGAAAACGCAGTAGCAGAGAGCCCCGTGCAAATTAAAAGTCTTTTTGAACATGAAATTCGTTGCTCCAACCCAACTTCCTGCTCCTTAGAAAGGGCAGTAGAACACCATCAAAATAAATATGTGGAAACACATTAGAAGAACAAATGGCACTTTGCAGAAAGTTAATGATATCTTTCTTTACTAAGGCGGAAAATGGCCTGGTTCTCTATTTGGAAGGGGGCTTCTACAGATAGTGCCAAACTGTCTTTCAATGGATATAGGCCCATATTTATTAAAAATGGTGCACAGCTGCACTAATGCAGTTGTGTGTCATTTTTTATAACTCCAGCTAACCCCATTCTCTAACGCCATCTGTGCATCATATTTATAAAATGACGCACAATAGTGCTAAGGAATGGCTAGCATTTTTAAAAAAAAGACACTAGCCGGTGAGAGATGGCATTAGGGGAAATGGCGTCAGAAATGACGCTAGGCTGGTTAGCACCAAAATATCTGCCACTAGTCAGCCTAGTGTCATTTTTTGACTCACAAGCAGCCAAAAAATGACTCCTGTCTAAGTGTAGATAGGAGTCATTATCCCTACCCAAATGCCCACCACAGGGCATAACCAGAGCCAGGTAGAGGGCCCCATGTAAGAGGCCCCCAATGGCACACCACACACATACACAAACACTTACCTGCAATGTACCTGGGATGGTCTCCCTCCTCCTGTACTGTCACTGTGGTGTAGGTGGTGGTGTTGCTAGGTATTGGGGAGGCATCTTTGTGTCCATTCCATGATGTTTACCCATGGAAATGGGCCTACCTGCACTTTAATGGCTGGTCTGACCAGGCTTTAAATAATGATGCTAAACGGGCTTAGCACCATTATTTAGGCCACCTCCCAGTTGCATGTTGTGTCTGTATCGGGAGTTAAATATGGTACTGCGGGGAGTATCATTTTAAAGAAAAGCACGCCTACCTTGCATCTCATTGACAAATGGTGGGTTGGCGCATCCTAAAAATGGCAATAATGCCAATATTTTGACGCTAGACGGGTCTAGCGTCAGAATATAGAGAGTTAAGTTAGTTCTGCTTTAGCGCCAAAATAAATGGTGCTAAGGCAACGCTAACCTTCCATAAATATGGATCATAGTGTGGAGGTTGACCTAGTGTATTTCTGTGTTTCTATTCCACAGCCTTGAACACCACAGAGGTGTTGACTCAACAGAGCAATACCAATTCACTAGTGGGGTAACCTCTGAAAATTAGTAATGTCTATGGGCACACAATTCCCCATGCCTACCTCCACTTTCTGCACCATAGCAAGTGGAACCAAACCAACATTATTGTCCCCCATACACCAGTACAACTATTGTTTCTGGGGTCAAGGCACAGCAGCCTGGTGAGTAGGGTATCACAAGCCTCTATGCCTCTTTCATTGAACAGTGTCCCTGCCAAAACAAGTTCATCAAAGCAAACAGTGTGGTAAAAATTGATTCATTGTCCTATTTTACCACCAGCTGCAAAAGTGGTATTTTCCTCAATGGGACATGAGTCAGCAGGGAAATACTCGCCTGGTGATGGTGTGAAATGGAGTACTGTGACTGGCAACCATGCTTTCCAAAGAATAGTGTCTTATAACATAGTACACTAAATGATCTTTGGGATAAAAAATATGTCACTGGTAAAGCATGAGAGGAGGTAAAGGGTATCTTCTGAGCTTGGCTAATTTTCATTGCAACTATATTACAAATTTGATTAATTCCTATGAAAATGACATATCTTTGCTTGGGTATTTAATGTTGTATACATTTAAATGCTGTATTTTATTGTGGTTTCCATGATATTTTGCTTAAAGTAGTGGGTTTTAAATCTATTTTATATACAGTGCATTTGGGGTCAGAATAGAGCCTAGAAGAAAAGTGGGTAATAAGGTTTTTATCAAGAGACATCCCGCTTTTGGATTAAATTGCTCAATGCATCTCCTCTACAGCCCTAATTTTGTATGATCCAGCTCAGGATGTGATATTTATCTCACCAGGCAAAACCAATACAGTAGGGTTTGAAATTTATGGGGTGTGCTAAATAGTTCCAATCATTAGTTTTGCCTTAAAACTTAAGCATAGATCGTGGAATTTGGTTCTTTCCACTTTAAAGTCCATCTGTTCTGAAATTTACAAGGTATATCCCCCTGGTAAATTTCAGCTGGTTTGACAGTGAATATTCATGTGGGAAACATTTTTCAGATGAGGCGAGTGCCACAAATTTCTAAGTCTGAGATACATGGTGACAGCAGTTATAGCACATACCACAATTTACTGGAATATTTATAATCAAGGCGTACATTTTCATATGTGATCGGGATGATCACATATGCTTTTGTCTTTCGTATTCCTTCCTGATAAGATTTCTATCAAAGTCATGATTCTGACATTGCAGTGGGATATGAAGTTTTTTGTGCATGGGATTGATAGGTAGGGTGAAGTGCTCAAGTTGAGGCAGTCTTCAGGTCCAGTCACGTTTACAATAGATGATCTGAAGGGCAGTGCTGTTCCAGTTGTTACTCTGAAATGTACATTAGAATTTTCAAAGATGAAGGACGTGGTTCTATAATCTGATCAAGATAGTTTTATAGACAACGCACATAGTCAGGTCCTTATTGTAAATCATTCAGTCTAGTTGTAATGTAATGCATATTAATTCATTTTCTATAGCAATTACTACCTCTGACGAGGCACTGAAGCACCTAATGTGTTATTGACATCTTTCTTAGGAAAGTCTGTAACATAACTATTTGCAAAGGCTGTTTAATGTCTCAGAAAACTGTTTGTATTTTTGGATGTTAACATCACATAGCAGTATGGGGGCAGTGATTCTAGTGGTTGAGGAAGTGATATAATTCATTCAGTGTAGTCAGTCAATCATGGCAATATGCCTGGGTTGATAAGAGAGAATTAGATAGATGCTTTAGGTCTTGGTCAATGAGCAGTTGAGTCAAGGGTGTTTAAAAGTTGAATAATTGGGACATTTAAGTGGCTCTTAATGCAAGATATATGTAGAGATACGTCTAATTCCTTCCCAGCGTACCCCAAAAATATCTCATGAACCTTATTCCCTTAAGGCTAAAAGAGTCTATTGGAATCTTGGCCATGTTTACATATGTAAATAGGAAGAGGCTATTGACTTGCATTCTAAAATGATTCTGTAGGACTTTGGAGGCTTGTCATGTTTGTCCTGGGGAAACAAACGTCTTGTAAATAGAACCTCACAAATTTACACCCGTCAAAAACACATTTGTCTTGGAACACACAGTACTGCAAAGTTTGCTCTTTTGTGTCTTTCCACAATTCAATCCTTATAAAAGCATACATCCGATGATCAAACCTATTACCTTTTAAGAAAAGTGTTTTTATTGCTTTCTTGTACAAACAATCTGTTCAATACAATAAAACACAATTTCTGGATTGGGAAGTAGATCAGTAAAAACTATCACTTATTACAGTATTACTAAATAATTAAAGCTAGATTCTGGCAAATTAATAGACTGAGGGCCATATTTATACTTTTTGACGCACAACTGCGCCAATGCAGTTGTGCGTCAACATTTTTAACGCCGGCTAACGCCATTCCAAAGCGCCATGCGGGCGCCTTATTTATGGAATGACGTTAGCCGGCGCAGCTGACTGGTGTGTGTAAAAAAAAATTGACCCCCACCAGGCAGCGCCGGCGTAGGGGAAAATGGAGCTTGGGCGTCAAAAAATGGGGCAAGTCAGGTCTGAGGCAAAATATTAGCCTCAACCCGATTTGCGCCATTTTTTTTGACTCCCAACCCCCATCGAAATGACTCTTGTCTTAGCACAGACAGGAGTCATGCCCCCTTGCCCAATGGCCATGCCCAGGGGACTTATGTCCCCTGGGCATGGTCATTGGGCATAGTGGCATGTAGGGGGGCACAAATCAGGTCCCCCTATGCCACAATTTGTTTTAAAAAAAAATACTTACCTGAACTTACCTTAAGTTCCCTGGGATGGGTCCCTCCATCCTTGGGCGTCCTCCTGGGGTGGGCAAGGGTGGCAGGGGGTGTCCCCTGGGGGCATGGGAGGGCACCTCTGGGCTCCTTCCGAGCCCACAGGTCCCTTAACGCCTGCCCTGACCAGGCATTAAAAAAATGACGCAAAAGCGTCGGGACGTCATTTTTTTTGACCCGCCCACTCCCGTGCGTCATTTTTGCACGGGAGTTTAAATAAGGCGCACATGCCTTGGAGTCATTTTTTAGACGGGAACGCCTACCTTGCATATCATTAACGCAAGGTAGGTGTCCACGCTAAAAAATGACGCAAACTCCAAGATCTTTGGCACTAGACGGGTCTAACGCCAAAGTATAAATATGGAGTTAGCTTTGCGTCAGATTTGCGTAAAAAAAAACGACGCAATTCCGGCGCAAACAAAGTATAAATATGCCCCTGAGTTTTTATATCTGTTGCATGAGCTACAATATTTTATTGTGTGAATGCTCTGCTTAAAAAAGAAATCATATTAAAAACAAAGGAAATGAGAACAAGTTAATCAAAACATTCTCATTGCATTTTGATTCTAAAATGCACTGATTTCAGACACAGGGGACTCAAGGACACCACATTTGGCTCTAAAGGGACATTTATGATTTTACATGCATTTGTCGCTGTTAAACAGACCAAGGGCAACAGTGCTATTTAATGACTTAGATCTCTCTCAATCTTTGCTAGTTCATTTTACTTAATTGCAGAGGTATAACATAAAAAGTGATTTGTACATCTTTACATTGGAACTGGAAAGACGGTCAATTTAATGTACTTAAGCATCCAACATTTAAACAACCACAGCTTACTCAGTTGGTAATTAAATTCATATTTTAACTACTCCAACAGCAGGAATATCTAAAGAGGACTACAAAAATGTGGTTCAGTAAAAATAAACCATACTACAAACCTAATTATATTCAGTGTTCATTGTTGTTTCTTTTATTAATACCATAAACTGAGATGTAGCCAATGTTAACGTAAGGCAAAATTGAAAAAAATGAATTGCATCCAATGTTACATATGTTCTTTCTGAAGATAAGTCACGAGTTCTATGTAATGACAAACATATATAATCTTAAATCTGCTGTGAACTTCGTGCAAGACAACCTAACAGTTGTGTTTTTATGAAGCATACTCTGATAAAAACAGAAGGTCGTGTTGTTTACAAAAAACCTTCAATGTATTCTTTCTACATTGAATGACACTGCCTTTTGGAAAAATACATTCTGACTTTTCTCAGAATCTCTAGCTATCTCAAACCTGTATATAATAAATTGGCTATTTGATGTTATCCTGTATTAAAAAGTTTTCACTTTGAAGATTTTGTCATCATATTTGTCCTATAATGAATATTTCTAAAGAAAGAGGGGATCATTATGATTTGGGTGGATGGAAAAGCCCGTCCACCAAAGTCCTGACGGACAGGTTGCTGTGGGCCCTATTATGAGTTTCATGCTGGGTCAGTGGATGGAAACGGTGTTTACACTGCATGGCCCAGCAGGAAATGGCCTACAGCATTGTCTCTGGCTCATAATAGAGCCGGTGGCAATGCTATAGTGCATAGGCTGCACCAGCACCTGTCGTGTTGTTAACTGTCTGCAAAGCAGACAGTGAATTCCATGACCGGGCTGGCCATGGGGGTCCCCGCCCCGCCCATGCCAAGTGCATGGGCAGTGTAGGGGCCCCACTGGAGTCCCCTGCACCCTGTCTCTGCAAGCCTTTTCATGGCAGTGCTACCTCCATGAAATCGCTGGCGGAGAAGGGACTCGTAATCTTTCAGGCAGTGCTGCTTGCAGCACTGCCCTGGCAGATTAGGACCACCAGCACCACTACACTGATGAGAACTCATAATCTGGCAGTGCTGGCAGTCAGATCGTGGTGCTACCACCACAGTCGTAATATGTCGGTCAGACTACTACATTGGCGGCGGTCCACCACCACCGCGGCCCGTGCTGTCTTAAGACTACCAGGGTCTTAATGACCCCCCATAATCTTTTATAAGTTTACTCTGTAGAGAACTGCAGTTAATCATTGAGATCTGTATTGCATATTTATTAATCTAAAAGCATGTGTGTCCATATTAAGATTTTCTAAATAATTATTATTGGTGATTATTTGAAACCTGCACATTATACTCATGTACATATTTTACATAAACTGCTAAAATCAATGAGTTCCTCTTTTGCTGTGTTTTTTCTTCTAACTTCAAATTTGGTAGATGTGTCTGTGGTCTGTGACTTGTTTACTCTCTAAGTCCGCCCCTTGGCTGACATAGTGCAATCTTTTGGCCTCTCGATTGTTAGCTCTGCAGATGTTAAACAACTGGTGCTGTCCCTCACCCCAGATAAACAGGCTAAAGAAAGACAATTGGAACCCTGCATAAAGGAAGTCTCCAACTGGATGGCACACTGTTGCCTGAAACGTAACAGGGAGAAAACTAAAGTTATTGTGGTGGGAAATTATATTATTGCTTGGTTTCAATTAACCTGACCAGATTCGTTAGGAAGTGTTCCCTCTTCTAATTCTTCTTCCATAAAAGACCTGGGTTCCTCACATTTGACACCCAAGCAAGGAAGGTTGCTGCAAACAGTTTCCACATGATTAGAATTCTGAGGAACATTTTAGACTTCCTTCCATTCCCCACCAGAAGAATGGTTGTACAAACTCTTGTCCTCTCGCGAGTTGATTACGGAAATTCCCTTTACCTAGGTTCTTCATACTATGTGATAAAAAGACTGCAGACAGTACAAAATACTGCTGCACTCCTATTACTAAAAATCCGTTGGTATCAGTCCGCCATGAGCACCTTGACCTCACTCCCTTGGTTTCCAATTGAGCAGAGAATAAAATTCAAGGCCCTCTTCATAGCTCCAAGGATATACCATAAAATAGGCACCCAACTGCTTCTCCTCCTAATAAAGCCTTACATCCTCTGCAGGGTGCCAAGATGAACCAACACAATCATTTCTCAATTCCCAGAATTCCCAAAACAAGGGCTGGCAAAAGGTTAAAGTCATATCTTGTTCCACAGCTGTGGAACACCTTCCCAGTTAGGATCCATAAAAAATTCAAAATAAGGACAGCCTCAGGAAGCACCTAAAACATGACTGATGAATAGTGTTCTAGACTAGGCGGACTGAAGGTATCACAGACTAATTTCCTCTATTCAAGTTGTTTAGTGCTCGGAAGCCCTTGGGTAGCCATGCGCTCTATCAATCACCCAAAATAGAACGCTTGTGCCTGCATAAAAGTGGCTAAATGTTTATAAGTAAAATCATGAAAAACAACACAATTCTGTTTGCAGTAGACTAGATTAATTTGTCATGATAATCTAGCTACCACAACCCTCTGCAGTCCCCTACATATGGAGGTTTTACTCCAAAATAATCTATGCAAAAGCAGAAACTGTCCTTTTGATCATTTTCTGCAATGACTACTTGGTTTCTTAGTCATACATCTGTTCCTCACAAAAATGAGCATGGTTTGTTTCTCTGCATGCATGCCTTGTTTCATAAAGTAACCTGTGTACAGGGAGAGGGACATATTCTTCTGTATTTCCCATGCAGACAATAGAACAATATCGAGAGCTATAATGGTTTGAGCAATTATCTGGGCAAAGAGTTTGAACATGAAAACTATCCCACATTGCTTTCAGTGTCCGATAGTGTTTGCACCCTATGTCATTGAAGAGTCATCATAAGGATAAACAACATATACATGATGAAAGAGCAATTCATGTAATGGGAATCCAAGGAATCAATTGAATAGCAACTTACAACAAATCTTGTGTCAGAGATGCTTCAATAAATGTGATTAGTGTCCTTAAAAGAATTGAACATCACTGAAGTGCAGAAGTTCCTGCGGACGAGCAGGAACGTCCTCACCAGTCAGTGTCAAAACACTGTCTTGAAGGATGCATCAATATTGATTGATCATATTCTAAGGATGAGTTGGGGCAGCAGATGATGTCTCAGACTCTGGCTCTATGCTGGGGACAGAGAGCTTCTCCAGATGTGACCGGAACCTCTAGTTGAGCAGCCATAGGACCACTCACCTGCACATTTGCCTGAAGTATCTACATGTTGGGGTCAGGCCCTGCTCACCCTGCTATATCCTTCCCAGTCCTCTCAGTAATGGCCAATAGTAGCCAGGGGGTCCTACTGCTGCTGAAGAAGGAACTGCCCAACTCTCGTGCCAGCCCACGTATCTCTGGGCACTGTACTGAACTACAAGATTTGGAGCAGACATGCCCAGGAGAACACATGGGGCCTGATTACAACTTTGGAGGAGGGTGTTAATCCATCCCAAATGTGACGGATATCCTGCCCACTGTATTACGAGTTCCATAGGATATAATGGACTCATAACACGGCGAGTGGTATATCCGTCCCATTTGGGACGGATTAACACCCTCCTCCAAAGTTGTAATCAGGCCCATAGTGTCCCTGCATTCCTCCAGCGCACGTGTGCATGGGTGGATGCACCCTCTCACCCAATCATGGTCTTTTGTTTCTATTATAAATAGTTTAAATTTTTTGAGTTTCTTCAAAATTTAATTTCAAATAAACTCTCTTCTAGGTACAACCCATTTAAAAACGATAAATTTAGTATGATAAGAGCACATTTATATTAAACAAAGAACAGAATATGTGAATCTGAAAACAAACCTTAGGGTTAATATCACTCGTTGCGCAAGGAGTGTTATAAATGTAATGACACTCGAGCAATGTCATACATTTGTTATGCAACTGTAGCCGAAATGGTCGCAAGTAATAACCATTGTTGGAAGTGAAACACTTCTGTTTGTCCTCCAAGTCACACACATTTTAGACAAAGCTATACCCTGGTCTACTCAACACTTTGACTTTTAAATCGAATTTCTGCTCATGTGGTCATTAGCAAGGGATGGATCCACTGTTGTTTCCAATATGAAAGACAATACCTATTTTAGAAAATGTGTGTCACTTCCGAAAACTACACGTATGTGATTTATCGACCTTGTAACAAAGAATACGGATTTAACCTTGCCTGGATTCGAACTTGTGATGAGTAACTCACTGCATGTGTAGAGGTCAGTGAGTCATCTATGACATGCAGGTACTATTTACAAGTGTAAAACAAACGGCTTCTAAAAGGGTAGAGGTGAAGGCTTATTGTCTTGTTTGGATCACTGTTTGCTTGCACATGGTAAATATGTCAATTTTCATCCTTAACGTAAACAATTTTAAAAGCCTGATTCACAGGGGGTAATTGTGCTGTACCACTGGCCCAGTAGGGGTTTAGTCATGAAAAAGCATGGCGAACAAGGACCATATTTCTTAGTGTATCCCATAACAAAATCTTGCGTATTACCTCAGTTCAGTTGAGAATAATCTGTGTGCTTAACCCCTGGTGACATGTGCTACTTAAATACTTAATCCACTGAGAAGAAATCCATTGAACACACACATTTGGAAATTTGTCTTTCTGATTAGGTTCACGTATTGCTAAACATTGAAGAGAGCACCTTGTGTGTACCCATAGACTTAAGCTTCCCGGTTTCACTTGATATGTGACAGGAATAATTTAAGAGATTTCTGGAGTTCCCAGTGAGACAATGTTATCTTGTGCATGAACACTACTGAATGAGGATAGGGGGACATAGATAAATCAGTGCATAGCACTGCTCTCCTCGACTTCCTAACCATCTCTTCAGCTGCAGCAATTCAAGCATTTATTGTGAATGAGTGGACGCAAATACGTTCACTTCACAGTTATCATCATGTTACCTAATAAAATATGCCGCTGGAGACAGATTTTCTCCATGAATTTAAGGCCCCAATCTGTAAATCTGAACCTGTACAGTCATCCTAGTCAGTAGGAAGATATTTGGTATCAATACTGGAGGCTATATACTAATGATTTAAAGCTAAACTGTAGAGTCTAGCTATGTGGAAACCCAATGTCACCCATTCATCCAAATCTCTTGACTAAAAATCACATTCAATGGCTACATGGACTCAAGTGTTATCCAATTGACCCATCCACTGTTAAAGAAAAACTGAGTTGGCTATTTTCAGTCACTTCCGCTAAGAATTTGATTTATGGATGTTTAACCTTTTATACAAAATTAGGACATTATTTAGATTTTGGCAGATGGGATGCTCCGTCAAAACACAATGGATATACTGCCTACGGTATTATACATGTCAAATACTATAATGCGCTTGCAACATGGTGGACATCCGCCACATTTGTGAGGGAGCATTACCATCTACCAAGCTCTTAGGCCAATAGCGTTCAATTCCTCCTGAGTATTCTTTCCCCATCCCAGATTAGTTTTATGATCTCTAGTTCTTACAATGATTTTCAACTAAAGCATTGTCACGAATTTCACTAATTTCTTTTTCTTTGGAATGAAATGCTTTCTGGGCCCCCTTTTTAAAGTAATCAGCTTTGTTCTGCTTACTATAAAGTATCATTTTGATGAAGGAACAGACCTTGCAGAGTTCTGCTCTTCATGTGTGCTTCTGCATGCGTGTCGGCATCTTTGTGTGTGTGTGTGTGTGTGTTTGAGAGATGAAAGCCTGCATAGCTGCACCCAGACACCAGACACCGCAAATATGCCATGTGGAGATCTAATTACCAACCGCTTTTATAGCCACAAAAGGAAACCAAACAGGCATAAATGCTTGTATTAATCGTAAAGGTATACCAGGAGTGCAGTACATTTCCGCAGAGACAAACCCAAGACAAGAGATGAAGAATTAAGGCTCACGGCAAGGTTTGCATTTAGAGTCGTTGAATGACTAGAAATTGGGCATTTAGAAACCACTGTCTGACTCTTTCGATCCTGTAAAGGGTTAGAGATTTTCTCTAAGAAGAGGTGTAATTAAAATAGTTTCTCCAGTGGAAAATAGATTTTTTTTCCACAGAAAAAAACTGTGCTATATATGTATTTCCACATAGGAGAAATGTGGCACGACATTCCCATTAGTATGCCTTGAAACCTGCACCTGTTAAAGTTTCTGGCATACGGCTGGAAATGTATGTGAATTATCAACATTTGTAACTACATCTGTATATAGGAGTACATATATGGGTGAAAATGCATGACTTTTCTTTGTGAATCAGCTCCTGTTTTTTAACCTGTCTCCTATGCTGCAAATCTTTATTACCAGTGACATATATATGGTACACTAAGTTGGTGTTCTATCCGTACACTGGAAGGAGATGCAGAGAGAGTGAAGTCCAGGTGCGAGGAGTGCAGTCCAGGTGCGGAGAGTACACTCTGAGTGTGGAGAGTACACTCCACACTCCGAGTTGAATCTCTGCCCCGAGTGCAGTCATGAAGGCACTACTGTCCTTTGTGAATACCGAAAGTCATAAACTTAGACTTCTGGTCTAAGTTTAGACCAAAAGGACACATTTACCTATGTGAATCGGGCCCTTAGTTTGCAGTATTGTTATCTTATATAGGATTGATTTCCTGCATGGAGCCTGTGTAACATATGGGGTAACTATGCTACCCAAGTCAGAGCCTGTAAATTATTTTAAACCAGAGGGACAGATCTGAGGCCAAGGCCTATCAGACTTCCTTTACCCGAGAAGTTGCCTCTAGAGTCTATAAGATGTGTAACCTAATTTATATATTACTGTGCAAAATTCTAAGCTGCAGGATCTGGTTAGCTTGATATTTATTTTACATACCGTGTTAGCAACCTATAACCTGGCAGATAGATGTGATGTGTGAAGCCTATCTCAGAGGCCTGTGAACATAAGAGGTTTTATAACATTGCAGCATGAAAGATGCATCTCTGCTTTTTCTACCTTTCACCCTAAGAGGTTCTTCTCTGACTCCTGAGACTATAAGAACTTTGAACCGTGAATGATTTCTATTTTATGCTGAAGGATATGTGTAAGATAAGCACAACTTAGTAGGAATGACAGCATTTGTACTTGAACCACACAGCTCCACTTAATACACATTGAAATGTGTTGTTTCAATAGGGAGATTGCGAAAGTAAAATTTATTAACAGTAATCAAAATTATTTATTTCGATATTGTGGAAGTAGCCAAATTTCAACAAAGTAATTTAAAAGTAAGTGTACATGGTTATAGTATTGGTGAAGAATAACAGAGAAACAATAGCCTTGTATATCTAAGTAAAATCTAGAATGGTGAGTTTTAGGTTCTTCTGGAATGCCAACAGACTTGTGTTTTATCCAAGGTGTGTAGATATTAGGTTACATATTTAAGCATTGCTGGAGAATGCATAATTAGGTGATTTGGTCTTTTGGTGTGTGTTATCTCTTGTAGGAAGTTAGATTTGCTTCTAGTGCTTCTCACTCTCCTCTGAAGGTGTACAGTTTGTTTTCAGATACCTCATGTTAGACCTCACAGCCTCAGGGTGGTGTTTCCCCAGTCTTCTGCCTGCATCTCTCCTTTATTCTGATCTCGCATTTGCTAGTTTTAGGACTCTGCACATACACTGGGCTAGTCACTACTCCCCAGCCACTCCACAGCCCTCCTGCCTGCCGCTGACAGCTCTGCCCGCATTCCTGAGCATGACTGCAGCAGCACTGCCCGCGTT
Source organism: Pleurodeles waltl (assembly GCF_031143425.1). NCBI lineage: Eukaryota > Metazoa > Chordata > Amphibia > Caudata > Salamandridae > Pleurodeles > Pleurodeles waltl. Next base: position 1,063,708,273 of record NC_090437.1, read on the forward strand.
CCTGAGCCTGATTGCTTCTGCTGATGCCCCTGCGGACACCTCCTTTGTGCCACTGCCGCTCCCGCTCTCTCATCTTCCTGCCTCCCACCCCAGCTCCTTCCACCTCCCAGGATATATAATGGAGGCCACAGTGTGGTCTGGGTGAGAAGTTCCTGACCCAGTGGGTCAGTGACAGCTCCCCAGCCACTCCACGGACCACCTCCCAGCTGCTGACAGCCCCTCTGCATTGCTTAGTGTGATTGTGACAGCTCCGCCTGCATTTCTGAGCCTGATTGTGACAGCTACACCACTACACCACCAAGGAGCTCCAGACCCTGAATGTCAGACGCCCCATCAACAGCTGCTTCACATCCTCCCCAAGCTCAACCAAAGGATCTTTCACCTACCTACACTGCAGTTTTTCCTGCAATGCAGGCCCACCTGTGAACACTAACGGCTGCATAGCATGCACGCAGAAGACTATGAACAACCAAGAACCACTCCAGTGCATCCTGCTAAATGCTTGCTTGTAATGCAAGCATGCCACAGAATTCTGGGACACCATCACGACCCAGACAACGCCTTCATCATCGAAACATGGCTAACCCTCTCCTCAAACGCCGACCTTGACACTGCAACCCTTGATGGCTACAAGATGATACACTGAGACCACACCAACAAACATGGCGGGGGCATCCCCACGATCTTCAAGGAAACCATCCAATGCACTATCATCAACGATGACCAAACGTCCCTCATGGAGCACCTCATCTTCTGACTCCAGACAGATGCCAACACCTTGATGTGAGACACCCTAGCACACAGACCCCCCAACACCACACCCAGCCTTCTGTGAAGCCATCACCAACCTTATCGCACCCCTCGCCATCCACTCCCTCCACTATGTCCTACTTAATGATCTCAATTTCCACTTTAACAAACCCAATGGAACAAACTCCACTTCCCTCACAGAGAACCTCAGCAACATCCGCCTCACCCAACTTGTCACCAAATTCATGAACAAAGCCGGACACACACTGGATGCCATCTTCACTTCTTTTTTTTGTGTTGTACTTTTTTATTATTTTCACATCGTTAAACAGGTGTACAAAAGAAAAATACAAATACAAAGCTTAACCCTTCAAGGCTTGCATGACACATACAGTATGTGATCCATCATATACACACATGTCGAATTAGGAAACAATTTAAACCAATATTTATGTTTGCGATGTTTAACCATTATCACCAGTACATCGTTATCATAAAAAAAAATAGTTAGAGTACAATAGTTCAAGGCGGTTCTCCCACCTTATCTTATTATAATATAACCATGGTTGTAGGGTATATCCGCCCTGGGATATAACTATGTTACAGCATTGTTATACTAGTGGTAATATTCAATAGTAGTCTGATAAGCTCTCATTGTCCTGTTCCAGGTCTCCAAGAGGGAGGGGTCAGATTGTTGCTTTTTTTTTTACCCCCGGGGATGATCCTTCCCTAATTAAGCTGGATGAGCGGAATAGGATAAATGCCAAAAGGGTGTTAGAGGAGCTCAGCGGGTAATGATGAGGGGAGAGTAATTCCGAATAATCTCCGTTTAGGGGGTAATAGTTGAGGATTAAGGGGATTGTTCTATCATGATATGGGGGAGGTTAGTATCCTGCTCTTGGTATGTGGGAGGAGGTTTAAGGGGGGAACTTGAGTTAGGGATCTAGGGGTATGAGACGTAGGGATATAGGAATTCCTTTAGAGTAATAGTGCAGGTAACAAGAACAGGTAATTTGTGACACTATGTAGAGCAGAGATGAAATGATCAGGTGCGAGGGGCGGAAATTATCCTATGGAGGGGGGGTGTTTGGATCAGACTAGCAAGAGGAGAGGGGTGAGGCTACAAATATGCTGAGGAGGGAAAAATAGAGGGGAGGAGAGGAAGAAAGGAAAATAAGAATAAAGAAGGATGGAGGAAGGGGGAGGAGGAACCTAGATAAAGGTTGGGATGTGAATAGAGAAAAGAATAGTGTTGATAAGGGTGATGATAGTAATAGTCCTAAAGATAAAAATAATAGTGACCGAGGGTGGAAGCAAAAATCCTGGGTAGAGGGAAGAGGTGGCTGGGCTGGGGCCATCTTCACTTCTATTGAAAGAATCAGTTTCACCCATGTGGTCCCCAATTCCCAGCACATCACCTCCAAGCACCTGAGCACCTCCCCACTGAAGATGGGGCAAGGTACCCAAGACCCTGTGGGCACAGGCCCTAGGCATTGAACAAACCGGGCCTACGACACACCTTGACCTCAACCAGGTCATCAAAAACTTCACCACCTGGATCACCGATTCACTGACAGAGTCACCCACGCTGAAACCAGCTAAAACCAACAACACCTCCAAGCAAGTGAGATGGCATTTTACAGAGCCCAGAAACTCCAAGCGCAACTGCCACCAACTCGAGAAATAATGGTGCTTGACCAAGGACCCCTCTGACAGAGTTGCCTCCAAGGCAGTCCTCAACAACTACCAGTACCACATCAAGGTGGCAAAAACAGCAGCAGTCATCCACCCATCTCAGGAACTCTGCAGCACCCTCTCAGACTTCTTCCACAGCAAGAGCACCACCATATTCAACAGTTTCAACCCCCAATCCTCCACCTCCAGCCTAGATAACATCACTCAAGCAGCAAACATCAGTCACACAATAACCTCCTAATCCCTGATTGTCACACAGATCACAGCAGCCATCAAGTCATTCATCCACTCTGGGGCACATATTGATCCCTGCCCCACCCGCTTTTCAACCTCGGAGTCAACACTATTAGTATGGAACTAACCCACATCCTCAACACCTCTATCTCCACTGTAACCTTCCCAGATGACGGGAATCATGCAGTGGTCAGACGCTCCTAAAGAAATCCTCTGCTGACCCGGGTGACTTAAAAAACTACAGACCAATCTCCCTTCTTTCTTTCCCGGGCAAGGTGCTCAAGAAAGCCATCAACCAACAGCTCATCGACTACTCCGAACAAAACCAACTTCTCATCACCTCACAGTCATGATTCTGGGCCAACCACAGCATGGAGACTGCAATGATCACCGCCACGGACGACATCAGGACCCTCCTCGATTGAGGAGAATTGGCAGCTCTGATCCTTCTGGATTCCTCTGCACCATTCAATACAGTCTCCCATCACACTCTTCTCAACAGACTCCACAACATAGGAATGCAACAAAACACCCTTAAGTGGGTTGCCTTTTACCTCTCGGGGTGCAAGCAGGGCATCTGCCTTCCTCCCTTTACTCCTACACCCAGGAACATCACCTACTGCTTCCCCTAAAGATCCTCTCTCGCCCAACCCTGTTCAACATCTACATGACCCCCTTGCAGACATCGCCAGATCCTATGGGCTCAATATAGTGTAGTATGCCAGTGACACTCAACTAATCCTCTCACTCACCTAAGACCCCCACAATGCCAAAGCCAACTTCCGGAATGCCATAACTAATGTAAAAACATGAATGAAAAACAGCTGCCTCAAACTAAACACTAACAAACTGGAAGTCCTGATCTTTGTGAAGAACACCTCCATATGGGACCACAGCTGGTAGGCAGCAGAACTCGGAACAACACCCTCTCCATCAGACCACACATGAAACCTCAGTATAATCCTTGACTGTCAACTATCCATGAATTGACAAGTAAACTCAGTCACCTTCTCCTGCTTTTACATCTTCCGTATGCTCTGCTGAATCTTCAAATGGATCCCTACAGGCTCCAGAAAGGCAGTCACCCATGCACTAGTCACCAGAGCCTCGACTATGGCAAAGATCTCTATGCTGGAGTATCTTCCCAGCTACTACTCCAGACTCTACAGAACACCACAACCAGACTCATCCTCAACCTCTCCAAGTGCTCAACCATCACCCTACACCTCAGGAACCTCCACATGGCTACCTGTTCAGAAGAGATGCCAATTCAAAATCCTCACACTCGCATACAAGGCTCTCCACAACCTAGGGTCATCCTACATCAACCATCGGCTGAGTTTCTACATCCCAGCAAGCCAATTATACTCCACCTCACACCAACACCCCGCATCCATTGTAGCCACAGCAGAGGATGCACCTTCTCCTACACAGTAGCCAGGTCCTGGAACTGCCTGCCTGTCACCTCCAAACAACTCCCTCCCTGGTGGACTTCAGAAAGAGACTCTAGATGTGGTTTTGTGACAGAGACATGGCACCCTAAGCACCCAGATACCCTTAGGGGTGATAGCGCTTCACTTTACAAATGCTATGATTGATTGACAACTGCTGACCAGTGATAAAGTGATTGTGTTCTCTCCCTAATGCATGGTAACATTGACTCATACTCAGTTATTATATTTAATTTACCTATAAGTCCCTAGTAAAGTGCACTAGATGTGCCTAGGGCATGAAAGTTAAATGCTACTTGTGGGCCAGCAGCACTGATTGTGCCACCCACATAAGTAGCTCAATAACCATGTCTCAGGCTTTTCATTGCAAGGCCTGTGTGTGCAGTTTCACTACATATAAGTCACCCCTAAGGTAGGCCCTAGGTAGCCCTTAGGCAGGGTGCTACGTAAGTAAAAGGCAGGACATGTACTTGTGAGTTTTACATGTCCTAGTAGTAAAAAACACTATTGTGAATCCTGCTTCTCTCATTGACCAGCATTGGGAACTCCCTTATGTACTTTGAAGAGGTAATTTCTGATCTGAATGGAGTGACATTGTCATGTTTGGTATGGCTGGAATGAGAATGAGAAATCCTTCTTACTGGTGAAATTGGATTTAATATTACCATGTTAAAAATCTGACTTTTAGAAAGTAAAATTAAATAAAAACAGGAAGCTCTAGCAGGATAAATCAAAAACAATTAAAAAAGGTGACAACTTATTATTTATTGCCTCAATGATGCAAGAACACCATCTAGATTGCATTAATGCTATTCTAATACTCACAATTAAATTATGATTAGAGGCATCACTGTACTACAATGAAGAAAATAACTGGCATTAATAAGCTGTTGTTCAAAACAAAGTTTACTTATTCTAAATTAACCTTCCTTATTTTGAATTTAAAAGAGGAAAAAAACAACAACTAATAAACACATTAATCAATCGTATACACTCTACTTATAGATGACACTAATGTTTTTACAAAAGCACTGATGTTGTAACAAAAAATAATGTTAAGGTAGACAGTGTATCTACAATGATGCACCAACATCTCTATACTGTAAGTGACCAAATAATAGCAGCCGTCTCCAGGTAGGAGCACCTAATTACAATAAACTGGCTTATGAAGTAAACAACTCAATTGCACAGAACTGTGACTATATCATCAGTCTATCAAAACATTTTAAATTCTATGTTTGCTTTTCTCATCAGGGGTTGATCCTGGAGGATTTAGGTCGATGCGTTTTGGCCTTGTGCTTTATGGCCTCTTCAGGACATGGTGGAACAAATGTCACCCAAACTTAAAACAAAGAAAAGCAATCATTTTAATAGCTAAATAGAAAAATAGTCACAAGTATGCACACCGAAAACATGAGTGCAGAGGGTAAGTTACAGAATACATTTGAGAAAAACTTTATATAAAGCAGACCCACAAGACAGTGATAGGCGTGAGAAGTTGTGAATCAAAAGTGACTCCTTACATAATACAAATAATAAAAAAAGAAAATGACAAGCAGCCAAATTCCAGAAGCATTGCTTAATAGAATAAAGGTCCAGGTGAATCAACACCCATGAGAGAAAGAAATAATATGCTCATGCTCCGTGAAGTACTACCAAGGAAGAATGTCTACTTAATCACCTGCTTACCAAAGGGCTGTACTGGAGAAGGTTATCAAGGTAGAAGTTGGACATATAAAAGATCGAATGCCCTCCTGATGAAAAACCAATATGTATACAGTTTTCTGCCTGCGTAAAGAAATAAAAACCCAGAATTGATTGGGGACCCATATGTTACTTACTTATACGCCTAGTAGCTAGAGGATCAAAAATTCATGGCTGGCTAATCTTCTTTATAGGAATTAGTCCTCTGGGGCCCTGGCCCCGGGTAGGACCTTAAGTTTAAGTGGTGGCCAGCAAATGTTTTTAGAGGATCGAATAATTGTGGAAAACAAAGAAAAAGCAGGGGCTGGGAGCAACTAGTGTAACGTAAACAAAAACAAGGGCCAGAAGCCAAAAAGGGAAACTTACTTGGAAGGACGTAGCTCCAATTACTTAGTGCATTTGGGTCACAAACTTGATCCACAAAGTGGCGTGTTCCAACTCAGTACGCCATACTGTGTCCCATCTGAAGTTAAACTTTTAAAAAGTAAGTTTTAGAAAGTAGGCATTTCTCTGCACCTACTGCTCTCTGTGCCTTACAGACTGTGTCCAATCCATGTCTGGTCTATACTGGTTGACAGCTTCCCTTGTGCATTCCCCCCAGGCAGCCATAAAAACAGGACCCTCAGCTGAATCTGCATTCATCTGCATACTGATGGGTCTTCCTGGGCAGGAAGAGTGGAGGGGCTCACTTATACTTTAAAGGCTAGTGGCCTGACCCCACACAAAATGCTGATACCCACCCCCGACAGATCTCCTGGCAGACAGGACTTGGTTGAAAGAGGAACTGGTGCACTTCAAAACCACTCTTTAAAGCCTCCTAAACTTCAACTACACATTTGTGTATATATACTAGGTATGTGACCCCCCTAAAATCAGACACTTCTTGACCTGCAACTTGACTCTGTCAGAAGAACTACAGTGCTGCAAAAAGGACACATCTGGTCTGCTTTTCTGGAAGAACTGCCCTCCTGCTTGTAGCCTGCTGTTCGCTGTTCCCTGGCTCTATTAATCAATCAATCAGCGATTTGTAGAGCACTGCTATTCACCCGTGAGGGTCTCAAGGTGCTGGGGGAGGAAAGAGGGTGATGAGGATCACTCAAAGCACCAGGTCTTGAGGTCCTTCCTGAACTGAAACAAGGTGGGAGATTGCCTGAGGTGGATGGGGAGGGTGTTCCAGGTCTTGACGGCGACGTGGGAGAAGGATCTTCCTCTGGCTGTGAGTTTCCGGATGCGGGGGACCTTGGCGAGGGCCTGGTCAGCGGAGCGGAGTTGTCTGGCGGGAGTGTAGAAGGAGAGTCTGTGGTTGAGGTAGGCTGGTCTGGTGTCGTGTAGGGCCTTGTAGGTGTGGGACAGGAGCTTGAAGGTGATTCTCTTATTGATAGGCTGCCAAGGTAGGTCTCTTAGGAGGGCGGAGGTGTGGCTGTGTCGTGGGGCATTCTTGATGAGACAGGCGGAGGCGTTCTGGATGCGTTGTAGTCTTTTCCGGGTCTTGGCAGCGGTTCCGGCATAGAAAGCATTGCCGTAGTCGAGGCGGCTGCTGACAAGGGCCTGGGTGACTGTCCTTCTGGCTTCGGTGGGGATCCCCTTGTAGATCTTTCGAAGCATGCACAAGGTGTGGAAGCAATCCGATGAGACTGCGCTCACCTGTTGGTCCATTGACAGTGATGAGTCTAAGATGACGCCTCGGTTGCGTGCGTGGTCATTGGGGGTGGGGGCGTTCCCGAGGGCGGAGCGACACCTAGACTCATTCCAGGCAGAAGGTGTGGAGACGATGATGAGGACTCCTGTTTTGTCTGAGTTCAGTTTGAGGCAACTATCTTTCATCCAGGCGGGGACTGCTTTCATTCCTTCATGGAAATTGTTTTTGGCGGTGGTCGGGTTGCTGGTGAGGGATACTATCAGTTGGGTGTCTTCAGTGTAGGAGATGATGTTGAGTGCGTGGCTTCTGACAATGGCGGCTAGTGTGGTCATGTAGAGGCTGAAGAGGGTGGGACTCAGCCAGGTTCCTTGGTGGACACCACAGCTGATCTTGGTGGCTTACGAGAGAAAGGGGGGGAGTCAGACCCTCTGTTTTCTGCCAGTGAGGAACGAGGAAAGCCATTGCAGTGCTGAGACTCGGATGCCGGCGTCGTGGAGGCGGGTGACTTTGGCTGGAAAGGGGAGCTTGGAGATGGGCCGGTAGTTCTTGAGGTCTGTCGGCTCAGCGATGGGTTTCTTCAGTAGAGGTTTGATCTTGGCATGTTTCCAACTCTTTGGGAACTTGGCAGTCTCGAAGGAGCGGTTGATGGTATGCCGGAGTTTGGGTGCGATGATGTTGCAGGCTTTTTTGAAGATGCGGTGAAGGCAGAGGTTGGTGGGAGCTTCTGAGTGGATGGTTACCATGATGTCGATGTCTCTGTGTCGGTGATGTTGTTCCAGTGGAGGAGGGCGGGGGGGTGTAGTGACGCTTCGGTCGATGGGCTGGTGGTGATAGTTGTGGGGGTGCCCTGGGTAGTGAAGCTGTCGTAGATGTCTGCAATCTTGCCATGGAAGTAGTTAGCAAGCTTTTCACAGAGTTCTTGTGATGGGGGGATGTCAGTGGAGATGGAGTTGAGGTTGGTGAACTCTTTGATGACAATGAAAATTTGCTTAATGTTGTGAGCATTTTTATTGATGTGTTGTTGCAGGGCGAGGTCCTAATGAGCTGGTGGTGATGTTTGACGGTGTTTTTGATCTTTTCGTGATTTGCGGGGGTCTTGTTGGTGCACCAACTGTCTGCAGACCTGTTTTGATTCTTTGAGTGCGGGGTGAACCAGTTTGCTTTCTTGGTTGTGCTTCTTTAGTGGGTTGTCTTGAGGGGGGGCAGGGGCCCTGTGGCCTGTAGATGATGGTGCCCCACAGAGTGATATTAGGGTTGGTTTCAATCTGGAAGTGGAGGAGTTCCATGTTTGTAGCGGAGTCTTCGGTGCTGGTGGATCGGTGCATGGACTCTTTATGGCCGATAATGATGCCTCCCCCGGGGCAGTTCATGCGGTCTCTGTGGATGATCTTGTAGCTGTCTGGGATGGCGATGGCGATGTCTGGAGCCGAGGAGACATTAAGCCATGTTTCTGTGAGGAAGGCAACGTCCGGGGATGTGGTACTGATGAGGTTCCAGAGTTCGATGGCGTGCTGTGGATGGAGTGATTGTTGATCAGGAGAATGCGAGAGAGGAGGGGGCGGGGCCACAGGGACAGCAGCAGCGGGGAGTATGCAAGAGAGGAGAGAGAGAGAATGAGAGGAGTGAGGGGAAAAACAAGGAAAAGACTACAGAAAGAGAAAAGGGCACAGAACATCACACTAAAGAAAAAAGGGAAAGAGGCAGAGAAGGAGGAAAGCGCCGGAGCAGAAGGTACCAAAAGAACAGCACACAAAAAGAAAAGGAGGAGAAAAAAGAAAGAGGCAGAGGGCAGCCCAGTAGAAGAGCAGAGCTCTCCCACTAGGCACCAGGGATGAGGCGCAGGCAGAAGCCTGCAGGTGGAGGAGGGCCTCCAATTTTTTGACAGAGGTCAGAGTTCAAGTCAGGAAGTGATTCTACTTGCAGATGGAGCTATGTGAAAGTAGAGCAGTTCACTGACCAGGTCTACTCTACCGTAAGGACTTTGGCTCCCTCCTAAAAGTGATCTCCAAGGGCTTGTCTGCTTAGCTCCTGTTACGAAGTCTCAGGGCCATCAAAGACTTCACCTAAGAGAGAACATCCACCACGCCGGAAAAATTGAAGTAACGCCTGCAAAACTAATGTAGCGCATGTCTTGCAGCTGAAAAACCAACGCAGCTCCTGCAGAATTGACACAGGACTGATTTCATCATCACAGCACATTTGGATTTTCTACTCATCGTCCCCAGGTGTCAATTTGTCATCAAACCCCACATCGCAGTAAGAAACCAAAGCTGCATGCCCAGAAATCAATGCATCACCTTGCCTGCGAGGAAAGAATCAATGCATCACCTCCACCACACCAGAAAAATGGATGAATCAACTTACTTTCCAACGTTTCACCTCCACTGTGGTCTGCAGTGTCTTTATTTTTGACTCATCCCATGTACTTTGTGGTAAAGGGATACATCCATTGATTCTTATGGATTAAGACTTACTTAAATGTCTAAAAAGTGATGTCCTTACTTGTATGTATTGGATTTTTGTCATTTGGGTCTTGTTTCATTCAGATAAATAATATCTATTTTCCTAAATTGGTGTGGAGTACTTTTTGTGGTGTTTCCACTGTGTTACTCCTATGGGTTATTGCCCAACTACTTTACACATTTACTTTACAGGCTAAGTTAAGCCTGTCTGGTCTGTCCCAAGCTACTAGAAGGTGAGCACAGGATAATTTAGGTTGTGTTTTGATTTAGCCTGACCAGGACTGTGGTCCCTATTTGGACAGGGTGCATACCTCTTCCAACTGGAGATTCAACTTCTATCACAACAACATTCTCAGATATAGTGCTTTATGAGTTATGCAGGACTTTTAAAGTTAATTCTTACATCAAGAAACAGTGAAGTTCTCTTAGTAGGCTTGAGTTTTTTTTTTTTTTTTATAGAAATCAAGAGTGAAAAGTTTGACTTGTAGCTTCTCTATTATGTTTTTGAATTAGTTCTCTGTTTACACTTTGCATAGATATGTTTAGAGGCAGCGGTACTCTTTGCAGAAGGGGTAATAGCAACACCACTGATAGTAATTAGTCATTGCAAAATACAGTAAGTACACTCATTTCAATAGGATTTAATATTTGCTGCCAGGAAATGATGATGTGCTGTGTTGCTGCCGGAGGTAAAATTACACCAGGCAGTAAATGGTTTAACACCAGTTGTAAATTACTACTGACAATCTCAGTTGCTGAAAAATTGCTGATTAGAACTGTTGAATTGTACTATCCAAAATGAGAGCAGTTCTAAATCCCAAAAATTCATTCTGAAATATGAAGCTTTATTCATGGTTTGCATCTAACCACTCAGACAATTATACATGACTGTTGTTCTGTAAGAAAACTATACTACCTCAGAAATTAACATTTAATTCTGGCAGAAGCTTTATTGGTCATTTTTACATGCTTACCTCAATCCCAGTTACAAGCTACTACATGCCTAGAAATATGTACCTGTTTTACTGAATGAAAGTGGTAAAACCAGGGGCCTGATTTAAGAAGAGTGGTGCTACATTCAATGCAGCTCCATTTTTCTTGTACCCCTTAGCGCTCCCCTAACACCACCATGTGTGTGCCGAATTTAATATACGGCACACCATGTTGGTAGTTAAGGAACTAGCATCAAAATGTTTGATGCTAGTTTGGTGCTTTCCAGGATTAGCTAATCCTGCAAAGCGCATTAAGGCCCTTAAAAACAATGGTGTGCCTCTTTTTAATGCCTGCTCTGTGCAGGCGTTACAATTGCCCACTAAAATTGGCTTTAAGAAATCTTTTAGATTTCTTTGTGCCATTTTTTTGTCCCGCCACACCCCCCAGCAGAGAAACGCCCTCCTTGTATACATTATGCCTGGCGCAGGGATAATGTGGCGCAAGTGGTTACAGAGTGGTGCAACGCATGCATTCCACTACTTTGTAAATATGGCACAGGTAAAAAGCCACCTTAGCTCTGCCTTAGCATTAAAAAAATTATGCTAAGGCGGTGCTAATGTGGCACAAGAGGCTCTTACATTTGCCCCCAAGTTTGCTAGTGGTATTTTCCCACAGCCCTATATCCATATAGCTAGAAAAATGCATACTTTCAACTTTCAATACGACTGGACGGAAATCCAGGCAGCTTGTTGATTTAGGTAGCGAGGTGATTTGGGCAATATTTCATTTTCAAAATAATTCCAAACCCATCCATGAACTTTTGTTAAAATAAATTGATATCGCTATAGCACAAAACAAACATTACAGAACAGATCATGTTCCTAACCTTATGATCTCCAGTCCTGGCTGTGGTTAGTGCGAATGTCAGTGAGATAGGCATGATTGCCAGTCATGAATTTGTGGCCAGTTGGATTTGAAGATGGAGCAGATTGGCAAGGGTAGCCAGTGGAAAGCCACCAGCATGGGGGTGATGGCATATTTCTACAGTGCTGCAACATGTAAGATGCTCTTCATGTGAGCCAGTATGATTTCTAAGTAGCCTTGGATCAGGACATTGCCAGCAGCTTGATGCAAGTCCACAAGGGCTTGAACTGACGTTTTGAAGTCACTTTCAGCAAATGTATCACTTTCTTTAGTAGAAAGAATGCAAGCTTTACAACCTACATTATTACACACCACAAGGGTACAGGGAGAATATTCAATAAATGACTGACAATATTGTTCTTCGAACAGATGAAAAAATTATGGGAGTAGGTAGGTGCACTAATTAAACCTCTTGCCTGTTTATCAACCCACCAGTTTTTATAGCCATATGTGGGACTCAGGATCAAAGGCATGATCAAAAAGATGAACATTAATTCTTACAACATGAGATGAGACAAAAATAAGAAATAGAAGATGCAACAATTTGTCTAAGATGTGACGAAGTTGGATAAGTGAAATATATATATGACTATCTCATAAAATTTACTTGGTGAGGATGCACTACTCTAAATGTGTAATTGGACCCCCTACCATTTTTTGAAGATTAGAGAATTTAGAAAAATCCAAGCCCAATTATTAGTATTGTCAGTGCAGCGCTTATGACCCTATGATTTTGTTTCCTGCTGCTGGTCTCCGTCCTGCTGGTTCAATTCCCACTTTAGTGCAAGACTAGAGCTATGCCTGTGTTCAGTGTCTAGAGGGAAAATAACGGAGCAGATGCTACACAAGCAATATGCACCAAAGGTATAATCAGAACCACCTGATGGCACAGAGAGGGCCGTGCACCTGTACTATCTCCTTAATGTTACCCAATGTGAAGCAGATCAAATTCTGTCAAATTCTTCTGGTATGTGGACTCTTACCAAGCATTGAACCAGGTGAAGAAGAGGAGGGAATGCATATGCTTCACTGGAGGAATATCCTGTAAGCTTCTTTGTCATACAGGGTAAAGACTACTCCTCATCTAGGATGGAGGATTACTGCAGTAATGAAACATTTCCCTTGGTCAGACATTGGAGTGTTATCAGCAAGACATTTGGCCCTGCCCCATAAAATGGTAAGAACAGAAAGGTGGAGTGAAAAGGGGAATGACTTGGAAAGTGGCAGGACAGAAAATAGTGCTCTCTTCTCCAGTCTCGGGACTGTACTCATCAGCCTAGTGCTGGAAGATTGTTTGAAAAGTGCCCTCTGTGCCCCAATGGACTTACAGTTAAGTGCAAAGTGCAAGGGGGCACACTGGATCTGATTTTACACCCGCAGTCCTGACAGCAACAACACAGAAACATTAATATGACAAGCCTTTAGTGACTTCTGTAGAGGAGGAAAGGGAAGACATCAATAGTAGTAGGGTTGTATTACTTACTCCACCACTAACATTAACAAGGCTGCAGCTTCAATTAAAACCTCATATAATTTTTCAGGGCAGGCTGGAAAAAAATAAGGTCAGTTTCTACTACACACAGAAGAATTGGGTTTGGAAAATCTGACTCACTTCAACTCAGGTAGAGAGAAATTCATTGAGGTAATTCCACTCCACATGATTCGTAACCTGCCATACAATCTATTCGAATACTGATAATCTCAAAAGTAAACTATACAAACAGACTGTAACTCCAACACCCCCAGATTCATCATAAGCAAAATGCAACTAATTCCTTCTCCACCCCTCTTTAGAGAATGCATGACACAAGTCCCTGACTACCTGTAGCTAGAAAAGCAATGCCCAAGACATTTTGTGCCATCCACAAAGCCTCACAAAGGCTCACAAGGAAAAGGACCACTATACTTACAAATTAACTGCAAGAAAATTTGTCAAAATAGGGTACTGTACTCCAGGCTTGAACTGTGCATGGATCTGTTAGAGAAAAGGAACACAGGGAAGAGGAACTGAAATCTCCTTGCTGCCTTTCCATCAAGAAAAAACAACTGTGGTCAACATCGGAAGGTCCCTGTTAAGGATATGGATGATTTCTACTAAACCTCTCTAATGACGAGGAATTTCTTGGCAGTAGCAGCGCTGATTATTCATAGGCATTTACGGTTACATTGGATTTCCAGAGACAAGCCATTGCTTGTACAAAATACACTACTTGTTTTAAAAAAAATAGGCATTGCAAAGCCAAAAGGTCTGGTATAGGCTGTTAGGCGTTTGGCTTTGTCAATGCTTGATTTGTTTTTTCATGATTTGTTTGCAAACCTTTTATGCTGGGGAAGCTTCCTGACCCTCTTCAATCCAAAAATAAATGGTGGCTAAAAGCAAAAATATGTTTTGGTCCCAACAAGCATACATTGCCATAATAGTCCCAGGTACTGAAAGGAACTAATTTCCGGAGACGAAACTTGCTCAGAAATTAAAAGGACACAAAGACCATCATTACGACCCTGGCGGTTGGCGGAGAAGTGGCGGTCTTACCGCCAAAAGGCTGGCGGTAAAAAAATTGCAATTATGACCATGGCGGTTACCGCCATTGTCATCCGCCACTTATCCGATCCGACCGGCAGGGTGGAAACGACCGCTGGGCTGGAGACGTGGGTCTCCCACCCGGCAGCCGTCACATGACCGCCGGCGGTATCATGACCCGGCTGACCACCATGGATTTCATGGGGTTGGGAACCGCCATGTAATCCATGGCGGTAAGCACTATCAGTGCCAGGGAATTCCTTCCCTGGCACTGTTAGGGGTCTCCCCCACCGCCGAGTCATCCCCCTACACCCCCCACCCCCAAAGGTGGCAGGAACCCCCTCCCCACCCCCACCCCCAACATCCATTCACGCACCCCAACACGCACACACACCCAACATTCATTCACGCACCCCACCACTCACACCCCCCCAACATTACAACACCCCCACCCTACACGCATACAGACACACCTGATACACATACCCGCACACATGCCAACGTACATACCAACATACACACACACAGTCATACATGCACACATACTCACAGACATACAAACAGGCAGACACGCGCACATATTCAGCCACACAACACCCCCCCGCATTCATACACGCACTCACACACCCCCTCAACACCCCCTCAACACCCCCTCAACACACGCACACACCCATGCACGCACACAACACACCGTCCCCCACCCCCCTCCCCTATTGGACGATCACCTTACCTGTTCTGGTGATCCTCCGGGAGGGGACAGGATCCATGGGGGCTGCTCCGCCGCCAGCTCCCCGTCATCAGAACACCACCACGCCGAATCACGGAACGTGATTCGGTGGGCGGTGTTCTGTTGACGGGCGGTGGAGGTGGAGCAACCTCCACTCCCCCGCCGACCGCCAGTATGGCTGCTGGCGGCTCTCCGTCCAGATAAGGACACAGGGCTGCCAGCAGTCATAATGCGCCGAGCGGAAAACCGCCTGCACTGGCGGTCTTCAGCACGGCGGTCCCTCGGCGGTCTTGTAAAAAGACCGCTGAGGTTGTAATGACCCCCAAAATCTTATACTAGTTTAAAATAATGTAGCATTTTTAAGTTATAGTAAATGTTCAGCTATACACATAAACGTGACTGCCTATCTACCCTTCAATGGATAGTTCGTTCCTCAAGAGAATCTATTCAACAGTAAACTGCCAACATATTCCTGCACATAAATTTGAGTATAAAATAATTGATGATACATTGTAAAAAAGTTAACCATAATTGGTTAAAGTAAAATATAGATTACTTTCACACTTCTCTTCTTTCAGTAGCCTAAGGGTAGGGATTGGAATTGTCTCTTTGCAGGGTTATTAGGTTGAGCACAGCAGCGTGCAAACGCTGCTTTTCCGAGGAGTTGGTATGTATTTGGGCTTTTAACCACGCCCACTTCACACCCATCACTATCACTGGTTCATGGGCTTACCTTTCAAAAATGCTTTGTTTTCGTTGGTAAATGCTTTATGTTTGTCCCTCCTTGGGGTGATTTAGTCACCACCTTGGACATTGCCCCTGTTCCATGGCTAATTGCACTTTTGCAACGCGTTTGAATGCAGCAAATTTCTTTTTCCTTTTGTGTGCTGCTTTACGCTGAAGCCGTGGCACTTTAAATCGGCTCGCTTATGTGAAACTGTATTCCTTTTCATTTTCAATTTATGTGGCAAGAAAAGTCCGCTTAGGAGTTTACAACGCTCTAACTCGAGCAAATGCTAGACCCATTGCATTGCAAATGCTTGTATCTTTTTCGTACGAAATTGCAGTTTCCTAATAAATACTGATATTTTTCTCTGGATTAATAATGGACCTTTACAAATCATTCAAAGTGAGGGTGAGTCCAAAAAACACATCAATAACCCACATAGTACTTGGGATGGTGAAAAACAGAAAACAAATGCAAAATGACCTTCCAATCCAGGCTTCTTCTTGTTATTCAGGTCACATAATTAGGACGGAACAAAACAAATCATTTCAGACTCTTTCAGAGCCGGGCTCTCCTGTGGAGTATGAACGAGATGTCCACATACAGACACAAGGAACGAAGAAACGCGCACACACACGCAATCTTTATTTATGCTTAAATGGGATGCTGCAAATTGTTCATTAAAATAGCCAAAACTTCACCATGGAAATGCAAAGGTTTCTTTTTAGAGCAGGGCTTTTTGAGGAGATTGAGAAAAGAACATGACGGGGAATCAGACTGCAATCTGCCCACATTGCCTCCATAATGCCAACTAGTAAGATAACCGTTCTCATTCAGTTGCCCTCCAGTTCTTTTCAAGCAAACTCCTTAAGAGAAAAAAACGTCCATTAATCTGTTAGGTCGGGATTTCTCTCTGACTTGCATGATGCCTGAACTTTCATTTTGCCGCCTCAATCCAAAACTGATTATACTGATATAACTCACGATTAGCAGAATGAGTTTTGTACAACGTCTCACGTCAGAAGTGCGTTAAATATGTGTGTGATGCTGCCCAATATTTCCTATCGCTAATTATGTACTGTTTTCAAACAGCTAGCATTTTGTGCCATAATTAAGCCGTTGCTTTGACATGTTGTGCATACATATGGGACACGTTATCTCTCTGTCCTTGTTGTAATGTTCTAATTAAAGGACACTTTGCAAACAGAAATGGAGTACAGCTCATTTAATTATGCCAAATATGTATTTCATTAAGTGTTTGCGAGGATGGGTGATGCATTGCTGTCAGAACATGTTTGGGCGGCCACAATGCAGACAGGGGCTTCTGACCCCAATAACCTCATCTGGTTGCGGATCGTAGTACTGTGTCTCGAAATGCAAACTGGGCCAAGTACCACTCTTTCTGCACTTGACTTCCAAGTGTGGGAACACTGATAGGCTTCTAAGGAAGGAAAAGATGGATGCAAGAGATCAGAATTCAGCAATTAACCAACAGATAGAAACACATAGGGGGTCATTATGATTTAGTGGGACAGTTTTTACCATCTGCAAACTTCTGACAGGGAGGTTGCCGCCACACAGGTTACCTCTCTGCCGGCCCTATTAAGAGTTTCCCATTAGCTCAGTGGGCGGAAACCTCAGTTACCACCTGCTGGCCTAGTGGGAAACAAGCAACAGCATTGTCTCTGGCTATAGCCTACAGGGTGCACCAGCACCCTCGCAACGTTCACTGTCTGCAAAGTGAACATTGCAAGGGTGCTGGCCAAGGGGGCCACAGCACTGCCCGCACCCATTCTCTGCCAATATTTTCATGGCAGTGGTACCGCCATGAAACCGCTGGCGAGAAGGGGGTTGGATTAGGACCTCCACCACCTCCACCGGAGCTGGCGGTTCCCTGGCAGCCCGATCGCCAGGGTTTTAATGTGGTGCTTGGACCACCGCACTGGTGGTGGTCTTACTGGCATCCACAAGTATGGCGGTCTAGTGACCACTAGACTCGTAATACCCCCATAATGTCCTACCCAGTGCTTGATATTTAGAAAAAAATAAGTACTTTAATCACAATACAGAAATAAATACTACACAGTTCAGTTAATAGTATTCGAATACCAGGTTGTACCCCGATTGAACTTGATAAAAGGAGCAACTCCCTGTACCTCTACCATATTCTACACACCCACGTAATCCTAGGACTAGAGTCTCCTGTATCTGCTGGGGAGGTATGTAGGTATAAGTGCCGATTATCTCTGTTTCCTCCATGGGCCCTACACTATACTCAATCACTTGTCCTTACCCATAGGGTACTTTGGACAGGAAATCTCAACTGTTCTTTTAAGTGTCTTTCTTGAGCTGTTCTCTAAACTAAGCCTTTGTGTAAAGTGATGGTTTCCACAGCATGTATCAGTGTCAGGTTCAGAGGTCTCTAAACAGGAGCATCTACCACATGGACACACTTTAGACTGAGTTCTTTGCATTGGCTCTCATCAGCCTTTCTAAAGCAGTAATCAGGGACAAAAAAAAGGACATTCCAGACTTCGCTTTCAATAAATTAAAATGTGGTCCCAACCCTTATCCTTACTGTCTACCAAATTACAGTGCTAGGGAAGAATTGATGAGACGTCCCTTGTGAACAAACTCTTTTTGGAATTTCTAAAGGTAGCACTGTCTCCATCCTCCTCACTTCAATGTCTGGATCTTTCTCCGTTCTCCAGCCACAGATATACAGCCACTGTCTGTCGAAGCTGTCCTCATCCTCCATCTTGTGTCAAGCAAAACCAGTGGGTTTCACATGAGCACATATATTCTACAAGTTCTACTACCATGCTATACAATTACACTCACATGACATACACATGATATGCCAGGATAGGGTGTGGGGTGCACAGAATAGAGGAACTTTACACAAGAGTGATCGGTAGACCACAGTTCTACTGATGCAGATAAAAAGGTAGGGTCATACTAAGGATTGTAAAAATAACATATGCTGCCACCACTGCTGTATATGCCAAACCCAGGACAAGGAATCTATTCATCTGCCTACTACAGGGGCGTAGTTGGTGCACCCTTTCATGTCATAGAACAGATCCTGAACCTTGCATTGTCAATGACATACGTAGGCCTTTGAACACATGCTAGGTTAGTGCGGTGCCAGGGCTAAAGTAAAAGTTAGGATACCAGATCTGAATGGGTTAACACACCTGTGCACTGTGCAGCTGCCATTCTCTTCCCAACAATAGCAATATGGCAATATGGCCCCCTGCTTGGTGGCTTTGTATTTCTTTAACAATAACACTCTGCTTTCTCACTGCATATGTGTATGAGTATGTGTGTATATCTGGAAAACACTTCATATACAGCTGAAACACGTCAACTGTATCATAAATCTAAGTGGTCTATAACCATAGCTATGCTCTCTTTTGTGATTAATTTGTGGAAGGTATTAGGCTACTGTCTTAATAAATAGAGCGTTATTTAGAGCTGGACAATAATGCAACATCTTTCTGAAATTAGCTGATATACCATCTGCCCGCATCAGTGTTCAAATGACTTATTAGAAGTGAACATGTAGAAGTTGCTCCTAAGGCTGGAGCCTTCACTGACATTGCGTTTGTGGTCACTCTCATGGCATTGATTAAAATGGCATTATCTTACCTGACCATAATGGTAATGAAAGTAGAAATTTCTAGTATATTCAATCCGTATTTAAGAGCTTAACTAAATGTTGTCTCATGCTTGTTTTTTTTTAACTGAATGTGCTTAATAGTATGTTACCCCTCCTCTGACTGATTTAATCTCACAACTCATTTAATAGCCTCCTTACTTATTTGGTACCTCAAGATCTTACCAAACTCCTCCCACATACTCAACTACCGTAGATACTGAATGGGTTGGGTTACTAGTATATAGCAAGATGTCATCTGCCTTTAGTGCCAAAAAAGTCCAAAAGACCGGGAGCACTAAATGGAATGATGGTGGTGTCCAACCTAACCTGTTGAGCAAATGGTTCTATATGCAGATCAAATAGAAGTGGTGAAAGGGTGCAGCCTTGCTTAGTACCCCTCTCATTTTTTCAACTTGTCTTTGATACACTGGTATGCACTAATTTACCGTCTCAATAACTTTTTAATTAAGCATTCACAATTCTTTTAGTTTTCTTATCAAGGTTGTGATCTTACTCTGACCTGTTGTAAATATAGGAAATTTTCTCTGAACACTTTTTTAACTACAGGGTTCTCCCATCACTTCTCTATTTTTTCCACAATATTCAACATTCTGCTCCCCTGACGGAATCTAAGATGATATTTTTCTACCTGCCCCTGGTCACTTTTTTTCTTTTTTAATTATCCTTTCCATATCACTCCCTTTTTCTTACTATTTTTCTTTAATACTCACGGCTTCATTCTTCTACTTGTGGAGTATCTCTTACTATTCATCACTCCGTTCTATTCTGCACCACTACATGCAATGTTTGATTTCTATTTTGCAGCCTTGAAAAAGTCCTTTGGACGAAACACGTGTTGGCTGTATGTGGACTGCACACACTCATGACTGTTTGTGGAATGTTTACCCACAAGGAATTAAAGCTTACCCAGTTTGGAAAACAACCTTCATTGAACTTTGGACTTCTTCCTTTTTTCACTTTGGATCATTTTGTTTGGACTGTTTTTTGGAGTGCCCCGGTACCATTTTCCAAAATACTTTCCAGCACAGTTCAAAAAATTATTTTTGATCAGTGCACTGAATACCCGTGGTGGTTGGGTATTACTACCGGGCTCTGCACCCACGAGAACTCTAACGTTGTTTGGACTTGCTAATCATTTATCTTATGTACAGATGTGCAAATATTAGGCATTAACCACTGTTTTTATTTATTTACACAAGTGGTATTCTGTCCATTTTGAGAGGCAGGGTTGTTATCTTTATCGCAAGGGCTGAGCATTACTATTGCACACATTACTATGACACTCATCGTTGTCTGGCCAACCACGCAACCCCCACACATACACCACGGTGTATTCAATGTTGAAAAGTAGTTAGTTTTCTTACATATAAGCATTTTAGTGCTATTGTCTGATCGCCAGTTGGCGTCAAAGCCTAGGATGGGGAGTTTACTCTCATACCTATGTTATGCTAGAGGTTTTGTTTTATTGGTTATAAATAGGTTCAAATGGTTGTGCATATCGGGGTGCATGATGGGAGGGAGGTGGAGCAGTAGATGGTGGGGGCGGTCGAGGTGAGATTGGACTTCCCAGTGGGTCTGCCTCACGGCACACAGGTCATAGGTGAACTGATATCTAACTGGATATATGGCACAGTATTCTTTTATGACATGGAATGTTAGGGGGTTGGCGGGCTATGTTAAAAGATATAAGGTATACAAGTTTCTACGACGGTGCAAAATACATGTAGCGTTGTTGCAGGAAAACGCACCTTACCACACTAGACCTGCAAAGGGTACGCAAACGTTGGCGGGCACATTAGTAGGTACCACATACTCTAGGTACGCCAGGGGGACACTTATCTGTGTGACACCAGTGGTGCCTATGGAGGTGCTACATACCAGAGTAGACCCTGAGGGATGATATGTAACACTAGAAGGGAATCTGGATGGGGCACATCATTTCCATCTACGCCCCCAATGCAAATCAAGCCACATTCCTGTAATCAATCACTACAAATTTACTTCACAACCCAGCAGCGCCATGCTACTGGGGGGGAGACTATAATAGCATCCCGGACATAGAGCTTGATCGATCCCACCCCCGGTGCCAGGTGCCCAATCTATAACAATAGCACAATATTTACAGCAATGGATAACAAACAACCAATAACATGATACATGGCGGGGCCTCCACCCCACTGAACGTGGATACTCCTATTACTGACGGTTGCATGATCTGCACACTAGGATTGACTTCATATACTGTCATTCGGTGGCCCTATTGAAAATTACTAACACAGAGTATCTAGGTCGCACATTTTTAGACCATTCACACCAACGGATCTGGTTACAGTGAAACCGCACCCCTCCGACTATACCCACATGGAGGATGCCTGTATTAGCCTTGCAGGAGGCTGCATTCAGAGATTGCCTCAGAGGGCATATCAACACTTATTTTAAGAAAAATGAGGGCACGGCATTAGATGTGAGAATTGAATGAGACGCCTTTAAGGTGGTACTCAGTGGACATGCAATAAAGGCGAATTTCGGTGCCAGGCTGGTCCTGTGCAGGGAGATCCAGGAGCTTGAATCCAAAATGCGATATTATGAGCAACTCGTGCCCACAGAAGACACTGCGGCTGCGTCACTGGCGAGAATATACATTACACATACAAGAGCACTGGATAGGCTTGACCAGCTGAATTACAGGGAATACCAGGTCCAAAAACATGCAGAGGGGACAAAGCGGGCAGGCTCTTGGCCTGGCTTTTAATATTAGAGGCTGCCCAAATGCTGATTACCGCTACAAGAGATAGGGACATGCAGCTGCTGAACATGCAGGTGGATATTAACGTAGCATTCCATGCATATTACTCCACATTAGACACCAATCCGGAGTCGGTATTGAGAATGAAGAACTGGAAACTTTCCTGGGTGCCATGTGCATGCCACGCGTGGCTCCAGAAGTTAGCGAGCTGCTACAGACTCCACTGGAATTATCGGAAATAGAAGAGGCAATCAAACAAGCGGTGTGGGGCAAAACTCTTGGCACAGACGGTTGGTCAATCAAACTTTATGCCACCAGACAGTATTAGCCCCTAGACTGTTAATGACTTATAATGCTGCATATGCTAAGGGGATCCTACTACTTCTATGCGGGAAGTGACATTGGTGGTCGTACCCAAACTGGCCAGGGATCCACTAATGATGGGGTCGTACAGACCTCTGTCATTATGTAACTTGGAATACAAAATACTCAGTCGTATACTGGCGAATAGGCTCTCACCTATAATTACAGGGCTAATACATTCAGACCAGAATGGATTCATCTCGGGCAGAAGCACGTTTCTGAACCTCTGGCCTTTGTTCTCAATATTGTACTGGGCGTACACTGGGGGAGTGGGAGCGTGGGTGGAATCACTCAACATAGAAAAAGCATTCAACACATTGGGGTGGGACTACTTGATGACGGTGTAAAAAAAAATGGGCCTAGGCCCTAATTTCCTTAGATGGATCACCCTTCTCCATCAAGCGCTGTTAGCGCAGGTGAGGACGGGCAAACTAATCTCCGACCCTTTTGTTATAGAGCATGGGACCTGACAGGGATGCCTTCTGTCGCCACTTCTTTTCGCACTGGCGTTGGAACCCCTGACGCACGCCCTTCGGGTGCATGCACCTGAAGGGGGACCCTATATGGGAGGTGCTTGGCACAGTATCTCACTGTACGTGGACGATGCTCTGGTATACGATACTGGGGTGCTACCCCATCTAATGGCACTGCTGCAACAATTTGGTAGGGCTTCAGGCCTCAGAGTGAACTGGGAGAAATCCTGTCTATCCTCCCTTACATCCTTGTCTGCAGCTCAGTGAGAACAGCTGCCCTCCACCCCATTGACATGGTCCTGCAACACTAACAAGTATCTGGGGGTCAAAATATATCACGAGGAAAAAGATCTTATAGACGCTTATATTGGAAGGGCGTTGTCGGACGCGAGGTCCTCCCCACAGTTCTGGACATCCCTTTCCCTTTCCCCAATGGAGTAGACTGGCCATATCCAAGATGCTGATGCTTCCCAAATTATTATATTTCTTTGCATGGTATTTCTCCTATGTAAATGGTTCAATGATATGCGGTCCTTACTGGTAGCACTGATATTGGGCAAAGGAAGATGTCAGGTTTCTATGGATAAGTTATACATAGCCATGTCGAGTGGTGGTCTAGGGCCGGCAAATTACGAGCATTATTATGCAGCTGCCCAGCTCCAATGGCCAATGCACTGGCTAGCTGCACACAACCTACAGGAGCTGAGCACCACCCATGGGTAGGGGACTCCGACTAAGCTACTGAGCTGGATCATAAAGTCTGCCCCAGATACCCCAGCGGATGAGGGTAATACATTAATAACAACTGCCAAGAAATGCTGGACCAAATATACACACACCACAAATCAAAAATACCCATATGCCCCCCAATTATCACTCTGGGTCCTACCGGGGTGCACGAATAAGCATCACGAGGCAATAGCATCCAAGTGGGAAAGTGCAGGTATAATGCAATGGGGAGACATATTTGAAGACAGCATGCTCATTCCCTTTAACAGACTGGTCGCCAGTTACGGTATCTCACCGGGCACTTTCCTCACATATGCTTCACTAACTTGTCACATCTCGCAATACTGGGACACCATACATGGGGAACCAAAAATGGCAGCACTGCTGCAGACACTATTATCCAGGGGGGAGAGAAAAAAGCTGTAATGAATATATACAGCACGTTGAGCTTAGATAGCAAACTGCCTCTTAGGGTGCTTAGGGCACCCTGGGAAGCAGCATTCCAAACATCATACACAG
This sequence comes from Pleurodeles waltl, assembly GCF_031143425.1. Taxonomy (NCBI): domain Eukaryota; kingdom Metazoa; phylum Chordata; class Amphibia; order Caudata; family Salamandridae; genus Pleurodeles; species Pleurodeles waltl. The sequence continues at coordinate 1,063,732,552 of NC_090437.1, forward strand.
ATATACAATGGGAACAAGCCCTCCTATTAGCGAAGATTATCTCCACATACGCCCCCTACAAATATACACAATTTAACTACCTGCATCATACTTACCTTACTCCTGCAAGATTGGTGAAAATGTATTCGGGAGTGGAGGATATGTGCCTGAGATGCCAATCCTAGGACGCCAACTTCCTCCACATGGTGTGGATATGCACCCACATAGCCAAGTTCTGGGATTCTATAACCGAGATACTGACTGCCATTTCGGGATGGGAAACATGTCTCGATGGGTGACACTACATACTGGAAGTAACAAAGAGATCCTCACAGCGTAGGGCCACTAACAAGGTCTTAGACCTACCTCTGATCCTCGCAAAATATCGTATAGCAATGTGCTGGAAGTCCAGCGCAATACCACCAGTCACGGGCTGGCTAACATTGCAACGCATAGGAATACTTTCAGAGCAACAGCTAATACAAGCGGCACGCGCACACAGCGACCTCCCACCCAACCCCCCCAATTGGGCAAAAGTCCTAGAAGGAGTTGAACAAACTTTGAACAAGTAGTAGACCTAGACAGATATAGGACGCAGGAGCCCGCACGCAAGTAATGCTGCCCCAACCCCCTTCGCCCAAGAAACAGAGAAATGTGATACCTGTAGACTAGGATACAAGCACCCTCTCACACGTGCGCGCCTGAGAGCACCTTTCATTGTTATCAGTTACATTGTTTCCTTATTCTCTTTATGTTTTATTAGGTACATTCGCCACTCATGGTTAGTGCAAACATACAATACATAGGAAAATACTACACACAACAGGTAGCAATGATGGGTGTGCTAAGTACTAATACACATAACTAAAAGGTATGTAAGGTTTGTATACTGTAATTGCCAGACACATTATGATATGAGATAATGTTTGTATTGTACATTTCTACTTGAAATACCCACTGCAACACCCACTGCACGCCCCTATGATGCAGAAAACTGTGTTGGAGGGGCTCATATTTACAAGGAGGAGTAACACCACAAAAAGTGGCTTAACGTCTCCTTGTAAATATGGAGCAGTGGTTAGCACAACCAGTTTCACAAGAAGTGACACTCCAGTGGCGCAGGGGCTCTTAAATCTGCCTCTAAGTCTAACCAACACTCCTAGGCAAGCTGATATGTTTTTCAGAAGCTGTGTCAATCATGTGTTAGATTTTACATTGTTTTGTTGCATGCAAAATATATTTTATAGGTTAAGAAATGATTTTAATTATTTGTATAGGTTGTAGTTATTGTGCAGTTTATTTAAATACGTAAGTGGTTATCCTTGCTAAGAATGGAGTGTGAACTTTATGACATAGTATACATATAGCTTAATACTTCAATGAGGAAACAAAACAACTGCTTAATATAGAGAGAATTCCATCTAATGAATGTGAATGTGTTTAAGTGGTTCACAACTTTTTGACTTCTGTGGACCCCCACTTTATCATTACTGGAACCCGGGAACCCCCACTGAATCATTATTGAAATTCTGCGACCCCCCCCCACTGAGTCATTACTGAAAGCTGGGGACCTAATCTGTTAATATTATTTAATTTTCTAAGCAGTCACTGATGCCCTGAGGAGGCTTTGCAGACCCCCATGGGTCCCTGGACCACAGGTTGGGAACCAGTGTGTTAGCTACAATCCTCAATAGTCATATCCACATGTAGTGTAATTTTCAGAAGAGAAACTAAAAATGGGTTTGTCATTGTGTGGAAAGAATGTCTCTCGATTGAGCTCTGAGAAATAATGAGGCTGCAAAAACCCTGCACTTTCTTTCAGAACGTTTGCACGTCCAGTGCTCGTCCTCAGCTGTCGAAGTTCCAGACCTAATGCTGGCGATTGGGAGCGGAGGATTAGGTTTTTGTTATGCATTCAATTGTGAATGAAAGGTGTTATTCGAGTGATTCTTCTGCTCGCCATCAGGCTCTTACCTCCCAATGTGGCTTCTCCAATTTCCTATTTACCTTTCTTGTTTTTGCGTCATTCAGGTGAGGTTCCGCTTTTGTCCTCTGTACATATAGTGCTCACTGTCATTTGATCTATTCAGAAAACTGAAACTGTAGCCTCTTTTACCACGATTAAGGTATTGTCTTTAGAGTCACTCTAACCTGCTTCTGAGCAAATTGCCCATTTCTATGTATAAATCATGTTCAAAGCGTTATTAATACACTCACACAAGAAATATAATACTGAACCATTATTGATGTTAAAGAAACTTCGAAGGCCCTCTGTTATGCGCATGCTAATTATAAAAATAAGTACAATGCTTCCACGTAGTGCAAAACCAAATTATTTTGCCACTCAGAAATAGATAATAGGCATCTAACTTCAACTAGTGTATTGGAGACTTGAGAAGAATATTACTCACTAGTACCTTTTTATTTTCAAGATTTTCTAACGCAGTTACGAGGATTCAAACGATGTCAAAGAGATTATCAAGTTCTCTGCGAGTCTATTAAATACACAGAAAGACAAACATTTATTTGAGGAAAACGAAAGGAACTCTCACTGGTCACTGTAAAAGGGATGCTAAAAAACAATATTTAAAATAAACAAGTACCTTGTGTAAAATAGCTGAAGATGTGGATGCCTCACAGTTTGGGGAAAACGTGGGGTAATCACTTTTTGTTTCATTAATTGCATCAAAAGCAACACAAATCTAAGTAACACAGCTTCCATTTGGGATAATTCGGAGATTATTTAATAAAAACTGTTTGAGATTTAAATAAAGGGCATTACAGTAATCAAGGCAAGATGTAATAAACGCATTGACCACTGACTACCTTAACTACTGCGGTATGAAAGATAGTATTTTCTTCAAAGACGTAATAATACAAAAACATGAGCTCAACGTTCTATTCACCTGTCTCTAAAAGATCAGAGCGTTATCAAAAATTATCCCCAGATTTATTTTTTGCATTAACCAGGGCGGGCCACAAATATTCAAACACCAGCATCCATTCCAAATAGAATTCTCTGCATCAAAGACCACAATTTTGGTCTTCTTCCCCTTCCTTTTCAACCAGTTCTGCCTCATCCAAACACTGACCTCTACCATACAGGATGTAATTTTTTCTGCCACCTCTTCCCAGTCATCAGACATTGAGATGATGATATGGGTATATGGGTATCATCAGCATAAGAACAGACTTGAAAACCCAGGGAGCATACCAATTGTGCAAATGGGGTGGCATACAGGTTGAATAAAGTAGGACTGACGAAGGAACCCGGAGGCACTCCACAGGGAAGCTGAAATGGATTAGCTCTAAAATCCTCACAGTTGAATGTATGCATCCTGTTCCCTAGGAAGGACTCCTGTAGGTTTAAATCTACATCTCTCAGACTAGCCTGTTGCAGCCTCTGAACTAAAAGAGATGGAGAAATGGAATCAAAGGCTGCGGATAGGTCAAGCATAGCCAGAATAGCCACTCCACCTTGATGTACTTGCAGGCGAACTTAATAAGTTGCTATAAGCAAAGCAGATTCGGGGTAATAGTTACTCCTAAACCCATTTTGAGAGGGGTCCAGGAGTTCGTACTCACTGAGGAACTGAGATAGTTCCTGATTGATGTGCTTCTCTGGAAATTCAGCTGGAGCAGGTACCAAAGAAATAGATTGAAGATTTTCTTTAGGTCTACCGGATCCCCGTTAAGCTTTTTCTTCAAGGGAATGACTATTGCTTCCTTCCAACACTGAGGGCACACTCTAGACTCCAGAACCTGGGAGTAGACTTTTTCCTGAGCTGCAATAACATCTGGGACCAGTGTAAGCACCCTAGGAGGGCCAGGGTCATTTGGCGATCCTGAGGTGGTTTGGCCAAAAGGGTTTTATTCTTGGCCCGTGGAGGAGGGGAGAACTTTACTAAATCCACATTGGAGGCCTGCCTGAGAACGTTTCCTTCCCTAGGAGTGGTGGCAGACTGGTTCTCAACTTCTTGAAATTATGAAAAACTTATCAGGATTTTATCCCTGAAGAACAGGGCCACCCCATCACAAAATTCTTGGGGATTCTCCAGCACCTATTGAGCCAGGGGAGAGGCAAGATGGTTAACAGTCTTGAATAATTCTTTGGAAGTATTAATAGCTAATTTTATCTTCTGTGAGAAAAAAGATGACTTAGCCTCATGAACCTTTTATATTTTCTTATTAACTCCCTATGCTTCTTCTTCTCTTCTAAATTTAGAGCCATTCTCCTCCTCTGTTCCTGACTCTGGCACTTTCCTTGAATCTCTTTAAGATATGATGAGAACCACAGGGCAGAGATTTTCTTCCTTCCCACGTTGTTAGATCTACCCAGGGCTAGATCATCCATAGCTGACAACACCCACTCATTAAAGTTCTCTGCTGGAAATCCAGGGCCAGAGAGACCACTAACTTGAGATTTAATCAAGATCTCGGTTAACTCCCTTCCTGAGATTTTACTCTAATTTCTGACCCTGATAATGTTATCCTGTTGAAATGTTTGTAAAGATATCACTGAAAAGTGATATAAAGTGTCTTAAGTCTTTAAAAAGCAAACAAAGTCTCTTTCAAGCACAAAGTACCTGGTTTCTGGTGGAAAATCTCCGCAGAGGGCCGCAGAAGAGGAGATGTGTGGAAAAATGGTGTGTGCGTCGGTTACGCCCCTTCACACACGGACTTGCGTCATTATTTTTCACGCGGGGAGACGTGCATCGTTCTACGGGAGGAAAAATGGTGTGTGCGTCAGTTGCGCCCCTTCACACACGGACTTGCGTCGTTATTTTTCACTCGGGGAAGACGTGCGTCGTTTTCCGGCACGCGGACCGTCTCCTTCTATGGTTCGCGGGGATTACCAGATGTCCCGGGTCTGTGCGTGGATTCTCCTGCTTGTTTTCCGGCTGCGCGTCATTCTGCGGGGCTGTGCGTCGAAATTTCGCTCTCACGGCAGGCGTCATGTCGATTTCTCCTTGGAAGTCGGGCGGCATTGTCCTTGCGAGGCCGTGCGTCGAAGTTCTTGTCGTCCCGAAGGCGTTGCGTCGATCAGCGTCAGTGTGCGGCGTTTTTCTCGCCGCGGAACAAGCTGTGCGTCGAAAATTTCGGCGCACGAAGCGTCCAAGTGAAAGAGAGAAGTCTTTTTGGTCCTGAGACTTCAGGGAACAGGAGGCAAGCTCTATCCAAGCCCTTGGAGAGCACTTTTACAGCCAGACAAGAGTTCAGCAAGGCAGCAGGCCAACAGCAAGGCAGCAGTCCTTTGTAGAAAAGCAGACAGGTGAGTCCTTTGAGCAGGTAGGCAGTTCTTCTTGGCAGGATGTAGTTTCTGGTTCAGGTTTCTTCTCCAGCAAGTGTCTGATGAGGTAGGGCAGAGGCCCTGTTTTACACTAAGTTGTGCCTTTGAAGTGGGGGTGACTTCAAAGAGTGTCTAAGAAATGCACCAAGCCCCCTTTCAGTTCAATCCTGTCTGCCAGAGTCCCAGTAGGGGGTGTGGCAGTCCTTGGTGTGAGGGCAGGCCCACCACCCTCCCAGCCCAGGAAGACCCTTTCAAAATGCAGATGTATGCAAGTGAGGCTGAGTACCCTGTGTTTGGGGTGTGTCTGAGTGAATGCACAAGGAGCTGTCAACTAAACCTAGCCAGACGTGGATTGAAGGGCACAGAAAGATTTAAGTGCAAAGAAATGCTCACTTTCTAAAAGTGACATTTCTAGAATAGTAATATTAAATCCGACTTCACCAGTCAGCAGGATTTTCTATTACCATTCTGGCCATACTAAATATGACCTTCCTGCTCCGTTCAGCTCAGCAGCTGCCACTTCAACAATGTATGAGGGCAGCCCCAATGTTAGCCTATGAAGGGAGCAGGCCTCACAGTAGTGTAAAAACGAATTTAGGAGTTTTGCACTACCAAGACATATAACTACACAGGTACATGTCCTGCCTTTTACCCACACAGCACCCTGCTCTAGGGGTTACCTAGGGCACACATTAGGGGTGACTTATATGTAGAAACAGGGGAGTTCTAGGCTTGGCAAGTACTTTTAAATGCCAAGTCGAAGTGGCAGTGAAACTGCACACACAGGCCTTGCAATGGCAGGCCTGAGACAGGGTTAAGGGGCTACTGAAGTGGGTGGCACAACCAGTGCTGCAGGCCCACTAGCAGCATTTAATCTACAGGCCCTAGGCACATATAGTGCACTCTACTAGGGACTTATAAGTAAATTAAATAGCCAATCATGTATAAACCAATCAATAGTACAATTTACACAGAGAGCATATGCACTTTAGCACTGGTTAGCAGTGGTAAAGTGCCCAGAGGTCAAAAGCTAACAACAGCAGGTCAGAAAAAATAGGAGGAAGGAGGCAAAAAGTTTGGGGATGACCCTGTCAAAAAGCCAGGTACAACAGTGAGCATTATTCAAAGTGCCTCTTAACCTAACCTTCTTTGCAATATCTTCTCTCTTTGCTTTTTTCCCTGACCTCAGGACTAGACTCTCTAGTTGAATCCTCACTCCTGATACACCAGTCACAGTGAGAGCAGCACAATCTTTGAATCATCCAGGGGTCCATCACATCACACCCGTCAATGTTGGTTTTCACATCTAGCTTAAGTAGGGTGTGCCTGGCATAAACCAGCTGCTCTTTACCTAAATCCAGATGAACATCTCTGGCCCCTGGTGCCATCCAGGTGCCATCCAGGTGCAGACGGGCTAGCCTTTGATGCACCAGCAGTGTGTCCCTGCATAGAAACATCAGTGGTACATTGGCACGCTTAACTCTGCTGTTGCAGCCTATCTGACGGCTGACAGGCAACTAGAATACTATCTACCTGAGAAAATTGGCGTGCCTAAAATGGCCACCACAAGATGAAAAGCAGACTCTAACTGCCCCTTCGAATCACAGCCCCCTTCAGTGCATCCCCGTAACCCACTAACTCTGACAAATAAAAAAAGAGCCAATTAATAGCAAAAATCCCTGGTTAAAGTGTGAGAGTATCACTATGACAGTCTCACCTTCACTCGCCTTGCTGGGTTCCTAAAATGGTAGACTGGCTGGATGAAGTCTTTAATGTTTCACATACAAATAAAAAATGAATAAAATGTGTGAATTGTTGAATGAATGAATGCATAAATGGCTGTTTGGCCTTAGTGTACATAATTATAGAGAGTGCATACCTTACTGGGGTTGTTGGATTTTAAAATATCCCCCTTTAGATTGATTACAGCATATTTACTGGATCAGGTTTTCTTTGCTTATTACAATGGCAAAATGTTGCATTTTGTTCTTGGGGTAATTGCAGAGTTTTCCTGTAAATGGAATAACAGTCTTTGGAAAAAAAAATCTTTTGAAGATTTGGTCACTGGTTAGAGGTCAGTGGAGTGATTTCATGGTGTGGGAGAATGAGCATGGGGATTTTTGTCTGAATATGAATCTTGCTAAAGTGCTCTTGCAGACCGGGAGTTCTCTAATGAAAGTTGACATATGCAAGTTGAAAAATGTTGATCATTCTCCCATCTTCTGTAAAGCTGTCAGGTGGAATGAAAATCACCATAGATGCAAAGTAATGGTACATGTTGGGTGTGCTGAACAAAGATAAATTCTAGTCATCATATGTCACTTTTGCGATCAACTTGACACTTTGACCTTGGTGCTATATGTAATTCACTTTGGGAAATTGGCTGTCACGTTATTTGTCATTGATGATCAATTATTTGGTATCTGACTCATACATTGTCAGTAATCTCCTATTTTTGACATGTTAGTGGTAGGCAGTCAGGTTTCATATAGTGTAGAAACACACATAGAAGAAACGTGTGTGTGGCCTTTCCTTCAAGAAATATTGCTGCAGAAGTGCAGCCACTTCTTGAAAAAGACACACACACCTCCCTTATATTTGTCCCATTGTGCTGGGCTCGCAGCAACAACACATGTAATGCATGGCAGTTTCATGAAGAAATAGACCCAAGGTCCATTCTACATCTGAGAGCTCCAGTATCTATCTACCCCAGTAAAGGCTTCATGTCATTTGAAAGCTAACTTCGCCATCGAATCCTGAGAAATGACTCCACATTAGTAAGAACTCTACGGTAACTTGACAGTGGCAACACTTGTCCATCCTCTTCACTTCAGAATTGAGTACACATTAATAATGGGTGCAGCTCTCTGCCTCCATGTATCCTTTGATTGCTTCGTTGCTAAGAAAAAATATGGGTTTAGGCTTTGCCTTTGATCTAAAATAAACGACCAATAAGGTTTCAAGTAGAACTCCTACGAGAGCATTTCTATTGACTAAATTAGACCGACTCACAGAGATATAGTTATAAATTTGACTTACATACAGATATATAGAGATTGACTTAGGAGTGCAAAATTATTATTTTTTGTAATGCAGAAAAGCTGCGTTTGTACAGGGAAATAATTTACGCACATGAAGAATTTCGTAGGGATGGGTTGTAAACATATTAGCTCCAAGGAAAGTTTGTGACAACTCACAAACGCACACAACTGAGGGTATTTACAAATTCCTCTCTGACCTTGGTTAAAGTGTCGACATTTACTCCGGACAGGGACAGAAGGGAAACCCATTTCAGAGTGGGCCGTTCCACAAATGTTGGGCATATAGCAAAGGGGAGTTTCTACTTGAATAATAGTTTTCCTTGTAGAGGGAAAACGAAGCAGAACGTTAGACTGCACTGGCAATTACTAAGCAGATTTCTGCATGGTTAAATGTACCTGTTTGTATTTGCTCATGCAACATGTAATTCATAAATGTTTTTTTCCAAAACCCTGGCTGAATACCTGCGTCTGTTCTAAGATTCAATACTTCTGGAAACCTTTATAAATTCTGAAAGCTCGACATCTGCATGCATTAAAACTTCGTTCCAGGCTAAAGCCCAAAATATTTTTGAGATTTGCTCACTTACGATTAATCTCTGTTTGGCTGCGAGCAGACTTTAATTTGAGATAAGAAGGGTGAGCAAAGACAACAGATAGAACAGGATTTGATTAAATTGAGAACAAGAAGTTAACTGTAGTAACAAATATGTGGTGTCCTACTCAATGGAGCTATGAAACAATCGCGATACTTATAGTTTCAATGCTGTCCAAGTGGTAATGCTCAACATGACGTGGTTTCTTAAGTCAAATGTTTAAAATGTTTAGGTTATCCCAACTGTTTGACTTCAAGAACGAGTGTTTTGAATAACAAAATTATTTATCTAGCAATTTGATGATCTTGGACATGATTGAATTGCTTGTCCTCTGAGTAATTTAAATGTAAAGAATGCGTGTGACTTGATAGGAGGCTTTTAATATGTGGGTCTGTGAATATGTGAAACATACTGAGGGACCAATGCGAAACTGTGTACTGTGTCTGTCGCTCAATGTTGTTGTATATACGGTAATTCATATTCTAGAATCTGCCTTCTATTGAAACAACATAAAACTGTTTCTTAAGAAAAAATATGAATGAGCTGACAAAAATGGCCAGACCTGCAATACTGTACATAAAGCACCCTTTCCGATCAATACGATGGGTTTTGTAATGACACTGGATCGATTTTAGCTGCCCTTGGTTTGGCTTTTGACAGTCTCATAAATAATCAGCTGTTCTGTTAGACCTTCTTTATGAAGCTACCTGCCTTTCAAAAGTAAGTTTTTTTAGTCGACATTGAAAACAACTAAAATATTATGTAAATGTGTATGATCAATGGTTGAAGATTAATTATTCTTTTTTTTCCATATACTAAATATTGAAACAGACAAGTTAAAGAAAGCTCAGCCTCGCAGATCTCACATATGTGCTCTTTGCACTGGCTGGCTAGGAACTTGGCAGAACATAAGAGTTACACAGATACCCACCATTGTGCGTTTCATAATAGAGTATAGAAAGTAATGAATGCACAATGCCACGAATGAAAAAGCATCTCTGTACTACATAATCATACTACGCAAGTTCCTAATGGTATGCATACATTAACCCCTCGGACACGCTGGTACAGAGCAGGAGAGTGTGACACAAATTAGGAAAAAAATATGGCGTAATGAAAACTAATTTCTGTTCTTCACTGGCACAGAAATTGCATGTGCTGGTGGCTAAAATAGACACACTGTGCTACTGTATTTGGAGGAGAAATGAAAACATCTGCATATGGGACACACAATGAGAACGTTCTACCTAATAGAACTGACCAAGGAGTAACACTAAATACAATTATACTTCTGTTCACATGAACTTTCTCAAAAGAAAATATAAGTGGTAGTAGAGCTACATCCAAAGAGTATTTGAAGAGTGTGCTTCCTGCTAAAATTTAAGGGGCAGATTTGTGAAAAGTGGGGCTGCACTTAGTGCAGCGCCACTTTTCTTGAGCCCCTTAGCACCCCCTAACACCACCGTGTGTGTGCCATATTTAATATACGGCACACCATGGCTGTAGCTAGGGAACTAGCATCAAAGTTTTTGATGCTAGTTCAACGCTTTGCAAGATTAGCGTCAAAAACTTTGACACTACTCCTCACAGCGCCTAGAGGCCCATTGAAATCAAAGGGACCCTCCTTTTGACGCCTACTCTAAGCAGGCGTTAAAAACACCGGAAAACATGACACAAAGAAATCTCTCAGATTTCTTTGTGCCATTTTTCCACCTAATGGGGGAATGACCCCCTTTGCATACATTATGTCTGGCCCAGGCATAATGTATGCCAAGGATTACAAAGTGGCACAATGCATGCATTGCGCCACTTTGTAAATTTGGCATGGCGATTTTGGCCTCGTAGGTCCACAGTAGCGCAAAAAACAATGACGCTAATGTGGCGCAAGACGGCGGGAGGGGCTCTTAAATCTGTCCCTAAATGTCTGTATAATTTTCAAAATGTCAGTGGTTCAACTGGATATAGAGTGGGTCACTGCCAAGCACCCTCTGGGCTTCTTCCTTTTAAGTGTGCTCCACGGACGGACAGCCACAGCTCTCTCGTTAACCTCATGTGTTCTAAAAAATGCAGCCCTATTCATCTACAGGTCTGTTCCAGTTACATTTACATTTTGCTTCCTCCCACCACATTCTACAGAATGTGGCAATGGGACGTCATCCTTTGGCTCTTTGTCCTGTGACTGACGGCATTTTGCTCAATCACATCCACATAGCCACATAAAAAGGAGTGCATTTTAGTGCCAGGGATGGGGTGCCTGGAATGCGGGGCTACTACTTTATTTTTATATTTTTAGCATTTGACAATGTTCCATATTGCATCTTTGTAAGATATGACTTTGTACATTTGACTTTATGATTGTTAGTATTTGCACACCATGAATCACCTTCCTGCCTGTTCCACCCTGCTTATTCCATTTTCGTCCTTTAGTAAAATCAGGGCCATATTTATACTTTTTGACGCAAAACTGCTCTAACGCAGTTTTGCGTCGAAAAAATTAGCGCCGGCTAACGCCATTCTGAAGCGCCATGCGGGCGCCGTATTTAATCAATGACGTTAGCTGGCGTTAGCCGCCGGCGCTGCCTGGTGTGCGTGGAAAAAAACGACGTACACCAGGCAGCGCCGGCGTAGGGGGATATGGAGCTTGGGCGCCAAAAAATGGGGCAAGTCAGGCTGAGGCAAATTTTTCGCCTCAACCCGATTTGCGTCCTTTTTTTTCACTCCCAACCCCCATTGAAATGACTCCTGTCTTAGCAAAGACAGGAGTCATGCCCCCTTGCCCAATGGCCATGCCCAGGGGACTTATGTCCCCTGGGCATGGTCATTGGGCATAGTGGCATGTAGGGGGGCACAAATCAGGCCCCCCTATGCCACCCAAAAAAAATAAAAAATACCTACCTGAACTTACCTCAAGTTTCCAGGGATGGGTCCCTCCAGCCTTGGGTGTCCTTCTGGGGTGGGCAAGGGTGACAGGGGGTGTCCCTGGGGGCATGGGAGGGCACCTCTGGGCTCCTTCCGAGCCCACAGGTCCCTTAACGCCTGCCTTTTCCAGGCGCTAAAAAACGGCGCAAAAGCGGCCGTACGTCATTTTTTTTGACCCGCCCACTCCCGGGCGTGAATTTTGCCCGGGAGTGTAAATACGGCACACATGCCTCGGAGTCAATTTTTTAGACGGGAACGCCTACCTTGCATCTCATTAACGCAAAATAGGTGTCCACGCTAAAAAATGACGCAAACTCCATGGACTTTGGCGCTAGACGCGTCTAACGCCAAAGTATAAATATGGAGTTAGTTTTGCGTCGGAATTGCGTCAAAAAAAACGACGCAATTCCGGCGCAAACAGAGTATAAATATGCCCCTCAATATTTAATTGGCTAGTATCAGCAAAGAAATCGAAAAAGTGGAACATCTGCAAAACAATAGGCATGATCAAATGGTGGTTCCTCCTTTTCAAATTAAGAGCTTACCAAATTTGCACAGAAGTGAGACATTCCGTAACGGAGGTGGCTAAAGCTAAAAAAACGAGAATAACATAACAAGCAATGATTAAAGAGTGGGCTTGCTCATCCATTCCTGTATTCCCAGTTTTAACAATTTCTATTTTTATGGGCAGAGCAGGGTCTGCCTTTCAGTCGCAGGTGGATCAGAAATGTGATCTACACCTTGTTTGCACCATATTGATATCTTGCATGAGGTCCAAAAAGAGAAGCAAATAGCAGTGTCATATTGATATGTTCATATCTAGGTATTCTTGAGAGTGCTAACCACCTGTTAATATAAGGTAGTTAGCAGCAGAAGGTACAGACATTCAGTCAGCGAGCCTTTGTCTGTTAAGGCTTCCCTTAAGGGTGTTTCTTACTCTAATCCTGGGATTCAAGAATTTCAGGCACATTCTCCAGTTATAGACAGGGTCGTCTGTTTAGCTTTATACCTTCTGCTAGGGTGGTACTATATATCCTGTCAATCATTTTTTTATTACCGCATCAAGATTAGTTTATTGTTAGGTTATTTAGAGTATTTTAGTGACTAAGGGCCAGATGTAGGAAGGCATTAGCGCCTCGCAAACAGCGAAAAACGCCGTTTGCGAGGCGCTAGTGCCCTCACGTGATGCTGAAACACATATTGTGAGTCGGTACCGACTCGCAAAATGTGTTTCAGACTCGCAAATAGGAAGGGGCGTTCCCTACCTATTTGCGAGTCGCACCGTGATGTAGGGTTGATTTGTGACCACGAAAGCGGTCGCAAATCAACCCGCAGTTACCATCCACTTGAAGTGGATGGTAACTCATTCGCAAACGGGAAGGGGTCCCCATGGGACCTCTTCCCCTTTGTGAATGCTCACAATAATGTTTTTTCAGAGCAGGCAGTGGTCCTATGGACCACTGCCTTCTCTGAAAAAAACCGAAACAAAAAGGTTTCGGTATTTTTTTCTATTTGCAGCTCGTTTTCCTTTAAGGACAACGTGCTGCAAAGAGAAAAAAAAACTGCTTTATTTAAAAGCAGTCACGGACATGGTGGTCTGCTGTCTCCAGCAGGCCACCATCCCCGTGAGTGCCTAGACTCGCTATGGGGTCGCAAACTGCGACCCACCTCATAAATATTTATGAGGTGGGTCTTTGCGACCTCATAGCGAGTCGCAGAAGGTGTCTGAGACACCTTTCTGCATACTAATTTGCGAGCTGCAAATTGCGAGTCGGAAAGACTCGCAATTTGCAACTCGCAAATTGTTTTCTACCCACATCTGGCCTAATTGTATTCTTATGCTGCTTTTTTTTGCTACACAAGATTGTTATTTTTTAGGTTTATATTGAAGACTGTCTTGTGTTTTTATTTTTTATCAGTGAACGCCTATACAGTCTGAAAGTGAATCTTGTTCTTGACTTTTTCTGGAAACAGAGGTAGCTTACTAAGTTGGATGGTTCCTAATCAGTCTTTATATGAATTACCTGAAACTGCACTGAAAGTAAATTGTGTATTGAACTGATGTCAGGACAAACTCGTGCCCCCAACATATTGTCCCTCTCTCCTCAGACGTGTTTCATTATCACTCGTTATCAGGATTTCAATTTGGTAAAATAAAAGCCATGTTAAATCAGTGACAGTAAAAAAAAAAAAAAAAAAGGGTCATGTTAGTAATCATTTTTCAATTTTTATTTGCAATGGTATCACTAGACCAACTTCAGTAAGTATGCTGAAATGCACAATCACAAACGTTTTGCATCAAGCTATGAATGAGCCTCGGAGGACAATAATGACGTGGCAGGTTTTGGGAGCAAATTCCTTGTGGCGTCTGCGTCGTGGATCAGATGAATTTCTCACTCCTGCTGCTTTCTCAGCGTGAGGTGGACGTGAGCACATTGGGAACCGCACCCCATAGTTTCGAAATTAATCTTCCTCTCACAACACCCAAACGGGGGGCATGAGAGTGTAGTATATAAATCCCAAATAAGAATAACTATACCATTAACTACACCCACATGACAGAGCAGTTCTCATTGGCATCGTAAGCAAGAGCTGTAGTGTAAAAGTGCAACTTTAATTCAGTAGTTTTGCTCCGCCGTCTCAACAGAACAGATTGCACCGAGTATGTTATACATGCACAGAAGCTAAATCAGCCCATAATGGTGGAAAGTGCACAAAGTTATTGTTAATATCCAAAATGGCTTAAAAAGGAATACTTTTACAGTTTATGCAATGGCAGGGAATGAGTGCTCGTATTAATTTTACTGATGAAAATGTACAGTCAACAAAATTCAAGTATGTCAGACATCTTCATCACCTTTCTTACTAATTCTCATGAATTTTAGACAAATAAGCGTGCTGCTGAAAGCCAGTTGTTAGTCTAGAAGAACAGCAAGTGAAACAAAATCATAAAATACACGAGATTGTCCAGAATTAAAAAATGTAGATTATGAACGTGTGTGCATCCCAGTGTAAGGGTACGCACCAACTGGAATCCACTTTAATCTGGTAGCCAGAAATAGATTGGTGTTTGCAATAACTGTAAACTGAAAGCATTTTTTGAGAAAAAAACGCTCATAAAACTAGAGCAATTTCTACCTCATGAGCAGAGATTAAGCTCAGATTCTCTGCATGGCTGCAACTATTTTATAATTGGGTAAAAACAGTATAAATCCTAAACCCCTCCTGCTAGACTTGATCCTAAGGATTTCCACCTTCCCCTCAAATTATAGAAGCCATATGGCTATCACATCACTGCTGCTGCATGTGCTACCCAATTGCTCTCTAATCACGCCTTTGCGAGATAATTCCTAATCCCTTTTGGAAGAGGGGGCATGTTTCACTATGCAAATAATTACGCATTACTTTGATTGGTGAGGTGAAAAATAGGCTCCTCTTGTATTGCACGTGGAAGCGTTGCACTGCAAGTCTATCCTCTTAGAGATGGCCGTCCTGGCTTTCTCCTTTTAATTAGTGGTGTCAGAATTAGTGGACTTCATAAAATGATCGTAGGACACGAAGTGCTGCAGTGCTGCAGGCACTTACTTAGGGACTCTGAAACAGATGTTATCACCTCATGTAAAACATCTTATACAAACATTGAGAGGACTGTTAACGATGTGTGAAGGTTGCACGTTTCGATGTAATCAGTTCATTTGCATAATTGTGTTGCGTACTTTGCCAGTAACTGTCTCATGCGAATACAAATGCCCACAAAGACGTCTTTATACAATATGCAATTTCTGTGTGTATTCGTTGCCAGCTATAAGGACTGCATCTGCTTTTTGGACATGTTTAAGTCTAGCAAAACGGATACACAGTTATTTATTATGAGGCTTGTATCACTGTAATGGGAATACACAAGAAGAGCTCAGGAATGACAAAGGAATGTCTTTTTCTTTACATTCTCACTGACGTTTGGCTAGGAAATGTGAGCAGCGTGCTGATGTGCGAGGTTTGGGGGCTGCATCATTAGCATACTGCAGACAGGCTCCATCATTCCTGCAGCATTTGAAAGGTCAGTGACTTTTTAGTTGTCATGTTAGAGTCAGGCACTCTATCAATTGCTAGCTCTCCAATACTCATTTAATCAGGGCCACCGCAGGAGACATATGTAAGTCTAATCTGAACTCCATTTCTAATACTTTTTGTTTTATTTGTATTTTGCTAACCTCTCGTAGTTGGAACATGGTGATTGTACACTGTTGTCATCCCATGAACCACTTCACCAGCAGAGAGCCTACTTAGTGGTGCCTATCCAGATGATGATCACATTCAATGAGCCATCTCGATTTTAGGATTGGTAAAGTGCGTTTAACATGTAAAGGAGACAACTATTTACAGTGATATTTTAGGCCAAGATACAGCTAGGCCTTCATCGCTAAAATATATGCTTCAGAAATATAAAATGCTCATATGATATGCTTTTTCTCCATGACAGAATGCGTCATTTATAGTATCTTCTAGGAAATTCACCGCATGTGCAACTTGATGTGAGTAAGAGTGCTATAATATGTTATATACCGAGATGTCATTCCCTAAGTTCACATTTTCTGCTTCAGAATGTGATTTGTTTTCCTCTGGAGGTTTACTTGACGAGAGAGGAAAAGAGAAGTCGTCGAGATGGCCCCTCCGCTATGGCAGGACACATACTCGACCCTATTTTCTCTGCCAGCAAACACGTCTCCTTCAGCCATACCACTGAACTCCACTGGACACATCACCGCTGCATCCACTTCTCCTTCAAGAAACCCACAACACACCACCACCCACAACGGATCCCCTACCGCAGCTGGAACAAGGTCACCGAAGACCAACTTATTGCGACCCTCTCCCAGAACCCACCCATCAACACCACCGACATTGATGCAGCTGCCCGCAACTTCAGGCAATGGGTCGACACTTGTGCCAATACTCTCGCCCCAATCAATAATTCCTCCAACAGACGCACTGACTGAAAGGCCTTCTGGTTTACCGCAGACCTCCACGAATCTAAGCAAACCTGCCGAAGACTTTAAAGAAAGTGGTGCCACGATCAGACTCTATACAACCACACTGCCTTCAAAAATGCCATCCGCAAACACCACCAACTCATCCGAGCCACCAAGAGAACTGCCTTCAAAGACCGAATCAACAGCATCGCACACAGCCACAAGGAGCTCTTCGTCTTGAAGGAACTCTCCAAAACCAGCTCCAACTCCAACAACATCCCGCCATCCCAAGACCTCTGTCACTCCCTAGCCTCCTACTTCCACCGCAAGATTGCAGACATCCATGACAGCTTCAGCACCCAGACCCCCCCGGCAACCACCAACAGTACAGATTCACCTCCGACCAACCTCCTGCTCTCCTGGACCCCCGTCAACGACAACAACACCATTGAAATCATGAACACCATCCACTCCGGCTTTCCATCTGACCCCTGCCCTCACCACATCCTCAATAAAACAAGCTCTGTCATCGCACCCCAACTACGGAAGATCATCAACAGCTCCTTTGAGTCTGCCACCTTCCCGGAGAGCTGGAAACACGGCAAGATCAACGACCTACTTAAAAAACTCAAGGCGGACCCAAAGGACCTCAAGAACTTTCAGCCCATCCCCCTGCTCCCCTTCCCGGCAAATTCATTGAGAAGGCTGTCAACAGTCAACTAACCCACTTCCTCGAGGAGAACTGCACTCTGGACCCTCCCCAGTCTGGATTCCGCAGCAACCACAGTACCGAAACCGCCCTCATCGCTGCCACGGACGACATCTGAACCATACTGGACAATGGCAAAACCACGTCCCTCATCCTCCTGGACCTCTCGGCCGCGTTCAACACGTCTGCCACCACACCCTACGCTCAAGCCTTAGAAATGCAGGAATCCGCAAAAGAGCCATGGACTGGGTCACTTCCTATCTCTCCGGCACAACCCAGAGAGTCTGTCTCCTCCCATTCCGCTCGGAGGCCACCAAAATCATCTGCGGCGTACCCCAAGGTTCGTCACTCTGCCCGACCCTCTCCAATATCTTCATGGCCCCGCTTGCTAAAATTGCCCGATCCCATACCTCAACTTCATCTCATATGCCAACGACACCCAGATGATCCTTTCCCTCACCAAGGACTCCGCCAAGACCAACCTCCATGAAGGAATGAAGGCCATTGCTGAATGGATGAAGAGCAGCTGCCATAAACTCAATTCCAACAAGATGGAAGTCCTCATCTTCAGCTCCAATCCCTCCGCATGGGATGACTCTTGGTGGACTGCCACTCTCGGAGCCGCTCCAACTCCCACGACCACGTACACAACCTAGGATTCATCTTGGACTCCTCATTGTCCATGACCCAGCAAGTCAACGCCATCTCCTCCGCATGCTCTGAAAGATTTACAAATGGATACCCACTGAAACCAAAAGAACAGTCACCCAAGCCCTTGTTAGCAGCAAACTGGACTACGGCAATGCCCTTTACGCAGGAACCACAGCCAAACTCCAGAAGAGGCTGTAATGCATCCATAATGCCTCCGCATACCTCATCCTGGACATCCCCCACCACTGCCACATCAAAGACCACCTGAGATACCTGCACTGGCTCCCAGTCAACAAGAGAATCACCTTCAAACTCCTCACCCACGCTCACAAAGCACTGCACAACACCGGACAAGAATACCCCAACAGATGGCTCTCCTTGTACACCCCGACCCCGCATCTCCGCTCCGCCGACCTCACCCTCGCAACTGTCTCATGCATCTGCATAACTACAACCGGCAGTAGATCATTCACCTCACCACCAAAACGTGGAACACTCTTCCCACCCACCTGCGCGAGACCAAAGACCTCCTTACCTTCAGGAAACTTCTCACGACCTGGCTGTTCGAGCAGTAGCAGCACCTCCCCTCTTCTCCCCCCCCTCAGCACCTTGAGACCCTCACGGGCGAGTAGTGCACTTTACAAATTCCTGATTGATTGATTGATTGCCCCACTGCTAAAGGCAGAAAAAAGTAGAAAAATAAAATGATAATAAAAGTTTTTTATCATCATTTAATTTTTCTGCGGAATCACCATTGAGGAAAAGTGCTAGATGCGCTCTAAGTGCGCATGTCAGTTTGGTCGTCCGTCTGAGACTATCCAAACCGGCATGTGCACTTAGAACTGTCCACCTGAGTTGTATTTCACAACCGAGTGGAGATCAAGTGCAGGCTCCCACTCTCTCCCTGAGTGGCATTTCAGCCCACTCAGGCCAATCCCTGCCCTTGTCTCGTGCTGTGTAATAGCATGAGAGACGCATCTAGATTCTGTGGGGAGGGGAGCAGAGAAGCACTGAGGTGGCAGAAGCACCCAGGGGGCATCCATCAATGCAGGTAAAAAAAAAAAAAATTCTTTATCATCCCCCAACACCTACCCCCCACCCCGCCACCCTCTGCTCTGCGCGCTGCTCCTCTGGCTGTTCCTGGCAGTGGCCACCACTGGAAGTCATAAAGGTGTACAACTCCACTCGATGTGAGAACACATTACATCAGATGAAGGAGCTTTCGCTACTTTTTGTTGCCATTTTGAAAAGCAAGGTCGTAGCAGCAGGAGACAAAAAACAAGGGATCCTGTTTCTCTTGAAAGATTGCATAACAACACGTTGAATTCCAGGATGACAAGTGCTGAAGCATTTCAGCACGACAACTGCTTTTAATATTTTGTAAAGCGCTTGTGCAACGTGGGTGTTTGCTTGTTCAGAACAGACCTGGACAAATCTATGCTTGTGTGGGAGAAGTTTTGTAGAAAGGAAAATTGCACAGGATTAAGCCAAGCCATCTGAACCGGAAAGTAATATTTTCAAGCTGACCTGATAATATTCGTTTTTTGGTAGCTGATTAGGACTGCTTCAACAGCTTCAGTCTATCTATCTTAAGGTGTTCCCAAAGTGCGAGATTTTAGTTCTTTGTGCTAATAAGTAAACTGAAAGCAAGGCAATGTGAAAACGATGGTTAATCATGATGACAGCATTGTCGTTGTGAACGGCGAAGCAATAGGAGCGTTTTTTTTATCACAAAACCTCTGTCGTTATCTGTATCTGCCAATTGAATTGGTTCACATTACAAAGGCTTTTTACTGCAAAAGGCTTGAGGTGTGTGAACATCGAGTTCATAAAAGGTATGTGATCTTCCTATTTATGTATGCATGGCCTTGAGGGAGACCGAGGAATCCTCATTACACTGGCTGCTTGTTGTGTTAAGCGCGCCAGACGTGCAGGAGTGCAGCTGACAACTAAGATTGGAATGGAGCAGAAATCTAGCAATTAACCTTTTGTGCCACTTTTCTTGTTGATGCAACAACACGTAGTAAAATGTAAATTAGCACTTGTATAGCGCACTACTCACCCGTTAGGGTCTCAAGGCACTGTACTCATACCGCTATGGATCCCCTCCTGGCTTTACCCTGTGAGGCGCCCACTCCTGAGCACCCCCAGGGTGAAGCCAGGCATCCAAGCGCTGTTGGGGCCGTTGTGGAGATTAAGCAAGCTATTGCCCAGAGTTGCAGAGTGGGACCCATGAATTAGATTAGGCACCGAGGTGAGAATTATCTGGTCAAGGGGAATTGAGCCCAAGACCTGCCAAAGCGGGACTTGAACCCTGGTCTTGAGCCAGATCTCTGCTTCAGGGTCTGCCGCTCTAACCATTGAGCTACACTTGTCCACTGAGCTACACTTCTCCACCTAGTAGAATAAGGTATAGCTGGCTTATGCTACTACTGAAATACTGTGAACCAGATTTTAAACTTTCTGCATTGCTTTTAATGTTTAAGTAATACGGTGAAGTTCACAAAGTTTTGGCTAGACAACGGTAGTGTCAAAAGGTTGTAAATGGAGGCAAAATGAAGTAAAATGATTTTCCTTCATTATTTTGATACAGTGCACAACTTCCATGATACTCTCCGCAGAGAGTGGCTACAAGAGCAACACATTCAAAGGAGTATCGATCGTGTGTGCAAGCAACATACATGTGCAAGACGTTTTTAGTTAATTAAGAGCATGTGGATTTGGACTGCTGGTTGAAGTCTGTATGACACCATTAGAGAAGAAAAGTTAGGTGTATAAGATATCCATACGGCATGATCGCCTTAATCCCTATTACTGAGTTTCTGCAAATTGCCCACAACTCATTTTAAAGATCACAATCTCTTGTTTAAAAGTCATACCCCTGCCACCTCCCGATACCCAATCGCCTGGATCTCCTCTATTATTACCTAAAATCGCTTGTGTGAATTAACATACCCTTCTCCCCACTAAACGTCTCAGCTACCTCCTGTTAATTGTATTTATCTCTTAGAAACTGGAGTAAATGTAGGGAATCGTTTCCTGACGAGGTTTAGACTATCCCAGTAAGCAACAATAAACACTGAAAAAACACTAACCCTGAGGTCAGGAAGCCTGATACCCAGCATGACTTGCTTCAAAGCCTCACCAAGGGAAGTAAGTGCTATATGAATGCAATTACGCTACAGCACAAAACAATGTATGGGCAAAATAGTCCACAGTCCAAATAAAAGTTTTTCAGACGCTGACAAAGAGAGAGACAGGGGTAGAACAGGGCAGGTGAGAATGAACAAGGGCTTTCGTTACACAGCTATTAATGCACAGACAAAACACGTAATCACCTAAATCTTACCTTCTTATTGTTCATGAACAATTTGGTAAATTCTGATTTACTATAACTCCTCTCATAACGTATATAATTACTCTGCTGTACAATACCACTTTCTGTTTTGTGTGGCATTCACTGCAGTTGTTCATTCTCCTTTAAATTGCCATCACACAGAGTGGCGTAAAGTGGATACATAGGGAATATTAAATGCTGACATGCTGGTTAAAAAAAACAAAATAAAAACAAGCATCGTCCTTAAGGAACACTGCCACTTCAGTCATCGACGTTAAGATATTTCAGCTGCCAGATAAAAAAACATGAAGTAATAGAAGAAAGTTCCGTAAAGGATATGAGATGCCTCCAAGGAAAAATAAAATGCAAGAAAACTGGTAGTTCACATGCAGGTGAACAAAGCTCTTGTCAAACTAAATAAAATGTGACGTGAGTATGAACAATAAAGGGAATCTGAGGAAAAAGAGAATAACTGAGCTAAAAATCTCAGGATTAGCTGAGTGTCCCTGAGGCACAGATCCTTCACCACATTTGCAACATTGCTTACTCGTAACTCGTATGTCGCTTCTCATGAGAGCTTCTGAACAAAGGCAAGTTGGATGATTGTGTCTGTCTATAAAATTTGTGATCATCCCCGCGGCTTATATATGAGCAAAAAATGTCAACTGAAAAGGATCAAGATGTATTTTCATAAACTAAAACAAGACATTTGGATAAGACATGTATTGCAAAACTGGCAGGTGAAGGCGAGGAATACATACCTAATATTGTGTAGTCTCTTGTCAGATGTCTTAATGTCCACATGGCTGTGGAGCGTTAACTAATAACAGAATCATGATAAATGTTTTTAGCACTCAAAGAATGATGTGCATACACTGTCATCAAAAGCTAACTGTTGGCAAACATGTATCTGCATTGCCAGTCTAGAATGTTTCTAATTCAAAGCACTCAAATTTCCAAGGTTAACCTGTCAGTAGTTAATTTGGTCCAGGTTTTTGCCTAGCATAATGGGGTCTTTTAGTAATGTTTAATCCCATCACAACAACAAGAATACAATCCCTGAATTCTATAGCGTGGAATGCATAAGCTACTCTCGCAGTGACCTGGGTAACTTGAGACATATGTAAAATACATGTAGACCTTACAAACTGCATTGCAAGTGGTATGATGTGCTTTTGGGCTAGGTTTTAAGCAATCAATTAAAAAAGCCTATCCTGAAACACTATTCCAGAAAAATATGTTCAATATTGTGACTAGTAAAAACCACAGGCATGCCTTGCTGGGATACTGTAGTGCCTCACACAAGGTTTTCCGTTGCGTGTTTGACTTGTGTAGCTAGTCCAGACACAAGCTAGTAACCAATATATGTTATAGCAGCTACTGTATTTAGGAAACCAACAAAAGTATGATAAGAAGAGGAGCCCTTGTATCTTACTGTTAGACTTTTCATCCTTGGCGTGGTTTCCCTTAACTTTTTGCCTCTGTTCCACAGGTTGTTGATGTGTGCTGGACTCTGATTTTACTGTTTTTGTTACTCTGGGCACTTTACCACTGCTAACCAGTGCTAAAGTGCAAGTGCTCCTGTACAAAATGTGTATGTAATTAGCTTATTCACGATTGGCATATTTGATTTATTAGTAAGTTCCTAGTACAGTGCACTAGAGGTGCCCAGGACCTGTAAATCAAATGCTGCTAGTGGGCCTGCAGCACTGATTGTGCCACCCACATAAGTAGCTCTGTAATCATGTCTCAGACCTGCCACTGCAGTGTCTGTGTGTGCAGTTTTAACTGTACATTCTACTTGGCAAGTGTACCCACGTGCCAAGCCTAAACTTTCCCTTTCCTTACATGTCAGACACCCCTAAGGTAGGCCCTGGGTAGCCCCAAGGGCAGGGTGCAGTTTATGGTTTAGGAAGGACATATAGTAATGTGTTTTATATGTCCTGACAGTGAAATATTGCTAAATTCGTTTTTTCACTGTTGCAAGGCCTGTCCCTCTCATAGGTTAACATGGTGGCTACCTTTAAATCTGATTAAAGTGTAGGTTCCCTTTGGGAGTCGATGGCCATTTGGAGTTTGGGGTCTCTGAGATCACAATTTAAAAATAGATTTTTTAAGTAAAGTTGATTTTAAGATTGTGTGTTTGAAAATGCCACTTTTAGAAAGTGAGCATTTTCTTGCTTATACCATTTCAGTGACTCTGCCTGTTTGTGGATTCCCTGTCCGGGCCAGTTTGACAGTTGGGCTGGTTGCACCTCACACTAGACAGTGACACAAAGGGAGCTGGGGTGTAGCTTGCATATCCTGATGAGCCATCTGTGCTAGGAGGGACAGGAGGAGTGGTCACTCACACCTGAAAGGGCTGTGCCTGCCCTCACACAATGTAGTCTCCAACCCCCTAGTGAGTGTCTGGGGCCTGGCCTGGACAAGGCAGGATTTCACATTCAAAAGAGACTTTACTTTGAAGTAGGCCTACTTCAAAGGAGAAATTGGGTATAAGAAGGGCACCCAAAACCACAGACTTTAGAAACCCTTCTGGAACAAGAGGAACCTCTGCCTGGAGAAGAGCTGAAGAGCTGAGGAAGGAGAGCTGCCCTGCCTGTGACTGTGCTTTGTGGAGCTACCCTGCAGTTGCTGCTTCTGCCAGAGTAAGACGGCAAAGACTGGACTTTGTGTGCCTTCCATCTTGAGAAGAAATCTCCAAGGGTTTGATTTAGAGCTTGCCTCCCGTTGTTTGAAGTCTCAGGGACAGCAAAGACTTCTCTCTGCCAGCACCTGGAGTCTCTGGAGAGACTCCTACTCTGCCCTGTGGTGCCCATCCAATTCCTGGGACCCTGAAAAGAGAAGCTGGCAGCCTAAAGACAAGGAAATCCATGCACACAGCGCTGTGCAGGGAAAATATCGACGCAACTCCGATCTGCGGCTGAAGAAACGATGCTCCGCCGGATCCTCAGCTGAGAAACGATGCTGGCAGGAAACGTGAATGGAGAATTGACACACGGAGCAGGAGAAACAACGTGCAGCATCGCTGATGGAGGCTGGAGGTCGCCACCCACGCTATATGGTTTTCGGATCATTGTGCAGCTGGATTTCCGACTCAAGTACCGTTGTGTGTGGAAAAGCAAAGCAAGGCCCGCCCAGACCGAGAGTGCTGATCGGAACGATGCAGCGCTCTCCTGCGGAGAGAAGTAACGACGCACCCCGACCCGGTGAAAGGAGAAACGACGCACGGTCCCACTTGTGAGTGGAATCAACACATCGCAAGCCCTTTTTGACACGCTTTCACCCGTGTGGGGTTATTTTTGACGTGCCCAAGGTACTTTTACACGCTGACAGCATTAGTGTGTGTTTAAAACTACTTAAAAACTATTTTTGCATTTTTATAGATAACTTGACTTGTGTATTGTATTGTTATTGGATTTTTGTCGTTTTGGTCTTGTTTTGTTTGGATAAATATTTCCTACTTTTTTAAACTGGTGTTCTGTCATTTTGTAGTGTTTTCAATAAATTACTATGTGTGTTGGTACAAATACTTTACACCTAGCACTCCGAAGTTAAGCCTACTGCTCTGCCAAGCTACCAAGGGGGTAAGCAGGGGTTAGCTGAGGTTGATTCTCTTTTACCCTGACTGTAGTGAGGGTCCTTGCTTGAACAGGGGGTAACCTGACTGCCAACCGAAGACCCCATCGCTAACACTTACCAATTTAGGAGAACCCTATTCCAATTGATTGCATTATTAACCAAATAGGGAACATTTAAATTGCTAGTACAGTTGGTGTACCTGCAGCCTTTCTCCAATATACGCCTTGTGTGGTTGACAACTACACTTTGTGTATTCCCTCTAGACAGCCACAAACACTGGTCTGATGGCTCTTCGTGGAGAGGAAGAGAGGGAGGGGTTGACATGTGAATGGGCAGTGCCTATCCCCACACAAAGGGCTGATTACCCTGTACTGATAGTCTGGAGCCAGGGCTAAGAAGAATGGGCCTCTGTGCACTTTAAAGAACCCTCTTTGATGTCACCCCCAGGCACAACTGGGTATAAGTACTGGGTCTCTGACCCACCAAATAAGACACTTCTGGACTCTGTCAGAAGATCTTCTGTGCTGCATCAATGACTGTTACTCTGCTGAACTGCTGACTTGGAAGGACTGCTTTTCTGCTCTGCTGTCTGCAGCCTGCTACCATCTGTCCCTTCTTGCAACCTAACATGATCTCCAAGGGCTTGTTGGCTTGCCTCATGTAGCTGAGACCCAGGAAAATCAAAATTTGTGCCACTGCTCCTATGCCTTGCTCACTGGACGTGCACACAGATACTTGCACAAGTGAATTGAATGCATCTTCTGCCTGCTGGAAGCAGCACAGATGCATCAACCCTTTGCAGGAATAAAATGAGTGCATCACACTTGGGGCTCGAGCACCAACTCCAAAACACTGCATCAACCAACGAATCCCCTGACTGCTAGAAGTGGCACTTAATGCATGGGCATCGATGCAGCACTGAAACCAGAGTATCGCCGCCATCGCTGAAGGAGGATCGACACATTCCTCCGACAGCATGGAGAAAGCTGGCTTATCAGCTGCAGGCTCACTGCACCGCAGCTTCGATGCTCATCTTTGAAAACCAACGCATCGTCATCAACACATGTAAAAAATCAACGCATCCCTCAACTGCGGGAGTGACATAGGTGCATCTTCTAATGCATTAACCCCGCATCTTGTGTTTACGACCACAATCAAGGTACTCTGTTCTCCAGCCCTGTGGGGCTGTTGTACTCAGCCTGTGCTTCATTGCGGTCGGCTTGAACTGTTGACTTTGCCCCGGTCTAGCATGCCCTCTAGAAACTCTTAAAGTTCTATTTGCTTCTAAGCACTATTGTTGCACTTGTTCTTCTAAAATTCATATTTCAAATTGTACTTATTGGATTCCATCAATCAAGACTTTGTAGAGCACCACTAATCACCCTTAGGATCTCAAGACCCTGTTGTGGGTGTGCTGCTCAGTCAAAGAGCCAGGTCTTGAGGTCCCTCCTGAATTGCTTCAGTGATGCAGTCTGTCTGAGCTTGAGAGGTAGTGTGTTCCACGTCTGGGCTGCTGGTAGGAGAAGGCTTTTCCTCCTGCTGTGCTTTCTGGATATTGGGGACGGCTGCAAGGGCAAGCTGGGAAGAACTGAGACATCTGTTGAATACATAGAAGATGAGGTGGTAGTTGAGGTATGCTGGTCCTATGTTGTGCAGTGCCTTGTAGGTGTGGATCAGGAGTTTGTATGCGGTGCTCTTGTTGACTGGGAGCCAGTGTAGTTCTCTGAGGAGGGATTAGAAGCAGCTGTGTTGGGGGATGTCCAGGATGTGTCTGGTCGCTGCATTCTGGACTCTGAAGTCTCGATTGAAGTTTCTTAGTGATGCCGGCATAGAATGTGTTGCCATAGTCCAGTTTGCTAGTGATGGGTGCCTGTCTTCCTCATGTTGGAGGGAATCCACTTGAAAATCATCACCATCCATGTGGCTACTGCTCTCATCCAGTTGTGGAAATTCCTCTTGGCTTCAGCAGAGTCCTTGGACAGGGAGAAGATCAGTTGGGTGTCATCTGAATAGGAGACGTTTATTCCGTGTTGTTTGGTGATCTTGACAAGCGGGGCCATGTGGATGTTGAAAAGCGTTGGGTGAGGTTCTGACTTGAATGGCGATAGTCTGACACTCTGTGTTCTTCTGGTGAAGAAGGACCTGATCCACTCCAGAGCTTTATCTCGGATGCAGGCATCGTAAAATCTGTCGCAGAGGGTGGAATGGGAAACGGTGTCAAATGCATTGGAAAGGTCAAGGAGGATCAGTGCTGCCATGCCTCTGTGGTCCAGTATGGTGCGTATGTCATCGGTGGCTGCTAGAAGTTCTGTTTCAGTGCTGTGGTTGCTTCTAAATCCAGACTGGGATGGGTCTAGGATATGGTGTCTCTCAAGGAATTCTGTGAGTTGCTGGTTGTCAGCCTTCTCCATTAACTTGGCTGTTAAAGGGAGCAGAGAGATGGGTTTGTAGTTCTTCAGCTCCCTAGGGTCAAGAGTGGGTTTATTCAGTAGTGGGTTGATTTCAGCGTGCTTCCAGTTTGAGGAGAATGTGGCGGTCTCAAATGATCAGTTGATGGTTCAGCAGAGGTCCGGTGCTATGTTGGCACTGGCCAGGTTGAGGATATGATGAGGGCATGGATCTGAGGATGCTCCAGAGTGGATGGAGATCATCAGTATTTCGGTGTCCAGGAGTTCAGCATCTTGTGAGGTGCTAGGTCCGTGGTGGTGAGTGATGCTGGTGGGTTATGGTTCTTGAAGCCTTTGTAGATGACCTGGATTTTACGGTGAAAGAAGGTAGCAAGGTCATTGTAGAGGTCTTGGGAGGGAGGGAGGGATGAGGTGCCTGACCTGGGGTTAGTGAACTCTTTGACGATGGTGAAGACCTCTTTGCTGTTGTGAGTGCTGGTGTTGAGGAACGCTTTAAAAGGCGGCTTTCTTGGCGGCTATGATGTTCTGGTGTTGCGTAGTGAATGCAGTTTTGTAGACTGTGTGGTCTTTGGTTGATTTGCTAATCCTCCATTTTCACTCCAGTCATCTGTAGGAGAGCTTGGATTCCTGTAGGTCTGCCGTAAACCATTTGGGTGTTTTGCTCTTACACTTCCCTGCTGTTTTCCTTTGGGGGCTACGTTGATGGTGCAGTTCAATAGCCAGTGATGTAGGTTGAGTGCAGCTTCATTTGCATCTGCTGCATCCAGTGGAAGGGAGTGGCTGAGAGCGTTGGTGAGTCGTGCTTCCACGACTTTGCCCCAGTGTTTGCTGGAAGGACGGGGGGCATAATGTTGTGCGATGTTCTTCGTGTAGGTAAGTGGATGCACTTGTGGTTGGTCCAATGGTGTTCGGGGGTTCGGGAGACGGTGATGTTGTCCCCTGCTGAAAAAACAGGGTCGAGCATCTGTCCAGCTCTGTGAGTGCGGATGTTGACGAGTTGTTTTAGGCCGAGTGTAGTGAGGCCTTGTTTTGTTCAGAATATAATAACATATTTTTCAAAACCTGTCTGGATTCTTTTGTGGTGTTTTCACTGTGGTACTGTGTGTGTGTTTTCCAGAAATACTTTACACACTTGACTCTTTAAATGAGCCTGACTGCTGAGTGCCAAGCTACCTGAGGGTGATCACAGGTAATCTCTAAGTATATATCAGACTAACCCTGACTAGGACTGTGGTTTCTGCTTGCACAGGGTGCATACTCTGACAAACAGACACCAAATTTCTAACAGTATGCCATCTATTTCTACTTCTGTATGAAAAATAATATCACTAGTTCTTCTTATTACAGGTGCTCCGGACACCTTAGTAGATCTGCTCACCAAGCAATCGTTTGTTTTCTGCACTGTCGTCTTTGTAGCTTATGTAAAATTGCACAATGAATGACTCCTTATCATAGTGGCTCTATATGCAATTTTCACTTCTGTTTTAGCTTTCTAAATGTAATAATAGCTACGACGTACATTAGAAACAAAAACAGTTCCAACCACCTGGTCAGTTATGATAGCCTTGGTGTCACACCTATGGTAATATCATGTCAACATTATCGACAAGGGATGTTTGGCTCCATGTGTTATTTGGTACACTTTATGTTTCACCCCTCTGTACTTGTGACACCTTTTGCTATAGATCCACCCCCTTCGAGTTCTTTTTTGACTGATTTAGATTTTGGCGGCAGGGTTACTCCATCACAACTGTGACATATATCCTGTCTGTCAAAATCTAGCAAACAATGGGATTTAGATTTCGGTAGACGGGATATCCCTCACTGTTGTGATGGAGTAACTCCTCCACCAAAATCTAAATCAGGCCCTAAATCTTCACTGTAAAGTTGAAATTATCTTTTGATTTCTTCGTATTTTTCTGTTATAGTGACGCTCCAAATACATAAAAAAAAGAAATCAGCGGGGATTGGAATGTGCTACAGAGAATACAAATAAACAGAAAAAACACATAGGATTTAAATGGCGGTGTTAGAAATGGGGTCTTTGGTTGACAGTCAGGTTACCCCCTGTTCAAGCAAGGACCCTCACTCTAGTTAGGATAAAAGAGAATCACCCTCAGCTAACCCCTGCTTACCCCCTTGGTAGCTTGGCAGAGCAGTAGGCTTAACCTCAGAGTGCTGGGCGTAAAGTATTTGTACCAACACACACAGTAACTTAATGAAAACACTACAAAATGACACAACACCAGTTTAGAAAAATAGGAAATATTTATCTAGACAAAACAAGACCAAAACGACAAAAATCCAACATACACAAGTCAAGTTATGATTTTTTAAAGGTTTAAAATAAAAAGAGTCTTTAGGTAGTTGTAACACCACACTAGCGCTGCTAGTGTGAAAATGTACCTGGTTTGCGGCAAAAATAACCCCGCACGGGCGGTGTGCGTCGAAAATAACCCTGCACGGGTATATGCGTCGAAAACAGCTCGGCTCGGCGAGGCGCGTCGAAAAAGCCAGCCACGCGACGGTCCGAAGTCCCGCGGCGCTGGTTGCGATCTCTCAGCCTTCGTCAGCGATGCTGCGCGTCGTTTCTCCTGCTCCGGGCGTCGATTCTCCGGTCGCGTTTCCTGCGGCGTCGTTTCTCAGCTGCGGAGCCGGCGTCGCGTCGTTTTCTCAGCCGCGATCGGATTCGCGTCGATCTTTTCTCCGCACGGTGCTCGGTGCGTGTATTTTTGTCCTTAGGCTGCCAGCCTCTCCTTTCAGGGTCCCAGGAACTGGAAGGGCACCACAGAGCAGAGTAGGGGTCTCTCCAGAGACTCCAGGTGCTGGCAGGAAGAAGTCTTTGCTATCCCTGAGACTTCAACAACAGGAGGCAAGCTCTACATCAAGCCCTTGGAGATTTCTTCTTCAAGATGGAAGGCACACAAAGTCCAGTCTTTGCCCTCTTACTCTGGCAGAAGCAGCACTGCAGGAAAGCTCCACAAAGCACAGTCACAGGCAGGGCAGCACTTGTTCCTCAGCGATCAGCTCTTCTCCAGGCAGAGGTTCCCCTTGATTCCAGAAGTGTTTCTAAAGTTTGTAAGTTTGGGTGCCCTTCTTATACCCATTTTAGTCTTTGAAGTCACCTTTCTTCAAAGGGGACTCACACCTTCTTGTGAAATCCTGCCTTGCCCAGGCAAGGCCTCAGACACACACCAGGGGGTTGGAGACAGCATTGTCAGAGGCAGGCACAGTCCTTTCAGATGAGAGTGACCACTCCACCCCTCCCTCCTAGCAGAGATGGCTAATCAGGAAATGCAGATCACACCCCAGCTCCCTTTGTGTCACTGTCTGGTGTGAGGTGAAAAACAACCCAACTGTCAAACTGACCCAGACAGGGAATCCACAAACAAGGCAGAGTCACAGAATGGTTTAAGCAAGAAAATGCTCACTTTCTAAAAGTGGCATTTCCAAACTCACAATCTCAAAATCAACTTTACTAAAAGATGTATTTTTAAATTGTGAGTTCAGGGATCCCAAACTCCACCTGTCCATCTACTCTCTAGGGGAATCTACACTTTAATCATATTTAAAGGTAGCCCCCATATTATCCTATGAGAGAGAGACAGACCTTGCAACAGTGAAAACGAAATTGGCAGTATTTCACTGTCAGGACATATAAACCACATTACTATATGTCCTACCTTATCCATACACTGCACCCTGCCCTTGGGGCTACCTAGGGCCTACCTTAGGGGTGCCTTACATGTAAGAAAAGGGAAGGTTTAGGCCTGGCAAGTGGGTACACTTGCCAAGTCGAATGTACAGTGTAAGAATACACACACAGACACTGCAGTGGCAGGTCTGAGACATGATTACAGAGCTACTTATGTGGGTGGCACAACCAGTGCTGCAGGCCCACTAGTAGCATTTGATTTACAGGCCCTGGCACCTCTAGTGCCCCTTACTAGGGACTTACTAGTAAATCAAATATGCCAATCATGGGTAAACCACTTACATACAATTTAAACAGGAGAGCATATGCACTTTAGCACTGGTTAGCAGTGGTAAAGTGCTCAGAGTTGAAAAGCCAACAGCAACATGTCAGAAAAATATAGGAGGCAGGAGGCAAAAAAGTCTGGGGATGACCCTGCATAAGCAAAAGTCCAACACGACCCCCTACCAGCCTAAAGCCAGGGGAGAACAATCAATACCTTGATGTACTTCCCTGATTGGGGCGATAGAACAGGGACCCAGGCCCACAACAGCAGGGGCATGTTCCAGTTCTACGCCTTCCTGACTCCAGTTGGATCCCTCTGTCCATACTCTCAGGGCCCACTAAGCTAACCCATGGGGAACCCTTCTCCACATCTACAGACACCATCTGTGCAACACCTAACTTTACTTTGCTCACAGATGTATTGCAATGGGCAGATAGTACCACCAGGGCCAACACAGTGGTGTTGCCCACTCCACCCCCGGGGTGTGACTCTCGTCCTCCCCCCCCCAGGGGCAACTCTGTCCACCAGGACAGCAAGCCACAGTGGCCCCAGACAACTGTCAGGGATGAGAGCCCGACCTCAGGCCTCTCTAACCACTGTGACTGTGGAGAGTGGGGGGTGGTAGCCCCAGGTGCCTGGCACCCTTTGACCACTCTCTCTTCCACCAGGTCAGGGATGACAACCTGACCCTGGTCCTCCCCTCTGGGGCTCTGTACCCTCCCTGCAGAAGCGGCACCCCCAGAGTCCAAAACTGTCAGGGTGCTTGTAGAAGCAGTCCTGCACAATTCTTCCATCAGTGCAGGGATGTTAACTTGCAACTGATCCTCCAACCTGGGGTCTGTACCTTCAGGTTGGACCAGGGCCAGGGGTGAGGCTTCCCTCCCCCTGCCCTCTCTTCTGGGGTCCTGAACCACCCAACTAGGAGCGGCCCCCCCAGAAGACAACATGGTAGGGGCACTGTTAGCAGTAGCCCCTTCCTCCAGGTCAGGGGGGACACCCTTAACCTGGCCTCCCAATCCAGGGTCTGTACCCACAGACTGGATCACTGCCTGGCAACCCAGGACTTCCTGGGGGGCATACCTACCCCCTACCAGGTCAGAGTTTACCCTCTGAACCTGGTCATCCAACCCAGGGTCACCACCCTGCGGTTGAACCACTGCCTGGCACACCAGGACTTCCTTGGGAGCACACTTACCCCCCATCAGGTCAGAGTTTACCCCCTGAACCTGATCATTCAACCCAGAGTCACCACCCTGCGGTTGAACCATTGCCTGGCACACCAGGACTTCCTTGGGAGCACACGTACTCCCCATCAGGTCAGAGTTTACCCCCTGAACCTGATCATTCAACCCAGAGTCACCACCCTGCGGTTGAACCATTGCCTGGCACACCAGGACTTCCTTGGGAGCACACGTACTCCCCATCAGGTCAGAGTTTACCCCCTGAACCTGATCATTCAACCCAGAGTCACCACCCTGCGGTTGAACCATTGCCTGGCGCACCAGGACTTCCTTGGGAGCACACGTACTCCCCATCAGGTCAGAGTTTACCCCCTGAACCTGATCATTCAACCCAGAGTCACCACCCTGCGGTTGAACCATTGCCTGGCGCACCAGGACTTCCTGGGGGGCACACCTACCCCCCACAAGGGAAACACTTTCCCCAAGGGCCATACAAGAGTCTGGCTGGCGCAGGTCTCCTGACCTCTGCCCATCTGACAGAGTCTGGATTCCCCCCAGCCCAGAAATGGTCTCACCAAGGTCATTCCTGGGGGGCTCTGCACTCAGAGCTGACCCCTGACCCTCCAGGTTCTCCACTGGGGCCCGCAACCCCCTCTCAACCCTCTGTCTGGACTTCTGCAACCCCTCACTAGGAGTGGTACTGCCAGACACCAGAACTGGTGGGACGCTGGCTACAGCCGCCCCCCCAAGTTCTCCTGACACTGTGGGGTCTCCCTCAACAGATGGCCCTATGGTACAGGCTAGGCTCCCCTCCTGGGGTTCCCGCAGGGAACCCTCCAGGACCTGGGACCGGATCTCGGGCACCTTGGGCCTCAACCCATCCCCATTCCCTCTCCTCTGAGACTGGACATGGGGTCCCTCACCCATCCCACTACACTGGGACCTACCTGGGACACTACAATCCTTCCCTACCTCACCTGGTTGGGAACTACCTAGACCACTCCTCTCAGGAGCACCCCCAAATGCCTCTTCAGACTCTCTGGTACTCACCCAGAAGTCTGCCTCCATTGTAAGCTCCCTGGGGTCAGAGAACTCACACTCCACCTGGTGTTGGCATAGCTCTGGAAAATAAGGACTAGACATATGCTCTCCAGCAATTACATCACTCAGCCCCTCACATGAATTAACCAAAGTACCCTTCACCCAACCATCCAGTGACTCTGCCTTGACAAAGCACCCCACATCACCCTCCTGAGACTGGTGAGACAGTACCTGACTGTCCCTGACACTCAACCCACACTCTTCTGGGATGTTTTCACACTCCATAACCAGGACTTCTACCTGGGGGGAACCCCTCTCCCTGTCACTCTCAACTAGAGTCAGTAGAGTGTCCCTCCCACCAGTAGGAATATGACTCCCCATGCCAGTTCCCCAATCCACCTCAGGGACCCTGTGCATCACTGGAGCTACCTCATACCCCTGAACCTCCTGGCGTGTGTTAACTCCCTCCTTCAAGTAGGGCACCACCTCTCTGGGCATGTGTACTTCTGCAGCATCACTGGATATACAATTGTTGCTGCCACCATTCCAGCTGGACTCAGCCCTCATGACTTCCAGCTCTTTCAATTTAAGCTCGTAAGCATAAATCATTTTTTTAATCTCTAAGTCCCTCCTCCTTTCTGCCAGGGCTAAGGCTCTCTTCTCCTCGGCCCTCTTAAACTCTTCCAGACTCCGGATTCGAGCTAGGAGCCTATCATCTCTTTCTGTTCCCTCCTCAGGGCCACTGCCCTCCTCTTTGGAGTAATCCTCCTCCTCAGAGTAGTTATCCTCCTCAGACTCATTTGGTGGTGTTGCCTGACAACGTTTCAATTCATCCTGAAGCAGGGCTGACTCAAGATCCTCCCTTCTGGATTCCTTGTTCACAGCCAGTCCCCTTTCCATGCAGAATGCTTTAAGCTGCCACTTTTTATACATAGATAGGTGCCAGAAATTGACTTCCATTTCTGCAAAGGCTTCACAACCAAAAAACAAAGTCCAAAAATATCATCAATACTTCCAGGAGGACATCAGAGAACAAAAAGCAGAATCACAAGACAAGTAGTATGTGGTCACGTAGTGGTCTGAGATCAAAACAGTAGTGTACACTTAATTACTGTATGTCAAGTACAAATACAAGTCCAATCCCGACCGCTGGTCACCAATGTTAGAAATGGGGTCTTTGGTTGACAGTCAGGTTACCCCCTGTTCAAGCAAGGACCCTCACTCTAGTTAGGATAAAAGAGAATCACCCTCAGCTAACCCCTGCTTACCCCCTTGGTAGCTTGGCAGAGCAGTAGGCTTAACCTCAGAGTGCTGGGCGTAAAGTATTTGTACCAACACACACAGTAACTTAATGAAAACACTACAAAATGACACAACACCAGTTTAGAAAAATAGGAAATATTTATCTAGACAAAACAAGACCAAAACGACAAAAATCCAACATACACAAGTCAAGTTATGATTTTTTAAAGGTTTAAAATAAAAAGAGTCTTTAGGTAGTTGTAACACCACACTAGCGCTGCTAGTGTGAAAATGTACCTGGTTTGCGGCAAAAATAACCCCGCACGGGCGGTGTGCGTCGAAAATAACCCTGCACGGGTATATGCGTCGAAAACAGCTCGGCTCGGCGAGGCGCGTCGAAAAAGCCAGCCACGCGACGGTCCGAAGTCCCGCGGCGCTGGTTGCGATCTCTCAGCCTTCGTCAGCGATGCTGCGTGTCGTTTCTCCTGCTCCGGGCGTCGATTCTCCGGTCGCGTTTCCTGCGGCGTCGTTTCTCAGCTGCGGAGCCGGCGTCGCGTCGTTTTCTCAGCCGCGATCGGATTCGCGTCGATCTTTTCTCCGCACGGTGCTCGGTGCGTGTATTTTTGTCCTTAGGCTGCCAGCCTCTCCTTTCAGGGTCCCAGGAACTGGAAGGGCACCACAGAGCAGAGTAGGGGTCTCTCCAGAGACTCCAGGTGCTGGCAGGAAGAAGTCTTTGCTATCCCTGAGACTTCAACAACAGGAGGCAAGCTCTACATCAAGCCCTTGGAGATTTCTTCTTCAAGATGGAAGGCACACAAAGTCCAGTCTTTGCCCTCTTACTCTGGCAGAAGCAGCACTGCAGGAAAGCTCCACAAAGCACAGTCACAGGCAGGGCAGCACTTGTTCCTCAGCGATCAGCTCTTCTCCAGGCAGAGGTTCCCCTTGATTCCAGAAGTGTTTCTAAAGTTTGTAAGTTTGGGTGCCCTTCTTATACCCATTTTAGTCTTTGAAGTCACCTTTCTTCAAAGGGGACTCACACCTTCTTGTGAAATCCTGCCTTGCCCAGGCAAGGCCTCAGACACACACCAGGGGGTTGGAGACAGCATTGTCAGAGGCAGGCACAGTCCTTTCAGATGAGAGTGACCACTCCACCCCTCCCTCCTAGCAGAGATGGCTAATCAGGAAATGCAGATCACACCCCAGCTCCCTTTGTGTCACTGTCTGGTGTGAGGTGAAAAACAACCCAACTGTCAAACTGACCCAGACAGGGAATCCACAAACAAGGCAGAGTCACAGAATGGTTTAAGCAAGAAAATGCTCACTTTCTAAAAGTGGCATTTCCAAACTCACAATCTCAAAATCAACTTTACTAAAAGATGTATTTTTAAATTGTGAGTTCAGGGATCCCAAACTCCACCTGTCCATCTACTCTCTAGGGGAATCTACACTTTAATCATATTTAAAGGTAGCCCCCATATTATCCTATGAGAGAGAGACAGACCTTGCAACAGTGAAAACGAAATTGGCAGTATTTCACTGTCAGGACATATAAACCACATTACTATATGTCCTACCTTATCCATACACTGCACCCTGCCCTTGGGGCTACCTAGGGCCTACCTTAGGGGTGCCTTACATGTAAGAAAAGGGAAGGTTTAGGCCTGGCAAGTGGGTACACTTGCCAAGTCGAATGTACAGTGTAAGAATACACACACAGACACTGCAGTGGCAGGTCTGAGACATGATTACAGAGCTACTTATGTGGGTGGCACAACCAGTGCTGCAGGCCCACTAGTAGCATTTGATTTACAGGCCCTGGCACCTCTAGTGCCCCTTACTAGGGACTTACTAGTAAATCAAATATGCCAATCATGGGTAAACCACTTACATACAATTTAAACAGGAGAGCATATGCACTTTAGCACTGGTTAGCAGTGGTAAAGTGCTCAGAGTTGAAAAGCCAACAGCAACATGTCAGAAAAATAAAGGAGGCAGGAGGCAAAAAAGTCTGGGGATGACCCTGCATAAGCAAAAGTCCAACAGGCGGTATATATTTCAAAGATCTTTTTGTCAATGTTGTCAACAGAAAATGTTTTTTTTTTCGATTCTCTTTAATGATGCTACTTATTTCGGACTAAATCTGCATAACCCTTTAGCTTCCGCTATATAATTGCGAATTAACAATTAAAGACTTAATAACATGTTACATTTAAGAGTCAAAATACATTTTTAGCAATATATTATCTCTTAAACAATTACTATTTCATTTTCGTTTTGTCTGACGATCACTGGAAGGCTTCAAGATATCCCTGCATCCAATCTTTTAAGGTTGTCACTTCCCAGAAAAGCTCCTTAAATAAAGTAGTTATTTTGTCAGAAAGTCGAACTCACATATTCAGTAAAATGCATTCTTAAACTGTGGGGTCCACAGGATTTCGCAGGATAAACTCTAAGTAGCAAGAACATGCAGAAATAAATTAAAAGCTTTCTATAACAGATTGGTCGTAATCCATAAATCTTTTTTCCAGAGATACAGCCCGACATAATGACATCACTCATTTTTCAAAATAATCGGATTACCAAATATATATTTTCACCTTAAGAAGGACATTAAATATTGAAAGTAAAACATGTCCACTCTGAAGGTCAGGAACAAGATGTTTACCATCATCATTCCACATTCCACATCAATGTTTACCGTTTCTGTTTTCACTCAAGGACCACAAACCTAACATAACACTACACAAGAACCGGTTTGCATGCCTTAGTCAAGTGAATCAGTATTTGTCTTGCTAATTCTTTAAAAAGGAAAATATAATCTACCAATTAACATTGTCCTAATTGAAAAGTGGGTACTGTTATTCTGATTCACAGATTATTGAACTGTTCATGCTATTAAATTCCCAATATTATTCATAATTAACATGCTGAAATTAATGTTTGTTATATACATACTTATAAGTGTCTTTTTCCAAACCTTTTTGCAAGGCTGTAACTTGAGAGGATGAGGAAATTAGAGAACTTTAAAAAATACCTTTTCTAAATATTTGTTTACATTTTATGAAAAATGATGTTCCAGGAAATGTGTTTCCTTCTCTTTAACATTTAGGATACTGGGGAACAGCGGTGCAGTTTCGCATGCATACTCACACATTTACACGGTCATTCAGATGGAGGTTCGGTAGTGCAGATGAGGGTGGTAACTCATTAAAAATGTTTGTGAATAACTATAAAGTCATAACTCTATGTGTGCTCACCCCATTTGCATTGCATGTTCTCTACCACCCGTTTGACACTCCCCTGGGAATGCCTACATCAATTACTTCAGGTGTCATCTTTTAAATGCAGATTCCCACAGGCAACGAATATTTTCACATGCAAAGTTACAACTCCGCTTTTCAATTTGGTGTTGTGCTTTAGAAATGGATTCCTACTTTTTCGTCACTAAGCCTGACTTTCACGCAGGAGAAACTTTGTGAATCAGAACCATTCTATTTATATTATGTAAATATGTAGCAAATACGATGCACTTTGTTTTCACAGCAGTAGTCATATTGCAATCTACCTCTTGATCTAACTTTCACAAGAAACTAACCTACTTTTTTATGTGTGTGTCTTAATTGAATGGTATATTTATACATCAAAATCCACACTGAATCAAAGACCATGCAATTAGGAAAGATATGTGATTTAGTTGATTTAATGCTGATCTTGGATTTGGGGCTACATCCCAATCCTGTTTTTAGTGGTAGGAAGACTCAGAACGGACCATGTTTTTTTTCTGAAATTGCTCACACATGAATTTAGGAAAATCTGCAAGTTAATGCGTGAACTGAAAACAGCACAACCAGGAAGCAGGAGAGGCAGTTGTAGCTTTTTTTATTCCAAGTTTTGTTGGCTATAACTCATAGACTAACTCTGAGATTTTCCAAGTTAACGCACTAACAGTTTAGGGAAAACAACTGCAAGCACCATTTCTGCTTCTCTGCGGAGATGAAAATGGGATTAAAACTTGGTTTACGCACAGGGCCAAAAATCTTGTGATTCTGCACAAATTACTTATGGCCTCATTCTTTTGGACTGAACTCAAAATCCTCCGATTTCTAGAGAAAGCTTCAATTCAGAGCAATTATATTATCTTCCACAATGCTATTCTTATGGTCAGGGCTTGCTTTTGGGCGATGCGAGCGGTGCCACCATACTGGGTGCCAAGGTCAGGAGGTGCCATTTCTGCTCTGAAATCGGCACCGGTCGCATCACTCAAAAGTCTACGTAATCACAGTTGTCCCTCTTTAATTTCTACGAGATTGGTCTTCGTAGAAATAGAAGAGCAATAACAGGTTTAAGCGGTCATGAGGAGCACATTACAGAGACAATTCTTCCAGGCACGCGCCTCAGTGAAATGTTTGCTTATGGGGCATCAAGAGTCAGAAAATAGCAGAAAAGGTCTTGCAATGTTTGGTGATTTCATTTAATTGATCTTGATACAGAAAGTCGAGCCCTGCTCTTCTGCAGCATATCAAAGAGCAGGCTGATTCAACAATTTATTTCAAACAAACACTGAATGGCCTGTTAAAAAATAATGCAAATGATAATGTAGTACTTTCTATCTAAAATATGTGCTCAGGCCTTTGCAAACTTTTTAAACGTGAACAAATGAATGTAATTTTTCTCTTTTTTAACTGGCAACCTTAGTTCCTATATTTCTGTTTTTCAACTTTAACCCCTGCTTTGGGATTTTGTTAAGGAAAATGAATGCATCTTCCATTGGTGCAACAGGTGCAGTGGTGCCAGGGCCCAGGGGCCTTAGAGGCCTATTGAACCCTCAATATTGCTATATTATGTCACTCAAGCGGAGGCCAGGTAGCCCATATGTTTTTTGTTCTCGGGCCTGTGACACACTATCTACACTACCGATTGAATGGCGATTTAAATAAGTTAATTTTTGAATACTTGGATAAGAAAGCAATAAGAAGAGGGTACCATCAAGTAGAAAAAACTGCACAAACCGTGGCTGTATCAGTGTGGTGAGCACATGATGTATAACTCCAGGGGGACATTGTTTTAATACAAATATAATGTAGATGAGTGTTGAATCCTGATGCCAATCATGTTCTATATTGTATTTTGATGAATGAAGTAGTAATCTGACCTCGATAATGTACACTTACAGACTGGTGAGAGTAAGTGGTGCATATATATTATAAAGTCCATGAATGCAAGATTGTTTTGTAATTTGAGAGTAGATAAACTCTAAGACTGAGCTGTTTAATAGTTCCCTGTACAAACTACTTTATTGTTGAGCTCATTGAATGTGTTCATACAATTCTTTTCAACAAACTAAAACATATTCATTCCTATCAATCTCTATTTGCCTTATTTTCATCAGTTCTATAAGGGGCTTCCATTTTCTGACCCATGACCCAAGAAATGGGAAGCAGCATTAGAGAACGGGTCCGCTCGAAAGGGGTAAAGCAAAGGATTAGAGTAATAGGTTGGCTAACTTAGCCAAGCGATAAAGCAGGGTTATAGTGCATAAAAAGAAGCATCAGAGTGTCCCTAATTCTGAGTGTAATAGGTATGCAGATAGTGAGTGCGGGGGATCGGTCAAAGGCATAACTAAAAACAAAATATTATGCAACTGTTTTATTGGTCATTCACCTTCAAGTAACTGCATATAAAATATTTCACGCAGGTTAAATAAAAATAAAGGCAAGTTAAACAAATCAGTGGAAAATACACTCTTTTACATTATGAAACCTCAGTTGGTTAATGTGATTACTGTGAAGTCTCTGTGTGTAACTAAAGTGTCTCACAAAACTGAATTGCAGTTACTGCAGTAAGGAATAGTGACTTAGGTATTTATAGTGCTTCGAGAGCCAAGTCTGTGACAGAAATCACTGTGAAAAAGTAAGTATTTCAAAATTGTAATACACACAGCATAAAATAGACTGTCGCAAAATGTTCAAAAATGTTCAGGGCCAGACTTAAAATCAATTGATTCAATGCAGCAAGACACCTTGTTGCACTGTGTTGAATGGGGAGAGGAAGAATGCACAATATTTACTGATATATGGTGCATTTCTGCTGTATCTCTGTGCAGGCGGATTGTGTCCTACCTAGCGCCAATGCATGCACCTTTGCGCCATGGTGTAAGGGTGCCTGTGTTACAGACAGGATTGTTTTTGTGAAAACAATCATCAAAGACATTTTCCTCTTCTACGTGTGGTGCATAATGTAGCACATTTATAAAGAGAATATAATGAGGTGAAATAAACATATTTCTCCTTGTTACGCATCTATTGGGATGGCATAGCATTATTATGCATTCCCAGTAAAACGGGGAATGCTCCAAAATCCATGGATGGATGTGTGAGAAAGCCCACATTCCACCTATGAAATGTCTTCCTAACACAGAGTAACACAAGGTAGTGACTAAATGCTGCCTTGCGTTTCTCTGGAATTACCAAGCCATGCAGGACCACGCAAGATGGCTTTGTGTGGCTTGGTAAATCTGACGTAAGCCCTTGCGTTGCCAAGTGTTACCTTCCGGGACCCAGTAACACAAGTAAATCTCAGAATTAGTGTTTAATAAGAAATAAGCACTTCCAAAATGTATATTTTAGTAATGCACAATTGGACTCTACCTAATACAAATATTTTGTATCTGTCCATTAAAAGGACACACTTCAGAACTCAGCTGGTAAAACCCTTACTCTACCTCTCAAAAAGAAGAACTTTGTCAGCATGAAGCTTCAAATGACTCAGCAAATCTAAAGACTGATAGGGAGCCAATATAGGCTTTAATGTATTGATTACAAAGATGCACCCATTTAATTTCTTGAGGTAGCAAGAGCCCTGGTGAGAGGGCTTTTTTTTCTTATGTACTCTATCACTCCTTCAGCTTCATAGTGACTCCTCCACTTTTGCCTTCTAGTCATAGGCATTTTAAGGTTGGTATCTGGGTATGTGTGGTATTTGAGTAGTACATACCTTGCAAATCATCTGCAAGACATTGTACAAGATCAGTCACATTGATACAGGAAACACATGATAGTAGGGATAGCTTGGCTCTTGGTGCAAAAGTGTACTATTATTGTGCTGTTATGTAGGATTCTTTAAAGACGTGTGTCTTGAATGCTTTCCACAATTGGAGCAGCATTTGTGGGCAGTCCTAATGGATATGTGATAATATGTTGTGCCTAATCCTGTGCGTGAGTGGATGGAAAAGTTAGCTGCTCTGTTTTTTCTTTCTATAGTCCTTTTAGGTGCCAGTTTGATGGTGTCATGGCTGTGGGTATGCTAAGTCACCAGAGATTGCTTGTCTGCAAGATAAGAGTGGATGGTGTTCTCAATGTCTATGTAAATGATGCAGCTGGTGTTGAAGATGATTGTGATCCAACAGAATGGAGGTGATGTCATATTTCCTCAGTGATAACCCTAGCTTGAACTCAAAAGTCAGTTACAAAATGTTAGTGTAAACATATAATTTAGAAATCTTGCCATACATTTGCACTGAGCCCATGAAATCTATGTACTCTGGACCTAAAAAGGAAAGGGATAAACAGGAGATTTAGAAAGCAGGAGGATCTGTAAGATGCCTATAGCCATGTGTGTGTGTACAGAGATTCTATTTCATTGCAACAAAAGTGTGCCACTTTTAACCTTCCCATAGTCCTAATAATTTCAATGTGTTACTGATGATAAGTCAACATTGTACTATTATTCCATTCACTCTGTTGCAGTTAGTATGTTGAAAGTAGTATGTAAGTGGGAATATAAAGAGGGACAAGTTATGTGTTATCTATTCAATAATTAATATGCACTGTTTGCGCACGTAGCACATTTTATTATGAAATTATTCTCTCCATTTGCATGATCTCAGTCTGTAGTGCCCCTTCTCAACCAGGTACCCTTCTACAACTAAACCAGAAAGCAGATTGGATAATACAAATATGGATGCAATGCCTGGTGCAGTTATAATGAAATTCAAGTTCTGAGACCCCAATCCCAGCCTATCACATGACAATTAGCGCATTAAACTGACACAGAAATGTTGCACATTTTTCAGGCTAACATCAGGAACTGTAATTTGACAGAATGAGACTAAAAAAGTAATCAGGAGCACAAAGTCGGAAGAGGAAAGCAGAAAGTGAAGCACAAAAAGAGAAATCTGCTAAAAGGCTTTATGAATTTTTTACGACTTGGTGGACCATCTGAAAAATAATGTGATGAAGAAGCGGGGTCATCATTTCAGTGTTGAGATTCTACAAATTTTGAATAAGAGTCATCTCTGGCTTCAGGTGAAAAAGAAATTGACGATAACTCAGCTGATGCTCTAAATAATCAAACTAGTACACTGTCAAATGGGCACAACACCTCGTCAACTTCCATATATGACACAGCTGGTCCAGACAAATTAAATTCTACATTTGTGGATAATATTGTAACTTCTGGTCAACCCGAAATAGACAATATAACATTCCCTTCAGCTAAAAATAAACTTCATTTTTCTGAAATCTTTCAGATGAGGAAACTTGACAATGGTGAAATAATAAAGCACAGATGGCTGGTTTATTAAAAAACTAGGCTGTGCATATTGTTTTTCCTGCAAACTGTTTCCATCTGTAAAGTCACAAACTTCTCTAGGAAGTACAGGTTTTCGTGACTGGAGACACATTAGTATTCGTTTGAAGGAGCATGAAAAATCACAGGATCACATGACATCCTATTGTGTTTGGATGGACACAGAGGTAAGACTTTGGTTAAATAAAGGTGTGGATGCATCACATCAGCAAATGATAAA
This sequence comes from Pleurodeles waltl, assembly GCF_031143425.1. NCBI lineage: Eukaryota > Metazoa > Chordata > Amphibia > Caudata > Salamandridae > Pleurodeles > Pleurodeles waltl. The sequence goes on from NC_090437.1 coordinate 1,063,776,281, forward strand.
CCAAGAAACTATTCATTTGAGAGGTGTTCTAGAAAGGCTTATGTCTGTAATTTTTTTTTTATCTGATCATAACCTAGCATTTAGGGGATTGTCTGATAAGCTATTTACTCCAAATAATGGCAATATATTGGGATTAGTACAATTTCTTGACAGGTTTGATGTGGGGACCAGAGAACATTTGAGAAGTGTTTGTGCTAAGGAGAAAAACGATCATTATCTTGGAAAAAACATACTGAATGAACTAATCAATCTTTTAGCAAACCAATGCTTAATGATATTCTACTTCGAGCAAAGACAGCACAATGTTTTTCTGTTATATTAGACTGCACACCTGACATAAGTTATTCTGAAAAGCTATCATTGATCATATGGTTTTACTAATATCACAAAAAAGAACATCTCTGTAAAGGAGCATTTTATAGATTTTAAAGAGGTGAATGACTCCACAGGTGAAGGACTAACAGAACTTTTATTAGGAGTGCTGAAAGAGCGTGACTTGACTTTTCAAAATCTACGAAGTCAAGGCTATGATAACAGTGCCAACATGAAAGGTCTAAATAAAGGTGTCCAGGCCAGCATTCTCCGAATTAATTCAAAAGCGCTTTTTCTTCACTGCGGTTGTCATTCTGTGTATTTAGTGATATTGGGTGCAGCTGCAGCATCAATAGAAGCTTTTTGGAGTACTGCAAAGAACTTACACTCTGTTTTCTGCTTCAACTCAACAATGGAGGATGTTACTAAATTATGTACCTACTCTAACTCTAAAGCCATTAGGTGTAACTCATTGGGAAAGCCGCATCGAAATCGTAAAAGCGCTGTGTACCCAAATAAAAGAAATTTATGATGCCTTAAAAGAAATACATAATTCAAATGCAGTAGATGCAAGTATCTGACACAAAGTATATTGCCTGACTGAGCAACCTATTGACTTCAAAGTTCTGATAGCCCCTTCTGCTTGGTATGACATTTTATATCAAATCAATATTGTCAGCAAACAATTGCAGAGTGAAAAAGTAGATGTTACAACTGCAACAGTGTTGATAGAGGGCACTCTAAACTTTTTATCCTCATACAGAGAGAATAGATATGAAGAAGCAAAGATCTTGAAGCCAACACTACTTTCAAAGATACACGCAGACATAAAAAAGAGGATGTCTGAGTATGAAGGTTTTGATTAAATGACTATAAACCGAGAGGAAACATTTAAGCAAGAATTCTTTGTCATCACAGTCGATGCAGCCCTAACGTCTTTAAAAAAAAGTTTCCAGCAACTATGTGATTATACAAAGTTGTGGGGATTCTTGTATAATTTGAAATCTCTACCTGAAGGTCTTTCTGCTTGTTGCAGGGATTTACATGTAGCCCTTACTGATGATCTTCTGATATTAACAGGTCAGACCTAAATGAAGAATTATAGCACTTTCAATGTATTCTCCTTGATGGTAAAAATACTCCTCGTGAAGCATTGCAGTTTCTACATGACATGAGTATGCAAGATATCTTTCATAATATTTGGGTGGCTTTGCGCATACGTTTAACTCTTTCACTGACAGTGGCTAGTGGAGAGAGAAGTTTTTCTAAGCTAACATTAATTAAAACAAATTTATGATCCACAATGACAGATGAAAGGCTATCATCTTTGGCAATCCTATCCATTGAAAATGATATTGCACAACAGCTGGACTTATCCACATCTATCTTGACATTTGTTCAAACAAAAGCCTTTAAAGTTAAATTTACTTGAATTTTGCTAATTGTATTTTATGAAATAAACACAGTTAGAAAATGTTAATAATTACATAAACAAGATATGCATATTATTTTAGGCTATACAATAAAAAGTTATATTTGACTCATGATGTCTAAATATTTTTTTCCTATAAAACCGTTATCACATTCACATGATATTTGAGCATACATTGTATATACTCTGAGTGAGCATACAAGGAAAGTGCAGCAACACTTTCCTTGCATCCCTTAGCGCTCTCCTACCACCACCATGTGTGAGCCGTATTTAAAATACAGCGCAGGGTAGGGGGAAATAGCATCATTTTTGTTTACGCTATTGATGTACTCTGCAGGAGTAGTTCCAACATTTTGGCACTATTCCTGCAGAGTACACATAGGCCCATTATAAATAATGGTATGCCCCCTTTTAACACCTGCTCTAAGCAGGCGTTAAAAGTGCCAAAATAAATGGTGCAAGGAAATCTCTTAGATTTCCTTGCACCATTTTTTTTTACTCCCCCCAAAGGGGGAACACCCCTTGCATACATTGTGCCTAGCGCAGGCATAATGTGATGCAAAGGTTTACAAAGTGCCACAATGCATGCATTGCTCCAGTTTGTAAATATTGTGTGGGGAAAATGACACTTTAACGCCACCTTAGCATTAAAAAAATACTATGGCGGTGCTAAGGTGGCGCTAGGGGCTCTTAAATATGTCCCAGTGTTTGTTGGGGTGGGGCGCCAACAGAGATTGTCGCACAGGGTGCCACAAACTCTAGAGCCAGCCCTGCTTATGGTGGAGAAAATATAGGTGGACTCTTGCCATCTGCTCACTTTTGGGTAGCAGAAGTGATATTACACACCATTTGACCCCTAATAACATCACTGGGTTGAATCGTCCCACAGTTATCCCCTCAATAAACTCCTATCCTGTTGCTGTGAGGATAAGAAAATGACAATAAGATCTCTTTGAGCCTAGTCACCTTCCATTCCCCCACCGTCCTTGATTGAAAAAAAAAAGTAGAAAGGGCAGTGCCAGGTGTACAAAATAGCTCTTTCCCCCTTGCTACCCCAGTGAACTCTATTCTCTCGTACATTAATTTAAAAAAACATATTTTTCAATTCTTTTTTGTCTTTCTTGGTTAACCGGCAATGTAAAAAAAAAAAACAGTACTTCAGATAAAATCCACAAGTTGCAAGAGCACTCTCACAACAATAGTCGAACAGGAGGATATCACATCATGTGTCAGAAGAAAGGAGTCAATAGGTAAGGGATATCCAAAGACAGGATGTTGTGTTAAAGAAATAGTGCCATTTGAGGTTACATGAAACCCTGAGAGTCCAACTTGTTGCTCAATTTATGGGGGGGGAGGGTGGGCTGTTTCTGATAAGCCACCTTCTTTCTATCACACACCAGTTCATATCATTGCCACGTTCTGCTACACCTTGAAGTTCTGGGCGAGCTCAGTAAGGCTGTATTCTCCTCATAATTTACTCTCATCTAACACTGTTAAGGGCTCAAGTAACAAGTCACTTATATCCATTGTGTGTGATTTACAGATAAATCACCACCAAGCAATCCACGTGTCTAACCCTGTTTGTTCCTGTGAGGAAAATGAAAATGCTCTCAAAGTGAAAAAAACGAAAAGCAGATCAAAGCACCCTCATTGTCATTACAATCAGATACATACTTTTCTCACATTTTTACCTCACCCAAAGGTGAAAAAAAAAATGCATTTAATCGGGGTAATCAGTAACTAAATAACGTAAGAAACACGAACGCGGACGTGTATAGACACTTACTTGCAGATTGTTTTGGAGAGTGTTAACATTTTTCTAAATCACCAGCACTGCTCACACTATATGTTATACACAAACGTTTTTTAATTATCAAAGAAAATATAATGTAGAGTATTAATCAGTGGTACATCTCAGGCCACGTCATATCGCATTGTCAGGATACTGACACAAACGAATAAGCTTAAGATGGCTACTCTCAAACCTATTTAAAAACAAAACACGTGGGAGCAGGAGAGTTTCACTGAGTAAATGAAACACCTCTGCTCTCGAATTTATTGCATTTTCCAATAAATAATTAATCATAAACTGCAGACGTCATAAAGGAATAGAAAGGTGAGGGTTGCCTCAAGGCTACCAGAAACAATTGCTATACAGAAACTGGAGCATGACAGGAATGACAGTAAAGTGCAGCACTTGCTTTCTGGTGCAGCAAGTATACAATCAGCTGTGCAAACTGTAATTTAATGTCTCACTGATATTGGGCTGCAGTTTCACAAGATTGGAAATAACTTGTTTAAAAAAGTACAGAATAAAAACTCTACGCACGGCTGAATTTAAAAGGCATTTGCAGACAATGAACTATAGGAGGACTACTAGCAGATTTACTGCCCCTAATAGTTAAACTATTCCACCGATAACTTTCAATCAATTATTTCACTCATAGTAAGCAACATTCTTAAAAAGATTCGCTAAAACATAACCAATGCCAGGGGGATTAAAATACAAGATCATACACCGCATTGCAAGCTGCATCTGAATGTTACACATTATTGAATTGTTGCTTGCCAGGAAGCAATATTTCTCTCAGTTTTTATTCAGTCTGAAACATCGAATCTACCCAAACACAAGTCTTCTGCAAATCAGTTAATTGTTCTCTTAATTTCCAAACATTTTCCTCACAATGTGTTTTGCACAGAAAACTGTGGGATTTTCCATCGACTATTTGACAGTGTTTACAGTCATTTGCTAACAGCCAAAATGCATCATCTAGAAAATGATTAGCTTACGTCCCTTTGCGCAGGAAGCAATGAGGACCTGCCTGAAACAGGTAGAATACTACCTTGGTTGCCAGCATCATTCTGGAAGGATTGCAGATCATCCGTCTAACAGTCCCACAGTAATAGCCCAAAAGGGATTTGGGTGGAAAGAAAGGACAAAAAATAGAATGGATTCCATATGCTTTCTGAAAACTCTTTTGGATGATAAATATATGACCAAAGTTTAATATGTACACTAGCCAAAAGGAATATATACAATGTGCTTGATTATTAATAAAAATAATTAATTACAATTTATGTGTCATGAAACTAGAACATATATTGTTCAAATGAGAACACCCACATTGTTATATGAATGTGTTTGTTAAACATAAGGGAATCTAAGCATTAATTTAAATGCTTAATGCCCACGTGACAGCAAAATTGATCCTTAGTCACAGAAGTAGAATCAATGCACATTTGATCAGACTGACTGATATGGAAATGTTGCCAGTAGAGCAAATGGCTTCAATCATAACTGTAAGGGCTGTGGTGGCAGGGTGGGCATTAGCCTGGGGCTGTGAATGCAAAAGGTGGTGCACACCCAAAAATTCATTAGTGTGCCGTATTCAGAAACATTTTCCAAGTCACTAAAAACCATCACGGAAATGTAGGCAAATGTACTTTTATAATTATGTTAGAGAAACGAATGCTCTCTGCCAGGCTTTTGGTTGCAATATTGCATTTCAACCAATTTTCTAGTTTTCTTTTCCACCGGAAAAAGTCTCTTATAGGAACTCCTTCCATTATGTCCATTTCAAAATGTTCTGTCATAGTTAGTTCATTAAATTTTCTGTCTTCAGGACAAACTTCAAAATATGTCTGGTGGTCAGACTGTGTCTGGAAATAAAGGCATCTCCTCTCCTCATACACCCCATACCATCTAATCTTTGTTCCATGTTAAACCCTCTATAACGTCCTCTAAACATTTTCGGAATGTTGTCTCAGAACCTGCCTCATTTGCTCTTATTTACAGTAAGGTGCCCTGTAGTAACCTATATTCTGTCGTGTTCGCCTGCGCGTTGTTTTTTCTTGGTCTTTTTTTTGGAAAATCAATAAGCCTTAATTTGCATGCCCTCGGTATCCCATATAGCACCTAAGGCTCTGCTTCACCTACACTAAAAACACAGACTTCAGTCTAAATATAATTTACCCTCTTATCCGCTCCTTCCTGATATCCCTTCCTCTGACTATGACTCTGTAACTTCACTTGGACACATTGACGAGAATTGAGAAAAAGCTGCTTATGTCAATACAGGATCACAACCCCCAGAATGCATATCAGAATAACCTTAAGGTGACGTCACATCCTTTCATTTCACCACCCTACCCATTGTACGAATGACATGATCAAAGTGCATTCACGTTAGCTTTAATAAATGTATTTTCAATTTTCCCTCCACCAACATCTTACTGGATCAAAGTGTTAGGTACTAGCATTCACCATTTCAGGGCAGGTCCGTGATGACTACAATCCATCATTGATGTACATAGGCACCTCAGTGATTCATACATTTTAATCCTTTCCCATGGCTCATAATGTCAAGCCTGTGAAAATATCGGGCGGTTGGCTTCATAAGCAACTACCATGTCAGATGAACACAGAATGAAGACACACATGTCAGAGGCATGAACTCCGACTGGGACATTGCCTGAGAGGATTAACGTCTCCCTTGCCCAGTTGGGGTACAGGATGTCAGGCTTAGGGGAATGTTGCAATTTAACTGGCCTGAGACTTTCATGGGCGAACACAAGGTTGAGGTACTGACAGACAATACTTTCAGAAGTCTACAGGGCAAAAACCTTAATGATCAATGAACACAAATGTATGGTCCATGAGGGCGTGGCACAGATGATGACATTGTGGGGCTCTTGATTTCCTAAGGGTGACAACATGTGAGATTTGGAATCATAGGCAGGTTGAATCATTAGCAGGCATATCACCTACATAGCAATAATGGGGAAAGCAGTTCTCTGTGGGAAGAAAAGCCCTATGCCCTTCTCATCCATAAGGGTGAACGCTTTTTGGGCATTATGTCCAATATATGTTCCTGTTTGTTATTTATTGTTAATTATTATAGTTTATTAAAGAACCGTCTGCTGAATGTGTGCAGTCTTTATGACATGCATATATTATCTAGCCACCAGCACTTAAAAATGGTTCTTTCGATGTAGGTCAGAGCTTCTTTTAACTATTGCATTGGTACTGCTGCTCTTTATAGGGATCTATTGAAACAGTGGCAAAGTGTGTTTATAATTTTGTTCCCCATGATTATATTTTCAGGGGGTTGGTTACGTTTTTGGTTCTTTCCAGCGGTGTTGCAAGGAAATATAGTGATTCAGAAAATATATTTTTATAATTTTCTAAAAGGTTTCGGAGGTAGAACACCTCTGCCCCCACCTGTGAGTGTCTGTTCTGAACAACCTCCTTTCTCACTTCATGATTAGGAAGCTTTTTTAAACATTTGGGAATAATGCCACCCACGATTCCATGCAAAGTGGCCTTCCAGTGACTCATCAGGACCTTACTGATTATATGCATGGTTATCATTTTACAATAAGTGTAAAAATGCCTTCTTCCTTGAGATGCATTCACTCCTTTTACTGTATACGTCTGTTCAGTTCAATACATAGTTTGGTTTTGCTTCTATAATGGAACTATCTTTGAAACAAATGTCATTATAGTTGAGACATGTATATTTCTTTCTGAGAGCCTTTTAAATCCCCTCAGCTAGCCTTCTCACTTCCTAAAACAAATAAATTGTCATATTATTTGGAGAACGTGTGTATTAATATTTAACTTTATAGACAATAACAGCACAAATATTCTTCTTCTGCTTTTATGTCTAATTCAAACATTTTAATCCATCAACTTTGTGCTTTTTCTTACTGATTTAACCTAAGAGATGCTTGTCACCAGACATAGGACCAGAGGTCCCGTATAAGGCCCAGTAAAATCAAAATGCACTCAAAGTTGTGATCCTTTCTTTCTGAAGGGAAGCGGGCTGTTAGCAGTCAGAGCAGAATCTTCATTTTTGGGATTGCAAATACTGACTTAGGTTTGGTTGTCCTTATCAACAATAGCAAAGCTAAGCTAAATATCACCATATAGAATAAACCTAGTCCGGTGGCTCAAATGTATGCAAGGACTTACATCCTTAAAAATAGTGATGTTCTTTTTGGATGGGCAAGACACCAATTAAACTCATTAAACGAAGAATTGTTTGCCATATTGTATTCCGCCCTTAACAGTTTCTCCTACCTCTTTATGCAAAGTCAAAATGTTTTAATCGAGCAGCTATTCATTACCTTCTTGTTCAAATTGATCAATTATATTCTTATTAAAAAAACTAACAATAATCTAAATAAAAACAGAAGAGACATTACACCTCTAACTAGTTATGGTTTGCAGAACATTTCTCCATATGTAGTAATGCCAGACATATTTTAATAAACAAATTTATAGTTCCACAGAACATTAGCATAACTTGGGACTTCATTGATCACGGTTACCCTGTTTGCCAGAGATAAATATGTATTGATGTCTTCCGATTCACAGATCATACAATGACAGTCCAAGATAAGATGCTAAATCTTCTTTTATGCACTTTGAAACACTTGTCTCTGTTAAGAGTGTGCGACAATTTAATTAATTATAGAGATTTTAAGAAACATGGTCAGTTGTCAGCATGGAAGTAGACTAAGAAACCTAAACAAGTCAATTGAACAGCTCAAAGGTGATATTGATTTTTTATTTTATTTCACAGACTAGATATAAACGGATGGCTTAGAAGTGAAAGATTATTTGTCCTCCTTTCAAGCATCATTGCATGAATTATAAATTACTTACTGTTTTTTAGGCTTTTAAAACAATGGCCAAAAATGACATATCTATTAGCACATTATGATTATGTTTAAAGCTCTCAGATATAAACTATCACCACACTTAAATGCAGGGTACAACTCAAGCCCCTGCAGACACTGCAAAGCCGGAGATCTCAAACCCTTCAGGGTCCCTCAGACCCTGAGGGTGCCCCCGCATTCATCCCAAGGCCTATGGATATTTGAGAGATACAGAATACTTAGGGGCTCATCGTCACCATCATTATGTGATAAATGTTTTTGGATGATGTAAGAATAAGCTTGAAAGTTCCTTCTTTTGACTTATAGTGTTGCACCTTTATCTGATATTGAGCAGCGTAATGAGATGACAGCTCTGTACTGCTGTGTAACTTATTCAGATGGGCAATAGCGAAGTATGTCATGTATGCTAAGGAGCAATATTTTAAGAAACCATTGGTTGAAGGGGGATGGGGGATGAAAAGCCCTCTCAGGCAACAACCATAATCCTTGTCAGGGTAGACCACAAAAGTCACTATATTAATCTGTGTTTAACCCTCTGGTAGCTTGGCACCAAAGCAGTCAGGCTTAAGTTAGGATCCATTTTTTAAGTATTTATGCAGCACACAACCAGTAATAAAGTGAAGACACAACAAAAGAAAAATCCCAAAGCAATTTAGAAATATAGATTAAATCTTAATAAATTAAATTATGTCAGAAAGACAAAAATCCAATCAATAGAACAAGGGATATTCAATTTGTCATCTTTCAGTAGATATAGTGACTTATAGCACAAAGCGCCACTCACAGTCACCTGGTTGTGCTAGAACATGGGAAACTGACAAGGTTAGGCACCTCAAGATGGAGCATGGGCCTGATACATGGACCAGTTTAGCCCTGCTGGAAAGGTTACCTTCTTAAAGTCTGGTGCAAAAAGTCCAGTTTGTGGTGGAGGAGGCCGTGAGGAGCAGGGAGAGCGCAGATGATTGTTGCTGCAGCGAGAAGAGCATGCCTGGCATTACAAACAATCATTGCTGTAGCACAAAGATCAGGTCGGGCATCACAAACAGTTGTTGCTTCACGTTGGTGGTCACCACAAGCTGTTGTTGCTATAGTGCTAAGTGCAGATCTTGCATCACATGCCATAGCTAGTGGTCACTGTAGTGTGAAGAGCCAGGTGACCAGAGATTCACATTGGCAGTCATCAGGAGTGGCACAGTCTCATTGCAAACAGGCCAATTTGTAGTCACAATAGTCCAGAAATTCAGAACTTCACCTTTTCTGTAGAGGAGTGCACTCTGGTGCCAGCCAAGGGTTCCTGGGAGGCACCTTTTGGGGACCAGGGACTCATTCTAGCAGACTGCAGCAGGTCACAACCAGGTCTATTTGCAGGTCTAGCAAGGTCCAATGCAGGAAGTCAGTTGGGCTGTTGAAGGGAAGCCTTTGGAGCTTGTTGTGTCCCTATTGCTCACAACAGGAGGTCAGCCAACTGACACTTGGAGTCACGTGGGTAGTCTGGGATGGCTGGGATGAAGGAAGCTGGTCCACTTTTCCTTCTGAAAGATTAAGGCAGGACTCAAGCAGTAAGGCAGTCCTCAGAAGAACACGACTAGTCTCAAGCAATAGGGCAGTCTCCTGGGGAACAAGGAAGTCCTTCAACTTGTAATGTTAAATAATTTATAATTTATAATTTTTATTGAGGTCAAAGAAAGTGCAACTTCTGTGCAAGGATTACAAATATGCAATGCTTCTAATCAATATATTTGCTCATGTTACAAAAGGATTACTGCTCAAGTAATGTTAGGAAGACTTCTCTACCCAATTACTGCATTTAGATCTTACAAAAATTGTAAAAACAAATACCAAGCCACCATTGGAGAACATGGGATCCGTCAAAACATCACCTGTGTTGTGGACTATGCTGATCTCCAAGGAAACAATGTACATTTTGTGAACTCTACGCTCGTCCTTGTGCTAAGGACCCTATAAGAACAGTTAGTTAGGCTTCCACTTAAAGGAGCAGCTAATCACCAGCAAGCTGAAAACAGTAGCAGATAACACCGAAACTCTTACAACAGTAAGTGTCTGAGCAGCAGACAGCTGCTACAGCCATATTATATAACACATGAAGCCAGTGTGAACAGTGAAAGCATTTCTGAGTGAACACAGGCAGATTGGTTCTGTAAAATGGTAAACAGACTCAATTAATTTTTTAAACAACACTGCCAAAGGAGAAAGTTAACTGGGGAAGCTATCTCATAAAAATATATATATATATTTATATATATATATTGAAGAGAAAGAAATCAAAGTTTATGAAATGCAAATAACTAACACCGGCTCAGGATCTTGTGTCACCATTCCCAACAGTATGTCATAAAGATTGCTGCAAACATTAAAAAGGACTGTTGATGCAACATAAATGTTAGACTTGACAGCCTTAGGGTGGCAGCTTTTGCCTGCCTTCCTCCCTCTACGTTTCGGACACTGTTTTTGCTGCTTTTAGGGCTCTGCACACTTTACCACTGCTAACCAGTGCTAAAGTGCATATGCTCTCTCCCTTAAACATGGTAACATTGATTCATCCCCAATTGGCATATTTGATTTCCTTTTAAATCCCTAGTAAGGTGCACTACATGTGCCCAGGGCCTGTAAATTAAATATAACTAGTGGGGCTGCCACCCACATAAGTAGCCACTCAACCATGTCTCAGGCCTGCCATTGCAAGGCCTGTGTGTGCAGTTTCACTGCCACTCGACTTGGCATTTAAAAGTACTTGCCAAGCCTTAAATTCCCCTTTTTCTACCTTTAAGTCACCCCTACGGTAGGCACTATGTAACCCATAGGGCATGGTGCTATGTAGGTAAAAGGCAGAACATGTACCTATGTGTCTTATATGTCCTGATAGTGAAAAACTCCTAAATGTGTTTTCCACTACTGTGAGGACTGCTCCGTTCATAGACTAGCATTAGGACTGCCCTCTTATACTTTTTGAGAGGTAGATTCTGAATTGAAAGGGGTAATCAAGTCTTATCTAGTATGGCTGGGAATGGTAACAGAAAATCCTGCTTATTGGAGAGGTTTGATTTTATATTACTTTTTTAGAAATGCCACTTTTAGAAAGTGAGCATTTCCTTGCACATAACAACCATCTGTGCCTTACAGCCTGTCTCCAATCAATGTCTGGGCTGGATGGGTTGACAGCTCCCTTGTGCATTTCATCCAGACAACCACAAAGACAGGACACTCAGTCACACCTGCAATCATCTGCATATTGAATGGGTCTTCCTGGGCAGGAACGGTAGAGGGCCTGACAGTTACATTTCAAAGACCAGTGGCCTTCTCTGACACCATGGACTGTCAAACCCCCTACTGAGACCCTGGCAGACAGGATTGAACTGAAAGGGGAACTTGTGCACTTCAAAACCAATCTTTGAAGTCTACCCCACTTCAAGGGCATTTGGGGTATATAAACTGGGTCTCTAACCCAACCAAACCAGACACTTCTGGATCTACACCTGCATCCTGTCAAGAGGAACTTCCTGGCTGCCCAAAGGACCCATCTCGACTGCTTTGATGAGACAGACTGCTGCCCTGCTGTTGCCCTGCTGCCCTGCTGGTCTCTGACTTTGCTGAGAAGGAATCTGCCTTTCCCAAAAGAGTTCTCCAAGGGTTGGGATTAAGCTTGTCTCCTGTTTACTGAAGTCTCTGGGCCAAAAAGACTTCATCTCTTCAGGAAAAACCTTGTGCATCGAAAATCAATGCACCGCCTGCTGAAATTGACACGAAGACTGCCATGCGACCTAGAAATTGCCACACAGCTGACTGCAATGACACAGCCCAACTTCCTGAGTGGAAACTCGATGCAGCTCTTGCCTTGTGATGGAAAATTTGACTAATCACCTACCATATCGACGCAGGGCTGGTGCTTTCTTACTGCGCCTCATGGATTTTTCGCACATCCTCCCTGGGCATCAAAATATTCCTGCATCACAGTGGGGAACCAAGATTGTATGCCGGAAAACGACACAAGCCCCCCACAGCATGGTAAAAAATGACTCATCGTCTGTGTCGCACCGGAAAATCTGACGCACACCCTATTTTTCCATGCATCTCCGCCTCCGTGGGCCATGCATGTCATTAGTATTGATGCATACCAGGTACTGTGTGTAACAAAAAGACAACTGTTTATTTCCAAGCATGAAGACTCTTTTGAACCTTTTAAAAGTGATATTTCAACTTGTGCTTATTAGATCTTTCTAGTTTTTACCTTTTATTATAATTTTATCTATTTTTCTAAACCTGTGTGGTGTATTTTTGTGGTGTTTTCACTGTGTTACTGTATAATGTATTGCGCAAATACTTTACACATTGCCTTCTAAGTTAAGCCTGACTCAACAGTGCAAAGCTAACAGACAGTGGGCACAGGATACTTCGGATTGTGTGTGACTGATCCCTGACTAGGATTATGCTCCCTACTTAGACAAGGCCATGTCAAAATTGTGACAAATCAACGTGAGTCTGATTAGGCAGTGGTCAACTTGTTAAAAATATTAAAAAAGATAAAATGAAGCACCACAGGATTCAGTTCTTGGTTCATCATTTCCAATGTGTTCATATAGGATCCTTAGAGGGAATGGTTGTCTGGAGGATCAAAGTGCAGATGATATTCAGATTTTTGATGCACTTCAAAGGGAGAGGAAGTCAAGAAACATGCTTTAGAAATCAAATGTGATCTCACTCTAAATTTTGTGAACTAACTTTTCATATGATTAGAAAGTGACTGAATAAGATTTCATGGCTGGGGTTATAGCAGAAGTAATGTCATGCCTCATAAGACACATCTTTAGCACACAGTCATATTCCCAAAATTCTAAAAGGTATGGATTAAACTAAATGTGACGCAGAGATAGATGTTTAATCGGAGGCGAGGATAAGACTCAAAAACTTACACAGTCAGCAATAGCATCAATGGCTCAATAACTTACACAGTTGTCAATGGTTAGGTATAAGTTTCAACTTGTCAGAAACAAAATTATTAATATGGCAAAGGGTACGTCTACCCAGTCAATAAACTCACACTGGCTAGATCAAAACACAGTTCTGAGATGATCTCTGCTTATCCCCTTGTAGCTATGGCACAAGTATCATGCAGTCACCAGATAAGTGTTTGCTAAGTTCAAGCTGTATAAACAATTTTAAAGTAAATATCACAATGCAATAAAATTCACAAGTAACTTCAAAATAACAAATCATATCTTAAAGAGCAAAAAAACACCAGGATCACCAAGATTATCAAATTAATTTAAGGGGACATCAAAATATGATGTTTTAAAAAAGAATTAGGCCAAACAGTGCTTAGTAAATGTAAAGTGCCAGTCAAATGTCTATGTGTGTGGTTGACCAGGACCTAGGCACGATTTCAGGCCCGTCCTCATGGAGTACAGTTTGAAAACACTAAGCTGGTCATCCCAGTTAAAGGTTTGAACTTTTAAATTAGTCTTACTTTATGGAAACTAATATCTAGTGGGACAATATCCAATGCCGTAGCCTAAGAAAATCCCTCAACGTCAGATTCATGCTCATCAAGCTGCTGCTGAAACTATTGGTTTTGGTGCCATAAGTTCTGTGTAATAGTCCTGGATTTTCTTGCCAAAGATGTTGCTTTACAGGTCAGATGGTTTTTCTGCCTCAATCTGAACCTTCAAACTGAGGCCTTAATTTAGATTTTGGCAGATGGGTAGTCCTTCACAAACACAATGGATATTATGTCAGCTTTATTGCAAGAGATTTGGAATATTAAGCACTTGGGAAAAGGAAAATGTGATATCTGGCATCTATGTGACAAGCTACGTAGTCACTTTTAGAAGTCAAAATCTTCCTTCAGGCAATAAAGCAATGGTGGGCAGAGCTTCAAAAGGTCATATAATTTAACTGTAAGGTTCCACTGAACAAGTTTGCAGTAAGGCAAAAAACTCTGAGTTGGACATCCTGATTTTTTTTTGTCCACCTTGGGTGCAACTCCCCTGGGAAAACATTCAAACCTTGTCCGTAAGTCCCTCCTTTTTTGAAGTCCTGGTAAAGTTTCTCCTAGCCACTCCTGCAGCCCCACTGCTCATCAAAGAAATCTTCTAGGTGACAGATTTCTCCAGCCAGGTCTTCCTAAGGATTCAGTCCTCAGTGGTCTACTGAACCATTTTGGGGAGTCCTTTTGCGTTTTATGTCACTGAAGCAGGAAAACAGGATACCAACTACCTGTCCTTTGCAAGTAGTCCCAGTTCTCTTGTCCTACCAGGAGCTAGGTGCCCTTGAGTCACTGTGTAAGTTCCCTTATTCCAGTAGGAGTCATGAATCTTAGTCCAACTGGGCCACCTTCTTCATATGGAGTCTTCCCAGATCCAAAAATGTTCTGACGAGTTGGTGGTGGAGGTGCAAGATTTATCCTGTGCACTAGTCAAAAGAGGTAGAGCTAAAGTTGCCCTTTGCTACTTTCCTTCTTAAAATATAAAAAAGTGAATTTCATCATTAAAGCCCATATTGATATCTAAGGAGGAATTAGCTATGATACACTTTTATAGCATCTTCCTAAACAGAGATAGGGAATTAAGATTTACTCTCCTCTTAGCTTACTTAGGGAAAATTCCACAAGCTTTTTTAAATTTCATTTCACTGGAGAGCACTGTAACCTCGATGTGTAGTGCATTAGTTTAATATATTAGTGCCGTGCCCCGTGGGCTCACAGGGAACATTTTAAGGATGACTTATGTAAATATAAAACACTATTTCCCTACACAGCAAAAAGGATTTTTATCTGCCATGTGTAACTAAAGTGCATTTAAACTGCAGCCCAAACAAAGCACAAAGGGAATCATGGCAGACATATATTTTTGCCATGTATGTGGGTGGTGATGTTTAAGGTCACATGCCATAGGTGCACTTAAGGCACTATTTAAAATTGATGTAAATGGAAGTAAAAAATATCATAATAAAGTTCCATAGTACAGCACATGCTTTAGAGGAAAAACATAGGCACCTCAATATTGTTTAGCAGTGCTACAGCTACCAAATCCAGGCAACTAGACGTTGCCTGTAACTTTGGCGATATTTGATAGATTTGCACTAATCATTTCAATTAAATGACAAGATTTAACATGTTTCAGCATGTTACGTTTTGTTCAGATTTATCCAGGGAGTGTGGAAACAAAACAGTGATGTAAAAAATGGTTCTTCCAATATTATTTCCAATAGGAAAATGTTTTTGCCACTGAAGAAATGCTAACATGGAATTAACTACACCTTTATTCAGAAGAGTGCCATTGCTTAGTTTTGAGTCAATCTGATCTGTAGTGTTTGAGAGATTAGCATTACAAGCATTTGGTGGGTCGACTTGGAAAGATTTAAATATGGAGTTATCTTGATCACTAATCTATGAATAATTCACAAAACTGGATTAAAGGACTGGTCATAGAACCACATCAAAAAACATGTATGATTGAAAGAACAGATTGCTTGGAGGAAACAGAGAAATTTCTCTTGTGGCTCCCAGTATAGGACATGAGGTACAATCCCTGTGTTCAGAAAAAATTATTAAAATTCAAACTTTGAGGGCAGGATGAACACACCCTTCCCCAGGCCTATGTGTGTGCAGCCCAAAGGAATCTCCTCTGAAATGAAAAAACAAAAAACTAAGCAAAAATTTGGGTTGATGTGCTGGGTTTTTAAACTCAGTTAAGAGTTACAACTAAGTTTTCAGACTGAGGGCCTTATTATGCGTTTTGTGGTTCCCCCACAGTACTGCCAAACTCATGGGAGGGTGCCACCGTCATGGTGGTGATGTTCCCCCCTGAGTGTATCACAATGTTCTCACATGGATGACCAGCTGGGACATTTCAATACACATTCCAGCTGGACTGACCATCTGGAACAGTGCTAGGATATTGGCCTGAGCTCCCTTAAGTGAGCCAAGGCTAATATACTAACACTCCAGCACCCTCGGAATGCACACTGTCTGAAAAGCAGGGGGGCCCTTGCGCTGCTCATGTCAGTCAGACCATGAACGCTGGGCTGGCAGTCCTAGGACCACCAGCCTCATAATGAAGCCATAAAATATTTGGAAATTAGATGGTTCTCCTTACTAGATGTCATTAACATTCTTATACTGCTTTGTTCATTATCATTTTTATCTCAGTGATTTGATGTGTTGATCAATGTTGATCAATATTTGAGCCCTTGTCAGAGATCTTGCTCTTTTCTCACCTCATTCAATGTCTCTGTATCTATATCACCTTTGCAGGAATCTCTGTTTTGGTTCAGCAAATTTTGCCTCCATTTCCTGTCTAGTTGAGCAATTTTGTTTCATCCTGATGAATTCCCCATATGGAGGACTCCATTTTAATGAATTGGGATGGAAACTGGATCCATGCAAAATGCTATTTGTTGATGTTGATTTTCGATGTAATGTGGCTTGTGTCTTATTATCCTCTACATACACTGTTGCATCCAGAAACTGGATTTGAGTGGTACTTATGTTGCAGGTTAATTGTAATCCAACCTCATTGTTGTTCAGTTTTTCAAAATATTCTTGGAATTATATTACCATTCCGTTCCAGATGAGAAACAAGTTGTCCAAACAAAATTCCTATTTTCTCCATCTGTTCCTCATTCCCTTTTCTCCAAGCTATATGCTTTTCTCATCAATCCATTGTAAGATTGGTATAGCTTGGAGAGAAGGAAACTCCCATAGCTGTCCCACATACCTGAGAATACATTTGATGTTTAAGAGAAAAATGTTTTTCAAACACAAATCAATCATCTGCGATAACATTTCCGAGTGTCTCAGTTCTAGGATATTTCTCTGTTGCAAATAGTATTTGACAGCTTTTAAGCCCAATTCATGACTAATGAAACTACCTCTATGGTGACTCACAGTAATCCTTACTGCCTCCCCATCTCTGCTAGTATCCTGAGGAAGTCACCATATCCTTCACATGTGAGCTCAGAGTAACTACAATTAGAGACAGAAAACGGTCTACATTTGTTGATATGTTTTCATATAGGGAACCACAGATAGATATTATGGCCCTCATTCCGACCCTGGCGGTTTGAAACTGCCAGGGTGGAGGGCAACGGAAGCACCGCCAACAGGCTGGCGGTACTTCCAGAGCTATTCTGACCGCGGCGGTAAAGCCGCGGTCAGAAAAGGGGAACCGGCGGTTTCCCGCCGGTTTTCCCCTGGCCCAGGGAATCCTCCATGGCGGCGCTGCTTGCAGCACCGCCATGGGGATTCCGACCCCCTTCCCGCCAGCCTGTTCCTGGCGGTAAAACCCACCAGGAACAGGATGGCGGGAACGGGTGTCGTGGGGCCCCTGGGGGCCCCTGCACTGCCCATGCCACTGGCATGGGCAGTGCAGGGGCCCCCTAACAGGGCCCCACCATGATTTTCACTGTCTGCTATGCAGACAGTGAGAATTACGACGGGTGCTACTGCACCCGTCGCACCCCTGCAACTCCACCGGCTCCATTCAGAGCTTCCTCGTTGCAGGGGCTTTCCCGCTGGGCCGGCGGGCGATCTTCTGGAGATCACCCGCCGGCCCAGCGGGAAAGACAAAATGACCCCCGCGGTCATTTGACCCGCCGGACTCGGAATGAGCCCCTATGCGTCTTTTAAGGGCATTTTTAGAGGTTTATGGCTTTCAGCAGAAAGCATACAGTGGGAATCATTAGGCTCTCATTCTTTAGGTATAAAATCTCATCAGCATTCAATGATCCTTCAGTGTGCCATTATTTAAGTTTTTCACAGAGCTCCACAGTTCGATCACTAATGGTATTAATTTTAAATATTTGAAAGTTAGTGGCAACATTGAATTGTCGAAGTGCTTCCTCCAAATACTCCCATTTTTCCATGATAACTATGTTCCCCCCTTGTCCGCCAGTTTGATCTCCAAACTAGGTTTGACCATCAAATCTTTGAGAGCCTGTGGTTCCTTTAGTGAAAGATTCTCCTTTTTGTTCCTTTGTTTGATATTCTCCAATTTTTGAAAGTCCATCATTACTAGACCATGAAAGATATATATCCTGTTTCCAGGAGTAAGATAAGGACAGAATTTGGATCTGGGCTTTAAGTCTGTGTATCTATGTACCTCTGTATTTATCTCCAGTTCTCCAAGAATCTGTGTTTCAGACAACTCATCACCTTCCAAATTGTGCATCAAAGTAAATGCAACTTTAATGTCCGATTTTTGCTCCATAGTCAATTCTGTGGTTGGTATTACCCTGTGTATTTTCTTTGCAATCTTGTCTGGAAAATAATTTAACTAATTTCATCTTATGTGTAAGTTCATATAGGTCAATCCATGGTTTGACATTGTTGAGGGGTTTCTCACCAAAATTCTAAGCCCTTGTTCAAAAGGCTTTTTCATTTTCAGTTAGTTGATGTTTTGAAAGATTGATGATTACATTTTCATCCTATCTCCTATCCACTGGCTCCATTATTTCTTTTGTCTGTTGCGTAACAGGTTGCCTCTCATTCTTTCCAGACCCCCTTCTTGTTTTTGGCATCTTTTCAGTTGGGTATACGGCCTCTTCCATGTCCCCATCCTTGTCCTCTGACTCTTCCTCTTGATGTCCTTTGATGCATGTAAAGCAGTTTTATTTTGTTTAAAAATAAAAATAATTCTAGTTGGTACTGTTGTTCCTTCCCCTTCACTCACATCTGTATCTGATCCACTCAAAGTTTGATTAAGGGACTTATCCATGACAACTTGACCCTCTGTAGTTGTTGTTTCAATATAACAAATCTCTTTGCAAATGTGAGAATTCTTCCTATTCCATAGTCTATTTTATCTCTTTGAAACTTCCTTTATTCTTGTTCTTCCATTTGCTTTTCATGTTTATCCAAATTTGCCTCCATTTCTATCCTTAATTTGTTACTTTCCTCTTCTTGTTTTAGGGACAAGATCTTCACCTCTAACTTCCTAAAGCATTCATGAGTCTCTTCAATGTCTTTTTTAGCATATTTGATAATAATGAACATCATATTTTTGTAGCACTCCAAGCTGTTGGTCCCCTATTCTTCCAGCATTTCTGATTTTGTGTCTGGATTAGGTAATGTAAAGATCCTTAGTCCTCTAGGGAGTCTCCCAACTTATATATATTTCTCCAGTGTGATAATCTCTCAGCTCGGTTATTTCTTTCTTTAATAACGGTTAATGTTGGATATATAATTGCTTTAAATGTGCTTCCCCTCTGTTCAGATCAGTACTGGAAATACTTTTCTCACTGTCTACTTTTGTGTTTTCTTTGTTAAATAATATATCTGCCTTCTGCATGTGCCTCGGTGTTCTGGCCTCCATATTGACTTACAACAAAGTGTCCGATATTACTGATACTCTGAAAAGATATAAAATATCGTTCTAGTGTTTCCGTCACTCACCAGTAATGGTCGGGTGTTACATTTATACCTTTCAATTTCATGAAATGTCACCACTTTCCTGATCCATGTTGGGGATCCATATTTTTTCTCCCCTTCTGGATCGTATCAATATCAACATCACCACTCCTCTCTGCAGTCACTCCCCATACCTGAGGAATCTTCTCTGTTCAGGCAGCATCTTCTGACCCCACTCATTCAATACTGCACTAAATCTCAGGAAGCTAGTAATTATGCTGGTCTTGGAAATGCTGGTACCAATTCCATCTGTGTTTACCGTTCCGGACTCACTTGATGTTATCTCCCTTCTTTTCTTCGCATTCTATATAGATTTATTTTTTCTTTGTTCCTTCATTTAAGCCATTCACTAACTTCTTGCCCATATGGCAATATGGATATGCTATTGACATTCTACAACATTCTAGGCAGGCTGGAGCCACCAATTTATATTAGATTAAAATGAGCAAAACGCTTGAACATTTCAAAGTTCAGATATCTACACATGAGATATATATATATATATCTATGTTCCTCACTTAGGGTCTGAGGCTATTAGATGGGTGTACTATCTGTAATATCCAAGGGAATGTAGGACATCTAATAGCTGATGAAACTCATTTGTTTTTTAATATATATTAACAATGAGAAACAGCATTAAAAACGCTGACTTTACCACATATTACCTTTATATTGCATCTATTGTAATCCACATGTCTTTACTACTCATGTCTCTACCACACAAATACCTTATCCACACAAGCCTTTATAACAAAAATATAAACATTTTGCAGTTAACTATATATATATATATAGAGAGAGAGAGAGAGAGAGAGAGAGAGAGAAAGAGAGAGAGAGAGAGAAACAGAGAGAAACAGAGAGAGAGAGAGAGATAGGGAGAGAGAGAAGGAGAGACATACACATATACATATATACATGTATGGCAAGGGTATTTTCAGCTATTAGGGGTGGTGATTCTAAGGGTTGGAGTAGATAAGGTAATATATCTATATATAACTATATATTTATATATACATACACACATATATAGATAGAGAGAGAGAGAGAGATAGAGAGAGATAAATATACACACATATACATTTATGTATATATATATATGTCTGTGTGTGGGTGTGTATATATAAATATGAATGGAAGGGTTTATACCCATCTGTGAAATACTTACATTTTCATTGTAAAAGCATGCATGGCAAAGTTATATACATGGTAAAAATGTGTGTGGTAAAGGCATGCGTGGTAAAGGCATATGTGCTTGTAATGGAAGCATTGTAAAGGCATGCATGGTAATGGCATTGATGGTTATGTCATATAACCATGCACAATGCACATTATTTTGCAGTGGAAATGGTAGGTGTGCATGTATTTTCAAAAATCCGAAGTACCTTTAAACAGTTAGCATCTGGCCTTACACTTTGAAACATTTCTAGTAAACAGGATCATAAGATATATAAAGATTTAGACAAACTAAACTTCAGAATCAATAAAATCATAGGGATGCAGTATGTGGTCTGATCTTATGCCATAAACAAAAACAGTAAATGACAAATCACTGTGACTATAAATGTGTCAACAGTGACATCCTTGCAGATATTTTAGTGTCCAAAACGCTTTTATTAGCTTTGGCTTAGGTCCCAGGGTACAAATTTGTTTTACATCAAGTACTGTGGTCTAGAAACCCACTCTCCCCATAGAGGCAGAAGGAGCAATAATGAAGTAGAGTTTTAAGGTGGTTTGAGTTTTTTACCTGGACAAAATTCCGTCCTTGAATTTCTTTTTTTTTACTGTTTAGGCATCTCTTTTCATCAATAATTTTGAATTGCAAACATTAAATACGATATGGAAGCTAGAAGAACAACCCTTCAAGAAAAAGAATACTGTCTTGTTGTGCCTGTAAATTTACCTGCTAAATGCATTTTTTTAAAAAGGAATAATATTTGACTACAACTATATGCCCTTCAAATGCCAGACGTGGGAAATTTCTGGCTCAGAAGAGCTTTTTCACTTGTGACTCTGAATTATTTTGTGTCATTATATGATTTCTATTTTTTCAGTTAAACATCTTAAGCACTGTGGTGTGGGTCCAGTTTGCATTCCATAAATGTCAATAACCAGTCTCATAAAATCAAGATCTGCGAACATTTACACCTTCAAATAGAATTGACTATTGCAGGCAATGCAGAAGGCAGAGTGCACATTTACCTCCTCTGCTGCTCCTTGCCCCTCGATGCTCCTCTGCCTCTGCAGACACAGGCTCCCAGCTTGCCCTGCACCAATCCTGACCCTGCTCAGGGCGCTCCCAGGCAGAGTGGGAGCCTGTGCAGGCTCTCTCCAACCCAGCAACTGTGTTGGGCTGGGCTGGAGAGAGCCTACAGGGCTTGTGTATTTGGCCGGTCAGAGATGGCCGGACAAACACACATGCGCTGTGAAGGAAGAGTGTTGAGCACTCCCCCTCAGTGCACGTCACCCCTGCGGCCCTGCCCCTTTCAAAGAAAATGATAATAAACATAGTTTATTTTCATCTTCTTTAAAAGGTTTTGCAGCTGCCGCTGAAGGAGGGAGGCAACTCTCCTCCACACACAGGGAGGAGCCGCCACTGGTCTAAAGACATTTTTATACCAATACTTCCATCCAAATGACCGTGTTTGGTTATAAGTTGCTGTTATATTTAGCATGTATTCATATTTATTTCATCAATTGGAAGTCCCCTTGTGGAGATTGGTCTAGTGTGTGATTATGTGGAGTGAGAGGTTTCTAGTGTGTTTAGTGTGCTTTGCTAGCTTTGTTCCACATCATCTGAGTCACTGACAATGCAAATTGTAGTTAGAGTATAGTATATTTTGAGGAAATGCCATTGTGTGCATCATGTGTGCAGTGGGTGTGTTCTTTAATGTGTTTGACTTAGTTTATTTATATTTTAATCCTCACATGTAGATCTTTCTATGCACAGGGCACTTGTTTTGTGTAATGTATTGTTAGTTTGCACTATGAGCAGTGTGATGCACTTTAAAGTGTAATTGTCCTCTTTCTGAGATGGATGTACTATGGTTTGGTTGGATTGTGTGCTATAGTTAAGTTGCCATATGTGCCTATGTGTGTATATAGTTGTGTTTGCAGTGTGTTGGTATTTACTTACAAAGTGAATGATTGATGTGTATAGATTAATTCATCTTTCTATCAGGAATACAGGGATAGAGGTATATGTATCGATCATGTTGCCTATGTGGTCGCTAAGGGCCTAATTACGAGTTTTGTGGTCTTGCGACCATCAAACTCACGTTGGTGGCTGGACTGCTGCACTCCTGATGGTCAGACTGCTAGGTTACAACCCTGGTGTTTGGACCACCATGGGACCACAGCCAGGATCATGGATTCTGAGGGGTTGATGGTGATTGGAGTCCTGTCAGCAACTACAGCACTAAGTTCAGCACTGTCAGGCAGATCACAACTTCACTTTTCACCAGCCTTTTCATGGCAGGAACCCGCCATGAAAAGGCTGTCAGAAAGGCAGTTCTGGTGCCACAGGGTGGCCCCTGCACTTCCCACGACCATGTTGTGGACAGTGCAGGGGTCCCCCTGCCCAGCACCGTCAGAACGCACACTGTCTGCTATGGTAAACAGTGCGCATTCCGAGGATGCTGGGGCACCCTCTGTGTGACCGCACTGGCCTCTTCCTCCGGAGGAGCTGAGGCCAATGTCACCATACTGTTTACACTGGGCTGACCAGTGTAAACCTTCTAATTCAGAGGTTTCCACCAGTTAGTCCAGTGGAAACATAGGGCTTCATTACAAGTGTGGCGGTCATCAGACCACCACACTTGCAGTGGCAGTCAGGATGGCCACATTAAAACCCTGGTGGTCAGACCGCCGGCATCGCCAGGATCCATGATCCCAGAGGTCTGGCGGTGGTGAAGATTTTGTTCTCCACCATCCTTTTTATGGCAGTAACACCTCCATGAAAAGACTGGAGGAGAACAGGTGAAGGGGTGCACATGGGGGGCCCTTGCCCTGCCCATGCAACTGGCATGGGCAGTGCAAAGGTCCCCCTGCCCAGCACTGTCGCAATATTCACTGTCTGTTTTGCAGGTGGGGTACAGCATTGCTACCGGCTCGATTACAAGCAGGAGACAATGCAGTAGCCTGTTTACCACTAGGTTGGCGGGCAGAAACTGAGGTTTTCAGCCACCGATCTGGTGGGTAACTCTTAATAACTCTGACGGGGTGGTCACCACAAATGCGGTGGCCAACCGGTCAGGAGTTTGGCTTTCCCATCTGCCGAACCCTTAATTTGGCCCATATTAATTGAGCCGGGGGGGCCACAAGCTCCTCACCAGTCTCCTCCCCATGGGTTTGGTAGGCCATCAGTCTGCTCGCCAAACTCGTAATCAGGCCCTAAGTGTTTGCTATGTTATGTCTATTTTATGTGCAGTCGATGAATTAACAGTATTCATTACATTGTTGATGTTTTTAAGTTTTAAGTAGGGCATCTAATGTAGGTACAAATATGATCGATCTATGAAACAATTTCTATGAAAAGGGTGACAAAGTGAGCGTCATTATTTAATTACATTCACTATGCAACTTTCTTATGTGATATATTGCAGACATGGACCTATGTTGAATGCCTACGCTGTAATGTATGTGTACTGTGGTTTACATGTCACTACTAGTTGCATTGGCTATGAATTGATGATTTCCTGTTGATTTCTGTGTGCAATTGTTAGGAAACAGCCATTTTCTACATACAATTGGTGTGTGTATGTGAGTTTGTGGATAAGATGTTTGATAATAAGTGTTATACTGTGCATTTATTTTGAGATATTTCCATATGATTTAGTGTAGCACTCTCCTCTCTCTCTCTCTCTCTCTCTCTCTATATATATATATATATATATACATATATATGTATATTGATTATGATATATATATATATATATACACATACATGTATATATTTTATATATATATATATATATATAAATATATACATATATGTGTATATATATATATATATATATATATATATATATATATATATATATATATAGTATTAAGATGTTGGGATAAAGCGTATAAAGTATAAAGTATAAAGCGCTGGGATGCCTGGCTTCACCTTGGAGGTTGCCCAGGAGTGGGCACCTCACAGGGAAAAGCCAGGAGGGGTTCCACAGCGGTATGCGTACAGCGCCTTGAGACCCTAACGGGTGAGTAGTGCACTATACAAGTACGAAGTTTATTATGGAAGCAGTGTTTGGAATATATGTAATAGATGTGTGTGTTTGTGTGTGTGAGTGTGCGAGTGTGTGTATGTAAGGGAGGGAGAGAGAGAGAATGTGTGTGTGTGACTGATATGAGTGCGTGTACAATATTGTGGTGGTGTGTGCTTAGGGACAATCACAGACTTACTAGACAGTCTTGGGTAGCTTTTCCAGTAAGGCACTGAATGGTTGGGTGAAGAGCAACCAAATCAGTAGTTATGAAGGTCTGTATGATCTAATTTTGAAAGGGCAGGTGCTCAGTAACTGTTTCACAGAGTGTGTCAACACCTGATTGACTGCAAGCCTACTTACCCCAGAGATCTTGAAAGAAGACAGACCTATTAGTCAGTACCAGAGTGTCCAGGAGGGTACCCAGGGGTGATCCTGAGGAGGGTGGTTTATGTTCCCCCCAAAGAGTGAGGAGAAGGTACACAGTGACCCAGAGAGGACATATTGCAGTGTGGGGAAAGTGTTACCATGCCCCTTTTAAGAATGGGAGGTTCTGGTGGGTGAGGCTCAGAGGATTCCAATTCTAACCCTGGTGCATTAATTGCTCCCGGGTAGGGCATAAGCAAGGGGTACTGATCTGTATCAGGAGATCATCAACTGGTAGGGGCACCACAGTGTCAGGAGAGCAGGGTGGGGCATCCTGAAAGCTCTGTTTTATGAGGGTACCACTTCAAAGCAGAGAGTAAAGAGGCCCAGATGGAGGGCTGGGGGGAAGGACTTACCTCCGTCACTCGTTCAGCCCCAGGGTACAGACCCTGGGCTGAAAGGCCAGTCTCAGGATACCACCTTTTTAACTGACAGAATGTAGTGTGGAAGTGGTCTGCCTATCACCTGGGTCTACCACCCTTACTCTGAGGACCCTAGATGGCCCTGGGCCTGTTTTTTTTCTCCTTCTGCAGGGTCCTGTCCTTTTCTACTGACACTGACAGATGTCAGTAATCTGTGTTGGGTTCTGTCCTTATGGACAGACTTTTCCTTGGGTTGAGGACAGATGTCTGATGGAAAGGGTCACATCACTTTGTTGGCCATGGTGGTACTCACTGTCTACTGAGATGCATCTGTGAGCAAGATAAGGTATAGTGCTTCATAGAAGGGGTAAAGAGAAGGGTTCCCCATGGGTTAGTCCTTTGGGTCAGGAGAGTGTAGACAGAGGAATTTATCTGAGTTCAAAGGGGTGTAGAACTGACAAGTGCCTATGCATAACAAGGCCTTCATACATGTTCTATCAACTAAGCAGGGAAGCCCATCAAGGTACTGATTAGTCTATCCTGACATCAGACTGGAAGGGGGTCGTGTTGGACTTGGCCTTCCTTACAGGGTTATTGCCAAACATTTTGCCTTCAACTTCTTGTGTTCTACACCTGTTTCTATTCGCTGTTCAAGAGTCTGTGCACTTAACCACCAGTGCTAAAGTTCTCGTGCTCTAAGTATTAAACATGGTGAAATTGTCTCACACCCAATTGGCACATTTAATTTAATTGTAGGTCCCTAGTAAATTGGTTCTACATGTACCCAGGGCATATAAATTAAATGCTACTACTGGGCCTAAAGCACAGATTGTGCCATCCACTTAAGTAGCTTTTTAAAACATGTCTCAGGCCTGTCATATTAGCCTGTGTGTGAAGTTTTAAACTGCCATTTTGGCCAGGCAAAATAAACCTTCTGCCATACCTATAACCTTTCTTTTAACACATCTTAGTCCTACCTAGTGTAGGCTCTAAACAACCTATAGGGCAAGATGCAGTGAGTTTAAATTGTTGGACATGTACAATTCACCTTTACATGTCCTGGTAGTGAAAAAACCTTACATTTATTTTTTGCTACTGCAAGAATTACCTCTCTGAGAGGATAAAATTGAGTTGCCTTATTACATTTAATAAGTGCTATCTTTAAATTGGGACAGTTAGAGAGGTTGAGTTTGGTGTCTAAAGAAATTTTATTCAAATGCATCCTTAATGATAAAGTCAGATTTTAAGGCACAATTCTGAAAATACCACTTTTAGAAAGTTGGCATTTTCTTATCCTAACCATTATGTGCCTGTTCCTATGTCACATGACTGGATGTAGTTGGTAGCTGCACTTTGTTTATTCCCAATAGTCATCCATACAATAGAGGGATTAGGTGCAGCAGGATGGACCATCAACTGACTGGATGAGGATGGTATGGGCACAGCTCCACTTGCAAGTGAATAGGTTGTACCCTGCCTTCACTCAAAGGACTTGCCACCACTGCATTGTCCATGCAGCCAGCTTGAGTCAGAGCACGGAAGGCAGGAAAGTTCAAGAACTTCAAAGGGGATTCTCCAGAAACTTCTCCCACCTCAAAGAAAGCAACAGGTATAAATAGTGGACCTTCAGACCCAACTCTTCAGTACACCTCTGGGCCAGTGGAAAACTCAGAAGGACTACTGTGCTGCTCTGCAAGAAGGACTGATACTTGTTTGCCCTGTTGCTGTGCTGCCCGAGTGAAAGGACTGGACCTGCATCTTGATCTCTGGACCACTGGTGTGACTCCAAGGGCTAGTTGCCTATTTGCCTGGTCTATTGATCAGAAGCCTCAAAGGGAAACAAAGGCTCCTATGTAAACCCAGCACCTGGACTATGTCTGCTGTGAGACTCCCCCCCGCATCTGGTACCGCCCAAGTCCTGGACCCTTGAAAATGAGCCTGAAGGTGCTCTACCAGCCATCCCACCTGTGATCCTGTGGGCAGAGCCGATGCAAAGCGACAGATCTCCTCACAGCTCTACATCAAGATAATTACAATTAAGAAGTAATAGCCAGAGCAAGAGGAGGGAGACCAGGGAAACCTGCACAACCCTTTATTCTTGCTCAGTGCCTTTTTAAATGAAACAAAGCATTTTGGCAGAGCTGTGGGAGGAATTGGAGTTGACAAAATGTCTCCTGCCACTTTCCTCGCTTCTGTTGTCCATAATTGCCATTTACTGCTGGGGCAGTGCATGCAGAAGTAACTGAGAAATATGGAATGCAGGACCTTTAAAGAGAGAAGGGAGAAGCTTGTGAAATCAAGCACATTTCACAAATCACTCTATATAGTGTCTTCTGAAATTGCTTAGGAATGTGAAGGCTGTATGTAGATTTAGATGTTACTTTGTCAATGTATTTCACACATACATACAGTTGAATGGTCTTGTCATCAATTTCCCACTTGAGTGGTTATGGCACATGTCCTGTGTGTATGCCATTAACAAGTGAGAGCAATTTTAATGGACGATATAGCCCACTATGGAATACTATGTTGCTATTCAAACATTGTGACCTAGGAAGGCAAATTATTGTAATTAACATACAACTTCACTTTTTGCTGCTGCTCCTGCAGTTACGTTCTGTGTGAGAGTGTGAATCTCTTTTGCCTGTAAAGTGTAGTTTTAAATATATATGTTTTTCTTTTTATTAATAGGAAATTTTTTTGTTGAATCACCATAATTATTTTTACTCAGTTAAGGCTCACCTGCCCAGTTAAACATACCTTACGAAAGAAGGAATTTAAGTTGGATAATTCTGCTTAAGACATAGAAAACTACAGATGGCATATAGTTATTTTATTCAGCACCCAATTTCCTTTTTAGTGATATGCATTCTAAAAGTTGAGTTTTCTTATTTTTTTACATTATTACCTTGCTATCTCTCTCCCATCTAGATTTCAGTAATTACATTAAACCATCACGAAACCAAACAGGAAAGATGCTTTCCTCTGTGACATCAATATATTGGGAAAATTCCTGTTGCAGATAAAAGATGCTGAATTTTAGGGGCACTTGAGACTAACATATCTTTTCTCATTAATTTTTCTCTTGAAGAACATATTCAAATACTTTTTATAGAAATCAATATTAAGCACACAAATCCCCCACAAATATCAACACAGACATGGCTATTCACAAAGGTAACTTACATCTGTAACTTTAGTCTTACATGTTTGAAGAGGAACTTTATTACTTTTTGGATATTTACCATTTGTCACTCAAAAGTGTAAAGTTACATGTTTCTACTCCCGGAAACAGAGGCTTTTACCAAATGTACTAGCACTAGTTCTTACAGCAAAAAAGAAGCATTAGAAGGTCCAGCACCACCCATGGCCAACTACTGATACTGCAATACCATTCAATACAAAACAATAGGCAGGGACATCAAACAACCGCCATTAAACATTATTAAAAAATAAAGATAATGAAAAATTATTATTATATTATTATGACATATTTAGATATAATTTGTAAATTAAAAAAGTAATACTTTTTTTAATAAGATAAATTAATTGAAAGTTATTGCATGCATGATTCATTCATTAATTTCATTATAATGCATACAAATAAATGTAAACATTCTACTTTAGGTGTGATTTTTTTTATTAAATCTTTAGAAAGATGATGTTAAAATAATGTAATATATTTAAATTAAATTACATTTATTTCAAAATTATGTTAATAGTATTGCATTTTTTATTTTGCTCTACATCCAAAATAAGCATATTTAAGCATATTTACATGTTAATGTAGTACATACTATATAGCTTTGATGCCCCAGGAAAATGTTCACTATTTGAAACTGCAAATAAATAATTATATTGAAGTGAAAAATAATAATGTGATAACAGAACTGGGGAAGGTTGCTGTATATCAATGAGGGCATGATTACGCTGGGAGACTTTAATACTTTGTTTCCTTCAAATGATAACTTATTATGTAATCTAGCAAACTAATAAAATAAATTGTTCTTTAAATATGGAACATTTCAAACTGTATCCAAGACAATGACCTAAACCAACTGTATGTTATACTCTGCCATTCAAAAATGTGCATAATTTCTCCTGTCAAATAGAAGGCAAACATAAAACAAAATGTAAGCATGTAAATGTAAGGGCACAAAAATCTTCGGGAGCCGTAGCAAAATATGAATACGTTTTTGGCAAGAATAACTGTAAATATTTATTGGAAATTGTCACTAGATAAACACGATTTCTGGAAAGGTGCCTCTGATATCCAAAACTATCAATCTTTTTCAGTATTGTGCATATTTCTGAGTAATGTTTTACTGTCTGACCTTCCTTTTTATAGTTACAAAAATACCTTGAGCTTGACACAATTTATCTTTTTGAATTATTGTTTTTTTGCAGTGTATGTGCCTTTCTTTCATATTAAGGATTAAAGTCAAGATATTTCAATACATCAATTTAAAAGAAACACAATTCAGATACTTAGAACTCCCTCAAGAATGAGGGACACTTATATACCAGCTTCATCTATTACAAAGCATGTGACCATTGAGCTATACATCATTCATCACATGCCAATTAGGATCACTGTCAAATAAAACCTTGCAAAGTGTAAAGATGGCAGCAGATCTTAAGCCTATCCTATGTTCATTAATATGAAGGGCGTTGACATTGAAGACATTTGCAAGTATTTCAGATGACATTGTGCAAGGTGTATAGTAATTATATGATATGTCACAATTTATGCTCAGTGAAATTCCTGATTCACTCCAATGGTCAAAATATTTTTATTTTCCCTTTAAATCACGTCCTCTTGGAACACAAGACTGCTCTTTGATATGTAGCATCATAGCTAATTGGCTCATTTGTTGAACATTTTTTTTCCTTCACTGAATCTTTGTATGAGTTAATTTGTTTCTAATACAATTCGGTATTGTATGTACTTTAGTCAGCACTTGCTACCTGTCCTACCTGTCCACAGATGGGATCTTTCATCATTTGCATTTTTTGTCAGCTCAAAAGTGGAGGTCTCCAAGCATGAGGAACACACGAACTAACAAGTATTTGTAAAGCCAATAGGTCTCACCTGTGTGACTTATTATTTTTGCAAAGGCCATGCAGCATGTGTAAAAAGCATAATGCAAAACAAGGAAAAAAGATGCAGTGATCTTGCTACTGTTGATGGTGTTACCAGACATTCCCATATCTAGGAAAAGAGATTAGGGCATATCTTATTTAACAATCCGAATTGGCAGTCACCATTGGGTCTATAAATAACAAAAAATTACTTTTTGTAGCACAAAAAGCAGTTTTTGCTCTGAGGAGCAGTTCAGCAGCACATGGCAGTGATTTGGCACTCCAAAAAAAAAGTAGTAAATATATATTACAGACTGTGTGGGGTTCTGGAAGCAATGGAGGAATAGGTGGGTGGGGCAATGGGGAGCAGGGAGTAGGCAAGAGAGCAATGGAGATGCTTGAGGCAGGCCCACAAAAATCTAATAAAAAAGCTAAGGGCGAGGGATGAGCTTGGTGAAAGAGAGCAATACAGATTCCAGGGGCAGATATTTGGGGAATGGACGCAGCACATGAGGTAGAGAGCTAAAAGTCAGATGCACACTTGAGTATTGAAAGAAAACAAAACAAGTAGTTCCCTAAATGTGAGAAGTGGGGGGATATATGTCAGCCAATCTAAGGGATATTAAATAAGCTATGCTTCAGTGGTAAATAAGTACAGGAGAGGAAGTCATGCTTTAGAATATGCACCAGGCAAATGGGTTTTACAATAAAGTCACTCAATGGCAAGCAATAGGCAGCCCTCTAAGGCCACTGTAGGTTTTCTATATGATGCATAAAAGGTTATTGCTACAGATAGCCAAAAGCTATCTGGTAGACAACCCCTGAAAATAAAGTATGTATATTAAGTTGCAGTAAGTGCAGTTGTAAAGGAAGCCTGGCTAAAATATTTACTTCATCTAAAGAGACCTGCTGATTTCCACTAAAGAATGGCAATCACCAACTGATGGTGAACACTTTATTACATGTGAGTTACTGATGTTATTATGCATTGCATGCACCAGAATGCAATGGGGAACCTTTGCTGGGATGACAACACTTTGCTTCCTACCCCCTGCATGGCTAGTGTATTAGTTTGATGAATTTTGATTTCTTTACGTGAGACTATGTGCAAAGTGATTACTTTAAAATATAATTCTATATTTTGTGTAATTATACATTTATGTATTCAATGTATTTTATCTGTTTCTCAATACTTTCTTTAATCATTTGCTTTTTGCCTTAGCTCGTAAGTGCCTATCATGAAGCAAGAGAACACAGGTGCTAAAAATAAACAATAAACATTTAGTTAGAGCAAATATAATTGCTATGGTAACCTGGTTAAACATTGATCATAACTCACAAGAAAACTCCCCTTACATTTTTAGTACACTTCTGACATTTTTAACATTAAAAAAGATGCAGAAATATGCCTTGAAAATGGGATCAGGCATGTGTTTCCAAGATTACATCACTGCCTATGTATTTAGTGCATCTGCAGGACGTCTGCATTAGAAATGATCTGCGGAGTCCTGTCAGGTCCCAGCAGTGATACCATTCATGCAGGTGCACATTGTGTTCTTAGGTGAAGACAAGTAGGCCTTACATCCTTTAACTAGGGGCATGGTCCCATGTGAATGAGGGAATGTATTTGCAGAGTAGTACAGGTGCAGTCATCTCTGGAGAGGCACACCAGGTTTACCATTGATATCCCATGCCTTCCATGTAGGCAGGTGAAGTCAGCCACTGCAACTGACTGAAGGCATATCTCAAACCTCACATTTGTGCTGGGCATCTTGAAGTGAAAGGCAAACCAGTTGTTTGAAACCTCTAGTTCATGTTTTACTGGTGTGCTCACTATAGTGCATGCACAAGTTGTGAAGAACACTTTTTTCTAAAGATGGTGCATGGTCCTGGCATACCTAATGTGATTGTGCCTGGAAAAAACCTGGACAGTGCCCCATATAACATAATATGATCCTTGGATATTTTTTGTGAACTGCATTTTTTCCCACTTTTTTGCATGCAGAACTTTATGTAGTGTAGTGTACATTTATTCATGTGTAAAATGCAGTGCTTTACACCGAGTGCACTTTTTGTTTTTTCCATGGAGAATGTTTTTCACTATGGAGACACCGTTTGTGTAATGCCCTACCAAATTCACAAATGTTAATTTTCCATTTTGACCCTAAACAGAGATTTACTTCTGCCTTGGAACTGGACTGCAGTGATAATATTGACAATCTGGCATTTTTACTATGCTACATACTAGGGGGCTGGCTAAAGAGCAGAATGGGCTGCTGTGATACAACCATGTCCCTAGGGCCCATTCTGTTCATGGTCTCCAACAGCTTGGAGTTGGTTAGAACACTTTTGTCTGTGCTAATTTTGGTTTCCAGTCTGGCGTGCCCTTGGTCGAAGTAAGGCCCATATTTATACTTCAATTGCACCGAATGTGCACCATAGTTTTTATGCAAATACAGAGCAAACCTAACTCCATATTTATATTTTGACGTCAGACACATCTAGCATCAAAATATAGGAATTTGCACCATTTCTTGGAAGCGTGTGCCTACCTTGCGTCGAAGAGATGCAAGGGAGGCGTTCCCATCTAAAAAATGGTGCTATCACTATAGCCCATATTTATCACCCCCCTGTGCTAAAATGATGCACTGGTGGGAGAAGGGGCTAAATAATTGTGCTAAGCTTGCTTTGCACCATTATTTAACACCTGGGTCAGACCAGGCATTAGGGGACCTGTGGATCCATCTCCAAGGTTAAACACCATGGAATGTGTCCACAGGTGCCTCCCCAAGCCCTAGGAACACCCCCACCCATACCAGAGGGACACCAAAGGTGAGTAGGGTATGTATAGGTAAGTATGTTTGAAAACATTTTTAAAGTGCCATGCAGGGGTCCTAACTTGCACACAGTGCAATGGCCATGCCCAGGGGACATTTGTCCCCTGTGCTGGCTATTGAGTTGGTGGGCATGACTCCTGTCTTTCCTAAGATAGGAGTCATGTTTTTGGTGTTAATCTGATTAGAGGTATTTTTTTTGCCTTTAAGCAGGCTAGCATCATTTTTTGACGCACACCCCCCTTCTTCCATACCGCCAACATCACCCGGCTAGTGTTTTTTTTTTATAGATGCTAGTCTAAGTTTAGTGCTGGCTTGCGCCATTCCTTTAATATGGAGCCCGGCTGGCCCTGTGGAACGGCACAAGCCGGTGCTATACTTTTTGCCACAAAACTGCAATTGCACAGTTTTGCAGCAAAAAGTATAAATATGGGCTTAAATATTTGACCTTGTCCAAGATAGTAATAAGCCAATGCAGAGTTTGTAAATACCAACAAATATGTTATGATGTAGATGTGTGCAAACGTACCAGGGCATTCCAAACATGGAACACCCTCTCATGCCCCAGGAACAGATGAACTCATACAACAAGCAGAGCCATGCTTTGGGACTATCTACCTTGGACTGACACTTGTAAATCGTCTCACGTGCATCTAAGTTGAACTAAGGTTTGTGAATGGCTTTTAAACTAGGTCATGCATAGTGCTGCCCAGACAAGACTTACAAGTGTCTTGTACCACAAAACCTGAACATAGTCTATGCCAGTCATCGGACTTTAACAATCGCTACAAGACATCACACTTAGCTCCCCCAAAGTGGCACTGTGACAAAACAGTAAATCTAATCATCATCAAACTTTCATATGCATGTTTTCTGAAACAATGCATGATGTACAGTTTGGTGAGAGCTGCATTGCTTATAATTTTTTTAATATTTTTCTGAATGGTAAAAGATATTTCACAAAATAATTTTCAACAAGTAAATGATGAATCTCCTTGCCTGTTCAATCCATAAATACCTTAAATACAAGAATGAATGAATATATAAGGGACACACAAGTTTTTGTACTATCCAAACTCTGTCTGTCTATCTATCTATCTATCTATCTATCTATCTATCTATCTATCTATCTATCTATCTATCTATCTATCTATCTTTTGGCCTGTCTGTTTATCTATCATAGACAGTCACTAGTACCGTCAGTGAAGTAATTTCAGCTAGAGTGCTTGGTTCCTCTCCTTGTCCCACAATATTAGGCAAAAGAAAGCTGAGTATGAAAAATATATTTTTCCATTTTTAGTAGCGA
Source organism: Pleurodeles waltl (assembly GCF_031143425.1). Lineage (NCBI taxonomy): Eukaryota > Metazoa > Chordata > Amphibia > Caudata > Salamandridae > Pleurodeles > Pleurodeles waltl. Next base: position 1,063,811,345 of record NC_090437.1, read on the forward strand.
ACATCCAAAGGTATGTTGGAATTCAGATAATTATCTCAGAATGTGCTGAATCCTAAAACTGAATTATCCTTTTATACAAATTTTAACTGCAAATGTTAATTATTCAATTACAGAATGCACAGAGATATTGGGTACAACTCATGAGACCAGCAGAAAAATATATATGATTTTCGCTCACTTGATACTGATTTAGCTGCAATGCCTAAATTGAATTTAATATTTATTAACACAAGTTTTAATCAAATGTGTTTCAAGCTTTTTCAAAACTCCAGCTTTTTATATAATGCCCTTTCTAAAACATGTTTTTTTTCTCAAATACAAATGTAGAAGAGGCCTTACATTGCTTCCTAAAAAGTCTACATTCCATTTAACTGGAGCCCCACTTTTACCATTAATAGGTCATTGTATCAATATTGTGGAAATTAGTATTTCTTGATCCAAATGTTGTATCAAATGGTAGTGTTCCAGATGTGAAAATGCCTTTCCATATTTTATATGAATCATTACCGCTGTGCAGGATAGGCAGAATTGTAATAGCAGAGTGGGTGATTACAAGCTGGCCCCAAATGTCTGAGTAGTTCTATAAGTAGCTATAAGTAGAATACTTTCCAAACACTTATTTTTTGAGAAAAAGCTTTCATCAGCTTTTATGCTGCTAATCATCCACAGGGTCCTACGTGACATCAAAGTTGGGAAGGAAGAAATTATCCTCAATCTGAATAATCTTTATTTCAGAAAATAGACCAATTACTGCCCCTTTGCAATTTCAGATTTACTAGCCAATGCAAACAAATGTTCAGCAGACAGAGGGCCTGATTACAACTTTGGAGGAGGTGTTAATCCGTCCCAAATGTGACGGATATACCACCAGCCGTATTACGAGTTCCATAGGATATAATGGACTCGTAATACGGCTGGTGGTATATCCGTCACTTTACCGTCACTTTTGGGACAGATTAACACCTCCTCCAAAGTTGTAATCAGGCCCTGAGTCTACTTGAACACAGATCGCATTGATGAACATTCTACAATGCTTTGATGTTATGTAAATTAAAATACAACTTATTTTTTTAATGTATTCTTGATGGAACTCTCACTAACAAATACATAGCCCCAAAAGGACTTAGAACCACTGGTCAAATATGTATTAGGACTCAATAACACCGACCATCCAGAATCATTGGTTGGTACCAATCAGGGACTCAGTAATAAGGACCACATTCCAACAGTGATGCAAAACTTTCACATGCTTCAAAAAAGGAAAAAAACACACTACACCATTTGCTGTATAGCCGGCAGGACTATCACCATTGCATTCATCTCTGCACGCTACAAAGCTGAATGGCGCATGTAGGAGGGTATGAGTAAAGTCATTGAGGGAACAAATAAGTATTGAGATGTGTTGATAAAGGGGAGGGTGATCTTAGCTAATTGAATTAATAGTAAACTCAAAGTTCCAATTTGACACATCTTGATTAATAGAATTTGCAAATAATTAAGGATGCACATAGCACAAGTACGTGTAGAAAGTCACTGAGTGGGTACATTTTCCACCACAATTAAAATAGGAAAGAGATTGAAACATATAAAAAAAGTAAAACATATTAGAGTATCTACAAAATCCACATAAAACTAACCTCAGTGTTGGAATAAGTATGCAATTAGAAGAGAATTGTGCCCAAAACACGTTTTTAGACAGAATGGGATTTAAGCAAATGATAAAAAATAAGTTCCATGTAAAGTAATTTAACATACACCTGCAGAATCTTTAAACTAAAGACACCAGGGAGGAAGGATCATGTCCATGCATAATATATGTGAAAACTGTAAGATTTGATGATTTGTAAATGTTGTGAGCATGAGTTTGGGAATCTCAAAGGTGAGAAAATCTATATATACTACTTTCTGTGTGGATTGGGCCAAGTGACTCTGATGGCTACTTAAAGTTCATATTATTTTTGAAGCAGCCATCTTCAAGACTCTGACCTATCCGTTATTTTCTTGTGGGCCAGCTTCTTCACATTGAAGGCAACTGTCACTGTTGCACATAATACATTTTGCAATGTAAAGCACAGATAATGAGTACATTTCAAATATTCTAAGGCGTATGAGTTTTTCACTTCACTCATGTCTATTTAGAGATCTTTCATACTGACAGTAAAGGAATGTAATTTGACCCCGATCTTGATATATGTATTTCATTTCTTAATTATAATGAACCATAATTGACTTGCTGACTTGTTGGCTATTTGATGGATTGTATTGTATTGTGTGCAGTAAAAAGCAAACTATTAAAAGTTGTTTATTCTTTCTAGAACAGGACTAATCAACCTCAAAGAGTACAATATAGTATTATTTTGAGGAAATACACAAGTCTGTTTGAAGAAAATGCACATATAAATTTGCTGGATATCTTTCATATTTTATTTGGCATTCTATTAACCAAACAAAGTTTCGCCTAATGTTCAGCCAATGCACCTACATAAATGGAAACCTATAACATTCATCATTTAATTTTCTGAAAAATAGATAATAGTAGTTTATAAACTGTAGATTGATTTTCATAGCATGTGTATTTGTACACATTTGTGACAAACCTCATCCTGTTACGAAACAATAAAAAGGTGATTCCAAAGTGGTCAAACTAATTGATGTTGTGAATGTTTAAGGTGCAAAGTTTTATGACCAATGAAAAAATATTTTCAAGCAAATAAATGTTGGAAATGCTCCAATAAAATCATTGCAACTATCAAAAAATTATGTGTTTTATAAATACATTTTCTGTGCATTTTTTATGATATTTAATTTAAAAAGCATTGTGTTTTATAAACAGAAATGTCAATTAAATGTGTTACACATATGTGGGCATTTTATTTTATGTGCCAGTGGTGAAAAGTTAAATTGTTCCATTGTAGGCCAATGATAGGTTTCCTTGTTTTGTTGCACGGTTACAATTTTTAATGTAACAATCATGCTAATTGCAAAGATTATTTCCAATTTATCATCTCTATAATACCTTGAATATTGAAGCATAAAGGGGGAATTAATTAAGAGTAAACATACTCACAGAAAACTTTTAGTGGTGCTATTGGATGTAATGTACTTGTAATATTGTGAACAGGAAAACAATCATGTTTGTGATGGAGTCCACTGAACTCTAATTCACATCCTTTCTCTGATTCCTTTAAAATTCAATATTCTTTGTGGAATTCTAGTTAGTGGATAATGGATGGAGTGTGTGGCGGGGAGGGGCTAGACACAATGTAGATTATGGGGGTTATTCTAACTTTGGAGGAGTGTTAATCCGTCCCAAAAGTGACGGTAAAGGGACGGATATACCACCAGCCGTATTACGAGTTCCATAGGATATAATGAACTCGTAATACGGCTGGTGGTAAATCCGTCACTTTTCCGTCACTTTTGGGATGGATTAACACCTCCTCCAAAGTTAGAATAACCCCCCATTACCTGAATGAAGTTAGGGATGTTGTTCTTCTTCATATTTAGTCATGTGTCAGTGTGGTTTCAAATATGAACATATAAACTGTTTTACCAATTATTTTGCTTTTTTCACTCAATTTATTGTTCACTCAAGTAAAATGAATGCATAAGTAGTAGAATATAGAACCATGTTATCTTCTTTAATAAATATATAAACTTTCCAGCAAAGATCATTTACTTTGAGTGAACTTAGGGATGTTGTTTCTGTTCATACTTAGTCATGTGCCAGAGTGGTCTCAAATATGAACATTTAAATTGTTCGATCAATTATTTTGCTTTGTTCAGTCAATTTATTGTTCACTCAAATGAAATGAATGCATAAGTAATAGAATATAGAACCATGCTATCTTCTGTAATAAATATATAAACTTTCCAACAAGAGATCATTTACTTTGAGTGATAACATGCTATGCTGTTTGAAATTTCCTGGTCTTATTTTTCACCATGAGAGGATATGATAAAAAATATATATTTTACACAAGATTGAACAAATGCATGCATGAACACATTTTTCCATTAGAAATGCAGCAATTCTGGTTTGTGACAGGTTATCCAGTTTTTGGTACTATTTCCCTTTGAAATGGTGTGTGGCAATAATTGATACAAAAGACATATGACACTAAATTATAGATTAAGATACAGATACGTTTTCAGATTTGTAATATTTGTGACTTCAGAGGCATACATTTAGAAAGGACAATTATTTGGCATTTTAGTACTCTGCAGGATAAGGTATTAAAAAAGTAGCATTATAAACTACTTTTATAATGTATGCCGATATAACAATCTCTTAATTGTCACCAACCCTCCAATGGTAGGCTATTTTAATTTAAGAACGAAATAGAGTGTGCATTGAATACATCATTAGATGTTAAGTCAGTCATACTGGCTACCTCCCTGCTGGATCCATTATGAGTTTCCCGCTGGGCTGGCGGGTAGAAACTGAGGTTTGCACCTGCCACCTCAGCAGGAAACTGGCAGCAGCATTATTGCCTGCTTGTAATAGAGCCGGTGACAATGCTGCCACCCTCAGGGTGCACCAGCACCCTCGCAATGCTCACTGTCTACATATGGACTCAAGACCGCCAGCCTCGTAATGAGGCCCCATGTATTTTCTTTCACACCTAGGATGGTGACACTCATTATTGAAATTACATCATGTTGAGCCTATCTGGTGACTCTTTTAGGATTGATAAAGGGGTTGTTTTTAAACAAAATGGTACTGAAACCAATATCAATATAATTGAAAACCATAGTTGGATTAAGGTCTCTACCATATTCTGTGAAGCCTTTTATGGATTGAAATATTGTATTTATGACATGATCAGATCAATTAGCCATGGTTTGCTGCTGGAAAACTAAACACAGAGGATATACCACTAGATGAAGAACAGTGTGTTTTGCTCCAGGATGGAATGTTCAATGATATAGTTCATGCTAGAGGGTTGGGTCCATACTTGCTGACAAGTGGAAATTCATAACAGTGTCAGCAGCTTAGGTATCGCCATGATGGCATTGGATTTCAGCAACATACTTGCTCTATTAGCACTAGATTCTGGTGATGCAGACATTTACAAGAATATCAATACACAAGATGGTCATGCAGCGTTTATTAAGGTGCACAAGGGTCCATTTTCAAACCTTTAAAAAGTATTCAATACATTTTCTACAAAAAATTTACCATTCAACATAAATTCAAAGTACAGTCCAATCAAAGTAAGAAAAATCCCAAACTGAATTTAAAGTGTTAGCCCTACAACCAAAACCTATAATTTCATCAGAAATAGGTCTATCTCATGTTCAAAAAACAAGTAATAGGTAGGCTAAACACAACTTTCCTAAAAGCATGTATGGTGCATGTTACATTACTGAAACATTAGCATCCATACTTGTTGAAGTCTTTCAGAGGCAAGATCCAGATTAATCAATACCTCAGTGGCAAGACAACAAATTTAAACAATCTTGCCACTCTGGTGGATGTTAAATTCAAAACTGCTTAATATTGTGACATCATTTTCGATGTCTTTCCAAATAAATTTAAATCCAAAAAAATGATGTTTGCTCCTGTTGAAAATACATCACAAAACATAGATTGTCAATAAATCACCATATTCCTTTTCCCTTTTTAGCAGATTCTTAAGTCTCATGTTGGCAAATATCTTAAGGATTTGCAATCATTTTTAATAGAAAAATGTTAATTTCACTTAAATGCAGAAAAGTTTGTCTCCATTTTTCTAAAGTTCTTGCATGCTTCTAATAGTGGACATGCTTCTGAAAAATAATCCCTCTTTTGCAAGCTTTGGCAGTGTTTATGGATTGTCAAATGACGTTCTCAATCTGAGAAATAAATATAGACACATGAATGCATGTTTGTTTGATTAATGTGTATGTGACTGAAGCAGTAACATAGTGGAATTAATGTTTTATAGGTTTTGTATTTATTTGTTTGGAATGATAAATTTCATAAAACTGAATATGTTTATGGTTAGATCTCAAGGCTAATAATGTGTACTGAAGAAATCAAATAGTTTTTAATCATTAGTTTTTGCATTCGTTTTGCAAAAGGTGAAATTGTGTCTATTGCCTGAGCTGTGTTATCAGGGTTTGCGTACATCCTCTTAAGTAAGCATTTTTAAGAAAGTGTTTAGAATGTAGAAATCTATCAGTCTGGTTCACTAATCACATACCTGTTTTCCTAATTGTGATTTACTATCAACTTAGATGTGATTTACTGCTGATCGTATGGATGTAAACTGTGAGCCTATCATAAATTATCATTGTTGTAATAACTTTTAGGGCCTGGTTTAGATCTCAGCGGAGGGAATACTCCGTCACAAATGTGACTGATATCTCGTCTACATATTATGGTCTATATAGGATATAACGGGATCATAATAGGGTGGGCAGGATATCCTTCACATTTGTGATGGAGATTTCCCCTCCACTGAGATCTAAATCAGGCCCTTAATGATTGATACTACATTATTGTGAAAGCCAAAGGGAACTCCTTTCTAATGTTGTGCAATAAACAATTTGCAAAACATGAATTTGAAGTTACTATGAATACATCATTAAGGCTTTTAAATCCTTAATATTGTAATAGAAAAATTATAATCTGTCCTTGAGATTTTGCACCAAACGAGGACCATCCAATTTCACAAATGTAAAAAGTTAAACAAATAACTATGTGGAACATAGTTTAGTGACATAAAGAATAAAATGCATGTGCGACAATATTATTAAATTTATGGTTACAATACAAAGTGGTCTTTAATACAACTCGTTTGGGCATCATAAATCCTAAAAAACTTTTTGTATCTGTAAAATTCAAAACAATATGGGAAACTTAGGCAATAAATTACCACTTTATTAATAAAATTCTGGACAGCAATGGAAATACAGCAGAACCCATTGTCTTTTATTCTATACCAGTAATTATCTATTTCGCAATACAGTACATTTCATAAGGACAGTAATGCATTTCTTTTAACATGCATGTCTTCAGATCACATCTTTTCTATTGTAATTTATCCAAGTAAAGCAAAAACAGTAATTGCCCCATTCTGTTAAGTAAATATACATATATAGTAAATATATTTGTAAAGATTTGCAAATTTTCAAGCACTTTTGGTAAAAAATATATCTTATTTCTGGAGAAATAGTCAAGCTCTCCAATATGTGGCCTTTAAAGTCCGGTATGCAAGAGGGCATATGTAATAAATCACATTGCCATTAACATACAGTAAAGTGTTCAGTAGCAATAGCACTTACAAACATTAACATAGAATGTAGATCTAATAAGACCCATAAGTAATAAATACAGAATATAGTGTGTTACCACATTTTAGCGTCTTTCTGCTTCTTTTGATTTTCCAGGTCTGACTTCCACTTCACAGTCCTGTTAATCAGCTCGTGATTGTTAAGTATCTCACTGTGCAAAAGTTATTAAATTTTGTTTTATTAAATGAATGGTGTCAAGGCTTCCCAGAGTTCCAGATGAAAATGACTTGTTGATTTCGTCTGAGTTTTAGACAGTAGTGTACGACTACTACCATATTTTATCGTCACTCCATATGCAAAATTGTCCGAAAAGTACACTTTTTATTTCAGTGAGAATGATATCGTTCACGATCACGGCTGAGGTTGAAAGGTTGAGTGTGCAGTGACCTGTGAATAAATAGAGGTCTTTCAGTTTCAAGCGTAATCATCCTCAACAAATGAGGATTCACATTTTGATATAAGAATTATAACATGTCACGTAATCAATTATTGCCATTTCTGACCGTCAGTATTACATTTGCAAAAATACTCTTAAGCCATGAATGCTGAATGCTGTTATTTAGCTCAAGCAGAATGATGTAAATATTAAATCTGTATTTTTGGTGATGATGCAATGGCCAGTATTTGCAGAGCCAACTTTGCAATTGGTGACAGATAAAGTTTCATAAACAGTGGTGAGTAGCGTACCTGTCAGGAAATGAATAGTAAATATTATCTCATTTAAAGTATCTCTGAAAATGTATGGCCCTTTGTATTAATTGAATTAAGTAAAGCACTGTACAATCTGAATGCAGCTTTAAACAGTGCCCATGTTTATTTAATTAATTATCAGAGTTAAAATTGTGAAACGTAAAAGGTAAAATGTTAACTATAAGTGACATTCTTGCAAATCTTCAAATTAGTCATGGAAAATCATTTTAGAATCACAGTTTTACACGTATATGCAAACAAATATATTAAAAAAGAAAGAGTAGCATTTACCAACCTAAATTCAATAAAAGCTACAAGAGTGTGTCTGTGTGACATGGATATTGAAACGCCAAAACATTTCTTCCTTTATTGTAGGTTATATAGCTGATCTTTACATTTCTCACTAAAATATAGGTGGACCTTAATATTTCTCACTAAAAGATAGGTGGACCTTGAGGCAACAGAAAATCGGTGCTGCTTGCTGAACTTTTTAAGAAAAACATAAAAATGGCAAAATATTTGTTTGCTTAATCTGATTCGTTCTTACTTTGAATGATTGCACATTTGTGTCTGTAGTATATTCTAACTTGAATAATTTAACAGACAATACAGTATCCTGCTAAGTTGTGAGCAGGTAAAAAATGCGATTTTATTAAGATGTATTTTTTTTAGAGACATAAGATTTTCTTTATATAATCATAATTTCTATTACTTTGTGTCCTATGTTGCTCAAAATTCTTAATTGCCTATGTTATGCCTGCTGTATTAGTGGAAATAGCCCAATTTGAGAAACACAGCACTAGCCAACAACACCTAATAATTAAAATACATAGGGTAAAGCATAGTGACGTGTGTCCATTTTCACTACAAAAGAGATTATCAAATATATAATTTGTCATAAAGATAAGCCTTGATCTAGCTTCAATTAGTCTAGCAAGTTCTTAGTCAAACGTTAAATATCACTGTCATGGTTAAATGCGTTAGTTGGTTTCTTGGGGAGAGCACATCAGCCAAAGCAAGTGTTTCTTTTAACAGACAGGTAATTTAAAATTTAAATCTATCATATGTCAGAGGTAGAAAAGTAGAATCCTACACCATTTCAAATGTATTTGTACCTATACTAACAACTGTCTAAATCCTACAATCTATATCAGTGTAAACATTGAAACAAAGATTACACTATTAATAATCATTTGTGTTCCTTACAAACACCCTCATCCTTCACCATCAACTTTTTGCAGCTTATTATGCAACTGGGATATTTTAAATAAAGCTTATTATTGTTGCAAAATGCATATCAGGCTTTTTTTGAATTTTTATTTGAACAGTAAGTTCAATGTCTCAGGTGAACAATGCAACACATTACTTTAACCCTGTGTGGTCAACTCAACATATCAACAATTAATATAAATAACATGGATGGCACAAACATGACATGAAAGTTGGATTATAACCAGGAAACATGATTGTGCAACTGTTTTTTCCAGACTACATATTAATTTGCTGCACTGACCACATGCTCCATTACATGCAGCATAATTGGCAGATTTTACCCACATTTTTTTACCATGGATCAAACATTACTAACGTTGCTCCCTAGTACCTGGAAACTGCTACATACATCATGAAAGTCTGACTTAACAAAAGTTAACTAATCACTTTCAGCTGTTGATTGACGTAATTATCAATTTAAGCCAGTATGCCCTGATAATACAAATATTTCCATTTGCTGGACTGTTGGAGAGGCTTTTGTCTGCAGTAGGAAACACAGATCTTAAATAACTTAAATGTAATTTAAACAGGGTCAACAGAAAGATTCATTCTTTATCAAGCATCTCCTAATTCCTCCATTTTCACAAATTAATTTTCATAACACATACATTGACCTCATTAAGAAGCTGGCGGTCATCAGACCGCCAGCCTTGATGTGGCGGTATTACCACCGCGGATCTGGCAGTGAAGACCACCACATCACAAGTTGTGGGGTTTGGCAGATGACAAACTTCCACAATGCCACCTGGCCTGCCGGTGCGGTCGCACTGACGCAGCTGGCTGTGAGCCCCTACAAACCAACGGCAGGCCTCAGTCTGCTGGATGGATTATGCGGCTACAGACTGCCAGGCTTTCTGTGGCGGTCACCCTGCCACGAAAACCTGGGCGGTCATGCACCCGGCAACAGGAATCCCCATTCCTGTCACTGGCACATGCACACTCACATGTCCACACACATGCGCACACACCCCCACCTGTCCACACACTTACAAACACCCCCTCACCCTTTCATGCATGCATGCATTCACATACACACCCCTCGGCATACTTCCACACAGACACTCCCACTCACTCGCAAACATGCAGACACACCCCCACTCACTCACACACACTCAGACACCTCATACACACGCACAAACATTCATATTCAATCACATACACGCATGCATACACCACCACCCTCTACATACACGCACTCACACTACACCCCCCTCTACATACACACACACACCAACACACAAAGACACCGCACCTTCCCCCTTTCAGATTACCACTCACACTCTCTGTCGAGGAGATCGTCCGGGAGGGGGTGGGTCCTGGTGGGCTTGCACCACCAGCACCACCATGTCAGCAGGACTCTGCCAAGCCATTTTACAACTTGTAATACAGCCAGTGGAGTCTTGCTGGCATGGCATGGCGGTGCTGGTGATGCAACCGCCTCTTCGGCGTCAGACTTCTGCCATAAATGGGCAGAAGTCCTCCAATGACTCCTAATATGGCGGGCAAAAGACCGGCAGCACTGGTGGTCTGTTGCCTGCAGCGGCTTCGGCGGTCTGAAAAAAACACTACTGAAGTCGTAATGAGGCCCATTGTTCTTATAGCTTCAGTTACTTCTGCAGAGCACTCAGACTTCAGACTTTGTACGTTGCATCTCTTTTTATGGGCCCACGTCTTGAATCTCAAATAATGTCCCATTGGCATGCACACATAATACATATGAAGTGCAAAGTTATTTTCTGAAGAGCTATTTTAATGTAAAAGAGGTGCAGGATAATCACAGCAGAATTTAGCAAAGTCTGACATATAACCTATCCAGGAAAACAAATTAATTGGTGCCTAGTTACTTTTACCAACACAATTTTTACAAAACAACATGGGTGTGAAGAGAGTGCTTACCTCGTTTATGAATCAGCTTATTGGTAGGTGATACCAACTCATTTTAATTTTGACAGAAGGTCTAATACACAGCACTAAATTCCACTAACATTGACAAATACTTACGTTTAAGTATATTATGAATTGAGGCATTAAGAAAAAAATAAAAAAATACAGAGAATATCAGATATGATGGTATCATTGGACTGTAAGTCAATATTGTACTAGTGTCACTGTATCATTAAAGGAATTTAAACAAACTCAAACAAGGTCAACAAGCAAGCATGATTGTTACAAAGACACTACTGTGGTAAGACAAATGCTGCAAAGTAAAGGTATTGACGAATATGGCATATCCAAAACAATGTTATTGTTTCAAATCACCACAACATTTCCAGTTTGTCAAACTACCATAAGAAGCTGAGGAAAGGCAGTATTTGGAGAGGGCACAAAAAGAGAAAAGTAATCTGTGGCAACCAGAATATGGAATATTGGTGAGGCTACACAATTAATATTTTTCCCGTTTTGGAGGCCACACATCTAAAAGGGTAATGGCACATATGTTAGAGCAAAACAGAGGGTAACCAGGAAAATATACTACTTCAACTGAGTTTGCATAACCAGAGAAGGAACGGTGTTCTTATAGTTTAGTGTAGGTTGAAAAAAGATCAAAAAAAGATAATTTGCGATAGGGCAAGTCAGAAACTGACTTTTCAAAATGATGTGGGAATGAGGCTTTAAATAGCCATAATTTAAAATTATACATAATATACAGATTGTTGTTTGTCAGCAGCAATGAGTACTGCTAGATGATAAAGGATTTGGGGCCTAAATATAACTGTCAGTTTGAAATAATGTGAATTATCCAGTGTTACCATGTCAACATTGTAACAAGCTATTTTGCATCAGGTGGTGGGAAAGCAAAATTTCAGATTTTTCTGATATGACAAAAATGTAGCAGTTGGCAGAACTTGTGGAGTGTTACTCCACTAAATTCTGCAGTGTTATATAAAAACTCTGCAAGATTCTGCAGAGTATGGCTAATGGGTGGAAATATGCATGTCATTCTTCTCGCACTGCAGTTTAATGCCAGTAGTTTGAGAAATGCTGAAAAATACGTGTGAATTGCACCATGTGGTGCCAAGAACGCGCTGCCATTCTAGTTCATTTTTCTACAGCTCAAATAGAAAATCTACTTGAGCAGCAGCAAATCTACTCAAGAAGCAGCCCTCTCACTGCGATAACTCATAATGGCCGGTAACTGCCGGCATTAAAAAATGGCACTAGGGGATGCCAAATCTCGCTCACGCTCATATTTCTGGACCCCTAAGGGGAACTATTCCGCCACACATCCATTGGTGGAATTGGGCCGGAACTCAATGTTACTTTTGTTAATTACGCCAATGTAGCAGACAGAATAAAACATTGTGCACACCCCTACAAAAATGTAGGCAGTTTTTTTATGTTTTTGCCTTCAGGGATATGAATGCTGTATTGATTATCAAATTGAACATTCATGACAACCATGCTGGGGTGCCAGTTAAAGAAGAAGTATGTTTTTTTCTTCAAATGTTTGAAAATGCTTAAGTTTACTAAAAGCATAAGCTCAAAGTTGAAACTGCTGTGATGTACTTTTATCAACACTGAGGCCCTCATTACAAGTCTGGTGGTCCTGAGACCACCAGACTCACTGTGGAGGTCAGACCGCTGCCAAAGCAGTGGTGCAGCCTCCACATTACAACAGCGGTGGAGCTGACAAGGTCCGACTGCCGGCACCGCTAGTTTGCCGCAGTCAACATCCCTGGGGATTACAAGTACCCTCTATGCTGGCTTTTGCATGGCGGTCCCACCCCCATGCAAAGGCTGGTGGAGATGGGGTGCCAGGGGCACCATGGAGGACCCTGCACTGCCCATGCACTTGGCATGAGCAGTGCAGGGGCTCCCATGGACATCCCCATCACGTTTTTTACTCCCCAAATTATGGGTAGTGAAAAGCACAACGGGTGCTGTTGCAACCGATGCACCGTAACATTGCCACCAGCTTGATTACGAGCCAGCGTCAATGTTGTGGTGAGTTTTCCACTGGGTCAGCGGGTGGAAACGCTGTTTACGCCCGCTTGCCCAGCGCAAAATTCACAATAGGGCCTGAGGACAGAAAACCGGAGTGGATGTTTTCTGTCCTAAAGAGTTTGGCAAAATGAGGCTCTGAGTACTATGTTCACAGCCCCACATCTTATTTTTTTGTTCATATTTTATACCTTTGAAACTAAAATAAAAGCTATAGTTTGACAAAGGATTAATGCTGGCTTATAATTATGGTTGTTATGTATACTGTAAAACATTTGTATGCAAAGAAATTAAACAAATCCAATCTCCAACTAGAGTTCAAACTACTGCAATTGAAAATTCTCACAGTACCGGACAGTACAAATGTCAACAATGTCTTTCCCTCACCTTTTCAGTGATCTTTCACTTTTATTTTATATAACGCGTACCTCTTGATTTCCAGCATGCACTACAGTTATTATCATGTACTCCCAAAAACAAGAATGTTTAAAAATCCAACTGACCCGAAAACCTAATTTTCCATCTGCTCAATTAAATTTTTGGAGTTACTACTTTAGTCTCACAACTCAAACAAATACAAAATTGACTTTTGTTTTCTGATATTGTCTTCACATTTTTGGTATCAGTATCTCCTCAGAATATATACTGAAGCCTTGCTACTACCTGACACAATGTCACTGACACACTGCATTAAAAATTCAATGCCATATCATCACTTTAGCTTGTTAAATGCTGAGGAATGAATCATCATTGAGCATCTCTTTACTATATTACAATGAGGCCCTCATTACGACTTTGACAGTCTTTTTATAAGACCGCCAAAGCCTCGGGTGCAGAAAGACTGCCCGTGCTGTCCGTCTTAAGACAGCTGCATTACGACTGCCAGAAATCCAACAACAGTCGTGCTGGCAGTCTGTAGGGGAAGAGGCAGATCCACTACTGGCACTGTCAGAAAACTTCTGGTGGTTTACCGCATTGTAATACCACTAGAGGTATTACAGCATCCACTGTGCTGGAGGTGCTCTCCTCCAGCCCAGCAGACCGCAGAAAAGCAGAGGGACAGGCGGAGTCTCGGCGATTTGGCTTTGGCCAAACTGCCAAACTCATAATTTGCTGGTCTTCATCACTGACCCATCAGCAGTGAGACCGATCCATGGCCCTGGTGATCTTTCGACCACCAGGTTCGTAATGAGGGCCAGAGTGTGCAGTCAACATGACCAGAGATGACAATTCAAGCAAAATAAATTGAAAGTCCTGCCAAATGAGACAAACAAATTTCAAGAAGCACTACCAAAACATTGGGAGCAGAAAGGAAGGATTTTACACAAAAGATTTTGAAATCAGTTCAGATCATTCAAATTCAAATAATTTTGTGGTTGTAAGAGAAGAACATTTGCAAAATCAACATATGTGTTGGTTTAGTTGGCTATGCTTGTAAAATTGGAAATAGAATGGATATCTTCAGATATAATCAGAAAAAATGAAGAATGCACAATATTTATTACGTTTTTTGTTTGGTAATTAAAAACCTATCACCCTGTATGGTGGTCCGGTACAAATTCAACCTCTTTCTTCAAAGAGTTCCTCAAAGCAAAGGATGTTCTGGGGTTCCCTATTATTGAAGACCAGTAAACTGGTGTTTTTGGTCTGCCATATTCAGGCATGAAAAATATCTGCCAACCTCATACTAGAAAATGGCTTATGCACTGAGCGAATGAGTATATGGCCTGAGACTGTGGAACACAATTGGACTTGAGAAGTGTTGGAAAATGGGTTATTGGTAAGGGCAGGTAAGTACCTACACTTAGCAATAGGCCACCGACCTCCACTTAGGTCCAGTTAGGTCTCAGTAAATGAAACCTAGCTCAACCCTTGGTAGCTTGGCAACGAGCGACAATGCTTAACTTAGGAGACAAAGCGTAAAGCATTCAAATATCACAAAACAGTAATTAAATAAACACAGGAAACAGTTTAAAAATCCGAAATCAATTTATAAAAATAGATTATATTTTTATCTTTAAAATGACACCAAAATGAATAAAATCGGATAAAGGGAACCGGAGATATGAATTTTTAAAGAATTAATGCTTTCTAGCTCATAGAAGCAACTAGCGCTCAAAGGGTTAAAAAAGGTCACACTGGAAAGGAACAAAGTCCAGAGTTCAGGCCACCCACAAGGTAACACTGTCACACTTACTTTCAGAAGTGTTTGATTCAGGAAAGTAGTCCACAGCACCAGCCAAGGGTTCAGAGGCTCTGGTTTGCCTCTTGGGGTTTGGGACTACAACTCCGACAATGCACCTCTTCAACTTATCGAGTTGCTCCAAACGTCTCCAAACTTCTGAATCTTCTTCCAGAGGTCCTTTTTGTGTCTTCGAAGTGTCCACAACTTGATCCAAGGTTCCAGAAGCTCTGAGATGCTCCTTGGGAGTTGGAACTACAATTCCCAGAATGCACCTGGTCAGAATCCTCAAATGGCCACTGGATGCTAGTCAGCTGGGCTCTGCTTGCAGGACTTGATGCAGGGGAATCTGGGCAGCTCCTTTGTACTTGTAGCAAACAGAGAGTCTCTCCTTGATCCAGTTGAAGCCAGGCAAAATCCTTCTTGTGGTGAGGCCCAAGTGTGCAGCTGGTGCAGTCCTCCAGAGTGCAGGGTCCAGGTGCAGGCCAGGGGTCCAGCAGGGCAGTCCTTCTTCTCCTGTAGTTCTTCCTTGCTGGAATCTGATGGGGATCTTGTAGGGAACTCAGGTGTGGGTGCAGGTCTGCCAGTTTTGACTTGCTCTTGGGTGAAAAACAGGGGGGTCCTGGTTCTCCAATCAGGGTCAGGGTCCTTCCCCCTGTGATGACCACTTCCTGGGAAGTGTGGCAAAAATCAATCCCAGGGAGCAACATTCCTCAAAAATCCATCATGGCCGAAAGTGATTTTTGGAGGTTACATCTGGCTGAGCCCACCCACTGGTGTGGCTAAAAATCCTAAACACACCCCTCTCCTGCCCTCTCCTAATCTAATCCTGGGGGCACCTAATTGTCTGGGTTTGCAGGATGTGAGGTTGTTGCTGGGTTACTCCAAATGTCCTTCTCTGCCTTTGAAGACCAGTTTGGCAGCCCTCCCCCTTCCAGCTTCACCATCTGCTGTGGGGAGATCTCCTCCCCCAGGCACATCTCTTTGTGCTGAGCCAGGCCACTTCACACCTCATCAAGGCAGCCTGGCCAGGCTGCCAGAGGCTGGCCAATTAGAGCACAGCAGCAAAAACACTACACGGCTGAAGATGGCAACTTTTCAGATAAAGTTTAAAACTCTTTACCTGAACAAGTTACATTAAATCTAACAACTGGAAGTTGTGGGAATTATTATAACAATTAATTTGATACTTGTAGTATCTGTTACTTAAGGGGATTTTTAAAATTAAAATAAAGTCTCCCCATTCTAGCCTGTGGAGGCCGTTCAGTACAATGAGCGAAAGACAAATTTGGCTGTTTTACCTCACCAGGGCTTTTAAAACTATTTTTATAAGGTCCCTGTTTATAGTTACATGGCACCCAGCCCTAGGGGCACATAGGGTACACCTTAGGGGTGACTTATATGTAAAAATAAGGACGTTTAAGACTTTGGAACTACTTTTAATTCCAAAGTCAAATTTGCATGTAACTTTAATTTAAAAGCACCCAGCAAGCCAGGCCTGCCTTTAAAATGACACTGGGCACCTCAGCAGTGCACCTATGGGGGCACTACCTATGCGGGGCCCCCTAACCCTCAATGCCCTACTATATACTAGGGACTTATAGATAGCTTGACTTAGCCAATTATAATTAGCGTAATTTGCATACTGATTTTACACAAAGCACAGGCCCTGGGACTGGTTAGCAGTACCCAGGGCACCATCAGAATCAGGAAAACACCAGCAAACTGTGGAAAATGGGGACAAAAAGTTAGGGGCCTCTGCAATCAGCCCTGTTCTCTCGCAAGAAGCTACAGTATGCTAAATCATAAGGGTGATGTAATTCATATGATATGGCACCCATTAATTGTCCAAACTTGGTAGCTTGAGAATTTAGGCTTTCTAAATAAGAACATTACAACCAATTAATTATAAGATATGTGGACTGGGGGGCCTCCAGAGAAAACATGGCAAATGCTTTGTGTATAGACCACTTCACATTCTTAAAGAGTGTCACCCGAATGTAAGAATGAAGTGGGGGGGATATGTTGATCAGTTTGATAGCTGTCTGATTGAGGAATTTTTTTATTCAATATTGGACAAGCAAGAAGAGAGATGGGTGCATTATTATGGACTGTAAAACATACATTAAATTCACATGATAATCATAAGAAAAAGGCATTTTAAAATGACAAGATTTGCACATTTTTTTTGCTTAGTCTTATACCTTCTTTAAGGTTTTTAAATTACAATTAATTCACTCATACATATTTATTAAAGACTAGGATTAGATGCACTTTACCTTAATTTATAACTCACATTTTCCAATTAGGCCAAATGTTATGAACATATTTATGCATCGCTAAATGGGCTCAAGAACTACAATAATTTACATAAAACTTAAAGTATTTAGAAATACTATACCGTGATTATGTGTTATGTATGTCTAGGAGGCTAAGAGACATTTTAATTAAGCCTTAACAATATGTGAAATTCCCAAATTTAATGGTGTGAATTTATAAAAATATAGGGGGTGATTCTAAGCTAAGCGGGAACCGCCAGAAGACCGTACCGCGGTCAGAAGACCGCGGCGGTCATTCTGGGTTTCGCACTGGGCTGGCGGGCGACCGCCGAAAGTCTGCCAGGCAGCCCAGCGGGAAACACCCTTCCCACGAGGACGCCGGCTCAGAATGGAGCCGGCGGAGTGGGAAGGTGCGACGGGTGCAGTTGCACCCGTCGCGAATTTCAGTGTCTGCAAAGCAGACACTGAAATTCTTTGTGGGGCCCTCTTACGGGGGCCCCGCAGTGCCCATGCCATTGGCATGGGCACTGCGGGGCCCCCAGGGGCCCCGCGGCACCCCCTACCGCCATCCTGTTCCTGGCGGGAGACCCGCCAGGAACAGGATGGCGGTAGGGGGTGTCAGAATCCCCATGGCGGCGGAGCGTGCTCCGCCGCCATGGAGGATTCTCAAGGGCAGCGGGAAGTCGGCGGTACACCGCCGACTTTCCGTTTCTGGCCGCGGCTGAACCGCCGCGGTCAGAATGCCCAGCAGTGCAGCGCCAGCTTGTTGGCGGTGCTACCGCCGACCTCCGCCATGGCGGTAATTACCGCCAGGGTCAGAATGACCCCCATAGTGCTTTATGGAATTTTTTGTCATTTATTTCACCCAAAAGGACATCCTAAATTAGAAAGTCTTGCAAGATACCAGTAGGGGACTAGGTAGCCCACAAAACATTTAAAATATTATGTACATAAAATTGATACAATCGGAAAAAAATAACGTAAGTGTAATTTAAGCAAAAAATAAATAGGCATTACGTTAGACATTGAAGGGAAGTTTCTTTGAAAAAGTAGGTGTTCCTATAGGTCACACAAAATTCTAATGAAAGTAAACATTTCACATTTCTAGTGAAAATAGATATAGTTTGTGGATATGGCAAACACATGCTCCAGAGCTGGCTGCATGGTTAAATCCTAGTGCATATTTCACTTAATACTAAATGTAGTTTAGCTAGTAATGTAATTGGCTGCAAGGTTCTTCAGAGAACATTAGCTCGACCTTTCACCTCAAAGAGACCTTGTAGAATGGTGTGCATTTGTTGGAAGGAGTTACAGATTGTTTTCTTTACCTTGATATGCACTAGCTGAAACACCTTGATCAGCCACCAAACAAATGTTATGAATATTTAAATCTACAGGTTTTGTTGTACCAGGAGAGCACTTCCATATATCGGAGACTATAAAATATAAAAGTGGACAAAATCAGAGGGACAGTAATGAGTAATCTTTAAATAGTAATTGTATTTCACAAGTTCTACTGCACTGTGTTTTTTTCTGACCTGCTAGGATCTAGAGTCACTTGCTTCCACCTTCAAATACTGACATGAGACGGACACATTTCTTGGAAAAACATAGGACTATTGTGTAGATTTCAGTCCTAATTTAGTACTGTTGCACTGTGGTTTTACATATGGTGTACATATTGAAGACAACAGATAACAATTTAGAGAAAAACTGCATTAATGATTCCTTTTAATTGTTTTTGTTAAAAAATTGTAGACAAGTATTTTACTGAAAGCTTTCAGGTGGAAATGTGGCACTTCAGATTCTACATTAATTGGGCCTACTGGCTTTCATAAGATTGAACTGAGATAATTAGTAACCAATTGTTATTGTGTTATTTGTATGAATCCACAGGTGCCCAATATTTAACAAATTCTTATTGGTCATGAATATTGTTCATCTTACTTAATAGGACTTTCATAAAACAAATGACATGTTATTATGAACCACTAAATTAATAGCTTCCTCATTTATTTGTAACATAGAAGACACGTTCCTCATGATGCTTTATACATGGCTCATGCGCTCTTCAATAAACATTAAATCAGCCAGGATTAAAGAGGCAAGAGGACATTTTTGTACACCATAGTGTTACAGAGGACCAACCAGTTTACTGTGTACAGAGAAAGAGATAATCTTAATTACCTTTAGATTTTGCAGACAGTGCTATACCTGGTATTAATTTTATTTAAATAAACAATGCAAATGTAGGTAGTGTGACTATTAAAAAGTATTTTGTCTTTACAAGGACTTTATTTTGTGTGTCTCCATCAAGTTGTGTCTAAGAGGCTCATTAATCATGAATCTTCTTTTCAGGAAGCACATCCAGCAGGTTAAGGTATACAATTGGTTACAATAATCAAATTGGAGCTTCACTTTAAATCGCACAGATTTGTTCATTCAACAAAGCCAAAAACGACATTGAGACCAGTATCACTTGTAAGGGAGAAAACTGATTCTGGTTAACCATTGAAATATACATTTTAAATATTTAGGAATCCATTATTTAAATAGCACTGGATAGTCTCTCCGACATCTGCTTTGGGTTTAAATAGACCCACTGAGTTGCCCCTTTACATATCATGCCTTTGTAATTTCCACTAATTTCTACAATGGTTAAGTGTGTGCCTCTTCCTATGAACCTCATGGGGAGTTTCAGCTGCTTTTATGCCAGTATGCACTGGTCTATGGCTACAAAAGAGAGCAAGCACAATGCTGGTTGTTTGATAGGGCAAACAGATCTGCTTTTGTCTGGGGATTAGAACTACCATCAATGACAATCATAATGACATGTGAAGTCTTTAGACCCATTTTCAAAGTATAAATTAGAGTTTGTGTCAACCATCTCCTGGGGACACATTGAGTATTCATACATATGCTGGGAGCCTTAAATCTTGCATGATGAAAATGCCATTCCCCGGTGGCTGTTTTCTACTTCCACATTCAATATTACAGTAGAGGCCTCAAAGCCCTTTTTGTAATTGCTATATATTCTGTTAGTATGCAAGGTGATGCAAACAGTTGACACTTTTCGCAAAATGACACACATTAGTAACATCCCCACTGAGGTAGAAAATACATTGATACCATAGCCTGGATTTGGGAGTCCCTTTGGTATAGAAATGAGAATGAGTAAAAGGATTGTGTTATAATATGATTAGCCCTCTATCAACCCAAGTGCTTGAGAATTTGGCCAAACATTTTGAATTGTTTTCAGGTAAAAATATAAACTTGTCTTTGAGAATTCTATCAAATAGAAAAAGGGCACAGGTCTGAATAACCACAATATCTCCATGGATAAGCATTTTTTTATGCCTATCAATAGGTTTTTTTGTGAGAAACTTGTTGTTCATCTCAAATTCCTTTGGCATCTTTTTTCACATATTTAGATATTCCATTTTGTATCACTGTCATTAATGTAATCTGCATTCCAAGATGCAAACCTTTTAGTAAGAACAACATTTTTTAAAAATGAATCAAAACACTTCATGTCAGTTAAAAATAAAACAAAATGTTGCCTCTAAGTCGCTAGTGGAATTGTTCAGAGTTGAATGAAGAAGTGACCCAGATATTGTGGGTGGACAGACAAGGTCACATTTACTCTGCTTCATGGCTAAAAGAACAGATATCAATTTACTTTATCATTACTTTCAGCAGGGAGCAACAACAGCAAACACCAAAAGCAAAACATAATGGCACCAGATCATATTTTACAAATCTATTAGTGACTTTAAGATAGTTTTATAAGCCAAGTTTAAATGTTTTGTCACAGTTCATCCAATTGAGTCTACAATATGGCTCAAGTACAAGAATGTGGCAATCTTTAGAGAAATAGTGGATTCAAAGTTGTCTGAAAGGGGGTAGAGCAACAGTGCAAGATATTAAGACGTTTCAGAAGTCTGCACTTAGTATAAGAACTGTAAACAGATGTTAGGATCATCATAATGTAGAAAGGACAATCAAAATTAATTTAGCTTGGTGCTCAACTGGCAGCGGCAGAGAGTAGTAGTGAGTTTAAAAGAGATGGTTGTGTTTGCCTATTGATCATTTAACAATTCAATTTCATCAGAGATAAGGCAATATAGTTTTTTGGGGGATATATGGCAAAGATAAATAATATACATGATTCTGGCGTTACTCTTATAAGCTCAGATAAATCAACTAGAGCATCCTTTTCTGTAGATGGGATGTCAAATTCATACATAATCCACATACTTTTCATGTTCCACAAAATCTACACTATGCAAATCACACACTTATTTCCAAATTCCAGCGATTTCCTGTGCCTCACAGTATTGAGTTCATGACACCTTCATGGATAGAAATAGTTAGTTTATCTTGGTGGCATAGTTAGCAAAAATCTGATTACTTTTGGTTTTAAAATGGTTGCATTTTATCAAAAACATGTCTCTTAATTGCAATACAATATGCTACTACAAAACACCTCTCCTTTAACAGGAGCCTGAACCATAATCTCTGTATGCATCAGGGATTGAACAGTACTTGGTGGAGGCTTTTGTGACCCAAAGATCCGGACTAATAATTGATGTAGTCTCCCAACCCCATAGAATTTCAACAACGTTTGAGAGGCAGAATTAATCCAGTAAGCCAATTTTCCAACCCTGTGTCAAAATGCTTCATTACAAGGCATTAAAGACATCCAAATAATCTGTCAAGTCCAATAATCAGTGCATCCATTTACAGATAAATCACTGATCAATCAGGTTATTCACCCTAACAAGGGATTGTTTAGAAACATGGTTTAACACAAACACTCTCAAAGTGATGAAATCAAGAATCGAATCTGCCAAGTACTAAAAATCCATATCAACATGATTTTAGAAACAAAATAAGCCTTAAGTATTTGTAAAACACCTAGATTTCAAATGTGAGTTTATGCACTGCTAGTAACTTAAGCATCATAGTACTACTATGTTCAGCAATGTGTAACCTTTATTCCAGGTGAGATATGGTTTGATGAACTGAAGTCAAACATTTCATGACATTTTGCAATATACATCAAGCAATGTTACAATAGCCCTCTATATAAAGGTGATCAATATTATATACAAATCAAAATTCAGAAATACACCACGAAACACATGACGCCCACTGACAGATTATGATTTGTTAATAATCAGTTACACTCATTGTTAAGAATTCAGAAAGAAAAGATAGTCCTTTGAGAAAGGTCTTTCAAATACAAACCAACTAAAACCAATGATTGATATGGCACTGAACCTTGAGGTTCAAGAGAAAATGCCTAGAAAGCCTAAAAAATAAAGAACACTTGCACAGATCCACATTCAACAGTAATTGATCAGCCAGTCAAAGACGGCCAACACTAATTTGAAGAAAACTCCTACAGGAAAAACATTATTTTAATTATAATAAATACAATTCCTGCCAGTATATAGGCACCACATGAACACTCCTTAGAAATACTTCATACATGTAGAAGAGTTAAATAGCTGAAATGCTGACAATATATGTATACTCCACATATAAATGATAGCTCATTGTTCATGGAAATACTGTTATCTCCATGAGACAATGAGGATTGCACACTGAAACAGTGTTTTAGATGATCAGGCAAGTACGCCATTGATGGTATATATCTCTCAAAATGTGCACATGATGCTTCATCTCTCTGAATCTAAAGTTTACAGATAGGTATAAGTGAGATAAATAGAAGGATTTGAAACATAAGTATTTAAAGTTATTAGCCTCTTACAACAGCAATACCATTATCCCTACTTAATGCAAGTAATTCTCATGTTTTGTACTTTAGTCTTTCCCTTCAACACGGTAAGGAGCTCAATGATAGATTTAGGAGCTAATACAGCAAGTGCTACAAATACTCATAACTATAGAAGAATCATATTGCTTGTAGTCTATGTAAATATTTTATTTATCTGAATCCTGAGAAAGGAAAAGCAAGAGCATGCAGGGACCCTAATCACACTGTCAAATAAAATCAGGCATTTTTTCAAAAAGAGAAAATTTTGTTTTACAGTAAGCGTTTATATTTTGATAGGAGATTGACACAATTCACCCAGTTACCAAATGAAACATTTACTAAGCAAGTGCATTCATTTTTAACTAATATCATAAATGAAAAGGAATAAAGGTTTTATTAAAGTGGAAATAACATTCCATACAGAACATCTTCTGAATTAAACTAAGTAGAGTAAGAGGCTACACGTTTGTGGATGGGAGAAATTGTATTGATAATAGCCAACAGCATAAGTGCTAAGGCATGTTTTTACAGTAACCTACACAAGTGAAAACAAATGCAAGTCTTAATACCACTGGGGGGGTTAAGACTTCTGTCAGGATCAAGGTAAAAACTAAGTTGGGGCATTTTTAAAAAGAGGTTACTATCAATCGTCCATTGAATTCTCTTGAGAAGCACTCCAGTTATTCTGACCCTATCACACTGATTGATCCTTTTAGATTTGGAAGAACACATCCCTCTCTTATAGTTTACCAAGGCCCTGGAAAGTCACCTGCACATTGTACATTGAAAGCCTCAAAATTCTCCTTACCAGCAATGGAATCAAAGTTCACCAATATGATGATGATACTTAAATGCATATACGGTTTTCCCAATACAGAGAGCATTTCAAAAGTCCTACCTATCTACTATTGTGACCAACACATTCTGAATTTAGCCATTTTGCACAAAAAAACATCAATTCAACCAATTCAAATAATGATTCAATAACACTCAAATTGTTGGCTTCTCTTTATGTTTAAGCTTAAACAAAAAACTCTCAAAGTTATGTCTTTGACTCTGACCTATCCTTAAAAAAGAACACAACTTACAGAAAGCAGATTTCAGAACTACTTTGTAAGCCTTGATGATCTCCCATCTGATTAACAGCAGCAAAAGCATCTGACATGTTGTTCCATGATTCCTCAAAGAACTCATAAAATGCAAACACACCACCATATTGCCTGCAACTTCCACATTTTGGTACTCCCATGTGCTCCTGTATTAGTAAATTGTTTTTGTTACTCTGTAAAAGGTTAATATTTGGAATACTAATTAATTGAATCAGTTATGTGGTGTTTTGTTGAGTAAGGAACATAGGGCCAGATGTACGCAAGGATTTTTTTCCGATTCTGTGTCTATGGGAAAAAGCTTTCATACGGCCCATAGGAACCAAGAAATGCATTGGAACTGAACGTAGGGTATACCATGCCCAATAACAATGACGTTATGGAAATTAAACTAATGAATGTATACATGAGAAATGCCAAATCAACTTCTGAAAAAGGCAACTAGACATGTGCCTACAGACCTTGAGGTTTGCAAGTTGTATGGAATATGTTTAAAACTTAGCACCACAGATGGGTAGTAACTTTGATCTTGATACTAAGCTATAATCATGAATGGGAGTTTGTTTTACAATTGGGGAGGGGCAAAGTGTTTCTCAGTCAAATGAGAACAAGATTAGGATAAACATTAAGGAATTGCTAAAACTAGCTCACAGAAACCAGTTACTTCTGTCATCTTTGCACAGTATACTCTGTGATGATTTATGTAATCAGATGAAATATATATGATGTTGTTATAGGGTTTCATTGTTTCCCTTTTGCAGGATTCACCAAAGTTGTCAGCCACATATCCTGTATTCCATTTAAGGGAACTAAATGTTTAGAATACAATCCTGGGCAAGGAAAGAGAGTGAAATTATCACTATCAACTTACCCTAGCATATGTTTGTCCCCACAATGTAAGCAAGGATTTTAGGTCAAATTCAAATTAATGATATGTACCTTTCCTGCCTCACCATACTTTCACACACACACAAGCACATTTCATGCATTTGCATTTATTACAGCAAAGGCAGTAAAGAATTTAATATTATTTTGTTAACATTGTATACTGATATTTTTGTCAGCACTGTTTGACATGAGATTGAAAGGTTAAAGTGAAAATGAGTTGCAAATAATTTTTCTTCTTTTAATAACACCATTACATGCTAGGTATTATGCAACCAGGGCCTGATTCACACAGAGCCCACTCAGTTGTGGTAAAGGCTCCGCATTCATGGAATAATCTCAGCACTGCAGATTCTCACTGCAGAGAATCTGCATGACTGCGTAGCCTCCTCCCCGACTGAGGAGGCTCTTATAAATCAGGCCTTCAATCAATTACATAAAGTGATGCATGGGATAACAAAGTGAAAGCTTTAACTTCATCATACCCAAAAGACATATTTTAAGCGATCCAGCACTCTAAGACCAGGTATAGGTTCATGTGTATGGAACTTACATGAGCCTGTACGAAGCCACTAATAGGAGGTCTCTTGAAGAAATTCTGTAAATTTTAAACTAAATACAAGTGTACAAGAAAGTGGAGCAACGGTCTTGATACGCCACTTTTCTTGCACCGCCCCTCCTAATGACACTATTGTTGCACCGTATTTACAATACAGCGCACAATAGCCCTCATTTCCATAGAAGCGTCATAATTTGTGGCGCTTTGCTGGATTACCCCATAAATGATGGCGCTCATGCAGTAAAGCACTAGGGAGGCCCATAGGCTACTCTGAGCCCTTCACTTTAATGCCTGGCCCGAGCATACATTCAAAATCTTGTAGATTTCACTGTGCCATTTTTTGTGCCCTCCATCCATGGGAACTCCCTTTTGCATACATTATACATGGCACAGGTATAATGAGGCACAAGGGGTTACAAAATGGTGCGATGCTAGCATTGCGCTACATTGTAAATATGTCAAAGAAGAATGGCCTCCTTAATGCCACATTACCATAAAAAAACAATGCTAATATGGTGCAAAGAGGTGCTTGTAAATCTGGCCCAAAGTATTTCCAGCCTTACTTATTATGGTGCACTCCTGATAAACTCTTGAATCCACTGAACATGTGATAGGTGTATCAAAACGTTTCAACTGTTCTCTGGTCATTACAATCAATTTTTAATACTCAAGGTTACATTCTGCATCCCATTTAAAAGATGCTGTAGAAACTATCCATATATAAATTGGTTACATTTTACAAAACATATTCTATTAAAACAAGATACAATTAATGTAAAATGTAGAACCAATATGGAATCTCATAAGCAGTTTAATGTATGACTAATAAGCAATTACTTTTTATATGCTTACTCTAAAAACATCTTGCAGGTAACATGAACATGAATTGCAAGAATATAATAAAATGAAAAATGCCCATATTTACCAAATGCACAAACCTCCCAGGCAATGCAAAGGGAAATCACAATGTTTCTTTTCCTAGTATAGAATTTTGCTGATAATCTATTTCTGTGGAGTGTTAAGGTAATGTGAAAATTCACAATCTTTTTTTGTTTTTCTTCACGTAAAATATTTTTATGAAACTAATGTATCTTTTCAAATTGTACTTCCCTACTGCCGAATTCATGAACATCACAAAGTTGCCATCATTTTCTAAAAAAGAAGAGAAAAAAATCTCCAAAAGCTATATTTTATCACATAATTTGCCCATAAATACATGTGTTTAGACAACTCTCCTGCAAACTACACACTCATTTACTGATCATGTCCATTTTCCTGTGTCCCTTGGAAATATGTAGATAACGCATTCATTTCCTTGCATTTGTTGTACCACGTGCCACTATTCATTTCGTATAAGCTTGAAAGTGAAAACAGGTATAAGAAAGGTGTTGCAAATTGTACCAAATTCCTGACTGCTGGTGTCAATCATGATTGCTAAAAATCAGCACAATTTTCAGAAGGTTCACTATCATATGAAACACTGTTGTGCTGGAAGTTATGCAGATGATAACTTTGTATAGCTGGATCTTATTTTTCAGTTCATAAAATAAACTTTTACTGAGTAAAAATAATACGTAAATCTTGAGCTATTTGGACAATTAGGTTAGGAATAAACAAGCGCTTTAATTGTATTATAAGCTGTAGTTGTTCATTTACATGAGTTACTATAAATAAGGTTGCATTGAAGAGACACAGAGAAAAACTGACATGGCATTCATGTCTCCTTCTGAGAGTATTAAAATGATTAACCTACATATGAAGGTATTGAATTGATTACTTGCCGTGAATCTTTATAGGATTCAAATTTATTGACACTGTTGGCATTGCAGCCTTTCATAAATACATATAAATTGTATAAACAGCCAGAGAGTATAATATTAAAAAAGTACATAATGTGAGAAAAAGAAACAGAAAGGGAAAAGTAATGAACAAAAACAGCTGAAAGACAGGGCAAATAAGGGTTGCAATAAAGGCTTGTCATTCCTTGTGAAGCAGCTTTTTGTAAAATATCAGAAAAACATTATTATTTTAGTTTGTCCATCTAGACTTAAAGAGAGATAGGAAGTTGGGGCATTACACATGTTAAGACTGAGTTTAGGGCTGGAGTCCTTTCTACCCAGAACTAAATGTCACTGAAGGAATGCATGCGGGTTTGAGGAACCACATCCCATGATGATGCAATCATTGGTTGGTTCCCATTCATGTCTATGGATTCTCTCCATCACATTTATGTCTACTTGCCTGATCACTCTGTGCACAACATTGTCTCTCAACCAAGACAGAGTTTTAGTTCCAATCATCTATTTTTCAGGACTTGCTTGTTAGTTATCATAACATTTCAACTAGGGTTTAACTTAGCCATTAGGTTCTATTCTTATGTAGCTGACATATCTGTTGTTAGTTTGATAGTATACCCTTGACCCATGCCTTAATGTGTCTGTAACTCTGAGGGCTTTATGGTTAGTAGTCTGTGCCGTTATTAGGATTTGTTCATTTTTGGATGTGAGTGGGCTCCACCGGTGCAGCTGGTAGTAAGTTTGTGGGAGGTGCTGCAAGGAAGTAGTGCAACAAAGTGGCAGTGGTAGTCAATGGTTGCTGTATACTGGGACCTAGACATGATTTGAGGTTGACTGTGATGGAGCACAAGTCAGATATACCAAGTAGTTTGGCCCCATAGGGCTTAGAAGTAGGGAAGTTAAACATGTCCGAGTCTGGGAAGGGACTTTGTTGTTTTTCTGAAGAAAACCTCTGCTCCATATGGGACAAGCCTGAAATTCAGTCTGACACCATGGAACTGCCAGTTGGATACTTTTTATCATCAGTCTCTTTGAAGAACTGGAGCTGAACTTTTGAAAAACTTCCCAAACGTCTTTTGGGTCACAACCAATCATATGAGTACACTTACTAGGCCTCCAGGGCCACAGGAATGTCTTCTTCAGCTTTTTTTTTATGTTCGTGGACTCACCCAAGGATCAGCGTTATGATCTTTGGAGGTCTTTCTGTCCTCAGATTTCAAGTGGAAGGGGGTTCAGCCTCCTCAAGTCCTTCTCACGGTCACATATACTAAGTGCAGCAGGTTCAGTCCATCTGATATCCTTTCAAAAGTCCAGCAGTGCTATGAGGAAAGTTGGGTGAGGGTTCGAGTTCTTCTCTGCCAATGAAGTAAAGGTTCCCAGGCTCTGACCTACCGACTTTTGCAGTAGATCCTTTTAGCCTTATTGCAAACAGGCCCAAAATGCAAAGTCTCAAAATAGTGATTAGCCAATTTCATATTCTTTAGGCGTCAGAGCACACCCAGTGTGCAAAGTCTAAAATCCTACAGCAAAATTCAGCACAAAATGGGGTGACCAGGCAAAAAGGGGCATTTTCTCACAGTTTCCAGTAAAGAGAAAATGACTAAAATTACATGTAAAGGACTCACATCCTTTGGAACTCATAACCCAGTTTCCTGTAGCTGGTACATATGAGGCTGGGTTTAGCTCACTTTAGAAGCATACAAATCAGCACTTCCATATATACTCACACCAACATTTGAAGGTGCCATCTCTCATTAGCAGAAACAATTGTGCTTTTCACCGTCAGTGATATCCTGCAAAAATGTTACCCTGAGACTGCTTTCACCATATTTGGCTGTTTTAAAGATGGGGTTGCCAGATCAGTTCTCATGGACAAGACATCATGGGCCCGATTCACAAGCTGCACTTTATAGTATGTTTTACCTGGACATATGTGTGCAGAGTTCACCAACCTGACTGCAGAGTCTCCCCATACATAAAGTATAGGTTTTAGTAGTGAATGTGGAAAGGGCACAAGAGAGTGGACAGGAAAGGGGCAGACTTAATCCTTAAGGGATGGGATTAGGGAGTAGAAAGAGGGGGTTAGGGATGTGAAGGTTTAGCAAGAGATGTCACCCATCCATACAAGAGCAAACCATTTGTTTTACTCTGGGGAAGGAGACATGGAACTTACACTTATGTAGTATGTTAACATGCAGATTTTGTGAATACAAAAGTAGCTAACATATTCTACAGTGTAAACATACTCAAAAGTGTAAGTTACTTTTGTGAACCAGGTACCATGTTTGTAATTCTTTACTTTCATTTATCAAGACACTGTACTCTTTGTAACATATTCACAATTGCAAGTGATTTGAGTTACCACACCTGAGAAGAATGATTTGAAAAAGAAAACCACTAGAAAGATAGTGCCATGCTGTGAGAAAACAGGGCATATTGCAGAGGCCCCAAAACTTTTTGTCCCCCTTTTTTACTTTTTGCTGGTGTTTTCCTGACTCTGATGGTGTCCTGTGTACTGCTAACCAGTCCCAGGGCCTGTGCTCGATGTAAAATGATTATGCAAATTAGGCTAATTATAATTGGCTATGTCAACCTACCTATAAGTCCCTAGTATATGGTAGGGCATGTAGGTTTAGGGACCCCAGCATCGGTGGTGCCCCCGTAGGTGCACTGCTGTGATGCACAGGGTCATTTTAAAGAAAGCCTTTGTCTGGCTTCAGCTGGTTCAAGGAGGGCCTCCCTGTTTGCTACAGGCATCATTGCACCATGGTACATTGGCACTAGGCAGCTGATTTAGCACCTGTGCAGGGGTAAACACAGGTGTGCACCGTATTCTTGAAAATACGGTGCATTCCTGCATTTTGGAAATGACACAGCTCGGTGCACCAATATGCTGCACTGCGCTGTGCCATTTCCTAATAAATGAGGCCCTAAGTTCCCAGTCCTGTGGTTGCTTCTGATTACGTTAATTGCACAAAGAGGCCAATTTGAATAAGAATGATGTCTGTGTAAATTATATTGCATTTTCACACCACATTTAGCTATTTATTTGGGAAAATTGCATTTATGATGTACAACATGACCTTGCACTGTGATCTCATTAGCACTAAATGTGTTTAGAACATTTAGTACACTTGTTTTTTAAGCAGCAATTGCATTTGCCATACTGCCTGTGTCTTTAGTACAGTGACATTGAGAGCCAGAAAATTATTCCAGCACTGTCCTAAATTGATATGTTGGAGCATAGCAATGCTGACTCAGACAGGTTCCAATTTGTGTGCTTTTAGGGTGTTATTCTAAGACTTATCAAATTAGAATAAATTGCGGCACAATTGTATTCACAATATAAATAAGATGTCTATAGATGATGATATAATTTGTGCAGTAAACCAAGGATGAAATTAATGAAAAGATGATGATGGGTCTCTTTCCTCTCTTCTATCTATGACGGTACAAACTGCACAGTAATCCAAGGCAGAAAAGAATGAAAAGATGTTAAGAAGGTTTTTCTCTTCTTTTCTATGTGTACAAATATGAGCTGAAACATTTATCGAAAGGGCTAACGTTGCCCCTCTGTTTTCCTCTGTGTGGTGTTACTCAGGTCCAGATGTACTAAGCAGTTTGACAATTGCATATGCTGCAACTCAGCATTTGCAACCATTACTGCAGTGGGTTGTCCATTCTTAAATATTTTGTTTAATGTTTATGGTCCTGAGCAAGCAAAGTTTGGAAAGGGAAAATGGCAGATAAATCTGCTGGGATGGACTGTTACAATCATCCCTGATCCAACTGTCATTGTGAGATGTCGAGAAGCAGTCATAATATGCAGCTTTTTGGGCCCTGAAGTTGTGGAATAAATTAAAGTCCTTCGATAGCCAGCGGCATGTGCCAAATCTCTTTAGTTATTCCATGCCTATTTAGCTGGTAATAGGTAGTTTGCTGCTGTTGGCTGGTAAAGTACTGGGTAGTGGACATGCCATGTAGTCGCCTTGTTTTTTGTGGGTGCAAGAGTGTCAAGCATAAAAACGGATTTATTATACAGCCTGTATGAATTACAATTGGCTTAACGCAGCATGTCATAATAAAATACAAAGATGTCACTGAAGAAAATGACCCAACACTTGTATCCTTAAATGGTTGTAGATGTTCAAGTGCCTAACAAAACAGCAGAACAAAAAAACATAACATGTAATAGTGATATTGGTTTCTGAAATGCACTATTCCAGATGTGATTTTTTTGGTGACTTGGCATTATATCCAAGTTAGAAATGGCACACCTCCTTCAATGACACCTAATACCATGCCTATTGAAGTTTTGTACATTGGATTCAATGAAGCAAAACCATTAGGTCAACATGGCAAGTCAAAATGCATAAAAAGCAACCAAGAATACTTAATATGCTCTGTCAGTAAAGATGTGACGTGAGTAAAGGCACATAGAGAGCTTTGCTCTCCATCCACACTGTTCATGCAAAAAAACTGTTCATGCAAAATATTACTCAACAAGTGCACGCTGGACCAAGAACATACTGTTGCATACTCTAGTTGGAATAGAGTATTCAATGTGGCATTAATGACATACTGGCTAGAACGTGTGCTGCATTACACTGAATGCAAACAGACAGAGGGATGCTTAAGCTGTGGATATTCTCCAAGCCAGACATACACACCATAATCAAAACCCAGTGGAGAAATACATTTTTCCCAGCAACTTTAGAGCCATAAATCAACACTTTATTCATTAAAATAAAAGGCAGAAGCACAAAACATTGGTAACTTACATCAAACTACCAAGAAGACACAAAAAACAAATGGTAAATTACTATCTTTAAAGCTGAAGTCTTGAAAGACAAACCTTCATGTATCATTAAACTACTCTGCTGACTAGGAGAGAGGCATACAATTGTATACATAGTGTAAAAATGAATACAGTGTATCCTTTGTTCATGCAATAGCATACAATAACATGGTAAATCAGATGTTTACAGCATTAAGGACAGTAAAGAACATTTCAGATGTAATGAGACATTGATGTCTTTGATCAAGGCTACTCTGATGTACACATACTTGTTAGGCTATGAAGATTGCATGTGGGTGATCATAAAAACAGATATTTTATAAATGCAGTACAACTCTAACACTCCTGATTAACATTTTACTTCTACATGTCTGATCATTTGCTACTTCATCCTAAAGGCAACTGAGGTGGCCTTATATCCCTTTCGTCCAAGACTAGGTCATTCCTACACAATGTTGCATCTACATCATGCTAGATGAACGACTAGATAAATTACATTTTTGTTGCCATATAAATAAGGTGCATTGATGAATATTCACTATGACCTATGATACCAGACATTCATATTCATTAGCACAATTTATAATAACTTTATCAAGTAGAAGACTGTGGAAAATGTATATTGTTTTTCTGATATTGTTAACTGATTTGTGCTGCCTCCTGTGCACTTTTGATCTGGGGACTCATTCAAATTTAAGCTTGCAAAGTATGAATTATTAATTAATTTTGCAACTGTGCTTGACCACACCCTCATCTGCTGGTATGCATAATAGAGCTTACACCCACACAGAGGTGGGCTTATGTTGAATGCTTTCATACTTGATATCATACAGGAGAAGCTTACTAAACTTAATATGGCTGTTAAACGTAGGGTTTCACCTTTACATCCATAGATATAACAACACCCGTTATCAGATTTTCTATAACACAAAACAATTTTATAAGGGTTTTGAAATGTACAAAATCCTGCTGATATGTAATAAGCTTAATCTTTCATGCAAGTACTCATATGTAGCAAGACAAACATCCACGGTATGGTATTTCTGTTAGTCATGTGGTGTACTGATGCAAGCAAAGCAACAAAGGTTAGGATTCAATGTGCAAACTAAGCTGTATTAAAGTATTTAATATGCAATGCCACAAAAAAGTAATAATTGACAAAATAATGAAAATAGTTTCTAAAAGGCTTATGAGTGTGTAATCTACTTCGTCACAAAAATGTTAATATACAACAAATATTCTCAGAAGCCACAACAGGAAGAATCTATTTATGGACAAACCCAACAAACATTTACTTACTCTTTGAATGGAAGGATAGACAAATTGAGTATGGAAAACATATTTGGATGAAAATAGTATCTACTGGAAGGTGAGCATTCACAAGAATATGCAATACTTGGTCTCAGGAGTACCAGCAGAGCTTAAAGATGTTGGTGAGATGGGGTGAAGTCAGTTACATTGGGTGATGCATGCTGTTTCTGTGTGAAAATATTATAACTCTAGTTGAAGTGCTGCCTACTGGTTTCTTGCCCTCCTACAGGAATCGTTGTAACAATTTCTGTGCATTTAAATACAACATTCATGGGGTTCCTTTAAGCTACAAATTGTTCAGCCAAGGTGAAAGGGCAGTCTCCACAGCAAGACATATAGCAGAAGATCTGAGCCCCCATTGTACCAGTGGGCATATATGATATTTGTATTCAACAGTCCTGATCTGATTCTATCTACTTACATAACTCTTTAGTAAGTGATATGATAACTTGCCATATTTATTTAGTATGTGAAACAGGTACTAATGTTTTCCTTTCTTCTGGCTTGATCAAACATTTCAGTGGAATCCATACTCTTTCATGGTCTGGGTAGATGGTCATTGGTACACACCCATGAACAAATACTCTGACTTGCCCTAATGGGTCGCAATCTCCACTTTTCGGCTACTTGACTTACAGCCAGTGTACATTTGTTGAGTATTAACTCAGCTTACACTTTTGGTGTTGTAACTTGTGGCAAAGTTCAGTGGATTCAAGGTATTGGTGAATTCTGAAAGACAGCTCACTACTGCTGACCATCATGTGTTCTGTCACTTTTGCCTAGGTAATGTGGGCATTGGCTCCCTGAACATGGAAAGCTTCACTTGCCAACTGAGAGACAAAGGAACAATAACTTTAATGCACTGGTAAAATTCACCTCACACTCAAAGAAAATACATCCAGGATGACTAAGACTGCCTGGTCCCAAATCTCTCTCTTCAAGGAAGTGAGACCTCTTATCCAAGAAAATGACTTGAGAATGGCTGGTAGGTGTTGGCCCTTTCCCACCTGCGTGGAGACAAAGCACTGCTTGATGGTGAGATGTTCAGATTCTATGCCAGAGTCCTTGAAAGGCACTATATGCACATGGACTGGTCTCATTAAATGTCTACAAGAATGAAACCATAACACTTCAAGAAAGAAGGATCCCCCCCCTTCCTGGCCTGTTTCGTCTTCAAGACTAGCTGCATCCCCAACAAGGTCATCAGGAATAATATCCTAACATATCTGGCAAAGAAGTTAACCACTTTGAGAAAACAACATCTCAGATTAGTGACTAAATGATGCAATAAGGACAATAAATACCAGGCGCAGGCCTTCACCATCTATGCACACATATGGAACAGCAGCCCCAATACAGGAAGAAGCTAAAGACAGATCTCTTTAATGATCATTGCCACCTAGCACACTAGTTTTAACCCATTACCTACCTTCCAGCTTTATCACTCGTGGGATTCTTGCCCTTGGTCAGTGTTACATTTCCTCCTAGATTCATGCTGTGGCAATGCATATATATTCTTACCACAAAGTGAGAGTTAGATAGGCATTTAAGTTCTTATTCGTGAAATAAGGCATAGGAACCTTTTAAACTTCACCCGTGAAGCGGCTTAAGTACACAACATGTTTCCTTCACAAAATGTGGGCAGAGTTTTCCAGCTCCAGCCAACCACGGCAAGTTTTAGGTTACCTGGTCCACTGCAGGCCAAAAAAAGGCAAGACAGTGAATGCTTCACGCTTCAAGGTGCATACAAAATATTTAAAACAAATTATGTGAGCTTACAAGACAGATGTCCCCTTAACTTTATACATTTTCAGATTAAATGATAAGGAATAATATACTTGAGGACCAGAGAGCCTCAACTGTGAGGGCGATCCTGCATACTGCAGATTTTAAACATTAATTACAGGAGGGAAAAATACCTTGCTCATTTAGCTCCAACACAGGGACCATATGATGTATGCATCCAGGTGTAGCCCTGAAGTGACTTTCTGCATGCAAGTCTTTCTGAAGCTGAAACAAGCATTGGCAAAGCCAATGTGCCTGCCATTGGCTGACGGTCTTATGGCTTTGTCATGGCTTATTTTTGTTTGCCATGGTTTTTGCAAAACTTTATTATTGTTGAAGACCCTCTTCAATCTAAAACTAAAGGGACTAGAAGCAAAGAAAAATTGGTCTCAAAAATCACACATTACCACAGTAACCCCAAGTGCTTAAGGGAACTACTTTCATTGTGGATGTGCTCCTTATGAAAGAGTAGCATCCTGGTATTTAAAGTGAAGTTAGCCAATGGCTGAATTTGACTGACCCATTACTCATGCTCAATGGGCAGAAGATAAATGTGATTTACATAACAACAGACCAATTAATGATGTGTTCTGGCTAAAATCCACTGTTAGTAGGTATATTATACATATAATTTAGCAAAATCAACTATTTTGTACATATAATTTTAGTAAAATCAAAAGGTCGTGGGTAATGCCAGACCTAACAATAAAGAAGACATGAGAGACATTATTGATTATGAATTGGCCATCTTAGACATGAGTTTGAAGGCAGCAATGTTACACACTAAAATGCTTGCAGAAAAACGGTGCACCTTATTTTCAATTCAATTAAAAGTTCATTTTTTAATACGTTCGAATAATATTGCTACAGCTCGTGTCCACATACTGTAAAACTCTAAACGACCCAGCATGCATAGACATTCAAGTGTTAATAACTGTTAAAAACGGTAATATGAATGTTACTGAAAGTGAATGTTAATGAATGATTGTAATTTCTCTGAAATCCTCGAAGGAGTTAAATTTGAAAAATTATATAGGCGCTACGAGAGGAAATGCTACTATTTCTCGTTACTATTTTCCAGTCGCACTGATACAGCAATTGGAAAGGGTGCAAAAATAGTTTATGATTCAATGGAATTAAGAAGGCTGGAAAAAGCTCAAACCAAAATAGTAAAAAACTAATAAATCTCATGAACACAATATCAAATTCGGGGCATGTTCTTCTTTGTTCTAAATGTAACAAAGGCACACGATGAATTAGTATCATAATGTATTTCAGAACATTAATTCTGGGAGAATGGAATTGTGTATATTTTCCATTCAAAATGTTTTTATAGTTAAATAAGAGTTATTTATTTACAGAAAGGCAATTAATTTTATCCTGCAATGAACTGACCAAAATATGGTATACATATGAAAGCTCAGCATGGTTTACTTTACTGCGTACAGCGGGACACTTGCCTTTCAAATTGTTCGTGCAGCAGCATAAGCCAGAAAAATAGCACTGTCTTTTTGTGAGCTGAAGATAAATTCTAAATCAATTTCAGTGCGTCAATATGCTCATTAAAATGATTAAACACAAAGAAGGCCTCACGGTAGACAAGCACGCACTCAGGAATCACATCACTAAATAAATATTCCTTTGTTGTTTGCATTTGAAATATACAGAAAAAGGAAAAGAATGACTTGAGGAATGAAATACCTTTAAACGCGGAGATTTAAAGAGCTAAAGTGACCAGCGCCCACTGGTGAGATGAAACTATATCCCTAGACTGGCATATCGAGGCAACTGAGACATTTCAATTACCTAGTCTAATTATATTAATGGTGAATGTTATTACTTTCAGAAGCCGAATTGCAGGTCAGGAAACCTCATAGTTGCATATTTGCTTGTCATTTAAACAGCATGAACATATTCTATTACCTTCCACAACAAAACCACCTGTCAATACAGATAGAAGATGACTACCCAAGTGCCCCCTGCATGTTCTCTTTAATCGTAAATACTCACTTTACTCTCTCTTTTACAGCTAAGGAGAACAAAGAGCCGTTACCATGTTATAAAGCAGGGCTATATTATTGTAATCTTTAACCAAACCATTTTGATTAGAAGGGAGTCCTTACAACAACTTCGACACAGCTTGATGACAGTCTTACTAAACAGAATGCAGTTTGAACATGACTGAAAAGCATCAACTAGGTGGATAACATCATGGCAACCACACATGCCACTGGGGAAAAACTGAACACTTTGCAATTTAGGTTATATTTAAAAATACATTCTATTTCCCAAACTAAATTAATATTGATTTGCCTGTGGTAGGGCTCTTTCTGTGACTGCTCGGTAGAACTATAAAACGATATAATGAGTGCTAACTCAAAGGAATTTTCAGAAGTTAACACGTGTGAGCTCATGACTTTGCAGCATCTTTTTGATATCTTTCTGAGCATACCTAAGTGGAAGGAGCTTGTCCAAGCATAAAACCCTTAATACCTGTGCCTAGGGACTCAAAGTGCGCCTCCCCAATAAGGACAAAGTAGGGGAAATTAATCTGGAGATCATTTCTACTTCTGTGTGAGGTGTGGAATCCTGCCCAGAGAAATGTCCACTGTATATTTTCAGTGTTTCTGTGAAGATGGCTCAAGCTTTTTCTTCCATCAAAATTGTATTTACCCACTTTAGATTAGCGGTTATCATTTGCAGCATCCTTCGAAAGGCGACACAGTTTACAATGTTGCATGTCATTAAATCGCCAGTCAGGTTGCCAAGCTGTCATTGTTCTGGAGGCAATGTCACCGTCATATCGGCTGCAATCAGGGTGCCAGCTTCATTAGGGAGAAAAGGGACTCTGGTGGCATGTCTG
The DNA here is from genome assembly GCF_031143425.1 of Pleurodeles waltl. NCBI lineage: Eukaryota > Metazoa > Chordata > Amphibia > Caudata > Salamandridae > Pleurodeles > Pleurodeles waltl. The sequence continues at coordinate 1,063,849,876 of NC_090437.1, forward strand.
CATGCCATCATCACATGGTGGAACTTTTGTTGCTTATGTGGTTCTTTGAACTCCCAAAATGGAGATCCATGTCTAGGAACCACATAATAAATGTCCCAGACATGCTGGTTTCATTTTTACTGCACGCTGTGGATATTTAGAATACTTACTATCTAACGCTGTCATAGTTTCAACATCAGTCAAAGAGACGGGGCCTGCTGATCCAAATGGTGTGCCACCATTACTGCTGCTTGCCACCGAAAGTGTGTCCCCAGTTGCAAAGCTGGCGGTAGCTCCACTATCGAGAATATCTCAAACTGCCACCGTCTAAATGTGGCAGCAGCTCAAAAGTGGACTCACTGGGCATCTATTTTATACATGCAATCAGCATTTGCACTACTTAATATTTTTCATGTGCTACCACTAATGCCATACAATTCCAGTGGCTTTAAACAATCTACTCCAAAGTCTAAGGTGTTTCCTTAGTAGAGTTGCACACACACAGGGTCTGATTCACAAACCAAAATTTACACTTTTGTGTAAGCTTACATTTGTTTTGGAATTTTCAAAACAGCATTTTAATAGTATGTTTATGAGTGCAGCGACTCCACAGTCATGTGGATAACTCTTCCCATAAAATTATTTAACACGACTATCTTTTTATGCATGGAGATCCCTGCCCCGACTGCGGAGTCTCTGTGCTCCTAAACTTACTATTAAAATGCTGTTTTGTGAATCCCAAAACAAACATAAACTTAGAATCAGGTCATCTGTAGTTGAAGACCAACTCCACTTTTATTAAAGAATCTTTAAAGATACTATTTACTATTAATGATATTTTATTTTATCATTTAGAGCCACATGTACAAAACATTTTGCTAGTTGCAAATGGCTGATTTGCAGAATTGTCCCGTTTGCGACTAGAAAAATGCTTTTTGGGATCTTCAAAGCCCAAGTTTGGGTTTTGCCATTCTGTATGAGGAAGGAGTGTGTTGGGGGCGCCCATCCTAGTACCGAATGGTAAATTTATGTATGAATGTTTGCGACCAAAATGCGGTAGCAAATCATTCACCGTTTACCACCAATACAAAGTTTGAGAATTTTGGGGGAAATATTTTTTAAGAACAGGCAGTGGTTTCACGGACCACAGCCTACTCTTAAAAAATGAAACTTTAACATTTCATTTTTTTGTTTTGAAATACAGCCCATTTTCCGTTAAGAAAAACAGTCTACATTTAAAAAAAAAAGTTTGTTTTATTAAAAGCAATCAAAGACATGGTTGTCTGCTGACTGCAGCAGGCCACCATCCCTGTGATTGTAGCCATTCATAGTAAATCGCAAAGTGCGACCTTCCTCATGAATATTGATGAGGCAGGTCCATTTGCGACCCACTGCGAATCACTAACATTGTTAAACACACTGTTGTACATCGCATTGTGCAATTTCCTAATAGTGAATCACAAGAATTCACTATTAGGAAAATGCTAACTCGCAATCTTGTACATCTGGCTCTTATTCTGTTTGCAGTGAAGAATTGATTATTGCCGTTTCATTTCATCACATTTCCAGTGAATATTGAACTATGCTCTTCTTCAGGAGACGACATTGGATAACCCTGAAAACTAATTAATGCATTGTATGCCTGTTCAAAGAGCTCGAAGACACACATGCCTACTTCCCCAACGAGAATGTCAATGCCCCCAGTACAGGTAGGCCATGCTCCAAATATTTTTCTGCATTATCCCATGTGTTTCATAAAGAAGAGAATAACTTAATAGGATGATGGCTCCAATTAATGCTATCCAACTTGTAGGTGGGGTTGTGTCCCGTCAATGCTACACAATATTACTTCTCTATGCCTAGGGTTCTTAGGAATAAAGTGGTATTTTTCTTTAAATGGACAAGCAACAATCAAAAATTTAAACTCCATAACACTAATGAATGAATAGATAATGTAATCTGCTATGGAAATGTTTTAGGTTAATGATCACTAGTCTGAGCTTTATTAGCATGACGACGACTCTCTAGTCAGTAATAAGTCCTTGAAAACAAATATAGCCTTATGATAAGTGAATATTGATGTTTCCAGTTATATACCATAGCTAATTAATGAGAAATATGTAAGTTACAGCAAAGATTTATAGACTAGAAAGTTGAAAGCCCACTGTGGACAATGAAGCTGCAGACAAATCACAATAGCTGGTATAACTTCTCTGCAACTATACTCTAAAGTGTAACTTCTATCGTTTCCTATTTAAGTATAACATTTTCCCAGCAATTTTTGGAATAATCCAATGGTATTATAGCATATGCTTTTACAAAACCACACAGGTAGTTCAGCCTATAGCCAGGGTCACTGAAATGAAGCAACATCGAAGCCGCTGTGTGCTCTGTATAAGTAGGCACTTCTACATAAATAAACATCTGCTCCATAATTTGAAGCAATATCTGTTTCTATCTCAAACAGTTTAAAGGTTCCTAATAATAGCAGCACTTATGAGATCTGCCTAGATGTGTAACTTGAGCAATAGGAATTGCAAATAAAAAGCATGTTTATACACATATAGCACACTATATATTGGCCAGAGCTGTTGTGATTTGAATTCCTCTCAGCTAGATCACGGAGTACCTGGAATCCAAATTATATATATTTTTTTATTCCAGGAGCAAAACATACCCTTTGGTTCAAAGTCTCCTAAATAAAATATCTTTCAAAAATTACCTGGGAATGTGAGCTATGCTATCAGTGAGTAGAACAATGTTAACGATGCAATTCAAAATACTTATTCACAGAAAATGTTCAGGAAAACTAAGTGGGATAACAAAACTACTAAAATCCTCATGATTGCAAAATGATAACATTAGGTCACTATTTTAAGCATCTGCATTCACACAGTCTTCTCCTTTGGACATTAAGCGGTATCATGTAAGGATTCAAATCTCGTTTATTATCAAGTATTTTCAAGGATGACTGAGAAATGAACTTCACAGCTTCTTTTGTAAAATGGCAGAATTAATATACTAAACCCAGTCTTACATAAAATATGAACAATTGTGTTCTTGTCACCTCTGATTTGAAAAATATATAAGACTGCCTGTGTTGTACAGTAAGACAAGAAGCATTGGTGTCTTTACAAATATGACAAAACTCCTTTCTGGAACCTATTGAATGCACAAGCTCTGTGCAATCTTTTATTTCTTCTGCAGAAAAGGGGCACAGCAGATCTGGGAAAGTGGTGGAACATTTATCATGTAATTACAGGTAAGGTATTGACTTGTAATGATGTCTCAATATACCTTCAGTGGGCATAAGGAGCAGTACAAAATGCAGTCAATTGTGCGTTACTAAATGCATTTGTAAAATTAATTATGTAATTCTCTGGAAAACAATGGGAGTATTTTGACCATAAACATTGTGCATAATAGCAATTCAGGTTTACTAGGAAGAATATTAAAGTTTGTTGAGTGTAAAAATTATATACTAAGTTGAGAGGTGATAAGAGAAATTTAAAATGCAACAGATTTTAGAACTTTACATAGTTTAAATGAATTACACAGAACATTCCTATGGTATTGCGGGGCTTCATAGTGGTATAATTTAGGGCATGATTGGTAGTGGGTTAAGAAATGACAAGTGACAGACTAAACATGTTTCTGGTTAGAGGAGATGTGATTAAAAATCTATTTTAATTCTGGTGAGTATGGAGTGGATCTTGGATCATCTAGAAGGATATCCTGGGAGGAAACTAAGGGACTAATATACAAAGTCCTTCTGAGATTGCAAACTGTGCGATTCACAAAGTAACAGAATCTGGATCAGTAAAAGTTCTTTCTTACAATCTACAATAGCAAGTTTATAGTGTAAAAAAACCTTGCATCTTGAAAAATGACTTTCGTGATCCTGTCAGAATCACAAATGCAAATTGGCATGCAAGAGGTTTCCTTTACTGTTTGTCATAAATGTATGTCTGAATCGTTTGTGGCTGCAATTGTGGTTCCAAATCACTGATTAGTTACAACTCCTGAGTTTGAACGGCAACATATTTGCAAAGGGCAAGCTTTGTGGGACATCTTTCCCTATGGGAAATGTGTCTGGTGGTCTCAAGTGTACAGGCAGTAATTCAGAGGCCCAGCGTCTGTACCCCTAAAATATTAACCAGGAGTGTGGGGAGTTTGAGAAGGGGTAATTAAGACAGTGAAAATATTTGTTTTCCTAATACTGTTAAATTTGACAATGTATTTATATGGAAAGGTCTCGGAGAGGTAAAAGAATGTTACAGTGTGCCAAAGAGGGTGGACTTAGTTTGTAGTATGCAAGACATTCTGGGTACAGCGATGGCCTTAACTCTTGACACTAGTGTGCTTTGGATCTCATGATAGCAGTAGTGAGGCACGTAGAAAAGGACTGTGCTGCTTAATAAGGTTGATGTGTGTTTGTGTAGCTTGTGAATGCATACATGGCATGCTAGTTTTAGAAAGCACATATAAATATATAAGTATATCCAAGACATACAACTTGGGGGAATGTAGGCTGCTATAAATTCTGGAGGTATGGTGAGTATCAATGTAGAGCAGAGACAATTATCAAATGCAGTGAAGGAATCAAAATGTGCCCCTACGGCCAGCCTTTGTAGATATTTGTGGAAATGAGAAGATGGAGGTAGAGTACCATAGTTGATAGAACTTTCAATAATACAGGGAAGTTCAGTTTATTGACAGGCTATGACACATTTGGGGTCAGATTGAAGCTTAAAACTTCAGCCATCTTGGCATTGCCCTGGTACATGACAGTTTGGGCCTGTTTGCAGTAAGGCAAACAGAAACTACTGAGAAGTTGATAGGGTTGCCCCCTGGGAATTTGCTGGATACACATTGGTTAGGGAGTGCCCAAAGGTCACCCCCACCCACTAACTAGTGTCAACCATAAATGTAGCATCGTGAGGCATCCTCTTTAGAACACCCTCTGGACCGGTCGAAGAACATAAGAAGGACTGCACCTGCTGTTTCAGGCCTGTGAGGAGACCTGAATGGCTGGACTGCTGCCACTTGTACCGGGAACTAAGAAGTGGACTTAAAGTTTCAGTTAGGGACCTCTTCTGTGTCGAAAGGCACACAACAAGTTACAAGAGGCGCTAGAGCTCCAGTGGGACTAATCTGCTTCTGGTGTCCAGGTTTCAGTAGTATAGCAGCAGCTACTATTGCAGTGGCACGAGTGCTGGGAGGATTGTTTTTCTCAAAAAGTGAACCAGTTTTCGGCTCAGTTTGTACTTAGAAGAAATTCCATTTTTTTTTTTTTTAAAGCAACAAAGTCCCTTTCTGAAGTGAGATCTAGAAATGTTTTCAATTCTCCAGACTCTCACCAACACCAGTCTACTTGGTGTCTCCAACTTGGACTCTATCAAGGTTAGCCTGAAATCGAAATCACACCTTGGTCCAAATCTACCACTATCATTGACTTACATTTGGTGCTTCATATTTGTTGGTGCTTTTTCCACTTAAATTTTTATTGGATTTTTGTTTAATTGTTTTGGTACTTCAAAATAATGTGCACATTTACTCTAAATTAAGCCTGCTTGCTATGTGCCACAGCTACCAGGGGTTGAACTTTGGTTTAAATTATTGAAACAATTTGACTAGACCCAACAGGTCAATGGCTTCATTAGTTGTAGTGGACTATAATCCAACCCACCTTGTGGTGGACTACCATCCATCCCAACTAATAATTTAATTTCTTGCAACTAGAGAGTGTTAAATAGCTAGATGCAGCCCTACATCACTTACAGTATTTTTGGTTAATCTATACTATGCTTGTTCAATTTTCATTTAAGTTTGCATTTGAAATATGTACATGGGTCTCTGCCCACCCAGTATAGTCCTTTAGGTTACAGACAATTAATAAGAAGAAACACTATTTTAGAATGCATTCAGATTATTGTAGAAGGTTTGATTTATACCACATGACCAAAATATTCATTTGAAATGTCTGTCAGATACAGAACATTAATTTTTTAGAAGGGTGAAATTGTGAACCCACTCCTGTGTTTTTTTTTATTCAGCCTACAGTTTACAAGACTCTCTTTTCTTATTTTGGGTCACAACATACCCGATGTGTCCTTTTCTGTATTATACGGTGTGAGACAAGACCCTAACTTTAAGCTAATGTTCATTTATAGTTCAGCTTCTCAGATTGTTTTTTCATCTGAAAGATGTTTGTACATGAAACAACTTTATCATTAAGGCAGCATTTAATCGTCTCATCTTTTTAATTAAAAGAATCTGTAAATCTGAAAGCTACACATTGTGGCATCTTTGTGGTCTGATTTCTGTTATTTGCATAAAAGTGTTTAATCTAATTTGACTCGATTGTCCTTCGCTTTTCACCACTGCTAATATTTTTCTTGTTCTTTAATTCAAGCATCTCCTGAGGATTGCAAGCAGTGGTGGTGGCTCAGCATTTCAGGGCCCGGGCCATTAAAAGTCATACTCACAATATGGTGAAATTGTGCATTGAGCAAAAAAGATGAGCTGTATTATGGCTCACATCTATCACTTTTTTGTTAATGTCATTAAAAAAAACTAAATGCAATGCAGTGCTCACTGTGAGACTCAAGTGCATCTGACTTATGAAGCCCACTACGACTGAAACTAGTATGAGGTTATTTGTGTCTCATTTGGAATTGACATGGTCTGTCATTTGGGGTTAGGATATCCCTTCTTGAACAAATTCAAAGCTACATTGCATACAGAAGGTCTCAGTCTAGTACAAAAAGAACAACATAACCATGCAGCCCTGAGTATTTGCCGGTGGCTGATATTAGTTAAAGCATGTAAACCATCATTTTGTTTGTTTTTATACTGAGCCCTGCAGCTTTCGTACTCTCCTCCTCTATAACTTGTAATCAAATGTTTATTGACTGTGCATAATGAGGTAAAGACTATTTGTAACAGGGTAAGACCATCCCTTGAGTGGTGATAGACGATCTGATATTAGAAGTTTTAAAGTGTTCCAGATGTTATCTCAGCATATGTAACTCTAGCATTTCTTTTGTTTGTCATGGTATTGTACCAGAATATTGAGTTTTGAATACTGTGGTACAAAAATATCCTAACCACAGTATCAACTGCTAAAATATTGTTAAGGTATGTAGATATAGGTAAGTCTATATTTCCTATTCTTAACCCCACCTACATGTATCTTTGTGATATACATAACTCAAGCTACATAGATGTTGAGTTAAGAATAGTATAAATATATACTTGTCTATATACAATTATCTTCATGACATTCAGGTAGTCGATATTCTGAATAAGATATTTTTGTAGCACAATTTTTTTGTTCTCTATGTTTTGACATTGACTTGTTTCCCACACTGTGTGTTCTTCAATTGTGATTTTGATCTTTGTGTGATTTGTGAGGACGTTGATGATTATATTATTCTAAGTGAAAATGCTGAGGAATGAATACCATTTACTCATTGGTTATTATGTAAATAGTTTTGTTTGAGTGTATCCCTTTGCTGTAAGAAGTTATCTTATAGGCTTTAATTTAACAGATCTCACTGAGTTTCTTACATTTGACTACAGGAAAATGCAGTTATTTAGCTGAATTTCAGGAATATGTTTTTAATTTATTAGGCCCATGCAAGCGGATGCAAGGCTGATGCAAAATCCAAATTAGATTCATCAAGCCATGCAAGGCCACCTTGTGTGGCCGAGTGGCTTGATAAATGTAGAATAACTCAAGGCAGTGCAAATCGCTGCCTTGCGTTACTGTGTGGCAGGGAAGGGTGCCAAGGGTGGAGTGTGGGTGTTCAATACATCTACCCATGGATTCTGACACATTCCTAGATTTTGCAAGATTGGTAGGTCCGGAGGAATGCACATTAGAGGTGCAAGAAGGAGAAATATTGTTATTTCCCTTCATTGTTTCCTCTTTCTAGACAGAGAATAATGCATCTGAGGCTTGGTTTTGTGCAGGAAGGTGCAACTTTCTGCAGAAAAACAATCCTGCCTACAACCAGGCATCCTTGCACCATGGTGGAAGAGTGCCTGCATTAGGGCTAGGCAGCAGTTTGTGTGCCCATGCAGGCACAAAGCAGGAATATGCGGTATAATGTTAAATCCTGTGCATTCCTGCCCTCTCCCTTTCACGCAGCGCAGTGCAGCATGATGACTTGCTGCATTGCTTTGCGTAAAATATTGATAAATATCGGCCTTGGTTTTTACAGTGCCACCTGCCCACAAAGGCAATCCTAGCAAGGAAAGGGGGAAAAGAGTGTGATGCAGATGAAACTTTCAACAGAGCAGCTCACTTTGTAGGAAGCATTGCCCTAACTTGCCGGCATTAATTGCTTTTAATTCACTTCCACCAAGCCGCAGGGGAGAACCCCTAAGTAGGGAGCAGGAGTAATTAACTTTTTCTGTAGCTCAGTAAGTAGATACAAACTACTATTATCACCTCTGACCCAAAAAAGGTGGAAAGTGGGAAGAGGTGGTCTGTCTTCTTGGACCAAAGAGTGTGTTGAATCCAACACACCATGGTCAGTACTGAAAATATGTCTTCTCTACCACAACAAAGTTCTGGTCCTCTCTCTCCCTGAGTGTGCAAGTCACAGAAAAACCATTACATGGTTACCAGCACAACCAAAAAGAGAGAGCAGTTATACAGCAATGCATAGAACCTGGACTGCCTTTCCAGTCATGGTGTCCTAGAGGCGGCCTCCCTTTGCCAATGGTTCTAAAGTAGATCAATGTTGAAGAGGCAGAGAGTAAAGAGAAACCCTCCAAAGCAGCAGTGGTTGATTTAAATCAAACAGTACAACCAGTACCAGGGATAAAGAGCTGTGCAGCTACAAATTTCTTGCCGAGTGTGTTTTTCTTGGTAGTTATTGGCTGCATAGGCAGAATTCTCATTGGTTTACCAGCTTCCAATGTTCCATCAAAGGTGCAAATAAAAGTTATTTCCATATAGAAGATCACTCTGGCTGGGCCTTATATGGCTTGGGGGATTGGTAGTGGTCAGCATTATATGTCGTTAGCCCAAGAACATCTTACTGGTTCGACTACTGTTACAATGTAACATAATTCCATACATTAAAAATGCTGAGGGCACCTTCACAAGCAGCAAGGTGTGCACGTTTTTAAAAGAAGAATATGTTTGTCTTGAGTTCACGTTTAACTATTGCAAGCTACATTATAATGTGTATAGTTTTAATTGTGATGTGGTCGTCTAGCATTTGTTGAGATTTTATATCCACATAGAGGCAATAAGAAATGAACACCATGTCTTGACTCTTACAGTATGGGACAATGATTTCTTAGATTGAGAACAAATTACAAAAGCCGAGTGAGAAAAAAATCGCTAAACAGAAGTATGTATTTGGAAGAGAGAGTGCAGATGTGATTTTATCACGTTTTGCATGTATGTTCTCTTCAATTCCAGCGTTTTGCACAGCACCTATAGATAATTAAGCAGACCAGCCAATCAAGAAATTATCAATGAATCAAACCACTCTCTTTGGTTCTCATGAATCAATTTATGGCGATAAAGATCTGTGACTCACATATGTTGCAGCTCTGAGTTGCAAAAGTCATGTATGAGGACTTTTGGACTCATGTGGGATCAGACTGCTGACTAAGACGCATGTGACTCAAGAGGCCTCTTCTTCGAAGTGTAAAGTATGAAGCTAAGGCAAGATTGTGAATACTGCCCGATGTGACCACCATTGTGGCCCAGTCCAAGAACACCCTGCTAAGAGAGGCTGAGACGTTTACAGTCCGAGAGAGGGGTCAATTCACCTGCATTGTGCTTCAAGTGTACTTCAAGAACCATGCAAGCAACGGAGAGAGGGAGATGCCTCTATTTAGTATTGCCAACTTCTCCAAACAGATCAACTGTCCTGTTAGCCCCAAGGAAATGGAGCTCATTGGGACTGATAAATGATGGCATTTAAAAGATGGTCAAGCTCACAATAAAATTGAGTTTCGTGTTTTGACTAAGCATTTGCAAGCATTAAATACCCCATACGTGTAAAATAATCTGGCTTGCGCACTCGTTAGCTGGGTGGGGAAGCATTAATACGCGAGCAGATCATACTACTAACCCTGTGACCAGAAGCTTAGAGAGCGAGTCCGATTGCTTTGCCTGTGGTTGAGTTTCAGGCCACAATGATGGCTGTATGTCTGTAAAGCTACTTATCTACCTGGCTATCCATCTGTTCTATCTGTCCTTCAATGTGCCAACCCAGACACAAGATCACCCGCACATCCATTAACTCACCATCCACCTATTCATCAGTCCAATCAGCCACCCATCTCTTATAAACCAGGCACTAATTAATACACACACATATATCCTTGGAGCCATCTTTACATTTGTACATCGACCATATCTCCATTCAACCAATCAGCCATGTATCTCTCTATGATTGATTAATTCATCCACTCATTCCTCCATCTATCCTTTACTGTATCTTAGTCACAAAATCAATGTGCACGACTGAGCTGTCTAGAAACATTTCATTGTTTCCTACTGTGGTTATTAACCCCCTACACAATTGTTTTTCTAGTGTCCATCTGGCTACCTTTCTTGCTTCCACCGAACTATCCACTCCTCCTCCAATATATTCACCTTCCCAGTCCATCAACCCACTGATCGATTCTTCAGTCTATCTGTAGGTTCGTCCTCCTATCAGCTGGCCATCCATCCGTGCATTCGTCCATCCATTCATTCATTCATTCATTCATTATTTCACTTAAACCACGCCCCCTTTATTGTCCAGCCATCCATCTGTCTACACACACATATTGTAGACACACTCACCCAAAGTAGAACACTATTACTTTATAAAGCCCAGTCCTAACTGAGATCAGGTGCCTTTCATGTTGGTTGCTAACTTCCTGCGTACCAGAGTCCAGTCCAGAGTGGATACTGCGGGATTGTGTTAAATAAACACAAATGATATAATGTGTGAGCAGGAGCGATTCACAATACTACGAAAAGTTTCGAATAAGTCACACAAAATGTAGTGTGTTATAATAGTAGGTTCGAAGGAAAATAAGTGTTTAAAAAAGAGGTTTAACAAGCGGATGTTTTGAACATGGGATCTCACATCCCCGAAAACATGACAGCTTGTGTTGTGGTTCTGAGCGCTAACAATTCTTAGCCAGTGTCATATTAAGGATTTCGCTAACCCAGTAACAGAATTTTTTGTGGGCTCCTGTTTGGAACAATTTGGAATTTCATCACCCATTTCTATTAATTCAAGCCCTTTGTTATGGAACAATATTGATTACACATTAAAGGTTAAGATACAGGAACACACTGAAGATTAAGTTAATCCAGGTGCAGTGCTTTAAATGGGCCGGTACTGTCCGATCCTGTTTACCGGCACTTTTTTTATTTAGAGAAGGACAGTACCTGCACTTTTAAGAAAAACGTAATACTTTTAATTGGAGAGTAGCGGTACTTCTCACAAACAAGTGTTTGACGTTTGAAGGGTTTAAGGTGTATTCAAGTACCATCCAAGCAACAGAGTGAGGAAGATGTCCCCATTTACGATTACCAACTTCTCCAAACAGATCAACTGTCCTGTTAGCCCCAAGGAAATGGAGCTCATTGAGACTGATCAATGATGACATTTAAAAAATGGTGAACCTCAGAATAAAATTCAGAATAAAATTGAGGTTTTTTTTTTGCCTAAGCATTTGCAAGCATTAAATAAGCATTTGCAAGCATTAAATACCCATTCTTTGCACTTTTATTTTTCCATTTCAAGCACTGTCCATGTGGTAGAAATCGGAAGCCCTTGGCAATAATGTGTGCCGCAATCATCCACTATGCCCATGCCTGAAGACACGTCTGGAATAAACACCCAGCAACTTTAACCAAAATATCTACCATTCAGGCAACAAAAGGGAGCTCTGTGCACCTCAAACTAGAATTGCCCTCACTCTGTGGCCTTTCCTTAAACATGTACCTTGAAAAGTAACTTATGTACTTATGCTTTGGGGCAGGGTGTTTACTGTTAAAGGCTGTGCTGCTACAACTCACCAATAGACTGAAAATCACATAGTGTTGTCAGGGCAGCACTTTTAGGACTGAAGTTGACATTTTTATGTACTTAAAAACGATTCGAACATGCTATCGTAACTCCAACTATGTACTCAAACTGGATAATTGAATCTTGTGCAAAGAGCACCTGTGATGATGAAAATATACTGTGAGCAACAGTCAAGGGGTCTGCATAGGTGTTAACTGTGTATAGTGCTCTGTTGGTCTGCTAGCCAACACATAACTATCTATGCACGACATAAAACGTCAATCACATTTTGGAGATGTGGGGACTGTGGGACACCACCACTTTGGCGCGAACTTCCAAGTTCCGGCTGGTATCGCTAGAAGAACCAAATTGTTCAAATGACATTAACTTTTATTTCGCAGGCCTGAAAACTCACAATTGTTCTCAACTCAATGTGACGTTATCTGTTAGTTTGCTGCTGGAGATTAACATGAACAATGTGAGAATTGTTCTAAATCAGTATCTCAGTAAAACATATTTCGACAACAGAACCTTATGCAGGGGCTGGGGTAATATTCAGATAGCCGTGCTTACCTGTTTGCTGTACTTGTTATTAGTTTGACAACTATACTCGGAACAGTGGTCTGATCCGATTGAAATATTGTCTCCTGCTCCCACAAAAGTGTTGGCCGGAGGCAGTTCCTGCACGGCCTGGTGTTTCTTGCCCGCAGTGGGCGACTGGGGGTGCAGCTGGACCGTGGGCAGCGGGGAGCTGGATTTGTAGTGCCTGGCCAGGTCCGGGCTCCCAGGGCCGCCATTCACTGACCGGTACCTGCCCATGCTTGGACTGTCCGACAGCTTCTCGTTCACACTGTCGTACCGCTGCCCGTTTGGTTTAGAAGCTTCCACAGTCACAATGCTACTATAGAGAGGCTGTTTGGACTTTTTGTTTTTCTTGTCCTTTTTGGGCTTTTTCGACTTGTCGTGCTGCTGCGGGGTGAAGAAGTCCTCGTGGTCCTTCTTCCCCGCCTCGTACCCGTTCTTGTTCTTGGACCGGCAGTACCTGGCCACTACCACGACGAGGATGACGAAAATGACGGTCATGATGCCGGCCACGACCCCGATGACAATACTGAGCCTCTGCTTGATGGTCTCATAACTGGGGTCCCCAGCTATGTCCTGGGACAGCGGGGTGTGCAGGCTTCGGGAGATCTGAGCCTCCACCACCGTGGCGTTGGACACACTCTCGTTGACAAACACGTGCACCAGGGCTGTGGTGGACTGCGAGGGCTGCCCGCTGTCGTTCACTTGCACCACCACCCGGTGCAAGCCGTAGTGATTCTGTGCCAGCTTGCCCACCAGGGACACCACACCGCTGGTGGGGTCAATCTCGAAAAGTTTGAAGGGGTTACCCCCCACGATGCTGAAGTTGAGGTCGGCGTTGATGCCGGTGTCGCTGTCGCTGGCTATGACTGTGGCCACCACCGTGCGTATGTTGCTGGTCGGCGGCAGAACGGTGTAGGAGTTGTTGTTAGGGAAGGTGACGGTGGGCGCGTTGTCGTTATCGTCCATCACCGTCAGGGACACCGTGGCGGTGGCTGACCTGGGGGGCTCGCCTCCATCCACGGCCTTCACTTTGAAGGTGTAGGTGGTTTGGTGCTCCCGGTCGAAGGACATAGTGGAGTATATGGTGCCGGTGTCGTTCTCGATGGAGAAGATGTCGCTTTCTTCCTCAATGAAGAGGCTCATTTCCGCGTTGCGACCCTTGTCTGCGTCCATCACGGTGACCATACCCACGGCGCTGTTGGGCTGCAGGTTCTCCTTCACGTAGAACGTGAATACGTCCTGCATGAACTTTGGTTCGTTGTCGTTCTTGTCGGCCACCTGCACCACCACCGAGGCGGTCCCCTGCAGCACAGGCACCCCTTTATCTTTCGCCACAACTTTAAACTCGTACCTGTCAGTCTGCTCTCTGTCCAGGACGATGTTGACGGTGATGTCCCCCGAGTCTTGGTCTATTGAGAAGACCCCGGACACGGACGAGTCCAAGGAGTAGGCGATCTCCGCATTCTTACCACTGTCCGCATCACTGGCCAGCACAGTGGCCACCCTCTCCCCCGGCACGTTGTTTTCGGGAAAGGGCACCTCCACCACAGCCTGGCCGAAGATGGGTGGGTTGTCATTGGTGTCGCCCACTTTGACGATCAGAGAGTTGTTGCTGGACAGGCTGGGGCTGCCCGAGTCCACGGCCACGATGATGACATTGTACTCCTTGGTGGTCTCGTAGTCCAGCGGCGCCGAGGTGTGCAGGAAGTACTTTTTCTTGTTCTGCTCGCCCTCGGTCTCACTGGCAGGCTTCAGCTGGAAGGGCACGTCGCCCACTACGGTGCAGGTCACCACCCCGTTCTCGCCCTGGTCCCGGTCGGACACCTGCACTAGGGCGATGGGGGTGTCCACCAGCACGTCTTCGGCAACGGTGGCCATGCCGTCCTTGACGGGGATTCGGCCGATCTTTCGGATGTCGATGAGGGGCACGTTGTCGTTCTCGTCCTTGATGTTGAGCACTACGGTGGCCTTGTCGCTCTTGGGGGGCTGGCCCCGGTCCCGGGCCGTGACAGTGAAGCGCAGTTGGTTCACCTCCTCCCGGTCGATGCGGTGCAGCACGCTCAGCCATCCCGAGGTCTCGTCTAGCCGCAGCAGGCGCCGAACAGACTCAGTTGCAGCCCCGAATACATACTCGATCTGCCCATTCACCCCCACGTCGAAGTCGGTGGCGCGCAGCTGGAGAATGGGGGTCCCTGGCACGCTGTTCTCGGCCAGGTCGGCCTCGTAGACGCTGCGCTCGAAGCGCGGACTGTTGTCATTCACGTCGGTGATGAGCACTCGGAGGATGGACTGCGAGGAGCGCGGCGGGTCCCCTCCGTCCCGCACCCGCAGGGTCAGCTCATAGGAGTCCCGCAGCTCCCGGTCCAGGGCGCCCTTGACGATCAACTGCGGCTGCTTTTCCCCATCAGGAGTGTCGGCCACCTGCAGCTCGAAGACACTGCTCCGGCCGGGGTCGACCTCCATGCGCCTTTTGCCCCCGCTTTCCGACACCCCCCGGCGGCCGGCCAGGAAGGAGCCCTCGTTGGGTTCCTGGATCAGCTCGTAGCGCTCGATGCCGTTGCGGCCGAAGTCGCGGTCGGTGGCGGTGGGCAGCAGGTAGAGGGTGCCCACCGGGCGGCTTTCCTCCACGGTCAGGGTCAGCACGGGCGAGGGGAATGTGGGTGTGTTGTCGTTGATGTCCAGCACCACCACCCGGCCCTCGAAGAGGTCCACCCAGCTCTGCAGCGGCCCGATGACCGACACCTCGAAGTCCAGGAAACACTCGTTCTCGTCGAAGATCATCTGGCACTGCGGCAGCTTCTCGCGGTCGATGCGGCGCTCCGTGGTGCTCAGCTCGCCCGTCATGTTGTCGATCTTGAAGTACTCAGAGCCCGACTCCAAGCTGAAGGTCACCTCCCCGGACCCCGTAACTATGCCCAGGTCCGAGGCCACGTTCCCCACACGCACGTCGGACGGGCCCTCCTCGGCCAGCCGGTAGCGCAGCAGCTGCTTGGCGGCGGCCAGGGTGAGCGAGACCCGAAGGAGCAGCGTGTAAAAGCCCACGAAAGCCCGCATCTTCCCCAGTGCCCGTGCTTACGGGGGAAGGCTGAAGACCGGGAACCGCTGACCTCCTCTGCGGCCGTCTGGAAACTTATTTCATCCTCTGGGCAGGGGAAGCAGTGCGTGGCGGCTCCTTTCCTCGGGGACTCAGTTCACGGGACAGCCCTACGGTCAGTGATGCACCCAGTCACGCTGGTTAAAAGCCCCACTTCTTTCAGGGGCTCTAGGCACTTCACTAAGGGGTGTGCAATAAAATGAAGCTGGACCACAGGTCGCCTTGTGCGCGCCACTGGGGTTACCAGCCACTCACTGCTGCATGTTCAATAATGTGGAAGCGGAAGGCAGCTCTCTCTGGCTGTGCACAGGCACAAACGGGGTGTTTGCGTGCATCCAATGGCTCACGTGAAAAGCAATGTCAGCTGAAAATCATGCTTTGCAAAAAGTGATATTAAAGCAAAATCCAAATCTGTACAGGTCCCTTCGGATCATAAAACCGCTCTTGGATTTAATTCCGTTCTCAGAACAATGTAACCAAATCCATCCTCGAGAAACGAGGAAAACATTTCAGATATTTCTCGGCGATGGCTCTTAGTGCAATCACTCCAGGATCAAATAAGAAAAGCCCGGGGAAGTGTGCGTGTGGCCAGAGTGGAGGAGCAGTGCATTCCCAAGTTTTTCCTGCAGACCGCAGTTTGTGCCGGCTACCTGCATTCGTACTGCATGTTAGTAATCTGTCTGCAGTACAGCGAGCGATCCTCAGCTGATATTGCAGTCTCTGAGCTCGGCTCCTCCCGAGCCTGTCCCACGCTGCAGGTAGGTAACCGGAGCCCTGACGCCGAGCTCTGTCAGTCAGTGCAGATGGGAGCTCCCCTGGCTGTCTTAGGTGATTATCCTGCCGGTTAATGTAACC
This sequence comes from Pleurodeles waltl, assembly GCF_031143425.1. Classification (NCBI taxonomy): domain Eukaryota; kingdom Metazoa; phylum Chordata; class Amphibia; order Caudata; family Salamandridae; genus Pleurodeles; species Pleurodeles waltl. Next base: position 1,063,866,430 of record NC_090437.1, read on the forward strand.
TCCGGCAGCGGGGAGCAAGCTGCAACAGGATCCGACGTGAAAGGACTCATCCAGCAAACATCCGCATGCGACAGGGGCAGAGAAAGAGCAAGCGAGGGGAATTGCCAAGATGCGTAAAGAAGACGCCCCCGTTCCGGCGTGGTGTCAAGTGCTCAGGTTGCAGCACACCTCACCAGACAGATGTCATGCCTGTGTCAGGAGCGCAGCTGCTTCTTGTGGGGACAGTGGGGGCCCTGTGACTGCCTTCCCTCGATCTCGGAGCCCGGTGAGCTGCAAGTTTCCTCTAAAGTGGCTGTGCTGGTTCTGCTGCCTCCGTGCGCTTCCTGACGCAGCAGAGGCTGGCTGTGCTGCTGCTGGCGCTGCACTAGCTGCCAGGGGGTGGGGGAGCCGTTTCACTTCAGGAGCCCTCCTCCCAGCCTGCGCGCACTCTCTTTCTGCTGCTGGAAGCGGGATAGAGCTGAGCTCAGTCTGAAAACATCAGCGGCTCCCCAGCCCTCCATACTGCAGGGGGGCTCCTCGGCGCCCCTCCCCGCAGGCGGCGCTTCGCTAGTGCTTCCCCAATTCCCAGGTTCTGCTTTGAGCGCACCTCACCCCACCACACACTGAATTTTCAATGAACAGTGAAGGATAAAAAAAACAAAACATTTTATTCGAGACCCGTCTTACACCAGTCTCATCTTCATTTCATTCCCAACATTGATTTTCTTCCTCCGGAGGTTCTGGGCTGCTACGGTGTGCTTCATTCACTGAGCTGTTGATGTAAACCAAGGAAGCGTGCCGTGCATGCCGCACCACACTGCCACGAGTGCTGCGGCGCACTTCACAACTACGCACTGCACGCGATTGATTTGCGGTGGAAACGCGGCGTTTTATTTCTGTTTATCAACATGCGATCTGTGCTTCGCTATTACAATGTGCCCGTGACAATATTCTCGGGCGAGGCGAATTGTTTATTATTTCAGACCGAGACATGATCGTGGCGGGATGCGAGGAGTGTGGGGAAGATCCTTTGCGATGGGCCAGGTGAACCACTGCCCTCTCCCTAGCTCCTCAACCTTTCACAGCTGTGCTGATGCAAAGTTTGCCCGCAGACAAGGAGCGCCGCTGTCCCATTCTCCATGTGGCTTCCCCTCACTGCATAACTTGCATATCCTTTTGTCATCCCAGTTCAGCAGGTACTGCGGGAGCCACATGGGCATCACTGCATGCGCAGTACAGCACCCGACTAGGCAAGACGGGGGAAAAAGAAGGGGGCATGGTGCAGGATGTGCCCTTTTGGCAGTGTTGGTATGTCAGTGTGTGGGAGGGGAGAGGTACGCGTCACCCAGGGGGACATCAAGCCTTAAAATCGACCGTGCTCTGCAGATAGGCGCTTTAGTTCAAAATATGACAGCATGTAAAGCAACTGTTGGACATAAAAGGCTAATGTTGTGTATTCCACAGATGTGTTGCACCCCTCACTTCCTTATCACCTCATTACAGGGATAGGGGAGTAGGTTGCTGACAATTGCACATACTGGGTAGAGTGAGGAGTGTGGGCGCTCTACACACCTCGCCACAGCTGGCCAGGGGGAAGGCCCTGCGCGCTCCAGCTCGCGCCTATCGCCCGGCACCACCGGTTTTCCCCTTACTGTGCCGGCGCGAGGATAAAGCGCGTGGTTTATATCTGCAGCATCTGCTGCTTTAAGCCGCGCATGCTCAGTGCCCACAACCGCAGTACAGGAAGCGGGCGGAGGCGGGGCTCATGCACTCACCGGTGGCAGAGGGTTAAACGGAATTAATAGAAAAATCCCCATTATGTATTTTTTTTCTAAAGAACACCAATTGCTTAGAATTCTGTCACGTCCTACAGGAGGTGAAGCTGCCTGCAGGGCACTGATATAATCAGAGCTTACAAAATGCACCCCCTACACGAGGGCAGCAGACCTGCACCACTGGCTGCAGTCTGCTGCAAAGGACGGAGGGGACTGTCACGAGTACAGCACTCTTATGCACCACACGTTGATTTCAATAACACATCCCAAGACGTATGCACATGTGGAAACCCTTATCTGTCTTCTAATCAGTTTCCAACCTCCACCCTTTTACTACGGTGAGTTCCCCCGCCAATGTATAACCCAAATTCATCCGCCATCCCCTCAAAACGGCCATTCCCCATCAATTTATCACGCAGACCTCACCCATATGCAACGCTTATTCAACCTCCACCCATCTACAACTCTAATCCCCCTCTAGTCCCCGTCCTGTCACTATCTGGACACGTGTCCACTCGCTGCCACCTTGACGTGTTGTCTGCGAGCCCCCACCCCTATCTCGCACACAAACACCGCCCTCGCAGCGGCAGGTCTGCTGCTGTTCGTGTAAGCGCGAGCGGTGTCTTCCCGGATCCGAGTCCGCCCTTCACAGAGGATGGTTCCTCTCTCCTCTCCACGGCGACCGTGGGAATGGTACGGACGTGAGGCGCATCCCGATGGGACGAGAGTCAATGTGTGTTCGAGGAGCTCCCGCCAGCCACGGTCGGAGGAGAAGAGGGGTTTGGGGGCCGAGGGGGAGCAGGGACAGACAGGGGGGAAAGCAGCTGCAGGGGAGAGAGAACAGAGCGAGGACCGACAGGGAAGAAACACTGGAGGTAAATAGTACAAAACATAGACTGAGAAGGAAAGGACACAGCAGGGAGAGAGTACTGACTATAGGCTGAGTACAGACCATAGTCGGAGGGGGAAGTGACACAGTAGGGAGAGGTATAGACCATAAGCGGAGAGAAAATGAACAATTCAGGCATAGAGTACAGACAGTACCGACTGAGAGGAATGGGACACTACCGGAAGAGAGTACAGACTGAGAGGGAAGGGGCACTATCGGAAAAGAGTACAGAGCACAGAGAAGAAAAGGGCAGTGAGAGAGTACAGAGCACGCACACAGAGGGAATGGGCACTGCAGGCAGAGTACACAGAGCACAGACTGAGAGGAAAAGAACACTACAGGAAGAGAGTCAGACTGAGAGGGAAGGGACACTACTGGAAGAGAGGACAGACTGAGAGGAAAAGAACACTACCGGAAGAGAGTCAGACTGAGAGGGAAGGGACACTACTGGAAGAGAGGACAGACTGAGAGGAAAAGAACACTACCGGAAGAGAGTACAGACTGAGAGGGAAGGGACAATACAGGAAGAGAGTACAGACTGAGAGGGAAGTGGCACTACCGGAAGAGAGTAGAGACTGAGAGGGAAGGGACACTACAGGAGGAGAGTACAGTCTGAGAGGGAAGGGACACTACAGGAAGAGAGTACAGACTGAGAGGGAAAATGCACTGCAGAGAGAGAGTACAGAGCACAGACTCAGAGGGAAGGGGCACTGCAGGGAGAAAATACAGACTGTAGGCGGAGAGGGAAGTGACACTGAAGAGAGAAAGTAAAGAACATAGGTGGAGAGAAAAGGGACAACGAAGACAGACAGTACAGAGCACAGACTTAGGGGGAAGGAGGGCTGCGGGGACAGAGTACAGAACACAGACTGCACGGAGAGAGTACAGAGCACAGACCGAAAGGGAAGAGACACTGAATAGAGCGACTACAGAGCACAGACAGAGAGACAAGGGAGAGTACAGAGCACAGACCTAAAGGGAAGAGACACTGAATAGAGCGACTACAGAGCACAGACTGAGAGACAAGGGAGAGTACAGAGCACAGACCGAAAGGGAAGAGACACTGAAGAGAGCGAGTACAGAGCACAGACGGAGAGACAAGGGAGAGTACAGAGCACAGACCGAAAGAGAAGGGACACTGAAGGAAGCAAGAACCCAGTCCGAGAGGGCAGCGGCACTGCAGTGTGAGAGTACAGAACACAGATTGAGAGGGAAGGGGCACTGCCGGGAGAGAGTACAGACCAAAGGCAGAGAGGGAAGGGACACTGCAGGGACTGAGTACAGAACACAGACAGAGACTGAAAGAGAAGGGACAATACAGGAAGAGAGTACAGAGCACAGACTAAGAAGGAAGACGCACTGAAGGGATCGACTACAGACTGCAGGCGGAGAGAGAAGGGATAGTACCGGAAGAGAGTACAGAGCACAGACTGAGAGAGAAGGGATAGTACCGGAAGAGAGTACAGCGCACAGGCTGAGAGAGAAGGGAGAGTACAGAGCACAGACTGAGAGCGAAGGGGCACTGCCGGGGGAGAGTGCGGAGCATAGACTGAGAGGGCAGGGGCACTAAAGGGAGCGAGTACAGAGCACAGACTGAGAGAGAAGGGATAGTACTGGCAGCGAGTACAGAGCACAGACTGAGAGAGAAGGGATAGTACTGGCAGCGAGTACAGAGATCAGATTGAGAGAGAAGGGGGAGGTATAGAGCACGGGCTGCGAGAGAAGTGATAGTACCGGCAGGGAGTGCAGAGTACAGACTAAGAGGGAAGGGATAGTACTGAAAGAGAGTACAGAGCACACACTGAAAGAGGAGTGATAGTACTGGCAGAGAGTACAGAGCACAGACTGAGACAGAAAGGATAGTACTGGCAGAGATTTCAGAGCACAGACTGAGAGAGAAGGGATAGTACTGGCAGAGAGTACAGAGCACAGACTGAGAGAGAAGGGAAAGCACCGGAAGAGAGTACAGAGCACCGACTGAGAGATAATGGATAGTACTGGCAGAGAGTACAGAGCATAGTCGGAGTGGGAAGGGGCACTGAAGGGAGCGAGTACAGAGCACAGACTGAGAGGCAAGGGACGCTACCGACGGAGAGCACAGAAAGTACAGAGCTGTGATGCGAGGAAACGAAGCAAGAACAAAGGTGGTAGAGCAGGGGAGACAAGGCATTGGGAGGCAGAAATGAAAGGAAGCGAAGAAACAGAATAAGCAGTTGTGAGAAAAGGCTGGGGCAGAGAGGAGGTGTCGAGTGGCTTCAACTATCCATCATGGAAGTACTCGTGGCAGTCGATGGATGCTTGACCCTCCCTTGCTGGAGATGTCAAGTCTTCATTCAGCAGGGGTGAGGCTGCAGTTCACACCAGTCACCGGCGCATGGTAACTTGAAGCCTCCGTGACACCCTTCACTTGGACTACAGACAAAAGCCGAACAACCTAGCAGAGGAACACACACTGTCGGGTTAAACGATGTATTTAATCGGCGATTAATACCTGCTTTTGTAGAATGAGTGCACTCTCACACAACAGAGATGCCGGTGATCTGCTAGCATAGGCGACCAATAAAGACAAACATGAGAGTGGTGTGTGTTCTGACTACGAGAACAATGTAGCCACCTTGGCTGTAATAAAAAATAGTCACTTTAATAACTGTCCCGCTGTACTGCAAGGTTAAATACAATAAATCTAACTCGTTCATCGGAAGCAAGCAGAAACTGGATGCTGGAAGCGGGAAATGTAACTCAAGAGCTCCACCTAGGGACATACTAACGAACTGGCGGGGTACGCTGCTATTTCCGTTGACCTTTCATCCCTTCAGAGGAATGGGCAGGTAACACGTTTGTGCTACCTACATATTGTTTATGTTTGTGAAGCAAAAGGACTGCTAGGAGGGGACTTTCAAATCACTCTTCCTTAACAATTTGCTGGTATACTCGCACAAGCTGGCCTTCATCTCTCACTGCATTAACAACCTTCTGTGGTTAAAGCGCAGACTGAAATAGTTGAATTATTAATCGCAAGAGCAGCCTTGTTGGTGGAAAGTAAAACCCTAGAGTTTAAATACGGAAACCACTGGCTTCCTCTTAACCAGGAACAACACTGCCCGCGAAGGTTCTTATGTATTCAAATAGCCCCGACAAACATAAACGAGCCTTCATGCTCAACTCGTGCAACTTTCCCTGAGAAGAAAGACACACAATAATATGAAACCAAGGGGCATATTTATACTCCGTTTGCGCCGAATGCGTCGTATTTATACTCCCGGGCAAAAATCACGCCCGGGAGTTGGCGGGTCAAAAAACCCCGCATTTGCGCCACTTTTTAACGCCTGGGTCAGGGTAGGCGTTAAGGGGCCTGTGGGCTTAAAATGAGCCCACAGGTGCCCTCCCCTGCCCCCAGGGACCCCCCCTGCCACCCCTGCCCACCCCAGGAGGACACCCAAGGATGGAGGGACCCACCCCAGGGATATTCAGGTAAGTTCAGGTAAGTATAATTTTTTATATTTTTTAATTTTTTTTGGTGGCATAGGGGGGCCTTATTTGTGCCCCCCTACATGCCACTATGCCCAATGACCATGCCCAGGGGACATAAGTCCCCTGGGCATGGCCATTGGGCAAGGGGGCATGACTCCTGTCTTTACTAAGACAGGAGTCATTTAAATGGCGTCTGGGCGTCGAAAAAAATGGCGCAAATCGGGTTGAGGCGATTTTTTTGCCTCAACCTGACTTGCCCCATTTTAAGACGCCCTAACGCCATTTTCCCCCTACGCCGGCGCTGCCTGGTCTACGTGGTTTTTTTCCACGCACACCAGGCAGCGCCGCTCTGCTAGCGCCGGCTAACGCCATTCCATAAATACGGCGCCCGCATGGCGCTTCAGAATGGCGTTAGACGGCGCTAAATTTTTTGCCGCTAAACTGCGTTAGCGCAGTTTAGCGTCAAAAAGTATAAATATGGGCCTAAATACGGAAACCACTGGCTTCCTCTTAACCAGGAACAACACTGCCCGCGAAGGTTCTTATGTATTCAAATAGCCCCGACAAACAGAAACGAGCCTTCATGCTCAACTCGTGCAACTTTCCCTGAGAAGAAAGACACACAATAATATGAAACCAAGGGGCATATTTATACTCCGTTTGCGCCGAATTTATACTTTGGCGTTAGACGTGTCTAGCGCCAAAGTTCATGGAGTTAGCGTCATTTTTTTGCGTGAATACCTTCCTTGCGTTAATGATATGCAAGGTAGGCGTTCCCGTCTTAAAAAATGACTCTGATGCTATTGCGTCGGATTTATACTCCTGGGCAAAAATGACGCCCGGGAGTGGGCGGGTCTAAAAAACCCGCATTTGCGCCGGATTTTAGCGCCTGGGTCAGGGTAGGCGTTAAGGGACCTGTGGGCTCAGAATGAGCCCAGAGGTGCCCTCCCCTGCCCCCAGGGACACCCCCTGCCACCCTTGCCCACCCCAGGAGGACACCCAAGGATGGAGGGACCCACCCCAGGGACATTAAGGTAAGTCCAGGTAAGTATATATATATTTTTTTTTTGTGGCATAGGGGGGCCTGATTTGTGCCCCCCTACATGCCACTATGCCCAATGACCATGCCCAGGGGACAGAAGTCCCCTGGGCATGGCCATTGGGCAAGGGGGCATGACTCCTGTCTTTGCTAAGACAGGAGTCATTTCAATGGGGGATGGGCGTTGTAAAAAAATGGCGCAAATCGGGTTGTGTCGATTTTTCTGCCTCAGCCTGACTTGCACCATTTCTGGACGCCCATACGCCATTTTCCCCCTACGCCGGCGCTGCCTGGTGTACGTCGTTTTTTTTAACGCACACCAGACAGTGCCGGCGGCTAACGCCGGCTAACGTCATTCAATAAATACGGCGCCCGCATGGTGCTTCAGAATGGCGTTAGCCGGCGCTAATTTTTTGACGCAAAACTGCGCTGGCGCAGTTTTGCGTCAAAAAGTATAAATATGGGCCATAATGCCTAAGTACACATGCAAAGCAGCATCACCGTTCCACACTATTTGCACGCAAATGAAAACAAGAACCTTACCCAGGAGGGCCGTATTACATCACATGTCGAAGTGGAAATAAAGCTCAGCAGGTCAAATAGCGCTAGGACAAGCACCTCGTGCACTATCACATTATTTCTCTAATTCAGTTTTTTAAAAACGCAAGGCAGCAGAGAGCATTTATACAAGCTGCATTTCTGTTTGAGCTGAAAGTAGAACATGTAAATCAACACTTGTTCTTAGCCAATCGCACTTCATTTGTGTCTCACGGAGACCTGTAGCGCAGACCACCCTTTGTGGCTTGCCGGAGGTCTCTTTGTTTTCATACATCTTTCAAAGGCCGCCATTGAGATTTTTGAGCCCCATCTGAAGTAGGTCTGATGAGGCTAAGTCAGCGAGAGACAATAATGTTAACATAAAAATAACGTACACTGCCTTCACATTTCAATTTACGGTAGAAACAAAATCTAAACTTTTTTTGATACAAATCAATGTAATGCTTTATCTGCTATTTAGTGAACACACTGTACTCATTTAGCACATGGTACAACTGGCCACTTAAAGGGGAGATTGAAGGAGAGATCCACCCAGAGGCTGGTTTGCAAAATGCGTAATCACAGAACCCGGGCTCAGATATAATTTTCCTCACATGACGACATTTTGTGACCATGTGCATTTTTTTTACTTCACAGTGCCTCATTTTTCTTGAGGAACTAATATGAGAACACCGAGAAGCAGTCCAGTTCAGCAGGATGCGTACTGTGCCCAAACATCAATACTGTATCGTTAAGAGTCACTCATGCTGCTTCACATAGTCAACATTCTGATCCATTTATTTAGTACACATATCAAACCAACATGTTTCTTGGTGACTCATCGAACTTATGTCTGGGCACCCACATGTTTGTGAAAGTTTCTAACTTTACGTTTAGGAACAATTACTTTCAATAAATATCATCCAGGAGACTCATATCATATAATGTTAGTCCTTACAACGCATACCATATGTGTGTGCGTCCACACTCACACACACACACATGATTTTCTGACAAGGTACACTCACAAATAATTAGATAGGATATAAGAGCATTTCTAGAAAAAATATATGAGGTTGGTTGATATATTATATAATTATCATGCAGTATGTTTGGCATGGCCCTTTTTGCAGGCTAACCCCCAGACATTTTGTCTTCTTCCTCCTCTTTTTTTGCTGAACTCATTTTTGTTGGCTTTAGTACTCTGTGCACTTTTCCACAGTTAACCAGTATTACAGTGCTTGCACTCGCTCCTTAAAACATGATTAGATTGTCATACACCCAAATGGCATATTTAATTTCGTTTAAGTCCTTTGTAAAGTGCACTATTATTAGACCTGTCAGCCTTAGGGCAATCTTCCCCCAAACCCTTTGTCTGTTTGCCTCCATCTTGTCTGTATTTTGTCTCTGTTGGCTCCATTGGCCTTAGAACTCTGTGCACTTTATCACTGCTAACCAGTGCTAAAGTGCATGTGCTCACTCCTCTAAACATGGTTTATTTGACATATACATGATTTGCATATTTAATTTGCATGCATGCCCCTTGTAGAGTGGCATACCATGTACCCAGGGTCTGTAAACTAAATGCTACCAGTGAGCCTGCAATATTCATTGTGCCACCCACTTAAGTAGCACCTTAAAACTTGTCCTAGCCCTGCCATTGCAGCCTGAAGGACGTGTCCCACTGCCATGCCGACTTGGCCTTTAAAACCCATTGTCAAGCCTTAAACTCCCCTTTTACAACATATAAATCACCCCTAAGGTAGGCCTTAGGTACCCCATAGGGTAAGGTGCTGTGTAATTAAAAGGTAGGACATGTACTTTTTAGTTTTACATGTTGTAGTAGTGAAAAACTCCTAAATAGGTTTTCTCACTGCCTTGATACCTACCCCTTCTGTAGGGTAACATTGGTGATTCCTTATAAAAAAATTAATAAGTTGTAATTTCTAAACCAGAAGTGGTGTGTATATCATGTTTGGTATCTACAACCTTGTAATAATAAGCACTGTTTAATCGTAAATTCTGATTTATTTTTACAAGTTTGAAAATGCAACTTTTAGAAAGTTGGCACTTTCCTGCCCTTAGCCCTCTGTGCCTACAGCTTGCCTAGGTCACATTGCTGGGTGTAACTGACAGTTGGGACTTTGTAGATTCACCCCAGTTACACAATAGTTGGATTAGCAAGGCATGAAAGGCCCTTCCACTGGCAGGAAGGGGGGGCGGAGCTGAGCACAGTCCCACTCCCACCAGAATGGGCTGATCTCTGCTACCACACATTAGGCCTAACAACCCTGCTTTGTCAGTGCAGCCAGCTAGGAGCCAGGGCAGGAGAGGCAGGAAATTCATGGAAATCCCAAAAAGTCTTCTGGAAACTTCTCCCAACTTCTAGGAGTAGGGCACCAGGGTAAAAAATAGGGCTCTCATACCTGCTCCTCAGTTCACTACTGGATCTGCAGAAGGACTCTCAGAGGACTGCCTGTTGTTGGGACTGTATGTGCACTCTGCCAGATTGCGGCTGTACCTGGAAGGATGCGTTGCTGCATAGAGCCTACTTGGAACCTTCAGAGGCTAACCCTGCTGTAGAGCCCTGCATCATCAGCTTCACCCAGGACTTCAGAAGTGGCTCCAATGGCTAGTTCAGGTGGTCTCCTGTTCTGCTCCACAGGGATAAAACAGGCTCCCACCACCTTAAACCTGGACCTGGACCCAGGCTGTGTGAGTCTTGACCCCCCAAAGGATATGCACCCACTCCTGGACCCTTGGTTGTGGTGTTAATGGTACCCAGATGACTCATTCTCAAAAGTTAGTACTTAAAACATTTTTGGCTCAAATGTCATATGAGAACTAGGAGGAGACCAAGACCAACCTGCTTGCCTAACCTCCTGAGGCGCTTAGCTTGGAGGAATGACTTTGCAGCTTCTACTAGTATATTCTTCTCTGCAGCAGCAAATCCTCTTCAGCAGTACCTCATGAATTTCAGTCTCTAAGTTTGTAACTTGTTGTGGACATGTTCTATTCCCCCTCATACAAGAGATAAGAGTAGAAGAAATGTGGCTTCACATTGATACTACTAGTGTAAATTATGACAAGCTGAGCAGACTAAAGGTGCTACTGTTCCAAAAACAAGTGGCATTGACATGAGCCAGAGAGACATATGCTCTCCAGATAGCAAGATCTTCAGCCGAGATACAATCTCTTTTAAATTCTAACTTCCTGAAGCACTTTGAAGAGCTGGTTTCCAGAATATTAAACACTTCGAGCTCTACAGGGATTGTGCACTTATTTAAGGCTGTTGGTTCTGAATTAGTTTCCATCTTCCAGACTGTCTTCAGAGTCATTCCATCAGCTATCCAGTCACACTTTTCAAGTATGTTTGGCGGATTTCCTGTGACTTTGCTACTGATTGTCAGGATACTGCTGCTGCTGTTCCTAATACACAGTGGTTGTGCCTTCTCAGCTAAGCAGAGAGATGGAGCTACTACCACCAGCCTAGCTGTGCGGTGATCTCATGTTGCAGTACTTTGGTGATCTGTTGCTGGAAGAATTGGAGCATGATTGATCACTGTCATTCCGACCAGTCCTATGGTGCATGCAACCAGTCTTCCATTGCACCTGGTGCCTCTTTGGGTGTGCCTTTCTGTTCTACCAGTGCATCCTGTGGACCAAGAGCTGCTAGTATTCCAGATCAGGGATCATTTACAGTTGTCCCCCATGAGACTGAGGCTGATTCGCAAGGCCACCTTTGAGCCACCCCTTGTCAACTATCTGGCTTCTTCAGGAACTTTGGATGGTGCTGCCTTCGCAGGTGATCCTGTGCTTGAGGCTTCTGCGCACTTCTACTCTGTGGATTCATCTGTCAACCCTGTCATCGAGCTGACATCTGATGATGTGGAGCTGTTCCTGGATGCGCTCCCATTCAATGACTTCGGAGACATACTTGAAGATCATGATTATCGTTAACTGATTTGACCATTGGCTTTATTACAACATTTGAAACGTTTAGGCTAAATTGTCCTAATGAATTGATCACCATTTGGCGTGCTGTGCTTGTCATGGTTGACATTTTATTTCTTTGTATGTTTTTAGTTGTTTTTAACTAGTTTTTATAAGATTTTAGCTTGTTTTTAGCTAAGAGCATTTTAGCTTGGACTCATACACCTTCTATGGCATCGTCACTATGGTGTTATCCTCATATCGTTCCAGCAATGGAGAAGGTGGAGTGGGTTCTATTTAGTTTTAATGGTAATCAGAGTTGAACTTAGCCTTCTGGCTTGCAGGCCCGTGCCCCAGTCACTTAGTGAATTTAAACCTACTTAGCTTGCTCTTTCTAAGCCTATTTATTTAATTATTTCTTTCAAAACTGCTGCTATGTTTATAGTTGATGAAATGTTTTGATTTTACATTACCAGTGTGTAGGAAAGTGCCACTGTTAGCATGCTTATCCCCCCCACTTTTTGCCTTGTGTTGATGCCAACTTTGAGTGAAAGTGGGCTGGGATCCTGCTAACCAGGCCCCAGCCCCAGTGTTCTTTCCCTAAAACTGTACATTTGTTTCCACAATTGGCACAAACCTGACACACAGTTAAGTACCTTGTAAAAGGTACCCATGGTACCAAGGAACCTATGGCCAGGGAAGGTCTCTAAGAGCTGTAGCATGTATTATGCCACACTAGGGGACTCCTCACCAAGCACATACACACTGCCTTGCAGCTTGTGTGTGCTAGTGAGGAGAAAAAGACAAAGTTGACATGGCACCCCTCTCAGGATGCCATGCTCACAAATCACTTCCTGTGGAACGGGTAAGTCACCCCTCTAGCAGACATTACAGCCCTAAGCCAGGGTGCACTATACCACAGGTGCGGGCATAGCTGCATAAGCAATATGCCCCTACAGTGTATAAGTCCATTCTTAAACACTGTAAGTGCAGTGTAGCCATACTGAGTACATGGTCTGGGAGTTTCTCATTACGAACTCCACAGCTCTGTAATAGCCTCACTGAATACTGGAAAGTTTGGTTTCAAACTTCTCAGCACAATAAATCAATGCTGATGCCAGTGTGGGCTTTATTGACAAAAGTACATAGAGGGCATCTTTTAGATGCCCCCTGTATGTTAGCCATACTGCTAGTGTAGCACTGACCGGTCCGTGCCAGCCTGCCACTTTCAGACAAGTTTCTGACCACCTGTGGTGAGTGCCTTTGTGCACTCTGTGGTCAGAGACAAAGCCTGTCCTGGGTGGAGGTTCTTCACACCTCCCTCCTACAGGAACTGTAACACCTGGCGGTGAGCCTCAAAGGCTCAAGCCTCGGATGACAGTGACCCAGGGCACTCCAGCAAGTGGAGATGCCCGCCCCTCCGGACAAAGCCCCTTTTTTGATGACAAGTCCGGTGGGAAAATTAGGGATAACAGGGGGGAGTGACCACCCCAGCCAGGACAACCCGTAAGGTGTCCAGAGCTGAGGTGACCCCCTCCCTGCAGAATCCTCCATCTTGATTTGGAGGACAGGGACCAATAGGATTAGATTTGTACCCCCTCTCCAAAGGGAGTGGGCACAAGGAGGGTGGGGCCACCCTCAGGGACAGTAGCCATTGGCTATTGCCCTCTGACCCCTTAAACTGCCCTAAATCTAAGATTTAAGGGCCTCTCTGAATCCAGCCCACCGGATTCTTAGCGACCTAACAAGAAGAAGAAGGATTGCTCAGCTGAAACCCCCAGCAGAGAAGAAAGAAGACAACAACTGCTTTGGCCCCAGCCCTACCGGCCTGTCTTATGCTTCAAAGAACCTGCAAAAGACTCTACACCCAAAAGGACCACAAACTCCCAAGAACAACAGCTCTGTCTAAGAAACCTTAAAACTAAGGGTTCCCACCTCACTCAGGATGCGTGAGTCTTGACCCCTGTGCACTGGACACACACGGCCAATGTCCAGGTGGTCCACCCAGCAAGAGAGGGTCCCCAGGTGATTGTGAGCAAGTGCCCACCCTGGGTTGACCCCTCCACCCCTCCATGACGACACCAGCAGAGGGAATCCTGAGGGCCCCCCTGACCGCAGAGCTCCAGACAAAGATATCCGACGCCTAAAAACACACTGCACCCGCAGCCCCCAGGCCTTGGAGAACCCAACCCGCGGTGCCTTTATGTTCAGCAGGTGGCCCTCTTCCCTGTCTGACCAGTGGTGTGCCCGAGACACCCCCGGACCTCGCCTGCAGCCTCTGAGTGACCCCCGGGGTCTCCTCTTAGACCAGCATTGATAATCAGACACTCTTTTTGCACCCTGAACCTGGCTGACCCTGTGCCGATGAGGGTGTGTGTTTGGTGCCTACTTGTGGCCCTTTCAGTGCGCTTGTAATTCCCCTGGTATGCCCTCCGAGCCGTGGGTACTTACCTGCAGGCAGGCCTGATTCCGAGGACCCCCTGTCTCCATAGGAGCCCAAGTTAAAATTGCTCATCTTTGACCTCTGCACATGACGTGCCCTGTGTTGCTGGTGGTGGGTGTTTGGGGTTAACTTGAACCCCAACCGGTGGACTCCCTAAAACCCAGAGACTGAATCTGTAAGTGTTGTACTTACCTGTAAAACGATCTAACATTTCTTCCCCCAGGAACTGTTTCCGATCATTACACTAAGGGCCTGATTACAACTTTGGAGGAGGTGTTATTCCGTCCCAAAAGTGACGGTAAAGTGACGGATTTACCACCAGCCATATTACGAGTCCATTATATCCTATGGAACTCGTAATATGGGTGGTGGTATATCCGTCACATTTGGGACAGGTTAACACCTCCTCCAAAGTTGTAATCAGGCCCTAATTATCCATTTTTAAAACAGATTATTGCCAACATTTGAAAAACTATGTAACTTATCGATTTCAAAGTACTATTGATACATGTGTGAAATACAAATCTTTTGAAGTACTTACCTGAAACTAGAAACCTGTGGTTATATAGATAAATTAAGAACATATATTTTTGCTATATAAAAAAATTGGTCTGGAGTTCAGTCATTGAGTGTGTGCTTCTTCTATTTGTTTGTGTGCGTACAACAAATGCTTTGCACTATCCTCTGATAAGCCTCTCAGCTCAACCACTCTACACAAAAGAGAGCATTAGAATTATCTACTTTAGCCTCCGTTAAGCCTCTGGGGAACTCCTGGACTCTGTGCACACCACATCTCACTTTGATCTAGCATATATATATAGAGCCAGTTTCCTACACAGTGCCAATCTGTGAAGGCGCCACTACCAGCAGCAAAGTTAAGTCAGATACATAGGTATTCATATCATGTCCCTTTCCCACTTACGTCTGACATGTGACGACAGGAACATAATGTACTTTTGGAGGGTATAATTGCCACCCCAAGCATGCCCCCTTATCCATTGTTTGGGAACATACTCATGACAGGGGTCCTACAAGATCTGTATAAATACTTCTTATGCAGAAAAGGTTATTAGAGGGATTCCTACTAGATACTACCAACGCCATCTATGCTGTACGTCGTCTTGATGCAGATCCAGCCTTAGTGTCACCACGGAGTCTTGTCTAAAGACCTCATTCCAAGGTAACAAGGGTTGGAGGGTGCTTCTCACGGACTTGGTACTGCCAGATTAGGTTTATCACACCTAGCTCTTGTTAGGTTAAAGATTAGGTTCTCCATGCTAGGGTTTTAGGGATATTTTACATTTCATGTTTATTACAAGATGATGGGAATCTTTGTATTCATGACTCTCATCTTTACCATTCTGCTTCTTGCATTGTTCATTATCCTAATCATTGCACCTCATGCATTTTATCGTAGATTGCAGTCTTTTTAATAAACCCATTGAAAACTTTCCTGCATCTCCTTCATTGCCTGTGTGTGACTGAGACTTAGGGCCACATGTACAAATATTTGGAATTGCGATTCCCTAATTGCAATTCTATGCGAATCCCAATTCCAAATGTAAGAAACTTCATTGAGTTTCTTTTGCGATTCCCGGTGGGTCGCAAATAGACCTGCATCATTAATATTAATGAGGTAGGTCACAATTTGCGATGCACCAGGAATCGCAACAGTCAGAGGGATGGTGGCCTGCTGGTGTCAGCAGAACACTATAGTCTGTGATTGCTTTTAAATAAAGCAATCTTTTTTTTTTAAATGCAGCCCATTTTCCTTAAAGGAAAACAGGATGGGTTTAAAAAGAAAAAAATGAAACATTTCAGTCCACGGGGCCACTGCCTGCTCTTAAAAATCATTTTCGCATGCATTCACAAAGGGTAAGGGGTTTCTTGGGGACCCCTTCCTCTTTGCGAATGGGTTAGCACCAATTTGAAATTGGTGTTAACTGAGATTGTTTTGCAACCGCATTCAGGGTCACAAAACAATCATACATACTATTTAGATTTTGTATTAGGAAGGGATGCCCTGGACACGCCCCTTCCTAATACCGAATCGCAAAACCCAAATTGCGATTTGGTTTTAAGTTACCGACTCACAGATTGGGCTTTGTGAATCCCAAGAGCATTTTTCTAGTCGCAAACGGGATGATTAGCAGAATCGGCCCGTTTGCGATTAGAAAAATGCTTTGTACATCTGGCCCTTGGTACTAACGTGAGAAAAGGGTAACCTCCGTTCTACCACGACTCCCCTGAGATGTCCCATTGTAGAGGCCATGCGCAAAGGCTGACAGAAATCATCTTTTACTGTTTGGGTTTTTGGTGAGGTACTGCTTGTGAACCAAGAGGGTTGGACAGACAATTGCGACTTGGTGTAGGATATCCCTAAACCAGCAGTCTCACCTAGGACAGTATCTGATCCAGTGGAACTGCCCTGAGTTACAGACTTCTGCCTCGTCCCGCTGGAGATTTTCGACTTCCATCTCGACGGCTAAGTCCAAAGGTAAAAATCCTCACTGCGGTTTTGCTCCATGGCTATCCAACGACTTTGCTCCCTCTTTGCACACTCCTGCAGCCGCATCCAGCTCCACTGAACATCTACCTTCCCAGAGACATTTTCTTCATAAAACTTTCAAAGTCCGAAAGTAAGCGCTGACTGGGACCAATACACTTTTGTATCGGACCTGTGCACCATTGCGGTCGTCCTTAACTTTTGACTTTGGCCCAGTCTAGCAGACCAGATGTCCCAGGTCGGTGCTTTTTGTTTTTAAGTTATATTTTACACTTAAAACTTTAAAAAAATCATAACTCTGGTCCTGCTATTTGGCTTTTGATGTTTTTTGTGTCAAATAATGTATTAAGATATTGTCGATTCTTCTAAATTGTTTTGGGATTTTTATTGTGTGGTGTTTTCACTGTGTTGCTGATTGTGTATTGCCCAAACACTTAACATATTCCCTCTAAGTTTAGCTAGACTGATTTTTGTGACAAGCTACCAAGGGTAAAGTACAGGTTAAATTAGTGACTTTTTGTGGAACACCCTGCAAGGGATTGTGGCTGTTGGTTGACAAGGGCTCATGCCCCAGTCAATCAACAATCCAGTTTCTCACAAATACATGTGCAGACAGGGCAAAAGTCCTAAAAAAAAGAAATGGGGAATAACCAAGCTAGGGATTATGCAAGTGACATCACGGCACGTGCCATCCAGACGCATGACAATGCAAGTGACATCACAGGAAGGGACATCAGAGGAAGGGATATCACAAACCATGACTTTACAGGAAGTGACATCACAAGAAGAGACATCAGATCAAGGACCTGGTGACAAAGGTAACTCAAAAAGGTACATACAATTCCAGTCCTAACACTTTCATGAAAATATTTGTCTTCAGAAGGAAATTGCTATTTTGCATAGAAAAACTACCCAAGAGAGGAATGTAGGAACAGAGAGGGACACCATAAACTGTGACCAATAATCAGAATCTACAGTAGACTACATTTGATAATAAGAATTTGGCATAGCCTAGATATAGTATACTGCCAAACGGTGCATTTTAGACACCCCGGGACTTGAGCTACTTGTTTACAATAACACTGACCTGTGGGCTCGCATATTTACTGTAAACTTCCCCTACAAGTGCCAGCCCTAATTGAGCACACATGATCTTTAATTTTATGCAGAACTCTCAATTACATCAGGTTCCCAGAATTAAGATCATCATAAGAACAAAGCTACCCTGTGTTATTGTGTTATAGTTTAGCACATCACAAACTTTGCAGCATGTCTGCAGTAGTTAGGAGTGAGAAGGGCAATAAACAAGAACACTCATACCCAGGGAGGGTAACAACTTGGCAAAATGTAACATCCAGTCCTGCTTAATTTCCAGAGCTACAACAAAATTGCCTTCCTTACAAAGAAAACAGCTCTTCAACATTAGTGATTGGAACTGGTAAATAAAGCTCCTGATTTCAAATGCTTGGGAATCACTTTTTGTTATGGTGTGATGGATTTAGATACTTCTGGAGGAGCAATCAGGATAATGCAAGGCATTCCTTATTTGAAGTGAAAAATGCAGTTGCTGAATCTGCCTGCCATCTCACGCTCCAACCTCATGTGCCAAGAATAAAATACAAAGCATTAACCTTTGAAGTAAAACAGGAGAGAAAAAGAGATGACCACATAATGAAACGAAAAATGTGAAAACAGAAAACCTGTGTGATCCTGGTTTTCCAGCTTGACGAAATCTTGTGATCCTAGGCAAATCCGTTTTCCATTTAATTGAATACGTCTGAATTCTGTACTATGTTGTTTGACCTGGCCCTTTTACAGGGTCATTTCCCGGACTTTTTGCTTTTTGACTCCCTATTTTTCGGACCTTTGTTGGCATACGTTTTGACTCTGAGAACTTTTTCACTGATAACCAGTGCTAAAGTGCATGTGCTCTCCCTTAAAAAATTTGACATATTTAATTGTCCTATAAGTCCCTTGTAAAGTTGTATCCCTATACCCAGGGCCTGTAAATTAAATGCTACTAGTGGGCCTGTAGCGCTGCTTGCGCCACCCACTGAAGTAGCCTGTCAAACCTATCGCAGGCCTGCTAGCGTAGGGCCTGTGTGTGCAATGTTCTGCCACAGGGACCTGGCATCTAAATTTACTTGCCAGGCCCAGAACTCCACTTTTACTACATGCAATTCACCCCTAAGGTACGCCCCAGCTAGCCCTATGGGCAGGGTGCCATGTATGTAGAAGGCATGACATGTCCCATGTTGGGTGGCCTGTCCTGGTAGTGACAAACAGCCTAACTTGGTGTCTCACTGCTGTGAGTGTTGCCTTCTCGTAGGATTGCATTGGAAATGCCCTGCCTTCTGTTTAAGGGGTATTGTCTGATTTATGAGGGGTAGCGTAGGCATGTTTGGTATGGTTGTGATAGTGGTGATAAATGCTGCTTACTGGTGTAGGTGTATTTTTTATTGCTATCACAGAAACGCCACTTCTAGAAAGTGCGCATTTATCTGTGCTTATGACTTTGGTGTTTTGCAGCTTGCCTCCAATCCACGTCTGGGCAGACTGACAGTTGGGGCTTCGTGCACACTTCTCAGACAGCCTGAACAGAGGGAGGGTGGAGGTGCCACAGAGGTGCATAAACATATTGTAAAGCCTCCCTGGGCTGAGTGAAGGGAAAGGCGGGGCACACCTGCATTTGTAAAGGCTGTGCCCTCGCCTCACACAATAGGGTCGTTTACCCCCCACTGATGGTTGGAGCCTGTGCTGGAGGAAAGAAAGGGCACTCCCAGAACCAGTTGTAACTGGTTGGAACCCCTCTCCTGCCCATTGTAAAACACACTGTAAACCTAGTAAAAGTACAGGGGAATTTTCCCCACAATTTAGACATCTTTGGACATTCTTGGAACTCCAGGAACCTTACCTGGAGCTGGACAGGAGGCTGTTGACAGGACTCACCAGGACCACCTTGGACTGCTGCTGCTGTGCTGACCTGTGACCTGCCTGGTCACAAGGAGGAACTGCCACTGCTTGCACCCCCTTGTTGTGCTGACCTGATGCTGGGTTCCCCAGCCCTGCGCCCCCTTCCTCATCAGTTGTCTCCAGAGGCAGGGTGCTGTGGCCCCTGACCTCTGTACATTTCTTCCAGCATGAGGAGTGCTGCTATTGCTGCCTAGCGCTTTGGGAGCGCTCCTTTGTGACCGTTAAAGCGCTTTTCCAGAAGCGCGCTTTACTGCCAGAAGAAAATCACCGCCGCAGCCCGGGCTGCAGATTTGAGCCATAGTGCTGTCAACAGCACTCTCTTAAATCGCCCCAAATCACCGCCGCAAACCTGGCGTTTTAATTGCCTCTTGCATTAGGACGGCGCTGTTTCCAGTGCCCCCGGGGCACAAGCAGAAGTCAAGCGGAGCCAGCTTGCTCCTATCGGTGCCCCCGAGGCACCCGCCGCCTCCAACTTGTCAGCAAAACTTCACTGCACGGCCCGGGAAGCTGCTTGAGAACACTCGCGCACTGCATTGGGTGCGGGCGAGTGTCTACTCGGGCCCCAGGAGGGGTCCGAGCTTCAGAGCCGCACCAGCAGGACTAGGGGGGAGGTGCAGGGATTGCCCTCTGCCCTGATCTCTGCCCTAGGAGCAGGACACTCCTTTCTTTTCCTTAAAGTGGGCACTTCTCTCCCTTGAGAAAACTGTGAAGGGAGACCTCGACAGAGGTCCCTTCCTTCGCACCCCAATACCTGTTTGTTGGGCCTCGCCTGGCCCCCACCCCAAGGAGAGGGTGTGGAGTCCGAGGCAGGCCCCCATCAAAATCGCGGGCTCCCAGAGGGGCCCGTTCACTACAAGGAGAAGGTGCCAACAGCCCCTCTCCCCCAGGAGCACCACGTGCCCCCCGTTGAGCGCACAGGAGCGATGGGGGGCCCCCTATGTTCCCCTTTCTAGGCACAGGGAGTGCCTCTTCTACAGGAAACCAGGTACTTTTAGGGAAGTAGTGGCTCAGTGAGCCAAGTATGGACCTAGGGAAATTATGGGGGTCATTCTGATATGTCACCTATCTAATTGCCCCTGAAGGCCGATATGTGGCAGTGAGGGGAAGACTTGAGGGCCGGGACATAACATTGATTTATAAATCAATAAAGGCCCCTTCTTATCACAGCGTTCAGGGCCCCTAGCACAGTTCCTTACCCACTCTACTGTAATAGGGAGAGATTTTAATTGTGTAGCCAACCCCGCTGCAGACAGATCATACCCCTCTTTGCCGGAGTCAAATTCACATAGAGCAGCTAGGGCCTTCTCCAAATGGCAACAGAACTTGGGATTGGTGGACCCTTGGAGGGTCAGTCACCCCATAATCTGGACTATTACCTTTTTTCTAGCTTGCATGCCTTTCATGTATGCCTTGACACATTTCTCTTTTCCCTGACATAAACAGCCGGGTCTATGACTCAGAATACCTGACCCAGAAAATATCTGATGATAATCCTCTGCTCCTTCCTTTAGACTGGGCAAGTCTCAAGATCTCAATCTCTACGTGGCGCCTGAAACTGGAATCCTTAAAGGACCAGGTATTCCACAAAGAAATTATGCTTAAAATAGAGCAATATCTTGCAGCAAATGAGGGGACAGAGTTAGCCTCCAGGTGGAGTTGGACTTCTTTAAAGCAGTGATGAGAGGGCACTGCTTAGCCGCTTCAGTGGATTTGAAAGACAACTCTTTGAGGGAGGTCCTAGAAGCGGAAGATGAACTCTGCCAATTGGAACTATTACGCTAAAGAGGCAAGACACTTCAGCAGACTCTGAGGTGGCAGTTAAAGTTGAGCGGCTTTGCTGCTTTGACTACAAGGATATATGGAGTGTTACACCTGACAACCTTAGCTTGGTCATTCCCCAAATTTTTGCCTGCCTCCCTCCATTTTTCTGACCCCGATATTGCTGGTTTTAGGACTCTCTACACTTTACCACTGCTGTTGAGTGCGAAAGTGCATGTGCTCTCTCCCTTAAACTTGGTAACATTGGTTCTTACGCAATTGGCATGTTTTATTTACCTATAAGTCCCTAGTAAAGTGCATTACATGTGCCCAGGCCCTTTAAATTAAATGCTACTAGTGGGGCCCCAGCACTGATTGTGCCACCCACATAAGTAGCCCACTATCCATGTTTCAGGCACACCATTGCAAGGACTGCATGTGCAGTTTCACTGCTTTTTGACTTGACATTTAAAATTACTTGCCAAGCCTTGACTCCCTTTTTTCTACATATAAGTCACCCCTAACGTATGGGAATACCCTTCCCACTTAGTGCAACGTTAGCAACACAAAAAGATGATGAACGGAGTGTTGAAACTTTTCAAATACTCACCCCCAGTCATAAATCTGAGTTTAATCCATTGTTCTTTTGCTCACCATGCCACCCCAGTTTGGACCCAGTCATATGCAAATCAGTCTTGACCCTGTTCCCCATGGGAACAGTCCAGCCCAAACTTCCAAGCCAAGTCCTCCCTGGACCGGAAACAAGCATCCTAGGACTGATTTCAGGTTATAACCTTCATCATCTAGGCTAGCTTGAATCCAGGTTCACAGTGAGTAAGGGACCCACATATGGGAATATCCTTCCCACTTAGCGCAACGTTAGCAACACAAAAGGATGATGGACGGATCTGGGTTTAATCCAGCGGTCATTTTCTCACCATGCCACCCCAGTTCAGACCCAGCCATATGTAAATCAGTCTTGACCGTGTGCCCCATGGGAACAGTCCAGTCCGAACTGCCAGACCAGGTCCTCCCTGGACCAGAAACAAGCATCCTGGGACCAGTTTCAGGGTATCACCCTTCATCAGCCAGGCTAGCTTGAATCCAGTGGCACACTGAGCAAGGGACCCACGTCTGGGCATACCCTTCTCACTTAGGGCAACTTTAACAACACAAAAGGATGATGGACAGAGTGTTGAAACTTTTCAAACACTCACCCCCATTGACAGATCTGGGTTTAATCCATCGTTCTTTTGCTTACCATGCCACCCCAGTTTGGACCCAGCCATAAGCAAATCATTCTTGACCCTGTTCCCCATGGGAACAGTCAAGCCCAACTGCCAAGCCAAGTCTGTGACTGGGGGTGCATGTTTGTATTGTTCAACACTCCGTCCATCATCCTTTTGTGTTGCTAAAGTTGCCCTAAGTGGGAAGGGTATGCCCAGACGTGGGCCCCTTGCTCACTGTGCCCCTGGATTCAAGCTAGCCTGGTTGTTGAAGGGTGATACCCTGAATTCAGTCCAAGGATGCTTGTTTCCGTTGCAGGGAGGACCTAGCCTGGCAGTTCAGGCTGGACTGTTCCTATGGGGAGCAGGGTCAAGGCTGATGTGCATATGGCTGGGTCCAAACGGGGGTGGCATGGTGAGCAAAAGAACAATGGATTAAACCCAGATCTGTGACTGCGGGTGAGTGTTTGCTTTGTTTAGCACTCCGTCTATCATCCTTTTGTGTTGCTAAAGTTTCCCAAAGGTCTCATCTGGACTGCTTTGATTAAAAGGACTGCTGTCTTGCTTGTTGTCCTTCTGGCCTCTGACCCTGCTGGAATGACTTTCCCTTACTCTTGAAGTGCTCTCCAAGGTCTTGTATTGAGTTTGCCTCCTGCTTCTGAAGTCTTAGGCCCAAGACAGACTTAACCTCTTCAGAGAAACTCCTTGTGTGCGAAAAATTTATGCAACGCCTGCAGAAATCAACGCAAAGGCTGCATCATGGCTGGGAAATCACTGCACCACCAACTGGAACAACACAGCTCCGATTTCCCATTGGAGAATTTGATGCAGCTCCTGCGTTGCGACAGAAAATTCAAAACATCGCCTACCGGATCGATGGGGCATATGCTCTTTCTACCAGAACATCAAGGATTTTCAATGCATCACCTCTGGGCATAAAAATATCCCCGCATCGCAGGGCCTGAAAAATGAGGAAACCCCTTGCAGCACTGAAAGAAACAATGCATTGTCTGTGCTGTGCTGAAAAATCCAAAGCAGCACTGTATTTTCCCACACATCTCCTCTGCGGTCCCCGTGCCTCGTTATTTTTGATGCATCTCCGATACTGTGTGAAACACAAAAACAACTGCTGATTTCTAAGGATGGAGACTCTTTTAAACCTTTTAAACTTTATATTTTAACTTGTGCTTATTGGATCTTTGTCGTTCTGATCCTATTTTATTCAGATAAATATTATTTATTTTTCTAAACCAGTGTGGTTTATTTTTGTGGTGTTTTCACTGTGTTACTGTATGGTTTATTGCAGAAATACTTTACACATTGCCTTCTAATTTCAGCCTGATTGCTCAATGCCAAGCTACCAGAGTGTGGCCATGGGATAACTTGGATTGTGTTGTGACTTACCCTGACTAGGACTAATAATATAATAATATTAAATCCCTGTTTTGACAAAGGTGTATACCTCTGCCAACTAGAGACCCCATTTCTAACATGGAACATACTCACATAGAGAGGGACCGAGCAGGTAACCTGTTGGCCTGACTGGCTAATGTAGCAAAGATGGGCTCCCCTATTTTGGACATCAAGTTGGAAAGGGGAATCACAAGTATAGCCAGAAGGGGAGTAACAAGTGCTTTTCCGCTTTTACATGAAGCTTTACAAGAGTACAGTCTCCTATGATGTGAAGAGGGCAAGGGCCTACATAGCCCCACTGAACCTCCCCAACTCACCAGGGAAGAAGCTGATTCAATTGGAGGTGATATTACTCAGCGGGAAATAAAGGTGGCAATCAAGGCCATGGCTTGGGTCCAAACACCGGCGACTGATGGTTTCCCAATTGAGCCATATGTCACTTATTTGGAGCAGCTCACACTTAAACTAGAGAAGTTGTATAAGGAAGCCCAGTCGACAGACAGCTTGTAGGAGGCTGGCCTGGCTTGTAGTGGGTACCAGAGGTACTTACACCTTGTGCCAGGTCCAGTTATACCTTATTAGTGTAGAAGAGGTGTTTCTAGCAGCTTAGACTGATAGAAGGTAGCTATGGCAAAGCAGCTTAGGCTGAACTAGGAGACATGTAAAGCTCCTACTATACCACTGGTGTCATATGCACAATATCATAAGAAAACACAATACACAGAGTTACTAAAAATAAAGGTACTTTATTTTTATGACAATATGCCAAAAGTATCTCAGTGAGTACCCTCAGTATGAGGATAAGTTATATACACAAGATATATGTACAGAAACAAAAATTAGGTAAGTAATAGCAAGAAAAGTAATGCAAACAGTGTAGAATTACAATAGATTGCAATAGGAGCACATAGGTATAGGGGAAACACAAACCATATACTCCAAAAGTGGAATGCGAAACACGAATGGACCCCAAACATATGTGAACTTGTAGAAGGTCGCTGGGACTGTAAGAAAACAGTGAGGGTTAGAAAAATAGCTCACCCCAAGACCCTGAAAAGTAGGTGTAAAGTGCACCTACTACCCCCAGAGAGAACAGAAGTTGTGATGGGGGGATTCTGCAGGAAGAACTAACACCAGCAATGCAACAACAGTGGATTTCCGGACCTGAGTACCTGTAAGACAAGGGGACCAAGTCCAATAGTCGCGACAGTGTCGAGAGTGGGCAGGAACCTGGGAAATGCCAGCTGAAGGAGCAAGGAAGCTGCCACCAGTTGGAAGAAGCTTGGAGTTCTGCAAGAAAGAAGAGGACTAGGAACTTCTCATTTGGAAGCTGGATTTCCCACGTCGCGATGAAGCTTGCAGAGGTGTTCCCATGCAGAAAGACTGCAAACAAGCCTTGCTAGCTGCCAGGGTTGCTGTAGAGGTATTTGGGTGCTGCTGTAGTCCAGGAGGGACCAGAATGTCACCACTTGGAGGAGGAGACAGAAGAGGCGCCCAGCAACTGAGAGAGCCCTCACAGAAGCAGGCAGCACCCACAAAAGTACCTGAACAGGCACTTGGAAGGAAAGTGAATGGGAGTCCATGCAAAGTCACAAAAGGGAGTTCCACGACGCAGGAGGACAACTCAGAAGGTTGTGCACTGCAGGAAGAAGTGCCGGGGACCCAGGCTTGGCTGTGCAGAAAGGAAATCCTGGAAAAGTGCACAGGAGCCGGAGCAGCTGCAAATCACATGGTACCCAGCAATGCAGTCTAGCATGGGGAGGCAAGGACTTACCTCCACCAAACTTGGACTGAAGAGTCACTGGACTTTGGGAGTCACTTAGGCAGAGTTGCTGAGTTCCAGGGACCACGCTCGTCAGGATGAGAGGGGACCCAGAGGACCAGTGTTGCAGTCTTTTGGTGCCTGCGTTAGCAGGAGGAAGATTCCGCTGACCCACAGGAGATTTCATCGGAGCTTCTGGTGCAGGGTGAAGGCAGGCTACCCCCAGAGCATGCACCACCTGGAAACAGTCGAGAAATGTGTTGTGGGCTTTCCTGGTCTCTGACATCATTGGAGCTAGTGATGTCAGAGAACGGAATGAGAGGACTGTGGGGGTTCTGAAGGAGTTGCGAGGAAGGTGGCAGGAAGCAGGAGTGAAGAGTTGGCACAGACGTGGATGCTGAATAAATAAGGATCTTGACATACAAATCTTGACTCTGTGGATATTGAATCCTAACAAAAGCTGACAGGATTAGGCGCTACAATGTTGCTGGTAGTCGTCTGGCTACTTTGTTGCAGTTTTGCATGCATCCTGAGCAGTCAGCGGTCAATCCTTTGGTAGAAGGTGAAGAGGGAGATGCAGTGGAACTCTGGTGAGCTCTTGCATTCGTTATCTGAAGCATTCCCCAAAGCAGAGACCCTAAATAGCCAGAAAAGGAGGTTTGGCAACCAGGTTAGGAGGATTGGCTACCAAGAGAGGTAAGAGCCTATCAGAAGGAGCCTCTGACGTCACCTGCTGGAACTGGCCACTCAGAGAAGTCCAGTGTGCCCCCAACACCTCTGTTTCCAAGATGGCAGAGGTCTGGGACACACTGGAGGAGCTCTGGGTACCTCCCCTGGGAGGTACTGGTCAGGGGAGTGGTCACTCCCCTTTCCTTTGTCCAGTTTCGCGCCAGAGTAGGGCTAGGGGATCCCTGAACCGGTGTAGATTGGCTTATGCAGAGATGGGCACCATCTGTGCCCATCAGAGCATTTCCAGAGGCTGGGGGAGGCTACTCCTCCCCAGCTCTTCACACCTATTTCCAAAGAGAGAGGGTGCCTTCCTGGCCCAGGGCTGCATGGACCCCAGGAGGGCAGAAGTCTGTCTGAGGGGTTGGCAGCAGCTGCAGTGGAGACCCCAGAAAGGCAGTTTGGCAGTATCCGGGTACTGTGCTAGAGACCTGGGGAATCATGGAATTGTCCCCCCAATACCAGAATGGTATTGGGGTGACAATTCCATGATCTTAGACATGTTACATGGCCGTGTTCGGAGTTACCATTGTGATGCTACACATAGGTAGTGACCTATGTGTAGTGCACGCGTGTAATGGTGTCCCCACACTCACAAAGTCCGGGGCATTTGCCCTGAACGATGTGGGGGCACCTTGGCTAGTGCCAGGGTGCCCACACACTAAGTAACTTTGCACCCAACCTTCACCAGGTGAAGGTTAGACATATAGGTGAATTATAAGTTACTTAAGTGCAGTGGTAAATGGCTGTGAAATAACGTGGATGTTATTTCACTCAGGCTGCACTGGCAGGCCTGTGTAAGAATTGTCAGAGCTCCCTATGGGTGGCAAAAGAAATGCTGCAGCCCATAGGGATCTCCTGGAACCCCAATACCCTGGGTACCCAATACTAGGGAATGATATGGGTGTACCAGTATGCCAATGTGAATTGGTAAATTTAGTCACTAGCCTCTTAGTGACAAATTTGGAAAGCAGAGAGAGCATAACCACTGAGGTTCTGGTTAGCAGAGCCTCAGTGAGACAGTTAGGCATTACACAGGGAACACATACAGGGCACATACTTATGAGCACTGGGGCCAATGCTTGGCAGGGTCCCAGTGACACATAGACTAAAACAACATATATACAGTGAAATATGGAGGTAACATGCCAGCAAGATGGTACTTTCCTACACAGTTTACCTACTTCCACTCAGGAAGCAGTGACTGTCCCCTTGCTGAAGTCAGGGGAAACTCCCCGGTAACTACAAGTCGTATAGGCCTCTCTCAATGCTCAACATAGATTACAAGATTGTCAGTAGGATACTAGTGATGCGACTGCTCCCCTTCATGACTTAGCTTGTCCATACAGACAAATATTAGATGCCTCCTGTCGATCTTATAACATATAGACCTCCACCGAGCTGATGCAGCCGTTCTTGCTGTTGATAACGGGAAGGCCTTTGATGGACCGGAATAGGGGTACTTGTATGAGGTTATGATGAATATGCAGTTGGGAGAAGGGTTTTTGGAATGGACGGGATTCATTTACATCAACTCAACCGCAAGAGTTTGGATGGGTAGAATGATATCGAGAAGTTACTTAGCTGGACAAGGAATGTGGCAGGGCTATCCCCTATCACAATTACTCTTGACCTGGCCAAAGAACCCCTGGCTGTTGGGGTAAGATGAGGGGTGGACTATCAGGGCCGGCAAATAGAAGGGCATTGGCACAGAATTGCCCTGTATGCAGATGACCTATTGATCTTCCTGAGAGATACACGCAATGACTTAGTGGGGGCAAAGACCATGTTGGAGGGCTTTGAGGACTTATTGGGTCTCAAGGTCAGCTTGCAGAAGTCTTGCCTGTTTCCAGCTGACACAAATACTGATCCGCCAGAGACACTAGATCCCCTGCAGTGGGCCCCCAGATGTTTACCTTACCTAGGGGTCAGAATATACCATGACCATGACGACCTGTTAAAAGAAAATATAGGGAAAGCCATCAAGTCCCTTAAATCGATCCTGGAAATTGGGAAAATGCTACCTCTCTTGGTGATGGGAAGAATAGCATTTCTGAAGATGACTGCACTTCCTCTCTTACTATACTTTTTAGAGACCCTTACGGTGGGGTGTTTAGAGAGCTTGATTCCCTACTTGTGACCTTTATTTGGGGGTCAGCCCGCTGGTTTGTGGCATTGAGTACACTACAGCACCCTGTCTTGCAGGGTGGATTAGCGATGCTAGAATTTGAAATGTATTACCTGGTGGCTCAACTCCAATGGTTAATCCAGTGGCTGGCGGGCCGCCAAAGACCTGGCAGAACTCTTAAGCTGTTTGTGCCAGTCTCTCGGCCCACGTGCAGACGTTGCTGAAGGTGAGGCACGTACTGTCCCTGCACACTAGGAAATTCCAGATATTGATTAAGTGCTGGAATCAATGCTTTCTCCCTGGACTTACCGATTACCATGTTACAAGAAGTACCTCATGGTGAGGACTGGGGAGACTGGAGCAGTGGGTGACATCTGGAGCCACTACTCTGAGCCAGCTTTAAGGTGCCGGGAAAATGTTGGTGAATGGGTGCCACAGAACCCTCAGCTCATGGGAGCTGCCATTACATAGCTCTTTCCACTGCACCATTAAGATCGTAACCTACCTATATTGAGCACTTGGATGGACTTGTGATGCCCTCTGGAATGGCTGCAGAACAGTTGGGAGAGTGACCTGGGGACACCGATTCCGAAAGCGGCCTGGGCTTCTATTCTAGATAGAATTTCATGCATGTCCAGGAATGCTGGCTTTCAATTGATCAACGTTTACATCCTGCATAGGGCCTATTTGACCCTAGAATGCATCCAGTGCTACTTACAGGTAGTGGATGCAGCCTGTCGCGGATGCGGTGAAGTGGGGGTGGACGTCCTTCACTTGTTGTGGTCGTGTCCCCATCTGCGTCCTTTTTGGGAGGAATTCATGGAGATACTAGAAGCCGTTATATGTAAAGAAGTTCCATGCATGCCGGGGCACTGCCTCCTGAACAGTAGATTTCATGACCTGGCGTTCCTCAAGGCAAAGAGGGAAATAATGATAAACTGGAAATCCATGAGGGGGCCTCTGTACAGAAATGTTTAAAAGAGCTTGAAAAGTGGGTGGCCTGTGAGTGCCGAGTGCTGCTATGTGAGGCCCAGAGGGGGATTGGCACATTGAAGATGGGCCAGGCTTAGGAGGCATTGGATATCGACCTTCAGGCCCTTGATGAAGAGGAAGAGACATGAGGACCATGTATCATATCGGGCCTTGGCCTGACATCCACTTCCAATTCTTTTGTGTCATCAGGCCTGAACACCCGACCTCCCTTAGAAGGCAGCTGCTACACAGCTTTCCCAGATTAGACATGGTTTCTATCCAGAGACTCTAACCGAGCACCTATAATGTCACTTTGAAGGTACTTTCGATGCCAGATGGGGCTACGGAAGAGGGATATGTTCTTTTGTTGTTTTGGGATTAACGAGTCATACCTGCTACATTTTACTTGGTTTTCAAATTGAATCAACTGAATGATTGACATGTAAACAACTGTCATGACTGCCATGATTAGTATTATAGGTGGGGGATACTATAGGGACTGTTGGGATATATGTCATGTAACTGTGAAATCCAATAAAATGTGTTTACAAAAAAACAATTAACCTTTAATGTGAAATAGGAGAAATAAAGAAATGTCCATTTCGTGGCTGAATTGCACAAAGTGAATGTAGAAAACCTGTGTGCTGCCCATGAGCCCCCTATGCATAGTGTGGAACTGCGGTGATGATTGAGGGCTGTTGCCCAGATACATTGCTCTATCGACAAGAGGGCCATTGCCCTGGGCTATCCTGTGACCTGAAGGGGCTGCATCCCTGTGTGAGCTGTTATAAACCTCAAAATGCATTGAGGAGTCCATGGTGAAGTGAGAAGGTTGTTGCCCTGGAGCAGCGTGCAGCTGTGAAGGAGAAGCAAGCCATTACCCATGGAAGAAGAGCAATGATTCAATTACCCAACAATCCAGGAGAACCAGAGTCCTGCCACCGGATTCAGGGAGGGATAAGTCATAGGCAGAGGAGTGCCTCTACTGTTGCATCCAGACATTTGCTCACTGCTGGGCCATACATGCGTGTCAGGGCACTCTGAACTTCCACTCGAGCAAGTGTAGGTAAGACTAAATACTGGGCCACCATGCCTTAGGGAAAACTTGCTCCGACTGACAAGCTATGGCGCAGAGGCACTTTGACTTTCAAAGACATTTTGGGGCTGATTCAAGAACCCCTAACACCTCCTTGTGCCACATAAGTGTCATTTTTTTTGTGCTAATGTGGCCCACCGAGGCCACACCGAGGCCAAAATCGCCACACCAAAATTTACAAAGTGCCACAATGCATGCATTTTGTAACCCTTTGTGCTACATTATGCATGCACCAGGCATGAGTTGTACAAAGGAGGAGTTCCCCTCATAGCAGGTGGTAAAATGAGGCATGCCATCGTTTTCAATGGGTTTTGTAGGATTATCATCAACATTTTTTATGCTAATGCTGCACAGCTCCAAACTAACGTAAAAAATGTTGACGCTAGTTCCCCTAACTACTGCCATTAGATATGGCACACACCTGGTGGTGTTAGGGGGGCACTAAGGATTGCAAGAAAAGTGGTGCTGCACAGGGTGCAGCATCACTTTTCTTAAATCAGGGCCCTTGTTTCTAAGACTTGAACTCACTAGTGGAGCCCAGCTGGAATGTTGCCTCACATAAATGGGTAATAAACACTATCCTTTGACAGGTAAGTGGAACTTGAGAGCTGACACAGGGAAAGTAAGTGTGCCTACCTTAAGAAGACTGTGCATATTTCTTGTACACAAAAGAAAAGTGGTGATGTATGGGAACGCCAATGCACCATCCACGTAATGCCTACCTGACACATGGTAATGCAAGGCAGTGCAGCAAGCTGCCTTGATTTAGTTTATTTTTCCAAAGTCAAGCAAAAACTATCCTATAAGAGTATTTCCTCTTTGTATGTGTGCTGCAGAATTCAGCATACATGCAAAGCAGATAGAAAAAGGAGAAAAAAATATATTTCTCCTTGTTGTGCCAGCATCAGGTAGACTCACCAATATGGTGTAAAGCTTTGTTTTCAAGTCTTTGTTTATATGGGTTTTGTGTCAAAATACTTTTGAGGTGGGGGTGCACAGGAACACTCAAGCACCACCTATATAGCACAAACCTGATGCAAGGTAATGCAAGGCCAGGCAATGTGCTGCCTTGTGTTAGATTTTTTATTTTTTTTAACCAAGCCCACACACAGGATTTGTGTAGCACTGTAGCTCTGAAAATAGATTTTGTGTCAGGCGTGTGCCAGAAATGTTACGCAACTTCCACACAAAATCTGGGCCTTACATTGTACATTTATTTTTTACACTTTGTCATGAACAAAAAGGCAACAAGGACTAACATGACAGTAAACCTGTTCTACGTAATTGGTTGCAAAGTCTTAATTTTAAAATATCTTTTGGGGTAAGGCACCAGCTGCAGAGATCTTTGTGTTCCCAATAAACCTGAAGGAATAGTAACAATGTAAGATAACTCTGGTGATATTAGAAATGGGGTGTTTGGTTGGCAGTCAGGTTGCCCGCTGTCCGAGCAAGATCCCTCACTCTAGTCAGGGTACAGGAGAATCATTCTAAGTTAACCCCCACTCACTCTCTTGGTAGCTTGGCATGAGCAGGCCGGCTTAACTCAGCAGCAATGTGTAAAGTATATGTACCAACACACATAGTAATGCAGTGAAAACACTACAAAATAAATGGACATCACACCAGTTTAGAAACATAGGTAATATTTATTTAAATCAAACAAGACCAAAACCACAAACATCCAACATAGTCAAGTCAAGATATTAACCTTCAAAAAACATAAGAGTCTTACTCCATAGAAAACAATGGTTTTTCACAAAGTACCTGGTTAGCATCAAAAATAAAGCCGCAGGGTTGTATCGGAAAAGTCAGCGATGCATCGATTCCTTCCTCACAAAGAAGGCCCTGCACTGTTTCTTCTCCGGTCGGGTCAGCAATGCATCGTTTTGTTCCCTCGCAAGAGAGCAATGATATGATTTCCGGACGGGGCACCTCGGATCCGACCAAAGTCAGGATGACTTTGATGTCTAGAGAAAATACGTTGAAAATTCGGTCTCATGGTGTTAGAAAACCACACTGTGTGGGTTTGCATCATTATAAGCAGCCGCAAGCAGGTGTTGCATGTAGTTTCTCCAGCCGCGATGCTTGGATCTCCCCGCCTGTGCATGGATTTTCAGCTCTTTTTCTGTCAACATCACCTTTCAAGGGGCCAGGGACTGGATAGGGCACCACTTGGCAGGGCAGGAGTCTTAGCAGAGAGTCCAGTTGCTGGCCGAGGAAGTCTGTGATGGCCCTGAGAATTCGAAACAGGAGGCAAGCTCAGTTCAAGCCCTTGGAGTTTCTTCACAAGCTGGAATTTACCACAAAGTCCAGACTTGGTCCCCTTCCACAGCGAGAAGCAGTAACTGCAGGATATACCAACAAAGCACAGTCACTGGCAGGGGCAGCTCTTTAGCTTTTCTCCTTGACAGAGGTTCCTCTTGGTTCCAGAAGTGATCTAATTTTCAGGGGTTTTGGGTCCAATACTTACACCCCTTTCTGCTTTTGAAGTAGGCATACTTCAAAGGAATGTCTCTGTTGTTCACAAGATCCTGCCTTGCCCAGGCTAGGCCTCAGACACACACCAGGGGGTTGGAGACTGTATTGTGAGGAGGCAGGCAGAGCCCATTCAGGTGTAAGTGACCACTCCTCCCTCCGCTCTATCACAGATGACACATCAGGATATGCAGGCTACACCCCAGCTCCCTTTGACTCACTGTCTAGAGGGGATTCACAAACAGCCCAACTGTTAAACTGACCCAGACAGTGAATCCACAATCAGGCAGAGTCACAGAATGGTTTAAGCAAGAAAATGCCTACTTTCTAAAAGTGGCATTTTCAAACTAACAATCTAAAAACCATCTTCACTAAAAGATGTATTTTTAAATTGTGAGTTCAGAGACCCCCAAACTCCATATTTCTTTCTGCTCTCAAAGGAAATCTGTACTTTAATAAAATTTAAAGGCAGCCCCATGTTAACATATGAAAGAGGTAGGCCTTGCAACAGTGAAGACTGGATTTAGCAGTATTTCACTGTTAGGACATGTAACACACATCAGTACATGTCCCACCTTTAACATACACTGCACTATGCTGATGAGTGTACCTAGGGCTTAACTTAGGGGTGCCTTACAGGTATGAAAAGGGAAGGTTTAGGCTTGGCAAGTGGGTACACTTGCAAAGTCAAACTGGCAGGTTAAAACTGCACACAGAGACACTGCAGTGGCAGGTCTGAGCCATGTTTACAGGGCTACTTATATGGGTGGCACAACCAGGTCTACAGGCTCACTAGTGGCATTTGACTTACAAGCCCAGGGGCACCTCTAGTGCACTCTACTAGGGACGTCCTAGTAAATCAAATATGCCAATTATTGATAGCCAATTACACATACATTTTAGATAGGAGCACTTGCACTCTAGCACTGGTTAGAAGTGGGAAAGTGCCTAGCGTATCAAAAACAGCAAAAACAGAATCCAGCACACATCAGCAACATAGGAAGCAGAGGCAAAAAGATAGGGGAGACCACACCAAGGATGCCAAGTCTAACATATGGTTAATGCATTTGCTGGAAAGATCTGTGTTTTGTCTAGTCCCAGTTTTGACTCAAAGTAGCATATATGATTAATGCATTGTAGGAAAGTACCATCTTTCTTGGCATGTTACGCCCAATCTCTGCCTGTTTGCCAGTGTGTTTTCACTGTTTCACTGGGATATTTCTAGTCAGGGCCCCAGTGCTCATAGTTTGTGGCTTATATGTCAGTATGTTTTACTGTGTTGTCTGTATGCTTGACTGTGTCACTGGAGTCCTACTAATCAGAACTCCAGTGCTCATGTCACTATAGTCTAGTGATTCCATATTCCATTCCAGATTGGCATACTGGAACCCTCTTATAAGTCCCTAGTATATGGTACCTCGGTACCCAGGGCTTTGGGGTTTCAGGAGATCCTTATGGGCTGCAGCATTTCTTTTGCCTCCCATAAGTAGCTCATACAAAACACTTCTTCAGGACTGCCATTGCAGCCTGAGTGAAAAAGTGTGAACACTATTTCACAGCCCTTTTCACTGCACCAGGTAACTTATAAGTCACCTGTATGTCTAACCTTCATTTCCTGAAGGCTAAATGAAAAGTTACTGAGTGTGAGGGCACCCTTGCATTGCCCAACGTTGTCCAGGACCAATTTCCCAGACTTCATGAGTGCAGGGACACCATTCTAAGTGTGCACTACATGTAGGTCAATACACATATGTAGCTTCACAATGGTAACCCCGAATATGGCCATTTAAGGTGTCTAGGATTGAGAAATTATACCCCCAATACGATTCTGGTATTGGGGGGCCAATTCCATGCACCCTGGGGACGCCAACATGGGCCCCCAGTACTGCCAAACCAGATCTCTGAGGTTTCCATTGCAGCCCCAACTGCTGCCACCTCACAGACAGGCTTCTGCCCTTCTGGGGCTTAGGCAGCCAAATACCAGGAAGGCAGGACAAAGCATTTCCTTTGGGACAGGGGTGTTACACTCTCTCCCTTTGTAAATAGGTGTTACAGGCATGGGAGGGGTGTCCGCTTTGAATGGTGCCCTCCTTGCAAAATTCAGTCTACACCAGTTCAGGGATCCCCCAGCCCCTGCTCTCGCGCGAAACTGGACAAAGGAAAGGGGAGTGACCACTCCCCTCTCCATTACCACCCCAGGGGTGGTTCCCAGAGCTCCTCCAGTGTGCCCCAGACCTCTGCCATCTTGAATGCAGAGGTGTGAGGGCACAATGGAGGCCTCTGAGTGGCCAGTGCCAGGAGGTGATGTCAGAGACCCCTCCTGATAGGCTCTTACCTGGTTAGGTAGCCAATCCTCCTCTGAGGGCTATTTAGGCTCTCTCCTGTGGGTTTCTCATCAGATAACGAATGCAAGAGCTCACCAGAGTTCCTCTGCATCTCCCTCTTTGACTTCTGCCAAGGATCGACTGCTGACTGCTCCAGGACACCTGCAAAACCACAACAAAGTAGCAAGAAGACTACCAGCAACATTGTAGCACCTAATTCTGCCGGCTTTCTTGACTATTTCCTGGTGGTGCATGCTCTGAGGGCTGTCAGCCTTCATCCTGCACTGGAAGCCAAGAAGAAATCTTCCATGGGTCGACGGAATCTTCCCCCTGCTAAAGCAGGCACCAAACTTCTGCATCACCGTTCCCCTGGGTCACCTCTCATCTTGACAAGCATGGTCCCTGGAACACAGGAGCTGGATCCAAGTGACCCAGACAATCCAGTGGTCCTTCTGTTCAAATTTGGTGGAGGTAAGTCCTTGCCTCCCCACTCCAGACAGTAATCCTGTGTAATGCATGATCTGCAGCTACTAGGGGTTCTATGCAATTTTGCAAGGAGTCCTTCATGCACAGCCTAGCCCAGGTCCCCAGCATTCTGTCCTGCATTGCTCAACTCGCTGAGTTGACCACCGGCTTCGTGGGACCCTCTTTTGTTGTGTTGAGACAACCGCCATGCTCAGATTTCTTGAACGCCTGTTCAAGTGCTTCTGTGGGTGCTGCCTGCTTCTGCATGGGCTCTCTCTGTTGCTGAGCACCCCTCCGTCTCCTCCTCCAAGGGACGACCTCCTGGTCATTCCTGGATCCGGGCAGCACCCATTATCTTCATCTGCGACTCTTGCAGATAGCAAGGCTTGTTTCCGGTCTTTCTGCGTGGAAACAACTCTGCATCCTCCAGTATGTCGTGGGACATCTTCTGACCAATGGAGAAGTTCCTGGCACCTTCCTTTGTTGCAGAATCTTCTTCCACCCAGAGGCAGCCCTTTTGCACCTTCATCTGGGGTTTAGTGGGCTCTTGCCCCCGTGGACACTTGCGTGACTCTTGGACTTGGTCCCCTTCCTTTACAGGTCCTCAGGTACAGGAATCCATCTTCAGTGCTTTGCAGACAGTTGTTGCCTTTGCAGAATCCCCAATCGCGACTTTACTGTCTTTCTAGGGTAGTAGGGTAACTTTACTCCTACTTTTTCAGGGTCTTAGGGTGGGGTATCTTGAACCCCTTAATGTTTTCTTACACTCCCAGCAACCCTCTACACACTACACTAGGCCTGGGATCCATTTGTGGTTCGCATTCCACTTTTGGAGTATATGGTTTGTGTTGCCCCTAGGCCTATTGCATCCTATTGTATTCTACAGTGTTTGCACTACTTTTCTAACTGTTTACTTACCTGATTTTGGTTTGTGTGTATATTTTCTGTATATTACTTACCTCCTAAGGGAGTATATCCTCTGAGATACTTTTGGCATATTGTCACTAAAATAAAGTACCTTTATTTTTAGTAACTCTGAGTATTGTGTTTCTTACGATATAGTGCTACATGGTATAAGTGGTACAGTAGGAGCTTTGCCTGTCTCCTAGTTCAGCCTAATCTGCTCTGCTATAGTTACCTCTATCAGCCTAAACTGCTAGAACACCACTATTCTACTAATAAGGGATAACTGGACCTGGCACAAGGTGTAAGTACCATCAGGTACCCACTATAAACCAGGCCAGCCTCCTACACATACCTGATAAGGTAGCCAATCCCCCTCAGAGGGATATTTAGCATCTCTCCTGTGGGTTCTCTTCAGATTCTGCATGCAAGTTTCCTTCAGCAATCCTCTGCAACTACTACTTCATCATCTGACCTCGGATCAACCGCAGCCTGCTCCAGGAACCGCTATAGCAGCAACAAAGTATCCACAATGGATACTTTTCCTCTGCAACTTCAGCTCCAGCCAGCAATTGCAACAGTTTCCATGGTGTGCACACTCTGGGGACTCCCTGTCTTCATCCTGTACCAGAAGGACCAAATAAATCTCCCGTGGGGTGATGAAGTCACTCCCCTGCTCAAGCAGGCACCTTCCAAGATGATGACCAGTACCTTTGGACTCCTCTCACAGTGATGAGCATGCTCCTAAGGACACAGAGGTTGGACCCTATTGACAAAGAGTATACTGAGGTCCTGCTGACACAACTTGCAGGAGGTAAGACCGTGCCTTCCCTGAGAGCTATAGTACCCCTGTGTACTGCGTCTTCTTCACCTCCTGAGGCCTCTGTGCACTATTTGCAAAATTCCTTTGTGCACAGCCTGGCCCAGGTCCCCAGCACTCCATTCTGTGACGCTCAACTTGCTGAGTTGTTCTCCAGCGGCGTGGGACCTTCCTTTGTTGTGCTGCATCAACTGCGTTTTACACCTCCTTTGTCCCTGTGTCCTGGGACTCCTATGGGTGCTGTCTGTCATCCTGAGGGCTCTATAAAGTGCTGAGAGCCCCTTCTTCTTCCTCACACAGAGTCGAGGCCCCCAGGTCCCTCCTAGGTCCAGCCAGTGACATTTTGATGCAAAACACACTTTTGTCGTAACCAAGGCTTGTTGATGACTTCCAACACAAAATCACATCTACATCCATCTTCACCTCGTGGGACATCCTTTGTCTCATGCAGGAACCCACTGGCATCTTCCTAGGGTGCATTCCTGCAGTCCTCGACTAACCGGGGACTCTTCTTTTGCACCCTCTTCTGGCTTGGCAGGGGCTCCTGTATTTCCAGGAACGTCTTTCAACTTCAGGACTAGGTCCCCATTCTTTGCAGGTCTTCAGGTCCAGGAATCCAGCAGTTGTTGTTTGCAGACTTGGTTGGTTACTGCAATATTCCATATCACGGGTGTGGTGTTTCCTAAGGAAACTTGCAATACTTTATTCCTGCTTTTCAGGGCTCTGGGGAGGGGACATTTACTTATCTTTACTGTATTCTTACTCTCCCAGCGATTCTGCACACACTACACTTGTCTAGGGGGGAATTCGTGATTCGCATTCCACTTTCTTAGTATATAGTTTGTGTTGCCCCTAGACCTATTTTCTCCCATTGCATTCTATAGGATTTCCTACTGTTTGCATTGTTCTATGACTATTTACTTGTCTAATTTTGGTGTCTAGTGTATATATTGTGTATAATACTTACCTCCAGAAGGAGTATTGTCTCTAAGATATTTTTGGTACTGTGTCACCCAAATAAAAACCTTTATTTTTGGTAACACTGAGTATTGTCTTTACTTGTGTATAAGTACTGTGTAACTATAAGTGGTATTGCAGGAGCTTTGCATGTCTCCTATTTCAGCCTAAGCTGCTCTGCTATCGCTACCTCTATCAGCCTAAGCTGCTAGAACACTACATTTCACTAATAAGGGATAACTGGACCTGGTATTAGTACCCAAGGTACCCATTACAAACCAGGCCAGCCTCCTACAGGGCTGAACTGTGGCATGTGAAGGTGCCTCCCGGGAGGTGAGGGATGCATCTTGTTGGCAGGTGGAGGTGCCTCCTAGGCAGCCTCTGCTGGAGGTGAGGGATGCACCATGTTGGCAGGTGGAGGTGCCTCCTAGGCAGCCTCTGCTGGAGGTGAAGGATGCACTTCCTCAGCTGGCGGTGGGGGCCCTGTGACCACTGATGGTGGTGGTGTCACCCTGACAGCCTCCGCTGGAGTCCAGGGCTTCTTCCCCTTCATGGCAGGAGGCGTTGGATCCTTACCCTTCCTGGCAGGGGTTGAGGGCTTCTTCCCCTTCATGGTAGGATGTGCAGGTTTCTTAGCCTTCTGGGCAGGAGTTGAGGGCTTCTTCCCCTTCATGGCAGGTGGTGCGGGCTCCTTCCCCTTCATGACAAGTGTGGGGTCCTTAACCTACCTGGCTGGTGGAGTGGGATCCTTTACTGACTTGCCACCACTGTCCGCGTGGACTGTTTGGCTGAGGTACTGGACTGGGTCGTTGGGCCCCTGCTCTTACAGACTGGAGGAGGAGGGGGAGGGACGAGGTCAAGTTGGGCAAGGAAAAGCTTCTTAAGGACGGTGAGGGGGGATGAGGGAGGAAGGATGGGAGTGGAGGTTGAGGGAGTGGTTGTTGGAGGTGTATGTCTGCTGGATCTGGGTGCAGGTGCATTAGCAATGTGCTGATGTGAGGTGGGTGACTGTTGGGTGTGTGAGTGCTTGTGTTTGTGTCCTTTAGGAGGGGGGACAGACAGGGTGGGAGAGGTCACAGGGGACGCGTGCATGGATATTGTGGAGGTGTCTGCTAGTGAGGTGTGTTCTGTTTAGTGTGTTGATACTGGTGGTGGATGTTGATGCAGTGCATGCTGGTGTGAGTGTGGACGAGATTGTGAGGGAGGTGGTGGAGGAG
Organism: Pleurodeles waltl; assembly: GCF_031143425.1. Lineage (NCBI taxonomy): Eukaryota > Metazoa > Chordata > Amphibia > Caudata > Salamandridae > Pleurodeles > Pleurodeles waltl. The sequence continues at coordinate 1,063,906,217 of NC_090437.1, forward strand.
GAGGAGGGGGAGACAGTGGAGGCAGTGGATGTGGTTGTGTCTGCAACTGTCTGGCGTTTGCGTGAGTGCTTGTGGGATGAAGTGTGGTGTCTCTGTTTGATTGTGCCACTCTTGTGTGTTGTCTTGTGTGCATGCGCGTCTGTATGTGTGCATGGGATGGGTTGGGGTTGAGGAGACTGGGACTGGGAAGTGATAGTTGGAGGGGGGACGGAAGGGACAGGGACAATGGCTGCCATCAGAAAGGAGGCCAGAGCCTGAATCGATCTCTGTTGGGCCGCCAATCCACGATGAATGCCCTCCTGGAATACATTGCATTGTTGCATCTGGGAAGCCAGCCCTTGATGGCATTCACTATGGTTGACTGCCCTACAGAGATGGATCTCACAAGGTCAATAGCCTCCTCATTCAGGGCAGCAGGGCTCATTAGGTCAGGGCCTGAGGTGCCTGGGGTAAAGAAGATGCCCACCCTCCTTGGTGAGCGGGCACGAGCAACTCGATGAGAAGCTACTGCGTGGGCGGTGCTGGTACGGGGGTGGTGGCTGTACCTGCAGCTGGGGTGGTCCCCGAGGTATCTGCCACCACGAGGGAGCTTCCTCCGGAGGAGGTATCTGAGTTGGTGTTGTCACCTTCTGTCTTTGCCGTGGTGCTCCCCTCGCCCTCCATCCCACTGGTTCCCTCGGTGTCGGTGGACTCTGCCTCCTGGGTCCTGTGGGATGCAGCTCCCTCTGTCGCTGGTACCCCTGCTCCTCTGCCAGATGATGCTAATGCACACATGGATAGAACGACAGAAGCATAAAGTGGGGGGGAGAGAAAGGAGACACTGGGTCATTTACTGCACCAACACCACAGTTGGCATACACAGCACCATCACACACAGGGATCAGGCTTGAGCACTATGCATTGCACTGCCAGTGATTTGGCAAGATGCCACGGTAAGATGAGGGCCACACACCACCAACTACACACCTCCTGGTACCCACAGAGCCCTGACATGGAATGCTAACAAGCTAGATTACCTGCATTTGCCATACACCCATTAGCCTTGAGGTTGATCACGCTGAAATGTTTGGCCTGGCCTCAGGGACATCCACTAAGTAACATTCATCACCCAGATCCCGTGCCACCTGCCAATTATTGTAGTAATGCCCACTGTACTCACTCCCTTGTAGCTGCTGTTGTGCCCTCAAGCGCCTTTTCAGCTTTGGGTAGGCCACCGCCAGTATGTGGACCATCAGGGTGGTCAGGTTCCGACGGGCACCCCTTCCTTGTTTGGAGGCCATCCTTAGCTGGGCCTCCGTGGTCTTCCATGCCCAGCGTCTCAGGTACTCCCTGCGTTTCCTTTGGGTGCTCCGCCTGCCATAGACCCCAAGGGTCCACACATCCTTGGCGATGGCACGTCATAATCCCTTCTTTTGATGGGTGCTGACTTGCAGAGTTAATACAGTCAGGAGGACACCATTACACATACAATCCAGCCTGTCACACATATAGCCCACCAATCCCATTTCTGTCACCATTGGCACACACTTCAGCTGGCGCACACCATGTACACCACAATAAGACATTCCCCAATGACACAATGCTTGCACACACATCTCAGTCCATCCTTCCCACACGCATCGTGCCTGAGGTGTACTCACTAGCTGTGATCTCACGTGCACTCGTCAGAAATTTACAAATTGACTTACCATGGTCCTTCTGATGGGCTATTCCTCACGCAATTTGGACACCCTTTTCCTATACGGCACATTTATACCGGCATTAATAGCTACAGACAACTCAGAGTTTTTTGGACTTACTACTATTTCTGAGATCTTTCAGACTTACCTTGTTGTCACCAATACGTCAGATTGGCCTTGAAAAAGTCACCAGCGTGACGAAACATGTGTTGGCTGTGTTTGGAATGATGCTTTTTGCTTATTGAATACTACTTCGCTCACAATAAGGGAACTCACTTCTCAAAACAAGATCTGAATACCGATGTGCCTGATTTCTTCATCTACCTTTACTTAAACATTTAAAATGTTATGACTTTTTCTGTTCTACTATCGCATATTGTGTGCTGTGATCTGTTTTGCTTACTATCACCTGTTGGTCACCTGTTGGTCTGGTGGCCCATACAGTAGTCCAAACAGGAGTAGGACCCCCATCCACCAAACGCTCCAACTCCTCTGAAGCGAAGGCAGGGACCCTTTCCCCGGTCACACGGGCCATGGTAGATTCCAGACACAGGTCACAGCAACACACGCAGTGTAGGTTTTCTCCTGCTGAAAGTCAAATGGCGCTCAAGTCCACGGCAGTGTACACCGTCACCACTGGCGCAAATCCCCACTGGCCACTGTACTCCATGGAGCCCCATATTGCCCAACGTCAGCAGAATTACCTCACTTCCACCTGTCCCTACATACAGGACAGGCGGTCACCATTTCATGGTGGCAGACAACGGTCATATCAACCTTAACTGTGTCACAGCCTAGATTAGCACATACCTCCCCATTCCCACTGTCCCATCACATAAATGAGCTATGTACACTGAGGTTGGGGGTCCCATTGTTCAAATTGTGACAGGCTACATACTCTTATGTCCTTTAGATACATACCACTGCGGATAAATAGGAGGAGGAGAAATACCCCCAAGTACTTACCCCTTGCAGACTTGGCTACACTGGAGGACAGGCATTTTATACTCACCTATAGACTGGACAGTGCCACAATCACAGAGCTGTTTGCCCAATTGGAGCCTGACCTGATATCTGCTATCCATCATCTGACTGGGATCCCCCCTCTTGTGCAAGTGCTATCAGTGCTCCATTTCCTGGTAACTGGATCTTTCCAAGTGACAGTGGTTTGGCAGCAGGAATGTCACAGACAATGTTCTCAATCGTGGTGGCAAGAGTTTTGTCTGCCCTGGCGAAACACATGTGCAGCTACATATCTTTCCCCCAGGTGGAAGATCTGGCCACTGAGAAGGTCAGATTTTATGCAAAGGGACATAAACCCAATATTGTTGGGGCCATTGACAGGACACATATTTTGTTAGCCCCCGCCAGAGTTTCCACTCCATGAATGTGCAAATGTTTTGCTTGGCGGACCGGTACATCTCCCATGTCAATGCTAACTATCCTGGGTCGGTGCATCATGCCTTTGTTCTGAGGAATAGCACCATCCCAAATGTGCTGGCTCAACTACAGAGGCACATGGTGTGGCTAATAGCTGAGCCATGGTCCCTACCCACTGTATGTTAGTGTATGCCTTCAGGTGTTATCCCCAAATCATTCTGTGAGGATAAATGTTGTCCCTCAATATTTGCAGGTGACTCTAGCTACCCAAACCTATCGTGGCTGCTGACCCCTGTGAGGAATGCCAGGACAGGGGCGGAGGAATATCATAATGAGGCACATGGGCAAACCAGAAGGATGACTGAGAGGACCTTCGGGCTCCTGAAGGCCAGGTTCAGGTGCCTCCATCTGGCAGGTGGATCCCTGTGATACTCACCCAAGAAGGTCTGTCATATAGTAGTGGCATGCTGCATTTTGCTCAAGTGGGCCCTCAGATGCCATGTACCTTTTCTGCAGGAGGAGGAGACTGGAGATGCCCCTTTGGCAGCAGAGGACAGCAGAGGACCCTGAGGACAGTGAGGATGAGGAGGCAGAGGATGAGGATGTGGACAACAGAACATTGGTGATACGTCAGTACTTCCAATGTCACACAGGTGAGACAGTGCAACTTTACATTTCTATGATTTTGGTTGTATTTTGTGAGGCATTGGCGTGCTTGCATTTCTCACTTCTTTGCCCACTTACTGTTTCCTCTGGATATTCCTTTGTAGATGTTGGTGATTTGACAAATTCTCCTGGTTTGATCACAACAGCCAGTTACAGGTAATTAATTTTATGTAAAATAAATGTAAGTGGTATATTATGCTTCATGTCTGTGATATATTGTACAACCCTGGCTTCCTCTCTATCATTGCTGTCGCCCTGCCACCTTGGTTTATATATGGAGATGTATTGTGTGATTGTTAGTTTCCCTATTCTGTGCATGCTTTGGTGATGGGTGTTCATGCAGGGCTAGGAGGGCTGTCCATGCATTGGTATGGCATGCAGGGCTTGGCATTGGGGTTATTCATCTGCGTTGGTGCAGTGTGTAGGGTGGAGTGGAGTGATGGGAGTGAGGGTGAGGGGGTGTGATGGCATGCAGATATCGGGGGTGATAAGTGATAAATGTTGACTTACCAATGTCCAGTCATCTGGCTACTCCAGCAAGTCCCTCAGGATGCAGTAATGCCAAGACTTGCTCCTTCCATGCTGTGAGCTGTGGCAGAGGAGGTGGGGGTCAACCGCCAGTCCTCTGTATGGCGAGCTGGTGCCTTGCTGCCACGGAACATACCTTCCACGTAGGTTGTTCCACCACTTCCTGATGTACTCCCTTGTTCTTGGGTGCTGTCCCACGGCATTCACCCTGTCCATGATTCTCCGCCATAGATCCATCTTCCTGGCAATGGATATCTGCTGTACCTGTGCTCCAAACAGCTGTGGCTCTAACCTGACAATTTCCTCCACCGTGACCCTTAACTCCTCATCAGTGAAATCGGGGTGCCTTTGTGGGGACATGGATGTTGTGTGGTGTGTGTTGGTGAGAGTGTGTTGAGTAATGTGGTGGGGTGTGTGATGTGGGGTGCGTGAGGGATGTATGGGTGTAGGTAGTGTGTGTGTCTAGTTGTCTCTGTGCTGCTCGTGTCAATCTCCTGGCAGTAATTGTTGTTTGTAAAGGGTTGTGCGTAATGTGGGTGTATGTTTTTATAGTGCTGTGGGTGGGTTTGGTGTGTGTATGAGTGTCAGGTGTGTGTTTTTCGTATTGGCCAATGTAGTTTTGTTTTGTATGTGGGTGTCCATTCTGAGGGGGCTGTATCTACCACCAATGTTTTACTGCCATTGAATGTCCGCCGTGGTGATTCGTGGGTCATAATGTGGTGGACATTGTTTTGTTGGTGTAACGGTATGGGTGTTGGTACCACCACTTTACCACTGACCTTTGGGCTGGCAGATTTGTGTATGTGGTTGTATTCTGTTGGATTGGTGTGTGTGTGTCATAATATGGCAAACGGATATTCGCCACCACGGCGGTATGTTTGCGGCTGTCACTGTGGAGGTAAGTGGGATTTACCGCCAATGTCATAATGAGGGCCTAAATCTTTTGCCAGGCCCAAACCTTCCTTTTTAATAGATATACAGAATCCCTAGGGTAGGACTTAGGCAGATACAAGGCCAGGGTGCAGTGTACTTAACAAGTTGGGCATTTACTTGTCATGGTGACACAACAAAAATTAAATTTGTTTCTCACCACTTCAAGGCCTATCTCTCTCATATGTAAAGATTATAGTTACCTTATTATACTTTATGAGTGTAATTTCCAAATGGGCAGAGATACCCCCTCCAAGTTTGTTTCCTCTGGAGTCACAATTTAAAATCACAACTTATAGTGAAGTTGGATTTTAAATTGCAGTTCTGAAAATGCAGGCTTCTAGAAAGTTGACATTTTCCTATTTTAGCTATTTAGTGCCTGCTGTCTGTCTCTGCTCACATGTCTGTGATGGGGTGACAGCTGGTCTTTGTGTATTTCTCCTAGACAGCCACACAGAATACAAGCTTAGGTGTGACCTGATGGTAAGATTTGATTGGCCGTCCTGGGCAGATTGGGAGGGAGGAGCTGGGCATAGCCTCACTTATTCCTGAATAGGCTGTATCCTGTCCACACACATAGGGTTGCATAACCCGCTTTAGTGAGTCTAGAGCCAGGGCAGGAAGGACAGGGACTTTGTGCACTTCAAAGACATATCTTTAAAGTCTCCCTTACTTCAAAAGGCCCAACTAGGTATTAGACCTCTGACACTACCATTTCAGTACACATCTGCACCTGGGGATATTCACTCCTGCGTTGCTGTACTGACCTGTGCCTTCTTCCCTCTTGCTTCAGTGTGAGAAAGACTGGACCTGCATCTCTCTAGCCCAGAACCCAGCGTGACTCCAAGGGCTAGTTGGCTGGCCTCCTGATCTGAAGTCTCAGGGACATAAATGACTTTCAACCACCCTGCTTTTGCACCTGAAATCTCCTATCTGTGTGTCTGTCCTGCCAATTGGTGCCACTACAGTCTTGGACCCCTGGGAGCGGGTCTAAGGTGTATACTCCAGAGGAACCGATGCATCCTCTGCTGTGGGCACAGAACTGACACATCGCTGCTGTTGCACAAAGCAGAACCCAACATCATCTACTGCGTGGGTTGAAACAGTCACAAGAAGCTTGCATCACCTTCCAAACCGTCACTGCGTGATGCTTCTCCAGGGCAAGGACCATGCATCTCCCATCAATGGCAGCCTCAATGATGATGCTGAACTTCTGCATTGAATCTACTGTGTGGATAGGAACCAAGACATCACCTTGACTGCACCCTGCATCCTTCAACACAGGTCTTTGATTCGTACTCCTCTTCGACAGGCTCCTCAACTTAGACACAGCAGTCTCTTGCTCCTCAGCCTTGCTGCATCTCACAACTGATGCATCACCTCAGATGTGCTACACATCTTTGTTTAGGAACCAAGTAATGCTACGCATCTGAGATTTAAGGTCTGGGTCTGGGTACCAGGCGTAAGTGGGGGATGTATGATGGAACAATGAATGTATTTACAACACACGCCTTTACAATGCAGTCTTTACAACGACCGCGTCTTTCCCATGCATGCCTTTACCACGCACACCTTTACAACGAATTTAGCTGTAAAAGCATGTTTGGTAAAACAACATGCATGGTAAGTTCTCCCCCGCCCTGCCCCCTAAACCTGACATCATACTCCACCTGCCCAAGCCCTTAAAACTGTCCCTTCCAACCCCTTCCCAGAGCCCTAACCTTCCTGGCCTACCCTGCCCTGTCTACCCAGACCTCCAACCCTGCCCAAAACTCTAAAACCTACCCTGGACTAAAAAATACCCTATCTGTCCTAAAAAGTGCTCCGACCCCCGCTCTAAACCGTAAAACCTACCCAGGCCTAAAAACGATCCTTGCCTGCCCTAAAAACTAATCCTGCCCTCGCCCCCAAAACCTAAAACCTACACCGCCCTGTCCTAAAAAGTACCCTGACCCCCTGCGTTAAACCCTAAAATCTACCCTGTCCTGTCCTAAAAACTACCCGCCCCCGCCCTAAGGCCTAAAACATACCCTGTCCTAAAATCTACCCCACTCTTTCCTAAAAACTACCCAAGCCTCCATCCTGAAGCCTAAAAACTACCCTGCCCTGTCCTAAAAACTAGCCCTATCCCCTGCCTTCGCCCTAAATCCTAAAAGCTACCTTGACCTGTTCCAAAACCTACCCCGCCCATTCCTAAAAACTATCCGACTCCCACCCTAAGCCCTAAAACCTACCCTGTCCTAAAACTACCCCACCCTTTCCCAAAAACTAACCAAGCTCTCATCCTGAACCCAAAAGCCTACCCTGCCCTATCCTAAAAACTACCCCAATCCCCTGCCCTCGCCCTATGCCCTAAATCTATCTTGCCCTGTCCCAAAACCTACTCCACCCTGTCCTAAAAACCACCCGACCCCATGCCCTAAACCCCAAAACCTACACTGTCCTGTCCTAAAAACTACCCCAACCCCCACCCTAAACCATACAAACTACCCTGCCCTGTCCTAAAACCAACCCCGCTCTGTCCTAAAAACTACCCAACCCAGCTCTAAACCCTAAAACCTACCCTGTCCTAAAACCCACCGCACCCTGTTCTAAAAACGACCCTGTCCCCCCTCCGCACCCTGAATCCTAAAACCTACCCCACCCTGTCCTAAAAACTACCAGCCCCCCACCTTCACCCTAAACCCTAAAACCTACCCTTTCCCTGTCCTAACACCTACTCCAAACTGTCTTAAAAACTACCTGACCCCTGCTCTAAACCCTAAAACCTCCTCTGTCCTGAAACCCACCCCACCCTCTCCTAAAAACTACCCAGACCCCACCTTCATCCTAAACCTACCCTACTCCTGTCCTAAAACCTACCCTGCTCTGTCCTAAAAAAAACCTGACCCCCACCATAAACCCTAAAACCTACCAGGTCCTAAAACCTACCCCGTCCTGTCCTAAAAATTACTGACCCCTTCCCTAAACCCTAAAGCCTACACTGTCCTGCCCTAAAAACTAACACAACCCACACCACACCCTAAAACCTACCCTGCCCTGTCCTAAAACCTACCCTTCTCTGTCCTAAAAACTACCCGACCCCGCTCTACACCTACACTGTCCTGAAACCTACCCCACCCTGTCCTAAAACTACCCCATCCCCCACCCCACCCTGAATCCTAAAACCTACCCCAACCTGTCCTAAAAATTAACCCGAACCCCGCCTTCACCCTAAACTCTAAAACCTACCCTTTCCTTGTCCTAAAACCTACCCCGCTCTGTCCTAAAAACTACTCAACCCCACTCTAAACCCTAAAACCTACCCTGTCCTAAAACCCACCCCACCCTGTCCTAAAAACTACTGACCCCACCCTAAACCCTAAAACCTACCCTGTCCTAAAACCTACCTCACCCTGTCCTAATAATTACCTCATCCCCCCGACCAACCATGAATCCTAAAACCTACCCCAGCCTGTTCTAAAAACTACCCAGCCTTTACCCTAAACTCTAAAACCTACCCTTCCCCTGTCCTAAAACCTACCCGCCCTGTCCTAAAAACTACCCAAACCCCGCTCTAAACCCTAAAACCTACCCTGTCCTAAAACCCACCCCACCCTGTCCTAAAAACTACCCGACACCCGCCTTCACCCTAAAACCTGCCCTACTCCGGTCCTAAAACCTACCCCACCCTGTCCTAAAATCTACCCCAACCCACCACCCTACCCTAAACCGTACCCTGCACTATCCTAAGACCTACCCGATCCCCACCCTGTCCTAAAAACCACCACAACCCTCAACTCCCCAACCCAGGCCCCACTTACCTCTCTCCTCTGGTAGCTGCTCATTTCTGCTTGCTTCCATCCTTCTGCCCGACTGCTCTCTCTACTGTTACCACGCATAAGCGTGGTAAACGCATATGCGTGGTAACAGCTGCGTGGTCAATGCATATTATTGCATTGACCGCGTTAGTAGTCTTGTAGCCGGCCTATGCCCCATCACTGTTGGCCTGAACTTTTTTATTTGTCCAGCTCTGGCGTGACCAGATATCACTGGGTTGGTGCTTTTGGCTTTTAAGATTAGTTCTGCTTATTGGAATTTTTTAGTTTTGGTCTTTTTTTTAAATTAAATTACATTCTAAGTTCTATTCTTCTAACATGGTGTGGGATCTTTTTAGTGTGGTGCTTTGACTGTTTTATATCTTGAAGTGTTGCACAAATGCGTTTCACATTGCATTCAAGTTAAGCCTGATTGCTCAGTGCCAAACCAGAGGGTGAGCACAGGTTAATTTGGAGTTTGCTTGTGCCTTACCATCACAAGAAATGTGGTTGCCGCTTGACCAGGGCTTTCACCCCAGTCAACCAACAATCCAATTTCTCAAACAGGGCCTCTTTTAAGCTACTCTGAGGAAGAGCCGAATTGATGATTTAGTATCACACATGACTTTTATGGGTCAAAACTGAACAGAATATAAGAACTGGCTTATACTACATAACTGAGTTGGAAAGAAACTGATGGTTCGGGGTTCCTATCCAACTGAAATGTATATATAAGACTCTTTTGCCAGGCCTAACGTATTTAAGATTGATTGCCTGCAAAGTTTTGTCATGCCCTTTTCATGTGCATACACATATTGTCCAAGCACATCTTCACTGTGTGTGAAGCACCTTGATTGAGATATATTATTTATAAAGTGATATGGACAGTTGTAAAACAATATATGCTCTGTACATTGAACAACTCCTGTGACATATGTGTTTGGGCTCTTTTGTATGATTAATGTAACTAGGGGGTGATTGTTATGAAACCTCCTACTGAAGGTGTGTAATGCTCTTAACTAATCCAGCAGAGCCACTCAGGTTTTTGCACTGTCAGGCTACACAGGATAGGTCTGAAGCTATGTTTCACTGCCACTGTAGCAGTGGTATAACAAGTGCTGCAGCTTAGAAGTGGCAACACATTTTGTATTCCAGAGGTGTGCTTCTGCACCATATATTATGACTTTATAGAGATGTTTACTGCAGGTTTAATCTATTTTTGTCATGTTTAAATGGAAAGAACAGACACTTTTCTTCAGTTTAGTAGGAGTAAAGTGTGCAGAGGTCTAATGCCAGCAAACTGATAGGGCAAAATTGGAGGGGGGAAGGACCTCAATCAGAACATGGAATTTTTGTTCACAAGTACCTCCAAGCAGAAGGCAGGAAGAACTACACATCTCCCTGGGAGTTCTCATTACTATGGCAGAGAACACCTAGGAAGACCATCAGCATTGGTGTGGTCAGTCTCAGGGCAGTGCTCCACTGTAAAATCCATACCCTGCACAAAAACAGACCACCTCAACAGTTTAGGGTTCTCTTCCTGCTTTTACACCAAATGGTTCAGTAGTCTTCCTGAACCCGGAAATGAGTACCAAACAGCTAAGGCGCTAGTTTTTTCAGAGACAAAGACCACTCAAATGCCTTTCTTTCAATAGCACTCTACCTATGCTCCCTGAATGTAGCCTTCTGTTTTTGAATGCTACAGGTTGTTGCAAGCCCTCTTCATTGAGCTGTGAAAGAACTGCAACAGTGCTATGTTCTGAATCATCTGGTGCAACACAAATTTCTTGTTGAATTTGGGTGTCTTGAGACTGGTGCTGTACACAGCTCCTCCTTCACAGAGTCAGACACCTTTTAACAAGCCTCTGTCCAGATCCCATTTCTGGGTTACTTCTGAAGATGAGTTTTCTCAAGGGTGCAAAAAAGCTCCTATAAATTTACACTTTGATGATGTGTCTTGTACTGCAGCTAGGACTGTGGCAGCAGATATGGAAGGCCTTCAGCTTTCTCAACATGTAATTTCTCCTACAAATAGTCTGGGCACACTTTGGATGCTGTCTTTTCAACATAGTTGACATAATGGTCAAGCAGCCCATGACACTGGTATGGTCTGACCACTCTCCATCTGGTTTCTGATCCCGTTCAATAAAGCACCTAAAATCTCCCAGCAAACTTGGTGGCTCCAGGCTCTGGGCCAAAATCACCCCTTTGGTGTTTTGTGGTGCTCTGGCAGGCAGCCGGCCTAGATTGGATAATTGCACCAACACAGCTGATGTATAAGTAGAGAACTAGATTAACAGAGTATTAGATCAGATCGTTCCTTGTGGAGACCAGGCCTTTCCAGACAACAGCCCTCTGCTAAGGGGTTTAATGAGGACCTGCTAGCTCTAAAAAAAAGTGTAAATGACTAGAGCACCATTGGTGCAGAGAGTATGACCCTGGTCATAAAAGGGATAGGTATAGAAGCTCATCTTGTCACAGGCTGACGAGCAGGGAGAGGAACCTCCTATAGTAAGTATCTTTAGGAAACTGTTCTCCAGGGAGGAAAACTATGCAGTGGTGGAAAAAAAAGCATTAGCAATTAAATGGGCCATAAAAACACTATGTTACCATCTAGAAGGATGAGAACTTACCCTCTTTACTGATCATGACCCCCTTGAGTGGATGGCCTGCAACTAAGTCAATAACGAACGTGTACTCCGGTATAGCCATTCTGCTTTCAGACCTTACATAGGAAAGGAACTAAACAAGCATATGCAGACATTTTGTCTAGATATCCCCAGGCATTATTTCTTACTAGTAAGAAAGAAAGGGAAGAGGGAAGTGAGGAAACAGGCCCAAACCCCCCTTCCTACTGTACACCAATCCCCAAGCCTGTATTGCGGACTTCAGATGCCACAGGAACAACTATAATGGAAAGACAGGAAGGATTAATACAGGAAAAACACAGAGACCAACACAACTAACAAAGGACTACCATGTTTACAGGCAGCAGGGAGGAGCTTCCAGCAATCAAGACCAATTATATGGGAGAGTTGGAGGAGAAACGGATTCCACAAAAGGATAAAAAGGCAGCGTGGAGGAAACCGGGACGTATGAAGATGCAGAAAGCAAGGTGTGATCCAGAGAGAAACCATACTGTGAAACCAACATATCAGGCGAAGCTGGCGGCCCGGACGAAGCCGCTCAACATTGGAGTGATGAATGGCGGATGCCACCGGAGGACATTGGATAGCCACCGCAACTCAGGAAATGTGCAGCATAGCGAGTTATTGCTAAAGGGAAGGGTGTATGAATGTTTGGGGAGGGAGAGGTCACAGGACGGGAGGGTTGTTCTATAATATTAGTGTGCCGACTGCATAGCACACAAAAAGTCTCTGACTTAACACACTGGCATACCAGATCTTGCACTCTAAAAGCACTGATTCTTTACTGGATCATTGAGAAAAGTAGTCCTTGATACAGGGTGATATTAACCCCAAAATAGCATGAAAGTACATATATATGTAAGAATAGACTTAGGGCCATATTTATACTTTTTGACGCAAAACTGCGCTAACGCAGTTTTGCGTCAAAAAAATTAGCGCCGGCTAACACCATTCTGAAGCGCCATGCGGGCGCCGTATTTAATCAATGACGTTAGCCGGCGTTAGCCGCCGGCGCTGCCTGGTGTGCGTGTAAAAAAACGACGTACACCAGGCAGCGCCGGCGTAGGGGGATATGGGGCTTGGGCGTCAAGAAATGGGGCAAGTCAGGTTGAGGCAATTTTTTCACCTCAACCCGATTTGCGCCATTTTCTTCGACTCCCAACCCCCATAGAAATGACTCCTGTCTTAGCAAAGACAGGAGTCATGCCCCCTTGCCCAATGGCAATGCCCAGGGGACTTATGTCCCCTGGGCATGGTCATTGGGCATAGTGGCATGTAGGGGGGCACAAATCAGGCCCCCCTATGCCACAATTTCTTTTTTTTTAAATGACTTACCTAAACTTACCTTAATGTCCCTGGGATGGGTCCCTCCAGCCTTGGGTGTCCTCCTGGGGTGGGCAAGGGTGACAGGGGGTGTCCCCGGGGGCATGGGAGGGCACCTCTGGGCTCCTTCAGAGCCCACAGGTCCCTTAACGCCTGCCTTTTGCAGGCGCTAAAAAACGGCACAAAAGCGGCCGTACGTCATTTTTTTTGACCCGCCCACTCCCGGGCGTGAATTTTGCCCGGGAGTATAAATCCGACGCACATGCCTCGGAGTCGACGGGAACGCCTACCTTGCATCTCATTAACGCAAAGTAGGTGTCCACGCTAAAAAATGACGCAAACTCCATGGACTTTGGCGCTAGACGCGTCTAACGCCAAAGTATAAATATGGAGTTAGTTTTGCGTCGAAATTGCGTCAAAAAAAAAGACGCAATTCCGGCGCAAACGGAGTATAAATATGCCCCTTACTATTCTTAACTTCTTAAGTGTGTGACTAGGCAGCATATATATTTTCAAGGTATGTAGGTGTGGAGTTAAGAGCCATAAATCTATACTTACATTTATGCTCTTACCTTCCCAATATTTTGGTGACGGACGTTAAGGCATCAATGTTTTGTCCCTTTGCATTTTTGTCCTAGACAATTTTACATGCAGTTGGCTTTCAAGGAGTAACTATGTTGGACGAGTTGAGGAAAAGGGTTAGGTGACGGTTTAATTACTACCTTGGTGTTGTCAGCATTCTGGGATTTGAGACAAGTCTCCATTTGCCTATGATGAGACTGTGGTGGCTTAGGATCTTAATGAAGCAATATCCAATTTGCAAACTTTTTTTGAAGATTGAAAATATATTGCAGATTTTCTCCTCTGATTGGAGTTGATTTACAACTTTTTCGGAATTCACAAAAATTCCAGTGTGTGCTCATGGAACTAGATAAGAAATTTCCTCCAGTATCACTGCTGCACATGCTTGTTCATGGTGATTGTCCAAAGACTAAGGCCCTTATTTATACTTTTTGGTGCAAAACTGCACTAACTCAGTTCTGCACCAAAAAGTTTAGCACCGGCTTGCACCATTTTTTAGCACCAACTGGGCACCATATTTATGGAATGATGCAAGCCGGTGCAAAGGGCAGGCTAGCGTAAAAAAAAATGACGTTATCTGGGTGGGGCTGGCGGTATAGAAGAAGGGGGTTTTGCACCAAAAGTTAGAGTCAAAATAAATTACTTGAACCAGATTAGGGTCATTTTTTTACGCTAAGGGGCACATTTATACTCTGTTTGCACCGAATTAGCGTTTTTTTTTTAAAACTCTAATTCGGTGCAAAACTAACTCCATATTTATACTTTGGTGCTAGACCCATCTAATGCCAAATTTATGGAGTTAAAGTCATCTTTTGGAAGTGGAAACCTACCTTGCCTTAATGAGATGCAAGGTAGGCGTTCCTGTGCAAAAAATGACTCTATGGTCTTAACGCCATATTTATACTCCAGTGCAAAAATGGTGCACGGGAGGGAGGAGGGGTCAAAAAATGGTGCAAGGATTGCTTTGCCCTGTTTTTTAACTCCTGGGTCAGGGCAGGCGTTAGGGGACCTGTGGGCCTATTTCCATGGTGGAACACCACGGAATAAACCCACTGGTGCCCTCCCCAGGCCCCAGGGGCACCCCTATCCACACCAGAGGAACTGCGGAGGATGGGGGACCCCATCCCAGGTAGGTACAGATAAGTACATGTAAGTATTGTATTTTATTTTTTAAAGTGCCATAGGGGGCCCTGAAATGGCCCCCAATACATGGCACAGGGTTCAATGGCCATGCCCACGGGACCCTTGTCCCCTGTGCTGGCCACTGGGGTGGTGGGCATGACTCCTGCTTTTCCTAAGGCAGGAGTCATGTGGCATGGTAGGTTTAGCACCATAAAATGACACTAAGCTGGTTAGAGTAATTTGTTTTACTCTAACCCGACTAAAGTCACTTTTTTTGGTGCTAAACCCCCTTCTTCTATACCGGCAGCCCCACCCGACTATAGTCATTTTTTTTTTTTTACTCTAGCCTACTCTTTGCACCGGCTTGCACCATTCCATAAATATGGTGCCCGGCTGGTGCACAAAAATGGTGCAAGCCGATGCTAAACTTTTTGGTGCAAAACTGAGGCCCATAATTATACTTTTTGACGCAAAACTGCGTCAACGCAGTTTTGTGTCAAAAATATTACCGCCAGCTAATGCCATTTCTGTGCGTCATGCGGGCGTCAAATTTATACTTTGACGCATGGCGGCGCAAACCACAGGTGTGAGTCATTTTCTTTGACACACACCACAGCGTCACGTCGTAAAGGAAAACGACGTTAACGCGGTGGAAATGACTGTTAGCCGATTTACGACACCGCATACCAGATATGTGGCGTTTTTTGACACAATAGCGTCAAAACTCAGCGCAAACACAGCCATTTGTGCAGAGGAGAGCCAAAATGGATCCCAGATGTCTGTACAGACCCCAGGGAGATGACAACAGAGCAGGAACCAGCCAGGAGGACCCACACAAGACCCACGACAGGGAGAAGAAGAAAATAAAGTGTTGCTTCAGTGCAGAGGATCAGGAAATCCTGGTTAAAGAGGTGACGGAACACCAACACCAACTGTTTGTCGCCGCAAAGTTGCCAATCAGTAGGAGAGAGGCAATATGGCAACAAATTGTTGACAAGATTAACAGTGTGGCAGAAGTATGCAGAACAGTCATCAAGTGCAAGAAACGCTGGCATGACTGCAAGCGCAGGACCAAGGAAAAGATGGCCAGGAATAGGAAGGCAGCACTGCAGTCTGGAGGTGGGAGACCAGCACCGCAGGAGGCCCTGGACCACATGGAGGAGATGGTGACAGTCGTCATCCCTGAGGAGATCGTCACAGGGATTCAAGGACAGGACAGCGCAGACTACCTGGAGACAACGCACATCCAGGGTAAGTCGCATGGGGAATTAAAATGCACTAATGTTAACTGCAACCAGGGGGTAATACCTACTACACAATGCATGTAAGTCATCATGTACATGGAGTGGCATGGGTAAAGGGGCACGGCACGGGGGCATGGCCCGTTCTGAGAAAACCTGGGGCACACCATTACACAACACCAACAACCTTTCCATGGGGGTATGCTGCCATGCCAACGATGTTGCAAAGGTAAAGCCACGCCAGGATGGAAGGGCACAACTTCAAACTGACATCCCGTCACACGTCAGCCACTATACTCCCTACATTAACTAGGACCCAATTAACAACCTCTAGCCATACCAACAACTGGAATGTAACATTGACAATAGTTGCCACTACCACCTCTGCTGTGTGTGCTGGTCAAGTAGCCAATGGCAGTAACGTCCCCATGGATCATACACAC
Organism: Pleurodeles waltl; assembly: GCF_031143425.1. Taxonomy (NCBI): domain Eukaryota; kingdom Metazoa; phylum Chordata; class Amphibia; order Caudata; family Salamandridae; genus Pleurodeles; species Pleurodeles waltl. Next base: position 1,063,922,556 of record NC_090437.1, read on the forward strand.
CCAAATTATAGGGTTTAGGATGACATGTTAACAATGCCCTGAAACAAGACAAATGTTCCAGTCCTGTCAAATGTGAATGCCCATAGTTGCCGCAAACATCATCCAATGTCATCAACATTAGGAGGTACACAGCACCAATGTCACACCCATGCTGCATATGTCAGGGTCCATCCTGTGCCTGTGTTACAATGCAACATCCCAAATGTCATACAGCTCAAACAACAGCATTGAGGGGGAGGACACAATTAACTGGTCACTGAAATACACCTGCACAGTCAGAGGAGGAAATAGGACACTGCTGCGACTATCAGGGCAATCCAATGTACCACACATTCCCCAACATCAACAGTACACATTACCAATGCTGACATCCATATCGTGCCATAACAATGCTATACATAGTATACGCTACATTTCAACTACATATAGGTGGATGTGAAAGATCAGAGACTGGGGCAGGTCCAGATTGTTAAGTGTGCTGCTAGTGCCATCAGAGCACCCACAGCCAGTGAAAGGCCTCACCATGAGAATGGAAGTAGGGGGACGGTTGAGTAGGACAAGAAGGTGGCAATTCACTATTTGGCCAGAACCAACACCTAGAGGAGATTATACCGACAAGTCCACAAACTGACCACAATACATGTGACGTGCAGGTGGGGCATAGGCCTGGGAGAATGCCCATCTGAAAGACTGGAGCAATGAACAGGAACCAAGATCACAATGTGAAAAGCATCACAAGGCAGGCATGTCACATCACAAATGCCACAACACAGACACACTAAATGTATCCTGCGGATATGCCTGTCCAGGACTACACTGATGACATGGATGACGAGCTGACAAACATCAGCCACCAGACCCTCCAAGAGGTCCTTGGAACCCTCCAGACCCCATATTCAGTCACAAGGAGGAGCACAGATACAGCAGCCATTGCAGAGGATCCACCCACCACCCCAATTGTATGACCGGCCAGCTCCAACACAGCTGAGGACTCTGACGACACTGGCACCAGCTTTGAGAGAACTGTAGTCATAGTACAGCGGGCGCTGGCCAAGGAGTTGCGGGTGGGGATGCAAACTATGGCAGTCAGCCTAGAGGGGGTGCGTTCGTGCATGATGTCAACTGAAGAACAGGCAGCAGCTATGCAAGGGCGAACAACTATCTTGCAGGAAGTAGAAAAAAGGCTGAAGGAAATCAGCACAGCTGTAATACAGTTGACCCAACACCTACAACAGCAATCCTGTCAACGCATGCACGAATGCAACATTGAACTCCTCAGGGCTGACCTGGCTGCCTACCATCGTGATGTGGCTGTTATTCTTAAGAACCAGCAGATCCTCCTTGCAGCAGTACTGCCCTTAAGACCCCCACAGGTAGCAGCTACCGGGATGTCTGACTCTACGTCTTCACACACACTGAAGTGTGTGTTGCCCCTTCACAACCACCACCACCAAGGGCAGAGGAGGCAACACACACATCAGAAGATGAAGACCAGGAACAGATCACCTTCACACGTAAAAGTACCCGGAAGCACTAGTCCCTGCCACATGGCCACCTATTACCAAGGTCCTGTGCATTATAACATGCCAGTCTTGCAACAACTGCACTCAAGCACTGTTCTGCAATCCACTGTTTATCTTGTCAGCCTGCCCTGTGATTGTCTCTCACTAACTCATTGGCAAGTCCTGTCCCTCTGCACTATCTGACACTTCACCCCAGCATGTCCAATGACATGTACTTTTGCACTTTTGTAGGATCACAATGGAAGATGCCATTATAATGGACTCACAATCATGGACAATGTACATATAGCACTACAGCACTTTTCAATAAATAGCACTTACACAACCACTTTTTCTTTGTGTAAGGTGACATATCAACCGTGCAGTAGATCACTGAATTTTGCCTCCTGTCAAATATCATAGATTGTCAATACAACTGTCCTGAAATAATGTGGGCTGATAACTATGCACAGTGGCCTGGATTCTACCATACTCTGCCCTTCCTGAGGGTAATTTCTGAGGAAAAGAGAGACTATACACCATAATGCTGTGTTGGACAGATTAATGCTTGCTCAAGGGATGTCAAAACCAGAAAATAGTGCCTTCAAAATGTTGCTTCAATGCAAAACTAACATATGTAACATTGCCCACAAATATAAGCGAACACTCACCAAACTGCATAAATAGAGGTGTATTAGTTTACATTCAAATAAGTAATCATGCTGAACAGTGTAACAAGTGATCTATGTGAGTTATGTACACTATACTACAAGAGCTTACTACCACTCACGTTATAAGGGTTTCCTTGTACATGAGACTGCAGTCAAACATAACACAGTGTCCCCAATCCTAAATCTGGAAGCACAGTATGTGATATTGAAAACATACATTACGAAAAAAAATCACTTTGGGATCCATAGTAACTGTGATTGTTGGTTGCAATGAATGGCCGAATCTTACCTAAGTAGCTTTGGGGTAGCTGCCAATGTTACAACTCAGTTGTGATCTGTTTGCAGCATAGGACACAAAATGTAATACAAAAGAAACACTGTACACTCATGCCAAGGCCCTGATCTACAAGCATGTGACACATACTGTAAAGGGTTACATGCATATTTATTAAACAGTAAAAATAGAAGTGAAAACTCAGGGAAAAGCCTTACCTACCCTAATCTACTCTAACTACTCATTACCCACAACTGTCCATAACTAACCTAAGCTAAACTTACTTATCACATTTAACAAAACGTTCTAAACATCAACCCCCCACCACCACTTGTGAGACAGGACACATGGAGGACGACAGATACTAACCTAAACACATACTATCCATTTACTAAACAAATATATATATATATATATATATATATATCAAAACAAATCCCTTTCAGGGTTAAAGTGCCGCATAATTTATGCAAAAAAAGAGAATAGAGAACTCTGGGAAGTTCCCAAGTTTAGGTGGAGAGCAGCTCTAGTAAGGAGCACCCTGCAACACCAGCGACACTCTAGATTTGCTCACCTCAAATGTCTGTTTATCTAGCAAAGTTTTTAAGCATTGGATCAGCACAGTGCTATCCACGCCGAGCTAGATAGTGACAAAGTCTTTAAGCATAGGTTTGACACAGTGTCAACCTTGCCAAGCTGTAAAATGACAAAAGCCATTTACCATTCCAGGCACAGTATTACAGCTTTGGACTGGTAAAATACCATCCAAGCCAACCTGGAATGAGTAAAATCAACCCCTAACACGTGTTTCGCTCTCATTAGAGCTCATCAGAGAGATTTAGCTTTGTCCAGACACAAGGGAGCACCCAGTATAAGTCAAAACAAATCCCTTTCAGGGTTAGAGTGCCGCATAATTTATGCAAAAAAAGAGAATAGAGAACTCTGGGTAGTTCCCAAGTTTAGGTGGAGAGCAGCTCTAGTAAATATATATATATATATTTTTTTTTTTAAATAAAAACACAAGAACCCCAACATTGCCCAGCCACCCACCCACCCACACACTTAAAAAGAACAGGAGAAATATTCAGGACCCCCCAGCCCCCACCCACAACACTAACTAAACAAACAGCCTATACTAACCTAACACTAAGCCCCCTAAACCCACAAAGTATAAGAAACAGGAAAGATGAGGGAGGGGAGGGAATCATGTCCGTCTCATAGTCTACAGGTTGGCCCTCCGGAGGGTCCTCTTGATGGAACGCACCCGCCGTTTGACCTGTCGCTCCTCCTGCCGCAGTCTGCTCATCTTCCTAAGGACACGGTCCAATTTCCGTTCCATTTGTCCAAAAGCAGCAGGGTCAATGGCTGCAGCAGGGGTGGTCTGGGTGCCAGCCGAGGAAGTATGGGCCCCTGTTGTGTCCATAGCTGTGGGCTGCCCTGCAGGTGGAGCTGTGCTTGGGCCAGGAGCAGTTGCTGTGGATGGTCCCACAACGGTCCCAGCTGCTGGTGGTGCCACCTGGGTGGTAGTGGTGGTGGTGCTGGTGGTAGTTGTGGTAGGCAAAGAAGGGCCGCCTTGTACAAATGCCCTCCAGGCTCCAGAGGCTCGTTCATGGCGTAATCTGCGGGCCATGTTGCGGTACCCAGACTCGACTTGAAGTAATGCATTGTGTGAAATGGCACAAGAAGTAAATCAGACAATACATCTATTGTACTTGTAACAGCTCATATCATCATACAGATCATTGATTGTCCCTGAGGAAGTACATGGCAAGCCAGCCTACAAAGGTCCTATCACACATAGCACATCCGAACCCTACAAGATGGTTAACAACAGCCATGATTTTGGCATCATTGTTCTGCCAGTTGTCAGCTAACAATCATGCTGCACATCCTCCACCACTGCCAGGGCTACAAATGTCATTGTGCGGGATGGAAATCTAGGGCCACATTATCTGTGATTTGTAAATGGACTTGCTAGTATTGTAAGCATGTGCTAAACATGTGTGTGTATATTAGGTTCAGACAAGTGATTCACTGATTTACATGTCTGTGTACCAAACTTGTATCATCAGTCCTAGGTACACTATTCAAAAAACGATGCCTGTGTCTGGGGGGGGTGGACTAACAACTAATCATTTCTAACAACGAGGACACCCAGGAAGCTTAGGAAAGCTAGACATGTGTTTGGCTCAGCACACACACCACAGGTAAGGAGGATCTCCAAATAGGAGACAGCTAACCCTTGACCAATCCCATCGCCACTCATGTTTGGAAATGCAGACCTTTGTCCACATCATTTACTACCAGTAAGCCATGACTTACAACAAACACAGAGATGCAAGAACACTCCTGGCTATGGGTTGCATGCACACCTAGGCAATTGCACTCAAGTGCCACATACTCGTAGCACTACATGTGGAGCTACATGCTGCTAGGAAGTATAACCTACAGTTTAATAAGTACATTAGTGAATAGGGAAGCAGACATCTGTGGGTAAGCATTTGGCATCCCCATTCTGGGAGAATTTGGATCTGACTGGCTGACTAATTCACTAATTTGGTCCAGTGCGACTCTTTCGGATTCAAGTTTTATCCACATGAGTCATCCCTATTCACATTGCCGTGCCTACAGGACTGACCTAGACTACCTAAATAAGACAATAGGAAAAGGATTGGCCAACTCACAGATGGTGATAAAATGATATTCCACTCATGGAACAAAACAAATGATTGGCCAGCGCATCACACCTTGCTATATGTCCAACACACAGGAGTCCATCACACATCACCAGCAAACACAACACATAACAGACACATCAACACTTACTGGAGTTGTCTGGGTCCTCGAATCAAGCCACCTCGCCAACAGTGTAGGGTGCCGGTCCACCTGTAAGTCATGGAAGGGAGAAATGTGCTCATTGTCTGTGCACTGTACAACAATTCCAAAGACAAATACTATGTGTAAGATTACATCAGAAAGTAAAGCCTCTCAGGCATGATGATACTGCATCCTATATAGCACGGCTAACATGTACATACCCTGGGTCTCCAGTGAGTGATACACACATATCTGCACACATGCAGTGGCCCTAACTATCATGTGTTGGCAAACATGCTCCTTCATTAGTGAGCAGACATAATCATGGAGTGTATTTGTCTCATCATGTGTATCCATGAGAGACTTCCAAAGCCACTTTCCGTGAGGACTGGCTTACCTGTCAACCAGCCATTGTGACCATGACAAATTTATGACACATAGGTACAATGTACAGAGGGGCAGGGACAGTTGTTAGCCCTCATGTTGTTACAGTTTCTTCATTTGATGTGGCCCAGCTATGATGAGTTGAACCAACCATATGAACCCATTTGCATACCTTTGGCCAGCCATCCCTAATCGAAATGTGGCACTACAAACTCCAAATATCAGTCTAAGATGTTAGCTGAGCGCAGCTAGAACTTGTTCCCTATGTGTCCAAATCCAGATCAGACATGTATCCGAAATGAAGGAGTGGCACAATAATTCCTAAGATTTTGGGAATTTCCATGATCGGTTTCCTTACACACTCACCAGACACACATGAGACATATGTTTGGGCCACATTGCTATCATCAATTGACGTGAAGCCTGCACTCATTTTCAGCCTCATGTTGTGTTTAGAAAGTCAGTCTAGCTGTTGCGTCAAAAAATGATGGTAATGATTTGGAAATTTCTATACCTCACAGGCAACTGTGACCCATATCTATACATAATTGGCTCCTGATTTGTGTTGCTGTTTGACACAAAGGCGGCACTAACTTACATAATGCAAATGTATTCAGTAAGTTTGCAGAGCTCTTGCTTCCTAACAGCTATCAATTGTGGTCCTTAACAAAGTAGATACATGACCCTGTATGTTTCAGTAGCATTCCACACACTCAACAACATTGCCGGCAGATATTGTAAAAATCAGCTGATGTCACTACAGAGCATTTAAACGTGCACATTAACATGATTTGTACTCACCAACAGGGCCACCAATCACAGTCCCCAGGTGGTCCAGCAGATCTTGCTCCCTGGAGACAAGGTCAGCCCAGCGGTGCTTCAGCTGGTGCTCGTTTCTGGGTGTCTTATAAATCCGTTGCAGATGATGCAACACCTTTGCCCACCGGAGCCTCCGTGCCTCAGTGTGATACCACTGTATCACACGCCCACCTGCCTCAATCATTAGGGGTAGGAAATGGCACACCAGCCATATGAATCCACCCATCTCCTCCTCTCCCATCCTGCCAAGACGAGGCCTACCCAACATATTCGTAGCACAAGAGAAATAGGGAATAAAGGGGAACAAAGGAAAATAGGGGGAAAGTAGAACAGGAAAAATTCAAATAAACACCTAACACAGCCCAACTATACCCAAACTAACACTACCCACAACAGACTCCCAACAAAACAAAGACAATACTTTACAACACAAATGAGCACAAAAACCACTCAGACAGGATACTACAACAAGTTTTTAATCACAAAAAGACAATAAAAAGACCACACAGGAGACAAATTCACTAAATATACAGAGATAAATTGAGACACAGCCACACAGTCAGGAACTATCACAAACTGCAAAGTGAAAGTGAAAGTACACCCACTGTACATATCCTGTAAACAGGATATCCTATTACATCACTTCCTGCCTAAAATGGCAGGAATTTTTATCATCATGCGTCAAAATATTTTGACGCATACAGTCTGCGCGTCATTTTTTTGGGTTTGGGTCATTTTACCATTTTAATGTAATATTACAGTTGTGACAATACTGAGATAGGCTGATTGCACCCACTTTGGTCATGACGGTGTATGGGCACATGTGACACATCATACTACTGCGGACCATGATCTGCTACTTCATGTACAGGATTTTCACTCTTCACTGAGACAATAGCTGGCCAAACGTGTGGCCTACATATATGTATTGCACAAATTGGTCATGTTTGGCATCAGGAGAGGATAACAAGGTGACGCACATAAGTACAATACCTCAATGCCTATGGCTCAATGTGTGTGCATTGGCTACTAATATTGTTGTTGACCCCCTGTGTGAGCATCACAAGATGCATTATTGCAAATATGCTTGTATGAATGTGGATTCAATGTGTCAAACCCTCAGATGAAAGTCAGTGTGGAAATGAGAGAGGACATGTGTTAGTCATACATGTAGCAGCAACTGCTGTGTGCACTTTCTAGTTTTTTGGGTAACGTAAATACCAAAAATGACAAAGCATGCACCGGATAGATAGCAGACTCTTGTTCATGTCAGTGGTCCAAAACCTGCCCATCACATGTCCTGGAGTTTTGGATACTGCTTCCTAGGCACTTGTTGGTGAACCCACCATGAGTCAGACACATGTACAGACTAAGTGGGTACTGTGTTATTGACACAGAGAGCCAAAGGTGAACCACATTTGTAATAGCACGCCACAGTTGTGGTCATATGACAGAGCCACAACTCTCCTGTGGCAATGGTGGAACAGCAGACCAAGCAGCACGTGGCCACATATTTCCAGTGATCAATTGTACAGAGGTGTCTGGTTCATGTGTTTGGGCCAATGTTCATCCTGTATATTTTTAGGGGTCTATGTTGTCACAGTTACGTCCAGGTCTAGTCATGAGTCAGTGGCGGCTATTCCTGTATCTACTGAGTATCCTTCTGAGATCAATGGAAGTAAAGCCAATGAGGATTTGAGAACCCACATGGGGATGGTCCCACCCTGTCACTACAGACGTGTTATGAGACTGTCAACAGGGCAACCTTGGTGTGCTGAGTAAGATCATATCTCAGGAGTCTTGTACCGGCAGGTGTCATTACAACATTTGTACACAGGTTGGCATGTAAAGTTCCCACTGCATCTGGGAACATCATAGCCTCTGTGTTGATTAATCTCACAGCTATGTACCACGCACGACCAATCAATATGTTGTGAGCAAAAGCGTGTGAACTGTCAGGGTCCTAACATGTGTGGACTTTTCATGCACATTATCTGACGTTGCTGGTTCTGCTGGAGGCACCATACTCAATCCCTGCATACGGCCATGGTACACTGTCACACTTTGTCGCTCATACATATATGAGACCCAGACAAGGGATAGGCCATAATTTGGGTATTTGGAGACAAGTTCCCAATTATGTTACGATAAATAAGCAGATTATGCTAAATAACTTATTTGAGTATACTTTGAAGAACCACCTGACAAAATACCCCCAGAGGAATGTGAGGGTTGGGAAAGAAAGTATGATACATATGTAGCCACAAGGAACCTTTAGGGTAACGCACAGACAGGTGCCAGTCAGGCTGACAGGATGCAAGGTCAATCAGGATCCAGCAATTTCACAAGGTACATACTCAGTGGTCTGACTAAGACTGGTTGGAGGAAGAACAAGACAGTTGACATAGAAAACTGTGTTTGTCCTGTGTTTTGGAAGGTGACACATAAACCCAAGGGCTGCGTTATACAGCTTATTTTTCTGGCAATGCATAACAGTGTACTCGAAAAAATGGCAGCTTCTATGCTGTTCCAAGCATCTGCAAGGGCAGTGCATGCTCAAATGGCTGGTCTGCATGAAGGTGCTCACAGGTGTGTGCTGCATCAGTTTCTCAGAAGTCCTGTAGGTGAGATTTTAGTTCAAATGGCCAACAGTACCTTTCACATGGGAAGCAAACTACAGGTGAGAACAGGGCTTAGAGACTTCAAGCCAGTGCATTATTTAACCTGACGTCCATGCAGACAGATGTTCAATGACTATGGCATACCATACTAAAGGGTGAAGCACACTGGATTAATATTGTTAGTCTGTGTGTAGAGGAGGGAATATCTGGGCACACATATTACCATTCCAGGGACCTCTTAAGACGGGTGGGGTGAGACCAGGAACATGGGTGTGTCAGGACTTAGGACATGGGCTGACATGTACATGGAATGTCACGTGTGCAATGCTTGTCATAGGTGTGGCACTTGTGCTCTCTATGTTCTGCTTATATGGAATTCTAGTCACACATGGTCCTTGCAAAGATAGGTGATGTAACAGTTACTGCTGTCAAGGGTGTGGCCATACATTAATGTTACTCTTGCAATTGCACATCCCCTGCCTCATGTATGATGCATTTTGTTCCATCATTGACTGATGGTGTCTTAGTTGTGTGCCATATGCTGCAATGAATCATGTTGCCAACTAATATGTGGGAAATAGGTGTGGTCCTCTGCTATTGCCCTTCAAAGGTGAAATGTACAGGATATATGTCATTTACAGTGTGTGTGACTGTGACTGTTGAATAATATGCATCGCAATTGCTTTGGAAATTTCTGTGTCCTGATCGGTATATCAGCAATGCTCCATGAGGCTACACTCTTATTCTGATAGTTAGAGATAAAGGTGAGCAAAAATGATTACCCAGACCATGATATGGTGATTATTATAGGTGTTTATTTACATATGTTAATACAGTGGTGATGGTGAGTTTATTCAAAAGAAATTGTTGACAATATGTTGGCTCCTAGACAATCTTGCAGCTGTGTTTGGTTGGTCCCCCTCATGTTGATGGCCAGCATCCTCCTCTTCAGGCATTTGTAGCTCTGGTTCTAATAGGGGAATGTTCCTTCGTACACAAATGTTGTGCAGGATGGCACATGTTAAAATGATCTTGTAGACCATTTCTGGTGAGTATAGGAGGCTGCCACCAGTGATGTCGAGGCACCTGAATCTCGACTTCAGGATGCCAAAGGTCCTCTCGACTATGGTGCATGTCATCCTATGTGCCTCATTGTATGCACGGTCTGCTGCAGTGCTTGGGTTGCCAAATGGTGTCATAAACCATGACTGGATCAAATACCCCTGATCAGCTGAAAGAGAAAATGATTGCGATAATGTTGATGTAGCTTGCCCCATTAAAATCACCTTGCATGGCAGTAGTTGCCTTGTGTTGTCTGTGACTCTTTTGTGTTATTGTGTTGATTCCTAGGCTTCTAGGATGTACCATCAGCATTGGGTTGTTTCCTTGGCTGAACGAGTGTTTGGCTGCTGACCGGTTGTCAGCAGTATATTTTGGGAGTTGCAGTACAGTGTGTACTCCCTAGCATTGTGACTTGTGATACCGTGTCTTAACTGGGGGTGAGATAATAGTTCCATACACAGATTCAATTTGACAGTGGTGGTAACATGTTTGCATCTATGTACCCTGGACATCCCATATCTTTAGACATATGCAATTAATTAATTTAAACATCAGTGAGACGCTTACATTTTGCAAGGTGACAATTAGCCAAACTTCTCCATACGTTGTGATCATTGATGTCTTAACATTTGACTGTATACTAATTTCACATGTGTGACAAGTTCACTGCAGACCTATTTCCCTGCCCTTGGCAAGTTGACTCAGGTTGTAACGTCTACCTAGACTACTGCGCAATGGTCTAGTACAGCTGGCTAACTTGGTGTAGAGGAATGTGCACCTTCCATATAGTAGCATCAAGATATGTTCTTCACACAGTCCACTTGCCTCTTGGTAGTGGGCAATGTGAGAGCAGGAGTGATGTGAGATATTGGAATGGCCTCAATGATTGCATGTGACCTTTATTGTAGTCATCATAATGCTATGTGAGTCACGGTGTTGGAACTGCAGCAAATTACATTCCACACCCCTTACACAGTACGTATTGGCTGGAACGGTGTTTGTTTGGGTGTTATTGATGTGTTATTGGAGTTTTTTATTCACAGATGTCATGCCAGTTAGCACCATGTGTTTGTCATTGTGTTGTCTTACATTTTCCCCTTGTGTCTGTGGAGTGGCATCAGTTTTTATTCGGAACAGTACTTTGTCCTTAGGTGTGTCTCCCATTGGGTGAGGATATCAAACATGCCTAGCGGTGTCACAACCTCATTGTGTTCCTGTTCACATGTCACTGTCATGGTGTATGTGTTGTTTGTCCTAGAGGGTTGCTGTGCAGTGTGTATATAAGTAGGTTTCTGTACTTACCAACAAGTAGTCCATTTCCATATCGTCCATCCTGGAAGGGTTGATTGATGGTACAGTGACGGAAGATGAATGAATCATGTACACTCCCAGGATACTTTGCCACGATGTTGGTGATCAATCCCTGGTGATCCACAATGGCCTGCACATTGATAGAGTGTGTGTGCTTCCTGTTGTGGTATAGATTTTCAGTTGCAGCAGGTGGCACAAGGCGTACATGTGTGCAGTCAATGGCACCAAGGACGTGTGGAAATCCATTAATAAGGTAAAACCCCTGTTTAGTCTCCTGCTGCTTCTGCTGTGTGTTTGGGAAGCAGATGTGGCGGGTGTGGGTCTGATGATGGCATCCAGTACCTTGGGCAGGAAGGCAGAGAATGATTGCTGTGAGATCCCAGCAACCAGGGCGCCAGTGGTTTGAAAGGAGCCACTTGCCAACATGTGTAGTACAGCTAGCAGCTTGGTTTCTGGTGGGATGGTGCGGGGTGTCTGCAAGCTGGGTGCCAACTGTGTCTCAATGTTGCACAGAAGCTGCTGAATGCCTTGCCAGTTCAACCTGTACCTCTGGATGATGTCATGTTCCCTGAGGCCATGAAGGGTTGTCCTGGTGCGGAATATCCTCTCCTGCCTTCTGCGTTGCCTTTGGGGTCCCTGCTGGTGTTGTGGAAGCTGCTGTTGTTGTTCCTGTGCTCTGCGTCTGCGTGCATGCTGGATGAGAAGCACCTCCATGTCTTCCTTTTGCTGCTCTGCTGTTGCTTCTGTGTGGTTTCATTAAATACAGGTGTGTTTGCCCCATTTTAACACCTGCCCTGACCCAGGCGTTAATTTTTGACACAAATCGGCCTGTGCGTCAATTTTCGACTCCGCCTCCCAGCCGTGCGGAATTTTTGCGCGGTAGCATAAATACGGCGCATGGGTGTTTGTGTCATTTTTTGGACGGGAACGCCTACCTTGCATGTCATTAATGCAAGGCGGTTTCCCGCATCCAGAAAATGACGCACACGGCAGGATTTTGACGTCCGCGGCCTCGGGCATCAAAGTATAAATATGGGGCAAGGTTTGCGCCGAATGTGCGTCAAAATTTGTGACGCACATTCGGCGCAGATGGAGTATATATATGCCCCTGAGTTAGTGCAGTTTTGCACCAAAAAGTATATATAAGGGCCGATATTTTGTAAGTTTGCGCCACTTTTGGGTCAAAAAATGATGTTAATGCAGCGCAAAAAAAGTATAAATCAGGGCCTTGGTGCTAGATGGGTCTAGCATCAAAGTATAAATATGGAGTTGGTTTTGCACCGAATTAGAGTAAAAAAAAATGACGCTAATTCAGTGCAAACAGAGTATAAATATGCCCCTAAATATGGCGTTAAGGCCATAGAGTCATTTTTTGCATGGGAACGCATACCTTGTATCTCATTAAGGTAAGGTAGGTCTCCACTTCCAAAAAATTACTTTAACTCCATAAATTTGGCGCTAGACGGGTCTAGCACCAAAGTATAAATATGGAGTTAGTTTTGCACCAAATTAGAATAAAATAAAAGACGCTAATTTGGTGCAAACAGAGTATAAATATGCCCATAGCATTGTTCCTTTCTCCCATGCACACTGTAAATATATGAATGTTTTACATCCAATGTTCACTTTAACTAATTATGCTGTCTGAACCATTATTGAGTGCCCATTATTAAGTGCCTCAATTGAGTGCAAAAAAATTCGAAAATCTTTTGAATACTCATATGCCCTCATCATGACTCTGGTGGTCTTTGACCGCCAGAGTGAATGTGTCAGTAGTACTGCTAACAGGCTGGCAGTATATACAGCTACATTATGAGATTGGCGGGTTGGCTGCAGCCAACGTGCCACTTCTCCACTCATACCGCCAGGGTGGTATGAGCTGCCGGGCCAGAGATGTGAATCTCAGACCCGCGGCCAACAGAGTACAGCCCCTGGCATTATGAGCCAGCCTACTGCCATGTTTTCCATGGCGTTAACAACGCCACAAAAAAATGGCTCTATGCCCTTCTGGTGACAGGGAATTCCTTCCCTGCCACTGGTAGGGACTCCCCCACCCCCCAACACTCACCTGACACCCTCTACCCCCTCCATCCAAACACCCCCACCCGACATTAAATAAACTTACCCCCCACCAACCCCTCATACACACACTAACACCCACTGCGATACACAAACTAACACCCCCACCCCCTCCGATACATTCATACAACCCCTCGCCTCATACACGCACACACCCGAAGACACGCACCCACCACACAACTGCCCCCACCCCTCACAGCCACACACGCACACATCACCCCCACTACAGTCACAGCTCCCCTCACCACAACCTCTCTGCATACATGCACACAGACACCCACACACACCACACATACACCCATTCACTAACACTGCCATACATGCATTCATGGACACACTGCCATACATGCATTCAAACACACATACTTCCAGACATACTCACACACATTCTTTCTACACATTCACACTGACATGCAGACATGCACTCACTTCACTATTCTTACATGCATTCACTCACACGCATACAACCACGCAAAGACACAACACAAACAGATGCACTCACTCACTCAGACACACACACATAACACCCCCCCACTCTCCCAACCCCCTCCCGAGTCAGATGCCTGACTTACCTTGTCCAGCGAAGACGGTCGTCTGGCAGGGAAGGGGCGCTGCTGCTGCCAGCAGCATCCCGCCAGCAGGATACCGCCAGGACGTACTAATGGTAAAATACGGCTGGAGTAGTCCTTCTGGCAGGGCGGTGCAGGTGGTAGCAGTGCCAGATTACCACCATCCACCACCATGAGCACTGCCGGATTTCCACCCTTATTGTGGCAGAAGTCTGGCAGTGCTCATAATCTGGCAGACGGATGGTAGCCACCGTGGCGGTATGTTGGTGGCCGTCACGGCGGCAGTAGGTGTTTTTTACCGCCAATGTAAAATGAGGGCCATAATGTTTATATTTCTTGGATTTCCATAATTTCTTGATGTCCACCCTCCTTCCCCTTTCCTGGACATACCCATTGTCTCACCCATTCTAAGCTTGCCACCACTCCAAATTTGCCATATTGGCAAATGTTTCAATTGATTAACTGTGATCTTTATTCTGTGAACCAGGATAACAAATCTATAAACACAAATTAATGATTCTTAGGTTTTGAATGTAGTTTGACTGATTATTTGTCAATGAGGTCTGATGTTTGATTTTTTCAATCCCCTTCCTTGAAAATGAAAGAGTTTTAGCACGTTTGAAATGCCGCCATATGAAGAAATCAGAATTGTCTATTCTACTCTGCACTGAGGACAATGCCTCCTTGCCATCAATTATTTATGCCTTCAGAGATCCTTTCAATGTGAGTGAAATGACCATTAACATTGGGAAATAATGTCAGTTCCACAAACCAATTTCAAGAGCACAGTAAACAAATGGAGGTAGATTCAATAAAACAACCACCTTTAATTCACTTGGGAATAGATTTACAACTATCTGCACATGTCTTTATCAAACAACACTAATAATTTATTCATCCTTCTTAAGCTTTAGCCAAACTCTGCAAAGAACGCAGTATAAATCTGTCAAGACAAGAAGCACAGTATACAGCAATGTATTATTTATAAATTTAGCATTGCACAAAATCGAAGCTTGCATCCTGCTAATTAGATTTTTCTGTTTAACAACAATCATCTGAAAACAGAGGTATCAGGACACCAAGTGCACCAAGAACATAAGTATGGAAAAAGGTGCCCGCAGCAAAAGTTAAGCCGTGGGTACTGAGGGATAATGGGAGTTTGTGGGGAGGAGTCAATCTTTTAAAATGTCATCAACTTTTTTTTGCATGCCATTTTCTTTTCAGTAAACGGGGTTGAGTTTAAGGAAAAGGCTTACACGTTGTAAGGGTTTGTGTGAGAGTAGGTAGTGATCCCATGGTCCACTGTTTTCTCCCCAACATGTTTTGTAACATTGTTAAGCTGGACATGGTATTTGCCATGGTTTGACACAGTTAGCCCATCCGCTTATAACTAAATAATGGCCTTAGTATTTTTTTGTATGGTTAAAGTGTCATTCAGGTGGAAAGACCTTGAACACATTTTCTTCTGCTTTCTTGCAAAAAAAAGTTCAGTGAATAGCTGAGGAGTGCAGTTTTTTCCCCTGGTGGTGGCTTGTTCTGAAGATTACTCATCTTTTCCTAATTACTTCCTGTTTGAGCATGCTGATTTGATGTGCTATAATTCAATAAAACTCATCACTTTTCTTATATCAGTCTTTCATGAGGGGAGTCACCTATATCATGCACTTTCAAAAGTTACATGACTTAGGGCCTGATTTAGATATTGGCAGGCAAGTTACTCCATCACAACGGTGACAGATTTCTAAACTCCATTATAGCCTATGGGATTTAGATTTTGGCTGAAGGGATATCTGTCACTGTTGTGACAGAGTAACTTATCCCTCAAAATCTAAATCTGGCCCTACTTCAGAAGTGACAATAGATGCAGGCCATGTTCTTACCATGGTCCTAAACATCCAGCTCTTGTGTCTTTTTTCATTTGAGATAAAGTGATGGATCCCATTATCTGTCATCTGCCAAGTAGTATAGAAAATGGGTGAAATACTTTGATGCACCCTCCAGTGAAAGGAAAAGCAACAAATACTGGATATATCATCAGTGATACCCTGACACCCTATGCAAGGGGGGGTGGCAGAATGGGGGGTGACACATTCCTTGTTTATTGGGAGAAGACATATGGACCCCCTCTCCAAGCCTCTAAGATGCTGCGGGACCACATCCCCTGGGGCAATGGTTTCATAAAGGGAAGGGAGCATATGTCCCTCCTTCCTGAGCTTAAAAAGGTCCCTGGGATTCATTCCCCTGAGGGTTACATGAAAAAGTTGAGTCGCCCTCCTTCCCAAGCCTCATAGAGGACCAGGCGATCCCATCCCTAAATGACAGTGTGCAGCCCATTCCCCTAGGCTGCACACCTACCAGGGATACCTAAAAACAATTGTTGAGGGAACACATGGACTGCCCTAGGGACCACCACCTCCCTGAGGCAACAAATTAAAAATAGTTAGGGGGGCTGTGCGGACCCCCGAGGGCCCATATCTTTGGGGCTAACTATTAAAATGTTTTGGGCAGGCCAAGCAAAATACCATGGGCCTAAGGGACCGGCACCTCCCTGGGACTACCTACTAAAACTTTTTGGGGGGCCACACAGACCACCCGTAGACCACCACTTCCCCAGGGCTACATTTAATAAATATATGGGGGTCATGTGGACCTACTAAACATTTGTGTAGGCAACAACGACCCTCCACCCAGCCCTGGGGACCACCACCTCCCTGGGGCAACACATTTAAAATAGTTAGGGGGGCATGCAGACCCCCTCAGGCCTCAGGGACCACCACTTTCCTGGGCCTATCTTTACATTTTAAAATGGAAGGAGGGCCACGTGGATCCCTCCCTTAGGTCAAGGACCAAGCCATCTCCTCCTGGGTGCCTTGGCCCACCCAAGTCACCCAGTATTGTTTGATGGGGACTGTGGGGGGCTTTAAGGCCCCTTGGTCCCAGCCAGCTCCCCTCCTCTGGCAGGAGCCAGCATTGCTTCTGCGCATAGGGAACTTCTCAGAATGCAGCTCCCTTTCATCTCTTTTCCTGCCGGCATCACAGCGGGCAGGAAAAGAGATTTTAACTTTGTTCTCAGCAAGTGGGAGCAGATTTAACACTCTTTCTTGCTTGGAGCGGAGTTATGTTTGACTTTGCTTGGTTGGAGCTTTCAGAGCTCCTGCAAAGCAAAAGCAGACAGCTACCTCTAGAGGATGAGCACATCGGGAGGTAGCAGGGGCTGACCCTTGTGTCTTAAGGTAACTATACCTTGCACCCTCTCCATGCACAGTTTTCTCCTCAATAATTTTACTACAAATGTTACAGTGGTATTAAAAATAATGTCTAAGAAGATGTCATGAGTAATGCAATAACTGGTGTAACTAGCAGTGCATGGTGAGGGCACAAGTTACGGTTACTTCAAGAACTCTAACTATAACAGCTGAATTCACATGATTTTGTGTAATTAAAATCTGAACCTAACTATAATGTCTCTGTAACCTTTGTTTTTTAATGAATTTCTAAAGTTTATTTAATTCACTGAAATTACCAAAAGTTAACGTAGCATTATAGTTAGATGAATTTCTCAGTGACAATGTGAGTGTTTTGAACTGAAAAAGCACATCAATTCAAAAGTTATAGGTATCACCAATAAATATGACTTGGGCCCCTGCCATGCACTGCTTACGACTTCACATATGGCATCACTCCACATGTTCTTAGACATAATTTATGGCATCACTGATGACATCATTAATTATATCACTGATGACATCACTGAAGACATCACTCATGATATCAACAATGAGTTAGCTAGTATTTTATATAGCCTACACTATGGCAAGTAACTTCCATAATACTTTTCTACCTAATTTTGCACAGGCTAGGTCCAGCTAATGTGTTCCTAATGTACCATATTTTTGTGGAGGTGTTGAACATGATTTAAATATTTGCATTCAACAGTAACTCTTTCTGCAAGCAGCCATTGAGGTGTATTCATTGTGCTCCTCAAAAGTAGATGTTAACTTTTGTAAGCAGCCTTGAATTTTTGGAGAGATTTATGTTAGTACGATAATTAAACTTAACAAAAGAGACTGTGTTCACCAGGTACTAACCTATGTATGTATCCATGTTTATCTTCATAAGACATATCTGTAAAGTTTTCACCACAGTATGAAGGATGCAAGTAGTATGATACGATCTTCAGCACCTCCAGATCTTGTTTTTTTTGGCAACTAGTGTTTTATTTTGGCTACTGCTGCATAGAGTGTCCACTGTTCTTAGCAGATTCTTTTAAATACTCTGTGGTGTTTTTATCATGAGAGTTTTACTAGTTTGAAACATTGTGGTACAGAGAAAACTCTCTCTGATTGGTGAATACTGTTTACTGTAGCCACTTCGCTACTCATATTAGGTTTACTTCTAAATTTAGGTTCAGTGAATGTCACAGGTTTGATACAGATTAAAGTTTAATGTAGTAGGCTATTTCATTTTCAACTAGCATGAAAAATTACTGTTTTGACTTTCTTTCAACAATTGTATATATAGTCAACACTGCAGTCAATGAGTGTTTCTCATACATCTGTGATCAATTATTAATTTGATTTGAAGTACCTGTATTGTGTATGCTATAGGCTGACTGTTGCATAAAATGCTTATATTGAACACCTAAGTGAGCTGTAGGTGTGGTGGCAGCAGTAATGTCATACTAATTTATAGAACAATATGTGTGAAAGTGAATATTGGATGATGTCATCAGTGATGTCAACAATGATGACATTTGAGATTTCATCAAGGATGTCATAAAGGATGTCATAGAACATATCATGATTGATATCATAGCAGTGCATGTCGGGGACAAAAGTTATAGTTAGTGCTGCTAACTATAACTGCAGAATTTCTTTGTTTGTTTAGTTAAAAATGTTAACATTGTCATAGATAAATTCACATAACTGTAATGGTAATTTAACCATTGTATTTTTCACTGAATTTCTAGGATTGTTTTTAATTAAAACAGATATTTGTATTACACATAACTATAACGTTACTTTAACCTTCATTTTGCTAGTGAAATTCCAGTGTTTATTTAAAATAAATCAGTACATTTTGTGAGTTTAGGTATGGTAGAATGACTTTATAATACATGGTATGTTCAATCATTACTTTAGAAAAATATTTATTTTTATTGTAATAGCAGGATATAATTCACAGTGTGCAAACTCTTTCTAAAATATAAATGTGTATTAAACAGATACATATTCAATAGAAATTGTTGATTTGCTCTGTTATTGTAACTCAGACATTGAGACATGTCATCTGCAATCATTTTTGAGGTGTCATTACTCTTTGGAGAGCTACATGTGAGACGCTCGTGAGGCACTAGCAAATTTATAATATTATAAATGTCATTGTCATCTATTTTACATGGTTCTTTATCATATTTTATGTTATTATTTAATGTTAATTTATAATAGAGTATTGAATAAAAGATAGTTGTATATATATATATATATATATATATATATA
Source organism: Pleurodeles waltl (assembly GCF_031143425.1). Classification (NCBI taxonomy): domain Eukaryota; kingdom Metazoa; phylum Chordata; class Amphibia; order Caudata; family Salamandridae; genus Pleurodeles; species Pleurodeles waltl. The sequence continues at coordinate 1,063,942,164 of NC_090437.1, forward strand.
TATATATATATATATATATTTTTTTTTTTTAAAGTGCTGGATCTCATGAGACACTTGCGGGAGCCGAATGCACAATTCCCTGCATGAACTCCAAGGGGCTGTACTTCTTGCTTGGTTCTCATGAATCCTTCACGAGATTATACATTTTGAAATTGGTTAATATCAGTGTTTTAAAATATACCTGAACCCAATAGAACATTAGACATGTTGTTTAAGGTACAAAAATGAATTATGTGTTATTCTACAGATGATAAAAAGGGTGTCTCTTTTATGGTCTTTCAAGATGCCCATGAGACACTTGCAAGAGGTCAAGGAGAGGAGGTACAGCCTAAAAATGAATTCTGATTGATTCAAATGGATGTCTTTATTTAGAAGATGAAGATTCCATCCCTGTTGCTATTTTTCAGTATTGGACTTTGGTGAGGGTAGACAAATTTGGCTTGATCCTATCCTGTTTCCCTTTCAGTAGAAAGATATCAGATTCAGATTCAGATGAATAGCCAGGGGATTCTGCACCAACTCAGGTTTCTCATCCACCTAAGGAATCCTTGGTGTGGCAATTCTTTGAAATAAGGCCAGGTGACAATACAGTTTGTGTGAAGCACATTACCGGTAAACTTGGAAGCAAAGAGTTTAGCCATTGGAGCAAAAATAAAAAATATGCATGAGTACAACAGACATGTGGAGACGCCTCAGGTCTATGCACCCACAAATGCTTGCACAAGCAGAGTTGGCTTGTGCTGCAGAGCTAGGCAACTCCACAGGAGCTTCAACATCATTTGCTCCAATAGATACTGTGCCTGCACATGTTCTAAGTGCACAGGTGGACAATAATCCTGCTTACCTCAGTAAAGTGCTATTTTTCTTCTTCCGCAGGCAGATCATTTTTTCATCAGAGACAAGGAGGTATGCCCAGGACAAGCTTGACCAAAACCACAAATGCCATGCTAGGCAGTATTTTTTCAATAGTTTTTTTTTTTATAAATTTGTCTCCCTTTTGATTCTAAGGAGATGCTGTTGGTGTTTGTTTAATCATAAAATACACAATAAAATATTTAAAATATTTGAAAACACAGTTGTTGAAAACTGCTAAAATGGCTCTTTTTGGAGCTTGCCTCTACTTTCATGATAAATGTTTGTTACACTATGTTTCCCTTTGTAATATCTCTCCCAAGACATTCACAAGAACAGGAAAAGCCTACCATATTCAACAGCACAAACTCACAAGAGGCAGGGATTCAATCCCTTGTGTTTAGTCTGAAGGGGCAGTGCTTCTTGGTTTTCTCTTGCAAGCCTCTCACAAGATCATACTTTGTGCAATATATGTATACTAGAATACCAACAGTGTGTTTAGTTTAATGAAATGCAATCCATTACATAAATGTGGGAAAAAATCACTTATATTTATGAAAAACCCCACACTTTTTATGTATGAGACCGACATTGGTAAATACAACACATTGACACTCATGTAGTTGTTTTAATTCTGGTTATTATTGTTAGAAAAAGTTCAAGAATGATATAATCATTATCCATATTAGGCCACATAACGACAATGAAAATGAACTTTAATTTATTTGTGCATATTTATATTGACATACATATTTCTAAATTGTGTTTCTTCTTGAAATTTAGTTGTAGAAATATAGGATAGAAATTTGGAGGTTTCCAGGGAAACCTCTGCTTTCCTGTAAGAGAAACATCATCACATTCAGTCTAGCCAGATGACTTTTCAAGGTAGACTGTGTAGCGACAAGAGTGGATTGAGTGTCCATGATGGAGAACAGTATTGTATGTTTTCTTATGAATTGGTATCTGACCAGCTTTAACGTTATTGATATCAGTATTGATTTTGTTACCATCAGCTCTACATCTTTGTAGCATAAGAATTAAATATTTTGAACTGTGTCTTTCAACTGATATAGACAACAGGATGTGCAGTCTGAACAGGAGTTGTTCTGTACAGCGTGCACACATAGCTCCTCATTGTGACACTGCCAGTCTTTTTGGAAGACTGCCATGCTGGTGGCTGCCAAAAGACCGTCAGTGTTGGCTGTCTCACGACTGCTGTATTACGAATCAGAGACCGAAGACCGTCAGGTTACAGCCACAAACCCTACACCACCAGGCTGGCCCAGGGCTGGAGAGAAACGGTTCCACCCCTGCACCACCACACCACAAGGACTCCGCCCACCATAAGACGAGCAGTAATGTGGCACGGCGGTCCTTGCATGGTGGTGGAAGCACCAACATCCACCCCTCCCGGACGACCACCTCGATGTGGGCTGCTGTGTGGCCCAGACAGGTAGGTGCAGCTACCGAAAGTGGGAGGGAGTGTATGTGGCAGGTGCATGTGTTTGGTGTGTGCGTGTATGTGTACGAACATGTGTGTGTGTGTCAGAATGGTTGTGCATGTATGTGTGACTATATGCATGCGTGAAGGGGGAGTGTGTGCATGTATGCGTGTATGAAGGGAGAGTGTGTGCATCTATGCGTGCATGAAGGGGGAGTGTGTGCATGTATTTCTGCATGAAGGGTGGTGTGTGCATGTATGAATGTGTGTAGGTGTAGTGTGTGCATGTATGCATGCATGAAGGGGAAGTGTGTGCATGTATGAGTGTGTGGAGGGGAGTGTGTGAATGAAAGTGGAGGGGGTTGGGGTGTGCATGAATTCGGAGGGATGTGCATATATGTGAGAGCAAATGGGGGAGTTTGTATGTCAGTGTGAGAGCAAGTGGGGGTGTTTGTATGTTAGTGTGAGAGCGTGTGGGGGTGTTTGTATGTGTGCATGAGGTCAGGTGGGGGTATATGTCTGCAACTGTTTGGACAGGTGGGGGCTGTTTGCAAATGTGTGGACGTGTAGGGGTACGTTATGAGGATTCCTGTTGCTGGGTGCATTACCACCAGGGTTCTTGTGGCGGTTTGCTGCCTCCTAATACTGCTGCCTGCCTGGGGGAGCTCACCGCCGGTCGTAGCAGTCAAACTGGACGGGCGTACTGGCGGCATTGTGGCGGTGTGGCTTTGGCCAAACTGCAAGACTCGTAATGTGGCTGTCTTTAGCGCCAGGTCCTAGGTGGTTAGACCGCCACGGCGAGTGTGGTGGTTTCAAGACTGCCACACTCGTAGTGAGGTCCATAAATCTTTCAAATGACACTGACTTGCAATCTGGTATTGTGAGGTGCACAAATCACTCTTATTTCTGTTCTTCCTGAATTGTGACAATTTAAACATTCATGGTTCAAAGAATTGTTTGTTAGAAAGAAATCAATTGACATTCACTTGTTTCCTAACACTTTTAGTAATACCATTAAAGCTTCCTGTGAATCTTGTTGCAAGTTAACTGTTTACCACCATGACAGTGATCATCCATATTACATATATATGCAGGCACATTTAACTTTTCTTTTTCAGTATGTACTGATTGAAAAGTTTTGTCAACGCTTAACATAAAGGTTTCTTTTTGTGTTGAACAATGTTTTCAACAATTGCCTGTAGGTGGAATAGAATGTTACCTACTACATTACAATAACATGAACCTTCAGAAGTGCTGGAAAATGGAAAACCTATTACATTGCTGACTTAATTAATTTTTAGCTTTTATGAAGTCTTTGTATATTCTTTACTCCATTTTGAAACCTACCAAAAATCTACAATCTCATAACCTTCTCTCTTTCTGTAAGTTAAATGCTTGTCAACAATGGGATATTAGCTCAAATGAGGAGTATAGATCACTCATAAGTGAGTTTACTCTGTTCTCATCAAAATCAGGAAGGTAGAACTCTGACAATGTCCTCACCCATAAAGTAACAGTAGACTTTCTTTCTCTAAAGACTGTGCGACCGATATTAAAAAGGTAATATATTGGCAGAAAAGCAAGGACATGGAGTCAACCACGGGCACAAATAGAACATTGGCGAGGAATTAGACACAGCTATTGCATCCAAAGTTATATCTGACTACTATTAATCTTGAGCAACAAAGGTTCCTACTTACGAGGTTACGATTAAATACATTACATTATTTGGTAGCATTCCCAGTACGTGGAACTTGGTTCAAGAATCTTCCCCCATGATGTTGTGATGGTAAGACATCTCAGAGTACATTGCACTTTATGCTCTTTTGCACTCTCTATGTTGTTCCGAGAAAAAGGTTTTTACGTCCGCTATTTTTATCTAAAAGTATTAGAACTAATCAGCTTGCTTATTTATATATACACAATCTGGGAAATGTGGATATAATCCAGGATGTGTTAAATTTTATGTACGCTGCTTATGGAATTCGAAACATGTATTAATAATGCTTTTAGTAATTTTATGATTAAGAAATCTGTATGTTTTATTTATTTATTGGATGTCTTTTATGGTCTTTTTTGTACCGAATAAAGGAAATCGATGATGATGATGACTGTGCGACCTATTATAGCTGCATCTAAACGTAATGCTTCAGATTATGAATGTTTACTGCATAGCCCAAACAAAAAGGAAACTGTTGTCTTTTCACATGCATACCTTTTCGCAAGAGAAATCTGGCAATGCATCTTTCTATGTTTTTCCTTACTCAGTGTGATCAAATTTAATCAGAATATATTCATATTCTTTTCTGTTATGATATGCAATGAAGTATATCACATTCCCCATTGCAATATTTACTAATCCCTTGTCCACTTTCAGATTTTGTCACACACTTATTCTGCAAATGTTTTACAGATGATTAGAGTCTTCTCTAAATCAGTAGCATGTGAAACTGTTTTCTCTAAAGATTCTAGTTTCTATACCACTGATTGACATAGTGGTAATTTTAAACCTTGATGTTTAATTTTGTCTTTACTATTAAGAATAATGATTTCCTGTTTCTCCAAATAAAACATTTCTAAGTTAAATGTTGCGCACTCTTCCTATGTTGGCATTAGGTACATAGGGGGTTATTCCAACTTTGGAGGAAGTGGTAATCCGTCCCAAAAGTGACGGTAAAGTGACGGATATACCACCAGCCGTATTACGAGTCCATTATATCCTATGGAACTCGTAATACGGCTGGTGGTAAATCCGTCACATTTGGGACAGATTACCACCTCCTCCAAAGTTGGAATAACCCCCATAATCTGTTTCTGAGTTTCCATAAGTGCAATATGGAATCTGGTGACTTCTTGTGTGGGAATAGAGAAAAGCAACAGCTTGTTTTAGCTTATTTGCTAATTATTTTTATTCTCATATCTTTTAATAAATTCCTATAATCCAATTATGTTGCTGTCCCATATTTTCTGTCAACTCAGCCTATTGGATATTTAAAAATATGTTAACATTTCCAATGCTCCCTAATGACTTTTTAGATTCTTCATGCACGTGTTTTTTTAAAAACGTGTGGATTTATGACCGAAGTCAAATGCAGAAAGTCTCTAAAAACTATGATGTGTTTACCTCCAAACAAAACATCACTGTCAGTTCTGAGGACCTCTTGCATCTTCAGTTGAATGAAAGCTAGCATAACATTTGATACCATGCTAACCTCATCAATAATCAGAATGTTCAATTTCTTGAGTCTTGAGAAACCCAGGCACTGCATGAAAAGCTCCACCAGATACCTTTAGGCATTTTAGTTTGTTGTCATGTTCCACAGACATGATTCCTTCAATGTGGTGAGGAGCTAGTCCAGAAGGAGCAGTCACAACGCATATAAGATCGCAGCTGATTTTTCTAGCAACAAATGCAGTGAGCACTTTAATCAGAAAACTTTTCCCTGTACTTGCATTGCCACCAAGATAGAGTAGTGCGGGCTTGAATGTTTTACACGTACATTCAGACTTATCGAGTAGCATCCCATGCCCTACAGATTTTGTTATTAGTTGAAATACAATGAGCTGTTCTCCATTTAGTTGTGACATCAAATATTCTAAATAAATGCTCTCACTCCTCACTTGACCAATAACATTTTCTATTTCTTTCAGAATACCAACATCATTTTCTTCATCTTTCATAGCTATTTATGCCTCAATTTCAATGATAGGCTGGCCAAGGGGCTCTTGACTATTAGCCTGTGAGCTCCAGCTGTCTTGTGAGGTGTCTTCTGCAACTTCTGTAGCAATTGTTTCCTCATGTTGGATTTCATCATTTATAATTTTCTGGCATGTGAGAAACACTTCACATTGAATGCTATCCTTGACTGCATTGAGAGCATCTTCATAGCAGTCATAATCACCTAGCAGTTCAGCTTCTGAACATCAAGGTTTAAAAAGTTGCAACAGAGCCAGATAAAATAATTCTCTTTTCTCACCCATTTAACAGCTCAATGTATAATGATTAATGAGACTTATTTTTGCATATCTCATTAACCTCTTCACTGACAGGCCTTTTCCCCCTCAGGTGCCATGCCTTCTTTTTGGCTATTTGGGGCAGTTCACGCTTAGGCCCTCATAACATTTTGTCCACATAAGCTACCCACGCCAAATTTGCAGAAGAAGGCTTGTGTTTTTTTCCCTGAAAATTGGTGCTAAAATCACCATTTCCCAGCTTTCAGGAACAGGCAGACTTGAATCAGAAAACTCAATTTTTCATCACAATTGTGGCATTTTATTGGGACATACCCCATTTTTACTATTTTTTGAGCTTTCAACCTCCGTCCAGGTAGTGACAGAAATGGGTGTGATACCAATGCTGGATCGATGAAAGATAACCATTTCAGAAAAGTAGACAACATTCTGAATTCAGCAAGGGGTAATTTGTGCAGCTCCTACAAGAGTTTCCTACAGAAAATAACACCTGAAATGAAAAAAAAATATTGAAATTGATGTAAGAAAACAGACATTTTACTCCACGTTTTAATATGTAACTTTTTCCTGCAATGTCAGATTTTTTAAAGCAATATACCGTTACGTCTGCTGGACTCTTCTGGTTGCAGGGATATATAGGGCTTGTAGGTTCATCAAGAACCCTAGGTACCCAGAGCCAATAAATGAGCTTCACCTTGTAATGGGTTTTCATTCTATACCAGTTATACAGCAATTCATGTGGTGAAATATTTTGGCATACACCAAGTCTCCTGATAAAAATGGTTCCTCACTTGCGCGACAGGAAATGCCCCAAAACACAACCTGGACACATCGCATATTCCCAAAGAAAACATAGTTGCTTTTTGCAAAGTGACTAGGTGTTGATGTTGGCCTCTAGCTCAGCCGGCACCTAGGGAAACCTACCAAATCTGTTCATTTTTGAAAACTAGACACCTAGGGGAATCCAAGATGGGGTGACCTGTGGGGCTCTCACATGGTTCTGTTACCCAGAATCCTTTGCAAACCTCAAAATCTTACCCAAACAATACTTTTTCCTCAAATTTTGGTGACAGAAAGTTCTGGAATATGACAGGAGCCACAAACTTCCTTCCACCCAGCATTTCCCCAAGTCTCCCAATAAAAATGATACCTCACTTGTGTGGATAGGCCTAGCAACCATAAAAGGAAATGCACCAAAACACAACGTGGACACATCACATATTCCCAAAGAAAACAGAGCTGTTTTTTGCAAAGTGCCTAGCTGTGGATTTTGTCCTCTAGCTCAGCTGGCACCCAGGGAAACCTACCAAATCCTTGCATTTTTAAAAACTAGATACCTAGGGAAATCCAAGATGGGGTGACTTGTGGGGCTCTCACCAGGTTCTGTTACTCAGAATCCTTTGCAAACCTAAAGATTTTGCCCAAAAATACTTTTTCTTCACATTTCGGTGACAGAAAGTTCTGGAATCTGATAGGAACCACAAATTTCATTCCACCCAGCATTTTCCCAAGTCTCCAGATACCAATGGTGCCTCACTTGTGTGGGTAGGCCTAGCAACCGCAACACGAAATGCCCCAAAACACAACGTGGACACATCTAATTTTTCCAAAGGAAACAGAACTGTTTTTTTCCAAAGTGCCTAGCTGTGGATTTTGGCCTCTAGCTCAGCTGGCACCCAGGGAAACCTACCAAACCTGCACATTTTTAAATACTAGACACCTAGGGGAATCTAAGATGGGGTGACTTGTGGGGCTCTCACCAGGTTCTGTTACCCAGAATCCTTTGCAAACCTCAAAATCTGATCAAAAAAACACTTTTTCCTTCCATTTTGGTGACGGAAAGTTCTGTAATCTGAGAGGAGCCACACATTCCGTTCCACCTAGTGTTTCCCCAAGTCACCTGATAAAAATGGTACCTCACTTGGCCTAGCACCCGCCAAAGGAAATGCCCCAAAACACAACGTGGACACATCACATTTTCCCAAAGAAAACAGAACTGTTTTTTTCAAAGTGCCTAGCTGTGGATTTTGGCCTCTAGCTCAGCTGGCACCTAGGGAAACCTACCAAACCTTCACAATTTTAAATACTAGACACCTAGGGGAATCCAAGATGGGGTGACTTGTGGGGCTCTCACCAGGTTCTGCTACCCAGAATCCTTTCAAACAACAAAATGTGTCCAAAAAAACACTTTTTCCTCTCATTTCAGTGACAGAAAGTTCTGGAATCTGAGAGGAGCCACAAATTTCCTTCCACCCAGTGTTCCCTGAAGTCTCATTAGAAAAATGGGACCTCACTTGTGTGGGTAGACCTAGTGCCCGCAACAGGAAATGCCCCAAAACACAACGGCGACACATCTCATTTTCCCAAAGAAAACAGACCTGTTTTTTGCAAAGTGCCAACCTGAGGATTTTGGCCTCCAGCTCAGCCGGTACCTGGGGAAACCTAGCAAACCTGTACATTTTTTAAAACTAGACACCTAGGGGAATTCATGATGGGGTGACCTGTGGGGCTCTCACCAGGTTCTGTTAGACAGAATCCTTAGCATATCTCAAAATTTGGTCATAAAACAGTTTTTCCTCACATTTTGGTGACAGAAAGCTCCAGAATATGAGAGGAGCCACAAATTTCCTTCCACCCATCGTTCCCCTTAGTCTCCTGATAAAAATGGTACCTCACTTGTGTGGGTAGGCCTAGCACCCGCCACAGGAAATGCCCCTAAAACACAATGTGGACACATCACATTTTCCCTAGGAAAACATAGCTGTTTTTTGCAAAGTGCCTAGCTGTGGATTCTGGCCTCTAGCTCAGCTGGCACCTAGGGAAACCTACCAAACCTTCACAATTTTAAATACTAGACACCTAGGGGAATCCAAGATGGGGTGACTTGTGGGGCTCTCACCAGGTTCTGCTACCCAGAATCCTTTCAAACAACAGAATAACCAAAAAAACACTTTTTCCTCTCATTTCAGTGACAGAAAGTTCTGGAATCTGAGAGGAGCCACAAATTTCCTTCCACCCAGTGTTCCCTGAAGTCTCATTATAAAAATGGGACCTCACTTGTGTGGGTAGACCTAGCGCCCGCAACAGGAAATGCCCCAAAACACAACGGCAACACATCTAATTTTCCCAAAGAAAACAGAGCTGTTTTTTGCAAAGTGCCAACCTAAGGATTTTGGCCTCTAGCTCAGCCGGCACCTTGGGAAACCTAGCAAACCTGCACATTTTTTAAAACTAGCCACCTAAGGGAATCCATGATGGGGTGACTTGTGGGTGCTCTCACCAGGTTCTCTACCCAGAATCCTTCACAATCCTCACAATTTGGCCAAAAAAACACTTTTTCCTCATATTTCGGTGACAGAAAGTTCTGGAATCTGAAAGGAGCCATGAATTTAATTCCACCCAGCGTTCCCCCAAGTATACCGATAAAAATGGTAGCTCACTGGTGTCGCTAGGTCTAGCGCCCACAACAGGAAATGCCCCAAAACACAATGTGGACACATAACATTTTCCCAATGAAAAGAGACCTGTTTCTTGCAAAGTGCCTACCTGTGTATTTTGGCCTCTAGCTCAGCTGGCACCTAGGGAAACCTAGAAACCTGCAAATTTTTTAGAACTAGATTCACAGGAGAATCAAAGATGGGTGACAGGCGGGGCTCTCACCAGGTTTTGTTACCCAGAATCCTTAGCCAACCTCAAAAGTTGGCCAAAAAAACACCTTTTCCTTCATTTCCGTGACAGAAAGTTCTGGAATCTGAGAGCAGCCATAAATTTCCTTCCACCCAGTGTTCCCCAAAGTCTCCTTATAAAAATAGTACCTCAATTGTATGGGTAGACCTATCGCCCTCAACAGGAAATGCCCCAAAACACAACGTGGACACATCAAATTTTCCCAAAGAAAACAGACCTGTTTTTTGCAAAGTGCCTAGCTGTGGATTTCGGCCTCTAGCTCAGCCGGCACCTAAGGAAACCTACCAAACCTGCACATTTTTAAAAACTAGACACCTCGGGGAATCATAGATGGGGTGACTTGTGGGGCTCTCACCAAGTTCTGTTACCCAGAATCCTTTGCAAACCTCATAAAGTGTCCAAAAAATACTTTTTCCTCTCATTTCGGTGACAAAAAGTTCTGGAATCTGAGAGGAGCCACGAATTTCGTTCCACCCAGTGTTCCCCGAAGTCTCATTATAAAAATGGTACCTCACTTGTGTGGGTAGACCTAGCGCCCGCAACAGGAAATGCCCCAAAACACAACGTGGACACATCAACTTTTCCCAAAGAAAACAGACCTGTTTTATGCAAAGTGCCTACCTGTGGATTCCGGCCTCTAGCTCACCCGGCACCTAGGGAAACCTATCAAACCTGCACATTTTTAAAAACTAGACACCTCGGGGAATCATAGATGGGGTGACTTGTGGGGCTCTCACCAAGTTCTGTTACCCAGAATCCTTTGCAAACCTCAAAATGTGTCCCCAAAAATACTTTTTCCTCTCATTTCGGTGACAAAACGTTCTGGAATCTGAGAGGAGCCACGAATTTCGTTCCACCCAGTGTTCCCCGAAGTCTTATTATAAAAATGGTACCTCACTTGTGTGGGCAGACCTAGCGCCCACAACAGGAAATGCCCCAAAACAAAACGTGGACACATGAACTTTTCCCAAAGAAATCAGACCTGTTTTTTGCAAAGTGCCTAGCTGAGGATTTTGGCCTCTAGCTCACCCGGCACCTAGGGAAACCTAGAAAACCTGCACATTTTATAAAACTCGACATGTAGGGGAATCCAGGATGGGGTGACTTGTGGGGCTCTCATCAGGTTCTGTTCCCAGAATCCTTTGCAAACCTCAACATTTTGCCCAAAAAATACTTTTTACTCACATTTCGGTGACAGAAAGTTCTGGAATCTGATAGGAGCCACACATTCTATTCCACCCAGCATTTCCGCAAGTCTCCCAATACAAATGGTACATCACTTATGTGGGTAGGCCTAGAAACCGCGACAAGAAATGCCCCAAAACACAACGTGGACACATCACATATTCCCAAAGAAAACAGAGCTGTTTTTTGCAAAGTGCCTAGCTGTGGCTTTTGGCCTTTAGCTCAGCTGGCACCTAGGGAAACCTACCAAATCCTTGCATTTTATAAAACTAGATACCTAGGGGAATCCAAGATGAGGTGACTTGTGGGGCTCTCACCAGGTTCTGTTACCCAGAATCCTTTCCAAACCTCAAAATGTGTCCAAAAAACACTCTTACCTCTCATTTCAGTGACAGAAAGTTCTGGAATCTGAGAGGAGCCACGAATTTCCTTCCACCCAGTGTTCCCCAAAGTCTCATTATAAAAATGATACCTCACTTGTGTGGGTAGACCTAGCACCTGCAACTAGAAATGCCCCAAAACACAACGGCAACACATCAAATTTTCCCAAAGAAAACAGACCTGTTTTTTTGCAAAGTGCCTATCTGTGGATTTTGGCCTCTAGCTCAGCCGACACCTAGGGAAACCAAGAAAACCTGTAACATTTTTAAAACTAGAAATCTAGGGGAATCCAAGATGGGGTGACTTTTGTGGCTCTCACCACGTTCTGTTACCCAGAATCCTTTGCAAACCTCAAAGTTATGCCAAAAAATACTTTTTCCTGAAATTTCGGTGACACAAAGTTCTAGAATCTGATAGGAACCACAAATTTCCTTCCACCCAGCATTTCCCCAAGTGTCCTGATACTAATGGTGCCTCACTTGTGTGGGTAGGCCCAGCAAGCGCGACACGAAATGCCCCAAAACACAACATGGACACATCACATTTTCACAAAGAAAACAGAACTGTTTTTTTGCAAAGTGCCTAGCTGTGGATTTTGGCCTCTAGCTCAGGTGGCACCTAGGGAAACCTATCAAACCTGCACATTTTTAAATACTAGACACGCAGGGGAATCCAGGGAGGGTGACATGTGGGGCTCTCACCAGGTTCTGTTACCCAGAATCCTTTGCAATCCTCAAACTTTGGTCAAACAAACACTTTTTCCTTCCATTTCGGTGACGGAAAGTTCTGTAATTTGAGAGAAGCCACAAATTTTGTTCCAACTAGTGTTTCCCCAAGTCTCATCATAAAAATGGTACTTCACTTGTGTGGGTAGACCTAACGGCCGCAACAGGAAATGCCCCAAAACACAACTGCGACACAACTCATTTTCCCTAAGAAAACAGAGCTGTTTTTTGCAAAAGTGCCAACCTGAGGATTTTGGCCTATCTCAGCCGGCACCTGGGGAAACCTAGCAAACCTGCAAATTTTTTAAAACTAGACACCTAGGGGAATCCATGATGGGGTGACTTGTGGGGCTCTCACCAAGTTCTGTTAACCAGAATCCTTAGCATACCTCAAAATGTGGCCAAAAAAATACTTTTTCGTCACATTTTGGTGACAGAAAGCTCCAGAATCTGAGAGGAGCCACAAATTTCTTCCACCCAGCGTTCCCCAAGTCGCATGATAAAAATGGTACCTCACTTGTCTGGGTAGGCCTAGCACCCGCCACAGGAAATGCAGCTAAAACACAATGTGGACACGTCACATTTTCCCTAGGAAAACAGAGTTGTTTTTTGCAAAGTGCCTAGCTGTGGAATCTGACCTCTAGCTCAGCCGGCACCTAGGGAAACCTAGCAAACCTTCACATTTTTTAAAACTAGACACCTAGGGGAATCCAAGATGAGGTGACTTGTGGGGCTCTCATCAGGTTCTGTTACCCAGAATCCTTCGCAATCCTCCAAATTTGGCCAAAAAAACACTTTTTCCTCAGATTTTGGTGACAGAAAGTTCTGTAATCTGACAGGAGCCACACATTTCCTTCCACCTAGTGTTTCCCCAAGTCTCTCGATAAAAATGGTAACTCACTTGTGTTGTTAGGCCTAGAACTCGCCACAGGAAATTCCCCAAAACATAATATGGACACATCACATTTTCCCAAAGAAAACAGATCTGTTTTTTGCAAAGTGCCTAGCTGCTGATTTAGGCCTCTAGCTCAGTCAGCACTTAGGGAAACCTAGCAAACCTTCAAATTTTTTAAAACTAGACATCTAGGGGAATCCAAGATGGGGTGACTTGTGAGGCTCTCACCAGGTTCTGTTACCCAGAATCCTTTTCAAACCTCAAAATGTGTCCAAAAAAACACTTTTTCGTCTCATTTCGGTGACAGTAAGTTCTGGAATCTGAGAGGAGCCACAGATTTCATTCCACCCACCGTTCCCCCAAGTATCCCGATAAAAATGGTACCTCACTTGTGTTGCTAGGTCTATCGGCCACGACAGGAAATGCCCCAAAACACAACGTGGACACATTACATTTTCCCAATGAAAAGAGACCTGTTTTTTGCAAAGTGCCTAGCTGTGGATTTTGGCCTCTAGCTCAGCTGGAACCTAGGGAAACCTGCACATTTTTTTAAACTAGACCCATTGGGGAATCCAAGATGGGGTGACAGGTGGGGCTCTCACCACGTTTTGTTACCCAGAATGCTTAACCAACCTCAAAATGTGGCCAAAAAACACCTTTTCCTTCATTTCGGTGACAGAAAGTTCTGGAATCTGAGAGCAGCCACAAATTTCCTCCCACCCAGTGTTCCCCAAAGTCTCCTTATAAAAATGGTACCTCACTTGTGTGGGTAGACCTATCGTCCACGACAGGAAATGCCCCAAAACACAACGTGGACACATTAAATTTTCCCAACGAAAACAGACCTTTTTTTTGTAAAGTGCAGAGCTGTGGATTCCGGCCTCTAGCTCAGCCGGCACCTAGGGAAACCTACTAAACCTGTACATTTTTAAAAACTAGCCACCTAGGGGAATTATAGATGGGGTGGTTTGTGGGGCTCTCACCAAGTTCTGTTACCCAGAATCCTTTGCAAACCTCAAAATGTGTCCAAAAAAATACTTTTTCCTCTCCTTTCGGTGACAAAAAGTTCTGGCATCTGAGAGGAGCCACAAATTTCCTTCCACCCAGTGTTCCCCGAAGTCTCATTATAAAAATGGTACCTCACTTGTGTGAGTAGAACTAGCGCCCGCAACAGGAAATGCCCCAGAACATGTGGACACATCTCATTTTCCCAAAGAAAACAGAGCTGTTTTTTGCAAAGTGCCAACCTGAGGATTTTGGCATCTAGCTCAGCCGGCACCTGGGGAAACCTAGCAAACCTGCACATTTTTTAAAACTAGACACCTAGGGAAATCCATGATGGGGTGACTTGTAGGGCTCTCACCAAGTTCTGTTAGCCAGAATCCTTAGCATACCTCAAAATTTGGCCATAAAAACACTTTTTTCCTGACATTTTGGTGACAGAAAGCTCCAGAATCTGAGAGGAGCCACAAATTTCCTTCCACCCAGCGTTCACTATGTCTCCAGATAAAAATGGTACCTCACTTGTGTAGGTAGGCCTAGCACCCGCCACAGGATATGCCCCTAAAACACAATGTGGACACATCACATTTTCCGTAAGAAAACAGATCTGTTTTTTGCAAAGTGCCTAGCTGTGGATTCTGGCCTCTAGCTCAGCTGATACCTAGGGAAACCTAGCAAACCTGCAGATTTTTTTAAACTAGACACCTAGGGGAATCCAAGATGGCGTGACTTGTGGGGCTCTCACCAGGTTCTGTTACCCAGAATCCTTTGCAAACCTCAAAATTTGGCCAAAAAAACAGTTTTTCCTCACATCTCGTGACAGAAAGTTATGTAATCTGAAAGAAGCCACAAATTTCCTTCCACCTAGTGTTTCCCCACGTCTTCCGATAAAAATGGTAACTCACTTTTGTTGTTAGGCCCAGCACCCGCCACAGGAAATACCCCAAAGCACAACGTGGACACACCACATTTTCCCTAAGAAAACAGAGCTGTTTTTTGCAAAGTGCCTAGCTGTGGATTCTGGCCTCTAGCTCAGCCAGCACCTAGGGAAACCTGGCAAACATGCACATTTCTTAAAACTAGACACCTAGGGGAATCCAAGATGAGGTGACTTGTGGGGCTCTCACTAGGTTCTGTTACCCAGAATCCTTCTCAAACCTCAAATATTGGCGAAAAAAACACTTTTTCCTCACATTACGGTGACAGAAAGTTCTGTAATCTGAGAGGAACCACAAATTTCCTTCCACCTAGTGTTTCCCCAAATCTCCTGATAAAAATGGTTACTCACTTGTGTTGTTAGGCCTAGCACCTGCCACAGGAAATGCCCCAAAACACAATGTGGACACATAAAATTTTCCCTAAGAAAACAGATCTGTTTTTTGCAAAGTGCCTAGCTGTGGATTCTGGCCTCTAGCTCAGCTGGTACCTATGGAAACCTAGCAAACCTGCACATTTTGTTAAACTAGACACCTAGGGGAATCCAAGATGGCGTGACTTGTGGGGCTCTCACCAGGTTCTGTCACCCAGAATCCTTCACAAACCTCAAAATTTGGCCAAAAAAACAGTTTTTCCTCACATCTCGGTGACAGAAAGTTATGTAATCTGAAAAAAGCCACAATTTCCTTCCACCTAGTGTTTCCCCAAGTCTCCCAATAAAAATGGTAACTCACTTGTGTTGTTAGGCCTAGCACCCGCCACAGGAAATGCCCCAAAGCACAACGTGGACACACCACATTTTCCCTAAGAAAACAGAGCTGTTTTTTGAAAAGTGCCTAGCTGTGGATTCTGGCCTCTAGCTCAGCCAGCACCTAGGGAAACCTAGCAAACATGCACATTTCTTAAAACTAGACACATAGGGGAATCCAAGATGAGGTGACTTGTGGGGCTCTCTCCAGGTTCTGTTACCCAGAATCCTTCGCAAACCTCAAATATTGGCGAAAAAAACACTTTTTCATCACATTACGGTGACAGAAAGTTCTGTAATCTGAGAGGAGCCACAACTTTCCTTCCACCTAGTGTTTCCCCAAATCTCCTGATAAAAATGGTTACTCACTTGTGTTGTTAGGCCTAGCACCTGCCACAGGAAATGCCCCAAAACACAACGTGGACACATCACATTTTCCCAGAGAAAAAAAATCAGTTTTTTGCAAAGTGCCTCGCTGTGGATTTCGGCCTCTCACTCAGCCGGCACCTAGGGAAACCTAGCAAACCTTCATATTTTTTAAAACTAGACATCTAGAGGAATCCAAGATGGGGTGATTTGTGGGGCTCTCACCAGGTTCTGTTACCCAGAATCGTTTCCAAACCTCAAAATGTGTCCAAAAAAACACTGTATCCTCTCATTTCGGTGACAGTAAGTTCTGGAATCTGAGAGGAGCCACAAATTTCCTTCCACCCAGCGTTCCCCCAAGTCTGCAGATAAAAATGGTACATCAATTGTGTGGGTAGGCCTAACAACCGCAACAGGAAAAGCCCAAAAACACAACGTGGACACATCTAATTTTCCCAAAGAAAACAGAGCTGTTTTTTGCAAAGTGCCTAGCTGAGGATTTTGGCCTCTAGCTTAGCCGGCACCTGGGGAAACCTAGCAAACCTGCACATTTTTTAAAACTAGACACCTAGGGGAATCCATGATGGGGTGACTTGTAGGGCTCTCACTAGGTTCTGTTACCCAGAATCCTTAGCATACCTCAAAATTTGGCCAAAAAAACACTTTTTCCTCACATTTTGGTGACAGAAAGCTCCAGAATCTAAAAGGAGCCACAAATTTCCTTCCACCCAGCGTTCACCAAGTCTCCCGATAAAAATGGTACCTCACTTGTGTGGGTAGGCCTAGCACACGCCACAGGAAATGCCCCTAAAACACAATGTGGACACATCACATTTTCCCTAAGAAAACAGAGCTGTTTTTTGCAAAGTGCCTAGCTGTGGATTCTGGCCTCTAGCTCAGCTGGTACCTAGGGAAACCTAGCAAACCTGCACATTTTTTAAAACTAGACATCTAGGGGAATCCAAGATGGCATGATTTGTGGGGCTCTCACCAGGTTCTGTTACCCAGAATCCTTCGCAAACCTCAAAATTTGGCCAAAAAAACAGTTTATCCTCACATCTCGTTGACAGAAAGTTATGTAATCTGAAAGAAGCCACACATTTCCTTCCACCTAGTGTTTCCCCAAGTCTCCCGATAAAAATGGTAACTCACTTGTGTTGTTAGGCCTAGCACCCGCCACAGGAAATGCCCCAAAACACAACGTGGACACACCACATTTTCCCTAAGAAAACAGAGCTGTTTTTTGCAAAGTGCCTAGCTGTGGATTCTGGCCTCTAGCTCAGCCAGCACCTGGGGAAACCTAGCAAACATGCACATTTCTTAAAACTAGACACCTAGGGGAATCCAAGATGAGGTGACTTGTGGGGCTCTCACCAGGTTCTGTTACCCAGAATCCTTCGCAAACCTCAAATATTGGCGAAAAAAACACTTTTTCCTCACATTACGGTGACAGAAAGTTCTGTAATCTGAGAGGAACCATAAATTTCCTTCCACCTAGTGTTTCCCCAAATCTCCTGATAAAAATGGTTACTCACTTGTGTTGTTAGGCCTAGCACCTGCCACAGGAAATGCCCCAAAACACAATGTGGACACATAACATTTTCCCTAAGAAAACAGATCTGTTTTTTGCAAAGTGCCTAGCTGTGGATTCTGGCCTCTAGCTCAGCTGGTATCTAGGGAAACCTAGCAAACCTGCACATTTTTTTAAACTAGACACCTAGGGGAATCCAAGATGGCGTGACTTGTGGGGCTCTCACCAGGTTCTGTTATCCAGAATCCTTTGCAAACCTCAAAATTTGGCCAAAAAAACAGTTTTTCCTCACATCTCGGTGACAGAAAGTTATGTAATCTGAAAGAAGCCACAAATTTCCTTCCACCTAGTGTTTCACCAAGTCTCCCAATAAAAATGGTAACTCACTTGTGTTGTTAGGCCTAGCACCCAC
Source organism: Pleurodeles waltl (assembly GCF_031143425.1). NCBI lineage: Eukaryota > Metazoa > Chordata > Amphibia > Caudata > Salamandridae > Pleurodeles > Pleurodeles waltl. The sequence continues at coordinate 1,063,960,297 of NC_090437.1, forward strand.
CACAGGAAATGCCCCAAAGCCCAACGTAGACACACCACATTTTCCCTAAGAAAACAGAGCTGTTTTTTGCAAAGTGCCTAGCTGTGGATTCTGGCCTCTAGCTCAGCCAGCACCTAGGGAAACCTAGCAAACATGCACATTTCTTAAAACTAGACACCTAGGGGAATCCAAGATGAGGTGACTTGTGGGGCTCTCATGAGGTTCTGTTACCCAGAATCCTTCGCAAACCTCAAAATTTGGCCAAAAAAACAGTTTTTCCTCACATCTCGGTGACAGAAAGTTATGTAATCTGAAAGAAGCCACAAATTTCCTTCCACCTAGTGTTTCCCCAAGTCTCCCAATAAAAATGGTAACTCACTTGTGTTGTTAGGCCTAGCACCCGCCACAGGAAATGCCCCAAAACACAACGTGGACACACCACATTTTCCCTAAGAAAACAGAGCTGTTTTTTGCAAAGTGCCTAGCTGTGGATTCTGGCCTCTAGCTCAGCCAGCACCTGGGGAAACCTAGCAAACATGCACATTTCTTAAAACTAGACACCTAGGGGAATCCAAGATGAGGTGACTTGTGGGGCTCTCACCAGGTTCTGTTACCCAGAATCCTTCGCAAACCTCAAATATTGGCGAAAAAAACACTTTTTCCTCACATTACGGTGACGGAAAGTTCTGTAATCTGAGAGGAACCAAACATTTCCTTCCACCTAGTGTTTCCCCAAATCTCCTGATAAAAATGGTTACTCACTTGTGTTGTTAGGCCTAGCACCTGCCACAGGAAATGCCCCAAAACACAATGTGGACACATAACATTTTCCCTAAGAAAACAGATCTGTTTTTTGCAAAGTGCCTAGCTGTGGATTCTGGCCTCTAGCTCAGCTGGTATCTAGGGAAACCTAGCAAACCTGCACATTTTTTTAAACTAGACACCTAGGGGAATCCAAGATGGCGTGACTTGTGGGGCTCTCACCAGGTTCTGTTACCCAGAATCCTTTGCAAACCTCAAAATTTGGCCAAAAAAACAGTTTTTCCTCACATCTCGGTGACAGAAAGTTATGTAATCTGAAAGAAGCCACAAATTTCCTTCCACCTAGTGTTTCCCCAAGTCTCCCAATAAAAATGGTAACTCACTTGTGTTGTTAGGCCTAGCACCCGCCACAGGAAATGCCCCAAAGCACAACGTGGACACACCACATTTTCCCTAAGAAAACAGAGCTGTTTTTTGCAAAGTGCCTAGCTGTGGATTCTGGCCTCTAGCTCAGCCAGCACCTAGGGAAACCTAGCAAACATGCACATTTCTTTAAACTAGACACCTAGGGGAATCCAAGATGAGGTGACTTGTGGGGCTCTCATCAGGTTCTGTTACCCAGAATCCTTCGCAAACCTCAAAATTTGGCCAAAAAAACAGTTTTTCCTCACATCTCGGTGACAGAAAGTTATGTAATCTGAAAGAAGCCACAAATTTCCTTCCACCTAGTGTTTCCCCAAGTCTCCCGATAAAAATGGTAACTCACTTGTGTTGTTAGGCCTAGCACCCACCACAGGAAATGCCCCAAAGCACAACGTGGACACACCACATTTTCCCTAAGAAAACAGAGCTGTTTTTTGCAAAGTGCCTAGCTGTGGATTCTGGCCTCTAGCTCAGCCAGCACCTAGGGAAACCTAGCAAACATGCACATTTCTTAAAACTAGACACCTAGGGGAATCCACGATGAGGTGACTTGTGGGGCTCTCACCAGGTTCTGTTACCCAGAATCCTTCGCAAACCTCAAATATTGGCGAAAAAAACACTTTTTCCTCACATTACGGTGACAGAAAGTTCTGTAATCTGAGAGGAGCCACAAATTTCCTTCCACCTAGTGTTTCCCCAAATCTCCTGATAAAAATGGTTACTCACTTGTGTTGTTAGGCCTAGCACCTGCCACAGGAAATGCCCCAAAACACAACGTGAACACATCACATTTCCCCAGAGAAAAAAGATCTGTTTTTTGCAAAGTGCCTCGCTGTGGATTTCGGCCTCTCACTCAGCCGGCAGCTAGGGAAACCTAGCAAACCTTCATATTTTTTAAAACTAGACATCTAGAGGAATCCAAGATGGGGTGATTTGTGGGGCTCTCACCAGGTTCTGTTACCCAGAATCCTTTCCAAACCTCAAAATGTGTCCAAAAAAACACTATATCCTCTCATTTCGGTGACAGTAAGTTCTGGAATCTGAGAGGAGCCACAAATTTCCTTCCACCCAGCGTTCCCCCAAGTCTCCAGATAAAAATGGTACATCAATTGTGTGGGTAGGCCTAACAACCGCAACAGGAAAAGCCCAAAAACACAACGTGGACACATCTAATTTTCCCAAAGAAAACAGAGCTGTTTTTTGCAAAGTGCCTAGCTGAGGATTTTGGCCTCTAGCTTAGCCGGCACCTGGGGAAACCTAGCAAACCTGCACATTTTTTAAAACTAGACACCTAGGGGAATCCATGATGGGGTGACTTGTGGGGCTCTCACTAGGTTCTGTTACCCAGAATCCTTAGCATACCTCAAAATTTGGCGAAAAAAACACTTTTTCCTCACATTTTGGTGACAGAAAGCTCCAGAATCTAAAAGGAGCCACACATTTCCTTCCACCCAGCGTTCACTAAGTCTCCCGATAAAAATGGTACCTCATTTGTGTGGGTAGGCCTAGCACCCGCCACAGGAAATGCCCCTAAAACACAATGTGGACACATCACATTTTCCCTAAGAAAACAGAGCTGTTTTTTGCAAAGTGCCTAGCTGTGGATTCTGGCCTCTAGCTCAGCTGGTACCTAGGGAAACCTAGCAAACCTGCACATTTTTTAAAACTAGACATCTAGGGGAATCCAAGATGGCGTGACTTGTGGGGCTCTCACCAGGTTCTGTTACCCAGAATCCTTCGCAAACCTCAAAATTTGGCCAAAAAAACAGTTTTTCCTCACATCTCGTTGACAGAAAGTTATGTAATCTGAAAGAAGCCACACATTTCCTTCCACCTAGTGTTTCCCCAAGTCTCCCGATAAAAATGGTAACTCACTTGTGTTGTTAGGCCTAGCACCCGCCACAGGAAATGCCCCAAAACACAACGTGGACACACCACATTTTCCCTAAGAAAACAGAGCTGTTTTTTGCAAAGTGCCTAGCTGTGGATTCTGGCCTCTAGCTCAGCCAGCACATGGGGAAACGTAGCAAACATGCACATTTCTTAAAACTAGACACCTAGGGGAATCCAAGATGAGGTGACTTGTGGGGCTATCACGAGGTTCTGTTACCCAGAATCCTTCGCAAACCTCAAATATTGGCAAAAAAAACACTTTTTCCTCACATTACGGTGACAGAAAGTTCTGTAATCTGAGAGGAACCAAAAATTTCCTTCCACCTAGTGTTTCCCCAAATCTCCTGATAAAAATGGTTACTCACTTGTGTTGTTAGGCCTAGCACCTGCCACAGGAAATGCCCCAAAACACAATGTGGACACATAACATTTTCCCTAAGAAAACAGATCTGTTTTTTGCAAAGTGCCTAGCTGTGGATTCTGGCCTCTAGCTCAGCTGGTATCTAGGGAAACCTAGCAAACCTGCACATTTTTTTAAACTAGACACCTAGGGGAATCCAAGATGGCGTGACTTGTGGGGCTCTCACCAGGTTCTGTTACCCAGAATCCTTTGCAAACCTCAAAATTTGGCCAAAAAAACAGTTTTTCCTCACATCTCGGTGACAGAAAGTTATGTAATCTGAAAGAAGCCACAAATTTCCTTCCACCTAGTGTTTCCCCAAGTCTCCCAATAAAAATGGTAACTCACTTGTGTTGTTAGGCCTAGTACTCGCCACAGGAAATGCCCCAAAGCACAACGTGGACACACCACATTTTCCCTAAGAAAACAGAGCTGTTTTTTGCAAAGTGCCTAGCTGTGGATTCTGGCCTCTAGCTCAGCCAGCACCTAGGGAAACCTAGCAAACATGCACATTTCTTAAAACTAGACACCTAGGGGAATCCAAGATGAGGTGACTTATGGGGCTCTCATCAGGTTCTGTTACCCAGAATCCTTCGCAAACCTCAAAATTTGGCCAAAAAAACAGTTTTTCCTCACATCTCGGTGACAGAAAGTTATGTAATCTGAAAGAAGCCACAAATTTCCTTCCACCTAGTGTTTCCCCAAGTCTCCCAATAAAAATTGTAACTCACTTGTGTTGTTAGGCCTAGCACCCGCCACAGGAAATGCCCCAAAGCACAACGTGGACACACCACATTTTCCCTAAGAAAACAGAGCTGTTTTTTGCAAAGTGCCTAGCTGTGGATTCTGGCCTCTAGCTCAGCCAGCACCTAGGGAAACCTAGCAAACATGCACATTTCTTAAAACTAGACACCTAGGGGAATCCAAGATGAGGTGACTTGTGGGGCTCTCACCAGGTTCTGTTACCCAGAATCCTTCGCAAACCTCAAATATTGGCGAAAAAAACACTTTTTCCTCACATTACGGTGACAGAAAGTTCTGTAATCTGAGAGGAGCCAAATTTCCTTCCACCTAGTGTTTCCCCAAATCTCCTGATAAAAATGGTTACTCACTTGTGTTGTTAGGCCTAGCACCTGCCACAGGAAATGCCCCAAAACACAACGTGGACACATCACATTTCCCCAGAGAAAAAAGAGCTGTTTTTTGCAAAGTGCCTCGCTGTGGATTTCGGCCTCTCACTCAGCCGGCACCTAGGGAAACCTAGCAAACCTTCACATTTTTTAAATCTAGACATCTAGAGGAATCCAAGATGGGGTGATTTGTGGGGCTCTCACCAGGTTCTGTTACCCAGAATCCTTTCCAAACCTCAAAATGTGTCTAAAAAAACACTGTATCCTCTCATTTCGGTGACAGTAAGTTCTGGAATCTGAGAGGAGCCACAAATTTCCTTCCACCATTCGTTCCCCCAAGTCTCCAGATAAAAATGGTACATCAATTGTGTGGGTAGGCCTAACAACCGCAACAGGAAAAGCCTCAAAACACAACGTGGACACATCTAATTTTCCCAAAGAAAACAGAGCTGTTTTTTGCAAAGTGCCTAGCTGAGGATTTTGGCCTCTAGCTTAGCCGGCACCTGGGGAAACCTAGCAAACCTGCACATTTTTGAAAACTAGACACCTAGGGGAATCCATGATGGGGTGACTTGTGGGGCTCTCACTAGGTTCTGTTACCCAGAATCCTTAGCATACCTCAAATAATTTCCAAAAAAACACTTTTTCCTCAAATTTTGGTGACAGAAAGCTCCAGAATCTAAGAGGAGCCACAAATTTCCTTCCACCCAGCGTTCACTAAGTCTCCCGATAAAAATGGTACCTCACTTGTGTGGGTAGGCCTAGCACCCGCCACAGGAAATGCCCCTAAAACACAATGTGGACACATCAAATTTTCCCTAAGAAAACAGAGCTGTTTCTTGCAAAGTGCCTAGCTGTGGATTCTGGCCTCTAGCTCAGCTGGTACCTAGGGAAACTTAGCAAACATGCACATTTTTTAAAACTAGACACCTAGGGGAATCCAAGATGGGGTGACTTGTGGGGCTCTCACCAGGTTCTGTTACCCAGAATCCTTTGCAAACCTCAAAATTTGGCCCCAAAAACATTTTTTCCTCACATCTCGGTGACAGAAAGTTCTGTAATCTGAAAGAAGCCCCAAATTTCCTTCCACCTAGTGTTTCCCCAAGTCTCCCGATAAAAATGGTAACTCACTTGTGTTGTTAGGCCTAGCACCCGCCACAGGAAATGCCCCAAAGCACAACGTGGACACACCACATTTTTCGCAAGAAAACAGAGCTGTTTTTTGCAAAGTGCCTAGCTGTGGATTCTGGCCTCTAGCTCAGCCAGCACCTAGGGAAACCTAGCAAACATGCACATTTCTTAAAACTAGACACCTAGGGGAATCCAAGATGAGATGACTTGTGGGGCTCTCACCAGGTTCTGTTACTCAGAATCCTTCACAAACCTCAAATATTGGCGAAAAAAACATTTTTTAACTCACATTACGGTGACAGAAAGTTCTGTAATCTGAGAGGAGCCACAAATTTCCTTCCACCTAGTGTTATCCCAAATCTCCTGATAAAAATGGTAACTCACTTGTGTTGTTAGGCCTAGCACCCGCCACAGGAAATGCCCCAAAATACAACGTGGACACGTCACATTTTCCCAGAGAAAAAAGAGCTGTTTTTTGCAAAGTGCATAGCTGTGGATTTCGGCCTCTCACACAGCCGGAACCTAGGGAAACCTAGCAAACCTTCACATTTTTTAAAACTAGACATCTAAAGGAATCCAAGATGGGGTGATTTGTGGGGCTCTCACCAGGTTCTGTTACCCAGAATCCTTTCCAAACCTCAAAATGTGTCCAAAAAAACACTTTATACTCTCATTTCGGTGACAGTAAGTTCTGGAATCTTAAAGGAGCCACAAATTTCCTTCCACCCAGCGTTCCCCCAAGTCTCCAGATAAAAATGGTACATCAATTGTGTGGGTAGGCCTAACAACCACAACAGAAAAAGCCCCAAAACACAACATGGACACATCTAATTTTCCCAAAGAAAACAGAGCTGTTTTTTGCAAAGTGCCTAGCTGTGCATTTTGGCCTCTAGCTTAGCCGGCACCTGGGGAAACCTAGCAAACCTGCACATTTTTGAAAACTAGACACCTAGGAGAATCCATGATGGGGTGACTTGTGGGACTCTCACCAGGTTCTGTTACCCAGAATCCTTAACAAACTTCAAAATTCTGCCCAAAAACCACTTTTTCCTCACATTTTGGTGACAGAAAGCTCCAGAATCTGAGAGGAGCCTCAAATTTCCTCCCACCCTGCGTTACCCCAAGTATCCCAATAAAAATTGTGCCTAAGTTGTGTCGCTAGGCCTAGCGACCACGACAGGAAATGCCCCAAAACACAACGTGGACACATCACATTTTCCCAAAGAAAAGAGACCTGTTTTTGCAAAGTGCCTAGCTGTGGATTTTAGCCTCTAGCTCAGCTAGCACCTAGGGAAACCTAGAAACCTTCACATTTATTAAAACTAGACCCATAGGGGAATCATAGATGGGGTGACAGGTGGCGCTCTCACCAGGTTTTGTTACCCAGAATCCTTAGCCAACCTCAAAATGTGGCCAAAAAAACACCTTTTCCTTCATTTCGGTGACAGAAACTTCTGGAATCTGAGAGCAGCCACAAATTTCCTTCCACCCAGTGTTCCCCGAAGTCTCCTTATAAAAATGGTACCTCACTTGTGTGGGTAGACCAATCGCCCGCGACAGGAAATGCCCAAAACACAACGTTGACACATCACATTTTCCCAAAGAAAACAGACCTGTTTTTTGCAAAGTGCCTAGCTGTGGATTTCGGCCTCTACCTCAGCCAGCACCTAGGGAAACCTAGCAAACCTGCACATTTCTTAAAACTAGACACCTAGGGGAATCCAAGATGAGGTGACTTGTGGGGCTCTCACCAGGTTCTGTTACCCAGAATCCTTCGCAAACCTCAAATATTGGCAAAAAAAACACTTTTTCCTCACATTACGGTGACAGAAAGTTCTGTAATCTGAGAGGAACCACAAATTTCCTTCCACCTAGTGTTTCCCCAAATCTCCTGATAAAAATGGTTACTCACTTGTGTTGTTAGGCCTAGCACCTGCCACAGGAAATGCCCCAAAACACAATGTGGACACATAACATTTTCCCTAAGAAATCAGATCTGTTTTTTGCAAAGTGCCTAGCTGTGGATTCTGGCCTCTAGCTCAGCTGGTACCTAGGGAAACCTAGCAAACCTGCACATTTTTTTACACTAGACACCTAGGGGAATCCAAGATGGCGTGACTTGTGAGGCTCTCACCAGGTTCTGTTACCCAGAATCCTTCACAAACCTCAAATATTGGCGAAAAAAACACTTTTTCCTCACATTACGGTGACAGAAAGTTCTGTAATCTGAGAGGAGCCACAAATTTCCTTCCACCTAGTGTTTCCCCAAATCTCCTGATAAAAATGGTTACTCACTTGTGTTGTTAGGCCTAGCACCTGCCACAGGAAATGCCCCAAAACACAACGTGGACACATGACATTTTCCCAGAGAAAAAAGAGCTGTTTTTTGCAAACTGTCTCGCTGTGGATTTAGGCCTCTCACTCAGCCGGCACCTAGGGAAACCTAGCAAACCTTCACATTTTTTAAATCTAGACATCTAGAGGAATCCAAGATGGGGTGATTTGTGGGGCTCTCACCAGGTTCTGTTACCCAGAATCCTTTCCAAACCTCAAAATGTGTCCAAAAAAACACTGTATCCTCTCATTTCGGTGACAGTAAGTTCTGGAATCTGAGAGGAGCCACAAATTTCCTTCCACCATTCGTTCCCCCAAGTCTCCAGATAAAAATGGTACATCAATTGTGTGGGTAGGCCCAAAAACCGCAACAGGAAAAGCCCCAAAACACAACGTGGACACATCTAATTTTCCCAAAGAAAACAGAGCTGTTTTTTGCAAAGTGCCTAGCTGAGGATTTTGGCCTCTAGCTTAGCCGGCACCTGGGGAAACCTAGCAAACCTGCACATTTTTGAAAACTAGACACCTAAGGGAATCCATGATGGGGTGACTTGTGGGGCTCTCACTAGGTTCTGTTACCCAGAATCCTTAGCATACCTCAATTTTTTTTCAAAAAAAACACTTTTTCCTCAAATTTTGGTGACAGAAAGCTCCAGAATCTAAGAGGAGCCACAAATTTCCTTCCACCCAGCGTTCACTAAGTCTCCCGATAAAAATGGTACCTCACTTGTGTGGGTAGGCCTAGCACCCGCCACAGAAAATGCCCCTAAAACACAATGTGGACACATCACATTTTCCCTAAGAAAACAGAGCTGTTTCATGCAAAGTGCCTAGCTGTGGATTCTGGCCTCTAGCTCAGCTGGTACCTAGGGAAACCTAGCAAACATGCACATTTTTTAAAACTAGACACCTAGGGGAATCCAAGATGGTGTGACTTGTGGGGCTCTCACCAGGTTCTGTTACCCAGAATCCTTTGCAAACCTCAAATTTTGGCCCAAAAAAATTTTTTTCCTCACATCTCGGTTACAGAAAGTTCTGTAATCTGAAAGAAGCCACAAATTTCCTTCCACCTAGTGTTTCCCCAAGTCTCCCGATAAAAATGGTAACTCACTTGTGTTGTTAGGCCTAGCACCCGCCACAGGAAATGCCCCAAAGCACAACGTGGACACACCACATTATCCGCAAGAAAACAGAGCTGTTTTTTGCACAGTGCCTAGCTGTGGATTGAGGCCTCTAGCTCAGCCAGCACCTAGGGAAACCTAGCAAACATGCACATTTCTTAAAACTAGACACCTAGGGGAATCCAAGATGAGATGACTTGTGGGGCTCTCACCAGGTTCTGTTACTCAGAATCCTTCACAAACCTCAAATATTGGCGAAAAAAACATTTTTTCCTCACATTACGGTGACAGAAAGTTCTGTAATCTGAGAGGAGCCACAAATTTCCTTCCACCTAGTGTTTCCCCAAATCTCCTGATAAAAATGGTAACTCACTTGTGTTGTTAGGCCTAGCACCCGCCACAGGAAATGCCCCAAAACACAATGTGGACACGTCACATTTTCCCAGAGAAAAAAGAGCTGTTTTTTGCAAAGTGCATAGCTGTGGATTTCGGCCTCTCACTCAGCCGGCACCTAGGGAAACCTAGCAAACCTTCACATTTTTTAAAACTAGACATCTAAAGGAATCCAAGATGGGGTGATTTGTGGGGCTCTCACCAGGTTCTGTTACCCTGAATCCTTTCCAAACCTCAAAATGTGTCCAAAAAAACACTTTATACTCTCATTTCGGTGACAGTAAATTCTGGAATCTGAAAGGAGCTACAAATTTCCTTCCACCCAGCGTTCCCCCAAGTCTCCAGATAAAAATGGTACATCAATTGTGTGGGTAGGCCTAACAACCACAACAGGAAAAGCCCCAAAACACAACGTGGACACATCTAATTTTCCCAAAGAAAACAGAGCTGTTTTTTGCAAAGTGCCTAGCTGTGCATTTTGGCCTCTAGCTTAGCCGGCACCTGGGGAAACCTAGCAAACCTGCACATTTTGGAAACTAGACACCTAGGGGAATCCATGATGGGGTGACTTGTGGGGCTCTCACCAGGTTCTGTTACCCAGAATCCTTAGCAAACTTCAAAATTCTGCCCAAAAACCACTTTTTCCTCACATTTTGGTGACAGAAAGCTCCAGAATCTGAGAGGAGCCTCAAATTTCCTCCCACCCTGCGTTACCCCAAGTATACCTATAAAAATTGTGCCTCAGTTGTGTCGCTAGGCCTAGCGACCACAACAGGAAATGCCCCAAAACAAAACGTGGACACATCACATTTTCCCAAAGAAAAGAGACCTGTTTTTGCAAAGTGCCTAGCTGTGGATTTTGGCCTCTAGCTCAGCTGGCACCTAGGGAAACCTAGAAACCTTCACATTTATTAAAACTAGACCCATAGGGGAATCGTAGATGGGGTGACAGGTTGCGCTCTCACCAGGTTTTGTTACCCAGAATCCTTAGCCAACCTCAAAATGTGGCCAAAAAAACACCTTTTCCTTCATTTCGGTGACAGAAATTTCTGGAATCTGAGAGCAGCCACAAATTTCCTTCCACCCAGTGTTCCCCGAAGTCTCCTTATAAAAATGGTACCTCACTTGTGTGGGTAGACCAATCGCCCGCGAAAGGAAATGCCCAAAACACAACGTGGAGACATCACATTTTCCCAAAGAAAACAGACCTGTTTTTTGCAAAGTGCCTAGCTGTGGATTTCGGCCTCTACCTCAGCTGGCACCTAGGGAAACCTAGCAAACCTGCACATTTTTCAAAACTAGACATCTAGGGGAATCATGGATGGGTTGAATTGTGGGGCTCTCACCAGGTTCTGTTACCCAGAATCCTTTGCAAACCTCAAAATGTGTTAAAAAAAAACTTTTCCTTCACATTTTGGTGACAGAAAGCTCCAGAATCTGAGAGGAGCCACAAATTTCCTTCCACCTAGTGTTTACCCCAATTCTCCTGATAAAAATGGTAACTCACGTGTGTTGTTAGGCCTAGCACCCGCCACAGGAAATGCCCCAAAAACACAACGTGGACACATCTAATTTTCCCAAAGAAAACAGAGCTGTTTTTTGCAAAGTGCCTAGTTGAGGATTTTGGCCTCTAGCTTAGCCGGCACCTGGGGAAACTTAGCAAACCTGCACATTTTTGAAAACTAGACACCTAGGGGAATCCATGATGGGGTGACTTGTGGGGCTCTCACTAGGTTCTGTTACCCAGAATCCCTAGCATACCTCAAGATTTGGCCAAAAAAAACACTTTTTCCTCACATTTTGGTGACAGAAAGCTCCAGAATCTAAAAGGAGCCACAAATTTCCTTCCACCCAGCGTTCACTAAGTCTCCCGATAAAAATGGTACCTCACTTGTGTGGGTAGGCCTAGCACCCGCCACTGGAAATGCCCCTAAAACACAATGTGGACACATCACATTTTCCCTAAGAAAACAGAGCTGTTTTTTGCAAAGTGCCTAGCTGTGGATTCTGGCCTCTAGCTCAGCTGGTACCTAGGGAAACCTAGCAAACCTGCACATTTTTTAAAACTAGACACCTAGGGGAATCCAAGATGGCGTGACTTGTGGGGCTCTCACCAGGTTCTGTTACCCAGAATCCTTCGCAAACCTCAAAATTTGGCCAAAAAAACAGTTTTTCCTCACATCTCGTTGACAGAAAGTTATGTAATCTGAAAGAAGCCACACATTTCCTTCCACCTAGTGTTTCCCCAAGTCTCCCGATAAAAATGGTAACTCACTTGTGTTGTTAGGCCTAGCACCCGCCACAGGAAATGCCCCAAAACACAACGTGGACACACCACATTTTCCCTAAGAAAACAGAGCTATTTTTTGCAATGTGCCTAGCTGTGGATTCTGGCCTCTAGCTCAGCCAGCACCTAGGGAAACCTAGCAAACATGCACATTTCTTAAAACTAGACAGCTAGGGGAATCCAAGATGAGGTGACTTGTGGGGTTCTCACCAGGTTCTGTTACCCAGAATCCTTCGCAAACCTCAAATATTGGCGAAAAAAACACTTTTTCCTCACATTACGGTGACAGAAAGTTCTGTAATCTGAGAGGAACCACAAATTTCCTTCCACCCAGTGTTTCCCCAAATCGCCTGATAAAAATGGTTACTCACTTGTGTTGTTATGCCTAGCACCTGCCACAGGAAATGCCCCAAAACACAACGTGGACACATAACATTTTCCCTAAGAAAACAGATCTGTTTTTTGCAAAGTGCCTAGCTGTGGATTCTGGCCTCTAGCTCAGCTGGTACCTAGGGAAACCAAGCAAACCTGCACATTTTTTTAAAACTAGACACCTAGGGGAATCCAAGATGGCGTGACTTGTGGGGCTCTCACCAGGATCTGTTACCCAGAATCCTTCGCAAACCTCACAATTTGGCCAAAAAACAGTTTTTCCTCACATCTCGGTGACAGAAAGTTATGTAATCTGAAAGAAGCCACAAATGTCCTTCCACCTAGTGTTTCCCCAAGTCTCCCAATAAAAATGGTAAGTCACTTGTGTTGTTAGGCCTAGCACCCACCACAGGAAATGCCCCAAAGCACAACGTGGACACACCATATTTTCCCTAAGAAAACAGAGCTGTTTTTTGCAAAGTGCCTAGCTGTGGATTCTGGCCTCTAGCTCAGCCAGCACCTAGGGAAACCTAGCAAAAATGCACATTTCTTAAAACTAGACACCTAGGGGAATCCAAGATGAGGTGACTTGTGGGGCTCTCACCAGGTTCTGTTACCCAGAATCCTTCGCAAACCTCAAATATTGGCGAATAAAACACTTTTTCCTCACATTACGGTGACAGAAAGTTCTGTAATCTGAGAGGAGCCACAAATTTCCTTCCACCTAGTGTTTCCCCAAATCTCCTGATAAAAATGGTTACTCACTTGTGTTGTTAGGCCTAGCACCTGCCACAGGAAATGACCCAAAACACAACGTGGACACATGACATTTTCCCAGAGAAAAAAGAGCTGTTTTTTGCAAAGTGTCTCGCTGTGGATTTCGGCCTCTCACTCAGCCGGCACCTAGGGAAACCTAGCAAACCTTCACATTTTTTAAATCTAGTCATCTAGAGGAATCCAAGATGGGGTGATTTGTGGGGCTCTCACCAGGTTCTGTTACCCAGAATCCTTTCCAAACCTCAAAATGTGTCCAAAAAAACACTGTATCCTCTCATTTTGGTGACAGTAAGTTCTGGAATCTGAGAGGAGCCACAAATTTCCTTCCACCATTCGTTCCCCCAAGTCTCCAGATAAAAATGGTACATCAATTGTGTGGGTAGGCCTAACAACCGCAACAGGAAAAGCCCCAAAACACAACGTGGACACATCTAATTTTCCCAAAGAAAACAGATCTGTTTTTTGCAAAGTGCCTAGCTGAGGATTTTGGCCTCTAGCTTAGCCGGCACCTGGGGAAACCTAGCAAACCTGCACATTTTTGAAAACTAGACACCTAGGACAATCCATTATGGGGTGACTTGTGGGGCTCTCACTAGGTTCTGTTACCCAGAATCCTTAGCATATCTCAAAAAAAATCCCAAAAAACACTTTTTCCTCCAATTTTGGTGACAGAAAGCTCCAGAATCTAAGAGGAGCCACAAATTTCCTTCCACCCAGCGTTCTCTAAGTCTCCCGATACAAATGGTACCTCACTTGTGTGGGTAGGCCTAGCACCCGCCACAGGAACTGCCCCTAAAACACAATGTGGACACATCACATTTTCCCTAAGAAAACAGAGCTGTTTCTTGCAAAGTGCCTAGCTGTGGATTCTGGCCTCTAGCTCAGCTGGTACCTAGGGAAACTTAGCAAACATGCACATTTTTTAAAACTAGACACCTAGGGGAATCCAAGATGGCGTGACTTGTGGGGCTCTCACCAGGTTCTGTTACCCCGAATCCTTTGCAAACCTCAAAATTTGGCCCCCAAAAATTTTTTTCCTCACATCTCGCTGACAGAAAGTTCTGTAATCTGAAAGAAGCCACAAATTTCCTTCCACCTAGTGTTTCCCCAAGTCTCCCGATAAAAATGGTAACTCACTTGTGTTGTTAGGCCTAGCACCCACAACAGGAAATGCCCCAAAGCACAACGTGGACACACCACATTTTCCGCAAGAAAACAGAGCTGTTTTTTGCAAAGTACCTAGCTGTGGATTCTGGCCTCTATCTCAGCCAGCACCTAGGGAAACCTAGCAAACATGCACATTTCTTAAAACTAGACACCTAGGGGAATCCAAGATGAGATGACTTGTGGGGCTCTCACCAGGTTCTGTTACTCAGAATCCTTCACAAACCTCAAGTATTGGCGAAAAAAACATTTTTTCCTCACATTACGGTGACAGAAAGTTCTGTAATCTGAGAGGAGCCACAAATTTCCTTCCACCTAGTGTTTCCCCAAGTCTCTTGATAAAAATGGTAACTCACTTGTGTTGTTAGGCCTAGCACCCGCCACAGGAAATGCCCCAAAACACAACGTGGACACGTCACATTTTCCCAGTGAAAAAAGAGCTGTTTATTGCAAAGTGCATAGCTGTGGATTTCGGCCTCTCACTCAGCCGGCACCTCGGGAAACCTAGCAAACCTTCACATTTTTTAAAACTAGACATCTAAAGGAATCCAAGATGGGATGATTTGTGGGGCTCTCACCAGGTTCTGTTACCCAGAATCCTTTCCAAACCTCAAAATGTGTCCAAAAAAAACACTTTATACTCTCATTTCGGTGACAGTAAGTTCTGGAATCTGAAAGGAGCCACAAATTTCCTTCCACCCAGCGTTCCCCCAAGTCTCCAGATAAAAATGGTACATCAATTGTGTGGGTAGGCCTAACAACCACAACAGGAAAAGCTCCAAAACACAACGTGGACACATCTAATTTTCCCAAAGAAAACAGAGCTGTTTTTTGCAAAGTGCCTAGCTGTGCATTTTGGCCTCTAGCTTAGCCGGCACCTGGGGAAACCTAGCAAACCTGCACATTTTTTAAAACTAGACACCTAGGGGAATCCATGATGGGGTGACTTGTGGGGCTCTCTCCAGGTTCTGTTACCCAGAATCCTTAGCAAACTTCAAAATTCTGCCCAAAAACCATTTTTTCCTCATATTTTGGTGACAGAAAGCTCCAGAATCTGAGAGGAGCCTCAAATTTCCTCCCACCCTGCGTTACCCCAAGTATCCCAATAAAAATTGTGCCTCAGTTGTGTCGCTAGGCCTAGCGACCACGACAGGAAATGCCCCAAAACACAACGTGGACACATCACATTTTCCCAAAGAAAAGAGACCTGTTTTTGCAAAGTGCCTAGCTGTGGATTTTGGCCTCTAGCTCAGCTGGCACCTAGGGAAACCTAGAAACCTTCACATTTATTAAAACTAGACCCATAGGGGAATCGTAGATGGGGTGACAGGTGGCGCTCTCACCAGGTTTTGTTACACAGAATCCTTAGCCAACCTCAAAATGTGGCCAAAAAAACACCTTTTCCTTCATTTCGGTGACAGAAATTTCTGGAATCTGAGAGCAGCCACAAATTTCCTTCCACCCAGTGTTCCTCGAAGTCTCCTTATAAAAATGGTACCTCACTTGTGTGGGTAGACCAATCGCCCGCGAAAGGAAATGCCCAAAACACAACGTGGACACATCACATTTTCCCAATGAAAACAGACCTGTTTTTTGCAAAGTGCCTAGCTGTGGATTTCGGCCTCTACCTCAGCCGGCACCTAGGGAAACCTAGCAAACCTGCACATTTTTCAAAACTAGACATCTAGGGGAATCATGGATGGGTTGAATTGTGGGGCTCTCACCAGGTTCTGTTACCCAGAATACTTTGCAAACGTCAAAATATGTTAAAAAAACACTTTTCCTTCACATTTTGGTGACAGAAAGCTCCAGAATCTGAGAGGAGCCACAAATTTCCTTCCACCTAGTGTTTACCCCAATTCTCCTGATAAAAATGGTAACTCACGTGTGTTGTTAGGCCTAGCACCCGCCACAGGAAATGCCCCAAAACACAACGTGGACACATCACATTTTCCCAGAGAAAAAAGAGCTGTTTTTTGCAAAGTGCCTAGCTGTGGATTTCGGCCTCTCACTCAGCCGGCACCTAGGGAAACCTAGCAAACCTTCACATTTTTTAAAACTAGACATCTAGAGGAATCCAAGATGGGGTGATTTGTGGGGCTCTCACCAGGTTCTGTTACCCAGAATCCTTTCCAAACCTCAAAATGTGTCCAAAAAACAACTTTATCCTCTCATTTCGGTGACAGTAAGTTCTGGAATCTGAGAGGAGCCACAAATTTCCTTCCACCCAGCGTTCCCCCAAGTCTCCAGATAAAAATGGTACATCAATTGTGTGGGTAGGCCTAACAACCACAACAGGAAAAGCCCCAAAACACAACGTGGACACATCTAATTTTCCCAAAGAAAACACAGCTGTTTTTTGCAAAGTACCTAGCTGTTGATTTTGGCCTCTAGCTCAGCTGGCACCTAGGGAAACCTAGAAACCTTCACATTTATTAAAACTAGACCCATAGGGGAATCGTAGATGGGGTGACAGGTGGCGCTCTCACCAGGTTTTGTTACCCAGAATCCTTAGCCAACCTCAAAATGTGGCCAAAAGGACACCTTTTCCTTCATTTCGGTGACAGAAAGCTCTGGAATCTGAGAGCAGCCACAAATTTCCTTCCACCCAGTGTTCCTCGAAGTCTCCTTATAAAAATGGTACCTCACTTGTGTGGGTAGACCAATCGCCCGCGACAGGAAATGCCCAAAACACAACGTGGACACATCAAATTTTCCCAAAGAAAACAGACCTGTTTTTTGCAAAGTGCCTAGCTGTGGATTTCGGCCTCTAGCTCAGCCTGCACCTAGGGAAACTTAGCAAACCTACACATTTTTCAAAACTAGACATCTAGGGGAATCATAGATGGGGTGAATTGTGGGGCTCTCACCAGGTTCTGTTACCCAAAATCCTTTGCAAACCTCAAAATGTGTTAAAAAAAACACTTTTTCCTCACATTTTGGTGACAGAAAGCTCCAGAATCTGTGAGGAGCCACAAATGTCCTTCTACCCACCATTTCACCAAGTCTCCCGATAGAAATGGTACCTCACTTGTGTGGGTATGCCTAGCACCCCCACAGGAAATGCCCTCAAAACACAATGTGTACACATCAAATTTTCCCAAAGAAAACAGGCCTGTTTTTTGCAAAGTGCCTAGCTGTGGATTTCAGCCTCTAGCTCAGCCGGCACCTAGGGAAACCTAGCAAACCTGCACATTTTTCAAAACTATACATCTAGGGGAATCATAGATGGGGTGAATTGTGGGGCTCTCACCAGGTTCTGTTACCCAGAATCCTTTGCAAACCTCAAAATGTGTCCAAACAAACATTTCTTCCTCACATTTTGGTGACAGAAAGCTCCAGAATCTGAGAGGAGCCACACATTTCCTTCCACCCAGCATTTCCCCAAGTCTCCCGATAAAAATGGTACCTCACTTGTGTGGGTAGGCCCAGCGCCCATTACAGGAAATGCCCCCAAACACAACGTGGACACATCAAATCTTCCCAAAGAAACCAGTTCTGTTTTTTCCAAAGTGCCGAGCTGTGTATTTTAGCCTCTAGCTCAGCCGGCACCTAGGGAAACCTAGCAAATCTGCACATTTTTTAAAACTAGATACTTAGGGGAATCCAAGATGTGGTGACAGGTGGCGCTCTCACCAGGTTTTGTTACCCAGAATCCTTAGCCAACCTCAAAATGTGGCCAAAAGGACACCTTTTCCTTCATTTCGGTGACAGAAAGCTCTGGAATCTGAGAGCAGCCACAAATTTCCTTCCACCCAGTGTTCCCCGAAGTCTCCTTATAAAAGTGGTACCTCACTTGTGTGGGTAGACCAATCGCCCGCGACAGGAAATGCCCAAAACACAACGTGGACACATCAAATTTTCCCAAAGAAAACAGACCTGTTTTTTGCAAAGTGCCTAGCTGTGGATTTCGGCCTCTAGCTCAGCCTGCACCTAGGGAAACTTAGCAAACCTACACATTTTTCAAAACTAGACATCTAGGGGAATCATAGATGGGGTGAGTTGTGGGGCTCTCACCAGGTTCTGTTACCCAAAATCCTTTGCAAACCTCAAAATGTGTTAAAAAAAAACACTTTTTCCTCACATTTTGGTGACAGAAAGCTCCAGAATCTGAGAGGAGCCACAAATGTCCTTCCACCCAGCATTTCACCAAGTCTCCCGATAGAAATGGTACCTCACTTGTGTGGGTATGCCTAGCACCCCCACAGGAAATGCCCTCAAAACACAATGTGGACAAATCAAATTTTCCCATAGAAAACAGACCTGTTTTTTTGCAAAGTGCCTAGCTGTGGATTTTGACCTCTAGCTCAGCAGGCACCTAGGGAAAGCTAGCAAACCTGCACATTTTTTAAAACTAGACACCTAGCGGAATCCAGGATGAGGTGACTTGTGGGGTGTCTCACTCAGTTCTGTTACCCAGAATCCTTTGCAAACCTCAGAATTTGGCCCAAAAACTTTTTTCCTCTCATTTTGGTGACAGAAAGATTTAGAATCTGAGAGGAGCCACAAATTTCCTCCCACCCAGTGTTCCCCAAAGTCTTCTGATATAAATGGAACCTCACTTGTGTGGGTCGGCCTAGCCCCGACAACAGGAAATGCCCCAAAACACAACGTGGAGGCATCAAATGTTCCCATAGAAAACAGACCTGTTTTTTGCAAAGTGCCTAGCTGTTGATTTTGGCCTCTAGCTCAGCCGGCACCTGGGGAAACCTAGTAAACCTGAACATTTTTTAAAACTAGACACCTAGGGAAATCCAAGATGGGGTGACTTGTGGGGCTCACACCAAGTTCTGTTGCCCAGAATCCTTTTCAAACCTCAAACTTTGGCCATAAAAACACTTTTTCCTCTCATTTCGGTGTCCAAAAGTTCTGCCATCTAAAATCAGCCACACATTTCCTTCCCCCAATCGTTCCCTAAGTCTCCCAATAAAAATGGTACCTCACTTGTGTGGGTAGGCCCAGCGCTCATGACAGGAAATGCCCCCAAACACAACGTGGACACATCAAATCTTCCCAAAGAAAGCAGATCTGTTTTTTTTGCAAAGTTCCGAGCTGTGGATTTTAGCCTCTAGCTCAGCCGGCACCTAGGGAAACCTAGCAAACTTAGGGGAATCCAAGATGCGGTGACTTGTAGGGCTCTCACCAGGTTCTGTTACCCAGAATCCTTTCCAAACCTCGAAATGTGTCCAAAGAAAACACTTTTTCCTCTCATTTCGGTGACAGAAAGTTCTGGAATCTGAGAGGAGCCACAAATTCCCTTCCACCTAGTGTTCCCCGACGTCTCATTATAAAAATGGTACCTCACTTGTGTGGGTAGACCTAGCGCCTGCAACAGGAGATACCCCAAAACACAACTGCGACAAATCAAATTTTCCCAAAGAAAACAGACCTGTTTTTTGCAAAGTGCCTAGCTGTGGATTTTGGCCTCTAGCTCAGCTGGCACCTAGGGAAAGCTACAGAGCTTGCACATTCTTAAATAGTAGACACCTAGGGGAATCCAAGATGGGGTGACTTGTGGGTCTCTCACCAGGTTCTGTTACCCAGATTCCTTTCCAAACCTCAAAATGTGTCCAAAAAACCACTTTTTCCTCTCATTTCGGTGACAGAAAGTTCCGGAATCTAAAAGGAGCCACACATTTCCTTCCACCTAGTTTTCCACGATATCTCATTATAAAAATGGTACCTCACTTGTGTGGGAGACCTAGCGCCCGCAACAGGAGATACCCCAAAACACAACTGCGACAAATCAAATTTTCCCAAAGAAAACAGACCTGTTTTTTGGAAAGTGCCTAGCTGTGGATTTTGGCCTCTAGCTCAGCCGGCACCTAGGGAAACCAACAAAACCTGCAAATATTTTAAAACTAGAAATCTAGGGGATTCCAAGATGGGGTGACTTGTGGGGCTTTCACCAGGTTCTATTACCCAGAATGCAGTGCAAACCTAAAAATGTTGTCCAAAAAACACTTTTCCGTCACATTTCGGTGACAGGAAGTCCTGGAATCTGATAGGAACTACAAATGTCCTTCCACCCAGCATTTCCACAAGTCTCCTGATAGCAATGGTTCCTCACTTGTGTGGGTAGGCCTAGCAACTGTGACAGGAAATGCCCCAAAACAAAACATGAACACATCACATTTTCCCCAAAAAACAGAACTGTTTTTTGCAAAGTGCCTAGGTGTGGATTTTGGCCTGTAGCTCAGCTGGCACCTAGGGAAACCAACCAAACCTGCACATTTTTAAATACTAGACACCTAGGGGAATCCAAGATGGGGTGACTTGTGGTGCTCTCACCAGGTTCTGTTACCCAGAATCCTTTCCAAACCTCAAAATGTGTCCAAAAAAACACATTTTCCTCTCATTTTGGTGACAGAAAGTTTTGGAATCTGAGAGGAGCCACACATTTCCTTCCACCCATTGTTCCCCAAAGTCTCATTATAAAAATTGTACCTCACTTGTTTGGGTAGACCTAGCGCCCGCTACAGGAAATGCCCCAAAACACAACATGGACACATCTCATTTTCCCAAAGAAAACAGAGCTGTTTTTTGCAAAGTGCCTGGCTGAGGATTTTGACCTCTAGCTCAGCCGGCACCTAGGGAAACCTAGCAAACCTGCACATTTTTGAAAACTAGACACCTAGCGGAATCCAGGATGATGTGACTTGTGGGGCTCTCACCAGGTTCTGTTACCCAGAATCCTTAGCATATCTCAAAATGTGGCCAAAAAAAAACTTTTTCCTCACATTTTGGTGACAGAAAGTTCTGTAATCTGAAAGGAGCCACAAATTTCCTTCCACCTAGTGTTCCCCGACGTCTCATTATAAAAATGGTACCTCACTTGTGTGGGTAGACCTAGCGCCTGCAACAAGAGATACCCCAAAACACAACGGCGACAAATCAAATTTTCCCACAGAAAACAGACCTGTTTTTTGCAAAGTGCCTAGCTGAGGATTTTGGCCTCTAGCTTAGCCGGCACCTGGGAAAACCTAGCAAATCTGAACATTTTTGAAAACTAGACACCTAGGGGAATCCTTGATAGGTTGACTAGTGGGGCTCTCACCAGGTTCTCTTAGCCAGAATCCTTAGCAAACTTCAAAATTCTGCCCAAAAACCACTTTTTCCTCATATTTTGGTGACAGAAAGCTCCAGAATCTGAGAGGAGCCTCAAATTTCCTCCCACCCTGCGTTACCCCAAGTATCCCAATAAAAATTGTGCCTCAGTTGTGTCGCTAAGCCTAGCGCCCACAACAGGAAATGCCCCAAAACACAACGTGGACACATCACATTTTCCCAAAGAAAAGAGACCTTTTTTTTGTAAAGTGCCTAGCTGTGAATTAGAAACCTTCACATTTTTTAAAACTAGACCCATAGGGGAATCCAAGATGGGGTGACAGGTGGGGCTCTCACCAGGTTTTGTTACCCAGAATCCTTAGCCATCCTCAAAATGTGGCCAAAAAAAATACCTTTTCCTTCATTTCGGTGACAGAAAGTTCTGGAATCTGAGAGCAGCCACAAATTTCCTTCCACCCAGTGTTCCACGAAGTCTCCTTATAAAAATGGTACCTCACTTGTGTGGGTAGACCAATCGCCCGCGACAGGAAATGCCCAAAACACAACATAGACACATCAAATTTTCCAAAAGAAAACAGACCTGTTTTTTGCAAAGTGCCTAGCTGTGGATTTCGGCCTCTAGCTCAGCTGGCACCTAGGGAAACCTAGCAAACCTGCACATTTTTCAAAACTAGACATCTAGGGGAATCATAGATGGGGTGAATTGTGGGGCTCTCAACAGGTTCTGTTACCCAGAATCCTTTGCAAACCTCAGAATTTGGCCCCAAAAAATCATTTTTCATCTCATTTCAGTGACAGAAAGTTTTAGAATCTGAGAGGAGCCACAAATTTCCTTCCACCCAGCATTTCCCCAAAGTCTCCTGATACAAATGGTACCTCACTTGTGTGGGTAGGCCTAGGCCCCACAACAGGAAATGCCCCAAAACACAACGTGGAGATATCACATTTTCCCATTGAAAACAGACCTGTTTTTTGCAAAGTGCCTAGCTGTTGATTTTGGCCTCTAGCTCAGCCGGCACCTGTGGAAACCTAGTAAACCAGAACTTTTTTAAAACTAGACACCTTTGGGAATCCAAGATGGGGTGCCTTGTGGGACTCACACCAGGTTCTGTAACCCAGAATCCTTTTCAAAACTCAAACTTTGGCCATAAAAACACTTTTTCGTCTCATTTTGGTGTCCAAAAGTTCTGGAATCTGAGAGGAGCCACAAATTTCCTTCCACCCAGTGTTCCCCGACGTCTCATTATAAAAATGGTACCTCACTTGTGTGGGTAGACCTAGCGCCCGCAACAGGAAATATCCCAAAACACAACAGCGACAAATCAAATTTTCCCAAAGAAAACAGACCTGTTTTTTGCAAAGTGCCCAGCTGTGGATTTTGGCCTCTGGCTCAGCCGGCACCTAGGGAAACCAAGAAAACCTGCACATTTTTTAAAACTACAAATCTAGGGGAATCCAAGATGGGATGACTTGTGGGGCTTTCACCAGGTTCTGTTACCCAGAAACCATTGCAAACCTCAAACATTTGTCCCAAAAAAACTTTTTCTCACATTTCGGTGAAAGAAAGTTCTGGAATCTGATACGAACCACAAATTTCCTTCCACCCAGCATTTCCCCAAGTCTCCTGATACCAATGGTACCTCCCTTGTGTGGGTAGGCCTAGCAACTGTGACAGGAAATGCCCTAAAACACAACATGAACATATCACATTTTCCCCAAAAAAACAGAACTGTTTTTTGCAAAGTGCCTAGGTGGGGATTTTGGCCTCTAGCTCAGCTGGTACCTAGGGAAACCTACCAAACCTGCACATTTTTAAATACTAGACACCTAGGGGAATCCAAGATGGGATGACTTTTGGGCTCTCACTGGGTTCTGTTACCCAGAATCCTTTCCAAACCTCAAAATGTGTCCAAAAAAACACTTTTTCCTCTCATTTCGGTGACAGAAAGTTCTGGAATCTGAGAGGAGCCACACATTTCCTTTTACCCAGTGTTTCCCGAAGTCTCATTATAAAAATGGTACCTCACTTGTGTGGGTAGACCTAGCGCCCGCAACAGGAAATGCTCCAAAACACAATGGGGACACATCTCATTTTCCCAAAGAAAACAGAGCTGTTTTTTTTAAAAGAGCCTAGCTGAGGATTTTGACCTCTAGCTCAGCCAGCACCTGGGGAAATCTACCGAACCTGCACATTTTTGAAAACTAAACACCTAGGGGAATCCATGATGGGGTGACTTGTGGGGCTCTCACCAGGTTCTGTTACCCAGAAACCTTTCCAAACCTCAAAATGTGTCCAAAAAACACTTTTTCCTCTCATTTCGGTGAAAGAAAATTCTGGAATCTGAGAGGAGTCACACATTTCCTTCCACCCATTGTTCCCCAAAGTCTCATTATAAAAATGGTACCTCACTTGTGTGGGTAGACCTAGCGCCCGTAACAGGAAATGCCCCAAAATACAACGTGGACACATCTCATTTTCCCAAAGAAAAGAGAGCTGATTTTTGCAAAGTGAGTAGCTGAGGATTTTGACCTCTAGCTCAGCCGTGAGCTGGGGAAACCTAGCAAACCTGCACATTTTTGAAAACTAGACACCTAGGGGAATCCATGACAGGGTGACTTGTGGTGCTCTCAACAGGTTCTGTTACCCAGAATCCTTAGCATATCTCAAAATTTGGCCAAAAAAATACTTTTTCCTCACATTTTGGTGATAGAAAGTTCCAGAATCTGAAAAGAGCCATAAATGTCCTTCCACCCAGTGTTCCCGGATGTCTCATTATAAAAATGGTACCTCACTTGTGTTGGTAGACCTAGCGCCCGCAACAGGAAATACCCCAAAACACAAAGGCGAAAAATCAAATTTTCCCAAAGAAAACAGACCTGTTTTTTGTAAAGTGCCTAGCTGTGGATTTTGGCCTCTAGCTCAGCCGGCACCTAGGGAAACCAAGAAAACCTGCACATTTTTTAAAACTAGAAATCTAGGGGAATCCAAGATGTGGTGACTTGTAGGGCTTTCACCAGGCTCTGTTACCCAGAATCTGTTGCAAACCTCAAATTAAAAAAAAAAAACACTTTTCCCTCACATTTCGGTGACAGAAAGTTCTGGAATCTGATAGGAACCACAAATTTCCTTCCACCCAGCATTTCCCCAAGTCTCCTGATACCAATGGTACCTCACTTGTGTGGGTAGGCCTAGCAACTGTGACAGGACATGCCCCAAAACACAACATGAGCACATCACATTTTCCCCCCAAAAAACAGAACTGTTTTTTGCAAAGTGCCTAGGTGTGGATTTTGGCCTCTAGCTAAGCTGGCACCTAGGGATACCTACCAAACCTGCACACTTTTAAATACTAGACTCCTAGGGGAATCCAAGATGGGGTGACTTGAGGTGCTCTCACCAGGTTCTGTTACCCAGAATCCTTTCCAAACCTCAAAATGTGTCCAAACAAACACTTTTTCCTCTGATTTCTGTGACAGAAAGTTCTGGAATCTGAGAGGAGCCACACATTTCCTTCCACCCATTGTTCCCCAAAGTCTCATTATAAAAATGGTATCTCACTTGTGTGGGTAGACCTAGCGCCTACAACAGGAAATGCCCCAAAACAAAACATAGACACATCTCATTTTCCCAAAGAAAACATAGCTGTTTTTTGCAAAGTGCCTAGCTGAGGATTTTGACCTCTAGCTCAGCCGGCACCTGGGGAAACCTAGCAAACCTGCACATTTTTGAAAAATAGACACCTAGAGGAATCCATGATGGGGTGCCTTGTGGTGCTCTCACCAGGTTCTATTACCCAGAATTCTTAGCATATATCAAAATCTGGCCAAAAAAATACTTTTTCTTCACATTTTGGTGACAGAAAGTTCCAGAATCTGAAAGGAGACACAAATTTCCTTCCACCCACCATTCCCCAAGTCTCCAGATAAAAATGGTACCTCACTTGTGTGGGTAGGCCTAGCACCCGCCAAAGGAAATGCCCCCAAAACAAAACGGTGACAAATCAAATTTTCCCAAAGAAAACAGACCTGTTTTTTGTAAAGTGCCTAGATGTGGATTTTGGCCTCTAGCTCATTTGGCACCTAGGGAAACCAAGAAAAGCTGCACATTTTTTAAAACTAGAAATCTAGGGGAATCCAAGATGGGGTGACTTGTGGGGCTTTCACCAGGTTCTGTTACCCAGAAACCATTGCAAACCTCAAAAGTTTCTCCAAAAAACACTTTTCCATCACATTTTGGTGACAGAAAGTTCTCGAATCTGATGGGAACCACAAATTTCCTTCCACCCAGCATTTCCCCAAGTCTCCTGATACTAATGGTACCTCACTTGTGTGGGTAGGCCTAGCAACTGTGACAGGAAATGCCCTAAAACACAACATGAACACATCACATTTTCCCCCAAAAAACAGAACTGTTTTTTGAAAAGTGCCTAGGTGGGGATTTTGGCCTCTAGCTCAGCTGGCACCATGGAAACCTACCAAAGCTGCACATTTCTAAATACTAGACATCTAGGGGAATCCAAGATGGGGTGACTTGTGGTGCTCTCACCGAGTTTTGTTACCCAGAATCCTTTCCAAACCTCAAAATGTGTCCAAAAAAATACTTTTTCCTCTCATTTCAGTGACAGAAAGTTCCGGAATCTGAGAGGAGCCACACATTTCCTTCCACCCATTGTTCCTCAAAGTCTCATTATGAAAATGGTACCTCACTTGTGTGGGTAGACCTAGCACCCGCAACAGGAAATGCCCCAAAACACAACATGGACACATCTCATTTTCCCAAAGAAAATAGAGCTTTTTTTTGCAAAGTGCCTAGCTGAGGATTTTGACCTCTAGCTCAGCCGGCACCTGGGGAAACCTAGCAAACCTGCACATTTTTGAAAACTAGACATCTAGGGGAATCCATGATGGGGTGACTTGTGGTGCTCTCACCAGGTTCTGTTACCCAGAATCCTTAGCATATCTCAAAAGTTTGCCAAAAAAATACTTTCCCCTCACATTTTGGTGACAGAAAGTTCCAGAATCTGAAAGGAGCCACAAATTTCCTTCCAACCAGCATTCCCCAAGTCTCCCGATAAAAATGGTACCTCACTTGTGTGGGTAGGCTTAGCACCCGCCACAGGAAATGCCCCCAAAACACAACGTGGGCACATCACATTTTCCATAACAAAACAGAGCTGTTTTTTGCAAAGTGCCTAGCTGTGGATTCCAGCCTCTGGCTCAGCTGGCACCTAGGGAAACCTAGCAAACCGTCAAATTTTTTAAAACTAGACACCTAGGAGAATCCAAGATGCGGTGACTTGTGGGGCTGTCACCTGGTTCTGTTACACAGAATCCTATGCAAACCTCATAATTTGGCCAAAAAAACCCACTTTTTTCCTTACATTTTGGTGACAGAAAGTTCTGTAATCTGAGAGGAGCCACAAATTTCCTTCCACCCAGTGTTCCCCGAAGTCTCCTGATAAAAATGGCACCTCACTTGTGTGGGTAGGCCTAGCGCCCGCTACAGGAAATGCCCCAAAACACAATGTGGATGCATCAAATTTTTCCAAAGAAAACATACCTGTTTTTTGCAAAGTGCCTAGCTGTGGATTTTGTCCTCTAGCTCACCCGGCACCTAGGGAAACCTGCATCTTTTTTAAAACTAGACACCTCGGGGAATCCACAATGGGGTGACTTGTGTGGCTCTCACCAGGCTCTGTTACCCAAAATCTATTGCAAACCTCAAAATTTGACCAAAAAAAAACTTCAGTAAGTAATTCACCCCGTACAAAGGCATCTCTACTGACAGAATATGGTGTATGATAGGTTTACAGACACAAGATCTTTACTGATTCTTCTAAAGGGAGTAAAGTATTAATGTGCAAGGTTTTAGACAAGCGCAAGACCCTATCTTACCAGATTTAGGCAGGGTACACTTAGGTTGTGGTAGTATTTTATGGAAGAATAGCTCCTTCTTTTACAAGTCCTTACAGAGTGAGTGGTTCAGTTTTGTAAAGTACACCATCTGTCCTGACATTCCTGTACAAGTTAAACAATACCAGTCATACATATTACTTACAAAATGGTCTCTCTCCTGAGACCCCTCCACATATTACATATCAGGAGTAAAACACTTTTGGCAGAAAGCTGTCCCTTTATAAAGACTTCATAGACAATAAATGTATCAGGTTAATTTCAACATACACTCTCTACAAAACACCTTTGTACAGTGTGAAACCTCAGTGTTGAACAGTTTAGTAACTTTTAAAATTTGGATTTGTGGTTGGCAGAGGTATACACCCTAACCAAGCAGGAACCACAACGCCAGTCATGGTAAGTGTCAGGCAAACCCTAAATTAACAGGTGTTCACCCTCTGGTAGCTTGGCACAGAGTACTCAGTGTTAACTTAGAGGCAATATGTAAAGTATGTATGCAGCATTTCGTATATTAAAGCAATGTAAACACTGCACAAAAACATACCTGGTTAGAAAACTAGAACTTAATGTAATAAGTAAAACCAGACCAAAATGACAAAAATCCAATAAGTAGAAGTTGAGTTATGAATTTAAAAGAATACACTATTGTATGCAATGCGTCAATTCTGTTTCTGCAATAGCGTCAATGAGTCTCGATTGATCAATGCTACAGAGGTGATGTGCTTGGTCACATCTACCCAACAGGGTTGATGCGCAAGTTCTGATCCGTGCAGAGATGGTGTTGCATTGGGTTGACAGAAGATGCATCGGTTGTGCTGAAGTAAGCACCTTGCACCCACTTCCAAGGGTCAAAGAGTGGGGTAGCACCACTTGGCAGGGCAGAATCACACCTGGCAGGTGCAGAAGTAGGTTGGTAGGAAGTCTTTTATATCCCTGAGACTTCAGATCAGGAGACCAGTCAGCTGGCCCTTGGAGTCACACAGGGTTCTGCATTGGAGAGATGCAGGCTTAGTCATTCTCACTCACATGTAAGAGGGAAGCAGGTTAGCACAGAAAAATATGAGTCCAGCAGAGTAGCAGTCCTTGTAGCAGCACAACAGTCCTTCTTTCTGGCAGGGTAAACACAGATCCAGAAGTGTACAGAAGTGGTGGGGTCTAAGGTCAAGTTCTTATACTCAGTTGTGCCTTAGAAGTGGGGGTGTGAGAAAACAGGGCTGATTGCAGAGGCCCCCTAACTTTTTGCCCCCATTTTCCACTTTTTGCTGGTGTTTTCCTGACTCTGGTGGTGCCCTGGGTACTGCTAACCAGTCCCAGGGCCTGTGCTCTGTGTAAAATGGATATGCAAATTAGGCTAATTATAATTGGCTAAGTTAACCTACCGATAAGTCCCTAGTATATGGTAGGGCATGTAGGTTTAGGGACCACAGCATAGGTGGTGCACCCATAGGGGCACTGCTGAGGTACCCAGTGTCATTTTAAAGGCAGGCCTGCCTTGCTGGCTGCTTTTAAATTAAAGTTATATGCAAATTCGACTTTGGAATTAAAAGTAGTTCCGAGGTCTTAAACTACCTTATTTTTACATATAAGTCACCCCTAAGGTGTGCCCTATGTGTCCCCAGGGCTGGGTGCTATGTAACTATAAGCAGAGACTTTATAAAAATAGTTTTATAAGCCCTGGTGAGGTAAAAACAGCCAAATTCGTTTTTCCCTCATTGTAGTAAATGGCCTTCATAGGCTAGAATGGGGAGATTTTATTTTAATTTTTAAAGTCTCCTTAAATGATGCATAACAAGAGTTTGGTATCAAATTAATTGTTGTAATAAATCCCACAATATCCAGTTGTTGGATTTGATATAACTTGTTCAGGTAAAGAGTTTTAAACTTTACCTGAAAAGTTGCCAATTTCAGCCCTGCATTGTTTTTGCTGTTGTGCTCTGATTGGCCAGCCTCTAGCAGCTTGGCCAAGCTACCTTGATGAGGTGTGAAGTGGCCTGGCTTCAAACAAAGGAATGTGCCTGCGGGAGGGAATCTCCCCTCAGCAGCTGGTGAGGCAGGAAGGGCTGCCAAACTGGTCTTCAAAGGCAGAGAAGGAAATTTGGAGCAACCAGCAACACCCCCACATCCTGCAACCCCAGACAACTAGGTACCCCCTTGATTAGATTAGGAGAGGGCAGGAAAGGGGTGTGTTTATGATTTTTAGACATACCAGTGGGTGGGCTCAGCCTGATGTAACATCCAAAAATCAGATTCGGCCATGATGGATTTTTGGAGGATGTTGCCTCCTGGGATTGATTTTTGCCACACTTCCCAGGAAGTGGTCAT
Organism: Pleurodeles waltl; assembly: GCF_031143425.1. Lineage (NCBI taxonomy): Eukaryota > Metazoa > Chordata > Amphibia > Caudata > Salamandridae > Pleurodeles > Pleurodeles waltl. Next base: position 1,063,989,769 of record NC_090437.1, read on the forward strand.
CACAGGGGGAAGGACCCTGCACCTGATTGGAAAACCAGGAACCCCCTGCTTTTCACCCAGGAGCAAGGATAAAACTGGCAGACCTGCACCCACACCTCAGTTCCCTACCACATCCAACAAGGAAGAACTACAGAAGAATAAGGACTGCCCTGCTGGACCCCTGGCCTGCACCTGGAAGCTGCACTCAGAAGGACTGCACCAGCTGCACACCTGGGCTTCACCACAAGAAGGACTTTGCCTGGCTGCAACTGGTTCAAGGAGGGACTCCCTGTTTGCTACAGGTGAAAAATTGCTAACCAGAGTCCCCTGCACCAACTCCTGAAGAAAGCGACCAGCTGACCACTGTCCAGTGGCCAAAAAGGAGTTTGCGCCAGGTGCATTCTGGGAGTTGTAGTCCGCACCCCCCAAGGACCATCTCAGAACTTCTGGACCCTTGGGGTGAGCTGTGGACCCCAAAAGAACCTTAAAAGGACATCTGGGAGAAGCTCCAGAAGTTTAGAGCCGTTTGGACAACTTTTGGAAAAAAACTCCATAGAGGGACCGACTCGCCGCGGCAACTCTAGCCGGCTAGCCTCAACCGCGACCCGGCTTGATTTGCTGGTTCGTCCCGGTAAAGAAAATTTCCAAAAAAGAGACTAAGTTCGAAGGTAAAAAGTTGACCGGGACCTCCCAGCCAGCGTATCCGAGGAGGGCTCCATGGACATCGGATCAAGATCCAGGTTTGCCCCGGTCGAAGGATTTTCACCTTGAAAAAACGACTAAGTCCGAAGGTAAAAATCTCCACCGAGGATTCCAGCATCGCGTATCCGGAGAAGGGATCCAGGTGGTCGGATTGGACTGGCAGGTTTGTCCCGCTGAAGAAAATCTTCGAAAAAGAGACTAAGGGCCTGATTCTGACTTGGGCGGGCGGCCGAGGCCGCCCGCCAAAGTCCCGCCGACAAATGACCGCACCGCGGTCAAAAGACCGCGGCGGCCATTCTTACATTTCCACTGGGCCGGCGGGCGCTCTCCAAAAGAGCGCCCGCTGGCCCAGCGGAAATGCCCCTGCAACGAGGATGCCGGCTCCGAATGGAGCCGGCGGAGTTGCAGGGGTGCGACGGGTGCAGTGGCACCCGTCGCGATTTTCACTGTCTGCTCATCATGGTGGGGCCCTGTTAGGGGGCCCCTGCACTTCCCATGCCTGTGGCATGGGCAGTGAAAATCATGGTGGGGCCCTGTTAGCATGGGCAGTGCAGGGGCCCCCAGGGACCCCACGACACCCGTTACCGCCAGCCTATTCCTGGCGGTGAAAACCGCCAGGAACAGGCTGGCGGTAAGGGGGTCGGAATCCCCATGGCGGCGCTGCTTGCAGCGCCGCCATGGGGATTCCCTGGGCCAGGGGAAAACCAGCGGGAAACCGCCGGTTCCCCTTTTCTGACCGCGGCGGCCCTGGAAGCACCGCCAGCCTGTTGCCGGTGCTTCCTCTGCCCTCTGCCCTGGCGGTGTTACACCGCCAGGGTTAGAATGAGGGCCTAAGTGTGAAGGTAAACTTTTAACCGAGGCCTCCCGTGGCCTGTAGCCGAGCAGGGCTCCATCGAGGTCGGCCTGAAACTTTGACATTGCCCCGGTCGAGGTGCAACCAGATGACCCGATTGGCGCTTTTTGTTTCTAGGCGCTAAAAAAAAAAAGATTCTTTAAAAATTCATATCTCCGGTTCCCCTTATCTGATTTTATTCGTTTTCGTGTCATTTTAAAGATAAAAATATAATCTATGTTTATAAATTAGTTTTGGATTTTTAAACTGTTTCCTGTGTTTTATTTAATTACTGTTTTGTGATATTTGAATGCTTTACACTCTGTCTCCTAAGTTAAGCCTTGACGCTCATTGCCAAGCTACCAAGGGTTGAGCTGGGTTTAATTTACTGAGACCTCACTGGACCTTAGTGGAGGTTAGTCGCCTATTGCTAAGTGTAGGTACCTACCTGCCCTAACCAATAACCCATTTTCCAACAGGGGGAGACTTTGAAAAAGGGTCTTTGAAGTGCACAGAGGCCCTTCCTTCCTATCCTGGCTCCAGACCCACTACAAGGGGTATGCAGACCTTTGTGTGGTGACAGGACACATTCTATTCAGGTATAGGTATGGATCTGTGCCCAGCTCCACACTCTCATCCTCCTAGGATGGTCCATCAGGTCACACTTAAACTCCCATTGTGTGTGGCTTTCTAGAGGGAATACTCAAAGTCCAGCTGTCACCCAACCCAGACATGCAATCACAGTGAGACTGCAGGCACACAGGGCAAAGAAAAGGAAAATGACAACTTTTTAAAAGTGGCATTTCTTAAACTGTATCAGAAAATCTGACCTTACCATTAAAGAGACTTTATTATCACAATTCCATAGGTTCTAAAAATGACAAAACTACCTCATTTCCATTCGGAATTTCAATGAGGAAGGAACAGATTTTCAAATGTAAAATGGAATCTCCAACATTATTCTAGGAGAGGGGTAGGCCTGATAGTAGTGAAAAATGAACTTGGGAGTCTGTCACTATCAGGGCATGTAAATCCTAAAGGCATATGTCATACCTTATAATTGCATAGCACCCTGCCCCATAGACTACATAGGTTTTGCCTTAGGGTGACATATATACAATAAAAGTTGAGTTTGAGGCTTGGCAAAGGGTTGTAAATGCCAAGCCCACATGGCAGTTAAACACTGTATTCAGGCTGCAATGGCAGGTCTGGAACATGTTTTAGAAGTACTACTTACGTAGGTGGCACAATACATGCCGCAGTCTCACTGGCAGCATTTAATTTACATGCCCTGGGTATACAGTATACCACTCTATAAGAAAAAGCTGTTTCTAGATGTGTTATGTTATTTTAATATTTTTTTTAAAAATGTAATATTTATTCAGGGACATTATAATTACATTACATTAGAGTGTTAATTACTTGAAAATGAACCTGTGTTTAGAGGGTAGCTGAATGCATTGATCAATTTTAATTGAACGTCAAATGACCTCTGCTCAGCATAAGACAATAAGATTATACTTGCTTCTCCTCCAAACCACCAAGGACATTCTTAGGTGACTGAGGTTATATAACACATATAATTACCTGAACCCTCAAGCTTAACAGCCAGTCACTTCAAAGTTGTTTTTCAATTTTATAAAGGGAAAGACACTATTGGTTGACCCTAATACAACCTCAGATTTAGTTTCTACACAGCAGAAATGTATCTGTTTCACAGTACATGTACTACATGTGTCATAATCCCCTGTAGTGGCTTTTGTAACTTTTTATTTTTGCTTTATAATTCATCTTAACTGCCTGTGCTCTACCTAAAGTGCTTTATGGTTGTTTTAACCGTGTAATGGCACTTGTACTGTGAAAATAAGCAATATTTTCTCTCCCTGTACAACCCTACTCGTGAGACTCTCGCAAGGTCAAAAGAAAGACCTCATGCCATGGCCAGTCAGTCAACTTCCACGTGGCTCTCGCATGAATCTTGCAGGATTGTAGGAGAACCCCATCATCAATCTTCACCTGTAGAAGCTTGTAATGATTCTTTCAAGACTCTCATGGGATTGTACCTAAATTTAAAAATCAGCCAATAGAAAAGCTCATACTGTTGAATAAGTAACTGTGCATCATACAAACAGCAGTTGGTCAAGCCTTGCAAGAAATCTACCAAATACATTTATAATTTGGTCACCCTCCTATTTTCTTCTCTTGTCAAATAACTCTTGGAACTTACTCATTCTGCTGAGCACACCTCTTGTGACTGACATTTCCATTCTCCACCATGGTTCACCTCTGGATTTTGCGACACAGCTTTATCCAGTGGGCAAAAGAGTATACCACTAGTTGTGGTATTGACAAGAATCTTGGATTTACAAGCTTAGACATAACTAGAATTGGCGATGGAGGAGTGTCATCAGTTTTAATTTTGCTCGAATGTGGATTTAAGAAATGAAAGACAAGAGGTATTTGGCAAAACAAGAACAGTTGGTTTAATTAAATGCAGAGGCCAAGAGAACAGTACAGAGTCGAAGTCTGATGGCTGTCTCTCAAGTTGCAGAGTTCTGAGCACCATTATATACAATTCTTGAAAGATCATAAAACAATTCTTTGCATTATTTGGAGAAAGGAATCTGGTCCTAGCCACTGAGTTGTAATTTTGGCAATCTGATTAAGTGCTCAGGTTGGTCTTGACTTTGTGTGGACATGTTATGGGACAGTACCATGTCCAGCGTGGGAGCAAGTGATCACAGCATTTTGTGTGTGTTCTGATTGGGTGAGTGTTGCTAACTTCATGTGGCATCTAATTTTTATGGTGTTTTGGGAACGCGCACCCCTCAAGGACCAAATGTGTCTTATTGAGGCCAATCTCCTACAACTATTTTGGTGTTGCTACCAATCAGAGGGATAGATCAGGGTTTTTCTAGTTTGCACGTTCATCTGTGGGCTGTGTGACCCCCATCTGTGATCTGTCAATACGTTTTTTCAGGCCTAGGTCACAGGACTTACTTGACCATGCATTTGTGGCTCAGGGATGACCAGGAGTTCACATCGGCTACAATCGACAACAGTGATGTGAGTTTGTTGTTGTGCACGCACATATCATGGCATACATTGACATTGTTTTTTATCAATATCAACAGTTAGCAATAGTTAAGAGCATTTTGGATTGTGAGTACCCAGATGTTATATGATAGGTGTCCATAGACAGAGTTGAGTGTAGTCCACTGCAGAGGGTGCAGGATCTTCCTTAATAACATCAAGTAATGCATCCAGTTCTATGTGTAACTGAGTACACACTATAAACACAAAGGCTCTTGTCAGAACCACCCTATTCCTACATTATCTGATTGTTTCATAGGATACATTTCTTGTTTTTTTGTGTACTGACACTTACAAGAGTCTACCGAGAGCAGGAGCACCCAAACGTCTGCCTCCACCCGTGTATTTTTCCAACTGTTGCAAGACTCTTGCAGGTTCAAATATCCAAACTATATTTAATATATAATACTACTATACTCCTTTACAATAGGGTGTGAGTATTAGACTGTGCAAACACTCAAGCATCTGTACTCTAACTGTCCTCTGGAGGAAGATTTTGTATACTCCACTACGTTTTTTGTATTTTTTTGTTATACAACCCTGTGGCAGTCTTGCGAGATCATGATATTTTTTAGGGAAGAATTTATGGTTTCCTTTATTACAGAACGTATGCCTTATAGTCTCTACTAATAGTGTGAGGGGAGAAAGTGACCTCTCGCCTGGAACTGTTTTACAGTATAACAGAAATGCATAGTAGGGTGTGAGGAGAGACTAAGGGCCCGATTTAGGTATTGGCAAATTGGTTACTCCGACACAACAGAGAAGGGTATCCCATCCACTGAAATCTACATCCCATAGGAAATAATGGGATTGAAATTTGGGTGGACGGCATATCTGTCACCATTGTGACGGAGTTACCCACCCACAAATATCTAAATCAGGCCCAAAGTTCTTCACTTATACTTCTCCTCAGGGTTATAAGGTTGTGTAGTAGGGTGCGGGGAGACAAAGAGGGTCACTACAACCCTGGCAGTCCAAGACCACCAGGGCTGTTTTGACAGAAGCACCGCCAACAGGCTGGCGGTGCTTCACAGGTCATTACGACCGCGGCTTGCAGCGCTGCCCAGGGGATTACGAGTCCCCCTACCGCCAGCTTTTACTTGGCGGTACGGGGAGTCGCGGGGCCCCCTGACAGGGCCCCGTGCAGCTTTTCACTGTCTGCAATGCAGACAGTGAAAAGCATGACAGGTGCAACTGCACCCGTCGTACGGCCGCAATAATGCCGGCTCCTGTGCTGCGGGCGAGATGCCCGCTGGGCCGGCCGCCAAGGTCGTAATGAGGGCCTAAGTTTCTGCAGTGAAAAAACTTGCATTAAGATTTTGTGTACCCCACTACGTTTTTATGATTCCTCTGGGTCTTGTGAGATCATAAACCTTTTTGAGAGGAACAATTTAGACTTTCCTTAATCACAGTGCTTATGCCTTACACTCCCCAATAGTAGTGAGTGGAGAAAAAGTAGTCTCTCAAATGAGACATTTTCACAGTTTAACATTGGTGCACAGTAGTGGGACTCTGGGGTCTCACTGACACCTCTCCAAACCCTAACATCTGCATATAGTACACTATGGGGAAATACTGGCCTCTTTAGTGAGATTTTACATGAAGGTATTCATTATGTAGAGTAGGGTGTAAAAGGACACTGCCTCTCTACTCACACTTTTCCCCTGGCTCAGTAGTGTGCATAAAAGGGTGGATTATGGAAATATCCATATATATTTGGGTTTTGGAATTGATTTGCTTGTCTAGTTACAGCTCATCCATCATGACAGATATATACAGTAGTGTGTTGGGAAACATTGTTCTCTTCGCTAACACTTTTCTCCATGACAATATGGATGTGCAGTATGGTGGGGGAAGAAGAGCCCTCTGTGCTGACACCCCTTCCTAAAGCAACAATGATCTGCTGCGATCTGGAAAGGGAGTGACATGTCCACTAACACATCTTACCAGAGTGAGCGGTGTCTGTATTAGGGTGTGAGAAAAATGTATCTCTGTGCTCATACTTCTTCCCATGCTGAGAGGTATGCTGAGAGTTGTGCAGAGTAGACTGTGGGAGGATGTAACCTGTTTCTCTTGTATAATATGTCTGCCTATTATAGTGTCAACATAGACTGGCCCCTCTCCAGTGACCTGTCTCAGGTGTCATTATGGTTGTGCACATTTGGCTGTGATATAGAACTTGCTTCTCTGGTCACAGCTTTCCTCAGGATAACAGATACACAGGTGAGGTGCAGGAATGAAATGACCTCTATGCTGAGAAGTCTGTCTTACATAGCAACTATAGAGTGTGTTGTGTAAATGTACTGCCCTGTTAGGTCAGACATCTCCCCAGAGTAATATATGTGCAAATTAGTCTGTGGGTATAGACTGCTCTCTCTGCACATAGCTCTCTTCATATCCATGAATGTCCAGAGTATAAAATCTCTCTGTTGAGAACTGTCTTGGAGGAATGATGTTTATATTTTTTGAATCTGGGAACATAGGGCCAGATGTATGAAAAGTTTTTGCACTCGCAAACGGTGCGAATCGCAAAAATCGGCGGATTGCGAGTGCAAAAACGTGGTCTGCCATGCATGAAAGGCATTCGCAGACCAAAAATAAGAAATCGCAAAAATTGCGATTTTTTGCGGTGCGACCGGGTTTTGCAAGTCGCATTTTGCGATTCAGTATTTCCAGTAGGAAATTGCGAGGTGCAAAATGCGATTCGCAAAATCCAAATCGCAAAGAGATGCATCAAAAAATCGCAATTAGCGATTTTTCGCAGAATGGCATTTTGCACATGCAAAATACCACTAAGTGAAAGCAGGTGGTAACCAGGTGTAACCTATATAAAGAGGCCCAGAAGGCCTCAGACTCTCTACCACAATGGCTGCACTCTACGTCATGGCAAGGAGGATGAGGATCCTGGCAGGTTTGAGGAGAGGGAGGAGGAGACAGAAGCGCATTTTCAGAGTGTGCATTACACTTTTTGACCTGACAGAGGAGGAAATATTTGAGAGGTATAGGTTGAACTCAGCCATGATACTTGACCTGATAGCTGAGCTACAACCCCTACTGCAGCGCAGAACACTAAGGACACATAGGGGGTCATTCTGACCCCGGCGGTCAAGGACCGCCGGGGCCGGGGTCGGCGGTAGCACCGCCAACAGGCTGGCGGTGCTCCGCCGGGCATTCTGACCGCGGCGGTACAGCCGCGGCCAGAAACGGAAAGTCGGCGGTGTACCGCCGACTTTCCACTGCCCATGGGAATCCGCCATGGCGGCGCAGCTTGCTGCGCCGCCATGGGGATTCCGACCCCCTCACCGCCATCCTGTTCCTGGCGGTTCCGCCCGCCAGGAACAGGATGGCGGTGAGGGGTGTCGTGGGGACCCTGGGGGCCCCTGCAGTGCCCATGCCAATGGCATGGGCACTGCAGGGGCCCCCGTAAGAGGGCCCCACTTTGAATTTCAGTGTCTGCTCAGCAGACACTGAAATTCGCGACGGGTGCTACTGCACCCGTCGCACATCCTCCACTCCGCCGGCTCCATTCGGAGCCGGCATCCTCATGGAGGGGTGTTTCCCACTGGGCTGGCGGGCGGCCTTTTGGCGGTCGCCCGCCAGCCCAGTGGGAAACCCAGAATAACCGCGGCGGTCTTTTGACCTCGCAGGGGTATTCTGGCGGTTCCCTCCAGGCGGGCGGCTCCCGCCGCCCGCCGGGGTCAGAATGACCCCCATAGTATCCCCACCCATGTTCAGGTATTATGCTCCTTACACCTACTCTCCTCAGGGAGCTATCAAGGGGTCATAGCAGCGGCTGGGGGGGTGTCACAGAGCACCCTCTCCAGATTCTTCAATGCATTTATCTACGCCATGCTAAGCAAACTCCAACAGTACATCAGATTCCCCCACACCCCACAGGAAATACAGCAGACAAAAATTGAGTTTTATCAGATAGCACAGTTTCCCCAAGACCTAGGTGCCATAGATGGCACACATGTGGCAATATGTCCAGCTTCTGTCACAGAGTATGTGTACCGAAACCGTAAACACCATCATTCCATGAATATACAGGTGATATGCAATGCCTCCTACATCATAACTGATCTTGTGGCCAGGTACTCAGGGAGAACCACAGCGGCATTCACAAAAGACTGCTAGCTGGGGAGTTTGGTGAAGGATATCTACTAGGTAATGTCACTCTTTACACTGGCGCATAGATAACAAACCCTTGTCAGATGGCTGAGGTACTCATCAAACCTTCTGTCCCTTCCAGGAGACAGTGCCTATGCAGTGTGCACCTACATGATGACCTCAATCCCACCACACCGGCAGAACGGAGATACATTGCAGCACACAGGGCAACCCGCAACGTGGTGGAGCGCACATTTGGCCTCCTGAAGAGTCGCTTCCGTTGCCTCCACAAGAGTGGAGGGGCACTACAGTACAGTCCAGAAACCACATGTTGAATAGTGGCTACTTGTGCAATCTTGCACAAAATAGCTACAACCAGGGGCATACCTATAGAAATCAGTGACACAGAATCAGATGAGGATGAAGATCCCATACCACCTCTACAGCCAGCAGACAGGACCAGTGCAGCAGAGGGATGGCAAAGGCGTGCTGACATCACACACAACCATTTCAGACGTGAGTATGTATAACTAAACTCCACTGACAACTGTAGCTGTAGTGACAGAAATATTTATTACCTTACGTCAGGTTATTAATTGTGATGAAAGAAGTGAAAAGGTGAATGAGAGAAACAAAAATAAACAAATGAATTGAGTCCCACACTATTACTTCATAGTGGGGACACCAGTGTCAATGCGGCAAGAGTCACTTCCTCCTCCTTCGCACACCACTGGGGTGTCCAGTTGACTCACTGGCACCCTGAATGTCACCCTCAGTGGGAGTGCTGCACCTGGCACTGCGCCGTCTGGTGTCTGAAGCAGGTACTTGCACACTACTGAGGCTCGAACTGTCCTCCGTGTCCCCCAAGGCAACCTCACTGGGAGTGGCCAACCTCTGTCCCATTACTAGTTCAATCACATTGGTGATTTGGACAAGGCCCTGGACCACATCCCTGCTGGTGTGTGCAGCTTCAACCTGGGCCGCCACAGCACGACGGGCGATGAGGGCGGTGGAGTTGGCCATTGGATTTGAGGACCTGCAGTAGTTCGCAAACATGGTTTGGAAACGGTGATCATGTCTGCGTCTACTCACTCTTTCGTGCCGCAGCTCCTCACACAGGTCACGCACTGCAGTGGTCAGCTCCCTGGTGTCCTGAGAGGCCTGCACCTGTCCCTCACGCAGCTGGTTGATATTTTTGTTCAGGGTGTCAATTCTCCAATGCAGGCCAACCATATGTCTGTTGTGGACTCTAAGGTTCCTGTCCAGACTCAGTATTCTCCTGTTTTGCAGGTGCTGTTGCTGCAACATAACAGCCTCAAGTCCACCAAACAAGGATGTACCCTCAGCTGCCTCATGCAGTTGCTGCTGGGACACTGTGGCACTTCTACGATGTGCTGAATGACCCCTGTCCTCTGGTATCTGGCTGCGCCTATCGGGTGCAGATGGTGGGCCTGGTCCCTCCTGCTGCACATCGGAGTCACCACTGAGGTCTGGAAGTGGCAATGGCCTGGACCTGCGGCGCACAGTTGAGACATTGATGGACCCACTGGTGTCGGTGTCAGAGGGCAGCTGTGTGTCCGTCTCCCCTACACACGCTATTTCTGTGGCTGCTGTGCTAGGCCCACCTGCAACAACAATATGCAGCATGTCAGTTCAGTATGTTACATTCTCTGTCCAGAAATGGCAATAAAGCTATAGGTACTGCTCTACATGGTGTAGTGTGTGTTGTGTTACCTTGGGTGTCACTATGCTTGCTTACATTGTCATGCCACTGTCTGTACTAGTTTGTGGACCACGACTCCCATAATGCATTGTTGTGCTGCTACTAAGATGTGGAGTGGACTACTTCACACACTACTTCACATTACATGCTAATTCCTAAGGGGCTTTTATGCATGCACATATTGGGTTCACACGACAACATTGCACTTACCTTGGCTGGTACTTGGTTATGTGGAGGTGTCGATATCTGTGAACCCTGTCACTGCTTCCGGTAGGAGTGTCGATTCCACCAGGTCCTCCAGTGGTGTCGCAGGTGGCTCGGTTGGTGGTCCTCCTCCTGTGCTCCTGGCCTCTGCAAGTCGCCTTGCCACCCTCTCCTTTGCCCGGGACCGCAGGTCATACCAGCGTTTCTTGATTTCCTCAATGGAGCGCTGTGCCACTCCAATTGCGCAGATTTTACTTTGGATCTCAAGCCAAAGTCTTCTCTTCTCACTCTCTTGCACCTAGAGGGATGATTTGCCAAACAGGCGGTCATGGCTCCTCACCACCTCTTCTGTTAAGACCTCCAGGTCCTGCTCACTGAACTTCAGTTTGCGCTTCCTCTCCTGCTTCTCAAGTCCTGGACCTTGGGGCTCCATTGTGGCTCAGGTGATGCTGCTCCTTCAGAGTGCTGCTCAATGTGGCTGGGCTGCTCTCACTCAGGTTGCTGGTTTGGGTGTGGCACCTGTAACTGGCTTGGATGACTCATTTCCTGCTGGTGATGTCATCAGGCTCCTCTAGGTGTGCATTCTCGAACTTTCTCGCATTTTGCGATTTTTTACCGAATCGCAAAACAATCGCAAATTGTGAGAATGCAAATTGCGATTCGGTAAATGGGCCTCGCAAACCACAAATTGCGATTTATAAGAAATCGCTAATTCCGAATCGCAATTTTGTTACATGGCCAATTGCGACTCGGAAATAGCGATTTCTTAAAAATCGCATTTTGCGATTCGCAGACCCCAGTTTTCATACATCTGGCCTAAAGTCACCTCACTTTCAGATTTCTTCCGATGGCAACTGCCATACATAACTTGCTGTGCACAGCGCCTGATAGGGGTATGTATTAGAGTATGAGGATGCACTGCCCTCTGTGCAAAGACCCCTCTTTTGTATCAGAGGTCCCTATACTACAGCATAGACAAAGACTAATCTCTCTTCTGACACCTCACTGTTGCACAACGAGTCACCCTAGCTGCATAGCAAAATAATTAGCTTCTCCATTAACAAGCCTCTGTAGGATAAAAGATGTGCATAGTACCATAGAGATACATATATATGCAGCAGAATATTTACTGTCTCTGAGATGGAACTGCCAGTTTAAGTGAATATTGCAATACTGTAATAAAATTGAAATGCAAAATAAGTATTAAGCAAAGAAATAAAAGGTAACTTTGAACTTTTTTATTACAGCAAGTTAACAATGCAAAATAAAACAGCTATATAAACACACTATATGAACACCTGTTAAACAAACAAATATAGCAATATATCACATTTTCTGTGTTGCTCATCAGCAGATGCTAATGTCTCCATCGTTTTGGCTTTATTTGCCTATTGGAATTTGATATAGATAGCACTTCTTTTCCAGTCTTTTAGCCACCTTAGTCTACCAAAGAGTTAGAGTCTTCAGTTTCCTGCTATATCATAGAGGCTAGATGGCAATAATGTCTCAGCAAAGCAGCATATCTATAGATTACAGTTCACAAAGCTTAGGTTGTACAGATGTCACTTGTTGAGTTACTTCCACGTCCCTCCAAGCTGAATACATTGTCCCTGAAGAGGCAGTTATTGCTAAGCAGCACTATGATGAATTGCATTTTCCCCCTAAAAATATACAATAACCAAAAAGATAAAAGTTCCATACTAATCAATAATTGATAACAGTGATACATGACTATATTGTCTGAGCTTAACTACATTTGTCACCCACAATCAGATATTTATATCTAGTGCATTAACTAGTGCAGTAACTTGCTATTCCTTTCTCCTGATAAATTTCACACCCTCATCCAGTCTATTTAAATTTTTTGCAGTTAAATTATATAATTCCATGACCTCTGCTTTCATAACACTTTATAAAGTAAAACAATCATCTTGACAGACGTTTGCTAACACTCACCACAGTGTTTCATCTAGAAATAGCAATCACAATAGACTTTATAGAGCTAAACATATGTGTAAAATGAGGTTCATAACAACAGTAGAGCTTGTGGTTTTATTTGTTTTATGATTTAAGAGCAGTGCATCCTTTAGTCACAAACATATGTATGTATGTATTGGGTATTTATAAAGCGCATTTCGGCCCGAGGGCATCGAAGTGCTAACTGGGTGAGGCAGGGTCTACTAACAAGGAGACTCCAAATCTTATTGCGGGAAGAACCAAGTCTTGACCAGTCTCCTAAATGTTAGATGATTGTGTTCTTGCCTTAGATCCAATGGGAGTGAGTTCAAAATTTTAGCATCCGCAATGGTGAACGCTCTATCTCCCCACTTCGCCTTCTTGGTGCGGGAAGTTTGGATTCGATAGGCAGAGGTAAATCGCAACAGCCTATTAGGTCTATACCATTGCAGCTTGGTGGTTAGTGCCTTAGTCCCAACCCCATGGACGGCCTTGTGAGTAATGCAGAGAGCCTTAAAAGAGATCCGCTGGGCTACCAGAAGCCAGTGTAAATTTCTGAGGCACCTCTTAGCAGAGGCCCCGTGGGGCAGTTTCAGTAAAAGCCTAGCAGCAGTGTTCTGCATCAACTGTAGCTTATTCAGCGATCCTTTATCCAAGTTGAGCAGAAGCGCATTCCCGTAATCCAATCTGGAAATGACTAGAGCCAGAGTAGCAGTAGTTCTGCAAGATTGTGGAATAAAAGGAAATACTTTCTTTAATTTCTTCAGAGTCCACATGCAAGTCTTGATTATCTGATTGACCTGAGGTTTGAACGACAATTGATCGTCAAACAGTAATCCTAAATTCCTCGAGGTAGACCCTGGCACAGGGAGAGTGCCACACTCTTTAGGCCACCAGATGGAAGACCAGTGTTTCCTCTTGATCCCAAAGCACAGAATCTCAGTTTTTTCGCAGTTAAGTTTTAGCCAATTGGCCTTCATCCAGTTGTTCACTGCTGTCATGCAGGCGTTGAAGCGGGTGGCCACTTCCTCCATATCTTTGTTAATCGGGATGAGAATCTGAGTGTCGTCTGCTTAAGAAGTTGGGATAAAGCCGAAAGAGCGGATTAGATCTGCCAGCGGTGCCACGTACACATTGAATAGCGTAGGGCTGAGGGAAGAACCCTGAGGGACCCCACGCGGCAAGAGGTAGGCCGGGGATCTAAAATCACCGCTGCTGACTGTGGCCCACCTATCTGATAGAAAGGATTCAATCAGCTTGAGAGCCTGATCTCTAATGCCTACCTGATGTAGACGGTCTAGCAGAATGTGAGGGGCAATGGTGTCAAATGCTGCCAACAGGTCCAGTAGGACCAGAAAGCCCCCCTGCCCCTCATCAACCAACCTGCATATGGTATCGGATGATGCAATGAGAGCTGATTCAGTGCATTGGGATTTCCGAAAACCATGTTGCGAGCTGTCTAGGCCCTTTGAGGCTGACAGGAAATCAACCAATTCTTTACTAAGGTGTTTTTCCAGAATTTTGGCCGCATAGGGAAGAAGGGCTATTGGGCGTAGATTAGTCAGATCATCAGGTTTGCCTGTTTCCTTCTTTTTTAAGGGAATAATAGTGGTTTCTTTCCATACCTTAGGATACAAACCGGTTATAAGGACTTCCTGAACAATAGGGGCCAGCATAGATGCCGCTAGCTCTGGTACTAATTGAAGGATGGCAGGGGGGCAGGGATCCATAGGGGAACTCGATTTACATTCCAGAAGCAGCTTGTACATGACCTCTTGAGATGGCATTTTAAACCTAGAGAGTAAAAATGGCTTATCTGGCAACCCATTGGGTGTCAGCACAGGGCGCAGTGGCACAGCTATCCAGGGAGGGGAGGTTACTTGTTCCTTGTCCGACATGAAGCTAGAGTAGATGTTAAGAATTTTACATTCAAAGAATTTGGCTATTTTATTGCAAAAGTCTTGGGAGTTTTCTACTTTAGGAGTACCTAAGGGAGTGGTGAGAACATTAATAGTTCTAAATAGCTCTCTAGAAGAGTTGGCTGCCTCGCTAATTTTAAGTGTGAAATAGTCCGATTTGGCTACCAGACAGGCTTCTTTGTAAGTGTTTAGGGCTAGTTTTAGCTCCGCTCTCTCATCTTCCCGGGGACTTAGTTTCCAGCAGCGCTCCTTCTGCCGGTATTTCCTCTGTAAAATTTTGAGGTCTTGAGAGAACCATGGTTGGTTGGTTTTTTTCCTGATGCGAGGGACAGAGACCCTCGCTGGTGCTAGTGGGTCCATTGCCTGCGTAATGCCCTGATTGAACCTGGCAAGCGGTGACAGAGAGGACGCCTTCAGATCATTCCAGTTATGTATTAATGCTATTTCCAACGGTTCTGCTTTGATGTTTTTCCAGGGTCTTAGCAGTTTTTTCGGGGGAATGGGTGTCAAAGGCTGTTGCTTGACCAGAAATTTAAATGTCAGGAGCGCGTGGTCCGTCCACTCTAACGGGATCGTTAAAAGATTAAGGGGGTCATTCTGACCCTGGCGGTCGGTGATACAGCGGCGGCCAACCCGCCAACAGGCTGGCGGTCCAAAAAATGGAATTCCGACCCTGGCAGGAACCGCCAACAGAGCCCGCCACTTTAACACTCCGACCGCCACGGCGGGACACACAAACAGCACGGCGGTCACCGCCAACAGGCAGGCTGCAGACAATGTACCGCCCACCCTATCACAACTCACCAACCCGCCACCTTTTCCGGGGCGGGAGCACCGCTGATAAAAACACGGCGGAAACAGACTACGAACGGGAAAACGCTCACCTCTATACACTCCACGAGGACGGAGGACAGCATGGAGCCCGAATTGAACATCCTACCTGCTCTCGTCTACCTGCTCATCTACCACAAGTACGAACTCCGGCGCAGATGACAACGGTGAGTACCGCACCTACGACACAGGGGAGGGGGGGAGGAGGAGGGGTTACGGGCACACACATACGCATTACACCCACCCCCCAACTATCTACACACCAATGCAGAGCACCAAGTCAAAGTGACCCCACCCAAACCCCCCGGAATAACGAAAAGATATAATTAAAGTGAGAAACTAAATTTATGTATAAAATAGGTTCATTGAAGTCATGGTAAAATAGGAAAATGAATCAAAAAAATCCAAGTGTAAACATTGCGTAACCGATAAATAGAGGCAATAAGTCCAGCACAGTCACTGAAATTTCAACTGTCCGTGGGCCAAAGTGTATCAACACATGGGCAAAGCCCACACAGGAGACCTGAGTCCGTTGGAGAGAACACTGCAGGGGCATCAGATGATAAAACTACAGGCACCTCAGGGGGAAGGGAAGGGGGGGCACCACAGCCACATGAGTCCACGACGCCAGATCCAAGAAGGGGCCACCATGCCCACTGTTCAATCCTGGGGAGTGCAAAGCCTCAGTCTCTCAAGTCTCTACAGTGGGTGGCTTGCCCACTGTCATATCCTGGGGAGTGCAAAGCCACAGTCTCTCAAGTCTCACAAGTGGGTGGCTTGCCACTGTCATATCCTGGGGAGTGCAAAGCCACAGTCTCTCAAGTATCACAAGTGGGTGGCTTGCCCACTGTCATATCCTGGGGAGTGCAAAGCCACAGTCTCTCAAGTCTCACAAGTGGGTGGCTTTCCCACTGTCATATCCTGGGGAGTGCAAAGCCACAGTCTCTCAAGTCTCTACAGTGGGTGGCTTGCCCACTGTCATATCCTGGTGAGTGCAAAGCCACAGTCCATCAAGTGGATAACAGTCTCCACAGGCAATGGAGGAGGCAGGGTGGCCCGAGTGCAGCGTGAACAGTAGCACGAAACAGAACCAGCACTGTCATTGGGCCAGCGGTGCTTGAGACGGCGGGGCCCAGCGGAGCGGTGCTTGAGACGGCGGGGCCCAGCGGAGCGGTGCTTGACAGGAAGGGGCCCAGCGGAGCGGTGCTTGAGACGGCGGGGCCCAGCGGAGCGGTGCTTGAGATGAAGGGCCCAGCGGAGCAGTGCTTGAGACGGCGGGGCCCAGCGGAGCGGTGCTTGACAGGAAGGGCCCAGCGGAGCGGTGCTTGAGACGGCGGGGCCCAGCAGAGCGGTGCTTGAGATGAAGGGCCCAGCGGAGCGGTGCTTGAGACGGCGGGGCCCAGCGGAGCGGTGCTTGAGATGAAGGGCCCAGCGGAGCGGTGCTTGAGACGGCGGGGCCCAGCGGAGCGGTGCTTAAGATGAAAGGCCCAGCGGAGCGGTGCTTGACAGGAAGGGCCCAGCGGAGCGGTGCTTGAGACGGCGGGGCCCAGCGGAGCGGTGCTTGAGATGAAGGGCCCAGCGGAGCTTGAGATGGCGGGGCCCAGCGGAGCGGTGCTTGAGATGAAGGGCCCAGCGGAGCGGTGCTTGAGACGGCGGGGCCCAGCGGAGCGGTGCTTGAGATGAAGGGCCCAGCGGAGCGGTGCTTGAGACGGCGGGGCCCAGCGGAGCGGTGCTTGAGACGGCGGGGTCCAGCGGAGCGGTGCTTGAGATGAAGGGCCCCTGTTCAGCGGTGCTCCTCCCGGCGGTGCCCTGTTCAGCGGTGCTCCTCCCGGCGGGGCCCTGTTCAGCGGTGCCTTTCTGCACGGCGGGGCCCTGTTCAGCGGTGCCTTTCTGCACGGCGGGGCCCTGTTCAGCGGTGCCTTTCTGGACGGCGGGCCCTGTTCAGCGGTGCCTTTCTGCACGGCGGGGCCCTGTTCAGCGGTGCCTTTCTGCACGGCGGGGCCCTGTTCAGCGGTGCCTTTCTGGACGGCGGGGCCCTGTTCAGCGGTGCCTTTCTGGACGGCGGGGCCCTGTTCAGCGGTGCCTTTCTGCACAGCGGGGCCCTGTTCAGCGGTGCCTTTCTGGACGGCGGGGCCCTGTTCAGCGGTGCTTGTTCTGTAAGTCAAGGGAGTCAGACCTGGCCACGACTCCCTGCTCAGTCACCCTCCGACCGTGCAGTTGCTGGACCCTTCGGTGACGGTGTCCTGGGCCCTTGGGTGTCCTCCCTCACACCCGGGATGGGGCTTGTGGGGCCCTCCTGGTCCGCGCTCCTGCTGGCTGACTTCTCCGCCCTGCTGCCCTTGCCCTCCTTCGATGTGGCTCTCTGGCCCTTGCCTCCCCTGGATGTTGTGGCAGGTGAAGTGGCAGAACTTTGGTCCTTGGGGGCAGCCGTGTCAGTCGTCCTGCGGCGGCCCCTTACTTTACGGGTCCTCTTTCCAGGGGGGGGGCTGGCTGTCCCCTTGCTGCTGACCGATGTATCACTGCTGGCAAAGGGGGGACTCCAAAATCCATGCACTACGGTGACCCTTGAAGCCGGGCTGGTGGTGGCTGAGGCGCTCTTGGGACTCTTAGCAGATGGAGGGGGGGGTCAGGTGAGGGAAAGAGGTCAAGAGTGGAGAGGTAAAGTTTTTTAGGACCAGGGTAAAGGGTAGGTGTAGTGGTTATGGGAGTGGAGGAAGAGGAGGTGGTTGTAGGAGAGTCAGGTGTGTTGTCCTTGGGTGAAGGTGCATGGGCTGGAGGCTGTCGTGAGGTGGTTGGCTGTTGGGTGGGTGGCTGCCTGCGTTTGTGTGTCTTGGAAGAGGGGGTGACAGACACAGTGGGAGAGGACACAGGGGACATGTAAATGGCAGTGGGGGTGGTGACTGCACGTGTGCGGACTGTACTGGAGGGTGTGCTGGTGATGGAAGTACTGGCTGTTTGTGGTGTGCATGCAGGTGTGAGTAGAGACGTCACAGGGAGGGAGGAGGGAGACGAGGAGGTGGGGGACACAGAGGTGGTAGTGGCTGTTGGCATGTCTGCATCTGGGTGTTGCTTGGGTGTATGTTTGTGTGATCTGTGGTGCTTATGTCTGGATGAGCTGCCCTTGGGTGTTGAGGTGTGTGCAGGCAGGTCTGATGGTGTGGGTGGGATAGGCAGAGGAACAGGAGACAGAGACAGGCTGGAGGCAGTTAGAAGAGGGAGGCTGGAAACAGGGACAATGGCTGCCGTCAGTGCTGAGGCCAGAGCATTGAACGATCGTTTATGGGCAGCCTGACCCGAATGAATGCCCTCCAGGTATGCATTGCTACGATGCACCTCCCTCTCTACCCCCTGGATGGCATTCAAAAGGGTAGACTGCCCAACAATGATGGTCTGTAGGAGGTCAATGACCTCCTCACTGAGGGCAGCAGGGGTAACAGGGGCAGGGCCTGAGGTGCCTGGGGCGAAGGAGACGCCCGCCTTCTTGGGCGAGCGGGCACGGAGCGAAGGCTGAGGGGCTGCTGGGAGGGCGGAGCTGGTGCGCTGGGTGGCGGCTGTACCTGTAGAGGCGGGGGGCACGGATGTTGCCGCCACCGCTAGGGAGCTCCCATCCGAGGACGTGTCGGTGTCGCTGGTGTCACCACGGCTCCCCGTTGTGAAGCTCCCCTCGCCCTCCGTATCACTGGTGGCCTCGGTGTCTGTGCCATGGCCCACCGGGGCCTCGTGAGTTGCAGCTCCCTCGTGCTCTGGTGCCAATTCTCCTCCGCCTGATGATGCTAATGCACACATGCACAAGAAGATAAAGAAAAAGGGTGGGGGGAGACATAAAAACAGGTTGAGTGCATGCATTGTCAACACCGTTGGCGAAGAGGACAGACACAGGAGCCTCATGCACTAAGCCGCGCAATCGGTGTACACTACTCAGTACTTGTGACTAGGCCAACAGGTCTAGGGACAACAAACGCGCACATGGGTGATGCAGGACCATGGATAGCTGTACTTGTCACCCTACAGAGGTGGGGGGACGGGGCACAGGGACATGGCTAAAGGAGAGGACTACACTACAGAAAGCGCCCTGGCCTAATGTCACCCACAGCCCTCTTCCCCCACCCAGGCACCTCCACTGCGCGTAAAGATAGCTGAATGTGCTGGTACTCACCCCCTTGTGTCTGCTGTGATGTCCTCACGCGCCCATCCAAATCGGGGTAGGCCACTGCCAGGATCCGGGACATCAGGGGGGTCAGGGTACGACTGGCACCCCTCCTAGGTTGGGAGGCCATCCCCAGCAGTGACTCTGCGGTCTTCCTGGTCCCGCGGCGGATGTCCTCCCACCTCTTGCGGCAGTGGGTGCCCCGTCTGTTGTGGACCCCCAGGTTCCGGACTTCCTTGGCGATGGCACGCCAAATGTCGACTTTCTGATGTGCGCTGACCTATTTGACATGTACAGGGTGGAAATTGAAATATCATAAATTTTCCGCATGATAGATGCGATTGGCCCCCCTCCCCAACCTTGCCATGTGGCACATGCTCTCATCTGTCGTGCCTTGCACTCGTCATTATCTCCCCACCCCACCATCTTACATCCACCATACACAACCCAGGCATAGCCCATTCAACGTGCACACAGTGTACTTACCTGTTGGTCTGGAGGATCGTAGAGTCGCGCATACTGGGGCAGGACCCCATCCACAAGTTTCTCCAACTCTTCTGTAGTGAAGGCAGGGGCCCTTTCCCCAGTCGCAGCAGCCATTGTATCTCCCAGACCGAGGTCACAGCAGCACTTGCAGTATAGGTCCTCTCCTGTGGATGATCAGGTCTCGAGTGATTAACCAGATAGAAAATGGCGGTCACGCCCGCGGCGGTGCGTACCGCCGCGGTGAGTTCCGCGACCGCCGGCGCACCTAGTCATTGGCTTGTGAAACCCATAGGGTTCGATGTTAACCAATGCGGCTTGGCGCCGTGGTCTTCGACCGCCTACCGCCACGGTGTGTCACGCCAGCGCATTGACCTCATATCCCACTGTCACACTTCTCAGGTCAGGCAGCCGCCATTTCAAGGGCCCACATGGCCTGATTTCTACTGCGTCACACAGGCCTAGGCCTTGCATTGCCACTCATACAAGCCATTCAATGCATTGAGAATCGTGTACTGTGTAAGCTGTAGTTACGTACCTGTGGGTTGCTTGACTCTGTGCTCCATGTTGTCCTTCCTAGGCACCGTCCGCTGGGACTTGCGAGGAGAAGGATGAATCCTCCCGTGTACCGACCGCTGGTGGACCTGTCGACAATGGAGGAACGTCATATAATACTTCGATACCGACTTGACCGAGCCACTATACATGAACTGTGTGCCCAGCTGGAGCCAGCACTGATGTCCCCCATCCGCCAACCCACAGGAATTCCCCCTCTGGTGCAGGTTCTGTCAGTCCTCCATTTTTTGGCAAGTGGGTCTTTTCAGACAACAGTGGCCATGTCATCAGGGATGTCTCAGCCTATGTTTTCTAAGATTTTGTCCAGAGTGTTGTATGCCCTGACGAAATACATGCGGAGCTACCTTATTTTCCCTGAGGAGGGTGATTTGGCCACTGTGAAGGGTGACTTCTATGCCCTTGGACATATCCCCAACATCATTGGTGCCATTGATGGGACCCATGTGGCCTTAGTACCCCCAAAAGACGATGAGCAGGTGTACAGAAACAGGAAAAGTTACCATTCGATGAATGTCCAGGTGGTCTGTTTGGCTGACCAGTACATCTCCCATGTAAATGCCAAGTTCCCTGGGTCAGTGCATGACGCGTATGTTATGCGAAATAGCAGCATCCCTTATGTGATGGAACAGCTACAGAGACACCGTGTGTGGCTACTAGGTGACTCTGGTTACCCCAACCTGCCGTGGCTACTGACCCCAGTGAGGAATCCCTGGACCAGGGCAGAGGAACGGTACAATGAGGCCCATGGGCGATCTAGGAGGATCATAGAAAGGACCTTCGGCCTCCTGAAGGCCAGGTTTAGGTGCCTGCATATGACAGGGGGATCCCTAATGCACTCACCCAAGAAGGTGTGCCAGATCATCGTGGCCTGCTGTATGCTTCACAATCTTGCATTGCGACGCCAGGTGCCTTTTCTGCAGGAGGATGGTCCAGATGGTGGTGTTGTAGCAGCTGTGGAGCCTGTGGAGAGTGAAGAGGAGGAAGACGACGGGGACGACACGGACAACAGGGACACAGTCATACAACAGTATTTTCAGTAGCACCCAGGTAAGAATCCCCACGCCATTTTACATTTACTTCTGGCCTCCTTCATCTCTACTTTCTGTGTTTCCCCCCAGTTCCTTTCAACTGAATTGTGACTTTCCCTTGGCTTTTCAGAGCTGTATGACCCACTGCGTGACTTCTGGTTTGTTCGCCCATGGAGTAAAGCACATTGACATTGGTATGTTGTCATCACAATGTAACTGAACATTTTTGAACCGTTATGTGTAATACATTTGTTATGAATACAAGCAGACTCCTGAGTGTGTTAAGTGCAATTAGTGATTTATTTACAGTGCTACATATAGGTCCATGATAGTAAAACGGTGATGGGTGGGGGTGGAGTGATGTCCATGGCAGAGTCCAGTTCTCGGTCGCACAGGTGCATTGTCCATTTGCCTGTGGAAGGATGGAGCAGGGGCAGTTCAAGGTTGGACAGGGTGACGATGTGGGACAGTGGAATGACATCCGGGGGGATCTTAGGCTGGCGGGGGTCTTGGCATCCTACTCTGTCTTCCTTTGTGATCTCAGGTTCCTCTTGCGGGGTGGTTGATCTTCAGCAGGAGGTGGGGTTCTGGTGGCCCGTCGTTGTGTGGGGGCCTCCTGTCCACTAGCGCCGGCAGAGGTGGTAGGCTGTTCCTGGTCCGGGCTGGTGACAGGGGCCCTTTGGGGTGCCACATGGTCCCGCAATGTGGTGACTATTAGGTTCAGGGCCAGGACGATGTTCCTGAGCTCCTCTCTGTACCCCATGTACCGTTCCTCCTGCTGTGCCTGGATCTCCTGGAACCTGGCCAGTACCGTCGCCATCGTCTCCTGGGAGCGGTGGTATGCTCCCATGATGGTGGTGAGGGCCTCTTGGAGAGTCGGTTCCCTGGGCCTGTCCTCCCCCCCCTGTCGCACTGCAGCCCTCCCAGTTGCCCTGTTTCCCCGGGCCTCTGTCCCCTGGACGGTGTGCCCACTACCACTGCCCCCAGGTCCCTGTTGTTGTTGGGGTGTTGGGTCAGCCTGGGTGCCCTGTAGTGGCGGACACACCGCTGATTGACCTGTCCTGGAGACAGAGGCATGGGCCCGCTGGGTGGGAGCTGTGCTGATATTCCCAGAGGGGGTTAGGTCTGCTGTGGCCTGTGTCTGTGTGTGGGGAACCGACTGTCCAGAGGTCCCCGATGGTCCGGGCTGGTCATCAGGTTCTAGGTCGACAGAGCTGCTGTCCTCACTGGGGGCCTGTTCTGGGGGTGGGATGGACATATCTGGACCCTCCTGGCCGGTGTGTTGGCGTTCGGGCCCTGCAGGGGTGAAAGAGTATGGTTATTGCTTCTGTGTGTTCCATGGCGTGCAATTTGTGGGTGCCCTTGTCCCCCAGTGCTGGCATTCCCTTGTGGCAGGAGTTGTGAGGGTGGTTTGTGGGGGGGGATGGGTATGTGCAGTGGTCATGCATAGGTGATGGGTGTCCATGGTTTGTGTTGGCATTCAGGGTTTGGTTTTGGGTTGGATGGGTTGTGCTGGTGAGACATTGGCAGGGAGGATGTGTGCTGGGGGGTTGGGGGTGAGGGTGGGGGTGTGGGTTGGCATGCTGGTGGTTGGGGGGGAGTAGTTGAGACTAGACTTACCAGAGTCCATTCCTCCGCCTACTCCAGCGAGGCCCGCAGGATGCAGGATGTTCAAGACCTCTTGCTCCCATGCTGTGAATTCGGGAGGAGTGGGTGGTGGTCCGCCGCCAGTCTTCTGCACAGCGATGTTGTGTCTTGAGACCATCGACCGTACCTTCCCCCGTAGGTCGTTCCAGCGCTTTCGGATGTCTTACCGGTTTCTGGGATGCTGTCCCACAGCGTTGACCCTGTCGACGATCCTCTGCCATAGCTCCGCCTTCCTGGCTATTGTGGTGTGTTGCACCTGTGTGCCGAAGAGCTGGGGCTCTACCCTTATAATTTCCTCCACCATGACCCTGAGTTCTTGGTCCGAAAACCTGGGGTGTCTTTGGGGTGCCATGGGGTGGTGTGGATGAGGTGTGGGGTGGTGTTTGTGGTGATGTGAGTGGTGGTGTGTGGTGATGTGTGCGTAGATGTGGTGTGGTTGATGATGTTGGGTTCCTGTGTGTGTTGGGGTTTTCGATTGCTGTGCTCTCTCTCTCTCTGTCTCTATCGCCTTCTCTTCGATTTCCAACTAGTGGGGGTTTGTGGGTGATGTGGGTGTGTGTTTTATAGTTGCTTGGATGTGTGGGGGTGGTGTTTGTATGTGTATCAGGTGTGTGTATTTCAAATTGTCCAATGTGGCTGTGTTTTGGAGCTGGGTGTGTATTTTGACCGCGGCGGTGTGTACCGCCAATGGAATACCGCGGTTGAATGACCGCCGCGTGGATTCGTGGGTCGTAATGGCATGGGCGTGTTTGTGTTGGCGTGGCGGTGGAGGTTTGGTCATCTCCAGTTTATCGCTGCCCGCTGATGAGGCGGCCTTCCGTGGATGTCGGGTTTTTGGCGGCTTGGCAGTTGTGATTCAGAATGACCGTGGCGGTTTACCGTGGCCGCGGCGGTAGAATGGCGGTCTTCTGACCGGCGGTAAGAGCCTTTTACCGCCGAGGTCAGAATGACCCCCTAAGTTCTTCCTCGGGGTGGGTAAAAATCCCATCAAGGGTATGGCCTGCTCTATGAGTGGCCAGCTCATCCTTTAGGACCCAGTCCAGAGCCGCTATAAGATTGAGAAATCCACGACCAGCGAATCACTCGTATCATCGAAGTGAATGTTAAAATCTCCTAAGATAATTGCTTTAGGTAAGGGTTCCAATAGCGAGGTCCATATCGAAAGGAATTTAGAGAGGGGGCCAGGGGGCCGGTAAATTAGCAAGCCTTCAAAGACCAGGGATTTGCCAAGGAAAAGTTTAAAGGCCATAGTTTCACAGACCTCTGGCGTGTGGCTAGTGCAATTCCAAATGCAGGTGAACTCAGACCTGCAGATAATAGCCAGGCCTCCTCCTCTCCCTGTATTCCTGTCTACCCTATAAAAAGAGAAGCCGGTGGGGGCTGCCTCAATAAAATCAGGGTCCGAATCTGGCCTTGCCCAAGTTTCTGTTAGGAAGAGACAATCTATATTAAGGGTGGAAATAAGTTCATTGATTTCAAATTTGTGTTTGAGGGGGATCTGGCATTAATAAGGGCAAAAGAGCCCACAGCTCTAAGGTCCCTTATGCTTCCACCCAGAGCGTATTCTGAATTGTTGCCTCCTGCTCCCCGAGCTCCCTTAATTTTCTGCTTACCCACCATTAATGGTATAGGCGCCATCCAGTTACACTGCGCACACCTCCAGGCATGAGTAATGCCAGGGATAAGTGTGTGCGTGCATTACAGTTTAAATACTTCAGTTTTTGACACAATCTGCAAATCTTTCTCACATCTCTCTACATTCTAATGCATACCTCTCAAAAGCTATATTAACAGATCTACACTTCAACACACATTTTTTCACTCTATAAACATGATGTAGAGCAAGTTTACCAATGTTAGTACACTGACTGAAACTTCACAACAAATTTTCTAAAATATATTGTTAAATAACTGAGCTAGGAGTTCTGCCTTATATTTAGATAAAGACACTAGTCTCTTTCAGCTCCAAATAAATTAACTCTTGCTGAGCACAACTCAAACAGTCGTCCTTCTCCTCCAAAGCACCAAGAACCATCTAAGCTGTCTCTGGTTCCGAAACTACAGCATTTGTTCAACCATTAAATATGAATGGTAACTATTGGCTGACTGTTGGCCTTTTTTTACTTCTCCCCATACAATTTCATAAGACTCTTGAGGGATCGTAAATCACCTCCTGGCAGGCCCAGTAATTTTCCATGTAGGTCTCACTAGAGGCTCACAGGATTGTTAAACACCTCATGGCTGGCTCAGTCATTTTCCATGAGAGTCTTGCAAGATGCTTGAGAGATCATTTGACCACCATTCCTCAAGCTTTAATCCCTGAAGCTTGCACTCTACTCTTATAAGTCTCTCGTGTGATTGCAACACAATTGTAGAACAATGAATGATGACCTGGTCTCTCCAGTTTGTGCATACTGCTGTGTGAGGAGGGACTGCCTCTCCTTTCACAGCTCCCTCTCAGATGACAGGTAAGCAAAGTAGGGAGTGTGGATGGCCTGGCCTCTCCTTTGAGACCTCTCTCAGAGATGATGGGTGTATGTCGAAGGGTGTATGGGGAACAACTGGCTTCTTCTTTGAGACCTCTCGTTTCAAATGGCAAGTGTGCATAGTAGGGTATGTGCATCGACTGGCTTCTCCTTTTAGACTGCTCTCTCAGTTGACAGATGTGCTTAGAACATTGTGTGCTTAGACTGGCCTGTCCACTGAGACCTCTGTCTCAGATGATCGATGTGTGCAGTAGGGTGTGGGAAGAGAGAGTGGCCTCTCAATTGAGGCACCTCTCTCAGATGATGAATTTGCATACTAGTTAGTGGAAAGGGACTTGCCCTTCTGCTCAGACCTACCTCTCAGATGAGGGGTGAGTGTATTAAGGTGTGCATATGGCCTGACCTTTTCATTCAGATGTTGGGTATGCATAGTAGGTTGGATGGAGAGGGACTGGCCTCTCCATTGAGACCTCTATCTAGATGACATGTGTGCATAGTAGGGTATGGGAAGAGAGTCTGGCCTCTCTGCTGAGACATCTCCATCAGATGACAGGTGTACATAGTAGTGAGTGGATAGGGACTGCCTTTTCTTCTCAGATCTTTCCCTGAGATAATGGATGTGTGTATTATAGTGTGTACATGAAATGGCCTCTGCTGTCAGAAGTGTCTCTCAAATAGCAGGTGTGCATATTATAGTCTGTACATAGATAGTCCTCTCCTGCCAGACCTCTCTCTCTCTCAGATGATAAGCATGTATGCATAGTAGAGTGTGTGGAGAGACATTGACCTCTCCACTGAGACATCTGTCTCAGATGACCGGTGTGTGTAGTAGGATGTTGAAAAGGAGAATAGCCTCTCTGCTGAACATCTCTCTCAGATGGAAGGTGTGCATAGTAGTGAGTGAAGGGGGACTGCCCTTTCCTCAGAGGCCTCTCTCTCAGATGGTGGATGTACATAATAGGGTGTGTAAATAGACTGGCCTCTTTTGTCTGATCTCTCTCTCTCAAATGATGGGTGTGTGCAGCAGTGTGTTCATGGATTAACCTCTCCTTCCACTATCAGATGATGGGTGTGCTTAATATGGTGTGGGGAGAAAGACTGGCCTCTCCACTCAGATCTCTGTCTCAGATGATTGGCGTTACATAGTACAGTGTGAAAAGAGAGATTGGCCTTTTCACTGAGATATCTCTCTTAGATGATGGGTGTGCGTATTAGGGTATGTGAAGAGATACTGGCCTCTCCACTGAGACCTCTCTCTCAGATAATGGGTTTGTGTTTTAGGGGTTGGAAGAGAATGTGGCGTCTTCACTGAGACATTTCTCTCAGATGATGTGTGCATAGTAGTGAGTGGAAAGGGACTGCCCTTTCCTCCCAGACCTCTCTCAGATGATGGGTATTTGTGTGTAAGAGTGTGTACATAGACTGTCCTCTTCTGCCAGACATATCTCTCAGATGCAGGGTGTGCATAGTAGAGTGGCTGGAGAGAGACTGGCCTCTCCAATGAGACCTCTGTCTCAGATGACAGGTATACATAGTAAGATATGGGAAGAGAGAATGGCCTCTGTGCAGAGACAGGTGCATTTAGTAGTGAGTGGAGAGGCAGTGCCATTTCTTCTCAGATCTCTTTGAGATGATGGGCGTGTATATTTGAGTGTGTACAAGGACTGGCCTTTGATGTCAGACCTGTCTCTTAGATAACAGGTGAGCATTCTATGGTGTGTTTATGGACTCGTCTCTCCTGTCAGACCACTCTCTCAGGTAATGGGTATGCATAGTCTAGTATGTGTGGAGAAAGACTGACCTCTCCACTGAGGCCTCTGTCTCAGATGATGGGTGTGTGTAGAATGGTATGAAAGAGATACTGGCATCCCTGATGAAATGTATGCCTTGTAGTGAGTGGAGAGGGACTGCTCTTTCCTCTGAGACCTCTCTCTCAGATGACGGATGTGCATATAAGGGTGTGCACATGGGTTGGCCTCCACTGTCAGACCTCTCTCAGAAGACAGGTGGGTGTAATAAAGTGTGTACATGAACTAGCCTCTCCTGCCAGACCTCTCTGTCAGATGATTAGTGTGCATGGTAGGGTGTGTGGTGCCTGGTGTCACCAATGAGACCTCTCTTCCAGATGATGGGTGTGCATAGTAGGGTGTGAAAAGAGAGACTGGCCTCTCCACTGAGACATCTCTCTCAGATGATAGGTGTGCATAGTATGGTGTGTGGAGAGAGACTGGTATCTCCACTGAGGCCTTTGTCTCAGATTCCAGGTGTGCATAGTAGGGTGTGGGAAGAAAGACCGGCCTCTCTGCTGAAACCTCTTTCTCAGATGATGGATGTGCATAGTAGTGAGTGGAGAGGGACAGCCCTTTCCTCTCAGACCTCTCATCCAGATGGGTTTGCTTTTTATGGTGTGTACATAGACTAGCCTTTCCATCCAGATCTGTGTCTGAGATGATAAGTGTACATATTAGGGTGTCCTTTCCTCCGACATCTCTCTCTCAGAAGCCAGGTGTGCATATTAGGGTTTGTACATGGTCTGTCTTCTACTGTTAGACCTCTCTCAAATGATGGCTGTGCATCGTAGGGTATGTGGAGAGAGACAGACCTATCCACTGAGATATCTCTCTCAAATGACAGCTCTGTGTGGTAGTGAGTGGAAAGGGACTGTCCTTCCTCTGACGCCTCTCTCTCAGAAGGCAGGTGTGCATATTAGGATGCATACATGGACTGTCCTCTACTGTTAGACTTCTCTCTCAGATGATGGCTGTGCATCATAGGGTATGTGGAGAGAGACAGGCCTCTCTACTCAGATCTCTCTCTCATGTGATGGGTGTGTGTCGTAGTGAGTGGAAATGGACTATCCTTTCCTCTCAGACCTCTCTCTGGGATGACACGTGTGTGCATTAGGGTATGTATATCAACTGGCCTCTCCTCTCAGATCTCTCTCTCAGATGATGCATGTGTTTTAAAGGTTGTATGGAGCGAGACTGGCATCTACACTGAGACCTCTTACTCAGATGATGGGTGTGAGTCATAGGGTCTAGAAGGGAGACTGGCCTCTCTGTTGATACATCTCTCTCAGATGATTTCTGTGTGTGTAGAGAGGGACTACCCTTTTCTCTGAGACCTCTCAGATTATGTGGTTGTGTATTAGAGACTGCTCTCTCTGTTGAGGTATCTCTCTCAGATGATGGGTGTGCACAGTAGTGAGTAGAGAGGGACTACCCTTTCCTGAGGCCTCTCTCTCAGCTGATGTGGTCATATAGTAGCATGTCTAGATGGAATGGCCTTTTCTGACAAACTTCTTTCTCAGATGATAGGGGTTTGTAGTATGGTGTGTTCATCAACTGGCCTCCCCTCAGAGACCTCTCCCTCAGATGATGGATGTGCATAGTAAGGTGTGTGGTGAGAGACTGGTGTCTCCACTGAGACCTCTGTCTGAGATGATGGGTGTGAGTAGTTGGGTGTGAAAGAAGAGTCTGGCCTCTCCGTTGAGATATCTCTCTCAGATGATGGGGATCCACAGTAGTGACTATAGAGGGACTGCCCTTTCTTCTGAGTCCTCTCTCTCAGATGGTGGGTGTGCATATGGGGGTGTGTACATGGACTTGCCTTTCCTTTGAGACCTTTCCTTCAGATGACAGGTGTGCATACTAGGATGTACAGAGAGACTAGCCTCTCCACTGACACCTCTCTCTCAGATGACAGGTGTACGTAGTAAGCTGTGTGGAGAGAGATTGGCCTTCCTGCTGAGACCTCTTTGTTATATGACTGGTGTGCTTAGTATGCTCTGTCCAGGGACTGTCCTCCCTGCTCCCACCTCTATCTCTGATAAAGGGTGTGCACAGTAGGGGATGTGAACAGTACTCTACTCATAACTCTTATTAAGCTGATGGGCATAAAGAGATGATTTTGATAAACCCCATCTCCAGTAAAACTCCTTCCCTGCATCCCAGAGATTATTCAAAGATCATCTACTTTTTATGATTCCATAAGAGTCTTGTGAGATTGTAACAGTTTTTCTTATATAGGAATTAACCATCTAGTCATCACGGTACTTATCTCCTACATACTTCCTCTCAAAAAGTACGCTATGGGGTCGCAAAGACCCACCTCATTAATATTAATGAGGTGGGTCGCACATTACGGTCTCATAGCGACTATGGGCACTCACGGATATGGAGGCCTGCTGTAGTCAGCAGACCTCCATGTCCGTGACTGCTTTTAAATAAAGCAGTTTTTTTTTTTTCAAGTGTAGCCCGTTTTCCTTAAAGGAAAACGAGCTGCACTTAAAAAAAAAACGAAACCTTTTGTTTCGGAATTTTTTCAGGGCAGGTAGTGGTCTCTTGGACCACTACCTGCCCTGAAAAAATAATTTGGGGTCCAGTCACAAAGGGGAAGGGGTCCCATAGGGACCCCTTCCCGTTTGCGAGTGGGTTACCATCCACTTCAAGTGGATGGTAACTACGCGGTCGCAAATGGAGTTGCATACCACTGCGACTCGCAAATAGGAAGGGAACACCCCTTCCTATTTGGGACTCTGAAATGCATTTTGCGAGTCAGTCCGACTCGCAAAATGCAGTTCTGCATAGCAAACTCAGGTTTGCGACTTTCACCGTTTGCGACTCGCAAACCGTTTCCTACATCTGGCCCCTATTCTCGAAATCTAGGGGGAAACAGTAATGGTGGGCATTTAATTTCTAACATTTCAGAAGCCAGCAAATTAGAGCGCTCATTCCCACGCAACTCATCAGAACCTCTTACTCCTGCAAGAGCATAAAGGCTCACAGGACAAATGGGCCTCTCAAACAATTAAAGAGCCCCATTTTTAATTTTGTGCTATTCTGGAAGGTTCGCAGGAGTCTCCCGAGCCCAACTGCCAAAATATAAAGTAATTTTTTTACCCTTCATTTCTTAAAAACTATGTGTATTTACTATATATATATATACACACACAGAGACATATATACTTTTTTTTTTGTGTTGTCTGTAAGCAAGGTGTGGACAGACTTTTTGCTGCACGAATGAAATAATGTAACATTAAACTTTACTTCATTTGTGGAAAATTATAGTTCGTGAAAATGCCAAAAAACATAATGATGGTAATAGTTACAAAATTGACCCTGTTGTTTCTGGATTTTACTATGTTTCAATAATTCACAGTTGTAAACCACATTCGTGAAGATAATGACATAAAGTTTTTTTTGATTTAAGCCTAGAAAATTCATATATTCTCCAACTAATAATTTTCCACAAATGAAGTAAAGATTGTAAATAATATTAGCTTTTTATTCAAACTATTTAAGATATGGTATATAATCCAATGTTGTATCTTGCAGTTGGAAATAGATGTTTTTTCTATGTGTGTTATTTTGCTAAAGCGATCATGTGATGGGGTAAAAAGAAAAGAAAATATGGCGCCGATCGGCTTGACAAAGGCAGCAATGCTGAAACGCATTCCTGTTCCATCTAATCAATAAAATACTATTCAAATTTTTTCTCGCGTGTGGAGTGCCGTTCTTCCGTATAGAAGGAAGAGAGTGTGGATATTAAAGATGTGGTGGCATGTGTCATTTGTTTCGCACCGCCGGCGGTAAGGTGCGGAGAGGCCATGCTGAAATAAGTGTTTGTGTATCGATATATATATATATATATTTATATATATATATATATATATATATATACATATATATATATATATTCAACTAATAAAAACAAAGCTTATAGGGACGCTATAGTCAAGCTCACATTTAAAATGTACAAAACCATAGAATTTCACCTGTTATTTTTAGAGTTATCATAAGTAACTATGACTTGCGCCCTAAGGAAGGTAACTATAACTCAAGCCCCCGCCTATCACAGTTTTTTCATTAAACATTTTACTTCATTTTGCTGCAAACATTACATTGATATTATCAATTATGCTATGAAAAATGGCATGAGTGTCATAATTTGTGGGGTAATTTGCAGAGCATGGTGAGGGTGATAGTTATAGTTACCTTAGGACACGTGTTATGGTTACTTGAGACAGCTTTAACTGTAACAGGTAAATTTGCAGGGTTTTGCACATTTAAAATGTAACCCTGACTATAATGTCCCTGCAAATTTTGATTTTTTAAGTGCATTTTTATGTTTTTTTAAATTTTACTTACTAATAATAACGTACCTGTAGCCTTTGTTTTTTACAAAACAAATTTCTGTTTTTTTAACACAAAGTAATTTTCATTACTATACATTAATACAATCACCGCTGGCATTGGCCTTTGGCCATGCACAGCAGTGATTGTCCATAGCCAGGCCCTGTGGCCTACCCCCTATTACCACCCAACCTGCGACCAACTCTCCTTATCACCCAACCCTGAGAGAGACACAGAGAGAGAAAGTGAGAGATTGAGAGAGTGAAACATTCAGGCTTTGATAAATTATGTACGTAAAATTAGGTATTTCTGGACAAATTGAAAAGAAAATAGTTTTTGTCAATTACAAAGAGGGAGATCACCTTGCAGTATGTAACTTAAATATTTAAAGTTGAAATGAAACTAAAACAAGAAATGACCACAGGCTCACCTAGACTGGAACCCTTAATGTTTAGTGTGCTTGTTTGATACCTTAACCACTAGGCCAGAGGTGAGTCCTTATTGGGCAGTGTCCAGACTTAGCTATGACATTCAACCTATCACTAGGAATGTTTTACAGTGAAAACACTAGAAAATAAACAGACATACGGAAACAAAGATTTGAACATTCAGCCTACTGAGTGACAAACCAAGACATTAACCATTAGGCCAGAATAGAGTCTGTTCTGCTCTGCATCCAAATATTACTAAAATATTCTTACCAAACATCTTGCTAGTCTGATTCTTTGAAGTCATTGTATAGAGAGACCATTGCAATAATAATCTCTCTCTCTCGCTTCCCCCCGTTTATAGGATGGAAGAGAGAGAGGATGTGACAAGATCACGGTGGAGCCTGAAGACCACAGCGCCCCTAGCTGACTCCCCATGTTCTGCGAGAGTCAGAATTGCTCCCATAAGCAGGGAGCTGCTTTAAATAGCAGCTCCCTACTTGTGGGAGCAAATTTTCATTAGTTTCCCTGCACGCATATTTGCATGCAGAGAAATAGATGAAACTTCACTTTCTGCAAGTGAGAGCTGTTTGACAGCTCTCACTTACAGAAAGTAAGGTGTTTGCTCTGACTTGGCGTAAGCTGTCAAAGCTCCTGCCACGTCAGATCAAACAGCTAGCTCCCGTGAGTGGGCACCCCGGGAAAGAGCAGGAGCTAGTTCTGGCGCCCCACGGCTATCTATAGCTTCTCACGGCCTCTCCAATGTAAAATAGCTCTGGGGAGCTGGTGATCCCTGGGGGTGTGGTTGGGGTGTCCAACCTGCCCACATCACATTTGATCAGAGTCATGAGGAGGTGGTGGTTTCCAGGGCTGTGGGAGGGGCCTGGTGACCCACTGCATCGCATTTGACCAGAGCCCATGGAGGTGGCAGTTCTGAGGGCGGGGGGGGCATGCAGCCCCTCCATATTCAGTTTGTTTAAAGTCCTGAGGAGGTGGAAGTTCACTGGGGTGCACGGAGCTGGAAGGATCCCCACCTTTACTTTGATAAAGGCCCTGGGGTGGTGATGGTCCCTGGGGCTGCAGGGGGACTGGGCAACCCACTTCATTCATTTACTTTGAAGTCCTAGGGCAGTGGCAGTTCCCTTGGCTGTATTCAAAATTTAAATGGCCCCAGGACCTGACCAAACCGGGGGCTTCACTGAAGCAAGAGTGGGAGTCTGTACTTCTTTTTTTTTTTTTACATTTTCGGTGTATCCCCAGCATCTCCAGCTGAAAAGTTTAAAAATATGTTTTTTTGTTCTGGAGTTCCAACTGGGACCCCAGCACCAGGTCTGAGGGGACAGAGTATCCCTACCCTGGCCCCTTTTTTTTCTGGGACTCGACTGAAGCCAAGTCCCTGCATGGCTGCAAACACACACACACACATATATATAGGTAGTCATAGTTAGGACCATGTCTCTGTAGGAAATATATATTGCCTATATTTTGCCATCGTTTTATCATATCTTCATAAAAATTTGCAAAAACAAGTGTGCCAGTAATTCTTGTTGCACCTGAACAATTTGAGGGTGATCTGCCAAGCGGGGGCTGAGAAAAATAGGGGTTCAAAAAAGTACTTTTCCCAAGTTAATTCTCATAGGAGTTTTGAACAGTCCGAAACGCTAGCCAAAATTACACTAAAGGTCCCCCTCCTGGAGTGATACATGGCCATGGGAACCACTAACCCCCCGGGCCACCTCCAGCTATGTCCCATGGTGCCCACCTATGGGACAATGCTAGTTGCTGAAGTGGAGGTTTCATCTACCTGGTAAAGACATGAACCATTGCTTTTTCACATATAAAGCCGCATGTTTAACAGCTTCTTGTGTGCAATAGCAATGTTGGCTCCTGCAGGAGTCAGGAAGCTGGCTGGGACCACATGGGCCTGAGGTTCCCCCTACAGTCCTATATTACACTGGGTGCCCTGGCCTGGATCACCAATTGTGCCAACAACATCATCCTCATCAAAAGCAACATCCAGAGAAAATCCTCAAAAAAGGCCAGGAGGTACACTCAAGAACTCAGAACATCTGGAGAGGAGATGGCGCGCCAGAAAGGACACCTCCGACAGAGCAGCTTTCAAGACCTCCCTTAACCTCTATCATTACCTGCTAAGGACAACAAAGAAGCAGCCCTTGCAACACACAATAAAACCAGCACCAACAACACCAATTAACATTTCAATATCATTAAGGAATTCTCCAACCCAGCTGCCAGTGAAAACAACATCACACCTCCGCAGGAGCTGTGGGACAACCTCACACACTTCTTCCTCAACATGCTCATAATGATATATAGAATCTTCAAACCCCAGCCCACACCTTTGAACTTCCTCAACAGATATGCCACCACATTGGCATCCAAGGTGACATGCTTTGATAGATCACCTCCTTCCTCACATGAAGAACCCAGAGGATCGATCTCCGACCTTTCACCTCGTACCCCAAGGAGATCACCTGGGTTCAGCATCATCAGCTCCTAGTCTCAACATAACTCATTCTCTCACTCACCGACAACCCATCCACCACCAGAACCAGCTTCCGCAGATGCATGACATGCGTCAATGACTGGATGTAAAACAACTGCCTGCAGCTGAACACAGACAAGTGATCTTTGGCAACAGCAGCAACACACGGAATGAGTCCTGGTGGCCATCAGACCTAGGACCTGCACCCACTCCCTCCGACCATGCCAGAAACCTCAGAGTCACCATTGACAACAAGCTTACCATGAAATCCCAGATCAACACCATCTCCTCCACCTGTTTCTGCACTTTGCGCATGCACTGTAAGATCGTAAAGTGGCCTCCCATACTCATGAGATGCACACGCCCTCATCATTAGCGGACTGGACTCCTCTATGTAGGAATTACAACACACCTCCTAGAGAGACTCAGACCATACAGAATGCCACAG
This sequence comes from Pleurodeles waltl, assembly GCF_031143425.1. NCBI lineage: Eukaryota > Metazoa > Chordata > Amphibia > Caudata > Salamandridae > Pleurodeles > Pleurodeles waltl. Next base: position 1,064,025,001 of record NC_090437.1, read on the forward strand.
ACAGGCTCACGCTTGGCCTTCCTGACAAACCCATATTATACCCCACCTCAGGCTACTCCACTGGCTCCCCATACAGAAGAGATGCCAATTCAAATGCTGCAAGCAAGCAGTCTGCTGACCGGTGCACACAAGGCTCTAAACAACCAAGGACCCCCGTACATTAACCTCTGTCTTAACTTCCATTAACTGTCTATGCTCTGCCTCCCTTTCACTTGCCCATACTCCCTGCATCTACCAAAACAGAAGTGGAGGATGCTTCTTCTATCACATCACAGCAAAAACATGGAACAGTCTCCCCAAGCACATCCGGACCATCATCTCACTTCCGGAATCCCGAATGGCCCTCAAGACCTGGCTGTTTGAATAATCCTCTGAGGCCTGCAAGTGCCTGGATACCCTATCAGGTGATTAACCGCACTTTATAAATCCTGATTGATTGATTGAATGATTGAGGGCGCCCAGGGAATCATGACTGGGGCCTGGTGGATGGCTTCCCTGGGGCCAAAATTGGCCAAGTGAGAGGGCCCACTCTGCCCCCTTCCCTTCTAATAATTGGGAAGGCTACCCTGCCTACCCTAGTAGTATACATATGTCTTACTGCCTGTTGCCAGGATGATGTACAGCTTGTTAAGATGCCCCAGTGCATTTCACTGTGATTTTAGTGGCACTTTCATGATACTGAGGAAGATGAGGGCATCTCCACAAAACAAAGAAGCACTTACGTCATTAAGATAAGCGGAAAAACCTTTCTTTACTGGAGATTGACTTCTTTGTAGTCTCATTGGCCTCCTTATAGGAAGACTCATGTTATCATAGAATTCTGGAGAAGAACGCACTTGGAACAATCACATTGGCAAATCATGGTCCATTATGCAGCTCTAGTATAGAATACACAATGGGCAATTACTTAACGAGGGAACACTTACTAACTAACCAGCAGAAAGTACTTCAGTTGGATAGACTTTTGTGCAAAACAGTGGACTCCTATTGGAAAAATGGGTAGGTACGGTTTCTATGTGGCTGAGTCCCTCACACAGCTACTGACACACTTACACAGACACTCACACACCCAATCACAGATGCACGCAGGCACTCATGCATCGACTCATGGACTTACTCAGACTTTATTGCACACACTGACAGACCCTCACAGACATTCACGTACCCACTGAGAGACCCACTCATGTTCACCCACCCACTCTACTTAGAACTCATGGAACTACTCACAGACCTACTCAGACACTCACACACCCAATGACAGACTCACTCAGACACTCTCACACCCACTCACAGACCTACTGAGACACTTATGCAATCACTTATGCAATCACTCACACACTCACTATAAAAGGATAGTGGTTAAAGTTAGTAAATACAATTTAAAAAAACTTCACAATTCACTTTAAAAAAACAAAGATTACAGGGATCTTATAGACTGGAAAGAACATTGAAAAAAACTTAAAAATTCACTGAAAGAAAACTAAAGTTCCGGGGATGTTATAGTTAGGAGATAGAATTAAAAAAAGTCTTAGAAATTGACCGAAAATAACAAAGGTAACAGGGATGTAATAGTTAGGCTCACATTTCACTGGGTGGGTATGTATGTAGCTGTATGGGTGAGTGTGTAACTCTGTGAGTGGCTGAATGGGTAAGTGACTGATTGTATGAGTAGATGTTTGAGTGAGTGAGTGAGTGGTTGTGTGAGTGCATGAGTGGTGGATGAGAGGTTATATGGGTTATATAGGTTATATGGGGTGTGAGTGGGTGTGAGAGTGCTTCTATGGATGATGTCATCAGTGATGTCATCAATGATGTCATGTGCGATGTCATCACTGATGAGCGTAATTTATTGAGAGCTAAGATAAGTATAGCTGCTGCATTTCACTGGTCTTGTACGAGTGAAATGTGAGCATCCCTGTATCATCTGTTTTTTTCAATGAAACAATGATATATATATATAGCTATAGAGTTATGGTTAGGACCTTTTTTTTTACCATAGACAGAAAATTCTTGCTTTGCCAATAACTTTATTACCATTTGACGAATCTTCACGAAATTTACAAAACAAATGCTTTGGTCAGTTCAGCTGTTATTTTAAAGGTTTTGGGCTAATCCATCAAGCGGGGCTGAGAAAAAGGAGGGTCCCAAAACACTTTTTTCCCATTCTATATCAATGGGATTTTTCAAAATGTTGAACATAACTACAGTCCCAACTGCTGAACAGAATTGCAACAAATTTGGCAGAAAGCTAGATCGGGTCACAAAAGTAATTTTTTGATGTAAATCTGTTCAGGAGTTTTGGAGAAATTAGAGTTGAAAAACCTAGAACTATAGGGATGCCGATCCGACAGTCTTTGTGCAGATATCTTGTTGACTGCCAACACTTCAAGCAGGAAGTGTTGGCAGCCATCTTGGGACATGGCTTCAGGTGAGTCACAGAAAAAAAGTAAAAAAAAGAAAAGGGGCCAAGGTAGGGAAACACTGACCCCATAGTTGTGGTACAGATGGACCCCAGCAAGGCTTAAAAGCATTTTTTTTAAGCGTCGGGAAAATCTACGAATCAGAATCTGAACATTTTTCTGCCATTTGAATTGCCACCACCTCCATGGGGCTGTCTTGGATAGAAAGAGGCAATGGGGTCCCTGGGCTGAGATTGGTTTGGGAGGAAGGCTACAGGCCGGGCATGGCATCCAACCCCCACTGTGCACCCATAGGCTGTGGACAGCATGGGGATGAGTGGTAATAGGGGTTCGTACCAGGGCCTGGCCTCAGGCCAGGCCTTGTGGCCAACCCCTGCTATGCACCGCCGAAGGCCATGAGCAGCATTGAGTTGGGTTGCTATAGGGGTTGGCCTCAGGCCAGGTGTTGTGGGGACAGTCATGTTCAGCATGGTGTTGGGTGAATATAAGGGTTGGCTGGAGGCTCTGTGGCCAACCCCTACCGCACATGGCCAAAGGCTGTGTGCAACACGGAGCTGGGTGGTTATAGGGTTTAACTGCAGGACGTGGGTGCAGGCCAGGCTCTGCGGCCAACCACCAGTGTGCACTGCTGAAGGCCATCCGTGACGCAGGGGTGGTGGTTATAGTGGTTAGACGCAGGGCTTTTTCTCTGGCCAGGCCCTGCGACCAACTGCTACCGGAACGGCCAAATGACGTGCACGGTGGTGGATGGATTAATGTATAGTAATGAAAATTCCTTTACATTAAAATAACATAGAAATTCAATGAAAAAAAATAAACGTCACAAGGACATTATAATAAGGCTCACATTTGACACGTACAAAATGAGTGAAATTCGTCCCAGTAATTCACTGATTATGACCTCAAATATTACATTACTCATGACAAATATAAAACCCTTGCAGTCGCCACTAGGTAGTTATAGTTGGGACCATTTTTGCCATAGAAAAAGCATTTTTTTACTTACCTATATCTTTAGCACCGTTTGACGAATCTTTACGAAAGTTTCCCAATAAAAGTGTGCAGCGATTCTTGGTGCACACGGAAATAATTAGGGTGATCCGTCATGCAGGGGCCAAGAAAAAAGGGAGGCAGGGTCCAAAAAGTAGCATTTTCCTATTTTACGCCACATAGGACATTTGAACGCGAATACAACTTGAACCACTAGACGGAATTACACCAAATTTGGCAGAAAGTTATCATTCGGTATGCAGATTATGTTTTTGCTTAAATTTGAATATTTCTGGCTGCAAATTTGTTGAAGTGTATACGCGAATGCGCATGACAACAGGAATGCTGTTATTGGCTTGCTGCAACCTGAGTAGAAAGTTGAGGCGGCCACTATATGTTAGATTTGACAGTCCCTGGGGCTGATAATTGTAAAGAAAGTTGATATAAGGGTTCAGGGTGGAGGTATCCTGACCCCAAGGGTGACATGTATGTGAGTTTGAGGGTCAAGATATTACCTTTTTTTTTTTTTTTTAAAAGACTTCAAATATGTGTGACTAAATTCAGACACTGTATAATGTTGTGACGAATCAGTGAATATCAGCAACAATAGAAAAACTATTGACAGAGTTAATAATAGTGGAATTCATTTACTTATAGATGAACTCAGAAACTCATAGACATATTCACAGACTCAGTCACAACCTTGTGCACCCATTCTCAGTTGCACTCAGAATATCACGCACCCAGTTGCAGACCCACTGACACACTCATGTTCATCCATTCATAGATTCGCTCAGACCGTGACACACCAATTTATGTATCTGTTCACACACTGATGCACCCAATCGCAGACCCAGTCACACTCTCACGTACCCATTTGCAGATCCAATCACGCTCTGATGCACCTATTCAAGATCCAGTCACATGATGACAAACCCATTCACAGACCTAGTGACATCATCAAGCACCCATTTACAGGCCCATTGATACCTTGATGCACCCATTCGGAGTCCCAGTCATACTCTCACCTACCCATTCACAGATCCTCTCACAGACTAATGTGCCCATTCACAGATCCAGTCACACCCTCAAGCATGTTTTCACAGACCCAATCACACTCTCATGTACCCATTCACAGACCCATTGACACCCAGATGCACCCATTCACAGAACCATTCACACCCTCATGCACCCATGTACAGATCCACTGACACCCTGGCACACCTATTCACAGATCCACTCACAGTCTTTCACACCCACTCGTACATCCATTCACACCCTTATGCACCCATTCACAGATCCACTCACGCTCAGCTGCACCCATTCGGAGACCCACTCACATCTTCACACACCCATTCACAGATTTACACAGACCCTGAAGCACACATTATGGCCCTCATTATGAACATGGTGGCAATCACCGCCGACCGTCGTGGCAACTGTGAGCAGAAGACCACCAGTGGCGTTTAATGATGCCAAAATCAAAAACCTCCAAAAATCCTGCAACCTCCAGGCCCCGCCGGGGGCACAATGGCAGAAAGGCTGTACATCTCACCCGCCACTGCCAAGCAGACAAATCCTCCACCCACCAAATAATGATGCACAAACCAGCATGGTGGTTAGTGGATGTTGATCGACCATTGGCGGTACGTACTGCCACAGACAGCAATGGGACCCAACAGAAAGAAATGCACACATTGGCAAATTTGAAACACACACACCTGACACACATCCACAACACTATAAAACACTCACATACACACCCCAACAATCCTTTGCAACGCCAATAGCACAAATGAGACTGACAACAATACACACATACACATAACACACAAAAGTGACATACACATATACACAAAAGCACCCTCACAGATACCCCCAAAACACCACCCCCAGAACACACACCATGGCACCTCCTAAGCACCCACGCTTCACAGTTAGGGAGCTAAGGATCCTGGTGGATGAAATACTGATGGTCGAGCCACAACTTTTCGGGGCACAGGTGCAGCAGACAACTATCGCCAGAAAGATGGAGTTATGGCAGATGATTGCCAACAAGGTCAATGCAGTGGGAAACCATCCACGCACAAGGGAAGACATTCGCAAGACATGGAATGACCTGAGCGGGAAGGTGAGGTCTATGGCAACCACATACAACATTGCAGTACAGAAGACTGGGAGAGGACCCCCACCTACACCCCCGACTACACCGACTGGGAGGAGAAGTTACTGGGTATCCTGCACCCGGAGGGCCTCACTGGACTCACAGGAGGACTGGACTTGGGTAAGTCAACTACAATTATTTCATATCCACCACACCTGTAATGCATGTACCACCCCACCCCTCCAACTACCACCAGGACCACATCCCCACCCAGGCCACAACATCCACATCCAGTCAACCTGCATGCTCACAAACCCCCTAACAGGGCCACATCCCATCCCCTGTGCACAGTCACCTACCCCTGCAAGGATTCACAGTGGCACTACTGCACCCAAAATGCACCTCCATATCCCACGCAAAATGACCCTGCATGGCCCGACAGTGAACAAACAGCACAAAATAGGGCAGAGCTGTGCATCCATTTTTGATTCAGTACATGTAACAGTCATGTCCATTCCCCCCACAGGCACCACCACCTTGCCATCCGGACGGAATGAACAAGGAGTGCCAGTGCCCCACATGGAGACAGAAGAGGGATGTATGGACAGTGAGGAATACCCTGGCCCGTCACACAGTCCTGGACTGTCACCCTCCAGCAGCCCCACCCAGGATACCACTGATATCCCTACCACCCAGCCACCACCATCAGCTCTGGCCAAATGATCCCACACCAGTGTCTCTAGGCCACAGACTGGCGGGCCACATGTACAGAGGCCAGAGTCTCCACCAACTAACAGGCAGGATGATGATGGCCCCAGTGCAAGTGGGACTGCCAGATCTGTGCAGGGGACACAGGCAGAGGGGGCAAAGGCCAGTGGGAGGGCAATAGTGGCCCAGGGGGTAGGCCAAAGGATGGATGTTGCAGCCCAGGAGGTGATATCTGAAGTTCTGGGTGCATACCACCATACCCAAGACAGGATGGGCCAGATCTTGGACACCCTGGAGAAGAATTAAAGGATGTAGATAGCACAACACCAAGAGGCCATGGAGCAATGGAAGCAGCTCAATGCCACCATGGCTACCATTGCAGGGGTGCTGCAGCACCACTACTCTAGCCACCCTGAGACCTCGACCCACATGGAAGCCCCTACCACTGCCCAGGACACAGACCTGCCATCCACATCTGCAGCAGCTACTGGACTGGTGGCACTGGCAGAGGACACACAGAAGACCATCACCCCTAGTGCTGCAGCCCTACAACAGTCACTCAAACGTGTCCTCAGACCCAGATATAGCACAGGAATACCTGCCAAGACCAAGCCCCCGCTATGAAGTGACTCTGCCCTGAACTGTCTCCCAAGTGTGCCACTGTGCTACTATGTTGACCCACAAATACCAACATACCAACTAGCAAGGGACATATAGACCAATTCCCACTGCCACCAATCGCTGGTGAGCCCACTCCCTATCACTGTAGAGCACACCTATGAATTTGTGACACGTAATAAAACACATCTACACCAAATTGTATGTCCCCTGTCATTATGAGTATAAAATTGTGAGTGTGTATGCATTAGCCAGTCAATTCCATAATCATACCTTAATTGCAGGAATGGTACCCCATGCACAACAAGGTCAGAAGTAAGTCAAAATGTACACCATTTCAATTTCCCTGGCACATGCCACTTCAGGTAACAGTGTCAATGACTACAGACAGCACATCCCCAAGCAAATGAGTCAGATTAACATTATGCAGTGCAGACAACAGCATCAGTGAACACTACCTCATAGTCACGGGAAGTATAGTCGGATCAGCTGATTTCTGAAGTTGACATCTTCCCCCTCTTCATCCTCAAAATTACTCTCACTCCCTCTCAGAGTTTGCAGGTCTGGATGTACAGGACCCTCCTCCTCTAGAAGGGGAATGGTTCTCCTCACAGCTGAGTTGTGCAGCATGCAGCAGGCCACCCCTAATGTACACACCTTCTCAGGGCCATAGCATAGGGATCCCCCAGAGAGATGAAGGCAACATAATCTATCCTTCAGGAGACCTATAGTGCTCTCAATCACCCTCCTAGTACATCCATGGTCCTCATTATAATTCCTCTCTGCATCTGTCCTGGGATTTCTCACAGATGTCAGGAGCCATTGCAAGTTGGGGTACCCAGAATCACCTGCAGTAATGAGCGAAAGTGGACCTTAACATAATGACATAACTTGCATACAGGTTGGTTGTCAGCTATGTACAGATCCAGTGTCATACACACTCACCTATGAGCCATCCTCTGTCCCCTTGTAGTTGTCCCATCAAGTGTGGTACACTGCTGTTCCTCAGGACAAAGGAATCATGGACTGATCCTGGAAAGCTGGCACTGACATGTGATATGTACTGGTCAGCAGTACACACCAATTTATATTCATTGAGTGGAAGTTCTTTCTGTTCTTGTACACCCGTTCATTCACTAATGGGGGGATGAGAGCTATATGGGTTCCATCAATGGCACCTATCACATGGGCGATGTTAGAAGACATAAAATCCAGACTTGATGGCAGGGAATTTAGCCCTTTGGGAAAACTGGACATGTATCTGTATGTGTTGGTCAATTGCATGCAGGATTTTGGACAGGATGAGGCTAAACATTGGCTGTGAGAACCCTGCACCCATGCCCACTGTCGCCTGAAATGAGCCCATAGACAAAACATGGAGTACAGATAGTACTTGCACTTCAGTAGGAATGGCATGCCCATTCCGATTAGCCCGTCTCAGTACAGGATCCAGTAAGGCACATAGCTCATGGATTGTTGCATGACTGAGTCTGTAGGCCACAATGATGTGATGTTCATCCAGGGTTTCTAAATCAACAAGAGGTCTGTACACTGATGGAGCCCTCCCTTGCCACATGGGTCTGAACCTATGGGGAAGGAAAGAACACATATGAGGGGCACACATACAAGCGCAAAACAGGTTTTAAATGAACAACTGGTGTGCAATATGTAGGTTACACACACAAGTTATGTATTATGTACAATGTTAGGCACATGTATGCAGAGATACCTCTGTTCTAATGGCATGCCAGTGTGGATATATTTCATGAGATGGGTGCATGTGAGGATCAGTCACTCATGTGAGCAAGCGACTAAGGCCTGGGATTTGTAGGCATTGAATGGGGCCCCTGACCAGGATATATGTACATGGTGCTAGCAAAATGGCAGCCTCCTGACATCCCGGTCTGAGGAAGTGGAAGTGACATCATTCCGCTGGCAGTAGTTGTCATGGCAGAATGCGGTGTTCACTGCTGTGCACTCATTCATTGGTTTACATGGTTGTCAGTGGGGAAACTGGGCCTATCATGATCGCCGCCGGCGGTAGCAGTGCATGCATTCGCGGACTGTACGCCATGTCGTCAGACCCATTACACTTGACTTCCCGATTCCCGTGCATGCAAGTACTCCACTGAGTGTGCTACTGTGTCCTGACTCTGGTTAGTCCAATGGCACGAGTCACAGGGGAACAGAACCCGGCCTTCACCATGGAGGAGCTCGAGAAGCTGGTGGACGGGGTCCTACCCCTGTATGCCAAGTTATATGGACGACCAGAGGAGCAGGTGAGTTGCCCGTTGTCTTGCTTGGATGTGTGTGATGGTGGCGGATGCCTGCATGCATGTGTGCTCAATATGTAACTGCACAGGCATAGATTCTGTGGCATGTACTGTTTGTGAGTAGGTAAAATGATTCTGTGAAGTTCCGTCCCATAAGGGATGACATGTCAGCTGTATCAGATGCCCATATCCTGACGTCAGTTTTTCTTCTCTCTGTGTCCCATACAGTTCAGCGCCCATCAAAAGAAAGGGCTGTGGCAAGCCATCGCCAAGGAAGTGCAGACCCTGGGGGTCTACAACCGGTGGAGCACCCACTGCAGGAAGCGGTAGGTGGGCCTGAGGCGCTGGGCCAGGAAGACCTGCGAGGCCTAGCTGGGGAAGTCCTCCCAATGAGGAAGGGGTGCCCGCCGGACCCTGACCGCCCTAATGGCCTGCTTTCTGGAGGTAGCCTATCCGGATTTGGATGGGCGTTTGAAGACAGCATAGCAGCCACAAGGGGGTGAGTACCAACGCTGTTGTGATACTACTTTGATGGATATGTTTGGGTGCTGTGGTATATATGCTGTCTAGTGCCAGGCATTCTGACAGGTGTGTTCCTACAGTCCTGCCCCTCATAGATACGGCAAGTGTCAAAGGTCCAAATAGGCCCATGGGGGTTGATCATCATGTACTTCTGGATGCTTTGTGGGCCCATGGACTAGTGGGTGGATTTGCTGGGCATGGTCCCCCATGTGTGCAGTCTACAGAGTTCATCTGGCCCATGTTTCATGTGGGAGATGAGTTGTATGCTGGGGTAGTGGCCACTAGTCAGGGGCATACTCATGACTATTGTTGTAGGTGCTGTGTGGAGGTGTGCAAGCTGAGTGTGTGTGCACCACGTTTGTACATCCATTCAGGTATTTACATATGTCTCTCATGTTTTGTCTCCCCACCCCTGTACTCTTGTGTTGTCTGTGTACATCAGCATCATCTAGTGAGGGAGCAGTGGCACCGGCAAGTGGGGATGAAGCGGCCCATGGTGATAGGAGGCAGAGTCGTCAAAGGACAAGGGAACCAGTGGGTTGGAGGGCACAGGGAGTACCATGGAGGAGGCAACTACCACTGGCAGTAGTGACTCTGATAACTCCTCTGATGGCAGCTCCCTGGTAATGGCGGACCCTTGTGGGCCCACCCATTCTTTGTCATGTTCAGCCACTCCCTATGCCATCTCCACCCTCCCAGTTGCTCCCCACCCAATTGCCTGTGCCCGCTCACCCAGGAGGGTGGGCGTCTCCTTCGCCCCAAGCACCTCATTGCCTGCCCCAGTCAGCCCTGCTGCCCTCACGGAGAAGGCTATTGACCTCCTGAGGACCACCATTGTAGGGCAGACAACCATTGTGCATGCCATCCAGGGGCTAGCATCCCAGATGCAGCAATGCAATGCATACCTGGAAGGCATTCACTGTGCCATGTCTGGCCTACAGAGATATTTTCAGGCTCCTGCCTCCTCTTTGACGGCAGCCGTTGTCCCTGGTCTTCCCGTCCCACCACAACCACCTCTACTCCTTCCAGCACCCCACTCCCTTCACCCATCCAAAGCACACATTCAGAGAGCCATGCACACACCTCAACACACAAGAAGCACACAGAGAAACACAAGCACCACACTTCCCACCACAGGCATACACATACCGAACATACAAAGGTACACACAACAACATCCACTTCTTCTAGTGTGTCAACCTCTCACGCCTCCCTGTATGTTACTACAACATGCACACCCACAAGCACTACACCCTCAGTCACTGCTGCTGGCCCCATTCTTACAGTCACCACAACAGCTGACATCCAGTCAACCACCCCAGACACCAGACCTGCAATCATCACAACTACATTGACTGACACATGCAGCACACTCACCAGACCTGCAGACACCCAGACAACATCCATGTACACTGGCAGCCTATCTTGTCCCACTGTGTCCACCCCCCTCCTCCCAAAACACTCAAACGTTCCCAGACATGCACCCAACACACATCCACCACACCTCAGCATACTGTACAGGCACCTGCATCCACATCCAGCACACCTACACCAGTTACAAGAACTCCCTCTACCTCCACTCCCACACCTTCCTCCATATCCACCCCAACTGCCCCTAAAAACCTTTTCCTGTCCTGTGTTGACCTGTTCAAACCCACTGGCCCACCCCGCCTCATCCCTAAACTTGCCCACCTCCTTGCCCTGTCCACTCCTTCCACATCGACGTCCGCCCCAGTCCGCCCTTACCATTCCCATCTCTCTTCCGCAGTGAGCAAGAAGACCCATGCTGGCCAAGGTCCATCAGCCACCCACCATTCCAAGCCCCCTCCCCCACTTTCCGAGAGCAAACCCAAGCCCCTCCACCTCCCAAATGTAAGCCCTAGCCCCCTCCCAGATGTAAGTCCCCACCATCCCCTGCCCCTGTTCCCTGAGGTGCAGGGCTGCCCCATTGGTGTCCCTTTATGGTGGAGTACCATGTGCACATGTGGGAGTCAAGTTCGGGCCATTTGGGCCTTTCAGCCTGTTACAATTGGACTGGCCAATGGCCTTATTTGGACATTGCTTTTTTCATTTATTTATTAAAGTTTGTGTGTCCAGTGTTGCTGTTGGCACACTCTGGAGATGTGGTTCATCGTTTCATTGTGTGGGTGTGGTGTGCACATGTGTGTGCTTTGGGCAGGTTGTATTGCCCTTTGTGTCGGGTAAGTTCCTCTTGTTCTGGTGTGTATGGCTTGTGATGGTGTGAGGGGTTGGGGGTATGTTGCAGAGTGGTTGGGGTTGGTGGGTGTGTAACTGTGCCCTTTCTTCCCTTGTTTAGTAGGTTGTGGTACTTACCATTGTCGTCTTCGTCGAAAGTTACGGTAGTGGAGGCATATGGCAAGGAGCAGCACTGGCACGATTTCCAATAATCTCCCCATTTTGCGTGTAGTATCTGCCTACGGTGAGTGTTTCCTTTTATTTGGTTCATTTCCACCAGGCTTTGTGTGGCGGTGGTTCCCGGCACACACTGACGGCGGTCTTGTGCTTCATTATTTGTTGGGTGGAGGGCCTTTCCGTCGGCCTGTGGGCTGCCTCTTCCGTTGATGTCGGCACTCCCCTGCTGGCGGTGAGTGGTTTTCAAGCTGGCTGTTACTCATGTGCTTCATTATTTGGCGGTCCGGACCGCCAGCCTGTTGGCAGTGGTTAACGCCACTGCTGGCAGTGCAGTCTTTCCCGCCATGTTCATAATGACCACCCAAGTCCAATCCAATAAGAAACAGGGGCATCCCCCACCTGAACATAAAAAGTATAAATTCCATTCTTCCTTTTATTCCAAAGGAGCCACCTGAAGAACTAGCTCCCAATGATGCCATTGATGGAGTAGCTTGTAGTGTTATTGAGGGGGGGAGTAAGGCTGATTTAACACCAGCGAGGGGAGATCTGGTGAACCAAATACGTCCCTTGGCAAATGAGGAAGGTATCTTGGAAATTGGGGTTGTAGTCGAGGATTTTACCTTCCCAATATTTACTTGAACTGGATATATAAAGTAAGTCTAAGGTTGTTTAGTAGTATGCCTTCAGACCACTCTCCTTCCCCCTCAATATCTTCCTTGACACAAGAACATATGTGGTCTCCGAATCTTCTGACTGGGCCCCAAGATAAAAATTTAGTATTTTCTGAGTCCTTTAAATGTCTTGAGAGAATTCTATCTTCGATCATGGTTCTTCTATAAAAATCAATTAACAATTCTGATCATGCTCAAGACTTATTACTATCCATAATGAAAGCTGTTAAACTAGGCAGTGATGGGAAAATTTCTAAGGCATCAAAGGTAGCTTCCTTAAAATTGGGGCTTCACGGTTCCTGCCCATTCTTGCTCTCATCAGACTCCTGTGCATCCGTGGTTCTATTTTCTCTGCCTCCTCATTCTGATCAGGGCATTCAGGTGGGAAAGCCACAAGTTCATTGGAATCCATCAAATACACAGGATTCTTTTATTCAAGAGAGTGCTGTCTATTCCTTGGAAAATCCTTTCTCCAGCCCACCCTCTAAGAGCAATGTAGCCCCAATTGTTCTTGAACTTACAATGCCAAAAAATGAGTTAAACCATCCAGTGGCTCCCTTTCCCATTTTTCTGCCCATAGTTCACCATGACTCTTTAACAGCAGAGCATAAGGGAATTTTGGCTTTAAAATCTATAAAAGAGCAGAAAATAGGGAAAAAATGAAAAATGGGGATACACGGAGAAAACTGAGAATTTCTAAAAAGAATTCAAGAAGGGTTAAATTCGAGGACAAGAGCCCCAGTGGAACTCCCTCTCAGGAGGAAGAACATGAACTGGTGCTGAGGAGGACGAGGCCAAAGTTTGTGAGATCGGTTGGATCACCTATCCCACAGGGAGAACAAGAATCAATACCTCCTCTGGGTGTGCAAAATACTTTTCCACCAGTCTCTCTGAGCATGCTATCTGTTTTAAATCCTCATGATATCTCTACTTGCAATTTGAATGCTAATGTAGTGGCATCAAACTATACTTCAACTCTTTATAAAGGTGGGGATGTTCATAGTAAGGAGGAAGTCCTTCAAGGTTATATAGAGACTCCTGAATGTTTGGAGTTTTCTGCTTTATTTGACTTGAATTTAATTTTAGACCGTTCTCTATCAATCTCTTGCTTTACAGGTATTGATGAGTTAAAATTTATCGACAGTTGCAATATTTCTGGGTTTTATCTCAAACAGAGTATAGGAGCGATAAAGACAAACTTTTTTTTTTTCTAAAACTGTTTTAAACCTGATTCTAGTTAATAGTGAGTAGTTACTGTGTAGAGGTATAGATGTGGTCCCTGTATGGGGTAAGGACGTTTCTTTTAATTGGCAGCAGCCCCCCCTGCTCTATGTGTAAATGGGATCAACTCTTATAATATGCCCGAATATATTGCTTCCCCCTTGGAAAACATAAAAGTTTCACTTTCCCATGGTGACAGAGTGGTGAAGATTGTGGAGGATGTCCCCACATATCTATCAGGTCCCAATGAGGAAAATTGGAGTTGGTTGGCAGGTACCCTAAACAGCATTCTAAACAGGACTCGGGCGAAGGGAATGTCCTCACAATCTGGCCTGTATCCAGAGTCTCTTCATGGTCTCCTGGAATGCAGCAGGAATAGGGAACTACTCTGAAAAATTTGATCTTATTTGTTCTCTATAGGTAGATTTAATTTGCATCCAGGAGACCTGGAGCATATCGGATTTCACCTGTCCTGGGAATTTGGTCTTAAGTACAAAGGCAGAGCCCTCCAAGAAATGGCACGCAAAAGGGAGTATTGCCATGCTATTAAGCAACAAATACAAATGGGGATATGTTAGTCTGCCTGTCTCCTCAAATCTTTTTCAGATAGTGAGAGTGTACCCAATATTGGAGAATGGCAGCAAAAAAACTCCTTGCTAATAGTAAATGTGTATATTCCTCCAGATAAGGAATATGATAGAGTTCTATTGCACATGTTTAATTCAATTTCTACAAAATGCTCTTATCCACATGAAAGTGTAGATGAGGTACTGATAATGGGGGATTTAGAATGTAAAATTTCTAATTTATCTCTTTCCATTTTTTTGTGATTTAGAAAGGGAATCCGTTTTAAATATTCCTCCCATTTTATTACCGCCTAGAATCAGGTCGGACAAAAGGGGCCATATCCTATTGAAAGGTCTGAGGGACCTTCGTTGCATTACCCTAAATGGACACTTTCGCTCAGACTCTCCTGCAGCCTTTACACCTAAATCTTCACAGAGCAGTTCCATTATTGATTACATGTTGGCTTCCTACGTTATTGCCCAATCTGTGAAGGATGTAATAGTCAAGGATACATATTTTAGTGACCATAAGATTCTGATCCTTTGATTAAAAAATCTAGCTCTCCTCCATTGAATCTTGGAATGTTTTTGACAATTTCATTAGTTTCTCTGGGAAAACAGGTAGAATTTTTTGGACCCCTCCCAAAATGTCTTCTGTTAAAAGGGTACTCAAATGCTCAGTGAGAGATATTGATGAATGGAATGTGGATCCATTAAATTACTTTACCAAATGTATTCAACACATAACCCAAAGTGATCCGTATCAATGCTGTAAGCCTCCTCAAAAGAAAGTAAGGCAATCCATTCTATTTTGAACAGAGAAATTAATAAATTGGTAAGGAGACAGTATGAATGGGAGACCAAGGAGAGGAGTAGAAGAATATCATTACTAAAAAGAAGAAGAGCACATGTGAAGCTAAGCAAAGTAGAGAAGAGGCTGAGCAGATGTGGGTTGCAGCGCTCCTCCAATAGCGAAGGCTGATTGGAGAAAGTACATACCCTTTACTCTGAAAATGGGGAGAAAGAGCCATCGGAAATTGAACATAAGCAACAAACTGAAGTGGACTGTTGGGGTCCCCCTTCTGTGACTCAGATTGAGGGGTTTATTAGGTCAATGAGGACACTCGGAGCAATGGGTCCTGATGAGGTCCCAATGTCATTAATTAAACAGGAACCGTTGCTCTGGGCAAGAATTCTCCATCCGGTCTTTTGCTCCTGTTATTCAAAAAGTATAGTTCCTGACTCCTAGACCGGGAGTGTCATCGGCCCACTATATAAAAAGGAAGATACATCTCTGCCCATTAATTATCACCAAATTGCACTACTGGACGCAACTGGCAAGATATTTGCGAAAAGTATATTAATGCATTTAACTTCCTGGGTTGAGGAAAATTAGTTACTCTCTCTGGAACAAGCAGGTTTCAGAAAGGAACATAGTACATTGGATAATATCATATTGATGCACATTATAAATGAAAATTATGTTCAGATCAGGGGTGGAATAGTATATGCCACATTTGTAGACTTCTCTATGGCCTTTGAGAGGGTGGATGGGAAAAATGTGTGGAAAAAATTATATGAGGTAGGTGTACCTCCAAACTTGTTACATTTGGTAATAGCTTTGCACTCTTCAACCTGGTGCAAATTTTGGTAGGAGGAGAACAGGGCCTGTCATCCAAATTCACCACAAAAATTGGTTTGAAGCAAGACTGCTTATTGGCACCACTATTATTTTCTCTATACATCTATGACCTGCCCCGTTCTCTGCAGAATGCTGTTGGCCTTGTACCCGAAATTGGAGGACATTCATTCTCCTGCCCTTTTATGCAGATGATATAGTTCTGATTGACCTTACTCCGAAAGGTCTGAATCAGTGTTTGGCGGTATTAAAACTCTACTCCATACAGCACCATTTGCAGATTAATCTATTGAAGTCGCAAGTAGTATGTTTTCTTCTGAAAAAACTGGGTAAGAAAATTAACTTTTCTTGGTCCCTGGGTCAACACAATTTAGAGCGGGTAAATTCTTATTGCTTCCTGGGGAAAACTTTATCGTCTTCACTCAATGATCAAGATCACATGTGTCATAATGCTACTGAGCCTCTATCTCAAGCACAAGGTTTAATAGCCTTTTTTAAAACAGTTGGCCGGCATCATTTCCATCATTTACTTACTGCTTATCAAACAAGGATCCAGGCCACTCTCTTGTACACTTTGGAGTGCATAGAGATCTCTAAATGGAATTTTTCTTGATAGGATGGAAGGGCAGATTATAAGACACCAGCCAGTTGTAACAACTCGGCCTCAGTGGCAGCTTTAAGGCTGGAAGTTGGTATTAAGAACACTTTTGTAGAGGGTCTAGCGGCAGTGGTCCAGAGGGCTTATAGCTTAGCTCATAGTAGGACACCCACTCTAAGATACTTAGCTCATATATAAATTTTTAGCAGATTAAAAGAAAAATGTAAGTTTTTTAGAAACTATAATCTAGTTATGCAATTGCATGAGATAAATCAAGATCTGATTCAATTGTTTCTGCCTACTACTTTTAAAAAAATCTTGCAAGAGGCGACTTGGTCCAAAAGCTTCTCTTCAGACTCAGAGTCTTGTAGTCTGAAGAGGAGATCAGCCTCGCTAACAAAATCAGTACTTTTTAAACAGTCTCAGCCGTACCTCGCCTGGAATCTCCTGCATGGGGTGAGGCATCTGTTCATTTTGTTGAGATTAGATAGACTGACACTTAGAGAACTAACCTCCAAATGGGATGGCTCTGATAATAATTGTGATCTTTCTCAATTAGGTATACAGAACATTAAGCATGTATTATTCGTCTGTCCGGCTCTAGCCACTGTTAGGAATAAATGGTTGAAACCCCTCTATTTATATTTTAATATTCGTTCTGACAGAGAGGCATTGGAAGATTTTTATAATCCTCCCAATTAATTATTTTGTTTTAGGATTTTTAATTTTTTTCAGACATTTTTTAATCTTTTCCGAGTCTTCTGGTATTGGTGGTAATCAAGATGATTGTAAGAAAATGATTGAAGGCAGCTTTGAGGATTATTATTAGATTTTCTATCTACATGTGTTAAAGGAGAGGGGTTTCTCTCTTATTCCCCTTACTGTATGGGCAGTGCCCATTGTTGTTCTATAATGCTTCCTTGATGTGCTGTGGGTTGGCTGTTTTGGATTTTATTGATCACGTTTTATTTCGGACTGGAAGTTTAAGCTGCACAACAGTCCTTATTGAATAAAATATTACGGTGCGCTAGGGTTTTTAACATGAGTAGTTTCCTTTAGGGTACCGTTTTGCACTGTTTGATGCACTTTATGGTCTTACTTGAGTCTTAATGTGTTGCACATAGGAAGTTATTTTTTTCTCTTTTAACCTGCTATACTTGAACAATTTTAGGTTGTTCTTGTGATACATTTAGATATGTAATGTTTGAGGGGTATTACTGTGATTGTATAATTGATACTATTTTAATCCTATTTAGGAACTTTACTGTTAATGTTCTATGTTATTTTATGTATGGGCTATGCATGTTGACCTCTTAGGAGTTCCAATTCAGGAAATAAATAAACTTGGAAACTTGGAAACTCATAGCACAGATTGTTATTCTATATACAACCCATGTTATGGTCTCTGAGGAGTGCAGAAACTGTTTTAATAACATGTTTCCTGTTTTGTCAATCTGTGGAAAGACTTGAGTAGACCACTTCCATCTCTGCCTTTAACATATGTTGGAGTAATTCAAGGCAATGTATGGGAAAGGTGTCATCAATTGTGCAAAGGTATTACCCCCCACAGTGCACAATCATGAGGTCGGGGGTTGGAAATCTCTAATACTTTCAACCATTGGGAGCAATTGATTCCACTTTAACCCTCTCCAGCCATTACAATTAATGTCCACATTAGCCAAACCAAAGTCTTTGTCAATGCCACTCTATCGAGCAGCAGTAGCAGTCAGACGGAGGTTGGATATGAATGAGGTTGTTTTGAAAATGGGATGGAGTTAAAATGAAGGTGTGGTCCTGGATAAAAAAAAATAAAAAAAAAATACTTGTGATTGGGTGTGTTGTGCATATGCAGGTGAGTGAAATAAGGTGGTATCTTGAAAGGATAAGTAAGTTGTTCTTTGATTGGCTGCAGCAAAAATAAAATTTGTGGTGCAGACTTATTTATGGTGTTTATTCTGTACAGTAAACCACACCTGCTGCAGCTCGTTTTGTAGCTAGTATGTCCCTTCTAGAATCTGCTGCAAACTTGTGACCTACTGGTTTTAGTGGGTTGCCATGCACACTGTTAAGACTATAAAGGGAAGGGTCTTAAAGGGTCTTAAAGAGAGAGTTCTGTCTTTGTAAAACTTGAAAGGGTTTGTACTTATTATTGAATGATAAGGGTTTATATTCTTAGAGAGGCACTGCTAATAATGTATGGTATACTCTTTATGTAATAAAACTACCAAGCTAGATATGTTCTTGGACACCCGATTATTTTCACAAATTCATCATGATAATTGCAATTATCCTGCGATTAAGGATAAAAAGCCTACCATATTGAGCTTCTTCAGAAAATTTTATGAAAAGGTTAACACATAGTAACCATTCAGAAATGTGCTTACAATTTTTTTTAAAAAATGAAATAAATGTTCCTATGTGCTTACATGTGCAGAATCATAGTTGACAAGTTTGCCATTTATGGTTGCTATATGTAAGAGTGCTCACCCATTCTTATGGTTAGTTTTAACAATTCCTGAGAGTATTGACACTATCTGATAAGAGCAGAAAGAAAAATAAATAATACACAAACAAATGTACTTTTCAGAAATGTGAATTACATTTAGTTTTGAGGAAAAATATATTTAAAATATATATTTTGGAGTGATATTGTTAGAACAAGTATTGAAATTATCTGAGTTCCTGTATGAGTTGTTGTGGTAGTACTTTTATATATGTTTTAATAGGAAACTAAGACACCATTTATCTGGAGTGCACAGTAGCTGTGTGAGAAGTTGGTTTACAATGTGTTGTCATGCAAACTACAAATTCGAAATGTGTTATTTTATTACATGCTGTAATTGCTAGAAAAAAATGTAAGCTGCCTTAACTTTAAATTTTATAAGTAAGTTTCCTGTGTGATATGCTGTATGATATGCTGAAGGCATGTCATCATGCTTGATTGCATAGCTTAAGTATATCACAGGTGACATATTTGCACCAAAACCTGAATTTGAGACTTACAAAGTGGTTCTGAAGGCCACTTTCAGTGGCCAGTGACAGAGTATATACATGCTCTGGGTAAGGCCTATTAGTGCAGAGCAGAGAACCTGTGTGTCCTCTGTTACAAACTCCTTAGTTTGGTCTGTAAAACCCATTTCTCAAGTCTTATAGCCCAAATTTAGTGTAAATATCTGACATCTTTGATATGCTGTAGATATGCCATTTTATGTCAGTAGTACAGATGGAGTCCTACATTCTCTTAGATATGTAGACAAGTATTGTGTTGATATTCTCATTTATCTTAATAAATAATTTTTAAGCATGAGTGAGGCCTACTAGTGTGGGGATTGTGTGTTGTGTCTCACTAGTGTTGCAAGCTACTCTCTAAACTGCTCTGAGGACTGTTACAAACACATGTAGTACAAATAACTCATATGTAATATATGCTATATGTATTCTATGAATGAAAATAATAATACAGTTTATATCTCTCCC
Source organism: Pleurodeles waltl (assembly GCF_031143425.1). Classification (NCBI taxonomy): domain Eukaryota; kingdom Metazoa; phylum Chordata; class Amphibia; order Caudata; family Salamandridae; genus Pleurodeles; species Pleurodeles waltl. The sequence continues at coordinate 1,064,045,181 of NC_090437.1, forward strand.
TCAGTATTTGAAAGAATTATTATGAAAATAAACAATAACATTGGAAACCAACAGTTTTGTATTCACTGTCAGGTACAAGATATGTCTTGGCTACACATAATTGCAATGCCATCAAAAAGTCAAAGAAGAGAGAAACAGAAACAGCAATATTATGTCATCAGAACTGAGAAACAAGGGGCAAATTGAAGATAAAGTACTGAAGGAAAAAAGAGCTGCTGGTAAGAGAACAAAGACTTTCCTTAAAATATTATGTGGTCAACTTGAAGGACAGCAAAATAAAGGACACTAAAAACAAATTTTAAGACCAGCTAAAAAAGGAGCAAATCCACATGACATTACAAGAAAGAAATTCAATGAAGCACAGGCTTTTACCAGAAGACAGCTCCCATTTAAGGAAATAGGAATTAGAATGTTCGGTAGCAGAGTAATTCATAATCCAATAAAAACAATGAAGAAGTATAAAAGAAGGAAAAAAAACTGTCAGACAAAAGGAAAGTTTTGAAGGTATTGTTAATAATTCCTTTGCACTGATAAGGAAGCTATTTATTTGCATTGTAAACAGAATAAAGACTGTAGTAGGCTGGCTCTCTATATAGTGTACAAAATAATGTGAACTGTGTAAAGAATCAAAGCAACCCCTCCTTGGTTTCCAGAGGTAAAAAGCAGACCACCTAATGCACTGTTTTTGTGGTTGTGTGTGGTAGTATTTGGAAGGGACTGGCTCCTCTATGTAGTGTGCAAAACCAGTCATACTGTGTAGAGTGTGTGGGCAACCACACTTTGGTTTACAGAGGTAAAAACTAGACTACCTAATGCTCTAATTTTTATGGTAGCTTGTTCGAGCAGTTAGGCTAATCTTTGAGAAGTGGAAAGCTGTTGTCAGTGCGCCCTGTGGACCAGCTGGAGAGGTTTCGACAGCTCCCAGTTTCGCTGGGAACAGCTGCAGAACGTCATTGAAGCTGGTCCTTGGCCACTGTGGTGGACCACTTGGAAAAGCACTGCACAGGTGGACTTCAAGGTGAGTCCGGTGGGTCCTCTTGGAGTGTTGAGGTCACAAGGGGTAGGGGACCCTTAGAACACTGCTGGGTCTTTGGTGCAGGTCACAGGGCGGCAAGGTGCAGAGAGAATCAGTGAGCCTTGAGCTGTTTGCAAAGGTGCCCTTGGAAGCAGAAGGAAGTTCACTTTGAAGATCGCTTGCAGGTGAGCAGGGGCACTCTAGAGGGAGATGCTGGTGTTTCCTGAAGTCCTTCGACTGGAGCTTCCTCCTAGTCCATTCTCAGTCTGGAGGGACTCTCCTGGGTGTTAGACTTTGAGAGAACAGTACCTGGGGAGTGCACATTCCTTAGGAGGGAGATGTTACACCTCCACCCAGGAAGGGATTTGTTCTTGGACCCAGAGAGCAGGATCTCTCACCCCAAGGTACCAGAATCTTGTCTGGTAGAGGCAAGCTGGTTGTGACCAGCCAACAGCTATGCCAGGGTTAGTTAGATTTGCAGGGGTTACATCTAAGGTGGCCCCTGGGTAAATTTTGCAATAAATCGAATACCAGTTTGGATTTATCGTCCGGAGTTGTTTCATACCAAAGAACCCAGGGTAATTACTTTTAAAGTTGTGATTTTTCAAATTTTAGGAAATATTGTGTCAGATGTATCAAAACTTTTTGTGCAAAAATGCATTTTGGTATGTAACAAGTCACTTGTTACCGAATAGCAAATTGGATTTGCAACTATATTCTGATTCAGCATTAGGAAGGGGCGTGTCAAGGGCGTCCCTTCCTAATACCAAATCGCAGAGGTATGTATGATTGTTTTGTGACCGTGAATGCGGTCGCAAAACAATCACAGTTACCACCAATTTCAAATTGGTGGCAACCCTTTAGCAAAGAGGAAGAGGTCCCCAAGAGACTCCTTCCCCTTTGTGAATGCATGCGAACATGTTTTTTAAGAGCAGCCAGTGGTCCCACTTTTCATTTTTCATTTTTAAACACATCCAGTTTTCCTTTTAGGAAAAAGGCTGCATTTAAAAAAAAGCAATCACAGGCATGGTGATCTGCTGAGCACAGCAGGCCACCATCCCTGTGATTGTAGCCATTCGCAATGGCTCACAAATTGCAACCTACCTCATGAATATTAATGAGGTAGGTCCATTTGCGACCCCTTGCGAATCTCAGTATGAAACTCCTGGAGTTTCATACCTTCCAATAGCGATTACTCAATTGCAATTCACTAAAAATCGCAATTAGGTAATCGCTATTGTGATGAATGCTACATCTGGCCCATTGGCTTTTTGTGCATAATTGCTAACCATTGGAAAGAATGGCAAAAAAATTAAAAATGTATATAAAATCAGGCAATCATCTCACATGTGTCACCTTCTACTTCTAGGTCGAAGTTGTTGAGATGTCCTTTGGGCCAGCTAGAGACGTTTGGGTGGTTCCCGGTTCAAGTGGGGGCAGCAGCTGAAAGTCTTGGAGCTAAAGTGTCGTTAGATGGCCAAACATACCACATTTGAAAAGTGATGAAATGCATGCATTGTGCCACTTTGTAACCCTTTGTGCTACATTATGCCTGTGCCATGCAATGGGGCATTCCCCCGTTAGGGAGAAGGGGCAAAGAAACAGTGCAAAGAAATCTAAGAGATTTTTTCACATAATTGTTTTGGCACTTTAATCTCTTGCTCTGAACAGGCGTTGAAAGGAGGGTCCCATTGGTTATAATGGACCTCTGGGTGCTTTGCAGGATTAGCGTCAACATTTTTGGGTGTTAATCCTGCAAAGTGTCAAACATTTTGATGCTAGTTCCCTAACTGCCACAATAGTATGCCGTATATTAAAAATGGTGCACACATAGTAGTGTTAGGTGGGGGTAAAGTGGTGTAAGAAAAGGGGCACTGCATTAGGCGCAGCACCACTTTTCATAAATATGCCCCTTTGTGTTCTGGCTCCTGAGATCAGAGGCTCTCATCCCAGGAGTCCAAACTTCTGTCTGGTGGTGGCAGACTGGTAGAAACCTGTCAGCAACCATGGCAGGGTTAAGTTTTGGAGGGGGCACTTTTAAAGTGCCCTCAGAGTGCATTTTATAATAAACCCACCACTGGCATCAATGTGGGGTTATTATTCTGATTTGTTTGATACCAAATACCCCAGTATTCAGAGAAGCCATCATGTAGCTGGGGAAATCGTAATAACCAGTGTCCAGCACATGGACTTGCTATGGCTTCCCAGTACACTTACCATGTCATAATGTTTTACACAGCAGGGGCATATTTGCTCGTGCACACACATGCCCTTATATGCATGATAGTGCATCCTGCCTTAGGGCGGTAAGGCCGGCCAGAGGGGTGACTTATCTAATGTGCATGCAGTGTTAGTGGACATGGCTTTCTTGGTGAGTGCCATGTTGAGTCTGCAACTTTAAAATACACCTTGTCACGCACTTGTAATTGCACTCTGCATGAGGCTGGTATGGGGCCTCTCATAGTGACACAATTGATGCTGCAGGGCTGGTGGGCCCTCTTCAGTACCCATGGCCTAGGTACCAGGGATTCCATTTACTAGGGACCTACAAGGGTATCTGAAGTGCCAAACATAGTACAGTTTTGAGGAAAGAGATCTGGTACTGGGAACCTGTTTAGCAGCAGCCCAGGGCACTTACAGTTTGAAACCACATCATTTTCCAGGCAAAACGTGGGGGGCTACCATGTCGGAAGAAGCCTTTCTCACAAAGACACTTGATAAAATAGTGCTGAGTATGAGGAGGAAAAGCTAAAAGAAAAGACTTATAAATGGATCTAATACGGTTTTTAGTGGGGAATGGTGACATACTTCTAGTACTGAGCCTTTCTTTAATGAAGAAAGCTATTTACAAGAGAACATGCTAGTACATGTAGTTGATCAATATGGATGGTGTTATGAGATGAAAGATGGTTCTCTGGTTGAAGAAGAAGTGATGGTACCTAGAAATATGGAGGAAGACATAGCTGAAGAGAAAGCGTAGGCAGGCTTCTGTATCTAAGAGGAACTGTAGTAGTATTTGTAGTGTTGGCCAAAAATTAATTGACATACTCAGAAATAACCTACATATATTTCCATGCAAAAGTCTTAAATAGAAACTTGCCAGTTTGCAAGGATTAGATACATGCACAGTAAACATTTTTTTTTAAAACATACCAATCTATAGGTACATTCACTAGCATATTTATCAAAGGAAATCTGTCAAAGCACCTTTCATCATTTTAGAATGTTATCTGTACACCAGTCTCAAATGTGAACTTTAGTTAGGAGGCTTTGCCTTGTCAAAACTCCTGCAAAATCTTTACCAGAATTGAATATAGTTCTTTTGCATGGAACACTTGCAGAGGTAGAAATGGTTTGTGATGATGTGTAGTTTCACTTTTTTGGACTAGAAGAGGAGAGTAGAGTAAATGAACAGTTGGAATTTGAAACTGTACCACAACATGAGATAGCTATTACTGTTGATAACGTTAATAAAGAGATGAGAAAGTTTAAAACAGTCTGTTCAGAGAAACCAGACTGTGTTTGCATATGTTGCTTACAAAAATCAATCTTGTTATGCTAATATGTCTTCAAAAACTGAAAAAGACAATAGAGATAAGTGGGGAGAATGTGAAGCTTATGTGTTTGTAGAGATACAGAGTGATTGTTGTACACAATAAATTATATGTAAGTATTGTTATAATAAATTAGAGGATACTAAAATGCCAGCAAGAGCAGTGTATAACAAGTTAGAACTAATTTCTATTCCACAAGAACTGCAAGACTTAGATATTTATGAGCCTATACAATGTATACACCTATTTTAAGCGATTGTCTGTATGGAGCAAAAAACAGGAAAGCTACCTCCAACTGAGCTCCAGGAGGGTCTAGAATGTAGAGTTATGTACTTTCCATTAGATTGTAAGCAGAATTTTGAGTCTGTAGGTGTGGAAAGAAATATTGAAAAATCACTTATGATGCTAGTTAATGGAGTGCCAACTGAGAGTCAAATGATATGGCAAGAGTTAGTAGATGTTAGTAAAGTTAAGAATGCTATATTATATCTGGCACAAAATAATATTTACTATACAAATGTAGATGATTTTCAAGACATTTCACAGAGAGATGATGATCATCAAGAGGCCAGATTGAAAAGTTGGGTCATCCTCTACATTCTAAAGGGATTATTGGGAAAAAAGCTTAGATGCTTGTTGTTTTCCACATCTGTTTCCTACTGGAGTAGGTGGTAGGTATGGTGACAGGCCTGTACAAATACCAGCAGCTGAGTACAGATCGACTAGACTATATTCAGTGGACCCTAGATTTCAACAGTGTATTCCCTATTTATTTAATTTACTATTTGAGAGCGACTTGTCAGGGTTATCATATGGAGTAAAACAGCAGTAAATCTCCTGAACCTGACAGCAAGGGGATTTGTTGACACCGTTCATGGAAAAGACAAACAACTACAATACAACTTAATCACTTTGATGACATGTCAACGTGGTATAAATCAATATTTTATCATCGTCATGGTGAGCTGAAATGCATGTTAAGGAATCTAGATTCACCTACTTGGTTCATAAAAGTTGTGCCGAGTATACATGGGATGATCGCCTTGATTTTTTTTGACAAGCAAACTCTAATATAAAAGATATTTATTTCCAAATACCAGGAGAACTCTGATCATTTGCCCCTACAAAGGTTTGCATATATTTTAACCACTGATTTCAAGCAATGATGGCCTTCATCTGTAACAAAACACATGCTCCTCTTGGAGAAGTCACTGATTTATTTGCTGGAAGAGTACCAAGCTAGAGGTGGTCCACATATTCACATGATGTTATGGGTAAAAGACGCACCAAAGTTTGGGACAGACAGTGATGTATCTGTCTTGTCTTTCATAGAACAGTATGTGACATGTGCTATCCCAAAAGATACTGCTGACAAGGGATTGAGACAACAAGTGCTTAGATTTCAAACTTACAGGTGTGGTAAATACGGTCATCAAAAATATAGATCAAAAGCAAAATTGTTTACACAATGTCGCGTTGGATTTCCATGTCCTGTTATCTCAGAAGGAAGATTGAATAGCTTTCTGTCTAACGTAAGGCACGCCTTGACACAGAAATGACCAAAAAATATAACATCAGAAGAAAAGAACTATAACAATATGTAAACAAATACAACCCTGTTATTCTAATGATGTGGAATGCAAATATGGATATATGGTTTATTGCAGATAATTCCATTGCTGTTTCTTCCTACGCCACTTGTTACATAACAAAGGCAGAAAAGACGGAGATGAAAGAGATGAGCAAAGAGATTTCAGCAGAAAAGAGCCTCACGAAAAAATTGCACAGTTTGAAAGTTTGAAGTTTGAAGTTAATTTGAAAATGCTTTCACACAGGGAAATTGTATCTTATGAATGCACAGATAGGTTGAGCTCTGTAAGTTTGTTCTCCAAGGCTAGAGGGTCGTATGAGCAAACAGTCATAATAGAGCACTAAAGTATTTTCCAGAACTGGAGTATCTTGCAAAAGTTGATTCCTAGAATACAGATATCCTAAAGACTAACATCCTGGATACATACTACCCAGATGAAGTGGCCATCTTGAAAACGTGTTTGTGTGCAGTGCTTCAGCATTACACATATAGAACTAATGTCACTGAAAACACTGAAGAAGGAAGATTTGCAGCTACTGGATGTGATGGTTGTTTGGTAAGACACAACAAAGGAAATGCAATTAATCACAGGAAGCTTAGGGGGTCATTACAACATTGGCCGGCGGTTGCCGCCCGCCAAGTTGTAACCACCGTGCGGCCGCCAATGCGGCCGCACTCCAGCGGTGCCCATAATGACATCCCCGCTGGGCTGGCAGGCGGAAACAGAGTTTCCGCCCGCCGGCCCAGCGGGGATGTGGGCCGCAACATGGGAGCCGGCTCCAAATGGAGCCGGCGGTGTTGCGGCGTGCGACGGGTGCAGTTGCACCTGTCACGCTTTTCACTGTCTGCTATGCAGACAGTGAAAAGCTGCACGGGGCCCCTTTCAGGGGGCCCCTGCACTGCCCATGCCAGTGGCATGGACAGTGCAGGGGCCCCCAGGGGCCCAGCGACTCCACGTACCGCCAGCTTGAATCGCCAGGAAGCTGGCGGTAGGGGGACTCGTAATCCCCTGGGCAGCACTGCAAGCAGCACTGCCCTGGCAGATTATCACCGCCGGGGCAAATGTGACGGGAAACCGCCGGCCCCGGCAGTGCGACCACGGGTAATCCCCTCTGAAGCACCGCCAGCCTGTTGGCGGTGCTTCAGCCACAACAGCCCTGGCGGTCTTGGACCGCCAGGGTTGTAATGAGGGCCTTAGTTGCCAAACTCCAGACAGAAGAGAGCTTTTCTATTTGGCACTTTGCAACTTTTCAAACCATGGTGAGGTGAATCACATCTACTTGAACACTGTGACTATTATGAAGATTCATTCTATGTTGCAAAATACACTATTCAGTGTTCTGTCTTTCCAACATGCTTACAGATGTTGAAATATCAGGTTGCTGAAATAGCCAGGGAGAGTTCACAAAGCAACCACAGTTCTGCACCAGTAAGTCAAGATCCTCTTGGAGAACCAGTAGTTCAAAATGAAGTGGCTATAGCAATGAATGAAGTGGAGATTGCCATGCAACAGGCATGAGAGGAAAATGTGCATTTAGAAACGTTAGTGGAACAACTGACCAATGAGCAGAGAGAAATTTACAGTGAAGTTAAAACTAAAATAGTCAACGGATTTCTCCACGAAAAAAAGAATGGTAATGTCCTACATATATATCAATATTATAATATCAGTGGCCAAGCTGGTACTGGCAAACACTTCCTAATTAAAGTTTTCACTAGTTACCTGCAGAAGACTACTGACACAAATTTGTCATGTGTGATAACAGCACCAACAGAATTAATTGCTCATAGCATTAAAGGAATTACTGTGCATCGACAACTAATGCTACCTGTTTTACGTGACAATAAACTGGCATATCAGAAGTTATCTGGTGACGCTTGCCATGAAGTTTCAAGAGTTTTTAAAAAGATGACTCCTCTCATCAATGATGAAGTGAGCATGGTATCAAACATAATGCTTGCTTTTATGCACTTAAGGAAGCAGCCAGTTTTAAGAACAAACTATGATGTACTATTTGGAGGAAAAAGTTGAATTGTCTTTGGTGACCTATTCCAACTTACCCCTGTAAAAGGACAACAAGTTTTCAAAACTCTTCAGCATAATGAAACAAGGATTTCCCTCGGAAGTATTGGCAACATAAACATTTGGTTACATTTTGAGTTCAAAGAATCAGTAAAAAAAAAAACATCCACCAGGCGTCTGCTATGGAATATGGACAGATACTGAAAGAGTTCTTACAAAACAGGGGAAACATGCTTTGGAAAGTCACCTAATCAAGAGTTTATTCCCATCTCACATAACTGCAACAAAACTAATGTTCAGTTTCATCAAAGAAAAAAAATCAATAATTTCTTTATTGCTAACACTTCAAGAATGCTTAAAGTGTAACAAAAAAATACTACAACTGGAGAAAGAAGAATTTTTGGTAATTACAGCTATTGATAAAATGGAACATCAAGGAGTTACAATATTACTGACTAATAAACTACAAGCAAAATTAAATTCTTTGGAAGAGTCAGTGCTGCAAACAGCAGGATTAAAAAAAAGCGTTTCTGTGTGTATAAAAACTGTTAAATTATTTTACAGCTCACTTTAAATGCTGACGAAGGCATAGTAAATGGTACAATGGGTAAAGGTGTTGAGTTCATAAACTTTCCAAATAGAGATGAGATAGAGTATTTGGTCATGAAATTTGATCAGTTAGATGATGTTAAAAAGATTGCCCTGTGTGTTGTACGGTTTTTGCATGCAAAATAGATTTATACATCTGAAGACAACACTCATACACTGACTCACTCACCCATGCACTCACCTAAACATAGAGTCATGCACTTACTCAACCTGCCATTAAAGTACTAGTGTACTCAGTCAATCATCCATATACCACACATGCACTCAGTTACTCACCCATATATCCACTTATATGCTCACTCTCTCACCCATGCACCACTAACACACTCACTCACTGATTTACATAAGTACTCATGTATTCCTCCACTAACCAATACATCCAATTATACAGTCACTCATTAACTCATACATGCACTCATGCACTCACTCAATCAGCCATACACATCTAACACACTCACTTACCCATACGCATACTACTGTGCTCAGTCATTTACCCATACATACACTTCTATATTCTCTCATTCACCCATACATACAGTCATGCACCATACACCACTCATGTACTCACTCACTCATCCATAATGCACTCAGACAATCACCCATACACCACTCATGCACTCGCTCAATCACCCATACATGCACTTATGTATACAGTCACTCACCTATAATCCATTCAGGCACCTACTCATTTATATACACATTAATGCAATCATTCACACACCCATACATGCACTCTTCTCTCAGTCACTCACCCATACATTACTGATTCACTCACTCAGTCACCGATACACACACACTAATGCACTGGTTTTGTCACTCATGTGTTCACTCATGCAGTCTCTCACTCATCCATACATGCACTCATGTAATCAGTAAACCACCCCTTCACCACTCATAAACTCAGACTCTCACCCATACATCAATCATACACTCACTCACAGATACACACACTGTTGCACTCACACAGTCACCTATACATGCACTCATACACTCAGACACTCATCCATACATTCACTCTTGTGCTCACTCACTCACCCATACATACAGCCATGCACTAATTCACTAACTCACAAACACTCATGTAGTCGCTCACTCACTCATACACCAAGTCATGCCCCACTCACGTACTCAAATAGCCATTCATCCACCCACTTATTCATCCAAACGTGTGGTCATGCACTCAGTTACTCACCCATACATAGATTCATACACTCACTCACCCATACATGCACTCATGTACCCACTCACTCACCCATACACAACTCATACAGTCAGTCACTCACTCATATACCACTCATGCACTTACTCGCTCACTCACTCACTCACCTACCCACACATCACTCATTCACTCACTCACAGATACACACTCTGTTGCACTCACTCCCCTATCCCTATACATGCACTGATGTGTTCAATAATACATGCACTCACTCACCCATTCAGCCAGTTACGTACCCACTCACTCACTAAATAGAGCCATTCATTCACCCACTCACTCATCCATACATACACTCCTGCGTTCAGTTACTTATCCATAGATGCACTCATACACTCAATCACTCACCTATGCATGCACTCATGCTCTCACTCACTCAACCATTAAATCCACTTGTGTTATCACTCAGCCATGCATGCACTCATATACTCACTCATTCAGCCATACATGTACTCGTTCAATCAGAAAATAACCCATGCACCACTTATACTCTCAGTCATTTACCCATATACCACTCATGCACTCACTCACTCACCCACACACCTCTCATATACTCAGTCACAGATACACATTCTGTTGCACTCCCTCACTCACCCAGACATGCATTCCTGCACTCAATCATTCACTTATACATGCACTTGTGTACTCACTCACTCACCCAGACATGCACTCATGCACTCACTCACCCCATACATTCATTCATGCATCACTCACCCATTCAGCCAGTCACTGTGTCCACACACTCACTCAAAAGAGCCATTCATGCACCCACTCAGTCATACATCCACTCATATGTTCAATTACTCTCCCATAGATACACTCATTCACTCACCCACACATGCACTCATGCACTCACTCACACACACATTCATGTATGCACTCAGTGAATCACCCATACACACTCATGCACTTACTAACTCACCCATACTTGCACTCATGCACTCATTTATTCGCCCATACCGCGCTCATACAATCAGTAAAATCACACATGCACCACGCATACACTGTCACTCACCCATACACCAGTGATACACTCACTCACCCACACTCCACTCATACACTCAATCATAGATACACACACTGCTGCATTCACTCAGTCACCTATAACATGCACTCAGTCGCCCACCCATACATTCACTCTTGCACTCCCTCATGCATACATGCATCCAAGAACTAACTCACACACCCATACTACCAGTCATGTACCCAATCACTCACTCAATAGAGCCATTCATCCACCCACTCACTCATCCATACATGAGCTGATGCACTCAGTAATTCAACCATACATGCACTCATACCCTCACTCACTCACCCATACATGCACTCCTGTGCTCACTCACTCACTCATCATGGGAAATAGGTGCCTTGTAGCAGTACACCCCTGCACGTTTTGCCTGGTTTCTAGTTGCAACTTGGACTGGAGTGTACTGGGATCCTGCTAACCGTGTCTCCAGTGCCAGTGTTCTCTCCCTAACAATTGCAAAGATATTGATACGATTGGCAACAGCTTTAGCAACTACTGTAATTCCATAGTAAATAGTACATAGATACCTAGGGCATTGGGAACTAAGTGTAAGCCCCTGTTGGAAGCAGTACAGATTCTACTACCCGAAAGGGCCATGAATCCAGAAGCACCCAGCAATGCCATTGTAGACTGAGTGTTGTGACACAATCCTAAAAGACAAACTCGACATGGCACCCAATATGTGTGCTCTGTCTACTACACACCGCATGCATTGTTAGTAAGTCACCTCTCTGGCCAGCCTTCCAGTCCTAACACAGGGTGCGCTATATGTTATGTATGGGCATTGATGCATGAATAATATGCCCACACTGTGTCCTTGCCAAACCTGGGACAGAGTAAGTGAACAGAGCGGCATTTTAATGCATGTGCTGGACATGGGTCAGTAAGATGTTGGTTACCCTGAACCCTGGGTTGTTTGGTATCAAACAACTCAGAATTATAAATCTAAACTGGTGCAGGTATTGGATTTAATACAAAATGTACCCAAGGGTCACCTTAGAGGTGCCACCTGCAAAAGCTAACAACACTGGCATGGTTGCTGGCTGGTCCCAACCAGCCTGCCACCACCAGACAAGATTCAGATTACCTGTTGGGAGAGACCATGCTCTCTGGGAATCAGAACAAACCCTTTCTGGGTGGAGGTGCTAACACACCTCCCTCGGCAATGTGCACTGCCATTCTGTTGAGCTTCAAAGGTCATACCACCCTTGGAACCCGACTCCCAGCTCTGCTGCTAGCAGAAAATATCTGCCCTGTTGCAAACCCACACTTTTGGTGTAAGCAACCATACAGGAGGAGTGGTCAGTCCTGGCTTGCACCACCGCTATGGTTTTGAATGCGAGGCGACCTCTCTATTTCATTTTCCTCCATGGTAGGAAAATAGCCAATTAGCTGTAGGGAAGTGACCTCTGCCCACAGGAAGCAGTCACTTAGTGGGTGTAGCCACCTTAAGGTAAATGACCAATTGGTCACAGCTAGGTATCCCCCTAAAATGCCCACCAAGTACAGTATTAGTGGGCATTCCTAGACCAAGAAATCAGATTCAAAGCACAAAAGAAGACCAGCCACAAAGAAGACTCAAGGCTCAAGAACAGAAGACCCGCTAAACAAAGAAAAGGCACCAAACCATGCCTGCTGCACCCAGAACTCGACAATCACTGCTGAGGTGTTGCTTGGACATCAGATAGACTCTACAAACCACAGAGAACCTCCACTCTTCAAAAATTACCAAAGATCTCCCTCCAGAGTGAAGGTATCACTCTGCAACAAAAAGGAACCACAGACCCAGTGAAGGTCACTACACTTGCCAGCTTCTGACCAAAGAACCGGACACTGCAGCTGGAACAAACTTTGCCCATTGGACCATAAGGACAAAACCTCCTAGTGTGCCAAGTTTGGTGGCACTGAGTTCTCCAGTGGCCAGACTATGCAGTGGCACTAGGTACTGTCACCTCACATTGGGCAACAAGAAGAATAGTTCATTCCAGACTGAAATAAAATCAGAGGGAAGCCCCAATTGAGGGACTTCAGGAACCAACTGGACCTTTCACCAGAGTACTCCTGCTGACCTGCAAGCAACCCTCCAAATTACCTACCTCCTACTTCCCAAGGCACCTTTGTGCACAGCTCCTGGCTCAAAAATTCACTCTTCACCCAGCTGTCCTGAGCCCTGCACGAAAGATCCAGCTGTGCCCCAAGGGTACCCCACCCCTTGTTACCTCGTCAAATCAAGAGGACCCACCAAACTTGTCTTTAAGTCCACCTGTGGAGTGCATTTCCAAGTGGTCACCCACAGTGGCCTGGCACCAGCTCCATTGACTTTATTCATCGGCTCCCACCAGAAACAAGAGTCACCTGAACTTCTCCAGCTGGTCCATGGTACCCATCAATGACCTCAACATACCTGCAAAAGGAGACATTAGTAAACACATTGACTGATTTACTGCAAATTTTCAAAGTATTTCTCCATTGATTTCCATTGTGCATAGTTACGCACAAAAAGGTTAATGTGGAGGTATCAGCACCAACAGGGTGGTGGTAATGACCGTCAAATTATGACCATGGTGGTGATCTCTCCCATAGACAGCCAATTGTGGAGAAGTGTGGCACAATGGTTAGAGTGGCAGACCCTGAAGCAGAGATCTGGCTCAAGACAAGGGTTCAAGTCCCGCTTCGGCAGGTCTTGGGCTCAATTCCCTTGAACCAGATAATTCTCGCCTCAGTGCCTAATCTAATTAATGAGTCCAACTCTGGGCAATAGCTTGCTTAATCTCCACAACAGCCCCAACAGCGCTTGGATGCCTGGCTTCACCCTGAGGGTTCCCAGGAGTGGGCACCTCACAGGGAAAAGCCAGGAGGGGTTCCATAGCGGTATGAGTACAGTGCCTTGAGACCCTAACGGGTGAGTAGTGCGCTATACAAGTGCAAAGTTTTAATGTACCACACCGACCACCAGTGTGGTACGAACACCAAACATGGCAGTAGTCACCTACAGGCAGGCAGAAGACAATGATCCGCCCATCACTTTATGACATAACACACCGCCATGATTTCCAGGGTGGTAGCAATGGTACCAAAATACACATCATTAAAAAGGAGACACTCACCTCCAGGGACACACAGGAGTCCACGGCCACCATGGAACCAAAACTGCAAGTCTTCCCAATGCTGTACCATGCCAAAGCCGTCCTGGAGCACCAACACCGACAAAGACGATGACGGTGAGTACAGCTGCCTAGCACACAAGGGAGGGAGAGAGGGGGGCGAGTGGCACACACAAGCACAACAAACACCATACACACACCACACACCCAGAACCAGATGCACAGGAATCTTACAGTAACAGAACCCCGGAGTAAAGAAGCCCAGGTCACATTCACAGTTCCAATCACTGTATTCCTTTTGTATGAATATGTAAAATGCAAAAACATGCACAATTGCAGGAATAAATACTTGCAGGCCCAAAGGCCAGTCCAAAGTCAAAAATGCCCACAGGGCAAAGTCCAAGCCCCAACCTGACTCCTGACAACAACAGGACTCCACTGTTCTGGGACATCATGTTGGAAATGGGCAGGCACCTGAGAGGGCGGGGGTGGTGGGGCACCCATTGGGAGGGGGCTGCCTGCCCACTGGTTCTAAAGGGGGCTGCCTGCCCACTGGTTCTGGAGGGAGCTCCCTGCCCACTGGTTTTGGAGGGAGCTGCCTGCCCACTAGTTCTGGAGGGGGCTGCCTGACCACTGGTTTTGGAGGGGGCTGCCTGCCCACAGGTTATTGAAGGTGCTCCTTGGCCTCTGGCACTGGATGCTGCTCCTTGGCCTCTAGTTCCAGATGCTGCTCCTTGGCCTCTGGTTCCGTATACTGGTCCTTGACCTCTTGTATCGGATGCTGCTTCATGGCCTCTGGTTCTGGATAGGGCTCCCTGGGCGCAATTTTGAGGGGGGGCTCCTTGGCCATGGTTTTGAGTGGGGCTTTCTTGTTCAGGGATTTTGTTGGAGCCTCCTTGGCCAGGGATTTCTGTGGAGCCTCCTTGGCCTTGGATTTTTTGGGGGCCTCCTTGACTGATGGATGTTTGCGGGGCCTCTTGTCCTGGGATTTGGATTGGGCCTCCTTGGCCCTAGGTTTTGGAGGTGTCCTCATGGTCTTGCCAATCTGTTTGGGAGGGAACGGCAATTTAGCCCCCCGTTTTGTGGGAAGGAGTGTCCTTGATGCAGGGGTCTGGCTTCACACTCATGTACCCCTTAGTTGCAGCTGGAGACTTTGGGGGTGGGCTGTGTCGGACTGGGTACTTGATGTACTGGGTAGGGGTGGTGTGATATTCCTTTTACGGGCAGGATGGGGGAGAGGGAGGGAAGAGGTCAAGGCGGGTAAGGAAAAGCTTCTTAGGGACAATGAAGCGGGATGTGGAAAGGCAGATGGGTGTGGAGGTAGAGGAAGTTGTTGCAGGGGGGAGATGTTCTGGACTTGGGTGCAGGTGCATGGACAGTGTGTGTGTGTGAGGTCGATGGCTGTTGGGGAATCTGAGTGCAAGCGTGTGTGTGTCACTGAAGGGGGCAGACAGGGTAGGGGAGGACAAACAGGATGTGTGGATAGATATTGTGGTGATGTCTGCAAGTGAGGTGAATTTGCTGCATGAGGTCGTGGTGGTGATGACTGCCAGGTGGCGTGTGGGGTGCATGTCTGCGGGTCTGCTGTTGTGGTGACTTTGGGCAAGGCTGTGCAAGTGGCAGGTTCAGGGACTGTTGATGCAGTGCATGCAGGTGTGAGTGCAGATGTGACTGTGACGGAGGAAGACCGCTGACCTGGTCAGTGCATTGCTCTGCCTCCCGTGGCTCCACCCTGTAAGTAGAGCCCTTTCCCTGGCTCCTCTGAACTCCTGACCCCTGTCAGGAGTTCGAGGCCCTCCTCCATCGGCAGGCTTCTGTCTGCACCTCATCCCTGGTGTCTAGCGTGAGAGCTCTGCTTTCCTAATAGACTACCTTTTGCTTCTCTTCTCCTTTTGCTTTGCTCTGCTCTGCTTCACTACTGTTCTTTAGTGCTCCTTTTCCTCGTTTCTCTCTCACTCAGCTCTCTCACTGTTGCTCTCCCCCTCTCTCTCTCTCCCCTGCCACTGCTGTCCCGCTGCCCATCCCCTTTTTCGGCTCTGCCCCCTTTTCAGCTCCGCCCCCTATTTAACGCCATGTTTTGTCCCCCTCCCGCCTCCCAGCTGTCCTCTCCTCCCCCCACATCCCTACTTAATGCAAGCCTGTCTGCGCCCGTCCATGCTTGGACCGCGCCCAGTTCCAGAACCCCTGGCTCCCATCACCCCCATCACCACCATGCACGTCTTCACTATGATGCCTCCACCCTCTGCACCCTCAACATCTGCCGCTCTCCTGACTGCCTTCAAGCCTCTCCGCAGACCACCCGCAGACCCTTCTCTTGCAGGAACTGCACCTTCACCAGCCTTCATGTTAATGACCCACCCATCAAGGCAGGAACCAACCATCTCAGATGTATCCTCCTCAACACCCGCTCTGTCAACAAGCATGCAGTAGAACTATGGAATCTACTCAACTCAGCCTCCCCAGACGTTGCCAACCTGACCGAGACCTGGATGAACCCCTCCTCAGCACCTGACATCACCGTAGCCACCCGGATGGCCACAAGATCACCCACAGGGACCGCTCCAACAAACCAGGAGGAGGCATCACCATCATCCACAAGAACACCCTCAGGATCACGACCAACATTGAAGACACCCTCAGCACCGCCAAACACCTGCACTTCCAAATCCACACTGACCCAAACACCACCATCCGAGGGACTTTCATCTACAGGCCCCCCGGCCCACGAAAGCAGTTCAGAGACTTCATTACTGACATCATCTGCATACATGCTATCACATCCACTGACTACATATTCCTCAGAAACATAAACTTCCACCTCAAGAACACCAACAGCATCAACACTGCCACCCTGCTTGACAACCTCTCCAACCTCTGCCTCAAACATCTCGTCATGACACCAACCTACTCAGCAGGACACACACTCAACCCTTTTTTCTCCACCAGCAATCATGTCTCTTTCAGCCACACCACAGAACTCTACTGGACAGACCATCGCTGCGTCCACTTCTCCTTCAAGAAATCCACAACACACCACCACCCATAATGGATCCCCCACCACAGTTGGTACAAGGTCACCGAAGACCAGCTTATCATGACCCTCTCCCAGAACCCACCCACTGACACCACCGACACTGATGCAACTGCCCACAACTTCAGGCAGTGGGTCAACACCTTTGCCAATTCTCTTGCCCCAATCAAGAATACCTCCACCAGAGGCACCAACAGAAAGGCCTTCTGGTTTACCACCAACCTCCACGAATCTAAAAAAAGCTGCCGAAGACTCAAAAGAAAGTAACGCCAAGATCAGACTCTGGACAACATCACAGCCTTTAAAAATACCATCCGCAGATACCAACAACTCATCTGAGCCGCCTAGAGAACCGCCTTCAAAGACCGAATCAACAACAACGCACACAGCCACAAGGAGCTCTTCAATGTCCTGAAGGAGGGAAACAACCTTAACAACTACGTTTGAATTACTACTTGCTTTAACAACGAATCTTGAAGAACTACTGGGTTTTAACAACGAAGTTTTGAACAACTACTGGTTTAACAACGATTTTACCTTAACAACTAATGCCAGAACAACGAATTTTAAGGTAAGTGAATAATTTTTTGATGAATTTTAAGGTGAGTTTTGTGTTTTGTTTTTTATTTGTTTAGGGTTTAATTATTATATGTTTAGTTTTTTAAAGTATATTGTGTGGATTAAGTAATGGATTCTATGGGTTGTGGGTGTTATGGGTGGGGTATTGTATTAATACTCAGGTATTATTTTAAGTACTTTTGTATTTTTTATGTGTTGTAATTTATGTTGTGGGTTTAGGGGCGGGATATATGGGATGTAGGGGTTATGGGTGGGGAAGTGTATTAATACTCAGGTATTAATTTCAGTACTTGTGTTTTTTTATATGTTGTAATTTATGTTGTTGGTTTAGGGGCGGGATATATGGGATGTAGGGGTTATGGGTGGGGAAGTGTATTAATACTCAGGTATTAATTTCAGTACTTGTGTTTTTTTATATGTTGTAATTTATGTTGTTGGTTTAGGGGCGGGATATATGGGATGTAGGGGTTATGGGTGGGGAAGAGTTTTAATACTCAGGTATTAATTTAAGTACTTGTGTTTTTTTATATGTTGTAATTTAAGTTGTTGGGTTAGGGGCGGGATATATGGGATGTAGGGGTTATGGGTGGGGAAGTGTATTAATACTCAGGTATTAATTTCAGTACTTGTGTTTTTTTATATGTTGTAATTTATTTTGTAGGTTTAGGGGCGGGATATGTGGGATGTAGGGGTTATGGGTGGGGAAGTGTATTAATACTCAGGTATTAATTTTAGAATTTGTGTTTTTTTATATGGTGTAATTTATGTTGTGGGTTTAGGGGTGTGATATATGGGATGTAGGGGTTATGGGTGGGGAAGTGTATTAATACTCAGGTATTAATTTCAGTACTTGTGTTTTTTTATATGTTGTAATTTATGTTGTTGGTTTAGGGGCGGGATATATGGGATGTAGGGGTTATGGGTGGGGAAGTGTTTTAATACTCAGGTATTAATTTAAGTACTTGTGTTTTTTTATATGTTGTAATTTAAGTTGTTGGTTTAGGGGCGGGATATATGGGATGTAGGGGTTATGGGTGGGGAAGTGTATTAATACTCAGGTATTATTTTAAGTAATTGTGTTTTTTTATATGTTGTAATTTATGTTGTAGGTTTAGGGGCGGGATATGTGGGATGTAGGGGTTATGGGTGGGGAAGTGTATTAATACTCAGGTATTAATTTTAGAATTTGTGTTTTTTGATATGGTGTAATTTATGTTGTGGGTTTAGGGGTGTGATATATGGGATGTAGGGGTTATGGGTGGGGAAGTGTATTAATACTCAGGTATAATTTTAAGTAATTGTGTTTTTTTATATGTTGTAATTTATGTTGTAGGTTTAGGGGCGGGATATATGGGATGTAGGGGTTATGGGTGGGGAAGTGTATTAATATTCAGGTATTAATTTAAGTACTTGTGTTTTTTTATATGTTGTGATTTATGTTGTGGGTTTAGGGGCGGGATATGTGGGATGTAGGGGTTATGGGTGGGGAAGTGTATTCATACTCAGGTATTAATTTATGTACTTGTGGTTTTTTTTATGTAGTAATTTATGTTGTGGTTTTAGGGGTGGGATATGTGGGATGTTGGGGTTATGGGTGGGGAAGTGTATTAATACTCAGGTATTAATTTAAGTACTTGTGTTTTTTATATGTTGTAATTTATGTTGTGGGTTTAGGGGCGTGATATGTGGGATGTAGGGGTTATGAGTGGGGAGGTGTATTAATACTGAGGTATTAATTTCAGTACTTGTGTTTTTTTATATGTTGTAATTTATGTTGTGGGTTTAGGGGTGGGATATGTGGGATGTAGGGGTTATGGGTGGGCAAGTGTATTAATACTCAGGTATTAATTTAGGTACTTGTGTTTTTTTATATGTTGTAATTTATGTTGTGGGTTTAGGGGTGGGATATATGAGATGTTGGGGTTATGGGTGGGGAAGAGTATTAATACTCAGGTATTCATTTAAGTACTTGTATTTTTTTTAATATTGTAGTTTACGTTGTGGTTTTAGCTGCGGGATATATGGGATGTAGGGCTTATGGGTGGTGAAGTGTATTAGTAATTGGGTGTTAATTTACATAGTTGGGTATTTTTATTTTGTTTTGTGAAATTGGTGTGGGGTAGTATATTCATATTTGAGTATTTTATTAGGACTTTAAGTATTTTTTTATCTTTTATTAAGGGTATATTGTGGATTAATTTTTGGAATGTATGGGTTGTGGTTGTTATGGGTGGGGAAGTGTGTTAATACTTGGGTATTAATTTAAGTAATTGTATTTTATTAAATTTTGCAATTTATGTTGTGGGTTTTGGTGTGGGATATATGGGATGTAGGGGTTATGGGTGGGGAAGTGTATTAATACTTGGGTATTAATTTAAGTTATTGTATTTTATTAAAATTTGGAATTTATGTTGTGGGTTTAGGGGTGGGACATATGGGATCTAGGAGTTATGGGTGGGAAGTATATTAGTAGTCTGGTATTATTTATTGTATTTGGTTATTTTTATATTTATTTTTTATTGAAAGTATATTTAGAATTAGGGGTAGGATATAGGGGATGTAGGGTTTGTGGTTGGGGTATTGTTCTTATGATTAGTTTTTTTTTTCTATGTTTGAGTTTTTTTTTTTTATGTTATTTATTTTTTGGGGGATGCAATTTGGTTTATTGGTGGATCATGATTTGGATATGTATTGATAGTTTATAATTTTTTATTATGGGTGAATTATTTTTTTGTGTTATATTTTTAGGTTTTGTATTTTTTTGTTGTTGTTATTGAAGGTGTAAAAATAATAGTGTTTAAAAATAGTTATGTTTAAAAATTTATATTTGATTTTTTAATAGTATAGTAGTTGGTATAGTAGATTTTGGAATATAATAATGTTAAATTTTTTATTTTAAATATTTATTATATAAAAAAAAAAAATTGTGAATTTTAAAATGTGTTAAAATGTTTTTTATTTTTTTTATTTATTTTTTTGATCTGATGTAATTAATATTATTCATATTTTTTAATTATTTTTTGGGATGTATAATTTTATACATATATTAATTTGTTTTAATATTATTTCTAAAAATTAATTAATTAAATAATTATTTGTAGATTATATATAGATATTTTTTTTTTTTGGGTGTTAGAAATGTTTGCATTTGCAATAATGTTTTGTTTCATGTAAATTTAATTTTTTTAAAATAAAAATACCATTCATTTTTTTTTTATATATTTTTTATTTTGAACATAATCAAGTTTAAAAAATGTAAAAAAAAATTCAAACATTATTGTTTGATATTTACAGATTTATAGAATTTTTTTTTATATTTTTTTATATTTCTTTATCTATTTTCTGTGGTATTTTCTTATTTTCCCTATTATAGTCTATGAGTGAAATAGTCCGTTTTCTATTTTTAGTGCTCTTCCATGTTTACCTTCTTTGACGTCTTCTGTATTCAGTCGGTGGAGCGTCGCGGTCAAGATAGGACGGAAGCGGAGACCTCGTTCAGGTAAGTGGGATTATAATTTTTTTTACAGTATGCAGAAGGGTATTTTTATTACAGAAATAGTTGTCGGAGGTAGTTATAAGGTAGGTAGTAGATTTTCGGTGTTTGTTATGTTTCTTATGTTTAATTATTTGTTATCGTATATTTTTTAATACGATAGTGGTTTCGTAAAAGTAAACAAATTTGTTTAGCAGTGTTTTATCTTAGAAATGATTATACTGCTTTTGTAGTAGTTGGAAAGAATTGTATATTTTTTTGATAAATTTAGTTTTGGGATTTTTGAGGGAGTTAGTTGTTCGGTTTATGAAAAAATGTTTAACTTCATTGTAATATGTTTTGTGATTAATTTTGTATTTTGTGTTAGTAGTATCCTTTAAATTGTTTTCATGTCTTTTTATTGATAGTTAATGTTTTAAATAATGGTTTTGGTTAGTAGGTGATACATTTTTTTACTTTTTTTTGGTAAAAAAAAGTATATTTGGTATTTTACGTTTTTTAGATATTTCTCGAATTTCTGGTTTGGTAAAGTATTATATTTTATTTCTTTCATTGTTTTTATAGTATATAGAGTTGTTTCTTTTATCATCCATGCAATCTGAATATTTTTTATTTGTTTTTGGATGACTAATGTTTTTTTTTTCTTTTCTAAGTATGAGATGCTTCTTTCTATATTAATGAAGAAGATTTATTCAGCATCACATTTTTGGATAAAGACATGAAAACTTGAAAGGTAAGAACAATTTTTGTTGTGTAAATTTAGTGTAATTTTTTTTTTAATAATGCCAATTTAATTGATGGTGTTTGGTGTTTTTTAGAACTGCCAAGTAATTTTTCAGTAGGTTAGTGGTTGTTAGTAATGTAGAATATATGCTAGACTGTTGAGGTACTCTGATGGTGTTATTGTATCAAATTGTTGTATTTTTGCCAAAATTATTTCGGTCATTTCTTTGCTTTTTATACTTGTGCGTGGGTTCAGGCTACCTGACAGTGATTGAGCAAGTCTCATTTCTTGGAAACTTTGTTCCTTTTTCAAAATTTCCATAAAATGATACAGGTTTGGGTGGGGTTTACCTATTACTTTAATGAAGGCGTTGTGCCATCCTTCAATGGCATTATTAGTCTTTGCACCACTTTCTAAACAGGTTTGGTAGCAGTTCCACCATTCTATTGGAAATCTTGGCTTTCGTCTGCGACCAGATCTGTTTAGGTGTCCAATCCAGGTTTCTTCGAAGTAATTTAGTAAGGGTTCTAATTTGTCTTCATTTTGTGTATAATAGTTAGACTCTGTTATTGCGGTGTAATACTCATCTACTTTTGTAGGTGGTACAAAGCATAATGCTCTGAGTTTTTTTAATTCAAATTGTAGTATGCAATCTGAGAAATATTCTCTACTTAGGGATGATTTTTGTATTCTACGCCAATATGCTTGTGAAAAGTGGAAAAAGCATCCTTGAATTTGGGTTTGTGGATATATTTTTAGTATTGTATTTATCATTGATAATTCGAAATCTAGTATTACTTTTCTAGGTGTTTTATTTAATGTTTTGTTTTTGATTGTTGATAAAAATTCATTGTATGTAGAGGAATGTTTATCAGGTAGAAATGCATACACTAGGGGGATTGTAGTGTTATTTTTTGTGGCATGTATGGTGTAAATTTGAGATAATGGATGGGGTGTAGATTTAAAAGTTCCATCCATCATCCAAATTTCACTATTTTGTAGGATTAGTAAATTTGATGTTGTGCTGAATATTAAAATTCTTTATTGAGGGTTTTCGTTGTCGTGAATGAGGAAAGTTTCTTTGGAGAAGGTAATTGTTAGTTCTGGGGGGATGTTAATGTGTTCATAGGTTTGTGGTGTTATATGTTGGGGATTACTTGCCAGTCTTTCTCGTTGAAAAATTCTCCTAAGGTTTGGTACAGAAGGCATGCTACCAGAAATCTGTACTGGAATATTTTGTACTACCTCCCTTATAACTTGTCCGCAGGAGTCATTGGAGGTGTGTGCAATGTTTTTTATTTTTTGTATGTTTTCTCTTATCTCAATTTCTATTGCAGAGGCAGAGTGGTTGTGATCTGATGTCTTAACAACTGTGTTTTCTAGAGTTACAGCTCTGCCTCTACAATGTGAAGAGTAGAATTGTACACACCTCCAATGGCTCCTGAGGTTGACAACCTTGTCTCTGCAATAAAGATAACCTTCATACTTTAGTAGCTGGTTTCCGGTTCTTGAGGTTATGTAACTTGCTTCTCCTTGTGATGCCATTTGTGAAATGTCTGTAAATAATATAAAAGAAATAGGTTAAAAGAAGTTTGCAGTTTTTATTATTAAGTTTGTGGTGGATTTAGTTTACTACTTAGTAAGTTAATTAAAATATAATGTGTTCTATTTGTAAGTGTTTGGTGTAGGTGGTTTGTTATCTTTTATATTTGGTGATTGTGTGTTATTTATTGAGGTAATTAGGTTAGTGGGGGGTTTTAGGTTTTGGGGAGGGGGTGGGGGGTTAGGGGGTTTTAGGTTTTGATGTGGGGTTGGGGGGTGGGGCGTGTTTGGTTTTGGGGAGGGGGTTGGGGTGAGGGGGTTTTAGGTTTTGGGGTGGGGTTGGGGTGTTTTTGGTTTTGGGGAGGGGGTTGGGGTGAGGGGGTTTTAGGTTTTGCGGTGGGTTTGGGGGGTGGGGTGTTTTTGGTTTTGGGGAGGGGAGGGGGTGGAGGGTCAGGGGGTTTTAGGTTTTGGGATGGGGTTGGGGGGGCGGGGCGTTTTTGGTTTTGGGGAAGTGGTGGAGGGTGAGGGGGTTTTAGGTTTTGGGGTGGGGTTGGGGGGTGGGGCATTTTTGGTTTTGGGGAAGTGGTGGAGGCTGAGGGGTTTTTAGGTTTTGGGGTGGGGTTGGGGGGGTGCACTAACAGTTCCTCAAAATTTCACCTGACAATGTGATACGAGGCCTAACACCAATTGCTGCACACCTGGAAGTCACGAGAGCCTGACTCGATGTAGATGGCTCTTACCACTGTTGGGATGCCACATAGCCTGCATCACAAGGGACCTTGCGTACAAACTTCGCCTTGTCCTAGGAGAACCCACTGCCCACCTCCCCCACCCAGATACCTTGTAATGTGCGCAGAGTCAGCTGAATGAGAGTGTACTCACCCCCTTGTGGCTGCTGTGATGCCCTCAAGCGCCCATCCAACTCCGGATGCGCCACTGCCAGGATCCGGAACTTCCGGGGGGTCATGGTGCAATGGGCACCCCTCCCACATTGGGAGGCCATCCCCAGCTGGGCCTCCGCCATCTTCTTGCTCCAGCGGTGCAGATCTTCCCATCTTTTACGGCAGTGGGTGCTCAATCTGTGGTAGACCCCCAGGGTCTGGACGTCCCTAGCAATGGAATGCCAAATACCCTACTTCTGGTGGGCGCTGACCTAGAGGAATGGTACAGGGGTAATGGAAATTACTTACCCATCCGGACCGTCATGCTCATTGCCCCCCAGTTCCCACCCTTGCCCTGATGCACATACACTCCCCATCCACACATGCAGGCCTTAGCACCCCCCCATGTATCTTCCATCCACACCACTCAAAACAGGCATTGCCCATGCAGCATGCTCACAGTGTACTCACCTGTCTGTTTGGAGGATCGTACAGTTGCGTGTACTGGGGAGGACCCCATCCACTAGTTTCTCCAACTCCTCCGAAGTGAAGGCAGGGGCCCTTTCCCCAGACACATGAGCCATTGTCGCTTCCAGACTAAGGTCACAGCAGCACTTGCAGTGTAGGTCCTCTCCTGTTGAAGGTCAGGTATCAAGTGAGTGAACAGACAGAAAATGGCAGTCACGTCAGCGGCGGTGCGGACCGTCACCGCCGGCGTACATCGGTATTGGCTTCTGGGACCCATAGGGCCAAATGTTAACCAATGTTGAATTGCGCTGCGGTCTTTGACCGCCCACCGCAACTCTATAGAACGCCAGCGCAGTTACCTCATATCCCTTTGTCCCACTTTACAGGTCAGGCAGCCGCCATTTCAGGGGGCCACATGGGATGGATGTTAACTGCATCACACCTATCTAGGTTGGGAATATAGACAGCTATCGGCACATTGCGGATTAATTTTGTTTCTGAAAATAACACATTGTGGTACCTCAATGTTGGATGAATCTCTGCTCGCTATTCTCCTCCATAGGGCACGTCCGCTGGGGCAGGTGATGAGATGGTGGCATCCTCCGGTGTACAGACCCCTGGTGGACCTGTCGACAATGGAAGAGAGACACATCCTGGTCACATACATACTTGATCGTGCAACAATCCAGAAACTGTGTGACCAGTTGGAGCCGGACCTGATGTCAGCTATCTGCCATCCCACAGGAATCACCCCTCTATTGCAGGTCCTGTCAGTACTCCATTTCCTGGCCAGTGGGTCTTTTCAAACAACAGTGGCCATGGCATCAGGGATGTCCCAGCCAATGTTCTCCAACGTGTTGTCCAGAGTGTTATTTGCCCTGATGAAACACATGCGCAGCTACATCGTTTTCCCTCAGGAGGAGGATTTGCCCACAGTGAAAGGTGACTTCTATGCCCTGGGACATATCTCCAACATCATTGGTGCCATTGATGGGACACATGTAGTGTTTGTCCCCCCTCCCCCCAGAAATGAACTGGTGTACAGAAACCGGAAGAGCTACCATTCGATGAATGTGCAGATTGTGTGTTTGGCTGACCAGTACATCTCCCATGTGAATGCCAAGTATCCTGGCTCTGTGCATGACGCTTACATTTTGAGGAATAGCAGCATCTCTTATGTGATGGGCCAATTCCAGAGGAACCGGTTGTGGCTAATAGGTGAGGTCAAGGTCCCAATACAGTTGACATATGTGTCTGGTTATGGGGTTGTCCCTAAGGGTTAGTGTGTGTCTAACAGTTGTCCCTTGACATTTGCAGGTGACTCTGGTTACCCCAACCTGTCATGGCTACTGACCCCAGTGTGGAATTCCAGGACTAGGCCAGAGAAACACTTCAATGAGGCACATGGGCAAACTAGGAGGGTGATCGAGCGCACCTTCGGCCTCCTGAAGGCTAGATTCCGGTGCCTCCGTCTGACAGGTGGATCCCTCTACTACTCACCGAAGAAGGTGTGCCAAATAATCGTGGCCTGCTGTATGCTGCACAACCTGGCTTTGCGACGCCAGGTGCCTCTTCTGCAGGAGGATGGGCCAGATGGTGGTCTTGTGGCAGCTGTGGAGCCTGTGGACACTGAAGAAGAGGAGGGAGAAGAAGAGGATATCGACAACCGAAACAACATCATCAGGCAATACTTCCAGTGAGACACAGGTAAGAAGATGCCACTGCTTCCCACATCTCATTCTATTGTTGGAACTAGCATAAGTGTGTCATTTTCATTTAGTGTATGGACCCTGAACTGTCACTTTGACTTTCTATTTCACAGATTTGGGTCCCACTTTGTGCCCTCTGCTATGCTTACTGCTGGCCTACAGCTGTGTTACATTGGTATGTGAATAAGTAAATTGACATTGCTATATTTCATAGTTATTGCAATTACACATTTGTGAAAGCACAGACTGACTCCAGGTTGTTTTGTGATTGAAGTGTGTTTATTCCTGTGCAAATAAGTGGAGGGAGTTGTAAAATGGGCTGGGTGGATGGTAGAGGAATGTCTATGGCAGAGGCCAGTCTGTTTGTTTCACAGGTGCATTGTCTAAAGGGGCATAGGAAGTGAAGCAATGGCAGTTCAAGGATGGACAGGGTGACATAGTGGGACAGAAGGGTGACATTCAGGGGTGTCTCATTTCTTGGCGGGGGTCTTGGCATTGTTCTCTGTCTTGTTCCTGGATCTCAGGGACCGTTTGCACGGTGGTTCTCCATCTACAGGGGGTGGGGTGCTGGTGTCCTGTTGTTCCTGTGGTGGTGCCTCCTGTCCACTAGCGCCGGCGGAGATGGAGGGCTGTTCATCGTCCAGGCTAGTGTCAGGGGCCCCTTGTTGTGCCACTGTGTCCCTCCTGGTGTTGGCGAGATCTGCCAGCACCCCTGCAATGGTGACCAGGGTAGTGTTAATGGACTTCAAGTCGTCCCTGATCCCAAGGTAGTGTTCCTCCTGCAGCCGCTGGGTCTCCTGAAACTTGGCCAGTACCGTTGCCTAGGAATGATGGTAAGCTCCCATGATGTTGAAGAGTGCCTCATGGAGAGTGGGTTCCCGGGGCCTGTCCTCCCCCTGTCGCACAGCAGTCCTCCCAGTTTCCCTGTTATCCTGCGCCTCTGTCCCCTGAACCATGTGCCCACTGCCATACCCCCCAGGTCCCTGATTTTCTTGGGTTGGTGGGTTTGCCTGGGTTCCCTGTAGTGGTGGACACACTGCTGATCGACATGTCCTGGGGACAGAGGGGTGGTCCCGCTGGGTGGGTGCTGTGGTGGTGTTTCCTGAGGGTAGAGGCTCAGTGGTGGCTTGTGACAGTGTCAGGGGAAGAGACTGTCCAGAGGTCCCAGGTGGGCCGGGCTGGTCATCTTGATCCAGTTGTGCAGAGCTGCTGTCATCACTGTGGGTCTCTTCTGTGGGGGGACTGGATATGTCTGGTACCTCCTGTCCGGTGACGTTGGGTGTAAATGCATAATTATTGTATGTGTGTCATCGTTTGCAATGGGTGGTTGAGACTGTACTCCACTGCTTACATTATTGGCTTGGTCCTTGTGTGATTGGTGATTTTGGGGCATGAGTGAGTCTCTGTAGTGGACATGCTTGGGTGATGGGTGTCCATGCATTGGTGTTACATGCAGGGCTTGGTTTTGGGATGTGTGGGTTGTGTTGTGTTGGTGGGGTATCTGTGGGTTGTTGGGGTGATGGGTGTGAGGGTAAGGGTGGGAGTATGTGATGGCATGCAGATAGGGTGGTGGGGATTTAGTAGTAAAGATTTGCCTTACCAGAGTCCAGTCCTCTACTCCTGCGAGGCCCTCAGGATGCAGTATAGCCAATTCTTGCTCCTCCCATGTTGTTAGTTGTGTGGGAGGAGGTGGGGGTCCACCGCCAGTCCTCTGTACAGCAATCTGGTGTCTGGAGACCACGGAATGCACCTTCCCCCATAGGCCGTTCCACCTCTTCCTGATTTCATCCCTATTTCTTGGATGCTGTCCCACTTTGTTGACCCTGTCGACGATTCTGCGCCATAGCTCCATCTTCCTTGCAATGGATGTCTGCTGAACCTGTGATCTGAATAGCTGTGGTTCTACCCAGACGATTTCCTCCACCATGACCCTGAGCTCCTCCTCAGAGAACCTGGGGTGTCGTTGAGGTGTCATGATGTGGCGTGGGTGATGTGTGAGGTGGTGTGTGTTGTGATATGTGAGGGTGTGTGTTGGTGTGTGTTGTATGAGGTGCGTGGATGTTGTTTAAGTGATGGTGTTGTGTGTCGGTGGATGGTGGTGTTGTTTTTGGTAGTGTATCTCTCTGGCGTGGTTTCAAAATTCTGGTAGTAAGGGTTTGTGGGTGATGTGGGTATGTGCTTTATATTGGATTGGGTGTGTGGGTGTGGTGTGTGTATGTGTATCAGGTGTGTGTATTTTGAATTGTCCAATGTGGTTGTGTTTTGTAAATGTGTGTGTATTTTGAGCGCGACAGTGTGTACCACCAATGGTTTACTGCGGTTGAAAGAACACTGCGTTGATTTGTGGGTCATGATAGTGTGGGCGTATTCCTGTTGGTGTGGCGGTGGAGGTTTTGTTATCGCCAGTTCATCACTGACCTTTGGTGTGACGGACTTGTGTGGGTGTCTGTATTGTGCTGGATTCCGAGCTGTGGGTCGTATTACCTGTAGAGGAATTCCGCGGCTGCAGCGGTATGTTGGCGGTCATCTGGGATTTACCATCAGGGTTGCAATGAGGGCCTAAGTCTTTAAAAATTCATATCTCTGGTTCCTCTTATCCGATTTTATTCGTTGTGGTGTCATTTTAAAGATAAAAATACACTTTATTGTTATAAGTTGGTGTTGGATTTTTATTATGTTTTGTGTTTTACTTATTTACTGTTTTGTTATTTTTAAATGCTTTACACAATTGTCTCCTAAGTTAAGCCTTGTCGTTTGTTGCCAAGTTATCAAGGATTGAGCTGGGTTTAAGTTATTGAGACACTAACTGGACCGAAGTGGAAGTTAGTGGCCTATTGCTAAGTGTAGGTACTTACCTGCCCTTACCAATAATCTACTTTACAACAACAGTCCAGCATGTGACCATCAATGATGTGGCTTGTGGTTTGTGTGGCAAACTGAAGGGCAGAGTGAGTCATGATATGCCTGTCAGACAACAGTTTTGCAAGGTCAGATGTGGGTTAAAGGTCTGTTGCACTATACAAATGGCTTACAAGTTCCTCAAATGACTTAGACAAGATGCATACACAACTCATTCTGTCATGCACATACATGTTGTCTCACATTTATAAACATCATAAAGAAAGAAATGTCATTGGATGGCAGTATTGTTTCCTTGCCTAGTTTTGTGCATTCAATAGAAGGAGAAACTAGGACCACAAAAAACATCAGAGAACACAATGTTAATGAACACCACATATAGTACTGGTCACCAATACATGCACCATGTACATCCATTGATGCCACACAGACTGCAACAACTGGCACACAGGGGCACATTGAAGCCTGTGAGGAGGGAAAGGATGGCACTGAACTGAATCAGTTCTGCACATGAGGTTCTGACCTGCACCTCTGGTGAATCATATAGTTGCCCACACAGGGGAAGGGACTCATTTACAAGCCTCTCCAACTCCTCTGAAGAGAAGGCAGGGTCCCTATCACCTGTTGGATGTGGCATGATTGCTCCCTGAGGCAGAAGACTGCAGATCGGGTAGTGAAGGTGTTGCTGGCAGTAGTGTCAGAAGTCAAGTGAGTGAATTACACTACATAGGTGGTTCTCACCATTGACGGACACAGCCATTGGGCTGCGACTGCTACAGGCAACAAACTTAGCCTATGGGTGTGTCTGCTGCATTTGGTACTGCTGGGAGAGGGAATATGTGACAACCTCCTGTCTAACCTCCAATTCCAGACCATCAGACCATGGAGGAAGGCCACATCATACAGTTATACCCTCTGAATAGGAAAGCAGCAGTGAACTTATGCCGTCAGTTGGAGCCAGATCTAATGTCAGCTATCAGTAATCCAACCTACATACCATCCATTGTACAAGTCATGTCAGTATTACACTTTCTTGCCACAGGATCCTTTCAAAATACAGTGGCCCTATCTGCTAGCATGTCCCAAACTATGTTTAGTCTGGTGTTGAAGATTTCCTCTGTGCAATGTTGAAACACATTGACAGCTATATCAGGTTCTCCAGACATGAGGATTTGGCCAATGTGACGGCTGACTTTTATGTTTTGCTCACCTCCCACATGTGGTGGAGGCCATTGATGGCACACATGTTGGCTTGGTGCCACTACAAAACAATGAACAAGTCTATCAACAACAGCAAGAACTTCCATTCCATCAACATGCAAGTAGTCTGTTTGGTAGCTCTCTACTTCTCAAATCTGTGTGAACATTATCCTGGATCAGCCCATGATTCCTTCACAATGTGGATTAGCATCATACCCTGGCTGATGTCACACCTGCACCCAGAGAGGGCCTGGCTGGTTGGTAAGTCATATCTGACCTGATTGTGTGTAAGAAATGTCAGGTGTTACAATCATGAAGTAAGTGACTCATTCTTGTACTTATGTCACATTCCTTAAGAGGAGACTCAGCATATGAAAACTGTCCTTGGTTGTTGATGCCGCTGAGGAATGCAACTACGCTCCTGAAGGTCAGATTCTACTGTCTGGACCGGACTGGCGGAGCCCTCCTATACTCACCTGGGAGAGTGAGTAAGATCACTGTTGCATGCTCTACCATATCACCCTGCGGAGGTATAACCTGTACATCCCAGAGGAGGGGAGGGCTGAAGTGTCACCAGGTGAGAATCCTGAAATGCCAAATGAGGATAACAATGGTGAAGAGGAAAGAGATAATTTGCAAGAAGATCTCATCCACAGCTACTTCTCATGAGTGTAAGTATGTAATGCTATGAGATAATTGCGACTATACATTGAACTGTAGTTGTCAGAATGCTTTGAGGTGAGTATTTTGGAAACAGCTAGAGAGCTGATACTCTACTATATTCAGCCAATGGCTGCTTGATAAGATAGCTTTTGAACCATCCCCACATTGATGATGTTGCTTTGTTTGTGTCAGTTTCCGTGCAATGAAATTTGTTTTCCAGATCCTTGCAATGTGACTTGTGTCACAGGTATGGTTTCAAGCTTATACTCCTTGTTTTTTTTCTTTGTACAGGTACCTTCACCATGACTTCATCATGTGGGCATTTCAGAGTTGTAAGATTGGCAGTTCTGTGATGCTGTTCTGACATACAAAGAGAATATGAGTTGTTCCAGGTAATGTAGGTCGCATAGCTTGGGTGTATGGGACCTGTACCAAGACAGCTTGCACAGTGTTTGGGTGAAGGTTAATAAGTCCTATTGCACTTGTTGTGTGTGTCATGATGGGCCTGATGTTTCATGTGTGTCATCAAGTGGTCATCAAATATGTATTCCTAGCTTATGACCAACTCATTTTTATTTCACATTAGCTGAACAAATTTTGTATGACCTGTTTGTAGCTTTAGATGAGTTTCATCATTGTAGGCTATGGTGCCTGTGCCACAACACTGACATATGTGTGTGTCATACAACCAGGTTCATGGAAATTGGATTATGATGACCATGTGATCAGGGACTGTTGTACTGCCATCTGCCTGTATCTTTGATTATGTGATGTTGAATTATTTTGGTGTGGTAAATGATAAGGTTCAAACTGCTGATATCAACCACAACAAGTCTGACAAATCTCTTCCTTCCGTGGTCTGGGGGTCTGTATCTGTAAATATGTTCATTTACTGAGTATGATTCAATCATTCTTTATTTCCAGTAGGTGAGACATATTGACTGCCTATGTGCTGAACATTGTAATCAAATTTTAGTTTGATCAGACACTTTGATGTATGTATGTATGTTTTTGTGGGGGAGTGTTGTACTACTGAGCTGGACACTGTGAACATGCAACATATCCCACCTTGAACAAGTAGCTTGGATCATCATTTTATGGTTTTCATGGTCTGACATTTCTACATGGCTAAAAACGAAATCAAAATCAGCAGACAACTAAAAGGGTGATTTTATTGTGCAGTTATGAGCTACATAAAATATACATGACATGACTCAACAAAAAATAAAATGTGAAGGGGTCAGTCAGGTCAGTCATTGTGAATGAAGTCATTAGAGTTGATGCCATACCATTGGGAGTCCAAAGTCCAGAGTACTGCTTTGATTGGAAATGGTAGGTGGTTCAGGATCAGTCCAGAGTGAATGTGTAACACACAAAGAAGGTTCTCAAGAAAAAGGGCTATTACTAGCAGTGGTGGTTGTATTGTCATGTGCACCTCCTGGATTCTTTGCTTACGTGGGAGGGAGCTGCTGCTACAGTGGTACTTTCTGGGGCTTGTTGTACCTCTGGAAGGGCCTCCCTTCCAGTGGCTGGCACCAATGTTGATGGGCCTGCTTTTGATGAGCCAAAGAAAGGGGTAGACTAGTGTTGAAAAGCCCTACTCAGGGAGGTGTGTACGCTGTTCAACACACCTGTTAGGGAGTCCATGTTGGTACTGTGGGCCTCCATGTGTTCCTGCATGTCCCTATGCTTGTCCCCCTGTAGCTGCTTGATTTCCCGGAGTTCAGTCAAGACCTGGCCAATCATGCCTTATGACTTCTGATGGACCCCCAGGATATGGCTGATGGTGTCCAGTCCCAGTGGCCTCACTCTGCTGGCCTACAGCATCCCTCCAATATACCCCACTCACACAGACCCATGACCTTGGCAGAGGGTGCCCTCTCCAAATTATTCTTAGACCCTATTTTTCCGAAGTGTGGTTCTGCAACTCAGGATCCAGGACTCGTGCCACAAGATGGTAGACACTGTGCTAGGGACACAGGTTGGGAGGCGAATGGTTGTCTGGGATGTTGAGGCAACAGGGCTGGAAGGAGACACTGTGGGCACAGTGAGACTCACTGTTGCTGTCTCACGAGGTTGCCCATAGGGGCCACAACCATCTTTCATGTCCACGTAGTCACTGTGGGCTTCATCTAGGGGGGTACTGACAGTCTGTTCCATGGCTTTTGTGTGCACAGCAGCAGATCCACCTATTGAAGTAAAGCGTACAATGTTACAGGTTGTATTGTGACATCTACCTCTAAAAGTTTAGAGGTACAGTATGCAGAGACCTTCTACAAAGTTAAGTTGTAGTGAATCCATTTGTAGTAAGGGACCATAGTATAGGGTGTGTTTACATGCCATGTGTAAAGCATGCCAAATCATTTTGACTCAAACAGCTTCTGAGGTTTGCAGATCAGTTGCACTTTGGACGATGGCCGGTAAATGACATCTAGCCAGCAGTGCAGCCAACACAGTGGCTAGGCAATATATGGCTTTGACCATTTGGAGGCCTTGTTGAGTGTGATGCAGGCAGTCCCAGGACTTTGTTGTATATGTGATTGGAGTCATCATGTGCACAGTGCTGTGTCAATGTGTCTGCTTCCAATACCAATCTGGTGATGCATCTTGAGGTCTTAAGAATACTTGACTTACACACTTGGTAACATGAAATTCCTGTCCTCAATAATGTATTTTTGGGTTAGCAAGTCGGAGCTATGTAGACAGACACGTCTCTCATTTGAGCATGATCTGTGCTTGATCACTCTCAGGTGAGTACACGTCAAGTGAGAGTTCACAAACAAGGGTCTTTGGACACGTGACCACTGTGCTGGTGGTTGGGGTTACTGAAACAGTGCCTCATGGGAGTTGAAGTCAGATCAATCTCTGTACTACACACACTATTCTAATATTATCCTCCCAGTTGAGTCCACTTCAATTGAGGGTTAACAAAGAGTGTATTGGGGCAAGTGACTACTGTGCTGGTGGTTGGAGTTACAGAAACAGGGCCTGCTGGGAGTTGCAGTCAGGTCACTCTCTCTACTTCCCAACACTTGACAAATGGTATCCTCCCAGGTGAGTAAACTTCATTTGTGAGTTAAAGAACAGAAGTTTATGGGCAAGTGAACACTGGGCTGGTGTTGGGTTATACAGAAAAAGGGCCTATTGGGCTTTGCAGTCAGGTCACTCCCTCTACTTCCCAACACTTGACAAATATTATCCTCCCAGGTAAGTACACTTCAATTGAAAGTTCACAAATAAGAGTCTTTGGGCAAATGACCATTAAGCTAGTGTTTGGAGTTATGAAGCAGTGCCTTATGGGAGTTGCAGTCAGATCAATACCTGTAATATACACACTATACAAATGTTAGTCTCCCCAGGTGAGTGCATGTCATTTTAGATTTAACAAACAATATATATTGTGGCATGTGATCACTGTGAAGTGGTTGGAGTTCCTCAAACAGGGCCTGCTGGGAGTTGCAGTCAGGTTACTCTCTCTATTACACACACTATACATATCTTGGGTACTACATATCTATATGCAGACAGCATTTAGTTGTGGGCATACATTTACATGTTGAGACATACCATGAGTTCTGGGATTATGTTTGTATATTGAAAGTCTTGCATGCACCATTTGAACATATGAAGTGATGAGCCTTGGTAGATTTGCTGTTTGGTCCAACAATACCGATTGACAGTGTTATCACTCAGATACTCTGGGTAACAAGACATTGGGAAAAAGTGAGCTGTGAGCATGCATGACGTTGAATTTTTGTGACATGTTGGTGGAGTACATTAACCAGACAGTGGGAAAAGGTGAGCTGTCAGCATGCATGAGATTGATATTTGTGATATTTTTTGTGTTCTAACTTACCAGACTCCACTCCCCCAGGTATTCCTGTCAAGCCATCAGGATGCAGAATGGCCAAGACCTTATCATTCCAGGAAAAGACTATTAATGGGGCACTGGGAGGGCCACTGCCAGTCTTCTTGTCCTGCAGCTGGTGCCTGGAAATCACGGAACAGACCTTGCCCCCGAAGTCATTCCATCTTATCCTAATGTCCTCCTTTGTGTGCAGGATGGTGCATAGAGCATTCATTCTGTTGACTATCCTATCCCGCATTTCCATTTTCCTACTGAGAGGAGCGTGCTGGACTTGTGTTCCAAACAATTCTGGCTTTACTCCTATGATTTTATCCACCATTACTCTTAACTCATCTTTTGAAAATTGGGGATATTTTTGGACATGACATGGTGGGAAAAATCTACGAGTGACAGGGACTTACTTAAACAGGAGAAGTGCAATAGGGTATGAACGATCAAAAGTGTGTACATGGGATGGTGAAAAAAGGGGTGCCTAATCTATGTACCCTAAAGGTACTCAGGTTTCTTTGTTTCGTGTTGGAAATGCAAAGGATTGTGGTCTCGGGTGGGGTGTGTTTTATAGTGTCCATTGCAGGTGTGTTCACTGAGCCAATATGTGTCAGCTGTGTGACTTTTGAATTCATTTTTGAAACAGTGCTCACAAGGAAGAGATCCATAGGAAAAGGGCACTCACAGAAAGTCCATATAGGGATAATGAAGAATATTAGTGGCACGGTGCACCTGGCAAGAGGATCTTCCTTAGTCCTCCAATGTTTCAAGGGAAACTGACACTGACAAAACAAATGTCAGGGCACTCATGAGTCCATACTTATAAGTTAGTAATATATCCAATCTTCATTGTATGATGACAACCATCTTGAGTAGGTCTCAAAATCCACATGTATTTATGATGTATAGAGTTCAAAACAAAGATCGTCCTTGAAATTAAAGCATTATGTAGTAGACATGGCCAATAATTTTAATAGCCACCACAGCCACAGCCAACACGTGTTTCATCCTATGAGAATATGTTCTCTTAGGGACTTCATCAGGGCTGAAAGTAAATAAGAACAACGTCTAACATATAGAATATAGGTCAATGGAATGAGCAGAAAACAACCAACTCAAACGGTGACAATAGTGAGAAAAAAGGAAACAGGCTATATTGTGACTTATGTGATATTAATCAAAATAATACAACTATAATCTACCAGTTACAATATATATCAAAATGTACAAACACCCGGAATATCCAAGTCAATAAAAAAATGGAGCCATATCAATCAGAGCACTATGTGCAATGTCCTTAAGTGCCAAAGGTTCATAAAGTCAAATGTGCACGTCCCCATCAGAAAGCTAAATATAAGTGGAGTCTGGTTGTGAGTATAAGGATAGGGGCCAGGTTAATGTGAAAACTTAACAATAGTCTCTCCAAAATGTACAGATAAGTATGACAGGGGAAGATCTAATAGCGACCCATAGTATATCCTCCAATCAATCTTGAAGGACCTACCTTAACTTCAATTTATAGTGTATTGCGCAAATAATCCTCTAATGATAAATGCATGACCTGCAGAGACAGAATTTACATACTAAAATTCTCCAGTATACCTATACCATCCCGAATAAAAGACCGCCACCAAAAAGTTAAAAAATAATTAAAAATCACCCAGGTAGATGAGCCACAACTAACCTTAATATACTATAATCATTCACAATCAATAACGATTTGAAGTCATCACCATGCGTACCTAGAGTAAAGTGAACACGAGAAAAACATCCGTGTGATAAGCCCGAACTATGTAAGTTCGAAAGTCAACATTCTATGTAACAAAAGCAATCTCAAGGAAACAAAATATAACCAGTTTATAATAATCCCTTAACCACTCACCTATCAAATCCTGGCTATTTAAATCTACATGGGGAACCCCACCGCGGTCCAATCCATCCGCAGCGTTCCCAGTAACGGAGAATTAAGTCGAAGCCGACCGATCGGGAAGACTCTATTTGAAGCGTCCCCGCGTTTACTAGTTAGACATGGAAAGGGGACTGCATCACGTAAACCGAAATACGGGCGCCATCTTGAAAGTATATAGATGTTGAAGGTAACATCTCCAATAATGTGGAACCAAAGGTCCTCCATTAGACTGAAAGGACGAAATAATACTGAAAAAATACTTTAGTAAAAGGTAAAAACAGCCCATAATCTGTCAGCGAAATATCTCTCAAGTAAAAAATAGTTAATAGTAAGATATTCGCCCAAGTACTACATGTTAACAGAATACCGCCCCATAATGGAGACAGAGAAACCTTAGTATCCATCTTTAACAAAACAAACCAGATATTCCAAACACAAACCATTGGTAATCAAACTGACGAAATATCTTTGCAATACCAAAAGAAGGTGAAATTCCGAGATAACATCCATAATTAATAAGAGGGGGGTTAAGTAGGACGTGCCCCATTTAGACTCCATGTAACTTTGTAAGGCCAGTGCAATACTCTGATCAATATAAGAGCTCCCCAAATCGTATGTCACTGTAGTACTGAAAGTTCATATATTACATAGGATTTGTAATACAATTCACAGTCTATATAATGCAATGTAAGTACATCAAAGAGCTAAATGCAAAGTCAAATCATAAGAAAATCACTGTACAGTCCATATCCCAAAGTATTGGTTCACAACTAACAATATTCAATGTAGATAACATCGGGATAATTTTTGAGTCACACCATTAAAAAGGGGTATATTTATAATGAACTAACAATAAATTCTAAATAATAAAGACACTCATTGTTAAACACCCCAAGTCGGCAACACATTATAGGTTCTAATAGAATAGTTGGAAACAGTGATACATTAATCACCTAAGTAATATTCCATCTCAAAATTAGTGTTGAGACCGTCTTCCGCCGCTATGAGTTTTAAGATCCAATAACATTCCCTTTTTCTGAGGGCTAACTCTCTATTCCCCACCGAGGGTCTCTCTTTATGAGATCAAAACCAAAGAATTCAAAACCACATGTGTTATTACGTTTTGGGCATTGTCGCATGTGACTAACTATAGGGTATCTCTCATCTTCCTGCCTCAGGGCTCTGAAATGTTCACTCGCCCTAGTTTTGAGTGGTCTGATAGTACTGCCTATATAATATTGGCCACAATTACATAAGATCATATAAATGACAAAGTTACTATCACATGTGATATTGTGATTGATATTGTATTGTGCCCCAGTAGAGCTAATGAATGTGGAGATACCTGACTTGGCCCATCTACACATGCCACAATGTCCACACTTGTAGAAACCTTTACTAAGGCTACTGAGCCAATTATAGTAGTTCTGTTTGTTGCGAAAATTGGGACATAGAATATTCTTGAGAGTCCTACCTCTCCTAAAGGTAAAAACTGGAGTACTAGGGATCACTTTTCTGAGAATAGGGACCGCTGTTAAAATATACCAATACCTATTCATACAGGCCCTCAATAGGGTGGCTGGTTTTGTATAGTTGACTATACATCGAATAGTATTATCTCTAGGTCTTGATTTTTGACCGAGTATGTCAGATCTTTTTAGACGCAACGCCCTCTCACGGGCATTGTTAATCACCTTGGACGAGTATCCCCGTGCCTTGCATCTATTACCCATATCCTCAATACATGCTACAAAGTCCTCTTCAAGGCTACAGTTACATCTTGCCCTCACCATCTCACCATATGGTATAGAGTTGATTTGGTGGATCGGATGTGCACTCTTTGCATGTAAGATAGAAATACAAGAAGTACTTTTTCTGTACAGACGACTCTCAATTTTATTGTCACAAATAAAAAGTTCCACATCTAGAAAAGCAATATTAGTCAGACTATGTTCAGAAGTAAAGTGGATATTAAAGTCATTAATGTTTAAATAATCTATAAACTCATAAAGTTTTTGTAGGTCACCTGTCCAGATCATCAAGCAGTCATCGATATATCTGCCCCAATAGAGTATGTCCGTGATCCAGGTACTACCTTCTTTACTCCAAATCTTCTTTTGCTCGAACCACCCCATAAAAAGATTAGCATAAGCTGATGAGAATTTTGATCCCATAGCGACACCTTGTCTCTGGCGATACCATTAATTTTTAAATAAGAAAACATTATTATTCAAGATCAGATCGACCATGGTGATTAACATAGTGGTATGATCATAAAGGCTCGCTGGTCTTCTGTAAAGGAAATAACGTAGTGCTTCCTTTCCTAGTTCGTGATTAATACTGGTGTACAAAGAGGTAACATCAAGTGTGACTAAGATCATTCCTGGTTCCCAAGTCATATCACTTAATATACTGAGAATATGTTTAGTATCCTTAATATACGAAGGTAGGTTGCTTACAAATGGCTGTAAAAAAATTTCCACATATTCTGAGAGTCTCTCTGTAGGACCTCCTATACCTGAGACAATGGGCCTACCAGGCGGGGATGTAGGGTTCTTATGTATTTTAGGTAGTATGTAAATACAAGGATTCCTGGGTCTATGAACCCGAAGGTACATATACTCTTCTTCTTTTAATAGCAAGCAATCTAAACATTCATGTAAGATTTTTTTTGATTTTATTGGCCAGTGCGGGAATAGGGTCAGCAAGAATCTTCTCATAGCACGTACTGTCTCCTAGTTGTCTGAACATCTCTTGTTCATAATCTGAGGTATCCATAATCACAATATTCCCCCCTTTATCTGCCTCCCTTATGGTAATATCCTCATTAGATCGTAACTGCCTCAAATTAGTCCTCTCTACTTCACTCAGATTAAGATGCCACACATGTTGTCGAGTAGCATTTTTCAATTCTAGTTTATTTAAGTCTCGCCAAACCACCTTAAAAAAGGTATCTATACCGTTATCCTTCATTAGGGTTGGTGTCCAAGTTGATTTATTCCTCAAACCACTAGGAAGAGTATCTGATGGAATATCCAGATCCGATAAAATTCGTGAAATAGTAGTCGGATCCTGATCGCAATTGGCGATAGATAGTAAAGTGGCCGTATCCTGAATGTCCTTGATGGACAAAGGATGATCATCGTTGAGAGCGTCCAAAAAAATATCATTCCGTTTATTATCAGTTTGGTTTATAAAATGTTTTTTCAATTTTAAATGTCTGATAAATTTGAAAAAGTCAATTTTAGTTCTCTGAAAGTCTCCGGCATCACCTGGACAGAAACCCAGCCCTTTGCTAAGCAATGTTAAATCATGGGTAGTGAGTTCAAGCTTAGAAAGGTTAATGACGGTAATAGTTTCTCTAACAGAGTCGCCTATTTGCCCTTGTTCCAAGATCGTGTTTTCATCCCTTTTCTTGTATCGATGTGCTCTGCCTCTCCCACCCCGTCTGGTTTTCCTGGATCTACCATACGCCGATTCGTCTCCCATTGTCCCTGTCTTATTCTTTAGACTTCTGCTAAAAAAGAGGGAGTACCTTGTTGTGCTACTATGTCCTGTCTAGCTATATTTGAACAAGCACTCGTATCACTGTTGTTAGTGGATACACTTTTAAGTGAGGATGAGGAGCCTGCTTCATAATTTTGTGAAGGTACATTCTTTTTAATTAGATGATCATATTTACGTGAAAAAGTGAAAATCCTACCATTTTTATAGTCCAACTCATCTCGTCTAAGTTTACGCGCTTTTCTTTGTGCGATCTCATTTTGATGTTGATCTAGAATTTCGTTCAAAATTTTATAATTTTTGGCAGTTGGTTCTTCCAAATTCATATTTTTAATGTCAGTTTCCAATTCTAAAATCTCAGATTGAAGTCTAGTCACTTTCCTTTCTGAGTTTTCTATCAGGATATTCAGAAGTCTGAATGAACTTGAAATCAATTCTTGCTCCCAACTGTCCAAAAGATCTGGATCTAGATCATCGAAAGTGGGAAAAATGTCTGACCTCAATCCCCTGGTTATCCTGTTGAGTTTTGCATATTGTTTTAAGGTGGCCCCATCCCACCATTTAGATATCTCCTGTTTCTTCAATTTTTCCAATTTGAAACATTTGTCACGGAGCCCCATTTTAGTATGTTGGGCACCCGTTGATTGTGGTTTAAGTATGGTCCCTGTCTGCTCTAAATTCCCAAAGATGTCTGCTGCTAATTTATCACGATCCATATTTTCAAAACAAAGTTGAGATAAGCAATATACAGTAAGTCAATAATGCAAAGGTCTGGAGCAGCACTCCTATGTTAAAAAGACAAAATTGAAACAGTGCTCACAAGGAAGAGATCCATAGGAAAAGGGCGCTCACAGAAAGTCCATATAGTGATAATGAAGAATATTAGTGGCACGGTGCACCTGGCAAGAGGATCTTCCTTAGTCCTCCAATGTTTCAAAGGAAACTAACAGTGACAAAACAAATGTCAGGGCACTCATGAGTCCATACTTATAAGTTAGTAATATATCCAATCTTCATTGTATGATGACAACAATCTTGAGTAGGTCTGAAAATCCACATTTATTTATGATGTATAGAGTTCAAAACAAAGATCATCCTTGAAATTAAAGCATTATGTAGTAGACATGGCCAATAATTTTAATAGCCACCACAGCCACAGCCAACACGTGTTTCATCCAATGAGAATATGTTCTCTTAGGGACTTCATCAGGGCTGAAAGTAAATAAGAACAACGTCTAACATATAGAGTATAGGTCAATGGAATGAGCAGAAAACAACCAACTCAAACGGTGACAATAGTGAGAAAAAAGGAAACATGCTATATTGTGACTTATGTGATATTAATCAAAATAATACAACTATAATCTACCAGTTACAATATATATCAAAATGTACAAACACCCGGAATATCCAAGTCAATAAACAAATGGAGCCATATCAATCAGAGCACCATGTGCAATGTCCTTAAGAGCCAAAGGTTCATAAAGTCAAATGTGCACGTCCCCATCAGAAAGCTAAATATAAGTGGAGTCTGGTTGTGAGTATAAGGATAGGGGCCAGGTTAATGTGAAAACTTAACAATACTCTCTCCAAAATGAACAGATAAGTATGACAGGGGATGATCTAATAGCGACCCATAGTATATCCTCCAATCAATCTTGAAGGACCTACCTTAACTTCAATTTATAGTGTATTGCGCAAATAATCCTCTAATGATAAATGCATGACCTGCAGAGACAGAATTTACATACTAAAATTCTCCAGTATACCTATACCATCCCGAATAAAAGACCGCCACCAAACAGTTAAAAAATAATAAAAAATCACCCAGGTAGATGAGCCACAACTAACCTTAATATACTATAATCATTCACAATCAATAACGATTTGAAGTCATCACCATGCGTACCTAGAGTAAAGTGAATACGAGAAAAACATCTGTGTGATAAGCCCGAACTACGTAAGTTCGAAAGTCAACATTCTATGTAACAAAAGCAATCTCAAGGAAACAAAATATAACCAGTTTATAATAATCCCTTAACCACTCACCTATCAAATCCTGGCTATTTAAATCTACATGGGGAACCCCACTGCGGTCCAATCCATCCGCAGCGTTCCCAGTAACGGAGAATTAAGTCGAAGCCGACCGATTGTGGAAGACTCTATTTGAAGAGTCCCCGCGTTTACTAGTTAGACATGGAAAGGGTACTGCACCACTTAAAGCGAAATACGGGCGCCATCTTGAAAGTATATAGATGTTGGAGGTAACATCTCCAATAATGTGGAACCAAAGGTCCTCCATTAGACTGAAAGGACGAAATAATACTGAAAAAATACTTTAGTAAAAGGTAAAAACAGCCCATAATCTGTCAGCGAAATATCTCTCAAGTAAAAAATAGTTAATAGTAAGATATTCGCCCAAGTACTACATGTTAACAGAATACCACCCCATAATGGAGACAGAGAAACCTTAGTATGCATCTTTAACAAAACAACCCAGATATTCCAAACACAAACCATTGGTAATCAAACTGACGAAATATCTTTGCAATACCAAAAGAAGGTGAAATTCCGAGATAACATCCATAATTAATAAGAGGGGGGTTAAGTAGGACGTGCCCCATTTAGACCCCATGTAACTTTGTAAGGCCAGTGCAAAACTCTGATCAATATAAGAGCTCCCCAAATCGTATGTCACTGTAGTACTGAAAGTTCATATATTACATAGGATTTGTAATACAATTCACAGTCTATATAATGCAATGTAAGTACATCAAAGAGCTAAATGCAAAGTCAAATCATAAGAAAATCACTGTACAGTCCATATCCCAAGG
The DNA here is from genome assembly GCF_031143425.1 of Pleurodeles waltl. Taxonomy (NCBI): domain Eukaryota; kingdom Metazoa; phylum Chordata; class Amphibia; order Caudata; family Salamandridae; genus Pleurodeles; species Pleurodeles waltl. The sequence goes on from NC_090437.1 coordinate 1,064,088,572, forward strand.
TATTGGTTCACAACTAACAATATTCAATGTAGATAACATCGGGATATTTTTGAGTCACACCATTAAAAAGGGGTATATTTATAATGAACTAACAATAAACTCTAAATAATAAAGACACTCATTGTTAAACACCCCAAGTCGGCAACACATTATAGGTTCTAATAGAATAGTTGGAAACAGTGATACATTAATCACCTAAGTAATATTCCATCTCAAAATTAGTGTTGAGACCGTCTTCCACCGCTCTGAGTTTTAAGATCTAATAACATTCCCTTCTTCTGAGGGCTAACTCTCTAATCCCCCCCGAGGGTCTCTCTTTATGAGATCAAAACCAAAGAATTCAAAACCACATGTGTTATTACGTTTTGGGCATTGTCGCATGTGACTAACTATAGGGTATCTCTCATCTTCCGGCCTCAGGGCTCTGAAATGTTCACTCGCCCTAGTTTTGAGAGGTCTGATAGTGCTGCCTATATAATATTGGCCACAATTACATAAGATCATATAAATGACAAAGTTACTATCACATGTGATATTGTGATTGATATTGTATTGTGCCCCAGTAGAGCTAATGAATGTGGAGATACCTGACTTGGCCCATCTACACATGCCACAATGTCCACACTTGTAGAAACCTTTACTACGGCTACTGAGCCAATTATTGTAGTTCTGTTTGTTGCGAAAATTGGGACATAGAATATTCTTGAGAGTCCTACCTCTCCTAAAGGTAAAAACTGGAGTACTAGGGATCACTTTTCTGAGAATAGGGTCCGCTGTTAAAATATACCAATACCTATTCATACAGGCCCTCAATAGGGTGGCTGGTTTTGTATAGTTGACTATACATCGAATAGTATTATCTCTAGGTCTCGATTTTTGACCGAGTATGTCAGATCTTTTTAGACGCAACGCCCTCTCACGGGCATTGTTAATCACCTTGGACGAGTATCCCCGTGCCTTGAATCTATTACCCATATCCTCAATACATGCTACAAAGTCCTCTTCAAGGCTACAGTTACGTCTTGCCCTCACCATCTCACCATATGGTATAGAGTTGATTTGGTGGATCGGATGTGCACTCTTTGCATGTAAGATAGAATTACAAGAAGTACTTTTTCTGTACAGACGACTCTCAATTTTATTGTCACAAATAAAAAGTTCCACATCTAGAAAAGCAACATTAGTCAGACTGTGTTCAGAAGTAAAGTGGATATTAAAGTCATTAATGTTTAAATAATCTATAAACTCATAAAGTTTTTGTAGGTCACCTGTCCAGATCATCAAGCAGTCATCGATATATCTGCCCCAATAGAGTATGTCCGTGATCCAGGTACTACCTTCTTTACTCCAAATCTTCTTTTGCTCGAACCACCCCATAAAAAGATTAGCATAAGCTGATGAGAATTTTGATCCCATAGCGACACCTTGTCTCTGGCGATACCATTCATTTTTAAATAAGAAAACATTATTATTCAAGATCAGATCGACCATGGTGATTAACATAGTGGTATGATCATAAAGGCTCGCTGGTCTTCTGTAAAGGAAATAACGTAGTGCTTCCTTTCCTAGTTCGTGATTAATACTGGTGTACAAAGAGGTAACATCAAGTGTGACTAAGATCATTCCTGGTTCCCAAGTCATATCACTTAATATACTGAGAATATGTTTAGTATCCTTAATATACGAAGGTAGGTTGCTTACAAATGGCTGTAAAAAAATGTCCACATATTCTGAGAGTCTCTCTGTAGGACCTCCTATACCTGAGACAATGGGCCTACCAGGCGGGGATGTAGCGTTCTTATGTATTTTAGGTAGTATGTAAATACAAGGATTCCTGGGTCTATGAACCCGAAGGTACATATACTCTTCTTCTTTTAATAGCAAGCAATCTAAACATTCATGTAAGAATTTGTTGATTTTATTGGCCAGTGCGGGAATAGGGTCAGCAAGAATCTTCTCATAGCACGTACTGTCTCCTAGTTGTCTGAACATCTCTTGTTCATAATCTGAGGTATCCATAATCACAATATTCCCCCCTTTATCTGCCTCCCTTATGGTAATATCCTCATTAGATCGTAACTGCCTCAAATTAGTCCTCTCTACTTCACTCAGATTAAGATGCCACACATGTTGTCGAGTAGCATTTTTCAATTCTAGTTTATTTAAGTCTCGCCAAACCACCTTAAAAAAGGTATCTATACCGTTATCCTTCATTAGGGTTGGTGTCCAAGTTGATTTATTCCTCAAACCACTAGGAAGAGTATCTGATGGAACATCCAGATCCGATAAAATTCGTGAAATAGTAGTCGGATCCTGATCGCAATTGGCGATAGATAGTAAAGTGGCCGTATCCGGAATGTCCTGGATGGACAAAGGATGATCATCGTTGAGAGCGTCCAAAAAAATATCATTCCGTTTATTATCAGTTTGGTTTATAAAATGTTTTTTCAATTTTAAACGTCTGATAAATTTGAAAAAGTCAATTTTAGTTCTATGAAAGTCTCCGGCATCACCTGGACAGAAACCCAGCCCTTTGCTAAGCAATGTTAAATCATGGGTAGTGAGTTCAAGCTTAGAAAGGTTAATGACGGTAATAGTTTCTCTAACAGAGTCGCCTATTTGCCCTTGTTCCAAGATCGTGTTTTCATCCCTTTTCTTGTATCGATGTGCTCTGCCTCTCCCACCCCGTCTGGTTTTCCTGGATCTACCATACGCCGATTCGTCTCCCATTGTCCCTGTCTTATTCTTTGGACTTCTGCTAAAAAAGAGGGAGTACCTTGTTGTGCTACTATGTCCTGTCTAGCTATATTTGAACAAGCACTCGTATCACTGTTGTTAGTGGATACACTTTTAAGTGAGGATGAGGAGCCTGCTTCATAATTTTGTGAAGGTACATTCTTTTTAATTAGATGATCATATTTACGTGAAAAAGTGAAAATCCTACCATTTTTATAGTCCAACTCATCTCGTCTAAGTTTACGCGCTTTTCTTTGTGCGATCTCATTTTGATGTTGATCTAGAATTTCGTTCAAAATTTTATAATTTTTGGCAGTTGGTTCTTCCAAATTCATATTTTTAATGTCAGTTTCCAATTCTAAAATCTCTGATTGAAGTCTAGTCACTTTCCTATCAGGATATTCAGAAGTCTGAATGAACTTGAAATCAATTCTTGCTCCCAACTGTCCAAAAGATCTGGATCTAGATCATCGAAAGTGGGAAAAATGTGTGACCTCAATCCCCTGGGTATCCTGTTGAGTTTTGCATATTGTTTTAAGTTGGCCCCATCCCACCATTTAGATATCTCCTGTTTCTTCAATTTTTCCAATTTGAAAAATTTGTCACGGAGCCCCATTTTAGTATGTTGGGCACCCGTTGATTGTGGTTTAAGTATGGTCCCTGTCTGCTCTAAATTCCCAAAGATGTCTGCTGCTAATTTATCACGATCCATATTTTCAAAACAAAGTTGAGATAAGCAATATACAGTAAGTCAATAATGCAAAGGTCTGGAGCAGCACTCCTATGTTAAAAAGAGAAAATTGAAACAGTGCTCACAAGGAAGAGATCCATAGGAAAAGGGCACTCACAGAAAGTCCATATAGTGATAATGAAGAATATTAGTGGCACGGTGCACCTGGCAAGAGGATCTTCCTTAGTCCTCCAATGTTTCAAAGGAAACTAACAGTGACAAAACAAATGTCAGGGCACTCATGAGTCCATACTTATAAGTTAGTAATATATCCAATCTTCATTGTATGATGACAACCATCTTGAGTATGTCTCAAAATCCACAGTTATTTATGATGTATAGAGTTCAAAACAAAGATCATCCTTGAAATTAAAGCATTATGTAGTAGACATGGCCAATAATTTTAATAGCCACCACAGCCACAGCCAACACGTGTTTCATCCTATGAGAATATGTTCTCTTAGGGACTTCATCAGGGCTGAAAGTAAATAAGAACAACGTCTAACATATAGAGTATAGGTCAATGGAATGAGCAGAAAACAACCAACTCAAACGGTGACAATAGTGAGAAAAAAGGAAACATGCTATATTGTGACTTATGTGATATTAATCAAAATAATACAACTATAATCTACCAGTTACAATATATATCAAAATGTACAAACACCCGGAATATCCAAGTCAATAAAAAAATGGAGCCATATCAATCAGAGCACCATGTGCAATGTCCTTAAGTGCCAAAGGTTCATAAAGTCAAATGTGCACGTCCCCATCAGAAAGCTAAATATAAGTGGAGTCTGGTTGTGAGTATAAGGATAGGGGCCAGGTTAATGTGAAAACTTAACAATAGTCTCTCCAAAATGTACAGATAAGTATGACAGAGGAAGATCTAATAGCGACCCATAGTAGATCCTCCAATCAATCTTGAAGGACCTACCTTAACTTCAATTTATAGTGTATTGCGCAAATAATCCTCTAATGATAAATGCATGACCTGCAGAGACAGAATTTACCTACTAAAATTCTCCAGTATACCTATACCATCCCGAATAAAAGACCGCCACCAAACAGTTAAAAAATAATTAAAAATCACCCAGGTAGATGAGCCACAACTAACCTTAATATACTATAATCATTCACAATCAATAACGATTTGAAGTCATCACCATGCGTACCTAGAGTAAAGTGAACACGAGAAAAACATCTGTGTGATAAGCCCGAACTACGTAAGTTCGAAAGTCAACATTCTATGTAACAAAAGCAATCTCAAGGAAACAAAATATAACCAGTTTATAATAATCCCTTAACCACTCACCTATCAAATCCTGGCTATTTAAATCTACATGGGGAACCCCACTGCGGTCCAATCCATCCGCAGCGTTCCCAGTAACGGAGAATTAAGTCGAAGCCGAAAGATCGGGGAAGACTCTATTTGAAGCGTCCCCGCGTTTACTAGTTAGACATGGAAAGGGGACTGCACCACTTAAAGCGAAATACGGGCGCCATCTTGAAAGTATATAGATGTTGGAGGTAACATCTCCAATAATGTGGAACCAAAGGTCCTCCATTAAACTGAAAGGACGAAATAATACTGAAAAAATACTTTAGTAAAAGGTAAAAACAGCCCATAATCTGTCAGCGAAATATCTCTCAAGTAAAAAATAGTTAATAGTAAGATATTCGCCCAAGTACTACATGTTAACAGAATACCACCCAATAATGGAGACAGAGAAACCTTAGTATCCATCTTTAACAAAACAACCCATATATTCCAAACACAAACCATTGGTAATCAAACTGACGAAATATCTTTGCAATACCAAAAGAAGGTGAAATTCCGAGACAACATCCATAATTAATAAGAGGGGGGTTAAGTAGGACGTGCCCCATTTAGACCCCATGTAACTTTGTAAGGCCAGTGCAAAACTCTGATCAATATAAGAGCTCCCCAAATCATATGTCACTGTAGTACTGAAAGTTCATATATTACATAGGATTTGTAATACAATTCACAGTCTATATAATGCAATGTAAGTACATCAAAGAGCTAAATGCAAAGTCAAATCATAAGAAAATCACTGTACAGTCCATATCCCAAAGTATTGGTTCACAACTAACAATATTCAATGTAGATAACATCGGATATTTTTGAGTCACACCATTAAAAAGGGGTATATTTATAATGAACTAACAATAAACTCTAAATAATAAAGACACTCATTGTTAAACACCCCAAGTCGGCAACACATTATAGGTTCTAATTGAATAGTTGGAAACAGTGATACATTAATCACCTAAGTAATATTCCATCTCAAAATTAGTGTTGAGACCGTCTTCCACCGCTCTGAGTTTTAAGATCTAATAACATTCCCTTCTTCTGAGGGCTAACTCTCTAATCCCCCCCGAGGGTCTTTCTTTATGAGATCAAAACCAAAGAATTCAAAACCACATGTGTTATTACGTTTTGGGCATTGTCGCATGTGACTAACTATAGGGTATCTCTCATCTTCCTGCCTCAGGGCTCTGAAATGTTCACTCGCCCTAGTTTTGAGTGGTCTGATAGTGCTGCCTATATAATATTGGCCACAATTACATAAGATCATATAAATGACAAAGTTACTATCACATGTGATATTGTGATTGATATTGTATTGTGCCCCAGTAGAGCTAATGAATGTGGAGATACCTGACTTGGCCCATCTACACATGCATCAATGTCCACACTTGTAGAAACCTTTACTACGGCTACTGAGCCAATTATAGTAGTTCTGTTTGTTGCGAAAATTGGGACATAGAATATTCTTGAGAGTCCTACCTCTCCTAAAGGTAAAAACTGGAGTACTAGGGATCACTTTTCTGAGAATAGAGTCCGCTGTTAAAATATACCAATACCTATTCATACAGGCCCTCAATAGGGTGGCTGGTTTTGTATAGTTGACTATACATCGAATAGTATTATCTCTAGGTCTCGATTTTTGACCGAGTATGTCAGATCTTTTTAGACGCAACGCCCTCTCACGGGCATTGTTAATCACCTTGGACGAGTATCCCCGTGCCTTGAATCTATTACCCAAATCCTCAAAACATGCTACAAAGTCCTCTTCAAGGCTACAGTTGCGTCTTGCCCTCACCATCTCACCATATGGTATAGAGTTGATTTGGTGGATCGGATGTGCACTCTTTCATTGTAAGATAGAATTACAAGAAGTACTTTTTCTGTACAGACGACTCTCAATTTTATTGTCACAAATAAAAAGTTCCACATCTAGAAAAGCAACATTAGTCAGACTATGTTCAGAAGTAAAGTGGATATTAAAGTCATTAATGTTTAAATAATCTATAAACTCCTAAAGTTTTTGTAGGTCACCTGTCCAGATCATCAAGCAGTTATCGATATATCTGCCCCAATAGAGTATGTCCGTGATCCAGGTACTACCTTCTTTACTCCAAATCTTCTTTTGCTCGAACCACCCCATAAAAAGATTAGCATAAGCTGATGAGAATTTTGATCCCATAGCGACACCTTGTCTCTGGCGATACCATTCATTTTTAAATAAGAAAACATTATTATTCAAGATCAGATCGACCATGGTGATTAACATAGTGGTATGATCATAAAGGCTCGCTGGTCTTCTGTAAAGGAAATAACGTAGTGCTTCCTTTCCTAGTTCGTGATTAATACTGGTGTACAAAGAGGTAACATCAAGTGTGACTAAGATCATTCCTGGTTCCCAAGTCATATCACTTAATATACTGAGAATATGTTTAGTATCCTTAATATACGAAGGTAGGTTGCTTACAAATGGCTGTAAAAAAATGTCCACATATTCTGAGAGTCTCTCTGTAGGACCTCCTATACCTGAGACAATGGGCCTACCAGGCGGGGATGTAGGGTTCTTATGTATTTTAGGTAGTATGTAAATACAAGGATTCCTGGGTCTATGAACCCAAAGGTACATACACTCTTCTTCTTTTAATAGCAAGCAATCTAAACATTCATGTAAGAATTTGTTGATTTTATTGGCCAGTGCGGGAATAGGGTCAGCAAGAATCTTCTCATAGCACGTACTGTCTCCTAGTTGTCTGAACATCTCTTGTTCATAATCTGAGGTATCCATAATCACAATATTCCCCCCTTTATCTGCCTCCCTTATGGTAATATCCTCATTAGATCGTAACTGCCTCAAATTAGTCCTCTCTACTTCACTCAGATTAAGATGCCACACATGTTGTCGAGTAGAATTTTTCAATTCTAGTTTATTTAAGTCTCGCCAAACCACCTTAAAAAAGGTATCTATACCGTTATCCTTCATTAGGGTTGGTGTCCAAGTTGATTTATTCCTCAAACCACTAGGAAGAGTATCTGATGGAATATCCAGATCCGATAAAATTCGTGAAATAGTAGTCGGATCCTGATCGCAATTGGCGATAGATAGTAAAGTGGCCGTATCCTGAATGTCCTTGATGGACAAAGGATGATCATCGTTGAGAGCGTCCAAAAAAATATCATTCCGTTTATTATCAGTTTGGTTTATAAAATGTTTTTTCAATTTTAAACGTCTGATAAATTTGAAAAAGTCAATTTTAGTTCTCTGAAAGTCTCCGGCATCACCTGGACAGAAACCCAGCCCTTTGCTAAGCAATGTTAAATCATGGGTAGTGAGTTCAAGCTTAGAAAGGTTAATGACGGTAATAGTTTCTCTAACAGAGTCGCCTGTTTGCCCTTGTTCCAAGATCGTGTTTTCATCCCTTTTCTTGTATCGATGTGCTCTGCCTCTCCCACCCCGTCTGGTTTTCCTGGATCTACCATACGCCGATTCGTCTCCCATTGTCCCTGTCTTATTCTTTGGACTTCTGCTAAAAAAGAGGGAGTACCTTGTTGTGCTACTATGTCCTGTCTAGCTATATTTGAACAAGCACTCGTATCACTGTTGTTAGTGGATACACTTTTAAGTGAGGATGAGGAGCCTGCTTCATAATTTTGTGAAGGTACATTCTTTTTAATTAGATGATCATATTTACGTGAAAAAGTGAAAATCCTACCATTTTTATAGTCCAACTCATCTCGTCTAAGTTTACGCGCTTTTCTTTGTGCGATCTCATTTTGATGTTGATCTAGAATTTCGTTCAAAATTTTATAATTTTTGGCAGTTGGTTCTTTCAAATTCATATTTTTAATGTCAGTTTCCAATTCTAAAATCTCTGATTGAAGTCTAGTCACTTTCCTATCTGAGTTTTCTATCAGGATATTCAGAAGTCTGAATGAACTTGAAATCAATTCTTGCTCCCAACTGTCCAAAAGATCTGGATCTAGATCATCGAAAGTGGGAAAAATGTCTGACCTCAATCCCCTGGGTATCCTGTTGAGTTTTGCATATTGTTTTAAGGTGGCCCCATCCCACCATTTAGATATCTCCTGTTTCTTCAATTTTTCCAATTTGAAAAATTTGTCACGGAGCCCCATTTTAGTATGTTGGGCACCCGTTGATTGTGGTTTAAGTATGGTCCCTGTCTGCTCTAAATTCCCAAAGATGTCTGCTGCTAATTTATCACGATCCATATTTTCAAAACAAAGTTGAGATAAGCAATATACAGTAAGTCAATAATGCAAAGGTCTGGAGCAGCACTCCTATGTTAAAAAGACAAAATTGAAACAGTGCTCACAAGGAAGAGATCCATAGGAAAAGGGCGCTCACAGAAAGTCCATATAGTGATAATGAAGAATATTAGTGGCACGGTGCACCTGGCAAGAGGATCTTCCTTAGTCCTCCAATGTTTCAAAGGAAACTAACAGTGACAAAACAAATGTCAGGGCACTCATGAGTCCATACTTATAAGTTAGTAATATATCCAATCTTCATTGTATGATGACAACCATCTTGAGTAGGTCTCAAAATCCACATTTATTTATGATGTATAGAGTTCAAAACAAAGATCATCCTTGAAATTAAAGCATTATGTAGTAGACATGGCCAATAATTTTAATAGCCACTACAGCCACAGCCAACACGTGTTTCATCCTATGAGAATATGTTCTCTTAGGGACTTCATCAGGGCTGAAAGTAAATAAGAACAACGTCTAACATATAGAGTATAGGTCAATGGAATGAGCAGAAAACAACCAACTCAAACGGTGACAATAGTGAGAAAAAAGGAAACATGCTATATTGTGACTTATGTGATATTAATCAAAATAATACAACTATAATCTACCAGTTACAATATATATCAAAATGTACAAACACCCGGAATATCCAAGTCAATAAAAAAATGGAGCCATATCAATCAGAGCACCATGTGCAATGTCCTTAAGTGCCAAAGGTTCATAAAGTCAAATGTGCACGTCCCCATCAGAAAGCTAAATATAAGTGGAGTCTGGTTGTGAGTATAAGGATAGGGGCCAGGTTAATGTGAAAACTTAACAATAGTCTCTCCAAAATGTACAGATAAGTATGACAGGGGAAGATCTAATAGCGACCCATAGTATATCCTCCAATCAATCTTGAAGGACCTACCTTAACTTCAATTTATAGTGTATTGCGCAAATAATCCTCTAATGATAAATGCATGACCTGCAGAGACAGAATTTACATACTAAAATTCTCCAGTATACCTATACCATCGCGAATAAAAGACCGCCACCAAACAGTTAATAAATAATTAAAAATCACCCAGGTAGATGAGCCACAACTAACCTTAATATACTATAATCATTCACAATCAATAACGATTTGAAGTCATCACCATGCGTACCTAGAGTAAAGTGAATACGAGAAAAACATCTGTGTGATAAGCCCGAACTACGTAAGTTCGAAAGTCAACATTCTATGTAACAAAAGCAATCTCAAGGAAACAAAATATAACCAGTTTATAATAATCCCTTAACCACTCACCTATCAAATCCTGGGTATTTAAATCTACATGGGGAACCCCACTGCGGTCCAATCCATCCGCAGCGTTCCCAGTAACGGAGAATTAAGTCGAAGCCGACCGATCGGGGAAGACTCTATTTGAAGCGTCCCCGTGTTTACTAGTTAGACATGGAAAGGGGACTGCACCACTTAAAGCGAAATACGGGCGCCATCTTGAAAGTATATAGATGTTGGAGGTAACATCTCCAATAATGTGGAACCAAAGGTCCTCCATTAGACTGAAAGGACGAAATAATACTGAAAAAATACTTTAGTAAAAGGTAAAAACAGCCCATAATCTGTCAGCGAAATATCTCTCAAGTAAAAAATAGTTAATAGTAAGATATTCGCCCAAGTACTACATGTTAACAGAATACCACCCCATAATGGAGACAGAGAAACCTTAGTATCCATCTTTAACAAAACAACCCAGATATTCCAAACACAAACCATTGGTAATCAAACTGACAAAATATCTTTGCAATACCAAAAGAAGGTGAAATTCTGAGATAACATCCATAATTAATAAGAGGGGGGTTAAGTAGGACGTGCCCCATTTAGACCCCATGTAACTTTGTAAGGCCAGTGCAAAACTCTGATCAATATAAGAGCTCCCCAAATCGTATGTCACTGTAGTACTGAAAGTTCATATATTACATAGGATTTGTAATACAATTCACAGTCTATATAATGCAATGTAAGTACATCAAAAAGCTAAATGCAAAGTCAAATCATAAGAAAATCACTGTACAGTCCATATCCCAAAGTATTGGTTCACAACTAACAATATTCAATGTAGATAACATCGGGATATTTTTGAGTCACACCATTAAAAAGGGGAATATTTATAATGAACTAACAATAAACTCTAAATAATAAAGACACTCATTGTTAAACACCCCAAGTCGGCAACACATTATAGGTTCTAATAGAATAGTTGGAAACAGTGATACATTAATCACCTAAGTAATATTCCATCTCAAAATTAGTGTTGAGACCGTCTTCCACCGCTCTGAGTTTTAAGATCTAATAACATTCCCTTCTTCTGAGGGCTAACTCTCTAATCCCCCCCGAGGGTCTTTCTTTATGAGATCAAAACCAAAGAATTCAAAACCACATGTGTTATTACGTTTTGGGCATTGTCGCATGTGACTAACTATAGGGTATCTCTCATCTTCCTGCCTCAGGGCTCTGAAATGTTCACTCGCCCTAGTTTTGAGTGGTCTGATAGTGCTGCCTATATAATATTGGCCACAATTACATAAGATCATATAAATGACAAAGTTACTATCACATGTGATATTGTGATTGATATTGTATTGTGCCCCAGTAGAGCTAATGAATGTGGAGATACCTGACTTGGCCCATCTACACATGCATCAATGTCCACACTTGTAGAAACCTTTACTACGGCTACTGAGCCAATTATAGTAGTTCTGTTTGTTGCGAAAATTGGGACATAGAATATTCTTGAGAGTCCTACCTCTCCTAAAGGTAAAAACTGGAGTACTAGGGATCACTTTTCTGAGAATAGAGTCCGCTGTTAAAATATACCAATACCTATTCATACAGGCCCTCAATAGGGTGGCTGGTTTTGTATAGTTGACTATACATCGAATAGTATTATCTCTAGGTCTCGATTTTTGACCGAGTATGTCAGATCTTTTTAGACGCAACGCCCTCTCACGGGCATTGTTAATCACCTTGGACGAGTATCCCCGTGCCTTGAATCTATTACCCAAATCCTCAAAACATGCTACAAAGTCCTCTTCAAGGCTACAGTTGCGTCTTGCCCTCACCATCTCACCATATGGTATAGAGTTGATTTGGTGGATCGGATGTGCACTCTTTCATTGTAAGATAGAATTACAAGAAGTACTTTTTCTGTACAGACGACTCTCAATTTTATTGTCACAAATAAAAAGTTCCACATCTAGAAAAGCAACATTAGTCAGACTATGTTCAGAAGTAAAGTGGATATTAAAGTCATTAATGTTTAAATAATCTATAAACTCCTAAAGTTTTTGTAGGTCACCTGTCCAGATCATCAAGCAGTTATCGATATATCTGCCCCAATAGAGTATGTCCGTGATCCAGGTACTACCTTCTTTACTCCAAATCTTCTTTTGCTCGAACCACCCCATAAAAAGATTAGCATAAGCTGATGAGAATTTTGATCCCATAGCGACACCTTGTCTCTGGCGATACCATTCATTTTTAAATAAGAAAACATTATTATTCAAGATCAGATCGACCATGGTGATTAACATAGTGGTATGATCATAAAGGCTCGCTGGTCTTCTGTAAAGGAAATAACGTAGTGCTTCCTTTCCTAGTTCGTGATTAATACTGGTGTACAAAGAGGTAACATCAAGTGTGACTAAGATCATTCCTGGTTCCCAAGTCATATCACTTAATATACTGAGAATATGTTTAGTATCCTTAATATACGAAGGTAGGTTGCTTACAAATGGCTGTAAAAAAATGTCCACATATTCTGAGAGTCTCTCTGTAGGACCTCCTATACCTGAGACAATGGGCCTACCAGGCGGGGATGTAGGGTTCTTATGTATTTTAGGTAGTATGTAAATACAAGGATTCCTGGGTCTATGAACCCAAAGGTACATACACTCTTCTTCTTTTAATAGCAAGCAATCTAAACATTCATGTAAGAATTTGTTGATTTTATTGGCCAGTGCGGGAATAGGGTCAGCAAGAATCTTCTCATAGCACGTACTGTCTCCTAGTTGTCTGAACATCTCTTGTTCATAATCTGAGGTATCCATAATCACAATATTCCCCCCTTTATCTGCCTCCCTTATGGTAATATCCTCATTAGATCGTAACTGCCTCAAATTAGTCCTCTCTACTTCACTCAGATTAAGATGCCACACATGTTGTCGAGTAGAATTTTTCAATTCTAGTTTATTTAAGTCTCGCCAAACCACCTTAAAAAAGGTATCTATACCGTTATCCTTCATTAGGGTTGGTGTCCAAGTTGATTTATTCCTCAAACCACTAGGAAGAGTATCTGATGGAATATCCAGATCCGATAAAATTCGTGAAATAGTAGTCGGATCCTGATCGCAATTGGCGATAGATAGTAAAGTGGCCGTATCCTGAATGTCCTTGATGGACAAAGGATGATCATCGTTGAGAGCGTCCAAAAAAATATCATTCCGTTTATTATCAGTTTGGTTTATAAAATGTTTTTTCAATTTTAAACGTCTGATAAATTTGAAAAAGTCAATTTTAGTTCTCTGAAAGTCTCCGGCATCACCTGGACAGAAACCCAGCCCTTTGCTAAGCAATGTTAAATCATGGGTAGTGAGTTCAAGCTTAGAAAGGTTAATGACGGTAATAGTTTCTCTAACAGAGTCGCCTATTTGCCCTTGTTCCAAGATCGTGTTTTCATCCCTTTTCTTGTATCGATGTGCTCTGCCTCTCCCACCCCGTCTGGTTTTCCTGGATCTACCATACGCCGATTCGTCTCCCATTGTCCCTGTCTTATTCTTTGGACTTCTGCTAAAAAAGAGGGAGTACCTTGTTGTGCTACTATGTCCTGTCTAGCTATATTTGAACAAGCACTCGTATCACTGTTGTTAGTGGATACACTTTTAAGTGAGGATGAGGAGCCTGCTTCATAATTTTGTGAAGGTACATTCTTTTTAATTAGATGATCATATTTACGTGAAAAAGTGAAAATCCTACCATTTTTATAGTCCAACTCATCTCGTCTAAGTTTACGCGCTTTTCTTTGTGCGATCTCATTTTGATGTTGATCTAGAATTTCGTTCAAAATTTTATAATTTTTGGCAGTTGGTTCTTCCAAATTCATATTTTTAATGTCAGTTTCCAATTCTAAAATCTCTGATTGAAGTCTAGTCACTTTCCTATCTGAGTTTTCTATCAGGATATTCAGAAGTCTGAATGAACTTGAAATCAATTCTTGCTCCCAACTGTCCAAAAGATCTGGATCTAGATCATCGAAAGTGGGAAAAATGTCTGACCTCAATCCCCTGGGTATCCTGTTGAGTTTTGCATATTGTTTTAAGGTGGCCCCATCCCACCATTTAGATATCTCCTGTTTCTTCAATTTTTCCAATTTGAAAAATTTGTCACGGAGCCCCATTTTAGTATGTTGGGCACCCGTTGATTGTGGTTTAAGTATGGTCCCTGTCTGCTCTAAATTCCCAAAGATGTCTGCTGCTAATTTATCACGATCCATATTTTCAAAACAAAGTTGAGATAAGCAATATACAGTAAGTCAATAATGCAAAGGTCTGGAGCAGCACTCCTATGTTAAAAAGACAAAATTGAAACAGTGCTCACAAGGAAGAGATCCATAGGAAAAGGGCGCTCACAGAAAGTCCATATAGTGATAATGAAGAATATTAGTGGCACGGTGCACCTGGCAAGAGGATCTTCCTTAGTCCTCCAATGTTTCAAAGGAAACTAACAGTGACAAAACAAATGTCAGGGCACTCATGAGTCCATACTTATAAGTTAGTAATATATCCAATCTTCATTGTATGATGACAACCATCTTGAGTAGGTCTCAAAATCCACATTTATTTATGATGTATAGAGTTCAAAACAAAGATCATCCTTGAAATTAAAGCATTATGTAGTAGACATGGCCAATAATTTTAATAGCCACTACAGCCACAGCCAACACGTGTTTCATCCTATGAGAATATGTTCTCTTAGGGACTTCATCAGGGCTGAAAGTAAATAAGAACAACGTCTAACATATAGAGTATAGGTCAATGGAATGAGCAGAAAACAACCAACTCAAACGGTGACAATAGTGAGAAAAAAGGAAACATGCTATATTGTGACTTATGTGATATTAATCAAAATAATACAACTATAATCTACCAGTTACAATATATATCAAAATGTACAAACACCCGGAATATCCAAGTCAATAAAAAAATGGAGCCATATCAATCAGAGCACCATGTGCAATGTCCTTAAGTGCCAAAGGTTCATAAAGTCAAATGTGCACGTCCCCATCAGAAAGCTAAATATAAGTGGAGTCTGGTTGTGAGTATAAGGATAGGGGCCAGGTTAATGTGAAAACTTAACAATAGTCTCTCCAAAATGTACAGATAAGTATGACAGGGGAAGATCTAATAGCGACCCATAGTATATCCTCCAATCAATCTTGAAGGACCTACCTTAACTTCAATTTATAGTGTATTGCGCAAATAATCCTCTAATGATAAATGCATGACCTGCAGAGACAGAATTTACATACTAAAATTCTCCAGTATACCTATACCATCGCGAATAAAAGACCGCCACCAAACAGTTAATAAATAATTAAAAATCACCCAGGTAGATGAGCCACAACTAACCTTAATATACTATAATCATTCACAATCAATAACGATTTGAAGTCATCACCATGCGTACCTAGAGTAAAGTGAATACGAGAAAAACATCTGTGTGATAAGCCCGAACTACGTAAGTTCGAAAGTCAACATTCTATGTAACAAAAGCAATCTCAAGGAAACAAAATATAACCAGTTTATAATAATCCCTTAACCACTCACCTATCAAATCCTGGCTATTTAAATCTACATGGGGAACCCCACTGCGGTCCAATCCATCCGCAGCGTTCCCAGTAACGGAGAATTAAGTCGAAGCCGACCGATCGGGGAAGACTCTATTTGAAGCGTCCCCGTGTTTACTAGTTAGACATGGAAAGGGGACTGCACCACTTAAAGCGAAATACGGGCGCCATCTTGAAAGTATATAGATGTTGGAGGTAACATCTCCAATAATGTGGAACCAAAGGTCCTCCATTAGACTGAAAGGACGAAATAATACTGAAAAAATACTTTAGTAAAAGGTAAAAACAGCCCATAATCTGTCAGCGAAATATCTCTCAAGTAAAAAATAGTTAATAGTAAGATATTCGCCCAAGTACTACATGTTAACAGAATACCACCCCATAATGGAGACAGAGAAACCTTAGTATCCATCTTTAACAAAACAACCCAGATATTCCAAACACAAACCATTGGTAATCAAACTGACAAAATATCTTTGCAATACCAAAAGAAGGTGAAATTCTGAGATAACATCCATAATTAATAAGAGGGGGGTTAAGTAGGACGTGCCCCATTTAGACCCCATGTAACTTTGTAAGGCCAGTGCAAAACTCTGATCAATATAAGAGCTCCCCAAATCGTATGTCACTGTAGTACTGAAAGTTCATATATTACATAGGATTTGTAATACAATTCACAGTCTATATAATGCAATGTAAGTACATCAAAAAGCTAAATGCAAAGTCAAATCATAAGAAAATCACTGTACAGTCCATATCCCAAAGTATTGGTTCACAACTAACAATATTCAATGTAGATAACATCGGGATATTTTTGAGTCACACCATTAAAAAGGGGTATATTTATAATGAACTAACAATAAACTCTAAATAATAAAGACACTCATTGTTAAACACCCCAAGTCGGCAACACATTATAGGTTCTAATAGAATAGTTGGAAACAGTGATACATTAATCACCTAAGTAATATTCCATCTCAAAATTAGTGTTGAGACCGTCTTCCACCGCTCTGAGTTTTAAGATCTAATAACATTCCCTTCTTCTGAGGGCTAACTCTCTAATCCCCCCGAGGGTCTCTCTTTATGAGATCAAAACCAAAGAATTCAAAACCACATGTGTTATTACGTTTTGGGGATTGTCGCATGTGACTAACTATAGGGTATCTCTCATCTTCCTGCCTCAGGGCTCTGAAATGTTCACTCACCCTAGTTTTGAGTGGTCTGATAGTGCTGCCTATATAATATTGGCCACAATTACATAAGATCATATAAATGACAAAGTTACTATCACATGTGATATTGTGATTGATATTGTATTGTGCCCCAGTAGAGCTAAAACATGCTACAAAGTCCTCTTCAAGGCTACAGTTACGTCTTGCCCTCACCATCTCACCATATGGTATAGAGTTGATTTGGTGGATCGGATGTGCACTCTTTGCATGTAAGATAGAATTACAAGAAGTACTTTTTCTGTACAGACGACTCTCAATTTTATTGTCACAAATAAAAAGTTCCACATCTAGAAAAGCAACATTAGTCAGACTATGTTCAGAAGTAAAGTGGATATTAAAGTCATTAATGTTTAAATAATCTATAAACTCATAAAGTTTTTGTAGGTCACCTGTCCAGATCATCAAGCAGTCATCGATATATCTGCCCCAATAGAGTATGTCCGTGATCCAGGTACTACCTTCTTTACTCCAAATCTTCTTTTGCTCGAACCACCCCATAAAAAGATTAGCATAAGCTGATGAGAATTTTGATCCCATAGCGACACCTTGTCTCTGGCAATACCATTGATTTTTAAATAAGAAAACATTATTATTCAAGATCAGATCGACCATGGTGATTAACATAGTGGTATGATCATAAAGGCTCGCTGGTCTTCTGTAAAGGAAATAACGTAGTGCTTCCTTTCCTAGTTCGTGATTAATACTGGTGTACAAAGAGGTAACATCAAGTGTGACTAAGATCATTCCTGGTTCCCAAGTCATATCACTTAATATACTGAGAATATGTTTAGTATCCTTAATATACGAAGGTAGGTTGCTTACAAATGGCTGTAAAAAAATGTCCACATATTCTGAGAGTCTCTCTGTAGGACCTCCTATACCTGAGACAATGGGCCTACCAGGCGGGGATGTAGGGTTCTTATGTATTTTAGGTAGTATGTAAATACAAGGATTCCTGGGTCTATGAACCCGAAGGTACATATACTCTTCTTCTTTTAATAGCAAGCAATCTAAACATTCATGTAAGAATTTGTTGATTTTATTGGCCAGTGCGGGAATAGGGTCAGCAAGAATCTTCTCATAGCACGTACTGTCTCCTAGTTGTCTGAACATCTCTTGTTCATAATCTGAGGTATCCATAATCACAATATTCCCCCCTTTATCTGCCTCCCTTATGGTAATATCCTCATTAGTTCGTAACTGCCTCAAATTAGTCCTCTCTACTTCACTCAGATTAAGATGCCACACATGTTGTCGAGTAGCATTTTTCAATTCTAGTTTATTTAAGTCTCGCCAAACCACCTTAAAAAAGGTATCTATACCGTTATCCTTCATTAGGGTTGGTGTCCAAGTTGATTTATTCCTCAAACCACTAGGAACGGTATCTGATGGAATATCCAGATCCGATAAAATTCGTGAAATAGTAGTCGGATCCTGATCGCAATTGGCGATAGATAGTAAAGTGGCCGTATCCTGAATGTCCTTGATGGACAAAGGATGATCATCGTTGAGAGCGTCCAAAAAAATATCATTCCGTTTATTATCAGTTTGGTTTATAAAATGTTTTTTCAATTTTAAACGTCTGATAAATTTGAAAAAGTCAATTTTAGTTCTCTGAAAGTCTCCGGCATCACCTGGACAGAAACCCAGCCCTTTGCTAAGCAATGTTAAATCATGGGTAGTGAGTTCAAGCTTAGAAAGGTTAATGACGGTAATAGTTTCTCTAACAGAGTCGCCTATTTGCCCTTGTTCCAAGATCGTGTTTTCATCCCTTTTCTTGTATCGATTTGCTCTGCCTCTCCCACCCCGTCTGGTTTTCCTGGATCTACCATACGCCGATTCGTCTCCCATTGTCCCTGTCTTATTCTTTGGACTTCTGCTAAAAAAGAGGGAGTACCTTGTTGTGCTACTATGTCCTGTCTAGCTATATTTGAACAAGCACTCGTATCACTGTTGTTAGTGGATACACTTTTAAGTGAGGATGAGGAGCCTGCTTCATAATTTTGTGAAGGTACATTCTTTTTAATTAGATGATCATATTTACGTGAAAAAGTGAAAATCCTACCATTTTTATAGTCCAACTCATCTCGTCTAAGTTTACGCGCTTTTCTTTGTGCGATCTCATTTTGATGTTGATCTAGAATTTCGTTCAAAATTTTATAATGTTTGGCAGTTGGTTCTTCCAAATTCATATTTTTAATGTCAGTTTCCAATTCTAAAATCTCTGATTGAAGTCTAGTCACTTTCCTATCTGAGTTTTCTATCAGGATATTCAGAAGTCTGAATGAACTTGAAATCAATTCTTGCTCCCAACTGTCCAAAAGATCTGGATCTAGATCATCGAAAGTGGGAAAAATGTCTGACCTCAATCCCCTGGGTATCCTGTTGAGTTTTGCATATTGTTTTAAGGTGGCCCCATCCCACCATTTAGATATCTCCTGTTTCTTCAATTTTTCCAATTTGAAAAATTTGTCACGGAGCCCCATTTTAGTATGTTGGGCACCCGTTGATTGTGGTTTAAGTATGGTCCCTGTCTGCTCTAAATTCCCAAAGATGTCTGCTGCTAATTTATCACGATCCATATTTTCAAAACAAAGTTGAGATAAGCAATATACAGTAAGTCAATAATGCAAAGGTCTGGAGCAGCACTCCTATGTTAAAAAGACAAAATTGAAACAGTGCTCACAAGGAAGAGATCCATAGGAAAAGGGCGCTCACAGAAAGTCCATATAGTGATAATGAAGAATATTAGTGGCACGGTGCACCTGGCAAGAGGATCTTCCTTAGTCCTCCAATGTTTCAAAGGAAACTAACAGTGACAAAACAAATGTCAGGGCACTCATGAGTCCATACTTATAAGTTAGTAATATATCCAATCTTCATTGTATGATGACAACCATCTTGAGTAGGTCTCAAAATCCACATTTATTTATGATGTATAGAGTTCAAAACAAAGATCATCCTTGAAATTAAAGCATTATGTAGTAGACATGGCCAATAATTTTAATAGCCACCACAGCCACAGCCAACACGTGTTTCATCCTTTGAGAATATGTTCTCTTAGGGACTTCATCAGGGCTGAAAGTAAATAAGAACAACGTCTAACATATAGAGTATAGGTCAATGGAATGAGCAGAAAACAACCAACTCAAACGGTGACAATAGTGAGAAAAAAGGAAACATGCTATATTGTGACTTATGTGATATTAATCAAAATAATACAACTATAATCTACCAGTTACAATATATATCAAAATGTACAAACACCCGGAATATCCAAGTCAATAAAAAAATGGAGCCATATCAATCAGAGCACCATGTGCAATGTCCTTAAGTGCCAAAGGTTCATAAAGTCAAATGTGCACGTCCCCATCAGAAAGCTAAATATAAGTGGAGTCTGGTTGTGAGTATAAGGATAGGGGCCAGGTTAATGTGAAAACTTAACAATAGTCTCTCCAAAATGTACAGATAAGTATGACAGGGGAAGATCTAATAGCGACCCATAGTATATCCTCCAATCAATCTTGAAGGACCTACCTTAACTTCAATTTATAGTGTATTGCGCAAATAATCCTCTAATGATAAATGCATGACCTGCAGAGACAGAATTTACATACTAAAATTCTCCAGTATACCTATACCATCCCGAATAAAAGACCGCCACCAAACAGTTAAAAAATAATAAAAAATCACCCAGGTAGATGAGCCACAACTAACCTTAATATACTATAATCATTCACAATCAATAACGATTTGAAGTCATCACCATGCGTACCTAGAGTAAAGTGAACACGAGAAAAACATCTGTGTGATAAGCCCGAACTACGTAAGTTCGAAAGTCAACATTCTATGTAACAAAAGCAATCTCAAGGAAACAAAATATAACCAGTTTATAATAATCCCTTAACCACTCACCTATCAAATCCTGGCTATTTAAATCTACATGGGGAACCCCACTGCGGTCCAATCCATCCGCAGCGTTCCCAGTATAGGAGAATTAAGTTGAAGCCGACCGATCGGGGAAGACTCTATTTGAAGCGTCCCCCGCGTTTACTAGTTAGACATGGAAAGGGGACTGCACCACTTAAAGCGAAATACGGGCGCCATCTTGAAAGTATATAGATGTTGGAGGTAACATCTCCAATAATGTGGAACCAAAGGTCCTCCATTAGACTGAAAGGACGAAATAATACTGAAAAAATACTTTAGTAAAAGGTAAAAACAGCCCATAATCTGTCAGCGAAATATCTCTCAAGTAAAAAATAGTTAATAGTAAGATATTCGCCCAAGTACTACATGTTAACAGAATACCACCCCATAATGGAGACAGAGAAACCTTAGTATCCATCTTTAACAAAACAACCCAGATATTCCAAACACAAACCATTGGTAATCAAACTGACGAAATATCTTTGCAATACCAAAAGAAGGTGAAATTCCGAGATAACATCCATAATTAATAAGAGGGGGGTTAAGTAGGACGTGCCCCATTTAGACCCCATGTAACTTTGTAAGGCCAGTGCAAAACTCTGATCAATATAAGAGCTCCCCAAATCGTATGTCACTGTAGTACTGAAAGTTCATATATTACATAGGATTTGTAATACAATTCACAGTCTATATAATGCAATGTAAGTACATCAAAAAGCTAAATGCAAAGTCAAATCATAAGAAAATCACTGTACAGTCCATATCCCAAAGTATTGGTTCACAACTAACAATATTCAATGTAGATAACAACGGGATATTTTTGAGTCACACCATTAAAAAGGGGTATATTTATAATGAACTAACAATAAACTCTAAATAATAAAGACACTCATTGTTAAACACCCCAAGTCGGCAACACATTATAGGTTCTAATAGAATAGTTGGAAACAGTGATACATTAATCACCTAAGTAATATTCCATCTCAAAATTAGTGTTGAGACCGTCTTCCACCGCTCTGAGTTTTAAGATCTAATAACATTCCCTTCTTCTGAGGGCTAACTCTCTAATCCCCCCCGAGGGTCTCTCTTTATGAGATCAAAACCAAAGAATTCAAAACCACATGTGTTATTACGTTTTGGGCATTGTCGCATGTGACTAACTATAGGGTATCTCTCATCTTCCTGCCTCAGGGCTCTGAAATGTTCACTCACCCTAGTTTTGAGTGGTCTGATAGTGCTGCCTATATAATATTGGCCACAATTACATAAGATCATATAAATGACAAAGTTACTATCACATGTGATATTGTGATTGATATTGTATTGTGCCCCAGTAGAGCTAAAACATGCTACAAAGTCCTCTTCAAGGCTACAGTTACGTCTTGCCCTCACCATCTCACCATATGGTATAGAGTTGATTTGGTGGATCGGATGTGCACTCTTTGCATGTAAGATAGAATTACAAGAAGTACTTTTTCTGTACAGACGACTCTCAATTTTATTGTCACAAATAAAAAGTTCCACATCTAGAAAAGCAACATTAGTCAGACTATGTTCAGAAGTAAAGTGGATATTAAAGTCATTAATGTTTAAATAATCTATAAACTCATAAAGTTTTTGTAGGTCACCTGTCCAGATCATCAAGCAGTCATCGATATATCTGCCCCAATAGAGTATGTCCGTGATCCAGGTACTACCTTCTTTACTCCAAATCTTCTTTTGCTCGAACCACCCCATAAAAAGATTAGCATAAGCTGATGAGAATTTTGATCCCATAGCGACACCTTGTCTCTGGCAATACCATTCATTTTTAAATAAGAAAACATTATTATTCAAGATCAGATCGACCATGGTGATTAACATAGTGGTATGATCATAAAGGCTCGCTGGTCTTCTGTAAAGGAAATAACGTAGTGCTTCCTTTCCTAGTTCGTGATTAATACTGGTGTACAAAGAGGTAACATCAAGTGTGACTAAGATCATTCCTGGTTCCCAAGTCATATCACTTAATATACTGAGAATATGTTTAGTATCCTTAATATACGAAGGTAGGTTGCTTACAAATGGCTGTAAAAAAATGTCCACATATTCTGAGAGTCTCTCTGTAGGACCTCCTATACCTGAGACAATGGGCCTACCAGGCGGGGATGTAGGGTTCTTATGTATTTTAGGTAGTATGTAAATACAAGGATTCCTGGGTCTATGAACCCGAAGGTACATATACTCTTCTTCTTTTAATAGCAAGCAATCTAAACATTCATGTAAGAATTTGTTGATTTTATTGGCCAGTGCGGGAATAGGGTCAGCAAGAATCTTCTCATAGCACGTACTGTCTCCTAGTTGTCTGAACATCTCTTGTTCATAATCTGAGGTATCCATAATCACAATATTCCCCCCTTTATCTGCCTCCCTTATGGTAATATCCTCATTAGTTCGTAACTGCCTCAAATTAGTCCTCTCTACTTCACTCAGATTAAGATGCCACACATGTTGTCGAGTAGCATTTTTCAATTCTAGTTTATTTAAGTCTCGCCAAACCACCTTAAAAAAGGTATCTATACCGTTATCCTTCATTAGGGTTGGTGTCCAAGTTGATTTATTCCTCAAACCACTAGGAAGAGTATCTGATGGAATATCCAGATCCGATAAAATTCGTGAAATAGTAGTCGGATCCTGATCGCAATTGGCGATAGATAGTAAAGTGGCCGTATCCTGAATGTCCTTGATGGACAAAGGATGATCACCGTTGAGAGCGTCCAAAAAAATATCATTCCGTTTATTATCAGTTTGGTTTATAAAATGTTTTTTCAATTTTAAACGTCTGATAAATTTGAAAAAGTCAATTTTAGTTCTCTGAAAGTCTCCGGCATCACCTGGACAGAAACCCAGCCCTTTGCTAAGCAATGTTAAATCATGGGTAGTGAGTTCAAGCTTAGAAAGGTTAATGACGGTAATAGTTTCTCTAACAGAGTCGCCTATTTGCCCTTGTTCCAAGATCGTGTTTTCATCCCTTTTCTTGTATCGATGTGCTCTGCCTCTCCCACCCCGTCTGGTTTTCCTGGATCTACCATACGCCGATTCGTCTCCCATTGTCCCTGTCTTATTCTTTGGACTTCTGCTAAAAAAGAGGGAGTACCTTGTTGTGCTACTATGTCCTGTCTAGCTATATTTGAACAAGCACTCGTATCACTGTTGTTAGTGGATACACTTTTAAGTGAGGATGAGGAGCCTGCTTCATAATTTTGTGAAGGTACATTCTTTTTAATTAGATGATCATATTTACGTTAAAAAGTGAAAATCCTACCATTTTTATAGTCCAACTCATCTCGTCTAAGTTTACGCGCTTTTCTTTGTGCGATCTCATTTTGATGTTGATCTAGAATTTCGTTCAAAATTTTATAATTTTTGGCAGTTGGTTCTTCCAAATTCATATTTTTAATGTCAGTTTCCAATTCTAAAATCTCTGATTGAAGTCTAGTCACTTTCCTATCTGAGTTTTCTATCAGGATATTCAGAAGTCTGAATGAACTTGAAATCAATTCTTGCTCCCAACTGTCCAAAAGATCTGGATCTAGATCATCGAAAGTGGGAAAAATGTGTGACCTCAATCCCCTGGGTATCCTGTTGAGTTTTGCATATTGTTTTAAGGTGGCCCCATCCCACCATTTAGATATCTCCTGTTTCTTCAATTTTTCCAATTTGAAAAATTTGTCACGGAGCCCCATTTTAGTATGTTGGGCACCCGTTGATTGTGGTTTAAGTATGGTCCCTGTCTGCTCTAAATTCCCAAAGATGTCTGCTGCTAATTTATCACGATCCATATTTTCAAAACAAAGTTGAGATAAGCAATATACAGTAAGTCAATAATGCAAAGGTCTGGAGCAGCACTCCTATGTTAAAAAGACAAAATTGAAACAGTGCTCACAAGGAAGAGATCCATAGGAAAAGGGCGCTCACAGAAAGTCCATATAGTGATAATGAAGAATATTAGTGGCACGGTGCACCTGGCAAGAGGATCTTCCTTAGTCCTCCAATGTTTCAAAGGAAACTAACAGTGACAAAACAAATGTCAGGGCACTCATGAGGCAATACTTATAAGTTAGTAATATATCCAATCTTCATTGTATGATGACAACCATCTTGAGTAGGTCTCAAAATCCACATTTATTTATGATGTATAGAGTTCAAAACAAAGATCATCCTTGAAATTAAAGCATTATGTAGTAGACATGGCCAATAATTTTAATAGCCACCACAGCCACAGCCAACACGTGTTTCATCCTATGAGAATATGTTCTCTTAGGGACTTCATCAGGGCTGAAAGTAAATAAGAACAACGTCTAACATATAGAGTATAGGTCAATGGAATGAGCAGAAAACAACCAACTCAAACGGTGACAATAGTGAGAAAAAAGGAAACATGCTATATTGTGACTTATGTGATATTAATCAAAATAATACAACTATAATCTACCAGTTACAATATATATCAAAATGTACAAACACCCGGAATATCCAAGTCAATAAAAAAATGGAGCCATATCAATCAGAGCACCATGTGCAATGTCCTTAAGTGCCAAAGGTTCATAAAGTCAAATGTGCACGTCCCCATCAGAAAGCTAAATATAAGTGGAGTCTGGTTGTGAGTATAAGGATAGGGGCGAGGTTAATGTGAAAACTTAACAATAGTCTCTCCAAAATGTACAGATAAGTATGACAGGGGAAGATCTAATAGCGACCCATAGTATATCCTCCAATCAATCTTGAAGGACCTACCTTAACTTCAATTTATAGTGTATTGCGCAAATAATCCTCTAATGATAAATGCATGACCTGCAGAGACAGAATTTACATACTAAAATTCTCCAGTATACCTATACCATCCCGAATAAAAGACCGCCACCAAACAGTTAAAAAATAATAAAAAATCACCCAGGTAGATGAGCCACAACTAACCTTAATATACTATAATCATTCACAATCAATAACGATTTGAAGTCATCACCATGCGTACCTAGAGTAAAGTGAACACGAGAAAAACATCTGTGTGATAAGCCCGAACTACGTAAGTTCGAAAGTCAACATTCTATGTAACAAAAGCAATCTCAAGGAAACAAAATATAACCAGTTTATAATAATCCCTTAACCACTCACCTATCAAATCCTGGCTATTTAAATCTACATGGGGAACCCCACTGCGGTCCAATCCATCCGCAGCGTTCCCAGTAACGGAGAATTAAGTTGAAGCCGACCGATCGGGGAAGACTCTATTTGAAGCGTCCCCGCGTTTACTAGTTAGACATGGAAAGGGGACTGCACCACTTAAAGCGAAATACGGGCGCCATCTTGAAAGTATATAGATGTTGGAGGTAACATCTCCAATAATGTGGAACCAAAGGTCCTCCATTAGACTGAAAGGACGAAATAATACTGAAAAAATACTTTAGTAAAAGGTAAAAACAGCCCATAATCTGTCAGCGAAATATCTCTCAAGTAAAAAATAGTTAATAGTAAGATATTCGCCCAAGTACTACATGTTAACAGAATACCACCCCATAATGGAGACATAGAAACCTTAGTATCCATCTTTAACAAAACAACCCAGATATTCCAAACACAAACCATTGGTAATCAAACTGACGAAATATCTTTGCAATACCAAAAGAAGGTGAAATTCCGAGATAACATCCATAATTAATAAGAGGGGGGTTAAGTAGGACGTGCCCCATTTAGACCCCATGTAACTTTGTAAGGCCAGTGCAAAACTCTGATCAATATAAGAGCTCCCCAAATCGTATGTCACTGTAGTACTGAAAGTTCATATATTACATAGGATTTGTAATACAATTCACAGTCTATATAATGCAATGTAAGTACATCAAAGAGCTAAATGCAAAGTCAAATCATAAGAAAATCACTGTACAGTCTTATCCCAAAGTATTGGTTCACAACTAACAATATTCAATGTAGATAACATCAGGATATTTTTGAGTCACACCATTAAAAAGGGGTATATTTATAATGAACTAACAATAAACTCTAAATAATAAAGACACTCATTGTTAAACACCCCAAGTCGGCAACACATTATAGGTTCTAATAGAATAGTTGGAAACAGTGATACATTAATCACCTAAGTAATATTCCATCTCAAAATTAGTGTTGAGACCGTCTTCCACCGCTCTGAGTTTTAAGATCTAATAACATTCCCTTCTTCTGAGGGCTAACTCTCTAATCCCCCCCGAGGGTCTCTCTTTATGAGATCAAAACCAAAGAATTCAAAACCACATGTGTTATTACGTTTTGGGCACTGTCGCATGTGACTAACTATAGGGTATCTCTCATCTTCCTGCCTCAGGGCTCTGAAATGTTCACTCGCCCTAGTTTTGAGTGGTCTGATAGTGCTGCCTATATAATATTGGCCACAATTACATAAGATCATATAAATGACAAAGTTACTATCACATGTGATATTGTGATTGATATTGTATTGTGCCCCAGTAGAGCTAAAACATGCTACAAAGTCCTCTTCAAGGCTACAGTTACGTCTTGCCCTCACCATCTCACCATATGGTATAGAGTTGATTTGGTGGATCGGATGTGCACTCTTTGCATGTAAGATAGAATTACAAGAAGTACTTTTTCTGTACAGACGACTCTCAATTTTATTGTCACAAATAAAAAGTTCCACATATAGAAAAGCAACATTAGTCAGACTATGTTCAGAAGTAAAGTGGATATTAAAGTCATTAATGTTTAAATAATCTATAAACTCATAAAGTTTTTGTAGGTCACCTGTCCAGATCATCAAGCAGTCATCGATATATCTGCCCCAATAGAGTATGTCCGTGATCCAGGTAGAACCTTCTTTACTCCAAATCTTCTTTTGCTCGAACCACCCCATAAAAAGATTAGCATAAGCTGATGAGAATTTTGATCCCATAGCGACACCTTGTCTCTGGCAATACCATTCATTTTTAAATAAGAAAACATTATTATTCAAGATCAGATCGACCATGGTGATTAACATAGTGGTATGATCATAAAGGCTCGCTGGTCTTCTGTAAAGGAAATAACATAGTGCTTCCTTTCCTAGTTCGTGATTAATACTGGTGTACAAAGAGGTAACATCAAGTGTGACTAAGACCATTCCTGGTTCCCAAGTCATATCACTTAATATACTGAGAATATGTTTAGTATCCTTAATATACGAAGGTAGGTTGCTTACAAATGGCTGTAAAAAAATGTCCACATATTCTGAGAGTCTCTCTGTAGGACCTCCTATACCTGAGACAATGGGCCTACCAGGCGGGGATGTAGGGTTCTTATGTATTTTAGGTAGTATGTAAATACAAGGATTCCTGGGTCTATGAACCCGAAGGTACATATACTCTTCTTCTTTTAATAGCAAGCAATCTAAACATTCATGTAAGAATTTGTTGATTTTATTGGCCAGTGCGGGAATAGGGTCAGCAAGAATCTTCTCATAGCACGTACTGTCTCCTAGTTGTCTGAACATCTCTTGTTCATAATCTGAGGTATCCATAATCACAATATTCCCCCCTTTATCTGCCTCCCTTATGGTAATATCCTCATTAGTTCGTAACTGCCTCAAATTAGTCCTCTCTACTTCACTCAGATTAAGATGCCACACATGTTGTCGAGTAGCATTTTTCAATTCTAGTTTATTTAAGTCTCGCCAAACCACCTTAAAAAAGGTATCTATACCGTTATCCTTCATTAGGGTTGGTGTCCAAGTTGATTTATTCCTCAAACCACTAGGAAGAGTATCTGATGGAATATCCAGATCCGATAAAATTCGTGAAATAGTAGTCGGATCCTGATCGCAATTGGCGATAGATAGTAAAGTGGCCGTATCCTGAATGTCCTTGATGGACAAAGGATGATCATCGTTGAGAGCGTCCAAAAAAATATCATTCCGTTTATTATCAGTTTGGTTTATAAAATGTTTTTTCAATTTTAAACGTCTGATAAATTTGAAAAAGTCAATTTTAGTTCTCTGAAAGTCTCCGGCATCACCTGGACAGAAACCCAGCCCTTTGCTAAGCAATGTTAAATCATGTGTAGTGAGTTCAAGCTTAGAAAGGTTAATGACGGTAATAGTTTCTCTAACAGAGTCGCCTATTTGCCCTTGTTCCAAGATCGTGTTTTCATCCCTTTTCTTGTATCGATGTGCTCTGCCTCTCCCACCCCGTCTGGTTTTCCTGGATCTACCATACGCCGATTCGTCTCCCATTGTCCCTGTCTTATTCTTTGGACTTCTGCTAAAAAAGAGGGAGTACCTTGTTGTGCTACTATGTCCTGTCTAGCTATATTTGAACAAGCACTCGTATCACTGTTGTTAGTGGATACACTTTTAAGTGAGGATGAGGAGCCTGCTTCATAATTTTGTGAAGGTACATTCTTTTTAATTAGATGATCATATTTACGTGAAAAAGTGAAAATCCTACCATTTTTATAGTCCAACTCATCTCGTCTAAGTTTACGCGCTTTTCTTTGTGCGATCTCATTTTGATGTTGATCTAGAATTTCGTTCAAAATTTTATAATTTTTGGCAGTTGGTTCTTCCAAATTCATATTTTTAATGTCAGTTTCCAATTCTAAAATCTCTGATTGAAGTCTAGTCACTTTCCTATCTGAGTTTTCTATCAGGATATTCAGAAGTCTGAATGAACTTGAAATCAATTCTTGCTCCCAACTGTCCAAAAGATCTGGATCTAGATCATCGAAAGTGGGAAAAATGTGTGACCTCAATCCCCTGGGTATCCTGTTGAGTTTTGCATATTGTTTTAAGGTGGCCCCATCCCACCATTTAGATATCTCCTGTTTCTTCAATGTTTCCAATTTGAAAAATTTGTCACGGAGCCCCATTTTAGTATGTTGGGCACCCGTTGATTGTGGTTTAAGTATGGTCCCTGTCTGCTCTAAATTCCCAAAGATGTCTGCTGCTAATTTATCACGATCCATATTTTCAAAACAAAGTTGAGATAAGCAATATACAGTAAGTCAATAATGCAAAGGTCTGGAGCAGCACTCCTATGTTAAAAAGACAAAATTGAAACAGTGCTCACAAGGAAGAGATCCATAGGAAAAGGGCGCTCACAGAAAGTCCATATAGTGATAATGAAGAATATTAGTGGCACGGTGCACCTGGCAAGAGGATCTTCCTTAGTCCTCCAATGTTTCAAAGGAAACTAACAGTGACAAAACAAATGTCAGGGCACTCATGAGTCCATACTTATAAGTTAGTAATATATCCAATCTTCATTGTATGATGACAACCATCTTGAGTAGGTCTCAAAATCCACATTTATTTATGATGTATAGAGTTCAAAACAAAGATCATCCTTGAAATTAAAGCATTATGTAGTAGACATGGCCAATAATTTTAATAGCCACCACAGCCACAGCCAACACGTGTTTCATCCTATGAGAATATGTTCTCTTAGGGACTTCATCAGGGCTGAAAGTAAATAAGAACAACGTCTAACATATAGAGTATAGGTCAATGGAATGAGCAGAAAACAACCAACTCAAACGGTGACAATAGTGAGAAAAAAGGAAACATGCTATATTGTGACTTATGTGATATTAATCAAAATAATACAACTATAATCTACCAGTTACAATATATATCAAAATGTACAAACACCTGGAATATCCAAGTCAATAAAAAAATGGAGCCATATCAATCAGAGCACCATGTGCAATGTCCTTAAGTGCCAAAGGTTCATAAAGTCAAATGTGCACGTCCCCATCAGAAAGCTAAATATAAGTGGAGTCTGGTTGTGAGTATAAGGATAGGGGCCAGGTTAATGTGAAAACTTAACAATAGTCTCTCCAAAATGTACAGATAAGTATGACAGGGGAAGATCTAATAGCGACCCATAGTATATCCTCCAATCAATCTTGAAGGACCTACCTTAACTTCAATTTATAGTGTATTGCGCAAATAATCCTCTAATGATAAATGCATGACCTGCAGAGACAGAATTTACATACTAAAATTCTCCAGTATACCTATACCATCCCGAATAAAAGACCGCCACCAAACAGTTAAAAAATAATAAAAAATCACCCAGGTAGATGAGCCACAACTAACCTTAATATACTATAATCATTCACAATCAATAACGATTTGAAGTCATCACCATGCGTACCTAGAGTAAAGTGAACACGAGAAAAACATCTGTGTGATAAGCCCGAACTACGTAAGTTCGAAAGTCAACATTCTATGTAACAAAAGCAATCTCAAGGAAACAAAATATAACCAGTTTATAATAATCCCTTAACCACTCACCTATCAAATCCTGGCTATTTAAATCTACATGGGGAACCCCACTGCGGTCTAATCCATCCGCAGCGTTCCCAGTAACGGAGAATTAAGTTGAAGCCGACCGATCGGGGAAGACTCTATTTGAAGCGTCCCCGCGTTTACTAGTTAGACATGGAAAGGGGACTGCACCACTTAAAGCGAAATACGGGCGCCATCTTGAAAGTATATAGATGTTGGAGGTAACATCTCCAATAATGTGGAACCAAAGGTCCTCCATTAGACTGAAAGGACGAAATAATACTGAAAAAATACTTTAGTAAAAGGTAAAAACAGCCCATAATCTGTCAGCGAAATATCTCTCAAGTAAAAAATAGTTAATAGTAAGATATTCGCCCAAGTACTACATGTTAACAGAATACCACCCCATAATGGAGACATAGAAACCTTAGTATCCATCTTTAACAAAACAACCCAGATATTCCAAACACAAACCATTGGTAATCAAACTGACGAAATATCTTTGCAATACCAAAAGAAGGTGAAATTCCGAGATAACATCCATAATTAATAAGAGGGGGGTTAAGTAGGACGTGCCCCATTTAGACCCCATGTAACTTTGTAAGGCCAGTGCAAAACTCTGATCAATATAAGAGCTCCCCAAATCGTATGTCACTGTAGTACTGAAAGTTCATATATTACATAGGATTTGTAATACAATTCACAGTCTATATAATGCAATGTAAGTACATCAAAGAGCTAAATGCAAAGTCAAATCATAAGAAAATCACTGTACAGTCCATATCCCAAAGTATTGGTTCACAACTAACAATATTCAATGTAGATAACATCGGGATATTTTTGAGTCACACCATTAAAAAGGGGTATATTTATAATGAACTAACAATAAACTCTAAATAATAAAGACACTCATTGTTAAACACCCCAAGTCGGCAACACATTATAGGTTCTAATAGAATAGTTGGAAACAGTGATACATTAATCACCTAAGTAATATTCCATCTCAAAATTAGTGTTGAGACCGTCTTCCACCGCTCTGAGTTTTAAGATCTAATAACATTCCCTTCTTCTGAGGGCTAACTATCTAATCCCCCCCGAGGGTCTCTCTTTATGAGATCAAAACCAAAGAATTCAAAACCACATGTGTTATTACGTTTTGGGCATTGTCGCATGTGACTAACTATCGGGTATCTCTCATCTTCCTGCCTCAGGGCTCTGAAATGTTCACTCGCCCTAGTTTTGAGTGGTCTGATAGTGCTGCCTATATAATATTGGCCACAATTACATAAGATCATATAAATGACAAAGTTACTATCACATGTGATATTGTGATTGATATTGTATTGTGCCCCAGTAGAGCTAATGAATGTGGAGATACCTGACTTGGCCCATCTACACATGCCACAATGTCCACACTTGTCGAAACCTTTACTACGGCTACTGAGCCAATTAAAGTAGTTCTGTTTGTTGCGAAAATTGGGACATAGAATATTCTTGAGAGTCCTACCTCTCCTAAAGGTAAAAACTGGAGTACTAGGGATCACTTTTCTGAGAATAGGGTCCGCTGCTAAAATATACCAATACCTATTCATACAGGCCCTCAATAGGGTGGCTGGTTTTGTATAGTTGACTATACATCGAATAGTATTATCTCTAGGTCTCGATTTTTGACTGAGTATGTCAGATCTTTTTAGACGCAACGCCCTCTCACGGGCATTGTTAATCACCTTGGACGAGTATCCCCGTGCCTTGAATCTATTACCCATATCCTCAATACATGCTACAAAGTCCTCTTCAAGGCTACAGTTACGTCTTGCCCTCACCATCTCACCATATGGTATAGAGTTGATTTGGTGGATCGGATGTGCACTCTTTGCATGTAAGATAGAATTACAAGAAGTACTTTTTCTGTACAGACGACTCTCAATTTTATTGTCACAAATAAAAAGTTCCACATCTAGAAAAGCAACATTAGTCAGACTATGTTCAGAAGTAAAGTGGATATTAAAGTCATTAATGTTTAAATAATCTATAAACTCATAAAGTTTTTGTAGGTCACCTGTCCAGATCATCAAGCAGTCATCGATATATATGCCCCAATAGAGTATGTCCGTGATCCAGGTACTACCTTCTTTACTCCAAATCTTCTTTTGCTCGAACCACCCCATAAAAAGATTAGCATAAGCTGATGAGAATTTTGATATCAGATCGACCATGGTGATTAACATAGTGGTATGATCATAAAGGCTCGCTGGTCTTCTGTCAAGGAAATAACGTAGTGCTTCCTTTCCTAGTTCGTGATTAATACTGGTGTACAAAGAGGTAACATCAAGTGTGACTAAGATCATTCCTGGTTCCCAAGTCATATCACTTAATATACTGAGAATATGTTTAGTATCCTTAATATACGAAGGTAGGTTGCTTACAAATGGCTGTAAAAAAATGTCCACATATTCTGAGAGTCTCTCTGTAGGACCTCCTATACCTGAGACAATGGGCCTAGCAGGCGGGGATGTAGGGTTCTTATGTATTTTAGGTAGTATGTAAATACAAGGATTCCTGGGTCTATGAACCCGAAGGTACATATACTCTTCTTCTTTTAATAGCAAGCAATCTAAACATTCATGTAAGAATTTGTTGATTTTATTGGCCAGTGCGGGAATAGGGTCAGCAAGAATCTTCTCATAGCACGTACTGTCTCCTAGTTGTCTGAACATCTCTTGTTCATAATCTGAGGTATCCATAATCACAATATTCCCCCCTTTATCTGCCTCCCTTATGGTAATATCCTCATTAGATCGTAACTGCCTCAAATTAGTCCTCTCTACTTCACTCAGATTAAGATGCCACACATGTTGTCGAGTAGCATTTTTCAATTCTAGTTTATTTAAGTCTCGCCAAACCACCTTAAAAAAGGTATCTATACCGTTATCCTTCATTAGGGTTGGTGTCCAAGTTGATTTATTCCTCAAACCACTAGGAAGAGTATCTGATGGAATATCCAGATCCGACAAAATTCGTGAAATAGTAGTCGGATCCTGATCGCAATTGGCGATAGATAGTAAAGTGGCCGTATCCTGAATGTCCTTGATGGACAAAGGATGATCATCGATGAGAGCGTCCAAAAAAATATCATTCCATTTATTCTCAGTTTGGTTTATAAAATGTTTTTTCAATTTTAAACGTCTGATAAATTTGAAAAAGTCAATTTTAGTTCTCTGAAAGTCTCCGGCATCACCTGGACAGAAACCCAGCCCTTTGCTAAGCAATGTTAAATCATGGGTAGTGAGTTCAAGCTTAGAAAGGTTAATGACGGTAATAGTTTCTCTAACAGAGTCGCCTATTTGCCCTTGTTCCAAGATCGTGTTTTCATCCCTTTTCTTGTATCGATGTGCTCTGCCTCTCCCACCCCGTCTGCTTTTCCTGGATCTACCATACGCCGATTCGTCTCCCATTGTCCCTGTCTTATTCTTTGGACTTCTGCTAAAAAAGAGGGAGTACCTTGTTGTGCTACTATGTCCTGTCTAGCTATATTTGAACAAGCACTCGTATCACTGTTGTTAGTGGATACACTTTTAAGTGAGGATGAGGAGCCTGCTTCATAATTTTGTGAAGGTACATTCTTTTTAATTCGATGATCATATTTACGTGAAAAAGTGAAAATCCTACCATTTTTATAGTCCAACTCATCTCGTCTAAGTTTACGCGCTTTTCTTTGTGCGATCTCATTTTGATGTTGATCTAGAATTTCGTTCAAAATTTTATAATTTTTGGCAGTTGGTTCTTCCAAATTCATATTTTTAATGTCAGTTTCCAATTCTAAAATCTCTGATTGAAGTCTAGTCACTTTCCTATCTGAGTTTTCTATCAGGATATTCAGAAGTCTGAATGAACTTGAAATCAATTCTTGCTCCCAACTGTCCAAAAGATCTGGATCTAGATCATCGAAAGTGGGAAAAATGTGTGACCTTAATCCCCTGGGTATCCTGTTGAGTTTTGCATATTGTTTTAAGGTGGCCCCATCCCACCATTTAGATATCTCCTGTTTCTTCAATGTTTCCAATTTGAAAAATTTGTCACGGAGCCCCATTTTAGTATGTTGGGCACCCGTTGATTGTGGTTTAAGTATGGTCCCTGTCTGCTCTAAATTCCCAAAGATGTCTGCTGCTAATTTATCACGATCCATATTTTCAAAACAAAGTTGAGATAAGCAATATACAGTAAGTCAATAATGCAAAGGTCTGGAGCAGCACTCCTATGTTAAAAAGACAAAATTGAAACAGTGCTCACAAGGAAGAGATCCATAGGAAAAGGGCGCTCACAGAAAGTCCATATAGTGATAATGAAGAATATTAGTGGCACGGTGCACCTGGCAAGAGGATCTTCCTTAGTCCTCCAATGTTTCAAAGGAAACTAACAGTGACAAAACAAATGTCAGGGCACTCATGAGTCCATACTTATAAGTTAGTAATATATCCAATCTTCATTGTATGATGACAACCATCTTGAGTAGGTCTCAAAATCCACATTTATTTATGATGTATAGAGTTCAAAACAAAGATCATCCTTGAAATTAAAGCATTATGTAGTAGACATGGCCAATAATTTTAATAGCCACCACAGCCACAGCCAACACGTGTTTCATCCTATGAGAATATGTTCTCTTAGGGACTTCATCAGGGCTGAAAGTAAATAAGAACAACGTCTAACATATAGAGTATAGGTCAATGGAATGAGCAGAAAACAACCAACTCAAACGGTGACAATAGTGAGAAAAAAGGAAACATGCTATATTGTGACTTATGTGATATTAATCAAAATAATACAACTATAATCTACCAGTTACAATATATATCAAAATGTACAAACACCCGGAATATCCAAGTCAATAAAAAAATGGAGCCATATCAATCAGAGCACCATGTGCAATGTCCTTAAGTGCCAAAGGTTCATAAAGTCAAATGTGCACGTCCCCATCAGAAAGCTAAATATAAGTGGAGTCTGGTTGTGAGTATAAGGATAGGGGCCAGGTTAATGGGAAAACTTAACAATAGTCTCTCCAAAATGTACAGATAAGTATGACAGGGGAAGATCTAATAGCGACCCATAG
The DNA here is from genome assembly GCF_031143425.1 of Pleurodeles waltl. NCBI lineage: Eukaryota > Metazoa > Chordata > Amphibia > Caudata > Salamandridae > Pleurodeles > Pleurodeles waltl. Next base: position 1,064,125,117 of record NC_090437.1, read on the forward strand.
TATATCCTCCAATCAATCTTGAAGGACCTACCTTAACTTCAATTTATAGTGTATTGCGCAAATAATCCTCTAATGATAAATGCATGACCTGCAGAGACAGAATTTACATACTAAAATTCTCCAGTATAACTATACCATCCCGAATAAAAGACCGCCACCAAACAGTTAAAAAATAATAAAAAATCACCCAGGTAGATGAGCCACAACTAACCTTAATATACTATAATCATTCACAATCAATAACGATTTGAAGTCATCACCATGCGTACCTAGAGTAAAGTGAACACGAGAAAAACATCTGTGTGATAAGCCCGAACTACGTAAGTTCGAAAGTCAACATTCTATGTAACAAAAGCAATCTCAAGGAAACAAAATATAACCAGTTTATAATAATCCCTTAACCACTCACCTATCAAATCCTGGCTATTTAAATCTACATGGGGAACCCCACTGCGGTCCAATCCATCCGCAGCGTTCCCAGTAACGGAGAATTAAGTTGAAGCCGACCGATCGGGGAAGACTCTATTTGAAGCGTCCCCGCGTTTACTAGTTAGACATGGAAAGGGGACTGCACCACTTAAAGCGAAATACGGGCGCCATCTTGAAAGTATATAGATGTTGGAGGTAACATCTCCAATAATGTGGAACCAAAGGTCCTCCATTAGACTGAAAGGACGAAATAATACTGAAAAAATACTTTAGTAAAAGGTAAAAACAGCCCATAATCTGTCAGCGAAATATCTCTCAAGTAAAAAATAGTTAATAGTAAGATATTCGCCCAAGTACTACATGTTAACAGAATACCACCCCATAATGGAGACAGAGAAACCTTAGTATCCATCTTTAACAAAACAACCCAGATATTCCAAACACAAACCATTGGTAATCAAACTGACGAAATATCTTTGGAATACCAAAAGAAGGTGAAATTCCGAGATAACATCCATAATTAATAAGAGGGGGGTTAAGTAGGACGTGCCCCATTTAGACCCCATGCAACTTTGTAAGGCCACTGCAAAACTCTGATCAATATAAGAGCTCCCCAAATCGTATGTCACTGTAGTACTGAAAGTTCATATATTACATAGGATTTGTAATACAATTCACAGTCTATATAATGCAATGTAAGTACATCAAAGAGCTAAATGCAAAGTCAAATCATAAGAAAATCACTGTACAGTCCATATCCCAAAGTATTGGTTCACAACTAACAATATTCAATGTAGATAACATCGGGATATTTTTGAGTCACACCATTAAAAAGGGGTATATTTATAATGAACTAACAATAAACTCTAAATAATAAAGACACTCATTGTTAAACACCCCAAGTCGGCAACACATTATAGGTTCTAATAGAATAGTTGGAAACAGTGATACATTAATCACCTAAGTAATATTCCATCTCAAAATTAGTGTTGAGACCGTCTTCCACCGCTCTGAGTTTTAAGATCTAATAACATTCCCTTCTTCTGAGGGCTAACTATCTAATCCCCCCCGAGGGTCTCTCTTTATGAGATCAAAACCAAAGAATTCAAAACCACATGTGTTATTACGTTTTGGGCATTGTCGCATGTGACTAACTATAGGGTATCTCTCATCTTCCTGCCTCAGGGCTCTGAAATGTTCACTCGCCCTAGTTTTGAGTGGTCTGATAGTGCTGCCTATATAATATTGGCCACAATTACATAAGATCATATAAATGACAAAGTTACTATCACATGTGATATTGTGATTGATATTGTATTGTGCCCCAGTAGAGCTAATGAATGTGGAGATACCTGACTTGGCCCATCTACACATGCCACAATGTCCACACTTGTCGAAACCTTTACTACGGCTACTGAGCCAATTATAGTAGTTCTGTTTGTTGCAAAAATTGGGACATAGAATATTCTTGAGAGTCCTACCTCTCCTAAAGGTAAAAACTGGAGTACTAGGGATCACTTTTCTGAGAATAGGGTCCGCTGCTAAAACATACCAATACCTATTCATACAGGCCCTCAATAGGGTGGCTGGTTTTGTATAGTTGACTATACATCGAATAGTATTATCTCTAGGTCTCGATTTTTGACCGAGTATGTCAGATCTTTTTAGACGCAACGCCCTCTCACGGGCATTGTTAATCACCTTGGACGAGTATCCCCGTGCCTTGAATCTATTACCTATATCCTCAATACATGCTACAAAGTCCTCTTCAAGGCTACAGTTACGTCTTGCCCTCACCATCTCACCATATGGTATAGAGTTGATTTGGTGGATCGGATGTGCACTCTTTGCATGTAAGATAGAATTACAAGAAGTACTTTTTCTGTACAGACGACTCTCAATTTTATTGTCACAAATAAAAAGTTCCACATCTAGAAAAGCAACATTAGTCAGACTATGTTCAGAAGTAAAGTGGATATTAAAGTCATTAATGTTTAAATAATCTATAAACTCATAAAGTTTTTGTAGGTCACCTGTCCAGATCATCAAGCAGTCATCGATATATCTGCCCAATAGAGTATGTCCGTGATCCAGGTACTACCTTCTTTACTCCAAATCTTCTTTTGCTCGAACCACCCCATAAAAAGATTAGCATAAGCTGATGAGAATTTTGATCCCATAGCGACACCTTGTCTCTGGCAATACCATTCATTTTTAAATAAGAAAACATTATTATTCAAGATCAGATCGACCATGGTGATTAACATAGTGGTATGATCATAAAGGCTCGCTGGTCTTCTGTCAAGGAAATAACGTAGTGCTTCCTTTCCTAGTTCGTGATTAATACTGGTGTACAAAGAGGTAACATCAAGTGTGACTAAGATCATTCCTGGTTCCCAAGTCATATCACTTAATATACTGAGAATATGTTTAGTATCCTTAATATACGAAGGTAGGTTGCTTACAAATGGCTGTAAAAAAATGTCCACATATTCTGAGAGTCTCTCTGTAGGACCTCCTATACCTGAGACAATGGGCCTACCAGGCGGGGATGTAGGGTTCTTATGTATTTTAGGTAGTATGTAAATACAAGGATTCCTGGGTCTATGAACCCGAAGGTACATATACTCTTCTTCTTTTAATAGCAAGCAATCTAAACATTCATGTAAGAATTTGTTGATTTTATTGGCCAGTGCGGGAATAGGGTCAGCAAGAATCTTCTCATAGCACGTACTGTCTCCTAGTTGTCTGAACATCTCTTGTTCATAATCTGAGGTATCCATAATCACAATATTCCCCCCTTTATCTGCCTCCCTTATGGTAATATCCTCATTAGATCGTAACTGCCTCAAATTAGTCCTCTCTACTTCACTCAGATTAAGATGCCACACATGTTGTCGAGTAGCATTTTTCAATTCTAGTTTATTTAAGTCTCGCCAAACCACCTTAAAAAAGGTATCTATACCGTTATCCTTCATTAGGGTTGGTGTCCAAGTTGATTTATTCCTCAAACCACTAGGAAGAGTATCTGTTGGAATATCCAGATCCGACAAAATTCGTGAAATAGTAGTCGGATCCTGATCGCAATTGGCGATAGATAGTAAAGTGGCCGTATCCTGAATGTCCTTGATGGACAAAGGATGATCATCGATGAGAGCGTCCAAAAAAATATCATTCCGTTTATTATCAGTTTGGTTTATAAAATGTTTTTTCAATTTTAAACGTCTAATAAATTTGAAAAAGTCAATTTTAGTTCTCTGAAAGTCTCCGGCATCACCTGGACAGAAACCCAGCCCTTTGCTAAGCAATGTTAAATCATGGGTAGTGAGTTCAAGCTTAGAAAGGTTAATGACGGTAATAGTTTCTCTAACAGAGTCGCCTATTTGCCCTCGTTCCAAGATCGTGTTTTCATCCCTTTTCTTGTATCGATGTGCTCTGCCTCTCCCACCCCGTCTGGTTTTCCTGGATCTACCATACGCCGATTCGTCTCCCATTGTCCCTGTCTTATTCTTTGGACTTCTGCTAAAAAAGAGGGAGTACCTTGTTGTGCTACTATGTCCTGTCTAGCTATATTTGAACAAGCACTCGTATCACTGTTGTTAGTGGATACACTTTTAAGTGAGGATGAGGAGCCTGCTTCATAATTTTATGAAGGTACATTCTTTTTAATTAGATGATCATATTTACGTGAAAAAGTGAAAATCCTACCATTTTTATAGTCCAACTCATCTCGTCTAAGTTTACGCGCTTTTCTTTGTGCGATCTCATTTTGATGTTGATCTAGAATTTCGTTCAAAATTTTATAATTTTTGGCAGTTGGTTCTTCCAAATTCATATTTTTAATGTCAGTTTCCAATTCTAAAATCTCTGATTGAAGTCTAGTCACTTTCCTATCTGAGTTTTCTATCAGGATATTCAGAAGTCTGAATGAACTTGAAATCAATTCTTGCTCCCAACTGTCCAAAAGATCTGGATCTAGATCATCGAAAGTGGGAAAAATGTGTGACCTCAATCCCCTGGGTATCCTGTTGAGTTTTGCATATTGTTTTAAGGTGGCCCCATCCCACCATTTAGATATCTCCTGTTTCTTCAATTTTTCCAATTTGAAAAATTTGTCACGGAGCCCCATTTTAGTATGTTGGGCACCCGTTGATTGTGGTTTAAGTATGGTCCCTGTCTGCTCTAAATTCCCAAAGATGTCTGCTGCTAATTTATCACGATCCATATTTTCAAAACAAAGTTGAGATAAGCAATATACAGTAAGTCAATAATGCAAAGATCTGGAGCAGCACTCCTATGTTAAAAAGACAAAATTGAAACAGTGCTCACAAGGAAGAGATCCATAGGAAAAGGGCGCTCACAGAAAGTCCATATAGTGATAATGAAGAATATTAGTGGCACGGTGCACCTGGCAAGAGGATCTTCCTTAGTCCTCCAATGTTTCAAAGGAAACTAACAGTGACAAAACAAATGTCAGGGCACTCATGAGTCCATACTTATAAGTTAGTAATATATCCAATCTTCATTGTATGATGACAACCATCTTGAGTAGGTCTCAAAATCCACATTTATTTATGATGTATAGAGTTCAAAACAAAGATCATCCTTGAAATTAAAGCATTATGTAGTAGACATGGCCAATAATTTTAATAGCCACCACAGCCACAGCCAACACGTGTTTCATCCTATGAGAATATGTTCTCTTAGGGACTTCATCAGGGCTGAAAGTAAATAAGAACAACGTCTAACATATAGAGTATAGGTCAATGGAATGAGCAGAAAACAACCAACTCAAACGGTGACAATAGTGAGAAAAAAGGAAACATGCTATATTGTGACTTATGTGATATTAATCAAAATAATACAACTATAATCTACCAGTTACAATATATATCAAAATGTACAAACACCCGGAATATCCAAGTCAATAAAAAAATGGAGCCATATCAATCAGAGCACCATGTGCAATGTCCTTAAGTGCCAAAGGTTCATAAAGTCAAATGTGCACGTCCCCATCAGAAAGCTAAATATAAGTGGAGTCTGGTTGTGAGTATAAGGATAGGGGCCAGGTTAATGGGAAAACTTAACAATAGTCTCTCCAAAATGTACAGATAAGTATGACAGGGGAAGATCTAATAGCGACCCATAGTATATCCTCCAATCAATCTTGAAGGACCTACCTTAACTTCAATTTATAGTGTATTGCGCAAATAATCCTCTAATGATAAATGCATGACCTGCAGAGACAGAATTTACATACTAAAATTCTCCAGTATACCTATACCATCCCGAATAAAAGACCGCCACCAAACAGTTAAAAAATAATAAAAAATCACCCAGGTAGATTAGCCACAACTAACCTTAATATACTATAATCATTCACAATCAATAACGATTTGAAGTCATCACCATGCGTACCTAGAGTAAAGTGAACACGAGAAAAACATCTGTGTGATAAGCCATAACTACGTAAGTTCGAAAGTCAACATTCTATGTAACAAAAGCAATCTCAAGGAAACAAAATATAACCAGTTTATAATAATCCCTTAACCACTCACCTATCAAATCCTGGCTATTTAAATCTACATGGGGAACCCCACTGCGGTCCAATCCATCCGCAGCGTTCCCAGTAACGGAGAATTAAGTCGAAGCCGACCGATCGGGGAAGACTCTATTTGAAGCGTCCCCGCGTTTACTAGTTAGACATGGAAAGGGGACTGCACCACTTAAAGCGAAATACGGGCGCCATCTTGAAAGTATATAGATGTTGGAGGTAACATCTCCAATAATGTGGAACCAAAGGTCCTCCATTAGACTGAAAGGACGAAATAATACTGAAAAAATACTTTAGTAAAAGGTAAAAACAGCCCATAATCTGTCAGCGAAATATCTCTCAAGTAAAAAATAGTTAATAGTAAGATATTCGCCCAAGTACTACATGTTAACAGAATACCACCCCATAATGGAGACAGAGAAACCTTAGTATCCATCTTTAACAAAACAACCCAGATATTCCAAACACAAACCATTGGTAATCAAACTGACGAAATATCTTTGCAATACCAAAAGAAGGTGAAATTCCGAGATAACATCCATAATTAATAAGAGGGGGGTTAAGTAGGACGTGCCCCATTTAGACCCCATGTAACTTTGTAAGGCCAGTGCAAAACTCTGATCAATATAAGAGCTCCCCAAATCGTATGTCACTGTAGTACTGAAAGTTCATATATTACATAGGATTTGTAATACAATTCACAGTCTATATAATGCAATGTAAGAACATCAAAGAGCTAAATGCAAAGTCAAATCATAAGAAAATCACTGTACAGTCCATATCCCAAAGTATTGGTTCACAACTAACAATATTCAATGTAGATAACATCGGGATATTTTTGAGTCACACCATTAAAAAGGGGTATATTTATAATGAACTAACAATAAACTCTAAATAATAAAGACACTCATTGTTAAACACCCCAAGTCGGCAACACATTATAGGTTCTAATAGAATAGTTGGAAACAGTGATACATTAATCACCTAAGTAATATTCCATCTCAAAATTAGTGTTGAGACCGTATTTCCACCGCTCTGAGTTTTAAGATCTAATAACATTCCCTTCTTCTGAGGGCTAACTCTCTAATCCCCCCCGAGGGTCTCTCTTTATGAGATCAAAACCAAAGAATTCAAAACCACATGTGTTATTACGTTTTGGGCATTGTCGCATGTGACTAACTATAGGGTATCTCTCATCTTCCTGCCTCAGGGCTCTGAAATGTTCACTCGCCCTAGTTTTGAGTGGTCTGATAGTGCTGCCTATATAATATTGGCCACAATTACATAAGATCATATAAATGACAAAGTTACTATCACATGTGATATTGTGATTGATATTGTATTGTGCCCCAGTAGAGCTAAAACATGCTACAAAGTCCTCTTCAAGGCTACAGTTACGTCTTGCCCTCACCATCTCACCATATGGTATAGAGTTGATTTGGTGGATCGGATGTGCACTCTTTGCATGTAAGATAGAATTACAAGAAGTACTTTTTCTGTACAGACGACTCTCAATTTTATTGTCACAAATAAAAAGTTCCACATCTAGAAAAGCAACATTAGTCAGACTATGTTCAGAAGTAAAGTGGATATTAAAGTCATTAATGTTTAAATAATCTATAAACTCATAAAGTTTTTGTAGGTCACCTGTCCAGATCATCAAGCAGTCATCGATATATCTGCCCCAATAGAGTATGTCCGTGATCCAGGTACTACCTTCTTTACTCCAAATCTTCTTTTGCTCGAACCACCCCATAAAAAGATTAGCATAAGCTGATGAGAATTTTGATCCCATAGCGACACCTTGTCTCTGGCAATACCATTCATTTTTAAATAAGAAAACATTATTATTCAAGATCAGATCGACCATGGTGATTAACATAGTGGTATGATCATAAAGGCTCGCTGGTCTTCTGTAAAGGAAATAACGTAGTGCTTCCTTTCCTAGTTCGTGATTAATACTGGTGTACAAAGAGGTAACATCAAGTGTGACTAAGATCATTCCTGGTTCCCAAGTCATATCACTTAATATACTGAGAATATGTTTAGTATCCTTAATATACGAAGGTAGGTTGCTTACAAATGGCTGTAAAAAAATGTCCACATATTCTGAGAGTCTCTCTGTAGGACCTCCTATACCTGAGACAATGGGCCTACCAGGCGGGGATGTAGGGTTCTTATGTATTTTAGGTAGTATGTAAATACAAGGATTCCTGGGTCTATGAACCCGAAGGTACATATACTCTTCTTCTTTTAATAGCAAGCAATCTAAACATTCATGTAAGAATTTGTTGATTTTATTGGCCAGTGCGGGAATAGGGTCAGCAAGAATCTTCTCATAGCACGTACTGTCTCCTAGTTGTCTGAACATCTCTTGTTCATAATCTGAGGTATCCATAATCACAATATTCCCCCCTTTATCTGCCTCCCTTATGGTAATATCCTCATTAGTTCGTAACTGCCTCAAATTAGTCCTCTCTACTTCACTCAGATTAAGATGCCACACATGTTGTCGAGTAGCATTTTTCAATTCTAGTTTATTTAAGTCTCGCCAAACCACCTTAAAAAAGGTATCTATACCGTTATCCTTCATTAGGGTTGGTGTCCAAGTTGATTTATTCCTCAAACCACTAGGAACGGTATCTGATGGAATATCCAGATCCGATAAAATTCGTGAAATAGTAGTCGGATCCTGATCGCAATTGGCGATAGATAGTAAAGTGGCCGTATCCTGAATGTCCTTGATGGACAAAGGATGATCATCGTTGAGAGCGTCCAAAAAAATATCATTCCGTTTATTATCAGTTTGGTTTATAAAATGTTTTTTCAATTTTAAACGTCTGATAAATTTGAAAAAGTCAATTTTAGTTCTCTGAAAGTCTCCGGCATCACCTGGACAGAAACCCAGCCCTTTGGTAAGCAATGTTAAATCATGGGTAGTGAGTTCAAGCTTAGAAAGGTTAATGACGGTAATAGTTTCTCTAACAGAGTCGCCTATTTGCCCTTGTTCCAAGATCGTGTTTTCATCCCTTTTCTTGTATCGATTTGCTCTGCCTCTCCCACCCCGTCTGGTTTTCCTGGATCTACCATACGCCGATTCGTCTCCCATTGTCCCTGTCTTATTCTTTGGACTTCTGCTAAAAAAGAGGGAGTACCTTGTTGTGCTACTATGTCCTGTCTAGCTATATTTGAACAAGCACTCGTATCACTGTTGTTAGTGGATACACTTTTAAGTGAGGATGAGGAGCCTGCTTCATAATTTTGTGAAGGTACATTCTTTTTAATTAGATGATCATATTTACGTGAAAAAGTGAAAATCCTACCATTTTTATAGTCCAACTCATCTCGTCTAAGTTTACGCGCTTTTCTTTGTGCGATCTCATTTTGATGTTGATCTAGAATTTCGTTCAAAATTTTATAATGTTTGGCAGTTGGTTCTTCCAAATTCATATTTTTAATGTCAGTTTCCAATTCTAAAATCTCTGATTGAAGTCTAGTCACTTTCCTATCTGAGTTTTCTATCAGGATATTCAGAAGTCTGAATGAACTTGAAATCAATTCTTGCTCCCAACTGTCCAAAAGATCTGGATCTAGATCATCGAAAGTGGGAAAAATGTCTGACCTCAATCCCCTGGGTATCCTGTTGAGTTTTGCATATTGTTTTAAGGTGGCCCCATCCCACCATTTAGATATCTCCTGTTTCTTCAATTTTTCCAATTTGAAAAATTTGTCACGGAGCCCCATTTTAGTATGTTGGGCACCCGTTGATTGTGGTTTAAGTATGGTCCCTGTCTGCTCTAAATTCCCAAAGATGTCTGCTGCTAATTTATCACGATCCATATTTTCAAAACAAAGTTGAGATAAGCAATATACAGTAAGTCAATAATGCAAAGGTCTGGAGCAGCACTCCTATGTTAAAAAGACAAAATTGAAACAGTGCTCACAAGGAAGAGATCCATAGGAAAAGGGCGCTCACAGAAAGTCCATATAGTGATAATGAAGAATATTAGTGGCACGGTGCACCTGGCAAGAGGATCTTCCTTAGTCCTCCAATGTTTCAAAGGAAACTAACAGTGACAAAACAAATGTCAGGGCACTCATGAGTCCATACTTATAAGTTAGTAATATATCCAATCTTCATTGTATGATGACAACCATCTTGAGTAGGTCTCAAAATCCACATTTATTTATGATGTATAGAGTTCAAAACAAAGATCATCCTTGAAATTAAAGCATTATGTAGTAGACATGGCCAATAATTTTAATAGCCACCACAGCCACAGCCAACACGTGTTTCATCCTTTGAGAATATGTTCTCTTAGGGACTTCATCAGGGCTGAAAGTAAATAAGAACAACGTCTAACATATAGAGTATAGGTCAATGGAATGAGCAGAAAACAACCAACTCAAACGGTGACAATAGTGAGAAAAAAGGAAACATGCTATATTGTGACTTATGTGATATTAATCAAAATAATACAACTATAATCTACCAGTTACAATATATATCAAAATGTACAAACACCCGGAATATCCAAGTCAATAAAAAAATGGAGCCATATCAATCAGAGCACCATGTGCAATGTCCTTAAGTGCCAAAGGTTCATAAAGTCAAATGTGCACGTCCCCATCAGAAAGCTAAATATAAGTGGAGTCTGGTTGTGAGTATAAGGATAGGGGCCAGGTTAATGTGAAAACTTAACAATAGTCTCTCCAAAATGTACAGATAAGTATGACAGGGGAAGATCTAATAGCGACCCATAGTATATCCTCCAATCAATCTTGAAGGACCTACCTTAACTTCAATTTATAGTGTATTGCGCAAATAATCCTCTAATGATAAATGCATGACCTGCAGAGACAGAATTTACATACTAAAATTCTCCAGTATACCTATACCATCCCGAATAAAAGACCGCCACCAAACAGTTAAAAAATAATAAAAAATCACCCAGGTAGATGAGCCACAACTAACCTTAATATACTATAATCATTCACAATCAATAACGATTTGAAGTCATCACCATGCGTACCTAGAGTAAAGTGAACACGAGAAAAACATCTGTGTGATAAGCCCGAACTACGTAAGTTCGAAAGTCAACATTCTATGTAACAAAAGCAATCTCAAGGAAACAAAATATAACCAGTTTATAATAATCCCTTAACCACTCACCTATCAAATCCTGGCTATTTAAATCTACATGGGGAACCCCACTGCGGTCCAATCCATCCGCAGCGTTCCCAGTATAGGAGAATTAAGTTGAAGCCGACCGATCGGGGAAGACTCTATTTGAAGCGTCCCCCGCGTTTACTAGTTAGACATGGAAAGGGGACTGCACCACTTAAAGCGAAATACGGGCGCCATCTTGAAAGTATATAGATGTTGGAGGTAACATCTCCAATAATGTGGAACCAAAGGTCCTCCATTAGACTGAAAGGACGAAATAATACTGAAAAAATACTTTAGTAAAAGGTAAAAACAGCCCATAATCTGTCAGCGAAATATCTCTCAAGTAAAAAATAGTTAATAGTAAGATATTCGCCCAAGTACTACATGTTAACAGAATACCACCCCATAATGGAGACAGAGAAACCTTAGTATCCATCTTTAACAAAACAACCCAGATATTCCAAACACAAACCATTGGTAATCAAACTGACGAAATATCTTTGCAATACCAAAAGAAGGTGAAATTCCGAGATAACATCCATAATTAATAAGAGGGGGGTTAAGTAGGACGTGCCCCATTTAGACCCCATGTAACTTTGTAAGGCCAGTGCAAAACTCTGATCAATATAAGAGCTCCCCAAATCGTATGTCACTGTAGTACTGAAAGTTCATATATTACATAGGATTTGTAATACAATTCACAGTCTATATAATGCAATGTAAGTACATCAAAAAGCTAAATGCAAAGTCAAATCATAAGAAAATCACTGTACAGTCCATATCCCAAAGTATTGGTTCACAACTAACAATATTCAATGTAGATAACAACGGGATATTTTTGAGTCACACCATTAAAAAGGGGTATATTTATAATGAACTAACAATAAACTCTAAATAATAAAGACACTCATTGTTAAACACCCCAAGTCGGCAACACATTATAGGTTCTAATAGAATAGTTGGAAACAGTGATACATTAATCACCTAAGTAATATTCCATCTCAAAATTAGTGTTGAGACCGTCTTCCACCGCTCTGAGTTTTAAGATCTAATAACATTCCCTTCTTCTGAGGGCTAACTCTCTAATCCCCCCCGAGGGTCTCTCTTTATGAGATCAAAACCAAAGAATTCAAAACCACATGTGTTATTACGTTTTGGGCATTGTCGCATGTGACTAACTATAGGGTATCTCTCATCTTCCTGCCTCAGGGCTCTGAAATGTTCACTCACCCTAGTTTTGAGTGGTCTGATAGTGCTGCCTATATAATATTGGCCACAATTACATAAGATCATATAAATGACAAAGTTACTATCACATGTGATATTGTGATTGATATTGTATTGTGCCCCAGTAGAGCTAAAACATGCTACAAAGTCCTCTTCAAGGCTACAGTTACGTCTTGCCCTCACCATCTCACCATATGGTATAGAGTTGATTTGGTGGATCGGATGTGCACTCTTTGCATGTAAGATAGAATTACAAGAAGTACTTTTTCTGTACAGACGACTCTCAATTTTATTGTCACAAATAAAAAGTTCCACATCTAGAAAAGCAACATTAGTCAGACTATGTTCAGAAGTAAAGTGGATATTAAAGTCATTAATATTTAAATAATCTATAAACTCATAAAGTTTTTGTAGGTCACCTGTCCAGATCATCAAGCAGTCATCGATATATCTGCCCCAATAGAGTATGTCCGTGATCCAGGTACTACCTTCTTTACTCCAAATCTTCTTTTGCTCGAACCACCCCATAAAAAGATTAGCATAAGCTGATGAGAATTTTGATCCCATAGCGACACCTTGTCTCTGGCAATACCATTCATTTTTAAATAAGAAAACATTATTATTCAAGATCAGATCGACCATGGTGATTAACATAGTGGTATGATCATAAAGGCTCGCTGGTCTTCTGTAAAGGAAATAACGTAGTGCTTCCTTTCCTAGTTCGTGATTAATACTGGTGTACAAAGAGGTAACATCAAGTGTGACTAAGATCATTCCTGGTTCCCAAGTCATATCACTTAATATACTGAGAATATGTTTAGTATCCTTAATATACGAAGGTAGGTTGCTTACAAATGGCTGTAAAAAAATGTCCACATATTCTGAGAGTCTCTCTGTAGGACCTCCTATACCTGAGACAATGGGCCTACCAGGCGGGGATGTAGGGTTCTTATGTATTTTAGGTAGTATGTAAATACAAGGATTCCTGGGTCTATGAACCTGAAGGTACATATACTCTTCTTCTTTTAATAGCAAGCAATCTAAACATTCATGTAAGAATTTGTTGATTTTATTGGCCAGTGCGGGAATAGGGTCAGCAAGAATCTTCTCATAGCACGTACTGTCTCCTAGTTGTCTGAACATCTCTTGTTCATAATCTGAGGTATCCATAATCACAATATTCCCCCCTTTATCTGCCTCCCTTATGGTAATATCCTCATTAGTTCGTAACTGCCTCAAATTAGTCCTCTCTACTACACTCAGATTAAGATGCCACACATGTTGTCGAGTAGCATTTTTCAATTCTAGTTTATTTAAGTCTCGCCAAACCACCTTAAAAAAGGTATCTATACCGTTATCCTTCATTAGGGTTGGTGTCCAAGTTGATTTATTCCTCAAACCACTAGGAAGAGTATCTGATGGAATATCCAGATCCGATAAAATTCGTGAAATAGTAGTCGGATCCTGATCGCAATTGGCGATAGATAGTAAAGTGGCCGTATCCTGAATGTCCTTGATGGACAAAGGATGATCACCGTTGAGAGCGTCCAAAAAAATATCATTCCGTTTATTATCAGTTTGGTTTATAAAATGTTTTTTCAATTTTAAACGTCTGATAAATTTGAAAAAGTCAATTTTAGTTCTCTGAAAGTCTCCGGCATCACCTGGACAGAAACCCAGCCCTTTGCTAAGCAATGTTAAATCATGGGTAGTGAGTTCAAGCTTAGAAAGGTTAATGACGGTAATAGTTTCTCTAACAGAGTCGCCTATTTGCCCTTGTTCCAAGATCGTGTTTTCATCCCTTTTCTTGTATCGATGTGCTCTGCCTCTCCCACCCCGTCTGGTTTTCCTGGATCTACCATACGCCGATTCGTCTCCCATTGTCCCTGTCTTATTCTTTGGACTTCTGCTAAAAAAGAGGGAGTACCTTGTTGTGCTACTATGTCCTGTCTAGCTATATTTGAACAAGCACTCGTATCACTGTTGTTAGTGGATACACTTTTAAGTGAGGATGAGGAGCCTGCTTCATAATTTTGTGAAGGTACATTCTTTTTAATTAGATGATCATATTTACGTTAAAAAGTGAAAATCCTACCATTTTTATAGTCCAACTCATCTCGTCTAAGTTTACGCGCTTTTCTTTGTGCGATCTCATTTTGATGTTGATCTAGAATTTCGTTCAAAATTTTATAATTTTTGGCAGTTGGTTCTTCCAAATTCATATTTTTAATGTCAGTTTCCAATTCTAAAATCTCTGATTGAAGTCTAGTCACTTTCCTATCTGAGTTTTCTATCAGGATATTCAGAAGTCTGAATGAACTTGAAATCAATTCTTGCTCCCAACTGTCCAAAAGATCTGGATCTAGATCATCGAAAGTGGGAAAAATGTGTGACCTCAATCCCCTGGGTATCCTGTTGAGTTTTGCATATTGTTTTAAGGTGGCCCCATCCCACCATTTAGATATCTCCGGTTTCTTCAATTTTTCCAATTTGAAAAATTTGTCACGGAGCCCCATTTTAGTATGTTGGGCACCCGTTGATTGTGGTTTAAGTATGGTCCCTGTCTGCTCTAAATTCCCAAAGATGTCTGCTGCTAATTTATCACGATCCATATTTTCAAAACAAAGTTGAGATAAGCAATATACAGTAAGTCAATAATGCAAAGGTCTGGAGCAGCACTCCTATGTTAAAAAGACAAAATTGAAACAGTGCTCACAAGGAAGAGATCCATAGGAAAAGGGCGCTCACAGAAAGTCCATATAGTGATAATGAAGAATATTAGTGGCACGGTGCACCTGGCAAGAGGATCTTCCTTAGTCCTCCAATGTTTCAAAGGAAACTAACAGTGACAAAACAAATGTCAGGGCACTCATGAGGCAATACTTATAAGTTAGTAATATATCCAATCTTCATTGTATGATGACAACCATCTTGAGTAGGTCTCAAAATCCACATTTATTTATGATGTATAGAGTTCAAAACAAAGATCATCCTTGAAATTAAAGCATTATGTAGTAGACATGGCCAATAATTTTAATAGCCACCACAGCCACAGCCAACACGTGTTTCATCCTATGAGAATATGTTCTCTTAGGGACTTCATCAGGGCTGAAAGTAAATAAGAACAACGTCTAACATATAGAGTATAGGTCAATGGAATGAGCAGAAAACAACCAACTCAAACGGTGACAATAGTGAGAAAAAAGGAAACATGCTATATTGTGACTTATGTGATATTAATCAAAATAATACAACTATAATCTACCAGTTACAATATATATCAAAATGTACAAACACCCGGAATATCCAAGTCAATAAAAAAATGGAGCCATATCAATCAGAGCACCATGTGCAATGTCCTTAAGTGCCAAAGGTTCATAAAGTCAAATGTGCACGTCCCCATCAGAAAGCTAAATATAAGTGGAGTCTGGTTGTGAGTATAAGGATAGGGGCGAGGTTAATGTGAAAACTTAACAATAGTCTCTCCAAAATGTACAGATAAGTATGACAGGGGAAGATCTAATAGCGACCCATAGTATATCCTCCAATCAATCTTGAAGGACCTACCTTAACTTCAATTTATAGTGTATTGCGCAAATAATCCTCTAATGATAAATGCATGACCTGCAGAGACAGAATTTACATACTAAAATTCTCCAGTATACCTATACCATCCCGAATAAAAGACCGCCACCAAACAGTTAAAAAATAATAAAAAATCACCCAGGTAGATGAGCCACAACTAACCTTAATATACTATAATCATTCACAATCAATAACGATTTGAAGTCATCACCATGCGTACCTAGAGTAAAGTGAACACGAGAAAAACATCTGTGTGATAAGCCCGAACTACGTAAGTTCGAAAGTCAACATTCTATGTAACAAAAGCAATCTCAAGGAAACAAAATATAACCAGTTTATAATAATCCCTTAACCACTCACCTATCAAATCCTGGCTATTTAAATCTACATGGGGAACCCCACTGCGGTCCAATCCATCCGCAGCGTTCCCAGTAACGGAGAATTAAGTTGAAGCCGACCGATCGGGGAAGACTCTATTTGAAGCGTCCCCGCGTTTACTAGTTAGACATGGAAAGGGGACTGCACCACTTAAAGCGAAATACGGGCGCCATCTTGAAAGTATATAGATGTTGGAGGTAACATCTCCAATAATGTGGAACCAAAGGTCCTCCATTAGACTGAAAGGACGAAATAATACTGAAAAAATACTTTAGTAAAAGGTAAAAACAGCCCATAATCTGTCAGCGAAATATCTCTCAAGTAAAAAATAGTTAATAGTAAGATATTCGCCCAAGTACTACATGTTAACAGAATACCACCCCATAATGGAGACATAGAAACCTTAGTATCCATCTTTAACAAAACAACCCAGATATTCCAAACACAAACCATTGGTAATCAAACTGACGAAATATCTTTGCAATACCAAAAGAAGGTGAAATTCCGAGATAACATCCATAATTAATAAGAGGGGGGTTAAGTAGGACGTGCCCCATTTAGACCCCATGTAACTTTGTAAGGCCAGTGCAAAACTCTGATCAATATAAGAGCTCCCCAAATCGTATGTCACTGTAGTACTGAAAGTTCATATATTACATAGGATTTGTAATACAATTCACAGTCTATATAATGCAATGTAAGTACATCAAAGAGCTAAATGCAAAGTCAAATCATAAGAAAATCACTGTACAGTCTTATCCCAAAGTATTGGTTCACAACTAACAATATTCAATGTAGATAACATCAGGATATTTTTGAGTCACACCATTAAAAAGGGGTATATTTATAATGAACTAACAATAAACTCTAAATAATAAAGACACTCATTGTTAAACACCCCAAGTCGGCAACACATTATAGGTTCTAATAGAATAGTTGGAAACAGTGATACATTAATCACCTAAGTAATATTCCATCTCAAAATTAGTGTTGAGACCGTCTTCCACCGCTCTGAGTTTTAAGATCTAATAACATTCCCTTCTTCTGAGGGCTAACTCTCTAATCCCCCCCGAGGGTCTCTCTTTATGAGATCAAAACCAAAGAATTCAAAACCACATGTGTTATTACGTTTTGGGCACTGTCGCATGTGACTAACTATAGGGTATCTCTCATCTTCCTGCCTCAGGGCTCTGAAATGTTCACTCGCCCTAGTTTTGAGTGGTCTGATAGTGCTGCCTATATAATATTGGCCACAATTACATAAGATCATATAAATGACAAAGTTACTATCACATGTGATATTGTGATTGATATTGTATTGTGCCCCAGTAGAGCTAAAACATGCTACAAAGTCCTCTTCAAGGCTACAGTTACGTCTTGCCCTCACCATCTCACCATATGGTATAGAGTTGATTTGGTGGATCGGATGTGCACTCTTTGCATGTAAGATAGAATTACAAGAAGTACTTTTTCTGTACAGACGACTCTCAATTTTATTGTCACAAATAAAAAGTTCCACATATAGAAAAGCAACATTAGTCAGACTATGTTCAGAAGTAAAGTGGATATTAAAGTCATTAATGTTTAAATAATCTATAAACTCATAAAGTTTTTGTAGGTCACCTGTCCAGATCATCAAGCAGTCATCGATATATCTGCCCCAATAGAGTATGTCCGTGATCCAGGTAGAACCTTCTTTACTCCAAATCTTCTTTTGCTCGAACCACCCCATAAAAAGATTAGCATAAGCTGATGAGAATTTTGATCCCATAGCGACACCTTGTCTCTGGCAATACCATTCATTTTTAAATAAGAAAACATTATTATTCAAGATCAGATCGACCATGGTGATTAACATAGTGGTATGATCATAAAGGCTCGCTGGTCTTCTGTAAAGGAAATAACATAGTGCTTCCTTTCCTAGTTCGTGATTAATACTGGTGTACAAAGAGGTAACATCAAGTGTGACTAAGACCATTCCTGGTTCCCAAGTCATATCACTTAATATACTGAGAATATGTTTAGTATCCTTAATATACGAAGGTAGGTTGCTTACAAATGGCTGTAAAAAAATGTCCACATATTCTGAGAGTCTCTCTGTAGGACCTCCTATACCTGAGACAATGGGCCTACCAGGCGGGGATGTAGGGTTCTTATGTATTTTAGGTAGTATGTAAATACAAGGATTCCTGGGTCTATGAACCCGAAGGTACATATACTCTTCTTCTTTTAATAGCAAGCAATCTAAACATTCATGTAAGAATTTGTTGATTTTATTGGCCAGTGCGGGAATAGGGTCAGCAAGAATCTTCTCATAGCACGTACTGTCTCCTAGTTGTCTGAACATCTCTTGTTCATAATCTGAGGTATCCATAATCACAATATTCCCCCCTTTATCTGCCTCCCTTATGGTAATATCCTCATTAGTTCGTAACTGCCTCAAATTAGTCCTCTCTACTTCACTCAGATTAAGATGCCACACATGTTGTCGAGTAGCATTTTTCAATTCTAGTTTATTTAAGTCTCGCCAAACCACCTTAAAAAAGGTATCTATACCGTTATCCTTCATTAGGGTTGGTGTCCAAGTTGATTTATTCCTCAAACCACTAGGAAGAGTATCTGATGGAATATCCAGATCCGATAAAATTCGTGAAATAGTAGTCGGATCCTGATCGCAATTGG
The DNA here is from genome assembly GCF_031143425.1 of Pleurodeles waltl. Classification (NCBI taxonomy): domain Eukaryota; kingdom Metazoa; phylum Chordata; class Amphibia; order Caudata; family Salamandridae; genus Pleurodeles; species Pleurodeles waltl. The sequence continues at coordinate 1,064,144,142 of NC_090437.1, forward strand.
CGATAGATAGTAAAGTGGCCGTATCCTGAATGTCCTTGATGGACAAAGGATGATCATCGTTGAGAGCGTCCAAAAAAATATCATTCCGTTTATTATCAGTTTGGTTTATAAAATGTTTTTTCAATTTTAAACGTCTGATAAATTTGAAAAAGTCAATTTTAGTTCTCTGAAAGTCTCCGGCATCACCTGGACAGAAACCCAGCCCTTTGCTAAGCAATGTTAAATCATGGGTAGTGAGTTCAAGCTTAGAAAGGTTAATGACGGTAATAGTTTCTCTAACAGAGTCGCCTATTTGCCCTTGTTCCAAGATCGTGTTTTCATCCCTTTTCTTGTATCGATGTGCTCTGCCTCTCCCACCCCGTCTGGTTTTCCTGGATCTACCATACGCCGATTCGTCTCCCATTGTCCCTGTCTTATTCTTTGGACTTCTGCTAAAAAAGAGGGAGTACCTTGTTGTGCTACTATGTCCTGTCTAGCTATATTTGAACAAGCACTCGTATCACTGTTGTTAGTGGATACACTTTTAAGTGAGGATGAGGAGCCTGCTTCATAATTTTGTGAAGGTACATTCTTTTTAATTAGATGATCATATTTACGTGAAAAAGTGAAAATCCTACCATTTTTATAGTCCAACTCATCTCGTCTAAGTTTACGCGCTTTTCTTTGTGCGATCTCATTTTGATGTTGATCTAGAATTTCGTTCAAAATTTTATAATTTTTGGCAGTTGGTTCTTCCAAATTCATATTTTTAATGTCAGTTTCCAATTCTAAAATCTCTGATTGAAGTCTAGTCACTTTCCTATCTGAGTTTTCTATCAGGATATTCAGAAGTCTGAATGAACTTGAAATCAATTCTTGCTCCCAACTGTCCAAAAGATCTGGATCTAGATCATCGAAAGTGGGAAAAATGTGTGACCTCAATCCCCTGGGTATCCTGTTGAGTTTTGCATATTGTTTTAAGGTGGCCCCATCCCACCATTTAGATATCTCCGGTTTCTTCAATGTTTCCAATTTGAAAAATTTGTCACGGAGCCCCATTTTAGTATGTTGGGCACCCGTTGATTGTGGTTTAAGTATGGTCCCTGTCTGCTCTAAATTCCCAAAGATGTCTGCTGCTAATTTATCACGATCCATATTTTCAAAACAAAGTTGAGATAAGCAATATACAGTAAGTCAATAATGCAAAGGTCTGGAGCAGCACTCCTATGTTAAAAAGACAAAATTGAAACAGTGCTCACAAGGAAGAGATCCATAGGAAAAGGGCGCTCACAGAAAGTCCATATAGTGATAATGAAGAATATTAGTGGCACGGTGCACCTGGCAAGAGGATCTTCCTTAGTCCTCCAATGTTTCAAAGGAAACTAACAGTGACAAAACAAATGTCAGGGCACTCATGAGTCCATACTTATAAGTTAGTAATATATCCAATCTTCATTGTATGATGACAACCATCTTGAGTAGGTCTCAAAATCCACATTTATTTATGATGTATAGAGTTCAAAACAAAGATCATCCTTGAAATTAAAGCATTATGTAGTAGACATGGCCAATAATTTTAATAGCCACCACAGCCACAGCCAACACGTGTTTCATCCTATGAGAATATGTTCTCTTAGGGACTTCATCAGGGCTGAAAGTAAATAAGAACAACGTCTAACATATAGAGTATAGGTCAATGGAATGAGCAGAAAACAACCAACTCAAACGGTGACAATAGTGAGAAAAAAGGAAACATGCTATATTGTGACTTATGTGATATTAATCAAAATAATACAACTATAATCTACCAGTTACAATATATATCAAAATGTACAAACACCTGGAATATCCAAGTCAATAAAAAAATGGAGCCATATCAATCAGAGCACCATGTGCAATGTCCTTAAGTGCCAAAGGTTCATAAAGTCAAATGTGCACGTCCCCATCAGAAAGCTAAATATAAGTGGAGTCTGGTTGTGAGTATAAGGATAGGGGCCAGGTTAATGTGAAAACTTAACAATAGTCTCTCCAAAATGTACAGATAAGTATGACAGGGGAAGATCTAATAGCGACCCATAGTATATCCTCCAATCAATCTTGAAGGACCTACCTTAACTTCAATTTATAGTGTATTGCGCAAATAATCCTCTAATGATAAATGCATGACCTGCAGAGACAGAATTTACATACTAAAATTCTCCAGTATACCTATACCATCCCGAATAAAAGACCGCCACCAAACAGTTAAAAAATAATAAAAAATCACCCAGGTAGATGAGCCACAACTAACCTTAATATACTATAATCATTCACAATCAATAACGATTTGAAGTCATCACCATGCGTACCTAGAGTAAAGTGAACACGAGAAAAACATCTGTGTGATAAGCCCGAACTACGTAAGTTCGAAAGTCAACATTCTATGTAACAAAAGCAATCTCAAGGAAACAAAATATAACCAGTTTATAATAATCCCTTAACCACTCACCTATCAAATCCTGGCTATTTAAATCTACATGGGGAACCCCACTGCGGTCTAATCCATCCGCAGCGTTCCCAGTAACGGAGAATTAAGTTGAAGCCGACCGATCGGGGAAGACTCTATTTGAAGCGTCCCCGCGTTTACTAGTTAGACATGGAAAGGGGACTGCACCACTTAAAGCGAAATACGGGCGCCATCTTGAAAGTATATAGATGTTGGAGGTAACATCTCCAATAATGTGGAACCAAAGGTCCTCCATTAGACTGAAAGGACGAAATAATACTGAAAAAATACTTTAGTAAAAGGTAAAAACAGCCCATAATCTGTCAGCGAAATATCTCTCAAGTAAAAAATAGTTAATAGTAAGATATTCGCCCAAGTACTACATGTTAACAGAATACCACCCCATAATGGAGACATAGAAACCTTAGTATCCATCTTTAACAAAACAACCCAGATATTCCAAACACAAACCATTGGTAATCAAACTGACGAAATATCTTTGCAATACCAAAAGAAGGTGAAATTCCGAGATAACATCCATAATTAATAAGAGGGGGGTTAAGTAGGACGTGCCCCATTTAGACCCCATGTAACTTTGTAAGGCCAGTGCAAAACTCTGATCAATATAAGAGCTCCCCAAATCGTATGTCACTGTAGTACTGAAAGTTCATATATTACATAGGATTTGTAATACAATTCACAGTCTATATAATGCAATGTAAGTACATCAAAGAGCTAAATGCAAAGTCAAATCATAAGAAAATCACTGTACAGTCCATATCCCAAAGTATTGGTTCACAACTAACAATATTCAATGTAGATAACATCGGGATATTTTTGAGTCACACCATTAAAAAGGGGTATATTTATAATGAACTAACAATAAACTCTAAATAATAAAGACACTCATTGTTAAACACCCCAAGTCGGCAACACATTATAGGTTCTAATAGAATAGTTGGAAACAGTGATACATTAATCACCTAAGTAATATTCCATCTCAAAATTAGTGTTGAGACCGTCTTCCACCGCTCTGAGTTTTAAGATCTAATAACATTCCCTTCTTCTGAGGGCTAACTATCTAATCCCCCCCGAGGGTCTCTCTTTATGAGATCAAAACCAAAGAATTCAAAACCACATGTGTTATTACGTTTTGGGCATTGTCGCATGTGACTAACTATCGGGTATCTCTCATCTTCCTGCCTCAGGGCTCTGAAATGTTCACTCGCCCTAGTTTTGAGTGGTCTGATAGTGCTGCCTATATAATATTGGCCACAATTACATAAGATCATATAAATGACAAAGTTACTATCACATGTGATATTGTGATTGATATTGTATTGTGCCCCAGTAGAGCTAATGAATGTGGAGATACCTGACTTGGCCCATCTACACATGCCACAATGTCCACACTTGTCGAAACCTTTACTACGGCTACTGAGCCAATTAAAGTAGTTCTGTTTGTTGCGAAAATTGGGACATAGAATATTCTTGAGAGTCCTACCTCTCCTAAAGGTAAAAACTGGAGTACTAGGGATCACTTTTCTGAGAATAGGGTCCGCTGCTAAAATATACCAATACCTATTCATACAGGCCCTCAATAGGGTGGCTGGTTTTGTATAGTTGACTATACATCGAATAGTATTATCTCTAGGTCTCGATTTTTGACTGAGTATGTCAGATCTTTTTAGACGCAACGCCCTCTCACGGGCATTGTTAATCACCTTGGACGAGTATCCCCGTGCCTTGAATCTATTACCCATATCCTCAATACATGCTACAAAGTCCTCTTCAAGGCTACAGTTACGTCTTGCCCTCACCATCTCACCATATGGTATAGAGTTGATTTGGTGGATCGGATGTGCACTCTTTGCATGTAAGATAGAATTACAAGAAGTACTTTTTCTGTACAGACGACTCTCAATTTTATTGTCACAAATAAAAAGTTCCACATCTAGAAAAGCAACATTAGTCAGACTATGTTCAGAAGTAAAGTGGATATTAAAGTCATTAATGTTTAAATAATCTATAAACTCATAAAGTTTTTGTAGGTCACCTGTCCAGATCATCAAGCAGTCATCGATATATATGCCCCAATAGAGTATGTCCGTGATCCAGGTACTACCTTCTTTACTCCAAATCTTCTTTTGCTCGAACCACCCCATAAAAAGATTAGCATAAGCTGATGAGAATTTTGATATCAGATCGACCATGGTGATTAACATAGTGGTATGATCATAAAGGCTCGCTGGTCTTCTGTCAAGGAAATAACGTAGTGCTTCCTTTCCTAGTTCGTGATTAATACTGGTGTACAAAGAGGTAACATCAAGTGTGACTAAGATCATTCCTGGTTCCCAAGTCATATCACTTAATATACTGAGAATATGTTTAGTATCCTTAATATACGAAGGTAGGTTGCTTACAAATGGCTGTAAAAAAATGTCCACATATTCTGAGAGTCTCTCTGTAGGACCTCCTATACCTGAGACAATGGGCCTACCAGGCGGGGATGTAGGGTTCTTATGTATTTTAGGTAGTATGTAAATACAAGGATTCCTGGGTCTATGAACCCGAAGGTACATATACTCTTCTTCTTTTAATAGCAAGCAATCTAAACATTCATGTAAGAATTTGTTGATTTTATTGGCCAGTGCGGGAATAGGGTCAGCAAGAATCTTCTCATAGCACGTACTGTCTCCTAGTTGTCTGAACATCTCTTGTTCATAATCTGAGGTATCCATAATCACAATATTCCCCCCTTTATCTGCCTCCCTTATGGTAATATCCTCATTAGATCGTAACTGCCTCAAATTAGTCCTCTCTACTTCACTCAGATTAAGATGCCACACATGTTGTCGAGTAGCATTTTTCAATTCTAGTTTATTTAAGTCTCGCCAAACCACCTTAAAAAAGGTATCTATACCGTTATCCTTCATTAGGGTTGGTGTCCAAGTTGATTTATTCCTCAAACCACTAGGAAGAGTATCTGATGGAATATCCAGATCCGACAAAATTCGTGAAATAGTAGTCGGATCCTGATCGCAATTGGCGATAGATAGTAAAGTGGCCGTATCCTGAATGTCCTTGATGGACAAAGGATGATCATCGATGAGAGCGTCCAAAAAAATATCATTCCATTTATTCTCAGTTTGGTTTATAAAATGTTTTTTCAATTTTAAACGTCTGATAAATTTGAAAAAGTCAATTTTAGTTCTCTGAAAGTCTCCGGCATCACCTGGACAGAAACCCAGCCCTTTGCTAAGCAATGTTAAATCATGGGTAGTGAGTTCAAGCTTAGAAAGGTTAATGACGGTAATAGTTTCTCTAACAGAGTCGCCTATTTGCCCTTGTTCCAAGATCGTGTTTTCATCCCTTTTCTTGTATCGATGTGCTCTGCCTCTCCCACCCCGTCTGCTTTTCCTGGATCTACCATACGCCGATTCGTCTCCCATTGTCCCTGTCTTATTCTTTGGACTTCTGCTAAAAAAGAGGGAGTACCTTGTTGTGCTACTATGTCCTGTCTAGCTATATTTGAACAAGCACTCGTATCACTGTTGTTAGTGGATACACTTTTAAGTGAGGATGAGGAGCCTGCTTCATAATTTTGTGAAGGTACATTCTTTTTAATTCGATGATCATATTTACGTGAAAAAGTGAAAATCCTACCATTTTTATAGTCCAACTCATCTCGTCTAAGTTTACGCGCTTTTCTTTGTGCGATCTCATTTTGATGTTGATCTAGAATTTCGTTCAAAATTTTATAATTTTTGGCAGTTGGTTCTTCCAAATTCATATTTTTAATGTCAGTTTCCAATTCTAAAATCTCTGATTGAAGTCTAGTCACTTTCCTATCTGAGTTTTCTATCAGGATATTCAGAAGTCTGAATGAACTTGAAATCAATTCTTGCTCCCAACTGTCCAAAAGATCTGGATCTAGATCATCGAAAGTGGGAAAAATGTGTGACCTTAATCCCCTGGGTATCCTGTTGAGTTTTGCATATTGTTTTAAGGTGGCCCCATCCCACCATTTAGATATCTCCTGTTTCTTCAATGTTTCCAATTTGAAAAATTTGTCACGGAGCCCCATTTTAGTATGTTGGGCACCCGTTGATTGTGGTTTAAGTATGGTCCCTGTCTGCTCTAAATTCCCAAAGATGTCTGCTGCTAATTTATCACGATCCATATTTTCAAAACAAAGTTGAGATAAGCAATATACAGTAAGTCAATAATGCAAAGGTCTGGAGCAGCACTCCTATGTTAAAAAGACAAAATTGAAACAGTGCTCACAAGGAAGAGATCCATAGGAAAAGGGCGCTCACAGAAAGTCCATATAGTGATAATGAAGAATATTAGTGGCACGGTGCACCTGGCAAGAGGATCTTCCTTAGTCCTCCAATGTTTCAAAGGAAACTAACAGTGACAAAACAAATGTCAGGGCACTCATGAGTCCATACTTATAAGTTAGTAATATATCCAATCTTCATTGTATGATGACAACCATCTTGAGTAGGTCTCAAAATCCACATTTATTTATGATGTATAGAGTTCAAAACAAAGATCATCCTTGAAATTAAAGCATTATGTAGTAGACATGGCCAATAATTTTAATAGCCACCACAGCCACAGCCAACACGTGTTTCATCCTATGAGAATATGTTCTCTTAGGGACTTCATCAGGGCTGAAAGTAAATAAGAACAACGTCTAACATATAGAGTATAGGTCAATGGAATGAGCAGAAAACAACCAACTCAAACGGTGACAATAGTGAGAAAAAAGGAAACATGCTATATTGTGACTTATGTGATATTAATCAAAATAATACAACTATAATCTACCAGTTACAATATATATCAAAATGTACAAACACCCGGAATATCCAAGTCAATAAAAAAATGGAGCCATATCAATCAGAGCACCATGTGCAATGTCCTTAAGTGCCAAAGGTTCATAAAGTCAAATGTGCACGTCCCCATCAGAAAGCTAAATATAAGTGGAGTCTGGTTGTGAGTATAAGGATAGGGGCCAGGTTAATGTGAAAACTTAACAATAGTCTCTCCAAAATGTACAGATAAGTATGACAGGGGAAGATCTAATAGCGACCCATAGTATATCCTCCAATCAATCTTGAAGGACCTACCTTAACTTCAATTTATAGTGTATTGCGCAAATAATCCTCTAATGATAAATGCATGACCTGCAGAGACAGAATTTACATACTAAAATTCTCCAGTATAACTATACCATCCCGAATAAAAGACCGCCACCAAACAGTTAAAAAATAATAAAAAATCACCCAGGTAGATGAGCCACAACTAACCTTAATATACTATAATCATTCACAATCAATAACGATTTGAAGTCATCACCATGCGTACCTAGAGTAAAGTGAACACGAGAAAAACATCTGTGTGATAAGCCCGAACTACGTAAGTTCGAAAGTCAACATTCTATGTAACAAAAGCAATCTCAAGGAAACAAAATATAACCAGTTTATAATAATCCCTTAACCACTCACCTATCAAATCCTGGCTATTTAAATCTACATGGGGAACCCCACTGCGGTCCAATCCATCCGCAGCGTTCCCAGTAACGGAGAATTAAGTTGAAGCCGACCGATCGGGGAAGACTCTATTTGAAGCGTCCCCGCGTTTACTAGTTAGACATGGAAAGGGGACTGCACCACTTAAAGCGAAATACGGGCGCCATCTTGAAAGTATATAGATGTTGGAGGTAACATCTCCAATAATGTGGAACCAAAGGTCCTCCATTAGACTGAAAGGACGAAATAATACTGAAAAAATACTTTAGTAAAAGGTAAAAACAGCCCATAATCTGTCAGCGAAATATCTCTCAAGTAAAAAATAGTTAATAGTAAGATATTCGCCCAAGTACTACATGTTAACAGAATACCACCCCATAATGGAGACAGAGAAACCTTAGTATCCATCTTTAACAAAACAACCCAGATATTCCAAACACAAACCATTGGTAATCAAACTGACGAAATATCTTTGGAATACCAAAAGAAGGTGAAATTCCGAGATAACATCCATAATTAATAAGAGGGGGGTTAAGTAGGACGTGCCCCATTTAGACCCCATGCAACTTTGTAAGGCCACTGCAAAACTCTGATCAATATAAGAGCTCCCCAAATCGTATGTCACTGTAGTACTGAAAGTTCATATATTACATAGGATTTGTAATACAATTCACAGTCTATATAATGCAATGTAAGTACATCAAAGAGCTAAATGCAAAGTCAAATCATAAGAAAATCACTGTACAGTCCATATCCCAAAGTATTGGTTCACAACTAACAATATTCAATGTAGATAACATCGGGATATTTTTGAGTCACACCATTAAAAAGGGGTATATTTATAATGAACTAACAATAAACTCTAAATAATAAAGACACTCATTGTTAAACACCCCAAGTCGGCAACACATTATAGGTTCTAATAGAATAGTTGGAAACAGTGATACATTAATCACCTAAGTAATATTCCATCTCAAAATTAGTGTTGAGACCGTCTTCCACCGCTCTGAGTTTTAAGATCTAATAACATTCCCTTCTTCTGAGGGCTAACTATCTAATCCCCCCCGAGGGTCTCTCTTTATGAGATCAAAACCAAAGAATTCAAAACCACATGTGTTATTACGTTTTGGGCATTGTCGCATGTGACTAACTATAGGGTATCTCTCATCTTCCTGCCTCAGGGCTCTGAAATGTTCACTCGCCCTAGTTTTGAGTGGTCTGATAGTGCTGCCTATATAATATTGGCCACAATTACATAAGATCATATAAATGACAAAGTTACTATCACATGTGATATTGTGATTGATATTGTATTGTGCCCCAGTAGAGCTAATGAATGTGGAGATACCTGACTTGGCCCATCTACACATGCCACAATGTCCACACTTGTCGAAACCTTTACTACGGCTACTGAGCCAATTATAGTAGTTCTGTTTGTTGCAAAAATTGGGACATAGAATATTCTTGAGAGTCCTACCTCTCCTAAAGGTAAAAACTGGAGTACTAGGGATCACTTTTCTGAGAATAGGGTCCGCTGCTAAAACATACCAATACCTATTCATACAGGCCCTCAATAGGGTGGCTGGTTTTGTATAGTTGACTATACATCGAATAGTATTATCTCTAGGTCTCGATTTTTGACCGAGTATGTCAGATCTTTTTAGACGCAACGCCCTCTCACGGGCATTGTTAATCACCTTGGACGAGTATCCCCGTGCCTTGAATCTATTACCTATATCCTCAATACATGCTACAAAGTCCTCTTCAAGGCTACAGTTACGTCTTGCCCTCACCATCTCACCATATGGTATAGAGTTGATTTGGTGGATCGGATGTGCACTCTTTGCATGTAAGATAGAATTACAAGAAGTACTTTTTCTGTACAGACGACTCTCAATTTTATTGTCACAAATAAAAAGTTCCACATCTAGAAAAGCAACATTAGTCAGACTATGTTCAGAAGTAAAGTGGATATTAAAGTCATTAATGTTTAAATAATCTATAAACTCATAAAGTTTTTGTAGGTCACCTGTCCAGATCATCAAGCAGTCATCGATATATCTGCCCAATAGAGTATGTCCGTGATCCAGGTACTACCTTCTTTACTCCAAATCTTCTTTTGCTCGAACCACCCCATAAAAAGATTAGCATAAGCTGATGAGAATTTTGATCCCATAGCGACACCTTGTCTCTGGCAATACCATTCATTTTTAAATAAGAAAACATTATTATTCAAGATCAGATCGACCATGGTGATTAACATAGTGGTATGATCATAAAGGCTCGCTGGTCTTCTGTCAAGGAAATAACGTAGTGCTTCCTTTCCTAGTTCGTGATTAATACTGGTGTACAAAGAGGTAACATCAAGTGTGACTAAGATCATTCCTGGTTCCCAAGTCATATCACTTAATATACTGAGAATATGTTTAGTATCCTTAATATACGAAGGTAGGTTGCTTACAAATGGCTGTAAAAAAATGTCCACATATTCTGAGAGTCTCTCTGTAGGACCTCCTATACCTGAGACAATGGGCCTACCAGGCGGGGATGTAGGGTTCTTATGTATTTTAGGTAGTATGTAAATACAAGGATTCCTGGGTCTATGAACCCGAAGGTACATATACTCTTCTTCTTTTAATAGCAAGCAATCTAAACATTCATGTAAGAATTTGTTGATTTTATTGGCCAGTGCGGGAATAGGGTCAGCAAGAATCTTCTCATAGCACGTACTGTCTCCTAGTTGTCTGAACATCTCTTGTTCATAATCTGAGGTATCCATAATCACAATATTCCCCCCTTTATCTGCCTCCCTTATGGTAATATCCTCATTAGATCGTAACTGCCTCAAATTAGTCCTCTCTACTTCACTCAGATTAAGATGCCACACATGTTGTCGAGTAGCATTTTTCAATTCTAGTTTATTTAAGTCTCGCCAAACCACCTTAAAAAAGGTATCTATACCGTTATCCTTCATTAGGGTTGGTGTCCAAGTTGATTTATTCCTCAAACCACTAGGAAGAGTATCTGTTGGAATATCCAGATCCGACAAAATTCGTGAAATAGTAGTCGGATCCTGATCGCAATTGGCGATAGATAGTAAAGTGGCCGTATCCTGAATGTCCTTGATGGACAAAGGATGATCATCGATGAGAGCGTCCAAAAAAATATCATTCCGTTTATTATCAGTTTGGTTTATAAAATGTTTTTTCAATTTTAAACGTCTAATAAATTTGAAAAAGTCAATTTTAGTTCTCTGAAAGTCTCCGGCATCACCTGGACAGAAACCCAGCCCTTTGCTAAGCAATGTTAAATCATGGGTAGTGAGTTCAAGCTTAGAAAGGTTAATGACGGTAATAGTTTCTCTAACAGAGTCGCCTATTTGCCCTTGTTCCAAGATCGTGTTTTCATCCCTTTTCTTGTATCGATGTGCTCTGCCTCTCCCACCCCGTCTGGTTTTCCTGGATCTACCATACGCCGATTCGTCTCCCATTGTCCCTGTCTTATTCTTTGGACTTCTGCTAAAAAAGAGGGAGTACCTTGTTGTGCTACTATGTCCTGTCTAGCTATATTTGAACAAGCACTCGTATCACTGTTGTTAGTGGATACACTTTTAAGTGAGGATGAGGAGCCTGCTTCATAATTTTATGAAGGTACATTCTTTTTAATTAGATGATCATATTTACGTGAAAAAGTGAAAATCCTACCATTTTTATAGTCCAACTCATCTCGTCTAAGTTTACGCGCTTTTCTTTGTGCGATCTCATTTTGATGTTGATCTAGAATTTCGTTCAAAATTTTATAATTTTTGGCAGTTGGTTCTTCCAAATTCATATTTTTAATGTCAGTTTCCAATTCTAAAATCTCTGATTGAAGTCTAGTCACTTTCCTATCTGAGTTTTCTATCAGGATATTCAGAAGTCTGAATGAACTTGAAATCAATTCTTGCTCCCAACTGTCCAAAAGATCTGGATCTAGATCATCGAAAGTGGGAAAAATGTGTGACCTCAATCCCCTGGGTATCCTGTTGAGTTTTGCATATTGTTTTAAGGTGGCCCCATCCCACCATTTAGATATCTCCTGTTTCTTAAATTTTTCCAATTTGAAAAATTTGTCACGGAGCCCCATTTTAGTATGTTGGGCACCCGTTGATTGTGGTTTAAGTATGGTCCCTGTCTGCTCTAAATTCCCAAAGATGTCTGCTGCTAATTTATCACGATCCATATTTTCAAAACAAAGTTGAGATAAGCAATATACAGTAAGTCAATAATGCAAAGGTCTGGAGCAGCACTCCTATGTTAAAAAGACAAAATTGAAACAGTGCTCACAAGGAAGAGATCCATAGGAAAAGGGCGCTCACAGAAAGTCCATATAGTGATAATGAAGAATATTAGTGGCACGGTGCACCTGGCAAGAGGATCTTCCTTAGTCCTCCAATGTTTCAAAGGAAACTAACAGTGACAAAACAAATGTCAGGGCACTCATGAGTCCATACTTATAAGTTAGTAATATATCCAATCTTCATTGTATGATGACAACCATCTTGAGTAGGTCTCAAAATCCACATTTATTTATGATGTATAGAGTTCAAAACAAAGATCATCCTTGAAATTAAAGCATTATGTAGTAGACATGGCCAATAATTTTAATAGCCACCACAGCCACAGCCAACACGTGTTTCATCCTATGAGAATATGTTCTCTTAGGGACTTCATCAGGGCTGAAAGTAAATAAGAACAACGTCTAACATATAGAGTATAGGTCAATGGAATGAGCAGAAAACAACCAACTCAAACGGTGACAATAGTGAGAAAAAAGGAAACATGCTATATTGTGACTTATGTGATATTAATCAAAATAATACAACTATAATCTACCAGTTACAATATATATCAAAATGTACAAACACCCGGAATATCCAAGTCAATAAAAAAATGGAGCCATATCAATCAGAGCACCATGTGCAATGTCCTTAAGTGCCAAAGGTTCATAAAGTCAAATGTGCACGTCCCCATCAGAAAGCTAAATATAAGTGGAGTCTGGTTGTGAGTATAAGGATAGGGGCCAGGTTAATGGGAAAACTTAACAATAGTCTCTCCAAAATGTACAGATAAGTATGACAGGGGAAGATCTAATAGCGACCCATAGTATATCCTCCAATCAATCTTGAAGGACCTACCTTAACTTCAATTTATAGTGTATTGCGCAAATAATCCTCTAATGATAAATGCATGACCTGCAGAGACAGAATTTACATACTAAAATTCTCCAGTATACCTATACCATCCCGAATAAAAGACCGCCACCAAACAGTTAAAAAATAATAAAAAATCACCCAGGTAGATTAGCCACAACTAACCTTAATATACTATAATCATTCACAATCAATAACGATTTGAAGTCATCACCATGCGTACCTAGAGTAAAGTGAACACGAGAAAAACATCTGTGTGATAAGCCCGAACTACGTAAGTTCGAAAGTCAACATTCTATGTAACAAAAGCAATCTCAAGGAAACAAAATATAACCAGTTTATAATAATCCCTTAACCACTCACCTATCAAATCCTGGCTATTTAAATCTACATGGGGAACCCCACTGCGGTCCAATCCATCCGCAGCGTTCCCAGTAACGGAGAATTAAGTCGAAGCCGACCGATCGGGGAAGACTCTATTTGAAGCGTCCCCGCGTTTACTAGTTAGACATGGAAAGGGGACTGCACCACTTAAAGCGAAATACGGGCGCCATCTTGAAAGTATATAGATGTTGGAGGTAACATCTCCAATAATGTGGAACCAAAGGTCCTCCATTAGACTGAAAGGACGAAATAATACTGAAAAAATACTTTAGTAAAAGGTAAAAACAGCCCATAATCTGTCAGCGAAATATCTCTCAAGTAAAAAATAGTTAATAGTAAGATATTCGCCCAAGTACTACATGTTAACAGAATACCACCCCATAATGGAGACAGAGAAACCTTAGTATCCATCTTTAACAAAACAACCCAGATATTCCAAACACAAACCATTGGTAATCAAACTGACGAAATATCTTTGCAATACCAAAAGAAGGTGAAATTCCGAGATAACATCCATAATTAATAAGAGGGGGGTTAAGTAGGACGTGCCCCATTTAGACCCCATGTAACTTTGTAAGGCCAGTGCAAAACTCTGATCAATATAAGAGCTCCCCAAATCGTATGTCACTGTAGTACTGAAAGTTCATATATTACATAGGATTTGTAATACAATTCACAGTCTATATAATGCAATGTAAGAACATCAAAGAGCTAAATGCAAAGTCAAATCATAAGAAAATCACTGTACAGTCCATATCCCAAAGTATTGGTTCACAACTAACAATATTCAATGTAGATAACATCGGGATATTTTTGAGTCACACCATTAAAAAGGGGTATATTTATAATGAACTAACAATAAACTCTAAATAATAAAGACACTCATTGTTAAACACCCCAAGTCGGCAACACATTATAGGTTCTAATAGAATAGTTGGAAACAGTGATACATTAATCACCTAAGTAATATTCCATCTCAAAATTAGTGTTGAGACCGTATTTCCACCGCTCTGAGTTTTAAGATCTAATAACATTCCCTTCTTCTGAGGGCTAACTCTCTAATCCCCCCCGAGGGTCTCTCTTTATGAGATCAAAACCAAAGAATTCAAAACCACATGTGTTATTACGTTTTGGGCATTGTCGCATGTGACTAACTATAGGGTATCTCTCATCTTCCTGCCTCAGGGCTCTGAAATGTTCACTCGCCCTAGTTTTGAGTGGTCTGATAGTGCTGCCTATATAATATTGGCCACAATTACATAAGATCATATAAATGACAAAGTTACTATCACATGTGATATTGTGATTGATATTGTATTGTGCCCCAGTAGAGCTAAAACATGCTACAAAGTCCTCTTCAAGGCTACAGTTACGTCTTGCCCTCACCATCTCACCATATGGTATAGAGTTGATTTGGTGGATCGGATGTGCACTCTTTGCATGTAAGATAGAATTACAAGAAGTACTTTTTCTGTACAGACGACTCTCAATTTTATTGTCACAAATAAAAAGTTCCACATCTAGAAAAGCAACATTAGTCAGACTATGTTCAGAAGTAAAGTGGATATTAAAGTCATTAATGTTTAAATAATCTATAAACTCATAAAGTTTTTGTAGGTCACCTGTCCAGATCATCAAGCAGTCATCGATATATCTGCCCCAATAGAGTATGTCCGTGATCCAGGTACTACCTTCTTTACTCCAAATCTTCTTTTGCTCGAACCACCCCATAAAAAGATTAGCATAAGCTGATGAGAATTTTGATCCCATAGCGACACCTTGTCTCTGGCAATACCATTCATTTTTAAATAAGAAAACATTATTATTCAAGATCAGATCGACCATGGTGATTAACATAGTGGTATGATCATAAAGGCTCGCTGGTCTTCTGTAAAGGAAATAACGTAGTGCTTCCTTTCCTAGTTCGTGATTAATACTGGTGTACAAAGAGGTAACATCAAGTGTGACTAAGATCATTCCTGGTTCCCAAGTCATATCACTTAATATACTGAGAATATGTTTAGTATCCTTAATATACGAAGGTAGGTTGCTTACAAATGGCTGTAAAAAAATGTCCACATATTCTGAGAGTCTCTCTGTAGGACCTCCTATACCTGAGACAATGGGCCTACCAGGCGGGGATGTAGGGTTCTTATGTATTTTAGGTAGTATGTAAATACAAGGATTCCTGGGTCTATGAACCCGAAGGTACATATACTCTTCTTCTTTTAATAGCAAGCAATCTAAACATTCATGTAAGAATTTGTTGATTTTATTGGCCAGTGCGGGAATAGGGTCAGCAAGAATCTTCTCATAGCACGTACTGTCTCCTAGTTGTCTGAACATCTCTTGTTCATAATCTGAGGTATCCATAATCACAATATTCCCCCCTTTATCTGCCTCCCTTATGGTAATATCCTCATTAGTTCGTAACTGCCTCAAATTAGTCCTCTCTACTTCACTCAGATTAAGATGCCACACATGTTGTCGAGTAGCATTTTTCAATTCTAGTTTATTTAAGTCTCGCCAAACCACCTTAAAAAAGGTATCTATACCGTTATCCTTCATTAGGGTTGGTGTCCAAGTTGATTTATTCCTCAAACCACTAGGAAGAGTATCTGATGGAATATCCAGATCCGATAAAATTCGTGAAATAGTAGTCGGATCCTGATCGCAATTGGCGATAGATAGTAAAGTGGCCGTATCCTGAATGTCCTTGATGGACAAAGGATGACCATCGTTGAGAGCGTCCAAAAAAATATCATTCCGTTTATTATCAGTTTGGTTTATAAAATGTTTTTTCAATTTTAAACGTCTGATAAATTTGAAAAAGTAAATTTTAGTTCTCTGAAAGTCTCCGGCATCACCTGGACAGAAACCCAGCCCTTTGCTAAGCAATGTTAAATCATGGGTAGTGAGTTCAAGCTTAGAAAGGTTAATGACGGTAATAGTTTCTCTAACAGAGTCGCCTATTTGCCCTTGTTCCAAGATCGTGTTTTCATCCCTTTTCTTGTATCGATGTGCTCTGCCTCTCCCACCCCGTCTGGTTTTCCTGGATCTACCATACGCCGATTCGTCTCCCATTGTCCCTGTCTTATTCTTTGGACTTCTGCTAAAAAAGAGGGAGTACCTTGTTGTGCTACTATGTCCTGTCTAGCTATATTTGAACAAGCACTCGTATCACTGTTGTTAGTGGATACACTTTTAAGTGAGGATGAGGAGCCTGCTTCATAATTTTGTGAAGGTACATTCTTTTTAATTAGATGATCATATTTACGTGAAAAAGTGAAAATCCTACCATTTTTATAGTCCAACTCATCTCGTCTAAGTTTACGCGCTTTTCTTTGTGCGATCTCATTTTGATGTTGATCTAGAATTTCGTTCAAAATTTTATAATTTTTGGCAGTTGGTTCTTCCAAATTCATATTTTTAATGTCAGTTTCCAATTCTAAAATCTCTGATTGAAGTCTAGTCACTTTCCTATCTGAGTTTTCTATCAGGATATTCAGAAGTCTGAATGAACTTGAAATCAATTCTTGCTCCCAACTGTCCAAAAGATCTGGATCTAGATCATCAAAAGTGGGAAAAATGTGTGACCTCAATCCCCTGGGTATCCTGTTGAGTTTTGCATATTGTTTTAAGGTGGCCCCATCCCACCATTTAGATATCTCCTGTTTCTTCAATTTTTCCAATTTGAAAAATTTGTCACGGAGCCCCATTTTAGTATGTTGGGCACCCGTTGATTGTGGTTTAAGTATGGTCCCTGTCTGCTCTAAATTCCCAAAGATGTCTGCTGCTAATTTATCACGATCCATATTTTCAAAACAAAGTTGAGATAAGCAATATACAGTAAGTCAATAATGCAAAGGTCTGGAGCAGCACTCCTATGTTAAAAAGACAAAATTGAAACAGTGCTCACAAGGAAGAGATCCATAGGAAAAGGGCGCTCACAGAAAGTCCATATAGTGATAATGAAGAATATTAGTGGCACGGTGCACCTGGCAAGAGGATCTTCCTTAGTCCTCCAATGTTTCAAAGGAAACTAACAGTGACAAAACAAATGTCAGGGCACTCATGAGTCCATACTTATAAGTTAGTAATATATCCAATCTTCATTGTATGATGACAACCATCTTGAGTAGGTCTCAAAATCCACATTTATTTATGATGTATAGAGTTCAAAACAAAGATCATCCTTGAAATTAAAGCATTATGTAGTAGACATGGCCAATAATTTTAATAGCCACCACAGCCACAGCCAACACGTGTTTCATCCTATGAGAATATGTTCTCTTAGGGACTTCATCAGGGCTGAAAGTAAATAAGAACAACGTCTAACATATAGAGTATAGGTCAATGGAATGAGCAGAAAACAACCAACTCAAACGGTGACAATAGTGAGAAAAAAGGAAACATGCTATATTGTGACTTATGTGATATTAATCAAAATAATACAACTATAATCTACCAGTTACAATATATATCAAAATGTACAAACACCCGGAATATCCAAGTCAATAAAAAAATGGAGCCATATCAATCAGAGCACCATGTGCAATGTCCTTAAGTGCCAAAGGTTCATAAAGTCAAATGTGCACGTCCCCATCAGAAAGCTAAATATAAGTGGAGTCTGGTTGTGAGTATAAGGATAGGGGCCAGGTTAATGGGAAAACTTAACAATAGTCTCTCCAAAATGTACAGATAAGTATGACAGGGGAAGATCTAATAGCGACCCATAGTATATCCTCCAATCAATCTTGAAGGACCTACCTTAACTTCAATTTATAGTGTATTGCGCAAATAATCCTCTAATGATAAATGCATGACCTGCAGAGACAGAATTTACATACTAAAATTCTCCAGTATACCTATACCATCCCGAATAAAAGACCGCCACCAAACAGTTAAAAAATAATAAAAAATCACCCAGGTAGATGAGCCACAACTAACCTTAATATACTATAATCATTCACAATCAATAACGATTTGAAGTCATCACCATGCGTACCTAGAGTAAAGTGAACACGAGAAAAACATCTGTGTGATAAGCCCGAACTACGTAAGTTCGAAAGTCAACATTCTATGTAACAAAAGCAATCTCAAGGAAACAAAATATAACCAGTTTATAATAATCCCTTAACCACTCACCTATCAAATCCTGGGTATTTAAATCTACATGGGGAACCCTACTGCGGTCCAATCCATCCGCAGCGTTCCCAGTAACGGAGAATTAAGTTGAAGCCGACCGATCGGGGAAGACTCTATTTGAAGCGTCCCCGCGTTTACTAGTTAGACATGGAAAGGGGACTGCACCACTTAAAGCGAAATACGGGCGCCATCTTGAAAGTATATAGATGTTGGAGGTAACATCTCCAATAATGTGGAACCAAAGGTCCTCCATTAGACTGAAAGGACGAAATAATACTGAAAAAATACTTTAGTAAAAGGTAAAAACAGCCCATAATCTGTCAGCAAAATATCTCTCAAGTAAAAAATAGTTAATAGTAAGATATTCGCCCAAGTACTACATGTTAACAGAATACCACCCCATAATGGAGACAGAGAAACCTTAGTATCCATCTTTAACAAAACAACCCAGATATTCCAAACACAAACCATTGGTAATCAAACTGACGAAATATCTTTGCAATACCAAAAGAAGGTGAAATTCCGAGATAACATCCATAATTAATAAGAGGGGGGTTAAGTAGGACGTGCCCCATTTAGACCCCATGTAACTTTGTAAGGCCAGTGCAAAACTCTGATCAATATAAGAGCTCCCCAAATCGTATGTCACTGTAGTACTGAAAGTTCATATATTACATAGGATTTGTAATACAATTCACAGTCTATATAATGCAATGTAAGTACATCAAAGAGCTAAATGCAAAGTCAAATCATAAGAAAATCACTGTACAGTCCATATCCCAAAGTATTGGTTCACAACTAACAATATTCAATGTAGATAACATCGGGATATTTTTGAGTCACACCATTAAAAAGGGGTATATTTATAATGAACTAACAATAAACTCTAAATAATAAAGACACTCATTGTTAAACACCCCAAGTCGGCAACACATTATAGGTTCTAATAGAATAGTTGGAAACAGTGATACATTAATCACCTAAGTAATATTCCATCTCAAAATTAGTGTTGAGACCGTCTTCCACCGCTCTGAGTTTTAAGATCTAATAACATTCCCTTCTTCTCAGGGCTAACTCTCTAATCCCCCCCGAGGGTCTCTCTTTATGAGATCAAAACCAAAGAATTCAAAACCACATGTGTTATTACGTTTTGGGCATTGTCGCATGTGACTAACTATAGGGTATCTCTCATCTTCCTGCCTCAGGGCTCTGAAATGTTCACTCGCCCTAGTTTTGAGTGGTCTGATAGTGCTGCCTATATAATATTGGCCACAATTACATAAGATCATATAAATGACAAAGTTACTATCACATGTGATATTGTGATTGATATTGTATTGTGCCCCAGTAGAGCTAAAACATGCTACAAAGTCCTCTTCAAGGCTACAGTTACGTCTTGCCCTCACCATCTCACCATATGGTATAGAGTTGATTTGGTGGATCGGATGTGCACTCTTTGCATGTAAGATAGAATTACAAGAAGTACTTTTTCTGTACAGATGACTCTCAATTTTATTGTCACAAATAAAAAGTTCCACATCTAGAAAAGCAACATTAGTCAGACTATGTTCAGAAGTAAAGTGGATATTAAAGTCATTAATGTTTAAATAATCTATAAACTCATAAAGTTTTTGTAGGTCACCTGTCCAGATCATCAAGCAGTCATCGATATATCTGCCCCAATAGAGTATGTCCGTGATCCAGGTACTACCTTCTTTACTCCAAATCTTCTTTTGCTCGAACCACCCCATAAAAAGATTAGCATAAGCTGATGAGAATTTTGATCCCATAGCGACACCTTGTCTCTGGCAATACCATTCATTTTTAAATAAGAAAACATTATTATTCAAGATCAGATCGACCATGGTGATTAACATAGTGGTATGATCATAAAGGCTCGCTGGTCTTCTGTAAAGGAAATAACGTAGTGCTTCCTTTCCTAGTTCGTGATTAATACTGGTGTACAAAGAGGTAACATCAAGTGTGACTAAGATCATTCCTGGTTCCCAAGTCATATCACTTAATATACTGAGAATATGTTTAGTATCCTTAATATACGAAGGTAGGTTGCTTACAAATGGCTGTAAAAAAATGTCCACATATTCTGAGAGTCTCTCTGTAGGACCTCCTATACCTGAGACAATGGGCCTACCAGGCGGGGATGTAGGGTTCTTATGTATTTTAGGTAGTATGTAAATACAAGGATTCCTGGGTCTATGAACCCGAAGGTACATATACTCTTCTTCTTTTAATAGCAAGCAATCTAAACATTCATGTAAGAATTTGTTGATTTTATTGGCCAGTGCGGGAATAGGGTCAGCAAGAATCTTCTCATAGCACGTACTGTCTCCTAGTTGTCTGAACATCTCTTGTTCATAATCTGAGGTATCCATAATCACAATATTCCCCCCTTTATCTGCCTCCCTTATGGTAATATCCTCATTAGTTCGTAACTGCCTCAAATTAGTCCTCTCTACTTCACTCAGATTAAGATGCCACACATGTTGTCGAGTAGCATTTTTCAATTCTAGTTTATTTAAGTCTCGCCAAACCACCTTAAAAAAGGTATCTATACCGTTATCCTTCATTAGGGTTGGTGTCCAAGTTGATTTATTCCTCAAACCAATAGGAAGAGTATCTGATGGAATATCCAGATCCGATAAAATTCGTGAAATAGTAGTCGGATCCTGATCGCAATTGGCGATAGATAGTAAAGTGGCCGTATCCTGAATGTCCTTGATGGACAAAGGATGACCATCGTTGAGAGCGTCCAAAAAAATATCATTCCGTTTATTATCAGTTTGGTTTATAAAATGTTTTTTCAATTTTAAACGTCTGATAAATTTGAAAAAGTAAATTTTAGTTCTCTGAAAGTCTCCGGCATCACCTGGACAGAAACCCAGCCCTTTGCTAAGCAATGTTAAATCATGGGTAGTGAGTTCAAGCTTAGAAAGGTTAATGACGGTAATAGTTTCTCTAACAGAGTCGCCTATTTGCCCTTGTTCCAAGATCGTGTTTTCATCCCTTTTCTTGTATCGATGTGCTCTGCCTCTCCCACCCCGTCTGGTTTTCCTGGATCTACCATACGCCGATTCGTCTCCCATTGTCCCTGTCTTATTCTTTGGACTTCTGCTAAAAAAGAGGGAGTACCTTGTTGTGCTACTATGTCCTGTCTAGCTATATTTGAACAAGCACTCGTATCACTGTTGTTAGTGGATACACTTTTAAGTGAGGATGAGGAGCCTGCTTCATAATTTTGTGAAGGTACATTCTTTTTAATTAGATGATCATATTTACGTGAAAAAGTGAAAATCCTACCATTTTTATAGTCCAACTCATCTCGTCTAAGTTTACGCGCTTTTCTTTGTGCGATCTCATTTTGATGTTGATCTAGAATTTCGTTCAAAATTTTATAATTTTTGGCAGTTGGTTCTTCCAAATTCATATTTTTAATGTCAGTTTCCAATTCTAAAATCTCTGATTGAAGTCTAGTCACTTTCCTATCTGAGTTTTCTATCAGGATATTCAGAAGTCTGAATGAACTTGAAATCAATTCTTGCTCCCAACTGTCCAAAAGATCTGGATCTAGATCATCGAAAGTGGGAAAAATGTGTGACCTCAATCCCCTGGGTATCCTGTTGAGTTTTGCATATTGTTTTAAGGTGGCCCCATCCCACCATTTAGATATCTCCTGTTTCTTCAATTTTTCCAATTTGAAAAATTTGTCACGGAGCCCCATTTTAGTATGTTGGGCACCCGTTGATTGTGGTTTAAGTATGGTCCCTGTCTGCTCTAAATTCCCAAAGATGTCTGCTGCTAATTTATCACGATCCATATTTTCAAAACAAAGTTGAGATAAGCAATATACAGTAAGTCAATAATGCAAAGGTCTGGAGCAGCACTCCTATGTTAAAAAGACAAAATTGAAACAGTGCTCACAAGGAAGAGATCCATAGGAAAAGGGCGCTCACAGAAAGTCCATATAGTGATAATGAAGAATATTAGTGGCACGGTGCACCTGGCAAGAGGATCTTCCTTAGTCCTCCAATGTTTCAAAGGAAACTAACAGTGACAAAACAAATGTCAGGGCACTCATGAGTCCATACTTATAAGTTAGTAATATATCCAATCTTCATTGTATGATGACAACCATCTTGAGTAGGTCTCAAAATCCACATTTATTTATGATGTATAGAGTTCAAAACAAAGATCATCCTTGAAATTAAAGCATTATGTAGTAGACATGGCCAATAATTTTAATAGCCACCACAGCCACAGCCAACACGTGTTTCATCCTATGAGAATATGTTCTCTTAGGGACTTCATCAGGGCTGAAAGTAAATAAGAACAACGTCTAACATATAGAGTATAGGTCAATGGAATGAGCAGAAAACAACCAACTCAAACGGTGACAATAGTGAGAAAAAAGGAAACATGCTATATTGTGACTTATGTGATATTAATCAAAATAATACAACTATAATCTACCAGTTACAATATATATCAAAATGTACAAACACCCGGAATATCCAAGTCAATAAAAAAATGGAGCCATATCAATCAGAGCACCATGTGCAATGTCCTTAAGTGCCAAAGGTTCATAAAGTCAAATGTGCACGTCCCCATCAGAAAGCTAAATATAAGTGGAGTCTGGTTGTGAGTATAAGGATAGGGGCCAGGTTAATGGGAAAACTTAACAATAGTCTCTCCAAAATGTACAGATAAGTATGACAGGGGAAGATCTAATAGCGACCCATAGTATATCCTCCAATCAATCTTGAAGGACCTACCTTAACTTCAATTTATAGTGTATTGCGCAAATAATCCTCTAATGATAAATGCATGACCTGCAGAGACAGAATTTACATACTAAAATTCTCCAGTATACCTATACCATCCCGAATAAAAGACCGCCACCAAACAGTTAAAAAATAATAAAAAATCACCCAGGTAGATGAGCCACAACTAACCTTAATATACTATAATCATTCACAATCAATAACGATTTGAAGTCATCACCATGCGTACCTAGAGTAAAGTGAACACGAGAAAAACATCTGTGTGATAAGCCCGAACTACGTAAGTTCGAAAGTCAACATTCTATGTAACAAAAGCAATCTCAAGGAAACAAAATATAACCAGTTTATAATAATCCCTTAACCACTCACCTATCAAATCCTGGCTATTTAAATCTACATGGGGAACCCTACTGCGGTCCAATCCATCCGCAGCGTTCCCAGTAACGGAGAATTAAGTTGAAGCCGACCGATCGGGGAAGACTCTATTTGAAGCGTCCCCGCGTTTACTAGTTAGACATGGAAAGGGGACTGCACCACTTAAAGCGAAATACGGGCGCCATCTTGAAAGTATATAGATGTTGGAGGTAACATCTCCAATAATGTGGAACCAAAGGTCCTCCATTAGACTGAAAGGACGAAATAATACTGAAAAAATACTTTAGTAAAGGGTAAAAACAGCCCATAATCTGTCAGCAAAATATCTCTCAAGTAAAAAATAGTTAATAGTAAGATATTCGCCCAAGTACTACATGTTAACAGAATACCACCCCATAATGGAGACAGAGAAACCTTAGTATCCATCTTTAACAAAACAACCCAGATATTCCAAACACAAACCATTGGTAATCAAACTGACGAAATATCTTTGCAATACCAAAAGAAGGTGAAATTCCGAGATAACATCCATAATTAATAAGAGGGGGGTTAAGTAGGACGTGCCCCATTTAGACCCCATGTAACTTTGTAAGGCCAGTGCAAAACTCTGATCAATATAAGAGCTCCCCAAATCGTATGTCACTGTAGTACTGAAAGTTCATATATTACATAGGATTTGTAATACAATTCACAGTCTATATAATGCAATGTAAGTACATCAAAGAGCTAAATGCAAAGTCAAATCATAAGAAAATCACTGTACAGTCCATATCCCAAAGTATTGGTTCACAACTAACAATATTCAATGTAGATAACATCGGGATATTTTTGAGTCACACCATTAAAAAGGGGTATATTTATAATGAACTAACAATAAACTCTAAATAATAAAGACACTCATTGTTAAACACCCCAAGTCGGCAACACATTATAGGTTCTAATAGAATAGTTGGAAACAGTGATACATTAATCACCTAAGTAATATTCCATCTCAAAATTAGTGTTGAGACCGTCTTCCACCGCTCTGAGTTTTAAGATCTAATAACATTCCCTTCTTCTGAGGGCTAACTCTCTAATCCCCCCCGAGGGTCTCTCTTTATGAGATCAAAACCAAAGAATTCAAAACCACATGTGTTATTACGTTTTGGGCATTGTCGCATGTGACTAACTATAGGGTATCTCTCATCTTCCTGCCTCAAGGCTCTGAAATGTTCACTCGCCCTAGTTTTGAGTGGTCTGATAGTGCTGCCTATATAATATTGGCCACAATTACATAAGATCATATAAATGACAAAGTTACTATCACATGTGATATTGTGATTGATATTGTATTGTGCCCCAGTAGAGCTAAAACATGCTACAAAGTCCTCTTCAAGGCTACAGTTACGTCTTGCCCTCACCATCTCACCATATGGTATAGAGTTGATTTGGTGGATCGGATGTGCACTCTTTGCATGTAAGATAGAATTACAAGAAGTACTTTTTCTGTACAGATGACTCTCAATTTTATTGTCACAAATAAAAAGTTCCACATCTAGAAAAGCAACATTAGTCAGACTATGTTCAGAAGTAAAGTGGATATTAAAGTCATTAATGTTTAAATAATCTATAAACTCATAAAGTTTTTGTAGGTCACCTGTCCAGATCATCAAGCAGTCATCGATATATCTGCCCCAATAGAGTATGTCCGTGATCCAGGTACTACCTTCTTTACTCCAAATCTTCTTTTGCTCGAACCACCCCATAAAAAGATTAGCAAAAGCTGATGAGAATTTTGATCCCATAGCGACACCTTGTCTCTGGCAATACCATTCATTTTTAAATAAGAAAACATTATTATTCAAGATCAGATCGACCATGGTGATTAACATAGTGGTATGATCATAAAGGCTCGCTGGTCTTCTGTAAAGGAAATAACGTAGTGCTTCCTTTCCTAGTTCGTGATTAATACTGGTGTACAAAGAGGTAACATCAAGTGTGACTAAGATCATTCCTGGTTCCCAAGTCATATCACTTAATATACTGAGAATATGTTTAGTATCCTTAATATACGAAGGTAGGTTGCTTACAAATGGCTGTAAAAAAATGTCCACATATTCTGAGAGTCTCTCTGTAGGACCTCCTATACCTGAGACAATGGGCCTACCAGGCGGGGATGTAGGGTTCTTATGTATTTTAGGTAGTATGTAAATACAAGGATTCCTGGGTCTATGAACCCGAAGGTACATATACTCTTCTTCTTTTAATAGCAAGCAATCTAAACATTCATGTAAGAATTTGTTGATTTTATTGGCCAGTGCGGGAATAGGGTCAGCAAGAATCTTCTCATAGCACGTACTGTCTCCTAGTTGTCTGAACATCTCTTGTTCATAATCTGAGGTATCCATAATCACAATATTCCCCCCTTTATCTGCCTCCCTTATGGTAATATCCTCATTAGTTCGTAACTGCCTCAAATTAGTCCTCTCTACTTCACTCAGATTAAGATGCCACACATGTTGTCGAGTAGCATTTTTCAATTCTAGTTTATTTAAGTCTCGCCAAACCACCTTAAAAAAGGTATCTATACCTTTATCCTTCATTAGGGTTGGTGTCCAAGTTGATTTATTCCTCAAACCACTAGGAAGAGTATCTGATGGAATATCCAGATCCGATAAAATTCGTGAAATAGTAGTCGGATCCTGATCGCAATTGGCGATAGATAGTAAAGTGGCCGTATCCTGAATGTCCTTGATGGACAAAGGATGATCATCGTTGAGAGCGTCCAAAAAAATATCATTCCGTTTATTATCAGTTTGGTTTATAAAATGTTTTTTCAATTTTAAACGTCTGATAAATTTGAAAAAGTCAATTTTAGTTCTCTGAAAGTCTCCGGCATCACCTGGACAGAAACCCAGCCCTTTGCTAAGCAATGTTAAATCATGGGTAGTGAGTTCAAGCTTAGAAAGGTTAATGACGGTAATAGTTTCTCTAACAGAGTCGCCTATTTGCCCTTGTTCCAAGATCGTGTTTTCATCCCTTTTCTTGTATCGATGTGCTCTGCCTCTCCCACCCCGTCTGGTTTTCCTGGATCTACCATACGCCGATTCGTCTCCCATTGTCCCTGTCTTATTCTTTGGACTTCTGCTAAAAAAGAGGGAGTACCTTGTTGTGCTACTATGTCCTGTCTAGCTATATTTGAACAAGCACTCGTATCACTGTTGTTAGTGGATACACTTTTAAGTGAGGATGAGGAGCCTGCTTCATAATTTTGTGAAGGTACATTCTTTTTAATTAGATGATCATATTTACGTGAAAAAGTGAAAATCCTACCATTTTTATAGTCCAACTCATCTCGTCTAAGTTTACGCGCTTTTCTTTGTGCGATCTCATTTTGATGTTGATCTAGAATTTCGTTCAAAATTTTATAATTTTTGGCAGTTGGTTCTTCCAAATTCATATTTTTAATGTCAGTTTCCAATTCTAAAATCTCTGATTGAAGTCTAGTCACTTTCCTATCTGAGTTTTCTATCAGGATATTCAGAAGTCTGAATGAACTTGAAATCAATTCTTGCTCCCAACTGTCCAAAAGATCTGGATCTAGATCATCGAAAGTGGGAAAAATGTGTGACCTCAATCCCCTGGGTATCCTGTTGAGTTTTGCATATTGTTTTAAGGTGGCCCCATCCCACCATTTAGATATCTCCTGTTTCTTCAATTTTTCCAATTTGAAAAATTTGTCACGGAGCCCCATTTTAGTATGTTGGGCACCCGTTGATTGTGGTTTAAGTATGGTCCCTGTCTGCTCTAAATTCCCAAAGATGTCTGCTGCTAATTTATCACGATCCATATTTTCAAAACAAAGTTGAGATAAGCAATATACAGTAAGTCAATAATGCAAAGGTCTGGAGCAGCACTCCTATGTTAAAAAGACAAAATTGAAACAGTGCTCACAAGGAAGAGATCCATAGGAAAAGGGCGCTCACAGAAAGTCCATATAGTGATAATGAAGAATATTAGTGGCACAGTGCACCTGGCAAGAGGATCTTCCTTAGTCCTCCAATGTTTCAAAGGAAACTAACAGTGACAAAACAAATGTCAGGGCACTCATGAGTCCATACTTATAAGTTAGTAATATATCCAATCTTCATTGTATGATGACAACCATCTTGAGTAGGTCTCAAAATCCACATTTATTTATGATGTATAGAGTTCAAAACAAAGATCATCCTTGAAATTAAAGCATTATGTAGTAGACATGGCCAATAATTTTAATAGCCACCACAGCCACAGCCAACACGTGTTTCATCCTATGAGAATATGTTCTCTTAGGGACTTCATCAGGGCTGAAAGTAAATAAGAACAACGTCTAACATATAGAGTATAGGTCAATGGAATGAGCAGAAAACAACCAACTCAAACGGTGACAATAGTGAGAAAAAAGGAAACATGCTATATTGTGACTTATGTGATATTAATCAAAATAATACAACTATAATCTACCAGTTACAATATATATCAAAATGTACAAACACCCGGAATATCCAAGTCAATAAAAAAATGGAGCCATATCAATCAGAGCACCATGTGCAATGTCCTTAAGTGCCAAAGGTTCATAAAGTCAAATGTGCACGTCCCCATCAGAAAGCTAAATATAAGTGGAGTCTGGTTGTGAGTATAAGGATAGGGGCCAGGTTAATGTGAAAACTTAACAATAGTCTCTCCAAAATGTACAGATAAGTATGACAGGGGAAGATCTAATAGCGACCCATAGTATATCCTCCAATCAATCTTGAAGGACCTACCTTAACTTCAATTTATAGTGTATTGCGCAAATAATCCTCTAATGATAAATGCATGACCTGCAGAGACAGAATTTACATACTAAAATTCTCCAGTATACCTATACCATCCCGAATAAAAGACCGCCACCAAACAGTTAAAAAATAATAAAAAATCACCCAGGTAGATGAGCCACAACTAACCTTAATATACTATAATCATTCACAATCAATAACGATTTGAAGTCATCACCATGCGTACCTAGAGTAAAGTGAACACGAGAAAAACATCTGTGTGATAAGCCCGAACTACGTAAGTTCGAAAGTCAACATTCTATGTAACAAAAGCAATCTCAAGGAAACAAAATATAACCAGTTTATAATAATCCCTTAACCACTCACCTATCAAATCCTGGCTATTTAAATCTACATGGGGAACCCCACTGCGGTCCAATCCATCCGCAGCGTTCCCAGTAACGGAGAATTAAGTCGAAGCCGACCGATCGGGGAAGACTCTATTTGAAGCGTCCCCGCGTTTACTAGTTAGACATGGAAAGGGGACTGCACCACTTAAAGCGAAATACGGGCGCCATCTTGAAAGTATATAGATGTTGGAGGTAACATCTCCAATAATGTGGAACCAAAGGTCCTCCATTAGACTGAAAGGACGAAATAATACTGAAAAAATACTTTAGTAAAAGGTAAAAACAGCCCATAATCTGTCAGCGAAATATCTCTCAAGTAAAAAATAGTTAATAGTAAGATATTCGCCCAAGTACTACATGTTAACAGAATACCACCCCATAATGGAGACAGAGAAACCTTAGTATCCATCTTTAACAAAACAACCCAGATATTCCAAACACAAACCATTGGTAATCAAACTGACGAAATATCTTTGCAATACCAAAAGAAGGTGAAATTCCGAGATAACATCCATAATTAATAAGAGGGGGGTTAAGTAGGACGTGCCCCATTTAGACCCCATGTAACTTTGTAAGGCCAGTGCAAAACTCTGATCAATATAAGAGCTCCCCAAATCGTATGTCACTGTAGTACTGAAAGTTCATATATTACATAGGATTTGTAATACAATTCACAGTCTATATAATGCAATGTAAGTACATCAAAGAGCTAAATGCAAAGTCAAATCATAAGAAAATCACTGTACAGTCCATATCCCAAAGTATTGGTTCACAACTAACAATATTCAATGTAGATAACATCGGGATATTTTTGAGTCACACCATTAAAAAGGGGTATATTTATAATGAACTAACAATAAACTCTAAATAATAAAGACACTCATTGTTAAACACCCCAAGTCGGCAACACATTATAGGTTCTAATAGAATAGTTGGAAACAGTGATACATTAATCACCTAAGTAATATTCCATCTCAAAATTAGTGTTGAGACCGTCTTCCACCGCTCTGAGTTTTAAGATCTAATAACATTCCCTTCTTCTGAGGGCTAACTCTCTAATCCCCCCCGAGGGTCTCTCTTTATGAGATCAAAACCAAAGAATTCAAAACCACATGTGTTATTACGTTTTGGGCATTGTCGCATGTGACTAACTATAGGGTATCTCTCATCTTCCTGCCTCAGGGCTCTGAAATGTTCACTCGCCCTAGTTTTGAGTGGTCTGATAGTGCTGCCTATATAATATTGGCCACAATTACATAAGATCATATAAATGACAAAGTTACTATCACATGTGATATTGTGATTGATATTGTATTGTGCCCCAGTAGAGCTAAAACATGCTACAAAGTCCTCTTCAAGGCTACAGTTACGTCTTGCCCTCACCATCTCACCATATGGTATAGAGTTGATTTGGTGGATCGGATGTGCACTCTTTGCATGTAAGATAGAATTACAAGAAGTACTTTTTCTGTACAGATGAC
Organism: Pleurodeles waltl; assembly: GCF_031143425.1. Classification (NCBI taxonomy): domain Eukaryota; kingdom Metazoa; phylum Chordata; class Amphibia; order Caudata; family Salamandridae; genus Pleurodeles; species Pleurodeles waltl. The sequence goes on from NC_090437.1 coordinate 1,064,174,709, forward strand.
TCTCAATTTTATTGTCACAAATAAAAAGTTCCACATCTAGAAAAGCAACATTAGTCAGACTATGTTCAGAAGTAAAGTGGATATTAAAGTCATTAATGTTTAAATAATCTATAAACTCATAAAGTTTTTGTAGGTCACCTGTCCAGATCATCAAGCAGTCATCGATATATCTGCCCCAATAGAGTATGTCCGTGATCCAGGTACTACCTTCTTTACTCCAAATCTTCTTTTGCTCGAACCACCCCATAAAAAGATTAGCAAAAGCTGATGAGAATTTTGATCCCATAGCGACACCTTGTCTCTGGCAATACCATTCATTTTTAAATAAGAAAACATTATTATTCAAGATCAGATCGACCATGGTGATTAACATAGTGGTATGATCATAAAGGCTCGCTGGTCTTCTGTAAAGGAAATAACGTAGTGCTTCCTTTCCTAGTTCGTGATTAATACTGGTGTTCAAAGAGGTAACATCAAGTGTGACTAAGATCATTCCTGGTTCCCAAGTCATATCACTTAATATACTGAGAATATGTTTAGTATCCTTAATATACGAAGGTAGGTTGCTTACAAATGGCTGTAAAAAAATGTCCACATATTCTGAGAGTCTCTCTGTAGGACCTCCTATACCTGAGACAATGGGCCTACCAGGCGGGGATGTAGGGTTCTTATGTATTTTAGGTAGTATGTAAATACAAGGATTCCTGGGTCTATGAACCCGAAGGTACATATACTCTTCTTCTTTTAATAGCAAGCAATCTAAACATTCATGTAAGAATTTGTTGATTTTATTGGCCAGTGCGGGAATAGGGTCAGCAAGAATCTTCTCATAGCACGTACTGTCTCCTAGTTGTCTGAACATCTCTTGTTCATAATCTGAGGTATCCATAATCACAATATTCCCCCCTTTATCTGCCTCCCTTATGGTAATATCCTCATTAGTTCGTAACTGCCTCAAATTAGTCCTCTCTACTTCACTCAGATTAAGATGCCACACATGTTGTCGAGTAGCATTTTTCAATTCTAGTTTATTTAAGTCTCGCCAAACCACCTTAAAAAAGGTATCTATACCTTTATCCTTCATTAGGGTTGGTGTCCAAGTTGATTTATTCCTCAAACCACTAGGAAGAGTATCTGATGGAATATCCAGATCCGATAAAATTCGTGAAATAGTAGTCGGATCCTGATCGCAATTGGCGATAGATAGTAAAGTGGCCGTATCCTGAATGTCCTTGATGGACAAAGGATGATCATCGTTGAGAGCGTCCAAAAAAATATCATTCCGTTTATTATCAGTTTGGTTTATAAAATGTTTTTTCAATTTTAAACGTCTGATAAATTTGAAAAAGTCAATTTTAGTTCTCTGAAAGTCTCCGGCATCACCTGGACAGAAACCCAGCCCTTTGCTAAGCAATGTTAAATCATGGGTAGTGAGTTCAAGCTTAGAAAGGTTAATGACGGTAATAGTTTCTCTAACAGAGTCGCCTATTTGCCCTTGTTCCAAGATCGTGTTTTCATCCCTTTTCTTGTATCGATGTGCTCTGCCTCTCCCACCCCGTCTGGTTTTCCTGGATCTACCATACGCCGATTCGTCTCCCATTGTCCCTGTCTTATTCTTTGGACTTCTGCTAAAAAAGAGGGAGTACCTTGTTGTGCTACTATGTCCTGTCTAGCTATATTTGAACAAGCACTCGTATCACTGTTGTTAGTGGATACACTTTTAAGTGAGGATGAGGAGCTTGCTTCATAATTTTGTGAAGGTACATTCTTTTTAATTAGATGATCATATTTAGGTGAAAAAGTGAAAATCCTACCATTTTTATAGTCCAACTCATCTCGTCTAAGTTTACGCGCTTTTCTTTGTGCGATCTCATTTTGATGTTGATCTAGAATTTCGTTCAAAATTTTATAATTTTTGGCAGTTGGTTCTTCCAAATTCATATTTTTAATGTCAGTTTCCAATTCTAAAATCTCTGATTGAAGTCTAGTCACTTTCCTATCTGAGTTTTCTATCAGGATATTCAGAAGTCTGAATGAACTTGAAATCAATTCTTGCTCCCAACTGTGCAAAAGATCTAGATCTAGATCATCGAAAGTGGGAAAAATATGTGACCTCAACCCCCTGGGTATCCTGTTGAGTTTTGCATATTGTTTTAAGGTGGCCCCATCCCACCATTTAGATATCTCCTGTTTCTTCAATTTTTCCAATTTGAAAAATTTGTCACGGAGCCCCATTTTAGTATGTTGGGCACCCGTTGATTGTGGTTTAAGTATGGTCCCTGTCTGCTCTAAATTCCCAAAGATGTCTGCTGCTAATTTATCACGATCCATATTTTCAAAACAAAGTTGAGATAAGCAATATACAGTAAGTCAATAATGCAAAGGTCTGGAGCAGCACTCCTATGTTAAAAAGACAAAATTGAAACAGTGCTCACAAGGAAGAGATCCATAGGAAAAGGGCGCTCACAGAAAGTCCATATAGTGATAATGAAGAATATTAGTGGCACGGTGCACCTGGCAAGAGGATCTTCCTTAGTCCTCCAATGTTTCAAAGGAAACTAACAGTGACAAAACAAATGTCAGGGCACTCATGAGTCCATACTTATAAGTTAGTAATATATCCAATCTTCATTGTATGATGACAACCATCTTGAGTAGGTCTCAAAATCCACATTTATTTATGATGTATAGAGTTCAAAACAAAGATCATCCTTGAAATTAAAGCATTATGTAGTAGACATGGCCAATAATTTTAATAGCCACCACAGCCACAGCCAACACGTGTTTCATCCTATGAGAATATGTTCTCTTAGGGACTTCATCAGGGCTGAAAGTAAATAAGAACAACGTCTAACATATAGAGTATAGGTCAATGGAATGAGCAGAAAACAACCAACTCAAACGGTGACAATAGTGAGAAAAAAGGAAACATGCTATATTGTGACTTATGTGATATTAATCAAAATAATACAACTATAATCTACCAGTTACAATATATATCAAAATGTACAAACACCCGGAATATCCAAGTCAATAAAAAAATGGAGCCATATCAATCAGAGCACCATGTGCAATGTCCTTAAGTGCCAAAGGTTCATAAAGTCAAATGTGCACGTCCCCATCAGAAAGCTAAATATAAGTGGAGTCTGGTTGTGAGTATAAGGATAGGGGCCAGGTTAATGTGAAAACTTAACAATAGTCTCTCCAAAATGTACAGATAAGTATGACAGGGGAAGATCTAATAGCGACCCATAGTATATCCTCCAATCAATCTTGAAGGACCTACCTTAACTTCAATTTATAGTGTATTGCGCAAATAATCCTCTAATGATAAATGCATGACCTGCAGAGACAGAATTTACATACTAAAATTCTCCAGTATACCTATACCATCCCGAATAAAAGACCGCCACCAAACAGTTAAAAAATAATAAAAAATCACCCAGGTAGATGAGCCACAACTAACCTTAATATACTATAATCATTCACAATCAATAACGATTTGAAGTCATCACCATGCGTACCTAGAGTAAAGTGAACACGAGAAAAACATCTGTGTGATAAGCCCGAACTACGTAAGTTCGAAAGTCAACATTCTATGTAACAAAAGCAATCTCAAGGAAACAAAATATAACCAGTTTATAATAATCCCTTAACCACTCACCTATCAAATCCTGGCTATTTAAATCTACATGGGGAACCCCACTGCGGTCCAATCCATCCGCAGCGTTCCCAGTAACGGAGAATTAAGTCGAAGCCGACCGATCGGGGAAGACTCTATTTGAAGCGTCCCCGCGTTTACTAGTTAGACATGGAAAGGGGACTGCACCACTTAAAGCGAAATACGGGCGCCATCTTGAAAGTATATAGATGTTGGAGGTAACATCTCCAATAATGTGGAACCAAAGGTCCTCCATTAGACTGAAAGGACGAAATAATACTGAAAAAATACTTTAGTAAAAGGTAAAAACAGCCCATAATCTGTCAGCGAAATATCTCTCAAGTAAAAAATAGTTAATAGTAAGATATTCGCCCAAGTACTACATGTTAACAGAATACCACCCCATAATGGAGACAGAGAAACCTTAGTATCCATCTTTAACAAAACAACCCAGATATTCCAAACACAAACCATTGGTAATCAAACTGACGAAATATCTTTGCAATACCAAAAGAAGGTGAAATTCCGAGATAACATCCATAATTAATAAGAGGGGGGTTAAGTAGGACGTGCCCCATTTAGACCCCATGTAACTTTGTAAGGCCAGTGCAAAACTCTGATCAATATAAGAGCTCCCCAAATCGTATGTCACTGTAGTACTGAAAGTTCATATATTACATAGGATTTGTAATACAATTCACAGTCTATATAATGCAATGTAAGTACATCAAAGAGCTAAATGCAAAGTCAAATCATAAGAAAATCACTGTACAGTCCATATCCCAAAGTATTGGTTCACAACTAACAATATTCAATGTAGATAACATCGGGATATTTTTGAGTCACACCATTAAAAAGCGGTATATTTATAATGAACTAACAATAAACTCTAAATAATAAAGACACTCATTGTTAAACACCCCAAGTCGGCAACACATTATAGGTTCTAATAGAATAGTTGGAAACAGTGATACATTAATCACCTAAGTAATATTCCATCTCAAAATTAGTGTTGAGACCGTCTTCCACCGCTCTGAGTTTTAAGATCTAATAACATTCCCTTCTTCGGAGGGCTAACTCTCTAATCCCCCCCGAGGGTCTCTCTTTATGAGATCAAAACCAAAGAATTCAAAACCACATGTGTTATTACGTTTTGGGCATTGTCGCATGTGACTAACTATAGGGTATCTCTCATCTTCCTGCCTCAGGGCTCTGAAATGTTCACTCACCCTAGTTTTGAGTGGTCTGATAGTGCTGCCTATATAATATTGGCCACAATTACATAAGATCATATAAATGACAAAGTTACTATCACATGTGATATTGTGATTGATATTGTATTGTGCCCCAGTAGAGCTAATGAATGTGGAGATACCTGACTTGGCCCATCTACACATGCCACAATGTCCACACTTGTAGAAACCTTTACTACGGCTACTGAGCCAATTACAGTAGTTCTGTTTGTTGCGAAAATTGGGACATAGAATATTCTTGGGAGTCCTACCTCTCCTAAAGGTAAAAACTGGAGTACTAGGGATCACTTTTCTGAGAATAGGGTCCGCTGTTAAAATATACCAATACCTATTCATACAGGCCCTCAATAGGGTGGCTGGTTTTGTATAGTTGACTATACATCGAATAGTATTATCTCTAGGTCTCGATTTTTGACCGAGTATGTCAGATCTTTTTAGACGCAACGCCCTCTCACGGGCATTGTTAATCACCTTGGACGAGTATCCCCGTGCCTTGAATCTATTACCCATATCCTCAATACATGCTACAAAGTCCTCTTCAAGGCTACAGTTACGTCTTGCCCTCACCATCTCACCATATGGTATAGAGTTGATTTGGTGGATCGGATGTGCACTCTTTGCATGTAAGATAGAATTACAAGAAATACTTTTTCTGTACAGACGACTCTCAATTTTATTGTCACAAATAAAAAGTTCCACATCTAGAAAAGCAACATTAGTCAGACTATGTTCAGAAGTAAAGTGGATATTAAAGTCATTAATGTTTAAATAATCTATAAACTCATAAAGTTTTTGTAGGTCACCTGTCCAGATCATCAAGCAGTCATCGATATATCTGCCCCAATAGAGTATGTCCGTGATCCAGGTACTACCTTCTTTACTCCAAATCTTCTTTTGCTCGAACCACCCCATAAAAAGATTAGCATAAGCTGATGAGAATTTTGATCCCATAGCGACACCTTGTCTCTGGCAATACCATTCATTTTTAAATAAGAAAACATTATTATTCAAGATCAGATCGACCATGGTGATTAACATAGTGGTATGATCATAAAGGCTCGCTGGTCTTCTGTCAAGGAAATAACGTAGTGCTTCCTTTCCTAGTTCGTGATTAATACTGGTGTACAAAGAGGTAACATCAAGTGTGACTAAGATCATTCCTGGTTCCCAAGTCATATCACTTAATATACTGAGAATATGTTTAGTATCTTTAATATACGAAGGTAGGTTGCTTACAAATGGCTGTAAAAAAATGTCCACATATTCTGAGAGTCTCTCTGTAGGACCTCCTATACCTGAGACAATGGGCCTACCAGGCGGGGATGTAGGGTTCTTATGTATTTTAGGTAGTATGTAAATACAAGGATTCCTGGGTCTATGAACCCGAAGGTACATATACTCTTCTTCTTTTAATAGCAAGCAATCTAAACATTCATGTAAGAATTTGTTGATTTTATTGGCCAGTGCGGGAATGGGGTCAGCAAGAATATTCTCATAGCACGTACTGTCTCCTAGTTGTCTGAACATCTCTTGTTCATAATCTGAGGTATCCATAATCACAATATTCCCCCCTTTATCTGCCTCCCTTATGGTAATATCCTCATTAGATCGTAACTGCCTCAAATTAGTCCTCTCTACTTCACTCAGATTAAGATGCCACACATGTTGTCGAGTAGCATTTTTCAATTCTAGTTTATTTAAGTCTCGCCAAACCACCTTAAAAAAGGTATCTATACCGTTATCCTTCATTAGGGTTGGTGTCCAAGTTGATTTATTCCTCAAACCACTAGGAAGAGTATCTGATGGAATATCCAGATCCGATAAAATTCGTGAAATAGTAGTCAGATCCTGATCGCAATTGGCGATAGATAGTAAAGTGGCCGTATCCTGAATGTCCTTGATGGACAAAGGATGATCATCGTTGAGAGCGTCCAAAAAAATATCATTCCGTTTATTATCAGTTTGGTTTATAAAATGTTTTTTCAATTTTAAACGTCTGATAAATTTGAAAAAATCAATTTTAGTTCTCTGAAAGTCTCCGGCAACACCTGGACAGAAACCCAGCCCTTTGCTAAGCAATGTTAAATCATGGGTAGTGAGTTCAAGCTTAGAAAGGTTAATGACGGTAATAGTTTCTCTAACAGAGTCGCCTATTTGCCCTTGTTCCAAGATCGTGTTTTCATCCCTTTTCTTGTATCGATGTGCTCTGCCTCTCCCACCCCGTCTGGTTTTCCTGGATCTACCATACGCCGATTCGTCTCCCATTGTCCCTGTCTTATTCTTTGGACTTCTGCTAAAAAAGAGGGAGTACCTTGTTGTGCTACTATGTCCTGTCTAGCTATATTTGAACAAGCACTCGTATCACTGTTGTTAGTGGATACACTTTTAAGTGAGGATGAGGAGCCTGCTTCATAATTTTGTGAAGGTACATTCTTTTTAATTAGATGATCATATTTACGTGAAAAAGTGAAAATCCTACCATTTTTATAGTCCAACTCATCTCGTCTAAGTTTACGCGCTTTTCTTTGTGCGATCTCATTTTGATGTTGATCTAGAATTTCGTTCAAAATTTTATAATTTTTGGCAGTTGGTTCTTCCAAATTCAGATTTTTAATGTCAGTTTCCAATTCTAAAATCTCTGATTGAAGTCTAGTCACTTTCCTATCTGAGTTTTCTATCACGATATTCAGAAGTCTGAATGAACTTGAAATCAATTCTGGCTCCCAACTGTCCAAAAGATCTGGATCTAGATCATCGAAAGTGGGAAAAATGTGTGACCTCAATCCCCTGGGTATCCTGTTGAGTTTTGCATATTGTTTTAAGGTGGCCCCATCCCACCATTTAGATATCTCCTGTTTCTTCAATTTTTCCAATTTGAAAAATTTGTCACGGAGCCCCATTTTAGTATGTTGGGCACCCGTTGATTGTGGTTTAAGTATGGTCCCTGTCTGCTCTAAATTCCCAAAGATGTCTGCTGCTAATTTATCACGATCCATATTTTCAAAACAAAGTTGAGATAAGCAATATACAGTAAGTCAATAATGCAAAGGTCTGGAGCAGCACTCCTATGTTAAAAAGACAAAATTGAAACAGTGCTCACAAGGAAGAGATCCATAGGAAAAGGGCGCTCACAGAAAGTCCATATAGTGATAATGAAGAATATTAGTGGCACGGTGCACCTGGCAAGAGGATCTTCCTTAGTCCTCCAATGTTTCAAAGGAAACTAACAGTGACAAAACAAATGTCAGGGCACTCATGAGTCCATACTTATAAGTTAGTAATATATCCAATCTTCATTGTATGATGACAACCATCTTGAGTAGGTCTCAAAATCCACATTTATTTATGATGTATAGAGTTCAAAACAAAGATCATCCTTGAAATTAAAGCATTATGTAGTAGACATGGCCAATAATTTTAATAGCCACCACAGCCACAGCCAACACGTGTTTCATCCTATGAGAATATGTTCTCTTAGGGACTTCATCAGGGCTGAAAGTAAATAAGAACAACGTCTAACATATAGAGTATAGGTCAATGGAATGAGCAGAAAACAACCAACTCAAACGGTGACAATAGTGAGAAAAAAGGAAACATGCTATATTGTGACTTATGTGATATTAATCAAAATAATACAACTATAATCTACCAGTTACAATATATATCAAAATGTACAAACACCCGGAATATCCAAGTCAATAAAAAAATGGAGCCATATCAATCAGAGCACCATGTGCAATGTCCTTAAGTGCCAAAGGTTCATAAAGTCAAATGTGCACGTCCCCATCAGAAAGCTAAATATAAGTGGAGTCTGGTTGTGAGTATAAGGATAGGGGCCAGGTTAATGTGAAAACTTAACAATAGTCTCTCCAAAATGTACAGATAAGTATGACAGGGGAAGATCTAATAGCGACCCATAGTATATCCTCCAATCAATCTTGAAGGACCTACCTTAACTTCAATTTATAGTGTATTGCGCAAATAATCCTCTAATGATAAATGCATGACCTGCAGAGACAGAATTTACATACTAAAATTCTCCAGTATACCTATACCATCCCGAATAAAAGACCGCCACCAAACAGTTAAAAAATAATAAAAAATCACCCAGGTAGATGAGCCACAACTAACCTTAATATACTATAATCATTCACAATCAATAACGATTTGAAGTCATCACCATGCGTACCTAGAGTAAAGTGAACACGAGAAAAACATCTGTGTGATAAGCCCGAACTACGTAAGTTCGAAAGTCAACATTCTATGTAACAAAAGCAATCTCAAGGAAACAAAATATAACCAGTTTATAATAATCCCTTAACCACTCACCTATCAAATCCTGGCTATTTAAATCTACATGGGGAACCCCACTGCGGTCCAATCCATCCGCAGCGTTCCCAGTAACGGAGAATTAAGTCGAAGCCGACCGATCGGGGAAGACTCTATTTGAAGCGTCCCCGCGTTTACTAGTTAGACATGGAAAGGGGACTGCACCACTTAAAGCGAAATACGGGCGCCATCTTGAAAGTATATAGATGTTGGAGGTAACATCTCCAATAATGTGGAACCAAAGGTCCTCCATTAGACTGAAAGGACGAAATAATACTGAAAAAATACTTTAGTAAAAGGTAAAAACAGCCCATAATCTGTCAGCGAAATATCTCTCAAGTAAAAAATAGTTAATAGTAAGATATTCGCCCAAGTACTACATGTTAACAGAATACCACCCCATAATGGAGACAGAGAAACCTTAGTATCCATCTTTAACAAAACAACCCAGATATTCCAAACACAAACCATTGGTAATCAAACTGACGAAATATCTTTGCAATACCAAAAGAAGGTGAAATTCCGAGATAACATCCATAATTAATAAGAGGGGGGTTAAGTAGGACGTGCCCCATTTAGACCCCATGTAACTTTGTAAGGCCAGTGCAAAACTCTGATCAATATAAGAGCTCCCCAAATCGTATGTCACTGTAGTACTGAAAGTTCATATATTACATAGGATTTGTAATACAATTCACAGTCTATATAATGCAATGTAAGTACATCAAAGAGCTAAATGCAAAGTCAAATCATAAGAAAATCACTGTACAGTCCATATCCCAAAGTATTGGTTCACAACTAACAATATTCAATGTAGATAACATCGGGATATTTTTGAGTCACACCATTAAAAAGGGGTATATTTATAATGAACTAACAATAAACTCTAAATAATAAAGACACTCATTGTTAAACACCCCAAGTCGGCAACACATTATAGGTTCTAATAGAATAGTTGGAAACAGTGATACATTAATCACCTAAGTAATATTCCATCTCAAAATTAGTGTTGAGACCGTCTTCCACCGCTCTGAGTTTTAAGATCTAATAACATTCCCTTCTTCTGAGGGCTAACTCTCTAATCCCCCCGAGGGTCTTTCTTTATGAGATCAAAACCAAAGAATTCAAAACCACATGTGTTATTACGTTTTGGGCATTGTCGCATGTGACTAACTATAGGGTATCTCTCATCTTCCTGCCTCAGGGCTCTGAAATGTTCACTCGCCCTAGTTTTGAGTGGTCTGATAGTGCTGCCTATATAATATTGGCCACAATTACATAAGATCATATAAATGACAAAGTTACTATCACATGTGATATTGTGATTGATATTGTATTGTGCCCCAGTAGAGCTAATGAATGTGGAGATACCTGACTTGGCCCATCTACACATGCATCAATGTCCACACTTGTAGAAACCTTTACTACGGCTACTGAGCCAATTATAGTAGTTCTGTTTGTTGCGAAAATTGGGACATAGAATATTCTTGAGAGTCCTACCTCTCCTAAAGGTAAAAACTGGAGTACTAGGGATCACTTTTCTGAGAATAGAGTCCGCTGTTAAAATATACCAATACCTATTCATACAGGCCCTCAATAGGGTGGCTGGTTTTGTATAGTTGACTATACATCGAATAGTATTATCTCTAGGTCTCGATTTTTGACCGAGTATGTCAGATCTTTTTAGACGCAACGCCCTCTCACGGGCATTGTTAATCACCTTGGACGAGTATCCCCGTGCCTTGAATCTATTACCCAAATCCTCAAAACATGCTACAAAGTCCTCTTCAAGGCTACAGTTGCGTCTTGCCCTCACCATCTCACCATATGGTATAGAGTTGATTTGGTGGATCGGATGTGCACTCTTTGCATGTAAGATAGAATTACAAGAAGTACTTTTTCTGTACAGACGACTCTCAATTTTATTGTCACAAATAAAAAGTTCCACATCTAGAAAAGCAACATTAGTCAGACTATGTTCAGAAGTAAAGTGGATATTAAAGTCATTAATGTTTAAATAATCTATAAACTCATAAAGTTTTTGTAGGTCACCTGTCCAGATCATCAAGCAGTCATCAATATATCTGCCCCAATAGAGTATGTCCGTGATCCAGGTACTACCTTCTTTACTCCAAATCTTCTTTTGCTCGAACCACCCCATAAAAAGATTAGCATAAGCTGATGAGAATTTTGATCCCATAGCGACACCTTGTCTCTGGCAATACCATTCATTTTTAAATAAGAAAACATTATTATTCAAGATCAGATCGACCATGGTGATTAACATAGTGGTATGATCATAAAGGCTCGCTGGTCTTCTGTAAAGGAAATAACGTAGTGCTTCCTTTCCTAGTTCGTGATTAATACTGGTGTACAAAGAGGTAACATCAAGTGTGACTAAGATCATTCCTGGTTCCCAAGTCATATCACTTAATATACTGAGAATATGTTTAGTATCCTTAATATACGAAGGTAGGTTGCTTACAAATGGCTGTAAAAAAATGTCCACATATTCTGAGAGTCTCTCTGTAGGACCTCCTATACCTGAGACAATGGGCCTACCAGGCGGGGATGTAGGGTTCTTATGTATTTTAGGTAGTATGTAAATACAAGGATTCCTGGGTCTATGAACCCGAAGGTACATATACTCTTCTTCTTTTAATAGCAAGCAATCTAAACATTCATGTAAGAATTTGTTGATTTTATTGGCCAGTGCGGGAATAGGGTCAGCAAGAATCTTCTCATAGCACGTACTGTCTCCTAGTTGTCTGAACATCTCTTGTTCATAATCTGAGGTATCCATAATCACAATATTCCCCCCTTTATCTGCCTCCCTTATGGTAATATCCTCATTAGATCGTAACTGCCTCAAATTAGTCCTCTCTACTTCACTCAGATTAAGATGCCACACATGTTGTCGAGTAGCATTTTTCAATTCTAGTTTATTTAAGTCTCGCCAAACCACCTTAAAAAAGGTATCTATACCGTTATCCTTCATTAGGGTTGGTGTCCAAGTTGATTTATTCCTCAAACCACTAGGAAGAGTATCTGATGGAATATCCAGATCCGATAAAATTCGTGAAATAGTAGTCGGATCCTGATCGCAATTGGCGATAGATAGTAAAGTGGCCGTATCCTGAATGTCCTTGATGGACAAAGGATGATCATCGATGAGAGCGTCCAAAAAAATATCATTCCGTTTATTATCAGTTTGGTTTATAAAATGTTTTTTCAATTTTAAACGTCTGATAAATTTGAAAAAGTCAATTTTAGTTCTCTGAAAGTCTCCGGCATCACCTGGACAGAAACCCAGCCCTTTGCTAAGCAATGTTAAATCATGGGTAGTGAGTTCAAGCTTAGAAAGGTTAATGACGGTAATAGTTTCTCTAACAGAGTCGCCTATTTGCCCTTGTTCCAAGATCGTGTTTTCATCCCTTTTCTTGTATCGATGTGCTCTGCCTCTCCCACCCCGTCTGGTTTTCCTGGATCTACCATACGCCGATTCGTCTCCCATTGTCCCTGTCTTATTCTTTGGACTTCTGCTAAAAAAGAGGGAGTACCTTGTTGTGCTACTATGTCCTGTCTAGCTATATTTGAACAAGCACTCGTATCACTGTTGTTAGTGGATACACTTTTAAGTGAGGATGAGGAGCCTGCTTCATAATTTTGTGAAGGTACATTCTTTTTAATTAGATGATCATATTTACGTGAAAAAGTGAAAATCCTACCATTTTTATAGTCCAACTCATCTCGTCTAAGTTTACGCGCTTTTCTTTGTGCGATCTCATTTTGATGTTGATCTAGAATTTCGTTCAAAATTTTATAATTTTTGGCAGTTGGTTCTTCCAAATTCATATTTTTAATGTCAGTTTCCAATTCTAAAATCTCTGATTGAAGTCTAGTCACTTTCCTATCTGAGTTTTCTATCAGGATATTCAGAAGTCTGAATGAACTTGAAATCAATTCTTGCTCCCAACTGTCCAAAAGATCTGGATCTAGATCATCGAAAGTGGGAAAAATGTGTGACCTCAATCCCCTGGGTATCCTGTTGAGTTTTGCATATTGTTTTAAGGTGGCCCCATCCCACCATTTAGATATCTCCTGTTTCTTCAATTTTTCCAATTTGAAAAATTTGTCACGGAGCCCCATTTTAGTATGTTGGGCACCCGTTGATTGTGGTTTAAGTATGGTCCCTGTCTGCTCTAAATTCCCAAAGATGTCTGCTGCTAATTTATCACGATCCATATTTTCAAAACAAAGTTGAGATAAGCAATATACAGTAAGTCAATAATGCAAAGGTCTGGAGCAGCACTCCTATGTTAAAAAGACAAAATTGAAACAGTGCTCACAAGGAAGAGATCCATAGGAAAAGGGCGCTCACAGAAAGTCCATATAGTGATAATGAAGAATATTAGTGGCACGGTGCACCTGGCAAGAGGATCTTCCTTAGTCCTCCAATGTTTCAAAGGAAACTAACAGTGACAAAACAAATGTCAGGGCACTCATGAGTCCATACTTATAAGTTAGTAATATATCCAATCTTCATTGTATGATGACAACCATCTTGAGTAGGTCTCAAAATCCACATTTATTTATGATGTATAGAGTTCAAAACAAAGATCATCCTTGAAATTAAAGCATTATGTAGTAGACATGGCCAATAATTTTAATAGCCACCACAGCCACAGCCAACACGTGTTTCATCCTATGAGAATATGTTCTCTTAGGGACTTCATCAGGGCTGAAAGTAAATAAGAACAACGTCTAACATATAGAGTATAGGTCAATGGAATGAGCAGAAAACAACCAACTCAAACGGTGACAATAGTGAGAAAAAAGGAAACATGCTATATTGTGACTTATGTGATATTAATCAAAATAATACAACTATAATCTACCAGTTACAATATATATCAAAATGTACAAACACCCGGAATATCCAAGTCAATAAAAAAATGGAGCCATATCAATCAGAGCACCATGTGCAATGTCCTTAAGTGCCAAAGGTTCATAAAGTCAAATGTGCACGTCCCCATCAGAAAGCTAAATATAAGTGGAGTCTGGTTGTGAGTATAAGGATAGGGGCCAGGTTAATGGGAAAACTTAACAATAGTCTCTCCAAAATGTACAGATAAGTATGACAGGGGAAGATCTAATAGCGACCCATAGTATATCCTCCAATCAATCTTGAAGGACCTACCTTAACTTCAATTTATAGTGTATTGCGCAAATAATCCTCTAATGATAAATGCATGACCTGCAGAGACAGAATTTACATACTAAAATTCTCCAGTATACCTATACCATCCCGAATAAAAGACCGCCACCAAACAGTTAAAAAATAATAAAAAATCACCCAGGTAGATGAGCCACAACTAACCTTAATATACTATAATCATTCACAATCAATAACGATTTGAAGTCATCACCATGCGTACCTAGAGTAAAGTGAACACGAGAAAAACATCTGTGTGATAAGCCCGAACTACGTAAGTTCGAAAGTCAACATTCTATGTAACAAAAGCAATCTCAAGGAAACAAAATATAACCAGTTTATAATAATCCCTTAACCACTCACCTATCAAATCCTGGCTATTTAAATCTACATGGGGAACCCCACTGCGGTCCAATCCATCCGCAGCGTTCCCAGTAACGGAGAATTAAGTCGAAGCCGACCGATCGGGGAAGACTCTATTTGAAGCGTCCCCGCGTTTACTAGTTAGACATGGAAAGGGGACTGCACCACTTAAAGCGAAATACGGGCGCCATCTTGAAAGTATATAGATGTTGGAGGTAACATCTCCAATAATGTGGAACCAAAGGTCCTCCATTAGACTGAAAGGACGAAATAATACTGAAAAAATACTTTAGTAAAAGGTAAAAACAGCCCATAATCTGTCAGCGAAATATCTCTCAAGTAAAAAATAGTTAATAGTAAGATATTCGCCCAAGTACTACATGTTAACAGAATACCACCCCATAATGGAGACAGAGAAACCTTAGTATCCATCTTTAACAAAACAACCCAGATATTCCAAACACAAACCATTGGTAATCAAACTGACAAAATATCTTTGCAATACCAAAAGAAGGTGAAATTCCGAGATAACATCCATAATTAATAAGAGGGGGGGTTAAGTAGGACGTGCCCCATTTAGACCCCATGTAACTTTGTAAGGCCAGTGCAAAACTCTGATCAATATAAGAGCTCCCCAAATCGTATGTCACTGTAGTACTGAAAGTTCATATATTACATAGGATTTGTAATACAATTCACAGTCTATATAATGCAATGTAAGTACATCAAAGAGCTAAATGCAAAGTCAAATCATAAGAAAATCACTGTACAGTCCATATCCCAAAGTATTGGTTCACAACTAACAATATTCAATGTAGATAACATCGGGATATTTTTGAGTCACACCATTAAAAAGGGGTATATTTATAATGAACTAACAATAAACTCTAAATAATAACGACACTCATTGTTAAACACCCCAAGTCGGCAACACATTATAGGTTCTAATAGAATAGTTGGAAACAGTGATACATTAATCACCTAAGTAATATTCCATCTCAAAATTAGTGTTGAGACCGTATTTCCACCGCTCTGAGTTTTAAGATCTAATAACATTCCCTTCTTCTGAGGGCTAACTCTCTAATCCCCCCCGAGGGTCTCTCTTTATGAGATCAAAACCAAAGAATTCAAAACCACATGTGTTATTACGTTTTGGGCATTGTCGCATGTGACTAACTATAGGGTATCTCTCATCTTCCTGCCTCAGGGCTCTGAAATGTTCACTCGCCCTAGTTTTGAGTGGTCTGATAGTGCTGCCTATATAATATTGGCCACAATTACATAAGATCATATAAATGACAAAGTTACTATCACATGTGATATTGTGATTGATATTGTATTGTGCCCCAGTAGAGCTAAAACATGCTACAAAGTCCTCTTCAAGGCTACAGTTACGTCTTGCCCTCACCATCTCACCATATGGTATAGAGTTGATTTGGTGGATCGGATGTGCACTCTTTGCATGTAAGATAGAATTACAAGAAGTACTTTTTCTGTACAGACGACTCTCAATTTTATTGTCACAAATAAAAAGTTCCACATCTAGAAAAGCAACATTAGTCAGACTATGTTCAGAAGTAAAGTGGATATTAAAGTCATTAATGTTTAAATAATCTATAAACTCATAAAGATTTTGTAGGTCACCTGTCCAGATCATCAAGCAGTCATCGATATATCTGCCCCAATAGAGTATGTCCGTGATCCAGGTACTACCTTCTTTACTCCAAATCTTCTTTTGCTCGAACCACCCCATAAAAAGATTAGCATAAGCTGATGAGAATTTTGATCCCATAGCGACACCTTGTCTCTGGCAATACCATTAATTTTTAAATAAGAAAACATTATTATTCAAGATCAGATCGACCATGGTGATTAACATAGTGGTATGATCATAAAGGCTCGCTGGTCTTCTGTCAAGGAAATAACGTAGTGCTTCCTTTCCTAGTTCGTGATTAATACTGGTGTACAAAGAGGTAACATCAAGTGTGACTAAGATCATTCCTGGTTCCCAAGTCATATCACTTAATATACTGAGAATATGTTTAGTATCCTTAATATACGAAGGTAGGTTGCTTACAAATGGCTGTAAAAAAATGTCCACATATTCTGAGAGTCTCTCTGTAGGACCTCCTATACCTGAGACAATGGGCCTACCAGGCGGGGATGTAGGGTTCTTATGTATTTTAGGTAGTATGTAAATACAAGGATTCCTGGGTCTATGAACCCGAAGGTACATATACTCTTCTTCTTTTAATAGCAAGCAATCTAAACATTCATGTAAGAATTTGTTGATTTTATTGGCCAGTGCGGGAATAGGGTCAGCAAGAATCTTCTCATAGCACGTACTGTCTCCTAGTTGTCTGAACATCTCTTGTTCATAATCTGAGGTATCCATAATCACAATATTCCCCCCTTTATCTGCCTCCCTTATGGTAATATCCTCATTAGATCGTAACTGCCTCAAATTAGTCCTCTCTACTTCACTCAGATTAAGATGCCACACATGTTGTCGAGTAGCATTTTTCAATTCTAGTTTATTTAAGTCTCGCCAAACCACCTTAAAAAAGGTATCTATACCGTTATCCTTCATTAGGGTTGGTGTCCAAGTTGATTTATTCCTCAAACCACTAGGAAGAGTATCTGATGGAATATCCAGATCCGATAAAATTCGTGAAATAGTAGTCGGATCCTGATCGCAATTGGCGATAGATAGTAAAGTGGCCGTATCCTGAATGTCCTTGATGGACAAAGGATGATCATCGATGAGAGCGTCCAAAAAAATATCATTCCGTTTATTATCAGTTTGGTTTATAAAAAGTTTTTTCAATTTTAAACGTCTGATAAATTTGAAAAAGTCAATTTTAGTTCTCTGAAAGTCTCCGGCATCACCTGGACAGAAACCCAGCCCTTTGCTAAGCAATGTTAAATCATGGGTAGTGAGTTCAAGCTTAGAAAGGTTAATGACGGTAATAGTTTCTCTAACAGAGTCGCCTATTTGCCCTTGTTCCAAGATCGTGTTTTCATCCCTTTTCTTGTATCGATGTGCTCTGCCTCTCCCACCCCGTCTGGTTTTCCTGGATCTACCATACGCCGATTCGTCTCCCATTGTCCCTGTCTTATTCTTTGGACTTCTGCTAAAAAAGAGGGAGTACCTTGTTGTGCTACTATGTCCTGTCTAGCTATATTTGAACAAGCACTCGTATCACTGTTGTTAGTGGATACACTTTTAAGTGAGGATGAGGAGCCTGCTTCATAATTTTGTGAAGGTACATTCTTTTTAATTAGATGATCATATTTACGTGAAAAAGTGAAAATCCTACCATTTTTATAGTCCAACTCATCTCGTCTAAGTTTACGCGCTTTTCTTTGTGCGATCTCATTTTGATGTTGATCTAGAATTTCGTTCAAAATTTTATAATTTTTGGCAGTTGGTTCTTCCAAATTCATATTTTTAATGTCAGTTTCCAATTCTAAAATCTCTGATTGAAGTCTAGTCACTTTCCTATCTGAGTTTTCTATCAGGATATTCAGAAGTCTGAATGAACTTGAAATCAATTCTTGCTCCCAACTGTCCAAAAGATCTGGATCTAGATCATCGAAAGTGGGAAAAATGTGTGACCTCAATCCCCTGGGTATCCTGTTGAGTTTTGCATATTGTTTTAAGGTGGCCCCATCCCACCATTTAGATATCTCCTGTTTCTTCAATTTTTCCAATTTGAAAAATTTGTCACGGAGCCCCATTTTAGTATGTTGGGCACCCGTTGATTGTGGTTTAAGTATGGTCCCTGTCTGCTCTAAATTCCCAAAGATGTCTGCTGCTAATTTATCACGATCCATATTTTCAAAACAAAGTTGAGATAAGCAATATACAGTAAGTCAATAATGCAAAGGTCTGGAGCAGCACTCCTATGTTAAAAAGACAAAATTGAAACAGTGCTCACAAGGAAGAGATCCATAGGAAAAGGGCGCTCACAGAAAGTCCATATAGTGATAATGAAGAATATTAGTGGCACGGTGCACCTGGCAAGAGGATCTTCCTTAGTCCTCCAATGTTTCAAAGGAAACTAACAGTGACAAAACAAATGTCAGGGCACTCATGAGTCCATACTTATAAGTTAGTAATATATCCAATCTTCATTGTATGATGACAACCATCTTGAGTAGGTCTCAAAATCCACATTTATTTATGATGTATAGAGTTCAAAACAAAGATCATCCTTGAAATTAAAGCATTATGTAGTAGACATGGCCAATAATTTTAATAGCCACCACAGCCACAGCCAACACGTGTTTCATCCTATGAGAATATGTTCTCTTAGGGACTTCATCAGGGCTGAAAGTAAATAAGAACAACGTCTAACATATAGAGTATAGGTCAATGGAATGAGCAGAAAACAACCAACTCAAACGGTGACAATAGTGAGAAAAAAGGAAACATGCTATATTGTGACTTATGTGATATTAATCAAAATAATACAACTATAATCTACCAGTTACAATATATATCAAAATGTACAAACACCCGGAATATCCAAGTCAATAAAAAAATGGAGCCATATCAATCAGAGCACCATTTGCAATGTCCTTAAGTGCCAAAGGTTCATAAAGTCAAATGTGCACGTCCCCATCAGAAAGCTAAATATAAGTGGAGTCTGGTTGTGAGTATAAGGATAGGGGCCAGGTTAATGTGAAAACTTAACAATAGTCTCTCCAAAATGTACAGATAAGTATGACAGGGGAAGATCTAATAGCGACCCATAGTATATCCTCCAATCAATCTTGAAGGACCTACCTTAACTTCAATTTATAGTGTATTGCGCAAATAATCCTCTAATGATAAATGCATGACCTGCAGAGACAGAATTTACATACTAAAATTCTCCAGTATACCTATACCATCCCGAATAAAAGACCGCCACCAAACAGTTAAAAAATAATAAAAAATCACCCAGGTAGATTAGCCACAACTAACCTTAATATACTATAATCATTCACAATCAATAACGTTTTGAAGTCATCACCATGCGTACCTAGAGTAAAGTGAACACGAGAAAAACATCTGTGTGATAAGCCCGAACTATGTAAGTTCGAAAGTCAACATTCTATGTAACAAAAGCAATCTCAAGGAAACAAAATATAACCAGTTTATAATAATCCCTTAACCACTCACCTATCAAATCCTGGCTATTTAAATCTACATGGGGAACCCCACTGCGGTCCAATCCATCCGCAGCGTTCCCAGTAACGGAGAATTAAGTCGAAGCCGACCGATCGGGGAAGACTCTATTTGAAGCGTCCCCGCGTTTACTAGTTAGACATGGAAAGGGGACTGCACCACTTAAAGCGAAATACGGGCGCCATCTTGAAAGTATATAGATGTTGGAGGTAACATCTCCAATAATGTGGAACCAAAGGTCCTCCATTAGACTGAAAGGACGAAATAATACTGAAAAAATACTTTAGTAAAAGGTAAAAACAGCCCATAATCTGTCAGCGAAATATCTCTCAAGTAAAAAATAGTTAATAGTAAGATATTCACCCAAGTACTACATGTTAACAGAATACCACCCCATAATGGAGACAGAGAAACCTTAGTATCCATCTTTAACAAAACAACCCAGATATTCCAAACACAAACCATTGGTAATCAAACTGACAAAATATCTTTGCAATACCAAAAGAAGGTGAAATTCCGAGATAACATCCATAATTAATAAGAGGGGGGTTAAGTAGGACGTGCCCCGTTTAGACCCCATGTAACTTTGTAAGGCCAGTGCAAAACTCTGATCAATATAAGAGCTCCCCAAATCGTATGTCACTGTAGTACTGAAAGTTCATATATTACATAGGATTTGTAATACAATTCACAGTCTATATAATGCAATGTAAGTACATCAAAGAGCTAAATGCAAAGTCAAATCATAAGAAAATCACTGTACAGTCCATATCCCAAAGTATTGGTTCACAACTAACAATATTCAATGTAGATAACATCGGGATATTTTTGAGTCACACCATTAAAAAGGGGTATATTTATAATGAACTAACAATAAACTCTAAATAATAAAGACACTCATTGTTAAACACCCCAAGTCGGCAACACATTATAGGTTCTAATAGAATAGTTGGAAACAGTGATACATTAATCACCTAAGTAATATTCCATCTCAAAATTAGTGTTGAGACCGTATTTCCACCGCTCTGAGTTTTAAGATCTAATAACATTCCCTTCTTCTGAGGGCTAACTCTCTAATCCCCCCCGAGGGTCTCTCTTTATGAGATCAAAACCAAAGAATTCAAAACCACATGTGTTATTACGTTTTGGGCATTGTCGCATGTGACTAACTATAGGGTATCTCTCATCTTCCTGCCTCAGGGCTCTGAAATGTTCACTCGCCCTAGTTTTGAGTGGTCTGATAGTGCTGCCTATATAATATTGGCCACAATTACATAAGATCATATAAATGACAAAGTTACTATCACATGTGATATTGTGATTGATATTGTATTGTGCCCCAGTAGAGCTAAAACATGCTACAAAGTCCTCTTCAAGGCTACAGTTACGTCTTGCCCTCACCATCTCACCATATGGTATAGAGTTGATTTGGTGGATCGGATGTGCACTCTTTGCATGTAAGATAGAATTACAAGAAGTACTTTTTCTGTACAGACGACTCTCAATTTTATTGTCACAAATAAAAAGTTCCACATCTAGAAAAGCAACATTAGTCAGACTATGTTCAGAAGTAAAGTGGATATTAAAGTCATTAATGTTTAAATAATCTATAAACTCATAAAGATTTTGTAGGTCACCTGTCCAGATCATCAAGCAGTCATCGATATATCTGCCCCAATAGAGTATGTCCGTGATCCAGGTACTACCTTCTTTACTCCAAATCTTCTTTTGCTCGAACCACCCCATAAAAAGATTAGCATAAGCTGATGAGAATTTTGATCCCATAGCGACACCTTGTCTCTGGCAATACCATTCATTTTTAAATAAGAAAACATTATTATTCAAGATCAGATCGACCATGGTGATTAACATAGTGGTATGATCATAAAGGCTCGCTGGTCTTCTGTCAAGGAAATAACGTAGTGCTTCCTTTCCTAGTTCGTGATTAATACTGGTGTACAAAGAGGTAACATCAAGTGTGACTAAGATCATTCCTGGTTCCCAAGTCATATCACTTAATATACTGAGAATATGTTTAGTATCCTTAATATACGAAGGTAGGTTGCTTACAAATGGCTGTAAAAAAATGTCCACATATTCTGAGAGTCTCTCTGTAGGACCTCCTATACCTGAGACAATGGGCCTACCAGGCGGGGATGTAGGGTTCTTATGTATTTTAGGTAGTATGTAAATACAAGGATTCCTGGGTCTATGAACCCGAAGGTACATATACTCTTCTTCTTTTAATAGCAAGCAATCTAAACATTCATGTAAGAATTTGTTGATTTTATTGGCCAGTGCGGGAATAGGGTCAGCAAGAATCTTCTCATAGCACGTACTGTCTCCTAGTTGTCTGAACATCTCTTGTTCATAATCTGAGGTATCCACAATCACAATATTCCCCCCTTTATCTGCCTCCCTTATGGTAATATCCTCATTAGATCGTAACTGCCTCAAATTAGTCCTCTCTACTTCACTCAGATTAAGATGCCACACATGTTGTCGAGTAGCATTTTTCAATTCTAGTTTAAGTCTCGCCAAACCACCTTAAAAAAGGTATCTATACCGTTATCCTTCATTAGGGTTGGTGTCCAAGTTGATTTATTCCTCAAACCACTAGGAAGAGTATCTGATGGAATATCCAGATCCGATAAAATTCGTGAAATAGTAGTCGGATCCTGATCGCAATTGGCGATAGATAGTAAAGTGGCCGTATCCTGAATGTCCTTGATGGACAAAGGATGATCATCGATGAGAGCGTCCAAAAAAATATCATTCCGTTTATTATCAGTTTGGTTTATAAAATGTTTTTTCAATTTTAAACGTCTGATAAATTTGAAAAAGTCAATTTTAGTTCTCTGAAAGTCTCCGGCATCACCTGGACAGAAACCCAGCCCTTTGCTAAGCAATGTTAAATCATGGGTAGTGAGTTCAGCTTAGAAAGGGTAATGACGGTAATAGTTTCTCTAACAGAGTCGCCTATTTGCCCTTGTTCCAAGATCGTGTTTTCATCCCTTTTCTTGTATCGATGTGCTCTGCCTCTCCCACCCCGTCTGGTTTTCCTGGATCTACCATACGCCGATTCGTCTCCCATTGTCCCTGTCTTATTCTTTGGACTTCTGCTAAAAAAGAGGGAGTACCTTGTTGTGCTACTATGTCCTGTCTAGCTATATTTGAACAAGCACTCGTATCACTGTTGTTAGTGGATACACTTTTAAGTGAGGATGAGGAGCCTGCTTCATAATTTTGTGAAGGTACATTCTTTTTAATTAGATGATCATATTTACGTGAAAAAGTGAAAATCCTACCATTTTTATAGTCCAACTCATCTCGTCTAAGTTTACGCGCTTTTCTTTGTGCGATCTCATTTTGATGTTGATCTAGAATTTCGTTCAAAATTTTATAATTTTTGGCAGTTGGTTCTTCCAAATTCATATTTTTAATGTCAGTTTCCAATTCTAAAATCTCTGATTGAAGTCTAGTCACTTTCCTATCTGAGTTTTCTATCAGGATATTCAGAAGTCTGAATGAACTTGAAATCAATTCTTGCTCCCAACTGTCCAAAAGATCTGGATCTAGATCATCGAAAGTGGGAAAAATGTGTGACCTCAATCCCCTGGGTATCCTGTTGAGTTTTGCATATTGTTTTAAGGTGGCCCCATCCCACCATTTAGATATCTCCTGTTTCTTCAATTTTTCCAATTTGAAAAATTTGTCACGGAGCCCCATTTTAGTATGTTGGGCACCCGTTGATTGTGGTTTAAGTATGGTCCCTGTCTGCTCTAAATTCCCAAAGATGTCTGCTGCTAATTTATCACGATCCATATTTTCAAAACAAAGTTGAGATAAGCAATATACAGTAAGTCAATAATGCAAAGGTCTGGAGCAGCACTCCTATGTTAAAAAGACAAAATTGAAACAGTGCTCACAAGGAAGAGATCCATAGGAAAAGGGCGCTCACAGAAAGTCCATATAGTGATAATGAAGAATATTAGTGGCACGGTGCACCTGGCAAGAGGATCTTCCTTAGTCCTCCAATGTTTCAAAGGAAACTAACAGTGACAAAACAAATGTCAGGGCACTCATGAGTCCATACTTATAAGTTAGTAATATATCCAATCTTCATTGTATGATGACAACCATCTTGAGTAGGTCTCAAAATCCACATTTATTTATGATGTATAGAGTTCAAAACAAAGATCATCCTTGAAATTAAAGCATTATGTAGTAGACATGGCCAATAATTTTAATAGCCACCACAGCCACAGCCAACACGTGTTTCATCCTATGAGAATATGTTCTCTTAGGGACTTCATCAGGGCTGAAAGTAAATAAGAACAACGTCTAACCTATAGAGTATAGGTCAATGGAATGAGCAGAAAACAACCAACTCAAACGGTGACAATAGTGAGAAAAAAGGAAACATGCTATATTGTGACTTATGTGATATTAATCAAAATAATACAACTATAATCTACCAGTTACAATATATATCAAAATGTACAAACACCCGGAATATCCAAGTCAATAAAAAAATGGAGCCATATCAATCAGAGCACCATGTGCAATGTCCTTAAGTGCCAAAGGTTCATAAAGTCAAATGTGCACGTCCCCATCAGAAAGCTAAATATAAGTGGAGTCTGGTTGTGAGTATAAGGATAGGGGCCAGGTTAATGTGAAAACTTAACAATAGTCTCTCCAAAATGTACAGATAAGTATGACAGGGGAAGATCTAATAGCGACCCATAGTATATCCTCCAATCAATCTTGAAGGACCTACCTTAACTTCAATTTATAGTGTATTGCGCAAATAATCCTCTAATGATAAATGCATGACCTGCAGAGACAGAATTTACATACTAAAATTCTCCAGTATACCTATACCATCCCGAATAAAAGACCGCCACCAAACAGTTAAAAAATAATAAAAAATCACCCAGGTAGATTAGCCACAACTAACCTTAATATACTATAATCATTCACAATCAATAACGATTTGAAGTCATCACCATGCGTACCTAGAGTAAAGTGAACACGAGAAAAACATCTGTGTGATAAGCCCGAACTACGTAAGTTCGAAAGTCAACATTCTATGTAACAAAAGCAATCTCAAGGAAACAAAATATAACCAGTTTATAATAATCCCTTAACCACTCACCTATCAAATCCTGGCTATTTAAATCTACATGGGGAACCCCACTGCGGTCCAATCCATCCGCAGCGTTCCCAGTAACGGAGAATTAAGTCGAAGCCGACCGATCGGGGAAGACTCTATTTGAAGCGTCCCCGCGTTTACTAGTTAGACATGGAAAGGGGACTGCACCACTTAAAGCGAAATACGGGCGCCATCTTGAAAGTATATAGATGTTGGAGGTAACATCTCCAATAATGTGGAACCAAAGGTCCTCCATTAGACTGAAAGGACGAAATAATACTGAAAAAATACTTTAGTAAAAGGTAAAAACAGCCCATAATCTGTCAGCGAAATATCTCTCAAGTAAAAAATAGTTAATAGTAAGATATTCGCCCAAGTACTACATGTTAACAGAATACCACCCCATAATGGAGACAGAGAAACCTTAGTATCCATCTTTAACAAAACAACCCAGATATTCCAAACACAAACCATTGGTAATCAAACTGACGAAATATCTTTGCAATACCAAAAGAAGGTGAAATTCCGAGATAACATCCATAATTAATAAGAGGGGGGTTAAGTAGGACGTGCCCCATTTAGACCCCATGTAACTTTGTAAGGCCAGTGCAAAACTCTGATCAATATAAGAGCTCCCCAAATCGTATGTCACTGTAGTACTGAAAGTTCATATATTACATAGGATTTGTAATACAATTCACAGTCTATATAATGCAATGTAAGTACATCAAAGAGCTAAATGCAAAGTCAAATCATAAGAAAATCACTGTACAGTCCATATCCCAAAGTATTGGTTCACAACTAACAATATTCAATGTAGATAACATCGGGATATTTTTGAGTCACACCATTAAAAAGGGGTATATTTATAATGAACTAACAATAAACTCTAAATAATAAAGACACTCATTGTTAAACACCCCAAGTCGGCAACACATTATAGGTTCTAATAGAATAGTTGGAAACAGTGATACATTAATCACCTAAGTAATATTCCATCTCAAAATTAGTGTTGAGACCGTATTTCCACCGCTCTGAGTTTTAAGATCTAATAACATTCCCTTCTTCTGAGGGCTAACTCTCTAATCCCCCCCGAGGGTCTCTCTTTATGAGATCAAAACCAAAGAATTCAAAACCACATGTGTTATTACGTTTTGGGCATTGTCGCATGTGACTAACTATAGGGTATCTCTCATCTTCCTGCCTCAGGGCTCTGAAATGTTCACTCGCCCTAGTTTTGAGTGGTCTGATAGTGCTGCCTATATAATATTGGCCACAATTACATAAGATCATATAAATGACAAAGTTACTATCACATGTGATATTGTGATTGATATTGTATTGTGCCCCAGTAGAGCTAAAACATGCTACAAAGTCCTCTTCAAGGCTACAGTTACGTCTTGCCCTCACCATCTCACCATATGGTATAGAGTTGATTTGGTGGATCAGATGTGCACTCTTTGCATGTAAGATAGAATTACAAGAAGTACTTTTTCTGTACAGACGACTCTCAATTTTATTGTCACAAATAAAAAGTTCCACATCTAGAAAAGCAACATTAGTCAGACTATGTTCAGAAGTAAAGTGGATATTAAAGTCATTAATGTTTAAATAATCTATAAACTCATAAAGTTTTTGTAGGTCACCTGTCCAGATCATCAAGCAGTCATCGATATATCTGCCCCAATAGAGTATGTCCGTGATCCAGGTACTACCTTCTTTACTCCAAATCTTCTTTTGCTCGAACCACCCCATAAAAAGATTAGCATAAGCTGATGAGAATTTTGATCCCAAAGCGACACCTTGTCTCTGGCAATACCATTCATTTTTAAATAAGAAAACATTATTATTCAAGATCAGATCGACCATGGTGATTAACATAGTGGTATGATCATAAAGGCTCGCTGGTCTTCTGTAAAGGAAATAACGTAGTGCTTCCTTTCCTAGTTCGTGATTAATACTGGTGTACAAAGAGGTAACATCAAGTGTGACTAAGATCATTCCTGGTTCCCAAGTCATATCACTTAATATACTGAGAATATGTTTAGTATCCTTAATATACGAAGGTAGGTTGCTTACAAATGGCTGTAAAAAAATGTCCACATATTCTGAGAGTCTCTCTGTAGGACCTCCTATACCTGAGACAATGGGCCTACCAGGCGGGGATGTAGGGTTCTTATGTATTTTAGGTAGTATGTAAATACAAGGATTCCTGGGTCTATGAACCCGAAGGTACATATACTCTTCTTCTTTTAATAGCAAGCAATCTAAACATTCATGTAAGAATTTGTTGATTTTATTGGCCAGTGCGGGAATAGGGTCAGCAAGAATCTTCTCATAGCACGTACTGTCTCCTAGTTGTCTGAACATCTCTTGTTCATAATCTGAGGTATCCATAATCACAATATTCCCCCCTTTATCTGCCTCCCTTATGGTAATATCCTCATTAGTTCGTAACTGCCTCAAATTAGTCCTCTCTACTTCACTCAGATTAAGATGCCACACATGTTGTCGAGTAGCATTTTTCAATTCTAGTTTATTTAAGTCTCGCCAAACCACCTTAAAAAAGGTATCTATACCGTTATCCTTCATTAGGGTTGGTGTCCAAGTTGATTTATTCCTCAAACCACTAGGAAGAGTATCTGATGGAATATCCAGATCCGATAAAATTCGTGAAATAGTAGTCGGATCCTGATCGCAATTGGCGATAGATAGTAAAGTGGCCGTATCCTGAATGTCCTTGATGGACAAAGGATGATCATCGTTGAGAGCGTCCAAAAAAATATCATTCCGTTTATTATCAGTTTGGTTTATAAAATGTTTTTTCAATTTTAAACGTCTGATAAATTTGAAAAAGTAAATTTTAGTTCTCTGAAAGTCTCCGGCATCACCTGGACAGAAACCCAGCCCTTTGCTAAGCAATGTTAAATCATGGGTAGTGAGTTCAAGCTTAGAAAGGTTAATGACGGTAATAGTTTCTCTAACAGAGTCGCCTATTTGCCCTTGTTCCAAGATCGTGTTTTCATCCCTTTTCTTGTATCGATGTGCTCTGCCTCTCCCACCCCGTCTGGTTTTCCTGGATCTACCATACGCCGATTCATCTCCCATTGTCCCTGTCTTATTCTTTGGACTTCTGCTAAAAAAGAGGGAGTACCTTGTTGTGCTACTATGTCCTGTCTAGCTATATTTGAACAAGCACTCGTATCACTGTTGTTAGTGGATACACTTTTAAGTGAGGATGAGGAGCCTGCTTCATAATTTTGTGAAGGTACATTCTTTTTAATTAGATGATCATATTTACGTGAAAAAGTGAAAATCCTACCATTTTTATAGTCCAACTCATCTCGTCTAAGTTTACGCGCTTTTCTTTGTGCGGTCTCATTTTGATGTTGATCTAGAATTTCGTTCAAAATTTTATAATTTTTGGCAGTTGGTTCTTCCAAATTCATATTTTTAATGTCAGTTTCCAATTCTAAAATCTCTGATTGAAGTCTAGTCACTTTCCTATCTGAGTTTTCTATCAGGATATTCAGAAGTCTGAATGAACTTGAAATCAATTCTTGCTCCCAACTGTCCAAAAGATCTGGATCTAGATCATCGAAAGTGGGAAAAATGTGTGACCTCAATCCCCTGGGTATCCTGTTGAGTTTTGCATATTGTTTTAAGGTGGCCCCATCCCACCATTTAGATATCTCCTGTTTCTTCAATTTTTCCAATTTGAAAAATTTGTCACGGAGATCCATTTTAGTATGTTGGGCACCCGTTGATTGTGGTTTAAGTATGGTCCCTGTCTGCTCTAAATTCCCAAAGATGTCTGCTGCTAATTTATCACGATCCATATTTTCAAAACAAAGTTGAGATAAGCAATATACAGTAAGTCAATAATGAAAAGGTCTGGAGCAGCACTCCTATGTTAAAAAGACAAAATTGAAACAGTGCTCACAAGGAAGAGATCCATAGGAAAAGGGCGCTCACAGAAAGTCCATATAGTGATAATGAAGAATATTAGTGGCACGGTGCACCTGGCAAGAGGATCTTCCTTAGTCCTCCAATGTTTCAAAGGAAACTAACAGTGACAAAACAAATGTCATGGGACTCATGAGTCCATACTTATAAGTTAGTAATATATCCAATCTTCATTGTATGATGACAACCATCTTGAGTAGGTCTCAAAATCCACATTTATTTATGATGTATAGAGTTCAAAACAAAGATCATCCTTGAAATTAAAGCATTATGTAGTAGACATGGCCAATAATTTTAATAGCCACCACAGCCACAGCCAACACGTGTTTCATCCTATGAGAATATGTTCTCTTAGGGACTTCATCAGGGCTGAAAGTAAATAAGAACAACGTCTAACATATAGAGTATAGGTCAATGGAATGAGCAGAAAACAACCAACTCAAACGGTGACAATAGTGAGAAAAAAGGAAACATGCTATATTGTGACTTATGTGATATTAATCAAAATAATACAACTATAATCTACCAGTTACAATATATATCAAAATGTACAAACACCCGGAATATCCAAGTCAATAAAAAAATGGAGCCATATCAATCAGAGCACCATGTGCAATGTCCTTAAGTGCCAAAGGTTCATAAAGTCAAATGTGCACGTCCCCATCAGAAAGCTAAATATAAGTGGAGTCTGGTTGTGAGTATAAGGATAGGGGCCAGGTTAATGGGAAAACTTAACAATAGTTTCTCCAAAATGTACAGATAAGTATGACAGGGGAAGATCTAATAGCGACCCATAGTATATCCTCCAATCAATCTTGAAGGACCTACCTTAACTTCAATTTATAGTGTATTGCGCAAATAATCCTCTAATGATAAATGCATGACCTGCAGAGACAGAATTTACATACTAAAATTCTCCAGTATACCTATACCATCCCGAATAAAAGACCGCCACCAAACAGTTAAAAAATAATAAAAAATCACCCAGGTAGATGAGCCACAACTAACCTTAATATACTATAATCATTCACAATCAATAACGATTTGAAGTCATCACCATGCGTACCTAGAGTAAAGTGAACACGAGAAAAACATCTGTGTGATAAGCCCGAACTACGTAAGTTCGAAAGTCAACATTCTATGTAACAAAAGCAATCTCAAGGAAACAAAATATAACCAGTTTATAATAATCCCTTAACCACTCACCTATCAAATCCTGGCTATTTAAATCTACATGGGGAACCCTACTGCGGTCCAATCCATCCGCAGCGTTCCCAGTAACGGAGAATTAAGTTGAAGCCGACCGATCGGGGAAGACTCTATTTGAAGCGTCCCCGCGTTTACTAGTTAGACATGGAAAGGGGACTGCACCACTTAAAGCGAAATACGGGCGCCATCTTGAAAGTATATAGATGTTGGAGGTAACATCTCCAATAATGTGGAACCAAAGGTCCTCCATTAGACTGAAAGGACGAAATAATACTGAAAAAATACTTTAGTAAAAGGTAAAAACAGCCCATAATCTGTCAGCGAAATATCTCTCAAGTAAAAAATAGTTAATAGTAAGATATTCGCCCAAGTACTACATGTTAACAGAATACCACCCCATAATGGAGACAGAGAAACCTTAGTATCCATCTTTAACAAAACAACCCAGATATTCCAAACACAAACCATTGGTAATCAAACTGACGAAATATCTTTGCAATACCAAAAGAAGGTGAAATTCCGAGATAACATCCATAATTAATAAGAGGGGGGTTAAGTAGGACGTGCCCCATTTAGACCCCATGTAACTTTGTAAGGCCAGTGCAAAACTCTGATCAATATAAGAGCTCCCCAAATCGTATGTCACTGTAGTACTGAAAGTTCATATATTACATAGGATTTGTAATACAATTCACAGTCTATATAATGCAATGTAAGTACATCAAAGAGCTAAATGCAAAGTCAAATCATAAGAAAATCACTGTACAGTCCATATCCCAAAGTATTGGTTCACAACTAACAATATTCAATGTAGATAACATCGGGATATTTTTGAGTCACACCATTAAAAAGGGGTATATTTATAATGAACTAACAATAAACTCTAAATAATAAAGACACTCATTGTTAAACACCCCAAGTCGGCAACACATTATAGGTTCTAATAGAATAGTTGGAAACAGTGATACATTAATCACCTAAGTAATATTCCATCTCAAAATTAGTGTTGAGACCGTCTTCCACCGCTCTGAGTTTTAAGATCTAATAACATTCCCTTCTTCTGAGGGCTAACTCTCTAATCCCCCCCGAGGGTCTCTCTTTATGAGATCAAAACCAAAGAATTCAAAACCACATGTGTTATTACGTTTTGGGCATTGTCGCATGTGACTAACTATAGGGTATCTCTCATCTTCCTGCCTCAGGGCTCTGAAATGTTCACTCGCCCTAGTTTTGAGTGGTCTGATAGTGCTGCCTATATAATATTGGCCACAATTACATAAGATCATATAAATGACAAAGTTACTATCACATGTGATATTGTGATTGATATTGTATTGTGCCCCAGTAGAGCTAAAACATGCTACAAAGTCCTCTTCAAGGCTACAGTTACGTCTTGCCCTCACCATCTCACCATATGGTATAGAGTTGATTTGGTGGATCGGATGTGCACTCTTTGCATGTAAGATAGAATTACAAGAAGTACTTTTTCTGTACAGACGACTCTCAATTTTATTGTCACAAATAAAAAGTTCCACATCTAGAAAAGCAACATTAGTCAGACTATGTTCAGAAGTAAAGTGGATATTAAAGTCATTAATGTTTAAATAATCTATAAACTCATAAAGTTTTTGTAGGTCACCTGTCCAGATCATCAAGCAGTCATCGATATATCTGCCCCAATAGAGTATGTCCGTGATCCAGGTACTGCCTTCTTTACTCCAAATCTTCTTTTGCTCGAACCACCCCATAAAAAGATTAGCATAAGCTGATGAGAATTTTGATCCCATAGCGACACCTTGTCTCTGGCAATACCATTCATTTTTAAATAAGAAAACATTATTATTCAAGATCAGATCGACCATGGTGATTAACATAGTGGTATGATCATAAAGGCTCGCTGGTCTTCTGTAAAGGAAATAACGTAGTGCTTCCTTTCCTAGTTCGTGATTAATACTGGTGTACAAAGAGGTAACATCAAGTGTGACTAAGATCATTCCTGGTTCCCAAGTCATATCACTTAATATACTGAGAATATGTTTAGTATCCTTAATATACGAAGGTAGGTTGCTTACAAATGGCTGTAAAAAAATGTCCACATATTCTGAGAGTCTCTCTGTAGGACCTCCTATACCTGAGACAATGGGCCTTTCAGGCGGGGATGTAGGGTTCTTATGTATTTTAGGTAGTATGTAAATACAAGGATTCCTGGGTCTATGAACCCGAAGGTACATATACTCTTCTTCTTTTAATTGCAAGCAATCTAAACATTCATGTAAGAATTTGTTGATTTTATTGGCCAGTGCGGGAATAGGGTCAGCAAGAATCTTCTCATAGCACGTACTGTCTCCTAGTTGTCTGAACATCTCTTGTTCATAATCTGAGGTATCCATAATCACAATATTCCCCCCTTTATCTGCCTCCCTTATGGTAATATCCTCATTAGTTCGTAACTGCCTCAAATTAGTCCTCTCTACTTCACTCAGATTAAGATGCCACACATGTTGTCGAGTAGCATTTTTCAATTCTAGTTTATTTAAGTCTCGCCAAACCACCTTAAAAAAGGTATCTATACCGTTATCCTTCATTAGGGTTGGTGTCCAAGTTGATTTATTCCTCAAACCACTAGGAAGAGTATCTGATGGAATATCCAGATCCGATAAAATTCGTGAAATAGTAGTCGGATCCTGATCGCAATTGGCGATAGATAGTAAAGTGGCCGTATCCTGAATGTCCTTGATGGACAAAGGATGATCATCGTTGAGAGCGTCCAAAAAAATATCATTCCGTTTATTATCAGTTTGGTTTATAAAATGTTTTTTCAATTTTAAACGTCTGATAAATTTGAAAAAGTCAATTTTAGTTCTCTGAAAGTCTCCGGCATCACCTGGACAGAAACCCAGCCCTTTGCTAAGCAATGTTAAATCATGGGTAGTGAGTTCAAGCTTAGAAAGGTTAATGACGGTAATAGTTTCTCTAACAGAGTCGCCTATTTGCCCTTGTTCCAAGATCGTGTTTTCATCCCTTTTCTTGTATCGATGTGCTCTGCCTTTCCCACCCCGTCTGGTTTTCCTGGATCTACCATACGCCGATTCGTCTCCCATTGTCCCTGTCTTATTCTTTGGACTTCTGCTAAAAAAGAGGGAGTACCTTGTTGTGCTACTATGTCCTGTCTAGCTATATTTGAACAAGCACTCGTATCACTGTTGTTAGTGGATACACTTTTAAGTGAGGATGAGGAGCCTGCTTCATAATTTTGTGAAGGTACATTCTTTTTAATTAGATGATCATATTTACGTGAAAAAGTGAAAATCCTACCATTTTTATAGTCCAACTCATCTCGTCTAAGTTTACGCGCTTTTCTTTGTGCGATCTCATTTTGATGTTGATCTAGAATTTCGTTCAAAATTTTATAATTTTTGGCAGTTGGTTCTTCCAAATTCATATTTTTAATGTCAGTTTCCAATTCTAAAATCTCTGATTGAAGTCTAGTCACTTTCCTATCTGAGTTTTCTATCAGGATATTCAGAAGTCTGAATGAACTTGAAATCAATTCTTGCTCCCAACTGTCCAAAAGATCTGGATCTAGATCATCGAAAGTGGGAAAAATGTGTGACCTCAATCCCCTGGGTATCCTGTTGAGTTTTGCATATTGTTTTAAGGTGGCCCCATCCCACCATTTAGATATCTCCTGTTTCTTCAATTTTTCCAATTTGAAAAATTTGTCACGGAGCCCCATTTTAGTATGTTGGGCACCCGTTGATTGTGGTTTAAGTATGGTCCCTGTCTGCTCTAAATTCCCAAAGATGTCTGCTGCTAATTTATCACGATCCATATTTTCAAAACAAAGTTGAGATAAGCAATATACAGTAAGTCAATAATGCAAAGGTCTGGAGCAGCACTCCTATGTTAAAAAGACAAAATTGAAACAGTGCTCACAAGGAAGAGATCCATAGGAAAAGGGCGCTCACAGAAAGTCCATATAGTGATAATGAAGAATATTAGTGGCACGGTGCACCTGGCAAGAGGATCTTCCTTAGTCCTCCAATGTTTCAAAGGAAACTAACAGTGACAAAACAAATGTCAGGGCACTCATGAGTCCATACTTATAAGTTAGTAATATATCCAATCTTCATTGTATGATGACAACCATCTTGAGTAGGTCTCAAAATCCACATTTATTTATGATGTATAGAGTTCAAAACAAAGATCATCCTTGAAATTAAAGCATTATGTAGTAGACATGGCCAATAATTTTAATAGCCACCACAGCCACAGCCAACACGTGTTTCATCCTATGAGAATATGTTCTCTTAGGGACTTCATCAGGGCTGAAAGTAAATAAGAACAACGTCTAACATATAGAGTATAGGTCAATGGAATGAGCAGAAAACAACCAACTCAAACGGTGACAATAGTGAGAAAAAAGGAAACATGCTATATTGTGACTTATGTGATATTAATCAAAATAATACAACTATAATCTACCAGTTACAATATATATCAAAATGTACAAACACCCGGAATATCCAAGTCAATAAAAAAATGGAGCCATATCAATCAGAGCACCATGTGCAATGTCCTTAAGTGCCAAAGGTTCATAAAGTCAAATGTGCACGTCCCCATCAGAAAGCTAAATATAAGTGGAGTCTGGTTGTGAGTATAAGGATAGGGGCCAGGTTAATGTGAAAACTTAACAATAGTCTCTCCAAAATGTACAGATAAGTATGACAGGGGAAGATCTAATAGCGACCCATAGTATATCCTCCAATCAATCTTGAAGGACCTACCTTAACTTCAATTTATAGTGTATTGCGCAAATAATCCTCTAATGATAAATGCATGACCTGCAGAGACAGAATTTACATACTAAAATTCTCCAGTATATCTATACCATCCCGAATAAAAGACCGCCACCAAACAGTTAAAAAATAATAAAAAATCACCCAGGTAGATGAGCCACAACTAACCTTAATATACTATAATCATTCACAATCAATAACGATTTGAAGTCATCACCATGCGTACCTAGAGTAAAGTGAACACGAGAAAAACATCTGTGTGATTAGCCCGAACTACGTAAGTTCGAAAGTCAACATTCTATGTAACAAAAGCAATCTCAAGGAAACAAAATATAACCAGTTTATAATAATCCCTTAACCACTCACCTATCAAATCCTGGCTATTTAAATCTACATGGGGAACCCCACTGCGGTCCAATCCATCCGCAGCGTTCCCAGTAACGGAGAATTAAGTTGAAGCCGACCGATCGGGGAAGACTCTATTTGAAGCGTCCCCGCGTTTACTAGTTAGACATGGAAAGGGGACTGCACCACTTAAAGCGAAATACGGGCGCCATCTTGAAAGTATATAGATGTTGGAGGTAACATCTCCAATAATGTGGAACCAAAGGTCCTCCATTAGACTGAAAGGACGAAATAATACTGAAAAAATACTTTAGTAAAAGGTAAAAACAGCCCATAATCTGTCAGCGAAATATCTCTCAAGTAAAAAATAGTTAATAGTAAGATATTCGCCCAAGTACTACATGTTAACAGAATACCACCCCATAATGGAGACAGAGAAACCTTAGTATCCATCTTTAACAAAACAACCCAGATATTCCAAACACAAACCATCGGTAATCAAACTGACGAAATATCTTTGCAA
Organism: Pleurodeles waltl; assembly: GCF_031143425.1. Classification (NCBI taxonomy): domain Eukaryota; kingdom Metazoa; phylum Chordata; class Amphibia; order Caudata; family Salamandridae; genus Pleurodeles; species Pleurodeles waltl. The sequence continues at coordinate 1,064,210,703 of NC_090437.1, forward strand.
TACCAAAAGAAGGTGAAATTCCGAGATAACATCCATAATTAATAAGAGGGGGGTTAAGTAGGACGTGCCCCATTTAGACCCCATGTAACTTTGTAAGGCCAGTGCAAAACTCTGATCAATATAAGAGCTCCCCAAATCGTATGTCACTGTAGTACTGAAAGTTAATATATTACATAGGATTTGTAATACAATTCACAGTCTATATAATGCAATGTAAGTACATCAAAGAGCTAAATGCAAAGTCAAATCATAAGAAAATCACTGTACAGTCCATATCCCAAAGTATTGGTTCACAACTAACAATATTCAATGTAGATAACATCGGGATATTTTTGAGTCACACCATTAAAAAGGGGTATATTTATAATGAACTAACAATAAACTCTAAATAATAAAGACACTCATTGTTAAACACCCCAAGTCGGCAACACATTATAGGTTCTAATAGAATAGTTGGAAACAGTGATACATTAATCACCTAAGTAATATTCCATCTCAAAATTAGTGTTGAGACCGTCTTCCACCGCTCTGAGTTTTAAGATCTAATAACATTCCCTTCTTCTGAGGGCTAACTCTCTAATCCCCCCCGAGGGTCTCTCTTTATGAGATCAAAACCAAAGAATTCAAAACCACATGTGTTATTACGTTTTGGGCATTATCGCATGTGACTAACTATAGGGTATCTCTCATCTTCCTGCCTCAGGGCTCTGAAATGTTCACTCACCCTAGTTTTGAGTGGTCTGATAGTGCTGCCTATATAATATTGGCCACAATTACATAAGATCATATCAATGACAAAGTTATTATCACATGTGATATTGTGATTGATATTGTATTGTGCCCCAGTAGAGCTAATGAATGTGGAGATACCTGACTTGGCCCATCTACACATGCCACAATGTCCACACTTGTAGAAACCTTTACTACGGCTACTGAGCCAATTACAGTAGTTCTGTTTGTTGCGAAAATTGGGACATAGAATATTCTTGGGAGTCCTACCTCTCCTAAAGGTAAAAACTGGAGTACTAGGGATCACTTTTCTGAGAATAGGGTCCGCTGTTAAAATATACCAATACCTATTCATACAGGCCCTCAATAGGGTGTCTGGTTTTGTATAGTTGACTATACATCGAATAGTATTATCTCTAGGTCTCGATTTTTGACCGAGTATGTCAGATCTTTTTAGACGCAACGCCCTCTCACGGGCATTGTTAATCACCTTGGACGAGTATCCCCGTGCCTTGAATCTATTACCCATATCCTCAATACATGCTACAAAGTCCTCTTCAAGGCTACAGTTACGTCTTGCCCTCACCATCTCACCATATGGTATAGAGTTGATTTGGTGGATCGGATGTGCACTCTTTGCATGTAAGATAGAATTACAAGAAATACTTTTTCTGTACAGACGACTCTCAATTTTATTGTCACAAATAAAAAGTTCCACATCTAGAAAAGCAACATTAGTCAGACTATGTTCAGAAGTAAAGTGGATATTAAAGTCATTAATGTTTAAATAATCTATAAACTCATAAAGTTTTTGTAGGTCACCTGTCCAGATCATCAAGCAGTCATCGATATATCTGCCCCAATAGAGTATGTCTGTGATCCAGGTACTACCTTCTTTACTCCAAATCTTCTTTTGCTCGAACCACCCCATAAAAAGATTAGCATAAGCTGATGAGAATTTTGATCCCATAGCGACACCTTGTCTCTGGCAATACCATTCATTTTTAAATAAGAAAACATTATTATTCAAGATCAGATCGACCATGGTGATTAACATAGTGGTATGATCATAAAGGCTCGCTGGTCTTCTGTCAAGGAAATAACGTAGTGCTTCCTTTCCTAGTTCGTGATTAATACTGGTGTACAAAGAGGTAACATCAAGTGTGACTAAGATCATTCCTGGTTCCCAAGTCATATCACTTAATATACTGAGAATATGTTTAGTATCCTTAATATACGAAGGTAGGTTGCTTACAAATGGCTGTAAAAAAATGTCCACATATTCTGAGAGTCTCTCTGTAGGACCTCCTATACCTGAGACAATGGGCCTACCAGGCGGGGATGTAGGGTTCTTATGTATTTTAGGTAGTATGTAAATACAAGGATTCCTGGGTCTATGAACCCGAAGGTACATATACTCTTCTTCTTTTAATAGCAAGCAATCTAAACATTCATGTAAGAATTTGTTGATTTTATTGGCCAGTGCGGGAATAGGGTCAGCAAGAATCTTCTCATAGCACGTACTGTCTCCTAGTTGTCTGAACATCTCTTGTTCATAATCTGAGGTATCCATAATCACAATATTCCCCCCTTTATCTGCCTCCCTTATGGTAATATCCTCATTAGATTGTAACTGCCTCAAATTAGTCCTCTCTACTTCACTCAGATTAAGATGCCACACATGTTGTCGAGTAGCATTTTTCAATTCTAATTTATTTAAGTCTCGCCAAACCACCTTAAAAAAGGTATCTATACCGTTATCCTTCATTAGGGTTGGTGTCCAAGTTGATTTATTCCTCAAACCACTAGGAAGAGTATCTGATGGAATATCCAGATCCGATAAAATTCGTGAAATAGTAGTCGGATCCTGATCGCAATTGGCGATAGATAGTAAAGTGGCCGTATCCTGAATGTCCTTGATGGACAAAGGATGATCATCGTTGAGAGCGTCCAAAAAAATATCATTCCGTTTATTATCAGTTTGGTTTATAAAATGTTTTTTCAATTTTAAACGTCTGATAAATTTGAAAAAATCAATTTTAGTTCTCTGAAAGTCTCCGGCATCACCTGGACAGAAACCCAGCCCTTTGCTAAGCAATGTTAAATCATGGGTAGTGAGTTCAAGTTTAGAAAGGTTAATGACGGTAATAGTTTCTCTAACAGAGTCGCCTATTTGCCCTTGTTCCAAGATCGTGTTTTCATCCCTTTTCTTGTATCGATGTGCTCTGCCTCTCCCACCCCGTCTGGTTTTCCTGGATCTACCATACGCCGATTCGTCTCCCATTGTCCCTGTCTTATTCTTTGGACTTCTGCTAAAAAAGAGGGAGTACCTTGTTGTGCTACTATGTCCTGTCTAGCTATATTTGAACAAGCACTCGTATCACTGTTGTTAGTGGATACACTTTTAAGTGAGGATGAGGAGCCTGCTTCATAATTTTGTGAAGGTACATTCTTTTTAATTAGATGATCATATTTACGTGAAAAAGTGAAAATCCTACCATTTTTATAGTCCAACTCATCTCGTCTAAGTTTACGCGCTTTTCTTTGTGCGATCTCATTTTGATGTTGATCTAGAATTTCGTTCAAAATTTTATAATTTTTGGCAGTTGGTTCTTCCAAATTCATATTTTTAATGTCAGTTTCCAATTCTAAAATCTCTGATTGAAGTCTAGTCACTTTCCTATCTGAGTTTTCTATCAGGATATTCAGAAGTCTGAATGAACTTGAAATCAATTCTTGCTCCCAACTGTCCAAAAGATCTGGATCTAGATCATCGAAAGTGGGAAAAATGTGTGACCTCAATCCCCTGGGTATCCTGTTGAGTTTTGCATATTGTTTTAAGGTGGCCCCATCCCACCATTTAGATATCTCCTGTTTCTTCAATTTTTCCAATTTGAAAAATTTGTCACGGAGCCCCATTTTAGTATGTTGGGCACCCGTTGATTGTGGTTTAAGTATGGTCCCTGTCTGCTCTAAATTCCCAAAGATGTCTGCTGCTAATTTATCACGATCCATATTTTCAAAACAAAGTTGAGATAAGCAATATACAGTAAGTCAATAATGCAAAGGTCTGGAGCAGAACTCCTATGTTAAAAAGACAAAATTGAAACAGTGCTCACAAGGAAGAGATCCATAGGAAAAGGGCGCTCACAGAAAGTCCATATAGTGATAATGAAGAATATTAGTGGCACGGTGCACCTGGCAAGAGGATCTTCCTTAGTCCTCCAATGTTTCAAAGGAAACTAACAGTGACAAAACAAATGTCAGGGCACTCATGAGTCCATACTTATAAGTTAGTAATATATCCAATCTTCATTGTATGATGACAACCATCTTGAGTAGGTCTCAAAATCCACATTTATTTATGATGTATAGAGTTCAAAACAAAGATCATCCTTGAAATTAAAGCATTATGTAGTAGACATGGCCAATAATTTTAATAGCCACCACAGCCACAGCCAACACGTGTTTCATCCTATGAGAATATGTTCTCTTAGGGACTTCATCAGGGCTGAAAGTAAATAAGAACAACGTCTAACATATAGAGTATAGGTCAATGGAATGAGCAGAAAACAACCAACTCAAACGGTGACAATAGTGAGAAAAAAGGAAACATGCTATATTGTGACTTATGTAATATTAATCAAAATAATACAACTATAATCTACCAGTTACAATATATATCAAAATGTACAAACACCCGGAATATCCAAGTCAATAAAAAAATGGAGCCATATCAATCAGAGCACCATGTGCAATGTCCTTAAGTGCCAAAGGTTCATAAAGTCAAATGTGCACGTCCCCATCAGAAAGCTAAATATAAGTGGAGTCTGGTTGTGAGTATAAGGATAGGGGCCAGGTTAATGTGAAAACTTAACAATAGTCTCTCCAAAATGTACAGATAAGTATGACAGGGGAAGATCTAATAGCGACCCATAGTATATCCTCCAATCAATCTTGAAGGACCTACCTTAACTTCAATTTATAGTGTATTGCGCAAATAATCCTCTAATGATAAATGCATGACCTGCAGAGACAGAATTTACATACTAAAATTCTCCAGTATACCTATACCATCCCGAATAAAAGACCGCCACCAAACAGTTAAAAAATAATAAAAAATCACCCAGGTAGATGAGCCACAACTAACCTTAATATACTATAATCATTCACAATCAATAACGATTTGAAGTCATCACCATGCGTACCTAGAGTAAAGTGAACACGAGAAAAACATCTGTGTGATAAGCCCGAACTACGTAAGTTCGAAAGTCAACATTCTATGTAACAAAAGCAATCTCAAGGAAACAAAATATAACCAGTTTATAATAATCCCTTAACCACTCACCTATCAAATCCTGGCTATTTAAATCTACATGGGGAACCCCACTGCGGTCCAATCCATCCGCAGCGTTCCCAGTAACGGAGAATTAAGTTGAAGCCGACCGATCGGGGAAGACTCTATTTGAAGCGTCCCCGCGTTTACTAGTTAGACATGGAAAGGGGACTGCACCACTTAAAGCGAAATACGGGCGCCATCTTGAAAGTATATAGATGTTGGAGGTAACATCTCCAATAATGTGGAACCAAAGGTCCTCCATTAGACTGAAAGGACGAAATAATACTGAAAAAATACTTTAGTAAAAGGTAAAAACAGCCCATAATCTGTCAGCGAAATATCTCTCAAGTAAAAAATAGTTAATAGTAAGATATTCGCCCAAGTACTACATGTTAACAGAATACCACCCCATAATGGAGACAGAGAAACCTTAGTATCCATCTTTAACAAAACAACCCAGATATTCCAAACACAAACCATTGGTAATCAAACTGACGAAATATCTTTGCAATACCAAAAGAAGGTGAAATTCCGAGATAACATCCATAATTAATAAGAGGGGGGTTAAGTAGGACGTGCCCCATTTAGACCCCATGTAACTTTGTAAGGCCAGTGCAAAACTCTGATCAATATAAGAGCTCCCCAAATCGTATGTCACTGTAGTACTGAAAGTTCATATATTACATAGGATTTGTAATACAATTCACAGTCTATATAATGCAATGTAAGTACATCAAAGAGCTAAATGCAAAGTCAAATCATAAGAAAATCACTGTACAGTCCATATCCCAAAGTATTGGTTCACAACTAACAATATTCAATGTAGATAACATCGGGATATTTTTGAGTCACACCATTAAAAAGGGGTATATTTATAATGAACTAACAATAAACTCTAAATAATAAAGACACTCATTGTTAAACACCCCAAGTCGGCAACACATTTTAGGTTCTAATAGAATAGTTGGAAACAGTGATACATTAATCACCTAAGTAATATTCCATCTCAAAATTAGTGTTGAGACCGTCTTCCACCGCTCTGAGTTTTAAGATCTAATAACATTCCCTTCTTCTGAGGGCTAACTCTCTAATCCCCCCCGAGCGTCACTCTTTATGAGATCAAAACCAAAGAATTCAAAACCACATGTGTTATTACGTTTTGGGCATTGTCGCATGTGACTAACTATAGGGTATCTCTCATCTTCCTGCCTCAGGGCTCTGAAATGTTCACTCACCCTAGTTTTGAGTGGTCTGATAGTGCTGCCTATATAATATTGGCCACAATTACATAAGATCATATAAATGACAAAGTTACTATCACATGTGATATTGTGATTGATATTGTATTGTGCCCCAGTAGAGCTAATGAATGTGGAGATACCTGACTTGGCCCATCTACACATGCCACAATGTCCACACTTGTAGAAACCTTTACTACGGCTACTGAGCCAATTATAGTAGTTCTGTTTGTTGCGAAAATTGGGACATAGAATATTCTTGGGAGTCCTACCTCTCCTAAAGGTAAAAACTGGAGTACTAGGGATCACTTTTCTGAGAATAGGGTCCGCTGTTAAAATATACCAATACCTATTCATACAGGCCCTCAATAGGGTGGCTGGTTTTGGTTAGTTGACTATACATCGAATAGTATTATCTCTAGGTCTCGATTTTTGACCGAGTATGTCAGATCTTTTTAGACGCAACGCCCTCTCACGGGCATTGTTAATCACCTTGGACGAGTATCCCCGTGCCTTGAATCTATTACCCATATCCTCAATACATGCTACAAAGTCCTCTTCAAGGCTACAGTTACGTCTTGCCCTCACCATCTCACCATATGGTATAGAGTTGATTTGGTGGATCGGATGTGCACTCTTTGCATGTAAGATAGAATTACAAGAAGTACTTTTTCTGTACAGACGACTCTCAATTTTATTGTCACAAATAAAAAGTTCCACATCTAGAAAAGCAACATTAGTCAGACTATGTTCAGAAGTAAAGTGGATATTAAAGTCATTAATGTTTAAATAATCTATAAACTCATAAAGTTTTTGTAGGTCACCTGTCCAGATCATCAAGCAGTCATCGATATATCTGCCCCAATAGAGTATGTCCGTGATCCAGGTACTACCTTCTTTACTCCAAATCTTCTTTTGCTCGAACCACCCCATAAAAAGATTAGCATAAGCTGATGAGAATTTTGATCCCATAGCGACACCTTGTCTCTGGCAATACCATTCATTTTTAAATAAGAAAACATTATTATTCAAGATCAGATCGACCATGGTGATTAACATAGTGGTATGATCATAAAGGCTCGCTGGTCTTCTGTCAAGGAAATAACGTAGTGCTTCCTTTCCTAGTTCGTGATTAATACTGGTGTACAAAGAGGTAACATCAAGTGTGACTAAGATCATTCCTGGTTCCCAAGTCATATCACTTAATATACTGAGAATATGTTTAGTATCCTTAATATACGAAGGTAGGTTGCTTACAAATGGCTGTAAAAAAATGTCCACATATTCTGAGAGTCTCTCTGTAGGACCTCCTATACCTGAGACAATGGGCCTACCAGGCGGGGATGTAGGGTTCTTATGTATTTTAGGTAGTATGTAAATACAAGGATTCCTGGGTCTATGAACCCGAAGGTACATATACTCTTCTTCTTTTAATAGCAAGCAATCTAAACATTCATGTAAGAATTTGTTGATTTTATTGGCCAGTGCGGGAATAGGGTCAGCAAGAATCTTCTCATAGCACGTACTGTCTCCTAGTTGTCTGAACATCTCTTGTTCATAATCTGAGGTATCCATAATCACAATATTCCCCCCTTTATCTGCCTCCCTTATGGTAATATCCTCATTAGATTGTAACTGCCTCAAATTAGTCCTCTCTACTTCACTCAGATTAAGATGCCACACATGTTGTCGAGTAGCATTTTTCAATTCTAGTTTATTTAAGTCTCGCCAAACCACCTTAAAAAAGGTATCTATACCGTTATCCTTCATTAGGGTTGGTGTCCAAGTTGATTTATTCCTCAAACCACTAGGAAGAGTATCTGATGGAATATCCAGATCCGATAAAATTCGTGAAATAGTAGTCGGATCCTGATCGCAATTGGCGATAGATAGTAAAGTGGCCGTATCCTGAATGTCCTTGATGGACAAAGGATGATCATCGTTGAGAGCGTCCAAAAAAATATCATTCCGTTTATTATCAGTTTGGTTTATAAAATGTTTTTTCAATTTTAAACGTCTGATAAATTTGAAAAAATCAATTTTAGTTCTCTGAAAGTCTCCGGCATCACCTGGACAGAAACCCAGCCCTTTGCTAAGCAATGTTAAATCATGGGTAGTGAGTTCAAGCTTAGAAAGGTTAATGACGGTAATAGTTTCTCTAACAGAGTCGCCTATTTGCCCTTGTTCCAAGATCGTGTTTTCATCCCTTTTCTTGTATCGATGTGCTCTGCCTCTCCCACCCCGTCTGGTTTTCCTGGATCTACCATACGCCGATTCGTCTCCCATTGTCCCTGTCTTATTCTTTGGACTTCTGCTAAAAAAGAGGGAGTACCTTGTTGTTCTACTATGTCCTGTCTAGCTATATTTGAACAAGCACTCGTATCACTGTTGTTAGTGGATACACTTTTAAGTGAGGATGAGGAGCCTGCTTCATAATTTTGTGAAGGTACATTCTTTTTAATTAGATGATCATATTTACGTGAAAAAGTGAAAATCCTACCATTTTTATAGTCCAACTCATCTCGTCTAAGTTTACGCGCTTTTCTTTGTGCGATCTCATTTTGATGTTGATCTAGAATTTCGTTCAAAATTTTATAATTTTTGGCAGTTGGTTCTTCCAAATTCATATTTTTAATGTCAGTTTCCAATTCTAAAATCTCTGATTGAAGTCTAGTCACTTTCCTATCTGAGTTTTCTATCAGGATATTCAGAAGTCTGAATGAACTTGAAATCAATTCTTGCTCCCAACTGTCCAAAAGATCTGGATCTAGATCATCGAAAGTGGGAAAAATGTGTGACCTCAATCCCCTGGGTATCCTGTTGAGTTTTGCATATTGTTTTAAGGTGGCCCCATCCCACCATTTAGATATCTCCTGTTTCTTCAATTTTTCCAATTTGAAAAATTTGTCACGGAGCCCCATTTTAGTATGTTGGGCACCCGTTGATTGTGGTTTAAGTATGGTCCCTGTCTGCTCTAAATTCCCAAAGATGTCTGCTGCTAATTTATCACGATCCATATTTTCAAAACAAAGTTGAGATAAGCAATATACAGTAAGTCAATAATGCAAAGGTCTGGAGCAGCACTCCTATGTTAAAAAGACAAAATTGAAACAGTGCTCACAAGGAAGAGATCCATAGGAAAAGGGCGCTCACAGAAAGTCCATATAGTGATAATGAAGAATATTAGTGGCACGGTGCACCTGGCAAGAGGATCTTCCTTAGTCCTCCAATGTTTCAAAGGAAACTAACAGTGACAAAACAAATGTCAGGGCACTCATGAGTCCATACTTATAAGTTAGTAATATATCCAATCTTCATTGTATGATGACAACCATCTTGAGTAGGTCTCAAAATCCACATTTATTTATGATGTATAGAGTTCAAAACAAAGATCATCCTTGAAATTAAAGCATTATGTAGTAGACATGGCCAATAATTTTAATAGCCACCACAGCCACAGCCAACACGTGTTTCATCCTATGAGAATATGTTCTCTTAGGGACTTCATCAGGGCTGAAAGTAAATAAGAACAACGTCTAACATATAGAGTATAGGTCAATGGAATGAGCAGAAAACAACCAACTCAAACGGTGACAATAGTGAGAAAAAAGGAAACATGCTATATTGTGACTTATGTGATATTAATCAAAATAATACAACTATAATCTACCAGTTACAATATATATCAAAATGTACAAACACCCGGAATATCCAAGTCAATAAAAAAATGGAGCCATATCAATCAGAGCACCATGTGCAATGTCCTTAAGTGCCAAAGGTTCATAAAGTCAAATGTGCACGTCCCCATCAGAAAGCTAAATATAAGTGGAGTCTGGTTGTGAGTATAAGGATAGGGGCCAGGTTAATGTGAAAACTTAACAATAGTCTCTCCAAAATGTACAGATAAGTATGACAGGGGAAGATCTAATAGCGACCCATAGTATATCCTCCAATCAATCTTGAAGGACCTACCTTAACTTCAATTTATAGTGTATTGCGCAAATAATCCTCTAATGATAAATGCATGACCTGCAGAGACATAATTTACATACTAAAATTCTCCAGTATACCTATACCATCCCGAATAAAAGACCGCCACCAAACAGTTAAAAAATAATAAAAAATCACCCAGGTAGATGAGCCACAACTAACCTTAATATACTATAATCATTCACAATCAATAACGATTTGAAGTCATCACCATGCGTACCTAGAGTAAAGTGAACACGAGAAAAACATCTGTGTGATAAGCCCGAACTACGTAAGTTTGAAAGTCAACATTCTATGTAACAAAAGCAATCTCAAGGAAACAAAATATAACCAGTTTATAATAATCCCTTAACCACTCACCTATCAAATCCTGGCTATTTAAATCTACATGGGGAACCCCACTGCGGTCCAATCCATCCGCAGCGTTCCCAGTAACGGAGAATTAAGTTGAAGCCGACCGATCGGGGAAGACTCTATTTGAAGCGTCCCCGCGTTTACTAGTTAGACATGGAAAGGGGACTGCACCACTTAAAGCGAAATACGGGCGCCATCTTGAAAGTATATAGATGTTGGAGGTAACATCTCCAATAATGTGGAACCAAAGGTCCTCCATTAGACTGAAAGGACGAAATAATACTGAAAAAATACTTTAGTAAAAGGTAAAAACAGCCCATAATCTGTCAGCGAAATATCTCTCAAGTAAAAAATAGTTAATAGTAAGATATTCGCCCAAGTACTACATGTTAACAGAATACCACCCCATAATGGAGACAGAGAAACCTTAGTATCTATCTTTAACAAAACAACCCAGATATTCCAAACACAAACCATTGGTAATCAAACTGACGAAATATCTTTGCAATACCAAAAGAAGGTGAAATTCCGAGATAACATCCATAATTAATAAGAGGGGGGTTAAGTAGGACGTGCCCCATTTAGACCCCATGCAACTTTGTAAGGCCAGTGCAAAACTCTGATCAATATAAGAGCTCCCCAAATCGTATGTCACTGTAGTACTGAAAGTTCATATATTACATAGGATTTGTAATACAATTCACAGTCTATATAATGCAATGTAAGTACATCAAAGAGCTAAATGCAAAGTCAAATCATAAGAAAATCACTGTACAGTCCATATCCCAAAGTATTGGTTCACAACTAACAATATTCAATGTAGATAACATCGGGATATTTTTGAGTCACACCATTAAAAAGGGGTATATTTATAATGAACTAACAATAAACTCTAAATAATAAAGACACTCATTGTTAAACACCCCAAGTCGGCAACACATTATAGGTTCTAATAGAATAGTTGGAAACAGTGATACATTAATCACCTAAGTAATATTCCATCTCAAAATTAGTGTTGAGACCGTCTTCCACCGCTCTGAGTTTTAAGATCTAATAACATTGCCTTCTTCTGAGGGCTAACTCTCTAATCCCCCCCGAGCGTCTCTCTTTATGAGATCAAAACCAAAGAATTCAAAACCACATGTGTTATTACGTTTTGGGCATTGTCGCATGTGACTAACTATAGGGTATCTCTCATCTTCCTGCCTCAGGGCTCTGAAATGTTCACTCGCCCTAGTTTTGAGTGGTCTGATAGTGCTGCCTATATAATATTGGCCACAATTACATAAGATCATATAAATGACAAAGTTACTATCACATGTGATATTGTGATTGATATTGTATTGTGCCCCAGTAGAGCTAAAACATGCTACAAAGTCCTCTTCAAGGCTACAGTTACGTCTTGCCCTCACCATCTCACCATATGGTATAGAGTTGATTTGGTGGATCGGATGTGCACTCTTTGCATGTAAGATAGAATTACAAGAAGTACTTTTTCTGTACAGACGACTCTCAATTTTATTGTCACAAATAAAAAGTTCCACATCTAGAAAAGCAACATTAGTCAGACTATGTTCAGAAGTAAAGTGGATATTAAAGTCATTAATGTTTAAATAATCTATAAACTCATAAAGTTTTTGTAGGTCACCTGTCCAGATCATCAAGCAGTCATCGATATATCTGCCCCAATAGAGTATGTCCGTGATCCAGGTACTACCTTCTTTACTCCAAATCTTCTTTTGCTCGAACCACCCCATAAAAAGATTAGCATAAGCTGATGAGAATTTTGATCCCATAGCGACACCTTGTCTCTGGCAATACCATTCATTTTTAAATAAGAAAACATTATTATTCAAGATCAGATCGACCATGGTGATTAACATAGTGGTATGATCATAAAGGCTCGCTGGTCTTCTGTAAAGGAAATAACGTAGTGCTTCCTTTCCTAGTTCGTGATTAATACTGGTGTACAAAGAGGTAACATCAAGTGTGACTAAGATCATTCCTGGTTCCCAAGTCATATCACTTAATATACTGAGAATATGTTTAGTATCCTTAATATACGAAGGTAGGTTGCTTACAAATGGCTCTAAAAAAATGTCCACATATTTTGAGAGTCTCTCTGTAGGACCTCCTATACCTGAGACAATGGGCCTACCAGGCGGGGATGTAGGGTTCTTATGTATTTTAGGTAGTATGTAAATACAAGGATTCCTGGGTCTATGAACCCGAAGGTACATATACTCTTCTTCTTTTAATAGCAAGCAATCTAAACATTCATGTAAGAATTTGTTGATTTTATTGGCCAGTGCGGGAATAGGGTCAGCAAGAATCTTCTCATAGCACGTACTGTCTCCTAGTTGTCTGAACATCTCTTGTTCATAATCTGAGGTATCCATAATCACAATATTCCCCCCTTTATCTGCCTCCCTTATGGTAATATCCTCATTAGATCGTAACTGCCTCAAATTAGTCCTCTCTACTTCACTCAGATTAAGATGCCACACATGTTGTCGAGTAGCATTTTTCAATTCTAGTTTATTTAAGTCTTGCCAAACCACCTTAAAAAAGGTATCTATACCGTTATCCTTCATTAGGGTTGGTGTCCAAGTTGATTTATTCCTCAAACCACTAGGAAGAGTATCTGATGGAATATCCAGATCTGATAAAATTCGTGAAATAGTAGTCGGATCCTGATCGCAATTGGCGATAGATAGTAAAGTGGCCGTATCCTGAATGTCCTTGATGGACAAAGGATGATCATCGTTGAGAGAGTCCAAAAAAATATCATTCCGTTTATTATCAGTTTGGTTTATAAAATGTTTTTTCAATTTTAAACGTCTGATAAATTTGAAAAAGTCAATTTTAGTTCTCTGAAAGTCTCCGGCATCACCTGGACAGAAACCCAGCCCTTTGCTAAGCAATGTTAAATCATGGGTAGTGAGTTCAAGCTTAGAAAGGTTTATGACGGTAATAGTTTCTCTAACAGAGTCGCCTATTTGCCCTTGTTCCAAGATCGTGTTTTCATCCCTTTTCTTGTATCGATGTGCTCTGCCTCTCCCACCCCGTCTGGTTTTCCTGGATCTACCATACGCCGATTCGTCTCCCATTGTCCCTGTCTTATTCTTTGGACTTCTGCTAAAAAAGAGGGAGTACCTTGTTGTGCTACTATGTCCTGTCTAGCTATATTTGAACAAGCACTCGTATCACTGTTGTTAGTGGATACACTTTTAAGTGAGGATGAGGAGCCTGCTTCATAATTTTGTGAAGGTACATTCTTTTTAATTAGATGATCATATTTACGTGAAAAAGTGAAAATCCTACCATTTTTATAGTCCAACTCATCTCGTCTAAGTTTACGCGCTTTTCTTTGTGCGATCTCATTTTGATGTTGATCTAGAATTTCGTTCAAAATTTTATAATTTTTGTCAGTTGGTTCTTCCAAATTCATATTTTTAATGTCAGTTTCCAATTCTAAAATCTCTGATTGAAGTCTAGTCACTTTCCTATCTGAGTTTTCTATCAGGATATTCATAAGTCTGAATGAACTTGAAATCAATTCTTGCTCCCAACTGTCCAAAAGATCTGGATCTAGATCATCGAAAGTGGGAAAAATGTCTGACCTCAATCCCCTGGGTATCCTGTTGAGTTTTGCATATTGTTTTAAGGTGGCCCCATCCCACCATTTAGATATCTCCTGTTTCTTCAATTTTTCCAATTTGAAAAATTTGTCACGGAGCCCCATTTTAGTATGTTGGGCACCCGTTGATTGTGGTTTAAGTATGGTCCCTGTCTGCTCTAAATTCCCAAAGATGTCTGCTACTAATTTATCACGATCCATATTTTCAAAACAAAGTTGAGATAAGCAATATACAGTAAGTCAATAATGCAAAGGTCTGGAGCAGCACTCCTATGTTAACAAGACAAAATTTAAACAGTGCTCACAAGGAAGAGATCCATAGGAAAAGGGCGCTCACAGAAAGTCCATATAGTGATAATGAAGAATATTAGTGGCACGGTGCACCTGGCAAGAGGATTTCCTTAGTCCTCCAATGTTTCAAGGGAAACTGACAGTGACAAAACAAATGTCAGGGCACTCATGAGTCCATACTTATAAGTTAGTAATATATCCAATCTTCATTGTATGATGACAACCATCTTGAGTAGGTCTCAAAATCCACATTTATTTATGATGTATAGAGTTCAAAACAAAGATCGTCCTTGAAATTAAAGCATTATGTAGTAGACATGGCCAATGATTTTAATAGCCACCACAGCCACAGCCAACACGTGTTTCATCATGTGAGAATATGGGGCCAGATGTAGGAAAGGAATTGCAACTCGCAAACGGCAAAAACTGCCGTTTGCGAGTTGCAAATCACATTTTCCTATGCAGAAATGCATTCTGCGAGTCGGACCGACTCGCAAAATGCATTTCAGAATCGCAAATAGAAAGGGGTGTTCCCTTCCTATTTGCGATTCCTAGTGGTATGCAATACCATTTGCGACCGCATATGCGGTCGCAAATGGTGTTGCAGTTACCATCCACTTCAAGTGGATGGTAACCCACTCGCAAATTGGAAGGGGTCCCCATGAGAGCCCTTCCAGTTTGTGACTGGACCCAAAAACATTTTTTCAGGGCAGGGAGTGGTCCAAGGGACCACTCCCTGCCCTGAAAAAATACCGAAACTAAAGGTTTCGTTTTTTTTTTTTAAGTGCAGCTCGTTTTCCTTTAAGGAAAATGGGCTACACTTAAAAAAAAGAAAACTGCTTTATTTAAAACAGTCACGAACACGGAGGTCTGCTGACTACAGCAGGCCTCCATGTTTGCGAGTGCCCACAGTCGGTATGGGGCCGCAATTTGCGACCCACCTCATGAATTTTCATGAGGTGGGTCATTGCGACCCCATACCGACTTGCAGACGTTGTCTGAGACACCGTTCTGCTTAACATTTTGCGACTTGCTAACAGCGAGTCGCAATGATTTGCTATTTGCCAGTCGCAAAATGTTATTTTGCTACATCTGGCCCATGTTCTCTTAGGGACTTCATCAGGGCTGAAAGTAAATAAGAACAACGTCTAACATATAGGTCAATGGAATGAGCAGAAAACAACCAACTCAAACGGTGACAATAGTGAGAAAAAAGGAAACATGCTATATTGTGACTTATGTGATATTAATCAAAATATTACAACTATAATCTACCAGTTACAATATATATCAAAATGTACAAACACCCGGAATATCCAAGTCAATAAAAAAATGGAGCCATATCAATCAGAGCACCATGTGCAATGTCATTAAGTGCCAAAGGTTCATAAAGTAAAATGTGCACGTCCCCATCAGAAAGCTAAATATAAGTGGAGTCTGGTTGTGAGTATAAGGATAGGGGCCAGGTTAATGTGAAAACTTAACAATAGTCTCTCCAAAATGTACAGATAAGTATGACAGGGGAAGATCTAATAGCGGCCCATAGTATATCCTCCAATCAATCTTGAAGGACCTACCTTAACTTCAATTTATAGGGCCTGATTCTGACCCCGGCGGTAAGGAACCGCCGGGGCCAGGGTCGGCGGGAGCACCGCCAACAGGCTGGCGGTGCCCCGCAGGGCATTCTGACCGCATCGGTTTTGCCGCGGTCAGAAGTGGAAAACCGGCGGTCTCCCGCCGGTTTTCCGCTGCCCATTAGAATCCTCCATGGCGGCGCAGCTCGCTGCGCCGCCATGGGGATTCTGACAGCCCATACCGCCATCCTGTTCCTGGCGGTTCTCCCGCCAGGAACAGGATGGCGGTATGGGTTGCCGTGGGGCCCCTGAGCCAATTATAGTAGTTCTGTTTGTTGCGAAAATTGGGACATAGAATATTCTTGAGAGTCCTACCTCTCCTAAAGGTAAAAACTGGAGTACTAGGGTTCACTTTTCTGAGAATAGGGTCCGCTGTTAAAATATACCAATACCTATTCATACAGGCCCTCAATAGGGTGGCTGGTTTTGTATAGTTGACTATACATCGAATAGTATTATCTCTAGGTCTCGATTTTTGACCGAGTATGTCAGATCTTTTTAGACGCAACGCCCTCTCACGGGCATTGTTAATCACCTTGGACGAGTATCCCCGTGCCTTGAATCTATTACCCATATCCTCAATACATGCTACAAAGTCCTCTTCAAGGCTACAGTTACGTCTTGCCCTCACCATCTCACCATATGGTATAGAGTTGATTTGGTGGATCAGATGTGCACTCTTTGCATGTAAGATAGAATTACAAGAAGTACTTTTTCTGTACAGACGACTCTCAATTTTATTGTCACAAATAAAAAGTTCCACATCTAGAAAAGCAACATTAGTCAGACTATGTTCAGAAGTAAAGTGGATATTAAAGTCATTAATGTTTAAATAATCTATAAACTCATAAAGTTTTTGTAGGTCACCTGTCCAGATCATCAAGCAGTCATCGATATATCTGCCCCAATAGAGTATGTCCGTGATCCAGGTACTACCTTCTTTACTCCAAATCTTCTTTTGCTCGAACCACCCCATAAAAAGATTAGCATAAGCTGATGAGAATTTTGATCCCATAGCGACACCTTGTCTCTGGCAATACCATTCATTTTTAAATAAGAAAACATTATTATTCAAGATCAGATCGACCATGGTGATTAACATAGTGGTATGATCATAAAGGCTCGCTGGTCTTCTGTCAAGGAAATAACGTAGTGCTTCCTTTCCTAGTTCGTGATTAATACTGGTGTACAAAGAGGTAACATCAAGTGTGACTAAGATCATTCCTGGTTCCCAAGTCATATCACTTAATATACTGAGAATATGTTTAGTATCCTTAATATACGAAGGTAGGTTGCTTACAAATGGCTGTAAAAAAATGTCCACATATTCTGAGAGTCTCTCTGTAGGACCTCCTATACCTGAGACAATGGGCCTACCAGGCGGGGATGTAGGGTTCTTATGTATTTTAGGTAGTATGTAAATACAAGGATTCCTGGGTCTATGAACCCGAAGGTACATATACTCTTCTTCTTTTAATAGCAAGCAATCTAAACATTCATGTAAGAATTTGTTGATTTTATTGGCCAGTGCGGGAATAGGGTCAGCAAGAATCTTCTCATAGCACGTACTGTCTCCTAGTTGTCTGAACATCTCTTGTTCATAATCTGAGGTATCCATAATCACAATATTCCCCCCTTTATCTGCCTCCCTTATGGTAATATCCTCATTAGATTGTAACTGCCTCAAATTAGTCCTCTCTACTTCACTCAGATTAAGATGCCACACATGTTGTCGAGTAGCATTTTTCAATTCTAATTTATTTAAGTCTCGCCAAACCACCTTAAAAAAGGTATCTATACCGTTATCCTTCATTAGGGTTGGTGTCCAAGTTGATTTATTCCTCAAACCACTAGGAAGAGTATCTGATGGAATATCCAGATCCGATAAAATTCGTGAAATAGTAGTCGGATCCTGATCGCAATTGGCGATAGATAGTAAAGTGGCCGTATCCTGAATGTCCTTGATGGACAAAGGATGATCATCGTTGAGAGCGTCCAAAAAAATATCATTCCGTTTATTATCAGTTTGGTTTATAAAATGTTTTTTCAATTTTAAACGTCTGATAAATTTGAAAAAATCAATTTTAGTTCTCTGAAAGTCTCCGGCATCACCTGGACAGAAACCCAGCCCTTTGCTAAGCAATGTTAAATCATGGGTAGTGAGTTCAAGTTTAGAAAGGTTAATGACGGTAATAGTTTCTCTAACAGAGTCGCCTATTTGCCCTTGTTCCAAGATCGTGTTTTCATCCCTTTTCTTGTATCGATGTGCTCTGCCTCTCCCACCCCGTCTGGTTTTCCTGGATCTACCATACGCCGATTCGTCTCCCATTGTCCCTGTCTTATTCTTTGGACTTCTGCTAAAAAAGAGGGAGTACCTTGTTGTGCTACTATGTCCTGTCTAGCTATATTTGAACAAGCACTCGTATCACTGTTGTTAGTGGATACACTTTTAAGTGAGGATGAGGAGCCTGCTTCATAATTTTGTGAAGGTACATTCTTTTTAATTAGATGATCATATTTACGTGAAAAAGTGAAAATCCTACCATTTTTATAGTCCAACTCATCTCGTCTAAGTTTACGCGCTTTTCTTTGTGCGATCTCATTTTGATGTTGATCTAGAATTTCGTTCAAAATTTTATAATTTTTGGCAGTTGGTTCTTCCAAATTCATATTTTTAATGTCAGTTTCCAATTCTAAAATCTCTGATTGAAGTCTAGTCACTTTCCTATCTGAGTTTTCTATCAGGATATTCAGAAGTCTGAATGAACTTGAAATCAATTCTTGCTCCCAACTGTCCAAAAGATCTGGATCTAGATCATCGAAAGTGGGAAAAATGTGTGACCTCAATCCCCTGGGTATCCTGTTGAGTTTTGCATATTGTTTTAAGGTGGCCCCATCCCACCATTTAGATATCTCCTGTTTCTTCAATTTTTCCAATTTGAAAAATTTGTCACGGAGCCCCATTTTAGTATGTTGGGCACCCGTTGATTGTGGTTTAAGTATGGTCCCTGTCTGCTCTAAATTCCCAAAGATGTCTGCTGCTAATTTATCACGATCCATATTTTCAAAACAAAGTTGAGATAAGCAATATACAGTAAGTCAATAATGCAAAGGTCTGGAGCAGAACTCCTATGTTAAAAAGACAAAATTAAAACAGTGCTCACAAGGAAGAGATCCATAGGAAAAGGGCGCTCACAGAAAGTCCATATAGTGATAATGAAGAATATTAGTGGCACGGTGCACCTGGCAAGAGGATCTTCCTTAGTCCTCCAATGTTTCAAAGGAAACTAACAGTGACAAAACAAATGTCAGGGCACTCATGAGTCCATACTTATAAGTTAGTAATATATCCAATCTTCATTGTATGATGACAACCATCTTGAGTAGGTCTCAAAATCCACATTTATTTATGATGTATAGAGTTCAAAACAAAGATCATCCTTGAAATTAAAGCATTATGTAGTAGACATGGCCAATAATTTTAATAGCCACCACAGCCACAGCCAACACGTGTTTCATCCTATGAGAATATGTTCTCTTAGGGACTTCATCAGGGCTGAAAGTAAATAAGAACAACGTCTAACATATAGAGTATAGGTCAATGGAATGAGCAGAAAACAACCAACTCAAACGGTGACAATAGTGAGAAAAAAGGAAACATGCTATATTGTGACTTATGTAATATTAATCAAAATAATACAACTATAATCTACCAGTTACAATATATATCAAAATGTACAAACACCCGGAATATCCAAGTCAATAAAAAAATGGAGCCATATCAATCAGAGCACCATGTGCAATGTCCTTAAGTGCCAAAGGTTCATAAAGTCAAATGTGCACGTCCCCATCAGAAAGCTAAATATAAGTGGAGTCTGGTTGTGAGTATAAGGATAGGGGCCAGGTTAATGTGAAAACTTAACAATAGTCTCTCCAAAATGTACAGATAAGTATGACAGGGGAAGATCTAATAGCGACCCATAGTATATCCTCCAATCAATCTTGAAGGACCTACCTTAACTTCAATTTATAGTGTATTGCGCAAATAATCCTCTAATGATAAATGCATGACCTGCAGAGACAGAATTTACATACTAAAATTCTCCAGTATACCTATACCATCCCGAATAAAAGACCGCCACCAAACAGTTAAAAAATAATAAAAAATCACCCAGGTAGATGAGCCACAACTAACCTTAATATACTATAATCATTCACAATCAATAACGATTTGAAGTCATCACCATGCGTACCTAGAGTAAAGTGAACACGAGAAAAACATCTGTGTGATAAGCCCGAACTACGTAAGTTCGAAAGTCAACATTCTATGTAACAAAAGCAATCTCAAGGAAACAAAATATAACCAGTTTATAATAATCCCTTAACCACTCACCTATCAAATCCTGGCTATTTAAATCTACATGGGGAACCCCACTGCGGTCCAATCCATCCGCAGCGTTCCCAGTAACGGAGAATTAAGTTGAAGCCGACCGATCGGGGAAGACTCTATTTGAAGCGTCCCCGCGTTTACTAGTTAGACATGGAAAGGGGACTGCACCACTTAAAGCGAAATACGGGCGCCATCTTGAAAGTATATAGATGTTGGAGGTAACATCTCCAATAATGTGGAACCAAAGGTCCTCCATTAGACTGAAAGGACGAAATAATACTGAAAAAATACTTTAGTAAAAGGTAAAAACAGCCCATAATCTGTCAGCGAAATATCTCTCAAGTAAAAAATAGTTAATAGTAAGATATTCGCCCAAGTACTACATGTTAACAGAATACCACCCCATAATGGAGACAGAGAAACCTTAGTATCTATCTTTAACAAAACAACCCAGATATTCCAAACACAAACCATTGGTAATCAAACTGACGAAATATCTTTGCAATACCAAAAGAAGGTGAAATTCCGAGATAACATCCATAATTAATAAGAGGGGGGTTAAGTAGGACGTGCCCCATTTAGACCCCATGCAACTTTGTAAGGCCAGTGCAAAACTCTGATCAATATAAGAGCTCCCCAAATCGTATGTCACTGTAGTACTGAAAGTTCATATATTACATAGGATTTGTAATACAATTCACAGTCTATATAATGCAATGTAAGTACATCAAAGAGCTAAATGCAAAGTCAAATCATAAGAAAATCACTGTACAGTCCATATCCCAAAGTATTGGTTCACAACTAACAATATTCAATGTAGATAACATCGGGATATTTTTGAGTCACACCATTAAAAAGGGGTATATTTATAATGAACTAACAATAAACTCTAAATAATAAAGACACTCATTGTTAAACACCCCAAGTCGGCAACACATTATAGGTTCTAATAGAATAGTTGGAAACAGTGATACATTAATCACCTAAGTAATATTCCATCTCAAAATTAGTGTTGAGACCGTCTTCCACCGCTCTGAGTTTTAAGATCTAATAACATTGCCTTCTTCTGAGGGCTAACTCTCTAATCCCCCCCGAGCGTCTCTCTTTATGAGATCAAAACCAAAGAATTCAAAACCACATGTGTTATTACGTTTTGGGCATTGTCGCATGTGACTAACTATAGGGTATCTCTCATCTTCCTGCCTCAGGGCTCTGAAATGTTCACTCGCCCTAGTTTTGAGTGGTCTGATAGTGCTGCCTATATAATATTGGCCACAATTACATAAGATCATATAAATGACAAAGTTACTATCACATGTGATATTGTGATTGATATTGTATTGTGCCCCAGTAGAGCTAAAACATGCTACAAAGTCCTCTTCAAGGCTACAGTTACGTCTTGCCCTCACCATCTCACCATATGGTATAGAGTTGATTTGGTGGATCGGATGTGCACTCTTTGCATGTAAGATAGAATTACAAGAAGTACTTTTTCTGTACAGACGACTCTCAATTTTATTGTCACAAATAAAAAGTTCCACATCTAGAAAAGCAACATTAGTCAGACTATGTTCAGAAGTAAAGTGGATATTAAAGTCATTAATGTTTAAATAATCTATAAACTCATAAAGTTTTTGTAGGTCACCTGTCCAGATCATCAAGCAGTCATCGATATATCTGCCCCAATAGAGTATGTCCGTGATCCAGGTACTACCTTCTTTACTCCAAATCTTCTTTTGCTCGAACCACCCCATAAAAAGATTAGCATAAGCTGATGAGAATTTTGATCCCATAGCGACACCTTGTCTCTGGCAATACCATTCATTTTTAAATAAGAAAACATTATTATTCAAGATCAGATCGACCATGGTGATTAACATAGTGGTATGATCATAAAGGCTCGCTGGTCTTCTGTAAAGGAAATAACGTAGTGCTTCCTTTCCTAGTTCGTGATTAATACTGGTGTACAAAGAGGTAACATCAAGTGTGACTAAGATCATTCCTGGTTCCCAAGTCATATCACTTAATATACTGAGAATATGTTTAGTATCCTTAATATACGAAGGTAGGTTGCTTACAAATGGCTCTAAAAAAATGTCCACATATTTTGAGAGTCTCTCTGTAGGACCTCCTATACCTGAGACAATGGGCCTACAAGGCGGGGATGTAGGGTTCTTATGTATTTTAGGTAGTATGTAAATACAAGGATTCCTGGGTCTATGAACCCGAAGGTACATATACTCTTCTTCTTTTAATAGCAAGCAATCTAAACATTCATGTAAGAATTTGTTGATTTTATTGGCCAGTGCGGGAATAGGGTCAGCAAGAATCTTCTCATAGCACGTACTGTCTCCTAGTTGTCTGAACATCTCTTGTTCATAATCTGAGGTATCCATAATCACAATATTCCCCCCTTTATCTGCCTCCCTTATGGTAATATCCTCATTAGATCGTAACTGCCTCAAATTAGTCCTCTCTACTTCACTCAGATTAAGATGCCACACATGTTGTCGAGTAGCATTTTTCAATTCTAGTTTATTTAAGTCTTGCCAAACCACCTTAAAAAAGGTATCTATACCGTTATCCTTCATTAGGGTTGGTGTCCAAGTTGATTTATTCCTCAAACCACTAAGAAGAGTATCTGATGGAATATCCAGATCTGATAAAATTCGTGAAATAGTAGTCGGATCCTGATCGCAATTGGCGATAGATAGTAAAGTGGCCGTATCCTGAATGTCCTTGATGGACAAAGGATGATCATCGTTGAGAGAGTCCAAAAAAATATCATTCCGTTTATTATCAGTTTGGTTTATAAAATGTTTTTTCAATTTTAAACGTCTGATAAATTTGAAAAAGTCAATTTTAGTTCTCTGAAAGTCTCCGGCATCACCTGGACAGAAACCCAGCCCTTTGCTAAGCAATGTTAAATCATGGGTAGTGAGTTCAAGCTTAGAAAGGTTTATGACGGTAATAGTTTCTCTAACAGAGTCGCCTATTTGCCCTTGTTCCAAGATCGTGTTTTCATCCCTTTTCTTGTATCGATGTGCTCTGCCTCTCCCACCCCGTCTGGTTTTCCTGGATCTACCATACGCCGATTCGTCTCCCATTGTCCCTGTCTTATTCTTTGGACTTCTGCTAAAAAAGAGGGAGTACCTTGTTGTGCTACTATGTCCTGTCTAGCTATATTTGAACAAGCACTCGTATCACTGTTGTTAGTGGATACACTTTTAAGTGAGGATGAGGAGCCTGCTTCATAATTTTGTGAAGGTACATTCTTTTTAATTAGATGATCATATTTACGTGAAAAAGTGAAAATCCTACCATTTTTATAGTCCAACTCATCTCGTCTAAGTTTACGCGCTTTTCTTTGTGCGATCTCATTTTGATGTTGATCTAGAATTTCGTTCAAAATTTTATAATTTTTGTCAGTTGGTTCTTCCAAATTCATATTTTTAATGTCAGTTTCCAATTCTAAAATCTCTGATTGAAGTCTAGTCACTTTCCTATCTGAGTTTTCTATCAGGATATTCAGAAGTCTGAATGAACTTGAAATCAATTCTTGCTCCCAACTGTCCAAAAGATCTGGATCTAGATCATCGAAAGTGGGAAAAATGTCTGACCTCAATCCCCTGGGTATCCTGTTGAGTTTTGCATATTGTTTTAAGGTGGCCCCATCCCACCATTTAGATATCTCCTGTTTCTTCAATTTTTCCAATTTGAAAAATTTGTCACGGAGCCCCATTTTAGTATGTTGGGCACCCGTTGATTGTGGTTTAAGTATGGTCCCTGTCTGCTCTAAATTCCCAAAGATGTCTGCTACTAATTTATCACGATCCATATTTTCAAAACAAAGTTGAGATAAGCAATATACAGTAAGTCAATAATGCAAAGGTCTGGAGCAGCACTCCTATGTTAACAAGACAAAATTTAAACAGTGCTCACAAGGAAGAGATCCATAGGAAAAGGGCGCTCACAGAAAGTCCATATAGTGATAATGAAGAATATTAGTGGCACGGTGCACCTGGCAAGAGGATTTCCTTAGTCCTCCAATGTTTCAAGGGAAACTGACAGTGACAAAACAAATGTCAGGGCACTCATGAGTCCATACTTATAAGTTAGTAATATATCCAATCTTCATTGTATGATGACAACCATCTTGAGTAGGTCTCAAAATCCACATTTATTTATGATGTATAGAGTTCAAAACAAAGATCGTCCTTGAAATTAAAGCATTATGTAGTAGACATGGCCAATGATTTTAATAGCCACCACAGCCACAGCCAACACGTGTTTCATCATGTGAGAATATGGGGCCAGATGTAGGAAAGGAATTGCAACTCGCAAACGGCAAAAACTGCCGTTTGCGAGTTGCAAATCACATTTTCCTATGCAGAAATGCATTCTGCGAGTCGGACCGACTCGCAAAATGCATTTCAGAATCGCAAATAGAAAGGGGTGTTCCCTTCCTATTTGCGATTCCTAGTGGTATGCAATACCATTTGCGACCGCAAATGCGGTCGCAAATGGTGTTGCAGTTACCATCCACTTCAAGTGGATGGTAACCCACTCGCAAATTGGAAGGGGTCCCCATGAGAGCCCTTCCAGTTTGTGACTGGACCCAAAAACATTTTTTCAGGGCAGGGAGTGGTCCAAGGGACCACTCCCTGCCCTGAAAAAATACCGAAACTAAAGGTTTCGTTTTTTTTTTTAAGTGCAGTTCGTTTTCCTTTAAGGAAAATGGGCTACACTTAAAAAAAAGAAAACTGCTTTATTTAAAACAGTCACGAACACGGAGGTCTGCTGACTACAGCAGGCCTCCATGTTTGCGAGTGCCCACAGTCGGTATGGGGCCGCAATTTGCGACCCACCTCATGAATTTTCATGAGGTGGGTCATTGCGACCCCATACCGACTTGCAGACGTTGTCTGAGACACCGTTCTGCTTAACATTTTGCGACTTGCTAACAGCGAGTCGCAATGATTTGCTATTTGCCAGTCGCAAAATGTTATTTTGCTACATCTGGCCCATGTTCTCTTAGGGACTTCATCAGGGCTGAAAGTAAATAAGAACAACGTCTAACATATAGGTCAATGGAATGAGCAGAAAACAACCAACTCAAACGGTGACAATAGTGAGAAAAAAGGAAACATGCTATATTGTGACTTATGTGATATTAATCAAAATATTACAACTATAATCTACCAGTTACAATATATATCAAAATGTACAAACACCCGGAATATCCAAGTCAATAAAAAAATGGAGCCATATCAATCAGAGCACCATGTGCAATGTCATTAAGTGCCAAAGGTTCATAAAGTAAAATGTGCACGTCCCCATCAGAAAGCTAAATATAAGTGGAGTCTGGTTGTGAGTATAAGGATAGGGGCCAGGTTAATGTGAAAACTTAACAA
The DNA here is from genome assembly GCF_031143425.1 of Pleurodeles waltl. Lineage (NCBI taxonomy): Eukaryota > Metazoa > Chordata > Amphibia > Caudata > Salamandridae > Pleurodeles > Pleurodeles waltl. The sequence continues at coordinate 1,064,236,722 of NC_090437.1, forward strand.
TAGTCTCTCCAAAATGTACAGATAAGTATGACAGGGGAAGATCTAATAGCGGCCCATAGTATATCCTCCAATCAATCTTGAAGGACCTACCTTAACTTCAATTTATAGGGCCTGATTCTGACCCCGGCGGTAAGGAACCGCCGGGGCCAGGGTCGGCGGGAGCACCGCCAACAGGCTGGCGGTGCCCCGCAGGGCATTCTGACCGCATCGGTTTTGCCGCGGTCAGAAGTGGAAAACCGGCGGTCTCCCGCCGGTTTTCCGCTGCCCATTAGAATCCTCCATGGCGGCGCAGCTCGCTGCGCCGCCATGGGGATTCTGACAGCCCATACCGCCATCCTGTTCCTGGCGGTTCTCCCGCCAGGAACAGGATGGCGGTATGGGTTGCCGTGGGGCCCCTGAGCCAATTATAGTAGTTCTGTTTGTTGCGAAAATTGGGACATAGAATATTCTTGAGAGTCCTACCTCTCCTAAAGGTAAAAACTGGAGTACTAGGGTTCACTTTTCTGAGAATAGGGTCCGCTGTTAAAATATACCAATACCTATTCATACAGGCCCTCAATAGGGTGGCTGGTTTTGTATAGTTGACTATACATCGAATAGTATTATCTCTAGGTCTCGATTTTTGACCGAGTATGTCAGATCTTTTTAGACGCAACGCCCTCTCACGGGCATTGTTAATCACCTTGGACGAGTATCCCCGTGCCTTGAATCTATTACCCATATCCTCAATACATGCTACAAAGTCCTCTTCAAGGCTACAGTTACGTCTTGCCCTCACCATCTCACCATATGGTATAGAGTTGATTTGGTGGATCGGATGTGCACTCTTTGCATGTAAGATAGAATTACAAGAAGTACTTTTTCTGTACAGACGACTCTCAATTTTATTGTCACAAATAAAAAGTTCCACATCTAGAAAAGCAACATTAGTCAGACTATGTTCAGAAGTAAAGTGGATATTAAAGTCATTAATGTTTAAATAATCTATAAACTCATAAAGTTTTTTTAGGTCACCTGTCCAGATCATCAAGCAGTCATCGATATATCTGCCCCAATAGAGTATGTCCGTGATCCAGGTACTACCTTCTTTACTCCAAATCTTCTTTTGCTCGAACCACCCCATAAAAAGATTAGCATAAGCTGATGAGAATTTTGATCCCATAGCGACACCTTGTCTCTGGCAATACCATTCATTTTTAAATAAGAAAACATTATTATTCAAGATCAGATCGACCATGGTGATTAACATAGTGGTATGATCATAAAGGCTCGCTGGTCTTCTGTAAAGGAAATAACGTAGTGCTTCCTTTCCTAGTTCGTGATTAATACTGGTGTACAAAGAGGTAACATCAAGTGTGACTAAGATCATTCCTGGTTCCCAAGTCATATCACTTAATATACTGAGAATATGTTTAGTATCCTTAAAATACGAAGGTAGGTTGCTTACAAATGGCTGTAAAAAAATGTCCACATATTCTGAGAGTCTCTCTGTAGGACCTCCTATACCTGAGACAATGGGCCTACCAGGCGGGGATGTAGGGTTCTTATGTATTTTAGGTAGTATGTAAATACAAGGATTAATGGGTCTATGAACCCGAAGGTACATATACTCTTCTTCTTTTAATAGCAAGCAATCTAAACATTCATGTAAGAATTTGTTGATTTTATTGGCCAGTGCGGGAATAGGGTCAGCAAGCATCTTCTCATAGCACGTACTGTCTCCTAGTTGTCTGAACATCTCTTGTTCATAATCTGAGGTATCCATAATCACAATATTCCCCCCTTTATCTGCCTCCCTTATGGTAATATCCTCATTAGATCGTAACTGCCTCAAATTAGTCCTCTCTACTTCACTCAGATTAAGATGCCACACATGTTGTCGAGTAGCATTTTTCAATTCTAGTTTATTTAAGTCTTGCCAAACCACCTTAAAAAAGGTATCTATACTGTTATCCTTCATTAGGGTTGGTATCCAAGTTGATTTATTCCTCAAACCACTAGGAAGAGTATCTGATGGAATATCCAGATCCGATAAAATTCGTGAAATAGTAGTCGGATCCTGATCGCAATTGGCGATAGATAGTAAAGTGGCCGTATCCTGAATGTCCTTGATGGACAAAGGATGATCATCGTTGAGAGAGTCCCAAAAAATATAATTCCGTTTATTATCAGTTTGGTTTATAAAATGTTTTTTCAATTTTAAACGTCTGATAAATTTGAAAAAGTCAATTTTAGTTCTATGAAAGTCTCCGGCATCACCTGGACAGAAACCCAGCCCTTTGCTAAGCAATGTTAAATCATGGGTAGTGAGTTCAAGCTTAGAAAGGTTAATGACGGTAATAGTTTCTCTAACAGAGTCGCCTATTTGCCCTTGTTCCAAGATCGTGTTTTCATCCCTTTTCTTGTATCGATGTGCTCTGCCTCTCCCACCCCATCTGGTTTTCCTGGATCTACCATACGCCGATTCGTCTCCCATTGTCCCTGTCTTATTCTTTGGACTTCTGCTAAAAAAGAGGGAGTACCTTGTTGTGCTACTATGTCCTGTCTAGCTATATTTGAACAAGCACTCGTATCACTGTTGTTAGTGGATACACTTTTAAGTGAGGATGAGGAGCCTGCTTCATAATTTTGTGAAGGTACATTCTTTTTAATTAGATGATCATATTTACGTGAAAAAGTGAAAATCCTACCATTTTTATAGTCCAACTCATCTCGTCTAAGTTTACGCGCTTTTCTTTGTGCGATCTCATTTTGATGTTGATCTAGAATTTCGTTCAAAATTTTATAATTTTTGGCAGTTGGTTCTTCCAAATTCATATTTTTAATGTCAGTTTCCAATTCTAAAATCTCTGATTGAAGTCTAGTCACTTTCCTATCTGAGTTTTCTATCAGGATATTCATAAGTCTGAATGAACTTGAAATCAATTCTTGCTCCCAACTGTCCAAAAGATCTGGATCTAGATCATCGAAAGTGGGAAAAATGTCTGACCTCAATCCCCTGGGTATCCTGTTGAGTTTTGCATATTGTTTTAAGGTGGCCCCATCCCACCATTTAGATATCTCCTGTTTCTTCAATTTTTCCAATTTGAAAAATTTGTCACGGAGCCCCATTTTAGTATGTTGGGCACCCGTTGATTGTGGTTTAAGTATGGTCCCTGTCTGCTCTAAATTCCCAAAGATGTCTGCTACTAATTTATCACGATCCATATTTTCAAAACAAAGTTGAGATAAGCAATATACAGTAAGTCAATAATGCAAAGGTCTGGAGCAGCACTCCTATGTTAACAAGACAAAATTGAATCAGTGCTCACAAGGAAGAGATCCATAGGAAAAGGGCGCTCACAGAAAGTCCATATAGTGATAATGAAGAATATTAGTGGCACGGTGCACCTGGCAAGAGGATCTTCCTTAGTCCTCCTGTGAGAAAACAGGGCTGATTGCAGAGGCCCCATAACTTTTTGCCCCCATTTTCCACTTTTTGCTGGTGTTTTCCTGACTTTAAAGGTGCCCTGGGTACTGCTAACCAGTCCCAGGCCCTGTGCTCTGTCTAAAATGGATATGCAAATTAGGCTAATTATAATTGGCTAAGTTAACCTACCTATAAGTCCCTAGTATGTGGTAGGGCATGTAGGTTTAGGGACCACAGCATAGGTGGTGCACACCTAGGTGCATTGCTGAGGTGCCCAGTGTCATTTTAAAAGCAAGCCTGCCTTGCTGGCTGCTTTTAAATTAAAGTTATATGCAAATTCGACTTTGGAATTAAAGGTACTTCCAAAGTCTTAAACTACCTTATTTTTACATATAAGTCACCCCTAAGGTGTGCCCTATGTGCCCCTAGGGCTGGGTGCCATGTAACTATAAGCAGGGACTTTATAAAAATAGATTTATAAGCCCTGGTGAGGTAAAAACAGCCAAATTCGTTTTTCCCTCATTGAAGTAAATGGCCTTCATAGGCTAGAATGGGCAGACTTTATTTTAAATTTTAAAGTCTCCTTAAATGTTACATACCAAGAATTTGGTATCAAATTGATTGTTGTAATAAATCCCACAACTTCCAGTTGTTGGATTTAATATAACTTGTCCAGGTAAAAAGTTTAGACTTTACCTAAAAAGTTGCCAATTTCAGCTCTGCATTGTTTTTGCTGCTGTGCTCTGATTGGCCAGCCTGCAGCAGCTTCTGCCAGGCTGCCTTGATGAGGTGTGAAGTGGCCAGACTTCACACAAAGGAATGTGCTTGGGGGAGAGAATCTCCGCTCAGCAGATGGTGAGGCAGGAAGGGGGAGGGCTGCCAAACTGGTCTTCAAAGGCAGAGAAGGACATTTGCAGTACCCAGCAACACCCCCACATCCTGCAACCCCAGACAGCTAGGTGCCCCCTTGATTAGATTAGGAGAGGGCAGGAGAGGGGTGTGTTTATGATTTTTAGCCACACCAGTGGGTGGGCTCAGCCAGATATAACCTCCAAAAATCAGATTCATCCATGTTGGATTTTTAGAGACTGTTGCCTTCTGGGATGGATTTTTGCCACACTTCCCAGGAAGTGGTCATCACAGGGGGACGACCCTGTCCCTGATTGGAGAACCAGGGCCCCCCTGCTTTTCACCCAGGAGCAAGGATAAAACTGGCAGACCTGCACCCACACCTCAGATCCCCTCCAGAATTCAACAAGAAAGGAACTAAAGAAGAAGAAGGACTGCCCTGCTGGACCCCTGGCCTGCACCTGGAACCTGCACTCAGAAGGACTGCACCAGCTGCACACTTGGGCTTCACCACAAGAAGGACTTTGCCTGGCTTCAACTGGTTCAAGGAGGGACTCCCTGTTTGCTACAGGTGAAAAATTGCTAAACCAGAGTCCCCTGCACCAACTCCTGAAGAAAGCGACCAGCGGACCACTGTCCAGTGGCCAAAAAGGAGTTTGCGCCAGGTGCATTCTGGGAGTTGAAGTCCGCACCCCCAAGGACCATCACAGAACTTCTGGACCCTTGGGGTGAGCTGTGGACCCCAAAAGAACCTTAAAAGAACATCTGGGTGAAGCCCCAGAAGTTTGGAAAAGATTGGAGAATTTTTGAAAAAAAGCTCCATAAAGTGACCGACCCGACGCGGAAATTCTAGCCGGCTTGCCTCAACCGCGACCCGGCCTGACTTCGTGGTTCGTCCCGGTAAAGAAAAACATCCAAAAAAGAGACTAAGTCCGAACGTAAAAAGTTGACCGGGACCTTCCAGCCATCGTATCCGAGAAGGGCTCCACGGACGTCGGATCAAGATCCAGGTTTACCCCGGTCGAAGGATTTTCATCTCGAAAAAACGACTAAGTCCGAAGGTAAAAATCACCACCGAGGAAACCGACTTCGCGTATCCGGACAAGGGCTCCAGGAGGTCGGATCCAACTGGCATGTTCGTCCCGGGGAAGAAAAACATAAAAAAAAAGACTAAGTCAGAAGGTAACTTTTTAACCGAGGCCTCCCGCGACTTGTAGCCGAGCAGGGCTCCATCGCGGTCGGCCTGAAAGTTTGACTTTGCCCCGGTCCTGGTGCAACCAGATGACCCGATTGGCGCTTTTTGTTTCTAAGCGCTAGAAAATAATAATACTTTAAAAATTCATATCTCCGGTTCCCCTGAACCGATTTTAATCGTTTTTGTGTCATTTTAAAGATAAAAATATAAGCTATTTTTATAAATTGGTTTCGGATTTTTATACTGTTTCCTGTGTTTTATTTAATTACTGTCTTGTGATATTTGAATGCTTTACACTTTGTCTCCTAAATTAAGCCTTGACGCTCGATGCCAAGCTACCAAGGGTAGAGCTGGGATTAATTTACTGAGACCTAACTGTACCTATGTGGAGGTTTGTGGCTTGTTGCTAGGTGTAGGTACCTACCTGCCCTACCAATAACCCATTTTCCAACATAATTGGAAGCAGCGACGGGATCCTGTACTTGTGTTCAATATCACGTTACAGTTTTAGATAAAACAAATTAAAAATCCTTTAAATTGTCCTAGTTCAAAAATTGTTTTTAATTTTTAATTTTAATTTTTTTTAATTAATTTGGATTAATTTCAATTATTGAATTTTTGTAATTTTTCTAAATTCTTGTTACCAATTTTTGCAAAAAGTTTTTGTTGACACAAAACTAGGGAACCATGGAGCTTGATCTGGCTAGCCTACCCACACTGACAGTAGTCCAGCTTAGGGGGTTGTGTATTGAGAGAGGGTTGCCTGCAACCACTGATCTCAGGAAGCAAATCCTGATTAAATCCCTGACAGCATGGGCTGAGGCCCAAGGGCTAGGCACAGAGGAAGCTCCAGAGGGGGAAGAAAAAGGGGAAGATGCTAACTCTAACCACTCAGGGGAGGGAAGGCATCTGAGCCTAAGTGAGGAAGAGGAAGAACTGTCCTCAGTAGACACAGTCACTAGGGGCAGACCCAAAGCTAGTGGTAGGAAGGGGGTCCCTTCAGGAGGAGAGAACCCATCCATCAGAGAAAGAGAGCTGGAGGCCCAGCTAGCATACATAGCTTTGGAAGCAGAGAAGCTGGCCCTAGAAAAGAAAAAGTGGGCATACAAAGAGAAAAGAGATGGAAGCAGCGATAAAGAAGCTGAGGTGTCCATGGGTGGGGGAGTTTGCCCCAGGTTACCCAAGGGGGTAGTTCCTGCTTATGTAGAGGGGGATGACATAGATAAGTGGCTGGGGGCCTTTGAGAGGGCACTCCAAATGAGAAGGGTTAGGCCTCAATACTGGGGTTCCCTTTTGTGGGAGTTGGTCCCCAACTCAGGGAGGGATAGGCTTCTGAGCTTAAGGGGGGATGAGGCAGATTCATACCCTAGTATGAAGAGGTGCTTAGTCAAGAAGTTTGGTCTGACCCCAGAGCAATATAGAATGAAGTTCAGGGACACCCAGAAGGTCAGTACCCAGTCTTGGGTTGACTTTGTGGACATTTCACTAAAGGCACTAGAGGGCTGGATTATTGGCAACAAAGTAAATACTTATGAGGGGTTATACAATCTGATCATGAGAGAGCACATCTTGACCAATTGTATCCAAGAAAGGTTACGCCAGCATCTAGTGGACTCTAAGCTGACCAACCCTAGAGAGCTAGGGGAGGCAGCTGATGAGTGGTTGAGAACCAGGGTGGTTGTCAAGTCCCAGGGGGGAGACTCCAAGAAGGGGGGGTCAGGTCCCCAAAAACCTAAGGAGGGAGGTGGTAAGCCCACCACAGAGACTCCCTCTGTACCCCAGAACCCTAAGAAGGAGGAGAGTAAATCCCACTCCCACTCTGACAAGCAGAGACAGGGAGACCCAGGGTTAAAAAAACTCTTGGACAGTAGGGCTTGCTTTGACTGTCAGCAGACAGGTCACTTCAGAGGAGATGCAGCCTGTCCAAGGAAGGTGGTTAGCACTGGGCTGTCCAGTGTAGCCATAGAGGAGGATTCCTCAGATGATGAAGTCCTCCTAGCATTGTGCTGGGAGACAGGACCAGATGGTAAGCTGGTGATCCCTGAGGGTGGGAGTAGGCACTTCCACCACATTCAAGTGAATGGGATCCCTACCACTGGCCTGAGGGACACCTGTGCCAGTCACACTATAGTGAGTGACCGGTTAGTGACGCCAGACATGTATGTCCCAGGAAAGACAAAGAAAGTCAGGATAGCCACAGGGGAGGTCACCTCCAAACCTGTAGCCATAGTGCCCCTAGAGAGGGAGGGTATCCTTGACTGGATTAGGGTGGTAGTCAGTGCTGACCTTCCCCTAGATTGTATCCTGGGCAATGACCTCCCAGAGGTGAGTCTGGTCACAGATGGGGTGGTCGCCCAGGGCGCCCCCCCAACCCAAAGTCCTGGGGAGTCAGTCCCTACAGTTAGGAGACAGGGGTCCCCAAGAAAAGGAAAGAAGAAAAGGAAGGGTAGGCCACTCTTAAAGAGAGTTCCAGGGAGCCAAAGGCCTTCTGCCCCAGTAGGGGGGGAGCCCAGAGTTGGCACTGGTGAGGCCTCACCTGACCCCAAGGAAGTCCTGAGTAGTCAGGCAGCTGTCCAGATGCAAGGTGTTGCCCCTGCACTGACAGAAGGGAGAGTGGAAGGAGGTTGTCTGCCACAGGAGGTGGTAGCCCCCCACTCTAGACAGCAAGAGGGGTGCCAGGACCCCAAAGATGCCCCTAAAGCAGCTCAGCCACCTGTCAGTGGAGAGCTTAGGGTGTGGTTCTGGGTACTGACAGCTGTCAGTAGCCTCTGCTGGGTGCTAGCCTTCCAGGCAGCACTGTACTTGGCCTGGGAGGCAGACCCCAGGGCCAATAGCAAAGTAGGCCCCCTGACCCTATTGGTCATGGTGGGGTTGCTCAAGTGTTGGGTGACCTCTTTGGGTAAGCTAGGTGTTGCCCTAGCAAAGTTTGGAGTAGGGGAGGTGGGCACCTCACTACCCAAGTTGGCAGAGAGAAAGGAGGAAGACCCCCCTAGAGGAAAGTTTCAGTTTGTGTTGGGTCCTTTTACTGTTGGGATGGCTTCACTACCCATAGGGAGTGACCCTGACAGGAGGATATAAGGCAGAGTAGGCCCTGCAAAGAGACAGACAGTTTTCTTCACTGTCTTCCTCGCCTAACAAGCCAGGAAGACTCTCCCAGGGTTGGGCTGAGTCTCCTGGGCGTGTGGGCTGGGGGGGGAGGGGTTGTGTGAGAAAACAGGGCTGATTGCAGAGGCCCCATAACTTTTTGCCCCCATTTTCCACTTTTTGCTGGTGTTTTCCTGACTTTAAAGGTGCCCTGGGTACTGCTAACCAGTCCCAGGGCCTGTGCTCTGTGTAAAATGGATATACAAATTAGGCTAATTATAATTGGCTAAGTTAACCTACCTATAAGTCCCTAGTATGTAGTAGGGCATGTAGGTTTAGGGACCACAGCATAGGTGGTGCACACCTAGGTGCATTGCTGAGGTGCCCAGTGTCATTTTAAAAGCAAGCCTGCCTTGCTGGCTGCTTTTAAATTAAAGTTATATGCAAATTCGACTTTGGAATTAAAGGTACTTCCAAAGTCTTAAACTACCTTATTTTTACATATAAGTCACCCCTAAGGTGTGCCCTATGTGCCCCTAGGGCTGGGTGCCATGTAACTATAAGCAGGGACTTTATAAAAATAGATTTATAAGCCCTGGTGAGGTAAAAACAGCCAAATTCGTTTTTCCCTCATTGAAGTAAATGGCCTTCATAGGCTAGAATGGGCAGACTTTATTTTAAATTTTAAAGTCTCCTTAAATGTTACATACCAAGAATTTGGTATCAAATTGATTGTTGTAATAAATCCCACAACTTCCAGTTGTGGGATTTAATATAACTTGTCCAGGTAAAAAGTTTAGACTTTACCTAAAAAGTTGCCAATTTCAGCTCTGCATTGTTTTTGCTGCTGTGCTCTGATTGGCCAGCCTGCAGCAGCTTCTGCCAGGCTGCCTTGATGAGGTGTGAAGTGGCCAGACTTCACACAAAGGAATGTGCTTGGGGGAGAGAATCTCCGCTCAGCAGATGGTGAGGCAGGAAGGGGGAGGGCTGCCAAACTGGTCTTCAAAGGCAGAGAAGGACATTTGCAGCACCCAGCAACACCCCCACATCCTGCAACCCCAGACAGCTAGGTGCCCCCTTGATTAGATTAGGAGAGGGCAGGAGAGGGGTGTGTTTATGATTTTTAGCCACACCAGTGGGTGGGCTCAGCCAGATGTATCCTCCAAAAATCAGATTCATCCATGTTGGATTTTTAGAGACTGTTGCCTTCTGGGATGGATTTTTGCCACACTTCCCAGGAAGTGGTCATCACAGGGGGACGACCCTGTCCCTGATTGGAGAACCAGGGCCCCCCTGCTTTTCACCCAGGAGCAAGGATAAAACTGGCAGACCTGCACCCACACCTCAGATCCCCTCCAGAATTCAACAAGAAAGGAACTAAAGAAGAAGAAGGACTGCTCTGCTGGACCCCTGGCCTGCACCTGGAACCTGCACTCAGAAGGACTGCACCAGCTGCACACTTGGGCTTCACCACAAGAAGGACTTTGCCTGGCTTCAACTGGTTCAAGGAGGGACTCCCTGTTTGCTACAGGTGAAAAATTGCTAAACCAAAGTCCCCTGCACCAACTCCTGAAGAAAGCGACCAGCTGACCACTGTCCAGTGGCCAAAAAGGAGTTTGCGCCAGGTGCATTCTGGGAGTTGAAGTCCGCACCCCCAAGGACCATCACAGAACTTCTGGACCCTTGGGGTGAGCTGTGGACCCCAAAAGAACCTTAAAAGAACATCTGGGTGAAGCCCCAGAAGTTTGGAAAAGATTGGAGAATTTTTGAAAAAAAGCTCCATAAAGTGACCGACCCGACGCGGAAATTCTAGCCGGCTTGCCTCAACCGCGACCCGGCCTGACTTCGTGGTTCGTCCCGGTAAAGAAAAACATCCAAAAAAGAGACTAAGTCCGAACGTAAAAAGTTGACCGGGACCTTCCAGCCATCGTATCCGAGAAGGGCTCCACGGACGTCGGATCAAGATCCAGGTTTACCCCGGTCGAAGGATTTTCATCTCGAAAAAACGACTAAGTCCGAAGGTAAAAATCACCACCGAGGAAACCGACTTTGCGTATCCAGACAAGGGCTCCAGGAGGTCGGATCCAACTGGCAGGTTCGTCCCGGGGAAGAAAAACATCAAAAAAGAGACTAAGTCAGAAGGTAACTTTTTAACCGAGGCCTCCCGCGACTTGTAGCCGAGCAGGGCTCCATCGCGGTCGGCCTGAAAGTTTGACTTTGCCCCGGTCCTGGTGCAACCAGATGACCCGATTGGCGCTTTTTGTTTCTAAGCGCTAGAAAATAATAATACTTTAAAAATTCATATCTCCGGTTCCCCTGAACCGATTTTAATAGTTTTTGTGTCATTTTAAAGATAAAAATATAAGCTATTTTTATAAATTGGTTTTGGATTTTTAAACTGTTTCCTGTGTTTTATTTAATTACTGTCTTGTGATATTTGAATGCTTTACACTTTGTCTCCTAAGTTAAGCCTTGACGCTCGATGCCAAGCTACCAAGGGTAGAGCTGGGATTAATTTACTGAGACCTAACTGTACCTATGTGGAGGTTTGTGGCTTGTTGCTAGGTGTAGGTACCTACCTGCCCTACCAATAACCCATTTTCCAACACCTCCAATGTTTCAAGGGAAACTGACAGTGACAAAACAAATGTCAGGGCACTCATGAGTCCATACTTATAAGTTAGTAATATATCCAATCTTCATTGTATGATGACAACCATCTTGAGTAGGTCTCAAAATCCACATTTATTTATGATGTATAGAGTTCAAAACAAAGATCGTCCTTGAAATTAAAGCATTATGTAGTAGACATGGCCAATGATTTTAATAGCCACCACAGCCACAGCCAACACGTGTTTCATCATGTGAGAATATGGGGCCAGATGTAGGAAAGGAATTGCAACTCGCAAACGTCAAAAACTGCCGTTTGCGAGTTGCAAATCACATTTTCCTATGCAGAAATGCATTCTGCGAGTCGGACCGACTCGCAAAATGCATTTCAGAATCGCAAATAGGAAGGGGTGTTCCCTTCCTATTTGCGATTCCTAGTGGTATGCAATACCATTTGCGACCGCATATGCGGTCGCAAATGGTGTTGCAGTTACCATCCACTTCAAGTGGATGGTAACCCACTCGCAAATTGGAAGGGGTCCCCATGGGACCCCTTCCAGTTTGTGACTGGACCCAAAAACATTTTTTCAGGGCAGGGAGTGGTCCAAGGGACCACTCCCTGCCCTGAAAAAATACCGAAACTAAAGGTTTCGTTTTTTTTTTAAAGTGCAGCTCGTTTTCCTTTAAGGAAAACGGGCTACACTTAAAAAAAAGAAAACTGCTTTATTTAAAGCAGTCACGAACACGGAGGTCTGCTGACTACAGCAGGCCTCCATGTTTGCGAGTGCCCATAGTCAGTATGGGGCCGCAATTTGCGACCCACCTCATGAATATTCATGAGGTGGGTCATTGCGACCCCATACCGACTTGCAGACGTTGTCTGAGACACCGTTCTGCATAACATTTTGCGACTTGCAAACAGCGAGTCGCAATGACTCGCTATTTGCAAGTCATAAAATGTTATTTTGCTACATCTGGCCCATGTTCTCTTAGGGACTTCATCAGGGCTGAAAGTAAATAAGAACAACGTCTAACATATAGGTCAATGGAATGAGCAGAAAACAACCAACTCAAACGGTGACAATAGTGAGAAAAAAGGAAACATGCTATATTGTGACTTATGTGATATTAATCAAAATAATACAACTATAATCTACCAGTTACAATATATATCAAAATGTACAAACACCCGGAATATCCAAGTCAATAAAAAAATGGAGCCATATCAATCAGAGCACCATGTGCAATGTCATTAAGTGCCAAAGGTTCATAAAGTAAAATGTGCACGTCCCCATCAGAAAGCTAAATATAAGTGGAGTCTGGTTGTGAGTATAAGGATAGGGGCCAGGTTAATGTGAAAACTTAACAATAGTCTCTCCAAAATGTACAGATAAGTATGACAGGGGAAGATCTAATAGCGACCCATAGTATATCCTCCAATCAATCTTGAAGGACCTACCTTAACTTCAATTTATAGGGCCTGATTCTGACCCCGGCGGTAAGGAACCGCCGGGGCCAGGGTCGGCGGGAGCACCGCCAACAGGCTGGCGGTGCCCCGCAGGGCATTCTGACCGCAGCGGTTTTGCCGCGGTCAGAAGTGGAAAACCGGCGGTCTCCCGCCGGTTTTCCGCTGCCCATTAGAATCCTCCATGGCGGCGCAGCTCGCTGCGCCGCCATGGGGATTCTGACTGCCCATACCGCCATCCTGTTCCTGGCGGTTCTCCCGCCAGGAACAGGATGGCGGTATGGGTTGTCGTGGGGCCCCTGGGGGCCCCTGCAGTGCCCATGCCAATGGCATGGGCACTGCAGGGCCCCCCGTAAGAGGGTCCCAAAAGGAATTTCACTGTCTGCTTTGCAGACAGTGAAATTCGCGACGGGTGCAACTGCACCCGTCGCACCTTCCCACTCCGCCGGCTCAATTCTGAGCCGGCGTCCTCGTGGGAAGGGTTTTTGCACTGGGCTGGCGGGCGGCCTTTTGGCGGTCGCCCGCCAGCCCAGTGCAAAAGCCAAAATACCCTCAGCGGTCTTGCGACCCCGGAGCGGTATTTTGGAGGGGGGAAGTCAGGCGGGCGGCAGACTCAGAATGACCCCCATAGTGTATTGCGCAAATAATCCTCTAATGATAAATGCATGACCTGCAGAGACAGAATTTACATACTAAAATTCTCCAGTATACCTATACCATCCCGAATAAAAGACCGCCACCAAACAGTTAAAAAATAATTACAAATCACGCAGGTAGATGAGCCACAAATAACCTTAATATACTATAATCATTCACAATCAATAACGATTTGAAGTCATCACCATGCGTACCTAGAGTAAAGTGAACACGAGAAAAACATCCTTCGTATATTAAGGATACTAAACATATTCTCAGTATATTAAGTGATATGACTTGGGAACCAGGAATGATCTTAGTCACACTTGATGTTACCTCTTTGTACACCAGTATTAATCACGAACTAGGAAAGGAAGCACTACGTTATTTCCTTTACAGAAGACCAGCGAGCCTTTATGATCATACCACTATGTTAATCACCATGATCGATCTGATCTTGAATAATAATGTTTTCTTATTTAAAAATGAATGGTATCACCAGAGACAAGGTGTCGCTATGGGATCAAAATTCTGGACAGGTGACCTACAAAAACTTTATGAGTTTATAGATTATTTAAACATTAATGACTTTAATATCCACTTTACTTCTGAACATAGTCTGACTAATATTGCTTTTCTAGATGTGGAACTTTTTATTTGTGACAATAAAATTGAGAGTCGTCTGTACAGAAAAAGTACTTCTTGTAATTCTATCTTACATGCAAAGAGTGCACATCCGATCCACCAAATCAACTCTATACCATGTGGTGAGATGGTGAGGGCAAGACGTAACTGTAGCCTTGAAGAGGACTTTGTAGCATGTATTGAGGATATGGGTAATAGATTCAAGGCACGGGGATACTCGTCCAAGGTGATTAACAATGCCCGTGAGAGGGCGTTGCGTCTAAAAAGATCTGACATACTCGGTCAAAAATCGAGACTTAGAGATAATACTATTCGATGTATAGTCAATTAAAACCAGCCACCCTATTGAGGGCCTGTATGAATAGGTATTGGTATATTTTAACAGCGGACCCTATTCTCAGAAAAGTGATCCCTAGTACTCCAGTTTTTACCTTTAGGAGAGGTAGGACTCTCAAGAATATTCTATGTCCCAATTTTTGCAACAAACAGAACTACTATAATTGGCTCAGTAGCCGTAGTAAAGGTTTCTACAAGTGTGGACATTGTGGCATGTGTAGATGGGCCATGTCAGGTATCTCCACATTCATTAGCTCTACTGGGGCACAATACAATATCACATGTGATAGTAACTTTGTCATTTATATGATCTTATGTAATTGTGGCCAATATTATATAGGCAGTACTATCAGACCACTCAAAACTAGGGCGAGTGAACATTTCAGAGCCCTGAGGCAGGAAGATGAGAGATACCCTATAGTTAGTCACATGCGACAATGCCCAAAACGTAATAACACATGTGGTTTTGAATTCTTTGGTTTTTATCTCATAAAGAGAGACCCTCGGGGGGGAATAGAGAGTTAGCCCTCAGAAGAAGGGAATGTTATTGGATCTTAAAACTCAGAGCGGTGGAAGACGGTCTCAACACTAATTTTGAGATGGAATATTACTTAGGTGATTAATGTATCACTGTTTCCAACTATTCTATTAGAACCTATAATGTGTTGCCGACTTGGGGTGTTTAACAATGAGTGTCTTTATTATTTAGAGTTTATTGTTAGTTCATTATAAATATACCCCTTTTTAATGGTGTGACTCAAAAATATCCCGATGTTATCTACATTAACTATTGTTAGTTGTGAACCAATACTTTGGGATATGGACTGTACAGTGATTTTCTTATGATTTGACTTTGCATTTAGCTCTTTGATGTAATTACATTGCATTATATAGACTGTGAATTGTATTACAAATCCTATGTAATATATGAACTTTCAGTACTACAGTGACATACGATTTGGGGAGCTCTTATATTGATCAGAGTTTTGCACTGGCCTTACAAAGTTACATGGGGTCTAAATGGGGCACGTCCTACTTAACCCCCCTCTTATTAATTATGGATGTTATCTTGGAATTTCACCTTCTTTTGGTATTGCAAAGATATTTCGTCAGTTTGATTACCAATGGTTTGTGTTTGGAATATCTGGGTTGTTTTGTTAAAGATGGATACTAAGGTTTCTCTGTCTCCATTATGGGGCGGTATTCTGTTAACATGTAGTACTTGGGCGAATATCTTACTATTAACTATTTTTTAATTGAGAGATATTTTGCTGACAGATTATGGTTGTTTTCTGCTCATTCCATTGACCTATACTCTATATGTTAGACGTTGTTCTTATTTACTTTCAGCCCTGATGAAGTCCCTAAGAGAACATATTCTCATAGGATGAAACACGTGTTGGCTGTGGCTGTGGTGGCTATTAAAATTATTGGCCATGTCTACTACATAATGCTTTAATTTCAAGGATGATCTTTGTTTTGAACTCTATACATCATAAATAAATGTGGATTTTGAGACCTACTCAAGATGGTTGTCATCATACAATGAAGATTGGATATATTACTAACTTATAAGTATGGACTCATGAGTGCCTTGACATTTGTTTTGTGACTTTTGAATTCATCCAATGTGAAGTAGCGAGTTATTTTGTTGACTGCAAACCATTGTGGTCCTGACCACAATTCGCTGAATGCAGCAGCAACTGTGTGATTGTAATGAGCTCTGTGGTTGACCACCGCACAGACAGTGCTGGAAGGCAGACCATCTATATCAAGGCCGCCACGCCACTGGTGGTCTGCCTTTTTTTCTTGGTGGTCGGTGTTCCTGCCTGTATATCTCATAATAGGGTGGTCTGGAAGACAGCCAGTGTGACATTTTTTTCAGGACAACCATCATGATGGTCTGCCAGTACACTTGTCAAACTCGTAATGAGGCCCTAAATCTTTAAGGATTTTTCTTAAAATGGTTCTTGATGATTTGACTGCATCCTGTGATTGTAGTTTAGCAGCAAGACCTTCAATAGTCAAATCACCTGAGAAAACCAGGAGTGGAAACTTAACTGAAGGATGGCGGCTACGTTGCTGCTGGGAGCTCATTGTACATTCATATTTTCAAATGCATGCACACATGCAGTTCGGGTGGGAGTATAAATCTGCTGCAAATAAATTCATCTCACTGTTTGGATTAGCTACTCAGCTTAAAACTTCATCTTGGAAGAAACTAACTGCAGATAAAAACATGTTTGCCCTTTGAGACTTACATACTCTGTACTTTGTTCTTTCGTAAATCCCTTTGGCCCTTGTTCTGGCTAAACCACAGATAACACATTGAAGATCCTCTGCTTTCTGATCAGTTGTTTGAGGTGGACAAGGGGTAGCCATCAATCTTCTAGGTAGATGGGCATTGGGTTTGTTTGTCTTCGCTTTCTCAGAAGACTCCAATTCTTGTTGTGATTCACTGGTTTCTGCTAATTTTTTACACTTCTTTTAAGGTAAATCAGCTTTATTAAAATCAAAGTACATATGGGTCACATACTAACAATACAAGATATCTGTCACAATGATAATGATATAATTTTAAAAGGAATTGTAAAAGCTGTTTAACATTTTAAAGTAAAAAATGGGGAAGAAACAATTAAAACGGAACAAGACCAGTTGCAATAAGAAAGATACATTGGATCTTCAACAGCTAAATAAAAGAAAAAAGTAATATTCAATAAAGCATAAAGTTAAACTAAATTAAAATTCACTCAAGAACAGAGAAAATAAAGAATTCATTGTGGCTAAAAAAATCTCAGATAATGTACAATTAGTAGAATTACAAGCAACAGCATTAAGATACTCAGTCAAACGTAACCAATACAAATCTCTATTTATGGAAGGTCAGCATAAAGAAGTAAAAGCAATATCTAGTCTATGGTAGTGGCAAACATTATTCTACCAAGCCTTATAGGAAATGTTGGATGAATTTTTCCAATTAAGAGTAATTTGCTGAAAGGTTAAAGCTAACATGAGATCCAACAACTTTAAATTATCATCATCTGAAACAATGTCAGCAGAGAGACTACCTAGAAAAAGCACCAAAGGAGATAACTGAGATTGCAAATGAAAAATAGAGGTAAGCTGACACCAAACTTTTCTCCAAAAAGAGACAGTGGGAGGGCATTCAAAAAGGATATGCATAAGATCTCCCTTTGGGCTATCGCAGGACCAGCAGTTTGAAGTGGAGGATACAGAAAATGTTGCTATAGTAGAAGAGGTCAAATAAAGTCTGTGATAAAGAAAGAAAAGTGACTGTGTGGTAGAAGATGATCTAGATATTTTATAAGATCTATGCCACACCTTATTCCAAAAGGAAACAGTCCAGGTACATCCCAAATTCAATTCCCATTGAGACTCAATTTTAGATTTAGGATGCGTCAAAACAGGAGACTGAAAAAGTTTATAGATATTTGATGCCTTAGGATACGAGGTAAGAAAGGAGGACAAAGAAAAGGGTAGTTCCGAAGAAGAAGAAGGTGAAGGCAAGGAAAAAAGTACATCAAGAATAATATTAATAAGAATAAGATATTTAGGCATAAATGAATTGGGACAATGAAATAGAAGTTGGAATTGTGAAAAAGAAAGTGGAGTATCATTGGAGAATAAATCCTTGACCCACACTATGGGGGTTATTACAACTTTGGAGGAGGTGTTAATCCGTCCCAAAAGTGACAGTAAAGTGACGGATATACCACCATCCTTATTACGAGTCCATTATATCCTATGGAACTTGTAATACGGCTGGTGGTATATCCGTCACTTTACCGTCACTTTTGGGACAGATTAACACCTCCTCCAAAGTTGTAATAACCCCCTATATTTCTTTGTTGCCAGGATTTCCATAATAAAGGTTTTTTATTAATAGTGATAACACAATTATGCCAAATAGGGGAATTCAGAAAAGAGGAATGACAGACAAATGGAGGTAAATAGTGAGAACGCAGAAGAGCACAAGTATGTTTAAGAAGTGGGGAGGAGATTAGTGAAATATAAGAAAAGGATACCACCTCACTACGGGAAAAAGGCAAAAGAAAAGAACATTCAATATCCAACCATAAGGGAGTAAACCTAGAGCCTGACAGGGAGATCCATCTAGAAGCTTGACACAAACAAAAGGATTTGTGATACAATCTGAAATCAGGAAAATTGACTCCTCCCTCCTGTTTAGAATGACGAAGATGACTAAGGGAAATTCTAGATTTCTTATTGTTCCAGAGGAATTTACACAATCTGGACTCCAATTGTGTAAAAAAAGTAACAGATAGACGAAACAGAATCATGGATAGGATATATAGAATGTTAGGAGAAAGCATCATATTAATACGACCCCACCAAGATAAAAATAAGGGATTCCATGCCAGAAACGATCTATCAACTTGCTCTAAAGCATCTGAGATATTTACTTCAATGGACTTTTTAATGGATGAGGTGAACCAAATACCTAAATATTTAATCTTGGAAGAATTCCAGTGAGAACCAGTAATATCAAACGATGCTCTAAAACAAAATTTTGTTAGAGGAAGGATTTCACTTTTATCCGAATTTATCTTATAACCCGAAATCGAAGAAAAATCCTCAATTTCCCAAAGTAGAAACGGAATCGAGAGCTCAGGATTTGAGACATTTAAAAGTATATCATCTGCATACGCCATTAATTTTAAGTGTTTCTCGCCATACTGGAAACTCTCAATTTTTATGTTTTTTCTAATACTGGATAGAAAGGGCTCTAGAGCTAGAATAAATAGGAGTGGAGAGAGCGGACACCCTTGACGTACACCTCGGCGTAATACAAAATATCTGGACAATTTCCCATTTACCAATATCAATGCCATTGAGGATTGATAAAGCAAAGAGATGAATGAAATGAAATGAGGCCTTAAACCATGTCAGCCTAAAGCTTTTAATAGAAAAGACCAGTCTAACCGGTCAAAAGCTTTCTCAGCATCTATGGAAATTCCCGCTAAAGAGTACAACAGAGCGGGAGCTTTGCTGAGTACATTAAAGAATGTTCTAGAATTGTCAGAAGCAACTCTACCTTTGACAAAACCCGTTTGTTCCTTACTTATCAGTGCAGGTAAAAGGGTATCAAGACGTAGGGCTAATAATTTAGCAAAGATTTTATAATCTGTATTGAGAAGAGAGATTGATCTATAATTTTTACAGAAAGTATGATCCTTACCATCCTTTGGACTTAGGGAAATCGAAGCTTCCTGAAATGTTCCCCCTGTACAACCAGAACCCATCAAAAACTGAAAAAGCTGAAAAAGTTTGGGAAGTAACATGTCAGAAAAATGTAAAAAAAAATCCACTGTACAACCATTGGACTGGTAGTTTTACCTTTATTAGAAATTGAAGGGCTTAAAATTTTTCTAAAGAAGTAATATCTGCTTCAAGTGAAGTAGCATCAACCAGTGTATTATTAGAGTTTGGAATATTCTTTAAATAATCATCAATCTGTAAGGGGGTCAGGACTGAGTCAGGAGTATAAAGTATCTGATAATAATTAACAGAGTCAGCTAAAATATCTTCATCCTTAAAAAGGGACTCGCAAGTATCTGTAACTATAGACTTCACGTTATGGTGTTGCTTTCAGACTTTTAAATAATTAGCCAGAGGTTTCCCTGCTTTATTTCAACCTCCATAATAACGGGCACTACTACTTAGAAGGAAAGACGAAGCATTATCCGTTGAGATGTTATTAAATTGCAATTTTGCCTTAATAAGTTCTGGTATATTAAAATTAGAGGAGGAAGAATAATATTGATGTTCTAACCGTTTAATTTTGAGAAACAGTGCTTGATGCTGGGCATTAAAAGTTTTCTTTTTATTAGAGACAAAATTTATTATATGACCATGAGCCGCATCCTTAAGTGAATCCCATAACAATTGTGGAGAAACGTGAGAATCTTCATTAAATCAGAAAATTTGTCCGCTAAGGCAACATAGGAAGTGGAAAATTTAGAGTCAAGTAACAAAGAATTATTAAATGCCCACCTATTGGATTTGGGATACACCAGGAACAAGTCAAAATCTGTGATGACTGGAGCATGATCATTAATAAGATTTTGGGATAATGATTTAGAAACAAAAATATGGTCACGTCTAGATAAGGAGCCATGTGGTGGAGAATAAAATGAAAAATCCCTACTATCAGGATTACAGGTTCTCCATTAATCAAATAAATTATATTGTGAGAAAAATGCCTTAAATTGTTTATGCATTTTATGGAGAGAAAATTTAATTACAGATTGCTTATCTATAAAGGGTTCAATAATTTGATTACGATCCCCTCCAATAAGAAAAAAATCAACATTATATTACAAACATTGTTTAGTAGTATTAGGCCAGAAAAGATCATCTGAATTATTAGGACCATAAAAATTGCCAATAGTCATTGTAATCCCATTAATACTTAGCCTCACAAAGAGCCATCTACCATCAGAATCCGAGTCTTGTGAAATAACCTTAACTGATTTTTTATGGCAGATCAGAATTACATCATTTTTCATTGTAGATGAAGGAGAAGTAAAAACATTGCCCATCCAACCTTTTTTAAGTTTCAGAGCTTCCATCAAATGGGTCTCTTGTAAAAGAACCAAGTCTGGATTATATTCAGCTAAGTGGGATGAAATTCTCTGCCTTTTTAATAGGGTTAATAAATCCTTTGACATTCCAAGAAATAACTCTTAATTTACATCACATAACCATATATATACACGAAAGGTCTTGTACCATAAATAACTGAAAGTACATATAAGGGAAAAGAAAACAGGAAAAACAAAGAGAGAGAAGAGTAAAGTGAAAACAGCAGGAAAAAGGATGGAAAATATTCAAGAAAAAAAGAAGAGACAGTACATGTCAAATAAAGACGACTGCAAAAACATACCTGAGATGAGTGAGCAATAGGGGAGGGTTGGAGACAGCACAGACTGAAGACGGCACATCAAGGAAACGGAACGCATCAATGGACAAAGGTTACGAGCAAAAATAATGATTTTAGAACACCAGGAACCTGCGAAAAGAAAACAATACATTATCAAAAAGGGTCTGTGTTCACGTCCATATAGTATAATGTATAAACTGCATATGAAGGATCATCAATTATATTGTAGAAGTAATGAAAGGGCGTAATAAATTAAGAAACATATATAGTCAATGTGTAGAAGGACCAGCTGTTTCCATAGAATTTGTAGAGTGTAGACTTAAAAAATCACAAAGAGCTGCAGGGGAGGTAAATGAAGTGGTTTTGATATTTCACTTTGAACAAACACGGATGGAATAATCCAAAACGAGCTCCCAAGTCACAAAGCTGTGGACGAAGATCCAAAAATTATTTCCTCCTGTTTGCTGTAGCTTTGGACACATCCTGTGAGATGAAGATCCCCTGCCAAGA
The DNA here is from genome assembly GCF_031143425.1 of Pleurodeles waltl. NCBI lineage: Eukaryota > Metazoa > Chordata > Amphibia > Caudata > Salamandridae > Pleurodeles > Pleurodeles waltl. The sequence goes on from NC_090437.1 coordinate 1,064,258,386, forward strand.
GATTTGTTTTTCGGCTTTCACAGCATTAAGAATTCTCAATAAATCAGTAAATTCAAGAAAGAAAATAATCACGCCTTTTGGCTTAGATGTGGAGGAATGCGTAGGATGGTGACCAATGCAGTGTGCTCTTTGGATGTCCAATACTGTGGAAGATGGTAGGCCCACCAACTGTGGAAAGAATGAGACAACAAATTAAATTGAGTCATTCCCTTCAAGACCCTCCGGTAATCCAAAAAGGTGAAGATTATTACATCTATTTCTGTTTTCCAAATCCTCTGCAAGTGTCTTCAAAGCTGCCACTTTCTTCTCCAAACTAATAATTTTATGTGTTTCATCCTGCACGTCGCTGACTCTTTGTTCCAAAGCAGAGACTCTCACTTCCATTTAAGACCCCTTAGTATCAAGATTTTGTATCCGAGAATTAGTTTCTTCGATAAAAGGACGCAATGCGCGTATTTCGTCAAGCACAAGTTCAAGAGAGATTGGCGAGGGAGATTTTACTGGTGAAGGTGAGTCCTGTATGACCCTCTTATGAGTAGTTGTAGAAATATTCTGAGAAACCTTAGGCGAAGCAGATGATGAGGAAGACATCTTTGACATGGAAGAAGAAGACACTGAAGCAGAAGTATCCAATTGTAAAAACTGCGAAAGTATGTCCGCTGAGGAGGACTGATGCGACAGAGATTTTACTTTCTTTAGTTTGCCCATATAAAAATAAAAGCCTTCAATAAGGAAACAAGTGACACATGGACTCCAAAAATATGTTAACGAGACAGCAAAAATAAATGACAAGGCTTGCGCAAAAAACTGCAAGCCGAGCCATCAAATATTAAAAGAAAAAACAGATAAGTACATTGTAATGGTGAACAAAATTTAGTCAAAATAGCCACTCTCATGAGGAGAAATTAAAAAATGTAATTAAAGAGACTGAAAATAAGCTAGGTGGCTCTATAAACAATGAAAATGCTCACCAAAACATCCCACAGCTGTTATTATGGAAGCGCCATTAAAAAGAGAAAAAAAAAACGGCTCAGCAGTAAAAAATCAACGATGGGCGGAGCTCTGTAGTTAGGCGGCCATCTTGGTCAGCGGCTCGCGCATGCTCCCTTGGTCGGCGGCGCGCGCGCTCCAATTTTTGACAATTTTTATCCTGGCTTTTCACCATTATATACGACTTCTATTACTTGTTACAATGGGAAAATATTTGATCCTCTTCACCCATCAGTTTTGATCTTTTGTGAACTTGGTCTTGTCATATTTCTTCAGCATCTCAAACTCTCTTCTGTCCAGCAGCAGTTGTGGTAGCTTTTCTTTCGGATTAGTTTGGTATATGATGCATTCTTCTTTGTTGAAGGAGACTTCAGATTTTGTAGTAAGTAATACTCTGTCAGGAAGTAAGGACCCTCTGCTCCTTCCTGCTTTGCTCATGTTTACGAATTAGAATCAACTGAAAACCTTAAATTTCTGTATTTGCACCATTCTTCTCAAATTTAGAATTGTGGGCATTATACTAGCAACATTCATGGTGAAGTTCGGGCTGAAAATGGTGATGAATATTAAGACTACCATAATGACATGATGGCGGTCCCAAGAAGACCAATGTGCTGGCGGTCTCCCACCCACAGTATTACAATGTATGTAGAGTGAACGGCCGGCACGTAGACATTTCGCTGACTGCCAGTGGTGTGGCAGGTTGCAATTTTGGCAGCACATACTCCATCACCATCATGGCTGCAGCCAACCTCTAAGCCTATTAAAAAAACACAGTTGACATTGTGGCCCCTCTTGCTGTGGTTAGCTGACAGCAGTCAGCTGTTGCAGTACACTTACAACAAAGCACCAGGAAAGTGGCCATTGGATGGATTCAAAGACAACACAGCTGACGTCCATTGGCAAGTGGACAAACCTGTGACACACACTATAAAAAATACCCCACCTCAGACCACGATCCTTTGTCTCTTCACTGCGGCATAGCAGAGACCACACTGCTTTTGGCAATTTTTGTCACATAAGGCAACCCTTTTTTTTCCTATCCCTATTTTCATCTTTCACACACTTCTTCTATTTTTACATTTTTTGTCCCAAATATCAAGCTTGCCACTGTCACCCTGCAAAAAATCCATGTTTTTGCAGAGTACTTGTTGAGAATGATGGTGGATGAAATCATAAGAGTGGAGCCACAATTGCTTGAAGCCCAAGTTTAACATACTCCTTTCAGTAGGAAAATGAAATTGTGGCAAAGATAGTCGACTGAGTTAATGCCGTAGGCACCACCTTGTGCATAAAGGAGGATATTAGGAAGAGGTGGAATGATCTGAGGGGGGAAGGTACATTCCCTGACCTCCAGGCAACACCCGGAGTCTCTGAAGATTGGTAGTGGTGGTCCTCCCAGAACCCCTTTACAACTCTTTCCCTTGGAGGAGAAGGTCTTGGAAATTCTGCATCCTGAGGGCTTGACAGGAATAGCTGGGGAGTAGATTCAGGTAAGTCACACCACAAAAGCTGTCACAAAACCTCAATGTCCTGCATGCTCACATCTCAGCTTTTGCCACTGTGTTGTTCATGTACTTTCATAACCTACAAGATCCAAAGTTTCAGAAATGGTAGCTTGTCATTGTATAGTGTTGTACATAACATCACATGTATCATTCTCCATCACATGTCATATGTTGGATGGGTCTTTAAGTGTTTAAATATAAAAATATCTTCCCAGGGCTCATTGAGTGTGCCAACATGTAAATATATGCTCCAACCTAAATGCAGTGTGGCAACAGGTAGGTCAGACTAAACATTTGTCAAGTGTTGGAAAGTAGTGAGAATGACATGACTACAACTACCATAAGGCCCTCTTTCTGTAACTGAAACTTGTGCACTTGGCAAAGACACTTGTCAACCATATCAGAACTGATGTTCACTCATCATGGAGTTCATCATTTCTCAACTGTTAGGAAGTAAAGAGAGTGACATGATCACAACTATCATAAGGGTCCTCTTGTTGTAACTCAACACAAGAGGCCCTTGTGCCCCTGACCAAAGACACTTGTTAGGCATGTCACAACTGATGTCCACTCATGATGGAGGTAACCATTTGTCTAGTGTTGGGAAGTATAGAGAGTGACATGGCTACAACTAACATGAGGCCCTCTTTCTTTAACTCAAAACAGGAGGCCCTTGTGCACTTACCCAAAGACATGTGTTAGGCATGTCACAACTGATGTTAACTCATCATGGAATTAACCATGTGTCTAGTGTTAGGAGTCTGAAAGTAACATGACTATAACTACCATGAGGCCCTCTTTCAGTATCTCAAAACAAGACACCCTTGTGCACTTGCCCAAAGACACTCGTTAGCCATGGCACAAAAGATGTTCTCTCATAATGGACTGAGCAACATATGGGCCTCATTTACAAAGCCTTTGTTCCACCCTTGTGTCATTTTTTTGTCAATGGTAGTGCTAAACAGTGCTTTACACTGGTTAATTTTTACAAACTGATGCATTGAGCCAGATGCGTCAGTTTGTAAACCCTTGTGTCACATTATACTTGCATCAGGTATAATGGGTGCAAGGTAGGCATTTAGGCGGTCATTCTGACCCTGGCGGTCTTTGACCGCCAGGGCGGAGGACCGCGGGAGCACCGCCGACAGGCCGGCGGTGCTCCAATGGGGATTCCGACCGCGGCGGTAAAGCCGCGGTCGGACCGGCACCACTGGCGGGCTCCCGCCAGTGTACCGCCGCCCCATTGAATCCTCCACGGCGGCGCAGCTTGCTGCACCGCCGTGGGGATTCCGACCCCCCCTACCGCCATCCCGATCCCGGCGGTCCGACCGCCGGGATCCGGATGGCGGTAGGGGGGGTCGCGGGGCCCCTGGGGGCCCCTGCAGTGCCCATGCCACTGGCATGGGCATTGCAGGGGCCGCCGTAAGAGGGCCCCTACATGTATTTCACTGTCTGCTGCGCAGACAGTGAAATACGTGACGGGTGCAACTGCACCCGTCGCACAGCTTCCACTCCGCCGGCTCGATTCCGAGCCGGCTTCATCGTGGAAGCCTCTTTCCCGCTGGGCTGGCGGGCGGTCTGAAGGCGACCGCCCGCCAGCCCAGCGGGAAAGTCAGAATTACCGCCGCGGTCTTTCGACCGCGGAACGGTAATCTGACGGCGGGACTTTGGCGGGCGGCCTCCGCCGCCCGCCAAGGTCAGAATGAGGGCCTTAATCCAGAAAAGCCATGCAGAACTGCTGCTGTGAAATTTACAACATTTCAGTGCTTCATTCTGTGACTTCACTGCATCAAAATCTTTACACCTGCTCAGAGCAGGTTTTAAACTGATGCAGGGATTTTGACTATGGGAGTCTTCCTTACATTGCTGGAGTAGCGTAATTTCTTTATGCTAGTCCAGCAATGCATCACTTTAGCGCCACAGATGTGTCAGAATTAATGACGCTTCTGTGAAAACGTGCCCCATGGAGCTCTGTACAGTAAATACAGCATATCCATGGTATCATTAGGGAATCATTGGGCAGCGCAAGAAATGAGATGCATCGGGCCACTGCAACAGTTTCTTGTAAATAAGGCCCTACATATAATGCGTAACTCTAAGACGTGTATGCCTACCTAGCTTTCTGTTGTCCTGGCAACCCCAAATGACACTATTAATGCCATGAATGACAATTTTCCAACTGTGTACATCAAGTAGTTGTAAGGCATTAAGCTGCTTCAGCCTATTCAAAGTGTGAGGTAACCAATTGACCCTCCACTGCTCACATGATGTTCACTGCTACATATACAAACAAGTTGTGTGCTCAGCTGTATCTTATACAACTAGGCCGTGAAGGTCGAACACACATGAAACGTCACCACTGTATTGCTTTCACTATTTGTTAGATGTCATGTTCATTCCTTATTCTAAAATAAAAGTTGAATAACTTATATTTTAGAAAAAGGATCTGCTCTAATGAGCTGCTTAATCCTATTTTTTTTGCAACCTTCACATATGTCTTGTCAACAACTTCACTACCACGCAAACACATCACAATAGGAAACCTTACCTATAAACATTTTTCTTAGTCCCTACTTACTGTGAGAATAAACATTTCGAGGTAGATTCAACACTTTCACCAATACCAATGTACTCTCAACAGGTTTATCTGGTACTGCACCTGGGCGGACATTGCCCACTGAACAGATTCCCAACCCACCCGCAGATAAAGCTCTCAGTGATGACAACACTCCTGTACATGTGGGCGTGGATGATAGACCTGGCACATCTGACACATCTGGGCAGATGTGCCAAGTCTATCTGGACAGATGGCAACAGTGAGTCTCACGGTTCCCACATCAACACCTCCCACCCCAGCTGCTACAATAACTCAGCCAGCAACATACCCCCAGCCTGTATATCTAGCACATTCAGTACAATCTTGTGCCCTTCAGTCCTGGATCCTAAAGTGGAAATAACCACCTCTGACTCAGAGAACCAGGACCCAGTTGGAGAGGGCACCATGGGCCAAAGTCACAGGCTCATAGGGGTAAGGTCTGTGGAAGGGATGTTGTTGGCTTGCAGAGTGAGGCCACTGGGGCAACTTGCAACCAGGACACCATCAGCCAAGTCTTGGGGGTCTATCGGGAGTCCTAAGGTATGATGGATCAGGTAGTAACCAATGTCAGGGAAATCAAGCAGCTGCAGAGGGACCAACGGATGGAGGCCCATAATTCCAGCATGGGCACCCTAACAGGGGTGTTGATGGACACCCATACAAGCCTGAACAGGGCTTTTCCAACACCATCTAACCCTTCCTGTGGTGCGAGTATTTCAAGGCCATCTACATCTGCAGCAGACACAGGAAGGGAAGCCTTGCCAGAGGAAGAAATGCTGCCTCTGCAGCAGCTGAACCCCCGGACCTCATGAAGGAGGCTGGCCTGGGTTGTAGTGGGTATCTTGGGTACTTACTCATTATACCAGGTCCAGTTATCCCTTATTAGTGAAATGTATTAGTGTTCTAGCAGCATAGGCTGATCTAGGAGAGATGCAAAGCTCCTGCAATACCACTTATAGTTACACAGTACTTATAAACAAGTAAAGACAATACTCAGTGTCACCAAAAATAAAAGACAATACTCCTTCACACAATATATACACTAGACACCAAAATTAGACAAGTAAATAGTCGTAGAACAATGCAAACAGTAGGAAATCCTATTGAATGCAATGGGAGAAAATAGGTCTAGGGGCAACACAAACCATATACTAAGAAAGTGGAATGTGAATCACAATTTCCCCCTAGACAAGTGTAGTGTGTGCAGAATCTCTGGGAGAGTAAGAATACAGTAAAGGTAAGTAAATTGTCCCACCCCAGAGCCCAGAAAAGCAGGAGTAAAGTACTGCAAGTTTCCTTAGGACACACTAGACCTCGTTTTGGGGATTTTGCAACAGCCAACCAAGTCTGCAAAGAACAACTGCTGGATTATTGGACCTGAGGACCTGCAAAGGAAGGGGACCAAGTCCAGAAGTCGAAAGAAGTTCCAGGTACGCAAAGTAATTTTGCAAAAGAGTGCACAGAGGCCTCAGGAGGAAAAGAAGACGCAGTACACAGTGGAACCAACGCTCTTGGGGAAGGCAAGGTCTTACCTCCTCCAAATTGCGATAGCAGGACCTCAGGATAGTCTATGTCGATGATGTCCACCCTCTGTGTCCTTAGGCGCATGCTCATCAATGTGACAGGAGTCCCAGGGTACCAGTCATCATCTTGGAAGGTGCCTGCTTGGAGCAGGAGAGTGACTCTGTCACTCCACAGGAGATTTTCTCGGTCCTACTGGTGCAGTATGAAGACAGGGAGTCCCCAGAGCCTGCACACCATGGACACTGTTGCAGTTGCTGACTTGGAGCTGAGGTTGCTGAAGAAAAGTTCTCTTGTAGACACTTTGTTGCAGTTACAGCATTTCTTGGAGCAAGCTGCGGTCAATCCAAGGTTGTTGTTGCAGAGGTTTCCTGAAGGAAACTTGCAAGCAGAATCTGAAGAGAACCCACAGGAGAGACCCTAAATAGCCCTGAGAGGGGGATTGGCTACCTTATAAGCTAAGGACATATCAGGAAGGGTCTCTGACGTCAACTGCTGGCACTGGCCACTCAGAGGCCTCCAGAGTGCCCCCACACCTCGCAAAGCAAGATGGCTGAAATCTGGGCCACACTGGAGGAGCTTTGGGTACCACCCCTGGGGTGGTGATGGACAGGGGAGTGGTCACTCCCCTTTCCTTTGTCCAGTTTCACGCCAGAGCAGGGGAGAAGGGGTCCATGAACCGGTGTAGACTGGTTTATGCAAGGAGGGCACCATCTGTGCTGTTCACAGCATTTCCAGAGGCTGGGGGAGGATACCCCTCCCCAGCCTGTAACAGCTATTTCCAAAGGGAGAGGGTGTAACACCCTGCTCTCAGAGGAAATTCTTTGTTCTGCCTTTCTGGGACTGGGCTGCCCAGACCCCAGGAGGGCAGAACCCTGTCTGTGAGGTGGCAGCAGCTGTAGCTGCAGTGCAAGCCTCAGAGAGCTGGTTTGGCAGTACTGGGGGTCCATAGACGAGCTCCCAGGATGCATGGAATTGGCTCCCCAATATAAGATTTGGAATGGAGAGACAGTTCCATGATCTTAGACATGTTAAATGGCCATTTTCGGAGTTGCCATTGTGAAGCTAGAGATAGGTATTGACCTATATGTAGTGCACACTTGTAATGGTGTCCCCGCACTCACAAAGTCCCGGGAAATGGCCCTGAACTATGTGGGGGCACCTTTGCTAGTGCAAGAGTGCCCTCACACTTAGTAACTTTTCACCTAACCTTCAGCAAGTGAAGGCTAGACGTATAGGTGACTTATAAGTTACTTATGTGCAGTGAAAATGGTTGTGAAATAACGTGCGCATTATTTCACACAGGCTGCAATGGCAGTCCAGTGGAAGGGTTTGTCTGAACTCCTTGTGGGTGGCAAAAGAAATGCTGCAGCCCATATGGATCTCATGGAATCCCAATCCCCTGGGTACCTAGGTACCATATACTAGGGATTTATAAGAGGGTCCAGTATGCCAATTAATATTGGTAAATGAAGTCACTGGCCTACAGTGACAAATGTAAACGCAGAGATAGCATAATCACCGAGGTTCTGATTAGCAGAGCCTCAGTGACACAGTTAGGCACTACACAGGCATACACACTAGGCCATAAATTATAAGCACTGGGGTCCTGACCAGCAGGATCCCAGTGAGATAGGCAAAAACATACTGACATACAGGTAAAATTGGGGGTAACATGCCAAGGAAGATGGTACTTTCCTACACCTCACAAGTAGGGAAAGTCGATGCAAATATCCAGGAGGTACAGATGACAAGATACCCACCACTGCCAGCAAGAAACATCAACCTTAGTGTCCTCCTTTGTGTGTCACACATTCACTCTGTGGACTAATTCAGGTCTCTTTTCCATTCCTGATGGGAGGAGTAATTTGGACTATGGAATTCAGATGGTTTTATTCCCCAATACTGACTCCTTCACTTTTTATTTATATTTGTTTTTGCACCAAGTATGTCTTCACCTTTAAAACTTTATTAAAGTCACAAACTAATTGTGTGCTGTAGTAAATTTCAAATCTAGCAATGTAGATATGTAAACTATAGAATGACAAAACAAGATACTTGTGTGAGCATGGATATGTTGCATTTACACAATGTTTAGCTCAGAATCCCAACCGTGCCACACCAACACACACACACACAAGTGTCTTGTCTAAAGACTATTTTCATTACAGTGTTCAAATCATAGGCTGGCAAGATTTCAGATACATAGAAAATGAAACATGGTTGAATTGTACTGTGAAAGTGATCACATTACAGGTACAGACCTCCAGAACATGGAAGGAAGGGATATATCAGATATCATCCTATAGAATAGGCAAAGCTGAATTTATGAATTTGTTGTCATCAGCTGGAGCCGCATCGCCTACCTCATAAAAGGATTTCAACATCACAAAATGCAACATTCTAACAGATGGCAGTACCACAGTTCCGGATTGCTAGATCATTACAATCCAGTGTTTCCTGCATCTGATGGTATGACACAAACAAATGTCATTGATGTACCACAGGCACTTTGGCCTACAATAATGAAACACATCAACAGCTGCATACAGTTCGAACAAAAAATAGTGTTTTGCTGATGTAAAGTAAAACTAACATGGATTTGACCTACACCTACATAAGTACTGACTACATGATGATACACATAATGCATCATGGATTACGCATGACAAAGAACACATTCAATGGAGTCTCCTGTACTTCCATTGTATCACTGTGCAAGCTGTCGTGGCTAGGTCTTGTACACCCAAAGTATGTGACATACATTCCCACGAACAATCCATGTCCATGTTGTATGTCCCAATAGCACCAAATACCTGCCATTGTCGCAACTCTGGAACATCCAAATGAAGATGCCATGGTGAAGGTATCCAGGCATTTTGAATGGTGACTCAGGTCAGCCCCTGATCTGCTTTATCTTTCCATTGACCCACAATTTCAATGTGTGGCATTTACTAGTGACGGGCCCCTTACTCCCACAGGTCTGTTGTCACTTTTTCCTAAGTCAGGTTTGCACTATACTGGCCTCTTGCATGAGTGAAAAAACATATGGTGCAGCAAGTTGGTTAGTTCCAGAGAGATATTTACATGTGAATCACTAGCTTTGTCTCATTGAACCAATCAGACCAAACGTACCTTGGAATGTTGAATGACATCTCTTGTGATATCAGTACATACCACAAAAAGTCAATCAGATGTAGCATTAAATTCAATTATATAATCCACACATACACATAGAGGAAGCTCTCAGTGACACCTATGCCAGCCCTTTCACTGGGACCTAATTCTTAGGGTGTGGTCTTGGTTATGGTAGTAGCCTGTTTGGACCATATGCAACAAGTCAATGTGACTGGATGTAAAGGTGTTTGTATAGTCATTCACAAGTAATTTACTATTTAGAATGTCACAATGGTGTGTTGTGTTTCATAGTGGCTCACAAAACAGTACATGTTGGTTGGTCATGGTCTACCTGATGTTAGTGGGCTTGGTTAGTCAGTGTAGGTCAGTACCAAGGTTGTGGATAGTCAGCAGATGACCGAACAAGTGTGTATGTATGTCCCTGTATTTATCAGAACGGACAACTTCCAAATGTAGTATGCTAACATATATGAAATGCTTATGCTAGGTGTCTCCAAAATGGCGAAGGAGATGCCCACCCTCCTGGGTAAGCGGGCACGGGACACACTCTGAGGGGCTGCTGGGAGGGGGGTGCTGGTAGGGGGGTTGGCAGCTGTACCTCTTGCTGCGGTGGGTACAGAGGTGCCCGCCACCGCAAGGGAGCTCCCATTAGAGGAGGAGTCGCTGTCGCTGGTGTATGCTCCTGTCCCCGTCGTGGAGCTCCCCTCCGATCCACTGGTGGCTTCAGACTCTGTTGCTTCACCCTCCAGGGCCAAGTGGGTTGCAGCTCCCTCCTGCTCCGGTGCCACTGCTCCTCCGCCATTTGATGCTATTGCACGCAAGAACAGGGAGACAAAACAAAAAGGGGGGAAAGACAGAAGAAACACATGTTCAGTGCATGCAACACCACTACCGTTGGTGGACACAACACACAGGGAGCAGCCCTCTGCACTAAGCCATGCACTAACAGTTCCTAGCAAATTCACATGCCCATGGGGGATGAGGCCTAAGCCCAATTGCTGCACACCTGAAAGTCACAGGAGCCTGACTAGGTGTAGATGGCTATTACCAGTAGTGGGGTTGGGGTGCCACAGAGCCTGCCTAACAAGGGACCTAGCCTACCAAGTTCGCCCTGGCCAAGGGGAACCCACAACCCACTTTGCACGCTTTATGAGGCGTCTGGGTGGTCAGAGTCAGCTGAATTAGAGTGTACTCACCCCCTTGTGGCTGCTGTGATTCCCTCAAGCGCCCATCCAACTCCGGATAGGCTACTGCCAGGATCCAGTACATCAGGGGGGTCATGGTGCGACGGGCACCCCTTCCATGTTGGGAGGCCATCCCCAGCTGGGCCTCTGCTGTCTTCTTGCTCCAGCGGTGTAGGTCATCCCATCTTTTACAGCAGTGGGTGCTCCGTCTAGGGTAGACCCCCAGGGTCCGGACGTCCTTGGCAATGGCACGCTAAATACCCTTCTTCTGGTGGGCGCTGACCTAGAGGAAAAGTGAAGTGAAAATGGATGTTTCTACCCCATACATTTCATCTCATGCATTGCCAAACACCTCCCACCCTCGCCCAGCCATACATACACACACAATCTTGACATGCTGGCCTGTCCCTCTCCCCACCTTCTTCCATCCAACACACTCCATACACTCAGGTGCCATCCACCATGCTCACAGTGTACTCACCTGTTTGTCTGGAGGACCGTACGGTTGCGTGTACTTGGGGAGGACCCCATCCACCAGTTTTTTCCAACTCCTCCGAAGTGAAGGCAGGGGCCCTTTCCCCAGACACTGTAGCCATCGTTGCTTCTAGACACAGGTCACAGCAGCACTTGCAGTGTAGGTCCTCTCCTGTTGAAGGTCAGGTGTCAAGCGAGTGTACAGTAAGAAAAATGCGGCCACGTCCACGGTGGTGCGTACCATCACCGCCGGGGTACCTCGTTATTGGCTCCTGAGACCCATAGGGCCCGATGTTAACAAATGCTGAATTGTGCCGCAGTCCTCGACCGACCACCGCAACAGTGTACAACGCCAGCGCAGTTACCTCATTTCCCCTTGTCCCACCTCACAGGTCAGGCAGCCGCCATTTCAGGGAGCCATATTTTCCAACATTTTAGCAAATAACACATTGTTATACCTAAGTGTTGGATGACCCTCTGCTTGCTGTTCTCCCCCATAGGGCACGTCTGCTGGGGCAGGTGATGAGATGGCGGCATCCTCCGGTGTACAGACCCCTGGTGGACCTGTGGACAATAAAAGAGAGACACATCAATATTACATACAGACTTGATCGTGCAACAATCCTGCAACTGTGTGCCCAGTTGGAGCCAGACCTGATTTCAGCTATCCGCCATCCCACAGGAATCCCCCCCTCTAGTGCAGGTTCTGTCTGTACTCCATTTACTGGCCAGTGGGTCTTTTCAAACAACAGTGACGATGGCATCAGGGATGTCTACATCAGGTGGAGGATTTGCCCACAGTGAAAGGTGACTTCTATGCCCTGGGACATCCCCATCATCATTGGTGCCATTGATGGTACACATGTGGCATTTGTCCCCCCCCCGCAGGAATGAACAGGTGTACAGAAACCGGAAAAGCTATCACTCCATGAATGTGCAGATGGTGTGTTTGGTTTGCCAGTACATCTCCCATGTGAATGGCAAGTATCCTGGTTTTGTGCATGATGCTTACATTTTGAGGAATAGCAGCATTCCTTATGGGATGGGGCAACTCCTGAGGCAATATGTGTGGCTAATAGGTGAGCCCTAGGTCCCAACACAGTGAACATAGGTGTCTGGGTATGGGGTTGTCACTAAGGGTTAGTGTCTGTCTAACAGTTGTCCCTCAACATTTGCAGGTGACTCTGGTTACCCCAACCTGTCATGGCTACTGACCCCAGTGAGGAATCCCAGGACAAGACCAGAGGAACGCTACAATGAGGCACATGGGTGAACTAGGAGGATTATAGAACGCACCTTCGGCCTCCTGAAGGCCAGATTCCGGTGCCTCCATCTTACAGGTGGCTCCCTTCACTACTCACCAAAAAAGATGTGCCAGATAATCGTGGCCTGCTGTATGCTGCACAACCTGGCTTTGCGACGCCAGGTGCCTTTTCTGCAGGAGGATGGGCCAGATGGTGGTCTTGTGGCAGCTGTGGAGCCTGTGGACAGTGAAGAAGAGGAGGCAGAGGAAGGAGATGCCGACAAACGAAACAACATCGTCATGCAATATTTCCAGTGAGAAACAGGTAAGAAGATGTAACTGCTTCCCACATCTCATACTATTGTTGGAGCTAGCATAAGTCTGTCATTTTCACTCAGTGTATGGACCCTGACTTGTTACTTTGCCTTTCCATTTCACAGATCTGGGTCCCACTTTGTGCCCTCTGCTATGTTTCCTGCTGGCCTACAGCTGTGTTACATTAGTATGTGAACAAGTACATTGACATTGCTATATTCCAGAGGTTTTGCAATTACACATTAGTGAAAGCACAGACAGACTTCATATTGTTTTGTGATTCAAGTGTCTGTGCAAATAAGCGGAGGGGGGTGTGAAATGGTCTCGCTTGATGGTGGAGGAATGTCCATGGCAGAGTCCACTCTATTTGTTTCACAAGTGCATTGTCCAATGGGGCATAGGAAGTGGAGCAATGGCAGTTTAAGGTGGACAGGGTGACAAAGTGGGACAGAAGGGTGACATTCAAGGGGGTCTTATTTCCTGGCGGGGGTCTTGGCAATGTTCTCTGTCTCGTTCCTGGATCTCAGGGACCGTTTGTGGGGTGGTTCTCCTTCTGCAGGGGGTGGGCTGCTGGCGGCCTGTTGTTCCTGTGACGGTGCCTCCTGCTCACTAGCGTCGGCGGAGGTGGAGGGCTGTTCATCGTCCAGGCTAGTTTCAGGGGCCCGTTGGTGTGCCACTGTGTCCCTCCTGGTGTTGAGAAGGTCTGCCAGCACCCCTGCAATGGTGACCAGGGAGGTGTTGATGGACTTTAAGTCTTCTCTGATCCCCAGGTAGTGTTCCTTCTGCAGCCGCTGGGTCTCCTGAACCTTGGCCAGTACCATGCCCATGGTCTCCTAGGAATGGTGGTAAGCTCCCATGATGTTGGAGAGTGCCACGTGGAGAGTGGGTTCCCTGGGCCTGTCCTCCCCCTGTCGCACAGCAGTCCTCCCAGCTTCCCTGTTATCCTGTGCTCCGTCCCCTGAACCGTGTGCCCACTGCCCCCAGGTCCCTGATCATCCTGTGTTAGTGCAGTTGCCTGGTTTCCCTGTAGTGGTGGACACATTGTTGATTGACGTGCCCTGGGGACAGAGGGATAGGCCTGCTGGGTGGGTGCTGTGGTGGTGTTTCCTGAGGGGGAGGTTCAGTGGTGGTTTGTGACTGTGTCAGGGGAACCGACTGTCCTGAGGTCCCTGATGGGCCGGGCTGGTCATCTTGATCCAGGCGTGCAGAGCTGCTCTCATCACTGTGGGCCTCTTCTGTGGGGGGACTGGATATGTCTGGCACCTCCTGTCCGGTGACGTTGGGTATGGGTCCTGTGTGAATGCATAATGTCAGTATCAATGTGTGCCATCTTGTGCAATGGGTGAGTTACCCTCTAATCCTGTGCTTGCATTATTGCTGTGGCCCTTGTGTGATGGGTGATTTTGGAGCATGAGTGAGTCTCTCTACTGGACATGCTTTGGTGATGGGTGTCCATGCATGGGTGTTACATGCAGGGCTTGATTTTGGGATGTGTGGGTTGTGTTAGTGGGGTATCTGTGGGTTGTTGGGGTGAAGGGTGTGAGGGTTAGGGTGGGAGTATGTGATGGCATGCAGGTGGGATGGGGGGATAATGTAGTAAAGATTTGCCTTACCAAAGTCCAGTCCTCCTGATACTCCTGCGAGGCCCTCAGGATGCATTATTGCCAAGACTTGCTCCTCCCATGTTGTTAGTTGTGGGGGAGGAGGGTGGGGTCCACTGCTAGTCCTCTGTACACCAATTTGGTGTCTGGATACCACGGAACGTACCTTCCACTGTAGGTCGTTCCACCTCTTCCTGATGTCATCCCATGTTCTTGGATGCTGTCCCACTGCGTTGACCCTGTCGACAATTCTCTGCCATAGCTCCATCTTCCTTGCAATGGACGTCTGCTGCACCTGTGATCCGAATAGCTGTGGCTCTACCTGGACGATTTCCTCCATCATGACCCTAAGCTCCTTCTTAGAGAACCTGGGGTGTCTTTGAGGTGCCATGATGTGGTGTGGGTGATGTGTGAGGTGCTGTCTGTTGTGATGTGTGAGGGGATGTGTTGGTGTGTGTTGTTTGAGGTGCGTGGATGTTGTATAAGTGATGGTGTTGCGTGTCTGTGGATGCTGGGGTTGTGTTAGGTAGTCTCTCTCTCTGGCCTTCTTTCGGAATTTTGGTTGTAAGGGTTTGTGGGTGCTGTGGGTGTGTGCTTTATATTAAATTGGGTGTGTTGGTGTGGTGTGTATGTGTGTCAGGTGTGTGTATTTTGAATTGTCCATTGTGAGGGTGTTTTGTAAATGTGTGTGTATTTTGAGCGCAGCGGTGTGTACCGCCAATGGATTGCTGCGGTTGAAAGACTGACACGTTGATTCGTGGGTCGTGATACTGTGGGCGTATTCCTGTTGGCGTGATGGTGTAGGTTTTGGGATCGGCAGTTTATCACTGACCTTTGGTGAGGCGGACTTGTGTGGGTGTCTGTATTGTGGTGGATTCTGAGCTGTGAGTCGTAATACCTGTAGCGGAATTCCGCTGCTGCAACGGTATGTTGGAGGTCTTCTGCATGGCGGAAAGCGGGATTTACAGCCAGGGTTATAATGAGGGCCATAGTGTCTTTCAAAATGTCTGCAACTCAAAGGAAAGTAAAAAATACGAATAATAAAGCCTTGAGTTCTGACAGTAATATATTACTTAGCCTGCTTTTGGGACACGGTGCATAATACATAATCACAATTTGAAATGACAGCTGAACAGACAAACTCTATTAAGCTTCTGTCTTGCTCACATGTATTATAAATGTAAGAAATATTTTTCTCTACATCCATGAGTTATAAATATATGAATAAATATATAGAAATTGAATTAAGATAGAAAACAGTCTACTGTACCTATCTATGTTCATGTCTGCAATAAAAATGCAAGTCCAATTTACAAAAATGAATGTGCAGTATTCCCACACTATCCTAGATAAACAATGTACCCTACATGTGTAGGTGGGCCTATTGCTAGGAACAGGAAAGGATCCAGAACATACTGTGGAGACATTAGCTCTTTTGCTTCCATACATTTCTGAAAACTAGACACGTGAGCACTACAGGGTGGTGTGGCTTGCAATGATCCCACCACTTTTTTCTTGCTCAGAATGTTCTATAAGTATAATGCTTTCAGGAAAATCATATAATTTCCACAAATTTATTTGAGAGAAAGACCCTGAATCTATGTAGAACAGCAATGATCTGTTTCACTAGTGTTCCCACACTTATCACAATAAATGTAGGACCTCACTTATGTGGGTGGGCCTATCACCTGGGACGAGAAAGTACACAACCCACCCCAGGGAAATTGACAATATTTTTGATTTCATTTGTATTAATTCTTGGGATGGGATGGCTGTGACACTTAGGCCTGGGGTCAGCCAGCTCCGAGGAATACTACCTAACCTCAGACAATTCTGACAATTCTCAAAGATATACCCATTGGAATAAAGGGTTAATTGACTTATATGAATCCAACCAGTTTTGTTATCCAGAATTTACTGCAAACATCAAACTTTCAGCAAAATCACTGAATATCCACACAATTCTATGAGGAAAATTTTGGAATCTGTGGTAAGCATCATCAGTCCTAATATCCAACATTTCCACACACCTTCCAATAAATACTTGCCTGGGTAGGACTATTACCCTGAACAAGTATGGCCCAAAGGACATGATGAAAACATCAACCATTTGTTGCTTGTGTGTATTAAATCTTGGGATGTGGGTAGCTGTGATATTTGAGCTCACAGTCATCTAGCACGAAGAAAAACCTACAGACTCTCCAATTGTCTCAAAACTAAAATCCTGCACACAATTAGAGTGCTGTGGCATGCTTAGATTCCCTTTAATTTTCCTATCCAGAATGATCTGAAATCTTTGTAATCATGTTGCAAAAAAAAAAATTCTACATGATTTCAATTGTGGATGGCTGTATCATCTGGCCAGGGGGTGACCAGCACCCAGGGAAGCCTACCAACTCTACATATTTCTGTGTTTATATAATTTTATTAGTATTTTGTGATCAGAGAGCCGGGGCAGCTATCTTCTAATGAGCTTCTGAATGAGTATAAACCAGTACAACAAAGTAAATAGAGCAAAGTAATGGTCGCTGACATACCACTGAATAACAATCAGAAAAAGAAGTTTGAACACTATTTGGAATAGCATCTGTATATAGAAATCAGTGAGTTGGAAGTCCTATGTTTCCGTATGTGATAAAAATCAACTTACTGTTTGAGATCAACTGTAACTAAGAGATGCTACACATACCCAGGAACCAATCGAGAAATAGCAGGAAGAAGCCACTGATGAGCAGACCAGTCAGGCAGGCATGTCTATTCCACTAGTGGGGGCATAGGAAGACATCACAAACATCCAGTAAGAGATGTGTCTGGTCATTTAAACCTTTCATCCAAAAATAACCTGCAAATGCCAAGCACTGAAAAAAAAGTATATTTCTTCACATTAATGCAACAGAGAATTAGTGATTTTGCAATCAACAGCAACAGTTATGACATCTGGTACTCTCTGGTGTCTGCTGGTGAAAACAACACCCCACATATGTGGGTGGGGTTCTCACATGTGGCAGGGACTAGTCAAAACTGGGACTTCAGTAAGTCAGTATAGGGTCAAACGAGTTATCAAGATTTGGTCAATTTTTCCCACATGCATTATGCATGGGGTACTGGTTTTCTCAGGAAACATTTGAATGCAGTATGGTAAGACTTTTGGTATTGGTTGAAAGTTCACAAAATATGTGCCATAAATAGAAGGGGATCTTAATTTTTTTATTCTCACTTTGCTAGGCAGTTTTGTTATTAAAATGTTGTGTTTTATTGCCTTGGATAACAATACCACCAGGAAGTGCAGTCTCTGCCCTAGAGCCACTTTACATTCCGGATACCAAAGCTGAGCTTGAACAGCTGAAAATATTTTTGTTACTCTCTGACATCCACTCTCCCATTACCATGAGATCTGCTATGCATCTGCTTGTGTTAATTATAAGGATTTACTAAGCGACTATTAGTTGAAATTTGTGTATGTTAGGGTGTAAACTTGAGCATGTTCTTCTCCCTTAGAGCTTTTCTCCATTGACTTTTGCTGAGAAAATCCTTGGTGACTCAGGTCTGTGTTTTGTGTAATTGTTCCATTCATTATGCTTTTAAACAAGCCTGTTCATACTCTGATTATGAGATGATTTCTTTAACACTTGCATTCTGCCTCCATAGATGCAGAAAGATTATCTGTAACTCAGAAATGAGAGAGTAGCCAGTGCCAGGACGGCCAGCCCCTCACTCCATTGACAATAAAAATAAAAATACCTGGTGGATAGTGACATATCTACCCTGATGAGGTGGGTAGTTTGTTTGTAAAATTTGCCTAGGATTTGAGGATGGAAGGTGTGAGACTGGTGTCATGACAAACTATCTCTGGTGTCTAGTGAGCATTATTCCCCCCCCACAACAAAGATTAGGGGCACACTTGCAAACTGCAGGAAGAGATTTTGGGATCTACAGAACCAGGAGTGCAACCCAATACCAGGACAAAACAGTCCCTCCAAACCATTCATGATTTATGGATATATCCCTCAGGCCATATTTATCAAGGTGTTGTGCTGGTCATGCATCCAGCTGTGTGACGCAAGGCTGGAACAAGCAGTAAATCATAATAATAAAATGACCCATTTGGTATTTATGAGCATAGCGCTGCATCATACATCATGGTGTAGCGTGACACAATGCCAGAAAAGCACCGGAATTTCTATCCATTGGCATACCAGGCATAGAAAATGACACAGGGTTCATAGTAAAAATTCACCACCGTCACAGTATACTCTGGGAAGCTCAACTAAGCCATGAAGGTCATCATGCTACAATTGGCAGAAGCTAGGAGACCACCACAAGCAAGCAAAAGCAGATGAAGCATGCTTTTCAGCAGCTCAAATCGCTCATTGACCTCAGAGAGAAAGAGGTCATACAGATCATAGGGAATGGAATTGCTGGAGAAGATTTGGTCAAGCCTCCAGCCAGCATGTGCAAGGCAGATACCATCCCAGCATGTTTTAAACTAATGGCTGTGATCCAGATGTTGGCATTAGGATTCTTCCAAATCACAATGGTCAGATTGACTGCCATTTCAGAGCCTTTCTCCCATCTGCTTTAGATGCCTTCATAAAACTCACACCCCAGTACCTTTTATTCCCCAAAACAACCCATCAACAACTGGAAACCAAGGAAGGCTTCTACAACATTGTTTCATTCCCTAATGTTCTTGGTGCCATTGAGTGCACATTTGCAATGTGTGCCTCCTGCAGCAATATCATACTTGTACACAAACAGCAAGCACAACTACTCCATCAGTGTCCAGGTGATAGTGGACCACCATGAAATGTTCATCAATGTTCTGGCAAAATTTCATGGAAGTGCACACGATCCATGCATCTTCCGCCAAAGTATTTTTGTTAATACTGGGAAAGTCATTGTTGATGTGCACCAGGACAGGATCACATTTACTAATGAAATCACTTCACTATTAGCTAATCCACCTGACATGAACTCTCCATCAACCCCAACTCCAAGATATGTGGTCATGCAAGCTCTGAGACCTAGGTCTGAGATTACTGACTGACAGGTCACAGGTGGGGCAGCACATAGCTGGCATACAAATGCGTGAACAGGAAACTCAGATCAAAGATAGGTGCAGTGCCACCACAATGGTCTGAGGAGATTGGTCCATATAAAACACACATGGCTGGAGGGGTGTGTGCATTCCCAAACACCATAAAGTCAGATGCCACATGAAGTTAGGAACACACAGCCAATCAGGATACAGCACGCACAGTAACACAGTGATCATGCACCCCTCAGGCCGGATATCTGGACACTTCACCAGCTGGCCCACATTGTCTCCGCCCAAAGTCAAGGTCCACCTGCATTTGTTATCAGGACTAGGCACAGACAGAAAACTCTGCTTCACTTATAGAGTTTTCCGAATTCTGGCACTTACCGCTACAGGAGTAGCATGGAGTTCCCAAATTCCACCATCTGGCTCAAAGCAGAGTTGGTTCGCACACGTGAGATTTGTTTTTTGGTGCTTGCTCGTGCCACATTACTCTTGGGCTGCTAGCGAGAGCAGACCATACTTTGCATGTGATTGCCCTACTCCGGCTGCATGTGCAAGACTTCATCTTCCATCGCACTGCTTCTGGACTCATGCATGAGACTTTGTGTCCCCTCGTACTGCCTCCAGCTGCGATGGAGGCCAAAACAGACACACTCATGAAACCAAATGTACCAGGAGTAGATTTTCTTCTAAAGATTAATTTAAATCTAGACAAAAAGGGTTTTTGAGTAGGTTTTCTTCTCCAATGGACCCTTCAAGTTGTTTTTTAGTGCGAAGGAAGTGCCCCATAGACTTCTTGTTCCTGTCCAGCAGGCTCCTCTCAGTGCTTTGTCTATCTCCTGGGTGTTGTTTGTTTGCTTGGGCATGCACGTGTATTTCTTTGCATTTTAATTTGAATTTTAAATGTTATGGTGGTGGGTGGCTTGGAGCTTAAGTATGGGCCTAGCTATTATTTATTTTGCATTCCACTGATTTTTCATCTTTTGTACAGGAAGGTTGTTGCATAGCTCAACCCCTTTTCTACATGCTTGTAGCATTTGCAATATTATTTTACTATGCTGCCTAGATTTCCAAGGGGGCATCTAGCCAGTAGGCCCAGTGCTAGTAGTCATCAATGTATGAAATAAATGTTTCAGTGATATATGTTTATAAAACTTAATTTAGGGCAGGGAAGCATTGGATTTTATTATAAAGTTGGCTATTGTTGGCATTTGATTTTTTTTTACAAAACGTGTATATGTTGTAGAGTAATATTTGATGGCATAGGAGGGTGTGTGTTGTCATGAAATTTTATGGCTCATTGAATTTTTATGTTTTGCACTGCAGCATTCTTCAGTGTTCCCACCATGGCTTTTTATGACCAATGTGTGTGTGTATGTGTATGTCTATGTGTATGTGTGTTTGTCATCATCCACATTTCTCTGTATTCTCCATGCCATGTGGCCAGGAACCATTTTTTGTAGTCTATGTCCATTGACTTGCATTTTCTGCATCCAACCAGTGTGTCTTTGCCATAGGCTTGCATGTGTTCTTTGTTTCCCACGGCTCTTTGCTCCTTGTTGTTGTTAGATCGTGTGACTGTCCACCATTTTGTGCATTCAGCCAGCATGTGTTTGCCATAGGTGTCCATTTGATCTTTGTTCTCCTTGCTGTTAATGTTTCACTAAGTGGCTAGCAGCCATTTGTGCATCCAGTCAGTGTGTCTGCCGTAGACTTGCATGTGTTCTTTGTTCCCCATACCTCCTTTTTGTTGATGTTCAACCATTTGGCCATTTTGTGCATCCAGCCACTATGTATTTATTATAGGACTGCATGTGTTCTTTCTTTTCCTTGTGTCTTGTTGTTGTTGTTTGACCATGTGGTGGCCAGCAATTTTGTGAATTCAGACAGTGTGGGTTTGCCGTAGGCTTGCATGCGTTCTTTAATCTACTTGCTCCTTGTTGTTGTTGTTATTTGACCATGTGGCTGGCAGCCATTTTGTGCATTCAGGCAGTGTGTGTTTGTCATAGACTTGTATGTATTCTTTGTTTGCCCTGCCACCTTACTCCTTGTTGTTGTTTGACCATGTGGCTGGCAGCCATTCAGTGCATCCATCCAGTGTGTCTTTGCCATATTCTTGCATGTGTTCTCTCTTACCCATGCACCCTTGCTCCTTGTTGTTGACCATGTGGCTGTAGGCCATTTTGTGCTTCCAGCCAGTGTGGCTTTGCCATAGGCTTGAATGTTTTCCTTCTTCTCCTTGCTCCTTGTTGTTGATTGACCATGTGACAAGCAGCCACTTTATGCATCCAGTCAGTGTGTCTTTGCCATAGGCTTGCATGTGCTCTTTGTTCTCCTTGCTCCTTCTTGTTGTTGGTGGTTAAACATGTGGCTGGCAGCCATTTTGCACATCCAGCCAGTGTGTCTTTGCCATAGACTTGTATGTGTTTTTTTTGCTTGCCATGACTCCTTGCTCCGTGTTGTTGTTTGACCATGTGGCTGGCAGCCATTTTGTGCATGCAGCTAGGGTGCCTTTGCAGTAGGCTTACATACAGACATTATCAATTATTGTTCATTTGTTTTGTATTCAATTTATTGTTTTTGCATTTAATTTTTTTATTGTTTATTATTTCAATTTATGGAAGTCAGCATTTAGCCTTGATCCGAAAGTATTTGGTTGCTTTAGGTGTATAATATTTCAGTTTCCTTCTGGACACCCTGGCTGTGGTGCACTGCAGACACACTACAGGAGCATAATTCATTTTTCAATGAGTATTAATGAATCAATGGATCCTATCCTCCAGCAAGAAAAATGAAAGTACTGCTCCACCATCTTCTCCATGCACCACTTCTGCTGACGAGGATAGGGACATGGAGTGGACACCAGCAGAGTCCGGAGATGCCATGAGAGGCAAGGGAAATGAAAAGTTCCAGAATGTCTTAGAATCATGGAAAGGGGTGATGATGATGAGAAGGATGATGGCGACAAGCCAGTCATTGTGGAAGCTGGCACAGAGGAATCCGGCATTACTATCCAATCCGTTCCAGGGGGAGTGGCACAGGCAGCACCAACAGCTCCCATATTTGTAAGTCCCCAGCAGAGACCTGCATCAACCCCTACCTCAGTAGAAGTATGCGCTGCAAAGAAGCAATCAACACACCCATCTATCTCCAGTTCTTCAGGCCTTGGCAATGACCCAATATGAAAGTACTCCGCCACAGTTTGGGACTTTTTCTGAGTAACAAACAGGAGGAGAATATTGCAATATGTTCCATTCGCCGTGCAAGTGTTTGTTGAGGTAAGCCTGTTTACATTATGGCACTGGAGGCCAGAAAACCTTCACACAAATCAATAGGAAAAGCAACTTAAAACATTTCTGAACTTGGATGCAGTGGTGAAGCTGAGTAGAGCTGGGAAACATCAGTTACAACTGGTCAAATCATAGTGGAAGTTGAGGAGGAACAGGGTGACATCCTCACACAAAGCAGCCCTATCCCCAGCAGTGGGTCAGAATCAACCGCCTCAGTGACCTTACGATAGCACAGGAAGACTCAGAGTCAGATGGAGACACAATGATATATGGTGACTTCGACCACCCACTTCTCAAAAGTCGGCTGCATCAGTGCCCCCACAAAAGAAGAAAATCTAGGCAGGAGGGGCCCTCTGACCACAACCACCCAAAGGTATATTTGTACAGTGGGAAGCTGACAAAAATGTTAGCGCTAGACCTCATCCCTTTTCCTTTTGTGGAAGAAATGGGATTCTCAGAAATTGTGGCAGCTATTTCCCTGAAATGGAAGGTTCCAAGATGGACCTATATTGCCAGAATTGCGGTTCCAGCTCTGCAACATGATGTGCTGCAATTGATTGGACAAGATTTGCAGCAAAGTGTTGTCCACACTATCCACCTGGCGACAGACATCAGCCTACTGATTACATCTGCGTCACTACACACTGGATCTCTTGAAAATAAAAAGTTATCAATAGGTCTTGACCCTGAAGAAATTTTTTTAAGCGTTCAGCAGCATTCAACAGTAGCAATGTTCGCTGTGGAGGAATCACATACAGCAGCAAACATCTTGATATTATCTCATTGAAAAAGTACATCTGTGCCATCCTACTTGATCTACACTACAAAAACTTTTCCACACGTTCATTCCTTTTTCTGAAGGGATTGTTTCAAAATACAAGAGGTGGATTCTTGAGCAAGCCAGAGAACTGGAAGAAGAACAGCTGGAACTTAGAGTAACACTCTGCAGTTCTGGGGTCCTGCCTTCAACTTCCAGAGAGGTCAGTCTTATCTCACAGCAACCAACACCAGCAACAAGAATACCAGCAATAACAGCTTCAGAAGAACCAGACCCAACTTCAGAATTTACTTGGTTTAAATGGCAGATCCTATGTCCAGTGCAGAGGCGAAGGCAAAAGAGGTCAAGCAAGGGGCAGCACCAATGACACTTCAAAGGATACTCCAGGAGTATCTGGATCACCCAAAGAGGTGTATTTTGATAAAAAAACATTGGTATATTGGTATAGGAAGATGCACCAATCGCCAGAGCTCAGCAGGCTGGCAATAAAGAATCTGTCTTGACCCGTAGCCAGTGCGTTTTCTGAACAGGTGTTCAGTGCAGCTGGCACAGTTAGTATAGTGAGAAGGACCAGTCTTACACCTCAAAATGTGGAGAGATTAACCGTGATCAAAATGAACCAACATTTAATACCACATGATTACACTATTGCAGAAGCACCACAGGAGGAGGAAGAAGATGATGGGTCAGGGTGAACCACCTGAGTTTGAGGATTAAATCAGCTTCCTAGATTGAGTTTGACGGTGCCACCATAGAACTTTTTAATTATTTCTCATTGAACTTTTTTCTTTCTTTGCAGCGGAACAATATGTCTGTATTAGATTTATGCTGCCCCACCATGTTGTAGTCACATATATGGCTGGATTGGAGTTGGACCCACGTTCAATGAAGAAGCCCCCACATTCCCTTCAGGGCATTGGTGACAATATCTGCCTCCCTAATGCCATTGCCTATCCTTTTTTTACTTCACCTAGCAGGGGTTCCCTAGAAAATCACTGATGAAGCACTGCCAGTGACAATGCCAAATTCTAATGTGTTGCTACTATCAAAAAGGAGATAATATTTTGTATGAACTACTGTGCTTGGATTGGAAGAGGTAACTACTAACTATTGTACAAATGAGTGGTGATATATTTGTTGATTGTGACTAATTAATTTTGATGTATGTGGTGGATGACAGTGAGGGAGGGAGTTCAACATATTTTTGAACTTGATTTAGATGATTTGCAGTGTTTCGGTGCTGATGGTTGATTATTTTTTCCTGAAAATGATTGGCTTTTCCAAATTACCAAAATTTACCTGCAGTGTCCACTTCTTCCTCTGGTTCCTCAGAGATCAGACCAGTCATTTTAGCTATCAAACACAAATCTAAACAAAATATTCAAATTCTGTTTCTTTATTTCTTCTTCAACAGCAGTGTACTACACAGGTCTACCTCAATCGGTTTGGGACTCAGACTGAGTCACTAAGAACCGGGAGGAGGAGGATGGAGGGACTCAGGGTGGTACCACCTCAGCAACAGCTAGAAGGGGAAGTTATTGACTTCAAACAGAAACCATGATGATGGGGAAGACTCTGATACCTAGTACTCACTCAGCACTGTGGACTAGAGAGAGGTGCGTTGATTTGGGAAATGCTGTTGACCATGTGTTTGCTACATTGCAGGCTCAAAGGTGAAACTCCTATTTATGTCCTTGCTCTGCCTTCGATTTTTCTTTGCAGGCTCCTGACTCCTCAAGAAGCTTACCTTGCTTCCTTTTGACCTTCTCCTTTACTCTATAATATAGTTATTGTTTTTCAATATGCTGGTCTTCTCCCAGGCCTCTCCTGCATTAGCTAAACTTGATGAAAATTCAACACTCCTGCTACCTACCGGACAGGTTCACCAAGGCAAAGTGACAGACATTCCTAGAAGCATGGAGATACACCATCCAATCTGACAACACAGTATCACTTTCCTTTTAACAATTATAATTTTTAGAACTAGTTGAGTAAACTTCAATCATAATTTGTATTTTTGTAACCTAGAACACATAAGATTCAGAGCTATACTACTGTTGGTCTCTCTGAGGCAGAAGGACTGTTTGCAATGCATTTAACTGAACTGTGTCATACTTATCCCCGTTTCCTTCCACAACAGATTGATCATGGTGTGCTGCTTAGCACCCTGATGAATGCTACTTTGGTTGTCTTTTCCACACCTTTCTCCAAATCCCATTTCCCATCCATTCATCAAGGCCCTAACCCTCTTCCCCAGAGCGGTGTGATTTGTTTTGAGGTGTGACTTAATTATATATTATAAATGGATCACACACTTATTAGGGTGGACGTGGTGAAAGTGATACCAACTCACTACATGACCTTCTATTACCTGAGCAATATTCCACATATGCCCTATCAATATCATCAAGGCCTTGTGTTGTGTGTTGTATAAACGCTTAACGTTGTCCAAACACTCCTGACTCTGAGCCCACTTCTCCTGATTTGATGATTTAATTTCTTAAATTTTGTTTTAATTAAATACTAGCTAACCATTGCTCAGAAGAAATTGATATTGATAGTTTTTATTATCATATCAGGTCTTCTTTATTGTGCGTCAAATATTGTCATTGTGGTAGACTGGTCCCAGCAAATGATGTAATATCTGACCCATTAACTCTATGTTTTATTTCTTCTAGTTGACAGTGATGATAACCCTTTGATTAATCCTGCTGTTGGAGTTTGCATAGGTGGGAGTGGCACCTTGTGCCTTCCCTGTTAGTGCACTAGCCTGCTACTAGAACTAGAGATTGAGGTGAACTTGATTAGTTAGTAATTAACTTCTACTGAAGATGATTGTTTGCATCAAGGTTTTTGTAGGTAAAATAGGCAATGGCAATCATCCCCTAGTGGTCAATTGTGTTACAGAGAGCAGTAGAGCAAGGGTATATGTAGATGACATACACTTTTTTTTTAACAGATTTAAAAAAACATGCTAAACTAAAAGACAGCAATGCAAACTAAATCACCCCAAAAAAAGTTTGAGGCATAATTAAAGTAAAGTAAATTACGCCCTTTTATTTTTTACAAATAGGCACCCCCCTTTCCACCTACAACAGGCCCACCTCCTCGTCGAAAAAGTAGCCCCATCCCCATATGTCCAAAGAAAGTCCATCACAACAGAAACAAAAGTCCACAACAAAAGTTTAAAGAAGAAGTCCAAAGTGCAACATTATCGGTCACAACTCCCGCCCACACCCTCCCCACCCACAAGAAGTCCCTCCCACCAAAAACTATTAAAAAAGGTTGAGAAGAGGGCATTGTTGACTTGGGTCTGGAGCTAGTCCAGGCTCCACTCTATCCTGTCCAGCTGGCTCTCCACTCACCTCTCCACGCAGTTCAGCCACTGCAAGATGGGCTGCAGCAGTATTCCTCTGCATGTCAGAGTGGGAGATGGTGGCAGCAGTTCTACTCTGGCCCCTGAAGCCTGGCCACGGTGCTAGCGATATATTAGCCAGTAGGCTGGAGGCTGAGGTCGACTTGCTTAACTGGGGCCTGGGTCAGAGGCAGCTATTTCATCCTCTTCTTCCTCAAGGATCACCAGCCCCTGGTATTCAGCCTGGATGTTCTCCAGCCTTTGCTGCGGTAGACTGGCAGCTATCTACTCCCTGGAGGGTGGTGCTGGTGGACCGGCCGATGTAGCTATATTGAGAAAAACATAAAGAAAAAAGACAATTTGTTAATAAGCTCTGTGCAAACATGTTTACAATTAGGTTGTTGGTGGAACAGTAACAGAATTTGTTGGTCCCGAAGAGCAATTGGAATTTGATGTCATTTTGATTGGGAGAGTTCCAGGGCCAATTTTATTTTTAACCCACACATGCCTTACATTAAAAGTACTGACTGTCGGGCAGAAAAAAAACTAAGGCAGAAAAGCATCAGATTGAAAAAACAGTTTTTAATTTTTTTTTTCTTTTCAATGCTTTTCTTGTAACTAAACAGACATTTTGAGTGAAAAAATTAATTACTTCTCATTTATGAGTAAGGCATTATGTAATATAGAGAACAAGTTGCTGTGCTAAAGTAATGAAGGCATGTTGCCAGTGATTCGGATAATATGTTATTGTCTGCAGCTGGGGCAGCTGTATTTGACAATTATCTACTTTTAATTCCAATAGCTATGCTCTTCTCCAAATGCCTTTCACTTTGTACCCTAACTCCAAAGAAGCAGATGAATAATAAATAAGATACTACGTCACTCACGTCACACATAAAATGTGGATATCTTATCCTGTCTGCCGTAAGTAGAAGGTGGGGAAAATGATGCCCTTCACTATAGGGAAAAAAAGGGCTATATAGATTGTATTTGGCATGCTCAACATAGAGTACATCTTAAGCTAAACTTAAATCAAATCAGGCACTTAGCCCCACTTTACTCACTGGGCTCACTCACCACTATAAATTACTTCCAACAAATGAATTAGCTGGGCAGTAGGGAAAGGGAACTTGACTTACTATACTTTAGAGTAATGTAGAGGGATTAGGTGTGGTGGTAGAGCCTTTTCTAAAGAATAGAGGGTTGTCACTGAACATCATTTGGTCATATGCCTAAGATTTAGCTTATTTAGTCACTGAAATAGGCAAAAAACTAAAGGGAGAAATATGAACAGACCTAACATAAATTTGTTATGGGAAACCATGAAATCGATTTTGGAATCAATTCACATGGCCACAAAAATGTGCCAGATGCCATGAATAGGTTTTTCAATCTTTTGGTAGGCTGGGGCAGAAGAACTTAGGAAAAAATAAAGGAGTGAAGTACTAAGGTGACTGAGTGGGAGAAGGGAAACACATCTTTTGTGTTCGGTTTGCAATGCATTGAAAAGTTTGTAAATGCTGCATTAACCAAGGCAGACCCATATTGCACAGCGAACACTAACATCACAAATTGAACCATACTGCAGTCCAGTCATGGGGGATGAAATGCCATGGGCATGGAGGTGGTTGATGAATGATGATGTAGGCTACATATTCGCCTCACTTAAGAAATACAGTGAGTCAAGGGATTAGAACAAAAATTAGAATACCTCCACTTTGACCTGCAGCTTTGATAACCATAAAAAAAGTAAGTGAAGTAGGTGAGAAGCATGCCCCACTTCAGAAGAGCTCCCTTGTATATTCATACAATCAATTATTCAATCAGCCTTTCATTCTTATTACTATATTCACCCATAGCCACCAAGATTTGGGCTTTACTTTCTCTCATCCAGTCTTTCACCAAAATTCCCAATCCATTATCCATCCATTTAGTATTTACTCTTTTGTTCAATCATACTTTCACCCCCATCTATTTACCAATATTCACCCATGCATCCTTTCACCCACCCATGCATCCTTTCCTTTCACTCATTTCACCCATTCTTTCTTTTAACCTTCCGTTCTTTCCCGTTTCCATCAAGCCATCATTTTTAGCGTACATTTTGTGAGCTTTTGCTAAGTTGCAGATAGAAGAGGGCATAACTCAGCCACCTCTGTAGCTGGTAAAGCGGGGAGTTCATGATCACAAGCCACGATGATGCCCTTGTAGCTAGTGAGTTTAATAGTAATTGTCAATGAGCAAGCAATGTGACTTACCACCACCTGTCCCTGCTGGTGCTTCTCCTCCTTTAACTGACTCTCCTCCCGCAGCAGTACTTGAGTTAGCAGCACTGGTGGTTGGTGTGGCTTGAAAAACATTTGCTTTTTTTAGATAGCAGATATACTTTGCGTTAATTTCTTTAATTAAAAAATACACAACAGCAATACATCACTACAGTTCCGCCATCACTGTAGTATCTTCAATCAAAAATATCACTCTGGGCATGTGTTGGCACACAATGTTAGAAAAGTCAGATAGTCAAGCTAAGTAAATCTTTTTGCAATAGAGGGGCAGAGCAATACTCTATGATGATGATGATGAATCTGAATCACTGAAGCAGAATGAAGGGGTGGAATAATTACAGTCAATGAAAGACATATGGTGTTCGGTTGGCAAATGCAATGGGACTTCATACTTTCCAGCAATGCTGAACTGCCATGGGAACTGCTGGTATACTGTATAAATGAATTACAGAGCACAACATTGGGGGTTTAGAGGGGGTGGTCCATGCCCAATGTCACTTTCTTGTTAAATGTTAGAGCAGGAGCAAGAAAAAGAAAGCCCACTCAACAAACATACATGATGAATATTATTTATAATATTAGCTCACTTGGGCCTGCAATCTTCACAGTAGGCAGTAGCGTACCAAAAACATGTTCTTAGGGTTAAAGTACAACAAGATATGTAAGGAAGAGGGAAAGATTCATCATCATCAGAATAATGAAAGCTAGAAGTGTAACTGTCCCCTAAAAAACTAACCAACGTATCATGGAATTGACGCAAAAGCACATGCAACTCAAGTTCCCAACTTAAAAAGTTTTGCCATGAATGCACACACACATACACTAAGGCACATGCATTACCCTAGCCAAAAGAGGGGTCCTTTGACACTAACATAGTTGAATGCATAAGAACACACATAGGACTAAATATGCAGGGCAAAAGGACAGGACAGAAGCATCATTAAAAATATGGGCCATCTTCGAGGAGGTCCAGACTGATAGCACTACCCCACAGTCAGAAAGCAAGATCTCCGCACCTTCCCTGCCATATGCAGGAATGGAGGTGCTCTGCCCGATGCCTGCTATCCCTGCATTTGGTTACACCAATTAGCCTGTCAAGGGGGCTGAAGGGGCCCCAACCAAACACCAAACTGTTAGATCTAGGCATGACAGACTAACAGGCAAGCAGGCCCAGGCAATCCAAGTGCCACCCCAGTCCAGCACTAGCAAAGTTCGACCCCCCTGTCGCACTCAGCCCATAGTTCCCCCACAGCACAGAGAACATGCACTCCCACTAGTTCCCGTGAACATACTCAAGTGACAGGGAGATTCTCTGCAGCTTTGTACAGTGAAATTATTTGTGTAGATGACGAAAGGTGTCCCAGTCCTCCGGATATGATGATTAGGGGGAGAGCCAGAGGGTATGCTGTAGCCCAGGTAGCTGAGGAACCAACAGAAAGGAGTTTGAGGACAAGTCCTAACCAAACATAACAATGTGTAACTCAGAACAAAGGAGGCAATCTAGGTGGGTTTTAGAGGAAAGGTGCAAATTAAGGAGGGAGAGAGAGAGACCCCTTGGTAGCACAACGAGAGAGTAGTGCTACCCGAAGAGACTAGGGGTAGGTACGGAGCCCCGTTTGAGGAAGAGTTTGAGGTGAAATTAGAGGAGAGGCTTTTGGCTGAGGTCCAACTAAGGAGAAGGCCTGACCAAGAAATAGGAGACCAAGGTAGCCTTGTGCAAACTCAACTTACATTCAGTAGAAACAAGATGGCACCTTTCTGTGCACACCAGAGGAGCAGCAATAAAGATTTTTGCTGCTCCTCCCAAATGTGCAAGACAGACAAACTAGCCACAAGAGAAAGAGTCACCTGAGAGTAAAGTGAAATATTTGCATGACCATTTGCAGAAGACTACGGGGGTGATTCTGAGCTTGGCCGCGGCGGTCATTCTGGGTTTCACACTGGGCTGGCGGGCGACCGCCGAAAGTCCGCCCGCCAGCCCAGCGGGAAACACCCTTCCCACGAGGACACCGGCTCAGAATTGAGCCGGCGGAGTGGGAAGGTGCGACGGGTGCAGTTGCACCCGTCGCGAATTTTAGTGTCTGCTAGGCAGACACTGAAATTCTTTTTGGGGCCCTCTTACGGGGGCCCCTGCAGTGCCCATGCCATTGGCATGGGCACTGCAGGGGCCCCCAGGGGCCCCGCGGCACCCCCTACCGCCATCCTGTTCCCAGCGGGAGAACCGCCAGGAACAGGATGGCGGTAGGGGGTGTCAGAATCCCCATGGCGGCGGAGCGCGCTCCGCCGCCATGGAGGATTCTCAAGGGCAGCGGAAAGTCGGCGGTACACCGCCGACTTTCCGTTTCTGGCCGCGGCTGAACCGCCGCGGTCAGAATGCCCAGCGGTGCACCGCCAGCCTGTTGGCGGTGCTACCGCGGTCGTTCGCCCTGGCGGTTTTTACCTCCAGGGTTAGAATGACCCCCTACATCTGGTATGGAGGGGGAGATCCCAAGTGGAACTTCCTCTACATGCAGGATTGTCGAAGAAGATAGAAACTCTATGGCCCTCATTACAACCCTGGCGGTCGATGTTAAAGAGGTGGTAATACCGCCAACAGGCCAGCGGTAAAAAAAATCGAATCATGACCACGGCGGGAACTGCCAACAGATACAGCCACTTTAACACTCCGACCGCTACGGCGGTAGCAATAAACACCACGGCGGTCACCGCCAACAGCCAGGCGGAAGACAATGTACCACCCACTCCATTACAACCCACCCATCTGCTAGATTTTCTGGGGCAGTACCAATGCCATCAAAAGCACGGCGGAAACAGTACTTTGAAGGGAAACCACTCACCTCTCGACACTCAAGGAAGAACCAGGACACCATGGAGCCCGAGCTGCAGGTCCTCCCCATGCTGGTGTTTCTGCTCATATGCCTGGAGTACTAACGGCGGCGACGTCGACCACAGTGAGTACTGTACATAGCATAGGTTGAGGGGATTGGGACTGGGTAGAGGAAGTTGAAGGGGAGAGGTTGGAGACAGGGACAATGGCTGCCATCAGTGCGGAGGCCAGAGCCTAAAATGCTCTCTGTTGGACCGCCAGGCCAGAGTGAATTCCCTCCAGGTATGCATTTGTTTGTTGCAAATGCCTCTCGACACCCTGGATGGCATTCAGAATGGTTGACTTCCCAACAGGGAGGGATCTCAGGAGGTCAATAGCCTCCTCACTGAGGCCAGCAGGGCTGCTTGGGGCAGGGCCTGAGGTACCTGGGGCGAAGGAGATGCCCACCCTCCTGGGTGACCGGGCTCGGGAAACACACTGAGGGGCTATTAGGAGGGCGGTGCTGGTGGGGGGGTGGCAGCAGTACCTGTTGTTGGGGTAGGCACAGAGGTGTCCGACAACACCAGGGCGCTTCCATCGGAGGAGGAATCGCTGTCTGTAGTGTCCCCTCCTGTCTCTGTTGTGGTGCTTCCCTCACCCTCCCTCCCACTGGTGCCCTCACCCTCTGTGGATTTGGCCTCCAGGCCCATGTGGGATGCAGCTCCCTCTGTCACTGGTACCTCTGCTCCTCCGCCAGATGATGCTAATGCTCACAAGGACAGGGTGACATAACAAAAAGCGGGGAGAGACAGGTCAATGCCAGCAACACCACTACCGTTGGCATATACAACATACAGGGAGCTGCCCTATGCACTAGGCCGTTCACTACCAGTTACACAGCTAGTCACCAACCTATGGGGTACAATGCCTAATGCCATGAGCTGCACACCTGAAACCCACAGGACCCTGCTCAGTACTAGATTCCCACTAACACTATTGAGGTTGGAGTGCTTCAGAGCCTGCCCAACAAGGGACCTGCCCTGCCAGTTCTCCCTGGCCCAGTGGTACCCACAGCCCACATCCCCCACCCAGGTAAAACCTTAATGCGCGCAAAGTCAAGGATCCCCCTTGTGGCTGCTGTGATGCCTTCAAGCACCCATCCAACTCCGGATAGGCCACCACCAGGATGTGGAACATCAGAGAGCTCAGGGTACGACGGGCACCCCTTCCTCGTTGGGCCTCCGCCGTCTTCCTTGCCCAGCGGCGCAGGTCCTCCCACTGTTTGCGGCAGTGAGTGCTCCGCCTTTTAAAGACCCCCAGGGTCCGCACCTCCTTGGCGATGGCACGCCAAATACCCTTTTTCTGATAGGCGCTGGCCTGCAGGGAAATATGCATTGAAAAAAGAGATTGGTCATACCGTCCGGACTGTTACACTCATGGCCCACATTATCCCTCCCATCCCCTAACGCACAGACATTAAACACCAGACATGCAGCACTCTAACCAGGACCCCTCACCCCCCCCCACACGAGGCATACACACACAGCACTCCATAAATTCATGGTCCACGCATCATGCTCACTGTGTACTCAACTGTTTGTCTGGAGGACCATAAAGTGAAGTATACTGGGGTAGGACCCTATCCACCAGTCTCTCCAACTCCTCTGAACTGAAGGTGGGGGTCCTTTCCCCAGACACTTGATCCATTGTCGCTTCCAGAAACAGGTCACAGCCACACTTGCAGTATAGGTCCTTTCCTGTTGAAGGTCAGATAGCTAGTTATTGAACAGTTAGAAAATGGCGGTCACGTCCATGGCGGTGCGTACTGTCACCGCCGGCGTACATCACCATTGGCTCCTGGAACCCATAGGGCTCAATGATAACCAATGTGAAGTTGCACAGCAGTCATCAACCGCCGACCGCAACGGCACACAATGTCAGTTGAATTACCTCATTTACACTTGTCTCTCCTCAGAGGTCAGGCAGACGCCATTTCAGGGGGGGCACAGGCCATGGCACCTAACTGCGTCACATCAGACATTGGCACATAAACTGATTTTCAAATTCACATACTGTTTCTGCAAAGGAAGAGATGCATTTATATTGCAACATTTGTGTGAATATGACCCTCTGCTCACTGTTTTCCACCCTAGAGTTCAACCGCTGAGGATGAATATGAGATTGAGGCATCACCCCATGTACAGGCCCCCTGTGGACCTGGCGACTATGGAGGACAGGCATATAATACTTACCTACAGACTTGATCGGGCCACAATCCAAGAACTGTGTGCCCAATTTGAGCTAGATCTGATTTCAGCTATCCGCCACCCCACAGGTATCCCCCTCTAGTGCAGGTCCTGTCAGTGCTCCATTTCCTGGCAAGTGGTTGCTTCCAAACAATAGTGGCCATGGTATTAGAGATGTCTCAGCCAATGTTCTCCAACATGTTGACCAGAGTGTTGTCTGCCCTGCTGAAACACAAGCACAGCTACATTGTATTCCCCTTAGGTGGAGGATTTAGCCACAGTGAAAGCTGACTTTTATGCCCTGGGACATATCCCCAACATCATTGGTGACATTGATGGTACAGATATAGCATTTGCCCCTCCCCGAGAAATGAACAAATGTTCAGAACAGAAAAAGCTATCATTCTCTGAATCTGCAGATGGTGTGTTTATCTTGAGGAATATCAGCATCCCATATTTGATGGCTCAACTCCAGAGGCACTGGGTGTGGCTAATAGGTGAGCCCAAGGTCCCCACCCAGTATATGTTGGTGTATGGGTATGAGGTTGTCCCTAAGGGTGAGTGTGTGGCTAACAGCTATCCCTCGATATTTTCAGGTGACTCTGGTTACCCCAACCTCTCATGGCTACTGACCCAGTGAGGAATGACAGGACAAGGGCAGAGGAACTTTACAATGAGGCACATGGGTGAACAAGGAGGTTAATTGAGAGAACCTTCGGCCTTCTGAAGGCCAGGTTCAGGTGCCTCCATCTGACTGGTGGATTCCTGTACTACTCACCCAAGAAGGTGTGCCAGATCATCGTTGCATGTTGCATTTTGCACAACATGGCCTTAAGACTCCAGGTGCATTTTCTGCAGGAGGATGAGCTTGGAGATGGTCTTGTGGCAGTGGTGGAGCCTGTGGACAGTGAGGAAGATGAGGCAGAGGATGAAGATGTGGACAATAGGAGTTCTCTCATACAGTAGAACTTCCAGTGACACACAGGTAAGACACTGTAACTTCACTTTAGATTGCAGCTTTCTGTTGGACATTGGACATGGCAGCATGATATCCCTATGTCTATGGCCTCTTACTGTACCCTTTGGCATCTCCATTTATAGATCTCTGTGCCCCACTCTAGCTCCTGGTGTGTTTATTGTTGCCCACTAAAGGTCATTCCTAAGTATATATAACTGTACATATGAATTGCAATGTTTGCAGATTGTTGAACTAATACATATTTCAATTAATTGACAGACTCCAGACTTGTATTTGTTCCAAGGGTGTTTATTTAAGTGCTAAAAGGTTGAGGGGGGTGTGCAATAGATTGGGGGTGATGGTGGAGGAATGTCCAGTTAGATTCTGGTCTCTTTGTATCACAGGTGCATTGTCCAATGGAAGTTCAAGGTGGACAGGGTAACAGAGTGGGACAGAAGGGTGACAATCAGGAGAATCTTATTTCCTGGTGGGGTTCTTGGCAATGTTCTCTGGCTTCTGCCAGGATCGCAGGAACCATTTGCAGGGTGGTTCTCCTTCCACAGGTGGTGGGGTGCTGGTGGCCTGTTGTTCTAGTGGCGGGGCCTCCTGTCCACTAGCGCCGGCAGAGATGGAGGGCTTTTCTTCGGTGTGGCTAGTGTCAGGGGTCCATTGGTGTACCACTGCCTCCCTCATGGTGTTGGCCATGTCAGCCAGCACCCCTGCAGTGGTGACCAGGATGGTGTGGATGTGTTTGAGGTCCTCCCTGATCCCCAGGTACTGTCGCTCCTGCAGCCGCTGGTTCTCCTACAAATTGGCTATTATCCAGCCCAAGGTCTCCTGGGAATGGTGGTATGCTCCCAGGATCCCTGCAAGTGCCTTGTGGAGAGTGGGTTCCCTGGGCCTGTCCTCCCCCTGTCGCACAGCAGTCCTCCCAGCTTCCCTGTTGTCCTGTGCCTCTGTCCCTTGAACCGTGTGCTCACTGCCACTGACCCAAGGTCCCTGATTGTCTTGGGTTTGTGGGGGTGCCTGGGGTCTCTGTAGTGGTGGACATACTGCTGATTGACGTGTCCTGGGGACAGTGGCATGGCCCGCTGGGTGGGTGCTGTGCTGGTGTTTCCTGAGGGGGGAGGCTCTGTGGTGGTATGGGACTGGGGCAGGGGAACCAACTGTCCAGAGGTCCCAGATGGGCAAGGTTGGTCATCCTGATCCAGGCGTGCAGAGCTGCTGTCATCACTGTGGGCCTCTTCTGTGGGGGGGACTGGATGTTGGTGGCACCTCCTCTCCGGTGACGTTGAGTAAGGGTCCTGTGGGGATGTAAATGCAGTGTTATTGTATCTGCTTGTGCCATCTTGTGCATGGGTGTGTTTCCCTCAATGGTTGTGATGATATGGGTGTCCATGCAGGTCTGTGATGGGTGTCCATGCATTGATGTTGCATGCAGGGCTTGGTATTGGGATGGGTGGGTTGTGATAGTGGGGTATATGTGAGGTGGTGGAGTGATGGGGGTGAGGGTAGGGCTAGGAGTTTTTGATGGCATGCAGGTAGGGTGGGGGATATAGTAGTAAATATTTGACTTACCAGAGTCCAGTCCTCCTGCTACTCCTACGAAGCCCTCATGATGCATGATCTCCAAGTCTTTCTCCTCCCATGTTGTTAGTTGTGGTGGAGGAGGTGGTGATCCACTGCCAGTCCTCTGTACAGCTACCTGGTGTCTTGCAACCACGGAACACACCTTCCCCCGTAGGTAGTTCCACCTCTTCCTGATGTCATCCCTTGTTCTGGGGCGCTGTTCCACAGCGTTGACCCTGTCCACGCTTCTCCGCCATAGCTCCATCTTCCTTGCAATGGGCGTCTGCTGCACCTGTGATCTGAATAGCTTTGGCTCTACCCAAATGATTTCCTCCACCATGACCCTTAGCTCCTCCTCTGAAAACCTGGGGTGTATTTGAGGTGCCATGGATGTGGTGTGAGTGGTATGTGTGAGGATGTGTGGGGTGATGTGTTGTGGTGTGTGCTCTGAGGTGCATGGATGGTGTATGGGTGATGGTGTTTTGTGGCTCAGAATGAATGGTGCTCCAGTCTTGTCTCTCTCTCTCTCTCTCTCTCTGTTAGCAATCTTTTTTTTTCATTGAAAGGGTTGTGGGTAATGTGGGTGTGTGTTTTATAGTGGTGTGTGGGTGTGGTCTGTATATGTGTATGTGTGTCAGGAGTGTGTAGTTTGAATTGTCCAATGTGGTGTAATTTTCTAAGTGTGTGTACTTTGAGTGCTCCGGTGTGTACCGCCAATGGTTTACCACAGTTGAAAGACCGCCGCAGTGATTTGTGGGTCCTGATACTGTGGGCATATGCCTGTTGGTGTAATGGTGTGGGTTTTGGTACCACCAGTTTATCACTGACCTTTGGGCTAGAAGATGTGGGTGGGTGTCTGTATAGTGGCGGATTTCTTTGTGTGGGTCATAATACCCGTAGCGGTATACCGCCGCGGTCATGGTATCTTGGCAGCTGTCAGCATGGCGGTCGGTGGCATTTACCGCCAATATTGTAATGACGGCCTATGTTAGGGAGAAACCAGTGGAGCTACCCAAGTGCAACATATGCCCGCTACGGTAGAAGAGCATGCCAGGGGCCATCTATTTGGCATGGGCTCAGATGGATAAAGAAGAGCTAAGGACCAAATTGCCACCATGGTTGGATGGGGTGGGGAAATGGATCTCATGTTTTGAGATGAACACTGCAGAAACAGACCTAGTGATAGAAGATGTCAAAAGTCTGCTAAGTTGTCATATCGGAGAGCAGACTAACATGATGCTGGCCAGAGCCTGTATCTCAGCAATCATACTGACAAAGATTGAGCATGACGGGGCCACATTCAGTTCATATGAACACCAATGTTCCCTGACCGCCCAGATGTAGGAGGGTTAATGGCACAAATCAAGAAACCTGCGAAGACCATAACTGAATTTCTAGATATTATGAGAGAACGATGAAGCACCACGCATGGACCGATATGGGCCCCCCAGGTCAATTTTTTTTACAATATCCTCAAGAAGGGGCCACCCACTGAAATACAAAGCTGATTGGACAACATAGTGGGGCTAGACACCAAAACTTGGAGGGAGATATAAGCTGCAATATTACACTGTCACAAAAAGAAACAATAAAAGAACAGGGAAAGACAGAAGCAAGCTCAGAGAGACATGCTAAGCTAGTAAAACACAAATTGAAAAAGAGCTCCCTCGAGTGTCCCACGTTGTCTGCAAGTGTGCAAATTACACCAGTTCTGAAAGGAGTTCCACTGCAAAGCTCCAGAGGGTTTCAAACTAGCTACAAAGGCAGAAACCATTCAGGTTGGCAGCATTAAGACCATATACAATGTTACCAATGCCAGAGAGTGGACCACATGACCAACAGATGCTGGCTAAAGGCATTTCATGAGCCGGGACCAGGCCCCACAAAATTTCAATCCACAAACCAAGGCCTCAGGAATCTAAATGAACCTTATACTCAGCCACAGGGAAGTCATTCCACTGCTGCACCACGACAACAGGGGTCAGGTAATTGGACCAATACATGGCATCAGCAACCACAGACAGGAAACCCTTACCAACAAGGACCAGGGAGGGGTAACTGTTTCGGGAAGTAATGCCTTCACTGAAATGAGAACCCAAATACGCAGTAAGTTAAAACCCCCAATGTGAAGCATCCATTTTATGCACACCTTAATATTCACTGAACAAAAACTCATAAAAAAAGGACAAAATTAGACAATATTAGGGATTCAAGCCTTTACCTGCATTCAGGAAACTCAGGGCTGCTGCATGTGTTTTGTCGATTGGGTATCCTCACTAGAGTCCATCATTTAGGGTGCCAGAAATAGCATAGGCCCCACTCTGCTATTGATCCCCAAGGGCAGGGTTGGCTGGCCATCCCCAGGGGATGGGCAGTCTGACAAGGGAGGGCAGAGCAACTCACCAACCAGTGCTTAAAAGTAGGCACCCCAGGTCCTCACACCCACAAGTCAATTAGGGTGGGTTCAGGCACCCAGCCCAGGACCAAAAATTCCTACATCCTGCATGGTCCCAACAGCGCCCCCAGAAAATTAACAGCCTCCAGCCAAATGAAGGCCCCCTTTTAGGTTCCAAAATAAAGATGTCCTTCAGTGTCAGGAGCTAGACTTTCCATATGCTTGGGACAGTGAAGACCCCATAACCTCCACAGCACATGCATGGAATCCACAGATTGTGAAACACTGGATGATGCAGAGTCACTAGAACGGGGGAGGTTTCACCAGAACAACCTGCCATCTCGGTCCAATATCCTCATTTGGGCAACCTTCGATCAGTTCTTGGCCTTGCACCAGACTCTGCAGGCAGTGATATTCTCTCTCCTACTTTCCCTCAAAGTTTTCCAAGTAACATCCAGAAACTGCAGGTCCAAATAATGTATGGTCTGAGGGAGAGTGGGGTGCTGGGGAAAAGGGAGCCTAAAAAGGTCCAACATAGCTCTGAGCAGAATAGTATTCAGAAATATGCTCACCCCCGTACCAGGCCTTGAAATCAGCCAACACACAAGAGGCTACACACACCATCTGAGAGGCAACAATAATGCCTATCTCGAACACCGCAATATCAGAGTCACCTAGGGGGCACAGAACAATTGTCTGGCCATGAAATGGTTTAGTGAAGGGCCCAAAGAACAATAAAAAGAATCCCACAGCTAGCCCAAAAGAAGTCTCTTAAAAAAGTCAAGACACCTGGCATCACTAGGGAGGGTCACATTGCATACCACAATCCGGGACTAGAGAGGTACACACGTGACCTCAGGGCACGTTACGATCACTGACCAATGTTTAGTGTGACAAGCCTCCTCTTATACATCCCTGAACATGCTTAGGCTGAAAACACTGCACACACCGATGCCACTCTAGGATACTGGACGGTCGGTGACACCAACAGAGAGTGAGTTAATAATTAAAATTACCCACATGTTCATGAGATAACCACATGCTCACAAGATCATCCCGGAAAAAATGTTTGCACATTCACCTATTCAGGCACGGAGGGAGGGGGAGGCCCAACAATCCAAAAAAACAATATGTTCATGAACAATAACTGATTTCAAATAAGACACCTCGAGTTGGGCCATCTTCGGATGCCTCGCTAACATGTTGATAACGCCGGAAATCCTAGGAAGGAAGCAATATTTTCTCAAATAACAAGCCAAACCTAGCTCTGACCTAGCTCTGTTAGCTAACAGGTCTGCAATTGAGTCTCCAAGTGCACTACCTTTACAGTGGGCCATCAACACTTCAGTGAACACACCAATAAGTCCAACAGGACCACCTACTGTGAAATGCATTGTGAACTTTTTCCTGAACTATAACACACCAACAATCCCAGTTGCATAAACAAAGTCAAACTGCACCACAAACTTTTTGAATTGTCAAAGCTAACAAACTCCAACCATCAGAGGGCTACAGGCATCTCCCTTGAATTTATCACAAGATGTACAAAAAGTTATGCATTCTTCCACATGTGTATATTGTGTGTTATGGTACTGTTGCATCCAGTCCATACCAAAGAACTGCCTGGCCTAAGGAAGTCCATCCAGAAAAAGTCACTGCAGCTGCGTAGGGACCTCTCCCATGTTATGCATAACCAGACTGAATACAAAACCAGCATTCCACACGTACTACCCACACCCTCTTTCACAACACATGGTACCAGCACATGACCGCTGGGGCCTCCAGGACATCAGCCAGGTTGTGACAGATCTGTTCACTGATACCACATGCAGTCGGTACAGACAGGCTTTACTTGTCCCAAATGCCTTCTCCACCTCTACCTATGTAAGATTAGGATGAAGATATAACCCCACAGAGCCGAACCCTACTGGGTAGTAGTAAATCTGACCAATCCCACAGCACTGTACCTTCTCACCGATCCTAGCAATATAAAATATTAGCTAGATAGGATGCTCAGAAAGGGCACTAAAGGGGAGCATACTGTTTAGCCCTCAGGCTTTCCAGAAAAGAGATTCTTGGGGATAGCAATACCACTAAACCAGTACACACACATCTGCTCCCACTTCAATCTGTGGTCCAACGGACGGTGGCCTTTAGCATATAAGGGGGTGTCTTCTTTAATAACAAGTAGACCACAGACATGGAGTTTCAGTATAGGCCATACACCTTGATGATACAAAGGAAAATTAGTCTTATAGGGGAGGGTTGAAAACAGCATAGAAATCCTGTGTCAGGAAATCTGGGATATTGAGATAGATAGTTAGACATGGATGGAAGAGAAGGGGCAACCCATACTTTTATGGAAATGCATGCTGTGTTCCATAAGTTTCAGAGGCAAAGGGACAATTCCACTGGGTACAAATGAAAACTGTGGCACAATCCTGCACATTCCGGACATGCAATAGGGAACCTCCACACAAATGGACAGTTACTGGCAATGCAGCAACTTTGCCTACACTCAGCTCATCCCCAGATGGTGTGGCCTCTGCTCCCTCGTCATCATACACATCCGACTCTTATAATTCCCGGAGAAGATCTGTTAGAACTATACCAACATCGGCTAAGGAAGAAGACGGCTCTGCTGCATCAGGCTTGAGAGAAAAGAACTTCTGATTATATTGTCTCCGCTCAGTACAAGGACATTTCAGAGGATTTCAGACTGTTCCCATATGCAGAAGTATCAGCAGGAGGGTCCATTCCCTTCTTCACCATGCAGACAAAAGCGAATGCCTGCTGGTTGCAAATACAGAGGTGGAAAATTATCAAAATGATGAACACTTCTGAGCTCGGCCTTAATACTATCAAAGATGAACTGAGACTCATCCGCCTCATGGGGATGCAACGTCAGTATGTGTTGGAAATGATAACTGCAATGGAAGGTTGGGATGTGTTCGAAGATCGGTGCATCCTTCTGCATTTTTATACTAAGCAATGACATGGACAATGGTACTCTGACTCTACCATCCAAGCATTGGGCCGATTACAAAAATACATGTGTGAAGAGGGAGGTGCCCCTGGGCAGGAGTGGTCCACAAACTGGTTCTCCTGGCTCCACCGGTTTGTGCACATCATTGTTGCTCATTTTCATATTGTTACTGTTATGTGTGATTTCCTACAAGTGGTGTTTTCCTGATGTAAAAATGCAGTCCTCAAATTGGGTAGAATGCAAGTAACTAAGGAAGTGGTAGCAAGCAAAACTGAAACCCTCCAATAATGTGACTGTCATGAATTATGAGTTAGACTGTGAAGTTGAAAATTCAACTAGAAGGGGGAATGTTAATATTGGGAAAGTCAATGTTGATGTGCACCATGACAAAATCACATTTACCAACAAAATCATATCGCCATTAGCTCTTCCATCCAACATCAACTGCAACTCTAAGATACATGGTCAGGAAGGCTCTGAAACCTAGGCCTGAGATTACTGACTGACAGACGAGGCAGCACATAGTGGCAGACAGATGCACAAACCATAAACTCAGATTACAGATAGATGCAGCAACACCACAATGGTGTGAGGTGATTGGCCCTCGTAAAACACACATGACCAGAGGGGTATGCACATTCCTAAACACCATAAAGTGAGATGTCACATGAAGTTAGAAACACACACAAGAACACAGCACACACAGTAACACACAGCGGTCACACACCCCTCAGGCCAGACATCTGGACACATTACATGCTGGCCCACACTGTGTTGACGCAAGGTCGAGCCCACCTGCATTTGTTATCATTACCTTATTTATGACTCCATGAGAATTGTTCACATTCTACACCTCAAAAGGAATACTGTAATTGTTTTATTGTACCCAAAGAAATATATAAAACACGAAGCAGAACAAATGTACTTCGAGACAGTCCTCAGGCCCAGTTCTGTAACTGTTCTCCTCTTAATAATGTTTAATTCTACAAACCGTTCCTTTTTGGCCAAATGGCTCTTGTCTTTTGTTTTTTCAAGGTAAATTCACATTTGAGCAAACCATCAATGAGCAGTTTTGGAATGGAAAATATTAGAATGGCCTATGCATTGACAAGTAAAGCAGAAATATGCATTGCATCAACTAAGAAGTTGTAATGTTTGGCATAAAAGCCATCTCTGTGTTTTTGTCTGGATCTCATGTCATGTGCACATAGTGGGAATAACAGAATAACATACTCCAACATGTAGACAGTGATGTCCCATTGTGTCATTCCCTCACTAAACCTGCAATGGAAGTAGTAAAAATCCCACAGTAGGAAGTATTGTGTCATCTCACACTGCGTGAGTGGACAGAGCCACATATTCTTGCAATGTTGATTAAATCAACTCATAAATTATGTGGTCCACAAACAAATTCAATATGAGTAGAAAGGATACTTCTTAGGTAAGTTTGAAATGTGTGTATGTGCAATGGTGTTGCAAGTCTGGATAGCTATTTAAAGTTCCACTAAAATAATGGTTGCTGAACGAATCATGTGTTACTAAGGATATTTGACACACATGGCAGCACTTGTGTAGGATTACAAATGGAAAAAGAACTTCTAATTTCCATGTATGCCATGCACTGAAAGTATAGCATCAAATCTTGTGAAAATGCCAACTCTGGCTACATATGTGATGCCAAAAATAAAAAGTTGACCTATTTTTCAGGCATTCCAACATTCTAGGTCCATAATATGCCACATTAATATACCTCATTAATATGATAGATTAACAATTTAGTGAAGAGGTCTCCAACCTTTTCTGTAGCAGTAGCTACTTCTGATCAGTTAAAATCATTGTGAGCTGCCGAAGGCTAATCAACTTGTGTATTATTACCAAACACTCCCACACCAAACTTCCTTGACTTTAAGCCTAATGTTCATAGAGCCAATACCCTGGTGTGAACAAAATAGTTTGACTAGGAGCACTATGACGGGCTGCCATGTGTGTTAGTGAGAGCATGGTATTTGTGGATGTACGAACATGTGTGCAGATGAATGGGATATATGTGTATGGATAACTGAGAGCTGGTGTGAGATACACTTGTGGTACAGGGCATACCTTTCGCCATATGTGAAACATTTACAAGTATGGCACAAACATACAGCCAAGTTTTTAAATGGGATAAATTTAAAGTGCAAAAATGTTCATAATGAGGAACATTTTTCAACACTTTAAATAACACTCATTAAAAAAAAAATTGTATTGTTCAGTTATACATATTGCACAGTGTTCACTGGGCCACTGGGTGCAAGAGGGCTGCTGTTTGTAAATGCAACACTTTGAAAAACTATTTGAGAAAAGCTAACTTAATTATAAGGTATTTTTCATATTCATTTTGTCCTATGTAAAAGCATTAAGGAATTAAGGAACATCATTTTGTTCTCACTTCCAATACTGAGTTGACAAGGACTTTTATTTAAGAGAGAAATACCTTAGTGCTGCTATTCTTCACGTCTCTGCCCTCGGTCAGCGCTGCTCCTTATCAGGCCCTGCTATCTGCAGCCTGGTGATAATATTGTAGAATACACACAGCCTTCCCTTAAGGTTTAAAGGAAAAATGTGACCTTGTGCTTATTTAAAAATGAACTCCACTATGTAAGCTACTCTGAAGAGGAGTGAGAGTTACTGGTAACTCGAGAC
The DNA here is from genome assembly GCF_031143425.1 of Pleurodeles waltl. Taxonomy (NCBI): domain Eukaryota; kingdom Metazoa; phylum Chordata; class Amphibia; order Caudata; family Salamandridae; genus Pleurodeles; species Pleurodeles waltl. The sequence goes on from NC_090437.1 coordinate 1,064,303,347, forward strand.
AGACTGATTGGAGACACCTAATTTAGTGGCTCAAGCTGCCTACATTTGCTGCATCTTAGTCTATCAATATAAAACTGACACAGTCAATAAATAGACTGTGAAAGATGTCACACAATATGAAATAACCTAGGTGAAATTAAACCAAGGTAAGGTATCACAGTGTATTCATGATCCAAATCTGAACACTCTCATGCTAAATTAATGATGTCAGAATCAAGGCATTTGAGTACAGAATCACCGTCAATGCAAAATCTCATACATACATGTGAATACAGAAAGGCCCATATTTATACTTTTTTAGCGCTGCATTTGCGCCGCTTTTTGACGCAAAATTGGCGCAAACTTACAAAATACAATGGCGCAAAATGTCAGGTTGGCAGAAACAGGGCCAAAAAGTGGCTACTTTTATTTGCATAATTACATGAACACAATGGTAATAATGACTGACAACATGTCAAGTTATCATCCAATAAATATTTGTTTTGACCTCATTTATTATGTTGTGTTTGTGTAAATGTCAAGGTACATGTATAGACTACTAGATGTAGTCCTCAACATGTATGAATCTTGATTTTTGAGCTGTTGATAAACATGGAGGCATATCTCCAACTCAGAACAAATGAACACAGCAAGCCAATGTGATGCAGCGTACTGCATGAAAGAGAGAGGGCAGGATCATCCCACATCTATATAGATTTGGGCACTAATCCCCTCCCTCTCTTAAGCAGTGCAATGCAGCACAGGAAGGTGTCTTGCTGTGTTCTGCTGCATCAAAGCGTGTTAATGTAGTTAACCCCTTTGCTGCCAGGCCTTTTCCCCCTTAGGTTCCAGACCTTTTTTTTGCCTATTTGGGGCAGTTCGAGCTTAGGCCCTCATAACTTTTTGTCCACATAAGCTACCCATGCCAAGTTTTCGTCCCTTTTCTCCAACATCCTAGGGATTCTAGAGGTACCTAGAGTTTGTGAGTTTCCCTGGAGGATATCAAGAAATTAACCTAAGTACAGCAAATATCTTGTTTTTTTAAAACAAAATGGGTAAAAAGAGCTACAGAAAAAAGGCTTGTGTTTTTTTCCCTGAAAATTGCATCAGCAAAGGGTTTGTGGTGCTAAAATCACAATCTTCTCAGCTTTCAAGAACAGGCAAAATTAAATCATAAAACCACATTTTTCAACACAATCTTGGCATTTAACCAGGGCATAATCCATATATACTGTTGTTTGTTCTTTTAGCCTCCTTCCAGTTAGTGACAGAAATAGGTTTGAAACCAATGCTGGATCCTGGGAAGCTAAACAGTTCGGTAATGTAGACGAGAATCTGAATTCAGCAAGGGGTCATTTGTGTAGATCCTACAAGGTTTTTCCTACAGAAAATAACAGCTAAAACAAAAAACAAATTTAAATTGAGTTGAAAAAACAGCCATTTCTCAACACATTTTACTCTGTAACTTTTTCCTGCCATGTCAGATTTTCAAAAGCAGTATACTGTTGCATCTGCTGGACTCTTCTGGTTGCAGGGATATATAGGGCTTGTAGTTTCATCAAGATGCCTAGTTACCCAGGGCCAATAAAGGAGCTGCACCTTGTAATGGGTTTTCATTCCACCGATGTGTCCACGTACTTCTGTGATGTTCTAAGCACTAAAAGTATGAAAAGAAATGCACTTAGGTTATTTTAAAAAGTCCTCTCACCCATCAACCAAGTTGGTGGCATGCTTCATCATCTGGGTCAGCTAGCATGTCACAAGTGTTCTGCGACGCCTAATTACAGCAGAACAGGTTTTGTCATTTTTACCACACATACTGGTTGGAATGGCATGAGGGTGAGTGATGGTTCAGTAGATCAAATTTTATTAACAAGCCATTTCACAAAAATGAAATGCACTGTTAATAACTGAAAGTCCAAAAAATGGAACCAATGACTCACAGCTCATGAGCTGTAATGCCTCGACAAGGCACCAACCGCTTTACAGTCCATTCACACACATTTCATACATGACATGCACAAGACCATTCATGCCGCCAGCCACAGACCCAGCACATTACAACACTCGCATCGACAGACAGCGACACTCAAGGGCCCATCACTTTCATACACCCATATGCCTGATACAGCAATCACAACAGCTGATGGGAGTGTGTGGACTGGCGTTTGACTGGCACCAGCAGCCAAGTGCCATTTCATGCATACGGCCAGCCAAGCGCCATCCCAAGCACACTGCCAGCCAAGCACCACCACACACACACTGAAAGCCAAGCGCCCTCTCACACACACCGCCAGCAGGCGCCACTCCACACACACCACCAGCCAAGCACCACTCCACACACTCCATCACCAAGTGCCAATCCATGCACACCGCCATCACTTTTTTGTTTTTAAACAAAGAAACCACCAACTAATTATAAATAAGTACAAAACTACAAACACAAAAGCTCTAACTGACTACATGACAGTAATGCCAACAGTGAAACTGAGCATATGAAAATATAAAATGGCAATTTACGCTCACAGTAGTTCCCAGTAATTCTTCTGTGTTTGGTAACTCCTGAAATAGCCAGCCACACACAGCCCAGGCTTTGAAGGACAGTCTTGGCAGTACATCTGGCTTTCCCTCCAGATACTTCTTCGTGCACAGACTCTACATTTATTAGGAGGAAAGTCTTTTTTGGTAGTGGGAGGAATCTGATCAGGAAGGTGGCGAGCTTTCAATCTAATCAATAAATCAAAAGAGATTACACACGGTTCCAAACAATATAGAGGGTTTCTTTCAAGGAGATGGTTCAATCAGTAGATGAAAACCGAAATTTTCGAAGCAAGAGCCCTCACTCACCTTCCGGTGACATGCTTCATCATAGGGCCCAGCTCCTCGTCAGGCCGGCGCTGCAATGTCTGACGGGCCCCACAAGGGGGCTCTTTGCCGGAGATCTTTTAAGAATCGTGTATAGCCGGTCAGGAACAATAAAGTGAAGGATTAGTATATGGGAAAATGTAAAAAATTACTAGAGGTAACTAATAATGATTTTTATTCTCATGCTGATACCTCTGACATGATTAAAACCAGTACGCGGGGAATTAGTGGGATAATGTCCACATACCCCATAAAAAACAGGTAGGTATAGTTGTTGTGTCTCTTAATAAGGAATAGTAAGAAAGAGACGGTGCACACAGGATCCCCTGTGTCATTCTATGTAGTTGGTCAACATGTTTCTCGCTTTCTACTCGTCAAAAATTTATCTTATGCGATTCGTCAGGACCTAATTACATACCTAATCCTTTAAACCATGGATATTCCCAAAAATAAGGAAATCAAAACCCTCCAAAAACTAATGATAGGGCCTCATCGGGGTAGTATCAGGCTCTAAAAATCCACTCTGATTTCTACAGAAGACGGGCACTGCCGGACCACCTACGCCTGTTCCTATCCCCCGGTATTTCAGCGGCCCTATCATTAGTTTTTAGAGGGTTTTGATTTACATTAGTGTAAAAATACCTGTGCAACCTATGTGGTACATGACCCTCTGCTCACCATTCTCCTCCATAGGGCTCATCCGCTGGGGCAGATGATGAGATGGTGTAACTTCTGGGGTACAGACCCCCTGGTGGACCTGTTGACAATGGAAGACAGACACATCATTATCACCTACAGACTTGATTGTGCAACAATCCAAGAACTGTGTGCCCATTTGGAACCAGACCTGATGTCAGCTATCCGCCATCCCACAGGTATCCCCCTTCTAATGGAGGTCCTGTCAGTGCTCCATTTTGTGGCCAGTGGCTCCTTTCAAACAACAGTGGCCATGGCATCAGGGATATCTCAGCCAATGTTCTCTAACGTGTTGTCCAGAGTGCTATCTGCCCTGCTGAAACACATGCGCAGCTAATTCGTTTTCCCCCAGGTGGAGGATTTGCCCACAGTGAAAGCTGACTTCTATGCCCTGGGACATATCCTCAACATCATTGGTGCCATTGATGGTACATATGTGGCATTTGTCCCCTCACACAGGAATGAGCAGGTGTACAGAAATCGTAAAAGCTACCATTCAATAATTATGCAGATGGTGTGTTTGGCAGACAAGTAGACCTCTCATGTGAATGCCAAGTATCCTGGCTCTGTGCCTGATGCTTACATTTTAAGGAATAGCAGCATCCCTTATGTGATGGGCCAACTCCAGAGGCACCGTGTGTGGCTAATAAGTAAGCCCAAGGTCCCCACACAGTATGAATAGGTGTCTGGGAATGGGGTAATCCCTAAGGGTTGGTGTATGTCTAACAGATATCCCTCAACTTTTACAGGTGACTCTTGTTACCCCAACCTCTCATGGCTACTGACCCCAGTGAGGAATGCCAGGACAAGGACAGAGGAACGCTATAATGAGGCATATGGGTGAACTAGGCGAATTATTGAGCGGACTTTCAGCCTCCTGAATGCCAGATTCCAGTGCCTCCATCTAACAGGTGGCACTCTATACTACTCACCAAAGAAGATGCTGCATGTTGCAAAACCTGGCATTGTGACGCCAGGTGCCTTTTCTGCAGGAGGATGGCCCTGATGTTGGTCTTGTGGCAGCTGTTGAGCATGTGGACAGTGAGGAAGAGGAGGCAGAGGAAGAAGATAATGACAACCTAAACCACATCATCATGCAGTACGTCCAGTGAGACACCGGTAAGAGACTGGCACAGCTCATCTCATATCTGACTACTGTAGGACATTGTATAAATCAGCCTTTTTAACCTCTGTGTATGGACCCTCATAGTTCACTTTGGCTTTCCTTTTCACAGATCTGGGTACCACATTCTGCCTTCTGCTATGTTTACTACTGCCCAACAACTGTCATACTTTGGTATGTGCAAATGAACATTTACATTGATATTTGTCTAAGAGGGCATAATAATACATTGGTGAAAGTACAGACTGACTCCAGATTGTTTTGGGATTCAAGGATTTTTATTTAAGTCCTAATAAGTAGTGGGGGATGTGCAATGGGCTGGGGTGATGGTTGAGGAATATCCATGGTAGAGTCCAGTTTCTTTGTATCACAGGTGCATTGTCCAATTGGGCATAGGAAGGGGATCAATGGCAGTTCATGGTGGACAGGGTGGCATAGTGTGACAAAAGGGTGACAATCAGGAGAGTCTTATTTCCTGGAGGAGGTCTCTGCAATGTTCTCTGTCTTGTGCCTGGATCGCAGGGACCATTTGCGGGGTGTTTCTCCTTCTGCAGTGGGTGGGGTGCTGTTGGCCTGTTGGTCCTATGCGGGACCTCCTGTCCACTAGCGCCGGCGGACGTTGAAGGCTGTTCATCGTTTGGGCTGGTGTCAGGGGCCCCGTGGTATGGCACTGTCTGCCTCATGGTGTTGGCTATGTCTGCCAACACCCCTTCAATGGTGACCAGGGACGTGTTAATGGACTTCAAGTCCTCCCTGATCCCCAGGTACTGTTCCTCCTGCAGCCGCTGGGTCTCCTGAAACTTGGCCAGTACCGTGCCCATGGTCTCCTGGGAATGGTGGTATGCTCCCATGATGTTGGAGAGTGACTTGGGGAGAGTGGGTTCCCTGGGCCTGTCCTCCCCCTGTTGCACAGTAGTCCTCCCAGTTTCCCTGTTATCCTGTGCCTCTGTCCCCTGAACCGTGTGCCCACTGCCACTGACCCCAGCTCCCTGATCGTCCTGGGTTTGTGGGGTTGCCTGGCGTTCCTTTAGTGGTGGACACACTGCTGATTGACATGTCCTGGGGACAGTGGCATGGGCTAGCTGGGTGGGTGCTATGGTAGTGTTTCCTGAGGGGAGAGGTTCAGTGGTGGTTTGTGACTGTGGCAGGGGAACCGACTGTCCAGAGGTCCCTGATGGGTCGGGCTGGTCATCTTGATCCAGGCGTGCAGAGCTGCTGTCGTCACTGTGGGCCTCTTCTGTGGAGGGAGTGGATATGGCTGGTACCTCCTGTCTGGTGACATTGGGTAGGGGTCCTGTTGGGGTGTAAATGCATTGTTATTGTATCTGTGTGTACCATTTTGTGCAATGGGTTTGTTTCCCTCTACTATTGTGCTTAGATTATCACTTTGGCCGTTGTGTGAGTGGTGATTGTGTGCCCTGGGTGAGTCTCTCCCTCGGACGTGCAGTGGTGATGGGTGTCCATGCAGGTCTGTGATGAGGGAAGAGGTAGGAGTTTGTGATGGCATGCAGGTAGTGTGGGGGATATAGTAGTAAAGCTTTGATTTACCAGAGTCCAGTCCTCCTGCTACTCCTGCGAGGCCCTCAGGATGCATGATCGCCAAGACTTGCTCCTCCCATGTTGTTAGTAGTGGGTAAGAGGGGGGGTCCACCGCGAGTCCTCTGTACGGCTACCTGGTGTCTGGATACCACGGAACGTACCTTCCCCCATAGGTCGTTCCACCTCTTCCTGATGTCATCCTGTGTTCTTAGATGCTGTCCCACTGCGTTGACCCTGTCGACAATTCTCTGCCATAGCTCCATCTTCCTTGCAATGGATGTCTGCTGCACCTGTGATCCGAATAGCTGTGGCTCTACCCGGATGAGTTCCTCCACCATGACCCTGAGCTCCTCCTCAGAAAACTTGGGGTGTCTTTGAGGTGCCATGATGTGGTGTTAGTGATGTGTAAGGTGATGTGTGATGTGATGTGTGGGGTTATGGGTTGGGGTGTGTTCTTTGAGGTGCGTGGATGGTGTATGAGTGATGGTGTTGTGTGCCTCTGGATGCTGGTGTTGTCTTTGCCTTTCTCTCTCTCTGCTTCTTCCAAAAATTTAGTTGTAAGGGGTTGTGGGTAATGTGGGTGTGTGTGTTATAGTGGTGTGAGTGTGTGGGTGTGGTGTGTGTATGTGTGTCAGGTGTGTGTTTTTTTAATTGTCCAATGTGGTGGTGTCTTGTAAGTGTGCGTGTATTTTGAGCGCAGCGGTGTGTACCGCCAATGGTTTACTACGGTTGAAAGACCGCCACGTTGATGCACGGGTCTTGATAGTGTGGGTGTATTTCTGTTGGAGTAATGGTGTGGGTTTTGCTATCGCCAGTTTATCACTGACCTTTGGTGTGGCGGACTTGTGTATGTGTCTGTAAAGTGGAGGATTTCTAACTGTGGGTCATAATACCCGCAGCTGTTGGCACGGCGGTCAGTGGGATTTACCGCCAGGGTTGTAATGAGCGCCTAAGTCTATTAGAAAGTCTGTCTCACAGGTGGTGATGATGAAGATCTGAGTCCAGATGATGTATCAACTATCAGTGACAAGTGTTTGGCAATGTGACAGGCAAACCCACTTCTATTCCAAGTTGCCTTGTCAGTTTCCAGAACAGCACAGGAGGGGGAGGAGGAGGAAGTAGAGGAGGAGGGATATCAGGGGCAGAATCCAAGTGATGTGAAGCCTAATCCCATGACCACTCCATTTGGCCCATGCAGCTAACACAAAACACACATCTGCTGTGCTTGGCATGGTGCCTCTTTCTACAGCCCAGAGGATTGCCCATTCCCCACAAACACCAACCCACAGTTCAACTCTTCACAGCCCTCACATTCATGTCAGAAATGTTGGTTCCCCTACACACTCCTACTCTGATAGTATCTCCCAGGCCTTCTCTCTAACATCTGAGAGACATCCCAGCCCTGGTGAGGAGCAGGTAGCCTCTAAGCACAAATCTTCTCCTCACAACCTCCCACTTGGCGCCAGCCCCCTTGATTGTGGACCTTCTGTTCATCTGAGGGCGTCCCAGGTGGAGAGGGCTGGCACATATACATGTCAGAGAGTAAGTGAAAGATTTTTTCCAGCAGCTGTCAAATGTGAGGCAGGATATTTGTGACATGGGGGCTACACTGTCTGCCTCACTGCAAAACATGCGCCAACTCCCACAGTTGATGCACAGAATGGCCCAGGTGTTGCAGAGGATGAATACATCTTGACATGACATGTAGAGGAAGCTGAATGACATCTTGGCCATACAGAGGGAAGAGTGTGTAGGACACCATTCATTAGCTATGAAGATGATGGAGGGGATACTCAAAATGATACCTAATCCTTCACTGTCAATGCATGGAGGGGAGCCAACAAATCTACCTGCACCATCCCACCTCCGACCCCTGGTCTGGCAACCTGCACCCCCCCAAATCAACTATGGGAACACTCTCCTTGCACACACCCTTTAATGAACTTTCATGTACCTTCCCTATACAGGCTCCACAATCTCCTGTCCAGGCACACCCCCACACTGGACAGGCTCAGACACCCACTTTCTAAGCAGATCCCACACGGGACAAGCTCACACACCTGCTCTCCAAGCTAGCCCCCACACTGGACAGGATCAGACATACTCTGTCAAAGCAGACCCCCACTCCAGACAGGCTCAGACAACCGCTGTCCAAGCAGACCCCCACACTGGACAGGCTCAGACTCCAGCTGTCCAATCAGACCCCCACAATGGAAAGGCTCAGACACCAGCTGTCCAAGACCCCCACACTGGACAGGCTCAGACACCTGCTGCCCCAGCAGACCCCCACACTGGAGATGCTCAGACAACTGCTGTCAAAGCATACCCCCACAACAGACAGGCTCAGACACTAACTGTGCAAGCAGACCCCGACACTAGACAGGGTCAGACACTCACGCTCCCAGCAAACCCCCACTGGACAGACTTAGATACCCACTGTCCAAGCAGACCCCCACATTGGACAGTCTCAGACACCTGCTGTATAAGCAGACCCCAACACTGGACAGGCTCAGAAACCTGCTGTCCAAGCAGACCCCCACCCTGGACAGGCTCAGACACCCACTGTCCAATCAGACCCCCACATTGGACAGGCTCAGACACCCCTTGGCCAGGCAGACCCCCACACTGGACAGGCTCAGACACCTGCTGTCTAAGCAGACCCCAACACTGGACAGGCTTAGACACCCGCTGTCCAAGCAGACCCCCACACTGGGCAGGCTCAGACACCCGCTGTCCAAGCAGATCCCACATTGGACAGGCTCAGACACCCCTTGGCCAGGCAGACCCCCACACTGGACAGGCTCAGACACCTGCTGTCTAAGCAGACCCCAAAACTGGACACGCTTAGACACCCGCTGTCCAAGCATACCCCCACACTGGACAGGCTCAGACACCCGCTGTCCAAGCAGATCCCACATTGGACAAGCACCACAGCCACTTCCAACTAAGTACTCCAGGAAATGTACTTGGGCCTTACCACCAAAACCGAGAAGAAGCAGCCGAGATCCCCCATGAGCACTATGACATGTGTGTGCACAGCACTATGTAAATAAATGAAATTTTGCACGTTTTATTTCTTTGCTCATTAGTTGATGCTTTTCAAAGGCTTAATGTGGCTGAAGGCCATGTATTTGTCAACAATGTGGGTAAGGCATGTTCATCACTAGTACCTTCTGTGTACAGTTGTGTCATGTGGAAGGCATACCTAACCAACTCCAGATGTAGAATTCCATACTATGGTTCAAGCACAGACAGTGAACTACACAACACACTTGTTCTTTTTTTTATATAGATAAATGTAATTGAAAAAACACAACCGTCCATTCAGAAGGGAGAAACTAAAAGAAATATTGCTCTTCACAGAGTTGGGTCAGGGGACATGGAGGGGGTTGGGTAAAATAAATAAAACACATCAGGAAACATCATAGAAAACAGTCTATTCACATGGGGAGAAAAAGAAAACTCCAGTTCAAATCAAATGTCCAGTCAACAGTCATTCTGGTCATCCTCTTTCTCCATGACAATGAGATTGTCTGCTGTTGTGGCCTCTTACTGGTTGGCCATAGGAAGACCTAACACCCCCGGGACTGAGACGGGGGCACTAGGGGTAGGGGGAAATAGAGTGGGAGGAATGACAGGGGGTCACATGGACAGTGGTGTGGAGGGACGCTGAGACAGGGCAGAAATCATGGCTGCACCCAAGGAAGTGAGGGTGGCATTGATGGAATCCAGGGAGGGGGTCAAGTCCTCGAAGATCCTACACTGTTCTTCTATTAACTGCTGTAGGAGCTGAGAGAGGTTGACCCACTCCCACTCAGATACCACAAATCATCCTGATGGTGGATAAAAGACAACAAATGTGTTCCAGTGTTCTGCTCAGTGCATTAGAGAGAAGGAAGCTGGCCGGCCTGGTGTGTGGTGGGTACATTTGGTGCTTACACTTATACCAGGTCCAGGTATACCTTATTAGTGTAGTGCAGTCTGCCTAAAAGCCAGGCTCTTTATAAGTAGTTGTGGATGTGCAGCCAAGGCTTATCTAGGAGACATGCAAAGCTCATGCAATACCACTGTAGTCACATGTAGGCCCATATTTATACTTTATTAACGCTGCATTTGCATCATTTTTTGATGCAAAAGCATCGCAAACTTCCAAAATCTAATAGTATTTTGGAAGTTTGCACAGATTTTGCGTCAAAAAACGACACAAATGTGGCGATACAAAAGTAAAAATATGGGCCTTGGTACTTACACACATGAAAGAAAACACTCAGGGCCGTATTTATACTTTTTTTAGCGCCGCATTTGCGCCGCTTTTTGACGCAAAACGGCGCAAACCTACAAAATACAATGGTATTTTGCAAGTTTGCGCCGTTTTTGCGTCAAAAAACTACGCAAATGCGGCGCAAAAAAAGTATAAATACGGGCCTCAGAGTTACAAAAATAAAGGCACTGTATTTTGGTAACACAAGTACCAAAATTACATAAAGGCTATACTCCTTTAGGAGGTAAGTAATACACAAATTATATACACTAGTATGCAGAAATAGGCATAAAAACAGTTAGAAATCTTGCAATTAGTGAAAATCACAATAGAGAGAAATAGCCCTAGGGGAAGCACAAACCGTATACTAAAAAAGTTGAATGCAAAAGTTGGTCCTCCACCTACGTAAATGGAGAGTGTAGAAGGGAGCTGGGAGTACTAGAGAAGCCCAAAGTTAAGTACCACAACCCACCCTAGTGACCAAGAAAGCAGGAGTAAATCACTGTAAATTCCCCAGAACACCCACTTAGAAGAAAAGAAGAAGAATGCAAAACCCAGAAGAGACTCCAAGACACCAACAGTGGATTCCTGGACAAGAGGACCTGTGGAAGAAGGGGACCAAGTCCAAAAAGCACAGGAGAGTCCAGGAAGGGCAGGAGCCCCTACCTATCAGACTGAAGGTGCAAGAGGTGAGTGTGTAGAGGGGCAATGGGAGTGTAAGAAAACACCAAAGGTAAATAAAGTACACCACCCGAGTGCCTAGGAAAACAGGAGTAACATACAGCAAGTTTCCTCAGAAAACACTAGGAGTTGTGATAAAGAATAATGCAAAAACCAAGCAAGAATGCAATACACTAATGATAGATTCCTGGACCTGAAGACCTGCGGAGAGAGGAGACCAAATCCAAGAACAGCTGAAGAGTCCAGGAAGAACATAAGCCCCTGCTAACCCAAAAGGTGGAGCAAAAGTGAAACCTCTGGTTGGAAGAAAAAGTCAGAGATGCACCAAAGAAGACAGCTGCGGGTTCCTGCTTGGTGCAAGAGCTGTCACATGTAACAGAGATGAATGCAGGCTGGTTTTTGTTGTTGGATTCTGCAAATAAGCCTATGCTCACACAAAAGATGTATTTTGCAGGAAAAGGCACTTCTCGAGCCCAGGAGGGACCTGGAGGTCTCATCTCAGACTGAGGAGACAGAGGGGGCTCTCAGCACTTCAGAGAGCCCTCAGAAGACCAGACAGCACCCACAGGAGTCCCAGGACATGGGGTCAAAGGAGTTGCAAATCGCGGTCATCACAGCACTACACAAGTGGATCCCACGCCATCGGAAAACAACTCAGGGAGCTTATCATCACAAGCTAGAGTGCTTGGGACCTGTGCTAGCGTGTGCACAAAGGATTCCTTGGAGAAGTGCACAGAAGCCCTAGGAGCTGCAAAACATGTGGTGCACAGGGGTACTGTCTGGCAACAGGAGGCAAGCTCTTACCTCAACCAAATTTGGACAGTTGGAGCTTTGGACAATCAGGGACACTTCAGTCCACTACCTGTCTTCCAGGATACACGATCGTTGTCAGGAGAGGGGACCCAGAGTACCGGTAGTCACTGCAGTGAGGTGCCTGATGAAGCAGGGAAGTGACTCCATCACTCCATGGGAGATTCCTTCAAATCTTCTGGTGCAGGATGATGACAGGCAGTCCTCAGAGCATGCACGACCTGGCAACCGTTGCAGTTGCTGGCAGGAGCTGAAGTTACAGAGTTGCAGTAGTCACCTTGGATACGTTGTTGCAAGTAGTAGAGTTCCTGGAGAAGTCCTGTGGTTGATGAAACACAAGAAGGTGAAGCAAAGAAAGCAGAGGAGTCCTGCTGGAGTCTTGCAATCTGAATCTGAGGAGGCACCCAGAGGAGAGACCCTAAATAGCCCTAAGAGGGGAATTGGTCACCTAACCAGGTAAGCACCAATCAGGAGGGGTCTCTGACATCACCTGCTGGTACTGGCCACTCAGATGCTCCCAGAGTTCCCTGACCATCCTGGAAACAAGATGGCAGAAGCCAGGGACACTCTGGAGGATCTCTGGGCACCACCCCTGGGGTGGTGATGGACAGGGGAGTGGTCACTCCACTTTCCTTTGTCCAGTTTTGTGCCAGAGCAGGGACTGGGGGTCCCTGAACTGGTATAGACTGGATTATGCAAGCAGGGCACCATCTGTGCATTTTAAAGCATTTCCAGAGGCTCTGAGAGGATACCCCTCCCATGCCTGTAACACCTATTTCCAAAGGGAGAGGGTGTAACACCCCTCTCCTACAGGAAATGCATTGCTCTGCCTTCCTGGGATTGGGCTGCTCAAGCCCCAGGAGGGCAGAAGCCTGTCTGTGAGGTGGCAGCAGCTGGAGCGGCAGCAAAAACCTCAGAAGGTTGATTTGGCAGTACTGGTGGTCCACGGTGGAGCCCCTAGAGTCCATGGGATTGTACAACCAATACAGGAATCAGTATCGGGGTACAATTCCCAGTTGTTAGACACCTTATATGGCCATATTCCGGGTTACCATTGTGAAGCTACATATAGGTATTGACCTATATGTAGTGCACATGTAAAATGGCGTCCCCGCAGTCTGGGAAAATGGGCTGGGCGACGTGGGGGCACCTCTGCTAGTGCAGGGGTGCCCTCACACGCAGGTACTATGCACCTAGCCTTCAGGGTCTGAAGGTTAGATATATAGGTGACTTATAAGTGACCTGGTGCAGTGAAAAATGGCTGTGAAATAGGGCTTGTGCTATTTCACTCAGGCTGCAATGGCAGTCCTGAAGAAGTATTTGCATGAGCTCCTTTTGGGTGGCCAAAAGAAATGCCGCAGCCCATAAAGATCTTATGGCACCCCAATGCCCCGGGTACCTAGGCACCATATACCAGGGACTTATAAGGGGGGGTCCAGTGTGCCAATTGGAGTGAAATGTGGAATCACTAGACTATAGTGACAAATTTAGAAACAGAGAGAGTATGAGCACTGGAGTTTTGAATAGTAGGACTCCAGTGACAAATATGAAAACAGTGCAAGTGCACTGGCAAGCAGGACACAAACAATAAGCACCAGGGTCCTGACTAGAAGGATCCCAGTGACACAGTCAAAACACACTGACAATCAGGCAGAATTTGATGGTAACATGCCATGAAAGATGGTACTTTCCTATAGTCAGCGGTAAAGAAGGAGAGTCAGTACTGCACCCAAGAAGATGAAGTCATGTTCTGAAAGGATGTTGGTGATGTCCCACACCAGAACGAGGATTGCAGTTGGGCTTGCATCTTCAGATTCCACCAACAAGCCTTGGTACACCCCAAAATTGCGATTAGCGGAAAGTGGAGCTGCCGGGGACCAGGAAGGGCCAGGTGGACTCTCCCCAGGAGGGAGAGCCAGAGGGTCCCTCAGCAACACAAAAAGCCCACAGAAGCCCAGGCAATACCCACAGGAGGGGGACACAAAAGTTGAGGAAGAGGCCCATGCAGCACTATGAAAAAGGCTCACACACCGCCGGAGAACGACTCAGGGAGCTGTGCATCGCAGGATGGAGTGATGAGGGCTGGAGCTTCAGGATGGAAAAGATGCCAACAAGCCTTGGCAGCTGCAAAGGACATGCATGGTGCATGGGGTACTGTCCTGCGTGGGCAGGCAAGGGCTTACCTCCACCCAAGTTGGACAGCTGGAAGAGAGGACCGCCTGGACCACTTCAGTCTACCCCCTGATGAGGATCGATGCAGCTCAGCAGGAGAGGGGATCTACGCATGCTGTTGTCATTGAAGTTGGTGCCCGCAGAACCATGAGAGTGACTCCTTCATTCCAAGGGAGATTCCTTCTTCCTTCTGATACAGGCTGAAGACGGGCTGTCCTCAAAGGATTCACAACTGGGAAAATGTTGCAGTTGCTGGAAGGAGCCGTGGATACAATGTTTCAGGTGGCGTTTTGATTCTTTGTTGCAGCTTGTCTGGTCCTGGAGCGTCCAGATGCAGTTTCTTTGGTCAGAAGTCAAACTGGAGGTTGCAGAGGATTCCTTCTGGAGTCTTGCAATCTGAATCTTTGGAAGCACCCAAGAGAGAGAGACCCTAAACAGCCTTGAAAGGGGGATTGGTTACGTAACTGGGTGACCACCTATCACAAGGGGGCTCTGACATCACCTGCTGGCACTGGTCACTCAGATGCTCCCAGAGTTCAATGCCAACCTTAAATCCAAGATGGCAAAACCTAGGGCCACTCTAGAGGAGGTCTGAGCACCAACCATAGGGTGGTGGTGGACAGGGGAGTGGTCATTAACCTTTTCTTTGTCCAGTTTTGCACCAGAGCAGTGACTGGGGGTCCCTGGACTGTTATAGACTGGTTTATACTAGGAGGGCACCAAATGTGCCTTTCAAAGCATTGCCAGTGGCATGGGGAGGCTACCGCTCCCAAGCCTGTAACATCTATTTCCAAAAGGAGAAAGTATAACACCCCTCTCCCAAAGGAAAACCTGTGTTCTGCCTTCCAGGCTTGAGCTTCTCAAGCAGCGGGGGGGGGGAAAGCCTGTCTGGGAGGCGGCAGAAGCTTGGGCTGCCTGGAAACCCACAGAAGGCTGTAATGGCAATAATGGAGGTTCTCTAAGGAGCCCCCAGAGTGCATGGGATCATACAACCAATGCTTGCAGAAGCATTGGGGTATGATTCTAACATGTTTGATACCAAACATGCCTATGTTTGGAGTTACCATTATGTAGCGGGACATAAGCATTGGCCTATGACCAGTACATGTGTAAAATCTGGAAAAATGTGCCTTAAGTTTGTGAGGTAGCTCTGCTGGTGCAGGGATTCCCTCACACACAGGTAGTTTGCACCCTACCCTCTGGGCTAGAAGGCCTGACATTGGGGTGACTTATAAGTGACCTAGTGCAGTAAAAAGTGGCAGCGAAAGGGTGCTTGCAGCTTTTCACCTAGGCTGCAATGGCAGTCCTGCAGAACCCTTTGCTTGGGCTCCATATGGGTGGCAAAAAATATGCTGCAGCACATAGAGATCCCATGGATCCCCATTGCTCTGGGTACCTAGGTACCATATACTAGGGACTTATAATGGGACACCAGTGTGTCCATTGTGGTATGAAATACAGAGTTTTGGGAGAGCAAGCATAATCGCTGTGGTGCTGGTTAGCAGGATCCCAGTGAACACAGTCAAACACACTGACATCAGGCAGAAAAATGGGGTAACCATACCAAGAAAGAGGGTACTTTCCTGCACTGAGTAATATTCAGTGCAACTACAGTGAAAATGAGATTCTAATATCTGGCTCTCTCCCCTCAATGTGCGATGGTCAATATTGCCCCAGTCATGTTCCACACCCTTCAGCCCCCTCCTCCATCATGAGGAACTTGGGGGAGATATTTGATAACTTGACTGCCTTTGGGGCTCCGGTTGATAGTGTGGTGGGCATTTGCTGTGGCCTTTCAAAGCCTTTAAAGAAATTTCTGTTTGTTGCCTGAGCAGCATCAGAAAAAGGTAGTTCACGCACTGATCATGTCCTGTCCGGACTATGCAAATGTTATGCTTTGGGGCCTGCTGGTTTACCAACTGAGAAGTCTGCAATTAGTGTAGAACGCCTCAATCCTTCTTCTCTTGAAAGCATCAAAAGGGAGTCACATCCAGCAGCACTTAAAAAAACTTCCTTGGCTCCCCATTAAAGAACGTGTCATTTGTAAAGGCCTTGTGCTAACACAAAGACCCTTTTGCCAAAAAGGGCCATGCTATCTGGGGAACAGGATGAAACCTGTTCAATCGCTACACTCCTCTGATACATTCTTTGCTGCAGTTCTGAAATTCAGAAGGAAGAAATGGGGTGCTTACTCTTTTTCAGTTCTTGTTACCTCTGCTTGGAATTTCCACCCTCTTGGAGGTGTCAGATCAACTGACTTTTAAACGTCTCTCAAGACCTGCCTTTTTAAAAGAGCTTTTAAATAGATATATGTCAAGAGATATAAGCAACAAGTCACATAGGACTGGGGCACTCTTAGAGTAGCTGTGCATTTTATGATTTGATTTTTATGATTTGAACAGCCTACGATAGATTTGAGGTAAGCGGAACATAGGACAGAAGGAGGCAGTCAGTATGAAGACATAGGATTATATCAGAAAATGTTCTTTAAAGAAATTAGTTCTTCAGTCAAACCTCAAAAACATTCTGGAGGCAGCACAAAATGTAAGACAAGACAAGAAATCAGAACAGCATGGATATGGAAGAAAAAATAAAGATGAGGGCACAGAGATTGACAACGCACCTGGAGCTGAGACGTAAGGGATAGGTCTTCCAGGTCAGTCAGAAAAGAAAGACAAACCAGAACAATGGAGGGACTGCAGCTTGGACTACAAAAGCATCAGCATAGCGTGAACAGGTCTCCTCACAACTACTTAGTTGGATGGTTCCGATATGTTCAGTTCTCTCACAGTACTTTGGTTCCATGCACCGTGGTGTTTCTTTTGTGTTTCTTTCTGTTCACCTTCTTCAACTGTGTAAAATATCCCTCTGTCAATTTTGGACCTGATATACCTGAACCTAATAGGAATTTGGTCATACCAACAGTGTCTACCAATTTTACTTAGCTGTTAGACCTATCATCCTTTAGGGTGGTCTTCCCTCAAACATTTTGCCTGCTTGTCTCATATTTTTGCTGATTCTTATTGTTGACCTTAGGGCTCTGAGCACTTTACCAGTGCTAAAGTGATTGTGCTTCTCCCCAAAACATGGTAACATTGGTGTATACACAATTGACATATTTAATTTATTCGGAAGTCAATTATAAAGTAGTATACCACATATCCATTACTTGTCAATTAAATGCTGCTAGTGGGACTGCAGCACCGACTGTGCAACTCACTGATTTTCCTTTCTCTTGTTGTCGTTTTGCCTAGGAAGCATTTACATTTCTTAGCACAACATTCTTTTTTTGCAAGCCCAGCTTTCTTCAAGGCTGCAGTGAGATAGGGTTGTTGGCAGAAGTGGAACACTGCATCCCTAACATTTAACAGAAACATACGTATTTTCATGTGGCGATGCTTTTCTCAGAACACTAGCTGGCCTGACTAGTGCCCTGGCCTATATGGGGATGGTGTCTCACTAGACGACAGGTTAGTGCAGTACTGTTATACTACAGTATGGAGGATGATGTCTTCCTGAGGGGGTCCTGAAGGGCGAATTAGGGCTTATCCTGCTGTGCACCTAATATAGAACATTAGTAACATAGATAGGGATCACACATATTCCATAGTGAGAATATGGTGGAACTTTTCTTTTGTTTCATCTTTCTTGTCACCATTTTACTTCTAGCATGTTTCATAATCCTAATTATTGCATTTCCTGTTATTCTAAGACACAGCTTATTCAATAAATATTATTAAACTATTCCTTGCTTCTGTTTGTTTTTGCATGTGTGATACAAACGTAACTGAGAAAAAAGGATAAGATCTGATCCACTACCATTTCACTGAGAAGTCACAATGTCATGTGCCTGGTTGCCACAAAATTGTCCCACAATTCAGGTGAAGCTGCTACCCAAATCTAGCAGCCTCATTGGTACAATGAGAGCCAGCGTGACCTGGTGTCGCCAACGTTCGGTCAGGCACTGATTTTCAGATCTTCCTAAGTATCTCTGTCTCACTACATGCTAAAGGTACCTCAATGCTATATACGGAGACATCTGTGGTATTGAGGATTTCCTCCCCTGCTAGATAGATAGTACCTATATAATGCTAAAAGTTGTTCAAGCTTCAACCTTAAAAGGATCAATCCCCATTTGGTGTCCTTATCTCTGAACAGGTACATTTACCATGGTGAAACTACAGCAGGTAGTAATTGCCGTAAACATGTGACCACCACTCACTGCTCATTTATTAGTTAATGGCCTTACAGCCCAGGAGGCTCCTGTTACCTTTGTAGTTGAGGCTCAACCAGCCTATAGAACAGAAACATTTTAATCCTGGGTCAACATTCCAGCAGTCGATGGGAACACTAGTACATTTCATCATTACACACCTGCTAATATACCGGCACAATATTGAGCATACGCGTAATTACACTGGAAACATTGGATTGATGGCACCTTACCTCACACAATACTTCATGTTAGGTTAGGTCCTCTGAGTAATGATGGTCCTACCTGGCCATTATTGGCCACATACACACCGAATCCTGATGCAGGCATCTTGGTGGTGACAGTTTGTAATGCAAACATTAAAAACTAAACCAGTACATGCTGCTCGAATGTAACCACACACAGTCATACAAGGCATCAACTCTGGGACTGTACATTCAAGCATGGGTAAGGTACTCGCCAAATAGTACGAAATTCCGTTTTGGTTAACTCAAAAAAGAAAAGTACTGGATGCAGTATTTCCCATACAGGACCTCAAGATAAACACAGAATTCTTACTATGTGCTTTTCATTTAGGATGGTTCCTACAGTAGATAACTGCACTGCTTGGGGCATAGTATTTACCACGCTCTATACTACCACACATGGTACACCAGCATTTGCCAACCTTCCAGAAGTGTTAAAACAAATTCAAGATGAATACAGGGCTGCCCCGCCCCTAGATTTGAAGATGCAATTAATGGACAATTTTTTCACTTTGTCTTCCATAATATTAAGTAATCTTAAAGGGGAAACAGTAGTACTAGAATTCCGTAAGCAGCTCTGGGTCATTCCTGTACAAGATCATGAACATGATCTGCCAAAGATTATCGCTGAGAACTACTCTAGTGTTTGTCGAGATAGTCTGTGAGCCTGACCTAGTAAACCAGAATAACAGGATAAATCTAATAAGGATTCTACCAAGCAAGCACTTGAGGGTTCTAGAAAATGCTAGGATGAACAGAAACAAACACCTAAAAAAGAAAAGGGAGAATCTCTGCATTCAGGGACCCCTCAAAACCACTATAACCTTAGTGTTAGACCTGACAGCCTTAGAGTGCTCACCCCTAACTTTTTGCCTGCCTCCCTCCACTTTTGAGATACTGTTTTTGCTGGTTTTTAGACTGCACAATTTATCACTGCTAACCAGTGCTAAAGTGCATATGCTCTATCCCTTTAAACATGGTACCATTGGATCATAACCAACTGGGCTATTTAATTTACTTATAAGTCCCCAGTAGAGTGCACTTTATGTGCCCAGGGCCTGTAGATTAAATGGTACTAGTGGGCCTGCAGCACTGATTGTGCAACCCACTTCAGTAGCCCCTTAACCTTACCACAGGTCTACCATTGCATGGCTGTTAGAAATGGGGTTTTTGGTTGGCAGTCAGGTTACCCCCTGTCCAAGCAAAAGCCCTCACTCTAGTCAGGGTAAGTCACACACAATCCAAGATTATCCTGTGCCCACCCTCTGGTAGCTTGGCACGAGCAGTCAGGCTTAACTTAGAAGGAAATGTGTAAAGTATTTTTGCAATAAATCATACAATACCACCATATAGCACCACAAAAATACACCACACAGTGTTTAGAAAAATATATAATATTTATCAGGATAATTGTAGGTCAAAAAGAATAAGGTTGCAATGGAAAATTGTAGAAATATCACAGGGAGGTGATATAAAGGCGGTCATTCTGACCCTGGCGGTCAAAGACCGCCAGGGCGGAGGACCGCGGGAGCACCGCCGTCAGGCCGGCGGTGCTCCAATGGGGATTCCGACCGCGGCGGTAAAGCCGCGGTCGGACCGGCAACACTGGCGGGCTCCCGCCAGTGTACCGCCGCCCCATTGAATCCTCCAAGGCGGCGCAGCTTGCTGCGCCGCCGAGGGGATTCCGACCCCCCCTACCGCCATCCAGATCCCGGCGGTCCGACCGCTGGGATCCGGATGGCGGTAGGGGGGGTCGCGGGGCCCCTGGGGGCCCCTGCAGTGCCCATGCCACTGGCATGGGCATTGCAGGGGCCCCCGTAAGAGGGCCCCTAAATGTATTTCACTGTCTGCTGCGCAGACAGTGAAATACGCGACGGGTGCAACTGCACCCGTCGCACAGCTTCCACTCCGCCGGCTCGATTCCGAGCCGGCTTCATCGTGGAAGCCTCTTTCCCGCTGGGCTGGCGGGCGGCCTGAAGGCGACCGCCCGCCAGCCCAGCGGGAAAGTCAGAATTACCGCCGCGGTCTTTCGACCGCGGAACGGTAACCTGACGGCGGGACTTTGGCGGGCGGCCTCCGCCGCCCGCCAAGGTCAGAATGAGGGCCAAAGTGTCTTAAGTCTTTAGAATATAAACAAAGTCTCTTTCAAGCACAAGTACCTGGTTGGGAGTGGAAAAATCTCCTCAGAGGGCCACAAGAGAAGAGGTGCGTGGAAAAAGGGTGTGTGCGTCGATTTCTCCTCAGCACACACGGACTTGCGTCGTTATTTTCCACGCGGGGAAGTCGGCGTCGTTTTCCGGCGCGCGGACAGTCTCTTTCTGTGGATCGCGGGGATTACCAGATGTCCCGGGTCTGTGCGTGGATTTTCCTGCTTGTTCTCCGGCTGCGCGTCGGTCTGCGGGGCTGCACGTCGAAATTACGATCTCACGGCAGGCGTTGCGTCGATTTCTCCTCTAGACTTCGATCTGCGGGACTGCGCATTGAAATTACGATCTCACGGCAGGTGTCGCGTCGATTTCTCCTCTAGAGGTCGGGCGGCGTCGTCCTTGCGAGGCCGTGCATCGGATCTTCGATCGTCCCAAGAGCGTCGCATCGGTCAGCGTCGGAGTGCGCCGCGAAACAAGCTGTGCGTCGAAATTTTAGGTGCACGGAGCGTCCAAGTAAAAGAGGGAAGTCTTTTTGGTCCTGAGACTTCAAGGAACAGGAGGCAAGCTCTATCCAAGCCCTTGGAGAGCACTTTCACAGCCAGACAAGAGTTCAGCAAGGCAGCAGGGCAACAGCAAGGCAGCAGTCCTAAGTAGAAAGCAGGCAGGTGAGTCCTTTGAGCAGCCAGGCAGTTCTTCTTGGCAGGATGTAGGTTCTGGTTCAGGTTTCTTCTCCAGCAAGTGTCTGATGAGGTAGGGCAGAGGCCCTGTTTTATACCCAAATGTGCCTTTGAAGTGGGGGAGACTTCAAAGAGTGGCTAAGAAGTGCACCAGGTCCCCTTTCAGTTCAATCCTGTCTGCCAGGGTCCCAGTAGGGGGTGTGGCAGTCCTTTGTGTGAGAGCAGGCCCTCCACCCTCCCAGCTCAGGAAGACCCATTCAAAATGCAGATGTATGCAAGTGAGGCTGAGTACCCTGTGTTTGGGGTGTGTCTGAGTGAATGCACAAAGAGCTGTCAACCAAGCCCAACCAGACGTGGATTGTAAGGCACAGAAGGATTTAAGTGCAAAGAAATGCTCACTTTCTAAAAGGGGCATTTCTAGAATAGTAATATTAAATCTGACTTCACCAGTCAGCAGGACTTTGTATTACCATTCTGGCCATACTAAATATGACCTTCCTGCTCCTTTCAGATCAGTAGCTGTCACTTCAACAGTGTATGAGGGCAGCCCCAAGGTTAGCCTATGAAGGGAGCAGGCTTCACAGCAGTGTAAAAACGAATTTAGGAGTTTTACACTACCAGGACATATAACTACACGGGTACATGTCCTGCCTTTTACCTGCACAGCACCCTGCTCTAGGGGTTACCTAGGGCACACTTTAGAGGTGACTTATATGTAGAAAAAGGGGAGTTCTTGGCTTGGCAAGTACTTTTAAATGCCAAGTCGAAGTGGCAGTGAAACTGCTCACACAGGCCATTGTTAGACCTGACACTTTAAAAGTACTTGCCAAGCCTAAAACTCCCCTTTTTCTACATATAAGACACCCCTAAGGTATGCCCTAGGTAACCCATAGGGCAGGGTGCTGTGTAGGCAAAAGGCAGGACATGTGCCTATGTAGTTTACATGTCCTGGTTGTGAAAAACTCCTCAATTCATTTTACACTAATGTGAGGCCTTCTCCCTTCATAGGCTAACCTTGGGGCTGCCTTCATATATTGTTTGAGTGGTAGTTGATGATCTGAAAGGAGTAAGAAGGTCATATTGAGCATGGCCAGAATGGTTATACAAAATCTTGCTGACTGCCTTACAATCCACGTCTGGCTGGGTTTAGTTGACAGCTCCCTTGTGCATTCACTCAGACACACCCCAAACACAGGAGCCTCAATTGCATACATCTGCATTTTAAATGGGTCTTCCTGGGCTGGGAGGGTGGAGGGCCTGTCCTCACAAAAAGGACTGCCACACCCCCTACTGGGACCCTGGCAGACAGGATTGAACTGAAAGGGGTCCTTGTGCACTTCTAAGCCACTCTTTGAAGTCTCCCCCACTTCAAAGGCACATTTGGGTATTTAAACAAGGCCTCTGCCCCTACCAACCCAGACACTTTCTGGTGAAGAGAACCTGATCCAGAACCTGCATCCTGCCAAGAAGACCTGCCTGGCTGTTCAAAGGACTCACCTGATTGCTTTCTGTGAAGGACTGCTGCCTTGCTGTTGCCCTGCTGCCTTGCTGCTCTCTGGCTGTGGTGAAGAAGTGCTCTCCAAGTCTTGGACTGAGTTTGCCTCTTGTTCCATGAAGTGTCAGCACCAAAAAGACTTTACTCCTGCATCTGAAATCCCCGTGCGGCGAAAATTCTATGCACTGTCTTCCAAAAATGACGCACAGCCTGCTCGCGGTGAAAAATCCACCGCACGCCGAGACCGAAACAACGCAGCCTGATTTTGCAACAGAAGAGCTACGTAGTGCCAACGACGCGACCTGAACTTTGATGCACAGCCCTACTGGATTGACGTAAGCTGACCCACAATGACACAGCCCAACCTCCTGAGAGGAATCGACGCAGCGCCTGCCGTGCGGGAGAAATTTCCACGCATCGCCCACCGGAATCGACGCAGTGCCTGTGACTTGGCTCTGCAAGACCAGGATTGTACGCATCGTCCCGGGGCATCCAAAAAACCCGCATCCCGAAGAGGATCCAATTCTGCACGCTGGAAATCGACGCATCGTCTTTCCCGTGTGGAAAATAACGATGGAAGTCCATGTGCGAAAAGGGTGCAACTGATGCACACCTACCATTTTTCACGCATCTCCTCCTCTGCGATCCCTTGCGGGGATTTTTCAACGCAAACCAGGTACTTTGCCCTGCAAGAGACACTTGTTGTTTCTGGGAGAACTTGAGACATTTCTTATTACTTTTACAGTAACATTTCAACGTATACTTATTGCATTTTAATAGTTTTGACCTGCATCGTATCAGATAAATATGATCTATTTTTCTAAACACTGTGCTTTGCATTTTTGTGGCGCTGTATTGTGTTATTGTGTGATTTATTGCACAAATACTTTACACATTGCCTTCTAAGTTAAGCCTGACTTCTCAGTGGCACGCTACCAGAGGGTGGGCACAGGATAATTTGGATTGTAAGCTACTTACCCTCACTAAAGTGAGGGTCCTTGTAGGAGGCTGGCCTGGCTTATAGTGGATACCTGATTGTACTTACACCTTGTGCCAGGTCCAATTATCCCTTATTAGTAGATTAATAGTGTTCTAGCAGCTTATGCTGAAAGAGGTAGCTATAGCAGAGCAGCTTAGGCTCAACTAGGAGACATGCAAAGCACCTACTATGCCACTTTTATCATATAGCACTATATCGTAAGAATCACAATACTAAGAGTTACTCAAAATAAAGGTACTTTTTTTTAGTGACAATGTGTCAGAAATATCTCAGAGGTTATACTCCCTTAGGAGGTAAGTAAAATACATAAGATATACACATAAACAGTTAGACAAGTAGTGCAAACACTGTAAAATACAATAGGATGCAATAGGCCTAGGGGCAACACAAACCACATACTAAGGAAGTGGAATGCGAACCACTTAGGGACCCCAGGCCTAGTGTAGTGTGTAGAGGGTCACTGGGAGTATAAGAAAACACTAAGGGTGTCCAAGATACCCCACCCCAAGACCCTGAAAAGTAGGAGTAAAGTTACCCTACTTCCCCAGAAACATACTAAATTCGTGATAGGAGATTCTGCAAAGACAACAACTGACTGCAAAGCACTGAAGATGGATTCCTGGACCTGAGGACCTGCAAAGGAAGGGGACCAAGTCCAAGAGTAACAAAAGTGTTGAGGGGGGGCAGGAGCCCACTAAACCTGGATGAAGTTGCAAAATGGCTGCCTCTGGGTGGAAGAGGCTGAAGATTCTGCAACAAGGGAAGATGCTAGAAACTTCTCCTTTGCAAAGAAGATGTCCCACGGTGTGCTGGAAGATGCAGAGTTGTTTCCATGCAGAAAGACTGCAAACAAGCCTTGCTAGCTGCAAAGGTCACAGATGAAAGAAATGGGAGCTGCCCAGGCCCGGGAAGGACGAGGAGGTCGCCCCTTGGAGGAGGAGACTGAGGGAGCGCTCAGCAGCTCAGAGAGCCCAAGCAGAAGCAGGCAGAACCCGCAGAGGCACTTGAAAAGGCATTCAAGAAATCTGAGCACAGCAGTTGTCTCAACAAATGATGGTCCCATGAAGTCAGTGGTCACTCAGCGAGTTGAGCAATGCAGGACGGAGTGCTGGGGACCTGGGCTATGCTGTGCACAAAGGATTCTTTGCAAAAGTGCACAGATGCCCTAGCAGCTGCAGTTCACGCAGTACAGAGGATTGCTGTCTGGAGTGGGGAGGCAAGGACTTACCTCCACCAAATTTGGACAGAAAGACCTCTGTACTGTCGCAGTCACTAGGATCCAGCTCCTGTTTTCCAGGGAGCATGCTCGTCAAGATGAGAGGGGACCCAGAGGACCTGTGAAGCAGAAGTTTGGTGCCTGCGTTAGCAGGGGGAAGATTCTGTCAACCTACAGGAGATTTCTTCTTGGCTTCCAGTGCAGGGTGAAGGTAGACAGCCCTCAGAGCATGCATCATCAGGAAACAGTAGAGAAAGCCGGCAGGATTAGGCGCTACAATGTTGCTGGTAGTCGTCTTGCTACTTTGTGGCACTTTTGCAGGTGTCCTGGAGCAGTCAGTGGTCGATCCTTGGCAGAAGTCGAAGACAGAGATACAGAGGAACTCTGGTGAGCTCTTGCATTCGTTATCTGAAGAGAAACCCACAGGAGACACCCTAAATAGCCCTCAGAGGAGTATTGCCACCTGCTGGCACTGGCCACTCAGAGGCCTCCATTTTGCCCTCACACCTCTGCATTGAAGATGTCAGAGGTCTGGGACACACTGGAAGAGCTCTGAACACCATCCCTGGGGTGGTGATAGACAGGGGAGGGGTCACTTCCCTTTCCTTAGTCCAGTTTCATGCCAGAGCAGGGGCTGGGGGATCCCTGAACCAGTGTAGACTAGCTTATGCAAGAAAGACACCATCTGTGCCCTTCAAAGAATTTCCAGAGGCTGGGGGAGGCTACTCATCCTCAGCCCTTAAAACCTATTTCCAAAGGGAGAGGGTGTAACACCCTCTCTAAGAGAAAATCCTTTGTTCTGCCTTCCTGGGACTGGGCTGTCCAGACCCCAGGGGGCAGGAGCCTGTCTGTGGTTTGGCAGCATTGGTAGCTGTTGTGAAAACCCCAGAAAGCTAGTTTGCCAGTACCCGGGGTCCATGCTGGAGCCCCAGGGATGCATGGGATTGGCACCCCAATACCAGATTTGGCATGGGGGAACAATTCCATGACCTTAGACATGTTACATGACCATATTCGTAGTTACCATTGTGAAGCTAAATATAGGTATTGACCTATATGTAGTGCACTCGTGTAATGGTGTCCCCACACTCACAATGTCTTGGGAAATTGCCCTGAACAATGTGGGGGCTCCTTGGCTAGTGCCAGGGTGCCCTCACACTTAGTAACTTTGCACCAAGTGAGGGTTAGACATATAGGTGACTCATAAGTTACTTAAATGCAGTGTAAAATGGCTGTGAAATAACATGGACATTATTTCACTCAGGCTACAGTGGCAGTCCTGTGTAAGAATTGTCTGAGCTCCCAATGGGTGGCAAAATAAATGCTGCAGCCCATAGGGATCTCCTGGAACCCCAATACCCTGGGTACCTAGGTAGCATATACTAGGGAATTATAAGGGTGTTCCAGTGTGCCAATCAGAATTTGTGAAAATTGTCACTAGCCTGCAGTGACAATTTTAAAGACAGAGAGAGCATAAGCACTGAGGTTATGCTTAGCAGAGCCTCAGTGACACAGTTAGGCAGCACACAGGGAAAACATTTAGGCCACAAACTATGAGAACTGGGGTCCTGGCTAGCAGGATCCCAGTGAGACAGGCAAAAACAAACTGACACACAAGTAAAAATGGGGGTAACATGCCAGGCAAGATGGTACTTTCCTACAGTCCTTGCTTGTACAGGGGGTAACCTGACTGCCAACCTAAGACCCCATTCCTAACACTTAGAAATAGAGATAAATATAAAAATGTCTGATAGATATCAATAATGATATAAGCCAGTCTCGTTCCTTTCAGGACTCACCGATAAACGCAGTGAGAGAGGTGGGCAGTCAGAACAGCGAACTGAGTATGTGAAACCAAGAAAGGAGTTACAACGCTCATCAGAATTTTCTACTAAGAAAGAAGAGAAACTTCCTCAGCAAAAACCTCCATTTAAAAAGAAGGTGGCAATGATTTCTATATGAAATGAAACTTACAGTGAAAGCTTTACTGAAGAACAGCGCAGCAGAGGTCACAATAGTTCCCTGGAATCTTCAAGACCATCTGCAGATAAAAGCAACAAACAACTTTTTACAAGTTGACACTGTGGACATGCGTGTCTCCATACTCACCAAAGTGCGCAAACTGAAAATACAATTAGAAGGGGACATTAAGAGCACAATTGACGCTGTCTTTTGGGATCGCATAGCTACAATTTATGATATTTTATTATTTTATTGATTGAAAAAGATTGGCCACCAGAATTTGTCCTTAATCTCCGAGATGGGAATCGATCATTGAACCCTCTTTCTTGTCCCTTGTTCCAAGAGAGCTCAGGGAGGTTTACTCTATTGATTGGGAGAAGGCACAGGCACTAACGTTGTATCGAAACCATGTAGGGTGGGCTAAACATACTCCCTACCACAAAATACCAATTAGGTCACAATCTCAACCACAATGTCCAATAAAACATGAATGTAAAACTCCTGTGAGGGAAATCCCCACTGAGTTAGAGTACCAGGGCGTCATACACCCACATTTGCCATTCAAAATGCACAAAGAACAGCACTTATTAATAATATAGTGCACAAATAATACAAAACAACCTTGGATAGTTCCAACGTTTTTTTCTGCCAAAATATATGCCTGAAAGCAGGGATTTAACAAGTTTTAGCGCATTAGTTCTGCAAACAAAGTTTTGCAGGCTCCAACAGGGATATAAAAATATCCAGCTTGTTAAATCAATTTTATACGATATTGACCCTGAGGCATTGTCCTAAGTAGATAAAATCTACCTTCTGGAAAATGATCTCTCTCAACACATGAGACAAGTGAACCGCATTGTTGTGGGATTGGCCAAAATGTGATACAAATTAAATTTCAAAAACCAAACATAGCCTTCCTCAGTGTTTAATTTTTTGGGGTACAAATTATCAGAGAAAGGCAGGAGCCTAGAGCCCCATTTTGTAGAAGGTGGTGCACTATTGCAACCACCAAACACCATCAAAAAGCTCCAATCATTTTTGGGATTTTTAAACTTTGGCAGAATTTACATTCCAGATTATGCACAATGCATTAAACCATTACATAACTTAATACATCCTGACTTTATGAAGTAAATATTGGACAGTCAAACACACATGCATTCTTAGAGCATTGCAACAAGACATACTTGCAGCTGGATAATTACACACAAGGGACAAAAACCACAATTGGTCATCAGAGTAATAGCTGGTGCCATTGGTTCAACCTATGTAACATTTAATGATAGCATAAAAATCACATCTGTATTCAACAGCTGAACAATGCTTTGCTCCCACCAAAACATTTCATACTGCTGTTCAGATGGCTGTCATTAGAGACCTCTGGCCCAGGGGAAAAGCATTATTATTGTATCTCCTAGTCCAGCCTGCAAGGTTGTCACAAAAGCCAGCATTCCTAATTCAAAGACATTACATCCATGTTGGATTCAACGGACAACGTCTCTGACTGCCACTGATGTTGATCATGTTTTCAACTCTAAATTACAAATTCAAAAGATTCTCCAATATGAACTAGAATACCCAGTTCCAGCAAACACTTTGCCTATTGAACAATATCATACAATAATTTACACTGATGGTTCAGCCCAACCATCAATAGGCACTAAACATCAATTCTCCACCCCCAGTGCAATTGTGTGTGGGTACATGAAAAGAATTCCATCCACAACATACTTACACACTGACCTTCGGGGACTGCAATGCACAATTAGGAGAGAGCAAGTTGCTGTTGATGGAACTGGAGCACAAATATCTAGGACAATTAAAACTATTTGTCTGTTATTTGTATTATTGTGTCCAGTCCTTCAATGAATACCTACATTACTGGTGCTGGAATGGGTTCAGGGATTCCAAAGGCAACACCATCAAACACAGACTACTGTGGGGAAAAATAGTAGATCTGAAGGGAACGATACCCAATGTCCATATAGTTCATACATTGGGTCATCAACATGTTGCAAAACACACGTTACAGGTAATACTTTGGCTAATGAAGTGGCCAAATTAGCAGTAGCTATAGCTTATGTTGCTGCAATAGCTGGTTCACAAACATTGATGGATGATGAAACACTGGATTCTGTGAAAGCTTCGGCTGAAAGCAAGCCCATCCTTAAGGCATACCCTGCCAAATATTCCTACCACATATATAGCTAAATAATGCCCTAGTAGCAATACCAGGGGTGGGTGATTATGTGATCCCCAACCAAGATCAAAGACCCGAATTGATTAATGCAGTTCACGAGGGAGTTGCTTCTGCCCATGCTGTTGTGGTAGGTACTATTTCACTATTACAATCATGTTCTTGTTGGCCAGGTCTATACAAACAGACCTAGCAGTATGTCCTTTGTTGTGACATCTGTCAGCAAATAAAAGGGTCCACCGCCAAATGCCCAACGCAGATACCGCTCCTAATTTCCAACAAAACTCTTCAATGTGTGTACCTGTACCATTGTGGTCCCTTGACACCTAATGGTGCATACAAATACATCTTAGTCACTGT
Source organism: Pleurodeles waltl (assembly GCF_031143425.1). Taxonomy (NCBI): domain Eukaryota; kingdom Metazoa; phylum Chordata; class Amphibia; order Caudata; family Salamandridae; genus Pleurodeles; species Pleurodeles waltl. The sequence continues at coordinate 1,064,332,985 of NC_090437.1, forward strand.
CAACTCATGCTCCAGATTTCTATGGGTATGGCGACAATGCTCAGTTGATGCATGAACTGTTATTAAAGATCTGCAAGTCTTTATTGTCACACATGCAGCTGTGACTTTCAACTTGGAATAAAGGCCCTGCTTTCACCTCAAGGGCATTCAAGGACATTATTGTTTCATTAGGGGTCCAACTATATTAATCATCTCCATATCATCATGAGGGAAATAGTCATGTGGAGCGAAGCAACCAGGACTTAACAGAATCATTGACAGTGAGAGTATTAGGCACAGGTCACAGCTGGCTTAATTACCTGTATGGACTCCAGAGAGCACTTAATAATCTTCCCAGAAGGTCTCTGGAAGGTCATACTGTAGGAAAGTAGCCTATTTCTAGCATGGTTATCCCCACTTCTGGCCTGTTTGTCACTGTTTTTGACTGGGTCTACTGGGACCCTGCTAATCAGGACCCTAGTAGTTATGCTCTTTCCCTTAAATGATGGTATACTATACTGGTAATCCAGTATTCCACCCACAATTGGCATACTGGTGCCCCCTTATAAGTCGACAGTATATGGTACTTAGGTTCCCAGGGCATTGGGGTCCCAAGGGATCCCTAAGGGCTGCAGCATTTCCTTTGCACCCATAGGGAGCCCATACAAAGACTTTTACAGGACTGTCATTGCAGCCTGTGTGAAATGGTGCATGCACCCGTTCACTGCCATTTACACTGCACCAGGGGCCAGATGCAGGAAATTCCGAGTTTGTGACTTGCAAATTGCGAGTCTGAGCGACACGCATAATTTGAAAGTCGCAAACACGGATGCAGAATGGTGTCCCTGACACCATCTGCGAATCGCAATGGGGGGGTCACAATTTGCGACCCCCTTACAATTCGCAGCACTCACAGGGATGGTGGCCTGCTGTATACAAAAAAAAATTGTATTGTATTCCTTAAAGGAAAACGAGTTGCAACACAAACGAAAAAATGAAACGTTTGTGTTTCATTTTTTCAGAGCAGGCAGTGGTCCATAGGACCACTGCCTGCTCTGAAAAAATGTTTTCAGGGCCATTCACAAAGGGGAAGGGGTCCCTTAGGGACACCTTCCCTTCTGCGAATGGGTTAGCACCCATTTGAAATGGGTGCTAACTGTGAAATGCTTTGCGACCGCGTTCGTGGTCAGAAAGCAATTCTACATCGCGATGCAAATCGCAAATAGGAAGGGGGATACCCCTTCCTATTTGCAAGTCGCATTCCCATTATGCGAGTCGGTAACCAGGTTACCGACTCGCAAAATGGGAATGAGCATCGCGATGTGCTTTTTGCATGGCGCAAACAGTGAATTTCGATGTTTGCGCCATGCAAAAGCTTCGTACATCTGGCCCCAGGTCACTTATAAGTCACATATATATCAGGCACTAAAGCCATTAAAGCTGGGTGCAGAGTACCTATGTGTGAGGGCACCCCTGCACTAGCAGAGGTGCCCCCACAACCTAGAGGACCATTTTCCTGGACTTCCTGAGTGCAGGGACACCATTTTACGAGTGCACTGTACATAGGTCACTACCTATGTACAGATTCACAATGGTAACCCCAAATATGGCCATGTTTGGTATCAAACATGTTGGAATCATACCCCAAGGCTTTTGTAAGCATTGGTTGAATGATTATATTGCATTCTGGGGGCTCCTTAGAGGACCCCCAGTACTGTCCTTACAGACTTCTGAGGTTTTCCAGGCAGCCCCAGCTGCTGCCACCTCACAAACATGTTTCTGCCCTCCTGTTGCTTGAGCTTGGCCCAGGAAGACAGACGAAAGAATTTCCTTTGGGAGAGGGTGTTACACCCTCTCCCCTTGGAAATAGGTGTTACAGGCATGGGAGGGGTAGCCTCCCAGAGACTCTGAAAATGCTTTGAAGGGCACAGATGGTGCCCTCCTTGCATGATCCAGTCTAAACCAGTTCAGAGACCCCCAGTCCCTGCTCTGGCATGAAACTAGACAAAGGAAAGGGGAGTGAACACTCCCCTGTCCATCACCACCCCAGGGGTGGTGCTCAGAGCTCCTCCAGAGTGTCCCTGGGTTTTGCCCTCTTGGATTTCAAGGTGGTAGGGAACTCTGGGAGTATCTGAGTGACCAGTGCCAGCAGGTGACGTCAGAGCCCTCCCCAGATAGGTGCTTACTTGTGTAGCTGACCAATCCCCATTTCAGAGCTATTTTGGGTCTCTCTTCTGGGTGTTTCCTCAGATTCGGATTGCAAGGCTACAGCAGGAATTCTCTGCATCCTTTACTTCACCTTCTTACTAAGAAACAACATCTGGACCCTCAGTGAACTCTACAACTGCAATAAAGAGGCAATGATGACTTCAGCAACATTGTTTCTTCAGCTCCTGCAGTAACTGCAAATTTTTACCAGTTGTGCATCCTCAGAGGACAGCCAGTCCTGAAAGGAGAAGCTGCATGATGTTTCATATCTTTGGAATGGTACAGCTGAATTGTCTTTAATGGTAAAGTTGGATTTAACATTACTATATTAGAAATGCCACTAATAGAAAGTGGGCATTTCTCTGTTCTTACAGCTTGGTGTACCTGCAGCCTGCCTCTGATACATGTCTGGGCTGGGTGACAGCCACAAACATAGGAAAGTTAGGATTGTATGAGTGTTCATCTGCATTCATCTGCATTCTGATGGCTCTTCTTGGGCAGGAAGGGCAGGAGGGATGATACACCTGAAGAGGCTGTGCCTCTCCCCAAAAAAATGACTGATTATCTCCTACTGATATTCTGGAGCCAGAGCTGATGATGAAAGGATACATGTGCACTTCAAAGACTCTTCTTTGAAGTTATCCCAAGTCAAAGGCACATTTGGGTATATGTACTTGGTCTCTGACCCCACTGAATCAGACACTTCTGGACTTACAACTGGACTCTGTCAGAAGAACTGCTGTGCTGCATCAAGGACTCTCACTCTGTTGGACTGCTGACTTGGAAGGACTGATTGTCTCCTGTGCTGCCATGCTGCCTGTTTATTTCTGCCTTGTCCCTCAAGTGATCTCCAAGTGCTTGCTGGATTGCCGCCTGTTGCTAGAGACACTGTTCCTGTCCCTGGTTTACTAGAAGTGGACCCAGATACTTGCACCAGTGAAATTGACACATCTCTTGCCTGCTGGAAGGGGCAACCGACTCATCAACCCTGATGCGGAAGCAGAACCAGTGCCTCACACTTGGAACCCGTGCTTTGCGGCCACTGCTGAAGGAAGATCTGTGCATCTCTTCACTGTGTAGAGAAGCCCAGCACATTAGCTTTGGAACCAAAGCATCAACACCATATTGGAACAACTGCATCGCCGCCACCCTGGAAGGAAGAATGACAGATTCCTTCACTGCATGGGGATACCCAGCATCACCTTCGGAACTGACTCATTGCCAGCACTGCATGAGGAAAATCATTGAATTTTGTGCTTGCGTCAATGATCAAGGAACTCTGTTCTTTAGGCCTGCGTGGCTCCTGCACGCATTCCATCGTGGTTGAAATGATCTGCTGACTTTGCCCCAGTCCTGCACAACCTAAGTAACCCTTATAGTGCTATTTGCTTCTAAGTGCTAGAACTCTTTTATTCTTCTAAAATTCATAACTTGACTTCCACTTATTAGATTTTAGTCGTTTTGGTCTTGAATAAATTATTAAATTATTGGTTATTTTTCTAAAACTGTTTCGATTCTATTTGTGGTGTTTTCATAGCATTACCATGTATGTGTATGTTGCACAAATACTTTGTACATTGCTTCCTTAGATTAGCCTGAATGCTTTGTGCCATGCTACCAGAGGGTGAGCACAGGTCATCTCTAAATGTGTAGTTAACTTACCCTGACTAGAGTGGTGGTTCCTGTTTATATAGGGTACTTACTCTGACAACCAGAAACCTCAGTTCTAACATGAGGTCAGATAGGATCCCACAATACTTTCTGAGTTCGTTATCAGCACTACCAATCTGAATATCAGGTGATTCATATTGGACCTGGCGTGTTAAGGATTTCTATCTATGTGCAAATTTTTTCAACTTTACATTGTGTTTGCTTACTATCACATCTAAATTACCTGTCTGTCTGGCATTAGCGTACTCCACAGTTTTTCGCTGTTTGAGAGAGAGAGACATGCAATCCTGAACTTCCAACAACAAACCTTCAAACCCCAATTTCTTACTTTCCTACTTCCCATCCTAATTTCCCCCTCAGGAGAACCATTAAGTTTGAGTACATTCAAACATCTGCCCACAGCTCCTATTTGGTGTTGAGTGTGGATTAATCTTGGTTACTGCTCCTCTAAATCTCTCATAAAAGCTTTGCAGGTCACAACACTTCTTCCCCGAATAATAGGAGGTCTGATGTCTTTCTAAGGTCATTAGGAATGGAATTCCAAAAGGTAGAGGCTAGTCAGCAGAAGTCTCAGTTAACTGTTTTCCTAGTCCTCATTTTAAGGATTATGAGAAATAAATCTTTTGCTCCCTGTTAAGCAGAGTTTATCTTTTTAGGTAAGAAGGGAGGCCAGCATAGATAGCCTTGTGAGTAATGCATGCAATATTGAAATAGTGGGCTTCTAGAGGTAGCCAGTGTAGGTGCTTAAGGATTGACATAATATGGTCTGCTCAATGAGCTGACCTACTGCACAAAGATTCAGATTTAGTAACACTTTGACCAGTGCAAAGTCACCAAAAGTGATTTAAACTAGCACAAAGTGTTAATTTGGGAATTACTCTCCTGCACAAATATTTTTATTTTTATTGGAAATTTATCTAAAGTAGTGTAAAATAGTACCTCACATTACTTTTCACTACTTTACATCAAGGGGCATCCCATATTTGGCACATGGCTGTTACCATGCAACTAACCATGGTTTTTGATTGAAAAGCCCATGTACTTATATTTGGAGACAGGGCTTTGTGCCAAAACATTATGGGGCATATTTATACTCTGTTTCCACTGAATTAGCGCCATTTTATTTTTTACTCTAATTCGGTGCAAAACTAACTCCATATTTATACTTTGGTGCTAGACCCGTCAAGCACCAAATATATGGAGTTAAAGTCATTTTTTGGAAGTGGAACCTATCTTGCCTTAATGAGATGCAAAGTAGGTGTTCCCGTGCAAAAAATGACTCTATGGCCTTAACGCCATATTTATACTCCTGTGCAAAAATGGTGCACAGGAGTATAAATATGTCGTAAAGCTTGCTGTGCCCTGTTTCTTAGCTCCTGGGTCAGGGCAGGTGTTAGGGGACCTGTGGGCCTATTTCCATGGTGGAAGGCCATGGAATAAGCCTGCAGGTGTCCTCAATAGGCCCCAGGGGCACCCCCACCCACACCAGAGGAACTGCAGAGGATGGGGGACCCCATCCCAGGTACGTACAGATAAGTGCAGGTAAGTATTGCATTTTATTTTTTAAAGTACCGTAGGGGGCCCTGTAATGGGCCCCATACATGGCACAGGGTGCAATGGCCGTGGCCAGGGGACACTTGTCCCCTGTGCTGGCCATTGGGGTGGTGGTCATGACTCCTGCCTTTTCTAAGGAAGGAGTCATGTGGCATGGTAGGTATAGCACCATAAAATGAGGTTAATCTGGTTAGAGTCATTTTTTTTACTCTAACCTGCCTAAAGTCATTTTTTAGTGCTAAACCCGATTCTTCTATACCGCCAGCCCCACCCGACTAAAGACCTTTTCTTACCCTTTGCACCGGCTTGCACCATTTCATAAATATGGTGCCCGGCTGGTGCATAGAAATGGTGCAAGCCAGTGCTAAACCTTTTGGTGCAAAACTGCTTTAGTGCAGTTTTGCACCAAAAAGTATAAATAAGGGCCTGTCTCCTTAAGGTAAGATAAGAAAGAAGAGATATGTTTTCTTCAAACATTTTTATCTTTGCACATGTGTGTTGTACTACCAAGAAAACAAACAAAGAAGGAATAGTTTAAAAGTAAGTCAAATCATAGCATCATTTTGTAGTAGAAGTATACCACATGCATACATCACATGTGTTAAACTCACCCAGACCCCTTGGCAACTGTCTGTGCATGGTATTAGGTAGCTGCAAAGTATACCAGCACAGAGCACAGTGTCATATGTCTGTAAATATGGTGGTGACCTTGACTCAGCCTTCCATGCAACACAATGCAACAACTTCAAGTATAGTGCTGATTTATGTAGCTGATTCATGTTTTCACTCAAACTGAGATTGGTTCATTGATAAAACCAAAGACTTTCACTCACTGTTATAAAAAGAGTTAATGGTCAGCAGAGGTGGCTCATGGGAGTGAAAGGGGGAGGTGTGGCGGGGAAAAAAAAAAGAAAATATAGCAAGAAAAAAATACTTACTTTGATGGCCGCGCTGCACCGATCTGCTCCTCTGTCCTCAGCTGCAGGATCAGGTTCCCACACTTCCCTGCATCCAATGCTAATGTTGCTTTTATGCTGCTGGCAAAATGAAAGCAGTGTTAGGACTGGACGGAGTGCAGAGCCTGGGCTCTCCGAGGCAGAGTTAAAATCTCTGCCTGCTGTCTCCAACCAGACAATGCAGTGCCTGCTTTGCCACGTTAGAGAGAGCCTAGTGCATGCGTGCTTGGCAGGCCCAAGATGGCCGGCCAAACAAACATGCGCACTGAGTGGGGGTGTTGTGCACTCCCCCTTCCTGCTAGTCACAGCCCATGACCCAGACCCTTTTACAAGAAAACAATAATAAACATAGTTTATTATCATTTTCTTGTAAAGGTTTTGCAGTTGCTGCTGGCGGGTGAGGCAACGCTCCTCTGTCACTGCAGAGGAGCCGCCCCTGATCATCAGTGGGAAAGTTATTCATTGTTTACTGATTATGGGAGTTATTTGCATAGATTAATAGGAACTCATTTGTGTCTGTGCTTCATTTTATAATGAAGACAGACATCTACTTAGTAAGCTTTTGATGTCCGAGGAACTGGAAAGTCCGTGGTGTAGCTGAATGTTGTCAGTGTATTGATGTAAGGATATTTTTGTTGATCTTCTGAGTTCTGGGCCTCTAGCCAACACCCCCTCCCTGAGTAAACCTTGAATTACACAACCTTGCTTCTGCTAGAGTCAGGAGCTAAAAGTATACTTATTTTCCAGTTTGGAGTTCTGCAGAACAAGAGTCCCAGAACCACAAAATCAAAAGACCCCAGTTGTTAGAATTGGGGCCCAGTGACATCTGATGTACCTTGTACCCTTCAACCGAGATTTTTCATAGACAAATTACACAAATTTGGTGTGTATTGTATAAGAATGGATCAGTAAGTCTGGTATAAATTGTTGGTGGGGTGGTGGTTGCTGTCCATGCCAAAGCTGGCATCACAGCATACCCTGCTCTGTAACACGGGGCCTACATTGCATTGAGGATTTGGTTGCTCAGTGAAAGTTTGTGGGTTAGTAAAGTGCAGGTGGTTATTGGGATGATTTGTGGGTGATCCTTTGAGGTTGTTGTTTATCCCCAGTTTCCTGAGGCACCTAAATAAGCCTTGAGACTTGAGACAGACCTATGTGCCAAGGCGTGTACTATACATCCTTCTCCCTTGACAACCTAATTCATGTGTGCCCATACTATCGAGATATAATAATTTCTTACCTGCTACTTCTACTCATACTTCCTTTGTGATGGGCCCTTAGATATCAGCTGCTGAACACTTGGTGAACAAGTGTGCTGAATAAGCACCCTCCAAAATGACCGTTAGTGTGTCCCTTGATCCATGGAGCTGCAGGAAAGGAGCAAACTCAACTTTAAAAATCCATATCTATAGTTTCCTTTATCCGATTTTAATAATTTTGGTGTTGTTTTAAAGATAAAAATGTACGCTATTGTTATAAAGTGGTGTTGGATTTTTATTGTGTTTTGTGTTTTACTTATTTACTGTTTTGTGATTTTTAAATGCTTCACACACTTTTCTCCTAAATTAAGCCTTGTCGCTTACTGCCATGCTATCAAGGGTTGAGTGGGGATTAATTTTTTGTGACCTGACTGGACCTGGAAGGGATTAGTGGCCTATTGCTAAGTGTAGGTACTTACCTCACCTTACCAATAATCCATGTTCCAACAACCTACAACTTACCGTATAGTTGGAGAGAAACAACCTGCTTCAGAACCAAACCACATCACTGAGACAACTCTGATTGCTGCAACAGACATCTGCACCCTGCTTGACAGAGGGGAAACAGCTGGACTGATTCTGCTCAACCTCTCTGCCACCTTCAACACCATCTAACACCACACACTGATCAATTGACTATGCCAGATTGGGAATACAGACAATGCATTCAGATGGATGGTGTCCTTCCTCACAGGATGCACCCAGAGTCTGATTCCCCCTTTTCACCTCACAGGTTAAGTACATCATCTGTGGTGCTTCCTAAGGCTCCTCCGTAAGCCGAACACTCTTCAACATCTACATGACACCACTCACAGACATTGTGAGATCGCACAACATTAACATCATCTCCTATACTGACGACATGCAGCTCATCCTCCCACCAAGACCTAGACCAACTTCCCACCACCTGGATGAAGGACAACTGAAGCGCAACTTAGATAAAATAGAGGATCTGATCTCTGGCAGACACTCAACCCTCTGCACTGACTCCTGGTGGCCAGCAGGGATCTACCCACCCCCACAAGAAAAGATTACACCCACAACCATGGCATCAATCTCAATATCAAACTCTCCATGAAATGTTAGATCAAAACTGTTTCCTCAACCTGCTTCCACATGCTTTGTCAATGGCTCCCCAACAGCACAAGGAAGAAAGTGATGCAGGCCCTCACACCAGCTGACTGGACTACGGCAACGCACTCTATGCAGGCACCACCATCGAAGCCATGCAAAGACTCCAGACGATCCAGAAAGCAACTGCCAGAGTGATCCTCAATCTGCCCAAAATAACCCACATAACCCAGCACTTGAAAGACCTCAATTGGCTCCTGATAGAGAAGAGATGCCACTTCACGCTCCTGACCCATGCCTACAAAGCCCTCCATAACTAATGACCCACCTACCTGAACTACCGCCTTCTCCTCCACCAATCGACCCACTTCCCACGACCTGGATGAAGGACAACTGAAGCGCAACACAGATAAAACAGAGGTTCTGATCTCTGGCAGACAGTCAACCCTCTGCACTGACTCCTGGTAGCCAGCAGGGAAATACCCACCCCCACAACAAAAGATTACACCTGCAACCATGGCATCAATCTCAATATCAAACTCTCCATGAAATGTCAGACCAACACTGTTTCCTGAACCTGCTTCCACATGCTCTCTAAGTGGCTTCCCATCGGCACAAGGAAGAAAGTGATTCAGGCCCTCATCACCAGCTGACTGGACTACAGCAACGCACTCTATGCAGGCACCACCATCGAAGCCATGCAAAGACTCCAGACGATCCAGAAAGCAACTGCCAGAGTGATCCTCTATCTGCCCAAAAGAACCCACATCACCCAGCACTTGAAAGACTTCAACTGTCTCCCGATAGAGAAGAGATGCCACTTCACGCCCCTGACCCATGCCTACCAAGCCTTCCATAACTAATGACCCACCTACCTGAACTACCACCTTCTCCTCCACCAATCAACCAGGGACCTCTGCTCAGCACACATTGCCTTCACAAAGATACCACGCAATTGCCGCTTCAGCGTCAGAAGATGCTTCTTCTCCCACCTTGCTGCCAAAGTCTGGAATCCACCCCCCTCCAGACCGCACCCTCATTGACCCACTTCAGAAATGGATGGAAAACCTGGCTTTTCAAATAAACACCTGCAGCAAGCACCTGGATACCCACTCACGTGACAAGCTGCGCTATACAAATAACACCTGATTGAATGATTGATTGATTAATTGAATGGTGATGGATATCCCATCATCTGAAATCTAAATCCTATTTTATCCTATTGCATTTGGACTTTGGCGAATGAGATATCTGTCACAGTTGATCAGGCCCTTAGTTTTAGTGGGTCATCAGCTGCAGAGATTTTTCGAGATGTCATTTGACGCATATACAGCCTGTCATGCATGCTTTCAACTGTAATAATGAGATATTAGTTTTTGGAGCTACACAGAAGGAGAACAATAAAGCTCTCAAGAAGTGTGTTGTTTACTGGCTGATGGAGGTTTAACTTTGAATGCTGAGAAATATGAATTCATTCAGACAAAGTTAAAGTTCTTTGGTCATATCTTTTCTGATGGGGGTATGACACCCAAACTAGCTAAAGAGCAAGCATTGTCAACTGTGAGTACCCCACAAGATGTTTCCATGTTACATTCATTTCTTGATGTTTCCAATACATACAAGACATTGCCACTGTGAGTGCTCCATTGAGAGGTAACAAAAAAGAATGCTTCATTTCATTGGTCACATGAATGTGAGAAAAGCTTTAAGAGAATTAACCAAGCTATTGAGAACACTACTGAAATGCCATATTTTAATCCAAAGCTCTGTACAGAAGTTGTTGTTGCTGCTAGCCTAGTTGGGTTAAATGCAATCCTTGCACAGCACAGCGGACACCCAAAAGCTCAAAGATATATTGTAGCACGTGCAAGTAAAAGTTTGGCACAAACTGAATGTGCTAATTCACATCCTGGGAAAGTTTAGCAGTGGTAATAGCTTGTGAACATTTCCACATGTACTTATATGGAAAGCCTTTTTTTGCTTGTGACATATCATCAAGCATTGGTGACCATCTTTGGCAATCCAAAGGCCAAGGTGTCTCCTCACATTGGAGGTTGTGGTCTATGATTACAAGAATATAACTACACAGTTGTGCACCATCCAGGGAAAGATAAAAACCCTGTTGGTTACTTCTTCAGAGTGCTATGTAGTGTCATGGTACCCCTTCCAATACGGCTGAAGCCTACATAAACTTCAGTGTGAAATCAAACATACCAGCTTTCATTTTGTTAGAGCAAATTATCATTGCCTCGAGTCAAGATAGTAATATGTTAAAACTGAAAGATATTATTACAAATCAGTCTTGGAACCAGCACACCTGACCACTTGCCACTGACAGTGAATACCAGAAGTTTAAAATTGTCAAAGATGAACTGACCATGACTCAAGAAGATATTATCCTTAGGGGTTTGCGACAACACATACTTGAAGTGGCCCATAAAGGACATAATGGAATTATTGTCACAAAACAAGCTCTCTGAGACCGTCTGGTTTCCTCATCTTAAGGAAAGAGTTAAAAAAGAGTTGACAGTCTGTCATCTATGCAACTTTTTGTCATCAAAAAACACTCAACCCCCCTGTAGCATGTCAGAGTTGCCAAAGCATGCACCAGAAAGAATTGCTGTTGACATTTTGCTGGTCCTCTTGACAATGGACATCACCTAATGGTGATTGTTGATGAATATTCCCCATTTTCCCCAGATAGAAGATCTGTCATCTAACACTCATGAGAGTCATGGAGAGATTAGAAGGCATCAACACAGCATGAGCTATTCTTGTTATCCTAAAATCTGACAACGGCCCACCTTTCAACAGTTGAGAATTCAGTGACTTTCTCAGTCATCTTGACAGAAAACATCAGAATAGCACACCTCTTTGGCCAGAGGCCAATTGCCTTATAGAATGTTATACCAGTGCATTAAAGAAATCAGTTCAGTGTGCTGTAGTGGAAAAGCTCAACCTCAAAACTTTCTTGAATTCTACCCTGCGAGCTTTCTGTTCGACTCCTCACTTGACTACAGGTGAAAGCCCTGCAACTTTGATCTTTGGGAGAGCAATGATGACCAAGTTACATCGAAGGACCAACACAAGATCGAGTACTGAGGAAGAATCCAATCCCAAAGACTTGGTTCATAAAAGGAAAATGAAAGTCTATGCAGAAAAGCAATGACTGGCAGAAGGCATAATTTTCAGTAGAGAGAATTGTGTGCTTGTTCATCAGCCGAGAAAACATAAGCATGATGCTTCATTCGATACTGAGCCATTCGATGTAACCAGCAAAAGACAAATGATGGCTGGCCAACTTGTGTAAAAACATTACACAAGTTTCCTCACATTTCCCGCATGTAGCTCACCACTTGTCAGATACTGATGTCAACCTAGAGACTGGTTCTGTAAGGACAATTGAAGCTGTTTGTCCTGCCTAGCCACCACAGATCATGGCTACTCCAATTGCAGGTTCTACATTTCTGAAGACACAATCGGGACGAGTAATTTAGAACGCCACGAAGACTCAACAAAGAACTGTGAGAGTGTGTATATTTGTAAAAAATTCTAATTTTTTGTTTAACAGAGGGGAAGATATAGGCCCTCATTCTGACCCTGGCGGTTTGAAACCGCCAGGGCAGAGGGCAGAGGAAGCACCGCCAACAGGCTGGCGGTGCTTCTTGGCCCATTCTGACCGCGGCGGTAAAGCCGCGGTCAGAAAAGGGGAACCGGCGGTTTCCCGCCGGTTTACCCCTGGCCCAGGGAATCCTCCATGGCGGCGCTGCTTGCAGCGCCGCCATGGGGATTCCGACCCCCTTCCCGCCATCCTGTTCCTGGCGGTTTTAACCGCCAGGAACAGGATGGCGGGAACGGGTGCCCTAACAGGGCCCCATAATGATTTTCAGTGTCTGCTTTGCAGACACTGAAAATCGCGACGGGTGCCACTGCACCCGTCGCACCCCTACAACTCCGCCGGCTCCATTCGGAGCTGGCTTCATTGTTGAGGGGGGTTTCCCGCTCGGCCGGCGGGTGGCCTTCTGGCAGTCGCCCGCCGGCCCAGCGGGAAAGCCAGAATGGCCACCGCAGTCTTTTGACGGTTCCCTCCGGAGCCGCCCGCCGGGGTCACAATGACCCCCATAGTTTCATTTTAAGTTCTTAATGATGGAACCCTTTGGCTCCTGATGGACTCTGCAAAACTGGTAAGTAAGTGTTAGAACGTGTTCGAGTGAATGCAGGTTTAGAATGTTGAGTTTTTGGTTACAGCATCTGAATAAAGAGCTGCTGTACCCAGCTCCATGTGGGGCATAGTCATTAATGGCTAACCAGGCTGGGGAAGATGCTACATAATATAAGCCACATTCACTATCATGTCTGTTCAATAAATGTACCCAGCAGAAATACTTCTATTCATTTTGAGTGCTTATATTTACATGAAAACTCTTATTCACTTCGTTTTCAAGATTTTCAACAACATTGCGGGTGGAAGTTCAATCTGTAACCCATTCACGTTTAATTTGTTTTAAATATTATGTTAATTTTTTTTTTTTTTTTTTAAATACATTTTATAACATGGGATTTGGGGGCCAAACATGTGAACAATTGCAGCAAAGGGTAACTTACCTTGGATCAGAAAAGGGCATTACTTTGCCTCTGATGGCACCTGATAATGAAATATAATCTGCACGGATAAAATTATAAATGCACTGAGATCAGGCAGATCCCAAGAGTTTATAGTAAACATTCTATAGTCTATGAACATTTGTCACTTACAGTGGGGTAATTATGACACAATTCTTAAACGTTTAGAACAGGAAGACGCGAAATATATAATGCACTGAAGTGAAAAATCAGGGAATCGATTCAAAACACAATGAATCACAACACGACCCGTCTTTAAACCAACGATGTTGCACTTTACTTACATGTCCCCGTTCACAATATTAAACATAGAGCTTTGCTGCTGGTTTTGATCTGATGGTGCGACGCCCTGACCTTCACTGACAAGATGCTTTTGCAGACTACTTGGCAAGGGTAGACAAGATGACTCAAACAGGAAGGATGGGACAAGATGGACAGGTGGAAAATAGTTATTAACTGAATTTCACTGTCAGGCGGCTCATTTTCGGCTGGCAACCCGCGTATCTTGGCAGATGGAGCCGCCGTTATGAGGAGGCTGGTACCGTTCTGTGCAAAGAAAGAACATTACAATTAGTTGATACGCTCCCAAAAGTTTTGCTTTTGTTATTTCAAAAGCAAGTTGTTTTAATGTAATAAAACTTTCTGAACTATTCTATGCTATTGAGTTCTCGAGCTGTAGGGGATACGTTTTTCTGTTCTCTCTCTTAAAGCAATTTGTAAGTTGTAGGTGGAAATTAATATTTAATAAAAGAAAATTCGCATGCCAATAATCTTTCGCAAACATAAAACTTCGAATTTTCGTGATAATGATGTTGCACACAGATGTTAAAAGAACGCCTGCCATTACTCAGATATGGGGGTGAAATGCTAAATCTCCATATCCTGGTCTGCCGGTAGATTTTTCTCATATTTTAGCTCTTCCTTTACATTTTCTTTTACCAACCATTCATACATAAGGACAGTTATGTTTTTAAAAAGCCTTTCAACATGCAAACACTGTTATATAACCTGCTGCGCTGTATAACAGTAAAGGGCACATCCCTATTTGTGGACTGGCGCAAACCCTTGTGTGCATCGCACACAGAAATGCCACGATTACTAAATAAATGAACTAATCTTGATGCACAAAGGTAAGTTACACGTCTGCGTAATTCACACTTTTGTTTTAATTTACTTTTTTGGCTGCGAGCAAAATACGAGTATAAATGTACTGTAAAAAAGTAATTTACATTCGGATTTTGTGAATAGCCAGAAAGTAGTAAATATTCTCAAAAGTGTAAATTATCTAAAGTGAATCAAGCCCTCGTCTCCACAGCATGGACTAACGTTTGCTAGAGAAAGCACAGCCAAGAAAAGCAGACCAGTGGCTCTAACCACTGCTTACTGTTTCTTTTTTAGAAATGCACCCTGAGACCAGAGGGAAGTCCTAAAGGCTTTTAAGAGAGTTATGGTGCGTTCATATACTATACAGACCTGTTGTAGTTAGTATTTGGTAACCATTTCACGGGCTAGGGTTCGTGGTGTTTCTGTATAGGCACCGATAGTTATCGAGGTGCAGTTTCACGTGCACCTCGATCTTGCCCTTAAAGAGGCACCTGGGTCACCCATCCCATTAAGCTGGTCTCAGGGACAACCTTTTCCATCGTGTACCCTGCAGGGAATAATAACATTGCACATCATCCTGAATGTAGCATACTAAGGCCCCTATTATGAGTTGAGTGGATCTGAATTCCTTTGTGGAATTTCTTCCCGCTCAGCCATGAGTGGCCCATTACTCCCCTGGATTTACCACGTGTGGGATCATGGACCACATGTTACCAATGACAAAAACTGGTTGATAAAATCACCTTGGGAAGGGGCTGCATTGTATTCTGGACCTGTTCTCAGACCCTCACCTGACTTTCAGTTCGTGTAGAGAGCGACTGATTCTATCCCCTGCCATCCAACATTGTCCACCATCTTCCTCAACCCGCTTCTTCACCTCGTTCCTTACATGCTTTTATTACGAAGGAAACGTGAGTGCTAAACCCATGGAAAAGGAAGTACCATGCAAAATATGTGCAGCCAAATGCAGGCCCATACAGTATGAGAGTGATAAGACATAGCTTAGCAACGAATACATAGAATTGATCCACATCTGTGAGTATTAATAAAATGTGAGCCTTTCCCAGGGCACAACAACAAACACAGACAGCCACAGTGTATGTAGTCTTATGAAAAACAAAATCGACCCAAAAATGCAAAAATAATATTACAATCTGGGAGCTAAATTGAGCTTTTAAGACTCCCAGAGCAGCATCATAAAATGAGAAGAAATTAAAATAAAATAAGGAAAAATCATTTTGGTGGTCTTCACACACCGCTGGTCTCATACACATCATAACAATGTGAGAAAGAAATAGAAAAAAAGTTCCAAAAGAGGTTATATGATCTGGAAGCCAGGTAAGGACCCTAGGGGTAGCAGCACAGAGACGGGAAACATTGATTCCTATTCTGCAAAAAAACGCATGTCTGCACTCCACTGCACACAATGCTCCTTAAACACTAGCCAATATGTAGGAGATGTAGGAAAAAGTAGGAAAATCATCAGTACATGAATGGAAGGTAGACAGGACCCTGAGATCTCTAGAGGAAATACCGGAAACACTATGAAATGCTGATTGGTATTCTGGAAAAATAATGTTATTGGATATAGGAAACTGGGTTATTGGTTGAGTGGGGTGTTAACCCTGCCCAAACAACAGCCACAATAACTGTCATTGTGAACCACAAAAGTCACACAAGTTACCCTTGCTTGACACCCTGTAGTAGCTTGGCACAAAACCAGTTAGTCTTAACTACTTAGAGGCAATGCATAAAGGATTTGTGCAGCACACAGTCAGTAATAAAGTGAAAACAAAACACAAGAACAATCCCATATCAATTTAGAAAAACAGAGTACATTCTATTACATTATTTGACACAAAAACAACAAAAATCGAATCAGTTGAAACTCAATTATGAATTTTTAAAAGTAAAAAAAAACTATTGCTAAGAGTTCAAAGGTCATACTGCGGACATATAGGTGTTTGAGAACAGGCCAAAGTAAAAAAATATGCCCGACAGCCATGGAGTGCAGTTTGGAGACAAGAAGTGGATTTGTCCCAATCGCTGCTTACCTTTCGACTTATAAGACATTTTTTCAAAGTTGGCTGACAGGGTAAAAGTTAAGTTAGGAAAGGCTGGTGGTGGTGTCCAAGTAGAAGGTGTCCATGTTGGAGAACCACTGGCTGAAGTTGCAGTGAGGATTTCCATATTCTGACCTATTCTCTTTTTGGACGGCAAAAATCTCCAGCAGGACAACAGGAGACTGCAGCCAAAGAGGGCTCCATGAAGCTGGAAACACCTTCTATGAAGGATTGTTGTTGCAATTGGGTTCTGCCCATTCAGTATGCCTGGAAGTTTTGCTTTTTAAATCACCCAGTTTGGACTTTTTACATGTGATGAGTCTCACTACATGTGTCTCACCCACAGTAATCACATGGCAAACTCACTGTCACTGTGTTTTCCACTGCTATCCATCTTTTAAGATAAGACCAGCAAGGATAAGGGGCACTTGGTTGGTTACATAGGAACACGTGTACACACACGTGTGCACATGTGTGCTGGCTACGCATGGCAGACTGCTGGTGTATGCAGCTCAGTCACTGTGCACAGGTAGACTCGTGCATGGGGAATCTGCAGGATTAGATATTGACCTGGGTTAGGCCTTATAATATTAGTGTACACTGATAGGGAAAGTCAGTGTAATTTACTGTTTTGTCTGCAGTGAGACTTTATTGTACTCATAGGTCGAAACTGCATTACAATGCAGTTTGCTTCCCTTTGGCCTACAGAGGCCAGTGACATATCAGATTGGGGGGGCAAACCGTGAGGGAAAATCAACTCCACAAGTTCCACAATGATATCTGTACAACTTATGGATCAACCAGAATTGTCATATTTCTCTGGCTCATCTTGACGCCATCTTGAACTGTCCCAGCATGCTGTGCAGAAAAGTTGGGATGAGGTGGAGAGGTGATGTGGCAGCCTAGGATTGGCCAAGGGGGCCTGGTTTCTGGAAACTACTACTTCCCTTTGAAAACTCTTGCACAAGGTGGGTTTCCCTGGACATCACTGCTGGACACTGGGGCTACCACGGAAATCTGGAAGAAAGAGCACCCTGATGCCCACAAAGATGTAGGACTCTCCCCATTTGCCCCCAGGCATGCTGGGGTGCTTGGGTGGGACTGGGCACCCCTGGATGAAAATAAAACATAAGGAAAAAATCTATACAGGTTCCCAGAGCAATAGGCGACCAGCTGTTATACTATTCACTGCTTCTGGCTAGAGTTCCCCATAATGGTCTGTGGGTCTTGTTCATATGTGCATGTTTCCACCTTTGTGGTGGCCCAAAGATGGCAGGGACACCACCATCGTGAACTAGGAAGCATGAGGGAGGGACTGCCGGAGCACAGCACCTCCCCCCTAAAGATTTTTTTTAAAGTCCTGACACTAGGTTTGCAGGGTCATCAAAAAAATAACCAAGCCAGGATTTTGTTTAATGTTTTAAAGTACCTCCTAAGCTGGAGCGTCTTCTCAATTGATGGAACTGGTGCATTAGCTAGGATTTTATTTTATTCTTACTCAGTTATTGTGGCCTGAAGGTTTTTTAAAAACATATGTGTACTAAAGTGCTCTCTGGAGACTAAATCCATGTTTGTATGTAATGTAGTTAAAATGCAATGCCCTCTAGGGGCTGCTTTTATAACTGCAGTTTTATGGTTTAAAACTTTACAAAAAATACAGACACATGTTCTGCCCATTTTAAATGCTCAGTTGAGATAGTAATGTTGACAATTATTGCTCACAGCGTGTATGTTTTTTTAATAGCAGTATGTACATTTACACATCATTATTGTTATTGATCATTGCATTTCCATATAAAATGATGTATTTAACATGTGGTTTGACGATCTTGACCCTCTGACCAAGTCAGAAGGCTTACTTTCTATGTTTGTATGACTCCTTAAGGGGGTCAAAGGTGATTATGCAATGTCATCTGCGGAATTTTCCATCTACCAATGTATATATTTGTAAATTACTGCATAGTATTTAGTAATGTGTGAATAATAATTTTCTAAACAAAAAATACTGACTGGACAATCGTTTATTGAGAGTGAATATTGCATGCCAGTGAATGGTGGTTACTAGACCACACCACCGCCCCTGAATAGGCCTGGGACTGCTATGCCTTGCTACCCTGGGAGAGTCAAGTGCTACAATGGAGTCATTGGGTCCCAGTAAGGACAACTATGGACCTATTACTTGTCGGGGACATCCAATTAATAACCCAGGATTTGATGATGCGGAGAAGAATGTAGCTGGAGCTGTCATGAAGTCAAGACGGCGATACACCTTGGACAGATGGACGAGCAGGCTGGTCCCAGCATCTTCTTGGTTCTCACAGCAATTTTACCCAATCATTTTCTAAGTCACATGTTCTGGATTGTGGCAATCTGGGCACCTTTAGCACCACTGCCAAGGGTCCAAGCCACAAGAAGGGTCCCAACTCACTCAGGCTGGGTCCAGATGTGTGTTCAAGATGGTTGGAGCGTTTTCTGTTCATGAGGTTCGAGAGGCCAGCCAACTGGTCCATGGAATTACTGTGATAATCCTGGGTTAATGAAATGGAACAGGTTCAATCAGCAGGGTAGGCCTCTGAGGGTTCAAGGCAGGCATCTGTCCGCAGAGCAGTCCTTCCAGATACAGCAAAGTTGTATTCTGAAGTACACAGTAGGCAACAGCAGCAGGTAGTTCTCTGAGAGTCTTTCCGCAAGTCCAGAAAGTGAACTGAAGAGTGGGTCTGAGGTAGGGGTGGGTGGAAGTATTGGTGTGCGGCATTACATAAAAGCTCTGTGAGATTCAATGGAGCTCAACTAGCAAGTGGAAAATATACACGCTTTGCTGCAATTTTGCATCAGTAGTGTAAGCAGTGCTGAAAAATCAGCACGATTGGCACCATGTGGTGCTCAATAGCATGTGGCCATTTAAGTTGATTTTTGTTGCTGCTCGAGTTCGAAATCTACTCATGCGGCAGCAAAATCTAATTCAGAAGCAGCACTCTAAACATGACTGCTTGTGACTGTCCATGACCACCTGTGTTGAAAAATCACACTGGAGGACACCAAATCTCACTCACCAAAGCTCACTCACCAGCTCACATATTTTGCTAAGTTGAATTGTCAGTTTAAAACTGCATTCAGACTGCAATACCATGTTTTACGTGGCTACTTAAGTGGGTGGCACAATGAGTGCTGCAGGCCCAATAGCTGCATTTAATTTACAGGTCCTGGGTATATAGTATACCACTTTACTAGGAACCTGTAAGTAATTTAAATATGCCAATCATGTATATGCCAATTTTAGGGTGTGATCACTAGCACTTTAGCACTCGTTAGCAGTGGTTAAGTGCACAGAGTCCTAAAGTAAATGAAAAATTAATTCAGCAAAAATAGGCAGGCAAAATGTTTGGGGGTGACCCTGCAGAGAGGGCCAACTCCAGCAATGACCTACACACAATACTAAAACTATATCCAGAAATGTGGGAAAACATGGAATAAATAAGCAATAGGAAAGGAAAGGGCAGGAATTTCTCATGTTACCTCATATAGCTCATCAATGTATCTTTCTTGCCCAGTGACAATTTGTCCAGCTCAGTCCGGCCCTGGCAAGTATGTCAGGTCCATACGTGATGTTCTGCCCCAGTCTAGGTCGACTTTGTATTCTAATGTTTGACATGAGTGACCAGGACTACAAGTCCCACGATACAAAGCAAAAAACTTGACTGCAGCAGCATATCACGCATGTACATTAGAAACATGCCAAACCTGACTGTGACAATGCAGGCCCCTTTGCACCTTGAGACAAATATCCTTGCCTTGGGGCTACGCATCCAAAAATGTCAAGTAATAAAATGGAATGGGTTTGCCAAAGGATTAACTTTTCACTTGTGTTGAGTATGTGGTGTATCTCCAAGTAGGATTCTGGGAAGAGCCACATGTACAGTCACTAGCATGAAATTACATTGCGACCAGCTGTCCTGATGTGCTGGGTGAAATCTCACAGGTGTTGCCTACCATGTTATTGACCATACTACCTCCTGTCTTGTGCAGCTGAATAATGGGGGTGGGGGTGAATGCAAGTGATGCAGACCGGTGGTCCATGAGTGTTTGTCTGAAGCATAGATGGTGTGTGAGCTTGGTGGGCCCCTGGTAGTGTGGTGCCATAGCTCTCACATACAGGCAGACATGCTGGTCAATTGCATATTGTACCAAATACTATCTTGTGTAGGTGTCTCCTGAGAGCCAATATATGACATGGGTATCATTAGTGTGTGAAAGTAAGTTCTGGTACAAGTACAAGTAAGTGGGGCCAAGTGAAGAGATGTGTGATTCTCTGCAGATGACAAACTTGGGCAATGACAAAAAATAAGGTGAGTTTCGGTGGTTGCTTAGTTCCAAGCAGGACAGTGCTTATCCCCTTCAGAGATGGTTCACAGTGCCTATTGTTCTCACCTGTGGAGATGACTCTGTGTACTAAGAAATCACAGGAGTACACACTAATGAGTAAACCGTGGTATGTAAATTCCCTTACCCATGCCTGCAGTGTAGCAAGGCTGCTTATTGTGTAGAGCTGTGTGGATGTGTGTTAAATATGAGACCTTGGCCACATGAATGAATACATTGTATGCAATACATCACTGCAACACAGATTGGCATGGTGCATTGTGTGAAAGGCAGAGTGCTGGATTAAAACTAATAGATGAACAAACTAACATTTCCTTGGCAGAAGCTGTGGAGTAAGTAATGGCTAGAGGGAATCCAGGCACCTCAGTGACATGGTGCAATGTTCTCAGTAGTAGTGTCAATAGGCAAACCTTATATCAACATAGCCGTGAAATAAAATTAAGCCGAACCACATGGTAAATCAGACCCTTACGTGCACTCAACCTTTCAGCCACAGCCAGCCTGCAAGTTGCGTAAGTGCCTTGCCATGTTTTCTATGACACAAAAATGGCCCCTTGTCACACATTTGTTGTGTAAGCACTGTACAGCGTTTGCCATGTGTATGGCAACAACCGTGTAACTTGCTCTCATTTACTGTTAGTAACACATGCTCAACACATCTATGTGAAACAGAAAGTGAATGAAAATAATATCTGTTTGTCACCAAAATTACTAATGTCAACATCTCTCATAGATAAGCATTAGCATATTACAGTTTCATTGAAGAGAGACAAACAAAACCTCTTGTCCAGCAGCTTGTCTTAGATGACTAACTTTTCAGTGATGACATCCTGCCTCCCATGGATGATGACACCTTCCATCAATACCAGGACTCCACTGAAGTTCCTCCTCCGGACATGACTGCATCATAGGGTGTCCAGAGGAATCACCACTCACAGATCATCTCATATCTGCCAGTCCAAGGCCAGCTACGGACTTCAAGGAACCCTAAGTTGTCTACCATAGTAAGTGGTCAAAGTCCAGCAGTGGATGGTTGATGAGATGTGTACAGGGATGGAGACCATAGCAGGTCACTAGAAGGAGTTTGCAGATGCCTCACCCCAATAATGATAAATCTGAGACAGTTGAAGGCACCTGTACTTGCTTCCATAGTATGGTTGAGTTCCTAGCTGACATTGCTGGTGTCATGAGGCAGAGACAAGAACAACAGGCCTCAACTGCTGATACCAGTGAGGTTGCCACCAAGCTGGGGAGCATCATTAACTTCATGGCATCTATGGAGAGCAAGTTGAACTCCCACATAACAATAATGGGTGCCCTCCATAGAGACATTGTTGCATTGCTGGGAAGTCATCAGACCCTTGTCAGCACTGTGCTTCCTTCCTTGCTGGCACAGACAAATGCTGGAGTGGATAGGGGAGCCACATCATCAGTCTCTGATGTGTTTGTATCTCAGATGACACTGACAAAAACAACACCAACTGCAGGGGAGGCACGCCACACATCAGACAAGGAAGATGAAGATTTTTCCAATTTCCATAGGAGAACTGGCAGATAACATTTGTCTGTGCCCCCTGGTCAATTCCCCAGTGGTCTTGTGTCCATCATCATGTCATCACTTTTGTCCCCCAGAACTGCACCTCTTTCTTTGTGCACCTGTTAATCTTATCCACTTGTACACTGTTGAAGAGGACTACCTTCCCTAATGGTAATGTATGGTCATTTGTACCTCCTCACTGAAATCTACTCACCTCTACATATCACATGACATGTCTCCAAAATGGAATCTGTCTCACCATTCTTTCCTCACTATTAGTGTTTGTATAGTTGCACCAAACATTGCTAAAAGGCTCATGATAAGGCATCCCAATACAAGTTGAGTCTCTAATTGGCAGAGGTATGCACCCTGTCCCAATATAGCCCACAATCCTCATCAAGGTAAGTCACAACACAACCTAAATTATCCTGTGCTTACCCTCGAGTAGTTTGGTACAGAACAGGCAGGCTTAACCTACACGCAATGTATAAAGCATGTGTGCAACAACACACACAGTAACACAATGAAATAACTTCAAAACAACTTCCCACCAGGTTGGAAAACTAGATTGTGATTTTATAAATAAAACAAGAATACCATGAAAAAAATCGGATTTGTAGACCCTGAGATATGCATTTTTTAAAATGTAGGTGAAAATAGAGTATATAAGCGCCAACTGCAGTTATCTGGTTGCCATGGACCACAACAAAGTCTCAGGTTCACACCGAATGCAGTGGAATGTGGACCACCCACAAGTACCCACTTGGGGAAATCTTTATAGTGGAGCACTAAATTATATCACACAAAAAGTAATATTAGTAGCTTTCTACTCCCAATGTAACTGTCAGAAATGAATACCAATGTATTCACAATCCATTAGATTGAGACAGAAAGAAAAAACTTGTTCACAATCATGAAGTTCTGATCACCTAATATATTTACTCCAAAGAAAGGTTTTAGTAAGTTCATAATTTACGTTTCACAAAAAAACTCATTGTCCCAATTACTAATAATTTGGTACAATATCATGTTATTTGCAGATGTTCATTTCACAAGCAAATCCCACAATGTCGTTTACGATGAACACTTGTCAGCTGACACATGTTTCTTCCCCTTCTCAGGATTTCCTTAAGGCTCAACAATCTATTAGTGAATGAAAACAGAAAAACATATAACTACGGATGGCGAGTTTATCATAAATATAATTCATTTAAATAATACAAACCTGTACCAAGTGAAAAAAGTGAAATAATGCTGACTATCATCTTAGGTGATTGTTGTATTGGTAAAACCACGTGCCCTTTGGGGCTAGATATCAGTGCCACACACTTGAAAACTAAAAAAACATAAGTAGAACCATTAAGTATATAAACAAACCTGTCAGTAAAGAGATCAGTGATTGAAGTACAAAACATAGAAAGCTTAGACCCCATGTAAAAAAATGCCAATAATCCATAGTCGCCGAAGACAATATAAAGCAACTCAATGAATGGATGGACAGGGGAATTACCTCCTTTCGGTGTTATTTTATCTATATTGTTTTATAATTCGAAGTTGAGCTGACATACCCAAAAGAGAAAGCTGTATTGGGAATACAGTATTGTAGAACTGTCTAAGTCCAACTAAAGTACATACATTTTCATGCTTTCATTTAAATAGTGCAGATACCCGTGCCCAGACTCCTTTTGATGTTTCATCATACCTGTCCCACACTAGGATATATTAGCACAACTTTATACCTTGGATGTCAGTATGCAAAAAATGCCGGGGATTATTGTTGGGGCTCTGTGTCAACTGATAAAGGGTGTCAAAAATACACTGGAAAACGTAGGGCAAAAGTGTTCCTCTGCCCCTGAGAGGCCCCACATGTTTTGAGGGTGAGTGTAACCACACATGACATCTATTGTACAACGTACACACATATTACTGCATAGGAAGCAGACCACAGAACCAGCAACATAGCAACACTTTCCCAGTGTAAGAGGATAGGGGAGACTCATGTGCTTGAAACTTATCAAGTAGTTAAACAAATTGACATACATGAAGTGCCACACTTAAAGATTAGTCAATGTCAGTTATGATGGAGGTACTTTCGACAGCTGTGGAAGCATTCATGATTTGTATCCAGCCAACAGCGATGACCCACTTGCACAAATGTACAAGGGTGTATTTTATAGTAGCCATCATCAGTGTGTCCCAGTGCAGCCTGGAATCTATAATCTGCTGTCCCAAAACTTTACTAACTATACTTGCACTATCCCCTTCACACACAGTGCAACAGTTTTTCGCCACATTCCTCTGACAAAACAACATTTATCTCTAAAGTTCCAGGTCAATAGCCACATCACTGAAGTCACCTTAATCCATGCTAGTAACTCAGCAATATCAAATGATTACGAAGTAGTGAAAGTATAAAAAGGTTTACTTTACAAAAACTGTCTTACCTGACTACACCTATCTAGTCTAAACTAACTAACCTAAGCACTACCTTACTCTTAACTGATCCTAAACTACCTACATATACCTAGGATATCCTCCCTAACCTTAACTCAAGCCTATACGTCTTATTGAATGGTAAACTATCATATCTACTGTACACAGGGAACAAGTTAAACATCTACCCCCCATCCCTTAATACACATACATCAGTACAATACGGAAAGCAAATACATCCTAAACATACACTACCTATACATGAAATATAAACAAATAGATATCTTTTTGGATTTTTGTTTTACATATTTTTTATAACACACACTAAACCTCATCTCCCCCATCCACTTAAAAATATGCCAGTCTAAAAATACTCTTAAATCTACTACCTAATTAAATATGTAAAAGACTAATATTAATCCACACTATTTCCACACTAAGGGCCAGATGTAGCAAGCCTTTTGCACCTCTCAAACGGTGAAAAACGCAGTTTGCGAGGCGCAAAAGGCCAAACGCGATGCACAACCGCAAATTGCGAGTCGGTATTGACTCGCAATTTGAGGCTGCGATTCGCAAATAGGAAGGGGTGTTCCCTTCCTATTTGCGACCGCATCGCCATGCAGAGTTGCTTTGGGACCGCAAATGCGGTCGCAAACCAACTCGCAGTTACCATCCACTTGAAGTGGATGGTAACTCATTCGCAAAAGGGAAGGGGTCCCCATGGGACCCCTTCCCCTTTGTGAATGCCACTAAAAATATTTTGTCAGAGCACGCAGTGGTCCTATGGACCACTGCCTACACTGAAAAAAACGAAACCAAATGGTTTCAAAATTTTTCTTTTTGCAGCTCGTTTTCCTTTAAGGAAAACGGGCTGCAAAAAGAACAAAAAAAACTGCTTTATTCAAAAAGCAGTCACGGACATGGTGGTCTGCTGTCTCCAGGAGGCCACCATCCCTGTGAGTGCCTAGACTCGCTATGGGGTCGCAAACTGCAACCCACCTCATTAATATTCATGAGGTGGGTCTTTGCGACCCCATAGTGAGTCACAGAAGGTGTCTGAGACACCTTCCTGCATTACATTTTGCGAGTTGCAAATTGCGAGTCGCTAGTACTCGCAATTTGCAACTCACAAAATGTATTCTTGCTACATCTGGCCCCTAATTCTAAACTACACTATGCCTAACTATCTATAACTACTAACCAGCAGGTAAAATAATGGGGAAAGGGAAATGTCCATGGAAGAAACACATCTGCACACTGATGCACTCCATGGCATCTTGCAGAGTTAGCATATTGGCACGGAGGCTTGCCAGCTCACCCTCAATGCCTCCAAAACGAATTTTAAATTCCTGAAGGTCTTTCAGGGCCTGGGTCTCAAATTACAATCCAGTGGCAGTGGTGGGTTGTATTGCCTTTGTGACTGGCATCTGATGTGCTTAAGATGAGCCTGGAATGGCTTGAGTAAATGGTCATGGTGACATGAGATATGTGGCAGTAGTGCTCCAAACGTTTTGTTTTGCCTCTACGCTTTTCATGTTGCTTCAGGAGGTAAAGGAATTACATAGCTAAAGATGGGAATGTACATTATGTCTGCAGGAATAGGCTTACATCGTCATACTATTGCATGTGGTCGTCCAGCCCAGGACCAAATATTGAGAAAGAAATATAAATAATATGCCTTCTGTACAAATACATCTCCTATCAAACGAGGCAAACTGACTCAAGTGCTGGCAGTAGTCACAAATTTATTTATAGCCATGTCTTTCCTGACACTGAGTAATAAGCATGATGATGTTTTCATATAGAACAGGGCACATGGTTCAGATATAGATACTTTGTTGTTGGTGTGCATCATGTATTTGTGTTTGTCCTTTGCTCATTAACATATGTGAAATGTGTTACGTTAAGCAAGGCAAGTTAGTGTGCCTCTACATTGAATTTCTCATCTGAATATACACAAGGCAACACACATTTCTGCCCTAACAGACTCAGGCCCTCATTACAACCTTGGCAGTAAATGCCACCTACCGCCATCCTGACGGCCGCCAAGATACTGTGACCACGGCGGTATCCCGCTACGGGTATTATGACCCACAATGAGAAATCCGCCACTATACAGACACCCACACAAGTCCACCAGACCAAAGGTCAGTGATAAACTGGTGGTACCAAAACCCACACCGTTACGCCAACAGGAATACACCCACAGTATCACAACTCACGAATCACTGTGGCGGTCTTTCAACCGCGGTAAACCATTGGCGGTACACACCGTTGCACTCAAAATACACACACACTAACAAAACTCTACCACATTGGACAATTCAAACTACACACACCGGACACACATACACACACCACACCCACACACTCACAACACTATAAAACACACACCCACATTACCCACAACCCTTTAGAACCCAAACATTTTGGCAAGTGAGAGAGAGAGAATCCAGGAACACCCAAATCAGAGCCACAAAACAACCTCACCCATACACCATCCACGCACCTCACACCACACACCTCAACACAGCACCCCACACACCTGCACACATATCAATCACACCACATCCATGGCACCCCAAAGACACCCCAGGTTTTCAGAGGAGAAGCTAAGGGTCATGGTGGAGGAAATCATCCAGGTAGAGCCACTGCTATTTGGATCACAGGTGCAGCAGACGTCCATTGCAAGGAAAATGGCGCTATGGCGGATAATTGTGGACAGGGTCAACACCGTGGGACAGCATCCAAGAACAAGGGATGACATCAGGAAGAGGTGGAATGTCCTACGGAGAAAGGTGTGTTCCGTGGTTGCAAGACACCAGGTAGCTGTACAGAGGACTGGCGGTGGACCCCACCTCTTCCCCCACAACTAACAACATGGGAGGAGCAAGTCTTGAGGGCCTCGCAGGAGTAGCAGGAGGACTGGACTCTGGTAGGTCAAATCTTTACTACTATGGGGGTCATTACAACCCTGGCGGTACAAGATCACCAGGGCTGTAATGACCGAAGCACCGGCACAATGGCCCGGCGGTAGTAATCCACCAGGGCAGCGCAGCTAGCAGTGCTGCCCAGGGGATTACAAGTCCCCCTACCGGCAGCCTTTTCCTGGTGGTTTGAACCACCAGGAAAAGGCTGGAGGTACGGGGAGTTGTGGGGCCCCTGGGGGCCCCTGCACAGCCCATGCCACTGGCATGGGCCGTGCAGGGGCCCCCTGACAGGACCCCATGCAGCTTTTCACAAAAGCGCGACGGGTGCAACTGCACCCGTCGCACGGCCGCAACAACTAGGTTTCCGCCCCCCGGTGCAGCCGGGATCTCCAAATGGCCGTGGCGGGGGTGCGGCTGCATTGGTGGCCGCCCGGCGGAAGCCGCCCGCCAAGGTCGTAATGAGGGCCTATATCCCTAACCCTACCTGCATGCCATCACAAACTCCTACCCCTACCCTCACCCCATCACTCCACCATCTCACATATACCTCACTATCACAACCCACCCATCCAAATACCAAGCCCTGCATTCAACACCAATCCATGTACCCCCATCACAGACCTGCATGGACACCCATCACCACAGCATCCACACTAGTGACAATCACATGGCCAAACCAAGCACAACTAACACAAGCCAACGCTGCCTTGAGAATAACAACCATAGTGGGGATCATACCCATGCACAAGATGGCACATGCAGAAAAATTAACACTGCATTTGCATCCCCACAGGACCCCTACCCAACGTCACCAGAGAGGAGATGTCAGAAACATCCAGTCCCCCCCCCCAAGAAAAGGCCCACAGTGATGACAGCAGCTCTGCACGCCTGGATCACGATGACCAACCTGGCCCATTAGGGACCTCCGGACAGTCGGTTACCCTGCCACAGTCCCAACCCACCACAGAGCCTCCCCCCTCAGGAAACCCCAGCACAGCACCCACCCAGCGGGCCCATGTCACTGTCCCCAGGACACGTCGATCAGCAGTGTGTCCACCACCACAGGGACCCCAGGCAACCCCACAAACCCAGGACGATCAGGGGCCTGGGGTCAGTGGCAGTGGGCACACGGTTCAGGAGACAGAGGCACAGGACAAAAGGGGGATAGGGGGAGGACAGGCCCAGGGAACCGACTCTCTAGGAGGCACTCACCAACATCCTGGGAGCATACCACCATTCCCAGGAGACCATGGGCCAAATACTGTAAAAGTTGCAGGAGACCCAGTGGCTGCAGGAGAGACAGTACCTGGGGATCAAGGAGGACCTCAAAAACAAATACACCATCCTGGTCACCATTTCAGGGGTGCTGGCTGACATGGACAAGACCATGAGGGAGGCAGTGGCACAACAACGGGCCCCTGACACTAGCCATACCAAAGAACATCCCTCCACCACCGCTGGCGCTTGTGGACCTGAGGCCCCGCCACAGGACCAACAGGCCACCAGCACCCTATCCCCTGCATAAGGAGAACCGCCCCGCAAACGGTCCCTGCGATCCAGGCAGAAGCCAGAGAACATTGCGAATACCCCCGCCAGGAAATAAGACTCTCCTGATAGTCACCCTTCTGTCCCACTCTGTCACCCTGTCCACCTTGAACTGCCATTGCTCCACTTCCTATGCCCCCTTGGACAATGCAGCTGTGATACAAATAGACTGGATTCTACCCTGTACTTTCCTCCACCATCACTGCAGCCCATTGCATATCCACCTCTACTTATGAGCACTTAAATAAATACAAAGAGGGGCCAGGGCACCTGTCAAATAGTATATACTCTAGAATCTGTGTTAGGATAAAGTGAAGTCCTCTTTCACTTGTTCGCTTCACAGTACATCATGTAGTCAGTATACTCTGTATTTTAAATCCATTTCTGGTTTATTCTTGAACATGTTTTCACATTAGGTCGTGGTCAACAAACAACAGCCAACACGTGTTTCGTCTTATGTGAGGATAATCTCATTGACTTCCACAGGGCTGTGAAAGATACAATTATGACTAATTTACATACATGTACTTAACGTTGATCAAATTATCAACATTTATGAAAAAATATGATCTAAAATCCATCACCGACACCCAGTAACGTTTAGATAAACATCATAGTGTGAAATGACAAGGATGCGTGAGTTCAAAACCTTGTAATAATTGGGAGTGCGAGGAGCCACAAAATGGATACAGATTAACATCATGAGTGAAACATCTATTAATGAGCCCGAGTGTTGTGTGTGCATGGTTGATCATGACAAACGTATATGAAAATTGAAGAGAGGGAAGAAACCCATAGTCTATTGGGTTACGGAGTCCCAAAGCTTGTGATCTCAAAAGCCTGCATAAAAAATAGAAGAAAAATTATACACCTCTAGTGAGTCGGAAATGAAACCAAGCCTATAGAATCATACCTGAATCCATGATCCTCAAACTGTTAACAATAAGCGATGTAGAAGTATTCAGTAGGATACTTTCAAAAGTAAGGTTACTTCTGACGAAATTCTGAAAAATAATTACTAAATTAGTGATAAGTTAATTAGGGGACCTTGGGCTCACCTATTAGCCACACCCTGTGCCTCTGGAGTTGGCCCATCACATATGGGATGCTGCTATTCCTCAAGATAAAGGGGTCATGCACAGAGCCAGGATACTTGGCATTCACATGGGAGATGTACTGGTCCACCAAACACACCATCTGCACATTGATAGAGTGATAGCTTTTTCTATTCCTGAAAACTTGTTCATTTCTCCGGGGCGGGGGGACAAATGCCACATGTGTATCATCAATAGCACCAATGATGTTGGGGATGTGTCCTAGGGCATAAAAGTCAGCTTTCACTTTGGCCAAATCCTACACCTGGGAGAATACAATGTAGCTGCACATGTGTTTCAGCAGGGTTGACAACACTCTGGTCAACACGCTGGAAAACATTGGCTGAGACATCCCTGATGCCATGGCCACTGTAGTTTGGAAGGAACCACTTGCCTGTAAATGGAGCACTGACAGGACCTGCACTAGAGGAGGGATACCTGTGGGCTGGCGGATAGCTGACATCAGGTCTGGCTCCAATTAGGCACACAGTTCTTGGATTGTGGCCCGATCAAATCTGTATGTTCTGATAATGTGTCTGCCCTCCATTGTCGCAAGGTCCACCAGGGGTCTGTACACCGGAGGATGTCACCATCTCATAGTCAGCCTCAGCGGTTGAAGCCTAGGGAGGAAAATGGTGATCAGTGGGTGATACTCACACATCTTTTGCACTAATGATGCATTTTTTCCTTTACAGAACCAGTATGTGAATACAAAAATCAGTTGCTATGCCAATGTCTGCTGTGACGCAGTTAGGTGCCATCCCTTGTGGCCCCCTGAAATGGCGGCTGCCTGACCTGTGAGGAGGGACAAATGGAAATGAGGTAATTCTGCTGGCGTTGTGTGCCGTTGCGGTAGGCGGTCGAAGACTGTCCTGCAACTTCGCGTGGGTTATCATTGGGCCCTATGGGTTCCAGGAGACAATGGCAATGTACACCGGCGGTAATGGTACGCACTGCAGCTGACGTGACTGCCACTTTCTATCTGTTCACTCATTTGGTACCTGACCTTCAACAGGAGAGGACCTACACTGCAAGTGCTGCTGTGACCTGTGTCTGGAAGCGACAATGGCTCATGTCTCTGGGGAAAGGGCCCCTGCCTTCATTGCGGAGGAGTTGGAGAAACTAGTGGATGGGGTCCTACCCCAGTACACATTACTCTACGGTCCTCCAGACAAACATGTGAGTAACTGTGAGCATGACGCCATGAATGTAGGGATTGCAGTGTGTGTTAGTCACATGAGGGGGGGGCAGAGGTGTCCTGTCCAGAGTGCTGCATATATAGTGGTCAATGTATGTGTGTGAGGGGATGGGAGGGATTGGGTGGGGCATGAGTGTGACGTCCGGACGGTTGACTAATTCCCTTTTCTGCTGTCTTTTCCGTGCAGGTCAGCGCCCACCAAAAACAGGGTATTTGGCGTGCCATCCCCAAGGAGGTGCGGACCCTGGGGGTCTTTGACAGGTGGAGCACCCACTGCCGCAAACGTTGGGAGGCCCTGCACCGCTGGGCAAAGAAGACGGCAGAGGCCCAGCTGGGGCTGGCCTCCCAACGAGGAAGGGGTGCCCGTCGCACCATGACCCCCGATGTTCCGCATCCTGACGGTGGCCTATACAGAGTTGGATGGGTGCTTGAAGGCATCACAGCAGCCACAAGGGGGTGAGTACAGATTCTGAATCCTGACTTTGCGTATGTTAAGGGTTACCTGGGTGGGGTAAGTTGGCTGTGTGTGCCCCTAGGCAAGGGCAAAGAATGCAGGGTAGGTCCCTTGTTGGGCAGGCTCTGGAGCACTCCTACTCCAATGGTGTTAGTGGGCATCTACTACTGGGCAGGGTACTGTGGGTTTCAGGCTTGCAGCTGATTGGCAGTAGGCATTGTACCCCATGGGCTTGTGACTATCTTAGTAACTGATAGTGCATGGCCTAGTGCATAGGGCTGCTCCCTGTGTGTTGTGTAGACCAACAGTGGTGGTGTTGCTGGCATTGACCAAGTGTATCCTGCCTCTCCCCCTTTTTGTTTTGTCACCCTGTCCTTGTGTGCATTAGCATCATCTGGTGGAGGAGCTAAGGCACCGGCAATGGAGGGAGCTGCATCCCACATGGGCCTGGAGGCTGAATCCAGCAATGGTGAGGGCACCAGTCGGACAGAGGGCGAGGGGAGCACCATGATGGGGAAAGAAGGGGACACCACAGACAGCGACTCGTCCTCCAATGGATGCTCCTTCATGGTGGCAGACACCTCTGTGCCCACCCTAACAACAGGTACAGCCGCCGCCACCCCACCAGCACCACCCTCCCAGCAGCCCCTCAGCATGTTTGCTGTGCCCGCTCACCCAGGAGTGTGGGCATCTCCTTTGCCCCAGGCACCTCAGGCCCTACCCCAGTCAGCCCTGCTGCCCTCAGTGAAGAGGCTATTGACCTCCTGAGATCCCTCACTGTTGGGCAGTCAACCATTCTGAATGACATTCAGGAGGCATTTGCAACAAACAAATGCATACCTGGAGGGCATTCACTTTGGCGTGGCGGCCCAACAGAGAGCATTTCAGGCTCTGGCCTCCGCACTGATGGCAGCCATTGTCCCTGTCTCTAGCCTCCCCCTCCAACTTTATCTACCCAGTCCCAATCCCCTCAACCCCAGCCTATCCCAAGCACACCTTCAGAACCGCATTCACCCAAATCACCACACAAAAGTGGCTCAGGCAAACACAAGGACCACACTTCATCTCACAGGCATTCGCACAAGCACCACCCCCATGCAGACACACCAACATCCACTGCCGCCACTGTGTCCCCCTCCTACTCGTCATCCACCTCCCTCCCAGTAGCATCTCCACTCACGCCTGGATGCACTACATCCTCATCCACTGCCTCCATCACCAGCACGGCCATCACAACACACCCCTCAACGGCAATCACCACCCCCACATCCATGCGCACGTCCCAGGTGTCCTCTCCCAGTGTGTTTGTGACCCCCTCCTCCCAAAGTACACAAACGCAAGCACCTACCCACCCAACAGCCATCCACATCACAACAACATCCAACCCATGCACCTGCACCCAAACACAGCAGACAGCCACCTCCTACAACCACTCCCTCTTCCTCCACTCCCAAACCCACTCCCTCTTCCCGCCCCAGTGTCTCTAAGAAGCTTTTCTTGGCAAACATCAACCTCTTCCCTACCCCTCCACCCATCTTTCCCCTCGGGCCCGGGTGTCTAGAACCCAGCCCAACACCTCAGCCACCAAGTTGACATCTGCTGTGGTTCCTGCAGCTAACAGAGGCTCAAAAGGGGGCACCCGTCAGCCCAGCAAGTGTGCCACCAACACCTGCCAAGGACAAGCCCATTCCGTCACCTGCCAAGATGAAGAGGGGGACAGCATGCCGCAAGGGGAAGAAGCACCAACCTCCCATCAAGGCCACTTCAAAAACTCCAGCTGCCAGACCCAACGTAACACCACCATCTGCCAAGGTGAGGAAGGGGCAGAAAACACTAGGCAAGGCACTTCAGCAGTGAGAGGCTGCAGGTGAAGGCCTGGTGGCTATCAGCACAACCACCAGCACTGCCACCTGAACCATGGCTAGCACCGGCAGCAGCCCCACCGCTAGCACCGCCACAAGCACCACTACTGTGAGCAGCAGCAGCCCCAGTGGGCAGCTGTCCAAGGCTACAGGAGAAGGGCTGGGTCCTCCACCCACCACTGGCAGCACCAGCACCTGCACCACGGGCAGCACCACCACCTGCACTGCCAATAGCACCGCAACATGCACCCGCCGCAAGCACCGCCACCTGCACCGCTGACAGTAGCACCAATACCAGCAGCAGCAGCCCCAGTGGGCAGCCGTCCGAGGCTACAGGAGAAGGGCTGGAGCCTCCCACCACCACTGGCAGCACCCCCACCAGCACCGGCACTACAACCAGCATGCAGCCTTAACCGCCTAAGATTAGAGTCTATCCCTGCATCCACTCACCTAATCCTTGGCAGGATGACACAGACTGGGCACAAAGCCCCCTCCAGAACCAGTAGAGAAAGGCATCCACTCACCTAATCCTTGGCAGGATGAAGCAGACTGGGCACAAAGCCTCCTCCAGAACCAGTGGAGAAAGGCATCCACTCACCCTATCCTTGGCAGGATGAAGAACACTGGGCACAAAACCCCCTCCAGAACCAGTGGAGAAAGGCATCCACTCACCCAGTCCTTGGCAGGATGAAGCAAACTGGGAACAAAGCCCCCTCCAGAACCAGTGGAGAAAAGCATCCACTCACCTAATCCTTGGAGGATGAAGCAGACTGGGCACAAAGCCCCCTCCAGAACCAGTTGAGAAAGGCATCCACTCACCCTATCCTTGGCAGGATGAAGCAGACTAGGCACAAAGCCCCCTCCAGAATTACTGGAGAAAGGCTTTCCACTCACCCTATCCTTGGCAGGATGAAGCACACTGGGCACAAAGCCCCATCCAGAACCAGTGGAGATATGCATCCACTCCCCCTATCATTGGCAAGATGAAGCACACTGAGCATAAAGCCCCCTCTAGAACCAGTGGAGAAAGGCACACACTCACCCAATCCTTGGCAGGATGAAGCAGACTGAGCACAAAGCCCCCTCCAGAACCAGAGGAGAAAGGCATCCATTCACCCTATCCTTGGCAGGATGAAGCACACTGGGCACAAAGCCCCCTCCAGAACCAGTGGAGAAAGGCATCCACTCACCCAATCCTTGGCAGGGTGAAGCAGAATGGGCATAAAACCCCTTCCAGAACCAGTGGAGATATGCATCCACTCACCCTATCCTTGGCAAGATGAAGCACACTGGGCACAAAGCCCCCTCCAGAACCAGTGGAGAAAGGCACACACTGGAGAGACTGTGGCTTTGCACTCCCCAGGACCAAGCAATGGGCAAACAACCCACTAGAGAGACTGTAGCTTTGCACTCCCAAGGACCAAGCAGTGGGCAAACCACCCACTTGAGAGACTGTGGCTTTGCACTCTCCAGGTCAAGCAGTGGGAAAACCACCCACTAGAGAGACTGTGGCCTTGCACTCTCAAGGACCAAACAGTGGGCAAACCACCCACTTGAGAGACCGTGGCTTTGCACTCCCCAGGACTAAGCAATGGGCAAACCACCCACTAGAGAGTCTGTGGCTTTGCATTCCCCAGGACCAAGCAGTGGGCAAACCACCCACATGAGAGACTGTGGCTTTGCACTCCCCAGGAACAATCAGTGGGCAAACCACCCACTTGAGAGACTGTGGCTTTGCACTCCCCAGGACCAAGCAGTGGGCAAACTACCCTCTTGAGAGATTTGAAAGACTGTGGCTTTGCACTCACCTGGACCAAGCAGTCGGCATGGAGCCCCCTCTAGAACAGTGGCATTATTCCATCTTCCGGCTGAGGTGCCCTCCTTCCCAATCCCCCTGAGGTGCCTGTGTGGTTTTGACCTGATGCCCCTGCAGTGTTCTCTCCATATTGAGGCAGGAGTCAAGTGTGGGCCTGGCCTATGATTTTTGGCCCAGTGGCCCATGGACATTTTGAATGGACAATGTACCGCCTTATGTACATATTGTATATTTTTGTAAATACTGTTTTTCTATTTATTACGTATATCTGCCTATTTCTAATATATCACTGATTTGACTCAATTCCTTTTGTCCTTGCGTTCTTCCAGGGGGTACGGGGTGTAAATGTAATGTTAATGCATGTTTTTGTGTGTATGTTGGTGTGAGTGAGGGTGGGGGTGGGTGTGTTGCATGTTGCGTGTGTGTGTCACTCTCTTTTTCCTCCCCCTCTCCCCTGTGTACTACGTGCCGTACTCACCATGGTCATTGCCGCCGCCTTTCATCTTCCTGGTAGATGAGGAGGTAAACCAGCATGGGCAGGACCTGCAGCTCGGGCTCCATGACGTCCTGGTTCTTCGTTTGTGTCGAGTGGTGAGTGGTTTCCCTTCCAAGTTTCTGCTGTGCTTTTGATGGCATTGGTACCGCCCCGGAAAAGCTGGCGGATTGGCGGGTTGTGATGGGGGATGCAGGAGAAGGGCTGGAACCTCCTACCACCACTGGCAGCACCCCCACCAGCTCCGGCACTACAACCAGTATGCAGTTTTAGGCGCCACAGGATGGAGTCTATCCCTGCCTCCATGGACTATCATGCAACCTGGTCCCTGCAAATCCCATGCCTCAGACACCCAGGGGAGGGACTGTGAACTGCCACCCCCTAAATGTTGCATCACTGGGCACCATGCCCCCTCCAGAACCAGTGGAGAAAGGCATCCACTCACCTAATGCTTGGCAGGATGAAGCGGACTGGGCACAAAGCCCCCTCCAGAACCAGTGGAGAAAGGCATAAACTCACCCTATCCTTGGCAGGATGAAGAACACTGGGCACAAAACCCCCTCCAGAACCAGTGGAGAAAGGCATCCACTCACCTAATCTTTGGCAGGATGAAGCAAACTGGGCACAAAGCCCCATTCAGAACCAGTGGAGAAAGGCATCCATTCACATAGTACTTCACAGGATGAAGCAGACTGGGCACAAAGCCCCCTCTAGAACCAGCTGAGAAAGGCATCCACTCACCCTATCCTTGGCAGGATGAAGCAGACTAAGCACAAAGCCACCTCCAGAATTAGTGGAGAAAGGCATCCACTCAGCCTATCCTTGGCAGGATGAAGCACACTGGGCACAAAGCCCCCTCCAGAACCAGTGGAGAAAGGCATCCACTCACCTAATCCTTGGCAGGATGAAGCAGACTGGGCACAAAGTCCCCTCCAGATCCAGTGTAGAAAGGCATCCACTCACCCTATCCTTGGCAGGATGAAGAACACTGGGCAAAAAAAAAACTCCAGAACCAGTGGAGAACGGCATCCACTCACCTAATCTTTGGCAGGATGAAGCAAACTGGGCACAAAGTCCCCTCCAGAACCAGTGGAAAATGGCAACCACTCACCTAGTCCTTCACAGGATGAAGCAGACTGGGCACAAAGCCCCCTCCAGAACCAGCTGAGAAAGGCATCCACTCACCCTATCCTTGGCAGGATGAAGCAGACTAGGCACAAAGCCACCTCCAGAACCAGCGGAGATTTGCATCCACTCACCCTATCCTTGGCAGGATGAAGAACACTGGTCACAAAGCCCCCTCCAGAACCAGTGGAGAAAGGCATCCACTCAACAAGTCCTTGGCATGATGAAGCAGACTGGGCATAAAGCCCCCCCAAAACCAGTGGAGATATCCATCCACTCACCCTATCCTTGGCAAGATGAAGCATACTGGGCACAAAGACCCCTCTAGAACCAGTGGAGAAAGGCACACAATAGAGAGACTGTGGCTTTGCACTCCCCAGGACCAAGCAGTGGGCAAACCACCCACTAGAGAGACTGTGGCTTTGCACTCCCCAGGACCAAGCACTGGGCAAACCACCCACTTGAGAGACTGTGGCTCTGCACTCCCCAGGACTAAGCAGTGGGCAAACCACCCACTAGAGAGACTGTGGCTTTGCACTCCCCAGGACCAAGCAGTGGTCAAGCCACCCACTTGAGAGACTGTGGCTTTGCACTCCCCAGGACCAAGCAGTGGGCAAACCACCCACTTGAGAGACTTGAGAGACTGTGGCTTTGCACTCCCCAGGACCAAGCAGTGGGCATGGAGCCCCCTCGAGGAACAGTGGTGTTATTCCATCTTCCGGCTGAGGTGCCCCCCTTCCCAATCCCCCTGAGGTGTCTGTGTGTTTTCGACCTGATGCCCCTGCAGTGTTCTCTCCATATTGAGGCAGGAGTCAAGTGTGGTCTTGGGCCATGATTTTTGGCCCAGTGGCCCACGGACATTTTGAATGGACAATGTACTGCCTTATGTACATACTGTATATTTTTGTAAATACTGTTTTTCTATTTATTATGTATATCTGCCTATTTCTAATATATCACTGATTTGACTCTATTCCTTTTGTCCTTACGTTCTTCCAGGGGGTTACGGGTTGTAAATGTAATGTTAATGCATGTTTTTGTGTGTATGGTGTTGTGAGTGAGGGTGGGGGTGGGTGTGTTGCATGTTGCTTGTGTGTGTCACTCTCTTTTTCCTACCCCATCATCATGGTCATCGCCGCCGCCTTCCGTGTTCCTGGTAGATGAGGACGTAAACCAGCATGGGCAGGACCTGCAGCTCGGGCTTCCATGCGTCCTGGTTCTTCTTTTGTGTCGAGCGGTGAGTGGTTTCCCTTCCAAGTCCTATTTCGTGTGTGCTTTTGATGGCGTTGGTACCACCCCTGAAAAGCTGGCGGATTGGCTGGTTGTGATGGGGTGGGCAGTACATTGTCTTCTGCCTGTGTGTTGGTGGTTACCGCTGTGTTGTTTGTTGCTACCGCCATTGCGGTCGGAGTGTTAAAGTGGCTGTCTGTGTTGGCGGTTTCCACCGTGGTCATGATCCCATTTTGTTTACCGCCGGCCTGTTGGCGGTATTACCACCACTTTAACACCGACCGCCAGGCTTGTAATGAGAGCCTCAGTGGTAGGTAGTCAAATTATAGATGGAGGGTGACTAGCTAATTCCTCTAAGTCATAACTGTTGTCCAGTTCACCAATATGGACTTAAGCAAATTTCATGGAAATCTAACATAAAGCTTCTAGTATAGAGCTGTAGCAATAACATGTTGTCTTTCACATATACAAATGTATGTACACACATTTCCCCAAGGCTGCTTTCCTCCCTGCACAATCTGATTTACGCAATGCATGTCAAGAGTGTGTGCATGCATGCTGGAATTGTCATCTTTACAAGTAATTTGTGGTGTATGATGCAGGGAACCTTGCACCATTAGTCAGTGGTGACAGAGTTGGTGCTGGCCAGTATAAGTTACCCCACCAGTAGGTAAGCAGTATAATGGGCTGTATGCTTCTGACACAATGCCTCCCTGCATGTCGACTTGTACACATTACTGCAAAGCCACAAACCATATGGCATTTTATGAATGTCTTCCTTAAATGGGATTTAAGGCATATGAGGCCATAAGTTTGCCATTTCAATACAATTCCATGTGCATACTAGTGACATGTGCCCAATGCGCTCCTATTTTGTTTGCACTGAGGTAGGGTTCCTGACAACCTGTAACGACTTGCAAAGCCATATGGCCCTGATTTATACTTTTTGACGCAAACCTGCATTAGCACAGGTTTGCGTCGAAATGTTTACCACTGGCTAGCTCTATTCCTGGACGCCAGCCGGGCGTCATATTTAAGGAATGACGCTAGCCAGCGGTAAGGCCCGATTAGCGTCAAAATAAACAACGGGGAGGCGTAGGGGAAACAGGAGGTTGTGAGTCAAAGAATGACGCTAGTCAGGTTAGAGTCAAAAACATGTCTCTAAACTGACTAATGTAATTTTTTTATGCACAACCCCTCTGGACATGACTCCTGTCTTAGTAAGGAAAGGAGTCATGCCCCCAGCCCAATGGCCATGCCCAGGGGACATATTTCCCCTGAGCATGGCCATTGGGCAACAGTGCCATGTAGGGGGGCCCTTGTTAGGCCCCCCCTATGGCACTGTGAAAAAAAATTAAAAATACCTACCTGGGCTTACATGGGGTGGGTCCCCCCCATCCTTAGGTGTCCTCCAGGTGTGGGTTGGGTTGTCCCTGTGGACAGGGAAGGGCACCTGTGGGCAGGGAAGGGCACCTGTGGGCTTCTTCCATGGTCTCCAACAATGGAAATGAGCCCACAGGTCCCCTAACGCCTGCCCTGACCCAGGCGTTGAATAATGGCGCTCAACAAGCTTAGCGCCATTTTTAAGGCCCTCCTCCTTCCGTGGTTGATTTTTGTACGGGAGGATAAATAAGGCACAAAGGCCTTAGAGTCATTTTTTGCCCATTGACACATGGTAGTTTTCTGCAGGCAAATAATGACATTAACTCCAATATTCTAAGGAGTTAAGTTTGCGCTGGAATTGTGTCAAAATAAATGATGCAAATCCGGTGCAAACAAAGTATTAATATGCCCCTATGTCCTTACTCTTCCATGCGGATATCTATACTCACAATGTGCACCAGTCAAGCAGTCTGGAAATGATTTGCCCAACCCCATGATTACACAGAGTTGCAGGCCTACATCTTTACAGCCTCCTTTGCAGTTGTATAATTGTTTCTCTGTCACTGCATTCAATATATAAATGACAGGGACTACCCTGAGTGATGCCCAAGTACACCCAAGGCAGTACTACAGCAGGCAGGTTAAGGTATGCAAGTGATGAAACAAAAATACTACTGATATTGTACAAACACCCTTACAGATGCACTTTTTGAAATAGCATATGTCCTCTTTCATGGCTAAAATTAATGGTTAGGAAACAGTTTGCACTATCACAGCAACATTAACAGCAAGAATAGCTTATTTGTGAAACCTACTGACATGATCATGCAAGTCTGTAGTTTTTGGACTTTTGAATGGAAACAAAGCTACAAGAGCAGGTATAAGCCACAAACCATCTTAAGTGTTGATCTGCATGAATGTCTGACCATGCCTATAGCCCATCACATTAATCTTATATTGCAGGAGATGTTCAACATATGTAGGATGTATGAGCCTTGTAATGCCAAATGAAGCAATATATGTAGTATTTGGACACACACTCTATTTCAAATTACATGAGACCACAATGTTTACACTTGGTAACACTCTCTGTGTAATGTGTTCCACCTCATCAGCACCAGTGTTAAACTCATATATGCACATAGGCAAGGGCACCATGTCAAGACAAGATAGGCTAGCTCATTCCACATGACTGCAACATTTGTCCAACCATGGTTTGTAATGTTTGTGCCATGTGCTGGAGGTCACATTTTGCTTCTTTGGGCCATCAGCAGATTTAGTGCCTGATGAAGGTACATGTGCCATTAGCAACAAACCTGTTGGTGATCAAACATTACTACTGCAGGGAAAGATAAATTAATCCTGTGGCCCTGCATATATTGCCCCTGTGTGCACATTGACATAAATCCTTGTCTATTAAACATTATTCTATGTACAAGTTATGTTGTGCATGTATACTGCATACAAAATATTTACAAGTGATTGAGGTATCCCCATACACATTACAATGATACTGCTATCATGGATAACACACAAACCTTCCAGAGCTACAACCATGTATTTATTGCACTTACTGATAATTTTGGGATCCCGGAAGGTTGCAACTTCTCCACTGTCGTATGGTGCTGGTCGACCTACAAAACAACAATTGGAACACTGCATTGTAATTAGTGCAAATACATACTGCATAAATAGCATCCCAGTGATTTGGCAATTTCAACATGTAGGACACACATATGTATACATTGCCTGAAGATGTGAGATGCAGCTAGTCATCTTACCTGGCAGAGGTGGCAGACTCTCAGAAATATATCACAGTACATGTCTGAACCACACCTCAAACATGTGACTGTTTTGTGTACTGCTGGGCATCATTATCTCAGGGCCTCCTGCACCATGACACAAAGAGCCAAAAACATTGGCCCAAG
The DNA here is from genome assembly GCF_031143425.1 of Pleurodeles waltl. NCBI lineage: Eukaryota > Metazoa > Chordata > Amphibia > Caudata > Salamandridae > Pleurodeles > Pleurodeles waltl. The sequence goes on from NC_090437.1 coordinate 1,064,374,881, forward strand.
GCAGAGCAAAGTAGTGCTGTGATGGAAAAGGATAGGTATACCCTGTATATGACAATCTAAGGACCACATCAGACTGTTCATGTCACTAGTGCACAGAGTGCGGACCAGGGGCAAAGCATGATACCCTGAAACATGGTGCAAGGGTGTAGGCCTTGGAAGATTCAATACAGCTCTGTCCTTTAAGGGCCACCTACATAAACTATTATAATTGCCAGGGCCATGTTACACTGAACACATGTGCAGAACAATATGAGAGGGTTAACATCATAGGAGATTGAACACTACATTCCAGCTTACACATCACCTTGGCTGGATTTAATAATCTTTGGATCATGCCCTGCACACACACGCATATGAAATCAGGTAATGCTTCCAAATGCAAGCATGTATATTTTAAATATTAAAGCCGCATATTGAACAGGCACCTGGCGAAGGAAAAACACAATTTTACTGATTTACACACACTTAGTAAATGGAATGTCCCTTACAATTTTGCAATTTTTAAACTGTGATAGTTGCACAACGTGCAGCTAGTACCTACATACATACCTACTGTGCCACCAATCTACCATCCAAGGTGGGCTACCGAATCAGCCTCTCAGGGCACTACATCAGCCCATAGATGCTTCAGTTGGTGAATTGTGAGCTTCACCCCAAACACCCTGGCCATATGCCAACACACCCTCTTCCAGCGCTCCTCACGTTCCTTGGGGGTCAATCAATCAATCAAGAAATTTGTATAGCGCGCTACTCACCCGGAGGGTCTCAAGGCGCTGGGGGAGGGGGGACAGCTACTGCTCGAACAGCCAGGTCTTCAGTTGCTTTCTGAAGGAGAGGTGGTCTTGGGTCAGGCGGAGGTGGATGGGGAGGGAGTTCCAAGTCTTGGCTGCCAGGTAGGAAAAGGATCTTCCTCCCATGGTGGCTTTTCTAATGCGTGGCACGGCGGCAAGGGCGTGGCTGGTCGATCGTAGCTGGCGGGTGGGAGTGCAGAAGGTCAGGCGGTTGTTGAGGTACCTGGGGCCCAGGTCGTGGAGGGCCTTGTGTGCGTGGGTGAGGAGACGGAACGTGATTCTCTTGCTGACAGGGAGCCAGTGCAAGTCTCTCAGGTGTCCGGAGATGTGGCTGTGACGGGGGATGTCAAGGATGAGGCGTGCGGAGGCGTTCTGGATGCGTTGGAGTCTTTTCTGTAGTTTGGCCGTGGTTCCGGTGTAGAGGGTGTTACCGTAGTCCAGTCGGCTGGTGACGAGTGCCTGGGTGACCATCTTCCTGGTTTCGGTGGGGATCCATCGGAAGATCTTTCAGAGCATGCGTAGGATGTTGAAGCATGATGATGAGACGGCGTTGACTTGTCTGGTCATCGAGAGGGAAGAGTCCAGGATGAAGCCCAGGTTGCGTGCGTGGTCCGTTGGTTTGGGTGCGCTGCCCAGGGCAGGGGGCCACCAGGAGTCGTCCCAGGCAGAGGGTGATGATCCAAGGATGAGGACTTCCGTCTTGTCTGAGTTCAGTTTCAGGCGGCTGTTCATCATCCACTCAGCTACGTCTTTCATCCCTTTGTGCAGGTTGGTTCTGGGTGTGGCTGGGTCGTTGGTGAGGGAGAGGATCAGCTGGGTGTCGTCGGCGTAGGAGATGATGTTGAGGTTGTGTTGGCGTGCGATGGCTGCGTGGGGGCTCATGTAGATGTTGAAGAGGGTGGGGCTGAGTGATGATACTTGTGGTACGCCGCAGCTGACTTCGGTGGCCTCGGATCTGAACGGGGGGAGGCGGACTCTCTGGGTTCTTCCGGCGAGGAACGAGATGATCCACTCTAGAGCCTTCTCTTGGATTCCGATGTTGCTGAGGCGCTGCACTAGGGTGCGGTGGCAGACAGTGTCGAACGCTGAGGAGAGGTCCAGGAGGATGAGGGCCGCTGTCTCCCCGTTGTCGAGCAGGGCTCGGATGTCATCGGTGGCTGCGATGAGGGCGGTCTCGGTGCTGTGGTTGGCTCAGAAGCCGGACTGCGAGTGGTCGAGGGATCCATTAGTCTCGAGGAAGGCGGCTAGCTGTCTGTTGACGGTCTTCTCTATGACTTTGGCAGGAAACGGGAGGAGCGAGATGGGGCGGTAGTTCTTGAGGTCGGTGGGGTCTGCTGATGGTTTCTTCAGGAGGGCGCTGAGTTCGGCTTTTTTCCAGCTCTCCCGGAAGGTGGCGGTGTTGAAGGAGCAGTTGATGATGTCCCGGGGTAACACTGGCTGACTCTACCCTCCAGTACCATCATGTTCGGTAAGTAATGGGCAGGCATCCATGGCAGGCCTCTAAACTCTCCTTCTGACAAATGATTTACCCTACACTTTCCTGACATGCCCACACTCACTCTATATTCCACCACAATTCAACACCACCAAAAAGCAGAAAAGTGGCACCAGCTGGACCACGTGGATCAAGACTTTTGGTGACTTCATGGACACCTTTGTAGAAGTAAATGATGAGAACATCATTAAATATTTATAGAATCTTGCTAGTGATGGAGTAAAAAATGTAAAAAGAGAAACTCGCAGACTGAGAAAATGTCATACCATCAGATCAAAGAAGCTTTAGGAGCCAAGTTCAATCCAAATATCAACAATGTAAGGTGCATTTTCAATCAAGCAAGGCAACGAGTTGGTGGGACGATGGATGAGTTTGTTGAAAGGCTTGATGTGCTCATCAAATACTGTAAGTTTGGTGAATTTAATGATGAAGAAGCCATGCACCTTAGAGTCATTGATGGTTGTTTGTCAGGCTCGTTCAAAAGAAGCATGTTGAGAGAGTCAATCAGGAGCATATTTATACTTGTTTTGCATCAAATTTGCATAATTTTTTAACACAAATTCAGTGCAAAACTAAGTCCATATTTATACTTTGGCGCTTGACCCATCTAGCACCAAAGTTTATGCAGTTAAAGTCATTTTTGGGATGTGGAAACCTATTTTGCATCAATGAGAGGAAAGGTAGGGGGTCCAGTGCAAGAAATTACTCTATGGCCTTAGCGTCATATTCATCCCCCAATGCTAAAATCAAACATGGGGGGAGGAGGGGTCAAATAATGGTGCAAAGCTTGCTTTGCACCATTATTTAATGTCTGGGTCAGGGCAGGCTTTAGGGGACCTGTAGGCCTATGTCCATGGTGGAACACCACTAAATAAGCCCACAGGTGCCCTCCCCAGGTCCCAGGGAAACCACCACCCACACCAGATGGTCAGCAGAGATGGGGAACCCCATTCAAGGTAAGTATAGGTAAGCACAGATAAGTATTTTTTTATGTGCTATTGAGGGCCCTGAAATAGGACCCCCTACATGGTATTGGGTGCAATGGCCATGCCCAGGGAACCCTGGTCCCCTGGTCCCCTGTGCTGGCCATTGAGGAGGTGGGCATGGCTCCTGTCTTTTCTAAGACACGGGTCCTGTGGTATGGATGGTTTTGTGTCAGAAAATGATGCTAGGTTGGTTAGAGTCACTTTTTTTACTCTGACCTGCCTAATGTCATTTTTTGGTGTAAAACCCCCTTCTCCCAAACAGCCTAACATATTTTTTTTTTTATGCTAGCCTACCCTTTGCTCTGGCTTGCACCATTCCATAAATATGGTGCCTGGCTGGCGCTCAAGAATGGTGCAAGCCGGTGCTAAACTTTTTGATGCAAAACTGCATTAGCGCAGTTTTGCACCAAAAAGTATAAATATGCCTCTCAGTCTAAAAAAGTACTGATGGTTGTTAGAGCCGAGTAGTGTGTAGATCGGCAAGCTGCAACATGGAAGGGGGAACAAGAAAAAGGGAATCAGCACTAGTCGTAAAGAGTAAACACAAGCACCAAGTAGATGGTCACAAGTCAGCATCTGCAAGGAAAGAAAGAGTGTGTTTTGATGGGGTTTTTAGTTCCACCATCAGACAAAAGTGCAAAGATTGCAGAAAAGAGAACCACTTCATAACAGTTTACAAGGCAAAAGAGAGACCAGTGCCTCACAGCATGATAAGAAGATGAGATGGATGCCAGAAGCAGTCTCACCATTCCCTCAAAGACAAACAGCAACCTCAACAGCAACATGTGGACTCATTCTTTTTGTTCAAATCCAAAAGATTCCGCTTTGGAGTGTCATCTGCTGGAGGGGATTGGATGAGAGAGAGAGAAGAAAGATATTGTCTCTGATGATGGGTCCAGCCAGGCTCCCAATGCTTCAGGGTGCAGGTAGTCACTGTCAGCATTAGTTGTTGAGTGTCCAGAGCTATAAGGGAAAGGACAGGGATGAGTGATGTGTTAAGACACTCTTGTACAGTAGTTATGCACACAATCTATTATCTCAGCTAATCACCTGTCACTCAACACGTTCCTCACACTTCCTCTCCACTCAATTGGGCTTACAGGAATGCACCATCATTGCCTGGATCTTCTCTCTGTCTCACACTGCGTAGAGTAATCACTCTTGGTGTAGTTGTTCACACTGAAAAGTTATAGCACATGAACACACAACAAAAAATCTTTCCAAAAAGGATAAACATACACCGATTTATACAGTCAAGTGAAAGCCCGTTTTTTTCTGTTTTTGAGGGATCACTAATATCAATTCTAGACAATATTAAAAGAGTTCCTGCAAAATGAGGATTGTTATCCTAACAAGTGACACACACGTAATTAGCAAATTCACACATATATGAAGGTTGTCCATCTCACAACACTCTCTTTGTGTGCTGCTGCCTTTTCTGATATTATAATGAATCAATAAAGCAGGGTACAGATGCACAATAAATGTCAAAGCTTTAAGCATTTCCGAACATTCTCTCAACCTCAAAAAACCTTTGGTCATTCTTGAAAATAAAGTAATTTAGTTTCACAGGGAAATTCTTAATCTAAAAAAAAAAAGAATGCTCACCTGAGTGTGTTTCTTCCACTTAGCTTATGTAAATTATGAAAACAGCTGCCGGCGCATGGAGGCTGAAGCAGTTATTTCCTCTCTTGTTGCCCAGCAACGATACAGAAGCTTTGTGGGGAATCACCAGGGGCAGGCTCTCAATGTCAGCTTCAAGAAGAACTGAACAATGTCAAGTGCTGACTAATAACTGTGAGGCTTTTTACAGTTTTTGCAGGAATGCGTCATGAGTGATGAGTCATGATTAGCACATGGCTCTTGAAAACACTAGTGCTGCCTAACAATCAGAGAAGGCAGCAGTCCAACAACATGCATGGGTTCAGGTGTTTCTAATGAACCCTGTAGATCCTCCATAGAACCACGTGGAGGTTGAGTTAACAAGCCTTTATAAAATCAAGCAACACTGGGTAAACAAGTCTTGGTACAAACATGGTGTATACATTTCAATCTACAAAGGCAACCAGCTGGATATTGTACTGTAACCATTACACCTTAACATAACTACCCCAACTGAACATGATCAAGCCAACAACCCAGTGGCAGTTCATTACACACAAAAGAAGAAGCAGATAAAGGTGAGGGAATCACAACAGGCATGGCCAGTTATTGCTCAAGGTACAGCCATGACTTCGACACAGTAAGTTGCCCACTGCAAGACCTGATAAAAAAGCAAAACTCCCACTTCTGATGTTCCTCACAGCTTCAAGAGAATTAAGCATGCGATTGAAAATGCCAACTTTGATCCTACACTACACACTGAGATTGCTGTTGATACGAGGCTGGTGGGGCTGGGAGCAATCCTTGCCCAGCACAATGGACATCCAAATGCTCAAAGACTCATTTTGGCGTATGCCATCTGAAGCTTGTATGACACAGAATGTGCCTATTCTTAGCCAGTAAAAGAGAGTCTGGCTGTGGTGTGGGCTTGTGAAGCATTTCATGTGTTCCTGTAGGGAAAGCTTTTCATGATCATCATAGACCACCAAGCGCTGCTCACCATATTTGGAAATTCAAAGGCCAAGATGCTCCCTCATATTCAAAAGTGGGGGTTGTGTTTACAAGAGTTTGACTATCCAATTGTGCATAAGCCTGGCAACAACCAAAACCCTGCAGATTATTTCACATGAGTACCCTAAGGAGGCACAGCTCAACATTGAAAACTGCTGAGAAGTACATGAACTTCATTGTAAAGTGCAGCACGCAGAGGCTCTGTTCGTGTTATGTTCTGTTATGTTATTTCATCTTATAAAGCGAGAACAGCTACCCAACACAGGTTCCCAGGTGCTGACAGATGAAGCAATTGTAAACAGCTGCAGGCAGAATTATACAGAAAGATGTGTCTTTAATTGTTTCCTAAAACTTAGGCAAATGCAATTCGCTCTGATCTGTGAACTGGGAGAGAGTTCCAAAGTTTGGATGCACGTTATGCAAATGACTGACCTCCTCCTTTTTCTCTCTTAATTCTTGGAACCACCAAAAGTGAGAGAGAATTTGATTTTAATGTTCTCGGGCTACAAGTGGATCAATACTCCTGCTGCTGCATTGTGAATCACTTGGAGCCTTTTTATAACATATGCTGGACTTCCCAGGTGCAGTGAATTCCCATAGTCAAGACACAATGGGATTAGGCCTTGAGCTACAATCCTTCTACATTCTAAAGGAAACCATCTTAATGTTTTGCTAAGTGATGTAATAACCCAAAGCAAGTGCCTGACACTTCATGGGCCTGACAACTCACTGTTAAGTCCTTATCCACAATAACACCAAGGCTTTTGACTTTGGGTTTGGGGAATGGAGGATGTTCCAGACAGGTGGGACATAAATATTGGTCCGATTATACAGATTGTTGCCACTGCAGATGAGGAAATTTGTGCTGTGAAAGACAGTATTTCAGCACATTCACGGAGACAAAGGGGGTCATTCCAACCTCGGCGGTAAAAGGCGCTTACCGCCGTTCAGAAGACCGCCATAACACCGCCGCGGCCGCGGTAAACCGCCACGGTCATTCTGACCCACAACAGGCAAACCGCCAAAATACAGACATCCACAAAAGTCCACCACACCAAAGGGCAGTGAGAAACTGGCGATGACCAAACCTCCACCGTCACGCCAACAGAAATACGCCCACACTATCATGACACACGAATCCACGCGGCAGTCTTTCAACCGCGGTATTCCATTGGCGGTACACAACGCCGCGCTCAAAATACACACACACTTACAAAACACAACCACATTGGACAATTCAAAATACACACACCTGAGACACATACACACATCACTCCCACACACCCAATTAAATATAAAATACACACCCACATCACCCACAAACCTCCACTCCTAGAGATTCGTGAACACGCACCGAGAAAAGACATCCGAGCACCCAGACGCCCAATTCACTGTCACCCAGCAATATTTGCATGCACTTCACACAACACAACAATACACATCACCACACTTAGCACCACACAATCCACCCTACACATCACCCACACCACCCCATTGAGGAAATTCGATTTTTAATACGATCGTATCGACCCGCCATTTTGTGGCCCGCCGCCATTTTTTGTTGCCTTCACTCAGGCAGCACAGCGAACGAAGTCCATTCTGCCTTTTCTGCTTATTCTGCAACATGGTGTTCAAAACAGCCTTCTGCCTCTATCTTTACAAGGCTGGTATTAAGGTCTGACCGAGTACACTAATCCCTGTCTGGTTTTCTAATCCTTGTTTCAACTATCTGTAGGCTCACACTATTCTCCGCCGATCTTATCTTATCGTCTGGCCTTCGCTGTCCTTTGCTAGTATTCTCTCATTTCACAACTGTCCTCCAAACGCACACAAACTTATCACACCACATGCAACTTCGTTGTGGATCGGTTAATGAATTAGTTCAAGGGAGGGGTGACAAACACAGCTGGAGGGGAGGCAACCTTAAGTCACTTGATACTTTGTTTTCCAATTCCTTCTATTGGTGCTGTCTTGTTTTCCGACATTTCTATTGGCTCTGTTCTATCTTTACATTATTCTTACTGGCTCCTTTCTATGTGTTCTGGGAGTGTATATAGTTAATAAATGGTTTTTATACGGTATATAAGATTGTGCGCCACAAAGTAAAGTGGCAGTCTCCTGAGAACATACCTTGTGTACTTCTTGGACAACTGTACTAGCTGCAGCTAATAAAATCTGATCTTTTACGCCTGACAGAGTGTCCCGTGTCTCTGTTAGTTGAGGCAGGTGAATCCAAGGAGATTTCAGGCGTACCCTGCGCCGCCAGGCCCATAAGGTTCTGGTTCTTCAACTGGCGCCCAACGTGGGGCGGCTTCAGCGGTACCGGTTCTGCCTGAAGGTCGTGAGGAACCCCGCAAGAAAATTCTGGAGGAATCGCGAGCCACGTCAAGCGACCCCTGTATGTCGAAGTGGTCCGAAGGTCTTTTTCAGCGCGGTTACTCCTTCCTGACGGCTACTGACGACTGCTGCCCTGACTGCCGCCCTGCCTTGGCCCTTTCTTTGATGATGTATGGTAAAGCGAGACGATAGACGGGCCTCTGTTGGTGTAAGAAGACATCCTTAGTTAAGTATTTGGTGGGTCGCGCCCACAAATTTTGGTCTTTGTTTTGTCCTTAGGTCCTTAGATTTGGCCATTGCAGTGGCCAAAGCCGAGGGGTAAGTGCATTTGTGCTGTGTAAACTGAATGTTTTACCCCCTTGATGTTTGTGAACAGCCAGTAAAAATCGTGAGATGTCTGGTCTGACTAAGTTTGGAAAACTTTGTTGCTTTGGTTGTAATAGGGACTCCCAGCTTGAGGACTCCTGTCCGATTCCTTCGGTTGGAACTCCCACATATGAGCTCTATTCTAAACATGGTGTTGGTCCTATTGCCTTTAATAAGACATGGACCCGATATACAAAGAAAGATGGTGTTTTAAAATGGCCAGAAAATGGTAGTTTCGAAACTGATGTGCTAGATAATTTAGAAGCAACGTTATTTAAAAGAAAAGCCCGGCCGGCAATGTTTGACTCTTTTCGCCTTTGGCGTAAGGAAGCCAAACAGAGAGAAATTAAACAAGCGAAACGAGATAGGAAAACACAGGGAATGACGATTATACAGGCTGCTCAGCAATTCAAAGATGATGAAATAGATAATGCAATGGAAATTTCAGACAGACAGCATCGAATGGCAATAGATAAATGCTATCCGACGTTACCTATCTCTTCCCTTGATAAGAGAAAAGATTTTGAGGAAGATTCCTTAATGTCCCACTTATTGAAATTGCCTCCGCCCTATGTACAAGGTGCTAATGCACCCCCGATGTTACAGCCTGTTCAGCCGCCAGTTGTGCTTCCGCCTGCTCCAGCTTTTCCACATTTGCCTCCTCAAGTATTGCCTATGCCAGCTTTGCCTTTAACTCCTTTGCCTTCTGCTCCTTTGGCAATTCCTAATGCTCCTTTAGTTAATTCACCTAATACCTTGTCCCCTATCCTTATGTCAAATTCTCCATCTATGCGTAAGCGATTTGCAGATACTGTCTCTGGTCTCTTATCACCTTTCTTTGAAGCTTTAAACGTGTCTCCAGCTTTTTCTCGAAGACAGTCTCGTAGTAAATTCCCAGACTCCGAAGAGCGAGAAAAATTGGACTCACTTGCTTGTAGATGGATCAAGAAGGGTCCCCAATATAGTACGTCTGATATTATGTCCACCTTTCTGCAATGGAATGCACCTACGCAGAGATATGTTTTTAAAGTTATGTGCGATACTCTCGCTAAAGAATGGGAGGATATGAATTTGGGTTCGGTCCCACAGGATCTGTTAGATGTTCAGGCTGACTTTGACAAAGGACTTATTGTGGGTCCTAAGGTTGAAAACGCTGTCAGAACACTTATTTCTTTCAGATCCCTATTGTTCTCACAGACTTTTCCTGATTCTGATCCTTCAGTTAGGACAGCACTGAAAAACTATCCCATGAGAGAGGTTTCTCCAATATGGAAGGAAGAAGTTGCAGCAGCAGGTGCTAATCCAGCTATTCCTGCGCATTTTCAGCGCATATGGATACATGTCCCCTGGAAAAGGTCTGAAGTTTTAGCACTTAAACAGTCACTACCAGATCCACGCAAAAATCCTGCTGGTTACTATAAAGAGTTGTCGCAAACAGTTGATGCATGTACTATGAATCTAGCAGATATTGACATGTTGATGGGAAATGTAGTTCCACAGACAATATGGGCTAAAATTCGTAGAGAGGATCACGCTCAAGAATTAGGCGGCGATTGGAACGCTATTATTACCGCAGATAGAGGTCAAGTAGGTGGTGCAAAGCCCGACGCTTTGATCTCAGAACTCCCTGGTAGGATTATTACATTAATGAAAACAATGATGCCTGCTTTGAGAGTTAATTGGGATAAGCTAGCAGCATGTAAACAAAAGAAAGATGAAAGTGTTTCCGATTTCTTTACCCGATTCGAGGAGACATTCATTGATCACAGTGGTCAAGATATGGCTACAGAAGGGGGACAGCGATTATTTGTGGATAAGTTCGTATATAACTTGCTTCCTGAACTATCACACAAGCTAAAAGACTCCGAGAGTTCATGGGCAGTTTCTTCTTCCGCCCAGATATTGGCTACTGCACAATATTATGAAAATAGAGACAAAGAAGAAAGGGAAAAACAAGAGAAAAAGACGAAAGAATTAAAAACTAAAGTTCTCTTGCAACAGGCTTATCCTCCTCGTTATGTTCAGCCTCAGTTTCAACAGCCTCCGCAGTTTCAGAGGTTGTATCAAAAGCCTGAACCATTCATTCCAAGACCTTTGCTAGGTCCCAATCAATGTGCTTATTGTAGGGAGGAAGGTCATTTTAAGAACAGTTGTCCGGCATTGTTGCAGCGTAATGGAGCAACATCTGCTTCACGAGGTCGTGGTGGTCTTCAGTCAGCAAATAGAGGTAGAGGTCGAGGTGTGTTAACCCAAGAGCAGCGTTCTTTTGTTCCTCCAAATTCCGGAAATTACTTTGACCAGCAAAATGTTAGGTCTACACAGTATTACAGTGAGGATCAGTATATTGAAGGAGGGAATGAAAGTCTTCATTTTGAATAGGACAGCCATGGACAAAGTAAGGGGGTTACGTCAATTCCAGTGGATCAGAATGGACCTTATGTTAATGTCACTACAATGGGTGTTTCAGAGCCATTTCTTTTAGATACTGGTGCCATGAGAAGCTCTATCATTCATTCTAAACTCCCTGGCGCACCTTTGTCTGGCTTAACGAATGTATCTGTAGGATTTTCTGGCGCCCCTGTTCGCAATCCAGTTTCTTGCCCTTTGCCTGTTTCAATAGGCCCTTATGATTTAGAAGCTCCGCTTCTTCTGACGAATGGTTGTGGTGAAAATCTGTTGGGTTTAGATCTATTAAAAAGAATGCATGCTACGATATATTGTTCACCTTCTGGTGTATACCTCACTCTAGGACAGAAAATGACTAGTCCAATGTACTTATCAAAAGATCAATTCCCACCTGAATTGCTTTCTCTTCCCGAAACGCTTTGGGCTACGGGTCCGAATGACGTGGGTTGTCTTGAGATCCCACCTTATGTTGTTACTCTTAAGCCCAATGCTGAAATGCCACGTATTCCGCAATACAGAATCTCTACTGAAGGTGAGAAAGCACTTCTGGAAATTGTCCATGATTTGATTCAGAAGGGTGTGGTTGAGGAAACGAGAGGAAATACATGTAACAGTCCTGTTCTTCCGGTTCTTAAACGCACTGATCCTTCTCAGCCTCCTGTTTATCGTTTTGTAATTGATCTTCGGGAGGTAAACAAAATTGTCGTACCGCAGTTTCCTGTAGTCCCAGATATCACTGCTCTGTTGACGATGATACCTTCTACAGCGACTTGGTTTTCAGTTATTGATCTAAAGAAGCTTTCTTTAGTATTCCCATCGCCGAAGAGAGTAGAGATATTTTTGGTTTTTCCCTCGGAGGCCGAAGCTTCCGGTTTAAACGCGCACCTCAAGGTTATTGTGAAAGTCCCTCTATTTACAGTCAAGCTCTAAAATGTCATCTTGATGCCTTTTCCTTACCGTCCGGTGCCGCTCTCATTCAGTACATGGATGACTTATTAGTTGCCGCTGATTCAGAGGAGATTTGCAAAAACGTGACCGTTGCACTGTTGCGTCATTTGTTTGATCTGAATCACAAGGTTTCTCCTTCTAAATTACAATATGTCTGTCGCGAGGTGACTTATTTGGGTCATCTCTTGTCAAAGGAGGGACGACGATTGACCCCCGAACGAATTCAGGCAATTGCACAAATGTCAGTGCCATCCACACAAAGAGAGGTACGTGCCTTTTTGGGCATTACTTCTTATTGTAGACAGTGGATTCCGAGTTTCTCTTTATTGGCTAAACCGCTGTTGGCGCTAACTTTAAAAGATACGCCTCAGCCTCTTCCGTGGACTGAGGAATGTCAGAAGAGTTTTACTGATTTGCGTATTGCTTTGTGTTCTGCTCCTGTATTGGGTACTCCTGATTACAGTAAGCCCTTTACGCTCTATGTCCACGAAAGAGAGGGTTGTGCATTGTCAGTCTTAACGCAGCGTTTTGGAGATCAACAGCGACCATGCGCATATTTCTCAGCTACGTTAGATCCAGTAGCTAAAGCATTGACTAGTTGTCTTAAGGCGACGGCGGCAGCAGCAATTTCTATTCGACAGTCTGCTGGAGTAGTGCTAGATAATACTCTCATTGTTATGGTGCCACATGCAGTGGATACTTTACTAAATAGGACAAAAACGCAGCATCTTACGAGTGCTCGGTTGTCCGGATATGAGCTGACGCTTTTGGCTAGTCACATACACATCAAACGATGTAATACCCTGAATCCAGCTACTTTGTTGCCTCTTCCAGAAGAGAGAGATGTCTCTGAACAGCATGATTGTTTTCTCCGTACTGAAGAAGAGACTAAGGGTAGAATTGACCTAAAAGACACGCCATTAGTGAATCCAGATGGAACACTATGGGTAGATGGTTCTTGTTTCAAGCTCCCGAATGGAGATACAGTTTCAGCCTACGCTATTACTACTTCGCATACGATTGTGGAGACAGCACGCATTAGACATAATTCAGCTCAGGCAGCTGAATTGATAGCCTTAACTAGAGCGTGTGTGTTATCCAAAGGAAAAAGAGTAAACGTGTACACTGATAGCCAATACGCTTTTGGTGTAGCGTTTAACTTTGGGCGTTTATGGAAGGAAAGAGGATTCTTTACTTCCCATGGTACTAAGATACAACATGGTCCATTAGTGACTGAACTTCTTGAGTCACTTACAATGCCTACTCAGATAGCGATCGTGAAGTGTAGTGCACACAAAAAGATTGTGGACGATGTTGGTCGAGGAAATGCATTTGCAGATGAGGTAGCGAAAAAGACAGCCAGAGACAACACAAGTCGAATGTATGTTACAGGTCCCGCAAACTGCGTAAGAGAAAAGGGAATGTGTGAAGATACAGTAGAGAGTGTGAAATCAATTCAAGGAGAGGCTACGGAGAATGAGTTGAGAAAGTGGAAGGAAAGTACAGGAATGTTAGATGAGATGGGATGTTGGGTTGAATTATCAGAACATCAACGTTGGCTGTTACCAGATGCTTATGTACTACCTGTAGTTACTATGGCACATGGTCCAGCTCACCTAAGTGCAAAAGGAATATGTAAACTTCTGGCTCCAGTGTGGCAAAATGAGGGGATCCCAAAGTGTGCAAATAATGTGGTAAAACATTGTATTGTTTGCTTGATGTACAATCCGGGAAAGGGAACCCCAACTCCAGCAGGTCATTTTGCTCCTCCAACATATCCATTTGAGGTGTTGCAGATCGATTATATTCACATGGAACGATGCAACAACCTCAAATATGTTCTGGTGGTAGTATGTGCTTTTTCTAGATGGGTAGAAGCCTACCCTCTGAAGGACAATACTGCTTTATCAACTGCCAAAATACTTTTGAAAGAATTCTTCCCTAGGTTTGGTTTGCCGCGCATTGTCTGGAGTGACAATGGGAGCGAATTTGTGGGTCAAGTCATGCAAAAAGTTTGTGCAGGTCTTGGCATAAAACAGAAGTTCCACGCGGCGAATCACCCACAGTCGTCTGGTTTAGTAGAATGCTACAATGGAACCTTGAAGCTTAAAATTGCTAAGGTGCAAGCTAGCACAGGACTTAATTGGCCTGATGCTTTACCATTGGCTCTTCTGTCCACCAGAACAGCAGTACACTCTCGTTTGGGGCTTAGCCCTTACGAAGTGATATTTGGTCGCCCAGCTAATGTATGGGGAGTTCCTCGCCCTAAGAAATACTCAGACTTGCCATACCCGATGTTGATTGACTACTTGCATGACCTTACAACTAAATTGCGTGTTCTTCATCAACAAGTTCAGAGTGCTCTACCAGAGGCTTCCACAGACCCAGGTCATTCCATCCGACCAGGTGACTGGGTCTGCACGAAAAATTTCCAACGACAGAGAAATTTGGAGCCCAGATGGAGAGAGCCACGCCTGGTTCTTTTGACCACAAGAACAGCAGTTAAAGTCGAAGGAAAGAAAAACTGGGTGCATGCCGTGCACTGCAAGAAAGTGCCTTTGCCCTTGCCTTTCGATCAGTGGGTCCGTAGAGGCATCAGTGACTCTGAAAGTGAGAAAGTTCCGCAATTTGTACCATTCAGTGATGCGCGTCTAATTGGAACACTTTCTGAGAAAGAGGACGACGACATCCTTCAAGAAGCAATACCATCGCATCGTCGCATGAACACGACAAATCCAGGAACATTGTTTCAAAACCAGACTGCCTCTGGACAGGAACGCTATAATTTGAGACCAAGACCAAAGAACCTGTAAATTTCTCTCCTATGTAGTACTCTATCCCGGTTGCAGGGTCACGGTAGGAGTCTTAGTTACGACCTGAGTAAGTGGCAATAGGCCTGCAGGACCTCACAGTGTCATAGGACGGTAGATAATCGTGACTACAGTGATTGAGGAAGATTGCCGTGAGCATCCACTTAGAAAGATGGAGGCTACATTAGATAAAAGAGAAAGTAAAAATGTAAAGAATAATTGTAAAGAAATATATAGTCGTTGTAGTATTGCTCTATGCGTCATTATATTGTCGTGTATTCTTTTGGCATCTGTAAACTGGATCATTATTACTCTGCAGCAAAAAGTTGTCTCTTCTCCTACCTCTACATCTTCTTCTACTATCTCTCCGCACCTATTTCACACTCTTCCCCAGCATGAACTCATCAGAAGAACTGAATACTTTAACAATTCCTTCGTCCAGTTGTTACATCAACATCAGTTAGTGATCAATACAACTGACTGTTGGGTGTGTGGACTCATACCACATACGGTAGAAAAAGGAATGCCATATTTAGTTCTTCCATTCTCCTATGAAGGTTCCGCTTGGGCTTATTTTGTCATTTTCAATAATGCATATCAAAGTAAAATTAAACAACCTGTCAGTTCACATAGTGTTGGTTCAGATTTCAGTCATAGTTTATTGATAAAGGGAATGGTAGCTATGGCTAAAATCATGGAAAAAAGTGAAGCTTCCATAGATGAAAGAAAAGCATATACCAATTGGAACATAACTAATTACATTTCCAGCCTCAATGATAAGGTTGAGCAAGGAAAATCTCCTCCGATACGGGTCATACCCCAACAAGGAAATTTCTGTCTGCAAATAAATGGTAGAACTCCAAACACCGGACAAAGAGAAAGTTTATGTTCCCATACATATGTTTATTCAGCCCTGAATTCACTGCCGTTAGTACCATCTCAAGGTACATACTTCGTTTGCCACGATAGGGCTTATACATGGTTGCCAGCTGATTTCTCTGGTACTTGTTATATAGCCTTTCTTCTTCCCCCTACATACACCGCTCCTGCGAACCATCATAAAAATAGATATGGCAGAGGGATTGTGGATTCGAAAGACACAGCAGGACAAGAGGGAGGAGATTTCCTCAAAGGATTTCTTCCCTTCTGGGGTCCAATGGCCAACAGCAGAAATATAAGGCAATTGGTTCGTGTCGTAGAAACCACCATAGACATCACTGTAGGAGCTTTAAGTAACATTACAGCTGAACTACAGGCTGATCGTCTTTTGACCTTGCAGAACCGTGTTGCCTTAGACTTTGTTCTTGCGGACCGTGGTGGAGTATGCAAATTGATCGGATCAAGTTGCTGTATTTTCATACCTAATGACGCTCCGACAGTATACCAAGCTATCTCTAAGTTACACATAATCTCCGAGTCGATTCATCAGGACGAAGGAGATTGGTCCTTTTCAGAGTGGTTTTGGGGAATACTGTCCAAATGGGGTTGGAAGGTATTGACATTCTTTGGAGTAATTTTAGCTTTTATATTCTCTTGTTGTCTTTGTATGCACTGCGGTCCTGCCATCTGTAACCTATGTGCTACTGCATGTATTCCCAAACCCAAGTCACAAAGAGCAGAGAATATCAAAATGATGGTACAGCAACAGCTTGATGACCTCATGGCCATAGACATCGACTCAGATTAACATGAGTTTGTGTATCTTGCCTGAGTTCTGGCAAAAGGAGGGTCTGAGGAAATTCGATTTTTAATACGATCGTATCGACCCGCCATTTTGTGGCCCGCCGCCATTTTTTGTTGCCTTCACTCAGGCAGCACAGCGAACGAAGTCCATTCTGCCTTTTCTGCTTATTCTGCAACATGGTGTTCAAAACAGCCTTCTGCCTCTATCTTTACAAGGCTGGTATTAAGGTCTGACCGAGTACACTAATCCCTGTCTGGTTTTCTAATCCTTGTTTCAACTATCTGTAGGCTCACACTATTCTCCGCCGATCTTATCTTATCGTCTGGCCTTCGCTGTCCTTTGCTAGTATTCTCTCATTTCACAACTGTCCTCCAAACGCACACAAACTTATCACACCACATGCAACTTCGTTGTGGATCGGTTAATGAATTAGTTCAAGGGAGGGGTGACAAACACAGCTGGAGGGGAGGCAACCTTAAGTCACTTGATACTTTGTTTTCCAATTCCTTCTATTGGTGCTGTCTTGTTTTCCGACATTTCTATTGGCTCTGTTCTATCTTTACATTATTCTTACTGGCTCCTTTCTATGTGTTCTGGGAGTGTATATAGTTAATAAATGGTTTTTATACGGTATATAAGATTGTGCGCCACAAAGTAAAGTGGCAGTCTCCTGAGAACATACCTTGTGTACTTCTTGGACAACTGTACTAGCTGCAGCTAATAAAATCTGATCTTTTACGCCTGACAGAGTGTCCCGTGTCTCTGTTAGTTGAGGCAGGTGAATCCAAGGAGATTTCAGGCGTACCCTGCGCCGCCAGGCCCATAAGGTTCTGGTTCTTCACCATGGCACCGCAAAGACACCCCAGGTTCTCTGATGATGAACTCAGGGTCATGGTGGAGGAAATTGTACGAGTAGAGCCACAGCTGTTCGGGGCACAGGTGCAGCACACCACCATTGCAAGGAAGATGGAGCTATGGAGCAGAATAGTGGACAGGGTCAACGCTGTGGGACAGCACCCAAGAAATCAGGACGACATCAGGAAGAGGTGGAACGACCTACGGGGGAAGGTGCGTTCCATGGTATCCAGGCACAACATCGCAATGCAGAAGACTGGCGGCGGACCCCCACCTCCTCCCCCAGAATTTACAACATGGGAGGAGCAAGTCTTGAACATCCTGCATCCTGAGGGCCTCGCAGGAGTAGGCGGAGGAATGGACTCTGGTAAGGCAAATCTTAACTACTTTTTCCCCCCACCCCACCTGCATGCCAACTCATACCCCCACCCTCACCCTCACCCCCATCACATCCTACTCCTTGCAACTGTCTCACCATCACAACCCACCCATCCCAACACCTAGCCCTGCATGCGTCCACAAAGCATGGACACCCATCACCTAAGCATGCCCACTGCACATACACATACAACCCCCCCCCCCCAACCACCGTCACAACAGCCCCCACAAAGGAATGCCAGCACTGGGGTACACGGGCACCCACCCATTGCACGCTATGACACACACAGAAGCAATAACCATACTTTTATACCCCTGCAGGACCCGAACGCCACGTCACCATGCAGGAGGGTCCACAAATGTCCCCTCCACCCCCAGAAGAGGCCCACAGTGAGGACAGCAGCTCTGTCTCCCTGGATCTAGATGACCAGCCCGGTCCATCGGGGACCTCGGGACAGTCGGTTCCCCTCACACAGCCACAGGCCACAGTAGACCTTCCCCCCTCTGGGAACACCAGCACAGCACCCACCCAGCGGGCCCATACCTCTGTCCCCAGGACACGTCAATCAGCGGTGTGTCCACCACTACAGGGAACCCAGGCTAACCCACCACCCCAACAACAACAGGGACCTGGGGGCAGTGGTAGTGGGCACACGGTCCAGGGGACAGAGGCCTAGGGAAACAGGGGAACTGGGAGGGCTGCTGTGTGACAGGGGGGGGACAGGCCCAGGGAACCCACTCTCCACGAGGCCCTCTCCTCCATCATGGGAGCATACCACCGCTCCCAGGAGACGATGGTGACGGTCCTGGCCAGGTTTCAGGAGATCCAGCTTCTGCAGGAGCAACAGTATATGGGGTTCAGGGAGGAACTAAGAAACATCAGTTCCGCCATGGGTACCATCGTAGTGGCCCTGAATGAGGTAATCACGATATTGCGGGACACTGTGGCACCTCAAAGGGCCCCTGACACTAGCATGCACCAAGAACTGCCTACCACCTCCGCCGGCGCTAGTGGACAGGAGGCCCCGACACAAGACCAACAGGCCACCAGAACCCCACCCCCTGCAGAAGGAGAACCACCCCGCAAGCGGGCCCTGAGATCCAGGAAGAAGACAGAGTAAGATGTCAAGACACCCGCCAGCAAAGGATACCGCCCTGATTGTCATCCCACTGTCCCACATTGTCACCCTGTCCAACCTTAAACTGCCCCTGCTCCACTTCCCACAGGCATTTGGACAATGCACCTGTGAAACTGATAGTCTGGACTCTGCCATGGACAATCCTCCACCATCACCCCTCACCGATTTGCAACCACCCATCCAATTTAGAGCACTTGAATAAAAACACTTATTGCACAAAACAATCTGGAGTCTGGCTGTGATTTAGAACAAATGTATTAGACATGACTGTGCCAAAATGTTCATTCACATTGTGATGCTAACAAACCGCTGTCACACAGCTGTAGTCCATGGGGAAACAAAGCAGATGTCACGCAGTGGGGCCCACATCTCTGAAAACGGAAGGGAAAGTCACAACACAGTTACCATACACTGGGGAAAAAAGTCAGACAGTAGAGAGGTAGGAGTCATTAAGTAAATGTAATATGCCGGTGTCTACTCTTACCTGTGTGTCACTGAAAATACTGCTGTATTACTGTGTTCCTGTTCTCTATGTCGTCCTCTTCGGCTTCCTCCTCTTCACTCTCCACAGGCTCCACAGCTGCTACAACACCACCATCTGGACCATCCTCCTGCAGAAAAGGCACCTGGCGGCGCAAAGCCAGGTTGTGAAGCATACAGCAGGCCACGATGATCTGGCACACCTTCTTTGGTGAGTACATTAGGGATCCACCTGTCATATGGAGGCACCTGAACCTGGCCTTCAGGAGGCCAAAGGTTCGCTCGATCACCCTCCTAGTCCACCCATGGGCCTCATTGTACCGTTCCTCTGCCCTTGTCCTGGGATTCCTCACTGGGGTCAGTAGCCAGGACAGGTTGGGGTAACCAGAGTCCCCTAATAGCCACACCCGGTGCCTCTGGAGTTGACCCATCACATACGGGATGCTGCTATTCCGCAGGATGTAGGCGTCATGCACTGACCCAGGGAACTTGGCATTAACATGGGAGATGTACTGGTCAGCCAAACACACCATCTGTACATTCATGGAATGATAACTCTTCCGGTTCCTGAACACCTGTTCACTCCTGCTGGGGGGGATCAAAGCAACATGTGTCCCATCAATGGCACCTATGATGTTGGGGATATGTCCAAGGGCATAGAAATCACCCTTCACTGTAGGCAAATCCCCCACCTCAGGGAAAACGATGTAGCTCCGCATGTGTTTCAGCAGGGCAGACAACACTCTGGACAACACCTTGGAAAACATAGGCTGGGACATCCCTGATGATATGGCCACTGTTGTTTGAAATGACCCACTTGCTAAGAAATGGAGTACTGACAGCACCTGCACTATAGGGGGGATCCCTGTGGGTTGGCGGATGGGTGACATCAGGTCTGGCTCCAGCTGGGCACACAGTTCCTGTATAGTGGCTCGGTCAAGCCTGTATGTCAGCATGACATGTCGTTCCTCCATTGTCGACAGGTCCACCAGCGGTCTGTACACGGGAAGATTCCTCCATCTCCTCGCATGTCCCAGCGGACGGTGCCTATGAAGGACAACAGCGAGCACAGAGTCAAGCAACCCACAGGTACGTAACCACAGCTTGCACATAACACGATTCCCAATGCATTGAATGGCTTGTATGAGTGTTGGTGCATGGCCTAGATATGTGTGACGCAGTTGGTAATCAGGCCATGTGGGCCCTTGAAATGGCGGCTGCCTGACCTGTGAAGTGCGACAGTGGGCTGTGAGGTCAATGCGCTAGCGTGGCACACTGCGGCGGTAGGCGGTCGAAGACCGCGGCGCTAAGCCACATTGGTTAACATTGAACCCTATGGGTTTCAGGAGCCAATGACGATGTGCGCCGGCGGTCGCGGTACGCACCGCCGCGGGCGTGACCGCCATTTTCTATCTGCTTAATCACTCGATACCTGATCTTCGACAGGAGAGGACCTACACTGCAAGTGCTGCTGTGACCTCAGTCTGGAAGAGACAATGGCTCATGCGACTGGGGAAAGGGCCCCTGCCTTCACTGCGGAGGAGTTGGAGAAACTTGTGGATGGGGTCCTCCCCCAGTATGCGCTACTCTACGGTCCTCCAGACCAACAGGTAAATACACTGGGACCATGCTTAGTGGGCAATGCCTGGGTTGAGTGGGGTGGATGAAAGATGGTGGGGAGGGGAGCGATTGAGGCATGCATCAAACGACAGATGAGAGCATGTGCCACATGGCAAGGGTGGGGATGGAGGGCCACTCACATCGAGCATGCAGAAGGTGATGACAATTTTTCTCTCCCTGTACATGTCACATAGGTCAGTGCCCACCAGAAAGTCGCGATTTGGCGTGCCATCGCCAAGGACGTCCGGACCCTGGGGGTCCACAACAGACGGGGCACCCACTGCCGGAAGAGGTGGGAGGACATCCGACGCTGGAGCAGGAAGACGGCGGAGGCTCAGCTGGGGATGGCCTCCCAACGTAGGAGGGGTGCCAGTCGTCATTTGACCCCCCTGATGTCCCGCATCCTGGCGGTGGCCTACCCCGATTTGGATGGGCGTGTGAGGACATCACAGCAGACACAAGGGGGTGAGTACAAATACATCCTGCTGACTTTGCGCGCAGTCGAGGTGTCTGGGTGGGGGAGGAGGGCTGTGGGTATCCCTAGGCCAGGGTGATTTCTGTAGGCTAGGCCCCTACGTAAGGCATGGCCCTGTGCCCCCGCCCCCCACCTCTGTAGGGTGCCAAGTACAGGTATCCATGGCCCTGTGTCATCTATGTGTGCAGTTGTCATTCATAGGCTTGTAGGCCATGACCTACGGATTACGTAGTGGACCCCAAGTGCGCGGCGTAGTGCAGGGGGCTTCTGTATCTGTCTTGTCCGCCAACGGTA
The DNA here is from genome assembly GCF_031143425.1 of Pleurodeles waltl. Classification (NCBI taxonomy): domain Eukaryota; kingdom Metazoa; phylum Chordata; class Amphibia; order Caudata; family Salamandridae; genus Pleurodeles; species Pleurodeles waltl. The sequence continues at coordinate 1,064,396,558 of NC_090437.1, forward strand.
GCGGAAATCCACGCACTCAACATGTCTTTATTTCTCCTCCCCCCTCTTTTTTGTGGTCTTCCTGTTCATGTGTGCATTAGCATCATCAGGCGGAGGAGAAGTGGCATCGGAGCACGAGGAAGCTGCATCTCACATGGCCATGGCGGGCCATGCAACTGACTCGGATTTCACCAGTGAGACCGAGGGCGAGGGGAGCTCCACAGCGGGGACTCGTGCTGATGTCAGTGACAGCGACTCGTCCTCTGAAGGGAGCTCCCTTGTGGTGGCGGCAACATCCGTGCCCCCCGCAACGACAGGTACAGCCACCACCCAGCGCACCAGCACCGCCCTCCCAGCAGCCCCTCAGCGTTTCCCCGTGCCCGCTCACCCAGGAAGGAGGGCATCTCCTTCGCCCTCCGGCACCTCAGGCCCTGCCCCTGTCACCCCTGCTGCCCTCAGTTAGGAGGTAATTGACCTCCTGAGGACCATCATTGTTGGGCAGTCTACCCTTTTGAATGCCATCCAGGGTGTACAAAGGGAGGTGCACCAGAGTAATGCATACCTGGAGGGCATTCATTCGGGTCAGGCTCCCCATCAGCGATCGTTCAACGCTCTGGCCTCAGCACTGACGGCAGCAATTGTCCCTGTCTCTAGCCTCCCCCCTCCAACTCCCTCCACCCAGACCCAATCCCCTGTACCTCTGCCTATCCCAGACACACCATCAGACCAGCCTGCACACACCTCAACACCCAAGGGAAGCTCATCCAGACATAAGCACCACACATCACACAAGCATTCACACAAGCAACATCCACATGCAGACATACCAACAGCCACTGCCTCCACTGTGTCCCCCTCCTCCTCGTCTCCCTTCTCCCTCCCTGTCACGTCTCCACTCACACTTGCATGCACAACATCTTCAGCCACTACGTCTATCACCAGCACACCCACCAGAACACTCCACACACGTGCAGTCACCACCCCCACTACCATTTACACGTCCCCTGTGTCCTCTCCCAGTGTGTCTGTCACCCCCTCTTCCGAACTACACAAACGCAGGCAGCAACCCACCCAACAGCCATCCACCTCACGACAGCCTCCAGCTCAAGCACCTGCACCCAAAGACACCAGACTTCACACTCCTACAGCCACATCCTCTTCCTCCACTCCCATACCCACTACACCTACCCGTCCCTCTCTTTCCAAATTGCTTTTCCTTGCCAACCTTAACCTCTTTCCAACAACTCCCTCACCCCGTCCATCTCATAAGACTCCAATCAGCACCTCAGCCACCACAAAACCGGGACCTGTGAAGACTGTTGTCCATGGACTGTGGAATCCCCCACCCTCAAGGGCATCCAGTTCAGCTAGGAGCCAAGGCACAGCCAGCCCACCACCGGAAAAGCATCCTAAGATTGCCAGTGCCCGGCGCGAGCGACCAAAGACCCCAGGGACAAAAATCCCTACATTGGCTCCGCCAGGAAGTCGGGTGCCACCTGGCACACCGCCAAAGGTGGGAAAGGGCCACAAGCGTGCAGGGAAGGGTGGGAAGGGCAGCACGCCCGACAAGTCCGGCAGCAGGCCAGCTAGCCAGGAGGGGCCCACCAGCCCCATCCCAGGTGTGCAGGAGGACACACACAGGCCAAGTACTGCAGCCCAGGAGGGCCCCGCAAGCCACGTCCCAGGTGGGCAGGAGGACACCCACAGGCCGAGAACTGCAGCCCAGGAGGGCCCCGCAAGCCACCAGACAGATGGGCAGGAAGACCCCGCCAGCCACATGTCAGGTGGCGAGTGACATCCATGCCTGGGCCGGATCCGCTGACCAGGACACTCATCTCAAGCACCGCTCCGCTGGGCCCTTCATCTCAAGCACCGCTCCGCTGGGCACCGCCGTCTCAGGAACCGCTGAACTGGGCCCTTCATCTCAAGCACCGCTGAACAGGGCACCGCCGTCTCAAGCACCGCTGAACTGGGCCCTTCATCTCAAGCACCGCTGAACAGGGCACCGCCGTCTCAAGCACCGCTGAACTGGGCCCTTCATCTCAAGCACCGCTGAACAGGGCACCGCCGTCTCAAGCACCGCTGAACAGGGCACCGCCGTCTCAAGCACCGCTGAACAGGGCCCTTCATCTCAAGCACCGCTGAACTGGGCCCTTCATCTCAAGCACCGCTGAACAGGGCACCGCCGTCTCAAGCACCGTTGAACTGGGCCCTTCATCTCAAGCACCGCTGAACAGGGCACCGCCGTCTCAAGCACCGCTGAACAGGGCCCTTCATCTTAAGCACTGCTGAACAGGGCACCGCCGTCTCAAGCACCGCTGAACAGGACCCTTCATCTCAAGCACCGCTGAACAGGGCACCGCCATCTCAAGAACCGCTGAACAGGGCCCTTCATCTCAAGCACTGCTCCGCTGGGCACCGCCGTCTCAAGCACCGCTGAACAGGGCCCTTCATCTCAAGCACCGCTCCGCTGGGCCCTTCATCTCAAGCACTGCTCCGCTGGGCACCGCCGTCTCAAGCACCGCTGACCTGGGCCCTTCATCTCAAGCACCGCTGTACTGGGCCCTTCATCTCAAGCACTGCTGGCCCATTGGCGGAAGGGGCAGGCCCGCATCTGTGTCGGGCAGGGCTGCACAAAGCACTCTGGGCACTAGTCCCCCTCCAGTACCAGTGGAGACTGTTATCCACTTGAGAGACTGTGGCTTTGCACTCCCCAGGATGGCACAGTGGGCAACCCACCCACTGTAGAGACTTGTGAGACTGTGGCTTTGCACTCCCCAGGATGGCACAGTGGGCAACCCACCCACTGTAGAGACTTGTGAGACTGTGGCTTTGCACTCCCCAGGATGGCACAGTGGCCATGGAGGCCCCTCGTGGATCTGGCGTCGTGGACTCATCTGGCTGAGGTGCCCCCCCTTCCCTTCCCCCTGAGGTGCCTGTAGTTTTCCTATCTGATGCCCCTGCAGTGTTCTCTCCGTTGGAGGCAGGTATCCTGTGTGGGCTTTGCCCATGTGTTTTGGCCCTGTGGCCCAAGAACAATGGCTGATAGACATATCGGACTGGACAATTTATGTATATAAAGTTATAGATGTGTGATATATTTTATACTCAGTCTTACAATATAATTCTATATTTATAATCATTTCCTTTTGCCTTTGCATTCCTCTGGGGGGTTTGGGGGGGTAACTGTGATGTATTTCTATGCATTGATGTGTGTGCTGTAGTGGGTGAGGGTGGGGGTGGGTGTATCGCGTATGTGTGTGCCCGTAATATTTTCTCCTCCCCCCTCCCCTGTGTCGTAGGTGCAGTACTCACCGTTGTCTTCTGCGTCGGCGTTCGTGCTCCTGGTAGAGGAGCAGGAAGACAATGGCTGGTAGGATGTGGAGTTCGGGTTCCATGCTGTCCAGATTCCTCGTGGGGTGTATGGAGGTGAGCGTTTTCCGTTTGAAATGTCTGTTTCCGCCGTGTTTTTATCGGCGGGGCTACCGCCCCGGAAAAGGTGGCGGATTGGTGGGCTGTGATAGGGTGGGCGGTACATTGTCTCCCGCCTGTCTGTTGGCGGTGACCGCCTCGCTGTTTGTTTGTCCCGCCGTGGTGGGCGGTGTGTTAAAGTGGCAGTTTCCGCCAGGGTCGGAATTGCATTTTTTTTACCGCCAGCCTGTTGGCGGTTTGACCGCCGCTTTAACACCGACCGCCAGGGGTGGAATGACCCCCAAAGTGTTCGACCTCTAAATGACGAGTTTGAGTTTCAGAAGTATTGAAATGTACAAGATGAACTGTCTATCACTAATGAAGGCATTGTACTAAGAGGCTCCTAAATTGTCATACCCAAGAGTCTGAGACAAGTTATTGACCTCACTCCCGAAAGACTTTGTGGCATTGTGGCAACCAAAGGGCCCTGAGATATTGAGTGTGGTTGCCTCGCTTGGATGAGAGTGTTGAGAGGGAGTTAAAGGAGTGTCATTTATGCAATTGCCTGTCTCCTAAGGTGACCCAGCATCCACTAACCATGTCTGATCTTCCTGAACATGCAGGGAAAGAGTGGCCATAGACCTCTTTGGGCCACAACAAATGAACACCATCTCATGTTGGTCTTTGAGAGCACTACCATTTTCCTCTGTCATCAACAACTCACGATTATGTCATTGAGTGGCTGCACAATATATTTGCAGTGTGGGGCATATCAGACACTTTCAAGTCTGGCTATGGTCCACCATTCAACAGCATGAAGTTTAAGAAATTTCTAGCTAGATTCAATGTCAAGCATTAAAAATGTACTACTTTGGGGCCTCATGCCGCAAAGGTGTACATTTGAGCTGAATAATAGATAACTTAAACGAATTATGTGCACCCTGAAACGAGAAGTCCAACATGCATAGATAGGAAGGAATTTAGAACGAATTGAGCTGAGTAAGGCATTATGTCAAGCACTGTGTTCCTCTCAGTAGACCCCTCACTCTACCACTGGTGAGATCTCTGCAACTGTGATGTTCAGGAGAGCTATCAGAAGCAAATTACCACAGTTGAACTCTGAACGAACCTTGAATGATGACGAGGTTTGTGCTTTTGAGACTGCTCAGAAAAATCAGATGATTACATGTGTTGCTCAACATCGTCAAACTCAGAAGATTACCTTCAATGACGGTGACTGGGTTCTAATCGTGCAAAAAGGGAAGCAAAAGACAGATCATCAGTTTGATGTTGAGCCATTGCAAGTTGTGAAGTGCAAGGGACACATGATTATGGTGTGGCGTCCCAGCAAATTCATCACAAGGGAGTCATCAGATTTCAGACATATCCTTGGTGATCATCGGTCCCTGTAGCCCCAGGTGAGGCTTCTCCACTTGAAAGCCCAGATCAGACATCAGACCCTGTACCCTCGGGCCCAACCCAGGTACAGCTCAACTACCTCAGTCAGGGGGTGTGGTTGAACTGTGAAAGCACCTAGATGGCTGATTAAAGAAATGCAATGCTGGTGTCGTTTATGTCTTTTATTTTAACAAGGGGAGATGTAGCATCTTAGGACTGAGAGCACTTGGGCCCCACAGCCCTGGGCGGACACAGTGAAAATGTTACATGATCATTTTAGGAGGTCAGAAGGTGTGGTTCATAATGGTTATGGGATAATGAGAAGTTAGTTGAATGTTGTGCGCTGATGAATAAGAGTTTTAGCAACAAGCTCCATGTGTGGCATGTTCTTCTGCATTCCCCGGGGCTAGGGAGGATCTGACAGTATGTAACACAGGCATGATCTACACCCATATCACTGACATCATTAACCTTCTAACAAGAAAGTCCAAATTGAGGAAACTAAATCATTATTGGTGCCCTTTATGCTTCCCTGAGCCATATGTCCATCAAAAATAAATACACTACACGGACGTTATTGCATTTCCCTGACAAAATGCCAAGGATAATGCACAGAAATGTTGAGTGATGATTTCCTTGTAGTATCCAAATACTAACTGGCCGTCAATTGACACCAGGGTGACATTTTGGCAACACAAAAACAAAACTGAGAAAAAGCATAGCTGTAAGAAAAAACGGAAAATTTGACAGAACATACATGACAGAAGAGAAAGATTTCGATATGTTTTCCCAATAGGAGAATGACCTTTCTATTAGACCCAGACAGAGATTTATATGAGTGCATGGCAGAAATATATGCTATCAAGTTACCAAAGGTGCAAAAAAGTTCCAGAAGAATCCTAGACGCAGGAACATATTGTCCTAATATTGCCAGAGCATCATGTGCTACGGGTGCCTAGAATTCAAGGTTTTACAACTTAGCTGACATTCCAAAATATCATAATTCAAGAAACACAACTTTGAATCTGACTGAATTGAAAGGAGTTCCATCTAACTGAATTAGCATCTCAATTCGTGTGGGTGTTTGTAGGAGGCTGGAAAGGCTTGTAGTTGGTACCAAGGGGTACTTACACCCTGTACCAGGTCCAGTTATCCCTTATTAGTGTAGAAGAGGTGTTTCTAGCAGCTTAGGCTGATAGAAGGTTGCCATAGCAGAGCAGCTTAGGCTGAACTAGGAGACATGCAAAGCTCCTACTATACCACTGGTGTCATATGCACAATATCATAAGAAAACACAATACACAGATATACTAAAAATAAAGGTACTTTATTTTTATGACAATATGACAAAAGTATCTCAGTGAGTACCCTCAGTATGAGGATGCCAAATATACACAAGATATATGTACACAATACCAAAAATATGCAGTAATAGCAAAAGGAAGTAATGCAAGCAGTGTAAAGTTACAATAGATTGCAGTAGGAGCACATAGGTATAGGGGCAACACAAACCATATACTCCAAAAGTAGAATGCGAACCACAAATGGACCCCAAACCTATGTGAGCTTGTAGAGGGTCACTCGTACTGTAAGAAAACAGTGAGGGTTAGAAAATTAGCCCACCCCAAGACCCTGAAAAGTAGGTGTAAAGTGCACCTATAACCCCCAGAGAGCACAGAAGTCGTGATAGGGGGTTTCTGTAAGGAAGACCAATACCAGCAAAGCAACAACAGTGGATTTCTGGACCTGAGTACCTGTGAAACAAGGGGACCAAGTCCAAAAGTCGCGACAATGTCGAGAGTGGGCAGATGCCCAGGAAATGCCAGCTGAGGGTGCAAAGAAGCTGCCACCAGATGGAAGAAGCTTTGGTTTCTGCAAGAACGAAGAGGACTAGGAACTTTCCCTTTGGAGGATGGATGTCACACGTCGTGAAGAAGCTTGCAGAGGTGTTCCCATGCAGAAAGACTGCAAACAAGCCTTGCTAGCTGCAAGGGTCATGGTTAGGGTTTTTGAATGCTGCTGTGGCCCAAGAGGGACCAGGATGTCGCCACTTGGATGAGGAGACAGAAGGGGCGCCCAGCAAGTCAGGGAGCCCTCAAAGAAGCAGGCAGCACCCGCAGAAGTACCAGAACACGCACTTAGAAGAGGAGTGAACTGGAGTCCACCCGAAGTCAGAAAAGGGAGTCCCATGACGCCGGAGGACAACTCAGAAGGTTGTGCACTGCAGGTTAGAGTGTCGGGGATCCAGGCTTGGCTGTGCATGAAGGAAATCCTGGAAGAGTGCACAGGAGCCGGAGCAGCTGCAAATCACGCGGTACCCAGCAATGCAGTCTAGCGTGGGGAGGCAAGGACTTACCTCCACCAAACTTGGACTGAAGAGTCACTGGACTGTGGGAGTCACTTGGACAGAGTTGCTGAGTTGGAGGGACCACGCTCGTCGTGCTGAGAGGGGACCCAGAGGACCGGTGATGCAGTCTTTTGTTGCCTGCGGTTGCAGGGGCAAGATTCCGTCGACCCACAGGGGATTTCTTCAGAGCTCCTGGTGCAAAAAGGAGGCAGGCTACCCCCAGAGCATGCACCACCAGGAAACAGGCGAGAAAGCCGGCAGGATGAAGCGATACAAGGTTGCAGTAGTCGTCTTTGCTACTTTGTTGCGGTTTTGCAGGCGTCCTGAGCAGTCAGCGGTCGATCCTTTGGCAGAAGGCGAAGAGAGAAGTGCAGAGGATCTCTGGTGAGCTCTTGCATTCGGTATCTGAAGAATTCCCCAAAGCAGAGACCCTAAATAGCCAGAAAAGGAGGTTTGGCTACCTAGGAAGGAGGATAGGCTAGTAACACAGGTAAGAGCCTATCAGAAGGAGTCTCTGATGTCACCTGCTGGCCCTGGCCACTCAGAGCAGTCCAGTGTGCCAGCACACCTCTGAATCCAAGATGGCAGAGGTCTGGGGCACGCTGGAGGAGCTCTGGGCACCTCCCCTGGGAGGTGCAGGTCAGGGGAGTGGTCACTTCCGTTTCCTTTGTCCAGTTTCGCGCCAGAGCAGGGCTGGGGGTTCCCTGAACCGGTGTAGACTGGCTTATGCAGAGATGGGCACCATCTGTGCCCATCAAAGCATTTCCAGAGGCTGGGGGCGGCTACTACTCCCCAGCCCTGACACCTTTTTCCAAAGGGAGAGGGTGTAACACCCTCTCTCTGAGGAAGTCCTTTGTTCTGCCTTCCTGGGCCAGGCCTGGCTGGACCCCAGGAGGGCAGAAACCTGTCTGAGGGGTTGGCAGCAGCAGCAGCTGCAGTGAAACCCCGGGAAAGGCAGTTTGGCAGTACCCGGGTCTGTGCTAGAGACTCGGGGATCATGGAATTGTCTCCCCAATGCCACAATGGCATTGGGGTGACAATTCCATGATCTTGGACATGTTACATGGCCATGTTCGGAGTTACCGTTGTGATGCTATACATAGGTAGTGACCTATCTATAGTGCACACGTGAAATGGTGTCCCCGCACTCACAAAGTCCGGGAAATTTGTCCTGAACGATGTGGGGGCACCTTGGCTAGTGCCAGGGTGCCCACACACTAAGTAACTTTGCACCCAACCTTCACCAGGTGAAGGTTAGACATATAGGTGACTTATAAGTTACTTAAGTGCAGTGGTAAATGGCTGTGAAATAACGTGGACGTTATTTCACTCAGGCTGCAGTGGCAGGCCTGTGTAAGAATTGTCAGAGCTCCCTATGGGTGGCAAAAGAAATGCTGCAGCCCATAGGGATCTCCTGGAACCCCAAATACCCTGGGTACCTCAGTACCATATACTAGGGATTTATAAGGGTGTTCCAGTATGCCAATGTGAATTGGTGAAATTGGTCACTAGCCTGTTAGTGACAATTTGGAAAGCAGAGAGAGCATAACCACTGAGGTTCTGGTTAGCAGAGCCTCAGTGAGACAGGCATCACACAGGGAACACATACATATAGGCCACAAACTTATGAGCACTGGGGTCCTGGCTAGCAGGGTCCCAGTGACACATAACAAACATACTGAAAACATAGGGTTTTCACTATGAGCACTGGGCCCTGGCTAGCAGGATCCCAGTGAGACAGTGAAAACACCCTGACATATACTCACAAACAGGCCAAAAGTGGAGATAATAAGGCTAGAAAGAGGCTACTTTCTCACAGTGTTTGAGTGAAAGATATTACAAGGTCAATGGTCACATCCTCTTGCATTAAAAAAGGTGAGGTTTATTTTGTAAACGTATTGTCTGTTTATTAGATGTATAAGATTTTTACATAAACTAATACCAGTTACAATATTTGTACTGGTTTATATCTATTATGTAATGGTGTAGATTTGGCAGGCCTTTATAAATAAGTATTTTGACAATTTTATTTGTGTTATTCTTGCTTATGGTGTTATTATTTCTTAGTAGAATTAGTAGGAGTAGCAGCAGCAGATTAGTAGCAGAAAAATTAGTAGTAGTAGCAGAAGTTGTAAAATGCTTGCTACTAATCCCTATTAGTGTTAATTTCATTTTTATAATTACTGATATTATTGTTAATCTTTGAATATTGTATCACTGTTAGTGTATTATGTTTTATCATGTTATCGTTATTCCAGCCGTGTATTCAGTGTCAGTGTATAGAATTAAAGAAGAACATCTGTTTTGAGATACCTGTTTTCCTCAATACAATGCAGTGGAACGCATAGCTTTCATCCAAAAGTAAATTTAATATAATGGCTGACTGGTGGCATTCAATCCTTGTTTATTTGCTTGTATACCGACAGCGCGGATATAAAATCTGTTGTCAATCCTCAAACAATACAAACCATTAAAATTGTAACGTGAGATAAAAGAGTGTGCCAGTCTTCGGCGTCCTTAATGTACCACTGTCCTTTTCAATCTAACAAATATTGTTTGACAACTAAAGAACATGGCTTTCCATGATATCGATTAGCTCCCCTGTGGGTGCTGAAACAGTTACTGCTTTGGTTTAGTTTGCAACTCAACACAATACAATTAATCATGCACTTTTCTGTGTAGATTTGTATCTTTCTTATCTATACATCTAATCATTACGAAAGTTACAGAAGTGTATCCCTAGCCAGGGAGATACTGACTAAACATTTGATGCCATTGGTGTTCAGTTCATTGGGGAACATTATCCATATCCCGTGGTGCCAGCTCATTGTAGATTACTACTGATCACTCCGACACCAATAAACGCATTGCAAGTGTGGTCACAAAGCAACTATACGAATGCATGATACAAGATATCCAATAGCTAATAATTGGCATTTGAGCCATTACTGTCGGCATATCTTCCTCAGGACTGTCATGTGATGGGCATTGGAACGTTTGCCCAATTTGGGAGAGACCGTTCAATGGAGATTTTTTCTGCACATGTTTGTTATGCGAGGCATTAGCGACGTGGGCAGGAAAAAACGGTCCCCAAAATGAAATTATAAATCTTCCAGTTTATAGGGGGCGTTAACTTTATTCTGCTGAAAAATGTTGACTATGTATCTGGAAACACAAGAATTCTGGCATGACATAGTGAGCCACTGGCATTAATTACATTTAGGCTGAAATTGCTACCATACACGTGAAAATAAAGGTACTTTGCTAACATGGGTATCATTTGCACAAAAATACAATGTATAAACTGAATTGTTTGCCCCCAAAGAGGAGACACAATGTGGCAGCTCTGACTCATTTGATATTACAGTGATTCAGCAGCCTCCAGGGCCATATGGGACCCCTTGAGGTCAGGGTGAGCCTACCCAGACCCCTTGCGTCTTTTTGTCTGGACTAGTATACCAAACCCCTGACTCTAGAATGGCTGCCGAAACATACTCTCTGTGTTGTGTCCAGCCAATTAGGATCCAACCATCCACTTTCATCAGAGCATATCTGGGCTCCAGCAGTCTGGATATCTCTACAGTTTGCCAGCATTAACACCTCATGTCTACCCTATCACGTTGTTAATGCTAATTTCTAGAAAAGGGCTGAATGGATTCACATCAGTGGTCTTCAAAGTTTTTAAAGCTGCTTGTTAGCCCTGACAGCCTTAGGGTGGTCATCCCCCAACTTCTTGCCTGCCTCCCTCCACTTTTCTGACATTGTTTATGCTGGTTTTAGGACTCCGCGCATTTTCCCACCGCTAATCAGTGCTAAAGTGCACATGCTCCCTCCCTTGACATGGTAACCTAATTGGCACACTTGATCTACTTGTAAGACACTAGTAAAGTGCACTACATGTTCCCAGGGTCTGTAGATTGAATGCTACTAATGGGCCTGCAGCACTGGCTGTGCCACCCACATAAGTAGCCCCTTAACCATGTCTCAGGCCAGCCATTGCAAGGCCTGCGCGTGCAGTTCAACTGCCACTTCGACTTGGCACTTCCAAAAGTACTTGCCAAGCCTTGAACTCCCCTTTTTCTTATATAAGTCACCACTAAGGTAGGCCCTGGGTAGCCCATAGGGCAGAGTGCTATGTAGGTAAAGGCAGGACATGTATATGTGTATTTTATATGTCCTGGTAGTGAAAAGCTTCTAAATTTGTTTTCCACTACTGTACAGCCTGCTCCTTTCATAGGATAATATTAGGGCTACCCTCATATACTGTGTGAGTGGTAGATTCTGATCTGAAAGGGGTAACCAGGTCATATTTAGTATGGCCAGAATGGTAATCCTGCTTACTGGTGAAGTGGATTTCATATTACTATTTTAGAAATGCCATTTTCACAAAGTGAGCATTTCACTGCACTAAAAGTCCATCTGTGCCTTACAGCCTGTCTCCAATCCACATCTGGGCTTGGCTGGTTGACAGCTCCCTTGTGCATTTCACCCAGACAACCACAAACACAGGATACTCAGTCACACCTGCACTCATCTGCATATTGAATGGGTCTTCCTGGGCTGGAAGGGTGGAAGGCCTGACACTTACATTTCAAAGGCTAGTGTCCTGCCGTCACACAATGGACTGCCTAACCCCCACTGGGATCCTGGCAGACAGACCTGTACTGAAAAGAGACCTTGTGCAATTCATAACCACTCTTTGAAGTCTTCCCCACTTCGAAGGCATTTTTGGGTATATAAACTGTGTCCCTGACCCCACCAAATCAGACCCTTCTAGACCAGATCCTGCAACCTGAACTGCCTGGCTGCCCAAAGGACTCACCTGGACTGCTTTGCTGTGAAGAACTGCTGCCTTTGCTGTTGCCCTGCTGCTTTGCTGGCCTCTGACTTTGTTGATGGGTGCTCTCCAAGGGCTTGGATTGAGCTTGCCTCCTGTTTTCTGAGGTCTCAAGACCAAAAAGACTTCATCTCTTCAAGGAAACTCCTTGGGTGCTAAAAATCGATGCACAGCCTGCTGGAAGTGATGAACAGCTTGTCTTGTGACAAAGAAATCACCACACAGCCAAACCAGAATGATGCAGCCCAACTTCCCAAGCGAAGAGCAGAAATTCGATGCAGTGCCTGCGATGCGAGTGGAAATTCGACACACGGCCCTACTGGAACAATGCACATCCAAGCCGGAACGATGCAGCCCAACTTCTTAAATGGAGAATCAATGCAGCGCCTTCCGTGCAACAGAAAGTTTGACGCATCACCTACCTGATTGACTCAACACCTGTGATTTTTTCCAGTATGCCCAGGATTTTTCCTTGCACTGTCCTTGGGCGTCAAAAGAACCCAGCATCGCAGTGAGTATCCAAGACTGTGTGTCGGAAATCGATGCAAAGCCCCTTGCAACATGGAAAGAAATCTGATGCACACCTTATTTCTCCCAGCATCTCATCGTCTGAGGTCTTTGTGCATGGTAATTTTGATGCAAACCAGGTACTTTGTGCACACAAGAGACAATTGTTGATTTTTAAGTCTTAAGACCCGTCTTATCATTGCAAAAGTGGTGTTTCAACTCGTGCTTATTGAATCTTTATTGTTTTTACCTTAATTTACCCAGATAAATATCTTATATTTTTTAAACCTGTGTGGTGTATTTTTGTTGTGTTTTCACTGTGTTACTGTGTGGTTTATTGCACAAATACCTTACACATTGCCTTGTAAGTTAAGCCTGACTGCTCAGTGCCAAGTTACCAGAGGGTGGGCACAGGATAATTTGGATTTTGTGTGACTTACCCTGAATAGGATTGTAGTCCCTATTTGGACAAAGGTGAATACCTCTGCCAACTAGAGACCCCATTTCTAACATGTCACCCCTAAAGTAAAAAACAAAACACCAGTGCCCTCTCCCCCAGATTTGTTCACAATTATTTTATTTAATTGCCAATGTTTAAATATGCCTAAACATGTTTAAACATCACAGTTCAATTATCTTATCCCTTTTAAAAGTGTAATCAAAAACTTGATTGTCAAACTTTCTACTCTGATCTGCCAGGCCTTACTAATTTGTAAATGTATCCACAGTTTGATTGTCAGTAATGGTGGGGGGAGAAGTTTGAGGAATATTTGGAGTCCCTTCTCCCCTGACACCTACTCCCTGCCACTATATACATGACAAAAGATGTTAGTGATGGCCCATTACAAAGTGATTTACCCATGCATATTTTCTTCAACTGAAGCCAAAATACTTTTAGTGGAATGATGCTTCTCTTAGTCAGAGCCCGGTGTCCCTCAGTTTGAAGAGCTCAGACTTACACTAAGTAAAAAAAAAAGCATGCTGTCTGTGTAAAGTTCTAAACGTTTGTCAAATCTGTTGTAATTCTTTTCTGCTGTATTCTCTGTATCGGAGACCAAACGTAGTGGAGAACAAAAGTACCTACCAAGAAAGCAGAATAGTAAATGCTACTTTTAGATCATTTCAAAATCCGGCCATTGCGGGTGTTCCAAATGCCTAGACTTTGCTTGCCCGAAGTAATGGTGATTCCCTTCTGGAGCCAGTGCAAAAAATGTGGTAGAATTAAGGCCCATATTTATACTTTTTGACGCTAAACTGCGCTAACGCAGTTTAGCGTCAAAAAATTTAGCGCCGTCTAACGCCATTATGAAGCGCCATGCGGGCGCCGTATTTATGGAATGGCGTTAGCCGGCGCTAGCAGACCGGCGCTGCCTGGTGTGCGTGGAAAAAAACCACGTAGACGAGGCAGCGCCGGCGTAGGGGGAAAATGGCGTTAGGGCATCTTAAAATGGGGCAAGTCAGGTTGAGGCAAAAAAATCGCCTCAACCCGATTTGCGCCATTATTTTCGACGCCCAGACGCCATTTAAATGACTCCTGTCTTAGTAAAGACAGGAGTCATGCCCCCTTGCCCAATGGCCATGCCCAGGGGACTTATGTCCCCTGGGCATGGTCATTGGGCATAGTGGCATGTAGGGGGGCACAAATAAGGCCCCCCTATGCCACCCAAAAAAAAATAAAAAATATAAAAAATTATACTTACCTGAACTTACCTGAATGTCCCTGGGGTGGGTCCCTCCATCCTTGGGTGTCCTCCTGGGGTGGGCAGGGGTGGCAGGGGGGGTCCCTGGGGGCAGGGGAGGGCACCTGTGGGCTCATTTTGAGCACACAGGCCCCTTAACGCCTACCCTGACCCAGGCGTTAAATAGTGGCGCAAATGCGGGGTTTTTTGACCCGCCACCTCCCGGGCGTGATTTTTGCCCGGGAGTATAAATACGACGCATTTGCGTCGCCGTCATTTTTTTAGACGGGAACGCCTACCTTGCATCTCATTAACGCAAGGAAGGCGTTCACGCAAAAAAATGACGCTATTTGCCCATACTTTGGCGCTAGACGCGTCTAACGCCAAAGTATAAATATGGCGTTAGTTTTGCGCCGAATTTGCGTCGAAAAAAACGACGCTAATTCGGCGCAAACGGAGTATAAATACGGGCCTAAGTATCTCCTTGACAAAAGACAATTTATGGAAAATGGCAAAGACAAAATAATCACTATCATTCCTGGCAAGGCACTGAGCCTTATTTAAAGCTGAGAATGACCAAGAGTACATTTCAAAGGGAAAGTCTTCTGAGAAGGGGGAATCCAGCAGCTCAGAAGAAACAAACTGACATAAAAAGTGGCAAAGGTATGCAGAATGTCAGCAGAAAAATATGGCTGCCAAATATCCCCTGCCATGTGGTACCATAGAAATGTCCACTATTGATCTAAGCCATACAGACATAAAGGGAACTAAGGGCCAGATGTAGCAAAGCGTTTGCGACTCGCAAATGGCGAAAAACGCCGTTTGCGAGTCACAAAAGCCTCACCGGAATGCAGAAATGCATTATGAGAGTCGGATCCGACTCGCAAAATGCATTTCCGACTTGCAAATAGGAAGGGGTGTTCCCTTCCTATTTGCGACTCGCAATGCTATGCAATTCCATTTGCGACCCCGAAAGCGGTCGCAAATGGAATCGCAGTTACCATCCACTTGGAGTGGATGGTAACCCAGTCGCAAACGGGAAGGGGTCCCCATGGGATCCCTTCCCCTTTGTGACTGGACATAAAAATATTACCACTACCTGTCCTGAAAAAATCCGAAATTTTTTTTTCGGTTTTTTTTCTAAGTGCAGCTCGTTTTCCTTTATTTAAAAGC
The DNA here is from genome assembly GCF_031143425.1 of Pleurodeles waltl. NCBI lineage: Eukaryota > Metazoa > Chordata > Amphibia > Caudata > Salamandridae > Pleurodeles > Pleurodeles waltl. The sequence goes on from NC_090437.1 coordinate 1,064,411,889, forward strand.
AGTCACGGACATGGTGGTCTGCTGTCTCCAGCAGGCCACCATCCCCGTGAGTGCCCAGACTCGCTATGCAAATTGCGACCCACCTCATTAATATTCATGAGGTGGGTCTTTGCGACCCCATAGCGAGTCGCAGAAGGTGTCTGAGACACATTTCTGCATTTGGTTTTGCGAGTTGCAATTTGCGAGTCGCTATGACTCGCAAATTGCAAGTCGCAAAACTATACTTACCTACATCTGGCCCTAAGTACCTCACAACGCAAAGAAAGTCACTGGCACAAAAAGGGAATGCTGCAGCGGTAGTTAGGAGGACCCACACGAGAGCAGAGTGGACGACAACTCAAAAGTATTGTAAATCAGGCTAACCACACCTAGAGATAAGCCAGACCACCACATTCCTGTGCTCAAGTGCCCACAGTACATACTTGCATGCACTAAGGTCCAACAAAATGTTGGTATTGCCAGGTTGACATGCAAATCTCCACTACTTCAGGGATATATTTAAAAATGCAGCATGCACAATATCTAGCCACAGAAGTTTAGGGGCCCAGAAAGTCCTGTGGACTGATCTCTGGGGTTCATGAAACCCTTGTAAAATCTTTGATTCCACCATTCGTTACATTCAATGATCTCACTTCCAAGACCAGAAAACTGGGGTGAAAATCACACTATAGTGTATATTACTTTAGGCTATAACGTTTTGGTTTGGAAGTGCTTGCAGATTGATGAGCTTTTCAACAAGACCACAAAGGTATTGGGGAACTTCATTCCCTATGCAGTCAAGTCAACACTTCTGGAAAAGTAACCATATTCTAATCACTTTTGTCACATAGGGGCAATAGTTCCACCTGCCATTTTGATTGCTGGAACTATCACCTTTCTTCTTTGAAACCTCATGAGGAAGGGAAAGTGGGTATGCATAATAGAGTAGAATGGGTATCGGGAAAATACCAGAATAAATGTATAAAGAGAATCTGAAGCACTATATCATTCTTATACATTCTCAAAATCAATGTAAGCTGGTTCTTCACCTAAAGTCTCTTTCAAGGCATAATTGGTAATAAACATTTCACTAGTACCTTAATAATGGTTAATAATAACTTTATACTTTACATAGTAATGTGTGTGATACTTCTTATTTGAGAGCCAACATAATTAAATGCAGCCTTAATGCTTCCACTGCGTTAGAAATTGCTACAACTTAACATACATATTCAATGGCAAACTTGTTTTACTACATAAACCATTAGAAACAGAAAAGTAGCAATGAGTAAGAAGTATACAAGAAACAAAGACAATTACATTTAAAGACAGAAAAAATTGATTTTTCCTATGCTTAGATAGTGTCAGTTTTTAAGCCTTTAAAACTTAAGCGTGAAACAAATAACTTTTTGGGGCATTTTTAAAGTCACCTAGCGCCACAGGAGCGTCACTTTTCGTGACATTTACAAGGTAGCGTTAAGCCACTTCTTATGACTTAACGTCAACTTGTAAATACGGCCTCTTCCCACGTAGCACTGTGCATGGAATGGACGTGCAATGGGTGTTGCTGTGGGAATGCCACAGCAACACTCGTCGCATTTTGACGTTGCCTCAGATTTATGAAATTTCGTAAACCTGAGGCAGTGCCAAAATCTAACGCCCACCCCAAAGGGTGGTGTTATCAGGGTGCAACGAGGAGGAATACTTTTATTCCTCCTCGTTTTTTTCTTTTTCTATGTGTGCTGCGTTCTGCAAATGCAATGTAAGTAAGGAGGACCAGAGATGTAGAAATCTCTTGGAGCTAGACAAAGAGCTTTGAAATGAATACATTTTGGAAATATTAGTCACTCACAGATAAGTTCTGAACTCTTTGAAATAGGGATAAGAACTTAGGGGCACATTTACAAGCGGCTTGCGCTGCCAGTGCATCACTGTTTGATGCACCGGTGGCGTAGGATGCAGGTCCATATCCACAAGGCCACACAAAGCCACTTTGCATGGCTTTTCATGTTCTTGTAGATATGGAGTAAGGCAACGTAGCGCAAGTCACTGTGTTGCCTTACTCAGCATCAAAGAGGGCTGCCATGGGCACTGAGGTGGGTTTTCTTATGCAACAACCATGGATTTTTATGCTTTCCCAGATTACCAAATGTTCGTAACCCTGGGAATGTGTCAAAAGTCTACGCCTCCCCGGGGGAGGTGTAAAAAGGAGAAATAACTTTATTTTGCCTCATTTTTAACTCTTCTTCTGTGTGCTGCATTCTTCAGGACGCATTGAAGGAAAAAGCCCCCTTTGATCCTTTTTGTGACAGACCAAAGGAACGAAGAAAATAAACTGAAGGATAAACCTATATACTAAAAGAGTGTAGGGCTCAAAGAGGAGCGCAGAGGTACTCCATACGCTAGTTTTCTAGATGATGAATTATCTTAAGGTAAATAAATTGTCTGAATATGGAGATGTGAGGCTATCCAGTATGAGGTTTTACCTTGAATACCTATCTGGCAAAGTTGAGTAAAAAGAACTTTGAGGAAAATGATGTCAACTCAATCAATCAATAATTTGTTAAGCGCGCTATTCACCCGGTAGGGTCTCAAGGCGCTGGGGGGAAGGGGGAGGTGGGTGCTACTGCTCGAAGAGCCATGTTTTGAGGCACTTTCTGAAGGCTAGGAGGTCCTGGGTCTTGCGTAGGTTGGTGGGGAGGGAGTTCCAGGTTTTGGCGGCGAGGCTGGAGAAGGATCTGCCGCCAGAGGTGGTACGTTGGATGTAGGGGACTGTTGCGAGGGCAAGGTCGGCGGAGCGGAGCTGGCGGTTTAGGATATGGAAGTTAAGTTGTTCATTGAAGTAGGCCGGTCCGGTGTCGTGGAGGGATTTGTGAGCATGTATTAGGATTTTGAAGACGATCCTTTTAATGACGGGGTGTAGGGATCTGAGGTGGGCGGAGATGTGCTTCTCTGAAGCTTGGCTGTGGTCCCCACGTAGAGGGCGTTACCATGGTTCAGTCTGCTGCTGACGAGGGCTTGGGTGACCGTTCTTCTGGAATCCATTTGAAAGTCTTGCGTATCATGTGGAGGGTGTTGAAGCAAGAGCATTATATGGCGTTGACTTGCTGAGTCATGGAAGGAGACGAGTCTAGTCTAGTATGAAGCCGATATTGCGTGCGTGGGTGGTGGGTGTCTGGGTTGGTCCTAGGGTGGCAGGCCACTGTGAGTCGTTCCATGCAGTCTTGTTGGGTCTGAAGATGGTGATCTTGGTTTTTTCTGAGTTCAGTTTGAGGTGGCTTGCTGTCATCCAATTAGCAATGGCGAGGAGTCCGGCGAGGAGGTTGTTCTTGGTGGTAGAGGGGTTCCTCGTGAGGGAGAGGATGAGCTGGGTGTCGTCGGCGTAGGAAATGATGTTGAGGCTGTGGGGGCGGGCGATGCTGGTGAGCGGAGACATGTAGATATTGAAGAGGGCGGGGCTGAGTGAGGATCCTTGGGGGACACCACTTATTGTCTTGGTGGCTTTAGACTGGAATGGAGGGAGGTGAACTCTTTGGGTTCTTTCGGAGAGGAAGGAGGTGAGCCGGTCCAGGGCTTTGTGGCGAATTCCGGCGTGTGCGAAGAGTTTTGTGACATACGGTGTTGAAAGCTGCGGAGAGGTTGAGAAGGATGAGGGCAATGGTTTCACCCTTGTCAAGTCTGGTCCTGATGTCGTCATACAGGTAATGAGGGCAGTCTCGGTGCTGTGGTTTTTGCGGAATCCAGACTGGGAGACGTTGAGTATGTTGTTGTCCTCCAGGACACGGGCCAGTTGTTTGTTGACTAGCTTCTCTATGACCTTCACGGGGATGGGGAGTAGAGAGATAGGTCGGTAGTTTGTGAGGTCTTCGGGGTCTGCTTTGAGTTTTTTGAGCATGGCGTAGACTTCGGCGTGTTTCCAAATATCTGGGAAGGTGGCGGTCTTGAAGGAGCTGTTGATGAAGGACCGGGGAGTGACGATTTGGGTGGCCTTGTTGAAGACGTGGTGGGCATTGGGGTCTGTTGGAGAGCCTGAGTGGATGGAGCTCATGGTTTTGCTGGTTTCTTCATCGTTGGTGGGGGTCCAGGTGCTCAGTACGTTGGTGCGGCAGGGTGCTGTGGGGTTGGCTGTGTCGGTGGTGGTGATGGTGGGTGACAGCGTTATGAAGCCTTCATATATGTCTGCGATCTTGCAGTGGAAGTAGCTGGAGAGGGAATTGCAGAGGTCTTGCGAGTGCGGAGGGTCGATGGCGCAGGATTTGGGTTTGGTGAGTTCTGTGATGATGGTGGTTGAGCTGGTGGTGTTGTTCTTTGGAGATATTGTTCCACTTGCGGTGAGGGATAGGATGTTGTTGGTGGTGGGCTTCTGGAAGGAAAAGTGGACACAGTGGTGGTCGGTCCAATGGAGTTCTGTGGTGTGAGTGAAGGCGATTTGGCTGCTGGAGGAGAATATGGCGTCAAGCGTGTGTCTGGCTGAGTGGGTGGGCGATGTGATCAGTTGCTTGAGGCCAAGGTTTGCGAGGCTTTCCAGCAGTGTAACGGAGTTCCAGTAGCTGGTGCTCTCCAGGTGGAAATTTAGGTCGCCGAGGAGCAGGTAGTCCGTGGAGGCGAGAGCGTGGGAGCTGATAGCATCGGTGATGGCATGACAGAATAGGGGACGGGGCCTAGTGGTCTGTAGATGAGGGTTCCTCTCAAGGTGGTGTTGACGTTTATGTGTATTTGAAATTGTAGGTGCTCTGCGGCGTCCAGGGTGTGGTTGGTGTTGGTGGAAATCCTGATGGAATTTCTGTGTATTATGGCGATTCCCCCTCCTGGTTTGTTGATACAGTCTCTTCGGGTGATTTTGTATCAGTGAGGAAGGTGATGTCAGGAGAGGCTGTTGTGAGTAGGTCCCAAAGCTTGATGGCATGCTTGTGGATGGAGCAGGTGTTCAGCTGAGGTGGTTGGGGTGTTTGGTGTTGTTGTGGTGTTTGTTGGATTGAGTGCAGAAGAAGTGGCATGAGTGACATGCAAAAGCTCTGTGGGTGTGTCTGGGGTCGGCCTGGGTGCAGGCGGTGTGCTGGCCGGGGTTGAGAGCGTGGAGCTCTGTGGTGGAGTAGAGGCATATGGGGATGTGGGAGGTGTGTGGACCAGGGGGACGGGCGGTGGGATCAGTCCAGGCACGGACGGGTGCAGACAGGCTTGCCACTGGCTGGCCAGCGGAGCGGCCGCTCAACAGCCACCATTAAGAAGGGGAGGTGGGAGGGAGGAGCAGCTGGGAGGTGGGAGGAGGTGGCAAATGGGGGCGCAAGGGGTGGGGCCACAGGGGATGCAGCAGCAGGGACCGGGAAACCGGCAAGAGCCTGAAAAAAGGTCACAAAGCAAAAAAAGACAAAAAAGGCAAAACGGGTAGAACGCCACCAAAAGGTTGAGTAAGGCTAAAGCCACAGTTTGTGCCCTGTCCCCTCAGTGCCGTAAATCATCCAAGAGATAACAGCAGTTTCTGTAGTGTGTATGAGTTGAAAGTCTAACTGAGCTGGTTCAAAAATGGTGCTGTTTTTGAGAAACTTTGAGAGTTGCTCTTTAACTTCCTTTTCACGGATATTAAAAAGTGGTGAAGATATGGATCATAAAGTTATGGGTTGAATATTACTTAGGATCAGAACCTCAGATGATAAGTGGGAAGAGCTTAGTGATGGACCAAGATGGGGGACTTAGGCCAGAGCACCTGTTAGCCGCAGAGTACATTGACATTTTCTGCTAGAACTGCAGTGACCAAACATCTTAAAAAGTTTACAACAAGGAGCAAAAGGTAGTCCCCTCCACAACTGTGAAATTTGACCCTGGTTGATCATTTGCAGGCACTATTGCATCAAAAAACATCAGCATTAACCCACAAATCTCATGCAGCCTAGCTGAGCCTGTCGAGAAGACTCAGCAGCAGGAGCTGACAGCTGCTGCTATGAAATCTGTCCTATCAATCAATCAATCCGGCAACTTGTAGAGCCCAATTTGCCACCCGTGAGGGTATCCAGATGCTGGCAAGTTCTCAGTCAAAGAGCCAGGTTTTCAGCATCCTATGGAGCTCCTGTGGAGTAGAGGAACTCCTGAGAGCAGGGGAAGGCCGTTCCAGGCTTTGGCTGCAAAGTAGAAGGAGTATCTACCTGCTCTGCTGCATTGTTTGCATGTGTATGGGCCAGCACAAGGGAGGCAGACTGGAGGTGTCTGGAGGATTTATGCAATCTGAGGTGCTAAGAAGACTGTGGCTATGCAGGGCCTTGAACACGTGGGTGAGGAGATTGAACTGGCATCTCTTTTGAGCTGGGAGCCAGTGGAGGATTTTGACGTGGGGGGTGTTGTAGATGCAACAAGGGAGATCCAGGATGCATCTTTCTGCAGCGTTCTGGATGGTCTGTAGTCATTGAACTAGGTGGGCCTCATTTCCCAGGTAAAGGGTGTTTCTGTAATTCAGTCAACTGGTGACAAGGACTAGGGTGGTCTTGTGTCCTGTGTGTTGGAGAAGGTACTTGACACTCTTACATAACATTTGCAGGATGAAGAAGCAGAAGGATGATACTACATTGACTTATCACCTCATGGTGAGTTTCCTTTCCAGGATGATCCTGAGATTCCTGACATGCTCAGCTGGGGTTGGAGTGGACCCTAGTTCTATGGGCCAAAAGGAGGTATCCCCCGGGGAGTTGTTGCTGCCGAAGATCAAGACTTCCCTCTTATCTGTGTTGAACTTGAGAGAGTTATTTCTCATTCAATAGGCGCCAATAGTCATACATTGATGAAAGTTGATTCTGGTGAAGTTTTCGGAGAAGATGAGTTGCATGTCATCTGCATAGGATATAATGTTGAATATGTGGAATCTGACTATTTTGACTAGGGGGGTCATGTAGATGGTGAAGAGACTGGGGCTGAGTAATGAACCTTCAGGGACTCCCCAGATGATTGTTTTGGGCTCAGAGGTGAAGGGTTGAAAGTGGGGTAATTGTGTTCTGTCGGTGTGGAAGGAAGCGATTCATCTGAGGCAGCTCCTTGGATACCTAAGTTGAGAAGAGGGAGACGGTGTTGAAGGCTACTGAGAGATCATGAAGGATACAGGCGGCTGTCCTGATGTCTTCTGTGGCCGCAATCAGGGCTGTCTTGATGCTGTGGTTGCTGAGAAGCAGGATTGGGAGTCATCTAGGAAGTGATTGTTTTCCAGGTAGATGGCAAGTTATTGGTTGATGGCTTTTTCAATGACTTTGGCCAGGAAAGGGAGAAGCAGGGAGATGCGTCTGTTGGGGTCTGCTGAAGGATTCTGATTTCTGCATGCTTCTAGTCTTCTGGGAAGGTGGCAGAATCCAGTGAGGTATTGAGTAGGTTGATACGTTTGAGGCTGATCCTGGATGCTCCTATGCTGAAGATATGGTGAGGGCATTGGTTGGATGGGCCCTCTGAATTGATGGATGTTGTGATGGTGTTCTGAGTGGTGAGGTGGTTCCAGGTCATTAGCCTTGGGATGCTCCTGAGTGTGGAGGTATGACCATTAAAAAAGTCTTGGGGCTTGAATTGGGGGATGAAGTTTCTGTAAATGTTGGTGATTTTGTGGTGGAAAAAAATCTGTGACGCTGTCAAATACATCCTGAGAGGGAGAGATGTAGCTTGTTGTCATTGCAGGTTTGGTAAATTCCTTGACTATACAGAAGAGCTCTTACTGTTGTTGGGGGTAAATTCAATGAGTGATGCCACTGCTTTTTTTGTCTCACATAGTTGGCGATGGTATAGGTTGATTGCTGATTAGTAGGTGGTTCTGTTGGCTGGGTCTTTGTTAATGTGCCACCTTCTCTTGAGGTGTTTGCAGTAGAGCTTGGCTGTCCTGAGGCCCTCGGTGTGCCACCTGGCTTGCTTGGTGGAGTTTCTGTGTTTGTTGTTCCTGATGGGACTGAAAATGTCAGCACAGTCAGTGATCCAGGTTTTGAAGATTCTGATATCCTGGTTCACGTTATTGTGGTGTTTGTGTGGATTGAGGGTAAGATTGTTGTACATTCGGTCTCCGAGGCCTTATACCAGCTGCAGTGGGCAGCGTTGGGTTGTGTTGGTTGGAGGGTATGAGGGTGGCGATGATGAAGTACACGTCTGAATGGTCGGTTCTTGTAAGTTTGGTGCTGTGGCTGTATTTGATGATGTCACTGGAGGTGAAAATGGGTTAAAACGTACGTCCTGCAATGTGCGTGGGGTTGTGTTTGAGTTGAGTGAGGTTAATGCTGTTCAGTCTGTCAAGGAGGGTGGCAGAGTTAGGGTCTGTTATTTCATCAAGGTAGAAGTTGAGGTCACCCAGGAAATGTAGTCCTTCAAGACAATGGTGAAGGTGAGATTAAATAGGTGATGAGGTTGCAGAAGGTGGTTTAAGATCCCTGTGGATGGCATGCGGATGTTCTTTAAATTGTGAATTTCTTGCTCGTTTGGATAGTGAAGTTGAGGTGTTCCGTTGCTGGGATGGTGTTGTCCATGGCGATGGTTCTTTTGATGGAGTCTCTGTGGATGATTGTGAGTCCTCCACCTGGATTGTTAATGTGCTTATAGTGGGTGATTCTGCATCCTGCTGAAATAGCAATGGCAATGTCGGGGTTGATGCAGGGTTTGAGCAAGGTCTTGGTTAAGAAAACAATGTTGGGTACAAGAGTGTCAATAAGGTCCTAGACCTCAGTGGCATCTTTGCTGAGAGAGCAAGTGTTGAGGATGGTGCATGTGAGCTGGTATTGGGTATCTGGTGTTGAGCATTAAGTATGGGTGATGTTGCTGAGAGGGGTGAGGGTGTGCATGTTGTGGCAGGTGAAGTAGCAGAGGATGCAGGTGAACGGTCTGACCATGGAGTGTGGTGCAGCACATTGGCAGTGTTCTTAGCAGCACCTGAGGTTCAGGATATGGAGGCGATTGAAGTGTAGCTGTGGGTGGTGGTTGAACCAGGGTTTCAGATTCTAGGTGTGGCTGTTGTCCAGACACGAATGGGTGCAGATGGCCTTGTTTTTAGTGCACCAGCTGCGTACCCACTGTGTAGTTCGCACTGCAGCCACTATTAAGTAGGTCCTGAGAGATGGAAGGTGCACTAGAAGGTGGCGGGTGGGGCTGGAAAATACGCGGGAAGGAGAGGGGGACCATGATTCACCAGTTACTTGAAATGCAGTTTTGAGATGAGGCAGTACCCTTGCCACAGCATTTAGGGATGGGTGTAGGTAGAATGGGCCATTCTGCCAAGATGCTGACCACCAGAAAAGACACCAGAGTGGCAATTGAGCTCATCTCAATGGGGAAGGGTGGTGACCTTTGCTCTTCTTGGTCTTGTCCTTCTTTATGGGACTTCATTTATCTATGCACCCCTTCTCACTGTTGGAAGATTGATAGAGATGGCTATATGACTGTTCAAGGTGAGTAGAGGAAACAGCAAGCAGTCTTGCAGTGTTCTGAGACATAGCACCCCTGACTGGAGTGGCACATGTGTGGATAGCCTATCCTGCACTCGTTGATCATTTGCGACAGGAATCTTGTCCTCTGATACATAAGCAGTCATGGAGTGCAACAGTGAGGTCCCTGATGAGAGTGCATCTCTTAGACAAACACATTGACTATTCACAGATGTGTGTTTATGAAGAGGTAACATTTTTTAGGATTTCACTGGTATCCTATGTACCCTATGTATCCTATGCAGATGATAACCAACTTATTTTATCACTGACTGCATGCTCCATAGATTGTGCTGCGAACTCCAAGAACTGTTTGATCACCGTTACTAACTGGATGCTTGCCAACAGCCTGAGTCTAAATGCCAAAAAAAGAGAGATTCTCCTGTTCGGAAAACGCTCGAAAATTTTTGATGAGTATTTGCCGAGTGTGTTAGGTTCTCCCCATGACCAAACCTATCGTTCAAAAATTAGGAATTTTGCTTGATGCCTCGTTATCTTTCGAGTCACAAACCAAAGCGCCATCCTCTGTTTGTTTTACCACTCTTAGAAGCCTTAAACCAATCATTGGCTTCTTTCATCCCCTGGTTCCAGCCATTAATCATCTACCATCTCGACATTTGCTATAATCTATACTTGGGTGCTATGAAGCATGTGAAAAACAGACTGCAGCTTATTTGCAATGCAGTGGCAAGACTATTATTCCATCTGGAGGAGCTCTGAGCACCACCCCTGGGGTGGTGATGGACAGGGGAGTGGTCACGCCCCTTTCCTTTGTCCAGTTTCACACCAGAGGAGGTACTGGGGGTCCCTGAACCAGTATAGACTGGATTATGCAAGGAGGGCACTATCTGGGCCCTTCAAAGCATTTCCAGAGGCTTGGGAAGGCTACCCCTCCCAAGCCTGTAACACCTATTTCCAAAGGGAGAGGGTGTTACACCCCTATCCCAAATGAAATCCTTTGTTCTGCCTTCCTGGGCTTGAGCTGCTCAAGCAACAGGAGGACAGAAACCTGTTTGAGAGGTGGCAGCAGCTGTGACTGCCTGGAAAACCTGAGAAAGCTGGAGTGGTAATACTGGGGGTCCTCTAAGGAGCCCCCAGAGTGCATGGAACCATACTGCCAATGCTTGCAAAAGCATTGGGGTATGATTCCAACATGCTTGATACCAAACATGGCTATGTTTGGCATTACCTTTATTTATCTGGACATAGCTAGTGACCTATGCCTAGTGCACGGGTAAAATGGCGCCCCTGCCCTCACAAAGTCCGGAAAAATGGTCCTGGAGGTCATGAGGGCACCTCTGCTAGTTCAGGGGTGCCCTCACCCACAGGTACTCTGCACCCTGCCCTCAGGGTTGAAGGGCCTGCTATAGGGTTGACTTCTAAGTGACCTGGGGCAGTGTAAATGGCAGTGAAAGGGTGCATGCACCGTTTCACACTGGCTGCAATGGCAGTCCTGTGGAAGCCTTTGCTTGGGTTCCCTATGGGTGGCAAACAATATACTGCAGCCCATAGGGATCCCCTGGAACCCCAATTCCCTGGGTACCTAGGTACCATATACTAGGGACTTATAAGGGGCACCAGTATGCCAATTGTGTTTAAGATACTGGGTTACCAGTATCCTTTAACCATAATTAATGGAGAGATGTAGGAGGCTGGCCTGGCTTGTAGTGGGTACCAATGGTACTTACTCCTCATGCCAGGTCCAGTTATCCCTTATTAGTAGAGTGTAGTAGTGTTCTAGCCACTCAGACTGATAGAGGTAGTTATAGCAAAGCAGCCAAGGCTGAACTAGGAGACATGCAAAGCTCATGCAATATCACGTATATCATACAGGTACTATATCATAAGAAAGACAATACTCATAGTTACTAAAAATAAAGATACTTTATTTTAGTGGCAATGTGCCAAAAATATCTCAGAGGATATACTCCCTTAGGAGATAAGAATCATACGCAAAATATACACAACTAACCACATCAGGTAAGTAAAACAGTCAGAAAGTAGTGCAAACACTGTAATACACAATAGGATGCAATAGGCCTAGGGGCAACACAAACCACATACTAAGAAAGTGGAATGCGAACCACAAATGCACCCCTAGGCAAGTGTAGAGGGTCGCTGGGAGTGTGAGAAAACACTAAGGTGGTAATTCTGACCTCGGCGGTAAAAGGCGCCTACCGCCGGTCAGAAATCCTCCATAATCCCGCCGCGGTCGCGGAAACCCGCCACGGTCATTCTGACCCGCAGAAGGCAAACCTCCGAAAATCCGACCGCCACAACAGACCGCCAGACCAGCGGTCGGCGGAAAGGTGGAGGTGACCAAACCTCCACCGCCACGCCAACAGAAATACGCCCATCCCATTACGACCCACGAATCCACGCGGCGGTCATTCAAACGCGGTATTCCATCGGCGGGACACACCGCCGCGGTCAGAATACACACAAACGAACAAAACTCAGCCACATTGGACGATTTGAATCCCACACACCTGATACACATACACACACCACTCCCACACACACAATACAATATAAAACACACACCCACATCACCAACAAACCCCTACGCTAAAAACTTCGGAAAGAAGGCAAGAGCGAGACACCAGCATCCAAAAAATAACAGCCACAGCCACTCAACACCATCACCCACACACTATCCACACACAAAACAACACACACCACCACACTCAACTCACTTAAATACACATACTCCACCCCACACATCATACACACCACCCCATGGCACCCCAAAGACAACCCCGCTTCACAGACGAAGAACTCAGGGTCATGGTGGAGGAAATCGTTCGGGTAGAGCCCCAGCTGTTCGGCACACAGATACAATACACCAGCATTGCCCGGAGGACGGAGCTATGGCAGAGGATTGTCGACAGGGTGAACGCAGTGGGACAGCACCCCAGAAATCGGGAAGACATCAGGAAGCGATGGAACGACCTACGGGGGAAGGTGCGTTCCATGGTATCCAGGCACAACATCGCCGTGCAGAAGACTGGCGGAGGACCCCCACCTCAACCCCCACAATTCACATCATGGGAGGAGGAAGTCTTGAACATCCTGCATCCTGACGGCCTCGCAGGAGTCGGCAGAGGAATGGATACTGGTAAGTTGAAGCTTCAATACTGCTTCCCCCCCACCTGCATGCCAAATCAGACCCCAACCCTCACCCCCATCCTCGAACCCCACCCTCACCCCCACCCCCATCCTCACCCCCACCCTCACCCCCACCACCATCCTCACCCCCACCACCATCCTCACCCCCACCCCCAGCACACCTATTCCCCGCCAATGTCTCACCATCACAACCCACACATCCCAAAACCTAGGCCTGCATGCGTCCACTAAGCATGGACACCCATCACCAAAGCATGCCCAATGCATATACACATCCCCCCCACAAGCCACCCTCACCAAAGCCCCCACACACGAATGCCAGCACTTGGGGACACGAGAACCCACAGATACACCCATATGCGACACATTTAAACTATAACCATACCTCTATACCCCTGCAGGACCCGACCGTCAACACACCGCGGCGGAGGGGCCAGAATTCTCCACACCCCCCACCCAAGAGGCCGTCAGCGATGACAGCAGCTCTGTCGACCTGGACACCGATGACCAGCCCGGACCATCGGGGACCTCTGGACAGTCGGTTCCCCTCACACAGGCCCAGGCCACTACAGACCCAAACCCCTCTGGGAACACCAGCACAGCTCCCACCCAGCGGGCCCATGCCTCTGTCTCCAGGGCGCGTCAATCTGCGGTGTGTCTACCACTACAGGGCACCCAGGATAACCCACCACCCCAACAACAACAGGGACCTGGGGGCAATGGTAGTGGGCACACCGGCCAGGGGGCAGAGGCCCAGGGAAACAGGGGAACTCGGCGGGCAGCTGTGCGACAGGGGGGGAGGAGAGGCCCAGGGAACCCACTCTCCACGAGGTCCTCACCACCATCATGGGAGCATACAACCGCTCCCAGGAGACGATGGCGACGGTACTGGCCCGGTTCCAGTTGATCCAGGTGCTGCAGGAGGAACACTATCGGGGGTACAGGGAGGACATCAGAGCCATCAACACCACCCTGGTTACCATGGTAGGGCTGCTGCAGGACCTCGTAAACAGCAGGGCGGACACTGAACAACACCCAAGGGCCCCTGCCACTAGCCTGGACCAAGAACAGCCATCCACCTCCGCCGGCGCTAGTGGACAGGAGGCCCCCGCACAGCAGCAGCCCACCAGACCCCCACCTCCTGCAGGAGAAGAACCACCCCGCAAGAGGGCCCTGGGATCTCGCAAGAAGACAGAGTAGGATGTCAAGACCCCCGCCAGCAAAGGATACCACCTGATGTCATCCCACTGTCCCACATTGTCACCCTGTCCATCCTTGAACTGCCCATGCTCCATCTCTCCACAGGCCTCTGGACAATACACCTGTGTGACTGTTACTCTGGACTCTGCCATGGACATTCCTTCACCATAGCCCCCACCCACTTGAAACCACCCATCCCATTTTGAGCACTTCAATAAACACCTATTTTGCACCAAAATATCAGGAGTCTGGCTGTGATTTCAATAGATTGTAATTGACATGACAGTGCAAATATGTCCTTGTACATGGTGAAGTCAACAAACAGCTGCCACAAAGCTGTAGTCCATGGGGAAACGAAGCACAGGACTCGTAGTGGGGACCCCAGATCTGAAATAGGGAGGGAAAAGCCAAAACTCAGTCATCATACACTGGGGCAAATAGACAGGCAGCAGAGATGCTGGAGAGTAGTTAACATTTACTAAATTATCTTTGAAATGTTACCTGTGTCCTATTGGAAGTACTGTTCAATGATTCTGTTCCTGTTGTCTGTTTCAGCCCCGTCGTCTTCCTCCTCGTCACTCTCCTCAGGTTCCACCGCTGCCACAACACCACCGTCTCGACCATCCTCCTGCAGGAAAGGCACCTGGCGGCGCAAAGCCAGGTTGTGAAGCATGCAGCAGGCCACGATGATGTGACACACCTTCTTAGGTGAGTACATTAGGGATCCACCTGTCATATGCAGGCAGCGAAACCTGGCCTTTAGGAGGCCAAAGGTGCGTTCGATCACCCTCCTAGTACGCCCATGGGCCTCATTGTACCGTTCCTCTGCCCTGGTCCGGGGATTCCTTACTGGGGTCAGTAGCCACGACAGGTTGGGGTACCCAGAGTCCCCCACTAGCCATACACGGTGTCTCTGTAGCTGTTCCATCACGTAAGGGATGCTGCTATTCCTGAGGATGTAGGCGTCATGCACTGACCCTGGGAATTTGGCATTTACATGCGAGATGTACTGGTCAGCCAAACACACCACCTGGATGTTCATTGAATGGTAATTTTTTCTGTTCCTGTACACCTGCTCCCTGTCTCTTGGGGGAACCAAAGCCACATGGGTCCCATCAATGGCACCAATTACGTTGGGAATATGTCCAAGGGCGTAGAAATCACCCTTCACTGTAGCCAATTCGCCCACCTCAGGGAAAATTATGTAGTTCCTCACGGATTTCATCAGGGCAGACAACACTCTGGATAACACCTTCGAAAACATGGGCTGAGACATCCCGGAAGCAATTCCCACGGTTGTCTGAAATGACCCACTTGCCAAGAAATGTAGTACTGACATGACCTGCACCAGAGGGGGAATCCCTGTGGGTTGGCGGATGGGGGACATCAGGTCGGGCTCCAGCTGGGCACACAGTTCATGGATAGTGGCACGGTTAAGACGGTAGGTCAGGATAATGTGGCGTTCTTCCATTGTCGACAGGTCCACCAGCGGTCGGTAAACGGGAGGATTCATCCGTCTCCTCGCCCAACCCAGCGGACGGTGCCTAGGAAGGACAACATGGAGCACACAGTCAAGCAACCCAGAGGTACGTACTCACAGCTAGCACAGTATACGATTCTCTATGCAGTGAATGGCGTGTCTGAGTGGCTATGCAAGGCCTAGGCCTGTGTGACGCAGTTGAAATTGAGCCATGTGGGCCCTGGAAATGGCGGCTGCCTGACCTGTGAAGTGTGACAATGGGATGTGAGGTCAATGCGCTGGCGTGGCACACCGCGGCGGGCGGCGGGCGGCGGGCGAAGACCGCGGCGCGAAGCCGCATTGGTTAACATTGAAGCCTATGGGTTTCAGGAGCCAATGGCGAAGGGCACCGGCGGTGGCGGGACGCACCGCCGCGGTACGCACCGCCGCGGACGTGACCGCCATTTTCTATCTACTTATCCACTTGCGACTTGAACTTTCACAGGAGAGGACCTATACTGCAAGTGTTGCTGTGACCTCGGTCTGGAAGGGACAATGGCTGCTGCGACTGGGGAAAGGGCCCCTGCCTTCACTGGAGAGGAGTTGGAGAAACTTGTGGATGGGGTCCTCCCCCAGTATGCGCTACTCTACGGTCCTCCAGACCAACAAGTGAGTTTAATTCAATATGGATTTGGGGCCACTGGCTGGCTTGGGGGCCTGGCGGGGATGGGGGGCATGTTGGGGCTGGCGGGGGGCCTGGCGGGGATGGGGGGCATGTTGGGCATGGCGGGGGGCCTGGCGGGGATGGGGGGCATGTTGGGCATGGCGGGGGCATGGCGGGGGGCCTGGCGGGGATGGGGGGCGTTGGGCCACTGGAAAGGAAAATGCTGAGAAACTTGAACGTGGTATTTCTCCCTCCCTGTACGTGTCACATAGGTCCGCGCCCATGAGAAGATCGGGATTTGGCGTGCCATCGCCAAGGAAGTCCGGGCCCTGGGGGTCCACCATCGACGGGGCACCCACTGCCGCACGAGGTGGGAGGACATCCGCCGCGGGACCAAGAAGACCGCCGAGTCTCTGCTGGGGATGGCCTCCCAACGTAGGCGGGGTGCCTGCCGTCAACTGAGCCCCCTGATGTTCCGGATCCTGGCGGTGGCCTACCCTGAATTGGATGGGCGCGTGAGGGCAGCACAGCAGACACAAGGGGGTGAGTACAAGCATTATCTACTCTGTTGTCGCGCAGTGGAGGTGTCTGGGTGGGGGAGGAGGGCTGGGGGTCCCCCTAGGCCAGGGCGATATCTGTAGGCTGGGCACCCCCGTAAGCCCCTGTGTCCCCAGCCACCACCCTCAGTAGTTTGTCAGTACAGCCATCCCTGGGCCGTGTCATCCATGGGTGCAGTTGTCAACTCTAGGCGTGTAGGGCATGTTCCACGGAATGCGTAGTGTACCCCAAGTGCGCAAGTTAGTGCAGGGGGCATCTGTGTCTGTCATGTCCGCTAACTGTACCGGAGATCCATGTACTCAATATCCCTTTATTTCTCTCTCCCCCCCCCTTTTTGTTTGTCTTTCTGTGCTTGTGTGCATCAGCATCATCAGGCGGAGGAGAAGTGGCATCGGGGCAGGAGGGAGCTGCATCTCACATGGCCCAGGAGGGCCATGCCACAGAGTCAGACTGGACCAGTGAGACGGAGGGCGAGGGGAGCTCCACGACGGGGACGACTGGACCCTGCAGCGACACGGACACGTCCTCGGAAGGGGGCTCCCTTGCGGGGGTGGCACCATCCGTGCCCCCTGCCATTACAGGTACAGCCGCCACCCAGCGCACCATCTCCGCCCTCCCAGCAGCCCCTCAGCGTTCGCCCCGTGCCCGCTCTGCCAGGAAGCCGGGCATCTCCTTCGCCCCAGGCACCTCAGGCCCTGCCCCTGTTAACCCCGCTGCCCTCAGTGAGGAGGTCATTGACCTCCTCCGAACGCTCATTGTTGGGCAGACTACCCTTTTGAATGCCATCCAGGGGGTGGAGAGGGAGGTTCATCGCAGCAATGCGTACCTGGAGGGCATTCATTCGGGTCAGGCTGCCCATCAGCGATCGTTCCAGGCTCTGGCCTCAGCACTGACGGCAGCCATTGTCCCTGTCTCCTGCCTGCCTCTACTAACTCCCTCCTCCCAGTCTCCTGTTCCTCTGCCTGTCCCACCCACACCATCAGACCAGCCTGCACACACCTCAACACCCAAGAGAAGCTCATCCAAACATAAGCACCACAGATCACGCAGACATTCACACACGCAACATTCCGATGCAGACATGCCAACAGTCACTACCACCTCTGTGACCCCCACCTCCTCGTCTCCCTCCTCCCTCCCTGTGACGTCTACACTCACACCTCCATTCACCTCACCATCAGCCAATGTTTCCATCACCAGCACACCCTCCACTCCAGTCCGCACACGTGCAGTCACCACCCCCACTGCCATTTACACGTCCCCTGTGTCCTCTCCCACTGTGTCTGTCACCCCCTCTTCCACACCACACAAACGCAGCCACCCACCCACCCAACAGCCATCCACCTCACGACAGCCTATCCCTCCTGCACCTGCACCCAAAGACAGCAAACGTGACTCACCTACAACCACATCCTCTCCCTCCACTCCCATTCCCACTGTACCTACCACTCTCCATTGTCCCAAGAAGCTCTTCCTCGCCACTACTAACTTCTTTCCTGACCCTGAGCCCCCCCTCCTTCTCGTCGGGGTAAGAAGAGCACCTCAGCCACCACCAGCCCTGCAGCCCCCTTGACAAGGGTGCAGGGGTATTGGAGCCCGCCAGCCCGCATGTCTGGATCTTCGCCCAGCAGCAAGGGGACAGCCAGCCCACCCCCTGGGAAGAGGAGCAGAAGGCGGAAGGGTCGCCGCAGGAGCCCGCCTTCTACATCCCCCCCGGACACCACCCAGAGACAGTCACCAGCCACAGCTCCAAAGGGAGGAAAGGGCCACAGGCCCACGACTAAGGAAGGCAAGGGCAGCAAGTCGGAGAGGTCAGGCAGCAGGCCTGCTGCCCAGGAGGAGCCCACAACCCCCATAGCCGCTGCCCCGGGAGGAACCGGCACAGCTGCCCCGGGAGAGCCCACCACCCCCATAGCCGCTGCCCAGGGAGGACCCAGCCCAGCTGGCCAGGAGGGCCCCACCACCCACAGCCCAGGTGGGCAGTGAAGGAGCACCATCCCCGCTGCCCAGGAGGGCACCACCAGGCAATTAGCAGTTGGCCATAGACCGGCCGCCGTCTCCAGAACCGCTGAACTGGGCCCCGCCGTCTCCAGAACCGCTGAACTGGGCCCCGCCGTCTCAAGAACCGCTGAACTGGGCCCCGCCGTCTCAAGAACCGCTGAACTGGGCCCTTCAGGGCAAGAACCGCTGGCCCTTTGGCAGACGTGGCAGGGCAGGATCTATCTCGGGCAGGGCTGCAGGATGTCCTCTGGCCAACTTGCCTCCTCCAGTGGCAGTGGGGTCTGTTATGGACTATATGGACTGTGGCTTTGCTCTCCCCAGGATGGCCCAGTGGGCAGGCCACCCACTGTATGGACTGTATGGACTGTGGCTTTGCTCTCCCCAGGATGGCCCAGTGGGCAGGCCACCCACTGTATGGACTGTATGGACTGTGGCTTTGCTCTCCCCAGGATGGCCCAGTGGGCAGGCCACCCACTGTATGGACTGTATGGACTGTGGCTTTGCTCTCCCCAGGATGGCCCAGTGGGCAGGCCACCCACTGTATGGACTGTATGGACTGTGGCTTTGCTCTCCCCAGGATGGCCCAGTGGGCAGGCCACCCACTGTATGGACTGTATGGACTGTGGCTTTGCTCTCCCCAGGATGGCCCAGTGGGCAGGCCACCCACTGTATGGACTGTATGGACTGTGGCTTTGCTCTCCCCAGGATGGCCCAGTGGGCAGGCCACCCACTGTATGGACTGTTTGGACTGTGGCTTTGCTCTCCCCAGGATGGCCCAGTGGGCAGGCCACCCACTGTATGGACTGTTTGGACTGTGGCTTTGCTCTCCCCAGGATGGCCCAGTGGGCAGGCCACCCACTGTATGGACTGTTTGGACTGTGGCTTTGCTCTCCCCAGGATGGGCCAGTGGTCATGGAGTCCCCTCGTGGATCTGGCGTCGTGTACTCAAGTGGCTGAGGTGCCCCCCCTTCCCTTCCCCCTGAGGTGCCTGTCCTATTTTCTTTCTGATGCCCCTGCAGTGTTCTCTCCGTGGAGTTCTTGTCGTGGGACTGGGCCTTACCCCTTTGCACAGGACCCCTGTGATCCACGGACAGTGGTTGGACTACATTTAGTAGCTGTATATATTTTGTACATAGTTTATTTATTTATTGGGATTACTGGTGTACATATTTCAATATATCTGCCCGTTTATGATCTCTTCTTTTGGTCTTTGCATTATTTCGGAGGGGGGTGGTTTGTGGGTTGTGACAGTGATCTGTGGGAATGCATTGATGTGTGTGTTGTAGTGGGTGTGGGTGGGTGGGTGTGTGCCGGTAATCTTTTCCCTCCCCTGTGTCGTAGGTGCCGTACTCACCGATGTCTTCCGCGCCGCCGGGCGTGCTCCTGGTATATGAGCAGGAATAGGAGTGCGGGGATGACCTGCAACTCTGGCTCCATACTGCCGGAATCTCGCGTGGAGTGCGTAGAGGTGAGCGTTTTCCCGTTCGTAGTCTGTTTCCGCCGTGTTCTTATCAGCGGTGCTCCCGCCCCGGAAAAGGTGGCAGATTGGTGGGTCGTAATAGGGTGGGCGGTACTTTGTCTGCCGCCGGGCTGTTGGCGGGAACCGCCGCGCTGTTTGTTTGTACCGCTGTGGCGGTCGGAGTGTTAAGTTGGCGGGCTGTGTTGGCGGTTCCCGCCAGGGTCAGAATTGCATATTTTAGACCGCCGGCCTGTTGGCGGCTTGGCCGCCGCTTTATCACCGACCGCCAGGGTCAGAATGAGGGCCTAAGGGTGTAAAGGAGACCCCACCCCAAGACCCTGGAAAGTAGGAGTAAAGTACTATTATTTCCCCCAAAACACACTTAAGTCATGATAAAGGATTTTGCAAGGACCACAACAGACTGCAAATCACTGAAGATGGATTCTTGCACCTGAAGACCTGCAAAGGAAGAGGACCAAGTCCAAGAGTCGCTAAAGTGTCTGGGGGGGCAGGAGCCCACTAAACCCCGGATGAAGGTGCAAAAGGGCTGCCTCCGGTTGGAAGAAGCTGCAGGTTTTGCAACAACGAAAGGAGTTAGGAAGCTCTTCTTCATGCAGAAGATGCCCCACAGCATGCTGGAGGAAGCAGCGTTGTTTCCTTGGCAAAATACTGCAAACAAGCCATGCTACCTGCAAGAGTCGTGGTTGGAGAAAAAGGGTACTGCCTTGGCCCAGGAAGGACCAGGATGTTGCCACTTGGGAGAGGAGACAGAGGGGGCTTTCGGCAACGTATAGAGCCCATGGACATGAAGGAAGCACCCACAGAAGTCCTTGAATTCAAGTTCAAGAATACTGAACAGGGCGGTCATCTCAACACTACAAAGAGAGGTCCCAGGACACCGGAGGTCAACTCAGGGAGCTGAGCATCGCAGGACGGAGTGCTGGGGACCAAGTCTCGGATGTGCATGCAAGATTTCTTGGAAATTTGCACAGAAGCCCTTGTATCTGCAGATCACGCAGTACACAGGATTACTGTCTGGGGAGGGGAGGCAAGGACTTACCTCCTCCAAGTTTGGACAGTTGGACATCTGGACAGTCTGGGTCACTTTGGTCCACTGCCTGTGTTCCAAGGGCCATGCTCATCAGGATAAGAGGGGACCCAGAGTACCGGTGAAGCTGAAGTTTGGTGCCTGCTGAATCAGGGGGAAGATTCCGTCGACCCGCAGGAGTTTTCTTCATGGCTTCCAGTGCAGGGTGAAGGCAGGCAACCCTCAGAGCATTCACCACCAGGAACCAGTCAAGAAAGCCGGCAGGATTAGGCGCTACAATGTCGCTGGTAGTCTTCTGGCTACTTTGTTGCAGTTTTGCAGGTGTCCTGTAGCCGTCAGTGGTCGATCCTTGGCAGAAGTCAAAGAGAGAAGTGCAGAGGAACCCTGATGAATTCTTGCAAGTCGTAATCTGAGGAAAAGCCCACTGGAGAGACCTTAAATAGCCCTCAGAGGAGCATTGGCCACCTAGTCAGGTATGCACCTATCAGGAGGGGTTTCTGATGTCACCTGCTGGCACTGGCCACTCAGAGGCCTCCAGAGTGCCCCCACACATCTGGAAACAAGATGGTAGAGGTCTTAGACACACTGGAGGAGCTTTGAGCACCACCCTTAGGGTGGTGAGGGACAGAGGAGTGGTCACTCCCCTTTCCTTTGTCCAGTTTCACGCCAGAGTAGGGACTGGGGGTTCCCTAAACAGGTGTAGACTGGCTTATGCAAGGAGGGCACCATCTGTGCCCTTCGAAGCATTTCCAGAGGCTGGGAGAGGCTACCCCTCCCCAGCCTTTAACACCTATTTAAAATGAGAGAGGGTGTAACACCCTGCTCTCAGAGGAAATGCTTTGTTCTGCCTTCCTGGAACTGGGCTGCCCAGACCCCAGGAGGGCAGAACCCTGTCTGTGGGTTGGCAGCAACTGTAGCTGCAGAGAAAACCTCAGAGAGCTGGTTTGGCAGTACTGGGGGTCCATAGTGGAGCCCCCAGGATGCATCAAATTGGCTCCCCAATACCATATTCCGAATGAGGGGACAATTCCATGATCTTAGAGATGTTACATGGCCATATTCGGAGTTACCATTGGGAAGCTACCTATAGGACTATATGTAGTGCACACGTGTAATGGTGTCCCCGCACTCACAAAGTCTGGGGAAATGGCCCTGAACTATGTGGGGGCACCTTTGCTAGTGCAAGGGCGCCCTCACACTTAGTAGTTTTGCTCCTAACCTTCAGCAAGTGAAGGTTAGACATATAGGTGACTTTCAAGTTACTTAAGTGCAGTGAAAATGGCTGTGAAATAACGTCTGCGTTATTTCACTCAGGCTGCAATGGCAATCTTATATAAAGGTTTGTCTGAGCTCCCTATGGGTTGCAAAAGAAATGCTACAGCCTATGTGGATCTCCTGGAACCCTAATGCCCTGGGTACCTAGGTACCATATACTAGAGACTTATAAGGGGGGTCCAATATGCCAATTGAAATTGGTAAACTTAGTCACTAGCCTATAGTGACAAATGTAAAGGCATAGAGACCATAAGCACTGAGGTTCTGATTAGCAGAGTCTCAGTGACATAGTTAGGCACTACACAGGCATACACATTTAGGCCACAAACTATGAGTACTGTGGTCCTGGCTAGCAGGATCCCAGTGAGACAGGCGAAAACATACTGATATACATGTAAAATTAGGAGTAACATACAAAGAAAGATGATTCTTTCGTACAAGAAAGCATAACTACTGGGGTCCTGATTAGTAGGATCCCAATTGATACAGTCAAACGCACTGACAAACAGGCCAAAAGTGGGGTAACCATGCTACAGAGAGGCTACTTTCCTACACCTGGCACTGCCCCTGCCCCTCCCACAGCAAAGTCTTCGACCCCCACATAAACATAGGTCACCCCTCCCAAAACCAAAGACCCTCCCTCAAAGTCGAAGACTAAGGGCAAACCCCGCTCCAAACCCAAACTAAAGGACCACCTCCCAACCCAAGCCCCCTGCTCGCCCCCCCCTCACCTCTGAGGTGCTTGTCTGCCCCATTGATGAGCCTGCCATGTGGAGGCCACTTTGCAGTCAGGAGTCAAGTTGGGGCCAGAGACATTGACCAGTGTACTTGGGGCACTGTAAACAACTGGAGTGGCCAGTAGGCCCATGTTGTACATAGTTATTGTGGACATCATACTCTATAAATTTCTTATATCTGCACTAGTGAACCATATGTGTCGAGGGTTACAAACTTGTCCTGCCTTTCCTTCCACATGTATGTGTAGTATGTATGCAATTTGGTGAGGGTCTTCTGTGTATGTCATGTGTTTGTGTAGCAGCATGAGTTGTGTGGGTGAGTTGTGCTATTGACTTGCTGTAAGGTGTTGTGTTGATGTTGTGTGGCATTGTGTGGTAGTGGTGTATGTGTTATGACGCATCTGTGATGTACTTTGTGCATTGGGTAGACATGGCATGTGATTTGACACATTTGGCAGTGTTATTGTTTGTATTGGTTGTGTGCTGTTGTCACATGTTGCTGCCAGTATGTGTTTTCCTGTGGAGGTGTACGGTGTGCCCCTCTGCCAATGCGTTTGTGTGGTTACAATGGTGTTGTCGCTGTGTGACTCAGTGGTGTTGCGTGTAGATGTGTTTGACAGTGGGGGTAGTGTGTGTAGTGTGTGTGTGTGGTGTGGTGTGTGTATGATACGCGTATGTTGGTTGTGGTGAGTGTTGTTTTTGTGTGAGTGTGTGTAGATGTGCTTGTAAGCTGGTATGGTGTATGTTTGTGTGTGTGTGTAGATAGCCGTGCCTGTGTTGTATGTTGTGTGTGTACTGATCACCTTCCCTCCAGTGTGTGTTAAGTGAGTGTACTTATGGTGGCTGTTTTTGTTGCCGTCACTGGTTCTGGAGTTGTATGTCCAACAGGAGCAGTGGGAAGACTTCAAGTTTGGGTTCCTTGGCGGCTGTGGACATGTCTGTGTTCCTGAAGGTGAGTGTCTCCTTTTATATTGTTAGTTTCTGCCAGGCTTTTTATGGCGGTGAGACCGCCCCGGAAATCCTAGCAGTTTGCAACCTTGTAATATGGTCAGCGGAAACATGGTCTCCGCTGGCCTCAAGATCCCTGCCGTCGGATGTGGCAGTCTGTCCGCACTGGCGGTACTGGCGGTGTATTGGCTGTTTTCTGTTGGGAACACCGCCATGTTCATATTATGGCGGTCTTCTCCGCTGGGCCGCTGGCAGTGCGACTGACATTGTCACCATGGCGGTCCTAGGACCACCAAACTCGTAATCACCACCTCAGTCACATCTGAATTCATCTGCATACTGAATGGGTCTACCTGGGCAGGGAGGGTGGGGGGGTCTTACATTTCAAAGGGCAGTGGCTTGCCCCAACTCAAAGGACTGATAACCTACCCACAGGGATCCTGGCAGCCAGGGCATTCAAGAAAGGGAAACTTGAACACATAACTGCTCTTTCCCACATAATATCACATTATCCTGGAGTCATAATGCAAATGAGTACATAAGGAAAACCGTGTGTAACTTACACTATTAACATCTAATGTCCACTTATATAAATTTACATCCATAGTTATATTTGTACTTTACAGTTGCCTTTGGTCAGTTTTGTGAATATCAATGTAGATCGCAGCTTTAGAGCTGGGTGGCTTGCTGCCCAGGAGTTGACAGTAATGCCACATTCCATCTGAACTCTGAGCTATTTTTGTTACATATTTCAGTGAATGAAAATGTTAAGCATATAGCAAGACTTACTTATGGTTGTAGCTGGTACTCACTGAGACAGCCTATACCACCATCCAAAGAGCTGTAGTAGTTAAACTATTTTCATGTTGACGTTGCAATGCTACCTGCAGTCACATGCTTAATCCTCTTACACTCAGATTTGACAGCTTTCCTACTGGTCTTGTCCATCACCTAGTACTTTACCAGACATTAAATGAGCCACCAACAACTGAACAGGCATGGGATAGGTGAAGAGGTCAGTCACATACTGATGACCATTCAGAGATCTCTAATCTATTCCACCACACAGGACCGAACTAGTGGCACACTACAACCACTTTTTACATTGCACAATGGCATTTAGGTTGGGAGGTGATAGTAACAAAGACCATTCCAGCAGATCTCCTCACTATTTCTCTCTTTAACCATGCCTACTCCGGACCAAAAAACTTTAAACAAATAATCAGGTTGAAAAAACCAGAGCAGTAACCAGCTAAGTAGAGTATAATCATTAGATATAACATAAAGGGACCTCCAGAGCTATTCAAAGTTGCCTGCTTACTAATAACCATAAAGAGGACATCTGTCTCTCACATCTGTCACATCTGTCACATCTGTCACATCCTTCTCTACTACACTACTGAACACTTCTGGGCAGATTTATGAAAAGTGGCGCTGAACTTAACGCAGCACCATTTTTCTTACACACCTTAGTGCCACCTTAACGCCACAATGACTGCCCTGTGAACAAACGGCACACTATGGCAGTAGTTAGGGAACTGTCATCAAAACTTTTGACGGGAGTTCGGCGCTTTGCAGGATTAGCATCTAAAATGTTGACGCTAATCCGGCAAAGCCCACAGAGGCCAATTGAATACAATGGGAGCCTCCTTTTTAACACCTGCTCTGATCAGGCAATAAAAATGCAGATAAAAAGGATGCAAAGAAATCTAGGTTCCTTTGCACCATTTCCCACCCCCCCCTAATGAGGGAATTCCCCTTGCATACATTTGCCTGTCGCAAGCATAATCTGGTGCAAGGGGTTGCAAAGTAACACAACGCCTGCATTACGCCACTTTGTAAATCTGGCGTGGCGTTTTGGGCCATTTATCACCAGATTAGCATAAAAAAAGTCAGAAAAGGTCCATTCTGAAAACACCTCTGCTTCTTTTTCCCACTGTCTGGGAGCAGTACACAAAGACCAGCTGTTAGCTACAACTAATCAAGTGACCCAGGCAGCAGACCCTAAATCGTTAGGACAAGAAAGTACCAACTTTTTAAAAGTGCAATATTCAGTACTGTGACTTAAAATGTTACTGTGCCATTAAGGAGGGCTCCAAACTGCAATTCTTTGGGCACCAAACTTGGAATTACCACCTGCTCCTAAGTGGGAAAATGATCACTTATTAAATGTAATATGTCAAGTCAATGTTATCTTATGGGAGAGGTAGGCCTTGCAGTAGAGAAAAACAAATGTAGGAGTTTTTCACACCCAGGGCATGTCAAATTTAAAAGTGCATGCCCAACGTTTTAAATACAATGCACCGTACCCTATAGGCTTTCTACGGACTACCCTAGGCATTACTTTTCCGTATTAAAAAGGAAGGTTTAGGCTTGGTAAAAGATTTATTTTGTCAGATCGGATTAGCACACTAAAACTGCACATGCAGGCTACAATGGCGTGATACAAGCTTTTGTGCCAAGCTACCAGAGAGTTAAGCACAGGTTACTTTGGGGTTACTTTTGTTTCACCCTGACAGAGATTGTAGTTACTGCTTCGGTAGGGGTTGACCCCCCTCATCCTGTAATCCAGCTTCCAGCAAACACTAATTATGACTGTAATAGCACATTTTAAGAAGCTACAGAGCAAAGTAGACAGAACAATTCTATGGAATTCAGACAAGTAGTTTGGAAATTTCAGTTACTCCTGGGCTGTGTAAATCTTCTGTTGCTTACCCAAGACAATAAAGAATGAGAACATATTCATCACTCTAAATAAATTTCCTAATACTACAGCTGTCAATAATTATCAACTTACTCCATGCAGTGGAGACATTAAATGGAGCTTGCTAATACTAAATGGTAGCAGTATGATCTTGAAAGAACAGTGCCACCTTATTTTAAAAATATTTTCCAGCTGGGCATAGATTTTAATTCATTATCTCCAATTCTGCAATAGCTTTGTAAATCGTATCAGTGTTGCTCAGTGTTATGTCGATCATTTCCACAAGCTTTGCTTTCATGAAATGATCTTGGTTGTATTCATAGAGCCAATGCAAGCATTTTACTGCACATGCGGGACAAAATCAAGCCTAAATAGAAAATAGCCCATGTAAATGTTCATGGCAGTGGCTTATGTATCAGACTATGACCCACAACCATGACGAGTATCTTTCCACAAATTACCTCTAGGTCTACTGATGCAGAAAAAATGGCAACCAATAGTCCTCTTTATGACATAGAATTTCAAAACCAGAATACCAACTGACTAAAATACTGTGGCCTAAGTATTGTTTACAAAAGAATTGCAACACTGCAGTTCCTAACTGTAGGAAATTAGGTTTTTGATTGGGTTTTGGATTGAGAGGGGTGAAGATTCTTTTACAGCAATTACCATAATCCTTGTCAGGGTGAACCACAAAAGTCAATAAATTAGCCTTTGCTTAACCCCTTCGCTGCCAGGCCTTTTCCCCCTCCTGTGCCAGGCCTTTTTTTGCCTATTTGGGGCAGTTCGCGCTTAGGCCCTCATAACTTTTTTTCCACATAAGCTAACCAAGCCAAATTTGCGTCCTTTTTTTCCAACATCCTAGGGATTCTAAAGGTGCCCAGACTTTGTGGGTTCCCCTGAAGGAGGTCAAGAAATTGGCCAAAATACAGTGAAAATTTCGTTTTTTTCAAAAAAATTGGAAAAAGGGGCTGGAGAAGAAGGCTTGTGGTTTTTCCCCTGAAAATGGCATCAACAAAGGGTCTACGGTGCTAAACTCAGCAGCTTCCCAGCTTTCAGGAACAGGCAGACTTGAATCCGAAAACCCAATTTTTCAACACAATTTTGGCATTTTACTGGAGCATACCCCATTTGTGCAATTTTTTGTGCTTTCAGCCTCCTTCCAGTCAGTGACAGGAATGGTCATGAAACCAATGCTGGATCCCAGAAACCTAAACATTTCTGAAAAGTAGACAAAATTCTGAATTCAGCAAGGGGTCATTTGTGTAGATCCTACAAGGGTTTCCTACAGAAAATAACAGCTGAAAAAGAAAAATATTGAAATTGAGGTGAAAAAAACATAAATTTTTCTCTACTTTTTACTCTGTAACTTTTCCCTGCAATGTCAGATTATCGAAAGCAATATAGCGTTACGTCTGCTGGACTCCTCTGGTTGCGGGGATATATAGGGTTTGTAGGTTCATCAAGAACCCGAGGAACCCAGAGCCAATAAATGAGCTGCACCCTGCAGTTCGTTTTCATTCTATACCGGGTATACAGTAATTCATTTGCTGAAATATAAGGAGTAAAAAATAGCTATCAAGAAAACCTTTGCATTTCCAAAAAGGGCACAAGATAAGGTGTTGAGGAGCAGTGGTTATTTGCACATCTCTGAATTCCGGGGTGACCATAGTAGCACGTGAATTACATGGAATTTCTCAAATAGATGTCTTTTTTACACACACCCCTATATTTGGAAGGAATAAATGTAGAGAAAGACAAGGGGCAATAACACTTGTTTTGCTATTCTATGTTCCCCCAAGTCTCCCGATAAAAATGATACCTCACTTGTGTGGCTAGGCCTAGCGCCCGCGACAGGATATGCCCCAAAACACAACGTGGACACATCACAGAAAACAGAGCTGTTTTTAGCAAAGTGACTACCTGTAGATTTTGGCCTCTAGCTCAGCCGCCACCTAGGGAAACCTACCAAACCTGTGCATTTCTGAAAACTAGAGACCTAGGGGAATCCAAGGAGGGGTGACTTGTGTGGCTCGGACCAGGTTCTGTTACCCAGAATCCTTTGCAAACCTCAAAATTTGGCTAAAAAAACACATGTTCCTCACATTTCTGTGGCAGAAAGTTCTGGAATCTGAGAGGAGCGACAAATTTCCTTCCACCAAGCATTCCCCCACGTCTCCCGATAAAAATGATACCTCACTTGTGTGGGTAGGCCTAGCGCCCGCGACAGGATATGCCCCAAAACACAACCTGGACACATCACAGAAAACAGAGCTGTTTTTAGCAAAGTGACTACCTGTAGATTTTGGCCTGTAGCTCAGCCGCCACCTAGGGAAACCTACCAAACCTGTGCAGTTCTGAAAACTAGAGACCTAGGGGAATCCAAGGAGGGGTAACTTGTGTGGCTCGGACCAGGTTCGGTTACCCAGAATCCTTTGCAAACCTCAAAATTTGGCTAAAAAAACACATGTTCCTCACATTTCTGTGGCAGAAAGTTCTGGAATCTGAGAGGAGCCACAAATGTCCTTCCACCTAGCGTTCCCCCACGTCTCCCGATAAAAATGATACCTCACTTGTGTGGGTAGGCCTAGCGCCCGCGACAGGATATGCCCCAAAACACAACGTGGACATAT
Organism: Pleurodeles waltl; assembly: GCF_031143425.1. NCBI lineage: Eukaryota > Metazoa > Chordata > Amphibia > Caudata > Salamandridae > Pleurodeles > Pleurodeles waltl. The sequence continues at coordinate 1,064,441,111 of NC_090437.1, forward strand.
CACAGAAAACAGAGCTGTTTTTAGCAAAGTGACTACCTGTAGATTTTGGCCTCTAGCTCAGCCGCCACCTAGGGAAACCTACCAAACCTGTGCATTTCTGAAAACTAGAGACCTAGGGGGATCCAAGGAGGGGTGACTTGCGGGGCTCGGACCAGGTTCTGTTACCCAGAATCCTTTGCAAACCTCAAAATTTGGCTAAAAAAAAAAAAGGTTCCCCACATTTCTGTGGCAGAAAGTTCTGGAATCTGAGAGGAGCCACAAATTTCCTTCCACCCAGCGTTCCCCCACGTCTCCCGATAAAAATGATACCTCACTTGTGTGGGTAGGCCTAGCGCCCGCGACAGGATATGCCCCAAAACACAACGTGGACATATCACAGAAAAAAGAGCTGTTTTTAGCAAAGTGACTACCTGTAGATTTTGGCCTCTAGCTCAGCCGCCACCTAGGGAAACCTACCAAACCTATGCATTTCTAAAAACTAGAGACCTAGGGGAATCCAAGGAGGGGTGACTTGTGTGGCTCGGACCAGGTTCTGTTACCCAGAATCCTTTGCAAACCTCAAATTTGGCTAAAAAAACACATGTTCCTCACATTTCTGTGGCAGAAAGTTCTGGAATCTGAGAGGAGCCACAAATTTCCTTCCACTCAGCGTTCCCCCATGTCTCCCGATAAAAATGATACCTCACTTGTGTGGGTAGGCCTAGCGCCCGCGACAGGATATGCCCCAAAACACAACGTGGACATATCACAGAAAACAGAGCTGTTTTTAGCAAAGTGACTACCTGTAGATTTTGGCCTCTAGCTCAGCCGCCACCTAGGGAAACCTACCAAACCTATGCATTTCTGAAAACTAGAGACCTAGGGGAATCCAAGGAGGGGTGACTTGTGTGGCTCGGACCAGGTTCTGTTACCCAGAATCCTTTGCAAACCTCAAAATGTGGCTAAAAAAACACATGTTCCTCACATTTCTGTGGCAGAAAGTTCTGGAATCTGAGAGGAGCCACAAATTTCCTTCCACCCAGCGTTCCCCCACGTCTCCCGATAAAAATGATACCTCACTTGTGTGGGTAGGCCTAGCGCCCGCGACAGGATATGCCCCAAAACACAACGTGGACATATCACAGAAAACAGAGCTGTTTTTAGCAAAGTGACTACCTGTAGATTTTGGCCTCTAGCTCAGCCGCCACCTAGGGAAACCTACCAAACCTATGCATTTCTGAAAACTAGAGACCTAGGGGAATCCAAGGAGGGGTGACTTGTGTGGCTCGGACCAGGTTCTGTTACCCAGAATCCTTTGCAAACCTCAAAATGTGGCTAAAAAAACACATGTTCCTCACATTTCTGTGGCAGAAAGTTCTGGAATCTGAGAGGAGCCACAAATTTCCTTCCACTCAGCGTTCCCCCACGTCTCCCGATAAAAATGATACCTCACTTGTGTGGGTAGGCCTAGCGCCCGCGACAGGATATGCCCCAAAACACAACGTGGACATATCACAGAAAACAGAGCTGTTTTTAGCAAAGTGACTACCTGTAGATTTTGGCCTCTAGCTCAGCCGCCACCTAGGGAAACCTACCAAATCTGTGCATTTCTGAAAACTAGAGACCTAGGGGAATCCAAGGAGGGGTGACTTGTGGGGCTCGGACCAGGTTCTGTTACCCAGAATCCTTTGCAAACCTCAAAATTTGGCTAAAAAAACACATGTTCCTCACATTTCTGTGGCAGAAAGTTCTGGAATCTGAGAGGAGCCACAAATTTCCTTCCACCCAGCGTTCCCCCACGTCTCCCGATAAAAATGATACCTCACTTGTGTGGGTAGGCCTAGCGCCCGCGACAGGATATGCCCCAAAACACAACGTGGACATATCACAGAAAACAGAGCTGTTTTTAGCAAAGTGACTACCTGTAGATTTTGGCCTCTAGCTCTGCCGCCACCTAGGGAAACCTAACAAACCTGTGCATTTCTGAAAACTAGAGACCTAGGGGACTCCAAGGAGGGGTGACTTGCGGGGCTCGGACCAGGTTCTGTTACCCAGAATCCTTTGCAAACCTCAAAATTTGGCTAAAAAAACACATGTTCCTCACATTTCTGTGGCAGAAAGTTCTGGAATCTGAGAGGAGCCACAAATTTCCTTCCACCCAGCGTTCCCCCATGTCTCCCGATAAAAATGATACCTCACTTGCGTGGGTAGGCCTAGCGGCCGCGACAGGAAACGCCCCAAAGCGCAACGTGGACACAACCAACATTTTGGAAGAAAACAGTGCCTACCTGTGAATTTTGGCCTGTAGCTCAGCGGGCACCTAGGGAAACCTACCAAACCTGTGCATTTCTGAAAACTAGAGACCTAGGGGAATCCAAGGAGGGGTGACTTGCGGGGCTCGGACCAGGTTCTGTTACCCAGAATCCTTTGCAAACCTCAAAATTTGGCCAAAAAAACACTTTTTCCTCTCATTTCTGTGGCAGAAAGTTCTGGAATCTGAGAGGAGCCACAAATTTCCTTCCACCCAGCATTCCCCCAAGTCTCCCGATAAAAATGATACCTCACTTGTGTGGGTGGGCCAGGTGCCTGCAACAGAATAAGGCCCAAAACCTGAAGAGATAGAAGGGATAGGTATTTTTGCAATATATCATTTTGATGTGTGCACATACGTCCGTGATGTGCCAAACACTAAAATAGTGAAAATAAACACTTAGGTTATGTGAAGAAGACCCCTCACCCACCAACCAAGTTGGTGGCATGCTTCATCATCGGGGTCCCACCCGAGGCACCTAGCGTGTCACAGGTGTGCTGCGACGCCTGATTACAGCGGAGCAGGTTTTGTCATTTTTTACAACACATACTGGTTGGATTTGGCACGAGGGTGAGTGATGGTTCAGTGGATCAAATTTTATTAACAAGAGATTTCACAAAAATGAAATGCACTGCTAATAACTGAAAGGCAAAAAAGTGAACCAATGACTCACAGCTCGTGAGCTGTAAAGCCGCGACAAGGCACCAACCGCTTTACAGTCCATTCACACACCTTTCATACATGACACGCACAAGACCATTCACACCGCCAGCCACGGGCCCAGCACATTACAACACTCACATCGACAGACCGCGCCACTCAAGGGCCCATCACTTACATACGCCACATGCCTGATACAAGAATCACACCAGCTGATGGGAGTGTGGACTGCCGTTTGGCTGGCACCGCCAGCCAAGCGCCACCCCACGCACACCGCCAGCCAAGCGCCACCCCACGCACACCGCCAGCCAAGCGCCACCCCACGCACACCGCCACCCCACGCACACCGCCAGCCAAGCGCCACCCCACGCACACCGCAATCACTTTTTTTTATTTATAAACAACAAATAAACTACTAATTATAAAATAGGCACAAAACTACAAACACAAAACCTCAAACTAAATACACGACAGATGCCAACCGTGGAAAATATAAAACAGACAGCTTACGCTCACGGTATTTCCCAAAAGTTTTTCCTTGTGTGGTAACTTCTAAAACAGCTAGGCACACACAGCCCAGGCTTTGAAGGGCATTCGGGGCAGTACATCCGGCTCTCCCTCCGGATTGATCTCCGGGCACATACTCTACATTTCTTTGTGGGCATGTCTTTTTTGGGAGTGGGAGGAATGTGATCTGGAAAGTGCCGATCTTTCAATCTAGCCACATCCTCCACCACTTCTACTCTAGGAACTCTTGCCGGTTCCACCACAATAAGGCTTTCTATCACCGACTCCTGAAATTTAACAAAAGTCATCCTTGACTCAGGTGAACAATCCTTGTATACAATAAAGGCATTAAAAGTTGCCAAATGAAATAAATGTAGGGCCAACTTTTTATACCACACATAGGACTTACGAAGAGCAGTGTAAGGTTCCAACCTCTGATCTACTCTATCAACACCACCCATGTGCCTATTGTAGTCCAAAATGCACGCAGGTTTGCGCACTTCCGCAACCTGACCCCAAACAGCCACAGGGGAATTACTCTCATCATGGATGGTCGATAGCATGTACACATCCCTCCTGTCTGAAAATTTCATAGCTAACAGCTCATTATTCCGCAAGGCACTGCACTGTCCCCTCTCAAGTTTTTTACAGACAAGCTCCCTTGGATAGCCTTTGCGGTTAGAACGGATTGTGCCACAAGCAACAGTGTCCACCCTAAACAACTCCTTGAACAACTGCACTCCAGTGTAGAAATTATCTACGTACAAATGGTGACCTTTGTTAAACAGCCGTCTAGCAAGTTCCCACACAATTTTTTCGCTAACTCCAAAAGTGGCCGGACAACCAGGAGGGTCAATACTGGAATCCCTACCAGTGTAGACCCGGAAATTATAAACATATCCTGTACTGCTTTCTGACAGCAGATACAATTTAATCCCATACCGTGCCCTCTTACTAGGGATGTACTGCTTAAAAACTAAACGCCCCTTGAAAAGGACCAAAGACTCGTCCACACTTATCTCTTTGCCTGGAACATAGACCTCTGAAAACCGATCCACAAAATGATCAAGGACAGGCCTAATCTTAAAAAGGCGGTCACAATCAGGGTGATCTCGTGGCAAGGCTAAAGCATTGTCTACAAAATGCAGCATACGAAGAAGAAGCAAATACCGATTACGTGTCATAGTTGCAGGAAATATAGCAGTTGCCATCAAGGGACTAGTAGACCAATAAGAAGCCAGTGACGGCTTCCTGATCAACCCCATCAAAAAAGACAAACCTAAAAACCTTTTCATCTCTTCCAGATATGTGGGAACCCAATGAGTAGCTCTAGACTGAGGCTTAAGTCTGGCAGCGTTGTCCCGCAAATATTGCTCTGCATACACATTTGTCTGCTCCACAATCTCTTCCAAAAATACATCGTCCATAAACAAGTGAAAGAAATGGACAGGCAGAAAGTTTTCCGTATTAACTCTACACCCTGGGAGACTAGTAAATGCAGGTAACTGTGGCTGCTCCATGTTTGGGGCAATCCAGGTGTCAGGTCTTCTAATGGGAAACCCTTCAGCCCCAGGCTGCTGCACTCTTGGCACATCAATGTCCTCCTCTAACTCAGGCCCTTCATCTGCACTGAGAGTAGCTTCCTCATCAGAAGAATACTCTTGGACAGAAAACTCACTTCCAGAATCTCCTGCTTCCTCCTCTGCTTCAGATGCAGAGTCAGTGTCGTAATCATGGTCTGAAGATGACTCAAAGAGCATGCGAACAACCTGCTGAGCGGTCACTTTGCGGCTAGCCATGATCCTAACAACAAATGGATTGCCAACAACAACTAGCACTAAAATAAGTAATAAACAAAGTGTAGCTTTATCACAAAGAGTTATGTACTACAAAAAACTATACCACTCAGTTGCCTGAAATAGCTACTCACCAAGCAACTACTCTGCACAGACACAGCAATCACCAATGATATCCCACTAAAAAGAAAAAAGAAAAAAGCAAATTAGACATATGACAACACAAACATCACTGTGCTCAAATCTAAGGACAATGTCAAACACACAATACTGCATTTAGTACACCACCTACAAACATGTCATTCATGCATGTCAACAATACTCCTTTGGAGTAAATTGCTTTCACTTACCTAAAACATGCAGCTATGCAAACCACTGGACAACTACTGCCAAAACCGCTAAGATCCACAGCAAAGGAAGCAAAAGCGTTGAACTAGAAGAAAAAGAAGAAATAAATTGTTATAATCACAAATACAAATACTTTGCCTGTTGACAAACACCCCACCACCAAGAACTTAGAAGTTGTCCCTGGTACCTAAGTGGATCCTGCCCCCCCTCGGGGGTAGATGGGCGTAAAAAAATTAGCCGAAATGGGCAACACCTCTGTGCCCCCTTTTAGGGGGCAACCCTTCCCAAAGGGGGCACCCCCAGCACAAAACAAAAAAATCCCTGCCGTATTGGTGGTTTCTGCCCTCCTTGGGGGCAGATGGGCCTACAAAATTACACACACACCACACAATCCCTGGCGCCTAGTGTGCTTCCACCCCCCCGGGGCCAGATCGTCCAAAAAATGACTGGTCTGCCATCGGGGGGCCGAAACAGAAAAAAAAAACTCCCCAGGGGAGAGACCCTTGCCCAAGGGGTTGCCCTCAAAATAAACAACAAAAACAAAATCCCTGGTGTCTAGTGGATTTTGCCCCCCCGCCCCCCCCCGGCGGCAGATCAGCCCAAAAATTGGCAATCTGCCCCCGTGGGGGGAGGGTGGGGGGCAAATACTAAAAAATGTGTCCCCCAGTGGGACGCCCCTTGCCCAAAGGGTCGCCCCCCCCAAAAAAAACTTTACAATAAAAATAAATCCCTGGTGTCTAGTGGTTTTCGCCCCCCCCCGGGGGCAGATCCGCAGAAAATTCGGCGGATCTGCCCCAGGGGGGGGGCAAAATACAAAAAAAAATTGCCCCCGGGGTGGGGCGACCCTTGCCCAAGGGGGTCGTCCCCAAAATAAACATAAAATACTATATCCCTGGTGTCTAGTGGTTTTCGCCCCCCCCCGGGGGCAGATCCGCCGAAAAATCGGCAGATCTGCCCCCAGGGGGGGGCGAAATACAATAAAAAAATGCCCCCGGGGGAGGGCGACCCTTGCCCAAGGGGTCGCCCCCAAAATAATAAATATAATACATTTTCCCTGGTGTCTAGTGGTTTTCGCCCCCCCCTGGGGGCACATCTGCCGAAAAATCGGCAGATCTGCCCCCAGGGGGGGGCGAAATACAAAAAAAAATTGCCCCCGGGGGGGGGCGACCCTTGCCCAAGGGGTCGCCCCCAAAATTATGGCAAAATAACACTATCCCTGGTGTCTAGTGGTTTTCGCCCCCCCCTGGGGGCAGATCCGCCGAAAAAACGGCGGATCTGCCCCCAGGGGGGGGCGAAATACTAAAAATAATTGCCCCCGGGGGGGGGGCGACCCTTGCCCAAGGGGTCGCCCCCAAAATATTGAAAAAAATAAATCCCTGGTGGCTAGTGGAGATTCCTGCTCCACGATCGCGGGCTCTGCCCGCGATCGTGGAGCAGGAATCTAATGAAAACAGGCACCGGGGGAAAGGAAAAACCCTTTCCTTTCCCCCCGTGTCTGTTTCCCACCACCCCCGACCCCCAAAAACGAAGAGGACTCACCTTTCGTGTCCTCCTCGGTAGACGCGCTGGAAGCAAATGGCTTCCAGCGCGCCCGGCAACACTAGATGACGTCAGCGCGCTGTGCGCGCGCTGACGTCATCGGATTGCCGTGGGGGGAGGCGGGGGTGGAAGGGGAAGGTCTTCCCCTTCCATCCCCGCCTGGGGGGGGGAGGGGGGTGCACGGGGGGGCGCGCTAGCGCGCCCCCAAGTTCCCCTGTGCCTAGGACGAGATGATCTCGTCCAAGGCACAGGGGAACTGTAGCCTTGGACGAGATCATCTCGTCCAAGGCACAGAAGAGGTTAACCCGTTCTGTGCCCAGGACGTAATGGTTACGTCCTGAGGCACAGTGCTGATGTGCCCAGGACGTAACCATTACACTAGCGCTCCCTCTGGGGGTTCCCCCCCACCCACCCCCAAGTCAGGGATTGAAGGGGAAGCCCTTCCCTCCCACCCCCGACCCCCCCAACTGATTAGTCACAGGGTCTCCTCCATCGCGCTGGAAGCTCTGCTTCCAACGCGATTGAAAGAGAAATGCAAAGCATTTCTCTTTCAATCCCATGGGGGAGGCACGGAGGGGGTCTCTCACAGGGTTTCAAAAGCCGGATTGATGCAATCCGGCTTTTGAAACCCCACTAGACACCAGGGATTTTTTTTTTTTTTACTGAAACTGTCAAAAGGGAGCGACCCCTTGGGCAAGGGTCGCTCCCAGGGGGGGCATTTTTTTGGGAAGGCCTTTTCTGCCCCCAGGGGGGGGGGGGGCAGAAACCTCTAGGCACCAGGGATCTTTTTTTTTTTTTTTTTGTAATGTTTTCTTTTTATTTTAGGTGGGGAGCGACCCCTTAGGCAAGGGTCGCTCCCCTAGGGGGCAAATTATATTTAGGCCATTTCTGCCCCCCTTGGGGGCAGATTGGCCTATTTTGAAGAGGCCAATCTGCCCCCAAGGGGGGCAGAAACCATTAGACACCAGGGAGTTTTTTTTTTGCGTGAATTTCACGCAAGGGGAGCGACCCCTTAGGCAAGGGGGGCAGAAACCACTAGGCACCAGGGATTTTTTATTTGTTTTAGTTTTACAGATGGGGAGTGACCCCTTGGACAAGGGTCGCTCCCCTGGAGGGGCAAATTGTATTTAGGCCATTTCTGCCCGCTTTGGGGGCAGATCGGCCGATTTTAGGTCAATCTGCCCTAAAGGGGGGGCAGAAACCACTAGGCACCTGGGATCTTTTTTTTGCGCCATCACGCAGGAGGAGCGACCCCGTAGGCAAGGGTCACTCCCGGGAGGAGGGTTGGGGGGGCAAATTTATTTTAGGGCATTTCTGCCCCCTCCGGGGCCGGCTGAGCTAGAGGCCAAAATCCACAGGTAGGCACTTTGCAAAAAACACCTCTGTTTTCTGTGAAAAAATATGTTGTGTCCACGTTGTGTTTTGGGCCATTTCCTTTCGTGGGCGCTAGGCCTACCCACACAAGTGAGGTACCATTTTTATCGAGAGACTTAGGGGAACGCTGGGTGGAAGGAAATTTGTGGCTCCTCTAAGATTCCAGAACTTTCTGTCACCGAAATGAGAGGAAAAAGTGTTTTTTGGCCACAGTTTTAGGTTTGCAAAGGATTCTGGGTAACAGAACCTGGTCCGAACCACACAAGTCACCCCATCTTGGATTCCCCTAGGTCTCTAGTTTTCAGAAATGCACAGGTTTGGGAGGTTTCCCTAGGTGCCGGCTGAGCTAGAGGCCAAAATCTACAGGTAGGCACTTTGCAAAAAAAAACAGCTCTGTTTTCTTTCAAAAATTTGGATGTGTCCACGTCGCGCTTTGGGGCGTTTCCTGTCGCGGGCGCTAGGTCTATGAAAAAATGTGATGTGTCCACGTTGTGTTTTGGGCCATTTCCTGTCGCCAGCGATTTTGTGGCTCCTCACAGATTCCAGAACTTTCTGCCACTGAAATGTGAGGAACATGTGTTTTTTTAGCCAAATTTAGAGTTTGCAAAGGATTCTGGGTAACAGAACCTGGTCCGAGCCACACAAGTCACCCCATCTTGGATTCCCCTGGGTTTCTAGTTTTCAAAAATGCGCTGGTTTGCTAGGTTTCCCCAGGTGCCGGCTGAGCTAGAGGCCAAAATCCAGAGGTAGGCACTGTTTTCTATGAAAAAATGTGATGTGTCCACGTTGTGTTTTGGGCCATTTCCTGTCGCGAGCGATTTTGTGGCTCCTCACAGATTCCAGAACTTTCTGCCACAGAAATGTGAGGAACATGTGTTTTTTTAGCCAAATTTAGAGTTTGCAAAGGATTCTGGGTAACAGAACCTGGTCCGAGCCACACAAGTCACCCCATCTTGGATTCCCCTAGGTCTCTAGTTTTCAGAAATGCACAGGTTTGGTAGGTTTCCCTAGGTGCCGGCTGAGCTAGAGGCCAAAATCTACAGGTAGGCACTTTGCAAAAACAGCTCTGTTTTCTTTCAAAAATTTGGATGTGTCCACGTTGCGCTTTGAGGCGTTTCCTGTTGCGGGCGCTAGGCCTACCCACACAAGTGAGGTATCATTTTTATCGGGAGACTTGGGGGAACGCTGGGTGGAAGGAAATTTGTGGCTCCTCTCAGATTCCAGAACTTTCTGCCACAGAAATGTGAGGAATATGCGTTTTTTTAGCCACAGTTTTAGGTTTGCAAAGGATTCTGGGTAACAGAACCTGGTCCGAACCACACAAGTCACCCCATCTTGGATTCCCCTAGGTCTCTAGTTTTCAGAAATGCACAGGTTTGGGAGGTTTCACTAGGTGCCGGCTGAGCTAGAGGCCAAAATCTACAGGTAGGCACTTTGCAAAAAAAAACAGCTCTGTTTTCTTTCAAAAATTTGGATGTGTCCACGTCGCGCTTTGGGGCGTTTCCTGTCGCGGGCGCTAGGCCTACCCACACAAGTGAGGTATCATTTTTATCGGGAGACTTGGGGAACGCTGGGTGGAAGGAAATTTGTGGCTCCTCTCAGATTCCAGAACTTTCTGCCACAGAAATGTGAGGAACATGTGTTTTTTTAGCCACATTTTGAGGTTTGCAAAGGATTCTGGGTAACAGAACCTGGTCCGAGCCACACAAGTCACCCCATCTTGGATTCCCCTAGGTCTCTAGTTTTCAGAAATGCACAGGTTTGGTAGGTTTCCCTAGGTGCCGGCTGAGCTAGAGGCCAAAATCTACAGGTAGGCACTTTGCAAAAAACAGCTCTGTTTTCTTTAAAAAAATGGGATGTGTCCACGTTGCGTTTTGGGGCGTCTCCAGTCGCGGCCGCTAGGCCTACCCACACAAGTGAGGTATCATTTTTATTGGGAGACTTGGGGGAATGCTGGGTGGAAGGAAATTTGTGGCTCCTCTCTGATTCCAGAACTTTCTGCCACAGAAATGTGAGGAACATGTGTTTTTTTAGCCAAATTTTGAGGTTTTCAAAGGATTCTGGGTAACAGAACCTGGTCCGAGCCACACAAGTCACCCCATCTTGGATTCCCCTAGGTCTCTAGTTTTCAGAAATGCACAGGTTTGGTAGGTTTCCCTAGGTGCCAGCTGAGCTAGAGGCCAAAATCTACAGGTAGGCACTTTGCTAAAAACAGCTCTGTTTTCTGTGATGTGTCCACGTTGTGTTTTTGGGCATATCCTGTCGCGGGCGCTAGGCCTACCCACACAAGTGAGGTACCATTTTTATCGGGAGACTTGGGGGAGCGCTGGGTGGAAGGAAATTTGTGACTCCTCTCAGATTCCAGAACTTTCTGTCACCGAAATGTGAGGAAAATGTGTTTTTTTAGCCAAAATTTGAGGTTTGCAAAGGATTCTGGGTAACAGAACCTGGTCAGAGCCACACAAGTCACCCCATCTTGGATTCCCCTAGGTCTCTAGTTTTCAAAAATGCACAGGTTTGGTAGGTTTCCCTAGGTGCCGGCTGAGCTAGAGGCCAAAATCTACAGGTAGGCACTTTGCTAAAAACAGCTCTGTTTTCTGTGATGTGTCCACGTTGTGTTTTGGGGCATATCCTGTCGCGGGCGCTAGGCCTACCCACACAAGTGAGTTATCATTTTTATCGGGAGACTTGGGGGAACATAGAATAGCAAAACAAGTGTTATTGCCCCTTGTCTTTCTCTACATTTTTCCCTTCCAAATGTAAGACAGTGTGTAAAAAAGACTTCTATTTGAGAAATGCCCTGTAATTCACATGCTAGTATGGGCACCCCGGAATTCAGAGATGTGCAAATAACCACTGCTTCTCAACACCTTATCTTGTGCCCATTTTGGAAATACAAAGGTTTTCTTGATAGCTATTTTTTACTCTTTATATTTCAGCAAATGAATTGCTGTATACCCGGCATAGAATGAAAACCCACTGCAGGGTGCAGGTCATTTATTGGCTCTGGGTACCTAGAGTTCTTGATGAACCTACAAGCCCTATATATCCCTGCAACCAGAAGAGTCCAGCAGACGTAACAGTATATTGCTTTCGAGAATCTGACATTGCAGGAAAAAGTTACAGAGTAAAACGTAGAGAAAAATTGATGTTTTTTTCACCTCAATTTCAATATTTTTCTTTTTCAGTTGTTATTTTCTGTAGGAAACCCTTGTAGGATCTACACAAATTACCCCTTGCTGAATTCAGAATTTTGTCTCCTTTTCAGAAATGTTGCGGTTTCTGGGATCCAGCATTGGTTTCATGCCCATTTCTGTCACTGACTGGAAGGAGGCTGAAAGCACAAAAAATCATAAAAATGGGGTATGTCCCAGTAAAATGCCAAAATTGTGTTGAAAAATTGGGTTTTCTGATTCAAGTCTGCCTGTTCCTGAATGCTGGGAAGCTGGTGATTTTAGCACCTCAAACCCTTTGTTGATGCCCTTTTCAGGGAAAAAACCACAAGCCTTCTTTCTGCAGCCCCTTTTTTCAATTCAAAAAATGAAATTTTCACTGTATTTTGGCTAATTTCTTGGCCTCCTTCTGGGGAACCCACAAAGTCTGGGTACCTCTAGAATCCCTAGGATGTTGGAAAAAAAGGACGCAAATTTGGCATAGGTAGCTTATGTGAACAAAAAGTTATGAGGGCCTAAGCGCGAACTGCTCCAAATAGCCAAAAAAAGGCTCGGCACAGGAGGGGGAAAAGGCCTGGCAGCAAAGGGGTTAACCCTCTAGTAGCTTGGCACAAAAACACTCAGGCTTAACGTAGCGGTAATCTGTAAAAAAACAAAGTAAAACAAAGTTAAAAATAGTGAAAGTACAACATAAGATCCCATACCAATTTATAAAATTATTTGACACCAAAACAACAAATATCCAATCAGTAGAAATGGAGCTATGCATTTTCAAAGTTTTTAGTAACAACTAGTGCCTAAAAGATCACAGAGCCAACAGAAAACATCTAGTTGTGCAAGACTGGTCCCAAAAAATATGGCTGATTGTGATGGAGCACGGGTCAAACACAAGAAGTGGATTGTGCCTGGTCAACGTTTACTTTCTGACTTTCAAGAAAAATGTTCTGAGAAGGTAACGTTTAGTGAGGTAAGGCTGCAGAAAGCGTCCAAGGCAAGAGCGTTGTTGGGGAGCTGTTTGACAAGGTCACAGTCACTTTTTTGAAAGCTGAGAATCCCCAGAGGCATGAGGCAGCAGACTGTCACCTATGAGAGCTCCAGGAGGCCGGAAACTCCATTGTCGAAGGACCGCTAATAAGATTTGCTGCTGCAGAGAAGAACATAGTGGGAATGACAGTGAAGATGGGCCGACTGGCAATACACCTTTCAAGGATAGCCAAGCAGGTTGGTCCTTCTCACCCCTTTGTCCTCAGAGCAGTTTTTAGCAAAACATTTTATAAGTACCAAGTTTGAGATGTTGGCTATTTCAGAACCTTTAGCACCAAGGACTGGATGGGGTGCCACTGGAGAGGTTAGGGCTCAATAGGACTGGGTCCAGGTGTGAGTTCAAGATGGTTGAAGCCAGTTATGTCCCTGCAGCTCTGAAAAGGAGGCCAACACACTAACCCTTGAATGGTTCTTGGTTCAGGTGGTGAAGCAGGGCTCAAACAGCAGGGCAGGTCACTGAGGCTTCAAGACAGGCAACAGGTAGCAAAACAGTCCTTTCGGGTGCAGCAAAGCAATCTTGTTTAGTACACATTAGCCCAGAGCAGAGCAGTCATAAAAGAGTCCTTCCGCAGGTACACAAAGTGAACTGGAGTTGTCTTCAAGGCTTATTTTTATACCGGGTGCCTTCTATGATGCTGGGGAAGTACCAAGCTGGCTGGCTGCAGACACAATGTAGTGGTGATACACCCTCTATGTGAGGGTAAACACAGCCTAATCAGTTGCAAGTAGGGCTGCAGATGTCCTATTCAGGTACACCTAATCTCGCTAGTGCAGTGATAATCAAAGTAGGGCCTTGGGCAACATGGGGCCCTTCTGACTTTCCCTTGCAGTCCCCAGCAGACCTACTGCACTGGGTTGCTATATGCGTGCTCAAGCAGCAACATTCAGAAAGATGTTAAACAAACATTAGAGTTTATTTACCGTAACTGAAGTAAAAGAGAAGCAGCACATCACTTTAGGAAAAAATTAATATTTTTATGTATTTTGCAACAAATTTGTTCAAAAATATTATAAAGTGTCTTTGAAATTAACAAAAGTTTATTTTATTATCATGCAAATGCATTTTACCTTAGTACTTCTGGTTATATCAGTGCATTCAGAAGTATTTTTAAGACTGATAGTTTTCAAAAATGAATGTAGAAACATTTATGCTTCTGGCCACCCTGACAACAATGCCAATAACGAACTAAGATGCAAGCCAGTTGTTACACCAAACATTCTGGGTTATTATTGTACATGGAAAACATTACAGTTTATTAATTTAAATGCAAGAGAAGGTTTTGTACAATGCGTCTCCTGAACTCATGTATTTCAAGGTGCTCGTATATGTCACAATGAAGAAAAAAAGAAAGGGAAAAAAAGGGAAAGTGAAATGTGACAACTATCTAAGATCACGTAAATTGGGGGGCCAGGATTGATCCCAGGTTTTCTAGGTTTTACATTGTGCAATTTTATTTCATTCCAATTCAATAATTAAGTTACGTGCTTTTTACACTTGAAGCTCCCAAGCTAGCGATAGTGCCCACCTTAACCCCTCCTCAAACAAAGCCCTTCTCCCACCATACTGGTATCAATGCAACTCTCAGGCACACCACAGATCACACTTTGTGCCCATAGGAAAATGTTTGCCAGCCTCCATGCTCTATTGCATGATTATCTTTGAGGAATTCACACAGTCTTAACTGCCAACGACACCCAGTTACGTGAGCTAGGGCAGCCTGCAGGTACCAAAAGGCAGAGAGCAGGATCATTCCCACAAATTGTAATTTTGAATCTGACTTTACTATTAAAGATGATTTTTAGTTACAATTTTGTAGATACCAAACATGAAAAGCCTATCTGTCCCCAATCAATTATTAGCCCTTAGTAAATGAAATAAGGCAACCCAATGAGAGTGGGATTAGGTGCCCAGATATCTCACTTCTGCTTCAGTGTGACCTTGACCTCACCTTTCCCTTCTGACTTGTTTTGTTGTCTGTCTCCTGCCACTTTTCCTGTTAGGTGCTTGTTCTGCCCCAACTATTCTTTCTTTATTTGCGCCATCTGTTATAGCTGCCCCTTTTTTTATCTGCTCTCTTTTACATCCTTTGTTCCCCTCAACTGCCCCTTTTTGCATTCTTACTGCTCCATTCAGCATCTTGGTTTTTTCTGTTAGTTTTTGCCCCACCTTTCTACTCCGAATGTGTTTTCCTACTTTGCCGCTCCCACAGACATTCCTGACTTCTCCCACAGAACTTTCTCACTCTCACCACTGTACTTTCCTTCTCTCCCCGTATGACTTTTCTACTGTTTCTGAGGCTCCTCACCACCTCTGGGCTTCTTCTACTCTCTAAGGCTCTACTTAATGGAAGCAGCAGCGCAGGCATGCCAAATGTGCACCAAAGTCAAGCCCATCTGTATCTGTCCAAGCCTAGGCCAGGCCCAGCACCAGGAACCCTGTCCCAAATATCTCTTTCAGCTACACCTCTGACAGGGCCACCTGCTCAACACTGGACACCACCACAAACACTGCTGCTGAGCTGCACCACTGTCCACAGTGGGCCCCTTTGCCTATTTGCCACTTCTTATGCCTTCACACACCCACTCCAACCACTCACACACACCCTGCACCCTTCACCAAAGTTAGCACTCAAGACCTGCACTCACACAGCACCAAACACCCTTCCCACACAACTCTCACTTACGTGCTTCCTCAGCAAGCATTCTACCGAGCACACACCTGGCCTCCTCTTCCTCACTGAAATCTAGCTCAAACTCACATTGCTGCCAGGCATTGACATATGCCATCCCTATTGGATACAATATTCTGCACCAGGACCAAACTCATAAACCAGGAGGAGGATTTGTCATCATCCACAGAGACACTGCAAATTCTACCTCTTACAGTAACGCAAAGCCACTTTTATTTAATACATGCACTGCAAGGTTCAGACAGACACTAAAACCACTATCAAAGGGACCCTTTCATACCGACCCCCAAGACCTTGTACTCACTTCAGCAGCCTCCTCACCAATCTCACCACAAACCTCACCTTCGGCACCAAAGACTACATACTCATATGCAGTTTCAACATTCACCTCAATGTCCCCACAGATGCCAACTCCATAGACTTGCTCTACAGTCTACAGGATATTGGACTCACCCAGCTCATACAAGATGATGTGGCTTCCACATTGCCAGACACATCTTGGACCCCATTGTCTCCTCCAGTGACAAGGTTAAAGTCAGCTGCATCACTCAACTCACATGAATGGGCCACTCCACAGTCCACTTCTACATAACAGGACCACCAACTGTAGGAGGCTGGCCTGGTTTGCAGTGGGTACCAAAGGTACTTACACCTTATACCAGATCCAGTTATCCCTCATCAGTAAAATGTAGTCAGTGTCTAGAAGCCAGGCTGTCTAGAAGTAGGTGTAGGCAGAGCAGCCAAGACTGAACTAGGAGACATGCAAAGCTCTTGCAATACCACTGTATTCACACATTACTCACACACATGAAAGACAATACTCAGTGTTGCAAAAATAAACATACTTTATTTTAGTGACACAATGACAAAAATACTTTGGAGACTACACCAAAGGTAAGTAATAGACCCCACGCCAGAGTCCAGAAAAACAGGATTAAATCACAGTAAGTTTCCTAAAACACACAAGAAGTCATGATAGAAGACTATGCAAGAACCGGAAGAGACTGCAAGACACAAACAATGGATTCCTGGACCTGAAGACCTGTGGAAGAAGGGGACCAAGTTTAAGCACTACTAAAGACTCCAGGGAGAATAGGAGCCCCCGCTAACCCAGATGAAGGTGCAAAACATGAACCAATGGTGAGAAGAAAAAGGGGCTCATTATGACCCAGGCGAATGGTGTTAATATGGAGGAAAGTACAAGTACTGCCAACAGGCTGGAAGTACTTTCCTCCATATTAAGACATTGGCGGTTTGGCTGGAGCCAAACCACCAATGTACCAAACCGACCGCCACAGCGGTAACGACTGCAGGGCTGGAGAATGCGGTCTCCAGCCTGGCGGATGTCACTTGCCCGCCTGCGGGATCATGGCCCGCCTACCACCATGGTTTTCGTAGCAACCTTTCTGCCAAGAAAACCATGGCAGTAGGCACTATCAGTGACAGATAATCATTTCCCTGTCACTGATGGGGGTCTTCGTCACTCCTCTCCCCCTCCCTAGATTCCCCCTTCCTCTCCAGACCCCCCACTACATACATGTACCTTCCTTCACACACACACACATCCATAAACACACTCATTCCCACATTCAACCACGCATGCATACATCCATTCACACACACATCCACACACACTGACATACATACAGGCACACACGTATTCACACAACACAACATACACACACTCACACATCCATACATGCACAAACATGCAACATGCAACACACACCCGCATGCACAGACATACACATCCCCGCCAACACAAAACCACCTGCCCACTTCCCCTGTCAGAGCACCCTTTTGTGAGAGGGTCCTCAAGCAGGAGATGGGACGGGGAGCAGTGTCCACCAGCAGAACACCGCCAGGCCATATCATGGGTCATGATACAGTCTACGGTGGTCTACTTGTGTGGCACTGCTTCTGGCAGCAGCGCAACCTTACAGCCAACCACCGGCATGAACACAGTCGGATTTCTGCCAACCTTCTTGCACAAATCCGGCTGTGGTCATAATAGGGCAGATGGCTTGTAGCCACGGCAACGGTCTTGTGGCGGCCGTCGTCGCAGAGGTAGGCGGTTTTTATTGCTGGGGTTGTAATATGCCCCAAAGTCAGTATTGCATCAAAGAAGAGAGATGCAGGTTCCTGATTGGTGCAGAAGATGTCCCACACTGGATGGATTATTGCAGTCTGGTTTGCATTGCTGGATTCTGCCAACAAGCCTTTGCACATTTAAAGCTCATGGTTAGCGGAAAATGGTGCTGCCCGGGACTAGGAGGGACCTGCTGGCCTCTACCCAGGAGGGGGCGGCAGAGGGAGCTCTTAGCAACTCAGAGAGCCCTCAGAAGACCAGGCAGCATGGACAGGAGTTCCACAGCCAGAGGACAAAGAAGGTGCAAAGGGCGCCCATGAGCACAACACAATGGATTCCCATGCCGCCGGAGAACCACTCAGGAAACTGTGTGTTACAGGATGGAGTGTGCACAAATAACTTTGTGGAAGGTTGCACACAAGCCTTGGCAACTGCAAGTCATGTGGAGTATTGGGGTACTGTCTTGTGTTGGGAGGCAAACTCTTACCTCCACCAACGTTGGACAGCTGGACTTTGGGACTTTCAGAGTCACTTTACTCTACCACTTGTGTTGCTGAATGCACACCTGTCATCTGGAGAGGGCACCCAAGCCATTGGTCGTCACTGCAGAGAGGTGCCTGCTGAAGCAGGAAAGTGACTCCTTCACTCCGCGGGAGATTCCAATAGTCCTTCTGGTGCAGACTGAAGACAGGCAGTCCTTGGAGGATACCTAACATGGAAACTGTTGCAGTTGCTGGCAGGAGCTACAAGTTACAATGTTGCAGAAGTTGTCTTTGCTTATTTGTTGCAGTTTTGTAGAGTTCCTGTAGTGGTCAGTGGCTGTTTCGTCGGTAGAAGATGAAGTAAAGGATGCATAGGATTCCTGCTGGAGTCATGCAATGCGACTCTGAAGAAACACCCAGAGGAGAGACCCTAAATAGCCCTGATAGGAGGATTGGTGACCTAACCAGGTGAGCACCTATCAGGAGTGGCCTCTGACATCACCTGCTGGCACTGGCCACTCAGATGCTCCCAGAGTACCCCACCACCTTGGAATCCAAGATGGGAAAACACAGGGACACACTGGAGAAGCTCTGGGCACCACCCCTGGGGGGGTGATGGACAGGGGTGTGGTCACTCCCCTTTCCTTTGTCCAGTTTCGCACCAGAGCAGGGACCGGGGGTCCATGAACCAGTGTAGACTGGATTATGCAAGGAGGGCACAATCTAGGACCTTCAAAGCATTTCCAGAGGCTCTGGAGCATACCCCTCCCATGCCTGTAACACATATTTCCAAAGGGAGAGGGTGTAACACCCCTCTCCCAAAGAAAATCCTTTGTTCTGCCTTCCTGGGCTTGAGCTGCTCAAGCAACAGGAGGGCAGAAAGCTGCCTGCGAGGTGGCAGCAGCTAGGGCTTCCTGGAAAACCTCAGAAGGCTAGTATGGCAGTACTGGGGGTCTATAGTGGAGCACCCAAAGTACATGGAATTGGGCAACCTTTAGAATCAGTGTTGGGGTAAAATTCCAAGTTGTTAGACACCTTACATGGCCATATTCGGGTTCGCCACTGTGAAGCTGCACATAAGTTGTTAGAAATGGGGTCTTTAGTTGGCAGTCAGGTTACCCCCTGTCCAAGCAAGGACCCTCAGGGTAAGTCACACACAATCCAAATTATCCTGTGCCCACCCTCTGGTAGCTTGGCACTGAGGAGTCAGGCTTAACTTAGAAGGCAACGTGTAAAGTATTTGTGCAATAAATCATACAATAACACAATATAGCACCACAGAGAATACAGCATACAGTGTATAGAAAAATATATAATATTTATCTGGATAAATGCAGTTCAAAATGATTAAAATGCAAGAAGTATAGGTTGAGCTATCACTGTAAAAGTGATATGAAGTGTCTTAAGTCTTTTAAAAGCAAACAAAGGTGGTCATTATGAACACGGCAGTAAACACCGCCAACCGCCATGACGGCGGTGAACAGAAGACCGCCGTTGGCGGTGAATAGAAACCCTCCATATAATGAACCAAAATCCCGAACCCGTCAAAAAACACCAGTCCACCAGCCACCGCCAGGACCCTGTCATCGGAAATGCTGGACCTTCCAACCCGCCACCGCCGAGCACACCCACATCCCGCCCTCCAAATAATGATGCACAAATCACCTTGGAGTTCATTGGAAGTCGAATGACCATTGGTGGTGCCAACTGCCACAGGCAGCAAGTGGACCCAACAGCAAGAAGTGCACACATTGGATAAGCTAGAACCCCACACACCTGACACACATCCACAACACCATAAAACACTTACATACACACTCCACAATCCTTTGCAATTAAACCAGGCCAAAGAAGACAGAGAGCAGCAAAAGCAGACACCGAACGCCACTATACACGAGACTCACAACAACCCACAGAAGAGCACCCTCACTGTGATTCCACCCCGACACCATTCATCACATTCACCATGTCACCCCCAAAACATCCACGCTTCACAGAAAGGGAGCTAAGGACCATGGTGGACGAGATCCTGAAGGTGGAGCCACAAATATTTGGGGCCCAGGTGCAGCGCACACCCATCTCCAGGAAGATGGAGCTATGGCAGACCATTGTCAACAGGGTCCATGCAGTGGGACACCATCCACAAACCAGGGATGACATCCACAAGAGGTGGAACGACCTGCAGGGGAAGGTCAGAGCAGGGGAAGGTCAGGGGAATGTCATCAAGGCACCACATTGCGGTCCAGAAGACTGGGGGAGGACCACTACCAACACCACCCGAATACACTGGGAGGAAAAGGTACTGGCCATCCTGCACCCTGAGGGAGTCATTGGACTCACTGGGGGAATGGACTCGGGTAAGTCATCTACAATTACCCCATATACATCACACCTGGAATGCATGCACCACCCCACCAACACCCACCAGGACCACTACCCCACCCAGCCCACAGCCACTGAATCCACTCCCTGTGCATGCCCACAAACCCACTAATAGGCCCACATCCCTCCCCCTGTGCCACCTACCCCAGCAAGGATTCACAATGGCACTACACCACCCACAATGCTACTTCACATCCAAAAAAAAATGCAGTGCAAACCTCACAAAGGCACCCTGCATGGCCCCAAAAAGTTACATCTGCACAAAACAGCCCAGGCCTGTGCACCCGATCTGATCATGCATTTGTAACAGACATCTCCATTTCCCGCAACATGCACCACCACCCATGCTACCCTGACGGACAGGACAAGGAGTGGTAGTGCCCTCCAGGGAGACAGAGGCACCTCACAGGACATTGGGGTTGGATCCCTGGACACTGATGAGCAGGCAGGCCCCTCACATAGTCCTGGACTGTCACCATCCAGCAGCCCCACCCAGGATACCACTGACACCCCTACCACCCAGCCAACAACATCAGCCCAGGGCACCAATCCCCACACCTGTGTATCCAGGCCACAAGCTGGTGGAACACAGGTACAGAGGCCACAGTCACCTCCTACCCACAGGAGGGAAGATGATGGCCCCAGTACAAGTGGTACCGCCAGACCTGTGCAGGGGACACAGGCACAGGGGGCTAGACCCAGTGGTAGGGTCTCAGTGGCCCAGGGGGGAGGCCACAGGATGGATGCTGCAGCTCAGGACGTGATCTCTGAGGTCCTGGGGCATACCAGCATACCCATCACAGATTGACACAGATAGTGTCTACCCTGGAGTCATAGGATTGCAGCAGGAACACCACCAAGAGGCCATGGAGCAGTGGAAACAGCACAAGGCCACAATGGCCATCATAGCAGGAGCACTGCTGCAGCTGGTACAAACCCAGTCTGAGACCCACACAGGACAGGAGGCCCCCACTACAGCACAGGAGACAGGCTTGACAATGACAGCAACAGCAGCAACATTCCACAAACTACCCTCAGAGGAAACACAAGGTACAACCATGTCATCCCCTCTAGGTCAACAGCAGACGCCCAAACAGACCCTTAGGCCTAGATATGGGACTGAAACCCCTGCCAAACCCCCCCTCCAAAAAGTAACTCTGTTACAATCTGCCCACCAACCATCCCACACAATCAACCACCAAACAGTGCTAACAATCAATAAGAACTCATGTACACATTAATGGACCCATCAATACGAACGACAAAGCTGCCACCATTTTGGCATTGAGGACAACCACCTATGACCAACTGCCATCACTGTAAATTGCACTATTCAATCCCTGCCACAAATAAAACACATATAACTCCTGTAACACTGTCCCCTGTCAAAATGTGTGAACAAAGTGAAGTATGGATGCAACTGGCTGATAAATACTTTATTGGTAATGCGTAGCATGAAAGTACACCTGTGTGCCTAAATGCTGTGGAAAAAAATGGATAAACGAAATTATATTTGGTACCAAGCAGACCTGGACCCAGTTTCAAATAGTAGATTCAAACCCCCCCAGATGACAAATCACACTGACAGTATGTGTCACAAACACCAATGTCAGCCCTTAGTCCCACATAGTTACTGGAAGTAGAGTTGTATCAGTTGGGTCCTGGAATTGAAATCTTCCCCTTCCTCATCATCACCATCACTCTCCTCCCTTCCCTGAGGAAGCTGGTCAGTATTTACAGCACCATCCACATCCAAGAGGGGGATAGAATTTCTCACTGCCGCGTTGTGCAGCATGCAGCAGGCCACCACTATTCTACACACCTTTTCAGGCCCATAGGCCAGGGAACCCCCAGATATATGTGGACAACAAAATCTAGCCTTCAGGAGACCTATTGTGTGCTCTATCACCCTCCTAGAACGTCCATGGGCCTCATTGTAATTCCTCTCTGCATCTGTCCCAAGATTCCTCACTGGTGTCAGGAGCCAACGCAAGTTTGGATAGCCAGAATCACCTAGACCTGGGTTCGGCAAAGTCGGTCCTGGAGAGCTGAGTCCATGCCAGATTTTTAGCATATCCACATTTAGAAAAATGTAGATTTCTGAAACATCTTTTTTCTAAATGCTAAAAACCTGGCATGGACCCGGCTCTCCAGGACCGACTTTGCAGAACCCTGACCTAGACAACTGTGCAAAACAGAGCAGTCAGTGTCAAGCCTCTGAGTCAGACAGCCTGGTTGTCTTCTAGGTAGCAGTTACTGACAGAAACACCTACCTATGATCCACACTCTGTCCTCTTGTAGTTATTCCATCTTCTGTGGCACACTACTGTTCCTCAGCACAAAGGAATTATGGACTGAACCGGGGAACATGGCATTCACATGTGAGATGTACTGGTCTGCCGTACATACCAATTGGATGTTCATGGAGTGAAAGTTCTTTCTGTTTCTGTACACCTGTTCACTGACTCTTAGGGGTATTATAGGTATGTGGGTGCCATCGATGGCATTGATCACATGGGGTATGTTTGCAAAATCATAGAAGTCAGATTTGAAGGCGGGGAGGTCAGTACTTTGGGGAAACCTCACATAGGACTGCAGGTGTCGTACAAATGCATTTAGAAATCCTGTTAGTATCATGCTGAACATTGGCTGTGAAAATCCTGCACCTATGCCCACTGTCACTTGAAATGAGCCCGTGGCCAGGAAATGGATTGCAGAGAGCACCTGCACTTCAGTGTGGATGGCATACTGATTACGATTTGCCAGTCTCAGTGCTGGATCCATTAATGCACAAAGTTCGAGAATAGTTGCTCGGGTGAGTCTGTAATTGATTATGATGTGACGCTCCACCATGGTCCGCAAATCAACAAGTGGTCTGTACACTGATGGGGCCCTTCCTCGCCACAAGGGTTGGTACCTAGGAGGGATTTGAAACACATGTGAGGAACACACAGACATAGGCACACATTGTCATTCATTGTGCCCTGTATACTTGATTGTAGGGACTCAAAAGTAAAATGTTATTGACAGAATTTCATCTAGACCTTAATGAGTGAACAGGGTTTGATATGTGTGGTATTGTTAATGGTCACATGCATAGGTGTGTTAGGTGAACATTAGGGCCAGCATTGTGCAAATATAATTTTTATTAATGCGTAGTTTTGGCAAACATGTCTGCCCCCTGTAATCCAGAACTGTCGCTGTGGAAGTAACCTCATACCGCTAGTGGTTGACATAACAGCGTAAGGCGGTGTTTACCGCTGTTCACACCGTCATTGGTTAACATGAATGCCAATGGGGAATCCTGGCGTATCATGATCACCGGCATTGGTGACGGTGCACACCGCCGTGGTACATGCGCAAATTTGTCACCCCAACTTCACTTGACTCCCTGATCTTGTGCGAGCAGGTACTCCACTGAGTGTACTGCTGTGTCCTGCCTCTGGTCATGGAAGTGGCTCGTGTTGCAGGAGAAAGGGCCCCGGCCTTCACCCAGGAGGAATTGGAGAGGCTAGTGGATGGGGTCCTGCCCCTGTACGCTAAGCTCTACGGACGGCCAGAGGTACAGGTGAGTCGGGGTTTTGGGGGCACTGTTTGGGTGTAATGGATGGTGTTGTAAGTACATATGTGTGCACCTCTGAGCCTGCATGGGCCATGGTTCATGCCATGCTGCGTGTGTATGTCCTGTAAGTCTGTCAGTACTGTCCATCCCATAGTGGACGTATAGCTAGCTGTACGTATTTTCCAAGTGCCTGACCTCTGTGTTACATTTCTGTGTCTCCCTTTTAGGTCAGTGCCCACCAGAAGAGGGCACTTTGGCATGCCATCGCCAAGGACGTGCGGACCCTGTGGGTCTACAACCGGTGGAACACCCACTGCAGGAAGAGGTGTGAGTTCCTGCAGCGCTAGGCGTGAAAAATCTGTGAGGCCCAGCTAGGAAAGTCCTCCCAATGTGGAAGGTGGTGCCTGTCGGGCACTGACCCCTCTCATGCTACGCATACTGGCGGTGGCATACCCAGATCTGGATGGGTGCTTGAAGGCTGCACAACAGTCACAAGGGGGTGAGTACTCATGTCACAATCTTAACCCTAATGGATGTCTGTGTGTGCATTAGGGTTTATGCTGCTTAGTTGCAGGGACTCTCACTGAAGTCCATCTACATGAAGGCCCCTGTAGGGTGTAGGGGTGTTTTGGTCAGGTCTCCTACACGTCGGGTCCTTAGGTAGTTCAGGGGATGGGTGTAGAGCAGGATTATGGTGACTAGTCAGGGGCATTGCCATGGGCATAGTGGACGGGGCTGCCTGTTGGGAGGTCTTCTGGGTGGGTGTTTGTTTGGCAACAATGTTCACTCCTTTCAGAAATTTACAAGTGTCGCTCATGTTTTGTCTCTCCATCCCTGTTCTCTTGTGTTGTCTGTGTACATCAGCATCATCTGGCGAGGGAGCGGAGGCACCGGCAAGTGGGGATGCAGTGGCCCACAGATCCTCAGAGGCAGAGTCATCCGACACCAAGGGGTCCAGTGGGTTGGAGGGTGAGGGGAGTACCACGGGGAGGCAACTACCACTAGAGGTAGTGACTCCGATACCTCCTCTGATGGGGGCTTCCTGGCGGTGGCGGACCGTAGTGGGCACACCCCTACAGTAACATCTTCCGCCACCCCCATGCCATCACCGCCCTCCCTTTTGCTCCCCACCGAGTTGCCCGTGCCCGCTCACCCAGAAGGGTGGGCATCTCCTTCGTCCCAGGCACCTCCTACCCTGCCCCAGTCAGCCCTGCTTCCCTCACAGAGGAAGCTTTTGACCTCCTGAGAACCATCTCTGTAGGGAAGACAACCATCATTAATGCCATCCAGGGACTAGCATCAGAGATGCAGAAGACAAATGCCTATCTGGATGGCATTCACAGTGCCGTGTCTGGCCTACAGAGATATTTTCAGGCTCTGGCATCCTCTTGGACAGCAGACAGTTTCCCTGGTCATTCCGTCCCCCTCCAACCTCCTCTACCACTTCCAGCAGCCCACTCCCTTCACCCGTCCAAAGCACACAATCTGACACCCAGTCAAGCACCTCAACACACAAGAAGCACACTTCTAAACACAAGCACCACATTTCCCACCACATACACATGCACACACTGCAACATCCACTTCCCCTAGTGTGCCCACCTCTTCTGCCTCCCTGTCTGTCCCCTCTACATGCACATCAATAAGTCACTGTTGCTAAGCCTATTCCTGCACTTACCACAATAGCAGACATCCAGGCATGTACCCCAGACACCACACCTGCACTCACAACTACTGTAATTGACACATGCAGCAAACTCACCAGACTTGCAGACACCCACACAACATACATCCACATTGGCAGCCTGTCTTCTCCCACTGTGTCCGCCCCCTCCTCCAAAAACACACAAACACACCAAGCCACCCATCCATCTCACATCCACCACACCTCAGCATATTGTCCAGTCACCTGCACCCACGACACACACACCTACACCACGTATGACCACACCCTCTACCTCCACTCCCACGCCCTCTTCCAGGCCCAACCCAATTGCACCCAAGAAACCTTTCCTCTCCCGTGCTGACCTCTCACAACCTATAAACGTCATAAAGTACACTGTTCCAACAATGTAAAGAGTGGAGACACAAATAAAGCACAGGGGAACTCTATTGCCAGGAGCAGGAGAGCCCTGACACACCCAATAGGATGTCAAGCTTCATCACTGGGAAAGCTCCTCGTCAGACCTGCACTGCAATGTCTGACGGGCCCCCCTTAAAAAAGGGTTGCTCTTTACCCGAGATCTTTAACCAAGTATAGTTATGCCGAGGATGAATACAAACTATAGGCGTAGTCAGGAGAGAAGAAAAATAGAGAGTAATATTGGCTCTTAACCAAAACCATCATATTTTAATAAATCAGAAATGGGCTTAGGACAAGATCAAAAAACAGTAGAGGGAGTACTGGTAGAGATAATGCTCATATGCACTCTCACTTTATGTGATCAAAGGTAGATGGACACTATCCTATTTCCTTTAATACTAGGTTGACATGTTTCGCGTCTTAGGGGTCTCAAAGTATCCAATGGTGCTTCATTAGGACCAAAAACATAAACCCAAGTTCTCCTTAAAATATTGCATGGACCCTAGTGGGATTCAAGTTCACAAATATAGTCTGATCACTTACTCATACCAACTGCACGTCTGGTCAGTCTAGTCGAAAGGTCGCCCTGAGAAATATAGACAAAAGCAATGATACACATACTATAAAAAGTGGTGCATACAAAGTTGTTTAATAGTGTGTGACAAGCACTATAGGATTGATCTGCGCGTAGATAATCTGTGAAAAGGCAGAAAAGATAAATCAATATAGGCTTACCTTCCCAAATTATGATAAAGGCTCCCTAGGAATACACATGCCCACAAACAGGTACGCAGTACTGAACAAAATATTATAAAAACAGAAAAAATTGTTAAGCATTAAAGCTTTAAACATCCAGTCATATCACTTTAATAGCCATGACCCTCAAACATCCAGTCATCCAACTGTAATACCCATGATTCAATCATGCTGGGGAATCATGTAGGTATGTATTGTTCAAAAACTAGCAGTAGTCTATCAAATTCATCACGTCAAATCTAGAAGGACATAGGAGAAGAACCAGCTTGGTTGTGGAGGAAATGCAAAGTTTTGGCAAGACGAATAACAACTTGTAGTGAAAACAGAAATACATTCCTGACACCTGCATCAGGTGCATAGTCCGACTGGTAAAAACCACATTGCTTTGCCACAAACAGCGTCAATATGGTGACTACGAAATTTGGCAGCACAAAAATCATATTGGAAAAGTCAGTCGCGAGCATCTACTGACTCGCGTTTCTCCTGTCAATGACCGGGGACCTACCCAGGGGCCGTGTTCCAGCAACAGGCAGTGGAACGCATCAAAAGTGCTTCTATCATGGCAAAGAATCAAAGACGAACGAACGAGGAACCAGGAAGTGTTTCCAGCGTTCCTATTGGTCAATCATCATCATGTGACCAAGGGGTTGTAGAAACAGAGGAAGGGTGCCCGCAAGTTGCGAGGTAGTAATGAACACTAAAAAAGGCCAATCACTTTGAATCCCTGGTATAGAAAAGGGCACACTGACCTAGATAATGTGATCGTAATGGACCTTCTGGTGCTTAAAAGCAGAGTTAAAGAAGGGCAAAATGAAAAAGTATATAAGTAAGTACAGAGACAGGTACAGGTCAATACAATTAAAGCCACATAAAAGGGTGAGCGATGGCAGAAAGTCAAATGTAGTGGAAACACCTTCCCTAATCAAGAATAGATACTCATATAAGTATCATTGAGGGTGCCCGAGTCAAGTCAATGTGTAAGGTTTGTCCATGAAATATCATCATTAAGTCCTGAGATGCATGTTTTAAATCTGAAAACCCATCGCTGTTTGATCCTGAAAAGGGACCTGGAGTCACTGCTTAAAAATCTCCAGGCTTCCAACACAACCTACCATAGGTCATCAGGGCCATGTTGTGCTTCCAAAAAATTTACACTAAGGCCCTCATTACAACCCTGGTGGTCGGTGAAGAAATGGCGGTAATACCGACAACAGGCTGGCAGAAAAAAATGGCATTACAAGCATGGCGGTGACGGCCATGCTAAACCGCCACTTCTCCACTCCGACTGCCAGGGTGGTAACGGCCGTTGGGCTGGAGACTTCGGTCTCCAGACCAGCGGCTGTCACTACACCACAGGCAGTATCAAGACCCCGCATACCGTCAGGGATTTCGCGGAGTTCTGTACCGCCAAAAAATCCATGGCGGTAGGCACTATCAGTGCCAAGGAATTCCTTCCCTGGCACTGATAGGGCTCTCCCCCCTCCCCCACCTCCGAGTCCTCCCCCCACTCCCTTGAGCCCTCTACCACCCCGCAAAGGTGGCAAGAACCCCTCGCCCATTGCTGACACACACACCCCCCTACACGCACACATACACTACAACCACACATACCCGCACACATACAAACAGACATTCCAACAGACATACTCACAGACATACAAGCACACATACTCACATACACGCACACATACTCACAGACATACATGCACACATACTCATAGAGATACAAACAGACAGACACGCACACATTTTCCACACACCCAACACACCTTCCGCATGCATACACGCACTCACACACCCCCTCTACACACTCACACGCACACCCACATGCACGCACACACCAAACAATACCTCCCTCCCCCTCCCGCATTCGAGACCCAAGTATATTACCTCAAGGTTAAATTGTATGAGAGACACTATCCATCGCACGCTGTAAATTCCACCTACAAGAGGGCACGTAACAACCACAGAGATGCATTACTGATGCCTACTGTAAAGGACTCAGACGCTCGTTTAACATGTGTCTCAACATATACTCCTTTTTCAAATACTGTGAAAAAATTGACTAATAGAAGCTGGTCGATCCTATTGAGTGGTGTAACACATATTCAAAAACCTGTGTTCGCATTCAAGAGGACTGCAAATATCACGGTTATGGTGGTACATACCCATCCACATAAAAGCCACGAAATGCCTAATCAAACTACCTTATGGAACCTCTCACCTGTCGTGGGCCACTTCTCATGTGGCACATGTAACGTTTGTCCTTTAACTAAACGTTTAGAGAAACTGGACTTGGACCCAATAGGTACATGGCACCTTAACAGGCACACCAACTGCAACACGTGCAATTGCGTTTATATGATCACTTGCCCTTGTGATCTGCGGTACGTCGGGATGACACCTAGACCAGTCAAAAATAGGATTATCGAACATCAAAGAAACATTAGATGTGCCCATGCTACTACCAGACTTAGGCCCTCATTACAACCCTGGCGGTAAAGGCCGCTGACCTCCGTGCTGACGGCTGCCAACATACTGTGCCCACGGAGGAAATCCGCTCAGGTATTATGACCTACACTTAGAAATCCTCCATAATACAGACACCCACACAAGTCCGCCACACCAAAGGTCAGTGATAAACTGTTGATAGCAAAACCTACACCATTACGCCAACAGGAATACGCCCACACTATCATGACCCGCGAATCAGTGTCACGGTCATTCAACTGCGGTAATCCATTGGCGGTACACACCGCCACGCTCAAAATACACACACACTTACAAAACAAAACCACATTGGACAATTCAAAATACATACACCTGATACACATACACACACCACACCCACACACTCACACTACTATAAAACACACACCTACATTACCCACAATGCCTTACAACAACATTTTTGGAAGAAGCAGAGAAACAGAAAAGCAGAGTCAAAGCTATTCGGATCACAGGTGCATCCGACGTCCATTGCTAGGAAGCTGGAGCTATGGCGGAGAATTGTCGACAGGGTCAATGCAGTAGGACAGCATCCAAGAACATGGGCTGACATCAGGAAGAGGTGGAACGACCTACGGGGGGAAGGTACGTTCTGTGGTATCCAGACTCCAGGTAGCCATACAAAGGACTAACGGTGGACCCCCACCTCCTCCCCCACAACTAACAACATGGGAGGAGCAAGTCTTGGTGATCATGCATCCTGAGGGCCTCTCAGGAGTAGCAGGAGGACTGGACTCTGGCAAGTCAAATCTTTACTATTATATCCCCTCCACCCTACCTGCATGCCATCACAAACTTCTACCCCTACCCTCACATCCATCACCTCAACACCTCACTGATTCCCCACTATCACAACCCACTTCCCAATACCAAGCCCTGCATGTGACAACAATGCATGGACACCCATCACAGACATGCATGGACACCCATCACCAAAGCATGTCTAGTAGAGAGACTCAGCCAGGACACACAATCACCACTCACACAAGGGCCAAGGCGATAATGCAAGCACAGGAGTAGAAGGAAACTCACCCATTGCACAAGATGGCACACACAGATACAATAACTATGCATTTACACCCCAACAGGACCCCTACCCAACGTCACCAGACAGGAGGTGCCAGCCATATCCAGTCCCCCCACAGAAAAGGCCCACAGTGACGACAGCAGCTCTGCACGCGTGGATCAAGATGACCAGCCCGGCCCATCAGGGACCTCTGGAAAGTCGGTTCCCCTGCCACAGTCCCAAACCACCACAGAGCCGCCCCCCTCAGGAAACACCACCACAGCACCCACCGAGCGGGCCCATGCCACTGTCCCCAGGACACGTCAATCAGCAGTGTGTCCACCACTAGAGGGACCCCAGGCAAACCCACTAACCCAGGACAATCAGGGACCTCGTCAGTGGCAGTGAGCACACGGTTCAGGGGACAGAGGCACAGGACAACAGGGAAACTGGGAGGACTGCTGTGCGACAGGGGGAGGACAGGCCCAGGGAACCCACCCTCCACGAGGCACTCTCCAACATCATGGGAGCATACCACCATTCCCAGGAGACCATGGGCATGGTACTGGCCAAGTTTCAGGAGACCCAGCGGCTGCAGGAGGAACAGTACCTGGGGATCAGGAAGGACTTGAAGTCCATTAACACCACCCTGGTCACCATTGCAGGAGTGCTGGCAGACATGGCCAACACCATGAGGGAGACAGTGACATACGACCAGGCCACTGACACCAGCCCGAACGATGAACAGCCCTCCACGTCCACCGGCACTAGTGGACAGGAGGCCCCGCCACAGGACCAACAGGCCACCAGCACCCCACCCCCTGCAGAAGAACCACCCCGCAAACGGTCCTTGCGATCCAGGCAAAAGAAAGAGAAAATTGCCAAGACCCCCGCCAGGAAATAAGACTCTTCTGATTGTCACCCTACTGTCCCAGTATGTCACCCTGACCACCTTGACCTGCCATTGCTCCACTTCCTATGCCCCATTGGACAATGCACCTGTGATCCAAAGAGACTGGACTCTACCATGGATATTCCTCCACCATCACCCTAGCCCATTGCACATCCCCCTCCATTTATTAGCACTTAAATAAACACCCTTGAATCACAAAACAATCTGGAGTCAGTCTGTACTTTCACAAATGTGTTATTACAACCTCTTTGACAAATAACATAGTAAATGTTCATTTGCACATACCAAAGTATGACAGTTGTTTGGCATCAGTGAACATAGCAGAAGGCAGAATGTGGTACCCAGATCTGTGAAAAGGAAAGTCAAAGTGAACTGTCAGGGTCCATGCACAGAGGTAATAAAGACTTATATAATGTCCTACAGTAGTCTGATGTGAGATGAGCAGTGCCAGTCTCTTACCTGTGTCTCACTAGAAGTACTTCATGATGATGTTGTTTCTGTTGTCAATATCTTCTTCTGCTGCCTCCTCTTCCTCATTATCCACAGGCTCCACAG
The DNA here is from genome assembly GCF_031143425.1 of Pleurodeles waltl. Lineage (NCBI taxonomy): Eukaryota > Metazoa > Chordata > Amphibia > Caudata > Salamandridae > Pleurodeles > Pleurodeles waltl. Next base: position 1,064,472,868 of record NC_090437.1, read on the forward strand.
CTGCCACAAGACCAACATCAGGCCCAACCTCCTGCAGAAAAGGCACCTGGCATCTCAAAGCCAGGTTGTGCAACATACAGCATGCCCGATGATCTGGCACACCTTCTTCGGTGAGTAGTATAGGGAGCCACCTGTTAGATGGAGACACCAGAATCTGGCCTTCAGGGAGCTGAAAGTCCGCTCTATAATCCTCCTAGTTTGCCCATGTGCCTCATTGTTGCGTTCCTCTGCCCTTACCCCGGCATTCCTCACTGGGGTCAGTAACCATGACAGGTTGGGGTAACCAGAGTCACCTGCAAATGTCAATGGATATCTGTTAGACATACACCAACCCCCAGGAACTATCCCATGCCCAGACACCTATTCATACTGTGTGGGGACCTTGGGCTCACCTATTAGCCTCTGGAGTTGCCCCATCACATAAGGGATGCTGCTATTCCTCAAAATGTAAGCGTCATGCACAGAGCCAGGATATTTGGCATTCACATGAGAGATGTACTGGTCTGCCAAACACACCATCTGCACATTCATTGAATAGTAGCTTTTACAATTTCTGTACACCTGTTCATTCCTGCGGGGGGGACACATGCCACATGTGTACCATCAATGGCACCAATGATGTTGGAGATATGTCCCAGGGCATAGAAGTCAGCTTTCACTGTGGGCAAATCCTCCAACTGGGGGAAAACTATGTAGCTGCGCATGTGTTTCAGCAGGGCAGATAGCACTCTGGACAACACGTTAGAGAACATTGGCTGTGACATCCCTCATTCCATGGCCACTGTTGTTTGAAAGGAACCACTGGCTGTGAAATGGAGCACTGACAGGACCTGCAATAGAGGGGGGATACCTGTGGGATGGCGGATAGCTAGCATCAGGTCTGGCTCCAATTGGGCACACAGTTCTTGGATTGTGGCACAATCAAGTCTGTAGGTGATAATGATGTGTCTGTCTTCCATTGACAACAGGTCCACCAGGGGTCTGTACACCGGAGGATGCCACCATCTCATCATCTGCCCCAGCAGATGTGCCCTAGGGAGGAGAATGGTGAGCAGAGGGTCATGTACCACATAGGTTGCACAAGGGTGTTTTGCACTAATGTGATTTAATCGGTGCGTGGTGCTGTATGTACGTATTCCTGCCCAAATGTGCTCTGACGCAGTTAGGTGCCCTGCCATGTGCCCCCCTGAAATGGCAACTGCCTGACCTGTAAGTAGGGACAAGGGGAAATGAAGTAACTGTGCTGGTTTTGTGCATCGTTGCAGTAGGTGGTCGAAGACCACAGCGCAATCCAGCATTGGTTATCATTGGGCCCTATGGGTTATATGAGCCAATGACGTTGTACGCCGGCAGTGACGGTACGCACCACCGCGGACGTGACCGCCATTTTCTAGCTCTTCATTCACTTGATACCTGACCTTCAACAGGAGAGGACCTACACTGCAAGTGCTGTTGTGACCTCAGTCTGGAAGCGGCAATGGCTCTAGTGTCAGGGGAAAGGGCCCTTGCCTTCACTTCGGAGGAGTTGGAGAGACTAGTGGATGGGGTCCTCCCCCAGTACACGCTACTCTATGGTCCTCCAGACAAACAGAAGATACATGTTGTGGTGGGGGGGCTGCGACCTGCATGTGAGGATGGTCAGTGTATGTGTTTCAGGGCATGGGTGGGAACTGGTGTCCAATGAGTATGAAGAACCGGATGGGGGAGTAAGTTCCATTCTTACTTTACCTTTCCTCTAGGTCAGCGTCCACCAGAAGAAGGGTATTTGGGGCGCCATCGCCAAGGAAGTGCAGACCCTGGGGGACTATAATAGACGGAGCACCCACTGCTGCAAGAGATGGGAGGACCTGCGCCGCTGGAGCAAGAAGACGGCGGAGTCCCAGCTGGGGATGGCTCCCAACTTCAAAGGGGTGCCCATAGCACCATGACCCACCTGATGTTCCAGATCCTGCCGGTGGCATATCCGGAGTTGGATGGGTGCTTGAGGGCATCACAGCAGCCACAAGGGGGTGAGTACAGTCCCACTCAACTGACTCTGAGCACTTTACGAGGTGTCTGGGTGGGGGATGTGGGCTGTGGGTTCCCCTAGGCCAGGGCAAACTTTGCAGGGTAGGTCTCTTGTTAGGCAGGGTCTGGGGCACTCCAACCCCTATAGTGGTAGTGGCCATCTACAACTAGTCAGCCTCCTGTGGGTTCCAGATGTGCAGCAAATGGGGTTAGGCATAGTCCCCCATGGGCAAGTGATTTTCCTAAGAACTTTTAGTGCATGGGCTAGTGCATAGGTCTGCTCCCTGTGTGTTGTGTCCGCCAACGGTAGTGGTGTTGCTGGCATTGACCTTGTGTCTCCTCTGTCTTTACCCCCCTTTTTATTTTGTCACCCTGTCCTTGTGTGCATTAGCATCATCTGGCAGAGGAGCAGTGGCACCGGCGCAGGAGGGAGCTGCAACCCACATGGCCCAGGAGGGTGAATGTACAGAGTCTGAAGGCACCAGTGGGACGGAGGGCGAGGGGAGCGCCACGACGGGGACAGGAGGGGACACCAGCGACAGTGATTCCTCCTCTGATGGGAGCTACCTTGCTGTGGTGGGCACCTCTGTGCCCACCGCAACAACAGGTACAGCCACCACCCCCCCTACCAGCACCGCCCTCCCAGCAGCCCCTCAGAGTGTTTCCCATGCCCACTCACCCAGGAGGGTGGGCATCTCTTTCGTCCCAGGCCCCTCAGGCCCTGCCCCAGTCAGCCCTGCTGCCCTCAGTGAGGAGGCTATTGACCTTCTGAGATCCCTCACTGTTGGGCAGTCAACCATTTTGAATGCCATCCAGGGTGTCGAGAGGCATTTGCAGCAAACAAATGCATACCTGGAGGGCATTCTTTCTGGTGTGGCGGCCCAACAGAGAGCATTTCAGGCTCTGACCTCAGCACTGATGGCAGCCACTGTCCCTGTGTCCAGCCTTCCCCCTCCAACCTCCACTACCCAGACCCAATCCCCTCAACCTCAGCCTATCCCAAGCACACCATCAGACCAGCATGCACACACATCAACACACAAAAGTGGCTCAGGAAAACATAAGCACCACACATCCCACAGGCACTCACACAAGCACCATACCCATGCAGACACACCAACACCCACTGCCTCCACTGTGTCCCCCTCCTCCACATCCTCTACCTCCCTCCCAGTCTCATCTCCACTCACACCTGCATGCACTACATCATCAGCCACTACCTCCATCACCTGCATTCCCATTACCACACACCGCTCACGTGCAATCACCATCCCTACTACCATTCACACGTCCCCTGTGCCCTCTCCCAGTGTGTCTGTAAGCCCTCCTCCCAAAGTACACAAACACCGGCACACACCCACTCAACAGCCATCCACCTCAAAACAGCCTCCAACCCATGCACCTTCACCCAAACTCAGCAGATGTACACCTCCTACAACCACTACCTCTTCCTCCACTCCCAAACCCCCTCCATCTTCCCGTCCCAGTGTGTCTAAAAATCTTTTCCTGGCTACCACTGACCTCTTTCCTACACCTCTTCCCCGTCCTTCCTCTAGTGCCAGGTTGACTAGAGCCCTGACCAGCAACTCAGCCACCAAATCCTCATCCAGTGTGGTCCCTGCAAGACCGGGAGCATTGAAGGGGGCACCCATCAGGGCTGCCAGTGTGCCACCTATTGAAGCCAAAGACCACCCTATTCCGCAACCTGCCAAGGTAAAGAAGGGGCCAGCATGCAGAAGAGAAATGCCGCACCACCCACCCAGCAAGGCCTCATCCAGAGCCAAAGAGGACAGTGCCAAGGTCCCAGCAGTGACTTCCAAGGTGGGGAAGGGACACAAGAGCAAAGGGAAGTCACCTCAGGGCACGGAGCCTCCGTGTGATGGATTGGTGTCCCCGCTTTCGCAAGACAGCCCAGAAACCTGTCCCACGGTGAGCACCGCCGCAAAGACCGCCACCTGCACTGCCATCTGCACCACCACCTGCACCGCCACCTGCACGGCAGCTGCCTCAACCACAGTCACCAGCATCATCCCCAGTGGCAGCCTTCCGAGGCTGCAGGAGACGGCCTGGTGTCTCCCTCCTCAAATGCAGACACCTGCACCACCAGCACCATCTCCGACGCAGACACCGCAGCAGCCACCGCCACCTGCCCCTCAAAGTGCCCAGCCAGTGCCACTACAGCAGACATCAGCAGCATCCCCAGTGGGCAGCCGTCCGAGGCTGCAGGAGTCGTCCTGGACCCTGCACACACTACATGAGGCACCACCACCAGCACAGGCACTACCAGCAGTTTGCAGCCTCAGTCGTCGCAAGGAGTGTGGCTCTGCCTCCATGGAATATTATGCTACCTGTTACTGGTAAATCTTATGGCTCAGACACCCATGTGAGGGAATGGGAACTGCCACACCCCTGGTGCAGCATCACTGGGCACCAAGCCCCCTCCAGAACCAGTGGAGAACAGCATCCACTCACCCACTCCTTGGCAGGATGAAGCACTCTGGGCACCAGGCCCCCTCCAGAACCAGTGGAGAACAGCATCCACTTACCCAGTCTTTGGCAAGATGAAGCACTTTGGGCACCAGGCCCCCTCCAGAACCAGTGGAGAACAGCATCCACTCACCCAGTCCTTGGCAGGATGAAGCACTCTGGGCACCAGGCCCCCTCCAGAACCAGTGGAGAACAGCATCCACTCACCCAGTCCTTGGCAGGATGAAGCACTCTAGGCACCAAGCCTCCTCCAGAACCAGTGGAGAACAGCATCCACTTGTGAGACTGTGGCTTTGCACTCCCCAGGACCAAGCAGTGGGCAGTTAACCCACTTGAGTGACTTGAGAGACTGTGGCTTTGCATTCCCCTGGACCAGGCAGTGGGCAACCCACCCACTTGAGAGACTGTGGCTTTGCACTCCCCAGGACCAGGCAGTGGTCAACCCACCCACTTAAGAGAAAGTGGCTTTGCACTCCCCAGGATCAGGCAGTGGGCAAACCACCCCCTTGAGAGACTGTGGCTTTGCACTCCCCAGGACCAGGCAGTGGGCATGGAGCCCCCTCAAGGAGCAGTGGCGTCATCCCATCATCCGTCTGAGGTGCTCCCCCTCCCCTTCCCCTGAGGTGCCTGCTTTATTTCGACCTGATGCCCCTGCAGTGTTCTCCCCGTTTTGAGGCAGGTGTTATGTGTGGGCTTCGCCCTTGCCTTTTGGGACCACTGCTCCATGGACAATTAATGGGACAGTGTACGGACTTGTGTACTTGTTGTAAATATTTGTATATACTGATGATTTAAAGTTATCTTGGGCTATCTGATTGTTTGATTATCACACTTGTTAAACACATTTCATTTGGTCCTTGCGTTCTTCCAGGGGGTGATGGGGTGTATCCGTGATGTTATTGGGTATGTGTGTGTGTATGTTGTTGTGGGTGGGGGGGTGGGGGTGTTGCGTGTTGCATGTGTGTGTCACTCTCTTTTTCCTCTCCCCTCCCCTGTGTACTAGGTGCAGTACTCACCGTCGTCGTCGCCGCCGTCTTTGATGTTCCTGGTAGATAAGGAGGTAAACCAACATGGGCAGGACCTGTAACTCGGGCTCCATGGCGTCCTGGTTCCTCATTGGGTGTCGAGAGGTGAGTGATTTCCCTTCTGTGTACTGTTTCTCCCGTGATTTTGATGGCATTGGCTCCGCCCCGGAAAAGCTGGCGGATTGGTGCCTTGTAATAGTGTGGGTGGTACATTGTCTTCCGCCTGACTGTTGGCATATACCGCCGCGGTATTTGTTTCTACCGCCGTGGCGGTCGGAGTGTTAAAGTGGCTGTCTGTGTTGGCGATTTCCACCATGGTCGTGATTCCATTTATTTTTACCGCCGGCCTGTTGGCAGTATTACCGCCACTTTATCACTGACCGCCAGGGTTGTAATGAGGGCCTTAGTTTACATTTTTCGGAAGCACAACATGGCCCTGATGACCTATGGTGGGTGGTGCTGGAAGCCCCAAGATTTTTAAGGAAAGACTCCAGGTCCCTTTTCAGGATCAAACAGCGTTTGTTTTTCAGATTTAAAACACACATCTCAGGACTTTATGATGATATTCCATGAACAAACCTTACACATTGAGTTGACTTGGGCACCCCCAATGATACTTATATGAGTATCTAATCTTGATTTGGGAAGGTGTTTCCACTACATTTGACCTTTCTGCTATCCCTCACCATTTTATGTGGCTTTAATTGTATTGACCTGTACCTGTCTCTGTACTTACTTATATACTTTTTCATTTTGTCCTTCTTTAACTCTGCTTTTAAGCACCAGAAGGTCCATTACGATCACAATATTCTAGGTCAGTGTGCCCCTTTTTATACCAGGGATTCAAAGTGATTGTCCTTTTTTAGTGTTCATTACTACCTCGCAACTTGCGAGCACCCTTCCTCTGTTTCTACAACCCCTTGGTCACATGATGACGATTGACCAATAGGAACGCCGGAAACACTTCCTGGTTCCGCGTTCATTCGTCTTTGATTCCTTGCCGTGATAAAAAACGCTTTTGATGCCTTCCATTGCCTGTTGCAGGAACGCGGCCCCTGGGTAGGTCCCCGGTCATTGACAGGAGAAACGCGAGTAAGTAGTCGCTTGCGACTGACTTTTCCACTATGATTTTTGTGGTGCCAAATTTCATAGTCACCATATTGACGCTGTTTGTGGCAAATCAATGTGTTTTTTGCCTGTGGGACTATACATGTGATTCTGGTGTCAGGAATATATTTCTGTTTTCACTACAAGTTGTTATTCGTCTTGCCATAACTTTGCATTTCCTCCACGACCAAGCTGGTTCTTCTCCTATGTCCTTCTAAATTTGATAAGACATGATGAATTTGATAGACTACTGCTAGTTTTTGAACAATGCATACCTACATGATTCCCCCAGCATGATTGAATCATGGGTAGTACAGTTGGGTGACTGGATGTTTGAGGGTCATGGCTATTAAAGTGATATGACTGGATGTTTAAAACTTTAATGCTTAACAATTTTTTCTGTTTTTATAATATTTTGTTCAGTACTGCGTACCTGTTTGTGGGCACGTGCATTCCTAGTGAGCCATTATCATAATTTGGGACGGTAAGCCTATACTGCTTTATCTTTTCTGCCTGTGCACCGATTATCTATGAGCACATCAATCCTATAGTGCTTTTCACACACTATTAAACTTCTTTGTATGCACCACTTTTTATAGTATGTGTATCATTGCTTTTGTCTATATTTTACAGGGCGACATTTCAACTAGACTGACCAGATATGCAGTTGGTATGAGTAAGTGACTGGAGCATATTTGTTAAGTTGAATCCCACTAGGGTCCATGCAATATTCTAAGGAGAAGTTGGGTTTATGTTTTTGGTCCTGATAAAGCGTTATTGGATCCTTTGTGACCCCTAAGAAGTGAAACATGTCAAACTAGTATTAAAGGAGATAGGATAGTGTCCATCTCCCTTCGATCACATAAAGTGAGAGTGCATTTGAGCATTATCTCTACCAGCACTCCCTGTACTGTTTTTTAATCTTGGCCTAAGCCCATTTCTGATTTATTAAAATATGATGGTTTTGGGTTAGATCCAATTTTACTCTCTATTTTTCTTCTCTCCTGACTAAGCCTATAGTTTGTATTAATCCTCGGCATAACTATACTTGGTAAAAGATCTCCGGTAAAGAGCAACCCTTTTTTAAGGGGGGCCCGTCAGACATTGCAGTGCCGGTCTGACGAGGAGCTTGCCCAGTGATGAAGCTTGACATCCTATTGGGTGTGTGAGGGCTTTCCTGCTCCTGGTAATAGAGTTCCCCTGTGCTTTATTTGTGTCTCCACTCTTTACATTGTTGGAACAGTGTACTTTATGACGTTTATATGTTATATTTGGGAGGTTGTACACTGGACCATTAATCTCCCTGTCCACCACTTTTTAGAGTTTTGACCTCTTCCAACCCACTGGCCCACCGTGTCTTGTCCCTAAGCGTGTGCACCTCCTTGCCCTTTCCACTCCTTCCACTTCATAGCCCGCCCCTGTCCGCCCTTCCCATTCCCATGCCCCTTCTCCAGAGAGGAAGAAGCCCCGTGCTGAGCCAATTCCATCTGGCTCCACCCGGTTGAAGCACAAACCCCCAGCTTCCAAAGCCAAACCCAAGCCCCCTCCACATTCCGAGCGCAAGTCCAAGCCCCACCCCTGTCACAAATCCCCCCCCCCCAACCCCCTGCCCCTGTTCCCTGTGGTGCCTGGATGCCCAATTGTTGCTCCATTAGGTGGAGTACCGTGCACTTTTGGGAGTCAGGTTGGGGCCATTGTAACCCAAACACGTCTGGCACTATGGACTGGCCATTGGCCTTGTTGTGAATAGTTTGCTCTGTGAGCTGAAATAAATATTTATGTGTGCCCTGTGTTTTGGTGGCACACTCTTGTACCCTGGTCTCTCGTTTCATTGTTTGTGGGTGTGGGGCCTTTGTATGTACTATGGTCAGGTTGGATTTGCCTTGTGTCGGGTAAGTACTTCTTGTTGTGGGGTGTATGGCTTATGCTGCTGTGAAAGGTTGAGGGAGTGTTGCAGAGTGGGTGGAGTGGGTGTATGTAACTGTGCCCTTTCTTCACTTGTTTAGTAGGTTGCAGTACTTGTCGTCGTCGTCTTCGTCAGCGGTCTCGGTCCTGGAGGTATATGGCAAGGAGAACGGCTGGCATGATCTGCAGCTCTCTATCCATGTCTGCTTCGGTGCGTTGTGTGGATCTCCGGTGAGTGTTTCCTTATATTAGGTTTGTTTCCGCCTGGCTTTACGTGGCAGTGGTTCCCGCCCCGGAACTGACGGCGGTCTAGTGGTTCATTATTTGATGGGCAGATTAGGCCTTTCCGTCGCCCTGTGTGTGGACTCTGCCGTCGTCATCCGCACTCCTCTACTGGGGGTAAGTGATTTTCAGGATGCCTGTGTTTCAGTTGGTTCATTATTTGGCGATCCGGGCTGTTCCTCTGTTGGGGGATTTTACTGCCACCGCCGGCGGCGCTGTTCGGACCGCCGTGTTCATAATGAGGGCCAAAGTCTCTTTCAAGCACAAAGTACCTGGTTCGTGTGAAAAATCTCCACAAAGGGGCGCAGAGGAGGAGAAGCGTGGAAACAAAGGGTGTGCGTCGATTTCTCGGGCCGCACAAAGCAATGCGTCATTTAGTTTCCACACAGGGACGGCTGTAAGTCGATTTCCGGTGCTCGGTCGTGGATCCTCTTCGGGTTGCAGGGTTTTCAGATACCCAGGGGACGGTGTGTGGATTTCCTGCGCTGGCAGGACGAAGTCACAGGAGCTGCGTCGATCTTTTTGTTGCAAAGTCGGGCTGCGTCGTTCCAGTTCAGCATGCAGTGAAATTTTCACTGCAGTGCAGGCTGTGCCTTGTTTCAGCAGGCTGTGCGTCGAATTTCGTCACACAGGGAGTCCTTCTTGAAGTCTTTTTGGTCCTGAGACTTCAGGGAACAGGAGGCAAGCTCTATCCAAGCCCTTGGAGAGCACTTCTTCACCTCAGCCAGAGAGCAGCAAGGCAGCAGGGCAACAGCAAGGCCTCAGCCCTTCACAGAAAGCAGTCAGGTGGGTCCTTTGGGCAGTCAGGCAGTTCTTCTTGCCAGGATGTAGGTTCTGATTACAAGTGTCTGAGTTGGAAGGGGCAGAGGCCCTGTTTAAATACCCAAATGTACCTTTGAAGTGGGGGAGACTTCAAAGAGTGGCGTAGAAGTTCACCAGGTCCACTTTCAGTTTAATCTTGTCTGCCAGGGTCCCAGTAGGGGGTTTGGGAGTCCTTTGTGTGAGAGCAGGCCCTCTACCCTCCCAGCCCAGGAAGACCCATTCAAAATGCAGATGTATGCAAATGAGGCTGAGTATCCTGTGTTTGGAGTGTGTGAGTGAATGGACAAGGAGCTGTCAACTAAACCCAGCCAGATGTGGATTGTAAGGCACATAAAGATTTAAGTGCAGAGACATGCTCACTTTCTAAAAGTGGTGTTTTCCGAAATAGTAATATTAAATCCAACTTCACCAGTCAGCAGGATTTTATATCACCATTCTGGCCATACAAAATATGATCTTCCTACTCCTTTCAGATCAGCAGCCACGACTCAATGTATGAGGGCAGCCCCAATGTTAGCCTATGAATGGAGCAGGCCTCACAGCAGTGTAAAAACGAATTTATGTTAAAAAAAGGGGAGTTTTAGGCTTGGCAAGTACTTTTAAATTCCAAGTCAAATTGGCAGTGAAACTGCACACACAGGCCTTGCAATGGCAGGCCTGAAACAAGGTAAAGGGGCTACTTAAGTGGGTGGCACAATCAGTGCTGCAGGCCCACTAGTAGCATTTAATCTACAGCCCCTGGGCACACATAGTGCACTCTACTAGGGACTTATAATTAAATTAAATATTCCAATGGGGTATGATCCAATATTACCATGTTTAAAGGGAGAGAGCATATGCACTTTAGCACTGGTTAGCAGTGAAGTCCGATTGGGAGCACACTGCCTAACATTCCAGTCGAGTTCGCCCCTTGCATCCTGGTACATGCAGTTTGAACAATTAACGCTTCCTTGAAAAAATCTGTAGTATTTCACTAAAGTTAGTGCAGACAGTACTGTTCATCTCTAGACACGTGTTTCTGGGTTAGTGACCTTCATCAGTAGAGACCAAAGAACAACAAAAATATCTGGGGTTGCTGGAAATGCCACCGATATCGTCTCAGGTTTAGTACCACTCCCCGGCTCACAGGTGCGTCTCCAGAGCTCGTCAGCTCAATGGCTCGAGGTAGCCTTTTAAACATAAAGGGGGTCATTCTGACCCTGGCGGCGGCCACCGACCACGGGAGCACCGCCAACAGGCTGGCGGTGCTCCCACGAGCATTCTGACCGCGACGGTTCAGCCGCGGTCAGAAGCGGCAAGTCGGCGGGCTCCCGCCGACTTACCGCTGCTCGGGGGAATCCTTCATGGCGGCGGAGCGCGCTCCGCCGCCATGAGGATTCTGACAGCCCCTACCGCCATCCTGTTCATGGTGGGAAACCCGCCATGAACAGGATGGCTGTAGGGGGTGCCGCGGGGCCCCTGGGGGCCCCTGCCGTGCCCATGCCAATGGCATGGGCACGGCAGGGGCCCCCGTAAGAGGGCCCCGCAAAGTATTTCAGTGTCTGCCTTGCAGACACTGAAATACGCGACGGGTGCAACTGCACCCGTCGCACCCCTGCAACTACGCCGGCTCAATTCTGAGCCGGCGTCCTCGTTGCAGGGGCATTTCCTCTGGGCCGGCGGGCGCTCTTTTGGAGAGCGCCCGCCGGCCCAGAGGAAATGTCTGAATGGCCGCCGCGGTCTTTTGACCGCGGTGCGGTCATTTGGCGGCGGTACTATGGCGGACGGCCTCCGCCGTCCGCCATAGTCAGAATCACCCCCAAAGTCCGATTTGGAGCACACTGACTAACATTCCAGTCGAGTTCGCCCCTTGCATCCTGGTACATGCAGTTTGAACAATTAACGCTTCCTTGAAAAAATCTGTAGCATTTCACTAAAGTTAGTGCAGACAGTACTGTGTGTGCAAATTCTAAACAAAAAGCAAAAATAGTGTCCAAAAAGTGGAGGGAGGTAGGAAAAAAGTTAGGGGTGATCACCCTAAGGGTGTCCAGTCTAACATAAGTGTTGACCCATGTTCAGTGTACACATAAAATGGTGTCCCCAAACTCACAAAGTCCTGGAAAATGGACCTGGATGACTTGGGGGCACCTCTGCTAGTGCAGGGGTGTCCTCACACTCAGGTACTATGAACCCAGCCTTCAGGGTTGGAAGACCTGATATATAGGTGACTTATAAGCAACCTGGTGCAGTGAAAATGGCTGTGAAATAGTGCATGCACTATTTCACACAGGTTGCAATGGCAGTCCTGTAGAATCCTTTGCATGGGCTCCCTATGGGTGGCAAAAGAAATGCTGCAGCCCATAGGGATCCCATGGAACCCCAATGCCCTGAGTACCTAGGTACAATATACTAGGGACTCATAAGGGGGGCCCATTTTGCTAATTTGCAGTGAAATACTGAGTTACCAGTATGAAGTGACAAATTGGATCAGAGAGCATGTGAAGGGGTCCTGATTAGCAAGACTCCAGTGACAATTTAAAAAACAGTGAAACATATTGACAAGCAGGCCATAAACCATAAGCACTGGGGTCCTGACCAGCAGGATCCCAGTGCCATAGTCAAAAACACACTGACATCAGGCAGAAATTGGGGGTAAAATGACAAAAAGAGGGTACTTTCCTACACCAACCACCCCTACAGAGTCTAGCAATAGCCCAAATTGCTGCTGGAAAACAGAAAGGGAATGGTTCAAAGCCTTCTAACTAATCTACCCAGATCCCACCAACTACCTCATCAGCAAAAATAAGCCAAGCTGCTGCTGGAAGACAAAAACGGAATGGCTCAAATCCTTCTAACTAATCTACTCAGACCTCAACAACAACCTCATCAACAACACAAACAAATTCAACAACTGGATCGCCACCTGTGACAATACTCTAGTGGCCCTGAAAAACACCAATCCCAAAAGGTTGAATAAACAAGCTAGCTGGGACAATGCTGATCTCAGAGAGTCCAAGAAAGTTTGCAATTAACTTGAAAGGAAATGAGAAACCAAGAGGAACCACCTCAAAACAACACCTACAAGGCCACACTAAGACGCTTTCACCATCAAGTGAAAGAGAACAAGAAAAAGGCTGTGACCTTTAAAATTGAATCTAGCTCCAACAACTCCAAGGAACTTTTTGCCATCATCAAAGAATTTATATGAACTGCAACCAACACCAAACTAAGGGGCATATTTATACTCCATTTGCGCCAAAATTGCATCGTTTTCTTTGACGCAATTTCGACGCAAAACTAACTCCATATTTATACTTTGGCGTTAGACGCGTCTAGCGCCAAAGTCCATGGAGTTAGCGTCATTTTTTAGCGTGGACACCTACTTTGCGTTAATTATATGCAAGGTAGGCGTTCCCGTCTAAAAAATCTACTCCGAGGCATGTGCGTGGGATTTATACTCCCGGGCAAAAATCACGGCCGGGAGTGGGCGGGTCAAAAAAAATGACGTACGGCCGCTTTTGCGCCGTTTTTTAGCGCCTGCAAAAGGCAGGCGTTAAGGGACCTGTGGGCTCTGAAGGAGCCCAGAGGTGCCCCCCCATGCCCCCAGGGACACCCCCTGTCACCCATGCCCACCCCAGGAGGACACCCAAGGCTGGAGGGACCCATCCCAGGGACATTAAGGTAAGTTCAGGTAAGTGTTTTTTTTTGGTTTTTTTTTGTGGCATAGGGGGGCCTGATTTGTGCCCCCCTACATGCCACTATGCCCAATGACCATGCCCAGGGGACATAAGTCCCCTGGGCATGGCCATTGGGCAAGGGGGCATGACTCCTGTCTTTGCTAAGACAGGAGTCATTTCTATGGGGGTTGGGAGTGAAAAAAAATGGCGCAAATCGGGTTGAGGCGAAAAAATTGCCTCAACCTGACTTGCCCCATTTCTTGACGCCCAAGCTCCATATCCCCCTACGCGGCACTGCCTGGTGTACGTCGTTTTTTTTAACGCACACCAGACGGCGCCGGCGGCTAACGCCGGCTAACGTCATTCAATAAATACGGCGCCCGCATGGCGCTTCAGAATGGCGTTAGCCGGCGCTAATTTTTTTGACGCAAAACTGCGTTGGCGCAGTTTTGCGTCAAAAAGTATAAATATGGGCCTAAGATCCACAGCAACATCTAACTGCAGCCACCCCCATTGACATTCCCAACATCCTGACCTTATCAATCAAATACTACCAACTGACAGCAGCAAATCCCCCTATCCATCAAGGAAACTGCAGCAGTAATCCACTCAGAGGCACCACCTAACCCCTGCCTTCACCATATCTACAACATGGGAAAAGCCATGATCAACGCTGCACTCACCTCCATCATTAACACCTCCCTCTATAAAGTCATAGCATAAAACACACCAAAGTCACCCCCCTCCTCATAAAACCTTCAGCCATCCCCAAAGTTCTCAACAACTATTGACACATCATGCTGTTTCTGCTCCTAGTGAAATTCATCAAGGAGACAGCAAACAGGCAACACTCTGACCACCTAGAATTGCCACATACTACTTTACTCAATCAGAAATCCAAAGCAACCACAGCATCAATCATTCCCTCATCAATGCCATAGATGAAGGACACACCAACCTTGACTGTGGATAGATTGCCACCCTTATCATCCTCAACACTGTCTCTCAGGACACAGTCATTGCCAGACTACACACAGCATGAATACAAGGACCAGCACTAAAGTGGATAGTTTCCTTCCTCTCCAGAAGGACATGAGTCAGGCTCACACCATTCACTTCAGAACCTAAGGACTTGATCAGCGGAGTACCAAAGGGATCATCACCCAGCCCCACACTTTTCAACACATACATGATTCCTCTGTGTAATAATATCTGATCCCACAGAATTAACATCATCTCCTACGCTGATGACACCCACCTCATTTTTTACTCTCAGATGACACAGCCACAATCAAGACAAACTTCAGACAATGCATGACCAGCTTGGCTAGTCAGATTAAATAGAACTGCCTCCAGCTCAACAGCGACAAAACTGAAGTGCTGATTTTTGGAAGAGCTCACCTTGGGACTCCACCTGGTGGCCTGCTGAACTGGGACCCAAACTCACCCCTACCAATCAATCCAACTAACCAGCTAGAAACCTAGGCCTCAGCCTGGAAACCAACCTCACTATGAAGTCACAGGTCAACATTGTCACTTCCGTATGCTTCCACATCATCCACATGCTACAAAAAATCTTCAAGTGGCTCCCAATGGACACCAGATATACCATCACACATGCACTAGTCACAAGCAGACTGGACTACAACAAACCACTCTATGCAGACATCCCAACCAATCTTCACAGACTTCAAATCCTCAGAATCACCACTACTAGGCTTGTCCTCAACCTCCCAAGCCAATAAGACACCACACCTCTGAGAGCTCTGCAGACTCTTCATTCAAAAGCGATGCCAGATCAAACTCACACGTGCATTAAAGTCACTACACAACACAGAACCTGTGTACCTCAATCACGGGCTTCATGTCACCATCCCATCAGGTAACTCAGCATCACTCTTACTCACACACAAACATACCACATTCATAGTAACAAAATGGGAGGTCGATGGTTCTCCTCTCAAGTCGCTGTGAGAAACGGGCTCTTTTGTCATGGTTAGCCCCCACTTTTTGCCTAGTATTTGATGTGATCTCAAATTTGTTAGTGCCCAAGGCCCCTGCTAACCAGGGGCCAGATGTAAGTAGCCTTTTGCGCCTCGCAAATGGTGAAAAACGCCGTTTGCAAGGCGCAAAAGATCTCACGCGATGCAGAAACACATTTTGCGAGTCGGTACCGACTCGCAAAATGTGTTTCCGACTCGCAAATAGGAAGGGGTGTGCCCTTCCTATTTGCGACCGCATCGCGATGTAGAGTTGATTTGTGACTGCGAAAGCTGTCGCAAATCAACTCGCAGTTACCATCCACTTGAAGTGGATGGTAACTAATTCGCAAACGGGAAGGGGTCACCATGGGACCCCTTCCCCTTTGGGAATGCAAACAAAATTATTTTTTCAGCGCAGGCAGTGGTCCTATGGAACACTGCCTACTCTGAAAAAAAACTAAACAAAAAGGTTTCGGTATTTTTTTCTATTTGCAGCTCATTTTCCTTTAAGGAAAAGGGGCTGCAAAAAGAAAGAAAAAAAACTGCTTTATTCTAACCAAAGTCACGGACATGGTGGTCTGCTGTCTCCAGCAGGCCACCATCCCCGTGAGTGCTTAGACTCGCTATGGGGTCGCAAACTGCGACCCACCTCATAAATATTCATGAGGTGGGTCTTTGCGACCCCATAGCGAGTCGCAGGTGTCTGAGGCACCTTTCTGCATAACATTTTGCGAGGTGCAAATTGCGAGTCGCTAGTACTCGCAATTTGCACCTCGCAAAATGTTTTCTTTCCTCATCTGGCCCCAGTTTCCCTAGGCCAGATTGCCTTCCGAAAACTGTTGCGATGCATTGGCACAATTGGGAACACCTTTAGCTGCCACTATAAGTCCCTAGTAAATATTACTTAGGTACGCAGGGCATGGAGTACCAAGGGTAGGCCCCCGCGGGCAGCAGGACAGATTGTGCCAACCTCCAGGGCGATGCATCCAGATGCAGGCTGAGTGTCCTGGTGCAAGCCCAAAATCCAAACTCAACATGGCACACAGCCTGAGTGCCCTGTCCAATACAACATCACAAAACAAAATGATGGACATAGTGTTGAAACTTTTCAAACACTCACCCCCAGTCACAGATCTGGGTTTAATCCATCGGTATTTTGCTCCCCACGTCACTCCAGTTTGGACCCAACCATATGCAAATCAGTCTTGACCCTGTTCCTCATGGGAACAGTTCAGCCCAAACTGCCAGGCCAAGTCCTCCCTGAATAGGAAACAAGTATCCTGTGAACGGTTTCAGGGTTTCACCCTTCATCAGCCAGGCTAGCTTGAATCCAGTGGCACAGCGAGCAAGCATGATGGACGGAAGGGTATGCCCAGACGTGGGTCCCTTGCTCACTGTGCCACTGGATTCAAGCTAGCTAGGCTGATGAAGGGCTGTGCTTCATCCCTGCTGATTTAGTGGCCATCACAAGTAAGTATTTCCTTTTCTTTTCTTCTCTCTGTCGCTTTTTCACTTTTACAAATTCTGCCTTTTTATTCTATCATCCCTTGTTTTTCACTAGTTCTTTTTCCTTTCTCTGCTCTTTCCTCTGCCCCCTCCCCGCGAAGCACCTTTCCCACCCTCCCACCTCACAGCTGACTGCTCCCCCCACTCCTCCCTTTCTTAATGGCGACCGCAGAGCAGCAGCGCAGTGGAAGTGTGCAGCGGGTGCGCCGCTGGCATTCCAGCGTCAAGCCCATCTGTGACCGTCCACTCCTGGACCGTGCCCAGCACCAGGAACCCTGGATCTCCATTAACCCACCCCCAGGAATGCCTCTGTTACGACTCTGAGACCCTCCTTTGCCTCAACACCAGATGTCTCAACAACTGTTGCACCATCTACACAACGACACCCACAGACATTTTTCCTGCAGGAACTCCAACTTCAGCGCCAATTTAAACGAACAGATGGTACTCTCTGCACACAAAGATACCAACAACCTCCACAACCCAATCAACTGCCTGCTCCTGAACTTCCGCTTCCTCCACAAACACACCATTGAACTCTGGGACCTGATCTACACCACCCGACCGGACATCACCTTCGTCCCCGAAACTTAGACCAACCCCACCTCGGGTCCAGACATCGCCATCACCATTCCCGACTGTTACAACATCCTAAGGAGGGACTGGCCCTCCCGCCTTGGTGAAGGACTCGCCATCGTACGACACTACGTGTCAAAGCCATCCAAGAAGAACACTGCACCACCATGGAACACTTTCACTTCCTGGGACACTCCAACCACAACTCCTCTATCCGCGGCACCCTGGTGCACGGGCCACTCGGCCCTTGACCAGCTTTCATAGATGATGTCAAAGATATCGCTCCGTCCCAGACCCTGGCGTCAGTCGACTACCTCCTCCTCTGTGACCTGAACTTCCGTCACGAGGACCACACCGGCCCAAACGCCACCATGACAATCTCGCCACCCTCTGCCTCAGACAGGTGGCCTCCACACTCACACACATCACAGAGCCCCATCTTCACCTCAAGCGACCGGATCACCATTGAGACCATCTCTACCCCAGAATGGACCGACCACCGCTGCATACACTTCACAATCACCGCACCCAGCAGCCGTACCCACACCTCCAGGACCCCCACAGGAAATGGAACAAAATCACCAACGAGCAACTCACCTCATTGCTCGCCAAATCCCTCCCTCCCCCCTCTAATGACGCCAACACAGCAGCAACAAGCATGGCTCACCGAATGCACCAACACTCTAGCCCCTCTCCGGCTGACATCACCGAACACGTACCTAAGAAGGCCAGCTGGTTCACCACTGAACTCTAAGAATCAAAGCATTCCTGCAGACTTTTAGAAAACAAATGGAGGAATGGAGAAACAGCCAATCAAGCGAAGACCTTGCCTCATTCAGAGCCGCAACCGCCGCCAACCAATGAAGAATAATGAACGCAAGGAAGGAGGATCTCCGGAAGCACATCAACTCCTCTGCACACAACTCAAAGGAACACTTCTCGGTCATCAACGAGTTCACAGATGCCCCCCTCTGAAGCCACCAGAATCCCACTGTCACAGGACCTCTGAGACAAACTGGCCTCCTTTTTCCACTGCAAGATCCAGGACATCTACGACAGCTTCCTGTCACCTGGCACCAGAATCTGCACCTGACCCACCCCCACAGAACTTGGCCAGACCATCCACGACTGGTCCACGCTAACCACAGAGAAAACAGTCAACATTATCAACAGCACACACTCCGGAGCCCCCTAGGACCGCTGCCCGCACCACAAATACATAAGAGCCAGTGCATCCATTGCCCCTGAGCTTCGTAACACAACCAACTGCTCCATCAACAATAGCACCTTTACTGAGGACTGGCAACACACCTAAAAATGACATCTCCTGAAGAAACGTTCAGCCGACCCATCAGAACCAAAGAATTTTCAGCCCATCTCGCTGCTACCCTACCCCGCCAAAGTACTAGAGAAAGCAATCAACGCACAACTATGGAATTTCATCGAGGCCAACAACTCCCTGGACAGCTCCCAGTGCGTTTCTGCAGCAAATCACAACATGGAGTCAACACTCCTGGCAGCCACCAACGACATCCGATTACTCCTAGACAGCGGCCACACCACAGCACTCATACTCCGCAGCTTTCGTCACGGTCTCCCACAGCACTCCATGCACCAGACTCCACAACGTAGGAATCCACGGAAGAGCCCTGGAATGGATCCACTCCTTCATCTCCGGGAGGATGCAGAGGGTCAGACCTATGCCCTACACCTCCAGACCCACAGGAGTCCACTGTGGAGTCCTCCAAGGATCCTCACTGAGTCCAACACTGTTCAACGTAGACATGGCCCCTCTTGCTGCCATCATCAGACGCCACGCTATGAGCATCATACCATATGCCGATAACACACAACTCATCATTTCCTTCACCGAAGACCTGGACACGGCCAAAAGGAACTTTCATGCAGTAATGGAAGCCTCCGTCACCTGGATGAGAGAAAGCTGCCTCAGGATCAACAGCAACAAGACGGAGCTCATCATCTTCAGAAATGCCACCTCAGCTTAGGACAACTCTTGGTGGCCCACATGCTTCAGCACCCCCCCTGCACCGACCGAGCATGCCTGCAACTTACGAATCATCCTCGACTCCTCCCTATCCATGACCCACCAGCTAAACTCTGTCACCTCCTCCTGCTGGCACACACTCTGCAAACTCCGGGAGATCTTTCGATGGATCCCAGCAGTCTGTTGCAGGACAGTCACCCACACCTTAGTCACGAGCAAGCTCGACTACAGCAATGCTCTCTACACCGACACCTCAACTAGGAACATCAAAAAACTTCAGCTCATCCAGACTCATTCTGGATCTCCCTCAGTGAGAACAAATCTCTCAACACCTGAGGACCCTCCACTGGCTCCCGGTCGAGAAGCTAATCACCTTTGAGCTTCTCACCCACAGTACAATGCCATACACAATTCAGGACCAGCCTACCTGAACCTCCATGTCTCCTTCCACACACCCCTGACAGATTCCTCCGCTCTACCCAAAGGGCCCTGGCCTCCGTCCCTTACATCCAAAAAACTTCTGCCGGAGTACAATCTTTCACCCACACTGCAGCAAAGAGCTGGAACAACCTCCTCCTGCACCTCAGTCAAAGCCCGTCATTCACCATCTTCAGGAAGAACCTCAAGACGTGGCTATATGGATGAGGCCCCTCCCCCCAGCACCTTGAGACCCTCAAGGTTGAGTAGCCACACTTAACCAATACTGATTGATTGATTGATAGATTAATTGATACACTGTAATGGGGTGGCATGGTGAGCTAAAGAATGATGGATTAAACCCAGATCTGTGACGGAGGTGAGTGGTTGAAAAGTTTCAGCACTCTGTCCATCATGCTTTTGTGTTGCTAAAGGGTATGCTCCGGTGGCGCTATGCCCTGCAATGTATTTTTGTGGCTTAACGCCACCTTGTAAATACATCCCCTTTACATGCAGCCCTTTGCATGGAAGGGGCATGCAATATGTGTTGCTGACAGGCATTAGATTTTGACGCTGCCTCAGATTTACTAGATTTCATAAGCTGGAGGCAGCGCCAACATCTAACAACGAAAAGAAATACTTTTATTCTTCCTCGTTTTTTGCTTTCTCTATGTGTGCTGCATTCTGCAGCACACATAGAAAGAGCAAGATGCAAGACATGATTGTTTATGCGTGGGAAGGTGTCCCTTCCTACACATAAACAATAATTTCAAAATGATGCTTTGGAACTTTTGTGTGTCCTGCATTATGCAGGACACACAGAAGTGCCAAATCACCATTAGTGTTTTTGCACAATAGTGCAAGGATGCCTGCAGTGCGCTGAATTTAGCACCAGCTCAGGGGACAACACAGCGGTGCACCATATTCAATTAAATACAGCGCATCTCTGTGTTGTGAAAATGACGGAGCGTGGCGCTGCCAATATTGGCACAGTACCGTGATTTGTCATTTTTATTTCAATACGGGCCTTTGTATAATTTTCAACATTGGATACACAGGCCCTCATCATGACATTGGCGGTGAGTGATAAAGTGACGGCAATACCGCAAACAGGCCAGCAGGAATCACCGCCAAATTATGGCCATGGCGGTGAGAACTGCCATAGACATCCAATGTACCACACCATCCGCCAGGGCGTTAACACCACGCACGCTGGCGTTCGCCATCAACAGCCAGGCGGAAGACAAAGTACTGCCCGCCCTATCATGATACAATACAGCCGCTATGATTTCCTGGGCAGAACCAACGCCATCAAAAGCCGGGCAGAAACAGAACACAGAAGATGAAAGCCTCACCTACAGACACACAGAGAAGACCAACTCTGCCATGGAACCAGAACTGCAAGTCTTCCTGATGCACTTCTATGCCATGCTCCACGTGGAACACCAACGCCGACGAAGATGACGATGGTGAGTACAGCCTCCTATCACACAAGGGAGGGAGGGAGGAAAAGGAGAGTGACACACACACGCACAACACACACCATACACACAACTAGCTGCAGAGGAAAAACAATGGCACACTGCAGAATAATGCAAGGACAATAAGAAGGCAGTAATTAGAATGTATTGGATGTGAAGAGCCACCAAATTAACCAATTGGATGTAGAGAGATGTGTACAAATATCCACAAATGGCCAATGCCCAGTCCAAAGTACAAAGGGCCCACATGGCTGCACTGTCACAGTAGGTTAAGGTTCTTCCTGGGCAGCCTCTGCTGGAGATGAGGGCTGCACTGTCTCAGCAGTTGAAGGTGCAGCCTCTGCAAGAGGAGTGGGCTGTACTGTCTCAGCTGGAGATGAGGGCTCCATGACCACTGGTGGTGGTGTTGGTGTCATCCTGCTAGCCTCTGCTGGAGTTGAGGGCTTCTTCTTCTTCATGGCAAAAGTTGAGGGCTTCTTCCCCTTCAAGGAAGGAGGTGTGGCCTCCTTCCCCTTCGTGCAGGAGTCGAGGGCTTCTTCCCCTTCATGGCAGACGTCAAGGGCATCTTCCCCTTCATAGCAGGGGGTGCGGCCTCCTTCCCCTTCATGGCTGGAGTAGAGGGCTTCTTCCCCTTCAAGACAGTGGGTGTGGGACCCTTACCCTTTCTGGCTGGTGGAGCGGGATCCATCATTGTCTTGCCTCCATGACGAGGAGGTGCCTCCACCGTCTGCGTGGACTGTTTGGCTGAGGTGATGGGCTGGGTCACTGGGACCCTGCTCTTACAGGCAGGACAGGGGGGTAGGGGGAGGGACGAGGTCAAGTTGGGCAGGAGGGATGGCACTGGAGGTTGAGGGAGTGGTTGTTGGAAGAGTACGTCTGCTGGACTTGGGTGCAGGTGCATGAGTGTGCTGATGTGAGGTGGATGGCTGTTGAGTGTCTGAGTGCTTCAGTTTGAGACCTTTTGGAGTGGGGACAGGAAGGGTTGGAGAGGACACAGGGGACATGTGCATGGATGTTGTGGAGGTGTCTGCTAGTGAGGTGTGTGAGCTGCTTGGTGTGGTGACGCTGGTGGTGGATGTTGAAGCAGTGCATGCAGGTGTGAATGGAGACCTGACTGTTAGGAAGGTGGAGAAGGAGGAGGAGGAGGGGGAGACAGTGGAGGCACTGAATGTGGTTGTGTCTGGAACTGTCTGTTGTTTGCGTGAGTGCTTGTGGGCTGAAGTGTGGTGCCTGTGTTTGATTGTGCCACTCTTGTGTGTTGTCTTGTGTGCATGCCCATCTGTATGTGTGCATGGGATGGTTTGGGGTTGAAGAGACTGGGACTGGGAAGTGGTAGTTGGAAGGGGGGATAGTAGTAACAGGGACAATGGCTGCCATCAGAGAGAAGGCCAGAGCCTGAATTGATCTCTGTTGGGCAGCCAATCCACTGTGGATGCCCTCCAGAAATGCATTGCTTTGCTGCATCTGGGATGCCAGCCCCTGGATGGCATTCATAATGGTTGACTTCCCTACAGAGATATATCTCAGGAGGTCAATAGCCTCCTGCAGGAAAGTACCATCTTCCTTGGCATGTTACCCCCATTTTTACTTATATGCCAGTATGTTTTTGCCTGTCTCAATGGGACATCTTCTGCATCATGCAGGAACCCACTGGCATCTTCCTAGGGTGCATTCCTGCAGTCTTCATCCAACCGGGGACTCTTCTTTTGCACCCTCTTCTGGGTTGGCAGGGGCTCCTGCCCTTCCTGGAACTTCTTTCAACTTCTGGATTTGGTCCCCTTCTTTTGCAGGTCTTCAGGTCCAAAAATCCAGCAGTTGTTCTTTGCAGACTTGGTTGGTTACTGAAATATTCCAATCAAGAGTTGTAGTGTGTCCGAAGGAAACTAGCAGTACTTTACTCCTGCTTTTCTGGCCTCTGGGGTGTGGTATTTTACTTATCTTTACTGTATTCTTATTCTCCCAGTGATTCTGTATACACTGATCTTCTCTAGGGGGAATTTGTAATTCGCATTCCACATTCTTAGTAGATGGCTTGTGTTGCCCGTAGACCTATTTTCTCCCATTGCATTCTATAGCATTCCCTATTGTTTGCACTATCCTATGTCTAATTACTTACCTTATTTGGTGTCTAGTGTATATATTGTGTATAATATTTACCTCCAGAAGGAGTATCTACTTTTATTTTTGGTAACGCTGAGTATTGTCTTTGCTTGTGTGTAAGTACTGTGTAACTATAAGTGGTATTGCATGAGCTTTGCATTTCTCCTAGTTCAGCCTAAGCTGCTCTGCTATAGCTAGCTCTATCAGCCTAAGCTGATAGAACACTACTACTACACTAATAAGGGATAACTCGACGGACGTGGTGTAAGGTGTAAATACCCAAGGTACCCACTAAAAACCAGGCCAGCCTCCTACACCTCCTCACTCTGGGCAGCAGGGTTCACTGGGGCAGGGCCTGAGGTGCCTGGGGCGAAGGAGATGCCCACCCTCCTGGGTGAGCGGGCACAGGCAACTCACTGAGGGGCTACTGGGAGGGCGGTGCTGGTATGGGGGTGATGGCTGATCCTGCAGCTGGGTTGGTCACAGAGGTGTCCACCACCACTTGGGAGCTTCCATCAGAGGAGGTGTCTGAGTCGGTGTTGTCACATCCTGTCTCCACCGTGGTGCTCCCCTCGACTTCCATCCCACTGGTTCCATCGACATTGGTGGACTCTGCCTCCTAGGTCTTGTGGGATGCTGCTCCCTCTGTCGCCAGTGGCCCTGCTCCTCCACCAGATGATGCTAATGCACACATGGACAGGATGACAGAAGAAAAAAGGGAGGGAGAGAGAAAGGGAGCACTAGGTGGATTGCTGCACCAACACCACAGAAGGCATACACAGTATCGTCACACACAGGGATCAGGATTTAGCACTATGCATTGCACTGTCAAACACTTTGCTAGATGCCACAGCAAGATGAGGGCCAACCACCACCAACTGCACCTCTCCTGGGACCCACTAAGCCCTGCCTGACATGGAATGCAAACTAGATAGGTTACATTTTTTTTCCCTTTCAACCATTACCCTGGAGCTGGATCACGCTGCAATGTCTGGCCTGGCATAAATGGGCACCCACTAACTGACACACACCACCCAGATCCCTTGCCACTTAAAATTATTGTTGTAACGTCCATGCTACTCACCCACTTGTGGCTGCTCTGATGTTCTCAAGCGCCCATCCAGCTCTGGGTAGGCCACTGCCAGTATGCGAGCCATCAGGGGGGTCTGGTTCCGATGGGCACCCCTTCCCTGTTGGGAGGCCATCCCCAGCTAGGCCTCCACGGTCTTCCGTGCCCAGGGTCTCAGGTCTTCCCACCGTTTCCGACAGTGGGTGCTCTGTCTGCCACGGACCCCCACGGTCCGGATGTCCTTGGCAATGGCATGCCATAATCCCTTATTTTGATGGGCGCTGACCTGCAGAGGCAATAGAGATGGAATGACACCATTACAAATACAATCCAGCCTGTCACACATATGGCCCACCAATCCAGTTTCCTTCACCATTGGCACAAACATCGCCCGGGGCACACCATGTACAACACCACATGACATCCCCTCCGATGACACAATGCTTGCACACACATCTCCATGAATCCTTCCCACATGCATCATGCACAAGATATACTAACCTGGTGGTCTGGAGGCCGATATAGCAGTCCGTACTGGGGTAGGACCCATCCACCAATCGCTCCAACTCCTCTGAAGTGAAGACAGGGTCCCTTTCCCTGGTCACACGGGCCCTGGCAGGCTCCAGACACAAGTCACAGCAGCACATTCAATGTGGGTGTTCTCCTATTGAAGGTCAGGAAACAAGTGAGGAATCAGATAGAAAATAGTGGTCACGTCCGCGGCGCTGTACACTGTCACTGCTGGTGCAGATCTCCATTGGGCACTGTACTCAATAGAGCCCCATATTACTCAATGAGGAATTGCACGGCGGTGCAAGACCACCATCCGCCACAACGCCCAACGTCAGCGGAGTTACCTCACTTCCACCTGTCCCTACATACAGAACAGGCGGTCGCCATGTCATGGTGATGGACAATGATCAGATTAACTTTACTGCGTCACTGCCTAGCTTTGCACATACCTTGCCATTCCCACTGTCCCATCACATAAATGCAACATGTACACTGAGGTAGTGGTTCCATTGTTCAAATTGTGACAGCCTACTCACTCTGGTCCCTTAGATACCTTCCACTGTGGATGAATGGGAGGAGAAGATAACCCCTGTATACAGACCCCTTGTGGACTTGGCTACACTGGAGGATAGGCACATTACACTTACTTATAGTCTGGACAGGGCCAAAATCACAAAGCTGTGTGCACAATTGGAGCCTGACCTGATATCAGCTATCCATATTCCCACTGGGATCCCCCCTCTTGTGCAAGTGCTATCAGTGCTCCATTTCCTGGCAACTGGTTCTTTCCAAGTGACAGTGGGCTTGGCAGCTGGAATGTCACAGTTTTCAATTGTGCTGGCAAGGGTCTTGTCTGCCCTGGTGAAACATATGTGCAGCTACGTTGCTTTCCCCCATGTGGACAATTTGGGCACTCTGAAGGCAGGATTCCATGCAATGGGGCATATCCCCAATATTATTGGAGTGATTGACGGTACACATATTGCGTTAGTGCCCCCTGCCAGAATGTTCATGAATCGTAAGAGTTTCCACTCACTGAATATGCAAATGGTGTGCCTGGCAGACCAGTACATCTCCCACATCACTGACAAGTATCCCGGGTCGGTGCATGACGCCTTCGTCCTGAGGAATAGCAGCATCCCAAATGTGATGGCCCACCTACAGAGACACAGGGTGTGGCTAATAGGTGAGCCAGAGCCCCCATCTACTGTATGTCAGAGTATGCCTTCAGGTTTTCTCCCCATAGGTTTGTGTAAGGCTAAATGTTGTCCCTCAATACTTACAGGTGACTCTGGCTACCCAAACCTATTGTGGCTCCTGACCCCCTGTGAGGAATGCCAGTACAGGGGGTCAGGACCATTGTAATGAAGCACATGAGCGAACCAGAAGAATAATTGAGCGGACCTTCAGCCTCCTGAAGGCCAGGTTCAGGTGCCTCCATCTGAACGGTGGATCCCTGTGCTACTCACCTGGAAAGGTCTGCCAGATAGTAGTGGCATGCGGCATGTTGCACAACCTGGCCCACAGAAGACATGTGCCTTTTCTGCAGGAGTAAGAGACTGGAGATGATCCTGTGGCAGCAGTAGACTCTGGGGACAGTAAGGATAAGGAGGCAGAGAATGAGGATGAGGACAACAGAACATCAGTTATATGACAATACTTCCAATGACACACAGGTGAGACAGTGGAACTGACCATTACTCTGACAATTGATTTCTATGTGTGGCTGCAGAATGATGGCATTCACTTCCTTTGCATCTCAACTTACTGTCACCTATGTTGGTGATATGACAACAATGTCCTGATGTGATCACTACAGACAGTTACAGGTCATTATTTGTATGCTATCACAGTGTTCAGATAATTTGCACTCAATGTGACTGTTCCCACAAATGCACATTTTCAAAACATAAAACAGTGTTACTTAAATTGGGTTCAAGGGTGTTTATTGTAGTGCTATAAAATTGAGGGAAAAGTGCAATAAAATGGAGTGATGGTAGAGGAACGTCCAGGGTATTGTTCCAGTCTGTTTGTAGCACATGCCCAATGTCCAAGGGGCAATAGGAAGGGGAGCAAAAGCAGTTCAAAGTGGACAAGGTGTCAGGGTGGGACACAATGGGGGCAATCAGGAGAGTCTCATTTCCTGGCAATGGTCTTGCAAGTGTCTCTAGCTTCTGTCTGGTTCGCAGGGAATGTTTGCGGTGTGGCTCACCTGCTGCAGGGGGAGGGGTGCTGGTGGCCCTTGGGTCCTGTGGCAGGGCCTCCTGTCCACCAGCTGGAGTGGATGTGGTGGGCTGGTCAATAGACTGGCTAGTGGTAGGGGCCCGCTGCTGTGTAGTCCATTCTCTCATGATGTTGGCCTCGATTGCCAGCACCCCTGCTATGGAAATATGGTGGTGCTGAGGGCCTGAAAGTCCTCCCTGATCCCCTGATGGTGTTCCTCCTGCAGCCACTTGTTCTTCTGCATGTTGTTCAGGATCTGGACCATTGTGTCCTGGGATTGTTCATTGGCACCCAGAACATTAGTGAGTGCCTCCTGGAGAGTCAGTTCCCTGAGCCTGTCCTTCCCCTGGTACACGGGGGTCCTCCCAGTATCCCTGTTGCCCTGTCCCCTGAACGGTGTGCCCACTGCCACTGACCCCAGGTCCCTGATTGTCTTGTGTATGAGGTGTGGACTGTGGTCCCTGTATAGGGCTGATTGATGTGTCATGGGGACAGAGGTGTGAGGTCACTGGGCGGGTGCTGTGGTGTTGGTAACTGATGGGGGAGGCTTTGTGGTGGGCTGCGGTGACCGACTGACCAGTGGTCCCTGATGGGCCAGGTTGTTGATCCAAATCCTGAAGTCCAGAGTTACTGTCATCACTGGGGCATCTTCTGTTGTAGGACTGGATAGTCGTGGAACCTCCTCTCCACTGAGATTGGCTGGGGCACCCGTGGGGATGTAAGTGATATACTGTGCTTCATGCCTGTGAAATATTGTACATCCCTATCTTCCCCTCTATTGTTGCTGTTGCCCTGCCACCTTTGTTTGTGTATGGTGGTGTGTTGTGTGCTTGTTAGTTCTCCATGCTGTGCATGCTTTGGTGATGGGTGTCCATGAAGGGCTGGGAGCGCTGTCCATGCATTGGTATGGCATGCATTGGGGTTAGTAATATGTGTAGGTGCAGTGTGTGGGATGGAGTGGATTGATGGAAGTGAGGGTGAGGGTGTGAGATGGCATGCTGGTATGGGGGTGATAAGTGGTAAATGTTGACTTACCTGTGTCCAGTCCTCTGGCTACTCCAGTGAGTACCTCAGGATGCAGTATTGCCAAGACTTGCTCCTCCCATGCTGTGAGCTGTGGGGGAGGAGGTGGGGGTCCACCGCCAGTCCTCTAGATGGTGAGCTGGTGCCTTGCTGCCACAGAACGTACCTTCCTCCGTAGGTCGTTCTACCTCTTCCTGATTCCTGATGTTGTCCCTTGTTCTTGGATGCTGTCCCACAGAGTTCATCCTGTCCACGATTCTAAGCCATAGCTCCATCTTCCTTGCAATGGATATCTGATGTACATATGCTCCAAACAGCTGTGGCTCTACCCTGAGTATTTCCTCCACCCTGACCCGCAACTCCTCATCTGTGAACCGGCGGTGCCTTTGTGGGGCCATGGGTGTTGTGTGTAAGTGTGTGGGTGTTGGGTAGTGTGATTGGGTGTGCATAGTGGAGTGTGTGAGGGATGTATGGGTGTGTGTGTAGTTGTCACAGTGGTCTTGATGTCTGTATAGTGGTAATGTGGGTTTGGGTTTTATAGTGGTGTGAGTGGGTGGCTGTGGTGTGTGTATGGGTGTCAGATGTGTGTTGTTTGGATTGGCCAATGTTGTGTAGTTTAGTATTTGGGTGTCCATTCTGAGCTCGCGGTGTGTACCGCCAATGGTTTACCACCATTGAATGTCCACTGTGGTGATTCGTGGGTCATGATGTGGTGGGTGTTGTTTTGTTGGCGTAACGGTATGGGAGTTGGTACCAACAGTTTACCACTGACCTTTGGGCTGGGGATTTGTGTATGTGGCTGTATTCTGTCAGTTTGGTGTGTGTCATAATATGCCGAACGGATATTCGCCACTGCAGCTATGTATGTTGGCGGCCGTCAGCGTGGCGGTAAGCGAGATTTACCTTCAATGTCATAATGAGAGCCATAGTTTCAAAGCTGAGCATGAAAAGAGTTGTTACAGAATTACCTTGGACTAGCTCTCTCAAATGATATTGGATCATTTGTGCACCAATTTTACTGTGGTGCTATCCTTCTGTAGGGTTAATATGCCCGTACGTGCATGTAGCTGTGTATTCCCTTAACATAGTTTTGTGGGGGTCTTTTACTATAATTTTGTGGGTTAGCTCTTCGGCTGAGTTGGGAGGCAAGTCAAGACTAGGGCTTCCTAACTGCATGCCATCAGGACACCAGACTTCCAGTCCTGAACTTTGTTTACACAAATCATTGCTTTCCGGCGTAGTAGTCGAAGTAGGCCAATAAAAGCACCCCAAAGCTACAACACAGTGAACACAATAGGCTGTCACCAATGAGGGATGGTGTCCTGTCAACACAGACAACTACATACATTTCAGCGTTTTGGCTCTCTGGTGAGGGTGAATTCAGATGTTCACAAGTGTGATTCCATGATTGCAGTTTAAACAGCTACTGCGTTTATTATTTGAATAGAACACGTTCACTAGACCATCTACCACCAAAGCACTAGTGGAGGATCACGGATGTTTGCAAACTTGGTGGCCATGTTCTTCTTTAGAGTGACTTACTGCTTATTAGAAGAATGAATATGACAGGAATCAAGGCCAGATGACGGATATGGAACCATAAAGTGGAATTGAACGCCCACTGGCCAAATGTCAGATCCCTAGTTCTGACATATAGCAAAGGTGTTTTTTTTGTGGGATGAGATACACTTGCCAATTAGATCACTGCGTACCTTATTTTGTGCATGCAGTAAAGACTGAGAGACACTTTGGCCCTGATTTATACTTTTTTTGCTCCGCATTACCGTCATTTATTGAAGCAAAAGCGGCGCACACTAAAATACATTTGCAGAAAATGACGGTAATGCGGCGCAAAAAAATATAAATCGGGGCCTTTGTCACTAGGGATGCTGAATTGTGTTTTTGAAATATGAGCGGTGATATTAGGTTAACAGGTTGCACTTTCCTGTAACATTATGATGATTAGGTATGAACGCTATAAAAAAAAAAAAAAAAGACAAACCAGTGCACACTAGTGACCTATCCATTATGGATATTACACACATTGGCAGTCATCTCAGAGACAACGGGAACAATTTAAAGTGATCTAATTTATTAGGATTCATTTTGAAAATTAACTTCTAGCTGGAGTACAGAACAGATCTGAATGACAGTCAAAGGCCGTGCTCAATTAGGGAACTGCAGTTTCTCATCCAGCGTAGAAACACTTCTCATAATTTCTTTCCTTTTGCTAGCAGCTGTCAGTGTCAATATCCATGTTCCTAACTGTCAAGTCATGGTTCCATCCCAAGAAATGTGTTTGCAGTGACAGCCTAATGGCACGAAGTCGCAAATAGACACACGTTTCGTGCCGGGATGCTTGTCTGGTACTACCAGCTGGTGTTAAATCATTCTGCGCTATAACAAAATACATTTTTCATATTTTTAAGCACAGATTCAACCAAGACATTAGCGTGAGATATGTGACCAGGGACGGTTTGGTTGCAAGAAGGCACTCAGGTCATCATAATTAACCGTGATAAATATGCTGTTCAAGGTTCAAGGCCATGTTAGATGGATTTTCGCGTGTTGTGTTGGGCGATTTTTTGACATCGAGAGTCAGCCACCAAAAAAGAGCAATATTTCCCCCAGGTAATAAAGACCCCTGTTAATATAATCTGAGGCAGCACGTGGATTATAGGATAAAACAAACTAAATTTAAGACAAAAGTTTCCTACTTGTGGTTCACATTCACTTCGATCATATATTCTTGGAAAGATCCATCCATTAACAGACTTATATAAAAGGTATCATCTGAGTGATATGGTCCTATATTGTTGTCGAGGGTTTGGGGTGACATTATAAACTACCAGGCCGATGTCTGGGTGAATTGTACATGTCATCAGAATACCGAAATGGTGATTTAGCACCTTATTACGCAAGATACCTGTGAGGATGTCCTAATTTTATTGCCGCTCGCATGAAAAACAAGACGATGTTTCAAACAAGCAGATGTTTACTGAGAACAGAAATTTAAACACTGGACAGTAATGTCTGATTATCTCCAGTTAAATGAAGAGAAAATTCCACAGTCAGAGTAACAATGCGTGAACTCACTGGGTCAGTTTAGTAAACATTCAAAGCTTCTTGGAGACACATACCTTCAATAATATTTACATCACAATATTTTTGTCGCATAAGTGTTTTGCTAACTGTATTCTTAGATACAATCATTCTATGACTCTAGCAAGGAAACCAGTCTTTTCACCCAACCAGAAGAGTTCTACTCTGAGGGGTGTATACAACTACCTCTTTGGAGGGTTTTATACACCTCATCCTTTGAGCAGAGTCACCGCTGGATTTTTTCCTTCTGCTGCTGAACCCATTTTTGTTAACATTAGGACACTGTGCACTTCTTCCCTTCTAACCACAGGTGCAGTGCTTGAGCTTTATCCCCAAAATATGGTGCAATTGGCATACACCTCATTGGTACATTGCAACTTACTTGTAAGTTGCTTGTAAATGGTACTACATGTACACAGCGGCTGTAAAATAAATGCTACCACTGGGCAGCAGCACTCAGTGTGCCACTCATAACAGTAGCACTGTAAAAAATGTTTCACCCAGGCCACTGTAGCCTGTAGTGAAGTATTAAACTGCTATTTTGACCTTGCACAATAAACCTTTTGCCATGCCCGAACCATTTTTTTAAATACTCTTAAGTCACCCCTAGGGTGGGACCTTTATGCTCCTGGGGCTGGGTGCTTTGTATCTAACAAGTAGGACATGTGTGTTCCAGATTTTCATGTCCAAGCAGTGAAAAACTCCTATGGAGAGTCCTGGGGAGAGATGGACGCAGTCCAGTCTCTCCACGGGAAGCTTCGGGCCGGAAAGAGATGGCCTGAGGCAGAATAGGCTGGTGGGGGGGGAGGAAGGGGAGGGAGTTAGCGTAGGAATAAAAGAAGGGACGGGGTCAGAGATCGGCCTCTTTACAGCTTGTTGCGCTTCCGATAGTTTTGGAGCCGATCCCTGGGGGGGACAGTTAATTAGGTGAAACATGTCTGTGGCGCATGACGCAGCAGCTTCACGTTTAGGGCATAGCCAGCTGCAATGATCTGCTCAGGCCTGGTGTGTTAGCCAGGCCTGGGTAGGTATGCAGCATGCTACGCGTGCTGCTACTCATGGCGTGGTGGCTGTGGTTGCTGACTGCCGCACGCCGATTAAAAAGGTGACTAAGAAAGTGAAGGGGGGGCGAGGACATTGTAAGTCCACTCCCTCAAGGTTCAACAGTGATAGTGTGGCAGTGGGGGAGCCTAAAGGGCAGGAAATACTGGTGGGGGAGGGGCAGAGTATTGAGGTAGTTGATGAGGCGCCTGTCCCCAGTGTTCATGGCCTGATTGCAGGTCTAGATGCCACCAGTGGGAAGCTGAGGCCTATTGGGCAGGAGGGCATGGGGATGCCCCTGGATAGTCTGTGGGCAGCCAGTCTGGCATGGCTGGCAGGAATGGCTTGGTATGAGGTTTGGGGGAGCGGAGGCCAGAGTTAAAAAATCCCAGGTGGCAGAGGGCAGGGCCCAGGTGGGTGTTCATGAGAGCAGGTCGGGGGTGTCAGGCATGGTACCCACATTGGAGCTGGGGAAGTCAAGTGGAGTGGGTACAGGAGGGGAGGTTTGCCAGCAACAGCCCACCACTGACTGGTCAGCAGTGGACATTGAGGCTAGGATACAGTAGCAGAGGAAATTAGTGGCAGAGACAGAGGAGTGGCGGGCGCGCCTCTGTATAGAAAGGGGTGAGGCAGAGGGTCGGGCCAGGCAAGCCAAGAGAAAATCAGGGTGGCCCAGTGAGGTACCCAGGGGGCGTAGCTCGGGGCATGGCAATTAGCTGCGGGTCCCTGATGAGGAGCAAGGTAGGGAGCAGGAGGCTGATGCGGCCTGTGGTGGGGCAGCACGACAAGCATGTAGAAGGCTGGCGTGGATTATAGTGGGTACCTGATGGTACTTACACCTTGTGCCAGGTCCAGTTATCCCATATTGGTAGATTAGTAGTGTTCTAGCAGCTTAGGCTGATAGAGGTAGATATAGCAGAGCAGCTTAGGCTGAACTAGGAGACTTGCAAAGCTCCTACTATACGCCTTATATCATATAGCACTATATTATAAGAATAACAATTAGCAGAGTTACTAAAAATAAAGGTACTTTAATTTATTGACAATGTGTCAGAAATATCTCAGAGGATATACTCCCTTAGGAGGTAAGTAAAATACACAAAATATACACACAAACCAAAATCAGGTAATTAAACAGTTAGTAAAGTAGTGCAAACACTGTAGAATACAATCGGATGCAATAGGCCTAGGGGCAACACAAACCATATACTCTAAAAGTCGAATGCAAACCATGAATGGACCCCAGGCCTAGTGTAGTTGTCGTAGTTTGGACTCTTGCTCTGGGCAAGACTGATGGTCTAAGGATGACAGTACTTTTGTTTGTAGGCGACTATGCCTATCCTACAACAAGTCGCAACTGTTGTCCCAACCTTACCAGCTCACCAGCACCACCTCACCAGAAACACAATATTAAAAAGTGATTTGCGGCAGCCTTTACGTATGGACTCGAGAATAAGACATCTCTGGGAGTGTCGTGGTTAAACGGAGATTACCCCTTTCTCACAGATATATCATGTCTCATACAAACACAGGCAATGACAAAGATGCAGTAAAGTTTCAATAGTTTTTATTTGACACAACTGCAATTTGCGATATGTTGCATGGGCTGCAATGATTAGGATGATGAATAGGATAATGAATAGTGCAAGAAACAGAATTGTGAAGTCATTATTACAAAGACCTCCACCATCTTGCGAGGTGTAATATGCTCTAATACCCTAATATGATAGGCCCAACCTCCTACCTAAAGGAGAGCTGGGTTTGTTAAACCTAATGTGCCAATACCATGTCTATGAGAGGAGCCTCCAACCCTTGTTACCTTGGAATGAGGTCTCTATCTCAGACTCCGCAGGCACACGAAGACTGGGTCAGCGTCAAGATGACGTGTAGCGACGTCAGCGATACCTCTGGTCGGAATCCCTCTGATTATCTGTCTAAAGTGCGATGTGTTTATACAGGACCCCTGAGGTAGGTTTGTTCCCAAACAATAGATAACAGACATGCTTGGGACAACAATTATTATAAATAAATCCCTTGAAAGTAGAGAGAGGGAAAATCCCTAAGTGTGAACACCTACTGTTTGTTTGTCTTTGTCGCTTGATCTTGACGCCTTAGTATGGGGGCACTGATAATGCAAAGCATAACAAGTGGCCTAACTATAAACAAGGCAGCCATCTTAGATGAATTGAATAATTAAATGGGCTAAGACAGAGCAAGCTAAGTGGGTTAAAAGTCACTAGGTGACGGGGGCACGAGTCTGCAAGCCAAAGGCTAAGCTAACTCCTGTAATCCCATTAAAAGAAACTAGGATTCACTACATAGTGTGTAGAGGGCCGCAGGGAGTGTAAGAAAACACTAAGGGTGTCCAAGATACCCCACCCCAAGGCCCTGAAAAGTAGGAGTAAAGTTACCCTACTTCCGCAGAAACACACTAAAGTTGTGTTAGGAGATTCTGCAAAGGCAACAACTGACTGCAAAGCACTGAAGACAGATTCCTGGACCTGAGGGCCTGTAAAGGAAGGGGACCAAGTCCAAGAGTCACGCAAGTGTCCGGGGGGCAAGAGCCCACTAAACCCCAGATGAAGGTGCAAAAGGGCTGCCTCCAGGTGGAAGAAGCGGAATATTCTGCAACAATGGAAGGTGCCACAAAATTCTCCTTTGCACAAAAGTTGTCCTACGGCGTGCTGGAGGATGCAGAGTTGTTTCCACGCAGACAGACCACAAACAAGCCTTGTTAGCTGCAAAGGTTGTGGTTGAAGAAAATGGGTGCTACCTGGGCCCAGGAAGGACCAGGAGGTCGCCCCTTGGAGGAGGAGACAAAGGGTGTGCTCAGCAGCACAGGGAGTACATGCAGAAGCAGGCAGCACCCGCAGAAGCACTTGAACTGGCATTCAAGAAATCTGAGCATGGTGGTCATCTCAACACTACAAAGGAGGGTCCCACAAAGCCGGTGGTCAACTCAGCGAGTTGAGCAATGCAGGATGGAGTGCTGGGGACCTGGGCTGTGCTGTGCACAAAGGATTCCTTGCAAAAGTGCACAGAAGCCCTAGCAACTGCAGATCACGCAGAACACAGGATTACTGTCTGGCGTGGGAAGGCAAAGACTTACCTCCACCAAATTTGGACAGAAGGACCACTGGACTGTCGAGGTCACTTGGATCCAGCTCCTGTGTTCCAGAGAGCATGCTCGTCAAGAGGAGAGGGGACCCAGAGGACCGGTGATGCAGAAGTTTGGTGCATGAGTTAGCAGGGGGAAGATTCTGTCGACCCACAGGAGATTTCTTCTTGGCTTCCAGTGCAGGGTGAAGGCAGACAGCCCTCAGATCATGCACCACCAGGAAACAGTTGAGAAAGCTGGCAGAATTAGGTGCTACAATGTTGCTGGTTGTCGTCTTGCTACTTTGTTGTGGTTTTGCAGGCGTTCTGGAGCAGTCAGCGGTCGATCCTTGGCAGAAGTCGAAGAGGGAGATGCAGAGGAACTCTGATGAGCTCTTGCATTCTATATCTGAAGAGAAACTCACAGGAGAGACCCTAAATAGCCCTCAGAGGAGGATTGGCCACCTAACCAGGTAAGCACCGATCAGGAGGGGTCTCTGACGTCACCTGCTGGCACTGGCCACTCAGAGGCCTCCACTGTGCCCTCACACCTCTGCATTCAAGATGGCAGAGGTCTGGGACACACTGGAGGAGCTCTGGGCACCACCCCTGGGGTGGTGATAGACAGGGGAGTGGTCACTCCCCTTTCCTTTGTCCAGTATCGCGCCAGAGCAGGGGCTGGGGGATCCCTGAACCGGTGTAGACTGGCTTATGCAAGGAGGGCACCATCTGTGCCCTTCAAAGCATTTCCAGAGGCTGGGGGAGGCTACTCATCCCCAGCCCTTAACACCTATTTCCAAAGGAAAAGAGTGTAACACCCTCTCTCAGAGGAAATCCTTTGTTATGCCTTCCTGGGACTGGGCTGCCCAGACCCTAAGAGGGCAGAAGCCTGTCTGTGGGTTGGCAGCAGCAGTACCTGCAGTGAAAACCCCAGAGAGCTAGTTTGGTAGTACCCAGGGTCTATGCTGGAGCCCCGGGGATGCATGGGATTGGCACCCCAATACCAGATTTGGCCTGGGGGGGCAATTCCATGATCTTAGACATGTTACATGGCCATATTCGGAGTTACCATTGTGAACCTACATATAGATATTGACCTATTTGTAGTGCACGCATGCAATGGTGTCCCCGCACTCACAAAGTCCGGTGAAATTGCCCTGAACTATTTGGAGGTACCTTGGCTAGTGACAGGGTGCCCTCCCACTTAATATATTTGCACCTAACCTTCACCAAGTGAGGGTTAGACATATAGGTGACTTATAAGTTACTTAAGTGCAGTGTAAAATGGCTGTGAAATAACGTGGATGTTATTTCACTCAGGCATCAGTGGCAGTCCTATGTAAGATTTGTCTAAGCTCCATATGGGTGGCAAAAGAAATGCTACAGCCCATAGGGATCTCCTGGAACCCTAATGCCCTGGATACCTAGCTACCATATTCTAGGGAATTATAAGGGTGTTCCAGTGTGCCAATTAGAATTGGTAAAAATGGTCTCTATCCTGCAGTGACTATTTTAAAAGCAGAGAGAGCATAAGCACTGACATTCTGGTTAGCAGAGTCTCAGTGACACAGTTAGGCACCACACAGGGAACACATTTAGGCCACAAACTATGAGCACTGGGGTCCTGGCTAGCAGGATCCCAGTGAGACAGGCAAGAACAAACTGACACACAAGTAAAAATGGGGGTAACATGCCAGGCAAGATGGTACTTTCCCCTACAAAGCACACATGGCACACACAGCCATGTGCGGCACAGAGAGTCAATGCCAGCAGCAGAGGTTGGCAGAAAGGTGGTGAAGCCAGCGGGGAGCATTATGGCCTCAGGACGTTGGCCCCAAGCAACATAGGGGTCTTCAGTGGCCTTCTCTACTCTGTGGTACCACACAAAAGGAGCAGATAACAAACGCCCTGGGGACCACAGGATGGTTGGCGTATGTGATGCAGTGGATGAGGAGGGTGACAATAATGAATGGGGTATGGAGGAAGAAGACGTGGTTGAGTTGGATTATGATGAGGGCTTGGATTAATGGCAAGACGGGGTGATACATGACAAGGAGGTAAGCGGGGAGCAAGGGAGGGGAGCAGGGCGCAGCACAAGCACTTCTTCTTTTCCTGTTTTGCAGACATCAAGTAATGGCACCGGAGTGCGGGAGGCGTCGCGCACTGGAGACGGCGGGCCCAAGGCCTTGTTGGAGGGGAGTACTCAGCTTCATGGAGTACAAGGTAAGGGTGACTGGTGGTCCCCCTGGGGTGAGTGGAGGGGCAAGGCTGTTGCGGCCCAATATAAGTCTATTGGAGTTGGGGATGAGTCAGTACATTGCGCACTGGACACCAGTGCGGTATCAGTGAGTTGGAAGGGGCAAGAGGATGAGAAGGTCGCAACACCACAAGATGAAAAAGGGAATGTGGTGGTGACCGGGGACAAAGGAAGTGATAATAAAGACAGGGCTAGCCATAAGAAACGACTACCCTACATGGGTTTAACGATGCCACTGGGGTCCCACGTGGCGGAGAAGACAATGGCCCGGATATGGAAACACAAGTTTGTGGATGTATTTAGGCTATTGCATAGAGATATTCAGGCTAAGAAAGGTTCAAAAGAAGAGAGGGAACTGGCGCCTAGGCCTAGGGTGCCTATTGCCATGGATAATTGGACCTCGGCATTCCTGCAAAAAATACACGGACAGAGCCATCGCCATCTTTTAATACATGGATATTATTCACAAAGCCCAAATGCATTTTGCTAGTTTTGCATGGTTGAGCTATGATGAGGAGATTCAGGCTAGAGTGAGCGTTAACCCTGACAAACCGTGGGGGGATGTGGACCCGGAGCTATGGATGCAGTGGATGGCTTCTTCGCAGTCTGCTGCGTCCACTCATACAGCTAGTGGTCTTACGGTGGTCTATAGGCCTTTTCAGCAGTGTCCCACCCCAGTCGGGGTGGGCCAGGTACCAAGCGTTAGAAATGGGGTCTTTGGTTGACAGTCAGGTTACCCCTTGTTCAAGCAAGGACCCTCACTCTAGTAAGGGTAAAAGAGAATCACCCTCAGCTAACCCCTGCTTACCCCCTTGGTAGCTTGGCAGAGAAGTAGGCTTAACTTCAGAGTGCTAGGTGTAAAGTATTTGTACCAACACACACGGTAACTTAATGAAAACACTACAAAATTACACAACAGCAGTTTAGAGAAATAGGAAATATTCATCTAAACAAAACAAGATCAAAACCACAAAAATCCACAATTCACAAGTCAAGTTATCAATAAAAATGCAAAAAGAGTCTTTAAGTAGTTTTAAACACACACTAACGCTGTCAGCTTGAAAAAGTACCTTGGGCGCATCAAAAATAACCCCACACAGGCAAGTGCGCGTCAAAAAGGGCTTGAGATTCGTTCATTCCACTCACGAGCGGGACCGTGCGGCGTTTCTCCTTTCACCGGGTCAGGTGTGTCGTTTCTTCTCTCCACAGGAGAGCGATGCATTGATCCGATCAGCACTCTCGGGTCCGGGCAGGCCTTGCGTTGTTTTTCCATGCACAGCGGTACTTGAGTCGGAAATCCAGCCGCACAATGATCCGAAAACCCCACAGTGCGGTTTGTGATCTCCAGCCTCCGTCAGAGATGCTGCGTGTCGTTTCTCCTGCTCCATGCGTCGATTCTCCAGTCGCGTTTCCTGTGAGCGTCGTTTCTCAGCTGCGGAGCCAGCAGTGCATCGTTTCTTCAGCTGCAGATCGGAGTCACGTCGATCTTTTCCCAGCACAGCGTTCTGTGTGTGGATTTCCTTGTCTTTAGGCTGCCAGCTTCTCCTTTCAGGGTCCCAGGAACTGGATGGGCACCACAGGGCAGAGTAGGTTTCTCTCCAGAGACTCCAGGTGCTGGCAGAGAGAAGTCTTTGCTGTCCCTGAGACTTCAAACAACAGGAGGCAAGCTCTAGATCAAGCCCTTGGAGATTTCTTCTCAAGATGGAAGGCACACAAAGTCCAGTTTTTGTCCTCTTACTGTGGCAGAAGCAGGAACGGCAGGATAGCTCCACAAAGCACAGTCAAAGGCAGGGCAGCTCTTCTTCCTCAGCCCTTCAGCTCTTCTCCAGGCAGAGGTTCCTCTTGTTTCCAGAAGGGTTTTCTAAAGTCTGTGGATTTGGGTGCCCTTCTTATACCCAATTTCTCCTTTGAAGTAAAGTGTCTTTTGAATTTGAAATCTTTCCTTGCCCAGGCCAGGCCCCAGACACTCACCAGGGGGGTCAGAAACTACAATGTGTGAGGACAGGCACAGCCCTTTCAGGTGTAAGTGACCACTCCTTCCCTCCCTCCCTCCTAGAACAGATGGCTCATCAGGAAATGCAGACTACACCCCAGCTCCCTTGGTGTCACTGTCTAGTGTGAGGTGCAACCAGCCAACTGTCAAACTGACCCAGACAGAGAATCCACAAACAGGCAGAGTCACAGAAATGGTATAAGCAAGAAAATGTTCACTTTCTGAAACACAATCTTAAAATCAACTTTACTAAAAGATGTATTTTTTAAATTGTGAGCTCAGAGACCCCAGACTACACATGTCCATCCACTCCCAAAGGGAATCTACACTTTAATCAGATTTAAAGGTAGCCCCCATGTTAACCTATGAGAGGGACATGCCTTGCCACAGTGAAAAATGAATTTAGCAATATTTCACTGTCAGGACATATAAAACACATTACTATATGTCCTACCTTAACCTTACACTGCACCCTGCCCTTGGGGCTAACTAGGGTCTACCTTAGGGGTGTCTGACATGTAAGAAAAGGGAAGGTTTAGGCCTGGCAAGTTGGTACACTTGCCAAGTCGAATTACAGTTACAACTGCACGCACTGCAGTGGGAGGTCTGATACATGATGACAGAGCTACTTACGCGGGTGGCACAACCAGTGCTGCAGGCCCACTAGTAGCATTTGATTTACAGGCCCTGGGCACCTCTAGTGCACTGTACTGGGGACTTACTATTAAATCAAATATAACAATCATGGATTAGCCAATCACATACACATTTTGTAAATGAGCACTTGCACTTTAGCACTGGTTAGCGGTGGTAAAGTGCCCTGGGTAACAACAATAGTAAAATCATAGTCCAGCACACATCAACAACCTGGGGAACAGAGGTAAGAGAGCATGAATGTTCAAAATGGGGGGAGACATCCAGTCAAACAATGTTTTTCATTGGCCAGCCCAGCGGAGCAGTGGAGATCTTCCAAGGGCAGAGGAGGCCAGGGCACTCCTGGTTTTAAGGGCGCCCACTTCAATTAAATTGGATAGTTTACTGCCCTGGCTGCGCATGTACCTAGATACGGATATGGCACTCAAATTGGAATGGGGTTTTAGACAGTGTTTTTGAGTAGGGTACCAGGGGCCAAGAGTGAGAAGATGGGAGGAGAATTTGCACTCAGCGTTGCCCATGCCTGACATGATAGCGACAAAACTGTACAAGGAGGTGACAAAGGGCAGAATTGCAGGCCCCTTTTATGGGTGGCCCATGGAGAATTTTATGGTCTCACCTTTGGGTATGGTCCCCGAGAAGGCAAAGGGGGAGTTTCATTTGATACACCATTTGTCATGGCCAGAAGGGGCATCAGTCAATGATTTTATTTCACCTGAAGATACCAGGGTGGTGTATGCCGCAGTAGATGATGCTATGTGGCTCACAAGGGGATGCGGTAAAGGTGCAGAGTGGGCTAAGTGTGATATCAAGGCAGCTTTCTGGCTGCTTCCCATCCACCCTGAGGATTTCTCTTTGCTGGGGATGCAGCTGGGAGGGGCGATTTACGTGGACAGGATGCTTCCTATAGGGTGCGCAATTTCTTGTGCATTGTTTGAAACCTTCAGTACTTTCTTGCAGTGGGTGTTTGTGCAACTGAGTGGGCATCAGATGGTGTCACACTATTTGGATGATTTTCTTTTTGTGGGAACGCCACAGTCGGGAGCATGTGGTGAGGCATTGCGATATTTCAAGAACTTTGAGTGGGAGTTTGGGGTGCCTTTTTCACCGGAAAAGACAGAAGGACCTAGTTGCGTGTTGTCATTCTTGGGCATTGAGCTGGACATGGTGGCATTCATGGCGCGTTTGCCAGCGGATAATGTTGCTGAAATTTTGCAATGTCTGCGCCAGATCAAGACAAGACAGAAGATAGAGCTGCGTGTGGCACAATAGCTCCTGGGCTACATTAATTTTGCATGTCGGGTGGTACGAGAAGGAAGGACATTTTATAGACGCATGGGTCTGGCGATGTCTAGTGCATCCCTTCCTCACCACAGAATTCGGCTGATGGTAGGTTTGAGGGACGACATCAAGGTGTGGGAGCTTTTTCTGATGCAGGTTTATGGGGTTTCCCTGGCTTTTCGGGAAGAGGACACAGTGTGGCAGGTGCAAATCTTTTCGGACGCAGCAGGGGCTTCTAATTTTGGCCTTTTTGGGGATGGATGGTGGTGCGCTGAACCTTGGCCAGCACATTGGTTACATCAGGGCAGGAGCATTGCAATTTTGGAATTCTTCCCACTGTTGCTGGCTTTGGTGATGTGGGGTGAAGAGCTGGCAAACAGGACGGTAATGTTTCATGTAGGCAATTTTACAGTGGTTGAGTTGGTGAACATACAGAGGGCTAAGGATCTTAGGGTGTTGCACCTTTTGCGTAGATTCATGCTGCTCTGCTTGTCTTTGAACTTCACATTTAAGGCTGCACACATTCCTGGGGTCAACAATTCTATCGCAGATTCCCTGTCTCGTTCACAGTGCCAGCATTTCCGCGCATTGGCACCGGGTGCAGAGGAGCACAAGACTACGGTTCCAGCAGACATTTGGGAGTGGGGGGAGTGATGGTCATGAAACTGGTGGAGATGTCGCTGGCTGAATCCACGCTGAGAAGTTACCGTTTGGCATGGTTGGAATTTCAGGATTTTGAGATGAATGGACACTGTTTCTGGTGGCAAGGGAGTGATGTGCTTGAAGTGCGTGTAGTGCGCTTTGTATTATATCTGATTCGCAAGGGTTTGTCGCCAGCTACGATTGGGGGTAAGATGGCAGGTGTGTCTTTCTATGGGAAGATTTTTTTTGGCAGGGACCCGGAAAAGGATGACATTTTGCCGAAAGTGTTGAAAGGGTGGGGCAAAGCGCGAGCAGGGTCAGGGAGTATGGTTCGAGAGGCTATTACGTTCGAGCTATTGGTTCAACTGTTACATGTTTTGCTTGTTTGTTGTGTGGATGCATATGAAGTAGCACTTTTTCAGTTTTGCATGATATGAATGTTCTTTGGGGCATTCCGAGTGTCTGAATTGCTGGGGGTGGGTAAGGATGGTGGGATTCGGAAGGAGGATGTGCAACGAGAAGGAGCACGTCTGGGCATTTGGTTGAGACGCTCGAAGACGGACCAGTTGGGGAGGGGAAAGTGGATATGGTTGGATAAAGGGGGGCAGGGGATGCATGTCAGGTGCAGGAATGGGACTCTTTTCAGATGCACGTGTCTGAGCAGGCAAGGGATGTTCCTTGTCACATGAATGGGAGGAAGCTTACGGCTTTCTAGTTGTTGGCTGTGATGTCATGCATTGGTATTTGTTTATTTTTCTAGGTTGCGTTTATGGCCCGGAGAAAGCAAAATCGGTGACATGGCTGGTTGGACATTCGTTTATTCATTGGGTGGCAAAATATGCTGAGAAGCAAGTTTATGGATGATCATTGGGACTGCCGAGTGGCAGACATGAGGTGTTGTGGTGGGGGAAGAGCGGAATGAGGATGTGCAATGAGAGGGAGCACGTTTGGGGATTTGGTTGTGACACTCGAAGACGGACCAGTTGGGGAGGGGAAAGTGGATATGGTTGGATAAAGGGGGGCAGGGGAATACATGTCCGGTGCAGGAATGGGACTCTTTTCAGATGCACGTGTCTGAGCAGGCAAGGGATATTATTTGTCACATGAATGGGAGGAAGCTTACGGCTTTCCAGTTGTTGGCTGTGATATCATGCATTGATATTTGTTTATTTTTCTAGGTTGTGTTTACAGCCCGGAGAAAGCAAAAGCAGTGACATGGCTGGTTGGACATTCGTTTATTCATCGGGCGGCAAAATATGTTGAGAAGCAAGTTTATGGATGATCACTGGGACTGACCAGTAGCAGATATGAGGTGTAGTGGTAGGGAAGAGTGGCATGAGGTGCAGCAATTTGCTTCCTTTTATAACTGCAATGTTGTCAACATGGGGTTGTCCCGATGTACTAGTATTGCACCTAGGAGAACATGACTTGGTTCAATTAACAGGGCTCACCCTACTGAAACACATGCAGAGGGATCTGACTCTACTGAAGCACAATATGCATGGGACTTGCTTTGTATGGACGGAGTTTGTGCCCAGAAGGAATTGGAGAGAAGCTTTGAAGCATGGGGCCATTGAGCGGGCCAGGAGAAAACTTAATTGGGTTATGCAAGTGTTCTGTGGGACGCAGGACATCAAAGTGCTGACACACGAAGGGATTAAGGAAAGTGAACAGGGACTTTTTAGAGATGATGGGGTACATTTCTCGAACATAGGAATGTGCAATACACAATGGAATTGAGTTTTTTACTGACTACCTTGTTGGGGGAGAAGCTACGGAGGAGGGAGCCAGTTTGATTTGGTGTTGCAGTGGGTTCACTGGTTGGGCAGCAAAACGCCTAGAGGGTTTATGCTGGATGGCAGTAGATGGAGAGGGTGGAGGGTCAGATGCCACCCTTCCACTGGGGGAAAAGAAGCAGGTGAAGTATGACAGAGTGAGAAGCTTGTTTTCAGGCAGGAGATGAATGCAAAGGGTGATGCATGTCAGAATGGAAGGGGATGCTGAGTGAACAGAGAAGTGGGGAAGGAATGAGATTGGAACACGGGGGAGTTGAAAGTGAAAAGTTTGAAGTGTTCAATCAAGTTACGGTTATGTTAATGTTTATGTTATGATAGCAAGCCTGTCCTAATAAATGGCCTTTTACACTATGGAGAAGGGTGTTGAGTGTTTCTGTCCCGAAAGTTGTTTTTCACTGTTATAAGGCCTATCTCTCCCATTAACAAACAATGGGTTACCTTAATACATTTAGAAACCTCTAACTTTAGATTGTGAATAAATAGAGATTAGGGGTGGGCATAGCTTGAGTGATTCAGTGGAGCATAATCACCTGAAATGACCTAAGAATTCCACAAGATTATTTA
The DNA here is from genome assembly GCF_031143425.1 of Pleurodeles waltl. Classification (NCBI taxonomy): domain Eukaryota; kingdom Metazoa; phylum Chordata; class Amphibia; order Caudata; family Salamandridae; genus Pleurodeles; species Pleurodeles waltl. The sequence continues at coordinate 1,064,517,480 of NC_090437.1, forward strand.
AAATTATGTGAGTAGAGTATTTTCTGAGTTTAGCACTATTTCTTAGGACAAAAAAACACCCCCTTGAGTCTAAAATTAGTGAGAGAATGCATTTTTCACTAAGAAATAGCGTCCACTCACACTCATTAAAGGTACTCATTAGGTAGGATTTTTCCCCAACTTTCTCTTGGCATTTAACATTAATTTCTTGGTGTAAAATTCACCCTTGCATCCAAAATTGACACAAGGATGCTTTTTACACTAAGAAATAGCACCAAAATCAGCCGGACACAAATAGCGAGCAAGAGCAGGCACTCATGCTTGTTAAATATGCTCTTGCAGTAGGATATGTTTCCCCCCGCATTACTCTTTATTATGACAGCAGGAGTTTTTGTGTTATTATCAATAATTCTGCATCAAAAAGAAATGCGTAACTGGTTAACTTGCATGGATTAGTCTGGCATTATACCCAGGTCTCATAGAGATATGATATTTACATTCAAACACATTGTAATTTAGAATCTTCTTTAATGGTAAAGTCAGATTCTGGAGATGGCACTTTTAGAAATTTGGCATTTTCTTGTCCCAACCAACTGTGCCTTCTGCCAGTGTCTTGGGCCACCCGACTGTGAATGGCTCTGCGGTTGGTGTCTGTATTGCTTCCAGACACTAAATCAAAGGGGGCTCTGAAGTGGATAGGATGGGTCGTCTGCACCCAGTCCCACTTACACTTTATCACCGGCAGACAATTTGAAACCTTGACAAGGAAAGGACGTTCCAGAATCAGATGTGGGGTGAGAAAAGGGAGTCCACCCATACACAAATATTGGACTTCCTGAGCCACTCATTACAACATGTCTGGACATGTGGAAGTTAAAGAGGCACTGCAACACAGGACATGTATTTTAATGACGTCACATCTCAAAGCACATTTTTTATTGGAGTTGGAAGGATTAAGGTTAGGGAAAAAAACAACAAAGAACATGCATAATACCAGATGAGGTGTTAGAAGGTGAAAAAATATAAAATGGGGGTTCTGACCCAACCCAGCAAAACTTTAAATAAAATGGCTATTGTAAAGTAGGAAGGACAATTAGGTCAAGGGATCTGTGCTACTATTGGGATTCAGAATGTTACGGATTGTGTAAAAGATGCAAATGAGTTGTTAATCATTAAACTATTAACCATACTTTGAATGTAGATGAAATACATGTTCCAAGTAAGTGACTGAGATTTTGTTCATCACAGGAAGGGGATCAATTTGATGTACATATAGATCTCTTTATATCTATTTATATGCTTAAATTAAAGGAGCATTGTAGGAAGTTGGCTCTGTATGTACTATTTCAAAGTAAGAAATAGTGTGCACAGAGTCCAAGGGTTCCCCTTAGAGGTAAGATAGTGGCAAAAAGAGATAATTCTAATGCTCTATTTTGTGGTAGTGTGGTCGAGCAGTAGGATTATCAGAGGGTAGTGTTAAGCATTTGTTGTACACACACAGGCAATAAATGAAGAATACACACTCAAAGACTTACTCCAGGCAAATAGGTTTTTATATAGAAAAATATATTTTCTTAATTTATTTTAAGAACCACAGGTTCAAGATTTATAAGTAATACATCAAATGAAAGGTATTTCACTCAGGTATTCTTGGAACTTTGAATAATCACAATAGCATGTACAGTTTTGACAAAAATGGCAATAAGCTATTTTAAAAGTAGACGCTGCAAAAATCAACAGTTCCTGGGGGAGGTAAGTAAATTAGTTCACAGGTAAGTAAAACACTTACAGGGTTCAAAGTTGGGTCCAGGGCAGCCCACCTTTGGGGGTTCAAGGCAACCCCAAAGTTACCACACCAGCAGCTCAGGGCTGGTCAGGTGCAGATGTCAAAGAGGTGCCCAAAGCACATGGCTTCAACGGAAACAGGGGTGCCCCGGTTCCAGTCTGCCAGCAGGTAAGTACCTGCGTCCTTGGAGAGCAGACCAGAGGTGTTTTGTAGGGCACCAGGGGGGACACAAGCAGGCACAGAAAGTACACCCTCAGCGGCACAGGGGCGGCCGGGTGTAGAGTGCAAACAGGCGTCGGGTTCTGTATTGAAAGCAATGGGGAGACCTGGGGGTCTCTTCAACAATGCAGAAAGGCACGGGGGGCTCCTCGGGGCAGCCACCACCTGGGCTAGGCAGAGGGTCGTCTGGGGGTCGCTCCTGCACTGGAGTTCGGTTCCTTCAGGTCCTGGGGGCTGCGGGTGCAGTGTTGGTTCCAGGCATCGGGTCTCCTGTTACAGATAGTTGCGGTCAGGGGGAGCCTCTGGATTTCCTCTGCAGGCGTCACTGTGGGGGATCGGGGGGGTCAACTCTGGCTACTCACGGGCTCGCAGTCACTGGAGAGCCCTCCCTGAGGTGTTTGTTTTCTGCAGGTCGAGCCGGGGGCATCGAGTGCATAGTGGAAAGTTTCACGCTTCCGGCGGGAAACATGGGATCTTTAAAGTTGCTTCTTTGCTGCAGAAAGGTGCAGTTTGTTGAACAGGGCCGCTGTTCTCAGGAGCTTCTTGGTCCTTTAGATGCAGGGCAGTCCTCTGAGGCTTCAGAGGTCGCTGGTCCCTGTTGGATGCGTCGCTGTTGCAGTTTTCGTCGAAGTAGGGAGACAGGCCGGTGGGGCTGGGGCCAAATCAGTTGTCGTCTCCGTCTTTACGGCAGGGCTTCAGGTCAGCGGTCCTTCTTCTTCTTTAGGTTGCAGGAATCTATCTTCCTCAATTCTGGGGGCACGTAAATACTGGATTTAGAGGTGTGTTTAGGTCTGAGAGGGCAGTAGCCAATGGCTACTGTCCTTGAGGGTGGCAACACCCTCTTTGTGCCTCCTCCCTATGGGGAGGGGGGCACATCCCTAATCCTATTGGGGAATCCTCCTTCTACAAGATGGAGGATTTCTAAAAGTAAGAGTCACCTCAGCTCAGGACACCTTAGGGGCTGTCCTGACTGGTGGGTGACTCCTCCTTGTTTTTCTAATTATCTCCTCCAGCCATGCCGCCAAAAGTGGTGGCAGTGGCCGGAGGGGCGGGCATCTCCACTAGCTGGGATGCCCTGTGGAGCTGTAACAAACGGGTGAGCCTTTGAGGCTCACCACCAGGTGTTATGGTTCCTGCAGGGGGAGGTGAGAAGCACCTCCACCCAGTACAGGCTTTGTTCCTGGCCACAGAGTGACAAAGGCACTCTCTCCATGTGGCCAGCAACATGTCTGGTGTGTGGCAGGCTGGCAAAAACTAGTCAGCCCACACTGGAAGTAGGGTATGTTTTCATGGGGCATCTCTAAGATGCCCTCCAGGTGTATTTTACAATAAAGTGCACACTGGCATCAGTGTGCATTTATTGTGCAGAGAAGTTTGATACCAAACTTCCCAGTTTTCAGTGTAGCCATTATGGTGCTGTGGAGTTCGTGTTTGACAGACTCCCAGACTATATACTCTTATGGTTACCCTGCACTTACAACGTCTAAAGTTTTGCTTAGACACTGTAGGGGCATAGTGCCCATGCACATATGCCCTCACCTGTGGTATAGTGCACCCTGCCTTAGGGCTGTCAGACCTGCTAGAGGGGTGACTTACCTACTTCACAGGCAGTGTGAGGTTGGCATGGCACTCTGAGGGGAGTGCCATGTCGACTTAGTCATTTTCTCCCCACCAGCAAACACAAGCTGTGAAGCAGTGTGTATGTGCTGAGTGAGGGGTCCCTAGGGTGGTATAAGACATGCCGCAGCCCTTAGAGATCTTCCCTGGCATCAGGGCCCTTGGTACCAGGGGTAACAGTTACAAGGGACTTACCTGAGTGCCAGGGTTGTGCCAATTGTGGAGACAAAGGTACAGTTTAGGGAAAGAACACTGGTGCTGGGTCCTGGTTAGCAGGGTCCCAGCACACTTTCAAATCATAACTTAGCATCAGCAAAGGCAAAAAGCCAGGGGGTAACCATGCCAAGGAGGCATTTCCTTACAAGCATTATAATAAAGTTCCTAAGAAGTATGTCCAGATTATTTCAAAAGTCTCCTGAACAATCGGTATCATATTTATATGACTTACAATTACTATTGGTAATGACTGATGAGGAGCCCTTTGGTATAGAAACATTTTTGAACAAACTCAATTTTGTTAAAAATGGTGGGGTTGAAAGGGGACTAGAACAGCTGTCTAAATTCATACCTGCTGGTACTCATCCCAATATTGATGTTTAAAGAAAAGATTACAAAGGAATTTTATCGGCTTTTGATAAGCCGTGGAAACAACCAGGATATAAATATAATTTGACTAAGGCTAAGAAATTAGTGCATCATAGGTTGCAACAAGATATACCCAATGTAATCAGGGAGGCCAATAAAGGCAACAATATGGTGGTCATGACAAACTGATAACTTTGAACACAATGGGATGATCATAGACATGACTGACATAATCTTATACAAAAATATTTTTTTACATAATGGGTGTTGCTATCACCAAATTCAAGATACTGCAATGGGCTCCAGATTTGTTCCCTCTTATGCCTGCCTCTTTATGGGCAGGTACAAGGGGGAGCATGCCTGGGGGTGATATGTCTCCACCTGGAATTAATATATAGTCTTCTGGGGAAGGTATACAGATTAGATCCTTGTGTTACTGACAAGATCACAGAACCCATTAAGTAAGTATTATAGCTATCTTAATGAATTATAGGAAGGAGTTAATAGATTTCTTGGATCTCCACTTCTATATAGAAGACGGTGTAATTCAGAGTACAATGTGCAGAAAGATTATGGTCACTAACGAGCATTTTGCATGCATCTAGTGCTCATCCCAGACCTGTTGTTCATAACCTACTGTATGGGGTAATGGTTTGATCAGATGGGATTGCAGTAAACCTGAAACATTTATGTCTTATTTTGAAGACACAAATATTCGATTCATGGCTAGAAGCGATGATGAAAAGGTTCTACAACAAGCAGAAAAACTAATAAAATCAATAGGGATGAGATCTTAAGAAAGAAATATATTCTAGGGGTACCAAACATGGTCAGTATGCTTTTATCACTAAGTACATGACACATAGTGATGGCAACTACAAAATTCTAACAAAAATATTAGTATTTGCTAATGGAAGTCCACGGTATTCAGAACAACATTTTATTAAAGCCTATAATGAGTTTTCATACGGGCAAATCTTTTGTACTAGTTATGTGACTTCCTATAAGGAGTTCAATACATGGGTGCCTCCACAACCAGTTTTTATTTACATGCAATGATTGTAATGTTTGCTTATCTGGTAAGAACAAGATAAGGGGCCTGATTTAGCTTTCACGGACAGGTTACTCTATAAAAACGATGATGGATGGCCCGTCTGCTGAAATATAAATTCTTTTGATCCTATGGGATTTATATCTCAGCTGATGTGCTATCTGTCACTGTTGTGACAGAGAAACCCATCTGCCGAAATCTAAACTAGGCTGCAGGTGTTTTTCTTATAACACAGAACATAAGTATGACATTAGATATCACATCAAAAATTTGAATACAACATAACATATATGAGCTACAGTCTTCAATCTTTGAAGTCCCGGATTCAAGAACATGTAAGAGAACTTAGGAATAGGGGTATGAAATACCATCTGACACATCACTGCAGTGAAACACTTGCAGGTAACCCTAAAATATGGTTTAAAGGAATTGATCACATAACAGAGAATTGACACATTGGGGATAGAAAATTACTCTTGAGGCATAATGAAGCAGGATGGATGTGCCGTTTGAGTTCTATTGAGAAGGGTCTTAATATAGATAGTAAACCCTTTTATTTTTGTATGAGGATTGCCAACTGACGGGGTTATTTGGTGGTTAGGTTTGCTCTGTTTGGACTGTGATCACTTTTAAGGTATATCTGAGATCTTAGGTAAGGTCCTTGGAATACAGATCAGTACTGAGCGAATTAACAATTGTGACTTTCTGATTGGGACAAAATGAATCGCCTTTTGGGTTACTTACTGTTTCATACTTTTTTGAGGCATTAGAATTGAAAAGAGAGTGACACACACACACGCAACACACTACAGCCCCACACTCACCCCCAACACCATACACACAAACAGATGCGACAACATTACATATACCCCCCGTAACTCTTAGGAATAATGCAGTGACCAAAGGAATGGAGTCAAATGAGTGTAATAGTACAGTCTTAGAAAACTACGTACTCAAATCAAGAAACAGTATGTACAATATATACAATATATACAAAAGGAGGGACAATGCCTACTCCAAAATGTCCGTGGCCCACTGGGCCAAAACACAAAGGCCAAGGCCACACTTGACTCCTGCCTCAATACAGAGAGAACACTGCAGCGGCATCAGGTCGAAAACACACAGGCACCTCAGGGGACAGAGAATGGGGGGGCACCTCAGCCAGAAGATGGTACAACGCCACTGGCCTAGAGGGGGCTCCATGCTCACTGCTTGGTCCAGGGGAGTGCAAAGCCACAGTCTCTCTAGTGGGTGGTTTGCCCGCTGCTTGGTCCTGGGGAGTACGAAGCCACAGTCTCTCTAGTGGGTGGTTTGCCCACTGCTTGGTCCTGGGGAGTGCAAAGCCACAGTCTCTCTAGTGGGTGGTTTGCCCACTGCTTGGTCCTGGGGAGTGCAAAGCCACAGTCTCTCTAGTGGGTGGTTGGCACACTGCTTGGTCCTGGGGAGTGCAAAGCCACAGTCTCTCAAGTGGGTGGTCTTCCCACTGCTTGGTCCTGGGGAGTGCAAAGCTGCAGTCTCTCTAGTGGGTAGTTTGCCCACTGCTTGGTCCTGAAGAGTGCAAAGCCACAGTCACTCTAGTGGATGGCTTCTTCCACTGGTTCTGGAGGGGGTCTTGTGCCCATTGTGCTTCATCCTGGCAAGAATGGGGTGAGTGGATGGCTTCTTCCACTGGTTCTGGAGGGGGCCTGGTGCCCAGTGTGCTTCATCGTAACAAGGATGGGGTGAGTGGATGGCTTCTTCCACTGGGTCGGAAGGGGGCCTTGTCCCCAGTGTGCTTCATCCTGGATGGTGCAAGGTCACAGTCTCTCACCTGTGTGTCACACCGACAGGTGTTGCATGGGCCAGGATGCACTGCAGCCCACGTAGTCACCACTACACACTGCTCGCTGGCAGTGATGGCTGCTCAGTGGATTCCAGTTGTGCTGCAGGTGGCGGTGCTGTCAGTGGTGGTGGTAGCCTCCAGGCCTTCACCTGCAGCCTCGGAGTGCTGCCCACTGGGGTTGCTGCTGCTGGCAGTGGTGCTGCTGGTGGCGATGCATGTGGCAGTGCTGGCCGCGGTGCAGATGGCGGAGCTGGCCGCGGTGCAGGTGGCGGTGCTGGCAGTGGTGGTGGTAGCCTCCAGGCCTTCACCTGCAGCCTCGGACGGCTGTAGTGCCATGGCTGGTGTTGTGTGCCACTTCCTGCCCCTGGCAGATGGTGGTGCCTCCTTGCCTTTGCCAGCTGGTGTCTTTTTCTTGCTGGCTGGTGGTGCCGCCTTCCCCTTGCTGGCTGATGTCCCCTTCTTGCCCTTGCTAGGTGGCGGACCCTTCTTGGCCTTGGCAGGTGGTGCTGGTACACTGGCTGGGCTGACGTATGCCTTTGCTGCAGAAACCACGGTGGCTGTGGACAGGGTGGCTGAGGTGCTGGGCTGTATTGTGCCCACCCTGGCTCGAGTTGAAGGATGAGGGGGAGGAGGTGTAGGGAATAGGTCAATGTAGATGAGGAAAAGCTTCTTAGGGACACTGGGGTGGGAAGAGGGTGATGGTTTTGGGAGTGGAGGAAGAGGGAGTGGTTGTAGGAGGTGTCAGTCAGCTGTGTTTGGTGCAGGATGCTGTTGTGAGGTGGATGGCTGTTGGGTGTCTGTATGCTTGCGTTTGTGTACTTTGGGAGGAGGGGTCACAGACACAGTGGGAGAGGACATAGGGAACGTGTGCATGGATATGGGCTTGGTGACCGTCAGTGAGGGGCGTGTAGTGATAGGCGTGCTGAAGATGGAGGTAGTGGATGAAGATGTAGTGCATGCAGGTGTGATTGGAGACACTACTGGGAGGAAGGTGTACGAGAAGGAGGAGGGAGACACAGTGGAGGCAGTGGATGTTTGTGTGTCTGAATGTGGATGGTGCTTGTGTGAGTGCTTGTGAAATGAAGTGTGGTGCTTGTGTTTGCCTGAGCCACTTCTGTGTGTTGATTTGGGTGATTGCTGGTTGAGGGGATTGGGACTGGGTAGAGGAAGTTGGAGGGGGAGGCTAGAGACAGGACAATGGCTGCTATCAGTGCATTGGCCAGAGCCTGGAATGCTCTCTGTTGGGCCGTGACACCAGAGTAAATGCCCCCCAGGTATGCATTTGCTTGCTGTAAATGCTCTGCTACACCTTGGATGGCATTCAGTATGGTTGACTGTCCAACAGAGAGGGATCTCAGGAGGTCAATAGCCTCCTCACTGAGGGCAGCAGGGCTGACTGGGCCAGGGCTTGAGGTGCCTGGGGCAAAGGAGATGCCCACCCTCCTAGATGAGCGAGCACAGCTAACTCGCTGAGGGGCTGCTGGGTGGGTGGTGCTGGTACAGGGGTGGCGGCTGTACCTGTGGTTGGGGTGGCTACAGAGGTGTCCGCCACCGCCTGGGAGGAGGTGTGGCTGTCGGTAGTGTCCCCTCCTGTCTCTGTCGTGGTGCTCCCCTTGTCCTCCATCCCACTGGTGCCCTCACTGTCAGTGGATTTGGCCTCCAGGCCATTGTGGGATGCAGCTCCCTCCGTCACCGGTGCCTCTGCTCCTCCTCCAGATGTTGCTAATGCACACAAGGACAGGGTGACAAAACAAAAAGGGGGGGAGAGAAAGAGGATACACTTGGTCAATGGCAGCAACAACACTACTGTTGGCGTACACAACTCTCAGGGAAGAGTCCTATGCACTAGGCCATGCACTACCAGTTACAATGCTAGTCACCATCCCATAGGGTACAATGCCTAACACCATTAGCTGCACACCTGAAACCCACAGGATCCTGCCCAGTAGTAGATGCCCATTAACATTATTGGGGTTGGAGTGCATCTGAGCTTGCCCATCATTGAACATACCCTGCCATGTTCGCCCAGACCTAGGTGCACCCACAGGCCACATCCACCACCCAGGTAACACCTTAACGCGTGCAAAGTCAAGAATCAGAATCTGTACTCACCCCCTTGTGGCTGCTGTGATGCCTTCAAGTGCCCATCCATCTCTGGATAGGCCACCGCCAGGATGTGGAACATCAGGGGGGTCAAGGTACGATGGGCACCTCTTCCTCGTTGGGAGGCCAGCCCCAGCTGGCCCTCTGCCGTCTTCCTTGCCCAGCAGCGCAGCTCCTCCCACTGTTTGCGGCAGTGGGTGCTTCGCCTGTCAAAGACCCCACGGTCTGCACCTACTTGGCGATGGCACGCAAAATACCCTTTTTCTGATGGGCGCTGACCTGCAGGAAAAATACAGCAGAAAATGGATTAGTCATACCGTCCAGACTGTCATACTCATGGCCCACCATATCCTTCCCATCCCCTTACACACAGACATTGACCACCATACATGCAGCACTCTGCCCAGGACCCTTCGTCCCCCCCACACGAGGCTTACACACAGCACTCCATACATTCATGCCCCACGTATCATGCTCACAGTGTATTCACCTGTTGGTCTGGAGGACCATAAAGTAAATGATATTGGGTCGGACCCCATCCACCAGTCTCTCCAACTCCTCCGAAGTGAATTCAGGGGCCCTTTCTCCAGACATTCGAGCCATGTTCACTTCCAGTCACAGGTCATAGCAGCACTTGCAGTGTAGGTCCTCTCCTGTTGAAGGTCAGGTAGCAAGTGAGTGAACAGATTGAAAATGACGGTCATGTCCATGGCAGTGCGTACCTTCACCGCCGGTGTACATCGCCATTGGCTCCTGGAACCCATAGTGCCTATTGATAACCAACGCAGTGCTGTGCGGTGGTACTCGACTGCCGACCGCAATGGCACACAATGCCAGCGGAATTACCTAATTTCCACTTGTCCCTCCTCACAAGTCAGGGAACCACCATTTCAGGGGGGCACAGGCCCTGGCACCTCACTGCGTCACAGCAGACATTGGGACATCAACTGACTTTTGAGTTCACATACTGTTTCTGAGAAGGTAAAAATGCATATTACTGTTGAAATATGTGTGAATTTGACCTTCTGCTCACCATTGTTCACCCTAGAGTTGAACCACTGAGGATGAATAGGAGATGGAGACATCCTTCGTGTATAGACCTCTGTTGGATCTTGCAACAATGGAGGACAGGCACATTATCCTGACCTACAGACTTGATAGGGCCACAATCCAAGAACTGTGTGCCCAATCGGAGCCAGACCTGATCTCAGCTTTCCACCACTCCACAGGTACCCCCCCACTAGTGCAGGTCCTGTCAGTGCTCCATTTCCTAGCAAGTGGTTTCTTCCAAGCGACAGTGACCATGGCATCAAGGATGTCACAGCCTGTTCTCAAATTGCTGACCAGAGTGTTGTCTGCCCTGATGTAACACATGTGCAGCTACATTGTATTCCCCCAGGTGGAGGATTTGGCCACAGTGAAGGCTGACGTCTATGCACTCGGACATATCCCCAACATCATTGGTGCCATTGATGGTACACAGATTGCATTTGTCCCTCCCCCCCGGAGAAATTAACAAGTGTTCAGAAATAGAAAAAGCTTTCACTCTCTGAATGTGCAGATGGTGTGTTTTGCAGACCAGTACATCTCCCATGTCAGTGTGTGGCTAACAGGTATCCCTCGATATTTGCAGGTGACTCTGGTTACCCCAACCTCTCATGGCTACTGACCCCAGTAAGGAATGCCAGGACAAGGGCAGAGGAAGGTTACAATGAGGCACATGGGCGAACAAGGAGGATCATTGAGGGCACCTTTGGCCACCTGAAGGCCAGATTCCGGTGCCTCCATCTGACTAGTGGATCCCTGAACTACTCACCCAAGAAGGTGTGCCAGATCATCGTTGCATGTTGCATGTTGCATGTTGCACAACCTGGCTTTGAGACGCCAGGTGCCTTTTCTGCAGGAGGAGGAGCCTGGGGATGGTTGTGTGGCAGCTGTGGAGCCTATTGACAGTGACGAAGAGGAGACCAAGAAAGAAGATGTGGACAACAGAACCACACTAATTCAACACTACTTCCAGTGACACACAGGTAAGACACTGTAACTTCACCTTCCATTGCAGTTTTGTGTTGGACATTGAACATGTCAGCCTGAATTCCCTATTTCTATGGCCACTTACTGTACCCTTTGGCATTTCTATTTTCAGATCTCTGTGCCCCACTCTGGCTCCTGGTGTGTTTACTGCTGCCCACTACAGGTCATACCTATGTACATATTACAGTACATTTGAATTGCAATGTTTACAGTTAGTGTAACTGATACATTTGTGAAACAATTGGCAGACTCCATATTTGATTTTATTCCAAGGGTGTTCATTTAGATGCTAATAAGTGGAGGGGGCATTGCAATGGCTGGGTTGATGATGGAGGAAAGTCCAGGGTAGAGTTTAGTCTATGTGGATCACAGGTGCATTTTTCAGGGGGGCATAGGATGGGGAGCAATGGCAGTTGAAGGTGGACAGGGTGACAGAGTGGGACACAAGGGTGACAATCAGGAAAGTCTTATTTCCTGGCGGGGGTCTTGGCAATGTTTTCTGGCTTCTGCCTGGATCGCAGGGACCGTTTGCGTGGTGGTTCTCCTTCTGCAAGGGGTGGGATGCTGGTGGCCTGTTGTTCCTGTGGCGGGTCCTCCTGTCCACTAGCATCAGCTGAGGTGGAGGGCTGTTCTTCAGTTTGGCTAGTGTCAGGGGCCTGTTGGTGTGCCACTGCCTCCCTCATGGTGTTGGCCATGTCTATAAGCACCCCTGCAATGGTGACCAGGGTGGTGTGGATGTCCCTCAGGTCATCCCTGATCTCCAGGTACTGTCCCTCCTGCAGCCACTGGGTCTCCTGCAACTTGTCCACTATCTGGTCCATTGTCTCCTGGGAATGGTGGTATGTTCCGAGGATGTTGGTGAGTGCCTCATGGAGAGTCGGTTCCCCGGGCCTGTCCTCCCAGCTTCCCTGTTGTCCTGTTCCTCTGTCCCCTGAACCATGTGCCCACTGCCACTGACCCCAGGTCCCTGATCATCCTGTGTTTGTGGGAGTGCCTGGGGTCCCTGTAGTGGTGGACACACTGTTGATTGACGTGTCCTGGGGACAGAGGGATGGGCCAGCTGGGTGGGTGTTGTGCTGGTGTTTCCTGAGGGGGTAGGCTCTGTGGTGGTTTGGGAATGTGGCTGGGTCACTGACTGTCCAGAGGTCCCTGATGGGCCAGGTTGGTCATCCTGATCCAGGCGTGCAGATCTGCTGTCATCACTGTGGGCCTCTTCTGGGGAGGACTGGATGTGGCTGGCACTTCCTCTCCGGTGATGTTGAGTGGGGGTACTTTTGGGATGTAAATTCAGTGTTATTGTTTCTGCATGTGCCATCTTGTGCATGGATATGTTTCCCTATATGATGTTTATTAGCAAGGCACCTTTGGGTTGTGTGAGTTGTGATTGGTTTGGCTAAGAGATTGTCACTAGTATGCATGCTGGGGTGATGGGTGTCCATGCATGTCTATGATGGGGGTCCATGCATTGCTGTTGCATGCAGGGCTTGGTAGTGGGATGAGGGAGATGTGATGGTGGGGTATATGTGTGGTGATAAAGTGATGGGGTGAGGGTAGGGGTAGGAGTTTGTGATGGCATGCAGGTGGGGGGGTGATAGTAATAGGGATTTGACTTACCAGAGTCCAGTCCTCCTGCTACTCCTGCCAGGACCCCAGGATGCATGATCACTAAGACTTGCTCCAACCATGTTGTTAGTTGTGGGGGAGGAGGTGGGGGTCCACCGCTAGTCCTCTTTACAGCTATCTGGTGTCTTGCTACCACAGAACACACCTTCCCCCGTAGGTCATTCAACCTCTTCCTGATGTCATCCCTTGTTCTGGGGTGCTCTCCCACGGCATTGACCCTGTCCATGACTCTCCGCCATAGCTCCATCTTCCTAGCAATGGACGTCTGCTGCACCTTTGATCTGAATAGATGTGGTTTTACCCGGATGATTCCCTCCACCAAGACCCTTAGCTCCTCCGAAAAAGTGAAAGGGACACTGCCTGCTGTCTATCTGACAGGTAGGACTGACATCACTTCGCAATCATGCCCTGACTCCAATCAAGTTAAGCATAGCCAAAAGCATGTTATGATTGGCCATATTGAATGCAGCAGATAGATCTAGTAGAATGAAAACCACTGATTGACCATTGTCTACCCACATTATCAGTTCGTCCATGGTGGTAAGCAGTGCTGTTTTAGTCCCATGACCTGGTCGGAATCCGAATTGCTCTTTCTGAAGAATTTTGTTAACCCCCATATAGTCAGATAACGTTTTACTGACAAAACATTTCAGAATCTTTACAGGATGTAGGCCTGTAGTTACTTAGGCCCTCATTAGCAGCTTACAGCTGCGGCGACAGCCGTCAAAAGACTGTCACCGCAGCTACCAGCCATCCGCCGGATTATGACCACAGCCGTATTTCTGCCAGAAGGATGGCACAAAATCTGGCAGATGGCGGTAAGGTTCAGCGCCATGGCAGTAGACGGCTGCCGGCCGTATTAATGAGAATAATACAGCCTGGTGGTGTTCTGCTGGCGGACGCTGCTGCTGGCAGCAGTGCCCCGTCCTGTCTCCTGCCGGAGGACCCCCTGACTACAGGTAAGTCCGGTGCTCTGAAGGGGAGGGGGTGTTGTGTATGTGTGTGGGGGTGTGTTGCATGTTGTGTGTGTGTGTGCATGTATGGATGTGTGAGTGTGTGTATGTTGAGTTGTGGGAATGCGCATGTGCATGCATGTATGTGTGTGTAGATGTGTGTGTGAATGGATGTATGCATGCGTGGATGAATGTTGGAATGGGTGTGTATGAGTGGGTGCATGTGTAAAGGGGGGACGTGTATGGGGGGTCTGGAGAAGAAGGGGGGAATCCTGTGGAGGGAGGGGGGGGGGGGAGACCACTATCAGTGACAAGGAAGGCATTCCCTGTCACTGATAGTGCCATGGTTTTCGTGGCAGTAAGGATGCTATGAAAACCATGGCGGTAGGCGGGGTCATAATCCTGCAGGCGGACAAGTGACGGCTGCCAGGCTGAAAGGTAAAGTCTCTAGCCCAGTGGGCGTTACCACCATGGCGGTCAGTGTGGTACTGAACCGCCAATGTCATAATATCGAGAAAAGTACCGCCAGCCTGTTGGCAGTACTTTCCTCCATACTAACGCCGACTGCCGGGGTCATAATGACCCCCATAGATTTGCAGGATCCAGCTGTGGCTTTTTTTATTAAGGGTGTAGCAATTGCTTTTTTTCAAGCTACTGGGACTGAGTCATTCTGCAAACATTGGCAGCAAATTTGCCAGAGCATTGGAAATAGTCCTTTCACCTGTCCTTCTTCCTGGTTTCTTCCAGACCCTGTGCAATATAGGATCCAGAGGTGACCATGAGGACGTAGTCAATGCCAATGTTCAAAAATCATCCTCTGTAAGACATTCAAAGTGTTCTAATCCACATAATACTTTAATACTGTTTGGAATATTGTATAGGAAGTATTGGAAGAAATGGACCAGTCTACAATTTGATTGGACATTTGTAGTTTTTGGGTGCACCACTTCCCTACTCCTAGATGACAACCCTTTTGCTTGAATGACAGCCTTCCTGTCTGAAAAGAAAAATTGGATCTGGTTGCCTTCATCCCAGGTTATTAGGATGACTCCAAGAATTAGTTGGCTAACCTCAGTTGTGAGCTACAGAAATACAGCAAGCTTCAGAGGCTCCCCTGCAACAGACTAGCAGACTGTCTGCAAATGGACATCCTTGAACCTGCTTGGACCTGCCTGAGTCCTGCTGCTAGACTATATTGGAGTGAGTCATGGTCCCCAGGAGATGCCCCCCAAGTCCTGAACCCTTGACTGGCATTAGGGAAGCACTTCCAAGAAGAAAAAGTTAAGATTTCCAAAGTTGGGCTTTTTGTGGTTACTAATGGGCCCATTTGTGCCAAAATTGCACCACCCTTGATGATTGACAATGTGAAGCTCTGGTGAGACCTGTTATTCACACCAACAGCGCTCTCCTACAATGACCGGCAATGCAAAATCTGAAATTTGCACTACAGCACCAACAGCCCACTAGAAGCTATAGCAGAGGCCAAATCTTTGCTATACACCAACGACCATCTGACCTGTTCTTCATACCAAAATCATCCTCCACCAATGCGAGCCAAACTCTTTCTGCCATACTTGAGAATGTACCTTTTCAGAGGGACTAACCAGGTCCATGTGCCCAGTCCATGCTCAACCTTGGTCAGCTTGTGCATCCAGTATTTGTGGGCTCTCCCGGTATGTAGACTTTTCCCTGTATTTATTATGTCGACAGACACTTCGACACCTACACTGCAGCCCCTTATTAAACAGTACTACAGCTGTGGTGGATGTAAGACGTTAGGCTACTGTTTAAGGGTATGAAACCCTTCTCAAGCAGCAACCACAATTCTTCTCAGGGTAAAGTCATATGCAAACCATAAAGTAAGGGTAGAGAGTGTGGCATAATGGCCTGAGCTGCCGACTTCCAAACTGGTGAACCACGTTCAAGTCTCTGTGTCTGCTCAACATCCTGTGATTCAGGGCAAATCACTTAGGCCCATATTTATACTTTTTTGCACCTCATTTGTGTCACTTTTTGATGCAAAAGCGGCACAAACTTACAAACTACAATTATATTTGTAAGTTTGCGCCATTTTTGAGACAAAAAATGATGCAAATGCAGCTTTAAAAAAGTATAAATTTCGGCCCTAATCTCTCCTTGCCTACAATTAAGTGCCCTGAGACTCTCATGGGTGATGTGTGCACTTTACAAATCCTGGATTTATTTAATTATTTATTAACCTGAGCTCAACCCTTGAGTAGCTTGACAGAAGCAATCAGGCTTAACTCAGAGACATTTTGTACAGCATTTCTGCAAGACTTTAACACAGTGATAAACACACCACAAAAGGATCTCACACCAGTTTAGAAAAATAGAGACATTTTTAATAAATAAAGCAAGACCAAAAAAACAAACATCCAATTAGTAGAACCGGAGGTATTCAAGTTTTAGGGTTTTAGCAAAAACCGTGCCAAAAGGTAATGAATGGCAACTGTAGATATTCGGTTGCCCAAGACATGGAAAAAGTTACATGTTCAGGATGACTGCAATGGAGCACCAACAAGCTACAGGGACCCTGTTAGGCACACTGAACAGAGTACCTTAAATCCTGGTTTGTCGAGGGTTGCAAGGATCTGTGTCAAAGATGTGTCATGCAGCCAAGGCAATGTGTTGTTTCCGAGATGCAAGGCTGTGGTGGGAGGTGCAGTGTCATCATCAATGATCTTGTCAATGAGGGCTCACAGTGCGAAGTTCACTTGGGGTGATGCAAAGGTTCAGAGGAGCTGTGAGGCTGCGATGTGGAGTGCAGCATCGTCATTGACGTTGCTGTTCACAAGTGATGTGTGGGCCTGTGCTGAGGATGTGTTATTCAGTGGTGGTTCCAATGTGGTGATAGGCTGCAATGCAATGAGGGTCTTCACAGTGGCTCAAAGCAGTGGCAATGCTTTGGTTCTGTTCGGGATTGAGCGTGTAAATAAGGAGATGCATCGGTCCTGCTTAATCCATAGAGGATGGCAGAGCACTTTAGGCCCACTTCCGGTGGTCCAGGACTGGGGTGACACCACTTGGCAGGTAAACTCTAGATGGCAAAATCCAAGTGCAGGTGCAAGGTTGTTGGAAGCCTGTTGTGTCCCTGAGGTTTTAGATCAAGAGGCCAGAAAACTAGCCATAGTAGTCTCTGGGTTCAAGAGATGCAGGTCCTTTTCACCCAGGCAAGAGGGCAGCAGGCAGCAGGTCAGCACTGCAAGGCAGCAGTTCAGCAGGGCAGGAGTCCAGCATGGCAGCAGCCCAGCAGAGTGACAGTCCTTTAGCAGCACAACAGTCCTTCTTCCTGGCAAAATATCCACAGGTCGCAAAGAGTACTAAAGGGCTTTTCCCGAGGTCCTGTATTTATACCCAGATGTGTTTTTGAAAAGGGGGAGAAGCTTCTGGCGGTTTCACTTTGAAGCCCTCAGACCTCTTGCCTTCCCTGTGGAGGCAGGACACAGCCTGTTCAGGCATAAGTATGGGTGTGCCCAGTTTCTGCCTCCATCTTGCCAGTGAAGGCCCATACAGACAGGCCCAGCTACCTATTGTGTGTGGCTGTCTAGAAGGGATACACAGAGCCCAACTGTCAACTCCCCCCTGTCATGTGACCCAGGGACAGGCTACAGGAACTAAATGGCTAAGACAGAAAAAAGCCAACTTTCTAAAAGTGCTATTTTCAAAATTGCAATTTAAAATCTGACTTCACCATAAGTTAAGATTTTTTATTTCCATTCCAAAGACACCAAACATGAAATGCTTACCTATTCCCATTTTTAAATTACAAGGTAACTCCAATGTTATCCTATGTGAGAGGCAGGCTTTGCAGTAGTGAAAAACTACTGAAGTAGTTTTTTACTACCAGGACACGTAAATCTTAAAAGTACATGTCCAACTTTTTAAATAGAGGTGACCAATGTGCATTAAAAAGGAAGGTTTGAGCCTGGCAAAGCTGCAATGGCAGTTCTAAGACATGTTTAAAAGGCTACTTAAGTGGATGGCACAATCAGGGCTGCTTGCCCACTGGAACCACCGATTTTACAGGCCCTGGGTACAAGTAGTGCCACTTTACTTACAAGTAAATTAAATATGTCAATATGGGATAAGCCAATGTTACGATGTTTTAAGGAGGGAGCATGTGCATTTTTGCACTGGTTACCAGTGGTAAGGTGTGTAAAGTCCTAAGGCCAGTAGAAATGAGATCAGCCAAAAATGAAGGAGTAAGCTACAACACTTTGGGGAAGACATACCTACGGCTAACAGGTGTAACAGGGGGAACTGCCTGTGGGTATAGTGGAGATGGCACGGAGCATGGAGAGCATTCTCAAAATCCCCATAAAAAGTAAACAAATGGCAATCACCGTGGGCCAAGTACCAGCATGCAGTGTGTGTAGGTGTTTGACTTACAGTGAAACGTTAGAAAAGCAGCTCTTTCTCCTATCCAGGCATTGAACGACACAATCTCTGGTGAAATGCCATCCCTCTGTTGGTGCACATAATTGGATGGTGCTCACAGAATGCACTTGACCTTCTTCCACCACTCTCCATATAAGCTCTTGAGACAATGAGGCGGAACAGACTTGCTCACCCACTTGGTTCTGTGGTTTGGTGAAGTGATCTGCTGACGAGGAGCTCTCACTTTGACCACCTACCCAACAACAATTTGTCAGGCCAGTTTGGAAATCACAACCACCTAGGATTTGGACCTAAGATAGAGTTGGTACTTTTTGGTTGTTTCCTGTGTTAAATACCGACTGCGTTTACTTTTGCCTGACTTCCCAGTAGTTTTTATTAACCCAATTTTCTGCCCTATTGTCAGACTTGTCTTAAGTATTCTCTGGGTCATAGGCTGAGGTCCTGCTCTGATTGGCATCATTCTTACATTCCTTCAGTGCTCATATCCTGTATATCCTTCTTTTTACTTAGGCTATAGCCACACACCCAAGTTCTAATAATATGAGGGATTACGCTGGCATTTAAATACCACACTTTGGGGAGAGTGGAGAACTGCGTTGAACTTCAGTAGTGGAAAACTAATGGTTGATGGCGGGAACGTATCAGTTTGAATGAATTAATGATGGCATTCATAATGCAAAAATCATCAACTCCAAGCAGGAGCACCCCGAAGCTGATTGCAGAAGAAAGAATCTGTCTATTTCCATCTGAAATGGGCAAGGAAGAAAATTCTAAATTCTTCTAAGAGATGGGTTTATAGAACGGCTTTTAATGTAGCTTCTGGCAATATATTTCACAGGTGACCATGAAAAGAATTCCAAAATTGTGGTGCCAAAAAAGAAAGCTGTACCCCTAGTTCTGGATTTATGAATTCTTGGAATACATAAAAGATTTTGATGGGAAGATCGTACATTTCTGTGTGGTTGGTACCTTCCGATCTTGTTTTGAATGTAACTAGGACCAAATGAGCTGATGGCTCGTAAAAGTGAGAAGAAGTGCTTTAAATTTAATTATTTGGCTGGTGGGAAGCCAGTGAAGTGTTTTCAGCCACTTTTTAATAGAGATGTGGTGTGGAATATTCAACACAAAGCGAGCTGCAGCATTTTGAACCCACTGACGTCTATTACAAAACCCTTTGAAAACACAAGTAACACGATCTCAGAGTAAACCAGCCTCGGTGTGATTAGATCATTTGTGATGCATTTACATGGTTTAACTGGTAAGAATTTGAAGAATTTCATTAATAATTTCAGAAAAGAGAAGCAAATTCCAACCGTGGCTTTAACACGAGGTTTGAAAGAAAGGGAGGTGTTGATTTTAACTTCTGAGTTCTTGTCCAATGCGATTGGGGCTGAGGGAGTTCCCAGCTCAGATGGCCAGATCCGTGCTATGTCCAGTGGTGATGAAGTGCTGAAGACTAGAAACTTTGACTTGTCCTAGTTCAAGCAAAGGCAGATCTTAAACATCCATTATGCCTCAGCCAAAAGGCAGTGTTGATAATTGGTAACAACAGAATTTACCCCTGTCACCTAAGGCAAACATCAATTGAACGTCATCAGCACATGACACAACATTGAAACCCCAAGCAAGTGCCACAGCAGCCAGGGGAGCCATATAAATATTGAATAGTGTGGAGCTGAGGGCCAACCCCATGAGACGTCACAGTTTACCTTCTTGAATTGTGATATATAGGGGGAAGATAACCAGCTTGCTGTCTGCGCTCAAGAAAGGATTTTATCCAACTATTGGCCAGGCCAGTTATGGCTATCTCTTCCAGTTGCAGCAACAGGAATGCATGTGAGAAATATCAAAAGCAGCTGATATATGCAGCAGAACTAGTATTATTTTCTTGCTAGCACCTAGTGGGGTTTTAATGAAGTCGGCTACTTGTAGGAGTGCTGATCCTGTATTAAAACTGGCATGGAAACCAGACTGAAATGGATGCAAGCGGTTGCTATCTGCACTAACATAGTTATGTAAGTAGTTATGTACACTGCACCCCATAACCCTAAGGTCTGATGTTGTATGGATAACAATATACAACAAAATAATGGTTCCTGCCTTATTGATGAACATTTCTTTGGACTACCTGCATTGTGCTGCCTTCACAGATCACACGTCTGCTTGACCTATACTCCATCTGTATAAACCAGAACTTCCACTTCAACTCCTGTTTACTGAAGCTGTGGTCAGAAAACCAGTCAACTGGCAGCTATGGCTTCAGTGGTGCATGAAGTCACACTTAAGACTTTTATGAGTTAACTTACTTTGAAAAATCGACCCCTGGCTTTGATAAAAAACAGCATCATATAAACTGTCACTGGAGTGAATTCAATCAGGTTGAATAACTTGTTGTTCTTGCCCAGGCTAGATGTATCGGAGAGGAGTTTTGAGGCAGTGGAATTCAACATATACAACTGAACTTGGTCACTCATTGGAGTCAAAAGTTTTGGAACATGCAAAAAAATTGATTTGGAGGATAGACTGTGCTGGGAAATTGCCAGATTCTCAGGTGCTCCTAAAGGTATGTAACAGTGCTTGTGATCTCCTTTCATTCTAAAATTTTTCAGCCAGAGTTTGTCCCACGTATAGAGTTTCAGTGGGTGCATGGGATCAGATTGTAATGTTCTCAGAAACAAGACACTTTAGTCCATAATTGCCTGTTTCCTTCAACAATAACAGGCACAGCTATGTTTTCTCCTCGAGGAAGAATAATGTACAATTCTAGTACTGGACAAGGGCTGCTCCTCCATAAGGGCGGAGGAGCATCACCCTCCCACCAGCAGTGGCAGCTGCAAACCTTTGGGAAAGGGGGCAGAGCCATGGGGGTGATGAGCAATGCGGGGGAGTGCTCAGCACTTTCCCTCAGTGCCCATCTGTGTTTGGCCAGCTGTCTCGGGCCGGCCAAATACATCTGCACAGTGGGCTCTCTCAAGCCCAGAAACTTTGAGAGCTTGCGCTGAGCAGTGTCAGGATTGTCCCTGAGCTAGCTGGGAGCCTGTGTCTGCAGAGGAGCGGATGGAGCGGCAGCAGCAAAGGTAAGTGTGTTTTTAAAATTATTTTATTATTTTTAATTTAATTCCCCCTCCCTCCCACTGTGTGCCTCCCCGCCCCTTCTGATTTGAGCGAGCCGTGACTGGTACTGGAATCCCTACATTGGAGTCCCTCTCACATGGCTCACTCAAAATGTGCAGTTTGGTATTTGTATTTGTATATTGTAACCTTGCTGGGTAACAAGGGCTGTGGGTTTGGACTGTACTTATGAAGTTTGGCAGCTCATTTCCTGCTTCAGAATCAGTTTTGAATCCCATGTTATCTTTGGTGATTCTTCTTTTGGCTCAGTGGCGTAACAAAACTTGAGAGTCCCCTCTGCAAAGTGCAACAAGGGCCCCCCTCCAAACGAACTCAGGTGCCCTCAGGCCAGGGTTCTGATCTGAAGGAGCCCCCGGAGCTTATGACCCCACCCCACCAACGGGGGGCTGCAGGGGCTTTTGTGACACTACAGTTTTGGCTGTCATTTTAACTCCCTTCCATTAATCCTTAAGTATCGGTGGATACTCTCTAAATGCAGTATTGAAAGACACTTGTTTTTAGGTTGAGCATAGCAGCACGCAAGCGCTGCTGTTTCTGACGTGTAGTTATCTATTTGGTCTTTTAAGCACCAAAACCTCATGCCCATCATGTTCATTAGTTTGTGGACTTGTCCTTCAGAAATCTTTTGTATAATTGTCAAATGGTTTACGTTTGTCCCACCTTGGGGCAGTTTGGTTACTGCATTGGCCAGCGCCCTTGTTACATGGATAATTGCACTTTTGCTAATACGTTTGGCTGTGAGCGAACTTCTTTTTCCTTTTGTATCTCTCCTTTACAACCATGCTCATGGCGGCCATCGGCTCGCTTAGGTGAAACTGTTTTATTTTCATTTTCAATTTACTTTGCGAGAAAAGTCGGTTAGGAGTTTACAACGGCAAATAGCTCTAAGTCGCGCAAACACGAGAGCGTTCAGCGCTTCAGGTAGAGGCACATTTATTGAGCTGCTCTCTGTAAGGGAATTAAACGAATCGTCGGTAGATCGCTTGTGCGTTTTTAAAGTTTTTAGATTTATCTGCCAGTATCATATTATCAGAACCTATTTCTGCCGGCGGCTTGTGATTCATTTTCCTTTCCTTAGTTGCAGTGAGATTGCTCCTTTCTTAATCCTCGTGTTCCTTCTGTAGGTATTTGAGAACAGAAAACCATGTGAGCGTCTTTGGTGTTTTTGTTCCATTCAGACCCCAGTGAGGAAACGGTTTTAGTCATTGCACAATTGTTAGTGCAATGTTCCTTTGTGCCTGGAGTTTTTTAATGCGATTTCGCGCCCTCCCTCAGCACTCTGTGAGCCTTCAGGTTACCGGAACTTGTGCCCAGCCACTATTCTTGTGTGCTCTTTCAGCTCGTCGAAGACTTTTCTTGGCGCCATACTTACATGTGACACGCGCAGCACAACACACGATTGTCCTAAACGTCAGATAAGGTACCCTTTTAAGAGCTGGAAGCGTGCAGCGTGTACGTACTGCTATTCAGTGTTTTGGCCTCCAGGAGGGAGACACAGTCCTTCGAACAGCAAAAGGGTTCCGATTTCAGTGACTTGAATCACCTCCCCTGAATGTAACAGACAAACGGGGCAAGGTTTAAAAAATACTTAACAATGACAGAGCCCCTACCCTCCTTGATAATTTGCCTCTTCCACGATTATTACGCCTATATTTCTGAGCGTGAAATGGAGCAATGCCTGATATCCCAGAGCCACAGCCTGTGTGCACAATGTTTAATTTCAATAGATTCAAACTTCTGTCCCTGCTCTTCAAAATAATTTTATTGTGCTAAAGAACTTCTATCTGAAGTTTCTCTGCAGGCAGCTCTGTGGCCAGCCATGCAAATGCCCCTCAAAGTCTGAGTTCTATACACAAGAGACAACTGCAGATATGTATTCTGCTCAGGTCCCCGTTTTATTTATCCAAAAGCAGCTTCTAGTATTTAATCACTGTTTCTATTTCTGTGCTTAAGACAGATTGATAGTTATCACTGAGGCCTTAGCAGAGCTTGGCTACCAGTGGCGTAGCCCGTACAATGCACCGGATCCCAGAGGATCCCAACTACAGCAGGCCCTTCCAGCCCTAAGAGGGCACCTAATTAATCATGCTGGAGTTCCGAAGGTGAAAAAAGATTAAGAAAAATGTAAAATTATTTTGTTCCTGCCACATTTGCTGTGCATTCAAACATAGAGGTACAATTTTATTATTTCAACATGGAGACCTGTGTTTACTTTTTTTTCGCTTATGGCAAAGAATGAGGCTTTTTAAAGTGCAATAGGTGGCATTCTTATTGGTATGAAAGGAAAGACTGTATGATTTAGTTTTTTTTCTGGCACAACATTAAAATACCCTATACATGAACAGTATAAATATTTTAGAATAAATAAACATTTAGGAAAGCACAAATTAAGCAATTTCTTTCGAACACTGAAGTGCAATGAAACAAGTATTTAATAGGATCAAAACACATAAAGGTAATTCACTTGGTGATACACAAATGACAAATAATTGCTGAACCAAGTTTCCACACTTGTGTTGAGTATAGTTTTATCAGTAAATCTGTATTTCTGTGCATATTTAGCAGTCATTTCAGTGGGAAATGTGTTGAGCGTTCATGACAGTGGCTACCACACCATGCTTTAGTAATGTATTTGTGACATTGCACTGTTGAATGTAACACCAGCTACATACTTCACCATTGCTACTCTTGCTCCTTTGTGATGCTTGTTACTTGTGTAATGCATGGATTTTTCAGAATCCTTATGAGTTTAAGGTTGTAACATTGATGGGAGCTCCTCATGAATTCTTACATCACTGGGAGCTTGCTGTTAACTCCATTCATTTCCCTTACCTGCAAGAGTCAGACTGTGTGCAGCAGAATCTACTGAAGCACTTGTACTGGTATTGTGAGGGTCTAATTGTCCACACACTGAATGGCCGAGCAGTATGCCTGCTCACTTTTGTAAATGCAGAGTGCTCCATTCGGCCCTGGCTGCCTGACGCCAGCAGAGGTCAAAGAAGAAGTTATGCCCATGCTGCTGGGTGACTTATGAAGAATAGACAATCACAAAAATCACTGCATTCAGCATGAAGGGTGGAGGGCAAACCATGGCAGTTAGTAAAAAACACAGACTTACTTCGAACAGAGCTGGAACCCGGAAAATGAATGATTTGAGTGTTGTTTGTTTAATTTTATGCAAAAAAGGGCACAAATAACTTTAAAACAACTTATTTGTGTCTCTAATGCACAATTCTTTATTATTAAAATCAAGAATGGCTTATCTTTCTAAGACCTGTGAAACCAGACTGAATATCAGAAAGCAAGATGTTGTTCCACATAGGGAGATACTGAGACAATGGGACTTGAGTGACCGTTATACACCATACTATAGCAGAGATGGGCGAGCCAACAAATCAACTGGGAAAGCTGAGCCAAGAGCCTGTCATGGCTCTAAGAGCCCATGCACAAGCTCAGCGATGGGAATATGTGGCATGGAAATCATGCAACAGATATAATGTAAAAAATATTATAAAGTGTCTTCAATACTAAAAAAAAAAGTATGTTTCTTTGTCAAATGTTTTTAGTATTTCAGATAATATCACTACATTCAGAGGCATTTACTAAAAGTGATAGTTTTTAAACATGAACTTAGAAACATTCATGCCCCGCCACCCCCAATCCAACAAATATACCTAAGTAACTATAATAAGTCAAGTTAGTTATGATGCGCACCCTTTATGTGGGCTGTATTCTTATTTTACATGGAGCAACATACAGTCTATTAAGTCAAACATGAGAGATTTTAGTGCACCACGTCCTCACATATTTCAAGGTTTTTCTCCTATGAAGTAATGAAAAAGTAGGAGGCACAATAAAATAAAGTTGTTGACTAGGATCATACAATTTGATCAAGTGCCCAAGCCAAGATTGATCCTGGGTTTTCTGGTTTCACATTGTGTAATTCGGCTACTAAATTTGTATCCCTTTTTCGCTCCTGTTTGACATTCAGAGTTTAATGGCTTGTATTTCATTCTTGGTGCATGAGTTTAGAGAGATATCCACAAGAAATCTCTGCTCATTTTGGGCTCCAAGGCTCAAGAGGACCTTGAGCCGAACCAGATTCTAGACTCTAGCTCATCCGCATGTACACTTTATTCGGGGAAATCTGTGCCTGAAAATTCCTGTACCAGTGTTATGCTTGTTTTGTATATAAGCATATCATAGCTTACTCTTCTGATCACCATCTTGTAACTGTTGCAGGTACAAGGCCTGAAAATGTGTAAGGGACTACTCCCTCTAGGGGCTAAATATATGGTTCCATTACACTAATGTGTGCCATTCTGTTTTCTTGTGGTTATGCCACTAGGGGCTAATTATATGGTTACATGACCATGTTTCTTACAAATGATATTTTTATTGTGGTGTGCCCTAGGGGATGTTCTGAGAATTACAGTCATCATACTACAATATGTGCTCAACTCAGTTGTCCCATAATACTTCGCAGGGCATTCTTTTACAAAATATTTTGCTCATAACTCAGCCTGTGGTGGTCCTAGGACAATGAGACCACTTTCAAAACATTCACCACAGCCTCATCTTTCCGTTTAGATCATCTCTGGGTCCCCACACTAGGTTAGTGGGGACCCCAAGATAACCCCTGCCTCCATTCAGAATCTTTTTATCTTCTTCCATGGCTGGAACTTTTGTTTTACAGCTGAGAGTAGTTTTTGTTTTAGGGGTCTTGTTTGTAATATCATTGCAGTAGACCTGCTATTCCTGAAAATGTGTAGTGCACTACATCCTCTAGGGGCTAAATATATGGTTACTCTGCAATACTTTCAGTCTTTTTTTCATGTGGTTATTTCCTCTAGAGGCTAACTATGTTTCTTGCAAATGCTATTTTCATTGTAGTGTTCTCTAGGGGCCGTTCTGAGCATTGTAATCTAATGCCAAACATTTATTTCTGATAAAGGTTTTTACTGGGTTTATATGGTAATTGTATATCCTTTATTAATCTCTCATTATTGCAACTATGACCATGATTCAGGTCAATTTAGCATCCTTATTACACTATGACTGTATGTACATTCTTGAAATGTTTGGGTGACCCTTCTAGTTTATTTCTCTCGTTACTCCTCCGTGGCAGATTTTGTTTTGGGGATTTTGTTAGCCAGCCAGCAACACTGATGGTGGGGTGGAGAAAGTGGTATTCTCTTGGAATTAGCATGGCAGATTAAAATTGGGATGCTAAATGACAACATTTTCATTTTTGGCTGCAGATAGAGGAAGAGAAGAAATGGAAGTGATTTAGTTATATGCAGGGCCACTGGAATTATGTGGCAGGAAATGAGCAAATTATGAGGCATGGTTGACCACTTTATGTGACAAGAAAAGTCCAGTTATGAATTTACAACAACAGCTGTAACTCAAGCACAGAGGAGACCCATTGCATTGCTAATGCTCGTTATCGCTGATTATCCAAAGCTCTCCTTTGAGCTTGCAGTTCTGTTGCAACATATCTTAAGGTATCACAGTTTTCTTTAACCTATTATTTTCCTTTTGTTTTACACCTGTCACTATAAATGCACCCCCACCACCCGCCCTCCCAAGGACCTCACCACACTACCCTTTAACATAATCAGCCTTCCAAATTAAATACAACATAAAAAGACGATTTTATACTTAGCATTGAAACACTATATTTAATTTTAAAAAAAAACTGTGTCCATGTGAAGCTGAATTGAGGATAGAGGTGGTAAAATTCTTCCTGCCTGTAGCACGTCGGTCTCCCATCCTGACTTTACAGGATAAAACAGAGGGAGAGGGTCTGGATCATTTTCCATAAAAAACCTCTTAGAGACCTTAAAACATGGGCAAACCCAGGTGGAAAGTTTGTTTTTGACAAATTGTCAAAGTAATCGCTAAGTGGTCAGTTTGATATATAACCTAGAACTGGAACAAATTCCACTTCGCTCCACGTTGTATAGGACCCTGATGTGATTTGGCAGGACTGGCAGTGGGCTGGGACAAGAATCTGACCGTGGATCATGGCTAGACTTGAGAGATTGAGTTACAGGTTTGCATTGAATAATTCGATGTTTTGCCTCATGATTGGAATCTATTTTATTATTTGCGACCCATACATGCCCTTTCCTTGGGTTGAGCTCGGACTACCCTGCCTGTACCAGGGACTAGACATTTTTTGGGTATTTGCATTGGATACAGACCTTTTACTCCGCTGCATCCTTTATACTTTCCCTTTCCACATTTCAAGTTCAACTAGACCGCACATTTTCCCTCCCATATAAGGGATCCTCTCTCAACCATATACCACTGAGCTTACATTCACCCATTAGGCCTGTTTACAAACTATACAGATCTATTTGTTAACAGTTAAAAGAAAGAAAAAAAAACTATCTACCGAATAGTTGTGATTGATCAGGTCTTTGGTTACACTTCCCGCGGCTACACTTTCCACTATTTGCTCTCTTTTTGACTGTGAATAGACCTCTCTACGTACCAGTGGATCAGATATCATACCGCTAACCCACACTGTGGCACATTTAAGCAACTCCTTCAAGACGTTCATATGCAATTATTTAACGTTTAATTCTTACCTCTATGCTTACTACTCTGCTTATTGCGGTACCCTGTGGATATTTACTCTGGTATCCTATGTTAAACTGATTTACTTATAGTTAAACATGTTGATATTTTATTGTGGGATTGAATGAAATGATGAATAAATGAACGGGCCACTTGTGCACAAGAGTCCCTATACTATGAGCTAACAGGTACACATGCTGACAAGAGGTTAAATGTGTTAATCGGATGTGCCTTAACAGTTTCCTAGCGGAAATATGATTTTGTGTTAAATTGACCATCAAAGAATTCCAACGTTTAGCAGTGACCACTGTAAGACACCTGTCCTCAATAAGGTCTAACCATATCCTGGAATTTCCAAGTGAGCTACAGAGGAACAGCGTAATATATGTGGAAGGAAATAAAGGCATAATTGTTTGGACAGAGAGATGTAATCTATGTATAGGAGAGTATGGGAGAATATCTATAGTGCCTTAAGGGCAGTGCATTTAGTCATAAGAAGAACTTTTGTTTTTGTGATTGGTGAGAGGATGTTGATTAATCGGGAAATGGAGCATGCAATCTGCTTAGGTTGAGACACCTAAGATGTTCTAAAGGGTGTGAGACCACAATATCAGCTTTTAAATATCGACCTACCACAATATTGATTACCAGATATCAACTCGAACAGTATTGCAATGTAAATAGATGTGGAATAAGAATATCAATTTACACCTCACTTTTTTTCTAACGCTGACATTATTTCACAAGTTGCTACTGTGCACTCTATACTGTAATAGACTGATAATGTAGAAGACGGCGTATCTAATAAACTAGCAACCTGAAAGACAACATTGCCATCCATATATCCAAGCATTAGATTGACACAACATACCAAACCACCATGACGACTGATCCTAACAAAACATTCAAATACACCACGTTAAAAACATTCTTAATTGTAGACCTCATAGAAAATCTCACACATTGCAAGGCACCCATCAATAAATATGATATCTTTCCTTTAGCCTTCTTAATATTCTTCACAGGAAAACCACTCACACCACTGTTCAATGCAGTGAATGCATTTCTTAGCCAGTGTACTCTCTTGGGCTTTATTAATATGGGGCATTTACCCCTGCCACTAATGTACCTTGACACCCTTTTAATAACCATTGATGAACCCCTCACTCTTTTGCTGTTTAGGGAAGAGATTATAAAAAAATCACCAGGTCACAAAAATGGTCAAATACAAACCAGAATCGGCACCAGTATCTAAGTAGCTTCAGACAAGACAATAACACAGAAGAATCTATTTTATAAGTGACATGTTTCTCATTGGAGACAACAGGAATCTCTACCTTCTTATCATTGCCTAGCCTCTCAATATTTGAGAATATTGACAATAAATCCCTCAATCTATAAAGATAAATAGGATTTACCAATACACATAAATAATTAGTTTTCATTCAATTTCTCCCATTGAGTCAAACTAATTTAGAATGACACCACTCGATCCTGCATCTGCCAATGACCACCAGAGTCCCAAAAGGATTCTTAGTCTCACTGATGTTTTTAAACAAAGACATACATAATGGCTCTAATTTCTTCTTCCCATCCATGAAATAAAAATCCCACACTACACAGATAACTCTTGTATGCATACACTTAAACAGCTAAAATCTTGCTAAAAGGCAGCAGAGAGCTCTATTTGGGCAAAGGAAAGTATATAGTCAGAACTTAATAGGAGAGGGAGCTGGATTGTGGATGGTTGATGCATTGTGATGTAATTTTCCTTAAATAGGTGTCTATTCATCTCTTTCCTAAATTGGACCAGCGTTGGGGCATCCTGGTATATACAGGGGTGTTGTTCTAGATCCCAGACATATAGGTTGAAAAAGGACCACAGTCTTGTCTTTTAGTTTTTTACAATTCTTCATCAGCAGTATGATGATGTTCTGGCTGCGGATGTGCCAAGAACTATCAGAGATGGTGACCTTACCTGCAAGATAAGATGGGGTGCTGGTCATAATGGCTTTGTAAATGATGTAGCTGAT
Organism: Pleurodeles waltl; assembly: GCF_031143425.1. Lineage (NCBI taxonomy): Eukaryota > Metazoa > Chordata > Amphibia > Caudata > Salamandridae > Pleurodeles > Pleurodeles waltl. The sequence continues at coordinate 1,064,547,424 of NC_090437.1, forward strand.
TTTGAAAATGGATATTGCAGTCTGGCAAAGGGAGTCAAAACAGCTATTTCAGGGTCATATGATCACAGTTCCATTCCTTTAGGCCCTGAATGAGACATGCTGCATTGTGCAGGATGCTCCTAAAGGGTAGCAGTGTGGAATCTGGGAGGCCATGGGATAGAACATTACCACCATCCGGATGAAAGAGTACAAAGGCTTGAACAACAGGACAAAATAGTTAGAATTTCTTTAGAAGAGATAGCTTGCACCAGGCCACCCTTGTCTTTCTGGCAGTGTGTTTCTTGAGAGTGAGGTTGGTGCCCAAGTGATTTTGTATCCTGTGAAAGTTGGGATCGCTACGTAACAGGATTTTGTCATGGCTGGATTGAGCTCCAGGTAGGTGCTAGACATCCAGGTCTGGGTGATGTGCAAGCATTGTCTGAGGCACTGGATACCTGAAGCAAAGGTGACCTTCAGGTAGAGTAGTGTATCATTGGCATAATGGTGACTCTTGATACTGTCATCTGTAAGTAGAGCACCTATATGGATGCAATGTCCTGCTTGGTGGAGTTTGTAGTGCCAAGCTCATATTACTAAACAGTATCGTCAATGCCATTCCATGTCTCTCTAGCAAGATGTAAAAATGTGATCATGTACTTCTCTCATGGATGTGTCTGGTACACTCCAATCCACATTATCTTTCGGACCTGTTGCAGAATCAAATAAGCAGTGACAATAAGTGGCCATGCACCTTGGCAGAAAATTTGGAGCGGCAAACCTTGACCTACCTTTGCAGGCCAGAATAGTTTGATCTCTTTTATTTAGAAAATACTAAGATCCTTCTAACTCACATCTCTGACATGGACCCAATGGAGAAGGAACTTCTCCATTCACCTGTCATTGTTGCTTGAAATAAATTATCTCAAGTTACCTAACAAAACTACGTCATGAACAAATGTTACTCTGGCTACCATTAAGGTAGCGTATTCATACATACATATACAAAGGTGGTTTGACAAATGAATGTGTTCAAGAGAATGGGAGTAAGAGATAGAAGAAATCAAGGAAAACATGCAGTTCAAATTAAGCTTTTGCAAATGGATGCCCAAACGCAGGCACATTCAGAGGCCTCTTTGTGCAGAGTTGTTAGGTTAATGAGAATATCATAATTTATTTAGGGAAGTGGTAGACCTTAGAAGCACTATAAAAAGTATAAGAGGTGAGCTACATAAATTTAAAGCATCAATTTGAAGCACAGACAGAAAAATCACAGTTCTTTTACCTTTTCACTAGAATAAACACATCAGTTGCAAATTTATTGGGCCAGGATGCAGGAAACAGGAGTGGCAATATCAATTACAGTATTTGATAGAAAAAATGAATATATCCCTATAAAAGGACAACTGGATAATGCATATGTCCTTGAGTAAACCCTTTCTTAATTCTCCCCTTTTTAGCTTTATTAATGTAGGAGAAGTGAGCTCATGCTTCCCAAATGACTGTTGTAAAAGACAGGTATAAAAATTAATAGTTTATAATCATGGCTTCATCAGAAGGAGATGGAGACTGCAATTGGTATGATCTGATGTTAATTGCAAGGTATTCTGACAGTTTACTCAGCCGTTTCACCTATAAGAAGCTGCTTCTGACTACTGTCTTAACATGTGGCACCACCGAAAGCATAAAAAGCAAATCATTAAGCAAGAACCAGCAGGAATAGAAAAAGAAGTGAGGAGTAAATATTTCTAACTTGAGGATGTGTTGGGTAAGGGATTATGGAAAAAAGAAGGGGGAGTCAGGAGATGAAGAGTTAGAAAGACAGAGAGTGGAAAAAACATGATAAAGAGAGAGGTAGTTTGAATGCCAACACTGAAAAAGTTTGAGATGAAAGGGGGACACAAATAATAGCAGAGGCAGGAAAAGAGAGATGAGAATATGGGTTCAAATGTTGTCCCAGTCACAGTTGGACGTAGAACAAAAAACAAAGCCCTCAACATACCCAAAGTACTAGAGGTGCCAGTCCACCCAAGGCCATGGGTAAGAGCCCCAATATGCTACAAAATTTCAATGATCGTCCTGCCACACCAGCCACGTGTGGGCTGCATCAAGGAAAATCGCACACTGGATGACATTGACAGTTTGATAGATGAGGTTGAAGATCTGCAAAACAAAGGGAATGCGAGGGCTGAGAATCATAGTGCAAAACCCATGTTAGGTGTGGCACGTTCTGGTTGGCTGAGTAAGAACCAAGGAAGCCAGGAAGAACCTACCACTCCCATCAAGGATGGGTGATTACACTCAATGTATAATCTGCACACAGCCTTGGGTAGGATGGCACTGAGCATGCAGGCTTATCACAGGGGTATTGTGTAAAGCATTGTCACAGCACTGTATACAAGAAATACACTGAGCATCACAAAAGAGACTTCACACGTGGTGTATGTAAAGAAGATTTGCATTCAACACACATATTAGCTAACACAACATGTAAATCATGTACTTCTGGGCATAAATCACATTCAGAAATATCACTAGGACTACTAGACCAAACACTTGAGAAAATACCAACTTACACTGCCAACACCCACATGTGGTGCAAAACATTGTCAGCACAAGACCCACCCTCACAATTATTCCACTTTAATACCACACAATTATAGGGTGCCACTGGTTCACAACGATAGCAGCAATGTGTACACACTGATAATTACAGCATTTTTAAATTTCTCATGGGCCTAGCTCACACGAGTAATACTAATGTCAACTGCGATAATCTTTTGGAAAGGAAACAACGTGTACAACAACACTGCTGTGTGGTGCAGTTGATCACAGGCAGTCACTCCCACACATACTCACTCCACACCACGACGTGGTGCCACGGATATCACGCTGGCTTGTATAACACGCACTCTCAAACAGTCACTCCGAACACCTTAATGAGGTGCACTGATAACTGTCAAGTCAGTTGTCAATACACCTGCAGATCTCTTGAGCGCAAACCCTCCTTCACCCCTACTAGCCAGCCCTGTGGATTAAAGATGAAAGAGACCTTTCCCCGGGTAGTAGGCCAGTCGCGGCCAGAGTCACACTTATTCAGGGTCCCAGGGGAAAGGTGAGGAAAAGGAATAGATAACAGGTTGATCAGGCAGCAGTCGCCAAATGGAGATTTGGCCTCCACTAGGGAAGTTCACTTAAAGGTCTCTACAAGTGCCTTCCAGCACGGGACCTTTCCTGCCAAGCATGGGGAGAGGGTCATCGTAGGAAGCACGCCCATTCACAATAGCACCCAGCCAAGCTGGGCACTCCAGTACACAAATCCCCTACTCTGCATCCCCTGGAAATGAGGTACAATGTCTGGTGAGGGATAAACTGAGTCACACCAGATGGTTTAGATCACACATGAAGGGTTGCCAATTTTGTGCCTCCCTGGAATGACACACAATGTTTAGTGCATGATGACTTGAGTCACACAAGACAGTTCTGGTCACACACAGAGATGCAATTTCAGCGGTGCCACACAAGGTAAAAAATGGCACTACTCTGATTATGCCCCCTGCCCTGAGGGTGGCAACCTGTGAATCAGACACCCAAATGCACCGATAACGCAGTCGACGTGTCGCACAAGAGAAATGCGACACTATCGACAAAGCAGGCCACGGGCAGCCCAGCAACTGATGAATCTGCTCACCACCAACAGTACACTTATAAGTGTCAAGGCCCCATGATGAAGGGCCACACTCCTTAAATGCAGGCAGTTCTGTGAGGGCTTTGCACCAGGCAATATGATCTCCAGGCGCAATACTTCACTCCACCCTCAAACCGCTGCTACCAGGTGGAATCCAGCAGATGATGTAGGCAATTAGGAGGGCACCGCTCTCTAGATGTCACAGGTAGCAGGTGTAGGCCCCTAATGGGAGGTCTTTGATGTCCTTGAGACCTCCATGAGAAAACCTGGGGCAAGTCAACAAGCTCTTGAAGAGCACACTTTAGGTGCCACACAACAGCAGGCAATCTGCTCAAGCCAACCACAATTCAGGAAGTGTGCGCGGTCCCTTCCAAGGGCAGTAAATACTCTTTGCACACAACAGATTCCTCTGGAAGTGTGCATCACTCAGTCCAGTATTTCCGGTCTCGTGTACCCACAAGCCTATCTCTATTTTGCTGCAGTGTAGTTACCGTAGTATGCCTTTGAAGTCAGGGGACGTTCAGGGGGTTCCCCTTTGAACCACAGATGTCTCCCCTAAATGTCAGTCCTGACTGCCATGGGGCTGTTGAATGCAGATCTTAATCTTTAGTGGGGCCATGATCTGGCCCTGAGAGGCAAAGTGTCAAACCTTTCCCTCCAATCTATCTAGTCAGGCCCTCAAATAGAGGTCTGGCTTTCCAGCTGTCTGACCACAGTTTATAGCTGTTGCTGAGGAATGCACTGATGTGCTCCCCATCCTCCATGGTGGATTAGAGTTGTATTGAAAAGGCACACAAAAGCGTTTCAGACCTTAGAAATTGTAAACGTCTTCCATGTTAACCTATTGGCAGAGCAGCTTTCATAGGTAGTGAAAACACACATGGGTATTCTTTACTCCCTGTGAATACATGCCCTTGCTCACACCCAAGCCTGCTTTGACGGGCTGGACACATGTTTAAGATTACCATAGGTGCCAGTGGACAAACACAGGCCTGCTATGACAGGCAGGCTGGACATATATTTGAGCACACCATAGATGCAGGTGTGCACACAGGCCAGCGATGACAGGCTCAAAACGTGTTTGGGACACTAGTGGGCACAAGTGCACACACTGACCAGTGCCAATTCCTAGTATATGTAGGAAATGCGTGTGCACCTTCATACTGTTCTTACAGTGGGAAACTGCCCAAGGCCCTAAGGCCACTGGATAGAGAATCAGCAAAGCCCTATGGGAAGAGTTGATTCCCTAGGTGCGGGTTTTCACCATGGGGCATGGAACACCCATGTGTACCTGCCTACCCTTCCATCTACCACCTGCCCTGCCCTTCAAGGGGTGCTGTAGGTGTAGCAGAGGGCCCATTCAGGATTGGCTATGGAGTTAGAAGTCCCAATCTGACCAACACCACAACTGTGGCTTCATAGGCCTGCATTGTTAGGCCAAATACATGCGTGACAGGCCACTAGTTGTCAGGGCTGTGCTCACCCATGGTGTGTTGTGTATCTTTTTACAGAGCACTTCTGGGCACAGCATAAGTGCCCCCTCCTGTCATGTGTAGGAAGGGTGCGCACACTTTCCCACTGCGGTGCAGTGGGAAAGTGCCCAGAGTCCTAAGGCCATGCAAAGAGAGTCAGCAAAAAAACAGGAGAAAAAAAATAAAATGTTTTTAGGAAATTCCCCTAAGAAAGGCCATATCCAACAATCCAAAATATACATTTTCCAGGAAACAAAGAGAACAACACCAGCAAAACTACCATTAGTCATGTTTTGAGATCTGCAGTCCCCGATATGATAGAGGCTGACTGTATAGTAATTCCTTCAAAAACCCAATCAATCACTGCTAATGAGGATCAACCATTTTTGCCAGAGACATCATAGATGTATCCAGCCCCTTCCAACATACTGTTCATCAATTGTCATGTCCCATTAGCTGATATGACAAATGACTAACTCTTATCAACAATTCCTGAAGCAGAGCAATCAGTTAATTGCACCAGGAGACACAACCTTGCTCACTGAAAAACTACAGTGTGATATTACAGTCTTGAAAAACACCCTGCAGCTAATGAACCAAAAGGTATTAGATCTTCATGAGTAGTATACTAACCTACTGAGAGAATTTAAAATTAAACTGACTGACATGTGTCAGGAAAGGCAGTGTTGCCAGCACTGCCTACCATATCACATGAAGATGGGAGGCAGAATCAGAGGGTCCCACTAACCTCAACTTCAATCAAAGTCCTACAAGTTACAAATTCCATGATGATGCGTAATTCAACCCGAGGGCGTTAACTTAGCCAAAGGAGCCATCTTCCCTTGCACTGTATATGTGATCCTCCTAAACTATTGGTGGCAAGCAATCACTTCTTCCTTTCAGCTCCTCAACCACTCACCAAGGAATGGGACAATGCACTCCTAGCCATTTACAAAAAGTTCATATACATGCACTGGCATAACAAACCACCCCCAGTTTTTATAACTGGTATTCTGAGACTCAAAAAGGATCAAAAGGAATCAGCAGAATCCCTGGTGAACAAGGTGACTCATTGGATTAGATCTCAAAGGCAGTGTCTCTCAATTGTGCATTCTGACATTGCTTTGCTCAATGACTATCTGTTTGACTAGTCATCCTTGGGGTGGTCTCCCCTAACTTTTTGACTCTGTTTCCCAGGTTGTTAATGTATGATGGACTCTGTTATTGCTGTTTTTGTTACTCTTGGCACTTTACTAATGCTATCCAATGCTAAATTGCAAGTGCTCCTATGTAATATCTTTGTGTAATTGACTTTCCATGATTGTCACATTTGATTTACTAGTATGTCCATGCTACAGTGTACTACAGGTGCCCAGGGTCTGTAAATCAAATGCTACCAGTAGGTCTGCAGCACTGGTTCTGCCACCCACATTAGTAGCCCTGTAAACATGGTTCAGACCTGCCACTGCGGTGTGTGTGCATGCAGTTTTGAACTGCCAATTCAACTTGCCAAGTGCACCCAATTGCCAGACATAAATCTTCCCTTTTTATACATGTAAGGCACCCCTAAGGTAGGCCCTGGGTAGCCCCATGGGCAGGGTGCAGTGTATGTTAAAGGTGGGACATGTACTTATGTGTTTTACTTGTCCTGACAGTGAAATACTGCCAAATTCATTTTTCACTGTTTGCAAGGCCTCTCTCAAAGGTTAACATATTATTAAAGTGCAGATAGTATTAAAGTGCAGATTCCCTTTGGGAGCAGATGGAAAAATGGAGTTTAGGGTCTCTGAACTCACAATTTAAAAATACATTTTTTTGTAAAGATTGTTTTTTGATTGTGTGTTTGAAAACGCCACTTTTAGAAAGTAGGGATTTCTTGCTTAAACCATCCTGTGACTCTGCTTGTTTGTGAATTCCCTGCCTGGGTCAGTTTGACAGTTGGGCTGCCAAGGAGAAAAGCTGGAGGAGGAGTACTGCCCCTTTGCCTGTGACTGTGCTTTGTTGGGTTGGCCTGCAGTAACTACTTCTGCCTGAGAGAGGACAAAGACTGACTTTTGTGTGATGTCCCACTGTTGAGGAATCTCCAAGGGCTTGAACTGAGTTTACCTCCTGTTGTTGAAGTCTCAGGGATTTCTTAGAGTTCTCTGTGACAGCATTTGGACTCTATGCTGAGACTCCTGCCCTGCCTAGTGGTGTCCTAACCTGTCTCCGGGCCGTTGAAAGGTGAAGCTGGTTGAAAAGGACAGAAATCCATGCAAAGACCGCTGTGCGGGGACATGTTTGACGCAACATCCGCAACGCACCTGATAAACAATGTGTCGCCGACCTTGCAGCTAAAATCAATGCTATACCTGTATTGTGGCTGGAGAAATGACACGCAACACCCATTTGCGGCTTCTGATAATGACGCAAGCCTCACGCAGTGCGCTTTCCTGACATGGTGCGACTGGATTTCGAACGCAACATCGCTAGGTTTCAGAAATCAACACAAAGCCTGCCCGGACCCGAGGTGCCCATCTGGGAATCAACACATCGCTCTTTTGCCGGAGAGAGAAGATAACACATGCCGACCTAACAGGAGAAAAAATGACACATGGTCTCGCTTGCTAGTGAGAAATCACGCATTGCTTGCCTTTTTTGAAACACGCTCACCCGTGCGGCTTTGTTTTTGACACAAACCAGGTACTTTGTGTACCAGCAGCATTCTCACTGTAATCTATGGATTAAGACTATTATTCTTATTATAATTTATATCTTGACTTGTATATATTGGATTTTTGTTGTTTTGGTCTTGTTTGATGTCGATAAATATTACCTATTTTTCTAAACTGGTGTGGTGCCCATTTTGTAGTGTGTTCTCTGTATTACTGTGTGTGTTGATACAAATACTTTTTGCGTTGCTTCTGGGGTTAAGCCTTACTGCTCGTGCCAACCTACCAACAGGGTCAGCAGAGGTTAACCAGGTGTGTTTCTCCTTTACCCTGACTAGAGTGCTAACTGACTGCCAACCAGGGACCCTAGTTCTAACATTGGTGACAGCGGTGGGATTGGACTTGTATTTGTACTTGACATACAGGGATTAAGTGTACGCTACTGTTTTCAGTGCAGGCTATTATGTGATCACATACTACTTGTCTGTGTAATTTTGCTTTTACTCTTTTTGGAATCTTTTCTACTTATTTTTGGTGATCTTTCTATTGATTCTGAACTTTTCATTGCAAAGCTCTTTTTTCTGCCTTGGAACTTTGCACTTTAGATTTGCCATCATGTCTCAATCCGGAGATGCCCCAGGGAAACTGGAAAGTTACACAGTTGCTCAATTGAAACAGTTCTGTGGGGATCTTGCCTGTCCCATCAAGAGCTCCACCAGGAAGTAGGAGCTGCAAAAGGCATTTAGGGCCTGGGTGACAGCCAAGGAGGCTGAGGGGCACACAGAGGAGGATGGAGATGAGGAGATGCAGGATACACAGTGGTAAATTAGGTGGACCTGTTATGCCTGGGGTGAGGGTCTCCAGGGTCTCCAGGGCAGGAAACAGTGTGTCACCCAGGGGTCTGACTTCTGAAGAGGAACAGGACAGAGAGACAGAGAGTGCTCACCACTTAGAATTAGAGATGTTTAGGATGCAAAGGGAGATGGAAGCGCAGGGACTGGGCATTGCAGGGAAACAAATTACTGCTGGCTCAAGAGCTCAGCTTGAGGGAGCTAGATTAGAGGAGCTAGTCCAGTAGGGATGGTGGCAGCAGTATCTCAGTGCAGCCTGAGAGAAGGGTATTGTTAGACTTTTCATCCTTGGCATGGTCTCCCTTAACTTTGTGACTCTGGTTTCCCAGGTTGTTGATGTGTGCTGGACTCTATTTTTGCTGTTTTTATTACTCTGGGCACTTTGACGCTGCTGATCAGTGCTAAAGTGCAAGTGCTTCTATAAATAATGTGTATGTAATTGGTTCATCCATTATTAGCATATTTGATTTACTGGTACGTCCCTAAGACAGTGCACTAGAGGTGCCCAGTGCTTGTAAATCAAATGCTACTAGTGGGCCTGCAGCACTGGTTGTGCCACCCACAATGGTAGCTCTGTAAACATGGCTCAGACCTGCCACTGCAGTGTCTGTGTGTGCAGTTTTAAACTGTAAGTTTGACTTGGCAAGTGTACCCACTTGCGAGGTCTAAACCTTCCCTTTTCTTACATGTCAGACACCCCTAAGGTAGACCCTAGGTAGCCCCAAGGGCAGGGTCAAGGTAGGACATATAGTAATGTGTTTTATATGTCCTGACAGTGAAATACTGCTAAATTCGTTTTTCACTGTTGCAAGGCGTGTCTTCCTCATAGGTTAACAGGGGATCTACCTTTAAATAAAGTGTAGATTCCCTTTTGGAGCATATGGACATGTGGAGTTTGTGGTCTCTGAGCTCACAATTTAAAAATACATCTTTTAGTAAATTTGATTTTAAGATTGTGTGTTTGAAAATGCCACTTTTAGGAAGTGGGCATTTTCTTGCTTAAACCATTTCTGTGACCCTGCCTGTTTAGACATTCCCTGTCTGGGTCAGTTTGACAGTTGGGCTGTTTGCACCTCTCTCTCTAGACAGTGACTGAAAGGGAGTTGTGCTAGGAGGGAGGGGAGGAGTGGTCACTTACACCTGAAAGGACTGGGCCTGCCCTCACACAATGCTGTCTCCAATCCCCTGGTGTGTGTCTGGGGCCTGGCCTGGGCAAGGCAGGATCTCACAAAGAAGAGAGACTTTTCTTTGAAGGAAGCCTACTTCAAAGGGCAAAATGGGTTTATGAAGGGCACCCATAACTACAGACTTCAGATCACTTCTGGAAACCAAGAGGAACCTCCGCCTGTAGAAGAGCTGAAGAGCTGAGGAAGAAGAGCTCCCCTGCCCGTGACTGTGCTTTGTGGAACTATCCTGCATTTGCTGCTTCTGCCTGTGCAAGAGGACAAAGACTGGACTTAGTGTGCCTTCCTGCTTGTGAAGAACTCTCCAAGGGCCTGAATTAAAGCTTGCCTCCTGTTGTTGAAGTCTCAGGGACAGCAGAGACTTCTCTCTGCAAGCACCTGGACCATCTGCTGAGACTCCTACCCTGCCAAGTTATGCCCATCCAGTTCCTGGGTCCCTGAAAGGAGAAGCTGGCAGAACAAGAGTAAGAAATCTACACACAGACCACCGTGCAGGCAAAGGATTGACGCAGCTCTGAGACGCGGCTGAAAAATCGACGCGCCGTCAGCATCGCAGCTGAAATTGATGGACGCCTGCAGCGCTGCTGGAAGATCAACTCATGTGGCTCAGGGAAACGACTCACAGCATCCCTGACAGAGCCTCGTGAGATCTCAACCCGCGCTGCGTGGTCTTCGAATCATCGTGCAGCAGGATTTGTGACACAAACATCGCTGGGCATGTAAAAGCGATCAAAAACCAACAAAGGAGGGGCAAAAGAAAGGGATATTCGGAGAAAAGACTCCTGGTCCCGTGTGTGAAGTTCCCAATATAATGCACATCAAAATTGCACACACGATTCCAAAAAGAAAGGTTCTTCATAGACCAATAGGTTCTACATACCACAGAAAAGAAAAAGTTATTTCTTTTAAAGCACAAGCCCTCACTCACCTTACGGTGACATGCTTCATCATAGGGCTGTGCTCCTCGTCAGGCTGGCGCTGCAATGCCTGACGGGCCCCACGAGGGGGCTCTTTGCCGGAGATCTTGTTTAAGGAGAAATGCACAACCGGTCAAAAAGAAGTGTGGAGGATTGGTATAGTAGTGGTTAAAATTGTCTAGAGGTAGAAAATAAATACGTCTTTAATTTGGTGTAGATACCTCTGACAAGGTTAAAAACAATAAATAGGGAAATGGTAAAATAATGTCTACGCTCCCCATAAAAAGAGAAATTATTATTAATAGCAATTACTGACTCTCACATTGGGGAGTAGTATAAATGAAGCAAGTAGACACAGGGTCCCCTGTGCTACTCAACATCACAGGTCAACATGTTTCTCGCTAAATGGTAGTCAAAAATGATCTTAGTGCGATTCGTCAGGACCTTAATAAACGTACCTAATCCTTTAGATATTTGGAAATCCCTTATTTAGGGAGAACAGAGCCCTCATAATTTATATGTAGGGCCTCATCAGGGAAAGTAATAACTTGAAGCTATCCTTGGATATGGATAGAATCGTGTGGGAAGCCCTAATGGTATCAACACTCCCTAGAACTCTTCTGCCTGTGCAAGAGGACAAAGACTGGACTTAGTGTGCCTTCCTGCTTGTGAAGAACTCTCCAAGGGCCTGAATTAAAGCTTGCCTCCTGTTGTTGAAGTCTCAGGGACAGCAGAGACTTCTCTCTGCAAGCACCTGGACCATCTGCTGAGACTCCTACCCTGCCAAGTTATGCCCATCCAGTTCCTGGGTCCCTGAAAGGAGAAGCTGGCAGAACAAGAGTAAGAAATCTACACACAGACCACCGTGCAGGCAAAGGATTGACGCAGCTCTGAGACGCGGCTGAAAAATCGACGCGCCGTCAGCATCGCAGCTGAAATTGATGGACGCCTGCAGCGCTGCTGGAAGATCAACTCATGTGGCTCAGGGAAACGACTCACAGCATCCCTGACGGAGCCTCGTGAGATCTCAACCCGCGCTGCGTGGTCTTCGAATCATCGTGCAGCAGGATTTGTGACACAAACATCGCTGGGCATGTAAAAGCGACACAGGGCCTGCCCGGACCCAAAAATGCTGTTTGGATTGACGCATTGCTCTCCAGTGGGGAAAAGAAATGACGCATGCTGACCCGACTGAAGGAAAAACGACTCACCGCCTCGCTTGTGAGTGATATCGATGCATCGCAAGCCCCTTTTGACGCACATTCACCCGTGCAGGGTTATTTTTGACGCACCCAGGTACATTTTCACGCAACAGCATGTTGTGTTTAAAATTACATGAAGACTATTTTGGTTTTTAGTTTTTAATTGATAACTTGAATTGTGCATGGCGGATGTTTGTTGTTTTGGACTTGTTTTCTTCAGATAAATATTTGCTGTTTTTCTAAACCCGTTTTGTGCAATTTTGTAGTGTTTTCATTAAGTTACTGTGTGTGTTGGTACAAATACTTTACACCTAGCACTCTGAAGTTAAGCCTGCCTGCTCATGCCAAGCTACCAAGAGGGTGAGCGGGAGTTAGCTGAGGGTGATTCTCTTTTACCCTGACTAGAGTGAGGGTCCTTGCTTGGATAGGGGTAACCTGACTGCCATCAAAAGACCCCATTTCTAACAGGTACACATTCCTAAAGACTTAGTGAAGGACTATGAGAGGGAGGATGACGTATACTTGTGGTTCAAGGGGTATGAGTCTCTCATATGAACCTGGTCCCTGAGGTACATTGGGGTACATTGGGGCTCTCACCTGTAACTGTGACAAGTGCAAACAGTACACCCAGGAGCATATTTATGCAAAGTGACTCAATGCTGTGGTAGCGCTGCATCTGAAAAAAACTGTGCTGTGTTGCATGATTTTCTTGCCCCATGGTTTCACTGTACTTATGGTACAGTGCACAATGGAGCAAGGAACAAAGATATGTCAGAAATTCTGATGCAACTGTGTCAGGAATGGTGGAAGGTGCCGCTACGCAACCACTCCCTATGTCATGCAACACTGATTTGCGGGTCTTTAAGCATCTTTACATGCCGCAAGTCAGTATTGTGTGACACAGGAATGCTTTGCATCACAGGAGCGCTTGAAAAAGTGACACATCCAACCCAGCAGTACTTCACAATACTGACAACTATGAAAGGAGCCTCAGGGTGCCAGGAGGCTAACAACGCCAACCCAGAAGACTTGCCACCATCCCTGAGGAAGAGGAAGCCAAACTTCATTAAGGAGAACAAGATATTATTTAAGTGAAGTGACAAAAAATGAACCCCTCCTTTTTGTCCCCTCTCATTTGCCATTAAGGAGGAAAGACACTATTTGACAATCCATAATTGACTAAATCAACTGTGTTGCACAAGCAAATAGGGCCATCCTAGAGTGGAAGAAGAGGCGGCATGGCTATAAGTGCAAGACCAAAGAAAAACTGGCCAGGGGCTTTAATGCAGCCATGAGGACCACAGGAGGGCCTGACATCCAAGAGGAGTTGGATCCATTGGAGGAGAAGGTGGCATACCTCCTCCCAACAGATTTGGTAATTGTAGTGGAAGGGTAGGACAGCACTGAAGTGGTGGATTAGGAACAACTACAGGGTAATTCAAAACAAAGTACCATGTAGTACCAAATTGACATGCAGCCCAGTGCAACAACACATTTTGCTGTGCAGTGCATCACTGTGCTGTGTAGAAGGAAAAGGACATGAATGCCCCACATGTCAAGTTCATCCTGCACATCACTGTCCTTTTCATGGGCAGTATCGATATTACCAGCCCTGTCCAGCTCTGCCAGCTTTCACAGGTCTATTTGTAATGTGCTGCTCTAGTCAAGGGATTACCTCTCAATACTGATACTCGTACTGTCATTTAACCCTTCAAAAAACAGGACTAAAAGTTACAGACTACAAAGTTCAAAACCTGGACTTTGGCAGACTACAAAGTGCAAAACCTGGACTTTGGTAGCACATCATGCATGGACCTGGGAAACTTGGCAGATATGCCAGTGGCAATTCAAATCCCCTTGCACCAGCAAGCAATTGTGCCTATGTCAGGGCCAGGTAGCCCAAAGTATACTGTAATGTAAAAGTAATCAATGTGTTTATGTAGCGGGCCAATGTGTCACCAAGAAGGATCCCAAGTGCTGAAGAGGTGTATGCACTGCAAATAGTGTCACTCAAATATCCACATCTACAGCTATTAGTATGAATCCATATTTGATGCAGCTGACCTGGTATGCTGGGTGAGGTTATCCTAGGTGTGGACTTGTGTATGAAAACAACCTACCTCCTGGCGTGATCATGTGGACCTTGGGGTTGTGGTTGAGTGGTTGAGGCAACGGAGGGCCATGATTGCTTGGTAGAAGTGGAGATGGTGTCTGAGCTAGGTGGGACCCTGGTAGTGTAGTGCCTTGTAGTTGTGTGGCTGAGAATTTTGAACTGCCAGTGTGTCTGAATGGTCAGACGTGATGTGTCTGCCGCACAGTAGGCTGAGTAACAGTCTGAGAGTGGTGTTTTGGACATTTAACCTCATGTGGGACAAATGTGCAGAGATGCTGTAGAAGAAGTCATTAGTGTAATTCAGTCAACATGTGATGAAGGCCCTGGTGATGGTTGGAAAGGTGAGAGGAGGGAGCCGCATGTATAAATGTTTCAGATGGCAAATAAAGTGAAAGCATATGGAAGTGATTGTGCCAATTTGAAATTTCATGGTGAGTTAGGTGTCCAGGATGATAGACATGTGTCTGTGGTGCTTGGATGGTGAGGGTATTGGGCTTAGTCATGTGGGCATCCACAGTGAGTACATGATGCACAATGTGAATACTCCTGTAGTGTCATGTTGAGTATGAACAACTCATCTGATCATTGGCCTATATTGACTACTGTTGGTGGTGTTGGTGTAACACAAATGTTAGTGCCTTCTCTGGGTTTCATTGGTGTAATAAATAAATTACAGTCCTTGGATCTGAATGATGATCACCAGAAGAGTAGACTACATGTCTAAGAGAATGGGGCAGAGTGAAGTGATGTTATTGACCCTTGGGTTCTGAGTGAAAGGATTGAGCATGAGCTGTTTCATGCTACCAAATATGAAGGAGGGTGTCCATTACAGAGACGTTCCTTAGTTGTTAGTGTTGTGTAGTTTGGAATTGACTCTGTGTGCTGTAAAACTACATGATTTTTCAGTCAAATCTGGTTTAAAACCTTGTATGGGACCTTCTCCTTACATGCAGTGCAGCAAGGTGGCTTGGTGTTCAGTTTTGCGTGGATGTATCTGAAAGATGAACTCTAGGGTCCAATCTTGCACAAATTGCATGCAAGACAGTACAACAAGGCAGCTTGGTGTATAGCAGTGTGTGGAATCAGAGTACAGGATAGTGTGAGTTGAAATTACAATTGACATATTCTGGTCAGTACTTCTCTACAAACAGATGGCTAGATCAAATGTGGGCTCCTTTGCTACACGGTGAACCCTGCAGAGGTACCAAGAATCCAATTTTGATAGAGTGCAGGCAACAGCACAAACATGTCACACAAACATGTAAAATGTGTCCCATACTTGCACTCACTCATTTAGGCAGGTCAGCAAGTTGATGAGCTGAGTTGGATTGTATGAAAGTTATACAAATAGGCCCCTAGTGAATACTAAGGTTGTGGGAAGAATGTACATGTCTTACCATGTGAAAAGCAACTATAGTCCAACATGGTCACTTACACTTGTAGAAACATATGTTCTACATATACCTGTGCACTTGAAAGGGAACACAAATACTGTCTGACTGTTACAGAAATAACTTATGGCATAATCGTTCATGAAATCCTGTAAACATAACACATATTTTTCCAGAGGGAATGACACCACCTCCTGGAGATCAACCTGTCAATGATGGCCAACTTGTTGAGGATACCATCATGCCCCCCTTGGATGATGACACTTTCCAACAGCTTCTTGACTCTTTTGACAAATCTACTACAGAAAATGGCAAGGGTTGATGACATTGTTGGGTCTCCTTATGAACCAACACACAGAGAACATGGCCCATCAGCCAATTACATGATTGCTGAGGACTCTGAGGACCCCAAGTTTATTTTCAATAGTGAGTGGTAGGAGTGAAGCAGCAGAGGTCTGGATGAGGATGGAGACCATAACAGGCACTCTAGAGGGAGTCTGTAGGTGTCTTAGCCCTAATAATGAGTTGTCAAAGAACATCACAGACACCTACACTTGGCTCCATGGGTGTGATGAGTCCCTAGCTGACATCACTGGTGTCATGATGCAGAAGGGACAGCAACACCAGCCTTCTGATTCTGACAGCAGTTAACCTGCAAGGCAGCTGGGGAGACCTCCATCCAGTCCCTTGAGGCCAGGTTAGACTCTTTCAACAGCAACGTTGTTAAATTATTGGAAAACCAGCAAACCCTTGCTAGGGACAACCATGCTGCCATGCTGGCTCCAACAAATGTTGTTTGGAACATGGGAGTCATGTCTTCTGCCTCTGATGTGCGTGTGTCTCCCAAACTGTCAGATCTGGAGATCCTGTTGAACAGCAATCACCGAGTTGCTCGCCTTCAAGCAGCTCCGACTCTGAAAAAATATTAGCACAGGATCAGAGTAGCTTGACAGGGGGAAGAGTATTAGGAAAGGTAAGCCTGGAAAGGAGACATGTGAAAATAAAGAACAAACAATCAGAGCTCTACTGATAATAAGTTGAAGGAACACAATGAAGTCAATAGGAACTCAGAATAAAGGTGTTTGTGTGTGATTAAATCAATTGTGCAAAAAAATTCACCTCTTAGCAGTCACAGAATATTAATGTAACTCAGCATCATATTATTGATGCCACAACTCTATAGAGGAAAAAGGCAGAGAAACACTATTATATCATGTTCATAACACTGCCCACAATTTCTGGTGAATGAGCCAATTAACTATTTTGCTTAGGCCCCCCCTAGATGCTTCGACAGAAGATTCCACTCACCCACGCTACATGAATTATGACATAATGGCTGCAATAAACAAAATGCCTTCAGTGTTGAGCTTTCCAAAGAGATGTCCATGCAAAGCACAGATATCTGAATTGACAGCCTGAATTAAATCCTCAGTTCGTTAGCCACGCAGTTCGATTAGAAACATGAATATGAACACAGTTCCACTTAACTGCTCTAAAGTACTACTAATCAGTAGTCCATGAAACCTAAACACTTCCAAAAAGAGCTGTTCTCCAAACCGTCACTCCTCCTTAGATTAATGCAACGTGAAGAGTGAAATGCAGCATGTTCCCAGCAGCATGCAAAGCAACGAACAGGAATTCAAAGAAAGACCCAGAAATAGTCAGAACAGTGGATGCTTGCCTGTGCATCCCCAACTCCTTTGTAAAGAGGCTTCAAAAGAATATTTAAAAAATGTAAAGCATCCAAAGCTGCATTCTTTTCAGATAAAATGAATTCTGTCCAGAACTGCTGCAATTCTCTTTTTCAGTTGCTTAAGACCCTTTCTGACCCTGCATGTAAATGCTTACTGTCCATTTATCACAGCTCTAGTGTGAAGCAATAACTTTAAAAAGGTGGCAGATATTCAATACTCTTTCTGTCCCATAGTAGAAGACATTCCTCAACAGAGCTGTCCTAAAGGGCTTTGCGGCTTGAGTTCTTATTTGCATTTGGACTTTTCGTCTTTCCGCTCTCTGCTGTCCACTATAAAATGAAGTTCACCCCTTGACCCATGCTCTCCAGCGATCTTCTGCCAGCTTTAACAACAATCCTTGGAGATACTTATTGAATGCCTAAATATGTCTCTCTTGGAAGGCACTATTCCAAGGCCATGGAAACATGCAGTGGGCAAGCCTTTGTTGAAGAAGCCCAATATGGATCCTATCAGTCTGTCAAATTCTAGACCAATCTCCCTGCTGCCCAATCTAGCTAAAGTGCGTGAAAAGCATCTGAATAGATAGCTTACACCATTTGCAGAAACTAAGGGCCTGGTTCATCATTCTCAGTCAGGCTTTAGAGCAGATGACAAAACAAAGTCAGCACTTTTGTTGGTCACAGAGTATCTGAGGCAACAACTGGGTATGGACGGCACTGCAGTATTAATTCTCCATGATCTCACTGCTGCTTTTGATAAAGTGACCCACAACCTACTTCTAGAAAGACTGGAGCATATGGGTGTACAAGATATCACTCTATCCTGGCTGAGCACCATTTTGCAAGTTTGGGTCTCTCAAGTTCACTTTCATCAGTACTACTCTAAGCCTCATCCTCTTCCAATGAGAGTGCCTCAAGGTTCCACTTTTAGTCCCACCCTGTTTAATCTCTACATTTGACCACTTGCAGACATAGCGGAAAAATGCTGGTCTTACATTATTTTCATATGCAGATGACACCCAGATTGTGGTCTCTTTGTCATCCCAGGATACGAATGATAGAGCAATCTTGAATAGATGTCTCACACATGTTTCTGCATGGATGAACACCAATCCTCTTGATTTAAATGAAGATAAGATTGGGCTATTGTTGGTAGTCAACAATCCCCATCTTTGGTGTCCTCATCTATGGCCAGAGGTAATGGGCACTATCCCGAATCTAGTCTTAGAAAATGAACTATCTAAGGGCCAACATATTACAAAGATTGAAGCCACCTTTTGGGGCATCCTAGGACGGCTAAAAAACATTTTGTGCTTTCTTCCGAGCTCTGCCCAAAGACTAGTCATCCAAGCTTTAGTTACCTTGAGGCTAGATTATGGCAACATCCTATATTAAGTACTAAGAAATGTTAGGCATCTGCAAGTGGTACAAAATGTGGCAGCTAGATTGCTTCTTTATCACTCAAAGTTGTATCCTGCTGCATATATGCTTTATGAACTTCATTGGCTCCCAATCAAGTGCTGCATCCAGTTCAAAGCACAGTGTTGTGTTTATAAATGCCTATCCAACTCCGGTCCGAATAACATTAGGCCATTAGTATTACCTTATATCCCTAATCAGCCTTTGTGCTCAAGCAACCTAGACCTTGTTTCACTTCTGAGAATCAAGAAGGCCTGGCAGTGAGAGAGATCTTTCTCCTTTTTAAACCCAAAACTCTGGAACTCCCTTCCCCATGATTTGAGGGCTTGTGATTCCCTTTTGAAGTTCCAGAAAATATTAACAACTTTGTTGTTTGGATCTCTGTAATAATAATATCTTGACTATGTCTCTGTTACTGTTAGGAAGCATAGCACTGGTAAACCCTGTTGGGGTAGCCATGTGCTCTACAAATGACAAAACAAAACCAGCGAGTTTGCCTACGTCATTTCATGTTCCTCTAAATATCAAGTGAAGACGCAGCCATCTCATAAGGGAGCACGCTGTCAGTCTCAAATATGGGCAATTATACCTAGGATCTCCACCATTTATGACCCCCCCAATATGTGTTTTTCCACATCTTCTTGTCACATTCTACATCTGTGGAAGCGCAAAATGGGCACAACAATCACAGACCCTGACTCAAACTGCATAACATCCAAGGGAGGCCAAACATGCATCAGAGGAGGAAGATGTTGATTTTCCCAGTTTTTGAAGGAGAATGTCCCTAAGAACATTTGTGACTGCCCTCTGGCCAGTTTTCAAATCTGTCTTGTATCAGATCTCATGCCACCCTGTTGTGAACCCAGGACAGTACTCTATGTTCGTTCAGCAGTGTTTTTGTCCACTTGGGCTCCTAAATAAAAAGCAACACCACCTAATGGCAATGTTCTCCTCCTTACTGAAGTCATGACACAAATGTAATTCTTGGAATCCATGGGTAAAATGTATTGTCTTTTTTAACTATGTGTATTTGCTACTACGTGAGGCCAAACCTACTCACTTGATTTTAAGTGAGGGTAGGAACATCTACAAGTTAATAAATCTGTTTCTTTATCAGAACCATATGGAGTTTTGCAAGGTTGTGCCCCAAAGGTCTACAAACATACTGGAAATGAAAACACCACTGTGACACTTGTGAATGTAAAGATGATTAAGGCCAAACTTATTTGGACATGGTGCCTGGTATGTGCATATACACCAATTCCACCCATTGCAATGTCATGATTAACAATGTGTACTTTAGTAATGTCATGTCAGCATGTGTCAACAAGATGGAGTTTTATGACACACAGTAAGAACCTACTGACAAAGTACACACAATATTTCCACATTTACATGTGATGTGTGAGGCATGTGAGGTTAAAACAGCATAATTAATGTCAACAATGATGTTGCAATATCAAGAGTATTACATTATTTACCTATTAGTAAACATCACCGGTCTACAACCTGATACTAAACAACACCAAAATCTTGATTGGTGTACCTATAGCAGCCAGATTGCTATACCCATCATCAATATGTCTTTGCATTGTACATTTGTTACAGATGGATGAGAAAGGACGAGGTAATACTGTAAATTAGGGTGCCCTGGACATGCAAGTGCACCTTGTCTCCCCTGTGTATACTCATTAATGTTGAGCAGTGAATCCAAGGCCAAATATACGTCTGCTATTACTCTGCCACAGAAGGGCTTCACATGTTCATATGACCATACCATGTTAGCATTGGTGGGACACCAGTGAGTCTGCCTATTTCTCTCCCAGAGGAGGAGTAAATCTGATAAATATGCTAATAAATACACTTGGGTTGTCTTTTGATGGGAGGTGTATGATGTTGAACACAAAGCACACATGGAAATCTCATTGAGATGGATGTTGTAAAGGCACGCTTAACTTGATGACCAAGTAAGACCACACTACAATGCAGACATCCTTGCAATATGTTAGTTCTATGCAGCAGCTCATGTCACTATGAAATCAGGGAACACCATTCTATGTCATCAAGTTGAATTCAACACTTACATACCCACTCACTTTATTAAACAGTGCTTCAGTAGGTGAATGCTTGTGTTGTGCTCCGTGTCACTTCAATTTCTGAGTCATACTTATTCACAAGAATAGAAATGGTTCCTTGCAGGAATCAAATGTGAGGACAAACAACAGTTGTCCATAGGCCTCAGTGAAAGCAACATTTGCCTACAAATACAGAAGGTCAATTAGTATGTTATGTTCACAAAATCCATAACACAATGGTACCAACTCTTTTAAATTAAATGACAACAAACCAGAGAACAATGACAACAATTTTAATGTTAAAGAATTACTAACTAAGAAATCTACCTAAGCCTACTCATCCTATTTTAACTAATCTTAACACTATCCTATACTAGCTTGACTATTCTAAACTTAGCCTATTCTCTGTACAAGCATGATGATTTAAATATCAACCCCCATGATACACATACAGTAAAATACAAATAGCAACTAATTTCTACATTCTAAACATATGCTAACTATAATGTAATCCTAAACAATTATATATTTTTTGTGTTATTTTTTTTGTTTTTTGTTTTTATTTAAACATAAAACATCACCCCCTCACCCACTTAAAAACATAAAATTGTAAACACAGACCTGTAAACTACAACCTACTAAAATAGTTATGAACTAACACTTACCTATGCTAAATCTACACCTATTTTAAGCTCTAATTAACATTAACACTACTAACTATAACAATTATCATTAATAAATGACAGGGAAAGTCCATAGAAAGAGGGAGACAGTCAGATCTGACTTGCAATCTCACTGACCTAGTCAAGCGAACCGCTCTGCCACCTTGTAGCTCCACTGGCAGGTGAAGCCCTTCTGTCCTCTTAACTCTGACCTCTGTCAGGAGTTTGAGGCCCTCCACCACCCGCAGGCTTCTGCCTGTGTCTCATCCCTGGTATTCTAGTGGGAGAGCTCTGCTATTATGCTAGGCTGCCCTCTGCCTCTTTTTCTCTTTTTCCTTATTTGCCTCTTTTTACTCTGTGTGCTGTTCCTTTTGTGTTCTGTTCCTTTTGTGTTCCTTTTGTCTTTCGCTTTCTGCGTTTACTCTCTCTCTTCCTTGTTTTTCTTCCCTCACTTCTCTCTCTCTCTCTTCACTCCCCCCTCTCCCACTCCCCTGCCGCTGCTGCCCCTGCGGCACCCCCCCTCCTCTCTCTGGCGCTCTATCCCCGTTGCTGCGCCCCCACGGCCCCTCCCCATTTCTTCATGCCATTTTCTGCTCCTGCCATCCAGCAGTCCTCTCTTCCCCCCTCCCTATTTAATGGTGGCCGCTGGGCAGTAGGGCGAGCAACCTCACTGACCTAGTCAGTGAACGGCTCTGCCGCCTAGTCGCTCCACCAGCAAGTGAAGCCTTTCTGTCCTCTGAACTCTGGCCTCTGTCAGGAGTTCGAGGCCCTCCTCCACCTGCAGGCTTCTGCCTGCACCTCATCCCTGGTGTCTAGTGGGAGAGCTCTGCTCTTCTACTAGGCTGCCCTCTGCCTCTTTTCCTCTTTTTTCCTCTTTTTACTTTGTGTGCGGTTCTTTTGTGTTCTGTTCTTTTTGTGTATTTTGCTTTCTGCATTTACTCTTGTTTCCTCGTTTTTCTCCCCTCACTCTGCTCTCTCTCTTCACTCTCGCTCTCCCACCTCTCTCACTCCCCCGCTGCTGCTGCCCCTGTGGCCCAGCCCTCCTCTTCTCTCTTGTGCTCTATCCCCGCCGCTGCTGTCCCCACGGGCCAACCCTTTTTGTCTGGGCTGTTTTTTGCTTCTGCTCCTGCCACCCAGCTGTCCCCTCTTCCCCCTCTATGTGGTGGCCTCTACACGGTAGGACGAGCAACCTCACTGACCTACTCAGTGAACTGCTCTGCCACCTGGTAGCGCCACCAGCAAGTGAAGCCCTTCTGTCCTCTGAACTCTGACCTCCGTCAGGAGGTCGAGGCCCTCCTCCACCCGCAGGCTTCTGCCTGCACCTCATCCCTGGTGTCTACTGAGAGAGCTCTGCTCTTCTGCTAGGCTGTTCTCTGTTTCTTTTTCTATTTTTTACTCTTTTGCCTCATTATACTCTGTGTGCTGTTCTTTTCCTTTTGTGTTCTGTTCCTTTTGTGTTCCTTTTGTGTCTTTCGCTTTCTACATTTACTCTCACTTCCTTGTTTTTCTCCCCTCACTCCGCTCTCTCTCTCTCTCTTCACTCTCGCTCTCCTCCCTCTCTCACTCCCCTGCCGCTGCTGCCCCGTGGCCCCTCACCCTCCTCTCTCTCATGCCCTATTCCCACCGCTGCTGCTCTCGTGGCCGGCCCCCTTTTTTCATGCTGTTTTCCTCTCCCAGCTGTCCTCTCCTTCCCCCTACTTAATGGCAGCCACGTGCAGGGGGCGCACCTAATGCAAGCCTGTGTGTGCCCAATGGTGACCCAGACACAAGCAGCGACAGGACCCCTGGTCCTGCCACCGGCCGCCTCTACAGCTGCTGAACTCCTCACACTCAACCCAGGACACAACAACAACTGCAAGCAAGCAGCTCCAGGCAACACATATGGTCCCTTCAGCTGCTTCTGCTGCCATCACACCTGCACCACCACCAACACACAGGACCCAGCACAACGACCCACAAAAACTCTCCGAACCCGAAACCCCTGAAGTGCATCCTCCTCAATGTCCACTCCCTCCATAAACACTCCACCTAAATCTGGGGCCTCCTCAACAGCACCACCCCAGATGTCGCATTCCTCACCGAGCCCTGGACCAATAACACCTGAGGCCCAGAGATCACCATCCCCCAGGGATACAAGATCGCCCAGAAAGATCACCCCAGCAGCCCTGGGGGGGGGGGGATCGCCATCATCCACAGGTCCAACCTCGGCTTGAACACACACTCCAAAGACTCCAGAGAAGCCAAAAACATGACAGAACACCTCACTTCAAGCTACACATCAGCCCGACATCCACCATCAGGGGAACCTTCATCTACCACCACCTCCGGACCTCGCACACCTTTCTTCGACTCCATCATGGACTTCACCTCCGCCGAAGCCATTGCAGCCACCAACTACACCATGCTGGGAGACCTTAACTTCTAACTTGAGAATCTAAAAGACCCCATCACCGCATCCCTCCTAGACAACCTCCACAACATAGGACTCCAACAGATGGTGACAAAGCCAACACACTCTGCAGGACATCCTCAAACCCATCTTTACTACAGGAATCTCTGCTACATTCAACCACAGCACAGACCTCCCATGGACAGATCACCAATGCATCCACTCCACCTCTAACAGCCCTACTATCACCAGACCACAACTCCAGCCATCGCATAGAAACTGAACAAGAATAATCGATGATCAGCTCACCGCTGCCTTCGCCGCCTCCACTATCGCATTGCATGCAACGATGACTCAAACACCGCAGCACACACCTTCCACAACTGGATCACTGACTGCGCCAACACCATAGCCCCTCGAAAAGAACAACAACACCCACACAAAGAGAGCCAGCTGGTTCACCCTGAACTCCGGAAATCGAGACGCACCTGTCGCCGCCTCGAGAAAATCTGGAGGAACATCAAATTCCCAGAAGCCCACAGCAACTTCAGAGCCCCCACCACCGCACACCACCAACTCATCAGAAACACCAGAAAGAAGGCAATCCAAGACAGGATCTCCTCACAAGCACACAAAAGCAAGGAACTCCTCAGTATCATCAAGGAGTTCGCCCAACCCAACAGTGAAACAATGGACATCCTACTCTCACAGGACCTATGCGACAGACTCAACACCTACTTCCACCACAAAATCAAGACCATCTATGAAAGTTTCAACAAGGACAACCCACGTGCAGAACCACCATCTTCCAAAGCCCAGCACCAACAATATACTAACAGAAAGGGGTGTTATGTTAGGGTTAAGTGGGCGCTCGGGATCCTCAATCAAAACAGTTAGTGTTCAAAGATGAAAGGTGCCAACACAAGGGAAACACCCAAACCTCAAGGTCAAAGACCAGGTACACAGAGAAAACACAATGCGTGGCAACTCTCTCATCAAAGGAAATTATTTGCAGATGTTAGACAATACATAATCCAAATTACAATAGGGTTTGGAACAGCGAGTTTAGACATTGAATTTGAAGAACAATAGAAAATTATAACAAATTGTGTTGAATTTATATTTAATGTTTTGATACAATTGTTACAAAATAATGAGAGATTCTCTGCCTGAGATTATATTTAAATACAATTATTGCAGATTGGTGAAAAATTCTCTGCCAACACGTGTTTCGTCAGGGAAGTCTCCTTTAAAATCCCAAACGACTTCTTCAGGGCTACAAATATCATAAACACAAAACAACAAATAAGAACCAAAATGCTCCAAAAATGATCACTTGAAATGTGATAGGGGAACCCAGAAACACCCAATATCTCTGCCAAAGCCAACATAGTGAGTGCAAAAGAAAGTATGTAATGCATGCACCACGCTACAATGAATTTATCCAAGTGCTCATTTAGCAACACCCAAATGGTGATGTACTAGCTCTCAAACAATTGGCATCAAACGTGAGCCCTCAAAATTCATAGCCACCAGAAATCAAAACTCTACGTGTTACCATAAAACCAAACTTCCTACTGAAATGTAGAAAGGAAGAAAAGACGAAACTCAACAAATACCTTTTGATTAAACAAATCTCTGAAATTTCATGTTAGCCGACTGTTATTACACCAACGGTCATGGTTAATGCGATCTGGCATAAAGAACAAAAAGGATATAGAAGAAGGCCAAACGACCTGTTTTAATTTGCTTGCCTGCAAATATGCCATACAATTCCCAGTGAATTATTGTCACACAAAAGAGATACCTTCGTCCCAAATCAGTAAGGATAGAGAATAAATCCGTCTGTCTTATTCAGCTGAAAACAAAGTCAAAGGAGAAAGAGTCCAAATAACACGTAAATAACGTGCTTTTACACATGTGTTATCATACACAGTCACTCAAGACTATCGATACAACCCACGTTTCAACAACTTGCCTCTGAAGTAAAGATGATGCAGTGTAAATGGCCGTATGAATGGGGTTATCGGTACGGAGCAGCACAACGCGTGTACGCGTCTCCTCGTTAACCAGTAAATCAACCCAGGAAGTAAAAATACTTCCGGGACCAGCGTCACAACGTAGAACCCTCAAGATAGAAAGAGGACTAATACAAAGCCAGTGGAAAATCAATTGTCGACTACATGAAAACCGGAAAAAAGGGTTAAGTACTCCAACACGCCAAACGAACCTAATTAGACACTAAAGGGCAACGTAAAGTGATAGAGGTTCCTCAATTCACAAGAATTAACAACACCATAAAATTAGTAAACACCACTAACAATTAGTAAACACGATCTTGTACTAGGTGAGCAGGTAAGGGACCGAGAATACGCTGGAAATTAAAGGAAAACACTAATCCATCATTGAAAAATATTAGACACATTCTTGTGTCAGGGAAGCAAATCAGGGACCAGGATTAACCTATAGAAAGAGAAAAAAAAGAGAAAAAAACATGTTTTTCTTTGCAAGTCACGGAAACTTATTAGACTGAATCCCATAAATCAGTTGTCAATGAGAACTGGAAGAAGTTTATGGCCCTCATTCTGACCCTGGCGGTCTTTGACCGCCAGGGCGGAGGACCGCGGGAGCACCGCCGACAAGCCGGCGGTGCTTCAATGGGGATTCCGACCGCGGCGGTAAAGCCGCGGTCGGACCGGCACCACTGGCGGGGTCCCGCCAGTGTACCGCGGCCCCATTGAATCCTCCGCGGCGGCGCAGCTTGCTGCACCGCCGCGGGGATTCTGACCCCCCCTACCGCCATCCAGATCCCGGCGGTCGGACCGCCGAGATCCGGATGGCGGTAGGGGGGGTCGCGGGGCCCCTGGGGGCCCCTGCAGTGCCCATGCCACTGGCATGGGCATTGCAGGGGCCCCCGTAAGAGGTCCCCTAAATGTATTTCACTGTCTGCTGCGCAGACAGTGAAATACGCGACGGGTGCAACTGCACCCGTCGCACAGCTTCCACTCCGCCGGCTCGATTCCGAGCCGGCTTCATCGTGAAAGCCTCTTTCCCGCTGGGCTGGCTGGCGGTCTGAAGGAGACCGCCCGCCAGCCCAGCGGGAAAGTCAGAATTACCGCCGCGGTCTTTCGACCGCGGAACGGTAACCTGACGGCGGGACTTTGGCGGGCGGCCTCCGCCGCCCGCCAAGGTCAGAATGAGGGCCTATGTGTCTTGATAAGTAATTTTACGAAAATGAAGATCTAGACCTCCACATAGAGAACTATGCGTATTTGAAGGTGGCCGATTGGAGAATTTTGGCTCATAGTTAACAGAAAAGAGTCCATCCTCAATGTGTAATAAATTTGCATACCACTAAAATATAGCAGGACAAAATACAAACACCAAAAACACAAGAGTGCTATTGAGCATACAAGAATCAATTTTACACAATTCACAATTATATTTAATAAGAAACTTTACAGTATACACTGGAATTGCACAACATCAGAAAACACCATTAAGTGATAGTACTATTTAGTGAGAACAAAATATATCAATCCCCCAAAAAGAACTCTAATTCCCTATCAGAATTGAGGCCTTATTCTACGACCCTTAGTCTCATAATCCAGAGAGCTTCTTTCTAACGCAAGGCTAATTCTCTGTTGCCACCCCTCGGATCCTTAGGGATATGTTCTATTCCAAAAAATTCAAAGCTCTTATGTGTAGTTTGTGAGACACAATCAGCAATATGTGCTACTAATGGATATCTTACGTCATTGTTCTTAAGTGATCTAACATGTTCCCCAATTCTGATCTTAAGTTGGCGTATTGTACTTCCTACGTAAATCTTGAGACATTTACAACATATGATATAAACTACATGAGTGGTATTACAGTTAATCAATGTATTGATATTAAATTATTTGCCACCCTCAAAAAGTCACTAATGTTGTGGCATGCCCACCGGCAAACACCACAGCAACCACACTTAAAAAAAAAACAATCAGTTTTGTGGAAAGCCATGTTTTGTTAGTGGGGCTGGTGGAGAAACTGGGGCATAAAATACTCTTTAAATTCCTACCCCGCCTGTAAGTAGTTGAGACTCTAACAGATAATAAATCTCTTGTAGACTCATCCTGTAACAACATGTTCCAGTGTTTCCTCATAAATCTCTCAAGGATCAGAGATGCACCATTGTAATCAGTTATGAATCTTATCTTATTCGAGCCGTCAACCACCACTTGGCGTTCTTTGGATTTCAAGATATCACCTCTTGTGAGATGTAAGGCTATAGATTGCGCTCTCTTAATCAACTTCTTCGAGTAGCCACGTGTTGCAAATCTTTTACCCATATCTTCTATCTGGTGCCGGAAATCCTCATCTCGGCTACAATTACGTCTTGCTCTCACCATTTCCGCAAAGGGAATGGAAGCTATTTGGTGTCTAGGATGTGAGCTGCTAGCATGTAAAATAGAGTTACAAGCTGTTGTCTTACGAAAAAGTTTACTCTGGATTTTGCCCCCCGCGACAAAAATCTCCACATCCAAAAATTCAATGCTTACTGCACTAAACTGATATGTGAATTTGACATTCATGGTGTTAGAGTTAAAAAAACTGCAGAATTACACTAATTTTTGTTCTCCACCAGTCCATAGTAAAAAACAGTCGTCTATGTAGCATCCCCAGAACAGGATATAAGTTTGCCATTGAGCAGATGAAGGGCCCCATACCCATTTGTGTTCAAACCATCCCATAAAAAGATTTGCATAGGAGGGGGAGAACTTTGAACCCATGGCTACACCTTGCTTTTGTAGGAACCAAACATTATTGAATAGGAAATAGTTGTTAGTAAGAATAATGTTCATCATTTCAAGTAGCATCTCCGTGTGTGCCCAGAGACTAGCTGATCTTTTATTGAGGAAGAACCTAACAGCTTTTTGTCCTAACTCATGATTAATACATGTGTACAAGGAGACCACATCCAGTGTCACTAATAGCATGTTATCCTCCCACTCGACATCATTCAATAGACTCAAGATATGTGTGGTATCTTTTATAAATGAGGGTAGATTATAAACTAAGGGTTGCAGAAAGCAGTCCACAAATTCTGAAAGTCTTTCTGTAGGACCTAGAATACCTTAGACAATTGGTCTACCAGGTGGAAAAGGTAGGCCCTTATGCACCTTGGGTAAAGTGTACAGGCATGGATATCTAGGTTGGTCTACTTTTAAATAAAGATACTCATCCCTATTA
This sequence comes from Pleurodeles waltl, assembly GCF_031143425.1. Lineage (NCBI taxonomy): Eukaryota > Metazoa > Chordata > Amphibia > Caudata > Salamandridae > Pleurodeles > Pleurodeles waltl. The sequence goes on from NC_090437.1 coordinate 1,064,576,342, forward strand.
AGTAATCCCTTGTCCACCCAGGCACGTAGCTTGATATTAATTTTATAAGCCAGCCTGTCCATTGGATTGCCCTGAATTGCCTCATAGCATGTTATATCCTGCAACTGTTAAGAAATCTCATTATCATAGTCACTCCTATTCATGAGAACCACGTTACCTCCTTTATCTGCCTGTCTGATAATAATGTCATTTTCTTGTTTGAGTACTTTGAGTGCGTCTAGTTCCTCTGAGTTTAAATTGTTTGTGAAATGCCTATAATTATTCTTAGCAAGGTATTTGTCATAATCTTGGCAGACCAATTTAAAAAATCTGTCGAAACTATTTAGACTCCAAGATCTTGGTGTCCAACATGATTTTCTCTTGAGGCCACTTGGAGTGCTTATGTGACAATCTATATCCAAGTTTTGTAGCAACTTTGATAAGGTCTCTGGATCCCGATCTCTTTTGGCTAGAGATAAGATCAGTGCTGTATCACGTACCTCTTCAATGGATAGAGTACTCAGGGGAGATGTAACCTGATTGGATGTAGCACTCTCAACTGGATGTAGATGAAAATATTTTAAAAGCTTAAGTTTACGAACAAACTTGAATAGGTCAATCTTGGATCTACATGGGTCTCCAAATGATTTAGGGCAAAAATTAAGTCCTCTCGACAGAAGACTTTTGGCTCCTGTAGTTAGCTCAAGTTTAGAAAGATTAATGACATTAATGGATGAGGATTCACTTAAGCCTATATCCTCTTGTCTCGGGATCTTGTTACAACTCCATCTCGGTCTGTTGAATTTACCCCTTGGGCCTCTCCTTCCCCTCCTTGTTTTTTTGTGTATTTGGTTTGCACAGATTTGCCCCGTTTCATTCTCATCAATTCCTGTAAAAAATTACTACTATTATCTCTTGTAGTGCTTTGTCCTAGAGTGGACATATTTGTGGCGCACTCCAACTCGCTATCACTCGTGGCTGGAGTACTGATGGAAGTTGAATCAGAGGTGTTAGAAATACTGGATCTTCTAGGAGTCAGATTAACATTGACCAGATGGTCGTATTTACTGGAAAAGGTGAATACCCTGCCTGTCAAGTAGTCTTTTTCATCACGTTTAAGTTTACGCATTTTCCTCTGTGTTACTTCCTCTTGGAATTTTGAAAGGACCCTGTCTAGAATTTTATAGTTTTTATCAGTTGCTTCTTTCAAGTTTAGATCCAAAATTTCTTTCTCCAGCAACTCAATCTCAGCCTGGAGTTTCGCCACTTTCCTTTCTGCATTGATAATTAAAATTTCCATCAGTTTCATTGAACTGGTCATAAGTTCTTTATCCCACTGTGCTAATAGATCTGAATCCAGATCATCGTATGTGTGGAAGATCTGAGATCTCAACCCACGAGGAATACGATTTAGTTTTATATACTGTTTTAGTGTTGCACCATCCCACCACTTGGAGAGTTCACTTTTCTTCAGTTTCTCCAGTCTGATGAATTTGCTTCTTAGGCCTTCACTCTGTGCGTGCATGCTAATACGCAAAGTTTGTTGAAGTGTGACCCCCTTCTCTAAATTGTCAAATAATTCCTCCGCCAGTTTCACTCTATCCATGATAGATCTCAGCGTGAAAACCTGGAGCCCAGCTGCCCCCCTATGTCAAGGCTATACTAACAGAAAGGGGTGTTATGTTAGGGTTAAGTGGGCGCTCGGGATCCTCAATCGAAACAGTTAGTGTTCAAAGATGAAAGGTGCCAACACAAGGGAAACACCCAAACCTCAAGGTCAAAGACCAGGTACACAGAGAAAACACAATGCGTGGCAACTCTCTCATCAAAGAAAATTATTTGCAGATGTTAGACAATACATGATCCAAATTACAATAGGGTTTGGAACAGCGAGTTTAGACATTGAAGTTGAAGGACAATTGAAAATTATAACAAATTGTGTTGAATTTATATTTAATGTTTTGATACAATTGTTACAAAATAATGAGAAATTCTCTGCCTGATATTATATTTAAATACAATTATTGCAGAATGGTGAAATATTCTCTGCCAACACGTGTTTCGCCAGGGAAGTCTCCTTTAAAATCCCAAACGACTTCTTCAGGGCTACAAATATCATAAACACAAAACAACAAATAAGAACCAAAATGCTCCAAAAATGATCACTTGAAATGTGATAGAGGAACCCAGAAACACCCAATATCTCTGCCAAAGCCAAAGCCAACATAGTGAGTGCAAAAGAAAGTATGTAATGCATGCACCACGCTACAATGAATTTATCCAAGTGTTCATTTAGCAACACCCAAATGGTGATGTACTAGCTCTCAAACAATTGGCATCAAACGTGATCCCTCAAAATTCATAGCCACCAGAAATCAAAACTCTACGTGTTACCATAAAACCAAACTTCCTACTGAAATGTAGAAAGGAAGGAAAGACGAAACTCGACAAATACCTTTTGATTAAACAAATCTCTGAAATTTCATGTTAGCCGACTGTTATTACACCAACAGTCATGGTTAATGCGATCTGGCATAAAGAACAAAAAGGATATAGAAGAAGGCCAAACGACCTGTTTTAATTTGCTTGCCTGCAAATATGCCATACAATTCCCAGTGAATTATCGTCACACAAAAGAGATACCTTCGTCCCAAATCAGTAAGGATAGAGAATAAATCCGTCTGTCTTATTCAGCTGAAAACAAAGTCAAAGGAGAAAGAGTCTAAATAACACATAAATAACGTGCTGTTACACACGTGTTATCATACACAGTCACTCAAGACTATCGATACAACCCACGTTTCAACAACTTGCCTCTGAAGTAAAGATGATGCCGTGTAAATGGCCGTATTAATGGCGTTATCGGTACGGAGCAGCACGACGCGAGTACGCGTCTCCTCGTTAACCAGTAAATCAACCCAGGAAGTAAAAATACTTCCGGGACCAGCGTCACAACGTAGAACCCTCAAGATAGAAAGAGGACTAATACAAAGCCAGTGGAAAATCAATTGTCGACTACATGAAAACCGGAAAAAAGGGTTAAGTACTCCAACACGCCAAACGAACCTAATTAGACACTAAAGGGCAACGTAAAGCGATAGAGGTTCCTCAATTCACAAGAATTAATAACACCAGAAAATTAGTAAACACCACTAACCATTAGTAAACACAATCTTGTACTAGGTGAGCATGTAAGGGACCGAGAATACGCTGGAAATTAAAGGAAAACACTAATCCATCATTGAAAAATATTAGACACATTCTTGTGTCAGGGAAGCAAATCAGGGACCAGGATTAACCTATAGAAAGAGAAAAAAAAGAGAAAAAACTTGTTTTTCTTTGCAAGTAACGGAAACTTATTAGACTGAATCCCATTAATCAGTTGTCAATGAGAACTGGAAGAAGTTTATGTGTCTTGATAAGTAATTTTACGAAAATGAAGATCTAGACCTCCACATAGAGAACTATGCGTATTTGAAGGTGGCCTATTGGAGAATTTTAGCTCATAGTTAACAGAAAAGAGTCCATCCTCGATGTGTAATAAATTTGCATACCACTAAAATATAGCAGGACAAAATACAAACACCAAAAACACAAGAGTGCTATTGAGCATACAAGAATCAATTTTACACAATTCACAATTATATTTAATAAGAAACTTTACAGTATACACTGGAATTGCACAACATCAGAAAACACCATTAAGTGATAGTACTATTTAGTAAGAATAAAATATATCAATCCCCCAAAAAGAACTCTAATTTCCTATCAGAATTGAGGCCTGATTCTACGGCCCTTAGTCTCAGAATCCAGAGAGATTCTTTCTTACGCAAGGCTAATTCTCTGTTGCCACCCCTCGGATCCTTAGGGATATGTTTTATTCCAAAAAAATAAAAGCTCGAGACACAATCAGCAATATGTGCTACTAAAGGATATCTTACGTCATTGTTCTTAAGTGATCTAACATGTTCCCCAATTCTGATCTTAAATTGGCGTATTGTACTTCCTACGTAAATCTTGAGACATTTACAACATATGATATAAACTACATGAGTGGTATTACAGTTAATCAATGTATTGATATTAAATTGTTTGCCACCCTCAAAAAACTCACTAATGTTGTGGCATGCCCACCGGCAAACTCCACAGCAACCACACTTAAAAAAAACAATCAGTTTTGTGGAAAGCCATGTTTTGTTAGTGGGGCTGGTGGAGAAACTGGGGCATAAAATACTCTTTAAATTCCTACCCCGCCTGTAAGTAGTTGAGACTCTAACAGGTAATAAATCTCTTGTAGACTCATCCTGTAACAACATGTTCCAGTGTTTCCTCATAAATCTCTCAAGGATCAGAGATGCATCATTGTAATCAGTTATGAATCTTATCTTATTCGAGCCATCAACCACCACTTGGCGTTCTTTGGTTTTCAAGATATCACCTCTTGTGAGATGTAAGGCTCTAGATTGAGCTCTCTTAATCAACTTCTTCGAGTAGCCACGTGTTGCAAATCTTTTACCCATATCTTCTATCTGGTGCCGGAAATCCTCATCTCGGCTACAATTACGTCTTGCTTTCACCATTTCCGCAAAGGGAATGGAAGCTATTTGGTGTCTAGGATGTGAGCTGCTAGCATGTAAGATAGAGTTACAAGCTGTTGTCTTACGAAAAAGTTTACTCTGGATTTTGCCCCCTGCAACAAAAATCTCCACATCCAAAAATTCAATGCTTACTGCACTAAACTGATATGTGAATTTGACATTCATGGTGTTAGAGTTAAAAAAACTGCAGAATTCCACTAATTTTTGTTCTCCACCAGTCCATAGTAAAAAACAGTCGTCTATGTAGCGTCCCCAGAACAGGATATAAGTTTGCCATTGAGCAGATGAAGGGCCCCATACCCATTTGTGTTCAAACCATCCCATAAAAAGATTTGCATAGGAGGGGGAGAACTTTGAACCCATGGCTACACCTTGCTTTTGTAGGAACCAAACATTATTGAATAGGAAATAGTTGTTAGTAAGAATAATGTTCATCATTTCAAGTAGCATCTCTGTGTGTGCCCAGAGACTATCTGATCTTTTATTGAGGAAGAACCTAACAGCTTCTTGTCCTAACTCATGATTAATACATGTGTACAAGGAGACCACATCCAGTGTCACTAATAGCATGTTATCCTCCCACTCAACATCATTCAATAGACTCAAGATATGTGTGGTATCTTTTATAAATGAGGGTAGATTATAAACTAAGGGTTGCAGAAAGCAGTCCACAAATTCTGAAAGTCTTTCTGTAGGACCTAGAATACCTGAAACAATTGGTCTACCAGGTGGAAAAGGTAGGCCCTTATGCACCTTGGGTAAAGTGTACAGGCATGGATATCTAGGTTGGTCTACTTTTAAATAAAGATACTCATCCCTATTAAGAAATCCCTTGTCCACCCAGGCACGTAGCTTGATATTAATTTTATAAGCCAGCCTGTCCATTGGATTGCCCTGAATTGCCTCATAGCATGTTATATCCTGCAACTGTGAAGAAATCTCATTATCATACCCAGCACCAACAAACCTACAATGTCCACCTGGACACCCCTCTCCACTGAAGATACATTGAAAACTATGAAGTTCATACACTCCTGCATTCCTGCAGACCCATGCACCCATCACATCTTCAACAGAGCTGCAGACACCATCCCTCCCAAGCTCTGCCTCACCATCAACTGCTCACTAGCTGCCACCACCTTCCCCGATGACTGGAAACACGCAGAGATCAACCCCCTCCTACAGAAACCCTCAGCTGACCCCAGAGACCTAAAAAACATCAGGCCCATCTCCCTACTTCCATTTCCTGCAAAAGTAATTAAAAAAGCAATCAACAGCCAACTCACCACGTTTTTAGAAAATCACAACATCCTCAACATCTCCCAATCCTGATTCAGATCAAACCACAGCGCCGAAACAGCCCTCCTGTCCACAACAGACGACATCCACTCCCATCCACTCATCCTACTTGATCTCTCAGCAGCTTTCGACACAGTCTCCCATCATACCCTGATAAGAAGACTCTACGAAGCCGGCATCAGAGACAAGGCCCTCAATTGGATTCAATCCTTCCTCTCCGGCAGAACACAATGAGTGAGACCCGCCCACTTCCTCGCAGAACCCACACCCACCACCTGCAGAGTGCCCAAAGGATCCTCCCTCAGCCCCACGCTGTTCAATGTCTACTTGGCCCGCTAGCCACCATCGTCAGAAGCTACAGAGTAAACATCATCTCCTACGCTGACGACACCTAACTCATCCTCTCCCTCTCCAATCAACCAGACAAGGCCAGACCCAGCTTCCTCGAAGGCATGAAAGCAGTCGCCAACTGAATGAGAGACAGCTGCCTTCAACACAAACAAGACTGAAGTACTCATCCTGGGCCCTCAACCCAATGCATGGAGCAACTCCTGGTGGCCACCCACTCTCGGAAACCTGCCCTCCCCTGCCAGCCAAGCCACCAACCTTGGAATCATCCTAAACCCCGACCTCCACATGAACATCAGATGAACACAGTCACCTCCACCTGCTTTCGCACCTGCCGCCTCCTACTCAAGACCTTCAAATGGATCCCCCTCGAACATAGAAAGACCATCACACGCGCCCTCATCACCAGCAGACTGGACTACAGCAATACACTCTATGGCGGAATCAACGAAAAACTCACCCGCAAATTGCAAAACATCCTGAAGGCCACCGCCAGACTGATCCTCAACCTACCCAGACACTGCCACATCTCACAACACCTACATACACTGCACTGGCTCCCCATAGAGAAAAGAATCACTTTCAAGATCCTCTCCTACACACACAAAGCCCTCCACAACACCGGACCAGCCTGCCTTAACCAGCTACTCAACTTCCACGTAATCCACAAGGCCCTACACACAGCCCAGCTCTCTCTCTCACAGAAGTAACCCCACATCAGGAAAACCAGAAAAGGAGGTCGCTCCTTCTCCTACCTCGCAGCCACCACCTGGAATGCACTACCCGTCCACATCAGACAAACCGCCTCCCTCCCCAGCGTCACGAAGGAATTGAAGACATGGCTTTTTAAATCCATCTCCGGTACACGCTACACTCCCCCCCAGCTCCTTGAGACCCTAACGGGTGAGTAGCTGCACTTTATATACACTGATTGATTGATTTGAATTTTCTCCAGAATCTCCTGGCATGGTAAAAGAATCCCCCCAATGCTGGCCTGTTCCCTTTCAAAGGCAGCCATCCTCTGGTTTAGACTCCACATCTGTATCTGCAAGAGAGAATTAAAAGTATATGATACTGCACAGCTGCTCATTGTTAGCTGTCTCTGTGGCATGTATGACACACTTTTTTGCTGATATGAGGCTGTTGTTGGGCACCCTTAGATCGTTTTTGTGCAGCTGGTGTTTTGTGTTGCAGCCTGCTCACTCTTCCAGAATTCACTGGCCTTCCACCTTTAGGTCAATGAAGGCATCTTATTGCCAGCCTAGCAATTCTCCTGATATGCATGTACTTGTCCCATATACCCTTAAATGTCCTTCCTATGCATCATGTCATAGAACCTAGGGAAAAAGAGTAAACACATATTTCATCAAGTTGCAAATGTACATGATTTTTTCACAATTTTGTTGACATTGTCATGCTATCATAAGTGCAAATCCAGACCTACACCAAATGATGAAATACAGATATGGACAATGCCAGCATCAGTGCAAAGACATCTCCCATTACAACATGTGAAACTGACTCAAATTAGGTTAATATAGATCTACAATATGTAGCATAATATGACAGCAAGCACATCACTAACATTAATTTTTAATTATGACAATGTGTCAATAGTAAGTGGTGGACATACTTCAGAATATGCTAAGAAAACATGACAAATGTGACTGCTACAAACAGAGAAAACCAATTCCAGTTCTCCTTTCCTCATTGGCTAAGACTCTGTTCCCCACCTTAGTGATGGTATTCCCAGTCATCTGCAAGAAAGAACTAGAATTGTTTTTCTCTGTTCATAGCAGTCATATTTAGTTGTGTTTTTCAGGAAGTCCTAGGGAGATGTGTGAGTGTGTTCTCCTTCTTTCTGTTGTTTTGTGATTAGAGTACATGCTTCATATATGTACACTTTTGGTGTTGGTCTAGTATCAGTCATGGGGGGAATTGGTCACAAACATGGAAGGCTCTCTCCTGGAAGACTTTAATTTTGAACACTTCACCAATTTAGCCTCAGGCAAATACATTGATTTCCGACATTAGACATATGGAAAACACTTATATCAATACCATTATAACCTTTATATATCTATTGTTATGTATGCTCCTTTTCACTGGTCTGCATTCATGTGCACAAAAATAAAATTTGTAAAAGCATCTCAGGAGTTGATGTATGCATTCAGGAGTAATCATAGGTACAATAACTTAAGTGGGTACAATGCAATGCCCCTTGCAACATAATGAAGGGGTGTCTGCTGTGCATACAGGATTTTTATGTGCAGGAAGGAACACCTTCCTGCACAAAACAATCCTGAGAGGCATATCCTTTTTCTATGTGTGCTGACAAATGCAGCAAACATAGAGTGAAGAAGTGACAAGGAGAAATAAAGATATGTCTCCTTGTTTTCCATCACCTGAGAAGGTATATTTATTTTGGACATTCCCTAGCCTACTTGTTCTGTTAACTCTGGAAATGCATCATAGACCATGGAAATTGCATGAGAACACCCATTTTGTGCTGCATTGCCATACTCTAGATTTATGGAGTCCCTCAGGGCCTCGCGAGGTGGCCTTGCGTGGCTTCATGAATCACACGTAAGTTTTGGGTTGCTGTCGAACCATGTTGAGTGGTGCACGTTTGACACCAACTGGCTCATTAAAAGTCCCTGCATTGTGCAACAGTCAGGCAGTTTGGAGATGATTTATACAACACCATGGATCAATAGAGCAGCAGGCCTGCAGCTATGCAGCCACCAACCTCAGTGTAATTGTTCCTCTGTCACTCCATTTCACATAGGTATGACATGGACTTTCCTGAGCATGTCTCAGGCACCCCTGAGAGAGGATTACAACACCCATACCTCAGGTAAATGTTTAAAAAAGCTGATTCATACATAATTAACTAATTAGACTAACTCCCTTAATGAAGCATATGTTGAGATGTCATTTGTGCACTTTCATGTGTCAAAATCATGATGTGGCTAAACTTTTTGGGCAGGTTTCCAGTAGAATATTAGTTTGCTAGGATAATGCTACCTGACTTGCTGGAGACTCTTTGAGAATCCATACGTAATGGTTTCTGTCACACTTCATGAGGAAGGCTCAGACTGTCATGCTCCTGAATCCTAGCGAGGATCAGTTTGAACTCTGTTTTTATCACCCCTGTCCATGCTGGGGATAGACATTAAGGTCCTGGCAAAGGCCCTGGTGATGCACTTGGGCTTGGTGGTACCTTATCTGGTACATGATGACCAGTGTGGCTTTATGCCTGGTATAAGAATGCAGAAGTTGCTGGAGGCTATCCCATGTGCTTCACTCGGTGGTAGGCATGGACCTGGCAGCCAGGGGGATGACACGAGACATTGAGAAAGCCTTTAATACTCTCAGCTGGGGTTATCTTTGGGAGGTGTTGCAGCTGATGGGGCTGGGTCCTGTGTTCCTTTTGTGGATATAGCTACCTTACTCCCAACCTGTAGTGTGCATCTGCAATGGGAATGTGGACTCTGAATGCTTCAATATTGAGTGGGGCACACAGCAGGGATGTCCATTGTCCTCTATTCTTTTCACATTGGCAATGGAGCCTCTGGGTATTAGATTCCACCTAGACATGTCTTGAATGGATGTGGTGGTGACATACTCATGTTGTCTCCCTATACAAATTACTATACATCACTCACACTGAGAAATTGGTGCCTGCATTATTGGAGGCAACAACTGCGTTCAATTAGGTCTCTGGACTACACGTTAGTTGCCAGAAGTTGGTGCTTTCCCTCCCAACTGGTCTAGGGAGGGTTTAGATACAGCTATCCTCCCTATGACGGTGCTCCAATGGGAGTGTGATCACTTCTGATACTTGGATATACAGGTTGGCCATTCTGCCCTTGTCAATTACAGCCTGAATATGGGTGGGATCCTTGACCACCTTCAAGCCTTAATCTTTTTCTGGAATTGCCAACCTCTCTATTATGGGCAGAGTGTCTTGGAGTAGGATTGTGGTGACCCACACTGCCTTTATGTACTGCAGAATTCCCTCTGATGTACTCCGCAGACTACATTTACCCGACTGAACATCTTTCTGGTGTCCCTAGTGTGGGCCAGTAAGTGAAACTGAGTGAAGTTGGAAGTACTGAAATTGGAAAGAGGGCACAGGCCAAGACCTTCCAGACAGGCAGATGTATTACTATGCTGGTGCACTGCAATACACTGCTCAGTGGTGTGCAGATGACCTGAAAAGAGAGAAGGCACTGCTGGTGGATTGGGGTTCTGAGGCAGACCTTCATGGGTGTTTGATGAGGGGATTGAGAGTACTGGATGACTGCCTGGTTATTGTCCGATATGTTGCAGATGCCTGGGAACAAACTGTCACACATATGCTTCGTATATCCCAGTATACCAGGCTCTTTGCTGTTAAATGGCCAACCTGCTTCCTGTGGATAAAATCTGTGATGGATTTCATGGTACGATGGGGGAATGTACCTCATCAAGGGACTTGCATTTCAGTAGAAATTTCCTTACTCTGGTGGAGGCGATGAATTTATTTCAGTTGCACCCCACCAATTCTGGCAGTATGCGAGGGGGTTCCACATGGCACACGAGGTCTGGGTCAGTTTCCCAGCTGAACCGGAGGAGTTGCAGAGACTGCAGCGGGTGCCGGACCAAGGCTCATTCAGGGCTTGATCTCCTCTATATATGAACCCTTGAAAGCTGAATGCAGGATCGAAATGGGGGGATCTGTGACAAATGACTGAGTGAATTGCCTGAGCCCTCACAGATGGTAAGTGGGGACAGTCTTTTCATAGGTCCAGGAAGTAGCTAGCAGCGCCAGTTTAAAACTCACACAACTTTATTACTTACACTGCACCTACCTAACTCCTCAGCAGCTGCACAGATTCAATGTAACACTGCCTCCGGCTTGTCCCTGATATGGGGTTGAGCCAGCAGCATTTCTCCACATGAAGTAGTACTGCAATAATTTACAGAGTTAATTAAGGACGTCATGCAGATCCCGATAGAGGCTTCGATTCAACATTGCCTGCTGGGAGTGTTACCGACCCCACAACGTGGGACTCTGATGAAACATCACCACAGATTCAAAAAAGCATAAATCCTGTAGGCCTGCTTATATTTTCTGTACTCTCACAATAATATGCATCTGTGACAATTCTAAACATTTCTGTGGACACGTTCTGTTGTGTTGCCACACACTGTGATTTGCTTCCAGGTGATAAAGACCTCCCCATACACATCACGATGTTACAACTATCATGAATTACACACAGACATCACAGATCTACAACCACTAAAACTGTACGATAAACACAATGACATCCCAGTGCACTTTTGGAAAATGAACACTCTTGGCACACATATGTATGAATTGTATGATTATGGGATGCAGGTATTCAGGCTGAGCTAGATGGATGTTAAACAATGGTGGTGCATTCTCTAGGACAGGGAAGTGTTGCCCACCCTGCTGCCAGCGCAACAAAAATGAAAAATAAAATGGTAATAAAACCATTTAATTACCATTTTTTTTCTTCAGTGCAGCCTGTCAGCCTGAGCCAAGCTGTGTGGTGGGGCATCACTGCTGAATGGCAGCATGGGAGCAGGAGTGCACTCCAGTTTAAAGTGCACATGTCACTTTAGCTGGCTGTCTTGTGACGGCCAGCCTGACATGCACACATTGAACCTCTCCACCCGAGGTGTCTTAAACAGCTGGGTGCAGTGCAGGCACAGGCCCACAGGACCTGAAGGTGTCCAACTAGCATGGTCCAGCCAATACTGCGCAGCATGAGTGTAGCACCAGGATTGGTAGAGGGAAGTTGACTCAGAGACCCACATGCAATCGGATTAAAGGACGGAGAGGACTGGAGTAGGTAAGTATTTGTTTAGTTACTGTGCTGTTTTATTTTGTTTTACACACTGCTAGGCACTGTGAGGAATTTGCACTGTCTTCAGCCTTAACTCCAGAGCTCCTAATTGTGACCCGTTATAAACACTGTTCTTAACAGATCATGTTTGACACTTTTAGGTTTGGGCCTAATGGCATTCATGATTGCCCCACTATTTTAAACAGAAAGCAGCCACCACTGATCTTGAAGGCCAGAGCTAGCTAACATTATATGTCTGAAGCATGCCTCAGGTTTGAAGTTTTAAGTACTGCTGGCCATCTTCATCTCAGGAACCATGACAAGCATAAAACCATTGCCCATAGTCATAACAAAGTTGACCTGCAATAGGAAAGGACAGGTATCCACCAAATGTAGCATTGTAAGGGACCATATCAAACTTTTCATAGCGCTTAACACAAAGTGTTGACTAGCTGCAATGCATGCAATCGTTTGACATGGTGCAAGGGTGCATACCTTGTAAGCAGTTGTGTATTGTTTTGTACTGGAAGGGGAACCTTTCTACACAAAAACAAAATTCTGGAGCCATTTTCAGATGTGTGCATGTGCTACACTATGCAGCTCACATAGGAAATTTAAAATCAAAGGGAATTAAATATATATCTCCTCCTTACCCATTACCTGAACAGGTCTAGCATTTTTGGAGCATTCCCTGGCCTCTCACGTATGTGACATCTGATAATGATTCAAAATCCATGTTTGTTCAATGTGAACACACATGCACAACTCATAGAACAGCCCTTGGGGCAAGGTGTAGCAATGATGCAATTAGCCCTGTGTTGCATTACACTGGATTATGAAGCCACTATTAGGCACACAAAGTGGCCTTGTGTTGCATCAAAAATTGCAATTTAAGTTTAGCCTTGCACTAGAAGCAAGTTGCATGGCACAATATCCATCGTACACATTAACAAATCAGCCACTTTGATGTATAAGCTTATCCTAACTGATATAGCAGATAGTTCAAGTATACATACCTATGGGGCCTCAAATCCCAAATAGAACAGGTCTACCAGATCAGCCTCACATGCCACAACATCAGCTCACTGATGCTGCAGTTAGGAGATGGTGCAATCTTCTCCACATACAAGATCCATCTGCCAATGCACCTATTCTCAACTGCTTTGGCTGAATCTACCCTCCAATGCCACTGTGTGTGGCAGGTAGCACATAATGAGCCAAATGAGCCTCCAAACTCTCCCTCAGCAATATTCTTTACCCTACCTTTCCAAAACATTACCCAATTCCTCCTTAACAAGCTAAACTAAAAATAATCAACTAGTAACTATACCTAATCTACAAAAATATATTTTTTTTACAAACGCTTGACAGTACAAAGACATGTTCTTATTCACAACTGATACAGGACAGGGACAGACCAGACACCATCTAGACCAAATACTCTGATAAATCCACCAGACAAACTCCAAAGAACACCAACAACAGGCTGACACTTTAAGACTGTAACAGACAGTTAAACTAATTTTTCATACTTCCTAGTATGCAGCCAGCTACATCCACTGCATCAATTCCTGGGTGTAACCAGCATGTTTTTGACATTCCCATTGATTTTTCTCATCGCTATACAAATATACATTGTGTGATGGATGCACTGAGTGTTTCACTTCTGTAGCTACAGTAAGTTACACACAATGTCAGCGATGCACGGGTTATGACCCAAGCAAAAGGTGCAATGCGTGGGTTAGGCCCAGCGCAACAGGGATAGAGCGTGGATTCAGACCCGCAAAACAAGGGGCGATCTGCAGGTTGAGACCTGTACAACATGGGCACTGTGCAGAATCTATGGTACAAGTGTGGCATCTGCTGGAGCAAGCACATTGGGACCACTTCATTCATTCAGGACTGAGGTGGCACCACATTCCAGTGTCAAGGTGCTGAAGCAGGTGGTTGGAAGTCTATCATATCCATGAAACTTCATGACTGGAGGCCAGACAGACTGCCCTTGGATCACTGTGGGTGCAAGGATGATGAATGTGCAGTCCTTATCACCCAGCCAAGAGAACAGCTGGCATTATGGAAGCAAATCAAGGTAGGAATACAGAAAAGAATACTCACACTTCAATTTTAATTTGCACTATCAGGGAACACACCTGGATGCCCACCACAGTCATATATGCATGTGAAGTTTGAACATGGGGCCTATGCACCACTCTTTTAGATTCACTATTCAGCCCTATTGCTTATGCCAAGGCCCTTTCCTACTGATCTATCATGGATGCAATGCATATTTACAGGAAGCACAGAGACAGATTACCTCCTACATACTGCAGTGTATGTCCATCGACTGTGAAACTCCATCTTATGTGATTCCTCTAATCTTTATGTCTGGACAATGCGCTCATGTCTTACCCAAAAGATTGGCAATGCCCTCCATGTAATATAACGGGGCAGCCACTTCTGCAATCCATGTGCTGTCACAGGACATTTACTAACCTATAATCCACATGAATCATGCTGCTACCAGCATAATGAATAATATCACATTTTCTGTAATATTATTCACCTACCCAGGTCCCAGGGTACTGGGTTGTCCCGTTTTTTCAAAATGAAGCCACCAGCGTAGTGACATGCAGCACACATATACAGTCTGTTTAGTTTCACAGTACCTTTGTACTGTACTAGAGTGTGTCATATTGAACACACACTACTAGCACACATTAACCATGTCCACACTATTCCACATTTCATATCTGTTGTGTATGCCTCCAAAAGCACATGCACTCTAGACTTGATTTTTTTTTCCTCCACACATTTCAAGATCAAGCCGATGTTGTGCAGCGGTGAGTGCAACACACAGCAACAGGACTTGAGAAGATGTGAGTGAGCAAGTAGGCCTCATTGTAGTGAACCAGGGCTGAATGGATACATTGGCTCCTACTGTGCGCTACACAATATGCTGCCACACCATTTTACCTCTGTCTGACTCCTGGAGACAGCAGAAGTGAACATCAAGTATGAGTACAGGTCTTTGTGTGGACTTCCTAATCAAACCAGACTGCAATCTATGGCACCAACCTAAGTAATGGAACACATGCATATTCCATGTTTCACTTTGGGAATGTTACAAAATTATTGAGCCACATGACTATGCAGTTGGGCAGTCAGTCCAGCGGCACACTATTCTTACCAGGCAGGGGGAAATGTACAACCCAACACCTCTACTACATCATGTTTTAAGAGTTTGTGGATGTGCACATACATTTGTGATTACATTTTGCCATGCAGGCTTCACACTTTACCCTTCCCTGTCTTTGTAATGTAATGTGATCATTTGCAAACATCTACCTTATCTTAATATTCTGGTTACTGCCACTCATTGCTACTTCAGCAGCATATTATCTTTTCTTACAGACCTTTGATCCTCCTTGCCTTGCTGTGTAAGGCATGGCAAATGTGTATTGTGTCAACTGTGACCAAACGTGGTATTTACATCAATCAGCCCAGGAAACGTGTTGATCAATCAACCAATCAGGTGGGTCTTGTATAGCGTGGCTTGTCACCCTGGGGGTCTTCAGGCGCTGGTGGGTTCTGCAAGCCTCTCTTGGAAGGTGATGGTGGTCGAAAAGCCAAATCTTGAGCCTCTCTTGGAAGGTGATGGTGGTCCAAAAGCCAACTCTGAAGTCCTTCAGAGATGGAGAGGTACACAGTTGGAGGTTGTTCCAGGACTTGGCTGTGATATGGGAGAAGAAGGGACCTTCACAGCAGTCATGATGTATGAGAGGGACGTGAGCAAGAACGAGGGTGGAGGTTGGGAGTTCTTTGGTCGGTTGGTGGAATGTAAAGTGGTTGTTGATGTAGGTGGGCTGGAATTGTGGAGGGCTTTGTAGGTGTGTATGTGAGGAGCTTGAAGAGGCATCTTTGCTGGACTGGGAGCCAGTGGAGAGCCCTGGGATGGGGGGGTAATTCTGGTCCTTCTGGCGAGGTAAAAAATGAGAATTGTCGCTGAGTTCTGGATGGCCTGGAGGTGTTTCAAGAGCTGTTTGGTAGTTGCAGTGTAGAGTGTGTTACCATAGTCAAGTAGGCTAGAGATGAGGACCTAGGTGAATGTCTTCCTGGCTGAGATGGGGATCCATCGGAAGATCTTGTGGAACATGCAGAGGGTATGGAAGCGGGCAGAGGAGATGGTGATCTGTTGATTCATGGTCATTTGGGTGTGCACGATGCATGCGTGTCCGGCGGAGCTGGGTGGGGAGCCGCCAAGTGTCATCCAAAGGGGAGGGCTTGTTCCAGAAGAGGAGGACCTCTAGTTTGTCTGAGTTTCAGGCACTTGATCTTAATCCAGTTGGCAAAGTCGGTCATGGTGTTTTGGAAGTGGGGTCTTATGGTGATGGCATTGTCTGTGAGGGATAAGACAAGCCCTGGGGGATGCCACAGATTATGTCTGTGGGTGCAGAGGTGAAGGGTGATAGGTGGATCCTCTATGTTCGGCCGGTGAGGAAGAAGGTGATCCAGTTGAGTGTGTTGCCTTGGGTGCCAATGCAGTGGAGTCTGGTGACAAGAGTATGGTGGGAGATGATGTTACGTTTGTGCAGTTTTGTGGATCCCAACACATGCATAAATGCATTCTTTACAAATGTCATTTGGACATCTATAACTGAAACTAGGCCTTTGTCCATGACAGCTGCCTCCCATGATCTGTGATAATATCTGCTGCCACATTTGCCATTCTGCATGACAACTCATACGTGAGACAGAACAATTAAGAGTTTGCCTCTGATACAGAATTTTTGGGTGATTTGCTATCCATTATCGACTGAGGACCATATGAAATACACTTTGATGCTGTAGAAAACAGCAAGACACCTACCTGGGCTGCACTGCACTGCTTGAGAGGGTGAGTATAGGAATGGCCTATATCTATCTAGTTATATGCCAATCATGTCCTGTCCTTTTCATGCAGTGCACTGCATCACGATGACTTGCTACGTTGATTTTGTCATATTTGAAGTTATGGCTCCATGTTGATCTGCAGCTCAGACAACATCATTCATACATGTTGTGGCCTAATTCTAGTTGACAAGATGTGAGTGACTGTATTTGTAAATTGACATTTACTCATACACAATATTATCTATGAGATAGGAACAAGTATTTATTTGATGATATGTTGACATATAGGCCTTCATTACAACCCTGGCGGTCTGTGTTAAAGTGGCGGTAATACCGCAAACAGGCCAGCAAGAAAAAAAAATGGGATTACGACCGTGGCGGAAACCGCCAACATAGACAGCCACTTTAACACTCCGACCGCCACGGCGGTAGAAACAAACAGCGCGGCAGACACCGCCAACAGACAGGCGGAAGACAAAGTACTGCCCACTGTATTACAAGAGGCCTATCTGCCACCGTTTCCGGGGCGGAACCAACGCTATCAAAAGCACAGCGGAAACAGTACACAGAAGGGAAAACACTCACCTCTCGACACCCAACGAGGAACCAGGACGCCATGGAGCCCGAACTTCAGGTGTTACACATGTTGGTTTACCTTTCTTTCTACCAGGAGTACGAACGGCGGTGGCGGCGACCAAGGTGAGTACTGCACCTACAACACAGGGAAGGGGGGAGGAAAGAGAGTGACACACACATGCAACATGCAACACCCCCACCCTCACCCTCACCCACAACAACATACACACAAATACATGCAGCAACATTACCCATACACGCCCCCACCCCCTGGAAGAACGCAAGGACAAAAGGAAATGATTGTAACGATTGTAATCATGAAAAGTCCATTAGTCAAAACTCCAAATTCAGTATATACAAATATGTGCACCAACTACACAAGTCCGGATAGTGTACTAATCATTGTCCGTGGACCACTGGGCCAAAAATGCATGGATGAAGCCCACACATGATACCTGACTCGAAACGGAGAGAACACTGCTGGGGCATCTGATCGAAAATACACAGGCACCTCAGGAGGGAGGGGGGCGACTCAGCCTGATGATGCTGCACAAGGGGGCTCCATGCCCATTGTTGTATCCTGGGGAGTGCAAAGCCACAGTCTCTCAAGTCTCTCCAGTGGGTGGGTTGCCCACTGCTTTATCCTGGGGAGTGCATAGCCACAGTCTCTCAAGTCTCTCCAGTGGGTGGGTTGCCCACTGCTTTATCCTGGGGAGTGCAAAGCCACAGTGCTTCATCCTGCCTAGGACTGAGGTAGTGGATGTATCTCTCCACTGGTTCTGGAGGGGGCATGGAGCCCAGAGTGCTTCATCCTGCCAAGGACTGAAGAAGTGGATGTATCTCTCCACTGGTTCTGGAGGGGGCATAGTGCCCAGAGTGCTTCATCCTGCCAAGGAATGAGGTAGTGGATGTATCTCTCCACTGGTTCTGGAGGAAGCCTGGTGCCCAGAGTGCTTCATCCTGCCAAAAACTGAGGTAGTGGATGTACCTCTCCACTGGTTCTGGAGGGGGCCTGGTGCCCAGAGTGCTCCACGTGCAGTGTGGCCGGTACAATTCCCTCACCTGAGTGTGCGTACCACGAGATTGGCGTGGTTCAGGTAGCATGATACGCCATGGAGGCAGCGACATACCCCATACTGCTGCAGCTGCGCCTTCCACCTGCAGGTGCAAATAGTGATGGATGTCATGCCTCATGGATGCTGCACAGGGTCCAGGAACTCTCCTCCATCCTCAGACAACTGACCACTGGGGATGGTAGCCATGTCAGCGGTGGTGCCTGTGTCCGAGAAAGCCGCAGGGCCGGTGGTGGTGCTTGCGGCGGTGTCTGTGGCGGCTGTGCTTGCGGCGGTGTCTGTAGCGGCGGTTCTGGCGGCGGTGCATGGGTCAGCACCTGCTGAGGGACACAGCAGGACGTCTCATGCAGCCTTGGATGGCTGCCCACTGGGGAAGAGGCTGGGGACTGTTGCTGAGGCTGTAGACGTGCCGGGGGATGCAGATGGCGGTGCTTGCGGCAGTGTCTGTCGTGGCAGTGCTTGCGGTGGCATCTGTGGTGACGGTACTGGCGGCGGTGCTGGTGGCGGTGCATGGGTCAGCACCTGCTGAGTGACACAGCAGGACGTCTCCTGCAGCCTCGGACAGCTGCCCACTGGGGAAGAGGCTGGGGACTGTCGCTGAGTCTGTAGACGTGCTGGGGCGGTGCAAGTGGCGGTGCAGGTGGCGGTGCAGGTGGCAGTGCAGGTGGCGGGGCAGCTAGCGGGGTTTACCGCCGTACAGGTTGGCGTGGTCGTGGACAGAAAATGTGACACTGGTCCCTCAGTCGGTGCCACCATGCCCTCTCCTGACCTGCTCTTCTGCTTTTGGGCCTTCCCCAGCTTTGATGGTGCCGCAGTTGTCTTGCCACTATCCCTTTTGTTTTTTGCTGAGCCCTTGGTGGCTGGTAGTTTTGGCTTCTCCCTCAGGGATGTAGGCACTTTTTTCACCTTGGCAGGTGGTGGAATGTCCTTGTCCTTGCTACGTGGCACACTGGCAGCCCTGATGGGTGGCGCACTCGATGACCCCGCAGTTGCTGGCACCACTGTGCCTGGGGTTGTGGTGGCTGAGGTGCTGGGCTGGGACCTGGAAAGCCTGGCCCTAGGGGAAGGATGGGGGGGAGGTGTAGGGAAGAGGTCAATGTTAGCTAGGAAGAGTTTTTTAGGCACACTGGGACGGGAAGATGGAGGGAGTTTGGGAGTGGAGATAGTGGTAGTGGTTGTAGGAGGTGTAAGTCTGCTGAATTTGGGTGAAGGTGCATGGGCTGGAGGCTGTTGTGAGCTGGATGGCTGTTGGGTGGGTGTGTGCCTGCGTTTGTGTACTTTGGGAGGAGGGCACACTGACACATTGGGAGAGGACACTGGGGATGTGTGATTGGTAGTGGGGTTGGTGAGTGCACATGAGCGGTGTGTGGTGATGGAGGTAGTGGCTGAGGATGTAGTGCATGCAGGTGTGAGTGGAGATGAGACAGGGAGGGAGGAGGAGGACATGGAGGAGGGGGCCATAGTGGAGGCTGTGGATGTTGCTGTGTCTGCATGGGTCTGGTGCTTGTGTGAGTGCCTGTGGGATGTGTGCTGCTTATGTTTGCCATGTCCACTCTTGTGTGTTGATGAGTGTGCATGCTGGTCTGATGGTGTGCTTGGGATAGGTTGAGGTACAGGGGATTGGGTCTGGGTGGAGGAAGTTGGGGGGGGGCTGGACACAGGGACAATGGCTGCCATCAGTGCTGAGGCCAGAGCCTGAAATGTTCTCTGTTGGACTGCCTGCCCAGAATAAATGCCCTCCAGGTATGCATTTGTTTGTTGCAAATGCCTCTCTACAACCTGGATGGCATTCATAATGGTAGATTGCCTAACAGTGAGGGATCTCAGGAGGTCAATAGCCTCCTCACTGAGGGCAGCAGGCTGACGGGGGCAGGGACTGAGGTGCCTGGGGCAAGGGAGATGCCCACCCTCCTGGGTGAGCAGGCACGGGACACACGCTGAGGGGCTGCTGGGAGGGCGGTGCTGGTAGGGGGGTGGCGGCTGTACCTGTTGAAGTGGTAGGCACATAGGTGCCCGCCACCGCAAGGGAGCTCCCATCAGAGGAGGAGTCGCTGTCACTGCTGTCTGCTCCTGTCCCTGCCGTGGAGCTCCCCTCGCCCTCCGTCCCACTGTGGCTTCAGACTCCGTTGCTTCACCCTCCAGGGCCAAGTGGGTTGCAGCTCCCTCCTGCTCCGGTGCCAATGCTCCTCTGCCTGATGATGCTATTGCACACAAGAACAGGGAGACCACAAAAAGGGGGGAGGAGACAGAAGAAAGACATGTTCAGTGCATGCAACACCACTATAGTTGGCGGACACAACACACAGGGAGCAGCCCTCTGCACTACGCCGTGCACTGACAGTTCCTATAAAGTTCAGCTGACCATGGGGTACGAGGCCTAAGGCCAATTGCTGCACACCTGGAAGTCACAGGAGCCTGACTAGATGTAGATGGCTCTTACCACTGGTGGGTTTGGGGTGCCACATGGCCTGCCTCACAAGAGACCTTGCCTACCAAGTTTGCCCTGGCCTAGAGGAACCCACTGCCCACCTTCCCCACTCAGACACCTCGTAATGCGCGCTGAGTCTGCTGAATGAGAGTGTGCTCACCCCCTTGTGGCTGCTGTGATGCACTCAAGCGCCCATCGAACTCCGGATAGGCTACCGCCAGGATCCGGAACATCAGGGGGGTCATGCTGCGACGGGCATCTTTCCCACGTTGGGAGGCCATCCCCAGCTGGGCCTCCGCTGTCTTCTTGCTCCAGCGGCGCAGGTCCTCCCATCTTTTATGGCAGTGGGTGCTCCATCTGTGGTAGACCCCCAGGGTCCGGACGTCCTTGGCGATTGCACGCCAAATACCCTTCTTCTGGTGGGCGCTGACCTAGAGGAATGGTACAGGGGGAAAGGAAATTACTTACCCGTCCGGACCGTCACACTCATTGCCCCCCAGTTCCCACCCATGCCCTGACGCACATACAATCCCCATCCGCACATGCAGGCCTCAGCCCCCCCATGTATCTTCCATCCACACCACTCAAAACAGGCATTGCCCATGCAGCATGCTCACAGTGTACTCACCTGTTTGTCTGGAGGACCGTACAGTTGCGTGTACTGGGGGAGGACCCCATCCACTAGTTTTTTCAACTCCTCCGAAGTGAAGGCAGGGGCCCTTTCCCCAGACACATGAGCCATTGTCACTTCCAGACACAGGTCACAGCAGCACTTGCAGTGTAGGTCCTCTCCTGTTGAAGGTCAGTATCAAGTGAGTGAACAGACAGAAAATGGCGGTCATGTTCGCGGCGGTGCGTACCGTCACTGCCGGCGTACATCGTCATTGGTTCCTCTGACCCATAGGGCCCAATGTTAACCAAAGCAGAATTACCCCGCGGTCTTTGACCTCCCACGGCGACGGTGTACAAGGCCAGCGTAGTTACCTCATATCCCCTTGTCCCACCTTACAGGTCAGGCATCCGCCATTTCAGGAGGCCACATGGGATGGATGTTAACTGCGTCACACCTATCTAGGCCGGGAATATAGACAGATAACGGCACATTGTGGATTAATAACTTTTCTGCAAATAACCCATTTTGATACCTCAGTGTTGGATGACTCTCTGCTCGCTGTTCTCCTCCATAGGACACATCCGATGGGGCAGGTGATGAGATGGCGGGATCCTCCGATGTACAGACTCCTGGTGGACCTGTTGACAATGGAAGAGAGACACATCCTAGTCTCATACAGACTTGATCGTGCAACAATCCAGGAACTGTGTGACCAGTTGGAGCCAGACCTGATTTCATCTATCCGCCATCCCACAGTAATCCCCCCCTAGTGCTGGTCCTGTCTGTACTCCATTTCATGGCCAGTGGCTCTTTTCAAACAACAGTGGCCATGGCATCAGGGATGTCCCAGACAATGTTCTCTAACGTGTTGTCCAGAGTGTTGTCTGCCCTGCTGAAATACATGCGCAGCTACATCGTGTTCCCTCAGGTGGAGGATTTGCCCACAGTGAAAGGTGACTTCTATGCCCTGGGACATATCCCTAACATCATTGGTGCCATTGATGGTACACATGTGGCATTTGAACACCCCGCAGGAGTGAACAGGTGTATAGAAACCAGAAGAGCTACCATTCGATGAATGTGCAGATGGTGTGTTTGGCAGACCAGTACATCTCCCATGTCAATGCCAAGTATCCTGGCTCTGTGCATGACGCTTACATTTTGAGGAACAGCAGCCTCCCTTATATGATGGGGTAAATCCAGAGGCAATGTGCGTGGCTAATAGGTGAGGCCTAGGTCCCAATACAGTTGACATAGGTGTCTGGGTATGGGGCTGTCCCTAAGGGTTAGTGTGTGTCTAACAGTTGTCCCTCGACATTTGCAGGTGACTCTGGTTACCCCAACCTGTCATGGCTACTGACCCCAGTGAGGAATCCCAGGACAAGGGCAGAGGAACGCTACAATGAGGCACATGTGTGAACTTGGAGGGTAATCGAATGCACCTTCGGCCTCCTAAAGACCAGATTCAGGTGCCTCCATCTGACAGGTGGCTCCCTATACTACTCATCGAAGAAGGTGTGCCAGATAATCATGGCCTGTTGTATGTTGCACAACCTGGCTTTGCGATGGCAGGTGCCTTTTCTGCAGGAGGATGGGCCTGATGGTGGTCTTCTGGCAGCTGTGTAGCCTGTGGACAGTGAAGAAGAGGAGGCAGAATCAGAGGATATCGACAACCGAAACAAAATCATCAGGTAGTACTTCCTGAGTGACACAGGTAAGAAGATGTCACTGCTTCCCATATCTCATACTATTGTTTGAGCTAGCATAAGTCTGTCATTTTCCTTTAGTATATGGAACCTGACTTGTCACTTTGACTTTCCATTCCACAGATCAGGCTCCCACTTTGTGCCCTCTGCTATGTTTACTGATGGCCTACAGCTGTGTTACATTGGTATGTGAACAAGTACATTGACATTGCTGTATTCCATAGTTATTGCAATTACACATTTGTGAAAGCACAGACTGACTCCAGATTGTTCTGTGATTGAAGTGTGTTTATTCCTGTGCTAATAAGCGGAGGGGGTTGCTAAATGGGCTGGGGCCGTGGTGGGGGAATGTCCATGGCAGAGTACAGTCTATTTGTTTCACAGGTACATTGTTCAAAGCGGCAGAATAAGTGGAGCAATGGCAGTTTAAGAATGGACAGGGTGACATAGTGGGACAGAAGAGTGACATTCAGGGGGGTCTCATTTCCTGGTAGGGGTCTTGGCAATGTTCTTTGTCTTGTTCCTGTTTCTCAGGGACAGTTTGCGGGGTGGTTCTCCATCTGCAGGGGGTGGGGTGCTAGTGGCCTATTGTTCCTGTGGTGGTGCCTCCTGTCCACTAGCGCCAGCGGAGGTGGGGGGCTGTTCATCATCCAGACTAGTGTCAGGGGCCCCTTGTTGTTCCACTGTGTCCCTCCTGGTGTTGAGAAGGTCTGCCAGCATCCCTGCAATGGTGACCAGGGTGGTGTTAATGGACGCCAAGTCCTCCCTGATCCCAAGGTAGTGCTCCTCCTGCAGCTGCTGGGTCTCCTGAAAATTGGCCAGTACCATTGCCATCGTCTCCTGGGAATGATGGTAAGCTCCCATGATGTTGGAGAGTGCCTCGTGGAGAGTGGGTTCCCTGGGCCTATCCTTCCCCTGTCGCACAGCAGTTCTCCCAGCTTCCCTGTTATCCTGTGCCTCTGTCCCCTGAACCGTGTGCCCACTGCCCCCAATGTTGTCCTGCGTCCTTTGTTAGTGGGAGTGCCTGGGTTCCCTGTAGTGGTGGACACACTGCTGATTGATGTGTCCTGGGGAAAGAGGGATGGGCCTGCTGGGTGGGTGCTGTGGTGGTGTTTCCTGATGGGGAGGCTCTGTGGTGGCTTGTGCCACTGGCAGGGGAACCAACAGTCCCAAGGTTCCAGATAGGCCGGGCTGGTCATCTTGATCCAGGCGTGCAGAGCTGGTGTCATCACTGTGGGCATCTTCTGTGGGGGGACTGGATATGTCTGGCACCTCCTGTCCGGTGACATTGGGTAGGGGTCCTGTTGGGGTGTAAATGCATAATTATTGTATTTGTGTGTGCCGTTGTGTGCAATGGGTGAGTGACCCTCTACTCCAGTGCTTGCATTATTGGCTTGGTCCTTGTGTGATTGGTGATTTTGGGGCATGAGTGAGTCTCTGCACTTGACATGCTTGGGTGATGGGTGTCCATGCATTGGTGTTTCAGGCAGGGCTTGGTTTTGGGATGTGTGGGTTGTGTTGGTGGGGTATCTGTGGGTTGTTGGGGTGATGGGTGTGAGGGTAAGGGTAAGGGTGAGAGTATGTGATGGCATGCAGGTGGGGTGGGGGGATAAGGTAGTAAAGATTTACCTTACCACAGTCCAGTCCTCCTGCTACTCCTGCGAGGCCCTCAGGATGCAGTATTGCCAAGACTTGCTCCTCTCATGTTGCTAGTTGTGGGGGAGGAGGTGGGGGTCCAATGCCAGTCCTCTGTACAGCAATCTGGTGTCTGGAGACCACGGAACGCACCTTCCCCCGTAGGCCGTTCCACCTCTTCCTGATGTCATCCCTAGTTCTTGGGTGCTGTCCCACTGCGTTGACCCTGTCGACGATTCTGCGCCATAGCTCCATCTTACTTGCAATGGATGTCTGCTGCACCTGTGATCCGAATAGCTGTGGCTCTACCCGGACGATTTCCTCCACCATGATCCTGAGCTCCTCCTCAGAGAACCTGGGGTGTCTTTGTGGTGCCATGATGTGGTGTGGGTGATGTGTGAGGTGGTGTCTGTTGTGATGTGTGAGGGGATGTGTTGGTGTTTGTTGTTTGAGGTGCGTGGATGTTGTGTAAGTGATGGTGTTGTGTGTCTGTGGATTCTGGTGTTGTTTTAGGTAGTGTCTCTCTCTGGCCTGCTTTCACATTTCTGGTATTAAGGGTTTGTGGGGAATGTGGTTGTGTGTTTTATATTGGATTTGGTGTGCGGGTGTTGTGTGTGTATGTGTATCAGGAGTGTGTATTTCAAATTGTCCAATGTGGTTGTGTTTTGTATATGTGTGTGTATTTTGAGCGCAGCGGTGTGCAGCGCCAATGGTTTACCGCAGTTGAAAGACCGCCGCGTTGATTCATGGGTCAAGATAGTGAAAGCATATTCTTGTTGGCGTGACAGTGTCGGTGTTGTTTTCGCCAGTTTATCACTGACCTTTGGTGTGGTGAATTTTTGTGGGTGTCTGTATTGTGGCGGATTCCGGGCTGTGGGTCGTAATACCTGTAGAGGAATTCCGTGGCTGCAGCGGTATGTTGGCGGTCTTCTGCACCACAGTAAGTGGGATTTACAGCCAGCGTTGTTATGAGGGCCATATTCTGGAAGTATTACCCTCAATTTTAATAGATTATGAGAAAGAACATGCACAATTTAGTTCCGTCTCCCCTGACCTGCTATTGTGTGTTGCATTTCACCATCACTGTCTGCATCCTTTTCAGGTTTCTTAGGGATTTGTGGTTCATAGTTCCACAGCACATTAGTTAATATGCAGATATTGTGCAACATTGCTCACACAAGTGTGATTTTACACACCATTGTTGGCGAGTAAAATATTCTTCCACCTAACATGTCCAGGCAGAGGAACTGGTTCTTTAGATCCCCAAAGCTGCTCTCAACAAAGTTCCTTGTTTCGGCTAGAGCACTGTTAAAACATTTTTCTACCTCCATCTGGGGTCTTTTGGAAGGGGTCATGACTGCAACCCATATCCTTGGTCACCTGAGAAGTGTAAAAAATATCAATGACACATGTTAATAAATTGGAACTTAGTTGCTTAGACATAACTGACCATGGGGGTCATTCCGACCCTGGCGGTCCATGACCGCCAGGGCCGGGGACCGCGGAAGCACCGCCAACAGGCTGGCGGTGCTTCCAGGGCTATTCTGACCGCGGCGGTAAAGCCGCGGTCAGAAAAGGGGAACCGGCGGTTTCCGGCCGGTTTTCCCCTAGATGCCATGGGGATTCCGACCCCCTTCCCGCCACCCTGTTTCTGGTGGTTTTCACTGCCATAACCAGGATGGCGGGAACGGGTGTCGTGGGGCCCCTGGGGGCCCCTGCACTGCCCATGCCACTGGCATGGGCAGTGCAGGGGCCCCCTAACAGGGCCCCACAAAGATTTTCACTGTCTGCTTAGCAGACAGTGAAAATCGCGACGGTGCCACTGCACCCGTCGCACCCCTGCAACTCCGCCGGCTCCATTCGGAGCCGGCTTCCTCGTTGCAGGGGCTTTCCCGCTGGGCCGGCAGGCGGCCTTTTGGCGGTCGCCCACCGGCCCAGTGGGAAAGTTGGAATGGCCGCCGCGGTCTTTTGACCGCGGAGCGGTCATTCGGCGGTGACCACATGCCGGGCGGCGACCGCCGCCCACCGCGGTCAGAATGACCGCCCATGTGTGTTATGTATGCTGGAAAACCTGCACACATTTCTTTCACTTTTAACAAATATGTGTTAGATACTGTTGACCATTGGTTTCCACATATATCAAGTCCAACGCATCCTTGCACATATTGTCCATATCCTAAGACATCAGACACTTCTACATGGAGACTTTTATGCTTAGGCAGTTAATGACTATGATATGTACTTCAACATGTTCTTAACAGCTCTATGTTATTTGCACTCATGAGTTACAAACTTATGATGATTATGTCTTGGATACATTCAGCCTTATGTAGGTTGTGACAGTGCTAACATGTTTGACACACACACAATTGTGATTTGTCATCTGTGATGTAATTGTTGTATACCTGGCATTAGCACAACCTTTTATTGTGTTCTTACTTTAGCATGGCAATTTGTTCAGTTCATGTAATCACTTTCCAACATATGACAGGGCAACTATATGGCAAGGTGTCCTGCAGGACTTAAATTGACACATAAGTATGGCAATTTATGATGGCTTCATACGGGGCAAAATGATGTGGCTAAAGGTAACTTATACTATAAACCTATACATAAAACTTTTGGGTTTCACATGTATGTATGTGAATTTGCCTTGCAGTCAGTACTTATATACCTTGATTCTGACAAAATTGATGTAGCAAGAGAGTGTTCAGTTTAGGATCCAGCCTACACTGTGATACCTTATCTTGGTTGCATTTTAATTCTATGATATTTTCAGGTGTATTTCATTGCTGGACTGAGATGCAGGAATTGTAGCCAACTTGACCCACCAAACTGGCTATCTGTCACATTGATATCGTATGTCGATGTGTGTTATTATCTATGTGTGTGTGTGGATCAAGAATTTAGGAATAGCAGAGAAATATGTCTACTTTGTACTTTTGGTATCACAATTGTACCTACAATTGTCATTCACACATGGTTTGAGATTACACTTACAGTGCATGACATAAATGGAATTTACAACCTTTTCTTCTATTAATGCTCCTGATACATGTCAAAATACAGATTTTCAGCCATGTGTGACATATTCATTTAGAGATGCATGATTTGATGTACGCGCACAAATTTAGTGGAAATTTGATTACTTAACAAGACTAGATACATCATTGAAAATAAACGCGTCTCACACTTAGATAATGTGCTCTCCTAATCATATTTACTTTACATGTGAACAACATGATTTGTCTGTTTATTAGTTAACAAGTGCAGAAAATGTTTTTCTGTCCACAGTGTGCAATTACACAATATGTTTCGCAGTTCATTCTTTGCTACTTCCCCTACAGTATTATTGACGAAATGATAAAATGGGACATACAATTTTAAGTTATAGAGTTATTGTCAGGAACCTGTCCTTATCGCCCACCGTCATTGTATTAATCTGAGTATCACTCAGCCAAGCATACTATGTCTGCAAGGGCAGAAGTAGAGTTGGGCTTTATGTAAAAATAGGCGTGCAGTCATTGCTCAACCAGAGCAATGGCACACTTGTTTGTATTTCAAAAACATTATGTGATAAAAACTGTATTCACTATTATGCCCATGCTCCTTTAAGAACCTTTAAGATGTTGTTTTCATTTATCTTAAACTGTTTTCTTGTACATTGTCATATCCATTGCGTAAAATGCCTGCTATGTGCCGACATTCAAGAATTGCTGTGTAATGCCAGGCGTTGTACACTCTGACACAGACTGCAATGAGAGCCGAGACTTGAAAGCACATGACAACCTACTGCCAAAAAGCCACGTGTGTCCAAGGAGCAGCGTGCTGAGTGCACGCGGAGGTCTCCCTTGCAGCTCTTGGTTGTGGCAGCAGCTTTTCTAATTAAGCTGTGCACAAGGCTTGAAACATACTTTGCCTCGAGACTCTTCAGCAGTTCCTGCCGCAGCCATTCCTGACCCTGCCTGCTTCATCACAACATTCTGTCTCCGGCGGAAAGACATTAAAGAAACAATGCTCTTCAGCATCACATAGCAGCAATATAGCACATCACGACCTGCATCAAAGACTGCAAAAACACCACTTATCTTACCATGATCTATTCCCAGCCTGCAGAAACAGCCTGCAGAAACATCACAGGTACTTGCAACGAAAAAGGAAATAAAAGGAATAAGATACAGACTAAACCTTTATTCTGGAAAATACATTTAGAAAACTTTCAGTTCACTTTGACATTTTTGAACTGTTGTGCTAGTTTACACAACAAAAGGCAGGGAATAACGGACATAGTTGAGAAAACAGAACTTTTGATGCATCAAGGACTAATGTGAAGAAACATTAACAGAAGGTTGTGCAGTAATTTACAGAACTCTGTCAGGTACTGAAGCAAGTACAATACATTGTATATTTTATGAACCAAACCTGTGATCATAATGCTAGTTGAGATGTTCATATCCTGTGATGTTATATGTGTAACACTTTGTTTACACATATAAACAAAGTTTATGAGTTATTGTCAGGAACCTGTCCTCGTCCCATCCTCATTGCATTAATCTGACTAATCACTCAAGCATACTATGGCCCTCATTATAATCCTGCCACAGAGGGGGTCTCCCCGCAGATGGACCAACGGTGAAGACTGCCACATTATGAGTGTGGCGGGTTGGCCTCTGCCAACCAGTCACATCCCTGCCTGTACCACCAGGGTGGTTGGACAGCCAGGCCGGAGATCACGAGTCAGATTAACACCAGGGTTTCCGTGGCGGTAGCACAGCCACAAAAACCCTGGCAGAAAGGCTACATGTGACAGGAAATGTATTTCCTGTCACTGGCAGATGACTCCCTCAACCCCCTAGCAATACCAATAAACACCCCCCTTCCATACCAACCCCCCTACCCCCTTTCCAGTACAGCACCCCATCCACGCATACAGGCACATGCAGAGATACACACCCACACGAACCCTGCATACTCATTTACAAACACTTACATAGACGGATTCACTCACACATATCCATACTCGCATTCACTCACATGCATCCATACTCGCATTCACTCACACACATCCATACTCGCATTCACACAAACATTCGAACACGCACTCACTTCAACAATCATACATGCATTCAAACACCCATACACACATGCATTCAAACACTCATTCAAACACTCATATACACGCGCATACACACACGCATTCGTGTATGCAGACAACATCCACTCAAACATTCACACACAACACCCCCACTCTCCCACCACCTTCCCATGTCAGACGATCGACTTACCTTGTCCAGCGAGGAGGTCGTCCGACAGAGAACCAGAACAGGTGCTTCCACTGCCGGCAGCACCCTGCCAGAAGGACACTGCCAGGACATATTACAGATCATAATGCGGCTGGTGGAGTCCTTTTGGCAGGCCAGGATCGCTGGTGGAACTCCCCCTGCCCCACTGACCGCCAGCACAACTCCTGGAGGATTTCAGCCCAAATTGTGGCAGAAATCCTTCAGTACCCGTAATATGGTGGTCAGAAGGCCACCAGCACTGGAGGTCTTCTGGTACCCGTGGCTTCGGTGGTCTTCTGAAAAGACCGCCAAAGTCATGATGAGGGCCTATGTCTGCAAGGCAGAAGTAGAGTTGGGCTTTATGTAAAAACTGGCATGCAGTCATTGCCCAACCAGGGCTTGTTTGTACTTCAAATACATCATGTCATAAAAACTGTATTCAATGTTATGCCCATACTCCTTTAGTAACCTTTATGATATTGTCATCATTTATCTTAAACTGTTTTCTTGTACATTGTCATATCCACTACATTAAAAGCCTGCCATGTGCTGACATTCAAGAATTGCTATGCAATGCCAGGTGTTGTACTTTCTGACTCAGGCTGCAGTGAGGACAGAGACTTGAAAGCACATGGCAACCTCCAGCCGAGAAGTCACATGTGTCCAAGGACCTTTAACATAAGACCTGAAGTTTTGCGCTGCTAATCAACAGTGACAATTACCCTTGCGTTATCCACTCATCTCTCAGGCGAACCTGTACAGTCAGCCTATTTTCTGAGATCTCAGCAATCTACTCTACTGCAAAACCCTTCAAGTTAACTTCCAGGTATTTAAGGAACACTGAGGTTGGTTGGACAATGGTAAGAAACAAAGGTAGCTATTAGGCACATTCATCTCAAAACGGTTTCTCTATTTTTGTATTACTTGGGCCAGCACACCAAAATACCAAGGGTCAATCTCCCTGCTTTTGATCAGGCCTCCAGTTGAGCAATCATTTATTAAATGGTAGGGATGGTCAAGAAGTGATATTTGTTTCCATATTGCCTCTGCACAGCTGTCGCTCCTCTTAAGGTAAGAGACTGCTATACTACCATTGATAGTTATTCCCAATATGTCCATATGACATATGATCCATACACAACAATGTCAAACATTACAACTTCTTAGTTAGTATCATGTATATGTCTGAATTCTTTACTAATTAGTAGGCCATTCCCATATCTGATACTCTGGAATCGGCCATTGATGGTACAGTGACAGAAGATGCATGCATCATGTGCACTTCCTGAACATTTGGCAGGCAAATGTATTAACATTCCGTGATAGTCCACAATAGCCTGGACATAGATGAGTCCTTGATTGGTATCCTGTTGTTGTTGTGTTGTTTTGGTGAAAAGAAAGTACTGGGGTGCGAGTTTTATCCATCCAGAACAGATAGTAGCACCTCAGAAAATGCACCCTGTGAAAATGCTGCAGGTTTGGCTATTATGATTTGGAAAGAACCTAATGCCAGCATGTGGAGGACAGTCTGCAACTTGACATGTGCTGGAATGTTACTGGGTTTTGTAGTTGTTGGCTGGAGACTTGGCACAATGTTCTCCAGCATGTTCAAGATGGACTCCCTCTTGAGTAAGTAGAACTGTATGACCTCCTTCTCCCTAAGGTCAATGAGGAATATGCTTGCCTGGAAAACATCCTCCATCCTACTTTGATGCCTTTTTGTGGTGGTTGTGGCCTCCTAGCTACTCCAAGTTGCAGTATGATGACCTCCATAGCATAGTTGAGCACGCCAATATGTTTTGTTATGTTGATGTTTTTATACCACAGACACTGCTTTATTTCCTATTCCTGGTTTGACGATGTTCAGCAATTTGGGGCATTTTTGGCTTTGTGTTGTGCTTCCACATGATAGGCGATGCAATGCTACACCTACAAATACCACTATGTTACATTTGTGTCAAATTGTGCAGGTAAATGCCCACATTGCATATATAAAATGATGCGTGACGCAGCTGAATACGGGACAACTTTTGCCCCACAGAAAGCTTACAAAATAATGCATTATTGAAGATGCATAATTTTTTTAATATGACTTACTGCTACTGCTTGCCTTACCTCACAATACCTGAAGCAAGGCTGGCTCAAGCCTCTCATAAATATGGTCCCCAGGCAAATATTATATTGGCCCTCATTATGACATTGGCGGAAAATGCTGCTTACCGCCGCGCTGACGGCCTCTAATTTACAGCCGTGCTGGCGAATATCCGTTCACCATATTATAACACACACACACCAATCTGACAGAATACAGCCACATACACAAATCTGCCAGACCAAAGGTCGGTAATAAACTGGTGGTCCCAAAACACACACCGTTACACAAACAGATCAACTCCCATCAAGTTATGACTACGAATCACCACGGCGGACATTCATTGGAGGTAAACCATTGGTGGTACATACCGCCGTGCTCACAATAGACACCCACAGACAAAACAACACACACCTGACACCAGACACTCATACACACACCACACCCACACACCCACACCACTAAAAAACACAAACCCACATTCCCCACAATTCTTTACCAACAAATATTGCCACCACTAAATTGAGAAGAAGAGCACAGAGACAAGTAGACACACACACCACTGACACCCATATACCCCTCACACACTCCACACCACATACCCCACCACATTACCCAAAACACTCTCACCAACACACATCACCCAACAACCATGGTACTACCACAAAGGCACCCCCATTTCACTGAGGAGAAGTTAAGGGTCATGGTGGAGGAAATCGTCAGGGTTGAGCCACAGCTCTTTGGAGCACTGGTGCAGCAGATATCAATAGCAAGGAAGATGGCGCTATGGCAGAGAATCGTGGACAGGGTCAATGCCATGGGACAGCACCCAAGAACAAGGGATGACATCAGGAAGAGGTGGAACAACCTACAGGGGAAGGTATGTTCCATAGCAGCAATACAGCAGCTCTCCATACAGAGGAATGGTGGTGGACCCCCACCTCCTCCCCCACAACTCACAGCATGAGAGGAGCAGGTACTGGCAATACTGCATTCGGAGGGACTCGCTGGAGTTGGCGGAGGACTGGATACTGGTATGTCAACTTTTAACAATTATCACCCCCCTTCATGCCATCACACACCCTCACTCCCATCACATCCCACACACTCCACCATCACATCTCACTAATCCCCATGCCAGGCCCTGCATGCTGTACCAATGCATGGACACCCCTCCCAGACCTGCATGGACACCCATCACTAAAGCATGCACAGCATAGGGAAATTAACAATTCCACAATAGAGCAACATATGCAAGCAAAAGCTGTCAGAGGAACAACAACCATAGAGGAGAAGCTACAGAAATACAAATGTCAGACACTTGAAGCATAATACATCATTTATATCTCCATAGGTACCCCAGCCAATGTCACTGGAGAGGAGGTGCCACCACTATCCAGTCCCCCAACAAAAGAGGCCCACAGTGATGACAGTAACTCTGGACCTCTGGATCTGGATGATCTACCTGGCCCATCAGGGACCACTGGACAGCCGGTTAGTCAAGCCCACTCCCAGACCACCACAGAGCCTCCCCCATCAGGAGCCAACACTACAGCACCCACCCAGCGTACCCACACCTCTGTCCCCAGGACAAGTCAATCAGCAGTGTGCCTACCTGTGCAGGTACCCCAGGCCACACCTCACCCCCAAGATAATCAGGGACCTGCAGTTAGTGGCAGTGGGCACACCTTTCAGAGGACAGAGGGACAGGCCAACATGGACACTGGGAGGACTGCTGTGTACCAGAGGAAGGACAGGCCAAGGGAACCAACTTTCCAGGAGGCATTCTCCAAAATCCCAGGAGCCTACCATAATTCCCAGGACACGATGGGCCAGATCCTAGACAATGTGCAGGAGAACAGGTGGCTGCAGGAGGGGCAATATCAGGGGATCAGGGAGGACTTGCAGGCCATCAACAACACCCTGATCTCTATTGCAGGGGTACTGGCAGACATGGCCAACATCATGAGGGAGGCAACAGCACAGCAGCGGGCCCCTGCCACCAGCCAGTCACCTGAACAGCCCTCCACTTCTGCTGTCGCTAGTGGCCAGAAGGCCCCACCACAGAACCAACAGGACACCAGCACTCCTCACCCTGCAGAAGAGGAACCACCCAGCAAACGTTCCCTGCGAACCAGACAGAAGCCAGAGACACTTGCTAAGACCACTGCCAAGAAATGAGACTCTCCTGATTGTCCCCCTTGTATCTCACACTGTCACCTTGTCCACTTTGAACTGCCGTAGCTCCCCTTCCTATGTCCCCATGGACAATGCACCTGTGATACGAACAGACTGGAACAATACCCTGGACTTTCCTCCATCATAACCCCATTCAATTGCACTTTTCCCTCTATATTTTAGCACAACAATAAACACTCTTGGATAAAACTCGACAGCTAGTATTTCATGTATTGAAAATTTTAATTGATTGAAACAGCTACAACTATTGCACGTTAACTGTAAATAGCATGAGCATAGAATGAATGACCTGTAGCTGGCTGCTGTGATCACATCAGGAGAATGTTGTCATAACACTGACATCTGTAAAACGAATATCCATAGGTAAAAGTAAGTAAGGGAAAGAGGTGGGTAATGCCAGCATGCCAATGCCACACAGAATACACCAATGCTCATAGAAATGTGAAGCTGCACTGTCTCCCCTGTGTGTCATTGGAAGTAATGACGTACCACCAATGTTCTGTTGTCCACATCCTCATCCTCTGCCTCCTCATCCTCACTATCCTCAGGGACCACTGCTACCACAGGGGCATCTCCGGTCTCCTCCTCCTGCAGAAAAGGTACATGGCGTCTGAGGGCCAGGTTGTGCAACATGCAGCATGCCACGACTATCTGGCAGACCTTCCCAGGTGAGTAGCACAGGGATCCACCTGTCAGATGGAGGCACCTGAACATGGCCTTCAGGAGGACAAAGGTCCTTTCAATGATCCTTCTGGTTCACCCATGTGCCTCATTCTAACAATCTTCAGCCCTTGTCCAGCCATTCCTCACCCGGGTCAGCAGCCATGATAGGTCTGGGTAACCAGACTCACCTGGAAATATTGAGGGAGAACATTTGGCCACACACTATCCTATATGGCCCACACCATAGGCATACATCAACATATATTGGGTGGGAACCAGGGCTCACCTATTAGCCACACCCTGTGCCTCTGTAGTTGGGAAATCACATTTGGGATGCTGCTATTCCTTAGGACAAAGGCATCATTCATCATGCACCGATCCAGGATACTTAGCATCGATGTGGGAGATGTACTGGTCCGCCATGCACACCATCTGCACATTCTTACGATTCCTGTACACCTGTTTATTCTGGCGGGTGTGGACAAATGCAATATATGCTCCATCAATCACCCCAATTATATTGGGGATATGTCCAATTGCATAAAACCAGGCCTTCACAGTGGCCAAATCCTCCGCCTGGGGAAAGCAATGAAGCTGCACATATGTTTTATCAGGGTAGACAAGACTCTTTCTAGCAGGATTGAGAACATTGTCTGTGACATCCCTGCTTCCAAGCCCACTGTCACCTGGAAAGAACCAGTAGCCAGGAAATGGAGCACAGATAGAGCCTGCACAAGAGGGGGGATCCCAGTCCGATGACGGATAGCTGAAATCAGGTTAGGTTCCAACTGGGCACACAGCTCTGTGATTGTGGCCCTGTCCAGTTTATAGGTGAGCATAATGTGCCTGTCCTCCAGTGTAGCCAAGTCCATCAGGGGTCTGTACATAGGGGTATGTCTCCATCTCCTATTCATTCGCAGCAGTAGGTATCTAAGGGACACAAGAGTGAGTAGGCTGTCACCATTTGAATAACTATACCACAACAGCAGTCCACATTGTGCAAACATGCTTTCAGACAGTGTGTTTTATAGTGTTTGTGCCTATTTATCCTGTGATGCAGCAATTATCAATAGGCCTTTTCACCCCCCCGAAATGGCAACCACCTGTCCTGTGTGGAGGTACATGTGGAAGTGAGGTAATTCCACCAACGTTGTGCACTGTGGTAGGCAGTCGTGAACCGCAGTGTAATTCCTCATTGGTTTATAGTGGGCCATACGGGGTACAGTGACCAATTGGGATCTACGCCAGCGGTGACGGTATGCACTGCCACGGACGTGACCACAATTTCCTATCTCAATCCTCACTTGTTTCCTGACCTTCCATAGGAGAGGACCTACACTGCATGTGCTGCTGTGACCTGTGTCTGGAACCTACCATGGCCTGTGTGACCGGGGAAAGGGCCCCAGCCTTCACTTTAGAGGAGTTGGGGCGGCTGGTGGATGGGGTCCTATCCCAGTGCGGACTACTGTATGGGCCTCTAGATCAAGAGGTGAGTACACTGTGGGCACGATGCATGGCATGAATGCATGGAGTTGTGTGTGAAGGCATTGTGTAAGGGGGGTGGGTGGATGTCCTCTTGGAGGTGTACATGTTGTGCGCTGAGCTATGTGTGTGGCTATGTTGATGGGATC
The DNA here is from genome assembly GCF_031143425.1 of Pleurodeles waltl. Taxonomy (NCBI): domain Eukaryota; kingdom Metazoa; phylum Chordata; class Amphibia; order Caudata; family Salamandridae; genus Pleurodeles; species Pleurodeles waltl. The sequence continues at coordinate 1,064,613,215 of NC_090437.1, forward strand.
AGGTATGGGGGGCCATTTGTGTGACAGGCTGGACTGTTTGTCTAATGGTGTTAGTCCTGTCTGTATTGCCTCTGCAGGTCAGAGCTCATCAAAAGAAGGGAATATATTGTGCCATCGCCAAGGAGGTGCAGACCCTGGGGTCTATGGCAGGCAGAGTACCCACTGTCAGAAACATTGGGAGGACCTGAGATGCTGGGTATGGAAGATTGCAGAGGCCCAGCTGGGGATGGCCTCCCAACGAGGAAGGGGTGTCCGTCGGAACCTGACCCCCCTGATGGCCCGCATACTCACGGTGGCCTACCCAGAGCTGGATGGGCGCTTCAGGGTATCACAGCAGCCACAAGGGGGTGACTACAGTGACTATCACTACGGCTGTTGCAGTGGAATCCAGGTGGTAGTTGTGTGTGTGTCCTTGGGTGCCCCTAGGCCAGGCCAGACATAGCAGCATAGGTCCTCTGGTGGCTAAGGGTTTGAATGTAAAATACTGCTTACCTTGCTTGTTAATATTAACTTCTGGGCAGGGCTGCGTGTGTCCCAGGTGTGCTGCAGTTGGCGGTGTGTGCCCCTCCTCATTCCTTAGTGACTAGCCATTTCACTGGTAGTGCAATGCCTAGGGCGTAGGCCTGTTCCCTGTGTATGAGGGTGCTGTGTACGTCAACAGTGGTGTTGTTGCAATCATTGCCCCAGTGTATTCTTTGTCTCTCTCCCGCCCTTTCTTGTTTTTTCATCCTGTCCACATTGGCATCATCTGGCGAGGAGCAGAGGCACCGGCGACAGAGGGATCTGCAACCCACAGGACCCTGGAGGCAGAGTCTACCAACGCTGAGGGAACCAGTGTATTGGAGGGTGAGGGAAGCACCACGGGGGAGACTGGAGGGGACAACACAAACTCCGATACCTCCTCCGATGGGAGCTCCTTGGTGGTGGAAGATACCTCTGTGACCACCCCAGCTGCAGGTACAGCCGCTATGCCCCGTACCAGCACTGCCCTCCCAGTAGCCCCTCAGTGAGTTGCCAGTCCCTGCTCACTAAGGAGGGGGGCATCTCCTTCTCCCCAGGTACCTCAGACCCTGCCCCAGTGAGCCCTGATGCCCTGAGTGAGGAGGCCATCGACCTCCTGAGATCCACCTCTGTAAGGCAGTCAACCATTCCTGGAGGGCAATTGTGGTGGCTTGGTGGCCCAACAGAGATCGATTCAGGCTCTGGCCTCTGATGGCAGCCATCGTCCCTGTTTCTACCATCCCCTATCCTACTTCCACTTACCAGTCCCATTCTCCTCAACCCCGACTGATGCAGTCTCAAGGCACAGGTTAAATGGGTTTCACAGAAAAGTATATGCATATTATTGCAAACAATGATTCCTCCATATATTTAAGTGTTATAGCAGAAAGGATACAAAGGCATTGGGCACATGGCGAAGTGCTACTAATATCATAATAACAAACTGATGCATGTTTTAGTAACCCTACAGTCACAGGCAGTCACAGTTAAAAATATCTTCAGCACTGTAAATGTGCCCCCTCTTGTGACAGTATGAAGACTGCTTCCAATCAACAATCTTTAGTTATTCTGTAGGTCATAAGCTTATTCATTCAAAGTAATGTCACCACATTTATCTTGAGGTGCATAACATTTGTGGTGTCACAACATGTGGATAATCCACCATTAAAAATAGAGGCCATATTTAGAAGCGGCCTCCATTGCTGGTGTTTTACTTTTTGTGATGCATTGGTGGCACAGGCTGCAGGGCCATATCTACAAGGCCACACAAAGAAACATTGCATGGCTCTACATGACCTTGTAGATGTGGAGTAAGGCAAGTCACTGAGTTGCCTTACTTTGCGTCATAGAGTCATTCCATGAGTGTTGTGGTGGGTGTTCGCATGAACACCCATGGATTTTGATGCATTCCCAGATTTACAAGGCTTTATAAATCTGGGAATGAGTCAAAATCCTATGCCTTCCCTGGGGAGGTGTAAGGGAGGCACAACAAGGAGGAATACCTTTATTTCTCATTGGTTTTCCTTTTTCTATGTGTGCTGCATTCCGCACACATAGAAAAACAAGGACAGGAATGTGCCATATCTTGTTGATATGGTGCATTCCTGACCCTTTTTTTTAATGCAGGGTAGCGCAGCAAGAAGTCTTGCTATGCTGCCCTGCATCAAAAGTTTGTAAATGTGGACCAGCGTGTCCTTTTCTGTTGCGTGGCCAGGTTCACATGTACAATATACAGGTAAAGTGAGTGTGTTACATGTGTTCACCTATATTTCTGCTTATCTGTAGTTTTTCTATAATGAAGGCTTCATGAATGCATGTGTTGGTTGTTTTGTGCATTTGTTTGTTGGCTGTTTTCCTGTTGCTTAGGTAGTATGTGTGCTTGAATTTGCCTTATTTGGTGAGTATTTTGGTATATAAGATTAAGATGAGTGTGTCCCTGAGTGCTTACTCTTATGAGTTGTTTTGTTATCAGTTACAGGGCAAGGATTAGTCCTGGTAATATGTGAATAATCAACAGATTTGGTCTTCCTGCATTTGATCTTGCATTTGATCTTGTGGGGCCATTTGGAGGGCTGACTCCCATAACCTGGTGGGACCGTCTGTCCCAGGGTAAGTGCACCTGATACCAAATGTGACACTGCCCTCTTGGAGGGACTGCCTGTCCCAGGGTGCACTGCTGTTTTGCCTGCCATCCTGATTGACTGCACCTGTGAGAGGGAGGAGGTGCCTCATTGTGTCAAAAGTGCTCTATCCTTCCCCCAATGTTAGATGCGTTTGATCTTGTGGGGCCATTTGGAGGGCCGACTCCCGTACGGTAGTGGGACCGTCTGTCCCAGAGTAAGTGTGCCTGACACCAAAGCTGATACTTCCCCCCTAGAGGGACTACCTGTCCCATGGTGCACTGCTGTTTTGCCTGTCATCTTCATTGACTGCACCTGTGAGAGGGAAGAGGTGCTTCATTGTGTTAAAAGTGCTCTCTCCTTCCCACAATGTGGGAAAAACTTGATCTTGTGGGGCCATTTGGAGGGCTAACTCCCATACCCTGGTGGGACCGTCTGTCCCAGGGTCAGGGTAAGTGTGCCTGACTCCAAAGCTGACACTGCCCTCCTGGAGGGAATTCCTGTCCCAGGGTGCATTGCTGTTTTGCATGCCATCTTCATTGACTGCACCTGCGAAAGGTAGGAGGTGCTTCATGTGTTAAAAGTGCTCTCTCCTTCCTGCAATGCGGGGTGCGTTTGATCCTGTGGGGCCATTTGGAGGGCTGACTCCCATATCCTGGTGGGCCCGTCTATCCCAGGGTAAGTGTGCCTGACACCAAAGCTGACACTGCCCTCCTAGAGGGACTACCTGTCCCATGGTGCACTGCTGTTTTGCCTGCCATCTTCATTGACTGCACCTGTGAGAGGGAAGAGGTGCTTCATTGTGTTAAAAGTGCTCTCTCCTTCCCACAATGTGGGACACACTTGATCTTGTGGGGCCATTTGGAGGGCTAACTCACATACCCTGGTGGGACCGTCTGTCCCAGGGTCAGGGTAAGTGTGCCTGACACCAAAGCTGACACTTCCCTCATGGAGGGAATTCCTGTCACAGGGTGCATTGCTGTTTTGCATGCCATCTTCATTGACTGCACCTGCGAAAGGGAGGAGGTGCTTCATTGTGTTAAAAGTGCTCTCTCCTACCCGCAATGCGGGGTGCGTTTGATCCTGTGGGGCCATTTGGAGGGCTGACTCCCATATCCTGGTGGGCCCGTCTATCCCAGAGTAAGTGTGCCTGACACCAAAGCTGACACTGCCCTCCTAGAGGGACTACCTTTCCCAGGGTGCACTGCTATTTTGCCTGCCATCTTGATTGACTGCCCCTGTGAGAGGAAAAAGCTGCTTCATTGTGTTGAAAGTGTTCTCTCCTTCCCTCAACGGGGGCCGCACCTGGGCAAAGCCTTGTCCAAGGGCGGGCACGAACACCCCGTCATAGCCCGGAGGAGACTGGGCTGGGCCCCCCTCTTCGTTTGCCTAAGTAAGGTATTCAGAGATTTATTCGTATTTGGGCAAACAGATTACATAGTCTCAATAAGAGTAGCTTGATTGTGTAATTGTATGATGTCCCATTCGGTGACCTTATATTTCACTCGTGAAATAGCCATTATGGGAATAAATGAATAAAGAGAAGACCATCCACGAGCAAAGATAACAACAAGAGGTGTTGAATAGGTAGGAGCCAAAGATAATTACAAATCAGATTATGGGGAAACATAAAGCAATTGAGCCTCTATGGGTAAGGGGAAGATAACCAAAAAGACAAGGCATGCAGAGGATAACTGTACTATCTCAGAGATCAACAATTTGATAGAAGAGGTTGAATCCTTGTTGTGTGATAAGTCCAAACTATAGGAAGAACCCCCAAAAAATATCACGTCCTTCTACACAAAAAGGTTAGGGACAAATGAGACAAAAATCACTGAGGTGAGGGTGTGAAGTGTGACCACCAACTAGCCAAAACCCTGACACTATTATAATGGGAAGAGGGCAAGTCAAATCTGCACAGACCCTATGCCAGTCCCCATAACAAAGCTGAAGTATTGAAGAGGAGGACGCACCCTAAGAGAGTGGCTTAATCTGTTCCAATAGGTATGCCGTCTTGGAGAAAGACGATCTAAACAATGCAGCTGGGAAAAATGTTATAGATAATTGTCTTCATTTTGAATCTGTAACACAATCGGCTAGAGAGGTAACAGCAGTACTACATCAAGATCAGGACAGCAGCTTGAAATATAAAAAGAGGACTAAACCAGACTTACATGAGATCAGTAGTAATCTAACACGAGAGGTTAAGGAATTAAGGTGCCTGGTGGAAATCCTGGTAAATCATGCAAAGGATACAGAGGAAGTGGTAAATAATGGCGAGCTAGACATAAAAAGAAACTCTCCTAGACCCTTGCATCCATTAAGTAAATGTCAAACTTCCCTACGATTCCTAGCACAGCATAATAAAAATCCAGAACAGTGTAATGCCACCGACCTGACACATGGACAGAAAGGATGGGACAACAAACGTAACAGCAGGGCATATGAGTGTATTGGCTCCCAGATAGGTGAATCACACAAGGAAGTATGTAGGATTTCATGGGAGGGCTGTCTTGAGGCTCAGGCCCCTGAGATAAAAGTGAGGCACTTGTCAAAATGACATGATCAACCTCTCAATAGGAGTGCAAATAAATAAATACGCAAAAGCATGAGAGTAGTTTGAGGAACTCCAAGGAACATGTAGTTTATTTAACCAATGTGCCTAAATTGAATCACCCAGGCAGGGAAGATGGGGACTCTCTCAAAAATAAGCTTACCCACTGGATTAAACATAAGCGACAATGTTTATCATTTACACGTTCAGATATTGTAAAAGCAGAAAGGCTATTAGGAGGTAATAGAAGGTACAACGCCATTGCATTAATAGTGAAGGATAAGAGAATAATAGATGGCCTTGTCACCAAGGAGTTGAGAACTGGAATCTCTTTAAAATAGGATATGAAATTTAGATTATTTAATCCCTTTTCCCTAGACTACCTAGCCTTGAGTGATACCCAAAGAGGATTGGAACAGGATGTAAGGCAAAAAAGATATAGTGAACTTGAGACCATAGACTGACTGATCCATCCTAGCCCATCGGGCCAAGACTTGACCCCATAAGTAACAACAGATGAAACTCCTAGTGACAATAGCCAGTAGAATATGAGGCTTTGGAGGGATGTGCGGTCAATATCTGACCATAATGATCCAAGTGTATCGCAGGGATCGGCAACAAGATCTGTGTGCTCAATAGTTAGGGATACTGTCTCTGTGTTATCATGGAACGTGATGGGCCTAAGCGACCAATTTCATCTGTGCCTCTTCTAGGAGACTTGGTTAGTGGAACCACCATACAAATTGGGTTAAAAAACTTATTTTGTGAGTGGCATCCCACATCATGTGGGAGAGAATCTGGGGGACTGATCTTATGGGTAAAAATGTTCCTAAATGTTGAGATAAATCTGCATAATATAGCCTCACCTGATATTTTGGAGGTGTCAATTAGTACTAAAAACAAAATCTTATACTAGCTTTTCAATGTCTATATAACACCTAGGAGAACAAACCAGGAGTCATGTGCAATAAACATCTTAGACGCTATGTTAGGAAACATCTCTGCAGGCGAACTAATAATAATAGGAGGTGATTTTAACTGTAATTAGGAGCCCATAGTCGGATTAGACCATTTTTTAGAAGATGAAAATATAGCAAGAGGTGTACCCCTTTTGACCATTGCACGGCTGCGGCCCTGCAAATTATGAGTTTTACTGTACAACACGGGTTAAGGGCATGTAATGGCAGAATAGTACAGGAGGACTCTAACTTTGATACATTCCAAGGAGGTAGGGTACGCTCCAGACTCGATTATATGGCACATAGCACAATCTCATGTTATAGGATAAGGACATTTAAAATTGACAACAGAATAGAAAGTGATCACTTCCCGCTAAGCATAGAATTGAAGGGATTGAACCTTCTGTCAGTATCAATCACAGATCAATAAAATGGCCCTCAGTATTGAGTAACGGAGGCTAGGGCAAATATATACTCAATTTGCTAATCTTCTGAACCCATATGTCTATTCAAGGCCTAATGAAATGCCAGTACTTGCCATACACAAATCTTTGACTATATCGCTGAGGTCCCATTTTACTAAAACAATACAACAAAAGTCATATCACAGAGGAAACACAAGTCGAACCCCTAGTACACATCTGAATGCAAAGAAGGGAAAAAGATCCTTATCCTTATTATTCCAAGCCCTAAAATCGAAAAATCTGACAGGAATACAACAAGCAAGGGCTAGCTACAGGAACATCTTGACCAACGCATAGAAACGTTGGGTGGGTCAAAATTGGGCTGACCTTCTTACTGCAGCTAAGCAAAAAGATACAGTAACATTTTGGAGGATAGTTGCACATGGGAGTAAAGAGGGGATGTCTAACACTGAGCATCATTTATATCCTGCTGCATGAGTCTGTCATTTTACTGATCTTTATTCAGCTTCCATTAACCACTTCTACCACCCTCCTCCGCCCAGGGAGGAATTGATAGTAGTCCCAGAGGAGAATATCTGCTTTAGTCTAGATGAAACAGTGGCGGCGATACAAACGATGAAATAAGGCAAAGCCCCAGGCCTGTACAAGATCCCAGCAGATTCATTTAAACATAATATTGCCATTTGGGCCCCATACATAAACCTAATAAGCAATGCAATAGCAAGAGGAGGCCCCATTCCTGAGACGTGGAAAGGAGCAATAATTATTCCAATTTATAAAAAAGGATCCAGGCAAGGGCTTAATTGAGGCACCACACAAAATCTATGCCAAACAGGTGCTACAAAAAATTGCTGATTGGATGGAGGCGGGAAATATTTTATCATCTTGCCAAGCAGGTTTCAAGCTGGGAACTAGTGCATTTGATCAGGTCTTCAGGCTTTTATGCATTATGTGGAAATATTGTAAATTGAAAAAAAATGTATATAGCATTTGTGCATTTACGTGTTGCCTTTGACCTGGTCCTGAGGGGTAACCTATGGGCCTCACTAAGGAAACCAGTTATTCCAGTACATCTATCTCAGACAATCAGGCTACATGAAAATAACTATGCAAAGGTTAGATGGGGTCCAATGGGGAACTAACAGATCCTATCCCCATAAATAGGGGGGTGAGGCAGGGGTGCGTACTTGCACTCACCATATTCTTTCTCTATATCAATGATGTGATGTCACCTAAAACAATGTGTACATGATTCCCTGATTACATGAGTGAAGAGAATGTCCCTGTTCTCCTTTTTGCAGACAATACTGTCTTAATGTCTCAAACGCATATAAGGCTATTGTCCCTACTAGAGGAATTTAATGAGTTTTGTGTGGAAAAGGGGTTAGAAATCAATGTAAACAAAACAAAATATTTAATTTTTACAACCCACAGACTCCTTGGAAGGAATCTTTTGATTTATGGGCAAACATTGGAACGTGTAAAACATTTGAACTACCTGGGGATAATGTTGGATTCTAAATTATTATGGACTCCCCATGTGGATAAAGCTAAAACATCCCTTGTGTATAATTCCACAGTGATTAGTACCAAATACCCAAAATCGAGGGCAGCAGCAGTGTCCCCTGTGCTTGAGGTTTAGAGATAGAAAGCACACGCTGCTGCTTTATGCAGGGCAGAGTTATGGGGATCAGCAAATCTGAAACAACTAATATTACAAGAAAACATGTTTACGAGAAGTATACTAGGGTTACCAGCCTCAACACTACTGTTCCCAATGTTCCTAGACCTGAATATAAAGCAAATTGATCATTTGGCAATATTAACACCTATGCTCCTTTGGTGCAGGCTTTGGAGAGTACCAGATTTGGCTCCTTACAGAGAAGAACTAATGGAGCTAGTCAGTTTAGATAGATCTGTATCTTTCCTTTGGCTCCACCATGTGAGGTTTTGGTTTCTCACACTGGGGCTTAAATCCTTCTGTGATGATCGTTATACACTTACTGTGCAGTCTAAGGTTCTCCTGAAACAAGTGTACTGGGAGCATTATCTTTCTAACCCCCCTCGAAATGTGAATTTGGGAAGATTAACCACCCAGTTTCTGAATATTAAAACAAAACCCAAATTTGAAGATTGGCTAGATGTAATACATCCAAGGCATGCAAAAATACTTCATATGACAGGAAATCCTGCAAATTAAGGTATTTACTGTAAAATAGGACCGGCTGAGAAATAATACAGACGATCCAATTCGGAACTTGTGCAATATGAGTAGTATTGAAACTATAGAGCATATGCTATTGTTTAGCAAAGCTTATGATAAGCCTAGAAGGACGTGGATCCGCCTAATTTGTATTAATCTAGGAATAAGGAAGTACAAGGAAGCAACAAGAATTTTAAGGTCCGATACCACTGCTAATATAGTGTTTGGATTAAACTGATTCCTATTAGCAGCTGCATATACGTATTAGAGAAAAAGAGGCCTTAAGTCTCTAGAAGAACATAGGCTATGCAATTTCAATTCTGACATAAAGATAAGACCACTCTCTTATTGCTGTAAAATGTATTTAAGATAGATCATTTTGTAAAGTAAGTGCTGAGAATATTGAGCATAAATTTTAATTAATTAAATTTGGTTAAGCAGCTTGTATCTCATATTTCAATTAGATCTCATTGTTTCTTTGGGCCAGGCCATTTTGTTTAATCTAATCTATGCTTAAATATATCCTAAAGGATGCTGTCAACATCATACTGTCTTAGTAAGGGAGATAGAGAAGTGACATAGGGCCAGATGAGAAAAAAAAAAAATTGCGACTCGCATTTTGGGAGTTGATGCGACTCGCAAAATGCGAGTCGCAATATGTAATGCCAGAAAAGAAACCGATCCGATTTTGCGACTCGCAGCCGGACTTGCAACGCAGTGTGCGAGTCCGCAGATTGCGAGGTCGCTTTTTGCGAGTGTGCAAAAAACAAACTCGCAATTAGCGAGTAGGTGTCGCAAATTGCGATTTCCTTGAAAATTGCTTGCAGGTGCAGCAGAACACTCCAGAAACCACACCAGAACACTCTGGAAACACTTCCTGGCACATGATGATGACATCACAGCCAGGAAGTTTAAAATACACCTGGGAGGAGGGAGGACCACACCCTTTTATAACTGCCAGTCTTCACACAGAACAAACAGCAGCTGCCATGGAGGGAACCCCAAGAAAGAGGAAGCTCAAATTTTCTGAGAGGGAGCTGGAGGTGCTGACAGAGGAATGCTGTCAGCACCATGATGAGCTTTTTGGGAGAGCAGCCCTCAATGTCCCTGAGGCCACAAAAAAACTACTCTGGCAGGACATACAGGATAAAATCAATTCCCTGGGTGTGAGCCACAGGACAATCGAGGACATTAAGAAGAGGTGGTATGACCTCCGCTCCCGGGCCAAGGAGAGGGTGGCAGAAATGCTCCGGGAGATGAGAGGCACAGGGGGGGGACCATCATCTGTGCCACCACCCACACCCCTGGAAGAAAGGGTGGAAGGAACATTGGACCAGGAGGCAGTGTGTGGATTTGGGGACCTGGACACCTCAGAGCCCAGCACATCAACCGGTGAGTACCATGTGATAAGCCTGTACCCCTATCAATGCCATACCCCCACCCACCATGTACACAGGTGCATGCACAACCAAAATAGCTCCATTTCAGGGTAGAAATTGCCAGAATGATGCATTATGGGAAATGTAGTCAAATAGGCAGTTCATAGGCAAATGTTTATTAGGATGTGTGCAAAAGATAGTAGACACTGACAGTCTGTTCCCCATGTCCCACAGGTCTCCAGCAAGACACCCCCAACACCCCAAGCACCCAGGCCCAGGAGGACACCCCAGGACCCGCCAGCACACCCACCTGCACGGTCAGCAGCATCCCTGCAGTAGCAACACCTGCTGCAACAATCACACCAGAAGCTGCCCCAGCAACAGGCAGGGAGGACACAGGTGGGAGCACAGGGCAGCCACCGCTGCGCAGGCGTCGCAGGACAAGACCATCTGGGCTGCAGTCTGCATCCGGGATACTTCCTCCAACCACCAGTGAGGCACATCTGCTGCGTGGTCAGCGCCTGCAGAACAGGATTTTGGGCAGGATCAGTGGTGTGCTGCACCGCTTTGTGCGAAACAACCATGCAAGCATGCAGCACCTCAACAGACGCATGGACATGATGTGCCAGAACACTGGGGACCTTGCCCTTGCCATTAGGGAACTGGCGGGAGGACTGCTGGCCCAGGCAGAGGCTGGGCGGCGCAGAGATCGGCAGATAATGCACCGACTGGACAGGATGGCCACATCGATCGGCAGGCTCACCATTAATACAACAGGCCTGTCGAGGAGGACAGTTGGGCTGCAAGTAGAGATGGGCCATTTTGCTGGGGATGTTGCCAGGGGCCTGGGATGTCTCACCCACATAATCGAACTTATGGAGACACGGGAAATGTCGAGGGCCACAGGGGAAACACCCCAAGACAGTGAGGAGGGCTCAACAGTGAGCAGTGTCTCTGCCACTGACAGCAGGGTGCTCAGGAGTGGTAGGCAGAGCACCACGGACGCAGCAGGGACCAGCCAGGCTGGCAGGAGGGGCAGGAGATCATAGATAACACCCAGGACCATTAAATGTGGCACATGGCGTTAATGTGCCACATGACTGGTTGGCATTTTCCTGCCCATGGACAATTTCGACTTGTATATAGTTTCTTAATTACAGTAATAAAACAGTTATTTTTGTTCCACTTAACAAATGGAGTTTTTGGTCAATAGGTGAGTATGGTGGGAGTTGACATGTACCGTCCAAAATATTGTGTAGCAATGTGGTCCCGTCTCAGTCTGCCTTGATTAGCTATACTCCTATCCCCATGATGGCGATGTGGTTGTTCTTGCTCTTCATTATCCGGATCTGGGTCTGCAGGGGTGAGAGGTAGCCCACGTCGGGTGGCTATGTTGTGGAGGATGGCGCATGCGACCACAATTTTGAATGAGGTAATGGGGGTGTATTGGAGGGCGCCTCCACTGCGGTGGAGGCATCTGAATCTTGCCTTCAGGAGTCCGAAGGTGCGCTCTATCAGGTTCCTGGTCCTCTTATGCGCACTGTTGTATTGCCTCTTTGATTCAGTGCTGGGTGTTAAAAACGGAGTCATGATCCAAGGCCTGAGAGCATAGGCACTGTCACCTGTTGGGCACAAATGTACACTGTTAGGAAGTCCAGATAGTCGTGCACAGTGACCTGTGTGTATGTCTGCAAGTGTCTGTAGCTCTACCTAGGAGGTAACCGTCTCCGAATTCCCCACGTTCCAGGCGTTGATGTATCCCACTATGCCTAAACATGTATGAGTCATGGGTACTGCCTTGAAACTTAGCTACGATGTCCGTGATGACATAATGGGCATCACAAACAACCTGTATGTTGAGTGAGTGGGTACACTTTCTGTTGCGGAAAATGTGTTCCAGATTTGCAGGGGGGCATATTTGAATGTGTGTCCCATCTACACACCCTATGACATGGGGAAAGTGGGCAATCCTGTAAAAGTCCAGCTTGGTGCTGTTCATTTCTGCCTCATTCCTTGGTAAGTATATGAAGTGAGACATGTGCGTGACTAAGGCATCTAGGAAGGCCCTGAGGAACCTTGACACTGCACTTTGGGATACCCCACCTGCCACAGCAATGACCCCCTGATAGCTCCCTGAGGCCAAGAGGTGCAGTGAGCATAGTACTTGCACATGCGTAGGAATGGCGCAGCCACGCAGAGTCTGGTGTTCTAGCTGTGGTTTGAGTAAATCTATTAATTCTAGAATGGCTGCGCTGCTAAGGCGGTATTTGTCATAGATCTCCTCTTCAGTTTGCTGAAAAAGAGTCTGCCTGGTTCTATATATCTTCTCCTGTCTGTGGCCCCTCCTCCTCCTCTGCTGGGCTGCGTAGACTCTCCTCCTCACTGCTATCAGGTATATCTCCGCCATCTTGAGTAACCCAGATGGCTTCTGGGTCCCCTTTTATACTTTGGTAATGGTTACCACCTGCTCTGATAGTGGTAAATGGGACATGCAAACTGGGCTTTTTGCGACTAGTCGCAATTTGCGAGTTGCAATTGCATAAGGTTTGCGACTCGCAAATTGCGACTTGCTATTTGCGGGTCGCTAAATGGGGTCGCAACGGATGCGACTCGCAAACGGGTCCCATCGCTTTTTGCGAGTCGGAAATAGGCTTTTTGCATCCCATTTCCGATTTTGCACTGTCGCAAATTGCGATTCTGCCCGTTTGCGAGTCGCAAACCTTTGCTACATCTGGCCCATAAAGTACTCTTGCAGACACTAGATTTAGGAAAATTGATGAACAATCGTGATTGTTAACAAGAGCGGGGAAAGCTTAGAATTGTTGATCTAGAGCTAACATCCCATACCCTAGGATGAAATTAATAAAAGTCAGTTATATCCATGCAAAACAACAAGCTCTCTAAATCCTATTAGCATGCCATCTGTGTTTACAACTTTAAGATCCAAAGTAATATCAAGTAGAAGACATTTGAAATATTGGACTTAGCTCTAAGAGATTATTGAATTAGGTTAAGTAAATGGGATCCAACCAACCAGGATTGTTGATGTACAACTTGATCAACTGATTACTAATGATTTATTGTATGATTGTTTTTAGGAGGTTTTAGTGATATTTATGCACATATTTTATTAGTGTTATTTTATTGATGTATCTTTTTATGGCATATAGCTCGATACAGATTTGTACTGGAAAAGATCTTCCTGCACTTTTGGTAAATTGCAATGAATTCTTCCCCACAGGTTTTCTCAGTCTTGGCAACATTCAACGATTAGGCACTTGAGGATTTTGTAGTGATGTATTTTTCAGGTTACACATTAGTTCAATAAAACCCTGCTCTAAGTATTGATAAAGACATGTCCTGCATGATTTCTAACACATTTCTCCATTTGTTGCACCCTTAGATTTGTTTACTTTCACCTGATTTGTTGGAACTGAGTATTTTGAGTGATGAAAATCTCTAGAGAGTATATCAATGATGGGACATAAAAATTCACATCTCAGAGTCAGAGGCATATTTATAAAGTAGTTATGTCACCCTTGCACCACACACAGGGGCGCAAGGGTAACACAACTACTAAGTTTGATTTATCAAGCCATACATGGCCACCTTGTGTGGCCCTGTGTGGCTTGATAAATCTAGAGTATGCAATGCAGTGCAAATCACATTCCACAGGTGGAGCATATTTGGTCCCACACATCTATCCATGGATGTTGGTGCATTTCCTGATTTACCATTACTTATAGAATGTATCAAATGCTAAGCCTCCCAAGGCAGAGCGTAACAGGACAAATACTTTCTACAGCAGAAAGAGGAAAATGTCTCAGAGGATTGTTTTTGTTTAGGAAGGTGCCCGTTCCTGCCCAAAAACAATCCTACCTGTATCTCAGATACACCTGCACCATGGCACAAGGGTGTCTGCATTGGTGCCGAAAGAACAGGAATGTGTCATATTATGTTAACAAACTTGCTTAACTGCTATTTTCCTATACCTTTCACATACTGCAGCACAGCAAGATGGCATGGTGCGCTGCATAAATATTGATAAATGTCCTCCTCAGACTTGAACAGACCCTGATTGATCTCTTATATTTTCTGGGTATTGTCATCTATTGCAAACTGTAATGCCTGGTAAACAGAAGTCAGTAATGGTATGTTGAACAGGCGATTGCCCAACTTCGATAAGCAGCCACTTGTAATTTAGCAGTAACACACTGCCTAACAACATGCACAAAACAATGTGATCACTGTTTACACCTGTCCTCACAGTTTAATGATTTTTTTACTTTTGGTGGACTACCATCCACCACTATGATTTTTACTTTCTGAACTATTGTATGTTCTACTGGGAACCATACACCTCATTGTAGCGCTTGACTCTCGTAGGGTAGTGAATCAAAAGCGTCCAAGGCCTACCCAAGGAAGGTGGTGTAGGATACCAATCCTCATTCACATATACACCATAATAACACTCAATAAATGATTGTGCAGTCTATGTTTTTTCTTTAAAAAAAGGTAAAAGTACATTTATTACACTCACACTGCTCAATACTGTTCAGCAATATACAAATATACATAAGCAGATGGAAATGCTTCATGGTGAGTGACTGAATGAATGCATGTGGCACTTATACAGTGCAGTACCACTTCCAAGGGAACAGCTTGGTGCTATGCAGAAGGAACTGACCCAATTAAGAGAATGAGGGACACAGATAAGGTTCTAGCACAGAAAATTAGGGAATAACAAAGTGCATCAGAGGCTAAGAAGAGCCATGTCTTTAATTGGTTTTTAAATAATGATTCAGATTCAATACATCTTAAATGATGGGGGAACTGGTTCCATGCCTTGGAGCCAAGGACTGGGGAGGATTTTCCACCTCAAGTTTGAGCCCAAAAGATGAAGGGTTGAGAAAGTTTGCGCAAGAAGACTTCAGAGTTCTTTTAGTTGTGTAGTAGAAGAGTCTCGCCTTCAGGTAGCTGGGCCCCGTAGATCTATGCGCTCTGAATGTAAACAAGAGAATCATAAAAACAATTCTCTTATGAGCTGGGAGCCAATGAAGTGCTTTTAGTGCTGCTGAGGCCAAAGAGCATCTGGGGAGTTTTTGGACAAGTCAAGCAGCTGCGTACTGTACAACCTAAAGTTTCTCTATGCTTTGTTTTGAAGACCCTGCCTAAAAACAGTATTTTATCTAGAAGTGATTAAGGTGAAAGCAACCATCATTCTAAAAGTCAATGGAAGCAGGTGTAGGAGGCTGGACTGGCTTGTAGTGAGTACCAAGGGGTACTTGCACCTTGCACCAGGCCCAGTTATCCCTTATTAGTGTATAGGGTGTCTAGCATCTTAGGCTGATAGATAATGGTAGCTTAGCAGAGCAGCTTAGGCTGAACTAGGAGACGTGTGAAGCTACTACAGTACCACTTAGTGTCATATGCACAATATCATAAGAAAACACAATACACAGTTATACTAAAAATAAAGGTACTTTATTTTTATGACAATATGCCAAAGTATCTTAGAGTGTACCCTCAGTGAGAGGATAGGAAATATACACAAGATATATATACACAATAGCAAAAATATGCAGTATAGTCTTAGAAAACAGTGCAAACAATGTATAGTTACAATAGGATGCAATGGGGAAACATAGGGATAGGGGCAACACAAACCATATACTCCAAAAGTGGAATGCGAACCACGAATGGACCCCAAACCTATGTGACCTTGTAGAGGGTCGCTGGGACTATTAGAAAATAGTGAGAGTTAGAAAAATAACCCTCCCCAAGACCCTGAAAAGTGAGTGCAAAGTGCACTAAAGTTCCCCTAAGGACCAAGAAGTCGTGTTAGAGGAATAATGCAGGAAAGACACAAACCAGCAATGCAACAACTGTGGATTTCCAATCTAGGGTACCTGTGGAACAAGGGGACCAAGTCCAAAAGTCACAAGCAAGTCGGAGATGGGCAAATGCCCAGGAAATGCCAGCTGCGGGTGCAAAGAAGCTTCTACTGGACAGAAGAAGCTGAGGTTTCTGCAGGAACGAAAAGGGCTAGAGACTTCCCCTTTGGTGGACGGATCCCACTCGCCATGGAGAGTCGTGCAGAAGTGTTTTCCCGCCGAAAGAATGCCAACAAGCCTTGCTAGCTGCAAATTGTGCGGTTAGCGTTTTCGGACGCTGCTGAGGCCCAGGAGGGACCAGGAGATCGCAAATTGGACCAGCAGAGAGAGGGGACGTCGAGCAAGACGAGGAGCCCTCTCTGAAGCCAGTAGCACCCGGAGAAGTGCCAGAAACAGGCACTACAAAGATGCGTGAAACGGTGCTCGCCGAAGTTGCACAAAGGAGTCCCACGTCGCCGGAGACCAACTTAGAAAGTCGTGCAATGCAGGTTAGAGTGCCGTGGATCCAGGCTTGGCTGTGCACAAAGGATTTCCGCCGGAAGTGCACAGGGGCTGGAGTAGCAGCAAAAGTCGCGGTTCCCAGCAATGCAGCCCAGCGAGGTGAGGCAAGGACTTACCTCCACCAAACTTGGACTGAAGAGTCACTGGACTGTGGGGGTCACTTGGACATAGTCGCTGGATTCGAGGGACCTCGCTCGTCGTGCTGAGAGGAGACCCAAGGGACCGGTAATGCAGCTTTTTGGTGCCTGCGGTTGCAGGGGGAAGATTCCGTCGACCCACGGGAGATTTCTTCGGAGCTTCTGGTGCAGAGAGGAGGCAGACTACCCCCACAGCATGCACAAGCAGGAAAACAGTCGAGAAGGTGGCAGGATCAGCGTTACAGAGTTGCAGTAGTCGTCTTTGCTACTATGTTGCAGGTTTGCAGGCTTCCAGCGCGGTCAGCAGTCGATTCCTTATCAGAAGGTGAAGAGAGAGATGCAGAGGAACTCGGATGAGCTCTTGCATTCGTTATCTGAAGTTTCCCCAGAGACAGAGACCCTAAATTGCCAGAAAAGAGGGTTTGGCTACTTAGGAGAGAGGATAGGCTAGCAACACCTGAAGGAGCCTATCACAAGGAGTCTCTGACGTCACCTGGTGGCACTGGCCACTCAGAGCAGTCCAGTGTGCCAGCAGCACCTCTGTTTCCAAGATGGCAGAGGTCTGGAGCACACTGGAGGAGCTCTGGACACCTCCCAGGGGAGGTGCAGGTCAGGGGAGTGGTCACTCCCCTTTCCTTTGTCCAGTTTCGCGCCAGAGCAGGGCTAAGGGGTCCCCTGAACCGGTGTAGACTGGCTTATGCAGAATTGGGCACCTCTGTGCCCAACAAAGCATTTCCAGAGGCTGGGGGAGGCTACTCCTCCCCTGCCTTCACACCATTTTCCAAAGGGAGAGGGTGTTACACCCTCTCTCAGAGGAAGTTCTTTGTTCTGCCATCCTGGGCCAGGCCTGGCTGGACCCCAGGAGGGCAGATGCCTGTCTGAGGGGTTGGCAGCAGCAGCAGCTGCAGTGAAACCCCAGGAAGGGCAGTTTGGCAGTACCAGGGTCTGTGCTACAGACCACTGGGATCATGGGATTGTGCCAACTATGCCAGGATGGCATAGAGGGGGCAATTCCATGATCATAGACATGTTACATGGCCATATTCGGAGTTACCATTGTGAAGCTACATATAGGTAGTGACCTATATGTAGTGCACGCGTGTAATGGTGTCCCCGCACTCACAAAGTTCAGGGAATTGGCTCTGAACAATGTGGGGGCACCTTGGCTAGTGCCAGGGTGCCCTCACACTAAGCAACTTTGCACCTAACCTTTACCAGGTAAAGGTTAGACATATAGGTGACTTATAAGTTACTTAAGTGCAGTGTAAAATGGCTGTGAAATAACGTGGATGTTATTTCACTCAGGCTGCAGTGGCAGGCCTGTGTAAGAATTGCCAGAGCTCCCTATGGGTGGCAAAAGAAATGCTGCAGCCCATAGGGATCTCCTGGAACCCCAATACCCTGGGTACCTCAGTACCATATACTAGGGAATTATAAGGGTGTTCCAGTAAGCCAATGTAAATTGGTAAAATTGGTCACTAGCCTGTTAGTGACAATTTGAAAGAAATGAGAGAGCATAACCACTGAGGTTCTGGATAGCAGAGCCTCAGTGAGACAGTTAGGCACCACACAGGGAACACATACATATAGGCCACAAACTTATGAGCACTGGGGTCCTGACTAGCAGGGTCCCAGTGACACATAACAAACATACTGAATACATAGGGTTTTCACTGTGAGCCCTGGGCCCTGGCTAGCAGGATCCCAGTGAGACAGTGAAAACACCCTGACATACACTCACAAACAGGCCAAAAGTGGGGGTAACAAGGCTAGAAAGAGGCTACTTTCTCACAGCAGGTCAAAGACTTTATTAGATTAAAGCATGTGCCAGCTACTGCCATTGTTTGGTGTCAGAAAGATAAGGAAGGTCAAATTTCACCACAAGCATTTTTGCCACCTACACAATGGCAGGCAGGGTACACTAAAGAAGGCTACCATTTGGCTGGGATGCGTATGTTTGACTTTTCATGGAGCATGATCTCAGTTTTTTCCTTGTTATATTCTAAATGAGTACGTTACATCCAATGAATAACTTTACAAAGGCAATTTTTAAAATTTATTTCAGAACCACATCCGTCCAATGACAAGATCATATGCCTATTGTTCACATAAGAGGTGGTCCCGATACCAAAGGTTGAGTTCAGAGTGATCAGGAGAGCAATGTAGATACTAACTAATGCAGGGTTAAGCGACAAGCCATGTGGAATCTCTGATGTCACATTCGGTTCTGGGGATGAAAAGGAGCCCAATGAGACAAATTGTATCCGGTTTTCTAGGGAAGATTTTATGCAAGCCAGGGCCTGATGAGAAATCCCGGAGTCTTTGAATCTTTGGAGCAGGATGTCATGAGAGGTAGCATCCAAAGTAGCAGATAAGTCTAACAAAATCAAAACTGTATTTTTCCACACATCCAAAATTAATTTCAAGGTATCTGCAACTTACAACAGTGCAGACTCCATGGAAGACTCCGGGCTGAAACAGGACTGCCACTAATGAAGACTGTTTGTATCTTCTAGGAAAGTTACCAGTTTATTG
The DNA here is from genome assembly GCF_031143425.1 of Pleurodeles waltl. Classification (NCBI taxonomy): domain Eukaryota; kingdom Metazoa; phylum Chordata; class Amphibia; order Caudata; family Salamandridae; genus Pleurodeles; species Pleurodeles waltl. Next base: position 1,064,632,423 of record NC_090437.1, read on the forward strand.
TTGATTAATTTTTCAAGGATCTTGCTCAGGAAGGGGAGAAATGAGATGGGTGGAAATTGGACAATGTTATAGGAACAGTTTTTTTTTTTTTTGCAGAGGTTTAACTACTGCCAATTTCCAATCACACAGAACCTCCTCATTGTTTAGTGAAGTGTTCAAAATTATATTGACTACAGGATTAACAATGTCAACAAGTTTATTCAAAATGAACAGGGGCAGGGATCCTTGGGGATCCCAATTTACAGGACAATATGGCCTGCGAGATTGGTCCAGGATGATTTCTTCAAATGCTGTCAGAGCATTGGTTCCTACTATAGAAGACAGATTTACTGCTGTGTCATCAGCCCGGGGTGGGGTATTTATAAAGTCCTGTTGAAAGGTATGTTTTTTTTTATTAAAAAAATTTAGATTTGCTCACACAGCCTTTGGGAGGATGGAATCTCCCTATTCAATGCCTTGGGTCATAAAAATTATTTTGTGATATTTAAAATAGTTTTTGGTTGGCTTTGGCTTCCTCAATCTGAGTGGCAAAATATAGTTCTTTTGCAACATTTATTTGACTATAGAATGATTCAAGTCTAATCTAAAGTGGAGCAGATCCTTGGGCCATTCCTTGCGCCATTTTTAATGGCACTTTTAATGCCTGTGCAAGAGCAGGCATTAAAATGGGGCTTCCATTCTCTAGAATGGCACCCTATGCACTCTGCCAATATTGTGGCGCTACTCCTGCAGAGTACATCAATAGCTTCATCTGAAATTACGCTATTGCACCCTACCCTGTGCCATGGTGTGCTGTATTTTCAATACGGCACACACATGGTGGTGGTAGGGGGGTGCTAAGGGGCGCAGGGAAAGTGGTGCTGCACTTGGTGCGGCGCCACTTTCCATAAATATGCCCCTTAGTATCTCCAAACGATTGGTTACATTAGAATTATTAATGCACACCAGATGGTAATTGAAATCTCCAAGGAGTATGAAGTTCGCATACCAGGATACCAAGCTTGCTGGAGTTTCACCTAGTGATGCTAAGAAAGTAGCCCCTGACTCTATAGAGTGGTAAATTAAACTGCCTACACTGGGAGAGGCTCATCTTAAAACAGAATCATAAACTTTCTGCCCCTTTCAAGGGGGTCAAGTCAAAGGTATCACATTGGAGTGTGTCTTGAAGGATAATACCTAGGCCACCTCCATGTGTCTCTGCTTTGTCTCGTCTAATGATAGTGTAGTGAGGGTAAAGCCAGAGTAATATCAGGGTTACAAAATTCTTTGACATTGCCTAATAACTCTAGCCCCTCTGTAAAAGAGGCCTAGGTCAACAATCACACGTCAAAACCTTTACTTGTATTAAAATGTGATTAAGTAATAGACTTAACTTTGCCAATAAAGCATGCATACTTTGGAAAGTCAGTGTAATTACTTCATTAACACTTTCACAAGGGAAAGGGTCTAAGCATGTCTGGAAGATTGGTGAATGCAACATTACTTTTAAAAATGAATAACGCAATCCAAATATCACATTTATAATCAAAACTTAATTGATTATTTCACTTCACCCCTGGGGGGTGTTTCCTCTGTACATTTTAAAATAATAAGAAAAGGCAATTTAACAAGAGCCCCTAAAGAGCATTCCATTTGTAATCACAGCACAATGCACAATTATCATCTTTCACCACAGGGAGGTGGTTGCAAACATGCAGGCCACAAGGATTGCAACCATAGTCTATATCCCTATAGGGCCCAACACTCCCAGCTGTAGAGTGAAAGCTCCAATCTGGGCAATCCTTCAAAACCCTTGAGGGGTTATCTCTGTTAAGCCTCTCCATACTTAGGGAGGGGAGCTTTGACTTCCTTTAGGGTGAGCCGCACCATTCCTGCAGTTCCCCCTACACTTGTAGATCCTTTTTGTGGTGAACCCACTCTCCTGGGGCAACCACAAAGTCAAAACAAGTGATTTATATGCAGAACAAGGCCATACCATGAAGGGGATTTTGGGGCACTCCTCATGCTTTCTTTGAATTTTATAGCAGTCACTCTCCTGCTGCACTGAGGTGAGCCACTTCCTTTTTGCCCTTTTTGCTTTTTTTCTGTGCGGCATGACACTGCGCTTCTCCTTGCGGCTTTGCAGTGCAATCTCCTCCCTGAGGGTGGCTAGTCCCATCCTGGCACCCCGCATGCATTACTGTAATTTCGGGTCAGTCATGTGAGCCCACCCAAGGCAGTCCCAAACCAACTTCTCATGCAGCAGGCACTTTGGAGAGCGGCTGTGGAATCCAGCAGCCGCATTCTGGTCTGCCTTATCCTGCAAGCAGATACGTCTCATCTGGCTGGCCTTTCTCCTGGAAATGGGCATGTGGAGGAGGGAAGGGTTCCACACTTGGGAGCACGGGGGCACTCCTGAAACTTGTCTTGTGGCATCAGGGTCCAGGGATGAGATCCTGGGCCCCCTCTCACCATCGCGCTCCTCCAGGAACTAGGGAAGGGGTTCTCAGCCTCTTTCATGGTATTATGAGAGTGCAATGGCACTATCCTTGCTCTCCTCTTACTCACGGTCCCAGGGATGGGGTCATTGGTTCCCTTCATCATATTGCGGGTGTGCAACTGCACTCCCCTGCATTGGTCCACCTCATAAGGAAAGCATATTGGCACTTTCTCCCACTTTTACTGCTCTGGGGGCATGCTCACAACGGCGAGTTGGAAAACAGCAATGGAGCCTCACTAGCTTCCAGGTCAGGAAAAGGTCAATGGTCACCATACTTTTAAATGGCAATATCTCCAACCCTGTTGGGCTGATTTAGAAGTTATTGGTCTCGTTTTGTTCCTGGTGGCAATCTCTAGACGCCTGCTGCACTTTCTTCTCACCTCCTGGCATCAAATCTGATTAAAGTTGCATGGGGAGGGTATCAAAGGCTCCTTGCACCAGCTTTTTACTTTGTTGTATCTCTGAGGCTTCGCTCCCTCCTTGTGTTGAAACCTGTTTTTTTCCTCAACTAGTCCTCAGGGGTTGTAAGGGTACCAGCTTCCCTGGTCCTGGGAAGTGTCCCACTGGTACTGGGATCAATCAGAGTCAGAGTTTGGCACCCAGATGGAAGTCAGAGGGTATCTTCTTCTAATTTTTCATGGTGGCTGCAATAACAACCTACCTGACCCGGACGAGCTGGTCTTGCCCTCGGCCACAGTCACTGTGTGCCAAGGATGAGACCAGCTCGTCCTGCACCCGGCCCACGGGGGGAGCTTCCCCCTTGGAGCCCCCCCCATGGGCCTCCCACCCACACCCCCCATCAGGGATGGAAGTGGCCACTTCACCGCCCTGGCAAGCTAATAACATCAGCACACTCACAGCACGCCAACGCCATCAAAAGGTGCTGGGGATGCGCTGGACGTCATTTGATTCAAGTGCGAAGAGAGAGGACGGAGAAAAGGTGAGTCCTTCTCTTTGGGTTTTTCTTTTGGGGGGGAAACAGACACAGGGGGAAGGAAAGAGTTTTTCCTTTTTTTTCAATAGACACCAGGGAATATGTTCATAGAATGTTTTAGGGCAGTGACCCATTGGGTCGGTGCCCTGGGGGCTATATAGTTTTATACGTTTTGGACTCCCCTGGGGGTAGATCAGTCATGTTTTCGGCCAATCTTGCCCCTGGGGGATGAGGGGGTCAAAACCCACTAGGCCCTAGGGATTGTGTTGTGTGTGTGTGTGTTTTGTGTGGTCGGGTGGCCCCTTTGGTAAGGGTTGCCCCCCCAAAGGGGGCACCTTACTGATGGCCATTTCTGCCCCCCTTGAAGGGCAGATCGGCCTATTTTTTTAGGCCCATCTGCCCCAAAGGAGGGCAGAATCCACTTAGGCAGCAGGGATCTTGTGTGTGTGTGTGTTTTGTGTGGGGGGCAGCCCCTTTGGTAAAAGTTGACCTCCCAAAATGGGCACATTACTGATGGTCATTTCAGCCTATTTTTTTAGGCCCATCTGCCCCAAGGGGGCAGAAGCCACGAAGACACCAGGGATTTTTTTTCCCCTTTGTTTTTTTTTGTTGCCTGTGCCCCCTTTGCCAAGAGTTGTCCCCCAAATTGGGCACAAAACTGTTGGCCAATTCTGCCCTCCTTAGGGGCAGATCGGCCAATTTTTTTGTAGGCCCATCTGGCCCAAGGGAGGGGTAGAATCCACTTTTAGGTACCATGGAAAATTTCTAAATGCCTGGTGGAGGGGTGTTTGTCAACTGGCAAAGATTTTGCATTTGTGATAACAACATTTTAAATCTTATTTTTGTTCTAGTTCAAAGCTTTTGCTTCCTTTGCTGTGGCTCGCTGTAGTTTTGGCAATGGTTGACCTGCGGTTTGTGTAGTTTCATGTTTCAGTTAAGCAAAAACAATTTACTTCAAAGGAGTTTTGTTGCCATGCATGAATGACATGTTTGTAGGTGGCGTACTAAATGGAGGATAGTGTATGAAATTGTCCTTAGATTTGTGCACAATGATATTTGTGTTGTCTTATGTCTAATTTGATTTTCTTTTTAGTGGGATGTCATTTTTGATTGCTGTGTCCGTGCAGAGTAGTTGCTGGTGAGTCTAGCTTTTGTAGGCAAGTGAGTGGTACAGGTTTTGAGTACATAACTCTATTGATGAAGCCACACTTAGTTTAGTACTTATTTTAGACAGTGCTGGTTGTTGTTGGCGCATTTGTCAAGTTACGCTTCAAGGAAAGGATCATGGCTTGCCGCAGAGTGACCGTTCAGCAGGTTGTTGGCATGATTTTTGAGTCATCTTCTGACCATGATTATGAGACTGACTCTGCATCTGAGGTAGATGAGGAAGTGAGAGATTCTGGCAGTGCGTATTCTGTCTGAGAGGAATCTTCTGATAAGGAAGCCACTCTGAGTGCAGATGAAGAGCCTGTTTTAGAGGAGGACACTGATGTGCCAATAGTGCAGCAGCCTGTGGCTGAAAGGATTCCCATTGGAAGACCTGACACCTGGGTTGCCCCAAACATGGAACAGCCACAGTTGCCTGCCTTTACTGGTCTCCCAGGGTGTAGAGTGAATACGGAAAACTTTTTGCTTGTCAATTTCTTTCAGTTGTTTATGGACAATGTATTTTTGGAAGAGATTGTTGAGATTGTATGCAGATTTGTATTTGAGGGACAATGCTGCCAGACTTAGGCATTAGTCTAGGGCTACCCAGTGGATTCCCACAAATCTGGAAGTTCTTGGGTTTGACTTTTTTGATGGGATTCATAAGGAAGCTGACACTGGCTTCTTATTGGTCTACTAGACTCTTGATCAAACGGCTATATTTCCTTCAACCATGACTCGTAATTGGTATTTGCTCCTTCTTCGGATGCTGCATTTTGTTGACAATGCTTTAGACTTGCCACAAAATCAACCTGATTGTGACTGTCTTTTTAAGATTAGGCCTGTCCCTGATCATTTTCTAGATCAGTTTTCAGAGGTGTATGTTCCAGGCAAAGAAATAAGTGTGGACAAGTCTTTGGTCCTTGTAGGAGGCTGGCCTGGCTTATAGTGGGTACCTTGATGGTACTTACACCTTGTGCCAGGTCCAGTTAGTAGTCGATTAGCAGTGTTCTAGCAGCTTAGGCTGATAGAGGTAGCTATAGCAGAGCAGCTTAGGCTGAACTAGGAGACACGCAAAGCTCCTACTATACCACTTATATCACATAGCACTACATCATAAGAATCACAATACTCAGAGTTACTAACAATAAAGGTACTTTATTTTAGTGAAATGTGCCAAAAATAACTCAGAGGAGATACTCCCTTAGGAGGTAAGTAAAATACACAAAATATACACACAAACCAAAAACAGTTAAGTAAACAGTTAGAAAAGTGGTGCAAACACTGTAGAATACAATAGGATGCAATAGGCCGAGGGGCAACACAAACCATATAATAAGAAAGTGGAATGCGAACCACTTAGGGACCCCAGGCCTAGTGTAGTGTGTAGAGGGTCGCTGGGAGTATAAGAAAACACTAAGGGTGTCCAAGATACCCCACCCCCATACCCTGAAAAGTAGGAGTAAATTGACCCTACTTCCCCAGAAACACACTTAAGATGTGATAGGAGATTCTGAAAAGACCACAATTGCCTGCAAAGCACTGAAGACGGATTCCTGGACCTGAGGACCTGAAAAGGAAGGGGACCAAGTCCAAGAGTCATGAAAGTGTCCGGGGGGCAGGAGCCCACTAAACCCCGGATGAAGGTATAAAATGGCTGCCTCTGGGTGGAAGAAGCTAAAGATTCTACAACAACGGAAGATGCCAAGAACTTCTCCTTTGTATAGTATATGTCCCATGGCATGCTTAAAGATGCAGAGTTGTTTCCACACAGAAAGACCACAAACAAGCCTTGCTAGCTGCAAAGGTTGCGTTTGAAGAAAATGGGTGCTGCCTGGGCCCAAGAAGGACCAGGAGGTTGCCCCTTGGAGGAGGAGATAGAGGTGGCACTCAGCAACACAGAGAGCCCATGCAGAAGCAGACAACACCCACAGAAGAACATGAACACAGGTTCAAGTAAACTGAGCACAGCGGGCCTCTCAACACTACAAAGGAGGGTCCCACGAAGCTGGTGGTCAACTCAGCGAGTTGAGCAATGCAGGACGAAGTGCTGGGGACCTTGACTGTGCTGTGCACAAAGGATTCCTTGCAAAAGTGCACAGAAGCCCTAGCAGCTGCAGTTCACACCACAGTACACAGGATTACTGTCTGGCATGGGGATGCAAGGACTTACCTCTACCAAATTTGGACAGATGGACCACTGGACTGTCAGGGTCACTTGGATCCAGATCCTATGTTCCAGAGACCACACTCTTCAAGATGAGAGGGGACCCAGAGGACCGGTGATGCAGACGTTTGGTGCCTGGTTAGCAGGGGGAAGATTCTGTTGACCCACGGGAGATTTCTTCTTGGCTTCCAGTGCAGGGTGAAAGCAGACAGCCCCCAGAGCATGCACCACCAGGAAAACAGTCAAGAAAGTCACCAGAATTAGGTGCTACAATGTCGCTGGTAGTCTTCTTGCTACTTTGTTGCAGTTTTGCAGGCATCCTGGAGCAGTCAGCGGTCGAAAGTCAAAGAGGGAGATGCAGAGGAACTCTGGTGAACTCTTGCATTCATTATCTGAAGAGAAGCCCACAGGAGATACCATAAATAGCCCTCAGAGGAGGATTGGCCACCTAGTCAGGTAAGCATCTATCAGGAGGGGTCTCTGACGTCACCTGCTGGCACTGGCCACTCAGAGGCCTCCATTGTGCCCTCACACCTCTGCATTCAAGATGGCAGAGTTCTGGGACACAATGGAGGAGCTCTTGGCACCACGCCTGGGGTGGTGATGGACAGGGGAGTGATCACTCCCCTTTCCTTTGTCCAGTTTCATGCCAGAGCAGGGGTGGGGGGATCCCTGAACCAGTGTAGACTGGCTCATGCAAGGAGGGCACCATCTGTGCACTTCAAAGCATTTCCAGAGGCTGGGGGAGGCTACACCTCCCCAGCCCTTAACACCTATTTCCAAAGGGAGAGAGTGTAACAACCTCTCTCAGAAGAAATCCTTTGTTCTGCCTTCCTGGGACTGTGCTGCCCAGGCCCCAGGAGGGCAGAACCCTGTCTGTGGGTTGGCAGCAGCAGTAGCTGCAGTGAAAACCCCAGAGAGCTAGTTTGGCAGTACCTGGGGTCCATGGGATTTGCACCCCAAACTAGATTTGGCATGGGGGAAACATTCCATGATCTTCGACATGTTACATGGCCATATTCGAAGTTACCATTGTGAAGCTACATATAGGTATTGACCTATATGTAGTGCATGCGTGTAATGGTGTCCCCTCGCTCACAAAGTCCGGGGAAATTGCCCTCAACTATGTGGGGGCACTTTGGCTAGTGCCAGGGTGCCCTCACACTTAGTATCTTTGCACCAAACCTTCACTAGGTGAGGGTTAGACATATAGGTGACTTATAAGTTACTTAAGTGCAGTATAAAATGGCTGTTAAATAACGTGGACATTTTTTCACTGAGGCTGCAGTGGCAGTCCTGTGTAAGAATGGTCTGAGCTCCCTATGGGTGGCAAAAGAAATGTTGCAGCCCATAGGGATATCCTGGAACCCCAATACCCTGGGTACCTAGGTACCATATACTAGGGAATTATAAGGGTGTTCCAGTGTGCCAATCAGAATTGGTAAAAATGATCACTAGCCTGCAGTGACAATTTTAAACACAGAGAGAGCATAAGCACTGAGGTTCTGGTTAGCAGAGCCTCAGTGACACAGTTAGGCACCACACAGGGAACACATTCAGGCCACAACTATGAGCACTGGGGTCCTGGCTAGCAGGATCCCAGTGAGACAGGCAAAAACAAACTGACACACAAGTAAAAAATGGGGGTAACATGCCAGGCAAGATGGTGCTTTCCTACAGTCCTGTTGAAGGGGCGTTTGGTTTTTAAGCAGTATATTCCTAGCAAGAGGGCCTGGTATGGAATTAAATTGTATATGCTGTCTGAAAGTAGTACAGGATATGTGTATAATTTCCCAGTCTACACTGGTAGGGATTCCAGTATGACCCCCTCTATTGGTCCGCCCACTTTTGGAGTCAGTGAGAGAATTGTGTGGGAACTTGGAAGACGACTGTTTAACAAAGGTCACCACTTGTACGTTGATAACTTCTACATTGGAGTGCAGTTGTTTAAGGAATTGTTCTGAGTGGACACTGTTGCTTGTGGCACAATCCGTTCTAACCGGAAAGGCTATCCAAGGGAGCTTGTCTGTGAAAAACGTGAGAGGGGACAGTACAGTGCCTTGCGTAATAATGAGCTACTAGTAATGACATTTGCAGACAGGAGGGTTGTGTACATGTTAACTGCCACCCATGATGAGAGTACTTCCCCTGTGACTGTTTAGGGTCAGGTTGTGGAAGTGCACAAACCTGCGTGCAGTTTGGACTAAAATAAGTAAATGGGTGGTGTTGATAGAGTAGCTCGAGGTTGAAACCTTACACTGCTCTTCGTAAGTCTTACGTGTGGCATAAAAAGTTGGGCATCCATTTGTTTCATTTTGCAACTTTTAATGCTTCTTTGTGTTCAAGATCTGTTCCCCTGAGTCAAAGATGAAATTTGTTAAATTTCAGGAGCCAGTGATAGAGAGCCTTATTGTTGTGGAACAGGCAAGAGTTCCTAGAGTAGCAGTGGTGGAGGATGTGGCTAGATTGAAAGATCGCCACTTTCCTGATCACTTTCCTCCCACTCCCAAAAAAGACTTCCCTGCTAAGAAATGTAGAGTCTGTGCCCGAAGAGGTATCTGGAGGGAGAGCTGGATGTACTGCCCGGACTGTCCTCCAAAGCCTGGGCTGTGTGTGGCTGGCTGTTTCAGGAGTTACCACACACAGAATAATTACTGGGAACTTCAATGAGCGTAAACTGACATTTTATATTTTTATATGTTCAGATTCATGGTTGGCATTACTGGCATGTATTCAGTTAGAGCTTTTGTGTTTGCAGTTTTGTGCTTATTTATAATTAGTTAATGGTTTCTTAGTTGATAAAAACAAAAAAAACTGATGGCGGTGTGCACTGAGTGGCACTTGGCTGGCATTGTGCGTGAGGTGGTGCTTGGCTGGCAGTGTGCATGGGGTGGAGCTTGGCTGGCAGTGTGTATGGGTTGGCGCTTGGCTGGCATTGTGCGTGAGGTGGTGCTTGGCTGGCAGTGTGCATGGAGTGGTGCTAAGCTGGAGATGCCAGCCAAATGCCAGTCACACACTCCCATCAGCTGGTGTGATTGCTGTATCAGGCATGTTTGCGTATGAAAGTGTTGGGCCCTTGAGTGGCACTGCCTGTCGATGCAAGTGTTGTAATGTGCTGGGCCTGTGGTTGGCGGGGTGAATGGTTTTTTGCATGTAATGTATGAAAGGTGTGTGAATGGACTGTAAAGCTGTTGGTGCCTTGTCGCGGCTTTACATCTCACAAGCTGTGAGTAATTGGTTCAGTTGTTTGGCCTTTCAGTTATTAACAGTGCATTTCATTTTTGTGAAATCTCTTGTTAATAACATTTGATCAACTGAACCATCACTCACCCTCGTGCCAAATCCAACCAGTATATGTGGTAAAAATAACAAAACCTGCTCTGCTGGCGTTGCAACATATCCGTGACATGCTAGGTGTCTCGGGGAGGACCCCAATGATGAAGCATGCCACTAAACTTGATTGGTGGGTGATTTTTTTTTTTTAACATAACCTAAGTACATTTATTTTAACTATTTTAATGTTTGGAACATCACAGAAGTACATGGACACATCAAAATGATCTATTACAAAACTACCTGTGTTTGGGGGGATCACCTACAATTTTGGTCCCCGGTGTGGCGGTCATCTAGGGAAACCTACCAAACCCAGAATTTTTTTTTAAACTAGAAACCTGGAGGAGTCCAGAGAGGTGTGGCTTGCGTGGATCCCCCTACATTTTCTTACCCATTTTTATCAGCAGACCAAGGGGAACACTGGGTGGAAGGAAATTTGTAGATCCTCTTAGATTCCAGAACTTCCCATCACTGAAATGTGCAGAAAAAGTGTTTGTTTTTTGCCACATTTTGAGGTTTGCAGAGGATTCTGGGTAACAGAACCTGGCGGGAGCCCCACGAGTCACCCCATTCTGAATTTCCCCAGCTGTCTAGTTTTTAGAATTTTCCAGGTTTGGTAGGTTTGCCTAGGTGCCGGCTGAGTTAGAGGCCAAAATTCACAGCTAGGCATTTTGCTAAAAATAGGTCAGTTTTCTTTGGGAAAATGTTATGTGTCCACATTGTCTTTTGGGGCATTTCCTGTTGCGGGCACTATGCCTACCCACACCATTGAGGTACCATTTTTATCGGAAGACTTGGGGGAACGCTAGGTAGAATGAAATTAGATTCCAGAACTTTCCACCACCAAAATGTGTGGAAAAGGTGTTTTTCTTTTTTTGCCAAATTGTGAGGTTTGCAAAGGATTCTGTGTAACAGAACCTGGTGAGAGCCCCACAAGTCACCCCATCTTGGATTGCCCTGGGTGTCTAGTTTTTAAAAATGCGCAGGTTTGGTATGTTTCCTTAGGTGATGGCTAGGCTAGAGGCTAAAATCCACAGCAAGGAACTTGGCAAAAAACAGCTCTGTTTTCTTTGGGAAAATGTGATGTGTCCATGTTGTGTTTTGGGGCATTTCCTGTCGCGGGCACGTAGCCTACCCACACAAGTGAGGTACCATTTTTATTGGGAGACTTGGGGGAACACTGAGTGGAAGGAAACTTGTGGCTCCTCTTAGATTCCAGAACTTTCCATCACCAAAATTGGGGGACATTTTGTTTTTTTTGGCCAAATTTTCAGGTTTGGAAAGGATTCTGAGTAACAGAACCTGATGAGAGCCTCACAAGTCACCACATCTTGGCTTCCCCTAGGTGTCTAGTTTGAAAAAATGTGCAGGTTTGGTAGATTTTCCTAGATGCCTGCTAAGCTAGAGGCCAAAATCCACAGTTAGACACTTGAGAAAAACAGGTCCGTTTTCTTTATGAAAATGTGATGTGTCCACGTTGTGTTTTGGAGCACTTCCTTTCGCTGGCACTAGGCCTACCCCCACAGTAGTCAGGTATCATTTCTATCGGGAGATGTGAGGGAACACTGGGTGGAAGGACATTTGTGACTCTTCTTAGATTCCAGAACTTTCCATCACAAAATGTGCGGAATAAGTGTTGTTTTTTTACCAAATTTTGAGGTTTGCAAAGGATTCTGGGTAACAGAACCTGGTCAGAACCCCACAAGTCACCCCATTCTGAATTCCCCCAGGGATCTAGTTTTTAGAAATGTCCAGGTTTGTTAGGTTTTCCTAGGTGCCGTCTGTGCTAGAGGCCAAAATCCACAGCTAGGCACTTTGCAAAAAACAAGTCAGTTTTCTTTAGGAAAATGTGATGTGTCCACGTTTTGTTTTGGGGCATTTCCTGTCGTGGGCACTAGGCCTACCCACACAAGTGAGGTACCATTTTTATTGGAAGATTTGGGGAATTCTAGGTGGAAGGAAATTTGTGGATCCTCTTAGATTCCAGAACTTTCCATCACCGAAATATCCTCCGGAAAAGGTGTTTTTTTTGCCACATTTTGAGGTTTGCAATGGATCCTGGGTAACGGAACCTGGTGAGAACCCCACAAGTCAACCCATTCTGAATACCAATAGGTGTCTAGTTTTTAGAAATATCCAGGTTTGGTAGGTTTTCCTAGGTACCGGCTGAGCTAGAGGCCAAAATCCACAGCTAAGCATTTTGCAAAAAAACTGGTCAGTTTTCTTGTGGAAAATGTGATGTCTCCATGTTGCATTTCCTGTTGTGAGCATTAGGCCTACCCACACAAGTGAGGTGCCATTTTTATCGAGAGACTTGGGGGAAACACAGAATAACAGAACAACTGTTATTGGTCCTTGTCTTTCCCTACATTTTTTCCTTCCAAATGTAAGACAGTGTGTAAAAATGGTGTGTTTGAGAAATGCCCTGTAATTCATATGCTTGTATGGGGACCCTAGAAGTCAGAGATGTGCTAATAACCACTGCTTCTCAGCACCTTATACAGTGTCCATTTTGGAAATAAAAATGTTTCCTTGATACATATTTTTGACTCTTTATATTTTACCAAATATATTGCTGTATAGCCGGTAAACTATGAAAACTCATTGCAAGGTGCCACTCGTTTATTGGCTGTGGGTACCTAGGGTTCTTGATGAACCTACAAGCCATATATATCCCCACAACCAGAAGAGTCCAGCAGACGTAAAGGTATATTGCTTTTGAAAATCTGACATCGCAGGAAAAAGTTACATAGTAAAACGTGGAGAGAAAAGCCTTTTTTTGTCTCAATTTCAATATTTCAGCTGTTGTTTTCTGTAGGAAAACTTTGTAGGATCTACATAAATTACCCCTTGCTGAATTAAGACTTTTGTCTACTTGGGGTATGTCCCAGTAAAATGCCAAAATTGTGTTGAAAAATGTGTTTTTCTGATTCAAGTCTGCCTGTTCCTGAAAGCAGGGAAGATGGTGATTTTAGCACCATAAACCCTTTGTTGATGCCATTTTCTGGGAGGAAACCACAAGCCTTCTTCTGCAGCCTTTTTTCCCATTTATTGGAAAAAAATGAAATTGTCGCTATATTTTGGCTAATTTCTTGATCTCCTTCAGGGGAACACACAACCTCTGCGTTCCTCTAGAATCCCTAGGATGTTGGGAAAAAGGATGCAAATTTGGCATGGGTAGCTTGTGTTGACAAAACGTTTTGAGGGCCTAAGTGCCAACTGCCCCAAATAGCCAAAGAAAGGCTTAGCACCTGAGGGGAAAAAAGGCCTGGCAGCGAAGGAGTTAAAACAATGGGAAATATTTTTATCTTAAAAATTACACCGAAATGACAAATATCCAATATAGGGAACTGAAGATATGAACTTCTGAAGATTAAATGTAACAATGTGCTTTCTTTTGCCTAAAAAACAATATCACCAACCCAGGACATCTGGTTGTGCTAGACCGGGACCAACTCAGAATTTGAGGCTGACAGCGTTGGAGCCCAATTCGAATACACTGAGCGGGAGGCCTCGTTCAAAGCTTCTCCTTTGGTCATTTCTGAGAGATTTTTCTCTCTTCAGTGGACGAGGCTCCTCATAAGGCCAGGATGTGATGCATCATCAGCAGCTTGGATCAGTGCAGGCTCCCGGTCAACTGCTGGAAGTTACGTTGATAGGGGAAAGCTCCACAACTTCAACTAGACAAACCTGAAATTCAGGCTAGATCGCTGTTGGATGTCAGCGGTTTGACTCTTGTGGATGGGACAGTCACCTAATGGAGCGTCTTCCCAAAAGTTTTTCAATCTTCTGATCTCATACCAGAAGTCCTCCTTTGGGTCTCCAGTGGCCCACAACACAAACCCAAGGGTCTAGAAGCTCTGAGATGGTCTCTGAGATATTGGGACTATGTTTGCTGGAATGCTCTTGGCAAATCCTTAAAAGTCCAGTTGACAGTGGGTAGCTGGGTCCTTCTTGGTAGGGAAGCTGCAGGTGGAGCTCCTTAACCTGTTGCTTTCACGGAGTCTGTTCTTTCACTCTCTTGAAGCCAGGCAAAGTCCTTAGAGATGTAGTTCCTCAGGGTGCAGCAGGTGCAGTCATGCAGAGCGTAGTCCTTTGGTGTGCAGACCAGGGTTCCAGCAGGGCAGTCCTTCTTCTCCTTGTAGTTGAGGCAGTGATCTAATTTGCTGGTCAGCTCACCCATATTTATTCAGTGTTCCTGAGCTGGCAAGGAGGGGAGAACCCCTGACCAAAGGGGTACAGAGTTTCACTCTCTGGGGTGACCACTTCCTGTAAAGTGTACCAAAAATCAATCTCATGAAGGAACATTCTTTTGAATTCCAAGATGGAGAAACTTTCTCCTGGAGATTAAGATCTGCTAAGCCTTTCCAGTGGTGTGAATAACTTTCCTTAACACTCCCCCGTAGACCCTCTGCTAATCTAATCATTGGAGCTCCCATCTGGCTGGTGTGGCAGGAATTGGGGGTGTGCCCCTGTCCTATCCTCACTGCCATTCCCACTTTGAAGACCAGTTTGGCTACCCAGAACCCTTCCTGCTATTTGCTCTGCAGCTTGCAGATTTCCACCCTCCAGATGACTCAGTGCAGGCCACTTCAGACCTAATTAAGATGGCTTGGCTCAGCCTGGCAAGGGCTAGCCAATCAAAGAAGAGCTGGCGGAAGGCTGTATTTTGGCTCAACAGAAAATAAAACTCAATTTTTTTGTATTTAATAGTTATAATAAATCTAACAGTGGCAAGAAGGTGGGTTTATTCTAACTATCATTTTAAGTCAAAGAATTACATTTTAGCTCATTCCTAGCAATAGCTATACTTTGATAAAGTTTCCCTATGTTAGCCATGGGAGCTATTACCCTAAAATGAGGAAAAAACTAAATTGGCAGTTTCTCCCTCACCATGGGAAATAAGACATATTTTATAATGTCTCTGCTTATAGCTACAATGTACCCTACTCCTGTATCACCTAGGGGGGACCTTAGGGGTGACTTATATGTACAAATAAGATAGTTTGAGACTTTGGAAATACTTTTATTTGAAAGTCAAATTTGCATACTATTTACTTTTAATTGCAGCCTGCAAACCAGGGCTATCTTTAAAATGACAGGACACACCACAGCGGTTCATATTTAAGTGCATTAACTCCACTGGGTCTCTAATCATACATGTCTTATTATGTATTAAGGACTTACAGGTAGGTTGGCATAGTCAATTATAATTGTGTCTAATTTGGAAATCCCTTTTAAACAGAGCACTGACCTTAGGTCTGGTAAGTAGAGCCCAGCAAACAGTCAGAGTCAGTAAACACCAGTATCAATAATAAGATGGGGGTGATCAGGGCAAAAGGCTGCCTTTCTCACACCACAGAAAAGCACAGCCAAGAAAGAGCTCTCTTCCCTGTGCTGGACCTTTTAAGTGGGGGCGGGTGTGTCCAGCAGGAGTGTGCCTCTAGCCTATCCTGATGTGCCACCTCACCTGTCTGCCCCATCCCAACCACCCTGCACAGTCTTCTGGGATAGCTCAAAATAGTGTCACCCAGGAGTCACTTGCCACACATGCTCTAGGGACCTCAGCTCCACCCCTCACTGACATCACTGCCAGGGCCTTCCCCAGCAAATCTTCAAATTAGCTCACCTCGAGGTTTGGCTCCAGAAGTATAGACTCCCTCCTTTGATAAGTAGCCTGTGGCAGCCCCTCTTTCTGGCACAGGCTGACAGCTGGCTGATTGATGCAGAGCAATTCCACGACTCCTTTCAACATTCAGAGTTTACTTAAGTATTGTTAATTGCTCCCTTTGATGGGTGAGGCCTTTGTTCCTGTATCTGGATAAAAAAAGTAGTTAACCCAGCTCAGCAGGGTCACAAAAGGCCTGAGCTCTGATCCTGGACTTAGTCAGAGAAATATGACATACTTGGATGACACATAAGCTGTACAGGTATGCTTTTGGACTTTACAGAACTTGTCTTTCCACACAGTATACATTAGTGGCACTCTGGAGTTTGTAGACCAAGGGGAACCAAAGCTGCACCCTGAGTAATCCTTTCCCATAGGTTTATAATGTAGTGGCACTACAATCAAGACAGTAGAGCACATTGACATTCCCTACATGTGTACATCCACATAATAAAGCTTTTTCCAGGTCACTGCCCAACCCTTCTGTGCCATCCTACCTGTACACAGTTCCTGGGCTGTGCACAATAGAAGTCTCTCATGCACAGCCCTCACATGTGTGAACACATGTGTACACATGTGTTCACATGTAACCAGCCATGTGCCTTTTACCCTTGTTGTGTCACAGTTGCCTTATCTTAAAAGGTAGACACTGGCAGTACACATGTGCAGTCAATTTTACCATGAGTTTACCATGGATGAGTCACAGTTTATGAGACTCCCCAATAGTAAAAGGTCAAACACCAGGTGATCAAAAACAGAGAAATTTGGGCAGATTAGATGGTTGTAACCACCTTCTCACATAGTACTTACAATTTGGGGCGAAATTATCACACTTGTATGTTAGACAGTGTCTGATTCCTATTACTTTTTTAAGTGAAAGGTTACACAAAGCACAACTGTTGGATTTATTTCTGATGAGACTCTGCATTTTTGTACTATTAAAATGCGTTTTAATCCATGCCTTGTTTTGAGGGCCACAAAAGGAGCACATACCAATTGTGATATAAATAATGTATTTAATCTTTGTGGCACCACGCTGATTTTATCAATAGTGGTATTCTGCTGGGACTTAATGAACCATCAATAAAATAAGATGATTTTCAGTCATTGGTTTCATATGGGAGTTAACGTTATGGCACCAGAAGCTAAAATGAAGACAATTTCTGTAAATTAACTTATGTCTTACTCATCCATGTGAGAAACATTTTGATATGTTGAGTAAAACATCTATGTCCAATTTCCGTAAAATCACAAATTTCTTCTTCATCCATGGGAGCGATGTTCAACTGCAGGACTAGTCAGTCAGTTGATTTTCCAGTGTTGTACTTTAGATTCACCACAGAGGCCTAATGAACAGCTAGATTGCTAACATTTTCTATTCTTGACAATTATGAGATGCAACCAAAACTATGTTGTAGGAACAGGATCTGTAGAACTTAAAGCATCTCCTAGGGAAGAGGTTGCAGTAAATGAACAAAAAGTGGAATTTTATTATGTCATGGAAATTATGGTTAGTGCTAAGCTAAAATGAGGACAAAGTTTCGAATGTGGTCATTACCCATGAGAGAAAAAAACGTCTGGCATGCTGATGAAAACACAGTGTCAGACTGCTACCTAAAGCCTAAGCACTCTTCCATAGTCTTACCTCAGAGTTCTGATGATCAAATGGAGTGTTAACATAATATGACAAAAGTAAGGCACTCTTCAATGTCAAACTTCCATGAGAGAAGCATTTGAGTTTAAAGATGTTTGAATGTGCAGGCGGAAGTAAACAACCACCCTTGGTCTAAAAAACAGATGAAACCAGCAGTTTTAAAAAATGGGTGTGATTATAGGATTTTAATCAGTTATTGTATCTTATACCGCTAAACGGTTAGGGGATCATTCTGACCTCGGTGGTCTTTCCAAGAGACCACTGAGGGACTGCCGTACGGAAGACCGCCAGTGCTGGCGGTCTTCCGCACAGGCCATTACGACCGTTGGCAGCGCTCCGCCCGCTTCCGGACGAAGAGCCGCCAACAGCCATACTGGCGGCAGGCGGGGAAGTGGAGGTAGCTCCACCTCCACCGCCACACCAACAGAACACCGCCCAGCGAATCACGACTTGTGATTCGCTGTGGCGGTGTTCTGTTGGCGTGGCGGTGTCGGCGGTCCTGCCCCCATGGGTCCCGTTCCCTCCCGGAGGATCACCGGAACAGGTAAGGTGATCGTCCGTTAGGGAAGGGGGGTGTTGTGAGTTGTGTGCGTGCATGGGGGTGTGCGTGTGTGTATGTGGAGGGGGCGGTTGAGTGCGTGCATGAATGCTAGGGGGTGTGTGTATGTGCATGAGTGCGTGCATGTATGCGTGCGTGTATGTGTGTATGTGTGTGTATATGTTGGAGATCGGGGTGGGAGGGGGGTCCTGCAACCTTTTGGGGGTGGCAGGGGTGGTGGGGGGGTAGGGGAGGGATTTGTGGTGGGGGTAGGGGGTGGGGGAGACCCCTGTCAGTGCCAGGGAAGGGATTCCCTGGCACTGATAGTGCTTACCGCCATGGATTTCATGGCGGTCCCAAACTGCATGAAATCCATGGCGGTAAGCCGGTGTCAGGCGGGTCAGAATTCCTGTGACCTGCATTCCTTTTCCACATTTCTTTCATTAGTTTTTTCATCATCTCTGTCTCTTAAAAGCTCATTAAGTTTAATAAAGTAATTTTTTGGGTAGATAGTGAAGGTTTTCGTAACATTTCATTTAAGCTTCATGCAGAAGTTAGAAGAGGTGCAGAAAAGTATTTGCAGTCAGATCTTATATTCAAAAGTAACAGATTTGTGCCTGTGGATGGTGAGACTCTCCAAATGTGTTAACCTTTATACTTCATTTTTCTTTTTACTTTGCCACTAATTTTTGTCCAGAATTCATGAACGAGCATGGGCTTCAATAACTGTTTTTTTAGCTTGTTAAATATAAGAAAATTACTAACCTGTTTAAATACATATTTTATGTACAAAATTGTTTTTTATAAGCAAACTAATTCTACGGTATTTAGAATATTTTAAAGTAATATTGCAAATCAGACAGAACAGTGATGTAACTAATTTGAAACTACAACAACTGTCATGAAACACAATTTGCAAAGCCTGGAAACTGTTTGAATATCATAGAGACACATGAAAAGGAAGGTTTTTTGCCACTCTTTTATATCAGGAATTTGTGACAGCAAAGAAAAGAACAAACTATTTTCATGTACATATTCAGAATTTTGCACAGTAAGGTTTATGAGCTGTCATATCCATCAACACATCTCCCAGTGCATTCAAAGGCACAAAGCAGTGGACACCCTAGTTATGCATTAGTACTCTTCGAGCTTCAGTGCGAGCCATTGAGGAAGAAGATGTAATGCTGCAGTTGGTAGTACTGTAATGCAGCTAATCTCACTTACTACCTATACATTTCATGGAAATATAGCGACCACATAGGAGCCTACCAACATTTAGCACTTTGATTGTTTATAGCTCTCCAATTTACAATATGGTTTGCTCGATTTTTATTAATGACTAGTTGGTAAATTCATGGAATACCCATAATAGGTCACAGAACTATACACAATCAACAAATATAAAGGGGAAAGGCCTATGAAAGGCACATAACAGAGTAATTATGTCAAAGCATGAACAATGCTGGAGACAAACGATGTTTGTGAAATAATAATGATGCAACACATGCAGTGATTTAAGTACAGTATTACTGGTTCTTTTGAGAAACTAGAGATTGTATTATTGTATTGTAAAAAAGCCTGTCAGAAGATTTTGTGGGACAGTGGTCTTGCAGGGCCCTTCTTGGTTCTCCAGCAATAAAACCACCCATACAGAAAAGAAACAATGTAAGCTTGGAGGTTCATCTACCATGTGGTGCCACCTAGCAGTGACTAGTTTTACCAGTCGTGTTGTGCTTACATCACAAATGCAAGCAATCTAAATACATTTTGCAACAGTGTGGGGCCCTGAACAATGTGCGGCCTGTAGTAAACAGCCCAGGCTTTCTCATACCCATCGTAACTGTAACTAGCCATTTCCTTCTCTTTTCCAATCAATTCTTTAAAAGCACAATGAGGAGTACATTCTCAATGATTTAATTGTTTATTATGATTTGTGTACCGAGACCTTTAACTGTCATATTGGCACCGCCCTCTCACAAGCAAAAGTTACATTACTTTTAAAAACTGATAAACCAAATTTTCTTTGGTGCATCTGTTAACGCGTCCCTTTATGATAATTTATTACACATCAGGACTCGTTTTAGGCTAATTAATCTTTCGACCCAGTTGAGAGACACCTTAGGACGAGATAGCTAATCAATATGTCAATCAATACATCAATAATGTCATCAATATTTATCACAACAATAAATTTCACTTTAGTCAAAGTCATTAATCAATTCAAGATTCTACCATGAACTTGCAGCCATAAATAACCACACCAGTTTAGTAGAATTTTATGAGTTTTATTCCCTTTTGATTACAAATCTAAGAGCAGATGCGTTAATCTCAAAACCAAGAAACATAATAGCACAGTCACGATATGGCAACTTTGGTAAGATTTTATTAAGGCGAGAATCGCAAACATCAGAACATAACCCAGCGTGAACATAGATCAGTTAGCAGAGTGTCAAAAAACACGTCAGTTCAACATGCATAGATTCAGTCGTTTGTCTATTTTCGTCAGTTAGTGAAACCCTGTACTAACCACTGATTAGCATTGGCATGTTGGGCTTCATGCAAAACAATTTAGAACACCAATTTGGAAAACATCTAACTATGGTCTCTGTCAAAAGGTAAGCAGTTGGTACCTAGAAAGGAAAAGCAAACAGACAAATCACAATTGTATTGTCATAGTTACCCTCCAAAGTTTAGTTCAGCGCACAGGCTCAGTCTTCGTCTTCAGGACGCCAGTCAAATAGCCATTTGTCAGAACTCAGCTCTGGGGCAAAAGAGGGGGCACTTCTCTCATAAGGAGACAAAGCGTAAAATGGGCAAATCTAAGGACGAGGATGGTTCTAAGCAAACCAATAAGTCACCAAACAGAGTGACAAAGTTTCTGGATAAAATCAAAAGCATTCCCTAACTCACCACCACTGGTTCCCCGTGTCGTGTTTTTATCCCTTTTTTGTTGTACATTCCCCCAAAATCCTATTGGACATTTGCTATACCCCACTATCTTTAACCTATCAGAAAACACATTATGGGGGTCATTACGACCTCAGCGGTCTTTTTGCAAGACCGCTGAGGGACCGCCGTGCGGAAGACCGCCTGTGCAGGCGGTTTGCCGCTCGGCGTATTATGACTGTTGGCTGCTCTCTGTCGTTATTCCGATGGAGAGCCGCCAACAGCCATACTTGCGGGCGGCGGGGAAGTGGAGGTTGCCCCACCTCCACCGCCACGCCAACAGAACACCGCCCAGCGAATCACGTCCTGTGATTCGCTGTGGCGGTGTTCTGTTGGCGTGGCGGTGTCGGCGGAGCTACCCCCATGGCTCCCGTCCCCTCCCGGAGGATCGACGGACCAGGTAAGTCGATCGTCCATTAGGGGAGGGGGGTGGGGGGGTGTTGTGTGTTGTGTGCGTGCATGGGGGTGTGTGTGTGTGTATGTAGGGGGGGTGTGAGTGCATGTATGCTTGCGGGGGTGTTGTGTGTATGGGAATGAGTGCGTGTATGTCTGTGGGTATGTCTCTATGGATGTGTGAGTGTATGTTTGAATGTTGGTGTGCGTGTATGACTGTGTGTGTGGATGTAGGCATGTATGTCGGGGTGTGTGCGTGTGTGTGTTGGTGGTGCCTGCATGCGTGTCGGGTGTGTGTGAGTAATGTTATGTTTGGGGGTCGGGGTGGGGAGGGGGGCCCTGCCACCTTTGGGGGGTTGCAGGGGTGGTGGGGTTTGTAGGGGAGGGAGTCGGGGTGGGGGGTGGTGGAGACCCCTATCAGTGCCAGGGAAGGAATTCCCTGGCACTGATAGTGCTTACCGCCATGGATTTCATGGCGGTTCAAACCGCAGGAAATCCACGGCGGTAAGCTGGGTCCAAATACCGCCGCGGTATACTGACGGCCGCGGGGCTGCCCGCCATGACGGGCGGAACGGGAAACCGTCGGATGACCATGGCGGTAACCGCCATGGTCATAATTCACCTAGGTAAGACCTCCAGCCTGTTGGCGGTCTTACCGCCGGTTCTCCGCCATCCGCCAGGGTTGTAATGACCCCCAAGTCACCTAACTTTCACCCCATATTATTTTACAAGTCTTTGATTGGTTCTCCCATTCGATGTCTTCAGAGGTGGCACGTCCGGTATGATTTCATCTTTCTGTAATTCTTTGCACATCTTTTGGTCAGTAGCTCCATTGTCTTCACCGGTTTGAATGACCTTGTACGTTACATTAATCTACACTGTTTAATTTTGTTTTAATATCATTCTACAAGCATTGGAAAATTGCATGGGAGCGGATCTAGCATGGTTACATTCGTCTTCTAGTTTGAAGAAAAATAAAAGGTCATGTCCTTTTGTGAGTCAGCATACTGCAAGATAGGAAAAATACATTTAATATGAGAACCAAGCAGCTAAGCTTCGGCTCATGCTAACTTAGGGCCTACAAGGATTTCAGCACAAATTTAATAATACAATTATTAATAATAAGCATAAACATATTCAATATGACAATACATAAAACATTTTAGTCATCATTATTAGTCCACATATACATTGGCGGCCACTCCCTGTGGTCAAATTTCAGGTGCACGTTTAAGCAAAATTACTATTACAGTTTCTATGCTGCATTATCACACATTAATTCAAAGACATTTATGTTAATATAGATTATATAAGCTATTCTCCCTCACTTCTATAATCTTGTTTCTGGTGATCTAATCACATGCTTACATTTCTATAGCATTTACACCTTCTTCCCATAATTCTCTGCATTCCTCACTTTGATATTTTGCCACATAACAGTGCAATTGCTTTTGCAACTTGATCCATCTGCCACCTTCTTGTCTGGTCCATCTTATTAACACTTAATAAATGAAAACAATAAATACATATGAAATCTTTTTATATAGCCTTTAATGCAAATGAAGCATATTGACAATATATAAATATAGCCTGTAATCCCCAAATGCATTAGGAGTATCAGAATAAATCCCTCATATCAAGGTGGACCCACGCACAAAAACATGCCATGTTGAATCCAAGAACAATCTTCTGTTCCCTCCCTAAGAAAAAAAAACATATTTATTTCATTTCAAATAAATATACCCATTGGCCATACAGATCTACTCATAATTCCTTAATTTACTAGATCAGGCTTCTATTTATACTATTAGAGACTTCATGGGGCTAATGGAAAGAAACATTTCCCTCTTGACTCAATCATTCTGAATGCAATAACACACATTCATTAACAACATTTTCAAAGTACATTTTTCTTTCAGCCTTATGTTTTTTACTACATCTAAGAAATATGTTTTTCTAATATATTACTCTACTGAGCGTATGCTGTATGGATGAATGGATAGACTTGTTGCTGCATTTTTTCAGCTTCAGTTGCATAGATGGTCTGCATGAGAGTGCACACAGTTATTACTTTGCTGCTCTAGTGATTTCACTTCTCAAAACACATTTTGTTCTAATCAATTCACTTGAAGCCTTTCAAAGATAAACATCCTTAATAGCCCTCAGCTTCTCAAAGGAAGTAGGAAATTAATTTTCTTTGAACATATTCAAATGTTGATGTTGTTGTCCAGCACAAATGACAGCACCACATGACAAGGGCTTCATTACATAGATTGCTCTAGTAATGGGGCAATTTTTACTTCAAGCAACTAAGGCCAATATTATGCATAAAATCTCTGGTGAACACCATCACAGTTGAGGCTGAACAGAAGGAAATTGTTTCCTCGCATGCCACTGGTTGCCAGGGGTCACAATCTGCCACTGGACATGCATCCAAGACATGTCCTGGAGGAGTGGTATTTTAGCATTACCCATCGACATTATGGGCCGTATTTATACTCTGTTTGCGCCGAATTTGCGTCGTTTTTTTCGACGCAAATTCGACGCTAAACTAACGCCAACTAACGCCATATTTATACTATGGCGTTAGAGGCGAATAGCGCCAAAGTTCCCGGAATGTGCGTCATTTTTTAGCGTGAACCCCTTCCTTGCGTTAATGATATGCAAGGGAGGCGTTCCCGTCTAAAAAATGACTCCCAGGCCTTTACGTGGTATTTATACTCCCGGGCAAAAGAGACGCCCGGGAGTGGGCGTGGCTAAAAACGGCGCATTTGCGCCACTTTTTAACGCCTGGGTCAGGCATGGCGTTAAGGGACAAGTGGGCTCAAAATGAGCCCAGAGTGCCCTCCCCTGCCCCCAGGGACCCCCCCTGCCACCCTTGCCCACCCCAGGAGGACACCCAAGGCTGGAGGGACCCACCCCAGGGACATTCAGGTAAGTATTTTTTTATTTTTTTTTTATAATTTTTTTTGGCATAGGGGGGCCTGATTTGTGCCCCCCTACATGCCACTATGCCCAATGACCATGCCCAGGGGACAGAAGTCCCCTGGGCATGGCCATTGGGCAAGGGGGCATGACTCCTATCTTTACAATGATAGGAGTCATGTTGATGGGGGATGGGCGTCGAAAATAAATGGCGCAAGTCGGGTTACGACGATTTTTTCGACGTAACCTGACTTGCCCCATTTTAAGACGCCCATGCGCCATTTTCCCCCTACGCCGGCGCTGCCTGGTGTACGTGGTTTTTCTCGCGCACACCAGGCAGCGCCGGTCTGCTTGCGCCGGCTAACGCCATTCAATAAATACGGCGCCCGCATGGCGCTTCAGAATGGCGTTAGCCGGCGCAAAACTTTTTGACGCTAAACTGCGTTAGCGCAGTTTAGCGTCAAAAAGTATAAATATGGGCCTATATCCCTGGTATAAACGGAAATATGATCTCAAGAGAATCAGAGCGTAACTTAGTTTGCAGCATTACCTATTGTAAAGAGTATATTGTGTCTGCACTGCTATATTGGTCATTATCAGATTCAATCACTCCCCTGTCTACCAGGCCATCAAACCACGTTCTACTGTGGCACCTCCAGTGACTAACCAGACAAGGTGGATCCACATTTTTCACACCAAAGCTTTTTGGTGCCATTGATTCCTGTGCCTACTTCTCCAGTCACACCAGGGCCCTTTCATGTAGGCCAGACCAGACACATCACTTGTATTCCCCTATGGAAAGGACCAGATGCGTTGTTTTGAGGGTCACTAAAAGGAACACATGGAAACGGTGATATAAATAATTTATTAATACTAATATTATGAATAGCAGTCCCCTGCTGGGACTTAGTGAACCATCAATGAAAGAAAATTATGTTTGCTTATTGTTTTCTTATTGGAGTAATAGTTGGAGCTCCGGAAGCTAAAATGAAGACTCATCTTTTATATATTCACAAATGTTTTCTTCGTTCATGTGAGAAAACATTTTCATGATTTGAGTAAAATGTTTATGTCCATTTTCCGTAAAATCACAAATGTGTGCCTCATTCATGTGAATAAAATTCTGAGATGTTGAGTAAAACATTTACATTCAACTACAGGAATAGTCAGTCAGTTAATCCTCCAGTGTTCTACTTTAGGTTCAAAGGTCAAATGAACAACTGGATTTCTAACATTCAATATTCATAAAAATTAGGAGGTGCACCGATAACCATGTTAGAGAAATAGGATCCTTCAAATTTAAGCACATCCTAGAGAAGAGACCTCATAAAATTTTCCAAAAAGTGGGGTTTAATTATGTAATTGGAATTATGGTTAGTGCTCCATAAATCTAAAATGAGGACATATTTTCTATAAAATTTTAAATGTGGACATCATTCATGTGAAAAAAAGTCTTGCATGCTGATAGAAACACAGTGTCAGACTACTATTTAAAGTCCCCAGTTCTCTACCGTACTTTTACCTCAGATTTCTAATGAACAAATGGAGTGTTAATATTGTATAATGAAATCAGGGACACTACATACTGCTAGAAGAGAAGCTGTTGAATCTACAGACTTTTTTACGGAGCAGGCTAGAAAAACAACCCTTATTGTGTTAATGAAGATATGAAACCAGCTGTTTAAAAAATAATGGTAATTACAGGATTTTAGTCAGTTACTGTATAATATGCCTTTAAAAGGCTATTCAGAGTTAATGAGAGTGATTTATACCTTTGGCCCACATTCCCGTTCCACATGTGTTTGATAAGATAGTCAATCATCTCTGTCGCTTGATAGCTCCTCAATTTTAGTACAATAATACTTTTGGTAGATAGTGAAGGTTTTATAACATTTCATGTAAACTTCATATACTTCTTCGATGTGCAGAAATGTTTTCTCAGACAGATGTTATAATTAAATGTAACAGATTTGTGCCTCTATGAGTAGCAAGACTTTCCAAATGAGTTACCCTTTGGACTTAATTTTTCTTATTTCCCTGTCACTTCCTATAGTCCAAAATTGCACCTAACTGCATGAATGAGCAAGTTTTTCAGTGACAGTTGTATAGCACATTAAAATGTAACAACATGATAAACAAGTTTAAATGTGCATTTATGTACAAAAACTAAGGCCCTCATTCGGACCTTGGCGGGCGGCGGAGGCCGCCCGCCAAAGTCCCGCCATCAAAATACCGTACCGCGGTCGCAAGACCGCAGCGGTTATTTTGACTTTTCCCCTGGGCTGGTGGGCGGCCGCCGAAAGGCCGCCCTCCAGCCCAGGGGAAAACGACCTTCCCTCCATGAAGCCGGCTCGTGTTCGAGCCGGCGGAGTGGGAAGGTGCGACGGGTGCTACTGCACCCGTCGCGTATTTCACTGTCTGCTATGCAGACAGTGAAATACTAGCGGGCCCTCTTACGGGGGCCCCTGCAGTGCCCATGCCATTGGCATGGGCACTGCAGGGGCCCCCAGGGGCCCCGCGACACCCCCTACCGCCATCCTGTTCCTGGTGGGCGAACCGCCAGGAACAGGATGGCGGTAGGGGGTGTCAGAATCCCCAAGGCGGCGCAGCATGCTGCGCCGCCTTGGAGGATTCATTTGGGCAGCGGGAAACTGGCGGGAGACCGCCAGTTGTCCCGGTCCGACCGCGGCGTTACCGCCGCGGTCGGAATGCCCAAGGGAGCACCGCCGGCCTGTCGGCGGTGCTCCCGCCCCCGTTGGCCCTGGCGGTTCTGTACCGCCAGGGTCATAATGAGGCCCTAAGTCCTTATAAGCAATTATGTCTACGGTATTCAAAATATTTTTAAATAAGTAATGTTGCAAGTCAGACTGAACAATGATGGAACTATTTTGAAACTACAACTGTAATAATGTACACAATTTTCAAAGTATGGACGCTGTTTAAATATAATAAAGAGACATGGAAAGGAATGTTTTCAGCCACTGCTCTATTTCAGGATCTTGTAACAGCAGATATATGAAAAAAATATTTTCAAATACATATTCAGCATTTTGCCCAGAAATGTTTATGACTCTAAAGCTGTCATACCCATCACCATATCTCCCATTACCGATACATCCCAATGGCACACAGGAGCATATTAGTGGTCTTTACGCTTTAGTGGGAGCCATTGTGGAAGTAAATGTAATAATGCATGTGTTGATTCTCTAATGTGACTTATCTCAAATACTACCTATAAATCTACTGGGTATATATTGACCACTTAGCAGTCAACTAAAATTTAGCATTTTGATTG
This sequence comes from Pleurodeles waltl, assembly GCF_031143425.1. Classification (NCBI taxonomy): domain Eukaryota; kingdom Metazoa; phylum Chordata; class Amphibia; order Caudata; family Salamandridae; genus Pleurodeles; species Pleurodeles waltl. The sequence goes on from NC_090437.1 coordinate 1,064,659,901, forward strand.
TTTATAGGTGTCCAATTTACAATATGGTATGCCTTATTTCTTTCAATATTCAGTTGGTAAAATCATGAAATACCGCAAACAGAGGTCACAGGACCAAACACAATCAACAAATGTACAGGGAAAAGGTGTATGAAAGGCACATGAAACAGGTATAATGTGAAAGCAAGAGCAATGCTGGAGAAAAACAATTTTTGTGTTATATTAACTATGAAACACATGCAGTCATTTAAAAATGCCTTAATAATGGTTCTTTTGAGAAACTTTAAAGAGTATTAATTTATTGTAAACAGGCTCGTCAGAAGACTTTGTGGGACAGCTGTCTTGCAGCTCCCTGCATGGTTCTCCAGCAACACAACCACCAATTCAGAAAAGAAACAATGTAAACTTGGAAGTTCATCTACAATATGGTTCCACATAGTAGTGACTGCTTTTACTTGACTTGTTTTCATTATGTCATAAAAGCAAGCGAATTAAATAAATTCTGCAACACTATGGGGGTTATTACAACTTTGGAGGAGGTGTTAATCCGTCCCAAAAGTGACGGTAAAGTGATGGATATACCACCAGCCGTATTACGAGTTCCATAGGATATAATGGACTTTAATACGGCTGGTGGTATATCCGTCACTTTTCCGTCACTTTTGGGACGGATTAACACCTCCTCCAAAGTTGTAATAACCCCCTATGTGTCCCTGAAAAGTGCAGGGCCTGGAGTAAACAGCCTAGCCTTTTTCTTCTCTTCCCAACTGTAAGTAGCCATTTCCTTGTGTTTTGCAATCAATATTTACAAAGCACATTAAAGAGTAAAATAGCAATGATTACATTTTGTAATATGGTATGTTTATCAAGACATTTGACTGTCATATTTGTGCCGCCCTGTCACAAGCAAAAGTTACAATACTTAAATAAAGTGATGAACCAATTTTTCTTTAGCCAATCTATAGTTTAGTTTCTGGTGATCTAATCACATACTTACATTTCCAAATTGTGTACTTCTTCTTCTGTTAATACTCTGAGTTTCTCAGTTTGATGTTTTGTCACATAACAGTGTGATTACTTTAGCAACTTGATCCCATTTAAAGCGCTTCTCTGGTCCGTCCCATAACAAACTGATAATAGATAAAGTAATAAGTACGTAGGAAGTCTTATCATAGTAGCCTTTTAATGCAAATCATGCAGATTGACTACATTTAAACATATCCTGTATTTTCTATAATACATTAGGACCAACAGAATACATCCCTATGGCCTGATTTACAGAGGTAAAGTTAGACCAAAAGTCTACGTTTAGACCAAAAGTGTTAACTTAGACCAAATCTCTAACTTTACTCGTAGTAAAGTTAGACTTTGGGAAAAGTTTGATGTTTTGTCACATAACAGTGTAAGCTTAGAAAAGTCTACCTTTACTAGAAGTAAAGTTAGACTTTTGGTCTAACTTTATACTTTTGGTCTAAACGTAGACAAAAAGTGTAAAGTTAGACCAAAAGTATAATTTTAGTACGAGTAAAGTTGGACTTTTTGTCTAAGTTTACACTTTTAGTTTAAACTTAGACTTCTGGTCTAAGTTTACCTATGTGAATAGGACCCCTAGTATCCAGATGGCCCCACGCACCAAAACAAGCCACGTTGAATCAGATAATTATCTGCTGGGCACTGCCTCAGAAGAAAAACATATTGTTTTAATTTCAAAGATATATACACATTTGCCCTAACGATTTACTCATAACTGTTTTATTTGTTATATCAGACTTCTACTCATACTATTAGAGACTTCACATGCTTCATGGGACTAACGGAAAGAAGCATTTCTCTCTTGACTCCATCATCAGTAATGGAATAAAACATCTATGTTAATAATATTTTTAAAATACATATTTTCCTTCAACTTTATTATGTTCTTTACTACAACTAGTAAAAGTGTTTATCTAACATTTTATTCAACTGGGCATATGTTGTATGAAGGTACAGACGGAGTTTTAACTGCAGTTTTTAAGCTTCAGTTGCTTCGTTGGTCCTCAATACAGTGTACTCTGTTATGTCTTTTCTACTCTAGTGATTTCACTAGCTCACAATACATGTTGTTCTTATCAAAAAAGGTAAGCATCCTTAACAACCCTCAGCTTGTCAGATGACGAACAACATTTATTTTCTTCAAAGAGATTCAAATGATGATGTTGTTGTTGAACAAAAATGAAAACAATACTAACAAGGGCTTCATTACATGGATTGCTCCAATTTTCACTCCAAACAACAAAGGCCAATATTATGCATGAATTCTGAAGTGCTATTCAGCCATTAGCATTGTTCATCACATAGGATGATATCATGAGCGCTGTTTATAAATATAAAGGAGGCCACTTTTAAAGATTTAGGTTTTTATTCCTGGTGCTTCAATTGCTGATAAGTGCTCTACCTACTTCCAGTGTTTTACTAATTACCCTTAATATAGTCTTGTTTACTTATTCTGGCATGGATACCTCTATATCCTTCTTATCTGTCACATAACATATTGTTTCACCCTATTTCTTCAGCTTTGATAGATCTACCTTGTCTGAGAATTGACCCCCATAGTGTCCTCCCGTTGTTGATTCTTGACATGATTTGACCTAGATTTACATGACTATCTGAGCTGCTCATGATCTAATGACCCACTTAAATTGAGCTGAGAAATTTTTGTTCCTCTACAGACTCCTCCCTGAGAGTGACATGAAATGTTTAGCTGGCACATTGGCAAGAAGGAGAAAAACTGTGCAATCTTCTATAAGAACACCATTAAAGCTGATGCAGACCTGAAGGAAAGTGCCTCTTACCATATCACTGACAGTCAGGGATTACACACTGCCACTGAGCATGCATTGCTGTGGGTTCCCTTTAACGCCTTGCTTAAGGACACAGTTGCATATTTAAGAGCCCTTTGTGCCATTCCAACACCACATTTGCGTGATTTTTTTACATTAATGATGGTGTTAGATGGCACAAAACGCTGCATCATACTTGCATGCATTGTGCCACTTTGTAACCCTTTGCGCTATATTATGCCTACGCCAAGCACAATGTATGCAAAGGGGGCATTCCCCCATTAGGGGAGCCAAGAAATGACACAAGGAAATCTAAGAGATTTCCTTGCACCATTTTTATTGGCACTTTTAATGCCTGCTCAGAGCAGGTGTTAAAAGGAGGCTTCCATTGCTTACAGAGGGCCTCTGGGTGCCATGCAGGATTTGCATAATTTTTTTTGCAAAGCAATGGATTAGCGTCAAAGCTTTTGATGCTAGTCTCATAACTACCGCCATGGTGCACCGTATTTTAAATACGGTGCACACATGGGGACATTAGGGGGGAGCTAAGGGGCACAAGTAAAGTGGCACTACACACAGTGCAGTGCCACTTTTCTTAAATATGCCCACAGATTTTAGCTTAGGGCTGCAGCCTGTGCTCTTTTGCCTAGTTACATGATTCATTTTCACTCATTCATTTTAATTCATTTTTGCATGGCTTTCTTTTAGCAGGCAGTCTAACCAGCTGTTGATCTGCAAACGATTTGTTATTATGGCTTCCTTTGCATGACATTTCACATTGTACCTCTTTCGAAGGCTGTACATGATAATGATAATGTAGCTAGTATTGCCTTTGTCCAGCCAACCTCTCCCCTTAGAGACATTACCACATCAGGCCTGTTTCTCAGAACACAGCACGTTTTGTTATAAAAACATCACATGGACCACACAGGCCAAAGAAGGCTAGAGAGGTCATTCCAGGCAGAAGAGCCATCCTACGTCGTGTGCCAATTATTTGCCACATTGCTGACCTCAGCCCTGTCTCTACAGCTGTTAGACTTTGCATCTTTGGCATGGTATCTTATAACTTTTTGCCTCTACTTCCCAGGTTTTCTGTGTTCTGGACTCTGTTTTTGCTGTTTTGTTTGTCCTGGACACTTTACCACTGCTGACCAGTGCTAGAGTGTAAATGTGTTCCCTGCATACATTATATGTGCACATTAGCTTATCCATGATTGGCATATTTGATTTACTAGTAAGTCCCTAGTAAAGTGCACCAGAGGTGCCCAGGGCCTGTAAATCAAATGCTACTAGTGGGACTGCAGCACTGGTTGTGCCACCCACACTAGTAGGTCAGTAAACATGGTTCAGACCTGCCACTGCAGTGTCTGTGAGTGCAGTTTTAACTGCCAATTTGACTTGATAAGTATACCCACTTGCCAGACCTAAACCTTCACTTTTCTTACATGTAATAGACCCCCAAAGTAGGACCTGGGTAGCCCCATGGGCAGGGTGCAGAGTATATTTAGTATATTTATACTAATGTGGTTTATATGTCCTGAAAGTGAAATACGGCCAAATTCATTTTTCACTGTTGCAAGGCCTATCTCTCATAGGTTAACAGGGGGGCTGCCTTTAAATATGATTAAAGTGTAGATTCCCTTTGAGAGCAGATAGACATCTGGAGTTTGGGGTCTCTGTACTCACAATGTAAATATACATCTTTTAGTGAATTTGTTTTTTAGACTGTGTGTTTGAAAATGCCACTTTTAGAAAGTGGCCATGCTTGTTTGTGGATTCCCGGTCTGAGTCAGTTTGACAGTTGGGCTGTTTGCACCTCTTCTCCAGACAGTGACACAAAGGGAGCTGGGATGTAGCCTGCATAGCCTGCAAATCCTGATGAGCCATCTGGGCTGAGGGGATGGGAGAAGTGGTCACTTATACCTGAAAGGGCTATGCCTGCCCTCACACAATGCAGTTTCCAACCCCCTGGTGTGTCTCTGGTCTGGCCTGTGCCAGGCAGGATCTTGAAAACAACAGAGACTTCTCATTGAAGTAGGCCTACTTCAGAGGTAGAAGAGGAGCACCCAAAAGCATTGAAAATTAGATTACTTCTGAAAGCAAGAGGAACCTCTGCCAAGGAGAAGAGCTGGAGAAGCTGGAGGAGGAGTACTGCCCCTTTGCCTGTGACTGTGCTTTGCTGGGTTGGCCTGCAGTAGCTGCTTCTACCTGAGAGAGGACAAAGAATGACTTTTGTGTGAATCTCCAAGGGCTTGAAACTGAGCTTGCTTCCTGTTGTTGTAGTCTCAGGGACAGCAAATACTTCTCTCTGCCAGCACTTGGGCTTTCTGCTGAGAGTCCTGCGTGTCAAGTGGTGCCCTAACCTGTCTCTGAGCCCATGAAAGGTGCATCAGGTGGAAAAGGACAGCTGTGCAGGGAACTTTTGACACACCATCCGCTTTGTAGCTTAAAAACGATGCGCTACCAGCCCCGCAGCTAAAATCAAGGCTCCACCTGCACCGCGCCTGGGAGAACGATGCAACGTGGCTGGGGAAATGACGGGCAACACCTGCAGTGGCTGCTGTTAACAACGCAAGCGCCATGCAGCACGGTTTCTTGACACCGTGCGACCGGATTTTGATGCAACATCGCTGGGCGTGGAGAATCAACGCAAAGCCTGCCCGGACCAGAGGTGCTTGTCCGGATCGATGTATCGCTCTCTTGCGGAGAGGAAAAACCATGCACGCCGACCCGACCGGAGGAGGAACGACACACGGTCTCGCTTGTGAGTGAGTGATTGATGCATTGATGCCCTTTTCCAACGCACACTCGCCCATGCGGTGTTATTTTGACGCAACCCAGGTACTTTTTCACGCTAACAGTGTTCTCACTGTTTTCTAAAATTCATGACTTGACTTGTGTATGTTGGATCTTTGTCGTTTTGGTCTTGTTTTGTTTAGATAAATATTACCTATTTTACTAAACCTGTGTTGTGTTATTCTGTAGTGTTTTCACTAAGTTACTGTGTGTGTTGATACAATACTTTACACTTTGCTTCTGAAGTTAAGCCTGCCTGCTCCTGCCAAGCTACCAAGGGGGTGAGCAGGGGTTAACTGAGGGTGATTCTACTTACCCTGACTAGAATGAGGGTCCTTTCTTGGACAGAGGGTAACCTGACTGCCAACCAAAGACCCCATTTCTAACAACAGTCAACCGAAAAGACAGGGGCCAGACCCCTGTTTTTCTGGAATGGGGGCAGGTGTTCCTTCCATGGATTAGTATGAGCAGAGAAGGGCTATCACTGCTACGATTTCAAGTAGATGCTCGTGGTGTGGTAGGGATTTGTAGGTGCTTCTCTATTCCAATATGCTGGGATTGTTTATTTGTTTCACACTCATCATCACATTTCTAACTGATTATGTTTCATCTTCCTTATAATCACAGCTGGTATATTTTATCATAGATTACAGTCTTTTAAATAAATGCATTGAAAAATGTCCTGCCTCTCTTTGCCTGCCTTTGCTTGTGTGAGACTTGTACTTGTTGCTTGAATGCAAATTTACATTAAGTAAATGAAAGTCAAGAGGCAAACGAAAGCACCTAGGAAGAGAGTCATAGGAATTGGGCGCTCACAGTAAGTCCATATAGTAGTATTCACTTTTCAATTGTGGCATGGTGCTCCTGGCAAGAGGATCTTCCTTAATCCTCCAATGTTTCCAGGGAAACTCACAGTACAACATACAACTGTCAGGGCACTCATGAATATAGAGTTCGAAGTTAGTGATGTATCGGATCTTCAGTGTGGAAAGGCAATCACACCATCAATGATTCAGAATAGATTTATTTCTTAAAGCACATAGTTCATCATAATAATTGAAAATCGTCCTTGAATTTCATATACATATAGCCACCACAGCCAACACGTGTTTCGTCCTATGGGAGAACCCTCTCACGGACTTCATCAGGGCTTGAATCAGGTACGTATTATGTAAGCAATACTCTTTTCCAAGACTTGTACAATCTCGTATAGGTGAAAATATTCTCAGCACAAATCAGCTAGTGAAGAATTCCTTTGATGCTATCTTTATTCAGATGTGCCAATATCTAAACAGAAAAAACAAACTGTGGTCAAATAATCTCACGGCGTTTTAAGTATCCGAGAGCCATTTACGAAAATTTTTTTTTTCGTAAATGGCTCTCGGATACTTAAAACGCCGTGAGATTATTTGACCACAGTTTGTTTTTTCTGTTTAGATATGGCACATCTGAATAAAGATAGCGTCAAAGGAATTCTTCACTAGTTGATTTGTGTTGAGAATATGTTGTATGTTGGAAAGTCAAGAGGCATCTGGCAAAGCAGGAAGAGTCTGTTTAATTAAACGCAACGGCTGGGAGAGCGCAGCACAGAGTCAGGGTCTGATGACTGTTTCTCAAAGTTACAGAGTTTTCATCATCTTTTTGTATGTTGTGTTGAGGTGCAATCAAACAATCAAATACATTCTTTGAAAAAAGTATAGGGCCTAGTCACAGGATGATAAATCCGACTATCTGATAAAGTGTGCAGGTGGGTCTCTACGTTGTGTGAACATGGTGTGGGCCTGTGCGTGATATGTCCAGATGTCTAGCAAGGGGAGCGGGTGATCACTTTGTGTAGTGCGTGTGTTGTGTTCTGATTGGCTGTGTGTTCCTAACCTCATGTGGCATCTAACTTTAGATGGTTTTGGGACTGCGTACCCCTCTGCCAAATGGGATTTATTGGGGACCATTTTCCTAGGCACTTTGGGGGTTATTACAACTTTGGAGGAGGTGTTAATCCGTCCCAAAAGTGACGGTAAAGTGACGGATATACCACCAGCCGTATTACGAGTTCCATAGGATATAATGGACTCGTAATACGGCTGGTGGTATATCCATCACTTTACCGTCACTTTTGGGACGGATTAACACCTCCTCCAAAGTTGTAATAACCCCCTTTGTGTGGTGTTGCTGCCTATCTAGGGAATTGTTCTGTGTCTCTCCTGTGTGGCACATTTGCCTATGGTCTATATGTTACCCCCCTGTGATCTGTCAATCAGTTGCTTCAGGCCTGGTTTACAAGGCCTGCTTGACCACATACTTCTGAATCAGGATAGACGGTGGGGGTCATATCAGGTGGCATCAACAATAATAAAGTGAGTTCGTTATTATGCTGACACATATCATGGCGTACACTAACATTGTTTTTATCTATATCAACATCCCCCCTCTAGTTGAATTTTCAACTACCTTATCCACACTATCTTTCATGACAGTCACATTATTCGAGGTTTATCAGGTTTCTACTACTTTTTCCCTACCTAATTGAAATCTACTTAATTTGAGGTCTGTTTTTACAGCAGAAAAGAAGCAACACAAAAACGGCAAAGAAAGGGGAATTGGAAGCAATGACATAGACAATCTGACCATCCACCAAGGGAGCCTGGAAAACCAACAAGTCTTGTTCAGGGGCACCTCCCTCAGTTTTTAGGTCACCGTGAAGATGATGCAGTGCTTGGATGGTTAATCAATCAATCAATCACGATATTTATAAAGCGCGCTATGTACCCGTCAGGGTTTCGAGGCGCTGGGGGAAAGGGGGGGGGGTGGAGGTGTGCTGCAGTTAGCGGTCGAAGAGCCAGGTTTTGAGGAGTCTCCTGAAGGCGAGGAGGTCCTGGGTCTGGCGTAGAGATGTGGGGAGAGAGTTCGAGGACTTGGCGGCGAGGAAGGAGAAGGATCTGCCGCCGCAGGTCTTGTGCTGGATTCGGGGGACGACGGCGAGGGCGAGGTTGGCGGATCGAAGTTGACGTGTGGGAGCGTAGAAATTGAGTCTGGAGTTGAGGTAGGAGGGTCCGGCGTTGTGAAGTGCCTTGTGAGCGTGGGTGAGGAGTTTAAAGGTGATCCTCTTCTCCACCGGGAGCCAGTGGAGATCCCTCAGGTGAGGGGAGATGTGACATCGGCGGGGTATGTCGAGGATCAGTCGGGTGGAGGCATTTTGGATACGCTGGAGTCGTTTGATGTCTTTGGTTGGGATGCCTGTGTAGAGTGCATTGCCGTAGTCAAGTCGGCTGCTGACGAGGGCTTGGGTCACCATCTTTCTGGTCTCTGTTGGAATCCACTTGAAGATTCTGCGGAGCATGCGGAGGGTGTTGAAACAGGAGGAGGAGACGGTGCTGACCTGTTTGGACATGGTGAGTGCAGAGTCCAGGATGAAGCCGAGGTTTCTTGCGTGGCTGGCAGGGGTGGGTGGGGGTCCGAGGTCGGCGGGCCACCATGAGTCGTTCCAGGCCGAAGGAGAGCGCCCGAGGATGAGGATTTCCGTCTTGTCAGAGTTGAGTTTCAGGCGACTGTTGTTCATCCATTCGGCGATGGATTTTAGTCCTTCGTGGAGGTTTGTTTTGGCGGTGAGTGGGTCTTTGGTCAGGGAGAGGATGAGCTGGGTGTCGTCGGCGTAGGAGATGATGCTGAGGTGATGCTGGCGGGCCAGTTTTGCGAGGGGGACCATTTAGACGTTGAACAAAGTAGGGCTGAGGGAGGATCCTTGGGGGACGCCGCAGATGAGGTTGGTGGCTTTGGAGCGAAAGGGGGAGAGTCGGACTCTCTGAGTTCTGTCGGAGAGAAAGGATGAGATCCAGTGGAGGGCTTTGTCTTGGATGCCGGCTTCCTGGAGGCGGGTCAGTAGGGTGCGGTGGCAGACTGTGTCAAAAGCGGCTGATAGGTCGAGGAGGATGAGGGCCGAGGTTTCGCCGTTGTCCATTTGATGTCTGATGTCATCTGTGGCGGCGAGGAGAGCAGTCTCCGTGCTGTGGTTTCGTCTGAATCCGGATTGTGAGGGGTCCAGGATGGAGTTGTCTTCGAGGAAGTGGGTGAGTTGCGTGTTGACGATCTTCTCGATGACTTTTGCTGGAAAAGGGAGGAGAGAGATCGGACGGAAGTTTTTGAGATCGTTGGGGTCGGCCTTGGGTTTCTTGAGGAGGGGTTGGATTTCAGCGTGTTTCCAGCTGTCCGGGAAGGTGGCGGAAGTGAAGGAGAGGTTGATGATCTTGCGGAGTTTGGGGGCGATGGTGGCGTTGGCTGTGTTGAAAACATGATGAGGGCATGGGTCCGTGGGGGAGCCTGAGTGGATGGTGTTCATGGTTGCCATGGTTTCTGTGTCGTCCACGTGGGTCCAGGCGGTGAGGCGGCAGTCGCGGTTGGAGACGTCGGGGAGGGATCTGGCGGTGGGTCGGTGTTGAAGCTGTTGTGGATGGTAGCGATTTTCTGGTGGAAGAAGGTGGAGAGGTCGTCGCAGAGTTTCTGGGAGGGCGGGATGTCGTTGGCGTTGGCTTTTGGATTTGAGAGTTCTTTCACGATGCCGAAGAGTTCTTTGCAGTCGTGGGAGTTGTTGTTGATGCGTTCGGTGAAGTGGGCGCGCTTGGCGACGCGGATCCGTTGGTGGTGTTCACGGTTTGCGTCTTTGAGGGAGGCGAGGTTGTCGGGCGTGCGTTCTAGGATCCATTTCTTTTTGAGCTTCTGACAACGGCTTTTGGAGGTGGTCAGTTCGTCTGTGAACCAGGCTGGTTTTTTCTTTCCTTGGTTGGCGGTGGGCTTCTTGAGTGGGGCTAAGGTGTTGGCGCAGTCGAGGATCCAATGATGGAGGTTGATGGCGGCTGTGCTCGGGTCGGTCGCGTCGGGTGGAGGGTTTTTAACGAGGGTGCTGGTCAGTTGGTCTTGGGTGACTTTGCCCCAGCGGCGGTAGGGGGGTAGATGGATGCGGTGCTGCTCGGTAATTTTCTTATAGGAGAAATGGACGCAGTGATGGTCGGTCCAGTGGAGTTCGGAGGTGTGGCTGAAAGAGATGTGGTTGCTTGAGGTGAAGAGGGGGTCGAGGGTGTGTCCAGTGATGTGGGTGGGAGTGTTGACCAGCTGGCGGAGTCCGAGGTTGAGGAGGTTGGAGGTCAGTGCTGCGGTGTTGACGTCGTTGTTATTTTCCATGTGGTAGTTTAGGTCTCCCAGGAGGATGTAATCCGGGGAAGCGAGGGCGTGGGTGCTTGCGAGGTCGGCGATGGTGTCGCTGAAGGGGGCTCTTGGTCCTGGAGGGCGGTATATGAGGGTTCCTCTGAGGGTCGTGTTGGGGTCTGTGTGGATCTGGAAGTGGAGGAGTTCGGCTGTCTTGAGGGTGTCGTCAGTGTGGGTGTGGATTTTGAGGGTAGCTTTGTGAGCGATGGCTATTCCGCCGCCGATTCCGTTGGTTCGGTCTCTTCTGGTGATTTTGTAACCGTCCGGTATGGCGATGGCGATGTCCGGAGCCGAGGAGTCGTTCCACCAGGTTTCGGTCAGTAAGGCCACGTCGGGTGCAGTGGAGTCGAGCAAATCCCAGAGCTCGATGGCGTGTTTTCGTGCGGAGCGGGTGTTGATGAGGATGCAGTTCAGGTGGTTGGGGTTGAGTGATTCTATTGTTGGTTTTGTCGTTCTGATGCAGGAGAAGTTGCAGGAGCGGCAGGAAAAAGGTCCTTTTGGGTAAAGTCTGTAACCCATTGCCCAGGTCATTACCAGGTATAAAAGTGCAACAGGATGCACCGATCTTGATGCATACCCACCCTCCTTTGCAGTCTTCAAGTCCAAGACATACTAATGTTGCACCACTATGAGGTGGATAGCTCTTAGTTCTTCCTTCATAGTGTTTAGGCCGAGCTCAGTGCTGTTGATCATTTTCAACATTTCCCACCTTTTTATCGGCAACTAACATGTGTTCACTGTTGTCTGTAGTGTGAAGAAGGGTATAGACCCACTTGTGTTCACTTGAGTGTCAGTGAATAGTCTGAATTCCTCTGGAATGGCCTTGTACTGAGCCCAATGAAAATAATTAGCAGTTCTCTTCTTTTCAGCCTAATTCAACATAGTTCTTTTGCAGCAGATGTTGGAACAACACAGAAAGGTCTTCTCCAGGGATGACCAGGGTCAGGGTGTGCGCAATAGCAAGGAGCAGAAGCCCTGCCATCTGGGGTTTAGCGTAAGCAAATTCTCCACACTTCCAGTAGTAGTCTATCAGCACATGGGTGCCGCTGTGCATGTCTGGGATGTGCAGTATTGCTCCACAAGCTCCATTTGTGCTGAGAGGGATTGGTCCTTTGCCTTTGCCTCTAAAGCAGAACAAATAAAGTTTAAGCTTCTGTGCAATTAGGGGCGGCCCCTTCTCTTCCAACCATGTGGATCAATCTCTTTCAGTAGCACAATTTTTTTGCCATGGTATGTCTATTCTGACAAGAAAGCCTCCCTTATGAGACTCATTTACCCTTGTATCATTGACATGCTGTAAGAGGCTGACCTGGCTTATAGTGGGTACCTTGTGGTACTTACACCTTGTGCCAGGTCCAGTTATCCCTTATTAATAGATCAGTAGTGTTCTACAAGCTTAGGCCGATAGAGGTAGCTATAGCAGAGCAGCTTAGGCTGAACTAGAAGACATGTAAAGCTCCTACTATACCACTTATATTATATAGCACTATATCATAAGAACCACAATACTCAGGGTTACTAAAAATAAAGGTACTTTATTTTACTGACAATATGCTGTAGGGGTACTTACACCTTGCACCAGGCCCAGTTATCCCTTATTAGTGTATAGGGTGTCTAGCAGCTCAGGCTGATAGATAATGGTAGCTTAGCAGAGCAGCTTAGGCTGAACTAGGAGACGAGTGAAGCTCCTACAGTACCACTAGTGTCATATGCACAATATCATAAGAAAACACAATACACAGATATACTAAAAGTACTTTATTTTTATGACAATATGCCAAAGTATCTCAGTGAGTACCCTCAGTATGAGGATAGCAAATATACACAAGATATATGTACACAATACCAAAAATATGCAGTATAGTATTAGAAAACAGTGCAAACAATGTATAGTTACAATAGGATGCAATGCGGACACATAGGGATAGGGGCAACACAAACCATATACTCCAAAAGTGGAATGCGAACCACGAATGGACCCCAAACCTATGTGACCTTGTAGAGGGTCACTGGGACTGTAAGAAAACAGTGAGGGTTAGAAAAATAGCCCACCCTAAGACCCTGAAAAGTGAGTGCAAAGTGCACTAAAGTTCCCCAAAGAGCACAGAAGTCGTGATAGGGGAATTCTGCAGGAAAGACACAAATCAGCAATGCAACAACGATGGATTTCCAAACGAGGGTACCTGTGGAACAAGGGGACCAAGTCCAAAAGTCACAAGCAAGTCGGAGATGGGCAAATGCCCAGGAAATGCCAGCTGTGGGTGCAAAGAAGCTGCTACTGGACAGTAGAAGCTGAGGATTCTGCAGGAAAGACAAGGGCTAGAAACTTCCCCTTTGGAGAATGGATGCCCCACGCCATGGAAAGTTGTGCAGAAGTGTTTTCCTGAAGAAAGACCACAAACAAGCCTTGATAGCTGCAAGTCGTGCGGTTAGGGTTTTTGAATGCTGCTGTGGCCCACGAGGGACCAGGATGTGGCGAATTGTGTCAGGGGACAGAGGGTGTGCCCAGCAGGACGAGAAGCCCTCTCAGAAGCAGGCAGCACCCGCAGAAGTGCCGGTACAGGCACTAAAAAGAGGAGTGAAATGGTGCTCACCCGAAGTTACACAAAGGAGTCCCACGTCGCCGGAGGACAACTCCGGAGGTCGTGCAATGCAGGTTAGAGTGCCGTGGACCCAGGCTTGGCTGTGCACAAAGGATTTCCGCCGGAAGTGCACAGAGGCCGGAGTAGCTGCAAAAGTCACGGTTCCCAGCAATGCAGTCTGGCGTGGGGAGGCAAGGACTTCCCTCCACCAAACTTGGACTGAAGAGTCACTGGACTGTGGGAGTCACTTGGACAGAGTTGCTGGATTCAAGGGACCTCGCTCGTTGTGCTGAGAGGAGACCCAGGGTACCGGTGATGCAGTTCTTTGGTGCCTGCGGTTGCAGGGGGAAGATTCCGTCGACCCACTGGAGATTTCTTCGGAGCTTCTAGTGCAGAGAGGAGGCAGACTACCCCCACAGCATGCACCACCAGGAAAGCAGTCGAGAAGGCAAGCAAGATCAGCGTTACAGAATTGCAGTAGTCGTCTTCGCTACTTTGTTGCAGTTTTGCAGGCTTCCAGCACAGTCAGCAGTCGATTCCTTGGCAGAAGGTGAAGAGAGAGATGCAGAGGAACTCTGATGAGCTCTTGCATTCTTTATCTAAGGAAATCCCCAAAGCAGAGACCCTAAATAGCCAGAAAAGAGGGTTTGGCTACTTAGGAGAGAAGATAGGCTAGCAACACCTGAAGGAGCCTATCAGAAGGAGTCTCTGACGTCACCTGCTGGCCCTGGCCACTCAGAGCAGTCCAGTGTGCCAGCAGCACCTCTGTTTCCAAGATGGCAGAGGTCTGGAGCACACTGGAGGAGCTCTGGGCACCTCCCAGGGGAGGTGCAGGTCAGGGGAGTGGTCACTCCCCTTTCCTTTGTCCAGTTTTGCGCCAGAGCAGGGCTGAGGGGTCCCTGAACCGGTGTAGACTGGCTTATGCAGAAATGGGCACCATGTGTGCCCATGAAAGCATTTCCAGAGGCTGGGGGAGGCTACTCCTCCCCTGCCTTAACACCATTTTCCAAAAGGAGAGGGTGTAACACCCTCTCTCTGAGGAAGTCCTTTGTTCTGCCTTCCTGGGCCAAGCCTGGCTGGACCCCAGGAGGGCAGAAACCTGTCTGAGGGGTTGGCAGCAGCAGCAGCTGCAGTGAAACCCCGGAAAAGGCAGTCTGGCATTACCCGGGCCTGTGCTACAGACCCGTGGGATGATGGGATTGTGCCAACAATGCCAGGATGGCATAGAGGGGGCAATTCCATGATCTTAGACATGTTACATGGCCATATTCGGAGTTACCATTGTGAAGCTACACATAGATAGTGACCTATATGTAGTGCACGCGTGTAATGGTGTCCCCGCACTCACAAAGTCCGGGGAATTGGCCCTGAACAATGTGGGGGCACCTTGGCTAGTGCCAGGGTGCCCACACACTAAATAACATAGCACCCAACCTTTACTAGGTAAAGGTTAGACATATAGGTGACTTATAAGCTACTTAAGTGCAGTGTAAAATGGCTGTGAAATAACGTGGACGTTATTTCACTCAGGCTGCAGTGGCAGGCCTGTGTAAGAATTGTCAGAGCTCCTTATGGGTGGCAAAAGAAATGCTGCAGCCCATAGGGATCTCCTGGAACCCCAATACCCTGGGTACCTCAGTACCATATACTAGGGAATTATAAGGGTGTTCCAGTATGCCAATGTAAATTGGTAAAATTGGTCACTAGCCTGTTAGTGACAATTTGAAAGAAATGAGAGAGCATAACCACTGAGGTTCTGATTAGCAGAGCCTCAGTGAGACAGTTAGGCATCACACAGGGAACACATACCTATAGGTCACAAACTTATGAGCACTGGGGTCCTGACTAGCAGGGTCCCAGTGACACATAACAAACATACTGAAAACATATGGTTTTCACTATGAGCACTGGGCCCTGGCTAGCAGGATCCCAGTGAGACAGTGAAAACACCCTGACATACACTCACAAACAGGCCAAAAGTGGGGGTAACAAGGCTAGAAAGAGGCTACTTTCTCACACAACCCCCCCCCCCAAACGAAGGACAATAAGGCTAACCTTGGCCAGTTGAGACTTTATTGTCTAAGTGTTGATAAGTAGAGAGTAGCTCTGCAATAGACTGGTTACTCCCTTTATCATCCACTATATGGTTACTTCCCTGTGGGGATGTAAACCACCCTGTCTGAAGTTTTTCAGCTAAGCAACAATGTGAAGATGTATTTTCAGAGTTTCTATCAGTAAGTTTTAGTTTATAGCAGTGGGAATTGTCCACTGAACCTATTTGTAGTGATGGAAATGCCATACAGGGATGCTGTCTCAGAAAAGCCATAGCTGGGCAAAAACTTTGTCCATATGGCTGGAAGGGAGAACAGTGATGCTGTTTCTCTTGAGTTGGAGCAGGGCAGGGATGCTGTCCTATGAGCTCCACACTAGGGCAGGGATGCTGTCCTAAGTGTTGTGAGGCAGTGCAGGGTTTCTGCACTAAAGTTTCTCTGGGAGGGTTGGAGGGGTGCTCCATGTTAACCAAAATGGTGCTCTTTTTGTCACCAATGTTAGTTATCCCACAGAGAGGTACTTCTACCTCAGGGAGTACAGCTTTGCCAGCTGATGATTCCCTTGGAACAGGTGCCACCCCAGGAGGGGTTTCTTTTACCACAGGAATTATATCCTGATTGGCAGGGTGGTTAGGGGATACTGTGATACCCTTTTTACCTGTTTTTGGAGAGGGATCCTGAGTTTTCAGGCCTTCTCTCCTTTGCTTTTTCATTTCAGTAGAAATGAGAGGGAACAATTCCTCTGGGATGTCCAGCATGGCTGCATGGGCATAAAACTCTACATCAGCCCAACCTGAGGCCTCTAGGTCATTACCTAAGAGACAGTCTACAGGTAAGCTAGGTGATACCACCACCTGCTTAGGGCCAGTAACTCCACCCCAACTAAACTGAATTATAGCTAAGGGAAGAAACTTAGTGGAGTTATGGACATCAATAATTTTATACTGTTGTCCAATGATGTGTTGTTCAGGAGCCACTAGGTTTTCAGTCACCAAAGTGATACTGGCACCTGTGTCCCTGTAGGCCAAGGCCTCACACCATTTATTGAAACTGTCTGCCTGTCCTTATCCATTGTAAGGGGACAAGCAGCCAGTGTGGCAAGGCCAATGCCACTAGGTGTGACAGAAACTGTCTTGGGAGTGACTACCCCAGTTTCTATTATGGACCCATAAGTGAACCCAACTACACCCTTAACTTGACTGTTGCCAGCAATCCCACCACTAGTACCACTACTGCTAGGAGCACTAGAGCTTGATGCAGTAGTGGTGGTAGGCTCAGGGGGTTTACCTGGACAGGACTTATCCCCTGGCCTATGGCCTCTGTTTTTACACACAAAGCACCATTGCTTTTTAATGTGTGCAGGTTGAGAAGAAGAGGAAGAATTTGTTTTATCCCCACCCTCTGAAGAGTGTTTAAGATTTGAAGTGGGATCTTTGGTTTTACCCTTATCCCCTTGCTTATCTTGAGATTTTTCACCATCTTTCTTCTTGCCATCCTTGTCACCACCTGTATGAACTTTTCTGTTCACTCTTGTTCTGACCCATTTGTCTACCTTCTTTCCCAATTCTTGGGGAGAGGTCAGATCTGAGTCCACTAGATACTGGTGCAACAATCTAGACACACAATTATTAAGAATATGCTCTCTCAGGATTATGTTATATAGGCTTTCATAGTCAGTCACTTTACTGCCATGTAACCACCCCTCCAAGGCCTTCACTGAATGGTCAACAAACTCTACCCAGTCTTGTGAAGACTCCTTTTTGGTTTCTTTGAACTTCATCCTGTACTGTTCAGTGGTTAAGCCATAACCATCTAGGAGTGCATTCTTAAGAACTGCAAAATTATTGGCATCACTTTCTTTCCCAGTAAGGAGCCTATCCCTACCCGTTCCACTAAATGATAGCCATAGGATAGCAGCCCACTGCCTTTGAGGGACATCCTGTACAACACAGGCCCTCTCAAGTGCAGCAAACCACTTGTTAATGTCATCCCCCTCCTTATAAGGGGGAACTATCTTGTGCAGATTCCTGGAATCATGCTCTTTTGCAGGATGACTATGGGGAATACTGCTGCTGCCACCATGGGTTTCTAAACCCAATTTCTGTCTTTCTCTTTCCACTTCTAAGGACTGTCTATCCACATCCAGCTGTTGCTTCTTGAGCTTCAGTCTAGTTTGTTCCACTCTCAATCTATTGAGCTCCCTTTCTAACACTCTGTCATCAGGGTGGGTGGGTGGATCATTCCTTGAAACAGAAGTATGGTGAGAATGAACAGAAGGAGACCTGTTCCTAACAGAGGGCACCTTAACAACTTGGCTAACAGAAACAGCACTTCTACTATGATGAGAAGGGATACTCTTACTGTGATGTGAGACAACACTATCAGTATGGTGTGACTCTACATCAGTACCAGCTATGCTAGGTGGCTTGCTAGGGGGCAGGCTTGGAAGTTTCCCTCTCACATCTTTTGCTAGGGGTGCCCCAGAATCAGAGTGGGAACCATCAACTAACTTTTCGACAGGAGTGCCAGCTCTGGCCTTATCCTGTTCAACAAGCATATTTACCAACAGTTCTCTAGAGGGATTCTTCCTTACACTTAAACCTCTTTCTATGCAGAGACTCCTTGCTTCTTTCCAGCTAAGGTGATCATAAGCAAGTTTGGACAGATCAACAGTTTGGCCTGTGCCAGACATTTTAGAAAGTGTTTAAGGGATAGAAAAAGTGAGAAAAAAGTTTTTCAGAACTTTTGGAAAGACAGAAAAAAAACTTTGAAACTTTTTAAGAATTTTTTAGAAAGTTTAGAGGTACTTTTCAGCACTTTAGAAAAGAAGTCAGAAAAGAAATGCAAAACTTTTTGGTTAGGTGTACATACACTGAACTTGTTTTGTATATTTTTCTCTTATGAAAAGTACAATGACAAAAGTGGTAAGTAGTTACAAAGTACTTATCCCACCGCTGCACAACCAATGTAGGAGGCTGGACTGGCTTGTAGTGAGTACCAAGGGGTACTTACACCTTGCACCAGGCCCAGTTATCCCTTATTAGTGTATAGGGTGTCAAGCAGCTTAGGCTGATAGATAATGGTAGCTTAGCAGAGCAGCTTAGGCTGAACTAGGAGACGAGTGAAGCTCCTACAGTACCACTAGTGTCATATACACAATAGCATAAGAAAACACAATACACAGATATACTAAAAATAAAGGTACTTTATTTTTATGACAATATGCCAAAGTATCTCAGTGAGTACCCTCAGTATGAGGATAGCAAATATACACAAGATATATGTACACAATACCAAAAATACGCAGTATAGTATTAGAAAACAGTGCAAACAATGTATAGTTACAATAGGATGCAATGCGGACACATAGGGATAGGGGCAACACAAACCATATACTCCAAAAGTAGAATGTGAACCACGAATGGACCCCAAACCTATGTGACCTTGTAGAGGGTCGCTGGGACTCTAAGAAAACAGTGAGGGTTAGAAAAATAGCCCACCCCAAGACCCTGAAAAGTGAGTGCAAAGTGCACTAAAGTTCCCCAAAGAGCACAGAAGTCGTGATAGGGGAATTCTGTAGGAAAGACACAAATCAGCAATGCAACAACGATGGATTTCCAAATGAGGGTACATGTGGAACAAGGGGACCAAGTCCAAAAGTCACAAGCAAGTCGGAGATGGGCAGACGCCCAGGAAATGCCAGCTGTGGGTGCAAAGAAGCTGCTACTGGACAGTAGAATCTGAGGCGTCTGCAGGAACGACAAGGGCTAGAAACTTTCCCATTTGAGAATGGATGCCTCACGCTGTGAAGAGTCATGCAGAAGTGTTTTCCTGAAGAAAGACCGCAAACAAGCCTTGCTAGCTGCAAGTCGTGTGGTTAGGGTTTTTGGATGCTGCTGTGGCCCAGGAGGGACCAGGATGTTGCCAATTGTGTCAGGGGACAGAGGGGGCGCCCAGCAGGACGAGGAGCTCTCTCAGAAGCAGGCAGCACCCGCAGAAGTGCCGGTACAGGCACTACAATGAGGAGTGAAACAGTGCTCACCTGAAGTTACACAAAGGAGTCCCACGTCGCCGGAGGACAACTCAGGAGGTCGTGCAATGCAGGTTAGAGTGCCGTGGACCCAGGCTTGGCTGTGCACAAAGGATTTCCGCCGGAAGTGCACAGAGGCCGGAGTAGCTGCAAAAGTCGCGGTTCCCAGCAATGCAGTCTGGCGTGGGGAGGCAAGGACTTACCTCCACCAAACTTGGACTGAAGAGTCACTGGACTGTGGGAGTCACTTGGACAGAGTTGCTGGATTCAAGGGACCTCGCTCGTCGTGCTGAGAGGAGACCCAGGGTACCAGTGATGCAGTTCTTTGGTGCCTGCAGTTGCAGGGGGAAGATTCCGTCGACCCACAGGAGAGTTCTTCGGAGCTTCTAGTGCAGAGAGGAGGCAGACTACCCCCACAGCATGCACCACCAGGAAAGCAGTCGAGAAGGCAAGCAGGATCAGCGTTACAGAGTTGCAGTAGTCGTCTTCGCTACTTTGTTGCAGTTTTGCAGGCTTCCAGCGCGGTCAGCAGTCGATTCCTTGGCAGAAGGTGAAGAGAGAGATGCAGAGGAACTCTGATGAGCTCTTGCATTCGTTATCTAAGGAAATCCCCAAAGCAGAGACCCTAAATAGCCAGAAAAGAGGGTTTGGCTACTTAGGAGAGAAGACAGGCTAGCAACACCTGAAGGAGCCTATCAGAAGGAGTCTCTGACGTCACCTGCTGGCCCTGGCCACTCAGAGCAGTCCAGAGTGCCAGCAGCACCTCTGTTTCCAAGATGGCAGAGGTCTGGAGCACACTGGAGGAGCTCTGGGCACCTCCCAGGGGAGGTGCAGGTCAGGGGAGTGGTCACTCCCCTTTCCTTTGTCCAGTTTCGCGCCAGAGCAGGGCTGAGGGGTCCCTGAACCGGTGTAGACTGGCTTATGCAGAAATGGGCACCATATGTGCCCATGAAAGCATTTCCAGAGGCTGGGGGAGGCTACTCCTCCCCTGCCTTAACACCATTTTCCAAAGGGAGAGGGTGTAACACCCTCTCTCTGAGGAAGTCCTTTGTTTTGCCTTCCTGGGCCAAGCCTGGCTGGACCTCAGGAGGGCAGAAACCTGTCTGAGGGGTTGGCAGCAGCAGCAGCTGCAGTGAAACCCCTGAAAAGGCAGTTTGGCAGTACCCGGGTCTGTGCTACAGACCTGTGGGATCATGGGATTGTGCCACCAATGCCAGGATGGCATAGAGGGGGCAATTCCATGATCTTAGACATGTTACATGGCCATATTCGGAGTTACCATTGTGAAGCTACACATAGGTAGTGACCTATATGTAGTGCACGCGTGTAATGGTGTCCCCGCACTCACAAAGTCCGGGGAATTGGCCCTGAACAATGTGGGGGCACCTTGGCTAGTTCCAGGGTGCCCACACACTAAGTAACTTAGCTCCCAACCTTTACTAGGTAAAGGTTAGACATATAGGTGACTTATAAGTTACTTAAGTGCAGTGTAAAATGGCTGTGAAATAACGTGGACGTTATTTCACTCAGGCTGCAGTGGCAGGCCTGTGTAAGAATTGTCAGAGCTCCTTATGGGTGGCAAAAGAAATGCTGCAGCCCATAGGGATCTCCTGGAACCCCAATACCCTGGGTACCTCAGTACCATATACTAGGGAATTATAAGGGTGTTCCAGTATGCCAATGTAAATTGGTAAAATTGGTCACTAGCCTGTTAGTGACAATTTGAAAGAAATGAGAGAGCATAACCACTGAGGTTCTGATTAGCAGAGCCTCAGTGGGACAGTTAGGCATCACACAGGGTCTAGCAGGGTCCCAGTGACACATAGCAAACATACTGAAAACATAGGGGCCCATATTTATACTTTTTGACGCAAAACTGCGGTAACGCAGTTTTGCGTAAAAAAAATTCGCGCCGGCTAACGCCATTCTGAAGCGCCATGCGGGCGCCGTATTTATTGAATGACGTTAGCCGGCGTTAGCCGGCGGCGCCGTCTGGTGTGCGTTAAAAAAAACGACGTACACCAGGCAGCGCCGGCGTAGGGGGATATGGGGCTTGGGCGTCAAGAAATGGGGCAAGTCAGGTTTAGGCAATTTTTTCGCCTCAACCCGATTTGCGCCATTTTTTTTCACTACCAACCCCCATAGAAATGACTCCTGTCTTAGCAAAGACAGGAGTCATGCCCCCTTGCCCAATGGCCATGCCCAGGGGACTTATGTCCCCTGGGCATGGTCATTGGGCATAGTGGCATGTAGGGGGGCACAAATCAGGCCCCCCTATGCCACAATTTTTTTTTTTTAAAAACACTTACCTGAACTTACCTTAATGTCCCTGGGATGGGTCCCTCCAGCCTTGGGTGTCCTCCTGGGTTGGGCAAGGGTGACAGGGGGTGTCCCTTGGGGTATGGGGGGGCACCTCTGGGCTCCTTCTGAGCCCACAGGTCCCTTAACGCCTGCCTTTTGCAGGCGCTAAAAAACGGCGCAAAAGCGGCCGTACGTAATTTTTTTTTACCCACCCACTCCCGGGCGTGAATTTTGCCCGGGAGTATAAATCCGACACACATGCCTCGGAGTCGATTTTTTCGACGGGAACGCCTACCTTGCATATAATTAACGCAAAGTAGGTGTCCACGCTAAAAAATGACGCTAACTCCATGGACTTTGGCGCTAGACACGTCTAACGCCAAAGTATAAATATGGAGTTAGTTTTGCGTCGAAATTGCGTCAAAAAAAACGACGCAATTCCGGCGCAAACGGAGTATAAATATGCCCCAGGGTTTTCACTATGAGCACTGGGCCCTGGCTAGCAGGATCCCAGTGAGACAGTGAAAACACCCTGACATACACTCACAAACAGGCCAAAAGTGGGGGTAACAAGGCTAGAAAGAGGCTACTTTCTCACATATGCCCAAAGTATCTCAAGGATATACTCCCTTAGGAGGTAAGTAAAATACACAAAATATGCACACAAACCAAAATCAGGTAAGCAAAACACTTAGAACAGTAGTGCAAACACTGTAGAACACAATAGAATGTAATAGGAGACAATAGGCCTGGGGGGGCAACACAAACCATATACTCCAAAAGTGGAATGCGAACCTCAAATGGACGCCAGGCTTAGTGTAGTGTGTAAAGGGTCGCTGGAAGTGTAAGAAAACACTAAGGGTGTCCAAGATACCCCACCCCAAGACCCTGAAAAGTAGGAGTAAAGTTACCCTACTACCCCAGAAAGATAGTAAAGTCAAGATAGGGGATTCTGCAAAGGCAACAACTGACTGCAAAGCACTGAAGATGGATTTCTGGACCAGAGGACCTGTAAAGGAAGGGAACCAAGTCCAAGAGTCACACAAGTGTCTGGGGAGGCAGGAGCCCACTAAACCCCGGATGAAGGTGCAAAAGGGCTGCCTCTGGGTGGAGAAGCCAAAGATTCTGCAACAACGGAAGGTGCCAGGAACTTCTCCTTTGGTCAGAACATGTCCAACGGCGTGCTGGAGGATACAGAGTTGTTTCCACGCAGAAACACTGCAAACAAGCCTTGATAGCTGCAAGAGTCGCGGATAAAGCTTTTGGGTACTGCCAGGGCCCTGGAAGGACCAGGAGGTCACCCCTTGGTGGAGAAGACAGAGGGGGTGCTCAGCAACACACAGAGCTCATGCAGAAGCAGGCAGCACCCGCAGAAGCACTTGAATAGTCTTTCAAGAAATCTGAGCACAGCAGTCATCTCAGCACAACAAAAGAGGGTCCCACGAAGTCGGTGGTCAACTCAGCGAGTTGAGCAACGCAGGACGGAGTGCTGGGGACCTGGGCTGGGCTGTGCTGTGCATGAAGGAATCCTTGCAAAAGTGCACAGAAGCCCTAGCAGCTGCAGATCACGCAGTACACAGGATTACTGTCTGGAGTGGGGAGGCAAGGACTTACCTCCACCAAATTTGGACAGAAGGACCACTGGACTGTCGGGGTTACTTGGATCCAGCTCCTGTCTTCCAGGTACCACGCTCGTCAAGATGAGAGGGGACCCAGAGGACCGGTGATGGAGAAGTTTGTTGCATGCGTTAGCAGGTGGAAGATTCCGTTGACCCACAGGAGATTTCTTCTTGTCTTCCAGTGCAGGCTTAAGGCAGACAGCCTTCAGTTCATGCACCACCAGGAAACAGTCGAGAAAGCCGGCAGAATTAGGTGTTACAATGTAGCTGGTAGTCGTCTTGCTACTTTGTTGTGGTTTTGCAGGCATCCTGGAGCAGTCAGCGGTTGATCCTTGGCAGAAGTTGAAGAGCGAAGTGCAGAGGAACTCTGGTGAGCTCTTGCATTCATTATCTGACAAGAAACCCACAGGAGAGACCCTAAATAGACCTCAGAGTAGGATTGGTTACCTTACCAGGTAAGAGCCTATCAGGAGGGGTCTCTGACATCACCTGCTGGCACTGGCCACTCAGAGGTCTCCATTGTGCACTCACACCTCTGCATTCAAAATGGCAGAGGTCTGGGACATACTGGAGGAGCTCTGGGCACCACCCCTGGGGTGGTGATGAATAGGGGAGTGGTCACTCCCCTTTTCTTTGTCCAGTTTTGCACCAGAGCAGGGGCTGGGGGTTCCCTGAACCAGTGTAGACTGGTTTATGCAAGAAGGGCACCATCTGGGCCCTTCAGAGCATTTCCAGAGGCCAGGAGAGGCTACTTCTCTCAGGCCCTTAACACCTATTTCCAAAGGGAGAGGGTGTAACACCCTCTCTCAGAGGAAATCCTTTGTTCTGCCTTCCTGCCAGGAGGGCAGAAACCTGTCTGAGGATTGGCAGCAGCGGTAGCTGCAGAGAAAACCCCAGAGCGCTAGTTTGGCAGTACCCGGGGTCCATGCTGGAGCCCCGGGGATGCATGGGATTGCACTCCAATACCAGATTTGGCTTGGGGGGACAATACCATGATCTTAGACATGTTACATGGCCATGTTCGGAGTTACCATTGTATTGACCTATATGTAGTTCACACGTGTAATGGTGTCCCCACACTCACAAAGTCCAGGTAAATAGCCATGAACAATGTGGGGGCACCTTGGCTAGTGCCAGGGTGTCCTCACACTTAGTAACTTTGCACGTAACCTCCACTAAGTGAGGGTTAGATATATAGGTGTCTTATAAGTTGCTTAAGTGCAGTGTAAAATGGCTGTGAAATAACATGGACGTTATTTCACTCAGGCTGCATTGGCAGTCCTGTGTAAGAATTGTCTGAGCACCCTAGGGGTGGCAATAGAAATGCTGCATCCCATAGGGATCTCCTGGAAACCCAATACCCTGGGTACCTAGGTACCATACACTAGGGAATTATAAGGGTGGTCCAGTGTGCCAATTAGAATTGGTAAATATGGTCAGTAGCCTGCAGTGACAATTTTAAAAGCAGAGAGAGCATAAACATTGAGGTTCTGGTTAGCAGAACCTCAGTGATACAGTTAGACATCACACAGGGAACACATACAGGGCACAAGTTATGAGCACTTGGGTCCTGGCTAGCAGGATCCCAGTGACACAGGCAAAAACAAACATACACACAAGTAAAACATAGGGGCAAACATGCCAGGCAAGATGGTACTTTCCTACACATGCTAAGGGCCACCCTGGAACTACAGACAAGGGCAGGAGCAGATGTGTTTGTGCACTTGTGCAGTGGTTTTGCTACCTCGAAGAACCTCTTTTGTAGAAGGTTTCAGGGCCAAACAGTGTCCTTCCCTACAGTGCCCCGCCTGCACTTTCTGTCTAGCTCTGTTTGAGGCCCATATGTATACTTTTTTAGTGCCACAATTGTATTTTGTAAATTTGCGCCGGTTTTGCATAAAAAAACGACGTAAATGCAGCGCTAAAAAACTATAAATATGGGCCTGAATGGTGCTAGGCTGAGTGTAAAGATACAGTGAAGTGGGTTTGGTCTCATATTGAGTGATGTTTTCCACTGCTCTGTGGGGTTCAACCCTAGTGGGTTGTATCTTGGCCCTGATTCTACAAAGGT
Source organism: Pleurodeles waltl (assembly GCF_031143425.1). NCBI lineage: Eukaryota > Metazoa > Chordata > Amphibia > Caudata > Salamandridae > Pleurodeles > Pleurodeles waltl. The sequence goes on from NC_090437.1 coordinate 1,064,685,345, forward strand.
ACAGGTGGATGAGACATTTTGCTTTCTCAGGGGTTACCTCCTGTGACAGATAAAGCCTATCTGCAACTGTGGTGTGTGGTATCAGTGAACAGACATAGCACTGGCTGATGTCAGGGCACTCACGGCAGTCATGTGCTGATACCATGTATTGTTTATGAGTGCGTGGTGTAGTTCATGTGGAATTCAAGTATTAAGGTTCAGTCTAATTGTAAGTGATGTGGGAAAGGCCCCTACTCAAGCGATATAACAATGCTGAGGTAGGCTTTGTGTGACTAGGCAGATTTCTGGCTATAGATGGATGTGGCCATGCTCACAATAGACAAAGGGTGTACAAAGGTATAATAATACATAACTTTTGGAATTTTGCAGGTCTTGGGATAGTCTTCTGGGAAAACATCTGCGGTCTTCTGGTGATTGGGGATGTCTTTGCTCTGGTCAAGTGCTACAGTACTGGGGGTGTCTTGCATAGGCAAGAGAGTTTGTAATAGAATGTTCATAAAAAAAGTCTGTAGTCTCTGTTTTTGCATGCTTGGGTCTTGTCAGAGTTCTGGAAGTTGTTGCTGAGGAGGTGGCAGGCCGCACTTGTGGTTTGTAGCAGACCTATTGGATAAGAACTGTGGGTTGTAGGTTAGTGTAGAAAAAACATACATTGTCTTTTAATCTCAGAAGATTACAGCGCCTTTCTTCTTTACTTATTTTGTGTGCATTTATTTTGGAGGTGGCTCCAGTTGGGGCAACTATTTTAGGGAGCGATGACTGTTTTTTTATCATGGGTCACCTTATTTTGTGGCCCATCTGGTCCTTTCCTCTCACCATGTCAGTTTAGAATGCTTCTATGGGGAGATCTTTGTGGGTTATTCCTTAGCTATCTTCCCCAATGTCGGTGTGCCTGTGTGTTTTACTGATGCAGGTAGAACCTTTTGATCTACATGTACGTGGAACTATGTGAAAGGGGGCGTGTCACAATTTAGAGGTTGCGGATGTTTGCAACATGCTCAGAGGACACATCTATGTCCCTCTATTCCCTGCACTTGGCATGCAATAAGGTTCTCCCCCAATGGAGCTAGGTGTTTTTGTCTAGTCCCCTTTACTGGAAACTTCATATTGGGTTACCTTTCAGGCTTCATTTTGCGGGGTGCTGGGCGCTTCCCTAGATCTTCATGTGATGTTATCTTATTGGATTGTCTGAAGGAGTTTGAGAGGTGCTCTGTGACCCCTGCATAATTTTACTGTGTTAACTGGGTTCGGAACTATTGCTTCCCCAGACAATATGTGTGTGTGTGCCTTCATGTAATCTGACCGACAGGAAGGATGCAGCAGTGGGCATGTGCGTGCACCGCACATGGGGCTGTGATTGTCACTTACAGAGTCCCTTCTCCTCTCGGCACCCCCATTCTTATCACATCCAAGATGTTTTAGGCCTGCCACCTTCAGGCTGTGACCAGACACACTCTAGTCTTGCTGTCTTGGAGACACCTAGACCCATATTTATACTTTTTTGCACTGCATTTGCGTAATTTTTTTACGTAAGAGCGGCGCAAACGTACAAAATACAATTGTATTTTGTAAGTTTGCGCCGCTTTTTCATCAAAAAGCGGCGCAAATGAGGCGCTAAAAAAGTATAAATACGGGCCCTAATCTGACAAGCAGACTTTTGAGTGTGTGGAAGCCTTTTGGGGGGTGGATGAGGCTAAGAGTTTGCAACAATGAGTCAGGTGCCTGAGCAGGACTCATTATCCCGATAACGGTAGTGACCTGTGACACTGATTGAATTTACCTGCTGACTTTTTGTGTGTTCTACAGAATTTGTCAGACTTGTGCCTGGACTTCAGAATTTTATGGAATTTATCATCCCAAGTGCACAAGAAATCGGCTCCTGATACTAGAACATTGTAGAATTTTGGAACTGAAAGGGGACCTCCATTAGCTGGAGGCCTGGTTTTGAAGGCACTGTAGTTAGGGCTGTGTACTATAAAGGAACTGTGGTCCCGGGCTAAGTGCCCTTCAATTTGGTATGTGATTGGAACCTGTCTCAGTCGGATTTGGTTGGAGGACCTGGTGTTGGCTTTTATGCTATGGTCGGGGGCAGCTCTGTCCCGCTTGTCAGACTGGTCCCCCACCAGGGGTGTGGCCAGCCAACCCAGCCCTGGGGAACCAGAAGCAGAGTGTGGCCTAGGCCACTACAAGTACCCGAATGGTGGATTCTAGTGCAGATTTCCGATCAATAAAACTTACGGCAGCTCTGAATTGTTTCTGAATGCAAGTAAAGGCATAAGTTCTCTCCTAATGTTGTGTCACTGATTTCTATCACTGAAATCAGTTTTGTAGTGGGTATGAACTGAATGCAAACGCTTTGGGAGTTTGACATAGTGCATATTTGTATTTTGTTATTGTGCAAAGGTATTACCTTTCCAGACAGTCCCCAGGACCCCGTCCCTTGTTGGGATGAGTTCCCTGTCTGCTGAAAGCAGGGTGCATTTGGGTTGACCTGGGCTTGGTTTTGGGGCAGCAATTTTGCAGGGACTGGCCTAGGCTTATCCCTCTCCATTCAGAATATACCTTTAAATGGCATCTGCTGGCCCTGTCACCCATTCTGTGGCAATAGTAGCATTCTATAAGATCTGGTGGTTGCCAGCCTCCCCGAACTCTGTTGTTAGGACTGGGTGGAAACCCTTTGAGGTTCTGAGGTAGAGCTCCCTTCAAGACTTGTGTCATTTGCATGCTCATGGCTATCTTTGCCCCCTGAAGGGTGGTCTTTTTCAAATTATGTTAGACCAGCTTCTCTACATTTCCCTGGGTTTGTGCCTGCTTTTGACCTCTCTGAATGGGCCGCTTCATGGGAGGCATGGGTGGTGGTCTACCTACCTCAGGCTATGGGGCACTCCCCATGTAGTCGGCGAGGACAATTCCTTAAAATGTTGCTCTGCTTGCTGCGTGAAATAAATTCCATGCAATGGTTATGTACTGCATAGCCTCGAGTAACCTTGTCTGCACCATTTCCTCACTCATAAAGGTGCCAAAGTGGTTACAAAGGCTAGACATAGTAGACCCAGGGGTGTGTGCTGTCTGTTTGCTACTGCCATTTCCCTATGTCTCTATGAGCCCTGGAATGACTTCCCACAAGCCTTGGGGGAGTCAGTAGGCATGTACATGTCATTGCCTTGGATCTCGTGCTCCTTGCATGCCTTCTTGGATATCATTTTGGTGGTCCCTACTAGAAGGGGGTGCATGCAACATGTCCATTGCTGAGCTAATTTGTATAGCTGGAGGAAGCACTCTATAAATTACAGGAAGATTCCAAAGGGGATTTAAATGACAGGGAACATCCTGGCTGGCATCCATGTGGTGTGAGGTTGTTTCGCTGGTTGGTGTTCTAGAAAGGAGGCTTCAGTTGAGGAGCACATTCTAATCTCATTGTCGGCAAAATGGATGAACATTTTTAGATTGGACATTAAGGCCCTCATTATGACATTGGCAGTAAGTCCCTCTTACCGCCCTTCTGACTGCCACCAACATAGCATGACCGTGGCGGTATACCGCTATCCATATTATGACCCACACATAGAAATCCATCTCTATACAGACTCACGCACAATTCTGCCAGCCCAAAGGTCAGTGATAAACTGGATGTACCAAAACCCACACTGTTATGCCAACAGAACTATGCACACAGCATTATGACCCACGAATCACAGCAGTGGACATCCAGCCACGGTAAACCATTGGCAGTACATACCGCCCCTCTCAAAATACACACACACTAACAAAACAACACCACATTGGACAATTCAAACTACACTCACCTGACACTCATACGCACACCACACCCAGACACCCACAACACTATAAAACACACAGCCACATTACCACAACCCTTTACGACTCCCAAAAATTGACAACTGAGAAAAAGAACACCAAGAGCACCCACAGAACCAGAGCCACAGAACACCATCACCCATACACCATCCACGCACCTCACAGCACACACCCCAAAACATCACCCCATACACCCTCACACACACCACTCGCACTACACCCATGTCACCACAAAGACACCCCAGGTTCTCGCTAAGGGTCATGGTGGAGGAACTCATCCGGGTACAGCCACAGCTATTCGGATCATAGGTGCAGCAGACGTCCATTACAAGGAAGATGGAGCTATGGCGGAGGTTCGTGGACAGGGTCAACGCCGTGGGACAACACCCCAGAACAAGGGATGACATCAGGAAGAGGTGGAATGGCCTGCGTGGTATGGTGTATTCCATGGTTGCAAGACACCAGATAGCTGTACAGAAGACTGGCAGTGGACCCCTGCCTCCTCCCCCACAACTAACAACATGGGAGGAACAAGTCTTGACAATACTGCATCCTGAGGGCCTGGCAGTAGTAGCTAGAGGACTGGAAGTTACAGTGTCTTACCTGTGTGTCACTGGAAGTACTGCTGTATGATAGTTGTTCTGTTGTCCACATCCTCATCCTCTGCCTCCTCTTCGTCACTATCCACAGGTTCCATGGCTGCCACACGCCCATCTCCAGCTCCATCCTCCTGCAGAAAAGGCACATGGCGCCTCAAGGCTAGGTTGTGCATCATGCTATGATGATCTGGCACACCTTCTTGGGTGAGTAGCACAGGGATCCACCTGTCAGATGGAGGCACCTGAACCTGGCCTTCAGGAGGCCAAAGGTACGCTCAATAATTAGTCTTGTACAACCATGTGCTTCATTGTAACGTTCTTCAGCCCTTGTCCTAGCATTCCTCACTGGGGTAAGTAGCCATGAGAGGTGGGGGTAACCAGAGTCACCTGCAAATATTGAGGGATATCCGTTAGCCACACACTCACCTTTAGGGTCAACCCATATAACAACAGGCACTGTTTGGGGTCCATGGGCTCCCCTACTAGTAACACTCGGTGCCTCTGGAGTTGAGCCATCACATATGGCATTCTGCTATTCCTCAGGATAAAGGCATCATTCACAGACCCAGGATACCTTGCATTCACATGAGAGATGTACTGGTCCGCCGGGCACACTATCTGCACAGTCATAGAATGAAAGCTCTTTCAATTTCTGAACACATGTTCATTTCTCTGGGGGGGGACAAAGGCAATATGTGTACCATCAATTGCCCCAGTGATGTTGGGGATATGTCACATTGCATGGAAGTCAGCCTTCACTGTGGCCAAATCCTCCACCTGGGGGAAAACGATGTGGGTGTGCATGTGTTTCATCAGAGCAGACAACACTCTGGTCAGCACATTTGAGAACATCAGCTGCGACATCCCTGTTGCCATGGCCACTGCCGCTAGGAAGGAGCCACTTGCCAAAAAATGTAGCACTGATAGGACTTGCACAAGAGGGGGGATTCCAGTGGGATGACGTATAGCTGAGATCAGGTCTGGCTCCAATTGGGCAGACAGCTCTTGGATTGTGTCCCTATCAAGTCTGGAGGTGAGGATAATGTGCCTGTCCTACATTGTTGCCATGTCCACCAGGGGGTGTGTCTCCATCTCCTTATCATCCTCAGCATTTGTACTCTAGGGGTAAAAACAATGAGCATCTGGTCACTTTTCAACATTTCTTCATTGTATAATGCATTGCATGCTGTGACAAAAACAGTATGTTCATGTTTATTCCCAAAATGTGCTTATGCCAGTTGTGACGCAGTTAGGTGCCATGGCTTGCCCTCTCCTGAAATGGCAGGCGCCTGTCCTGTGTGGAGGGACATCTGAAATGAGGTAATTCCGCTGAGGTTGTGCGACGTTGCGGGAGGCAGTCGAGAGCCGCCGTGCAACCCCTCATTGGTTATCATTGGGCCCTATGGTTTCCAGTAGCCAATGGTGATGTACGCCGGCGGTGACGGGACCTACACTGCAAGTGCTGCTGTGACCTGTGTCTGGAAGCAACCAGGGCTCGAGTCTCTGGGGAAAGGGCCCTGGCATTCACTTTGGAGGAGTTGGAGAGACTGGTGGATGGGGTCATACCCTAGTACCCATTGCTACATGGGCCTCCAGACCAATAGGTGAGTACACTGTGTGCATAATGCATGGGGCATGAATGCATGGAGCTGGGCGCGAAGGCCTCGTGTAAGGGGGGCTGGTTGAAGGGTCCTGAGCAGAGTGCTGCATGTATGGTGCGGCTGTAAGGTTATGGGAAGGGATATGGTGGGCCATGACTGTAACAGGCCGGACGGTATGACTGATAGCATTATTCCATGTTTATTTCCCTGCAGGTCAGCGCCCATCAGAAAAAGGGTATATGGCTTGCCATCACCAAAGATGTGCGGACCTAGGGGTCTACGACAGGTGGAGCATCCACTGTTCCAAACGGTGGGAGGACCTGAGACGTTGGGCAAGGATGATGGCGGAGGCTCAGCTGGGGATGGCCTCCCAACGAGGAAGTGGTGCCTGTCGAACTCTGACCCCCCCGATGTGCCGCATACAGGCTGTGGCCTATCCGAAGTTGGATGGGCGCTTGAGGGCATCACAGCAGCCGCAAGGGTGTGAGTACAGTTTCCAATTGTGCAAATTGCATGTGTTGGGGTGTTATCTGGTGGGGGATGTGGACCTGTGGGTGCCCCTAGGCCAGGTCGAACATTGCAAGGTAGTTTCCATGTTGGGCAGGGTCTGTTGCACTCTACCCCCACACATGCTAGTGGACATCTACTACTGGGCAGGGCTCTCTGGGTCTCAGGTATGCTGATATTGGTGTTAGGCATTATTCTCCATGGCCTGGTGACTAGCATTGTGACTGGTAATGCATCGCCTAGTGCATAGGGCTGTCCCCTGTGTGTTGTGTACGCCAACGGTGGTGTTGTTGCTGGCATTGACCAAGTGTATCCTCTGCCTCCTCCCCCCCTTTTTGTTTTGTCACCTTGTCCTTCTGTGTATTAACATCCTTTGGCGGAGGAGCAGAGGCAGTGGCGATGGAGGGAGCTACATCCTACATACGAATCCACCGTGAGAGCACCAGTGGGATGGAGGGTGAGGGGAGAACCACGGCGGAGTCTAGATGGGACAGTTCTGAAAGTGATACCTCCTCCGATGGAAGCTCCTTGGTGGTGGCGGACACCTCTGTGGCCACCCCAACTACAGGTACATCCGCCACCCCCATACCAGCACTGCCCTCCCAGCAGCCCCTCAGCGTGTTTCCTGTGCCCACTCACCCAGGAGGGTGGGCATCTCCTTCACCCCAGGTACCTCAGGCCCTGCCCCAGTCAACCCTGCTGCCCTAAGTGAGGAGTCTGTTGGGCAGTCAACCATTGTGTATGCCATCCAGGGGCTGGCAGGGCATTTGCAACAAACAAATGCATTCCTGGGGGGCATTCACTCTGGTGTGGCGGCCCAACATAGATCATTTCAGGCTCTGGCCTCCTCCCTGATGGCAGCCATTGTCCCTGTCTCTAGCCTCCCCCTCCAACTTCCTCTACCTAGTCCCATTCTCCTCAATCCCAGCCTATCCCAAGCACACCATCAGACCAGCATGCACCCAAGACAACACACTGGAGTGACTCAGGCAAACACAAGCACCACACATCATCCCATAGGCACTCACACAAACACCATCCGGAATCAGACATGCCAATATTCACTGCCTCCACTGTGTCCCCCTCCTCCTCCTCGTCCACCTTCCCTACCAGTAGCTTCTCCACTCACACCTGCATGCACTGCATCCTCATCCACTACAACCATCACCATCACACCTACCACTACACACCCCTCACTGGCAGTCACCACCCCCACATCCATGCACACGTCCCCTGTGTCCTCTCCCACTGTGTCTGTGCCCCCTCCTGCCAAAGTACGCAAGCACTCAGACACCCAACAGCCACCCACCTCACAACAGCATCCAGCCCATGCACCTGCACCCAAGCACAGCAGACAGACACCTCCAACCACCACTCCCTCTTCCTCCACTCTCACACCTTCACCCTCTTCCCGCCCCAGTGTCCATAAAAAGCTTTTTCTCTCCACCCTTGACCTCTTCCCTGCCCCTCACCCCGTCCTTCACTTCGGGCCAGGGTAGGACGAAACCAGGCCAGCACCTCAGCCACCCAGTCCACGGCCACTGTAGTTTCGGCAGCTACTGCAAGTTTGAGAGGCTCCAAGGAGACACCCTTCAGTACTGGCAGTGTGCCAGCTGCCAAGGGCAAGAAGGGACCACCAGCCACCAAGGGCAAGGAGGCACCACCAGCTGGCAAGAAGGGACAACCAGCTACTAAGGGCAAGGAGGCACAACCAGCTGGAAAGTGCAAGAAGGGACCAACAGGTGCCAAGGGCAAAGACAAAGGGCCAGCCACTGCAGGCAGGATGGATAGGGGGGCTGGTGCTGGATCTAAGCACACAGCACCAACCATGGCACTTCAGACGTCCAAGACATCCACTGCCAGCACTGCCACCAGCACCAGCAATACCACCACTGTACAGCCGTAGCCTCCAGCGGATGGACTGTAGTCCTGCCTCCATGGAGTGTCATGCACCCTGTGTAGGAAAGTACCATCTTGCCTGGCATGTTACCCCCATATTTCACTGTATATATGTTGTTTTAGTGTATGTGTCACTGGGACCCAGCCAGCCAGGGCCCCAGTGCCCATAAGTGTGCCCTGTATGTGTTCCCTGTGTGATGACTAACTGTCTCACTGAGGCTCTGCTAATCAGAACCTCAGTGGATATGCTCTCTCTGCTTTCTAAATTGTCACTAACAGGCTAGTGACCAATTTCACCAATTCACATTGGCATACTGTAACACCCTTATAATTCCCTAGTATATGGTACTGAGGTACCCAGGGTATTGGGGTTCCAGGAGATCCCTATGGGCTGCAGCATTTCTTTTGCCACCCATAGGGAGCTCTGACAATTCTTACACAGGCCTGCCACTGCAGCCTGAGTGAAATAACGTCCACGTTATTTCACAGCCATTTACCACTGCACTTAAGTAACTTATAAGTCACCTATATGTCTAACCTTCACCTGGTGAAGGTTGGGTGCTAAGTTACCTAGTGTGTGGGCACCCTGGCACTAGCCAAGGTACCCCCACATCGTTCAGGGCAAATTCCCCGGACTTTGTGAGTGTGGGGACACCATTTCATGCGTGCACTATACATAGTTCACTACCTATGTATAGCATCACAATGGTAACTCCGCACATGGCCATGTAACATGTCTAAGATCATGGAATTGTCACCCCAATGCCATTCTGGCATTGGGGAGACAATTCCATGATCCCCCGAGTCTCTAGCACAGACCCGGGTACTGCCAAACTACCTTTCCTGGGGTTTCACTGCAGCTCCTGCTGCTGCCAACCCCTCAGACAGGTTTCTGCCCTCTTGAGGTCCAGCCAGGCTTGGCCCAGGAAGGCAGAACAAAGGACTTCCTCAGAGAGAGGGTGTTACACCCTCTCCCTTTGGAAAAAGGTGTCAGGGCTGGGGAGGAGTAGCCTCCCCCAGCCTCTGGAAATGCTTTGATGGGCACAGATGGTGCCCATCTCTGCATAAGCCAGTCTACACCAGTTCAGGGATCCCCCAGCCCTGCTCTGGCGTGAAACTGGACAAAGGAAAGGGGAGTGACCACTCCCCTGACCTGCACCTCCCAGGGGAGGTGCCCAGAGCTCCTCTAGTGTGCTCCAGACCTCTGCCATCTTGGAAGCAGAGGTGTTGCTGGCACACTGGACTGCTCTGAGTGGCCAGTGCCGTCAGGTGATGTCAGAGACTCCTTCTGATAGGCTCTTACCTGTGTTACTAGCCTATCCTCCTTCCTAGGTAGCCAAACCTCCTTTTCTGGCTATTTAGGGTCTCTGCTTTGGGGAATTCTTCAGATACCAAATGCAAGAGCTCACCAGAGTTCCTCTGCATCTCCCTCTTCACCTTCTGCCAAAGGATTGACCGCTGACTGCTCAGGACGCCTGCAAAACCGCAACAAAGTAGCAAAGATGACTACTGCAACCTTGTATCGCTTCATCCTGCCGGCTTTCTCGCCTGTTTCTTGGTGGTGCATGCTCTGGGGGTAGTCTGCCTCTTTCTTGCACCAGGAGCTCTGAAGAAATCTCCTGTGGGTCGACAGAATCTTCCCCCTGCAACTGCAGGCAACAAAAGACTGCATCACCAGTCCTCTGGGTCCCCTCTCAGCACGACGAGCGAGGTCCCTGGAACTCAGCAACTCTGTCCAAGTGACTCCCACAGTCCAGTGACTCTTCAGTCCAAGTTTGGTAGAGGTAAGTCCTTGCCTCCCCACTCTAGACTGCATTGCTGGGTACCGTGTGATTTGCAGCAGCTCCGGCTCCTGTGCACTCTTCCAGGATTTCCTTCGTGCTCAGCCAAGCCTGGGTCCCGACACTCTAACCTGCAGTGCACAACCTTCTTAGTTGTCCTCCGGCATCGAGGGACTCCCTTTTCTGACTTTGGGTGGACTCCGGTTCACTCCTCTTCTAAGTGCCTGTTCCGGTTCTTCTGCGGGTGCTGCCTGCTTCTGTGGGGGCTCCCTGACTTGCTGGGTGCCCCCTCTGTCTCCTCATCTAAGTGGCGACATCCTGGTCCCTCCTGGGCCACAGTAGCATCCACAAACCCTAACCGCGACCCTTGCAGCTAGCAAGGCTTGTTTGCGGTCTTTCTATGTGGGAACACCTCTGCAAGGTATTGTGTACATATATCTTGTGTATATAACTTATCCTCATACTGAGGGTACTCACTGAGATACTTTTGGCATATTGTCATAAAAATAAAGTACCTTTATTTTTAGTATATCTGTGTATTGTGTTTTCTTATGATATTGTGCATATGACACCAGTGGTATAGTGGGAGCTTTGCATGTCTCCTAGTTCAGCCTAAGCTGTTCTGCTATAGCTACCTTCTATCAGCCTAAGCTGCTAGAAACACCTCTTCTACACTAATAAGGGATAACTGGACCTGGTACAGAGTGTAAGTACCCCTTGGTACCCACTACAAGCCAGGCCAGCCTCCTACATTGGTTGTGCAGCGGTGGGATAAGTTCTTGCAACTACTTACCATTTTTTCATTGTGTACTTTTCATAAGAGAATAATATACAAAACAAGTTCAGTGTATGTACACCTAACCAAAAAGTATTGCTTTTCTTCTCTTACACTATCTGCTAAGTGCTGAAAAGTACCTCTAAACTTTCTAAAAAGTTTCAAAAAGTTTTTAAAAGTTTTTTTTCTTCTGTTCTTTAAAAAGTCCTGAAACTTTTTCTATCTTTTATCTGTCTCTAAACCTTTTTCTATCATGTCTGGTGTAGGAACTCCTCTTAATTTGGTCAATACAACTTATGACCACCTTAACTTTAAGAGCCTAAGGAGTCTCTGCATTGATAGAGGTTTAGTGGTAGGAAAGAACCCTTCTAGAGAATTATTGTCTAACATGCTCATTGAGAATGATAAGGCCTTAGCTGGCAGTTCAATTGAGAAGTTAGGAGATAGCTCACACTCTGACTCAGGGGAGCCCCCCGTAGGAGTGTTGCAGGGTTCCCTTTCTAATCTGCCCTTTAGCAGACCACCTAGCAATGCTCCCATCACAGTAGGGATGTTTTTATTCCTGTAGGCCAGGTTGTTAGGGTGCCAACTGTTAGGGACAGGTCTCCCTCTGCTCATTCAAATATTTCTTCTGTGTCAAAACATTCCCAACCCACCCACCCTGATGACAAGATGTTAGAAAGGGAACTCAATAAGTTGAGAGTGGAAGAGACCAGGGAATCCCTAGACTTAGAAAAAGAGAGACAGAGGTTGGGGTTTGGACCCCATGGTGGCAGCAGCAGTATTCCTGATAGTTATCCTGTGAAAGAGCATGATTCTAGGAATCTGCACAAGATAGTTCCCCCTTACAAGGAGGGGGATGACATTAACAAGTGGTTTGCTGCACTTGAGAGGGCTTGTATGGTACAGGGGGTCCCTCAAAGGCAATGGGCTGCTATCCTATGGCTATCTTTCAGTGGAAAGGGTAGGGATAGGCTCCTTACTGTGAAGGAAAGTGATGCCAATAATTTTACAGTTTTGAAGAATGCACTCTTGGATGGATTTGGCTTAACCACTGAACAATACAGGATTAAGTTCAGAGAAACCAGAAAAGAGTCCTCACAAGACTGGGTAGACTTTGTTGACTATTCAGTGAAGGCCTTGGAGAGGTGGTTACATGGCAGTAACGTTTCTGACTATGAAAGCCTGTACAATCTAATCCTGAGAGAGCATATTCTGAATAACTGTGTGTCTGATTTGTTACACCAATATCTAGTGGACTCAGATCTGACCTCTCCCCAAGAACTGGGAAAGAAGGCAGACAAATGGGTCAGAACAAGAGTGAACAGAAAAGTTCATACAGGGGGTGACAAGGATGGCAAGAAGAAGGATGGTAAGTCTTCAGACAAGGGTGGGGACAAATCTAAAAATGAGTCTTCATCAGGCCCACAAAAACACTCTGGTGGGGGTGGTGGGTCCAAATCCTCTTCTAATCAAGTAAAGAAACCATGGTGCTATTTATGTAAAGTAAAAGGCCATTGGACAACTGATGCCAGTTGTCCAAAGAAAAGCACCAAGCCTCCCACTACCACAACCCCTACTGCAACCTCTAGTGCCCCTAGTAATAACAGTGGTGGTGGGAACAAACCTACTATTAGCCAATCCAAGGGAGTAGCTGGGCTCACTTTTGGTAATGTAGTTGGGGTTGGTCATGTTAGGGAGACCACAGTGGCTGTGCTAGACTCTGAAGGTGCCATTGATTTGGCCACCTTGGTTGCTTGTCCCCTTAATATGGATAAGTACAAGCAACTTCCCTTAATAAATGGTGTTGAGGTTCAGGCCTACAGGGACACAGGTGCCAGTGTTACCATGGTAATAGAGAAACTGGTACACCCTGAACAACACCTACTTGGTCACCAGTACCAAGTGACAGACGCTCATAACAACACTCTTAGCCACCCCATGGCTGTTGTGAATCTCCCCTGGGGGGGGGGGGTTTACTGGTCCAAAGAAAGTTGTGGTTGCCTCAGATTTACCTGTAGACTGTCTACTAGGGAATGATTTAGAGACATCAGCTTGGGCAGAAGTGGAGTTAGAGGCTCATGCAGCAATGCTGGGCATTCCTGGGCATATTCTTGCTTTGACAAGGGCTCAGGCCAAAAAGCAAAAAGGACAGGGTGACTTGGATCCTGGAACAATGGACCAAGTGCTCCCTAAAGCTAGGGTTAGTAAGGGTAAATCCCTACCCACTATCCCTCCCTCTACAGATGATTCTACTTCTGAGGAAGAAGAATTTCCCCCCTGTGCAGAACCTTCACCAGAGGAGCTGGCAGCAGACACTGCTGAGCTTTTGGGTGGATGGTGGCCTGCCAGGGAGGGGCTGCGTGTGGCACAGCAAACCTGTCCCACATTAGAGGGTCTCAGACAGCAAGCTGTCAAACAGCAAAATGGGGATGTCAGTGACTCACATAGAGTTTACTGGGAGGACAACCTCTTGTATACAGAGGCAAGGGATCCAAAACCTGGAGCAGCCAGTAGATTGGTCATTCCCCTGCAGTACAGAGAGTTCTTCCTAACTCTGGCACACGACATTCCCTTGGCTGGACATTTGGGTCAGATTAAAACATGGGAAAGGCTTGTCCCCCTGTTTCACTACCGTAGGATGTCAGAGGACACAAAAGACTTTTGTAAGTCCTGTGTGACCTGCCAAGCCAGTGGCAAGACTGGTGGCACTCCAAAGGCTCCCCTTATTCCACTGCCTGTGGTTGGGGTTCCCTTTGAAAGGGTAGGGGTTGACATAGTTGGCCCCCTTGACCCTCCTACTGCTTCAGGCAATAGGTTTATCTTGGTGGTAGTGGACCATGCCACAAGATATCCTGAAACTATTCCTCTAAGGACCACTACAGCACCTGCAGTGGCAAAAGCCCTCCTGGGAATCTTTTCCAGGGTGGGTTTCCCAAAGGAGGTTGTATCAGACAGGGGTAGCAACTTTATGTCTGCATACGTGAAGGCCATGTGGAAGGAATGTGGTGTAAGATACAAATTCACCACACCTTATCATCCTCAAACAAATGGACTGGTAGAGAGGTTTAATAAAACTCTCAAAGGAATGATAATGGGACTCCCTGAAAAACTCAGGAGGAGATGGGATGTCCTGTTACCTTGCCTCCTTTTTGCTTACAGGGAGGTACCCCAGAAAGGAGTGGGCTTCAGCCCCTTTGAACTCCTATTTGGACACCCTGTAGGAGGTTCCCTAACACTTGTGAAGGAGGGTTGGGAACAACCTTTAAAAACTCCCAAGCAAGACATAGTGGACTATGTACTCGGCCTAAGATCCAGAATGGCTGAGTACATGAAAAAGGCCAGTAAAAACCTTCAGGCCAGCCAAGAGCTCCAAATGCAATGGCATGACCAGAAGGCTGTTCTGATTCAGTACCAACCAGGACAGAAAGTGTGGGTATTGGAGTCTGTGGCCCCAAGAGCACTCCAAGACAAATGGAGTGGACCCCACATCATTGTTGAAAAGAAGGGCGAGATCACCTACTTGGTTGACCTGGGCACTGCCAGGAGTCCCCTTAGGGTGCTCCATGTCAATCGCCTAAAACCCTACTATGACAGGGCTGATCTCACCCTGCTCATGGCAACAGATGAAGGACAGGAAGAAGAGAGTGACCCTCTCCCTGATCTCTTCTCTTCCACAGAACAGGATGCTCTAGTGGAAGATATAGTTTTGGCAGACTGTCTTACTACTGAGCAGAAAGACAACTGCATAAATCTCCTGGGTCAGTTTTCTGAACTCTTTTCTACTGTGCCAGGCACCACCTCTTGGTGTTAGCACACTATAGATACTGGAGACAGCATGCCTGTCAAAAGTAAGATCTATAGGCAGCCTGACCATGTCAGGAACTGCATAAAACAAGAAGTTCAGAAAATGCTTGAACTGGGAGTGGTTAAACATTCTAAAAGCCCATGGGCCTCTCCTGTGCTGCTTGTACCAAAGCCTCACTCAAAAGATGGGAAAAGAGAGATGAGGTTTTGTGTAGACTACAGAGGTCCCAACCAGGTAACAAAAACTGTTGCTCACCCTATACCCAGGGCAGATGAGCTCATAGATACACTGGCATCTGCCAAGTATCTAAGCACCTTTGATTTGACTGCAGGGTATTGGCAGATCAAGTTATCAGAGGATGCTAAAGCAAAAACTGCATTTTCGACTATTGGAGGGCACTACCAATTCAAAGTATTGCCCTTTGGTTTGAAAAATGCACCTGCCACTTTTCAGAGGGTGGTGAATATAAGCCTGCAAGGGTTGAAGGCTTTTAGTGCAGCATATCTGGACGATATAGATGTCTTTAGCTCCACCTGGGATGATCACCTGGTCCACCAGTGGAAAGTTTTGGAGGCCCTGCAAAAGGCAGGCCTCACTATCAAGGCTTCAAAGTGCCAGATAGGGCAGGGGAAAGTGGTTTATCTGGGACACCTGGTAGGTGGAGAACAGGGGAAAATCCAAACTATCATGGATTGGGTTCCCCCTACAACTTAGACCCAGGTGAGAGCCTTCTTAGGCCTCACTGGGTATTACAGGAGGTTCATTAAGAACTATGGCTCCATTGCAGCCCCACTTAATGACCTCACTTCCAAGAAAATGCCTAAAAAGGTATTGTGGACAGCTAGCTGTCAGAAAGCTTTTGAGGAGCTGAAACAGGCCATGTGCACTGCACCTGTCCTAAAAAGCCCATGTTACTCCAAGAAATTAATTGTTCAAACTGATGCATCTGAATTAGGGGTAGGGGCAGTCTTATCACAACTCAATTCTGAGGGCCAGGATCAACCTGTTGCTTTCATCAGCAGGAGGTTGACCCCTAGAGAAAAGCGTCGGTCTGCCATAGAGAGGGAGGCCTTTGCTGTGGTCTGGGCACTGAAGAAGTTGAGGCCATACCTGTTTGGCACTCACTTCATTGTTCAGACAGACCACAAACCTCTACTTTGGCTAAAACAAATGAAAGGTGAAAACACTAAATTGTTGAGGTGGTCCATATCTCTACAGGGAATGGACTATACAGTGGAACATAGACCTTGGAGTACCCACTCCAATGCAGATGGACTCTCCAGATATTTCCACTTAGACAATGAAGACTCATCAGGTCATGGCTGGTCTTATTGTCCTTCGTTTGGGGGGGGTTGTGTAGGAAAGTACCATCTTGCCTGGCATGTTACCCCCATATTTCAATGTATATATGTTGTTTTAATGTATGTGTCACTGGGACCCTGCCAGCCAGGGCCTCAGTGCTCATGTGTGCCCTGTATGTGTTCCCTGTGTGATGACTAACCGTCTCACTGAGGCTCTGCTAATCAGAACCTCAGTGGTTATGCTCTCTCTGCTTTCTAAATTGTCACTAACAGGCTAGTGACCAATTTCACCAATTCACATTGGCATACTGGAACACCCTTATAATTCCCTAGTATATGGTACTGAGGTACCCAGGGTATTGGGGTTCCAGGATATCCCTATGGGCTGCAGCATTTCTTTTGCCACCCATAGGGAGCTCTGACAATTCTTACACAGGCCTGCCACTGCAGCCTGAGTGAAATAACGTCCACGTTATTTCACAGACATTTACCACTGCACTTAAGTAACTTATAAGTCACCTATATGTCTAACCTTCACCTGGTGAAGGTTGGGTGCTTAGTTACTTAGTTTGTGGGCACCCTGGCACTAGCCAAGGTGCCCCCACATCAGTCAGGGCAAATTCCCCGGACTTTGTGAGTGCGGGGACACCATTTCATGCGTGCACTATACATAGGTCACTACCTATGTATAGCGTCACAATGGTAACGCCGAACATGGCCATGTAACATGTCTAAGATCATGGAATTGTCACCCCAATGCCATTCCGGCATTGGGGAGATCATTCCATGATCCCTCGAGTCTCTAGCACAGACCCGGGTACTGCCAAACTATCTTTCCCGGGGTTTCACTGCAGCTGCTGCTGCTGCCAACCCCTCAGACAGGTTTCTGCCCTCCTGTGGTCCAGCCAGGCTTGGCCCAGGAAGGCAGAACAAAGGACTTCCTCAGAGAGAGGGTGTTACACCCTCTCCCTTTGGAAAAAGGTGTCAGGGCTGGGGAGGAGTAGCTTCCCCCAGCCTCTGGAAATGCTTTGATGGGCACAGATGGTGCCCATCTCTGCATAAGCCAGTCTACACCGGATCAGGGATCCCCCAGCCCTGCTCTGGCGTGAAATTGGAAAAAGGAAAGGGGAGTGACCACTCCCCTGATCTGCACCTCCCAGGGGAGGTACCCAGAGCTCCTCCAGTGTGCTCCAGACCTCTGCCATCTTGGAAACAGAGGTGTTGCTGGCACACTGGACTGCTCTGAGTGGCCAGTGCCATCAGGTGACGTCAGAGACTCCTTCTGATAGGCTCTTACCTGTGTTACTAGCCTATCCTCCTTCCTAGGTAGCCAAACCTCCTTTTCTGGCTATTTAGGGTCTCTGCTTTGGGGAATTCTTCAGATACCGAATGCAAGAGCTCACCAGAGTTCCTCTGCATCTCCCACTTCACCTTCTGGCAAAGGATCGACCGCTGACTGCTCAGGACGCCTGCAAAACCGCAACAAAGTAGCAAAGACGACTACTGCAACCTTGTATCGCTTCATCCTGCCGGCTTTCTCGCCTGTTTCCTGGTGGTGTATGCTCTGGGGGTAGCCTGCCTCCTTCTTGCACCAGGAGCTCTGAAGAAATCTCCCGTGGGTCGACGGAATCTTCCCCCTGCCACCGCAGGCAACAAAAGACTGCATCACCGGTCCTCTGGGTCCCCTCTCAGCATGACGAGCATGGTCCCTGGAACTCAACAACTCTGTCCAAGTGACTCACACAGTCCAATGACTCTTCAGTCCAAGTTTGGTGGAGGTAAGTCCTTGCCTCCTCATGCTAGTCTGCATTACTGGGTACCGTGTGATTTGCAGCAGCTCTGGCTCCTGTACACTTTTCCAGGATTTCCTTCGTGCTCAGCCAAGCCTGGGTCCCCGACACTCTAACCTGCAGTGCACAACCTTCTTAGTTGTCCTCCGGCATCGAGAGACTCCCTTTTCTGACTTTGGGTGGACTCCGGTTCACTCCTCTTCTAAGTGCCTGTTCCAGTTCTTCTGCGGGTGCTGCCTGCTTCTGTGAGGGCTCCCTGACTTGCTGGGTGCCCCCTCTGTCTCCTCATCCAAGTGGCGACATCCTGGTCCCTCCTGGGCCACAGCAGCATTCAAAAACCCTAACCGCGACCCTTGCAGCTAGCAAGGCTTGTTTGCGGTCTTTCTGTGTGGGAACACCTCTGCAAGCCTCTTCACGATGTGGGACATCCATCCTCCAAAGGGGAAGTTTCTAACCCTCTTCGTTCTTGCAGAATCCACAGCTTCTACCATCCAGTGGCAGCTTCTTTGCACCCTCAGCTGGCATCTCCTGGGCATCTGCCCACTCTCGACATTGTCGTGACTCTTGGACTTGGTCCCCTTGTTGCACAGGTACTCCGGTCTGGAAATCCACTGTTGTTGCTTTGCTGGTGTTGGTCTTACTTGCAGAAACCCCCTATCACAACTTCTGTGCTCTCTGGGGATTATAGGTGCACTTTACACCTACTTTTCAGGGTCTTGGGGTGGGCTATTTTTCTAACCCTCACTGTTTTCTTGAAGTCCCAGCAACCCTCTACAAGCTCACATAGGTTTGGGGTCCATTCGTGGTTCGCATTCCACTTTTGGAGTACATGGTTTGTGTTGCCCCTATACCTATGTGCTCCTATTGCAATCTACTGTAACTTTACATTGCTTGCATTACTTCCTTTTGCTATTACTGCATATTTTTGGTATTGTGTACATATATCTTGTGTATATAACTTATCTTCATACTGAGAGTACTCACTGAGATACTTTTGTCATATTGTCATAAAAATAAATTACCTTTATTTTTAGTATATCTGTGTATTGTGTTTTCTTATGATATTGTGCATATGACACCAGTGGTATAGTGGGAGCTTTGCATGTCTCCTAGTTCAGCCTAAGCTGCTCTGCTATACCTACCTTCAATCAGCCTAAGCTGCTAGAAACACCTCTTCTACACTAATAAGGGACAGAGCGTATGTACCCCTTGGTACCCACTACAAGCCAGGCCAGCCTCCTGCACCCTGCCACTGCAAATCTCATGGATCTGACACCCAGGTGAGGGACAGTGACCTGGCACTCCCCAAGTGCTGCATCACTGGGCACAAAGCCCATTCCAGAACCAGTGGAAGAAGGCATCCACTCACCCCCTCCTTGCCAGGATGAAGCACACTGGGCACAAAGCCCCCTCCAGAACCAGCGGAAAAGGCATCCACTCACCCCCTCCTTGCCAGGACGAAGCACACTGGGCACAAAGCCCCCTCCAGAACCAGTGGGCAAACCACCCACTAGAGAGACTGTGACCTTGCACTCCCAAGGACCAAGCAGTGGGCAAACCACCCACTAGAGAGACTGTGGCCTTGCACTCCCAGGGACTAAGCAGTGGGCATGTAGCCCCCTCCAGGAGCAGTGGCGTTGTACCATCTTCTGGCTGAGGTGCACACCCTTCCCTGCCCCCCTGAGGTGCCTGTGTATTTTCAACCTGATGCCCCAGCAGTGTTTTCTCCGTACTGAGGCAGGAGTCAAGTGGGGCCTTGACCTATGTGATATGGCCGTGTGGCCCACGGACATTATGAACTGGGCAGTGTCCCTCCATTTGTATATATGTATATACTGTTTTGATTTTGAATCACGTATTCATACAATTTTATCTTATTACACTCACTTTATTCAATTCCTTTTGTCCTTGCATTATTCCTGAGGGGTACGGGTGTATATGTAATATTATTGCATCTGTTTGTGTATATGGTGTTGGGGGTGGTGGTGGTGGGGGTGTTGCGTATTGCGTATGTGTGTGCAGTACTCAATGTGGTCGTCTTTGCCTTCGTTGGTATTCCTGGTATAGGAGGAGGTAGACCAGCATGGGTAGCAGCTGTAGTTCGGGCTCCATGGCATGGTGGTTGTTCCCTGATTGTCCAGGGGTGAGTTGTTTCCCTTCTGTGTACTGTTTCCGCCGTGCATTTGATGGCGTTGGTACCGCCCCAGAAAAGCTGTTGGATTGGCTTGTTGTAATAGGGTGGGCGGTACATTGTCTTCCGCCTGGCTGTTGACAGTTACCGTTGCGGTGCTTGTTGCCACCGTCGTCGTGGTCAGAATGTTAAAGTGGTTGTCTGTTTCCGCCGTGGTCATAATTCAATTTTGCTTACCGTCGGCCTGTTGGCGGTATTACCACTGCTTTTTCAGCGACCGCCAGGGTTATTATGAGGGCCTAAGTCCCATCCTAATATATTAATCAGGGATGATGGAAAATACAACAACTGTTCACTCATCCTGGTCCCCCCTATTGCCAACTCAAGGGGTACAGTACCCGATACCCCTTGTTACATGGTTGTGTTTATTGATAAGGGGACTGTCCCTTCTCTTAGGCATGACCTTGTCGCCCATGTGTCTACCAGAAAGTTGTATGGTGTGTCGTTTACCAATAGTGTGACCATGGGGTGCTTTTCAGTACAGCCCAGGGTGGGCAGTGGTGTATGCGTGTCATGAGGCATTTTAGTGGTGATGGACATAGGCTTTCTACATCTCCCCTTAGTTGGTTGGACAAGCCCTGCTATTTCTCCCTTGTTGTTGGGTTCTGAGGGACTGGAGCCCTTGTCCTCACTATCACTAGTGGTGTCATATTTCAGGTCTGTTACAAAGCTCCTTTTTACCTGTGTGCGTCTGCCTGGATGGGTAGGAGTGTATGCTCCCTGAGCTACTGGGTTTGAATGATGGAGTGAGGTATGTGGGGGATTGAGCTTAGGGAAATCCCAGCCCCCACCTGGGCTGGAGCTGGGGTCTAGATAGATGCCCAGCAGGGGGGTCCTCTGGGCCCCATAACTGGTGCATTGATGTAACCTAGGGCAGGAACAGCTTGCATGGCAGGCATCACAGATAACATCTCTGTACCTATGTATGGCGGGAGGGTGCAGAAACCATGCTTGTGGGTTCTGGGCAGTTGCAGCTCAGGGCCACCTCAGAAATGGCCCATAGCTCCAACAGTGCTTCTCTTTTAATGCTTAATATTTTTGTGCCCTTCAAATTTTGTCTGAATGTGCGTCTATACTACTGAGTTGGTGTCAAAAGTTCCCCCCATTGGCCAGGGGAATGCATGTGCCTTAGTCTGTGTGTGCCTTTCACAGTAGTATTTTTCTAGCTTTTTAGCCTGTATATGGAATCTAGTTCGTATGTGACTTAACGGCGACTCCATGATGAGTTGGGAACCTTTTTAGGTGACTAGTACAGTTCTAAATTCTGCAAGTTTTAAGTGGTTCTAAATCCTATTCTAATCAAGGGGAGAAATATACACGGGATTATGCAGGCAATAACTACTAGCTATTAGCTCAACTTTAGACACAGATAAATCAAATAGATTTTCACAATACATAAAATAAAAAAATATAAAGAATTATAACCTGTAAGAATTTACAATGGTTAACTTAAGAACTGTGAACCATTTTAGCAGTGGATTAGCAGGCATGGAATATATCTTTGTGAGAGAAAGATAGTGACTTTCTTATAGGCACATGAAAACACATATGAGGCATAAAATTTCAACATGAAAAATACTTTCAACAGTTTAACAGGACCAAAAAATGCACCAATTAAAAAACACATTGGAAATAAAGAGAGAAGAGAGGAAACCACAATGTAAATCAAGAGATTAAAAATGATGACTTTGTCAGGAAAAAAACCTATGGCCCACTCCTAGCGCATGCTGTCCGATGCTGTGGGGGGGCTCTGCGTGGTACATGGGACCAAGTGACCCCCGGTAGTCTGTCAATATCTGATCGGGGACAAAGTTAGCAACAATTTACGCAGAGAAAAAAGAAAAACTCAACAACTACAGACCCTCCTAGGCCAAGCACAAGCTACACCCAATCTCCAACTTCCAAATTTTCCCTAACGTCTAAATTGCACCCTGTTTCACACCCATGAGCTTAGCGTACCATCTGGGTCATGGCCAGCATTCCAAGGGAGTGACACCTCTCACTTCTTTGCGACACCTTCAGGTTTAGGAGACTGGCAGCACTGAGAAACCTGTTTAATAAATATGATTGAGTTGGGTGTCTCACACCCAGAGCCTATGTGTATCATCTGTGTCACAGCCAGCGGCTCAAGAGCTGAGGCTTTGTACCTTTTGCACACTCACGGATCAAGCGTATCATCTGCTTCTCATCCAGCTGTCCAAGCAGAATCCTGTTATACCTGACAGCCTTAGTGTGGTCACCCTCAACCTTTTGCCCGCATCCCTCCGCTTTTTGACACTGTTTTTTGCTGGTTTTAGAACTCTGAGCACTTTACCACTGCAAACCAGTGCTAAAGTGCATATGCTCTCTCCCTTAAAACATGGTAACAATGGCTAATACCCAATTGGATTATTTAATTTACTTATAAGTCCCTAGTAAAGTGCACCAAATGTGCCCAGGGCCTGTAGATTAAATGCTACTAGTGGGCCTGCAGCACTGATTGTGCCACCCACATAAGTAGCCCCTTAACCATGCCTCAGGCCTGCCATTGCAAGGCCTGTGTGCAGTTTCACTGCCATTTCAACTTGGCATTTAAAAGTACTTGTCAAGCCTTAAAGGGCCACATGTACGAAAGCTTTTCCCCATAGACACAGAATGGGTAAAATCCTTTGGCACATCTGGCCCAAAGTCCCCTTTTTCTACATATAAGTGACCCCTAAGGTAGGCCCTAGATAACCCATAGGGCAGGCTGCTATCTAGATAAAAGGCAGGAGATATACCTGTGTGGTTTATATGTCCTGGTAGTGTAGAACTCCTAAATTCATTTTACACTGCAGTGAAGCCTGCTCCTTTTATAGGCTAATGTCAGCGCTACCCTCATATACTGTTTGAGTGGTAAAGTCTGATTAGAAAGGAGTAGATAGGTCATATTTAGTATGGCCAGAAGGGTAATACAAAATCCTGCTGACTGGTGAGGTTGGATTTTATATTACTATTTTAGAAATGCCACTTTTAGAAAGTAAGCATTCCACTGCACTTAAATCCTTCTGTGCCTTACAATCCACATCTGGGCTCGGTTAGTTGACAGCTCACTTGTGCATTTCACCCAGACCACCACAAATACAGGATGCTCAATCACACCTGCACACATCTTCATACTGAATGGGTCTTCCTGGGCTGGAAGGGTGGAGGGCCTGAGACTTACATTGTAAAGGAAAGTGGCCTGCCCCCACACAAAGTACTGCCACACCCCCTATTGGAACCCTGGCAGACAGACCTGTACTGAAAGGGGACCTTGTGCACTTCAAAACCACTCTTTTAAGTCTCCCCCACTTCAAAGGCACTTTTGGGTATAAAAACTGGGTCCCTGACCCTGTCACTCCAGACACTTCCTGGGAAAGAAACTCTGAACCAGAACATGCTACTTGCCAAGGGATGCTGCCTGGCTGTCCAAAGCACTCACCTAGACTGCTTTGCTGTGAGGGACTGCTGCCTTGCTGTTACCCTACTGCCTTGCTGGCCTCTTGCTCTGCTGAGAAGTGCTCTCCAAGGGCTTGGATTGAGCTTGCCTCCTGTTTCCAGAAGTCTGAGGGCCAAAAAGACGTCATCTCTGCAAAGAACTCCTTGTGCTGCGAAAAAACGATGTAAAGCCTGCCGGAAACTACGCACAGCCTGCTTAGCCGGGAAAGAATCCCTGCATCGCAGAAACCGAAATGACACTGCCCGGCTCCCCGAGTGGAGATCGATGCAGCGCCAGCGTTGCAACCGCAACTTCAACGCACAGCCACTGGATCGACACATCGCTGAGCCGGAACAACGCAACCCGATTTCCTGCAAGAGGAATCGACGCAGCGCCTGCTGTGTGACAGAAACTCTGATGCATCACCCACCGAATCGACGCAGCACCTGTGACTTTGTCCTGCATGCCTAGGATTTCTATGCATTGTCACTGGGCGTCAAAAGACCCCACATCGCAGAGAGGATTCAAGCCTGCACGCTGGATTTCAAATCAAAGCCCTTCCCGCATGGAAAATAATGGACGCATCGTCTGTATGTGCATCTCCTCCTCTGCGGTCTTTGTGTGTGTAAGTGTGACGCACACCAGGTACTTTGAGCTTGCAAGAGACAATTGTTGCTTTTAAGAACTTAAAACTAAGCTAATCATTACAAAAGTGATATTTCAACTTGTATTTATCAAATCTTTATCGTTTTGACCTTAATCTACTCAGATTAATATTGTATATTTTTCTAAACCTGTGCAGTGTATTTTTGTGGTGTTTTCACTGTGTTATTGGATGATTTATTGCACAAATACTTTACACATTGCCTTCAAGGTTTTGCCTGACTTCTCAGTGCCACGCTACCAGAGGGTGGGCACAGGATAATTCGGATTGTGTGTGATTTACCCTGGCTAGGATTGTGGTCCCTATTTGGACAAGGGTGTATACCTCTGCCAACTAAAGACCACATTTCTAAAACTCCCATACCTATTAATTCAGTCACAGTAAGGCACAATCATGTAGATCAGACCAGACACCATACTTTTACCCCATTAAAGAAAGGAGCAGGTTTTTCCTTTTTGCAGGCCGGTGAATTCAAGTTACTCAAGACCCCTGAATCTATCAGCACATGAGGGGTGTCTATGTGGAATTCGTATGCACCTCCTTCAACTCTATCTCTAATGCCTTTTCCTGCTCTTCAGGTAGTATTGGTGGATCAGGAGGCCTTAGAACTCAAATCTATTTTGTTCTCCCAGATTTTATTGCTACTTTTTTGTGAAAGCAAAATATTATCAATGGCCAGCTGGTTGTCATAAAACTTAGGTCTCTCAATCAGTGGGTTGCCTACTTTTATTGGAAAGCAAAAGGGACCTACTTTCTCCCGGACAACTTACTGGAAGAAACTAAAGCACTAGGCTAGATCTCAAGGATGCACACACATTACAATACCCATTTGTGTTCATCACCCACCCCTTCCACAAGTATTTTGGTGCAGCAATCAATGTTACTTGACTCTTACCTTTTCACTAATCCCCTCCTTCAAGTATTTTGGAACAGGAGGCAGCAGTACTTGACTTCTCTACCTTCTGGACTTTGAACAACTAGTTGATTTCTCACTAAGCTGACGCATTTTCTGATGGCATGGCTTTACATCCATAGTATCAGCCTGACTGTCTATTCAATTTGCTGTTCTTGGAACCACAGAAACCAGACACCACCTCAAATTCACTGAATTGCCAAGAACTTCTTTTTTTGGGTGTAGTGGGGTCAAACATTGGATATGCCTGGAAATATTTGTCTCCTGCCCTCTCCTCTGGCTCTAGACATGGTTGTGTGCCAAGGGATCAGTATATGTATGTGAGAGTCATATGTTTTTACATATGCACTGCTCATAAAGTTAAAGTGTCACCTTCAGCTGACTTCCTCAAGGAAGTAACATATCTTGGGTGTCCTAGCAATGAGATCAGATGTAGTGCTGGTACACAGGATCATGAATCATCATACATGGAGGTAAATCCCAGTTGAAGAAACAATGATGCAACCATTGTGGGGGAGGAGCCTAGTGAGCGAAGACGGCGGCCGCCTGAGGTAGGAGCTCTGGGTTGGCCTGACAGAAATCCTGAATTTGTCCCAGCGGACGGGGCCCCAAGCATCTAGAAGTGGGTCCTGGAGCAGCCAGGGAGAAGCTGCAATAGGTGGTGAAGCCCGAGGGTGCAAGACTCACCCTGGAGACTAGCTCTACTGACTCGGCCTTTTGTCTGGGCCCGCGAGCAGGAGAGGTCAGACCTCAGCCTGTCCATGAAAATCCTGGGACCTGTTCTGACCGCTGCTGGCTGCACGGGAGGGGGGTGAGGGCCACCAGCGGAGTGAGGATATCCCTAAAGCCAGGGAAGCGATTGGACCCCGCTGCCTGGAGATATGTGCCATGTAAAGGAGGTAGTGAGTGGCAGAGGAGGGGTGGAATGTACCAGTGGCCCACCCGTGGCCGCAGGAGGAGCTGTGTGGCTCAGCAAAGGTGTCCCGGAGGAGCCTTGCTGAACAGGATCCTACTGCGGTGGGGACAGGTTGGCCCTGATGAGAGGGGAGCTGTGAGGATGGACACCCCTCTTTCCTGGAGCCGCTGGTGACCACCTGGAGTGGAGCTCCCTCCTGGAAGCCCCTGGAGCGAAGTATCCCCGGCTGGGGCCCAGGTGAGTGATGGACAGCTGAGGGACAGGGCCCAGTGCCAGCTGGGGTATGGCAGGTGTTTTGTGCTGGCATTGTCTTTGGAGGTGACAATGCGGACGACATTGCATACCTGAGTGGTAGTGAACCTGGGGCCCTCTGGTGATGGCATGCATTCTTTCACCCAAACTGTAGCCCACCGTTACTGTGCAGAGACGGACTCGATGGACTGTGATGGTGTGACCTGCCCTGCGGTCGCTGAAGCAAGCCTTTCATGGGTTCCCAGTGGTGAGTCGCTGGAGCATTTTGGTAAAAAAATGCAATGGAATTCTGTACCTGTTAAGTGGGCCTCTGAACCTTGATCTACCCTTTATTCCTGAGTCGAGTGTCTTGTGAAGCACGGTAAACTGGTGGGTCCCCGAACTAGGACCAAGGGCCCCCTCTGCTGCTCTGAGATCTGCTCTTGTGTATAACAGTATTGGTCCCTCACCCAGCGTCCGGCATGCGCTGACCATGGGAAAACCCCAGCCCAAAACACAGGGGCCAAACTCGGTCGACTCAGTCCCTGACCACCCATCGACAGATGGAAAAGCAAACTAGGGCTCTACACTCCCCAATATGCAAGATACCCTGAATAGGATCCTGGGGCAATTGGAAGATACTAAATTGACCCTGAGCCAAGAGATAGGCAAGGTATCTGTTGAACTCAGTCACTTGCGCACCGACCATCACAAACTGTCGGACAGTGTGAAGGATGCAGAGGAAGTACTAGGGGACCTGCAGCCTGCTCACCAAGCATTGCAATCTCAAATTGCCCAACTCACACAGCGGATCCAAAAACTTGAACATCGGATGGAGGACACTGAATGCCGTAGCAGATGTAACAACGTGCACATTGTGAGACTCCCGGAGGGCCTGGAGGGGCCGGACACAGTGGCATACCTTGAATCCTGGCTGCGATTATTTATGAAGGACTGGCCCCTCACTCCGTTCTTTGCATTGGAAAGGGCACACCGTGTGCCAGTCCACCCACTGGCACCGGGTAGGCCATCCAGACCAATAATGGCTAAACTCCTACAATACAGAGATCGTGACCGTGCAGAGAGCATGTGAGATGGGCCCATTTGAGGTGAGAGGTGGCTGAGCCACCCTGTTTCCAGATTTCACAGCGGTGGTCCAGACCAGGCGTGCCACCTTTACAGCAGTGAAATGTGTTTTGCGCGACAAGGGAATCAGGTACTCGTTGAAGTTTCCCTCTAAACTGAAGATCGTGCTGGAGGGCCGAACCCAGTTCTGCCAAGACCCAGATGAAGCTTGGGCATGGCTTGAGACATACGGATGAGGCAGAGGTCAAGGAACCCAGCGTGTCCCGGCTCTGAGGTAAGAGTAGGCATCCGTGAGACCCAATGGGAAATACCCAAGTGACAAAGCCGACACAGCAGCAAATGTGCCAGGGGAAGAGAGCGGTCCTGCAGCCAGCGGCCTCCCTGACAGAGGGGGGGGCTATCAGACAAGGAATATGGACCTGAGTAGGACCCCATGGTGGTGGGGGACTCCACAGATGATGACTTAATGGCTAGCCTGATGGAGGGGCTTCCCCATGTGAAGCCCTAGGCAGCAGATGACATTGCTTGATGAGATGGGGCCCTACCTTTGCCTGTGGCTGGATACTGAATTGGAGGTACAGGCTGACCTACTCCGTGAGGGGCAACCCTGAAGTCCTGAAAGGCTGCCTTGGATCACCTGCCGGTTCACCGAGCTGGATGATGACAATGGATGATTACACAATGGCTTAAATGGTTTGGACAGCCAGCGGTTGCTCAGCTGCTCTTAGGGAGGGGAGATGAGGTTTGTTTCTTTTGGCTGTTTTAGCCCGTGGTCACTTATGGAAGCACACTACAGCACTGGGGTATCCTATGGTGGAACATGGGGGGTTGAGGACTACGATACGTAGCACATTTGCTAGTTATTGTGGAGGACACACATTTTACATTCAAAAAAATGTCCTGGAATATCCGGGGACTAGGCTCAGTGGCCAAACGTCATAAAATTCTTTCTTATATGAAATGCAGGGGGTACACAATGCCATGCTGCAGGAATCACACCTTAACAATTGGAAGTGGAATGACTCCTTAGGCGCTGGCGTGGGCAGATATTTGCAACTACATATTCTGCATTTGCAAGGGGGTGGCAATCTGAGTGACAGCGGGGGTACCCTTTAGGTCCTCTTCAGAAGAAGTGGACAAAGAAGGCCATTATATATTCGTAGAGGGACGTCTCTTTGGTAACCCTGTAGTTCTGGGAGTATTTATGCACCTAACCAAGAGCAGATTCCCTTCTTGCATTCGATGTCTGCCTGTCTGAAAAGATTCATTGACATCCCATTCCTCATAGGGGAAGATTTTAAAGGTGTCCTGGACACCCTCCTTGGCCATTTGACCCGGCTGTTGATGGGCGCAGTGAGAATTAGGATGGCATCAGGCATGGTGAATTGGATAGCACAGTGGGGCATGGTGGACATATGGCGCCTTGAAAACCCCCTTGACAGGGACTACTCATATTACTCCCACCTCAATCATGTGCATACTAGAATAGACTGCATCCTATGTTCCGCCTCCATCATTGGTATGGCCACACAGGCAGAATATATTGGCCGGACTCTATCTTTACATAGCTTTCTGCTACTCTACTTGCAACCAGCAGAAACCCGCACACCGGTTCTAACCTTGCGATTGTGCCTCAATACACTAGGGGACGATGTCCACCAAAAGGCATTGATGACCAGGCTGACTGAGTATCTGTCACTGAACTCTGGGATGGCTTCTAGCTGGGGGACTGAGTGGGAGGCCTTAAAAGTGGTACTGGGAGAGCAGTGTTTGGGACAAACAGTGGTCATTAGATGAGACTTTGATTGGGACATCATACACCTAGAGGCCGCCGTTTACCAGTATGATAAGGAACATGAAGGCACCCCTGGGGCACAGGTAACACTACTAGAGACCAGGGAATTATACAATACTGCCTTTGAGCGCCTTCGGTGCCATAACTATAAGAAGTATATCAGTAGGGTACATGATGAGGAGGGGAGGGCGGGGAGACTGTTAGTCTGGTAGGTTCCCCCAGGAGCAGGGGGGACACCGATTACCAGGATGATTGCTGCAGAGGTAATATACTCTATTCATCTACCCAGATAAACACAGAGTTCATGACCTACTACATGTCACTATACAGCCTCTTACAAGTGGACATGTCTGATAGATCGAAGTGCTTCCTAACTGCCCTACCCTGAAGTGTTCTTACAGAGATGGCTAGAGATGCACTGGGGGCACAGCTGATGGTAGAAGAGGTTAAGGCTGCCATAATGAACCTAGCAGCAGGTAAGACCCCAGCCTCTGACGGCCTGCTGCCACAGTTGTATAAGCTGAACATTGGAGCCTTAGCGCCGCGGCTTGTAGATATGTATACTGAGGCCTATGTGGTGGGGATCCTACCAGCCTCAACCCAGGAAGCCACGGTGGTCCCATTGCCTAAATCTATGGAAGCAGATGCAGGGGTCACAGATTTTTGACCACTGTCCATGGTGAATACTGACTTTAAGATACTTAGGAAAGCCCTTCCCACCAGATTGCTGCCACATATGTACATTCTGATACACAGTGACCAAAATGGATTGATACCTACCCTGAGCACCTCCCACAACCTCCCTAGGCTTGACTCCCTGCTCTATGATGACGCCTATCCCCTGAGCCCAACAGAAATGATTGTGTTGGTAGACCTAGAGAAAGCCTTCAACACCGTGACAAGGGAGTTTCTGGGGGATGGGACTGGGAAATGCTCGGGGAGACTGGGCCAAGTTACTTTACTCTCATTCTACTGCAAGGGTTAAGATGGGATGGGTGGTTTCAAGTAGCTACAACAAACACAGAGGCGCTTGACAAGGCTGTCCACTATCTCCACTGCTTTATGCTATAGCTATTGAGCACTTGGCGGCACAACTAAGAGTGATAGGACAGATCTGGGGAATATACCGGAACAGGAAGCTTCATATCGTCTCATCATATATCTTAGAGATGGGGAGAGGATGCTTCTACAGGTGTTGGACCTACTAGATGACTTCAGCACCTGCTCAGGCCTCCATGTGAACCGCAGGAAGACATGCGTTTTCTCGATGGTCCAAGGTACAGTCCATCCAGCCTCTTGCCCGGAGGATGTCACCTGGGCACCCCACTCGTTCTGCTTTCTTGGTGTCCAGGTCTACTATGATCTTCAAGATCTTTGGGAAGGCAACCTGAGGAAGGCACTCCTTGCATTAAGGGCTTCTGTCATCTTTTGGCGCTCCCTCTGTTTACCTATTATGGTGCGCCTCTCCCTCACAAAGATGGTGATGCTCCCCAGGCTATTATTTTGCTAACCTGCCCATCTCGCTTCGGGCCTTCTAGTTCCAGTCATTAGATGTATTAGTTAGGGAACTACTATGGGATGGTGTTAGACCTGATAGCCTTAGGGTGGTCACCCCTAAATTTTGCCTGCCTCCCTCCACTTTTTGGACACTGTTTTTGCTGTTTTTTACTGCTAACCAGTGCTAAAGTGCATATGCTCTCTCCCTTTAAACATGGTAACCTTGGATCATACCTGATTGGACTATTTAATTTACTTATAAGTCCCTAGTAATGTGCACTATGGGGGTCATTCTGACCTTGGCGGTCCGTGACCGCCATGGCGGAGTGCGGCGGAAGCACAGCCAACAGGCTGGCGGTGCTTCCTGGGCGATTCTGACCGCGGCGGTAAAGCCGCGGTCGGAAAAGGGGAGCCAGCGGTTTCCCGCCGGTTTCCCGCTGGCCCAGGGAACCCGCCATGGCGGCGCTGCTTGCAGCACCGCCATGGGGATTCCGACCCCCTTACCGCCAGCCTGTTACTGGCGGTGTCCACCGCCTGAACCAGGATGGCGGGAACGGGTGCCGTGTGGCCCCTGGGGGCCCCTGAACTGCCCATGCCACTGGCATGGGCAGTGCAGGGGCCCCCTAACAGGGCCCCACAAAGATTTTCACTGTGTGCTTAGCAGACAGTGAAAATCGCGACGGGTGCCACTGCACCCGTCGCACCCCTTCAACTCCGCCGGCTCCATTCCGAGCCGGCTTCATTGTTGACGGGGCTGTCCCGCTGGGCCAGCCGGCGGTCGCCCGCCGGCCCAGTGGGAAAGCCGGAATGACCGCCACGGTCTTTCGGCGGGAACCGCTTGGAGGGCGGCGATCACCGACCGCCGCGGTCAGAATGACCGCCTATATGTGCCTAAGGCCTGTAGATTAAATGCTACTAGTGGGCCTGCAGCACTGGTTGTGCCACCCACTCAAGTAGCCCCTTTACCTTGTCTCAGGCCTGCCATTGCAAGGCCTGTGTGTGCAGTTTCACTGTCACCTCGACTTGGCATTTAAAAGTACTTGCCAAGCCTAAACCTCCCCTTTCTCCACATATAAGTCACCACTAATGTGTGCCCTAGGTAACCCCTAGAGCAGGGCGCTGTGTGGGTGAAAGGCAGGACATGTACCGGTGTAGTTTACATGTCCTGGTAGTGTAAAACTCCTAAATTAATTTTGCACTACTGTGAGGCCTGCTCCCTTCATAGGCTAACACTGGGGCTGCCCTCATACAGTATTGAAGTGGTAGCTGCTGATCTGAAAGGAGTAGGAAGGTAATATTTAGTATGGTAATACCAAATCATGCTGACTGGTGAGGTTGGCTTTAATATTACTATTCTAGAAATGCCACTTTTAGAAAGTGAGCATTTCTTTGCACTTAAATCTTTCTGTGCCTTACAATTCACGTCTGGCTGGGCTTAGTTGACAGCTCCTTGTGCATTCACTCACCCCAAACACAGGGTACTCAGTCTCACTTGCATACATCTGCATTTTGAATGGGTCTTCCTGGGCTGGGAGGGTGGAGGGCCTGCTCTCACACAAAGGACTGCCACACCCCCTACTGGGACCCTGGCAGACAGGATTGAACTGAAAGGGGACCTGGAGCACTTCTTAGCCACTCTTTGAAGTCTCCCCCACTTCAAAGGCACCTTTGGGTATAAAACAGGGCCTCTGCCCTACCTCATCAGACACTTGCTGGAGAAGAAACCTGAACCAGAACCTGCATCCTGCCAATGAGAACTGCCTGGCTGCCTAAAGGACTCACCTGACTGCTTTCTACAAAGGACTGCTGCCTTGCTGTTGCCCTGCTCCCTTGCTGAACTCTTGTCTGGCTGTAAAAGTGCTCTCTAAGGGCTTGGATAGAGCTTACCTCCTGTTCCCTGAAGTCTCAGGACCAAAAAGGCTTCTCTTTTTCATTTGGACTCTTAGTGCGCCGAAAATGTCAACGCACAGCTTGCTCCGCCGCACACCAACGCTGATCGAAGCGACGCCTTCGGGGCGACCAGAACTTCGACGCACGGCCTCGCAAGGACAACGCCGCCCGACTTCCAGAGGGGAAATTGACGCGACGCCTGCTGTGAGACCGAAACTTCGACGCACAGCCTTGCGGAACGACGTGCAGCCAGAAAACAAGCAGAAGAATCCACGCACAGACCCCGGGACATCTGGTAATCCCGCGACCCACAGAAAGAGACTGTCCGCGTGCTGGAAAGCGACGCACGACTTCCCTGCGTGAAAAATAACGACGCAAGTCTTTGTGTGCTGGGGAGAAATCGACGCACACACCATTTTTCCACGTATCTCTTCTTCTGCGGCCCTTTGCAGAGATTTTCCACTCCAAACCAGGTACTTTGTGCTTGAAAGAGACTTTTTTGATTTTTAAAGACTTAAGACACTTTGGGGGTCATTACAACCCTGGCGGACGGTGTTAAAGCGGAGGTAAGACCGCAAACAGGCCGGCGGACAAAAAAAGGGAATTATGACCCTGGCAGAAACCGCCAACAAAGACAGCCACTTTAACACACCGCCCGCCAGGGCGGTACAGACAAGCAGCGCGGCGGTCACCGCCAACAGACAGGCGGAAGACAATGTACCGCCCATAGTATCAGAACACACAAATCCACCACCTTTTCAGGGGCGGATTCACCGCGGATAAAAACACAGCGGAAACAGCTTTTGCTATGGAAAACGCCCACCTGAACACACTCCACGAGGAACGATGACTCCATGGAGCCAGAACTCCAAATACTCCCTGCCCTTGTCTTTCTGCTCCTCTACGACCAACAGCGATGTAGGCGCCGAAGATACCGGTGAGTACTGCACCTACGACACAGGGGAGGGGGGAGGCAAAAGTTGGGGGGACACCCACCAAACACCCCCACCCCCACCCTCGCATATCACAACATACACACCAATGCAGTCAAAAATATCACATGAACAACCCACAATCCCCCCGGAAGAATGCAAAGACAAAGCGAATTGCGGTCAAACATTGTAATGTGCCAATATACATGTCATACAAAAATATACTGATATATATCTGGAAATCTGCCATAATTATATTTACAATACAAGAAGTAGTGCAGATATGTACACAACAATGTCCGTGCACCAACAGTCCAAAAATGCATGGGCGAGGCCCACAATAGATACCTGACCAAAATCAGAGAGAACACTGCCAGGGCATCAGATAGAAACACTACAGGCACCTCAGGGGGAAAGGAAGGGGGGGGCACCTCAGCCACATGAATGCGAAGCCAGATCCACGACGGGGCTCCATGCCCATTGATATATCCTGGGGAGTGCAAAGCCACAGTCTCTCAAGTCTCTACAGTGGGTGGCTTGCCCACTGTGCCATCCTGGGGAGTGCAAAGCCACAGTCTCTCACGTCTCTACAGTGGGTGGCTTGCCCACTGTGCCATCCTGGGGAGTGCAAAGCCACAGTCTCTCACGTCTCTACAGTGGGTGGCTTGCCCACTGTGCCATCCTGGGGAGTGCAAAGCCACAGTCTCTCAAGTCTCTACAGTGGGTGGCTTGCCCACTGTGCCATCCTGGGGAGTGCAAAGCCACAGTCTCTCAAGTAGATGCAGTTCTCTACTGGTACTGGGTGGGACTGGTGCCCAGACTGGATGAGTCTCCCCATGAAAGTTCCTGTCCTGTTACTGTCCCAGCTGCACATGGGATAAGGATGCCTGATGTGGCGGCCTATTCATACCTACGCGGTCTTTGCTATGTTCAGCGGTGCTTTGCCATGGCGGTCTTTGCCCTGTTCAGCGGTGCTTTGCCATGGCGGTCTTTGCCCTGTTCAGCGGTGCTTTGCCATGGCGGTCTTTGCCCTGTTCAGCGGTGATTTGACATGGCGGTCTGTGCCCTGTTCAGCGGTGCTTTGCCATGGCGGTTCAGGACTGTTCAGCGGTGCTTTGACATGGCGGTATTTGCCCTGTTCAGCGGTGCTTTGCCATGGCGGTCTGTGCCCTGTTCAGCGGTGCTTTGCCATGGCGGTTCAGGACTGTTCAGCGGTGCTTTGCCATGGCGGTCTTTGCCCTGTTCAGCGGTGCTTTGCCATGGCGGTTCAGGACTGTTCAACGGTGCTTTGCCATGGCGGTCTGTGCCCTGTTCAGCAGTGCTTTGCCATGGCGGATCAGGACTGTTCAGCGGTGCTTTGACATGGCGGTCTTTGCCCTGTTCAGCGGTGCTTTGCCATGGCGGTTCAGGACTGTTCAGCGGTGCTTTGACATGGCGGTCTTTGCCCTGTTCAGCGGTGCTTTGCCATGGCGGTTCAGGACTGTTCAGCGGTGCTTTGACATGGCGGTCTTTGCCCTGTTCAGCGGTGCTTTGCCATGGCGGTTCAGGACTGTTCAGCGGTGCTTTAACATGGCGGTCTTTGCCCTGTTCAGCGGTGCTTTGCCATGGCGGTTCAGGACTGTTCATCAGTGCTTTGACATGGCGGTTCTGATACTGACATTGGTGTGTGGCATGACGATCTACACACTGTACATTGGTGTGTGGCATGACGATCTCCACACTGGACATTGGTTTGTGGCATGACGATCTCCACACTGGACATTGGTGTGTGGCATGACGTTCCATCATTGCCCAGCGGGGCTGTGGCATCCTGGCCCCTCCTGGACTGTGACTCCGGCGGTGGTCTCTGGACCAGTGACGATACTTGGGCCCTCCTGGGCTGTGACTCTGGCAGTGGTCTCTGGACCAGTAACGATACTTGGGCCCTCCTGGGCTGTGACTCTGGCGGTGGTCTCCTGACCAGTAACGATACTTGGGCCCTCCTGGGCTGTGACTCTGGCAGTGGTCTCCTGACCAGTAACAATACTTGGGCCCTCCTGGGCTGTGACTCTGGCGGTGGTCTCTGGACCAGTGACGATACTTGGGCCCTCCTGGGCTGTGACTCTGGCGGTGGTCTCCTGACCAGTAACGATACTTGGGCCCTCCTGGGCTGTGACTCTGGCGGTGGTCTCCTGACCAGTAACGATACTTGGGCCCTCCTGGGCTGTGACTCCGGCGGTGGTCTCCTGACCAGTAACGATACTTGGGCCCTCCTGGGCTGTGACTCCGGCGGTGGTCTCCTGACCAGTAACGATACTTGGGCCCTCCTGGGCTGTGACTCCGGCGGTGGTCTCCTGACCAGTAACGATACTTGGGCCCTCCTGGGCTGTGACTCTGGCGGTGGTCTCCTGACCAGTAACGACGGTGCTGGCTGTTGTGTCTGGACCGCCGGAAATGATGGCGCACTTCTCCGCCGTGACACCCACAACAGGCTGGGCAGACTTCTTCGGGACCTTCCCCACCTTTTTTGGAGTTACAGCTGACTCACCAATCGCCTTTGATCCCATTTCAGTTGTAGTCCCACCAGGAGTCTTGACACGGTCCCGTCGTCCACTTTCCAATTTCGGAGCCTTTACAGGGGGTGGGCTGACAGTGCCTTGGCTCTGGGTTCTACTGCTTGCCCTGGTGGACGGTGCACTCCAAAAACCTGGAACACGCACCACTGGTACTGGAGGCTTTTTGGCTGAGGCGCTATGACAAGACTGATGAATTGGAGGGGGGTGGGGGCAAAAAGGTCAATTTGACATAGGGACAGTTTCTGACGGACACTGGGATGGGTAGTTGGAGGGGGTCTGGGAGTGGAGGAAGAGGAGGTGGTTGTAGGAGGTGTCACTTTAGGTGTTTTGGGTGCAGGTGCAGGTACTGGAGGCTGTCGTGAGGTGGATGGATGTTGGGTGAGTGATTGCCGGAGTTTTTGTACTTTGGGAGGGGGCGTCACAGACACACTGGTAGAGGACACAGGGGACAGGTAAATGGCAGTGGGGGTGGTGAGTGCAGGTGAGCGGCTTGTGGTGCTGGGTGTCCTGGTGCGAGTCCTAGTGGCTGTAGATGTGGTGCATGCAGGTGTGTGTGTAGACGACACTGGGAGGGAGGAGGGAGAAGAGGAGGAGGGGGACACAGTGGAGATAGTGGATGTTGCTGTGTCTGTATGGGTGTGATGCTTGTGTGAGTGCCTGTGGTGTGTGTGGTGCCTATGTTTGCTGGAGCTACTTTTGGGTGTGTTGACTTGTGTGCATGCTGGTCTGTAGGTGTGCTTGGGATGGGCTGGGGTACAGGGGATTGGGTCTGGGTGGAGGAAGTTGGAGGGGGAGGCTGGACACAGAGACAATGGCTGCCATCAGTGCTGAGGCCAGAGATTGCAGGGTTCGCTGAAGGACAGCCTGACCAGAATGAATGCCCTCCAGGAATGCATTACCGTGTTGCAAGTCTCATTCTACACCCTGGATGGCATTCACAATGGTAGACTGCCCAACAGTGAGTGACCTGAGGAGGTCAATGGCCTCCTCACTGAGGGCAGCAGGGGTGACAGGGGCAGGGCCTGAGGTGCCTGGGGCGAAGGTGATGCCCACCCTCCTGGGTGAGCGGGCACGGGGCGAACGCTGAGGGGCTGCTGGGAGGGTGGTGCTGGTAGGGAAGGTGGCGACTGTACCTGTAGAAGTGGGGCGCACAGATGGTGCCGCCACCACAGGGGAGCTCACATCGGCGGACGAGTCACTGTCGCTTGTTGGTGATCCTGTGGCCGACGTGAAGCTCCCCTCGCCCTCCATCCCACTGGTGCATTCAGTGTCTGTGGTGTGGCCCTCCATGGCCATGTGGAATGCAGCTCCCTCATGCTCAGGTGCCACTGTACCTCCGCCTGATGATGCTGATGTACAAAAGGACAGGGAGAGCAGGAAAAATGGGGGAGACAGAAGAAAGAGAGTTTTAGTGCATGGCATACCGCTACCGTTGGCGGACAAGACAGACGCAGCAGCCCCATGCATTACGCCGTGCTCCTGCCCTCTGCACATGCAATTTCTGGGATATGGCCTACATGGCAATGGTAGAAATCTGCGCACATGGATGGCAAAGGGGCAACTATACATCAACTTGCCACTGTTCTGAGCTGGGGTAGAGTGCCACATGGCCTACATTACGGAGGGGCCTTGCCTACGGAACTCGCCCTGGCCTAGGGACACCCACAGCCCACCTCCCCCACCCAGACACCTCCACTGCACGCAAAGTCCACAGAATGAGGTTGTACTCACCCCCTTGTGTCGGCTGTGATGTCCTTAAGCGCCCATCCAACTCCGGGTAGGCCACCGCCAGGATCTGGAACATCAGGGGGGTCATGGTGCGACGGGCACCCCTCCCACGTTGGGAGGCCATCCCCAGCTGAGCCTCCGCTGTCTTCTTGCTGCAGCGGCGAATGTCCTCCCATCTCTTACGGCAGTGGGTGCCCCGTCTCTGGTGGGCCCCCAGGGTCCGGACTTCCTTGGCGATGGCATGCCAAATGTCCCTCTTCTGGTGGGCGCTGACCTACATGACATGCACAAGGAAAGAGGAACAATCATTACCTACTGCACCGTCAATATGAGTGGCCCCCTCCCTACTCTGGCCTTGTGGCCCATTCATTCCCATGCATTTATGTTCTATGAACTCTGCACCCTTCTCTCTTCCAACCAGCCCTCTCCACCCAGGCATAGCCCATCCAACGTGCTCCCTGTGTACTGACCTGTTGGTCTGGAGGACCGTAGAGTAGCATGTACTGGGGAGGATCCCATCCACAAGTTTCTCCAACTCCTGTGCAGTGAAGGCAGGGGCCCTTTCCCCAGACGCAGCAGCCATCGTCGCTTCAAGACCGAGGTCACAGCAGCACTAGCAGTGTAGGTCCTCTCCTGTCGAAGGTCAGGTATCTAGTGATTGAAGAGATAGAAAATGGCGGTGACGTCGGCGGCGGTGACGTCCACGGCGGGGCGCATCATCCCCGCCGGCGCACCTGTTCATTGGCTCCTGGGACCCATAGGGTCCAATGTTAACCAATGCAGCATTGAGCCGCGCTCTACGACCGCCTACCGCGACGGTGTCCAACGCCAGCGCAGTTACCCCACAATTCCGTTGTCCCATTTTAGAGGTCAGGCAGCCGCCATTTCAGGGGCCCACATGGCTTCATTTACTACTGCGTCACACATACCTAGGCCTATAATCAACACACATACAGGAAGGGGTTTTGTGAGTGGTGTAGTCTTGTGTGTAACTGTGGGTACATACCTGGAGGAATAGTGACTGGTTCTTCGCTGTTGTCCTTCTTAGGCACTGTCAGCTGGGACATATGAGAAGATGGCGGAATCCTCTGGTGTACCGACCGCTGGTGGAACTGTTGACAATGGAAGAAAGACATTTGATTGTGACCTACCGGTTTGACCGTGCCACAATCCAGGAACTATGTAGCCAGTTGGAGCCAGACCTGATGTCACCAATCCGCCATCTGACTGGAATCCCCCCTGATGTGCAGGTGCTGTCAGTGCTCCATTTCCTTGCAAGTGGGTCATTTCAGACTACTGTGGCCATGGCATCCGGGATGTCCCAGCCTATGTTTTCCAACGTTTTGTCCAGAGTGTTGTCTGCCCTGCTGAAACATGTAAGTAGATACATCATTTTCCCTGAGGTGGAGGATATGCCTACAGTTAAAGGTGACTTCTATGCCCTTGGACATATCCCCAACGTCATAGGTGCTATTGATGGGACCCATGTAGCTCTGGTCCCCCCCCAGAGGAGTGAACAGGTGTACAGGAACAGGAAGAGTTATCATTCGATGAATGTCCAGATGGTCTGTTTGGCAGACCAGTACATCTCGCAGGTAAATGCAATGTTCCCTGGCTCTGTGCATGACGCCTACATCCTGCGGAATAGCAGCATCACTGATATGATGGCTCAACTCCAGAGGCACCGTGTATGGCTATTGGGGGACTCTGGTTACCCCAACCTTTCGTGGCCATTGACCCCAGTGAGGAATCCCAGGAGCAGGGCAGAGGAACGGTACAATGAGGCCCATGGGCGGACTAGGAGGGTGATCAAACGCACCTTCGGCCTCCTGAAGGCCAGGTTCAGGTGCCTCCATATGACAGGTAGGTCCCTATTCTACTCACCGAAGAAGGTGTGTGACATCATCATCGCCTTCTCCCATGCTTCATAATTTGGCATTGCGACGCCAGGTGCCTTTTCTGCAGGAGGATGATCCAGATGACGGTGTTGTAGCAGCTGTGGAGCCTGTGGAGCCTGTGGACAGTGATGAGGATGAAGCTGAGGAAGACGAAAACGACAACAGGGAGTCAGTCATACAGCAATATTTCCAGTGAGACACAGGTGAGTACATTTTCAGGTTTAACATTACATTAACTTTCACACGTCTACCTCTATCCTGTACCTACATTTCACTCACTATTTGTTAATTCCTTCCATTTCAGTTTCACAAATGTGGTAACCTACGTGTCAACAGCTTGCACCCTTGAAAGGCTTGTGATGTGTGACATTGGTATGTTGGCCTTCCAATGGGTAACCCTTTTTGACACTGTAATTGACAATACAAAGTTCAAAATCATAGACTGACTCCAGTTTTATTAGTGTTTCAAGGGTGTTTATTTAAGTGCAGAAAAATGAAGGCGGGTTGTGACATCGGGATGGGTTATGGTGGAAGAATATCCATGGCAGAGTCCAGTCTATTAGTCTCACAGGTACATTGCACATCTGGCCATTGGAAGTGGAGCTGGGGCAGTTCCAATCTGGACAGGGTAACAAAGTGGGACAGTGGGGGGACAATCAGGGTAGTCTTATTTCCTGGCGGGGGTCTTGCCATCTTGCTCTGTCCTATTCCTGGATCTCAGGGACCGCTTTCGTGGTGGCTGTCCGTCTGCAGGGGGTGGGGTGCTGGTGTGGTGGTCCTGTGGCTGGGCGTCCTGTCCACTAGCGCCGGCGGAAGTGGTGGGCATTTCATCGTCGTGGCTAGTGTCAGGGGCCCCTTGGAGTGCCACGGTGTCCCTCAAAGTCTTTTGAATGTCCGTTAGCACCCCTACAATGGTGCCCAGGGCGAGGCGATGGTCCTGAGCTCCTCCCTGAACCCCAAATACTGCTCCTCCTGCAGACGCAGGGTCTCCTGCAACTTGTCCAGTACCGTTGCCATCGTCTCCTGGGAGTGGTGGTATGCTCCCATGATGGAGGAGAGGGCCTCGTTGAGAGTAGGTTCCCTTGGCCTGTCCTCCCTCTGTCGCACAGCAGCCCTCCCAGTTCCCCTGTGTTACAGTGCCTCCGTCCCCTGGACCGTGTGCCCACTACCACTGCCCCCAGGTCCCTGTTGTTGTTGGGGTGGTGGGTTAGCCTGGGTGCCCTGTAGTGGTGGACACACCGCTGATTGACCTGTCCTGGGTAGGGAGGTATGGGCCTGCTGGGTGGGTGCTGTGCTGGTGTTACCAGAGGGTGGAAGTTCGGTGTTGGGCTGTGGCTGGGCAAGGGGAACCGACTGTCCTGAGGCCCACGATGGTCCGGGCTGGTCATCAAGATCCATTAGGGCAGAGCTGCTATCGTCACTGTGGGCCTCTTCTGGGGGTGGAGTGGTGTTGTCTGGACCCTCTGGTGTGGTGATGTTCCTTTGGTTTCCTGCGGGGGTATAAGTACATGATTATTGTATGTGTGTGTTTCATGGTGTGCAATGGTTGGGTGTGCGTGTACCCCAGTGCAGGCATTCCTGTGTGGGGGCTTGTGTGCTGATGGTTGGGGGGTGTTCTGGGTATGTGCAGTGGGCATGCTTTAGTGATGGGTATCCATGCTTAGTTGTGTCATGGAGGTCTTGGGGTTGGGATGGGTGGTTGGTGTTATGGGTACATTAGTGAGGAGTTAGGGTGATAGGGGAGGGTGTGAGGGTGGGGGTGTGTGATTGCATGCAGGTAAGGTGGGGGATATGATAGTGAAGATTTGACTTACCAGTGTCCGTTCCTCCAACGACTCCTGCGAGGCTCTCAGGATGCAAGATGGTCAAGACTTGCTCCTCCCATGTTGTTAGTTGTGGGGGAGGAGGTGGGGGTCTGCCGCCAGTCCGCTGTACTGCGATGTGCTGCCTGGATACCGTTGAACGCACCTTCCCCCGTAGGTAGTTCCACCTCTTCCTGATGTCCTCCCTATTTCTTGGGTGCTGTCCCACAGTGTTGACCCTGTCCACTATTCTTTGCCATAGCTCCATCTTCCTGGCTATGGATGTGTGCTGTACCAGTGAGCCAAATAGCAGTGGCTCTACCCGTAGGATTTCCTCCACCATGACCCTGAGCTCCTCCTCAGAGAAGCGGGGGTGTCTTTGGCGTGACATGGGGTGGTGTGGGTGAGGTGTGGGGTGGTGTATGTGTTGATGAGTGTGGTGAGTGTAGTGGTATGTGGTGTTTTGTGCGTGGATGTTGTGTGAGTGATGGTGTAGTGTGCCTCTGTGTGATGGGGTTCTCTATTCTGTGCTGTCTCTCTATGGCGTTCTCTCCAATTTTGGGTCGTAGGGGTTTGTGGGTGATGTGGGTGTGTGTTTTGTATTGTGTTGGATGTGTGGGAGTGTTGTTTGTATGTGTATCAGGTGTGTGTATTTTGAATTGTCCAATGTGGCAGTGTTTTGGAGCTGTGTGTGTATTTTGAGCACGGCGGTGTGTACCGCCAATGGAATACTGCGGTTGAAAGACCGCCGCGTGGATTCGTGGGTCGCAATGGCATGGGCGTGTTTCTGTTGGCGTGGAGGTGGAGGATTTGTTTACGCATGCTTATCGCTGACCTTTGGTGTGGTGGTGTTGTGTGGGTCTCTGAATTTCAGCGGATTCCGTGATGTGTGTCATAATAGGTGTGGCAGGCTCCCGCCGCCGCAGAGGTGTGTTGGCGGTCTTCTGCACGGCGGTAAGCGCCTTTTACCGCCAATGTTGTAATGACCCCCTTTATATCACTTTCCAGTGATATCGCTACAATTTCACATTGCATCTTTATTCGTTTTGACCTGCAATTATCCAGATAAATATTATATATTTTTTATTATATATTATATTTATTATATATTTTTCTAAACACTGTGTGGTGTATTTTTGTGGTGCTATATGGTGTTATTGTATGATTTATTGCACAAATACTTTACACATTGCCTTCTAAGTTAAGCCTGACTGCTCGTGCCAAGCTACCAGAGGGAGGGCACAGGATAATTTTGGATTGTGTGTGACTTACCCTGACTAGACTGAGGGTTCTTGCTTTGACAGAGGATAACCTGACTGCCAACCAAAAAACCCATTTCTAACATTGGTAATCAGCGGTGAGGATAGGACTTGTATTTGTGCAGTGACATACAATAGCTAAGTATTTCACTACCTACCCACAGTTGAAGGTCAACTTCATTTTTTATCTCTTGTTTTGCGAATTCATTTTCCTGACAATTTTCAAAAACTAAATCCTCACTCAACATGTCTCTGACTGGGTCTCAAGTAGGAGACTTTGACCTAGCCCTGTTGGATACATATACGGTCAAACAGTTAAGAGGGTTCTGCAGGGTGATGAGAGTACTCACCCAAGGGACCTCCAAAAAGGAGGACTTTCAAGTGGCGCTGAGGGCCTTGGTAGAATCCCATTTAGAGGAGGATGATGAGGAAGAGGAGAAAGAAAATGACCCCTCAGAGGATTTGTTGCTATTGGTGGATGATGTTACCACTGCAATTGTGCCCCCTTCCAGACCAGAGAGCAGTGTCTCTGTGCCAAGCCTGACCGCAGAGGAAAGGAGAGCAGAAAGGGAGTTCCAATTGCAAATGACAAAACTGAAAATTGAGGCCCAACAGGAAGACAAGAGGGCAGAGAGAGAAGCCAAACAAGCTGAGTCTGAGAGAGAAACCAAACAAGCTGAAGCTGAAAGAGCTTTGGCTGAAAAGAAACTATTGTTGGCTCATGAACTGAGTCTCAAGGAGCTGGAGATCAAGGCGAGACAGTCTGAATCCAGCAATAATGGTGGCAGCAAACAGACAGGACCTGCTGGAGGAAAGAAGGTTCGTATACCCAAAAATGTGGTGCCCAGTTTTGTGGTGGGAGATGACATAGGTAAATGGTTAGCTTCTTATAAAGTTGCACTAAGGGCTCATGAGGTTCCTGAAGGGCAATGGGGGGTAGCTATGTGGGGTTATATGCCGCCATTGGGGAGGGAAACACTTCTCAGATTGGATCAACCTGATCAAAACACATACCCACTTCAGAAAGCCACTTTACTTGCCAAGTTTGGGCTGACCCCTGAGGGATACCGTCAGAGGTTCAGGGACAGCACCAAACAAACCACACAAACATGGTTAGATTTCTTTGACTTTTCCAGTAAGGCACTGAATGGATAGGTGCGGGGCAACAAAGTAGATAATTATAAAGGGTTATATGACTTGATTCTGAGAGAGCATATGTTCAATACTACTTATACAGAGTTGCGCCAGCACTTGGTAGATAGTAAGCTGACTGATCCCAGGAAGCTTGCTGAGGAGGCGGACATCTGGGCTAGCACCAGAGTGTCCAAAAAGGTACCTGGGGGGGACACCCACAAAGGTGGTCAGGGTTCCCAACAGAAGAAAGAGGGGGGAGATAAACTTACAGATAAGGAACTCTCCAAAGGCCCCCAAAAGAATTCCCAGGGAGGGGGTGGCAACCATTCCTTTTCCAGATTTGGGAAAAAGCCAGGGACTTATGATAAATCAGGGAGATCCAACCCCAAATGCTTAGAGTGCTACCAATATGGTCACTATAAAGGCGACCCCCAGTGCTCCAAGAGGGCACCGTCCACTACTGGACAGACACCTGGGGTGACTAGTGTAGCGCTCGGGGGGAGATGAACCCAGATAGCTTTGGGGAGCAGGTACAGATTTCCCTAGTGTCCCAGGGAGAAGGAGGAATGGTGCCCAAAGTCCACATGCCCCAAAATACTTCCAAGTACAGGCAGTGGGTTACCATTGATGGGAAAAAGGTGGAGGCTCTGCGTGACACAGGAGCCAGTATGACTACTATCAAGAGTCAGTTGGTGTCAACAGAGCAGATAGTCCCTAATACATTCCACCAGGTCATAGTCGCTGACAATCATGAGAGTCACCTACTGGTGGCTCTGGTTCCCTTTGAGTGGGGGGGGGTCTATGGTACTCTGAAAGTAGCTGTGAGTCCTGCTATGCCTGTAGATTGTCGGTTAGGCAATGATCTTGAGCATACTGCTTGGAAAGAAGTAGAGCTCAGATCTCACCTGGAGATGTTAGGGTTACCTGAGTGGGTCTGCATGACCACACGGTCCATGGCTGACCGAGAGGGAAGTCAAGGGCATCTGGAGCCTGGAACAATGGCCCAGAGAACTGCCAAGAGGAGG
This sequence comes from Pleurodeles waltl, assembly GCF_031143425.1. Lineage (NCBI taxonomy): Eukaryota > Metazoa > Chordata > Amphibia > Caudata > Salamandridae > Pleurodeles > Pleurodeles waltl. The sequence continues at coordinate 1,064,730,177 of NC_090437.1, forward strand.
GGCAAGGGGCGCGGGAAACCGGTCCCAGAAGTTCCCGCAGTGGTTGACGGGGCTCCTGAGGAGGAGGCTCCTGAACCAACTGGGGAAGACATTGCCACCCTAGGTGATCTACCTGAGCTTGCTGGCTGGCAAGTTGAGGGTGGGTCCACCAGGGAAGAATTCTGCAAGGCACAGAAAGAATGTCCCACTCTAGAGGGTCTGAGGAAGCAAGCCTCAGACCAGGCGGCAGGTGAAGCCTCTGGCGATCACCACATATATTGGGAGAATGATCTCCTCTACAGTGAGCCTAAGGTTCCGGCCACTGGGGCAGAGCGTGCGCTGGTGGTCCCCCAGTGTTACCGAACCTTCCTACTGGATCTGGCTCAGGACATTCCCCTGGCAGGACATTTGGGGCAAGACAAGACCTTTGCCAGGCTTGTCACCCACTTTTATTGGCCCAGAATAAGGACAAACGCAGATAGATTCTGTAGATCTTGTCATACCTGCCAGGCCAGTGGTAAAACAGGAAAAAGGGTTAAGACCCCCCTGATTCCACTTCCTGTCGTTGGCACCCCCTTTGAAAGGGTGGGCATCAACGTTGTTGGTCCATTGGACCCCAAAACTGCCCTAGGCAACAGGTTCATCCTGGTTTTGGTGGACCATGCCACCCGTTACCCAGAGGCAATCCCTCTGAGGACCGTAACTGCACCGGTGGTGGCCAGAACTCTGATGGGGATATTTACCCATGTGGGATTCCCAAAGGAGATAGTGTCTGACAGAGGCTCTAACTTCATGTCTGAATACATGAAGGCTATGTGGGATGCGTGTGGTGTAACCTACAAGTTCACCATACCCTATCACCCCCAATCTAATGGTCTTGTGGAGAGATTCAACAAGACCTTGAAAGGCATAATTGGTGGCCTCCCTGAGGCCCTGAGGCGTAAGTGGGACGTCCTCTTACCATGCCTTCTCTTTGCTTACAGAGATGTACCCCAGAAGGGGGTAGGGCTCAGTCCCTTTGAGCTTCTCTATGGGTACCCTGTCAGAGGACCCTTAAGCATTGTCAAGGAGGGGTTGGAGAAAGCTCCAAAGGCACCCCCTCAGGATGTGGTCAGCTACATGTTGGCCCTCTGCAACCAGATGACCCGCTTCTGGAAAGAGGCCCAAAGTAACCTTGAGGCCAGTCAAGAGGTAATGAAACGCTGGTATGACCAGAAGGCCACCCTGGTAGAGTTTCAACCTGGAGACAAAGTGTGGGCAATGGAGCCAGTAGAGCCTAGAGCTCTCCAAGACCGCTGGACTGGCCCATTTGAAGTAAAGGAGCGGAAAGGGGAGGCCAGTTACCTAGTGAACCTCCAAACCCCTAAGAACCCCCTAAGTGTGCTCCGTGTCAACCGACTGAAGCCTCATTTTGAGAGGTCTGAAATCAACATGCTTCTGGTCACAGATGAAGGAATGAAAGAGGAGAGTGAACCTCTCCCCAACCTCCTCTCTGCCCAAGAAGGTGATGGGTCAGTGAAAGGTGTCATTCTCTCTGACTCCCTGACTCTAAACCAGAGAGGAGACTGCTATGAGCTGTTGGAGCAGTTCTCCCCTCTGTTCTCCCTTACTCCTGGACTGACCCACCTCTGTGTTCATGACATTGACACAGGTGACAGTCTCCCTGTGAAGAACAAAATTTACAGGTTATCGGATAAGGTGAAGGCCAGCATTAAGGAGGAGATCTCCAAGATGTTAGCTTTAAGGGTTATCGAGAAATCCAGTAGCCACTGGGCCAGCCCGGTGGTGTTGGTCCCTAAGGCTACTGCCCCAGGAGCGAAGCCAGAACTCCGGTTCTGTGTGGACAACCGGGGTCTCAACTCAGTCACACAGACTGATGCTCACCCCATCCCCCGAGCTGATGAGCTCGTTGACAGTACATTTGATCTTACTTCAGGGTACTGGCAGATTGCCCTGACTGAGGGGGCTAAAGAGAGATCCGCATTTTCCACACCTGATGGCCATTACCAGTTCCGGGTGATGCCATTTGGGTTGAAAAATGCCCCGCTACCTTCCAACGGTTGGTTAACGGGGTCCTAGCTTGCAAGGATGCCTTCTGGATGACATAGCTGTCTACAGTTCCAGCTTGGAAGAACACCTGCTCGACCTCAAGGAGGTGCTTCAGGCCCTGCAACAGGCAGGCCTGACCATCAAGGCTAGTAAGTGCCAGAATGGGCAGGGTTCCGTGGTGTACTTGGGACACCTAGTGGGTGGTGGCAAGGTGCAGCCACTCCAGGCAGCGATTGAAACTATCAAGGCCAAGCAACCACCTAGAACACAGACTGAGGTGAGAGCCTTTTTTAGGCCTCACAGGATACTACTGCAGATTTGTCAAGGGCTATGGTACCATTGTGTCACCCTTGACAGAACTCACTTCCAAGAAACAACCTAGGTTGGTGAATTGGACAGAGGCTTGTCAGAAAGCCTATGACTCTCTAAAGGAAGCCATGTGCACGGCCCCCGTGCTCAAGGCCCCTGACTACTCCCAGGAATTTATTGTGCAGGCAGACGCTTCAGGGCATGGCATAGGGGCGGTCCTAGCACAGCTAAATGAGGAGGGCCTAGACAAACCAGTAGTCTTTATTTGCAGAAGGCTATTACCACAGGAACAGAGGTGGAGTGCTATTGAGAGAGAAGCTTTTTCTGTGGTCTGGGCACTGAAGAAGCTGAGGCCATACCTGTTTGGGACTCACTTCCGGGTTCAGACAGACCACAGGCCCCTCAGATGGCTCATGCAGATGAGGGGTGAAAATCCTAAACTCTTGAGGTGGTCCATTTCCCTACAGGGGATGGACTTTACGGTGGAGCATCGCCCAGGGGTTGACCACGCCAATGCTGATGGTCTCTCCAGATACGTCCGCCTTAGTGATGAGAGCTCCCAGGAGGTCGGGTAGCTCTCCCCACTTTCAGCTGGGGGGGACACATTTTAGACCTGACAGCCTTACGGTGGTCACCCCTAACTTTTTGCCTGCCTCCCTCCACTTTTTGGACACTGTTTTTGCTGGCTTTTAGACTCTGCGCACTTTATCACTGCTAACCAGTGCTAAAGTGCATATGCTCTCTCCCTTTAAACATGGTAACCTTGGATCATACCTGATTGGACTATTTAATTTACTTATAATTCCCTAGTAATGTGCACTATATGTGCCTAGGGCCTGTAGATTAAATGCTACTAGTGGGCCTGCAGCACTGGTTGTGCCACCCACTCAAGTAGCCCCTTTACCTTGTCTCAGGCCTGCCATTGCAAGGCCTGTGTATGCAGTTTCACTGTCACCTCGACTTGGCATTTAAAAGTACTTGCCAATCCTAAACCTCACCTTTCTCCACATATAAGTCACCCCTAATTTGTGCCCTAGGTAACCCCTAGAGCAGGGCGCTGTGTGGGTGAAAGGCAGGACATGTACCGGTGTAGCTTACATGTCCTGGTAGTGTAAAACTCCTAAATTAGTTTTGCACTATTGTGAGGCCTGCTCCCTTCATAGGCTAACATTGGGGCTGCCCTCATACAGTATTGAAGTGGTAGCTGCTGATCTGAAAGGAGTAGGAAGGTCATATTTAGTATGGCCAGAATGGTAATACCAAATCCTGCTGACTGGTGAAGTTGGATTTAATATTTCTATTCTAGATATGCCACTTTTAGAAAGTGAGCATTTCTTTGCACTTAAATCTTTCTGTGCCTTACAATCCACGTCTGGTTGGGCTTAGTTGACAGCTCCTTGTGCATTCACTCAGACACACCCCAGACACAGGGTACTCAGTCTCACTTGCATACATCTGCATTTTGAATGGGTCTTCCTGGGCTGGGAGGGTGGAGGGCCTGCTCTCACACAAAGGACTGCCACACCCCCTACTGGGACCCTGGCAGACAGGATTGAACTGAAAGGAGACCTGGTGCACTTCTTAGCCACTCTTTGAAGTCTCCCCCACTTCAAAGGCACCTTTGGGTATAATACAGGGCCTCTGCCCTACCTCATCAGACACTTGCTGGAGAAGAAACCTGAACCATAACCTGCATCCTGCCAAAAAGAACTGCCTGTCTGCCTAAAGGACTCACCTGACTGCTTTCTACAAAGGAGTGCTGCCTTGCTGTTGCCCTGCTGCCTTGCTGAACTCTTGTCTGGCTGTAAAAGTGCTCTCCAAGGGCTTGGATAGAGCTTGCCTCTTGTTCCTTGAAGTCTCAGGACCAAAAAGACTTCTCTTTTTCATTTGGACTCCGTGCACCGAGAATTCCGACGCACAGCTTACTCCGCGACGAGAAAAACGCCGCACACTGACGCTGATCGACGTGACGCCTTCGGGGTGACCGGAACTTCGACGCACGGCCTCGCAAGGACAACGCCTCCCGACTTTCAGAGGGGAAATCGATGCGACGCCTGCTGTGAGACCGAAACTTCGCCGCACAGCCTCTCGGAACGACGCGCAGCCGGAAAACAGGCAGAAGAATCCACGCACAGACCCCGGGACATCTGGTAATCCCGCAACCCACAGAAAGAGACTGTCCACGCGCCGGAAAATGACGCATGACTTCCCCGCCTGAAGAATAACGACGCAAGTCCGTGTGTGCTGGGGAGAAATCAACGCACACACCATTTTTCCACGTATCTCTTCTTCTGCGGCCCTTTGCGGAGATTTTCCACTCCAAACCAGGTACTTTTGCTTGAAAGAGACTTTGTTTGATTTTTTAAGACTTAAGACACTTTGGGGGTCATTCCGACCCTGGCGGTAAAACCCGCCAGGGCCGTGAACGACGGAAAGCACCGCCAACAGGCTGGCGGTGCTTTCCTGCCCATTCTGACCGCGGCGGTAAAGCCGCGGTCAGAAAAGGGGATCCAGCGGTTTCCCGCCGGATTTCCCCTGGCTGGGCTGAACCTCCATGGCGGCGCTGCAAGCAGCGCCGCCATGGGGATTCCGACCCCCTTCCCGCCAGCCTGTTTCTGGCGGTTTTTACCGCCAGGAACAGGATGGCGGGAACGGGTGTCGTGGGCCCCTGGGGGCCCCTGCACTGCCCATGCCAATGGCATGGGCAGTGCAGGGGCCCCCTAACAGGGCCCCAGCATGATTTTCACTGTCTGCATAGCAGACAGTGAAAATCGCGACGGGTGCAACTGCACCCGTCGCACCCCTGCAACACCGCTGGCTCCATTCGGAGCCGGCTTCTGTGTTGCAGGGCCTTTCCCGCTGGGCCAGCGGGCGCTCCCTTGGCGGGCGCCCGCCGGCCCAGCGGGAAAGTCTGAATGGCCCCCGCGGTCTTTTGACCGCGGAGCGGCCAAGTGGCGGCGTAAGTTTGGCGGGCGGCAACCGCCGCCCACCAAACTTGGAATGACCACCTTTATATCACTTTCTAGTGATATCTCTACAATTTCACATTGCATCTTTATTCATTTTGACCTGCAATTATCCAGATAAATATTATATATTTTTCTAATGATTGTATGATTTATTGCACAAATACTTTACACATTGCCTTCTAAGTTAAGCCTGACTGCTCGTGCCAAGCTACCAGAGGGAGGGCACAGGATAATTTTGGATTGTGTGTGACTTACCCTGACTAGAGTGAGGGTTCTTGCTTGGAGAGAGGGTAACCTGACTGCCAACCAAAAACCCCCTTTCTAACAGATGGTCAACGTCAGCGAGTAGCCTTGGCCACTCTCCGTTTACCACCAGAGGTGGGGGGGCTTGGAGTACCTGATTTTGAACTCTCCCTTTTGGCAGCCCATCTGAAGTGGCTGGCGCACTGGCTCAGTGGGGTGGAACCTTGAGAGATAGATCTCAAATGCAAGAGACTCAAATTGGAACAGTCTGCTAGTTGCAGTATTGAAACCTATCCTCCGGTGCCCTAGGCCGGGTGTACTGCTGACGTTGTCCCTCACCAACTGGCGGAGGACCCTTAAGAAAACCAAGAATAAGGCTGCTTATGCACCAACTATTCCTCTGGTGGGACCCCCCCCCATGGTGAGCCACACTCATGCTTCACAGTGAGACAGCTACGTCACTGGTGGACAGCAGAAATACAAACACTGGGAGAGATTGTACTGCCAGGGAATGCTGATCCCGTTTGGCGACCTGACGGAGCAGACTGGCTTACCTCAAGGGAAATTCCTGACATATGAAGCAGTGGTGATGGCAACCTGGGACCTCTGGAGTGAGTCATCAGGGGAACCAACTACACATACAGTCCTTCAGACCATGTTGTCATTGAGGGTCTCTCACCTTGTTTCCTGGCTACATAAGGCATTGCTTGGAATGATGCATAGCCGGCTAGATGTCCTTCGGACCAAGTGTGAGTCTGTTCTAAATAGGACCCTCACTGACGCAGAATGGAGCAAGGGGGTAGCTCGTGCTCCCACAGTATCCCAAAATACATGACTGAAATATATTCAATGTAATTACCCCCACAGGATTTATCTTACTCCACACTGACTTAGGCTTATCTATGGTGGTGGTACAAAGAGCTGTCCCCGCTGTGATCTACAAGACGCAGACTTTAGTCATATGACCTGGGGATGCCCAAGACTTCATGATTTTTGGGACGGGGTCATATACAAAATTAACCGGGTGATACATAGAATACTTGAGAATTCTTTAGCGACCTGCTTGCTGGGATTGTACAGTAGGCCACGCAACAAGAAAGCTGGTAACAGATTTGTGGACCTGGCGTTGATCCTGGCTAAACACTGAATTTCATTGGCCTGGAAACAAAACAGGACCAAGCGATAGAGTGGACTGAATTGGACTGAAGTGATTGATGAGTGGAAAACATTGTACCTGGGGGATAATCAGACTCAGACCTGAGAGGGACGATGGCATAGAGATGAGGTCCCCATTCAGAACATGGTTCTCAGACTAGCCGATGCAGATGCCGCTCTGGGCCCCCCCTTGCAACCCCATACGACTACTGTACCCAATGTTGAATAGCTGACATAATATGACTTGGTATGGATAGGTATGGCATCTAGCTGTGTCTCCTCCATGGGCAAGTTCCAAGTTCTTACTTCTTCAGCTTGTTAAGTTTTGTATATCGGGCAAGAATATATTAGATGCTATAGCAACAAGTAATACGCTCCAGTCATACTGGCCCCATCCCGGCCCTAACCAGACCATAGAAACCAATATACCAACCCGCAAGCATCATATTTACCAAACAGCTTGCACACTTGGTATATGCTTAAAAACTGCAATAATATACTTGATAGGACACATCATATGACATACATGTTTCTATTCATGACACAATGTGTACCTATACCAACAGTATTTATGCAATGGCTGAAAAATACGTGATATAACTGAAATGTACTCTTTGAAATGCCAATAAAATAAAAGTGTTAAAAGAAGAGACAATGATGCAACCATTGTATAGTAGTTCATGGACCCTTCTGCATATGGTCAGCATGACCAACTGGATTAATGGTGCAGTGTCATCAGGTGCTGAGGCTAATGGCAACTCTCACATTTGGGCAACATCATAACAGAGGCACTTCTCTGTTTCACAAGCATTTGGGGCAGAGGGGCTGTGGGAAAGAGCTAATCTCAAATGGTCTCACCCATCAAAATTTCTGCCACCTCTCCACACACCTTGGATAACAAAGCCATATTGGACAGCATTGCAGTCTTCGCTTGAACTGGGCATCAGTTACAGGCTTTTGTTCTTGACGGTGTCTGAAAAACAAATTCCCTATTGCACGGCTGGACTTAGCTTCTATACTAAAATGAGACAGTCTCTACGTGTCAAGCAGTGTGACTCTTGCACTCATCAGGTTGTAACAGTTGCATTTATTTTCCTTAGTCCTGCAGAATGTTCCACTCCATTCTTCTGGGGAGTCAGGCAAATATTAATTCCCCTAGATTCACCTTTATGTTCCAAAGGTGTAAAAGTTATTTCAAGTAATGTGATGAATTCTGAATACAGTGGTGCTTGTCTTTTTTTTCTCTAACGGTATTGAGATTTTGAAAAATCCATTAGTCACAATATATACAAGTGCAGAAAATGAGACACACCCATTCAGCGGGAAAGGGGTAAAGGTGTGGCATTTAGCTGATGGTACATTTGGCAAAATGCTTTCACAAATATATTACTAAAGAATTGTGGGTTGTGCACTGTGATTTACAGACAGCACATCTGGCCTCAAAATTTGCTTAAACTTGCGATTTTACTGATAAAACATTACAGTGCAGAAATAAAATTATGTGAGAATCATGTTTTAGGAACAATTTGCCATGTGTGCATCACCAAGTTAAGTGTCTTGATTTGGTTTGGTTGTATGAAATATTTGTTTCCATCATACTTCAGGATTACAAGAAACATGTGCTTCATTTGTGCTTTTCTAACTGCTGATATATTTTAAATAGCTGCACAAAGTTTGTACAGGTATTTCAATGTTGTTGTGTGTTATAAAATCATCCTAAAGCCTTTCCTTTAACACTTTCTGAACCCCAGCAAGATTGTTCACGTTACAAAATTCTCTAACTTTTCAGTCGAGGAAAAAGAGTAAACATAAGTCTCCATGTTAAAAGAATAAGCAGCAAGTTCTCAATAGACCCATGTCTTTGAAATGTGACAAGATAAAAGCAAAACGTAAAGGCATTTTATTGCTCTTTCACCTTCAGAAGTCCAGTCCCTAACATCCCTATTTCCAGCGCCTATGTCTCAATAAGCCAAGTTGTTTATCTCATATTCAGAGACAATGGAACATGGTCCAGAGTCAAGTAATGGCACATTTTAAAACAAAATAGTTTCTGCTTGCTTCGATGAACATGGACTTCCTACTTCATGGGCACATGCAGACTCACATTCCTTTCAATAAATCACATGTCCATGTATTATCATAATGAAGAAATTAAATAGTCCGCCTTTATGCATTAATACGTGAAGCAACAATGCTCCCTCTAAACAAAGCTTATCTTTCACCTATTTAAAATGCAGCTATAGCCTCCACCACAACCTCTGCCTTCTCTCTACTTTTTGAACTCGTAATGCAATTCCAACCGATTAATTCGTTCTCTGATACGAGTATCTCAATCTTAAAGCCTTTGCTTCCTTAATCAAATCTAAATAACGGCGTTATGACCTTCTGTCACGAATACGATGGGAGTCACCTTAAAAGCAAAGTTAGTCACCTTCGTAGCAGTAGACTGCACAGGCAATTGCCTCCTGGAAGGAGTCCAAATGCCAAGGCGCAGTATCTGGAGATGAGGAAAGCACACCTTGCACTTTTCCCGACTACACGGTTTAGTCTGATCTGATTGATGTTGATGGATCTCTTTTCGGGGGTGCTAATGAAAGAAAATGACAGTTTTAAAGCTCCAATTCGTTCTTTGGCACAAACGTTGCACTATTTTTACCTGAAGTATATGCCTGAAAGCATTGAAAATAATAAGGGTTAAACACACTTTAAAACCAACCAAAGGCAGCACTGTCAATTACACTGTGCTCTAGCAGCTGTGGGGAAGCTGCTGATTGAATATATACGTTGAATGTAAAAAGAGTGCCTACTTTTGCCGGTATTTGCAGGTTGTGGGCACCAGCACAGATTTCTGGGGACCTGGACCCAGAGCAGGAGAGGCAGAAACAGTAAGAGAATGATGAGAAACAGTGTCAAAGAAAGAAAGCATTGAATAAAAAGAACCCGAAACAGCATGATAAAGAGTCAGGAAGTGTGTAGTGTTGGAAAAAAAGGCACGATTAGGCAGATTTTGTATTTGCAACCCTTTCATTCTGTAACAACTTCTTTGGGCTCCTAAAGCAAACCTTCATTCCCCATACTTGTTTGATGTTCTTTTTGCAAAAATAAATACTGCATACGTTCTTGCTAGGACAACCCTGCAAGAGACATAATATGACATGCTATATGTAGCTTTTGTCAACACTTAACCAAACGTTTTGTTGGATACATTTGGAGACTGTTAGACCTGGCATCTTTTGCGTGGTCTCCCCTAATGTTGTACCTCTGCTTAACAGGTTTTTGCTGAGTGCTGGGCTCATTTTTTGCTGTTTTTGTTACTGTGGGTACTTTGCCACTGCTGACCAGTGCTAAAGTGCAAGTGATCCCTATGTGAAATTGTATGCGTAATTGGCTTTTCTATAATTGGCATATCTGATTTAATAGTAACTCCACAGTAAGGTGTACTAGAGGTGCCTAGGGCCTGTAAATCAAATGCTACTACTGAGCCTGCAGCACTGATTGTGCCACCCACATGAATAGCCCTGTAAACATAGCTCACACCTGCCACAGCAGTGTCTGTGCTTGTAGTTGTAAACTACCAATTCAACTTGGCAAGTGTAACTACTTGCCAAGCCCAAACCTTCCCTTTTTATAAATGTAAGGCACCCATAAGGTAGGCCCTAGGTTGCCCTATGGGCGGGGCGCATTTTATATTAAAGGTAGGACATGAACTGATGTGTTTTATATGTCCTAACAGTGAAATATTGCCAAATTTGGTTTTCACTGACAGTTAGGCTGTTTGTGAATCTCCTCTAGACAGTGACACAAAGGGAGCTGGGGTGTAGCCTGCATATCCTGATGAGCCATCTGGGCTAGAGCGGGGGGAGGAGTGGTCACTTACACCTGAATGGGCTGTGCCTGCCCTCTCACAATACAGTCTCCAACCCCCTGGTGTGTGTCTGGGGCCTGGCCAGGGCAAGGCAGGATCTGGTAAACAACAGAGACTATCCTTTGAAGTTTGCCTACTTAAAAAGCAGAAAGGGGTATAAGTATTGGACCCAAGACCCCAGAATTTTAGATCACTTCTGAATTCAAGAGGAACCTCAGCCAAGGAGAAAAGCTGAAGAGCTGAGGAGAAGTGCTGCTCCTGCCTGTGACAGTGCTTTGTTGGACTATCCTTCAGTTGCTGCTTCTGCCTGTGAAAGGGAACACAGACTGGACTTTGTTGTGCATTCCTGCTTGAGAAGGTTTGGACACAGTTTGCTCACTGTTCTGAAGTCTCAGGCCCATCAAAGACTTCCTCTGCCAGCACCTGGACTCCTGCTGAGACTCCTGCCCTGCCAAGTGGTGCCTACTCCAGTCCCTGGGCCCTTGAAAAGAGAAGCAGGTGGGAAAACCAACAAAAAACAAATAAACCAACTTCAGATGACTCCGGACTGACACCGCTGCTGAATCCCATGACGCCGCCTGCAACCGAAGCCATGGTCCTCGCTGGAGTGCAACGACCCCGCAGGCCCGATGCCACTGCAGCCATTTCTAACAGAGACAAAATACACTTTCACTTCAAAATTAGAAAATTTGCTTTGCAAGAGTTAAATGCACACACCACTGACATATTCACTAAAAACGAATTATGAATAAACTGTAGCATGTATGCTATGTCCTGTTCTGTTATGTTATGTGGATAAGTGAAGAGCATATGCCACTACTAAGCACTGGGAGATGCTTAGTGAAGGACAATGGAGCAGGATTTTTAAAATCATTTTTAGACTTTTCCGGATAAAGCAATTAGTACAACTTTTGTGTGGTTTCATACAATGTGACGAGCATGGTCTCTAGTGCAGGAACAGAAGAAAGTGTGAGAGCTACCATGGTCAAATACACAGTTCAATTGTCCTTTGACAATTTCTAGCAGACACCAGTGAAATCAACAACATATATCATATTTCAACATACCTGCAAGTCAAACAGTCACATTGGGTATTAGAAAACAGTAACTTGTGAACAATGCATTAGGCATACATACATATGTATTTATGTTACATATTGTGGTCATATGGGCGGTGTATACTATACTTCTAATATTGCAATATGTAAACGGGGATGTTCGTAGCAACCACCTTTAATGTTGACATAATTAACAAAGTGATATGAACTTAAAAAGATAGTGAAAAAAATAAATGAGGTAAAAGAGAAAGAAGAAATTGAAAAGACAGTACTCCTCTCAAGTCGTGAAACCAGTTTTGTGGATATCTTCTTGTGTTGCAGTGATGTGCATAGCCATCATGTTCAACGTCATGTGCAGGGCTAATCATTCCTCGAAGTTGAGGGTATCGCAGTGAAAGTCCAGGGGGTCCACACCCCCAGGACTCCCTTTTATGTGTTCTCCATAGTCACTATGGTCAGCTAGGTTTATTCAGATGTAATATCTCCTTCCTCAACAGAGTTCTCTGAAGGGCTGGGATTACAGAGACTCTAAGTCTGCATACATTTTCAGGAAGTAGCCAGGGCCAGTCAAATTATCTCCTGACTTTTCATGGATATGAGGAATGGGACCCTTGCCTTTTTTCAAATTTAGAAGCCCTATCTCTCACTACCGGTAAGGGGTGTCTGAGCTCACCACTACCAGGCAATCATCAGGTGTGTGGAAAGGAGCAGTTGGGTGAGAAGTCACCACCCAAGGGTTGTTAGAGGGTAGTCCTCTATCCTGTATCCTAGCAAAAGAGTTAAGAAGTCTATGCATAAGATGACATTTGTTATATTCTTTATCTGCAATAGCAGAGTGCTGCTGTTCAGAATTTTTAAACCTGGACATTTAAGAAAAGGAGTGACGTTCTTCTATCAGAGCTGGAAGGGAGGTTTCCAGGTTGGTCAAAGAGCAAAGAATGCCATTTGCCAACATTGCTGCTTTATATGAGTAGTTGCCCACTGAAGGATCTTGCTTGAGGGGTTATGTTTTTTTTCCAGAACAAGAGTTCCAATCCTAGGGCAAAGATAATATGGAAGAGTGGTCTTCCCTGCCAGGTGCCCCCCCTGAGGCAAATGGGAGGGCTCTTCTGGTTAAGGTTGAGTTTGGTAGCTTGTTTTAAAAAGTTAGTTTTGATATATTACTTGATTTGAGGGCCGAGTGGTATCCTATTCAACCATTTAAATGTATAGTGCCAATCCAGGTGATCAAGCACCTCCTGGGTATCCAAAGAAAAGGGAACCATTCAAATAATGGTGTCCCTAGCTATCTGACATATGTAGAGTGCCACTGGGATATTATCTACCATCTGCCTGCCAAAGACAAATTCAGCTTATGTCAGGTGGATCAAATAAGAACATACCCTTTCTAACTTCGCACAAAGAATTTTGGTAAAAATGTAAGAATATGGAATTAAAAGAGCCATTCAGGGATAGGATAGAGAGCACTGTTTGTCTTTATCATACTTGAGTATAATATTCTGTCATAGGATTAGTGATCATACCTGCTTGGAGGAAGGAGTTAAAAACTTGGGCCAAGGGTGCAGCCAATTTGCCCTGGAAGGTTCTGTGAAATCAATTAAATAACTAATCTAGATCTAGTGTTTGATTGTTAGGGAAGGATTTAATGGCCACCAGAACCTCCTTTGGGGAAATCAGTTCCTCTAGAGGATGTAGTAGATCAGATGGGAGGGACGTGAAAAGCATATCCCCACAAATAGTCATCCTATTCCACATTCAAAGTGGGTTCTGGGGAGTAAAGTGCCTGGTAGTAGTCATGGAAGGCCCCTACAATGTCTTGGTTTGAGTGAGAGTATCCCCAAAGGAGGGAACAATAGAATGGATCCTATCTGTTAGAAATGGGGTTTCTGGTTGGCTAGGGTATGCACCTCAGCCAGGCAGAACCTACCCACTCTAGTCAGGGCTTGGGAGTTACACGTCCAAGATAACCCCTGCTCACCCCCTTGGTAGCTTGGCATGAGCAGTCAGGCTTAACCTGGAGGCAATGTGTAAAGCGTTTGCACAACACCCAACACACGTGACGCAAAATACACACCACAAAGTAAACACAACACTGAGCTTATTGTAAAAATAATCTGTATTGCATAAAATATAATTAGACCAACATGCTACCTTAGCAGTTGTCAGAGGGTTACACAAGTTACTAATACTCTGCATGAATATGCAGTTGTCACATTAGAACACATAAGTACTCAGGATTCTGCAACATAAGCAGTAGTCTGGAAGTATAATAAAAACGTATATGCACTTGTCATGAACAATTCCTAAATACCCATAAAAGTAACATTAGAGAATATACCACAAGTCATATACATACATATCAGCTAGACATACCTAGAAAGGAACATTAGCACATATGTAGGTACAGTCAACAGGTAGGAAATCTAAACAACCAAAAGTCTGTACTAGGCTCCTAGAGCCTAGATTCCCTAGAAAGTACCTGTTTTCTGGCTGAAGAGGCACTTCCAGTGCCTAAAGGTGAACAATGGGGCCCCCGGCGCTCCTATGCGCAAAAACGGGGGCCTCGGATTTCGTGGGGAGAAGAGGGCGGCACGCACCTCCTCAATCCGGTGAAAGTGGCTCTTCTGGGGACCTGGATTGCTGGGGGCCTCCCTATGCTTCCCCTGGCCCTCACGAGGGGGGCCAGAGTCAGGGAAATCCTTTGAGGGAGGAGGGGGGCTCCACGCACCCCCTCTGATTTGAAAACAGGCCCCTCCAGTGACCCGCAAACTCCTGGGGTCTCCCTGGGCCTCCGTTGGCCCATACACGGGGAGAGGCCCCTGCCAGATACCACTGGCCCATGATTGGGGGCCAACCTAGGAGCCGGTGGTCCGGGCGAGCCTCCGGTGAGGCTACCGCCTGGCCTGCCTGGCAAAGGGAAGTCCTCGGGGACTTCCACTAGCGAGGGAGAGGCATCCTCCTCTCCGTCCGACTGTCTCCGACGTCCTGGCCCGAGCCAGGGCCTAGCGGTGCTCTGGGGGTGCTCCACCGAGCGGTCATCGCCCCGGGGGCACCAATAGGAGCAGGCTTGCTCCCGATAAGGAATTTAAGGTTTTCTTCGTCCCCTGGGGGGACCGGTAAGCGCTCTGCACTCGCGCTTTACCAAGTAACTTCCCCGGGCTGCGGCGGTGATTCAGGGGGCAGAAATAAAGCGTTTTTAAAAGCGCTTAAGGCCAATTTGAGGCCCGGGCTGCGGCGGTGATCTCTGGCAGCAATTATTTTAAGGGTGAGCGCTTCTCCCCAGCGCTAGGAAAAAGCTGGAGAGATCGGTACAGGGGTCAGAGGCATAGCACCCTGCCCCTGGGAGCAATCAGGGAGCCAAAGGAGCACAGGGCTGGTGGGCCCAACTACAGACCAGCACAAGGGGGACAGATAGTGGCAGCTCCTCCTAGTGACCAGGCAGGTCACAGGTCAGCACAACAGCAGCAGTCCAAGGTGGTTTCCTGGTGAGTCCATTCATCAGCGTTCTGTGTCCAGTTTCCAGTTCCAAGAATGTTCAAATTGTGGGGAAAATTCCCCTGTACATAATCAGTTCCTACAGTGTTCTTCAATGGTAGGGAGAGGAGGTTCCAGCCAGTTACAACTGGTTATGGGAGTGCCCCCTCTCTCCTTTCAGCACAGGCTCCAAACATCAGTGGGGGGTTAACGACCCTATTGTGTGAGGCCAGGGCACAGTCTTTACAAATGCAGGTGTGCCCCGCCTCTCCCTTCTCTCAGCCCAGGAAGGCTTTACAATATGTAGATGCACCTCTGTGTCACCTCCCCCCTCCCTGTGTTCAGGCTGTCTGAGAAGTATGCACAAAGCCCCAGTCTGCCCAGACGTTGATTGGAGACAAGCTGCAAAACACCAAATTTATAAGCACAGATAAATGCGCACTTTCTAGAAGTGGCATTTTTGTGATAGTAATAAAAAATACTCCTACACCTGTAAGCAGCATTTCTTACCACTGTCACAACCATGCCAAACATGCCTACGCTCCCACTCATAAATCAGACAATACCCCTTACACCTAAGGCAGGGCATTTTCAATGCAATCCTATGAGAGGGCAGCACTCACAGCAGTGAGACACCAAGTTAGGCTGTTTGTCACTACCAGGACAGGCCACCCAACATGGCACATGTCCTGCCTTCTACATATATGGCACCCTGCCCAAAGGGCTAGCTAGGGCGTACCTTAGGGGTGACTTACATGTAGTAAAAGGGGAGTTCTGGGCCTGGCAAGTAAATTTAGATGCCAGGTCCCTGTGGGAGAAAACTGCGCACACAGGCTCTGCGCTAGCAGGCCTTAGATAGGTTTGACATGGTTAATTCAGTGGGTGGCGCAAGCCGCGCTACAGGCCCACTAGTAGCATTTAATTTACAGGCCCTGGGTATAGGGATACCACTTTACAAGGGACTTATAGGTAAATTAAATATGCCAATCAGGTATAATCCAATCATACCAAATTTGTAAGAGAGAGCACATGCACTTTAGCACTGGTTAGCAGTGAAAAAGTGCTCAGAGTCAAAACGTCAGCCAACAAAGGTCAGAAAAATAAGGAGGCAAAAGCGAAAAGTCTGGGGAATGACCCTGTAAAAGGGCCAGGTCCAACACTATCTGACTGTGAAAGCCTTAGCATAGATCCATTCCAGTAATGTGCGCTTTTTCAGATGAGAGTTCAGGCCCTGTACAGTCTGAGGCAGGATTTTAAAATGGCGATGCTGTCTTTGGACGGTATGACTTATTGCAAAGCGGGGTTCCTCTCCACTCTGTTGTGCAGGATAAAGAAGGTAGTCTCTCTAATCATCTCGCAGTGTAGAGTGTAAGAAGAGTGGATTGTGCACTGTTGTAACTTAGAAAAAAACTATGCAGATGAACATTGCAAATATAACATGAGTGAAAACCTTAGTGTGCAGCAAGAAGTATAAAGATTAGTCATGCATGGATGGAGCCAAGCATAAAAAGACAGCAAGAGAAAAGTACAGCAAATATCCATGCAAGGGAGGCAGCTCACGTATGGATCCTTCAGCCAGGACAAGAATGTTTCGGTGATAGGGGATTGAGACGTCTCAGCAGGATACCACAGTTACCCACAGGTAGACCAAAGAGACCCATGAGAAAATCAGTCATCATCTGTCATTTCTTCAGTTCCGAGGGGACTCTCTTGATTGAGGAGTTTTTGCATTGTTCAGCTTCATTTCCTAGTTTAACAGGTTAAAAAAATCTCAGCTTCCTACGGATATATTCAGTACAGGGTTTGTCCTCATTCATAAACAGCAATCACAGCGGAAACACCCAGTGATAGTGCACTTTATTTTCACATAGAAAATCTGCTCCTCATTGAAACTCCTTTCAATTCACCCCTGTGTACACAGTCTTGAAAGGTCTGGATGTTCTCACTTTCATACTCAATGGTTCCTTGTTTTTGTGATGTTTGAAAAATCTCTTCCTTCTGTCTATAGAACTGAACTCTGGTCAGGACATAAGGAGTGAAATTGTGTTTACAATATAAATCCAAGTACACTCTATGAGTGAAGTTCAAAATTAGTTCCAGATGAACATGTGCTGCAAAGGGGTGCAAAGAGTTGCTGTGCATAAGCTGAGAGCCTGAAGCAGTCAAATTGATTCCTTTGGTGCACATGTGTTGGACCTGGCTTTTTGAAGGGGACATCCCCAAACTTTTTGCCTCCTTCCTCCTATTTTTTCTGACCTGTTGTTGTTGGCTTTTGACCTCTGGGCACTTTACCACTGCTAACCCGTGCTAAAGTGCATATGCTCTCTGGGTAAATTGTACTACTGATTGGTTTATCCATGATTGACTATTTAATTTACTTGTAAGTCCCTGGTAGAGTGCACTACATGTGCCTAGGGCAGGTAGATTAAATACTACTAGTAGGCCTGCAGCACTGGTTGTGCCACCCACCTCAGTAGCCCCTTAAACCTGTCTCAGGCCTGCCATTGCAAGGCCTGTGTGTGCAGTTTCACTGCCACTTCGACTTGGCATTTAAAAGTACTTGCCAAGCCTAGAACTCCCCTTTTACTACATATAAGTCATCCCTAATGTGTGCCCTAGGTAACCCCTAGAGCAGGGTGCTGGGTAGGTAAAAGGCAGGACATGTACCTGTGTAGTTATATGTCCTGGTAGTGTGAAACTCCTAAATTCGTTTTTACACTACTGTGAGGCCTGCTCCTTTCATAGGCTAACATTGGGGCTGCCCTCATACACTGTTGAAGTGGCAGCTGCTGATCTGAAAGGAGCAGGAAGGTCATATTTAGTATGGCCAGAATGGTAATACAAAATCCTGCTGACTGGTGAAGTCAGATTTAATATTACTATTCTAGAAATGCTACTTTTAGAAAGTGAGCATTTCTTTGCACTAAAAACTTGTTGTGCCCTTCAATCCACGTCTGGCTAGGTTTAGTTGACAGCTCCTTGTGCATTCACTCAGACACACCCCAAACACAGGGTACTCAGCCTCACTTGCATACATCTGCATTTTGAATGGGTCTTCCTGGGCTGGGAGGGTGGAGGGCCTGCCCTCACACAAAGGACTGCCACACCCCCTACTGGGACTCTGGCAGACAGGATTGAGCTGAAAGGGAACTTGGTGCATTTCTTAGAGACTCTTTGAAGTCACCCCCACTTCAAAGGCACAACTTAGTATAAAACAGGGCCTCTGCCCTACCTTATCAGACACTTGCTGGAGAAGAAACCTGAACCAGAAACTACATCCTGCCAAGAAGAACTGCCTGGCTGCTCAAAGGACTCACCTGTCTGCTTCTCTACAAAGGACTGCTGCCTTGCTGTTGGCCTGCTGCCTTGCTGAACTCTTGCCTGGCTGAAAAAGTGCTCTCCAAGGGCTTGGATAGAGCTTGCCTCCTGTTCCCTGAAGTCTCAGGACCAAAAAGACTTCACTCTTCCTCTTGGACGCTCCGTGCGCCGAACTTTTCGACGCACAGCTTGTTCCGCGGCAAGAAAAACGCCGCTCACCGACGCTGATCAACGCGACGCCTTCGGGACGACCGAAACTTTGACGCACGGCCTCGCAAGGACAACGCCGCCCGACTCCGCAGGAGAAATCGACGCGACGCCTGCCGTGAGATCAAAACTTTGACGCACGCCTCGCAAGGACAACGCCGCCCGACTCCGCAGGAGAAATTGACGCGACGCCTGCCGTGAGATCGAAACTTCGACGCGCAGCCCCGCAGAACGACGCGCAGCCGGAAAACAAGCAGGAAAATCCACGCACAGACCCGGGACATCTGGTAATCCCCGCGACCCACAGAAAGAGACTGTCCGCGCGCCGGAAAACGACGCCCGACTTCCCCGCGTGGAAAATAACGACGCAAGTCCGTGTGTGCTGGGGAGAAATCGACGCACACACCCTTTTTCCACGCACCTCTTCCTTTGTGGCCCTCTGAGGAGATTTTCCACCAGAAACCAGGTACTTTGGCCCGTATTTATACTTTTTTTGCGCCGCATTTGCGTCGTTTTTTGATGCAAAAACGGCGCAAACTTGCAAAATACCATTGTATTTTGTAGGTTTGCGCCGTTTTGCATCAAAAAGCGGCGCTAATGCAGCGCTAAAAAAAGTATAAATACGGGCCTTTGTGTTTGAAAGAGACTCTGTTTACTTTCTAAAGACTTAAGACACTTTATATCACTTTTCAGTGATATCTTTACAAATTCATATTGCAACTTTGATCGTTTTGACCTGAAGATACCCAGATAAATATTATATATTTTTCTAAATACTGTGTGGTGTATTTTTGTGGTGTTATGCTATGGTGTTGTATGATTTATTGCACAAATGCTTTACACATTGCCTTCTAAGTTAAGCCTGACTGCTCGTGCCAAGCTACCGGAGGGTGAGCACAGGCTGATTTTGGATTGTGTGTGACTTACCCTGACTAGAGTGAGGGTTCTTGCTTGGACAGAGGGCAACCTAACTGCCAACCAAAAACCCCGTTTCTAACAACATGTTATTGCAATGCTTCTTCGTCAGTTTTCTATAGGTCTGTTGAGTTCTTTCAAGGGCCACCACTCATTCAACAAGCTTTTGTAAATGCACTAATATTAAGAGGTGTGGGAGCAATGTATGAGTGCATGAAAAATGGTGTGAGTGCTCTCTGTGCAGGGTGAGGGATGCATGAATGAAGGTTGATAAGATTCTGAATGCAGGGTGAAAGCTCCTGAATGCATGGTGATTGATGTGTGTTCAGGGCAGAATGATAATGGTGTGAGTGTACAGGGTGAGAGATGTTACCCTGTACAAGGTAAGAGTATTCGAGTAGAGGGTGAGCAGTATTGTAGAGCACAATGCCTTTGTTAATTCTATTTTTACACAATAGTTCATTTGTATACACATACACCTGTCACTGTGGTATAACTAAATAAAATCTATGACACCTATATTCCTGTGGTTATATATATGTCTAAAGCCTCATTGCGTATTGCTCATGTGTCCAATATCCATGTCATGTGTAATGCTCTGAGAACCAGTATGACACTCCACTTTCTGAACTAGTCATGGCCGGTTTTACAACACTGCTGTTTTTAAAATATTAAATGTTGCTGCCATTTTAGTTGTGATCTTTGTCCAATTATTCTCTCGCACTCTGGAAACCAAAAGCAGGCGTGCCCCCGACCTGCAGCACCCTGTGAGACCACGTTCCATGTGTATTCATGAGCATCACCCCCGATAGAGTGCAATTAGGTCGGCTAGAGTGCATAGAATCTCGTGCACACCCCATCCTCATTGGAGCCAGTGAAAAGTGAGCACCGAGGCCCAGCGGCGTTGCCTGATTCTGACAAATGTGCTGCAAAACACAGGTTTTCCTTTTCAGGAAGCAAAACTCTGTGATAAAATAAGTGTTTAGGACCATAATGCTGATGGATGCATTTATTAAAAAGAAGGGTAGGAACGGACTGGCCAAGCTTTACTGAAACACTGCTCCGGCAGCCCCAACCTCAAGGTGAGCTAAGCAGGGGCCTTCAGAGAAACACACAACTGAAGCTGGATCAACATGCCAGAAGAGCCGCCCTGAGTCAAAGTGTCTGGATTTAAAGTAGAGACCTCCTGTGTTTGGATGGATGCAGCAGTAATTCAAAGCAAGGAAACTACAAGCCACTTTGAACACAGGTAAGAAGCAGAGTTCGGAGGGCAAAGAATCTTATTTCATGCAATACTTTACAAGTAAAAGCTTAAATCCGTATCCCCTTTTTGCAGTGTGAATCCATGGACCCTGACTCCGAAATGGCCACCTCAGGTAGCGCATGCCCATGAAACAAAGTGCATTAGAAACTACATTTACAATTACTATATTTAGCTTAAAAGTTAGCACAGACTGTACAGGGATACCCTTGTGTAAATTTTTCATGGCTGCAAATTTTCCCTTGTGTATAACTATACGAAACCACAACAACTTCAGCTCAACAATAGATATTACTTTAGGGTATTGCTGCCGCTTCTACTTTATGACCTAAAAAAAGTACATTTTAAGCTCAGACAACTGTAGGTCTTCACTTTTCAGTCTCCTCTGTGAAGTGTGAATGGTAGAATGTCCAAAAGTAGTCTGCTTCTTTGTCGTCTCTGGGCAAAGCTGAAGTAAGAAAGGTACAAGTGCCAGCCTCCGCAAAAAAAGGGAGCACTAGGGTGGGTGCCTCCTTTGGCCCTCAGGGGACTGTTGAGTGAATTTTGCTCCGGGCGGACTGGCGAGTGCCATTGCGATCAGAGCTCAAGTCTCAGTGAGAGGCACAACACCCAGTCTTTCTGTGTAAATCACTTAGGCCCTCATTATGACATTGGCGATAAATCCCGCTTACCGCCATGCTGATGGCCCCCAACTTACTGCCGTGGCGGCGGATATCTGTTCATCATATTATGACACACACACCCCAATCCAACAGAATACAGCCACATACACAAATCTGCCAGACCAAAGGTCAGTGATAAACCCACACATTTACGCCAACAGAACAATGCCCACTACATTATGACCCACGAATCACCACGGTGGACATTCAACGGCGGTAAACCATTGGCAGTACATACCGCTGCACTCACAATGGACACCCGCAGACAAAACAACACCACATTGGACAATTCAAACAACACACAACTGACACCCATACACATATAACACCCACACACCCACACCACTATAAAACACCCACCCACAACCCTTTACGAATATAAATCATTGGCACGAGACTGACACCAAGACCACTGCTACAACTACATGCACACACCACATACACCCCTCAGGCACCCCACTTCACACACCCCAACACATTACCAAAACACACCCTCACCAGCAAACATCACATAACACCCATGGCAACACAAAGGCACCCCTGTTTCACTGAGGAGGAGAAAAGGGTCATGGTGGAGGAAATCGTCAGGGTAGAGCCATAGCTATTTGGAGCACAGGTGCAGCAAATATAAATAGCAAGGAAGATGGAGCTATGGAAGAGAGTCGTGGACAGGGTCAATGCCATGGGACAGCACCCCAGAACAAAGACGACATCAGGAAGAGGTGGAAGGAACTAAGGGGAAAGGTGCGTTCCATGGCAGCAAGACACCAGCTCACTATAGAGAGGACTGGTGGTGGACCCCCACCTCCTCCTCCACAGCTCACAGCATGGGAGGAGCAAGTCTTGGTAATCCTGCGTCCTGAGGGCCTGGCCGGAGTCAGAGGAGGACTGGACTCTGGTAAGTGAACTTTCAACAATTATCACCCCCCTACCTGCATGCCATCACATACCCTCACCTCACTCCCATAACTCCACTCTATCCCACACACTCCACCATCACATCACACTAATCCTAATGCCAAGCCCTGCATGATGTACCAATGCATGGACACCCCTTACAGCCCTGCATGGACACTCATCACTAAAGCACAGCATAGGGAAAACTAACAATCCCACCATCCACCAACATACACAAGTAAAAGCTATCAGGGCAATACCAACCATTGAGGGGAAGCCATGGATGTACAATATGTCATACACATGAAGAATAATTTGTGATTTACATCCTCACAGGTATCACAGCCTATGTCACTGGAGAGGAGGTGCCAGCACTGTACAGGGACCCCAGGCCACACCTTGCACCCAAGACAATCAGGGACCTGGGGTCAGTCGCAGTGGGCACACAGTTCAGGGGACAGAGGAACAGGCCAACAGGGAACTTGGAAGGAGTGCTGTGTCCCAGAGGGAGGACAGGGCCAGGGAACTGACTCTCCAGGAGGCGCTATCTGAGATCCTGGGAGCCTATCAACATTCCCAGGACACGATGGGCCAGATCCTAGACAACATACAGAAGAATAGGCAGCTGCAGAAGGGACACTATCAGGGGATCAGGGAGGACTTGCAGGCCATCAACAACACCCTGATCTCCATAGCAGGGGTGCTGGCAGACATGGGCAACATTATGAGTGAGGCAGTGTCACACCAGCGGGCCCATGCCACTAGCCAGTCATCTGAACAGCCTTCCACTTCTGCTGCCGCTAGTGGCCAGGAGGCCCCGCCACAGGACTCACAGGCTACCAGCACCCATCCCCCTGCAGAAGGAGAACCACCCCGCAAACATTCCCTGCGATCCAGATAGAAGCCAGAGACACTTGCCAGGACCCCCGCCAGGAAATGAGACTCTCCTGATTGGCCCCCTTGAGTCCCATTCAGTCACCCCGTCCACCTTGAACCGCCATTGCTCCTCTTCCTATGTCCCCTTGGACAATGTACCTGTGCTACGAACAGACTGGAACAATACCCTGGATCTTCCTCCATCATCACCCTATCCCATTGCACTTCCCCTCTATATATTAACACTTCAATAAACACCCTTTGATATAATCGATTTTGAGTATGTCATGTATTTCACATATTGCCACACAGAATAAAACCAAAGTTATTGAAATGTAAAGTTACACTGTTTCACCTGTGTGTCATTGGAAGTAGTGACGGATTACAGATGTTCTGTTGGCCACATCCTCATCCTCCTCATCCTCATTGTCCACAGGGTCCACTGCTGCCACACTGGCATCCCAGTCTCCTCATCCTGCAGAAAAGGCACATGTCATCTGAGGGCCAAGTTGTGCAACATGCAGCATACCACTACTATCTAGCAGACCTTCTTGAGTGAGTAGCACAGGGATCCACCTATCAGATGGAGGCACCAGAAGCTGGCCTTCAAGAGGCCAAAGGTTCTTTCAGTGATCCTTCGTGTTCGCCCATGTGCCTCATTATAACATTCTTCTGCCCTTGTCCTGGCATTCCTCACAGGGGTCAGCAGCCATGATAGGTTTGTTTAACCAGAGTGTAGGAAAGTCCTCCTTTTTGCCCTGATCACCCCCACACTTTTTGGACAGGTACTGGTGGTTACTGACTCTTGGCTGTGCCCTGGGTACTGCTTACCAGTCCCAGGGCCAGTGCTCTGTGTAAAATGGATATGCAAATTAGGCTAATTATAATTGGCTAAGTTAACCTACCTATAAGTCCCTAGTATGCAAATTAAAAGTAGTTCCAAAGTCTTAAACTACCTTATTATTACATATAAGTCACCCCTAAGGTGTGCCCTATGTGCCCCTAGGGCTGGGTGCCATGTAACTATAAGCAGGGACTTTATAAAAATAGTTTTATAAGCCCTGGTGAGGTAAAAACAGCCAAATTCGTTTTTCCCTCATTGTAGTAAATGGGCTTCATAGGCTAGAATGGGGAGACTTTGTTTTAAATTTTAAAGTCTCCTTAAAAGATGCATACCAAGAATTTGGTATCAAATTAATTGTTGTAATAAATCCCACAACTTCCAGTTGTTGGATTTAATATAACTTGTTCATGTAAAGAGTTTTAGACTTTACCTAAAAAGTTGCCAATTTCAGCCCTGCATTGTTTTTGCTGCTGTGCTCTGATTGGCCAGCCTGTAGCAGCTTAGCCAAGCTGCCTTGATGAGGTGTGAAGTGGCCTGGCTTCACACAAAGGAATGTGCCTGTGGGAGAGAATCTCCCCTCAGCAGATGGTGAGGCAGGAAGGGGGAGGGCTGCCAAACTGGTCTTCAAAGGCAGAGAAGGACATTTGGAGCAACCAGCAACACCCCCACATCCTGCAACCCCAGACAACTAGGTGCCCCCTTGATTACATTAGGAGAGGGCAGGAGAGGGGTGTGTTTATGATTTTTAGCCACACCAGTGGGTGGGCTCAGCCAGATGTAACCTCCAAAAATCAGATTCAGCCATGTTGGATTTTTAGAGAATGTTGCCCTCTGGGATGGATTTTTGCCACACTTCCCAGGAAGTGGTCATCGCAGGGGGAAGGACCCTGCCCCTGATTGGAGAACCACGACCCCTCTGCTTTTCACCCAGGAGCAAGGATAAAACTGGCAGACCTGCACCCACACCTCAGATCCCCATCAGATTCCAACAAGGAAGAACTAAAGGAGAAGAAGGACTGCCCTGCTGGACCCCTGGCCTGCACCTGGAACCTGCACTCAGAAGGACTGCACCAGCTGCACACTTGGGCTTCACCACAAGAAGGACTTTGCCTGGCTTCAACTGGTTCAAGGAGGGACTCCCTGTTTGCTACAGGTGAAAAATTGCTAACCAGAGTCCCCTGCACCAACTCCTGAAGAAAGCGACCAGCTGACCACTGCCCAGTGGCCAAAAAGGAGTTTGCGCCAGGTGCATTCTGGGAGTTGTAGTCCGCACCCCCCAAGGACCATCTCAGAACTTCTGGACCCTTGGGGTGAGCTGTGGACCCCAAAAGAACCTTAAAAGGACATCTGGGTGAAGCCCCAGAAGTTTGGAGAAGTTTGGAGAATTTTTGTAAAAAAGCTCCATAGAGGGACCGACCCGCCGCAGCAACTCTAGCCGGCTTGCCTCAACCGCGACCCGGCCTGATTTGCTGGTTCATCTCGGTAAAGAAAAATCTCCAAAAAAGAGACTAAGTCCGAAGGTAAAAAGTTGACCGGGACCTCCCAGCCATCGTATCCGAGGAGGGCTCCATGGACGTCGGATCAAGATCCAGGTTTACCCCGGT
Organism: Pleurodeles waltl; assembly: GCF_031143425.1. Lineage (NCBI taxonomy): Eukaryota > Metazoa > Chordata > Amphibia > Caudata > Salamandridae > Pleurodeles > Pleurodeles waltl. The sequence goes on from NC_090437.1 coordinate 1,064,755,862, forward strand.
CAAAGGATTTTCACCTCGAAAAAACGACTAAGTCCGAAGGTAAAAATCTCCACCGAGGATTCCAGCATCGCGTATCCGGAGAAGGGCTCCAGGAGGTCAGATAGGAGTGGCAGGTTCGTCCCGCTGAAGAAAATCTTCAAAATAAAGACTAAGGGGGTCATTTTGACCTTGGCGGACGGCGGAGGCCGTCCGCCAAGGTACCGCCGCTGAATGACCGCACCGCGGTCAAAAGACCGTGGCGGCCATTCAGACATTTCCTCTGGGCCGGCGGGCGCTCTCCAAAAGAGCGCCCGCCGGCCCAGAGGAAATGCCCCTGCAACGAGGACGCCGGCTCAGAATTGAGCCGGCGTAGTTGCAGGGGTGCGACGGGTGCAGTTGCACCCGTCGCGTATTTCAGTGTCTGCTTAGCAGACACTGAAATACTTTGCGGGGCCCTCTTACGGGAGCACCTGCAGTGCCCATGCCATGGGCATGGGCACTGCAGGGGCCCCCAGGGGCCCCGCGGCACCCCCTACCGCCATCCTGTTCCTGGCGGGAGACCCGCCAGGAACAGGATGGCGGTAGGGGGTGTCAGAATCCCCATGGCTCATGGAGGATTCACAAGGGCAGTGGTAAACCGGCGGGAGACCGCCGGTTTACCCTTTCTGGCCGCGGCTGAACCGCCGCGGTCAGAATGCCCTCGGGGGCACCGCCAGCCTGTTGGCGGTGCTCCCGTGGTCGGTGACCCTGGCGGTCACCGGCCGCCAGGGTCAGAATGACCCCCTAAGTGTGAAGGTAAACTTTTAACCGAGGCCTCCCGCGACCTGTAGCCGAGCAGGGCTCCATCGCGGTCGGCCTGAAACTTTGACTTTGCCCCGGTCGAGGTGCAACCAGATGACCCGATTGGCGCTTCTTGTTTCTAAGTGCTAGAAAAATAATAATTCTTTAAAAATTCATATCTCCGGTTCCCTTTATCCGATTTTATTCGTTTTTGTGTCATTTTAAAGATAAAAATATAAACTATTTTTATAAATTGGTTTTGCATTTTTAAACTGTTTCCTGTGTTTTATTTAATTACTGTTTTGTGATATTTGAATGCTTTACACACTGTCTCCTAAGTTAAGCCTTGACGCTCGTTGCCAAGCTACCAAGGGTTGAGCTGGGGTTAATTTACTGAGACCTAACTGGACCTAAGTGGAGGTTAGTGGCTTGTTGCTAGGTGTAGGTACCTACCTGCCCTTACCACCAACCCATTTTCCAACACAGAGTCACGTGCAAATATTGGGGGGCAACATTTAACCACACACTAACCTATATGGCCAACACCATAGGCATACACCAACATATACTGGGTGGGAACGAGGGCTCACCTATTAGCCACACTCTGTGCCTCTGTAGTTGGCCCATCACATTTGGGATGCTGTTATTCCTCAGGACAAAGGCATCATGCACCAACCCAGGGTACTTAGAATTGATGTGGGAGATATACTGGTCTGCCAAACACACCATATGCACTGTCATAGAGTGGAAACTCATACGATTCCTGAACACCTGTTCATTTTGGTGGGGGAGGACAAATGCAATATGTGTTCCGTCAATCACCCCAATTATATTGGGGTTATGTCCCATTGCATCAAACCCAGCCTTTACAGTGGCCAAATCCTCAACCTGGGCAAATGCTATGTAGCTGCACGTGTTTAATCAGGGCAGACAACACTCTGGTCAGCACTATTGAGATCATTGGCTGTGACATTCCTGCTGCCAAGCCCACTGTCACTTGGAAAGAACCAGTTGCCAGGAAATGGAGCACTAATAGCACCTGCACAAGAGGGGAGATCCCAGTGGGGTGACGGATAGCAGATATCAGGTCAGGCTCCAATTGTGCACACAGCTCTGTGATTGTGGCTCTGTCCAGTCTGTAGGTGAGTTTAATGTCCAGTTTAGCCAAGTCCATCAGGGGTCTGTAAACAGGGGTGTGCCTCCATCTCCTATTCAACCGCAGCAGTAGGTACTTAAGGGACAAAAGTGTTAGGAGGCTGTCACAAACGGAACAATGGAGCCACAACAGTAGACCACAATGTCCAAACATGTCATGGGACAATATAGTTTGTCAAGTATGTGCCTATTTCTCCTGTGATGCAGCATTATTCTGTAGGCCTGCCCCCTCTGAAATGGCGTCCATCTTTCCTGTGTGGAGGGACAGGTAGAAGTGAGGTAATTCCGCTGATGTTGTGCACCGTGGTGGAAGGCAGTCGGAAACCGCTGTGCAATTCCTTATTGGTTATAATTGGGCCCCATGGGGAACAGTGGCCAATGGTGATCTACGCCTGCGGTGATGGTATGCACCGCCGCGGACGTGACCGCCATTTTCTATCTGATTCCTCACTTGTTTCCTGACCTTCCATAAGAGAGGACCTACACTGCATGTGCTGCTGTTACATGTGTCTGGAAACTACCATGCCCGAGTGACCGGGGAAAGGGCCCCAGCCTTTACTTCAGAGGATTTGGAGAGACTTGTGGATGGGGTCCTACCCCAGTACGGACTGCTGTATGGGCCTCCAGACCAACAGGTGAGTACACTGTGGGCACGTTGCATGTGGCATGAATGCATGGAGGTGTGTGTGAATGCATTGTGAAAGGGGGGAGCAATGTCCTCTTGGCTGGGTACAACGTTGAGTGCTGCGTAATGTGTGTGCCAATAGTGATGGAAACAGGTATGGTGGGCAATTTGTGTTACGAGCTGGACTGTTTGCCTAATGGTGTTCTTTTGTCTGTATTGCCTCTGCAGGTCAGCACCCATCAAAAGAAGGGTATCGCCAAGGATGTGCGGATCCTGGGGGTTTATGGCAGGCAGAACACACACTGTCACAAACGGTGGGAGGACCTGAGACGCTGGGCATGGAAGACTGTGGAGGCCCAGCCTGGGATGGCCTCCCAAAGAGGAAGGGGTGCCCATCGGACCCTGACCCACGTGATGGCATGCATACTGGTGGTGGCCTATCCAGAGCTGGATGGGCACTTGAGGGCATCACAGCAGTCACAAGGGGATGAGTACAGTGGCCATCATTGTATGAAACGGCTGGAGGGGTGGTATCTGGGAGGTGGCTGTGTGTCAGTGGGTGCCCCATGGCCAAGCCAGACATAGCTGTGTAGGCCCTCTGGTGGCTAAGGGTCTGAAGGAGAAATACTGCCTACCTAGCTTGTAAGCATCCACTACTGATCAGGGCTGCGTGGGTCCCAGGTGTGCTTCAGTTTGCAGTGTGTGCTCCTCCTCATGCCTTGGTGGCTAGCAATATCACTGGTAGTGCAATGCATAGTGCGTAGGCCTGCTACCTGTGTGTGAGGGTGCTGTGTATGCCAATGGTGGTGTTGGTGCAGTCAATGACCCACTGCATCCTTTGTCTCTCTCTCTCTCCCTTGTGTTGTCATCCTGTCCTTATGTGCATTAGCATCATCTGGTGGAGGAGCAGAGGCACCGGCGATGGAGGGAGCTGCAGCCCACAGGATCCGGGAGGCAGAGTCTACCGATGCTGTGGGCACCAGTGGGACGGAGTGCGAGGTGAGCACCATGGTGGAGACTGGTGGTAGCGGACATTTCAGTGACCACTCCAGCTACAGCTGCCACCCCCGCACCAGCACCGCCCTCCCTGCAGCTCCTCAGTGTGTTGCCCGTGCCCGCTCACCCAAGAGGGTGGGCATCTCCTTCGCCCAGGAACCTCAGGCCCTGCCCCAGAGAGCCCTGCTGCCCTGATTGAGGAGGCTATTGACCTCCTGAGATCCATCTCTGTAGGGCAGTCAACCACTGTGAATGCCATCCAGGGGCTGGCAGCCCAGATGCAGCAATCTAATACATTCCTGGAGGGCATTCACAGTGGATTGACGGCCCAACAGAGAATGATCAAGGCTCTGGCCTCCTCTCTGATGGCAGCCACTGTCCCTGTTTCAACCATCCCCCCTCCAACTTCCCAGTCCCATTTTCCTCAGCCCTAACCCATCCCAAGCACACAGCCAGATGAGCATGCACACAAGGCAGCACCCAAGAATGCCACAGGCAAACACAAGCACCACACTTCATCCCACATGCAATCACACAAACAGCATTCAGTTGCAGACACAACAACATTGACTATTTCCACTGTCTCCCCCTCCTCATCCTTCTTCACCTCCCACCCAGTTACATCCACACTCACACCTGCATGCACTACATCATCATCAACTACCTGCATCATCACCACACCACCAGAACACACACCTCACTGGCACACACCTCCACAACATCCAGGCACATGTCCTCTGTGTCCTCTCCCACTGTGACTGTCCCCCCTCCTAAAGTGCACAAACTTAAGCACTCAGACACCCAACAGCCATCCACCTTGCAACAGCATACAACCCATGCATCTTCTCCCAAATCCAGCAGACAAACACCTCCAACAACCACTCCCTCATCCTCCACTCCCATTACTTTTCCCTCTTCCTGCCCCAATGTCCCTAAAAAGCTTTTCATTTCCTAGATTGACCTCCACCCTCCCCCTACCCCCATCCTGCACATATGGCAAGGGTATAAAGGTCCCAGCCAAGCACCTCATCCAAACAGGCTGAGTGCACCAGTTTCAGCAGCACCTACTCATGGTGGAAAAGGATTCCAGGCCATAAATACTGAAGGAGAAGGAGCCTGTGCCAGCCAACAAGAAGGGGAAAGAGCCTGCACCTGCCATGAAAAAGGGAAAAGAGCCTGCACCAGCCAGACAGAAGGGGAAGGAGCCTGCACCAGCCAGCAAGAAGGGGAAGGAGCCTGCACCAGCCAGCAAGAAGGGAAAGAAGCCTGCACCAGCCAGTCAGAAGGGGAAGGAGCGTGCACCAGCCAGCCAGAAGGGGAAGGAGCCTGCACCAGCAGCTGTCACAGAGACCACACCACCAGCCGTGGTTGTGTAGCCGTCTGAGAATGCAGGGGCTAAGCAGGAGCCTCCCACAACCACCACCAATACAGTGCAGCCATCAAAGGGTGCAGGGGCTGAGCAGGAGCCTCCCACTACCACCACCACCACAGTGCAGCCATCAGAGGGTGTAGGGACTGAGCAGGAGCCTCCCACAACCACAACCACCACATTGCAGCCATCGTAGGGTGCAGGGGCTGAGCATGAGCCTCCCACAACCACCACCACCACAGTGCAGCCATCGGAGGGTGCAGAAGCTGAACAGGAGCCTCCCACAACCACCACCACAGTGCAGCCATCACCACCGCCGGACACCATATGATCCAGCCTACATGGGCTGCTGTGCAACCTGTCCCTACCAGAAACAGTGAGCAAGACCCCCACTCGAGAGACTGTGGCCTTGCACTTCCCAGGAGAAAGCACAGGGCATGTTGCCCCCTCCAGAACCAGTGGAAAAGTCACCCAATCAAGAGGCTGTGGTCTTGCACTCCCAGGACAAAGCACAGGGCATGTTGCCCCCTCCAGGACCAGTGGGCAGGACACCCACTCGAGAGACTGTGGCCTTGCACTCCCCAGGACAAAACACAGGGCATGTTGCCCCCTCCAGAAACAGTGGTCTTGTTTCTACATCCGGCTGATGTTCGCCTGAGGTGTCTACCTATTTGCCAAATGATGCCCCTACAGTGTTCTCTCCATATTGGTTCAGGAATCAAGTGGGGCCTTGGACTTTGCCCTGGGGCCATGTGGCCCGTGTGAACTGTGGACTTGGCAGTGTCCCCTTTTTGTACATTTGTATATATCTGTTGCATTGCCACATCGACTTCTTAATTTTGATGTTGATCTTATTACAATCACTTTCGTCAATTCCTGTTGTCCTTGCATTATTCAGCCAATTATCAGGGACAAATTGATTATCTTGTGAAGCTGGTTGTGAATATGGCATGTGTGTGTGGGGTGTATGTTGTGTGTGTCACTGTTGATTTCCTCCCCTCCTCCCTTGTTTTCTAGGTGGCAGTACTCACCGTCATTGTCTTCGCTGGCATTGGTGTTTGTGGTAGAGCATGACGTCGAAGATCATCGGAAAGAGTTACAGTTCTGGTTCCATGGTGGTGTGGTTCTTCCCTGTGTCTCCAATGGTGAGTCCTTTAAGTTTTTGTGCTCTGTTTCCTCCAGGCTTTTGATGGCGTTGGTACTGCCCCGGAAAAGGTGGCAGTTTGCTAGGTCAAAATATGGTGGGCAGAACTTTGTCTTCCGCCTGGCTGTAGGCGGTTATCGCCGTGGTAGCTGTTGTTTCTGCCCTGGCAGTCATTGTGGTACATTGGCTGTCTTTCGGAGATATCACCCCAATGGTCAGAATTTGGTAGTAGTTACCGCCAACCTGTTGGCGGTATTACCGCCACTTTATCACCAGTCGCCAGGGTCATAATGAGGGCCTTAATCTCTCCATGCCTGTGAAGCGTTCTGATACTTTCTTTGGGGTTTGCGCTATGTGTAAAGTAGCAAATCAATTAACAAAAGAAGTTCCAAAATCAAAGTGGATGAACACAGTTGTGTTGGCTATATACCAATCAGACTGCTGGATATTGGGATGCAGCACCACCCAGTTGTGGGGAACTGAGCCCATTTCCACATACAGTGACAACTGTCGTCCTGACCCTTTCAGGCAGCAGGCAGTACCTCACCAGCACCTGAAAGTGGCAATGATTTGTGGCAGCTGTGTGCATGACATTCTGATTTCCCAGGGAAATTGTGATCTAACGGATCTCATCCATTTCTCTCAGTTACATTCATCTCACACTTGCAAACAAACAGAAGGACAAATTGGTTCAATACATTTTATTGAATCATCTGCGTTCACAATAGACTAGCATGTACAGCAATGATTAGGATGATCAAACATAATAAAAGCAATGTGGTGACAAGGAAAGTGAAACATAAAAAAAGGCCCACCACAGTGTCAAAATGCTAAGGATTAGAATTCCTACCTACGCTACTAAAGTACTAGTGTTAGCCCAAATCCACCCTTCAGGATCCCTAGGAAGACACCATCCCCATACCTGAATATGGCAGTAGCGAAGAGGGCTGTTGGTATACTAAGAGTCCTTTCCCATGTAGGCAGGAACGATGTCAAGTCTCAGCAGACAGCTGCAGTGAAGCAACAGCCTACAGTGGCAATTCTTCTGGCAGGAACTCTCCCTCTAAGATATAGGGGGCAGAGGGATGTTTTATAATAAAATAGCTGGTGTTCTGAGAAAACTGCCCTAACGTAAGAATATATATGTTTCTCATGAAGTGGTAAAGATTGTGGTGTTACACTTTGTACTTACAACAATATCGGGTACAGCCTTGAGCAGAGCACTGAACAGGAATGTCCTGCTAAGAAGAATGAAAACTGTTCCTAGGCTTAAAGTGTGATAAAATAAATAACAATCACCACAGAATGAAGCTTTTGCTCAGAAATTAAAATGAAGAAAAATAAATTCTTATTAGTCTAAAGTGCAAAACTGGCAGGCCTATGGCTAAAATCATTATTATTAGGGGCCAGATATAGCAAAGGATTTGCGCGTCGCAAACTGCGAAAATCGCCGTTTGCGAGGCGCAATTGCATCTTTGCCATGCAGAAATGCATATTGCAAGTCGGGACCGACTCGCAATATGCATTTCAGAATCGCAAATAGGAAGGGGTGTTCCCTTCCTATTTGCGATTCGGAGTGGTATGCAATACCATTTGCGACCGCATATGCGGTCGCAAATGGTGTCGCAGGTACCATCCACTTCAGGTGGATGGTAACCCACTCGCAAATTGGAAGGGGTCCCCATGGGACCCCTTCCAGTTTGTGAATGGACCAAAAACATTTTTTTCAGGGCAGGTAGTGGTCCAAGGGACCACTGCCTGCCCTGAAAAAATACCGAAACTAAAGGTTTTTTTTTTTTTTAAGTGCAGCTCATTTTCCTTTAAGGAAAACGGGCAACACTTAAAAAAAAAAAACTGCTTTATTTACAAGCAGTTACGAACATGGAGGTCTGCTGACTACAGCAGGCCTCCATGTTTGCGAGTGCCTAGACTCGCTATGGGGCCGCAATTTGCGACCCACCTCATGAATATTAATGAGGTGGGTCATTGCGACCCCATAGCGAGTCGCAGACGGTGTCTGAGACACCGTTCTGCATTGCAAATTGCGACTTGCAATTTGCGAGTCGGAAGGACTCGCAAATTGCAAGTCGCAATTTGCAATTTTCCTGCATCTGGCCCCTAGGTTATTTAGGTGCTGGTCCAGGTCAGCTAAAGGTCTATTAATATCAAGTCTGAGTGAGATAAACTCCCTGCATAATTCAGACATGAAGTAATTAAAGTCAGGTGATGGGTGCCTCCAGCTCCAACATGGATGGGGAGTCAGAATCCACTGACTGTCAGGAGTAAGAAAAATCAGCTTGTGCCAGGGCCAAGAGCACATCCTTTGTGTTAGTTGTTTTCTTTGTTTTTGATTTGGTGGTCACCATGGTTGATAGGAAGCACCAGTGAGGGGCATGACCAAAAAAGAAACTCAAAATCTACTAGACTTGCAAACAAACCTATGGTGGTGCGAACAGTCAAGAGTAGCTAGTTTATAGGTGGCTCAAGGCATGCTCATAGTGGTATGCAGGGGAGCTAGGAGTGGAGTTTGTGCCTGAAAAGTCTACACCACCTTATCACCATAGTGTTCCACAGTCCTATTGTGCATTAAACATAGTACAGATTATGGAAAATCCCTGGGAAGCCCACACAGGAGAATAGAAGGAGTATACCAATATGGCAATTATGAGAGGGAAAAGGAGTGCTGCCAGTTTAGCCCATAAAGGCGCATGCCCATGTAGTAAAGCTTATTTATGGAAAATGATGTGTGACACCATATTCAATTCTACACAGAGGTCATATCAGGGCAATGGAGATCATTTGTAACAGCCAAGAGGGCAGTTTCTGTGGTACAGAATGTGCTCACACACAACTGAAAAGGGTTAAGTATAGAGTAGGGTTCTAGATTGTTGAAATGCTGCATATTTCCTGCTGTTTCAAGAAGTAAGAAGGGATATGGCAACAAAGAAATGGGGTGGTAATTCATCAAAATATTAGGAGGGTTTTTGGAGTAAAGGTCCTACCAGAGATGGTTTCCAGGATATGAGAACAGAAGCTGGGGTGAGGGATAAGCTACAATATAAGTCCCCAAGCAATACATTTAATGCGGACAGAGGTTAAGGAGTATCATTCATTTGATGGATAATCTTAAGGATTGTTTCAAACTCCAGAAAAGAAAACTGGGGTACAGAGGTGGGGTTTGATCAGATGTCCATGAAAACAGACCAGCAACTTGCTGCAGCAACTGGTGAAAGTCCCTCTGCTTCTGTTCTGTGAGCGTTGGGGAGAGCACAACTATCCCTGCTGAGCAATCCTTGGAGATGTGGGAATGGAGGTTCAGGGAGTGTCACAGTGCCCTTTCATTGGGATCTGCACGTCGCTGAACAAAAGGCCCACCTTCCGGCATCTCCAACTCAGAAAGCTATTATAGCACAGAGTTATGATTAAGCCAGTCGGGGGGAAGGGAATTAGGGTAGTGAATAGCAGGGAGAGAGATCTGAAAAGTAAAGGTTAGAACAAATATGCATTTACTCATTCATAGAAATGTAACTTGTCAATAGACTCTTGACTAAATGCGTCTCCGAGATATCAGATGGAGACCCCTTCTAAAATGAGGGCAAAGCCACTTCTTTGAAACATGGAATAAGAGTAAACTACGACCTCAGAATCAAGACATGGCAAGAGCTTTGGACTATGATTATACTCAGAATATCAATCCTGTAACATCTATGCATTCACAACATAAACCTTTGATCATGACTTAGAAAATCTCAAAGAATTAAATATGCTTTTCACATCTTAAGCTATTCAAAGAACAATGAAAACTATGATTTGCTTATCTCCAGAAATACTTTCACGTTCACAACAATAAAGGCCAAAAAGTTTTTACTCATTGAACTTGAAGCGCTTTCTTTAATAACACCAGGAAGCGCTTTTAAGTGTCTTGCCTTAAAGCGCTACGCTCATTATGCTAACGGGGCGCTTTTACTCAAGTTGCCTAAATCACTTCGATTGTTGTGCTAAGAACCTTTTACTCCTGTGAGTTGAAGCGCTTTGATTGTCGTGCCAAGAGCGCTTAAACCTGTGGACTGAAGCGCTTGAATTGCTGTGCAAAGAGCGCTTTACATCTGTGAACTGAAGCACTTCAATTGTGGTGCCAAGAGTGCTTTATAATCTGTGAACTGGAGCACTTGAATTGTCATGCCAAGAGCGCCTTACGTCTGTGAACTGAAGCGCTTGAATTGCCATGCCAAGGACTCTTTTACATCTGTGAACTGAAGCGCTTGAATTGTCGTGCCAAGAGCGCTTTACCTCTGTGAACTGCAGCGCTTGAATTGCCGTGCCAAGAGCGCTTTACATCTGTGAACTGAAGCGCTTGAATTGCTGTGCAAAGAGCGCTTTACACCTGAAATGCCTTTGATCGTTGCGCCAAGGCCGCTGTACTCTGGAAACTGAACACGCTTTGCTCCTTGTGCTAAGGGGCGCTTTCCCTTTGGAAATAATGACCTCCTCCAAAATTGGATTCATCAAGGCCTACTCGTTTTTAAAAGCACCATGGAAACAAGGATACTTCGGTTGGATGTCACTCTGCCATTCAGGAACGCTGCTCTTCTTCAGAGAAACCCCCATGAGGTCTGACTGCATCGAAGTCTTCAAAATAGTGAGCAACTTGCTTGGGTGTGGCTGGGCTTTATAGGCTTGCCACACCCCAAGATGGCTGCTGCCTCTAAAAACATGGGAATTTCAGTCCCTTCATGGAATAGCACTCATAAGTGCATCTTGTCCACCAATGTCCTGAACCTGCAGCTCTATGAGCTTTGCCAAAAGGCAGACAACGCTGATGGCCACCTTTGGAGCAAGAGGGGATGACAAGTGGTGCACAGAAAGCGCTGCAGAGCCACGCAGCGGGGTTTCGAGCGAGACCTGGACCGTGCATGGCCTTATTCCTGACAGGGAGGCTCACTCGTCTACTGGAACCCCCCTTCTGTCACTGTTAATATGGTCACATCTGTCAAAGTGGCGCTTCAGGTGGTTGACATGGATCACCCTATTGGGGTATCTTGGGGTGCCAATAACCAACCAGATAAGTGGCCTCCACCACATTTTACAATACATTGTAGGACCCCATCCACTTGTCCAGTAGGGCTCTGTGATCCACAGACTCCATAACCCATGCTAACTGGCCAGGATGGTAGTCTACCAATGTTGCTGTCTAATCATGCTAATGTTTGATAAATGTTTCATCAGCTCATGACAGGCCTTTTGGTTTTGTTTATAATTTTTTATGCACCTCTGTACTTTTACTCATGTACTCAGGCATTTGAGATCTGAAGCCCAGTGCCTAGTCCACAATGTCCTATTTAGGTTCCTTCAGAGGCTTTTCTGAGACTTCCAAAGAAGATTAAAGGGGCCTGTGATAGGGTGCCCACACATAAGCTCAAAGGGGATAAAGCCCATTCCTTTATCGGAAACGTCCCTGTAAGCAAACAGAAGGCATGATAAAAAGATACCCCACTTCTGTATCAGTTTTTCAGTTAAATCCATGATCATACCTTTTAGGGTCCTGTTGAAACTTTCAACCAGTCCATTAGTTGGGTGGTGAGAAGGTGTTGTGAACTTGTATGCTACTGCACACTCTTCTCATATGCCTTCAAATACACCAAAGTGAAGTTTTTTATAAGGGAAACCCCACATGGGTAATGCTACCAAGAATAGCCATGGCCACCATAGACATACTTACTGTACTCAGAGGTATGACTTCGGGGTACCTAGTGGCACAATCCATTACTACAAGGATGAGCCTGTCACTTGAGTCCTTTTTACCCCACAATGTCAACCTCTCTCTCTCAAAATGTGACTCACTGTGGGTAGTGGCATTTGGTGAGCTTTGAACTGTCCTCTTATCTTGCCACTGGAATGACAGATTTGGCAGGAATGAAAGAACTACTTTACCTTTTTGAACACATGGGGCCAGTAAAAGTAGTTAACCAACCTCTTCAAGTTTTGATTTGTCTCAGATGTGTCCAGATCTGCCCCAGATGCACAGATAAGGAGATGTCATGGCACAGTTCCAAGAGGAAGGCCTTATAGTGCTGAGTAACTACCAGCCTCCTAACCAGGTCTATGCTTGGGGTGCATAGCTTCACTGTTAGTCTCTTTCCCCTGTGCCCCAGTCTGGATCAAAAGGCCTTCAAGTGTTGGGCATTCTCTCTGTGTTTACCTGAACTTCTCAGAGGATCATCCTTCCCCCTGCAACTTCAAGAGTTTACACACATCTCCCAGTACAGTTTAATCTTCACTTCTATGTCCCAGGTCCTCCTTTTGTGGGTCTTAATCCTTCTGGGCCGAAAGAGGTTTTCAGATTAGGTTCTCACACCCTGTACGCTTCCTCTAGAGTGTGAGAACCTGGGCCATTGTTCAGGACTTCAGGCTCCCCTTACTTTCCTGCCAGTCTGTCTAGGCCTTTTTGGCCAAACATGCTGGGAGCTAAGCAGAGGTATCCACCCTACGCACGAATACTAATGTACCTTTAGTCCAACCCTTGTTTATCCTACTACTTGGGATTGCCCACTGGTGGGGAGGGGTATTCTTAGAACAGACAGAGTATCTCCTTATGTGACCGGGCCAATGACAGTCCAAGCAATCCTTGCATTTAAGGGCTTAAAAGGCTCATACCCCTTATGCCTGCTTCAACTTAGACTGGGGGAGCCTGAAACTCACACCCCAAGCCTGCAAAGCAGCTTATGACGGCTGCACCATCATTGTTTGTGCCTGGAGGCACATGAGGCCAGAAAAGAGGACCACTTCGCGCAACACGCTTGAACTCGGACCAGGGGGGTGCCTGAAACTCAAACCCCACCAGCTTGCAACATGGCTCAGGAGGGCTCAGGTGCATGCCTGGGCAAAGATGGGGCCAAGAGTGGTCCCGTCTGCACTCGTCCACTGCTGGACAATGCTGGTCTGGGACCACTCTCTTTTTTTCAGACCTGGGTGCATTTATTCCAAGGACCCATCACTGCCTGGAGGTCCTATGACACCGGTAAGACTTAAGAATTTAATTGATAGTGTTCACCTGCCAAGATGGTAAGGCGCAAAACAGGAAGCAGTAAACCAGCCCCATAAACAATGAGTACCACCATAGATTCATTCCTTGCACGCACAGTGGGGGTCCCTTCAAAAGAAATGGGTGCGGCAGGACTTGGTGAAGCCGTAATCACTCATAAGATTCTGAGGACCTAATCACTGATTTGGGTTGTGTCTGAAACACAGAACCAGAACCAGCAGGATGGGTTGATTCGAACCCCAGGGAGATAGAGAGCCCAATGGAGAGCTTTAATTCCCCAGTTAACATGGCTGCCCCCTTTACACCACATTCTCCTACACCTAAATGAAAGAAGAGAAGCAGGAAATTACCAAGAGAAAGTTCGGGCTCATCTGACCGATGCTACCCTGGGATTGAACCCTCTCTCCCCCAATTGGATAACATTTTAGTAGCCTTCAATGATTTGCTGTCTCTACTTAAGGATAAACTGAAGAAACTGAACACCAAAGTGGGGAAAGTGATAAATCTCTGCAGGACCTAGTCTAATCAACTATCAGCCAGTAAGCATATAGAGGTGGTCCTGCAACAAGAGAGGCATGATAGCACAATCACCCCTCCAGAGGAAATTATTGTGGGGGAAGGTGTTCTGATCTGTACATCATCAGTGTTGCAATACGAATGCATTAGAGCAGACCGAACGCAGGAGATAAGGTTGAGACAAAGACAACAGGCAACATTGCCAACCTTGGCTAACTCAGGGGAAGCCAGACACTAGATACGGGAACCGCCCTTCAATCAAAGCAAAGGAAAGCCACCTAGCCTAGTGACTCATTAGCACAGGAAGAATAGATAATTTTCCACCAAATTGCTGTCCTTATGTAGCAGTCATGGTGGATGTCCCCCCCTTGAGGCAAGGACAGCAGGATACCTCTGAAGATCAGAAGAATACAGTAGTCCACTGGCTGAAAGTGCCTGGCATATATTATTTACCAGGTGAGTTCTCTGGATATGCCCAGCAAGAAAAAGTACTGAAGGCGATTGTGTTATCATTAACTTTCGAAGTCCACGATTTGTAGGAGACCTCCTAGCCAGGTAATCCTTTTGGTCTCTTGAGGGAAATGGAGTGAAGCTCCTTCCTTTGGGGTTTTTCCTTTCATCATCTGCAACCCCTGGGCAAACTACACTATACTCCACCAGGTTAACGAAATCTACCAACTAATCCCAGTTACATACCTCCCTCCATGCCACTAAGTAACAGATTCCAGGCCTTGGGTTTACTGCTGGAAAATGACTGACTGCGCAAGAAGGATGAAAAACTATCCAGAGGAAACTCAATGGGCCTTAATTCAAATTATGCAATTGAAACAAACGGAATAAACAGGTGACCCTGTGAGTAGCTTTCGCCCAGAGTAGCCTGGCATGTGAAACTCTGGCCATTGTCTCATTGTTCAGGGAAGATGAGAGTCAGACATAAGAGAATTTGAGAGGCATTTAACATACAAAGAGAAAGAGTTAATGATAATCAAGATGATAGATTATACCCACAGAATGGAAGGGAGGAATTTAACAATTAGATTAGTTTTAAATTTATGGCAAGATGCCCAGGAGAGTTTAATTCCCCTCAGTCCTCCTGCTCTTTTTATCCAGAAAGCCCAGTCACATCTTGTATACCATTAATGTGACTCCTTTCATGGAATGTTGCAGGGCCTAGATCTAAATCGAATATCCAAGATTGGCTGAATTTCAAAGGAGCTTATGATATTCTATGCTGTCAGAAGATATGGCTGTTTGATTGCCCCTTATATGTCATTTTTCTCCCCTACAGTTCCCTCTCAGGTGGGTAGGGGTAAGGGGGGGGAAATCTCAAAATTAAGGAAATATTCTGTAATACCTATTGTCAACTTTTAAAGTTATGGTGTTCCCGGGTTCTTAACACTTTGTTCGTTATTTTGTATTATAATTTCTTTGGATGCCAGCCTGTAGAAATTGTGTAACATTATTAGAAACACTGATTGGACGAACGATGGAGGAAGATTCAAGTGTTTCTCTTATTTGGGTAGGAGATTTTAACATAACCAATTGTTGCTATAATGGGAGTAGAGTCTTTGGGATTGTAAATTGAAAGGGGGATCATGTAAGTGATTTTCAGCACACAGCCTATGGGGAAGCACTAACCAGGGTAATGTTGGTTTTGCAATGGGTAGGAAGATTTGAGGTGTGTTATTGCCCATGAAGTGATCCTTCTCCCATTTTGATTGAGCTGTCCATTATTTTGAGGACGTCTCAAATGAAAGAGAAATGTCCATCATTATCTTTTAAAAAAAACAATAGATGCTAATAAAATATTGGGGGATCTGATTGGGATACATCTTAGAGAGGTGCATTCCTGCCTTTTTGATGTCCCCATACTGGACATTGTTTGCTCTAATTTTGCTAAATGTAGTTTTCTTATCTCTGATTTACTGTTGATAAAGACTTTAGGGAGGGAGAGACCTCCCATGCTTGGTTTGATACTGATTGCACAAAGACCTTACATTTTCAATGCAGAACGGTTAGAGGAGGGACCGCCCTGTGTTGACACCCCTATTCTACCAAGGGACCTAGAAGAATTTAGCAATTCCATCACAGTGAAGAAAAGTCAAAAAGCGATTTTATACTATAGGAAAGCTCGGGGAAAGCAACATGTCCAGACAGGGTCCCATGTGAACTTTCTGAACATATTCTTGAGTTATGTGCCCCCATGTTAGCCAATATATTCAGGTCCTCGATAAGAGGGTGGAGTTAGGAATTCTGAAAACAGGCAATCATAGTTCCAAATTACAAAAAAGGCAACAAAAAATACCCCTTCAATTTTTCACCACATTTCCCTTTTAGATTCTTCCATGAAGATATTTGGGAGGTTTATTTTAGGGAAGTTGGAAAGTTGGGCAGAAACCAGTGCCTTTTTACCAATGTGCAGTATGGGTTTCACCCAGGTAATGGCATGACAGCACAATCCCTAAATCTCTCCATGAAAATAGGGACATGCAAGGGGAGGTGCCATTTATATGGCTTTCATGGACCTCTCTTCTGCCTTTGATTTAGTGAAAAGGGAGAATGTTTGGGAGCTTGTGACCTTAGCAGGTGTTGATCCCCCTCTTCTGGCAGTTTCAAAAGCCCTGCATTGTGAAAATTATATGAGAGTGCTGGTACTCCCAGGAAGGTGACTTGAGGGCCCCTATTCCAGTAACTCGAGGGGTAAGACAAGGATGAATTATGGCCCTGTTCTTATTCTTGTTTTATATTAACGTGCTGGATTCTTTTTTAAGCGCTTGCACTTTGAATCTTCCCAAAATTGGTTTGTGATTGGTTCCCAATCTGCTTTATGCAGATGATGCAGTGCTTTTAGCCAGCACAGCAAATGGCCTGCAGCCATTGCTAGATGGGTTTCAAGCTTTATGCAGGGCCTGAATCTGTAAGTGAATAAGATACATTTTATATCCTAACATGTGGACCAAGGAATACTCTTTCTAAATCTTCTTATCTGGGTGGTACACAAATAAGAAAAACAAAGCACTTCAGTTACCTTGGAATTCTATTTGATGAAAAGCTATTGTGAGAACACTTGCTCTCTCAGAGGTCACAAGCCATGGCGAGCAGTTATTAACTAAGAAACTAGGCAATAAACCCACAAACGAATTGATCCAAATGTATAAAAGCAAATGTTGCCCTATAAGTACTTATGGAGCAGGAGTATGGGGATATAAGCTACTCAGTTTTTTACAGGCTATAGGAAATAGATTCCTGAGTAGAGTACTGTGCCTCCCCAGATCAACTTTAAGTTTAATTCTCCACTCGGAAGCTGGCCTGAGTGTTTTAGAAGAATGGGTTGGGATGGTACCACTTATGTTATGAGTTAAGGTTTGGCTACATCCCAAGCTGATCTTCTCATGGAAGATCCTTGAGGACTGCCTTAGTCCATACCCTTGAATTCATATGTTAAGAGGACACTACGGGAAATAGGCCTGAGTCATTTCTTTGAAACGCCCAAGAATATGTGCCTGGACGCTAAGGTTCTAGTGAAGGATCTTTTGTGGGCCCACATAGATAGCATTAAATGGGGAAAGGTGGTGGGAATGTCGACATTAAAATTGTATATACCTATATCTACATACCTTGGAATTGAGTCATACCTGACATGGGTCACAGATCCAGACTACAGATTCTATCTTATGTAATTTAGAACTAATACATTTTTGGGGGGCATTCCCAGTTGCAGGTTCTTGGTTGAGGTCATTGCCCTGTTGTCCATGTGACGGGGTATCCACACAGTCTGGCCACAATGCACTTTATGCTGTTTTGCACACTGTATTTAGTTTTTAGAAAACATTTTTTATGTCCCATTTTTAGATCCAATTACATACCACAAGGGTCTCATGATGATACGGTAATTAGAATCTCCAACAATATGTTTTGCTGTTCTGAATTTTATTATACAGGCATTGAAATTATGGAGAAAGTATGCACAGTGACCTATGAGGTAGAACTGAAGAGCCTATTGTTTTATGGATTGTTAAATGTTCGATGTGTTTTTTAAATGCAACCGTATTTATATGTATATTAATGATGTGAACTTTTGTGGCTCTTATGTGACCAAATAAAGTTGATCAGACTGACTACCCCTTATGCCCAAACAATTTCTTTTTAGTAGTGGTTAGTGACTGTCCTTCTACCTCAGACATTTGCTGCCCTTAAGAGAGCTCCTTTTCTTGGTAAGGGCTTGACCCCCTTTTTTGGGATCACCCACTTGGTTTTTTTAGATACCCTAGTGTGTACTGACACATCAGGTGCATTACCAAGCTGTCTGATGACAGTCAATTTGGAATCCACTAGATGCTGGTGCAACTTTGAAAGGTAATTATTCAAAATTTGCTCCTGCACAATCAAATTGTATAGCATTTCATGAGTTACCCTTCAGCCAGTATTACTGTGTGCTCAACAAGATATCTCCAAAATCGTGCCAAGCTTCCTGTGGCAGCAGTCATCTAGAGGGAGACCAAATTTCTACCCTAGCATATCCCTCAAG
Organism: Pleurodeles waltl; assembly: GCF_031143425.1. NCBI lineage: Eukaryota > Metazoa > Chordata > Amphibia > Caudata > Salamandridae > Pleurodeles > Pleurodeles waltl. The sequence goes on from NC_090437.1 coordinate 1,064,773,996, forward strand.
TGGGTGTATGAATCTGCTACCTCCTCGTCTAGAGCCAGGAGTGTATCCCAACACAAAATAAGTACCAACCTCCATAACAATTCTCTTTTGTGGTGTTTGTTTATGCTGCACATCTTCAATGCACTTTCTTAGGAAGTAACCCATTTGTCAAAGATGTCCCTACCACAAAGGTAGACACCACAATTGTGGACAAATAGGAGAATTGTGATTCCTCTGCAGACACCTCATCCCTGTTGCCACCATCTTTACTGGACTACAGAAGCCCCTATCTGCCCTTTTTTCCTTGAAGACCAGATTCTTTCCTTCCAGTGACAACTTATTTTTGTTCAGGCCTGTAGCTGCAAGTGTGGCTTGAAGTTCCCTCTCCCCCTGCTTGGTAAGATACTCCAACTGGTAAATGGACGGTTCAGGAGACCTCATCACTTCTTACCCTGGATGCTGCAGTACAGAGTCAATTTTAGGACAGGTTATCCCCTGCCTCCTCGTCTTCTTGGGTTGTTTTAATCGACCCATTCTCTTCTGAGGTGGTTTGTAACTAAAGGACCTCTTGCCTAGCCATGATGGTTTTGTGAAAATCCTTGCCATGCTATTGTCCTGATTTAAGGAAATAGGTGCCTGTAGCGCTCCCCTACCACCACCATGTGTACGCTGTATTTAAAATACGGCGCACCATGGGGCAGGGTAGAGGGCAATAGAGTCAGAATTCCTGATACTATTGATGTACTCTGCAGAAGTAGTGCCAAAAGTTTGGCGCTACTCCTGCAGAGTAGATAGGGGCCCACTGAATTCAATGGCTTGTCCCCTTTTAACTCCTGCTCTAAACAGGAGTTAAAAGTGGCAAAAAAATGGCGCAAGGATTTCTCCTTGTACCATTTTTTCAGCCCCTCTAATGGGGGAATGCCCCCATTGCATTCATTATTCCTGGAGCAGGGATAATGTGGTACAAGGGTTTACAAAGTGTTGCAATGCATACATTGCACCCCTTTGTAAATATGGTGTCTATAACAAGCCACTTTGGCGCCACCTTACCATAAAAAAATGACACCATTGTGGCAGTAGGGCCTCCTAAATCAGGCCCTAAGTCTTTTCGTAGTAGATCTCCATGTTCCCAAAAAATGTTATGGCGCAAAAATTGGAATAAAAAAGAATTTGGCAAAAACATCAAAAACACACACAATCAAATAACTTTTGCAAATTATCAATTTTTGCTGTTAATTAAGTACAGGGATTTTTAATTATGACATTTAAAACTGCTTGGCAATGCTAAACACAAGTTCGGGATCGCACCACTGAACATAAATGTAAAAAGGGGATTGTCATTTGAGGTGGATAGGACTCCAATACAAGGAATAAGGTAAAACATTGTTTCAATAATTTAACCTGGGTTCAGCCATCTGGCAGCTATGACAGAGCAGAAGGGCTTAAAAGTGTAAAGTATTTAGCAGTAACAAAACAGTTAAAAAGTAAAATCACAACAGAATTAAAGCCCCACAACCAATTTAAGGGAACTGAAGATGTGATTTTTTTAAAGATTTGAGGCAAAAAGTGTCAAGAACAATTAAAGAGCCACTCGTTAGTCACTGTTCATGGTTTACCAGGACTTAGGAACAATTTCAGGCCAACCACTATGGAGCAACGATCAGGTACAGCAATTGGGTGCCACGTTTTTGGGACAGCTTCTCTCTGCCACTTCTAAGGTCTCTATGACTTTAAGCACTTAGGGACCAGGACTCACTTCAGAAGAGGCTATGAACAAAGTCCAGTCCCGTTCAGGTGCTACTGGTTTACTTGGCACATCAGGATAAAGACCTCTTGCAGCCTGTTGTATTTCTGTAGCCACACAGGCAGCCATTTATTGTTTGATGACCTTGCCTGAGTCTGCCATACCTCACTTGAAAGTCCTGGCCAGCGGAATCTATTCATAGTGCCCTGCCCTAAATAGGCAGGCCAAACACCTCCTTGAGATGAGATGCTGGCCCTGTAGTGGATGGGCCATTTGGTCAGAGATTTCAAATAGTAAAACTAGCTGAGGCTTCAACCTGCAGACCTCCCACCTCCATATGGGGGTGGACTACCATGATTTTGGCAAAGTGGGAGCACTACTGATTTACAGCAGTGCTCTCACTCCAACAAATTCTGAAAGCCTTCCTTTGTCATTTTGCTGAGAGCAAACAAAAATTTATTTTTGGACACACAGCCGCCTTTGGGCCACTGAGGCCCATGTTTATACTTTTTTAGTGCCACATTTGTGTCCTTTTTTTGCGCAGAAAGGGCGCAAACTTAGAAAATACAATTATATTTGACACAAAATGACACAAATGCGACACAAAAAAAGTATAAATATGGGCCTAAGTTTATTTGCTCCAAATCAGGAGTGGCCAGATTTACTAATGTTTCAGGCAGTGCAACACAGGAAACATAAAATGGTGACCTCTATGGCATTCTGTGAAACAGAGAGAGAAGAAATGAGTCAAATCTACTAAGATAATTGTTCCTTCTGCTACCTCCTGTTTGCTGCCTGGTGCCAATGCAGGCACTGCTGAGCCATAGTGCAAAGGTGCCTGCATTAGGGGCATGATTGTTTTTCCACAGGACGGTATGCCTTCCGGCATAACCTAAATCTATAGATGCTTATTCCTCTTTCCCTGACTGCAGCATACATGGAAGTGGGAAACAAAGAGGAGAAATAAAGATATTTCTCCTCATTACACATGTCTGAGGTAGACACATCATTTTGGTTCAACCCCAGCTTTACTGCCTTTAATACATTTTAGAATGGTTACATGCAGGAGAACCCTCATGATCCATAGATGGAACACGTATCACAATATAATGTAACGCAGTGCAGCACAAGCCCCTGCGTTACATTTGTTGACAAAGTCCTGCAAGATCACTCAAGTTACCCCAGGAAATACCATACAGAATTATTTCTGATAAAACCAGGTCTACACAGTTATTCACGATTCCACAAGGATTAACCGATACTTGTGTGGCACTATTGATGTATTTCCGCATATTAATGTTCGTTTCATCTGCGGAGTTCACGTACAATTTATAATGAGGACCGAAATCGTGGATAATAAAATGTTGGGAGTTTCTATTTTACTTGTTTAATCAATGTGTTAATGAAATATTGCCATGTTATTTCGTGCAGCACATTTCACCATTAACATACTTTAAACTTCTGCTTATTTGGCTGCGTTTTGAAGTTTGGCAAGCAATGAGTTGTTTTCGGAAACAGTGAGCAGCAGCTAACAGATTGAGTCTGGATTCAAAATATCTTCATTGTTTGAACAGTGCTAATAGTGTTCATTTTAAACCTTCAAGGCACACTGAGAGAGACAAATTGGTTCTAGAATATGTATTCATAATTCCCATGATAAATAGACTGCGAACTAATATTTGATATGAAGTGTGTTCACATGACACTTTATGCAATATTCCTAAATCTGTTGGAAGAACAGCTTCTTAATCCACTGGATTTCCATTAATCTCAGAAAATTATAGAGGACAGTAGAGTATATATTTTTTGCATAAACGTTCTGGTCAAAACAGGCATTGTTCTAGTAATGTGGAAAACATTGTGAATTGCGACACCAGTGCAACGGAGGGTCTTTAACGTAGGTCTATTTTTATCATAATGTATTAAATTAATTTGTGGGCCACATATTTCTACTGATGTCGAGATTTACATTTACATTTAAGGTCAAGCAGTTTTTATTGCTTTCAGTGCTCCTTTGGAACAAGAAATGAATCAAAACTTCCAGGGCGAATACAATGGAATGGTATATGAATGAAAATGGTCTTAGAATGTGCAAATGCTGCAGCTCATTTACCCTTGATATTTGACCATGTGTCACCCAGGTCAGAAAGTGCCTGCACTCTCTTTGGAGACTTTAGGAGATGTCCAGTTAGGTATACGAGGGCTGACGTGGAGAGATTTGGAAGCGTGAATAATGTCAGCAGCATGAAGAAATGCCATACACATACCAGATATGACTGAGAAGTGACTAGGTCAACGATTAGGAGACAGCCTCGGAGTAATTAGACTGTGAAAGATTGTACACAACATGGTATAGGGCATATGAATTAGACTCAGAAAAGAAGAGAATAGAAGACAGGAATACATCACGATAGGGCATCGGAAAGACGTGGACTTCCATAAAGGTTCCGATGCCGACTAGAAGGGGCAATGCTAGTTATGCTGAGATGCTGAAAGGTATTTGCAAAGCGGACAAATGCCAAGGGACCCCCACCTTCCAAGTGACAGGCCTAAACCTTCCCTTTTTGTACACGTCACTGGAGGGAAGGGGAGAATTATGTGGTGTGGGGGTTAGCGCTCACCATCTGATACTCTCACAATACCCCAAAGTTGGTCCTTGGATTCACACTAGTAAATCCATAGTTCAGTACTGGTAATGTGACAAAGAGAAGTCAGGCTTTACTTACAGGAATATGTGTTCTTCAGAGTACCAACATGGACCATAAGTAATTGACATGACCGAAAAGAAATCCAGCATCAATTAAAAAATAGAGCTTATTTTTATCTTAATTTAGCCACCACAACAAACAGAAATGCAAAAGTATAACCAGAGATGTAGATTTTTGAAGCAAAATGAAATCACAGCAAAAATGCAATTTAAAAATTGAGTTGAAATCAATGGAAAAAAAACACTAGTGACAAAAGACCAATTAGAGGTTGAGTTACACGGAACCCTTGCAGGGTTAAGGTTGTGTGGGTCCAAGGATCAGGCCACGACAGTCAGATCAGTTTTACCTGCCCTATGGTGTCTGGGTGCAGAGTTGTCCTGGCTGTCCTTGGTGCTGAGCAGGATTCACTCTGCTGCTGATTTTACCACTTAAACGATGATGCAGAGAAGAAGATTAAACAACTCAGCTGTGATTGGGTCAGTGATGTTGGCTGCAGGCTGCACAGTGTGCCCTGCAGTTGCAGCGTTGAGTGTGGGGGTCTGTTACAAGGCTGGCAACCAACAAGCCTTGGCAGTGGAAAAGGTGATAAAAAAGATTTGGGAACTTCATGGGGTCCGGGGTAGTTATGCAGCGGCCTGAAGTTTTGGGGCAGGTAAGAATACAACTTCCAGAAGATACTGAATCCCCTGGGTATTGCTGATCCCACAGAGAGCCCAATGCCTGGTGAATCTTCAGGCATTGAAGGTTTTCAGGAATTTTACCTGTAGTTTGCAGGGAACTAGTGCCACTAGTCCAAGGGAAACTGAGTGTGCTTCTAGTGTCCATAGTGGTCCACCTCATTGGGGGTGTCGAGTTTGAGCCAAGGATAAGGGTTGTTCACGCAGGTCCCAGACTTTTGCTTTATTGCAGTAGGAAATGTCCGGTTGTTGGTAACCCAAGGCTCCTCTTGGTCCTTCTTCAAAGTTGGTTGATCAGATCTGAGGTTCTGGTGTCAGGGGTGTCCCTTAAATCCTGGCTTTAGGGGAGTTAGGGGTGTGGAGACTAGTGATGAATGGGCAGCTAGTTCCTACAGCTTTTCTGCCCCTGAGGGTATCACATCCGGTGGAGTGGATAATATTTTGTTACCTAGAACACTCTATTCTGCCACTCCTAAGATGGCAGAAATGAGCATTTTGTGCATAGACAGGGCTGCTCACCCAAGAGGTGTGGTCAGCCGGCTGGGTGTGTCCACTGACCTGTATATCTAATTTCCCACCTGACCATGAGCAAATGTGTCTGAGGGCGGGGGGCTGCTGCCTCCACTTGTGACAGCACAGATGGCTTTCATGGGTGAAAATGCCTTTGAAGCTCACCTACTTGAAGTGCCTTTTCACTAGCCCGACTGGAGAGTGGCGTGGCCTCCTTCCAGTCTCATTATTTGTGATACTTTGTCATACTAGTGGGCAGGAGGTAAGAAGCCTGTCTTGACAGCAGCTGGTGCGGGAAAAACGTGGGCTAACCTGCCAGAGCACAAACTCATTGGGGCAAACAGGTGGGTTACCTCTAGAGTCCAGCCTGGGTATGTGCCAGCCATCCATCAATATCAGATTTATGTCAGTGGAGAGATGGTATGTTGTTTGACACCAAACTCAACATATCTAGGCGGTACCATAATGGAGCTAGCAAGCATGGTCTGACTGGGTGTAAGTCTCACGTTATTCTATGGTTTGGCTATCAGTTATAGTGTAATTTAATAGGAAAGTAAGTATAGAGACATTTAAGCTTGTGCTTACATGCATGCACCTCCTGGGCTGCAGAGCCCTTCCTTAGGGGTGTATTCTATGTAATGCAGTGCATTGGATTGTGCATGGTGCGGGCACAGTCTAACTTGAGCTGTTTGCACTGCTTCTGCAGTCTGCAGTCTGCAATGGCACGCCTATTAATATTAGTTTGTTTGGGTCACCTAGAAAGTCACAACCTCATGCTGCAGCCCTGGGGACCCTTTAACACTGATACCCTGGGTAGCCCTGATACTATCTTAAAGGAACTTATAAGAGGGTAAGGTCAATTGGGGTACCAATCCATGTTTACACATTTTAAATGAAAGCACACTGCCACTGGGACATATTTAGGAGGTTCCAATGTGCTGTCAATTTGGAAACCTCTAGTAGTTTAAATGGTGGGGAAAATCTATTGGGGGGGGGGCATCTGCAAAAAGCCCAGTTTTCTAAGTCATCTGTAAGGTAGCCCCCACATGCCCCACATGGCAGGGTACAATGTATTTAAAAGGCAGGTCATTTACTTTATAGCTTTACATGCCTTGGTTGTGAACATCTCCCAAATTCATTTTTCACTACTGCAAGGCTTACCTCTCCCACAGGATAACATCAGTATTACCTTATTACATCTTATAAGTGTGTTTCACAATCTGGAAGAAAAAGGTTTGTCAAGGATTGTGTCTGTGGACTCAGAACTTAAAATCACAAGAATTGCAGTTCTGAAACTGCTTAGCCATTCGGTGCCTGCTGCCTGTCTCCAATGCACGTCTGGGGTGGTGTGGCAGCTTGGCTTGTGCTTTCTCTCTACACAGCCACAAGCAAAGGGAGATTAGGTGTTACTGATGGTCCATCCACAGCCTGAGGGGCCATCCTGGGCAGGTTGGGAGGGAGGGGCTGACACATCTGTATGAAAATGTGTTGTTATGCAGTTCCTACTAAGATAATAGTATTGCATATTTAGGATTGCAAAACTTCAGAATGTGGGAAACTGAGTACATCCACACAATCAGAAACTGACGGCTCAATTTCTGGCTAGCTCACAGTGCCTCACCTACACCCCTAACATGACTGAGATAGAAGGGGGTTAAGGCAACTTGAACATGACTCCTCAGGGAAGTTGTTGAAACAGACCTCACACTTTTGTTGTATTACTCATGCATGCTCAGGCGAAACACAGGACAGATAAGTTTTCAATACATTTAATGAACAATCAAAATCTTGCATAGAGAGAATGACCTGCGATAATTAGGCAGATGAAGCGCGCATAGTGACAAGCATAATGAACATGGTAACGATATTGAACAGCCCAAACATGGAAACTGAGTTGGAAAAGTTCTAGAGGTTCCTACCTGAGATTATACTGAGAGAATAGTGGGTGTACCTTTCCACCTGCCCAATCTATAGGATTAGCCATAGCCCCATACTTAGAAATGATATTAGGGTTCAGTGTGGATGGCAATCCTCTCAGGAAACTGGTAGATTAGAGGCAGCAGCACTGCATATCGAACACGACGTTCATCCCACAATTGTAGTGGCTGGAATGCCTCTCTGCCTCTTCCGGTCCAGTGCATCATTTAAATAATAAAATCACAATGTGTTAGAAGCACAGCTCAGATGCAATGCTATGTATAGATGTTAGAAGCTGTCTCTTAAATGAGTACCACACTAGGATATTGTGTACTGTGTTCCTAGCCTTGCGCAGAATGTACTGATTGCATGTCATTTACATGTTGAGGAAAGGCTAGCTAAAACAAGCAACTCGTAGAATATATTCCTAGAATAATATCGCACAGGCAAATTGAAGTAAAGTGTGTAAATATCTTCGCTAAAAGTGATGTAGCTAAAAAGTGTAAAATATGAAATCTAAAATGAAGCTATAAAACACGAACCAACCTGGGTCCGAGAGGTCCTCACAACATCCTCCCCTTGCTCATGAAAAAGACAGACTCTAAAAAATCATACTATAAAAGGAATAAAAATGATAATGGTGAAGCAAACAAGTGACAAATTTAAAGGTTAGTGGAGGGTTCCAAAATGTCATCCATGTTGACAATGTCACTTAAATAAACAATGGATCCAGCTTATGCAAATGGCAGAACCACTCGGCGAGTAAGTCAAAGGCACAAACATGGTTTAAGGCCTCTGCTGTGCAATGTCCACATTGGATGAGCCAGAAGGAAGGAATTTTTGAGCTACTGCATCCATATCCCTGTAAAATCAATCAAAATCTTGAACAATAACTCTGAAAATGAACCCTTAATGGGGGACATCAGCAGATTAATTTCTATAGATGGTACCAGTTGAAACAGAAACCACATAAGGGTTCTGGCTCTCATCCCACAGAAGGCTTGCTCATTCAGTAGCAGGTAACTTCCATCTGAAAGTAACACAAACAATAGGTGAATCAAGGAAATTGGGATTCCCTTCAAGTAACATGCCAAATTGGTCACTGATGCATTACAGACTCCAAGCAATGTCATCTGTTTACAAATCATTGAGTGGCTTAGAGAAGTTTTGCATTCATTACCACCAAGAAAAACCTCCTTTTCCCCACTCATAAATTTATAATCAAAGGGTAATTTCTACACCTTATGTATGAAACCCTCCGCATAGACCTCATATCTGCCTACCAGAATGTTTTTCAAAGCATGATGTAAACTGAAACCTGGAGATTGGCAGTGACATAACGCTGTGTATTAGCCATATTGATGATGGTGATTCGACTACAGTGAAAGATAACTTTTTCTAACTTTTCTATGTTAAGAATTGTGTATGTAGCACCTTTTGTTTCCATTATTTGTTCTCTACGTGTTAGATTGAAAGGCAAGAGCAACTCTTTTGTGTTCATATTCTTTCACGGCACGTGGTTTGATTTAAGAAATTGTAATGTCCATCTCAGCTGCACAATGGATGTAAGTTGACTTTGCCCATGCTGTAAAAAAGACCTGCCATTTTGTATGATGACAGTTGCAGAAGACACAATCTTATTTTGTGTTTAAAAATGAATAGACAATGTGTTCATGCTGTTGTCAACAACAGCCAAAGCTTTTTCTAGATAAGCCTTATCTATTGCCTTAATGTTCCATTTGAGTAAGCCTCTAAATGTCATTCAACATCAGAGGAGAAAAAGGTGCCTCTTTATTGCTGACAATGTGGAATGCTGCAACCATTGCTGATTTAACTTACCTATGCTGTAACTAGTGACAATCCATGTGTGCTGTGACTGTATATAATGACGGTCTGGTCTGCTAGCTTTAAAACCCTGTGAATAATTTAAAAAACATGCATGACAACCATTTGTGTGCAATGGCCACAATAACCACCCATAAGGACCTGAAAGTGTGAAGTTGGATGTACCATTTTGTACCTTACCATTGAGCTCCTCTTTGGTGTAATTTACCAGATCTTGGCAATTATTGAATTGTGCGATTGAGGGAATACTCATATTCATTTCATTTTTGCTAGACCTAGGTAAGTAATTTGCTGCAATGTGTAATTCAGAAAAATCATCTGTATTGGAATTTTACAGGCTTTAAATAACGCACCTATGCACTCCACTTGTCAATCTTTTGTTCCCCAAACGGAATATAAATCAATTTGTTTTTCCAATATTCATAGCCTTGAATACCTAGTTGGGAAACATTAATTTGAGTAAATTATTTTTCGGTTGGTCTGCATATTTTTCTTTGCTTTTGAAGGTGCTATTTTAAAATAATTAGTTGCAGGATCCGAAGTATCATGCCCAGAAAAATATGGGAATTTGTCTACATAAGTATGTGAACTACCTACTGGTGCAGTTGGACAATATTCCCACTGGGTATAATTGAAAATTATAACTGGAGTACTAGTTCTATGTAGGTAATGGTGTGCATAATGATAAAAACTAATTCACAAAACATTTCACCACATTAAGCTGAGTTCATGTTTACTTCCTCATTCTCAAATACAGTATAATATTCAAGCTCAGAAAACATTGAAGAAGTTGTCTTTACATCCCAATCATCAGATACAACACCTGGTATTATCACATTGTCCATCCCAACTGTAAAAACATAAGGAACTTGAAAAGTCTCTTTTGGACCAAAGAAATAATAGAGGACATTATCCCAAGCAATCCCTTCAGGAACAGGAACAGCATAAATGTTCACAAGGGACAGGTCGTTTTGCACTTTGTGAGAAGATAAATGGGGTTTCAGCACCTCAGCCATCAGTTCTACAACAGATCATTCTGGAAGATGATGTCCATTTATAAGCAAGAAGAAAACAGTCACAAATTCAATCAATAAAAAAGAGAAAATAAAGCAAGTATAATCCACAAACAGACCATGAAAGTATCAGAAAATTGCATTTAAGCTACTGAAGAAATGTGTGTACCATGAAGTGAAGAGGTAGAAGAATCAGAAGAATCAATGTCAACAAAGTGCCCAGGAGCACCCTGTGTAGACAGAAGTCTCAGCAAGTGAAAGAGAACTTGTAGACACCTCCAAAGGTGGTTCATCATTAACAACTCCATTACTTTGTGAAGTAGTAAAGAAGTGTAGACTTATGTAACGTGTATTTCTTGCATTTGCAATAGTAACTGGAATCAACAAAAGTTCATTTTCTGCACTTCCCAACCTAAGGTAAAAAACATTGGTGTTGTTTGATGTTTGAAGAGGTATTTCCTGTATGGTAATAAAAAAAACTACCCCCAGAGTCCTCTGGGCTTACTGTGTAGGATCGGCCACACATGCAATTTTACTTGATCATTAGTGACAAAACGTTTGTCTTCACATCCAGCAAGCAATGTCAAAATCACTATTCTGGTAACTTGAATCTCAAGAACTGGAACCGGTGCGTGGTATGGTGGGCCACATTCTTTCTTTATTGCAATCTTTTCCCAAACTAGATTCCCAACTTTTGGGATCCAGACAGTAGGTACTGGTTGTTCCTTCATTCCTTCAGTGCAACATGCATGGTAGAGCGCTCATCTCGGAAGTCTTGTAGTTCCTGTAAGATAGTAATACATTATTAATATATGTAAAAAGGTGTGTCTCCCGCAAACGTAACAGGATCATTAGGATTTTGGACATGCATGTGGATGCCAAACAGGACTTCATTCTAAGGAGCTTCTAGTGACATTATTTAATGCACTCTGGACTTCATAGAGGTGGTGGATCCAACTGTGACCTGAAACTAATACTCCAGCTGTTAAGAATTGCTTTAAGTCTCAGTCCTCTCCACCATCTTTTTCCCTCTGGGTGGTAGGTTGAGGAATAACACACAGCCACAACCAGGGTTGACTTTGTGTCCGTGTACGCTTTAGAGGCAAAAGTAGGGCCCTGGTCCGAGTGCAATATAGGTACTGCATGTGCCCCAATAACGATTTGAAAATCTTTAATAACTGCCGGTCACTGTGGACACACTCAGAGAAATCTGGAGAAAGAATCTACAGCAAGTCTAATATATTTAAAGGGACCATCTGAATTTAGGGGTCCATAATGGTCTAGATATAGACACCATAGAAGTTTGTAAGAGAATAGGAGGGGTGTCTGTGGTGGGTGCTTGATGGGGTAACCTTTTATTTGTTGTTCAAATGTTACAACTAACAACATACTGCTTTGTCTGTATGTACAGCATTTTGTAGCAGAGAATCTGTGGCTTCCACCGCAGCATGGGCCAATGCAACCCCTTAATGTGCATCTCTAACCATCTTCTAGCCTGTGTTTTGGTTGGGGATCACCAGCCCTTGGAATGGTTGCATAAGGAATGTCCTGGGCACGTACATGGTAGAAATACATTGCTGGATGCGTTTTTGGTACTAGGGGTCTTCTTGCTTTAAGCATAACAGCAGCCATTATTTCTTCATCTATCCTTGTATGGGAATGAGTAATTGCAGCTACACTAGCAGTCTTAACTGCAGATTTGGCTGCTTGATCAGGCAGTGAATTCCCTGAAATGTGTATTTCAACATGTTGGTGACTCAAGGTATGAATTGCATGAGCCTGTGGCTGTCTATCTTAAATCCTGCCACTTTTTTCTAAAGCACTTTATGCTCGACAGTATCTCTTTTGGAGTTCCTGAAATCATTTAGGCATCAATAACATAGTATTTCATTAAAAGCCTGGGCACAGTAGTATGAATCACACACTATAAGAGTTGGGAATTCAGGATCCATGTTCTTCAGTGCCAGAATTAAAGTTTGGAGTTAAGCAAGTTGTGCTGTGCAATCCTGTAGGGACTGCATGAAGGTTTGTTGACGGGGGAACTCTCCGCTCCTCATAACTCTATTTATAGCTGCGCAAGCCACAGAGTATTGGTGTTTGGTGCCTATAGCAGGCTGAGCTGAACCATTGGTATATTTAATTAATGTATTTATACTGATCAAGAGGAAAAATGTTAATAGGCATGGGATATTCTTGTTCATACCAGAGAAAATTTTGAGTCTGTGGTATAGGGATAAAACCATAATCTACATTAGTGGCAGTCAAGGAAGTAGCCCATTGTATCCATCATGGATATAAGTCTTTCACGTGTGGGACACTGGCCTTTGTGACAGCCTCTAATGCTGGATGGGACTAACAACAATGCTGTATTTCCCTCGAACCAGTGGTCTTTCCTTTATGATAGCCATCTGAACTAAAATCAGAATTCTTTCACTGAGTGCAAAACTAAGGGTGGGTGGGCTCACAAAGTTTTACTCCACAGACTTCAGTGGGGTTACATAAGAACTCTATGTGGTCCCACGGGGTTCATCCACTCTGGGCCTGCAGCTGCAATGAGCGTGAGGTGTCAGATTGGCAAAGACATCAGCAGGGCATGAGCACAGAATGTGTGAATCATGTAGTAATGAATGATCAGGGCTGCCGATTATGCACATGTAGATTTGTGTGTTTTCACCTTACATATGACAGTGATCTTTTTATTTTACTGATGAAGTAGCTGAGACAGTCACATGTACAATTTAAATTCATGCACCAAAGTCTGACTCAGCCACTGATGTGGACAACAATTATTGTGAATGCTGAGTAAACCTGCTGCCTCCATGTGCGCAGATTACTTTTCGTTGTCAGTCCACCCATGAGCTGGTTAGTCCAGAATGCACACCACACTTATTACCTGAGCTTGTTAGCCTGTAAGCCAACAAAAGAGATGTGCTCACTCCAGCACCAGGCTTTAGTGATAGATGTGCAGGTGGTGGAACAATGATGAGACAAGAATTCTGGTCTTGGCTACTTTACACAATAATAAAACAAGCAGTCCTGGGCACAACATTAGATCTCCCAAAACTTTGCTTGCATCATTCTGCTGAACTTATTAGTGATTTGAAAGATTTTAAGGGCTGCTCTACACTCAACCCATACAACTTAGAGTACGTACCTCAGACATTGGAGCAAGTTCCATGCATAAGAGGCCGCCCATTTTCTTCAGCTTCACCCAGGCTATCAAACCCTGCATAACACCAGCAATTGCGGCCGCTTCTCTGTGCACACATGTCATTTCAGCGGAAGGAGATGTGAACACTGGATTCCGGTGACATCACCCGTCACATCAGCTGCATACCATGCATGAACAACAGCCACTTTGTGTACATGTCAGTGGTCAGATAGCAATGCACTACACCAGTCACTGACAGCTGCTGCTCTTACATCAGTGGTCTGGGCAAAGATGTGTACAGGTCTCTATTGGGTGAGTGGGTCAGGACTAGAGTCCTTGCACATTTTGACCCAGAAATAAATGTTGTCAATTGCTCTTCGTGACTGATGCCTCATTCTACTTGAAGCAAAGTTTCCAGAAGCAGCAGCGTGTCAGCACCACACACGAGAACAGAAGTTCACTGTGGACTTGGAATGTCTTATTCTGTACACCAATACCACTATATAGTGGGAGGCACATAGCCATAATACTTGAAATAGAAGTCAACGAGGTGACCGCAGAACTTGTTGTTCATGTGGCCAGAGTGCTCCGCGTACCTCAACCGGACTTTTCTTGTACACAATCAATGACCTACCCAAAAAATCAGCACAACGTCCATTGAAAACACAACCAAAAACAATATGATCCCTAGAAAAAAGGGACAAAACAAGCAACGACTCCAACAGATTAAAATACAGATGATTGATCACTATTATATTTAACAAACTAAATTGCAACAGAAGCATACCATATTAAATGCAGAATTTATTTTGTAATACTGTGTTACAAGAGTAACTTGGAATTACTAAATTCCTTCAATTCCAAGTGCGGAATTGAACATTCTGCCCACTCGTACGCAAAATCCAGTTCTGCATTTGAATATAAATGTGATTTATATGCATTTGGTACTGTGTCACCTTCATTTAATGTGACATAAGTGAAGCCAATGGCACCCAGTATTATCCAGAACGCCAATTCTATTTTATTTGCATATGTTTATAATTGTTGTGGTGCAAGCATGTCAGCTTGTGGTGATCTGAGTATATGTGTATGTTCAGGTGTCCAAAGTTTACACAGTGGTTATATGTACTGTGCATAATCTGATATATATATTCTGGCAAAACTGAAGAATATCTGCAAAGGATTGCAGTTTTAATGGTATTTGTTGGTTGTAGGTGGGTGCACCTCTCAAGGAAGTGTGGTGCCTCATTTGATGACTCATATTCTAAGAAAAGGACACCGAGAAAAGCAAATGTAATTTTCTTAAAGTTGAATTTGTAGACTTGGTCAGCAAATCCCAAAACAATATGATCTACTCCGGCAAGATGAGTGTTTAGGAGATCATCCATTAGATATATGTCATTGACATGGGACAATGCTTCTGGATCAATATTTTGCAATATTGATTTTACACGGGCAGAAAACAGTTGTGGACTATTCCTATACGCTCTGCAGAGTCAACAAAAATGGAGTTGGAAGCCAAGCACAGAAAAACCGGTTAGCTCTCTGCTTTCAGGAATTATGTTTGGCAGAAAAACCTGTTGGAAATCTAAGAGTACTTTGTATTTTTTACCTACAGTATTGCTCATTAATACCTTATGATGTGAGTTTTCTATTGCAAATGTGAATTAATGGCTGTTTAAATGTCTGTAATGTCTGAAATCTAAGACTATTTGATAGGAATGATCCAAATTAGATACTGGACACAATGGGTTGTTAATGGGAGATACACAAGGTTCAATTACATCCTGGTACTCAACTTTTGAGAGAAGTTCCCTTACAGGATCTTTTCCATCATGTTTTATTGGGTATTGTGGTTGTACTTGTGGGCCAGAAAATAAGGGTATGACATCATAAGACACATCCTTATCCCAGCCCACATGGCTGCAGTATAGTGCAGAACTTGTGTAAGAGCCCATTCTGTGGCAAAGACTTGTTTTTCTTCTTTAGGAACTAGGGCCTATAAAGGTGGTAAGATTACATCTTGTCCATGAGGGAGAGTTCTTACAAACTCAGAAGGCTGATCCTTTCCAGGCAAGAGAATATCATAACAAGGTGTTAAGGTTTCCCAAAAAAATACTTTAATTGCATGTTTTATTTCCCCTTCTATCTGCATATTCAATTTATACACTCCATCTATAGTCTGGTGCAGGTGGGTGGGAAGAGTGTTCCATATTTTGGGGGAGGGGTGCGAGAATGATCTACCGCCGGTTGTAGTTCTGTGGATATGTGGGATGGTTGCGAGGGCAAGGTCGGCGGAGCGAAAATGTCAGGTCAGGGTGTAGAAGGAGAGCCATCTGTTGGGATATTCTGGTCCGGTGTTGTGCAGTCCTTTGTGAGCGTGGTGAGGAGTTTCAATGTGATTCTCTTCTTGATTGGGAGCCAGTGCAGATTTCTCAGGTGGTCTGTGATGTGGCAGTGGTGGGGGATGTCCAGGATGACGCGTGCAGAAGCACACTGGATGCGTTGCAGCCTTTTCTGGAGTTTGGCCGTGGTTCCTGCATAGAGGGCATTGCCGTAGTCCAGTTTGATGCTTACAAGGGCTTGGGTGACTTTTCTTCTGGTTTAGTGGGCATCCATTTGTAGATCTTTCGGAACTTGCAGAGGGTATTGAAGCAGGAGGAGGAGATGGCGTTGACTTGCTGGGTCATGGATAATGAGGAATCCAAGATGAATCCTAGGTTGCATTTGTGGTCGGTGGGAGTCAGAGCGGCTCCAAGAGTGGCAGGCCACCAGGAGTCATCCCATGCGGAGGCGGTGGAGCCGAAGATGAGGACTTCTGTCTTGTCGGAATTGAGTTTCAGGCAGCTGCTCTTCAGCATAAGTCAGCATACTTTGAGTTGTGAAACTAATTACATCACTTCAATGAAGATGGCTACCTGACTGCAGAGCTCTGGGTGTCACAGGCCCTGGACAGAAGAGAGGGTGCCCTGGGGGCAGTGGGGGCTGCCCTCTGTGCCCCAAGGAACTTTGCCAACAGCCTGCTCCAACCAGAGAGCTGAGAGAGGGGGCCCGCCATCGGCCCTGCTGTGTACCTCTGATGTGTGTGAGAGGCCTAGTCTGCTGAGTGCAGCAGTGGTCTCACATCCCTGCAGGGGCGGGAACCTGCTGCCTGCCTGTGCGTCCACCTGTCCTCAGCTTAATGTGCGCAGGGGGTGCGCTATAGAGCCGGTGGCCCCCTGCTAGCAACAACGCTGCAGATGATGCTTTGAGGGATCACCTCTGGATGCCCTTCTCACCCTCTCTATAGCACCTCTGAGGTCACTGAAGCTGCAGGCCTTGCCCCTCAAGGGAGGGAGGCCTGAGATACTGTACGAGGCAAAGGCCTTGTACCTGAAAAACAGTTGCCCATCAGGGGCACCACCAGGATGCAAGGACTAATATCTCTGCAATATTTAAGCCTACTGTACCTCCCTACCCTACCCTGGGGCCTGCACTATCTTCTCCAGATTGCCCCCTTCTCATTGTTTATTTCTCCTCACTGGGACCTGCAGAAGAACCAACAATGGTCCCAACCATTGACTTTACTGGTGGTGCTCAGGTTCCAGTTTATTCGGGGTGGCACACAGCACAGGTGCAAGAGAATCCAACAAGGCTAACACTTGCTTCTGCCCACCACAGCCAAACCTGCTTGCATCCCACTTTGCGCTGTCCATAAAGACTTGCTGAGTGATCTGGGACATCTGGCTGTTTGGAAGGTGGCCGGAGCATAGTTGCGTCAAATGAAGGGGACCTTCTTAGAGCCTTCGGCCCAGGGTTGGCTGCGGCACTACCTCTCCTCTGTCCTGAGGGCGTTGACAATCGGAAGATGAGTAGGAGGTGACCCAGAAAGCTTCCTCACCTTTCTTCTGCTTAAGGGTGTAGTGGTGATGATACCACCCCTCTTGGAGGTTGACGTTAGTCTCCACCCGGGTTGCTGGGCTGAGGGAGATAGGGTCAAGCACTGGACTGTGACCAAATCATCATTGGACCAGTTCCTTCTGCCATTGTGACTTGGTGTCCTGTTCCCCTCCTAATTAACTGTGACCTGTGCATCGACAAGGAACAAGGACGACGGACCCTCAGTGCACTGCTCTAATGTTTTGACCCTGGGAGTCTAGACTGGAAATGCCCAATGGCAAATCCAACGATAAATCCTCTAGCAAGCCCGCACAGCAGATTCTGTTCTCTGAAGCCCTCTAAATCTCATGCCCAATGATCTCTGTTAATGGACCACAGCTGGCGGATTTGCCCACAACCACAGTTAGCCCAGCGCAGGAGATCACCATGGAACGTAAACTTCGGGAAGTTATGGCTGTGGGTTGTTGGCTAGAAGGAATGGACTCCACTATCTCTATGTTGGTGGCTGAGACTAAATCTATTCACCTGGATGTTGCGGGTTTTCAGTCTCGTGTGACGGGCTGGAGCAACGCACAAAGTCAATGGAGGACCACCTTAACACCATGCCGGAGCAAGATCAGGAACTCCTCTTCCTCTGCAGTAAGCTCATTGACCTGGAAGCCAAGAGTTGTAGAGATGATGTCCACTTTTTTGGTTTCCCGGAAAATGTGGAGGGGTCAGACATCAAAAGCCTTCCTCCTGAACATCCTCCCCACAATTAGGACCTAGCCTTTGATCCCCCATCCGAGTTCCAGAGGGCCCACTGCCTGGGCCCGAAGTGGCCGTACAGCTCATCCCAACCCCGTCCCATTATTGCCTGCCTCTTCCGCCATCGAAAGTCCCAACAACTCCTCATGTTGGCCCGCTCCCATGGTCCATTCAGAACTGAAGGGTGTGAGATCTGAATTGCTGCAGACTTTTCAAAGGAGAACAACGACCGCCACAAGGCATTCCAGTCACTCCGCCCTTGACTTCACCAAATAGGCAAAAAATATGGACTGTTTGAACCAGGGTGAATGTGGATCACCAAAAATGGCAAGTCGAGAATCTGCATCTCTCCTTGGACGGCTTGTCGGCCCAGGCCATGGACACGACTTCTCTGAACCCATCCTCTGGGCTGTCCAATGACCCCCCCAGGTGAACCTTCTCCACATGCCTCCCCAGATGTCTGGAATCGCTTTAAAGGTGATTCTCACCACAGAGGCAAGGAGCCTGGGAGGGTTTTGAGACCCCACGGTGATAGACACCAGGTGCTTCACTTTACTCAGCAATCAGATAGAGACAAGTCTTGTTCTCCTCTGAAGCCTTCTCTTGCATCCAACTGAAATTCCTGCAGGCACATGGTTCCTATATGTCCATGAGGCGGAGATGGGGCAGTGAGAACCGCACCCATATCCCAATGGCAAGCTGAGTACTTTATTACATTCTTATATGTGAAATGGACCAGTTATGTTGTGTTAAGATCAGTGTTATGGTGCATTAGACAGCCATGTCATGCTTTACTGCTGCACTGCCTTGTCATTGCTCTGTCTTTTCTTTTCCCTTCCTCACCTATTGCCCAATTAGTGTATCATATTAGTATTATAGTGGCGCTCTGTTAGATATATTGCTCTGTTGCCTTGTTTCATACTGTCATTCACAGAATTCACACCGGTTTATGATACTTAACTGTTCAAGTTGTCCCCATTTATAAGTTATCAATATACCCTGGGCCACCGGCTCTCAATGTCACTAGCCACCTCAGTCCCTCGGCTATTGTTGGCATATCTGTCATACCCCCCACCCCCAAAATGTCAGGATCTCAAGAGAGGCACACTCTATCTGGGAACCTACTGGCCTGATGGTCACCTTGGACCCAGTGGTACCCTGTCTCGTTCCAGCTGGCTATTCCTTCTCCTCCGTTTATGAGCCATCCTTCTCATCCCTGCTCACCTTGTGCACCCTGCCTCCAGCCGGGACCCCTACAAGCACTCTTATGCAACAGGTTTTGGACCCTCAGCTCAAAGACCCAAGCTCCTGGGGCTGTGCCCCAAACCAGAGTCGAACCTTCCATCTCCTTATTCGGTTCCCTATCCTATTCTCCTATCCCTTCTCTCCTTCTCCTGATGGCCACCTTGGACCCAGTGGTACCCTGTCTCGTTCCTGCTGGCTATTCCTTCTCCTCTGTTTATTAGCCATCCTTCTCATCCCTGCTCACCTTGTGCGCCCTGCCTCCTGCCGGGACCCCTACAAGCACTCTGATGCAACAGGTTTTGGACCCTCAGTTCAAAGACCCAAGCTCCTGGGGCTGTGCCCCAAACCAGAGTTGAACCTTCCATCTCCTTATTTGGTTCCCTATCCCTTCTCTCCTTCTCCCCTCCCTTCTCCTCCACCTAGCTCTGTCCCCTTTCTCTCTCTCTTTGTCTCCTCCCTCTTATACTTTATTCAACATCCCCTCTACTTCATCCTACTCTAACTCCCTACATTTACTCCTGGTGGGCACCCAGCATCCCTCATCCCCCTCCCTGGCCTAGACTCGAGGGAGTTCTATCTCTTGTCCCAGTTAACTAGCCTACCCTCACTCTGCCACTGTCCCCTCCCTCACTTGGTGTCTCTCCTTCTTCCTATCTTCCCTTCTGTCCATCAGCCACCTGTGTCGCTGTTATTGTTGGCCAAGCCCCTCTTACCTCCAGCCCACTTCATATCCTGTCCTGGAACGTCAACGGCCTGACTCATTATGTGAAATGAAAAAAGGATACTCCCCTATCTCCAGTAAAGAAAGGGCCAACATGGCCCTCCTGTAGGAGGCACATCTTGATGACGTTGAATCCAGTAAACTGAGCCAGGATTGGGTAGGGAGAACAATATTTAGTAGTTGCCTGAATCTGCAGACGGCGGGGGTGGGACGCCTAGGAAGTGCAGAGTGGCAATTCTGCTCTGTAAAACCCTGCCCATTACTGTTAACAAAATGTGGTCAGATCCTGAAGAGAGATATGTGTTCGCTAAACTTAAGATCGGGGACTTCTCGCTGTGCGTAGGGGCCATGGGCTCTAAACGCTTGTTCCTCCTCCAAATCAACTGCCTCCTTACTGAGATCGAGGCCTCCCACTACATTATAGAGGACAATTGGAACCTAGCCCGAGACGCAGTGTTTGACAGGACCAGTACAATAGATGTCAACAATAATCATGACAGGGCAATACTGGCAGATGTGACATCAGACCATGGTTTGATGGACCACTGGAGACTCACATATCTGGCAGATAGAGAATATACTTTTCTTTCACTGTTACACAGTACTGAGTCACAACTCAGCTAATTACTAATGTCATAAAACACAGTGGCCCAAGCCCAGGGTTCTCAGATATTGGAGTGTGCTCTCCCTGATTGGTCTTCGATACTGCTGTCTATCATCACAGGCCTTGCTACCCTAGGCCGAAAGCACAGGCGTTTCGTCGTACATTGCTATCATACCACCCAGGGCAAATCACAATTACGTGGACATACATCCACTTACATACAGGACAGCAAAGGCAAAGTTTCATCCCAGAGAGTGCTGTGGGCAGCTATTTCCCCATCTCCCTTCTGTATGGGGATGTTGAAATCCTTGCCAGCCCATTTATGCAAGGTCATCCCCACCTTAATACATCATACACAAGTGTGATTTGTCTCGGGACGCACCTATAGAAACTACTTCCGTTCCCTCTCACATCCCCTGTGGGAAGCAAGAGATATGCCAGATGAAGCCTTATCCTTGTCCCTCAATGCTGAAAATGCATTTGAACATTTGGAATGAGGCTATTTGTTTGCAACCCTGCAGAATTTGCTCTGGGTGATCAATCCATAGCCAAAGCACAAATGTTCTATGATTGCCCCATGGCACAGGTTAACTGTGGCGGCTTCCTATCTGACCCTTTTCCGATATGTGGAGGGATGCGGCAAGGGTGCCCACTCTTGCCACTCTGACTTTTGCTGGCAAAGGAACCTCTAGCAGCAACTATCTGCCAATCTCCTCTCCTTACTGGAATACGCCTCCGGGAGAGGTGTGTCCAAGCTCTACTTGTATGCAGACAACATCCTCCTTACCCTGGAATACATGGGCCGATCCATCCCAGCCTTTTTAGAGATCATGGATGGTTTGGCAATCCTATCCAGGTATCGGGTAAACTGGGACAAGAGTGAATCGCTGCCCCTCTCCATCACCATTTAGGCAGCGATCTATGACTTCCCTTTCTGGTGGACGTGGTTTCAGCTCAATTACCTGGGAATCTTCAGCAACCGGGGATTAGAATGTATAATAGCAGACAATTTGGATCCACTCATAGCACGTATGAATCTGAATTTTGAGAAGTGGTCCCATCTGGGACTCTCCATGTGGGGCAGGGTACAGGTGGTGGGGATGGTTAAAATACCATGCTTCACCTATGTGCTAGGTATGCTACCCCTCCAAGTGCCCCTATCTGCCTCTCTGACTGATTGACGCAGCTATCCAAGCCTTTGTGTGGGGCTCCTCTCATCCTTAGTTATTGTCTGCCAAGCTCATTGCACTACATTCTTGCAGAGGAATACGACTCCTGTCCTTGGAAGACTATGCCCTTGCACTCCATCTCTCCCAGTTAGCATATATGCATCCCAAGGTACCGGATTCACCACAGTGGCCCATCACTGAACGACTGTAAGTATCTAGCCGGGGTGGCCTCAGTTCATTGTACAGAGTCAGTTCCACCCAGTCATGCCCTGACAATCTGATGTTGAGGGAGACGCATGCAGCCTCGGGTAGAGCGCACTGCCTTCTTGACATACTTCAACATCTCCACTTATGGGGCCACTTATGGGGAAATGTCAGCCTATGTGTCAGAGGGGACACCCTCCACTGGGTGTGATAGAAAGCAGCCAATATTGAAATTTTGGACCAGATCATTGAGAATGTTGAACTTAAACCATTTGCAAACTTACAAGAGGAATATGGTCTCCAACCACACCAGGCGTGGAAGTACCTGCAACTGTCTGCGATGTCGCATGGGAGCGAGCACCTAAATCCCTTCAAGTCTTCCCGTATTATTATAGGAGGCTGGCCTGGTTTGTAGTAAGTAACTAAAGTACTTACACCGTACACCAGGTCCCACATGATTGCAGTCTGGGTTTGGTCACTGAATTCTGCCAAGAAGCCTCGGCACATGCAAAGCTCACAGTTAGCAGAAAATGGTGTTGCCTGAGACCAGGAGGGACCTGGTGGACTCTACCCAGGAGGGTAGTCAGAGGGGGCTCCCAGCAACTCAGTGAGCTCTCAGAAGACCAGGCAGTGTGCACATAAGTCCCACAACACGGGGACAAAGAAGGTAAAAAAGGAGGCCCACACAGCACCACAACAAAGGATCCAATGCTGCCGTAGAACCACGCAGGAAGCTGTGCATCACAGGAAGGATTGCTGGAGGACAGAGCTGTATGGTTCATGAATAACTTTGTGGAATCACGCCCGGGAGTGGGCGGGGCAAAAAACCCCGCATTTGCGCCTCTTTTTAACGCCTGGGTCAGGGCAGGCGTTAAGGGACCTGTGCCCAGAGGTGCCCTCCCCTGCCCCCAGGGACACCCCCTGCCACCCTTGCCCACCCCAGGAGGACACCCAAGGATGGAGGGACCCATCCCAGGGAAGAAAAGGTAAGTTGTGGTAAGTATTTTTTTATTTTGTTTTTGTGGCATAGGGGGGCCTGATTTGTGCCCCCCTACATGCCACTATGCCCAATGACCATGCCCAGGGGACACAAGTCACCTGGGCATGGCCATTGGGCAAGGGGGCATGACTCCTGTCTTTGCTAAGACAGGAGTCATGTTAATGGCATCTGGGCGCCCCCAAAAAATGGCGCAAATCGGGTTAAGACGATTTTTTTGCCTCAGCCTGACTTGCCCCATTTTGGGACGCCCAAACGCCATTTTTCCCTACGCCGGCGCTGCCTGGTGTACGTCGTTTTTTTTCACGCACACCTGGCAGCGCCCGTCGGCTAACGCCGGCAAATGCCATTCAATAAATACGGCGCCCGCATGGCGCTTCAGAATGGCGTTAGCCGGCGCTAATTGTTTTGGCGCAAAACTGCGTTAGCGCAGTTTTGCGTCAAAAAGTATAAATATGGCCCAAAGTTTTTTAGGACCAAGGTAAAGGGTGGGAGTAGTGGTGATGGGAGTGGAGGAAGAGGATGTGGTTGTAGGAGAGTCAGGTGTGCTGTGTTTGGGTGCAGGTGATTGTGACGTAGGCTGTCGTGAGGTGGATGGCTGTTGGGTGGGTGGCTGCCTGCGTTTGTGTGTCCTGGAAGAGGGGGTGAAAGACACAGTGGGAGAGGACACAGGGGACGTGTAAATGGCAGTGGGGGTGGTGACTGCACGTGTTCGGACTGGTGTGGAGGGTGTGCTGGTGATGGAAGCACTGGCTGATGGTGGTGTGCATGCAGGAGTGAGTGTAGACGTCACAGGGAGGGAGGAGGGAGACGAGGAGGAGGGGGAGACAGAGGTGGTAGTGACTGTTGGCATGTCTGCATCTGGGTGTTGCTTGGGTGAATGCTTGTGTGATCTGTGGTGCTTGTGTCTGGATGAGCTGCCCTTGGGTGTTGAGGTGTGTGCAGGCTGGTCTGATGGTGTGGATGGGATAGGCTGAGGAACAGGAGACAGAAACAGGGTGGAGGCAGTCAGAAGAGGGAGGCTGGAAACAGGGACAATGGCTGCCGTCAGTGCTGAGGCCAGAGAATTGAACGATCGTTGATGGGCAGCCTGACCCGAATGAATGCCCTCCAGGTAGGCATTGCTCCGATGCACCTCCCTTTCTACCCCCTGGATGGCATTCAAAAGGGTAGTCTGCCCAACAATGATGGTCCTCAGGAGGTCAATGACCTCCTCACTGAGGGCAGCAGGGGTAACAGGGGCAGGGGCTGAGGTGCCTGGGGCGAAGGAGACGCCCGCCTTCTTGGGCGAGCGGGCACGGAGCGTAGGCTGAGGGGCTGCTGGGAGGGCGGGGCTGGTGCGCTGGGTGGCGGCTGTACCTGTAGAGGCGGGGGGCCCGGATGTTGCCGCCATCGCTAGGGAGCTCCCATCCGAGGACGTGTCGGTGTCGCTGGTGTCACCACCGGTCCCCGTTGTGGTGCTCCCCTCGCCCTCCGTATCACTGATGCCCTCGGTGTCTGTACCACGGCCTCCGGGTCCTTGTGAGTTGCAGCTCCCTCGTGCTCCGATGCCAATTCTCCTCCGCCTGATGATGCTAATGCACACATGCACAAGAAGAGTAAGAAAAAGGGTGGGGGGAGAAAAAAAGAAACAGGTTGAGTGCATGCAATGTCAACACCGTTGGTGGAGAGGACAGACACAGGAGCCTCATGCACTACGCTGCGCAATCAGGGTATACTACTCAGTACTTGTGTCCAGGCCTACAGGTCTATGGACAACAAATACACACATGGATGATGCAGGACCATGGATAGCTGTACTTGGCACCCTACAGAGGTGGGGGGTGGGGGCACAGGGCCATGCCTAAAGAAGAGGACTACACTACAGAAAGCGCCCAGGCCTAATGTCACCCACAAGCCTCCTCCCCCACCCAGACGCCTCCACTGCGCATATAGATAGCAGAATGTGCTGATACTCACCCCCTTGTGTCTGCTGTGATGTCCTCAAGTGCCCATCCAAATCAGGGTAGGCAAGCGCCAGGATCCGGGACATCAGGGGGGTCAGGGTACGACTGGCACCCCTCCTAGGTTGGGAGGCCATCCCCAGCAGTGACTCGGCGGTCTTCCTGGTCCCGCGGCGGATGTCCTCCCGCCTCTTGCGGCATTGGGTGCCCCGTCTGATGTGGACCCCCAGGGCCGGAACTTCCTTGGCGATGGCACGCCAAATGTCGACTTTCTGATGGCCGCTGACCTATTTGACATGTACAGGGTGGGAAAAGAAATATCATCATTTATCTGCATCTTAGATGTGATTGCCCCCCCCCCCCCAACTTTGCCATGTGGCACATGCTCTCATCTGTCGTGCGTTGCACTCCTCATTCGCTCCCCACCATCTTACCTCCACCCCACTCAACACAGGCATAGCCCATTCAATGTGCACCCAGTGTACTTACCTGTTGGTCTGGAGGACCGTAGAGTAACGCATACTGGGGGAGGACCCCATCCACAAGTTTCTCCAACTCTTCAGACATGAAGGCAGGGGCCATTTCCCCAGTCGCAGCAGCCATTGTCTCTTCCAGACCGAGGTCACAGCAGCACTTGCAGTATAGGTCCTCTCCTGTGGATGATCAGGTCTTGAGTGATTAAGCAGATAGAAAATGGCGGTCACGCCCGCGGCGGTGCGTACCGCGGCGGTGCGTACCGCGACCGCCGGCGCACATCCTCATTGGCTCCTGAAACCCATAGGCTTCAATGTTAACCAATGCGTCTTCGTACAGCGGTCTTCGACCGCCTACCGCCACGGTGTGCCACGCCAGCGCATTGACCTCACATCCCATTGTCCCACTTCACAGGTGAGGCAGCCGCCATTTCAAGGGCCCACATGGCTTAATTTCAACTGCGTCACACAGGCCTAGGCCTTGCATTGCCACACATACACGCCTTTCAATACATAGATAACCGTGTGCTATGCAAGCTGTGGTGAACGTACCTGTGATTTGCTTGACTCCATACTCCATGTTGTCCTTCCTAGGCACCATCCGCTGGGACTTGCGAGGAGAAGGATGAATCCTCGCGTGTACCGACCGCTGGTGGACCTGTCGACAATGGAAGAACGACATATCATACTACGTTACCGACTTGACCATGCCACTATACATGAACTGTGTGCCCAGCTGGAGCCAGCCCTGATGTCCCCCATCCGCCAACCCACAGGAATTCCCCCTCTAGTGCAGGTTCTGTCAGTCCTCCATTTTTTGGCAAGTGGCTCATTCCAGACAACAGTGGCCATGCCATCTGGCATGTCTCAGCCTATGTTTTCAAAGATTTTGTCCAGAGTGTTGTCTGCCCTGATGAAACACATGCGGAGCTACATTGTTTTCCCTGAGGAGGCTGATTTGCCCACTGTGAAGGGTGATTTCTATGCCCTTGGACATATCCCCAACATCATTGGTGCCATTGATGGGACCCATGTGGCTTTAGTACCCCCAAAAGACGATGAGCAGGTGTACAGAAACAGGAAAAATTACCATTCGATGAATGTCCAGGTGGTCTGTTTGGCTGACCAGTACATCTCCCATGTAAATGCGAAGTTCCCTGGGTCAGTGCATAACGCGTATGTTATGCGTAATAGCAGCATCCCCTATGTGATGGAACTGCTACAGAGACAACGTGTGTGGCTAATTGGTGACTCTGGTTACCCCAACCTGCCTTGGCTATTGACCCCAGTGAGGAATCCCCGGACCAGGGCAGAGGAACGTTACAATGAGGCCCATGGTCGAACTAGGAGGATCATAGAAAGAACCTTCGGCCTTCTGAAGGCCAGGTTTAGGTGCCTGCATATGACAGGTGGATCCCTGATGTACTCACCAAAGAAGGTGTGCCAGATCATCGTGGCCTGCTGTATGCTTCACAATCTAGCATTGCGACGCCAGGTGCCTTTCCTGCAGGAGGATGGTCCAGATGGTGGTGTTGTAGCAGCTGTGGATCCTGTGGAGAGTGAAGAGGAGGAAGACGACGCGGACGACACAGACAACAGGGACACAGTTATCCTACAGTATTTTCAGTAGCACACAGGTAAGAATCACCCACGCCATTTAACATTTACTTAAAGCCTCCTGCATCTCTACTTTGTGTATTTCCCCACAGTTCTTTTTAACTGATTTTTGATGTTCCCTTCCCTTTTCAGTGCTGTATGACCCACTGCGTGACTTCTGCTTGGTTAGCCCATGGACTAAAGCTTATTGACATCGGTATGTTGTCATCACAAATTGACTGAACATTATTGAACAGTAATGTGTAATACATTTGAAAAAAATACAGGCTGACTCCTGAATGATTTCAGTGCAATGAGTGATTTATTTATAGTGCTAGATATTGGTACATGATATTAAAACGGTGATGGGTGGGGGTCGAGTAATGTCCATGGCAGAGTCCAGTTCTCAGTCGCACAGGTGCATTGTCCATATGCCTGTGGAAGGATGGAGCAGGGGCAGTTCAAGGTTGGACAGGGTGACAATGTGGGACAGTGGGATGACATCAGGGGGGATCTTATGCTGGCGGCGGTCTTGGCATCCTACTCTGTCTTCCTGTGAGATCTCAGGTTCTGCTTGCGGGGTGGTTGTTCTTCAGCAGGAGGTGGGGTTCTGGTGGCCTGTCGTTGTGGTGGGGCCTCCTGTCCACTAGCGCCGGCGGAGGTGGTAGGCTGTTCCTGGTCCTGGCTAGTGACAGGGGCCCTTTGGGGTGCTGCCACATGGTCCCGCAATGTGTTTTCTATCCGGTTGAGGGCCTGGACTATGGTCCCCATAGCGGTAGCGATGTTCCTTAGTTCATTGCTGAACCCCATGTACCGTTCCTCCTGCTGTGCCTGGATCTCCGTGAACCTGGCCAGTACCGTCGCCATCGTCTCCTGGGAGTGGTGGTATGCTCCCATGATGGTGGTGAGGGCCTCTTGGAGAGTCGGTTCCCTGGGCCTGTCCTCTCCCCCCTGTCGCACTGCAGCCCTCCCAGTTGCCCTGTTTCCCCGGGCCTCTGTCCCCTGGACGGTGTGCCCACTACCACTGCCCCCAGGTCCCTGTTGTTGTTGGGGTGTTCGGTCAGCCTGGGGGCCCTGTAGTGGCGGACACACCGCTGATTGACGCGTCCTAGGGACAGAGGCATGGGCCCGCTGGGTGGGGGCTGTGCTGATATTCCCAGAGGGGGTTGGGTCTGCTGTGGCCTGTATCTGTGTGTGGGGAACCGACTGTCCAGAGGTCCCCGATGGTCCGGGCTGGTCATCAGGTTCTAGGTCGACAGAGCTGCTGTCCTCACTGGGGGCCTGTTCTGGGGGTGTGATGGACAAATCTGGACCCTCCGTGGCGGTGTGTTGGCGTTCGGGCCCTGCAGGGGTAAAAGAGTATGGTTATTGCTTATGTGTGTGCCATGGCGTGCATTTTGTGAGTGCCCTTGTCCCCCAGTGCTGGCATTCCCTTGTGGGAGGTGTTGTGAGGGTGGTTGGGGGGGTGGATGGGTATGTGCAGTGGTCATACATAGGTGATGGGTGTCTATGGTTTGTGTTGGCATTCAGGGGTTGGTGTTGTTTAGGGTGGGTTGTGCTGGTGAGACATTGGCAGGGAGGATGTGTGCTGGGGGGTTGAGATTGGGGGTGAGGGTGGGGGTGTGGTTTGGCATGCTGGGGGGGGGTGAAGTAGTTGAGAATCGACTTACCAGAGTCCATTCCTCCGGCTACTCCAGCGAGGCCATCAGGATGCAGGATGTTTACTACCTCTTGCTCCCATGCTGTGAATTGGGGTGGAGTGGGTGGGGGTCCGCCGCCAGTCTTCTGCACAGCGATGTTGTGCCTTGACACCATCGAGCGCACCTTCCCCCGTAGGTCGTTCCATCGCTTTCGGATGTCTTCCCGATTTCTGGGATGCTGTCCCACAGCGTTGACCCTGTCTACGATCCTTTGCCATAGCTCTGCCTTCCTGGCTATTGTGGTGTGTTGCACCTGTGTGCCGAAGAGCTGGGGCTCTACCCTAATTATTACCTCCACCATGACCCTGAGGTCTTGGTCCGAGAACCTGGGGTGTCTTTGGGGTGCCATGGGGTGGTGTGGATGAGGTGTGGGGTGGTGTTTGTGGTTATGTGCGTGGTGATGTGTGCGTAGATGTGGTGTGGATGATGATGTTGGGTTCCTGTGTGTGTTGTGCTTTGCGTTCCCCTGTGCTCTCTCGCAGTGTATTGCGCCTTCTCTCAGATATTTGTGGTCGTAGGGGTTTGTGGGTGATATGGGTGTGTGTTTTATATTTAATTGGGTGTGTTGTTTGGATGTGTCTCAGGTGTGTGTATTTCAAATTGTCCAATGTGGCTGTGTTTTGTATATGTGTGTGTATTTTGACCGCGGCGGTGTGTACCGCCAATAGAATACCGCGGTTAAAAGACCGCTGCGTGGATTCGTGGGTCAGAATGGCATGGGCGTGTTTGTGTTGGCGTGACGGTGGAGGTTTGGTCATCTCCAGTTTATCGCTGCCCGCTGATGAGGCGGCCTTCCGTGGATGTCGGGTTTTTGGCGGTTTGACAGTTGGAGGTCAGAATGACCGTGGCGGTTTACCGCGGCCGCGGCGGTAGAATGGCGGACTTCTGACCGGCGGTAAGGGCCTTTTACCGCCGAGGTCAGAATGACCCCCAATATCTGTACATTCATGGAATGATAACTCTTCCGGTTCCTGTACACCTGTTCACTCCTGTGGGGGGGGACCAGAGCTACATGGGTCCCATCAATAGCACCTATGATGTTGGGGATATGTCCAAGGGCATAGAAGTCACCTTTCACTGTAGCCAAATCCTCAACCTCAGGGAAAATGATGTATCTCCTTACGTGTTTCAGCAGGGCAGCCAACACTCTGGACAACACGCTGGAAAACATAGGCTGGGACATCCCTGATGCCATGTCCACTGTTGTCTGAAAAGACCCACTTGCAAGGAAATGGAGCACCTGAACGTCAGTGGGGACTCCAGTGGGATGGCGGTTTGGTGACATCAGGTCTGGCTCCAACTGGGTACATAGTTCCTGGATAGAGGCACGGTCAAACCTGTAGGTGATGATTAAATGTCGCTCCTCCATTGTCAACAGGTCCACCAGCGGTCGGTACACCGGAGGATT
This sequence comes from Pleurodeles waltl, assembly GCF_031143425.1. Taxonomy (NCBI): domain Eukaryota; kingdom Metazoa; phylum Chordata; class Amphibia; order Caudata; family Salamandridae; genus Pleurodeles; species Pleurodeles waltl. The sequence continues at coordinate 1,064,804,226 of NC_090437.1, forward strand.
CCGCCATCTTCTCAATTGTCCCAGCTGACGGTGCCTAGGAAGGACAACAGCGACCACAGAGTCAACAAATTTCCAGGTATGTACCCACAGCTACACAGAACACGACACCAAACACAAAACCATTCCTGTATGTGTGTTGAGTGTAGGCTTAGCTATGTGTGACGCAGAAGTAAATGAAGCCATGTGGGCCCCTGAAATGGCGGCTGCCTGACCTCTAAACTGGGACAATGGTATTGTGAGGTAACTGCACTGGCGTTGCACACCGTTGTGGTAGGCGGTGGTAGACCGCGGAGCAATGCAGCATTGGTTATCATTGGACCCTATGGGTCCCAGGAGCCAATGAACAAGTGCGCCGGCGTTGACGATACGCACCGCTGCGGACGTCACCGCCGTGGACGTCACCGCCATTTTCTATCTATTCAATCACTCGATACCTGACCTTCGAAAGGAGAGGACCTACACTGCAAGTGCTGCTGTGACCTCGGTCTGGAAGCGACGATGGCTGCTGCGTCTGGGGAAAGGGCCCCTGCCTTCACTGCTCAGGAGTTGGAGAAACTAGTAGATGGGGTCCTCCCCCAGTACACGCTACTCTACGGTCCTCCAGACCAACAGGTAAGTACACAGGGAGCACGTTGTATGGGATAGGCCTGGGTGGAGAGGGCTGGTTGTAAGAGTTCAGGGAACATGAATGCATGTGAATGCATGTGCCACATGGCAAGGGTAGGGAGGGGGGACACTTACATCGACGGTGCAGTTAGTAATGACTTCTCTTCTTCCCTTGTGCATGTCATGTAGGTCAGCGCCCACCAGAAGAAGGACATTTGGCGTGCCATCGCCAAGGAAGTCCGGACCCTGGGGGCCCACCAGAGACGGGGCACCCACTGCCGGAAAAGATGGGAGGACATTCGCTGCTGTAGCAAGAAGACCGCGGAGGCTCAGCTGGGGACGGCCTCCCAACGTGGGAGGGGTCCCCGTCGCACCATGACCCCCCTAATGTTCGGGATCCTGGCGGTGGCCTACCCGGAGTTGGATGGGCGCTTGAGGGCATCACAGCAGACACAAGGGGGTGAGTACACTATCATTCTGGGGACTTTGCGCGCTGTTGAGGGGTCTAGGTGTGGGAGGAGGGCTGTGGGTTTCCCTAGGCCATGGCGACTTCGATAGGCTAGGCCACTCCGTAATGCAGGCCATGTGGCACTCCACCCCACCGCAGTAGAGTGCCAAGTACAGGTATACATGCCCCTGTGGCATCCATGTGTGCAGATGTCCACCATAGCCATGTAGTCCAGATCCCAGGAATTGCATCTGTAGAGGCCAGGAGCACGGCGTAGTGCAGGGGGCTGCTATGTCTGTATTGTCCGCCAATGGTAGCGGTATGACATGCTCTCCCTGTTGTTTTGTGCATCAGCATCATCAGGCGGAGGTACAGTGGCACCGGAGCACGAGGGAGCTGCATCCCACATTGCCATGGAGGGCCACACCATGGACTCAGAATCCACCAGTGGGATGGAGGGCGAGGGGAGCTTCACGTCGGCCACCAGATCACCAACCAGCGACACGGACTCGTCCGCCGATGGGAGCTCCCTTGTGGTGGCGGCACCATCTGTGCCCCCCACTTCTACAGGTACAGCCGCCACCTCCCCTACCAGCACCGCCCTCCCAGCAGCCCCTCAGCGTTCGCCCCGTGCCTGCTCACCCAGGAGGGTGGGCATCACCTTCGCCCCAGGCACCTCAGGCCCTGCCTCAGTCACCCCTGCTGCCCTCAGTGAGGAGGCCATTGACCTCCTCAGGTAACTCACTGTTGGGCAGTCTACCATTGTGAATGCCATCCAGGGTGTAGAAAGGCAGTTGCAACACGGTAATGCATTCCGGGAGGGCGTTCATTCTGGTCAGGCTGCCCTTCAGTGAACCCTGCAATATCTGGCCTCAGCACTGATGGCAGCCATTGTCCCTGTGTCTAGCCTCCCCCCTCCAACTTCCTACACCAAGACCCAATCCCCTGTACCCCAGCCCATCCCAAGCACACCATCAGACCAGCATGCACACACCTCAACACACAAAAGTAGCTCAGGCAAACATAGGCACCACACATCCCACAGGCACTCACACAAGCATCACACACATACAGACACAGCAACATCCACTGCCTCCACTGTGTCCCCCTTCTCATCGTCTCCCTCCTCCCTCCCAGTGTCGTCTACACTCTCACCTGAATGCACTACATCTACAGGCACTAGGACTCGCATCAGAACACCCAGCACCACACCCCGCTCACCTGCACTCACCACCCCCACTCCCATTTACACGTCCTCTGTATCCTCTCCCAGTGTGTCTGTGACGCCCCCTCCCAAAGTACACAAACGCGGGCATCCACACACCCAACATCCATCCACCTCACGACAGCCTCCAGTACCTGCACCTGCACCCAAAACACCTAAAGTGACACCTCCTACAACCACCTCCTCTTCCTCCACTCCCAGACCCCCTCCAGCTACCCATCCCAGTGTTCGTCAGAAACTGTCCCTCTGCAAAGTTGACCTTTTTGCCCCCACCCCCACCCCTCCAATTCATCAGTCCCGTCGTAGCGCCTCAGCCAAAAAGCCTCCAGTACCAGTGGTGCGTGTTCAAGGTGTGTGGAGTGCACCGGCCACCAGGGCAGGCAGTGTGACACGGAGCCAAGGCACTGCCAGTCCACCCCCTGTAAAGGCTCTGAAGTTGGAAAGTGGCCGTCGGGACCGGCTGAAGACTCCTGGAGGCAAAACAACTAACAGGGGCCCCAGGGGGATTGCAGAGTCAGCTGTGACTCCTCCAAAGGTGGGGAAGGGCCAGAAGAAGTCTGCACAGCCTGGTGTGAGCATCACGGCGGAGAAGGGCAGCATCCTTCCCGGCGGCCGGGACGCCACCGCCAACACCGTCGTCACCAGTCAGGAGACCACCGCCATAGGCATTGCCCAGGAGGGCCCAAGTATCGTCACTGGTCATGAGACCACCGCCAGAGTCATTGCCCAGGAGGTCCCAAGTATCGTCACTGGTCATGAGACCACCGCCAGAGTCATTGCCCAGGAGGGCCCAAGTATTGTCACTGGTCATGAGACCACCGCCAGAGTCATTGCCCAGGAGGGCACAAGTATCGTCACTGGTCAGGAGACCACCGCCATAGGCACTGCCGAGGAGAGCCCAAGTATCGTCACTGGTCATGAGACCACCGCCAGAGTCATTGCCCAGGAGGGCCCAAGTATCATCACTGGTCATGAGACCACCGCCAGAGTCATTGCCCAGGAGGGCACAAGTATCGTCACTGGTCAGGAGACCACCGCCAGAGTCATTGCCCAGGAGGGCACAAGTATCGTCACTGGTCATGAGACCACCGCCATAGGCATTGCCCAGGAGGGCCCCGGCAGCCACAGCCCCGCTGGGCAATGAGGGACCGTCATGCCACACACCAATGCCCAGTCCAGAGCCTGCCATGGCAAAGCACCGCTGAACAGTCCAGAGACCGCTGAACAGGGCAAGCACCGCTGAACAGTCCAGAGACTGCCATGTCAAAGCACCGCTGAACAGTCCAGAGACCGCCATGGCGAATCACCGCTGAACAGGGCATGTACCGCTGAACAGGGCAAGCACCGCTGAACAGTCCAGAGACCGCCATGGCAATGCACCGCTGAACAGGGCAAGCACCGCTGAACAGGGCATGCACAGCAGAAGAAGGAAAAGACTGCCACATCAAGCATCGTTATCCAATGTGCAGCTGGGACTGTGACAGGACAGGAACTGTCACAGGGAGACTAATCAAGTCTGGGCACCATTCCCCCTCCAGAACCAGTGGAGACATGCATACACTACCTCAGTCCTTCACAGGATGAAGCACTCTGGGCACCAGTCCCCCTCCAGAACCAGTGGAGACATGCATCCACTACCTAAGTCCTTCACAGGATGAAGCACTCTGGGCACCAGTCCCCCTCCAGAACCAGTGGAGGCTGATATGTACTTGGGGGGAGTGGGCAAACCACCCACTGTAGAGACTTGTGAGACTGTGGCTTTGCACTCCCCAGGATGGAACAGTGGGCATGGAGCCCCGTCGTGGATGTGGCGTGGTGCTGTAATCCGGCTGAAGTGCCCTCCTTTCCCTTCCCCCTGAGGTGCCTGTTGTTTATCTCTCTGATGCCCCGGCAGTGTTCTCTCCGTTTGTGGACAGGTATCTTGTGTGGGCCTCGCCCATGCATTTTTGGCCTAGTGGTGCACGGACATTGAGATGTGCATATCTGCACTACTTCTCGTACTGTATATACCTTTGTATGAGTTTATATATATCTATATATAATTGACACATGTATATTGATACATTACAATGTTTGAACTGATTTCGTTTTGTCTTTGCATTATTCCGGGGGGGGTTGTTACTGTGATGTTTATAAATGCATTGGTGTGTGTGTTGTAATATGCAAGGGTGGCGGTGGGGGCTGGGGTGTTGCGTGTGTGTCCCCCTGACTTTTGCCTCCCCCCTCCCCTATGTCGTAGGTGCAGTACTCACCGTTGTCTTCGCCGCCGCCGCCGCTGGTCTTCGTAAATAAGTAGGGAGAGAAGGGCAGGTAGGATTTGTAATTCCGGCTCCATGGTGTCCTCCTTCCTCGTGGGATGTGTTAAGGTGAGCGTTTTCCCATTGCAGACACTGTTTCTGCCGTGTTTTTATCCACGGTGAATCCGCCCCGGAAAAGGTGGCGGATTGGCAGGTTGTGATACTTTGGGCGGTACATTGTCTTCCGCCTGTCTGTTGGCGGTGACTGCTGCGCTGCTTGCCTGTACCGCCGTGGCGGTCGGAGTGTTAAAGTGGCTGTCTTTGTTGGCGGTTTCTGCCACGGTCATAATTCCCTTTTTTTGTCCGCCGGCCTGTTTGCGGTTTTATCGCACCTTTAACACCATCCGCCAGGGTTGTAATGACCCCCCTTGTCTACAATAGCACCCGTACCCAGACTTACACTCTGTTCAAGTATTTGGATGTCTGCTCTCTGAGGTCGTTTTGTGAGACCACCAAGTACCCATCCCAACTCGCTGATCAACTAGAGCCCCCTCTCTCCTCAACCCCCCACTCCCATCACTTTCTACGCTCACCCTGCTTTTGCTGAGATAAGGACAGATACCCTCAGGACCTCCACCAGCACGGGGAAATCTGCAATGCCCAGGGGCAAGTCGACGGGCAAAGCATCGGGTAAACCAGCCCGCCAACTACTCTTCTCCAAAGCCCTGCGCCAACAGAAATACTCCCACGCAGTGGACCTTCTACCCCCCCCGCATACCAACATGGCAGATAACACGCAAGGCGCATCAATGGACCGAATACTACAGGCAATATCGGAGGTGGGTCGCGAATTGACAATGCCATGGTGGCGCTAACGGCAGAGACAAGATCTATGCGCCTAGAGTTAGCGGGCTTCCATTCGCAAATCTCTGGGCTGGACCACCCAGTGACAACAGTGGAAACCCGAGTTGCCTCCTGGACCGACAGAGACCAGGAACTCCTTCACCTTCGTAGTAAGCTAACCAATATAGAAGACAGAAGCCGCAGAAACAACCTCCGAAATCCTCTCCTACCTACGGGACACGCTCCCCAAACTAACCAACACAACATTTGATCCCCCTTTGGAGTTCCAAAGGGCGCACAGACTCGGTCCCAAGAGACAAGACGGAAAAGGCCGCCCTCGCCCAATCATAGCCTGCATGCTGCGCCATGGACAGGCTCGCCAACAGCTACAGACAGCCCGAACGCAAGGTCCACTCCGGTTGGGCACCTTGGAAATCCAACTCTCTGCTGATTTTTCCAAAGAGACTACAGAACGAAGGAGTCTTTCCCTTCGCCCTCGCCACTTAGATGTAAAATTCGGCTTATTCGAGCCAGCCAGGATGTGGATCACCAAGAACGGGGGGTCACGGACCTTCTACGACCCAGAGGACCTGAGAACATTCCTAGAGGGCCTACATGACCACACATTTCATTTCATGGAATGTAAACGGCCTAACCCATTTCATCAAACAAAAAAAAGTCCTATCGTATCTTATCTCCAAACAGTCTGACATTGCCCTATTACAAGAGACACACCTGGACAGACTTGAATCTGATAAACTACGATGAGACTGGGTTGGTACTGTCCTGTTTAGCTGTAACCCACCTTTTTCCAGTACGGAGAACACCCCAAGAAAATGTGGGGTGGCGATCTTACTGCGCAAAACCCTCCCTTTCATGGTCATCAAATCATGGACCGACCCTGTGGGTCGCTGTGTATTTGCGAAACTGAAGATTGGAGACTCTACACTGTGTGTGGGCTCAGTCTATGCACCAACGGGTTCCAAACGCCTCTTTTTTCTACAGCTCAACCGACTCCTGACCGAGATAGGGGCATTTTGCTATGTTATAGGAGGTGATTGGAACATAGCCAGAGACGCAGTACTGGACAGAACGGGACCCCTGGACTTAAGTAACAATGCAGACAGAGCCCTACAGACTGACATACTTTTGGACAATGGCCTAGTAGACCACTGGAGGCTGATTCATCCGGCAGAAAGAGAATTTACTTTTCTCTCGCCGGTACACAGTACTCAATCCCGGCTCGATTATTTTCTTCTATCCCACAATCTTGTAGCCCATACCCTTGATGATAGCATACTGGAAGTAGGCCTCTCAGACCATTCTCCAATCATTGTAGCCATCCAGTTGGGTCTGGTATCTCCGGGCCGCAAACCCTGGAGACTACCAGTCCATCGCTACCGATCCCCCCAGGGTAAGTTACAATTGCAGGAACATGGAACCACTTTCGCCCAAGATAACCTAGGCACTGTTGATTCAAGTCGAATCATGTGGGCTGCAGCCAAGGCCTCGATACGGGGACAGCTCATGCAAGATGCCGCGCTGGCGAATAAAGATAGGGAAGAGCAACAGGCGGCACTTGAACTCGACACTCGTTGATTTACTAGGCAATACACGGCACATCCCTCCCTTCCAGGGCCCTGAAACTTGGAGCGCACCCAAATGGCCCTTAATGAGCTGTATACTACCCAGGCTGAATATGCACTGCAGAGGCTACAAGGGAGACACTATGAACAAGGCGAGAAGGCTGGACGGTTGCTGCCAGCCCAACCTCGCCAAAGAACAGCTGCTCTGGCCATCCCGGCTATTTACTCCTCCTCTGGTGAAATACTGACACACCCGCAAGCTATTGAAAACAAATTTGCACTGTTCTACAGACGCCTCTATACACCGGTGACAACAGCCAGTCCGGCGCAGACTGCCACCTTCTTAGATCTTTGATCTCCCCTCCCTATCAGATGAGGACCGCAGTCTCCTGGAAGGGGAAATAAGCAGACAGGAAATAGATAGAGTCATCTCCGACCTCCCCTACCACAAATCACCGGGGGAGGACGGATTCCCTGTGGAATTTTACAAGTGGGTAGGGATAGAGGCGATCGATATCCTACACGAAGCCCTAAACGAAGCCTGTGCAACACAGACGCTGGGGGCCATATCCAATAATGCCACAATAGCCATCATACCAAAACCTGGGAGAGACCCTCTAATGTGTGGCAGCTATCGGCCCATCTCTCTCCTAAACGGAGACATCAAAATCCTAGCAAGTGTTCTGGCAAACAGACTACGCAAAGTAATACCGTCCTTAATTCACCATGCACGGGTGGGGTTTGTACCAGGTCGTACCTCTAGGAACCACCTGCGCACCCTATGTCATACCCTATGGACCTCGAGGGACTCACCGGAGACAGCGTTGGCCCTGTCCCTAGATGCCGAAAAGGCGTTTGATGGCATAGAATGGCCCTACCTGTTTGTGGCCCTGGAGAGATTTGGTCTGGGAGACAAATTTATCTCTATGGTGCGGCTGCTTTATGACCAGCCCGCGGCCAGAGTCAATTGTGGAGGCTTCCTCTCGGACCCTTTCCCTATCCGTAGAGGTACACGACAGGGTTGCCCCCTCTCGCCCCTCTTGTTCCTGCTAGCGATGGAGACCTTGGCCGCAGCCATTCGATCCTCCCCCCTCATAACCGGCCTACCATTACCCGAAGATATTTCCAAAATCTATCTATATGCCGATGACATCCTACTAACTCTCACGACTTTGAATGATCCATACCAGCTCTGCTGGAGGTCATTGAGGAATTTGCAACCCTCTCTGGTTATTGCATTAATTGGGATAAGAGCGAGGCGCTCACCCTCTCGCGAGTAACCACAAAAGCAGCACTTCTAGGTTACCAATTCCGTTGGACGCTGAAACGCCTTAAATACCTGGGAGTGCTAGTCAATCCGGGCTTGGCACACATAGTGGCGGACAATATCAACCCCCTCATTGCATGGGCGAAACTTGATTTTGCAAAATGGACCCAACTGGGCCTTTCTATGTGGGACCGAGTACAGGTGGTCAGGATGGTCACGATACCCTGCTTCACCTACATCCTGGGACTCCTCCCCCTACAGGTACCCCTCTCCACACTACGAGGCATTGATGCGTTCATTAGATCATTTGTGTGGAGCCCAATGCGACCACGACTATCACCTGCCAAGCTCCTAGCCCGCCGCTCCCACGGGGGCCTGGGGCTTCCATCGGCGGAGCATTACTCTCTAGCATTACAGCTGTCCCAACTATCCCATACATTGTCAAAAGCGCCAGCTCTTCCCCTGTGGATCTCAGTGGAAAGACAGTTGTTGTCTGCGAATGAGGGACTCAGGGGACCTTACCGTGACGACCTTCCATCCTCCACTTCAGTGAACCCTATTTTGAAGGCGACCAGGGCAGGCTGGCGAAGGGCCCAGCGACTTCTTGGGGTCCATCCCCTCATCCACGCCCAGGTGCCTCTGCGGCGCAACAGCGGACTTCGGATGGGCGGTGAGGTTATCAACTGGCTACGTGGAGGAGGGCTGGCATCCTTACCCTCTCTCAGGTCCTGGAAAACAACACGCTCAAACCCTTCCCCAGGCTGCGGGAAGAGTTCGGTCTCCAGCCGAGTCAGGAATGGAGATACTTACAACTCAAGCACTGTCTCTCCCAGGGGAATGATACTATCCGACGGGGGTCCCATTCCTCACCCATAGTGGCTTATTTGCAGCAGTGGGGGCAACATAAGGAAGTAATGGCAGGTCTCTATGACCTAATCATCTGACAACTCTACTCCCAGCCTCTCTCGGACAGGCTACGTTTGCAATGGCAAACCCGATTGCAACAATCCCTAGACCCAGATGACTGGGAAGACATCCTAGAAGCCTTGGACAGAGGTACCCGGGAGGCACGTTTAAAGTTCTGTCTCTTTAAGGTCTTACACGACTGGCACTGGTCCCGAGCGAAACTACACAGGACAGGGCTCCTCCTGCATGCGAAGTTCTGGCGATGCCCAGAGACATCCTGCGATCTGAAACATATCCTGACCTACTTTCCAACAGTTCAACCACTCTAGGACACTGTTAGTTCCACTCTGTCCGAATCTATGTTACTCCCGTCACCACTCCCCGCCTCCCTCATACTCTCACAAGATGCAACCTCCCTACCAGATTTCTCTAGACCACACAAAAGACTGCTGCACACTGCACTAGCCACTGCAAAAATTTGCATACTCCGTCAATGGCAGTCAGAGGCCCCCCCAACCCCAGAAGAATGGATTGTAGCCATGACCCGCACGGCATGCGTGAGAGAATCATCTATTACCTACAAGACCAAGCCCAAGTATTAACTCAGGTGTGGGCTCCCTTCCTTACAGTGGGAAGATAGCAAATCACCCGGAATCACCCCCCCCTCTTTCCCTCCTTCCTCCCCTCTCCCCTCCCTTCTCTCATCTACCCCTTCCTTCATCTTCTGTCTTTTTATTTTTATTTTCCTTACTAGTCCCTCCCCTCTCCTCTCTTTTATTTTCTATTCTAATTCCCTTTTCTCTCTTTTTCTTTCTTAACTTCACTAGAGGCTACATACTGATCTTCCCTATCATCTCCAGTAGACCTTTTTCGCAGATCTCTCTCTACGTGCCTTTAGAAGGACACCTAGTACCAGCTCAAACTGGCCAAGCGTCGACAGGAGATCCAAGTCCCATTATTTTCACCGTGCAGCCACCTTGACAATTCGCAGCCCTAGAGTATACTACTGTCTAGGCGTTGTGACCCTCAAGGTAAAGATGTCCGGCTGAATGCCCCGCGGCGCAGGCGCTTTTTGACCTGCTCCCCATCCAGATATCGACACAGTGAGAAACCTATTCCGTATCCCTAGGAAACCAGGTGACCCCGCCCCCAAGTCCCTGCTGCACGACTAGCTTGCTCATTTGCTTCCCCTCCCTATCCTTCCTCGCCTACATCCTGGGTGGCCGACGACACAACACCTTGTTTATCCACTTATTTGTTTACTCTCTATTCCTTATCCCTACCTACATCTCTCTTAATCCCATTTCCCCATTGCACGCCTGATTTGAACAGTATATTATGTCTTCGTAGTACGAATGACAATATCCCATTATCTTATCTGTTTTCCTTATTCTTTGATGTACAATTGCTTATAAACGCAGGGACCTTGATCCCACTTGGTTTTGTATCATACTGCAGTGTTTACAATAAAATCATATAAAACACAAAAAAAAAAAAAAAAGATATAGCCATCCAGGATTGTGATGGCGATATCAGTTCCAGAGGTAGGGCTGGTCCAGGTCTCAGTTAGGGATGTGATGTCTGGACGGGCAGAGTCGATCAGGTCCCAAATTTGGTTGGCATGCTTATTGAAGAGGAAATTGTTGAGTTAGGCATCTGTGCTTCCAGGTGTGGGGTGTTCTGGCTGATTGTGGCTGTAGCTGAGGTTGCAGTTCCAGCAGGACAAAGGTCCATGGGTATCTTTGGGAGATGCAGTGCAGCAGGTGCTGAGACATACGCTGTTAAGGCATTGGAGGGTCTTGGCATCGTAATGAAGGGTGGCCAGTAAATGGCTTACTGGAAATCCAGAGTTCCCGGCGCTGTCCAGGCGCGGTTGGGCTCAGATGGCTTGCATCTGGTATGCCTTTGGGAGGGAGAGGGGTGGGGCCACAGGGATGAGACACAGGCAGGAGCCTTAGGGTGGAGGAGGGCCTTAAACTGAGAGTCAGGCAGGCTCTCAGTTTGATCCAGAGGCAGCAGCAGCAGGAATAGCTTGGGAGGGCAAAAGACGCTGACCAGAGGTCAGTAGATTTACCTTTTCACAGCACAACGGCCACAATTAAGAAGGGGAGGGAGGCAGGGGTTCGGTCAGCTGTGAGGCGGGAAGGCGGGAAAAGCACTTTGTGGGTTGAGCAGGGCAGAGCCTCAGGGCAGCGCAGGAGTTAGAGGGAAAGACAAGATAGAAGAGAGGAGACAGAAAAAGTAAAAATACAAAAACGATGTGAAAGGCAGAGGTAAAGGCAGAAGTGCAAGCAGGAGTAAGGAGAGAAACAGAGAGAGACTAAAGATACTTACTAGGAGATGCAGGAAGGAGCCTGTGGATGGAGGAGGGCCTCACATTGAGAGTCAGGCAGGCTCTCAGTTCATATCAGAGGCAGAGGCAGCAGCAGGAGGAGGAGCTGAGGAGGGCAACAGAGGCTGGCCAGAGGTCAATGGAGTCGCCAGACAGAGTTTGATGTGGAAGACTGGACAGACATTATGGTGGCTTTACACAGGGGTTCCTCGGGAAGCCCATTTGAAGTTTTGTCTCTTTAAAATAATCCATAACTGGTACTGGACTCCTATGAAATTGCACAGAATAGATCTTTTACGTCACACAAATTGTTGGTGATGCACAGATCCAGTACGACCTAACTCATATCCTTTGCGACTGCTCTTTGATCTAACCCCTCTGGGAGGCAGTGGGCTCCACCCTCTGTACTTTCTTGGACCTTTGGATGCAACTCTCTTCCTCTTCCATACACCTTCATGATATGGGACACCTCCTTGATCTTTCGTGACCGAAACGCTGCCTATTGCATACAGCTCTTGCAGCGGCCAAGAACTGCATCCTCCGTCATTGGAGAGCACATTCGGTGTACCTTTCTGTCGGTCCAATTTATAGGATTGGTAGCCCCATACCTTGGAATGGAATCAGGAGTCTGCCTGTAGTGTGGTTGGCAATCTTCTGAGGAAGCTGGTAGATTAGCACCAGAAGATCTGCATATCAAACAGGTTTTCTCCCATGATGGTTATGGCCAGAATGCCCCTCAGCCCCTTCTGTGTCAGTGCATCAATCACACTGTGTTAGAAGCACAGCTCTCACACAATGCTATGTCACAATGCAAGAAGCTGGGGCGTGGTCTGGCCACGGAGGAAGATGACCGACTGAAAGGACATCTCTGCGGAGCAGTGGGACTGGAGCGGAGAAGTGAACGGAGAGCGCTGCTGCAGGGGGAACGATTCCCAGGGGCGAGGCAAGTCTCCCGTACAATCTGCATCATTTAACCTGGTGCCACCCCGGAGTGCTTGGAGAGGGGCAAGTGCCGGGAGCCATAAAACTGCTGTGCCCGGTGGAGGGCGCGTGGCGTGGGGAGGCTGGAGGCTGGTCGGGCCTCCACCTGGGGCTTTACTTTAGTTTTCCTCCAGCCGCCCCACCATTTCCCACTGGGAGGACTCCTTCCTTCCTTCCCCTGGTGATGCCGGGGTCCTCCTAAGCAACCCGTATCACACAGGACAGGCCCATCTGAAAATGAGGAGGACGGGGGTGGCAGCCAGGCTGAAGGGACGGCCCTTCTTCTTTTTTCTCCTTCCAGCACGGGGGGCCATCTCATCTCATCAGAGCTAGCACGCGCGCTGGACAGGACACCCCCCCACACTGTCAGCATCGCCCATGGGACCTTGGCTGCATGGTCCCCATCGGAGCAGGATTTGGCATCGGGGTGAGGGTCGTTTTTGGGGCCGGAGTGGAGCCCTACTACCACAGACGGAGACTGCATGGCCTATTGTGGTGACATTACCCTATCTGTTCCCCTGTCCTCCTCCAGTTGCCACTTTGACTTCTGGAGGGCACGCCGGCCTTATTGGAACCCTTTCATTTTAACATTGGCCAACGCACTTGCCTTCCTCCCTCCCCCATCACTGAGCGCAACGGGTGGGAAGGGGTGCAACAATAACAGCTCAGAACAGATCCACATCGGACTGGGCAACATGTGAGCACTGCCTCACGGGATTCTCATAACCCTGAGCTCAGAAGAACGAACTCCCTTTGCTGGCATATCCCCACAGGAGCATACTTCTCACTGGATTGAACCCTTTTCTTTTCTTTTTTTCTTATCTCTATGAGCACAGACTATGCCACAAGTTCCGCCTGATGTGTGACAAACACTAGGTGTTTGGTTCAGTGAGCAGAGACCCTTCATTTTCTCACCCCTTCATCGTGGTCTGCAGACTGTGACCTCCTTTACCCGTGGAGGAACACTGTTTTGGTCATCGGTGGGCCAGAGATGCTAGGCAGCAGGTCGTCAGCCAAGATCTCAGCCAAACCAGCAAGGCAGCTGCTCTTCTCTGAGGCCTTACTTCACTCAAAGACATCATCCCCCTCCTGGGTGGCCCAACAGCCTGCCCGGAACCACACCATGTCGGACACAGCTCAGGAGTCCACCATGGATCGTATCCTCCAGGAGATATCAGCGGTGGGTCGTAAGTTGGAGGGGATGGACAATACAATGGCCTCATTGACAGCAGAAACAAAATCCATCCGTCTGGACATCACCGGTTTCCAGTCCCACATGATGGGGCTGGAACAAAGGGTGTCCATGGTGGAAGCCCAAGCTGCCACCTCCTGGGATTGGGACCAGGAACTCCTATATCTTCGCAGCAAGCTGACCGGCTTAGAAGACAGGAGCCGGAGGGACAACGCTCGATTCCTAGGGTTCTCCGAAGCAATCGGGGGCGAGGATATGTACTCGTTCTTACGGGAGACGCTGCCCAAAGTCACGGGCATAAAGTTCGACCTTCCCCTGGAGTTTCAAAGGGCTCCTAGGCTTGGTCCCAAGAGGCCCGATGCGACCGTTCGCCCCCAGCCGAGCATAGCCTGCCTCCTCTATCACATGCAAGCCCGGCAGCTCATACAAAGAGCACGCACGTATGAGCCCTGTCAGATGGACTGTCAGGAGATCCGGATATCAGCTGACTTCTCCAAGAAAACCAGTGAGTGCAGGAGGGTATTCTTGGCCCCCCGACCCAGGCTATGCCAGATGGAGGTGAAATATGACCTGTTCCAACTGGCCAGAATGTGGGTCATGAAAAACGGTGTGTCCCAATACTTCTACGACCCAGAGGGCCTACAATCTTTCCTAGATGACCTGCTACCTATGGACACATCTGCCCCAATCCCACCTCGAGGCTCACTTGCAACGGACCAGAAGGCACAGCCTCATGGGCCCGCCCCAGGCTCAGACCGCCACTCTACAGCCTCCCACCCCAGAGGACGAGACTTGGAAAGACTCATGAACAGCCATGATGACAGAGGGCAGGTGCTGCATGCGGTGGCACTCCACACACAAGTGGCGGACAGAGACAGGTCTTGCTCCCCTCTGAAGCCCCCTGTGGACACGTATTGATCTTGCTGATTCTGCTGGGCCATGGGATGGTACATGGACGGAGGCTCCTGACACTCCCGGATCTTGACCAATAGACACTTTGCTGCTCTGATGGACGGATGAGTATCGGTTCACTTTGCTGTATAATGTTGGTTGTGTATTTGTTATAGTGCCACAATGTTCTTTTGTGGGCCTCATAGATACACCAAATAAGTTTATAGGGTTGCCCAGCGCCAGTCAGGACAGTTGGTACTCTAGACCTTGTGCCCTCTGCGGTCTTGGTAACCCCTTGGTTTGTTAGTTAATCTGTCAGCCTATCTCGCATTAATAACTGGCTGTTCGTTTGATTGTTTGCCACATATATGTACCTTGAGTGATTAAGGGATGTGTGCTAATGTAGCTATGCTTATTTGGTCATGCTATGTACTTCTCCTTTGCCTCCTCTCTGTGCCCGGGCTCTGCTTTGCTCCGCCCACTCCTTCCCCCCTTTTTTCTCCTCCCCCGGGGCACAGGCGTCGACCTTGTCGCCATAGTGGCCCCTCGGCGCTCCTTCTCCCTCCTGCCCCCAGGGGGCCTGCTTGGCTCACTGTGGCGCTCTCCGACACGCTAGCCCTGACTCTTATCGAAGGCTATCGTGTAGAGGGACTCTGCTCCCAAGGTGCTGGGACATTCACATTCATACATGGGGAAGGCTCTGCGCCGTGCTCCCCACTCCCCTGGCTGGGCTCCTGCTGGTCAGGCGTAGGGGCTCTTAGGGTTTAGGCATAGACCCGAAGATTACAGTTTAGGACCCTTGGGGCTCTTGTTTTGCTCCAACCTTTTCTTCCGCTTTTCCTTTCCCTTCTTACCCCCACATTTCTCCCCTCTCCCCCCTACACTGGCACTAGCTCTGTTATTACTGTTATATAAGTTTCATTTCGTCTGTTTGTCCTCTCCTCTCTCCTCCCCTCTTCTGTATCTTCTCTTCTCCTTCCCTCTCTCTTTCTCCTCCCGCTGTTCTTCCCTTCCCTTATTCTCCATCTCCCACCCTCTTGTTCCCCTCCTTCCTGGTGTCTTCCTCAACCTCATCCCCTTCTCCCCTCATACCGCGGCCCCCTTTCCTTTCTATCCCCTCTCTTTTCCTACCTTCCCAACTCCTACATACTAATCCTCCCTTTCCCCCTCTCTTCTCGACGGCTGGAACCCCTTGGACTCTACACCACCTTCTCGCCTCACACCGCTTCACACCTCCCCCCACCCGTTATTCCTTTGGCTTTTTATTACATAGGTTTTAATCTCCCCTCCATCTGCTCCTCCATTTCCTACATACCACCTACCCTAGCCGCATCGTCTAGCCCTCTATTATGGCTGGACACTCCCCCTGCCCCACTGAGAGTTCTCTCTTGGAATATCCATGGCCTCACCCATTTCATCAAAAGGAAGAAAATACTCTTATACCTCAACACTAAGCGGGCTGATATCGCTGTCCTCCAAGAGACCCATCTGAACAGCATTGAATCCGACACACTGCGGTGGGACTGGGTGGGGACTGTGTTGTCTACTCACAGCCCTCCCCCACTGGATGCTGAAGGTACTGAGTTGCGAAAATGTGCCGTTGTGATCTTACTACGGAAAAGTATACCTTTTATTGTCATTAAATCATGGATCCACCCGGAGTGACGATACGTGTTTGCTAAACTGAAACCGGGGGGGGGAGGTTCTTCGATTTGCGTAGGCTCCATGTATGCCCCAACTGGTTTGATGAGACAATCCTTTCTCCACATCAATCACCTCTTGACGGAGATAGGGGCTACCCGATACATTATTGGGGGAGACTGGAACCTAGCTAGAGACGCAATATTAGATAGAACCGGACATTCGGATATCACTAATAATGGAGACAGGGCCTTACAGTCTGATGCTATGCAAGATAACGGACTAGTAGACTTCTGGAGGCTGACATATCCCCAAGATAGGGAATACACCATTTTATCCCCGGTCCACAGTACTCAATCTTGACTGGACTATTTTCTTATCTCATATGGTATCGTGGCACTCGCGCAGGACACTCGCATATTAGACGGAGGTCTGTCGGACCACTCCCCAATCCTTTTGGTTATCCAGCTGGGCCTGATGTCTTCTGGGCGCAAACCATGGCGATTCTCTGTCCATTGCTACAGAGCCCCTCAGGGGAAGGTGCAGATACAGGCGCATGCATCTACTTACATCCGAGACAATGTCGAATCAGTGTAGTCCAAAAGGGTTATGTGGGTGGCGGTGAAGGCGACTATACAAGGTCACATGATGCATGATGCCGTGCTGGCAAATAAGGACAGGAAAGCATGGCAAACGAACCTAGAAACTGACATCAAGAACTTGATACGCCAATATACCGGGCCGAACCTCACGTAATCATCTCCGTAGCCTCTGCCATACTCTCTGGAGGGCTCAGGCCATGCCGGAGGCTGCACTAGCATTGTCCTTAGATGCGGAAAAGGCATTTGATTGCATAGAATGCCCGTATCTGTTTGCAACTTTGAAGAAATTCGGGTTGGGCGACCAATTTATATCCAAAGTCCGAGTCCTATGGCGTGGGTCAACTGCAGGGGTTTTCTTTCGGATCCCTTCCCCATCTGCAGGGGAACCCGACAGGGTTGCCCACTCTCCCCCCTTTTGTGCCTCATAGCGATGGAGCCGCTGGCGGCTGCCATTCGCGCCTCCCTGCTGGCGGCGGGTCTCCATCTGCCGAGGGGCACTTCCAAGCTCCATCTGTATGCGTACGATGACCTGCTGACACTAACTGACCTTGAACACTCCTTACCAGCCCTGATTGGGATTATAGATGGCTTTGTACCCATATCTGGACACCAGGTGAATTGGGAGAAAAGCAAAGTTCTCCCCCTTTCACGGGTGACGACGAAAGCAGCACTCTTGTGCTTCCCGTTCCGTTGGACCCCGAAGCACCTCAAATACCTAGGAGTCCTAGTCAATCGAGGCCTAGAGCGTATGGTGGCAGATAATCTGAACCCCCTCATTGCACATATGCGTCTGGACTTCGAGCAAATCCAGCATTGTATGCGTCAACACACTGACACTATCCGACGGGGGCTGCAGCCTTCGCCCATAGCTTACCTGAAGGCCCAGGGGAAACACAAAAGAGTAATGGCTGGTCTTTACGAGGTCATCACAAGTCACCTATACTCATACCCTATACTGGACACCTTGAGTATCCAATGGCAAACTCGCCTTCAGCAGGTTTTTGACGTGGAAGACTGGGCGGATCCGGTGGACACGCTAGACAGAGGCACGTGTGAAGCCCGCTTAAAATTCTGTCTCTTCAAGGTCCTACACAATTGGTACTGGACCCCGGCGAAACTGCACAAGTCCGGCCTCCTCCCACACTCAATGTGCTGGCGTTGCTCAGAAACCCACTGTGATCCTCTTCATGTCCTCAGCGGCTGTCCATCAGCCCGACCTATGTGGACAGTTGTAGAACACAAACTGACGGAATCCATGTCGCTCCCAACTCCCTTATCCCCCTCTCTTATCATGCTACATGACATGAACTCCCTCCCGGCTCTAACACGCCATCAAAAAAGACTATTACATACAGCCCTAGCAACGCCGAAAAAATGTATCCTACGGCACTGGAGATCTGTCACCTCCCCCACGCCTTAAAAATGGAGGGTGGCAATGACTACTATAGCTCAACACGAAAGAATCATTTATAATCTTCAAGACCAGGATGCCATCTTTACTCAAGTGTGGGCCCCCTTTCTCTCAAACATCCCGGGTACGCCGCCATCATCTCCGATCTCCAGCTAACCCTCCGTACATCCCAATCCATTCCCCCCCTATTCCGACTTTCTTCTTTTCTTTCCTTCTTTCTCACCCCCCCTTCTTTTCCTTTTTTTTTCCTCTTCCCCATTCTGAGGCCGCTGTCATTGCTCACATGACCTCCTCTTCCCCACCCCTCCCCTCCCTTTCCCTCACTCCTCCCCCCCATATTTTATCCATACCCTCCTCTGTTTCTACAATGTCAGGCCCCCCTCCCCTTCTTACCCCATCCTCCCCTCTCTTCCTGTTCCTTCCACTCGTTTCTAGCCCCCCCTTTCTTCCTACTTCACCCAACCCTTGCACAAGTTGGAGATACATCACCTTTCCCTGCAAAGTCCTTCACAGATTGCTGTCTTCCCTTCCCGTTGAAAATATCTTACTTTGGTGGGCTCCGACATGGGACGCTTTACACTTGCATAAGTTCTGCAGAGCCTTTACCCATGTAGAGTCCTATGGCTGCTATACCTCATAGCGACAAACTGGCCTAAAACCCACATTCCCTCTCTACCATTACCCCCCACCATGTTGATTTCATTTTCATTATTGTTGTTATTACTTATTCCTGCTTTCGCCTTTGCCATCTTTTCCCCACGTCTGCTATGTCACACGTACTGTTGCGCGCAACTATACTTTTGTCTATCCGGACTGCCTTGAATCGAATTCTCTAGGTTTTACGTCCTATGGTTAACAATGTGGGGAACCTGTGATTTATTGCCCTTTGTTTATTTTTGCTTATTATTGCTGTGTAACGATATACTCGTATTGACATTCTTAACCAATAAAAAATTGCAACACAAAAAAATAAAATGCAAGAAGCTTATTCAGAATGGGCATTGTAAGCACTAGGATATTGTGTACTATGTTCCTAGCCTTGGACAGAAGGTAGTTATTAAATAGGGATTAAAGGTTGCATAAAACAAGCAACTTGTGCAATATATTCCTACAATAATATCATGCAGGTGAAGTAAAGTGTATAAAATGTCATTGCTAAAAGCAATGCAGCTAATAAGTGCAAAAACAGAAATCTGAAATATATCTAAGAAACAGGGGATCTCACTTGAGTTCTAGAAGTCCTCACAACAGTGTTCTACCCCACACAAAGAGAGGCATACTCCCCTGTAGTGAGTCTGGATTCAGGGCAGAAAG
Source organism: Pleurodeles waltl (assembly GCF_031143425.1). Lineage (NCBI taxonomy): Eukaryota > Metazoa > Chordata > Amphibia > Caudata > Salamandridae > Pleurodeles > Pleurodeles waltl. Next base: position 1,064,823,708 of record NC_090437.1, read on the forward strand.
GGAGGACCTCTGTGCACTTCAAAGACTTTTCCTTCATGTCTCCCCCACTACTGGATCTCTAACACCACCAAATCAGTATATTTATTGATCTATGGATACTCTGCAAGGGAGAAGAGGTGCTTTGCTGATACAAGGACTGTCACTCTGCTGGACTCTACTAAATTCTGGCTGGACTCTTGCTTTGCTGTGCTGACCTGCTGCCTGCTGCCATCTTGCCTGGGCGTGCTAAGGACTAGACCTATATCTCCACATCCCAGAACCAAAGTGACTCCAAGGGCTTGCTAGTTTGCCTCCTGTATTTGCACTGATACAACAGACTTCCAAATCACCTGATACAGCTCTTAGACTAAACTTCAATGAGTTCCTGAGCCCCAAAAGGCACCTCTCTGGTCTTGGGTCCTTGGAAGTAATGTTTTTGCTCCTGAAATCCAGCTTTTGGGGTCCTTGTGACTGAGAACAGGACTGTTCACAGCAGATTTGTGCTGCTCGCTCAAAGAACTAGCAGGAGCCACCACTAGTTTGTCTCTCTGCACAGCAAGTACTGAGGCCTGAGCCAGCCCATCCAAGATTCCCAGATGGCTACTCACACCCGCAGACCACCACTAGTGACGCTATCCTTGCTCCTGGCGAACATTTTCTCCACAAACAGGACCGTTGGCCAGTCGTTGAGAAGGTAAAACTTCAGCTGGATTTACCTGGGACTGAATCCAACCTGTACTCCATCGCAGTCAGTCTGAAGTTCTGGATTTAACCCAGCTTTGCATGACCAGATATCCAGAGTTCGTACGTTATGCTTCTAAGCACTGTATTGTATTTTAATTGTTGAACATTCATATGTCCACTTCTATTTATTGGATTGTGGTCACTTTCAGCTTGTTTTATTCATTAAATTAAGTGTGGATTATTTTTGTGTGCTGTTGTCACTGTTTTACTGTTTGAAGTGTTACACAAATATTTTACACATTGCCTTACGTTAAGTCTGACTGCTTTGTGCCAAGCTACCAGAGGGTCAGCGCAGGTTAATTTATGGTATGTGTAGGAGGCTGGCCTGGCATATAGTGGGTACCTTGTGGTACTTACACCTTATGCCAGGTCCAAGTATCCCTTATTAGTAGATTAGTAGTGTTCTAGCAGCTTAGGCTGATAGAAGTAGCTATAGCAGAGCAGCTTAGGCTGAACTAGAAGACATGCAAAGCTATTACTATACCACTTATATCACTTAGCACTATATCATAAGAAACAAAATACTCAGAGTTACTAAAAATAAAGGTACTTTATTTTAGTGACAATATGCCAAAAGTATCTCAGAGGATATACTCCCTTAGGAGGTAGGTAAAATACACAAAATACACATACAGCCCAAAATCAGGTAAGTAAACAGTTAGCAAAGTAGTGCAAATACTGTAGACCACAATAGAATTCTACAGGAGACAATAGGCCTAGGGGCAACACAAACCATATACACCGAAAGTGGAATACAAACCACAAATGGACCCCAGGCCTAGTGTAGTATGTAGGAGGTCACTAGAAGTGTAAGAAAACACTAAGGGTGTCCAAGATAGCCCACCACAAGACCCTGAAAAGTTGGAGTAAATTTACCCTAGTACCCAAGAAATACAGTAAAGTCGAGATAGGGGATTCTGCAAAGACAACAACTGACTGCAAAGCCCTGAAGACGGATTCCTGGAACTGAGGACCAGCAAAGGAAGGGGACCAAGTCCAAGAATCACGCAAGTGTCCAGGGTGGGCAAGAGCCCACTAAACCCCGAATGAAGGTGCAAAAGGGCTGCCTCCGGGTGGAAGAAGCCAAAGATTCTGCAACAATGGAAAGTTCTAGAAACTTCTCCTTTAGTCAGAAGATGTACCACGGCGTGCTGGAGGATTCAGAGTTGGTTCCATGCATAAAGACTGCACACAAGCTTTGCTAGCTGCAAGAGTCACAGTTGAAGGTTTTGGGTGCTGCCAGGGCCCAGGAAGGACCAGGAGGTCGCCCCTTGGAGGAGGAGACAGAGGGTACACTCAGCAACACAGAGAGCCCATGCAGAAGCAGGCAGCACCCGCAGAAGCACCTGAACAGGTGTTCAGAAGTTCTGAGCACGGCGGTCATCTTAGCACAACAAAAGGGAGTCCCACGAAGTCGGAGTTCAACTCAACGAGTTGGGCAATGCAGGATGGAGTGCTGGGGACCTAAGCTAGGCTGTGCACAAAGGAAGTCTTGAAAAAGTGAACAGGAGCCCTAGCAGCTGCAGTTCACGCAGTACACAGGATTACTGTCTGGCGCAGGGAGGCAAGGACTTACCTCCACCAAATTTGGACAGAAGGGCCACTGGACTGTCAGGGACACTTGGATCTAGCTCCTGTGTTCCCGGGACCAAGCTCCTCAAGATGAGAGGGGACCCAGAGGACCTGTGATACAGAAGTTTGGTGCCTGTGTTGGCAGGGGGAATATTCTGTCGACCCACGGGAGATTTCTTCTTGGCTTCCAGTGCAAGGTGAAAGCAGACAGCCCTCAGAGCATGCACCACCTGGAAACAGACGAGAAAGCCGGCAGGATGAGGTGCTACAATGTTGCTGGTATTCTTCTTGCTACTTCGCTGTGCTTTTGCATGCGTCCTGGAGCAGTCAGCGGTCGATCCTTAGCAGAAGTCGAAAAGAGAAGTGCAGAGGAACTCTGGTGAGCTCTTGCATTCGTTATCTGATGAGAAACCCACAGGAGAGACCCTAAATAGCCCTCAGAGGAGGATTGGCTACAGAGAGAGGTAAGCACCTATCAGGAGAGGTCTCTGAAGTCACCTGCTGGCACTGGCCACTCAGAGGTGTCCATTGTGCCCTCACAACTCTGCATCCAAGATGGCAGAGGTCTGGGACACACTGGAGGAGCTCTGGGCACCTCCCCTTGGAAGATGCTGGTCAGGGGAGTGGTCACTCCCCTTTCCTTCGTCCAGTTTTGCGTGAGAGCAGGGCTGGGGGGATCCCTGAACCGGAGTAGACTGGCTTATGCAAGGAGGGCACCATCTGTGCCCTTCAAAACATTTCCAGAGGCCAGGAGAGGCTACTCTTCTCAGGCCCTTAACACCTATTTCCAAAGGGAGAGGCTGTAACACCCTTTCAAAGAGGAAATCCTTTGTTCTGCCTTCCTGGGACTGGGCTGGCCAGGCCCCAGGGGGGCATAAACCTGTCTGAGGGTTGGCAGCAACGGTAGCTGCAGAGTAAACCCCGGAGAATTAGTTTGGCAGTACCCGGGCTCTATGCTGGAGCCCCGGGGATGCATGGAATGGTATGGGGGGGACAATTCCATGATCCTAGACATGTTACATGGCCATGTTCTGAGTTACCATTGTGACGATACATATAGGTATTGACCTATATGTAGTTCACACGTGTAATGGTGTCCCCGCACTCACAAAGTCCAGGGAAATTGCCCTGAACAATGTGGGGGCTCCTTGGCTAGTGCCAGGGTGCCCTCACACTAGGTAACTTTGCACCTAACCTTCACTAAGTGAGCGTTAGACATATAGGTGACTTATAAGTTACTTAAGTGCAGTGTAAAATGGCTGTGAAATAACATGGACATTATTTCACTCAGGTTGCAGTGGCAGTCCTGTGTAAGAATTCTCTGAGCTCCCTATGGGTGACAAAAGAAATGCTGCAGCCTATAGGGATCTCCTGGAACCCCAATACCCTGGGTACCTAGGTACCATATACTAGGGAATTATAAGGGTGTTCCAGTGTGTCAATCAGAATTGGTAAAATTAGTCACTAGCCTGCAGTGACAATTTTAAAAGCAGAGAGAGCATAAACACTGATGTTCTGGTTAGCAGAGCCTCAGTGATACAGTTAGGCACCACACAGGGAACACATACAGGGCACACTTTATGAGCACTGGGTTCCTGGCTAGCAGGATCCCAGTGACACAGGCAAAAACAAACATACATACAAGTAAAAATGGGGGTAACATGCCAGGCAAGGCGGTACTTTCCTACAGTATGTATCTGACTTACCTTGACCAGGATTGTGGTTCCTGCTTAGGCAGGGTGCCTAACACTATGTCAAGTATGATTGTCACTGATTGCTAGTATGTATCAGTGTTCCAGTATGGGCCACTCTTAACTCTGTAACAGTCAGAACTTCTGTTTGTTATGGAAATACAACTACTACAAAGGATACTTAGATTGTCATTCTGACTCCCACAAACATGTTAACAATGAGCCTCAGGCATAGCAGCAGCAGCCCTTGTGTTGCAGGAATGACCATTAAAAGTAAAGTATGGGCTGCCAACTTGCTACTGTTAGCCTAAATGTTGCTGAGAATGCTCAAAATATGTCAGGTAGGACACTATTATACTATGATTAGAATTAATGTCACCATGAATTCCCATAACATATCAAGCATGGAAGTATGATGTAACAACACATGCCTTTATCACTCAGTTCTTTACAATGCAGTCTTTACCACGTATATGCTATCACCATACATGTCTTTACCATGCATGTCTTCACTATGAACAGACATGGGGTACATTATAAGTACCATCACAATGCCTACTCTTACCACACATACTGTTACCATGCAAACATTTACCACTCTACTTTTTTATTATTAAGACATGCAAATAATTAGGGATAAAAAATTAAAATGATATGTATATAAAACAATATAATTATGATGTGATATATTTGTAAATAGTTTTATGAATAAAACCCTTTTGAGTAGCTCATCTCCATGCCGCAGAACACAACAAAACCTAAAATATCATACATCAACACACTGCATCACAACTCTATGCAAATTGTTTCAACAGAATGCTCCCATGCATCACAATGCAAAACAATGCAACACTATGTAAATTGCATAAACATGATTATTTATTAATGGAACACAATGCAAAATATGGCAACACGTTAAAGAGCTTTTTCCAACTTCCCCCCCCCCAAAAAAAAACACATGTGAACATGGTACAAACATTTTTTAGGTTAGTTTAACAGTTTACGCATCTAAACAGCCATCTTTCTTACAGGTCTACTAATGCAAAGACCCTTTTCCTCAACCAATATGGCTGTCACATATTGTGAAAAGGGTAAAGATGTGTTATTTTTCACAGATAAAATAATTATAATTATACATTTAGTAATGATTTAACTCATGAGAAATGCACTTTCCAGTGCTTATTTTATTTAAAATTATAGAATATCCCCTGAAAAAATATAAAAACAGCTGTCAGCCATTTTGTATTTTGTGGTACACTGCCTTCTCATGTGACGACGTACCACAGAGACAAGGAGAGTGAAGCACAGCCATTTCCAAAAACTGCCATCTATCTAAGCAAGTAGGTATAACCATAGCATTAAACTCCCGCTAACATTACTAATGATGTCACAGGAACAAATAATTATTCATAAATGTTTTTCATTTCTTTAATCATATTCTCCAACCCACAGTTTGGGTAGATGTTCAACTATTGCAACAAACTAGTTTAAAATTCAGCCTTGAATTTTTTTTTTTAGCATTATTTAATTAAATTTAAACATTTGAACTGCTCAGGAAGGGTGTTTTGATGCAAATATGCTAATTACAAAATATTAATGAATAGTTATGTGTTTTGATTAATGAAAAGCTCGTAGAGAAATTAATTGTGGAGAAAATAAAGTGCACGTTCAAAATTGTGACCACGGGGTGTGGCAGCCACTTATATGAAGTTGTATTAAAATAACTAATAATGTGTGTAATAATGAAAATATGAAAGAATAATGTAGTAATATGTCATATTAAGGCGTATAACCTATGTTTTGCATTAATTTGTAGAATTAACTTAGCTGTGGTTAAGGCCTAGTTCTTTTCAGGCCTCACACAAGAAGCTGAATCTCTAACGAACCCGATGTTAAAGTCACTTAGCTCAAATTTTCTGCAATGTACCGACGGACAGGAGATGATGAAGACAATTTGATACAATTATGTGTAGAGTAGGCTAAATGTACTTTCTCAGGACTTGAGCAATGAGAGCACTGACTGAAGAGGAACATGCAACATTTTCAATACCTGAAGAGCCGGATGATGAGGACATCGTATAATGGACCAATCCGTGTACTATGAAAGAAGAAATATTAGGACTCATAGATTTGAAAAATTTATATTATAGTTTAGAATTATATCTGCTGACTGACTGACCAATTGGGAATTAGGGGGATGGACTCTAAAACACTAATAAAAAGTCATGACAATGGGCTAAAACTTCAGATGTGAGGGGAGAATTGATGACGTCAGGAGACGCTGTCCGAGATTCATTGGGCTCAAACTCTTGAGAGCCTGATGCGTTGTTGATCTATTGATGACCTGAAGACGAAGACTGACTTTGTTGCTGAGCCATTCTGTGGATAGGTAGCTAGGACAATGTGACTGATTAACTTGTGCCTTTACTTCTAGGTTCTAACTGCACTGTTTTTATAGTTTTTCTCGTAGCAAGATTTGTTTTCCAAATTCACGTTTTCTAAATTGTTTTAGCATGAAACCCCCATGCCAATGCTAATCTGGGTTAGGTAGGCTCCTATGGGTGATCTTTGACAATTACAAATGATTGACAAATTATTTGCTGAACTCTGCTATTAATGCTGTTGTATTCATCTTTATTGGCTTATGTTGACACATTCAAGAATATGTTTTCCTCAGATTCTGATTAGTTATGATATTGATGATGACTAATGAACAAATTCTGTGTGGAATCAAATAAAGTTTGATCTAACTTGATGACTTAGCATTGTAACAAAAAGGGAAATAAAAAGTGTCAATGCTTTCCTGAGTTGTGGTTATTCATGAATTGATGGTTATAGTTGTTTTGATTTTAATGGGTATTAATAGAATACATTGATTATTGATGCCATTGATCCCTACGTAATTAGGATATTCCATGCGATCCAAAAGGTTCATTGGCCTATACGCGTCCCCTTGTAAGTTTACTTACTAAGGACCAGGAGCGCTGGCAGTTTTTGGTAGCATCTTGATGGTTAGTTTCCTTGGAAGACTAGTTATTTGGTGATTACTGGTTATGGTAGTAGTTTAAGTCAGAGTTAGTTGTGCATATTTTATGAGGTTAGAATTTTGTTTTTCTGAAATGGCAATTGTAGCGAAGATGATGTCCTCTTAAGCCAAGAAATGACTATCCCAGATCCTGGATCCCGCTAGTAAAGTTGGGAATGTACTCGGTGTGTTTTGAGATGGTGTGAAGCGGTAGGTTGTGCTTGCAAAGGCTTAGGCAAATCGCAGGTGAATTGTGATGTATGTGAGGTAAGTAGGGAGTTTGCATACTCCAGATGATGTTTAGTAGGAGTGTGCGTACTCCGCAGCATGAGAGTAGGTAAGTCGTCAAACTTTATATATGTGTGGCGCTTTGTGCTACAAAATTGTCCACGTGGTTGTTGGTGATGTACGGACTCTGCGTTGTCTAAGACTCTGGAGTATATTGACAGGTGTAGGAGACACTTGGTTCTATGTTGTAATCTGTCTGGTTTAGTAGGTTGATCAGGCAATGTCAACAAGTCGGTGTGTGAGTTTAAGTGAGTAAGAGAAATTTTCGAATGAGATTTGGCAAGTCCTATGTGCACCAAGTCAGACCCATTGAGCAGTTAAGAGTGAAATTTGTGGGTTGAATTTAGCTTGCGGAATGGGAGACTGAGAACGAGGAATAGCTACATGAGCGAAAGGGCCATTAGTGAAAATCCGTAAAGTCTCTGAAGTAATTGTGTACCTCCCTGTAGTAAACCAGCAGGTTTGTTTTTGTTATTGATTTTTGGTTAAGTGCTCGCAATATTTTGCATTAGTTCTGTGTGAGTTGATGTTTAGGAAGACAAGCCGCAAGACTTTGTCAGCCGCAGTGTGAGTGTGACGTCAGAAGTGTGCCACACTGGGATAGGGTGGTTAGCAAGAAGAGTTGCGAGCGGATTAGCAGCTGTCTGCAAGAGGCAATTGGTTGAGTAAGCGTGTGAAAGGAATCTTGGGAATAAAAGTTATTCCATTATTGAATTGAAATAAATACAACAGAGAAAATGAAGTTTTTCAAAGCGTTTAATAGTGCCATGAAGGGGGATTCTTATATTAATGTGACAGTGGGGGAGCAGACCCCACCGGAAAATTCTCAGGCATATATTGTGATGGAGGAACAAAGTGTTGTGCCATGTCTTTAGTTGAAGAAGTGGTGCAAGTTGACAGAGAAATTGGGAGCTTTAGCGTTTCCAGAGCATGGAACGTTTCATTTAAGAGTTTTGGATGAATTGCGAATGACATTATATGAGACAAAGCCATTACTGAGGCCAGCACAGTTTGAGGCTTTAGCGGTTTTGGAGCTGGAAGCCAAATAAAATCCAGAGGAGAATAAGGAAAATAGAGAAGTCTTTGGCAGAAGCAAGATGGAGAACGGAGACGTTACAGGGAATTAAATTGTTTCCTGCAATCTCAGACGAAGCTGAGTCAGAAAAAGAAGATGCTGCTAAGAGTGATAAGAGTTCAGGGACAAAGAAGAAGAAAAACACTTATGTAGAAGAAGATTCAGATGTTAAGGATCTCATTACACCATTGTTGAGGGATCGACCTCTGCCATATGCGATGCATGTAGGGGGTCAAAGTACTAGTTCTGTCCCAACTGCTCCAGCACAAGCATCGGGGACAGAGGGACCAGTGCAGACAGATAATGGACAGGTACAAGGGGTATTGCAGAGTACTCCTAATGCAGTGACTACTTTGGTGATCCAAGCACAGATGCACCCACCATTGATACAGAGAATTTATCCAGATGTACCAGTTCTTGAGACAACTTCGAACTTAGTGGTGTCATCAGAGCAAGTACTACCGAGGCCAATGCTAGTTCAGACTGAGCCGACTCCAATGTTGTTGCCTCAGTCACAGCCACAGGTTTTGCCGAAGTTTACGCCAATGGCAGGAACACAGTCAGATGTGACACCAGTGATGAATCAGACTATGAGATTAGCTCTTCCACAAAATGCGAGTGTCAGAACAGCTCCAGATGCAATATCGCTACCGATTACTGTTGGTCCAGTGATACCATTGTTTGCACAGAAGAAATCAATTGCAGGAGAGCAAGGTGAAATGTCCCAGAGTCCCATAAGGAGAGGAGTGAGTGATCATGTGCAAGTGATATCATCTATGGGTCAGACCTTTGATGGCTCTAGACCATTAATGGATCTTAGTCTACTTGTTGCACTTCCAGATGCAGTAAATAGCCCGAGTGTGAGTCAAAGTCTGAAACTTGTGATGACACAAACTCTAGGTGCAGCGATGCAACAGGTGCCATTGCCAATTGCAAGTGACATTTTGTTACAGGGTTTGACAGCACAGCAATTGAGTGAATGGTTGGATAGTTTGAATACTCCTCGAAATACATCCAAGGGTGAAGAGCAGATAAATCTTGTAAGACTAGCTACAGAAGTAACGGAGCTAGGTAAGGGAACAATGGGAGTAAACAGGTTAGAATCCTACACATAAGAAGAGTTGAGGTATTTGTGTCCAAGAATTATGAGGGAATTGAGTAAGATACATAAGAAGTTGGCAGAGCTGGCAGAAAAACATAAAATAGAGATTGAGAGAACACACATTTGAAGTTACAGGTTAGATTTTGAGGCAAAGGATTTTGAGCACATGACGTCAGCAGGAATGAAGGCTCACCTGAAAGAATTGTCGCAGAGTGCTCAGATTTGGGGAGCACTGAAGAAGTGGGAAGGTAGATGGGCAAAGAAGTATAAACAGTAATGAGATTAACAGGAAGGGTCTGAAGGTTTTCAGAAAGAAAAGGATCCAGTAAAGATGTTAACAATGAGGGAAATTCCAGGAGGGCAGTCCGTTCATGTCCCATGGCACAGGAGTGATACACTGTCATTCACAAATGATTACCCAAAACTGAGAGAGAAACAAGTTGAGTGGTACCAGCAGACAGATAGAATTGTAAAGCTTTCTAAATGTCTGTGGGAAGACTTGAATACTTTATTGGAAATAGTGGTTCCAGCTGATTTGTGGGTTGAATGCAAGAGAGCAGTGGATTGGCCAACGACTGAACCAGAAAGGGAGAGAGTTACAGGTGCACCATTACCTGAAGTGATGAAATAGTATTATAAGGTGATTGAGTTCCTGAAGATGAGAATGTCTCCTAAAAATATTGATTGGCAGAGAATTGACAGGACAGTGCAAGAAACGAAAGATTAAATAAATACTTATAATGAGAGCTTGTTGAAAGCATTCAAGGAGTATAGTAGCAAGGAAGCCATTGAGCTGAAAGACGTGTTGAACTTTGTGCTCAGGTTCGTTGAATGATCGAGGCCAGAAATAGGGCAGATGATTAAAAGTAATTTGATTTGTTGGCAAGCCTATCCGATTGATGAGGTGTTACAGTATGCGAAATACTGTTGTGAAGCAAAAAAAGTTGAGGGAAAAAGCGATGGTGATGCAAATTAAGGCAGCTCAAACAGGAGTGCAAGGAGCTTTGGTGCAACAGATGCTGCAACAGCAGGGAACTGTCATGTTCCAACCTCAGATGTGAGGTAGGGGTTGTGAAGTCATCATGACTTGTGGTCCGGATTTGAGTACTGTAGTGGTTCAGAATGATATGCAGGGGATGAAAAAAGATGTTACTGTGTCATCTGTGCGGAAACGTGGGACACTGGAAGCAGGAGTGTCCTTTGATGATGCAGTATGGTGTTGTTCAGCACTGTGGTGATTTCAATACATTTCAAACTGTGACAGTCCCTAGAATGAGAGGACATAATCTGAATGTGAAAAACCATGCACAGAATTTCCGACCTATGCAGCAGGTGCAAGTGCTGCATGCACAACTGACACAGTTGCAACCAATGCAGCAGCAGGCTCCCATGGTACCTAGACAGCAAGTGCAGATACCTCAAGCCCCGAGGGAACAGCAACAGATGATGCTTACTCCGCAGGTCACAAGTCAAAAACAAGACAGAAGTAATGACAAAGTGCACCAATTATTCGCATTTCATAGTGAGGATGAAATAAACGATGAATAAATGAGTGACAGTTCAGATGAAGGACCGTGTATGCTTGCAGCATCCTTAGAAGTAGATCCGAGTGGACCTTTTGTGAAGGGAAAGGTGATGGGTTACAAAGTCTCATTCTTAGTGGATACAGGAGATACACGCTCTACATTGAGAAGTGCAGAAGTTCCAAATTTACCACTTTCAGGCAGAACAGTTCAGGTTGTGGGAGTAGAAAACAGACAGTTGACAATTCCAATCACAGCTCCAGTTCAGGTTGAAATTGGTAACTTTCAGGGACTGCATAGGTTCGTAGCCTGTGACTCAAGTCCAGTATCCCTACTGGGAAGGGACTTACTGTGTAAGACAAAATGCTCCATTAGTTGTTCGACTACTGGAATAGAGGTTCAAACTAATAGTGATGATAAGGAGGAACAGACATCTAAGACCATAAATGACAATTAAAGAAGAATACCCATTGATCGAGTTTTCCCAATGTTTACTGTCAAAGAATTGCATGTGGATCTACAGGGAACAGTACAGGAAAATGTGTGGGACTTGACATGAAAAGAAGTGGGTTTGATTAAGGGAGTGGAACCGATTAAGATCACTTTGAAGCCGAATGCAGTATTTCCGCATCTTCCACAGTATAGCATGGCACAGAATGTCCTGATGAAGGTAGCATAGATAATTGGAGATTTTCTGAAACAAGGAATGTTGAAAGACGTGTTGAGCAGTCCATGTAATTCACCAATAATGGGCTTAAAGAAGCTGTGTGGAAAAGTGTGCATTGTCAGGACATGCAAATAGTGAACAACATGGTGGTCAAGTGTTGTCCTGTAGTGCAAAATCCAGCAGTGATACTGTTTCAGATTCCATGCGATGCAGAGTAGTTCACAGTGGTTGACTTGTCACAAGTTTTCTTTTCTGTCACTTTCATGAGGATAGTCAGTATCTTTTTAGTTTCAAATTCCTAGACAGCTGGTGCAGACTTCCACAAAGGTATACAGAGTCACCGTCTCTGTTTAATCAAATCCTGAAAAAGAATCTGGAGTCATTGGATCTACCATACCAATCACCTCCAGTGCAGTACATTGATGATTTGCTGATTGCATCCAGGACATTGGAGGAGTGTAAGTATGACTCAATTGCCTTGTAGAATCATTTGGGAAAATTCGGACATAAGGTGTTGTTGAAGCCAACTCAGATGTAAATCAGATCCAGACAATTCAGGATACAAACCAAAGACCAGCCTGATCTTCCTTAGATAAAGTTTAATAAGAAATACGTGTACACGGAGACTGAGCAGCCTAAGTCCAGCTCGAACAGTCTAAAAGAGGAAGTAATACATGATCTTTTATACAATTAAACCGCAAGCACATTAATACATTTCATTGGTTCTTGATACCGACACATGGTCAAATTTGCAATAGAGCACGTCATTTATCATTTATTCTTCCTAACGCTCCATATAAGGGTTAAAATCATAGACAAGGAACTTGCACAATATGTCCTATGAATCTAATAGTGCGTGATACATCTATATTAAGAGAAATAGGAACAATAAGTGCATACGTTAGTAATTTTGAAAGTGAGGATTGCTCAAGCTAGCATGCAGTGATGTCTCGTGATGGCTGTAACATTAGCAAGCCTTGCAGTATAATGCGTTCCAAGAGAGATAAACACATCTCAAAGGCCTAGCTAATCTAGCATTATACAGTGTTCAACAGAAGCAGGACCAATTGTCATTGTGTATTACAGGGCCCACTAGTTCTAAGTTGGCACCAAGGAGAAATGTGATTCCACATTCCGCCCTCTGATACTTAATGACAACCTAAGTATCATGATGGATGGGTGTCATTTCAACTGAGGTACCCTCCCTGGCATCATCCTCATACCGTCCTTTGCAGGTATGCATAGTATCCCTGTGACAGATATTCTTTATCAACATAGGCAGGAAGGACAAACCCTTATCAGCACACACAATGTTATTAATGCCACTATTCCCCCCACCAATGCTTCTATCAGCCATGATCCCCAACCATGGAACCATGCAGCAATGTCACTCAGTATTCCCCCCACGCCTGTCAAGTCAGACATTTCCTTTGCTTCCTTTTCTATTTTCTCCATTTCCCCTATTGCCTTCCTTACATTTCCACTGTTATCCGGTATATATATAGAGCATTCTTGGTGGATCACGTGACATACACCACCATCCTTTGCCAAAATGATGTCTAACGCAAGTCTATTTTGTATCACAACAGCTCTTAGGTATGTAAGTTCCTCAGTGATATTCCCCAGGGCTGCTGCTGTAGAACTTGCCAATCTTTCCACTAAGGGGGTCATTCTGACTCCCGCCGGCCGCGGTATCCGCGGGGCCGGCGGGAGCCGCCAGAATACCGCTGCGCGGTCACCAGACCGCTGCGGGTATTCTGGGTTTCCTGCTGGGCTGGCGGGCGACCGCCAGGAGGCCGCCCGCCAGCCCAGCGGGAAACACCCTTCCACAAGGATGCCGGCTCCGAATGGAGCCGGCGGAGTGGAAGGGGTGCGACGGGTGCAGTTGCATGCGTCGCGATTTTCAGTGTCTGCATGGCAGACACTGAAAATCTTGGTGGGGCCCTGTTACGGGGGCCCCTGCAGTGCCCATGCCATTGGCATGGGCACTGCAGGGGCCCCCACGACACCCCATGGGGTCGGAATCCCCATGGCGGCGCAGCAAGCTGCGCCGCCATGGAGGATTCACCAGGGCAGCGTAAAACCGGCGGTACACCGCCGGTTTTCCGTTTCTGACCGCGGCTGTACTGCCGCGGTCAGAATGCCCTTGGGAGCACCGCCAGCCTGTTGGCAGTGCTCTCGCGGTCCCCGGCCCGCCAGGGTCGGAATGACCGCCTAAGTCTGCTAATCTGTGTATTTGATATTCCGAATGTATGATCCCGAATGGCGGCACCAATACTCCTTCCACTGCTATTGCTCTATCTATCCAAGAGGGCGCCATTCTTCTGCATGTTCCTCGGGGTGCTTCCTTCACTACCCTGGACAGATCTGTCACGTGTAACATGCGAGGAAGTACATACGATAGATAGCAGGTGCCTTGCCACCCTGCTGGCAATCTGAAGTATGCAATGTCCAACATACAAAGAATATTCCCCTTGGGGCTGAGATGCCTATTGACAAACCTTTTTTCCCATTGCGTATTTGGTCCAGAGTGGAGTATTTGGAACAGACACAGACCCCCACATCTATGCTGCTGTTGTCAGGGATGTCTTTGCTGGTGCATTTTTCTGATGTTAGAGCTGCACATATTTGACTATATAATGTGTTTATCACTGGGATGCTGCCCCTTTCTGTATCTAATGCACCATGGTGCTACTTTCATCTCATGTATTTGATGGGATGGTATTTTCATTCCTGTGTAAGCCTCCCCCGGTGCATAGCTTTTGTCCCTTTCTATGTTAAATGCATCCAGGAGTTCCTTCTCTCCTTGTTTTGGTATTAATTTGTTAATTTCTCTTCTCCACTTTATCTTTTCTCTTCTTAACTTTCTCTTTCTCTGTTCTCTTCTTCACTTTCTCTTTCTATTTTCTCTTCCTCACTTTCTCTTTCTCTTTTCCCTTCTCCACTTTCCCTTTTCTATTCTTCACTTTCTCTTTCCCTTTTCTTTTCTTCACTTTCTCTTTCTCTTTTCTCTTCTTCACTTTCTCTTTCCCCCCTCTTTTTCCTTTCTTCCCCCTTTTCCCTTTTCTGACCTTACTCTGCACATTCACCTTTGTCTCTTTCTCCAATATATTCCTTACTAAATTACATGAAATGTACTGGCTAAGGGGAATGTGTGTATAATTTGTCATCCCCTGGGTAGCGGTGGGCAGGTGGGTGCAAAGATAGCAATCTGAAACATTTACCAGTTCCTGATACAATGTAACCATTTGTACAAATGCATCACGGTAAGTGTCCCCATCTGTGTCCCATTTTGCTCCTTCCCTGTTCCCCACCCTTTCCACCAGACTGGTGTTCTCTTTGTGTTCTCTTTTCATAATCCCCTGTTCACTTCCACTTTCATTCACATAGTGTTCTTGGTCTAGAAATGGTACTTGTGTTTCTTTTTCATATAGTATCAATACAATTGTCACTATTATAGCTGGAACTGGGGTACATATGACAGTCAGTACCACTGGCCATTTTCTTTCCACTCTCCTTCTTCTAGGCATAATTATTCTTCCAATATAACATACGTCACAATGTTTGTTCTTGTATGTTGGTCCACTTATTTTTCTATTCATTCTTGGTACCTCACAGAGTGGTTTCAGAGGTTACTAGCACTTGAAACCACTCTTGGTACTTCATGATTATATACAGATAAGACCCTCTTGCACCCTTTCTCCTCTGAGGTGTGCAGCACGAGCAGTCTATGAAGAAATCCCTGCAGGACCCACTTGCACCTCCTGACTCCTGTAGGAGCGCAGCATGAGCAGTCCTGTGAAGAGCTACCGCAGGACCCCTTTGCTCCTCCTGATTCCTGTAGGGGGCAGCACGAGCAGTCCTTTTAGTGTTGTCTTGTGTTACTTGTTGAGCGGAAGTTGTACCCCTGCGGGGATGGTGAAATCTTCATGGGCACCGCAGGTGGTCATTGGATGTCCTCTGGTCCAGCGGCCCTCTTGGTGTGTGAGCTGTGTATCCAGGATGTGAGACCCTCACATTTGACCGCTATGGCTGTTGTCAACAGGACTTGGTAGGGTCCCTTACACCGTCGTTGAAGACAATGGCGTCTAGTGTGGGCCTTGACCCACATTCAGTTGCCAGGATGTAGTCCGTGCTCTGGTGGTGTTCCTTCTTCGGGGCAGGGCTTGCAGCACCTGTCCTGATAATTTGGGAAAGAAGTTCAAAGTTTTAATGTTAAAAGTCTCATTATCATTTAATACTCTTGTTCGAAGTAAGGGTGATCTGTGGGAAATCAGCAGACACCATGAGAAGTAGCACAAAAAATAATCTAGTGCCCATGGCTGTTTCTTGGTGGGCCTTGAAGGGGTGTCGGACATCGTTGCCTTATTGAATGTAAAAAAAGAATGTAAAAATTATCAATTTCCTATACCTTATATTTTGCCCCAGAGGTCACCTGTACTTGAGGCAAAAGGTATTGTAGAATGGAGGCCAGGTACTCTAGAACCAAAGGTTTAGTGAGGTCTTTCAGCCAGAACTGCATGAGATGAAGGTTGTGAAGTTGAAGTTGACAGTTGGTGAGGTTTACGGTGCCCATAGTCCTTGCAGTTATACTCTTTTGAGGAGACAAAGAGATCCTTAAATGTTGCAGTTGTAGAGGACCCCTATTCCCGGAGCCAACAGCCTGCAGTTACAGTACCATGGAATGGCAATCAGCTGTGCCACAGTCGGTGGTACCCCTTCAGTGTGGCATCAAAGGATAACTTAATTGCCTTGTATTAGAACCAAACAGGGCCCGCTTACACCCTCGGTCTCTTAGAGGCGTGCAGCATTAGCAGCCCTTGCTGAGCGGAGACTCTACCGTGATGGTGGGTCCACCAGTTGTTCCACTCATTTTTGCTGCTGCGGATGTCCATGTTCCGCTACCTTCTTGGTGTAAGAGCTGTGGATCCAGGAAGTCAGTCCCTCCCACTGTACAGGTGACCCAGGCCCAATCTCCCTGTTGGAGATCATGTCCAGGTGGTGTTGTCTAGCCAGGAAGGGCCTGCAGCACCTGATACTGAAGGCAATGCAAATTGCTGTCAAAATGTCTTATCAGATAATACCTTCTCAGCACCAGACATGTTCATAGGCCAGTCAAACAGTACTTCAGTCGGTGCTCAGTTTGACAACTTTGTCAAGGATGCCTCTCTTAACCAATGAAGCAAGTCGTAGTGCATCAATCCAGAACCGCTCAGCAGATGCACAAAACCTTATAAAGGGACATATATGACTGGTTTATGGGGTAACTAAATTAAATAAATTAATTCACCCCTCCTCTTTGCGCACACCTAATGCCGCAGTCTATTGTGCCACCTGTCAGCTGTTACCCATATCAAACACTGTATCATCATAACTCATGCAACATACAACATCACCGTTGGTAGCACCATTCCATTCAACTAATGTAGGCAGGACAGTAATATTCACATATCAAAGGCACAATCGTTATCACTGCAAACCATACATGTGCTACATCGGAAACCTTTAACTCAACTAGGTGAGGCTAAAGTGGAACTAGTGGTAATATGCATCTAAAAATGTTTTTTTTTCCTTATTATCTTTTTTTATTTTTTTTAATCAGGAAAGGAAAACCCAATCGAGGTACGTGGGGAGAAAGGCTCTCTACTCTGTGTGTAACCACATGCTTCTGAAAGAAGACAGGTATATTGAAACATGACATAAATCTGTACACAAAAATAACATTTCCCTCTCTCTCATCACTGCCTCACACTTGCAACATAAACTTATCTAATTATACTTGAAAAGTAATATGCAGTAATAAATTTGGCAAACACATGTTAATAGTAATAGCCAACCATCATGGTATAGTCAAATTTAAAATCAATGCATCAAGTCCTTCTCTTATAGTGTAAGTGTAACACAGGACATACATTCGGAAGTGACATTGTAGATCTACTGATAACATCATATTAATATTTTGTTACTGTCCTGGTATCTAAAGTCCCATCACTGAGGCATTTAATAAGTATGAACAAATAGTTGCTATTGGATAGCCCTTCTAATCACATATACTAGTACCACCTTAAACTGAAATCAGTACTCAAAAAATGACACTTGGTAACAGTGGAATATTCACACAAACTATTTCACCAAACAAATGGTAATCCAAAGGTCAAGAGAAAACACATGTTACACCTGTATACAACCAGTATTTTTGGAACACAGCATTGTATCCTATTATTCTCCTTCAACACACAGAATATTTGCATCAAGGCTGGAGGGGTTGGGACCTTGCAGGCATCACCGCCGTCAGAAGTAACTTCCACTTTCTCGTACAAGTGTGATGCTGTGAAATGCAGGTGTCCCTTTAAGATAAAATATGGGCATGGGACACAAACCAGTCTTTACTGGGTGCCTACAATCTGTAGTTGTCTTTTGGCTAAACTCTTTCATAGTGCAAAAACACAAACAGGATGCAATTTATATTTGGCACCCTCATCATCAGAAGTATATTATTAATAGCTGTATTGCAGTACTACATAGCACATCTCAAGGTAGTAATAACTCTATCCTAATATAGGTATGTTCAATACCCAAAACCAGTATGGAAAATATATAGTTGCAATCTACCAACACATGAAGGCAATCCATGTCACTGTGCACATTAAGATGTACTCCGGAACACTCCCATTAATTATGAAAACATAAAACGGAACATAGACAGACGGATACAGAAAACACATCTCATCCACGTTCTGAAACCTAGGAAAAAACATGGATAGAAAAATACTCCTCCTGCAGCCAAGTATATAAGTCATGGATATACACACATACATATATACGTAAATGCATCCATCCGTGTGTCCAGGGTGTATAAGACAATCCTATAAACTTTAAAATTAACAGTATCCAAATACTTATTAGGCATTAACATTCAGCTATGCATGTATTCTTTATTCCGCACTTCAAAGAATCATGCTAAATCCAGCACACTATCCCATCATTGTGTGCATCACACTTTTACGTTGTTCATCATGGTGACATATTGCAACAATCCGTGTTCCTTTGCCCTTGGAGCCATGCCAAGAGTCTGTGGTTTTCAGAAATGGGGAAGGTAATCATAACTGCCACAACCAATGCAGGAACCTCACAGATAAATGGTAAGTTTGTGCCCAGAGCTGATCAGTTAATGCCACAGATAAAATTACAGTAAAAACATTGCATCAATACCACCCAGTCACTATTGGATACATTTGGAATAAAAAACCATGCACTCTTCTTTTACCTGTGGAGGAGATGTCACCTGTAACATTGCATAACTGCACCCAGATAGTGTTATTCTCCTTTTTGTTTTGTTTTCTTTCCCGTCAATAAATGCATTTCCTTTCATATTCATATTCATACTTTATGAGCTATGAGTGCAGAACTCACCTTGTGTATCTTAAACGTTATGTGTAACCAGTATTTTTTTTACCCTAAGACATCATATTCACTTTTTTTGTTCAAAACATATTCCTATAACGAGAGACATTGTACAAAGTGCAATGCACATTAATTAGCTGGATCCGTTAAAGAATCCATTAATATTTACAGGAGATCTACTGTCTTGATACAATATAAGCAGTATTGTTGTTACTGCTATAAAATAAAATACATTTGTGTTGCATTTTTATTTATTGATTTATTGCCCCTTTGATACTTTAGTTGCGCTCACATGACTTTAGCATACTGCATGTACTGCAGGCGTTTAGACATCCACCTGTGTCATTTTCTTTTAGCCACTTATTAAGTGAAATCGATCACTGTTACTAACACGTCACGTATCATTTTTATTACTGCACTAATATGTTTATTTTGAATATCAATACACCTTAATAGAAGTATGTCATCACAGAACAAGCTCACTCTACATGCCTACAAGAACCCTAATGTTGTATATCTATTATTTCCTGATATAATTTACAATTCAGCACATAGTAAGTCTTCTGTTAATGTCTAGATCTTTTCCATAATTGAACATGACTAAATTATTTGTATGTACTCTATAGAGCTATGAAGAAATACACAACCAGGGGTATGGAATTACTGTAGACAGATGCCCAGCACAATTCTTCCATAATGCTCTCTCATCGGATGAAATATGTGCAGAAGCTTGAAAGCAAAATTTACTATTCTTTGCTTTCAAAATATCTTCACAAAAAATTTAACTAGGAAAGAAACATTTTGCTAAACTACTATGAAATTTTAGGTGCCATTTCTTTGAAGCATCATTTAGTAAAATGTGCGGATGCATGGTAGCATTGCCAAATATTATAATAATAACGGAAAAATCAATGTAACAATTTCAGCAAAGTTATGGGGAAAATGAAAATAAACAAACATTGGCAAAAGCAAAAATATTTTTTTTCCCCGTCCTCTAAAAGCACACATTGCCACAGTACTTTCTGAGACGAACAAAACTACTTTTATTTAGGAAAGGTGAATCCTCTGAGCAATTTCTTTAATTATTTCTGGAGCTATTTCTGTTATTATTTTTTTAGGTATATAAGATCTAAGAAAGCTTTTACACATAAATATGTGGTGTGGAAAGGACGTAAACAATAAGGGCCTCTCATCCCTCCCTATCCTCTTTGTCACATGTAATTCATTTGTTTTATAGCACCTCTCACAGGGGAGTACAAGGTGTAGGATTCACATGGCATCCACACTGGTAGGCATTTTGCTAAGAGTGCTTGGTCTGTAGAAGCACAAACTCAGCATTCAGAACACAACACAGTGGTTAGTGTTGTCTTTAATAATAAGAATGTAATAATAAGAATATATTTCTACACAGGCAAAACAGCCCTCCCATGGCTATTATTCTGTTTAACTCTGTACATTTTTATGTACGTCGAGAGACTGTGGGGGTCATTCCAACCCTGGCGGTCGGTGTTAAAGCGGCGGCCAACCCGCCAACAGGCAGGCGGATAAAAAAATGGAATTCTGACCCTGGCAGGAACCGCCAACAGAGACCGCCACTTTAACACTCCGACCGCCACGACGGGACAAACAAACAGCGCGGCGGTCACCGCCAACAGACAGGCGGGAGACAATGTACCGCCCACCCTATCACAACCCACCAATCCGCCACCTTTTCCGGGGCAGTAGCCCCGTGGATAAAAACATGGTGGAAACAGACAGTACGAACGGAAAACGCTCACCTCTACACACTCCACGAGGAATCTGGACAGCATGGAACCCGAATTACACATCCTACCAGCTATTGTCTACCTGCTCCTCTACCAGGAGCACGAACGCCGCCGCAGGAGACAACAGTGAGTACTGCACCTACGACACAGGGGAGGGGGGAGGAGAAAAGATTACGGGCACACACATACGCGACACACCCACCCTCACCCTCACCCACAACTACATACACATCAATGCAGAGCAACAACTCAGAGTGACACCCCCCAAACCCTCCGGAAGAATGCAAAGACAAAATAAAATGATCATGAAAATTGAAGTATATTGTACGGCTAAGTAAATAAATATAACAAACAACTATAACTATATATACATATGTAAATTGTCTTGTCCAAATTGGGTATCAGCCATTGTACGTGGGCCAATGGGCCGAAACACATGGGCAAAGCCCACACAGGAGACCCGAATCCATTGGAGAGAACACTGCAGGGGCATCAGATATCAAAACTACAGGCTTGAGATGAAGGGCCCAGCGGAGCGGTGCTTGAGACGGCGGTACCCAGCGGAGCGGTGCTTGAGATGAAGGGCCCATCGGAGCGGTGCTTGAGATGAAGGGCCCAGCGGAGCGGGGCTTGAGATGAAGGGCCCATCGGAGCGGTGCTTGAGATGAAGGGCCCAGCGGAGCGGTGCTTGAGATGAAGGGCCCAGCGGAGCGGTGCTTGAGATGAAGGGCCCAGCGGAGCGGTGCTTGAGATGGCGGTGCCCAGCGGAGCGGGGCTTGAGACGGCGGTGCCCAGCGGAGCGGGGCTTGAGATGAAGGGCCCAGCGGAGCGGGGCTTGAGACGGCGGTGCCCAGCGGAGCGGTGCTTGAGATGAAGGGCCCAGCGGAGCGGTGCTTGAGATGAAGGGCCCAGCGGAGAGGTGCTTGAGATGAAGGGCCCAGCGGAGCGGTGATTGAGATTAAGGGCCCAGCGGAGCGATGCTTGAGACGGCGGTGCCCTGTTCAGCGGTGCTTGTCTTGAAGGGCCCTGTTCAGCGGTGCTTGTCTTGAAGGGCCCTGTTCAGCGGTTCTTGACACGGTGGTGCCCTGTTCAGCGGTGCTTGACTTGAAGGGCCCTGTTCAGCGGTGCTTGTCTTGAAGGGCCCTGTTCAGCGGTTCTTGACACGGCAGTGCCCTGTTCAGCGGTGCTTGACTTGAAGGGCCCTGTTCAGCGGTTCTTGACACGGCGGTGCCCTGTTCAGCGGTGCTTGACTTGAAGGACCCTGTTCAGCGGTTCTTGACATGGCGGTGCCCTGTTCAGCGGTGCTTGACTTGAAGGGCCCTGTTCAGCGGTTCTTGACACGGCGGTGCCCTGTTCAGCGGTGCTTGACTTGAAGGGCCCTGTTCAGCGGTGCTTGTCTTGAAGGGCCCTGTTCGGCGGTTCTTGACATGTGTCTCCAGGGCACCAGATCCGGCCATGAGATGGAGTTCACTCGCCACCCGACATGTGGCTGCCGGGCCCTTCGTGCACATCTGTCTTCTCGCTTTCGGGGCCCTCCTGTGCTGCCGTCCCGGGCCCGTGGGTGTCCTCCTTCACACCTGGAATGGGGCTGGTGGGGCCCTCCTGGGCAGCTCGCCTGCTGCCGGACTTGTCGGGCGTGCTGCCCTTGCCACCCTTCCCTGCTCCTCTGTGGCCCTTTCCTCCCTTTGTCGGTGTGACAGGTGGCACCCCACTTCCTGACGGTGCCAGGGTAGTGCCATTGGAGCCTGCTGTCTCTGGCCTCTCGCGCCAGGCCTTGCCTTTCTTAGATTTTTTACCAGGGGGTGGGCTGGCTGTCCCTTTACTGCTAGCCGAAGTAGCTGCCCTTGAAGGTGGTAGACTCCAAAATCCCTGGACTATTGTCCTTGTAGGTCCAGGGGATGTGGTGGCTGAGGTGCTGATTCGACTCTTAAGAGATGGAGGGGGTGGGTCAGGTGATGGAAAGAGGTTAATTTTGGACAGGATTTTTTTTTTAGGAGCAGTGGGAAGGGTAGGTGCAGTGGGTATGGGAGTGGAGGAAGAGGATGTGGTTGTAGGTGAGTCAGGTCTGGTGTCTTTGGGTGCAGGTGCTTGTGCTGGAGGCTGTTGTGAGGTGGATGGGTGTTGGGTGGGTGGCTGCCTGCGTTTGTCTGGTTTGGAAGAGGGGGTGACAGACACACTGGGAGAGGTCACAGGGGACGTGTAAATGGCAGTGGGGGTGGTGACTGCACGTGTGCGGAGTGTCCTGGTGGGTGTGCTGGTGATGGACGTAGTGGCTGATGATGTTGTGCATGCAAGTGTGAGTGGAGACGTCACAGGGAGGGAGGAGGGAGACGAGGAGGAGGGGGACACAGAGGAGGCAGTGGCTGTTGGCATGTCTGCATATGGATGTTGCTTGGGTGAATGCTTGTGTGATGTGTGGTGCTTATGTCTGGATGAGCTTGCCTTGGTTGTTGAGGTGTGTGCAGGCTGGTCTGTAGGTGTGTCTGGGATAGGCAGAGGAACAGGGGAGTGGGACTGGGTTGAGGAAGTTGGAGGAGGGAGGCAGGAGACAGGGACAATGGCTGCCGTCAGTGCTGAGGCCAGAGCGTTGAACGATCGCTGATGGGCAGCCTGACCCGAATGAATGCCCTCCAGGTATGCATTACTCCGGTGCACTTCCCTTTCTACACCCTGGATGGCATTCAAAAGGGTAGACTGCCCAACAATGAGCGTCCTGAGGAGGTCAATGACCTCCTCACTGAGGGCAGCAGGGGTAACTGGGGCAGGGCCTGAGGTGCCTGGGGCGAAGGAGATGCCCACCTTCCTGGGTGAGTGGGCACGGGGCGAAGGCTGAGGGGCTGCTGGGAGGGCGGAGCTGGTGCGCTGGGTGGCAGCTGTACCTGTTGTTGCGGTGGGCAAGGATGTTGCCGCCACAACAAGGGAGCTCCCTTCCGAGGACGTGTCTGTGTCGCTGGTGTCACCACGTGTCCCCGCTGTGGAGCTCCCCTCGCCCTCCGTCTCACTGGTGAACTCCGAGTCGGTTGCATGGCCCTCCAGGGCCATGTGAGATGCAGCTCCCTCGTGCTCTGATGCCACTTCTCCTCCGCCTGATGATGCTAATGCACACATGAACAGGAAGACCAACAAAAAAGGGGGGGGAGAAATAAAGACATGTTGAGTGCATGCATTGGCGACACCGTTGGCGGAGAGGACAGACACAAAAGCCCCCTGCACTACGCCGCGCACTTGGGGTACACTACTCAATCCGTGGGACATGGCCTACAAGCCTATGGACGACAAATCCACACATAGGTGACACAGGGCCATGATTAGCTGTACTAGGCAACCTACAGAGGGGGGGGGGCGGGGGCACAGGGCCATGCCTAGCGGAGGGGCCTAGCCTACGGAAATCGCCCTGGCCTAGGGATACCCACAGCCCTCCTCCTCCACCCAGACACCTCCAATGTGCGCTAAATCAGCAGAATGTGCTTGTACTCACCCCCTTGTGTCTGCTGTAATGTCCTCACGCGCCCATCCAAATCGGGGTAGGCCACCGCCAGGATCCGGGACATCAGGGGGGTCAATTGACGGGAGCCACCCCTCCTACGTTGGGAGGCCATCCCCAGCAGAGCCTCCGCGGTCTTCCTGCTCCCGCGGCGGATGTCCTCCCACCTCTTGCGGTAGTGGGTGCCCCGTGTGTTGTGGACCCCCAGGGTCCGGACGTCCTTGGCGATGGCACGCCAAATGTTGATTTTCTGATGGGCGCTGACCTATGTCACATGTACAGGGGGAGAAATAATATTGTCATAATTTTCTGCATGCTCGATGTGAATGGCCCCCCATCCCCACCCTTGCCATGTGGCACATGCTCTCATCCATCGTTTGATGCATGCCTCAATCGCTCCCCTCCCCACCATCTTTCATCCACCCGACTCAACACAGGCATTGCCCCCAAAGCATGCTCCCAGTGTACTTACCTGTTGGTCTGGAGGACCGTAGAGTAGCGCATACTGGGGGAGGACCCCATCCACGAGTTTCTCCAATTCTTCAGAAGTGAAGGCAGGGGCCCTTTCCCCAGTCGCAGCAGCCATTGTTTCTTCCAGACCGAGGTCACAGCAGCACTTGCAGTATAGGTCCTCTCCTGTGGATGATCAGGTCTCGAGTGATTAAGCAGATAGAGAATGGCGGTCACGTCCGCGGCGGTGCGTACCGCGACCGCCGGCGCACTTCGTCATTGGCTCCTGAAACAAATAGGGTTCAATGTTAACCAATGCGGCTTTGCGCCGCGGTCTTCAACCGCCTACCGCCACGGTGTGCCACACCAGCGCATTGACCTCACATCCCATTGTCGCACTTCACAGGTCAGGCAGCCGCCATTTCAAGGGCCCACATGGCTTAATTTCTACTGCGTCACACATGCCTAGGCCTTGCATCGACACTCATACAAGCCATTCAATGCATAGAGAATCGTGTACTGTGCAAGCTGTGGGAACGTACCTGTGGGTTGATTGACTCTGTGCTCGCTGTTGTCCTTCCTAGGCACCGTCCGCTGGGACTTGCGAGGAGATGGAGGAATGTTCCCGTGTACAGACCGCTGGTGGACCTGTCGACAATGGAAGAAAGACATGTCATACTGACATACAGGCTTGACCGAGCCACTATACAGGAACTGTGTGCCCAGCTGGAGCCAGACCTGATGTCACCCATCCGCCAACCCACAGGGATCCCCCCTCTAGTGCAGGTGCTGTCAGTACTCCATTTTTTGGCAAGTGGCTCATTTCAAACAACAGTGGCCATTTCATCAGGGATGTCTCAGCCTATGTTTTCAAAGGTGTTGTCCAGAGTGTTGTCTGCCCTGCTCAAACACATGCGGAGATACATCGTTTTCCCTGAGGTGGGGGATTTGCCTACAGTGAAGGGTGATTTCTATGCCCTTGGACATATTCCCAACATCATTGGTGCCATTGATGGGACACATGTGGCTTTGGTCCCCCCCAGCAGGAGTGAACAGGTGTACAGGAACAGAAAAGTTATCATTCCATAAATGTCCAGGTGGTCTGTTTGGCTGACCAGTACATCTCCCATGTAAATGCCAAGTTCCCTGGGTCAGTGCATGACGCGTACATCATGCAAAATAGCAGCATCCCTTATGTGATGGAACAACTACAGAGACACCGTGTGTGGCTAATTGGTGACTCAGGTTACCCCAACCTGTCGTGGTTACTGACCCCAGTGAGGAATCCCAGGACAAGGGCAGAGGAACGGTACAATGAGGCACATGGGCGTACTAGGAGGGTGATCGAGCGGACCTTCGGCCTCCTGAAGGCCAGGTTTAGGTGCCTGCATATGACAGGTGGATCCCTAATGTACTCACCAAAGAAGGTGTGCCAGATCATCGTGGCCTGCTGTATGCTTCACAACCTGGCTTTGCGACGCCAGGTGCCTTTTCTGCAGGAGGATGGTCCAGATGGTGGTGTTGTAGCAGCTGTGGAGCCTGCGGAGAGTGAAGAGGAGGAAGACGAAGAGGACGACACAGACAACAGGGACACAGTGATACAGCAGTATTTTCAATAACACACAGGTAAGAATCAACACCGGCATTTTACATTTACTTACAGTCTCCTGCCTCTCTACTGTCTGTCCTTTTCACCCAGTGTATGCTAACAGAGTTGTGACTTTCCCTTCCAATTTCAGAGATGTGGGCCCCACTGCGTGACCTCTGCTTTGTTTGCCCATGGACTGCAGTTGTGTGACAGTGGTATGTTGTCATCACAATGTAACTGGTCATTTTGGCACGTTTATGTCTAATACATATTTTCAAAAATACAGGTAGACTCCAGATTATTTGTGTGCAATAAGTGTGTTTATTAAAGTGCTCAATTTTGGGACATGGTTGAAAATCGGTGATAGGTGATGGTGGAGGAATGTCCATGGCAGAGTCCAGATTCTCAGTCTCACAGGTGCATTGTCCATATGCCTGTGGAAGGTGGAGCAGGAGCAGTTTAAGGTTGGACAGGGTGACAATGTGGGACAGTGGGATGACATCAGGGGGTATCCTTTCCTGGCGGGGGTCTTGGCATCCTACTCTGTCTTCTTCCTAGATCTCAGGCCCCGCTTGCGGGGTGGTTCTTCTTCTGCAGGGGGTGGGGTTCTTCTGGCCGGTTGTTCTTGTGTCGGGGCCTCCTGTCCACTAGCGCCGGCGGAGGTGGTAGCCTGTTCCTGGTCCATGCTAGTGACAGGGGCCCTTTGTGGTGCCACATGGTCCCGCAATGTGGTGACAATCTGGTTGAGAGCCACAACGATGGTGCCCATTGCGGAACTAATGTTTCTCAGTTCTTCCCTGAACCCCATAAACTGTTCCTCCTGCAGTGCCTGGATCTCCTGGAACCTGGCCAGGACCGTCGCCATCGTCTCCTGGGAGTGGTGGTATGCTCCCATGATGGAGGTGAGGGCCTCGTGGGGAGTGGGTTCCCTGGGCCTGTCCCCCCCTGTCGCACAGCAGCCCTCCCCGTTCCCCTGTTTCCCTGGGCCACTGTCCCCTGGACCGTGTGCCCACTACCACTGCCCCCAGGTCCCTGTTGTTGTTGGGGTGGTGGGTTAACCTGGGTTCCCTGTAGTGATGGACACACCGCTGATTGACGTGTCCTGGAGACAGATGCATGAGCCCGCTGGGTGGGTGCTGTGCTGGTGTTCCCAGAGGGGGGTAGGTCTGCTGTGGCCTGTGGCTGTCTGAGGGGAACCGACTGTCCCGAGGTCCCCGATGGGCCGGGCTGGTCATTGGGTCCAGGGAGACAGAGCTGCTGTCATCACTGGGGGCCTCTTCTGGGGGTGGGATGTACATTTCTGGACCCTCCTGGGCGGTGTGGTGGCGTTCGGGTCCTGCAGGGGTATAAGAGTATGGTTATTGCTTCTGTGTGTGCCATAGCGTGCAATGGGTGGGTGCCCGTGTACCCCAGTGCTGGCATTCCTTTGTGGGGGCTGTTGTGACGGTGGTTTGTGGGGGAGATGGGTATGTGCAGTGGGCATGCTTAGGTGATGGGTGTCGATGGTTTGTGGTGGCATGCAGGGCTTGGTGTTGGGATGGGTGGGTTGTGATGGTGAGACATTAGCAAGGAGGATGTGTGATGGGGGTGGGGGGGAGGGTGGGGGTATGAGTTGGAATGCTGGTGGGTGGGGGGGATGAAGTAGTTGAGATTAGACTTACCAGAGTCCATTCCTCCAGATACTCCTGCGAGGCCCTCAGGATGCAGGATGTTCAAGACCTGTTCCTCCCATGTTGTAAATTCTGGGGGTTGAGGTGGAGGTCCGCCGCCAGTCTTCTGCACCGCGATGTTGTGCCTGGATACCATGGAACGCACCTTCCCCCGTAGGTCGTTCCACTGCTTCCTGATGTCGTCCCGATTTCGTGGATGCTGTCCCACAGCGTTGACCCTGTCCACTATTCTTTGCCATAGCTCCATCTTCCTGGCAATGGTGGTGTTCTGCACCTGTGTCCCGAAGAGCTGGGGCTCTACCCGAACTATTTCCTCCACCATGACCCTGAGTTCTGCGTCTGAAAACCTGGGGTGTCTTGGGGGTGCCATGGGGTGGTGTGGATGAGGTGTGGGGTGGTGTTTGCGGTGATGAGTGTGGTGAGTGTGGTGGTTTGTGGTGTTTTGTGCGTGGTTGTTGTGTGGGTGATGGTGTAGTGTGCCTCTGTGTGATGGTGTTCTCTATTCTGTGCTGTCTCTCTCTGGGCTTCATCTCTGATTTGTGGTCGTAGGGGTTTGTGGGTGATGTGGGTGTGTGTTTTATAGTTAATTGGGTGTGTGGGAGTGTTGTGTGTATGTGTCTCAGGTGTGTGTATTTCAAATTATCCAATGTGGCTGTGTTTTGGAGCTGTATGTGTATTTTGAGAGCGGCGGTGTGTACCGCTAATGGAATACCGTGGTTGAAAGACCGCCGCGTGGATTCGTGGGTCGCAATGGCATGGGCGTATTTCTGTTGGCGTGACGGTGGAGGTTTGGTCTTCGCCAGTTTAACGCTGGCCTTTGTTGTGGCGGACTTTTGTGGATGTCGGGTTTTTGGCGGTTTGCCTCTTGAGGGTCAGAATGACCGTGGCGGTTTACCGCGACCGCGGCGGTGTTGTGGCGGTCTTCTGACCGGCGGTAAGCGCCTTTTACCTCCGAGGTCAGAATGACCACCTGTGTCTTGTGATCTCTAGCTGTGTGTTTGTATTGCTGAGCACCTCCTTCCACATCTTGATGTTATGGATCGTGTGATGTGCATACATGGACATATCCCATAGTAAATTGTGTGATCACTCAAGCCCCTTGCCAACACACCCTTACATTTCATTTGATATCTGTTCGTACTTCTCTTTATGTTTTCTGATGGCGTTAGCCACTTCCTCTTTACCCCGGGTAAAGGAATAACTGTCTAATTCTTTCATAAGGTCTCTTACTTTTTTCTCTTTTTTTTTCTTTCACTTCCTCATCCACCAAAAGCCATGCTAGGGTGCGACTTTCATGTTCTGTCTCTGCCTGCTGCTGTGCAGGCAGCTCAGAGTGTTTGGTCCCTGTTGTGGTGCCCTCAGCCTGTAGTGTATTTCCCATCCTGCCTATCAAAATGTACTCAAGCAAAATCGTTGTGTTTTTTCCCGTGACTGTGCACTCACCACAGGAAGGGAGCTTGGTAAGCCCCTGTTATCTCTAATTATTTTGTCCTCCAATCTTCCCTGCCCTTGTCAGCCCCCCACAGTGTGAAGGAAACCATTCTTCAGTTCAGACATTTTTTTATTTTTATATTATCCTCCACATACAGGACAGCCCTTCATTCAAGGGACATCCCATATGCTACTAGAATGTAGGTAGCATTGTAAAGCACAACACATGTCCGCAAAGCCACAGTAACAATACTGTCAGTTTTCTTGCAATGTCAAAAAGAAGCCCTAACCACGATAGAACAGACGCTCAAAACTGAACAGTATGGAAAACAACACAATGCTACAATGTGGTAAATGGCAACATGCAAAACACAGGTACTATAAAACAATCTAAATACCCCTCCCGCCACCAACCTCTTGTACCCAGGGCCAAACAATCCCTGGGGAAAATCCAGAGGCCCACCAGGCTTCCGGAAGAGTGGTTCACAGAAGATCCAAACCGAGGAGGTGACAGGCAAATCAGCAGCGCACTCCCTGCCTGCTCTACCGGGAAGACCACTACTTCCCCCTACTGACCAGAGACCAACCCACTGGGTGTCCCGGAAAACACGCGCCTCAGCCCCACCGGCTGACCGCTCCACTATTACAGCCCCTCATGCTGCAACCCTGGACAAGCCCTCAAGCTGTCCAGAAAACCACACTGCAGCCCCACCGGCTACACACATTCATAAAAACATGACACCTGTTCCAATCCCTGGAGCTGAGGAAACAAACACCAGTATTAGCCCAGAAAGAAAGGGGTAAGGAATTGAGAAGTGAAGAGAGAAAGGAGCACACAACCACAGAATCCGACGCTTGGTGGGCGGCCACCAACGGAAAAGCAGGAGTAGCCACCTGAACAGGGGTGGCACTACGGGCATGCCAGTGAAGGCAGAGCAGAAAAAGAGCCAGAAACAAAAAACAAGGCCCACTGGGGAGGGACATGAGAAAACTCAGAAGCAACTTCACCCCTTATTACTCCACTCCCCACTTATTGAGATACAGCCAAAGCATACAGGCAAAACAAGAGGGGACCAGGAAGTGACAGAGAATCACCACAGCACTGGCACCCTCCTGGGAGGGCCACGCCGAGCAAAGCAGGGAAACCCACAAGAGCCAGGTGCCCCCCCAAACAGCTCGGAGCCAGACAGGGGAGACCGTCAATCCAAACACTGCATTCTGCACCAAGATGTCAAAGCCAACTCAGATGTAAAACAGATGCAGACAATTCAGGATACAAACCAAAGACCAGCCTGCTCTTCCTCAGATAAAGTTTAATAAGAAATACGTGTATGCGGAGACTGAGCAGCCTAAATCCAGCTCGAACAATCTAAAAGAGGAAGTAATACATGATCTTTTATACAATTAAACCGCAAGCACATTAATACATTTAATTGGTTATTGATAACGACACATGATCAAATTTGCAATAGAGCACATAGGATTTATCATTTATTCTTCATAACGCTCCGTATAAGGGTTAAGATCATAGACAAGGAACTTGCATAATATGTCCTATGAATCTAATAGCGCGTGATACATCTATATTAAGAGAAATAGGAACAATAAGTGCATACGTTAGTACTTTTGAAAGTGAGGATTGCTCAAGCTAGCATGCAGTGACGTCTCGTGATGGCTGTAACGTTAGCAAGCCTTGCAGTATAATGCGTTCCAAGAGGGATAAACACATCTCAAAGGCCTAGCTAATCTAACATTATACAGTGTTCAACAGAAGCAGGCCCAATTGTCCTTGTGTATCACAGGGCCCACTAGGCCCAAGTTGGCACCAAAGAGAAATGTGATTCCACAGTGTCACCTGTGAAATTACAGTATTGTCAGAAGTAAGTGAAATACTTGGGACTCCAGATTGAAAAAGGGTCAAGGAGAATCTCCAGAGAAAGGAATACAATTATTTTGCAGAGAAGTCCTCCAACTTCACTGAGAGATGTCAGAATGTTTCTGGGAATGGTAGGGTATTGTCAACAGTGGATTCCAAATTTTGCTGAGATTGCCAAACCATTGCAGCAGCTGACACATAAGGAAGTTACAGACCCTCTTACATTAGATGAGGCTCAGATGAAAGCATTCACTGAGTTGAGAGAGAGTTTTTGCAGAGCCCCAGCATTGGGAATGCCTGATTATACAAAGCCATTCACATTGTTTTGTCATCAACGTGATGCTTGTTCTTTGTCTGTTTTGACACAGGTCTATGGAGGTGCTTATTGCCCAGTAGCCTATTTTTCAGCTACCTTGGACCCAGTCGCAGCAGCTGTACCAGGTTGTCTCCATGCAGTAACCGCAGTTGGTCAAAATTTTTCTCAATGTGAGGGAGTAGTGATGGGATACCCTTTGACGGTAATGGTACTACACTCCGTTGAAATTTTACTGCAAGGACGAAAACACAGTATTTGACAGGTGCAAGACTGACAAGGTATGAGACAAGCATATTAGGTGCCCCAAATAAAACATTGAAAAGCTGTACAGTGTTGAATCCAGCAACATTACTTCCAAGTGATACTGTTGAAATTGAAAAAGAGGAAGATATCCAGCATGATTGTCTTGAGGTAACTGAACTGTGTACAAAACCAAGGCCTGATATCAGAGACACTCGATTGGAGGAAAATGATCAAATTGTCTTTGTCGATGGCTCATGTCTCAGAGGACAGGGACTTTGAGAGCAGGATATGCTGTATGCACAATCACAGCTACATTAGAAGCTTCCTGGCTTCGAGGTGTATATTCTGCATAAGTGGCAGAATTGGTAGCTATTACTAGGGGTTTCTGCAAGACTGAGAGTCACAATCTATACTGATAGCCAATATGGAATTGGAATTGTTCACAATTTTGGTCAATTGGGGTCGTAAAGAGGTTTCCTGACCTCTACTGGTACACCAGTGAGAAATGGTGACAAAATAAAAGAGTTGCTGTATGCAATACAGTTACCTGAAGAAATTGCTGTGGTAAAATGCAGTGCACATCAAAAGACCCAGGATTACATCTCATTGGGAAATGGATAAGCGGATCAAATCGCAAAGTTTTGCTCATTGAACTGTATACTGTTTAAAGACAAGTGGGAATTGATGACAGAAGGTGACAATACATGTTCAAGTTTTGCATTAAAAGTGATTGATATTTTAGAAGAGTTGAAAACATTGCAAAATAACGCTGACAAAGAAGAAAAATGTCTCTGGGTAAAATACAAATGTGTCCAAAGACCTGATGAAGTTTGCGTTTATGAAGAAGGTCAGATGGTCTGCCAAATGACTTATTGTCTCAGATGCCTAAATTCAGGCAAGCAGCGGAGGCAGTATGTCATTGCTGTATAGTTTGCCAGCAACTAAACGTGGGCTCAGGAACAGTGGTGAATTTGAGCCATATTGGAAGAGCATGAGGTCCATTCAGCAGATTGCAACTGGATTTCATTGAAATGCCTGCATGTGGAGGTTTGAAGTATGTGTTGGTGATTGTGTGTGTCTTTAGTCACTGGATTGAAGCATACCCCACAAGAAGAAATGACAGTCTCACAGTAGCAAAGCTGCTACTTAGGGAGTTGATACCACGTTTTGGGTTCTGATCTCTTTAGAATCAGATAAAGGAACTCACTTCAATAACGAGGTGATTAAACTCTTATGTGCAGCATTAAACATCAAGCAAAAGTTGCACTGTAGCTATCGCCCTGAAGCATCAGGACTAGTGGAACAGATAAATGGTACCTTAAAATCAAGGATTGCCAAGATGTGTGCAGCTACAAATCTGAAATGGCCAGATGCATTAACTTTGGTGTTGATGTCAATGAGAAATAAACCTGACAGGAAGACAGGGATGTCGCCCCATGAAATCCTCATGTGCCCGAGCAATGAGATTACCAGCAGTTCCAGCCAGTGCACTTGTCAATATTACAGATGATATAGTGTTGGACTACTGCAAGGGTCTGGCTGATGTGGTTCGCTCATTCTCTCAGCAGGTGCAGGCCACCACCCTGCCACCCATCCACGATCCAGGTAACAATCTGAGAGACTGGGTTGTTGTCAAAAAGCACAAGCCCTCTTTGGAAGTGCATTGGAGGGGTCCCTACCAGGTGGTGCTAACAACTACGACACCTGTGAAGTGTGCAGGACTCCCGAACAGGATACATGCAAGCCATACAAAGAGAGTGGTATGTCCACCAGAGCATGAGAAGTTTTGTTGAGAGCACCAACAACAGGGAACCAGGTTGCCACACCTGAGCCAGAAAGGGAGCCAACAGAGCCTGAAATTGAACCAGAGCTTGTGGAAGATGGTTCTGTCACTCCTGTAAGAAACAAGAGTGAAGAATTATAGGAGAGCGTGCAAAAGCCTATCTCAACGGATACAGCAGGAGAGCCTAGCTCAGCAGAAGTTCTCTCAGAAGCACATAGTGCTGAAAAGCAGACAGTGCAAGTGCCAGACCAAGAGGGTGAAAGAGTTGAGACGGATCAAAGTCAAGGTGATTCGACTCCTCCTGAGTCTGTTGCAGGTCCATCAAGAAAAAACACCATAGAGAAAGAGAAGGAGAAGAGTCCAATCTTGAAAAGAATATTGACAAAAGGAACAAGAAAGGGAGATAATTGGCCTGAATCGCAGATTGGGAAGAATAAGGAACTGGTCATAAATGAAATAATAGAAGAAGTAGTGGATACTACGAGAAAGGAAGAATTCAGTGAAGGAGAATTAAGTGGCAAACGGAGGTTGAAAAGAAAGAGAATAGCAAGTCGACGTTACACAGGTCCTGAATGGGCATATGCAGCTACCAATGAATGGCAACCCAAGTTTATGTCTTTTTGTTTTGATAGAGAAGTTCTGAGTCAATATTTTGATGTAACCTGAAGGTGATCAGGAAGCTGAATTGTTGAGCTGATCTGAGAAACTTAAGAAAGAGACTGTTTGGAAATAAAACCGAAAGAGACATTGATAACCTGATATGACAATTGAAAACCGGATGTGACAAGCTGCTAATCGATTTTGACAAAGGAAGAGGGCTCCTGGATTTGAAATTGAACTGTGAGAAGATCATTTTTCATTCATTTTGATTTTTCGTTGCACTTTATCTAAGAGTTACTTCTGGTTTCTGATACTTTATAGATCATGGCTGAGCTAAATAATCAAGATAGAAATTTTAGGTGCTGTAGATACATGAGTATTGGATTGGCAGTTATGTGTGGAATAATGTTTATAATAATGATTGTGGGAATGTCTGTCCATGATATGAAAAGAGATACTATCACTTCTGCTCCTGAAACTACTACGCTAACATCTTTAGAGAGGTTTAAGTTAGATGAGAAATCCTTGCATGATTATATTAATGCTCAAGGAGAGCTTTCTTCTAACGTTTTCTATTGCTTGTTGAGTGAGTATGTTGAGACAATGGATGCAAAGATTTGTCTTGTGTGTACACAAATTCTTTCATCAGTAGAGGAAGGAGTTACGTACTATAGCCTTCCCTTAACCTATGGCATTAGCTGTAGGGGGTCATTACAACTTTGGTGGGCGGCGTAGCCGGCCGCCAAGCTGTAACCGCCGGGCGGCCGCCAATGCGGCCGCACTTCTGCGGTACCCATTTGGACATCCCCGCTGGGCCGGCGGGGATGTGGGCCGCAACATGGAAGCCGGCTCCAAATGGAGCCAGCGGTGTTGCGGCCGTGCGATGGGTGCAGTTGCACCCGTCACGCTTTTCACTGTCTGCTATGCAGACAGTGAAAAGCTGCAAGGGGCCCTGTCAGGGGGCCCCTGCACTGCCCATGCCTGCCAGAAAAAGGCTGGCGGTCAGGGACTCGTAATCCCCTGGGCAGCGCTGCCCAGGCAGATTATCTCCGCCGGGGCAAAAGTGGCAGAATACCACCGGCCCCGGCGGTGTGACCGTGGCGCTTCTGCCGCGGTCGTAATAGGCCAGGAAGCACCGCCAACCTGTTGGCGGTGCTTCCGTCATTTTAGCCCTGGCGGTCTCGGACCGCCAGGGTCAAAATGACCCCCGTAGTTTACTACTAATAAGATTCTATAACCAAGAGTACATACAGTATTTTTACTCAAATTACGACGTCGTTTTTTTTCATTTGTTCCTGAGTAAGGTGCTAAAGAACATAATATAATACTAGTTAGAAGATTTTAACTTTTGGGACCGCATATGCACACAGAAATAATTTGAAATGCTTGCTCATACCTTTAGAAAAGAGCTTTATAGGGCAGACTGATGATAGAATAAATGCATTGAGAGAGAAGTTAGAAAAAGGATTAGAGACAAGAACTTATAAGAATGATTATGCTTACACCGCTATTAAAATGCAAGGGAAATTAGCACTAGATGCATTACACATAAGAAAGCTTTGTATACATAGGCCAAAATCACACACTGACACTTTATTTGAGGGAACGAGTGAATGTAGGCATGTGTTTTTGTTTCAGAGTAAATGGACTTTCATGCTGAATGGTCAGGACCCTGCTATTTCTGGGGTTTATTATGTTTGTGGACTTAGGGCCAGATGTAGAAAGCTTTTTGCACATCGCAAACAGCGAATTTCGCTGTTTGTGACGTACAAAAAGCACATCGCAATGCACAAACCTCGTTTTGCGATTCAGTAACCTGGTTAACGAATCGCAAAATGGGTTTGTGAGTCGCAGTTAGGGAGGGGTGTTCCCTTCCTAATTGCGAGTCGCAGTGCAATGCAGGATTGGCTAGTGACCGCGAATGCGGTCACAAACCAATTGCAATTTGCACCCTTTCAAATGGGTGGTAACCCATTCGCAAAAGGGAAGGGGTCCTGATGGGACCCCTTCCCCATTGAGAATGGATCTGCAAATATTTTTTCAGAGCAGGCAGTGGTCCTATTGACCACTGCCTGCTCTAAAATAATGAAACAAAAATGTTTCTTTTTTCGTTTTTGTAATGCATCTCGTTTTCATTTAAGGAAAACGGGCTGCATTACAAAAAAAATAAACTGCCTTATTAAAAATCAGTCACAGACATGGTGGTGTGCTGTCCGCAGCAGGCCACCATCCCTGTGAGGGCCGCCATTCGCAAGGAGGTCACAAATTGTGACCCACCTCATGATTATTCAGGAGGTGGGCATTTGCGACCCCCTTGTTAATCGCAGAAACACAAGTCAGAAACACCATCTAACATTCAGAATTGCGACTCGCAAATTGCGAGTCACTCTGACTCGCAATTTGCATGTCGCAATTCTGATTGTTGCTACATGTGGCCCTTAATGCTTATTACCGTCTTACTAGAGGATGGTATGAGACATGTTATTTGGGAATAGTTTTCCCTAAAATTTATCAGATAGATTACTTAAAGAAGTTTCTGAAATCGACTGAATTACATCATAAGCGACAGAAAAGGGAAACCTCTTCTGCAATTGTGGGAGATACCTTTGGTGCAGTGATTCCTTCAGTGGAAGTCATTTTAATTGCAATCAAGATACGAAAGTTGTATACTATTTTGGATAACATGTTGACAAATTTTACAGGGGCAATACTCCTGGTAGATACTGAATTAGCCACGGATTGAGCTATGACGCTTCAAAATAGGCTTGCTTTAGACATTCTTTTAGCGAAAGGCGACGGAGTTTGTAAAATGATTAATGCTAGGCATTGCTGCTCATTCATATCGAACAATGATAAGGAGATAACTTAATTATTCTAGTAAGGATTTTAAAGAATTAAAAGAACCAGGTGTTTGGGAAAAGGTTGGAAAAAGATTTGCTTCAGTGGGTATCTGGCTTAGCCAAATTTGGAATGAGATATTATTAAAAATCATACAATGAATATTAATTGTGATTACTTGCATATTAGGATTATGGGGTATATGTAAATTATGCAAAAGATAAAATTGAAGTGATTTTAAAATCAGAGGAGGGAAAAACGAAATAGGGGAAGAATGTATAGGGGAGATTTGGGGAGAAGGCAAAATACAGACGGGACAGAATTATGAATGTGTGTAATAATGAAAATATGAAAGAATAATGTAGTAATATGTCATATTAAGATGTATAACCTCTGTTTTGCATTAATTTGTAGAATTAACTTAGCTGTGGTTAAGGCCTAGTCCTTTCCAGGCCTTACTGTCGCTTAGCTAGAATTTTTTGCAATGTACCAATGGACAGGAGATGATGAAGACAATTTGATACAATTATGTGTAGAGTATGCTAAATGTACTTTACCAGGACCTGAATAATGAGAGCACTGACTGAAGAGGAGCATGCAACATTTTCAATACCTGAAGAGCCGGATGATGAGGACATCGTATAGTGGACCAATTTGTGTACAGTGAAAGAAGAAATATCAGAACTCATAGATTTGAAAAATTAATATTATAGTTTATAGTCATATCTGCTGACTGACTGACCAATTGGGAATTAGGGGGATGGACTCTGAAACACTAATAAAACATCATGACAAGGGGCTAAAACTTCAGATGTGAGGGGAGAACTGATGACGTCAGGAGACGCCGTCCGAGATTCTGTCGTTGGGCTCAAACTCTTGAGAGCCTGATGCATTGTTTATCTATTGATGACCTGAAGATGAAGACTGACTTTGTTGCTGATCCATTCCGTGGATAGGTAGCTATGATAATGTGACTGATGAACTTGTGCCTTTTCTTCTAGGTACCAACTGTGCTGTTTTTATAGTTTTTCTCGTAGCAAGATGTTTTTTTCCAAATTCACGTTTTCTAAATTGTTTTCGCATGAAATCCCACATGCCAATGCTAATCTGGGTTAGGTAGGCTCCTATGGGTGATGTTTGACAGTGACAAATGATTGACGGATTATTTACTGAACTCTGGTATTAATGCCACTGTATTCATCTTTATTGGCTAAAGTTGACGCATTCAAGCATATGTTTTCCCCAGATTCTGATTAGTTATGATATTGATTATTGACTAATGAACTAATTTGATCTAACTTGATGAATTAGCATTGTAACTAATAGGGAAATAAAAATTGTTAATGCTTTCCTGAGTTGTGGTTATTCATGAATTGATGGTTATAGTTGTTTTGATTTTAATGGTTATTAATTGATTACATTGATTATTGATGCCATTGATCACTATGTAACTAGGATATTCCATGCGATTCAAAAGGTTCATTGGCCTATACGTGTCCCCTTGTACATTTTCTTCCAAAGGACCAGGCACGCTGGCAGGTGCTGGGCAGTAACTGAGGGGCAAAGTTACTGTTCTTACTCCACCAAGTAAGTACCTCAGGAAAGGTGTTGGAATGTGGCTAAGGAGCAAAAGTACTAGTCTAACACCTCCAAGTACTGACCTCAGAGAAGGTGCCAGACATTGACTCACAGGCAAAATTACTATTATAACTCCCCAAAGTACTCACCTTAGGAAAGGTGCTTGAAAACAACTGGGATAAAAATTACTATTCTAACTCAACTAAGTACTTACCACAGGGAAGGTGCTGGAGAGTGACTGGGGAAGGGGCAAAAGTATTATTCTAACTCTACCAAGTGCTTAGGTCAGGGAAGGTGCTAGAGAGTGACCGGGGCAATATTACTATTCTAACTCCACCAAGTACTTACCTCAGGGAAAATGCAGGACACTGACTGGAGGGGCAAAATTCCTATTTGAACTCCACCAAGTACTTACCGCAGGGAAGGTGCTAGATACTATCTAGAGGCAAGATACTTTTCCAACTAATTCAAGTTCTCACCTGGGGCAAGGTGCTGAAGAGTGACTCAGGGGAAAAAATACTATTTCAACTCTAAGAAGTGCTTTCCTATTTTGCTTTCCTTTATAAAGTACCAAATAAAATACACACCTTTTAAATAGGGAAGAATTGCAATGAACCACTCACAAACACAGCAAATTCAACACCATTCACTAAAAGCAAATGAGTAGTACAAAAGTAAGTAATTAAAAAAATAGTACCACACAGGAACAAAAAGCAAATCTCTAGGTAATATTTTTTTCAATAAATAAAAATTGCAAATGCTAATTACTTTCTATTCACAGAATACAACCATAACAAAGACTTAAGACATGATTTAGGTTTTGGCGGACGGGTTTCTATGTCACAATGGTGATGGATATCCTGTCCGCTGAAATATAAATCCCACAAAAAATAATAGGATTTCTATTTCAGTGGGCAGAGTATCTTCCACTGTTGTCACAGAGTAAACCGTCTGCTGAGATCTAGATCAGGCCCTTAATATTTTCTCTTTTTCAGCAGGATACCTAAGCATTTTTTCCTCAACTGACTCCATAAATTAAGCATACAATCATTTTTTCTTAGCAGGCAGGATGTTCCTCTATGAAAAAAATCACCGCATTATTATATTACACTCATATTTGTCTTTGTTTAACAGATAAGTGAAGTGTGGACAATTCAAGACAAGTGAGCTCAATACAATCCAGATGTGGCAATAGGCTCTCAAATATGGTGGCTACATTAAGGGCCTCATTTTGACTTTGGTGGTCCGAGGACCACCATGTTGGCTGTGGTGGTCAGACCACCATCAGGCTGGCGTAGAGGACCGCCAAATTATGAGTTTGAAGGTGATGCCAATAGAATACAGCCAAAGCACAGCTGGCACCACCAGCGCGGTCAGATCGACGTAGATGATTGGAGCCACCAACAGACCATGTTTCGGTCTGACTCATTACAGTTGTTGCACACTGCCAACATTTCTGCTGCAGCCGGACGTCCACAGAAACCCAGGAGGAAATTAACTGGATAAAAGGAAACACTCACTTCCAGCAAGTCATATTCGTATGGAGCCACCATAGAACAACAAGTAGACGTCATCAAACTTCTCCTGATTGCAGAAAGACAACTGAATCATAACCGACAAGGGCTACAATAACAGCAAGTATACACATTCACCTGTTACGTTTGTGATATCTTGAATCTCTGTACAGTTACATTATATACCGTAGGGAAGGAGGTGCAAGAGTTACACTTACATGTAACAGTACAGTGATAGACACAATCACATACACTACCAAATACACCACACATACACAGCACACACACTGCAGCCAGCACACACACACACACATACACACCACACATCAACATTACACAGTTATGCACAGCAACAAAGCACAGGCCCAGCCTCACACAATCCCATACAATATTCAAACTTGTAACAACAACACCACAACCATGCAAGTATAAACACATGCCTAACACACACAACTGACACTGGCCAGGAACTCGACACACATACAGCACAATATACAACCACCTGTGATGAAACACACATCCTAGTAATCAACACCCACATTACACACACTCATCATATCTAACCTATGATACCATGCAAAATACATGCAGACTCAAACAGTCCAAATACACAAAGCCACACCGCACAACAACAAACACATAACACAAACACATCACAATACCATGACAACAATATTTATGCTACATACACATGCCCATCACTCAACACACACCCCATCCGTGGGGACAAAAGCAATGTACACAATCTCAAAGACTGCTCAAACAATGCAGGCAGCATCAAGCTGCACACACACAAATACAGGCACACTATCAGTGTCATCCAGGATCAACTCCAACCTAGGAAAATAAATTCAGGACAAAGATGTAACCAGAAACACCAGTAACTGGTTGGATTTGGTGTATATAAATATATAGATAAAAGTTAGAAAACAATAAAATTGTCAAAGGCCATAGGCCAGTCCATTTTGCACAATATATGTGCCAAAGACACTGAACGGTGCTTCTACTTGACTCCTGACTGCTATGTGACCTCCACAGGTAGGGATATCAAAGGGGAAGGCAGGCACCTCAGTGATTTGTGGGGGTGGAGTGGGAGGGGGTATTTGACTTTATGCTGGGGAGGGAGGTTTTGGCTTGGGGTAGGGTTGGCTCTTCTTGGGACGGGTCAACTTCTTGGTGGGGAGGGAATGGGTACTGGCAGGGGGTAGAGGAGGCTTTGGAGGTGGAAGGGATGTCCTTGGGGAGGGAAACAGATAATTTAGGGGTGCCACGGGGGGGGACAGTATGGAAAAGGTCGACCTCTGAGAGGAAAGCTTTCTTACCTACACGAGGATGGACGTAACAAAAGGGCTTGGGTGTGAAGGTAGAGGGAGTGGTTGTAAGAGGCGTTGGTGTGGATGTCTTGGGTGCGTGTTTGTGGGAGATATGCTTGCAGGCGTTGGGTGTATGTTGGGTGGGGGAGGGAGGGTGTGTATGTGTCTTGGGCTGATGGGATTGAGGTGCTGGGGATGATATGGTGGGTGTGTGGATGGCTGTCTTTTGGGGAGGTGACTGCAGGTATGGTGAGGTATGGTGGATATGCTGCATGTAGGTGTGTCTGTGGTTGTGCTGTCTGTGGGTGTGGTGGCTGGGGTGGATCTCTGAGGTTCTGCTGTTGTTGTATCTGTGGGTAGGACAGGTGTGGTGGCTGTAGCACTGAATGTTGGTGTGTTTGCAGACGTGTCAGGAGCTGTGTTTCTGATGCTTGAGTGGTGGGTGTGTCAAGTAAGGTAGTGACTGTTGCTGTGTATGCAGGTGGATGATGCTTGTGTATGCCAATGGTGTGTCTTGGGGTGCTTATGTTTGTCTGCGCTACCATTCGATGTTGAAGTGGATGCTTGCCTGTCTGTTAGTGTTCTTTGGCTGGGTATGGGAAGGGGGGAATTGGATTGGGAAGAGGAAGGTGGAGGGGGAAAGGTAGACAAAAGGTGACTGGCTGCCATCAGTGTGGAGGCCAGAGGCTGAAAAGATCTCCGTAGGCTAGCCAGTGAACCATGAATGCCCTCCAGGAACGCATTACTCTGTTCTGTCAGAATTGCCAGTCCCTGTATGGCATTCATGATTGTCGACTGACCTACAGAGATCGACCTCAGCAGGTCAATAGCCTCCTCAAGGGGGGCAGAAGGGCTATCAGGGGATGGAGCAGAGGTGCCTGCGGTGAAGGAGACACCTACCCTTTTGGATAGGCAGGCACTGCCAACTGGATGGGGAGCTACAGAGAAGGTAGTGATAGAAAGGGGATGGCGGACAGAGATGGTGCTGAGGTGGTCCCAGATGGGTCTGCCAATGCCAGGGAGTGGTCACTGGAAGAAGATTCTGAGGATGATGTACAGGATCCCGTCTCCCCCATGGCACTCCCCTTGCCTTCTACGCCACTGGGTCCCTTGTGTCAGTGTTCCCGTGACTGGAGGTCCCATGGCCAGGAGCTTCCCCGCTCGGCTGTGCCCCATCTCTTTTGCCTGCCGATGCTGATGCTGCAAAAGAGAAAGTGAGGTATGGTCATTACATTCTATCATACTTTACACATCAGTAACATTACATACAGTTGACCTACACCCCCAGGTACTACCAGTTAAGTGCCAACATCATGTCACAACAATATACAATGTCTGTCCCTTAATAAAAACAATTCTACATACCGGGGAAGCTACTTATCTCACACCTACAGTACCATGATATCAGTAGACCTATCACACTGACCATTCCATGACAAGGGGGGTCATTCTGACCTCGGCGGTAAAAGGCCCTTACCGCCGGTCAGAAGTCCGCCATACTACCGCCGCGGCCGCGGTCGACCGCCACGGTCATTCTGACCACCAACTGTGAAACCGCCAAAAATCCGACATCCAAGGAAGCCGCCACATCAGCGGGCCGCGGAAAACTGGAGATGACCAAACCTCCACTGTCACGCCAACACAAACACGCCCATGCCATTCTGACCCACGAATCCACGCGGCGGTCTTTCAACCGCGGTATTCCATTGGCGGTACACACCGCCGCGCTCAAAATACACACACAGCTCCTAAACACTGCCACATTGGACAATTTGAAATACGCACACCTGACACACATACAAACAACGCTCCCACACATCCAATCAACTATAAAACACACACCCACATCACCCACAAACCCCCACTAGTTGGAAATCGGAGCGAAGGCGAGAGCGAGAGCGAGAGATAGCGATAGCGAGCACAGCATTAGAAAACCCCAACACACACAGGAACACAACTTCATCACCCACACCACATCTACGCACACATCACCACATATCACCACGCACATCACCACAAACACCACCCCACACCTCATCCACACCACCCCATGGCACCCCAAAGACACCCAAGGTTTTCGGACCAAGAACTCCGGGTCATGGTTGAGGAAATCATGAGGGTTGAGCCCCAGCTCTTCGGCACACAGGTGCAGCACACCACCATAGCAAGGAAGGCTGAACTATGGCAAAGGATCGTAGACAGGGTCAACGCTGTGGGACAGCATCCCAGAAATCGGGAAGATATAAGAAAGCGATGGAACGACCTACGGGGGAAGGTGCGCTCGATGATCTCCAGGCACAACATCGCTGTGGAGAAGACTGGAGGCGGACCCCCACCCACCCCACCCCAATTCACAGCATGGGAGCAAGAGGTGGTAAACATCCTGCATCCTGATGGCCTCGCTGGAGTACAAGGAGGAATGGACTCTGGTAAGTAGAATCTCAACCACTTCACCCCCCCCCAAACACCAGCATGCCAACCCCCCCCCCTCACCCCCAATCTCACCCCCCAGCACATAACCTCCCTGCCAATGTCTCACCAGCACAACCCACCCTAAACAACACCAACCCCTGAATGCCAACACAAACCATAGACAGCCACCACCAAAGCATGACCATTGCACATACCCATACACCCCCCCCCAAACCCTCACAACACCTCCCACAAGGGAATGCCAGCACTGGGGGACAAGGGCACCCAAAATGCACGCCATGGCACACACAGAAACAATAACCATACTCCTTTACCCCTGCAGGGCCCGAACGACAACACACCGCCACGGAGGGTCCAGAGATGTCCATCCCACCCCCAGAACAGGCCCCCAGTGAGGACAGCAGCTCTGTCGACCTAGAACCTGACGACCAGCCCGGACCATCGGGGACCTCTGGACAGTCGGTTCCCCACACACAGGCCACAGCAGACCCAAACCCCCCTGGGAACACCAGCACAGCTCCCACCCAGCGGGCCCATGCCTCTGTCCCGCGGACGCGTCAATCAGCGGTGTGTCCGCCACTACAGGGCACCCAGGCTGACCCAACACCCCAACAACAACAGGGACCTGGGGGCAGTGGTAGTGGGCACACCGTCCAGGGGACAGAGGCCCGGGGAAACAGGGCAACTGGGAGGGCTGCTGTGCGACGGGGGGGGGAGGACAGGCCCAGGGAACCGAATCTCCAAGAGGCCCTCACCACCATCATGGGAGCGTATCATCACTCCCAGGAGACGATGGCGACGGTACTGGCCAGGTTCACCGAGATCCAGGCACAGCGGGAGGAACGGAACATGGGGTTCAGCAATGAACTCCGGGCCATCGCTACCGCAATGGGGACCATAGTCCAGGCCCTAAACCGCATTGAAACCACATTGCGGGACCATGT
This sequence comes from Pleurodeles waltl, assembly GCF_031143425.1. Classification (NCBI taxonomy): domain Eukaryota; kingdom Metazoa; phylum Chordata; class Amphibia; order Caudata; family Salamandridae; genus Pleurodeles; species Pleurodeles waltl. The sequence continues at coordinate 1,064,868,605 of NC_090437.1, forward strand.
GGCACCGCAAAGGGCCCCTGTCACTAGCCAGGAACAGCCTACCACCTCCGCCGGCGCTAGTGGTCAGGAGGCCCCCACAGAACGACGGGCCACCAGAACCCCACCTCCTGCTGAAGAACAACCACCCCGCAAGAGGAACCTGAGATCTCAAAGGAAGACAGAGTAGGATGCCAGGAACCCCGCCAGTCTAATATCCCCCCGGATGTCATTCCACTGTCCCACAGTGTCACCCTGTCCAACCTTGAACTGCCCCTGCTCCATCCTTCCACTGCCATATGAACAATGCACCTGTGCGACCGAGAACTGGACTCTGACATGGACATAACTCCACCCTCACCCTTCACGTTTAATATCATGTACCAAAATATAGCACTAAAAATAAATCACTCATTGCACATAAATCATTCTGGAGTCAGCCTGTATTATTTACAAATGTATAACACATTACTTATCAATAATGTTCTGTTATATATGTGTGGACAACATACCGATGTCAATAAGCATTAGTCCATGGGCTAACCAGGCAGAAGTCACGCAGTGGGTCATACAGCACTGAAAAGGGAAGGGAAAAGTAAACTTCAGGTTAGAAGAACTGGGGGGCAATACACAAAGTAAAGATGCAGGGGGCATTCACTAAATGGTAAGTGGCGTGGGAGATTCCTACCTGTGTGCTACTGAAAATACTGTAGGATAACTCTGTCCCTGTTGTCTGGGTCGTCCTCTTCGTCTTCCTCCTCTTCACTCTCCGCAGGCTCCACAGCTGCTTCAACACCACCATCTGGACCATCCTCCTGCAGGAAGGGCACCTGACGTCGCAATGCCAGATTGTGAAGCATACAGCAGGCCACGATGATCTGGCACACCTTCTTTGGTGAGTACATCAGGGATCCCCCTGTCATATGTAGGCACCTAAACCTGGCCTTCAGGAGGCCAAAGGTTCTTTCAATGACCCTCCTAGTTCGCCCATGGGCCTCATTGTACCGTTCCTCTGCCCTGGTCCGGGGATTCCTCACTGGGGTCAATAGCCAAGGCAGGTTGGGGTAACCAGAGTCACCAATTAGCCACACATGTTGTCTCTGTAGCTGTTCCATCACATAAGGGATGCTGCTATTTCGCATCACATAGGCGTCATGCACTGACCCAGGGAACTTGGCATTCACATGGGAGATGTACTGGTCAGCCAAACAGACCACCTGGACGTTCATCGAATGGTAACTTTTCCTGTTTCTGTACACCTGCTCATCGTCTTTTGGGGGTACTAAAGCCACATGGGTCCCATCAATGGCACCAATTATGTTGGGGATATGTCCAAGGGCATAAAAATCACCCTTCACAGTGGCCAAATCAACCTCCTCAGGGAATACAATGTAGCGCCGCATGTGTTTCGTCAGGGCAGACAACACTCTAGACAAGATTTTTGAAAACATAGGCTGAGACATTCCAGATGACATGGCCACTGTTGTCTGGAATGAGCCACTTGCCAAAAAATGGAGGACTGACAGAACCTGCACTAGAGGGGGAATTCCTGTGGGTTGGCGGATGGGGGACATCAGGTCTGGCTCCAGCTGGGCACACAGTTCATGTATAGTGGCTCGGTCAAGCCGGTATCGTAGCATGATGTGGCGTTCTTCCATTGTCGACAGGTCCACCAGCGGGTGGTACACGCGAGGATTCATCCTTCTCCTCGCAAGTCCCAGCGGACGGTGCCTAGGAAGGACAACATGGAGCACAGAGTCAAGCAAGTCACAGGTACGTTCACCACTGCATGTACAGTACACGAAAAGGTATGGATGGCTATGTTTGGAAGTGTGGCAATGCAAGGCCTAGGCCTGTGTGACGCAGTTGAAATTAAGCCATGTGGGCCCTTGAAATGGCGGCTGCCTGACCGGTGAAGTGGGACAATGGGATGTGAGGTCAATGTGCTGGCGTGGCACACCGTGGCGGTAGGCGGTCGAAGAACCGCTATACGAACCCGCATTGGTTAACATTTAACCCTATGGGATTCAGGAGCCAATGACGATGTGCGCCGGTGGTCGCGGTACGCACCGCCGCGGTACGCCCCGCCGCGGCCGTGACAGCCATTTTCTATCTGCCTAATCACTCGATACCTGATCATCCACAGGAGAGGACCTATACTGCAAGTGCTGCTGTGACCTCGGTCTGGAAGTGACAATGGCTGCTGCGACTGGGGAAAGGGCCCCTGCCTTCACGTCTGAAGAGTTGGAGAAACTAGTGGATGGGGTCCTCCCCCAGTATGCGCTACTCTACGGTCCTCCAGACCAACAGGTGAGTACACTGAGTGCACATTGAATGGGTTATGGCTGTGTGAAGTGGGGTGGATGTAAGTTGTTGGGGTGGGGAGAAAATGAGGACTGCAACGCACTACAGATGAGAGAATGGGCCACATGGCAAGGTTGAGGAGGGGGGGGCATGTACTCCAAACATGCCGAAAATTCACGTTTTCTCTTTCCCACCCTGTACATGTCTAACAGGTGAGCGCCCATCAGAAAATCGACATTTGGCGTGCCATCGCCAAGGAAGTCCGGGCCCTGTGGGTCTACACCAGACGGGTCACCCACTGCCGCAAGAGGTGGGAGGACATCCGTCGCGGAACCCGAAAGACCGCCGAGTCACTGCTGGGGATGGCCTCCCGACCTAGGAGGGGTGCCAGTCGTACCCTGACCCCCCTGATGTCCCGGATCCTGGCGGTGGCCTACCCTGATTTGGATGGGCGCTTGAGGACATCACAGCAGACACAAGGGGGTGAGTACCTGCACATTCTGCTATCCTTACGCGCAGTTGAGGCGTCTGAGTGGGGGAGGAGGGCCGTGGGTGATACTAGGCCAGGGCGCTTTCTGTAGTGTAGTCCCCTCCCTTAGACATGGCCCTGTGCCCCCGCCCCCCACCTCTGTAGGGTGCCAAGTACAGCTATCCATGGTCCTGCATCACCCATGTGCGCGTCTGTTGTCCCTAGACCTGTTGGCCTAGTCAGAAGTACTTAGTAGTGTACCCCAATTTCGCGGCTTAGTGCATGAGGCACCTGTGTCTGTCCTCTCCGCCAACGGTATTGACAAGGCATACACTCAACTTTGTATTATTTCTCCCCCCACCCTTATTCTTTGTCTTCTTGTGCATCAGCATCATCAGGCGGAGGAGAATTGGCGTCGGAGCACGAGGGAGCTGCAAGTCACAATGCCCCGGTGGGCACTGGAACAGACACCGAGGGCACCAGTGATCCGGAGGGCGAGGGGAGCACCACAACGGGGACCGGTGAAGACACCAGCGACACGGACACGTCCTCGTTTGGGAGCTCCCTAGCGGGGGCGGCAACATCCGGGCCCCCCGCCTCCACAGGTACAGCCGCCACCCAGCGCTCCAGCTCCGCCCTCCCAGCAGCCCCTCAGCCTTCGCTCCGTGCCCGCTCGCCCAGGAAGGCGGGCGTCTCCTTCGCCCCAGGCACCTCAGCCCCTGCCCCAGTTACCCCTGCTGCCCTCAGTGCGGAGCTCATTGACCTCGTGAGGACGCTCATTGTTGGGCAGACTACCCTTTTGAATGCCATCCAGGGGGTGGAAAGGGAGGTGCATCGGAGCAATGCCTACCTGGAGGGCATTCATTCGGGTCAGGCTGCCCATCAACGATCGTTCACTGCTCTGGCCTCAGCACTGACGGCAGCCATTGTCCCTGTCTCCAGCCTCCCTCTTCTAACTGCCTCCACCCTTTCTCTGTCTCCTGTCCCTCAGCCTATCCCATCCACACCATCAGACCAGCCTGCACACACCTCAACACCCAAGGCCAGATCATCCAGACACAAGCACCACAGGACACACAAGCATTCACCCCAGCAACACCCAGATGCAGACATTCCAACAGTCACTACCACCTCTGTGTCCCCCTCCTCCTCGTCTCCCTCCTCCCTCCCTGTGACGTCTACACTCACACCTGCATGCACACCACCATCAGCCAGTGCTTCCATCACCAGCACACCCTCCACTACAGTCCTCACACGTGCAGTCACCACCCCCACTGCCCTCTACACGTCCCCTGTGTCCTCTCCCACTGTGTCTGTCACCCCCTCTTCCAAGACACATAAACGCAGGCAGACACCCAAACAACAGCCAACCACCTCACGACAGCCTACGCCTCAGTCACCTGCACCCAAAGACAGCACACCTGACTCTCCTATAACCGCATCCTCTTCCTCCACTTCCATCACCACTACTCCTACCCTTTACCTTGGTCCTAAGAAATGTTACCTCTCTAATCTTAACCTCTTTCCCTCCCCTGACCCACCCCCTCCATCGGTTAAGAGTCCCAAGAGCACCTCAGCCACCACTAGCCCAGCATCAAGGGTCCAAGTGGTGCATGGCTTCTGGAGTCCACCCTTTGGCGGCAGTGACACTTCACTGAGCAGCAAGGGGACATCCAGCCCACCCGCAGGCAAGAGGACACGTAAAGTGAAGGGCCGCCGTGAGAGGACTGAGACGGCTGCCCCCAAGGAGCCAACAACGGCCACTTCACCTGCCACAACAGCCAGGGGAGGCAAGGGCTCGAGAGCCCCATCTAAGGAGCGAAAGGGCAGCAGGGCGGAGAGGTCATCCATCAGGAGCGCGGAGCTGGAGGGCCCCGCAAGCCCCATCCCGCCTGCAAGGGACGACAGCAAAGGGCCCAGGAATCCGTCCCCGAAGGGGCCTGCCACTGCACATTCGGAGGGCGAGTGATCAGGGTGTCCAGCCCAGGTCTGGCTCCCTAGACTTCCTGGAAGAGGACCGCTGAAGAGGGCCCCACCGTGAAGACAGGCACCGCTGAAGAGGGCCCCGCCGTGCAGAAGAGCACCGCTGAAGAGGGCCCCACCGTGCAGAACAGCACCGCTGAACAGGGCCCCGCCGTGAAGACAGGCATCGCTGAACAGGGCCCCGCCGTGAAGACAGGCACCGCTGAACAGGGCCCCGCCGTGAAGACCGGCACCGCTGAAGACGGCCCCGCCATGCAGAAGAGCACCGCTGAAGAGGGCCCCGCCGTGAAGACAGGCACCGCTGAAGAGGGCCCCGCCGTGCAGAAGAGCACCGCTGAACAGGGCCCCGCCGTGAAGACAGGCACCGCTGAAGAGGGCCCCGCCGTGAAGACAGGCACCGCTGAAGAGGGCCCCGCCGTGCAGAAGAGCACTGCTGAACAGGGCCCCTCCTGTTAAGCACCGCTCCGCTGGGCCCCGCCGTCTCAAGCACCGCTCCGCTGGGCCCCGCCATCTCAAGCACCGCTCCGCTGGGCCCCTCCTGTCAAGCACCGCTCCGCTGGGCCCTTCCTGTCAAGCACCGCTCCGCTGGTCCCCGCCGTCTCAAGCACCGCTCCGCTGGGCCCCGCCGTCTCAAGCACCGCTCCGCTGGGCCCCTCCTGTCAAGCACCGCTCCGCTGGGCCCCGCCGTCTCAAGCACCGCTCCGCTGGGCCCCTCCTGTCAAGCACCGCTCCGCTGGGCCCCGCCGTCTCAAGCACCGCTCCGCTGGGCCCCTCCGTCTCAAGCACCGCTCCGCTGGGCCCCTCCTGTCAAGCACCGCTCCGCTGGGCCCTTCCTGTCAAGCACCGCTCCGCTGGGCCCCGCCGTCTCAAGCACCGCTCCGCTGGGCCCCTCCTGTCAAGCACCGCTCCGCTGGGCCCCGCCGTCTCAAGCACCGCTCCGCTGGGCCCCTCCTGTCAAGCACCGCTCCGCTGGGCCCCGCCGTCTCAAGCACCGCTCCGCTGGGCCCTTCCTGTCAAGCACCGCTCCGCTGGGCCCTTCCTGTCAAGCACCGCTCCGCTGGGCCCCGCCGTCTCAAGCACCGCTCCGCTGGGCCCCTCCTCTCAAGCACCGCTCCTCTGGGCCGCGCCGTCTCAAGCACCGCTCCGCTGGGCCCCTCCTGTCAAGCACCGCTACGCTGGGCCCGCCGTCTCAAGCACCGCTCCGCTGGGCCCTTCCTGTCAAGCACCGCTCCGCTGGGCCCCTCCTGTCAAGCACCGCTCCGCTGGGCCCCGCCGTCTCAAGCACCGCTCCGCTGGGCCCCGCCGTCTCAAGCACCGCTCCGCTGGGCCCTTCCTGTCAAGCACCGCTCCGCTGGGCCCCTCCTGTCAAGCACCGCTCCGCTGGGCCCCGCCGTCTCAAGCACCGCTCCGCTGGGCCCCGCCATCTCAAGCACCGCTCCGCTGGGCCCCTCCTGTCAAGCACCGCTCCGCTGGGCCCTTCCTGTCAAGCACCGCTCCGCTGGGCCCGCCGTCTCAAGCACCGCTCCGCTGGGCCCCGCCGTCTCAGGCACCACTCCGCTGGGCCCTTCCTGTCAAGCACTCCCCAGGATATGGCAGTGGGCATGGTGGCCCCTTCGTGGGTCTTGCGTCGTGGACTCATGTGGCTGAGGTGCCCCCCCTTCCCTTCCCCCTGAGGTGCCTGTAGTTTTGTCATCAGATGCCCCTGCAGTGTTCTCTCCAAAGGACTCAGGTCTCGTGTGTGGGCTTTGCCCTTGTGTTGCTACACTTTGGCCCACGGACAAATCGTTACTACGTAAAATGTGCAGGACTGATTTCTGCAGTTGTCCACTGCTGTGTATATTGACTTTATAAATGTAAATATTCTGGCTAGTTGACCAATACTTATCGGAGGCTATTTTGGACATAAATATTTATTGTCAATTTTGAAATGTCATTGCATTTTTTACGGGGGTTTGGTTGGTGTCACTGTGACTTGTTGCTCTGCATTGGTGTGTACATATTGGGGGGGGGGGGTGGGATGCATATGTGTGTGCCCGTAACTTTTCGTCCTCCCCCCTCCCGTGTGTCGTAGGTGCTGTATTCACCGTTGACGTCTGCGCCGGAGTTCGTACTCGTGGTAGATGAGCAGGTAGACGAGAGCAGGTATGATGTTCAATTCGGGTTCCATGCTGTCCTCCGTACTCATGGAGTGCGTAGAGGTGAGCGTTTTCACATTCGTAGTCTGTTTCCGCCGTGTTTTTATCGGCGGGGCTCCCGCCCCGGAAAAGGTGGCGGATTGGTGGGTCATGATAGTGTGGGCGGTACATTGTCTGCCGCCTGGCTGTTGGCGGTGACCGGCGCGCTGTTTGTCGGTCCCGCCGTGGCGGTCGGAGTGTTAAAGTGGCGGGCTGTGTTGGCGGTTCCCGCCAGGGTCAGAATTCCATTTTTTGGACCGCCGGCCTGTTGGCGGTTTGGCCGCCGCTTTATCACCGACCGCCAGGGTTAGAATCACCCCCAAGGTGTCTCTGTTACATGATATAGATTCCCTATCCACAGCTATATAGTCAAGCAACAATCAAGCTATATGTCAAAAATATGACATTGATATCCACAGTTCAAATACACAAATTCAACACATACTAACAAATACGCCTAATGTCACTTATGAGGCAATGAAACATATTGTCTAGTATACTCTAGCTAGCCTGCTATACACAAGCCATAATAACTTCATGTGAGATAGTTAACAACATGCACAATGGATATACGCAATCATGTAACTCCTCTGATTGCCATACTTTAAATCTTTCCAGACGAAAGAGCCAAATCACATGTCACCTACACATGTAACACTAGTGATTATGAAAGGATTGTAAATACATTGTGGACTAAGGCACCTAAGTCATTGTGCTCCTGAAAACAAAGTATATCAGTCATATAAGGGCCTAATAAGCTCTGAGCATTTACCCACACACAACAACTGCTAGTATATCTTCTGTTCCTAGTCAATGGACGACTGTCATGTGCACGAAGGTGGCATTCAGAATTACCTAATCATGCAATCATTTAATCAATAGCCCAGTGACTCACTGGGTAGCAACATCACTATCCACACATCAGACATGACTACCCTTCTATATGTCTGTGACAAATTTCTGAGAGACAAATCAAATTTGATGCTACCATGCATGGTGCACCCACCATGATGCAAGCCAAATGTCTAAATACACATACCATGCCACTCCTATGTGTATGTGAACTACCACACCTGCACCACATTGGGATCAGTGCAAACAATAGGTTTCCATATAGCCAGGACTCTGTAACCATAACCTATTTAGCAACAGAAAATATATATATAACTCTTTACAATGTGGAATCATGACAGAACCTTTCAATGTACACATGATGTTGGCAAACAATGATAAGATTTTAATTGTGAGACTATTTATCATGCCTACAACAGTATGGTTAAGTGAAATGTTGGATAGGCACTTACCCCCTACTGAGCATGAACATGGTATTAACATTCATTGTCCTGACACCAATGTATGTGATCCAATAGGATTCTAGCAATACCTCCATGGTTCCCAACATATAGCTTGTTCACTCAGAAGAGACATTACAAAGGTCTATGTTCGTCCCTCTCTTACCAAGGGGGGTCACCTTGTAACAGGTCTGAATAAGTGTCACTCATCTGTAACCTTTTGAAAAGTAGGAATGACTTCAAATTGTCTGACTTAATGTTGCACATAGACATAGATCAAGGGACATTGCTATGGGCAGAGAGCAAGGACCTGAACTACTTACCATCATGATGTAGGGAGTATTGACCTGTAGTTAGGAATGAACAAACACATTGATATGAAAAGCTGTATTGTGTCACCCATATGACACTATCACATGCGCATCATCACATGCTTTTGTTCAGAGGGGACAATATAGATGAGTAATATGTCCCTATACACATTAGAATGTGCACACCTGTGTATCATTCTTGGGGACTGTACATCCATATGATGACTGGAGATATTTGACCCTTTGGACTTACCACATTGTCAGAGGTTACAATCTGTCACATCACACAGTAACCTGATAGAGGGGTGAAATTGAGTTAGGTTTGTACTTATCCCATTGTGGCTGCTGTGCTGCCCTCAAACACCAATCCGACTCCGGGTAGGCCACTGCCAATGTGCATGATCATAGGTGGGTCAAGGTCCAACGGGCATCCGTCCTCATTGGGAGGACATTCCCAGCTGGGCCTCTGCGGTCTTCCGGGTCCAACCTCTCAGGTCCTCCCACCTCTTTCTGGAGTGGGTGCTCCGCCGTCTGTGCACCTCCAGGGTTTGCACTATTTTGGTGATGGCATGCCATATCCCGTTCTTCTGATGGGTGTTAACCTGCTTGGATCAAACATACAAGAAGAGAATGTCATGGCCACATGCACCATACCAAAACAAGCAGGGTGAAAAACAAGTTAGTACACATAGCCATACACAGAATGTCTTCAACACTCCCTTCAATGATAGATGAACATATGCAGTCAGGCCATGTGTGGTGTTGGGACAGGCATACAACATGCATATCCAGCAAGAGGTGTCAGCTTGTTACACATGACCAGATCACATGCATATCTGTAACAATATATTCCTGTCAAAGTTTGTCATACCACCTTCAGTTAGCATGTATTACAGACAGTAGTTGGGTCAGGGAACATACATCACACACTCTCTACTATGTCTAAGTATTCAAAATCTACCAAAACACATATGCACATGCCCACCTACCACACATATCACCACAACCCAACTTTCTGCCACATTTCCTGGACATCATCACAAACTTCACTGATCATCCATTGCTTGTCATAACAAAGGAGAGATGGGAAAATATCCATAGGTGCACATGGTGTACTTACCTTTTCCTCTGGTGCACCATAGAGCTGTTCATACAGGTGTAGGACCTCCTCCACCAGCTTATCAAGCTCCTCTGGGGATAATGCAGGGGCCCTGTCACCTGTAGCACATGGCATGATTGCTCCCAGGGGCAGTGCACAGCAGGTCAGGTCGTGGAGGTCTTGCTGGCAGCAGTGTCAGGAGTCATGAGAGAGATGTAGTATGAGATGGCAGTCATGTCCATGACATAAGACATTGTCACCGCCGGCAGACATCGCCATTGGTGCAAGACCGCCAAAGGCAGCAATGTGTTCCAACGGCAATATCCACCATGGTTGTATCTGCCTACCACCATGATGACTTCCGTCAGTGTAGTTAAGTCATTTCCTAATGTCCAGTACAGAAGGTCAGGCAGCTGCCATTTTAAGGCTCACATCTGATCAGTAAAGTTAGATCAAAGTTGCATCACAAGCTGAGAGACATACTTAATAACTTGTGTTCACTTAAGGCTTTGAGTAAACGTAGAAAAATGCAGGATTTATGTACAGGTTGTAAACTTGATGAGTTAATGATAACATAACTTTAGTGGCATAGTCAGCACACTAATGGCAATCTAAAAAATGGCATTTGTGTCTTATCAATGTGAAACATGGTAAAATTGTCATTATCACAGAGACTTTTAGTGACATCCTTCTCCATTTCTAAAACATGATTGAGGAAAGGGAATGTTACTGCAGTAAGAAGCCATTATTTGCCTAGGTTTGTACTATGTACAATGTTTCTACAATTTAATGTGACATATCCGAGCATTATGTGTAACATATATATTTTAACACTTAAAATGGACAGAAGGAGTGAAACACATACATCTTGTTTTTTTGCTCAAAGTTACCCTGCATGAGAAGAGTAAGAGAACCTCCAGTGTACCGTCCACTAGCAGACCTGCAGACCATGGACAATTGACATATCCTCCAAATCTACTGCCTGGATAAGCATACAATCATGGATCTCTGTCATCACTTGAGTCAGATCTGATGCCTGCCATTCATAATCCGTATGGCATACCACCCATAGTACAAGTCATGACAGTCCTGCACTTCCTGACAACAGGCTCCTTTCAAAATACCGTGGCCCTAACTGCAGGGATGTCTTAGTCCATGTTCAGTCTGGTTTTGAAGGCTGTTCTGTCTGCAATGTTGAAACGCCTGGACAGCTGCATCAGATTTATACAATGTGTACATTTGGCCTATGTAAGGGCTGATTTTTATGCTTTGGCATACAACCAACATGTGGTGGGTGCCATTGATGGCACCCATGTAGATTTGTTTCCCACAAATGCAAATTAACAGGTGTATAGGAACAGGAAAAAATATCACTCCATTAATGTCCAAGTAGTCTGTTTGGCTGACCTCTACATTTCACAAGTTTCTGCAAGGTACCAGGAGTCAGTCCATGATGCCTTCATCACGTGGAACAGCATTATCCCACTGCTTATGTTACAACAGTACACCACGAGGTCCTGGCTGGTTGGTCAGTCATATGTGTCATGTGTGTCTGCAACTTTTATCTGCTGCCAAATATGTGGATGTCCAAGATTTAAGTTTGCCTCTTTGTAACTATTTCTTACAGGGGAGTCTGGCTACCCAAACTGTCCTTGCTTATTGACACCTGTGAGGCAACCTGTGAGGCACACAGAAGGACAAGGACTGTCATGGAGCTGATTTTTGGGCTCATGAAAGCAAGATTCGGTAGCATTAATAAGTCTAGTGGAGCCCTCCTGTACTCACCCACCAAAGTATGTCAAATTATTGTTGCCTGCTGCATGTTCCACAACCTCGCCCTGAGACATCAAATACCATTTATACCAGATGAAGGGAAGCAAGCAGCTCCAGCAGGGTGAGAATGCAGATGTGCCAAGTGAGGATGACTATGATGAGAATGAAGCTGGAGCTATCCGGACAGATCTCCTCAATAGGTACTTCACCTGACTGTAGGTATGTCATGTCCTGTAATTTTACTAACTCAATGGGGTATTGAGGGAGTTAGGGATGCTTGGAAAGGGTCGTAGTATGACCATCAGACAGGTCATAAATAGCTTCAAAGCACATTACTCAGATGCACATACTGAATACTACATTAAGTAGTGTGCAACTTTTTGATCGCCATAGTCTAAGTTTGTCACAATGCACATTCAGAGTTACCATTGTATATAGGACATAGCTGTATGATGTTTACAATCAATTCCTGCCTATACCTTATGTATTACATTATTACTTTGCAGATTATCTCTCAGGGTCATCCTTATTTGCAATATCTGATAGTGTCACAGGTAGGTGGGATTTGCAAACTGACATGTGAAGTGAAAATGGATTGAACCAGGTACTGTCAGGTATGAGATTTGTGGTGTGTGAGTTCTATGCCCAGACTCTCAGGAGAGTGGGGTGGTAGTGTGCTATTCCACATTATAGACCTGTTTGCTAAAATAGGTTGGCCCAATGGTACCTTGTGTGTGACCTTGTGTCTCTGACACATGTCATCCTGTGCAACCCATACCCTCAACCATCTTAGTGGCTTGATTTTGGTAATACCTTAAATATATCCTCGTTCCCGGCCACTGTGCATGTGTACCAAGATTGGCAGAGGTGAGTAGCATGCCTACTGATACCTCTCCATGATAAGTGGAAGCTTCCATGACTGGGGGTATTTTTACAGACCTCTGCCTGTATCATGTGGTATGGAAATTGGGGAGGTATGGTGTTGGTATTTGATAAGGCTTTAGCAGATGATACAGTGAACCAATCTGTTTGACCATTCAGATGGTGAAAGACTGACATGTCTCTAACTTCTGTGGGGTGCTATTTATTCATACCTATGCTGAGTCATTAAAATGAGCAGCAGTATTTTACTGTGTGATCATTTGCATTTTCCCAACCTTTATGTAGGAAAGTGCCATGAAAGCGATAACAAGTTTGTCCCTCAGTATCATCAAATGCAAAATGTACCCTTATTAAACAGTGCATGTGAGATGGAACTTTAAAAAGCTGGTACATTTGTTTACATCATTTATGTGCAGGAGGTATTACAGTTAACAGTTACATATAGCTGAAAAAATGACTCTCACATGATTTGTGGTGCTCAATAAGGAATGCACATTTATATGTGGGAATTGGATCAAATAAAATACTAATAAACAGTGAAGGGTTCAGTCATGGTGGATGAAATTATCAGGGTAGCTGCAACAGCATTTAGGGCCTGATTTATGAAACGTTTGCAAGACCTTCACATCATTTTTTGCCATAAAAGCGGTGCAAATGTACAAAATATAATTGTATTTTGTCAATTTGTGCTGCGTTTGCGTCAAAAAAAGATGCAAAGGCAGCACAATCTTTTCATAAATCAGGCCCTTAGAGTCTCAAGTCCAGTGTTCTTATACCATTAGAAAATGGAGATTGGTTGTAGGACAGTCAACAGGGTCAATCAGTGACAAACAAGGGCAACCAATCAGCAGAGGTTTATTCAATGGCAGTGGTTGAAGTCTTGGCACCTGCTCCTCCTGGATGTTTAGGCAGATGACCACGTTTGTGGGGAGGTTCATCAGCTACAGAGGCAGGAGTGACTGAGGCATGTCCTTCCCCTTGCAGGCCCTCCATTCCACTGGCTGCCACAGATGTTTAAGGGGCAGATGTCACATTGCTAGTGGAAGGGGCCAGCTGCTGTGGACATAACCTCCTCAGGGTTGTATTCATGTCTCTCAGCACCCCTGCAATGGTCACCTTGAGCCTCCCACTGCTGCATTACTCCCTGGTGGTTGTTCTTCTGCAGATGCTTGATCTCCCCCATCATGGTGAGTACCTGGCTCATCACGCCTTGGGATTGTTGGTAAGCTTTTAAGACTTAGGAGATCGTGTCCTGGTCAGTTGTATCTGTAGGAGCCTCACTCCTCTGGCCCACACCATCCCTCCAACTTACCCTACCTCCATGTGCCTATGCCCGTGGTACTGTTTGCAGACTCTTACTTGTGTCAGGTTCATCATTGTCAGGGTTTACGACTGGTGACGCAGGTACTTGTATTTGGGGGACATCATTGTGTAACACTGCCCTTGGAACAGAGGATTAGGGGTGAATGGTTGTCTGAGATGTTGTAGCAACTGAGCTGGGAGTAGTTGATATAGGCAGGGTGAGGCTGACAGTTGTTGACTGACCAGGTGTCCCAGATGGGCCAGAGTCATCCTCAGTGTCAACTCACCCAAGGGTGATTTCCTCACTGAGAGCTTCATCATGTCTCTGGTGTCCTTTCCATTGTCACAATGGCTAGGTTACCTGTAGAAGTGGAACACACAGTTACTGAAAATTATACAAAAAGTGACATCAATCTTTGAACGGTAGGCATGCTATGTGGCATGCACACAGAGCCTTTACTTGATCCCCTGATATGACATTGATACCTGCTTCCAAATCTGGGTTAGAGCTACATGGTAAACAGAGGTTTCCTGTATCATACTCTGTGCTACAAGATGTTGAAGTATCGTGTCCTAGACTGTACAATTGTGGAGCATTGGTGTGTTGAATTGTTTGTTATTTTAACATGCAGGGCAATATTATTAGTAGTTCACTATTCTGGTTTTCTCTGTGGTGGAACAGTGCCTTTTGGCAGTTGTTATGCTATCAGTCCCTGAGCTATCCATGACATACACAGACACTGGGGCCCCATGTGAGTTTAGTTGACATGTGGGATGGCAGAGTAGGGTATTTGGACAGTTGGACACAGGGGTGGGAAGTGGTTTGGCAGTTAAGATGTCAAAAGATAATCAGTGATCATACATGACAAATGTTTTGAGTGACATCAAAGGTGTTGTGACTTACCAGACTCCAATCCCCCAGGTATCCCTGACATGCCCGCAGGATGCAGGATGTCCAAGACCTTCTCCTCCCATGATTTGAGTTGTGGGGAAGAGGTGGGGGCCACCGCCAGTCTTGCTGACTGCGAGCTGGTGCCTGACCACCATGGAATGCACTTTCCCCCGGAAGATGTTCCACCTCTTTCTGAAGTCCTCTCTTGTGCGAGGATAGTTGCCTACAGAATTGACCCTGTTGAATACCCTTTGCCACATCCCCATTATCCTGGCAATAGATGTTTGCTGGATTTGTGCTCCAAATCGGTGTGGCTCGAATCTGATGATTTCGTCCACAATGACCCTCAATTATTCATCTGTAAAATGGGGATTTTTTGGGGGGACATCGTAGTGCTAGACGAGACGATAAGGATGTAATAAAATATGGAAATTGAATTGGTGATGAAGTGTTGGGGCTGTGATGTGAGTGGAGGACCGATGGTGTCTAATGTGTAGGGTACTTATTGTTGTGTTGGATGTGTTGTGCAGGTGTGTGATGTGTACAATATGAAGTGTGTAGGTATGCCTAATCTATGGATACTGATATTTGAATGCAGGCTTTTTTGAGCTGTGTATGGCATTCTGGTTCCAAAGGATTGTGGGATGTGAAGGGGTGTGTTTTATAGTGCAGTGTGTTGGATGTGTGGATGTTTGTTGGTGTGGGGTTTTCAAATTATCCAATGTGGTGTTGTTATTACTGTGGTGATCGCAGTGGTTCACACTGCCATTGGTCTTCTGCCATGGAAGAACCACTATCATGATTTGTGGGTCGTAATAGGTGTTTTTGGCGGGCTGGTGGTGGGACCGCCTCTTGCGTACCCTCCAGAGTCCTGGCAGTGTTGGGATTCTGGCTGTCTTTTGGCAGGCTTGACTGTGTGAGTCGCAATATGGCGGTCTGTCTGACCTCAAACATGGTGGTAGCTTGGCGGCTGCCACCGAGGTGGTCTTACCATCAAACTGCAAAACTCATAATGGAGATATTATCAGAGCCCAGGAGTAACTGGAGGTGAGTATTTTACATCACATTGCAAAGGCAGAGCAGTTACTCTTAGTGAAAATGTGCAACTACAGAGCATAGCTACTCTGTAATAGAGATTGAAACTAGAGAAAAAAATCAGAAAATACAAATACTAGCAGCCACCTCCAATGAACCTTGCGGCTCATTTTGAGGGAGGTAGCCAAAATCATCTTTGCAAACGTTGCCAGTAGTATGCCCAAAGTAACCAATTTAAGGAGAATGGTTCAAACACAAAAACAAGGGAGTAATCTTCAAATCCTCTATATTAGAAATGTGGTCTCTTGTTGACAGTCAGTTTTCATTCTTTCCGAGCAGGGACCCTAATTTTGGTCAGGGTAAGGGAGTTACACTCCTAAGACAACACCTGCTCACCCCCTTGGTAGCTTGTCACAAGCAGTCAGGCTTATCTTGAAGGGTTGTATGGTTGTATGTCGGAACGCCGCCTGCCGGAACAACGAGTGCCTGAACAACGAGGTAGGAACAACGACCTCGTTGTTACCACTAATGCCTTTACTGCGAAAGCCTTAACAACAATATTTTGTTGTAAAGGCATTCCTGGTAAAGGCATTAGTAATAGGCATCCATTGATCCTGCATGCGTCACCCCGACCCCCCACCCCTGCCCCAAAACCTAAAAACCCTGCCCCAAAACCTAAAACCCCCCAACTCCCCACCCCCACCTCAAAATCTAAAACCCCAACCCCCACCCCACCCCAAAACCTAAAACCCCGACCCCCCACCCCAGCCCCAAAACCTAAAACCCTCCGACCCCCCACCCCCGCCACAAAACCTAAAACCCCCCTGACCCCCACCCCCACCCCAAAACCTAAAACCCCTGACACCCCATCCCAAAACCTAAAACCCCCCGACCCCCCACCCCTGCCCCAAAACCTAAAACCCTCCGACCCCCCACCCCGCCCCAAAACCTAAAACCCTCCACCCCGCCTCAAAACCTAAAACCCCCGACCCCCTACCCCGTCCCAAAACCTAAAACCCCGACCCCCCACCCCGCCCCAAAACCTAAAACCCCCCAACCCCCACACCAAAACCTAAAACCCCCGACCCCCCACCCCACTCCAAAACCAAAAAAACCCCACCCCCCCACTTACCTGAGTCATCGCCTCGTCGTCCGCGCCGTCCTCCTCAGCCGAATCCCTTGTTTGTGCCTTAATCAAGCATGTTCGTTGTTCGGGACATGCGTGGTTAAGGCACAAAACAACAAAGTCGTAGTTAAGGAAAGCGTTTTTCCGCTTTCGTTAACCAGGACTTCGTTGTTACAGAGTCGCGTAGAGGACGTTTCCCATCTGTAAGGCAATGTGTAAAGTATTTGTGTGAATATACACAGTAATACAGTAAAAAACATCACAAAATGGACACCACACTAGTTTAGAAAAATAGGTAATATATATATATATATATATATATAAAATAATAGATTATTACTCCAGAGAAAACAATTGAAATGTTGTTGTTACACAAAGTACCTGGTTTGCATCACAAATAAAGCCGCCTGGGTGGGCGTGCATCGAAAAAGTCAGAGATGCATCGTACTCTGACTCAAAAGTGAGCCCGTGTGTCATTTTCTGGACAGGCACCTCGGGTCTGCAAAGGGTTATGTTGATTTTGATGTCCAGTGATGATGCATGAGAAATCCAGCCACACAGTGATGGAAAACTTTCTTGCGTGGGGTTTGTGTCATTTTCAGCAGCCGTCAGCAGGTGTTGTGTCATTTCTCTAGGTGTGATGCAGGTGAAGCATTGATTTTCCAGCTGCAATGCAGGTGGTGCGTCGATTTCGGCCATGAGACGGGTGGTGCGTCGTTTTTACAGCTGTGTTTCATTTGGTGCATTGAAATGTCCCCCGCACAGTATTCTGTGTGTGGATTTCAGTCATTGTTCTACCAGCTTCACCTTTCAAGGGCCTGGGGACAGGATAGGGCCCCACTTGGCAGGGTAGGAGTCTCAGCAGACTTCAAAACAGGAGGCAATCTCAGCAAAAGTGTGAGAAAGTAGCCTCATTCTAGCATGATTACCCCCACTTTTGGCCTGTGATCATAGATAAAAATCTATATGTCAGTGTGATTTGCCTGTCTCACTGAGATCCTGCTAGCCAGGGCCCAGTGCTCATTGTTTGTGGCCTAATATGTATGCCTGTGTAAGGCCTAACTGTGTCACTGAGGCTCTGCTAACCAGAACCTCAGTGCTTATGATCTCTCTGATTTTAAATGTATCACTGTAGGCCAGTGACTTCATTTACCAATTTCTATTGACATACTTGACCCCCCTTATAAGTCCTAGTACCTAGGTACCCAAGGCAGTGGGGTTCCAGGAGATCCATATGGGCTGTAGCATTTCTTTTGGCAACCATAGGGAGCTCATACAAACCCTTACACAGGATTGCCACTGCAGCCTGCGTGAAATAGTGCACACTCTATTTCACAACCATTTTCACTGCACTTAAGTAATGTATAAGTCACCTATATGTTCAACCTTCACTTGCTGAGGGTTAGGTGCAAAGTTACTAAGTGTGAGGGCATCCTTGCACTAGCAAAGGTGCCCCCACATAGTTCAGGGCCATTTCCCCAGACTTTGTGAGTGCAGGGACACCATTACAAGTGTGCACTACATATATGTCAATACCTATATGTAGCTTCATAATGGTAACTCTGAATATGGCCATGTAGCATGTCTAAGATCATGGAATTGTCCCCCCCCCCCATTCCAAATCTGGTATTGAGGAGCCAATTCCATGCATCCTGGGGGCTCCACCATGGATCGCCAGTACTGCCAAACCAGCTCTCTGAGGCTTGCACTGCAGCTACAGCTGCTGCCACCTCACAGACAGGGTTCTGCCCTTAGGGGTCTGGGCAGCCTAGTCCCATGAAGGCAGAACAAAGCATTTCCTCTGAGAGCAGGGTGTTACATCCTCTCCCTTTGGAAATAGGTATTACAGTCTGGGAGGAGTAGCCTCCCCCAGCCTCTGCGAATGCTTTGAAGGTGCCCTCCTTGCATAAACCAGTCTATACCCGTTCAGGGACCCCTTGTCCCCTGCTCTGGAGGTAAAATGGACAAAGGAAAGGGGAGTGACCACTCCCCTGTCCATCACCACTGCAGGGGTGGTGCCCAGTGTGTCCCAGACTTCAGTCATCTTGCTTTGCAAGGTGTGGGGGCATTCTGGAGGGCTCTGAGTGGCCAGTGCCAGCAGGTGATGTCAGAGACCCCTTCTGATAGGTCCACACCTGATAAGGTAGCCAATCCCCCTCTCAGGGCTATTTCGGGTCTCTCCTGTGTGTTCTCTTCAGATTCTGCTTGCAAATTTCCTTCAGGAATCCTCTGCAACAACTCCAGACTCTTCTGACCTCGGATCAACGTCAGCCTGCTCCAAGAAATGCTGTAACTGCAACAAAGTGTCTGCACGAGACACTTTTCTTCAGCAACCTCAGCTCCAAGTCAGCAACTGCAACAGTTTCCATGGTGTGCACTCTCTTGGGACTTACTGTCTTCATCCTGCACCAGAAGACCCGAAGAAATCTCCTGTGGAGTGACGGAATCACTCCCCTGCTCCAAGCAGGCACCTTCCAAGACTATGACCGGTACACTGGGACTCCTCTCACAATGAGGATCATGATACTAAGGACACAGAGGGTGGACATCTTCAACATAGACTGTCCTGAGATGCTGCTGACACAATTTGGAGGAGGTAAGACTTTGCCTTCCCCGAGAACAATGGTACCCCTGTGCACTGTGTCTTCTTTGCATCATGAGGCCTCTGTACACTCTTTGCACAATTCCTTCATGCATAGCCTGGCCCATGTCCTCAGCACTCTATGCTGCGATGCTCTACTCACTGAGTTGTTCTCTGGTGGCGTGGGACCTTTTGTTGTGCTGCATCAATCATGTTTTGCACATCTTTTGAACCCAGGTCGTGTGGTTCCTGGGGGTGCTGGCTGGCATCCTGAGTGCTGAGGGACCCCTCTTCTTCCTCACACAGAGTTGAGGCCCCCAGGTCCCTCCTGAGTCCATCCAGTGCCACTTTGATGAAAAATGCACTTTTGTCATGGCCAAGGCTTGATGGTGACTTCCAATACGAAATCTCATCTGCAATGATTTTCACACCGTGTGACATCTTTTGCATCATGCAGGAACCCGCTGGCATCTTCCTAGTGTGCATTTCTGCAGTATTCCACTAACCAGCGACTCTTCTTTTGAACCCTCTTCTGGGTTGGCATGGGCTCCTATCCTTCCCGGAACTTCTTTTGGCTTCTGGACTTGGTCCACTTCCTTGCAGGTCTTCAGGCCCAATAATCCAGCAGTTGTTCTTTGCAGACTTGGTTGGCTGCTGCAAAATCCCCAAAAACGAGGTGTAGTGTGTCCTAAGGAAACTTCAGTACTTTACTCCTGCTTTTTTGGGCTCTGGGGTGGGGTAATTTACTTACCTTTACTGTATTCTTACTCTCCCAGCAATTCTGCACACACTACACTTGTCTAGGGGGAATTTGTGATTCACATTCTACTTTTTTAGTATATGGTTTGTGTTGCCCCTAGACCTATTTTCTCCCATTGCATTCTATAGGATTTCCTACTGTTTGTATTGTTCTATGACTATTTACTTGTCTACTTTTTGTCTCTAGTGTATATATGGGGTATAATACTTACCTCCAGAAGGAGTATTGTCACTAAGATATTTTTGGTACTGTGTCACCCCAAATAAATACCTTGTTTTTGGTAACACTGAGTGTTGTCTTTACTTGTTTATAAGTACTGTGCAACTATAAGTGGTATTGCATGAGCTTTGCATGTCTCCTAGTTCAGCCTAAGCTGCTCTGCTATAGCTACCTCTATCAGCCTAAGCTGATAGAACACTACTACTTCACTAATAAGGGATAACTGGACCTGGTATAAGGTATAAGTACCCAAGGTACCCACTACAAACCAGGCCAGCCTCCTACATTGGTGGTGCAGCGGTGGGATAAGTACTCACAATTGCTTTACCACTTTGTTGCCTGTGCTTTTCACAAGAAAAGCTTGCTCCAATACTTGGAGCATATATAATATATACCTAGAAACAATATTTTAAGTTTCATAAAAGTTCTTTAAACTTTGCAAAAGTTTTTACAACGTTCTGAAAAGTTTTCTTCTTTTCTCTAAAAAGTTAGCTCTGTTGTTTTACTAACTTTTTACTCACTTTCCTAAACTTTTTTTTCTTTCAATATGTCTTCTGTAGAACCCACACTTAGAGCTATCAAGACTACCTATGACAATTTAAATTATAAAAGCTTGAAGGGGTTCTGCATTGAAAGAAATGTAGGGATCGGGAAGAACCCCAATAAGGAGTACCTCTTAAATCTCCTTCTCCAGGATGACCAGGGAATCAGCACTGATGAAGAGACGATCCTGGGGTGAGTCCTTCCACAGACCTATCTTCAACAAGCACCCTAGTATAACTGTTAGTGGGAAGGGCTCCCTTCACCCCTAGAGGCCAGGTCACTAGAGTGGCCCCTGTTAGAGAGAGGGTCTGCCTCTGCACACTCTCATGTAACCTCTGTTTCAGAGGCTTCACATAATTCAGACCCTGAGGACCGGTTCCTAGATAGGGAACTCAGAAAGCTGAGGTTAGAGGAGGCCAGACTGAGCCTAATGCAGCAACAGTTGACCTTAAACAAGGACTCCCTGGCTGTGGAGAAAGAGAGGCAGGGTTTGTGGTTAGTTACCCATCGTGGCAGCAGCAGTTTTAGGAATACAAATGTTGGGGAACCCTCCTTTGATTCTAGGAATCTGCACAAAGTTGTCAATCCTTACAAGGATGGTGATGACATCAACAAGTGGTGTGCTGCACTTGGAGGGCCTGTAAAGTTCAGAGGGTCCCCCATGTACAGTGGGCTGTTATACTTTGGTTATCCTTCTCTTTCAAAGGTAGAGACAGACTTCTTATTGTCAGAGAGGATGATGCAGATAATTACCAGGTTCTTAAAAATGCACTCTTGGATGGTCTAGGCTTAACCACTGAACAGTACAGACTTAAGTTAAGAGAGAACAGAAAGGAGTCATCACAGGACTGGACAGACTTTGTGGACTGTTCTGTGAAGGCCCTAGAAGGTTGGTTATATGGCCGTAAGGTGACTGATTATGAAAGCCATTATAACTTAATTCTGAGAGAGCATATCTTGAATGATTGTGTGTCTGACTTGTTACATCAGAATCTTGTGGACTCAGATTTTGCCTCCCCCCAAGAATTGGGAAAGAAGGCAGACAAATGGGTCAGAACAAGGGTGAGCAGAAAAGCTCATACAGGGGGTGACAAGGATGGCAAGAAGAAAGATGGTGAAAAATCTAAGGACAAGCATGGGGATAAAAGTAAACACAAAGATCCTTCTTCAGGTCCAAAACACTCCTCTGGGGGTGGGGATAAAACATCATCTTCTTCAAACTCTTCACACAATCAGAAAAAGCCTTGGTGCTATGTGTGTAGAAATAAAGGCCATTGGCCAGGGGATAAGTCCTGCACTGGTAAAGCCCCTGAGCCTACCACCACTAAGACATCAGACTCTAGTGCCCCTGGCAGTAGTGGTAATAGTGGTGAACTACTGGCAATAGTCAAACTAAAGGTGTAGTTGGTTTCACTTTGGGACCATAATAGAAACTGGGGTAGACAGTCCCAAGACAGTTTATGTCACACCTGGTGCCACTGGCCTTGACACATTGGCTGATTGTCCCCTTAACATGGATAAGTACAGGCAGTCAATCTTAATAAATGGTGTTGAGGCCCAGGCCTACAGGGAAATAGGTGCCAGTATCACTTTGGTGACTTAAAACGTGGTGTCACCTGCACAATACCTCTTTGGACAGAAATACCAAGTTACTGACGTCAACAACTCCACTCAGTCACTCCTCTTAGCTGTAGTTCAACAAGGTTGGGGTGGAGTTACTGCCCCTAAGCAGGTGGAGGTATCACTGAGCTCACCAGTATATTGTCTCTTAGGGAATGACCTAGAGGCCTCAGGTTGGGCTGAGGTATAGTTTAGTACCCATGCATCCATGCTGGGTTTCCCTGAGGAATTGCTTTCTCTCATTTCTGGTGAAATGAAAAAGCAAAAAGGAGAAAAAGGCCTGAAATCTCAGGATCCCTCTCCACTGACAGGTAAAAAGGGTATCAAAGTATCCCTTCCCCACCCTGCAACTAAGGATACCATTCCTATGGTGGGAGAAACCTCTTCTGGGAGGAACCTGTACCAAAAGAGCCATCAGCTACCACAGCTGGACTCCCAGAGGTAAAAGTACCTCTTTGTGGAACTACTGATCCAGATGTGCAAAAATGCACCATTTTAGTAAATATGGAGCATCCCTGCAGCCCTCCCAGAGAACCTTTAGTGCAGCAGCCCTGCACTACCTCTAAACACTTAGGACAGCAGCCCTGTCCTGGTGCGGAGCTTATAGAACAGCAGCCCTGCCCTGCTCCAAATCAAGAGAAACAGCAACCCTGCTCTCTTATAGCCATATGGACAAAGTTTTTGCCCAGCTATGGCTTTATTGAGACAGCATCCCTGTCAAGCATTTCCTGCATTTGACATAGTGTTGTAGTTTAGCAGCGATTAGATTAAGCATTAGCAGAAGACATCTTGTATTTAGTAACTATTGTGAACATTTCGCGGAATCCATTTTGTATTCATGGCAGCCATTTTCTCTGCCACATGCTGCCATGTGCTCACTATGTGCTCTGTCCTACCTTTCTGTTAACTACTCTTGAAAATCTGCCTAGTGACAAGTTATATTTAGCATCTCCCACTTCACACATGCTCAGTACGGTCTGCAGCTGTTAGTCCTTGAAAACTGTCAGC
Source organism: Pleurodeles waltl (assembly GCF_031143425.1). Taxonomy (NCBI): domain Eukaryota; kingdom Metazoa; phylum Chordata; class Amphibia; order Caudata; family Salamandridae; genus Pleurodeles; species Pleurodeles waltl. The sequence goes on from NC_090437.1 coordinate 1,064,891,954, forward strand.
TCCTCCTACCTGTCGACTGTGCATTTCCACATGACCTTACATGTATGCAAGTCTTGCTTCTATAATTGTACCACCTCCTTTTAGCCCCTGCGTGGGTATAAAAGGACCATGCTCTCTCAGTTCAGTGTGCTACTTCAAACATTACCGAAGGGTGCTGTTTGAACTGTAGTACCACCTCATGAGGTTAATAAACTTTGTCTTTTATTTCAGTTTCTGTGCCAATTTCTTCCAACATGGTCTGAGGACTTTGTGCAGAGAAAGGTGAACCCCTTGCACTAGTAGGCCTTGCTGAGGCTTACGTCAACAATAGGTCCAGTGGACCAATTCCATTGCCCAACTTCAAAACATTCTCATAGGAACTCTGAGAATTTACACTCACACTGTTAGTTAGGTAAAATTTCCAAACAGGGTGGTTTACATCCCCACAGGGAAGTAACCATATAGTGGATGATAAATGGAGTAACCACTCTATTGCAGATCTACCCTCCACTTATCATCCCATAGACAATACAGTCTCAACTAGCCAAGGATAGCCTTATTGTCCTTCATTTGGGGGGGGGGGGTGTGAGAAAGTAGCCTCCTTCTAGCATGGTTACCCCCACTTTTAGCCTGTTTGTGAGTGTGTGTCAGTGTGTTTTTACTGTGTCACTGGGATCCTGCTAGCCAGGACCACAGTGATCATAGATACAAATCTATATGTCAGTGTGATTTGCATGTCTCACTGAGATCCTGCTGGCCAGGACCCCAGTGCTCATAGTTTGTGGTCTAATATCTATGCCTGTGTAGTGCCTAACTGTGTCACTGAAGGTCTGCTAACCAGAACCTCAGTGCTTATGCTCTCTCTGCTTTTAAATTTGTCACTGTAGGCTATTGACTTCATTTACCAATTTCTATTTACATACTGGACCCCCCCTTGTAAGTCCCTAGTATATGGTACTTAGGTACCCAGGGCATTGGGGTTCCAGGAGATCAATATGGGCTGCAGCATTTCTTTTGCCACCCATAGGGAGCTCATACAAACCCTTACACAGAACTGCCACTGCAGCCTTCGTGAAATAGTGCACACACTATTTTACAGCCATTTTCACTTCACTTAACTAACTTCTAAGTCACTTATATGTCCAACCTTCACTTGCTGAAGGTTAGGTGCAAAGTTACTAAGTGTGAGGGCACCCTTGCACTAGCAAAGGTGCCCCCACATAGTTCAGGGCCATTTCCCCAGACTTTGTGAGTGTGGGGACACCATTACACGCGTGCACTACATATAGGTCAATACCCATATGTAGCTTCACAATGGTACCTCTGAATATGGCCATGTAGCATGTCTAAGATCCCCCCCCTCCCTCGCGCTTTCCCGCCGCGACCTCCTGCACGCCCCCGCCCCCCAGCTCCCATTCGCCCCCAGCTGACCCCTCCCCCCCCCTCCTACCTCTTATGGCGGCCGCTGCGCGACAGTGGTAGCGACCCTTGACCCAAGGGTAGGTCGCTCCCCCTGCCGCTGCAGCTCCTCCAAGTTCCCGAGTTCCTGTGTTCCTGAGACCCACCTAACTGTAAGTACCCCCCTCCTCCCAGCCCCTCGCCCTGCCCCGCGCCACTCACCTTCTCTCCTGCTCCTGCTTCTTTTCCTCCTCTCTGTCTCTTCCTCCTCGCTCCCCCTCTGCAATCTTCTTCTGTGTTCTTCTGTTCTTCTCTTCTGTTCTTCTGTTCTTCCCTTCTGTTCTTCTGTGTTCTTCCGGTCTTCTGTGTTCTTCTTCTCTGTTCTTCTCGGTGCTTCTGTGTTCTTCTTCTCTGTTCTTCTCTGTTCTTCTCTGTTCTTCTGCTCTTCCGATCTTCTGTTCTTCTGTTCTTCTGCTCTTCCGGTCTTCCGGTCTTCTGTTCTTCTGTCTTCTGTTCTTCTGTCTTCTGTTCTCCTGTCTTCGGCTCTTCTACCTCCTCCGTCTTCTTCCCCCGAGCCTGCCCTCCTGCTCCTTCCTCATCCCCCTCCCTCACTCGCCTCCCCCTCTCTCACCCCTAGCTAACCCGTTCGCTATCTACCTCCCTCACTCCTCCTATCTTCCTATCTCTCTAGCTCCCTATCTCACTATCTAACTCCCCCACTCTCCACCTCCTCCTACCTACCTATCTGTCTATCTATCTATTTCCCTATCTATCGACTTCTCTATCTATTTTCACTATCTATTTCTCTATCTCTCCCCCCCTCCCGCCACCCCCTCTACTACCTATCTCCCTATCCTCTCACTCTACCTCTCTCCCTCACCCACCTCTACAACCCCCCCTCCCCTATCTTCACAACCCTACTCCTATCTCTCTCCCTAATCTCCAAACCTCCTAACACTCACCCTCCTCCACCCTAAACCCCCTCCCCCAGCTCCTCTCACTCTACCTGTCCCCCCCCCCTCCCTCGCGCTTTCCCGCCGCGACCTCCTGCACGCCCCCGCCCCCCAGCTCCCATTCGCCCCCAGCTGACCCCTCCCCCCCCCTCCTACCTCTTATGGCGGCCGCTGCGCGACAGTGGTAGCGACCCTTGACCCAAGGGTAGGTCGCTCCCCCTGCCGCTGCAGCTCCTCCAAGTTCCCGAGTTCCTGTGTTCCTGAGACCCACCTAACTGTAAGTACCCCCCTCCTCCCAGCCCCTCGCCCTGCCCCGCGCCACTCACCTTCTCTCCTGCTCCTGCTTCTTTTCCTCCTCTCTGTCTCTTCCTCCTCGCTCCCCCTCTGCAATCTTCTTCTGTGTTCTTCTGTTCTTCTCTTCTGTTCTTCTGTTCTTCCCTTCTGTTCTTCTGTGTTCTTCCGGTCTTCTGTGTTCTTCTTCTCTGTTCTTCTCGGTGCTTCTGTGTTCTTCTTCTCTGTTCTTCTCTGTTCTTCTCTGTTCTTCTCTGTTCTTCTGCTCTTCCGATCTTCTGTTCTTCTGTTCTTCTGCTCTTCCGGTCTTCTGTTCTTCTGTCTTCTGTTCTTCTGTCTTCTGTTCTTCTGTCTTCTGTTCTCCTGTCTTCGGCTCTTCTACCTCCTCCGTCTTCTTCCCCCGAGCCTGCCCTCCTGCTCCTTCCTCATCCCCCTCCCTCACTCGCCTCCCCCTCTCTCACCCCTAGCTAACCCGTTCGCTATCTACCTCCCTCACTCCTCCTATCTTCCTATCTCTCTAGCTCCCTATCTCACTATCTAACTCCCCCACTCTCCACCTCCTCCTACCTACCTATCTGTCTATCTATCTATTTCCCTATCTATCGACTTCTCTATCTATTTTCTCTATCTATTTCTCTATCTCTCCCCCCCCTCCCGCCACCCCCTCTACTACCTATCTCCCTATCCTCTCACTCTACCTCTCTCCCTCACCCACCTCTACAACCCCCCCTCCCCTATCTTCACAACCCTACTCCTATCTCTCTCCCTAATCTCCAAACCTCCAAACACTCACCCTCCTCCACCCTAAACCCCCTCCCCCAGCTCCTCTCACTCTACCTGTCCCCCCCCCCTCCCTCGCGCTTTCCCGCCGCGACCTCCTGCACGCCCCCGCCCCCCAGCTCCCATTCGCCCCCAGCTGACCCCTCCCCCCCTCATAACTCTTATGGCGGCCGCTGCGCGACTGCGCAGCGGGCGCTCGCAGCGGGCATGCCGCTGGCGCGCCGGAGGCGCGCCAGAGGCAAGCCCGTCTGCGCCCGTCCGCGCCTGGCCCGCGCCCAGCGCCACGACCCCTGGTCCCCAGCTCCCCCAAGCCCCGCTGATCCGCTACGACCCCACCACCCTCCACGCCCTCAACCCAGGGCGCTCCAAAACCTGCTTCCTAGCTCACCCCAAACGCACCCATGGACCCTTCGCCTGCAACTCCTGCAAACGCATCTTCCACCACACAACTACCACGACCACAAGCCCACGCGCCATCAACCACCTCAAGTGCATCCTGATCAACGCTCGTTCCGTCCACAAGCACGCCGTTGAACTTTGGGACCTCCTGGACTCCACAGCCCCGGACGTCGCCTTCATCACGGAGACATGGATGAACGCCTCCTCTGCTCCAGACATCGCTACCGCCATCCCCGAAGGCTACAAGATCTCCAGAAAAGACCGCACCAACCAAGTAGGAGGAGGTGTCGCCATCATCTTCAAAGACTCCATCAGCGTCACCACCTCCACCGAAGACCCCCCCCTCGCCGCTGAACACCTGCATTTTCAGATTTGCACCGACCCAAGGACCACCCTCAGAGGATCCCTCGTCTACCGTCCTCCCGGACCTCGCGCCTCTTTCAGCGACGCCATCGCCGACTTCATCTCCCCGCACGCCCTCGCCTCACCGGACTACATCCTCCTAGGCGACCTCAACTTCCATCTGGAACAAAACAACGACCCCAACACCACCACCCTGCTCGACAACCTCGCCAACCTCGGCCTCAAACAACTGGTGAACACCGCCTCCCACATCGCCGGACACACGCTCGACCCTATCTTCTCCGCCAGCAAACACGTCTTCTTCAGCCACACCTCTGCCCTACACTGGACCGACCACAGCTGCGTCCACTTCACATTCCGACGCGAGACCTCCCACCTCCGCACTCAACCCACCCCTCGTCGACAGTGGAACAAGATCCCTGAAGAGCAACTCTTCTCCGCTCTCGCCGCCAACCAACCCACCCTCACCACCGACCCCAACGACGCAGCTCTCAACCTCACAAACTGGATCTCCAACTGCGCTGACAACCTTGCTCCCCTCAAACGCACGCATCGACAGACCAACACCAAAAAACCTCTCTGGTTCTCTGACACCCTCAAAGAATCAAAGAAAACTTGTCGTGCCCTTGAGAAGGCCTGGCGCAAGGACCACACCGCGGACAACATGACCGCCCTCAAGAACGCTACACGCGAACACCACCACCTGATCCGCACTGCCAAAAGGAACTTTTTCACCGACAGACTAGACAAAAACAGCCACAACAGCAGAGAACTCTTCAGCATCGTCAAAGAGTTCTCCAACCCGAACGCCAGCGCCAACGCCGTCACGCCCTCACAGGATGTGTGCGAATCCCTCGCCACTTTCTTCCATCGCAAGATCAGCGACCTCCACGACAGCTTCGGACACCAGACCCAACCATACACCACTGAACCCGCTTCCCCGGACATCACCCTCAACAACTGGACCCACATCAACACGGAAGAAACCAAATCCATCATGAACTCTATCCACTCCGGCGCCCCTTCGGACCCCTGCCCGCACTTCATCTTTAACAAAGCCGACGACATCATCGCCCCGCACCTCCAGACCGTCATCAACTCTTCTTTTTCTTCTGCTTCCTTCCCCGAATGCTGGAAGCACGCTGAAGTCAACGCCCTACTAAAGAAACCTACGGCTGACCCAAGCGACCTGAAAAACTTCCGCCCCATCTCTCTTCTACCTTTCCCAGCCAAGGTAATAGAAAAGACCGTCAACAAACAGCTGACCACCTTCCTGGAAGACAACAACCTGCTCGACCCTTCACAAACCGGATTCCGAACCAACCACAGCACGGAAACCGCCCTCATCTCAGTCACAGACGACATCAGAACCCTGATGGACAACGGTGAAACAGTCGCCCTCATTCTCCTCGACCTCTCGGCTGCCTTTGACACCGTCTGTCACCGCACCCTAATCACCCGCCTACGCTCCACCGGGATCCAAGGCCAGGCCCTGGACTGGATCGCCTCCTTCCTCGCTAACCGCTCCCAAAGAGTTTACCTCCCTCCGTTTCGCTCAGAACCCACCAAGATCATCTGCGGCGTACCTCAAGGCTCATCGCTCAGCCCGACACTCTTCAATGTCTACATGAGCCCCCTCGCCGACATCGTACGCAAGCACGACATCATCATCACCTCCTACGCCGACGACACCCAACTTGTACTCTCCCTCACCAAGGACCCCGCCAGCGCCAAGACCAACCTACAAGAGGGTATGAAGGACGTCGCAGATTGGATGAGGCTCAGCCGCCTAAAGCTGAACTCTGAAAAAACGGAAGTCCTCATCCTCGGCAACACCCCGTCCGCCTGGGACGACTCCTGGTGGCCCACGGCCCTCGGCACCGCACCGACCCCCGCAGACCACGCCCGCAACCTCGGCTTCATCTTGGACCCTCTTCTCACCATGACCAAGCAAGTCAACGCCGTGTCCTCCGCCTGCTTCCTCACTCTCCGCATGCTCCGCAAGATCTTCCGCTGGATCCCCGCCGACACCAGAAAAACCGTGACCCACGCCCTTGTCACGAGTCGCCTGGACTACGGCAACACCCTCTACGCCGGGACCACCGCCAAACTCCAAAACCGCCTGCAACGCATCCAAAACGCCTCGGCCCGCCTCATCCTCGACGTACCCCGCAACAGCCACATCTCCGCACACCTGAGACACCTGCATTGGCTCCCAGTCAGCAAAAGGATCACCTTCCGTCTTCTCACCCACGCACACAAAGCCCTCCACAACAAGGGACCGGAATACCTCAACAGACGCCTCAGCTTCTACGTCCCCACCCGCCCCCTCCGCTCCGCTGGCCTCGCACTTGCTGCCGTCCCTCGCACCCGCCGCTCCACGGCGGGTGGGAGATCTTTCTCCTTCCTGGCGGCCAAGACCTGGAACTCCCTCCCCACCAGCCTCAGGACCACCCAGGACCACTCCGCTTTCCGGAGACTCCTAAAGACTTGGCTGTTCGAGCAGCGATAACCCCCCCTTTCCCCCCTAGCGCCTTGAGACCCGCACGGGTGAGTAGCGCGCTTTATAAATGTTAATGATTTGATTTGATTTGATTTGAATTGTCCCTCAATTCCAAATCTGGTACTGGGGAGCCAATTCCATGCTTCCTGGGGGCTCCACCATGGACCCCCAGTACTGCCAAACCAGCTCTCTAAGGCCTGCACTGCAGCTACAGCTGCTGCCGCCACCTCACAGACAGGGTTCTGCCCTCCTGGGGTCTGGACAGCCCAGTCCCAGGAAGGCAGAACAAAGCATTCCCTCTGAGAACAGGGTGTTACACCCACTTCCTTTGGAAATCGGTGTTACATGCTGGGGAAGGGTAGCCTCCACCAGTCTCAGGGAATGCTTTGAAGGGCACGGATGGTGCCCTCCTTGCATAAACCAGTCTACACCATTCCAGAGACCCCTAGTCCCCTGCTCTGGTGGGAAACTGGACAAAGGAATGGGGAGTGACCACTCCCCTGTCTATCACCACTTTAGGGGTGGTGCCCAGAGCTCCTCCAGTGTGTCCCAGACTTCAGCCATCTTGCTTTGCAAGGTGTGGGGGCATTCTGGAGGGCTCTGAGTGGCCAATGCCAGCAGGTGATGTCAGAGAACCCTCCTGATAGGTCCAAAACTGATAAGGTAGCCAACCCCCCTCTCAGGGCTATTTAGGGTCTCTCCTGTAGGTTGTCTTTAGATTCTGCTTGCAAGCTTCCTTCTGGAATCCTCTACAACAACTTCAGACTCTTCTAACCTTGGATCAACCACAGCCTGCTCCAAGAAACGCTGTAACTGCAACAAGGTGTCTACAAGAGACACTTTTCTTCTGCAACCTCAGCTCCAAGTCAGCAACTGCAACAGTTTCCACAGTGTGCATGCTCTGGGGACTCCCTGTCTTCATCCTGCACCAGAAGACGCAAAGAAATCTCCAGTGGAGTGACAGTATCACTCCCCTGCTCCAAGCAGGCACCTTCCAAGACTACGACCGGTATCCTTGGACTCCTCTCACAACAACGACAAGGACACAGAGGGTGGACATCAACAACATAGACTGTCCTGAGGTCCTGCTGATGCAATTTGAAGGCGGTAAGACCTTGCCTTCCCTGAGAATGACGGTACCCATGTGTACTGTGTCTTTTTTGCCTCCTGAGGCCTCTGTGCACTCTTTGCAAAATTCCTTCATGCACAGCCTGGCCCAGGTCACCAGCACTCTATCCTGCAACGCTCAACTCACTGAGTTGTTCTTTAGCAGCTTGGGACCTTCTTTTGTTGTGTGGCATCAACTGCATTGTGCACCTCCTTTAAACCTGGATTCTGCAGCTCCTGGGGGTGCTGGCTGGCATCCTGAGGGCTCTTTAAAGTGCTGAGCACGCCCTCTTACTCCTCAAACATAATTGAGGCCCCCAGGTCCCTCCTGTGTCCATCCAGTACCATATTGACAAAAAACAAACTTTTGCTGTAGCCAAGGCTTGTTGGAGCTCGTTACCCACTGCTTTATCCTGGGGAGTGCAAAGCTACAGTCTCTCAAGTCTTTCCAGTGGGTGGTTTGCCCACTGCTTTATCCTGGGGAGTGCAAAGCCACAGTCTCTCAAGTCTTTCCAGTGGGTGGGTTGTCCACTGCTTTATCCTGGGGAGTGCAAAGCCACAGTCTTTCTAATGGATGTCTTTCTCCACTGGTTCTGGAGGGGGCATGGTGCCCAGAGTGATTCATCGTGCCAAGGACAAAGGTAGTGGATGTCTTTATCCACTGGTTCTGGAGGGGGCATGGTGCCCAGAGTGCTAAATCCTGCCAAGGACAGAGGTACTGGATGTCTTTCTCCACTGGTTCTGGAGGGGCCATGGTGCCCAGAGTGCTTCATTCTGCCAAGGACAGAGGTAGTGGATGTCTTTCTCCACTGGTTCGTGAGGGGGCATGGTGCCCAGAGTGCTTCATCCTGCCAAGGACAGAGGTAGTGGATGTCTTTCTCCACTGGTTCTGGAGGGGGCTTTTTGCCCAGAGTGCTTCATCCTGCCAAGGACAGAGGTAGTAGATGTCTTTCTCCCCTGGTTCTGGAGGGGCATGGTGCCCAGAGTGCTTCATCCTGCCAAGGACAGAGGTAGTGAATGTCTTTCTCCACTGGTTCTGGAGGGGGCATGGTGCCCAGAGTGCTTCATCCTGGCAAGGACAGTGGTAGTGGTTGTATCTCTCCACTGAAAGTGATGCATCATTGAAGCTGCCCAGCTGGCGGTGCTTGCGGTGGTGTCAGACGCGGCGTTGCTTGCGGCGGGCTCTGTGGCAGCAGTGCTTGTGGCGGGCTCTGTGGCAGCGGTGCTTGCGGCGGGCTCTGTGGCAGCGATGCTTGCGGCGGGCTCTGTGGCAGCGGTGCTTGTGGCGGGCTCTATGGCAGCGGTGCTTGTGGCGGGCTCTGTTGCGGCAGTGCTGGCGGCGGACTCTGTTGCGGCGGTGCTGGCGGCGGGCTCAGTGACTGCGGTGCTGGTGGCGGGCTCAATGACAGCAGTGCTGGTGGCGGGCTCTGTGGCGGTGCAGATGGTGGTGCAGGTGCCGGTCTTCTCCGCCATACAGGTTGCCGTGGACGTGGACAGAAGGTGTGACACTGGTCCCTCAGTCGATGCCACCATGCCCTCTCCTGACCTGCCCTTCACTTTCTGGCCCTTCCCCACCTTGGATGGTGGCGCTGCTGTCTTGCAACTATCCCCTTTCGGTTTCCCTGAGCCCTGGGTGGCAGGTGTTTTCGGCTTCTCCCTCCGGGATGTGGGCAACTTTTCAAGTTTTGCAGGTGGCGGAATGTCCTTGCCCTCACTCAGAGGCACACTGGCAGCCCTGATAGATGGCACACTCCAATAGCCTGCAGTTGCTGGCACCATTGTGCCTGGTGATGTGGTGGCTGAGGTGCTGGGTTGGGACCTGGAAAGCCTGGCCCTAGGAGACGGACGGAGGGAGGTGTAGGGAAGAGGTCAATATTACCCAGGAAAAGTTTTTTAGACACGGGTAGATGGAGGGGGTCTGAGAGTGGAGGAAGAGGTAGTGGTTGAAGGACGTGTACGTCTGCTGAATTTGGGGGATGGTGCATTGGCTGAAGGCTGTTGAGAGGTGGATGGCTGTTGGGTGGGTGTGTGCCTGCGTTTGTTTACTTTGGGAGGAGGGCTCACAGACACACTGGGAGAGGACACAGGGGATGTGTGAATGGTAGTGGGGTGGTGAGTGCACATGAGTGGTGTGTGGTGATGGGCATGCTGGTGATGGAGGTAGTGGCTGAAGATGTAGTGCATGCAGGTGTGAGTGGAGACGAGACTTGCCAGAGCCACTTTTGTGTGTTGATGTGTGTGCATGCTGGTCTGATGGTATGCTTGGGATAGGCTGAGGTACAGGGGATTGGGTCTGGGTGGAGGAGGTTGGAGGGGGAAGGCTGGACACAGGGACAATGGCTGCCATCAGTGCTGAGACCAAAGCCTGAAATGCTCTCTGTTGGGCTGCCTGGCCAGAATGAATGCGCTCCATTTGTTTGTTGCAAATGCCTCTCAACACCCTGGATGGTATTCAAAATGGTAGACTGCCCAACAGTGAGGGATCTCAGGAGGTCAACAGCCTCCTCACTGAGGGCAGCAGGGCTGACTGGGGTAGGGCGTGAGGTGCCTGGGGCGAAGGAGATGCCCACCCTCCTGGGTGAGCGGGCACGGGACACACCCTGAGGGGCTGCTGGGAGGGCAGTGCTGGTGGGAGGGTGGCAGCTGTACCTGTCAATGCGGGGGGCACAGAGGGGCCTGCCACTGCAAGGGAGCTCCCATCAGAGGAGGAGTCGCTGTCGCTGCTGTCACCTCTCCTTCCGTCCCACTGGTGGCTTCAGACTCCGTTGTCTCACCCTCCAGGGCCAAGTGGGATGCAGCTCCCTCCTGCTCTGGTACCTCTGCTTCTCCGCCAGATGATGCTATTGCACACAAGAACAGGGAGACCACAAAAAGGGGGGGAAAGACAGAAGAAAGACATGTTCAGTGCATGCAATACCACTACTGTTGGCAGACACTACAGACACTGCAGACCTTAGCACTACGCCATGCACTAACAGTTCCTAGATTATTCACAAGGCAATGGGGTACAAGGCCTATGCCTGATTGCTGCACACATGGAAGTCACAGGAGCCTGACTAAGTGTAGATGGCTCTTACCACTGGTTGGGTTGGGGTGCCACATAGCCTGCTTCACAAGGGACCTTGCCTACAAGCTTTGCCCTGGCCTAGGGGAACTCACTGCCCACCTCCCCCACCCAGACACTTCGTAAGGCGCGCAGAGTCAGATGAATGTGTCTGTACTCACCCCCTTGTTGCTGCTGTGATGCCCTCAAGTGCCCATCCAACTCTTGAAAGGCCACTGCCAGGATCCGGAACATCAGGGGGGTCATGGTGCGACGGGAACCCCTCCCACGTTGGGAGGCCATCCCCAGCTGGGCCTCTGCCTTCTTCTTGCACCAGCGGTGAATGTCCTCCCATCTTTTCTGGCAGTGGGTGCTCTGTCTGTGGTGGACCCCCAGTGTCGGGACTTCCTTGACGATGGCACGCCAAATATCCTTCTTCTGGTGGGCACTGACCCAGAGGAATAGTACAGGGGAAAAGGGAAATCTTTCACCATCCAGACCGTCATAGACATTGGCCCACGTTCCCACCCTTGCCCTGACGCACATACACTCACTGTCCTCACATGCAGGCCTCAGTATCCCCCCATGTATCTTCCATCCACACCACTCCAAACAGCCATTGCCCATGCAGCATGCTCACAGTGTACTCACCTGTTTGTCTGGAGGACCGTAGAGTAGCGTGTACTGAGGGAGGACCCCATCCACTAACTTCTCCAACTCCTCCGAAGTGAAGGCAGGGGACCATTCCCCAGACACATGAGCCATTGTCGATTCCAGACTGAGGTCACAGCAGCACTTGCATTGTAGGTCCTTTCCTGTTGAAGTTCAGGTATCAAGTGAGTGAACAGAGAGAAAATGGCGGTCACGTCCGCGGCGGTGCATACCGTCACCGCCGGCATACATCGTCATTGGCTCCTCGGACCTATAGGGTCCAATGTTAACCAATGCAGGATTGCGCCGCGGTCTTCAACCGCCTACCACGATGGTGTAGAACGCAAGCACAGTTACCTCATAGCCCCATGTCCCACCTTACAGGTCAGGCAGCCACCATTTCAGTGGGCCACATGGCAGGAATAATAACTTCGTCACAACTATGTAGGCCTTGCATACACACAGTAACAGGAACATTGCGGATTCATAAATGTGTGCAAATGACATTTTGTGATACCTCAGTGTTGGCTGACTCTCTGCTCGCTGTTCTCGTCCATAGGGCATGTCCGCTGGGGCAGTTGATGAGATGGCGGCATCCTCCGGTGTACAGACCTCTGGTGGACCTGTCGACAATGGAAGAGAGACATGTAACAGTCACCTACAGACTTTATCATGCAACAATCCATGAACTGTGTGCCCAGTTGGAGCCAGACCTGATATCAGCTATCCGCCATCCCACAGGGATACCCCCTCTAGTGCAGGTCCTGTCCTGGGTATTTTCAAACAACAGTGGCCATTGCATCAGGGATGTCCCATCCACTGTTCTCCAACGTGTTGTCCAGAGTGTTGTCTGCCCTGCTGAAACACATGCGCAGCTACATCGTTTTCCCTCAGGTGGAGGATTAGCCTACAGTGAAAGGTGACTTCTATGCCCTGGGACATATCCCCAACATCCTAGGTGCCATTGATGGGACACATGTGGCCTTGGTACCCCCGCAGGAGTGAACAGGTGTACAGAAACAGGAAGAGCTACCATTCAATAAATGTGCAGATGGTGTGTTTGGCCGAACAGTACATCTCCCTTGTGAATGCCAAGTTTCCTAGCTCAGTGCATGATGCTTACATTCTGAGGACTAGCAGCATCCCTTATGTGGTGGGGCAACTCCAGACACACTGTGTGTGGCTAATAGGTGAGGATAAGGATCCTATACCCTGTGAATAGTTGTCTGGGTCTGGGGTTGTCCCTACGGGTTAGTGTGTGTCTAACAGTTGTCCCTCGACATTTGCAGGTGACTCTGGACACCCCAACCTGTCATGGCTACTGACCCCAGTGAGAAATCCCAGGACAAGGGAAGAGGAACGCTACAATGAGGCACATGGGCAAACTAGAAGGATTATAGAAAGAGCCTTCGGCCTCCTGAAGGCCAGGTTCCCATGTCTCCATATGACAGGTGGTTCTCTCTACTACTCACCAAAGAAGGTGTGCCAGATCATCGTGGCCTGCTGTATGCTGCACAACCTGGCTTTCGACGCCAGGTGCTTTTTCTGCAGGATGATGCTCCAGCTGGAGGTCTTGTGGCGGCTGTGGAGCCTGTGGACAGTGAAGAAGAGGAGGCAGAAGAAGAGGATATTGACAACAGAAACAACGTTATCCAGCAATACTTCCAGTGAGACACAGGTAAGAAGATTTCACTGCCTCACACATCTCATACTAGTGTTTGAACTATCATAAGTCTGTCACTTTCACCCAGTGTATGGACCCTGACTTGTCACTTTGCCTTTCCATTTCACAGATGTGGGTCCCACTGTGTGACCTCTGCTATATTTCCACATGGACAAGAGCTGTGTTACATCGGTATGTTGAAAATAAAATTGACATTGCTATATTCCATAAGTATAGTAAATACACATTTGTGAAAGCACAGACTGACTCCAGATTGTTTTGTGATTGATGTGTGTTTATTTTTGTGCAAATAAGTGGAGGGGGTTGTAAAATGATCAGGGGTGATGGTGGAGGAAAGTCCATGGCAGAGTCCAGTCTATTTGTTTCACAGGTGCATTGTCCAAAGGGGCATAGGAAGTGGAGCTATGGCAGATTAAGGATTGACAGGGTGACAAAGTGGGACAGAAGGATGACATTCAGGGAGGTCTCATTTCCTGGCGGGGGTCTTGACAATGTTCTCTGTCTTGTTCCTGGATCTCAGGGACCGTTTGCTTGGTGGCTCTCCATCTGCAGGAGGTGGGGTGCTGGTGTTGTGGTCCTGTGGCGGTGCCTCCTGTCCACTAGCACCGGCGGAGGTGGTGGGCTGTTCATCATCCAAGTGTCAGGGGCCCCTTGTTGTGCCACAGTGTCCCTCCTGGTGTTGACAAGGTCCTGCAGCACCCCATCAACGGTTACCAGGGTGATGTTGATGGACTTGAGTTCCTCCCTGATCCCCAGATAGTGTTCCTCCTGCAGCTACTGGGTCTCCTGAAAATTGGCCAGTACCGTTGCCATCGTCTCCTGGGAATGATGGTACGCTCCCATTATGTTGGAGAGGGCCTCATGGAGAGTGGGTTCCCTGGGCCTGTCCTCCCCCTGTCGCACAGCAGTCCTCCCAGTTCCCCTGCTTTCCTGTGCCTCTGTCCCCTGAACCGTGTGCCCACTGCCACTGCCCCCAGGTCTCTGATTTTCTTGGGGTGGTGGGTTTGCCTGGGTTCCCTGTAGTGGTGGACACACTGCTACTTGACGTGTACTGGGGACAGAGGGATGGGCCCGCTGGGTGGGTGCTGTGCTGGTGTTTCCTGAGGGGGGAGGCTCTGTGGTGGCTTGTGCCAGTGTCAGGGGAACCAACTGTCCCGAGGTCCCAGATGGGCCGGGATGGTCATCTTGATCCAGTTGTACAGAGCTGCTGTCATCACTGTGGGCCTCTTTTGTGGGGGGAGTGGACATGTCTGGAACCTCCTGTCCGGTGACATTGGGTAGGGTTCCTGCAGGGGTGTAAAGGCATGATTATTGCATCTGCGTGTACTATCGTGTGCAATTGGTGAGTGACCCTGTACTCCAGTGCTTGCATTCATTTCTAGGTCATTGTGTGATATTTGGTTTGGGGTCTGTGTTGGTGTCTGTAGTGGACATGCTTTGGTGATGGGTGTCCATGCTTTGGTGTTGCATGCAGGGCTTGGTGTTTGGATGGGTGCTTTGTGATAGTGGGACATATGTTAGGTGTTTGAGTGATGGGGTGAGGGTGAGGGTGGGGGTATGTGATGGCATACAGGTAGGGTGGGGGATTTAATAGTTAAGAGTTGACTTACCAGAGTCCATTCCTCCTGCTGCTCCTGTGAGGCCCTCAGGATGCAGTATTGCAAAGACTTGCTCCTCCCATGTTGTTAGTTGTGGGGGAGGAGGTGGAGGTTCACCGCCAGTCCTCTGTACTGCAATCTGGTGTCTTGAGACCACGGAATGCACCTTGCACCAAAGGTCATTCCAGCTCTTCCTCATGTCATCCCGTGTTCATGGATGCTGTCCCACTGTGTTGACCCTGCCGACGATTCTGCGCCATAGCTCCATCTTCCTAGCAATGGAGGTGTGCTGCATCTGTGATCTGAATAGCTGTGGCTCTACCCGGACAATTTCCTCCACCATGACCCTGAGCTCCTCCTCTGAGAACCTGGGGTGTCGTTGTGGTGCCATGATGTGGTGGGGGTGATTTGTGGGGTGGTGTGGGTTGTGATGTGTGAGGGGATGTGTTTGTGTGTGCTGTCTGAGGTATGTGGATGTTGTGTGAGTGTTGATGTTGTGTGTCTGTGGATGCTAGTGTTGTTTCTGGTGGTGTCTCTCTCTGGCCTTCTTTCGCCATTCTGGTCGTAAGGGTTTGTGGGAGTGTGTTTTAGATTGGATTGGGTGTGTGGGAGTGGTGTGTGTATGTGTATCAGGTGTGTGTATTTTGAATTGTCCAATGTGGTTGTGTTTTGTAAATGTGTGTGTATTTTGAGCGCTGCAGTGTGTACCGCCAATGGAATACCGTGGTTGAAAGACCGCCGCATGGATTCGTGGGTCATGATAGTGTGGGCGTATTCCTGCTGGCGTGACGGTGGAGGTTTTGTTATCGCCAGTTTATCACTGACCTTTGGTGTGGCGGACTTGTGTGGGTGTCTGTATTTTGGCGGAGTCCGAGCTGTGGGTCGTGATAGCTGTTGCGGAATTCTGCCACCTCAGTGGTGTGTTGGCGGTATTCTGCACGGCTGTAAGCGGGATTTACCGCCAATGTTGTAATGAGGGCCATAGTAAGTTCCAATATGAATTTTAAAAAACAAACAGCTTTGTGTTTTGTACCTCCTGAGTGTTTGGATAACTTCTGCACATCAAATATACAATATATAACTTTTCAAAATGAAGACAATTAGCTCGGCACCTACATTATTTGAAATTATTTGAAAGACACATGGATTTGCCACCTAAGCAATCCAGATCACAAAAGGAAGCCAAGGTTTCCCATTGACTGGCAGAAATGTAATTGACCTGCTTGCAGGTAGGTAAAAAAACAATTATTGCCATAGAGGGTTGGCATACGTTTAACAAAAGCTCAATAGGAAAAACCTATCCTACAGTATATAATTTCCTGGAAAATTTGAAGAAAGCACAAAGATGCCAGGAACTGAGAATTGTGAAATCATTGTCAGATAGTCTGAATCCTAGCATATTCAAAAAAAGTAAAGAGATGTCTGAAGAGCGTTGGCAAATAGCCTTCAATTTCCATTGAGGGGAGTTTCAGACTACCTACACAATATTGTATACATCTTACACTATAAACTTCAAGTAATACCCTCTAAAATGACTCGCTGGTTTTGACAACATAATAAAATTAAATTTGTTATTCAGTTCCTACTTTGGTAATAGGACTGCAGCACTGCTAAGTGTGGGAGAATGAGTACACACCTCACCATTAGTAGCTGTCAGACTAAATCCTAACTAACTCGCAGTGCCTCACCTAAACTGCCAAACCTGTCAGGGTAAAGGTAATTATGGCAGCCTGAAACATGGAACTTCGACTCCCGAGCGAAGTCGTGGAAACAGATCAGACCCCTTTCGCTCAGTTACTCACACATGCCAAGGTGAGACAAAATATTGACATTGGTTTTCAATATATTATATTTATTGAAGCAATCACATTCTACATCTGCTATGATAAGTAGGCAGATGAAATAAACCAAGGTAACCAACATTACAATCAAGATGAAGAGAATTAACAACCCCATCATTTTGTCTGTGGTTATAGATTTTCTAGAAATTTGAGAGGTTCCTACTTAACCCTATGCCTAGGTCTGAAATAAATGTATTTGTCCCAGGCCTATTCCTGGATAAAATAGCAAGGGTCTGTCTGTGGTGTAGATGTCAATCCTCACTGGAAGCTGGAGGTTCAGTATTAGCAAAAGTGCCTGTCATGCAGTACGTGTCCCAGGATGATCTACCCTCCTTAGGTCAGTGTGTAGTTTATATAATAATCCATACCAAATTAAGACCACAGTTCTGAGGTAATTCTGTGTCTCAGAAATAGAAGCTGGCTTCTGGATGGACAACATGAGTTAGCATATCATGTACTGCATGTGACAGCCTTAGACAACGTGTACAAATTATTTGAAGTACAAAGGGTGATTAAATATAAAACATGATCCTTGCCTTCTTCAAACGAAGCAGCTGAGAAAATATGTGAAAGCCATTGCTAAAAAAGCAGTCTCACTGATCATGAATAAAAACATGTATAAAATGTGGATAAGGCACAAACCGTAAAACTAAGCTAGCATTGGGTTATCCGACTCGGGAACAAAAAGGGTCCTCAAAACAAATTGGCATGTTTGACATTATTTTTTATGAAACTAAGCAATAGTTTGTATTCCTACCTGTTGGTGTTTTCTTTCTTCAACTTCATGAAACCTGTCACCAAGAGTCCAGAATAATCCAACATTCCAAAGTATTAAATCCAAATCTAGATAAAGTCCAAAAATATATTTTTTTAAAACTTCTTCTGCATTTCATTTTAAAGCATTCCACGATAAGAAAAATTATATTAAAAAAATTAATGTCCCCAAAAAATGTAACTTAGAAGATATTAGACCTGACAGGCTTAAGGTGGTCATCCCCCAACATTTTGCCTGCCTCCCTCCACATTTCTGACACTGTTTTTGCTGGTTTTAGAACTCTGCACAGTTTACCACTGGGAACCAGTGCTAAAGTGTATATGCTCTCTCCCTTAAACATGGTAACATTGGTTCATCCCCAGTTGGCATATTTCGTTTAATTAAAAGTCCCTAGTAAAGTGCACTACATGTGCCCAGGGCCTGTAAATTAAATGCTACTTAGGAGCCCCTTAACCATGCCTCAGGCCTGCAATTGCTAGGACTGAGTGTGTAGTTTCACTGCCACGTCAACTTTGCATTTAAAAGTACTTGCCAAGCCTTGAACTCCCCTTTTCCTACATATTAGTCACCCCAGGTAACCCAAAGTGCAGGGTGCTATGTAGGTAAAAGGCAGGACATGTACATCTGTGTTTCATAAGTCCTGGTAGTAAAAAACTCCTAAATACATTTGTCACTACTGTGAGGCCTGCTCCTTTCATAGACTAGAACAGGATTTCCCTCATATACTTTTGAGTGGTAGGATCTGATGTGAAAG
This sequence comes from Pleurodeles waltl, assembly GCF_031143425.1. Lineage (NCBI taxonomy): Eukaryota > Metazoa > Chordata > Amphibia > Caudata > Salamandridae > Pleurodeles > Pleurodeles waltl. Next base: position 1,064,910,073 of record NC_090437.1, read on the forward strand.
GGGTACCAAGGTCATATTTAGTATGACCAGAATGGAAATAGAAAATCCTGCTTATTGGTGAGGTTGGATTTGATATTACTATTTTAGAAATGCCACTTTTAGAAAGTGAGCATTTCTCTGCACTTAAAACCATCTGTGCCTTACAGCCTGTCTCCAATCAACATCTGGTCTTTGCTGGTTGAAAATTCCAATCTGCATTTCACCCAGACAACCACAAACACAGGACACTCAGTCACACCTGCCTTCATGAATATTGAATGGGTCATCCCGGGTTGGAATGGTGGAGAGCCTGAGACTTACATTTCAAAGACCAGTGGCCTGCCCCCACTCAATGGACTGCTAAACCCCCTACTGATACCCTGGCAGACAAGACTGAACTGAAAGGGGAATTTGTGTACTTCAAAACCACTCTTTGAAGTCTCACCCACTCCAAAGGCATTTTTCGGAATATAACCTGGGTCTCTGACCCCACCAAACTAGACACTTCTGAACCTTCATATGAACCCTGTCAGAGTTGCTGCCTGGCTGTCCAAAGGACTCATCTGGACTGCTTTGCTTAGAAGGACTGCCGCCCTGCTGTTGCCCTGCTGCTCTCCTGGCCTCTTAATTTGCTGAGAAGGACTCTGCCTTCCCCAAAAGTGCTCTCCAAGGGCTTAGATTGAGCTTGCCTCCTGTTTTCTAAAGTCTCAGAGCAAAAAAGACTTTGGCCCTCATTCTGACCTTGGCGGTCTTTTCGCAAGACCGCCGAGTTACCGCCGCGGTAAAGACCGCCGACCGCGGCGGTATGCCGCTGCGCGTATTCCGACCGCTGGGAGCGTTCCGCCGGAATACCGCCAGCAGCCACACTGGCGGTCGGCGGGAAAGTGGAGACTGGTCAACCTCCACCGCCACGCCAGCAGAACACCGCCCCCAGAATTACGACCCACATTTCTGTGTGGCGGTCTTCTGTTGGCGGTCTTCTGTTGGCGGTCACGTCCCTATGGCTCCCGTCGCCTCCCGGAGGACCAACGCACAAGGTAAGTTGATCGTCCGTGAGGGGAGGGGGTGGGGGGGTGTTGTGTGATGTGTGCGTGCATGGGGGTGTGCGTGTGAGTGTGTAGAGGGGGTGTGTGAGTGCGTGCATGCGGGCGGGGAGTGCTGCTGTGCCTATGGGCAATGTGTTTAGTTCGGCGGGTGTGCATGTCGGCATGTATGTGTGCGGGTATGTGTCCCCGTTGTGTATGTGTGTGTAGGGGGTGTGTATATGTGCATGTTGGGGGTGTGTGCATGTCGGGGTGCATGTATGTGCATGTCGGGGTGGGGGTGGGGAGGGGGTTCGTACCACCTCTGGGGGGTGGCAGGGGGGTGGAGGGTGTGGGGGGAGGACTCGGGTGGGTAGTGGGGGGTGGGGGAGACCCCTATCAGTGCCAGGGAAGGAATTCCCTGGCCCCGATAGTGCTTACCGCCATGGTTCGCACGGCGGTTCCCGCCCGCAAGAAACCGCGGCGGTAGGCAGGGTCATAATACCCTTGGCGGTCTTGGGACGACCGCCGGGCCGGAGTGCGCAAACTCCAGCCCCGCGGTCATGACCGCCGCGGCGGTCGGAGTGGAGAAGTGGCGGTCGGTCGCGGCGGGGACCGCCGCGGTCAGAATGCCATTTTTAATACCGCCGGTCTGTTCGCGGTCCGACCGCCGTCTCTCCGCCGACCGCCAGGGTCAGAATGAGGGCCTTTGTCTCTTCGGGAAACTCGATGTGCATTAAAAATTGACTCATATCATCGCCTGCTGAAATCGATGCAAAGCCTGCATTGTGACCGAGAAATCGTCACAAAGCTGACCGGAGCAACAAAGCCCTGACTTCCTGACTGGAATTTCGACACAGCTCCTCCTGTCGATTCATTGACTACCGGATTGATGCAGCACACGTGTCTTTTTCCAGCGCATCAATGATTTTCCAAGCGTCATCCCTGGGTGTCAATATATCCCCGCACAGCAGTGAGTAACCAAGACTGCACCCGAAAAAATGCTGCAAACCCCTTGAAGCATGAAAATAAATTATGCATTGTCTGTGCCGCGTCGGAAACTTGGATGCGACACCCTATTGTAACGCACATCTCCTCTGCAGTCTTCATGCATCATTAATTTTGACGCATACCAGGTATTGTGTGTAACAAAGAGACAACTGTTTCTTTTTAAGGTTTAAGGACTGAGGCCCTCATTATGTCATTGGCAGTAAAAGCCACCTACCGCTGCGACGACGGCTGCCAAAAGACCATCGCTTCGGCTACCAGCTGTCTGCCCTATTATGACCACAGCCGGATTCCTGCCAGAAAGATGGCAGAAATCGGGCTGTGGCCATGCCGGCAGATGACAGTAGACCGCTGCCAGCCGTATTATGAGAAATAATACCGCCTGGCGGTGTTCTGCTGGCAGACGCTGATGCTGGCAGCAGCGCCCGACCAGTCTCCTGCTAGAGGACCCCCTAAACACAGGTAAGTGGGTGCTCTGACAGGGGAGGGGGTGGGGGTGTTGTGTGTGTATGTCAGGGTTGGGGTGAATGTTTGTTCGTGCGTGTATGCGGGTGTGTGTTCCGTGTCAAATGTGTGTGCATGTATGGATGTGTGACTGCATGTATGTTGTGTTCTGTGAATGCGTGTCTGCGTGCATGTATGAAAGTGTGTGCAGATGTGTGTGTGAATGGATGTATGCATGCGTGGATGTATGTGGGTATGGGTGTGTGTATGCGCGTGTGTGTATGTGAAGGGAGGGGCTTGAATTAAGGGGGGTTTGGAGTGGAAGGGCATTGGGGGAATCTGTGGAGCGGGGTGGTGGCCGGGAAAACCTCTATTGGTGACAGGGAAGGGATTCCCTGCCCCTGATAGTGCCTACCACCATGGTTTTTGTGGCGGTAAAGGAGCCACAAAAACCATGGCAGTAGGCAGGATCATTATCCCGCAGGCGGTACAGTGACAGACACCGGACTGGAGATTAATATCTCCAGCCCGGCTGCCATTACCGCTGTGGTGGTCGGTGTGGTAGATTGCCGGTTTGGCTTCAGCCCAACCGCCAATGTCATATTAGGGTGGAATGTTCCACCAGCTTGTTGGCAGTACTTTCCACAATATTACCGCTGACCGTCAGTGTCATAATGAGGGCCTGAGACTCTTTGAAACCTTGTAAAAGTGATATTTTAACTTGTGCTTATTGAATCTTTGTGGTTTTAACCTTATTTTATTCAGATAAATATTATCTATTTTTCTAAACCTGCGTGGTGTATTTTTGTGGTGTTTTCACCATGTCACTGTATGATTTATTGCAAAAATACTTTACATATTTCCTTCTAAGTCGCTACCAGAGGGTGGGCACAGGCTCATTTTGATTGTGTGTGACTTACTCTGACTAGTATTGTGGTCCCTGCTTGGACAAGGGTGTATCGCTCTGACAACTTGAGATCACCTTTATAACAGAAGAAAAATAGTGAAAAGGCATCCAATTCTTAAAATTAAATACAAAGAATTCAACATCAATCCACCCAGGAATCTTGAGTTCTCACTTCAGGGGTATGTACTTTTTCCTTCCAAATTTGCAAAAAATGAAAAAACACAGTAGGAAAAAACATCAATCCCGACGTGCACATAAGAACACAAATTGCATGGGAATGTAAAACAATAACAGACGTTTTTTCCTATACTTCATCTATCTACCTTCCCCATCTCTTCTTGCAAAAAATGTAGGCATCAATATGTTTAAAAATGTGAAGTAAATTTTTCTTACTTGACTGCAGTTCCTCCATGCATCTGATTTTGACAGCAATGCTTCACTGACTGTAGAAAGAGACGCAAAATAATTTACGACAAGCTGGAAAGTAAAAACAAAAATAAGTACATTTCTCCCACTGAAGTCAATGTGAAATCATGGGATAATGTTTGAAAAGATAAAAATATGTGTTATACTCTACATATAATATGTTTAAAAAATGTATTAACGATGTTATGTGTGTTGCTATTTTTAAACATTTTTATTAATGAACTCGTTTTCTTTTTTCAGTTACATTAAAGTTATTAAATATTTTTCTATTTTTAAAAGCTAATGTTAATGGTGCACTGTTATCTAAAAATGTGTGACATGATCTACACGTCTCCCACTTTTTCATTGGTTATGTATGAGTCCAAATGTGTGATAATGTTGGTTTAAAATAATGCCTGGATATTAATACACTGCCCCATCAATTACCCCTATATCACTTGCATCCTTTATCTAAAACAGTATTTTGTTATTTTTAAATTATATTTTAATGATCATTTTAGGATTACATACCCTATAACTATGTGAATTAAAAATTAATTCTCAGGTTTTACAGTTAATACCTGAGTATTAGTACACTTTCCAACCAATACTACTATGTCCTTTACATCGTGTTCCTGAAACCTTATGTTGCTTTTTGTAAACTATGTGTAAATAATAATGCTAAGATTATAAACCCTATAATTAAATGAACTACAAAGGCATGCTTAGGTATCACAGTTGATATTATTAATACACTTCCTCATTAAATCCCCATTTCCTTGCATCCCATCCCTAAAACTTAATTTGATTTTTTAAAATTAATATGCATATTTATTTTAAAAATATTTACCTTATTATAAAGTTAAAAACATTATACTCGGGTATTGCAATTGATACATGAGTATTATTTCACCTTCCCTCCTTGAATCCTTATATTCCTTGCACCTCGTCCCTAGTATTTTTTTGTTATTTTTACAAAAATAAGCAATTTTTAAAAACTGAACAAATTAATAATTGAATGTTACATTAATACTCAGGTATTACAATTAATACCTGAGTTTTAATACACTAAGGGCATGATTACGAGTTGGGTGGTCAAACTACCTAAACGCCTTTGTGGCTTTCCCAAGAGGACGGCTCTTCTGGTGGACTCCAGACTGCCATATTATGATGTATGCAGGCTAAACCACTGACTGCCAAAACAAATGACTGCCCTCCAGCTGTACAGCGGCTTGCAATCTTGGCGATGGACACTCCATCACCATCATGACCGCAGGGAACCACCAAGCCCATTACTAAAACACAGTCGATGTGGCAGTCTCCTTGCAGCAGTTGGCTGACGGAGATCGACCACCACAGTACCCATTCAGCAAAGCAACAGACAAGTGCCCATTGTATGGATACAAAACAACACAGCTGACATACAATGGCCCAGAGGACACACCTGCAAATCACACTATAAAACACCCCCTTCCCAGACCATGATCCTTTGCCTCTCCACTGCAGCACTGCAAGAAAGAGACCAGAACCCTCCTTTTCTTTCACCATTGATAGTTAATGCACCCCTTTTTTCACCATTCCATTTAATACGTTTCACTCACTTTTATCTAGTTACTCACTATATAAATTTCTTTGTTAAGTAAGTCCTTGTCACCCACTTTAGTTTACATCCATGTCACATCCCATAAATCCTTGTTTTTCGGAAGATGAGCTGCGAGTTTTGGTGGATGAAAACATAAGAGTAGATCCACAATTATTTGGAGCCTAAGTCCAGCATATTGCTCCCAGTAGGACAAAGGAAATGTGCCAAAGGTTAGTCTACAGAGTGAATGGTGTAGGCACAACCCTGTGCACAAAGGAGGACATTAGGAATAGATGGAAGGAACTGAGGGGGAAGGTGCATTCCCCGGCTTCCAGGCAACATATGGAGGCCAATAAGACTGGTGGTGGTCCTTCAATTGACCCATTACAACTCCTTCCCTGTGATGAGAAGGTCTTGGTCATACTGCATCCGGAGGGCTTGGCAGGAATAGCTGAGGGAGCTGAGTATGGTAAGTTACAACACAAAACTGTCACAAATCTTCAATGTCCTGTATGCTCACATCTCACCTTTTGCCAATGTGTTGTTAATCTACTTTCCCAACGTGCAATACCCAGAGTAGCAGAGATGTAAGCTTATCAATATGCTTTAGAGGCAAAAGTAGTGCCCTGGTCCCAGTGGACTGTAGCTACTGGATATGCCCTGATGAAGACTTGACAATCTCAGCCAATCACTGTGGCCACACTCAGAGAAATCTTAAGAAACAATCTACAGCAAGTACAATATATTTAAATGGACAATCTGAATTTAGGGGCCCATAGTGGTCTAGGTATAGACACCGCAGTGGTTTGTTTGAGACTTGGAGGTGGAACCTTTCATTTTTTGGCCATATGGTATTACTAGCTTTGTCTGTTTTTACAGTATTTTTGTAGCAGAGTATCTGTGGTCACCACACCAGCATGGCCCAATGCAACACCCTCATGTACATCTCTAATCAATTTTAGCCTGCTGTCTTGGTTGGGGAACACCAACCCCTGGAATGGTTCCATAAGGAATATCCTGGGCACGTAAGTGGTAATACATTGCTGGATACGTTTTTGGTAATGGGATGCTCTTGCTTGAAGCATAAACAACAGGCATTATTTTTTCTGTACCCTCATATGGGAATGAGTAATTGCAGATACAGTAGCAGGCTTAACTGCAGATTTGGCTGCTTGATCACCCAGTGAATTCCCTGCAATGTGTACTCCAACATGTTGGTGACTCAAGGTATGAATTGTATGAGCCATGGCTGTCTGCCTTAAGTTCCGCCAAATTTCCCCAAAGCACTTTATGCTAGATAGCATTTCCTTTGGAGTATCTGAAATCATTTAGGCACCAATACAGTAGAATTTCATTAAAAGCCTGAGCACAGTAGTATGAATCACACACTATAAGAGTGGAGAATTCAGGTTCCATATGCTCCAGTGTCAGAAATAAAGGATTGAGTTAAGCAAGTTGTGCCATGCAATCACCTAGGGACTGATAATGGTTTGTTGAGGGTGAAAGTCTTCATCTCTCATAACTCTATATATAGCTGTGCAAACCACAGTGTATTGGTGTTTGGTGCCTATAGCAGGCTGAGCTGATCCATCGGTATTTATTATGTACTTATACTGATCAAGAGGTCAAATGTAAGCATGTATGGGGTATTCTTGGTCATTCAAGAGAAATTCTTGAGTTTATACAATAGGGTCAAAACCATAATCAACATCAATGGCAGTTAAGGACGTAAGCCATTGCTTCCATCAGGAATGTAAGGCTTTCATGTTTGGGACACTGGCCTTTGTGACAGCCTATGAGGCCGAGATGGGATTAACAACAATGATGTGTTTCCCTTGACCCTTGATCCTTCATTAAAGCCATCTGAACTGCAATCAGAATTTTTTTATTGGATGCAAAAATAAGGGTGGGCGAAACTCACAGAGTTTTAATCCACAGAATTCAGAGAAGTTACATAAAAACTCTATCTGATTCTGCAGAGTTCAGTCCCCTCCTCGGCCTGCAGCTGGAACAAGCGTGAGGTTATGTTAGTGTCAGATAGGCAAAGTAATCAGCAGGGCGTGAGTACAGGAGGTGTGAATCATGTTGCAGTAATGAATGATCAAGGCTGTCAACTATGCCCATGTAGAGCTGTGTGTTTTCACCTTAAAGATTACATTTTTTTTAAAATTTTACTGGTGTAGCAGCTGAGAGAGCCACATGTACCATTTAAATGCATATGCCAAAGTCAGACTCGGCCACTGATGCGGACAACAATTATCGTGCATGCCGAGTGAACCTTCTGCCTCCGTGTGCGCAAATCACTTTTTGCTGAGCGCACTGGATTCCGGTGATATCACCCATCACATCAGCTGCATACCAGGCTCAGACATTAGCCACTTTGTGTACATGCCAATTAGCACTGCATTACAGCAGGCACTAACAGCTGCCACTCTTACATCAGTGCTCTGGGCAAAGCTGCAGATAGGTCTCCTTTGGGTGAGTGGGTCAGGACTAGAGTTCCTGCACACTTTGATCCACAAATAAATGTTGGCAATTGCTCCTCGTGAAGGATACCTCATTCTACTTGAAGCAGAGTTTCCAAAAGCAGCAGCCTGCCAGCACCACACACAAGAACAGAAGTGCACTGTGGACTTGGAATGTCTTACTCTGCACAGCAATACCACTATGTAGTGGGAGGCGCATAGCTACAGTACTTGAAATAGAAGTCACTATGATGACTGCAGAGTTTGTTGCATGAGCGCATGACACAATTGACTCCTCAGGGAAATCGTGGTCACTCAGATCTCATCCATTTCTCTCAGCTACATTAGTCTCACATATACATGGACAATCAGAGGCAGAGTATAGTTCAATAAGGTTTTATTGAAGTAACTGCATCCTAGATAATAAAGCATTTATTGGAATAACTAGGACATTGAAGCATGACAGGATTAAAATTGTGACAAGCAGAGTGAAACATAAAAATAACTCTACCATATTGTCACTACTGTCGCTAAGAATAGTCATACCTAGGCTATGTTAGAGCACAGCATGTTAAGCTCTAATTCTGCCCTTCAGGTTTCCCTGGGAAGACATCATCCCTCATACCTGAGCAAGAGGCCTGTAGTCAATATAAGCAGCTGCAGCAAAGCACTCAGCAATCAGCAGACAGTAGTGGTCATCTGGCTGGAATCTCCCTCTAATGTACATGGGTCAAAGTAATGTTTTTATAATATGTCAGACATTGAACTATGAATGGCATCAAGGGATGCACCTATCTGTTGCATTTTGGGGCTAAGTCCCTGGATGCCATTCACAATCGCTGTCTGGGTTACAAAGATGCTGCATGAGAGGTCGATATCCTCTTCACTGAGTTAGCCTGGTGCAAGGTACCTGCACAAAGGAGACGCCAGCCCTTTAAGGCGGTGGTTTTAGTCAGCTAAGGGCAAAAGAGAGGGTGGGGATGGGAATCTGGGTGGTGGACAAGGATGAAGATGGAACAGGTCCTATTGGGTCTGCCACAACTAGGGAGTGGTCGCTTGTGGAGGCCTCTGAAGAAGATGTCAAGGAGGTGGCCTCCCTGCCAGTCCCCTCACCTTCAATGCCTCCGTTTCGGTGAGTGTCCAATGTTTCTATACCGACACTCAGTGACAGGCTGCTTTCTAGCCTTTGTGGCTAATGTCTCCTTCACCTGCTCTTGAAGGTGCCCAAAAGACCCATACAACATTGTTACATCTGTACAAATAAAAATGATGATGATGTTCTATAACAAATCATTTCCTAATTTTAATTTTTCACAAGCTTCAAAGCTGTGAAACGTAGGTATACTTTACCATTACCCCATGCATGTAGGGAACATATTATGGATCCATTTACTTACAGTTTTGTGAATTACCATCCTTACTCCCATTTCAGTTTTTCCTAAACACTTAACATTTCTCATGCAATTGTTTAACACTCCCGAATGGTACAGATTGGTTGGTTTGAATAACAAAGGACATAAAAATGTTGTTTTGGGTATGTGTTACTCTGTCACCAATGTGTACACATTCCTGTATGTTTAAATTCATAATGCTTGCCTACGAAATACTTGTTTTTGAAACAGACTGACTTACATACACATTTGCCAATGTGGCAAATCATGCCAATCTGCAACTGTTAACATGAACTGATATGAAAGTTGCAGTGAAAACACAATGTTTTCGCTAAGGAATGTTTCCATGTCCCTAGTAATTTTGGATCACATGCTTAGGCCCTCATTACAATCTTGGTGGGAATCGGTGCTGAAGGTTGACAGAAAACCGCCAGCGCGCAGAACCCCCGCCAGCCACATAAAGAACATCCAGCTGGGCCGGCAGGCAGAAACAGTGTTTCCGCCCGCTAGCCCAGCTGGAGACAGGCCTGAACATTAACGCCGGCTCCAAATGGAAGTGGAATTGCAGCGGGTGCAGCAGCACCCATTGCGCATTTCACTTCAGTGAAATGCGTGTTAGGGCTGTGCATTGGGGCCCTTGCACTGTCCATGCCAAGTGCATGGGCAGCGCAGGGGCCCCCAGGGGGGCTCGAGTCACTCATTCCACCAGCCTTTCCCTGGCGGTTTGTGGAATATGGCTCATTATCCGGAGGGCAGCGCTACTTGCAGTGCTGCCCTGTTGCATATGAAATGCTGCCACCACCTTGTTGCCTGGTGGTGGGAGTCTGGTGGTGGCAGCGTTTCATCCTTGGCAGTTCTGCCACATTCGTAATATGGCAGCCTGGACTGCCATGCCATTGGTGGCAGTTACCGCCACCGCCGGCATGGTGGTTCAGATCGCCATGTTCGTAAGGACCCCCTTAGTATTGTTTAGTCATTATGCCAGCTTACCAATGTGAAGTCTGGAACATCAACTGTGTCATAAGTGCATTGTATGCTATATCACCTGTAATAAGACCGTCATAACCACCTCACATTTGTGATAGAGCATCACACCTGACAGAATCATAAATTGTGGTCTGTTTGGTACAGCTCTCCCTCATAACATAGACAAAATCCAGGTACCTCTTTTTTCCATGCAGGCATGTCCGCTCTAAACAGTCCTTTAGTAGTGATAAGTAATCTAGCGGCAACATTTCCTACAAATCAATACACAAAACACATCAACTCATCATCATACACCTAATGCAAAACTTCCACCTTCCAGAACTCTCCTTGTGCATTAGATGTGTGTCAACCTTTATGCTGATGCCATTAACTATTGCTATAACCAAAAAAAACTAACAATAATAACTCAAAAAATAGCTAACCACCTTGATGCTGCCCATGAAAGTCCAGAGAGGCCACCGCAAGTATGCGGGCCATTGAGTGGGGGAGTCAGGGTGCTACACGTATTTCTCACATTGGGAGGACAGGCCTATCTGGAATTCAGATGACTTTGGGTCCAGCATCGTAGGTTTTCCACCTCTTCTGGCAGTGAATGCTGCACAGCTCGTATAACCTATTCTTGGCAATGACCTTTTTCTAATGGGAGTTGATCTGCATGGATACGGAAAAAGATAGACAAAGTCCCAAATGATAACATTGGTGGTACATACCGCCTACTGCCTCGGTGATGGCCACCAACATACCGCCACTGCCGCTACCATCCATCTGCCATATTATGAGCACGGCCTGACTTCCGCCACAATAAGTGCAAAAACAACAGATGATGGACAGAATGTAGAACAAATCAAACATTCACCCCCAGTCACAGATCTGGGTTTAATCCATCATTTGTGTTTGTTCCGCCACAATAAGGGCAGAAATACATCAGTGCTCATGGTGGTGGACGTGGTAAGCTGGTGCTGCTACCATCAGCACCACCACACCAGTAGAATGCCGCCAGCAGTATTATGACCAATGAAATGGCCATAATACCAGCAGCACCCCTTCCCATTTCCTGCCGGAAGACCTCCTTGCCCAAGGTAAGTCTGGCTTCCAACAGGGGATGAAGGTGGGAGGGAGGTGGTGTTGTGTGTGTGTGTTGTGTTGTTTGCGTGAGTGTATGCATATGAGTGAATGTATGTAAGAATGGTAAAGTGAGTGTGTGTCTGCATGTCAGTGTGATTGTGTGAAAAAATGTGTGTTTGTCTGGAAGTATGCGTGAATAAATGTGTGCATGTCAGTGTGTCAATGAATCTGTGTGCGTGTATGCGGGGAGGCGGTGTGTGGGTTGAGGGGTGCTGTGACTATGGTGGGGGAGGGGGTGATGTGTGGCTGTGGGGGTGGGGTAAGTTGTGTGGTGTGTGTGTGTATGGGGGTGAATGAGTGGATCAGAGGGGGTGGGGGGCTAGTATGTGTATTGGGTGGGTGGGGGGAATTTAGATGGAGTGGGGTTTCAAGTGAGTATTGGGGGAGCCTACCGGTGACACGTAAGGAAATACTTGTCACCAGTAGGGCCTACCACCATGGTTTTCGTGGCCTTGCTAACTACATGAAAACCATGGTGGTAGGCCAGCTCATAATGCCATGGGCAGTACTATGTCGCCAGCTGGGCTGGAGATAGACATCTCTGGCCCGGTGGCTCATACCGCCATGGCCGTTTGTGTGGAGAAGTGACAGGTTGGCTGCAGCCAACCCGCCAATCTCATAATCTGGCGGTATGTACCGCCACCTTATTGGCGGTCATACCACCATATTAACACTAGTGGTCAAAAGACTCCCAGGGTAAATGATGAACCCCAAAATGTTTTGGGAGGTTTTGTTTGTTTGCATTGCTGTAACACAATTTAGGAAAAGCTATCTAAAGCATTTCCAAAAAGTGAATACAGAATATTTTCTAAAATGTATTATATTCTTGAAAATACTAATTTGAAGTGACCTGTTGAGTATCATGACCACTTTTTACAAATCCAGGCTGCTAACTTCACCTAGGCCAGGGCTCTGAAACATTTCCTGTAGTGAGAGCCACTTCTGATCAGTACAAATGATTGTGAGCTACTGAAGGTTAAACAACTTAAACATTGTTAGTACACACCACATGCCCAGCCTCATTGGCCTAATGCTTAAAGTTTTTAGAGCCAGATACTATTGATAGAACCATGCTATGACTAAGGGCAGTATGAAAGGGGTGGCATGTGTGTCAGTGTGAGCACGGTGAGTGTCAGTGAGAGCACGGTTTTTGGTGATGTATGAATATACGTGTGTAGGAATAGGACATATTTGCATGGGTGAATGAGAGAGTGTGTCATATGTACATGCAGCACAGGGCATACCTTTCCCCATATGTAGCACCATTACATGTAAAATAAGGCAGATACTCATTGTTCTGAAAATGGCTTCAATTTGAAGTGCAAACACATATATTTTCATTAAAAAAATAAAAATGTCATTTTTTGCTGCACTTTACATTTCTCTCACTTTGACATATGACTGTATTTTTTACCTATACTTATGGCACAGTGTATGCTGGCCACTGAAAGTAAGTGGCATGGAGCTTGCAAATGGAAATACTTGAGTTGTGAGTAAATTGAAATACAAATCACATTATTCACCCAGATAACTTTTCATTTCAATGAACAGACATTGTTAAACATCATTTTCTTCACAGTCAAATTTTTGAGTTGACTAGACTCCACTGACAACACTTTACTTAGGACCTAAAAGAGACAATTTACCCTGTGTTTAAAATACACAAGTTGGTTAGAAATATATTTTCCATTCAAACATGTACCTGTTCCTCTGGATTCCCGTACAGGTGGCTGTACAGGACCTCCGTGGTCAGCAGTTCCAACTCCTCTGCTGAAAAGTTAGGGGTCCTGTCACCTGCTTTGTAAGGCATTGTGGCTCCCAGAGATCAGTATCTGCAGCCAATGTGCAGGATATGCTGTTGGCTACTGTGTTAAGAGGCAAGTGAGCTTTTTTTGTGATGCTTTGTACATGTACATGACATATGCGATTGTCAATTGAGATGGACACAGCCAATGGCTTTTGTGTGTTGCTGTCACACACATCAGTATATGGCTGTGTCCGTTGTGGAGTTTTCCTTCCACTAGGCAGACAACTTCCACCATCGGTCATTGGGTTGAAAATGTTGTATTGGTAAGGTCAGGTGGCCCCCATTTTAGAATGTGAACCAGTGTATTTTTAAATGTTGAGTACCTCACCACTACTCAAAATGGTAGCTAGTTTGTTTACATATGCAAAGAAGTTAGATTACTTTTTTATTTTATTTTAAAAAGCATAATGTAATGTTTTACTGCGTTTACACACAATAGTGATGCTGTTTATTTACACTTCCAATGAGAGAATTTTAGAAAAAATATAAAAAATAATTTGTAAATAATACATTGTAAAACTTTGTTGACCTACTCATCTTAGTCATTCTCTGCCTGTAAACAAATCTTGCACACTAAAAAGGGCCCATTTAGCCCATAGCATTTACCCACAGACAGCCATGATGAGTAGCAACATCAATAGCCCAGTGTTTGAGTGGCATCATCACTATCCACACTTCAGACATGAGCAGTCTTACATCTGTATAGGAAAATGTCAATGACTCAAACCACATCTGAAGATATCATGATAGAGACATACACCTTGAGGAAAGCCAAATGACTGACTACACATACCATTCTTCCCACCTGTAAATGTGGACTACCACACCTGCACCACAGTGTAGTCAGTGCAAACGGTAGGTTTCTATAGTGAAAGCATACAAAACATATCCAAAATAGCAAAAGAAAGTATGTTTGTGCTGCATTACAATGTTTATTTACGACAGAACCTTACAATGTACCTCTGATATTGGTAAAACTCAGTGAAGAATGTAATACTTAATAAGATGTCATGGCCTATTTAGCATGCACACAACACAATAACTAAGGAAATAGCTGTGTAGCCACTTACCATTCAAAGAACATTTACATGGTACTAACATTCAGAGCTCTGATATAAATTTATGTGTTGCAATAGTAGTCTAGCAATAACTAAGTGGTTTCCAACAGGTAGGTTGTCCAATAGGTGAGAAATTATAGGGGCCAATGTACAGCCTGCACTTTCCAAATGGGTTTACTTCCTACACCTCTGAGTAAGTTTAGCAAGTATGGCATGTTCAGTGTCAGATCCTCACATGAAGTTGTCACTCATCAGAAACCTCATTAAAGTAGGAATGACCTAAACTTGTCAGACTCGATGTTCTACTTAGACATGGATCTAGTGGCTTTGGAATGGACAGAGGGCAAAGACAAGAACAACTTACTTCCATGATATTGGGAGTATAGATCTTTAGGTGGCAAGGAACAAGCAGCAGGGTATTTAAATCAGTATAGTGGTACAAATATGACACAGTCACATGTGCATCATCATATGCTTTTGTACAGAAGGGATAACATAGGAGAGTAATATGTCCCTAAGCACAATAGAATGTGCACACCTGTGTACCTATGTTGACCCTTTGCACTTACCACATTGTCACTGCCAATATCCTATTAGTTCCTACACTGACCTGGCATAGGGATGGAAATGTGTTAAGTCAGTACTTACCCCCTTGTGACTGCTGTGCTGCCCTCAAACTCCCATCCAACTCAGGGTAGGCCACTGATAATATGCGGGTCCTTAGGGGTTCAACATCCGACGGGCATCCCTTCCACCTTGGAGGTACATCCCCAGCTCAGCTACTGCAGTCATCTGGGCCCAGGGTCCCAGGTCCCCCCAGGGTCTTTATTCTCTTGGCAATGGCATGCCAGATCTTCTTTTTCTAGTGGACATTGACCTGTATGAATGACACAGACAAGAGGAGAAAGGCATGCCCACATGCACCATCCCAAGAGAAGAAGTGTGGAATAAAAGTACCCATGACATACACTGTCAATTCAATTCAATTCAATTTTATTTTATTTATGATTTGGAACTCAACTGAGGTCCACATAAAAAAGAGAAAAAAAAGGAATTTACATTACAACAAACACAAAATATCAAATTTACCCTTTACATCTAGCTGAGAACCATACAAAAGTTTACAGTATGGATAAACAAAGAGTCAAAATTACTATTTACACTTTACATCCAATCGAGTACAAGGAAATACAATTAAATGATATATACAGTAAAATATTACATCGAAATCCTACGTCATGGGTACCGACTTTGTATATACACACTCAATGAAGCACCAATTCAAAAGAGGTAAGAATACCGGGCTGTCGGAAGACAGAACCACGTTAACCATAGCATTGGTGGTATATACCTGTGCAAAAGCAGCATTTTCACGATCCAATCTCGCACACTATCAAAAGGGGCCTGCTTTCTTCCATCCCACATGTTAAGTCATAGTAATAATATAATTATTATGAACGAGTTAAAAACAATGATCCTATTATTTAACCAAGCCACCTAACTTGCCATACGGCAAGAATTTCTTAAAATAAGTTTAAAATACATTTGAAAAAATTTAATATTTTAAAACAGAATCTTTCATTCAGAGGATCACACAGGGCTTGGAGAAACTCAGCCACTGACAACAAAGGGATCTGAAGACAGTGGGCAACATCGCCAAGGTTCCCACTCACAATTTTCCCTAAAAAGGCATAAGATTTCAAGAATTTGGTTGCCCAATATCCAATGATAATTGGGGAAAGTCATCTTTTCTTTCCCCAAGAGACAGAGAACCTTACTTTTGGATACATTGATCTTCAGATAATGTGAATGAGAGTATTTTGACAAGTGCTGCAAATGATTCTGAAGGCCTTTAGGGGTTAAATAAAAAATTAAGATGTCATCAGCGTATAACAGGCAGCAAATTGGGTGCCCACCCACTAGCGGGTGAAAACCCTTATCCTTGAACAAAAAGGAGGGGAGATCTGAGATGTAGAGGGAAAAGAGTAGGGGAGCCAGTAGACAACCCGTTTTAACCCGTTAGATGTAAAAATCTTGTGGGATAAACCTCTATCACCCACAAGGAGGATTCTACACCAGGTATTGGAGTGGAAAGCTATTATTAACTCCAGGAGGGGTAAAGGTATCCTCAGGCTGCATAACTTAGCCCATAGAAGATCTCTATCTACTTTATCGAAGGCCGTGGACAAATCTATGAAGGCGGCATAAACAACCCCACCTCTCAGTTTTACATATTTTTCCATAATAGTTTGAAGCACCATGATGTTATCTAGGGTACTATGTTTGCGCCTGAATCCAGATTGTTCCAAGGGGATGATGTTATTCTCCTCTGCCCAAGACATTAGTCTAGAGAGCAGACATTTGGTGAAAGTTCTTCCCACTGCATCACGGAGGGCAATCTGGCGATAATTACCAGGGCAGGATCGGTTGCCCTTTTTGTATAAGGGTACAATTATGCTACCAACCCATGAGGGAGGAATACATCTAGAGAGGAAACATCTTCTAAAGACCACATATAAGATCTTAGACCAAGAGCTCCTGTCCCGTTTTATAACTGATAAATGAAGTTCGTCTGGCCCCATTGCAGCGGAAGGGCGCATCTCACCAATAGCACAGTCTATCTCTTTTATTGACGGGGAGAGAGAGTGGTAATTCCTGGAATTTCTGGAAACCGGAAGGGTGAGACCCCATTAGAGACATACAGGGAGGAGATGGATTCTAACCAGCGGGCTTCGGTGATTGCAACAGGAGGGGACGGAATCTAGACCCACAACCTTCACCCACTAATGCCCAAAAACGCCTTGCCTGGCCCTTTGTAGCGGCTTCCTGGAGCTGGATCTAGAGCCTGTCCCCCGCTTCTTTTGCAAGACGGATTTTCGGCCGCTTCTTTCTTCTTTTAAATATGACAACCCTGATTTTCCTTTCCTCAGAGAAAAATAAATACTGGGCCCTGACCAAGTTATTTATTTCTCAATTTAAGTCAAGCAATACACAGAGGATAGTTTTCTAGGCTACTCTATGCCCCCCAGACAAGTTGTTAGCCACCAATTGCTTCAGGAGATCAGAAATGTTTTGCAACTCCATTCCCTCCCAACTAATAAGATTAGCAACCACGGGTGCTAAAATTGCAGAAACACCAACAAGCCTCTTAAAATTCCACTGGGTCCTCCCAGTCTTATTAGACAAACTCTGGGTAAACCCACCAGATTTCCAAGAATCTATCAACAATATGGAGTTTTCTAAGGTGATAAAAAGCAAGTAATGATCGCTATAGGGGGTGCTTATTTTCCTAAGATCTTCCAATAGACCGTATGAGGAATAACCAAGTACTAAATAGTCTAAAATGGCCATTCCCCCCAGAGAAATATGTGTAAAAGAGGTGGGGGAATCCCAGCTGGACCTGCCATTAGCGACAATACAGTCAGTTTTTTTTAAGAAGACTGAGGAGAAGTTTACCCCTTTTGTTTGTTTTAATTAGAGGGGGAAAACACAGTCTGGGATACGCAGCACTGTTTCCCTCTCTACATCGCACATTTGACATAGGGCAAAGTTGGAAATTTGCAATTTAAATCTCCCATTAGTGCTATCAGTGGAGGGAACTTAGTATCTAGGGCGTTCTCTATAAAGGCAAAGACCCTTTCTAACAGAGAATCGTACACGGCCTTTGGGGGCACATACGCATTAATTAATAACAGAGAAGAGGACCTCGCGAAGTATTATGCAATCGAATCGTAAGAGCCATGAAGAGGTTGCTGAGATATTTATAGCAGGAATAATCCCATTTGAGAGTGTTAGACAGCAGACAAGCTACCCCCCATTTAGTATGACCCCTTCGAGAAGAAGAGGCCTTACAGTCAACTACTGAATAATTATCCCACAATAGGTCCGTGTCTGCCCAAGTCTCCTGAAGACAAATGAAATCAGGTTTAAGTGTGCTAAGGGAAGATAGCTTTTCCCTGCTAAATTTTACCCTGGCTGCATTCCAAGAAATGATTTTGAAACCTCTATTAGGAAGAAGGCTGGAGTGGGTCCCTGGGCCCCCGTTCTTGTGCAAGGGCTCCCGGGAGCCAACCCCAATCTTCCAGGGCAGAGGTGGCTAGAAGATTAGGTGCATGTCGTGTCTCCCGCACTATCACCTGCCTATCCTTCCCTATTAGGGATAATTTGAGAGCCTGTAGATCTACTCTAGATCTATATATGGTAACGTCAGTGCCTTTAAAGTGGACCGGGGAATGGGGCCTCTCGGAGCTCTTACTCACAAACCTTTCCTCTCCGAAAGCAGTGTGGGACGAGAATGGGAACACATCAATCCCCCAACACTGCAGAAAGTCAGCGTGAGAGAGGACCACGTTCACCAAGCGCAAAGAGCGGAAGGCGACCCTAGCCCTGAAACTACCGCTGACCATCCGTAGGGAGACAAGGTCAATATCATTGCTGGAGATGTGTTTCAAAGAACTAGATTCAGAAAGGCATCTTAACAAGGTGGTCGTATTTAAAATTAAGTCGGGATCAAAAATGGGGAAAAAGTCAACAATCTGAGAATCCGTGTTATAGCCTGATGAAGGGGCTCCTTCCCTGGACAACAAGATAAAGGATTCAATGGAAATGGTCTCCCGTCTGGGGGCCAAAAATGAGGAGGCAGTTGGATTCAAGGCTGGAATGGTAGAGAGGTCTGTTAAGTGCATGCTTACAGGTATCCTTTTAGTAAAATTTGGCCTACGCAGCTGCATTGCGTGTGGCTCTTTATGAGTTTGAGGAGAGATTGTCCCATCAATTATCGCTTCGGGGAACAGTACTTTCCTTCTTTTTTCCTGCTGATTCATCGATTTGGTTTCTTCATTCTCTTAGGTTTTTTCCCTCCTTTGGCAATGGTTCCCCTCTTAAGGTCTACTGGGGATAGCGACGGGGGGGAAATTGTGGGCCCATTTTTTTGGTTAACTGCTCTTTCAGAGATGGGAAACACCTTTGCAGGGGGCTGGAGGCATTGTGCCAGGTGATTGCCCTTCAGAGTGGGAGAGTCCAAAATAAATCGGATGAAGTCCACAGGACTAACCGGTAGTGGCTTTACATCACTAGGATGGATGCCTTGGGAGCTTCCCGCTTGAGTGCCCTCATCCTTGCACAAGTGCACATTTTGGGGTGCCCTGGGGGAAGTCCAGGAAGCACTCAGGTCCACAAAAGATTGTATAGGGGCGACGTTAGGCTGAATAAGGTCAAGAGGTACAGCCTCCTTTTTATCTCTAGTCATCCCTGCTAAAATTGCTGTTACGGAGTCGAGAATACAGTCTGAACCCCCTACGAATTTCTCCAGAAGCTTTAAGATAGAAGCAATGAGGTTTTCCAAATTGAACAAAGAAGCTGAGAGCCTGACCTCAGATTCCAAAGGTGGAATGGGCTAGATTCCACTGACATCTAAGGCCGGCGACACAGACAAATGAGATTGGATATATAATGAGTCTTGTAATGACGGAGTAATATTAAACAGCTCCAAACCAGTTGGAGTCGGAAGGCCCTTGGACCTAGGGATCACAGATGGGGCAAAGGATCTTTTGCCTGGGGGCCGTATCTCTGAAATAAAACTGGGTCCAGGTCCGGCAGTGTAAAGTCACATGGTCCAATAGCAATAAACGCTGTAGAAATAATAGCAGCACTTTCCAGAGAGTTTTTCGGATCCAGGTCACTTGAAAAAGAGAGCTGACTGGCCAGGCAGGTGAAGAGGAGGGACAATACAGTGGCCCCGCTGGCTCCAAGCGGACTGAACAGTCACGACAGACTCGGCAAGGGGGGCTATAGGGCCCAGATCCAAGACCCTAGCTCCTTTTTCCTGGCTTGCTTCTGCCTGGAATGACTCACTTAAGAGCTCCCCTGGGGGCTCCCTAGGAGAACCTTCAGGTGACTCTGAATCCGCAGGTGCAATGGAGATGACTTCACCTTTTGTTTCCTGTAATGAGGAGTTCTCTTTACCCCAAAAGGAGAAAAGATGCTTCTGCGATTGTCCCTTCAGCAAGAGTGCTGAGTTGGCCTTGTTCCGTTTGGGGTTGGATTTGGTTTTTGAGCAAGACCTTCCTGAGAGAAGACGAGCTTCTTCATGGTCATAGTAGAGAGTACCCGCGATAGGGGCACAAGGAGGCTGATGCAGCTGACTTGCGATTTGGGGCACGAAAGGACAGACTCGGGCTTTACAAATTTCAACCACTTATTCTCCAGCTGACTCAGACAAGGCCAGCTTAATGGGCTAAATGGACATCCAGCACCGACCAGCAATAGCCTCCGGCTGCCCATTGTTCCTTGATGCACTATGTACCTTGGCTCACCGCTGCATTGGCCGCGTCCGCGAACAGCAGTGCCTGCTAAGCTCCGGCCCAACCCACCTCGCAGTATCGTTGGCTAGGGCGGGAGCGTCAGGAAGAGAGTCTGTGTCTTGAAAGCAAGGGCTACTTATGCAAAAGCAGAGAGACTGGATTCTCCCTCGCCCCCATGCAAGCCTCACCCGAGCAGGCCGTTTCGGTGATGGTCCGCAAGAGAGGCAGCAGGGAAGGTAACTCCTCAAGAGGGCGCAGGCTGGGAGGGTGCGCAGCTAGCTGCTACGACGGAGAGGCTCCCAGGTCCCCAGGCCCACGCAGTGCATACCCGGAGTGCTGTCCCAGCAGAGTCTCAGTTCGCATCCCAGTAATGCGGGCGTGAGCAGACGTGCCGCTGCAGGAGTCTGAATCCCGAAGGAATAAGTCCTGCTTCTGGAGATACAGGGGTGCAGGGCTCTCCCTCGCCCCCGCAAACCGCACCCAATCGGGCCTCCTCAGCGGCAAGCAAACAAGCATGCAAAAGAGCAAGACCGCAGGGAGAGCCGCTCACCTGGGTTGGCAGGCAGGCAGGCAAAATGCCCTACTTAGAGGTACTGGAGGACAGATGAGTTCCGGCAAGGACGAAGAGCGATGCGCCGGTCGAGGCGCTTCCCAGCTGGCTCACGTCCTTGCTCACACTCCTCTCCTCTCTGACCGCACCCTGCTCAGCTGCGAGCCACCCGGTACTCTGACGTCCGGAGTCATACACTGTCTTCAACATCCTCTTCTATGTGGAATGAGCATCTTCAGTCAGGTCATGTGTGAAGCGCAGCTAGGCATACAACATGCATTTCCAGTACCAGGTGTTGACTAGAAACATATTACCAGAACGCAAGTGTTTCTCTAAACATGATAAAAGTATACAACTATTTCTAGTGCCACTTTCTATTATAATGTTCTACAGTTTTTGGGAGGGGCAGGGTACATACATCATACATCCCCTACTATATATCAGGGCTCTACACTATATAAGCACATATGCACATGTCCATCTACCCACACATATTATCCCAATCCTTAATTCCACCACATTTCATTAACATCATCATAGACTCAACATTTCAAACATTGGCATTGCATTGCACTTACCTGCTGCTCTGGTGCATCATAGAATTGTCTATACAGGGGTAGGATCTCCTCCACAAGCTTGGCTAGCTCATCAAGCAAGAAGGCAGGGGCTCAGGTCATGAAGGTTTTGCTGGCAGCAGTGTCAGGAGTCAAGTGAGGCATGAAGTGTGAGATGGCGGTCATGCTCGCCATGTACAGAACCGTCATCACCGGGGTGCGTTGCCATTACCCAAATTTGTCAAAGGCAGCAAGTTGTTCCAATGGCAACGTCCACTGCACTTGTGATACCTACCACCATGATGAGATCTGCTGACAGAGCTGCGTCACTTCTTGATCTTGACTAAGAATTGTATTGATGATAATATTTTAACTGCTGGCTTTATGCAAAAATTTTGCAATGTGCATGTAATATGTAGACAAAGTGAAAATATATGTATCCTGAGGTATGTACATGAAACTGTATTGTCAGCAGAGTAATGATGATCTGAACATAGCAAAGGTGTTCTAAATATGTTTCACATGTTAAGCAAGATTGTGTTGAATACAACTTTTTCGATGTTTCATGTGACATAACGTAGCTTTATCAATCACGTTTATGTGATCCTACTTATGATGTATAGATTGAGTTATACTCATACTTATACATTCTGGTGTTGTCCCAAAATAGTTACCCTGGGATGAGAAGAACAAGACAACTTCCAGTGTACTGTCCACTAGCAGACCTGCACACAATGGAGAGCGACATCTGGAGCCAGATCTGATGCCTACCATTCGTAATCCCAATTGCATACCTCCCCTTGTCCAAGTCACGTCAGTGCTACACTTCCTGGCCACTGGGTCATTTCCAAATACAGTGGCCCTTACTCCTGTGATGTCTCAGGCTATATTCAGTCTAGTTTTGAAGGTTGTACTGTCTGGCTGATTCTTATGTTTTGGGGGACATTCCACATGTGGTTGGTGTAGGAGGCTGGCTATCTAGTGGTACTTACACCTTAAACCAGGTCTAGTTATCCCTTATTAGTGAAATGCAGGCAGTGTCTAGAACCCAGGATCTCTAGAGGTACCTCTAGCTGAGCAGCCAAGGCTGATCTAGGAGACATGCAAAGCTCATGCAGTACCACTGTACTCACACAGTGCCCACACACATGAAAGAAAATACTCAGTGTAACAAAACTAAAGGCACTTTGTTCTGATGACACAAATGCGAAAAATACCATAGAGACTATACTCCTTTAGGACGTACGTAATACACAAATTATACATACTAGTATGCAGAAATGTGCATAACAACCGTTGGAAAACAGTGTAATCACAATAGGTAGAAATTGGTCTAGGGGAAATACAAACCTATACTAAAAAGTGCAACGCGAATTTCGGTTCCCCACCTAGACAAGTATAGTGTGTAGAGGGTCACTAGGAGTACTAGAAAACATCAAAGGTAAGTACTAGAACGCACCCCAGTGCCCAGGAAAGCAGGAGTAAAACACAGTAACTTTCCCATAACACAGAGAAGCACGAGAACGAAGATTATGCAAGAACCCGAAGAGACTGTAAGACACCAACAATGGATTCCTGGACCTGAAGACCTGTGAAAGAAGGGGATCAAGTCCAAGAAGCATCGAAGAGTCCAGGGAGAACAGGAGCCCCTGCTAACCCAGATGAAGGTCCAAGAGAAAAACCACTGGTGAAGAACAACAGTCAGTATTGCACGCAAGAAGACAGATTCAGGTTCTTGTTTGGTGCAGATGATGTCCCATGCCAGATGGAGAACTGCAGTTCAGTTTGCTTTGCTGGAGTCCACCAAAATGCTTTGGCACATGCAAAGCTCAAAGTTAGTGGAAAATGGTGCTGCCCGGGACCAGGGGGGACCTGGTGGACTGTACCCAGGAGATGGAAGCAGAGGGGGCTCTCAGCAACTCAGAGAGTCCACAGAACAACAGGCAGTGTGCTCAGGAGTCCCACAGCATGGGGACAAAGGAGGTGCAAAAGGAGGCCCATGCAGCACTATGACAAAGGCTCCAACGTCGCTGGAGGAGCACTCAGTAAGATGTCCATCACAGGATAGAGTGCCGCGGGTTGGAGCTGCACGGTGCATAAACAACTTCGTGGAAGGATGCCAACAAAACTTGGCAACTGCAAAATACGCAGTGCAGGAAGCATACTCGTGGTAGAGAATAGACGTTGGAATCAGAAATTATGGCTACACACTACATTTATATATTAAAATTATGGAGTATTACCACTAATTGAACCAAAGGAGCCAATACAACAAGAAATAATAGAAGACAAAAAAAAAAAAGAATAGTACAGCAACAAGCTTTAAGGACTAAGAGGAAATAAACAGAAACACGTGTTGGCAGCAATTGGCAAGTGATGGCTGGAATACATGGCTGAAACACAAGAAACAACAAATAAAGACGGACTTTCAAGCGGACATTTGTTGGATGTGTGCCTTATATTCATAAATGTACGCATTGCAGTGGGTACTGTCTTGCGTGGGGAGGCAAACTCTTACCTCCACCAAAGTTGGACAGTAGGAAGTCAGGACCATCATGACCACTACAGGCTACCTCCCAGGATGCAGGATCCACGCAGCTCAGCAGGAGAGGGGATCCACCAGCCGGTCACCATTGCAGTAGGTGCCTGCCAAAGCAGGGGAGTGATTCATTCACTCCAAGGTAGACTCCTTCACTCTTCTTGTGCAGGCTGAAGACAGGCTGGCCTCTGAGGATGCAAGACTGGGAAACAGTTGCTGGCAGGAGCCGAAGATACAATGTTGCAGAAGTCGTTTTTGCTTCTTTGTTGCAGTTTGTAGAGTTCCTGGAGGGTCCAGATGCAGTTTCTTCAGTGAGAAGTTGAAGTGGAGGAAGCAAAGGATTCCTGCTGGAGTCTTGCAATATGAATCTGAAGAACCACCCAAAGGAGAGACCCTAAATAGCCCTGAAAGGGGGATTGGTCAGTTAAACAAGTAAGTAGCTATCAGGGGAGGGCTCTGACGTCACCTGCTGGCACTGGCCACTCAGATGCTCCCAGAGATCCCTGCCAATTCAGAATCCATAATGGCAAAACACAGGGACCCTCTGGAGGAGCTCTGGGGTGGTGATGGACAGGGAAGTGGTCACTCCCCTTTCCTTTGTCCAGTGTAGACTGGATTGTGCAAGGGTAGCACCAAATGTGCCCTTCAAAGCATTTCCAGTGGCTTGGGGAGGCTATCCCTCCAAAGCACCTAACACCTAATTCCAAAGGGAGAGGGTGTAACACCCCTCTCCCAAAGGAAATCCTTTGTTCTGCCTTTCTGGGCATGAGCTTCTCAAGCAACAGGAGGGCAGAAACCTGTCTGAGAGGTGGCAGCAGCTGGGGCTGCCAGGAAAATCTCAGAAGGTTAGAATGGCAATATTGGGGGTCCTCTAAGGAGCCCCCAGAGTGAATGGAATCATACAACCAATGCTGGCAATAGTCTTGGGGTATGTTCCAACATGTTTGATACCAAACATGCCTATGTTCGGAGTTATCATTATGTAGCAGGATATAGGTAGTAATCTATGTCCAGTACATGTGTAAAATGGCATCCCCGCACTCATGATGTCCGGGAAAATGGTCCTGGAGGTCGTGGGGCCATCTCTGCTAGTGCAGGGGCGCCCTCTCACACAGGTAGTCTGCACCCTGCAGTCAGGGCTGGAAGGCCTGCTATATGGGCGAATTATAAGTGACCTGGTGCAGTGTAAATGGCAGTGAAAGGGTGCTTCCACCTTTTCACACAGACTGCACTGGCAGTGCTACAGAAGCCTTTGAATGGGGTCCCTATAGGTAGAAAAATATATGCTACAGCCCATAGGGATCCCCTGTAACCCCAATGCCCTGGGTACCTAGGTACCATATACTAGGGATTTATAAGAGGGTATCAGTATGCCAATTGTGGGTGAAATACTAGGTTACCAGTATGCAACAACTAAATTTAGAGGAGAGATAGCATAAGCACTGGGGTCCTGGTTAGCAGGATCCCAGTGAACACAGTCAAGCACACTAACATCAGGCTGAAAATGGTGGTAACCATGGCAAAAAGAACATACTTTCCTACACAACCCCCCAAATGATGGACAATAAAGCTAACCTTGCCCAGATGAGTCTTCAATGTCTTAGTGGAAATATCTGGAGAGTACATCTGCATTTGAGTGGGTACTCCCGGGTCTATGTTCCACTGTAAAGTCCATACCCTGTAGGGAAATGGACCCCCTCAACAATTTTGGGTTTTCTCCTTTCATTTGCTTTAGCCAGAAGAGAGGTTTGTGGTCTGTCTGAACACTGAAGTGAGAACCAAAGAGGTATGGTCTCAACTTCTTGAAGGCCCACACCACAGCAAAGGCCTCCCTCTCTATGGCTGACAAACAATTTTCTATGTGGTTCAACCTTCTGCTGATAAAAGCAACTGGTTGATCCTGGCCCTCTGAATTCAGTTGTGAAAGCACTGTCCCATCCCCTACCTCTGAAGCATCGGTCTGAACTATGAACTTCTTGGAGTAGTTTGGGCTTTTTAAGACAGGTGCTCCTCAAAAGCTTTCTGACAGCTGGCTGTCCATAATATCTTTTTAGGCATCTTTTTTGAGGTGACGTCATTAAGAGGGGCAACAACGGAGCCATAGTTCTTAATGAACCTCCTATAGTACCCACTGAGACCAAGAAAGGCTCTAACCTGGGTCTGAGTTGTTGTGGGGGGAGTCCAGTCTAACATAGTCTGGATCTTCCCCTGCAGTGGCTGAATCTGTTCCCTATCAACTAGGTATTCCATATAAACCACCTTCCCTTGCCTTATCTGGCATGTTGAAGCCTTGATAGTAAGGCCTGCCTTTGCAGAGCCTCTAACACTTTCCAAGGGTGGACCAGGTGGTCATCCCAGGTGGCGCTAAAGACAGCAATATCATCTAGATATGATGCACTAGAAGCTTCCAGACCTTGGAGGACTGTATTCACCAACCTCTGAAAAGTGGCAGGTGCATTCTTCAAACCAAAGGGCATACCTGTAAACTGATAATGCCCTTCAATGGTTGAGAAAGCAGTTCTAAGTTTAGCAATTTCTGATAACTTGATCTGCCAATACCCTGCAGTCAAATCAAAAGTGCTTGGATACTTGGCAGATGCCAGTGTATCCATTAGCTCATCTGCTCTGGGTATAGGGTGCCCATCAGTCTTGGTGAGTGTGTTAATCCCTTTGTGATCTGCACAGAACATCATCTCCCTTTTCCCAATTTGGGAGTGGGGTTTACGTACCAGCACCACTGGGCTAGCCCAGGGGCTGTCAGAGTGCTCAATAACTCCCAAGTCAAGATTTTTCTGACCTTTAGCCTTAATGCAATCTCTAACATGGTTAGGTTGCCTATAAATCTTACTTTTAACAGGCAAACTGTCCCCTGTATCAATGGTGTGTTCAGACCATGTAGTCTGACCAGGTGTCAAATAAAACAGTTCAGAGAACTGGCCTAGGAGGTTCCTCAGGTCCTCCTTCTGAGATTCAGTAAGGCAGTCTGCTAGGACTACCCCTTCTACTGAGCCATCTGCTGCAGTGTTGGAGAAGAGATCAGGCAGAGGGTCACTCTCATCCTCCTGTCCCTCATCAGTGGCTATGAGCAGGGTTAATTCACCAGTTCACATGAAGTACTCTGAGAGGACTTCTAGGAGTGCCCAGGTCAACTAAATAAGTGACTTCACCCTTCTTTTCCACTATGATGAGTGCTCTGGGTGCCACAGGGTCCAGGACCCACACTTACCTGCCCTTGTTGGTAC
The DNA here is from genome assembly GCF_031143425.1 of Pleurodeles waltl. Taxonomy (NCBI): domain Eukaryota; kingdom Metazoa; phylum Chordata; class Amphibia; order Caudata; family Salamandridae; genus Pleurodeles; species Pleurodeles waltl. The sequence continues at coordinate 1,064,937,440 of NC_090437.1, forward strand.
ACTGCCAGGACAGCCTTCTGGTCATGACATTGCGTCTGCAATTCTTTGCTTGCCTGAAGGTTCTTAGTGGCCTTTTTCATGTACTCAGCCATTCCAGATCTTAGGCCAAGTTCATGATCCACTACATCTTGTTCAGGGGGCTTCAGGGTTTGCTCCCAACCCTCCTTGACAAGTTATAGTGGACCCCTAATAGGGTGTCCAAAGAGGAGTTCAAAGGGGCAGTAGCCCACTCCTTTTTGGGGTTCCTCCCTGTAGGCAAAAAGGAGACAAGGTAACAGGACATCCCATCTCCTCCTTGGGAATTTCAGAGAGTCTCATAATCATGCCTATCAGTGTTTTGTTAAAACGCTCATCCAACCCATTTGTCTGGGAATGGTAAGGTGTGGTGAATTATAAATTAAAGCACACTCTTTCCACATTGCTTTTAGGTATGTAGACATGAAGTTACTACCTCTGTCCGGCACCACCTCTTTCGGGAAACACTTCCTGGAAAAGATTCCCAGGAGGGCTTTGGCCACTGCAGATGCTATAATGATCCTTAGAGGTTTAGCTTCTGGATACCTGGTGGCATGGTCTACCACCACCAGAATGAATCTGTTTCCAGAAGCTTTGGGAGGGTCAAGCGGGCGAACAACATCAACTCCTACCCTCTCAAAGGGTGCCCCAACCACTGGCAGTAGTATTAAGGGGCCTTTAGAGTGTCACCTATCTTGCCACTGACTTGACAAGTGACACAGGAGCAAAAAACTCCTTGGTATCTTCAGACATGTGAGGCCAATGAAAGTGAGGGATCTAATCTGTCCCAGGTCTTACTTTGCCCCAGATGTCCAGCAAGGGGAATATCATGTGCCGAGGTTAACAAGAATTCTCTGTATTGCAAGGGAATGACCAGTCTCCTGGTGGCCCCAGGTTTTGGGTCCCTTGCCTCAGAATTTAAGAGATTGTTCTCCCAGTACACCCTATGGGTAACACTGATATCCCCTGCCTCTTCTTTGACAGCGTGCTATCCTAAACCCTCAAGTGTGTGGCAGGTGTTCTTTGCCCCACTTAATTCCTCCCAGCAGGCCCCCTGCACCTAATAGTTCAGCTGTATCAGCTTGAAGCTCCTCAAGTGTAGGTTCTCTCCAGGAAGTGGACTCCTCCTCCTCAAAGGGGGTATCATCAGTGGAGGGAGGGATAGTAGATAACGTTTTACCCTTTCTACCCCTGCTTTTGGGAAGCTCTTGGTCCATAGTTTCAGGATCCAAGTTTCCTGTCCTCTTTGCTTCTTGGCCTGAGCCCTTGTCAAAGCAAAGATATGCCCAGGAATGCCCTGTATGGTTGCATGGGCCTCCAACTCCATTTTAGCCCAAGCTGAAGTCTCCAAGTCGTTCCCTAGTAGACAATCTACAGGTAGGTCTGTGGACGCCACAACATTTTTAGGACCAGTAACCCACCCCCCCCCCCAATTGAGATCAACAACAGCCATGGGGTGGCCTACAGAGTTGTTATGGGTGTCAGTGACATGGTAGTGATGACCAAGTAGGTGTTGCTCAGGGGCCACCAGTTTTTCAGTCACCATTGTAGCACTGGCTCCTGTGTCCCTGTAGGCCTCAACCTGAACACCATTTAATATGGGTTGTTCCTTGTACTTATCCATATTAACGGGACAAGCAAGAAGGGTGGCAAGGTCAATGCCACCAGCAGAGCCTAAAACTGCCTCAGTGGTTTCCCTAACTAAACATACTCCACCTACACTTCCCAGAGTGAGCCCTGCTACACCCTTGGATTGACTATTGGTAGTGTTATTTTTCCCATCACCCCTGCTATTGCTAGGGGCTCTAGTTGAAGCAGTGAGGGTTGGGGTGGTGGGAGGCTTGGTGCTTTTCTTAGGGCAAGAGCTATCTCCTGCCCTGTGGCCTTAGTTCCTACAGAGATAGCACCAAGGCTTTTTCTTCTGATGGTTGTTTGAAGAGGATTTAGACCCACCCCAGAAGAGTTTTGTGGGCCTGATAAAGACTTTTTGTTTTCATATTCGTCCCCACCCTTGTCATGAGACTTTCCATCCTTCTTCTTGTCCTTGTCACCCCCTGTATGTGCTTTTCTGCTAACTCTTGTTCTGACCCATTTGTTTTCCTTCTCTCCCAGTTCTTCGGGAGAGGTCAGATCTGAGTCTACCAAGTATTGGTGCAACAAGTCAGACACACAGTTATTCAAAATATGCTCTCTCAGCAAAAGATTGTATAAGCCCTCATAGTCAGTCACTTTGCTGCCATGTAACCAGCCTTCCAAAGCTTTAACAGTCCTGAGTGTTGGAAAATGGGTTATTGGTAAGTGTAGGTAGGTACCTACACTTAGCAATAGGCCACTAACCTCCACTTAGGTCCAGTTAGGTCTCAGTAAATTAAACCCAGCTCAACCCTTGGTAGCTTGGCAACGAGCGCCAAGGCTTAACTTAGGAGACAGAGCGTAAAGCATTCAAATATCACAAAACAGTAATTAAATAAAACACAGTAAACAGTTTAAAAATCCAAAACCAATTTATAAAAATAGATTATATTTTTATCTTTAACCTCTTAGCTGCTGGGCCTTTTCCCCCCCAGTGCTGAGCCCTTTTTTGGCTATTTGGGGTAGTTCGCGCTTAGGGCTTCATAACTTTTTGTCCACATAAGCTAACCACGCCAAATTTGCGTCCTTTTTTTCCAACATCCTAGGGATTCTAATGGTACCCAGAGTTTGTGGTTTCCCCTGGAGGAGACCAAGAAAATAGCCAAAATACAGTGAAAATTTCGTTTTTTCCAAAAAAATGGGAAAAAAGGGCAGCCGAAGAAGGCTTGTGGTTTTTTCCCTGAAAATGCCATCAACAAAGGGTTTCTGGTGCTGAAATCACTATCTTCCCACCTTTCAGGAACGGGCAGACTTGAATCGGAAAACCACATTTTCCAACACAAATTTGGCATTTTACTGGGACATACCCCATTTTTACTATTTTTGGTGCTTTCAACCTCCTTCCAGTTAGTGACAGGAATGGGTGTGAAACCAATGCTGGATCCCGGAAAGCTAAACATTTCTGAAAACTAGACAAAATTCTGAATTCAGCAAGGGGTCATTTGTGTAGATCCTACAAGGTTTTCCTACAGAAAATAACAGCTGAAATAAAAAAATATTGAAATTAAGCTGAAAACAACAGCCATTTTTCTTTATGTTTTACTCTGTAACTTTTTCCTGCGATGTCAGATTTCTGAAAGCAATATACCATTTTGTCTGCTGGACTCTTCTGGTTGCGGGGATATAAAGGGCTTATAGGTTCATCAAGAACCCTAGGTACCCAGAGCCAATAAATGAGGTGCACCCTGCAGTTGGTTTTCATTCTATACTGGGTATACAGCAATTCATTTGCTGAAATATCAAGAGTGAAAAAGAGGTATCAAGAAAACCTTTGCATTTCCAAAATGGGATCAAGATAAGGTTTTGAGGAGCAGTGGTTATTTGCACATCTCTGAATTCCGAGGTGCCCATACTAGCATGTGAATTGCAGGGCATTTCTCAAATAGACGTCTTTTTTACACACTCTCTTATATTTGGAAGGAAAAAATGTAGAGAAAGATAAGGGGCAATAACACTTTTTTTGCTATTCTATGTTCCCCCAAGTCTCCCGATAAAAATGATACCTCACTTGTGTGGGTAGGCCTAGCGCCCGCGACAGGAAATGCCCCAAAACACAACGTGGACACATCCCATTTTTTGACAAAATACAGAGCTGTTTTTTGCAAAGTGCCTACCTGTAGATTATGGCCTCTAGCTCAGCCGGCACATAGGGAAACCTACCAAACCTGTACATTTTTGAAAACTAGAGACCTAGGGGAATCCAAGATGGGGTGACTCGCGGGGCTCTGACCAGGTTCTGTTACCCAGAATCCTTTGCAAACCTCAAAAAGTGGCTAAAAAAACAAGTTTTCCTCACATTTCGATGACAGAAAGTTCTGGAATCTGAGAGGAGCCTCAAATTTCCTTCCACCCAGCGTCCCCCCAAGTCTCCCGATAAAAATGATACCTCACTTGTGTGGGTAGGCCTAGCGCCCGTGACAGGAAATGCCCCAAAACACAACGTGGACACATCACAGAAAACAGAGCTGTTTTTTGCAAAGTGCCTACATGTAGATTTTGGCCTCTAGCTCAGCCGGCACCTAGGGAAACCTACCAAACCTGTACATTTTTGAAAACTAGAGACCTAGGGTAATCCAAGATGGGGTGACTTGCGGGGCTCTGACCAGGTTCTGTTACCCAGAATCCTTTGCAAACCTCAAAAAGTGGCTAAAAAAACAAGTTTTCCTCACATTTCGATGACAGAAAGTTCTGGAATCTGAGAGGAGCCTCAAATTTCCTTCCACCCAGCGTCCCCCCAAGTCTCCCGATAAAAATGATACCTCACTTGTGTGGGTAGGCCTAGCGCCCGCAACAGGAATTGCCCCAAAACACAACGTGGACACATCACAGAAAACAGAGCTGTTTTTTGCAAAGTGCCTACCTGTAGATTTTGGCCTCTAGCTCAGCCGGCACCTAGGGAAACCTACCAAACCTGTACATTTCTGAAAACTAGAGACCTAGGGGAATCCAAGATGGGGTGACTCGCGGGGCTCTGACCAGGTTCTGTTACCCAGAATCCTTTGCAAACCTCAAAAAGTGGCTAAAAAAACAAGTTTTCCTCACATTTCGATGACAGAAAGTTCTGGAATCTGAGAGGAGCCTCATATTTCCTTCCACCCAGCGTCCCCCCAAGTCTCCCGATAAAAATGATACCTCACTTGTGTGGGTAGGCCTAGCGCCCGCGACAGGAAATGCCCCAAAACACAACGTGGACACATCACAGAAAACAGAGCTGTTTTTTGCAAAGTGCCTACCTGTAGATTATGGCCTCTAGCTCAGCCGGCACCTAGGGAAAGCTACCAAACCTGTACATTTTTGAAAACTAGAGACCTAGGGGAATCCAAGATGGGGTGACTCGCGGGGCTCTGACCAGGTTCTGTTACCCAGAATCCTTTGCAAACCTCAAAAAGTGTCTAAAAAAACAAGTTTTCCTCACATTTCGATGACAGAAAGTTCTGGAATCTGAGAGGAGCCTCAAATTTCCTTCCACCCAGGGTCCCCCCAAGTCTCACGATAAAAATGATACCTCACTTGTGTGGGTAGGCCTAGCGCCCGCGACAGGAAATGCCCCAAAACACAACGTGGACACATCACAGAAAACAGAGCTGTTTTTTGCAAAGTGCCTACCTGTAGATTTTGGCCTCTAGCTCAGCCGGCACCTAGGGAAACCTACCAAACCTGTACATTTTTGAAAACTAGAGACCTAGGGGAATCCAAGATGGGGTGACTCGCGGGGCTCTGACCAGGTTCTGTTACCCAGAATCCTTTGCAAACCTCAAAAAGTGGCTAAAAAAACAAGTTTTCCTCACATTTCGATGACAGAAAGTTCTGGAATCTGAGAGGAGCCTCAAATTTCCTTCCACCCAGCGTCCCCCCAAGTCTCCCGATAAAAATGATACCTCACTTGTGTGGGTAGGCCTAGCTCCCGCGACAGGAAATGCCCCAAAACACAACGTGGACACATCACAGAAAACAGAGCTGTTTTTTGCAAAGTGCCTACCTGTAGATTTTGGCCTCTAGCTCAGCCGGCACCTAGGGAAACCTACCAAACCTGTACATTTTTGAAAACTAGAGACCTAGGGGAATCCAAGATGGGGTGACTCGCGGGGCTCTGACCAGGTTCTGTTACCCAGAATCCTTTGCAAACCTCAAAAAGTGGCTAAAAAAACAAGTTTTCCTCACATTTCGATGACAGAAAGTTCTGGAATCTGAGAGGAGCCTCAAATTTCCTTCCACCCAGCGTCCCCCCAAGTCTCCCGATAAAAATGATACCTCACTTGTGTGGGTAGGCCTAGCGCCCGCGACAGGAAATGCCCCAAAACACAACGTGGACACATCACAGAAAACAGAGCTGTTTTTTGCAAAGTGCCTACCTGTAGATTTTGGCCTCTAGCTCAGCCGGCACCTAGGGAAACCTACCAAACCTGTACATTTTTGAAAACTAGAGACCTAGGGGAATCCAAGATGGGGTGACTCGCGGGGCTCTGACCAGGTTCTGTTACCCAGAATCCTTTGCAAACCTCAAAAAGTGGCTAAAAAAACAAGTTTTCCTCACATTTCGATGACAGAAAGTTCTGGAATCTGAGAGGAGCCTCAAATTTCCTTCCACCCAGCGTCCCCCCAAGTCTCCCGATAAAAATGATACCTCACTTGTGTGGGTAGGCCTAGCGCCCGCGACAGGAAATGCCCCAAAACACAACGTGGACACATCACAGAAAACAGAGCTGTTTTTTGCAAAGTGCCTACCTGTAGATTTTGGCCTCTAGCTCAGCCGGCACCTAAGGAAACCTACCAAACCTGTACATTTTTGAAAACTAGAGACCTAGGGGAATCCAAGATGGGGTGACTCGCGGGGCTCTGACCAGGTTCTGTTACCCAGAATCCTTTGCAAACCTCAAAAAGTGGCTAAAAAAACAAGTTTTCCTCTCATTTCGATGACAGAAAGTTCTGGAATCTGAGAGGAGCCTCAAATTTCCTTCCACCCAGCGTCCCCCCAAGTCTCCCAATAAAAATGATACCTCACTTGTGTGGGTAGGCCTAGCGCCCGCGACAGGAAATGCCCCAAAACACAACGTGGACACATCACAGAAAACAGAGCTGTTTTTTGCAAAGTGCCTACCTGTAGATTTTGGCCTCTAGCTCAGCCGGCACCTAGGGAAACCTACCAAACCTGTACATTTTTGAAAACTAGAGACCTAGGGGAATCCAAGATGGGGTGACTCGCGGGGCTCTGACCAGGTTCTGTTACCCAGAATCCTTTGCAAACCTCAAAAAGTGGCTAAAAAAACAAGTTTTCCTCACATTTCGATGACAGAAAGTTCTGGAATCTGAGAGGAGCCTCAAATTTCCTTCCACCCAGCGTCCCCCCAAGTCTCCCGATAAAAACGATACCTCACTTGTGTGGGTAGGCCTAGCGCCCGCGACAGGAATGGATCACACAAGGGTCAATGGTAGTCCTTGCTTGAGGTCTACTGTTAACCCTGGAGTGATTCATTCCTGAAGCAGGCACTAGGCGCAGGCACACAAGCGGGGTTGTGTTTTTATCAGGACAAGTGGGGAAACACTGGGTGGTAGGAATTTTGAGGATACCTGCAGATCCCTGGACTTCTGCTCATTGGAATGCAAGGAAAATGTGTTTTTTAAGCACATAATGTAATTTCAAGGGGATTCTGGGTGAAGGAAAACTGGTGAAAGCCATGCAAGTCCTGCACCCTTGGTCTCCCCTGGTACTAGTTTGTTAAAGTTAACCCACCACTCACACTGGTTGGTTTTAGCACCTCCAGAAATTATGGTTTTAAAGCATGATTACTTATCAAAGTATCTGAATGTTGAAACCAAGCCTTCTGAAGGTGGGCCATAAAGCCGCGTCCAGGCACCAACCTCTTTATGGTCCATTCACACGCCATTCACGCACAACAAACAACCCTTTCATATCGCCAGCCACGGGCCCAATCCAATCAATCACTCCACTCACATTAACTTACCGCTGCCAGACAAGGGCCCATCACATTCACACGCCACAGAACGGATTAAGTTTGACTACATTTTACCACCTGTCAAGTAACTGCCTCCTTCTTCCTTAACATTACCAAATGCATGCGTAACAAACCTTTACTAATGACTCCTGTGAGAGCCACCTGAGGCTCAGGAAGACATGTTTTTCATGCGCCTTTAGCGCACTCTCTGTGCTAAATCCAACTCCTTCCAGTTTGTGGATGCAAGTTGGGGGTGTCCGAGTATGCCGTACAAAGCGATTCCTCGAACTGAGTGAGCATATCTACCTTTGAAACTAAGGGAGACATGCTGGGGATTTCTCATGCTGTTACCTAAAGAGAAGGTCATAGGCTACCTGCCTCCTTCTTCCTTAACATTACCAAATGCATGCGTAACAAACCTTTACTAATGACTCCTGTGACAGCCACCTGAGGCTCAGGAAGACATGTTTTTCATGCGCCTTTAGCGCAATCTCTGTGCTAAATCCAACTCCTTCCAGTTTGTGGATGCAAGTTGGGGGTGTCCGAGTATGCCGTACAAAGCGATTCCTCGAACTGAGTGAGCATATCTACCTTTGAAACTAAGGGAGACATGCTGGGGATTTCTCATGATGTTCCCTAAAGAGAAGGTCATAGGCTATGGAAAAGGGTAGTGTTTGGTACATAGGGGAGTCCATGAGAACGTAGCATATGCCCCAGCCAACATTATGTGCAGTGATGTGACTATAATGCACTTATACAGCAAACTGAACATCTACTAAGTTCTGATGGAGGATGAACATGAAAAGCAGGTCAAACACTGACCTATACAAGTCATTCTCCTTTAGTGCTGGGATGGCACCAATGGGTTTGAATCCATAGGTGTAGATGATGTACATCTGTACTACCTTTACTATCTGCCTTCTACCTGTGCAATAACCCTGTGAAGGCACTCCTACCATAAGCTTTCCTTACCCATCCATGTCTCTGTTCTCATCAGAGTCCTGGCTAATCCTGTATAATAGCCAAGTGAAGCTATACTAGTTTGTGGAAGCAAGTTGGGGGCTTCCAAGTATGCCCTACAAAGTGATTTCTCGAACTGAGAGAGCATATCTACCGTTGAAAGTAAGGAAGACATGCAGGTGAAGAAAGGGTACTCCGTGGCAATGTGGCATATGTTCTGTCTACTAGTATATGCAGTAGGGGGAAGAAAATGCATGTTAATTGAACAGAACACCGACCACGCCAAAAGGAAGTCCATGATGAAGTAAAATTCTGTGGCTCCTTGCCTAACGAAGCAGTGGCCCATGGACGTTCGGTATCCATGCACTGCCACTGAAAGGATTACCCAACAGCAGCTCAACCTCAGTCGATTTCCCAGAACTTTGCTTTAGTATGATACAACGTAAAGCAAGTAGGGATACAGAGGCCTGGTTGTGATGGACACTGGGGACAGTAATACCGACTCTCCTGCCGCTTTCCATGCTTTGAGCACACTTTACAGCGACGACATGGGCGATCCTTTTTGGGTGTTTTAGGTATGCGATCAGCAAAGTGTCGCTCCTGCAGCCTTGCCACATCCTCCAGAACATATGAGGTGGAGGCTGCTGCTTCTTCAGTAACAGCAGTGAGGCTTTCAATTACAGACAACTGGAAGTCAAGGAAAGTCATGAGTCTTCCTGTTGTTGTCTGACGGTAAACAACATACGCATTATATGTTGCCATCTGAATCAGGTGGGTATACAGTTTCTTGTACCAAGTGCGAGTTTTACGACACGCATTGTATGGTTGAAGAACCTGGTCGTTCTTGTCCACTCCACCCATGTACTTATTGTAATCAAGTATACAGATGGGCTTGTGGACTTCGGCCATCTGACCCCAAACCGTGATGGGAGAAGTGCTCTCATCATGAATTGTAGTGAGCACGTATACATCACGTCTATCTAGGAACTTGACTGCGAGCAGTTCGTTAGAACGCAATGCAGTACTCTGTGATTTCTGGAGCTTCTTGCAAACAAGCTCCCGCGGGAATCCTTTGCGGTTACAACGAACTGTACCGCAGGCCACAGTGCCAGCTTTGTAGAGCTCACTGAACAGCTCTACTCCTGTATAGAAATTGTCCACATAAAGGTTATAACCTTTGTGAAGAAGTGGATGGACAAGTTCCCATACAATCTTACCTGTGACCCCTAACGTGGGAGGGCAACCTACAGGGTTTAGGGTAGAATCCTTCCCTGTATACACTCTCAGGCTGTACACATAGCCAGTAGAGCTCTCACACAGCATGTACAGCTTTATGCCATAGCGAGCTCTTTTGCTCGCAATGTACTGTCTGAAAAGCAGCCGTCCTTTGTACAGGATCAAGGACTCATCGACTGCTATATTCTTTCCAGGAGTATAGATCTCTGGAAACCTGGCAGACAAATGTTCCACGACAGGCCGAATTTTGAACAACCTGTCATGATCTGGATGGTCCCGGGGCAATGCAGCAGAATTGTCATTGAAATGCAGCATGCGCTGCAGTAGCAAAAAACGATCTCTGCTCATGTATGGTGCGAAGATGGGAGTTACCCAAACCGTGCGAGTCGTCCAGTAGGACTGCAAGGTGGGTTTCTGTACTAACCCCATTTTGAGGGTAAGGCCCAAAAATATCTTCAACTCCGCCAGCGAAGTGGGAGTCCACTGGCGTGCCCTAGAACGGGGCCCTAGAGTGCCTCCGCGCTCCCTCAGAAATTGGTCTGCACGCAAATTTGTTTGCTGCACAACTTTCTGAAGAAAGTCAACATCCAAAAACAGATAGATGTAGTCGACTGGCAAAAAGTTAGCTGTATCGACTTTACATCCAGCGTCACCAGTAAAAGGTGGAATTTGGGGCTGAACCAAACAGGGGGGCTGCCAAGAGAGCACTCGTTCTGTGCTTGCGGCAGCAAGCACGTGCTCTCTGGGTTCGGCTAACCCAATGTGGTCCCGCTGCCCAGAATGTGCTTGCGAAGGGACAGCACGGATGTCGTCATTGTCTCCTTCAGACTCACTGGAAGAGGTGTCGTCAGATGGGACTCCGCCGACTGAAAAATCACTCCCAGAATCTGCCCCATTGTCCTCTCCCTCAGATGCTGTCTCAGTGTCTGCTGTCTCAGTCTCTGAGCCTACATCAGAACTGTCCTCCATAACCCGAGCTAGGGCTTGATCAGCAGTCATCCAACGAGACGCCATCTCTGCAACTGGCTAAACTGTCCCTCTAAATTACTATCCTACGTAGAAGGCAGATAGTCACAAAATTGCTTGTTGGTATGTTTGTTGTGTACAACAGGAAATGTCGTCACCTTACCTTCGCTTCTTCTCCAATTCTGCAGATTCTCTGAAAACACTGAAAAAAAAAAAAAAAGAATGTATTACTTCACCTTACCACACACCCTGTGCAACTTTCACCGCACTCCATGAAGTACAAATAAACGTGTATTTTATTGCAGTCAATAACCACCAACGTGTTTCAACTCACCAAGGAGTCTTGATCACGGTCCTCGTGGAGTGCGGTGAAATTGTTCACCATTATAAAACAACACACACAAGAATAACAAGCATTTACAATGCAATGGGTCTCGCATCTGCTCGAGTTAGAGCTATTAGCGTTATAAACTCCTAACCCAACTTTTCTTGCCACATAAATTGATAATTTAAAGTTAAACTCTTTCACATAAGAGAGCCGATTCACAGCGCCATGGCCACCATGAGCATCATGTGAAGAGTTACACAAAAGGAAAAGAAGTTCGCTCGCAGTTAAACGTAACAGCAAAAGTGCAATTAGCCATGTACCAGGGGCCAAGGTGGTAGCAAAACCTCCCCAAGGAGGGACAAAGGTAAATCATTTTCCAATGCCATCAAAGGAGTGGTAGTGATGGGCGTGAGGTGGGCGTTGTTAGAAGCCCAGATACACACCAACAAGTCAGAAAAGCAGCACATGGACGCTGCAATGCTTGTCCTGAAAAAAATATATATATCTATCTATATATATATCTATATATATATATATATCTATATAGATATATATATATATATATATATATCTATATAGATATATATATCTATATAGATATATATATGTGTATACATATATACACATATATATGAGACTCATGTCACAAATCTTTTTCTTTTTATACATGTGTGCTTGCCCTCGGCAAAGCACACATGTATAAAAAAAAAAATGGCCCCATTGATGGTCACCCTAAGGGCTGACCACCAACAATTTGTTTTTTTTTGTTTTTTTTTACCCTGGGGGGGCGATCGGCCTCCCCAGGCAAAACTACGTTTTTTTTTTTTTCCCCTGGGGTCGGCCCGTGTTCCAAGGGCCGACCCCGCCATTTTTTTTTTCTTTTTTTTCTTTCTTTTTTTTTGTGGGGGGCGCGATCGCCCCCCAAAACAGTATAAATAATTAAAATATTGCCGGGGGGGGGGGGGGTGGCCCTTTTACGAGGGGGCCGACCCCCCCAAAGAAGATCCCTGGTGCCTAGTGGCGTTTCCTGGCCGTGGATCGCAGCCGCGCTGCGATCCACGGCCAGGAAACGGTGCCAGGGAGGCATCGATGGAAAGGGGAAAGCCTCCCCTTTCCATCGATGCCTCCCTGGCATCTGGGGAGGCCGTTTTGGCCTTTTTTTCCCCACCGGAGAAGGAAAGAACGCTTACCTCCGTCTCTCCTTCTCCGGTGGGGAAAAAATGTGACGTCAGCGCGCCTCGCGGCGCGCTGACGTCATAAGGGGGCGGGAGGGGGGTGGGATGGAGACGCGGAAGCTCTTCCGCGTCTCCTACGGTAAAAAAAAAAAAAAAATAATCCTCCGGTGCATTGCACCGGAGGATTTTTAACCCCCTCCCTGGTGTCGGCCACTGGTCGTGACCCGCACCAGGGAGGGAGTGTGGGCGTCGGCCAGTGGCCGACGCCCGCATTTAACGGGTTAAAATGACACAAAAACGAATAAAATCGGATAAGGGGAACCGGAGATATTAATTTTTAAAGCTTTATTGTCCTTTAGCGCCTAGAAACAAAAAGCGCCAATCGGGTTATCTGGTTGGACCTCGACCGGGGCAAAGTCAAAGTTTAAGGCCGACCACGATGGAGCCCTGCTCGGCTACAGGTCGCGGGAGGCCTTGGTTAAAAGTTTACCTTCACACTTAGTCCCTTTTTCGAAGATTTTCTTCAGCGGGACGAACCTGCCAGTCCAGCCTGACCTCCTGGAGCCCTTCTCCGGATGCGCGATGCGGGAATCCTCAGTGGAGATTTTTACCTTCAGACTTAGTCATTTTTTCGAGGTGAAAATCCTTCGACGTCCCTGGAGCCCTCCTCCGATACGCTGGCTGGGAGCTCCAGGTCAACTTTTTACCTTCGGACTTAGGGCCAGATGTAGGTAGGTTGAAAATTGCGACTCGCAAATTGCAAGTCGCAATCTGCTATGCAGAAAGTGTCTCAGACACCTTCTGCAACTTGCAATGGGGACGCAAAGACCCACCTCAATAATATTAATGAGGTGGGTCGCAGTTTGCGACCCCATTGCGAGTATGGGCACTCATGGAGATGGTGGCCTGCTGGAGACAGCAGACCACCATGTCCGTGACTGCTTTTTAATAAAGCAGGTTTTTTTTTTCTATCTGCAGCCCGTTTTCCTTAAAGGAAAATGAGCTGCACTTAGAAAAAAAAACGAAACCTTTTGTTTCGGTATTTTTCAGAGCAGGCAGTGGTCCATAGGACCACTAACTGCTCTGAATTTTTTTATTTTTATCATTCACATAGGGGAAGGGGTCCCATGGGGACCCCTTCCCGTTTGCGAAAGGGTTACCATCCACTTCAAGTGGATGGTAACTGCGAGTTCATTTGCGACCACTTTCGCAGTCGCAAATGAACTTGCATACCGTTGCGAGTCGCAAATAGGAAGGGAACACCCCTTCCTATTGCGAGTCGGAAATGCATTTTACGAGTCGGATCCGACTCGCAAAATGCATTTCTGCATCGCGGGGAGGCTTTTGCGCCTCGCAAAAAAGCACCAGGTGAAAGAGTGATGAGGCAATTGCAAAGTACTTATGTTGGAGGCTGGCCTGGTTTGTAGCGGGTACCTACGGTACTTACACATTAGACCAGGTACAGTTATCTCTTTTTACTGAAATGTAGGCAGTGTCTAGAAGCCAGGCTCTCTAGAGGTAGCTGCAGATGACCAACCAAGACTTATCTAGGAGACGTGCAAAGCTTATGCAATACCACTGTAGTTACACAGTACTCACTCACATGAATGAAAATACTCAGCGCCGCACTTGTGCCGCTCTTTGATGCAAAAGTGGCACAAACTTACAAAATACCATTGTATTTTGTAAGTTTGCGCTGCTTTTGCGTTAAAAAATGACGCAAATGTGGCACTAAAAAAAGTATAAATATGGGCCTCAGTGTTACAAAAATAAAGGTACTTTATTTTGGTGACGCAAATGCCAAAAATACCTTAGAGACTATGGGCCAGATGTAGCAAAATCCGATTTTGCGACTTGCAAATTGCGAGTCTGAGCGACTCGCAATTTGCAAGTCGCAAAATCGGATGCAGAATGGTGTCTCAGACATCAATATTCATGAGGTGGGTCGCATTTTGCGACCCCATAGCGAGTCCCTGCACTCACAGGGATGGTGGCCTGCTGAAGTCAGCAGACCTCCATGTCTGTGACTGCTTTTTAAATAAAGTTGTTTTTTTCATTTTGCAGCCCGTTTTCCTTAAAAGAAAACGAGTTGCAAAATGAAAAAAATACCGAAACCATTTGGTTTAGTTTTTTTTAGAGTAGGCAGTGGTCCATAGGACAGTGCCTGCTCTGAAAAAATATTTTGGTCGACATTCACAAAGGGGAAGGGGTGCCATGGGGACCCCTTCCCTTTTGCGAATGAGTTACCACCAATGTGACACTGGTGGTAACTGCGAGTTGCTTTGCGACCGCATTCGCAGTCACAAAGCAACTCTGAATTGTGATGCGAGTCGCAAATAGGAAGGGAATCCCTTCCTATTTGCGAGTCGCATTCCCAAATTGCGAGTCGGTACCGACTCGAAATTTGGGAATGAGCATCGAGTGAGGCCGTTTGCATGGCGCAAACTGCGATTTTCGCAGTTTGCGACATGCAAACAGCTTGCTACATCTGGCCCCAAATTCCATTAGGAGGTAAGTAACACACATTATATACACTAGTATGCAGAAATGTGCATCATAACAGTTAGAAAACAGTGCAACTAGTTAAAATCACAATAGTTAGAAATGGAGCTGGGGGAACATAAACCATATACTAAGAAAGTGCAATGCGAATGTCGATTTCCCACCTAGGAAACTGTAGTGTGTAGATGGTCGCTGGAAACACTAAAAAATACCAAAGGTAAGTAGTAGAACCCACCCCAGTGGCCAGGAAAGCAGGAGTAAAACACAGTAACTTTCCCAGAACACACAGAAACATGAGAAAGAAGATTATGCAAGAACCTGAAGCGACTGCAAGACACCAACAGTGGATTCCTGGACCTGAAGACCTGTGGAAGAAGGGTACCAAGTCCAAAAAGCACAGAAGAGTCCAGGGAGAACAGCAGCCCCTGTTAACCTGAATGAAGGCGCAAGATAAGAACAACGGGTGAAGAAGCACATTAATTACTGCACCCAAGAAGACAAATTCGGGTTCCTGGTTGGTGCAGATAATGTCCCACGCTGGAGGGAGGATTGCAGTCTGGTTTGCATTGCCGGAGTCCACCTACAAGCCGTGGCACACGCAAAGCTTGCGGTTAGCGGATAATGGCGCTGCCCGGGCCCAGGAGGGACCTGGTGGACTCTACCCAGGAGGGAGAGTTATATGGGGGCCCTCAGCAAATCAAAGAACCCACAGATGACCAAGCAGCACACTCAGGCATCCCACAGCATGGGAACAAATGATGAGGGGACAAAATGAGACCCATGCAGCACTACGACAAAGGCTTCCACGCCTCCGGAGAACCACTCAGGAAGATGTGCACCACAGGATGGAGTGCTGGGGGCCGGTGCTGCATGGTGCACAAAGAACTTTGTGGAAGGATGCCAACAAGCCTTGGCAAATGCAAAACATGCGGTGCATGTACTGTCTTGCATGGGGAGGCAAGTTCTTACCTCCACCAAAGAAGGACAGTAGGACATCAGGACCTTCAGTACCACTTCAGTCTACCACCCATGATGCAGGGTCCAAGCAGCTCAGCAGGAGAGGGGATCCACGCAGCCAGTCATCATTGCAGTAGGTGCCTGCTGAAGCATAGGAGTGACTCCTTCACCCCAAGGGAGATTCCTTCGCTCTTCTGGTGCAGGCTGAAGACGGGCTGTCCTCTGAGGATGAACGACCAGGAAACAGTTGCAGGTGTTGGCAGGATCTGAAAATACAATGTTGCAGAAGTCATCTTTGTTGCAGTTTGTAGAGTTTCTCGAGGGTCCAGATTTAGTTTCTTTGGTGAGAAGCTGAGGTGGGGTATGCAGAGGATTCCTGCTGGAGTCTTGCAATCCAAATCTGAAGACCCACCCAGAGGAGAGACCCTGAATAGCCCTGAAAGAGGGATTGGTCAGCTGAATAGGTAAGCAGTTATCAAGGGAGGGCTCTGATGTCACCTGCTGGCACTGGCCACTCAGATGGGCCCAGAGGTCCCTGCCAACTCAGAATCCAAGGTGGCAAAACCCAGGGACCCTCTGGAGGAGCTCTGAGCACCACCCCTGGGGTGGTGATGGACAGGGGAGTGGTTACTCCCCTTTTCTTTTGACTGGATTATGCAAGGAGGGGACCAAATGTGCCCTTCAAAGCATTTCCAGTGGTTTGGGAAGGCTACCCCTCCCAAGCCTGTAACACCTATTTCCAAAGGGAGAGGGTGTAACACCCCTCTCCCAAAGAAAATCCTTTGTTCTGCCTTCCTGGGCTTGAGCTTCTCAAGCAACAGGAGGGCAGAAACCTGTTTAAGAGGTGGCAGCGGCTGGGGCTGCCTGGAAAATGTCAGAAGTCTGGAATGGCAATACTGGGGGTCTTCTAGGGAGCCCCCAGAGTGCATTAAATCATACAACCAATGCTTGCAAAAACCTTGTGATATGATTTCAACATGTTTGATACCAAACACGCCTATGTTCGGAGTTACCATTAAGTAGCTGGACATAGGTAGTGACTTATGTCCAGTACACGCGTAAAATGGCATCCCGCACTCATGAAAATGGTCCTGGAGGTTGCAGGGGCACCTATGCTATTGCAGGGGTGCCCTCACACACAGGTACTCTGCACCCTGCCCTCAGGGCTGGAGGGCCTGCCATAGGATTGACTTTTAAGTGACCTGGTGCAGTGTAAACAGCAGTGAAAGGGTGCATGCACTTTTTCACGCAGGCTGCAGTGGCAGTCCAGCAGAAGCTATGGGTCGCAAAAGGTATGCTAGAGCCCATAGGAATCTCCTGTAACCACCATGCCTAGGTACGATATACTAGGGATTTATAAGGGGGCACCAGTATGCCCATTGTGGGTGAAATACCGGGTTACCAGAATGCAACAACCAAACGTAGAGGAGAGAGAGTACATTTACTGGGGTCCTGGTTAGCAGGATCCCAGTGAACACAGTCAATCACACTGACATAAGGTAGAAAATGGCGGTAACCATGGCAAAAAGTGGGTACTTTCCTACAGTTGGAGCCATAGATGGCACCCATGTAGCCTTGGCCCCGCAAGTGCCAATGAACAGGCATATAGAAACAGGAAAAACTTCCACTCCATCAATTTCCAACTGGTCTGTTTGGCTGACCTCTACATTTCACAAGTTTGTGCAAAGTATCCTGGGTCAGTCCATGATTCCTTCATCATGCGGAACAGCAATATGCCACTGCTAATGACACGACTATACACAGACACGGCTTGTCTGGTTGATAAATCATATATGTCATGTGTGTCTGTACCTTTTATCTGCTACCATATATGTGGATGTCCATGATTTATGTTTGAATTGTTGTAACTATACCTTACAGAGGACTCTAGCTACCCAAACTGTCCATGGTTGTTGACACCATTGAGGTACCCAACCATACCAGGTGACGTCTGCTTCAATGAGGCACAGGAAAGGAAAATCCGTGTCAAGGAGCAGACTTCTGGGCTCCTGAAGGCAAGATTTCACAGGATTGATAAGTTTGGAGGTGCCCTCCTCTACTCACCCAACAAGGTTTGTCAAATTATTGTTGCTTGTTGCATGCTCCACAATCTCGCCCTTAGATGTCAAATACCATTCATACCAGATGAGGAGGAATGAGCAGATACTGTGGGTGGACATGCAGATTTGTCAAGTGAGGATGAGCATGATGAGAATGAAGCTGGAGACATCAGGGCTAATATTATCAATAAGTACTTCAACTGACTCAAGGTATGTGATGTGATGTAATAAAAGTGAGTCAGTGGGGTATTAGTGAGGTTAGGAATGCCAGATAAGGTTCTTATAATGACCCTCAGATAGTTCATAAGTGGCTCCAAAGCCCATTATTCATATATGCATGCAGATTGTTACTTGGAGTTATGTACAGAACTATTATGTACATAGTCTAATGTTTTCACGATGCACATTCAAAGTCACATTTGTACATATGATTTGGCAGTGTAATTTACATGTATCAATGTGGCCTATGCCTTATGTTTTTCAATTACATATTGCAGATTGACTGTTATGCTCATCCTCATTTGGCAATATCAGACAGTGTCATGGGCAGATAGGATTTGCCGACTGACATGTGAAGTGAACATGATTTAAACCAGGTACTGTCTGGCATGAGATTTGTGGTGTGTGAGTTCCATGCCCAGACTGTCAGGACAGTGGGATGGGAGTGTCCTTTTCCAGATTAAAGACCTGTTTGACCTGGTTGGTATTTGAGGTGGGGCAAATGGTGCTATGTGTGTGTTAATTTGTCTCTGACACACATCATAATGTGGTATCCAGACCATCTAACATCATAATGGCTTGTATTGGATGTAAACTAACTTGTACATAGCTGTCAGTGTGTTTCTATTTTGAAGACCAACGTGCATGTGTCTGAAGACTAACATAGGTGAGTGGCGAACCAACAGATACCTAACCATTTTAAGTGGAAGGTTCCATGACTGGGGACCTTAGTAATGTCCTTTGTCTGTTCCATGGAGCATGGTCATTTGGCAGCTGTGGTATGGGTATGTGATAAGGCTTTAGCAGATGTTACAACAAACCAATCTGTTTGCCTCCTGGGATACTGAAAGAATGACATATCCCTAATTTCAGAAAACTGTGGGTTGGCAGTGTATGGCACCCATGCTGAAACACTGAAGTTAGCAGCAGTACTTCACTATGTGGTAACTGGCACTCTCAAACGAAACATGTGGCAAATGTACAAGTGATTAGTGTCATGTACATAATACATTGTCAATGCAATATGTATCCTGGTTATATGGTAAATGTGTTATTACCATGACAAATGTTTTACATTAGATAGGAACATTTTGATAAAAGACGTATTCTACATAAGAGTTGTATATGGTAGATAAATCACACTGACACATGATCTGTAGTTAAGTGGTATTTTTTGAGGAGTGCACAGTAAAATGAGTGATGATAAAACAAAAATAACATGACAAAACAATGAGGTTCAGTCATGGTGGATGAAATCATCAAGGTAGCTACACCAATTGGGAAGTCCAGTGTCCTTGTACCATAGGAAAATGGAGGTAGGTGTCAGAAGAATCAACAGGGTATATCTGTGCCACACAAGCTGAACCAATCAGTAAAGGTTCACTTCCTGGCAGTGGGTCTGGTCTTGACATCTGCTCCTCCTGGATGTCTGGGTGGATGTTAACATTTGCAGGGGGGGGTTCTTCTGCTACAGAAGGTGGGGTGTCTGAGGCCTTCCCTTCCCCTGGCAGGGCCTCCATTCCACTAGCAGCCACAGACTTAGAAGAGCCTGATGTTTCATTGCTAGTGGAAGAGGCCAGATGTTGGGTATAAAACCAACTGAGGGTGGTATTCGGGTCCCTCAGGACCCCAGCAATGGAAGCCAGGATGGCATTTTGGGTCTGCCAATGCTGAATGGCTTCCTGGTTGATGTCTTTCTGCAGATGTTGGATAGCCCCCATTATGGTCACTCCCTGGCCCATCATGCCTTGGGAATGTTGGTAGGCTCCCAAGACCTGGGAGATAGTGTCCTGGTCAGTTGTGTCCATTGAAGCGCCACCCTCTGGCCAAAACAATCCCTCCAAATGCACCCTACCCTCACGTACCTGTTCCCCTGACACCGTGGGCCCACTCCCACTGGTGGCAGGACCATCATTGTCTGGGTTTACGACAGTAGATCAGGTACCTGTACTGGGGGCACACAATGGAAAACACTGTCCTTGGGACACAGATTTGGGGGCAAATGGTTGCTCTTCTCCTTGGCAGAGATTCCTCTTGATCCAGACGTGATCTAATAGTTTGGGATTTTGGGTCCACTACTTACACTCCTTTCTGCCTTTGAAGTAGGCAAACTTCAAAGGAATTTCTCTGTTGTTCACAAGATCCTGCCTTGCCCTGTCCCAGACACACACCAGGAGGTTGGAGACTGCACTGTGTGAGGACAGTCACAGCCCTTTCCAGTGTAATTGTCACCTTCTCCCTCCCCACTCTAGCCCAGGAGACTCATCAGGATATGCAGGCTGCACCCCAGCTCACATTGTAGAACTATCTAGAGGGAATTCACAAACAGCCCAATTGTTAGTCTGACCCAAACATGGAAGACACAAGCAGACAGAGGCACAGACTAATTAATCACAAAAATGCCCACTCTCTAAAAGTGGCATTTTCAAACTGACAATCTAAAAAACAACTTTACCAAAAGATGTATTTTTAAATTGTGAGTTCAGAGACCACATACTCCATATCTCAACCTGCTCCCAATCGGAGATTGCATTAAACAGATATTTTAAGGCAGCCCCATGTCACCCTATGAGAGAGATAGACCTTGCACCAGTGAAACCCTAATTGGGTAGTATTTCACTCTCAGGACATGTAAAACACATCAGTACATGCCCTACCTTTAAGATTTACAGCGCCCTGTTGATGGGGCTACCAAGGGTCTACCTTAGGGGTGCCTTCCATGTACAAAAAGGGAAGGTTTGGGCCTGGCTCACACAGACACTGCAATGGCAGGTCTTAGACATGTTTGCAGGGCTATTCATGTGAGTGGAACAATCAGTGCTGCAGGTCCATTCGCTGTATAGGCCCTGGGCACCTCTAGTGCACTTTACTAGGGGCTTACTAGCAAATCAAATATGTCAATCATGAAAAAACCAAATACACATACAGTTTACACAAGGAACACTTGTACTTTAGCACTGCTCAACAGTGGTAAAGTACCCAAAGTATCAACCACCAGCAAAAACACAATCCAGCACACAGTCAAAACACAGGAAGCAAGGGAAAAAGACAGTGGAAACCACGCCAAGGATGCCAGGTCTAACAGTCCAGCTTCATCCTTAGTGTCCAACATCCAGTGTTTTCCTCACTGAGGCCTCCATCCAGAGGTGTAGCGGCAGTCTCAGTGTCCTCTCGATGTTGGGAATGGCAAGGGTAGGAGAAGTGGAACACAGAGGTACTGTAAGTGATGCAACAAGTGATGTTTAACTTTGACAACATGACATGAACACACTGCGTTAACATGATCCCCTGAAATGACAATGGTAGCTGCTTCCAAATCTGAGTCAGAGCAATGTAGTACACAGAGATTTGAAAATGCATACATCATGCTCCAAGTTCTTGGAGTATGTTGGTGTTTAGATGACTGGTGATACCTTCACATCTTGACATTACAATGTACATTTGTCTCCTAGTAAGTTGTTATGGCATCACTGATTCAACTAACAGCTGGACAATGCACAATAGTGACAGAGCTGGCAAACAGTATGGGGGTTATCATCTGACCTGGGCCTCTTTATGAATGTACTGCAAGTGCATTCAGTTTCCCATATAGTCCCTCCTCTCCCAATTTGAGTATGTGACATTATTAGGAAGGTTTTCATAAAGGGCAGTTAGGTGGGGGCACAGCTATAGCTGTGTTTTGCTTGTAATAGTGATGGTAGTGGGCCATAGCCCTGCTGTCATTGCCATGGGCTGGTAAACAGTGGTGCATTTAGGAGGGATTACATTGATTGCTAGTTTAACATGCAAGGCATTTTAAAATGTAGTACAATGTTCTTGTTTTCCTACAGGTGGACCAGTGCCTGCTGGGAAGTACAGTGCTCTCAGTACCTGTAATTCACATGCCACAAACAAACACTGGCTCCAGGTAAGTTTAGTTGAAATGGGACATGCCAGAGAGGGGTATTTAGACATGTGAACACAGGGGTGGTGGATGGTTTGGTCATTGCGGTACAGAAAGGTGATCAGTCAGCATGCAAGACAAAACATTTTGGTGACATGAATGGTGTCGAGACTTTTCAGACTCATTTCCCCCAGGCATTCCTGTTGGCCCTCAGGATGCAAGATGTCCAAAACCTTCTCCTACCATGATGTTAAAGTAGGGGGAGGATGAGAGGGTCCACCACCAGTCTTGCAGACCACCAGCTGGAGCATGGTGGCCATTGAACGGACCTTCCACCCAAGGTTGTTCCACCTCTTCCTGATGTTGTCCCTCTTGCATAGGTAACTGCCTACAGAATTCACCCTGTGGACTATCCTTTTCCACAACTCGATTTTACTGGTTATTGATGTTTGCTGGACCTATGCTTCAAAAAGGTATGGCTCTACTCTGGCAATTTTGTCCACCATGACTCTCAACTCATCATAAGTCAAACATGGATGTTTTTGTGGGGACATGGTAGTGGTGGAAGAGACGGTGAGGTAGTGAAAAATGGGGACATTTTGTGATGAGGTGTGGGTGCTGTGATGTGAGTAGGTGAAAGTTGTTGTGTATTGTTTGGGGTACTAAATTCTGTATTGTGTATGATGTGCAGGTGTGGAATGTGTGCTGAGTGAAATGTATAAGGGTGCCTATTATTTGTCTTTGCTGTATCTTAGAATTTTGGCTTGTCTCTGGCTGAGTGTGGTGTTCCGGGTGCAGAGGATTGTGGGTTCTGTAAGGGGTCTCTAATGCAGTACAGTGTATATGTGTTTTGGGTGTGTGGATGTGTGTCAGGTGTGGGGTATTCAAACTATCCAATGTGGCGTGGTGTTCTGACTGATGTGACTTCAGATCGTTGCGGTTCGCACCACCAATGGTTTTCTGCCATGGAAGAACCGCTATTGTGATTTCTGGATCGTAAACTGTTCGGAGGCTTTTTGGCGGGCTGGTGGTGCTGGTAGTCAAACTGCCTCTTTTCCATCCTCTAGCGTCCTGGTGGTTTCGGAAAATCTGCAGTTTTTTTGGCAGACTGAGCTGTGTGACTCTTAATACAGAAGTCAGATCACAACTAACATGGTAGTCTTTTGGTGGCTGCTACTGTGACGGTCTTGCCAAAAGAGAAGGCAAACTCGTAATGAGGCCCTAAGTCTGACTGCTCTGTGCCAAGCTACCAGAGGGTGGGCAGAGGTTAATATGTGGCATCTATCTGACTTACCTTGCCCAGGATTGTGGTTCATGCTTAGATAGGATGCATAGCTCTGCCAACCAGAAACCCAAGTTCTAACACCATGTCAAGGAAGAGCGACTATTATGTCACTGATTGCCAGTATGTATCAGTAATTCAAGTATGGGCCACTGTTAACTCTGTGGCAGCCAGAACTTCAGTATGTTGTGGACATACAACTACTGTTTAAAGGATACTTAGATTGTCATTCTTACTTCTTCAAAAATGTTAAAGATGAGCCATTGGTATAACAGCAGCAGCCCTTGTGTTGCAGGAATGGCCTTTAAAAGTAATGGATGGGCCGCCAATTTGTTACTTTTAGCCAAAATGTTGCTAAGAATGCTCAGAATATGTCAGGTAGCCAACTATTATACTATGAATAGAATAAATATCAACATAAAATCCCAGAACATGTGAAATATGGAAGTATCATATACAAATACATGCCTTTACCACTCATGTTTTTACCACACTGTCTTTACCACACATATGCCATTACCATGCATGTCTTTACCACCATGTCTTCACCACAAACAGACGTAGTGATACATTATAAGTATCATTGCAATTCATACCCTTACCACACATACTGTTATCGTGCAAAACTTTACCGCACAACTTTTTTTATTATAAAGAAATGCTAATAATTAGGGATAAAAATTAAAATGGTATGTATATAAAACAACATCATTATGATGTGATATCTCATATTTGTAAACAATGTTATAAATAAAACCCTTTTGAGTAGCTCATCTCCATGCAACAGAACAGAACACAGCGTAACCAATCATAAATCAACACACAACATCGCAACTCTATGCCAATTTTTCCAACATAATACTCTTATGCAACACAGCGCAAAACAATGTAACACCATGTAAATTACTTAAACATGATCATATATCAATGCAAAATATGGCAAAAATTTAAATATTTTTTTCCCACGTCCGAATAAAATGAACATATGTGAACATGGTACAGACATTTTATAGAGTAGTTTAACAGTTTAAGCATCTAAACATCCATCTTTCTTACATGTTTACAAATGCAAACACCTTTGTCCTTCACCAATATGGCTGTCACACATTGTTAAAAGGGTCAAAACGTGTTATTTTTCACAGATAAAATAATTATACATTTAGTAAAGATTTAACTAATGAAAAATGTATTTTCCAATGCTTATTTTATTGTACATGATAGAATACCCCCTAAATCATATAAAAACAGTTGTCTACCATTTTGTATTCAGTGGTACACTGCCACCTGATGTACCCACATGTACCACAGAAACAAGGAGAGTGAAGCAGAGCCATTTACAAACACTGCCATCTATCTAAACAGGTAAGTATAACCATAGCATTAAATACCTGCTAAAATTACTAATGATGTCATAGGAACAAATACTTATACATAAGTATTTTTAATTCTTCAATTATTGTCTCTGACCCACAGTCTGGGTAGATTTACAACTACTACAATAAAGTAGGTTAAATGTCTGCTTTTAAAAAAAATGTTCGCAAAATTCAATTAAATGTAAACACATGAACTACTCAGAAAGGGTGCTGGGCAGCAACTGAGGGGCAAATTTACTATTATTAACCCACCAAGTACGTACCTGCTGGACAATGGCTGAAGGTCAGCATTTCTATTCTACCTTCGCCAAGTACTTACCTCAGGGAAGGTGCTAGACAGTGACTGGGGGCAAATTAGTATTCTAACTCCACCAAGTACTGACCTCAGAGAAGGTGCTCAACAGTGACTGTGGGCAAAATTACTATTCTAGCTCCCCCAACTACCTACCTTAGGAAAGGTGCTTGAGAACAACTGGGAGCAAAGTTACTATTCTAACTCCAGCAAATGCTTGCCTCAGGGAAGGTGCTGGACAGTGACTGTGAGGGGCAAAAGTACTGTTCTAACGCCACCAAGTACTTAGTTCAGAGAAAGTGCTAGAGAGTGACTGGGCGCACAATTACTTTTCTAACTCCACCAAGTACCTACCTCAGGGAAGGTGCTGGACATAGGGTGGGGGATAAAATTACTATTCAATCTCCCCCAAGTACTCATCTCAGGGAAAATGCAGGTCATTGACTGGGGGGTAAAATTACTTTTTTTACTCCGCTGAGTACTTACCTCAGGGAGGGTGCTGGACACTGTCTAGAGGCAAGTTACTATTCCAACTACATCAAGTTATCACCTGGGGGAAGGTGCCAAACAGTTGCTCGGGGAAAAATTACTATTGTAACTCTGAGAAGTGCTTACCTATTTTCCTTTCCCTTATAAAGTAAAAAATAAAATACACACCTTTAAAATAGGGAAGAATTACAGTGAACCAAACACAAACACTAAAAATTAAATGACATTCACTAAAAGCAAATCAAAAGTATAAAATAAAGTAATTAAAAATACAGTAAAGACAAAGAAATCAGAAACCCATGAAAAGCAACAAATATTTAAGCATTTTCTTTCTAACCTTAAATAGATATCCAACAAACAAGAACGCCAGCAGTGTTATCACCCAGAAACTTTTGGACCACACAGGAACAAAAACCTAATCTCCAGGATATGTTTTTTTTCAATAAATAAAAATTGCAAATGCTATTCATGGTGATGGATATCCTGTCTGCCGAAATATAAATCCCACAGAAAATAATAAGATTTATTTCAGTGGACAGGATATCCGTCACCAAGGAGTAATCTGTCTGCAGAAATGTAAATCAGGCCCTTAATTTTTCAGCAGGATACTAAAGCATTTTTCCCTCCACTAACTGCATAAATTAACCATACATTTTTTTCTGTGGCACGCAGAATTTTCCTCGGTGAAAATAAATCACAGCATTATTGTATTACACTCATATTTAAAATATTTTTTTAAAAGATAATTTCAGTATGGACAATTCAAGGCAAGTCAGCTCTATCCGATCCAGATGCTGCAATAGGCTCTTAAAGTATGGCGACTACATTTATTGAATGGAGATGTTATCTGAGCGAAGGAGTAATTGGAGGTGAATATTTTTCATCACATTGCAAAGGCAGAGGAGTTCATCTTAGTGAAACTGTGGAACTACAGAGCATAGTCACTCTGCCTCTGTAATAGAGATTGAAGCTAGAGAATACATTCAATAGATAAAAATACTAGCAGCCACCTCAAATGAACCCTGTTGCTCAGTTTGAGGTATGGTCAAAGTACCCAATTTAAGGGGAATGGTTCAAAGACAAGGGAGTAATCCTCAAATCCTCCACAATCCTACTCTGTCATTAACACCCCCATAAACGTACTGTCTATTTTTCTACTGAACCTTTCCTTTTGCAACTTAGTAACCCTAGAAAATAGTGAAATTTGGATGACAGATGGAATGTTTGTCAGCTCCTCATCCTTTCCCTAATATTTACACTATTCATGCCAATATTAACAACACTACAATCCGATCAGTTTACAGTTTACTCCCTGACAAGCAATCCTTACTTACACTCAATGTTTATCAATAATAAAATCCAAAATAGTGACTAAAAGTCCTAGGAAAATTATAATTGACTTTGAATTACAGATGAATAATACAAATACTAAAATGTACCCTGACCCACAAATTCAAGGATGTTTTTCCACTTTTCCCGGGCCAATTGGCAAGAACTTCAAAAAATATCCTTAGCTGACAATTGCATGCCACAAAGTAAGTTGCAACATGAATTTTAAAAAAACAAACAGCTTTGTGTTTTGTATCTCCTGAGTATTTTGACTACTTCAAAACATCAAATATACAATATACAACTTCTCAAAATGTAGAAAAATTGATTCTACTCCTAAATTATTTTGTAGATAGATTGGCCATCTAAGCAATTCAGGTCACAGAAGGAAGCCAAGGTTTCCCAATGACTGGCAAAAAAGTATTCAACCTGCTTGCAGGTAGGAGAAAAAACAATTAATGCTATAGAGGGTCGACATAATTTGTTCAACTGCTTCATAGGAAAAACTGAAAATAACTTAGCTAATTTCCTGGAAATTTTGAAGAAAGAACAAAGATTGCAGGAACTGAGAATTATGAAATCATTGTCAGATAGTCGGAATCCTTGCATATTCAAAAAAAGTAAAGAGATGTCTGAAGGGCTATTGGCAAAGATCCATCATATTCCATTGATGGGGGAGTCAGACTAGCTACACAATATTGTATACATCTTGCACTATAAACTTCAGGTAATACCCTCTAAATGACTCCCCTGTTTTGACAACATAATCATATTCAATTTGTTATTCAGTTCCTACTTTGATAATAGGACTGCATGATTAGGATGGCAGCCCTGCCAAGTGTGGGAGACTGAGTGTACCCCACAACATTAGTAGCTGTCAACCTAACTACAAGCTAGCTGACAGTTCCTCACCTAAACTGCCAATCCTGTCATGGTATAGGTAGTGATGGCAACCTGAAATTGGAAATTTCAGCTTCCCAAGGAAGTCATGGAAACAGATCAGACCCCTTTCGCTCAGTTACTCAAACATGCCAAGGTGGGACACAAGATCAAAATACTTTTTCAATATATAATATTTAGAGAAGCAATCACATTCTGCATTTGCTGTGATAAGTAGGCAGATGTGTTGTAGTTTAGCAGCGATTAGATTAAGCATTAGCAGAAGACATCTTGTATTTAGCAACTATTGTGAACATTTCGCGGAATCCATTTTGTATTCATGGCAGCCATTTTCTCTGCCACATGCTGCCATGTGCTCACCATGTGCTCTGTCCTACCTTTCTGTTAACTACTCTTGAAAATATGCCTAGTGACAAGTTATATTTAGCATCTCCCACTTTCGCACATGCCCAGTAAGGTCTGCAGCTGTTAGTCCTTGAAAACTGTTAGCCCCTCCTACCTGTCGACTGTGCATTTCCATATGACCTTACATGTATGTAAGTCTTGCTTCTATAATTGTACCACCTCCTTTTAGCCCCTGCATGGGTATAAAAGGACCATGCTCTCTCAGTTCAGTGTGCTACTTCAAACATTACCGAAGGGTGCTGTTTGGACTGTAGTACCACCTCATGAGGTTTAATAAACTTTGTCTTTTATTTCAGTTTCTGTGCCAACTTCTTCCTATATGGTCTGAGGACTTTGTGCAGAGAAGGGTGAACCCCTTACACTAGTAGGCCTTGCTGAGGCTTACTTCAACAAATTGGCGCCCGAACAGGGACTCATCGGCGACTCGGACGCCCAACGGATTGGTCGCGACAAAGGATTGGGTTCTCGCTGCGAACGATCAATGCCTTAGGAGACCCAAGTCTTGGCAACCACAGTGTTTTCCCTTCTTTCTGATTTGACCATCCAGGTGGCGCCGGTCCTTGACTGAGATCCTTTTTGTTCATTCGTCATGCAGCGACCATTTGGTCGATTTTAGAACTTGGCAGTCGGAACCTGGACACCCTGTGATTGGTAAGAACCGTTTTACGGCACTTGCTGTGGGTTTTGATGGCTTTGTTTGGTAATGAAGTTTAGCACTACTTACTGTGGCTCTCGTGTTTTGGGTGACTAGTCAATTTGTGTCCTTTGAATTTATATATAAATTGCAATTTATATAGGCAGGTAATGAGGAGAATTTTCTCCAATTTAATTTTGATTTGAACAGCACCTTAAGTGCTACTTTGATTATAATATTGCATTTTCTGCACTATTTTTGGCATGCCTGTTTTTAGCGCACTTCGTAGGATGTGTTGCTTTTGTAATGGTACCAATTTGAGACTGGAAGAATCGCAACCAGCACCCCCAGAGGGGACGCCCAATAGAGATATGTATGTTAAACATGGTCTTTCTTCTATAATGTACAACACATTATGGAATAAATACACTTGTGCAGATCCTGAGTTACGTTGGCCTATGCATGGGTCATTTGATTTGCGAAAGATTGAGTATGTGGAACAATGTATGTGTAAGCGAAAGTCTAGGCAAGATATGTTTGACTGTGTACGAATGTGGGAGAAAGAAGTGCGTGGACGAATGAAGCGTGAGCAAGCCTTGCTTGAGAAAGAGCAGCGGAAGAATGTATATGTGAAAGCATTGGAAATGAGAAAGAAAGAAATAAATGACTTAAAGGAGCTAGAAGAGAAAGAACGTAAATTACAGGTAACTGGCCAATACACCGTTAGGCAACCTCTCTATCCTACCCTTAATAAACCCCACAATGATTTTTTGTTACTAGATCGCCCTCCACCTCCGTATGTCATTCCTTCTGCCCCCTCATGAGTTAGCTAAGGTCTCCAGTTCGGAGCAACAGAAGATGCGAGACAGTCGCTCTATTTTGCCTGCTGACCGTGCGTCTGAGCTTAGATCTATTGCTCGTAAAACAATTTGTATCGTTGACTCCGCTTCTGAACTTTTAGACAACATGAAAGGGTGGACGGAAAAGGAGCAGCTATATTTTACTGAGGCATTTGGCACAGAAGTTATTGAACTATATCGGAAATATTCTGATGAGTTAGAGCCCGATGATGTAGCAGCTGATCATAAGCAAATGCGTGATGGTCTTTTTGTTTTCTCCCAGGTGGCTGATGCAATCAGGCGTTTGATGAAATTATGTGTTGTGGCAGTCCGTTTCCAAGAGGAGAAAAGGGCTGTGGATGTAGTTGCATGGACATCTTAGACTGGTGGGGTGCAAGCTTCCATCTTCGGAACAGATAAGACTATGATAGTTCACGCGAAACCAATGCGGGAGGCCGCCGCTTCATATGTTCCTCCTAAAGGATTGGGTACAAGTGATGATAAAACTTCTGTTGATGCTAAGGGTTATTTTATTTATAATTGGGTGTGTACTCCTTGGAATAGGGCAGATGTAATGGCACTTAAAACAGCATTACCTGACCCACAGAAAAATCCAGCCGCCTTTTATGAGGAAGTTGAGGAAGCAATTAGTTCTTGTACTATTACTTTGGCTGACATACCGCAAGATATGTGGAAAACTGTTCGTAAAATTGATGATCGTGTAGTTTTTGGGGCGTCATGGAAAGAATTAGAACAGATGGACGGAGATAGGGAACCTGCGAAAAAGCCATATCAGTTGATTCTAGATCTTCCCGCAGCCATATTAGTTAAGTTAAAAACGATTATTCCCCCTAAAAAGATAGATTGGACTGTTTTAGCATCTTGTAAGCAAAAGGCAGATGAATCGGTCTCTGATTTCTTTACACTCTTTGAAGAAGCATTTCATGATTTTAGCGGCCAGTTATTGTCAGATGATACGGGCAGACATTTGTTTGTCGATAAATATGTCGCAAATCTGTTACCAGGAATAACTAGTCGTCTAAAAGCTAGTGAAAGTTCATGGACTACCTCTACTCCGGTTTCTCTTTTGACTATGACTCAGTATTATGAACGTCAGGAATTAGAAGCAAAAGGTAGCGAGGATAAAAAGATTAAAGAATTAAAGACGAAGGTTATGTTTGCTCAAGCTTAGGGTCCACCTTTTAGAGGTAGTGATAAAGGTGGACGTGGATCTTATGGTTCTTCTTACACTCGTTCAAATTTGTCTGTTGATCAGTGTGCGTATTGTAAGAAATTTGGGCATTGGGCTGCCGATTGTCCAGCACTACGTGTTCAGCAGTGTTCACGTGGTCGGGGACAAATGAGAAATCGCTCAGGATATTCAGGACCTAGAAGAAGCATGAATGATCATGCTAGGGTTGATGCTAATGTACTAGGGCAGGATGGGTTTAACACTTTTGATAGACGCAACCAATACCAGATGTCTAACTATGTGCAGCCTGATTTCCACGATTCTGCTTATGCATAGGATTGCCTAGGATGGGGTAAGGAATCAGTTGAAGTTCCAGTAGATCAGAGGGGTCCCTATGTTACAACACATGTTTTGGGTTCTACTGATCAGTTTCTGGTTGATACAGGAGCTACTCGTAGCACCTTGTCTAAACAATTGATTCCAAGGGCTCCCCTGTCTGGCTTAACCATTACATCGATAGGTTTCGATGGAACACCTTCACCTAGCCCATTGTCTCAACCACTTGCATTCCATGTTGATACATTTACTGCTCCATGTCCATTTTTGCTTTCTCCAGATACACCAGACAATATTGTGGGTCTTGATATGCTCAAGTATTTCAGGGCTACAATACGATGCTCTCCTGAAGGGGTGCGTGTTATTTTGAATGATAATCATCCTGTGATGGAAAGAGTTTGTCTTGTTAAAGAGGATATTGCATTACCTTCACTCCCTAGTACTTTGTGGGCTACTTCAGATACTAATGTGGGACAAATGATTATTCCACTGGTACATTTTAGTGTCAAGGAGGGAGCCGTATTGCCACGTTTGCCTCAATACAAAATTTCACAGGAGGGTGAAGAAGCACTCACACAAATTGTGCATGATCTTATTGCAGTTGGAGTTGTTGAGGAAGTTCTGTATAATGTTTGTAACAGTCCGATTCTTCCTATTCTGAAAAAGGATACTGATACTAGGATTTACCGATTCATTATTGATTTATGAGAAGTCAATAAGATAGTGATACCACAATATCCTGTGGTATCTGACATCACAACACTTCTTACTTTGGTTCCCCCGACAGCAACTACGTTCTCTGTGATAGACTTGAAGAATGCTTTCTTTTCGATCCCTATTCATCCTGACAGCCAATATTTGTTTGGTTTTACTTTGAATAAACAATCAATTAGATTTTGCAGAGTTCCTCAAGGCTGTAATGAGAGTCCAAGTATTTATAGTCAAGCGTTAAAACTACAACTTGATTCTTTTGTTTTGCCTGAAGGTGTGGCTCTCATACAATATGTTGATGATATTTTGTTGACAGCTGATACCCCTGAGCAATGTGAAAAGTGCACTTTGTCCTTACTTTCTTTTATTGCTTCACACCATCATAAAGTGTCACAAAAGAAATTGCAATATTGTAGACCAAGGGTAACCAATTTAGGTCACCTTTTGTCTAAGGAGGGCCGAGCACTTACATCAGATCGTATTCAAGCAATTTTAGACACACCAGTACCCTCTACTCAGAAAGATGTTCGTGCATTCCTTGGTCTTACTTCTTTTTGTAGGCAATGGATATTAGGGTTTTTACACATTGTCAAACCTTTGCTAGCACTTTTGACTAAAGATACTCCAATGCCCCTCCCATGGACAGATGAATGTGAGACTGCTTTCCGGCAGCTACGACAAGCCCTTTGTTCAGCACCAGTGTTAGGTACTCCAGATTACATGAAGCCTTTTGCACTTTACGTACATGAGGAAGATGGATGTGCATTGTCAGTTTTAGTACAGACACATGGCGATAAGCAGCGTCCCTGTGCATATTTTTCAGCAGTACTTGACCCTGTCGCTCGAGCTTTGCCTGGGTGTTTTTGTTCAGTTGCTGCAACAGCTGTGTCAATACGTCAGAGTGAAGGGATAGTTTTGTCAGATAAGCTGTTGGTGTTAGTACCCCATGCGGTTGATGCTTTTTTAAATCAAACAAAGACACAACATTTAACTAGCGCTCGCCTGAGAGGATATGAATTGACATTGCTGGCTCCTCACATTACAATGAAGAGATGTGCAACACTAAATCTAGCCACTTTGTTGCCATATCCGGTGACTCAGCCTCAGTCACAAGAAACACATGATTGTATATTCCTTACCGAAGAACAGACAAAGGGTCGTATTGATTTACAAGATACGCCCCTTCCAGATGTAGACGGGGAATTGTGGGTTGATGGGTCTTGTTTGAAGTTGCCAGACGATACGACCTCAGCTGCATATGCAATCACCACAATACACACAGTAGTGGAGACAGCTCGTATACCACAGAAGTCAGCTCAAGTAGCTGAACTAATTGCTTTGACACAAGCATGTGAGCTTAGTACTGACTTATGTGTGAACATTTATACAGAGAGCCGCTATGCGTTTGGAGTGGCTCATGATTTTGGTTTGCTTTGGAAGGAGATAGGCTTTCTCACATCCCACGGGATGCAGATAATGCATGGAGAATTAGTGCATAACCACTTGACTGCATTGACATATCCAAAGAAACTAGCTATTGTAAAATGTAGTGCACACAAGAAAGTGACCGGTAAGATAGCGCAAGGTAATGCTCTTGCGGACCGCGTAGCACGTGAGACTGCGATGCAGCAAAGTACTACTTCTATATATGTAGTGAAGTCACAAGCTGAACTTTGGCATAATGCTAGACAAGACGTATTAGATATACACAAATCTGCTTCTGTGAAAGAACGTGAGCAATGGTCTGAAGAAGGAGAATTGGATGATGAGGGCTGTTGGCGGAATAAGCAGATGGATAAATGGAAATTGCCTATAGCTTTTGTACAACCTATGGTTCAGATGGCACATGGGCTGGCACATGTTGGAGTTTCAACAATAACGAAGTTGCATACGCAAGTTTGGGAGCAAATAGGAATTTCCAGTACAGCTAAGAGAGTAGTACAGTCTTGTTTGATCTGTTTACAATACAATCCTGGAAAAGGGACAGTTACTCCTGCGGGAGGGTTTGCTACACCAACTGCACCTTTTGAAGTTCTACAAATGGATTATATTCAGCTTGAACGCTGCAACAATTTAAAGTATGTCTTAGTGGTGGTATGTGCCTTCGGTAAATGGCTAGAGGTGTACTCCACAAAGGATAATACTGTCATTACCACAGCAAAGGTGCTTTTGAAAGAATTTTTCCCTAGGTTTGGTGTTTGCAGACTTTTATGGAATGATAACGGACCTCATTTTGTTGGGGAAGTTATTAAGTATGTCCTGAAAGGATTAGGGATCAAACAGAAGTTCCATGCGGTTTTCCACCCACAACCAGCAGGGTTGGTGGAAAGGTATAATGCTACTTTGAAGCTGAAGTTAGCGAAGATACAGGCTTCCACATCCTTAACTTGGCCGGATGCATTACCATTGGCATTATTGTCTATTAGGTCAGTGCCACACTCTCGAATCGGCCTTAGTCCTTATGAAGTGGTGTTTGGAAGGTCAATGAACATTTGTGGAGTTCCTAAGCCAAATTCTGTATATGATGTACCTTGTGTCCTGATGAATGATTATTTGGCACAGTTAACCGACAATTTGGTTTCTATTCATCAACAGGTTCGAGAAGCACTTCCTGACAGATCTACAGGTGAAGGCCATAAACTCCGACCTCGTGACCAGGAGATGATTAAGTCCTTTGAAAGATCAAGCAGCTTGGAACCAAGGTGGCGATACCCAGAACAGGTGCTCCTTGCGACAAGGACAGCAGTTTGAGTGACAAACCGAAAGAATTAGGTCCATAGTACTCACTGCAAGAGAGTGCTACCTACCTTGGTGGAACCTGCTGTGCTGACCGATCATCGAGAGATTTTGACTACGGAGAAAGGCCGTGCTATATCACCTGACGAATCTGCTGAGTTCTTCCCGGACCATACGATTTCTGGAGTGTCGCGATATAATTTGAGACCGAGGAAAGACCCTGTAGTGCTGGAGAAAACTGGTTGAGCTACCGCCCTGGGTTAGTGAAATGGAGAGCCAATGTGGCAAGGGGGGGAATCAGCCATGCATTAGAGTAGTGACACCCGTCTTGGCCCATGGTGAAGAAATCAGCGGCTGCCAAGGGATAAGAGCTCCAACGATTGTTTTTAATTAATTTCTGAAAGGGTCAATTATCACTGTTGCTAAAATGAATAACAAACTGATCATTAGTACTATGGGGTTTGTTGTTGTTTTGGTGGTTATAGCAATAATCACCTGGTTTGTTGAAAAGAAGGCTCCTGCTCGTGAGTTTTTTGTTGCCACTACTCCAGTACCAGAGGATCACTATTACTTTACGCTTCCCTATTAGGAGCAGAAGCACCGTCAATCGTACTTCAATAATACTTTTATTCAGATGTTGCATCATACTCATAATGCTACAAATACTACTAACTGTTGGGTATGTGGAATGATACCTGCGCATCAAAATAAAGGAGGAACACCTTTCATTCCTCTTCCTTTTTCACACAATGGTTCTTGTCAAGCTTGGTACACGCTTTTGTTTGCATCTGGAAAACGTACAGAGGGCGGACTTCTTTTTCGCCTTAATAAAGTATGCTACCAAGACAAAGATGGGTATCCCCAAGCCAAAGGAACTAAATGGGAATGGGAAGAGTATCAACCGGACAACCATATGTCTTCACAAATATAAGAGACTCTGACAAGAAAGAACAATTTGTGATTTCTGTTACAAAACCTAAAGCAGATTTATGTATACGTAGCATTGGGCGAATTCCAGTAGGGATAAGCGATTGTACCTTGATTTTAACTATTGAGGGTGTAAATAATAGTAGTTTTACAGCTTCTCATAATACATATTTTGTTTGTGGTAACTATGGATATTACCAACTACCTGTTGGGTGTCCGGGTGTGTGTTATGTATCTTTTCTATTACCCCCTGTGTTTTTGGCCCCTGCATCATATCACCGAGATTTTAAACGGTTCAATGACATCATTAAAAATAGATATAAAAGGGCAATAAGTACAAATGAGGTAGACCAAACGAATACTAGCCTGCAACAATACGTTGATTTTAATTTAGGGTTGTTCTCCTTTGTGTGTGCTGTGTTAAACAATAGGAAAGTGAGACGATTGACTAGGGTTGTGGAAGCTGTTACCAATCAGGCAGCTCTGGCACTTGGGATTATTACAGAGGAGCTCCAAATTGCGAGGATTGTAACGCTCCAAAATCGCATGGTACTAGATGTGATATTAGCTGATCGAGGTGGTGCATGTCACATCATCGGTAGTAGTTGCTGTGTTTTTATTCCAGATCACTCACCTTCAGTATATGATGCAATATCTAAATTGCATAAAATTGCTGCAGAAATCCACACAGAGACTGGTACTTGGACTTTTTCTGGATGGTTTTGGGCTCTTGTTTCCGCTTAGGGCTGGAAACTACTGACTATCCTGTGTGTAATGATTGCAATATTTTTCACATGCTGTATCTGTATTCAGTGTGGTCCAATGTTCTGCTCCATGTGTATTACTGCTTGTATGCCTACCAAAAGAAATATTACAGAAATGAAAGCACAACACATGTTAGATAAGGAAATAGCTGAAATGATGAGCATAAATATATAAGATGAATATTTAGATTATCCCAGAAAGACGAATGTCTTCAGCTAATGCTGAAAGGGTCATCTTTTGTAGTTTAGCAGCGATTAGATTAAGCATTAGCAGAAGACATCTTGTATTTAGCAACTATTGTGAACATTTCGCGGAATCCATTTTGTATTCATGGCAGCCATTTTCTCTGCCACATGCTGCCATGTGCTCACCATGTGCTCTGTCCTACCTTTCTGTTAACTACTCTTGAAAATATGCCTAGTGACAAGTTATATTTAGCATCTCCCACTTTCGCACATGCCCAGTAAGGTCTGCAGCTGTTAGTCCTTGAAAACTGTTAGCCCCTCCTACCTGTCGACTGTGCATTTCCATATGATCTTACATGTATGTAAGTCTTGCTTCCATAATTGTACCACCTCCTTTTAGCCCCTGCGTGGGTATAAAAGGACCATGCTCTCTCAGTTCAGTGTGCTACTTCAAACATTACCGAAGGGTGCTGTTTGAACTGTAGTACCACCTCATGAGGTTTAATAAACTTTGTCTTTTATTTCAGTTTCTGTGCCAACTTCTTCCTATATGGTCTGAGGACTTTGTGCAGAGAAGGGTGAACCCCTTACACTAGTAGGCCTTGCTGAGGCTTACTTCAACAGATGAAACAAACCTAGTAGCTAGCATTGCAATCAAGGTAAAGGGGATAAACAACCCCACCATTTTGTGATTGGTTCTAGATGTTCTAGAAATTTGAGCGGTTCCTACCAAACCCTGTGTCTGGAAGCATAGTGGTTGTAACCCTCTGCCTTCTCAAACTAATGTATTAGACCCAGCCCCATACCTAGATAAAATAGCAATGGTCTGCTTGTTGTGTAGATGGCAATCGTCACTGGAAGCCTGAGATTCAGTATTAGCAAAACTGCCTGTTGTGCAGTACGTGTCTCAGCATGATCATGACGAGAATGCCGCCCACCCTCCTTGGGGCAGTGGGTAGTTTATATAATAATTCATAACATATTGGGACCACAGTTCTGAGGTGATCCTGTGCTCAGAGATAGAAGCTGGCTTCTGGATTGGCAACATGAGTTAGCATATTATTTACTGCATGTTACAGTCTTGGATAACAAGTCCAGATTATATGTGGTACAAAAGCTGATTAAATGTAAAACATGATCCTTGCCTTCCTTAAATGTTATTTATTTTATTTATTATGAGAGTTTTCTTTGGCACTGGCAAGTCCCAAGGGTATCAGAGCGCTTTAAAACAGTACAAGTAATCAAAACATATTCATTTCATACAGGTATGGCTTCACATTGGCATGTAAGATGGAGTGTGGGCAGTGGTGGGGGGATGGGAATTAGAATGAGCGGTGGCTCTTTGCTGACATGTTGGTTGGTTGAGGAGGAATTCCCTTAGTTGCTTCTTGAAGATCTGAAGGGAGGGGTTTGATCTTATGTGAACTGGGATTGAGTTCCAGGTTTTGGGGGCACTGCTTGTAACGGAGCATGCTCGGGTGTTTTCTTTATGAGATTTCGGCGGGTTGAGGAGAAAGGTGTTTGAGCTTCTTAGTGTTCGAGTCTGTCCTGCTTTAATGAGTTTAATGGTGAGGTATTCTGGTTTCTGAATTTGTAGGGCTTTGTGCGTTAGACAAGCAGTTCTGAAGTTGCAGCGGGCTTCATTGGGAGGCATTTTAGTATTTTCAGGGCAGGGGATATATGGTCATATTTTTTAATTCCTGTCACCATTCTGGCCGCTGCATGGGGAGTGGCTCTCATGGGAGCAAGCTGGATTTTAGCCGTACCGGTGAGGATGGAGATCCCGTAATCTAGGCTGGAAAGCACCAGTGATTGTGTGGCATTTTTTAGTTCATCTGGTGGTATAAACCGTTTGATTTTGTTCAGTAGTTTCAGGCTGTGGAAAGCATTTTTCGTGTTATTCTTTATGTGGTCCTGCATAGTCAAGTTGGTGTCCAGAGTGATTCCTAGCGACTTGACAGAGTTTGTTGGGGTAAGATTGCATTTGTGGGCATCAATGGATTTTAGCCATTCTTGCATTTGGGGGAGCTGATTCCTTTTTTATATGAGAAGTATTTCAGTCTTATCTTGGTTGAGTTTCAGGTGATTGTAGGATAGCCAAAGTTGTATTTCTTTAAGGGAGGCATTTAGTCAGTGTAAGTCTTCTATTGAGGATAGTTCCATGTAAAGTTGGGTGT
Source organism: Pleurodeles waltl (assembly GCF_031143425.1). Lineage (NCBI taxonomy): Eukaryota > Metazoa > Chordata > Amphibia > Caudata > Salamandridae > Pleurodeles > Pleurodeles waltl. The sequence continues at coordinate 1,064,975,899 of NC_090437.1, forward strand.
CGTCAGTGTATAGGTGGAAGGGGATGTTAGCTCGGTTGAGAATGGCGGTAAAGGGGTCCATGTAGATGTTGAAGAGTGTGGGTGAGAGGACACATCCTTTGGGAACCCCTCTGGGGATTGTAGTTGTGACAGAGGTCCTTTTATTTATGATTACTTTTTGAGAGCGGTTCTGTAGAGAGGATGAGAACCAGCATAAGACCGCTCCTTCCACGCCAATTCTTTTATGGAGGGAGTCCAATATCAGCTTGTGGTCAACCGTGTCAAAGGCCGCTGATAGGTCTAGGAGTATCAGCAGGCAGGATTGGTCTGAGTCAAGGGAATTGCAAAGGTCATCTACTATGTTTAGAATAGCTGTTTCTGTGCTGCATCCTTTTCTAAATCCAGATTGGAGAGGGTTAAGAAGATTGTTGTTGTCTATGTGTTGGATTAGCTGAGAAAGAAAATATCTTTCTAGAGATTTTGCAAGGAAGGGTAGACTGGAGACTGGCCTGAAGTTGTTGAGGTCGTTCAGGTCTGCTCCCGGTTTCTTTAGCATTGGTGTGACTTAACACAGCTTGAGGCAGTCAGGTACCACGCCGGTTTGAAGGGGGCTGTTGATGATCTCGGTCCAGATGGGGGTAAGAGTTTGGTTGAGTTTTTTTGCCAGGGAGGCTGGGAGAGGGTATGCCAGGTGAGAGGATGGTTTGGATGTGGCCAGTAGTTTGGAGATATCTGCTGCCAAGAGTGGGTTGAAGGTCCTCCAGGTTCGGGGAGTTGTTGTATGTTTTTGGGTAGGATAATACCCATCATTTATTTTTGGAGGGATAGTAGCTGGGGAATTTGTGGAGAGTGAGCGGTGTTTATTGTTGTCTTTGCTGGGAGATATAATCTCCATAGCTGGCAGAATGTTAGTTTCTAGGGAGAGCTCAATCTTAGTGATTTTGTCATTGAAGAAGTTAGCAAAGTTGTCACAATGTTCTTTGGTTGTTAGCGGGTGGTTTTGGTGTGGTTTGGAATTTTGTTGTTTGATGATTTTAAAAAGCTCCTTTGGGCTGTTTTTGGCTCTATCTAGTGCATTGTGGAAGAATTTATTTTTTTCATTCATTATGTGTTTTTTGTAGTTTCTGCGTTCTCTTCTGAGTTGGTCAAGGTGCACTGTATATGGGTCAGCTCTCCAAAGTCTTTCAGCTGCTCTCAGTTGTCTTCTTTCACTGTTTAGATCTTTATTAAACCAGGCTCTTGAGGGTGTGTTTCTCACTCTTCTCAGTCTCATAGGGGCTAATTGGTCTAGTATGGAGGATACTGTTGAGTTGTACTGGGTGGTGAGCTCGGTTGTTGAGAGGTTATCAGATGGGGCGGTAGAAGGGAACTGATTCTTTCTTCTAGGGTTGCTACTGGAATTTGACTTTTCTTTCTTTTCCATCAGAGAGACTTTTGCATGTGGTTGGGGTGTTGGGGTGTTTTATTGAGATGGAATAGAATAATGTGATGATCTGACCAGTCGACAGGGAGGATGTTGTCATTCATGAGGGTTTCTTTCTGAGCTATTATGGAATCCAGTGAAGGGCCTTTGTTGTGGGTCGACCCTTGCAGAGCTGAGAGAAATCTTTGCTGTGTAGTAGATCATTTAGGCATGGGATTCGAGTATTGCTTTTGGCGTTCCATTAGAGGTTGAGGTCACCTAGGATGATGAAATTGCAGAGAGTGAGCAATGTTGTATTAGATGAGCCAGGTGTTCCCCAAAAGGGAAGGTTTCGCCAGGAGGGTGGTAGAGTAGGTCGCAAGTCTTATTCGTGTTGTCTTTCATTCTTATGGAAGCACTGAGATGTTCAAATGAGTTGTAGTTGAAAGTGTCTTTGATCTCTATGTTGATGTTGTTCTTGTGAATGATAGCAATGCCTCCGCCGTGGTGGTCTTTCCTATCTTTGTTGGTTATTGAAAACCCCAATGGTACTAGAGTGTCCATGATCGGTTGTGAGTATTCATTCAGCCAAGTTTCTGTGATGAAGGCAATGTCAATGTTGTGGTTCAGGATTGCATCTGCTTCTCCCTAGCATGTTTGAGTGTGGATCTGCGGTTAATGACCATGCAATTGGTTTGACATCTATTCTTGGGGTCCTGAGTGATTGGGATCAGGGGGACATTGATGAGGTGTGCTGGAGGCCTGGTTGAGGTCCGAGGTACGTGGTTTCAACCTATAACCATGATGACCAGGATTTTGGATGGGGGTTTAAGTATGGACGGGATCAGGTTGTACGACTGGGTGATTTCCACTGCTTGGCTAAGTAATAGTGGAACATTCGTTCTTTTTGATCTTTGGGCATTAATTTGCAGGGCATGGAGGGCCAGCTAAATGGTTGGGGTCTAGCATGGTGTGTTGGAGTGATTCAGTGAGGGGTTCAGAAGTGGGTTTAGGCTTCTCGCAATCATGTTGATGCTCTGTATTAGTATTTGTAGTTGGGTTTCCAGGTTGGTAAGTCACTCATCTATTTTGAATATGGGTGTGTAATGGGGGGGTAGTGGGGTGTTGTGCTTCACATTGTGTGGGGTCTGATAAGCTTGGATCGAATGATTTTCAATAGCAGTGGGAGGTAGATTTGAGGAAACAGCAGTAGAGTGGTTAGATCTGTTGTTGGGGTCTTTGTGATTAACGACACAACTTGTGGGGGGATCTTGGGGGTCTGTTAAGTTTGAGGACCTTAGCCTATTTGTGGGAAGTGAGTGGGGGGGTTGGGATTGTGAGCCGCTCTGTGGTCTCCTGGTTGGTTTTTGGGAGAAGGGTGGAGGGTGGGGTTTGTGTAGAGGGACAGTGGTTATGGGATTTGTTAGCAAGAGGGATGGGATTAGGATAGGAGTGCAGGGTAGAGCGGCCGGTTTGGGGGAAATGGGAAGAGTGATGTTGATCCTATTGTGCAAGAGAGTTGTAGTGGTCTAGCTCTGGGGAGCTCTAGAGGGGGCTAGGGGTTGCACACTCATAGGGGCTGTGTCAGCGCTGCCAGCAGGGGCGGCCAGGGGCAGCGATGCCTGGCATGTGCTGAGTAATTGGCTCAGGGGGCACGCTGCTTGGATCGGTCTGGCTGGAGAGATCGCCCCACTCCGACCAGCATCCAAAAAGCACTGAGGCCGAAGAGAAGTGATACGTCGTGCCTCCTGGGGGAGAGCCGCAGCCGACGGAGGTGGTGGGAATGAGAGTGGGCTCCCAGGTCGGCTGGGCAGCATGCAGTGGATGGAGGACGGTGGGTAGCAGATGATGTTTAAAAGGTGAGACTGACTGCCTCCCTGCTCAGCACCGATGGAGGGGCAGCTCTCACCTTTGTGTATACAGGTGTCCAGGTTTAGGTCTTCGATCGGCTGGGCAGCTAGCAGGCAGCCTATGGCGGATGGAGGTCTCAGATGAGTCGGGTTGGTTTTCATTCTTTGTTTCTTTTTCGTTTTCTGTTCCGTTGAAGTTTGGTATTCTGATTGTAGTTCTCCTGCAGTTCCCCTGCAGATTCATTGAGGATGCCAAGGGAAAACCCAGGATTTTCACAGATAGTGATCCCGTTCCCACAGAAGCTTGGCTCCAATGCAATTAAATGAAGCAGCTGATAAAATATGTAAAAACCATTGACAAAAAAGCAGTCTCACTGATCATGAATAAAAACGTGCATAAAATGTGAATAAGGCACAAACTGTAAAACTAAGCTAACATTGGGGTGTCCAACTTGTGAACAAAAAGTGTCCTCACAACAAATTGGCATGATTGACATTATTTTTTATGAAATTATAGAATAGTTTGTGTTCCTACCTCTAGTTTTCTTTCTTCAACTCTAGGTGATATTTCATAAAACCTGTCACTAAGAGTCCAGAGTAATCCAACATTCCAAAGTATTAAATCCAAATCGAGATAAAGTCCAACCATATATATTTTTTTAAACTTCTCCTATGTTCCATTTTAAAGCCTTACACCAAAAGACAAATAATATAAAAAAAATAAAAAATCCTGAAAAAGATTTGGTTGATGAAAAAGAGTGAAAAGGCATCCATTTCCCCAAATTATATGAAAGAAAATTCAACAGCAATCCATCCAGGAATCTCAAGTTTTTCCTTTCCTGGTTGTATAATTTTTATTCAAAATTTCCAAAAGGTGAAAAAATACAGTGCATAATATCAGAAGTGCAGCTTTTGTTACACATAGGATTTAAAAAGTTGCATCCAAAGTAAAGTGGAAAAAAAAAAACAACCATCCTGGTGTGAATATAAGGAAAAAAATCAACCATCCCGATGTGCACATAAGGACACAAATTGCATGGTAATGTAAAACTGTACATCATCTATCTACTTTCCCATCTCTCCTTGTGGAAGTAAGCCTCAGCAAGGCCTACTAGTGCAAGGGGTTCGCCCTTCTCTGCACAAAGTCCTCAGACCATATAGGAAGAAGTTGGCACAGAAACTGAAATAAAAGACAAAGGGGGTCATTACGACCCTATGACCGTGGCGGAATTGCCACGGCCATACCGCCGCCCCTCCACTTTCCCGCCAGGATTCCGCCTGGCAGTCATAATCCCCAGGGCAGCGGTGCAAGCACCGCTGCCCTGGGGATTATGAGTCCCCGACGCCGGCCTGTCCATGGCGGTACACACCTCCATGGAAAGGCCGTCGGTAAGGGGACTTGGGGTGCCCCTGGGGGCCCCTGCACTGCCCATGCACTTGGCATGGGCAGTTCAGGGGCCCCCAGGCATAGCCTCGTCGCGCATTTCACTGCCCGAATTTCGGGCAGTGAAATGTGCAACGGGTGCTACTGCACCCGCTGCACATCAACATTGCCGCCGGCTCTATTACGAGCCGGCAGCAATGTTGATGTGACATTTCCGCTGGGCCAGCGGACGGTAACAGTGTTACCGTCTGCTGGCCCAGCGGAAATGTCATAATAAGGAGACAGAAATACCGCCGGCAATGGCGGTATTCTGTCTCCCGCGGCCTCTGCGGTCTTTTGAAAAGACCGCCGAGGTCGTAATGACCCCCAAAGTTTATTAAACCTCATGAGGTGGTACTACAGTTTGAACAGCACCCTTCGGCAATGTTAGAAGTAGCACACTGAACTAAGAGAGCATGGTCCTTTTATACCCACGCAGGGGTTAAAAGAAGGTGGTACAATTATGGAAGCAAGACTTATATACATGTAAGGTCATATGGAAATGCACAGTCGACAGGTAGGAGGGGCTAACAGTTTTCAAGGACTAGTAGACACATTACTGTTGGTTACTAATTACTAACAGATGCAGACTGGGCATGTGCGAAAGTGGGAGATGCTAAATATAACTTGTCACTAGACAGATTTTCAAGAGTACTTAACAGGAAGGTTGGACAGAGCACATGGCGAGCACATGGCAGCATGTGGCAGAGATAATGGCTGCCATTAATACAAATGGATTCCGCAAATGTTCACAATAGTTGCTAAATACAAGATGTTTTCTGCTAATGCTTAATCTAATCGCTACTAAATTACAACATCCTTACAATACATTTAGGCATCAATGTGTTTAAAAACATGAAGCTCATTTTTCTTACCTGACCACAGTTCCTCCATGCATCTGATCTTGACAGCAATGCTCCACTGAAATAGACACAAAATCATTTATGCTAGGCTGGAATGTGAAAGCAAAAATTAGTAAATTTCTCCCATTGAAGTCAAAGGAAAGTCATGGGAAAGTGTTTGAAAAAATAAAAACATATGTGTTATAGTCTTTCTGGGATAATCTAAATATTCATCTTGTATATTTGTGCTCATCATTTCAGCTATTTCCTTATCTAACATGTGTTGTGCTTTCATTTCTGTAATATCTCTTTTGGTAGGCATACAAGCAGTAATACACATGGAGTAGAACATTGGACCACACTGAATACAGATACAGCATGTGAAAAATATTGCAATAATTACACACAGGATAGTCAGTAGTTTCCAGCCCCAGGCAGAAACAAGAGCCCAAAACTATCCAGAAAGAGTCCAAGTACCAGTCTCTGTATGAATTTCTGCAGCAATTTTATGCAATTTAGATATTGCATCATACTGATGGTGAGTGAGCTGGAATGAAAACGCAGCAACTACTACCGATGATGCGACATGCACCACCTCGATCAGCTAATATCACATCTAGTACCATACGATTTTGGAGCATTACAATCCTCGCAATTTGGAGCTCCTCAGTAATATTCCCAAGTGCCAGAGCTGCTTGATTGGTAACAGCTCCTACAACCCTAGTCAATCGTCTCACTTTCCTACTGTTTAACACAGCACCCACAAAGGAGAACAACCCTAAATTAAAATCAACATATTGTTGCTTTCTAGTGTCCGTTTGGTCTACCTCATTTGTACTTATTGTCCATTTATATCTATTTGTAATGATGTCATTGAACAGTTTAAAATCACAGTGATATAATGCAGGTGCCAAAAACTCAGGGGGTAATAGAAAAGATACATAACACACACCTGACCACCCAAAAGGTAGTTGGTAATATCCATGGTTACCACAAACAAAATATGTATTATGTGAAGCTGTAAAACTACTATTATTTACACCCTCAATAGTTAAAATCAAGGTACAATTGCTTATCCCCACTGGAATTCGCCCAATGCTATGTATACATAAATCTGCTTTCGTTTTTGTAACAGAAATCACAAATTGTTCTTTCTTGTCAGAGTCTCTTATATTTGTGAAGACATATGGTATTGAAACATTGTCCGGTTGATACTCTTCCCATTCCCATTTAGTTCCTTTGGCTTGGGGATACCCATCTTTGTCTTGGTAGCATACTTTATTAAGGCAAAAAAGAAGTCTGCCCTTTGTACGTTTTTCAGAAGCAAACAAAGAGTATACCAAGCTTGACAAGAACCATTGTGTGAAAAAGGAAGAGGAATGAAAGGTGTTCCTCCTTTCTTTTGATGCGCAGGTATCATTCCACATACCCAACAGTTAGTAGTATTTGTAGTATTATGAGTATGATGCAACATCTGAATGAAAGTATTATTGAAGTATGATTGACAGTGCTACTGCTCATGATAGGGAAGCGTAAAGTAATAGTGATCCTCTGGTACTGGAGTAGTGGCAACAAAAAACTCACAAGCAGGAGCCTTCTTTTCAACAAAACAGATGATTATTGCTATAACCACCAAAACATCAACAAACCCCATAGTACTAATGATCACTTTGGTATTCATTTTAACAACAGTGATAATCCTTTCCAGAAATTAATTAAAAACAATCGTTGGCGCTCTTATCCCTGGGCAGCCGCTGATTTCTTCACCACGGGCCAAGATGGGTGTCACTACTCTAATGCATGGCTGATCCCCCCCTTACCACATTGGCTCTCCATTTCACTAACCCAGGGCAGTAGCTCAACCAGTTTTCTCCGGCACCGCAGATTCTTTCCTCAGTCTCAAATTATATCGCAATACTCCAGAAATCGTATGGTCCGGGAAGAACTCCGCAGATTCGTCAGGTGATATAGCATGGCCTTTCTCCGTAGTCAAGATCTCTCGATGATCGGTGAGCACAGCAGGTTCCACCAAGGTAGGTAGCACTCTCTTGAAGTAAGTACTATGGACCCAATTATTTCGGTTTGTCACTCGAACTGCTGTCCTTGTTGCAAGGAGCACCTGCTCTGGGCCTAGCCACCTTGGTTCCAAGCTGCTTTTCTTTCAAAGGACTTAATCATCACCTGGTCACCAGGTCAGAGTTCATTGCCTTCACCTGTAGATCTGTCAGGAAGTGCTTCTCAAACCTGTTGATGAATAGAAACCAAATTGTTGGTTAACTGTGCCAAATAATCATTTATCAGGACACAAGGTACATCATATACAGAATTTGGCTTAGGAACTCCCCAAATGTTCATTGGCCTTCCAAATACTATTTCATAGGGGATAAGGCCTGTTCGAGAGTGAGGCACTGACCTAATAGACAATAATGCCAACAGTAATGCATCCGGCCAAGGTAAAGATGTGGAAGCCTGTATCTTCGTTAACTTCAGCTCCAAAGTAGCATTATACCGTTCCCCCAACCCTGCTGCTTGTGGGTGGAAAACCGCATGGAACTTCTGTTTGATCCCCAATCCTTTCAGGACATACTTAATGACTTCCCCAACAAAATGAGGTCTGTTATCATTCCATAAAAGTCTGCAAACACCAAACCTAGGGAAAAATTATTTCAAAAGCACCTTTGCTGTGGTAATGGCAGTATTATCCTTTGTGGGGTACGCCTCTATCCATTTACTAAATGCACATACCACCACCAAGACATACTTTAAATTGCTGCAGCGTTCAAGCTGAATATAATCCATTTGTAGAACTTCGAAAGGTGCAGTTGGTGTAGCAAACCCTCCCCCAGGAGTTTGTGTCCATTTTCCAGGATTGTATTGTAAACAGATGAAACAAGACTGTACTACTCTCTTAGCTGTACTGGAAATTTCTGGATGCTCCCAAACTTGCGTAAGCAACTTTGTTATTGTTCAAACTCCAACATGTGCCAGCCCATGTGCCATCTGAACCATAGGTTGTACAAAAGCTATAGGCAATTTCCATTTATCCATCTGCTTATTCCGCCAACATCCCTCATCATCCAATTCTCCTTCTTCAGACCATTGCTCACGTTCTTTCACAGAAGCAGATTTCTGTATATCTAATACGTCTTGTCTAGCATTATGCCGACATTCAGCTTGTGACTTCACTACATACACAGAAGTAGTACTTTGCTGCATCGCAGTCTCACGTGCTACACGGTCCACAAGGGCATTACCTTGCCCTATCTTATCGGTCACTTTCTTGTGTGCACTACATTTCACAATAGCTATTTTCTTTGGATATGTCAATACAGTCAAGAGGTTATGCACTAATTCTCTGTGCATTATCTGCATCCCGTGGGATGTGAGAAAGCCTCTCTCCATCCAAAGCAAACCAAAATCATAAGCCACTCCAAAAGCATAGCGGCTGTGTGTATAAATGTTCACACATAAGTCAGTACTAAGCTCACATGCTCGCGTCAAAGCTATTAGTTCAGCTGCTTGAGCTGACTTCTGTGGTATACGAGCTGTCTCCACTACTGTGTGTATTGTGGTGATTGCATATGCAGATGAGGTCGTACCGTCTGGCAACTTCAAACAAGACCCATCAACCCACAATTCCCTGCCTACATCTGGAAGTGGCGTATCTTGCAAATCAATATGACCCTTTGTCTGTTCTTCAGTAAGGAATATACAATCATATGTTTCTTCTGACCTAGGCTGAGTCACCGGATATAGCAACAAAGTGGCTGGGTTTAGTGTTGCACATCTCTTCAGTGTAATGTGAGGAGCCAGCAATGTCAATTCATATCCTGTCAGGCGAGAGCTAGTTAAATGTTGCGTCTTTGTTTGATTTAAAAGAGCATCAACCACATGGGGTACTAACACCAACAGCTCATGTGACAAATCTGTCCCTTCACTCTGACGTATTGACACAGCTGTTGCCGCAACTGAACGAAAACACCCAGGCAACGCTCAAGCGACAGGATCAAGTACTGCTGAAAAATATGCACAGGGACGCTGCTTATCGCCATGTATCTGTACTAAAACTGACAATGCACATCCATCATTCTCATGTACGTAAAGTGCAAAAGACTTTGTGTAATCTGGACTACCTAACACTGGTGCTGAACAAAGGGCTTGTCGTAGCTGCCGGAAAGCAGTCTCACATTCATCTGTCCATGGGAGGGGCATTGGAGTATCTTTAATCAAAAGTACTAGCAAAGGTTTGACAATGTGTGAAAACCCTAATATCCATTGCCTACAAAAAGAAGTAAGACCAAGGAATACACGCACATCTTTCTTAGTAGAGGGTACTGGTGTGTCTAAAATTGCTTGAATACGATCTGATGTAAGTGCATGGCCCTCCTTAGACAAAAGGTGACGTAAATAGTTTACCTTTGGTCTACAATATTGCAATTTCTTTCATGGCACTTTATGATGGTGTGAAACAAGAAAAGAAAGTAAGGACAAAGTGCACTTTTCACGTTGCTCAGGGGTATCAGCTGCCAACAAAATATCATCGACATATTGTATGAGAGCCACAACTTCAGGCAAAACAAAAGAATCAAGTTGTCATTTTAACGCTTCAATATAAATACTATGACTCTCATTATAGCCTTGAGGAACTCTGCAAAATCTACATGATTGTTTATTCAAAGTAAAACCAAACAAATATTGGCTGTCAGGAAGAATAGGGATCGAAACGAAAGCATTCTTCAAGTGTATCATAGAGAACGTAGTTGCTGTCGGGGGAACCAAAGTAAGAAGTGTTGTGATGTCAGATACCATAGGATATTGGGGTACCACAATCTTATTCACTTCTCGTAAATCAATAATGAATCGGTAAATCCTAGTATCAGTATCCTTTTTCAGAATAGGAAGAATCGGACTGTTACAAACATTACACGGAACTTCCTCAACAACTCCAACTACAATAAGATCATGCACAATTCGTGTGAGTGCTTCTTTGCCCTCCTGTGAAATTTTGTATTGAGGCAAACGTGGCAATACAACTCCATCCTTGACACTAATATTTACCAGTGGAATAATCATTTGTCCCACATCAGTATCTGAAGTAGCCCACAAAGTACTAGGAGTGAAGCTAATGCAATATCCTCTTTAACAAGACAAACTCTTTCCATCACAGGATGATTATCATTCAAAATAACAAGCACCCCTTCAGGAGAGCATCGTATTATAGCCCTGAAATACTTGAGCTTATCAAGACCCACAATACTGTCTGGTGTATTTGGAGAAAGCACAAACGGACAAGGAGCAGTAAATTTATCAACATGGAATGCAAGCGGTTGTGACAATGGGCTAGGGGAAGGTGTTCCATCGAAACCTATCGATGTAAGGGTTAAGCCAGACAGGGGAGCCCTTGGAACCAATTGTTTAGACAAGGCGCTACGAGTAGCTCCTGTATCAACCAGAAACTGATCAGTAGAACCCAAAACATGTGCTGTAACATAGGGACCCCTCTGATCTACTGAAACTTCAACTGATTCCTTACCCCATCCTAGGCAATCCTATGCAGAAGCAGAATCTTGGAAATCACGCTGCACATAGTTAGACATCTGGTATTGGTTCCGTCTATCAAAAGTGTTAAACCCATCCTGGCCTCGTACATTAGCATCAACCCTAGCATGATCATTCGTGCTTCTTCTAGGCCCTGAATATCCTGAGCGATTTCTTATTTGTCCCCGACCACATGAACACTGCTGAACACGTAGTGCTGGACAATCGGCAGCCCAATGCCCAAATTTCTTACAATACGCACACTGATCAGCAGACAAATTCAAACGATGTAGGAAGAACCATAAGATCCACGTCCACCTCTATCACTACCTCTAAAAGGCGGACCATAAGCTTGAGCCAACATAACCTTTGTCTTTAATTCTTTAATCTTTTTATCCTCGCTACCTTTTGCTTCTAATTCCTAACGTTCATAATACTGAGCCATAATCAAAAGAGAAACTGGAGTAGAGGTAGTCCATGAACTTTCACTAGCTTTTATACGACTAGCTATTCCTGGTAACAGATTTGCGACATATTTATCGAAGAACAAATGTCTGTCCGTATCATCTGACAATAAATGGCCGCTAAAATCATGAAATGCTTCTTCAAAAAGTGTAAAGAAATCAGAGACCGATTCATCTGCCTTTTGCCTACAAGACGCTAAAACAGTCCAATCTATCTTTTTAGGGGGAATAATAATTTTTAACTTAACTAGTATGGCTGCGGGAAGATCTAGAATCAACTGATATGGCTTTTTCTCAGGTTCCCTATCCCCGTCCATCTGTTCTAATTCTTTCCATGACGCCCCAAAAACTGCACGATTATCAATTTTACGAACAGTTCTCCACATATCTGGCGGTAGTATCGATCCGAAAAATAAATCAATGTCAGCCAAAGTCATAGTACAAGAACTAATTGCTCCCTCAACTTCCTCATAAAAGGCGGCTGGATTTTTCCACGGGTCAGGCAATGCTGTTTTAAGTGCCATTACATCTGCCCTATTCCAAGGAGTATACACCTAATTATAAATAAAATTGGTTTCGTGTGAACTATCATAGTCTTATCTGTTCCGAAGATGGAAGCTTGCACCCCATCGGTCTGAGATGTCCGTGCAACTACGTCCACAGCCCTTTTCTCCTCTTGCAAGCGGACTGCCGTAACACATAATTTCACCAAACGCCTGATTCCATCAGCCACCTGTGAGAAAACAAAAAGACCATCACGCATTTGCTTATGATCAGCTGCTACATCATCGGGCTCTAACTCATCAGAATATTTCCGAAATAGTTCAATAATTTCTGTGCCAAATGCCTCAGTAAAATATAGCTGTTCCTTTTCCGTCCACCCTTTCATGTTGTCTAAAAGTTCAGAAGAAAAGACAACGCTACAATTGTTTTTTACGAGCAATAGATCTAAGCTCAGACGCACGGTCAGCAGGCAACATAGAGCGACTGTCTCGTATCTTCTGTTGCTCAGAACTGGAGACCTCAGCTAACTCATGAGGGGCAGAAGGAACGACATACGGAGGTGGAGGGCGATCTAGTAACAAAAAATCATTGTGCGGTTTATTAAGGATAGGATAGAGAGGTTGCTGAACAGTGTATTGGCCAGTTACCTGTAATTTATGTTCTTTGTCTTCTATCTCCTTTAAGTCATTTATTTCTTTCTTTCTCATTTCCAATGCTTTCAAATATATATTCTCCCGCTGCTCTTTCTCAAGCAAGGCTTGCTCACGCTTCACTTGTCCACGCACTTCTTTCTCCCACATTTGTACACAGTAAAACATATCTTGCCTATACCTTCGCTTACACATACATTGTTCCACATACTCAATCTTTCGCAAATCAAATGACCCATGCACAGGCCAATGTAACTCAGGATCCGCACGAGTGTATTTATTCCATAATATGCTGTACATTATAGAAGAAAGACCATGCTTAACATACATATCTCTATTGGGCGTCCCCTCTGGGGGTGCCGGTTGCGATTCTTTCAGTCTCAAATTGGTACCATTACAAAAGCAACACATCCTACGAAGTGCGCTAAAAACAGGCATGTCAAAAATAGTGCAGAATATGCAGTATTATAATCAATATAAATTGCAATTTATATATCAATTCAAAGGACACAAATTGACTAGTCACCCAAAACACGAGAGCCACAGTAAGTGGTGCTAAACTTCATTACCAAACAAAGGCATCAAAACCCACAGCAAGTGCTTTCAAACGGCTCTTACCAATCACAGGGCGTCCAGGTTCCAACTGCCAAGTTCTAAAATCGACCAAATGGTCACTGCATGACGAATGAATAAAAAGGATGTCAGTCGAGGACCGGCGCCACCTGGATGGTCAAATCAGAAAGAAGGGAAAAAAGCCGTGGTTGCCAAGACTCGGGTCTCCTCAGGCATTGATTGTCCGCAGCGAGATCCCAATCCTTCATCGCTACCAATCCGTCGGGCATCCGAGTCGCCGATGAGTCCCTGTTCGGGCGCCAATTTTTCGAAGTAAGCCTCAGCAAGGCCTACTAGTGCAAGGGGTTCGCCCTTCTCTGCACAAAGTCCTCAGACCATATAGGAAGAAGTTGGCACAGAAACTGAAATAAAAGACAAGTTTATTAAACCTCATGAGGTGGTACTACAGTTCAAACTGCACCCTTCGGTAATGTTTGAAGTGGCCCACTGAACTAAGAGAGCATGGTCCTTTTATACCCATGCAGGGGCTAAAAGAAGGTGGTACAATTATGGAAGCAAGACTTATATACATATAAGGTCACATTACTGTTGGTTACTAATTGCTAACAGCTGCAGACCTTACTGGGCATGTGTCAAAGTGGGAGATGCTAAATATAACTTGTCACTAGACAGATTTTCAAGAGTAGTTAACAGGAAGGTAGGACAGAGCACATGGCGAGCACATGGCAGCATGTGGCAGAGATAATGGCTGCCATGAATACAAATGGATTCCACAAAATGTTCACAATAGTTGCTAAATACAAGATGTCTTCTGCTAATGCTTAATCTAATTGCTACTAAATTACAACATCCTTACAATACATTTAGGCATCAATGTGTTTAAAAACATGAAGCTCATTTTTCTTACCTGACCGCAGTTACTCCATGCATCTGATCTTGACAGCAATGCTCCACTGACTGTAGAAATAGACACAAAATCATTTATGCTAGGCTGGAATGTGAAAGCAAAAATTTGTAAATTTCTCCCATTGAAGTCAAAGGAAAATCATGGGAAAGTGTTTGAAAAAATAAAAACATATGTGTTATAGTCTACTTATAATATGTTTTATACTTTTATGGACTACATTATGTCTGTTACTATTTTAACAAATAATCTCAGACTTTTTTAAAAACATTAAACAAATTTGGGCCCTAATTATGATCTTGGCAGCCTTCTGACCACCAGGGGCACGGTGGCAGTCTGACCACCTCCAAAGCAGTGGTCCGACTGCATTGACGGCGGTCAGACCGCCACATTATGACTGTGGCGATATGACCATGGTCGGACCACCAGCACTGCCAGTTTCCCTCCACTGGTGGGACTGGGATTGCTGGTGGTCCTAAACCGCCAGGGCAGCACTTCCCTGGGGATTGCGACACCCCTCTCCACCAGCTTTTACATGGCTGTTGAACCACCATGTAAAAGCTGGCAGGGATGGGGTGCAAGGGGCCCCATGGGGGCCTCTACACTGCCCTTGCACTTGGCATGGGCAGTGCAAAGGCCCCCATGGATAGCCCTGTCACGCAGGCAGACAGTGGAAAGAACTGTGGGTGCTTTTGCACCCTACACACCGCAACATTGCCTCCGGGCTCAATTATGAGTCAGCGTCAATGTTGTGGGCTGTACCCCACTGGGCCAGCGGGTGGAAACAGCTGACCCAGTGGGGAATTTATATGGGGGCCCACGGGAAGGCAGCTGCACCGTTGGCAACCTGACCACGGGAGTTTGAATTCGCTGCCCGCCAAACTCAAAATGACCCCCAAAGTTATTAAAAGATTTTTCTATTTTTAAAAACTAATGTTAATGGTGCACTATTATCTAAAAATGTGAAACATGAGCTACATGTGTCTCCTACTTTTCCAATAGTTATGTATGAGTCCAAATGTGTGATAGGTTTGGTTTAAAATAATGCCTAGATACTAATACACTGCCCCATCCACTACCCCTATATTACTTGCATCCTGTCTCTAAAACAGTAATTTACTATTTTTAAACTGTATTTTAAAAATAATTTTAGGATCAAATACCCTATAACTATGTGAATCCAAAATTAATACTCTGGTTTTACAGTTAATACCTGAGTATTAGTTCACTTCCCCCCCAAATACCACTATATCCTTGTGCATCCTGTCCCTGAAACATATTTTTTTATTTGTAAATTATGTTTTAATAATAATGCTAGGATGATAAACCCTATAATTAAATTAACTACACAGTGGTGCTTAGGTAGCATGGTTGATATTATTAATACACTTCCTCATTAAATGCCCCTTTTTCCTTGTATCATTCCCTAAAAATGTTATTTGATTTTTTCAAAATTAATATGCATATTTAATTTAGAAATATTTACCTTAAAGTTTAAAAAATTATACCCGGGTATTGCAAATGATACCTGAGTAGTGTTCTGCATTCCCATCTTGTATGCCTATATTGCTTGCACTCCGTCTCTAGTACTTTTTTTATTATCTTTACAATAATGAGCATTTGTTTTTAAAATTGAACAAATTAATAATTGAATTTTACATTAATACTCAGGTATTGCAGTTAATACCTGAGTTAAATACACTAAGGGCATGATTACGAGTTAGGTGGTCCGACCACCAGAACACCATTGTGGAGGTCCCAAGAAGACCAATATGCAGGGGGTCTCCAGACTGCCATATTGCAATATATGGAGGCTGCAAACTGCCAATTAAGATGGCTGCTCTCCAGCTGTGTGGCGGCCTGCAATCTTGGCGATGCCCATTCCGTTACCGTCATGACCGTGAGGAGTCACCACGCCTATTACAAAAACACAGTCAACATGGCAGTCTCCTTCCGGTAGTGAACTGACAACAATCGGCCGCCGCAGTATGCATTCAGCAAAGCAACAGACAAGTTCCCAATATATGGATTCAAAAACAACATAGCTAACATACATTGGCCCAGTGGACACTCTTGCAAACCACACTATAAAACACACCCCTTCCTAGACCATGATCCTTTGCATCTCCACTGCAGCACATCCCACCATTTTGTTAGTCATTGATATATAATGCACCCCTTTTTTCACCATCCCATTTAACACAATCCCATTTACTCTGTATATCACTTTCTTTTTTAAGTAAGTCCATGTCAACCACTTTAGTTTACATTCATGTCACATCTCAAAAATCCTTGTTTTTCTGAAGATGAGTTGTGAGTCATGTTGAATGAAATCATAAGAGTAGAGCCACAATTATTTGGAGCTCAAGTCCAGCAAATTGCTACCAGTAGGACAATGGAAATGTGACAAAAGTTAGTCAACAGAGTGAATGCTGTAGGCACAGCCCTGTGCACAAAAAAGGACATTAGTAAGAGGTGGAAGGATCTGAGGGGGAAGATGCATTCCCTGGCCTCAAGGCAACACATGAAGGCCAATAGGACTGGTGGTGGTCCTCCCAGTGGCCCATTACAACTCCTTCCCTGGGAGGAGAAGGTCTTGTCCATCCTCCATCCTGAGAGGTTGGCAGGAATAACTGGGGGATATGAGTCTGGTAAGTTACAACACAAAAACTGTCACAAATCTTCAATGTCCTGTATACTCACAGCTCACCTTTTGCCACTGAGTTGTTCATCTACTTTCCCAACATGCAATACCCAGAGAGGCAAAGTTGTAATAACCTCACATGTATCAATCCCCATTACATGCCATTTTTTGGAATTAGGTCTGTAAATGTTTCAATATCAAAAGATCATCCCAGGACCCATGGTATGTGTCAACATGTAAATGTATTGTCCAACATAGCTGCAATGTGGAAACATATGTGTAAGACTAAACATTTGTCAAGTGCTGGGAAGTACAGCGAATGACATGACTACAACTACCAGTAGGCCCTGTTTCTGCATCTCAAACAAACAGGCCTTTCTGCACTTGTCCAGATACACCTGTTTTTCATCTCTCGAATGATGTACCCCACCCTGGGAGGTTAGCACTTGTGTAGTATGGAGAGCTAGCAAATAACATGACTACAACTACTAGGAGGCCCTGTTTCTGTACCTCAAACCAACAAGCCTTTCTGCACTTGTCCGAATACACCTGTGTGCCATCTCCCAAATGACGTTGCTTTCTGTGGGAGTATAACAATTGTGCAGTGCGGAGAGTCAGCCAGTGACATGACAACAACAATCAGGAGGTCCTGTTTCTATACCTCAATCCAATAGGCCTTTCTGCACTTGTCTAAATACACCTGTGAGCCATCTCTCAAGTAATGTACCCTCCCCTGGAGTTTAGCATTTGTGTAGTGTGGTGAGTCAGCAAGTTGCATGACTACAACTATCTGGAGCCCCTATTTTTGTACCTCAAATCAACAGGCCGTTCTGCACTTTTCCAAATACACCTGAGTGTCATCTCTTAAATGATGTTCACTTACATGGGAGTGAGTAATCTACATATCATGCCCAACTCAGAGACATGTCTGTCTACCTCGCTTGCTCTTGTTCTGGTATACCAAAATGTAACTATCGAGGACAGGTATGACACCTTACCAAGCTTGTACATCAAGTATTGCTAAGGCATTAATCTGCTTAATCAGATTGGTAGTGGCAGTTAACAAAGTGACTCAGCACTGCTCACATGATGGATATAGCTACATATACAACAAACTAGGTTTTGGAATGGTCAGATACACGTTTCCTCTCCACTGTATTGGCTTAGCTGTTTCTAAGATGTCATGTTCATTACCTTATCTAAAGCAACTGATCAGCACATCTAACGAGCTGCTTGAGTCTAATAGAATTTGCAAGCTTCACACATGTCATGTCAACAACTTCAGTACCATGGTAACATAACAGATTCAGCAAACCTACCACTTAGGATTGTCCACGGTCTATACTATCAGTGACACAAACCCTTTGGATATAGATTACACATTCCAAGCAATAACTATATACTCTATTTTTCAACAGGTCGTGGTGGCACAGCACCCGGCCAGACATTGTCCGTCAATCAGACTCCCAACCTACCTCTGGATGAAGCCCTCAGTGTTGACACTCATGAACATGTGAATATGGATGAAGGTCCTGGCCCATCCGGACAGCCTGGTCAGATGGCACAATGAGTCTCAGTGTGCCCACAACAACACCTCCCACCCCAGTTGCTTCAATATCACAGCCAACAATGTCCCAACTTGTGTACCTAGCACAGTTTCCACCATCTTGTGCACCCCAGTCCTGGATCCTGAGGTGCAAATAAACAAGCCTGATGCTGAGGGTCCAGGACACAGTTGGATAGGGCACCCTGTGCAAAGGGCACGGATATGTGGGGGTATAGTCCATGGGAGGGATGCTGCGGCCTGGCAGAATGAGGCCACTGGGACCACTCACATTCAGGACACCATCATCCAAGTCTTGGGGGTCTATTATGAGTCCCAAGGTGTGATGGGTCAGGTGCTAACTGAACTCCGGGAAATTAAGCAGCTGCAGAGGGACATGAACCAACATATGGAAACCCATAACTCCAACATGGGCATCCTAACAGGGCCGCTGAGGGATATCCAACCAACCCGGAGTGGTGCTTTTCTACCACCATCTACCCCATCCTGTGGGCCAACTACATCCAGCCCAAGTACATCTGTGGCAGAGAGAGGAAGGGAGACCCTACCAGAGAACCAATCACCCTCAGAAACCCCTGCCTCTGCCGCAGCTGAACCCTCCTGCCCTCGCAAGTGGGACATCCATGTAAAATTCCAGGAGGTGCAAATGGCAAGACAGCCACCACTGCCAGCTAGAAGACTCATCCTTAGGGCCATATTTATACTTTTTGACGCAAAACTGCGCTAACGCAGTTTTGCGTCCAAAAAATTAGCGCCGTCTAACGCCATTTTGAAGCGCCGTGCGGGCGTCAAATTTATACTTTGACGTACGGCGGCACAACCAACAGGTGGGAGTAATTATTTCGTGACACACACAGCGGCGTTCCGTCGTAAAGGAAACCAACGTAAAGGCGACGCACATCACTGTGAGTCGATTTACGACAGCGCAATCCGGAAAGCGCTGGTTTTTTTCACGCTATTCCTTTAAATTTTTGCGCGAAAACTGCCCTCTCAGCAGAGGAGAGCCAAAATGGATCCCAGATGCCAGTACAGACCCCAGGAGGATGAGAGCAGACCAGGAACCAGCCAGGAGGATCCATACAGGAACCAGGACATTTTTAGAAAAAAAAGAAAGTGTCGCTTCAGTGAAGAGGAGCAGGAAATCCTGGTGAAAGAGGTGACGGAACACCAGCACCAACTTTTCAACTCCTCTAAATTGCCACTCAGTAGGAGAGAGGCCATATGGAAACAAATAGTGGACAAGATCAACAGTGTGGCTGAAGAAAGCCGCACAGTCACTGAGTGTAAGAAACGCTGGCATGACTGCAAACGTAGGACAAAAGAGAAAATGGCCAGGAACAGGAAGGCAGCAATGCAGACTGGAGGGGGGAGTCCAGCACAACAGGAGGCCCTGGACCACATGGAGGAGATGGTCGCAGCCGTCATCCCGGAGGAGATAGTCACAGGGATTCAAGGACAGGACAGCGCAGACTACCACGACACAACGCACATGCAGGGTAAGTCGCATGGGGAATTAAATTGCAATAATGGGGACTGTAAGCGGGGGGGATACCTACTACACAATGCATGTAAGTCAGCACATATATGAAGTGGCATGGGTAAAGGGGCACGGCAGGGGGGCATGCCCAGCACAGACTGAATCTGTGGCACAACAAAATACAGCACCAACAACAGTCCCATGGGGCCATCCTGTAATTACAACAATAGAGCCAAGGGAAAGCAGCGACAGGTGGGAAGGCCACTACGTCAAACTCACATCCAGGCACTTGTATAGCAAAATCTATCCTACATCCACTAGGTCCCTATCAGTAATGCAGTAGCCAAAACAACAACTGCAATGTAACTGCCACAACAGTTGACAATAATACCTCTCATCTCTGTGCAGCCATAGTACCAAATGGTAGGAAGCTCCCCATGGAACATACATACCCAAATTAGGGGGTGAGGATGACATCCGCAACTATTCATAGAAATAAGACAAAGGCGCCAGTACACTCAAATGCCGAATGTCCATACCTGACACATACATAAGCCAAAATAAACAGCAATAGGAGCCACACAGCACTAACGACACACACATGCTGCATACGTCAGGGTCCCTCACATGCCTGGCTAACAAGGCTACATCACTAATGTCATACTGCTCAGACAACACCTCAGGAGGGGACACAGGCAACTGGTCACTGAAACACACCTGCAAAGTCTGACAACCAAATAGGACCTTCATACGATAAACAGGCCAATCCAATTAAACACACATGACCCAACATCATCTTCAAACATCAACAATGTTTACATCCATACCACATCCTAACATTGACATGCATAGGTAATGCCACGTAACATGTACAGTTCATGCAATGTGAATAAAAAGTGTATGGGGCAGGTCCTGAGAGGCAAGTGTGCTGCCAGGGCAATCACAACACCCACAGTCAGTCAAAGTGTATTGTGGCAAGTGTAACGTATACTTTGTGCATTAGACTCAGGATGGAGGCCTTTGTGCATCTTACCCTGAATGTACTTATACTCATTTGCTCACATCTAAGAGCCTCAGAGCACTTTGCACTAAATGCTTCTCATTGCCTTCCTATCAGTTAATTTAGCAAATAGCCAGTCCTAAGGTGTTGTTAATTAGTCAAATCACACTGTTTTGCCTACTTCTGCACTGGAGTTTGCCAGAACATATTCACTCTGTGCCCCAGTCAAGGATACAGTCTGGTACGTTGCTGATAGATGTGGTAGGGGTTAAGGTTTGGCATTCCTGCGTAGGGAAACTTTGTCATCACGATGACATATGACTTATAAAATCACTTCCTTGTCCCACGATATGCAAGAGGGAGTTTCCAAACAGAGAAACACAACTAGATGCTGCCTGCCTTGCTGCTGATGCACAACCAGATCACAGGCCATTCCTCTGATATGAGGGATGATGTCTCCCCAGTGATTCCGACAGGCAAGCTCCAAACGTAACATGCTGTGCTATACATAGAACAAGCAGAGGGACAGTACAAACTGTTAGGCACCATGATAGCTGTGTACTAATGTACTACTCTCCTGCGGACTATTTCAATTCTAACAGTGTGTATTGTTTGGGTTATTGTGGCTCACACCTAAATTTCAACAAGTCAGTTGTACAATGAAACCTCATATTAAACAAATACTGTCTTTCTCATTTGTGTATGGGAACATACCGGAAAAGACATAATTGTGTAGGATCTGAGTGACCACGACTTCCCTGAGAAGTTCCAAAGATGTCATGCGCTCGGATGTCTAAACATTCCTTTGATGTGGGAGACCAGAGGCACTGCTAGTTAGTCTGAGCAAAATGAAATATCAGGGTGACAGAGTTATTTACAAGTGGGTCAGACTTAGTCCCCCACACCATTAGCTATCCTGCTGCCTAGAAAGCCAGTAATCACATGTAGGATAATGAGAGCCCACCCAACAAAATGTCCCTCCATAACAATACTTAAACACCGAGGGAGGAGTAGGACAAAAACACCACATTCCTAAATAATTACAAAGCAACACCTAGAGGCGATCAGGCAGACATGTCTGATCCCTCCATATCATACATGTGACACACAGGTGGGCCATAGGCCTATAACAATGCCCTATGACGGACAGCAGATACCAAGACAAACACAGAGCACAAAGTCAAGGCATCCAAAGGCTTGTATCTTAGTGCAAAATTGTCACAACACAGACACACTAATTGTACCCTGTTTCATTGCAGAGGAACACGGATCTCCTGCCGATATGCCTGTCCCTGATTTCCCTGATGACATGGATGACGAGCCCATAAACATCCCACAAGAGACCATTCAAATGGTCCTTGAAAGCCTCCAAACCCCACCTTCAGTCACAAGGAGGAGCACAGAAGAAGCAGCCACCACAGGAGAACCACCTGCCACCCCAATTGTAAGACCTGCCAGCTCCAACACAGCTGAGGACTCTGACGACACTGGCACCAGCTTCGAAAGAACCGTCGTTGGGGTCCAGCGGGAGCTGGCCAAGGAGGTGCGGGTGGGGATGCAAACTATGGCAGCCAGCCTTGAGGGGGTGCGTTCGTGCATGGTGTCTACTGCTGATCAGGCAGCTGCAATGCAATCCTGAACATCGCTCTTGCAGGAACTTTTAAAAACACAGAAGGAAATCTCCACAGCTGTCATCCAGTTGACACAACAACTACAACTGCAAGCCAGTCAACGTGTGCACGAATGCAACATAGAACCCCTCAGGGCCGACCTGGCTGCCTACCATCGTGATGTGGCTGCCATTCTGAAAAACCAGCAGGCCCTCCTTGCTGCAGTACTGCCCTTCATTACTCCACAGGGATCAGCCCCCGGGATCTCTGCCTTCATGTCTTCTAACACTGAGGTGTGTGTTGCCCCTTCACAACCAACAACAACAAGGACACACCAGGCAACACACACATCAGAAGAAGAAGACATGGAACAGATAACATTCACACGCAAGAGTACCCGGAAGCCCTAGTCCCTGCACCATGTCCTACTCTGACCAAGGTCCTACGTTTTGTAAAATGCCAGTCTCACTACAACTACACTCAATGACTGTTTGGCAATCCACTGTATGACTTGTCCACATTGCCAGTGAATGTCTCTCTCCAACTATTTGCAAATTCCTGTTCCTCTGCACTGTCTGTGACATCACCCCAGCATGTCAGGAGCATCATCCACACCCCTTCTGTAGGATCACCATGTAAGAATGCACCAGAACGGACTCACCAAACAAGGTGAATGGACATTTTGCACTACACCACCTATAAATAAATATCACTTGCACACCTATTGTGTCTCTGTGTTATTTCACACTTCAACTGTGCAGTACATAACTCGAAAGTGGCTGTGTGGCAACCATGTAGATTCTCTATACTACTGTCCTGATTTCATGTATACTGAAACATCTGTGCAGTGGCCAGGATTGCATCATAGCCTTAACATACTGAGGAAAATAACTGATGAAGGGACTAAGCACACACAATCATGCTGTGTTGGACAGAATGATGCACCATCTATAGCTATTCTAGACAACTAATGGTGGCTGAGAAATGTAGGCACCATGCAATACTTAAATAAGAAATAATGCCGCAAAATGTAAGGAATCATTAACAAATTACACTGCATCAATCACCCTTACGGAGTATACTTCCATGAAGGAAAGTCATGCTGAATCAGTACACACATGATGTAGGTCAGCAATGAAAGCAACAAGACAAGAGTGTGAACAATTCCTCATCTACAAAGATCTCCCTGAACTTCACACTGCTGTCCGACCTATCAATTTACCCACAATAACAAGTCTGGAAGCACTCTTTGTGAAGTAGGATACATACCGAAACAAACCCTTGGTGATCAATGCACACTACCAATGGTGGGTCTCCCACATGGTGGATACTTACCAAGTTAGCACACGGGTAGCTGGCATGTTAAACCTCAATTTCCTGGGGATGGCGAGCATAGGACACAAATGTCATACTAAAACATTCTGCTACATTGATGTCAAGGCCATGATAATGTAGCACCTAACGCATCATGTAAAGGGTTAACTAAATTTTTATTTCAATGAAGTAATAAAAGAGGCAACTAAGGGAAAGGTAAACCTACACTAATCTAACCTGACTACTACTAACCCACAACTGTCCCTAACTAACCTAAGCTAAACTTACTCTACACATGTAACGAAACGATCTAAACATCAACCCACCATTATGAGACAAGACACATGCAGGACAACACTTACTAACCTACACACATACTATACTATCCTAAACAAACTTATATTTTTTTGTAATTTTCTGATAATTTTTTTTTTTTTATTTATTTTTTTATACAGGAATCCCAACATTGCCCCCCACCCACCCACCCACACAAAAATATAAGATAGAAAGTATAAGTACCCCCCACCCTCTTCCCTAACACTAACTAAGATAATTACCTATACTTATCCTATAACTAATCCCCAAAACCCAACTGACAGTATAAAATAGGAAAGAGGTGAGAGGGGAGGGGTAAAAGTTCAAGAGGGCAAAAGTACTACAGATTTGCCCTCCGTAGTGTGCGCCTGATGGAGCGGACCCTCTTTTTGACGTAATTCATATCCTCCCTCAGGTTGTCCACCTTTTTCACCAACTTGTCCAATTTTCAGGACAATGCCAGGAAGGCAGCTGGGTCCACAGGAGGGTCTGTGCTGGTTTGCGTGCCGGCGGAGGTTGATGTTGTGGCAGGAGTTGTTTGGCCACGGGACAGTCCTGCTACCACCACACGGCTGGGTCCAGGTCTGGAGGAAGATGCAGGGTCCATTGCTGCAGACGTTGCTGGGTCCACTTGGGCAGACCTAGTGGATGTGGTGTTGGTGGTTGTTGGTGGCACTGTAGGGGGAGCCTGTGGTGTGGCCCACCACGCCCCGGAGGCCCGATCAGAATGATACTTGCGGCCCATCCTCCGATACCCACACTGCACCTGCAGGATGTGCCTGAATCTCATCGCACGGCGCTCAAAATGGTTGCGATCTGCGGCACTCAGGTTTGCAGCTGTGAAGAGAAAAGGCAAATATTTACCTTGGGATTTGCATTGGGTGGAATAGCACAATGGGTTATTTGTCCATTACTAGAAATGTATTGGTTGCAGCAATTGTCACAACCTAGTTCACGGAAAGGCTCAGAGGAAGTACATGTGAAACATGCATACATAAGGGCATATCACACCTAGCATATCCATGTCTCTACATGATGGATGACATCACCCTAAACTACTCATCCAAATCATACCTAAGGCATTTGACATCATGGCAGCACCTCTTCCGCATACTGACTTCACTACATATGTCACTCTATGTGATAACAATCACACTCCTCACTGAATGCCATTTGGAATTAGTTGTGTGCTAAGATTGAACCCATGGGCCATAACCAAAAGTCAACACTAGGGGCCAGATGTAGGAAATTGGAAAATGCAACTAGCAATTTGCAATGCAGAACGGTGTCTCTGACACCGTCTGCGAGTCGCTATGGGGTCGCTAACACCCACCTCATGAACATCAATGATGTGGGTTCCAAGTTGCGCCACCTTAGCGACTATGGGCACTCACGGGGATGGAGGCCTGCTGGGAACAGCAGACCTCCATGGACGTGACTGCTTTTAAATAAAGCAGGTTATTTTTCCCCAAGTGTAGGCCGTTTACCTGAAAGGAAAATGAGCTGCACTCAGTAATAAATGACAACAACTTCAATCTTGGATAATTTCACGGTAGTTAGTGTTCCCTTAGACCACTGGCTGTTTTGTACAGGATTATTTAGGTCCACTCACAAAGGTGAAGGGTTACAATGGGGACCCCTTCCAGTTAGCAAGTGGGTTACCATCCACTTCAAGTGGATGATAACTGCGACTCACTTTGCAACCACGTACTCGGTTGCAAATGGAATTGCCTTCCACTGTGAGTTGCAAGTAGGTCTGGAAAACCCCTTCATATTTTGCATTTGGAAAAGCATTTTGCAAATATGTTCATAATCACCAAATACATTTCAGAATAGGAAACAGACGTTTGCAAACCACAAACACAAATTAATGACATTTCCAACTTGTAAACAGTTTGCTACATCTGGCCCTAGGTACTAACTCAAGTCACAAAAGGTGTCAAGTACGTGTAACATACTGGTTGCTACAGTCCTAGGTACCCTGTTTCACAGTAACATCCCAGTCTTTGAGGGTGGTGTGGGAAGAACAACCAACAATCCCATGTTCAATGCACACCCAGCAGTGTATAGAAAGTTCAACAAGTATGTGCCTTCACACACAACACCTAGGAATGGCTAGCAACACGTTGTAGTCAGCCAAACATTTTCATATCCCAGGTCCACACATGTCAAAATGATATGACTTAGGCCAACATGACATACTATCAGTGAGACATGTTTTACAACACACACAGAGGAGGTAGAACACCCATTCTCATGATTCGACAGAACACCTAGGCCATTGCACTCAAGTCACACACACTTCTAGTTCACCTTGTGGAAGTACATGCCCCCGGAAGATCCAACCTACAGTGTACACAGTCCATCCTCAACTAGGAAGAAGCACTTGTCATCAAAGCCATGTGCCTAAGCTATCTGGGAGACTGTCAGTCTGAAATGCAGACTCAGTTCATGCCAAGTCCCTGACCAAGACTTACATTGACCAGTGTATTCCTAATGAGTCATCCCATTCCCCATTGCGGCCCAACTGGAATGACCTACAGCCCCTCAATCTGAGAGATGGCTAGGTATTGCTTTACAGAAACATAAGTCCGATTTGATATCACACTAAAACAACAATGCCAATGAACGGCCAGCCCATCAAATCATGAATTCTCTTGAACACACAGTAATCCATCATGCTTCATTACCAAAAAATGAAAATAGCACTCAGGCGACACTCACTGTAGGTATCGGGGTCGTCAAAATGTGCCACCTCTCCCACGGTGTACCGGGCAGGTCCACCTGTAAAGCATGAAAGGAAGAATATACTCAGACTGGGTAAACTGACAAATAATTTCAGTTACAATGACACTGTGTGAATATGACATGGTAATGATACACTTTCCCACATGCTCATACTGCATGGCTGACTTTGTATTCAACATTAACATTGGATGAGTCTCCTGCTACAGTTACACACCCTACTACACACATGCAGTGGCCAGGACAGTCATGTGTCGTCCAAGTTAACCCTCCATTAGTATGCCCCAACAATAATGTAATCCATACATCTCAGCATGTGCATCCCAGAGAGACATCCCAAAACTGGTTCCATGAGGACTGCATGACCACTCACAATCAAACAGGCTAGGTGGACATGTTCAACACACAGCAACCACACACACATGTGACATATGTGTGGACAACATATCTAACTTCATGTGACGTGAAGGCAACACACATGTATTGCATCATCATGGGTTTCTAATTTTCTGTCTAGCTATGGCATCTACATATGTAGGTATGTTGTTTCTACATGACTTGCTGGCCATTATGACCTGTAGAGTACGAATAGAGCCGTTAACGTGTTGCTTGTCTGACACAAATGCAACACTACATTACATACAGCTACAGGCATCTGGTATGTGTTGCAAAAATGAGCCATCTGACTGCTAGCATTGGTCTTCATACACATTCTGCAACAAATACACATTAGGGCACATATGTATACCTTTGTAGCGCAGCATTTGCATCATTTTGTCACGCAGAGAGGGGCCAAAATAGCAAAATACAGATATATGTTGCAATTTGCTGCTGTGATTGCGTGATATTTGTTGCAAAAATGGGGATATATGTGTATAAACATGGGCCTAGGTTTCCCTAGCATTACACACAGTCAGCTACTTATCTAGCAGATTGGGTAACAATCATCACATGTTCACACACATATTTCTATTATTCCCATGTAATTGATTTGTACTCACCAACATGGCCACCAATCCTGATTCCCAGGTGGTCCAGCAGGTCCTGTTCCCTGGTTATCAGATCTGCCCAGCGGTGCTTCAGTTGATGGACATTGCGCATGCTCCCGTAGACCCGGACCAGGTGATGGCGCACCTTCTCCCACCGGATTTTCCTTGCCTCCGTGTGATACCCCTGTATCACACGGCCCCCAGCCTCCAGCATCAGTGGGAGGAAATGGCTAACTAGCCATATGAATCCCCCCAATTCATCTTCACCCATCCTGGACAGGCGAGGCCTACCTGACATATTGACAGCAAGAGTAATTGCCAAATGAAATTAGAAAGTAAAAGTGGGAAATGGGGAAAGGTAGAGGTGTGAAGGAAAAGGAAAAAGGAGAAAAATAGCCCAACTAACCCCAAAAACTATGCTACCCACAACAGACTCCCACAGACAATACAAACAATCACAGGAATAGACAAAACTAGACTAAACAGACTGAGACAATGTTAGGCAACAAGAATAGATTCACAAAAAGACAAAATACAAGGGACACAGGACACAAAAGCATTAAAACACAGGACAACACCTTTCATACAACCACACAGTCTAGATAAATCTGAGACTGCAAAGTGAAAGTGAAAGTTAACTCCCAGTACAGATTTTGTAAACAGGATATCCTATTACATCACTTCCTGCAGAAAATGGACGCCGTTTTTATTTTCCTGTTATGCGTCATATTTTCACGCATACACAATTGTGCGTCATTTTTTTTGACGCATAACATTGCACATGATGCTGAGTCAAAAAATATGATATGAATATTAATAATGTTTAAATGTAAATGAGATGACCAACATATTGTCCATGTTGCGTCAATTTTACCATGCATACATCATGGGCGTCATTTTTTTCCACGTACAGTGGTGCACATGATGCTGAGTCAAAATATATGATATGAATATTAATAATTTTTTAATGTAAATGAGATGACCAACATATTGTCCATGTTGCGTCAATTTTACCACGCATACATCATGGGCGTCATTTTTTTCCACGTACAGTAGTGCACATGATGATGAGTCAAAAAATATGATATGAATATTAATAATTTTTTAATGTAAATGAGATGACCAACATATTGTCCATGTTGCGTCAATTTTACCACGCATACATCATGGGCGTCATTTTTTTCCACGTACAGTAGTGCACATGATGATGAGTCAAAAAAATATATGATGGAAATTATACTTCGATGGCTAAATATGTTAAACTTTTGGATACATTTATAATTGACTCTGCATTCTGTGCACTCATGTACATGACCAAATTATGACGCCCATGCTGTATGCGTAGAATTTTGAGCAATTTTTTTTATTATGTCTTCATGTTTTAACTTGGGGAAGGTGATTTGTCATGGTCAAACGGTGCTATGTGATACACATTTGTGGTTGGATATGACACATGTCCGTTGTTGTATGTATAGAGGGCATTCACACTGTAATGTTTAGGATACGTTAAAAAATGTATTGACCATATTTGTCAACATATTTTGGGTAATTGCTGATGGCTATTTAGAAATGGGATACCATGATTTATTCCTTCTCCAAAATTTGTGCACAATTATGATGGTGATGCTTTTATCTGTAGTCCTAACAGGGAGTGCAATAGTCACTTACAGTTTTTATGGGGCTAACCATGTCCCATTATGATTTTGTGTTTCTGATTTGTGTTGGACTTTTGACATGTAGCCCACACATGTGCCTTATGCATGTGTTTAGTTCACAAGTACAAGATTCTTGTATGTTTGGGGGGTGGTAGAGGTGGACATAGGCCCCCAGCACCCTAGGATTTGACCATCCAGAATAGCTACTGTATCCATGGGTTTTATTTATTATATTATGGCAAACCTGCAGCAGCAGGCTAATGTAAGGCCATATGGTATGAATGATTGTTGACCATTCATTCATCTCATTAGCCCATTTGACGTTTGCAGTAATGATGATTTTGAGCAAACTTGCATAACATTTTCCAATGACTATGTTTGCAAGACTCTCAGCGTTCCTGATGTGCTGATGAAAAAGATTTAGTTGTTGTCTGTGTCCCTTTTTGCATTAACTGGTTTAGTGGCATGTTACATTCTTCCTGCTCGGTTCAAAGTGGGACACAACTGTGATGGTCTACTTTCAAATATTAGGTTGATTGTATGACATATGTGTACATGTGTGTTGGAATGTGGATCCACTATCACCTGTCTGGGTGTATGTTGTCACTGTGACTTCAAGGTCTCCTCCTGAGTTAGTGGCAGCTAATGTTGTTCCAATTGTGTATTGCTCATCTCACACACTTGAGAGAAGCCATTGATGACATGGTCACGTACACATGGATGGTCCCACCCTGTCTCTGAACATGTGTGATGTGACTTTCAAATGATCTAAATTTTTGGGCTGGGTGAGAGACTGTCTCAGGTGTTTGGATCCGGCATGTGTAATTGCCACATTTGTACTCCTGTTGGCCTCTGTGTATGGTAATGTAACATGTCACATCCTACCTTCTGTGCATACATTTGTGATGTTAATTTTGGTTGTGTTGATTGTTATAGCATTCTTGCTCAATGAGACGACATTCTTCTTCAGCAATTTCAAACTAAAGGTGGTCAGAAATGCATAGGCCAAAGCATGATGTGGTGTTTGTTATCTGTGTTTATTTACAATTGTGCTATACAAGTTATTAAGATACATTAAGAAAAAAAATTGTTGACAAGCTGTTGGCGCCTACGCACTCCTGCTGCCGTGTTAGGTTGTTCCCCCTTCTGTTGCAGGCCAGCATCCTCCTCTTCGTCATCCTCAGGCATGTCTGGGTCCAGTTCAAGGAGGGGAATATTCCTTTTTACACATATATTGTGCAATATGGCACAAGTAAGTATGATCTTACAGACCATCTCTGGGGAATAGAGTAGGCTACCGCCAGTTATGTCAAGGCAGCGGAACCTTGACTTTAGGATCCCAAAGGTCCGCTCCACAATGCTGCGTGTCCTCTTGTGGGCGTCATTGTATGCCCGCTCTGCAGCAGTATTTGGGTTCCCAAATGGTGTCATTATCCAAGGCTGGATGCCATACCCCTGATCAGCTGAAAGAGAAACACAGAATGGGATCAATTAGATGTAGGAGGCACTGTTGTACGGATCTTTGATGGCAGTAGTTGTCTTGTGTTGTCTGTGACTCTTTTGTGTACTAATGTGACAACCTATGGTTGTTGGTGAAAACTTTTGCATTTATTTTTTTTCCTTGGCTGAGCAAGTGTTTGTTGCCTAACTGGTTGTCAGCAGGATGTATTGGTTTTTCCAGTACAGTGTGTCCTCCCTAGCATTGTGACTTGTGATACAGGTGTCCGTGTGTCCTCACTGGGGGTGTGATGATAGTTCCATGCAGAGTTGAAACATGAAAGTGTAGTTGAAACGTTCATATGTACATACCCAGGCCATCCCATACCTTTAAACTTATGCATTGTATTGGTGTGCAGGTTATTGTGAGACTTCCAATTAGCAAGGTGACATTTAGGCAACCACAGTCATTAATGTCTTCACATTAAGCTGTAGAGTAAATTCCAATGTGTGACAGGTTCAATGGTGACTTCAGAAACATGGCTAGTGATGTGAGTACCTCAGTGTGTTCCTGGCTAGGTGTTGCTATTGTGGTGTATGTGTTGTTTGTCCTGGAGGGTTGCTGTGCAGTGTGTATATAAGTTGGATTTTTGTACTTGCCAACAAGTAGTCCATTGCCATACCGTCCATCCTGGAAGTGTTGGTTGATGGTGCTGTGACGGAAGATGAATGCGTCATGTACACTCCCAGGATATTTAGCCACAATGTTGCTGATCAATCCTTGATGATCGACAATGGCCTGCACGTTGATTGAATGTGTGTGCTTCCTGTTGCGGTAGAGGTGTTCACTCGCAGCAGGTGGCACAAGGCGTACGTGTGTGCAGTCGATTGCACCAAGGATGTGCGGGAAGCCACTGATGGCGTAGAACCCCTGTTTTGTTTCCTGCTGCTTCTGCAGTGTGTTAGGGAAGCAGATGTGGAGGGGTGTCAGGCGAATGATGGCATCCAGTACTTTTGGCAGGAATGCAGAGAATGATGGTTGTGATATTCCACCAACCAGGGCACCAGTTGTCTGAAACGAGCCACTTGCCAGCAGGTGAAGTACGGCAAGCATCTTTGTTTCTGTTGGGATAGTGCGGGGAGTCACTAAAGTGGGGGCCAACTGCTGTTCAATATTTCTCAGCAGCTGCTGAATGGCCTGCCAGTTCAACCGGTACCTCTGGATGATGTCCCGTTCCCTGAGGCCATGCAGGGTTGTTCTTGGGCGGAATATCCTCTCCTGCCTTCTGCGCTGTCTTTGGGGTCCCTGCTGTTGTTATTGTGGCTGCTGTTGTTGCTGCAGGGCACTGCGTCTACGTGCAAGCTGAAGAAAAAGCACCTCCATGTCTCCCTGTAGCTGCTCTGCTGCTCTGCTGCTTGTTCTGTGTGTTCTGATTAAGTACAGGTGTGTTTGCCCCATTTTAACGCCTGCCCTGACCCAGGCGTTAAAATTTCACGTTATTCATGCTTCGCGTAATTTTTTTGCGCCGCCTACCGCGCGGGAGTCATTTTTGCCTGGAAGCAGAAATACGATGCACCGCTGTGTGCGTGTTTTTTTGGACGGGAACGCCTACCCTGCATGTCATTAACGCAGGGCGGGGTGCCGCTTCCAGAAAATGACGCACATAGCGCCATTTTCCTTTTGCGCCGGCTCGGGCGTCAGGGTTTAAATATTGGGCAACGTTTGCGCTGAATGTGCGTCAAAATTTTTGACGCACATTCGGCGCAACCGGAGTATAAATATGCCCCTTAATGTCCTTCTTTGTGTGTCACACATTCACTCTCTGGACTGATCCTGAGCCCTATTCCATTTCTGATGGGAGGAATACTCTATGTGGCGATCATGTGGCATCTACTCCTATGATTTCATTCACTATGACTGACCCCTTCAATTTTCATTTTTGTTTCTTTTAGCCAAAAGTTTGTTTTCACCCTCAGCACTGCAATAAATTCACTAGTCACAAACTCATTTTCTGTTGTCTTACATTTAACATTTAACAATGTAGATATGTAAGAACATGTGAACCATACAATGAAAAAGCAAGCTTCTTGTGGAAGCAGGGATATGTTACATGTACACAATCTTTAGCTCAGGATCACAACTATGACACACAAACACATGCATACAAGTGTCTTGTCTAAGAAAATATGTATTACATTGTTCCAATCATAGGCTGTCAAGATGATGGAAACATAGAAATTCATACATTTTTTATTCTTACTCTGTAAGTGATAAAATTTACAGGTACAGGCCTTCAGAACATGGAAGGAAGGGATATATGCAACTGACATTGTTCTATAGAATAGGCAAAAAAGAATTTGGTTGATGTCGTCAGCTGCAGCTCAATCGCTACCTCAAAAAAGGAATCTAGCATCACATAAAGCAATACTGAGACATATGGCAGTACAACAGCTTGTGATCACAGGGTCATTAAAATCCAGTGCTTGTGCATCTGGTGGTATGACATAAATAAATATCAGTGATGTGCCACATACACTTTGGTCTACAATGATGAAACACATTAACAGATACTTACAATTCATACAAAAAGAGTAGTTAGCCAATGTGAAGGGAAACTACAAATATATAGGGACTCATTATGAACTTGGCGGGGTACCCCACCGATAGCCACACTGATGGTCAACAGAATATCGCCAGCACACCGAAGTCCCCGCTGGAGCTATAATGATTTTCCCGCTGGGCCGGCGAGTTGAAACAGTGTTTCCGCTAGCCTGGCCAGCGGGAAACAGAGCTTTTACATTGACTCTGGCTCCCAATGGAGCCAGTGCCGATGTGGCAGTGCAACGGGTGCAGCAGAACCAGTTGCGCATTTCACTGCCCGTAATTAGGGCAGTGAAATGCAAGATTAGGTCAGGCATGGGGCCCCCTGCACTGCCCATGCTAAGTGCATGGGCAGTGCAGGGGTCCCGGGGGGGCTGAGTCACCCATCCCGCCAACCTTTCCCTGGCAGTGTAAACTGCTAGGAAAAGGCTGGGAAATGGGACTCATAATCCGCAAGGCAGCGCTGTGTGCAATGCTGCCATGTTGGATCTGAAATGCCGCCAGGCTGCAAGGTGGCGGTAGCCTGGCATTGGCGGCATTTCCACTGTGGTGTTTCTGCCACGGTCATAATAGGGCGTGCGGACCACCACTACCGCGGAGGTCCACCCGCCAGCGTGAGTCTTGCGGTCCATGGACCGCTAGATTCATAATGAGGGCCATATTGTTTGAGCACATGGTGACGCACATAAAGCATCATGGCCACCACATGTCAAGGAACAAATCCAAAGGAGTCTCCTTAACTTCCGTCCTATCACTGTGCAAGCTGCATTGGCACAGGTCTTGTACACCCAAAGTCTATGACATAAGTTCTGAGGAACAATCCATGTTCACTTAGAATGTCCTAACAGCATCATATAACTGCTGGTGTCACACTTCTGAAATGTCCACATGAAGATGCTATGGTGAAGGTACCTAAAAAACACCAAAGCAGAGTTTAGCTATGAAACCATACATATAACACAATTCACATACCAAACGTCTGGAGAACGCAGTCCATGACAAAAATCTGTCATAAACAAAGCAATATCAACAAAATGAGGATGTCTTAAATTTTTCACAACAAGCAACCTTTGCCAGATTTTTCAAGAGCTTCAGCTTACTAAAATTTTCAAGAAACATACTCCTCACATTATCACAATAACAGTTCATTGAAGAGTCAAAGTCATGACATCTCATGAGATACTTATACTCATGAGAAGAAGCTTTTGATTATATTTTAGCACGTCAGTTCCTTCCTTCCTCTTCACCACTATCATCTTCATTTGAAATTTCAGGATTGTCGTCTGGTGGCACCGCAGGCTCCCCTTTCCTCTAAGATGCAAGGGGTGTTCCTTCGCGGGGTGATGTTATGGAGCCTGCAGCAGGCCATAGTGATTCAACACACCTTCCTGGGTGAGTAGAGGAGGGCTTCCCCAGTCTTGTACAGATAGTGAAATATGGCCTTTAGGAGCCCAAAAACACGCTCCTCTGACTGCCATGTTCTTCCATGGGAGTCATTGAAGCGGACTTCCATTAGTATGGTTGGATTCCACAGAGGAGATAACAACCCAAGGATGGTTGGAATATCCTGAGTCTCCCGTTTTGTAATGAGATACAAGTGCTACAGTGACTTACACAATTCCTGATTGCAGCACCACATTGTACAGACACAATCAGAACAGATGTGATTTACCAACAAGCCAGGCCCTCTCCGGTTGTAGTTGTGACATCAGCTGGGATATGGTGCTGTTCTGCATTACAAAGGAATCATGGACTGAACTTGGGAGCCGGGCACAGGCATTGAAAATGTACATATCTGACAAGCAGACATCTAGCACATTGATAGAATGAAGTGCTTCTTGTTTCAATAGACTTTTTCACTGGCATGCAGTGGCACCAATGCAATATGGTGTCATCAATGTCTCCTACCACATGTGGGAGGCAACCAAACCCATAGAAGCCAACTTTCACATTGGCTAAATCATCATGTCTGGGGAACCTAATATAGCTGTCAATATGTTTCATGATTGCTGATAGCATGTCTTTTAAAACACCACTAAACATATGTTGTAACATACCACCAGATAGAGCCATTATATACTGAAATTACCCTGTAACCAGGAAGTGCAATACTGCTATTAGTTTCACAGTGGTTGCAATATATGTCAGATTAGTGTTTGCAGGCATGAGATCTGTCTCCAACTGACAACATTAATCTTGGATAGTTTTCCTAATCAGACAGACCTGCTTTATTATGTCACATTCTTCCGTGGTCTGAAGGTCTGTAAATGGACGGTAGACTGGAGGTTGCTAGCTCTTCCCTTTCCCAGGTACTTATTTGTAGAATCAAATGCTTTGGAACACTAGTCACTGTGTCCAGACCATTATATCTGATGAGTAAGACCAAAGTCATATGACAAAATAGTACTAACTAAAAATACATTACAACTATCACACATCAAAACTGTCTGCTACTCAAGATCCAGCTTTGATCCCCATGGATGTCTAGACATGTGTCTACCACATATATGTGCACATAACACACCTGTTTGCTTCTCTTGTGCCCCTTGATATTGTAAAGTCTGTTCCTACCACCAAAAGTACCTTCTCCAGGGGGGTACAGTGCACTGCAGTTATAAGCATCTTTGACCAGCAGTGCACTACACTGATGATTGTGTAGGAAAATCTTCACACCAAGAGATCTGTGTATAGGTTGAGATGTTACTACACATTAATAGATGCCACCAAAACTGTAGTTTCAACTCCCAAAATGGCGGATGCCTGACCTCTTTCATTAGACGTTATAAAGGAAACTACTGGCGGTGGCAGAAGTTGACCGTGTGGTGGGTGGTTTTAACCACAGTGGACACAGCCATAGGCTGACATTGTTGACTGTGATGTCGCGGCCCAATGGCTGTGCCTGTCGATAGTAGTGATCACGTATGTGGCATACATGTGCGCTGCGGTTTAGAAAATAACTCCCTTGCCTCCTCACACTGCTGCCATCAACACCTTCACCACTTCAATTGCTGTGTGCTGCATCTAGGAGCAATCATGCCAGTCCAAGCAGGTGAAAGGGCCCTTGCCTTTACTCCATAGGAGCTGGAAAAACTTGTTGAAAAGGCCTTTTGCCCATATGGACAGCTCTATGGCTCACCATAGGAAGAGGTGACTATCTTGCATACATATTTGACTATGTTCAAAACCATCCCTTCCTTCCTCACAGGCTAGAATGTGCCTCTGAGTTTCAATTAGGTATTTGGGTGCCTGCTCTCACAGTCTATGATCCATTCATAGGATGTGCAGCTTATGGAATATGGAGCCTTGTACTCTAAGTATTTCAAATTACCATTGTGTTGTGTGATGTGTGATGAGCCCTAGATCCTCCTTGTGTTGCATTGATATATCCAACAAGTACACTTTATAGCCAAACAATGATATATCTGATGATCTGATGACGGTAAATAACACAGAAAATGTATTTGCATTACAGCATGAGCTGTGTATGTATACTCATTGAGTTAGTTGAGGATGTTGTTAGCAATGTGTTAAGTCACACAAATCACTCAGTCCAGATCAGGCCTTGGGAAACTGTTGTGTGAGACTAATGTAAAACTCACTGAGCCATTCAGAGTGCCACACAACCCTGAACTCTCATATAGGATGGCCACAGGATGCACTGTTGTGCATGGAAGTGATGGAAATGTGATGCTCATGTAGGATCGGTATGCTCAGCCTGCAGAGATCAGGGCTGATCAAAGCCTTTTCATATCATGGGGAATTGCCCAGGCTGGTGCACAGTAACTGTGGCTATGCAAGTGAGGCAATGGACCTGCTCCCTGTAGAACTTCTGATCCTTGGATGTGGCCAAAATTATTCTTCAGAAGCAAGATTTGGCTTCCATGCTTTGACATTGACTACATTAGGAATGGGGCCTGAGGTAACCTCCAGACCTGGTACTTATGTCCATTGATGCAGGGGAGATCATTACATGTGAATCACTAGCTTTGTTACTTGCAACCAATCAGACCAAACATATGTTTAATGTCATATCTGTAGGAGTGCTACATATAGTAAGAGGTGTCTCCTGTGATACTAGTACATACCACACAAACCCACTAAGAAGTGGTATGAGATTCCATTACTTAGACCACATGGTCACACATCCACAGAGAAACGTTCAGTGACACCCATGCCAGTCCTTTCATTGTCACCTAAGACTTGGGGTTTAGTCTATACCATGGTAGTTGCCTGTATATAATATGTGCAGGGAGTCAATGTGCCTCAATGTAAAGGTGTGTGTACAGTCATGCAGAAGTAGTTAAGCCTTCAGAAGGTCACAATGGTGTGTTGTATTTCCTAATGGCTCACCTCACAGTACATTTGGCTTAGCCCTGGGCTACATAATGTCAGTGGGCTGGCTTAGTCAGTGTAAAATAGAAAAATAGCCACTAGGAAGTAGGTCATAGGTAATGGGCGCTCACAGTAAGTCCATGCAGTCAAGTTCATAAATTCATTATGTCATGGTGCTCCTGACAGGAGGATCTTCCTGGCTCCTCCAATGTTTCAAAGGAAACTGACAGTAACAACAAACAGCTGTCAGGGCACTCAAGAAAGTAAATTTCGGAGTATGGTGATGTAATAGATCCTCTGTATGGAAGGCAATCACGCCAACCTCTGGTTCAAGATAAATTTATTTCTTGAAGCAGTTCAATCATAATAGAGAAATGTCCTTGAAAATCATATACAATTAGCCACCACAGCCAACACGTGTTTCGTCCAATGAGAGATCCCTCTCACGGACTTCATCAGGGCTGTAAAGAATGAGAACACATTTGTATCTAAGTACATGTCATCTCAGACAGACAAGTTAAGAGCAGAAGTTGTCGTGAAATTTGTGCGAGTCAAAACATGCTATATGTGACTTAGGGGGTTATTCTAACTTTGGAGGAGTGTTAATCTGTCCCAAAAGTAACGGTAAAGTGACGGATATACCACCAGCCGTATTACGAGTTCCATAGGATATAATGGACTCGTAATACGGCTGGTGGTAAA
The DNA here is from genome assembly GCF_031143425.1 of Pleurodeles waltl. Taxonomy (NCBI): domain Eukaryota; kingdom Metazoa; phylum Chordata; class Amphibia; order Caudata; family Salamandridae; genus Pleurodeles; species Pleurodeles waltl. The sequence goes on from NC_090437.1 coordinate 1,065,014,414, forward strand.
TCCGTCACTTTTCCGTCACTTTTGGGACGGATTAACACCTCCTCCAAAGTTAGAATAACCCCCTTAGTCTCCCAAGATTTGGACAGTAGAAAGTATACTACAATCCATTTATAAAGGGTCAACATCTTGAGTCAAGCTCCCCTAACTAGTAAAAACTCAACCATTTAGGAATTATATCACCATGTGATGATGTGTGTGGAGAGTTATAAATGAATATGAACGTCACCAGACTGAGAGATGTAAAGAATGTAGACCAAAGCATATATATACAGAATAAGAGAAAGAAGGAAAGAGAGAGAAAGACCTCTATCCCACAGGTATACATAATCAAAGTATCAGGAAGATCAATAGAAATAAGTATAAATGAATATAAAGTACCAGTCCTACAATAATAGGTATCCCGATCTGATGTTGCACGGAAATGTATCAAAACCTATAATTAAATGGGAACTAAGACCTCCATCAGAGTTGAGACATACCTTAAAATCAGGTGCGTCCTGTGTTCAATGGTACTCTTATCGTGGTCTAGGCAATCTGTAAAGGCAATACGTGCGAGTGACTATTGTGATGTCTAATAATAATATGAAGTCCAGCAAAATCAACCGTGCCACCACGTCAAATAATGACCAATCCGGTCTAACACTGACCTCGTGTGATGAACACAATTATTTATCACATCCCAGTTAGTACTGCAGGAATCCTAATACGTAATCTGGAATTGAAATAAAGGAAACAAGTGCCATCAATGCACCAATGCTTTTCCGAATATAGTAGGAAACAACTCAATAGAAATGCTACTCAACGTTATACTCGAGTAGTTAAGTCCACAACACCCCTCAGGAACGCTCACCTTACTTTCAATGTGCCAGTATCATTGTGGGAACATCGTAACCGTGGTCAAATCATTACACGGCGTTCCCTGTGACCGAGGACTGTCATCGTAGAACGAGCATCTGAAACAGGCGCTTTTGTTCGTGATCACGTTATTATTAACGACATAGAAGAGGGACTACAGACAGTGCTCTGGTAAAAGAACAGGCGCCATCTTGAAAGGGAGTTGTTATAAAATAAAAGACCAGCGAACAAGTACAACCTATCTCTGAGCCCAAGATTGACATCTAACACTTACAAAATAGTAAAAAAACGACCATTAGTCATTAACACCAGCAAGTAAATATAAACAAAATAAAAGAAGAGAAACTAACTACTCACACGAATACTAATCAATTAAGGACATCATTACCACTGGAGCACACTAAAACCAATTAAAGCAGTCTCCGGGTTTGCCTAGTCTTAGAAACGGCTGATAATGTCTTAAGCCCAATATCTAACCCAAAGATGAAAGCAAATGTATTGATATATTAACCACTACCTAATTTGACACGAGGATGATGAAGGGGAAAACAGAGACAAGATAGTACAGCAAGTTAAATGATATGTCAACAATCATTAGTTGTACAGGACACACATAACCAAGAATCACAAGGTGTATAACCAAGAAGTACAATTCTGAGAAAATGCGTTCCTAGTAGTCAATGTATAACAGTATTATTGATAATCTACTATGATACATCCAAGTTAGTCCAAAGTGCACCCTAAATAGAAGTTTACATCTTGTTCGTAGACAAATTGATGAGAAAATATATGTGAAGCATCATACATACAATGTGCCCCGTTGGGCAAAATACAACATGTCTTCCAATAGATATAGGCACCGTTCAGCATGGAAGATAGTTAGTAAGGGAATCAACATGAAAAGAACATAAGTGGGGATTTTAATATACAGAGCAGTGAATAAATATACATACACAACTTTAATCATTATCCTATTCACCCAGAAAGTACTCCATTTCGAAATTTGTATTCAGTCCATCTTCTACCGCTCTGAGTTTTAAGATCCAATGGCATTCCCTTTTTCTAAGGGCTAACTCTCTGTTGCCTCCTCTAGGATCTTTATTGATACAGTCAGTGTAGGCCATGACCAGGCTTGTGGATAGTCAATGAATGACTCCAAAAGTATGTATTTATTGTCCTGTACTTATCACCATGTGTGCTTTACACATGTTGTGTGTTGACAATTAAAAAATGACGGTGCGAGGTGTTTTCAAAATGTGTGTTAAACAACTTGTTTCCATAAAAAAAAGTTCACTCTTCATTTGTCTATTGCATCCATTAAGGTCAATGCCCATCAGAAGAAAGGGATTTGGAGAGACATCACCAGAGAGGTGTGGACCCTGGCGGTCTATTGCCGGCAGAGCTTCAACTGTCACAAAAGGTGGGAGGACCTGAGAGCTGGGCCCAGAAGATCACAGAGGTTCAGCTAGGGCTGTACTTCAAATGAGGGCAGGCCACATGCTGGACCCTCACCTTCTGTTGTCCTGCATACTGATGGTGGTGTACCCTGAGCTTGATGGACATTTGAGAGGAGCACAACAGCTAAAATGTATGCATACATACTTGTTGCATTTACAGGTTGATGTGTTAGAGGCAGCCATTTCCCAGGAATGCTGGAGATGGCCAATGTACAATACAGAAGATGAGTTATTGTATGTGTAGGTATGGTAGTTTGTGCATGGTGATATACCTTACCTATTGTCCTATTGACTAGGGATATAACAGAGTGCAGTCCACGCCACTGCCAATATACTCTCTTGGGCAGACACATGGCTGAGTGCAGTGATCAATCTTCTCATGTTATTTCATGTTTTGGGTGTCACTTGCAGCCAACATTCAACTTGTCTTCAGTGTGTCAGCCCCAATCTCAAACAACATGAGGTAATAGACCCATCTACTCAGCCATTTGTTTGTTCAGAGGAGTATATTTGCATCTGTACCCAAAAAGACCACTGGTCTTCAGTGTGTCAACACTGCTGGTGCCTCACTACTGTCTTTCATGTGATGGGGTCCGTCATATATGAAACATAGCATACATTGTCCTTTGTGTGCAGTCCCTGAGCAATACTTGCCCATGGTAAGTAGGGAATGTACAGTAAAATGATTTGGGAAACATCACTGTTGGCATCAGTGTTTGTGCCTATATGTTATCATGTGTACCTTGCACTTTTGTAGTAACTTTTCCATTACTGTTTCATACATGATCTATCTGTCTCCATGGGATGATGTCTTATTCCATCACATACTGTATGTGTACATGTCAAAATCACTTTGGAAAATAGTTTAATATGATGGGTCATACCGTTCATGTCATACCACAGACAGGAGTGTATCAACATTGTTTGTAGGGTCACACATACCCTGACCCATTATCATGAACAATTGCAGAAACAATGAAACATGTGACAGGTAGACCTACAGTAATTACTCACAATGTGTACTCCCATGCCATTGATGTTGAATCATTTGACTAAGTGCTTTGCATATGTCAATTGTTGAGGTTCATTACCTGACTGTTGACATAAATCAGGGAGTGACATGCAGACATGTTGGAATCATGTGTGTGTGTGTGTACACTCAGTAATCCAATGGAATCTGTGTTTGCATCACAAAAGGGTACAGAGAGGGGCCTCTCATTGACAAACATGTGAAAGGGGCTCTTCAGATATTGGAGATTCCCTGAGCCACAACATTCAATGGACTATTGCCTTTTAGCTATACAATGTTACAAGGGTGTTCTCAGCAGTAACAAATGGAACAACTGATTTCTCTAGGCCTAGCTGATTTATTGTGCTGCAGATATTTGTAGGCAAATCTTCCAGGGATTTTGACCAGATTGTCTCCAGTGGACTTTTCCTTGCAGGATGTCTTATCCAGCAAAGCTGCATAAGTACAACTTCCATTAGACTATTTAGACAATTTACATATTCTGAAGTTACCATGGGTGAGCTTTTACAGTGTGTCATGAATGTTTCGATGTCACCTTCTGCTGGCTACTGTACACCTTACTGCAAACTTGCTGGATTATTTGCCCATTGTTTCATCATGATGTGGTATTTTGTATATCCCCATTTGCTGATTGCAGGACCTTGTGTGGAATCTGGGAGAATGTCCTTGGTATTGCCATTATTTCTGCTGCCAACAGGTTAGTGATGGGTGCTACATGAGCCAAGACATTGAAGGTGACAAGGTCTCCTACTTGATCCATGGGTATTGTGATTGGACAACTTCACTCATACAATTGTGTGAAAATGTTTACAGTTCATGTAGCATTCATAGGTGCAGTGTTGCTAATGTTGAAGTCACTTTGGATAACCTAGTGGCTAGGGGTTACTATCCATCATGGTAACGTTTTGTAATCAAAGCTGCTGTTCAAGTGTGTTCAGGCACATGGACTGACCCTATTTGTATTTGTCATGTCAGTATCATCACAGGCAAGTGAAGCTGAGAGGACCAATATCTGTGGGGAAGCAGCTGTCCATAGTATCTCCGGTCAAGAAACATCAGACAAGGAGGGACCCAGAGGGTCAGGGGAGTGCATGGAGGAGACCAGCTCCACATCATTTTGTCTGAGTTGATCCTCCATTGGAAACTTCCTAGAGGTGGCAGAACACTCAGGATCTACACTTGCTCCATCCTTGTCTGCCACCCCCAGTTCCATCTCCACCCACCCTGTTGCTCCCTACTTTATTGGCTGGGCACACTGCCCCAAGAAGGTAGCCATCTCCTTCATGCCAGGCACCTCAGTCCCTGCCCCTGTTACCCTTGCTGCCCTAGGAAAGGAGGTTATTGTATTGACCTCCTGAGGAGCATCTATGTGGGTCAGACTACCATTCTGAATGCCATCCACGTATAAGACACCCAGCTCCAACAGTTGGTTGCATACCTGGAAGACGTTCACAGTGCAATGCCTGGCCTACAGAGATCTTTTTAGGCTCTGGCCTCCTCCAGTTCCAATTTCCTTATTCCCATACCTGTCCAAACCACAGTCACCCATATGCATGCACACATGTCAACAGCCACAAGAGGCACACATAAACACAAACACCACAAGACTCTCAAGCATGCAAACACTGAACACTCATCCCACAAACAACCACCACCACATCCACCATACCCCCAGACACCAACCCAAAACCCACAGACACAGCCACCACATCCACCATACTCTCAGGTACCACTCCAACACCCACAGACACAGACACCAAACCCCCAGATATCACCCCAACACCCACAGGCACAGCCGCCACATCCACCATACCCCCAGATACCACCCCAATGCCCACAAACACAGCCAGCATATCTACCATATACCTAGACACCACCTCAACACTCACAGACACAGCCACCATATCCACCATGCCCCTAATACTACCCTAACACCATCAGAGATGCACCCCTCACACCATACCACCAGACACCACACCCACAGACATATCCACCACTCCCACCTCACCCATCACAGCCATGTCACAGCCCACCAGGAGAAACAAATGTCCACACTCAAACAGGCAACAGATGCAAACATACTTCCGACACACACATCAGCACCAACAACACCCAAAGCCAAACCTGACACAAGCACTTACTCAACCTCCCAACCCCTACTCCCTATTGAATACCTCTCCCCCATCTCTCCCAAAGAACGTTTCCTATTTGGCTTGCCCATATCCCTGTGAACCCCCACTCCTAAAGCAAAAAGGACACTGTTCAAACCCCAACCCATCCTTTCCATGTCCAAGTCCATTCCTGTGGTACCTGCACCCCCAGACCCAGCCATGCCCAACTCAAACCCAAAAGAAGCCATCCCCTACCAAAGGGAAGCTGACCCCTCCTAATACCAAACCCACTGATCTCAAACCCAATGTTACGCCAGCCAAGGATGATCATTGAGATTCCTGGAATGCCCACTAGATGCCTCTTCCTGTGGCAGTTCCTGTGGCAGTGGTGTGTGAGACTTTGGAACCAGTCCTGGAGTCAGACAGGACAGGGAATAATTTTGATGGATGCATGTGTGGGATGTAATCAAATAGGGTGGCATTGCATTGGATGTTGTTTCATATGGTAAGTATTTCTTATTGGATTGGCCACTGTCAACAACTATAGGGTTACATTTTTCCCCCTGATGTAGATTGGACATTTGTTTAATGTGTGAAAGCTAGAGGTTTGTTTGTCCACACTTGGTCGGTGTTCAATTGTGTTACCTTCCTATACATTTGAATGGCTATATGTCCATTCTAATGTGTGTACCTTACACCTACTTTATCTAATTGTGTGACCCATGATGTTCCTGGTGTATTTGCTTTCTAGACTTGCACTTACACATTTGCCACTTGGGCATGACACTTGGTTATACTATTGCTTGTCCCTGATATTCATCAGGCCACTGTGCAAATAGTGTTTTTGAGGCATGTGCAAAGTTAAATGTGTCCCAGGGCAGCATCCTTCCTTGGGTCCTGCTGATGCCACCAGACCTACTGTGCAGGGACTGTTTACATTGTGACCTTTGTATGTTTGTCACACAAATGATTCTGCATCCCATTTACCTTACATGCTCTTGCAATGTGAGTGATATGTGTGAGCAGGGCACAAGTCATAAACAACTAAGTAGGGGGACTACCAGGTGGACTACAGTGACATCACAGCATGTGACATTGTATGTGGCATTACAGGAAGTGACCTCACAGGAAGTGGCATGATAACCCATGACTTTACAGGAAGTAACATCATAAGTCGTTAAATTAGATCTAAAGACCTCACACATATCTTTAGTAGGTCTATCATGTGTAAATTTGAGCACAATATGAGTATACATAGAAAAACTCCTCGCAAGAAACACCTACCTGACGCAAGGTAATGCAATGCAGGGCAATGTGCTGCTTTGCCTTCGTGTTTTATTTTTTAACAAATCAACTCAACAAGTATTTCTCTTAAAATCCCAAACTAGTTTTTCCTCAGGATTGCACCAGAAAAGAGATGCAACAGTAATGCAGAATCTGTGCCTCAACTTATACATTTGTTTTTAAAAAGTCTGCCACAAAGAAATCAGCAACAAGAATAAACAGGACAGTAAATCTGTCCTGCTTAATTGGTTGCAAAGTCTGAATTTTAAAATATCTTAGCAGGTTAAGGCACCTGCTGCAAAGGCTTTTGCGTTCCTTGTAAATCTGAGAGAATATTAACAATGGGCAGAATTAGGGGAGGGCGGGATGCTCCGCTCCGCTGGTGGAGCTAAAGGAGTTTTTGGCACTTCACGCTCTGCTTGGGGCATGGAGTTCATCGAAAAACTCCACTAGCCCCACCAGCAGAGCAGAGCTCACCTGGTGTGCACTGCAGCCCAGTTATGAGCAACACAGCACAAGCACAGATTGCGCTTGCACTGTGCAGTCCATAACTGGGCTGCAGTGTGTACTCTCGTCCTGACCGATGTTGGCACAGCAGCATGGAGCTGCTGATGGCACCAGCTTCGATCCACCAGGCCTCCCTCAGCTGCTCGGGTCAGCCTGGGAGCAGGAGGCAGAGGAAGGCAGAGCACCAGGCCGCTGTGGAGAAAAAGAGGAGAAGAGGACACCCCCGGAGAACCTAGGTAAGTCCCCATCAAAGAAGGACTGAAACAGCAGCTTTTGCTACCTACGGCCCTGGCTGGAATTCAGGCCAAGGCTGTAGGCAGTTCAAGCTTCTGTTTCAGGCCTCTTGTACGCCTACCTGTCCCGGTGTGCAGTGTACACAAGGCAGGTCGGTGAACAAGAGGCCTGGCAGCTTTTGCTGCCTACGGCCCTGGCCTGAATTCAGACCAGTGCCATAGGCAGCAAAAGAAAGTTGCTGGTTTAGGCCTCTTGTGCACCATTCTGCCCCATCTGTCGTACACAGGGAACAGGCCAGTGCACAAGAGGCCTGAAACATCAGCTCTTACTGCCTACAGCCCTCTCATGAATGCACTCAATCTCCGAAGCACTAAACAGGGTTGGGCCTGGTTAGCCAGGCCCGACCCTGCTTAGAAAATCTGAGATCAGGTGCATGCAGTACTCCGCAGGTCACGGAACTCCGTCCCAGTGGAATTCCACTGAGTTTTTAATCAATTCTGCTGAATTCCGTGGAGTGGAACTCCGTGAACTCCGTCCTGGTCTAGTATGAATACTGTGGAGGTTAACACATTTGCTGGAAAGATCTTTGGTTTGTCTAGTGCCCCTTTTAACTCAAAGTAGCATAGATGGTTAATGTATCTCTACATCATGTAAAATGTAAAGGACATAATTTTATTTTATGCATCTAGATAAGTAGGTTACTGCTTTTAACACAGAGATACTTTTGTTACTTGCAGTTCAGAAATTGTATTCCTTCTAATGTAGCACAGTGAGCTATGAAGGATGATATGTGACTCCTACACATTGAAACCCTCACTGCCTTATAAAATATATCCTGAACATTGATGTACTAACTTGTGTGAATGAATGTCAATGTAAAAAGTGTGTTAAAACTGTGATACCCTGCATTTTGATGAGCAGATCTATAACAGAAATAAAACAATATCAGTATTTAAATAGTTTTTTGTGTAAATATTGGGACAGACCAATACGTCTGACATTCTTGCAGCGGTGCATGCATATCATTGATATAAAGGGACTGCACAAAGTCAAACTGTGCCTCTCTTAAGTATTTGTGAAGTGCTAACAAGCTGTGAGCCTTTGTTTCCCCTCCACTGCATTTACATCTAGATGTTATGCTCCAAATAGGTGTGAGGCAGGATACTCCAACAAAAGGAGACCTGTAGGCCCTTTAAATTTGGCCGTTGTTATGGGTCCAGCTGGAGCTTGAATTATGAAAGCGCCTTCCTGCCTGCACGTTGTTGCTCGGATTGAAAGCAGACAATGTGCAGGTGCTGCTGTATGTGTCCTGGTGACTGAAACGTTCACCGAGACACATTCAGCCTTTTACAGGAGGGCCCAGCTTCTTATCGGCAGGGAGTAATGCATTCACCCTGTGAACATAGTGGGTGGACGCCGTCCACCTGTGTGTACCTCCAACTTGTGCCCTATGTGTGAGTCCATTACAAGGATTTTGCAGGGAAGGTGGGTTTGTTGATGACACATCTAGGAAGATGTGTATGGTCTGTCACAACTGGCCATGCTATGTGAACACTATGAGGGTGTCACTTCAATTTGCAGGTGTGATAGTGATGAGAATTTGCTGTTGTGTAATACAATGTTATGAGCACATCATTATCTGGGATGTATACACATATCAAGTTTTGTAGAGTGTGGCAGGGCAGTGTCAGTGACCTCACCAAAGGGGGTGCCATGGGGCTGTGACTGTGACATATGTTGTATACAACTTCAAACTGGTTCACATAGCATATATTTGGGCAACAGAGCACAACCCGCATCCCACATCAATGGCAGTCCATCGGGTTGATGTGGAATTGGAGAAAATGGGTGTTTGTCTCACTGTCAGTTGCATCCATGACAGCATTGGTTTTGTGAAACCATCGAGCAGCCCAAACAGCAGCAGGACATCTAAGATCGGCTCCATGATGGCACTGCCTACCGGTGACTTTCAGCCTTATATCCCTCCATTTCTGACACAACATATATGGTGGTTGGACCACCACAGTCACGTCAGTGGAAAGCAACATCGTGATTGAGACAGCAGTTACACTGGCAGTCTGCCTCTGAAAGACACATTGGCCTATCTTGTCAACACCCTGGTCTAGATTTGTTGATGGTGTGGACAGCACTGTGGCAGTCTTTCGTCTATGTAACAGCATGTATCATAATACAGTGGTCAGACCAACAACACAGCAGCAGTCGGACCGCCGCTGCAGCCATGGTGGTCCCCAGACAGCTAAACCTGTACTCAGGTCCTTCAGCACCCATTGCCCATATATTCCTTTCATCGTTAACCTCATAAATATGTGTGTGTGTGTGTATGTGTATGTGTGTGTACGTGAATATGTAACATATGTATAAAACTATATATAAAACATATTATATATTATAAGTATTTAACATCTTACAATACTGAGCAGATTTTTAAAACAAAATCCTGCTCTACCAATGTATACTTATCTATATACTTACCCAATAATGCATGGTAAAGGCATGCATGGTAAAGGTAAATCAATCAATCAATGCTTGTAAAATGCAACTACTCACCCGTTAGGGTTTCAAGGCACGGGGAAGTGTAGCATTCACCTGTGAGGTGGTTCTTAAAAAAGCCACGTCTTCAGTTCCTTTATGAAGCTGGGGAGGGAAGTGGTTTGACTGGTGTGGAGAGGAAGGGCTTTCCGGGCGGTTGCTGTGAGGTAGGAGAAGGAGCATCCACCTGTTGCGGTTTTCTGGATGGGGGGTGCTTCTGTGAGGGAGAACTGGGCTGACTGTGGGGGACTGGTAAGTACATGGAGGTTGAGTCGCTGGTTGAGGTAAGCTGGTCCGGTGTTGTGGAGGGATGTGTGTGTATGGGTGAGGATCTTGAGGGTGATTCTTTTCTCTACGGGAAGCCAGTGCAGTGTATTCAGGTGTTTAGAGATGTGGCAGTGTCGAGGTAGGTCAAGGACGAGTCTGGTGGCAGCGTTCTGGATGTTTTATAGTTTGCAGGTGAGTTTCTTGTTGATTCCGGCGTAGAGTGTGTTGCCATAGTCCAGTCTGCTGGTGATGAGGGCGTATTTGAAAGTCTTTCTATGTTTGAGGAGGATCCATTTGAAGGACTTGCGTAGGAGGTGGAGGGTGCGGAAGCAGGTCGAGGTGACTGGGTTGATTTGATGGTTCATGATAAGATTGGAGGCCAGTATGATCCTGAGGTTGCAGGCTTGGCTGGTGAGTGGGCACCTGTTGTCATTCCACGCGTTGGGTTAAGGGCCCATGATGAGTACTTCTGTCTTGTTTGCATTGACTTGCTGTTTATCATCCAGTTGGTGACTGCTTCCATGCCTTCATGGAAGTTGGGTTCATTTGAGAGGAAGAGGATGAGTTTGGTGTCGTTGGCATAGGAGTTGATGTTGATTCTGGACCTTCTGATGATGGTGGCTAGCGGGGCCATGTAGATGTTAAACAGCGTGGGCTGAGGGAGGATCCTTTGGGAACTCCGCAGGTGGTGGGTGTGGGGTCTGTGAGGAAGGGGGTGAATCTCACTCGTTGAGTTCTGCTGGAGAGGAAGTTTTGGATCCAGTCGAGGGCTTGACCCTGATGCCCGCTTCGTGGAGTCTTCGTATCAGGGTGGGATGGGAGACTTTGTCAAAGGCCGCCGAGAGGTCTAGCAGGATGAGCGCCGCCATCTCTCCCTTGTCCCGCAGGGATGCGGATGTCTTCTGTTACAGCTAGGAGGGCTGTTTCGGTGCCATGGTTTTTCCTGAATCCAGAGTGGGAGATGTTGAGGAATTTGCGGTCTTCTAAAAATATGGCAAGTTGGCTGTTGATCGCTTTTTCGATGACTTTTGCTGAAAAGGGAGTTTGGAGATGGGCCTGAAGTTTTTGAGATCGGTGGGGTCTGCCGAGGGTTTCTTGAGGAGGTGTGTTAAAGGCATTTGTGATAAAGGCATATGGCAATAAAGGCATGTATGTTAAAGGTGTATGCTTTGATGAGACTGCCTGGAAATATGTACAGCCAGTAGGAGTAGATCATGCTTTTCAGTGGCTGTAATGCACACAATCAGTTCACTCCTCACTTCATGTCATCGTCAGATGCAGGTTGTGGTTGTGGTAGGTGACTGGATAAGGTAATTGATGGACTCAATGAGAGTGGCCATGTGGCTACTAGTTAGCAGGAATCAGGAGACAAAGAATTATTGGTTAATGCGTTCCATCTCTTGATCCCTGAAGATGCTGAGCAATGTCACAGAGTATGAAATACCCATAGATAGAGATCTAAAGTTGCTTTCAGGAAAAGGATTCAATTTATTCAGAAGAGTGAGCTGACACCAGACCATCTTTGCTTCTATAGCAATGTGTTCATTGAGTGTGAGATTTGTGTCAAGCCAAATAAAAGTGACTTGGCATATGATGAAAATTTGGGTTGAAAGCCATCGAAATTCATGTTAGTGAGCCAGTTTTGTACCTTTTGTTTGTTGTTCTTGACAAACAATAGGAAGTCTATTTTGTGCGAGTTGGCATTGGGTAGGTGCTAGACATCCAGGACTGGATGATGTGCAGGCAGTGTTTGAGGCAGTTGAAGCGTAAAACAGAGGAGAGTTTTAAGTAAAGTTGCATATCATCAGCGAATTGGGGATCTTCATGCTGTTTTCTTAGCTATAATACAATATTCAGCTCATAAAAAGAGTATACATCATGGGCCTGATTCACAAAGGTAAAATTTGCAGTTTGGCCTAAATTTAAATCAAATATCTATGTTTATCTATGTTTATGACTTTGGGAATTCACAAAGGGCATTTATGAGCACTATATTTAGGCCTGCACTTAGAATAGCAGAATATGTTGTTATTGAAAGCCAATAAAATGAAGTCAGCAGAATGGGAAGTTTTCGATGAATGGTTCTGGGCTGGTATAGATATCCATACAGCCAGTGAAATAAATGGTCATGTGCATAATGAACTTCAGCCTTTAGAAATCCAGAAATGTCCCTATGTGCAAGCCAGGGCCCGGAAATGAAAGGAGGTGGAGAGCAAGCAAGCTGTACCCACTACAGACATTTATCCATCTATAACCTTGTTGTTTTTGCATTTGATGCCCTAACTGTGGTGGTTATGCCTAGACGTGGGTCCCTAGCACCACTGGAGCCAAGCTATACCCTGATGAAGTGCCCATAAGAAGAATGACGCCAATCCTGCATTGCATGTGTTTTGGTTCAGGAAGGACCTGGCCTGGCAGTTTAGGATGAACTGTTTCCATGAGGAATAGGATCAAGACTTATTTGCAGAGAGCTGGGACTGTTGTGATGTTCGTCGTTAGGCACATACCCATGCTTTTCTTTCTTATTTTAGTTTAGGCCTGAGGCCTGTGATCCTTCACTGAGTTAATCTTGCATCAAAGCTGCATATGATAGGTTCCCGGGTATTGCTGGCTTAGAAAGTACAGTGTCTTCCGAACATGGAAGGGGACGTGTTGTCACATCAGGGCAGTTCCTAGAATAAAAAAATGTTTATTATAAAACATCAGGCTGCCTTTCTATCCTTAGAGGAGACATTCCAGTCAGATCACCATCTTATGCTGTTTGTAGCCTCTGCAGTTTCAGCAGAAGCCTGTTTCTTCCTCTTCTGTCATGGAGAAGGATTTTCAGCAGACTACCCGACCTCTCTGTTACCTTCAGCACAGGTATGGGGCTAGTGCTACACAACCAGGACTAGATTGGTAGATTAGGGCTCTCACTGCTACTTGCTCTCATGTAGGAATCTTAGTAGTGTGTGTAGGAATATTGGTAATGCTATTGTGACAAATAATCACCTTTATGCCTTTTTACGTAAAATGCATTTGCTTCAATAAATCCTATTGAACCCAGATATGCTTCTGCTTGTCATTATATGTATGAGACATGTGTAACTGAGAGAGCAGGGCATGATCTGTTTCCACCACGACTTCTGTGAGGAGTCTAAAAGTGTCATGCATCACTTTTACCATGAGGTGCTGCTAGCTAGCCAAAAGGGTTAGGCCAACAGCTGCCACACGGTTTGGGATAGGACTTCGTCCCCCATACTAGGTAATCCTGCTGCCAAAGATTTAGAAGTCTCATCATTTTGATGAGGGTCTCATGACAGGTCCAAATTGAGGTGGCATGGTGGGCAACAAATGATGGCTTGGGATTCAGCCCCAAGCAATTGCCAGTGGCTGAGATTAATTCAAACATTCCAACCATCAACCTGGCTATGAACAATTTCTCCACACATGTGGGGTAAATTTGGAGTCACCAATTAGTAATCAGAATATGTCTCATAAATAAATGTGTCCTTATCAGGCCCTCAGCTGTACTTGTGAACATACATGGGATAAGCTAAAACTGATGTAGTACATCATGGAACATTGCAAAGTGTAAAAGCCACTAATACTGCAATTACAGATCTTCAAAAACAGAAACCTTAAAAGGACATGCAGACTCACAAATCCTAGGTTTGAGGTGGCACATTCTGGTTGTCTGAGGTAACGTTCTAGCCAGGCAGAACCTACCACTCACCTCAGAAGTGGTTGATCATATTCACTGCATAACCTGCGCACAGAGAAGTCAGGCTTATCACAGGGACAATATGAAAGACGATGGCACAGCACTACCACACAACAATCACATTGAGCGCCATAAAAGAGGCTTCCCACGAGGTGTATGTAAATTAAGTTTGTATTTAACACACACATTAATTAATTCAACATAAACATCATGTAAATCTGGGCATCAATCACATTTAGAAATATAACTAGTAATACTAGGCCCAACTGTGTTAATCTGACATTAGAAGTATGTACACATTTGAAAAAATAATACTTCCCCTCCCACTACCCTCATGAGGAGCAACCATGTTGGCAGCACGAGATCCAGCCGAGCAATCACCTCAATTCAATATCAGTTATAGGATGCATCGCAGTTCCCAATGATAGCAGCAAGTTGTACACACAGAGAATATCAGCACCTTTAAGTTATCTCTGCGTCTTACGTCACACAGGTAAACTTCAATGTCAATCATAATAGTAAACAATGTTCCCAGGAAATCACTCCCACAAGCTTGCTCCATCCACTACGTGGTGCCATGGATATCAGGCAAGCTAGTAGACATGCGCTCACCCACACTCGCCTCCAACATTCTAATGTGGTGCTCTGACATTCGGCAGGTGAGTTGTCAATGATTTTGCATAACCCTCTTGGACCCAAACCTTCCTCCATCCTCCAACCAATTCCTGCCCCCAAGAGCTAGAGATGTAGTAACCTTTTCCCACTTTGTAGGCCACTTGCAGCTGGTGGTTACACTTATTTATGATCCTAAGGAAAAAGAGTGGGCAAGAAAAAGAGATTGTTTGATCAGGCCACAGTCGACAAATGAAGGTTTGGTCACAACTCTGGTAGTTCACTCACCTGTCGCATAGGCTCTAATTATTCTAATGAGACTACTGGATTTTAATGGCAGAACCACCTGCGGTGTGGGGGAATGAGTATAACCCACTACAGGTGACACCTGTCGGTCTAATCTGGGTTTTGCTCCGGCTAACTAGCAGTGCCTCATCTCCATCCAAGAGGAGGGATGATTGGGCAGGCGAGCAGATGACCCAATTGATTCCTCAGGGAAATTGTGGTCACTCAGATTGCATCCGTTTCTCTCAGTTACATTAGTCTCACATATGCAAAGACTGTCAGAGGCAGTATTTGTTTCAATAAGGTTTTAACGAAGCAACTCCATCTTATATAATAAAGCATGTACTGCAATAACCAGGACAATGAAACATGACAGGATAAAAAGTGTGACTAGGAGAATGAAGCATAAAAATAACGCTACCATATTGTCACTAGAATCAGTAAAGTAATTCCTACCTACGCTATGTTAGAGCACAGCATGTTAAGCTCTAGTTCTGCCCTGCAGGTTCTCCTGGGAAGACATCATCACCCATACCTGAGCAAGAGGCCTGTAGCCTACAGAAGAAGCTGTAGTAAAGTGTTCAGCAATCAGCATACAGTCGTGGTCATCTGGCTGGAATCTCCCTCGCCTTAGGCCACGGACCCCAGTCTTCAAAGCACAGGGGGAGGGTAGCATTGGGACACACACTGTTCACGGTGATGCCCAGCCAAGCCAAGCACTCCAATCCACAAATAGTTAACAATTCTGTGCCTCCTAGAAACAGAGGCACCATGGCCCTCATTATGACTCCGGCGGGCGGCGGAGGCCGCCCGCCAGAATTCCGCCCTCCGTAATACCGCTCCACGGTCAGAAGACCGCGGAGGGTATTATGAGTTTTTCCCTGGGCTGGCGGGCGGTCTCCAAAAGACCGCCCGCCAGCCCAGGGAAAAACTCCCTTCCCACGAGGATGCCGGCTCGTAATAGAGCCGGCGGAGTGGGAAGGTGCGACGGGTGCTGTTGCACCCGTCGCGTATTTCACTGTCTGCAAGGCAGACAGTGAAATACATTTTGGGGCCCTCTTATGGGGGCCCCTGCAGTGCCCATGCCGTTGGCATGGGCACTGCAGGGGCCCCCAGGGGCCCCACGACTCCCCCTCCCGCCATCCGGTTCCCGGTGGGAGAACCGCCAGGAACTGGATGGCGGGAGGGGGAGTCGGAATCCCCAAGCCGGCGCAGCTTGCTGCGCCGGCTTGGAGGATTCCTTGGGGGCAGCGGGAAACCGGCGGGAGACCGCTGGTTTCCCTTCTCTGACCGCGGCTAAGCCGCCGCGGTCACAATGCCCCGCGGGGCACCGCCGGCCTGTCGGCGGTGCCTCCGCGTCCAGCGGCCCTGGCGGTTACAAACCGCCAGGGTCGTAATGAGGGCCCATGTCTGGGGAGTGATGACTTGGGCCTCCTCAGGCATGTTGGTTGCACACGAAGAGTTACCAAATCTGTACCACCCTGAAAGGAAGCACAACATAGGGTGGACAATGGCTTGAATCACACCAGACTATTCCAATCACTCACTAAGAGTTACCAATTTCTGTGCCCTTCTGGGATGGCCACAATGTCTGGTCCTCTATAGCCTGAGTTGCACCAGATGAATTCGATCACAGAAGCAAAGTGACCAATGCAGGGTCTCCCTGGAATGAGGCACAATATCTAGTGAGGGATGACTTGAGTTGCACCAGACAATACCACTTTCACATGAAAATCTTACCAATGCAGCATCTCCCTGGAATGAAGCACAATGTCAGGTACACGATGACTTGAGTCAAACCAGGAAATTCTGCTCACACACAAAAAGTTACCAATGCAATGCCTCCCTGGCATGAGGCATAACGTTTGGTGCTCAATGACTTGAGTTGCACCAGACACTTCCAAACACATGATCAGTTCCAATCCTGTACCTCCCTAGAATGAGGGTCAATGTCTGGTGCGTGATGATTTGAGCCACATCATCAAAAACACACAGACCCAAGTTCAGCAGTGGAGTATGAGGTAGAATGCAACACTGCCCTGGGTCTGCCCCACCTCCGAGGGTCGCAACCAGTGACACAGACACCACACACAATAATCATGCAATCGGGTGTTGCATGAGAGAAATGCATTATGATTGACAAAAGCAGGCCATACGGGGTCCCACAATCAATGAGTCCACTCACTACCAACCAGACGCTTATGCATGATTTGGCCCCATCATGAAGGACCACCCTGTTTCAGTGCGGATAGGTGTATTACTTAGTTCTACACTTACACTGCTGCTACCTAGTGGAATCCAGCAGATGCTGTAGATGTGCAGGAGGGCACTGCTCTTCAGATGACACAGGTAGAGGATGTAGGTCCCTTGCAGGAGGTCTTTGATGTCACTGCAACTTCCACAAAGAACAGGGGGCAAGCCAATAAGCCCTTCAAGAGTATACTTTAGAGTGCCACATTGCAGCAAGCTATTTGTCCAGGCCAGCCATGATGCAGGAAGGGTGTACAGCCCCCTTCTCATGGCAGTAAATACTCCTGTGAACAACAGATGTCTCTGTCAGTGTGCACCATGCACTTCAGGGCCTCCTTTCCATGTTCCTGTAAGTCTATCTCTATGTCGCTGAAGTGTGGTACCACTAGTTATAATGAAGTGTGCCTTTGAAGTTGGGGCAATGAAATACAGATCTTTAGTGGGGCTATGATCTGGCTCAGAGAGGCTAAGTGTCAAAATGCCTCCCTCCAGTCTATCCAGGCAGGCCCTTAAATGGTAGAGGTCTGCCGTTTCAGTTGCCTAGGTTTTAGAGCATTCTCTGGGGAATGCACAGATGTGTTTTTGCCCCAGCCTTGAGAGGCATGAAGCTTAATTAAAAAAGGTACACAAACGGAATTTTAGAACATAGAAATGCCCACTTTCCAAAAGTTACATTTCTAAGACATTTCTGGCAAAGCCACCTTTACCACTTGAAAGGGCTTGTCATTGTGAATTCAATGATAGAAAACATGAGGATGTTCCACTGCAATCCACTATTAACTTTCTCCCATATTAACCTATAGGAAAAGCAGCTCTGGATGGTAGTGAAAACACACATGTGTATTCTTCAATCCCAGGTGCACGCACAAGCCTGCAGGGGCAGGCTGGACATGTACTGGCAAGCTGTGCCAGGCTCAGTACATATATGATAACACCAATGAGCAAATGTGTACATACTGGCAAGCGCCGGTTCCTAGCAGATGTTGCAATTGCTTGCACACTTTACTTTACCATTATACTTACAGTGGGAAAATGCCCAGGACCTTGTTATGCCATTAATTGTGTTTGACCAATTACTTTGTGTTTCACCACTGTGCATATTAGTTGTTCAATGTTCATCAGTAGCACATTACATGTTGTATTCAGTTTAGCTGCCTATTGGCTTTAACGTGGCATTAGACATTACATTCTGTATTCAGTTTAGCTGTCTATTGGCTTTAACGTGGCTTTAAACATTACATTTTGTATTCAGTTTAGCTGGCTATTGGCTTTAAAGTGGAGTTCGACATTGCAGTTGAGACATTGCAGATGAGCTGTGTTTTTCCACATGATAGACAAAGCTGTGTTTTTCGTGATGAGAGAGTGTATATTTTGAGTTTACCTCTCTATCCAGCCTGGGAACGAGCGAAGTTTGGAGACTTGGCCATTCTCCAAACTCTTGTTCGGTTCCCCCACTGAGCCAGCATGTTTAGACTAAGGGGCCTGTTAGCAGGCTTTTTAACAGTGTCCATGGGCAGCAGCAAGGGGGAATTTTCCAGGACTTCAGTCAGGAGCGGACGTCAGCTGCCTGACCTCCCATTTGGGAGGAAAATCTCTTTCTCGTAGTTGAACAGGAGTCATTAACTTGCAGGCATGAAAAAGATGACAAGCAGTGATAGGCCCTACGGTGATGAATTTGGACTTTT
This sequence comes from Pleurodeles waltl, assembly GCF_031143425.1. Taxonomy (NCBI): domain Eukaryota; kingdom Metazoa; phylum Chordata; class Amphibia; order Caudata; family Salamandridae; genus Pleurodeles; species Pleurodeles waltl. The sequence continues at coordinate 1,065,033,244 of NC_090437.1, forward strand.
ATTCTTTGCTTTGAAGTTATGCTATAATATAATCACATGGTGAAAAACAATGCTGCTGTGTTGCAGAACCATCAAGCCCTTGCTATGTATTGCCATGTAGCCCTAGTGGCATTCAGTAATGTACTTAGGAAAGTGGCGTTTACATCTTCAACCGCTGATATATGTGCACCAGAGAAAAAGAGTATCACTCCTCAGCCTCATATGACATTGGATATGTAAGATATAAGAACGTGATTTTCCCAAAGAACATTAGTGAGTGTATTCTGGTCAGTTATACATTTTGGGCCAGATGTACCAAGAAGGCCTTTTGAGAGTCAGAAATAGAGATTTGTAAGAAATCGCAATTTCTGATTCGCAAAATGCACTGCATCACAATTGCGATACCAGCCCCATTCGCACCTATGGGAATTTTTTGCATTTCCAAAATTGCGATTTCTTAACTGGAAATCGCAATTTCAGAAATGCAAAACCCCAGGGTGCTGGGGGCCTAGGTCCCCTCTGCTGAACCCCAAAATATTTTTTACAACATGTAAAGTGCACACATGCCAAAAGGGCATGTGTGCTTTACATGTAAATTTAAAAAATGCATTTTAAATGCATTTTTAAAATTGGCACATTGTTACCACCAGGTTCAACCTGGTGGTAAATAGTGATTCCTAAATGCCCAACTCGCATTTAGTAATTGCTTCTTACATGTGCTTTAGAAATCGCAAATAAGGAATCCTTATTTGCGATTTCTTATTTAGAGAGTCGCAATTTGCGACTCTCTAAACAGGGTCACAATTTTACGGAATCGCTATTTTGGCGGTTCCTTAAAATTGCTTTCAGAATGCCTTTAATACATTCTGAAATGGCTTTTTGCATTCGCAAGCGGGCATTCGCACCGTTTGCGAATACAAAAAGCTTTCATACATCTGGCCCTTTGTCATGTGTTTGACATCATGCCACTTTCTTTGCAAACAACTGTGGTCCTCTACTGGTGACATGTAGTTGATCTTGGTTGTCTGTTCTCAAAAAGCTTCCTTTTTTTCTATTGGTAATGTTTAATAATAGATCTTTAACTTGTACATTTCCAAGTGTGAACTGCTTCCCTTTGCACTATGCAATTTATGTCATGAATTTCGGGTTTTCTCCTGTGTAACAAACTTACTTGTAAATTTGTTCCCCAAGATAAAATGTGGAAAACTGCACCATTCAGTGAAATATATAAATTATCATAACATGACAAGTCTTTATGTATTCCTACAGTTATGTAAAATGTACATTGATAGTCATTTACATGATGCTGCGATGTCTTATGAAAAGGAGACTCTTCCCTCTACTGTGATGTCCATGATTCAGGCATATGAAACTAGATTGAACACATATGTCAGCTCTAATGGTCACACTTCCATGTCAGGTCCAACATCATGACCACACAAATGAAGTCTCAGTCTGACCTTCTATATTCCACACAAAACAAAGCTAAGATGATGTACATCCATTAGACACATGTTAAATGATAATGCCATTCTGTGGTGGTGATAATTTGCTTATAGCGTATCACAGTCAAATGATTAAGCATACTGAAAGATCATTGAACATTCCAAGTCCCATTTTAGATTACTTTTGACACATATGCAGTGCAGAATAGCATAAGCAAGGATGATCCTAAATACCAATCGAGGTGTGTTCACGTGCATTCCGCCTGATTGACCCAAGCAATGAAAACATTATTTCAGTACATCCATTCCATGATATTTTAGTTTTTCATCAAAGCAGCATTGTATCTCTTCTGACCATCATTCTGAGGAGCAGTAAACAGGGTCATCATCCATGGCTGCAGCCCATACCCTTGATCACCTGATGTAAGATTAGGAGCAGTTGAGAAGTACATGATGGATTAACGTTAGGTGTGGAAACAAGTATAATTCTTTATCTTAGCATTTGTTAAGATAGGATGAACATAGTTGAGAATAAGGCGTGTTTTACACATATTCCTGTATGCAAGCTGTTTTATCAGTTTAAAAACAACTACTATTCAGCATCCATAGTTATATTTCAGAATGGGACTTGGTTGTTTTGCATTTCAAACATGACAAAATTAGGATACTGAGATTGACACAAAAATGACTTAGCATTAGGTCTTATTTGAGTCACATGAGAAATAGTACTATGGTGGTCATTACAACCCTGGCGGTCGGTGTTAAAGCTGCGGTAAGACCGCCAACAGGCCAGCGGTAAAAAATTGCAATTACGACCGTGGCGGAAACTGCCAACATAGACAGCCACTTTAAAACTCAGGCGGGAGACATTGTACCGCCCACACTATTATGACAGGCCAAACTGCCACCTTTTCCAGGGCGGATTCACCGCGGATAAAAAGACGGCGGAAACAGGAATACCGAAGGAAAAACGCTCACCTCTATACACCCCACGAGGACTGATGACGCCATGGATCCGGAACTCCAAATTCTACCTGCAATAGTCTTCCTGCTCCTCTACCAGGAGCACGAACGCCGGCGGCGAAGACCATGGTGAGTACAGCACCTATGACACAGGGAAGGGGGGAGGGAAAAGAGAGTGACACACACACGCAACACGCAATACTCCCACCCTCACCCACTACAACACACACACTAATGCAAATCAACACATCACAGTTACACCCACCAAGCCCCCCGGAAGAATGCAAAGACAATAGAAAATGAGTGTAAGCATTGTAATATATTAAAAGCAAGTAGGCAGAAATAAATATATACACCGTGTACAAAAGATATACCAAGCATAGTAGTCCAGGTAGTGCTCTAAGAAAGTCTGTGGAACACTGGGACCACACGGTATGGGCGAGGTCCACACAAGATCCCCGACCATGATGGAGAGAACACTGCAGGGGCATCAGAGAGCAACTAAACAGGCACCTCAGGGGAGGAAAAGGGGGGGCACCTCAGCCGCTTGAGTGCACAACGCCAAATCCACGAGGGGGCCAAATGCCCACTGTTCCATCCTGGGGTGTGCAAAGCCACAGTCTCTCAAGTCTCTACATTGGGTGGGTTGCCCACTGCCATATCATGGGGAGTGCAAAGCCACAGTCTGTCAAGTCGCTACAGTGGGTGGGTTGCCCACTGCCATATCCTGGGGAGTGCAAAGCCACAGTCTCTCAAGTGGATAACAGTCTCCACTGGTTCTGGAGGGGGCATGGTGCCCAGAGTGCTTCATCCTGCCAAGGACTGAGGTAGTGGATGTGAATCTCCACTGGTTCTGGAGGGGGCATGGTGCCCAGAGTGCATCATTCACCCCGTGATGGACTCAGTTGTGTCAGTGCCCTTGCCGCTCTTGGGCCAGCGGTGCTTGAGATGCCGGTGCCCTGTTCAGCGGTGCTTGAGATGGCGGTGCCCTGTACAGCGGTGCTTGAGATGGCGGTGCCCTGTTCAGTGGTGCTTGAGATGGCGGTGCCCTGTTCAGCGGTGCTTGAGGTGGCGGTGCCCTGCTCAGCGGTGCTTGAGGCGGCGGTCTCCATTGCAGGGACCCAGTTGCTGATGCTCCTTCATGGCCCAGCAGGGCATTTTTCTGGCGGGCCTTCATGGCCAGCGGGGCTTGTGCTGGCGGTCCTGTCCTGGGCAGGTGGGCTGGTGCTGGCGGTCCTGTCCTGGGCAGGTGGGCTGGTGATGGAGGTGGACTCCTGGGCAGCTGGGCTTGTGCTGGCGGACCCTTCCTGGGCAGCTGGGCTTGTGCTGGCGGTGGCCTCCTGGTCAGCTGGGTTTGTGCTGGAGGTGGCCTCCTGGGCAGCGGGGATGATGGCGGTCTTCTCCGCCGTGCTGCTCTTCCCAGACTTGCCGGGTTTCTTGTGGCCCTTCCCCACCTTGGAAGGTGTCACAGCTGACTCCACACTCCCACAGGGACCCCTGGGAGCGGCTTTGGTGGCTGGAGTCTTCCCCCTCTCCCGCCAGGCACTGGCCAACTTCTGATGATTCACAGGTGGGGGACTGCCTATACTGTGGCTCCGTGCCACACTGGCTACCCTGGTGGCCAGTGCACTCCAGATTCTGGTGACTACAGGCACCACTGGTCCCGGAGAGGTTGTGGCTGAGGTGTAGTTCGGGACTTATGAGACGGACGGGGTCGGGGAGGTGTGGGAAAGAGGTCAAGTTTGGACACGAACATTTTTTGGACACACTAGGATTGGTAGCTGGAGGGGGTTTGGGAGTGGAGGAAGAGGTGGTGGTTGTAGGAGGTGTGCGTTTGGTGACTTTGGGTGAAGGTGCATGTGCTGGAGGCTGTCGTGAGGTGGATGGCTGTTGGGTGGGTGTGTGCCTGTGTTTGTGTATCTTGGGAGGGGGCATCACAGACACACTGGGAGAGGACACAGGGGACGTGTGAATGGTAGTGGGGGTGGTGACTGCACGTGAGCGGGTGTGGTGGTGGGTGTGCTGGAGAGGGACGTAGTGGCTGTAGAGGTAGTGCATGCAGGTGTGAGTGTAGACGAGACTGGGAGGGAGGAGGGAGATGAGGAGGAGGGGAAAACAGTGGAGGCAGTGGATGTTGGTGTGTCTGCATGTGTGTGATGCTTGCGTGAGTGCCTGTGGTATGTGTGGTGTTTATGTTTACCTGAGCTTCCCTTGTGTGTTGACATGTGTGCATGCTGGTCCATAGGTGTGCTTGGGATAGGCTGAGGTACAGGGGATTGGGTCTGGGTGGAGGAAGTTGGAGGGGGGAGGCTTGACACAGGGACAATGGCTGCCATCAGTGCTGAGGCCAGAGTCAGAAAAGCTCGCTGAAGGGCCGCCTGACCAGAATGAATGCCCTCCAGGAATACATTTGTTTGTTGCAACTGCCTTTCTACACCCTGGATGGCATTCAAAATGGTAGACCGCCCAACAGTGAGGGACCTGAGGAGGTCAATGGCCTCCTCACTGAGGGCAGCAGGGGTGACTGGGGCAGGGCCTGAGGTGCCTGGGGCGAAGGTGATGCTCACCCTCCTGGGTGAGCGGGCACGGGGTAAAGGCTGAGGGGCTGCTGGGAGGGCGGTGCTGGTAGGGGGGGTGGTGGCTGTACCTGTAGATGCGGGGGCACAGATGTTGCCACCACCACAAGGGAGCTCCCATCAGAGGACAAGTCCATGTCGCTGGTCTCAGCTCCTGTCCCCGCCGTGGAGCTCCCCTCGCCCTCCGTCCCAATGGTGAACTCCGAGTCCGTAGTTTCGCCCTCCAGGGCCATGTAGGATGAAGCTCCCTCTTGAGCCGGTGCCACTGCTCCTCCGCCTGGTGATGCTAATGCACACAAGAACAGGGAGACCACAAAAAGGGGGGGACAACAGAAGAAAGACATGTTCAGTGCATGCATTACCGCTACTGTTGGCGGACACGACAGACACAGAAGCCCCCTGCCCTACGCCGCGCTCAAGGGCTCCACTGTTTAATTCCTGGGAAATGGCCTACAAGGCTATGGATGACATCTGCACACATAGATGTCACAGGGGCATGACTAAGTGCAGTTGTCACTCTACAGAGGTGGGGTGGGGTGACACATGGCCTGCCTTATGGAGGGGTCTTGCCTACGGAACTTGCCCTGGCCTAGGGAAACCCACAGCCCACCTCCCCCACCCAGACACCTCCACTGTGCGCAAAGTCAGCAGTATGAGAGTGTACTCACCCCCTTGTGTCTGCTGTGTTGCCCTCAAGCGCCCATCCAACTCTGGGTAGGCCACCGGCAGGATCCTGAACATCAGGCGCTCATGGTGCGACGGGCACCCCTCCCACATTGGGAGGCCATCCCCAGCTGAGCCTCCGCCGTCTTCTTGCTCCAGCGGCGAATGCCCTCCCATCTTTTCCGGCAGTGGGTACTCCGTCTGTGGTAGACCCCCAGGGTCCGAACGTCCTTGGCACCCCAAATATCTTTTTTCTGGTGGGTGCTGACCTACATGAAATATACAGGGGAAAAAGAGAAGTTATTACCAACTGCACTGTCAAACTGATTGGCCCCCATCTCTGCCCTTGCCATGTGGCACATGCATTCATCGCCTTTCATGCACGCAGCACTCTCCCCCTTCCTTCTTACATCCAGCCCTCCCCACACAGGCATAGCCCATACAACATGCTCGCTGTGTACTTACCTGTTTCTCTGGAGGACCGTAGAGTAGCGTGTACTGGGGGAGGACCTCATCCACGAGTTTCTCCAACTCCTCCGATGTGAAGGCAGGGGCCCTTTCCCCAGACACTCGAGCCATTGTCTCTTCCAGACCGAGGTCACAGCAGCACTTGCAGTGTACGTCCTCTCCTGTCGAAGATCAGGTATCGAGTGATTGAACATATACGAAATGGCGTTCACGTCCTCGGCGGTGTGTACCGTCGCCGCCGGCGAACATCGTCATTGGTCCTGGGACCCATAGGGTCCAATGTTAACCAATGCAGCATTGCGCCGCGGTCTACGACCGCCTACCGCGACGGTGTACAACACCAGCGCAGTTACCTCACATCCCTTTGTCCCACTTCAGAGGTCAGGCAGCCGCCATTTCAGGGGCCCACATGGCTTCATTTTCAACTGCGTCACACATACCTTGGCCTAGACTCAACACACATACAGGCCACCTTTTGTGTATGAATGGTGTTCTGGGTAAACTGTGGGTACGTACATCTGAGTTTTTTGACTCTGTGCTCGCTGTTGTCCTTCATAGGCACCGTCCGCTGGGACATGTGAGGAGATGGTGGCATCCTCCGGTGTACCGACCGTTGGTGGACCTGTCGACAATGGAGGAGCGACATGTGATTATCACATACAGGCTTGACCGTGCCACAATCCAGGAACTGTGTACCCAGTTGGAGCCAGACCTGATGTCAGCAATCCGCCATCCCACAGGAATCCCCCCTCAACTGCAGGTGCTGTCAGTACTCCATTTCCTAGCAAGTGGGTCATTTCAAACAACAGTGGCCATAGCATCAGGGATGTCCCAGCCTATGTTTTCCAACGTATTGTCAAGAGTGTTGTCTGCCCTTCTGAAACACATGCAGAGCTAAATCGTTTTTTCTCAGGTGGAGGATTTGCCTACAGTGAAAGATGATTTCTATGCCATGGGACACATCCCCAACATCATAGGTGCCATTGATAGGACACATGTGGCTTTGGTCCCCCCCACAGGAGTGAACAGGTCCTCCACCTACTCCTGCGAGGCCCTCAGGATGCAGAATCGCCAAGACCTGCTCCAACCATGTTGTTAGTTGTGGGTGAGGAGGTGGGGGTCCACTGACAGTCCGCTGAACCGCCAGGTGGTGTCTTGAGACCACGGAATGCACCTTCCCCGTAGGTCGTTCCACCTCTTCCTGATGTCCTCCCGATTTCTTGGGTGCTGTCCCACTGCATTGACCCTGTCCACTATTCTTCAACATAGTTCCATCTTCCTTGCAATTGAGGTGTGCTGCACCTGTGCTCCGAATAGCTGTGGCTCTACCCGGACGATTTCCTCCAACATGACTCTGAGCTCCTCCTCAGAGAACCTGGGGTGTCTTTGGCGTGCCATGGGGTGGTGTAGGTGATGTGTGCGGTGGAGTGTGTGGCGATTAGTGTGCTGATATGTAGTAGTGTGTTGTGTGAGGTGCGTGGAAGTTCTGTGGGTGATGGTGTTGTGTGCCTGTGGATGCTGTTGTTCTTGCTGGTGGTGTCTCTCTCTGGCCTTCTTTCTGAATTTTTGGTAGTAGGGGTTTGTGGGTGATATGGGTGTGTGTTTTATATTGTAATGGGTGTGTGGGAGTGGTGTGTGTATGTGTATCAGATGTCTGTATTTCGAATTGTTCAATGTGGTAGTGTTTTGTAAATGTGTGTGTATTTTGAGTGCGGCGGTGTGAACCGCCAATGGAATACCGCGGTTGAAAGACCGCCTTGTGGATTTGTGTGTCGTGATAGTGTGGGCGTATTTCTGTTGGCGTGACTGTGGAGGTTTTGTTTTCGCCAGTTTATCACTGTCCTTTGGTGTGGTGGACTTGTGTGGGTGTCTGGATTTTGGCGGATTCCGTGCTCTGGGTCATAATAGCTGTGGCGGAATTCCGCGAACGCGGCAGTGTGTTGGCGGTGTTCTGCACGGTGGTAAGCGGCTTTTACCGCCAATGTTGTAATGAGGGCCTATGGCTTTTGGTGAAAGTGTCAGAGCCAGTTTGATTAACAATGATTTGGGTTAAATACAGGCAAATACATATATTGACAGATGTTTATGTTATTGTAGGTTAGGTATAAATATGTGACTGCACTCTATTTACTTTCTTGGACCATAGATATATATTATGCTTGCTGCATATTTCTTAGAATAACAGCAATATATGCTATATGTTTGAAGGAATATTTACACAAAACATGCTTTAACCAATGTAGTACACTACTTTTTGATACTTGATGAACTAGTAGTTATCTACACACATGTCCTTATCACTATTTTGATGAATCTCTGTGTATATATGTTTTTTATTTGACTAGGAGCATGGTTTGCCATGGCACACAGATAATATTTTGTTGTTACAAGGGAAAATTATTTATTTTTACAGTGCAACAACTGTGAGCCCATAGTACATGTTAAGTAACCTTTTGCTTTGCCCTTGTGCATCCCAAGGTGACAAGGGCAAGTAGGAAATAGTTATGTGTTAGTTTGCCCTCGAGGCCAGCCAATTTTAAAGGTGTATTGAGTGCTTTTGTACACAGCTTTCATATAATGCAGCATTGTTATGCAGACTTACATGTCATTCCAGGTTGATACACATTCCACAGCTAGTTCATGGTCATTCACACGCAATACCTCAATGTACTCTACACATTGCCAGAATGACAGCAGCTAATAACTGTAACTGCAATAAATAGTGCTGATATCAGATGCAGACATAAGAATGATAAACATCTTTTACACTTCTAGTAATTTCAGCTTTCTATACATACTACCAGCTGCAGTACACATGGTAACTGTATCAAGAATTTCTGCCTTGTTTTAGTTTCCATAGTTGACCCTTCCTCCCAATAATGATTTTCTGGCACAGAACACAGACACCCTTGCACTATGTTGCAAGGGTGCCTGTGTTGTTAGACTACACAATGTTAACCAATGCAGCATTGTGCCACGGTTTTCAGCCGCCTACCGCGGTGGTGTTCAACGCCAGCGCAGTTACCTCACATCCCTTTGTCCCACTTTAGAGGTCAGGCAGCCGCCATTTCAGGGGCCCACATGGCTTCATTTTCAACTGCGTCACACATACCTAGGCCTAGACTCAACACACATACAGGCCACCTTTTGTGTATGAATGGTTTTCTGGGCAAACTGTGGGTACGTACCTCTGAGTTTTTTGACTCTGTGCTCGCTGTTGTCCTTCATAGGCACCGTCCGCTGGGACATGTGAGGAGATGGTGGCATCCTCCGGTGTACCATGTATATGTTTTTTATTTGAGTAGGAGCATGGTTTGCCATGGCACACAGATAATGTTTTGTTGTTACAAGGGAAAAGTATTTATTTTTACAGTGCAGCAACTGTGAGCCCATAGTACATGTTAAGTAACCTTTTGCTTTGCCCTTGTGCATCCCAAGGTGACAAGGGCAAGTAGGAAATAGTTATGTGTTAGTTTGCCCTCCAGGCCAGCCAATTTTAAAGGTGTCATGAGTGCTTTTGTACACAGCTTTCATATAATGCAGCATTGTTATGCAGACTTACATGTCATTTCAGGTTGATACACATTCCACAGCTAGTTCATGGTCATTCACACGCAATAACTCAATGTACTCTACACATTGACAGAATGACAGCAGCTAATAACTGTAACTGCAATAAATAGTGTTGTTATCAGATGCAGACATAAGAAGGATAAACATCTTTTACACTTATAGTAATTTCAGCTTTCTATACATACTACCAGCTGCAGTACACATGGTAACTGTATCAATAATTTCTGCCTTCTTTTAGTTTCCATAGTTGACCCTTCCTCCCAATAATGATTTTCTGGCACAGAACACAGACACCCTTGCACTATGTTGCAAGGGTGCCTATGTTGTTAGACTACACATGGTGGCCTAGCGCTCGGATAGAGAAAGAATGCCACTTTGTTAGTATGGTCAATGTTTCCTTTCTCACTTTGAAATCATACAAAGCAACAAACTTATTTGTTGGCCTGCATTGCACAAGTGAGTAGTAACCTTCACACGCAATGGTACACAATTAGCTATCTGACTGTTTTCATTCCACCCACTATGTATACATTTCACACCTTATTTATGTTTATATTGGATTTTGTCAACTCCATTTCTGACCCAAATAAGTATAATGAGATGTGAAATTTGACTTATCAATCAGTAGCCCATTCCCATATCTTCCATTCTTGAAACACTCAATGAGGATGTATTGCACCAAGCACATGAGCGGATCCCACAATTTCATAAAAGTCTTACTTCATGGCTAGTTCCTTTCAGCTAGTGTTTAAAAGAATAAGCACTGTGGTGTAAACATGATGATGGCATACAACACAGATGGCAGAAAAGCAGAAAAGGCACCCTGTGATTGTCCAGTCAATGTAGTAGAGATCTTTTGAAAAGACCCAAAGCCCAACATGTTTAATACGGCAATCAATTTCACATCTGATAGGATACTATGAGTCCTTCCTGTTGACTGTTGAAGGCTTGAACAGCTCTTCTCCAACAACTCACGGTTGCTCTCCTTTTTCCAATGGCTCCCTGAGATCAACAATATAATAGGAACGTGTGCGCCTTTCTCCTTCACCCTCACTGTTGTTATCTCACACCAAATCCCAATGAGGAATATCTACTTCCTTGGCGAAGATAAGCTTGCCATGGTGTTTAGGGTTTAAGATCATTTTATACTGATGGCCTTGCGTCACAGTGTGTACCTGTGTGTGTCTTGCATGGCATTTTGTCTCATAATTGCTAAGAATGTGTGACCCCAGCAATTGAACATGATCACGCACACTGCCATCGCAGAGCACAAAGCGGGTAGGAGGAAGCTGAGCATGAGTGTGTGAGGTGCCACCCATCCCCGTGAGTGGAGCAGAGGGGCAGAGGGCAGTGAGCCATGGAAGCAGTTGGTTGCACTCACCCCTCCCAGCAATCTCACCACTGGACTGTAGGTGCGGCAGCGTCATTTCCCCAGATTTAAACAAAATTTTAAAGTTTTCAATTAAAAACATAAAACAACAGCTGTCAGGATACATTACAAACAATGAATACTGCACTAATACTGTACATAGTAAATAGATAAAAAAATGACAAGCAACCAAATACACGTAATACATGTAATATATAGGTTAAAATGACAATTAAGCAAATACATATAATAAATATGTTCAAAATGACAAGCAAGCACATATAATACATATGTTAAACATGATATATTCAACAATATCAGTAGCCCATTACAGCTTTTAAATACCAAACAACCAAATGGCAGTGTTGGAATCTTGCTCTGGAGATGTGGTGAGGGTTGCTTAGAGAAGATGGCACCACTGCAGCTTGTGGCAGGCCCTACATATTAGTAAAACTCTGCAAAGCTCTTATGACTCCTCATGACTACTATTGCCTCACCACTAGCAGGCTCTTCAACTATCCACAGGCCAAAGCAGCCTCACACAGATCCATGGAGCAAAAGCTGGCAGCAGTAGGGTTTGGAGGTTCGAACAGCATGCAGCAACAGCAAACAGCAATTGCTTGACTTGTAAGTTCCCTTCCACCACCTCAAAGAGCAACACAGTACTTGTCCTGTTACAGTCTTCCACCAAGGTCTTACCTCCATTTGACTAGATTTGGAGCAAACATCAGAGACAAGGTGAGCAGGGGGAGGCGTGGCCTGGAGGAAGATTGTAGAAGACTGAATTGGTCTGCAGTGTTTGGCTGGAGGTGGGAGATGGTAGCAGGCCACCTTTTCACAGTCCTGCTTTAAGCCAAATTCTAAGGTTGAGTGTTAGCCTGAGTATCAGATGCTTCGGTCCAGCCACAGACCATACTCAGAATTTTGCATATCATTTTGCACATGGTGAGTCTGACCCTCCATAACCTTGTGCACCATCAACATTTTTATCTCTAGCACAATGACTCCTCTAACAAGCGTTCACATGGCTGTAAGTGGACTGGAGGGCCAAGTGGATACAGAAATACTGGAGTTACTACTTCTGCTTCAACGGCACGTTGTTTGATTTCCCCATTCCCTCTAATGTTTTTCAGAAGTGCCAACCAACCAAACAAATTTTAAAGATCCACTGGCATTTATATACTAGAGCACAAAGGACATCCAAGGACTACCTGCCCTATTACTCATTCGAAATAGTAGTAACTCAGAAGATAAGGAGTTCATCCTACATAATTCTGGTCCACAAGCATGCATGTCAGTTCACCCACCTCAGATAAGAAGTTTTGGGGGTCATTCTGACCATGGCGGTAAATACCGCCAGGGCCGGGGTCGGCGGTAGCACCGCCAACAGGCTGGCGGTGCTCCGCCGGGCATTCTGACCGCGGCGGTACAGCCACGGCCAGAAGCGGAAAGCCGGCGGTGTACCGCCGACTTTCCGCTGCCCATGGGAATCCGCCATGGCGGCGGTGCTACCGCCGACCCCGGCCCTGGCGGTATTTACCCAGTTTACCCGGTTCACCCGCCAGGAACAGGATGGCGGTATGGGGTGTCGTGGGGCCCCTGGGGGCCCCTGCAGTGCCCATGCCAATGGCATGGGCACTGCAGGGGCCCCCGTAAGAGGGCCCACAAAGAATTTCAGTGTCTGCTTTGCAGACACTGAAATTCGCGACGGGTGCAACTGCACCCGTCGCACCTTCCCACTCCACCGGCTCCATTCTGAGCCGGCTTCCTCGTGGGAAGGGTGTTTCCCGCTGGGCTGGTGGGCGGACTTTTGGCAGTCGCCCGCCAGCCCAGTGGGAAACCCAGAATGACCGCCGCCCGCCAAGCTTAGAATCAGGGCCTTTGTCCTTTAACCTACTGAAAAGAAGGAGGAAAATGTGATATTCATGGCAATCCATCCCTCACCCACAACTTTAAGCAGCCTGATCAGAAGCAAACCACAACTGGCACACAGATTACTAATATGCTACATCACAATAGCAGTAATGCAATGTGAATGTGGAAAACTGCCATCAAGTTATAACATGCATAGCCAGGAACACTCAACCCCACAAACACTCAAATTAAAGTCACCAACAGCCACCAATTCAAACTTTGCGCCAGTACAAACACCCCCAAAAATCTCACCCTGATAGGGATATTGCAGGTTCGGAGCTGGGCTATATCACTTGTGAACTCAGATCAGTACCAAGACCTGGATTATGTGGTCAACTATAATGAGGAGAAGAGTTCCATCCTACTAGAACAACTCAATTTAGACCAAAATAATATCTGAACACTTCAAACGCAATGCTCAACATAATTACCTCGCTGCATCATTAAAGCCAATATTAGACCATGTGTTAGCAAAACTATATGAAAGCACCTCTGCTTCAAATTACAGACATGAGCCACAACAATCAACAAGCCCGGCATGTATCAATTGTTCAAATAACAAAGAGTCTCTGCACAGTCCATTGGGTCAACCTTAAATAGAAGTATCAAATGACACTTGGGCTAGGAGACTAGCCAACCTTCATGGATCGGCTGACACCTTGAATTATCAGTCAAAGAAGTTGGATGTCTAAGTAGAACTATTAAACATTCTAGCACTTTTTATTACATGAATTGACACCAATCTGTCACATTTGAACAACTTCTCGTCAGCCAAATGTACTTCTGCATCCATAATCAATAAACTACATACCTTACCAAACACCTTGGCTCACTGTTAGATTACATTAAACTATGCACAGCATCATCATTTCAGCAAGCCTCATGTCTACAAACATTTTGGGATGGACAGAAAGAGATGACAACACACAAAGAAGAGTCAGACACATCAGCTGCTTCATTTCTGGAACTTTCAGTTGCATGCATCAAAGTGGATGGCATCACTAAAGTGCTTGTGAGTAAACCACAATCCAACACAGTATAAGGAGAGAACCATTTCTTACTAGACAAAGTGGCAAAAGGTACCCCAAATGCTACAGGAACTCAAATCCTGAGCTTAAGCAATAAAGAAGCTTCTCCAACCTGCACTAAATGCACATAAAAAGGCTAAGGGCAGCAAGGAACAAAAGAACAAACAGGGCTACAGAATTAGGTAATACAGGTGCTACTTACCCAATTTTTGGGAATAGTTTTAAAACAACCAGCTTTAACAACCAACTAGCCATCACCTCCTTAGCACTTAAAAGCACAGATGAACATCTAACATCAAAATATTCAAATGAAGATATACTGTCTAGCCAAAGTAAAGTCAACTGTCCCACACCCAGTGCACTCACCATAAACCAAGAAAATCCCAAGCAAGATCCCCCAAGATGTAAAGACTATTGAAACCATTAATTTGTGCTCAAATGAATACAGTAATCTGACCCAAATAAGCCTACCATCAGGAAGTAATGGGAAAAATCAACCCGGGAAGACATAGAGGTCAAGTTCTCTGCCAAAGATTTACAAACATCATTGCAATTAGGGGTCCAAAATGCCATGGCCAAACACCAGCCATTTGATTTGGCAAATGTTTTACAACTACTCAACTGGCCTTTCCCAGGTAGAACCATGAGTCCCATGCAGAGGAGGATCAGAAAACACTCAACCCCACAAGAGAAAAAATAACCCTCTTGTACTCACAATATGACTCCAAAGGGTCCCAGAACATATTGAATTGAGGGGATATTCTGAAGCTGCTTGGTGCCTTGCCAACACTTGCCCACTTAAAACAGGGGATTTCATACCCATTTAGTTTTTGCCATCAACTAAGGGTTGCCAAAGAGAAACCACACAGATTATGTGAGCCACTTCTGATGTAGTCATAGTGGTACTAGGAGAGAAGGCCCATTTTGACCTATGGAGGATAAATATCGCCCCCTTTGCTTATCAGCGGTAGCCTCACTTACTGGAGATCGACTTAACTGTAATCAACTTACTACCCAAACCTCATGTTCACTCAATTCTCAGAGATGCACTTTGAAAAAATCCAACAAAACCCGTCTGCTATCAAAGTGAAGATTCAAAGTAATACTTCCTAGGGAACCAAAGGATGACTGTTATGGCTGGAGATGGCTTCCTTGTGCTCTGAAAATACATGCAAAGCCATGAACGTTACCATCTAACAATCCAAAAATCCATCCAACAAGAATAATATAAACATTTTCTTGGAACATTGCAGGGCTCAAATAAAAAATACAGCAGACAATCCTCTTCATTTGTGAAACAATGATGATATGGTTGCCCTCCAGGAAACCTGGGCAAATAAATCTATCAATTTCTTAGGCTACGTTCATTACTTCACACCAGCAATCAACTCGCAAACATTTTGAAGACCAAAAGATGGTCTTATATATGTGTTTCTCTCTCTCTTTGAATTGTAGTCAAACCTTGTCCAGAAGTAGACCAAGAGATCCAAGTCCTGCTGCTTAAGAACAGGCACTGGCAGGACCACTTATCCTTAGTTTTTATCAATGTATATATTTAACCAAACCAACATTCTATAAAAGAATGAAAGAAAACAAAGAAGGGAAACTATGAATGGAAATAGTGGTAAACATGCAACAAGGTACAAAAAGCCTCATATTAAAATATACATGCAAATAAAGAAAACATAGTAGAAATAAAGATGGGAATTTCAAACATGAGGATTCTTTTACTGAGTTCTCTGACATAGCCTGTGATCTGAAGCATTTGAGCCCGTGCTTAGTGTGTTAAAGAAAAAGTGTTGGGGCCCAAAGTTTTGAATAGAAGCCCACTATCAAAGGTCGTGTTGTTGAATACCAAAGCTTTCTAGTTTTGATCCCACCTCATGTGTTTTTAGTACACCACCAGACACTTCCTATCTCATGTTTGCAGGCTCTTTTACATGCCTGCTTTCTCCCTTTGTCATTGTTTGTCTGTCTGTCTCTTCCTCCTTCTTTGACCCTTCTTATGTTTTTCTCTCTCTGGCACTGCACCAAAGTCTCTTTAGAAAAGTCCGGGTGCTGGTCACCAAGAATAAGTGTCTGTAGGACTCATCTGCAGCCCTCAGCTCAAGTTAAGCACTGATCTGAGCATGATACACAGGTTTTCAAAGAGCAGGTGTCCTGCAAATTTGACAGGCCACATTAAACTGCAATGAAATTGAAAGGTGACCCAGTTCAATGAAACCAAGATCCATTCAGTATGTCCAATTTTCTTCTCATTGATTGCTATCCAGAAGTCCAAGGGGAGGACAGAATCTAAAATAGAAAGAATTGAGACTGGGAGACCCATAAGAACTGTGGGGCATATTTATCAAAGGTTTTGCATCACCCTTGCACCACACAAGGAGACGCAGAGCGATGCCAAACCTTGGAAGATATTTACCAAGCACTGCAATGCCACCTTCCGTTGTCCTGCATGGCTTGGTAAATCTGGAGTAACACAAGGAAATGCAAGTGGCTGCCCAATGTTACTCTACCCCAAGGAGGTGCTTCATAGGTGGAGTGTGGGAGTTCCCATAGATCCACCCAAGGATTTTGGCACATTCCCGGATTTACCATGAGGGGTAGACTTGAGAATGCGTCACAATGCTATGCCTTTCCAGGGGAGCTAGGTTTATTTCTCCTCATTTTCTTCCATTTTCTATACATGCTGCACATACAGAAAGAGGAAGGACCTCAAAGGAATGTTTATTTTGTGCAGGAAGATGTCCCTTCTTGCACAAAAAACATCTTGTCTGCAACTCAAGCACCCTTGCACCGTAGTCCAAGGGTGGCTGCGTTGGT
This sequence comes from Pleurodeles waltl, assembly GCF_031143425.1. NCBI lineage: Eukaryota > Metazoa > Chordata > Amphibia > Caudata > Salamandridae > Pleurodeles > Pleurodeles waltl. The sequence continues at coordinate 1,065,050,045 of NC_090437.1, forward strand.
GCTCGACAGCCAGAACTGTGTGCCAGAGTGAGGAGAGAGCGTGTAACTATTATATATCGATAGATACGGTGTAATCCTGCCCTTTCATGTATTCATGCATGGTGTCTTGCAGCTCTGCGTATAAATATGGCCCTTTGTTTCCTCCGTCTTGGCTAGATATCATTAGCACCTGGCAACTGAATGAAAATCAGAAGCATAGACAAACTGTTACATTTGATGTAGGATGTGCAATTAAAATGGCAACATTGTGCTCATGTGTATTCAATAACAAACCACAAAGACAAATTCATACCTAGCCAATAGATGTTAAATATCAAGTGGAAACAGAAAAATGAGCCGTAATTGGAAAAAAGAAGCTGAAATAATAAATGGAACAATACGGACTCATTTGGGTGGAGGTAGTTTTAATGACTATTGAGTAATCCAGTGTACTGTGACTGTGCTTCAGTTGTACAATATTATCAGATAGTGGCACCCTAATAAATAATTGAGTCTTGGTGGCATAATCCTGGTGTGGGACGCCTCCGCACTCAAAATTCCCTGTTACTCGCCACTGAACTACTAGAGACCCTACCGACAGAAAAGAGGAGGCTCATGGGCTCCCATGTATAACATAGAAAGGAGTGCCTTATAGCTGAACAGGTTGAAGGTATCTGAGAGCTCCAGGAACTCCAGCAGGCATATGTTGCCTCATTCAGCATGCTCATTTCATTTTCTATAACCTGAATAGTACTGAACATGCAGCACAGAGAGAAGTCTCAGAATGTGTAGCCACTTCTAATGCTCCACCACCTGCTTCATTATTTCTCAAAATGAGAAATAAATAACTTGCTGCGAAAGTATGGAAGATGGAGTAGAGACAATCTGTGACGAGGCTCAACCTATCTGAACCAGAATCAAAAAACCTTCAAAAGTGACTGTGATGAGTAAATGTAAATATATATTGTAGAATAAATATCCACTATGTCAGCATTTCGACTAATTTAAAAAAATGATGAAAAAAAGGATGTATATATGTCTAATTAGGCATTTGGACATTGTGGGGCAAGAATGTCCATATTATAAAACCTAAAATCTTGACTAGTCAACAGCACAAGCCCAACAAATTACATACAAAATTGAGTCAAATAAATTTCGTTATTCAGCGAAGTAGCTGTGCAACTGTCCTACCACTACACATAGCTTGTTCTGAATTTTTATTTCCCGTTATAAATCATTGTTTTGCGGAAAGAATACCTCTATAATCGTTTATGATCATTCAGTAATTCTGGGCAAACACAAACTAGCTGGGTTATGGGATCGGCGTTGGCATCTCCCAATCTACAGCATTTATACTTAAATGTAAGCAGTCTGGTCTACTGGCAGGAAAAGGAACCCAGATCTCATTAACTTCGTGTGGCTATGTTCTTTCAATGAGTCAGTCACATTACGCTGAGGGATCAATGAGGTAGATGGGGATTGTGCAAATGATACCCTTTTGACAATTGGATGAGTGCACTGCATATTTTATTCCCTTCACTGAGATGTTAAGGGAGCCACCGGACTACTTTATCCATTTACTCAACCTGTTCAGCATGTGCAACATTGAAGCCACAGCTATGTTCCTGGTAAGAGTTTCGAGGAGAATGTCCACCCGCATATTCTTGGATAATCCTTTTCTAACCTTTGTGTTCGGTTGCACTGGGTGGTCGTGTTCCCAATCCCCGGCTCCCTTCACTTTCTCAATTGTGGTTCTTGGACTGAGAGCCAAAGACCAGAGTTTGAGGAAATCAGCAACGTATCCCCTGTAAAGCTGAACTATTAGGAGCATTAAAACCTTGGTCGTCTCAGACATAGACCAATACACACATTATTACCCTTCCCTATATCGAAATCCCTCACCTGGTTCCCCACGCTCGCATTTCACTTCATCCCTTCACATTTGGGTGGAGTTCACTACACCTTCAATCATACCATTTGGTGATTTATCATCTGAGATGATAGATGATTCACACTAAAGAGGCGTAGAAGACAAAGCCTAAAAAAGAAAGTGCCTTTGTTTATAAAAAAAAAGGAAAAACAAAGAGGATTCATCTTCACAAATACTCCTTGAAAATTAAGGCATGAACATTGGGTGCAGACCCATTAACACTACACAGAAAAGCTATCACTGCTCCTAACTCTTTCTATCTAAGAAGTGTATGATGTGAATGTAAGCAAGAAATTTATCTCTGATTCACACGTCCAGTTATTTGAAATGTAAAGAAGAAATGCATAAAGTTCAGACATTTATAATTTACGTGCTGTGATTGTAAGGTTAGCATATATGTGAAAATGTAACTAACAGTAAACCGTTTCATCACCTTGGCCTGATCTATGATAATTAGAATTTCCTGTAAGAAATAAAAAGAAATAATGTTAAATATTCCAATTCCCGACAGACTGGTGACATCATCTAGTAATGTAATTCACATCACTCTCTGTTATTGAACAATTTGGTTTATGTTTCAAATTATCATATAGTATTACTTTGCAATTTTCTATGCTGCAAACTCCCCCCTGAGGTATAGGAACCCTATTGGAACCCTTTACATAAGCACCAGTTACGCCACACAAGGACACATTCATTGTTTTTTTTTTTTTACTAGGGACAGGGAGATTAAGTGATTTGCCCAGAATCGCAGGATGTTGAGCAGATGCTGAGACTCAAACCTGGTTCCATATTTACCTGGTACCATAATGAATGTGTACTTATCCTGCATTCATTAAATAAAAGAGAGTACTTTTAGATGTCGGATGAAGGAATACTCCATGACAAAAGTAACAGATATTGTGTGAACCATATTATGATCCTTGTAAGCTATAAAATGATTGTATTGCAGCAGACAGGATATCCACCACATTTGTGACAGAGTATTCCCCTCCACCGACTTCTAAATCAGGCCCAGAGCACCCACAAGAAAAACAAAAATACATACTCTTAGCAAAGTGATTACTCCAAGAATAAGAACATCAAAACATATCCGGAAAATATGATTGCTAAAATCAGTCAATCGAACATTTATAGAGTATGGCAAATCACCTGTGAGGGTCTCAAGGTACTGGAGCTGTATGCATTGAGGAATGATCGTTAGGATATGCAGGTCTTTAGTTCTCTACTGAATTGCTAGAGTGATGGTGAGGTCCTGAGGTGCAGGGCGAGGTTGTTCCAAGCCTTGGCTGCCAGGAGTGAGAAACAGCATCCTCCACCGCTGGCTTGATGGAAAAGAGGGGGGTCTGCGAGGGTGAGGGAAGCTGAGGTGTCTGGTCTGTTGATGGAAGGTGAGACATTTGTTGATGTATGCTAGTCCTTCGCTGTGCAGGGCCTTGTAGGCGTGCATCAGCATCTTGAACTGGCATCTCTTCTGAATCGGGAGCCTGTGCAGCTTTTTGAGATTGGTTGTGAAGTGGTCCTTCTGGGGAGGTTCCTTACAAATCTTGCTGATGAGTTCTGTATTGTCTGGAGTCTCTTCAGGAGGTATACTGTGCTTCCTTGTAGAGCGTGTTTCTGCAGTCCAGTCTGCTGGAGATGAGGGCCTGAATGACGGTCCTTCCGGTGTCTGCTGGGAGCCACCGGAAGATCTTGCAGAGCATGAGAAGGGTGTAGAAGAAGTCAGATGAGATTGCATTGACTTGTCTTTTCATGGATAGTTTGCTATCCAGGATGATGCCGCAAGGTTGCAGGCGTGGTCTGTTGGAGCGGAGGGTGTGCAGAGCTCTGAGGGCCACCATGTGTCAGTCCAAGACGAGCTGTTGTTCCCAAAGATGAGGACTTCCATTTTTTCAGTGTTGAGTTTGAGACAGTTTTTTTTCATCCAGTCCACCATTTTCATCACACATATGTGAAAGCTAGCTTTTGTGATGGAGGGATCTTCAGACAGTAAGGAAGTGACCTCTGTGCATTCAGCATAAGAGATGATGTTGAGTCCATGTAATCTAGCAGTGATGGCCAGGGGGTCAAGTAGTTGTCGAAGAGGGTCTGATTGAGGGATGATCCCAAGTGGACTCTACAGATGATCTTCCTGGGCTCTGAGGTAAACAGTGAGAGACTGATCCTTTGGGTTCTGCTGGTGTAGTATAAGGTCATCCATTTGAGGGAGTTTCCTTGATTCGCAATGTGGGGGGGAGTCTGTTGATCAAGCTGTGGTGGGAGAAAGTGCTGAATGCTGCAGACAGGTCCCGGAGGATGAGGACTACTATTTCTGCATGGTCCAGGAGGGCACAAATGTCATCTGTGGCAACAATCAATCAATCAATCAATCAATCACATTTATAAAGCGCGCTACTCACCCGTAAGGGTCTCAAGGCGCTGGGGGGGAGGGGGGAGTCAGTGCTCGAAGAGCCAGGTCTTGAGCTGCCTTCTGAAGGAGAGGTGGTCCTGTATGGCGCGAAGATGGCTGGGAAGAGAGTTCCAGGTCTTCGCTGCCAGGAAAGAAAAGGATCTTCCTCCGGCGGTGGCTTTGCGGATGCGGGGTACGGCTGCCAGGGCTTGTCCGGTCGAGCGTAGGGTGCGCGGAGGAGTGTAGAAGGAGACGCGGTGGTTGATGAGTTTTGGTCCGAGGTTGTGCAGGGCTTTGTGTGCGTGGGTGAGGAGTCTGAAGGAGATCCTCTTGTTGACTGGTAGCCAGTGAAGTTTCTTCAGGTGTCCGGAGATGTGGTGGCGGCGGGGTATGTTCAGGATGAGTCGTGCGGCAGCGTTCTGGATTCGTTGAAGTTTCCTCTGCAGCTTGATGGTGATGCCGGCGTACAGAGCGTTCCCATAGTCCAAGCGACTGGTGACGAGGGCGTGGGTGACGGTCTTCCTGGTGTCGGTGGGGATCCAGCGGAAGATCTTGCGGAGCATGCGGAGGGTGTTGAAGCATGCCGAGGTCACCGAGTTGACCTGTCTGGTCATGGAGAGGGAAGAGTCCAGGATGAAGCCGAGGTTGCGTGCGTGGTCGGTGGGTTGGGGAGTGCTGCCTAGGGCGGGAGGCCACCAGGAGTCGTCCCAGGCGGTTGGTGTAGGGCCGAGGATGAGGACCTCCGTCTTCTCTGTATTCAGTTTAAGCCGGCTGTCTGTCATCCAGTTCGCTACTTCCTTCATGCCTTTGTGTAGTCTGGCTCTTGCTGAGGTGGGGTTGTTGGTGAGGGATAAGATGAGCTGGGTGTCGTCGGCGTAGGATATGAGGTTGAGTCCGTGTTTTCGTGCGATGTTCGTCAGGGGGGTCATGTAGATGTTGAAGAGGGTGGGGCTGAGGGAGGATCCTTGGGGGACGCCGCAGATGATCTCCGTGGCTGTGGATCTGAAGGGGGGGAGGTGGACTCTCTGAGTTCTTCCGGAGAGGAAGGAGATGATCCATTCCAGGGCCTTGCCTCTGATGCCGGCGTTGCTGAGGCGGCGTATCAGGGTACGGTGGCATACCGTGTTGAAGGCTGCAGAGAGGTCCAGGAGGATGAGGGCCACAGTTTCTCCTTTGTCGGTCCTTTGTCGGTCAGGGCTGTCTCGGTTCTGTGGTTAGCTTAAAAGGGGTCCAGGAGGTTGCAGTCTTCTAAGTATAGGGTGAGTTGCTGGTTGATCACTTTCTGGATGACTTTTACTGGATAGGAGAGCAGAGAGATGGGCCGGTAGTTCTTCAGTTCGGCTGGGTCAGCAGATGTTTTTTTCATTCTGACCCGCAACTGGCAAACCGCCAAAAACCCGACATCCACAAAAGTCCGCCACACCAAAGGTCAGCGGGAAACTGGCGATGACCAGACCTCCACCGTCACGCCAACAGAAATACGCCCATACCATTCCGACCCACAAATCCCTGCAGCGGTCTTTCAACCGCGGTATTCCATTGGCGGTACACACCGCCGCGGTCAAAATACACACACCTTTACAAAACACTACCACATTGGACAATTAAAAATACACACACCTGAGACACATACACACACCACTCCCACACACCCAATTAAATATAAAACACACTCCCACATCACCCACAAACCCCTACGACCACAATTGCGAGTGAAGGACAGAGAGAGAGAGCACAGCATAGAGTACACCATCACACAGAGGCAAATCACAACATCACCCACACAATTTCCATGCACAAAACACCATACACCACCACACTCACCACACTCTACAACACATACACCACCCCTCACCTCATCCACACCACCCCATGGCACCCCAAAGACACCCCAGGTTCTCTGACGCAGAACTCAGGGTCATGGTGGAGGAAATAGTTTGTGTAGAGCCCCAGCTCTTTGGGACACAGGTGCAGCACACCACCATTGCCAGGAAGATGGAGCTATGGCAAAGAATAGTGGACAGGGTCAACGCTGTGGGACAGCATCCACGCAATCGGGACGACATCAGGAAGCGGTGGAGCGACCTACGGGGGAAGGTGCGTTCCATGGTATCAAGGCACAACATCGCAGTGCAGAAGACTGGCGGCGGACCCCCACCTACTCCCCCAGAATTCACAGCATGGGAGGAGGAAGTCTTGCACATCCTGCATCCTGAGGGCCTCGCAGTAGTAGGCGGAGGAATGGACTCTGGTAAGTCAAATCTTCACTACTTCATTCCCCCCACCCCACCTGCATGCCAAATCATACCCCCACCCTCACCCCCACCCCCATCACATCCCACCCATCCCAAAACCTAGCCCTGGGTGCGTCCCCAAAGCATGGACACCCATCCCCAAAGCATGCCCACTGCACACACCCATCACCCCCACAAGCCACCATCACAAAAGCCCCCACAAGGGAATGCCAGCACTGGGGGACACGGCCACCCACCCATTACACGAAATGCCACACACAGAAGCAATAACCATACTCTTATACCCCTGCAGGACCTGAACGCCACCACACCACCACGGAGGGTCCAGAGATGTCCATCCCACCCCCAGAAGAGGCCCCCAGTGATGACAGCAGCTCTGTCTCCCTGGACCCTGATGACCAGCCTGGCCCATCGGGGACCTCAGGACAGTCGGTTCCCCACAGACAGCCACAGGCTACACCAGACCTAACCCCCTCTGGGACCACCAGCACAGCTCCCACCCAGCGGGCCCATGCCTCTGTCCCCAGGACACGTCAATCAGCGGTGTGTCCACCACTACAGGGCACCCAGGTTGACCCACCACCCCAACAACAACAGGGACCTGGGGGCAGTGGTAGTGGGCACACCGTCCAGGGGACAGAAGCCCAGGGAAACAGGGCAACTGGGATGGCTGCTGTGCGACAGGGGGGGGGACAGGCCCAGGGAAACGACTCTCCAAGAGGCCCTCTCCTCCATCATGGGAGCATACCACCACTCCCAGGAGACGATGGCTACGGTACTGGCCAGGTTCCAGGAGACCCAGGTCATGCAGGAGCAACAGTACATGGGGTTCAGAGAGGAACTGAGGAACATTAGTTCCGCAATGGGGACCATCATCGTGGCCCTAACCCAGATAGTCACCACATTGCGGGACCATGTGGCACCACAAAGGGCCCCTGTCACTAGCCTGGACCAGGAACAGCCTACCACCTCCGCCGGCGCTAGTGGACAGGAGGCCCCCACACAACGACGGGCCACCAGAACCCCACCTCCTGCAGAAGAAGAACCACCCTGCAAGCGGAACCTGAGATCTCACAAGAAGACAGAGTAGGATTGCAAGACCCCCGCCAACAAACGATACCCCCTGATGTCATCCCACAGTCCCACACTGTCACCCTGTCCAACCTTGAACTGCCCCTGCTCCATCCTTCCACAGGCATATGGACAATGCACCTGTGCGACTGAGAACTGGACTCTGCCATGGACATTACTCCACCATCACCCATCCCCGCTTTACAATCATGTTCCTTAAATTTAGCACTTGAATTAAATCACTTCTTGCACACAAAAAATCTGGAGTCTGCTTGTATTTTGAACAAATGTATTAGACATAACGGTGCCAAAATGTTCAGTTACATTGTGATGACAACATACCACTGTCACACAGCTGTAGTCCATGGGCAAACAAAGCAGAGGTCACGCAATGGGGCCCACAGCTCTGAAAACGGAAGGGAAAGTCACAACTCAGTTAACAGGAACTGGGGGGGAACTCAGACAGTAGAGAGGCAGGAGACTTTAAGGAAATGTAAAATGGCGTGGCTGATTCATACCTGTGTGCTACTGAAAATACTGTTGTATCACTGTGTCCCTGTTGTCTGTGTCGTCCCCGTCGTCTTCCTCCTCTTCACTCTCCACAGGCTCCACAGCTGCTACAACACCACCATCTGGACCATCCTCCTGCAGGAAAGGCACCTGGCGTCGCAAAGCCAGGTTGTGAAGCATACAGCAGGCCACGATGATATGGCACACCCTCTTTGGTGAGTACATTAGGGATCCACCTGTCAAATGCAGACACCTAAACCTGGCCTTCAGGAGGCTGAAGGTTCTTTCTATAACCCTCCTAGTTCGCCCATGGGCCTCATTGTAGCGTTCCTCTGCCCTTGTCCTGGGATTCCTCACTGGGGTAAGTAGCCACAACAGGTTGGGGTAACCAGAGTCACCTATTAGCCACACACGGTGTCTCTGTAGCTGTTCCATCACATAAGGGATGCTGCTATTTCGCATGATGTACGCATCATGCACAGACCCAGGGAACTTGGCATTTCCATGGGAGATGTACTGGTCAGCCAAACAGACCACCTGGACATTCATCGAATGATAACTTTTTCTGTTCCTGTACACCTGCTCACTTCCACTGGGGGGAACCAAAGCCACAGGGGTCCCATCAATGGCACCAATGATGTTGGGGATATGTCCAAGGGCATAGAAATCACCCTTCACTGTAGCCAAATCGCCCACCTGAGGGAAAACAATGTAGCTCCGCATGTATTTCATCAGGGCAGACAACACTCTGGACAAAACCTTAGAAAACATAGGCTGAGACATCCCTGATGATATGGCCACTGTTGTTTGGAATGATCCACTTGCCAAAAAATGGAGTACTGACAGAACCTGCACCAGAGGGGGAATCCCTGTGGGTTGGCGAATGGGGGACATCAGGTCTGGCTCCAGCTGGGCACACAGTTCATGTATAGTGGCTCGGTCAAGTCTGTATGTCAGTATGACATGTCGTTCTTCCATTGTCGACAGGTCCACCAGCGGTCTGTACACTGGAGGATTCCTCCATCTCCTCGCAATTCCCAGCGGACGGTGCTTAGGAAGGACAACATGGAGCACAGAGTCAAGCAACCCACAGGTACGTAACCACAGCTTGCACAAAACACGATTCGCTATGCATTGAATGGCTTGTATGAGTGGCAATGCAAGGCCTAGGCCTGTGTGACGCAGTAGAAATTAAGCCATGTGGGCCCTTGAAATGGCGGCTGCCTGACTTGTGAAGTGTGACAATGGGATGTGAGGTCAATGCGCTGGCGTGGCACACCGTGGCGGTAGGCGGTCGAAGACCGTGGCGCAAAGCAGCATTGGTTAACATTGAACCCTATGGGTCTCAGGAGCCAATGACGATGTGCGCCGGCGGTCGCGGTACGCACCGCCGCGGTACGCACCGCCGCGGGTGTGACCGCCATTTTCTAACTGCTTAATCACTCGAGACCTGATCATCCACAGGAGAGGACCTATACTGCAAGTGCTGCTGTGACCTCAGTCTGGGAGATACAATGGCTGCTGCGACTGGGGAAAGGGCCCCTGCCTTCATATCTGAGGAATTGGAGAAACTTGTGCATGGGGTTCTCCCCCAGTATGCGCTACTCTACGGTCCTCCAGACCAACAGGTAAGTACACAGGGAGCACGTAGTATGGGCTATGCCTTTGTTGAGTGGGGTGGATGTAAGATTGTGGGGAGGGGTGCGAATGGGGAGTGCAACGCACGACAGATGAGTGCATGTGCCACATGGCAAGGTTGGGGAGGGGGGGCCACTCACATCGACCATGCAGGAAAGTGATGATATTTCTTGTTCCACCCTGTCCATGTCACATAGGTCAGCGCCCATCAGAAGATCGACATTTGGCGTGCCATCGCCAAGGATGTCCGGGCCCTGGGGGTCCACAACAGACGGGGCACCCACTGCCACAAGAGGTGGGAGGACATCCGCCGCGGGAGCAGAAAGACCGCCAAGGCTCTGCTGGGGATGGCCTCCCAACCTAGGAGGGGTGTCACACGGCAATTGATCCCCCTGATGTCCCAGGTCCTGGCGGTGGCCTACCCCGATTTGGATGGGCGCGTGAGGACATCACAGCAGACACAAGGGGCTGCCTATCCCAGACACACCTACAGACCAGCCTGCACACACCTCAACACCCAAGGGCAGCTCATACAGACATAAGCACCACAGATCACACAAGCATTCACCCAAGCAACAGCCACTGCCTCCTCTGTGTCCCCCTCCTCCTCGTCTCCCTCCTCCCTCCCTGTGACGTCTCCACTCACACCTGCATGCACACCACCATCAGCCACTATGTCCATCACCACCACACCCACAAGAACAGTCCGCGCATGTGCAGTCACCACCCCCACTGCCATTTACACGTCCCCTGTGTCCTCTCCCACTGTGTCTGTCACCCCCTCTTCCAAACCACACAAACGCAGGCAGTCACCCACCCAACAGCCATCCACCTCACGACAGCCTCCAGCACAAGCACCTGCACCCAAAGACAGCACACTTGACTCTCCTGCAACCACATCCTCTCCCTCCACTCCCATACCCACTGCACCTATCGTTCCCATTGCTCCTAAAAAGTTGTTCCTCTCCAAAATTAACCTCTTGCATCACCTGACCCACCCCCTCCATCTCGTAAGAGTCCAAACAGCACCTCAGCCACCACAAGCCCTGCACCTACTAGGATCATCGTTCAGGGCTATTGGACTCCACCAGCTCCTAGGGCAGGAACATCGGCCAGCAGCAAGGGGACAGCCAGCCCACCCCCTGGGAAAAGAGCATAAAAAGGGAAGGGCCGGCGCGACAGGCCTGAGACGGCTGCCCCCAAGGACACCACCCTTGCACCGTCACCTGGCCCATCCACAAAGGGAGGCAAGGGCCCCAGAGATTCCGCCAAGGGGGGCAAGGGCAGCAGGGCGGACAAGTCCGGCAGCAGGCGAGCTGCCCAGGAGGGCCCCACCAGCCCCATTTGGGGTGTGACGGAGGACACCCACGGGCCCAGGGCCCGCAAGCGATAGGTCAGAAGGCGACTGAGCGGGATTGATTGCCCAGATCTGGTGCCCTAGGAACACAAGACAAGCACCGCTGAACAGGGCCCGCCGTGAGAAGCACCGCTGAACAGGGCCCCGCCGTGAGAAGCACCGCTGAACAGGGCCCCACCGTGAGAAGCACCGCTGAACAGGGCCCACCGATACAAGCACCGCTGAACAGGGCCCCGCCAAGACAAGCACCGCTGAACAGGGCCCTTCCTGTCAAGCACCGCTCCGCTGGGCCCCGCTGTCTCTGCACCGCTCCGCTGGGCCCTTCCTGTCAAGCACCGCTCCGCTGGGCCCTTCATCTCAAGCACCGCTCCGCTGGGCCCTTCATCTCAAGCACCGCTCCGCTGGGCCCTTCATCTCAAGCACCGCTCCACTGGGCCCCGCCGTCTCTGCACCGCTCCGCTGGGCCCTTCATCTCAAGCACCGCTCCGCTGGGCCCTTCATCTCAAGCACCGCTCCGCTGGGCCACGCCGTCTCTGCACCGCTCCGCTGGGCCCTTCCTGTCAAGCACCGCTCCGCTGGGCCCTTCATCTCAAGCACCGCTCCGCTGGGCCCTTCATCTCAAGCACCGCTCCGCTGGGCCCCGCCGTCTCTGCACCGCTCCGCTGGGCCCTTCATCTCAAGCACCGCTCCGCTGGGCCCTTCATCTCAAGCACCGCTCCACTGGGCCCTTCATCTCAAGCACCGCTCCGCTGGGCCCCGCCGTCTCTGCACCGCTCCGCTGGGCCCTTCCTGTCAAGCACCGCTCCGCTGGGCCCTTCCTGTCAAGCACCGCTCCGCTGGGCCCTTCATCTCAAGCACAGCTCCGCTGGGCCCTTCATCTCAAGCACCGCTCCGCTGGGCCCTTCATCTCAAGCACCGCTCCGCTGGGCCACGCCGTCTCTGCACCGCTCCGCTGGGCCCTTCCTGTCAAGCACCGCTCCGCTGGGCCCTTCCTTTCAAGCACCGCTCCGCTGGGCCCTTCATCTCAAGCACCGCTCCGCTGGGCCCTTCATCTCAAGCACCGCTCCGCTGGGCCCTTCATCTCAAGCACCGCTCCACTGGGCCCTTCATCTCAAGCACCGCTCCGCTGGGCCCCGCCGTCTCTGCACCGCTCCGCTGGGCCCTTCCTGTCAAGCACTGCTCCGCTGGGCCCTTCCTGTCAAGCACTGCTCCGCTGGCCCCTTCATCTCAAGCACCGCTCCGCTGGGCCCTTCATCTCAAACACCGCTCCGCTGGGCCCTTCCTGTCAAGCACTGCTCCGCTGGCCCCTTCATCTCAAGCACCGCTCCGCTGGGCCCTTCATCTCAAGCACCGCTCCGCTGGGCCCTTCATCTCAAGCACCGCTGGCCCATTGGCAGGGCTGGATCTGTGTCGGTCAGGGCTTCACGAAGCACTCTGGGCACCATGGCTCCTCCATAACCAGTGGAGTCTGTAATCCACCAGATGGACTGTGGCTTTGCACTCCCCAGGATGGTACAGTGGGCAACCCACCCACTGTAGAGACTTGAGAGACTGTGGCTTTGCACTCCCCAGGATGGAAGAGTGGGCAACCCACCCACTGTAGAGACTTGAGAGACTGGGGCTTTGCACTCCCCAGGATGGAAGAGTGGGCAAGCCACCCTCTGTAGAGACTTGAGAGACTGTGGCTTTGCACTCCCCAGGATGGTACAGTGGGCAACCCACCCACTGTAGAGACTTGAGAGACTGTGGCTTTGCACTCCCCAGGATGGTACAGTGGGCAACCCACCCACTGTAGAGACTTGAGAGACTGTGGCTTTGCACTCCCCAGGATGGTACAGTGGGCAAGGAGGCCCCTCGTGGATCTGGCGTCGTGGACTCATGTGGCTGAGGTGCCCCCCTTCCCTTCCCCCTGAGGTGCCTGTGGTTTTATTATCTGATGCCCCAGCAGTGTTCTCTCCAATGGAATCGGGTCGCGTGTGTGGGCTTTGCCCATGTGTTAATGCACATTGGCCCACGAACAATGGCATGTAGCCAATATGTGCCGGACTTTTGGACTATGTATACATTGTTCATGTTGTGATTTATTTATTTAAAAAATCTCATATTTCACTTCAGTTCAAATATGCTTTAATATACTTAAATTTTAATGATCATTTTATTTTGTCTTTGAATTATTCCGGGGGCTTTGGGGGGTGTAAATCTGACTTGTTGCTCTGCATTGGTGTGTGGGGATTTGGGGGCGAGGGGGTGTGTCGCGTATGTGTGTGCCCGTTACCTTTTCTCCTCCCCCCTCCCCTGTGTCGTAGGTGCAGTACTCACTGTTGTCTCCTGCGGCGGCGTTTGTGCTCCTGGTAGAGGAGCAGGTAGACAATTGCTGGTAGGATGTTTAATTCGGGTTCCATGCTGTCCAGATTCCTCGTGGAGTGTATGAAGGTGAGCGTTTTCCCGTTCGTGGTCTGTTTCCGCCGTGTTTTAATCGGCGGGGCTCCCGCCCCGGAAAAGGTGGCGGATTGGTGGGTCGTGATAGGGTGGGCGGTACATTGTCTGCCGGCTGTCTGTTGGCGGTGACCGCCGCGCTGTTTGTTTGCCCCGCCGTGGCGGTCGGAGTGTTAAAGTGGCGGGCTGTGTTGGCGGTTCCCGCCAGGGTCAGAATTCAATTTTTTTTACCGCCTGCCTGTTGGCGGGTTGGCCGCCGCTTTAACACCGACCGCCAGGGTTGGAATGACCCCCATAGTGTCTTTGGTGGTGAGCAGTTCCCAGTGGGAGAGAAGGTGTTCGGGTTCGTGTTTGTGTATGTGAGCTGGTTGATGCTGTCTGTGTCAGAGGGTTGGTGTTCAAAGATTTTGTAGATGTCCGAGATCTTGTTTTGGAAGAGTCTGCTAGTGTGCTCTTCTTTGTCTCTTTCAGGAGGCGGTGGTACTAGTTTATGGGAGTCCTGAAGGCAGTGCCGTTTTCTGTTGTTTTGCTGATGCACCACTTCCTTTCAAGTTTTGTTGGCAGTTGCATTTAGAGGTGTGCAGTCCCCCAGTGAACTAGTCTGTGCTTTTGCTTTGTTCTTTTACCTTAGCTGTCTTAGTGGGGGCCATGGCACTGGCGCATTCTGTGATTTATTTGCATGGATCTGGGGAGCATGGTTCAGGGGTATTTGGGTCCGGTGATGGTAAAGTGTATGTAGTGGTGATCAGACCAGGTGAGTGGTGTGATTTGGATGCACCTGACACTGGAGGTTAAGATGGGGTTGGCATGTGTCTTGTGATGTAGGTAGGGTTAGTGACAAGCACCTTGAGGCTCTTGTTTCTCAAGCTTTCCAGGAGGTCAGGGGAGTTTGCATCGCTTAGGTCGACAATGTGGCAGTTGAGGTCCCCTAGGAATATGTAGTGCTCTGAGTTGATTGCTTATGGGTCGATGAGTTCCAGGATGGCACTGCAGAAGCTGGGGCATGGTCCTCGTGGTCTGGTGGCAAGGGTGCCTCTCATGGTGCATTTTCTGTCTGTGTGGAGTTGGAATTTGAGGTGTTCCATTACCGATGTCAGGTTGTCAGGGGATGTTGTGCCGCAGATGGTCCTTGAGGATCATTACAATTCCGCCTCTATACTTGTTGGTTAAGTCATAGTGAGTTATCTTGTAACCTTTGGGAATGGTGGTAGTTATGTCTGGTGCGGAGGGGGGTTGAGCGAGGTTTCTGTGAGGAAGATGTCCAGGGTGAGGGAGGAGATCATGTCTCAGACCTCAGTGATGTGTTTAACTAGTGAATGTGCATTGAGTAGGATGCACTGGAGTTGTGATGTGTTGGTCTCGGTCAATGTTTCGGGTACATTGGTGGCTTAAGTGCTAAAGGTGAGGCGGCAATGTTGGCAGGCGAATAGTCCTCTCTTGATATGCAGGAATGAGCAGTAGCAGTAGTTGATGGTGCATCCGGGATCCAGGCTCAGAGGTCAGGGTGGTCTATCTTCATGGGTGGGAAGAGCCAGGTGTTCTGGTGCTTGGCACTGACGGGTACAGACAGGCTTGCTTTTGGCATGCCTTCAGCTCACCAGTGGCACAACCACACTACAGCCTTCATTAAATAGGTCCTAGGTGGACAGATGGGCTTTGGGAGGTAGTAGGCGGGGCTAGGTAGGAGGCAGGAAAACAGGCGGCAGGTGGGAATGGGGAAAAGGAATGAACAGAGAAAGAAAGGAGGCAAAAAGCAGGAGATGGTACTCAGAAAAACTGAAAAGGAGGAAGGAAGCAGCACAAAATGAGGCAAAGGATGGAGAAAGCACTTTGAAAAACAGGAGGAAAGGAGGCAAAAAGTAGGACAAAGTACTCAGAAAAATGGGGGTAAAAGCGTGACAAAGCAGAAAAAAATGAGGCATCGGAAGGGGAATGCACTCAGAAAAATAGGGGAAAGGAGGGAGAAAGTAGTGAAAACGAGGCAAAAAAGCAGGAGAAAGCACTCAGAAAAATGGGAGAAAGGAGGGAGAAAGTGAAAACGAGTCAGAAAGCAGGAGAAAGCACTCAGAAAAATGGAGGGAAGGGGAGAGAAATCAGTGAAAATCAGGCAGAAAGCAGGAAAATGCACTCAGAAAAACAGAGGGAAAGGAGGAGAAAAGCAGTGAAAATGAGACAGAGTACAGGAGAAAACATTCAGAAAAAACAAGGGAGGAGGAAGAGAAGGTAGTGAGGACGAGGCAGAAAACAGGAGAGACAATAAAGGAGTAGGGGAGACCTTGCCTGGGATCATACAGGAATGTATTCAGGTTGATACAGGTGAGTTACTTGAAAACAGCTGTGATAACTGCCAGCATACACTTGCTTATATGACAATTATTGGGTTTCACATCTTTCAACTTTTTTTCTATTTACTTATGCTTACACATTTTTGTTGGTTGTTTTTAATGCAGGAGACTGGGTTAAATAGGAAATGTCAGGCAGTTAATGCAGATGACCATGCAATCAATTCTTATTATAAGGGTGTTTGTATAGCACACTAGTGCATAAGCTTTATGACACTGAAAAAACATAATTCACTAAGGAGTGTAACTTAGAGTGGGAGCTCCTGCTCTTGTGAACTTGTGGTTCCAACTCACTATTTGAGATAGGGTAAGTACTGTTTTTACACTGTTGGAACTTCTACTTGTTCTACCAGTGTAAACCTCTAACCTGGAAACCTGTCTGCCGCTGGGCCTCCAGTTTCTATTGATGTGGGCCCCATGAACACCAAATTATACCTGGTTATTAAGCTCTAATTAGTGTGAAATAGATCCTGGGTTGCTTTTGTTCTGGTCTATAGAGGACCTGGCCTGGCAGTTCGAGCTGGACTGTTTCCATTCGCTGGGTCCAAACTGAAGTTTCATGGTGTGCAAAATATCAATGCACTGTAATTTTACCCCAAGTAATTACAGTGTCTGAGATTAATTCAAGAATACCATCCATCATTTTTTCATATACTTCAGTGTAACACCCTAGTTGAGACAGGTATGCCCACTTGTGGGTCCCGTCACACTATTCCACTGGATCCAAACTATACCCAGCTGATGAGCCCTAATAATGGTGAAATCAGTCCTGGATTGCTTGTGTTTCTGTTGATGATGGACTGGCACTTTGTCTCAACTGTTCCCACTGGAGTAGGGTCCAGATTGATTTACATTGGCTAGGTGCACATTATGGGGACATGGTGTGCAGAATAAAAATGGAGTAGGATGCTGCTGATTAATTACTGGGTGCTAAGAATAACTTTAAGCATTCCTTCCATCACTTTTTTGTATAATTCAGTGCAACATTTAGAAATTGGCATTTTCCTGGGAAACAGTGTTTACCACGCAGTCTTTATCATGCAGTACAATAACACAGTCTTTACCACACATGCCTTTCTCACACATTACTTAACCTCACATTTGTTGTCAGCATATTGTTGAGTATTTGTACGTATGGTCATTGTTTTTTAAATTGATGTATTTATATTTAAGTAGTATGTTATTATTAAATATGTCAACCTGTTTAAGAATTACTCAAGGTCATCAAGGCAAGACTCTGCAGAACAGAACTGGCTCTCTCACGGGGTCACCTGGAAGGCTGGGGCCATGGACCAGAGCCCACTTTGCCCATGCCTTCAAACATCTGTGGACACAGGCTCTGAACAGTTTATGTAAAGCTGGAAAAATAAAAAAGAGACAATAATTGAATATCTTCCATTTAAGTCAATGGAAAACTGTGGAAAAATGTTAGAAAAATATACATATTTATCCTAAAGATAAGATATGTTATTATATTTTTTGAAAACACATTCTTTTTTAAAATATTTGCTATTATAAATTTAGAAAATTATGATATTTTTTAGAAATAGACTTGGTGAGTTTTTAAAAATCTGAAACACGATTACTGAAACTGGTCTTTTATGTATTTTTATATTAGAAATCATGTAACTCTGAATAAATAATTAATCTGTATATGTTTTATTTATTACTCAGGTATTAAGGCATGGGCAAAGTGGACAGTAAGTTCAGGGGGAACTTAAATGTCAGAAAAGGTTTGAAGAGTTACTGTTTGTGGAATTTATTGTCTTTGAACCATTCCCTTTAAAATTGAGATTGTGGCAATACCACCGGCAATGTGCATGTGAATGTCCTGGGCTGCCTCTCTCAAAACCGAGCCACAGGGTTCATTGGAGGTGGCTACAAGTGTCTTTATTGAGTATTTTCCCTAACTTCTCCATTGTAGAGGCAGATTGGTTACGCTCTGTGATTTTCTCTACAGTATCACCAGGTTTAACCGCTCTGCCTTTGTTATACGATAAAAAATACTCAATAAATCTCCAGTGACTCCTGGGTTCAGTTAATTTCTCTTTATAATATATGTAGCTACCATACTTTAACAGTCTATTTCCACTTTTCTATTTGATGTAGCTGGCTTACCTTGTGTTTTCCATTTTTCAATGATATGTATAAAAGCATAAAACAACCTATGAGTTTAATGTAATAATGCAGAGGTTCTCATTTCTTGTTTGGAATTGGTCCTGTAAGAAAGAAAAATGATAGAATTAACTGATGCAGCCTGTTGAGAAATAACATTTTAATTATCCTGTTGAAAGAGAAGAAATTAAGGGGCTTTATAGGACTGTGACGGGCATACTGCCAGTCCACGGCAGTTGAGAAAAGAGTGCCAAGCCACCAGCATCTCGACCACTGCATTATTATTTTCCCCTTGGGCTGGCCATATGTGGGGAGCACAGTCATGGCAGTGGCAGGCTTCAGATCTAGAAAATAATCAGAAGCCATACTGTGGTGCCTCCAGCCAGTTGAGAGCACTGTGTACTTGCATTACATTTTGCAAGTGATACAGTGCACGCACCCAACCCACCGGCATTGGGTGGGCAAAAATTAAGCTATACATTCCATGAGGCCGTAATCCCTGGAGCCATTACTATGGCTCATTACCTGCCTTTTTACAAGCTGTTGCATGGTTGTGTCCCTGCCAGGGAAAGGTCGACATAAAGGAAGTTCATGATCAGCCCGGTGGGGAATTTGATGGCACTGTCCCATGGGCTGCCTCTGCCTCTCCTGCCCCGGCTGAAAAAGCAGAAGTATAGGCGCGTCCGTAGAACTGCAGTGGTCTTTACGTCATATTGCCGCTCTCTTCATAATCTGATGGTCAGACCACCAAGGACACGGACAGGAGGACCTCTGGATAGTGACGGCATTCCCTATCTCACCAAAGTCATAATCCGGCCCTAAATCTTTGATAGTTTTGTGTTCTGTGAACGAAAATTATTAATATGGTAAATTCATATTTAATGTTATTGTAATTTATTTCTTGCTCTTTTGTCAACAAATATTTCTGGAAGATATTTTCTGGATTGGAAGGGGTTTTCCGGTCTGCTTGTTTCTTTGATGTCTATCTAAGGATAGAAAGAAAATGTAAAATATTTTCTGCTTTTCATGCCTTTCTGAATTGTATGTTTATTAGTGAATTTTGAATTACTTACTTTTGTCTTGGTGATTTTCTTTGTATAATGTTCAATGAGTTTACAGTCTTTTGATTTGGTATGTAGAAAGTTTTGACTCTTTAGATGCTTTGTAGTTTGTATTTGTGGTCTAAGAAAAAAAGAAAGTACTTGTCGGAGTTACAATTCTAATTTGGCCCACCAGCTACTGTTCAGCACCTTAACTGAAGTCAGTACTTGGTAGAGTTAGAACAGTAATTTTCTCCTCTATCCAGTGTCCAGCACTTTCCCTGAGGTAAGTACTTGGTGGAGTTAGAAAAGTAGTTTTGCACCTCCCCAGCCATTGTCCATAACCATCCCTGAGTTAGTACTTATGAGCGTTAGAATAGTAGTTGTGCCACAGCCTTTATCCAGCAACTTCCCTGAGTCAAGTACTCGGTGGAGTATGAATAGTAATTTTCTCTGCAGTTACTGTCCACCACCTTCCCTGAGGTAAGTGCTTGCAGAGGTAGACTAGAATTTGTTTTCCCAGCCAGTTTGTGAGGTATATTTTTGGAGGAGTTGGAATAATAATTTTGTCCCCTGGCACTTTACCTGAGCAGATTGCAGTTTTTTTTCTAAAGTGTCCACTGCTAGTCTTGGGAAAATGTTATCATTAAATTGCAAATAAAAAGGCTGTATTTTAACTTACATTAATGTTTAATTTAAACATGTTCACATCCTCTGTTTGTTCACAAACTTAAGGATGCCTGAAAAAGAAAGTACACATTTTTTAAATGAAATGATCAGTGAAATCACTAGTAATTTCTAAGTTTATTAAAAGTCTAGGTTATACTTACTTGGATAGGTAGATGCTAGTGTTAAGTACTGTGTCTGATCAACTCTCCTATTCATTCTGGTGCATGTGATCATGTCAGAAAGCAGTGTATCTTAAATTTGTTTTTCACTACTTCATGGCTTAAATATTTTATAGGATAGAATTGGGTTACCTTATTACATTTAATAAGTGACAATGTTCTATGGGGAGCCCATAAGAAAGTCGAGTTTGGTGTCTAAAGAATTGTATTTTAAAACCACCTTTAATGGTAAAGTCAGATTGGGAAGATTTAGGTGTAATATATAATGTGGCTGTGGGGTCTAATTGTGGAAGGCACACACAAAACTATCTTGGGTACAGTCAGGCTCATTTGTATCTTCACAACAAAATGGGACAGATAGCCTTAAAAAGTCTAACATACATGCCCCCACCTAACTATAACTAAATGTAAGTTTGCAGATCCACAAAAAAACAAAAAACAAAAGCTCTGTGTGTTGGTCAGAACCCCACACAGGGATAGCCCCTTTCAGGAGCAAGAGCCTTCAAGCACCCCAGTGGCTTTCATGCTTCATCATCGGGCAGCTCTACATTGGGCCAGGGCTGCAACACCCAGCTGGACCCACTTGGGGGCTCTTTATCAGAGATCTTTTCTTGTTACCTATGTAAATGATGAGGTACAGTAGAGGTGTGGTGTTATGAGAATGAGTAGATTTGTGCAGGAAAGGTATATTAAAAATGGCTAGGGTGGATCCAAAATCAGTTTATTTTGTAGGAGCTCCTGTCATGATTAAAACCAACAGAGCAAGTCAATAATGGGTGCAGTGATCATTTTGATTCAGGTGTATGACTGGAATAAGGTTGACATGTTTTTTGCCTATTTAATGTCCCACATAGATCATGGCATTCTTCAGGACCAGATACCTAACCTATTCTCAGGGGGGTTGCCACTAAGGCCCATATTTATACTTTTTTAGCACCCCATTTGCGTCATTTGTTGGCACAAAACCGGCGCAAACTTGCAAAATACAATTGTATTTTGTAAGTTTGCGCCGTTTTTGTGTCAAAAAGTGGTGTGAATGCGGCGCTAAAAAAGTATAAATATGGGCCTAAGAGTGTAATGTCTACCTATACTGTAAATTCCTGGCCAACTTGATCACTTAAAAAGTTTAATCGAGTGGCAGAGGTGACGCCCCTTGTGCGTCTCGCTTGAGTCCTATAGAATATCTTGCCAGAGACCCACCCCATGCTTATGGTTTTTGTAGGAACTGCATACTGATCTTTAGTAATATTTTGCCTCATTTATATCACCTGTTGCTCAACCCTGGATAGATGTTGCTCTGATGAGTAAGGTTTCACAAAGGAATGTAGTGCAAAGCATTTAAAAGCACCAACCAATGAAATATGAAAGTTACACAACAAGAAAGATACACAGCAACAATTTATAAAAATAGAGCACATTTTATGAATTTTTTGAGAAAATTTTTAATATTACCATAAGCAAGCAAGGGTCAACAAAAAGTTTGTAAACTTTTGAAAAGTTTGAAAGAGTTTGTTCGGCAAATCTGACCAGAGTTGAGTGACAAATTCCCACAAGGCAGAGGTCTAGGAAGCTAGTAAGGATACTTTGGACAGTTACTTGGCCACCAGTGGGGTTTTAAGTCCAGTTTGAAACTGGATGACTGCCAACAGTTTAATGGCGTGGTTCTGATGTAGAAGATACAGGATAAAAAGATGCTCACAGGTGCTCCAGCTGTGGTTTTATGAGGTGTCTTTCTGGTGAACCCTCAATGCCTGGGTGATGAGGGGTAACTTTGGCCACTGAAGTCAGGGTCCCTCGAGGTCCTCTACACTGCAGGCGTTGGCCAGCCATTGCTGAGTTACTGGTCTCCTTGCACTGTAGTTGGAGTGAAATCCATTCTTCGGTCCAGTGGACTCGGGTGCAACTTTTAACTATTTTGGACGTTTCATTTGGGGCAACTGGTAGCTGCAAAACTGCTGCGATGGCTACCAACTTGTTGGATTGGAGTTCTTCAGCTTTACTGTACCTGAGCTAGTTCCAGGAATTCAGCTAACTGATCCTTGGAGTCCTTGCTTTGATCTGGAACCAGGAAACAACTTTTCCCTATGCCAGGAGCCACAGACACAGTCCAAACGTACTTGCCCAAAGTGCAGCAGGTGCAGTCCTTCTGCCTGTTCAGACTCTCTTCACGCAGGTTCAAGGGCAGCTTGGCAGCTCTTCACTGGTCCTTTCTCCAAGCGCAATGTGATCTGAGTTCCAGAGTGCCTGAGGTGCCATATTTATCCCAGGAAAGTGCCCTGAGGTGACAGTATGGTCACTAGCCAATATATCAGTAGGTCCCCTCCTCTTTAGTGATAGCGTTCTGGTGATGTGTGGCATCTAGCAATCCCAAAGTGCATTTTTGTAATTTGTCACACACAGGGTGGCACATTCTGTACGGCAGCCCTAGGTGGACACTCTGCCTTACATGCCCTTGGTAGCCTGGATACCATATACTAGGGACCTATAAGTAAATCAGTACTTGCCATTTGGATATGGCCACTTTGACATAACTTGGGTAATGGGTCAGAATGCTGGCACTGAGGTCTGGATGGTAGTATCAGTACATCTTCAAAGTTGAAATACCAACAGCTAGTAGCTCAGATTAGGACAAAAGTGGGGGAAGACCGCTAAAAGACTGTTTCTTTACACAGATTTGAGCATGCAACTTCAGAAGTTTAGGATTTTCTTGTCTTAACCAATTGGTGCATGTAGCTGGTTCCTGGGTCACATGACTAGATGCAGCTGGCAGTTGTCTTTTGTGTATTGTTCCCAGACAGTGGCACAAGTAGGGAATAGATGTTGACCGGATATGCCATCTCTGACTTGCTACGGGATGGAGCTGTCACCTACTGTACTTCCACATCCCATAGGCTCTGCCTGAGCACATTCACAAAGGATGTGACACTAGTATTTTGGGACCAGGACAGAGAGACAGGAAATGTCAACACCTCGTGAGGCAGAACCTCTAGAATATTCTCCTACTTCAAAGCTGGTACCAAGGATAAAATGTGTACCCTCAGACCAAACTCTTCAGTATATCCAGTACCTCTAGATGACACAGAAGGACTGCTGTGCTGCTCTGCAGGAGAGACTGCTACTTTGCTGACCTGCTGCCCTGCTGCCTGAGTGAGAAGGACGGGACCTACATCTTGAACCCAGAGCTACCATAGTGTCTCCAAGAGCCAGTTGCCTGGCCTCTTGATCAGAACCTCAAGTAGAGAAAAGGCTCCAACCATCTTGAACCTGCACCTGGACTCAGTCTGAGTAAGTCCAAATCTTCCAAGTGGTGACTCTCCAGTCCCAGACCCTTAGTGGTGGTGCTGATGGTGCCCAGACAGCCAAAGGCCAAAATTTGGGACTTTTACATTTTTTGATAAAAGCTGCTCTAAGAACTGAGGATAGACAGGGACCAACATGCTCGTATACTCAACCAAGGAGGATTGCTAGTTGACCTGAATTCACAGTAGCTCCAGCTTTATTCCTCTCCACGACAGCAAATCCTGTAAAGCGGTCCTTAGCCAATGGAGTATCTTACCTGATGAACTCTCATTAGCTGCAGCCTCCAGCCCTGTCCTTCTGGAGATTGGCAACTTCCAAGAAAGAGACTTAGGGCCTCATTATGAGTTTAGCAGTTGGACGAGCCGACCACCAAACGCACGGGGAGGACACCACCATCATACCAGTGGCGTTCTCTCCCCAAAGTGTATTACAAAATCCCTGGGGTCTGACCGGCGGGAACATTGGATTACACATTCCTGCTGGGTTGACAAGTGGGAAAAGTGCTACAATATTGGCCTCATAGCACAGAAGCACCATGGGAATGATCACTGTCCGCAAACCAGACAATGTACATTCAGATGGTACTGGGCAGGGGGACCCCCGGCTTTGGCTTTCCATCAGCCTTTCCATGGTGGGGTGACTGCCATGGAAAGGATGGCAGAAAGCTGAGTTGTAATCATCACAACAGCACTGACTTCAGCCGTCAGTCATCAGGAACAGACACCAGGGTTGTAATGTGGTGGTCGGACCACCTGGAGTACGATGATCGGGCCGTCACTGCAAGTGTGGCATTCTTTGAACTGCCACACTCGTAATGAGGCTCTAAGTTGGAATGAAGAAATCTTCACCAGGACTTCTTCAAGCGACTCCCCAATGGTGACACCACCTCCTTGGACACCTCCTGCAGCCTTGCTCCATTGGACGTCTACCTTCTCAGAGACCCTTTCTTCAAATTTCTTCTAAGTTTGAAGGTAAAATCCACTTTTTATATTCAGCTTGTGCTCCATTGTAATCAATCATATTTTTCGACTTTGACTCAGTCTGAGTTGACAAGATGTCCGTGGTTGGATCTTTGATCTTATAGGCACTATTTTTGCTTTAAACTAAAAAAATTCACAGCTACAGTTCTAATGATTGGATTTTTTCATTTTGGTGTCAAACAAGTTACTGAAAATGGCTTTTTCTAGATTGGTGTAGGATTTGTCCTAGTCTGTGTTTTCACTTTAATACTGTTTGAGTGCTGCATAAATACTTTACACTTACCCTCTATGTTAAGTCTGACTGTTTTCGTGTCAAAATACCAAAGGGTTAAGCACAAGTTAATTTTGTGACCTTTATGGTTCTCTCTGACAGGGATTGTAGCTGTTGCTTGAGCACAGTTAACATCCCACTCATTCAGCTACTCAAATTCCCACCATTTTTTTTTTTTAAATGTTAAAGTTGTAATTTAGCTGTAATATGGATCATGAAGCATTAGCAAATGCTTGCAATCAGGCCTACAAATGCAGTAAAATTCAGCATTTTTATCAACCATAGATTCAGCAAGTACATGGTTTTGATTCCTGGTACTAAAATTTTTGGCTCTCATTGAAATATCTCTTTTAACCTGTTAGCTGCTGAGGCTTTCCCTCTCTCATTTTTCAGATGCATTTTTGTTATGTTTGCGGCCCTTTGCTCTGCAACCGTCATAATTGTTTTCAACAAAAGACATTCAGGTTCAATTTGCATTATTGTTTTTCCAGTTGTTGGGTATTTTAAAAGTATCCTTCGCTCTGGGATTTCTGTGAAGAGAACCAAGCATTCAGTCAAAATATACCAAAATTCTGTTTGTTTATTTTTTAAATTGGAAAGAATAGCTGTGCAAGAAAGCTAGGGCTAGGTTCACCATATTCTCAGCTTTCATGAACAAGCAGATCTAATTAAACTACTTTTACAACAGTTTTTGCAATTGTCTTAGTGTAAGTTGAGTGTTTGCACGTTTATCATTATTATGTACTTGTAGTGGTAAAACAGGTGTAAACAATATGAGTTAACCTTGAGGGCTAGTGGTGACCCTCCCTTTACCCCATTACTCTCTTTGTCTTGGCCATCCTGCATTCTGCAGGCTTGACAGGAACACCTGGGGGAGTGGAGTCTGGTAAGTTACAAGAAAAAGTCACAAAAATGCAATGTCATTCAAGCTCACAGCTCACCTTCAGTGTTTTGTTCATGTACCTCACCAACTTACAAAACCCAGAGTATCTGAATGCTAACATTGTCAATCTGTATTGTTGGACACAACACCACAGTTTCCAAGATGCATCACATGCCAAATGTCCAAATGGTGTCTGGAAATCTCAAAATAACAAAAACACAAATGTAAAGGTATGCTCAAACCGAAATGCAGCCTGCATACAGATATGTAATATACAACAGATGTCAAGTGTTGGTGAGTAGAGGGAGTGACCTGACTGCAACTCCCAGCAGGCCCTGTTTCAGTAACTCCAACCACCAGCCCAGTGTTCACTTGTCCAAAGACTCCTGTTTGTCAACTCCTTAAAGAAGTTTACACACCTGGGGGGATAACATTTGTCAAGTGTATGGGAGTAGATAGAGTGATCAACTTCCAGCAGGCCCTAATTTAGTAACTCCTACCACCAGCCCAGTGGTCATGTGTCCAAATACCCTTGTTTGTGATCTATCAGTTGAAGTGTACTCACCTGGGGGGGTACCATTTGTATAGTGTGAGCAGTAGAGGGAGTTATAAAATTGCAATGCCTCGGGATAACATTTGTCAAGTGTGTGAAGTAGGAAGAGTGACCTGACTGCAACTTGCGGGAGGCACTCCTTCAGGCCAACTGACCAATTCAGTGGTCACATGTCCAAATACCCCTGTTTGTTAAATCTCAATTGAAGTGTACTCACCTAGAAGGATAACATTTCTATTGTGTGTGTAGTGGAGAAAGTGACCTGACTGCAACTCTCAGGAGGCCCTCTTCTAGTAATTCCAACCACTAGCCCAGTGTTCTCTTTTCCAAAGATCCCTGTTTGTCACCTGAAGTTTACTCACCTATGGGAAAACATTTGTCAAGTATTTGGGAGTGGAGAGAGTGACCGTACTGCAACTCTGTTTCAGGAACTCCACTCCAGTGTTCTCTTGTCCAAAGACCCCTGTTTGTCAACCCCCCAAATTAAGTTTACACACCTGGGGCGGTAAGATTTGTCAGGTTTTGGGGAGTAGAGAGAGCGACTTGATTGCAACTCCCAGCAGGCCCTGTTTCAGTAGCTTCAACTAGTAGCTTCAAACATCAGCCCAGTGGTCACTTGTCAAAATACCATTGTTTGTGACATCTCAATTGAAGTATACTCACCTGGGACGATACCATTCCTATAGTGTGTGTAGTAGAGGGAGTGATCTAACTGTAAAGCACAATAGGCCGGGTTTTAGCAACTCCAAATACCAGCCCTATGGTCACTCATCCTAATATCCATTTTTGGGAACTCTCAATTGAAGTGTACTCACTTAGGAGGATACCATTTTTATAGTGTGTGTAGTAGAGGGAGAGATCTGACTGCAAAGCACAATAGACCCTGTTTCAGTAGCTCCAACCACCAGCCTAGTGTTCTTTTGTACACAGACCCCTGTTTGTCAACTCACAATTGAAGTTTACTCACCTGGGAGTGAGCAAGCACAGATGTTGCTCACATCAGAGACATATTTGTCTATGTAGGTCCATCTTGACCTGTTAACCCAAGATGAAACTATTGAGGACAAGAATGACATCATACCCAGTGTGTATAACAAGTATTGCTAAGTCTTCAAGATCCATCACCAGATTGGTGTCAGCAGCAGATCCATTGACATAGCACTGTCCACATGACTCCTGTCACATATGCAACAACGTCCTGCCTGCATCCCATTCAACGAGGCCTCAAAATGGTCAAGTCCATATTTTACCTCTCCACTGTGTTGGCTGCACTTGTTTTTAAAATGTCAGTTTCAGGCCATCCTCTAAAAGTGCGACTGATCTGCATATCACATCAGCTGCTTGAGTCAAGTTTGGTTGGCATACTTCACACATGTCATGTCATATCACCTAATACCATGGCTTCTTGGCACAATTGGATTAACTGCAAATTATCTTTGTCCAGAGACTCTTCTTACTGTAACACGTACCCCTTGCTGGTAGATATCACAATACAACCAATAACAATGTACAATTTACATTAACAGGTGGCTCTGCCGCTGGGTACACAGAGGTCACAGAACAGAATATCACTATGCTCCTGTTTGAAGCCCTCAGTGATGACAACACTCCTGGATGATTGGGCGTGGAGGATGGTTCTGGCACATCTGTGCAACCTTGTCAAACAGTAACAGTAAGTCTCAGTGTGATCACAACTTTACCTCCCAGCCCTACTGCTTCTACATCGCAAGAAACTATTCACCGTCAACCTGTGTCCCTAGCATAGTGCCCACCATCCTATGCCCCCCAGTCCTGGATTCTGTGTTCCAGTGCAAAGGTTTGGACAATGAGGGTCTAGAAACAAGTTGGAGAGGGCAGTCTGAGCAAGGCACACAAGCCTATGGGGTAGGATGCATAGGAGGGATGCTGTGAGCCATAGGAATGAGGCCCCTGTGGCTGCTCATGGCCAGGACACCATCAGCCTCTTTGGAGGTCTATCAGGAGTCCCAAGGAGAAATGGGCCAGGTGTTTACTGAACTCTGGGAAATAAAGCAGCTACAGAGAGACATGCATTACAACATGCATGAATAGATGGAGGCCCCTAATTCCAATATGGCCTCCCTAACAGAGGTGTTGAGGTACATACCTACCACCCTGAGCAGGGCTTTACAAAACCAATCTACCCCTTCCTCGGGCTCATCAACAGCAGGCTGGAAGGGAGGTCCTGCTGGAGGAAGAACAAGCAACAGACACCCCTGCCTCTACAGCAATCCTTTCCAAGCGGGAACATCCAGTAAAGAATCCAGGAGGTGCGGATGGCAAGACACCCACCACTGCTAGCAATAACCCTCTCCCTTAAGGACCTCCTTTATGTGTTACACATTCACTCTGGACTGCCCCTAAACCACCTACCATTTCCAGAGGAGGAGTACTCTGGACTTTGGATTCCCAGTGGTGTAGCGTGTACTCCAATGATATTTTTCACCATGACTGACTCCTTCACATTAAAATTTTTGAGTCATGTCACATATATTTTCTGTAAGTCATAACTTCACAATAAAATCACCCTTCACTGATTCTGCGATTTTATATTTAGCCATGTAGACAGACTGCGTGAACCATACAATGATGATACAAGGTACTTGTTCAAGATGGGAGATGTTTAATGTACACAGTGTCCAGCTCAGGATTACAACCATCCCACACAATCACATACAAACAAATATATGGTCAAAGTAAAAATGTTATGACAGTGTTCAGCACACAGGCTGACAAAATATCGGAACTATTTGAAATCATAAATGACTGATTGAGTAAATGAACATAATTACAGGAACAGGCCTCCAGACCACGGAAGGAAGGGATTTGTCAGACATTGTCCTGTAGAATAGGCAAACATTGAAGTTGTGATGTCACCAGCTTGAGCCTTAAAACATAAAACACCAAAGTAATTCAACATCACATAATATAAGATATAGACAGATGGCAGTACACAAGTCCCTGATCACGGGTCTATCATAATACAATGCTCATGCATCTGGTGGTATGCCAGTGTTGTGGCACAGGCACCATGGCCTACAATGATTCAACACATCTACAGATACATAGAGGTCATACAAAAAGAGTATTTAGCCAAAGTAAAGGGAAAATGACTCGGTCATGGTCTAGGACCACATGATGACACACATGATGCAATAGAGGCACCACAGCACAACAAACAAGTCCAATGGGTACTTTTGACCTTCCATCCAAACACTGTGCTAACTGTCTTTGCACAGATCTCACATACCCAAACTCTGTGGACTACATTGCCTAGAACAATCCATGTCCACTTTATACCTGCTAATGTCACATCTCTGAAATACCCACATGAAGATGTTATGGTAAAGATATCTGTACACTGAACAAAACAATGAGTATAGGCTTGAAACTATACATACTGCACAAATCATGTAGTAAACATCTGGAAAACAAAGTATATTGCAAGCAAACTGACACAAACAAAGCAACATCATCAAGATGGGGATTTGTCAAAAGAAGTCTAATCAATGAGCATTTGGCTGATTATTGCAGAGTATCCAATCCCTAGAAGTTTCCAAAACACTAAACTCCACACATTCTCACAGCTATAGTTCACTGTACAGTCACAGTGATAACATCACATGACATACTTATACTCATGAGAAATAGCTGTGGATGAGATCTTTTCGCAAGTCTTTACCACGTCATCCTCAGATGACATGTCAGGATTCCCTCCCTGCGGCACTGCAGGCTCCCCGTCCCCTGGGATGTAAGGGATATTCCTCCTCAGAGAGATGTTGTGATGCATGCAGCATGCCACAGTGATCTGATACCCTTTCCTGGTTGAGTAGAGGAGGGCTCCACTAGTCCTTTCCAGATGGCAAAATCTGGCCTTCCGGAGCACAAAAGCCTGCACTACTGGCCGCATGTTCTTTCATGGGCCTCCTTGAAGTGGACTTCCCCTGGCATACTTGTATTCCTCAGAAGCGTCAATAAGCAAGGACGGTTTGGATATGCTGAGTGTTAGAAATGGGTTCTCTGGTTGGCAGTCAGTTTGCTCTCTGTCCAAGCAGGGACCCTCACTCTAGTCAGGGTAAGGGAGTTACAATCCTAAGACAACCCATGCTCACTCTCTTGGTAGCTTGGTACAAGCAGTCAGTTTTATCTCCAAGGCAATGTGTAAATTATTTGTACCAACACACACAGCAATACAGTGAAAACACTATAATATGGGCACTGCACTAGTTTAGACAAATAGGCAATATTTATCTAAATTACACAGTAACAAAATGACAAAAATACAACATGCACAAGTCAAGATTTGAACTTTTAATATAAAAAGAGTCTTTCTCAATAGAAAACAACGGAAATGTTGCTTTTACATAAAGTACCTGATTAGCGTAACAAATAAAGCTACCTGGACGAGCATGCATTAGAAAAGTCAGAGATGCGTTGATTCCTTGCTCGCAAGAAAGGCCATGCCTCGTTTCTTCTCCAGTCAGGTAGGCGATGTATCGTTTTTCCCTCCCACAAGAGAGCGATGCGTTGAATTCTATACGGTGCACCTCAGATCCACACAGGTTCACAATGCAATAGAAATCCAGGTGCAAAGGCAGAATAAGCAACTGCAAAATAGCCCAACAAAGCACAGACACAGGAAGGGGAAGCACTTCTCCTCAGCTCTTCTTATTAGCAAAGGTTCCTCTTGATTCCAGAAGTAAATCTTAAAATAAGGGGTTTTGGGTCCACTACTCATACCCTTTTCTGCCTTTGAAGTAGGCAAACTTCAAAGGAAAGTCTCTGTTATTCACAAGTTCCTGCCTTGCCCAGGCCTGGCTCTAGACACACACCAGGTTGTTGGAGACACCATTGCGTGAGGGCAGGCACAACCTATTCAGGTGTAAGTGACCACTCCTTCCTCCACTGTAGCCCAGATGCAGGCCACACCCCAGATCCCTCTGTGTCACTGTTTAGAGGGGATTCACAAAGAGCCCAACTGTCAGTCTGACCCACACAGGAAATACACAATAAGGCAGAATCACAGAATGGTATTTTTAAATTGCAAGTTCAGAGATCCTCAAATGCCACATCTCTAACTGCTCTCAAACGGAAACTACACTTTAAAGATGTTTAAAGGCAGCCCCCATGTTCACCTATGAGTGAGATATGCCTTGAGACAATGAAAACCGGATTTGGCATTATTTTACTGTTAGGACATGTAAAACACATCAGTACATGTCCCACTTTTAACATACACTGCACACTGCCCATGGGGCTACTTGGGGCCTATCTTTGGGGTGCATTACACGTATAAAAAGGGAAGATTTGCCAGGCCAAATTGGCAAGGTAAAACTGCACACACAGAAACTGTAGTGGCAGGTCTGAGCCATGTTTACAGGCTATTCATGTGGGTGGCACATCCAGTGCTGCAGACCCACTAGTAGCATTTGATTTACAGGCCCCAGGTATCTCTAGTGCACTATACTAGGGACTTACTAGTAAACCAAATATGCCAGTAATGGAAAAGCCATTTACACATACAATTTCCACAGGACCACTTGCACTTTAGCAGTGGTCAGCAGTGGTAAAGTGCGCAGAGTACCAAAAACAGTAAAAACAGAGTCCAGCACACAGTCACAACATAGGAAGAATAGGCAAAAAAGACAGGTGATACCATCCCAAGGATGCCAGGTCTAACACAGAGGGGGTGATTCTGAGACTGACGGGCGGCGGAGGCCACCCGCCAGTCTTCCCCCGACAAAATACCGCTCCGCGGTCGCAAGACCGCTGAGGGTATTTTGAGATTTGCCCTGGGCTGGCGGGCGGCCGCCCGCCAGCCCAGGGCAAATCTACCTTCCCACGAGGACGCCGGCTCCGAATGGAGCCGGCGTAGTGGGAAGGTGCGACGGGTGCAGTTGCACCCGTCGCGTATTTCAGTGTCTGCTTTGCAGACACTGAAATACTTTGCGGGGCCCTCTTACGGGGGCCCCGCGGCACCCCCTACCACCATCCTGTTCCTGGCGGGAGACCCGCCAGGAACAGGATGGCGGTAGGGGGTGTCAGAATCCCCATGGCGGCGGAGCGCGCTCCGCCGCCATGGAGGATTCTCCCGAGCAGCGGAAAGTCGGCGGGAGACCGCCGACTTTCCGTTTCTGACCACGGCTGAACCGCCGCAGTCAGAATGCTCGAGGGAGCACCGCCAGCCTGTTGGCGGTGCTCCCGTGGTCGGTGACCCTGGCGGTCACCGACCGCCAGGGTCAGAATGACCCCCAGAGTCTCCTATTAAGGAATGGGACATAAATGAAAAAGTGAGCTACTCACTTCATGATTGTGGCACGTGATATTGCTCAGGACACACTTGGCTTACCATCCAGCCACACCATCTCTGGTTGAGATTGTGACATCATCTGCGGTATGGTGCTGTTCCGCATTATGAAGGAATCATGTGCTGATCCTGGATAACGGGCACACACATTTGAGATGTAGAGATCCATCAAAAAGACAACTTGCATGTTGATGGAACAGAAGTTCCTTCTGTTGCTATAGACTTCTTCAGTAGCCTGCGGTTGCACCAAGCCAATATGTGTGCCTTAATTGGCCCCACCACATATGGCAGGAAGGTAAAACCATAGAAATCAACCTTCACAGTAAGCGAACCTGATATAGCTGTCAATGTGTTTCAACATTGTTGCTTCAAAATCCTTCAACACCAGACTAAAAATAGGTTGGGACATACCAGCAGATAGGGCCACTGTATGTTGAAGGACCCTGTGGCCAGGAAGTGCTATACTGCCATGACTTATACAGTAGGCGGTATGCATGTTGGATTACTGCATCAGATCTGGCTCCAACTAATGGCATAGGTCCACTATTATTTGCCTATTCAGACAGTATAACTGACTGATATGGTATTCCTTCATGGTCTGAAGGTTTGGCAGTGGACGGTAGATAGGAGGTTGTTGCAACCTCCCTCTCCCAGGGTACCTATTTGTGACAGTAGTCAGTGTGTCCACAGAAACATACATGATGCATGCCAACAATATCATGTGAAAAAGCATTTCTTACTGGGTCAACATGACACCCATTAGACATAACAGCTGGCAACTACACCAGGGTCAAATGTGAGCCCTGTGGTTTTCAACACGTGTCTACAACATGGATTCGAGTGACACCCAACTATCAGCTACACACTTACCCCTCAAAATGTGACTGTATTTTCCGACTGTGCACCTCAGTCATATGTGCCCTGCAACACACTACACTGGTGGTTGTGTAGTCATACCTACACATCAAGACAGATATAGGATGTTTTTAATGTTATGAACCAGAATATTGTGACTCATTTCAAAGGGCCATATACAGCATTTCAAGCAACTAAAATAGAGGATGCCTAGCCTACTTCACTAGACATCAGGGATCACCTGCATTTGCCAGCGGAAGTCATCCACACGGTAGGTGGTTTCAAGTGCGGTGGACACAGCGATAAGCTAATGTTGCTGTCTATGGTGGACATGGCCCAATGGTGTTTACCATGTAGATGGTGTACGTGCCACTTGACTACTCACACTTTTGCCAGCAACACATCCACTACCTGAGCTGCTGTGTGCTGCATGTGGGAGTAATCATGCACATCCAGCAGGTGAAAGGGCCCCTGCCTTTTCTCCAGAGGAGCTGGAGAGGCTTGTGAGTGAGGTCCTTCCCCCTGTATGGACAGCTCTATGGCTCCCCATATGGTAAGTACCTCATTGGCTCAATCGACTCTGTCCAATCCCATGCTTTCCCTCCTCACAGGCTACAATGTGCTCCTGTGTGCCACTTAAATTTCTTGTGTGTCTGTTGTTGCAGTCTGTGTGGCATCAATTGAATGTACATTATCCAAATATTGTTGACCAGTACTATATGTTGTGTTCAGTCAGATTTTGCTTTGTGATATTTTTGTTGTTCCTTCTTGGGTTGGATGCACATAAATGGACAAAGAGACTTTACTGCCATCCAGTGGCATTTTTTTGTTTATGATGGTTGTAAATGTTAAACTTAGATGTATGTGCAGGACAACATGAGCTGTGCATGTATCTTGTCTGAGTCATTTGACGATCTTGTAACCAATGTGTACAGTGCCACCGATATTTTACCCCACATCTGGCCTTGCCAAACTGTTGTCTGAAAGACTCATTGTGCCCTTCATTTTGCCACACAAGCCACTTTGCTCAAGGCCACACAATGTACTATCATGCATGGAAGTGATGAAAATGTGAGTGTCATGTAGGTTCTGTATGCTCAGCCTGCCGAGACCAGGGCCTGTCATTTGTATCTCCCAGTAATGGACATAGTCCAGGCTGTAGGAGAATCATTGTGGCTGTACAACTGTGATACTGTACCAACACACTGTATATCAGAAGATCCTGCCATGTGGCCAGCATGAGGCGCTAGTTGCAACACTTGCCCTGAGTGCCTCAGTTTATTGACTAGATTAAGAATGGGGGCAGTGGCAAATCCCAGAACTAGACCATATGTGCATTTTGCGTAATTGTCAAAGTGTGCCTTTGACTCATGGCAGGTCTGTTACTCCCACAGCTTTGTTGTCACCTTCACATAACTCATATTTTCCTGTACAGGCTTATTGCACAAATAACAGACCCACAGTGCAGACAGTGTATAGATTCTTGGAAGACCATGACATGTGACTCAGTAGTTTGCTTATATAGAAAACACTGTACAATGCATACCTTTGTATGTTGAATGCCATCTCTGTATTCTATACCCAGATGTGAAATGGAGTGGTCTGTGGTACAGGTACGTACCACAGAAACCCACCCTGAAGAGGCATGAGTTTGTATTTGGTAGGTCACGTGTCCACACATGCACAGGTAAAACACTTTCTGTGCTCACCATACCATCCCCTTCATTGTCACTCAAGTTAAGGGTGAAGTCTGTACTATGGTAGGTGCCTGTAGGGACTGTATGCAGTGAGTCAATCTTGCAGAGTGTAAATGTGTTGGTCCAGTCAGGCCTAATGAGTTTACTCTTTCGAAGCTACATTGGTGGGCAGTGTTTCTTTGTGGTTCACATCATAGTATGTGTTGCTGGAGCCTGGGCTATCTGATGTGAGTAGGCTTTCTTAGTCATTGTATGCCATGAGCAAAGTAGTGAGTTAGTTTGTAGATGGAAGTAAAAGTGTGTAGTCAAGTCACTGCACCTATTGGCAGGTGTGCTTACACTTGTGGTGTGTTGACAAATGTACCACTTTTTGCTTGCTTTGTCTGACGTGTGTGATACAACCATTTGGGCAATAACTTGTAATTGTAAACACTTAATTTGTCTCTTGCATCCATAAAAGTAAACAACCATCAGAAGAAGGAGATTTTGAGAGCCATCACCTAGAAGGTGCAGATACTGGGGGTCCACAGCTGGCAGAGTGCCCACTGTGGCAAGATGTGGGAACACCTGAGACGCTGTGTCCGAAAGATTGTGGAGATCCAGCTGGGGCTGTTCTCCCAATGTGGACAGGGTGCACATTTGACCATGACTCCCTAAGTGTCCCACATCTTGGTGGCAGCATATCCGGACCTTGATAGGCATTTGAGGGGAGCCCTGCAGCCACAAGGGGATGAGTACAGTGCATATACCTGCCTGTCACATTGCCAAATCGATGTGTTAGGTTCTGACTGCACTCCCTGACGATTAGTGATGGGTCATGTGTGACACAGTAGATGAATAACTGTTTGTGTACATTTGTAATGTGGTGCATACTGATGTGCCTTGCCTATTGGCCCCCGGACCTAGGACACAACTGGGTGCAATCCACAAAAAATGTACTCTTCAGGGACAAAACGTGGCTTTGTGCATTGATCTGTGTACATTGATCAATCAAGTAATGTGTGTTTGTGCTGTTTCATGCATGATCTTCCTGTGTTCATTGGATGATTTATATTTTCCGTCACATATATGTGCATGACAACCTGTGTTTGGAAAAGGACATTTGCAATGGGGCTACGTTTCATGTGGTGCCACAGACAGGCATGTGTCGCAATAGAGTGTTGACTCAGACATACCCTCACATATCATAACATGTCATTTGGCATGTGCAACTGCAGTAGCACTGAGGGACATGATAGATAAGACGAGAGTTTTTACACAAAATTTTCA
The DNA here is from genome assembly GCF_031143425.1 of Pleurodeles waltl. NCBI lineage: Eukaryota > Metazoa > Chordata > Amphibia > Caudata > Salamandridae > Pleurodeles > Pleurodeles waltl. The sequence continues at coordinate 1,065,086,088 of NC_090437.1, forward strand.
TTTCCATACTACTGATGTGGCATCATGTGGAAAAGTGCACTGCACATGTGTAATTGGGAAGGGTTGGTACCTGACTGTTAGCATGCATCATGGAGTGACTTGCAGTCATGTTGGAATCACATGGGGTTAGGTACAATTATTCATCCAAGGGCATCTGGGTTTGCAGGACCGAAAAGGAGACAGTGATGTGGCTTTCCATTGAGCAACAAGTTGAGGGCCTTCTACAAGTACTTGCAAATCTCTGCACCTCACCAAAATACAAAGGACTAATGGCGTCTATTGATGCAATCAGAGTATGTCATTGTGAGGGGTGCCATATATTTGTGGTGATTTCCCTGGGGTTTGCTGATTCACTGTGTTGTGGATTTTAGAGACATATATTCATGGCAATTATCCCTGCCAAATATGTAGCATATCTTAGCAACATTAGTACTGCCGCTATGACTCCATTAGGAACATTTACACATGGTGAAGTGTTCATTGTTGACATGTTTCCAAAGTGACATGAGTATTTCCATGTCACCTTCTTCAAGCTACTACACTTGCTGTCAGCAAGATGTCAGTTTTTCGGAGCATCATTTCTCATTGTTGTGTTATTGTGTATGTGACAAATAGATGTCTGCATGACCTTGTTTGGGATCTGTGGGAATGAAAATGGCATTGGCCTACTAATGTATGACAGCAGGTAACTGAGGTATGCTCCATGAGGCAAGGCATTGAAGGTGATTTAGTCTCCTACTTGTTTAATAGTTACTGTGACTGCACAACTTCAGCCATGCAATTTTGGGCAACTGATGACAGTCAGATGGCATGCATGCATATGTTGTGATACATGTAGGAGGCATTTTGGTAGAGTTTGTTGCTGGGGCCTACTTTACGCCCTGGCAATGTTTCCTAATCACAGCTGTTGTTTAAGTGTGATCAGGAACATGTGGTGACCCTTTTCCTTTCTGTATTTGCAGCATGAGCCCAAGAAAACGAGGGAGACAGGGTACAACCAAGTGAGTAAGCATCTGGCCACAGTACCCCCAGTCACGCCATCAATGACATGGAGGAACCCAGTGGCCCTGAGGGTGAGGGCAGAGCCACAGAGGAGACAGAATCAATCCATTCCCTTACTCCCCTACCTGTCCCAAGCACACAGATACATCCATATATACCAATCTCAGCACACACAATCTGCACACATCGACACAAACACCACGAGACACACTGGTATGCATGCCCTCAACATTCACTCACAAACACCATATCAGCCACCAATTCACCAGATACCCCCACACCCTCACGACCCACATAACACATGCAGCATACTCACAGATGCTACCACAAAAGCCAGTCTTGACTTCCACCATACCTATCGTACAGCTAGACAACAGCTCAGAATCCACAGACCCACACACATTAGACACTATACGCCCAGACACCAGCACAACACTCGCAGACACATCCACTGCATTAGTCATACTTGCAGATACCACCCCAACACACACAGATGCATCCACCACATCCAACATACCCAGACACCACATCCCACCAGACACATACACATCAACCACTCCCACATCAGCTAACACCTCTGCCTCCCACCCCCCAAGACACTGAAATGCTCACATACAACATACACCACACAAACAGGAGCATACTTCACACGCTCACACACCCAAAGCATCTGCACCCACACATAAGACAACTACTCCCTCAACCTCCAATCCCCCAGCACCTTCTGATGACCCTACACATTTTCCCAAAGGGAATTTCCTTTTTAACCTTGCCCTTTCCACTGTTACCTCCAAACCTGCTCCCAAACCCACCTGCCCCCTACCCACATTCCAACCCTTCTATATCGAAGTCCTCCCCTGTCACACCTGCCCCACCTGCAAGCACCCAAACCCCTTCCCCAGAAATAAGAAGCCCACCAATCCAAAGAAAAAGACTCCCCCTCCAAAACCCAACCCCATTATTCTCAATCCGACACACCCCACCCAAGGATAATGCCTGAGGTGCCTGCTTGCCCACTTGATGCCCCTTCCTGTGGAGGTTTCCTGGAAGTGATTGGAGTCAAGTGTGGGCCCATTAATGTGTATAGACACTATGGGCTGCCCAATTGTCTTTGTTTTAAATCCTTTGGATTGAATAAACCAAAGTTGTTGTTTTTTGGGTACACATTTGTCTTGCAATTACTTTTCTACCTTTGTTCCTGAGTAACTTGAGTTATATGCCTGCAGTTTTATGTGTTTCACTCTGATTGCTGATCCATTTGCTATTATTTGCAATATCTGACTTTGCGGGCAGTGCTGGTGTCATCCAAGACAAAAGTAGGTATTGACTGTATGGATATGTGGGTATTAACCCCTTCGCAGCCAGGCCTTTCTTTGCCTATTTGCAATAATTTGCTCTAAGGCCCTCATACCTTATTGTCCACATAAGCTACCCATGCCAAATTTGCGTCCTTTTTTTCCAACATCGTAGGGATTCTAGTGGTACCCAGACTTTGTGGGTTCCCCTGAAGGAGGCCAAGAAATTAGCCAAAATACAGTGAACATTTTTTTATTTTTTTTAAATGGGAAAAAGGGGCTGCAGAAGAAGGCTTGTGGTTTTTTCCCTGAAAATGGCATCAACAAAGGGTTTGCGGTGCTAAAATCACGAGCTTCCCAACTTTCAGGAACAAGCAGATTTGAATCAGAAAACCCAATTTTTCAACACAATTTTGGCATTTTACTGGGACAGACCACATTTTTATGATTTTTTGTGCTTTCAGCCTCCTTCCAGTCAGTGACAGAAATGGGTGTGAAACCAATGCTGGATCCCAGAAACCTAAAAATTTCTGTAACGTAGACAAAATTCTAAATTTAGCAAGGGGTAATTTGTGTAGATGCTACAAGGGTTTCCTACAGAAAATACCAAGTGGAAAAAAAAAATATTGAAATTGAGGTAAAAAAACAGCAATTTTTCTCTATGTTTTACTCTGTAACTTTTTCCTGCAATGTCATATTTTTGAAAGCAATATACTGTTACGTCTGATGGAATCTTCTGGTTGCGGGGATATAAAGAGCTTGTAGGTTCATCAAGAACCCTAGGTACCCAGAGCCAATAAATGAGTGCACCCTGCAGTGGGTTTTCATTCTATACCGGGTATACAGCAATTAATTTGCTGAAATATAAAGAGTGAAAAATAGCTATCAAGAAAACCTTTGTATTTCCAAAATGGGCACAAGATAAGGTGTTGAGGAGCAGTGGTTATTTGCACATCTCAGAATTCCGGGGTGCCCATACTAGCATGTGAATTACAGGGCATTTCTCAAATAGACATCTTTTTTACACACTCTCTTATATTTGGAAGGAAAAAATGTAGAGAAAGACAATTGGCAATAACACTTGTTTTGTTATTCTATGTTCCCCCAAGTCTCCCGATAAAAATGATACCTCACTTGTGTGGTAAGGCCTAGCGCCCGCGACAGGAAATGCCCCAAAACACAATGTGGACACATCCCATTTTTTGACAGAAAACGGAGGTGTTTTTTGCAAAGTGCCTACCTGTAGATTTTGGCCTCTAACTCAGCCGGCACCTAGGGAAACCCACTAAATCTGTGTATTTTTGAATACTAGAGACCTAGGGGAATCCAAGATGGGGTGACTTATGGGGCTCTGACCAGGTTCTGTTACCCAGAATCCTTTGCAAACCTCAAAATTTGGCTAAAGAAAACAGGTTTTCCTCACATTTCGGTGACAGAAAGTTCTGGAATCTGAGAGATGCCACAAATTTCCTTCCACCCAGTGTTCCCCCAAGTCTCCCGATTAAAATGATACCTCCCTTGTGTGGGTGGGCCAGGTGCCTGCAACAGAAAAAGGCCACAAACTTGTAGAGATTACGGGGATAGCACAGCGAGGTGATAAGCACATATTCTTCTTTTATATATCTTTAGGCTGACTCTGCTTTGGGGACCCACACAAGTGAAGCGTCATTTTACTTGGGAGACTGAGGGGAATGCTGGGGAGTAGGAATTTTGTGCTGGAGTGGTGATCGTACAAACAAAAGTCAGGAAAATATGCTTTTTTAAGCAAATTGTGAGGTTTGCAGAGGTGTCTGGGTAAGAAATTGTTGGGGGCCCCACGAAAGCCACACCTCCCTGGACTCCTTGGGGTGTCTAGTTTTAAAAAATGTATGGGTTTTGTAGGTTTCCCTAGATGAAGGCCGACCCAGGACCAAAAACATAGGTGCCCCTCCCCCCCAAACACAGATTGAGAAAAGACACAAGCGTGTCACAAGTGTGCTGCGACGGCTGGTTACAACGGAGCAGGTTTTGTCATTTGTACCACACATACTGGTTGGATTCGGCACGAGGGTGAGTGATGGTTCAGTAGATCAAATTTTATTAACAAGAGATTTCACAAAAGTGAAATGCACTGGTAATAACTGAAAGGCCAAAAAACTGAACCAATGACTCACAGCTCGTGAGCTGTATAGCCATGGCAAGGCACCAACCGCTTTACAGTCCATTCACACACCTTTCATACATGACATGCACAAGACCATTCACGCCGCCAGCCATGGGCCCAGCACATTACAACACTCGCTTCGACAGACAGTTCCAGTCAGGGGCCCATCACTTTCATACGCCCACTTGCCTGATACAGCAATCACACTAGCTGATGAATGTGTGGACTGGCATTTGGCTGGCACCGCTCGCCAAGCGCCACCCCACCCATGCCGCCAGCCAAGCGCCACCCCAAGCACACTGCCTGCCAAGTGCCACCCCACCCATACCGCCAGCCAAGCGCCACCCCAAGCACACCGTCAGACAAGCACCGCCCCACCCATACCACCAGCCAAGTGCCACCCCAAGCACACCTCCAGGCAAGCGCCACCCCACCCATACCGCCAGCCAAGCGCCACTCCAAGCACACCGCCAGCCAAGAGCCACCCCACCCATACTGCCAGCCAAGCGCCACGCCAAGCACACCGCCAGCCAAGCGCCACCCCTCCCATACCGCCAGCCAAGCGCCACCCCAAGCACACCGCCAGCCAAGCACCACCCCATACATACCGCCAGCCAAGCGCCACCCCAAGCACACCACCAGCCAAGAGCCACCCCACCCATACCACCAGCCAAGCACCACCCCAAGCACACCACCAGCCAAGCGCCACCCCACCCATACCGCCAGCCAAGCGCCACCCCACGCACACCGCCAGCCAAGCGCCACCCCACGCACATCACTTTTTTTTTTTGTTTATAAACAACAAAGAAACCACTAACTAATTATAAAATAAGTACAAAACTACAAACACAAAAGCTCTAACTAAATACATGACAGTAATGCCAACCGTGAAACTGAACATATGAAAATATAAAACAGGCAGTTTACGCTCACGGTATTTCCCAAACTTTTTTCCTTGTGTGGTAACTTCTAAAACAGCCGGGCACACACAGCCCAGGCTTTGAAGGGCATTCGGGGCAGTACATCCGGCTCTCCCTCTGGATTGATCTCCGGGCACATACTCTACATTTCTTTGCGGGCAAGTCTTTTTTGGGAGTGGGAGGAATGTGCTCTGGAAAGTAGCGATCTTTGAATCTAGCCACTTCCCCCACCACTTCTACTCTAGGAACTTGTGCCCGTTCCACCACAATAAGGCTCTCTAGCACTGACTCCTGAAATTTAACAAATGTCATCCTTGACTCAGGTGAACAATCCTTGGACACAATAAAAGCATTAAAAGTTGCCAAATGAAATAAATGTAGGGCCAACTTTTTATACCACACGTAAGACTTACGAAGAGCAGTGTAAGGTTCCAACCTCTGATCTACTCTATCAACACCACCCATGTGCCTATTGTAGTCCAAAATGCACGCAGGTTTGCGCACTTCCGCAACCTGACCCCAAACAGTCACAGGGGAAGAACTCTCATCATGGATGGTAGATAGCATGTACACATCCATCCTGTCTGAAAATTTCAAAGCTAGCAGCTCATTATTCCGCAAGGCACTGCACTGTCCCCTCTCAAGTTTTTTACAGACAAGCTGCTTTGGATAGCCTTTCCGGTTAGAATGGATTGTGCCACAAGCGACAGTGTCCACTCTAAACAACTCCTTGAACAACTGCACTCCAGTGTAGAAATTATCTACGTACAAATGGTGACCTTTGTTAAACAGTCGTCTACCAAGTTCCCACACAATTTTATCGCTAACTCCAAAAGTGGCCGAACAACAAGGAGGGTCAATGTTGGAGTCCCTACCAGTATAGACCCGGAAATTATACACATATCCTGTACTGCTTTCTGACAGCATATACAATTTAATCCCATACCGTGCCCTCTTGCTAGGAATGTACTGCTTAAAAACTAAACGTCCCTTGAAAAGGACCAAAGACTCGTCCACACTTATCTCTTTGCCTAGAACATAGACCTCTGAAAACCGATCTACAAGATGATCAAGAACAGGCCTAATCTTAAAAAGACGGTCACATTCAGGGTGATCGCGTGGCAAGGCTAAAGCATTGTCTACAAAATGCAGCATACGAAGAAGAAGCAAATAGCGATTACGTGTCATAGTTGCAGGAAATATAGCCATTGCCATCAAGGGACTAGTAGACCAATAAGAAGCCAGTGACGGCTTCCTGATCAACCCCATCAAAAAATAAAACCTAAAAACTTTTTAATCTCTTCCAGACATGTGGGAACCCACTGAGTAGCTCTAGACTGAGGCTTAAGTCTGGCAGCGTTGTCCCTCAATTATTGCTCTGCATACAAATTAGTCTGCTCCACAATCTCTTTCAAGAATACATCGTCCATAAACAAGTGAAAGAAATGGACAGGCAAAAGGTTTTCCGTATTCACTCTACACCCTGGGAAATCCAGTAAATGCAGGTAACTGGGGCTGCTCCATGTTTGGGGCAATCCAGGTGTCAGGTCTTCTATTGGGAAACCCTTCAGCCCCAGACTGCTGCACTCTTGGCACATCAATGTCCTCCTCTAAAACAGGCCCTTCATCTGCACTGAGAGTAGCTTCCTCATCAGAAGAATACTCTCGGACAGAAAACTCACTGCCAGAATCTCTCACTTCCACCTCTGCCTTAGATGCAGAGTCAGTCTCGTAATCATGGTCTGAAGACGACTCAAAGAGCATGCCAACAACCTGCTGAGCGGTCACTCTGCGGCTAGCCATGATCCTCACTAACAACAAATGGATTGCCAACAACAACTAGCACTAAAATAAGAAATAAACAAAGTGTAGCTTTATCACAAAGGGTTATGTACTAAAAAACTATACCACTCACTTGCCTGAAAAAGCTACTCACCAGTAACTATTCTGCACAGACACAGCAGTCACCAATGATATCCCACTAAAAAGAAAAAGGAAAAAAGCTAATTAGACATATGACAACACAAATATCATTGTGCACAAATCTAAGAACAATTTCACACACAATACTGCATTTAGTACACCACCTACAAACATGTCATTCATGCATGTCAACAATACTCCTTTGGAGTAAATTGCTTTCCCTTACCTAAAACATGCAACTATGCAAACCGCAGGACAACTACTGCCAAAATCGCAAGGATCCACAGCAAAGGAAGCAAAAGCTTTGAACTAGAACAAAAAGAAGAAATAAACTGTTATATTCACAAATACAAATACTTCGCCAGTTGACAAACACCCCGCCACCAAGAACTTAGAAATTGTCCCTGGTGCCTAAGTGGCTTCTGCCCCACTAGGAGTCAGATGGGCCTAAAAAAAAAATAGGCTGATCTGCCCCCAAGTGGGGCAGAAATGGCCAACAGCTCTGTACCCTGTTTGGTGGGGGGTGCCCTTGCCAAAGGGGGCAAATGGGGGTGCCCCAAGCACAAAAAAAACCAAAGGGAACCAAAGAAAATAATCTCTGACATCTTGGTGCCTTCTGCCCCCCTTGGGTGCAGATGGGCCTAACAAAAATAGGCTGATCTGGCTCCAAGGTGGGCAGAAATGGCCGTCACTAATGAGCCCGCTTTGGGGGGGGCGACCCTTACCAAAGGTGCCGCCCCCCCCACACAGACAAAACACACACACACACGATCCCTGGTGTCTAAGTGGATTCTGCCCCCCTTGGGGGCAGATGGACGTAAAATAAAAAAATTGGCCGATCTGCCCCAAAGAGGGGCAGAAATGGCCAACAGCTCTGTGCCCCCTTTAGGGGGCGACCCTTGCCAAAGGGGGCACCCCCAGCACAAAACAAAAAAGGGGAAAATAAATCCTTGGACTTGGTGGTTTCTGCCCTCCTTGGGGGCAGATGGGCCTACAAAAATAGGCCCATCTGCCCCCAAGGGGGGCAGAGATAGCCAATACGAAATTTGCCCACTTTGGGGGGGGTGACCCTTGCCCAAGTGGTGCCCCAAAACACACAAAACACACACACAATCCCTGGTGCCTAGTGGGTTTCACCCCCCCCGGGGGCCAAAGCATATAAAGAATTATTGCCCCCGGGACAGCGACCCTTGCCTAAGGGGTCACTGTCCAAAAACATAAAGAAAATAAAATCCCTGGTGTCTAGTGGTCTTTGCCCCCCCACCCCCGGGGGCAGATCGGCCGACAAATCATCCAATATGCCCCCGGCGGGGGGGGGGACGAAATAGGATTAAAAAAATAGCCCCCCCATGGAGGCGACCCTTGCCCAAGGGGTCGCTCCCAAAATAATTGGCCAAACGTAAATCCCTGGTGTCTAATGGTTTTTGCCCCACCCCGGGCAGATTGGCCCATACCTCCGTCCCCAGGACACGTCAATCAGCTGTGTGTCCACCACTACAGGGAACCCAGGATAACCCACCACCCCAACAACAACAGGGACCTGGGGGCAGTGGTAGTGGGCACACGGTCCAGGGGACGGAGGCACAGGAACACAGGAGAACTGGGAGGGCTGCCGTGCGACAGGGAGCGGACAGGCCTAGGGAACCCACTCTCCACAAGGCCCTCTCCTCCATCATGGGAGCATACCACCACTCCCAGGAGACGATGGCGATGGTCCTGGCCAAGTTTCAGGAGACCCAGCGCCTGCAGGAGGAACAGTATATGGGCTTCAGGGAGGAACTCAGAACCATCAGCACTGCCCTGAGCACCATCGTAGGGGTGCTGAAGGAGATACTCAACACCAGGAGGGACACTGTGGCACTCCAAGGGGCCCCTGACACTAGCCAGGACGATGAACTGCCCACCACCTCCGTCGGCGCTAGTGGACAGGAGGCACCGCCTCAGGACCACCACACCAGCACCCCACCCCCTGCAGACGGAAAACCACCCCGCTAGCGGTCCCTGAGAACCAGGAACAAGACAGAGCATGATGGCAAAACCCCCGCCAAGAAATAAGACCACCCTGATTGTCATCCTACTGTCCCACTTTGTAACCCTGTCCATATTGGAATTGCCCCAGCTCCACTTCCTATGCCCATATGGGCAATGCACCTGTGAGACTCATAGACTGGACTCTGCCATGGACAGTCCTCCACCATCACCCCTCACCATTTTACAACCCCCCTCCAATATTTAGCACTAAAATAAACACCCTTGAAGCACAAAACAACGTGGAGTCAGTCTGTGATTTAGAAAATATATATTAGCAATGACAGTGACAAAATGCGTTTTCAATTGTAATGTCAACATACCTATGTCACACATCTCAAGTCCATGAGGAATCTAAGCGGATGACACACGTTAGAAACCACACCTGTGAAACCGTAATGGAAATGTACAACTCAGTTACCATATACTGGTTGAAATCGACAGACAGGATAGAGGTAGAAGTGTGAAAGTACTTGTAGTAGGCAGGAATGTTTTCTCACCTGTGTGTCACTGGAAATATTGCTGGATAACTGAGTCCCTGTTGTCAATGTCTTCTTCCTCTGCTTCCTCCTCATCACTGTCCACAGGCTCCACAGCTGCCACAACACTGTGATCTGGACCATCCTCCTGCAGAAAAGGCACCTGGCTTCGCAAAGCCAAATTGTGAAGCATACAGCAGGCCACGATGATCTGGCACACCTTCCTTGGTGAGTAGAATAGGGAACCACCTGTCATTTGGAGGCACCTGAACCTGGCCTTCAGGAGGCCGAAGGTGCGTTCTATCACCTTCCTAGTCTGCCCATGGGCCTCATTGTAGCGTTCCTCTGCCCTGGTCCTGGGATTCCTCACTGGGGTCAGTAGCCAACACAGGTTGGGGTAACCTGAGTCCCCTAATAGCCACACCTGGTGCCTCTGAAGTTGACCCATCACATAAGGGATGCTGCTATTCCGCAGGATGTAGACGTCATGCACTGAGCCAGGGAACATAGCATTTACTGGTCTGCCAAACATACCATCTGTACATTCATCGAATGATAACTCTTCCGGTTCCTGTACACCTGTTCACTCCTGTGGGGGGGGGGGGCAGAGCTACATGGGTCTCATCAATGGCACCTATGATGTTAGGGATATGTCCAAGGGCGTAGAAGTCACCTTTCACTTTCACTGTAGGCAAATCCTCCACCTGAGGGAAAACGATGTAGCTCCGCATGTGTTTCAGAAGGGCAGACAACACTCTGGACAACACGTTTGAATACATAGGCTGGGACATCCCTGATGCTATGGCCACTGTTGTTTGAAATGACCCACTTGCAAGGAAATGGAGCACTGATAGCACCTGCACTTGAGGGGGATTCCTGTGGGATGGTGGATTGCTGACATCAGGTCAGGCTCCAACTGGGTACACAGTTCCTGGATTGTGGCACGGTCAAACCTGTAGGTGATGATTAAATGTCGCACCTCCATTGTCAACAGTTCCACCAGCGGTCGGTACACCGGAGGATTCCGCCATCTCCTCACATGTCCCAGCGGACGGTGCCTAGCAAGGACAACAGCGACCACAGAGTCAAACAACTCAGAGGTATGTACCCACAGTCTACACAGAACACGAAACATAATCCAAAAAGTTGCTTGTATGTGTGTTGAGTCTAGGCCTAGATATGTGTGACGCAGTTGAAAATGAAGCCATGTGGGCCCCTGAAATGGCGACTGTCTGACCTCTAATGTGGGACAATGGGATGTGAGGTAACTGCGCTGGCGTTGTACACCGTCGCGGTAGGCGGTCAAAGAGCGCGGCGCAATGCTGCATTGGTTAACATTGGACCCTATGGGTCCCAGGAGCCAATGACGAAGTGCGCCGGGGGTGATGGTACGCACCACCGCGGACGTCACCGCCGCGGACGTGACTGCCATTTTCTATCTGTTCAATCACTCGATACCTGATCTTCGACAGGAGAGGACCTACACTGCAAGTGCTGCTGTGACCTCGGTCTGGAAGAGACAATGGCTCGTGCCTCTGGGGAAAGGGCCTCTGGACTGTTCCCTTGAGGAACAGGGTCAAGACTGATTTGCATATGGCTGGGTCCAAACTGGGGTGGCATGGTGAGCAAAAGAACGATGGATTAAACCCAGATCTATGACTGGGGGTGAGTGTTTGACAATGTTCAGCATTCCGTCCATCACTTGTTGTTTTTGAAAGGGCCTCTGCCTTCACTGCACAGGAGTTGGAGAAGCTCGTGGACGGGGTCCTCCCCCAGTACACGCTACTCTACGGTCCTCCAGACCAACAGGTAAGTACACAGGGAGCACGTTGTATGGGCTATGCCTGAGTGGAGAGGGCTGGTTGTAAGAAGGAAGGGGCCACAGTTCTGCGTGCATGATGGACTGTGAATGCATGTGCCACATGGCAAGGGTAGGGATATGGGCCACTCACTTCGACGGTGCAGTTGAAATGACTTCTCTTCTTCCCCTGTACATTTCATTTAGGTCAGCGCCCACCAGAAGAAGGATATTTGGCGTGCCATCGCCAAGGACGTCCGGACCCTGGGGTCCACCTCAGACAGAGCACCCACTGCAGTAAAAGATGGGAGGACATTCGCCGCTGGAGCAAGAAGACGGCGGAGGCTCAGCTGGGGATGGCCTCCCAACGTGGGAGGGGTGCCCATCGCACCATGACACCCCTGATGTTCCGGATCCTGGCGGTGGCCTACCAGGAGTTGGATGGGCGCTTGAGGGCATCACAGCAGACACAAGGGGATGAGTACAACATTATTCTGCGGACTCTGCATGCAGTGAAGGTGTCTGGGTGGGGGAGGAGGGCTGTGGGTTCCCCTAGGCTAGGCCCCTCCGTAATGCAGGCCATGTGGCACTCCACCCCACCTCTGTAGAGTGCCAAGTACAGGTGCCCCTGTGTCATCTTTGTGTGCAGATGTCGACAATGGCCATGTAGGACATATCCCAGGAACTGCATCTGTAGAGCCGAACAGCGCAGCGTAGTGCAGGGGGCTGCTGTGTCTGTATTGTCCGCCAATGGTAGCTGTAAGCCATGCACTCAACCTGTCTTTCTTCTGTCGTCCCCCCCCTTTTTGTGGTCTCCCTGTTCTTGTGTGCATCAGCATCATCAGGCGGAGGTACAGTGGCACCGGGGCACGAGGGAGCTGCATCCCACATGGCCATGGAGGGCAACACCACGGACTCAGAATACACCAGTGGGATGGAGGGTGAGGGGAGCTTCACGGCGGGGACAGGATCAGCAACCAGCGACACGGACTCGTCCTCCTATGGGAGCTCCCTTGTGGTGGCGGCAAAATCTGTGCCCCCCACTTCTACAGGTACAGAAACCACCCCCCCTACCAACACCGCCCTCCCAGCAGCCCCTCAGCCTTCGCCCCGTGCCCGCTCACCCAGGAGGGTGGGCATCACCTTCGCCCAAGGCACCTCAGCCCCTGCCCCTGTCACCTCTGCTGCCCTCAGTGAGGAGGCCATTGACCTCCTCAGGTCACTCACTGTTGGGCAGTCTACCATTTTGAATGCCATCCAGGGTGTAGAAAGGGAATTGCAACACACTAATGCATTCCTGGAGGGCATTCATTCTGGTCAGGCTGCCCTTCATCGAACCCTGCAAACTCTGGCCTCAGCACTGATGGCAGCCATTGTCCCGGTGTCTAGCCTCCCCCCTCCAACTACCTCCACCCAGACCCAATCCCCTGTACCCTTGCCTATCCCAAGCACACCATCAGACCAGCATGCACACACCTCACCACACAAGGGAAGCTCAGGCAAACATAAGCACCACACATCCCACAGGTACTCACGCAAGCATCACACACATACAGACACACCAACATCCACTGCCTCCACTGTGTCCCCCTCCTCGTCGTCTCCCTCCTCCCTCCCAGTCTCGTCTACACGCTCACCTGCATGCACTACCACTACAGCCACTAGGTCCCGCACCAGCACACCCACCACCACACCCCGCTCACGTACACTCCCAGTGTGTCTGTGACGCCCCCTCCCAAAGTACACAAACGCAGGCACACACCCACCCAACATACATCCACCCCACGACAGCCTCAAGCGCATACACCTGCACCCAAAGCCACAAAAGTTACACCTCCTACAATCACCTCCTCTTCCTCCACTCCCAGACCCCCTCCAGCTACCCGTCCCAGTGTTCCTAAGAAACTTTTCCTGACCAAGCTTGACCTCTTCCCCCCCCTCCAATTCATAGGTCCCGTACTAGCACCGCAGCCAAAAAATCTCCGGAACCAGTGGTGCCTGTTTTTAGAGGTATGTGGAGTGCACCGGGCACCAGGGCAGCCAGTGTGACACGGAGCCACAGCACAGCCAGTCCCCCCCCTGTAAAGCACCAGAAGTTGGACAGTGCCCTGCGGGAGTGGGAGAAGACTCCAGCCAGCAAAGCCGCTCACAAGGGTTCCGGGGGGAGTGTCCACTCAGCTGTGACTCCTCCCAAGGTGGGGAAGGGGCAGAAGAAATCGCCAAAGCCTGGGAGGAGCAGCAAGGCGGAGAAGACAGCCATCATCCCCCCTGCCCAGGAAGCCACCGCCAGCCCAATCGTCACTGGCCAGGAGGCCACCTCCAGAGTCAGTGCCCAGGAGGGCAGCCCGATCGTCAGTGGCCAGGAGCCCACCGCCAGAGTCAGTGCCCAGGAGGGCAGCCCACTCGTCAGTGGCCAGGAGGCCACCGCGAGCCACAGCCCAGCTGCCCAGGAGGGCCCCGGCAGCCACTGCCCAGCTGCCCAATGAAGGACCGCCAGCCCCAGCCCGGCAGGGCAATGAAGGACCGCCATGGCAAGCACCGCTGAACAGGTCAGAAACTTCAAACTCAAGCACCCCTGAACAGGGCAAGCACCGCTGAACAGGGCAAAGACAGCCATGGCAAGCAACGCTGAACAGGGCAAGCACCGCTGAACAGGGCAAAGACCGCCATGGCTAGCACCGCTGAACAGGGCAAAGACCGCCATGGCAAGCACCGCTGAACAGGTCAGAAACTTAAAACTCAAGCACCGCTGAACAGGGCAAGCACCGCTGAACAGGGCAAGCACCGCCAAGTCAAGCACCGCTAGCCCATGAGCAGCAGGGGCAGTGACGCAACTGGGACCGTCACAGGGAGAGTCATGCACTCTGGGCACCAGTCCCCCTCCAGAACCTGTGAAGAAAGGCATCCACTCAGTCTGTCCTGCACAGGATGAAGCACTCTGGGCACCAGTCCCCCTCCAGAACCAGTGGAGACATGCATCCACTCAGTCTGTCCTACACAGGATGAAGCACTCTGGGCACCAGTCCCCCTCCAGAACAAGTGGTGAAAGGCATCCACTCAGTCTGTCCTGCACAGGATGAAGCACTCTGGGCATCAGTCCCCCTCCAGAACCAGTGGAGAAAGGCATCCACTCAGTCTGTCCTGCACAGGATGAAGCACTCTTGGCACCAGTCCCCCTCCAGAACCAGTGGAGACATGCATCCACTCAGTCTGTCCTGCACAGGATGAAGCACTCTGTGCACTGGTTCCCCTCCAGAACAAGTGGAGAAAGGCATCCACTCAGTCTGTCCTGCACAGGATGAAGCACTCTGGGCACCGGTCCCCCTAAAGAACCAGTGGAGACATGCATCCACTCAGTCTGTCCTACACAGGATGAAGCACTCTGGGCACCAGTCCCCCTCCAAAACCAGTGGAGACTGTTCTCCACTTGTGAGACTGTGGCTTTGCACTCCTCAGGATGTAACAGTGGGCAAACCACCCACTGTTATCCACTTGAGAGACTGTGGCTTTGCACTCCCCAGGATGTAATAGTGAGCAACCCACCCACTGTAGAGACTTGAGAGACTGTGGCTTTGCACTCCCCAGGATTGAACAGTGGGCAAACCACCCACTGTAGAGACTTGAGAGACTGTGGCTTTGCACTCCCCAGGATGTAACAGCGGGCAAACCACCTACTGTTATCCACTTGAGAGACTGTGGCTTTGCACTCCCCAGGATGTAACAGTGGGCAAACCACCCACTGTAGAGACTTGAGAGACTGTGGCTTTGCACTCCCCAGGATGTAACAGCGGGCAAACCACCTACTGTTATCCACTTGAGAGACTGTGGCTTTGCACTCCCCAGGATGTAACAGTGGGCAAACCACCCACTGTAGAGACTTGAGAGACTGTGGCTTTGCACTCCCCAGGATACATCAATGGGCATGGAGCCCCCTCGTGGATCTGGCGTGGTGCACTCATCCGGCTGAGGTGCCCCCCCTTCCCCCTGAGGTGCCTGTTGTATTTCTATCTAATGCCCCATCAGTGTTCTCTACGTTTCTGGTCAGGTCTCTTGTGTGGGCCTCGCCCATGCATTTTGGGCCCAGTGGTCCACGGACAATGACTTGTGCATTACCTGCACTACTATTTGTGGTGTGTATATTTTTTAATGTGTATATATATATATATATGTATATGTATATCTTGGTTACTGTATTTGATATATTACAATGGTTCCACTCATTTCCTTTGGTCTTTGCATTCTTCCGGGGGGGTTGGGGGTTGTTACTGTAATGTTTGGATATGCATTGGTGTGTGTGTTGTAGTGGGTGAGGGTGGGGGTGGGGGTGGGGGTGTTGCGTGTGTGTGTCCCTGTCTTTTGCCTCCCCCTCCCCTATGTCGTAGGTGCAGTACTCACCGTTGTCTTCGCCGCCGGCGTTGATGATCGTCGTACAGGAGCAGGAAGACTGCTTCAGGAATTATTTGGAGTTCCAGTTCCATGGTGTCCTCCTTCCTCGTGGAGTGTGTAGAGGTGAGCGTTTTCCCTTTGAAATGGCTGTTTCCACCGTGTTTTTATCCACGGTGAATCCGCCCCGGAAAAGGTGGCGGATTGGTAGGTTGTGATGCTGTGGGCGGTACATTGTCTCCCGCCTGTCTGTTGGCGTGACCACTGCGCTGTTTGTTTGTACCGCCGTGGCGGTCGGAGTGTTAAAGTTACTGTCTTTGTTGGCGGTTTCCGCCACGGTCATAATTCCAATTTTTTTACCGACGGCCTGTTTGCTGTCTTACCATCGCTTTAACACCGTCCGCCAGGGTTGTAATGGCCCCCGTGATGAAACACGTGTCCGCTGTTTTCTTTGGATATATCGTGCCTAAGACTCATAACAATTACTGTGTTTGATCTCCAGTCAACACAACTTACACCCTTGGTGGTTGGGTGTAAAATACCAGTGTGGCATCCTTGGAACAAGTCTCATCCTAATCAGGATATTGTATGGACACATCCAATGTGCAAACATGATAGCATAACGACCTTTCTGTACATGGTTCATAACATTGCACGAACAACTGTCACATTGATTGCCCCCCAGCCATATAGCTTGTAAATGTTTTATATATATATGTTTTTGAGCTCTCTTACTTCTGACACAGACCTAGTTTCCGTACTTGGCATGGCAAAGTGAGGCTCTCAATTGAGTTGGCTCAGCATCTGATATCAGAATGCTGTATCTTTCTTCAAGGTCTGTTTGCACTCTTCTCATTAGGAAACCATATACCTGTTAGCACCAATATCTAAAGTTTCAATTCTGTCACATGCATAGGACTGCAACCATCTAAGTCAGGAAAAGTATAAAGGTTGGGGAAATTTGGGGAGGTGGGTCAGAGACTCAACCTCATAGTGAAATGAATCTCTACCTCTTTAGGCTGCAATATCACTATTTTTGCCTATTTTTGAATAATGCATATGTTTTACTCTTCAGGTAGACTTGGAACTATGGTTGGCTTTCCCTCTTCTGTTTGGAGAAATTGCTGGTTCTTCCCTCTTAAGAGTTATAGACTGAGTGAATATGTTAATATTTAATTACGTTGCCTGTGCTAACCTTTCCTGAAAGAGTGTTATTGATCTCTTGTCATGATTTTTCCAGGAGGAGTTGAGTCTCCTATAAGTTTAACAGCTAAAGAAGTATTGTTAAGAGACCAAGAGCCAGGAAGAATCAATAAAGTTACTAGACCTCACTTCAATGGAGACCTTTGGATGGGCAGAATGAGCCGTGAAATACAAAAAAATTAAAAAACCACAATGATTCAATAGAGTATGAACATACAAGGGGCACAGGAGGCAGCAACCAGCCAACAGCAACCAGAACCTGAAATAAAATAACTGAAGTCAGAATAAGGACCAGGAATGCAAAGAGCTTCAAAAGCTAATGTGCTGGCAAATGGCAACATTATCAGGAAGCAAGAAATTAGGTTGTAAAACTAAGGGTGGAAGTAACTCACATAATTCAGTGCAGTTTAATCATGCAGAATTACGTACTAACTTTCACAAGTTTGTGCATAATTATGCAAGAAGACTAATTCTGTGACCAAAATGGATCTGAGAATGAGCTTTGCTCTAAGACAAAAATAAAAATGCAACGTAATGTGAATCCCAAGCATGAGGGGTAAAGTAAGCAAAAATGTGAAAGGTGGATTGAGTAAATGAATTTCAGACACTGATAATTATTCTAGGACATGTTGCAGTAATGTTTTTTTCAGGTACTGTGAAAGTAGGTGCCAGGGCCTCATCACAAGGAAATCAATTTTGAACACCCTACGACAAGGACAGTCAAGCCTGAACTGGTTCATGTGTTCATTCTACATGACCATAACCAACCATTGTTCATGGCCATGATCAACCAAAGGAACATTTCAGGTTTGCAGGACATCAACAATAATGTGCAGCTTAAGTCCTATTGCATATTGAGAAATAGGACCAATGTCTGGTCAAATCCACTATGGTGTCTTTTTGAAAAAAACAAAAAAGATGATGGATGGTACATGCAAACTAATCTTAGCTATTGACATTCACTCTGTTTTGCATTCCGGTTCATCCATTTTTTGCTCAATCTTTCACTACAGAATGGAACAACTACACACAAAATAGTTTTAAACATGAACCCAAAAAAAACATTCGAGCCAAACATGTCATTTGCATGGGAGCATTAGCTACCAGACATGTCACAGGCTTTTTGAGCCTCATCATTGAGGTGTATTTTCAATTTGGATACAATGTCCATTGACAAGTACATAAAAACAAGTAGAAATCATCATTAAAATACATAAAACAAGCAAAACATATTGTGAAGTTCTTTAAAGGTAATTACAGTAAATCAATTGCTGTTCCTGCCCAATCCATCCTGCTCACCCAGATACAAGTTTATCATAATCAAACACAGTGGAATATAGCAAGTAAAAGATCTACTTCCCCTACAACAATAAAGTGCAATTGTACAAGGCACAAAAAAATCTGTAAACAATTAAAGAAGAGTATCTAACAACCAATTTCAAAGTGTTAATTTGAATCATCCAATCAGAATATAAACATAAACCATAAAGTTCATATTTATCTTGTTGATCTTACAAATTCATAACGCAACAAGACACTGACTTTTCCCATGTAATTTACAAAGTGGCTTCACACATTTAGATCTACTATATGCTTTGCAAAATGAATTAAATATGACCGTCTGTTTCATCCTGGGACTTACAAGATGGACATGTTCTGGAAATCTGACCCCCTACTTCCCATTTACCACAACAAGAGGCTGTTGGTAAAGGTCCCAGCCTAGGGCCCGATTCACAAAAGGTAAACTTAGACGTTTGGTATAAATTTAGACCAAACATCTATGTTTATGACTTTGGAAGTTCACAAAGGCCATTTCCAAGTAGTATCTTTAGGTCTGCACTCGGGGTGCGAACACAGAGGGAGTCAAAACACACCTCTGCCAAGATCTTTTCTTTACTGCAATTCTAGGGATAAGTTCACAACTGGTGGCCCACCTGACCTGCGCATGGCTGCTAGAGTGTAGTCAACTAAGTTCTCGCCTAAGTAAATCTAAAAGGTCCGGGAGGATGTCTGGGTCTCACAGAACTTCCCACAAAAATGTCAAAAGCTGCATGGAGGTCTAGAAAGGCAATATAAATGTTACCCTCCTATCCCAGGAGATCCACAGTCTTTTCATAAAAAACACATGATTTGACCAAATCTCACAGGCAATAAACTGAAAGGTGATAAATTGAATATGCTAATAATTCTGCGCCACTGGTAAGGACTCTGTGCTGCAGACCAAGTCTTTGATTTTTGCTCATTGTTTTTCTACATCGTCATGCAAATCAATCTGTGTGTGCCTACATAGGGGCAGTACAACCTTGAAGGCTAGGACAAATTCCATTTGCATAAAAATAGAAATAAACCCAAGTACCTTTTGGCATTTTCATTGAGGTGGAACTAGAAACCTATACACTGTGCTGAAGGTCCCTTTTCTGTGTACACCCTTTGCACTGGGATATCTTGCTAATCAAAATGGCAAAAGGTGGACAACATGTATTGATTTTACACACTGTTAATTATTCTAGCCTACATTACAGTCTATTGTTTTATTCTCATTATGTTACTTCTGATAGGGACCAACCATAGCTAAATCAGTCTTGGTCCTTCCTCAGTAAGGCCAAGTAAGTAAGCGAGGTTGTGTCTTTGGTCATGGGGGCTTTGACCACTAGATACGAAGAAAAAAAAAAACAGGATGGCAGTGTATGTCGCCACATTATGAGTGTGGCGGATTGGCCTCTGCCAACCCGCCATATCTCCACTCATACCGCCATCCGCTGGGCCAGAGATGTGCATCTATGTATAATGAGAAAGCCTACCGCCATGGTTTTCGCAGTCGTAGCACCATCACGAAACCATGGCTGTAGGGCTACCGGTGACAGGAAATTCCTTCCCTGTCACTGGTAGATGGTGCCCCACTCCCATCAACAATCACCTGACCCCACCACCCCACGAGAGTCACATCCACCCCCACCCTTCTAGAGTCAGAGTGCCCCCACCCCTCCAAGAGTCACAGTGCCCTCCACCCCTCTCCCCGCAATCATGCACACACACACCCACCCACACCATGCATACACTCATTCATCTCTACTTCTATACATGCATTCACTCACACATACTCACACATATCCACACTAACATGCTCACACCCAAACACACTGGCATGCAGACATGCACATACTGTAACATTCATACACACATTCACTCACATGAATACAACCACGCATACACCACAACACTCGCAGATGCATACACACACACACACACAGGCAGACACCACACCCTCACACACAACACACCCCCTTCCCTGTCAGACGCCCAACTTACCTTGTTCGGTGAGGAGGTCGCCCAGCACGGAAAGGAAAGGGACCCTGCTACTGCCAGCAGCACCCCACCAGCAGGACACTGCCAGGCCGTCTATATGGTCAAAATACAGCTGGCGGTATCCTATTTTCCTATTTTGCCAGATTGAATTGGCAAGTAAACATTGCACTGCAGGTTGCAATGGCAGGCCTGGTACATGTTTAAAGAGCTACTGTAGTAGATGGCATAATGGGTGTTACAGGTGCACTTGTAGCATTTAATTTACAGGCCTTTGGTACATATATTATCATATACTAGGGACGCACAGGCAATTTAATTGTACTAATAGAGTAAAAGCCAATTTTACCCTGTTTTAGAGAGAAGGGCAAGTTCTCTGGCACTGGTTAGGAGTGGTAAAGTGCACAGAGCCCTAATGCCAACAAAACACATTCAGAAAACAAGAGGGATGAAAGTAACAAGTTTGGGGGTTATCCTGCGGAGATGGTCACATCCAACAGTCACTAGGCTGAAACAGGGACTCCTGGGTCATTTTTACAGTATGGCAAAGTGGGAGTGCTCCAAATAAAGATGGATGGATGAGTGAAAATAGTTAGGCTTTGGTGGTAGAATTTCCCCAATCCCTGCCTGATGCTGAGGATAAATATGTTAGCTCTGTCACCACTACCTCCTCAGAACATTCCTGGACCTGGGACTCCATCTGAAGAAGAAAGATCTGCTGAAAGAAGACTCCTGACTTCTGCTGGAAAAAGAGGACTCACACAAGGGCTCAGTGTCTCCTATCTCTTGTGAGCACCCAGGAACTGGAACTTCTCTCTGAGGGGCAAATGGTTGGCATCCTAGTTTCCTGCTTTAAGGACACAACAAGCAGAGGGATTCCTGATTCCAAGATGTCCCAGTTGACCACTTAAGACTAGACACTGCTGAAGACCTGGATGCAGAGACAGCTGATGCCAAAAAGCCTGCCAGAGGAGCTGTAAGCTGCAGGACTTATCAGGAGGAATTTTCCCAGAACTTTGAAAAAATTATGACTTAGTCATGTTTCTAATCTCTGAAAGATTAGGACAGGGTGCTGAAGTGCTGAGATGTGCCCAGTCATGTCACACCCAAGGCAGGAAAGAAAATCAGAATGTTTGCTGCACTAAAAACTGGTTTAGCTGGACCTTGTGGAGAATGTGTCTTGCCTTGTGGGGCCCTTGCCTTCTATGGCTTCCAGACTTACCCCTCTTGAGGATTTTGATTTAAAAAAAAGGCACTGAGTCCAAAGGTAAATCTTTGAAGAGAGTGGGGTCCAAAATCTATTAAAAATGTGAAGCAACCTCATGGGAGACAAAATCCAGGTTTGTCCCACTCAAATCATTTGAAACCTAAACCCTAAATCAACACCTTCAACTTGAGCTCTATGACGATGTATCTAACTTACCAGATGACGGCCTAGGCCCATGCCCTCTTCAACTTCTTTAAAAAGTTTCATGCCAAAGATAAAAACTTTTCATATGTCCGTTCTTCACTCCATGTGATTGGCCTAAGTTTACACCTAGGTCCCAATCAACTGAGAACAGTGACTTTTCATTGATGCCTTACTTTTTCTTAGCGCTTATTACCCAAACATTTTAAAAAACATATCTCTCCTAAACCTTTTCTGATGACTCATTTTGCTCATAATTGTTTTTCTCTCTCTTTCTAAATTTGTTTGGGAATGTCATTGACTTGTGTTTGTTATTTAAAAAGTGTTGGTCTGTGTGAACCTAGCAGGCACTTATCTGAGGATTTTCTGCTATGTAAGCAATCGCTGCCAAGGGCAGGGTAGAGATTCTCTCAGATCTGTGTTTTGTTCTAACCAGAGTAGGTTTATTGAGTTTATAGTAGTGCCCTTCTAACAAAAGAATGTCTGACACTTATGTTTGCAATCAATATTGCAAACCATATGCACATAATGTTCACAGACAATTAGTTGTGGTAATTCTTTTGATGATGTAATGAAATGGGTATACTTCAGGGTGGAATGTTGGGGGTGAAGGTAGTTAAAGAGCTGATAGTAAAATGAGCTGGAGTGAACAGTTGCTTCAGAGTTAATATTGTGGAAGAGGGGATGCATATTTCCTGATGATATTGTTTACCTTAAAAAATATTTCCTTCATGTGATAAGAATTTACAGAGTGTAATTTCAGCACAACGTGGACTAAACACATTTAAATCAATCAAAATTTTTTATAGAGTGCGCTACTCACCCATGAGGGTCTCAAGGCGCTGGTGGAGGGGTGTGTCGGGGGGAGGAGGATTACTGTTCGAACAGTCACGTCCTGAGGTTCTTTCTGAAGAGCAGGAGGTTCTGAGCCTTGCAGAGGTTGGTGGGGAGGGAGTTCCAGGCCTTGGGGGCGAGGTAGGAGAAGTATCTGCCTCCGGTGGTGGCGCGATGGATGCGGGGTACTGTGGTGAGAGCGAGGTTGGCGGAGCGGAGGTGTCAAGTGGACGTGTGGAAGTTCACTCTTTAGTTGAGGTAGGTTGGTCCTGCATTGTGGAGGGATTTGTGTGTGTGGATGAGGATTTTGAAGGTGATCCTCTTGTCGATCGGAAGCCAGTGAAGGGATCTGAGGTGTGGGGAGATATGTTCATGGCATGGGAGGTCCAGGATGAGGCAGGCGGCTGCATTCTGGATCCTCTGGAGTTTGCGTTTGAGTTTGAGTGTGGTGCTGGCGTAGAGGGTGTTACCGTAGTCTAGCCTGCTGCTGATGAGTGCAAGGGTGACAGTCTTTCTGGTCTCTATGGGTATCCATTTGAAGGTTTTTCGCAGTATGCGGAGTGTGTTGAAGCAGGAGGAGGTGATGGCATTCATTTGCTGGGTCATGGAGAGGGAGGGGCCCAGGATGATGCCAAGGTTACGTGCATGGTTTTAGGGTGTTGGTGGGGGGCCTAGGAAGGTGGGTCACCAGGAGTCGTCCCATATGGTTTTGTTGGGGCCGAAAATGATGACTTCGGTATTGTTGGAGTTGAGCTTGAGGTGGTTAGCTGTCATCCATGTTGTGGTGTCAAGGAGCCCAGCGTGGAGGTTGGTTTTGGCGGTGGTAGGGTTTCGGGTGAGGGAGATGATGAGCTGGTTGTCATCTGCGTAGGATATGATGGTGATTCCATGTGGTCGGAGGATGTTGGCGAGCGGGGTCATGTAAATGTTGGAAAGGGTAGGGCTGAGGGAGGACCCTTGGGGGACTCTGCAGATGATTTTGGTGGCTGTGGAGTGGAAGGGAGGCGGACTTTCTGGGTTCTTTCGGTGAGGAAGGAGGTCAACCTGTCTAGGGCCTTGTGTCGAATACCTGCGTTGTGGAGGCGTGTGCGGAGTGTTTGATGGCAGACAGTGTTGAAATGTGTCCTTCAACTAACCCAATTAAATGGGCTCCATTTACTGAAGTAGGCTGTCAGGCATTATCCCTAGGTAAAGGTATTCACCCCAGAAA
Source organism: Pleurodeles waltl (assembly GCF_031143425.1). NCBI lineage: Eukaryota > Metazoa > Chordata > Amphibia > Caudata > Salamandridae > Pleurodeles > Pleurodeles waltl. The sequence goes on from NC_090437.1 coordinate 1,065,110,017, forward strand.
CTGCTAAATACGCTTACCATTAAGAGGTTGTGAAGGGGACATAACTGAGTTGGGAAACTAACTTGGGGTCTACCATCACAACATACAGCGATGAGAGTTTACGCGGAGCATCAGTCATGCAAGTACAGACAAGAAATGTTAAGATAATTAAAAGAAAGGTAATGTACACTGCAAATGTATGTACTTCTGAACACTTTTAAACCAATAAAAAATAGGGATTTCACTAACGCATGATTTTAAAGCTTCCAACCTCATACAATGCAGAGTAAGCATGGAGCTACAAAATGGGACTCTAACTCATAAAACTTAAATAAGATCACCTGTAAATTTGAATACTGCATGCATTTTCCCTACAATAGACTCAAGAAAGTGTGGTGTTGCGGCTACTTCTACATAGCTTGCAACTGTGAAAGTGACAGTAGGAAAGAGAATAGTTTTATGCCTCTCCAGCACTATGCTACACCAATGTCTCAGATGTTTCAGCAGCACTTGATTTAGCCACTTCCATCTGCATATATTTCAAGGGCTTCCACCCAGATGCTCCTTACATACTCTTCTCTATCAGGTCAATATCCACTCCTATAAGAAAACAGTCTTTATTTGCGACAAGCCTTGTGTCACAAGCTGTCTAGTGAATGATCCAGAGAGGTACTGGAGTGGATTGCAAGCTCAGCCTAATGGATCAGCTAGATAACTTTAAATTGGACCTCTTGAGTTTTTAGGCAATGGACACATGGCTGCTACTGCGATGTGATCAGTGCTGCGTACCCTAAGAATCAGACAAGGTTGTTCATTTAATCCTCCATGAACTCTGGAGCAAGATTTGATGCATAGAATGCTAAGGACAAATCAAGTGTTATTCTCTTGTGAGCCTGAAAAAGGTGAAGCATCCCAATAAGGCAATACAAGTTGTGGAATAAATTATTGGTTACAGTGTGTATTTAATGATTATTCTAGTTGAATCCACTGATATTTTGTGTTACTTTGAAGGACAAAAGGTGGACATTAAGGGTACAGACTGGGGCAGAAAGAAGTTCTCCAAGGTAGTCAAAAATAAGGAGCAAAAACTCTGTATTCTTCCCTTCAAATAGATCCAGTTATTAGTATGCAATTTGGACGTGGGAGAGGTAATCAATGCCTGACAAATCGTGTTTCAGATCTTTAGAAATCTTAATACGGATCTCCAAACTAATGTTGTGGCTATTAAAAAAAAAAGGTTGTTCTTTGGTGTCATATAGCTCCTGAATAGATTTTTTGAAAGGGTAGAACATTGGGGACATCTCAGATCACTTTCTAAAGTTAAGGAAGGCTGTCACCTAAATTTATGTGAAGAGATCATTTTGAAATAATTAGTTTGACTCACTGAAATCCAGTTCTCTCTATAACAAACTGTGCATCAAGGCCGTAAGAACAGCATTGTGGTCTACAGTATTCACAGGGAGCCAACAGGTTAAGGAGATTAAGGGCACAGTTGAGCGTTGATACCGGACAGACAGCACAATCCCTGATGTGCCCTTATGGGGAAAGGCTGCCTGCCAATGGTTTAGAGCACAACTGAAACTGACTATGACGTTTTTTAGTTTCAAGAGAGAAAACATTTCCTGATTTGAATGACTGATAAACGGATAGATATGTTTCTGTTATTTACTAATACGGCTGGAGCTACGGTCACTTTATTTAAAAATAGGGTTTTGCTGGATTGTTTGGATTTTCAAGAAACAATTCCAAGCACATTTTAGAATGATAGATTGTGAATTCTCACACCCTAAGTACCTGTTGCGCTAACAACAGCTACACCCCTCAAACTAAGTGTTAGGCGGTCCTGCTTTGCTATTGCAGTTATGTCCATGTTCTCCGTCTAAGGAAAGTTACAGTCGCAGACTCATCAAAGGACCTGCTTCTGCTGACAGTTTTAGCACACCCCAGTAACCTTTTCAGCCCTGCCCAATTATTTCATCCTTTGCTTTTTATTTCTGAAAAGCATTGGCTGCAAATAAGTAGAAAAGGGTGGCAGAAGTCACTGAACTCATATTTATTTAGTGCGGTCATTTATTTAAAATATGAATCTTAATAAGTTCCCTCAATGTATAGTCTATGAACTTTAGAAATGCATGTAGTTAACCTTAATGGCATTTAATCGCAGCAAACATCAAGTATGGTTCCTGCAAGACATGTTGTACTCGAACCAAGTTAGCAGCGTAAGTGCATGAATTACATGAAATATACAAAATGCAGTTGTTTGGATTTGCACACCATTTTACTTGTTTATTAAAAGTTTTCCCAGACATTTTTTGCCTTACAAAAAATAATTATCTTACATAATTGAGAGACGACAATCAAATATGTAAAACATATCTTTTGCCCTGGATACACGAATGATTAAGTCCTGGTCGCACTACGTTTTGATGAACGCCCAATTTTTAACTGACCTCAACCAGAAAACCTTTCTCTTTCTAACTTAGGCCTCCATGCACTTCCATGGTTGAGGCTACTGTATCAGAAAACACAGAGTACATTCTGGCGCTGGGGTTAGTGCTCTTACCATGCTGTTAAACCCTACTTGTAGTTAATTGTGTTCATTTTGATGAAATTAACTTTAATTTCGTATGAACCAGCTTTTCCCAGAAACAACCTACAGCATGACCTGTGATTACAGAGGATAAGTGGATGCAGATTCCATTAGAACAATCTTTTAGAAGGACTTAATGCAGCAAAGTCACTGGAGTGAGCACAATTAGATGATTAGAAACACCATCGTTAAGACGCTAAAAATGTTTCTTTCGAAATGAAGAGATTTTCCAAACCGTTTATATTTCTTTTTAACTGAGTATTAACTTTTATTCGATTAAATGTTGATTACGTTATAAAATGATTACCTTATTTTCAAAACACAAGAAATGCGATTTTCAACGAATAATTTGGCTTAATTCCCATATAATATGTGTTTAATTAGGAAGTGTTAGTTGAAGTGTATAAAGAGTTCCCAAACATTTTGTTAAAACTTATTGTCGGCTTTGACCTTCACTTGATATAATGATACGCCCTTGTCCTTGCATATACTCTGTGACGTAAATGGTAAGCATTCATGGTTCATTTTAACTCTACTGTTAAATAGGATAGTGACTAACGCTGATTCACTGACCCCTGCTCCACATGCAATAGTTACATTGCTTGATTACTCCCGTACACACTTATTAATATATAACATCCCAACTCTGGTTTTCTCTTTTGTTTCACCGCATCTACTTTAAAAAAGTTAAACACCAACTGTGTAAGGCACTCATTAAAAAAAGACCAAAATTCTTAGTTTGTGTGGTAACAATATTTACTAGTCAAACAGGGAGCTGCCGGGAACTAGACATACCACACACCATGGGCCCTCATTACATGTACAGGTGTTTTTTTATTGTACCTAGTCAAATAACGGTGTCAAGGGGTTTGTTATTAATCAGGTGTGATAAATAGCACCTATTGGAAGGTTCTGGGGAATAATATGCTGATCTTGATGTTTAACTCCAAAATCCGCATGCTTTGTTAAATATTCTACGCACTTCTTGTTAAATTTCGGCAAGTTTGACCTGATGAAATTTAACAAGCGTTAAGTTATTTAACACATCCAATGAGCATTGTTAAATAAAACTAAACTCAAAATTCCAACCCATGCATAAAAAGACTTACAAATGGGTTGGAATTTAACAATCAACTTCTAAACAGGACCCCAGTGTTTGCATCCAAGACAAATCATCAGTTGAAGGGTGCTGAAATGTCCATGTAGGAAACATGCTCAAAAATTGAATTATTACCACAGGAACTGAGAGCGCTCTCACCCACCCAACCAGTCATTTCACAACGTCTATGGGATTGCTTACAGTCTCAGTAGCAATGCCTTGGTAGTCCTGCATCCAGAAATAACCAGTACCCCTAGAATTAGCCATTTGTGGTATGCAAGTGCCGACGCCTGTATTTAAAACACTACTGAAATAAGGGCAAAACTAGGGGTCAGTCCATTAGTCCATAAGGAAAGTGTGTATTATTTACGATATTTTGGCAGTTGATTCTGTGGTAGAGCCACAGTACCAAGATTTGAAACTGAGATGGATATCTAATTAGCTGCATAGTGGTGCTTCGCAGACTCTTACTGAAATACACGCACCTCATTCTTAACAAACATTTTTGTTCCCTCTATGTGTGTTTATAATAATCACGTTACCTTCTGGGCGAAACAATACACTTTCTCACACCCACCTAGTATGTAATATCACCTTCTACATTTTCCAAACTTCCCACTATGTACTTTAATGTTCATTATCTCTATATAGTTCCTGATATTCCCTGTTTTTGCAGCTGACTTCCTCCTGTGTGTAGCTTACAAAACGGACTCACTGGCTCCACCAAATGGTGTGTGCCTCATTGGCAGTCTAAAATAAAGCACAGAGAACGAAGAAAAATGGCCACATACACACACCCACACACACACACACACACGGAAACATAGACACACACACCCACACCGACAAACACATACACATACATACACACACAACACTCATACACACACAGTGGCTCCACAAAAAGATGACACCCTCATGTCCAGCAACACAGTAGGCATGGCCTTTGACATGCACACACACACTAGATACACAGAATGGTCACCACTGCAAGTTCAGCAAAGAAGGAAGCATGGAAAACAAAAACATGTTGCCCTATCCTGCTTGGAGCCCCTTCTGCTGTTAAAGGAGACACTTTTAACATTGAAAGAATTGTGCAGATATATGTGTAAAACATGGCTGCAGGTTTGCCATTGGACCCAACCTAAAGCAGCTTTTGAAGCTGAAATTTAGCCTGTCAAAATAAACCCCTTTTGAGAAGTGCAAACCTCCCTTTTAAAAAATTAGTAGGTCATCCTTGTTGGAAAGTGGATTATTGTTCAGGGCAGGTAAGTACCTACACTTAGCAATAGGTCGCAATCCCCCACTAGGTCTAGTCAAGGTCTCAATAAATTAATCCTTTCTCAATCCTTGGTAGCTTGGCCCACGAGCAGTTGGGCTTAACTTAGGGACAGGTGTGTAAAATATTTAATATCAACAAAAAAAAAAAATAAGTAAAACACAGCACACAATAAAAATCAGGCACCAATTTATAAATATAGGTAATACTTTTATCTTTAAGATGACACAAAATCAACAAAAATCCAATGTAGACAACCAGAGATATGAATTTTTATAGATTAAATATAAAAAATGATTTGTAGTGCCTAAAAACAAAAAAGCACCAACTGGAGACATCTTGTAGCACTTGACCGGGGAAAAGTCAAAAGTTGAGGCTGACCGCGATGGGGCCCTGCTCAGATACACTGTGTGTGAGACCTCAGTCAAAGTTTTACCTCCGCACTTACACATTTTTCTGAAGCTTTTTCTCTCGTTGTCAGGTAAGGCTCCTTTTGAGGCTGGGTTGCCATGCTACATCATCGGCTTGGCTCAGCACAAGTTTCTGGTCAATTCCTGGAAGTCTCTTTGATGGGGAAAAGCTCCACAGCTTCAGCAGGATGAAGCTGAAATTCAGGCCAGGTCATGGTTCGACATCCTGGGCCTGACTCTTGTCAACAGATCACCTTATGGAGCTTTTTTATAAAATTGTTCCAAACTTTTCCAAGCTTTTGGATCTTCTTCCAGAAGTGGTTTTTGGGTCCTCGACGTGTCCACAAACTTGATCCAAGTTTCCAGAAGCTCCTTGGAAGTTGAGACTGAAGTTCCCAGGATGCACCTAGTCAGAATCCTCAAATGGGCACTGGATGCTGGTCAACTAGGCTCTTCTTTCAGGACTTGATGAAGGGGACTCTGAACAGCTCCTTTGTACCTGCACCTTACAGGGAGCCCAAGTCTTTTTCTTTGAGAAGCCCAAAATGTGCAGCTGATGCAGTCATTGTCGGTGCAGTCCTTCAGTTGTAGACTAGGGGTTCAGCAAGGCAGTCCTTCATCTCCAGCATCTTCTTCAAGCAGGGATCTGAATTGCTGGGCAGCTCTGTCATGTCTATCATTGCTCCTGGATTAGCAAGCAGGGGGTGCCCATAACCAATGGGGGGGGGGGGGGTGACCACTTTCTGCAAAGTGTGGCAAAAATGAATCCCAGGAAGCAATATTCTATAAAAATCCAACATGGAGAAAATCTCTCCTGGGAGGTTACATCTGGCTGAGCACACCCACTGGTGTGGCTTAGTTTCCCTAACATACCCCTTCCAGCCCCTCTCCTAATCTGATTACTGGGGTCCCATCTGGCCCTTGGGAACAGGAAATAGGGGGGTGTCCAGTTTCTGTCCCAGGTGGCATTCCCTCCTTTGAAAATCAGTTTTGCCACTGTACCCCCGTCCTGTTCTGCCATATGCTGCAACAGATTGTCTTCCTCCAGATGCTTTGTTTGTTTCTGCTGAGGCCACTTCACACCTCATCAATGTAGCTTGGCTCAGGCTGCCAGAGACAGAATAATCAGGAGAGGGCACTACAGGGCTGATTTTGGAAACTTTCATTAAGAGTTCTAAAACTCTTTCTCTGTACTAGTGATAATAAATTCAACCTTGGCAACTTTTAATTTGATAACATATTTGACATATTTAGCTTTTTCTAGTGGAAATGAGACTTGATTATTTTTAAATAAAGCCGCCCAATTTTAGCCTATAGAGCTAATGCACTCGCAATGGGGAAAATACATTTGGCAGTTTTTTACCTCACCAGGGCTTATAAAACATCTTTTACACAGCTTCTGCTTATATTTACAGTACACCCAATCCTTGGAGCACCTAGGACAGACCTTAGGGGTGACATAGGTAAACATAAGGTAGTTTATGACTTTGAAAGTACTTTGAATTTCAAAGTCAAATTTGGGTTCAACTTTAATTTAAAAGCAGCCTACAAGTCATGCCTGCTTGACCCCAGAAACCACAGCAGTGAACCCAGGGGTGCTTTAACTACTCCGGGATCCCTAAACCTACATGGCCCACCATACTAGAGACTTATAGATAGTCTATCAGAGGCAATTATAATTATGCCTAATTTGCATATAACATTTCAAACAGAGCACTGGTCCTGGGACTGGTTAGCAGTACCCAGGGCACCATCGGAGGCAGAAAACATCAGTATCAGTAAACAAAGGGGGCAAAAACTGAGAAGGCTTCTGCAATCAGCCCAGTTTTCTCACACAACCCCCCGCCAACATGCCCAGGAGATTCAGTCCAAAATGTTTTTCACGCTTGTCAGGTGAGGAAGACAGTGGGGAAAACTGACTGTTCTATGGCAGGGCCTACTCTGCCTTACATCTTTCTGTCAGGGTCACTCCTTCTAGGCAGTTCACCCATCCCAACAGTAACTGGGCCAATTTTAACTTGAACCCTCACTTTAGGAGAGCCGTTTTCCTCTCCCTCTGCTAGTTTGTGTAGTGAGGTGCCCACCTACTCTATCCCTAACTTTGCTAGGGAAATTCCTGGCTTACCCACAGAGGTTATCCAGTACTTGAGTAACCCCAACATGATCAGCACGGTCAGTAGGGCTATTTTGCTTTTGGATAGGGGTCTGCCTCCCATGCCAAGTGCAGTGCTGCCGTGACAGCCACCACCCAGCAGAGTCTACTGACAGCTGTCAGAATCCAGAACCACACCCTAAGCTCTCCACTGACTTGTGGGTGAGCTATGTTAGGGTGAACTGTTGGGCCCTGGTACCTCTGCTACTGCTCAGAGTGTGGGGCTACCACATCCTGTGGTGAACACCCTTCCTCCACTCTCCCTTCTATGAGTGCAGGGGTGACACCATTTAGCTGAACAGCTATCAGACTATCCAGGGCTTCTTTGGGGTCAGGTGAAGCATCACAAGTCCCAACTCTTGGCCTCCCTCGGTATGAGTCAGAAGGCCCTTGGCTCACTGGACCTCTCTTCAAGAGTGGCCTACCTTTCTTCTTCCTCTTTCCTTTCATTGGGGAACCCTGTCTCCATTTTCTTTGGTTGGGGCGCCCTAGGCAACCAGCTCATCTGGGATCAGATCAAGCTCTGGGAGGATACAATCAAATAGAAGTTCAACACTGACCACCACCTTATACCCTTCCTCTCTAGGGGCAATATGGCTAAAGATTTTGTTGTGACCACACCTGGGGCTACATTTACCCGCCTTGTTCCTCCTGGCACATGCATGTCTGGGGGCACCAGCCGGTCACTCACTATGTTGTGTCTGGCATATGTGTCCCTCAGGCCAGTGGTAGGGACCTCATTCACCTGAATGGAATGAAAGTGCCTACTCCTACCCTCAGGGATTATCAGTTTACCATCAGGATCTGGCTCCCAGCACAACGCTATGAGGACCTCTTCATCTGAGGAGTCCTCCTCTATGGCTACCCTGGACAGCCCAGTGATAACCACCTTCTTGCGACAGGCTTCATCACCTCTGAAGTGTTCTGAATGCTGACAGTCAAAGCAGGCCCTGTTATCCAAGATATTTTTAACCATGGGTCTCCCCACCTCTGCTTATCACAGTGGGACCTACTCTCCTCCTTTTTAGGGTACTGATGGTTACCACCTCCCTACTTAGGTTTTTGGGGACCTAACTCCCACTTCTTAGAGTCTCCCCCGGAACTTAGTAAATACTCTGGTCCTCAACCAACCACTCATCAGCTACCTCTCCCAGGTCCCTGGGACTAGACAGTTTGGAGTTCACTAGATACTAGCGTAACTTCTCTGAGATACAATTGGTCAAGATGTGCTCCTTCATGAATGTTAGAAATGTGGTCTCTAGTTGGCAGAGGTATACACCCTTGTCAAAGTAGGGACCACAATCCTAGTCATGGTAAGTCACACACATTCCAAAATATCCTGTGACCAGCTTCTGGTAGCTTGGCACTGAGCAGTCAGGCTCAACTTAGAAGGCAAGTTGTAAAGTATTGTGCAATAGATCATTCAATAACACAGTGAAAACACAACAAAAATACACCACACAGGTTTAGAAAAACATAAGATATTTATCTGAGTAAATTAAGGTCAAAATGATCAAGATTTGATAAGTACAAGTGGAAAGATCACTTTTGCAATGATAAGAAGAGTCTTAACTCTTTGAAAAGCAACAAATGTCTCTAGTGTGCACAAAGTACCTGGTGTGCGTCAAAGTTACACGCATGAAGACCATAGAAGAGAAAATGCTTGGAAAAAGAAAGGGGTGCGTCGGATTTCCGGGTGCACACAGACAATGTGTTGATTCTTTTCCACGCGGCAAGGGCTTTGTGTTGAATTCCAGCATGCAGGCTTTAATCCTCCTTGCGAAGCGGGGTCTTTTGACGCCCAGGGACGATGCATAGAAATCCTGGATCTGCTGAACGAAGTCACAGGTGCTGCGTCAATCCATTGGGCGATGCATCGGAGATCATGTCGCGCAGCAGGTGAGTGTTGATTCCTCACGCAGGAAGTCGGGCTGTGGCGTTCTGGCTTGGCGATGCATTGATCAGGTGGGCTGTGCGTCTAAGTTCCAATTGCAATGCGGGAACTGCGTTGATCTCCACTCGGGGAGCCGGGCTGCTTCGTTCCGGGTCGGCGATGTGTTGATTCTTTCACTGCCAGGCAGACTGTACGTTGAGTCCGTTAGGCTGTGCGTCGATGTTTCCCACACAAGGAGTTCCTTTTGAAGAGAAGAAGTATTTTTGGCCCTGAGACTTCAGGAAGAGGAGGCAAGCTCAATCCAAGCCCTTGGAGAGCACATTTCAGCAGAGCCAGAGGCCAGCACAGCAGCAGGGCAACATCAAGGCATCAGTCCTTCACAGCAAAGCAGTCCAGGTGAGTCTTTTGGGCAGCCGGGCAGCTTTTCTTGTCAGGTTGCAGGATCTGGTTCAGCTTGTCTGTCCCAGAAAGTGTCTGAGTTGGTGGGGTCAGGGACCCAGTTTATATACCCAAAAGTGCCTTTGAAGTGAGGGAGACTTCAAAGAGTGGTTTTGAAGTGCACAAGGTCCCCTTTCAGTACAGGTCTGTCTGCCAGGGTCCCAGTAGAGGGTTTGGCAGTCCATTGTGAGAGAGCAAGCCACTAGCCTTTAAAATTTAAGTGTCGGGCCTCTACACCCTTCTAGCCCGGGAAGACCCATTCAGTATGCAGATGAGTGCAAGTGTGACTGAGGGGCATATTTATACTCCATTTGCGCCGAATTTGCGTCGTTTTTTTCGACGCAAATTCGGCGCAAAACTAACGCCATATTTATACTTTGGCGTTAGATGCGTCTAGTGCCAAAGTATGAGGAAAGAGCGTAATTTTTTGGCGTGAACACCTTCCTTGCGTTAATGAGATGCAAGGTAGGCGTTCCCGTCCAAAAAAATTACTGCGACACAAATGCGTCGTATTTATACTCCCGGGCAAAAATCACGCCCGGGAGTAGGCGGGGCAAAAAACCCCGCATTTGCGCCTCTTTTTAACGCCTGGGTCAGGGCAGGCGTTAAGGGACCTGTGGGCTCAAAATGAGCCCACAGCTGCCCTCCCATGCCCCCAGGGACCCCCCCTGCCACCCTTGCCCACCCCAGGAGGACACCCAAGGATGGAGGGACCCATCCCAGGGACATTCAGGTAAGTTCAGGTAAGTAGAATTTTTATTTTTTTTATTTTTTTTATTTGGCATAGGGGGGCCTGATTTGTGCCCCCCTACATGCCTCAATGCCCAATGACCATGCCCAGGGGACATAAGTCCCCTGGGCATGGCCATTGGGCAAGGGGGCATGACTCCTGTCTTTACTAAGACAGGAGTCATGTAAATGGCGTCTGGGCGTCGTTAAAAATGGCGCAAATCGGGTGGAGGCGATTTTTTGGCGTCAACCTGACTTGCACCATTTTAAGACGCCCTAACGCCATTTTCCCCAACGCCGGCGCTGCCTGGTGTACGTGGTTTTTTTCCACGCACACCAGGCAGCGCCGGTCTGCTAGCGCCGGCTAACGCCATTCAATAAATACGGCGCCCGCATGGCGCTTCAGAATGGCGTTAGCCGGCGCTAAACTTTTTGACGCTAAACTGCGTTAGCGCAGTTTAGCGTCAAAAAGTATAAATACGGGCCTGAGTATCCTGTGGTTGTTGTTGTCTGGGTGAAACACACAAGGGAGCTGTCCACCAGCCCAATCAGATGTGGATTGGAGACAGGCAGTAAGGCGCAGATGGATTTTAAGTTCTGGGAAGTACTTACTTTTTAAAAGCAGCATTTCTAAAATAGTATCCCACTTCACCAATAATCAGGATTTTCCATTGTCATTCTGGCCATACTAAACATGACCTGTTTACCCCTTTCTGATCAGAATCTTCCACTCCAACAGTATATGGGGGTAGCCCAAATGCTATTCTATGAAAGAGGCAGGCCTCACAGCAGTGGAAAACAAATTTAGGAGTTTTCCACTACCAGGACCTATAAAACAACCAGGCATATGTCCTGCCGTTTACCTACACAGCACCCTTCCCTATGCTTTACCTAAGGCCTAACCTAGGGGTGACTTATATGTAGAAAAAGGGGAGTTTAAGGCTTGGCAAGTACTTTTAACTGCCAATTCAAAGTGGCAGTTAAAATGCACACATAGGCCTTGCAATGGCAGGCCTGAGACATGGTTAAGGGGCTACTTAGGTGTGTGGCACAACCAGTGCTGCAGTCCCACTAGTAGCATTCAATCTAAAGGCCCTAGAGACTTACAAATAGATCAAATATGACAATTGGGGATGAAGAAATGTTACTGTGTTTTAGGGAGAGAGCATATGCACTTTAGTACTTATTAGCAGTGGTAAAATGTGCAGAGTCCTAACACCAGCAAAAATGAGGTCAGAAAAATAGAAGGAGGAAGGCAAAAGGTTTGGGGCTGACCCTGCAGAGAGGCCATTTCCAACAATTATCAAATTAAATAGCCCCTCATAAATACTTACTTTGTTACACTGTATCCAGCCCCATGGTGCAATGCCACTTATAGTTACACAGTACTTATACACAAGTAAAGACAATACTCAGTGTTACCAAAAATAAAGGTATTTATTTGGGTGACACAGTACCAAAAATATCTTAGAGACAATGCTCCTTGTGGAGGTAAGTATTATACACAGTATATACACTAGACACCAAAATTAGACCAGTAAATAGTCATAGAACAATGCAAACAGTAGGAAATCCTATAGAATGCAAAGGGAGAAAATAGGTCTAGGGGCAACACAAACCACATACTAAAAAAGTGGAATGTGAATCACAAATTCCCTCCTAGACAAGTGTAGTGTGTGCAGAATTGCTGGGAAATTAAAAATACAGTAAAGGTAAGTAAATCACTCCACTGCAGAGCCCAGAAAAGCAGGAGTAAAGTACTGCAAGTTTCCTTAGGACACACTGCACCTTGTTTTGGGGATTGTGCAGCAGCCAACCAAGTCTGCAAAGAACAACTGCTGGATTATTGGACCTGAAGACCTGCAAAGGAAGGGGACAAGTCCAGAAGTCCAAAGAAGTTCCAGGAAGGACAGGAGCCCCTGCCAACCTAGAAGAGGGTGCAAAAGAAGAGTCCCTGGTTAGTAGAAGACTGCAGCAATGCACCCTAGGAAGATGCCAGCGGGTTTTTGCATGATGCAAAAGATTTTGCACGGTGTGAAGACCGTTGCAGATGAGATTTCGTATTGGAGGGCACGAACAATCCTTGGCTATGACAAAAGTGCTTTTTCAATCAAAATGGTGCTGGGTGAACCCAGGAGGGACCTGGGGGACTCAACTCTGTGTGAGGAGGAAGAGGGGGCTCTCAGCACTTTAGAGAGCCCTCAGGATGCCAGCAATCACCCTGAGAAGCCACAGGATCCGTGTTCAAAGGAGGTGCAAAATGCAGTTGATGCAGCACAACAAAAGAAGGTCCCACGCCACCAGAGAACAACTCAGTGAGTTGAGCATCACAGGGTGGAGTGCTGGGGACCTGGGACAGGCTGTGCATGAAGGAATTTTTCAAAGAGTGCACAGAGGCCTCAGGAGGTGGAGAAGACACACTACACAGGGGTACCATTGTTCTCAGGGAAGGCAAGGTCTTACCTCCTCCAAATTGCATCAGCAGGACCTCAGGACAGTCTATGTTGCAGATGTCCACCCTCTGTGTCCTTAGGCGCACTCTCGTTGCCTTGAGAGGAGTCCCAGGCTATTGGTCGTTGCCTTGGAAGGTGCCTGCTTGGAGCAGGGGAGTGACTCCGTCACTCCACGGGAGATTTCTTTGCTTCTTCTGGTGCAGGATGAAGTCAGGGAGTCTCCAGAGTGTGCACACCATGGAAACTGTTGCAGTTGCTGACTTGGAGCTGAGGTTGCTGAAGAAAAGAGTCTCTTGAAGACACTTTGTTGCTGTTACGGCATTTTTGGAGCAGACTGCGGTTGATCCGAGGTCAGAAGAGTCTGAAGTTGTTGCAGAGGATTCCTGAAGGAAACTTGCATGCAGAATCTGAAGAGAACCCACAGAAGATACCCTAAATTGCCCTGATAAGGGGTTTGGCTACCTTATCAGGTATGGATCTATCAGGAGGGGTCTCTGACATGATATGCTGGGACTGGCCACTCAGAGCCCTCCAGAGTGCCTCCACACCTTGCAAAGCAAGATGGCTGAAGTCTGGGACACACTGGAGGAGCTCAGGGCGCCACCCCTGGGGTGGTGATGGACAGGGGAGTTGTCACTCCCCTTTCCTTTGTCCAGTTTCCCACCAGACCAGGGGAGAAGGGGTCCCTGAACCAATGTAGACTGGTTTATGCAAGGAGGGCACCATCTATGCCCTTCAAAGCATTTTCAGAGGCTGGGGGAGGCTACGCCTCCCCAGCCTGTAACACTTATTTCCAAAGGGAGAGGGTATAACACCGAGCTTTCGGAGGAAATGCTTTGTTCTGCCTTCCTGGGTCTGGGCTGCCTAGACCCCAGGAGGGCAGAACCCTGTCTGTGAGGTGGCAGCAGCTGTAGCTGCAGTGCAAGCCTCAGAGAACTGGTTTGGCAGTACTGGGGGTTAATAGTGGAGCCCCCAGGATGCATGGAATTGGCTCCCCAATACCAGATTTGGAATGGGGGGACAATTCCATGATCTTAGATATGTTACATGGCCATATTCGGAGTTACCATTGTGAAGCTACTTATAGGTATTGACCTATATGTAGTGCACGGGCGTAAGGGCATCCCCGTACTCACAAAGTCCGGGAAAATGGCCCTGATCTATGTGGGGGCACATTTGCTAGTGCAAGGATACCCTCACACTTAGTGACTTTGCACATAACTTTCAGCAAGTGAAGGTTAGACATATAGGTGCCTTATAAGCTACTTAAGTGCAGTGAAAATGGCTGTGAAATAGTGTGTGCACTATTTCGCTCAGGCTGCAATGGCAATCCTGTGTAAGGGTTTGTCTGAGATCCCTATGGGTGGCAAAAGAAATGCTGCAGTCCATATGGATCTCCTGTAACCTCAATGCCCTGGGTACCTAGGTACCATATACTAGGGACTTATAAGGGGGCCCAGTATGCCAATTGAAATTGTTAAATTAAGTCACTGGCCTACAGTGACACATTTGAAAGCAGAGAGAGTATAAGCACTGAGGTTCTAGTTAGCAGAGCCTCAGTGACACAGTTAGGCACTACACAGGCATACATATTAGGCCACAAACTATGAGTGCTGGGGTCTTGGCTAGCAGGATCCAAGTGTGACAGGCAAAACACACTGACATATATGTTTTTATCTATGAGCACTGTGGTCCTGGCTAGCAGTATCCCAGTGACACAGTAAAAACACACTGACACACATTCACAAACAGGCCAAAAGTGGGGGTAACCATGCTAGAAAGAGGCTACTTTCCTACAGTAAACCTTAGCTCCCATAAGGCAGTGTGCTTGGTATCTAACAGTAGAACATGTAGGAAATGAACATGAAGAGAAGCTATTATCACTGTAGCAAACCCAGTAGTTTCACAGGAAAACACTTGGTTGCAATATTACATTTCATAATTATATTTCCAGCAAGGAAACACCTATACGTTTAATTCTTGGACTCTTTGTGACATTTATTGAAAGTCATGTTCACTGGTGAAGTATTTTTAATAGCTATTATGGAAAATATACTTTTCAGACATTACCTTTTCCCTTCTTAAAGTGGCTGTACACTATGCTTTAGTCTACGGCTATTTTAGTCTGAGTGCTTAACTCTGAATAAGGTGTGAAAAATTCTCCCAGGGCAGGAGACAAAGGCTTGGGGGTGGGAAGATATTTATGTTCCTCTGGCAGAATGATAATTTGAGCAGTGAACGGGAACCTAATTAACTTCCAAGGGGCTGCCACTGTCACATGCAGATGTGAGATAGCACCTGCACAGGACCCTACATTTCAACCACTCCTCCAGGCTCCAATCACAGTGGGGAGGGAGATGTCCTCAGAACTAAATTGAAGTGACCACAGTTGAAGGGCTGCTCATTTTCTTGGCAACACCCCTAGGTTGGGCATTCACATTGGCTACACACAAGGGGATAATTTGTGGGATTGTTTGCTGTAGGACACAGAAGAAATGCTGTAACAGAGGGGATGGTTACACCTGTGACTTTTTACACTATTGGTTAGCAAGGTGCAAGGAGACACCCACACCCTCAAATTGACGAGAGGCATTAATGCAGCATCCCCAGTATGCTCTGCTGAACAATACTGGATGTCTGTAAGAATTAAAGATAGGACTGAACTTGGTGTCTGAAACCTGAGAACATCCCTGAAGGACAATACCTGTTCTCCCAATTGTACCCAGTACAAGGAATTGGACTCAAAGTGTCATAATGCTGACCTCCTGCTCAATCTACAAGGTCACAACAAGCTACAAAAGAAATTTCCTGTGCCTGTCCAACTGACCAGTACAAACTGGACCTGCCCTGGACTGCGCTAGTAGCTTCTGCTGGACTGAGTCTTGTCTCCCCCAAGTGCGGCTCCTGACATCCTGGACCCCTTGGGTATGTCAAAGTGTACTCCTCCTAAAATCCTTCGAAACTTACAAATGTTTTGGCTCAAAAGACCTCAGGTGGACCAGAACAAACCTATCAATCTGATGATAGTGCATTGCCACAGGTCTGAAGATTCAGGTGTCTCCCGCTAAGAGTTGTCCTGCATCAGCAGATCTAATTCAGCAGGACATTGTGGAGAATGTAACTAGCCTTATGGAGCTATCTTTATCTGAAGACAGCAAACTTGACTTGCTGGGGCAAATCCGAGTTCCAAAAAATGGACTAGGTAAAAACATAGAAATCTTCTCTGAGCAAATATGCCTAAAAGTATTTGGCTGGCTGGCGAGGGAGTGAAATTTGAATTTCTGCTACTCAGAATTTCCTTCTAAATGTCAACAGCTTCACAGAGACCTCATCACACAGTTACCTTACCTTGTGGAGCTCTTTTCAGCCACAGCCACCTGCATTGCCCCAGTAAAAATGTTGTACTTTCATTCTAGAGACTATCTCTGAGTATAAAACTTTTGACTGGGTTGAACTTGGCTTCTGTAACTGGCCTGTGCTCTATCGTAGTGAGCCTCAAATCACACATAGTTTCCGGTCTACTGTGTCCAGTTGACTGGAGTTGACACTTAACACTTTTCAGCCCAATTTTTATTTAAAACTTTAAAATTTCATATCTCCAGTTTTCCTTACTGGGGCGTGTCAGTTCGTTGTCATTTTATGCATTACAATTTACTCTAGTTTTCAAAAATGGTTTGGTGCTCTCATTCTGTTGTGTCTTAGCTTTATTACTGTTTTGGTACTGCATATATGCTTTTCATTTTGCCTCTAAGTTAAGCCTGCATGCTGTGCCATAGCTACTAGGGGTTTGAGCTAGGGTATATTTTGTTCACTCAGGTGGGGATTGCTGTTATGATTTGAAATGAGTAGCCACTCCCATTAGCTAATACTTGAGGGATACTCTTGGCCCTTGAGGTAGCTTAAAACTATATGAACATGAAGGAAGCTAGAATCCACCAACACCTCCACCCGAGACTATGAGAAGGAAGTCACTTCATATCTACGCCATTGTCCAAAAATTTACCTGGGAGAGACCACAAGAAAGGCGGGCAGGGTCTCCACCAGCAAAATGAGGGGTGGCTCAACAATAACTATGAGAACTTGTTTAAGGGCCCCTATAAGAATTTTAATGGAAGTCCCTTTCCTCTTCTGAACATAGGAAGGGAACGGGGAGGGGGGATTTAGTGAGAAGAGGCCAATGGGCTTTACCAGCCCAGTGAACTGGATGTCTCTAGTCAGGGCACAAGAAGGGAGAGGCTATCTGGCCCAAGAAGTAGCCCTCCACTGGTGGCCCACACCAGCTATTGTGTATGTAGTGCTGAGGGAGGAGACTATCACGGTTTGTTGTGGGAACACTGCAGAGGTTACCCTAGTATCCCTGGGTGGCAAAGAGATAGTATCCAAAGCTCACAAGCCTAATAACACTAAAAAGTACAGGCAGTGTCTTATTATCAATGTGGTGGCTCTGAGAGACATAGGAGCCAGTATGACTACTGTTTGGTGTAATCTGGTTTTGGCAGAGCAAATTATCCCTGATGTAGTCCACCAGGTTGTGCATCAACCAGATTAGCGACTATTCAATGTCATTGTTGCCTGAAGTGGGGTAGAGTCTCTGGTTCTCTAAAAGTAGCTGTGAGTCCAGCTTTTCCTGTAGACTGTATGCTGGGGAATGACCTGGAGCACACCATCTGGAAGGAGGTAAATTTCAGGCCACATCTTGAAATGCTGCGATTACCTGATAGTGCACTCATGACCACACAGTTCATGGAAGCTCTTCTGTGAAGTCAGAAGGACCTGGAGTCTGAAACAGTGGCCCGGGTGCCTCCCAGAAAGAGGAGGGCAGGAGTCATGGAAAATCAGCCCTAGAGGTTCCCACAGTCGTATATCCGGATGACCCAGAGACTGGTACTTACAGAGTAAGATGTCTCTACCCTGGAGGCATGTCTGAGCAGCCTTGGTAGTAGGCTGCAGTAGGAGTGTCCCAGGCACAGTTCCGAGAGTACACCATTTGTGAGGGCTTAAGGCAACAAGCCAAGGCCTTGAAATATTGCCACACCTGTGGGGATCATCTAATCTACTGTAAGAATTATTTCCTGTATATTGAGCCTAGCATCCCTGAGCGTGGGTCATCCAGCGTGTTGATGGTCCTCCAGTGCTATAAGGCCTTCCAACTGGAGCTGGCTCTGGATATTCCCTTGGAAGGACACCTGGGGCAAGCCAAAACCTTTGACTACATGGTCATCCACTTCTATTGGCTACAGAAGGGGATCAATTCAAATGTGTTCTGCAGATCCTGCATGACTTGTCAGGTCAGTGGCAAGTCAGTTGGAAGCACAAGGTTTCCTTCCAGAATTTTTGTGTTGTGAGAAGATCATTTAAGAGGGTGGGGGTAGACATTGTTTGGCCTTCTAATCCTGAAACAGACCTATGGAACCGATTTATTCTGGTATTGGTGGTTCATGCTACCCGGTAACCTGAGACCATTCCTCTTAGAACGGTGACTGTGCCCATGGTTGCCAGGGCTCTGATGGGGATAGTTATGGAAGTGAGGTTACCCAAGAGCTTGTATCTGACAGAGGCAATAGCTTAATGTCAGCACATACAGAGGACATTTGGGATCAGTGTGGGGTTACTTACAAGTTATCCACCTCATTCTGTCCCCAGATTTATAGCTTAAATAGATAAATGTTGAGAGATTCAAGACAACCCTGAATGGCATCATCTTGGGCCTTTCTGGACCATTAGTACATAAGTGGACACTAGTTTCTATGCCTGTTGTTTGCACACACTAAAATACCACTGAAGGCAGTGGGATTCAGCTCCTTTGAGATTCTGCTTGGTAATCTTGTGCATGGACATCTTAGTCTTGTGAAGGAGGGCTGTGAGCAAGATCCCAAGAAAACTCAAAAGATGGTGTCAGTTGCATGCTAGCCATCAGAGCCCAGATGGGGAGCTACATGAAGCAGAACAGTGAAGCTTTGGGAGCCAGCCAGAAGATCATTAGGCAAAAATATAACATGAAGGCCATATGGGTAGAAGGCCAACTTGGCCAGAAATATGAATCATGAAGCCAGTGGAGCCCCGAGCCCACCAGGACTGTTGGGCTATAAAATCAAAGAGAGGAAGAAGAAGGCCACCTACCTGGTGAACCTCAAGAACCTCAGGAACGTCTGAAGTGTCCTCCATGTGAACACGCTAAAAACACACCTTTAGAGTTTCAAAGTGACAATGTTCATGGTGACAGATGCTTCTGATGAGGAAAGTGAGCCCCTCCCAGGGCTCCTGTCATACAAGGAGGAATATGGGTCAAAATTCAGATTAGTCCTTTTCCCCGCACTGACAGAAATGCAACATAGGAACTGTCACAATTTTGTGGCCAGTTTGTCTCATTGTTCTCCCTCACCCCAGCACTGACCCAATGGTGTACTCATGATATTGTTGTAGGTGACAGCATGCCTGTCAAAAACATGTTTTACAGGGTGTCTGACAAGGTGAAAGACAATATCAAGAATAAGGTTGTCAAGATGCTGGACATGTGTGTGATTGAGCTATCCAGAAGTCTCTGGTCCAGCCAAGTCATGCTGATACCCAAGCCTGACTTATCGGTTAGTATGTCAATACTGAGGCCAGAACCATGGCCTCTCTTCAGTCACAAAGATTGATGCATACCTCATGTCCAAAAAGAATGAGCTCATTCATAGGTTAGGGGCTGCCAGGTTCCTCAGTACCCTTGACTTGATATCAGGGTGTTGATGGATTGCCCTAACTGAGAAAGCTAAAGAGGTCAGCATTCTCAACACCAGAAGGGCACTTCCAGTTCTAGGGTATGCCCTATTGGTTTAAGAACGGCTCTACCATCTTCCAAAGGTTGATCAACTGGGTCAATGCAGGGTTGGAGAACTCCAGTTAATCCTTTTTAGATTATATTGTAGTCTTCAGTTCCAGCTGGTAAGACCACCTGCACCATCTGAAGGACGTGCTTCAGGCTCTGCAGCATGTAGGGCTGACTACCAAGGCTAGTAAGTTCCAGCTAGGGCCGTGCTCTGTGGTGTACTTAGGCCACCAAGTTGGTGGAGGACATGTATAGCATCTCCAATGCAAAATCCAGACCATCATGACCTGGGAATATCCTACAACCTAGACCCAAGTGAGATACCACTGGACATTTGTGAAAGGTATGGCACAGTATGGCACCATTGCTGCCTCCCCGATAATGTTGACTTCCATGAAGAAGCCAAAGATAATCACCTGGACAGGGCATGTCAAAATTCTTTTGACACCATGAAGGATGTCATGTGTTCAGTACCAATTCTCAAAGCAACTGTTTTCAGTAAAGAATTCCTTGTACAGACACATGCTTCAGAGCATGATATTGGGGCTGTTCTTTCACAGCTGAATGAGGAGGACCTGCACAAACTTGTAGCCTTCATCAACAGCTATTCACAACCTGCACTTCTAAAGTTACTAAAGCCACAAAGGGTTCAAAACTGTAGTAAGCATACTTTAGCTCAGTCCTGCAACACACATAGCCAGCAACATCTACTCCAACACCCTTCCATAGACAAAATGGATGTAGGGACTTAGAATTGAACCCCATGGGAAATAATATTGAAATAAATTATTTTATTTTGACTTCTTAAAAGTATATATACACTTTCTAGTAAAAATATACTAACATGCAAGGGCTCCCATTGTCCTTGGTTTGATCTGTTCCTGTCACTGGCAATAGATGCCGTCATGCATTTATATTGGCAGAAGTGGGGTAATGCTGTATGGTAGTAATTTTGTAGGTTCCTGTGGATTCTTAAAGTTTCCATCACTGAAATGTAAGGGAAATGAATGATTTTGTGTAAAGTTTAAGGGTTGCAGGGCAAAAGGGTAAAAAAAAATCTCATGGGTTCCATGTAAGTCACCCAATCCTGGATTCCCCCAGGTTCAAGGTTTCAAAAATGTATAGGACTGCTATCTTTACGTAGGTGCCGGTTGAGCTAGGGCCCAAAATCCACAGATACCCACATTTCAAACAATTGGTCAATTTTGCGTGGAAAGATTTGATGTATCCATGTTACACTTTGGGCAGTTTCATGTCGCAGGAACTAAGCCTAGAGAAACAAGTGAGGTACTATTTTTATCAGAACACTTACGAGAATGCTGGGTGAAAGGAATTCTTTTGATCACTGCATATTCCAGAACTTTCCATCACAGAGATGTGAGGAAAATGTGTCTTTTGTCAAAGTGTGAGGTTTGCCGGTGATTGTGGGTAAAACAACCTGATGAGAGCCAGACAAGACCCAATCCTGGATTTAGCTAGGTGTCTAGTTCTAAAAATGTACAGGTTTGCTGGGTATCTATACGTGCCGGCTGAGTTAGGGCCCAAAAACCATAGCTAACCCAATTTAGAAAAAATGGGTCAGTTTTGCAGGAAACACTTTATGTATCCATGTTGTGTTTTGGGCCATTTCCTGTTGCGTTCACTAGGCCTACCCACACAAGTGAGATACCATTCTTATCCAGAGACTTAGGGAAATGCTGGGTGAATGGAGGTTTGCGGCTTCCCACAGATTTTAGAACTTTCTATCACAGAAATGTGAGGAAGATGTGTTTTTAGTCTAAGTTTGAGGTTTGCAAGGGTTTCTGGGTAACATAACCTGCTGAGAGCCACTCTAGCCACGCCATCCTGAAATTTCCCATGTGTCTAGTTTTAGAAAATGTACGATTGTGCTACGTTTCCCTAGGTGAGCTAGGGGCTAAAGTACACAGCTAGACAGATTGCAAATAGTCAGTGATCAGTGGAAAAATGTGATGTGTCCATATCACGTTTTGGGATGTTTCCTGTTGCAGACACTAGGCCTACCCACAGAGACGAGGTAACATTTTTATTGGGAGAATTAAGGGAGCACAGAATAGTAGATCAAGTGTTATTACCAATTGTGGTTCTCTGCATTTGTAGCTTCCAAATGTTAGAAAGAAGTCATTTTGAGAAACATCTTCTAACTGATATGCCAGTATGGGTCCCCACAAATTCAAAGATATGTAAATAATCCCTGCTTTTAAACTCCATATATTGTGTATTTTTCAGAAGTACATAGGTTTTCCTGATATTTAGGCCCTGATTTCTACTTTTTTTGCACCACATTAGCGTCATGTTTTGACGCAAAAGCAGCCAAATTTACAAAATACAATTATATTTTGTAAGTTTGCGCCGCTTTTGCATCAAAAAATGATACTAATGTGGCGCAAAAAAGAATAAATCAGGGCCTTATTTTTCAGTATTTATATTTTACCATATGAATTGCTCTGTACCCAGTACACAATGAAAAACCATTGCAGGGTGCAGCTCAGTTATTGGCTCTGGGGACCCTGAGTTCTTGGAAAACCCACAAACCCTATATATACTTACAACCAGAAGTATCTAGCTGATGTGAAGGTATATAGCTTTTGTAAATTGGTCATTGTGATGAGAAGTTACAAATGAAAACGTTGTCACAAATGGCTGTTTTATTTCTACTAATTTTCAATATTTTCTTTTATTTCAACACTTTCTTTGGAAATTCCTTGAGGGATCTACACGAATGACCTCTTGCTGAATTCAGAATTTTTCAGAAATGTATAGCTTTCCGGGAGATACCATGGGTTTCATACCTGTTTCAATAGGAAAAAAGGGCTATCTCTCAGTAAAATGTGAAAACTGTGTTAAAAAATGTGGTTTTGTGAATCAAGTCTGTCTGTTCCTGAAAAGCTGGAATGATGGTCATTTTAGCACCAGCAACCTTTCATTAATGCATTTGCAGGGCAAAACAGATACTTTCCTCTGCAGCACTTTTTTCCCATTTTTCATTCAAAGACTAAAATTGAGCTATATTATGGCTTATTTTCCAGTCCACTTCAGAGGAATCCACAAACCCCTGGTATATTTAAAATCCCCCAAACGTTGGAAAAAATAGGACACAACTAGTTTTCCTTAAGTGGACAAAAAGTTGTGGAGGCCTAAGCGCAAACAACTCTAAACAGCCAAACAAGGCTTAGTACTGGGGGAGAAAAGACGTAGCAGTGAAAGGGTCAATGGTAGTTTTTTTCTTAATTATGTGTCTGGCTAGTAGTGTGTGTGTGTGTGCATGTATAGCCCACACTTTGAGGACCAGTTCGGTCCTCATAGTATGGGTGAACACTATCAGTTCAAGACTAACAATATTTTTGTGAGGAAAGGGGCATTATGAGGACCGGTCCTTGTAGTATGTTCAAGTAGTTTCGAGCGAGTGTATCAAAAAACTAAAAGTACAGCTATGTTTGCCTTTATAATCTTCCCTACTACCAAAGCGCGCATGGAGTTTGAATAGTAAATACACACTTCATTATGGTGAATAGCTGGTCCTCATAATTATAGGTATGTCATGTGGTATTGCATGTGTGATTGTGTGTGTGTATGTTTGCCATAGGCCTCCATGTGTTCTCTGTTCTCAATGCCTCCTTGCATGCTGTTGGTGTTACCCATGCCCCCCCCTTCCCCCAGGGACCTACTTAATGGAGGCAGCAGCCTGACCCCATTGAGTAGGTCCTTGTGCCAGCTCCACCTGAGACAGTTCTCCTGTCCAAATTGCCATGCAGCTCGCTACCCTTTGTTGTCTTCTGCCCCCTACTCACTTTCTAATCTTTTTTTTTATTGTTCTTTTGCTTTTTCTGCCCCTTTTCTTCTCATTTTTCTGCACTTTCTGCTTCTTGTTTACTCTTTTTCTGCTTGTTTTTTTAGACTTTCTGCTTCTTTTCGGCCCATCCTTCTGCATTTTCTGCTCCTTTCCTGCTCATTTTTATGCCGTGCTGCTTCTTTTCTGCTCATTTTTCTGCAACTCTATTTTGCCTGTTCCTTTCCTTCCTCTTCCCACCACTTCCCTCTTCCTGCAGTTTCCCTCTCCCTGCCTTTTCCCTCCCCAGCTGTTTCCCTCCTCCGGCCATCAAGTGCCTTACCCTCCCCCAAGGACCTACTTAATGGAGGCTACAACAGCCATGCCGCGGCCATACCTAAGGCATGCCAAAGGCAAGCCGGTCTTCTTTTGCCCGCGCCTGGACCGTGCCCAGCTCCAGGACCCCTGGTCCTCTTGTCTCCTACTGCTATACTACCCAAGAGCTCCTGGCCCTGGACACTGCAACAACATCTGCTGCACTTCCTCCCCGCGATCAACTCAAAGACCAAACAAAGGCTGCTTCTTCTGCAACACTGGGCCACCAGCCCACACTGGATCGCTCACTACTTCCACTCAGAAGACCAAAAACAACCTTGAACTGCTCCAATGCATCCTGCTTAAAGCCAGATCCTTCTGCGACCACGGCACAGAAATCTGTGACACCATCACCACCCTCGTCCCTGATGTTGCCTTCATCACTGAAACATGGTCAAACCCCGAATTCATCACCATACCATCCGGCGGCTACAAGATGATATACTGCGATCACACCAACAAATATGGCGGGGGCATCATCATCTTCAAGGAAACCATCTGATGCATCAAGACCAAAGATGGGCCAACACCTCTCATGGAACACCTTAACTTCCAGCTACAGACTGACAGTAAGACCATGAAAATCAGCTGCCTTGTGTACAGAACCCCAGGACCCAGACCAGTTTTCTGTATCGCCATCTCCAACCTCATCGCTCCACTAGCCATTGACCTCTGCTACTACGTCCTAGTCTGTGACCGCAATTTTCTTGTTGATGGCCCCAATGATGCCAACTCCATGTCCCTCTGGGAAAAACAAAATCAGACTCACCCAACTAGTCACCAATCCCATGCACATGGCTGGACACACACTCAACTTTGTTTTTATCTCCAGTGACAGAATCAAATTCAGCCATGTCACATAACTCACGTAGACTAACCACACCATCATTCACTTTACCATCTCCAATGCTCAGCACACCGCCCTTAAGCATTGCAGCTCCCCCCACCAAAACTGGGGCAAGGTAATGGTGACAAAGTAGACTTAGGCACTCAACACCACCCAGCCCAAAGCATTGTCAGACCTAAACCAGGCCATCCAGAACTTCTCCAGATGGATCACCAAATACGCCGACAGAGTAACTCAGATAAAAACATCAAAAGCCAACAGAGCCCCAAAGCAAGCCAGGTAGAACACCCCAGAGCTCAGAATCACCAAGCACAACTGTTACCGACTTGAGAAACAATGGCGCACCACAAGAAACCTCTTTGATAGAACTGCTTACAAAGCAGCCCTTTGCAACTATCACTGCACATCAAGGAAGCCAAAACAGCCATCACAGCCCATATCAACACAGCAGCCAACCACACAAAAGAACTCTTCAAAATAGTCAAGGAATTCTCCAACCCAGGAGCCACAGAGAACACCATCCACCCCTATCAAGACACACCCTCAGACTACGTCCACAGCAAGATTGCCATCATCTACAAAAACTTCAACCCATTGCTCTCAAACTCAGCAAACTCGACCAACCAGCACACATCAGCCGAATGATCATCTCTCTGAGCACCATAGCCATCATGTCATCCATTCATTCTGGGACACCCACCGATCCCTAGCCCCCACCGTATTTTCAACCTCAGGACCGACCCTATCAACATGGAACTCACCAGCATCATCAATACATCCATCACCACAGCAGCCTTCCTGGACAGGTGGAAACATGCAGAGGTCAGACCCCTCCTAAAGAAACCCTCCGTCAAACCGAGCACAGTAAACAATTATCAACCGATCTCTCTGCTTCCCTACCCAGCCAAAGCACTCGAGAAAGCCATCAACATACAGCTTACTAAATACCTGAAACAAAATCAACTACTGATGTCTCCGAATTAGGATTTAGTGCCAACCACAACACTGAGAACACCGTGATCACTGCCTTAGATAATATCAGAACCCTCCTCAACCATGGGGAGAGACTGGCCTTGAGCCGCCTCAACCTCTCTGCTGCTTTTGACACCGTTTCCCACCACACCCTCATCAACAAACTCAACAACATCGCCATTCAGAAAAATACCCTGAGGTGGATTGCCTCTTCTATAAAGGACGCGCATAGAGTATTAAGCTGCATCTCTTCACCTCCAAACACAAGTACATCTTATGCAGCATATCTTCAGGATCATCTCTCAGCTCCATCTTGTTCAACACCTACAAGACTCTTCCCGCAGCCATTGTCAGATCCCACAGCCTCAACATAATTTCTTATACAGATGAACAAAAAAAAAAACTCTACCATCAGAATCAACTTCTGCAATGCCATGACCAACTCAGCCAACTGGATGAGAGACAACTGCCTTCAACTCAACTCTGATGAGACAGAGGTTGTGATTTGTTTGAAGAACACCTCCATCTGGGCCCACAGCTAATAGCCAGCAGAACTTGGACAAACACCCACAGACCATGCATGGAACCTAGCCATCATTCTCAACAGTGAACTGAGCATGAAACAACACGAAACAACACATCAATGGAGCCACCTCCTCCTGCTTCCACATGCTCCACAGAATCTTCTGATGGATCCCTGTCAGCACTAGAAAGACTGTTACGCAGGTCTCCAACTGCATTGACTATGGCATAGTTCTGTTGGATGTCATCTCTATACCCAGCTCCTCAAAAGACTTCAGAGCACACAGAAGGCTGCAGCCAGGCTCATCCTGTACCTTCCCAGATGGACCCACATCACCCCAAGCTCAGAAACCTCCACAGGCTTCACACCCAGACAAGATGCCTGTTCAAGATCCTCACACACATACAAATCCATGCTTAATCAGGGACCAACCTACATCAATCATAGGCTGAACTTCCACCTACCTGCAAGACATCTGCTCTCCGCCTCACTAGCCATTGGAAACAGCACCCGCATCTGCTGCACCTGCAGCAGGGTCATTATTTCTCCTATATTGCTACCAAGACCATGAATGACCTACCCATCCATCTTTGAACAGCACCCTTCCTAGGGGACTTCAGGAAGAAATGGCTCTTCGACTGAGACGTTGCACCCACAGCACATAGATACCCCTACGGGTGACAGCGCCATGGTATTCAAATACTGATTGATTGACCTTGCATTGCTACACCAAAATGAAAGAACAGGAATGTACAATATTTATGCAATATGATGCATTATGTCCTTTCCCCTAGCACTGGAGCAATTTCGGCAGCCTAGCCCCAATACAGGCACCCTGGTACAAGGGTGCCTATGTGTCAGCATTATTTCTTTTGTGTGGAAAGGCATAACGTCCTGCACAGAAACAATCCATAAAGGAGTTTTCCTCTTTCTATGCAGCACACATGGAAAGAAGAAGAAAATGAGGCGAAATAAAAATCTTTTTCATTTTTATGCCTGCCGTGGGGTGTAGTTAGGTTTTGATGCATTCTCAGGTTTACAAGTCCCTGCTTATCTGGGAATGCATCAAAACACATGGGAATTGTGTGGAAAAACCCACAACAATGTGCATGGAACTCCTCCCTGGTGCAGAGAAAGTCAACACAGCGACTTGTGCTGCCAGCCTTACTCCATATCTATGAGGTCATTTAAAGCCACGCAAAGTGGATATGATTTTTTAATCTGCGCCTCTGGAGCATCACAAAAAGTGACGCTCCAGCAGTATAAGGGGCTAATAAATTTGCCCCTAATGACTTATAAATCCCTTTTTCTAATTTTAAAAGTCATTTTCTAGAGACATTGATAGAAGACTTCTATGCCATTTTCATTTTTTAAAAACGTTTTTCTCTGATATCAGTTTAATGAGATGTCCAAGTATCGGCAGGAGGGTCTTCACCCTGCAGGCAAAAGCAAATGCCCGCTGGTTGCAAATCACCCAGAGGGAAATCCTCAATATGGTGAACAGTACTGAGATTGACCTTAATGCAATCAAGAAAGAACTGAGAGCCATCCGCCTCATGGTGATGTTACATCGATACGTCTTAGACTTTGTGACCACAATGGAAGATGGAGTGTGCGCTAAGATGGGTTCATTCTGCTGCACTTCCATACCTGGCAACGACATGGAGAATGGTATTCTAACACTTAGCATTCAAGTATTGCACCAAATACAGAAGGACATACATGATGAAGGAGGTGCCCCTGAGCAGAAGTCGTTCACAAACTGTTTCTCCTGGTTCCCCCGGAGTCTGACCAGTTTGTGCACTTCATTCATCGATTCCCATTTTTATTCTGTTATGGTTCGGTACATATGCCATGTGAGTGGTAAGGTAAGCCTGGTTCACACTAAGGTGCTGGAGGCCAAACGACCAATATGAAAAAACATCACGCAATCAGCTAGGAAGAGCACCTTAAAAAAACTTGCTGTAGGTGGTAGTGGTATTGAGAGAGGGTGACAGCTTTCCACAAAGCAGCCCTGTCTCCAGCTGCGTGTCAGCAGCGTCATCACATTAGTAACCTCAAAATGGCTCAAGACTTAGATGGAGACACCACCCATTCAGTGATGATTACCCAAAATGCTAATTGAGTCTCCTACCCCTCTGGTCCTCTCCGGAAGTCGCCTGTATCAGTGGCACCACAAAAGAAAAATTACAAGCTACTATTATGTGCATATTTAGGAAGGCGAGGCTCTACAAACGCAACCACCCAATGACATGTTTTTAAAATTGGGAAGCTTTCGGAAATGTTGGCACTGGGCCTCCTCATTTTTTCTTTTGTTGAAGGAGCAAGATTTCTATCATTTCGTGGCAGTCATCTGCTCGAAATGGAAGGATTCCCAGTCAGACCTATTTTGCCAGAGTTGCTGTTCCAGCACTCTATCATGATGTGCTGCAATTGGTTGGACAAGCTTTGCAGCAAAGTGCTCTTCACACTATCCACCTGATGACAGTCATAGGGACCAGTTGTCAAGCAACTGATCACATGTGCATCACTGCACTCTGGATCTCTTTTGTGGGGTTTGAGGAACAGCTATCCCCAGGTTTCATCACTGAAGAAATTTTAATAGGTGTTCAGCGACATGCAGCAGTAGTGGAGTTTGCCATGTAGAAATCTCATGCAGCTGCAAACATCTTAGAAATATTGAACAGCAAGGTGTTTGAATGCCTGTGACCCAGAGTTCTCACAATTGGATTTGTTCTCATTAACAGTGGCAGTAATATAGTCAAGGCCATGGCAGATGGTGGATATTTCACAGACCTCTGTTTGGCGTACTGCATCAAACTGATTGTTCAGGACTTTCTAAAAAATAAATACATAGCTAGCAGAATACTGGACACTTACAGAACAATATTCACTCATTTCAGTTATTCTTTGAAAGCCCGAAAGCATGTTGCAACATATGTTTGAGCAGTACAGATTGATCACTGATTATGGCCTTGCAAGAGAAGGGGATGCAACCATTAAATGCATAGCCATGGAGGAGGCAAATGGACTCAAGTCAAATACCTGACATAAATGCTATTTCCTTTTCAGCTTTTCACATGGGAACAGTACGATAAGCTAAGCTATCCTCTTATTTCATCTGCTACAGACCAGTTAAAAAAGGTGCTGCAAATGTTCAACTGTGAGAACGGCAACAGAGAAATGCATGAGTTGGTTGAGAGCTTAATCCTTTGCTTGGCTGTTAATTCAAGGCTGCAAAGAGAGATCATATACTCCATAGAGTACATCTGTGCCACAATACTTGATCCATAGTACAAACAAATACTGGCCACTTTCATTCTTTTTTCAGAAGGGGATGTTTCACTATGCATGGTCCAGTCCTTGCCGTATTTTTTTGCCTGGTTCTTCAGAGACCCGACCAGTCAGTTTTGTTAAAAATACAAATCAATACAAAATGCTCAAATTATTTTTCTCTTTTTTTTTTATCAACAGCAGTGCAATACAGGTCTGTCTCTCTCAATCTCATTTGGGTCGGTAGCCGGACTGATTTGTTACTCAGAGTCAAAACTCAGGGCGGGACTACCTCATCAACCAGAAGAAGGAAGTTAAAGGGAAACTGTAGGAGGCTGGACTGGCTTGTAGTGAGTACCAAGGGGTACTTACACCTTGCACCAGGCCCAGGTATCCCTTATTAGTGTAGAGGGGTGTCTAGCAGCTTAGGCTGATAGAAAAGGTAGCTTAGCAGAGCAGCTTAGGCTGAACTAGGAGACGAGTGAAGCTCCTACAGTACCACTAGTGTCATATGAACAATATCATAAGAAAACACAATACAGATATACTAAAAATAAAGGTACTTTATTTTTATGACAATATGCCAAAAGTATCTCAGTGAGTACCCTCAGTATGAGGATAGCAAATATACACAAGATATATGTACACAATACCAAAATATGCAGTAATAGTAATAGAAATCAGTGCAAACAATGTATAGTCACAATAGGATGCAATGGGGTCACATAGGGATAGGGGCAACACAAACCATATACTCTAGAAGTGGAATGCGAACCACAAATGGACCCCAAACCTATGTGACCTTGTAGGGGGTCGCTGGGACTGTAAAAAAACAGTGAGGGTTAGAAAAATAGCCCACCCCAAGACCCTGAAAAGTGGGTGCAAAGTGCACCTAAGTTCCCCAAAGAGCACAGAAGTCATGATAGGGGGATTTTGCAGGAAAGACCAACACCAGCAATGCAACAACGATGGATTTCCAGACGAGAGTACCTGTGGAACAAGGGGACCAAGTCCAAAAGTCACGATCAAGTCGGGAGTGAGCAAATGCCCAGGAAATGCCAGCTGTGGATGCAAAGAAGCTGCCACCCAATGGTAGAAGCTCAGGATTCTGCATGAACGACAAGGGCTAGAAACTTCCCCTTTGGAGGATGGATGTCCCACGTCGTGAAGAGTCGTGCAGAAGTATTTTCCCGCAGAGACCGCAAACAAGCCTTGCTAGCTGCAAGGGTCGCAGTTAGGGTTTTTGGATGCTGCTGTGGCCCAGGAGGGACCAGGATGTCACCAATTGCGTGAGGGGACAGAGGGGGGCCCAGCAAGACAAGGAGCCCTCTCAGAAGCAGGCAGCACCCGCAGAAGTGCCGGAACAGGCACTACGAAGTGGAGCGAAACGGTGCTCACCCGAAGTTGCACAAGAGAGTCCCACGCCGCCGGAGGACAACTCAGGAGGTCGTGCAATGCAGGTTAGAGTGCCGTGAACCCAGGCTTGGCTGTGCACAAAGGAAGTCTTCGTGAAGTGCACAGGAGCCGGAGTAGCTGCAGAACACGCGGTTCCCAGCAATGCAGTCTGGCGTGGGGAGGCAAGGACTTACCTCCACCAAACTTGGACTGAAGAGTCACTGGACTGTGGGAGTCACTTGGACAGAGTTGCTGAGTTCAAGGGACCTCGCTCGTCGTGCTGAGAGGAGACCCAGAGGACCGGTGATGCAGTTCTTTGGTGCCTGCGGTTGCAGGGGGAAGATTCCGTCGACCCACGGGAGATTTCTTCGGAGCTTCTAGTGCAGAGAGGAGGCAGACTACCCCCACAGCATGCACCAGCAGGAAAACAGTCGAGAAGGCGGCTGGATCAGCGCTACAGTGTCGCAGTAGTCGTTGTTGCTACTTTTTTGCAGTTTTGCAGGCTTCCAGCGCGGTCAGCAGTCGATTCCTTGGCAGAAGGTGAAGAGAGAGATGCAGAGGAAATCGGATGAGCTCTTGCATTCGTTATCTAAAGAATTCCCCAAAGCAGAGACCCTAAATAGCCAGAAAAGAGGGTTTGGCTACTTAGGAGAGAGGATAGGCTAGCAACACCTGAAGGAGCCTATCAGAAGGAGTCTCTGACGTCACCTGCTGGCCCTGGCCACTCAGAGCAGTCCAGTGTGCCAGCACTGTTTCCAAGATGGCAGAGGTCTGGAGCACACTGGAGGAGCTCTGGGCACCTCCCAGGGGAGGTGCAAGTCAGGGGAGTGGTCACTCCCCTTTCCTTTGTCCAGTTTCGCTCCAGAGCAGGGCTGAGGGATCCCTGAACCGGTGTAGACTGGCTTATGCAGAGATGGGCACCATCTGTGCCCATCAAAGCATTTCCAGAGGCTGGGGGAGGCTACTCCTCCCCAGCCCTGACACCTTATTCCAAA
Organism: Pleurodeles waltl; assembly: GCF_031143425.1. NCBI lineage: Eukaryota > Metazoa > Chordata > Amphibia > Caudata > Salamandridae > Pleurodeles > Pleurodeles waltl. The sequence continues at coordinate 1,065,142,018 of NC_090437.1, forward strand.
GGGAGAGGGTGTAACACCCTCTCTCTGAGGAAGTCCTTTGTTCTGCCTTCCTGGGCCAAGCCTGGCTGGACCCCAGGAGGGCAGAAACCTGTCTGAGGGGTTGGCAGCAGCAGCAGCAGCAGCTGCAGTGAAACCCCAGGAAAGGCAGTTTGGCAGTACCCGGGTCTGTGCTAGAGACCGGGGGAATCATGGGATTGTCTCCCCAATACCAGGATGGCATTGGTGGGGCAATTCCATGATCTTAGACATGTTACATGGCCATATTCAGAGTTACCATTGTGAAGCTATACATAGGTAGTGACCTATGTGTAGTGCACGCGTGTAATGGTGTCCCCGCACTCACAAAGTCCGGGGAATTGGCTCTGAACAATGTGGGGGCACCTTGGCTAGTGCCAGGGTGCCCACACACTAAGTAACTTAGCACCCAACCTTTACTAGGTAAAGGTTAGACATATAGGTGACTTATAAGTTACTTAAGTGCAGTGTAAAATGGCTGTGAAATAACGTGGACGTTATTTCACTCAGGCTGCAGTGGCAGGCCTGTGTAAGAATTGTCAGAGCGCCCTATGGGTGGCAAAAGAAATGCTGCAGCCCATAGGGATCTCCTGGAACCCCAATACCCTGGGTACCTCAGTACCATATACTAGGGAATTATAAGGGTGTTCCAGTATGCCAATGTAAATTGGTTAAATTGGTCACTAGCCTGTTAGTGACAATTTGTACAGAGAGAGCATAACCACTGAGGTTCTGGTTAGCAGAGCCTCAGTGAGACAGTTAGGCATCACACAGGGAACACATACATATAGGCCACAAACTTATGAGCACTGGGGTCCTGGCTAGCAGGGTCCCAGTGACACATAACAAACATACTGAAAACATAGGGTTTTCACTATGAGCACTGGGTCCTGGCTAGCAGGATCCCAGTGAGACAGTGAAAACACGCTGACATACTCTCACAAACAGGCCAAAAGTGGGGGTAACAAGGCTAGAAAGAGGCTACTTTCTCACAGAAACCAACATGATGATGATATTGACTCTAAGAACCCTACTGAGCCTTGTGGACTGGGAAGAGGTGCACTGACTCAAATGTCAAACTCCTCTATTAGTTGGATGTGTTTGGGTGGGTTGTAACTGGAGACAGACATGTGATATCACATAATCAGCACATGATGTATACACTCAGCTAAATGTTATGGCAGTTGTGAGAATGATCAGCCGAGTACATGCAGCTAATTGCCTGAGATTGGTTGCAAAAATTGCTCTTACTTCTCAGTTAATGGCACATGAGTCACAATGAATGACTGCAGCAGCTTATACTCTTGCTCTGCCTTTTGGTCCACTCTTCCTGAAGATTACTTTCTGTCCTTCTCCTGGTCTCTACAGTAGTGTGTGTAATTTTTAATCCACAGGCATTCTCTTCTCCTGCACAAAAGGTATAACATTCTTGTGACTGATGGGAGACCCACCTCCTCTTGGAAGGAAGCTATTATCACTATAATTTTAAAACCAGGGAAGTATCCTAGGTGTTGTGAATCTTATTGTCCAATATCCCTCCTAAACTTTGACTATAAAATCTTTGCAAAAATTTTGGCAGTCAGATTAGGGGGTGTTATGGGGAAGCTGATACACACTGATCGAAAGGGTTCTTGAAAGGACCACATATGCAGGATTTGACACGTGGGTTGGTAGCCTCGGTTGATTTGGCCACCACATGCCACTCCCCTTTAGCAGTTGTGATGATCGATGCAATCAAAGCTTTTGATAGAGTCAACTGGGATTATTTAAAGACGGTATGTGAAGGTTATAATCTTGGGGGACACTTTATTAGGACGTTACAGAAAATGTATTACAATCCCTGTGCAAGAATTTCGGTTAATGGTGATTTACTTCCTCTTTTAAGATAGGAAGGGGTATGCAGCAGGGGTATCCATTATCCCAGCTTCTGTTTGACTTGTATATTGAGCCACTTGCTACTAGAATTAGGAATGATCAGCGAATTCTCCCCTTTGTGAGTGGGAATTTTTCTATGAAAGTGTCCCTGTATGCAGATGATCTGATGATTTATACTTCTAATTTAACCCAGACTAATTTGGTATTGGAAGAACTGATGAGAGATTTTGGGAGTATTTCGGGGTATGCAGTTAATAACAGAAAGAAGGAGGTGATGGTTTAGAATATGGAAGTAGGCAGTTCTGTAATTAAGAAGGAGGAGGTTAAATACTTAGGGATTACTATAACACAGGATATAAATAAACTCGCAGAAACAAATTTTAGGAAGGTTATGAGGGAGGTGGATATCCTATTAAAGAGATGGTTAAATCTACCTTTAACTATTATTGGTCAGGTTAATTTAATTAAGATGATGATTGTTCCCAAGTTTACATTTATCTTCAATTCGATTCCATTAATGTTTAGCAAGGATTCTTTAAGGAAACTGCAAGGAAAAATTAGCAGTTTCATTTGGGCATCTAAAGGTATACGTATTTCTCTGAAAAAATTGAGAAGGAGGAAACAAAAAGGAGGGTTGGCTGTGCCAGATATGCAATACTATGCGTGGGCCTTTTTTTTTAAGAATGCAAGGGAGACCTTTAGTTACTCATGTCGGTCCGGGCTGGGGCAGGCTCTGATCACAATGGCAGAGGATAATGGGTTACAGACAAGTTTTATGTATAAGTTCGGTGACCCAAAGTACTTCAAGAAAATCAGATTTAAGGTGTTACAAGATTTAGCGAGGATGTGGTATGCGATCAGAAGAACCACAAAATGATCGTATTATAGTGATAAGGCCCCGATTTGGGATTCCCCAGGGTCACCGGAGTGGACTAAGGATGCATTGGCAACCCCTCTAAAAGCTGCAGATTTGTTATATTGGGGACAACTTTGTTATAATGGAGAGGTTAGATCATTTGAAAACCTGAATGGGGAGGTAGGGGGTAACTTGTCCAAATTCAAGTACCTTCAGATTATCAGCATGGCGAAGGATGTAAAAGTGGAGTTGGGAGGCACAAATGAGTTGGAAGATCAGTGGATCCTGGATATCTCGTTGAAGAAGGAGGTGGCCAAATGGTACTGGCTATTTATGGATATTGTGGATGGAGATTTCACCTTACCAGAGGAGCTATGGGGAGAGTGCTTGCCGGAGCACCAGCACAAAGACTTATGGCAAGTATCTACTACACTTTTACACAATATTGTCAAGCCTGCTGCGTTAAGGAGGAATCATTTGTTCTCAATTCACAGAGTTTTCTGGACACCAGCAAAGCTTTGTAGAATGGATCAGGACAATATGGTCGGATGCAGGAAGTGTGGGACCCTGGCGGTAGATGACGTCCATATGTTCCTGGAATGTCCTAAGCTCAGCAAATTTTGGGTAGAGGTTGGTTATGCTATTAGTGAAATACTCTCTATAAGACTCAAGGTAAGCACCTCGCTTGTGTTTTTTGGATGTTTGACAGGACCCCAGCGGATAAGTAGGGATGGCTCTAAGTTGTTGTTTTATATGATGCTTGTGGCAAGGAGAGCGATTTGTAAAAAAATGGATTGATGCCACACCCCCAACGTTTATGGATTGGAAAGATGCTTTGATGTATAATTTAAAGCTGGACACAAGTAAGAGTTGTAAAGAAAATAGATTCTGGAATCAATTGAAGCAGTGGTGGGGTTTGGGAGAGGTTGGGTGAGGATGAAGGAGCACATTTGGATTTGGCACGGTCCAATGATTATCTTGCCTCCAACGTACTACCACTGGCCGTCGTTGGTAAGTGGAGTGGGTATAGCGAGGCCATACTTTACCGGGCAGGTAAAGGTCTGCCGGAGTTGGGCAGTGTTTGATCATAGTACACTCTGCTTTATTGACCCCCCGCCTTATATCCTCTCATGGTGAGGAAGGATGGTGTGACAATGAGGACCAAAAAAAAACAAAAAGTTATAAGCTCCATCCATAACACTCCTGCTTACCTTACCACACTGGTTCAGCCCGACATTCTGAGAAGAATGCAGATGAACCGCCCAATTTGGCGTTTATATACAGTAAACATTTTCTTATAACCCCTTCGCTGTCAGGCCTTTTCTTCCTCAGGTGCCAGGCCATTTTTTTGGCTATTTGGGTCAGTTCACGCTTAGGCCCTCATAACCTTTCGTCCACATAAGCTACCCACGCCAAATTTGTGTCCTTTTTGTCCCACATGCTAGGGATTCTGGAGGTACCCAGAGTTTGCGGGTTCCCCTGGAGAAGACCAAGAAATTAGACAGAATACAGCAAACATTTTGTTCTTTTAAAAAAAATGGGAAAAAAGGGCTAGAGAAGAAAGCTTGTGTTTTTTCCCCTGAAAATGGCATCAACAAAGGGTTTGTGGTGATAAAATCACAATCGGCCCAGCTTTCAGGAACAGGCAGACTGGAATCAGAAAACTACATTTTTCAACACAATTTTGACATTTTACTGGGACATACCACATTTTTACTATTTTTTGTGTTTTCAGCCTCCTTCCAGTTAGTGACAGAAATGTGTGTAAAATGCTGGATCCCAGACAGTTAAACATTTCTGAAAAGTAGAAAAAAATCTGAATTCAGCAATGGGTCCTTTGCGTAGATCCTTCAATGTTTTCCTCCAGAAAGTAATTGAAATTGAGGTTAAAAAAAAGAGCCAATTCTGTCTATGTTTTCTTCTACAACCTTTTCCAGCCATGGCAGATTTTTAAAAGCAATATAACATTATGTCTGCTGGACTCTTCTGGTTGTGGGGATTTATAGGTCTTGTAGATTCATCAAGAACCCTGGGTACACAGAGCCAATAAATGAGCTGCACCTTGCAACGGGTGTTCATTGTATACCGGGTATACAAAAATTCATTTGGTGAAATATAAGGAGTGAAAAACAGGTATCAAGGAAACATTTGTGTTTCCAAAATGGGCACAAGATAAGGCATTAAGAAGCAGTGGTTATTTGCACACCTCTGAATTCTGGGGTCCCCATACTAGCATGTGAATTACAGGGCATTTCTCAAATACACTTCTTTTTTATACACTGTCTTACATTTGGAAGGACAAAATGTAGGGAAAGACAAGAGGCAATAACACTTGTTCTTCTATTCTGTATTTCCACAGGTCTCTTGGTAAAAATGGTACCTCACGTGTAGAGTAGACCTAATGCCCATGACAGGAAATGCAACATGGACACATCACATTTTTACATTGAAATCAGATGTGTTTTTTGGAAAGCGTCTAGCTGTGGATTTTGGCCTCTAGTTCAGCCGGCATCTAGGGAAACCTATCAAACGTATGCATTTTCAAAACTAGACACCTAGGGGAATCTAGGATGGGGTGACTTGTGGGGTTCTCACCAGGTTCTGTTACCCAGAATCCTTTGCAAACCGCAAAAGTTGACAAAAACACTTTTTCCTCATATTTCGGGGCTGCAAAGTTCTGACATCCGAGGGCAGCCACAAACTTCCTTCCATCCAGCATTCCCCCACATCGCCCAATTAAAATGGTACCTCACTTGTGTGGATAGGCCTAGTGCCCGCACAGGAAATGCCCCTACGTGGACACATCAAAATTATCAAATACAAAACTACCTGGTTTTGTTAGGAGGGCACCTGCGTTTTTGGTCCTGGGCTCAAGAGCCATCTAGAGAAACCTACCAAACCCAGACATTTCTGAAAACTAGACACCCAAGGAAGTCCAGGGAGGTGTGACTTGCATGGATCCCCCAGTGTTTACTTACCAAGAATCCTTAGCAAACCTCAAATGTAGCTAAAAATCATATTTTTCCCACATTTGTGTGTGGGATCACCGCAGCAGCACACATTTCCTACCACCCAACGTTCCCCTAAGCCTCCAGATAAAAATTATACCCCACTTGTTTAGCTGGGCCAAGTGCCTGTGACAGGGAAGTGAAAAACATGTCGAAATCGAGGGGGAACTGGGTGCAGGACGAGGTGGATACATCTGTGGCGCTTAAGCGCCGTGGCCCAGGACGTAACCACCCCGACACAGGCACCAAGCAGTGGACAATCATAATTTTCAGAACAGTGTTGGTTCACTCCTTCATAATTTGTGTTTTCTGAACCGTGATGACAGAACATTTAGACATAACTTGGACCTCTGGGGCAGAAGGACTGTTTGCAATGCATTTAAATGAATTGTGTCATTACTTAATTTCCTTCCACAACAGATTCAATGATGGCCTGCTCATCACTGTGATTAATATTGTTGTTGTAGAGTGTCTTGGTCACACCTTTCCTTAACTCCTTGTTCCTATCCATTCATCAAACTCCTAACCCTCTTCCCCCAGGCTGTGTGATATATTGAGTTGTGACTTATGAATTTACACCATAAATGGGTTGCACGCTTGGTGGGGCGGATATGGTGAAAGCAACACTAACTCATTGCAGGAGCTTATCTTACCAGAGTAGTAGCCCACACCAGCCCTACATACCCACTCAAAAATATTAGTCATATATGTAACAGCATTCGCCAGCATCGCCATTCTGGTCTAGTGTTGCTTACACATGTAACCTTCTCCTGTCCTGAGTCTACCCCTAGTGAATCAAGGAATTTTTGTACTTAGTTTTCGTTGTTCTCCTAAATTAATTAAATAGCATCATGTTGCTCAGACCTTTTTACTGCTAGTTTTCTAACAGGTATTCTTTGTGTCATGGTGATAGTCTGGTCTCATCTTTGGTAAGTTATGATATAAATAACCCAATAACTTTGCATTTTCTTTTCAATCTGGTTGTCTGTGATAGATAATCCTTCTAAATAATCCTACAGTTGGAGTTCACCTAGGTGGGAATGGGACCTCGCTTGTGATGTCTTTTCATTCCTATTTGCGCACTAGTTTGCTACTATTACTACCACCATTAAGAAAGAAGGTACTTTGAAAACCCTACAAAGGTTTCAGAAGATTGAGAGAGGTAGCAACCTACTCTTCATCTGTCCAGGTAAGAGAACTAAGACTTGAAGTATTCGAGTTGAATCATTGCAACTGAAGTTTATGTTTTTCTTTATACATGTAACTTGTCACAAAGCAAAATAGACACACCCAACAAGTGGTCATTATATTTACAGAGGGCAGTAGGACAATAGTATAACTAACTGGAATATACACTTTAATATGCGTCTTGGTGTTGCAAAGGTTGACAAAAGGTAACATTCTCAAGCAGTAAGACAGACCTAGTCTGTGTTGTTCTCACTCTGTTAACGGTGTATAATTTGAGTATAAGTAAAGTACTTAACCTAGCAAATAAATAATGAATTATGTGGCAAGATACTTCAGAGACAGCTAGGGAAAGTCTAGGGAGAAAATGTTGATGTAAAGTTATGTGACTTTTCAGAACCAGAGAGCAGCTTTTTGTTAATTAAGGCTGTGCTAAAAGCAGTGCAAAGACAAAAGACATGAATGAACCATTCCCTTTTTTTTAACAAATATAAAAAATCAGGTCCACCTCTCCCCCCAAACAAATGTCCAACAAAGTCCAAAACAAATTTCCCAAACTGCCCTTCTCAATTCCTATCTTCTTCACCCACAACAAAAGGTCCCTCTTAATAGGGAAAATATGTTAAAAAAGTGCCTACAAGTTATTGATGCTCATGTGGATACATACCACCTCATGGTGAAGCAGTGCTAGCTCCTGTAGGATGCATCATAAGAGGCAATCACTGGATCATGAGGAGGGGCAGCAGTGGTTGATCCTGACTGCCAGCCATGCTGCCAATGGTGCTGCCAGCATGAAGGCTCTGGTTCCTCCGTATCATCCTCCTCCAGGGACACAAGCCAGTAATATTTGGCCTGGATGGCCTCCATCAGGTGGTGCAGCAGTCAGACTGCTGTCTCCTGTCAAGATGGCGGCCCTGTTGGAGTAGCTATACAAAGAAAGAAAAAATCAAAAGGACAAAATGTCTATAATGCTCAGTGCAAAAACTTGTTTGTATAGAGGAACAGTAGCAGAACTTTGCTGGTTCGCCAGCGCCATCGGAATTTTTGATTTGATTAGTCACAGGGCATAGTTTTCCCCTTACATTTGTTTGGTAAACAGATTTTATTGAGGTTTCAATGCTAAAGCACATCCAACAGGAAAATTACTTTTTTTTTTCCCAGCAACAAGTTATCCTTGAACTTCCACACCCCCACCTTCATGGAGTCTATCCATCTCCTTGCTTCTCTCATTAAGACACTCCCTTCAAATTCTGCCCACCTTTCCAGTTCTCTTTTCCACAATCTCATTCAAGGAGTTCCAGGAGCTTTCCAATGCCTCATAATCTCTCATCTAACCAAAAGGAAAGCTAGATCCTGAAATATAATAGTAACTTTGCTTTTTTAAGGAGTTTGGGAATTTGCTTAATGAAAGTTGGCAGGGGAGTATGGTACTTCCTTTTCTATGAACGCAGCAACCATTCTCATTATTTCCTCCCAGTATGACGTCAGGGCAGGACCATAGCAAGTGTGGCAGCTCAGCACTTATCTCTCCACAATGTGGGCACATGGCAGTAGTTGTTTGAAAATACTTGTTAGTCTTCCCAGGGGTAAGGTATGCCCTGTGAACGATATAATAATTATTCAATTCGTTGAAACACTGGGTGTATGGTCAAGAATGGTCCCCAGTCCTTATTTCCTATTGGGGATCCCAAGTCCTCTTTCCAACACCCTCTTAGTGTCTCTAGGGGTAGGAGCATGTCTCCCAGTAGTGCATGATAGAGGCAGGACACCTCTTTAAGTGTTCCCGATGATGGCACTAGGTATTGGCAGCCCTTATGTGCATTTGGTTCAGATGGGCATGTCTTCCAGTGTTTGCCGAATGTCTGTGGGAGGTCATATTCTTGCCTAAAGTCTTTGAATGGGAGCAACTTTCCCACTCTTGTCGCCCTTGCTTCTCTCCATATCTTTAAATCTCCCCAGTTTCTGCAATGCTGCAACCTTATCAACATCATTATAGGGAGATCAGGGGAGTGTGGTGTCTTGCCGAAGGTCTTCTGAAGGCTTCTATGCCAGCAATTGCGCATCACATTAAACTCTTGGGAATCTTGTCATGTTGGGCATCCCGTCTGCAGTAAAACAGAAATTAGGTGATGTAACTCTGGTACAAAGTGCCCCATGGGCCACTCAAGGGCTTGCCTGTCTGCAAGCTACTGTGTAAACCATAAAAGCTATGCAGCTAGGTAGTATTGTTGTTTAGCTATTTTAGCCATATTTTAGACACATTATTTTGCCTAATTAGGCCTGCCACTGTGCATTTTCATCTAGTTACATTTTATTCATCATTGCTTTATTTTTCTAGCAATAGCCACATTTGTGGGGCTATTTTATTTTCTCTATCTCATTGTCTTTTTACCTAGGAATGTATAATGTTCTTAGTAGGACATTTATTTCACTTTGTGCTTTCTCCAAGGCTACAGTCAGATAGGGTTGCCAGCAAACGTGGTATGCTGTATCTTCAAAATTCACAGAAAAACATACACTCATATGTGGAGACCATTTCTAAGAATGTAAGCTGTTTTATTATAAAGACACCCAGTTGTCCCAGGCACATTGAAGGGAGATTCCACCCAGATGACCACGACTGTATGCTGACTGCAGATTGCTTTGCTACAGCTACTTGCTTAGATGGCAGAACCCCTGATCCACATGGGAACAGTGTCTCTCTAGACAACAGGTTTCTTCCTCCAGATATGAGGGATGATAATCTCCCAGGGGGAATCTTGAAGGGCAGATTCGTCTTATTATGCTGTGCTCACACATAGCTTAGGCAGGAGAAATATAGATCACTCTTAGTGACAGTATGGTAGGACTGTTTTGTGTTTTACTCTTTCAGTCACCTTCTTGCTTTTATTGTGTTTTTTTATCCTAGTTATTGTAATTCAAGCTTTTTAATCTACTATGCAGTTGCTTTAATAAATCCTTATTGATCTCTATTTTGCCTCTGTTGTCTTTGCCTATATGAGACTTTGGTAACTGAGAGAAAGGGATGAGATCTGATTGACCGCGATTTCCCTCAGGAGTCTTTCTTGTCATGTGCCTGGTTTCCACAATAATCTCGGTCAGAGATGAGGTGCTGCTAGTTAGCCGGAGAACCTGGATTAGGCCGACAGGTGTCATGTGGTGGGTAACCATACTTAGTTCCTACAATCCATGTGATTCTGCTGCCCAAAACCAGTAGCCTCACTAGACAATGAGAACCTACACAACAGTATGATTCAAAATCTGGGACCGAAAGTCCTCCCTCCTCCGTTGGTCTCTGCAACATTGCTAGTGCTGTGCATTTGCGACCAGAGCCCCACAATAAGCAAGAACCATGGAATCTAACTCTCAGAACATTGACCTAGGGATCCAAATCAGGAATGTCCTGAAAAAATATAGCAATCTTGGGAGGGCTCTCATATTCATCTGCATACAGTGTTATTTGGTGATGGCATTCCTCAAGCTGGATGTCCCTATATCAGGCCAGGGGCTCCGTGGCCATGGTGAAAAGGAGAGGCGAGGGAGGCAATATTGTCATGTCCCCCTCTCCACTCCGTAACTGTCAGATATGGTCCAGCCTGTCTGGACTCTAGTCATGGGGTTTTTGTAGAGCATTCATGTCCAGGCCAGAAATCTGCTGCAGAAGTGCATGCATTTCATCACCTCATAGAGAAAGCCACATTCTAAAAGCTTTCTCAGCGTCAACTGTAAATATAGCTGACTCACTATGGCCATGAGTATTTCCCTCTAGGATAGTCAGTAGCCGATTCATGTTTTGGGATGTGTTCCGACACAGAATAAAGCCGGCCTGGTCGGGGTGTATGATTTTGGTCACATGTGGTAGGAGTTGTGAAGTTAATATCCTACTCAAAATCTTAAAATCAAGGTTCAGCATCGATGGGGGGTAGGCTTAATAGGCATAGACAGGTCAGCCTAGTTTTAACAAGGGTATTATCAGCACCTCTCATGTAGGACTTGGGAGGTATCAAAATTCTTGGGCCAAGGCATAAAGGTTGACCAACTTTAGGGCAAATTGCTCCTTGTATGTAGCATAAAACTCCACTGTGAGCCCATCTGCACCCAAGGTTTTACCTTGAGCCGTACCCTTGATCATTGCTCTTATTTCCTGGATCATGATAGCCCCTCCCAACTCCTTGGCATCCTCCTCTGTAAGGTGAGGAAATGTTATTGGAGCCATGTGTTCGGAGGTCTCCCATTCGTCATGGGATGTGGTACTTTTATACAGCTCCGAGTAATGTGTCAGGAATTGACTATTAATCTGTTCTTAGTGCATATTCTATCCCAATCTGTGATTTCCACCTCTGTTATTACAGTGCTCCTCCTATTGGGATTTGCCAGCCATACCAGTAGGGATCCTGCAGGAACTCATTTGCCATCCCCCTTCTCCAAGTATTTTGTATAGTCAAAGCATCATAACTATTCCAGTTAGACCACCACTGCTTCCTTAGGATCTATCAGTCTCTGTTATAGTTCCTATCACCCTGGATGTTGCTGTGCTACTTCCTGTAATGTCTGCTCTGCTGTTATAACTTCTTTCAGCAAAGTTTGCCTGCCCCTTATCAATTGTGCTATGTACTGCCTAATAATCACTGTTTTAAAAGCGTCCCACTCTATCTGGGGGGAGGATGCAGTGGCTGTATTGTCGGCAAAGTATTGAATAATTCTATTTAGAATTATTTCCCTAAAAACTTGGCCCTCAGTGGCTCAGGTTTCAGCTTTCAGAAAGGGATACTAGATTTAGGTCACAATCAGTGTAAGTGCAGTAGGACTGGGTTGTGATCAGAGGCGGTCCTAGTCAGGTATTCTGTCGAATTCACCATCCTGTGCTTGTTGAGTGAGCAAACAAATATGTCTAGCTATTTACGCAGGTCATGAAGGCTTGAAAAGAAAGAATAGTCTTGGGTCTGTGGGTGTATCTGACACCAGGTATCTAGTAGACCCCATGGAACCATGGAGAAAACACAACCCTCCCTATCTCTGGACACAAAGGTAGGGAACTCGCATTGGCTGTGTCCGGTGGAGAGGTCATTGCACATGAGCACAGGACCACTGAAGACATATTCGTCACAGTAAACCTTTGAAGTAACTGTGACATGCATATGTCGGGAACACAAGGGGGTCAGACACAGGTGAGGCAACACTGATACACAACACAAAACTCAAATATTGACAACTTTCATTATGGTGCCAGTATTAATTGGTAAATGAATGCTGGTGCCACAGTGAAAGTACATTCATACCTGTCAATTGTGTCCATGTGTGCACATTGCTAGGGGACTTGTACCTGTCATGTTGGGCCTGAGAGTTGTGTATGTGTGGCAGTTTATATATGTGTATGTGCGATTGTAGGAGGCTGGCCTGGCTTATAGTGGGTACCTGATGGTACTTACACCTTTTGCCAGGTCCAGTTATCCCTTATTAGTAGATTAGTAGTGTTCTAGCAGCTTAGGCTGATAGAGGTAGCTATAGCAGAGCAGCTTAGGCTGAACTAGGAGACATGCAAAGCTCCTACTATACCACTTATTTCACATGGGTACTATCTCATAAGAAACAAATAGCCAGGGTTACTAAAAATAAAGGTACTTTATTTTAGTGACAATGTGCCAAAAATATCTCAGAGGGTATACTCCCTTAGCAGGTAAGTAAACTACACAAAATATACACACAAACCCAAATCAGGTAAGTAAAACAGTCAGATAGTAGTGCAAACCCTGTAGAATACTATAGGATGCAATAGGCCCAGGAGCAACACAAAGCATATCCTTTATATAAGTGGAATGCGAACCACGAATGGACCCCCTAGGCTAGAGTAGTGTGTAGAGGGTAGCTGGGAGTGTAAGAAAACACTAAGGGTGTCCAAGATACCCCAGCCCAAGACCATGAAAAGTAGGAGTAAAGTGCTACTACTTCCCCAGAAACACACTAAACTCGTAATAGAGGATTTTGCAAAGACCACAACAAACTGCAAAGCACTGAAGACGGATTCCTGGACCTGAGGACCTGCAAAGGAAGGAGGCCAAGTCCAAGAGTCGTGAAAGTGTCCGGGGGGGCCAGGAGCCCACTAAACCCTAGATGAAGGTGCAAAATGGCTGCCTCTGGATGGAAGAAGCTGAAGATTCTGCAACAATGAAAGGTGCTAGGAACATCTTCTTCATCCAAAAGATGTCCCACATAGTGCTAGAGGAGGCAGAGTTGTTTCTTTGGCAAAAGACTGCAAACAAGCCTTGCTAGCTGCAAAGATTGGGATTGAAGAAAAAGGGTACTGCCTGGGCCCAGGAAGGACCAGGATGTCGCCACTTGGGAGAGGAGACAGAGAGGTTCCTCAGCAACATAGAGAGCCCATGCTCAAGAAGGTAGCACCCACAGAAGTACTTGAACATGGGTTCAAGGAGTCTGAGCTCAGCAGTCGTCTCACACTACAAAAGAGGGTCCCATGAAGACAGAGGTCAATTCAGGGAGTTGGGCAACACAGGAGAGAGTTCTGGGGACCTGGGCTTGGCTGTGCAAGAAGGATTCCTTGAAAACGTGCACAGGAGCCCTAGCAGCTGCAGTTCACACGGTGCACAGGATTACTGTCTGGAGAGGGGAGGCAAGGACTTACCTCCACCAAATTTGGACAGTTGGACCACTGGACAGTCTGGGGCACTTGGATCACCACCTGTGTTCCAAGGGCCATGCTCGTCAGGATGAGAGGGGTCCCAGAGTACCAGTGACGCTGAAGTTTGGTGCCTGCTGGAGCAGGGGGAAGATTCAGTCAACCCACAGGAGATTTCTTTGTGGCTTCCAGTGCAGGATGAAGGCAGGCAGCCCCCAAAGCATGCACCACCAGGAAACAGTCGAGAAAGCCATCAGGATTAGGCGCTACAATGTCCCTGGTAGTCTTCTTGCTACTTTGTTGCAGTTTTGCAGGTGTCCTGGAGCAGTCAGCGGTCGATCCTTGGCAGAAGTCGAAGAGAGAGGTGCAATGGAACTCTGGAGAATTCTTGCAAGTCGTTATCTGAGGAAAAGCCCACAGAAGAGACCCTAAATAGCCCTCAGAGGAGGATTGGCCACCTAGTCAGGTAAGCACCTATCAGGAGGGGTCTCTGATATCACCTGCTGGCACTGGCCAATGAGAGGCCTCTAGAGTGCCCTCACACCTCTGGATTCAAGATAGCAGTGGTCTAGGACACACTGGAGGAGCTCTGGGCACCACCTCTAGGGTGGTGATGGGCAGGGGAGTGGTCACTCCCCTTTCCTTTGTCCAGTTTCGTGCCAGAGCAGGGACCGGGGGTTCCCTAAACCGGTGTAGACTGGCTTATGCCAGGACGGCACGATCTGTGCCCTTCAAAGCATTTCCAGAGGCTGGGAGAGGCTACCCCTCCCCAGCCTTTAGCACCTATTTCCAAAGGGAGAGGGTGTAACACCCTCTCTCAGAGGAAATCCTTTGTTCTGCCTTCTGGGACTGGGCTGCCCAGACCGCAGGAGGGCAGAACCCTGTATCTAGGGTGGCAGCAGCAGTAGCTGCAGAGAAAACCCCAGAGAACTGGTGTGGCAGTACCGGGGGTCCATGGTGGAGCCCCGGGGATGCATGGGATTGGCACCCCAACACCAGTTTTGCATGGGGCACAATTCCATGATCTTAGACATGTTACATGGCCATATTCGGAGTTACCATTGTGAAGCTACATTTAGGTATTGACCTATATGTAGTGCACGCGTGTAATGGTGTCCCCGCACTCACAAAGTCAGAGGGTGCCGTCACACTTAGTAACTTTGCACCTAACCTTCACTAAGTGAAGGTTAGACATATAGGCGACTTATAAGTTACTTAAGTGCAGTTTAAAATGGCTGTGAAATAACGTGTGCGTTATTTCACTCAGAATGCAGTGGCAGTCCTGTGTAAGATTTGCCTGAGCTCCCTATGGGTGGCAAAAGAAATGTCCCTGCCACTAGACAGACATCTGAACAGCCTTCCACCTTTGCTGCCGCTAGTGGCCAGGAGGCCCCGCCATAGGACTCACAGGCCACCAGCACCCCTCCCCCTGCAGAAGGAGAACCACCCTGCAAACGTTTCCAGACAGAAGCCAGAGACACTTGCCAAGACCCCCACCAGGAAATTAGACTCTCCTGATTGTCACCCTTGTGCCTCACTCAGTCACCCTGTCCACCTTGAACTGCCATTGGTCCCCTTCCTATGTCCCCTTGGACAATGCACCTGTGCTGGCAGACTGGAACAATACCCTGGACTTTCCTCCATCATCTCCTGATCCCCTTGCGCTTGCCCCTCAATATTTTAGCACTTCAATAAACACCATTGGAAAAAAAAGAAGTTTGGAGAATGTCATGTTTTTCAATTATATATTCACTGAAACAGGTACAAACATTGCAATTCAACTTTACAGAAAATGAGCATAGATTAATGACCTGTAGCTGGCTGCAGTGATCACAGAAGGAGTATATGTGAGGTCACCGACATCTGCAAAATGAATTGCCAGACGGAACAGTAAGTGGAATAGAATTGGGAAATATCAGCATTCAAAAAATGTCATTGAAATCTGAAGTAGCACTGTCCTACCTGTGTATCATTGGAAGTATTGTCTGATCACTGATGTTCTGTTGTCCTCATCCTCATCCTTTGCCTCCTCATCCTCACTGTCCCCAGGGTCCACTGCCGGCACACGGGCATCTCCAGCCCCCTCCTCCTGCAGGAATGGGACATTGCATCTGAGGGCTAGGTTATGCAACATGCAGCATGCCACCACTCTCTGGCAGACCTTTTTGGGTGAGTAGCACCGGGATCCACCTGTCAGATGGAGGCACCAGAACCTGGCCTTCAGGAGGCCAAAGGTTCTCTCAATGATCATTCTGGTTTGCCCATGTGCCTCATTATAACATTCTTCTGCCCTTGTCCTGGCATTCTTCACAGGGGTCAGCAGCCATGATAGGTTTGGGTAACTAGAGTCACCTGCAATTATTGAGGGACAACATTTAGCCACACACTATCCCATAGGGCCCACACCATACCCATACACCAACATATACTGGGTGGAATCCAGGGCTCACCGATTAGCCACACCCTGTGCCTCTGTAGCTGGCCCATCACATTTGGGATGCTGCTATTCGTCAGTACAAAGGCATCATGCACCGACCCAGGATACTTAGCATTGACATGGGAGATGCACTCTTCTGCCAAGCACACCATCTGTACATTCATAGAGTGGAAACTCTTCCGATTTCTGAACACCTGTTCAAATGCAATATGTGTTCCATCAATCACCCAATTATGTTGGGGATATGTCCCATTGCATAGAACTCGGCCTTCACTGTGGCCAAATCTTCTACCTGGGGAAATATAATGTAGCTGCACATGTGTTTAATCAGGGCAGACAATACTCTTGTCAGCACTATTGAGAACATTGTCTGTGACATTCCTGCTGCCAAGCCCACTGTCACTTGGAAATAACCAGTTGCCAGGAAATGGAGCACTGATAGAACTTGCACAAGAGGGGGCATCCCAGTGGGATGACTGATAGCAGTTATCAGGTCAGGCTCCAATTTGGCACACAGCTCTGAGATTGTGGCCTTGTTCAGTCTATAGGTGAGATTTATGTGCCTGTCTTCCAGTGTAGCCAAGTCCACCAGGGGTCTGTACACGGGGGTATGTCTCCTTCTCCTATACAACTGCAGCAGTAGAAATCTAAGGGAGAAAAGAGTGAGGAGGCTGTCACAAACTGAATAATGGAGCCACAACAGTAGTCTGCAATCTGTAAACATGTAATGGGTCAGTGTGATTTGTCCAGTATGTTCTAATTTCACCAGTGACACAGCAATTTTCCGGGGCCTGCCCCACCGAAATGGAGTCCACCTGTCCTGTGTGGAGGGACAGGTGGAAGTGGGGTAATTCCGCTGACGTTGTGTGCCATTGCAGGAGGCGGTCGGGAACCGCCATGCAATTCCTCATTGGTTAACATTGGGCCCTATGGGTTACAGTGGCCAATGGTGTTCCACGCCGGTGGTGACGGTATGCACCACCATGGACGTGATGGCATTTTATATCTGATCCCTCACTTGCTACCTGATCTTCCACCTGAGAGGACCTACACTGCATGTGCTGCTGTGACCTGTGTCTGGAACCTACCAGGGCCCTTGTGACTGGGTAGAGGGCCCCAGCCTTCACTTTGGAGGAGTTGGAGAGACTGGTGGATGGGGTCCTACCTCAGTACAGCATGCTGTATGGGCCTCCAGACCAACAGGTGACTATACTGTGGGCACGATGCATGTGGCAGGAATGCATGGAGTGGTGTGTGTGAAGGCCTCATGTAAGGGGGATGGGTGGATGTCCTCTGGGCGGCGTATAGGTTGTGTGCTGGGCCATGTGTGTGTAAATGGTGATGTGAAGGGGTATGGTGGGCCATAAGTGTAATATGCAGGACTGTTTGTCCAATTCTATTTTCCTGTGTGTATTGCCTCTGCAGGTCAGCGCCCATCAAAAGAAGGGATTATGGCATGCCATCACCAAGGAGGTGTGGACCCTCGGGGTCTATGGCAGGCAGAGCACCCACTGTCACAAACAGTAGGAGGACTTGAGATGCTGGGCACAGAAGACTGCGGAGGCCCAGCTGGGGATGGCCTCCCAACGAGGAAGGGGAGCCCTTCGAACCCTGACCCCCCTGATGGCCCGCATACTGGCAGTGGCCTATCCAGAGCTGGATGGGTGCTTGAGGGCATCACTGAAGCCACAAGGTGGTGAGTACATTGCCCATCGTTACAACTTATGCATGGTAGGGTGGTATCTGGGTGGGGGATATGTGTCAGAAGGTGCCCCTAGGCCAGGCCTGACTTTGCAGCGTAGGTCCCCTGGTGGCTAGGGTTCTGAAGGGATAATCCTGCTACCTAGCTCGTAGGCACCAATTACTGGTCAGGGTTGCATGGGTCCCAGGTGTGCTGCATTTGGTGGACTGTGCCCCTCCCCATGCCTTGGTGGCAAGCTATTTCTCTGCTAGTGCTATGGCATATTGAGTAGGCCTGTTCCCTGTGTGTGAGGGTGCAGTGAACGACAACGGTGGTGTTGGTCAAGCCATTGACCCAGTGTATCCTATGTTTTTCTCCCCCTTTTTGTTTTGTCATCCTGTCCCTATGTTCATTAGCATCAACTGGCAGAGGAGCTGCATCCCACAGGACTCAGGAGGCAGAGTCCACTGACGCTGAGGGCATCAGTGGGACAGAGGGTGAGGGGAGCACCATGGCAGAGACTGGAGGGGACAGTTCTGACACAGATACCTCCTCTGATGGAAGCTCCCTGGTGGTGACAGACACTTCTGTGACCACCCCAGCTACAGGTACATCCGCTACCCCGGTGCCAGCACCACCCTTCCAGCAGCCCATCATCGAGTTGCCTGTGCCCGCTCGCCCAGGAGGGTGGGCACCTTCTTTGCCCAAGGCACCTCAGGCCCTGCCCCAGTGAGCCCTGCTGCCCTGAGTGAGGAGGCTATTGACCTCCTGAGCTCCATCTCTGTAAGGCAGTCAGCCATTGTGAATGCCATCCAGGGGCTGGCAGCCCAGATGCAACAGACTAATGCATTCCTTGAGGGCATTCACACAGGATTGGCGGCCCACCAGAGATCGATCCAGGCTCTGGCCTCCTCTCTGATGGCTGCCATTGTCCCTGTTTCTACCCTCAAACTTCCTCTTCCTAGTCCCATTCTCGTTAACCCCAATCCATCCCAAGCATGCAGCCAGACGAGCATGCACACAAGACAACTCACAAGAGTGGTACAGGCAAACACTAGCACCACACTTAATCCCACAAGCACTCACACAAATACCATCCAGATGCCGACATACCAACATCCACTATTTCCACTGTCTCCCCCTGCTCCTCCTCCTCAACCTCCCTCCCAGTTCCGTCTATACTCACACCTGCATGCATTACAACATCATATACTACCAGCATCATCACCACACCAAGCAGAACACACACCTCACTGGCAGATACCTCCACAACATCCATGCACACGTCCCCTGTGTCCTCTCTCACTGTGTCTGCCCCCCTCCTAAGGTATACAAACGTAAGCACTCAGACACCCACCAGCCATCCACCTCACAACAGCATACAGGCCAAGGACCTGTAGCCAAAAGCAGCAACAGACACCTCCAACAACCATTCCCTCTTCCACCACTCCCATTCCTTCTCCCTCTTCCCCCCAATGTCCCTATAAAACTGTTCCTATCCACCATTGACCTCTTCCCTCAGCCACCCAGTACACGGGCCCAGTCATCACCACACACACTTGTGGTGGAAAAGGATCTAGGCCACATGTCCTGAAGGTGAAGGAGCATGCACCAGTCAGCCTCAAGGGAAAGGAGCGTGACCCAGCTGGCACAAAGACTAAGGAGCCTACCCCAGCAGGCAAGAAAGGAAAGGAGCCTGCACCAGCTGCCAGAAAGACAAAGGGGCCTGCACCAGCAGGCAAAAAGGGAAAGGAGCCTGCCCCAGCTGCCAGGAAGAGCCTGCACAAACAAGCAGGAAGACCAAGGGGCCTGGGGTAGGAACTGTGATGAGAGCCCCCACCACCAACCATGGTTGTGCAGCTGTCTGAGGTTGCAGGGGATGGGCAGGAGGCTCCCCCTCAGCAGCACCACCACCTCCACTGAGCAGCCAACTGAGGTTGCAGGGGATGGGCAGGAGCCTCCCCCCACCAGCAGCAGCACCACCACCGAGCAGCCGTCACCGCCGGTATGTAATTCTGCCTCCATGGGCTGCTGTGTGGCCTTCCCCCTGCAAATCCAGTGGGTATGACACCTACCTGGGCGACTGTGACCTTGCACTTCCCAGGATCAAGAGCATAGGGCAGGAGGACCCCTCCAGAACCAGTGGGTAAGACACTCACATGCCCAACACTCCCTAGGACCAAGAGCACAGGGTGCAAGGCCCCCTCTAGAACCAGTGGGTAAGACACCCACTTCCTAACACTCCCCAGGATCAAGAGCACAGGGAACAAGGCCCCCTCCAAAACCAGTGGGCAAGTCACCCACGTGAGAGACTGTGGCTTTGCACTCCCAGGACTAAGGATGGGGCATGTTTCCCCCTCCAGTACCAGTGTGCAAGTCACCCACCTGAGAGACTTAGGCCTTGCACTCCCCAGGAACAAGCACAGGGCATGATGTCCCCTCGAGAACCAGTGGGCAAGACACCCACTCGAGCGACTGTGGCCTTGCACTCCCCAGGAGTAAGCACAGGGAATGTTGCCCCCTCCAGAACCAGTGGGCAAGATACCCACTCGAGAGACTGTGGCATTGCACTCCCCAGGACCAATCACACGGCATGTTCCCCCCTCCAGAACCAGTGGTCTTGTAAGATCTCCTGGCTGAGGTACCCCCTGTAAAACTGTTTTTGTAATGCAGCTGATTGTGTGTATGGTGTTGGAGGGTGTGGTGCGTGTGTGTGTAACTCTTGTTTTCCTCCCTCCCTTGTGTGCTAGGCGGCTGTACTCACCGTCGTCATCTTTGCCAACGTTGGTGTTTGTGGTGGAGCAGAACATAGAAGATCATGGGGGAGACATGCCGTTTAGGCTCTATGGCGCTGTGGTTGTTCCCTGTGTCTCCAATGGTGAGTCCTTTCCCTTCTGAGCTCAGTTTCCGGCAGGCTTTTGATGTTGTTGGTACTATCCTTTTAAAAGGTGGCGGATTGTGTAGTCATAATATGGTGGGCGGAACATTGACTTCCGCCAGGCTGTAGGCAGCTACTACCGTGGTGACTGTTGTTTCTGTGCTGGCGGTCCTTGTTGTACATTGGCAGTCTTTAGGAGCTCTTTCTGCCATGGTCATAATTTGGTCATAGTTACCGCCAGCCTGTTGGCGGTATTACTGCCACTTTAACACCAACCACCAGGGTTGTAATGAGGGCCTATTTTCTTAGGAGGACATTTATTTCACTTTGTGCTTTCTCTAAGGCTAAAGTCAGACAGGGTTCCCAACACACGTGGTATGCCGTGTCTTCAACATACACAGAAAAACACACACTCATATGTTGGGACCATTTCTTAGAATGTCAGATGTTTTATTATAACAACACCCCTTTGTCCCAGGCACATTGGAGGGAGATTCCAGCCAGATGACCACAACTGTATGCTGATTGCAGATTGATTCACTAAACCTACTTGCTTAGACAGTCAAATCTCTGATCCACATGGGGACGATGTCTCTCTAGATTAAAGGCTTCTTCCTCCAGGTATCAGGGGTGATGTACTCCCAGGGGGAAACCTCATGGGCAGATTAGGCTTATTATGCTGTGCTCAAACATAGGCAGGAGAAATTTAGGGCCAGATGTATCAAACGATTTTGCATTCGCAAATGGTGCGAATCACAGAAATCGGCCGTTTGCGAAGGCAAAAACGTGGTCTGCGATGCATGAAAGGCATTCGCAGCCCAAAAACAAGGAATCGCAAAATTTGCAATTTTTTGCGAAGCGACATGGTTTTGCGTGTCACATTTTGCGTCTTACAATTTGCAACATGAAATACCGAATCGCTATTAGTATTTCGCAAATTGCGAGTCGGAATAGTGACTCGCAAATACAGAATCGATATTTCACGTCGGAAATTGCGAGACGCAAAATGCGACATGCAAAACCATGTGGCAATTTGATGCATCAAAAATGCGCAAATTGCAAATTTTGGCAGAATGGCCTTTTGCACATGCAATTTACCACAGATTGGAACCAGGTGGTAACCAGGTGCAACCTATATAAAGAGGCCCAGAATGCCTCAGACTCTTTTCCACAATGGCTGCACTCCACGTCATGGTGAGGAGAATGAGGATCTTGGCAGGTTTGAGGAGAGGGAGGAGGAGACAGGGTCGCATTTTCAGAGTGCGCATTACCCTTTTTTACCAGACTGAGGAGGAAATATATGAGAAGTACAGGTTGAACTCAGCCATGATACTTGACCTGATAGCTGAGCTACAACCCATACTGCAGCGCACAACACACAGGATCAATAGCATACCCTCCCATGTGCAGGTATTATGCTCCCTGCACCTACTTGCCTCAGGGAGCTATCAAGGGGTCATAGCAGTAGCTGGAGGAGTATCACAGAGTGCCCTCTCTAGATTTTTCAATGCATTTCTAAACCCCATGCTGAGTAGGATACACCAGTACATCAGATTCCCCCACACCCCACAGGAAATACAGCAGACAAAAATAGATTTCTACCAGATGGCACAGTTCCCCCACGTCCTAGGTGCCATGGATGGGACACATGTTGCAATCTGTCCACCATCGGCCATAGAGTATGTGTACCACAACCGTAAATACCAACATTAAATGAATAGACAGGTGATATGCAATGCCTCCTATATCATAACTGATCTCGTGGTCAGTTACCCAGGGAGCACACATGATTCGTACATCTTTCGCCACAGCGGGATTCACACAAGACTGCTAGCTGGGGAATTTGGTGAAGGTTATCTACTAGGTATGTTCCCTCTTTACAATGGTGCATTGATGGCAGTGTGACGTCAGATGGCTCAGCTACTCATTATACCCTCTGTTCCTTCCAGGAGACAGTGCCTACGCAGTGCGCACCTACATGATGACGCCCTACCTAAATCCTGCAACACCAGCAGAGCGGAGATACAATTCAGCACACAGGGCAACCCGCAATGTGGAGGAGCGCACCTTTGGCCTGCTGAAGAGTCGCTTCCGGTGCATCCACAAAAGTGGAGGAGCACTACAGTACAGCCCGGACACGACCTGTAGAATAGTGGCCACATGTGCGATCTTGCACAATATAGCTACCACCAGGGGCATACCTGTGGAAATATCAGAGCCAGACTCAGATGATGATGATGATCCCATACCACCCCTGCAAGCAGCAGACAGGACCAGTGCAGCAGAGGGCAGGCAAAGGCGTGCTGACACCATGCACAACCATTTCAGGTGTAAGTCATGACAACACAACCTCACTGACATGTGTTCTGGTAGTTAGCACCTTTATTAAATTGACTTCAGGTAACATACGTGTCACTAGGACAAAGCAATACACGTGTCATAAATGAGCCCTTTACAGTGTCACACTATTGTCTTCATAGTTTACTGTAATTCAACATGTACAGTTAGTCCCCTGTGGCCATCAAAGTCACTTTTTACGGCAACACATTCCACTCGAGTGTGCAGTGGCCTCGCCGGCACCTCTTGTATCAGCCTCAGTGGCAGTGCTGTGCCTGGCACTGCGACACCTAGGATCCATCGTGGGCACTGCAAGGCTGCTGGGGCTAGATGACTCCTCAGTATCCCCAACTCCAAGTTCACTGGGTGTAGCACTGCGATTTGCCAGCATGGTATCAAGAACGTTTGTAATCTGGACCAGTCCCTGGGCTACATCCCGACTGCTATGTGCTGCCTCCACCTGTGCGGCCACAGCACGCCGTGATATGAGGGCAGTAGATGTAGTTAGGCGATTGACTGATTGACAGAAGCCACTGAACATCCCCGTGAATCGCCTTTCATGCCTGCGGTGGCTGACTCTCTCATGCCTTATCTCAGTACAGAGTTCCTTTACTGCATTGGTCAGTTCTCTTGTGTTCTCCGCAGCTGTTAGCTGTCCCTCATGCAGCTTGCAAATGTTGGTATTCAGACACTCCAACTGCTTCTGCAGACCCCCCCTGTTGGTATTGTGTGCCTGCGTCTGCCTGTGCATTGCCCTCATGTTCTTGTTTTTCAGGCGCTTCACTTTGAGCATTGATGCCTCCAGGCCACCGAAGAATGATCGGCCCTCACCTACTTCCGTGTGCTGTGTGCCTGCATCGTGAGGCTTCCTGCGGGGTGTTGAGTGACGCTGGGACAGGGACTGCTGCCTTCCGGTGGATCTGGCTACTGGGGATGGAGTGTGGCCTTCATCCCGCATGTCATCCGAGTCCAGGCTCAAATCGGGGAGAGGTACAACCCTTGCCCTGCTTCTGATTGGCGCAATACTCAATGACTCGCTGGTGTTGGAGTCTGATGGAGGCTGTGTTTCAGCATCCCCCACAATGGCACAATCTGCTGCTGTTGGGCCTGTGCCATCTGCAACGACAATGTGCAGCATGTCATTTATGTATGTATCACCAAATGTTGCACAATGGTAATAAATGTACACTTACATCGGATTACTATGTAGTAGATGTTGTGTTCTTCTGGGTGTTGCTCTACTTAATTACATTCTATGTGCTACTTTCAGCTCTGGGTTGTGGACTACCACTCCCATAGGCATTGTTGTGCCACATCTAAAATGGGGAATGGAGTACTTATCACAATGGTTTGCACTACTTACTATTTCCTAAGGGGCATTTGTACATACACATATTGGGTTACATATCAATATTGGACTTACCTTTACTGGTGCTGGGTGTGCCGGACGTGTCTATGTCAGTGACCCCAATGAGAGGTTCTGGGAGCGGTGTCGACTCCACCAGGTCTTCCATGGGGGTGGAGGGTGTCTGGGTGGATGGTCAGCCTCCTGTGCTCCTTGCCTCCTGTAGTCTGCTGGCCACCCTCTCCTTGGCAAGGGAACGTAGGTCGTACCACCTCTTTCTTATCTCCTCCACTGAGCGCTGCCAACCCACACTGCGCAGATTTTGGTCTGGATGTCAGCCGAGAGTTTGCGTTTCTCACTCTCTGGGACCTGCAGTGAGCTCTTCTTAAATAGCCGGTCATGGCTCCTCACCACCTCCTCAGTGAACACCTCCAGTTCTTGCTCACTGAACTTAAGCTTTCTCTTCCTTTCTCCCTTCCTTTCCATTAGCAGCATTGGCCATTGTCATGTAAAGTCCTGGCTTGCTCACAGACTTGCTCCCTGGGGCTGGGCTGTGTCTCTCTCACTGCTCCTTTGGGTGTGGCTTGTGATGTCATCAGGCTGTGCCAGGTGTCCGTTTTCGCAATTTGCGATTTTCAAATACCGAATCGCAAATATTTTTGTGATTCGGTATTTGGGCCTTGCAACTTGCATTAGCAATAATGTTGAACTCAGCCATGATACTTGACCTGATAGCTGAGCTACAACCCATGTTTTTATCATCCTGGTTATTACAATGCATGTTTTTCTTTTATCTAGGATGCAGTTATGTCAATAAATCCTTTTTGAACTATATTCTGACTCTGTTGTATTTGCCTATAAGAGACTTTGGTACCTGATAGAAAGAGATGAGATCTGATTGACCACAATTTCCCTGAGGAGTCTTTCTTGTCATGCGCCCGGCTGCCACAATCATATCAGTCAGAGATGAGGTGCTGCTAGATAGCTGGAGAACCCAGAATAGGCCAACAGGTGTCATATGGTGAGGAATCACACTTAGTACTCACAATCCATGTGATTCTGTCACCCAAATCCAGTAGCCTCATTAGCTAATGAGAACATACGCGACAGTATGATTCAAAATCTGGGACTGAAAGTTCTCCCTCCTCTGTTGGTCTCTGCAACATTGCTAATGCTGTGCATTTGTGACCAGCGCTGCACAAGAAGCAACAACCATGGAATCTAACTCTCAGAACATTGATCTAGGGATCCAAATCAGGAATGTCCTGAAAAGATATAGCAATCTGCATAGAGTGCTATTTGGTGATGGCATTCCTCTAGCTGGTTGCCCTTATATCAGGCCACGGACTCCATTGCCAGGGTGAAAAGGAAAGGCGAGAGGGGGCAATATTGTCATGTCCCCCTCTTTACTCCATAACTGTCAGATATGGTCCAGCCTGTCTAGTCTCTAGTCATGGGGTTTGTGTAGAGCAGTCGGCAGTCGTGTCCAGGCCAGAAATCTGCTGCACAAGTGCATGCATTTCATAACCTCATAGAGAAAGCCACATTCTAAAAGCTTTCTCAACATTAACTGCAAATATAATTGACTCACTATGGCCATATGTGTTTCCCTCGAGGATAGTCAGTAGTCGATTGATGTTTTGGAATGTGTTCCGACACGGAATAAAGCCCGCACTGTCAGGGTGTATGAGTTGCGTCATATGTGGTAGGAGTCGTGAAGTTAATATCCTACTCAGAATCTTAAACTCAAGGTTCAGCATTGATAGGGGGGTTAGGCATTATAGGCATAGGCAGGTCAGCCTAGCTTTAACATGGGTATTATCAGGACCTCTTGGGTAAGACTCGTGAGGTATTGAAATTCTTGGGCAAGGGATAAAGGTTGACCAACTTTAGGGCAAATTGCTCCTTGTATGTAGCATAAAACTCCACTGAAAGCCCATCTGTATCCAGGGTTTTACCTTGAGCCATACCCTTGATCGTTGCTCTTATTTGCTGGATCATGATAGCCCCTACCAACTCCTCGGCATCCTCCTCTGTAAGGTGAGGAAATGGAATTGGAGCCACGTGTTCGGATGTCTCCCGTTCATCGTGGGATGTGGTACTTTTATACAGCTCTGAGTAATATGTCAGGAATTGATTATTAATCCATTCTTAGTGCATATTCTATCCCAATGTATCATTTCCTCCTCTGTTATTACAGTGCTCCTCCTATTGGGATCGGCCAGCCATACCAGTAGGGATCCTGCAGGATCTCATTTGCCATCCACCTTCTCCAAGTAATTTGTATAGTCAAAGCATCATAGCTATCCCACTTGGAATGCCACTGCTCCCTTAGGATCTACCAGGCTCTGTTGTAATTCCTATCACCCTGAATGTTGCTGTTCTACTTCCTGTAATGTCTGCTCTGCTGTCATAACCTCTTTCAGCAAAGTTTGCCTGATCCTTATCAATTGTGCAATGCACTGCCTAATAATCAGTTTTAAAAGCGTCCCACTCTATCTGGAGGGAAGATGCAGTGGCTGTATTGTCGGCAAAGTATTGGGTAATTCTGCCATGAATCGTTTCCCTAAAGACTTGTTCGTCAGTGGCTCAGGTTTCAGCTTCCAGAAAGGGATGCTAGATTTAGGTTACAAACAATGTAAGTGCTGTAGGACTGGGTTGTGATCAGAGGCGGTCCTAGTCAGGTATTCTGTCGAGTTTACCATGCTGTGAATGTCGAGTGAGCAAACAAACATGTCAAGGTATTTATGCAGGTCATGAAGGCTTTAAAAGAAAGAATAGTCTTGGGCCTGTTGGTGTGTCTGACACTAGATATCTAGTAGTCCCCACAGGACCATGGGGAAAACACAACCCTCCCTATCTATGGACACAAAGGTAGGGGACACACATTGGCTGTGTAAGTTGGTGAGGTAATTGCACATGAGCACAGGACCACTGAAGACATATACTTCACAGTAAACCTTTGAAGTAACAGTGACATGCACGTGTCGGGAAAACAAGGGGGTCAGACACACTGGTACACAACACAAAACACAAATATACACAACTTTCATTATGGCGCCAGTATTCATCAGCAAATGAATGCTGGTGCCACAATGACAGTACATTCATACCTATCAACTGTGTCCATGTGTGCACATTGCCTGAGGACCTGTACCTGTCATATTGGGCCTGAGAGTTGTGTATGTGTATCAGTTTGTATTGTGTATATGCAATGTGATTGGCTGGGTGAAGTGGATGGAACCGTAGTGGGTGATGTGGTTGTGTTAGTGTGTGTGCCACTTTCATATGGCACTGATGTTGTTGTGTATGTTATGTTGTGTGCCGTGTTGCTGCATCCAGCACTCAGGTGAGAAGCATTGTGTGGTGGTCATTGTTGTGAAATGTGTAGTAATGCTTGTGGGTGCTTGTGTTTGTATACATTGAGTATGTAGTTGTGTTGGTTGTTGTGATTGAGTCGCAGGTGGGTGTAGTGTAAATGATGTGTATGCTGTGTCATGGATGTTTCTCAGTGTGTGTTTGAAGCATGTCCATTTTGTGTTGTGATGGAATGGCAATGAATATGATTATGTATGTGGTTTGTTTTGTTGTGCGTGATGCTGAGGGATACAGGGAAACACATGTGGCAAAGGTAGAATGCGTGTGTGAGACTGACATCTATTCAATAGCCACTGCCATGGTCTCCTGTCCAGTGGGTCCCACAATCTCCTCTCTCCATTAGTGAACCTCTGTCAGTACAAGGGCTGCAGGTTTGTAAAATCTAAATATGGCAGGTGAAAGTTCTGCAACTTAACGGTCTTCCGTCATCCACCACTGACACTGATAGACGGTGCAACCACCATGATTTAATTCAGGCCCTAAATTAGGCACTTACACCCTAATTACGACCCTGGAGGTTGGTGATAAAGTGGCAGTACTACCGCCAACAGGCTGGCGGTAAGTACTGCCAAGTTATGACCAAGGCAGTGATATCTACGACTGCCAGGGTCGAAACAACAGTCACCACAGTGGTAGCCGCCTACAGCCAGTTGGAAGACAAAGTACTGCCCACCATATTATGATATGCCAAGCCACCACCATTTCTGGGGCGGTACCAACACCATCAAAAGTCTGGCGAAAACATAGCACAGAATTGAATGGACTCACCATTGGAGACACAGGGAAGAACCACTCCGTCATGGAAACAGAACTGCAAGTCTTCCTGATAATCTTCTACGTTATGCTCCACCACGAACACTAACGCCGGTGAAGACGGTGATGGTGAGTACAGCCGCCTAGCATACAAGGGAGGGGGGGGGAACAAGGGTGACACACACATGCACAACACACACCCCATACACACACCATACACATAACCAGCTGCACAAGAAAAACAATTTATCCCGGAAAAATCGGCTGAATAATGCAACAGGAATTGACTAAAGTGATTGTAATAAGATCAACATCAAAAGTAATATTTTGATTTGGCAATGCAACAGATATGTACAAATGTACAAAAAAGGGACACTGCCAAGTCCTCAGTTCACAGGGGCCACATGGCCAGAGGGCAAAGTACAAGGCCCCACTTGTTCCCTGCACCAATACAAAGAGAACACTGCAGGGTCATCAGTTGGCAAATAGGCAGGCACCTCAGGGGAGAGGGGGGCACCTCAGCTGGATGCAGAAACAAGACCACTGGTTCTAGAGGGGGCAACATGCCCTGTGATTAGTCCTTGGGAGTGCAAGGCCACAGTCTCTCAGGTGAGTGACTTGCCCACTGATTCTGTAAGGGGCAATGTGCCCTGTGCTTGGTCCTGTGGAGTGCAAGGCCACAGTCTCTCAGATGGGTGACTTGCCCACTGGTTCTGGGGGAGGCAACATGCCCTGTGCTTGGTCCTGGGGAGTGCAAGGCCACAGTCTCTTGGTCGGGTGACTCGCCCACTGCTTCTGCTGGGGGCAGGCCGCACAGCAGCCCATGGAGGCTGGATCATATGGCACCTGCCTGCGGTGACGGCTGCACTGTGGTGGTGGTAGTGAGAGGCTCCTGCTTAGCCCCTATACCCTCCGATGGCTGCACTGTGGTGGTGGTGGTAGTGGGAGGGTCCTGATCAGCCCCTGCACCCTCCGATGGCTACACTGTGGTGGTGGTAGTGGG
The DNA here is from genome assembly GCF_031143425.1 of Pleurodeles waltl. NCBI lineage: Eukaryota > Metazoa > Chordata > Amphibia > Caudata > Salamandridae > Pleurodeles > Pleurodeles waltl. Next base: position 1,065,171,403 of record NC_090437.1, read on the forward strand.
AGGCTCCTGCTCAGGCCCGCACCCTCTGATGGCTGCACTGTGGTGGTAGTGGTAGTGGGAGGCTCCTGTTCAGCCCCTGTACCTTCTGATGGCTGCCCTATGGTGGTGGTGGTTGTGGGAGGCTCCTGCTCAGCCCCTGCACTCACCCATGGCTGCACAACCACAGCTGGCGGTGGGGGCTCTGTGACAGCTGCTTGTGTAGGCTTCTTCCCCTTTTTCCTAGCTGATGCAGGCTCCTTTCCCTTTCTGCTGGCTGGTGTAGGCTCCTTCCTCTTTCTGCTGGCTGGTGCAGGCCCCTTCACCTTTTTGATGGCTGGTGCAGGCTCATTCCCCTTTTTGATGGCTGGTGCAGGCTCCTTCCCCTTTTTGATGGCTGGTGCAGGCTCCTTCCCATTTCTGCTGGCTACTGCAGGCTCCTTCCCCTCCAGTATCTGTGGCCTGGAATCCTTTCCACCACAAGTAGGTGCTGATGGAACTGGGCCTGTGGACTGTTTGGCTAAGGTACTTGGCTGGGTTCCTGATACCTTTGCCATACGTGCAGGATGGGGATGCGGGGTAGGGAAGAGGCCAAAGGTGGAAAGGAAAAGCTTTTTAGGGACATTGGGGTGGGAAGAGGGAAAAGAAATGGGAGTGGAGGATGAGGGAGTGGTTGTTGGTGGTGTTTGTCTGATGCATTTGGGTGCAAGTGCATGGGTTGGATGCTCTTGTGACGTGGATGGCTGTTGGGTGTCTGAGTGCTTGCGTTTGTTTACTTTAGGAGGGGTGGACAGAGGGTGGGAGAGAACACAGAGGACGTGTGCATGGATGTTGTGGAGGTGTCTGCCAGTGAGGTGTGTGTTATGCTTGGTGTGGTTATGTTGCAGGTAGAGGATGATGATGTAGTACATGCAGGTGTGAGTGTGGACCTAACTGGGTGGGAGGTGGAGGAGTAGGAGGAGGGGAGACAGTGGAAATAGTGGATCTTGTTGTGTCTGCAACTGAATGTTGTTTGTGTGAGTGCCTGTGGGACGAAGTGTGGTGCATGTGTTTGCCTGTGACACTCTTTGGTGTTGTCTTGTATGCATGCTTTTCTGGCTGTGTGCTTGGGATGGGTTGGAGTTTAGGAGAATGGGACTGGGAAGTGGAAGTTGCAGGGGGGACGGTTTAAACAGGGACAATGGCTGCCATCAGAGAGGAGGCCAGAGCCAGGGTCGATCTCTGTTGGACCATCAATCCAGTGTGAATGCCCTCCAGTAATACATTAGTTTGTTGCATCTGGGCTGCCAGCCCCTGGATGGCACTCACAATGGTTGATTGCCCTACAGAGATGGATCTCAGGAGGTCAATAGCCTCCTCACTCAGGGCAGCAGGGCTCACCGAGGCAGGGCCTCCTGGGTGAGCAGCATGGGCAACTCGCTGAGCGCCTGCTGGGAGGGCGCTGTGGGTACAGGGGTGGCGGCTGTACCTGTAGCTGGGGTGGTTACAGAAGTGTCAGCCACCACCAGGGAGCTCCCATCAGAGGAGGTATCAGAGTCTGCATTGTCCCCTCCAGTCTCTGCTGTGGTGCTCCCCTCACCCTTCGTCCCACTGGTGCCCTCAGCGTCGGTATACTCTGCCTCCTGGATCCTGTGGGATGCAGCTCCCTCCATCACCGGTGTCTCTGCTCTTCCAGAAGATGATGCTAAGGCATGTAAGGATAGGATGACAAAACAAGAAAGGGGGTGGGGGAGAGACAAAGGATTCTGGGTCAATAACTACACCAACACCACCGTTGGCATACACAGCACCCTCACAAACAGGGTACAGGCCTAAGCACTATGCATTGCACTACCAGTGATATTACTAAACATCAAGCTATGAGGAGGAGCACACACCGCCAACTGTAGCACACCTGGGACCCACGCAGACCTGACCAGTAGTGGATGCTTACAAGCTAGGTAGACAGTATTTCCCCTTCAGACCCTTAGCCACCAGAGGACCTACGCTGCTATGTCTGGCCTGGCCCAGGAGCATCCACCGATACACACCCACCAACTGGATACCACCCCTCCAGCCGTTTTGTTCAATGATGGCCAGTGTACTCAACCCCTTGTGGCTGCTGTGATGCTCTCAAGCGCCCATCCAGCTCAGGATAGGCCACCGCCAGTATGCAGGCCATCAGGGGGGTCAGAGTTCGACAGGAACCCCTACCTTGTTGGAAGGCCATCCCCAGCTGGGCCTCTGTGGACTTCCGTGCCCAGCATCTCAGGTCCTCCCACCTTTTGCGACAGGGGTGCTCCGCATGCTACAGACCCCCAGGGTCTGCACCTCTTTGGTGATGGCATGCCATATACCCTTCTTTTGATGGGCGCTGACCTGCAGAGGCAATACAGACAGGAGAACTGCATTTGACTAACAGTCCAGCCAGTAATACAAATGGCCCACCATACCCGTTTCCATCAATACTGACACACACATAGCCCAGTTTTCAATGTGTACTCAGCCAGGAGGACATCCCAACCCCTTACACGATGCCTTCATACAGCAGTCCTTATTGGGGTAGGACCAAATCCACCAGTCTCTCCAACTCCTCTGAAGTGAATGCTGGGGCCCTTTCCCCAGTCACACGGGCCATGGTAGGTTCCAGACACAGGTCACAGCATCACATGCAGTGTAGGTCCTCTCCTATACAAGGTCAGGAAACAAGTGAGGAATCAGATAGAAAATGTTGGTCTGGGACGGTGCATACCGTCACCACCAGCGTCAATCCCCATAGGCCACTGTACCCCATAAGGCCCAATTTTAACCAATGATGAATTGCACAGCGGTTCCCGACCGCCTCCCGCCACGGCGCACAACGTCCACCTGTCCCTCCTCACAGAACAGGCAGATGCCATTTCAGTGGGGGCAGGCCCATGGAATAATGCAGCGTCACAGGAGAAATAGGCGCATACTGAACAAATCACACTGACCCATTACATGATTACAGATTGCAGACTACTGTTGTGGCTCCATTGTTCAGTTTGTGACAGCCTCCTCACTCTTTTCTCCCTTCGATTCCTACTGCTGCGGATGTATAGGAGATGGAGACATACCCCCGTGTACAGACCCCTGGTGTACTTGGCTACACTGGAAGACAGGCACATAATACTTACCTATAGACTGGGCAGGGCATCAATCTCAGAGCTGTGTGCCCAATTGGAGCCTGATCTGATAACTGCTATCCGTCATCCCACTGGGATCCCCCCTCTTGTGCAAGTGCTATCAGTTCTCCATTTCCTGGCAACGGGTTATTTCCAAGTGACAGTGGGCATGGCAGCAGGAATGTCACAACTAATGTTCTCAATAGTTCTGTTGACTGTTGACTCCCCTGATAAAATACACGTGCAGCTGCATTGCATTCCCCCAGGTTGAGGATTTGGCCACTGTGAAGGCAGAGTTTTAAGCAATGGGACATATCAACAATATAATAGTATTGATTGATGGAACACATATTGCATTTGTTCCCCCGCCAGAATGAACAGGTGTTCAGGAATCATAAGAGTTTCCGCTCCATGAATGTGCAGATGGTATGCTTGGTGGACCAGCATATCTCCCACGCCAATTCTAAGTATCTTAGGTCGGTGCATGATGCTTTTGTCCTGAGGAATAGCAACATCCCAAATGTGTTGGCCCAACTACAGAGGCACAGGGTGTGGCTAATAGGTGAGCCCTGGTTCCCACCCAGTATATGTTGGTGTGTGGCTATGGTGTTGGCCAGATAGGATAGTGTGTGGCTAAATGCTGTCCCTCAATATTTGCAGGTGACTCTAGTTACCTAAACCTATCATGGCTGCTGACCCGTGTGGAATGTCAGGAGAAGGGCAGAAGAACGTTATAATGAGGCACATGAGTGAACCATAAGGATAATTGAGAGAACCTATGGCCTCCTGAAGGCCAGGTTCTGATGCCTCCATCTAACAGGTGGATCCCTGTGCTACTCACCCAAGAAGGTCTGCCAGATAGTAGTAGCATGCTGCATGTTGCACAACCTGGCCCTCAGACGCCATGTCCCTTTTCTCAAGGAGGAGGAGACTGGAGATGCCCCTGTGGCAGCAGTGGACCCAGTGGACAGTGAGGATGAGAAGGCAGATGGTGACGATGAGAACAACAGAACATCTGTAATCAGTCAGTACTTCCAATGACACACAGGAGAGACAGTGTAACTTTACATTTTAATGATTTTGGATGTATTCTGTGTGGCATTGGCAGGCTGGTATTTCCCACTTCTATGCCCACTTACTGTTCCCTCTAGCTATTAATTTTGCAGATGTTGGTGATTTGACAAATATTCCTGATGTGATCACAACAGCCAGCTACAGGTCATTAATTCTGTTCTCATTCTATGTACAGTTCATTTGCAATGTTTGTACCTGTTTCAATCAATACATATTTGAAATACATGACATACTCAAAATCGATTTTTATCAAAGGGTGTTTATTGAAGTGCTAATATATAGAGGGGAAAGTGCAATGGGATGGGGCGATGATGGAGGAAAGTCCAGGGTATTGTTCCAGTCTGTTTGTAGCACAGGTGCATTGTCCAAAGGGACATAGGAAGGGGAGCAATGGCAGTTCAAGGTGGACAGGGGACTGAGCGGGACACAAGGGGGACAATCAGGAGAGTCTCATTTTCTGGCAGGAGTCCTGGCAAGTGTCTCTGGCTTCTGTCTGGATCACAAGGAATGTTTGCGGGGTGGTTCACCTTCTGCAGGGGGAGGGGTGATGGAGGCCTGGGGCATCCTGGCCACAAGCGAAAGCAGAAGTGTGAGGCTGTTCAGATGACTGGCTAGTTGCAGGGGCCCGCTAGTGTGAGACTGACTCCCTCATAATTCTGCCCATGTCTACCAGCCCCCCTACTATGGATATCAGGGTGTTGTTGATGGCCTGAAAGTTCTCCCTGATCCCCTGGTACTGTCCGTCCTGCAGCCGTCTGTTCTCCTGCGCATTGTCTATAATCTGGTCCATCATGTCCTGGGAATGTCGATAGGCTCCCAGGACCTCGGAGAGTGCCTTCTGGAGAGTCGGTTTCCGGGGCCTGTCCTCCACCTGGCGCACAGCAGTCCTCCCAGTGTCCCTGTTGGCCTGTGCCTCTGTCCCCTGAACCGTGTGCCCACTGCCACTGACCCCAGTTCCCTGATTGTCTTGGGTGCGAGGTGTAGCCTGGGGTCTCTGTACAGGTGAGCACACTTCTGATTGACATGTCCTGGGGACAGAGGTTTAGGGATGCTGGGTGGGTGCTGTGGTGTTGTTTCCTGATGGGGGAGGCTCTGTGGTGGCCTGTGACTGGGCTCGGGTAACTGGCTGTCCAGTGGTCCCTGATGGGCCAGGTAGATCATCCAGATCCTGAAGTCCAGAGTTACTTTCATCACTGTTGATCTCTTCTGTTGGGGGACTGGATAGTGCTGGCACCTCCTCTCCAGTGACATTGGCTGGGGTACCTGTGGGGATGTAAATGATGTGTTATGGTTAATGTATATGACATATTGTACATCCATGGCTTCCCCTCTATGGTTGGTGTTGCCCTGCCAGCTTTAACCCGTGTATGTTGGAGTATGGTGGGTGTGTTAGTTCTCTATGATGTGCATGCTTTAGTGATGAGTGTCCATGCAGGGCTGTTAGGGGTGTCCATGCACTGGTACAGCATTCAGGGCTTTGCATTGGGATTAGTGAGATGTGATGGTGGGTTGTGTGGGAAGTAGTGGAGTGATGGGAGTGAGGATGAGAGTATGTGAAGGCATGCAGGGATGCGGGGGGTGATAATTGTTGAAACTTCACTTACCAGAGTCCAGTCCTCCTCCGACTTCGGCCAGGCCTTCAGGATGCAGTATTGCCAAGACTTGCTCCTCCCATGCTGTGAGTTGTGGGGGAGGAGGTAGGGGTCTGCCGCCAGTCCTCTGGATAGCGAGCTGGTGTCTTGCTGCTATGGAACGTCCCTTCCCCATAGGTCATTCCACCTCTTCCTGATGTCGTCCCTTGTTCTGGGGTGCTGTCCTACGGCATTGACCTAGTCCACGATTCTTTGCCATAGCTCCATCTTCCTGGCTATTGATATTTGCTGCACCTGTGCTCCCTGACGATTTCCTTCACCGTGACCCTTAGCTCCTCCTCAGTGAAACAGGTGTGCCTTTGTGGTGCCATGGGTGTTATGTGATGTGTGTTGATGACGGTGTGTTCGGTAATGTGTTGGGGTGTGTGAAGTAGGGTTGGTGAGGGATGTTTTGGTGAATATGGTGTGTGTATGTAGTTGTGTCAGTGGTCTTGGTGTCAGTCTCGTACCTATGAATTGTATTCGTAAAGGGTTGTGGGTAATGTGGGTATGTGTTGTATAGTGGTGTGGGTGTGGTGTGTGTATGGGTGTCAGGTGTGTGTTGTTTGAATTGTCCAATGTAGAGTTGTTTTGTATGTGGGTGTCCATTGTGAGTGCGGTTGAATGTTGAATGTCTGCAGTGGTGATTCGTGGGTCATAATGTGGTGGGCATTGTATTGTTGGCATAACGGTGTGGGTTTTGATACCGCCAGTTTATCACTGACCTTTGGGCTGGCGGATTTGTGTCTGTGGCTGAATTCTGTCAGATTGGTGTGTGTGTGTCATAATATGGTGAACGGATATCCCCCGCCGGGCCGGTAAATTGGCGGCAGTCAGCATGGCGGTAAGCGGGATTTACCGCCAGGGTCATGATGAGGGCCTTAGTCCCACATTCCTCCGGGACTCGCCCTCCTCCACAAATTATTTTCAACAAATACCTTATCTTGGCAGTAAGGAAACAGTTACTCTACTGCAAGAAAAGTTAGAGGGCTTAAGCTAGCTAGAGGTTTTGCTATAGAATGTGCAAAGCTTTTGCTTAGTCAGTCACTGTAGTTGACAAAGAAAAAAAAAGGAAACCTTTTAACAGGCTAAATCTGTCATGGAAGCCATGAAATCTACATACATAAATCACTTGACCAGAAAAATGTGGCATATGACAAAAATTGTTTTTTTCAGTAGGCTGGGTAAGAACTCAAGAAAGACATGAATAATGGTGTGAAGTACTAGTAGGAGGTGACTGAGTGGGCACTGGGAAACACACATTGTTTTTGGTTTACAAATGCATTGCAAACTTTGAAATGAAGCATTAACTGAAGTAGACGCACATTGTACAGCTAAAACTGCAGCGCTGAATTGAACAATGCTGCAGTTAAGTCATATTGTAGGAATCTTTTAGAGTCTAGGTTGGGCGCATTTAATTAGCATTATGCTTGTATCCTAATCTCTATAAATTCCGACACATTTTATTCAGTTCATATTTTTAGCACAGCCAGCTTTTAGTTCATTGTTTTTATATTTTAGTCAGCTCCTTCTTACCAAGAAGACATAGTTGTTCATGCTGCACATTTTATTAGCCATTTGCCCACAATGCACTTTGTGCCCTGCTCAAGGCTGTCCCGTACAGTACATGGTATTCTAACTCATATTGCCACTTCAGGAGCTCAGGAGCCAGTCCCCATTTTCTAGGCACATTAGTACATCAGGCTTGTTCTTAGAACTCTGTATGAGTTATTATATACACAACACATAGGCCTAAGAGGGACAGAGCGCATTCCAGTCATTGCCATAGTGGGACGCACATCATTTCATTGGCAGCTTTTTTACCCTGATGCTGACTCTTCAGCTTCCCGAGAGGATTGCCATCCAGACAACAGGCAGACCTTTGCCATCTAACTCAGGAATGGACGGGGGGTTACTCCCTTAGATCGGGGCAGACAGAAGGGTTACCACTGCTATGCTTTCAGACCTAGACATAGGGTGTAGGAAGGAATCCCTAGACTCTGTAGAATCATACAACATTGTTGGATTGTTTATCCTCTTTCAACTGCTTGCAATGATGATTATCATACTATGTTTAATCTGCCTCATTAAAACAGAACATGCTTTTCAACTGGGATGCAATTGCTTCAACAAATGCATTGAAATCCAGTTTGCATCTCATGTTCTGCCTTGACATGTGTGATTCTCTGAGCAACTGAGAGAAAGGGGTGTGATCTATCCACCAGGACATCCCTGAGGAATCAGAGTGTCAGGTTCATGTTTCCAGAAATCACCTTCTCCTTCCTCCAGTTGGGTGAGGCACTGCCGGATAGCCAGGAGACAAACTGACAGCTTCCAAATTGTGTGAGTTGACTCAGCCTCCCTCAATCAGTAGTGCTGCCACCCTAAACACCCAATAGCACGACATGGCGCAATCAAAGTTGGTCAGGTACAAATGCAATGAATCTCCTGAGTAACTCTCTCTCACATGCCAAAGGTACCCTAATTACTTCTTATACGGAGACGTCTGTGGTGTTAGGGAAAAATCCTCCTCAGCAAAATAGGTAGCACATATCTTAGTCTGTAGGTTGTTCAAGCTTGAACCTTAAAAGGATACCCCCATTTGGTGTTTCTATCTTTGAATTGCACACTTTAAATATGGCAAAACCACAACAGTTGGTAATTTCAGTAAATTGTGGACAACATGTCATACAGTGCTTAATAGCAAATGAGCTTGCTAATAGGGTAGATATGTTACGTTCGTTGTAAAACACACAAAATGTACAGAAACAAAATGTTCTATTCATAGGACACTTTTCCTGCAGTCAATGCAAATACAAACACTTTTCATACATACTCTGTGGCTAATGCACTTGCACAATATAGTGCTTATCAAAATCTAGAAATACCATTAACATATCAAGAACACTGTAACTGGTTTCAAGGTACCCTCCCACATGTTATTGACAATGTTAAATTAGGATCCCTCAGTAATGATGGGGCCTCATGGGCAATTTAAGCTACTTACACACCATTTCCAACATTCAAAATATACAGGCAGCTGATCTACAGCCACTATATTATAATTTAGTTAGAATAAATAAACGCTTAAAGCAATTCGTAATGTGGACTTTGAACACCACCTCAGCAAGGGCTGCTCCAACTGGTTAACAATTGGCTACAGCTGTGATAAACCCAGTAACTATCAATGCATTTATTGGTAAGGTTCCATTCTGAGCTGCACAATATTAAATCATCTGGAAGCAATATTTCCCAATACAGGACCCCAAGATAAATACAGAATTCTCACAATGTGCTACTTGGGCCACAGTATTTGCTGCAATTTACACAATGACACATGGAACATTGACACTGGCAAATTTACTGGATATGTTGAAACAAATTCAAAATGAACACAGGACTACCCCTGTCTTGGATTTGGGGATGAAACATATGTGCAATTTTGATACAGTGTCCTCAGTTTTAAGTAACATTAAAGGGAAAGCAGCAGTATTGGCAGTACACCAGCAGCTCAGAGGCATTCCTCAAACAGACTAGGAACCCCTGATGCCAAAGATTATCACTGAGACTTGTACTAAAGTAGGCTGGGATAGTCTGCAGGCCAGACCAACTAAGCCACAGCTTAAAGGTAATTCCAAAAAGGATAATGCCAGGCAAGAGCAGGTATGTTCTAAAAAAAATGCTGGGACAAACAAAAATCTAATAAATAAATATAAAGTAAAACAACATGGAGAATCTCTGTTATCGGAGAACTCAGAGAAATACTAAAATCATAACAATTTTAAATCTCCTGCCAGGTATCAGTATACTGATACATGCCCTTCTCAAGGATCTCAGGACCAAGAGAATTGGCAATCAGAACACTGAAACTAATACAAAAAACTTCAAACATCTGATATCACAATAAGAAAGGAAGAGAAACTTCCACAACATAAATCCCAATTCAAAAAGAAGGTTGCTGCATTTCAACTAAATATCCCTCACATATTGAGAACATTACTGAAGAACAGAATGCTAGACAATGCTAGACAATGTGGCGGAGGTCACAATAGTTTGCCAGAATCTTCAAGAGCTTTTGGAGATGACAGCAACTAATGACTACCTTGAAGTTGAAACCCCAGATAGGAGAATCACTCCAACCGTCAGTGTTTACAAATTGAAAATTCAAATTGAGTGTAATGTTAAGTGAACAATTAAAGAAATTGCCTGGGAAAGATTAATTCTAAGCTAATTGTGCCTTTTTTCTCATTCCTCCTTCCAGAACCAGTGGAGCCAGGCTCCAACTCTGTACCACAACCATGTGGGTTGGAATAGGGACTCTCCTTTTCATGTCATACCCATAATGTCCAGTCCATAAGTACTACCTCAGTACCCAATACAACATGATGCTAAAACCCAAGTGAGGGAGATTCTCTCACAACTTGAGTACCAGGGAGTAAATTAACCCTGCATATCAGCTATGAATAATACTTTGGGGCATATTTACAAGCCCCTAGTTCCACCTTGCACCACCCTAGCGTAATTTTTTTCATGCTAGGGCAGTGTTAAGGAGGCCTTTCTCCCATGCCTTATTTGCAAAGTGGCGTAATGCTTGCATTGCACCACTTTGTAAACTCTTGTGCCACATTAAGCCTGCGCCAGACATAATGTATGCAAGGGGGGTGTCCTGATGCAGGGAGGCCTAAAAAATGGTGCAGTGAAATTTACATTTGACTGTGCAATTTTTTCCATCATTTTAAACTCCTGCTCAGAGCATGCAGCAAACCGCCACATTAGTGTCACAAATTTGACGCTATTGTCCTAACAACAGCCATGTTGCGCGTATTGTAAATACGGCACAACCATGATGTCGTTAGGTGGGGCAGGGGCTATGCATAAAAGTGGTACATCAGGACCGATGCACCACTTTCTTGTAATTATGACCTTTTGTTTCCTATAGCTAAGTCGAACCATTCTTATAGAATAGTCTTAGATTATATACATTTAAACGGCCACATACGCACATTTGCAATTCACAATTCACATAGTTCAGGTCTCATGAACAACACTGTACATAAAAAATACAAAGAAACCTGGATATCTCCCACGGGTTTTTCTGCCAAAATCTAGCACCTGAAAGCAGAGATTTAAGCTCATCTTCAGGTTAGGCTCTCAGTGTTGTATGAATAGTCCAGTATTGTTCTCAGTCCGTGTGACATCAATATTACATGATATTGATCTAGAGGCATTGTCCTATGTAGATGAAATTTATCTGATGGACCAATCTCAACACACAACTGGCCAGGGTGGATCACATTGTACTGGGATTTGCTGATTATGGATACAAATTTGTCTTGAAGAAAACTAAAATTGCTTTCTCCAGTGTCCTATTTCTGGGATGTGAGCTAACAAATGTGGGGAACATTCTGGCACCACACTGAAGTGTGCACAACTACAACCACTAAACAATATTAACAAATGCAGAAAAAAATACTCACAGAGCAAATTGTGATTGTCAAGGAGAGACAACTAGTTCAGGGAAAATGCATCATTGTTATTATGCCAATACCAGCCCTTCAGGCTGTTACCAAAGCTATCATTCCAAACGCTAGAGCATTACATCCACGTTGGATACAGTGGACTGCCACTGATGTTAATTATGTTTTTGATCTAAAACTTCAAACCCAAGAATTTCTCTAACAAGAACTTGAGTACCCCATGCCCACTAATGTTGTGACTCTTAACCATTACAGAAACATCACTTACACTGATGGCAAAATCGGTTTAGTAGTCAATTAAACCCTTAAACATTATCAAACTACAATCAGTATCACTATGGGTAATAATAAAATCAAGAATACAGCCTGTCACACCTTCACATAGATTCTAAAACCAGCTCCCTTACCAAATGTACCCTTCTTATATGGACAACTCACATAAAATATATGCCCAGTACTTATTTGATGCTTCAACTTTGGTTTGCCACACCATGGGTAGGGATTTTGTGTGTCCTAAGGGCAGTATCTAGATGAGGATCTAGTGACTTTCTCAGCAGTGTGATAATTGATCATGCGGGACGCGGTTGAACGCTACTTTAAAATTCACAAAGCACACATACAGTGGGAGATTGTGGACTTTTCTCTGCTAAGGAATAATCCTACTGCCATAAGGTTAGTTAGCTTATCTTGCTTTCAGTAAACTCTATCTGGTTCAATGATAGTCTATTTGTATCTAGTGCCCATGCTTCCAAATCTTGAAGTAGTAGTGTCAAACATTTGCTGATGTCAACATCCATTAAGGATATTAAGCAATAGTTGCTGGGAGATGGGGCCTTACCTCCTTTTAAAAATTACCTTAGATAATTGAGTTTTTTCAACTTCGTGGCATGAACTCTGCTGTCATGATAGTATTAAACATCACAGCCAAAAAAGTAGCCACAGCAAAGCATTTTCTTTGAGAACAGCTTGAGAAATTCCATTTGGCCCGGCGGTACAACTGGATGCGGATTTCTCTATGATTTTAGTTATTACTGAGGCCATGTACTCCAGTGTCACCAAGGCAGTGTCTGTCCAGGAATTCTCCTGATGCTATTACAGCCTAGTTGCATTTTGCCAACTTTGAGTTCAGTGTGACTGCAGATGCTCAACCCAGTCATCCTCACTTATATTTGCATTGGGACTTTGTCAATGTAATTAATCAGCCTCCAAAATTTCTTTTAGTGATTTAACTTTGAAGCGTATGTGAGCTTGGCTCATAAGGTTTGTGCCTATTTCTTTTGAAGACCCCTACCTCTCCTGTTAGTGACCTTCTTTCTTTTTTGCAGGGAATGTAGAAGCTCCAGATCATCTGGGGAGCGTTGTAACTGTCTAAGCGTTCAGCAAATTTTGGTTCTCATTAGGCGGGTTCTTACTAGACCCAATGCACGCTCCCACCCATTTCACTAGATATTTAGAAGACAAATGATTGGTGAAAATTCCCAAGCAGTTATCGCAGTATATTCTTTTCGGGCAGAAAATTTGAGGGTTTCCTCAGCATTTTTCTGCAGATAATGGTACTTGGGCTCCACTTCAGATGCTTTAGGTTTTTACTGTGAGGATCTTCCAACATGGTCATTGCAGGCTCATATTTGTGCTTCTTGATTGCAATGAATGTTACTTGTGGGTGGTGGTCTCTCTCTGATCTGAGTAATGCTAAAACCCACTACGTGTTATATAATTTTTGATTTAGCATTGCGTGGTCTATGTGAGAAATCGATTTATTGGATGACCTGGTCCATATTGGTGGTATGTCACCTGGTCAGCAGCCATTTAGGACAATAAGTCCGGCTACCTCACATGCTCTTACTAGTTTCTACCCAATCTTATGCTTTCGCATGTAACAAGGTAACCTTTGATCTGGAAGGGACCCAATTGTCTTTGTGTGCCCTTCACTTGGCTGATGAAACACATTCAAATTAAAATCTCTATAGACTAGCCAATTTACTGACTGACGTGTTTAATAGCTACAACATATCTGCAATAAACTTGTTGACTGTAATAGCTTTCTTTTTAGAATTATTATAAACATTTACCACTAGCAGTGACTGGCCTGGTTGATGAGTCCAACTGTCCAGACGCAGAGCCAGAAGCCACGGTTCATTTGTCAGTAAATCTGTAGATTTTTCTTCCTCGACTACCGTCCACCAGCAACATATAGTCAGCAACCCCCATCCCTTAGCAGACAGCAGACTGAGGGTCACACCCCGTATATTGCCAGGTCCTGGTTTCATTCTCTAGCCAGTTATGACCAGGCCCCGGGCTTCGCTTGCAGCCTTTGCGGGTCAAGCTCCACCTCATCCTAATGACGTAAGACATAACATGTCATTGTAAATGAGGCAAGATTTTATATTACAACTTGCTGAGCTTAAAGCATTGCTTTTAAAACTGAGGCATACTGAAACTGAACTTCCTACACTTATTGTGTAATTTGGATTATTGTGTCCAGTATTTTAGGAAAAATTGCATTGCTGGTGCTTAAATGGGTTCAGAGATTCCAAAGAAAACAAGTCTGTATACGTTTATTTAGTGTTGGTTACCAACATTTCCTTGCTTTTGACGTTGGTAATTTGCAATAATATGTGTCAGCATTTGTGACATCATGCCCAGAAAATAAATACTTTTCTCTACCAAAGTTTTAGAACTCCCCACTGGTGGAGTCAGACAATATTCCCATTGTGTGTAATTAAAAGCTACTCTGGGAGTACTAGCTCAATGTAAAATATGGTTCCATAATACTGATGAAAGAACATTTCCTCATAATTTGCAGTGTTCATGTCATAATTTGCTTCTCCATCCCTTCCATTCCCTTTAATGAGCCAACGCAGTCTCCCTTTTCAATGCATACCACATATCACTGGGGAATTGGGATTGTATGATCTTCATAAAAAAGGCACCGCGAACGCTAACTCCCTGATATACTGCTATCAGTATCTTAATGAGAGGACAGAGGAGTCTGCATCACTTCTTAAATAATCAGCCTAAGTGAGCACTGATGAGTACGAGTAGGTTACACTGAGCATTGGACTAGTTTAAGCTAGATCAGATATTATTTATAACATAAATTTAACTTACCTCTGAGTGTGAGCAGCATGCTATTTAGAAATAATATTAGCATTTTTAGAAAACAAACATTAAAAAATTACTCACTGAGCCCCGCAGCCTTGACACCCAACAGGTCGAGCAGTTCCTGTTTGTGAACTGTTAGACAGTCCAATGGTGAGTAACCTGCTGTGTGGAGTGCTGCACCCACAGACGGCAGTGCATGCACTTTCCCCCACAACAGCCAAAGCTCTCATAGTATGTGCCCTCCACTAGGTCTAGTACCTCCTGCCAGCATGGAGGAGAGGTGGCCTTGCCTAAAAAAGAAAAATAAGTGTGGCCACCTCTGCCTCTGTAAAAATGGGAGAGGGCTGCACCCCTGCTTGGCACCAGGGGCCACATGGTGTGCGACTTGCAACTGCAGTTTCTGTTGCAGTGACGCTGCCACTTGCTCCATTTTTTGCTATGGCACTGGGTTAAAAAAACAAAGAAGTAGAACAAAAGCAAAGCAGAAATGAAGAACTAAAGGAACAAACACAAGGAAGAAAGAGAAAACCCAAAAAGTACAAAAAGTCATGAAATAGTAAAAAAGAAAATAAAGATGTAAAATACACTGAAGGAAAGGCACACACTGTTAAAAAAATAAATGGGGTGAGATAAGTGGAGGATTGGTACATATTGAGAGAGAGGCCCTGCACCATGCATAGAACACTCAAAGCAGGTTGGCCTGAAAAAACAGCACAAACAGGCAGACAAACATTCTTCTGCCCATTCGTGGAGTTCTGAAGAATCTTGCAGAGTTTTTTGGAACCCTACAGAATTCCGCAGAGCAAAACTCTGCAAGTTCTGACAGGGCCTAGTGGCAGCACAGGAGTCTGATGGGAATGTTTACTGATCCCAGTTCTTGTCCTTTTGATTATCAATGATTGTATTCCCTTTTTGGCAACCTGTGCAAAGGACTCTCCCATCTTAGTAGGTGAAAAGGTGCCGGCTCTTCTCTTCACTGATGACACATTTCTAACCTCCACAATGCCTATGAGATTATTAACACTTCTTGGTAGGTTTTCCCTTTTTGTGCAAGTAGTGAGTTAGAAACTAATGTGCAAAAGACAAAATTCATGGTATACAGTAAGTGGAAGTAACATTGGGGAACATTTATTTGGGTGTGATTCGAGAACCTTGAGGTGGAACTGACGCTCTAATACCTCGGAGACCACAATTACCAAGATCTTTCTTTTAATCAAAGACAGGGGCCAGGTGTGAGATTGGTAAAAAAAAGGCATAATTTTTCCAGTCTCCCTGGCAGCTAACCCCTTAGTGCTGGGCCTCCCCCGCTCCCTGTCAGTGCTGAGCCCTTTTTTTGGCTATTTGGGGTAGTTCATGCTTAGGCCTTCATAACTTTATGTCCACATAAGCTATCCACGTCAAATTTGAATCCTTTTTGTCCAACATCCTAGGGATTCTAAAAGTACCCAGAGTTTGTGGGTTACCCTGGAAGAGACCAAGAAATTAGCTAAAATACAGCTAAAATTTACTTTTGTTTATAAAAAGTGGAAAAGGGGCTGCAGAAGAAAGCATATGTTTTTCCCTGAAAATGGCATCAACAAAGGGTTTGTGGTGCTAATATCTCCATTTTCCCAGCTTTCAGGAACAGGCAAACTTGAATCAGAAAAACACATTTTTTAACACAATTTTGGCATTTTACTGGGACATACCCCATTTTTACTATTTTTGTGCTTTTAGCCTCTTTCCAGTTAGTGACAGAAATGGTTGTGAAACCAATGCTGTATCCCGGGAAAGCTAAACATTTCTGAAAAGTACACTAAATTATTAACTCAGCAAGGGGTCATCTGTGTAGATCCTACAAGGTTTCCGTGCTGAACAGAACAGCTGAAATAGACAAATGTTGAAATTGAGGTAAAAAACAGCAATTGTTTTCCACGTTCTACTCTGTAACTTTTTCTTGCAATGTCATAGTTTCAAAAGTAATATACTGTTATGCCTGCTGGACTCTTCTAGTTGCAGGGATATATAGGACTTGTAGGTTCATCAAGAACCCTAGGTACCCAGTTCTAATAAAGAAGCTGCCACATTGCAATGGGTTTTCATTGTGTACCTGGTGTACAGCAATTCATTTGGTGAAATATAAAGAGTGAAAAAAAGGTATCAAGGAAACCTTTGTATTTCCAAAATGGGCACAAGATAAGGTGTTGAGAAGCAGTGGTTATTTGCACATCTCTGAATTCCAGGGTGCCCATACTAGCATGTAAATTACAGAGAATTTATATTTAATAGACATCTTTTTTACACACTGTCTTACATTTGGAAGAAAGAAATGTAGAGAAAGACAAAGGGCAGGAACATTTGTTCTGCTATTCTGTGCTCCCCCAAGTCACCCGATAAAAATGGTACCTCACTTGCATGGGTAGGCCTAATGCCTTTGACAGGAAATGCAACATGGACACATCACATTTTGACATTGAAATCTGACGTGTTTTCTTGAAAGTTGCTAGCTGTGGATTTTTGCCTCTAGCTCTGCCCGCACCTAGGGAAATGTTATAAAGATGAATCTTGATGGTACAAAATGTAGGTTCTTTAATAGGAGTATCTTAGCCACATACAGATCTGGTCAAGCCAACAGTCAGCTCCAACCACTTCCTCGGAATCCCTTCTCTCTCACACTCTACTCTGATGTCAGATATGACATCAGTGCCACATCAGTGTCAGAGAGAGATGAGATCCCTCACATTCTAATGCTGCATTCTATCATTAAACTCTACCACAAACCTTCCCCTTTTTTTTAGAACAATTACAAAACCCATGAGCACAAAAGAAAATATATATAGGAACAAAATATAATACCAAAACAACAAACTGTAAACTGGAATAAAATTGGTTTACATTTTCTTTGAAACAACCACACAGTTGAGATTCCAAACTCTACCATCTTTAATTCTCACTGCATTCCTGAAGAGTTTGACCACTTCAAAAGGACCCATAAACTTACTTCCAGACTTGCTAAATCTAGGGTTTCTAATCAAAATCTTATCACCCACTTTCACCTCAACATTGCATGTGCTTTTCCTCCTATCATAGTTTTCCTTTCTTTTCACTAAGCACTTTTCCTCTTTCGCCCTTTCCTCCCTATTTCCGTCACACCATGTAACACACTCATTCTTACCCCAACGCACCCAAACTGGTGCCAAACGTGTGTTAGCTTTCCGTCCCCTGAAAATTTCAAACGGTACCTTCCCTGTAGTGACGTGAGGAGAAAATCTATATGCATGGAGAAAATTCTTAAGACCATCTTTCCAATTCCTGCCAGCTGCAACCTCCAACTGTATACATTACTTTATGCACTTATTGAATCTTTGTACCGTCCCATTACCCTCAGGATGATACAAGGAACATCTTTTATGCACAATAGCCCTGGATTTACAGTACTCTTCCATCTCATTTGAAACAAATTGGGGCCCATTGTCCGTGAGAATGGTGTTCGACAAACCTTCACGGCTGAAAATTTCTTTAAAGAAATTAATCACTTTAGTAGTCTCCATGCTACTACCAATTGCTATTTCTGCCCACCTTGAAAATTGGTCCACTAAGACTAGAATATAGTTGCAACCACCTTTACCAAATATAGGTCCTACTACATCCACTGCCACAACATCCCACGGCTTAGAGGAACATTCAAGAGTACACATCGGCGGAACTCTGGTTTTATAAACCTTATCACTGTTACAGCAATCATAACATTCCCTTACTCTCCTTTCGATCATAAGATCCATTCCTGGCCACCAATAATTAAGTCGAATTCTTGCTTTAGTTTTACTCATCCCTTTATGACCCTCATGTGCTAGTTTGATAATTTTTTCTCTCAACAATACCGGGACAACCAATTTTGTTCCCCGCAGCAAAATTCCATTCTCCATAGATAATTCCTCTCTCACCTTGCAAAATCCGCCTAACTCTTTATCCCCCTTGACAGATGAACTCCATTCCTCACTATGATCCTTACACACGCGTTGTAGCAGAGCATCTTCCATAACCGCTCTCAACCACTCATTTTGTTCAACAATACCTCTTGTCACATTACACACACTAATGACATCATCTTGACTTTCTTCTGAACTGCTCTCAACTTCAGTACTCAATCTTGATAGGCAATCAGCAATCCTATTGCTTGGACCTGGTACATAAAACACCTTAAAAGCAAAGTCTTGTAGGCCAACAATCTGCTTACTGATTCTTCCAGAGATCATATCCAGACCTCTTTTCATGAACACTTCTACCAGGGGTTTGTGATCAGTAAAAATCTGAAACTCTTTTCCCCACAGGAAATTTTTAAATGTATTAATTGCCCAGAACATACTCAAAGCTTCCTTCTCTATTGTCGAATAATTCACTTCTGCTCCTCGCAGAGTTCTAGAGCAGTACACCACAGGTCTTAAATCTTGCTCCCCCAGGTCTTGTAAAAGTACCGCTCCTAACCCTTTCATACTCGCATCGGTCATAATCACACACATTTTCTTAGGATCAAATGAGCTTAAACTTCTAACTGATGTCAATTCTTTCTTTATACTCTCAAACTCCACTCTGCACTCATCATCCCACACAAACTCCTTCACTTTCTTCAACAATTTCCTCATGTTTGTGGTTTTGAATGCTAGATTTGGCAAGAACTTTGCCTGAAATTCAACCATTACCAAAAATGTTAACAGTTCCTCCTTTTTCTCAGGTTCCCGTAGGCCCAAAATGTTCTTAATAAGTTCTTCCTTAGGATACACCCCATTGGGAGTTATTCTATGACCTAAATATTCTACCTCCGGTCTAACAAATGAACACTTCTTAATTTTAAGAGTCAAACCATGTTCTCTTAAAATTCCCAAAACTTTCCTGATTATTCTTTCATGTTCCTCTTCAGTCTGAGCATGTATCAAGATATCATCCTGAAAACATTTAACCCCTGGTTCTGAGCCAAACATATTATACATCAAACGCTGGAAAACAGCAGCAGCTGAAACCAGACCAAAAGGCATCCTTTTGAACCTAAAGGTCCCAAAAGATGAGACAAAAGTGGTATAGTCCCTTGAGTCTTCATGTAGCATGACCTGATGGTAGGCCGACGTGAGATCAAGCTTACTGAAATACTTGGACCCATGTAGCAAAGTCACCATTTCTGTTATATTAGGCAAAGGAAATTGGTCACTCACTACACATTTATTAGGATTCCTCAAATCGACACACAGTCTAATATCACCTGA
Organism: Pleurodeles waltl; assembly: GCF_031143425.1. Lineage (NCBI taxonomy): Eukaryota > Metazoa > Chordata > Amphibia > Caudata > Salamandridae > Pleurodeles > Pleurodeles waltl. Next base: position 1,065,191,028 of record NC_090437.1, read on the forward strand.
TTGTTTCCATGCGACTACAATTGGTGATACCCATTCTGATGACTCCACAGACTCAATGATTCCATCTTTGCACCATCTTTGTATTTCTCTTTCTACATCATCTTTCATGGCAATTGGTACAGGACGCACTTTGGAAACTACAGGAACTGATCCTTCCTTTATTCTAATGCAGTGGACATATTTCTTAAGACATCCCAATTTGTCACTGAATACATCCTCATAGTCCTTAACAAACTTTGGCCAGACATTTCCTTTAATTTCCTGCACAGGAAATTCACCACCATCCTGCACTTTTTTGATGAATTCATCCCTCAACATTATCGGAGAAGTTGAGTTAGGATATAAAATGACGTTCAAGTCTCGTTGGTGCGGCCAACTTAACTCACTGTCCCCTTTAACCGGAACATAAATCTTCCCAAAAATAGTATTTCCTCTGAATGAAATTTCTGATTCAAAATAGCCCCTCAGTTGAATGGTTTGGCCACCATATCCTCCTGGGATAGCATCCGGATCTTTTAAATGGATCTTGTGAGTCACATTTTCATCAAAAAACGTATTTGAAATTAGAGTCAACCACGCTCCAGAATCAAACAATATTTCCACATCTTCACTTAAGATCGAAATTGTGTCCCTCGGATGATTTTTCCTTTGAGCATTTGCTGAAATCGACAAAATGCAATCTTCCACCACTTTCACCGATGTTGCACTTTTGCTTGACTTACAGCATTTAGCAAAATGTCCCTTTTTATTACACAACTTACATATGCTGTTGATCGCTGGACATTTCTTATATGAAACAAAGTGACCTGCATTCCCACAACGGAAACATTTCAAATCCTTAGATTTTAACCATTGAGCATGAGTCACTTTATCTTCCCCTTTGTCACCAGATGCTACTTTACTATGATCTTCTTTTTTTTCATATATCTTATTTACTGAATTATTCTTTCCTTTCTCTAATTCTTCTACACATGCCAAAGTGTGCTCGACACCCTTTGCTACTACAATGACCTCTTGCAAAGAAGGATCGTCCTTGCTCCACAATTCCTGACAAACTTTATCACTCGAGCATCTCAGCATAAATTGATCCCTTATACGTTCCTCTATGGTTACTCCAAACTTACAAGTTGATGCAAGTTTCCGCAAAGCTGTAATATAATCCTCAACACTTTCTCCTGGTTGTTGCTCTCTCATGCAAAAGTGATATCTTTCCAAAATGGTACTGACTTTTGGTAAATAGTGCAAATCTAATTTTTTTAAACAGATTTCAAATTCGTTCAGATCTGTTCCCTCATCACCAGTGTCAGGTAAATTCTCAACAATTTCTTGTCCTTCGCATCCTAGACAATGCATCAGAAGAGCTTTTTTTCTTTCATTAGAAAGATTAGTTCCACATACCCTGGAATAGTGTAGGAAAGTTTTTTTCCATTTAGACCATTTTATAGGAGGCTCCCCTGGTGTAGTGAGGAAAAATGGTGGGGGCGAGATGTTTTGCATACTTCCTTGTGATTTATTTCCAAAACGATTTTAAAGTTGAAAAATATATGTTAAATATGCTTTTACTATAAAGCTTGAAAACAACCAAAAATGGGATTATATTCCTATTCACTTCGTTGTATGAATTTATAAACCAACAGATTGTTTTCTAGAGGAGGTTGGAGTTAAGCACCTTCCTATTCACTTCATTGTATGAATTTATAAACCAACAGATTGTTTTCTAGAGGAGGTTGGAGTTAAGCACCTTCCACAACAAAACAAGTAGAGACGAAGAAGATTTGGCTGAAAATCAGATTCTGCACGCTTCACTGTAAGGTAGGAAATGTTGTTTCTCACCGTCTTGAATTAAATATCCAGCTCCCTCGATGTAGAAATCCTAACAGTCTAATTGTCTGGAAATGAAGGCTGGATTAGAAGTGCTGGATAAAGTAAAGTCCCAAAAATATAGTGTTAAGATACTCCTGCACCTCCTCGTCGCCAAGTGTAATAAAGATGAATCTTGATGGTACAAAATGTAGGTTCTTTAATAGTAGTATCTTAGCCACATACAGATCTGGTCAAGCCAACAGTCAGCTCCAACCACTTCCTCGGAATCCCTTCTCTCTCACACTCTACTCTGATGTCAGATATGACATCAGTGCCACATCAGTGCCAGAGAGAGATGAGATCCCTCACATTCTAATGCTGCATTCTATCATTACACACTACCACAGGAAACCTACCAAACCTGTGCATGTGTGAAAACTAGACACGTATGGCAATCCAGGATGGGGTGACTTGTGGGGTTCTCACCAGGTCCTGTTACCCAGAATCCTTTGCAAACCTCAAAATTCAGCAAAAAAAAACACTTTTCCCTCAGATTTCAATGCTGCAAGCTAAGAGGAGCCACATACTTCCTTCCACCCAGCATTTCCCCAAGTCTCCCGATAAAAATGGTACCTCACTTGTGTGGGTAGGCCTAGTGCCCGCAACAAGAAATGGCCCAAAACACAACATGGACACGTCACATTTTCCAAAAGAAAACAAACCTGTTTTTTGCAAAGTGCCTAGCTGTGGTCTTAGGCCTCTAGCTCAGCCGGCATCTATAAAACCTAGCAAACATATACATTTTCTAAAACCATACATCAAGGGGAATTCAGAATGGGGTGACTTGTGGGGCTTTCACCAGTTTCTGTTACCCAGAATCCTTTGCAAACCCCAACATTTGGCAAAAAAACACTTTTTCTACACATTTTGGTGACAGAAAGTTCTGGAATCTGTGAGGAGCCACACATTTCCTCCCACCCAGCATTCCCCCAAGTATCCTGATAAAAATGGTACCTCACATGTGTAGGTAGGCCTACAGCCCATGTCAGGAATAGATCACACAACAGTCAATGTTGTTCCTTACATGAGGGCAACTGTTGACCCTGGGGTGATTCATTCCTGACGCAGGTACAGGCACTCAAGTGGGGTAGTGTTTTTATCAGGACAGGTGGGGAAACACTGGGTGGTAGGAATTGTGTGGATACCAGCTTATTGCTGTAGTTTGTGTGACAGAAATGCAAAATTAGTTTTTATTCAACATGTCACCTTTGCATGGTATTCTGGATAAGAAAACTTTGGGGAATCCATACAAGTTACACCTCTGTGGACTCCGGATGTCTAGATTCCAGAAATATCTGGGTTTGGTTGGTTTCCCTATATGGGCGCCGAGCCCAGGACCAAAAACGCAGGTGCCTGTCTTACAAAACCAGGTTGTTTTTTGATAAATGATTTTGATGTCCCCACAATAGAATTTGGGCGGTGGAATTTGGGACTGAAATAATGAACTAAATTGGGGAGCTCCCAAGAGAGCACTATCTCTGTGCTTGCTGACACATACACATGCTCTCTGGGTTGGGCTAACCCGCTATTGTCCCCCTGACATAGATATGTCTATAAATATATATATGTATATATATATATATATATATATATATATATAAATATATATACATATATATATATTTTTTTAATAGCTTTATGGTTTCATTAAAAATCTTTAAAAAGTATTACCCCCACAGGGGGGTCGCCCTACTCACGGGCGACCCCATGAAAAAAAAATCTTTTTTTATTTTAAACCCCTGAGGGGGTGTGATCGCGCCTCCCTGCCCCCCCCCACCCCCACCCCGGGGTAAACATACATTTTTTTTGTTATTGCCCCGGGGGGCGGTCCGTTTTGAAATCCTTTGTGTCTAGTTGGGTTTCCTGCCCCTCAATCGCAGCTGAGCTGCGATCGAGGGCCAGGAAACCGGTTCAGGAGAATCTCCCCTTTCAAACAAGGCCTTCTCGAATGTCAGGGAATCCAAATTGGGGCCATTTTCCTAGTGGAGCAGGAAGCGGCCACGAGGTCGCTTCCTGCTCTGGTGGGGAAAACGGATAGTGACGTCAGCGCACCTCGCGGTGTGCTGACGTACCAAAGGGGCAGGTAGGGGGGGGTAGGAGACACGGAAGATCTTCCATGTCTCCTGTTTTTTTTTTAACCCTCTCCCTGGTGTCGGCCACTGGTTGTGACCCACACCAGGGAAGTAGTGCCACTGGCCGACGCCCGCACCCAAGTGGTTGAACTATATAATACACAAGTAAAAAGTGCTACATTGTATAGTGCACAGATTTGGGGGTTTCTTTGATTTGGTGAAGCTAGGGGTGGCTGAGAATAACTTTTCTGAGATTTCTTCTAAATTTAGGGAAGTACACTTCAAGCATTTCACATTAATTGCAAGACTAAGACCGCCTTGCTATTGCTCCCAATATGGAGCACTGTGGAGCAAAAATTGTCTTGCTGATCTGCTTTGCTGTTTTGGCTCCCATTAAATCCCTTGGCTAATTATTGTCATGCCGATCTTGACTGGTATAGGAATGACTGCTTGCTACATAGTCTTTCAATAATTAGACCAGCTTTGAGTGCAATTATAAAAAAAAAAAAAGTTTCAGGCTCAAAATGTTAAATAGAGTGAATATTCTGAAACCTTAGGAATTCATTCCAAAGCTTTCCCACACCATAGGCATATGTTTAGATTTGAGCATTTCCTTGATTACATTAATCCTGTTTCTGCCACATCGCTTTTCATGAGGCTTAGTTATAGGGTCCTAAGCATTTCAATTTTTACAACAGCCAAAGTTGTACCCACCATTTTATGACCTTGATAAAACTGAGGAGAATTTACTCTTTATTGGCCTTTCTACTGCAAACCTAAATCAAGATGGATCGTATCTATGTGCAGTTCCTTAGGTTTATGGCATCTAGTTCTTGCCCTAGGGATTTGTAAAAGTACTTGAAGTAACAGAAACATGTTGGTGGTGGTTGCTGTGCCCAGGTATTTACTTGCTGAATGGTGTATAAGATCACGCCATTTATTTAAGCTATTGTACTGTTTTATAGTTGTTTTGATTGCTGTGTCAAGTGAATTGTTGTTTAAATTATTGGAATGACTACTATGGATTTGTTTCTTGTTTTCTTCTTTTCGTTGTATTATTGTGTATATGTTGATAAATTGTATTATTCAATCTGGCCATGAATTGATGATGATGGTGACATGGGTATGAAGACTACGGTTGGATTAACCTATGATAGAACAGAGTAATGTTTAAATAGAAGAGATAGGGAAAGCTATATCCAGTCTCGAAAGATGAAAGCTGCTGCTCTGATGACCCGGAAGGTCTGCTGGCTGAGATTTATAAGGCTATATCAAAGCTGGAGATCCCAATTTGGTGTGACCCATTTACTTTTTAATTACAACATTTAATGTTGAATGGGACAAGTCTGTAATTTCACGGACTTTTAAGACTTATAAAATCCCAGTGCTTCAGTTTTCAGCTGTGTGGCTTTCCTAATATCAGTTTAGATTTGAGAAATGAAACAGGTTGCAGCACTAAACCATTTCCTGATTATTAGAACATAGGAAGGATTACCCTTCAATCAGGTGAGGAATAAGATAGTATTTACTGTGCATGGAGTTGTTGGCCTGCAATGTTCTTCTTGATACTTTGGACATCTGCTATTTGGTCTAAATAATGCCTGGACCTAACATGGTCAGTAAAATTTCACCAATGAGCATTATTAACATTTATGTCAGCCCATTAAACAGCAATTTTCATAGGAATGATTATTCTTAGAGACTATTTTGGATCTGTCAAATGTTAACCCTTTAAAAAAAATATTGATATGGAAAGCATGCCAAAACACCAAAATTAATTGTTCGATAGCAATAGACATATACCATACAACAAAGATAAAGTTTTACTTTACAAAAAAGGAGTTATAAAAATATATTGTAATTCTTTTTGTAGAGGTCATATCAGAAAGATAAATGTGTGTAGCCTATTATGCAATAACCTCTACAGAAAAGCAGTTCATATTGTGGAGAGAAACACAACACTTATCTTTCACTGGCTTTAAATCAGTTTATGGGTTGGTAGTGGTTTCCATCTGCATGGAGAAGGTTCACTTTCTAATGAAAGTATATGCTCATTAGCACACTTACAGATATTGAGGGCCATATTTATACTCCGTTTGCGCCGGATTTGCATCGTTTTTTTTGGCGCAAATTCGACGCAAAACGAACTCCATATTTATACTCTGGCGTTAGACGCGTCTAGCGCCAAAGTTCATGGAGTTTGCGTCATTTTTTTGCGTGGACACCTACTTTGCGTTAATGATATGCAAGGTAGGCGTTCCCGTCTAAAAAATGACTCCGAGGCATGTGCGCCGTATTTACACTCCCGGGCAAAAATGACGCCCGGGAGTGGGCGGGTCAAAAAAAATGACGTCCAGACGCTTTTGCGTCGTTTTTTAGCGCCTGGTCAGGGCAGGCGTTAAGGGACCTGTGGGCTCGGAATGAGCCCAGAGGTGCCCTCCCATGCCCCCAGGGACACCCCCTGCCACCCTTGCCCACCCCAGGAGGATGCCCAAGGATGGAGGGACCCATCCCAGAGAACTTAAGGTAAGTTCAGGTAAGTATATATATATTTTTTTTGTGGCATAGGGCGGCCTGATTTGTGCCCCCCTACATGCCACTATGCCCAATGACCATGCCCAGGGGACATAAGTCCCCTGGGCATGGCCATTGGGCAAGGGGGCATGACTCCTGTCTTTGCTAAGACAGGAGTCATGTCAATGGGGGTTGGGAGTAAAAAAAAAGGGCGCAAATTGGGTTGAGGCGAAAATTTTGCCTCAGACTGACTTGCCCCATTTTTTGACGCCCAAACTCCATATTCCCCTATGCCGGCGCTGCCTGGTGTAAGTCATTTTTTTTTACGCACACCAGGCAGCTCCGCCGGCTAACGCCGGCTAACGTCATTTAATAAATACGACGCCCACATGGCGCTTCAGAATGGCGTTAGCCGGCGTTAGATTTTTTGACGCACAACTGCGTTGGCGCAGTTGTGCGCCAAAAAGTATAAATACGGCCCTGAGTATTGTCAGTCAGCACTCATTGTACCAAATTGCTGAACTGGGTTAAAAGTGCAATAATATGTAAGGCAAAATGGAACTCTCTGTCCGCAGTAGAATTCCAAAACAATAGTTCAGACAGGCACAACAAGCATGGTTTTTCCAATCAAAAATGTACATTTGTCACAAATATAAAATATGCAATTGACTCAGAACATAACTTTTGAAAAGATACCAAGACTTTCATGGTCCCTGTTTAAAGTTTCATTGATAGGGAACATTCACACTAATGATTGTGTATACACGTTTGACATTACGAACGATAATGTAGATTTTCCAAATAATTTATGACGGAAAATCTTAATTTTATTAAAGACACGGAGGCGAGTATTATGCTTACTTTTCCTGCTGTAATATCAATAGCAGCAGCAGTCAAGAGTATTAACCAATCCCATAAGGATAGCAGAGCAAGCTACCTATGGGAGATAAAGGGTTAAAACAAACCAATTAGAATGCAATGCACATAAAGAAATACCCAACTTGACTGCAAGCAGCCCTCTTTTCTTCTGTGAGAAAGTCATTAATAAGATTGAAATAATGGAAATATACAAGCAATCATACAAATAGCTAAAATTAGAGAGAACGCTTCCTGGAACCAGTCCAAAACCAGAGTATAGTCCAATTTGAGGATAGAACAATGGTAGAGAACCATAGTTATTGTGGTAGGAATAGGCCTCTGATCCATGGCGGAAGGTGAGCACTGGATTGTATTCTGAAGTCATCGCTGGAGCATTTGTAGAGACTAGAGGGAGGGGAAGAAGAAACAAATTATAGTGGATGAGTGGTGGGATAATACTCGCCTCCGTGTCTTTAATAAAATTAAGACTTTCCGTCCGGAGGCTCATATTATGCTTGCTTAAAGCATATCAATTATTAGAGAAGAAGCATTAACAACGGGTTTGCAATAAAAAATACGAAAGGTAGAATCATTTGACCAATCTGCAGATTTCAGAATGTCTTCCAAGCGGGAACCAGCCCAAAAGGCTTTAGACGCCATAGCACCTCTGGAAGAATGGGCCCCAAATTTAGAGATATCAATTCCAGTGGGGGACGTAATCCATTTGACCCAACGAGCCAAGTTGGGAGAGGAAACCAGTTTAAAGGGTTTTCTGAAGGAAATTAATAGTTGAGAGGTGGAAAATGGTCTGAGATCCAAAGTCATTTGTTCATAAACTTTTAAACAGTTACCTACACATAACTTAGGTTGGTTGGGAAAGAAGGGATAGAACACTGAGGAGATATTGGTTTTTGTACGTCTGGAAACATTAAACAGTACACCAGTGGGGGTGAAATATCAGGCAGAAACATCTAAAGCTCTAACATCGGAAAGACGCTTAATACAGACTAAACACAATAGCATTGTTAATTTAGCAGAGAGCATTTTTAGAGATTACAGTTCATTATCTTGCCAAGCTAAAAACATTTGTACACAACATTAACATCCCATAACACGGAATATTTGGGTAAAGGCGGATTGGAAAATGTTACTCCCTTTAATAGCCAGCAAATGAGAGGATGATCTCCAACTGGTTTATTATTAATAAAAGGATGATGAAGAGAGATAGCAGAACGATACAAATTGATGGTCCTGTAAGATTTTCCAGAACTGGCTTGAGAAGCGAGAAAATTAGCTATTAAGGATAAAACTGCTGAAAAGGGATTACAAGATTTTCCCATACACCAGCTAGATCAGATTGACCAAGCAGACTTGTAAGCTTTAGATGTACCAGGTGCCCAGGAATTATTGATATAGGTTGAAGCTTCGAGTGAAATTCCCGGATAAGAGGAAGAAATCCTGACACCTTCCAGGCTGATAGGAGGAGGGTTTGATTGAGAATCGAGTCGTGGGGAAGACCTTGGGGAATGAGAATTATTGATGGGAAGGAGGGAAGAAGGATCGGAAAGTCTATAGATAGTTCAAGGAGGGGAGGGAACCAGACTTGAGACTGCCAAAATGGAACTATTAAGATGATTGTGGCTTTTTGTCGACGTACTTGAGCAAGCACTCTGTTGATCATGATAAACGGAGGGAAGGCATAATTTATTGCATTTGACCAGTTTTGAAGAAAGGCATTGGTTGCAAGAGCTTGGGGATCTGGGGCCATATGTACGAACACATTTTCCCATAGACACAGAATGGGCAAAACTGCTTGCTACATCTGGCCCCTGGTCTCCAACTGAAGAATTGAGGAAGTTGAGCATTTAGACGTGATGCAAAGAGGTCTATGTGAAAGGGACCCCATTTGCGGTGGATTAGGTTGAAGACGGAAGAATGAAGTTTCCAATCGCTGTAGTCTAAGAGATGACAAGAATACCAGCCTGCCACTGAATTGAAAGAACCTGGCAAGTATTCTGCTTGAACTGAGATTTTGCGTTGGAGGCAAAATTCCCAGAAGCTTTTGGCCAATTCGGCTAGAGGTTTGGATCTGGTGCCGCCGAGATGATTTATGTATCTGACGGCTGAGAGGTTGTCCATACGAAGAAGGACCGAACAATGAACTTTGTTTTTGGTAAAACTTCTGATCGCAAAGAAGCCTGCCAGAACTCTAAACAATTAATGTGCAATGAAGACTCCTGAGGAGACCATGTGCCTCCAGTTGATATTTGACCACATCTTGCGCCCCAACCTGTTAGACTTGCATCTGATTCTAAGACAAGATCTGGGGCTGACGCAAAGATAGTCCTTCCGTTCCAGGCTTCCAGATGGTCTAACCACCATTGAAGTTCTATACGGGATTCTTGATCGAGGAGGATGGAATCTGAATAAGCAAGACCCTTGCGTAGGTGTTGAATTTTCAACCTTTAGAGAGCTCGATAATGAAGGGGACCCAGAAAGATCGCTTGAATTGAAGAAGAAAGAAGACCTACAATCCTTGCAAGTGACCGAAGGGCGAGAGAAGTCTGCCGTAAAGAGTGGGTTTTTTCTGCTTTGATGGATTTGATCTTGGAATCTAGGAGCTGAAGGGTTCCTTGCAGGGAGTTCACCAGAAATCCTCGAAATTCTATGGATTGGGATGGAGTTAGAACAGATTTGTCTGTGTTGATGATGAAACCTAGATCTGAAAGAAGGGTAGTAGTGTAGGAGAGTTGAGAGCGGAGCATGGTGGGATTTTGATGCATGAGAAGGATATCGTCTGAGTAAATGATTAGACGGAAACTCTGCGCTCTGAGTTGGGCTACTACTTGCTTCATTAACTTGGTGAAACACCAAGGTGCTGAGGAAAGACCGAAAGGAAGGCAGGAGAATTGATAGATCTGTTGTTGCCATTGGAACTGGAGAAACTTTCTGTGAGAGTGATAAATAGGTATTGTTAGATAGGCGTCCTGAAGATCTAGCCGTACTAACCAATCGTTCAAAAGGAGAGAATCTCTGAGATGCAGGATCGTCTCCATTTTGAAATGACGATAAACTACGAATTGATTGAATTTCTTGAGATTTATACCTGGTCTGATCTTCTTGTTTTTCCTGATCACCAGAAATATGGTACTTAGGAAACCCACTCAATGAGGCGGAACCAATTGAATAGCGCGTTTGAGGAGAAGAAAATAAAGCTATGATACATAATAACATATACAATTTGACAAGGTAAAATGCACATATGAAGAACGCTATAAAGATATACTTATCTAGACTGCGAATAGCAAGAAAAAAGGGCTGCTTGCAGACAAGTTGGGTATTTCTTTATGTGCATCGCATTCTGATTGGTTTGTTTTAACTCTTTATCTCCCATTGGTAGCTTGTTCTGCCATCCTTCTGGGATTATTTAATATTCTTGACTGCTGCTGCTATTGATATTAAAGCAGAAAAAGTAAGCATAATATGAGCCTCCGGTCTTGACATAAAATTAGTTATTAGAAATTCATAGAAAGTTGTAACTCAAGATGTTATAGTTTCTTTTCTTGAACCATTTTTCAAAATACCAGAAGACTCTCATAATAATAGAAAAAATAAGGTAGCCTATTTTCTAATGAAATAACAGCTGCAAATATTGTAAGCTCAACATGTTTTAAAGAAGTTAAATGCTTTACCTTAAATGAAGCCCTTTGTAATGAAAACTGTTCAATACATTTCCTTGCTCATGTTTCTCTGCTTTCATGTTTTCAAACCCGCCCATTTTTATGACCCTTCTCAAGTAAGTAAAATAACTAACGAAACTTTAAGAATTTAGAAATCACTTTTGTGTAATCTAAGGCTGTATAAGTATTTTAGCTCATAAAATGACAATAATCGCATTTGTTCAGTATGCAGCAACAAGCCGAGGTAAATTTGTGATATTGTTGTTCCTAAGGTAGCCGCAATTTCAAAATTGCAAAAAATTAACTGAAGTTCATCGAAACACGTCATAAGAAATACTGCGATCACCACTCCTAAATAAGGGTAAAGTACTTTACAATGGCACTGTCCTCACTGTAATATACAGTCAGCAAGAGTGACTTCATTTCAATAAAATCGAGGACCCTCAAATTACTTAATTTAAAGTATGATCCGCAAGTTGGCCCTTTGTGCAGTAGTTTCTGTATTGAAATCTCAAGTGTCCAAATAATTTAGCAATCCTCATATATTCTCCAAAAATGTCCCTAGGGGTTAAACATCTGCGGATTAAGGGGGTCATTCCGACCCCGGCGGTCGAGCACCGCCAACAGGCTGGCGGTGCCCCGCAGGGCATTCTGACCGCGGCGGTTTGGCCGCGGTCAGAACAGGAAAACCGGCGGTGTCCCGCCGGTTTTCCGCTGCCCTGGGAATCCCCCATGGCGGCGCAGCTTGCTGCGCCGCTATGGGGGATTCCGACCCCCTCACCGCCATCCTGTTCCTGGCGGCTCCGACCGCCAGGAACAGGATGGCGGTGAGGGGTGTCGTGGGGCCTCTGGGGGCCCCTGCAGTGCCCATGCCAATGGCATGGGCACTGCAGGGGCCCCCGTAAGAGGGCCCCACTTTGTATTTCAGTGTCTGCTTTGCAGACACTGAAATACGCGACGGGTGCCACTGCACCCGTCGCACCTACCCACTCCGCCGGCTCCATTCGGAGCCGGCTTCCTCGTGGGGAGGGGTTTCCCGCTGGGCTGGCGGGCGGCCTTCTGGCGGTCGCCCGCCAGCCCAGCGGGAAAGCCAGAATGGCCTCCGTGGTCGGCTCCCTCCAGGCGGGCGGCTCCCGCCGCCCGCGGGGGTCAGAATGACCCCCTAAATTTTTTATAACAACTTTTAAAAATAACTCCATGCTGAGAAATAATCATACAACAGCCACAAACTTTTTTAAATTGGTTTTCATTTACAGAACCATGGATCTGTGCTCCACAAAACAGAGGGAACCAACACTAGTCTATTTTGGTCACTGAAAATCTTATCCAATTCCATTATTCGTAGGTATTTTTAATCCATGTTTCTCCGTATGAACAGCTATTCTTGAACAGATTTCTACTAATAAAACATCTAGCTTCAACTATCTTGTACAAGAAGAGTTGTGTTGTACTCAATTTAATTCAGTTAATAGTATCTCTGTGGGACGAGAGGCAAGATAAAAAATGTTCTCATATGTTTATAGTTACTTCTAAAATACCTATTTTTCTTCAGTTCCCACTGTGGGCATCTGCTAAAACTGCAGGTGACCGATTTGAATCTAGCAAAGTCAACATAGTTTTCTAAGGAATGTATGTGAGCGCACGGAGCCACAAAAGGAAATTGCTGATGTTGCCCCCCCCCCCCCCCCAACACTCCCTGCCGCCCCTTGTTAGCCAAGAGAGACTCCATAGCCAGAGAACTCGCTCTACGGAGCAAGGTGATGGGATTTGAGAGAACATGACTGCTGGTTCATTTAAAGGGCTATAAAGAAATTTACAATGCAATTTCATCAGTTGCATTCATTGTGTGGAGACTTTGACCAGTGCAAGTATTCATTCCAGCAGCGATCGCTGTACCTGCACCTGCCCTGTAAGAAGAAGTTACACACTACCATGCTTCCCAGATGAAAAGCAAGAACCACAACACCAGAAAAAAGGACGGATTCCGATGTCGGAAGGGAAGCTGACATAGCCATTGAAGTTTGAAGGCTGACAGGCTTCCCGACAAGGAGGTTTTTTTAAACTCTCTTCACCGCTGTGCTACCTGCGTTCTCAAAATGGTGGCCCATAGGACAAATCTGAGATTGAAGCAACGTTTAATGCAGTAAATATCTATGCACTTGAGCGACTGCATTCTACAACCCCAGGGGAAGCTACAACTTTGTCTATAGCAGTGCTTCACCAATCCTAATATTGACCAACTTTATTGCTGCTGATAACTCAATATAAAATGCTCTGCCTGACCTCAATATGGCAGTCGAAAGACATTGCGCTTGCTGTAAAAACAACCAATCCCAAAGCCTCTAAGCTTTAAAAGCTGCATACATTTCAATGTATGCCAAGCTAATAATACCTGATTGGACCGATTGGATGATGCTGATTTCTCTCAATAGCTGGTCAGTTTTCTTTCTAAGCTTTTGATTGCCTGTATTCGCAATATGAGGCTTAGCTGATGACGACTGAAATGCCAAAGAAGACAGGAATGAAACCGGCAGTGCTCTGGGACCTGAAATAGCAGCCGCTGTCTGACATCCATTGGACAGTAATGCCAGCGCTTTGGTTACTCAGCTGATTGATGGAGAAATAAGATCTTTCAATCACAACCCTGGGAATCTATTTTCTATCAGTATGACTGGTACTTGGTTAAACATTGATCTGGAATGCTCTAACTTGTTGAATGATGACATGCCTGACATTGAAATGGTGGACGGGAAACACCACCTCTAATGTTGGCCGTATTTTGATAATTTATCTCTCACAATAGGCCTAATAACAATTTCTATAACACAGCATATCCATGTTACTTGAGCCAGATACCAATGCTGCCTCTAAAATAGCGGTATGTGATGCATGACCTTGAAATGGTGACCATGAGATGAAGCTTACTAATATGAGCTCACCTTCACATTTCATCCCTCCCAAAAACCTATAAAAGAGCAAATATCCAATGAATAAAATCCAAACAAAAACAAATAAGGCACCACCATCCATCTCAGAATCAATAAGGATAGCGGTGTAACACTGAGAGAACCGGAGCCTGAAGATTGTACTGGTGCAGAGAGAATCTAGGGCCAGATGTAGCAAGGCTTTTGCGCCTCGCAAACAGTGAAAATCGCTGTTTGCGAGGCGCAAAAGCCACCTCGCGATGCCCATTCCCATTTTGCAAGTCGGTAACCTGGTTACCGACTCGCAAAATGGGAATGCGTCTCACAGATAGGAAGGGGTGTTCCCCTTCCTATTTGCAAGTCGCATCGCGATGCAGAATTGCTTTGTGACTGCGAACGCGGTCGCAAAGCAATTCACAGTTACCACCAGTGTCACACTGGTGGTAACCCATTCGCAGAAGGGAAGGGGTCCCAATGGGACCCCTTCCCCTTTGTCAATGGCCCTGAAAACATTGTTTCAGAGCAGGCAGTGGTCCACGACTGCCTGCTCTGACACAATGAAACTGACACGTTTCATTTTTTTGTGTGTAATGCAACTCGTTTTCCTTTAAGGAAAACGGGCTGCATTACAGAAAAAAAAAAATACTGCTTAATTGAAAAGTAGTCACAGACATGGTGGTCTGCTGTCTCTAGCAGGCCACCATCCCTGTGAGTGCTGCGACTCGCAAGGGGGTCGCAAATTGCGACCCACCTCATTAATATTAATGAGGTGGGCCTTTGCGAGCCCCTTGTGACTTGCAGATGGTGTCAGGGACACCATCCTGCATCCGGCATTGCGACACGCAAATTGCGAGTCACTAAGACTCCCAATTTGCGAGTCGCAATGCCGGAATGTGCTACATCTGGCCCTTAGTGTTTTGGATAGCTACTGGAACTGGCAATCTGTAGCCAGTGAGTTTAAATCAGGATAGAGCAAGATGATGGAATGACTTCAACCAGAAAATGCTACAGGACAAGAAGAGTCCAATTACATCTCAAAGCTTCAGCCCGCAGCCGTGGCAGTGAGTGCCTTTCACTTGTTCTCACCTGGATTGCGGACCCAGCTTCGCAGTGGGGTTTTGTGAGTATTGGACTTGGA
The DNA here is from genome assembly GCF_031143425.1 of Pleurodeles waltl. Taxonomy (NCBI): domain Eukaryota; kingdom Metazoa; phylum Chordata; class Amphibia; order Caudata; family Salamandridae; genus Pleurodeles; species Pleurodeles waltl. The sequence goes on from NC_090437.1 coordinate 1,065,206,077, forward strand.
CCCGAGCTGTCCTAACTTGTTTAAATTGGTGTTTTAGGAGTAAACCACATTACTATTTAATGAAATATCCCAGCAAAAGTATAATTGATTCACCAAAAGAATAACAATGCTCCCAATAGCAGAAAACCCTCTCCAAGTTGAGAAACCCTCTCCAAGATGGCTGCCTGAATCTACCGCTACGCATGACTGAGCACTCCAGCGACCTGCCACACATCTGGTTTCTAACCTAGACGATCCCCCAAGGGACTACTGAGGTTTTACCTCCACCGTTTCACTGCTCGAGCCTGTAACTGCCACGGGTTCCGCCTGTTTCCCCAATCACAGTGCACTTTGCAAGGTTGTGGATGACACTGTGATGACCATCCTTAACCTAGCAAAGGTTGCTTAGGTCAATACCTATAACTTTCCAACTGGCATCAGCCCCCAACATGTCATCGACATTCGCTGCCACCAGCTTCCCCCAACGTGCCTTTCCAAATCCAGTGCACATGCTTTCAAGATCAAATACCCTCCACATCTTTCCAAACACGCAATGAAAAACTTGAAACACAGGACCTTGGGAGAGTTCCCAGAAACCCTCTTCGCAGGCCAATACCACAGCCCTGCAAATGCTTCCTTAAAACTGACCACCTTCTTTTTACACACAAACACTGAACTACGGATCAGTTCCTTATGCAGTTTTATCCCATCCTCTTCTCTCTCTAACAACCCCTTTGGGCTCAAGCGGAAATGCTGCTCCCCCTATCAATGTAGGAGGCTGGTCTGGCTTATAGTGGGTACCTGATGGTACTTACACCTTGTGCCAGGTCCAGTTATCCCTTATTAGTAGATTAGTAGTGTTCTAGCAGCTTTGGCTGATAGAGGTAGCTATAGCAGAGCAGCTTAGGCTGAACTAGGCGACATGCAAAGCTCATACTATACCACTTATATCATACAAGAATTATATCATAAGAAAATCAATACTCAGAGTTACTAAAAATAAAGGTACTTTATTTTATTGACAATGTGCCAGGAATATCTCAGAGGATATACTCACTTAGGAGGTAAGTAAAATACACAAAATATACACACAAACCAAAATCAGGTATGTAAACAGTTAGAATAGTAGTGCAAACACTGTAGAATACAATAGGATGCCATAGGCCTAGGGGCAACACAAACCATATACTAAGAAAGTGGAATGCGAACCATTTAGGGACCCCTGGCCTAGTGTAGTGTGTAAAGAGTCGCTGGAAGTGTAAGAAAACACTAAGGGTGTCCAAGATACCCCACCCCAAGACCCTGAAATGTAGGAGTAAAGTGATACTACTTCCCCAGAAACACACTAAACTTGTGATAGGAGATTCTACAAAGACCACAACAGACTGCAAAGCACTGAAGACGGATTCCTGGACCTGAGGACCTGTAAAGGAAGAGGACCAAGTCCAAGAGTCACAAAAGTGTCCGGGGGGGCAGGAGCCCACTAAACCCCAGATGAAGGTGCAAAATGGCTGCCTCTGGATGGAAGAAGCTGAAGATTCTGCAACAACGAAAGGTGCCAGGAACTTCTCCTTTGTGCACAAGATGTCCCATGGAGGCTGGAGGATGCAGTGTTGTTTCTTTGGAGAAAGACCACAAACAATCCTTTCTAGCAGCAAAGGTCGCGGTTAAAGAAAACGGGTGCTGCCCAGGCCCAGGAAGGACCAGGAGGTCGCCACTTGGAAGAGGAGACAGAGGAGGCCTTCAGCAACACAGAGAGCCCACGCACAAGAAGGCAGAAGTACTTGAACATGAGTTCAAGAAAAATGAACACAGCAGTCATCTCAACACTACAAAGGAGGGTCCCACGAAGCTGGTGGTCAACTCAGCAAGTTGAGCAATGCAAGGAAGAGTGTTGGGGACCTGGGCTAGGCTGTGCATGAAGTATTCCTTGCAAAAGTGATCAGAAGCCTTAGCAGCTGCAGTTCACGCAGTACACAGGATAACTGTCTGGAGAGTGGAGGCAAGGACTTACCTCCTCCAAATTTGGACAGTTGGACCAGTGGACAGTCTGGGTCACTTGGGTCCACCACCTGTGTTCCAGGGTCCACGCTCGTCAGGATGAGAGGGGTCCCAGAGTACTGGTGACGCTGAACTTTGGTGCCTGCTGGAGCAGGGGGAAGATTCCATAGACCCACAGGAGATTTCTTCTGGGCTTCCAGTGCAGGGTGAAGGCAGACAGCCCCCAGAGCATGCACCACCAGGAAACAGTTGAGAAAGCCGGCAGGATTAGGCACTACAATGTCGCTGGTAGTCTTCTTGCTACTTTGTTGCAGTTTTGCAGGCGTCCTGGAGCAGTAAGCGATCGATCCTTGGCAGAAGTCAAAGAGGGAGATGCAGAGGAACTCTGGTGAATTCTTGCACGTCGTTATCTGAGGAAAAGCCCACTGGAGAGACCCTATATAGCCCTCAGAGGAGGATTGGCCACCTAGTCAGGTAAGCACCTATCAGGAGGGGTCTTGGATGTCACCTGCTGGCACTGGCCACTCAGAGGCCTCCACTGTGCCCTCACACCTCTGGATTCAAGATGGTGGAGGTCTGGGACACACTGGAGGAGCTCTGGGCACCACCCTTGGGGTGGTGATGGACAGGGGAGTGGTCACTCCCCTTTTCTTTGTCCAGTTTCACACCAGAGCAGGGACTGGGGGTTCCCTGAACTGGTGTAGTCTGGCTTATGCAAGGAGGGCACCATCTGTGCCCTTCAAAGCATTTCCAGAGGCTGGGGGAGGCTACTCCTCCCCAGCCCTTAGCACCTATTTCCAAAGGGAGAGGGTGTAACACCCTCTCTCAGAGGAAATTCTTTGTTCTGCCTTCCTGGGACTGGACTGCCCAGACCCCAGGCGGGCAGAAGACTGTCTGTGTGTTGGCAGCAGCAGTAGCTGCAGAGAAAACCCCAGATAGCTGGTTTGGCAGTACCCAGGGTCCATGGTGGAGCCCCGGGGATGGATGGGATTTGCACCCCAATACCATATTTGGCATGGGGGAACAATTCCATGATCTTAGACATGGTACATGGCCATATTCGGAGTTACCACTGTGAAGCTACATATAGGTATTGACCTATATGTAGTGCACGTGTGTAATGGTGTCCCCGCACTCACAAAGTCCAGGGAAATCGCCCTGAACTATGTGGGGGCACCTTGGCTAGTGCCAGGGTTCCCTCACACTTAGTAACTTTGCACCTAACCTTCACTAAGTGAAGCCTAGACATATAGGTGACTTATAAGTTACTTAAGTGCAGTGTAGAATGGCTGTGAAATGACACATGCGTTATTTAACTCAGGCTGCAGTGACAGTCCTGTGTAAGTTTTGCCTGAGCTCCCTATGGGTGGCAAATGTAATGCTGCAGCCAATAGGGTTCTCCTGGAACCCCAATACGCTGTGTACCTAGGTACCATATACTAAGGAATTAAAAGGGTTTTCCAGTGTGTCAATTAGAATTGGTAGAAATGGTCACTAGCCTATAGTGACAATTTTAAAGGCAGAGAGAGCATAAACACTGAGGTTCCGGTTAGCAGAGCCTCAGTGACACAGTTAGTCACTACACAGATACAAACATTCAGGCCACAAACTATGAGCACTGGGGTCTTGGCTAGCAGGATCCCAGTGAGACAGGCAAAAACAAACTTACATACATGTGAAAAATGGGGGTAACATGCCAGGTAAGATGATGCTTTCCTACAGTCACCTCTAGGGCAACCATTCTATATCCATTTACAACAATAGGAAGTTCATCTTCCAAGCCAACAACACAATCCCGGACACAAGCCACTTGATTTATCTCACCCTCCGTCCTCCTTCGATCCTCCATGATCCACCTCTTCATCTACCCATAACACCCCCCCAAACACATTCCCCCTAGACAGATTTTCTCACCCCAGACTCTCGTATAATCCATTACGCCCACCACAATCCATAGTTCACCATCAATTACAGACCTTGAACATCCTTCCCACAAACCATCTCTGCACCATTGCTCTTCAACCTTCCACAAACCATTATCGCCAATTAGGGCTGCCATCACCACCTCTCCTTCATCTCCACGGTGGGCCCACATGTCTCCCTCTTATTCCCTTCCTTTTTTGCCTCCTGCATCAACATCTCCAAACACCACATACCAAATACCTGCACCTCCCCCTCTTGTACCTCAACCCCTCAGAGTCGAAGAGACAGTCGGCTACCCAGACCCAAACAGACACAACCACCCCTTCACAACTCAGACCTACTCAATCCCCTAAAGAGTTTTACAGCTTAAAACTTCACAACTCCTTCCTCCTATCTTCCCATAAGGGGCTGCCAGATTTCCACCATCATCTCTGTCTGCATTAAAACTCACACACACCATCCCAGTGAATGCTCATCCCCTCTTAATTTGATACAAATCCCAACTACCCTCTTGGATCAGCCAAGTAAGAAAGACAACAGCTTTTCCCTGAATTACATGGTTCACAATTGTCAATCTGCTGTCAAGCACTGTCTAGAGTTGTTAGACTCGATCCTGACCCATACATATGAAATCCTGATACTTACAGAAATATGGCTCAATGTCTCATCTAACCACCCTCTAGACCTTCTTCTTTCACCCAACTACTCCATTTTTGCACCCCGACCAGTAAGATAGACATGATGGCGGTCTTTCATTCATTTAATGAAGCTCTCGAGGATTCCAAACCCTCCCAACAGCTCACTTACAGTCTTCCAATAGCTTGACAGGGGATCTGTCCACACCAACTACCTCCATCCTCAGACTGAATGTGATTTACCACCCACCAGGTCAAATCAACACCTTCATCAAGGAATGCATGGATTTCTTCATCTCTCAACTTATCAGCTCTGACAACAATATCTTCCTTGGTGACTTTCTACAACCACTGAGGAGACATGGGCAACAGTTATGTGGACACCTTTACCTCTTTTCTCAATGCCAATGATCTCCAACAACACTGTCACAAACCTACACCCCTTAAAGGCGTCATTCGGGATCTGATAATCTCCAATTTATGACCCATCACAGTTGACTGGTCTGATCACATGCAGCTCCCATTCTCTCTAACTGGATATTACACCAAAACATATGGGCAACCCAAGGAAGGGAAAATATGGTTTTGAGACACATCCAACCTTGACACAGGGAGCCATGACCATTGCTGCCTTCCTACCGTAATTGCAATCTCACCTCTCTCATCTTAACATCAACTAAGCCACCAACAAGTTAAACTCCTGCGTGGAATCCCTTATTGACAAATGTGCCCCCTGAAGTGCAACTTATCCATACCAAAACCCTCTAGGCCCTTGTTCTCTAAAGAACTTTATAAAGAATTAAAGCTTATCAGAAAATATAAGAATGAATTGAGAGCAGTACTATCTTTTCTGAGTATGACTAAGCTTTGCAAAGTGATAAGCTAATATAAAGACCAAATACTCAGAGCCATATCCTCTCATATTAGAGTCCAGTGAATTCTGCAAAGAATAGACTGAAGAGCCTGTTTGAGTTTATTGCACAGTCTACTAACCCCTCTATCACTTCGGCTCCTAAGCCACCCGTGGCCCGGTACAACAGCTTCGTGGATTTCTTTGATACAAAAGTTTTGCTTCTCATCAATGACTCACTTGAAACGGTTGTTTCTCTACCATGCAAAGCACTACAATCATGGTCATCTTTCTCTCCCATCTCTGAGCAGGGCTTACAATAAAGTATTTCCAAAGTAAAACCCTTGAACCATCATCAGGACGCTATTCCAAACCCTGTCAGCCAATGTCTTCCCATACACTTACTTCCAATATGGACCACCATGCTCAATTCCTCTTCAGCCTCTTCCTAAAAATGGGTCAAATCATTCCACTCTCAAAAAACACAAGCTCTCGATCCAGAGATCATGAACAACTACAGCCCAGTCTCCACACTCCCATTTTTAGGCAAAGTCATTGAATGTTGCCTAGTGTCTCAACTAACCTCACACGTCCAAACAAATACCCTCCTAAATACTCCCCAATCAGACTTCTGCCGGGGTCACAATACAGAAACTGCAATCCTCCAAATAGTGGATGACTCCCTTACAATCCTCTAATCAGGCATCTCATGCCTCCTGGTCCTTCTGGATTCATATGCCACATTTAACACTGTCAACCATCATGATCTCCTTCTTATTCTTAAACAACGCATGGATTGTGGAAGCACTGTTTTCAACTGGTTATTCTCCTACCTATCTAACCATTCCCAAATTGTGAAAGTGGGCAACTTGTTCTCGATACCAGTCAGCATTCACCAAGGCGTCCCTCTAAGTTTGATCTTCTCCCAAATCCTCTTCAACCTCTACCTGGAACCACTATGTGAGATTTACAGAAACTCTGAGATACTCTTACACCTCTCTGCCAACGATACCCAAATATACTTGAAAATCTCATCCCCACAGGACATTGCCCTGCATTCAAATACACTTTTAAAGATTAAAAACTGGATGTCCAGCCATCAACCAAAACTCAACCGAACTGAAACAGATTTGTTTTTTAATCTCACCTCAGGAAACAAAAATGCCAGTACAAGAATGGCTGGCCAACCTTCCAGCCTTTGAATGTTGGCCTGCCATTATCCTGAGTGCCAGATCACTCAGCATAACCCTTGATAATTGTCTCAATCTTCACAGTCACATAGCAGCCATGGCCAACAGTTCACTCCACCAACTTAGGCAGCTTTGGAGCATCATACAATTGATTCTGGAATAAGACCTCAAGATGTTGTGCAGTCTTTTGTTCTTTCTAGACCAAACTATGGAACTGCCCTTCTCTCAGGCCTTCCCAACGTTCACCTAGGCCCACTGAGTGCAACACTACATTCTGCAGCATGCTTCATCGTAGGTCAAAATACATCTTGCGATATGTCCCCAGCCCTGCAAACCCTCCAATGACTCCCCATTGAAACATGGGCCCAATTCAAAATGGCTTGTTACCCATAGACTGTTGCACTTCTCCTCACTCTTCTATTTGCCTTCGTTCATGTCCTCTACCCTAATGTTGTATCTTTCTATCGTGGTAACCTCTGTATACATACACTGATGTAAACATCTGAGTTTAACTACTATTAATGCAACCTGCTGTAACCCTACAGTATATACTGTGTTGTAAAGCACTCTGATGCCTTTGGGCCATGTCCGCACTATATGAAATTGCAAAAATAAATAAATACATTTAATAAGGTTACTATTATTATCTTGTGAATAGGAACACCTCCTATGTACAGCACCTAAAAATGTTTCATAGGAAGGGCTATATACACAGGTTCCTATTATTTGTCTTTATGTACATTACTCCAGAACCTTTTGCTAATTGTCCTGCTAAAGAATATTTATTTGAGGAAAAGACATAGACATAGGGTCTGATAATGAGTGTGGTGGTACTCGGACTGACCTGCGGTGGCTGTCAGACAGCCGTGGTTGTGGTGGTCGTACCACCACATGACGTCCCCACCAACCTGCCAATGTGTCCTCTAGGATTGGAGATCCTGACAGGTTGACGGCAGTGCAGGTTGCAATCAGCCAGGTCGGTGCGGACCTCAGCTCCGCCCTGCTGATTACAACCTGGTTCTCCGCAGCCTTTCACTGCATGAAAAGGCTGGCGGAGAACAGGTGCAGGGGGCCACATGTCCATGGCATGGGCAGTGCAGGGTACCCCGCGGCCCAGCACCCTCCTAATGTGCACTGTCTGCAGGCAGTGCTCATTCTGAGGGTGCTGGTGTCCCCTGCTGGCAGCAGCATTGCCAATGGCTTGATTACCTTGGTTTCCGACAGTCAGTCCAGCAAGAAAGTCATAATGGGGCTTGCAGAGAGGTCACCACTACAGTGGCCCTAATTAGGGAAATAGACATCATGAACCTTGACAGTATATATTTTGGACATATTTACATCTAGATTTTGGAAAATGGTGGCTGAATCAAGTAGAATTTAGAAACAGACAGCATAGGTTCCTGGCCTCTTTTATGAAAGTGTGATTGGAATGTGTTATGTAATTGCCATAACTCCCTGTCTTGTGAAGGCAAATTCTGTCTCAAGTGTTCAACAGAGCCCGCAACATGACTCGATGAGTTAAATAACTACAACTACCATCTTCTGTTTGTACTGGCTTTGTGACTGCGATCTTCCTCTAGAGAATTTCAGCATTTTGTAACTAATATTACGTTTTAATGTGAATATCTATCTTATATAAATGTGTCCATTTTTTAAAATTAAAAATACATTCATATTTTATGTAACTAGTTTTAGATTTATACATTTGTATTAATTTTTAGAACAAACACAAGGGCATGGACATCACAGAAAGGCAGCTTGACTTGAAAATTTAAGCAAAACGTACCTTAATGTGTCCAGTAGTGAGTGCAATACTCAAACATTCCGGTGGCTTCAACACTTGTACATTGGTCATGGAATGTTAACAGTCAATAGTGAGTTAGAGCATTGCCCTTAACCACAACCCACCACTAACCCCTAACCTCACAGTGTTGCAAAATTACAGTCAGTATCTCAGCGCATCTCCTACATGGGAGTAGTTCCTTTCAATATAAGGCTATCCCTTCAGTAGAGGGAGATGTATTGTCAGGACCACATATTTGTATCTTCAATACCTACTTCATCAGTTCATCATACCACCTCAGAGATAGATGTTATATATCTCATTATGAGTTTGGTGGATGAGAAGACCTGTCCGCCAAACATCCGATGGGGAGCTACCTCCCCATCGGGCCCATTACTACTTTCTCGCTGGGCTAATAGGCGGAAACCAAGGTTTCCACCTGTCAGCCCAGTCGGAAAGTGGCAGTAGCATTGTTGTCAGCTCATAATCGAGCCAACAGCAATGCCACCGCCAAAGGTGGCACCAGCACCCTCGCAATGCTCTCTGTCTGCACAGCAGGCAGTGAGCCTTGCTAGGGTGCTGGGCAAGGGGACCCCTCTCACCCCCTTCACCTTTTCTTTATCAGCCTTTTCATGGTGTGGTAGACAACAAATGATGCAGGCTCACTAGTAGCATTTAATTTGCAGGACTTTACAAGGGGCTTATAGGTAAATTAAATAAGCCAATTTCATATAAGCCAATGTTACCATTCCTTGAGGAGTGAGCACATGCACTTTAACACTAGTTATCAGTGGCAAATAAAAGTGCCTAGAGTCTTTAGGCTACCAAGAACAACATCAGAAAAAATTGAGGAGGAAGGCACCCAGATAGCCAAAATCTAAAACTGAGGACTTAGACAAATTATGGCTCAAAAGTGCCCTGAGAACCAGGAATGACCAGGACAATCCTGGTTGTCTATCCACCCAAACACATAGACAGTTAGTTTGACTGTGCTGCTTCTACTGCTACATTCTTCTCCGCAGTTGCAAATCATTTTCAACAGTCCTTTGACAAAGAGGTATCCAGCCTTGTGACTACAGTCCTCTGGCTCATTCAAACATAGAAATCTTCACTGTGACTTTGACCTAAGGCTATCCAATGATGACACTCCCTCCTTGGACACCTGTTGCAGGCTTGCCTCACTTAATTTCACCTTCTTAGACATCTTTTTCCGAGGATTTCATCTAAGTCTGGTATGCTTAGCAATGACTTTGCCCAATCCACTTTGTATATCCCAAGGGTGGTGCTTTGATCTTTTAGGCACTAGTTTTCACTAAGAGCCTTATAAATTCATAACTCTGCTTGCTTTTACTGATTGGAGTTTTGTCATTTTAATTTCTTAAAATGTACTCTATTTTTCTTAAGTGGTGTGTGATTTTTCTTGTGATGTGTTCTCCATGTGTTGCTGTTTATGTTTTTCATAAATACTTTACACCTTGCCTCTAAGTTAAGTCTGACTGTGTTTGTGCTAATCTACCCAGGGTTAATCACAGGTTAATTTAGTGAGTATTTGTGGTTCACCCTGGAAGGGATTCGGTCTGTGTTCGGCTCACACTCCAGTCAACTAACAAGCTAATTTCTCGCAGCAATGATCTCTACCAGGCAGGCAGAGATATATTATTATGGAGGGCTGTAGTCTGCCATAGCAGTGGAGTATATCACTCTGGTGCCCTGGATGAATGGAATACAGTCCACAAAACTTTAAAAAGTTCTTAAGTTACAGAACATTTTTAGCCTATTGTGAAAACTGGATTTGCTTCTAATAAGAGTTGAAGAAGACCTTAGAGTATGTCAAAACCCATGACTTGATGAATAATCATAAAACATAGCTACCTATGAAGACACTATTTAGTGGCAGTGTCACAAAATTGGCTCCCAACTGTCAAAATTCAAGTAATGTTGTGTTGAAGGTAAAGGGCCTTATTATAATGTTGGTGGTCCCACAACGGGACCTGCAAACTCATAGGGAGGACGCCACTGCCATAGCGGTGGCATTCCCCATAGCTTATCACACTGTTCCTGCCGGGCGGACTGGCTGGAACATTGTCATACGCTTTCCGACCAGGCTGACTGGCGGGAACAGCATTAAGGTATTCATCTTGGGTGCTTTAAGGGAGCTGGGGCCAATATCCTAACACTCCAGCACCCTCCAAAGGCACACTGTCTGTAAAGCAGACAGTGAGTATTCTGACAGTGCTGGGCAGGAGCGACCGTGCACTGCCATTGCTATGGACATGGGAAGTGCAGGGGCCCACTTGTGGCCCCCAGCACTGGCTTTCCATGAGCCTTTTCATGGCTTAGTCCCCGCCATGAAAAATCTGGTGGAAAGAGTAGTTGTAATCAGCCAGTCAGTGCTGAGTTTAGCACTGCCCTGACTGTTTACAAGTTTGACTGCCGTCATGCCATTGGGGACCATGTTCTCGGCGGGGAAAGTGGTCCCCTCGTGGGTCCATCCACCAGAGTTGTAATTGGACTGTTGGACCACCAAAGTTGCGGTGGTCCGACCATAAACATAATGGTGGCCGTCCTTGGACGGCCACACTTGTAATGGGGCCCTAAGTGTTTGGAAATGCACACCATACTTAGAAGTCACAATATCTTGACTGAGATGCCTACACCACATTTTTCTAATAATTTAATTCATTTGATTTGCAAGTATATTTACTTGTAAAAACATCCTTCAAATAGCTCCATAATCTGACCAGTGCATAAATCATGAATCAAACCACCTCCCCAACTACAGGTATGTTGGTAATGAAATGTCTGTGCAATTGGAAGTACTTAAGTCCAAACTTTGCTTGACTTCAGAAATAGAGAAACTATATAAATATGTAGACTGGAGAAGAAAAATACAGAGAACCACTGATAACATAAAAGCAAGAAAATACAGCATTACCAATCCGATGAGGCATTTCTGAAGTGGCTGGTAGACCACAATAGCAGCCTTATCTATGTGCCTCCTTTATGTCCCTTTCACCCCTGAATGCTAAATGACTCCTTTAGAACAGTCACTCCTTTGGCCTCAGGGAGTACTAGTGTTTTTGAAGGTGAGTGGTATTAAGGGTACAGCCAAAATCAAACCACAGGGAAAAGCAAAGATCAGCATAGATGAGATTTGACCAAGCAGACAGGAGGATAATGACAGTGAGAGTCAATGATATAATAACAGGCACAAAAACAGACAGTGACACACCTCAATCAGGATTGTGCACACGCAGTGTGGGTCACAAATACAGTATCACATAAGTGTAGAAGCCTGATTTTGGCATATATTACAGATCCAAAATATTTGAGTAATGCTGGAAATCCTCTTGTTCAATGTTGTTTCACTACACTATTCATCAACTTTTACTACCAAAATGTCTTGACATTACAGCATGGGAAAATTCAGGAAAAAGATCATGTAACACTTTTGCATTATGTCTGTGTAAGAGATTAGTAAGAAAAACAGTGGAAAGCATGTTTAACATCTTACAGATCTAATACCACCACAGGCAGCTATAACTCAAAAACAAGTCCCAATAGTATATATATGCAGCCCATTGGTGGATCACTTTATGAAAGGACACACTGTAAATGACCTCTGCTGGCAGGTAATCACCGTGGTCAAGCCACCAGAGAGGGACGCTTATTTGGGTGCACTTCTAAACAAGGTTGAACTATAATGGATACTAGGCACCAATAGTCTACATTCTTGTGTGAATAAAATGGAGGACTAGACTGCACTCATTTGAGGCTTATGAACTTGACAGACACAGTGACTCTGTGTCTGTGTGACTTATGAGCTCTTTTGGTTGTGACTTACCTTGCTATGGTGTACCACCTTTATGGTTAGTACCTTCTAAATTGTTCATTTTAAGTATGTTATGGGTCTCTGTATAAATTAACTATTGGGATTTGTTTTTGGGTTATAGATGCATGAATATGTTTTGATATGATCAAGAGTACTGTACAATTGTGAGTTTAATGGTGCTTTCTGTTGCATGGGGTATGCCTTAGCAAGTATGATTTATGGTTTCCAAGACGTTTTTGTGTTCCCACTACACTGTTTTCTTACTTTTGTTTGGAGTAAATATACTGGGTTATTGCATGTTTTCCATAGACTTCATTGTGATCCTATGGGTTTTTAAATCTATAGACCTTTATCTAAGGGACCCTTGCTCCTTTATAAAACAGTTTAAGAACATAGCACTTCCACCACCAAAATGGATACATCAATTGTACCTATACAGGTTGCTGTACCTGTACAGGTTGCTGTAAAATGTACAGAGTCAAGCGTGGGGGTTTTAGTGAAGTGTTGTAATTCTCTGCCTCTTTATTCCAAATACATGTATGTTGGTGCCCGGCTTCCATTTCAGCCCCCACTGCCACCATCATCTACCTCTATAGGTCTTCAAACTCACCCTTCAGACATCTCTGCCTATGATTATGCAGTCAGTGCTTAGGAAAGAGGTGAAAATCCACACTATGGTCTTTTCTATCATTTTCATCTGGGGCGAAACAATGGTTGAACAATGCCTGCTTGTTTATGTGATTTTACAAGGTATTTCAAGATCTTCTGTGGGTATGTGGGATCATGCAAGATCCTGCAGACATCTTGAGTGGGGCCTAATGATTTAGGGAGGCTCAGCTCTGGTACCAACTGTCCTTTTTGAGTACCTTCATGAGAGAGATTGAGCGAAGGTCTGGTGGTATGAGCTGTGAAGAAAAAACCTCAGCATCCAAAAGGTCAGCCTCTAGAGAACATTAAATAAAAGCAAATCTTTGAGAACGAAGATGACCTAAGAGGGGTTCTTATTGCCTTCATTAACATTTAGATCCTGAAAAATCCTGGCTTCTTTTTTGCTAAAGAAAGTTGGTGTATTCAGGAGAAAGTGAGAGACTGTGCATCCTTTGCCAAGGTTCTGTTTTTAAAAGGTGATTGAACATCTCTGTATTATGAAAGGAGGCCTTTGCCCCAAAAAAGTATTTGTGGAATTGTCTAATGCATCAGTGATCACACAAAACATAATTTTTGGAAATAGTTACACTATATCAACCATCCCACAGTCTCTCGGTGAGAAAGAGTCTATGTATCACTCTTCATAGCCTGATTGTAATTGGGAGAAAAACTGAATTGGAGATGTTGAAGAGGTTCAAAAGCAGAGAATAATTTACTTGAATGAGTTGGTTTGCTATGTAATAACTATCCTTTCAGGTGGCAAGCTCCAATTCATATAATTCTATAGTCTTCATCTTATCCTTCTCTCCAGGAAGAGAGAGCTCTAGCGCTGCCTCCCATGTAGGAGTGGTTTACTATACATATTGTTCTACCAGAGATTTAAAATCTAAACTTAGACTTCAGGTCTAAGTTTGGACTTAAAGTCTAAAGTTAGACTTTAGGTCTAAACTTCAACTTCAGGTGTAAAATTAGACTTCAAGTGTAAAGATAGACTTTAGGTCTAAACTTAGACTTTGGGGGTCATTCTGACCCCCGCGGGCGGCAGTCGCCGCCCGCCTGGAGGGAGCCGCCATATGGCCGCTCCGCGGTCAAAAACACCGCGGAGGCCATTCTGGCTTTCCCGCTGGGCTGGCGGGCGACCGCCAGAAGGCCGCCCGCCAGCCCAGCGGGAAACCCCTCCCCACGAGGAAGCCGGCTCCGAATGGAGCCGGCGGAGTGGGTATGTGCGACGGGTGCAGTGGCACCCGTCGCGTATTTCAGTGTCTGCAAAGCAGACACTGAAATACAAAGTGGGGCCCTCTTACGGGGGCCCCTGCAGTGCCCATGCCATTGGCATGGGCACTGCAGGGGCCCCCAGGGGCCCCACAACACCCCATACCGCCATCCTGTTCCTGGCGGGTCGCCCGCCAGGAACAGGATGGCGGTATGGGGTGTCAGAATCCCCATGGCGGCGCAGCAAGCTGCGCCGCCATGGAGGATTCTGCAGGACAGCGGAAAACCAGCGGGAGACCGCCGGTTTTCCTGTTCTGACCGCGGCTGAACGGCCGCAGTCAGAATGTCCTGAGGAGCACCGCCAGCCTGTTGGCGGTGCTCCCGCATCCCCGGCCCCGGCGGTCCTTGACCGCCGGGGTCGGAATGACCCCCTTTGTGTCTAAGTTTACCTTTGTGAATCAGGCCCCTTGTTTATAGAGAAGTAGAAGGTGGTGCAAACATTATAACAGTAAAAGGCATTAACCTATTGTGCATAGACCATATTATGTTCTAATGAGAGTTTTCTACTCAGGCATTCATGAAGGGATCCAGTTCACTTGTACCTTGCAAAACCAATTAGAGTAAAATGTGACTCTCTTAGCTTGATCTGGAGGGAAAAAGTAAAGTAGTCAGAGATCCTGATATTTCCCTATTATCCTGCTTATTGATTTGGAGTCTGTAAATGGTCATAAGCCATTTATCCATTTAGAAACCTAAATTGTTTTATCACTATTACTGAGATCTCTGCTTCAGGCATGGTCCATGCATGTAATAAGGATGAAACTAAAAACAAAAATAGCAACATTGAAGAGGCACCAGTGCCACTGAAATGTTCTCTGTAAGGAGCAGCATCTCCTGCATTTTCCAGGCCTGGGAGCAATGTGTCCTCTTACACTTTGTCCCTATAAGGGGTGGAGGACAGTCGGGGGAAGGCAGCTTTGAGATTGCCACTGGCTGTTATTGCCTTTGAGATGAAAAAGTTGGCCTTTGCTGCTGAGGATAGAGAGGCATCTGGTTCTGCAACCCTTGTACTGGAGAAGTAAAAGTTGACCTGGGCCTTATACACAAAGAAAGATGAGATGAGCCAGAGGAAGGTGGACCTAAGGTCCTGAAGAGCATCCAAACCGAGTGGTGAAGTTTGGAAGCTATTCAGATGTGTTTAGGAGAGGTAAACAAAGAGTCCACAGAGAGGACATATGATTTAAGTGTCTGGCTCTACTGTGGTGATCTGCCATACGGGAGTAAAGAAGGCTTATCTGGGACTACTCGGCATCACAACAAATGAAAATATTGATGGTTAATGGTGAGGGAAGCTGAGAGAAACTATCCACAATACCTAGGACACAAGACATCATCACGCCTTCCTTCACTATGACCCCCTCAGGAAAGAGGCAGATCCTAGTCTACCTGGACATGGAGTTTTCTAGCACTGTGATAATGTTTGGTACTATGTTAATATTTTGACTTATTTTTGTTTACTCTGTTTAGGGTCATGGGAGAAGGGAGCAGGATTGCCGGGTTGGGAGGAGACAGGGGGCCGTCATAATTCATGCAGAAAACACTCCTCATGGCTAGCATATTCATGTGTGTCCTCAGTAGGCACATTCACCATATGGCTTGGAGCCTTGCTACTAAGACTACTTCTGAAACTTGATTGTGATTCTCCATGGTCTGTAGTATGATTAAGGTCCTCTCTCTCAATGTTAAAGGGCTGAATGTCCCTAATAAAAGAAACAAGATTTGGCATTTCATGAAGAGAGACAGGTATGACCTCATTGCATTTCAGTAAAGAAATCTTAAATGAAGAAATGACATAAGAGTTGAACAAAAATGTTATCAGGCCTATTATTCATCAGGCCCCACAAAGCACAATATGGTAACCCTCTTTGTGCATAATAGGTTCCCTTTCCATGCCCTTGAGCACAATAAAGATAGGGAGGGTGATACCTCTCTGTCAAGGGCTTGGTGAAAGGCCAGGCACAGGCAGTAGTAGTAGTGTCCGTTGCAAATTCCAGTTGTTAGCAATTGGATTTCTAGTAGACAGAGATATGCATCCTGTCTAAGCTGGAACCACAATACTAGTCAGGGTAAGTCACCAATCCACCCTAAATTAATCTGTGCTCACCCCCTGGTAGGTTGGCACAGAAAAGTCAGACTTAATTTAAAGAGGTAATGCGTTACACACTTCAAACAGTAAAACAGTGAAAACACCACACAAAAAGATACTACGCCTGGTTAGAAACATAGAGCTTAATGTAATAAATAAAACAAGACCAAAATGACACAAATATAATAAGTAGAACTTGAGTTATGAATTTTTAAACAATAATCTGTAAAAAAGGTGCAAAAAGCGCAAATCCGGTCGAACCAGGACAAAGTCAAAGTTTCAAGGTTACTGCGATGGAGTGTGGGCCTGCTACAATTCACCTAGTTGGACACTCTGAACCAAAGTACCTTAAAATCCTGGGGCTAGATTTATACTTTTTGACGCAAAACTGCACTAACGCAGTTTTGAGTCAGAAATGTTAGCGCTGACTAGCATAATTTCTGAACGCCACCTGTGCATCAAATTTATATTTGGCGCTGGGTGGCGCTAACAATAGGTTAGAGTCATTGTTCCTGAAGCAAACCATTGCACCTTGTCGTACGGAAAAATGACGTTAATGCAGGAAAAATGACTCTAATCTGGTTTGAGACATGGAAAAATGTCGCAAAACGGATATGCGCCATTTTTCCACACAATAGCATCAAAAAACAACACAAACGGAGCAAACTGTGCTAAGGAGCCCCAAAATGGATCCCAGAAGCCAGGAGAGACCCCAGACAACCAGGAACCAGCCAGGAGGACACAGACAATACCCAGGGGAGAGACAAGAAGAAGAGGAAGTGTCGCTTCAGCACAGAGGAGCATGACATTTTGGTGAGAGAGGTGACGGAGCACCAGCATCAACTCTTCATCACCTCTAAATTGCAAATTGGGACGAGAGAGGAAATTTGACAACAGATTATGGACAAGATTAACAGTGTGGCAGAGGTCAGGAGAACAGTCACTGAGTGCAAGAAATGCTGGCATGACTGCAAGCGCAGGACAAAGGAAAAAATGGCAAGGAACAGGAAAGCAGCACTGCAAACCGGAGGTGGGAGTCCAGCACTGCAAGAGGACTTGGACGAGATGGAGGAGATGGTTGCAGCCGTCATCCCGGAGGGAATTGTCACTGGTATCGCAGGACAGGACAGCCCAGACTACCAGGAAACAACACACATGCAGGGTAAGTTGCATGGGGGACCAAAATGCCCAAATGTCAAGTGCAAGAAGTGGGAGGCACATACCTTCTGCACCATGCATGTCAGCCCTGCAAATCATGCAGTAGAAAAGAGCAAAGGGGCACAGCACGGGACTCCCTGCACTGCCCATGCCAGGAGCATGGGCTGTGCAGGGGCATCCAGGGGCACAGCACAACACAACACCAACAACATTTGCATGGGGGACACCGCCATGCCAAGGCTGCTGGGAATGCTGAAGCAGACCAGGAGGGTAGGGTAGAACATAAAACTGGTCTGGTGTCACAGGACAGCTGGTATTTTCAGAATGTAAACTAGAGAACAATGCCCAGTCTCAGGCCATTGCCTCAAGTGGCATTTACCATTGACAACAGTTGCCACTACTACTTGTGCTGTGTGCGCTGGTCAATAAGGAAATGTCAGTTAGGTGCCCATGGCACAAACACACTCAAATTGAGGGTTCAGTATGACCACGTGATCAATCCCCATCAATCCCTATCCAAGTGCAACTCCTGTCAACTGCTCATGTTCATAGGCTCAATAACCATCAAGCACTGTCACATACATAATGTACACAGCAATAATCTCATACCCATGTTGCCCATTCCTGGGTTTACCCCTGTGCCTGTGTCACAATAGCTGCAATGCCACCATGCAACATCTCAGGTGTCATAGTGCTAAGACAACTGCATTGACGGGAGGACATATGTGTGTATGAAGTCAAACACACACGCACAGTCACAAGAGGAAATGGAACTCTGCCAGGCCCATCAGTGCAATTCAATGTAGCACACATACGCAAACATCAGCATGAGAAACTACCAATGGTAACACCTGTATTGTCTCATGGAAATGCAATACATGGTGTGGTGCTAGGTCTCAGCACTGCATATGTGTATGTGAAAAATGATAGACTGGGACAGGGCCATATTGTTATGTGTGGTGCTGTGGCATCAGCACACCAACAATCATTGCAAGGCCTCACCATGCAAATGGAAGCAGAGGGATGGTTGATAAGCACAAGAAGGTGGGAAGCCACAATTTGGACAGAACCCACACCTAGAAGATGTGATGCAGACAATTGTCCAAACTGCCCACACTACATGCGACATGCAGGTGCGGCATAGGGCTGAAAGACTGTAAACATTAATGACCGGAACAATGCATGGGAACCAACATGACAATGTACCACCAATAGGAAGTCAGTGATGTCACATTACAACTGACAGAACACAGACACACTAATTGTACAATATCTCATTGAAGAGGACGATGGCTCTCCTTCGGATCTGTCTGTCCTGGACTACCATGATGACCTGGATGACCAGCTGACAACCATCAGCCAGGAAACCCTACAAGATGTCCTGGGTACCCTCCAGACACCACCTCCAGTCTCGGGGAGGAGCATACATGTAGCAGCCATCCCAGAGGACCCAACCACCACCCCAGTAGTACAACCTGTCAGCTCAAACACAGCTGAGGACTCTGATGACACAGGGACCACCTTCGAGAAGACAGTAGTGGGGGTATAACGGAAGCTGGCCAAGGAAGTGCGGGTGGTGTTGCAAACTGTGGCAGCCAGCCTTGAGGGAATGCCCATGTGCATGATGACGTCGCAGAACAGTCATCAGCCATACAAGTCAGACAATCCCTACTGCAAGGAGTACAGCAGTGTGTGAGGGACCTAACCACTGCTATGAGGGAGTTGCCACAACACCTGCCTTTCCAATCTTGCTGCTGCATGCATGACAGCAAGCTAGACTCCATGCACTAGGAACTGGCCTCCCTCAGGGCAGACATGGCTGACAACCACAGGGATGTTGCTGCCATACTCAATAATCAGCAGCTACTCCTTGCTGCAGTTATGCCATATGTAGTTCCACAGATGGCAGCTGCCGGGAATTTGGTGTCTATTTCTGCAACCACTGAAGTGTGTGTTGCCCCCTCAAGTCCACCAGCACCACCATCAAGGGCAGAGGAGACGACACACACATCAGAGGATGAAGATGTGGAACAGATCATCTTCACCCATAGGAGTACCCGCTAGCACCAGCCCATGCCTCATGGGCACTGATTTTCTTTAGTCCTGTGCTTGACAAAATGCCAGTGTTGCTACAGTTGGTGACATGCACACTTCACCAACACACTGCTTACCTTTCCACTATGGACTGCAATTGTCTCTCACTACTCCATTGGCAATTCATGTTCCTCTGCACTTCATCTCAGCATGTCCAATGGCATGTCCCTCAACCTTGCACTTGTGCTGCGTCACAATATAATGCTTATAGCTTTGCACTAATGGGGTCACAGACCTTGACTATGTAAATATTGCACTAAAGCACTTTGAAATAAACAGCACCTACAGACCCACTTTGTCTCTGTGTAATGTGACACGTCTACTTTGCTGGAGATTTGTGATGCATGTGACATATCTATGGTCACAGAGTGTCAATACCAGAGTGTAGAAATAATGTAGGCAGATATCTACGCACAAGGGCCCTGATTTATACTTATTTTGCACTGCATTCGTGTCATTTTCTATGCAAAAGCACTGCAAATGTACAAAATATCATTGTATTTTGTAAGTTTGCGCTGCTTTTTCATCAAAAAATGACAGAAGTGAAGCGCTAAATAAGTGTAAATCAGGGCCAAGGTATCTACAAGATGAAAGTCAATGCTGGCCACATCCCTTACAAGCAAGTCATTGTGTATGTGACATTTGCTTTAAAACATAAATGCCTCACCCACAACATACAGCAGGAATGGCTGTGTAAGAGTGTTTGGCCAATAACGTCAGCTGGGAGTACAAGTAAAACACATATGCGTGAAATTTGTATACTTTACCTCTTCTGAAATTGGCACTACTCAGTTCAGCAGTGTTGACATGAACTTCAGGCTGCAGTCAGACGTCCCACAGTGCCGAACATTATGTCACAGGATCAAAACTATTGCAGCTTAAAAAGCACACCTACCTGTCCAATACATGGGAACCATAGTCACGTTGAGTGGTGGGTACAATGGATGGCAGATGCATTGAGATTTAGATTGGTTGTAGCTGCCAATGTGACAGCTCAGTTGGAAGTGGAAATTAACATGTCAAGAGAGGGATGTGGATGCAGTACGGAATACACAACCCAACAAACACTTGGCACTGTAAACTCATGCAAAGACCCTGAGCCAGAAGCATTTGACACATGCAGTAAGGGAGTACCTAAATATTGAATAACTATGTACAAAACATAACTTAAAACTATGTAACACACCTATCCTAACTATACATTACCTACAAATGGCCCTAACTACCCTATGCTAAGCTTACTTACCACATTTAACAACACACTCTAAACATTTGCCTCCCAACCCCCTTATATGACACCTGTAGGACAACATATACTAACCTAAACATATACTACCTAATACTAAACAGATATATATATATATTATTTTTTAAATACTCAAGATCCCCAACATTAACCCCCCCCTACTTATCCTATCTAAACTACTACCCTACTCTAACCTATCACTCAATCCCTTAAACCCATTACAGAACAGGATGAGGAATGAGGAGGGAGGAGACTAAATTAGGGGTGAGGGGAGGCAAGAGTTCACAGCTTTGCCCTCCTAAGTGTCTTTTTAATTGCCTTGAGCCTCTGGGTACTTTTGCCAACATCCTTCTGTATTATGTCAAGTTTTTCACCACTTTCCTCATGTCCATCTGGAGCTCAGCAATTGTGGCCGTGTCCATTGTAGCAGGTGTGGTGGTCTGTGTTGCAGACGTTGAAGGTGCAGCCGGTGTGGTGGTTGGTGGTGCCGAGGTTGACGGTCCAGTAGGTGGGGCTGAAATGACAGTGGTCGCTGTGGTACTGGGTGCAGTTTGGGTGGTGGAAACAACCTTTGTGGCCAAGGCCGGTCCCCCTTGGCAGAAAGCCCGCCATTCTCCTCTGGCTCTCTCTCTCTGATAGCGTCTTGCCATCCTTTTGTACCCAGACTCGACATCCAAGATGTGTCTGTATCCCACTGCCCGCTTCTGGAAATCCCTGATCTCTGCTAGATACGTGTTGGCAGCTGTAAAAAAGAGACAGGCAACCATCAGTGTCATCATTGTGTGATGCATGTACAGATGATAATCTAACACTCTGCCTCAATTTGCACATGCAGTCCAAATCACAGTCCAGATGATATAATGTCCCTGATGAATGTAATGGCAACACTGCCTATCAATCAATCAATCAATCACCACAGCAAAGCACAAAAAGAGTTGGACCAAATAAAGTAATCTGTGCATTGATGTAGTGCAATGTGTCAAAATGCAAAGGCAGCAACTACTTCACATGGGCCAGGCCAACTAATCTTTATCATCTGAGTCAACTTCAAGGCACCCAAGACCAGTGATTTGTAGATGTAATTGGCAGGATGCTATGCAGTTGCAAATCATAAGGGGTCATTGTTGTTTGGGACACATGCATGCTTGAATGAGATGACTGTCATCTACACTGTGACCATCACATCTACCTACATATATGTTGTTCCCCTACCCCTGTGCCTCAGGGGGGATGGCCATGCAATACATCATCACAACTGCTGAGGACAACCACGAAGGCATATCAATTTGAACATGAATTTAGTGAGTGGAACACATGTGAGGAGGGCTGCCACCTAGGAATAAGGTAACCATAGGTCATACACATCAACATTCATGTGTCCAGTTGTGGACAACCATCAACACCTGATCTGCCAACACAATTCCCAAAACACCCACATTGATGCCAGCACACGTCTGGCTTTGACCTGCATGGACGCCTATTGCATACCACAGAGGTGTCATGTAAATGGAGTACAACTTATTGAGCTAGATGTTGAGGCACAGTTACCCATACAGTCTTACATGTACATTACAATACAGGGATGCACAATTCTGTGCGGAAAACTGATGCATCGCTGTCTTGTGAAAATGAGGGTATGACACAGTGACAATATACTGACACTGGAGTACTTCCAAGTCACATGTGAGCCTACATGTGGCCACTAATCACCTTGTTCACACGCTGCTGCCTATTGGGCTGCACAAGACTCCCAAGATATGACTCTCTGCCTGTGAATGTCTAACCCTTGCACCAACACTATGTCAACATCGAGTCAAGTAATATATCAGATCACATGCCGGCTCATAATATCTTGCAATGAGTGTAACACATAGGAGTCACTCATATAACAGCTGCAATCACTACACAGGACAGACATTATCACACTTACTGGATCTGTCTGGGTCCTGAAATCGAGCCACTTCCCCAGTGGTATATGGGGCAGGTCCGCCTGTAAGACATGGAAAGGAAATATATGGTCAATGGCAGATCACTGTACAAACGTGTGGACAACATATCACAGTGTGTAACATTTTATATGAGTGAGCTTGTGATCCTGCATGTAGACACTCCAACAGACATACCACTGCAAACTCACATTGACACTGACACTCCAGTGAGTGATAGACACACATCTGCACATATACACTGGGCCTAACAATCATGTGGTGTTAAAGCTGACTACAAACATTTGTGGCTAATCCATTTCAGATGGTACTCCATGTCATGATCTTTATTTGGGTGACAATTTCAATGGCACTTCCCTGGTGGCATTACTGGTGACTCAGGTATTGTGACTTGTGCATCAAGGGACACTGAGTTACTGTATGATGGACATGTGGCTCAATGTTCAGCCTGCAATTACCATGCAGTCAGGGGTCCATAACAGATGTGGCACAGTTGAATGGAGGTAACAAATGCCCCATTGTCAGTGTCCCCTAAGCCGTGTATGCCCCCTTTGCTAACATAATGGCAGAGATCATGTGTGTGTGTGTTATGATGAGAATGTAGCGCTAAACATGGATTGCCCACTTTGCTGTCCTGAGACAGTGAAATGTGGCATGCTGACAGTGTCTTACCTGATTATTATTGACAGAATGCTTGGGCACCAGCATTGTCATTGCACCTGAAATGTGTGACTCAGAGCCACATGAATAAAGATCAGGTTTTGAGAGACACTAATTGTGAGACTTATCAACTCGCAATTTGCGAGTAGGATGATCTGAGGTACAACACTGTCAATGACACTTTGCAAATCACAAATGGGGTAGCAAATTACCTACCTCATGAATTTTAATGAGGTAGGTCCCATTTTGCAAACCCTTTGGGAATGGCGGCACTCACAGGGATGCTGGCCTGCTGGGCTAAAAAGACCGCTTTCAAATAGAGATGTATATTTATTTTAAAAATACAGCCTTATTTAATCAAGGGTAAACAGAAAGCATTTCAAAACCAATATTATGACTTTAATATTTTTTTAACGCAGCCAGTGGCCGTGGGACCACTGCCTGCTCTGAAACAATTTTTGGGCATGCATTCATAAAGGGAAAGGAATCCTTTTGTAAATGGGTTAGCACCAACTTGAAACTGTTGGTAACTGCAATTGTTTAGTGCCAGCATTCACGGTCACTAAACAATCAATCAGAGGACTGTGACTACGTAATAGGAAGGGATCGCCCCTTCCTAAATGCAACTAGCAAACCCTGTTTTGTGATTCAGCAATGTGTTTGCAGAATGGCAAATTTGGGGCTGTGCATTGCAATAAACATTTTTTCTTGACGTAAACACACAAAATCTGAAAACGATGCCATTTGTGACAATTAAAAATAGCTTGGTACATGTGGCCCAAAGTGATAGTCGTACATGACTCAACAAACCTCACTACATTCTTAACATGTATAGACATGTGGACTACATCTCAGTACTGGGACACTAACAATTTCTTCTGCTTGCATTCAACATGGCCACAAACATTGCATGCAGCACGTCAAGACATCTGCTACTGTCACTCAGGAGCATTCTACTGTACACATTTGTCAATGTGATACTCACCAACAGGGCCACTGATCACCACACCCAGGTGGTCCAGCAGATCCTGCTCTCTGGCCACCAGGTCAGCCCAGCGATGCTTCAGCTGGTGCTTATTCCAGCTTGTGTGGAATACTCGTTTGAGGTGGTAGAGCATCTTGCCCCACCACAGCCGCCTTGCCTCTGTGTGATACCACTGTATCACACGCCCACCCATCTCCAGCATCAATGGCAGAAAGCAGCACACCAGCCACACAAAGCCCCCAAACTCCTCCCCCCCCCCCATGCTGGTCAGCCTCACCCTTCCTGGCATGTCCTTGCACAACAAAGCAAAACAGACAAAGTATGAAAAGGAAGGAAAATAAATGTAAAAAAGGAAACTTACAGTCCAAACCTAAGATCCCCAACTAACCAATTAATCTAACCCCAAACAGACACCCTACAGTAAAAATACAATCCAAAAGACACTAAAGTACACAAAAGCACATACACAAACAGAATGTACAAAAGCCCCAAGAGAGACACCACAAGATACAAGAAACGCAATCCAGACACCAGCAACACCAAGACACAGCCACACAGTCAAGAAAAAGCACAGACTGAGTGTACGTACACCCACTGTACCATGCCTGTAAACAGGATTTCTTATTACATCACTTCCTGTCCCCTTTGTGGCCCGTTTTCCGTGTATTTTTTTGATGCATACGATGTTGGCTGAATATTTTCAACGCATAACCTTCATGTGCAACAAAATACCACGCATTACCCGTAAACTTCAATTTCAATGGATATCCGCATGCATGTGGTGCGCAGGTGGAATTAACGCTAAGGCTAGTATGGTTAGTTAGATTTTGCGTGATTTTTTGACACATTTGAATCAAATTTTTGACTCAAACTGTGATTGTGTGATTTTCAATTATTTAACGTGCATGCACCCTATATCAAGATGAAGATAGGATGGTATGGCCTGCAGTGTGTGGTATAGTGGTTAGCCACATGTGGTATAGCATGCAACTTTGTGTTTTGTGTGTGAATGATTTGTGACAACAATATTTGTGTTTCTGAAGGAACAATACATTGAATGTCATGCTCATGTATGAATGTGTTCTACATCTGATGGCAATCAGTGATCTACAACAGTGATTATATGTGTTTGTAATGTGTTGACTCATTTGATGTGTGTAGTTGTTTGACTTTGGGGACATAACATTTCACATGACAAACAAAACTCAGGTAGATTGAGGATGGCTGATGAGTGCTTTGTCCGATGTGTTACTGCTCATATGTCATTAATTGTTGGTTACCACTTCATGGTGACTTGTGTGTAAACTACCATAATGTCGGCTATGTGTAGATGTTTGGTACGTACAGTGTTTGAGACACTGTGCCTTAATTCCACCCATAAAATGTTAGGTACACGTCATTTTGACTCATAAGAGTTACCTATGTTGCTTATGTTGCTGTGGTGGACCTGCTGCCCTAGCTGCATGTGTTCACATATTTTCAGATGTTCATTCCACAGAAGTGTTCAGTTCAAATGTGTGGGCATGTGTTCCCTGTGTCAAGATTGGGCTCCATGGTGTTACGGTTTCGTGCAGGTCTAGTCAGGAGTCTGTTAGGGCCACCCCTTGAGTTCACAAAGTATCTCGCAAGGAAGTAGTGTACCAAAGCAGAAGAGCAGCTAAAGGCATACAAGGAGAAAGACCAGCTATGGTAAGGCAGAGAAAACAGAAATGTGAAGGCAGAGCAACCTTACTGTGAACAAATATGGAATGAGTCAGTAATGGACAAACATGCAGGGCTTATCATGGAGAATGCACACAGGGTAGGACTCAGAACTTTCCACAGCAACAGGGAACGTCAGTGCCCCAGTGCAGATTAAACACTATGCAAGCCCCATAGAAAGGAGGCAGCAGCGTTGATTCTGTCTCTGGACCCTTAGGGCACAAACAAAGATTGTACTTACATACACAAGACTGGCTCTTGTGGGTCTGGCTGGAGACACAGTGGTAATTCCTGGAATACAGCCATAGCACACTGTCACTGTTAGGCCACAATGACTACATACAACACTAGACAAAGGATGGAGGCTGGATTTGAGTGGATTGGAAACTAGGTGCCAGCCCAAATACAAAGGAAAACACTTCTAGACAGGTGAGGACTGATAGCACACTTACCAGACACAATAACCCTAGAGGAAACAGAAAATGAGGGAACCAACTAGGAGGCACAGCCACGCACAGGGAACAGGCTCAGGTTGACGCAAAGGCTGGAACAGGTCTTGGAAACAGAAAGCAGGCTCTGGCAGAAACAAATATGAACAAGGCTGAGAAACAGGAAGCAGACTCTGAATGGAACAAGCAGGAACAGGACTGGGTAAACAGAGAGCAGGTTCAGGTGTAACCAGGACTGCAACACAATCCAAACAAGGGGTCTGGAACACAAAGGAATCGTACTCCAATGCACGACGAGGAGCTTCAGGTAATGGCAGCTTCTAAGCAGTTCCAGGCAGCAGCAAGGCCAGGGCAAGTCACATTGCTGGGCTGCACAAGAGAGTTCACAGGTGTGTGCAGCTTCAGTCTCTCACAAGTCCTGGAGGAGAGAATCCAGTATAAATGGACAACCTGACTTTTCCCATAGGAAGAAATGGACAGAAGATCACGGGTCTTACCGACTACCAAGCAGTGTATTATGGGACCTGAAGTCCATTCAAACTAATGTAGTTCTTCTATAGCATTCCATATGGAAAAGGGAAGCAAACAGGAGTCAGAAAGGGACTCTGGGTGAGTATTAATGATGATTCCCAGGGTACAGATATTCCATTTACAGCGCCCCCTAGAGATGTCATACATTCCTGTTTCCACTGATATTTCATATCCACTGCCTCATGTATGGGGCGCTTATTTACCTTATGATTGGAGATGTCATAGTTGTATGTCATGTACTACAGTAGACCATGTTGGCAATGTGGATGTGTGTCATATGCTGTGGTCCATTGATTTTGTCCTTTAGATGTGAAATTTAAAAGATACATTTTTTTCATATGTGTGTGATGTTTGCTGTACAATCATACACATCACATGTGATGTTGCATCAGAAGTAGTCAGATTTGTCTTTGTAACATGCTCCCTGAGGTAATACTCACATTCCTAAATAACATGTGATAGAGAAAGAAGAAACCAGAGCAGGATTGTGTGATCAAGTAGGGTGTTTAATTACATATCCTAACAAGGTGTGTAGAGTGACTATTGGTTGAAAACATTTTGAGCAATTTGCTGTCTGTGGCGCATACCTGCAGCTGTGTTTTGCTGTTCCTCCTCATTTTTCCTGGCACCATCCTCCTCCTCCTCCTCTTTAGGCAGTTCTTGCTCTGGCTCATGTAGGGGTATGTTCCTCCTCACACAAATGTTGTGCAGGATTGCACATGCAAGTATGATTTTGCAAACAATGTGTGGGGCATATAGGAGGCTGCCTCCTGTGATGTCCAGGCACCTGAATCTGGACTTCAGGATGCCAATTGTCCTTTCTACAATGGTGTATGTCCGCCAATGTGGTTCATTATAGGCACGCACTGCTGCTGTGCTTGGGTTGGGGAATGGGGTCATGGCCCATGGATGGATCCCGTGAACCTGATCCGCTGCAAAAGATAACAGGAGTGAGTATTTTGTTAGTGCTTGCAACAGGAATGTCATGTAGCATGGCAGTTGATATCTTGTGTGGTCTGTGATTCTTATGTGTTTGTGGTATTGTGTGATATCCTGGGCTTTTGTGAGTTTTTTTCTGCAGTGGGTTGTTTGAGTTGACAACTTGTGTTTGTGTCATTGACTTGGAATCTATGATTTTGTTTCCAAACTGCTGATCAGTATGTATGTACCATGCATTGTATGGTGTCCTACATGTTTTAGTGTACTTTCACTGGAGGGGACATGATCCTTCCACACACACAATAGATTCCAATTTGGTGGTAACATGGTTACACTACATGGTCTGGATATCTCATCCAATTAGACATATGTTATTGCAAGTGAAATGCAACAGTGAGGCTCTTTGATTTGGCTAGCTGACAATGCACAACACATTTCCATACGTTGGCAGCACTGATGTGTTCAGTATTGACAATGCACAATTGTCCCATGTGTGACTTGGTTCTAGACAAACCGTTGTTCCATCTGCCAGTGGATCATGTGCAACCGTGCAGTTACACTACCAAACTTGCTCCAGGTAACCTGGCTAACTGCCTTGTGGAGGTGGATGTATCTGTGAGGGAATGACCATCTCCCTGTACATATGTTAGTTTGTTGGACATTGGCTCTTTCAGTGTGCGAAGCAGTGTGCAGTTTGCATTAGTGGCACATCAATATGTGTTCATAGCACAGTCCACTTCCTTATTGCTACCTGACAATGGCACCCCAGGAGTGATGTGTGATGTATGGACTGCCTCAGTGTTTCCGTGTCACCCCCATGTGAGTCAGCATCATCACGCTATGGAGGTCATTACAACATTGGCGGTATAAGGTGCTTACCGCCGGGCAGAAGACCGCCAATACACCGCCACGGCCGCGGTAGACCGCCACAGCTATTATGACACACATCACGGAATCCTCAGAAATTCAGACACCCACACAACACCGCCACACCAAAGGTCAGCGATAAACTGGCAGAAACAAATCCTCCACCTCCACGCCAACAGAAACACGCCCATGCTATTACGACCCACGAATCCACGCGGCGGTCTTTCAACCGCGGTATTCCATTGGCGGTACACACCGCCGCGCTCAAAATACACACACATATACAAAACACCGCCACATTGGACAATTCCAAATACACACACCTGATACACATACACACACCACTCCCACACACCCATCATAATATAAAATACACACCCACATCACACACAAACCCCTACAACCAGAAATTCTGAGAGAAGGCCAGAGACACAGCACAGCTATTGACAACCCCATCACACAGAGGCACACAACACCATCACCCATACAACATCCACGCACAAAACACCACATACCACTACACTCACCACACTCATCAACACATACACCACCCCACACATCACACATAACACCCCATGGCACGCCAAAGACACCCCCGCTTCTCCGAGGAGGAGCTCAGGGTCATGGTGGAGGAAATCGTACGGGTAGAGCCACAGCTATTTGGCTCACATGTACAGCACACATCAATAGCCAGGAAGATGGAGCTATGGCGCAGAATAGTGGACAGGGTCAACGCCGTGGGACAGCACCCAAGAAATAGGGAGGACATCAGGAAGAGGTGGAACGACCTACGGGGGAAGGTGCGTTCAACGGTCTCCAGGCACAACATCGCGGTGCAGCGGACTGGCGGCGGACCCCCACCTCCTCCCCCACAACTAACAACATGGGAGGAGCAAGTCCTGACCATCTTGCATCCTGAGGGCCTCGGAGGAGTCGGTGGAGGATGGGACACTGGTAAGTCAAATCTTAACTATCACATCCCCCACCCTACCTGCATGCTATCACACACCCCCACCCTCACACCCTCCCCTATCACCCCAAATCCTCACCAATCTACCCATGATACCAAGCACCCATCCCAACACCAAGCCCTGCATGACACAACTAAGCATGGGCACCCCTCACTAAAGCATGCCCACTGCACATACCCAGAACACCCCCCCAACCATCACCACACAAGCCCCCATACAGGAATGCCTGCACTGGGGATCACGCAAACCAAACCATTGCACACCATTACACACACAGATGCAATAATCATGTGCTTATACCCCTGCAGGAACCCGAAGGAACGTCACCACACCAGAGGGTCCAGACAACACCACTCCACCCCCAGAAGAGGCCCACAGTGACGAGAGCAGCTCTGCCCCACTGGATCCTTATGACCAGCCTGGACCATCGTGGGCCTCAGGACAGTCGGTTCCCCTTGCCCAGCCACAGCCCAACACCGAGCTGCCACCCTCTGGTAACACCAGCATAGCACCCACCCAGCGGGCCCAAACCTCCCTACCCAGGACAGGTCAATCAGCGGTGTGTCCACCACTACAGGGCACCCAGGATAACCCACCACCCCAACAACAACAGGGACCTGGGGGCAGTGGTAGTTGGCACACGGTCCAGGCACAGGAACACCGGGGAACTGCGAGGGCTGCTGTGCGACAGAGGGAGGACAGGCCAAGGGAACCAACTCTCCACGAGGCCCTATCCTCCATCATGGGAGCATACCACCACTCCCAGGAGACGATGGCCACGGTCCTGGACAAGTTGCAGGAGACACTGCGTCTGCAGGACGAACTGTATTTGGGGTTCAGGGAGGAGCTCAGGACCATCAGCTCCGCCCCGGGCACCATCGTAGGGGTGCTGACGGACATTCAAAAGACCTTGAGGGACACCATGGCACTCCAAGGGGCCCCTAACACTAGCTAGGATGACGAACTGCCCACCACCTCCGCCGACGCTAGTGAACAGGACGCCCCGCCACAGGACCAACACACCAGCACCCCAGCCCCTGCAGACGGACAACCACCACGCAAGCGGTCCCTGAGATCCAGGAACAGGACAAAGCAAGATGGCAAGACCCCCGCCAGGAAATAAGACCACCCTGATTGTGCCCCCACTGTCCCACTTTGTCACCCTGTCCAGATTGGAACTGCCCCAGCTCCACTTCCAATGCCCAGATGGGCAGTGCACCTGTGAGACGAATAGACTGGACTCTGCCATAGACATTCCTCCACCATCACCCGTCACCATTTTACAACCTTCCTTGAGTTTTTTAGTACTTAAATAAACACCCTTGAAAGCCAAAAAAATCTTGAGTCAGTCTATGATTTGGAACTTTGTATTATCAATTACAGTGTCATAATGGGTTACCCATTGTAAGGCTAACATACCAATGTCACACATCACAAGCCCTTGAAGGATGCAAGCAGTTGACACGTAGGTTACCACACTTATGAAACTGAAATGGAAGGATACAACTCAATTAACAAATAGTGAGTGAAATGTAAGTACAGGATAGAGGTAGACGTGTGAAAGTTAATGTAATTTTAAACCAGAAAATGTTCTCACCTGTGTGTCACTGGAAATATTGCTGTATGACTGACTCCCTGTTGTCGTTTTCTTCATCCTCAGCTTCATCCTCATCACTGTCCACTGGCTCCACAGCTGCCACAACACCGTCATCTGGATCATCCTCCTGCAGAAAAGGCACTTGGCGTCGCAATGCCAAATTATGGAGCAGGCGATGATGATGTCTCACACCTTCTTCGGTGAGTAGAATAGGGATCCACCTGTCATATGGAGGCACCTGAACCTGGCCTTAAGAAGGCCGAAGGTGCGTTCGATTACCCTCCTAGTCCGCCCATAAGCATCATTGTACCGTTCCTCTGCCCTGGTCCTGGGATTCCTCACTGGGGTCAATAGCCACGAAAGGTTGGGGTGACCAGAGTCCCCCAATAGCCATACACGGTGCCTCTGGAGTTGACCCATCATGTCAGGGATGCTGCTATTCCACAGGATGTATGCGTCATGCACAGAGCCAGGGAACATTGCATTTACCTGCGAGATGTACTGGTCTGCCAAACAGACCATCTGGACATTCATGGAATGATAACTCTTCCGGTTTCTGTACACCTGTTCACTCCTCTGGGGGGGACCAGAGCTACATGGGTCCCAACAATGGCACCTATGACGTTGGGGATATGTCCAAGGGCATAGAAGTCACCTTTCACTGTAGCCAAATCCTCAACCTCAGGGAAAATTATGTATCTCCTTACGTGTTTCAGCAGGGCAGACAACACTCTGGACAGCACGTTGGAAAACATAGGCTGGGACATCCCTGATGCCATGGCCACTGTTGTCTGAAATGACCCACTTGCAAGGAAATGGAGCACTGACAGCACCTGCACGTCACGGGGGATTCCAGTCGGATGGCGGATTGGTGACATCAGGTCTGGCTCCAACTGGGTACATAGTTCCTGGATTGTGGCACGGTCAAACAGGTAGGTGACGATGATATGTCTTTCTTCCATTGTCAACAGGTCCACCATTGGTCGGTATACCGGAGGATTCCGCCATCTTCTCATATGTCCCAGCTGACGGTGCCTAAGAAGGACAACAGCGAAGAACGAGTCACTATTCCTCCAGGTATGTACCCACAGTTACACACAAGACTACACCAGACAAAAAAGCCTTCCTGTATGTGTGTTGAGTATAGGCCTAGCTATGCGTGATGCAGTAGTAAATGAAGCCATGTGGGCCCCTGAAATGGCAGCTGCCGGACCTCTAAACTGGGACAATGGGATTGTGGGGTAACTGCGCTGGCGTTGCACACGGTCGCAGAAGGCGGTCGTAGACCGTGGCGCAATGCTGCATTGGTTAACATTGGACCCTATGGGTCCCAGGAGCCAATGAACAGGTGCGCCGGCGGTGATGATGCGCACCACCGCGGACATCACCGCCACGGACGTCACCGCCATTTTCTATCTGTTCACTCACTAGATACCTGACCTTCGACAGGAGAGGACCTACACTGCTAGTGCTGCTGTGACCTCGGTCTGGAAGCAACGATGGCTGCTGCGTCTGGGGAAAGGGCCCCTGCCTTCACTGCACAGGAGTTGGAGAAACTTGTGGATGGGGTCCTCCCCCAGTACACGCTACTCTACGGTCCTCCAGACCAACAAGTTAGTACACAGGGAGCACGTTGTATGGGCTAGGCCTGGGTGGAGAGGGCTGGGTGGAAGAGGGAAGGGGGCAGAGTACATAGAACAGTTATGCATGGGAATGAATGGGCCACATGGCCAGAGTAGGGAGGGGGCCACTCACATTGACGGTGCAGTTGGTAATGACTGTTCCTCTTTCCTTGTGCATGTCATGTAGGTCAGCGCCCACCAGAAGAGGGACCTTTGGCGTGCCATCGCCAAGGAGGTCCGGACCCTGGGGGCCCAACAGAGACGGGGCACCCACTGCTGTAAAAGATGGGAGGACATCCGCCGGTGCAGCAAGAAGACGGCGGAGGCTCAGCTGGGGATGGCCACCCAACGTGGGAGGGGTGCCTGTCGCACCATGACCCCCCTGATGTTCCGGATCCTGGCGGTGGCCTACCCGGAGTTGGATGGGCGCTTGAGGACATCACAGCAGACACAAGGGGGTGAGTACAACCTCATTCAGTGGAGTTTGCGTGCAGTGGAGGGGTCTGGGTGGGGGAGGTGGGCTGTGGGTGTCCCTAGGCCAGGGCGAGTTAGGTAGGCAAGGCCCCTCCGTTATGTAGGCCATGTGGCACTCAACCCCACCTCAGCAGAGTGCCAAGTTGAGGTATAGTTGCCCCTGTGGCATCAATGTGCGCAGATTCCCACCATTGCCATGTAGGCCATGTCCCAGAAATTGCATGTGCAGAGGTTAGGAGAACGGCGTAATGCAGGGGGCTGCTGCGTCTTGTCCGCCAACAGTAGCAGTATGCCATGCACTGAAACTCTCTTTGTTCTGTCTCCCCCCCTTTTCCTGCTCTCCCTGTCCTTTTGTACATCAGCATCATCAGGCGGAGGTACAGTGGCACCGGAGCACGAGGGAGCTGCATCCCACATGGCCATGGAGGGCCACACCACAGACTCTGAATGCACCAGTGGGACGGAGGGCGAGTGGAGATTCACGGCGGCCACTGGATCACCAACCAGCGACACGGACTCGTCCGCCGATGGGAGCTCCCCTGTGGTAGCGTCACCACCTGTGCGCCCCACTTCTACAGGTACAGCCGCCACCCCCCCTACCAGCACCGCCCTCCCAGCAGCCCCTCAGCGTTCGCCCCGTGCCCGCTCACCCAGGAGGGTGGGCATCACCTTCACCCCAGGCACCTCAGGTCCTGCCCCAGTCACCCCTGCTGCCCTCAGTGAGGAGGCCATTGACCTCCTCAGGTCACTCACTGTTGGGCAGTCTACCATTGTGAATGCCATCCAGGGTGTAGAAAGGGAGTTGCAACACGGTAATGCATTCCTGGAGGGCATTCATTCTGGTCAGGCTGTCCTTCAGCGAACCCTGCAATCTCTGGCCTCAGCACTGATGGCAGCCATTGTCCCTGTGTCTAGCCTCCCCCCTCCAACTTCCTCCACGCAGACCCAATCTCCTGTACCCCAGCCCATCCCAAGCACACCTACAGACCAGCATGCACACAAGTCAACACACACAAGTAGCTCAAGCAAACATAGGCACCACACACACCACAGGCACTCACGCAAGCCTCACCCACATACAGACCCACAACATCCACTGTCTCCACTGTGTCCCCCTCCTCCTCTTCTCCCTCCTCCCTCCCAGTCTCGTATACACACACACCTGCAAGCACCACATCTACAGGCACTAGGACTCGCACCAGGACACCCAGCACCACAAGCCGCTCACCTGCACTCACCACCTCCACTGCCATTTACACGTCCCCTGTGTCCTCTCCCAATGTGTCTGTGACGCCCCCTCCCAAAGTACCCAAACGCCGGCAATCACTCACCCAACATCCATCCACCTCAGGACAGCCTCCAGTACCTGCACCTGCATCCAAAACACCTAAATGACACCTCCTACAACCACCTCCTCTTCCTCCACTCCCAGACCCCCTCCAGCTACCCATCCCAATGTTCGTCAGAAACTGACCCTCTGTCAAATTGACATTTTTGCCCCCCCCCCCCTCCAATTCATCAGTCCAGTCGTAGCGCCTCAGCCAAAAAGTCTCCAGTACCAGTGGTGCGTGTTCCAGGTTTTTGGAGTGCACCAGCCACCAGGGCAGGCAGTAGGACCCGGAGCCAAGGCAGTGGCAGCCCACCCCCTGTCAAGGCTCTGAAAATGGAGAGTGGACGACGGGACCGTCTTAAGACTCCTGGTGGGACAACTAGTGACATGGGATCGAAAGGCGATTGGTGAGTCAGCTGTAACTCCAACAAAGGTGTGGAATGTCCAGAGGAAGTCTGCCCAGCCTGTTGTGAGTGTCACGGCGGAGAAGTGCGCCATCATATCCGGCGGTCCAGAAACAACCGCCAGCACGTCGTCACTGGTACAGAGACCACCGCCAGAGTCACAGCCCAGGAGGGCCCAAGTATCGTCACTGGTCCAGAGACCACCGCCAGAGTCACAGCCCAGGAGGGCCCAGGTATCGTCACTGGTCCGGAGACCACCGCCAGAGTCACAGCCCAGGAGGGCCCAAGTATAGTCACTGGTCCGCCAGAGTCACAGCCCAGGAGGGCCCAAGTATCGTCACAGGTCAGGAGACCACCGCCAGAGTCACAGCCCAGGAGGGCCCGAGTATCGTCACAGGTCAGGAGACCACCGCCGGAGTCACAGCCCAGGAGGGCCCAAGTATTGTCACAGGTCAGGAGACCACCGCCGGAGTCAGTGCCCAGGAGGGCACAGGTATCGTCACTGGTCAGGAGACCACCGCCGGAGTCATTGCCCAGGAGGGCACAAGTATCATCACAGGTCAGGAGACCACCGCCAGAGTCACAGCCCAGGAGGGCACAAGTATTGTCACTGGTCAGGAGACCACCGCCGGAGTCATTGCCCAGGAGGGCAAAAGTATCGTCACAGGTCAGGAGACCACCGCCGGAGTCACAGCCCATGAGGGGCCAGGATGCCACAGCCCCGCTGGGCAATGATGGAACGTCATGCTACACACCAATGCCCATTGTAGAGATCGTCATGCCACACACCAATGCCCAGTGTAGAGATCGTCATGCCACACACCAATGCCCAGTGTAGAGATCGTAATGCCACACACCAATGTCCGTATCAGAACCGCCATGGCAAAGCACCACTGAACAGGGCAAAGACCGCCATGGCAAAGCACCGCTGAACAGTCCTGAAACGCCATGGCAAAGCACAGCTGAACAGGGCAAAGACCGCCATGGCAAAGCACCGCTGAACAGGGCAAAGACCGCCATGGCAAAGCACCCTGAACAGTCCTGAAACGCCATATCAAAGCACCGCTGAACAGGGCAAAGACCGTCATGGCAAAGCACCACTGAACAGGGCAAAGACCGCCATGGCAAAGCACCGCTGAACAAGGCAAAGACCGCCATGTCAAAGCATGGTCCATGGCAAAGCACCGCTGAACAGGGCAAAGACCGCCATGGCAAAGCACCCCTGAACAGGGCAAGGACCGCCATGGCAAAGCACCGCTGAAGAGGGCAAAGACCGCCATGGCAAAGCACCGCTGAACAGTCCTGAAACGCCATGTCAAAGCACGGCTGAACAGGGCAAAGACCGCCATGGCAAAGTACCGCTGAACAGGGCAAAAACCGCCATGGCAAAGCACCGCTGAACAGTCCTGAAACGCCATATCAAAGCACCGCTGAACAGGGCAAAGACCGTCATGGCAAAGCACCACTGAACAGGGCAAAGACCGCCATGGCAAAGCACCGCTGAACAAGGCAAAGACCGCCATGTCAAAGCACCGCTGAACAGGGCAAAGACCGCCATGGCAAAGCACCGCTGAACAGGGCAAAGACCGCCATGGCAAAGCGCCGCTAAACAGTCCTGAAACGCCATGTCAAAGCACCGCTGAGCAGGGCAAAGACCGCCATGGCAAAGCACCACTGAACAGGGCAAAGACCGCCATGGCAAAGCACCGCTGAACAGTTCTGAAACGCCATGTCAAAGCACCGCTGAACAGGGCAAAGACCGCCATGGCAAAGCACCGCTGAACAGTCCTGAAACGCCATGTCAAAGCACTGCTGAACAGGGCATGCACCGTCTAGGAATGAATGGACCGCCACATCAGGCATCCTTATCCCATGTGCAGCTGGGACAGTGACAGGACAGGTACTTTCACGTGGAGACTCATCCAGTCTGGGCACCAGTCCCCCTCCAGAACCAGTGGAGACCTGCATCTACTTGAGAGACTGTGGCTTTGCACTCCCCAGGATGGCACAGTGGGCAAACCACCCACTGTAGTGACTTGAGAGACTGTGGCTTTGCACTCCCCAGGATGGCACAGTGGGCAAACCACCCACTGTAGTGACTTGATAGACTGTGCCTTTGCACTCCCCAGGATGGCACAGTGGGAAAACCACCCACTGTAGTGACTTGTGAGACTGTGGCTTTGCACTCCCCAGGATACATCAATGGGCATGGAGCCCCATCGTGGATCTGGCTTCGCATTCATCTGGTTGAGGTGCCCCCCTTCCCTTCCCCCTGAGGTGCCTGTAGTGTTTCTATCTGATGCCCCGGCAGTGTTCTCTCCAATTTTGGTCAGGTATCTATTGTGGGCCTCCCCCATGCTTTTTTGGACTGTTGGTGCACGGACATTGTTGTGTACATAGCTGCACTACTTCTCGGATTGTATGTGTAAATAAGAGTGATTTT
This sequence comes from Pleurodeles waltl, assembly GCF_031143425.1. Taxonomy (NCBI): domain Eukaryota; kingdom Metazoa; phylum Chordata; class Amphibia; order Caudata; family Salamandridae; genus Pleurodeles; species Pleurodeles waltl. The sequence continues at coordinate 1,065,243,693 of NC_090437.1, forward strand.
GAGATATGTATATCTGTATATTTTTGTATGACATGTATATTGGCACATTACAATGTTTGCCCGATTTTCGCATTGTCTTTGCATTCTTCCGGGGGGATTGTGGGTTGTTACTGTGATTTTTGTGACTGCATTGGTGTGTATGTTGTGATATGCGAGGGTGGGGGTGGGGGTGTTTGGTGGGTGTACCCCTAACTTTTGCCTCCCCCCTCCCCCGTGTCGTAGGTGCAGTACTCACCGGTATCTTCTGCACCTACGTAGCTGTTGGTCGTAAAGGAGCAGAAAAACAAGGGCAGGTAGGATTTGTAATTCGGGCTCCATGGTGTCCTCCTTCCTCGTGGGATGTGTTGAGGTGAGCGTTTTCCCATAGCAAAAGCTGTTTCCGCCGTGTTTTTATCTGCGGTGCATCCGCCCCGGAAAAGGTGGCGGATTGGCAGGTTGTAATAGTTTGGGCGGTACATTGTCTCCCGCCTGTCTGTTGCCGGTAACCGCCGCGCTGCTTGTCTGTAACGCCATGGCGGGCGGTGTGTTAAAGTGGCTGTCTTTGTTGGCGGTTTCCGCCAGGGTCATGATTCCCTTTTTTTGTCCGCCGGCCTGTTTGCGGTATTACCGCACCTTTAACACCGTCCGCCAGGGTTGTAATGACCACCTATGTGTCTCATGGTGTTATCCCTGCAACAACACACATTGCACACCCCTTCTATGCTACATACTGATTGGCAGGGTGTCGGATTGACTATGTGGCTTAATGCAATTGTAAATGGTTCATCTTCCAAGTTGTACTTCCAGTGCAGGCCATGTCATTGTCACTGTGTGATTTGACATTGGTCCCTTGTAGCTCTAGAGTGCCAGCTAATGTTTGTGGCAGCCGTCATTTGTCCATAGGTGTGTATCCCATTGTGTCAGGGTGTACAACAGAACTACCAGTGTTACACCTCAGTGCAATCCTGCACATGTGTCAATGTAGAGTTGTATGTTTTGTGTGTCCTACAGGGTTTCTATGCTGTGTGTATATTGCCAGGTTTATGGACTTACTGACAAGAAGGCCATTGCCATATTGTCCATCCTGGACGTGCTGATTGATCGTGCTGTGGCGGAATATGAAGGAATCATGTACACTCCCAGGATACTTAGCCAAGATGTTGGTGAACAATCCCTGGTGGTCAACTATGCTTGCACATTGATGGTGTGCGTGTGCTTTCTGTTCCAGAATAGATGCTCCGTTGCTACAGGTGGTACAATCCGGATATGGGTGCAGTAGATCTCACCGAGCACATGCGGAAAGCCATGGATTTGGTAAATTCCCTGTTTTATCTCCTGCTGCTTGTGCTGGGTGTTGGGGAAGCTGATATGGTAGGGTGTGAGGGAGATTATGGCATCTAAGACCTTGGGCAGGAAGGCGGAGAATGAGGGCTGTGATACCCCAGTGACCAGGGCACCCGTTGTTTGGAAGGAGCCACTTGCCAGCATATGCAGGACAGCCAGCAGCTTGGTCACCGGTGGTATATTGTGTGGTATCTGCAGGCTGGCTGTTATTTGTGGCTCAATTTGGCGCAGCAGCTGCTGTATGGCTTCCCAGTTGAGTCTATACCTCTGGATGATGTCCTGTTCCCTGAAGCCATGGAGGGTTGTCGTGTTACTGAAGATCCTCTCCTGCCTTCTGCGTTGCCTTTGGGGACCACGTTGTGGTGGTGGTGGCTGCTACTGTTGGTCCTGTGCTCTGCGTCGTCTCACAAGCTGCATCAGTAGCACCTCCATTTTTTCTTGTTGGGCTGAAACATTGCTTGTGTGTGTTTTCCTTAAGTAGTGGTGTGTTAGCCTCATTTTAACGCCTGCCTTGACCCAGGTGTTAAATTTTGACGCAAATTAGATTAAACGTCTTTTTTCTGGTCTGCCTCCCACCCGTGCGTCATTTTTGCCCTGTTGGATAAACATGGCGCTGAGGTGTTTGAGTCATGTTTTGGACGGGAACGCCTGCCTTGCATCTCATTGACACAAGGCGGTTTCACTCATCCGCTAACTCCATATTTGTGACTCTAGACGTGTCTAGCATCAAAATATGAATATGGAGTTAAGTTTGCACTGGATTTGTGTAAAATCAAAATGATGCAAATCCGGTGCAAACAGAGTTAAATATGGGCCCACATGCAGTAGTGGCACAGTGGTTCTGAACCATGACAATAAGGAGATGCATCAATTTTCCCCAGGCAGTTTAGGAGATGCGTCAAAGTTCCCCATGCAGCAGTGGCAATGAGTTGAGCCGAGATGCGATGGAGTTAGGGTGTAGGAGTCGATCCCATCAAGGTGGTTCAGATGAGAGCAGTGTCTGTGATGCAGAGTTTGGCATCATCATCAAGGCTGTCATCAACAGGGAAAGCAATAGCCCTGCACAGAAGGAAAAGCCACAGTGCTGGTTCTGAAAGCAGTACTCCGGTTTTATCCATGCAATGGCAGATGTGGAGGTGCTGCTGGAGCAACACCTGAAAAAAAATTCCTCCAAGTGTTTAGGACTGGGGTAGCACCACTTGGCAAGTCAGGCTCACAGCTGGCAGAGTCTAGTTGGGTTGGCTGGGAGTCTTTAATGTCCCTCAGACTTCAGAAACGAGGAGACTAGTCATCTGGCCCTTGGAGTCACTCTGGGTGTTGGGCAAAAGTGAAGTGGGTTCAGTCCTTCTCGCCCAGGCAAGGAGGGCAGCAGGCAGCTGGTCAGTACTACAAGAAAACAATTCTTGAAGAGCAGCAGCGGTCCTTCTTCCTCACAGAGTATCTACAGGTCTGAGGTGTGCAGAGCTGCTTGGGTCTGAGGTCTAGTTCTTATACCCAGTGGTGCCTTTGCAGTGGGGAGTCTTCAAAACAGGGCCTTTGAAGTGCACAGATGTTCTCCCTTCCTGCCCTGGCTCCAGACTTACTAAAGGGGGGTAAGCAGCCCTTTGTGGTTAGACAGGACATAGCCTATTCAGGTGTAAGTGTGATGTGGTGTCCAGCTTATCCCTACCATCCTGCCTAGGATAGGCCATCAGGATGTAGATGGCCCAACAAGACACAGCTAAGCTCCCATTGTGCTTGGCTGTCTAAGGGAATCCACAAAGCCCAGCTGTCACCCCACCCAGACATGCAATCAGAGACAGGCTGTAGGCACACAGGGCTAGCAGGAAAATACCTGCTTTCTAAAAGTGGAATTTTCAAAATTGTAAGGATAAATCTGACTTGAACATAAAAGAAGATTTATGAGTACAATTCCATAGGTACTAAATATGACATATCTACCTCCTCTCTTTTAGGAATGACAGCTTATTAAATGTAATAAGGAATTCCCAATGCTATCCTATGAGCGAAGTAGGCCTAGCAGAAGTAAAAAACGAATTTGGTAGTTTTTCACCACCAGGACTTGTAAAACATAAAAGTACATGTCCTACATTTTAATTACATAGCACCCTGCTATCTAGGGCCTACTTTAGGGGTGACTTATCTTTGATAAAAGTGAAGTTAAAGGCTTGGGCAAGGGGTTTTAACTGCCTACTCAACATGGCCGTGTGATACTGCATTCAGGATGAAATGGCAGGCCTGGGACATGTGTTAAAGTGCTACTTAAGTGGATGGCAGAAGCACTGTTGCAGGCCCACTAGTATCATTTAATTTAGAGGCTCAGAGCACATGTGAGGCAACTTATTAGGGATGTATAAGTAGATTAATTTTGCCAATTAGGGATATAATACTTAAGTCACGATTTAGGGAGAGAATGCAAGCACTTTAACACTAGTTAGCAGTGGAAAAGTGCCCACAGTCCTGATGCCAACAAAAATGAATTCAGCAACATTGGAGGCAAGCGGGCAAAAGGTTTGGGGGAAGACAACCCTAAGGCTGCCAGATCTAGCACTTGTCAAGCGGCCTTTCCCGGTGATTTCATGGCAGAGTTTGTTGTTGGTAACATCATCCTAATGGGAGACTTCAACATGGTCTGATAACCCCAAGTGGATAGGACAGGAGCGTGCACCTCACACTCGGTGGGATCATCAGCCACACTAAAAGGAAAGCTGAGGGGGTTAGGGCTTCATGACATTTAGCATGAACAACATCCTATAGACAAAGGGCCGTATTTATAGCAAAGTGACACAGCACAGCAAAACTCCTTGCTGTTCTCCATCACAGGGAAAGGGCAGGAATGTGCTATATTTAAAGGAATACAGTGCATTCTTGTCTATGTCCATGTGATGGTGCCATTTTGGCTGCCTAGTGCCAACCCAGGCAGCTTTGCACCATGGCGCAAGGGTTCCTGCTTTTTAATAAGTATTATTTTTGTGCAGGAAGAGGTACTTTCCTGCACGAAAACAATCCTGTGAGGCATTTTCTCTTTCTATGTTTATATAGCACACATACAAAAAGGAAAAGATTAAAAACATGGAGAAATCAAGATATTTTTCCTTGTTATACCTCAACTAGGAATCTCTACCATTTTTGTGCATTCCCATTTTTGTGCATTCCCAGGTGTACCACGTCTGGTAAATATGGGTATGCATCAAAATCCATGGATGTTTCATAGAAACACCCATGGAACCCCACCCTGGGCCAGAGTAAAGCAATGCAGCGATTGTTCCTGCATTGCTTTACTCAAAGTCTCCTTCAGGGGCTTCATAAATCTAATTTTGGGCTTACTTGATTTTTGCACAACTTTGCTTGATGCAAGAGCAACACAACTCCCTTGCAAATATGCCCCAAAGTCTTTACTTTCTTCTCCCATGTACACAGGAAACATTTGACAATTGGCTTTATATTTGTTAGCTCACGACTTGTTACCTGATCGGGACCTCCAATATTGGCATTATCTGCATATCAGATCACACACCGGTGACACTCACCGGATTCCCCAGATGGATATTTCCCACAGGCCTGATCAGGGACCCGGTGCTCTGTTCTGAGTTGTCAGAGTACATTAAGGAATACTTCCAACATAATAGTACCCCATATATAGCTAAGGGACAGATTTAAGCAGCACTGCAGGTTCCTTGGATAAGTAAATTATCCTATCTTAGAAGGCTCAAAGAGCACTACTGAAGGCTGTCAAGAGGGAGCTTAAAGCCCTTGCAGGAAACTACAAACTCGCCACCATGTTCCCTAATCAACAGCAGCTCATGGTGCTCTGAGGCCAGATACGCACTATGGAGACTAATAGGGAGAAATTCAACCACCTCAAACACACACATTCCCTACACAGCAACAAGACTGACTCTCAGCTTGCCCACCTACTGCACATACATCAGGAATGCCATCATGTTAAATACTTAGGGGCATATTTAAGAGCTCCTAGCGCCATTTTATTGCAACCATAGCGTCATTTTCTACACTAAGGCAACAATAAAGTGGCTTTTTTCCTGATCTATATTTTCAAAGTGGTGCAATGCATGCATTGAGCCACTTTGTAAACCCTTGTGCCACATTATGCTTGCACTAGGCATAATATATGAAAAGGGCTGTTCCGGTGCTAGAAGGCCTTAAAAAATGCCACAGTGGAATTTAACAGATTTCACTGCACCATTTCTGGCTTCATTTTTAATGCCTCCTCAGAGCAGTCGTTAAAATGATGCTCCCATAGATAGAAACCTATGGGCCTCATTGCACTTTGCTACACTAGCATCAAGATTTTGATGTTATTGTGCTAATGACCACCATGATGCTGTATTATAAATACAGTTTAACCGTGGTGTAGTTAGGTGCCGGTATGGAGGTGCAGAAAAAGTTGCTCATCATCTGTGATGTGTCACTTTTTCTCAAATATCGGCTACAGTTTAGAGCAACAGTAACAGGTTCACAAATAAGGTGAAATTTAGTGGTCTTCCACTCTTATTATACCCGACTATATGCAAAAGGATTATTCTAGCATAAATGTTCAAACTGGATACCTCCAAAGGGATAACCTCTCCAAACATACTGAGTCATAGTGCTCACAGCTTGAAGACCCTATTACAGAACAAGTTATTAAGACCCTTCGAGTTGCGGGCGTGGCCAAGATGGCGACCAGAGTGGCAGCATAAACGGCAGCTCCGCTCCCGGATGTAAAAATAATCTTGTAATCATCGCTCCCCAACTGCCCATAGGGTGGGCATCGATCCCTCCCGCTCGGGACCTCGCTAGATTGATCTATGGATGCCTGATTTGCTGTCTTTGTACCTGTGGGGAACGGGCACTGAGACCTGCAGCCTGGGCTGTGCGGTCAAGACGCGGCCTCCGGTCAAATCTGGAGGCCACCGCAAGCGTTCCCAAGGGCGGACCCAAAGGGAAACTGCATTGAACCGACACATCGGGCCATAGCGTGGCTAAAAATTTATGGCCGACTGCTACGTATGGCCTACTGTCTTGGGTGCGGAGGCTGCTCCATTAAAAAGAACGCACAAAGCGCGCAGTGGGCCCTTTGAAGCTGGCGTGTGTGCCATACTTTGCGAACATACATATGAGCATTATAATACTGCACCGCCCTCCCTAGGGAGAGTGATAGAGGTGCAGCAAGACTACGGCAAGTGCGGGGATGCTGCGTTGCACCGCGCCACCTGGGGCACAAGAAATCTAGCTCCAGGTTTCGGCCTGGTGGACTTAGGTGTGCGCAAGACCACGCGCGAGAGGCCTGACCGGTGGCACGCATCGGGCCGCGGCGGGAGTGCTGCGCCCTCCACCTCGGACTGTACCATACTAAACCCCATCCGGAGCAGAATTATGAGACGGCCCGGAGCAATGATCGTACTGTGTGGGGGATCTATGTGCGCTCCGAGGGGAGCAGGAGCACAATAGAGCTCCGAGCCTTTGTGTGGCTGAACAGAGATCCATTTTGCACTGTGAGAACTTTAAACCCCACACTGTCAGGCCAATAAACAAACAGGGCTGTACTGCGAACACACCTGAACATACACGTAGATCTGCCCACTTCTCTTCTTGCAGTGCACCGCCCGCATCGAGACTGCCTAGTACTTAGTGAAATCATCGCCACACTATGGAGTCTCGGTACTCCAGAAGTTATATTGAAATCCAACAGTATAACAGTAGTACTTTGAGTTGAGGAAGGTGCTATATGAAACCGCAACCTCTATAAACCAACGGGGTCCACTTGACCTGTGCACAGCTGGACCCTTCCCCCAACTGGCACTCTGGATATCCTCTCCTGCGTGGGATCTCACTACACATGCAACGTTTACTCTTGCCCCCTGCTGACACAGGAGGCAAATGTGAAAACCTAAGTCCACAAGAGTGCCAACGAAAACTATGGATGCATCCGCTCCCCCTCCAGATGAACAAAATGTGACCTATCAGGCATTACAAAAAATGGAAACCACCTTACACAATCATACATCGCAGTTTGAAAGGGTACTGCAGGCCATCCTCGACACTAGGACCACCCTGGAGGCGAAGATCGGCACAGTTGTGGCAGACGTAACCCTTCTTCATGCTGATCAGCACATATTATCGGATCAGGTTGTGGAGGTGGAAAAAGATTTAGCTGAGATACCTCTGGCAGTGAAAATACTTAAAGAGCAGTTGCTACATCTCACAACAGAAGTGGATAGCCTAAAACGCAGGGTGGAGGACGTGAAGGGGAGATTAAGACGCAATAATATCCACCTGGTGGTCTTCCCGGAACGAGTTGAAAGCCCTAGTGCTGAGCTGTTTTTGGAGAAGTGGCTGACGGAAACCCTGTTCCGGGATAAGGTTCCAAAGTTCTTTTCAATAGAACGTGCACACAGAATACCAGGCAGGCCCCCACCACCGGGAGCACCTCCTCGCCCCTTGATAGCTATTGTACTCAATTATCGCGACAGAGACCTTATACTACAGTTATTTCACAAAATGCACCCCGTGCGATATGAAAATGCAACAATTACAGCCTATTCTGATTTTACTGCAGAGGTCCAAGATAAACAAAACTCTTTTAATTGTGTAAAGGAGCGCCTCCGTGAACATAATATAAAGTATGTGCTGCTGTTCCCGGCTAAGCTCTGAGTACATGATGACTCTCAAATACACATTTTTACCTCACCAGAAAATGCCTGGACCTGGCTGCATGCCAAAGGGCTAGCTAGACCTGCAAATACAGACAACTCAGAGGAAGGATGGTCTTCTCCAAAGGTAAAGCGCAGGCAACAAAAGCGACAAGAGCTTAAACCCATACCCGAACAACTGATTGAGGAACGCTCTAAGTTATTGCAAGCCACGTCCAAATTTGTTTCTGACCCTCTGATGGCGTCACCCACACAAGCGGATGCTGAACCAGAGCTGGATACCCCCTCTGACTCTGTGGACTCTCCGTTGGGTCCACTTCTAACTCCGCGCTCTGCTGATGATATTTGACTTTGTTCCCCTGCCTTCCCGTTCATAAACATTATGCTGCAACATACGGCCAGGTCTTACGTCTCGTGTATAGATGGTCGTGCTCTTCAAACGTGAGGATGGGTGAGACCTTTTCCACAACTTCCTCCCCTGGGACACTCCTAATTGAGGTTTTGATCGGTGGGTTGAGTGTGACTATTCGTAGAGCCGGGAATCTGAACTCTTAACTCTCACTCACATCATGCACGCCCCGCTCCATATGGACCTGTTCTACTCGATGTCATTTAGCAGATTTCATTCTGCTAGGGCAGGTATAATGTTGTTTTGTATTGTTATTGGTAGTTTGTTTTTCTTTTTTTATAAGGCTTTTCCCTAGATGTTTATTTAGGTTAATATTATTAGCGTCTCATATTACATCTTGCCTACAGGGCGTCTTACAGTGGCCGAGCATATGGGGGCTCACGTATAATTGGCTGTTGGTCTCTGATATCTTTTGGGGTGGTTGAGGCAGGGAGCTTATGATGCACTAGTTTATTCAACTTTCATATACTCTTATGGCCACGCTAGGATGAAACCATGTCCCAAGATATAATGTGCTGACCTGGAATGTAAGAGGAATGGCAACTCCGCGCAAACAACAGCGAATATATACATATCTTAAGAGACAACAAATACATCTTGCCATGCTACAGGAAACACACCTTTCGGCTACCACACTAGCAAAAACAAGTACAAGGTGGAAGTGGCAATTGTACGGGACCAAGTCCTCGTCTTTTGCCCGTGGGGTGGCAAACTGGATAGCCCCAGGAGTACTGTATGTGATTGACGACACACAGATTGATCCAGATGGTAGATATGCGATGACGGAGGGCAGCCTGGATGGCTTGCCCTTGTCACTAGTAGCACTGTATGCTCCCAATACTAACCAATGCAGTTTCCTACACACATTGACCATGGGTATGTTCCGTGACCCAGCAACAGACAGTATATGGGGAGGGGACTTCAATTTTGTCTTCGATATCCACATGGATTGGTCATTTCCCCCACTCTCATCAGCCCTGAGCAACCGGGAATTTGCAATATGGGCAGCGAGTAATGACTTACGAGATATCTGGAGATCAGGGCATCTGACGCACCGCGAATACTCCTTTTACTCTCCCGTACATCTCTTGCATACGAGAATAGACATACTCCTTACATCATCAGCTATGACTCATAAGATACACGCCTCAGACTACCTGGCTCAAACCACATTGGATCACAGCCCGCTGAGGTTGACATTAGATAGGGGCCGACCATATACACAAATTCCCACATGGCGCCTCCAGGCGGAGGCCCTTGCCGACCCCCCTTTCGCACCGAACTCGCTCAATGCCTGACCAATTATTTTTCCCTGAACAACAGCACAACGCTCTATCGGGCTACTGAATGGGATGCCCACAAGGTGGTGGTGCGGGGCCACTGTCTGGCAGCGTCTGTAGGGGTCAGGAGAGTATTACTCAGGGAACTGAAGGAACTAGAGACCAAGGTGTGGGAGGCAGAAACGACGGTGGCCAGGGGAGAACTGACATTGGAAGAATTGAAAGAGGTGAGGGCACGTCACAGTGAGGCAGACAATAGACTGTGCAAACATGACTACAGGCACTTTATGACACGTCAGTATGCAGAAGGAGACAGATCGGGTCGGCTGCTGTCCTGGCTGGTGCACCAGACATCGCGGCCCTCACCTATATGGGCGATCCGTCTGTCTTCCGGGGCTATAATTACCTCCCAAGTGGAAATTAATGAAGCCTTCTACACATATTATCGATCTCTGTACTCACCACTCCTCCCTCGTCAAAAACACAAATGATAAACTTCTTGATGTCCACCCCTCAGCACCGCCTACTGACAGAACAAGCGGACACAATGGAGGGCCCAATTGATGCGGAGGATCTGCGTCTGGCACTGTCACAGATGGCACGCAATGAGACTCCTGGCTCAGACGGGCTCCCAATAGAACACCTAACCTCCCTAGCTCCATATCTCCTGCAGCCATTACTTCAAGTATTCAACGAAGCATATGATCGGATAGAATTACCGGACTCAATGTGTGAGGCCCTAATAGTGGTCCTCCCCAAGTCCGGTCGAGATCTGCTAGATGTCCGTTCGTATCGCCCTCTCTCTTTGCTCAACACCGACTGTAAACTATTGGGAAAGATCTTAGCGAACAGGCTTCTTCCGTTCCTACCAAGTTTGATACATGAAGATCAATCGGGGTTTATAACAGTCAAGAGCACTTTTCTAAATATTAGGAGATTGTTCCGTATCATGTATAAGGGAAATCGTGAGGATGCGGTAGCCTTATCGCTAGACATTGAAAAAGCGTTGGATACGCTAAGTTGGGAACATCTCATCGGCACTCTTGCAGCTATGGGATTTGGCCCGGGTTACATTAGGTGGATTAAAACACTATGGCAGTCGTTACAACATTGGCGGTAAAAGCCGCTTACCGCTGTGCAGAAGACCGCCAACACACCGCCGCGGCCGCGGAAAACCGCCACAGCTATTATGACCCACATTTCGGAATCCGCCAAAATTCAGACACCCACACAAGTCCGCCACACCAAAGGTCAGTGATAAACTGGCGAAAACAAAACCAACACCTTCACGCCAACAGAAATACGCCCACACTATCACAACACACCAATCCATGCAGCGGTCTTTCAACCGCGGTATTCCATTGGCGGTACACACCTCCGCGCTCAAAATACACACACATTTACAAAACACTACCACATTGGACAATTCCAAATACACACACCTGATACACATACATACACCACTCCCACACACCCAATACAATATAAAACACACACCCACATTACCCACAAACCCCTACGACCAAAAAATTCAGAAAGAAGGCCAGTGAGAGACACCACCAGCAAGAACAACAGCATCCACAGGCACACAATACCATCACCCACACAACTTCCACGCACCTCACACAACACACCACTATATATCAGCACACTGATCACCACACAATCCACCCCACACATCACCTACACCACCCCATGGCACGGCAAAGGCAGCCCAGGTTCTCGGAGGAGGAGCTCAGAGTCATGGTGGAGGAAATCGTCCGGGTGGAGCCACAGCTATTCGGAGCACAGGTGCAGCACACCTCCATTGCAAGGAAGATGGAGCTATGGCGAAGAATAGTGGACAGGGTCAACGCAGTGTGACAGCACCCAAGAAATCGGGAGGACATCAGGAAGAGGTGGAACGAACTACGGGGGAAGGTGCGTTCCGTGGTCTCAAGACACCACCTGGCGGTTCAGCGGACTGGCAGCGTACCCCCACCTCCTCACCCACAACAAACAACATGGGAGGAGCAGGTCTTGGCGATTCTGCATCCTGAGGGCCTCGCAGGAGTAGGTGGAGGAATGGACTCTGGTAAGTCAAATCTTAACTATTGCATCCCCCACCCTACCTGCATGCTATCACACACCCCCACCCTCACCCCCAGCACCCCAACTCCTCACATATGTCCCAACATCACAAACCACCCATCCCAAAACCAAGCCCTGCATGCAACAACAGAGCATGGGCACCCATCACTAAACATGCCCACTGCACATACCCATACAACCCCCATCACACAAGCTCCCACACAGGAATGCAAGCACTGGGGTACACACTCACCCACCAATTGCACACCATGACACACAGATGTAATAACCATCCTTTTATACCCCTGCAGGACCCCTACCCAACATCACCGGATAGGAGGGTCCACACATGTCCACACCACCAACAGAAGAGGCCCACAGTGATGACAGCACCTCTGTCCAACTGGATCTAGATGACCAGCCCGGCCCATCGGGGACCTCGGTTCCCCTCACACTGGCACAGGCCATCACAGACCTTCCCCCCTCTGGAAACACCAGCACAGCACCCACCCAGCGGGTCCATACCTCTGTCCCCAGGACATATCAATCAGCTGTGTGTCCACCACTACAGGGAACCCAGGATAACCCACCACCCCAACAACAACAGGGACCTGGGGGCAGTAGCAGTGGGCACACGGTCCAGGGGATGGAGGCCCAGGAACACAGGGGAACTGGGAGGGCTGCTGTGCGACAGCGGGCGGATAGGCCAATGGAACCCACTCTCCACGAGGCCCTCTCCTCCATCATGGGAGCCTACCACCAAACCCAGGAGACGATAGCAACTGTACTGGCCAAGTTTCAGGAGACCCTGCGCCTGCAGGAGGAACAGTATATGGGCTTCAGGGAGGAACTCAGAACCATCAGCTCCACCCTGGGCACCATTGTATGGGTGCTGAAGGAAGTGCTCAACACCAGGAGGGACACTGTGGCACTACAAGAAGCCCCTGACACTAGCATGGACGATGAACTGCCCACCAACTCCGCCGCCGCTAATGGACAGGACGCCCCACCACAGGACCACCACACCAGCACCCCACCCCCTGCAGAGGGAGAACCACCCCGCAAATGGTCCCTGAGATCCAGGAAAAAGACAGAACACGATGCCAAGACCCCCGCCAAGAAATGAGACCACTCTGATTGTCATCCTACTGTCGCACTTTGTCACCCTGCCCATACTGAAACTGCCCCAGCTCCACTTTCTATGACCATTTGGGCAATTCACCTGTGAGACTAATAGCTTGGACTCTGCCATGGACATTCCCCCGCCATCACTCCTCACCATTTACCCACCCCCTCCAATATTGAGCACTTAAATAAATACACTGAAAACACAAAACAATCTGCAGTCTGTCTGTGATTTCGAAATAGTATATTAGCAATTACAGTGACAAAATGCTCTTTCAATAGTAATGTCAACATACCTATGTCACACAGCTCAAGTCCATGAGGAATCAAAGCAGATGTCACACAGTGGGACCCACATCTGTGAAATCATAAGGGAAAGTGACAACTCAGTGACCATACACTGGGTGAAAAGGACCGACAGTAGAGAGGTAGCAGTGTTTAAGTACATGTAGTAGGCAGATCTGTACTCTTACCTGTGTCTCACTGGAAATATTGCTGGATCACTGAGTCCCTGTTGTTCATGTCTTCTTCTTCTGCTTCCTCGTCTTCACTATCCACAGGCTCCACAGCTGCAACAACACCGCCATCTGGGCCATCCTCCTGCAGAAAAGGCACCTGTTGTTGCAATGCCAAGTAATGAAGCATACAGCAGGCCACGATGATCTGGCACACTTTCTTTGGTGAGTAGAACAGGGATCCACCTGTCATATGGAGGCACCCTCCTAGTTCGCCCATGTGCCTCATTGTAGCGTTCCTCTGCCCTTGTCCTGGGATTCCTCACTGGGGTCAGTAACCATGACAGGTTGGGGTAACCAGAGTCACCTGCAAATGGCGAGGGACAAGTATTAGACACACACTAACCTGTAGGGTAACCCCAGACCCAGACAACCATTCCCACAGTCTTGCTTCCAGGTGCTCACCTAATAGCCACACACGGTGCCTCTGGAGTTGACCCATAACATAAGGGATGCTGCTATTCCGCAGGATGTAGGAGTCATGCACTGAGCCAGGGAACTTAGCATTCACATGGGTGATGTACTGGTCTGCCAAACATACCATCTGTACATTCATCGAATGATAACTCTTCCGGTTTCTGAACACCTGTTCACTCATGCGGGGGGGGGCAAAGCCACATGGGTCCCATCAATGGCACCTATGATGTTGGGGATATGTCCCAGGGCATAGAAATCACCTTTCACTGTAGGCAAATCCTCCACCTGAGGGAAAACGATGTAGCTCCGCATGTGTTTCAGCAGGGCAGACAACACTCTGGACAATACGTTGGAAAACATAGGCTGGGACATCCCTGATGCTATGGCCACTGTTGTTTGAAATGACCCACTTGCAAGGAAATGGAGCACTGACAGCACCTGCACTTGAAGGGGGATTCCTGTGGGATGGCGGTTTGCTTACATCAGGTCTGGCTCCAACTGGGTACACAGATCCTGGATTGTGGCACAGTCAAGCCTGTATGTGATTATGACATGTCGCTCCTCCATTGTCGACAGGTCCTCCAACGGTCGGTACACCGGAGGATGCCGCCATCTCCTCACATGTCCCCGCGGACGGTGGCTATGAAGGACAACAGCGAGCACAGAGTCAAACAACTCAGAGGTACGTACCCACAGTTTACACAGAACACCAATCATACACAAAAGGTGGCCTGTATGTGTGTTGAGTCTAGGCCTAGGTATGTGTGACGCAGTTGGAAATGAAGCCATGTGGGCCCCTGAAATGGCAGCTACCTGACCTGTAAAGTGGGACAATGGGATGTGAGGTAACTGCGCTGGCGTACACCGTCGAGGTAGGCGGTCGAAGACCGCGGTGCAATGCTGCATTGGTTAACATTGGACCCTATGGGTCCCAGGAGCCAATGACGATGTGCTCCGGGGGTGACGGTACGCACCGCTGCAGACGTGATCGACATTTTCTATCTGTTCAATCACTCGATACCTGATCTTTGACAGGAGAGGACCTACATTGCAAGTGCTGCTGTGACCTCAGTCTGGAAGAGACAATGGCTCGAGTGTCTGGGGAAAGGGCCCCTGCCTTCACATCGGAGGAGTTGGAGAAGCTCGTGGATGGGGTCCTCCCTCAGTACACGCTACTCTACGGTCCTCCAGACAAACAGGTATGTACACAGGGCGCATGTTGTATGGGCTCTGCCTGTGTGGAGAGGGCTGGATGTAAGAAGGAAGGGGGAGAGTGCTGCGTGCATGAAAGACGGTGAATGCATGTGCCACATGGCAAGGGTAGGGATGGGGGCCAATCACTTTGACGGTGCAGTTGGTATTAACTTATCTTTTTCCCCTGTACATTTCATGTAGGTCAGCGCCCACCAGAAAAAAGATATTTGGCGTGCCATCGCCAAGGACGTCCGGACCCGGTGGGTCTACCACAGACGGAGCACCCACTGCCGGAAAAGATGGGAGGACATTCGCCGCTGGAGCAAGAAGACGGCGGAGGCTCAGCTGGGTATAGCCTCCCAACGTGGGAGGGGTGCCCGTCGCACCATGACCCCCCTGATGTTCCGGATCCTGCCGGTGGCCTACCCGGAGTTGGATGGGCGCTTGAGGGCATCACAGCAGACACAAGGGGGTGAGTACACTTTCATTCTGCTGACTTTGCGCGCAGTGGAGGTGTCTGGGTAAGGGAGGTGGGCTGTGGGTTTCCCTAGGCCAGGGCGAGTTCCGTAGGCAAGGCCCCTCCGTAAGGCAGACCATGTGGCACCCCAGCCCACCTCTGCAGAGTGCCAAGTACACCTAGTCATGGCCCTGTGTCATCTATGTGTGCAGATGTCGTCCATAGCCTTGTAGACCATTTCCCAGGAATTGAACAGTGGAGCCCAAGAGCGCGGCGTAGTGCAGAGGGCTTCTGTGTCTGTCGTGTCCGCCAACGGTAGCGGTAATGCATGCACTCAACATGTCTTTCTTCTGTCTTCCCCCCTTTTTGTGGTCTCCCTGTTCTTGTGTGCATTAGCATCATCAGGCGGAGGAGCAGTGGCACCGGAGCACGAGGGAGCTGCATCCCACATGGCCCTGGAGGGCGACACTACGTAGTCTGAATTCACCAGTGGGACAGAGGGCGAGGGGAGCTCCACGGCGGGGACAGGAGCTGAGACCAGCGACACGAACTTGTCCTCTGATGGGAGCTCCCTTGTGGTGGTGTCAACATCTGTGCCCCCCACATCTACAGGTACAGCCGCCACCCCCCCCTACCAGCACCGCCCTCCAAGCAGCCCCTCAGCCTTTGCCCCGTGCCCACTCACCCAGGAGGGTGGGCATCACCTTCGCCCCAGGCACCTCAGGCCCTGCTCCAGTCACCCCTGCTGCCCTCAGTGAGGAGGCCATTGACCTCCTCAGGTCCCTCACTGTTGGGCAGTCTACCATTTTGAATGCCATCCAAGGTGTAGGGAGGCAGTTGCAACAAACAAATGCATTCCTGGAGGGCATTCATTCTGGTCAGGCGGCCCTTCACCAAGATTTTCAGACTCTGGCCTCAGCACTGATGGCAGCCATTGTCCCCGTCTCTAGCCTCCCCCCTCCAACTTCCTCCACCGACCCAATCCCCTGTACCTCAGCCTATCCCAAGCACACCTACAGACCAACATGCACACACCTCAACACCCAAGGGTAGTTCAGGCAAACATAAGCACCACACATTCCACAGGCATTCATGCAAGCATCACACACATGCAGACACACCAACATCCACTGCCTCCACTGTGTCCCCCTCCTCCTCGCCTCCCTCCTCCCTCTCAGTGACGTCTACACTCACACCTGCATGCACTACATCTACATCCACTACGTCCCTCTCCAGCACACCCACCACCACACCCCGCTCACGTGCAGTCACCACCCCCACTACCATTCACACGTCCCCTGTGTCCTCTCCCAGTGTGTCTGTGACGCCCCCTCCCAAGATACACAAACGCAGGCACACACCCTCCCAACAGCCATCCACCTCACGACAGCCTCCAGCACATGCACCTTCACCCAAAGTCACCAAACGTACACCTCCTACAACCACCACCTCTTCCTCCACTCCCAAACCCCGTCCAGCTACCCGTCCCAGTGTTACTAATAAGCTTTTCCTGGCCAGCCTTGACCTCTTTCCCTCACCTCCCCCACCCCGTACGTCTCATAGGTCCCAAAGTAGCACCTCAGTCACAACATCTCCGGGACCAGTGGTGCCTGTAGTCACCGGAATCTGGAGTGCACCGGCCACCAGGGCAGCCAGTGTGGCATGGAGCCACAGCACAGACAGTCCCCCACCTGTGAAGCATCAGAAGTTGGCCAGTGCCCGGCGGGAGAGGGGGAAGACTCCAGCCACCAAAGCCGCTCCCAGGGGTCCCGGTGGGAGTGTGGAGTCAGCTGTGACACCTTTCAAGGTGGGGAAGGGCCACAAGAAACCTGGCAAGTCTGGGAAGAGCAGCACGGCGGAGAAGACCGCCATCATCCCTGCTGCCCAGGAGGCCACCGCCAGCACCAGCCCAGCTGCCCAGGAGGCCAGCACCAGCCCAGCTGCCCAGGAGGCCACCGCCAGCACCAGCCCAGCTGCCCAGGAGGCCACCGCCAGCACCAGCCCAGCTGCTCAGGACAAGTCCGCCAGCACAAGCCCCGTTGGGCCATGAAGGACCGCCAGAAAAGGCCCGGTTGGGACATGAAGGACCGCCAGCAAAAGCTCCGTTGGGCCATGAAGGACCGCCAGCAAAGGCCCCTTTGGGCCATGAAGGACCGCCAGCAAAAGCACCGTTGGGCCATGAAGGACCGCCAGCAAAAGCCCCGTTAGGCCATGAAGGACCGCCAGCAAAGGCCCAGTTGGGCCATGAAGGACCGCCAGCAAAAGCCCAGTTGGGCCATGAAGGACCGCCAGCAAAGGCCCCGTTGGGGCATGAAGGACCACCAGCAGCTGAGAGCCTGCAATGGAGACCACCATCTCAAGCACCGCTGCACAGGGCACCGCCATCTCAAGCACCGCTGGCCCATGAGCGGCAAGGGCACTGACGCAACTGAGTCCGTCACGGGGCGAATGAAGCACTCTGGGAACAAAGCCCCCTCCAGAACCAGTGGAGAGATACATCCACTCCCTCTGTCCTTAGCAGGATGAAGCACTATTGGCACAAAGCCCCCTCCAAAACCAGTGGAGAAAGGCATCCAGTCCCTCTGTCCTTTGCAGGATGAAGCACTCTGGGCACAAAGCCCCCTACAGAACCAGTGGAGAGATACATCCACTCCCTCTGTCCTTAGCAGGATGAAGCACTCTGGGCACAAAGCCCCCTCCAGAACCAGTGGAGAAAGGCATCCATTCCCTCTGTCCTTAGCAGGATGAAGCACTCTGGGCACAAAACCCCCTCCAGAACCAGTGGAGAAAGGCATCCACTCCCTCTGTCCTTTGCAGGATGAAGCACTCTGGGCACAAAGCCCCCTCAGAACCAGTGGAGAGATGCATCCACTCCCTCTGTCCTCAGCAGGATGAAGCACTCTGGGCACAAAGCCCCCTCCAGAACCAGTGGAGAAAGGCATCCACTCCCTCTGTCCTTTGCAGGATGAAGCACTCTGGGCACAAAACCCCCTCCAGAACCAGTGTAGAAGGCATCCACTTGAGAGACTGTGGCTTTGCACTCCCCAGGATGGAACAGTGGGCAACCCACCCACTGTAGAGACTTGAGAGACTGTGGCTTTGCACTCCCCAGGATGTAACAGTGGGCAACCCACCCACTGTTGAGACTTGAGAGACTGTGGCTTTGCACTCCCCAGGATGTAACAGTGGGCAACCCACCTACTGTAGAGACTTGTGAGACTGTGGCTTTGCACTCCCCAGGATTTAACAGTGGGCAACCCACCCACTGTAGAGACTTGAGAGACTGTGGCTTTGCACTCCCCAGGATGGAACAGTGGGCAAAACACCCACTGTAGAGACTTGAGAGACTGGGGCTTTGCACTCCCCAGGATTTAATAGTGGGCAACCCATCCACTGTAGAGACTTGAGAGACTGTGGCTTTGCACTCCCCAGGATGTAACAGTGGGCAACCCACCCACTGTAGAGACTTGTGAGACTGTGGCTTTGCACTCCCCAGGATTTAACAGTGGGCAACCCACCCACTTTAGAGACTTGAGAGACTGTGGCTTTGCACTCCCCAGGATATAACAGTGGGCATGTGGCCCCCTCGTGGATTTGGCGTTGTGCACTTATCCAGCTGAGGTGCCCCCCCTTTCCCTCCCCCTGAGGTGCCTGTTTAGTTGCTGTCTGATGCCCCTGCAGTGTTCTCTCCGTCATGGTCGGGGATCTTGTGTGGGCCTCGCCCATACCGTGTGGTCCCAGTGTTCCACGGACTTTCTTAGAACACTACCTGGACTACTATGCTTGGTATATATTATGTACATGGTGTATATATATATTTCTGCCTACTTGCTTTTAATATATTACAATGGTTACACTCATTTTCTATTGTCTTTTCATCTTCCGGAGGGTTTGGGGGGTGTAACTGTGATGTATTGATATGCCTTGTTTGTGTGTTGTTGTGGTGAGGGTGGGGGTGTTGCGTGTGTGTGTCCCTGTTTTTTTCTTCCCCCTCCCCTGTGTCGTAGGTGCAGTACTCACCATGGTCTTCGCCACCGGCGTTCGTGCTCCTGGTAGAGGAGCAAGAAGATAAAGGCTGGGAAAATGTGGAGCTCTGGTTCCATGGCGTCCTCATGGAGTGTGTAGAGGTGAGCGTTTTCCCTTCGGGATTCCTGTTTCCGCCGTGTTTTTATCCGCGGTGAATCCGCCCCGGAAAAGGTGGCTGATTGGCCTGTCATAATAGTGTGGGCGATACATTGTGTTCCGCCTGTCTGTTGGAGGTGACCGCTGCGCTGTTTGTTTGTACCGGCGTGGCGGTCGGAGTGTTAAAGTGGCTGTCTTTGTTGGCGGTTTCCGCCATGGTTGTAATTCCAATCTTTTTCCCGCCGGCCTGTTGGCGGTCTTACAGCCGCTTTAACACCGACCGCCAGGGTTGTAATGACCACCTATATGCTAAACCCGCTGCCCGTGTTAAAACTGGGCAGGTCATCTCCGCTTTATTCCCAGTAGGAAGAAGAACTAGACAGGGCTGTCTGTTATCTCCTCTGTTATTTCCAATCGCTATGGAGCCACTGGCTGTCAAATTACGCATACAGATGCAGATGTGGGGCATCCCTGAATTGGATACCTACCACATTATCTCCTTATATGCGGATGATGCCCTCATATATCTACATAATCATACTGCCTCAATGGCCGAGGTGATGGCTTACCAATTGGTCCAAATCATGTATTTACCCTCTCTTTTACATGCCTACAGAACACTGGACAGCCCTACCAATCTATCCTCTGCCATGGTGCTATTCCACCTTGAAATATTTAGGTGTACAGATCTATCACTCAATGGTTGATCTCAGGGAGGGTAACATAGACAGGGTCCTGCGTTCAACCCGTGGCTCCCTTTCTTTCTGGGTATCGCTCCCCCTGTCACCTGTGGGACGTGTCGCCATAGCCAAAATGCTCATTCTTCCAAGATTCTTATATTATTTGATGACACTCCTGTTAATCCTACCGCGCTCGCTCTTTAAGGCCCTGCATTCGCTATTGACAGATCTATTTTGGGTTAGGGACAGACATAGATTGGCATTATCCAGTACACAATATCCACAAGAGGAGGGTGGACTGGCTATGCCTAATCTTGAACTATACTATGCTGCTGCCCAGCTTCAATCTAGAAAACATCGGAGAAATCTCCTTCCTCCCGCTGGTCATCCCGGCATCAACATTGTAATATGCTCTGGGGGACGCCACTGCTATGGCGGTGACGTCCTCCCCACTAGTTTGGCAGTATTGCGGTAGGACCACCAAACTCATAATTAGGCCCTTAATCTTTAAAAAGTCATGTCAATGATTTCCTACACTGAATTTTCTTTTATCATTTTGGTGTCATTTTAAAGATAAAGTATTTTCTATTGTTATAAATTGGTGTTGGATTTTAATTGTTTATTGTGTTTTACTCATTTACTGTTCTGTTGATATTAAATGCTTTACACACTTGTCTCCTAAATTAAGCCTAACTCCTCCTGGGCCAAACTTCCAAAGGATGAGCAAGGATTAATTTATTGAGACCTTGACTGGTCCTCGTGTGGGATTGTGGCCTGCTTCTAAGTGTAGTTACTTACCTCACCTTACTGATAATTCACTTTCCAACATTTATTGTTTATGAATATCAATTATTGGAACAAAGATCTTTAAAGAAGGAATGACATGTGGAATTGGCATGTGATAAAAACACTCTGCATTGTACATTACTTGCAGTGGTGCATTACAAGGATTCTACAGTATGGGTAGGGAATCTATCTTACACACACAAAATCATTGACATTGTTATCTACAACTAAAATAACAATATTATTAATCTTCATGCATCAGTTAAAATAATCATCTTATATGTTTCCATAATTTTTTGCAAAATATTTGCACAGAAAAGTTATTTTTTCCAATTGTGTTCAATTCACTGTTCACAAATTTTACAAAATTGTCAAGAAATAGCTAACAGGTGTTTCATTGCAAGGAGTTCACCATTTCATTAGGGCTGTTTAGCAATAGTGAAACACAAAACAGAAACAAACAGAACAAAAAAGAAATGAGAAATACGATTCTCCAATCACTTGCTACCATGATGTAATTATTAATCAATGTTGCCAATTTTTGAATAAATATTTCATTAGGAGGCATTTTTTTAAATATACTTTCAGACATTTTTGAACTTTTATGGATAATACGTAATGGCAACATCTGTTGGTATCCTGTTCTTAAATAGAGCAACAGCAGATTCAAGACTCATAGATTACAAAATGTGAACACTTTTATATTCAACCAGGCCTACACTGCAATTTGAACAGAATCACTTTTTTCTGTAACAAACTGTTGTCTTCCATTTCCAATTAGGTTTAAAGTAAATTAACACATTAGTAACTTACTTTTGTACTAAATGGTTTTATCACACCCAAAATGACAGATGTGTACACATTTGCAGTCCAATAATATTCTAGAAGTCAGCAGTATTAGAATCCATTACTATATTAGGTTATTAGACTACTAAAACTAAAACTGCACTAAAATAAAATTAATTATAGCTAAATAAATGTCTGCTTTTTTATAATTGGTTTCTAGATTCTCACACTCAAGTTGTAACATTCAAATATAAGGGGTGTATATACAAGAAAGTGTTGTATCAGCGATGATGCACCACTTTTCTTGCGCCCCCTAACGTCACCATGGTGGTGGCGTATTTACAATATGGCGCACTTTAGTCACAATAGAGTCAATTTATTTGACGCTATTGTGGCGCATTGGCCGGCTATCACCAAAAATGATGGCGCGAGTCCAGCAATGCTTGGGGAGGCCCATTGCAAACAATGGAAGCGTCACTCCAATGCCTGCCTTGGGCAGACATTTAAAATGATGGGGAAAATTGTGCAGTAAAATCTTGTAAATTGTACTGCTCCATTTTTCTGGGCCTCCTAATGGTGGGACACCCCCACCCCCACATACATTATGCCTGTGGAGGCATAATGTGGTACAATGAGTTACAAAGTTGTGCAATGCTTGCATTGCACCAATTTGTAAATGTTGCGCGGCGAAAAAGGCCTCTTTGACGCCGCCAAAGCATAAACAAATTATGCTAGGGCAGCACAAGGAAACACCAGGGGCCTGTAAATATGCCTCATACTGTTTTAATAGATTTCAAAGGTGATATCTGTGTAATTTTGAAAGCAAACAACAAGAAGTAAAACAAGAAAAAAAATACAACTGATGTAACTGTCTCTAAAATTAAATTGAGTAAAAAATATGATTTTAAGCTCACCTTTCAGCAACAATTTTCAAGCATCCCCAGTCTCTAGTTGATGTAACTACTCGATAAAAGACTTTATTAAAAAAAAATCTCTATGTACCCATAATAAGGTGTCATCTGTATATTTGTGTTATTTTAAAAACAAAGAACAAAGCTAGGAAAACCAGAGAAAAACTAACTCTTAATACTCATGAAAGAACACTTAGGGGGTCATTCTGACCCTGGCGGTAATTACCGCCATGGCGGAGGTCGGCGGTAGCACCGCCAACAGGCTGGCGGTGCACCGCTGGGCATTCTGACCGCGGCGGTTCAGCCGCGGCCAGAAACAGAAAGTCGGCGGTGTACCGCCGACTTCCCGCTGCCCTTGAGAATCCTCCATGGCGGCGGAGCACGCTCCGCCGCCATGGGGATTCTGACACCCCCTACCGCCATCCTGTTCCTGGCGGGTCTCCCACCAGGAACAGGATGGCGGTAGGAGGTGCCGCAGGGCCCCTGGGGGCCCCTGCAGTGCCCATGCCAATGGCATGGGCACTGCAGGGGCCCCCGTAAGAGGGCCCCACAAAGAATTTCAGTGTCTGCTTTGCAGACACTGAAATTTGCGACGGGTGCAACTGCACCCGTCGCACCTTCCCACTCCGCCGGCTCCATTCTGAGCCGGCGACCGCGGTACGGTCTTCTGGCGGTTCCCGCTTGGCGGGCGGCTACCGCCGCCCGCCAAGCTTAGAATCACCCCCTTAATTATTTGCACATGCTAGATATTGACAAAGGCAAAATTATTGCAGATTACAGATGCCCAGAGAAACTCAATTGATGCAGGGCCTGATTTAGAGTTGGCTCCATCACAGATGTGATAGGTATCTGTTCCACATTGTTTCAATTGCAGTATATCCTGTGGCATGCAAAAAAGATGAACTGGATATCAGTCAAGCTACATCAAACATACCTGACCAACAGTGATAAATGAAAATTAACAATATCCTTAACCCTTGTGAGGGCATTTTTAAATCAATGCTCATTATTTTTCCCTCATAAAAAAGGTCCTGAAAACAAACAACCTGAATCTTCCACTTTGTTTATTTTCAAAACTAAGGGCCTGATTTACATCTTGGCAGACCAGGTTACACTGTCACAAGTGAGGCAGATATCTCATCTGCCGTATTATGATTCTATTATATTCTATGGAAATTGTAACACGGCGGACAGAATAACCATCATGTTTGTGACAGAGTAACCCATCTGCCAAGACCTAAATGAGGCCCTAGGTTGCTTTGTGTTTTGTCTTTCTGATTTTAGGCTTCATGAGTTTGGCAAATGGATCTGTCTGACCGTTATGTTGGCAGTCTTGAAAAGACCACCATGCATCAGCAGTCTTCCAGACTGCCCTATCATGAGTTGCACAAACATGACCACCGGACGCCAGGCAAAAAAAGGCAGATCGCCAGCGGCATAACAACCTGGGCATAGGCCTTACAACCTCCAGCACGTCAGCGCCGCAGCCAACCACTAAGCTTATTACAATCACATAGTCGCCGTGCTGGTCCCCTTATGGTGGTCAGCCAATAGCGGTCGGGGCCATTGTGGTTCTCAGTCAGCAACGTAGCAGAAAACTGCACATAGGATGAATACAAAAACAATACAGCTGACACACATTGACCACGTGTACACACCTGCAAAGCACAGTATAAAACACAGCCCTTCACAGACCACAATCCTGTGCATTTCCCCAGCAAGACAAAGCAGCCCAAGCACCTTTCACTCTGGAGAGTATGTAGTTTAGGCACCCATTGAACAACCTGCACAAACTTTTGTCTATTCGCACTTCCCCTGTTAAGCAAGTCCCTGTCACCGTTAATTTTTTTTCCACCATGTCTCGTTCAAAATATTCTTGTTGTTCTGAAGATGAGTTAAGAATCATGGTGGATGAAATCAGAAGAGAAGGGCCACAATTGTTCGGAGCCCAAATCCAGCACACTCCTCTCAGTAGGAAAATGAAAATGGGGGACAGGATCGTCGGCAGAGTGAATGTTGTAGGCACCACCCTGCACACAAAGAAGGACACTAGGAAGAGGTGGAACAACCTCAGGGCAAGGTTCATTCCCTGGTCTCCAGGCACCAGATGCAGGCCAAGAAGACTGGTGGTGGAACTCCCAGTGCCCTATTAATATTCTTTCCCTTGGAGGAGAAGGTCTTGTCCATCCTGCATTTGGAAGGCTTGACAGGAATTTCTGGGGGAGTGAAGACTGGTAAGTTACAGCACAAAAAAGTCACAAAAATGTAATGTCATGCATGCTCACATCTCACCTTTACCCACTGTCTTGTTCACATATATTACCAACATTCAATACCCAGAGTATCCAAGTTTTAACACTGTCAGTGTGTATTATTGGACTCAACATCACAGTTACCAAAGCACATTGCATGCCATATGTCCGAGTGGGGTCTAGAAATCTCACAATATCAGAAACACAACAAGGATCCATGGTATGTCCCAAAAGGAAAATGTATACTCACACACTAATTCAGCCTACATGCAGATATGTAAAACACAACAGTTGTCCAAAGACCACTGTTTGTTAACTCACAAATGAAGTTTGCTCATCAGGGAGGATAACATTTTTATAGTGTGTGTAGTACAGCAACTCCCAGCAGACCCTGTTTCAGCAACTCCAACTTCCAGCCTAGTGTTCTCTTGTCCAAGGACCCCTCACAAATGAAGTTTACTCACCTGGGGTCATAACATTTGCTTAGTGTGTTTAGTACAGGAATTGATCTGACTGCAACTCCCAGCAGGCCCTATTTCAGCAACTCCAACCACCAGCCCAGTGCCCAAAGACCCCTATTTGCCAACTCACAAGTTAAGTGTACTCGCCTGGGGGGATACTATTGGTCAAGTGTGTGTAGTGGAGAGAGTGACCTGACTACAAAGCACAATAGGCCCTGTTCCAGGAACCAGCACAGTGATTGCATGCCTCAATACATCTGTTTGTGAACTCTCAAGTTATGTTTACTCACCTGGGGGGATAAGATTTGTCTAATGTGTGTAGTACAGGGATTGACCTGACTGGAACTCCCAGCAGGCCCTATTTCAGCAGCTCCAACCATCAGCCCAGTGGTCTCTTGTCCAAAGACCCCTGTTTGTGAACTCACAAATGAAGTGTACTCACCTGGGGTGATAATATTGGTAGTTTGTGTGCAGTAGGGAGAGTGACCTGACTGCAACTCCCAGCAGGCCCAATTTTGGCAACTCCAACCACAAGCCCAGTGTCCTCTTGTCCTAAGACCCCCGTTTATAAACTCACAAATTAAGTTTACTCACCTGGGGGGATAGCATTGGTCAATTGTATGTAGTAGAGAGAGTGACCTGACTGCAACACGCAGTAGGCCCTATTCTAGTAACTCCAACCACCAGCACAGTGGTCAGATGTCCCAAAAAATCTGTTTGTTAACTCTCAAAGAGGTTTACTCACCTTGGGGGATAACATTTGCATAGGCTGTGTAATACAGGGATTGACTTGACTGTAAATTCAAGCAGGCTCTGTTTCAGCAACTCCACATACCAACACAGGGGGTCATTCCGACCCCGGCGGGCGGTGGGCACCGCCCGCCGGGCGGAAACCGCCCAAACACCGCCCCGCGGTCAGATGACCGCGGGGGGCATTCTGACTTTCCGGCAGGGCCAGCGGGCGATCTGCAAAAGATCACCCGCCGGCCCAGCGGGAAAGCCCCAGCAAAGATGAAGCCGGCTCCGAATGGAGCCGGCGGATTTGCTGAGGTGCGACGGGTGCAGTGGCACCCGTCGCGATTTTCAGTGTCTGCCAAGCAGACACTGAAAATCTTGCTGGGGCCCTGTTAGGGGATCCCTGCACTGCCCATGCCAGTGGCATGGGCAGTGCAGGGGCCCCCAGGGGCCCCACGACACCCGTTCCCGCCAGCCTCTTCCTGGCAGTGTAAACCGTCAGGAACAGGCTGGCGGGAAGGGGGTCGGAATCCCCATGGCGGCGCTGCTTGCAGCGCCGCCATGGAGGATTCCTTTGGCCAGGGGAAAACCGGCGGGAAACCACCGGTTTCCCTTTTCTGACCGCGGCTTTACCGCCGCGGTCAGAATTGGCCAGGAAGCACCGCCAGCCTGTTGGCGGTGCTTCCGTGGTCGTTGGCCCTGGCGGTCAATGACCGCCAGGGTCAGAATGACCCCCACAGTGTTCTCTAGTCCAAATACCCCTGTTTGACAACTCACAAATGAAGTGTACTCACCTGAGGGGATAACAGTGGTCAAGTGTGTGTAGTAAAGAGAGTGACCTAACTGCAACTCCCAGTAGGCCCTGTTTCAGCAACTTCAACCACCAGTCCAGTGTTCTCTTCTCCAAAGACCCCTGTTTGTCAACTCACAAAGGAGGTGTACTCACTTCAGAGTGAGCAAGCACAGATTGTGCTCAAATCAGAGACGTTTATGCCAGCCTAGCTCCATTTTGACTTGCTGACCCAAGATTAAACTATTGAGGACAGGAAGGACACCTTACCCAGTGTGTGCAACAAGTATCCCTAAGGTCTCAAGATGCATCACCAGATTGGCAGTAGCAGCAGACACATTGACACAGCACCGTGCACATGATGATTTCAGTCCTGGGTCTATCTGCATCACACTCAACTAGGCCTCCAAATAGTCAAAGCCATATTTTTCCTCTCTACTGTGTTGGCTGAACTGGTGGCAAGATGTCATTTTTAGGCCATCCTCTGCAGTGAAACTGATCTGCACATCTCAGCAGCAGGTTGAATCAAAATGAGTTGGCACGCTTCACGTCATGTCAATTCACCCAATACCATGGTGTGAGAAAAGGACTCTTTTTGCATGGTTAGCCCCCACTTTTTGTCTAATGTTGATGTGTTCTAGAGGTTGGTAGTGCCCAGCCCCCCTGCTAACCAGGTTCCCTGAGCCAGAGCTCTTTCACTAAATCTGTTGTGATGCTTGGCACAATTGGATACACTCTTAAATATCACTATAGGTCCCTAGTAAATGGGTACCCAATTACTCAGGGCATGAGATATTAAGAGTAGGCCCCTGAGGGCAACAGCACTGATTGTGCCACCCTCTAGGGCCCTGCACCCAGATGCATCCAGCACTGCCATTGCAGGGTGAGTGTACTGGGGCAAACCTAAAAAGACAAACTCGACATGGCATATTCCCTGTGTGCCCTGTCCACCCTACACTGCATATGTTATGGGTAAGTCACCCCATAGCAGTCCTTACAGCCCTAAGGCAGGGTGCACCATACTATAGGTGAGGGCATCATTGCATCTCCTGTGGCCTTGCCAAACTGGGGACATGGTGAGTGAACAGAGCAGACATTTTAAGTACATGTACTAGACATTGGTCAAACACGGATTCCCCAGCTACATGATGGCCACTCTGTACCCTGGGTTGTTTGGTATCAACCAACTCAGAATATTAAATCCAAACTGGTACTAGTATTGGATTTAACCCTAAATGCACCCAAGGGTCACCATAGAGGTGCCCCTGCAAAAGCTAACCCTAACTGGCAGAGTTGCTGACTGGTTCCATCCAGCCTGCCACTCCAGACAGCCAATATACAAACCTGGGGGAGAGCCATGGCTCTCTAATTTGTCAGACAAGGCCCTTCCAGTGTGGAGGAGCTAACTCCCGCTCCCTCAGGAATGTGCAGCACCATGGTGGTGAGCTTCAAAGGGCTACAGCCCCTACAATCTGAGCCTCCAGGCCTGCTGCAAGCAGCAGAAGTCTTCCCCCCTTGCAAACCCACACTTTTGGTGGGAGCAAAGGTGGGAAACCAGACAAAGGGTAGACAGAGTGGCCTCACTGAGCATGCACCACCCCTAGGGGCTTGCAGGCATAGTGGATCCTCCATCTCATTTTCTTCCATGTTGGATGCCATGAAAATATCCAATAGGGTTTAGGGAAGTGACCCTTCCCACGGGAAGTGGTCACTATAGTGGGTGTAGCCACCCAAGGGTAAGTGTCCCATTGAACACTACCAGGTTCACCCTTAAATACCTACTAAATTAAGTATTTAGTGGGCTCCCCTAGACCAAGAAATTAGTATCATCTGGAAGAAAAGAAGACAGCATCAAGGACCTTGCCACGAAGAGAAAAGAGGACCTGCTGCACCAGAAGAGGCTCAAAGACCCCTTCTTGCTGCACCAGTGTCCCAACAATCACCAGTGCGGAGGATCTGACCACTGGACTGACCTCAAAAGACCCCAAGGACCTCCAGGCTTTGCAAATATCCCAAGAACTTTGTCCTGAGCTGAGGCACCACTCAAGAAACTACAGGAACCTGCAAACCGGTGAGGGACACTTCACCAACCAGATGAGATCTCTGCAACCGGAAGTCGCAGCCAGACCTGATGACACACCAATGACAGCCCAGACATGACCAGCAACTGTGCCCTGTTTGGTGGTACAGCACACTCCGGTGGCCGAGTTGTGGCAATACCCCAGGTAATGACCAGTGCACACAGAACCTCATTGGCAACAGCTCCCCTAGAGCTGCAACTGGACCAGGAGGAAGCCCCAGTCAAGGGACTTCAGTGACACCCTGGACCTCCCACCAGAGCACCCATGACGACTTGTGCGACTCCCAGAAGAAGACTCACCAACAGCTACAAAGGGTCCCCTTGTGCACACCATCCAATACCTACAAAACACCCTGTACCTGGCCTCCCTGAGCCTTGGATCATGGGATTTGCTGTGTGCCCCAGGTCCTCAATCCCTTCCAACCTCAACAGCCCCAGGGGACCCCCAAGCACCCACCTTAAACTTGCAAAGGAGTTCCTTTTCCAAGTGACTCTTCCAGGTGGCCCTGTGTCTGTGCCAACAGATTTTCCAAGGCTTTTCCTGTCAGAACGGAGGCTCTCCAGCTGGCACAGTGTGCCCACCAACCACTCTGGCCACCCTCCAAGAGCAGAGATTGGTAACCCAAATGTGTGATTTTTAATGCATTTTAAAGGTGGCTGTGCATTGAACCTAATGGTGCATAATTGGGCACAGAAAAACTAACTTTATTAGAACTTCAAAAAGTTATAACTTAAAAAGTACTTAATGTAGTCTGAAGATCTTGGTCTTAAAATGTATACAAAAGTCTGAAGTATTTTTATAAATTCTGGTTTTGAGTTATTTATTGAGTGTGTGGTGCATGATTACATTTGTGAGTACAGCAAATACTTAGCACATTTCCTGGATTAGCCTAACTGCCTGACCAGCTACCTAAAAAATTGGAGCATTAGGTTGTCTAACTTTTATTTCTGGAAACCAACGTGTGGTTGCCTGGACTCACTGCATAGTGTGCTTGGTTTTGCACACTACATAGAGGGCCAGCCTCCTACACCTGGTAACTTGCCACAATTGGATCACACCCAGTAACAATGTACGTTTTACATCCGCAGGTGGATCTGCCACTGGGCACACAGAGGCCACAGAACTGACTGCCACTAACCCCCTGGAAGAAGCCCTCAGTTTTGACAACACTCCTAGATGACCATGGAGGACGGTTCTAGCACATCTAGGAAACCTGGTCAGATGGCAAAATTAAGTCTCACTGTACCCACAACATCACCTCCCAGCCCTGTTGCTTCAACATACCAGGCAACCATTTTCCCCCCAACCTGTGCCACAAATACAGTGTCTACCATCAGGTGCCCCCAGTCCTGGATCCTGAGATGCAGTGCAACACTTAGGACTCTGAGGGTCTAGGAACAAGTTGGAAAGGTCTCCCTGTGGCAAGGGCACAGGCCCGTGTGGATAGGGTGCATAGGAGGGATGCTATGGGCCAGCAGGGTGAGGCCACTGGGGCTGATTTTGGCCAGGACACCATCAGCCACAATATTTGGGGTCTTTCAGGAGCCCAAAGATGTGATGGGCCAGGTGTTGACCAACCTCCTGGAAATCAAGCAGCTACAGAGTGACATGCATAGCGGCGTGCGGGAACAGATGGAGGCCCACAATAACAATGCGGCTTCCCTATCAGGGGTTTTGAGGGTCATACATTCCACCCCGAGCAGGGTTCTTCAACACTAGTCTACACCTTGTTTTGGCTCATCAACAGCAGGCATCAACATAGGTGCCAGCCACTGTAAGGGAGGCCCTGCCAGAAGAACAACACGACCCAGACACCCCTGACTCTAGTAGCAGATCCTCCCCCATGCAAGTGAGAATGTCCAGCAAAGAATCCAGGAGGTGCGGATGCTAGACACCCGCCACTGCCAGTAATAACACTCTCCATTAAGGACCTCCTTTGTCTGTTACACATTCTCTCTCGACTGATCCTGAACCACCTACCATTTCCAATGCCAGGAGTACTCTGGACTTTGGACTCCCAATGTCCGGCATCTACATTGATTTCATTCACCATGACTGACCCCTTTCACTGACTCTTTGTCGGCTAATTTTGATTTCATATTTAGCCATGTAGATATGTCAGACCATGTAAACCATAAAATGATGAACTAAGCTACTTGTTCAAGATGGGATATGTTGCATGTACAACCCTGCCACAGAAACACATACATACAAGGGTCTGGTCAAACTAAACATGCTATTAGTGTTCAGCACATAGGCTGTTAATACGTATTGTCTATGGACATCAAAAATGATTGACTTATACTGCGTAAACCAAAATACAAATAGATGGCAGTACAACAGTCCCTGATCAAAGGTCAGTCATAATCCAATGTCCATGCATTTGCTGGTATGACACAAACATATGTCAGATATGTGGCACAGACACTGTGGCCTGCAATGATGAAACACGTGTACAGCTATATACAGGTCACACAATAAAAGTATTTATCCAATGTGAAGGAAAAATGACTTGGTCAACAGCCAGGACTACATATTTTCATACCCACATGAAGATGTCATCGTGAAGGTACCTGTCCAATGAACAAAACAAGGAGTATAGGCTTTAAATCTTACATATGACAGAAATCACATAGCAAGCATCTGGAAAACAAAGTACATTGCAAGGAAACTGATACAAAACAAAGCAACATCATCCAGGTGGGGATTTGTCAAAAGCTATCTTACCAAGCAGCCTTTGGAATCCGCATCTTAGCTGTAAAAAAGTCAGCTCCTTCCTCCTCACTACTGTCATCCTCAATTGGCATTTCTGGATTCTCACCCGGTGGCTCACCCAGTGGCACAGCAGGCTCACCCTCCACAGGGTGATGTTGTGGAGCATGGAGCATGCAGCATGCCAGAGTGATCTGACACACTTTCCTGGGTGAGTAGAGGAGGACTCCACCAGTCTTGTCCAGAGACATAAATCTGGCTTCAGGAGCCCAAAAGCCCATTCAACTGCCTGCCGTGTTATTACAGGGTCATCATTGAAGGGGATTTCCCTTGGCATAGTTGGTTTCCTCAGAGGCATCAACAACCAAGGGCAGTTTGGATATGCTGAGTCTCCTGTTAAGTAATGGGACGTAATTGCAACAATGGGTCACTTCAACTTCATGATTGGAGCACCCGAATTGCTCACACACAATCAGGGCAGACGTGACTTATCAACCTGCCGGGCCATCTGTAAGTGCAGTTGTGACTTCAGCTAGGATATGGTGCTGTTCTGCATTATAAAGAAATAATATGCTGATCCAGGAAAACCGGCACACACATTTGAGATGTAGAGACCTGCCAAACAGACAAGTTGCACTTTGATCGAATGGCGGTTCTTTCTGTTGTTATAGATTTGTTCAATGGCCTGTGTGGCACCAAGCCAACATATGTGCCATTGGTGGCCCCCACCACATGTGGTAGGTGGGAAAACCATAAATCTCAGTCTTGACATTGTCTAAATCCTCATGTCGGGGGAACCTGATATAGCTGTCAATGTGTTTTAACATTTCTGAGAGGAAACCCTTCAACATCAGACTGAATGTAGATTGGGTCATACTAGCACATTGGGCCACTTTGGAAGGACCCTGAGGTCAGGAAGTGCAATACTGACATGGCTTATACAATGGGTGATATGCAGGTTGGCTTACTGTTAGCTGGCATCACGTCTGCCTCCAATTGATGGCATAAATCCACTATTGTTTGCCTATCCAGGTGGTATAACTAGATTATGTGCCATTGCTGCATGGTCTGAAGGTCTGACAGTGGACGGTAGATAGGAGGTTGTCACATCCTCCCGCCCTTAGGGTACCTGTGTGTGACAATACATGATATGTAACTTTAGTCGGTGTGTCCACGGCAACATACATGATGCATGCCAACAATATCATGTGACAAAGCATTTCTGACTGAATAGACGTGACACACAGTACACATCCCAGCTGGCAACTACAGAAGGGTCACATGTGACCCCCATGGTTGTTGACACATGTGTCACAACATGAAATTGTGTGAAACTCAACTATCTACTACAGAATTGCCCCTCGAAATGTGACTGTATTTTCCAAAGGCCAAAAATACCATTTGCGGTGGTGGACTCTGCACAACCGTCATGTGCCATCTGTACCCTACAACATGCTATATTGGTGATTCTGTAGTAGGTCCTACATAACAAGACAGAATAGGAATGTTTGTGATGCTCCAACATTTACTTTGTAGGTGTGACACAGTTTACAAAACCGTATACAATATTTCAGGCTGTCATAATGGCGGATGCCTGACCTACTCCACTAGACATCAGGAACTGCCCAAGAAAGTCAGTGGAAGTCGCCTGCGCAGTAGGCGGTTCCAACTGCAGTGGACACATCCATAGGCTTATGGTATTACCTGTGGTGGTTGTGGCCCAATGGCTGTGTCTGTCGGCGGTGATGACCTCATATGTGGCAGACGTGACCGCCATGTTCTGCAGATTAACTCACTTGACACTTAACACTGCTGCCAGCAAGACCTCCACAACTGGAGCTGCTGTGTGACACTTCTGGAAGAAATAATGACACATCCAGCAGGTGATAGGGCCCCTGCCTTCTCTCCAAAGGAGCTGGAGAGTCTTCTGAATGAGGTCCTTTACCTGTATGGACAGCTCCATGGCTCACCAGAGGAAAAGGTCAGTACCTCATGTGCACAATTGACTCTGTTCAACACCATCCCTTCCCTCCCCACAGGCTACAATATTTCCCTGTGTGCCAGTTAGACTTCTTGTGTGCCTGTTGTTGCAGTCTGTGTGGTATCAATGGGATGTACATGGTGCCGGTATTGATGACCAGTACTATATGTTGTGTTCATTAACGTTGTGTTGTGGGGGGCGTGGCCTGCAGCTGATGAAGCTGCACGCTTAGCGCAATGCTCCGGGGCCGAGAACGGGGCCCAGCCTAATTAATAGCAGTAACAAAAGCCCTGTGCGGACAGCAAGATACAACCCCGGAATCGGGAAATCGCCGGCCAAAGTAGAAACAACGCCTGTAAAATCCGACCAGTAACAGATGAGAAATCTGCGTGTTCTCTCCGCGACCGCCGAGAGCTAAGATGGCGGCCGCGCCAGAGTACCAGCTCCGCTGAGTCGTCATGTCGGAGCAAAGAGGACGGAAGCCCTGCATCCGCGGGCATTGCACCCCTGCCCTCCAGAGCGATCCCGTAGTGTCGGTGGGCCCCTTGCTCCCCTGGGGAGAGCCGGTGAGTGGAGAAACGGACGAGGAGGAGCAGCGTAGTGGTGCGGGTGGGCGAGAACGGGACTGCCAGCCCGGCCATGACCAGCGATACTCGGCTGATTCCATGGCTCAGAACTCCGCAGTGGTGAGGAACGGCGGGCAGCACAAGAGATCCCCCCACGGGCCCTGAGGTGGGGGACTCAAGAAAAAGGCAAGCTCGGGCCCCTGGACGGGACTCTCCCCGCCCATGCATACCCTTCGGGGGAGAACTACCCTGGGGAACATCAGCTCCCTTCGATGAAGAGGGGGGAGTGTGTTTGCCAACCGCCCATTGACCAGCACTTGCTCGTTCCACCCGGGACGCGAGTGCATGTGAG
This sequence comes from Pleurodeles waltl, assembly GCF_031143425.1. Lineage (NCBI taxonomy): Eukaryota > Metazoa > Chordata > Amphibia > Caudata > Salamandridae > Pleurodeles > Pleurodeles waltl. The sequence continues at coordinate 1,065,278,354 of NC_090437.1, forward strand.
TTCCTGGCCCTCTCTCCCGCCCACCCGGGGACGCTGGGCACCCAACTAGAGCCCAAATAAAACAGAAGGAGGGGAGAGACCTGGTCCCCCCTTGCAGCAATAAAACTTCCCCAGCCCTGGTGCTTGCCGGTGTAATTTGGGGGCAGCGAGGAGGTTGTCCTGTGGAAATCTCAGAGCAAAGAACTCCAAAACTCGACAGCCGAGGACACCTCCCTTCATGAAAATACAACAGGAGTAAAAATGGGTAACCCCAAAAAGAGCGAGGAACAGAACCTAGATGACAGTCTCCAAATTCAAATTCTCAAGACCGTACAACACAACAGGAGACCATTCTGGACAAGGTCCTTCAGGTCATCAGGGAATCCCGCGAAGCACTTGAATGAAAAATAGATAACCTAACAGTAGATCTATCATTATTGCGGAATGACGACTGTAGGCTTAGAGAGAGAGTGGGAACGAACAAAAAGACTCTTGCATTAGTGACATCAACACAGAAATCCTCATCAACGGAACTTACTGAACTTACATCCCGGGTCAAAGCCTTGGAAACCAGAGCAGAAGAGGCCGAAAACCGCGCCCGTAGGAGCAACCTTAGACTGATCGGGGTGCCGGAGGGGGTGGAATCTTCAGCAGCAAATATGGAATCCTTCCTGGAAGATTGGCTCAAAGAAACAGTGGCCCCAAGGGCCTATCGGCATTCTTTGCAATAGAAAGAGTCCATTGAGTACCCAGCAGGCTTCCCCCCCCCCCCGGAATGAGACCACGACCTATAGTGGCAAAACTATTACATTATAAAGACAGAGATTACATCTTATCGCAATCCCGCTTAAAAGGTGAAATTACATTAAATAACCAGCGAGTTAAGATTTTCTGGGATTTCACTAGAGGAACACAAGCGCAAAGGGCCTCCTTCAATGACCCCAAACGAGTCCTACGTGAAAATGGTATAAAATATGCAATGTTTTCCCGGCCAAACTCAGAGTGGTGTATGAAGGCAAAACGCATTTTTTTTCATCACCGCAACTGGTACGGGAATGGCTAGAATCCCTGAACATAGCCACCCCAGACCCCCAACCCAGAGCCCCCCGCACACCTGGCAGGAAACGTAGCAGATCCACCAAATGAATCACAGAGGTCGCCCCTCCAAGGCACCAAACTCTCCAAGAAATGCACAAAGCACTGGACGCTGCAGCAGCACTGAGCGGAGGAATTCGCCCCCTATCCCAGACCTCTGGTAACATCTCGGATCATGACTTGAGCTGCGGGGGCTCTTCGATTTCATCTCTGGACACCCTCATCAGTTTGCCAAAAGTGACCCCGAGATCATCGTAAGAAATTATTTGACCCTTTACTGAGCGAGCTGGAAAAGCCGTGAGTATCGATACGAACATAATCAGTCTGTAATACTTAGCAGGTGAAGAAATCACCAAACTGCTGAATACAACACTGTAGGAAGTTGGCTCTGTATGCACTATTTCAAAGTAAGGAATAGTATGCACAGAGTCCAAGGGTTCCCCTTAGAGGTAAGATAGTGGCAAAAAGAGATAATACTAATGCTCTATTTTGTGGTAGTGTGGTCGAGCAGTAGGCTTATCAAAGGAGTAGTGTTAAGCATTTGTTGTACATACACATAGGCAATAAATGAGGAACACACACTCAGAGACAATTCCAGGCCAATAGGTTTTTGTATAGAAAAATATCTTTTCTTAGTTTATTTTAAGAACCACAGGTTCAAATTCTACATGTAATACTTTGCATGAAAGGTATTGCAGGTAAGTACTTTAGGAACTTTGAATAATCACAATAGCATATATACTTTTCACATAAATCACATATAGCTATTTTAAAACTAGACACTGCAATTTTCACAGTTCCTAGGGGAGGTAAGTAATTGTTAGTTCTTGCAGGTAAGTAAACCACCTACGGGGTTCAAGTTTGGGTCCAAGGTAGCCCACCGTTGGGGGTTCAGAGCAACCCCAAAGTTACCACACCTGTAGCTCAGGGCCGGTCAGGTGCAGAGTTCAAAGTGGTGCCCAGAACGCATAGGCTTCAATGGAGAAGGGGGTGCCTCGGTTCCAGTCTGCCAGCAGGTAAGTACCCGCGTCTTCGGAGGGCAGACCAGGGGGGTTTTGTAGGGCACCGGGGGGGACACAAGTTAGCACAGAAAGTACACCCTCAGCAGCACAGGGGTGGCCGGGTGCAGTGTGCAAACACACGTCGGGTTTTCAATTGGAATCAATGGGAGACCAAGGGGTCTCTTCAGTGATGCAGGCAGGCAAGGGGGGGCTCCTCTGGGTAGCCACCACCTGGGCAAGGGAGAGGGCCTCCTGGGGGTCACTCCTGCACTGGAGTTCCGATCTTTCAGGTCCTGGGGGCTGCGGGTGCAGAGTCTTTTCCAGGCGTCGGGATCTGGGAGTCAGGCAGTCGCGGTCAGGGGGAGCCTCGGGATTCCCTCTGCAGTCATCGCTGTGGGGACTCAGGGGGGGCAACTCTGACTACTCACGGTCTCGTAGTCGCCGGGGAGTCCTCCCTGAAGTGTTGGTTCTCCACAAGTCGAGCCGGGGGCGTCGGTTGCAGAGTTGCAAGTCTCACGCTTCTGGCGGGAAATGCAGTTGTCTTTAAGTTGCTTCTTTGGAAACAAAGTTGCAGTCTTGGGTGAACAGGGCCGCTGTTCTCCGGAGTTTCTTGGTCCTTTTAGAGCAGGGCAGTCCTCTGAGGATTCAGAGGTCGCTGGTCCCGGGGAAAGCGTCGCTGGAGCAGTGTCTTTAGAAGTGGGGAGACAGGCCGGTAGAGCTGGGGCCAAAGCAGTTGGTGTCTCCGTCTTGTCTGCAGGGTTTTTCAGCTCAGCAGTCCTCTTCTTCTTAGGTTGCAGGAATCTGAGTTCCTATGTTCTGGGGAGCCCTTAAATACTAAATTTAAGGGTGTGTTTAGGTCTGGGAGGGCAGTAGCCAATGGCTACTGTCCTTGAGGGTGGCTACACCCTCTTTGTGCCTCCTCCCTGAGGGGAGGGGGGCACATTCCTATCCCTATTAGGGCAATCCTCCATCTGCAAGATGGAGGATTTCTAAAAGTCAGAGTCACTTCAGCTCAGGGCACCTTAGGGGCTGTCCTGACTGGCCAGTGACTCCTCCTTGTTTTTCTCATTATCTGTCCTGGACTTGCCGCCAAAAGTGGGGGCTGTGTTCAGGGGTCAGGCATCTCCACTTGCTGGAGTGCCCTGGGGCATTGTAACACGAAGCCTCAGCCCTTGAGGCTCTCTGCTAGGTGTTACAGTTCCTGCAGGGGGAGGTGTGAAGCACCTCCACCCAGAGCAGGCTTTGTTTCTGTCCTCAGAGAGCACAAAGGCTCTCACCGCATGGGGTCAGAAACTCGTCTCTCAGCAGCAGGCTGGCACAGACCAGTCAGTCCTGCACTGAACAATTGGGTAAAATACAGGAGGCATCTCTAAGATGCCCTCTGTGTGCATTTTTTAATAAATCCAACACTGGCATCAGTGTGGGTTTATTATTCTGAGAAGTTTGATACTAAACTTCCCAGTATCCAGTGTAGCCATTATGGAGCTGTGGAGTTCGTTTCTGACAGACTCCCAGACCATATACTCTTATGGCTACCCTGCACTTACAATGTCTAAGGTTTTGCTTAGACACTGTAGGGGAATAGTGCTCATGCACCTATGCCCTCACCTGTGGTATAGTGCACCCTCCCTTAGGGCTGTAAGGCCTGCTAGAGGGGTGACTTACCTATGCCACAGGCAGTGTGAGGTTGGAATGGCACCCTGAGGTGAGTGCCATGTCGACTTAGTCATTTTCTCCCCACCAGCACACACAAGCTGGCAAGCAGTGTGTCTGTGCTGAGTGAGGGGTCCCTAAGGTGGCATAAGACATGCTGCAGCCCTTAGAGACCTTCCCTGGCATCAGGGCCCTTGGTACCAGTGGTACCAGTTACAAGGGACTTACCTGGGTGCCAGGGTTGTGCCAATTGTGGAGACAATGGTACATTTTAGGTGAAAGAACACTGGTGCTGGGGCCTGGTTAGCAGGGTCCCAGCACACTTCTCAGTCAAGTCAGCATCAGTCAAAAAGTGGGGGGTAACTGCAACAGGGAGCCATTTCTTTACACAAGCCCCCCCCCAGCCCACAGGCCAGGAGACTCAGCCAAAGCTGGGAGAGTCTTCCTAGTCTGTCAGGCGAGGAAGAGTAGAGGAAATAGGCTGGTTTGTTTCAGGGCCTACTCTGCCTTACATCCTCCTGTTCAGGTCATTCCCTCTGGGGAACTGACCCACTTCCACAGTGATAGGACCTAGTCTGAATTGCCTCTTGTCTGTGCTTTTAATGTCTTCACCCATTCTCTCTATTTTGGGGTTAGAGGTATCCACCTCTGCTAATCTTATCTTAGCCAGGGTCACCCCTAGCTTACCCAAAGAGGTTACCCAGAGCTGGAGTAACCCCACCATGACCAACAGGGTCAGGGTGCCTAACTTGCTATTTGGCAAGGGGTCAGACCACCATGCCAAGGATAGTGCAGCCATAAAGGCTAACACCCAGCAGAGGCCACTGACAGCTGTCAGTGCCCAGAACCACAACTTTAGCTCTTCACCTACAAGGGAAGGGGCTAAGTTACAGGCTTCTTTGGGTTCAGGGTGCCTGTCTGCTGTATTAGAGTGGGGAGTTACCACATCTTGTAGTAAACACCCTTCTTCCACTCTTTCTTCTGTTAGCTGAGGAGCCACCCACTCAGGCTTAACAGTTGCCTGACTAGCCAGGACTTCTTGTGGGTCAGGTTGGACGTTACCAGTGCCACTTGTGGAGTTCTCCCCTACTGGAGCAGAATCTCCTTGGCTTGCTGGAACCTTGGCTATAGGTTGTCCACCCTTCCTACAATGTTTTCTTTTCTTTTTCTTCTGGAGCCTACTTGCAGTTACTGCAGAGGCAGCACCTCCAGAATCCTTGGGAGAGGACTGGCACTGGACCAGTTCCTCTCTTGGGCTCTGACTAACCTCTGAGTAGTCATTTCCAAGGAGACAATCAAGGGGGAGGTCTGTACTGACTACCACCCTTCTCCAGCTAAAAGTCCCACCCACTTCTATGGGCACAAAAGCCACAGGCCTATCAGTGACCCTGTATGGGCTAGCTCTTACTCTGGCAGTCTCACCTGGGATGTACTGGTTTGAGAACACCAGCCTGTCATGCACAATAGTGTGACTGGCACAAGTGTCTCTCAGGGCCGTGGCTGGTATTCCATTCACCAGTAGGTGGTGGAAGTGTCTACTTCCCTCTGGAATCTCCAACTCACCTGTTGGGCCCTTTTTCCAGTTGAAGGCTATGAAGACCTCCTCATCTGAGGAGTCATCCCCAATGGCTACACTGGTCACCCCTGGGATTTTGCTAGGGGGTTTGTTTTTGGGACAAGAAGTGTCCTTGGTGTGGTGCCCTGTCTGTCTACAGTTTTGGCACCATGCCTTAGTGGCATCCCAGTTCTTACCCTGTTACCCACCTTTGTTTTGGGTTGTGTCTAGGGGACCACCCACCTGGTATGGTTTTTGGGGGCCTTCAGATGACTCTTTTTCTTTGTTTCTAGTGTCACCCACTTTCTCCTGGGGAGGCTTTGTAACCCCTTTCTTTTGGTCACCCCAGTGGAAGTTTTGGTTACCCTAGTCTTGACCCAGTGGTCTGCCTTCTTTCCCAATTCTTGGGGAGAAATTGGACCAAGGTCTACAAGATACTGATGCAATTTTTCATTGAAGCAGTTACTTAAAATGTTATCTTTCATAAACAAATTATAAAGCCCAACATAGTCATGCACTTCATTTCCAGTTACCCAACCATCCAGTGTTTTCACTGAGTAGTCTACAAAATCAACCCAGGTCTGGCTCAAGGATTTTTGAGCCCCCCTGAACCTAATTCTATACTCCTCAGTGGAGAATCCAAAGCCCTCAATCAGGGTACCCTTCATGAGGTCATAAGATTCTGCATCTTTTCCAGAGAGTGTGAGGAGTCTATCCCTACACTTTCCAGTGAACATTTCCCAAAGGAGAGCACCCCAGTGAGATCTGTTTACTTTTCTGGTTGCACAAGCCCTCTCAAAAGCTGTGAACCATTTGGTGATGTCATCACCATCTTCATATTTAGTTATAATCCCTTTTGGGATTTTTAGCATGTGAGGAGAATCTCTGACCCTATTTATGTTGCTGCCACCATGGATGGGACCAAACCCCATCTCTTGTCTTTCCCTTTCTATGGCTAGGAGCTGTCTCTCCAAAGCCAATCTTTTGGCCATCCTGGCAAACAGGAGGTAATCTTCACTGAGGCTATCCTCAGTGATTTCAGAGGTGCTGGCCCCTCCTGTGAGGGAAGCAGCATCTCTGACTATCACAGTTGGAATCAGGGATTGAGGGTCCCTGATCTCCCTAATTAGGACTGGAAGGGGGGAATTCTCCTCCAAGTCACTAACATCATCCTCTAGGGTGTCATCCTCAGAGGGGTTGGCTTTTTCAAACTCTGCCAAAAGCTCCTGGAGCTGTTGTTTGGAGGGTCTTAAGCCAACTGGGATTTTCATATTTTTGCAGAGAGACCTTAGCTCCCTCATCTTAAGATGGAGGTAAGGTGTGAGGTCGAGTTCTACCACATTCTCTTCTGCACCAGGCATTATGTTTCTAAAAGTTTAAATACTTTTTAAGAATCTAAAACTATTTCTAGAACTTAATTCAAACTTTCACAAAACTTTTAAACTCTAAAAGAAATGCTAACAGGGACTAACACAAGGCCCTAGCAGGACTTTTAATTTTTTTTTTAAATAGTTCAAATTGCAAAAATCTATTTCTAATGACAATTTTTGGAATTTGTCGTGTGATCAGGTATTGGCTGAGTAGTCCAGCAAATGCAAAGTCTTGTACCCCACCGCTGATCCACCAATGTAGGAAGTTGGCTCTGTATGCACTATTTCAAAGTAAGGAATAGTATGCACAGAGTCCAAGGGTTCCCCTTAGAGGTAAGATAGTGGCAAAAAGAGATAATACTAATGCTCTATTTTGTGGTAGTGTGGTCGAGCAGTAGGCTTATCAAAGGAGTAGTGTTAAGCATTTGTTGTACATACACACAGGCAATAAATGAGGAACACACACTCAGAGACAATTCCAGGCCAATAGGTTTTTGTATAGAAAAATATCTTTTCTTAGTTTATTTTAAGAACCACAGGTTCAAATTCTACATGTAATACTTTGCATGAAAGGTATTGCCGGTAAGTACTTTAGGAACTTTGAATAATCACAATAGCATATATACTTTTCACATAAATCACATATAGCTATTTTAAAACTAGACACAGTGCAATTTTCACAGTTCCTAGGGGAGGTAAGTAATTGTTAGTTCTTGCAGGTAAGTAAACCACATACGGGGTTCAAGTTTGGGTCCAAGGTAGCCCACCGTTGGGGGTTCAGAGCAACCCCAAAGTTACCACACCTGTAGCTCAGGGCCGGTCAGGTGCAGAGTTCAAAGTGGTGCCCAAAACGCATAGGCTTCAATGGAGAAGGGGGTGCCCCGGTTCCAGTCTGCCAGCAGGTAAGTACCCGTGTCTTCGGAGGGCAGACCAGGGGGGTTTTGTAGGGCACCGGGGGGGACACAAGTTAGCACAGAAAGTACGCCCTCAGCAGCACGTGGGCGGCCGGGTGCAGTGTGCAAACACACGTCGGGTTTTCAATTGGAATCAATGGGAGACCAAGGGGCCTCTTCAGTGATGCAGGCAGGCATGGGGGGGCTCCTCGGGGTAGCCACCACCTGGGTAAGGGAGAGGGCCTCCTGGGGGTCACTCCTGCACTGGAATTCCGATCTTTCATGTCCTGTGGGCTGCGGGTGTAGAGTCTTTTCCGGGATCTGGGAGTCAGGCAGTCGCGGTCAGGGGGAGCCTCGGGATACCCTCTGCAGGCGTCGCTGTGGGGACGCAGGGGGGGCAACTCTGGCTACTCACGGTCTCGTAGTCGCCTGGGAGTCCTCCCTGAAGTGTTGGTTCTCCACAAGTCGAGCCGGGGGCGTCGGTTGCGGAGTTGCAAGTCTCACGCTTCTGGCGGGAAATGCAGTTGTCTTTAAGTTGCTTCTTTGGAAACAAAGTTGCAGTCTTGGGTGAACAGGGCCGCTGTTCTCGGGAGTTTCTTGGTCCTTTTAGAGCAGGGCAGTCCTCTGAGGATTCAGAGGTCGCTGGTCCTGGGGAAAGCGTTGCTGGAGCAGTGTCTTTAGAAGTGGGGAGACAGGCCGGTAGAGCTGGGGCCAAAGCAGTTGGTGTCTCCGTCTTCTCTGCAGGGTTTTTTAGCTCAGCAGTCCTCTTCTTCTTAGGTTGCAGGAATCTGAGTTCCTAGGTTCTGGGGAGCCCTTAAATACTAAATTTAAGGGTGTGTTTAGGTCTGGGAGGGCAGTAGCCAATGGCTACTGTCCTTGAGGGTGGCTACACCCTCTTTGTGCCTCCTCCCTGAGGGGAGGGGGGCACATTCCTATCCCTATTGGGGGAATCCTCCATCTGCAAGATGGAGGATTTCTAAAAGTCAGAGTCACTTCAGCTCAGGGCACCTTAGGGGCTGTCCTGACTGGCCAGTGACTCCTCCTTGTTTTTCTCATTATCTGTCCTGGACTTGCCGCCAAAAGTGGGGGCTGTGTTCAGGGGTCAGGCATCTCCACTAGCTGGAGTGCCCTGGGGCATTGTAACACGAAGCCTGAGCCTTTGAGGCTCACTGCTAGATGTTACAGTTCCTGCAGGGGGGAGGTGTGAAGCACCTCCACCCAGAGCAGGCTTTGTTTCTGTCCTCAGAGAGCACAAAGGCTCTCACCGCATGGGGTCAGAAACTTGTCTCTGAGCAGCAGGCTGGCACAGACCAGTCAGTCCTGCACTGAACAATTGGGTAAAATACAGTGGGCATCTCTAAGATGCCCTCTGTGTGCATTTTTTAATAAATCCAACACTGGCATCAGTGTGGGTTTATTATTCTGAGAAGTTTGATACTAAACTTCCCAGTATTCAGTGTAGCCATTATGGAGCTGTGGAGTTCGTTTCTGACAGACTCCCAGACCATATACTCTTATGGCTACCCTGCACTTACAATGTCTAAGGTTTTGCTTAGACACTGTAGGGGCATAGTGCTCATGCACCTATGCCCTCACCTGTGGTATAGTGCACCCTCCCTTAGGGCTGTCAGGCCTGCTAGAGGGGTGACTTACCTATGCCACAGGCAGTGTGAGGTTGGCATGGCTCCCTGAGGTGAGTGCCATGTCGACTTAGTCATTTTCTCCCCACCAGCACACACAAGCTGGCAAGCAGTGTGTCTGTGCTGAGTGAGGGGTCCCTAGGGTGGCATAAGACATGCTGCAGCCCTTAGAGACCTTCCCTGGCATCAGGGCCCTTGGTACCAGGGGTACCAGTTACAAGGGACTTACCTGGGTGCCAGGGTTGTGCCAATTGTGGAGCCAATGGTACATTTTAGGTGAAAGAACACTGGTGCTGGGGCCTGGTTAGCAGGGTCCCAGCACACTTCTCAGTCAAGTCAGCATCAGTATCAGGCAAAAAGTGGGGGGTAACTGCAACAGGGAGCCATTTCTTTACAAACACATTATGATTAAAATACATGGGCTGCTAATATGATCTTGCTGGGTCCCGGTAACGGCCCGGATCGTAGGCTCTCGTTCTCTGGCACGCCACCCACCTATAGGACACTAAGAAAAGACAAGTTACAATGGTTTGGATGGGGAAAGTTGAGGTCACCGGTCCTGGGGAGAGGGAGTTGGGAGTTGAGTGAGTTAAATCAGTAAAGGGGGTACATTTTGCACTTGTCATTAATGAAACAGATAATTCTCGACCTAGAACCTCGTCATTTAAACATAAATCCAAACACTGTAATACGCACACCTATCCTAGCCACCACAAACAAAAAAAAACAAGATCATGTCTACAAAGTATAAAATAATAACCTGGAACACAGAAGCTTAAATAATATGTCCAAGCGGTACAAGTATATAGCTATCTCAAACGCAGGGGTATACACATAGCTCTACTGCAGGAAAATCACTTAGTGGAGCAAGAAGTTAACGCTCTAAAAAAAAAGATGGAGAGGCCAAATAATTGCCACTAAATATTTAGCATTTGCAAGGGGAGTGCTGCTGTGGATCCGCCCTAGGGTGCCCTTCCAGGTACTGCACACGGCCATAGACAAAGAGGAGAGATATGTAGTGGTCATCGGGAGATTAGAGGGAAGAGAAGTAACCATAGGCAGCATATACGCGCCGAACCAAGACCAAGGGACATTTTTTGACAAGCTATCCCTGGAGATAGGCCACTCCTCGCACGTCCAAAAATAATTGGGGGAGACTTTAATTGTACAGCAAACGTCAACCTGGACAGATCACATCCGCCCCTATCACTATCCCAAACCCTAAAAACCGCCAAATTGTTTACAGATTGGCAACAACACTGGCAACTAGGAGACTGCTGGAGGCTACTCAACACACACAACAGGGATTACTCATATTACTCAATGGTACATGATTTGCACGTTAGGCTTGACACTTTTTTAGTATCCCCTGAGATTCAAAACGATGTGATAGCGGCTAGGATTACCTCCCATATTTACTCAGTGTCTAGAAACATCAGATTCAAAATAATAAATTTATATATTTACCATAGGGCCTATTTAACCCCGCAAATGATAGCTAGAATATACAGTACAAACGACACAGACTGCCCCCCATGTGCCGAACCAGCAGCAGGACTCGCACACATGTTATGGAGTTGCCCTCAGCTCAGCTCATCCTGGATAGAAATAATCAGGAAAATCTCCGCCAGCACTGAAAGGGCGCTATCCCTATCCCCAATGGTGGCCTTACTGGGGGACTTTCCTCGCCCCTCAGCTCTTAAAACATCCAACAAGTTCATCGACCTGACTCTGGTCCTCGCCAAAAGAGAAATTTCTTCACATTGGAAGGACTCAATGAGCCCACAAGTAAATAGATGGCAAAATGCATTCGAAAAATGGGCCGAAATAGAGGGAACTCTACTATTAAAAGAGGGACAACAGGGGCGGAGACCTAGAGATAGTGCCACACAATGGGACTCAGTACTGGAGAATCTGAGGACCCTCAATGCTCCCGCCCCAGAAGATGCTTCAACTGCCTCAGACTCTGAATCTGAGCCAGCCCCCATGCCTACAACATAGAACTTTGCGGGTTTGTGATACACTGCTTATCTTCACAGAGAATTGTCGACTCAGGAGCATTATACGACGACTCACGTGCAAGAATGGGGGAGGGGAGTTCCGTGAATGATGTTGGGGAATTTACTATATTAATATCATTGATATGTTTTAAAAAAAAGTAAATGCAATAAAAGAGATTTAAAAATAAAAAATTACGTTGTGTTGTGTGATGTTTTTTGGGGTCCTAAATGATCCTTGTCTTGAACACACATGACTAGGCAAGAAGACTTTACTGCTATCCAATGCCATTCCCTTCTTTATGATGGTTGTAAATGTTGGCCAACATGTTCGTGCATGTCAGCATGAGCTGGGTATGCATCTTGTCTAAGTTATATAAGGAGCTTGTAAGCAATGTGCATAGTACCACAGATCTTTCATCCCACAAATGGCTTTGCAAAAATGCTGTCTGGAAAGCAAATCATGACTCACCCTGCCCTTCAGGTTGCCACACACAACACATGCCACATTGCTGATGGCCGTTTGATGTACTGTCATGGATGGAAGTGATGGGAATGTGGCTGTCATGTAGGTTCTGTATGCTCAGCCTGCAGAGACCAGGGCCTGTCAAATATATCTCCCAGTATGGGACATAGTCCAGGATGTGGGAAAATCACTGTAGTTATGCAACTGTGGTACTGTACCCACTCCTTGTACACCAGCAGATCCTGTCATAGGAACAAAATGATGCTATAGTGGCACAACTTGCCCTGAATGCCTCAGTCCATTGACTAGATCAGGAATGTGTACAGACAGAGGTAAAACACAGAAGTAGTCCATATGTTTATTTTGCATTATTATCAAGTTGTGTCTTTGACTCATGATGGGTCCCTTACTTCCACAGCTCTGTTGTCACCTTTACATTAGTCATAATTGTCCTGTGGAGGCTTATTGCATGAATGGCAGTCTCACAGTGCAGACAGTGTGTAGATTCCTGGGAGGCCATGACATGTGAGTCATTAGCTTGGCCACATAGCAGAAACTGTACAATGCACACATTTGTATGTTAGACACATATGTCCAAAGGAATGTTCAGTGGTACAGGTACATACAGCAGGACACCCCCTCCTGAAATGGCATGAATCTGCAGTCCCAGGTCTAGACATGCACAGGAATTACACTTTCTGTCCCCACCACGTCAGCCACTTCAGTCTCACTCAAATGTAAGGGTGAGGTTTGTACTATGAATGTTGCCTGTAGGGGCTCTATGCAGAGTGTCAATCTCACAGAGTGTGAATGTATTGGTCAATTCTGGAGTTTATCTTTCATCTTTGCAAAAACTTGTGAATCGGTTGATTTGCCTCTTGCATCTATACAGGTAAACGCCCATCAGAAAAAGGAGATATGGAGATCCATTGCCTGGAACGTGTGCACCCTGGGTGTCCACAGCCAGCGGAGCGCCCACTGTCACAATAGGTGAGAGAACTTGACACACTGGGCCCGATATTAGCGGAGGTCCAGCTGAGGCTGTCCTCCCAACGTAGATGGGGCACATGATGGACAATGACCCTGCTAATGGCCCACATTCTAGAGGTGGCATACCCAGACCTTGATGGCCATTTGAGGGAAGCACAGCAGCCACAAAGGGGTGAGTACAGGGAACAATTGCTCCCTGTGAAATTGCCAAGTTAATGTGTTAGGTTCTGACATCTCCCCCGATGATTAGGGTGAGTCATTTGTGACACAGTAGATGAGTAACTGTTTGTGTAGACATGTAATCTGGTGTATACTGATGTGCTTTGCCTTTTGGCCCAGGGGCCTAGGACACAACAGGGTACAATCCACAAACAATTTGCTCTCAAGGAACAACACACAGGATCAATCATGTAATGTTTGTTGTTGCTGTGGATGTAAATTCTATACTTCAGACCACTACTCCTCAGTTTTATAGGTCAAAGGAGTGATGACTCACTGTCCTCGGCCATGTGTCTGGTCAAATGAGTATATTGGCATCAGACCCCCAGAGGCCACTTGTCTTTAATGTGTGATGAGTGATGGTGCCTCACTACTGTCTGTAATGTGAAGCTGCCCATCACACATGTGGCAGTGCATACATTGTTCTTTGGGTCAGCTAAAGATCAATACTTTCCCTTGGTAAGTGGGGAATATCAATGGACATGATTTGTGTGCCATCACTGTTACCAACATTTCTTGTGCCTACATGTTAGAATATGTACCTTTCTTTTTTGACAAAATGTGCACACTGTGGTTTCATGCATGGTCTACCTGTGTTCATAGGATGATTTCTGTATTCCTTCACATATATGTTCATGCCAACCTGTGTTTAGAATAGAACGTTTGCAATGGGGTACATTTCATGTAGTGCCACAGACAAGAGTGTGCAACCTTTGATTGTTGGCTGACACATACCCTCACCTATCATAGCATGTCATTTGGCATGTACAACTGCAGTAACAATGAGGGACATGACATGTAGGAATAAAGGTGATCATTACAACCCTGGAGGTCGGTGTTAAAGCGGCGGTAAGACCGCCAACAGGCCGGCTCTAAAAACAAATGGAATTACGACCATGCCTGAAACCGCCAACATAGACAGCCACTTTAACACTCCGACCGCCACGGTGGTACAAACAAACAGCTTGGCGGTCACCGCCAACAGACAGGCGGAGGACAATGTACCTCCCACAGAATTACAACCCACCAACCCGCCACCTTTTCCGGGGCGGATTCACCACGAACAAAAACACAGCGGAAACAGGACTTCGAAGGGAAAACGCTCACCGCTACACACCCCACGAGGAAGCAGGACGCCATGGAACCAGAGCTCCAGATTTTTCCAGCCTTTATCTTCCTACTCCTCTACCAGGAGCATGAACGCCGGCGGTGAAAACCACGGTGAGTACTGCACCTTCGACACAGGGGAGGGGGAGGGAAAAAACAGTGACACACACACGCAATACGCAACACCCCCACCCCCACCCTCACCCATGACAACACACACACCAATACATCATGATACATCACGGTTACACCCCCCAAACCCCCCTGGAAGAATGCAAGGACAAAAGGAAATGAGTCAAATTACTGTGATATATTCAAAAACAAGATTTGAAAATATTTACAAATATATACATTTATACTATATACAACTAAATACACCAAGAACACAAGTCCAAGGTATTCCACCATCATAGTCCGTGGATCACTGGGCCCAAAAGGCATGGGCGAGGCCCACACAAGATACCCGAACAAGACGGAGAGAACACTTCAGGGGCATCAGATAGAAACAAAACAGGCACCTCAGGGGGAAGGCAAGGGGGGGCACCTCAGCCGGTTGAGTGCATGACGCAAAATTCACGAGGGGGCCCCATGCCCACTGTTCAATCCTGGGGAGTGCAAAGCCACAGTCTCACAAGTCTCTACAGTGGGTGGTTTGCCCACTGTTCAATCCTGGGGAGTGCAAAGCCACAGTCTCTCAAGTCTCTACAGTGGGTGGTTTGCCCACTGTTCAATCCTGGGGAGTGCAAAGCCACAGTCTCACAAGTCTCTACAGTGGGTGGTTTGCCCACTGTTCAATCCTGGGGAGTGCAAAGCCACAGTCTCTCAAGTCTCTACAGTGGGTGGTTTGCCCACTGTTCAATCCTGGGGAGTGCAAAGCCACAGTCTCACAAGTCTCTACAGTGGGTGGTTTGCCCACTGTTCAATCCTGGGGAGTGCAAAGCCACAGTCTCTCAAGTCTTTACAGTGGGTGGTTTGCCCACTGTTCAATCCTGGGGAGTGCAAAGCCACAGTCTCTCAAATGGATAACAGTCTCCACTGGTTCTGGAGGGGGCTTTGTGCCCAGAGTGCGTCTTCCTGCCAAGGACTGAGGTAGTGGATGCTTTTCTCCACTGGTTCTGGAGGGGGCTTTGTGCCCAGAGTGCTTCATCCTGCCAAGGACTGAGGCAGGGGATAACAGTCTCCACTGGTTCAGGAGGGGGCTTTGTCCCCAGAGTGCTCCATCCTGCTCGTGCCCGCCTCAGTAGCGTCAGAGCTTTTGGCGCTCATGGTCCTGCGGTGCTTGTGACGGCAGGGGCCTTGGCAGCGGTGTTTGTGGCGGCGGTGTCCTTGGCAGCGGTACTTGTGGCAGCAGTACTTGTGGCGGCGGAGTCTTTGGCAGCGGTGCTTGTGGCGGCGGTGTCCTTGGCAGCGGTGCTTGTGGCAGCGGTGTCCTTGGCAGCGGTGCTTGTGGCGGTGGTGTCCTTGGCAGCGGTGCTTGTGGTGACGGAGTCTTTGGCAGCAGTGCTTGTGGCGGCGGAGTCCTTGGCAGCAGTGTTTGTGGCGGCGGTGTCCTTGGCAGTGGTACTTGTGGCGGCGGTGTCCTTGACAGAGGTGCTTGTGGTGGCGGTGTCTTTGGCAGCGGTGTTTGTGGCGGCGGTGTCTTTGGCAGCGGTTCAGCTGCTGGCGGTCCTGTCTGTGGCAGTGGGGCTGCTGGTGGTCGCCTCCTGCGCAGCGGGGCTGCTGCTGGCGGTCCTGTCTGGGCCAGCGGGCTGCTGGCGGTCGCCTCCTGGGCAGCAGGGCTGCTGCTGGCGGTCATGTCTGGGGCAGCGGGGCTGCTGGCGGTCACTTCCTGGGCAGCGGGGCTGCTGCTGGCGGTCCTGTCTGGGGCAGTGGGGCTGCTGGCGGTCGCATCCTGGGCAGCGGGGCTGATGGCAGTCTTCTCCGCCGTGCCGATCTTCCCAGACTTGCTGGTTTTCTTGTGCCCCTTCCCCCACCTTGGAAGGTGTCGCAGCTGACTCCACAATCCCAACTGTACCCCTGGGAGCGGCTTTGGTGGCTGGTGTCTTCCCCATCTCCCGCCGGGCACTGTCCAACTTTTGATGCTTGGCAGGTGGGGGACTGTCCGTTCTGGGGCTCCTTGCCACACTGGCTGCCCTGCTGCCTGGTGCACTCCAGAATCCGGTGACTACTGGCACAACTGGTCCCGCCGATGTTGTGGCTGAGGTGCTAGGTTGGGACCTGGAGAGTCGGGCCCTAGGAGACTGACGGGGTGGGGGAGGTGAGGAAAAGAGGTCAAGGGTGGACAGGAAAAGTTTCTTAGGAACACTGGGACGGGTAGATGGAGGCGGTTTGGGAGTGGAGGAAGAGGTAGTGGTCATAGGAGGTGTACATTTGGTGATTTTGGGTGAAGGTGCATGGGCTGGAGGCTGTCGTGAGGTGAATGGCTGTTGGGTGGGCGTGTGGCTGCGTTTGTGTACCTTGGGCGGTGGGCTCACAGACACACTGGGAGAGGACACAGGGGATATGTGAATGGTAGTGGGGTGGTGACTGCATGTGAGCGGGTGTGGTGGTGGGTGTGCTGGTGAGGGACGTAGTGGCTGAAGATGTAGTGCATGCAGATGTGAGTGGAGACGAGACTGGGAAGGAGGAGGGAGACGAGGAGGAGGGGGACACAGTGGAAGCAGTGGCGGTTGGTATGTCTGCATGTGTCTGATGATTGCGTGAGTGCGTGTGGGATGTGTGGTGCTTATATTTGCCTGAGGTTCCTTTGTGGGTTGAGGTGTGTGCATGCTGGTCTGATGGTGTGCTTGGGATAGGCTGAGGTACAGGGGTGTGGGTCTGGGTGGAGGAAGTTGGAGGGGGGAGGCTAGAGACAGGGACAATGGCTGCCATCAGTGCTGAGGCCAGAGTCTGAAAAGCTCGCTGAAGGGCTGCCTGACCAGAATGAATGCCCTCCAGGAATGCATTGGTTTGTTGCAACTGCCTCTCTACATCCTGGATGGCATTCAAAATGGTAGACTGCCCAACAGTGAGGGACCTGAGGAGGTCAATGGCCTCCTCACTGAGGGCAGCATGGGTGACAGGGGCAGGGCCTGAGGTGCCTGGGGCGAAGGTGATGCCCACCCTCCTGGGTGGGTGGGCACCGGTCAAAGGCTGAGGGGCTGCTGGGAGGGCGGTGCTGGAGGGGGGGTGGCGGCTGTACCTGTAGATGCGGGGGGCACAGATTGGCTCGCCACCGCAAGGGAGCTCCCATCAGAGGAGGAGTCCGTATCGCTGGTGTCAGCTGCTGTCCCCGCTGTGGAGCTCCCCTCGCCCTCCGTCCCACTGGTGAATTAGGAGTCCGTAGTCTCACCCTCCAGGGCCATGTGGGATGCAGCTCCCTCCTGTTCCAGTGCCACTGCTCCTTCACCTGATGATGCTAATGCACACAAGAACAGGGAGACCACAAAAAGGGGGGGGGAGACAGAAGAAAGACATGTTGAGTGCATGCAATACCACTACCTTTGGCGGACACGACAGACACAGAAGCCCCCTGCACTAGGCCGCGCACTTGGGGTCCACTATTCAATCCCTGGGACATGGCTTACAAGGCTATGGCCGATTATTGCACACATGGATGACACAGGAGCCTGACTAGATGTAGTTGGCACTGTATCCAGGTAGGGTGGGGTGGCACAGGGTCTGCCTGAAAAAGGGGACTTCACTAGCAAACTCGCCCTGGCCTAGGGGAACCCACAGCCCACCTCCCCCGCCCAGACACCTATAATGCGCGCTGAATCAGCTGAATGAGAGTACACTCACCTCCTTGTTGCTGCTGTGCTACCCTCAAGCGCCCATCCAACTCCGGGTACGCCAGCGCCAGGATTCTGAACATCAGGGGGGTCATGGTGCGATGGGCACCCCTCCCACGGTGGGAGGCCATCCCCAGCTGGACCTCCGCCGTCTTCTTGCTCCAGCGGCGAATGTCCTCCCATCTTTTCCGGCAGTGGGTGCTCCGTCTGTGGTAGACCCCCAGGGTCCGGACGTCCTTGGCGATGGCACGCCAAATATCCTTCTTTTGGTGGGCGCTGACCTACTGGAATTGTACAGGGGAAAAAGAGAAGTTATTACCAACTGCACCGTCACAGTCATTGGCCCCCATCCCTACCTTTGCCATGTGGCACATGCACTCACCGTCGTTTCATGCACGCCTCATTTTCCCCCCCCTATCTTTCATTCACCCCACTCCACACAGGCATTGCCCATACAGCATGCTCCCAGTGTACTTACCCGCTTGTCTGGAGGATCGTAGAGTAGCGTGTACTGGGGGAGGACCCCATCCTCTAACTTCTCCAACTCCTCCGAAGTAAAGGCAGGGGCCCTTTCCCCAGATGCACGAGCCATTGTCTCTTCCAGACTGAGGTCACAGCAGCACTTGCAGTGTAGGTCGTCTCCTGTCGAAGATCAGGTATTGAGTGATTGAACAGATAGAAAATGGCGGTCACGTCCGCGGCGGTGCGTACCGTCACCGCCGGCGTACATCGTCATTGGCTCCTGGGACCCATAGTGTCCAATGCTAACAATGCAGAAATGCGCCACGGTCTTCGACCGCCTACCGCGACGGTGTACAACGCAAGCGCAGTTACCTCATATCCCATTGTCCCACTTTACAGGTCAGGCAGGCGCCATTTCAGGGGCCCACATGGCTTTATTTTTTACTGTGTCACACATACCTAGGCCTTGGCTCAACACTCATACAGGCACATTTCGGGTTATGTATAGTTTTCTGAGTGAGCTGTGTGTACGTACCTCAGAGTTGGTTGACTCTGTGCTGGCTGTTCTCCTCCATAGGCACCGTCAACTGGGGCATGTGAGGAGATGGCGGCATCCTCCGGTGTACAGACCGCTGGTGGACCTGTCGACAATGGAGGAAAGACATGTGATCATCACCTACAGGCTTGATCGTGCCACAATCCTGGAACTGTGTGCCCAGTTGGAGCCAGACCTGATGTCAGCCATACGCCATCCCACAGGAATCCCCCCTCAAGTGCAGGTGCTATCAGTACTCCATTTCCTTGCAAGTGGGTCATTTCAAACAACAGTGGCCATTGCATCAGGGATGTCCCACCCTATGTTTTCCAACGTGTTGTCCAGAGTGTTGTCTGCCCTGCTGAAACATATGTGGAGCTACATCGTTTTCCCTCAGGTGGAGGATTTGCCTACAGTGAAAGGTGACTTCTATGCCCTGGGACATATCCCCAAAATCATAGGTGCCATTGATGGGACACATGTGGCCTTGGTACCCCCAGCAGGAGTGAACAGGTGTACAGAAACCGGAAGAGTTACCATTCTATGAATGTGCAGATGGTGTCTTTGGCCGACCAGTACATCTCCCATGTGAACGCCAAGTTTCCTGGCTCAGTGCATGACGCTTACATTCTGAGGAATAGCAGCATCCCTTATTTGATGGGGCAACTCCAGAGGCACTGTGTGTGGCTGTTAGGTGAGGACATGGACCCTATACACTGTGAATAGTTGTCTGGGTCTGGGGTTGTCCCTAAGGGTTAGTGTGTGTCTAACAGTTGTCCCACGACATTCGCAGGTGACTCTGGCTACCCCAACCTGTCATGGCTACTGACCCCAGTGAGGAATCCCAGGACAAGGGCAGAGGAACGCTACAATGAGGCACATGGGCAAACTAGGAGGGTTATAGAGAGGACCTTCGGCCTCCTGAAGGCCAGGTTCCGATGCCTCCATATGACAGGTGGTTCCCTCTACTACTCACCAAAGAAGGTGTGCCACATCATCGTGGCCTGCTGTATGCTGCACAACTTGGCTTTGCGACAACAGGTGCCTTTTCTGCAGGAGGATGATCCTGAAGGAGGTGTTGTGGCAGCTGTGCAGCCTGTGGACAGTGAAGACGAGGAAGCAGAAGAAGACGACATCGAAAACAGGAACTCGTGATCCTGCAATACTTCCAGTGAGACACAGGTAAGAAGACAAACCTGCCTACTACATGTACTTTAACACTACTACCTCTCTACTGTCTGTCCTTTTCACCCAGTGTATGGTAACTGAGTTGTCTCTCTCCCTTACGATTTCACAGATGTGGGTCCTACTGTGTGACATCTGCTTTGTTTCCTCATGGACTAGAGCTGTGTGACATAGGTATGTTTACATTACATTTGAAAGAGCATTTTGTCACTGTAATTGCTAATACACTAATTCGAAATCACAAACAGAAGCAAGATAGTTTTGTGCTTTAAGGGTTTTTATTTTAGTGCTCAATATTGGAGGGGGTTGTAAAATGGTGAGGGGTGATGGTGGAGGAATGTCCATGGCAGAGTCCAGTCTATTAGTCTCACAGGTGCATTGTCCAAAGGGGCGTAGGAAGTGGAGCTGGGGCAGTTTGAGGATGGACAGGGTGACAAGGTGGGAAAAAAGGATGACAATCAGGGTGGTCTAATTTCTTGGCAGAGGTCTTGGCATCGTTCTCTGTCTTTGTCCTGGATCTCAGGGACCGTTTGCGGGGTGGTTCTCCATCTGCAGGGGGTGGGGTGCTGGTGTGGTGGTCCTGTGGCGATGCCTCCTGTCCACTAGCGCTGGCGGAGGTGGTGGGCAGTTCATCATCCAGGCTAGTGTCAGGGGCCCCTTGTTGTACCACAGTGTCCCTCCTGGTGTTGAGGACTTCCTTCAGCACCCCTACAATGGTGCCCAGGGTGGAATTGATGGATTTGAGTTCCTCCCTGAGGCCCAAATACTGTTCCTCCTGCAACTGCTGGGTCTCCTGAAACTTGGCCAGTACCGTTGCCATCATCTCCTGGGAATGATGGTAGGCCCCCATGATGTTGGAGAGGGCCTCGTGGAGAGTGGATTCCCTGGGCCTGTCCTCCCCCTGTCGCACAGCAGCCCTCCCAGTTCCCCTGTTTCCCTGGGCCTCTGTCCGCTGAACCGTGTGCCCACTGCCACTGCCCCCAGGTCCCTCTTGTTTTTGGGGTGGTGGGGTCGCCTGGGTTCCCTGTAGTGGTGGACACACTGCTGATTGACGTGTCCTGGGGACAGAGGTATGGGCCCGCTGGGTGGGTGCTGTGCTGGTGTTTCCAGAGGGGGCAAGCTCTGTGGTGGCTTGTGCCAGTGTGAGTGGAACCGACTGTCCCGAGGTCCCAGATGGGCCAAGCTGGTCGTCTAGATCCAGTTGGACAGAGCTGCTGTCATCACTGTAGGCCACTTCTGTTGGTGGTGTGGACATGTCTGGACCCTCCTGTCCGGTGACGTTGGGTAGGGGTCCTGCAGGGGTGTAAAATAATGATTATTGCATCTGTGTGTGCCATGGTGTTCAATAGGTGGGTGACCGTGTACCCCAGTGCTTGCATTCCTGTGTGGGACCTTGTGTGATGATGGTTTAGGGGGGTGTATGGGTATGTGCAGTGGCCATGCTTTGGTGATGGGTGTCCATGCTTTGGTGTTGCATGCAGGGCTTGGTGTTGGGATGGGTGGTTTGTGATATTGGGACATTTGTGAGGAGTTGGAGTGATGGGGTGAGGGCGAGGGTGGGGGTATGTGATAGCATGCAGGTAGGGTGGGGGATGTAATAGTTAAGATTTGACTTACCAGAGTCCATTCCTCCAGCTACTCCTGCGAGGCCCTCAGGATGCAGAATAGCCAAGACTTGCTCCTCCCATGTTGTTAGTTGTGGGGGAGGAGGTGGGGGTCCGCCGCCAGTCCTCTGAACCGCAAGGTGATGTTCTGAGACCACGGAACGCACCTTCCCCCGTAGGTCGTTCCACCTCTTCCTGATGTCATCCCTATTTCTTGGGTGTTGTCCCACTGCGTTGACCCCGTCCACTATTCTTCGCCATAGCTCAATCTTCCTAGCTATGGAAGTGTGCTGCACCTGTGATACGAATAGCTGTGGCTCTACCCAGATGATTTCCTCCACCATGACCCTGAGCTCCTCCTCAGAGATCCTGGGGTGTCTTTGCCGTGCCATGGGGTGGTGTGGGTGATGTGTGGGTTGGTGTGTGTTGTGATGTGTGGGGTGATATTTAGTGGTGTGTTGTGTGAGGTGCGTGGATGTTGTGTGAGTGATGGTGTTGAGTGCCTGTGGATGCTTATTTGTAGATTGTGGTGTCTGTCTCTGGCCTTCTTTCAAATTTTTGGTTGTAGGCGTTTGTGGGTGATGTGGGTGTGTGTTTTATATTGTATTGGGTGTGTGGGAGTGGTGTGTGTATCTGTATCAGGTGTGTGTATTTCGATTTGTTCAATGTGGTAGTGTTTTGTAAATGTGTGTGTATTTTGAGCGCGTCGGTGTGTACCGCCAATGGAATACCTCGGTTGAAATACAACCACGTGGATTCATGTATCGTGATAGTGTGGGCGTATTCCTGTTGGCATGATGGTGGAGGTTTTGTTCTCGCCAGTTTATCACTGACCTTTGGTGTGGCGGACTTGTGTGGGTGTCTAAATTTTGGCGGATTCCGAGCTGTGGGTCAGAATGACCTTGGCGGAATTCCGCAGCTGCGGCGGTGTGTTGGCGGTCTTCTGCACGGCGGTAAGCAGCTTTTACCGCCAATGTTGTAATGACCCCCCAAGTCTTTACACACAAAATGCATTTGCATGCCACTGATGTGGCATCATGTGGAAAAGTGCACAGCACATGTGTAATGTGGAAGGGTTGTTACCTGATTGTTGGCATGCATTATGGAGTAACTTGGAGTTATGTTGGAATCATATGTCGTTGGGTACAACCATTCATCCATGGACATCTGGGTTTGCAGGACAAAAATGTACAGACTGATGTAGCTGCCAATTGGAAAACCTGTTGAGGGCCTTCTAATAGGACTTGCAAATATCTGTTCCTGTCCAACATACAATAGACTAATGGTGTCTGCTGATGCTATCAGAGTATGTCATTATAAGGGGTGGTAGACATTGGTGGTGATTTCCCTGGGGCTTGCTGATTCATTGTGTGGCGGATTTAAGGGACTAAGGGCCAGATGTAGGTAGATTCTGAATTGTGACCCGCAAATTTCAAGTCAGAGCAACTCACAATTTGTGAGTCGCAATTCAGAATGTTGGATGGTGTACCTGACACCATCTGCAACTCGCAAGAGGGTTGCAAATGCCCACCTCATGAATGTTCATGAGGTGGGTCGCAATTTGCGACCCCTTCGAGACTCGCAGCACTCAAAGGGTTGGTGGTCTGTGACTGCTTTTAAATAAAGCATTTTTTTTTTTGTAATGCAGCCCGTTTTGAGATGCATTACAAAACTAAAAAATGAAATGTTTTCGTTTAATTTTTTCAGAGCCGGCAGTGGTCCATAGGACCACTGCCTGCTCTGGAAATATGTTGTTAATACCATTCACAAAGGGTTAGCACCCATTTGAAATGGGTGCTCACTGCGATTGGTTTGCGACCGCGTTCGCGGTCACAAAGCAATCTGGCATTGCACTGTGACTCGCAATCAGGAAGGGGACTCCCCTTCCTAATTGTGACTCGCAAACCCATTTTGCGATTCGGTAACCAGGTTACTGAATCGCAAAACGTGTTTTGTGCATTGCATAGTGCAGTTTGCACGTCGAAACAGCGAAAATCACTGTTTGCGACGTGAAAACTGTTTCCAGCATCTGGCCCATAGCTCCCTGACATTTAGCACATTTTGTCTACAGTGTACGTTTCCATGCCAAACGTGTGGCATATCCGAGCAACATGCGTACTACCTCCATGGCTCCATTAGGACAAATGTCACATGGTGAAGTGTGCATTGTTTAAATGTTTCCAGTGTGACATGAGTATTTCCATGTCACCTTGTCCAGGCTACCTGTTAGCAACTTTTCTTATTGTTGTGATATTGTTGTGTTATTGTGTATGAAACAAAGAGATGTCTGCATGACCTTGTGTGGGATCTGTGGGAATTAAGTTGGTATTGGCCTACTATTGTATGACAACAGGTAACTGAGGTATGCTCCATGTGGAAAAGCATTGAAGGTGTTGTGGTCTCCTACTTGTTCAATGATTACTGTGATTGCACAACTTCAGCCATCAATTTGTAGTTGTCTGAGATCCAGAGTTTCCTGTGGACACCTGTTGATACTAGAGAGGGTATGCATGCATATGGTATGGTACAAGTAGGATCCACTTTGATATAGTTTGTTGCTGGGTCCTACATGGCATCTTGGTAATGTTTGCTAATCACAGCTGTTGTTCTAGTGTATTTAGGAACATGTGGTGACCCTTTTCCTCTTTATATTTGCAGCATCAGCCACGCAAGCGAAGGAGGCAGGGCCCAATCAAGTCGGGAAGCATCTGGCCATGGTACCTTCAGTCATTATACCACTGACAGGAAGGTACCCAGTGGCCCAGGAGGTGAGGGGAGTGCCACAGAGGAGACACAATAAATCTATTTTTCATCAAATTTTATCTCCAGTCGTTAGTCCCTAGTGGTGGCAGACCTATGTGGACCTACTCCTGTACCATCTTTGCCCATCACCCCCAGTTTTATCGCCACCCTCCCTGTTGGTCCCCACCCAGTTGGTTGTGCCTGCTCACCCAAGAGGGTGGTGTCTCCTTTGCTGCAGGCACCTCCACCCCAGCCCCTGTTAACCCTGCTGCTCTGACTGAAGAGGCTATTGACCTCCTGAAGAGTATCTCTGTGGGGCAAACTGCCATTGTGAATGCCATTCAGAGGTTGGCTAACCAACCTCAGCAGACCAATTCTTTTCTGTAAGGCATTCATAGTGCCATGTTTGACCTACAGTGATCTTTTCAGGCTCCGGCCTCCTCACTAACAGCAGCCAGTTAAACCCCACATTTCTTCACTGCTCCACCTCTACCTTCCTATTCCCAATCAAAATCTCCTATTCCCCTACCTGTCCTAAGCATACCAACACATCCACATGCAGCCACCTCAACACACACAAGCAGCACAAATTGACACAAACACAACAAGACACACCGGCACACAGGCACTCATCATATATCCACAAAAACAATATCACCCACCACTTCACCAGATACCCCTACCACCCCCACACACCACACCCAGCATACCCACAGACACCACCACAACAGCCAGTGACACATCTACCACACCCACCATACCTGCAGACCCAAGCACAATGCACAAAGACACATCCACCATATCCACATACACCACCACAACACCCACAGACATCCACCACATCCAACATAACCACAGACACCACCTCAGTAGATAGGCTGACATCCACCACAACCAGCATACCCACATACACCACACCAACAGACACACAAACATCCACAACATCCAGTATACCCACAGAGACAACCCCAATTGACACACAAACACATCCACTACTCCATCACACCCACCTCCACCTCCCAGCCCCCAAGACACACAAATACCCACACTCAACAGATACAACCCAAACATTAGCATACATCACACATGCACACAACCAAGACATCTACACCCACACATCAGACAACCTCTCCCTTAACCTCCACATCCCCAACCCCTTCTGCAGACTGCCCCACTATTCCTAAGGAGAGTTTCCTTTTTGAGCTTGCCCTTTCTCCTGTTCCTTCTAGCCCCCTCCCAAACCTAAGAGGCCCCCACCCACATCCCAACCCAACCCCTCCATATACAAGTCCTTCCATGTCACAGCGGCGCCCCGGCAAGAACCTATGCCCTTCACCCCAAGAAGAAGCCTAACCCCTCCAAAGAAGCAGCCCCCCTTCCACACCCACCCATTCCAAATCCAACCCCATGCCACCCAGGGATGATCCCTTAGGTGTCTGCCTGCCCACTTGATACCCCTTTCTGTGGAGGTTACCTGGCACTGAGTGGAGTCAAGTGTGGGCATGGACATATCTATATGGACTGGCCAATGGCCTTTGCTCTTATGCATTATGAGTTAATAAACCAAAGTGGTTATTTTTTTGGGTATAGATTTGTACTGCAATTCCTTTTCTACCTTTATGTTGTTCCTGAGTAATTTGTGTTTTATGCCTACAGTTGTACGTGTTTCACCCTGATTGCTGATGCATTTTCTGTTGTTTGCAATAGCTGACTTTATAGGCAGTGCTGGTGTCACACAAGACAAAGGTAGATGTTGATTGTATGGATATGTGGGTGTTAATCCAAATGGGCTGTCATTGCATTGTGTTATGCTTAGTATGGTAAGTATTTTATCTTGTGTGGTCCAATGTCAGAATGTATGGTGTTAGACTAGACCCCCTGATATTGATTGTACGTTCATCCCATATGTGAAAGCTTGAGTTTTGTTTGGCCAAACATGGAGGGTGTTCAATTGTGCTAGCTTCCTTTGTATTTGACTGTGCACATGTCCATTTTGCGGCGTGTACTTTGTAGCTACTTCTTCTAGGTGGATGGTCCATGCTGTTGCAGTTGTATTTGCTTTTTTGACTTGACTTATAACCATTAACCCCATTGGTGTGTGCGTCGGCCAATGGCCGATGCACGCACACCCTCCCTGGTGCAGGTCATGACCAGTGGCTGACGCCAGGGAGGAGTTTTAAAAATCCCGTGGTGCAATGTACTGGAGGCTTTTTTTTTAACCTCAAGAGACGAGCAAGAACTTCTGTGTCACCCCCGCCACTTCCCTGCACATAAAAAAAAAAATGGTGGGGTCATCCCTTCTTACATGGCCCGACCCATAGGGGGGCAATACATGGTATTTAAAAAAATGTTTTTCTCAGGGGGTGCGATCACGCCCCCCCAGGGAATATTTAAAAATAAAAATGAAAATGTTGGGATCAGCCCTCCATTTGACCCCCCTATGGGGGCTATTTTTTTGAACATGTGTGGTTTGCCTTGGGAGCACGATCAGCCCCAGGGAAAGCACACATGTATTAAAAAGAAGGGATGTAGAGAGACTCACTCTCTCTCTCTCTTTCTCTCTCTCTCTCTCTCTCTCTCTCTCTGTATCACTTTTTTACATGTGTTGTTTTCCAGGAGCCACGATCAGCCCCCAGGGAAACCACAAATATATAAAAGATAAAAGTGATATATATATATATATATATATATATACATTTTTTTCCTTTTTTTCTAATGATAGATTCTCTCTATAGATCTGTCTTTTGTCTAGTGCCAGTTTTAATGCCATAAAGTAGCTCAGATGGTTTATATGCCTGCTACGAAGGATATATATGTATTTAGGTGAGTGGATTAGGAAATCCAGGTGGACCTGCGCTTTAAAACAAATTAAATGTATGTGTGAGGGGGGCTATGGAGATAGGAGGGACACTTTTGCTGGGTGGTACAGTGGGAATTAGAGGCGGAGGTCATGGGAGGGGGAGCACCAAAAATGACTGTCACACTGGCTGCCAAGAGCACTAAAGATTGTGATGATGGATGTGTGGTAAGGTGAAATAATAGTGTGTCTTTTTTGTATTTTTCATTGTCTTTAGAGAATCTGCTGATTCAGAGAAGAAGCAAAGGTAAGGTGACTTAACATTTAGGGGGTCATTACAACATCGGTGGTAAAAGCCGCTTACTGCGTGCAGAAGACCGCCAACACACCGCTGCGGCAGCGGAATACCGCCACTGCCATTATGACCCACAGCTCGGAATCCGCCAAAATCTAGACACCCACACAAGTCCGCCACACCAAAGGTCAGTAATAAACTGGCGATAACAAAACCGACACTGTCACGCCAACAGGAATACACCCACACTATCATGACCCACGAATCCACACACCGGTCTTTCAACCGCGGTATTCCATTGCCGGTACACACCGCTGCTCTCAAAATACACATTCACTTACAAAACACAACCACATTGGACAATTTGAAATACACACACCTGATACACATACACACACCACTCCCACACACTCAATACAATATAAAACATGTAAAATTAATGCCATGTGGCCCCCTGAAATGACGACTGCCTGACCTGTAATGTGGGACAAGGGAATATGAGGTAACTGCGCTAGCGTTGTACACCGTTGCGGTAGGTGGTCGAAGACCACGGCGCAATCCTGCATTGGTTAACATTGGACCCTATGGGTCCAAGGAGCCAATGACGATGTACGCCGGCGGTGACGGTATGCATCGCCACTAACGTGACTGCCATTTTCTGTCTGTTTACTCACTTGATACCTGATCTTCGACAGGAGAGGACCTACACTGCAAGTGCTGATGTGACCTCAGTCTGGAGGCGACAATGGCTCAAGTGTCTGGGGAAAGGGCCCCTGCCTTCACCTTTGGAGGAGTTGGAGAAACTAGTGGATGGGGTCCTCCCCCAGTACATGCTACTCTACGGTCCTCCAGACAAACAGGTGAGTACACTGTGAGCATGCTGTATGGGCAATGCCTGTTTGGAGTGGTGTGGATGGGAGATAGTGGGGGGGAATGAGGCCTGTATGATACGACGGTGAGTGTATGTGCGTCAGGGCAAGGGTGGGAACATGGGCCAATGACTGTGATGGTCCGGACGGTTACTGTTGTACCTTTTCCCCTGTACTATTTCTGTAGGTCAGCACCCACCAGAAGAAGGATATTTGGCGTGCCATCGCCAAGGACGTCCGGGCCCTGGGGGTCCAGCACAGACGGAGCACCCACTGCCGTAAAAGATGGAAGGACATTCGCCGCTGGAGCAAGAAGACGGCAGAGGCCCAGCTGGGGATGGGCTCCCAACGTGGGAGGGGTGCCCGTCGCACCATGACCCCCCTGATGTTCCGGATCCTGGCGGTGGCGTATCCAAAGTTGGATGGGCACTTCACAGCAGCCACAAGAGGGTGAGTACACTCACATCCATCTGATTCAGCACACATTGGAGGTGTCTGGGTGGGGGAGGCGGGCTGTGGGTTCCCCTAGGCTAGGGCGAGCCTTGTAGGCAAGGACCCTTTATGAGGCAGGCAAAGAGGCACCCCATCCCCACCAGTGGTAAGAACCATCTACACCTAGTCAGGCTCCTGTGACTTCCATGTGTGCAGCAATCAGGCATAGGCCTTGTACCCCATGTCACTGTGATCAATTAGGGAACTCAAAGTGCATGGCGTAGTGCAGAGGGCTGCTGTGTCGTATTGTCCGCCAATGGTAGCAGTATTGCATGCACTGAACATGTCTTTCTACTTGCTTTCCCCCCCTCTTTGTGCTCTCCCTGTTCTTGTGTGCATTAGCATCATCAGGCGGAGGAGCTCTGCTACTGGAGTAGGAGGGAGCTGCATCCCACATGGCCACAGAGGGCGAGACTACAGACTCAGAATTCACCAGTGGGACAGAGGGCGAGGGGATCTCCATGGCGGGGACAGGAGCTGAGACCAGCGACACCGACTCCTCCTCTGATGGGAGCTCCCTTGCGGTGGCGGGCCCCTTTGTGCCCACTGCATCTACAGGTACAGCCACCACCCCCCTTACCAGCACCCCCCTCCAAGCAGCCCCTCAGTGTGTGCCCCGTGGCCACTCACCCAGGAGGGTGGGCATCTCCTTTGCCCCAGGCAGCTCAGGCCCTGCCCCAGTCAGCCCTGCTGCCCTCAGTGAGCAGGCCATTGACTTCCTCAGTTCCCTCACTGTTGGGCAGTCTACCATTTTGAATGCCATCCAGGGTGTAGAGAGGCAGTTGCAACAGACAAATGCATACCTGGAGGGCATTCATTCTGGCCAGGCAGCCCAACAGCGAGCATTTCAGCCATTGTCCCTGTGTCCAACCTCCCCCCTCCAACTTCCTCCACCCAGACCCAATCCCAGTACCTCAGCCTATCCAAGCACACCATCAGACCAGCATGCACACACCTCAACACACAAGGGTAGCTCTGGCAAAGATAAGCACCACACATCCCACAGGCACTCACACAAGCATCATACCCATGCACACATACCAACATCCCCTGCCTCCACTGTATCCCCTCCTCCACGTCTCCCTCCTCCCTCCCTGTCACGTCTCCACTCACACCTGCATGCACTACATCTTCAGCCAGTACCTCCATCACCAGCACTCCCATCACCACACACCGCTCATGTGCACCCACCACCCCCACTACCATTCACACAACCCCTGTGTCCTCTCCCAGTGTGTCTGTGAGCCCTCCTCCCAAACTACACAAACGCAGTCACACACCCACCCAACAGACCTCCACCTCACGACAGCCTCCAGCCCATGCACCTTCACCCAAAGTCAGCAAACGAACACCTCCTACAACCAATACCTCTTCCTCCACTCCCAAACCCCCTCCATCTACCCGTCCCAGAGTGTCTAAAAAACTTTTCCTGTCAAACCTTGACCTCTTCCCTTCACCTCCCCCACCCCTTCTGTCCCCTAGGGCCCGCCTTTCCAGGTCCCAACCCAGCAGCTCAGCCACCACATCACCAGGCACAGTGGTGCCAGCAGTAACCGGCTTCTGGAGTGCGCCAAGCAGCAGGGCAGCCAGTGCCCCAAGGAGCGAGGCCAAAGACATTCCCCCACCTCCAAAACAAAAGAAGTTGCCCACATCCCGGAGGGAGAAGGCCAAAACACCTGCCACCAAGGGCTCAGCCAGGACAACAGTTGGGAGTGGCAAGACAGCTGCGCCACCAACCAAGGTGGGGAAGGGCCAGAGAAAGAAAGGCAAGTCGCTGCCAACCTGCACGGCGGACAA
This sequence comes from Pleurodeles waltl, assembly GCF_031143425.1. Classification (NCBI taxonomy): domain Eukaryota; kingdom Metazoa; phylum Chordata; class Amphibia; order Caudata; family Salamandridae; genus Pleurodeles; species Pleurodeles waltl. The sequence continues at coordinate 1,065,308,867 of NC_090437.1, forward strand.
GACCGCCACTGGCACAGCCACATGCACCGCAGCCAGGGGCACCGCTGCCAGCACCCAGGATACTGTGCCCTTCACCTGCACCGCAGACACTGTGCCCTTCAGCAGCAGCAAGCTCAGTGAGCCCCCCACCAGCACCGCCGCTCAGGACACCACCGCCAGCAGCAAGCTCTGTGAGCCCCCCACCAGCACCGCCGCTCAGGACACTGCCGCCAGCAGCAAGGTCAGTGAGGCTGCCACCAGCACCGCTGACCAATGACCGCTGCAAGCACCACCGCTACTGAGCCCGCCGCCAGCACTGCCAGCGGCCACGCCACATCCTGTGCCAGTGGCACCACCGCAGACGTGGATGCCATCCCCAGTGGTCATTCGTACGAGGCTGGTGGTCAGTTCCAGGGGCCTGGACAGCTTCCATGTTGCCCCACAGTCAGTGGAGTGTCACATCCACTACCTCAGTCCTTGGCAGGATGAAGCACTCTGGGCACAAAGCCCCCTCTAGAACCAGTGGAGAAAGGCATCCACTACCTCAGTCATTGGCAGGATGAAGCACTCTGGGCACATAGCCCCCTCCAGAACCACTGCAGAAAGGCATCCACTACCTCAGTCCTTGGCAGGATGAAGCACTCTGGGCACATAGCCCCCTCCAGAACCAGTGGAAAAAAGCATCCACTACCTCAGTCCTTGGCAGGATGAAGCACTCTGGGCACAAAGCCCCCTCCAGAACCAGTGGAGAAAGGCATCCACTACTTCAGTCGTTGGCAGGATGAAGCACTCTGGGCACATAGCCCCCTCCAGAAACAGTGGAGAAAGGCATCCACTACCTCAGTCCTTGGCAGGATGAAGCACTCTGGGCACAAAGCACCCTCCAGAACCAGTGGAGAAAGGAATCCACTACCTCAGTCCTTGGCAGGATGAAGCACTCTGGGCACAAAGCCCCCTCCAGAACCGGTAGAGACTGTTATCCACTTGAGAGACTGTGGCTTTGCAGTCCCCAGGATAAAGCAGTGGGCAAACCACCCACTGGAGAGACTTGTGAGACTGTGGCTTTGCACTCCCCAGGATAAAGCAGTGGGCAAACCACCCACTGGAGAGACTTGTGAGACTGTGGCTTTTCACTCCCCAGGATAAAGCAGTGGGCAAACCACCCACTGGAGAGACTTGTGAGACTGTGACTTTGCAATCCCCAGGATACATCAATGGGCATGGAGCCCCCTCGTGGAGCTGGCGTCGTTCACTCATCCGGCTGAGGTGCCCCCCCTTCCCTTACCCCTGAGGTGCCTGTTTTATTTCGATCTGATGCCCCTGCAGTGTTCTTGCCGTTTGGATCGTGTATCTTGTGTGGGCCTCACCCATGCATTTTGAGCCCAGTGGTCCACAGACTATGTAGGCGGAGTACATGGACTTGAATTCTTGGTGTACATATTTGTTAATAGTGTATATATATTTTTGAGTAATAGATTGTTCATGATTTCAATCGTTCAAATCATTTCCTTTTGTCCATTTGTGTGTGTGTTGTTGTGTGTGAGGGTGGGGGTGTTGAGTGTTGCGTGTGTGTGTCACTCTCTTTTCCATCCCCCCTCCCCTGTGTTGTAGGTGTAGTACTCACCATGGTCGTTGCCGCCGTCGGTCGTGCTCCTGATAGAAGAGCAGGAAGACTATCGCATGGAGAATTTGGACTTCTGGCTCCATGGCGTCCTGGTTCCTCGTGGGGTGTGTAGAGGTGAGAGCTTTCCCTTCCAAGTCCTGTTTCCGCTGTGTTTTTGTTCGCGTTGAATCCGCCCCGGAAAAGGTGGCGGATTGGCCTCTCATAATGGTGTGGGCGGTACATTGCTTCCGCCTGTCTGTTGGCGGTGACAGCCATACTGTTTGTTTGACTGCCATTGGCAGTCGGAGTGTTAAAGTGTCTGTCTATGTTGGCGGTTTCCGCCACGGTCATAATTCAATTTTTTTGACCGCCGGCCTGTTGGCAGTCTTACCGCTGCTTTAACACCGACCGCCAGGGTTGTAACGAGGGCCTATGTTTCTTTGCTTTTCTTGTCAAGTAAACTACAGGAATTGCTACCACCCAGTGTTTCCCCACTTTTCCTGAAACAAATACAACCACACTTGTGTGCCTCAGCCTAGTGCCTGTATCAGGAATGGATCACTTAAAGGTGAACAGTAGCCCTCATGCAAGGACTGCCATTGAGCCTGTTATGGGCACTAGGCCTACCCACACAAGTAAGGTACCATTTTTATTAGGAGACTTGGGGAAGTGCTGGGTGGAAGGAGGTTTGTGGTTCCCCTCAGATCCCAGAACTTTGCAGCACCAGAAGTGTGAGGAAAAAGTGTTTTTCTATCCAAATTTTCAGGTTTGTAAAGGATTCTGGGAGACAGAACCCAGTGAGAGCCCACAAGTCATTCCATCCTGAATTCCCCTAAATGCACAGGTTTGGTAGGTTTCTCTAGGTGCCGGCTAAGCTAGAGGCCAGCTGAACTAGAGGCCAAAATCCACAGCTAGGCACTTTGGAAAAAAACACATCCGTTTTCATTGGAAAAATGTGATGTGTCCGCGTTGTGTTTTGGGGGCATTTCCTGTTGCGGGCACCAGACCTACCCACACAAGTGAGGTTCCATTTTCACGGGGATACTCAGGAGAATGCTGGGTGGAAGGACGTTTGTGGCTTCCCTCAGATCCCAGAACCTTGCAGCACAGAAATGTGAGGAAAAAGTGTTTTTTTGTCAAATTTTCAGGTTTGATGGTGACTTTATCGCCACAAACCCTTTGTTGATGCCCTTTGCAGGGCAAAAAACAGATGCTTACTTCTGCAGCATTTGTTTTCCCATTTTCTCCAAAAGAACCACATTTGAGCTGTATTTTGGCTAATTTCTTGGTCTCCTCAAAGGGAACCCACAAAAGCTGGGTACCTTTACAATCCCCAGAATGTTGGGAAAAAAAACAATGCACATTTGGCGTGGTTTGCTTAAGTACACAAAACGTTATGGGGGCCTAATCGCAAGCAACCACAAATAGCCAAAGAAGGACTCAGCACTGAGGGAGGGGGGAGGAAGGACCAGCAACTAAGGGGTTAAACCAGTGAAATTGGTCAGTTATGCTTCACCGTGCAAACCTTAATTGGGATGGCACAGAACTCAGCATTGACTTTATACTATGAGATAGCACAAACATCTTCTGTGATTAGTGGAGTGGGATGGTCCTTTCATCTCATGATTTGTCTGGGATGGCATTCATTCATAAGTTGTTTTCACTAAATCATCCATGTAAAGGAATTACACTTTTCCTCATAGTATTGCCTTTGTTTCACCATTTATTTGATGTTCCAATATCTGTGTGCACTCCACTATGCTATGAGAGTATTCTAGCCCTAGCTGACTTTGATGTTCAGTCCTGACATACATTGTCCCTCACCACCTTGCAGCCAAGTTAAAGGCATGTGTCTTTTTCATTGTGTCTCTAGACATCTTCATGTGTCATGGCTGTGGTATATATCATACATGTTAGCATCTGAACATATTGTTTTACATCCCTATGTGGTCACAACATATGAGTCACCTGAGACCATGGGTGCTCTGACAGGTAGCTAGCGGGGTTTACAGTGACTGGCCTGCAGACTGATACAAATGGCTAATTTGTGGGTTGCAATGCCCACTTATCCAAGCAGGGGGGAAGGTGTAGGCACACGTCTTGGAAGATGTTTGTGATTTGTTATTTCTCTTGAACTACAATCATACAGGTAACGATTGCAAGGGGCTTTGAAATTTGGTTTTTGCTTGAAGAGCTTTTTGCTTGAGGAGGTTAACTCTACTAAAGCATGAACCATAATCCGTGTGAGGGTGGACTTGCAAGCAATCCCCAAAATAACTTGTGCTCAACTCTCAGGTAACTTGGCACAGAGCAGTCAGGCTTAACTCAGAGGCCATGTGTAAAGTATTTGTGCAACACAAATCAAATAGTAATAAAAAGAAAACACATCACAAAAGTGATCCCACACCAGATAAGCAAAATGAATTAATCTTTATAAAATAAAACAAGACTAAAACAGCAAAAATCTAGTCAGAACCAGGGACAAGCAGGTTTGAAGATTTAGGTGAAAATAACATCAACAAGCACAAAACACCAGCTGTGGATATTTGGTCATGCTAGACAAATCAAATCAAATCAAATCAAATAAAAAACATTTATAAAGCGCGCTACTCACCCGTGAGGGTCTCAAGGTGCTAGGGGGAGGGGGTTACTGCTGCTCGAAGAGCCAGGTCTTGAGTTGCCTCCGGAATGCAAGGTGGTCCTGGGTGGTCCTGAGGTTGGTGGGGAGGGAATTCCATGTCTTGGCCGCCAGGTAGGAGAAGGATTTCCCACCTGCCGTGGTGTGGCGGATGCGATGGACGGCGGCGAGAGCGAGGTTGGCGGAGCGAAGTTGACGGGTGGGCGTGTAGAAACTGAGGCGACGGTTGAGGTATTCGGGTCCCTTGTTGTGGAGGGCTTTGTGTGCGTGGGTGAGGAGCCGGAAGGTGATCCTTTTGTTGACGGGAAGCCAGTGCAGGTGTCTCAGGTGGGCGAAGATGTGGCTGTTGCGGGGTATGTCGAGGACGAGGCGGGCGGAGGCGTTTTGTATTCGCTGCAGATGTTTCTGGAGTTTAGCGTATAGGGTGTTACCGTAGTCCAGGCGGCTCGTGACGAGGGCGTGGGTCACAGTCTTTCTGGTGTTGGCGGGGATCCAACGGAAGATCTTTCGGAGCATGCGGAGGGTGAGGAAGCAGGAAGATGATACAGCGTTGACTTGTTTGGTCATGGTGAGAAGTGGGTCCAGGATGAATCCGAGGTTGCGCGCGTGGTCTGAATGGGTTGGTGCGGTGCCCAGGGCCGTGGGCCACCAGGAGTCGTCCAGGCGGACGGGGTGTTTCCGAGGATGAGGACTTCTGTTTTGTCTGAGTTCAGTTTCAGACGGCTGAGTTTCATCCATTCTGCGACGTCTTTCATTCCCTCTTGCTGGTTGGTCTTGGCGCTGGTGGGGTCCTTGGTGAGGGAAAGTATCAGCTGAGTGTCGTCGGCGTAGGAGGTGATGTTGATGTTGTGTTTGCGTACGATGTCGGCGAGGGGGCTCATGTAGACATTGAAGAGAGTCGGGCTGAGCGAGGAGCCTTGTGGGACGCCGCAGATGATCTCGGTGGAGTCTCAGTGGAACGGTGGGAGGTAGACTCTTTGGGAGCGGTTGGAGAGGAAAGAGGTGATCCAGTCCGGGGCCTGTCCTTGGATACCAGTGGATCTCTTCCGTGCTGATGTGAGTCCAGGCGTTGAGGGTGATGGCTGGGGTTGTAGGTTCTGTGGTGGTTGGCTGGGTCTGGTGTCCGAAGCTGTCGTGTAGGTCGGTGATCTTACGATGGAAGAAGGTGGTGAGGGAGTTGCAGAGGTCTTGTGAGGGCGTGATGGCGTTGGCGTTGGCATTAGGATTGGAGAGCTCTTTGACAATGTTGAAGAGTTCTTTGCTGTTGTGAGTGTTCTTGTCCAGTCTGTCTGTGAAGGAAGTTCTTTTGGTGGCACGGATCAGTTGGTGGTGTTCGCGGGTGGCGTTTTTGAGGGCAGACATGTTTTCTGCGGTGTGGTCCTTGCGCCAGGATTTCTCAAGGGTGCGGCAGGTTTTATTCGATTCCTTAAGGGTGTCTGAGAACCAAAGAGGTTTCCTGGTGTTGGTCTGTCTTGGGAGGCGTCTGAGGGGTGCAAGATTGTCCGCGCATTTGGTGATCCAATGCGCGAGGCTGAGGGCTGCGTCGTTGGGGTCGGTGGAGAAAGTGGGTTGGTTGTCGCTGAGAGTGGAGAGAAGCTGTTCCGTGGGGATTTTGTTCCAATGTCTGCGTGGGATGGGTTGTGTGCGGAGGTGGAGAGTCTCGCGTCGGAAGGTGAAGTGGACACATCTGTGGTCGGTCCAGTGTATTACGGAGGAGTGGCTGAAGGATACGTGGTGGCTGGCGGAGAAGATGGGGTCGAGCGTGTGTCCGGCGATGTGGGTGGGACAGGGACAAAGTCACTATTTTAGGCCCACCATGATGAAGCATGAGCTGGCTACTGGGACCCAGTCAGTCCACCTGAACAAGAGTACCTTAACTCCTGGTTGCAGAGAGTTGCAAGATCCTCCGTTGAGGATGCATCATGCAGCCACGGTGATTCATTGGTTCTGAGCAGCTGTGAAGCAGAGATGCAAGGTCCTGCGTCATCAAGAATTCCATTAACAAGGGCTTGCGATGTGATCAGGCGTCAAGGATGCTTTGCACAGCCAAGGTGATGTTTAAGTGCCAAGGATCTGTGAGGCTGCGATGTGAGAACCTGAGTCTTCATCAAGGCTGACATAGATTTTTGATGGACCTTCATCAGAAAGGTGCTCTGCAGCAGTGGTTCTGATGTGGGTTGCAAAGTTGATGCAGACTCCTTGTGCTGGGAGCCTGGGGTGGCACCTTGTTGCGTTTGATGCCCTTAGTGCACTTAATTAATTCAAGCATTCCATCCATCACCTTGTTGTTTTTGCAACTTTAGAAATGTGCTAGTTTTTAAATTTGTAATTAAGGATCTGAATTCACCATAAGAAATAATTTTTCATTACAATTCCAAAGACACCAAACCTGAACTGGTTACATGTTTCCATTTGGAAATTTCAGATCACTAAATGTAGTGAGATAACTTCAATGTTATCTTATGGGACAGGTAGCCGTTGCAAAACGATGAAAAACAAATTTCAGAGTTTTTGATCACTATTAGTAACTGTAAAACTTAGAAGTACAATACATTATTCTCTGCCCTCTGGTCTGTCCACGGCCTACTCTAGGGGGTGACATATGTACTATAAAGGAAAGTTTGGGCCTAGCAAAAGGTTTATTTTTTGGAGGTTGAAATAGCAGTTTAAACTGCACATACATAGGTTGCAATTGCAAACCTGAAAAATGTAAAAAGGGCTACCTACGTTTGTGTCACAACAAGCTAAGTATGCTCAGTTGTAGCGTGTACATATAGTACCACATTACTAGGATCTTATAAGTAAATTAAATATGCAGATTGGGGATAATCCAATGTTACAATGATTAGAGGAGCAAGCATACATACTTTAGCACAGGTTAACAGGGGTAAAGTGCACAGGCCAACAAAAAGGAGATCAGCATAAATAGGAGGGTGAAGGCAAAATGTTTGGGGTGAAGACCACCCTAAGTCTATCAGTTATAAAATACTTTCCTTGGAATTTATGAATATCTAGTTACTGTATCTTAGAGTACTCTATTTGTGAAAGTGGCTAGAGCCCAGGCAACTTTGATTTGCTCTTTATTTAGACTACCCCTAAAGCTACCCAGCCTCATATTGATGATGAGTTCAACTTGATTTTGTGAATGGAGGAATGAATTACATTCTCGAGGATGTAATATCTCTGCAGGATATGCTAGGCCTTAAGTTATTTCCTAAACATTCTCAAGACAAGCATGGCTCAGATGGTAAATGAAAAGGACGCCCATGCTTTTGCTAACTAATAGCAGAAGGAGTTGGTGGTTTTTTTTGCATATGGAATTTGTGAGAGATGAACAGATGCTGATCTGAAGTAGCTGGATGGGAAATAAGGGTGATTTCTTTTTTTATTAGAGATGGAAGACCAGGATGATGATAGGCCCTGTCCACATGTCAACGAGCCTTAAAGATGGTACACCTGCAGATGGATAGCCACTGTGGATCTTTCAGAAAGGAAGACAATGGCTGGAACAGGGGTAGATGAAGGGTAAACAGAGACACAGTCTTTTACATCACTTGCAAACAATATATACAGCCATTCTGCCTACCTATATGGAGTGAGCTACTTATTAGAGCTTATATGACCATTTACATAAAATAATAATTGGAATGGAATAATTTTCCTTAGCCTTCTGAGATCAGAAAGCAGGATGTTGAAATACTTGGGTCTGGACGGCCACACAACGGGTTGGAATTAAAATGGAAGCCAGATATTTTGTTTGATGTGACCGGTGTGGATTTCTATTGATGTGACTGGTGTGGGCAAATATCTCAGCTCAGAGGGCCATCAGGACTAGGTCCAGGCTGTGACTAAAATATTTGCTTTTATATTCAGCTTTGGAAAATGCTACAAAGGTAATTAAAATGTATTTTCCACCTATTTTAAAACATCTGATTTAATACTTAGTGTAAAAGTAACTTTATAAAAGTTACTTTCAGCGGTCTTAACCAAAAATGTCAAATAAAACTCCATAGGCCAACAGAGATTCTTGTAAGGAGTTGATTACTTTACCTGCCAAAGTACAGTAGCCTGGCCTCTAGAAGATAGAGGTACAATCAAAAACCAAATCAGCAACTTAGAAGGGGTTAGTTATCTGGGAGGGGTACAGGACTGTTAGTAGAATACATAACCGCCTTAAAATGTCTTCTTTTGACCTGATCATTTGATTTGCGGCTGAAAAGATTTGCCTACTATTGTGGCCTGACTACTGCAGCTTAAACCTGTAGCCTGACCTATCAAAAGAACACTTTTGTTAGGAACAAGACCTTCATTTGAATGTAAGTCACCCCAATGCAGGCCTTGTAGCCAACAAAGTCGGGTGCAAGTTATTTAAAAGTGTGACATGTAGAAAGTTAATGTTACGATGTACCTGAAATGACAAACCCTAAAAAGCTGCTTTCACTGCAAAAGGTTCTGATTCCCCTAAGAGAAATTTAAAATGCAGATTAAAATAGTGGTCCCAGACTATCTTGAGTTTTGGACCAGCTAGAAAAATGATTCAACCACCATTTTTACTATTTATTAAAGCCAAGACCAATTGTAAAGTTGGGTTTGTTTTTAATAAATATTTAGGAAAGTATCCTATTGAAAGTTACCTTTAAGCTGCCTGCAGTTTCCGTAGTCTAACTTGCTACAGACCAACTACCTAACAGTGCTTGACTGTAAAGAAGTGTGAAAACTGTTCCCAAAGCAGAAGACATGGCCTCTATGTGGAGATATGTCTTAATTTCCCCAGCAAGAATACTAGTTGGGGGGGACCCAGGAACTTCATTAACCTATAAATGGCCTCTCCTTTAACAAATGAATGTAAGGTGAGACCAAGTGAAAGCAAACCTCTGTTCCTGTAGCAAGACTGGCTTCGAACCAGTGGGAGAGTAACTACCCCCTAAATCAATTTTGAGTGACTACAAAGGAGGGGGCTTCTTATTTCCCTGAAAATACTTCTGGGTGGGGGCACAGGCTCTACATAAGGAGGAAAGACTCTAGCCTGCCCTTTGCGCCATTGTGCGCCGTTCCATAAATATGACACCTGGCTGGTGCTTTGGAATGGCACTAGCAGGTGCTATAGATTCTGACGTAAAACTGCGCTAGCGCAGTTTTGCATCAAAATCCATAAATATGGGCATTCGTTTTTAATGGCACTTTTTCTTTACCTTTTTTAAATCTCATATTCTCCCAGTTCCCCTTATTGAATTATTATTATTTTCAGTGTTATTTTGTTTATTAAATTTATCTCTTCGTTTCTAAATTGGAGTGGAATTTTTTATTGTGTTGTGGTTTTTACTTTTTTACTGCTTTTGTATTTCTTAAAACTTTGCAAATTTTCTGTAAGTTGGGACTCTCTGCTCTTTCCCAAACCTACCAGGGGTTGAGATCAAGTTTAAATTATTGAAACCTTTGTTTGGACATAACAGGGTTGTAACTCTAGGCCTGATTTATATTTTGATGGACAGCCCATTTTTCCACTGTGGGGACTAGAGTAAATTACTCTGTCTCCCATAGAGAATGGACCACCCATCAAATGTATAAATGACTGTCAAGCACACGGTCATTTAGGATGCTTTGGCAGAAGCTGCTGTCATAGCATTTCCTGTCAATTCATTTTTATGTTTGGTACAAGGCTGCATTGGCATGTCAGCCCTGGGCCAAATTTTTTTTTTAATTTTGAGAATATAAATAATGTTCCTCCCACCATGGGAGTTATCTCCCATGAGGGGGCATGATTTGCATTTTACTGTCCCTCACCACCACGGTTTGTCTGGTAGTATACAACAATAGCTATTTGTCATCCCATTCTGATTGGATGGGTGGCCATACAGCCATTTCTCTGATGGCCATTACTCTGTTGAGTTATTGGAGAGGTTTGGCTATTGTGGTGCTGGAGTAGTCACTGGCATAGTCAAATCTAGGTTCCATCGTCATATAACTTTTCCAGGCAGACTATTATGTTGGTGGCATGTACCCTCATTCGACGTTGCAGTGGAGCATACTTAATCCCAACATATAGCTCAGGCCCTTTATTCCTCTTAGTGGATTACCATTCAACCTAATTAATAATTATTTTTCTCACAACAAAATAAGAGCTGCTCTTCAGCATTTCCTGCTCAGAACACACCTTGACCTTGGTGGAATACTACACATGAAGAACCATTCCTGATGGAAGGAAGAAGACTCCTGATTTCTGGTGGTACTCGGGGAGAGCAACTGCTAGAGCTGCTCAGAAGACTGCCCTGAATGCCTGGGGACCAAAAGGAACTTTAGGAGCAATTGGAAAAAAGTGGGACTGGACCATTTTTAACAACTTCAGAGCATGGAAAAAGGTGCTGAGGCTTGCCCAGGAAAGCTACATCCAGTACAGGTAAGAAAACTAGGTTCATCTCAGTTAGAGAGTGAGAAGTCTCCAGCACTGCAAAAAAGATCACAGGGCCACATCATAAAGGTATTTGCCCTCATGGAGCACTGTTCAGTTGCAGCTTGCAGGCTTGCCCTACTAGAAGATTTTAAGACTCAGAAAAATGACTATATTTAAAGGTAAAACATTGCACAGGCGCACAGTGGTAAATCCACTGTAAGATTGAATGGGTCTTGGCAGCTACACAATCCACCTTTGTCCAACTTCAGAGCTTTTGGGGCCAAAAACAGTGGCTTCAGCTGGAGCTCAAAGACATCGTACTTGACTGTGAGAACCCATTATGAGCCTCAGCCTTAGGCTTTGCCCCACTGAATGAATTTTAGTACGTTAAAAGGTAATAACTTTGACAAAGACATCCTGCTTGGTCTAACCAACTTCCACTCTATCATGGTCAGCTTGAAATCAGTGTTGATTTTGAATTGTGATTTATTTCTTTAAGATGTTTTTTTTAAAAAACTTTAAAAAATGATGCATCAGTTATCTCTTACCTGATTTTAATGGTTTTATTTGCCTTTTTGTTCACTGCAATTTTACCCAATTTGTAATTTGGTTTGATAATTTTATTGAGTTATTTTTTTAACTTTAACATTGGATTTACTGCTTGGACTGAACACCCACCATTCTGTGCATTACCTGCTGCTAGTACTTTAGCCAAACAGAGTTCAGCAGAGCTTCTTTAAGAACTGTGTATTTACCTGCTCGGATATTGTTTTAATGAAGTGTCTTTATAGAGTTGGTATCGGTCACTCCTTTCCAAATAAATAATCCAATTTATGAGAGTCACCCTTCATGAATAAACTGAGGAAACACAAAGGAGATTGATGAAGGTCAATGGATCAAAGCAATTCTGTGTATTCAGTGCTTACTCTACATAAATATGAATTTACCGTATTTGCTACATTATTTGCCACAAACTTTGCATACTTCACAAAAACGTTGTTTCTGCTCCAAACTAGGCACTAAGGTACATGATGCATAATTCACCTTTTTGCCGCACAATTTAGATAGTGATGCTGCAGAATGTGCGCCTCTATGCCAAATAATCATTGTAGCTCTGACAATAGTGAAGCTCTGGAGAGTGGTTTGGGAAATTATCATTAGGATGATGAAACCCCATTTTTCACTCAGCAGTGTGAGATATATTCCATATTTCATGGTTACATGACAAATGTGTTTTATACCATTACATTGTGTAAATTAAAAGCAACTGTTTTATGCCATGACATTACAAATAAATGAGACCCAATACCTCATACTGTTTAAGATACAGAAACGGTTTTAATAAACAGACTCGCTCATATGTTATTACAGTGCAAAGGTCACTTTTGAGTTTCCACAACAGTGCAGCAAAGCTGACATGAGTAAAACGCGTTTTACTTCCTAACAGATTGAAAACATTACATACAATACATTTTCACTGGAAAGAGAAAGTCTATTAAGCGTCTCTTCCAAATGTCATTTGTTTGTGGAAGGAAAGTGAGAACTGAGCTGTATATGACAATAAGACAAAAAGAATTCTCATTTTTCGTACACCAACTGTACAGAATCTGGTTTGTGTGATACGAATCCACAAATAACACGTGCACAAGTCCAACTACTTTAACTTGACAGATAAGAAGCTCCTGTCTAATCCGAGGTACAATCCAGCTTTATCAGTCACCAAGGGCGCCTTGTCAAAGAATGTAACATTATGAACGAGGGTTATCACAAGATGACTCGGCCTCTCTCTGTTACGCAGTTTGTGAAAGAATGATAAGGGGAATCTGCTAGCGTCAACATAAAACAACTAGCTGCTTCTACCGTCCTACCTCACAGGGAGAATTTGTTTAAGTAGGCGGTCCTTTACGTTTACCAATGCAGTTTAAGACACTCTCGTGCATGTCATTTGTCACTTGAGATGCCAAAAACATATACATTTATATCATTCAGACTGCAGACATCCACTGATGTATTTATTGCTTTACTCCGTGCTACATCCCTTTTTATTCCCCTGTGTCCCTGAATTTCGGAAATGCCTGGGATTGCTGGGCTTATATTATTCGAGCCATTTCCGTAGTAGGTGAATGGGTGTAGTTTGAGATATGCAGAATATTCAGGATAAAACTCTGATGTGACCCACGCATAGTCACACTACTCTGGACTACCCTAGCTCACATATGTTTGGAAGTGTCAGGTTCATAGGTCAGCCATAAATGAGACCCAGATTTAGGAGGGCCTAGTTCCTCCTTGCACTACATTAGTGTAATTTTTTATACTGTTAATGTGGCCCAACGAGGCCAAATTCGCAGCGCGATATTTACAAAGTGACACAATGTATGCATTGAACCACTTTGCAACCCCTTGCACCACATTATGGGGGTCATTCAGACCCCGGCGGGCGGCGGGAGCCGCCCGCCTGGAGGGAGCTGCCAAATGGCCGCTCCGCGGTCAAAAGACCGCGGAGGCCATTCTGGCTTTCCAGCTGGGCTGGCGGGCGACCGCCAGAAGGCCGCCCGCCAGCCCAGCGGGAAACCCCTCCCCACGAGGAAGCCGGCTCCGAATGGAGCCGGCGGAGTGGGTATGTGCGACGGGTGCAGTGGCACCCGTCGCGTATTTCAGTGTCTGCAACGCAGACACTGAAATACAAGGTGGGGACCTCTTACGGGGGCCCCTGCAGTGCCCATGCCATTGGCCCCACGACACCCCTCACCGCCATCCTGTTCCTGGCGGTCAGAGCCACCAGGAACAGGATGGCGGTGAGGGGGTCGGAATCCCCCATGGCGGCGCAGCAAGCTGCGCCACCATGGGGGATTCCCAGGGCAGCGGAAAACCGGCGGGAGACCGCCGGTTTTCCACTTCTGACCGCGGCCGAACCGCCGCGGTCAGAATGCCCTGCGGGGCACCGCCAGCCTGTTGGCGGTGCTCCCGCATCCCCGGCCCCGTCGGTCCTTGACCGCCGGGGTCGGAATGACCCCCTATGTCTGCGCCAGTCATGATGTTTGCAAGGGGGCATTCCCCGATTAGGAGGACTGCAAAAATGACGCAGTAGAATCTAAGAGATTCCACTATGCCATTTTTAGCGGCTATTTTTAACACCTGCACAGCACAGGCATTAAAAGGAGTTATACCATTGATTTCAATGGGCCCCTATGTACTCTGCAAGATTAGCTCCAAAATGTTGTGGCTAATCCTGCACAGTACATTAATAGCATAACAAATGGGCGTTAATGGGCGCACGAAAAGTGGCACTGCATTGGATGCAGTGATACTTTTCTTAAATTCGGGCCGTACTTCCTATAGTACCGATTATCACAAGTTGTGAACTCATACCTTTTTTAAAATGGAAGAGAAAAGGTTAGCACCTTGAGTTCAAAATTTCTTAGGAAATATATATATTGTTTATAAATGTATCTTTTGGTACTCTTGAGATAAAGATTTTAAAGCACATTTTAATATATCTGTATGGCTTCTCACACAGTTTTCTGTTTCCTGAATTTTGGACATCCTTTGGTCCCGAAACTCTTTGGGCAATAATAAAAAAGAAAGGAATTGTAAATTCTGGAAAAAGTTTTGCATGAAATCTTATGCACAAAATAGAAAGAGTTTGTTGAGTAAAATACATTTTATTAAAAACGTTTTGTAAAACATTACAGGACTCTGAGCCTTATTTACAGTTTGGTGGTTCTGGCGCATCCACAAAAAAATAGTGAATCTCCGTCAACACTGTTTAGAGTGAATAGTGGCTCTTTACACCCTAAATAGAACAGCCAAAATACCCACCACTTTCTGTCGGGTATCCTGCATCCAACAAACTGTAAATAACGCGCGTAGTAGAATGTGTGTGTTTCCCATGCGAGAGAGGTGCCTCAATGTATTTATAGTCGCAGTTCACTTCCATCAATGGTTAACAGATTGTGGAAGACACCAGTAAGAAAGCTAGTAATCTTTTAAAAGGAAGGAGGTGAAAGGCTTAATTAAAGGTTTTCCTGGGAACCTGCAGACTACGTCCAAATACAGCAACTACCCACATCTAAAAAAACAACCGTTTTTACACCAATTTGTATACAGTTTACTTGATCATATTCCTGAAAATTTTCTGCCTGATCATGAGGCTCACTCACACATGTGGGGTAACATTTTTATTTGGAAAATAGTGGGTATGCTGTACAGTAGGACAGAAAAAACCTTCAAATAAATTCCCTCAGTATTATCTGACATTATAGATATTTCGAAATTAGAGGTTTTAAGAATGGCTGTTAATTATAAACGACATTTCAAAAAGGCATAGCATATATTTATATCAACTTGTACGTCGTTAGAATTTTCAATATCATATGATAAGAAATATATATGATATATACTCATGCACAATTAATAACATTGTTACCAGGGGCGTGATTGCTGAATGTGAGTATTGCTTATTTTTGGACAAACTATAAACTATAAACTATATAGCTCTAAAGTGTTGTATATATAACTGTAGATCACTTTCATAGCTTGCCTTTAAGTTTAAAAAGATACAGATGAAGATCTTTTTGCCTGATTGTTATTTTACCATTTGTAGACAATATTGTATGATTTCAATGATTAGTTGCTTTGTTCAACTTTTTTTTGGGTGGGATAATCCTAGAACACTATGGCCATATTTATACATTTTTGCACCACATTTGCGTCATTTTTTGATGCAAAAGTGGCACAAATTTACAAAATACAATTGTATTTGGTGTTTGTGCCGCTTTTGCGTCAAAAAATGAAGCAAATGCTGCACAAAAAAAGTATAAATATGGGCCTATATGTTTTGAAGATTATGGGGAAGATTTATGAAAAGTGGTGCTGCACTAGGTTTCTTTTACCATGGTGGTAGTTAGGGTGACTAGCGTCATAATTCTTTATGCTAGTCTCGCGCTTTGCAGGATTAGTGTAAAAACTTATGAAGTTCATCCTGCAAAGCACCTAGAGGCCCATTGTAATCAATGGGACCTTCTGTTTAACACCTGCACCTAGTAGGTGTTAAAAATGCTGATACAAATGGCACAAAGGAATCTCATAAATTCCTTTGTGCCATTTTTACTGCCCCCCCTAGAGCCAGAACACCCCCCTTGCATACATTATGCCTGGCACAGGCATAATGTGACACAAAGGGTTACAAGGTGGTGCTATGCGAGCATTGCACCACTTTGTAAGTATGGCGCAGCGTTGTTGCCCTGTGACGCAAATGTGGCGATGGAATGGCGCAAGGGCTCCATAAATCTGGCCCTAAATGTTTTGAAGGAAACACACTCAGGTACACTGCACATTTTTCTAAGGCAATTTTTTTTTTCATGTTTTGACAGCTTTGTCTGGCCCCATATGAGCCCCTTTACAAGCTTGTTCATGAAATTATTGATCTGCATTTGTTTTGTGGTAATATGCTATGAAGGCTTAAGCATGAGCTGCTTCAAATGTCAAAAAATGACTTAGCATGCTATGTGGAAAAGGATTATCAGGGAGGTCGGTAAATGCTTGTATTCCGTTCAACACAATACTTTTAAAGGGCAGGTTGAGAGCCACATACACAACCATACAATATACCCATTCCATAGAAATGTTTGCATTACACAGTGTTGATGGTCACAGCTGTTTAGCCTATAGGATCATAGAGGGTCCTACATTCATGTCAACATATCATCTCTGTCTTGGGATTCCGTTTAAGCTTGTTTCCCCCACTCACTGATCCTATGCTTCCTTTCACATTTTTTATCCTTTAAAATTGTTTCTGGAATTAGTTAAACAATCAACGATTGTGTCAACAGCATAGTTTTATATTCTCATCCTGATCTTGAATGTTGCAAATGTGTTATAGAGATTCAATAATAATGGTAAATATGCTGATCCTTGTTCCACATTCGAGGTTCTGACTTATGAAACAACGGCCTGGGTGTGGGGTGGTGTTTTGTTTTTCTGGTAGTAAGACTGGTTGTACACTGCCCAGGAACTTAATTTATTTCAAAGGGGCCTCCACTGTCACAAGCAGATGACATATGACAACTGCACAGGCCCCATCATTTGTCCTACTAGTCAGATAGGCACTTTTTAAAGAACTAAATACTCTATTTATCATTACAAAAGTGATAATTCAACTTGTATTTAACAAATCTTGATCATTTTTACCTTAATCTACTCATATAAATATTCTATATTTTTCTAAACTTGTGTGGTGTATTTTTGTGGTGTTTGCACTGTGTTATTGCATGATTTCTTGCACAAATACTTTACATATTGCCTTCTAAGTTAAGCATGACTGCTCAGTGCCACGCTACCAGAGGGTGGGCACAGGATCATTTGGATTGTGTGTGACTTACCCTGACTAGAGTGAGGGTCCTTGCTTGGACAGGGGGTAAACTGAATGCCAACCAAAGACCCCATTTCTAACAATGTGGAAACAGGAGGATGAGACGTTGTTGTACCTGGCTTTTTGACAGGGTCATCCCCAAACTTTTTGCCTCCTTCTTCCTATTTATTCTGACCTGTTGTTGTTGGCTTTTGACCTCTGGGCACTTTTACCACTGCTAACCAGTGCTAAAGTGCATATGCTCTCTGTGTAAATTGTACTATTGATTGGTTTATCCATGATTGGCTATTTAATTTACTTATAAGTCCCTAGTAGAGTGCACTATATGTGGCTAGGGCCTGTAGATTAAATGCTACTAGTGGGCCTGCAGCACTGGTTGTGCCACCCACTTCAGTAGCCCCTTAACCTTGTCTCAGGCCTGCCATTGCAAGGCCTGTGTGGGCAGTTTCACTGCCACTTCGACTTGGCATTTAAAAGTACTTGCCAAGCCTAGAACTCCCCTTTTTCTACATATAAGTCACCCCTAATGTGTGCCCTAGGTAACCCCTAGAGCAGGGTGCTGTGTGGGTAAAAGGCAGGACATGTACCTATGTAGTTATAAGTTCTAGTGGTGTAAAACACCTAAATTCGTTTTTACACTACTGTGAGGCCTGCTCCCTTCATAGGCTAACATTGGGGCTGCCCTCATACACTGTTGAAGTGGCAGCTGCTGATCTGAAAGGAGCAGGAAGGTCATATTTAGTATGGGCAGAATGGTAATATAAAATCCTGCTGACTGGTGAAGTCGGATTTAATATACTATTCTAGAAATGCCACTTTTAGAGCATTTCTTTGCACTTAAATCTTTCTGTGCCCTTCAATCCACGTCTGGCTAGGTTTAGTTGACAGCTCCTTGTGCATTCACGCTGACACACCCCAAACACAGGGTACTCAGCCTCACTTGCATACATCTGCATTTTGAATGGGTCTTCCTGGGCTGGGAGGGTGGAGGGCCTGCCCTCACACAAAGGACTGCCACACCCCCTACTGGGACTCTGGCAGACAGGATTGAACTGAAAGGGGGCTTGGTGCACTTCTTAGCCACTCTTTGAAGTCTCCCCCACTTCAAAGGCACATTTGGGTATAAAACAGGGCCTCTGCCCTACCTCATCAGACACTTGCTGGAGAAGAAACCTGAACCAGAAACTACATCCTGCCAAGAAGAACTGCCTGGCTGCTCAAAGGACTCACCTGTCTGCTTTCTACAAAGGACTGATGCCTTGCTGTTGGCCTGCTGCCTTGCTGAACTCTTGTCTGGCTGTGAAAGTGCTCTCCAAGGGCTTGGATAGAGCTTGCCTCTTGTTCCCTGAAGTCTCAGGACCAAAAATACTTTTCTTTTTCACTTGGACGCTCCGTGCGCCGAAGTTTTCGACGCACAGCTTGTTCCGCGGCGAGAAAAACACCGCACACCGACGCTGATCGACGCGACGCCCTCGGGACGACCGGAACTTCGACGCAAGGCCTCGCAAGGACGACGCCGCCCGACCTCCAGAGGAGAAATCAACGCGACGCCTGCCGTGAGAGCGAAACTTCGACGCGCAGCCCCGCAGAACGACGCGCAGCCGGAAAACAAGCAGGAAAATCCACGCACAGACCCGGGACATCTGGTAATCCCCGCGATTCACAGAAAGAGACTGTCCGCGCACCGGAAAACGATGCACGACTTCCCCGCATGAAAAATAACGACACAAGTCCATGTGTGCTGGGGAGAAATCGACGCACACTCCCTTTTTCCATGTATCTCTTCTTCTGCGGCCCTTTGCGGAGATTTTCCACCAGAAACCAGGTACTTTGTCCTTGAAAGAGGCTTTGTTTGCTTTTTAAAGACTTAAGACACTTTATATCACTTTTCAGTGATATCTTTACAAATTCATATTGCATCTTTGATCGTTTTGACCTGCAAATACCCAGATAAATATTATATTTTTTTTTCTAAACACTGTGTGGTGTATTTTTGTGGTGCTATATGGTGGTATTGTATGATTTATTGCACAAATACTTTACACATTGCCTTCTAAGTTAAGCCTGACTGCTCGTGCCTAGCTACCAGAGGGTGGGCACAGGCTAATTTTGGATTGTGTGCGACTTACCCTGACTAGAGTGAGGGTTCTTGCTTGGACAGAGGGTAACCTGACTGCCAACCAAAAACCCCATTTCTAACAGACGTTATAGACTTTGATTGTTCACAGAGACCAAGGAGTCGAGGATGATGCAGAGGTTGCATGCATAGTCAGTCGGTGTGAGGGTCTTTGAGCAGTGGGGGCCACCAGGAGTCATCCCAGGTGGAGGAGGTGATACCTAGAATTAGGAATTCTGCCTTGTCAGAGTTTAGCTTGAGGCAGCTGTCTTTCATCCAGGGGATGACAGCCTTCATCCAGTTGTGGGAATTGATCTTCACTGCAGTAGGGTCATCGGTGAGGGAAAGCATCAGCTGAACGATGTTGAGTTTGTGGTTTCTGACGATGCTTGCTAGCAGGGCCATGTAGAAGTTGAAGAGAGTGGGGCTCAAGGAAGAGCGTTGGGGTTTGCCACAGATGATCTTTGTAGGTTCTGATGTGAACGGTGGGAGCCTGACTCTCTGGGTTCAGACGGTGAGGAAGGAGAGGATCCATTCCAGGGCTTTGCTGCAGATGCCGAGTCGTATGCAGAGGGTGTGTTGAAAGACTGTTCAAAGGTGGCTGAGAGGTCCAGGAGGATGAGGACTGTGGTTTCAACTCAGTCCAGGAGATCGTGGATGTCGTCTGTTACGGCGAGGAGGGAAGTCTCAGTGCTGTGGTTGCTTCTAAAGCCAGATTGGGAGGGGTCCAAGATGTGGTTGGTCTCGATGAATTCAGTGAGTTGGGCATTGATGGCTTTTTTGATGACATTGGCCGGGAAGAGGAGCAGGGAGATGGGTCTGTAGTTCTTGAGGTCTGACAGGTTTGCTGAGGGTTTCTTCAGCAGCGGTTACATTGCTGAGTGTTTCCAGTCTTCAGAGAAGGTGGCGGTCTTGAGGGAACAGTTGATGGCATGGCTGAGATCGGGGCGATGGCGTCACTGGCTCAGTTGAAGATGCAGTGGGGGCAGGGATCTGAGGGGGCTCTAGATTGGACGGTCTTCATGATCTGTAGAGTGTGGTGTGGTGAGGGTGGACCAGTTGATCAGGGTCAGCGTAATCCTTGGGTGCAGTGGTTGCGGGTGGGGCTGGTGGGTCCTGTGTTGTGAAGCTGTTGTAGATGTTGGAAATCTTGCAATAGAAGAAGGTGATGAGTCTGCCACAGCTGGTTTGTGATGGGGGATGTCCGTGGTGCCAATGATGGGTTTGGTGAATTCTTTGATCATGGTGAAAGGTTCTTTGCTGTTGTGTGCATTGGCATTGATTCATTCTTGTATGGTAGTTTTCTTCGAGGCTCTGATGAGGTGGTGGTGTGATGTGAGTGCGGTTTTGAGGGCTGACATATTTTGGTGGTAAAGATACCCATCCAAAAGCAATTAAATATCCTTAAAGCCAACATAATATTATGCCCACCCGATTCAGGTGCTGGAGGACCAAGGTTTGGCTATGCTGGAGGGGTTTGGCTAAAACTGAGTAGTCACCACCGACAGTTACCTACAGTCCAAAAGAGTAGGGGCCATTAGGGAAGTGGTAGTAGGTCCACCCATCCACTCAGGATGTGCAGATATATAGCCATATTTTTTCCTGTTCATCTCCCCTGGGCAAACACTAGATGTGAGGGACACTTAAATGTTAATAGTTCCCCACTCGCCATGGAAAAGGACTGCGTTCATTACAATTTTTATTTTTTCAAAAAGAAAATCACACTTCGGGGCTTTCTTTTTGAACATAAACAAAAAAAGATAGTTTGGTGCTGATAAAGCCCTGCACCAAACAGCAGAATGCACTGGCTGGAACCACCATGACAGTAGTTCTTGACAATTCATTATAAGTAACTGCCTTCTTGGCTGTCTTTTATAAATGTGGTGAGCAGTCCCTTCGGGGTTCATTTATAAATGTGGTGAGCAGTCCCTCCACCAGGGGTAAAGAGTAATTCACTCAGTCCCTCTGATGGATCAATGTGCCATCTATCAACATGAAAAGTATATGCATATTGCTGCCCCTACGGATGGAATTTTTACATGTCAGAGCAAATATCAACAATGAATGAAACAGTGTAGGACCTCTTGGAGAGCTCATAACTTTATAGAAAACAATGTTTCAAATGTTTAAAAATAATGTTCATGGTTCGTTTAACTTACATTTCTCTTTATGTTGGAGTGCTGCCCTTTAGTTCTGTATAGGATCTGTAGGATCTGTAAACACACCAAATATTTAGCTCCATCTGATCTGGTGGATTGTTTTATTTAACAGTCACTTTAAAAAAGAAAACAGAAGACTGTGACGGCAGCACGTCTTTTTTTTTTTTCATATGTCACACTCTACTGTAAAATCTTGAACTCAAAATCATTGGCAGCCCCTCACTGTTTATAAAATCCAATTCAAAACTTTGTTCAGCTGCAATGATTTTAAACCATTGTATGTCAGGACTCCCGTTTTTTTACTAACATTATCTCTTAAACGTTTGGGGCAATGCCCTTAAAGCTACAGATAAGAAACACTACTTAGATTGTAACACTATTATCTCACATTGATTGTGGACAAACACTCGAAGCAACTCAAACTGTGACGATTTATTTTTTACTCTCAGGCATGTTCAAGAACATTGGTAGCAACAACCTCATATACCACCACCACGGCTACCGGTATCCTACTTATAAAATCAATTTAAAAAAAACGTAAAATATTCTTGCCTCTTTAAATACATTCATATCAATATAAAACGGCTGCATCCTACGTCGAGTTGCAATAACTTCTTAGACTCTACCAGGTCATACTCCGACTGGTCATTCTTAGAACAAACTCTCACAGCAAGGGAAAACTGGAAAGCCCAAGCGTCACCTTGCATGTAGTTTGTAATTGCTCTTTCTGTTAGAACTACTTGCAGCATGAGATTGCATAGACTACAGCATTCCCATTTACACACTCAGAACAGGCTAGGACTGGATGGACATCTTCCCACATGGTTCAAATTCTACTTCTAGTTTACACTGGAAACTCTTTCACTGACAATATGTCTGCAGCATGTGACAGTCCACAACGATCCATCATCCAGACTCTTCAAAAGTTCCTTGAATCCCTGGGCTATATGTTCTGCGGGGGAAAGCTGCCTGAAAGTAACGCGTCAGTACGGCATTCCATGGGTGGAACATGGTCTTTTTCGGACAACCGCCCATGGGTTTTGACTGAAAACCTTGTCTGCTAACAAAAGTAAACAGAGTTTGCAGAGTTTTGCACCAAAAAATAAAGGCTGCAATAACAATAACCTGGCAATACCTTGAAAATATGCATTTATTTCTTCCATTTTTTCCGCCTTTGCATGTGGACTGCACGGTACAGCATACATGCAAAGTGGGAATGTTTTTAAATGTGTCTAGACTCTTAGCATAGTATTTTGTACTGGAAGGGTGCTGTTTCAGTACAAAACATATGCTAGACATCACAAAAATGTTTGCGCTATGGTGCAAAGGTGGGTGCCTGGCTCTATGCCAACAAACTGTGTACCTGAGCTAGGGGAAGACAGCAGGACAGCGCCATATCTTAGTAGATATAATGTTTCCCTATTCACTTCCTCTGAGGCAACACAGCTCAGCTACTTTGGTTGTTGAACTGTGTGATTTTTAGCAAATACACCCATAGGTCTTTACCATGCAAAGCAAGAGAAAAAGAAACAGAAAGCGATGTTAGTGGTTATCTCCTTTTCTTGCTGCCTTGATGCCCAGACATGTGTCCCCTGCACACTGCACCAGTGGAACCAAGCCCCAAACTACTGAGAACGACCATCAGTAATTACCAGTGGCTGAAATTAATTAAAACATTGCACTCCTCACTCTTTTGTATTGCTCATTGCAACACCCCAAGTTAGACTGATATGCACAGATGTGGGTCATATGCTCTCGGCGCCCCTGCATCCATGTTGCTCCCTACTGACAATGACCGTGAGTGATTACCAGTGGCTGACAGTATTTGAAGCATTTAACCCATCAGTTTTGTATTCGTCAGTGCTACAGTAAAGGAGATGTGCCCAGACACGGGTCGTTCACTGCTCCAATTGAACCAAGATGCTCCCTATGGAAGAGGATCTTCAGTATTACCAGTGATTGAGATTAATGAAAGCATTCCATTCATCACTTCTTCGTATTCCCCATTTTCTTGTTCTCAGAAGGATCGGATCCTATTGAAGGCATCAAAGAGTATTCCAACTAGTTTGGTTTGTATCTAGGACGTCTCTCTTCTAGGAATGTGATGAGGAAGGTGAGTGGCAATGGGTGTCTTTGAAATGGATAATAATATTTTCTATGTCCATAGCACCATGATACATTTAGGTTTGAATGTATACTCCACAAATAAGCCAGTTACGGTATATTACGTACCCACTGACTGGTATTTCAAGTATTTCCTACATTATCGTGTCATAAGGCCTGGATTTAACATTCCTGAAAACAATTTTTTAACCACAATTAAGCTCATCTATAAAACTGCGATTTGCCCAAATTGAACACTCAAACCTGCATTTATCTTGCTGTTTAGATTATGTCCTCAACAACTATATAATTATTCATCACTGAATGTGTTTAATCTTGTAGTTTTGAAAGTATACTATTAGTTTTCTTTAACGAGCTACCAATGCTGTTATAACAGGTATGTTAGGAACTGCGGAGCAAAGGCCTCAGAAGACCCAAAGACTATTTTGAGAGCAGAATTTTACGAGCAAGTGAGGGTATTAAACGTTCTCCACTGAAATTTCATTTGACCTAAAGCTTTCTTTTCCCGGTGTATGGCTGTCAATATCTTCTACCACTCTTAACAACACCTCTAAAGTTGTGCATAATTAGCTACGAAATTCTCCATGTGAATAAAAATAAATGCTCTGTAATCACCCCTGTCTCTTCTGTACCAAATAAAAAGGCTTAATTATCTCACTTTGTATCAACTAACGCGATTTAACTCAAAATGTAAATGATGGAACTTGCTAAAACAAGAGCAACGCACTTACAAGTACATCATTTGTTCTGGCTTTATTAACAGGCCTCAGGTAATCCTTTACATTGCTATGGTTCTGACTATGTCACACAGGGAAGAAACGCATTTTAACAATTAGTCCGGGCAATGCTCTTTTCTAAAGAAACTGCGTAAAGAGTGCAAAACGTAATCATCCAATACAAGGCAGTTAGTGTTTGATTTTTTTTTTTTTTAATTTAGATTCACATAGTACTTAAACTTTGGCTTCTCAAAATGCTTAGACTGATTGGAGGTACTCCCCAAAGAGAACTACATGGAAGGTAGGAAGGAATGCCTACACAACCTGCTTTAAATGTAATTTCTGCGAAGTGCAAATGATGCAAGTGATTTCTGGGGGCAAATGATGATGGATATCCGGAGATCAACTACAGAGTGGCAGTTGTAATAGAGAGAATCTAGAAACCTATCCTTGACTATGGTATTTACCTAGCCACCTAATGGTAAGTTTTGTTCCTAGCTACCGAGTAATGTCAAGCTTTGAGCCCATTGCTAAGTCCTCTTAGATTTGAAGTTGGTAGCACCCAAATAGATATTTTGATTCTTGCTCAATGTTTCATCGAGTAAGCGAGTAGAGGTGGCAGAACACCCTTCTTCAAGACGGTTTGTGGGAAGGTGATGGTTCTCTCACCCAAAAATACATTTCCAAGAATGTCTCCAAGCCAATTATTTTGCAGCACAATATTTGCAAAGAAATGACAGGCTCCTATAAAGAAGATGTAATGGAATACGTCAACTACTATCCATGCAAATGTTTATGAAAAGGTTTGAGGGTCTCTTAATAGATTGTGCCCCAAGAGGCATAACTGAAAAACTCTATATGGAATATATAGGCCTCATTTAAAAGAATCTGATGCATTGGCCCCGATTTACCACACAGAGCTCCATGGTGCACATTTTCACAGATGTGCCAGAAATTCTGATGCATCTGTTGGCGCTAAGCTCACACACTGCTGGATTAGTGTAAAAAAAATGAGGCTACTCCCGCAATTTGATGAGGCCTAGAGAAAAGCCCTGCATCAATTCTACACCATCTCTGAGCAGGCGGTAAAATTCTGATGCAGTGAAGTTGGAGAATGATGCAGTGAAATTTTTTAAATTTCATTGTGTCAGTTCTGCTTTGCTTTTCCTGTGGGAATGCCTACCCAGATTTCTTTATACCTGGCGTAGGTATAATGTGAGGCAAGGATTTCCAGATGGATGCATTGGGCCCAATTTGTCAGTTTATAAATCTGGAGCAGGGCATAGCACTGCTAGTGCCAGCACTGCGTCAAAAAGCAATTGATGCAATAGTAGTGCAAAGACCTTGTAAATGAGGCCCTAGGCATGGAATCTAATTCAGGTGGACTAGAATCCAATGGTTGACATATTCATCAATAGAGTCTTCCCAGGCAAAAACCTGAAGTTTCTGCAGTCTTTCATTCTAAACACATTCTGCTCAAACAAAATTGTTTTTCTTTTCATTCAGCACTTTCGTATCTCAGTGCAGTTCTTAGATGATTTGTGAAAAAATACATGCAGCAGTGATCCAGTCTGTCTCACCTCTCACACATGACCACAGTCAAGACTACCAAAACAAAAAAAACTGACAAAGGGTGTTAAGTGATTGTGATCAGGTCTACATGTAAAGAAAGAGCCTGACTCTCATGATCTACACATGACTCTATTTCGCTTTTCGTTTTAAACACGCTTTCATCTGTGCAAAGTACCAGCTAGACTTGGCCCTTTATGCTCTGCTAGAGCATCTACCAGCCTTATTTGTCTAAAACAGCAAATACGTTATGTTCCTATGAGAACATTATGTGGGGTTCTCCAAGAGCTGGTTTCAGACTTTATGTACATGAAATCGTCAGTCCATCAAGATCCGAAAGAAGACACCTATGCTCCACCTATGTGGGTTTTTGCCTACTATTCTAAATGAACAGTCTAGTAATGACCTCTGTTGTTTACCCCGGGTGTTTTGAGTCTCCTGTGTTAATACCTACATCAAAGAGATTGGGGTGTCAACTGGAAGAAAATTGAATATGAAACCTTTGCAGAGCTCTTAGTTTAACATCTGCCTTTCAGTTTGCTTTCAGTTGTGGCTGCCCAGCAAAGGAGGAGGAGGCAGAGACAGGAGAGGATCTACAGAACCAGATTCTCAATAGTGCAACAGACAGAGGCGAAAATACAGGCTAAGTAGCAAAGTGATCTTATAGCTGATACAAATGCTTAAACCTCAGCTAGGAAGCCGTACCCTGCACAGCTCCTCCATCCCCAAGCCTTGTGCTTCCTGCACCTTTCTCCTCGGCTAACTGCCAGGGGGTGACTTCTGTCACTGGTGGGGTATCCCAAAGTGCTTTGCCATGTTTCTTCAGAAGGTTCCTAGATTCCATGCTCTCACACATGCCCAACTACTTATACCTTCCCAGGATTAAGACAACAGTACACAACACCAAAGGTAACTTTTACAGGCTAGCCAACTTCTCCGATTTATTAGGGTGTGTGGATTAGGCACACACGCCCATCTCTCCTCCTGCATATCTAGAATATCTGTTCTGCAATAGGAAAAGTACTCATTTACTCAACATCCAGGTCATGTGCAATGTTGCTAGTGTCAACAGAGATATAGTGGAAAAATTCCCAGGGAGCACCCATGACTCATACATCTTTATGCACAGTGAAGTACACCAGCGCCTTGAATGTGGGAAGTTTGATGATGGATATTTACCAAGTGATGTGTAGCTGTAACATACATAACATATACGTGTCTGCCTACAATCATATCCTGCCATGCTCACAATTTCAATTTCTTCCACCGGGTGACAGTGCATATGCATTGAAACCATAGATTCTGACCCTATACATAGGCCCTGGAGAGCATATTAAGAGATGTCATAACATTGCACATCGACACACCACAGCTGACGCTGAAAGGCCCTTCGGCATGCTTAAATCAAGATTCCGGTGCCTTCACAAAAGTGGAGGTGCACTGCAGTATGTTCTGGAGATAGCTTGCAAATTTGTGGCAACCTGTGCCACCTAACGCAACATCGCGACTAGGCGTTGGCTACACTTCAACATGGACGACACAGATTCAGAGGATGGAGAGGTAGAGCCACCTCTACCACAGCCTGGAGATGGTAGCATAGCAATAGAAGGGAGACACCAACAGGATCATATAGCAACACATTACTTTACAAGGTATGTTATGAGTAGCAATGCGCTCACTTAAATGATGTACACATTGCCAAAATACTAAAATTAAACAGCCCTTCATTTGAGGCTACTCTCCTGTCAATCACCTACTGTGGACTATGTGCACCAAGTAGCAAGTAAAAAATAAAACCAAGTAGCAAGTTACAGCACCGTGCACATTATCTTCATGTGTACATGCCAAAGTCCTTAAATATGTCCATCAGACTCTCTTATGGTTACGTCCACCATGCCCTGTCCCTGCTTGTCCTACAACATGGTGGCTGCTAATGCAATGGTGCAGGGTGCATGAATCAGTGGTCGATATGCTGCTAAAACTAGATATTTCCTTGCTGTCCTGAGGAGTATCTCCGCTGCCTCTTGCTGACTGAGGGGTCTGTAGCAGCTCAATAGCTGAGGTTATCTGCCTTAGGCCCCTGGCCACATCACTACTGAAATGTCCCATCTCCACCTGAAGTGTGAGAGCTCCTCTGGACAAGCAAGTAGTTGAAGTGGCCGAATGGCCTATGGAATGACTTAGCCTGTCCATTCTTGCAGCAGCACTGCGATCATGATGCCTCTGATGGGCATGGCCTGACATCATTTCATGGCATAAGTACTGTGTGGATGTGGTGGGGCTGAGTACATTCCATTCATTGTGGCTATATGTGTCCCTATACTGTCAAAGCCCAGAGTAAAGCTCTGATGCATGTGATACATGTTCCTATTTATAATTCACAACTGATTATTTTGCAGGGTTTGATTTTGAAGAAGGGATGTCTCTAGGCAAAGCAACAATTGAGTGCCGCCATCATCCTCACCAGCATCACATGCCTCAAAATGCTTTTTGAGCCCATGCCCTGCTACTTCCTGGTGTTGGCTCAGTCTTGGCTATGTCAACAGACTTTGTGGAAGAGGAACATCACCGTCTGTTGCTGCAGGCTGTGCTGAGACTCACACAGTGCAAATGTAGGGTGGGGTGTTGCTACCTTAAGTCTCTATGGGGATTGGTTCCTCTGCTGCCATGCTGTCATCATTTACTCCCTCCACACTGGTGTCCTAACTATGTACCTGAGGGACATAGGCGATACATTTTAATCACCTGATATGCAGCACAATAAGTTACATTTTACTTATAAGCTGACTCCTGGAATACATTACCCATAACGCACTATGCTTGCACTAAAGTTGTAATTTGGAGTAATAGTATCTGATGCATGCTGCTGGACTCTGTGGGTGTGTGCATGGAGTTGTGCACTGAAACATGTAAAGAAGTAATATGTGACACTTACTTTTTTTAGGATCCTGATGCTGAATTCTCAAGGTTCCTGATACCTACTACAGCTTCTCGCTCCAGGATGGTCTTCACCATGTTCTCTAGTGCAGTGGGTGGTGGTACTGTGGTTTGGTCTGCCAACTGTTCCCCACAATTTAGGAAATCGGAATTTGTGAACATGCAAATTGCGAAGCAACTTGTTACCAACTCACAATTTTGGCTGTTACATCATATGAACCTAATTTTAGATTTCCTAATTTCAATTCGCATAGCTTCGCAATTAGGTAATCACAATATTTTTTGCTTGTACATGTGGCTGTAAATGAGAAAACAGTGCGTAGAAGTCAATAGCAGTCAAAAGGTTACTTGAGATTGTGAGGGTCCAGTACAAATCCAAAATCCAGGCAGAGCGCGTTAGAGGGTCGGCTGGCTACAGAACCCATGAAGGCTCGGCTGAACAGTACCTTTCATGGAGCAAAACATCAAAGCTGAGGGCGTGATGTGTTAATATTTCCCACACAGTCAGGTCACTGCATCATCATCGGGCTCCATGGAAGTGAATGGGATGGATCGTTGTTAGGTCCAGGAGAGCATTGTTGGTGAGCTGCACAGGCTGTGCTTCTTCTGTTGTCAGGCAGCCGCTGCATTGTCATTGCAGAGCGATGCATCTATTTTTCTCTAACGCTGGAAGCATTTACGTGCTTTTTGTATAAAGCAGGTGCAGAACCCAGAACCCGGAAAGGGCACCTCAGTCAAGGGTGAGACTCACAAAGAGCAGAGTTCAGCAGCACCAGGAGAGTTGTAGGCAGTCTTTGATGTCCTTGAGATTGCAGGCGAACAGGGGGCAAGTCATCAATGCCTTTGGGGATCACTCTGGGGGGCTAGGCAGAGTCCTTCTAGCAGGGTCAGAGAGAAGCAGGCAACAGGGCAACAAGCAGAAAAGCAGTCCTTCTAGAAAAGCAGTCCATTTGAGTCTTTTGAGCAGCACAGCAGTTCTTCTTACAGAGGTTCAGTTGCAGGTCAGATGGGGTGAGAGACCCAGTGCTACAAAGTGCCTTTGGAGTGGGGAAGACTTCAAAGAGTGGCTCTCAAGTATACCAGTTCCGTTTCAACCCAGTCGTGTCGGCCAAGCTATACGTTGAGGGGTTATCCATCCTTTGTGTGGGGTCAGACCACTACCCTTTGAAGTGTAAGTGTGAGCCCATCTACTCTTTCTGCCCAGAATAACCTGCCCAGGATAGGACTATGCTGATTTCTCATCATCCGCCCAGTTTGCAGCTGTGTATTGGCTGCATGATTGTTAGCATTATTTGTTAATTGTGACTTTCTCTCCCTGGCATTCTCCTGCGTGTTTGCTATTTATGGTTCATCACTATCAAGTTGTTATTCATGCACACGTGCTGTTAATGGGTGCAGTCTGCTCCCATGGCCCCCAACTGAGCATTCTGCAGTAAACCAGCCCATGTGACTGCATTTCCCCTGGACTGGCCCCACTTTCCCCCAGAGTGGTGCCTAGCCTAGTACTGAGGTGCAGTACGTCCATTCCTCTTCCCCATTTATCTTCTCCCTCAGCTCATTACAGTCAGGACAGGTCAGTTTGTGCCCTTTCTCTCTTGCCTCACAACCCACCCTTATGTTAGACCAGTCAGTTTTGGGGTGGTCTTCTCCCAACGTTTTGCCTGCCTCCCTCTTTTTTTGCTGGTTTTAGGACTCTGTGAACTTTAATACTGCTGACCAGGGCTAACGTGTATGTGCTCCCTCCCGTAAATGTGGTAATATTGGTTCCTACCCATTTGGCATTAATCTATTTATAAGCCACTTTTAAAGTGCACTATATGTGCCCCTGGCCTGTAAATTAAATCCTACTAGTGGGTATACACTGATTGTTCCACCCACATAAGTAGCCAGATAACCATGTCATTGCAGGGCCTGTATGTGCACCTTATTGACATTTCGACTTGGCAGTTGAAAGCCCATGCCAAGTCTTAAACACCCCTTTTTCTACACATAGGTCACCCCCAAAATAGGCTGTAGGTAACCCATAAGGCAGGTTGCAGTGTATTATAAAGGCAGGACATGTACTTTTAAGTTTTACATGTCCTGTTAGTGAAACCTCCCAAAGTCGTTTTCACTAATTTGAGGCATACTCCTCTCATAGACCAGAAATGGGAAATCCATAATATACTTTTAAGCTGCAATTGCTATAGCTACATCATGTTTCATGTCTTTGGGATGGTAGTGATGAACCCTCTTTATTGGAAAAGTCAGAATTAGAAGTACTATTTTAGAAATGGCACTTTTAGAAAGAAAGTATTTTTCTGCTCTTACTGCTCTGTGCCTTACAGCCTGTCTCCAATCCACATCTGGTCTGTGCTGGTTGACAGCTCCCCTTGTGCATTCCACCCAGACAACCACAAACTGAGGACAGTCACATCTGCATTCATATGCATAATGAATGGATCTTCCTGGGCAGGAAGGGTGAAGGGGATCACACTTACTGTTAAAAAGACGGTAGCCTGCCCTCACACAAAGGACTGATAACCCCCCACAGGGATCCTGGCAGACAGGACTCTGCTGAAAGGGGATGTTGTGCACTTCAAAACCACTCTTTGAAGGCATTTTTATATATATAAACTGGGTCTCTGCCCCCCCCTCCCAAATCAGACACTTCTGGACCTACACCTGCCAGCGAAACTGCCTGGCTGCCCAAATGACTCATCTAGACTGCTTTGCTGAAAAGGTCTGCTGCCCTGCTTGTTGCCCTGCTGCCCTGCTGGCCTCTGACTCTGCTGGAAGGACTCTTTCTTCCTCCTGAAGTGCTTCCACGGCTTGGATTGAACTTGCTTCCTGTTTCTGAAGTCTCAGGGCCAACAAAGACTTCACCTCTTCAGGAGAATCCTTTTGCATCGAAAACCAATGCAACTTCTGTAGAAATTGACACAAAGCCTACATCACAGCTTTGAAATTGCTGCACTGCCGACAAGAGTGACACAGCATGGAATTGCAGATGGGAAATTTGATGTAGCGCTTGCCTTACGACGAATGAAAATATCACGCATCGCCTGGCGGGTCGACGCAGCACCTGCTCCTTCTATCAGTGCATCAAGGATTTTCAAAGCATCGTTCTTGGGTGTCAAAATATCCCAGCATTGCGGTGGGGAACCAAAACTGCATGCCTGATCTGACACAACACCTTATTTTTCCACAGATCTCCTCTTCTGCGGTCCCTGTGCGTCGATATTTTTGATCCATCCCAGGTACTGTGTGTTACAAAGAAACAACTATTGATTTCTATAGACTGAAGCCCTCTTTTTGACTTTCGTGGTCTTTTCTAAAGACCACCGAAGCCGCTGCAGCCAGCAGACAACCAGTACTGGCGGTCTGCTGACCGCCATATTAGGAGTAAATGGACTTCTGCCCATTCCTGGGCTGAAGTCCCACTCCGTCGTCCTAGCCGACAGAGGTGCAGAGGCCGGTACACCACCAGCACCGCCACACCACCAAGACTCTCCCCGCCATATTACGAGCCATAATAATGGCTCATGGAGTCTTGCTGGCGTAATGGTTATGGCGGTGAAATACTGCCAGGACACATCCCCTCCAGGACGATCACCTTCCTGGAAAAGGTAAATGGATCATCCACAAGTCGGAATTGGGGGGGTGTGGTGCTTGTGTGTGGTGTGTGCGTGTATGTCTGTGAATGGGGGTGTATGTGTGCATGTATGTCTGTGAATGGGGGTGATTTTGTGTGTGTGCGGGTGTGTAAATGTATGTGAAAATTTGTGTGCATGTGAATGAGGGCGGGTGTGTGTTTGAATGGGTGTGCCTGAGTGCGTGTAAGTGCGTGTATGCATGTTCCAGTGTGCATGTTTGTGTGAGTGTGTACGAGTGATTGCGGGTGTATATAGCGAGTGTGTGGATGATTGGGGTGTGTTTCTCTATGTGCTTTGATGTATGTGGGTGCATGTGTGAATGTGTGTGAACGTGTTGGGGTGCTTGTACCAGTGACAGGAATGGGGATTCCTGTCTCCGGGTGTGTGACCACCAGGGTTTTCGTGGTGGGGTGAACGCCACAGAAAACCTGGCGGTGTGCAACATGGTAATCAGGATGGCGGCCTGAGGTCCACCGCCAGATTGGAGGTGGTCACTGCCGGTGCTGCTGCGGTGAGACCGTCACGACGAGTCTGGCAGTCTCAAGACTGCCAGAAGCATAATGAGGTCCTGAGACTCTTTTTCCCCTTTGAAAAGTGATGTTTCAACTTGTGCTGATTGGATCTTTGCAGTTTTTACCTTATTTTATTCAGATAAATATTATCTATTTTTCTAAACCTATGTGGTGTATTTTTGTGGTGTTTTTACTGTATGATTTATTGCACAAATGCTTTACACAATGCCTTCTAAGTTAAGCCTGAGTGCTCAGTGGCAAGCTACCAGAGGATGGGCACAGGATCATTTGGATTGTGTTGTGACTTACCCTGACTAGGATTGTGGTCCCTATTTGGACAAGGGTGCATACCTCTACCAACGAGAGACCCCATTTCTAACACTAGTGTGGTGAGAAGTGTGGAGAAGTGTGGCACAATGGTTAGAGCAGCAGACCCTGATGCAGAGATCTGGTCCGGGACCAGGGTTAAAATCCTTCCTCAGTGGGTCTTGGTCTCAATTCCCTTGGACCAGCTAATTCTCGCCTCTGTGCCTAATCTAATTAATGGGTCACACTCTGTAACTCTGAGCAATAGCTTTCTTAATTTCCACAACAGCCCTCACAGTGCCTGGATGCCTGGCTTCACCCTGGGGCTGTCCAGGAGTGGGTGCCTCACAGGGAAAAGCCAGGAGGGGTTCCACAGTGGTATGAGTACAGCACCTTGAGACCCTAACGGGTGAGTAGTGTGCTAAACAAGTGCAAAGTTTACAGTAACACTAGCCTCCCTTTTCAATCTGTCTAGGCATTTTCTGCTTCAGAAGCGAATGAGTGACATGTTAGTACTACAGTAAGGTTGTCTTTACTTCCTGTGAACATGTTATGGTGTTCATTACAGAGTGTCCCCACACAGTCTCCTAAAAAAAGAAAAAAAAGATTTTTCCTCAATGACTGTATTCTGTGTCACATAATGTCGAAGGATCATGAATAAAAACAATAATTAAGCATAACCATCTTCCTCAAAGTCACAATTAGTAATCAATTATGCTCCACCATGTCTCCCATTTTATACAACCTACTATTTTTTTCAGTTAAAGCGGCAACTGTCTGTTCTTCCCACTCAGCTGATCCCCATTGTCTCTCTGATCTTTATCACTGGGATTTTCCTCTTATAAGCATCTGTGAATAGTGTTAGACCTGACAACCTTAGCGTGGTCATCCCAACTTTTTGCCTGCCTCCTTTCATTTTTCTGACCCTGTTTATGCTGGTTTTAGGACTCTGCACACTTTACCACTGCTGACCAGTGCTGAAGTGTATGTGCTCTCTCTCCTAAACATGGTAACATAGGCTTCTACCCATTTGGCATATTTAATTTACCTGTAAGTCCTTAGCAAAGTTCTCTAGAGGTGCCCAGGGGCTGTAAATTAAATGTGACTAGTGGGCCACGCAGCACTGATTGTGCCACCCACATAAGTAGCCCCTTAAACATGTCTCTGGCCTGCCATTGCAAGGTCTGTGCATGTAGTCTCACTGCCACTTCGACCTGGCATTTAAAACTACTTGCTAAGCCTTAAACTCCCCCTTTTCAACTTATAAGTCACACCTAAAGTATGCCCTAGGTAACCGACAGGGCAGGGTGCTATGTCATTAATGTAGGACATGTAAATATGTGTTTTACATGTCCTGTTAGTGAAAATTCACAAATTAGTTTTGCACTATTGTGAGGCCTACTCTTCTCACAGACTAGCATCAGCACTGCCCTTACATACTTTTAAGTGGTAGACTTTGATCTGAAAGGAGTAGCCCTGTCATGTTTGGTATGACCAGAATAATAATAGAAAGTCCTGCTTTCTGGTGAAGTTGGGTTTAATATTACTATTTTAGAAATGCCACTTTTAGAAAGTGGACATTTCTCTGTACTTACTGCCTTCTGTGCCTTACAGCCTGTCTCCAACCCATGTCTGGGCTGTGCTGGTTAACAGCTCCCCCTGTGCATTCCACCCAGACAGCCATAAACACAGGTCACTCAGCCCCATTTGCATTCATCTGCATACTGTATGGGTCTTCCTGGGCAGTAAGGGTTGAGAGGCACTCACACTCCAGGGGCCACTGGCCTGACCCCACACAAAGGACTGATAATCCCCCACAGGGATCCTGGCAGACAGGGCTGGGTTGAAAGGGGACCTTGTGCACTTCAAAACCACTCTTTGAAGTTTCCCCCACTTCAAAGGCATTTTGGGGTATATATACTGGGTCTGTGACCCTCCAAAATTAGACACTTCTGGATCTACAAGTGGACTCTTTCAGAGGGACTGCCTTGCTGCCCAAATGAAACAGCTGGACTGATTTGCTGAAAGGACTGTTGTCTGCTTGTTGCTCTTCTGACTTCTAGCTCCTGCCTCTACTGGAAGGACTCTGCCTTTCCCACAAGTGTTCTCCAAAGGCTTGTATTGAGCGTGTCTCCTGTTCTGAAGTCTCAAGGCCACAAAGACTTCACCAAAGAGAAAAAAATCCCAGTGCATCGCAAAATTGATACAAAGCCTGCAGAAATTGATGCTGCCCCGTCTCGTGGCTGAAAAACTGCAGCATCGCTACCAGATCGATGCAGTGCCTGCCCCTTCTTACCAGTGCACCAAGGATTTTCAACACATTGTCCTGGACATCAAAATATTCCCGCATTGCAGTGAGGAACCAAGGCTGTGCTCCTGGAAATCGACGAATCACCTTGCAGCGTGGAAAGAAACAACGCATTGTCTGTGTGGCACCAGAAAATCCAATGCAGTGCCTTATTTTTCAATGCATCTCCTCTTATGGGCCAGTGTGCTTTGTTATTTTTGATGCATCCCAGGTACTGTGTGTTACAAGGATACAACCACTGATTCTCAGAATTGAGACTCATTTAAACCTTTAAAAAGTGATATCTTGACTTGTGCATCTTTGATTTTTGTCGTTTTGGTCTTATTTTATTCAGATAAATATTATCTCTTTCTCAAAAACTGGTGTAGAGTTGCCTTCTAAGTTAAGCCTGCCTGCCCTGTACCAAGCTACCTGAAGGTGAGCACAGGATGATTTTGGTTGTGTTGTGACTTACCCTGACTAGGATTGTGGGCTCTACGTAGACAGGGCGCATACTTCTGCCAACTAGACACTCAATTTCTAGCAAATAGCCTATACCTTTGAGATGAATATACAGTCCTTCAGAGTCTTGTAGTCATGTGCTCTCTGAAAAAGGCACCAGGATCTACTCATCATAAGTAACTGTGCTTTGAGAGTGTCCATGGGAGACTGGCAATTTTATTTGAAGGGTTTGTTCTACTTAATGACTTAGCGTGTTGTGGGCCCACAATGCTGCCTCCTACATGTGTAATAACAGGGTAAGCCATTCCTTTCTCCAAAGAATTCCATTCTCAGCTCCATATTGCATTGTTTCATCCACCTTCATACTCCAAATTCCTTATCTCATTAAGCTGAAATGGTTCCAGGGCTACTTGTCATGATAATTATGAGTGGGGCAACAGGGCATGTTTACTAGCAAATGTATGGAATCCTAGCAAGCATACCTTTGAAATATATAGTCTCCTTGAGGACAACACGATTACCTTAATGTCCATATCTGAAGCATGGTTACAAAATGACCCAGGACCTGATTTCTAAAATATTGGTTCAATAGGACTTTTTCTGTGGGAACAGTTATTTGTGTACCAGCAATACCCTAAATGCATTCAGTTATTTAATCAGCATAGTAAAAAAAAGAAAGGAGACATCTTTATGCAAAATGAGTTATTTGCATTCACAGTTCTGTTCTAAATCATTACGTAGATGTATAAGAACAACATGTGTTTTTCTCAGTGTCACTAGTACAGACCTCAAAATGAGTGAACATGTTGCTGATAGTGAATGTATAAAAAATAAAAACAACTCTTTTGGTGGGAGCACTAGTCTCAATATCACTGTGTTGAAGTCTGTGTACAAATACAGTCCTTCCGTAAAAACAATTCCAAGCTGTAGAGGATCTTATCAGGGCAAGCCATCTCACTAGTGAAACACCTATAGAGAATACAATCAAGTGGCCTTTTTAGAATTGGAACATCTGTTTCATCTGGGGGCTTTACTTTCACAATATAGTGCAATCACCACCTATCAGGCTTCTTTGTATGCAATTAAGGCCCATATTTATACTTTTTGACGCTAAACTGCGCTAACGCAGTTTAGCGTCAAAAAATTTTGCGCCGTCTAACGCCATTCTGAAGCGCCATGCGGGTGCCGTATTTATGGAATGGCGTTAGACGGCGCAATCAGACCGGCGCTGCCTGGTGTGCGTGGAAAAAAACCACGTAGACCAGGCAGCGCCGGCGTAGGGGGAAAATGGCGCTAGGGCGTCTTAAAATGGCGCAAGTCGGGTTGACGCTAAAAAATCGTCTTAACCCGATTAGCGCCATTTTTTCGACGCCCAGACGCCATTTAAATGACTCCTGTCTTAGTAAAGACAGGAGTCATGCCCCCTTGCCCAATGGCCATGCCCAGGGGACTTATGTCCCCTGGGCATGGTCATTGGGCATAGTGGCATGTAGGGGGGCACAAATAAGGCCCCCCTATGCCACCCAAAAAAAATTGAAAAATAACAAAAATTATACTTACGTGAACTTACCTGAATGTCCCTGGGGTGGGTCCCTCCATCCTCGGGTGTCCTCCTGGGGTGGGCAGGGGTGGCAGGGGGGGTCCCTGGGGGCAGGGGAGGGCACCTGTGGGCTCATTTTGAGCCCACATGCCCCTTAACGCCTACCCTGACCCAGGCGTTAAAATGTGGCACAAATGCGGGGTTTTTTGACCCGCCACCTCCCGGGCGTGATTTTTGCCCGGGAGTATAAATACGACGCATTTGCGTCGCCGTCATTTTTTCAGACGCATTTCATTAACGCAAGGAAGGCGTTCACGCTAAAAAATGACGCTCTTTGCCAATACTTTGGCGCTAGACGCGTCTAACGCCAAAGTATAAATATGGCGTTAGTTTTGCGCCGAATTTGCGTCGAAAAAAACGACGCTAATTCGGCGCAAACAGAGTATAAATACGGGCCTAAGTGTTCAATGTTGTGCATTACTCAGAAAGGGAATGATATGATGTACTTGAGTTGACATTAACCAAATAAGATCCTTATTACTCAGGATGTGCATATGAGTGAGGAGTGAATGATATACACCATCTGTCTGTATTGCCCAGATCACCACACTGTGGGCTTCATTTACAATGAAATGGCGCAATGGTGTGCCGCAAGCGATTTTGCTGTGCCGAGCTGCATCATTCCAGAATGCAGGGATGCACCTTATTCACAAGGTTACGGCAAATCCCTGTGTTCTGCCCTGAGCCAGTGCTAAATCAACTGCCTAGTGCCAACTCAGGCACCCTTGCACCATGGATGTCTGTGTTGCAGGGATGATTGTTTTTGCGCAGGAAGGACAGCTTCCTGCACAAAG
Source organism: Pleurodeles waltl (assembly GCF_031143425.1). Classification (NCBI taxonomy): domain Eukaryota; kingdom Metazoa; phylum Chordata; class Amphibia; order Caudata; family Salamandridae; genus Pleurodeles; species Pleurodeles waltl. The sequence continues at coordinate 1,065,347,065 of NC_090437.1, forward strand.
CAAACATTAATGGTGTTTTGCTCCTTCTATCTGTGCTGCAGAAATTTAAGTATTTCCCCACGTTGTGCCACTGTAATGCCACCCCTGGGGAGACGTTAGTTTTTGGAGCTGCCTCAGGTTTACGTTTCCTTGTAAATTGGGTGCAAAGTCAATAAACAATGGGTGTTGCATTGAAACACACCCCGCAACACCAATTGCATGCTCTTTTGCCACAGAAAACTACGTTGTGTGGCCCATATTTCCAAGGCTGCGTTAAGCCACGTAAAGTAGCTTAAACTGACCTTGTACATATGGAGCAGGGCACAGCGGCACCGGAGCGTCATTAGAAGTGATACGCCGGTGGCTCAAGGGCCTCATAAATAAGGCCCTTGATCTTTTACTTGAATGCTCTTCAGCATTGCGAAAACTGTATATTCTTTTTCTATTATATTTCTACTACATGTATCTGTGCTCATTATGTACAGGTCCATCTCTCTATACTGGGAACGTCCTCAATTTGATAATTACCTGTGGATAGTTTGTCTTTGTCAGCTTGTTTTCTTTCATCTTATAAAGACCTTTGGAGTTGCCCTTATTCACATTTTAATTGCTGCTATGGGAAGCCAGAGGATTGCCATATCCTTCCTAAGCATCTCAGGCAATGTCTGTGACCCAGGTAAAACTCCATGAATCAAAACCATGATATGGTCAACATTCTAAGTTCCAAGGCAACCTGCAGATAAAGCACCCTCTACTCACTAATGGAAAAAGGGAACATATTTATGAAATAAGACATGTTTTCACATATGTTAGTTCAAACCAGTTCATGTAAGTCTACAGACAAATTCAAATGTGTGTTGTGTTAATAATGGCGTGTTAAAAGAGTGTTGTTATCAAGTGATAGTTGCTGAAATTGTTTGACTACTTTTTAAATTTGAAGATTATCATATTCGAACTATGATTTAACAAGGGCAATTTATGTGTATCAAAGGCGAATTTCCAAATGCATTAGTTACTGAACAGTCCTCTACGTTCAGAATATTACAGAGGGAGATTAAATGATTTGGTAATAATCAATTGAAATTAATCTTACTTCAACGAATTGAAGAGTAAGTCGTAGAAAAGTGACGTTTTTAAACGTTATTTATTTTGTACTTAAAACTGCAGCTGCTCAGCAGGAACATCCGAAAGAGTGAGGGATTCAGTTCTTTTATTTATATTGGTCATTCCCTAAGATGACAGCATTTAGTCAGCTTGGCTTTGTTCTACGTCTTTCTGATCAGGGGTCTGTGTCTGTTCATTTCCACAAACCAGGCAATACAACGTCCATTCAGGGCATGATCATTGTTGTCGAGCGTTACAACTACAAAATCTAAACCACGGTGGTCATCTCACTGAACCGAACCACAAAGTCATTTTCCTAAGTTGAACTACTGATTGTATGTCCAACTTGTTTTGGTGTTACTGCTTGTAAGACCGAGAAAATCAAAGTATAACTTTTGAGCACTTTTTTAATGAAGAGAAAATCGTTTTTGTCAGGCTTTTCAAACTCCTTTAATAGTTTCTAGAAGGCAGAAGAAGTGCTGGCAGCAAGTGCTCAATAGATAATTAATTGTTCCCAGACTTTTTTAATTAAGGCTTTCTAGATGATAAGGAGATGGTTATCCAAGCAGGAAGGTAAACAGGGAGCTTTGGTACTATGGCAAACAGAAAACTGTTCTAAGGAAAGCAGAACGGACATGTATTTCCCTCAGTCCACCATACATCAACAATGTCTCTGTAGATGATGCCCAGGGTAATCTGCAGGCAGATAGTTACACCAGAGAAAAGGAACAAGCCAAAGGAAAAATAACCACCATTTTAGTCAAGCACTCGCTGATTTCAATCCTAGGGTTTACCATTTCTTTCTGCATTCAATACACATAATTCGTGGGAGAATTACATCGTTGTTCTTCAGAGGTCACCTATATTTAAATTGTATAATTGTATATGCCACTGCATAAAAGACATAAAAGATACTGTATTCATACAGTATCTAAATGCATGCAGGGAATGTTGCGAGAACAGCTTGTAAAGCAACGTCCAGTTTCACAGCCACACAAAATATGTTCGGTTTGAACTAATTAACCCACAAACAAAAATTATGTAGAAAAAACAGAAATTATGTGAAAGACTGGACACTTTCAGACTGAAGCTGAAGAAGTGCAGAAAAGGAAAAAAACAAGACAAAGGCCCTATACATTTATGCACATATGAAGTGGGACAGTATATTTGCATCTATAGGACCACTTCAGTACTGAAGTAGAGGAAGATACATATTTAGCTGCTCAGCCAAACACCCGCCTCCTTTCCCCAGGACTGAGCGATTTCTTTTTTTTTGGCTAAAGCCTTCATAACTTTTTTCCCATGAGAGATAGGCAGACCAGATTTGTGCACTTTTCTTAATAATAATTATGTTAATACATTCAGACATTTAAACAATATTTAAAATTAAACGGATTTACATTTATAATTTTTAAGTCTATGTAAATAATGTGTTATGTTATGTATAATGTTGGAATAAATGACATAATATTTTTGAAAATAGGTTAACAACTTGTTCTTTATTTGAATTTTCTATTGCTGTTTATTTGTTGTTATAATTTACTTTCAACCTATTAGATTAAAATTATATTAAAATGGCTACTGCTTTGCTTTCATTTATAAATAAAATGCAGACATAAATGTAGATATTTAATTTGAATGTGTATGTTTTATAATGATTTTTGTGGGTGTTAATTTTGTGTATTTGTACACCTATTAAACTGGGTATGTTTTGAGTGCTCTTCTCACTTCCCCCAAAGGGACCAGCAGTGTGGGTATCCCGGGTGAGCACAGTGGCAGCCACCGACAAAAGCAAGTCTGGCTCCTACAAAGGGAGCCTGCTCTGGCCATGGGGACAAAGGGCTTTCCCTGTGGTCCCCAACCAAAACTAGTGCTGTGGGTTCTCCGGGTGCACACCAGGGCCCCCATTGAATAAAAGTAATGCCAGCTCCTGTGCGGCCCCATTTAAAATAAACCAAGAGGATTTACCCACAAAAAAATATAAAAAAGTTCACAAAGAATAATAAATGAGTGGCAGAACCCACTCATTCATTATTCACTGCTCAATGAAGCGAGGGCTATTTAATTTTTTTTAGCTTGGTGGTGTTTTCAGGGCTGCAGGAAGTGAAGCTCCCCCAGCAACATTAACAAAACAGTAAGGGCATATTTAAGAGCCCCTAGCACCACTGGAGTGTCACATTTCTTTATGCTCTGGTAGTGCTAAGCACTGCTCCATATTTGCAGGGAGGTGTAACACCACTTTTTTGTGGAGTTATGCCTCCTTGTAAATATGTGCCCCTGTTACACACTTTTCTGCATCAGAAGGGCATGCAGTGGGTGTTGCAGTGGGCATTGCACAGCAACACCCATTGCTTTTGATGCTGCCTCAGATTTATGAGTTGTCGTAAACCTGAGCCAGAGCCAAAAACTAATGCCACCTCAAGGGTGGCGTTAGCATGGCAAAACGAGGAGGAATGCTTTTATTCCTCCCCATTTTTTGCTTTTCATATGTGTGCTGCAGAATGCAGCACACATAGAAAAAGCAAAATGCCATGGATGATTGTTGTACACCTTCCTTCACTTAAACAATCATTCAAAATGACGGATTTTGCATTTTGCAGCACACATATAACTGCCAAATTTCCATTAATGATTGAAAGGGACACCTTCTTGCACATAAAAAATCTATCCCCTCAAAGAAGACACCTTTGCAATAAGGTGCAAGGATGCCTGCGTTGGCGCTAGGCAGCTTAATTCTGCGCCAGTGCAGGGGAAACACAAGAGTGTGCTGTGTTCCTCTAAATATGGGTCACGTCTGCGTTTCGAAAGTGGCGCATTGTGGCACTGATATTTTTGGTGCAGCATCGTGCTCCGCCACTTTGACATCAATCTGTGCCTAAGTCTCCTGGTTTCTTAAAACCATCGTGCCAGGAGAGCTAACAGGATTGTTTTAAGCACCACTAGCTGGGCTGGAGCTTTACGGTGTTCAGCTGGAATGTGAGGCCCTTTTGTGGCTATTTTTATAATTGCATTTTATGGGCTACCAAATGTTGAAAAATTATTAAGAGATATGTTTATTGTGCTAAAAAATAAAATAAAAATGACTCTGAGTTGTTCTTTTAATTTTTTTCAGCCCAGAAAAAGCAATAAAAAATTACAGGTAAGGGTTTATGAAACATTTTTGTGTATTAATAAATATTATCACACATTGCATTGTGTGAATTACTGAAATATATGCTACTTTAAAAAATATGGTGATTTTTAGTGAAAGCTGATAATAGGGTATCTTTGTTTCGATTTTGGAGTTGTTACTCTTTGGCAAAGTCAGTAAGTCTACTTTAGCAGAGCCACGCCCTGAGGTCATCTCCATGGTGGCAGCAAGGCCAGGCCCTGCAGCCAACTGCATGCTAGGCAGTTGGCTGACCACAAGGGGTGTGGATGTAGTCAGGCCGTGTAGCTAACCCTATGCTGCACACGGTCAAAGACTGGGAACTGCGTGGGGGTGGCTGCTGGTGGGGAGTTTAGATAGGCCAATCCCTGTGGCCAACTCCAATCTACTCACAGCTTTGGGCGGAGGTTGGCTTTACATATGGTAAGAAAATACTAATTTATGTGAAAAAACCTCTAGAAATTCATTGAAAAAGTGATGTTACTGTACATGGAAATTGGGAAGTAATTGGGATTTATCCCACCTCTACCATCAAAGAGGCCAAACTTACTGTCAAAAGAATCCAAATTGTGTCTTGCTTACCATGGGGGAAACTTTGTGACTCACAGATGTCACACATCCTAGCTGCTGGATGTGAAGTACCTGAGTGACCCTGAGTCATCGCATTGCAATGAACCATGTCCAGGATCCAGTCTTAATGTTTGGGAAGAGAATTACTCAGTCATCTCACAGCAATAAAGCACTTGCTCAGTAACAAGGACGTAGATATGTATTCACCTGTTGAGTTCTGTGCCAGTAAAACTATGTGGGGCGCAGTCTCCCCTTTAATCTATGTTATAGTCTCAATTAAATGTACCCAATTTCGGGTACCTCCAAAGCACAGTGAGGGCAGGAAGAGTGTTGGAAGTGGCCTTTCTGCAGGGTCACCCCAAACTTTTTGCCTTCCTCCTTCTCTTTTTCTGACGTCATTTTTGCTGGCTTTAGGACTCTGTGTACTTTACCACCGCTAATCAGTGCTAAAGTGCATATGCTCTCTCTTAAAACATGGTGACATTGGTTCATACACAATTGGCGTATTTAATCTATTTGTAAGACCCCAGTAAAGTGCACTACATGTGCCCAGGGCCTGTAGGTTAAATGCTACTAGTGGGCCTGCAGCACTGATTGTGCCACCCACATAAGTAGCCTCTTGTCATCAGTTTTACTACCACTTCGACTTGCCATTTAAAAGTACTTGCCAAGCCTCAAACTCCCCTTTTTCTACATATAAGTCACCCCTAAGGTAGGCCCTAGGTAACCCATAGGGCAGGGTGCTATGCAGACAAAAGGTCATATTTAGTATGGCCAAAATGGTAATACAAAATCCTGCTGACTGGTGAAGTTGGATTTAATATTACTATTTTAGAAATGTCACTTTTAGAAAGTGAGCATTTCTCTGCACTTAAATCCTTCTGTGCCTTACAATCCACATTTGGCTGGGTTACTAGCTCCCTTGTGCATTCACTCAGACAACCCCAAACACAGGATACTCAGTCACACTTGCACACATCTGCATATTGAATGGGTCTTCATGGGCTGGGACGGTGGAGGGCCTGAAACTTACATGTTAAAGGACAGTAGCCAACCCTCACACAAAGGACTGCCACACACCCTACTGGGACCCTGGAAGACAGGATGGAACTGAAAGGGGATCTGGTGCACTTCTAAGCCACTCTTTCAGGTCTCCCCCACTTCAAAGGGACATTTGGGTATTTAAACAGGACCTCTGATCCTACCAACTCAGACACTTCTGGACAAGATACTACTGGAGAAGAATCTCTGAACCAGAACCTGCAACCTGCCAAGAGGAACTTCCTGTCTGCCCAAAGGACTCACCTGACTGCTTTTCTGCAAAGGACTGCTGCCCTGATGTTGCCCTGCTACCTTGCTGCCCTCTGGCTCTGCTGAGAAGTACTCTCCAAGGGCTTGATTGAAGCTTGCCTCCTGTTCCTTGGAGCCTCAGGGCTAAAAAGCCTTCATCCTGCAGATGAACTCTTTGTGCGGTGAAAATCTGACACACTGCCTGAAAGAAATGATGCACAGCCTGCATTGCAGTGAGAAAATTACTGCATGCCGAACTGGAACAACACATCCCGGCTCCCCGAAGCAGAGATCGACGCAGCTCCTGCGTTGTGACTGGAACTTCGATGTACGGCCCGCGGAATCAACTCAAAGGCAAACCGGAACGACGCAGCCTGACTTCCTGATAGGAAGTGATGCAAGCGCCAGCCATGCAGCAGAAATTTCCACGCATCACCCACCGGATTGACGCAGCTCCTGTGACTTTGCCCTGCAAGCCAAGTATTTCAACGCATCGACCACCAGGGTATCCGAAAACCCCGCAACCTGAAGACGATCCAGGTAAGTGCGCTGGAAGTTGGTGCAAAGCCTTCCCGCATGAAAACTCAATGATGCATCATGGGTGTGCACCAGAAAAATCGACACACACCTCCCCGTTTTCCACACATCTCCTCCTCTGCGGCCCCTTGCAGAGAATTTGAACGCAAACCTGGTACTTTGTGCTTGCAAGAGACATATGTCACTTTTTAGAGACTAAAGACTTCTTTTGTTATTTCCTACAGTGAGAACTCAAAGTGTAGTTATCAAATCTTGATCGTTTTGACCTGCATTTAACAAGATAAATATTATATATTTTTCTAAACACTGTGTGGTGTATTTTTGTCATGCTATACCGTGTTATTGCATGATTTATTGCACAAATACTTTACACATTGCCTTCTAAGTTAAGTCTGACTGCTCAGTGCCAAGCTACCAGAGGGTGAGCACAGGATAATTTGGACGGTGTGTGACTTACCCTGACTAGAGAGAGGGTCCTTGCTTGGGCAGGGGGTAAACTGATTGCCAACCAAATACCCCATTTCTAACAAGGAGGAAATATGCATTATCCTTATTGCATCAGCGATAAGCTCTGAAGTCTGTCCACCGTGGTTCACTAAGTGGTGTTGTGACATAAATTACGTGTATGGATTTGAAACTTTGAAAGTCATGTGTTTAACCTTTGGCCTTACAAAATATCCACACTTCATCTGTTAATGGTCTCCCACTCTTTTGAGACCTAGCCTACTTAAGATTGTTTTGGGTCCTGATTCTGTTGTGCATAGCAGGTATAGGTTATCAGAAAAAGGTTTGGTGGAGAGTAAATATATTGTATTCCACTTTATCTGGCACCAATGAGAGTGCTTCTCAAATTACTATAAAGTTTTGCCTGTGTTTAAGTTTTGAGCAGAAGGTCCTGCATTCAGTCAATTTTCTTTCTAGATGGGTATGGCCACATAAGGGTGCAGGGACTTCCCATGTCCATAGTGATTTTAAATATTTCCATGTCTACATAAGGATGTTTGCTAGGCAATATCAATCTTAAAAGTAGGGATCTTAACATTTTGAAGAAGGCCTTGCATAGATAAATTGACATATTGAAAATTAATTATTGAAATGCTGGTAAAATGTTCACTATTGGTCCCGCCATTGAGAGTGGCAAGGTGATGCATCACTTGATCTGGGAGTCTAGTTTGTCTATTGCTTTACAACAGTCTTCCCTCGCAATGTCATCCTTGGTGGGGCTCATGAATATTCCTAATTATTTGATTGTGTCCAATCAACTTTGTATTAGTTAGTCAAAAGTCTTTGAGGTCCTTTGCTACTTCAATTGGGAGAAATATTTTGTATTTGTCCAGATTAGTCCCCAAAGCAGATGAGGTCATGAACAATATGAGTAATGTTCCTCTCTGGTTGCTGAATGTAAATCATCACCTCACGGGTTGACACAAATATTAAGAAAGAGCAGCCGAATCACCTTTTTATAGGTTTGTTTACAAATTCTGTGATTTCACAATCAACCAGGCCAAGGCTAAATAAATGTGGTTTTCAGCTATATGTTGTGGTGCTGAGGTATTTTGGCTTTATGAAGATGTGAAGAAAAGGTGGAAAAACTGTGAAGGATCTTTTGGACCTGATTTAGAACTTGACAGATGGAATACTCTGTCATCCACCGTATTAAGATCCTCATAGGCCATAATGAGATCATGATATAGAGGAAGGGATATCTATCATGTTTGTGAAGGAGTATTCCCCTTTGCCAAGTTCTCAATCAGGCCCTTAGTGGGGTAAAGGTGGCCAGACTATATGGTGTCATTAAGTGTAACACATGCTGTTGGACCGGCTAACCTTTCAATAGTCGCAACAAGGTGTGATCAACTCTGTACCCCTACCCAAACTTACTATCCCTGGATGTACCTAGTAATGGAGTCTCCTCATCAGTTGTTTCCCTAGTGTTATTAGTGTCAGAGAGTATCTAGCTGGATTGATCTTCAGCAGAAATGTAGTCATCAGTAGGGTCACTATGATTTTCAATTTGGTAAGTTGATTTTAAATTGATGTTCCCAACCTCCTTGTATTTGGTATACCTCTATCACACTAGAATCATGGAAAGAAAATAGAAAATAAACTGTTTAATAAGGGTATGTTGTGCTCTCTAAAGACCTACGTATCTCTTGTCATGCACAATCTGCCTAATCTTCAAAGCTGCTTGTGTGCGGGGTCTAGGAGTTTGCGTAGATCTGTCAAGGTTTGTTGGTAGGATTGTATTGGACTCACCTGCTCAGATTATGTATGATGTGGCAAAGTGTGTTACATGTTTCTTGAATTTTTGAAAAGAAGTTACGGGAAATCCATGATTGGGCCATATACATTGATTAGAATATTTTTTAACTTAGTTAACACACTAATATGAGGAAGAAAGATTTGCTTGGCTGTGAAATCTTGCATGTGGTGCAATGTGTAAAACACGTTTTAACTCCTTTCTCCACCCATGTTGGCCCAAATCTCTACTCAATTGCTAAACTATAGTCTCAACAATGTATTAATTATTTATTGTGTAATCCACTCAAGGGGGAAGGATCACATGACCACCCGAGGTGAGCCCATCAGCCCAGAAAGTAATTTCATAAGCTACTTGCTCATGCTTCTTTATTCCATCACTATACCTTACTATACCCTACCTGCTTGTTTGCATCACTCTTTTGAGCACATTTCATTTCTGTTTTCTCCCTTTGTCATTGTTTCCCTATATTTATAATTTTCCTTGTTTCTCGCTTCTCTGTCTTTCTTTTCCTTGCTTTGTGTCAAAGTGTGATGATGAAATATACATCCAGCTCTCAAAAGATAAGTACCAGTGGCCATGACACGAGACCACTAGCACACATTAAGCACTGCTTCCCAGAAATGGTCCACTCTCTTTGACAAGGGTACATATTTGCATCCCTAGCACTTGTTATTGCCAGATAATTCCCAACAGAGCATAGTTCCCAAAAATTCAGTGTTGGATGCAAAACGCTGCTGTATTTTGCTGAATAATTTGATTTCCTAGCTCAACAGAGATAAGGAATAAATGAATAGCTCAAAGAGATTTTGTGAATGTTCTTCATCGTCAGAAAATAGGTTAGCGGCTATAGTACTGAACAGAATTTTCAATTTGCAAGGAACTATTGATTGGGCTTTTCAGAAGCCTTTATCTTTCAACTCGTACTTGTATCTAGAGAGGTAAATGTCCTGTGTTTGGTGAAGGATGCCTGATATATTACAAACCATTGAATCTCTAGGGTCTCGATTAAGAGAGATTTTATATTGGTAAAAGTCGGAATAACCCAACAGAGAAGATACTGAAATAAAGTTCAAATGCGTGAAAAAAGTTTAGCCATACATAGCCTTACTTTATTGATGGAAGTCACAGAGCTTATTTCCTGCTTGCAGCAAAAACCTGCGTTTTAGTCAATAGAAAAATAACCTAGCTCGTGTTTGAGACGAGATGCGATGTGAATCGGTCTTGACAGTGGGCAAGGGCTAGATTTACTATGGTTTAGCAAGTCACAATGAATTCATAGAGGTAAAACTTTTATGTAAATTAATGGTTGTTTCTGCTATTCACAATCTACAAATTAATTGTAATTTTACGAGACTCCGCAATCAGGGCAGAGAACTTCATACATAAAAAAGATTTGCCTGCTATGTCTTTTTACGTGTGGGTTCTCCGGCCCTACTTCACAAGCGTAACTCGTAAAATTACTGTTAGCTCATAGTTGGTGAATAGCCAAAAATCACAAAGTTACATAAAAGCGTAAATTTACATTTATAAATCAGGCCCCTCAGAGTGTATATAACACCAATAATCGTATTATTAATTTTGAAGCGAGCTATCCTGGAAGAACAGTCCATAAGTCCCTGTAAAGCCTTTAAACGCCTTGCCAGGGGAGAGTTTGGTGACAATATTTTTTAACATATATATAAAAAGTATTACATGTCAATAAATGGCACACGTCATTTGAAACTTATTTTGACTAATGTAATTTAATTATTAAAGTGAAAAGTGCATTTGCTATACATCCCGAGTTGCCTCCTCCATAAGTCAGTACAACCACGCTCTAAAGAGGCATCATAATATAGCACTTAGAGGCACACATTATGTGATGCAGCGCAGTTTTGGCCTACTAGAAGCAAGTTTCGATGCATACTTGCCTAACAGTTGCGATGCACTTCAGCATTCCCCAGAGACCTCATGCAGGATAGTGGCCACGTGTGCCATATTACATAACATTGCTCTAGAAAAGGCTTCTTCATTGATCCAGTTGACAGCAGCACAGATAAATAATATCTCCATTCTGCAACCACATATCCAAGAAATACCACAGGGACTGTTGCAGGGAGAAGTAAAGAGCAGAAAATACAAACAATCATTTACAAGGTAAGCACAACACATTTTATTTTATGAAACAAAGCACCGTACACACGTTGTCGGTTATTAATATTTTTTAGCTACACAATATCATATTTTGAAAACTGAAGAAAACCCATATGTGTATGCAAAATCTCATGCATTTGAAATAGATTGTATGAGAAAACAAACATTGTGCATTTTTTATTCTACTTCTTCAGTCTTTTGATACCAGTAGCTTGTTAAAAATATTGTAGACTGTACAGTCATGAAGGGAGTCATGTTTCCCCACCAGTAGTAATCTCAGAAACTGAGGCACGTTGTTCTTACTTGAGGCCCAACTTTCCGGGGCAGGGTTTCACTCTGTCTATAAAGCATTTCATAGGTTTGTATAGGTTCAAGGGAAGTTGTAACCTGCCCCAAACGTTTGTTCAGTTCTACTCCAGAAGGCAACTTCAGATGGATAATCGAGAAAGTAAAGTACTGATTGTCTCAAGTTTCTCACCGATCGTCCGAAGACCTTTGAAGCTGAAAGCATATTCTTTTATTCATTGCTGTGTGCTATGCTTTCAGCATTGATTGCACCACAAGAGGTTGATATTGCCTCTGTGTGAATTTAGCTGTTTGAGACAGTATTGAAACCATTAATTATATCAGAGTACAATAAGTCTATTTTTCACCAAGTGCATCTATTGATCCCAGTTGCTTTTCCAGCACATTTAACAAGGATCACTCAAGTGACAGAAATTAACTACGAGTTGGTATACCAGAACCAATTTCATTATGTCCATGTGCCCCCTTTTTAATACTGCATGTCTCTGTGGTAAAGCGTTGTGCAATGAATAACGTGCACCTATAGCTGCGCACTTTGGGCCATATGTATGAACACATTTTCCCATAGACATAGAATGGGTAAAAACCTTTGATACATCTGGCCCTTTGTTTTCTTTTTTGAGGTGCTAGGGCTGTACGTCTACGGATTTGCTGTGATATATTGTGCCCTGTATTAGTAGGTGTGATGCTGGGCTAGCAGAAGGTTCATATATAGCTCAATATTTTCTTCTATTGTGTTGTCATCTTCCTCCCCACATTTATCTGCCTGCACTGGTAATATTTCTGCAAATAAGGAAATACACTTTTACTCCACTTAAGCAATTCTGGCCAATGAAAATGTCAGTCGTAATCCACTTAATACACAAGACACCACCCTAACCCCAAATGTTAAAACAATAACGCAATTCACATTCACTAAATTAATGAAGAATAAACCGAAAATTATTGTCGAACACATTTGTCTAATATAGGCCAACAACTCCCATTAAGCATTGCAGTGGGCACTAAATATCAGTTTTTTACCGTTTCATGAAAAGATCCTATTAATGCATTTATGTTTTTTAAGACAGAAAATAAAATGGTATTACACTTACGGTACAGTGAGCAAGGATTTAAAACGCATGCCATTTATTGGTGGCGCCGAAGTACGAATTTAAATTACTCCAGTGATACGTTCTGATACAAAGGGGCATATTTATACTCCGTTTGCGCCGAATTTGCGTCGTTTTTTTCGACGCAAATTCGACGCAAAACGAACTCCATATTTATACTTTGGCATTAGACGCGTCTAGCGCCAAAGTTCATGGAGTTAGCGTCATTTTTTTGCGTGAACACCTTCCTTGCGTTAATGAGATGCAAGGTAGGCGTTCCCGTCTTAAAAAATGACTCCCAGGCATGTGCGTGGTATTTATACTCCCGGGCAAAAATCACGCCCGGGAGTGGGCGGGGCAAAAAACCCCGCATTTGCACCTCTTTTTAACGCCTGGGTCAGGGCAGGCGTTAAGGGACCTGTGGGCTCAGAATGAGCCCAGAGGTGCCCTCCCCTGCCCCCAGGGACACCCCCTGCCACCCTTGCCCACCCCAGGAGGACACCCAAGGATGGAGGGACCCATCCCAGGGAAGAAAAGGTAAGTTGTGGTAAGTATTTTTTTTAATTTTTTTTTGTGGCATAGGGGGGCCTGATTTGTGCCCCCCTACATGCCACTATGCCCAATGACCATGCCCAGGGGACAGAAGTCCCCTGGGCATGGCCATTGGGCAAGGGGGCATGACTCCTGTCTTTGCTAAGACAGGAGTCATGTTAATGGCGTCTGGGCGCCAAAAAAAAATGGCGCAATTCGGGTTAAGACAATTTTTTTGCCTCAGCCTGACTTGCCCCATTTTTGGACGCCCAAACGCCATTTTTCCCTACGCCGGCGCTGCTTGGTGTACGTGTTTTTTTTTCACGCACACAAGGCAGCGCCGGTCGGCTAATGCCGGCTAACGCCATTCAATAAATACGGCGCCCGCATGGCGCTTCAGAATGGCGTTAGCCGGCGCTAATTTTTTTGGCGCAAAACTGCGTTAGCGCAGTTTTGCGTCAAAAAGTATAAATATGGCCCAAAGAACTTTGGATTGCCTCTTTAAGTGGGATTGATGGTGGCTCAGTAGATGGTCCTCCTCAGTGTGAGATTCCTCTTATCTCAGGCCTCTGGTGGCCACTCATGCCGCATTTGTACAAGGGACATCATAAGGATTTCGGAGGCCACAGGGCCAAAAGTAATTTGGGGGGCCTTGTTCGAAACAGCTTTAAATGTATGATCCAATTTCAGCTCTTTCATGCCCTCTTTGGCTAGGTCACTGACAATTCACATACAGACTGGTCTAATTTCTAATGGTGTTTACATCTAATATTCAGGAATAATGAGGTGTGTTTTCAATTTTTTAACACAGCAGCAAATCACTCATATTATTGCAAATAATCTTTGGGATCCCAGCCCATTTTTCATACGTGTGGTCCTGTTTTGATCTAAAATAAATTTTGTTTATGGATATTGCATGGTGTTGAAAAACAAGCATTTCTCCACAAAATGTCCCTGTAGACTCCCATCCATCACCCACATTAAAAATACACTAAAGGAATGTGGTCTTTAAAACAAGCTGTTTAAGAATTATTCACGGTCAACAGGGCAAGAGCTGTCTCTATCAGACTCCCCCCACCAAAGGATGGGACCCTGGGCCATGGCTCACTTTGCCCATTCCTTAACCCCTTTGCTGCCAGGCCTTTTCCCCTCCTGTGTAGAGCCTTTTTTTCCTTGCAATTTGGAGCAGTTCGCGCTTAGGCCCTCATAACTTTTTTGTTCACATAAGCTACCCACACCAATTTTGCATCCTTTTAATCCAAATTCCTAGGGATTCTAGAGGTACCCAAAGTGTGTGGGTTCCCCTGGAGGACACCAAGAAATAAGCCAAAATACAGAGAACATTTTGTTTGTTTTTTTAAAATGGCATCAACAAAGGGTTTGTGGTGCTAAAATCAGCATATACCCAGCTTTCAGGAACAGTCCGACTTGAATTAGAAAACCACATTTTTCAACATGATTTTGGCATTTTACTGGGACATACTCCATTTTTACTATTAATTGTGCTTTTAGCCTCCTTACAGTTAGTGACAGAAATTGGTATGAAATCAATGCTGGATCCCAGACAGCCAAACATTTCCGAAAAGTAGATAAAATGTTTAATACAGCAAGGGGTCAGTTTTGTGTGTCCTACAAGTCTTTCCTACAGAAAATAACAGCTGAAATAAAATAATATTGAAATTGAGGTGAAAAAAAACAGCCATTTCGCTCCAAATTTTTACTCCGTAACTTTTTCCTGCGGTGTCAGATTTTCAAAAGCAATATACCATTATGTCTGATAGACTCTTCTGGTTGCAGGGACATATAGTTGTAGGTTCATTAAGAACCCTAGGTACCCAGAGCCAAGAAATGAGGTGCACCTTGCAATGGGTTTTCATTGTATACCAGTAATGCAGCAATTCATTTGGTGAAATATAAAAAATTAAAAATAGGTAACAAGAAAATCTTTGTATTTTCAAAATGGGCACAAGATAAGGTGTTGAGAATCAGTGGTTATGTGCACTTCTCTGAATTCTGGGGTACCCATACTAGCATGTGAGTTACAGGGCATGTCTCAAACAGACGTCTTTTTTATACGCTGTCTTACATTTGGAAGGAAAAAATGTAGAGAAAGACAAGAGGCAATAACACTTGTTCTGCTATTCTGTGTTCCCACAACTCTCCCGATAAAAATGGTACCTCACTTGTGTGCTTTGGCCTAATGCCCACCACAGGAAACGCAACATCACATTTTGACATTGAAATCTGATGTGTTTTTCGGAGAGTGTCTAGCTGTGGATTTTGGTCTGTAGCTCAGCCAGCATCTATGGAAACCTACCAATCCTGTGAACTTTTGAAAACTAGACACCTAGGGGAATCCAGGATGGGGTGACTTGTAGGGCTCTCACCAGGTTCTGTTACCCAAAATCCTTTGCAAATCTCAAACTTTGACAAAAAAACACTTTTTCCTCACATTTGGGTGACGGAAAGTTCTGGAATCTGAGGGGAGCCACTAGTTTCCGTCTACCCAGCGTACCCCCAGGTCTCCTGATAAAAATGGTACCCTTCTTCTGTGAGTAGGCCTACTGCCCGCAGCTGAAAATACCCTAAAACACAACATGGACACATCACATTTTCCTAAAGAAAACTGACCTGTTTTTTGCAAAAGTGCCTAGCTGTGGATTTTGGCCTCTAGCTCAGCCGGCACCTAGGAAAACCTAGCAAACCTAGACATTTCTGAAAACTATACAGCTGGTGGAATTCAGAATGGGGTGACTTGTGGGGCTCTCACCAGGTTATGTTACCCAGAATCCTTTGCAAATCTCAACATTTTGGTGATGGAAAGTTCTGGAATCTGAGGGGAGCCACAAATTATCTTCCACCCAGCATTTCCCCAATTCTCCCGATACAAATGGTACCCCACTTGTGTGGGTAGGCCTAGTTCCCAAAA
The DNA here is from genome assembly GCF_031143425.1 of Pleurodeles waltl. Taxonomy (NCBI): domain Eukaryota; kingdom Metazoa; phylum Chordata; class Amphibia; order Caudata; family Salamandridae; genus Pleurodeles; species Pleurodeles waltl. Next base: position 1,065,362,946 of record NC_090437.1, read on the forward strand.
CAGGAAATTCCCCAAAACACAACATGGACACATAACATTTTCCAAAAGAAAACTGAGCTTTTTTTGCAAAGTGCCTAGCTGTGGACTTTGGCCTCTAGCTCATTCTGTGGGGCATATTTATACTCCGTTTGCGCCGAATTTCCGTCGTTTTTTTCGACGCAAATTCGACGCAAAACTAACTCCATATTTATACTTTGGCGTTAGACACGTCTAGCGCCAAAGTTCATGGAGTTAGCGTCATTTTTTTGCGTGAACACCTTCCTTGCGTTAATGATATGCAAGGTAGGCGTTCCCGTCTTAAAAAATGACTGCGATGCATATGCGTCGTATTTATACTCCCGGGCAAAAATGACGCCCGGGAGTGGGCGGGACTAAAAAACCCGCATTTGCGCCGGATTTTAGCGCCTGGGTCAGGGCAGGCGTTAAGGGACCTGTGGGCTCAGAATGAGCCCAGAGGTGCCCTCCCAAGCCCCGAGGGACCCCCCCTGCCACCCTTGCCCACCCCAGGAGGACACCCAAGGATGGAGGGACCCACCCCAGGGACATTAAGGTAAGTCCAGGTAAGTATTATTATTTTTTTTTTTGTGGCATAGGAGGGCCTGATTTGTGCCCCCCTACATGCCACTATGCCCAATGACCATGCCCAGGGGACAGAAGTCCCCTGGGCATGGCCATTGGGCAAGGGGGCATGACTCCTGTCTTTGCTAAGACAGGAGTCATTTCAATGGGGGATGGGCGTCGTAAAAAAATGGCGCAAATCGGGTTGTGGCGAATTTTTTGCCTCAGCCTGACTTGCACCATTTCTGGACGCCCATACGCCATTTTCCCCCTACGCCGGCGCTGCCTGGTGTACGTCGTTTTTTTTAACGCACACCAGACAGCGCCGGCGGCTAACGCCGGCTAACGTCATTCAATAAATACGGCGCCCGCATGGCGCTTCAGAATGGCGTTAGCCGGCGCTAATTTTTTTGACGCAAAACTGCGTTGGCGCAGTTTTGCGTCAAAAAGTATAAATATGGGCCTGTGTTCCCACAAGTCTCCCAATAAAAATGGTTCTTCACTTGTGTACGTGGGCCTAATTCCCACAACAGGAAACGCAACATCACATTTTGAAATTGAAATCTGATGTGTTTTTTTAAAAGTGTCTATTTTGGCCTATAGCTCAGCCAGCATCTATGGAAACCTACCAAACCTGTGAACTTTTGAAAACTAGAAAGCTAGGGGAATTCAGAATAGGATGACTTGTGGGGCTCTCATCAGGTTCTGTCACCCAGAATCCTTTGCAAACCTCAACATTTGCCCCCAAAAAAACTTTTCCTCACATTTTGGTGATGAAAAGTTCTGGAATCTGAGGGGAGCCACCAATTTCTAATCTACCCAGCGTTCACCCAGGTCTCCTGATAAAAATGGTACCTCACTGTTGTGTCTGTAGGCCTACTGCCCACGACAGGAAATACCCCAAAACACAACATGGACACATCACATTTTCCTGAAGAAAACTGACCTGTTTTTTGCAAAGTGCCTAGCTGTGGATTTTGGCCTCTAGCTCATCCGGCAGCTAGGAATACCTAGCACACCTGGACATTTCTGAAAACTAAACAGCCTGGGGAACTCAGAATGGGGTGACTTGTGGGGCTCTCACCAGGTTCTGTTACCCAGAATCCTTTGCAAACCTAAATTTTTGCAAAAAAAACACATTTTCCTCACATTTTGATGATGGAAAGTTCTGGAATCTGACAGGAGCCTCTACCTAGCATTCCCCCAGGTCTCCCAATAAAACTGGTACCTCACTTGTGTGAGTGGCCCAGGTGCCTGCAACAGGAAAAGGCCCAAAAAGTGTAGAAATTGAGGGGAGAGCACAAGTTTAATAAGCACAATTTTTTCTTTTATACATCTTTAGGCTGACTCTGCTTTTGGGACCCACACAAGTGAGGTATCATTTTACTTGGGAGACTGAAGGGAATGCTGGGTGGTAGGAAATATGTGCCGGCGTAGTGTTCCTATGAAGAAAATTGTGGAAAATATGCTTTTTTAATCAAATTTTGATGTTTGCAGAGGAGTCTGGGTAAGAAAATGTTGGGGGATCCACGCAAGCCACACTTTCCTGGACTCCTCTGTTGTCCAGTTTAAAAAAATGTCTGGATTTGGTAAGTTTCCCTAGATGACTGCCACACCCGGGACAAAAAAAGCAGGTGACCTCCCCAAGAAAAACAGGTAGTGATGTAATAGATCATTTTGATGTGTCCACGTCCTTCTGTGATGTTCCAAACACTAAAATTGTGAAAGGAAACACACTTAGGTTATGTTAAGAAGACCCATCACCCACTAACACAGTTGGTGGCATGCTTCATCATCGGGGTCCCACCCGAGACACCTAGCATGTCACGGATGTGCTCCAATGCCTGATTACAGCGGAGCAGGTTTTGTCATTTTTACCACACAGTCATTTTTACAAAACGTACTGGTTGGATTTGCCACGAGGGTGAGTGATAGTTCAGCAGATGAAATTTTATTAACACGAGTTTTCAAAAAAATGAAATTCAAGGTTAATAACTGAAAGGCCAAAAAACTGAACCAATGACTCACAGCTCGTGAGCTGTAAAGCTGCGACAATGCACCAACCGTTTACAGTCCATTTACACACCTTTTATACATGACATGCACAAGACCATTCACGCCACCAGCAGATTACAACACTCGCATTAACAGACAGTGACATTCAAGGGGCCATCATGTTCATACGCCCAGATGCCTGATACAGCAACCACACCAGCTGATGGGAGTGTGTGGACTGGTGTTTGGCTGCAGTGTGTTGCAGTGGCCAACAGCAAGTCACTATTTACACCGCCAGCCAAGCGCCACTCCACGCACACCATCACTTTTTTTTTTAAACAACAAAGAAACCACTAACTAGTTTGGAATAAGTACAAAACTACAAACGCTCTAACTAAATACATGACAGTAATGGAAACCGTGAAACAGAACATTTGAAAACATAAAATAGGCAGTTTACGTTCACGGTATTTCCCAATAATTCTTTTGAGTGTGGTAACTCCTGAAACAGCCACCCACACACAACCCAGCTTTGAAGGACAATCTGGGCACTACATACGAGTCTCCATCCAGATACCTCTTCAAGCACAGACTCTGCAATTCTTATCTGGAAAGTTTTTGTGGGCCGTGGGAGGAATGTGCTCAGCCAAGTGGCGATCTTTCAATCTAGCCACATCCTCCTCCACTGCTTCTCTAGGAGCTCTTGATCGTTCCAACACAATAAGGCTCTCTATCACTGACTCCTAAAATTTCACAAATGTCATTTTTGACTCTGGAGAACTATCCTTGAACACAATAAAAGCATTGAAAGTTGACAAAATGGAATAGGTGAATCGCTAACTTCTTATACCAAAAGTAAGACTTACGAACAGCAGTATAAGGTTCCAACCTCTGATCAACTCTATCTACACCTCCCATGTGCATATCATAATCTAAAATGCACACAGGTTTGCACACGTCGGAAACCTAGCCCCAAACAGTCACAGAGGAAGTACTCTCATCATGGCACTCACTAGAACCCCAGGGATTTTTTTTCTTTGTTTTTTTTGTGGCGGGGTGCCCCCTTGTGCAACGATCACCCCCTCCAAGGGGGGCTTATAACTGTTGGCCATTTCTGCCCTCCTTGGGGGCAGATGGGCCTATTTTCTTTTAGGCCCGGGGCAGAAGCCACTTAGGCACCAGGGATAGTGTTTGTGTGTGTTTTCTTGTTTGGGGGGGTGGCCCCTTGGGCAAGGAGCACTCCCTGTGGGGGCACACTACTAAAGGTCTTTTCTGCCCCCCTTGGGAGCAGATTGGCCCATTTTCTGTAGACCCATCTGTTTCTAAGGGGGGTAGAATCCACTTAGGCACCAGGGGAAATATATAAATGCTTAATGGTGGGGTGTTTGTCAACTGGCAAAGTATTTGCATTTGTGATTATACCAGTTTATTTATCCTTTTTGTTCTAGTTTAAAGATTCTGATTACTTTGCTGTGGCTCCTTGCGGTTTTGGCAGTGGTTGACCTGTGGTTTGCGTAGTTGCATGTTTAGGTACGTAAAAACAATTTACTCCAAAGGAGTATTGTTGCCATGCATGAATTACATGTTTGTAGGTGGTGTACTAAATGCAGGATTGTGTGTGAGATTTTCCTTACATTTGTGCACAATGATATTTGTGTTGTCTTATATCTAATTTGCTTTTCTTTTTTCCTTATTAGTGGGTTATCAATTGTGATTGCTGTGTCTGTGCAGAGTAGATGCTGGTGAGTATGTTTTTCAGGCAAGTGAGTGGTAGAGTTTTTCAGTACATAACTCTTTGTGATAAAACCACACTGTGTTTATTACTTATCTTACACAGTTCTGGTTGTTGGTGGTGCATTTGTCCAGTTACCTTTTGTAGAAAGGGTCAAAGCTAGCCACAGGATGACCGCACAGCAGGTTGTTGGTATGCTTTTTGAGTCATTGTCTGATCATGATTATGAGGAAGCCACTCTTAGAGCAGATGGAGGGCCTATTCTAGAGGAGGACAATGATGTGCCAATAGTGCAGCAGCCTGGGGCTGAAAGGTTTCCCATTGGAGTACCTGAACTCTGGGTTGCCCCAAACATGGAACAGCCAGAGTTGCCTGCCTTTACTGGTCTCCTGGGGTGTACAGTCAATAATGAAAACTTTTTGCCTGTCAATTTCTTTTAGTTGTTTATAGACAATGTGTTTCTGGAAGAGATTGTTGAGCAGGCTAATTTGTATGCAGAGCAGTATTTGAGGGACAATGCTGCCAGACTTAAGCCACACTCTAGAGCTACCCAGTGGATTCCCCCAAATTTGGAAGAGATGAAAAAGTTTTTGAGTTTGACTTTTTTGATGGAGTTTATAAGGAAGCCCCCAAGGGGGTCAGAAATGGCCATAAATAATATGCCCCCTAATGGGAGTGACCCTTGCCCATGGGGCCGCCCCCCCATACAATAAACATACACACGCTATCCCTGGTGCCTACGTGGCTTCTGCCCCCTTGGGAGCAGATGGGCCTAAAAAAAATAGGCCGATCTGCCCCCAAGGGGGGCAGCAATGGCCAACAGTTCTATTCCCCCCAGGGGGGGTTACCCTTGCCCAAGGGGGCACCCCACACAGAAATAAACAAAGAAAAAAAATCCCTGGCGTTCCAGTGGTTTTTGCCCCCCTTGGGGGAAGATTAGCCTAAACTAAAAGGCCCCCAAGGGGGGCTGAAATGGCCATAAAGTATATGCGCCCCAAAGGGGAGTGTCCCTCGACTAAGGGGCTGCTCCTCTCGCACACCAAACACACGTTTGGGCAGCAGGAATGCTCAAAGAGACATTGAGGGAAAGGAAAACCCTTTCCTTTCCCCTGATGCCTCTTTGTATGCAATCCCCCCCCCCGGCAGGAGGAGAAACGTATCTGTTTCTCCAAAGATTCGCTGAAAGCAAATTGCTTCCTTTTTTTATTTTTTATTTGTTTATTTATATATTTAGAACACACAGCGGGTTACATGTTTGCAACATAAAAGAAGAGAAACAAAAATAAAAAAAAGTCGTAAGTACATCAATGTTGTCATACAGGAGAAACATGCATTCTATTCTAAATCAATAGTCATAGTTTTTGCTTTTAAAGATCTCATATACGATTACTTATTTAATTAACATATTCTCGAGGCCCGAGAGCCATGCAGAAAGGGGTGCCCAAACTCTAGTGAGTCTTTTACCGGCCGCTGCTCCTTTTAGTTCATACAGGCTATTCTCCAAGTGATACATAGATAAAAGTCGTGAAAACCATTGATTAAATCGTGGGGGGTCTACATCACGCCACAGAGATGCTATGCAGCTGCGAAATACCGACATTGCTATGAACAGAAAATAGCTATCTCGACCATTACAGACTGCATGATCAACTCCGAAAGCAAATTGCTTCCAGTGTAACCGGCACCCTCTAATAACATCAGCGCGATTGTGTCGCTGACATCATAAGAGGAGATTTTGGGGGAGGCCAGGGATGGAAGCTGCCCTGGGGGGTAGAGGGGAAGCCCTCCGAGGGAGCGCTTGCGCTCCCTCGGAGCTCCGGTGCCGGGACATCATGGTTACATCCTCGGCACAGGAGCACTGTGCTGCGGGATGTAACCGTTACGTCCCAGGCACAGAAGCAGTTAAAACGTCGCTGATTTCTACTTTCCTATATTCATTGTTTGTGCAAAAATTCTCACCTCAGGAAGTATGAGAATTTTTTTTTAAACAGAGTGCCCCATATTTCTCCCCTGGGATTTCTAATTCTGTTTTCAAAAGCATTCTCTTTCTTTCCTTGCATTTTCTTCTCTCTTATGATCCTCACTGGTCGTCATGGTGGATATGAGCTAAACAAAAGTTCCACTAAACAACACAGCAACTTCTTTAATTATTCTCAGATCTCTATTGTGTAAGGGGCGGCTCTTGTTCTCTTTCTGAGTCCATCAAAATATGCCAAAGTGACTTTCGGTCAAAATATGAATCACAACTTACAAAATTTAAAAACAGAAACTATTAAGAAATTGCTATTTAAAATAGTGATTTGTAAGAATGTGTTATTTCATTAGAAGTATTCTTCAAAATTATGAAATAGAGATTAACAAATTGCGGTTTTGTTTTTATTATAAGAGTATCCATTTTCAAGATGCTATATTTTATTCCGTAATAGATATGCTAAAAAGGGCCAGTAAGTCAAACTTGTGAGACAAATCTCATGCCCTATGTCAGCAGAACCCCACTAAGCTATCTGTTCTCTTGCCTCTAAGTGGTTCTTGGTGCAGCAATCGATATTCGTTCCAACCACTGGCATAACTCTTTTAGATAGTATTTGATTGGGCAAGAAGCGAGAAACAATGCACTGTTTGACAAGACTTAAAATGAACAATGTAGGGTGCCAGCTGGTTTTATGAACAGTTGTTAATTTGGGTAGGTGGTTGTAGGTGGGACCCACTTTCACCCATTTTTGGGGATCAGCACTTCCTCATCAGATTTTGACCCCGAGCAAGAGTGAAAAATAGATGAGGGTGGGCAAGGAGTAAAAGTACGATGGAAAAAACATGACTGAGGGAGAAAGCAGTAACCTGCAAGAGTGAGAGAAGAAGGGGCAAGGAGAGTCTGGTTGAAGATTACAGAGGCAGGAGGTGGAAGCAAGACTATTCAGCCTTAGTATTCAGCACAGTGACAGAGAATAATCTGTCAACTTAATTTTTACTTTAGTCATTGTGTTCCCAAAGAATACCTGTTCAACAGTAGATGTTCTGATTGGTTAAATATCAATTTAGAGATTTGGCTTACCAATTAATCAAGGAAGAATTCTCTGCTATATCATAAGCAGGAGACCTTGGTCATGAGTGAGATTAACTAGGAACTACACATCAATCAATTAATCATCAGAATTTCAGTTCAGAATTTTCAGTCAATAATGAGAGTTGGTGTGAGTTCAAAAGCTTAATTGACTAATCTTTATTGAATGATTATACAATAGTATCAATATCATTTAGAAATTAACAATGAATATAAATTAATGCTTGAGCGAATGCATTAAGCAAGTTCCCTAAAGGAACAGTCATTATTCTGAATCTCCAAATGGGATTGGGAAGGACGAAAAAAGGTGTCAGTCGGAACCTATAAAGAGCTCCAAATAGTGAGTTTAAAGCATAAAGCTTCTCAAATATCAATCAAAACAGAACTTCACATAAAGAGATGTTCAAGAAACAGTTCAGTCTCAGAGCAGCAAAGATTTGGGCTTGGTAGCGAGGAATGAGCACAGAGAACACTCTTGCAGAGTCCCAGGGTGAAATGTGCTAGGGATAATGTGCTAGTTTACTGTAGGAACATTCACTAATATTAAAACATCAGGTCTAAACTTTTGCAACATCTTCTTCTTCATCTAAGACAATCAACAAATGCTGTCTTCAGTGGAATAGGGTAATTTCATTGTCGTCTCACAGTAAAAACAATAGTCCACAGCCAACAATGTTTAACTGTAACATTTGTATCAAATTTTTATATTGATTGGTGTCATTTCTCACCATTGCCTCTGCTCAAGGAAAGCTTCAGTTCAGGGTTAGGTCTTTACGTCATTTTAATAAATCACAATCTGCCTATTGATTGCTTAAGACTAAACCATTGATCACTTTCCAATATTTAGTGGAATTAAGCTAATACATTTTAAGACATTAGTATATTCTGTGACAAAGATGCCTAAGGGAAGGTTAAAACTAACTTCTTTTAAATTGTCATCATTTTCTCAGCATGTTAGCTTTATGGAAAGTTTAACATATCACATTCCTAACCTAGGTCAAGTGTGCAAACTGCAGAGTCAGCTTTTAAAACCTAATACGTGTAATTGTGACTCACTACTGCTCTTCATTTGCTTTTTAAAATATTGTATGTTCATCATACTTAGGCCTACATGTTCATTCTATAAATGCATTAATTATCATTATGTTAAAAATCTTTCTCAGCCCCCCAATGGTTTCTAAGCCTCAGAAATTCCTCACATATTAAGGCCCTCATTATGATCTCGGCAGTAAAAACCGCTGAGATCAGCGCTGGAGGTCAACAGAAGACTGCCAGCACGACTACCCCCTGCCGGCCGTATAATGTTTTCCCCACTGGGTCCAGCAGGAAAAAGGGTTGTAACATTGACAGCGGCTTCAAATGGAACCGCCGCCAATGTTGGTGTGCGTGGGTGCAGCAGCACCCGTTGCAAAGATCACTGCCTGTAAATTGGGCAGTGACCTGTGCGATGGGACTCTGCATGGGGGCCCCAGAGCACCCCTTCTGCCAGCCTTTCTCTGGCGGGGGAACAGGCAGGTGGAATAAGGGATCATTATCCGAAGGGCAGCCCTGCTTGCAGTGCTGCCCTGTCAGACATTGATTTCCTCCACTGTCAGGCTGCCTGTCGGCAGTAGCCTGGCAGTGGTGGAGGGCCGCCACAGTCAGCCCTCCCTGTGTGCATAATATGATGGTTCAGACCGCCGTGACGGTGGTGGTCTTTGCCGACGGCGCCGGCATGGCGGTCTGAACCGCTGGGGTTCATAATGACCCCCTAAGTCATTAAAGGTCACTTTCATCATCAGTTTAGTCTTCTTTCTTTTCAAACTTTCAGTTTCCCTAACTTTTTATGTCTGTTGACACAATCATTTGTTTCTACTTCTTTCCTTAACTGTCTGTTTTCTTCTCTGTTCTTCTTTTCTCCAAGATAATTTGTGTAACTTTGTAAACTCCTAATGAGATCAGGAAACTTACTCCAAAAAATAATAGAGGAATTAATATTGCTTTGAGGATTACTCCTCCTAGTGTTTTATCAATTTCAGAGTTCTTTCTAAAATGTTCTTTTCTGGGATATCAGTGCAGCAATGCAGCGCTTTCAGCTTCTTGCAGACTAAATTTTTCCTTGCTAATAAATTTTGTAAAACCTTTAACCTAATTGTCACTAATTCTGTGTTAAAACAATAATAAAGCTTCAGGAATACTAGTTGTCAGTTTGTCCACTACTTTTTAAAGCTTCCTAATAATTTCTTCATTTAGAATCACTCCTACTGATGGGATGAATGCTCCAAAATGGCTCCCACCACTGGGGTTCTAACACTAATAGTACATATTTATATGTGCTCTGGTCATTGTCGAAGCATCTATACAGTGTACATGATACATCTTTGTAAAAAAGCAAAGCCAAGAAACAAATACCCTCCCAATCAGCTGTTAATTTGAAATAGGTGTTTTGTCCACAGATCAAATAGACTCCTGGAATACCTGGTTCATCTCACTGTAAAATTTGCCATGTATGTCCTGATAATTTATATCTATGTTCACAATTTCTGTTTCCTTCAGGTCTCTTCTTAACTGTGTTTCTTCTCCTGAAAACACACACTTTTCCCTTTTGTCTCTTCTCTAATTTGAATTGTGGGTAAATCATTTTTCTTCTGTGCTCTTTTTCATCCTTTTTCCAAACATTTTTCAACCATTGGTAAAAAATTCTTAATCTCTGTTTTTACTGTGTGCAATGTGTGATCTCCTTTCATCTAACATCATAATAATTGTCTTTTCTAATCGTCTCAATAAACATGTAAAAAAGGTTTTCATATGCCTTAGCAGTGTCTAAAGGAAGGAAAGGTCTAAATTAATGCCAAGCTGTTTCAATCTCTTTTGCATGTGAATGTAAATTTATGGTTTACAGCAAAGGCACTTTTGAAAGAATCATGTCAAAATTAGAATAATGATATTCATGATGTTGTCACCATAAAGTAAGCTAAGAAAAATACTGCATTAGGCAGCATACAACAAAGGAATGTAATAGTATGTTACCTCCTTCGTAGCAGATGAAGGTAAGTGAGTACCCACATAACAATCCTTTGCATTTGTGGCTTGTGTGTACTCTTGAACTAATCTAGAATAAACATTGTTAGATATGGGGTCTCTGGTTGGCAGTCAGTTTGCATGTCCAAGCAGAGACCCTCACTCTAGGTAAAGGAGATACACAGCTCAGATAACCCCTGCTTACCCCCTTGGTAGCTTGGCACAAGCAGTCAGGCTTATCTCAGAGGCAATGTGTAAAGTATTTGTAACAACACACACAGTAACACAATGAAAACACTACAAAATGGCCACAACACTAGTTAAAAGAAATAGCCACTATTTAGCTAAATCAAACAAGACCAAAACAACAAAAATACAACATACACAAGCAAAGTTACACATTTTCAGACATTAAGCTTCAATATAGCGCTGAGAAACACAAATGTTTCAATTTGGTGTTATCATGGAACCATGACGGATTCAATCCGAACAATAAGACTCCAATGGCGCTGGCCCTGAAGTCGCACGGACCCCCAGGTACAGTACCTTGTGAAAATGAGGAACAAAACCGGTGCATGAAGTCAGTGATCTAGGTGTCGCTGGATCCGGTGTCATGTCAGTTCCGGTGTTGCAGAGCAGAGGAGCAGAGGCATTGGTGTAAAGCATCGGGTCCTTGCTGTGGAGCTGTGGAGATGAGGCAGCGTCTGTACAAAGCGTCGGTTTCTTACACTTCCAGCTGGGTTGATGTCCGGCAGTCAAGACATGGTGGGGCTACCTCACAGGGTTGCGGTCACGCCATGACACTGCATGTGGTGTGGCGGAGCTGGGTGTCAATGACGTCAGTGACATGGCACTTTGGAACTCACGAATGCGCGGACTTCCATGAGGCTGCTGCGGCGTCAGGCCTGCGTTGTGGGTCAGGGTCGTCGCACTTTAGCGGGAACCACAGCACCAGTCCGGGCATTGTTCATAGTCGGTGCACTTCATTTTTCTTGGTTTTTCACCAGCTTTCCCTTTTAAAGGCCAAGGAACTAGATAAGGCACCAATTGGCAGAGTAGGAGTCTCAGCAAGAGAGTCTAGGTGCTGACAGAGGAAGTCTTTGATGGCCCTGAGACTTCAGAACGGGGGACAAGCTCAGTCCACAACAAAGTCCAGTTTTTGCCCTCTCTAAGGCAGAAGCAGCAACTGCTGGCCAACCCAGCAAAGCATGCACAGCAAAGGTGCAGTACCCCTCCTCCTGCTCTTCAGTTCTTCTCCTTGGCAGAGGTTCCTCTTGATCCAGACGTATTCTTAAAATCTGAGGTTTTGGGTCTACTACTCATCCTAATTTCTGCCTTTCACATAGGCAAACTTCAAAGGGAAGTCTCTGTTGTTCAGAAGATCCTGCCTTGCCTAGGTCTGGCCTCAGACACATACCTGGGGGTTGGAGACTGCATTGTGTGAGGACAGGCACAGCCGTTTCAGGTGAATTCTCAGCTCCTCCCTCCCCAATCTAGCCTAGGAAACTCTTCAGGATATGTAGGCTACACCCCAGCTCCCTTAGTGTCACTGTCTAGAGGGAATTCACAAACAGCCCAACTGTCAGTCTAACTCAGACGTGGACCTCACAAGCAGCCAGAGTCACAGACTGGTTAAGCAAGAAAATGCCTTCTTTCTAAAAGTGCCATTTTCAAACTGACAATCCAAACACCAATTTTACCCAGAGGTGTTTTTTTTAACTTGCAAGTTCGGAGACCCCAAACTCCAGTCCTCTATCTGCTCTCAGAGGGAAACTCCACTTAAAAGATATTTAAAGCCAGTCCCAATTTTAAACTATGAGAGAAGTAGGCCTTGCAACAGTGAAAGCTGAATTTGGCAGTATTTCACTGTATGGACATGTAAAACACATCAGTACATGTGTACACTACCTTTAACATATACTGCACCCTGCCTATGGGGATACCTATGGCCTACCATAGGGATACCTTACATGTACAGAAAGGGAATGTTTGGGCCTGGCAAGTGGGCACACTTGCCAGGTCGAATTGGTAGTTTGAAACTGTACACACAGTTACTGCAGTGGACGGTCTGAGTCATGTTTACAGGGCTACTCATATGGGTAGCACAATCAGTGCTGCAGGCCCACTTGTAGCATTTAATGTACATGCCCTGGGCACCTCTAGTGCACTCTGCTAGGGACCTACTAGTAAATCAAATATGCCAGTCATGGATAAACCAATCATGAATACAATCTAGACAGAGAGCATATGCACATTAGCACTGATTAGCAGTCCTAAAGTCAATGAAAACTGGTCAGAAAAATCAGGAGGAGGCGTCAAAAAGTTTGAGAGTAACCCTGCGAAAAGGGCCAGATCCAACAAACATTAGTTGAATTATTTGCTTTCATGTAATCTACAAATGAGGATTTCAAATTATCCTCATCCATATCTTCCACTAATGCCATGTTAGTAAATTAAAATGAAGATGTGTTTTTCTCTGGTGCGAATTGGATTTCTAACAATAATGCTATGGCTACCAATATTATAACTATGAATGTAACTACCATAATATTCTTGCTCTTAGCTCTAGTTCAGAAACATATTTTGTATCTAAAACCAGATCTTTTAAAATGAAAGTGTGACAACAAAATGTTCATAGTTTATTTTTAGAGTTAATAGTTGCAAAAACCTTTCTTTTTGTTCAGTTAGACCTTTTAGTTTATTTTAGAACAATCTTCATATAGGTGGTCATTACAACCCTGGCGGTTGGTGTTAAAGCGGCGGTAAAACCGCCAACAGGCCGGTGGAAAAAAAGTGAAATCACGACCGTGGCGGAAAACGGCAACATAGACAGTCACTTTAACACTCCGACCGCCACGGCGGTACAAACAAACACCGCGGCAGTAACCGCCAACAGACAGGCGGAGGACAGCGTACCACCCACACTATTACAACCCACCAATCCGCCACCTTTTCCGGGGCAGATTCACCACGAACAAAAACATGGCGGAAACAGGACTTCGAAGGGAAAACGCTCACCTCTACACACCCCACGAGGAATCAGGACGCCATGGAACCCGAGCTCCAGATTCTGCCAGCATTTATCTTCCTGCTCCTCTACCAGGAGCATGAACGCCGGAGGCGAAGACCACGGTGAGTACTGCACCTACGACACGGGGGGAGGGAAAAAACAGTGCCACACACACGCAACACCCCCACCCCCACCCACTACAACACACACGTTAATACATATTGATACATTACAGTTACACCCCCTAACCCCCCTCTGGAAGAATGCAAGGACAAAAGGAAATGAGTCAATTACATACATCAAAAATATTTACAAATATATACATTTATATTATATACAATTATATACACCAAGAACACAAGTCCAAGGGATTCCACCATCATAGTCCGTGGATCACTGGGCCCAAAAGGCATGGGCGAGGCCCACACTCAATACCCGAACAAGACGGAGAGAACACTGCAGGGGCATCAGTTAGAAATAAAACAGGCACCTCAGGGGGAAGGGAAGGGAGGGCACCTCAGCCGGTTGAGTGCACGACGCCAGATCCACGTGGGGGCTCCATGCCCACAGTTCAATCCTGGGGAGTGCAAAGCCACAGTCTCTCAAGTCTCTACAGTGGGTGGGTTGCCCACTGTTCAATCCTCTGGAGTGCAAAGCCACAGAGTCTCACAAGTCTCTACAGTGGGTGGTTTGCCCACTGTTCAATCCTGGGGAGTGCAAAGCCACAGTCTCACAAGTCTCTCCAGTGGGTGGTTTGCCCACTGTTCAATCCTGGGGAGTGCAAAGCCACAGTCTCACAAGTCTCTCCAGTGGGTGGTTTGCCCGCTGTTCAATCTTGGGGAGTGCAAAGCCACAGTCTCACAAGTCTCTACAGTGGGTGATTTGCCCACTGTTCAATCCTGGGGAGTGCAAAGCCACAGTCTCACAAGTCTCTCCAGTGGGTGGTTTGCCCACTGTTCAATCCTGGGGAGTGCAAAACCACAGTCTCTCAAGCGGATAACAGTCTCCACTGGTTCTGGAAGGGGCTTTGTGCCCAGAGTGCTTCATCCTGCCAAGGACTGAGGAAGTGGATGTGATACTCCACTGGTTCTGGAGGGGACTTTGTGCCCAGAGTGCTTCATCCTGCCAAGGCCTGAGGAAGTGGATGTGATACTCCACTGGTTCTGGAGGGGGTTTTGTGCCCAGAGTGCTTCATCCTGCCAAGGACTGAAGTAGTGGATGTATCTCTCCACCGGTTCTGGAGGGGGCTTTCTCCCCAGAGTGCTTCATCCTGCCCGTGGTGGACCCAGTAATATCGGAATCATTGGCGCTCACTGGCCTGCGGTGCTGCTGGTGGCGGTGTCCTGGGCAGTGGTTCAGCTGGTGGCGGTCTTGTCCTGGCCTGCGGTGCTGCTGGCGGCTGTGTCCTGGGCAGCGGTTCAGCTGCTGGCGTTGTCCTGGGCAGCGGTTCAGCTGGTGGCGGTGTCCTGGGCAGCGGTTCAGCTGCTGGCGGTCCTGTCTTTGGCAGCGGGGCTGCTGGCGGTCATCTCCTGGGCAGCGGGGCTGCTACTGGCAGTCCTGTCTTTGGCAGCGGGGCTGCTGGTGGTCTTCTCCTGGGCAACGGGGCTGCTGCTGGCGGTCCTGTCTTTGGCAGCGGGGCTGGTGGCGGTCTTCTCCTTGGCAGCGGGGCTGCTGCTGGCGGTCTTCTCCTGGGCAGCGGGGCTGCTGGTGGTCTTCTCCTGGGCAGCAGGGCTGCTGGCGGTTTTGTCCGCCGTGCTGATCCTCCCAGACTTGCCAGTTTTACAGTGCCCCTTCCCCACCTTGGATGGTGTCGCAGCTGTCTCCACACTCCCAACTCTACCCCTGGGAGCGGCTTTGGTGGCTGATTTCTTTCCCCTCTCCCACCGGGCACTTTCCAACTTTTTATGCTTGACAGGTGGGGGACTGTTCGTGCTGTGGCTCCTTGCCACACTGCCTGCCCTGCTGCCTGGTGTACTCCATAATCCGGTGACTACTGGCACCACTGGTACTGCCGATGTTGTGGCTGAGGTGCTCGGTTGGGACCTGGAGAGTAGGGCCCTAGGAGACTGAAGGGATGGGGGAGGTGAGGGAAAGAGGTCAAGGCTGGCCAGGAAAAGTTTCTTAGGAACACTGGGACGGGTAGCTGGAGGGGGTTTGGGAGTGGACGTTTGCTGACTTTGGGTGAAGGTGCATGGGCTGGAGGCTGTTGTGAGGTGGATGGCTGTTGGGTGGGTGTGTGGCTGCGTTTGTGTACCTTGAGAGGTAGCCTCACAGACACACTGGGAGAGGATGTGTGAATGGTAGTGGGGGTGGTGACTGCACGTGAGCGGGGTGTAGTGGTGTGTGTGCTGGTGATGGACGTAGTGGCTGAGGATGTAGTGCATGCAGGTGTGAGTGGAGACGAGACAGGGAGGGAGGAGGGAGACGAGGAGGAGGGGGACACAGTGGAGGCAGTGGATGTTGTTGTGTCTGCATGTGTGTGATGCTTGCGTGAGTGCCTGTGGGATGTGTGGTGCTTATGTTTGTCAGAGCTTCCCTTGTGTGTTGAGGTGTGTGCATGCTGGTCTGATGGTGTGCTTGGGATAGCCTGAGGTACAGGGGTGTGGGTCTGGGTGGAGGAAGTTGGAGGGGGAGGCTAGAGACAGGGACAATGGCTGCCATCAGTGCTGAGGCCAGATCCTGAAAAGCTTGCTGAAGGGCTGCCTGACCAGAGTGAATGCCCTCCAAGTATGCATTGGTTTGTTGCATCTGCCTCTCAACACCCTGGATGGCATTCAGAATGGTAGACAGCCCAACAGTGAGGGACCTGAGGAGGTCAATGGCCTCCTCACTGAGGGCAGCAGGGGCAACTGGGCCAGGGCCTGAGGTGCCTGGGGCGAAGGTGATGCCCACCCTCCTGAGTGAGCGGGCATGGGTCAAACGATGATGGGCTGCTGGGAGGGCGGTGCTGGTGGGGGGGGGTGGCGGCTGCACCTGTAGATGTGGAGGGCACAGATGGGGCCGCCACCGCAAGGGAGTTCCCATCAGAGGAGGAGTCCCTATTGCTGGTGTCAGCTCCTGTCCCTGCCGTGGAGCTCCCCTCTCCCTCCGTCCCACTGGTGAATTCGGAGTCCGTAGTCTCGCCCTCCAGGGCCATGTGGGATGCAGCTCCCTCCTGCTCCGGGGCCACTGCTCCTCCGCCTGATGAGGCTAATGTACACAAGAACAGGGAGACCACAAAAAGGGGGGGAGACAGAAGAAAGACATGTTCAGTGCATGCAATACCGCTACCGTTGGTGGACACGACAGACACAGAAGCCCCCTGCACTACGCCGCACACTTGGGGTCCACTATTCAATCCCTGGGACATGGCTTACAAGGATATGGCCGATTTCTGCACACATGGATGTCACAGGAGCCTGACTAGGTGTAGTTGGCACTGTTCACAGGTGGGGTGGGGTGCCACTGGGCCTGCCTGAAGAAGGGAACTTAACTACCAAACTCGCCCTGCCCTAGGGGAACACACAGCCCACCTCCCCCACCCAGACACCTATAATGCACGCTGAATCAGCAGAATGAGAGTGTACTCACCCCCTTGTTGTTGCTGTGATGCCCTCAAGCGCCCATCCAACTCCGGGTACGCCACCTCCAGGATCCTGAACATCAGGTGGGTCATGGTGCGACGGGCACCCCTCCCACGTTGGGAGGCCATCCCCAGCTGGGCCTCCGCCGTCTTCTTGCTCCAGCGGCGAATGTCCTCCCATCTTTTCCGGCAGTGGGTGCTCCGTCTGTGGTAGACCCCCAGGGACACGCCAGATGTCCTTCTTCTGGTGGGCGCTGACCTACAGGAATTGTACAGGGGAAAAAGAGAAGTAATTACCAACAGCACCATCACAGTCGTTGGCCCGCATCTCTACCCTTGCCATGACGCACATGCACTCACCGTCGTTTCATGCACGCCTCATTCTCACCCCCCCCTATCTTTCATCCACCCCACTCCACACAGGCATTGCCCATACAGCATGCTCACAGTGTACTTACCTGTTTGTCTGGAGGACCGTAGAGTAGCGTGTACTGGGGAGGACCCCATCCACGAGTTTCTCTAACTCCTCCATGCTGAAGGCAGGGGCCCTTTCCCCAGACACACGAGCCATTGTCTCTTCCAGACTGAGGTCACAGCAGCACTTGCAGTGTAGGTCCTCTCCTGTCGAAGATCAGGTATCGAGTGATTGAACAGAGAGAAAATGGCGGGTACGTCTGCGGCGGTGCGTACCATCACCGCCGGAGTACATCGTCATTGGCTCCTGGGACCATTTCAGGGGTCCACATGGCATTATTTTGAACTGCGTCACACATACCTGGGCCTTGCCTAAACACTCATACAGGCAAATTTCGATTAATGCATATTTTCAGTGTAAGCTGTGTTTACGTACCTCAGAGTTGGTTGACTCTGTGCTTGCTGTTCTCCTCCATAGGCACCGTCCGCTGGGGCACGTGAGGAGATGTCGGCATCCTCCGGTGTACAGACCGCTGGTGGACCTGTCGACAATGGAGGAAAGACATGTGATCATCACCTACAGGCATGATCGTGCCACAATCCAGGAACTGTGTGCCCAGTTGGAGCCAGACCTGATGTCAGCTATCCGCCATCCCACAGGAATCCCCCCTCAAGTGCAGGTGCTGTCAGTACTCCATTTCCTAGCAAGTGGGTCTTTTCAAACAACAGTGGCCATAGCATCAGGGATGTCCCAGCCTATGTTTTCCAACGTGTTGTCCAGAGTGTTGTCTGCCCTGCTGAAACACATGCGGAGCTACATCGTTTTCCCTCAGGTGGAGGATTTGCCTACAGTGAAAGGTGATTTCTATGCCCTGGGACATATCCCCAACATCATAGGTGCCATTGATGGGACACATGTGGCCTTGGTCCCCCCACGCAGGAGTGAACAGGTGTGCAGAAACCGGAAGAGTTACCATTCCATGAATGTGCAGATGGTGTGTTTGGCAGACCAGTACATCTCCCATGTTAATGCAAAATTCCCTGGCTCAGTGCATGACGCTTACATCCTGCGGAATAGCAGCATTCCTTATGTGATGGGGCAAATCCAGAGGCACCAGGTGTGGCTATTAGGTGAGGACATGGACCCAATACAGTGGGAATAGTTGTCTGGGTCTGTGGATGTCCCTATGAGTTAATGTGTGTCTAACAGTTGTCCCTCTCCATTTGCAGGTGACTCTGGTTACCTCAACCTGTCATGGCTACTGACCCCGTGAGGAATCCCAGGACAAGGGCAGAGGAGCGCTACAATGAGGCCCATGGGCGTACTAGGAGGATTATAGAGTGGACCTTCGACCTCCTGAAGGCCAGGTTCCGGTGCCTCCATTTGACAGGTGGTTCCCTATTCTACTCACCAAAGAAGGTATGCCAGATCATCGTGGCCTGCTGTATGCTTCACAACTTGGCTTTAAGATGACAGGTGCCTTTTCTGCAGGAGGATGGTCCAGATGGAGGTGTTGAGGCAGCTGTGGAGCCTGTGGACAGTGAAGACGAGGAAGCAGAAGAAGAGGACATCGACAACAGGAACACGGTGATCCTGCAATACTTCCAGTGAGACACAGGTAAGAAGATAACACTGCCTGCTACATCTAATTTAAATCTAATACCTCTCTACTGTCTGTCATTTTAACCCAGTGTATGGTCACTGAGTTGTCACTTTCCCTTACGATTTCACAGATGTAGGTCCCACTGTGTGGCATCTGCTTTGTTGCCTCATGGACTAGAGCTGTGTGACATAGGTATGTTGACATTACATTTGAAAGAGCATTTTGGCACTGTAATTGCTAATACACTATTTCGAAATCACAGACAGACTCCAGATTGTTTTGTGCTTTAAGGGAGTTTATTTAAGTGCTCAATATTGGAGGGGGTTGTAAAATGGTGAGGGGTGATGGTGGAGGAATGTCCGTGGCAGAGTCCAGTCTATCAGTCTCACAGGTGCATTGTCCAAAGGGGCAAAGGAAGTGGATCTGGGTCAGTTTAAGGATGGACAGGGTGACAAGGTGGGACAAATGGATGACAATCAGGGTGGTCTAATTTCTTGGCGGGGGTCTTGGCATCGTTCTCTGTCTTTGTCCTGGATCTCAGGGACCGTTTATGGGGTGGTTCTCCGTCTGCAGGGGGTGGGGTGCTGGTGTGGTGGTCTTGTGGCAGTTGGTCACTAGCGCCGGCGGAGGTGGTGGGCAGTTCATCGTCCAGGCTAGTGTCAGGGGCCCGTTGTTGGGCCGCAGTGTCCCTCCTGGTGTTGACGAGTTCCTTCAGCACCCCTACAATGGTGCCCAGGGTGGAATTGATGGATTTGAGTTCCTCCCTGAACCCCAAATACTGTTCCTCCTGCAGCCGCTGGGTCTCCTGAAACTTGGCCAGTACCGTTGCCATTGTCTCCTGGGAATGGTGGTAAGCTTCCATGATGTTGGAGAGGGCCTCGTGGAGAGTGGGTTCCCTGGGCCTGTCCTCTCCCTGTCGCACAGCAGCCCTCCCAGTTCCACTGTGTTCCTGGGCCTCTGTCCCCTGAACCGTGTGCCCACTGCCACTGCCCCCAGGTCCCTGTTGTTGTTGGGGTGGTGGGTTAGCCTGGGTTCCCTGTAGTGGTGCACACACTGCTGCTTGACGTGTCCTGGGGACAGAGGTATGGGCCCGCTGGGTGGGTGGTGTGCTGGTGTTTCCAGAGGGGGGAAGCCCTGTAGTGGCTTGTGCCAGTGTGAGGGGAACCGACTGTCCCGAGGTCCCAGATGGGCAGGGCTGGTCGTCTAGATCCAGTTGGACAGAGCTGCTGTCATCACTGTGGGCCTCTTCTGTGGGTGGAGTGGACATGTCTGGACCCTCCTGTCCGGTGATGTTGGGTAGGGGTCCTGCAGGGGTGTAAAAGCATGATTATTGCATCTGTGTGCACCATGGTGTGCAATGGGTGGGTGACCGTGTACCCCAGTGCTTGCATTCCTGTGTAGGACCTTGTGTGATGATGGTTTAGGGGGGTGTATGGGTATGTGCAGTGGCCATGGTTTGGTGATTGGTGTCCATGCTTTGGTGTTGCATGCAGGGCTTGGTGTTGGGATGGGTGGTTTGTGATATTGGGACATGTGTGAGGAGTAGGAGTGATGGGGGTGAGGGCGAGGGTGGGGGTATGTGATGGCATGCAGGTACTGTGGGGGATATAGTAGTAAAGATTTGACTTACCAGAGTCCATTCCTCCAGCTACTCCTGCAAGGCCCTCAGGATGCAGAATAGTCAAGACCTGCTCCTCCCATGTTGTTAGTTGTGGGGGAGGAGGTGGGGGTCCACCGCCAGTCCTCTGTACCACAATGTGGTGTCTGGAGACCACGGAACGCACCTTCCCCCGTAGGTCGTTCCACCTCTTCCTGAAGTCATCCCTATTTCTTGGGTGCTGTCCCACTGCGTTGACCCTGTCCACGATTCTTTGCCATAGCTCCATCTTCCTAGCTATGGAGGTGTGCTGCACCTGTGATCCGAATAGCTGTGGCTCTACCCGGATGATTTCCTCAGAGAACCTGGGGTGTCTTTGTCGTGCCATGGGGTGGTGTGGGTGAAGTGTGGGGTGGTGTGTGTTGTGATGTGTGGGGTGATATTTAGTGTTGTGTTGTGTGAGGTGCGTGGATGTTATGTGGGTGATGGTGTTGAGTGCCTGTGGATGCTTGTTTGTAGATGGTGGTTTCTCTCTCTGGCCTTCAGTCACAATTGGTGTCGTAGGGGTTTGTGGGTGATGTGTGTGTGTGTTTCATATTGTATTGGGTGTGTGGGAGTGGTGTGTGTATGTGTATCAGGTGTGTGTTTTACGAATTGTCCAATGTGGATGTGTTTTGTAAATGTGTGTGTATTTTGAGCGTGGATTCGTGGGTCGTGATAGTGTGGGCGTATTCCTGTTGGCGTGACGGTGGAGGATTTCTTATCGCCAGTTTATCACTGACCTTTGGTGTGGCGGACTTGTGTGGGTGTCTAGATTTTGGCAGATTCCGGCCTTTGGGTCATAATGACCGTGGCGGATTTCCGAGGCCGTGGCGGTATGTTTGCCGTCTTCTGCACGGCTGTAAGCAGCTTTTACTGCCAATGTTGTAATGACCCCCATAGTCTTCTTTAACCCTAGTCAGGCTTCTTCTAAAATGTTATCCCTACTATTCTACTGCAGCCTCCGGAAATCTTTTAAATTCTTTTTGTTTAGCATCTTATCAGTTTTTATTTCAGTCTACAGAGTTCATTCAATAAGGTTTTTCAAATAATTGTGTTTCTTTCAAAATCATTTTCAGCATCTTTTTCTAATTATAGATTCATTATTTTTAACTTTATTCTGTTAGTACAAATCATTAAATTGCGCAGAGCATAATAAGCAATACAATAAAATGGATATAATTCATTTGAGTAAAGCCATAATAAACATGTGGTGGGAAACCACAAAGAATAAATAATAATACATCAGCATATGAGAACTAAAGTGAAGATGCATGTACAAAATACAAAACAATGGCAACAGCAATATAATAAAAAGATTACATTAAAGATACATTAAAATACATGTCCTTTTATACCATGTACTTTGGAGATACTTCACTACAGCATATGCAACAAATTGGTCATCTCCTTTTTTAAAAGCCAATTATGTTGATGACCAATCTAGAATTCCCAGCTTACAACAAGCTGGAGCAATCCATTTATAGTGGCTTGCTGAATATGCTGGGCAAAAAAGGAGATAATGCTCCTTGGGCTCATGATAACAAGAGCAAATGCCTCATGCTGCTGAGCTCCCAATGCTACCTGACCGAGTACTTAAAAATGCTGCAAGGGGAAGAATGCCATGGTGAAGATTTTGGTAAAGGGATCTCACAAAAGCCAGGAAGATAGTTTTTAAAACTTTTCATAGCACAAAGATACCTTAAAAGTTAAAAGGAATTCTGTGAGCTCACCTACAGATCCAGGGGTTGTAACTTTGTCATAGTGTCATTCCCAAAATCTCACTTTTAGCAGTTCCAGGGTGCCCTGGCCAATGAGTTTGGTCGAAAATCATAGAGCTCTCAAACCAAACTCCATCAGGTTTGCCTTGATGGATCTTTACCAGGAGACCTTCTGTAGAAACTCCAGACGTACTAAGGATGTCAACAAGACCCACCCTTAGGGCTTCAGCACATCCAGCTTCCAGATGCACAACCAATAAGCTAATGGGCACAATTTGGCCACCAGGCCTTACCCCAAGGTTAAGCTGAGCTATTAGCAAGGGGCAGCTCTGAGGGAGTATTATCAGTGACCAGACAAAACTGTTTTTCCCATCTCCCAGATTAGTCAAATCATAATGGGCCCATAACTTACTTCCGTATTGTGCTACAGTTAAAGCCTGTGCCCTGTATATTTGAAGGGGAGGATTGATAGGATAAGACTTGGCAGGCTTTGCAAATCTGAATATAGCTCCTGCCCTGTGCTTTCATATAGCAATGCTGTTTTGCATCTGGGCCTCCCACGAGTTGGAGTCTGATACTTGAATGCCAAGGTAGTCAAAATCTCTCATTCTAACATTCTAACATTTGGGACTCCATGTAGCATTAAACTCTCCCTAAGGTTTTTGCATGGGTTGAAGACCATATGCTTGGTCTTAGCTGTGTTTAACTCAATACCACATTGGACACAGAAGAGAGAAAATCACTGCAAACAAATTGCCAATCCCCTGGCAGTATTTCACAGCAAGAGGGTGTCATCAGCGAACAATAAGTAATGGATATTGGAGCCAGCTAAAATCTACAAAGTTGAGAAGCAGTTGCTGCCGCTAATGTCCAGTGTCTTCCACAGATCTGAAGGTTTGGTCAACAGTGCCCACGTTATCCTGAAAGTGAGCTTGAAAATGGCTTATCACTTTACCGCCAGCCAGACACTGATGGTGCAGTAGTTCTGTGGCAGATCCGTGGGCCCTTTTTATAAATGGGGACAATCTTCACACCCTTCCAGGTCTAGGGTAAAGGTGCACTTGCTAAGATGGGGTTCGAGATTGTGTTGCTATAAGGGACCAAGGCATCCAAATTAGATTGAAAATGGTCAACAGGGATCTCATCTAGGCCATCAGCCTTTCCTTTTTTTGAGTGACCACAGCCTTCTTGGTATCAAAGTGCAAATGTTGCTCATGGTGGCAGTCACCACACCATTCCAGAGAGCCCGGAGTGAGGGCTACAACTCCATATGAGTTAGCATTAAAGGGGGTTACTTATTCCATACAATGATTTAGAATATTTCTCTCATATTGCACCCAGAATATTAATTTCTGGGTGCATTGCCACATGAGATAACCCTGTTTAACAATATGCCAAATTTCAATAGTATCTTTACTTGTTACTGCATTTAAGAGTTTAGTCCGCAGTTCATCATTACAATTAACTTGAGCTGACGTGGCAGCTTTATATTGTGCTCTAGCTAACATGGTTACACACTTCTAATTCCACCTTTGATAGCTTTCAATAAATTATTTGTAGTTTCCTTACCGGTAGAGTTAAACAACAAATTGGTTTTAGCTGGTTTCCTGGCCAGTCTAAAATTCTTCAAAATACCTCCTTAAGCTTATTAAAGCAAACATTATGGATAACTAGAAGAAGCTTTCTGCTATCTAGCTTCTCTGCTGCTGGATTTATTGAAGAAAATAATATGTAATACATTCTTAAATGGTACTTTCACAGGTAGCAAGGGCATTCCACTTTAAAGCCCTCCTAGAGTTAGCGACTTCAGGCACTACATAATCGAGATCGATTCTTTGATCCTCTTCCCTAACTGTCCCTTGTCCCACGTCCAAGACAAGAAGGAAGTGATAGCTTTCAAATCTGTGGGGAATTACCCTATCAGTCAAAATCTCCCATGCTCTAGGATCAATGAGGACATAATCAATTCTGCTCTTATATTTACCTCTGTAGGAAGTCAAGAACACTATTGTGAAGCCAGTGGGTAACTTTGTTGCAGAGATCCTCAAATGATTCAATTTTATTCTCCACTAACGGAGGGACACCAGCTAAGACCATCACATATGGGCATGCCTGAAAAAGAGCAAAATACTGGGAAGAGCGGGGGTAGATGAAGTAGAGTGTAAAGATCAGAAGAGAATAGCAAGACTCTCACTGATTCTATAGCAGAAGTTTGTCCCCCTTAGCCTCAGTCTTGCTGTAGAAGCAACCCCAGCGGCCCCAATGATACATCAGAGGCCTTCTCACCTGCTAATCTTTCCAATGCCCCTGGTGCCAAGGTGGTAGAAGCTAGTTGGACTGGAGGCTGTAGGAGAATGACTATTTGGGATTCAATAAATTTGTCTGTCCATCAAAGACAAAAGTTAGACCAATAAGAGACCCGTACATTTCATACAATAGTCCTCCATAAGATGCTCAATGCAGGACTGGCTAGGGCTTTAATTCATCAGAAGACCTGCCACGGAAGAAGAAGAGATGGGGCATTATGTGATGAAATGGGGGACAGGGCCAGAGGAGCCTGATTGGTGGCCACAGTCTAACTGGGTTGTTCAGTATAGCAAAATGTCCATCCATGCCTGTTGTGAGTCCCCCGTTTTGTCATCTTGATGGCTGGAGGTAAATATGGGCTGATGTAGTTGCTCTTTGCGGTGATAGAAGACTTTGTGGTGCAGGGGCTTCACCAGTTGGTATAGCTGGTGCAGGTGCAGATGCAGTGCTTAATGTAGCAGTGCAAGGAGTAGGCCCACGCATAGGCTTAGAGTAGGGGTCGATAGCAGCGTCGCTGGGAGGGAAGGCCAGGGCGGGGCCAAAATTTGATTAAAGCTGCCTCTCTCAGAGCAATCTCAGTACTAATAACCCATAACGCTTGCCCCAACATTCTGTCAATCGAAGGGCTCTTCGTAGGGGCAGTGAAGCAGATTGACCACCAGGAAGCTTCATCTTCCCCATATTACTAAATCAGTGGGGTTGCCAGAGCCAGACAGCCAGGAAAAACAAAAGCAGAGCTCAAGAACTCCTTATCCCCCCTAAACTCGTTGCCCTCTAATGCAAGCTGCTGGATGGCTGCACAAAGTCCCAGATAGTTCCTAATAAACTGGAATAAACTACTTCCCTGGTAACTCAGTAGAACAAGCAAGGGAGCAGGTGTTTGGCCAAAGGAGAAAATATAATATAATAATTTATTAGAAAGCCTTCTCAGGCCTTAACAAGTGTAGTCCAGGACCCTCCTGCCTGACACATACTGCAGGCAAACTGAAGAGAACGCTCACAAACCTCACAAACACTGCCTTAGACACCACCACAGGCTGGAAGTTAGGGGTAAAAAAGTGCAGTCAGCACAAACACTTGCATCAGCGTAGGCACCCCCATGGTATGTGGGTCAATCTCAGGGAACAGGGCTGAGGTCCAGCCTCCCCAAGGTTCTCCAAATGTTCTGCCAGAAGCAGTCAATGTGGGAAATGTGGGAAGGCCAACTTGCAACAGTTGCAAACTGCACCAAGACCTGGCCCGGCTGTCTCTGTTGGCTTGCCCACCTGTCTGCAGCCTCCCGGGAGCTAACCTACTTGGACGTCTCACATATATTGCAGTAGTGACCCACCTTTCCTCACTTGCTCAAATCTATGCTGCAGCTGCTTTACAAGCTGGTCAATCTTAGCTCCAAAGTCACAAACTGCTGCAGCTGGGGTGGGAGGGCAGGGAGCGGGAGCAGGGAGCTCTCTCTGTTGGCTTCCCTTGCCCCCACCTAAGAGGGATCAGCAGAAAGCTGATACAGATGGCCAGCAGCCAGTAGCACCTCTGTGCACAGGAGTGCTCAAAAGCATGTGCGCTCACAGGTGGGTGTGAGCAGCAAATCCTCCTCACTCCTTCAGCAGCACTCAATACCAAAAACAGATTCAATATGAAATCAAGATGGTTTGGGAAGCTCTTCACTCAAATCAAGCAAATCTGATATTGGAACATTCAGCACTTGCTTCTTGTGGTGAGTACATTCTGGCACAGAGTACCTTTGACAAGGTACTCTTGTTCTTTTTGATATCCTGGATGTTTGTTGTTCTTCGCCTTCTTTGTTGTTTATATCACTTTACTCTGCCTCCTCAGCGATTGTTGGTAGTATGAGTTCAACTGCACTTTGTCACAATTTCTTTCAACCATAGCTCGTTGGCCATTCAGCATTATAGGTGACTCTTGTTGGTCCCGTTCTTGTCCCTTCTCCTTGATCCCCTTGCTGCCCTGCTACTGATTCAACTGTCACTTGAGGTTGAGATCTTGTTTCACTCTCTTCTTCACAAAAGGTTTCCATACCACTCTGCGAGATATTGGGAAACTAGATTATTTCACCTGTCTGCAATTTTTCATCCCTTTTTTCTCTGTGTTGTTGTCTCTCTTGCAGTATTGCTTCTGATTTGTGCACAACTTGCATTGGTATATTCACTAGCGCTCTTGGTTCTGGCTCAAAGAACATTAGTTCTTCATATTGGTACCTGGTTCTCTGATTCCATTGGTATGCAGTGCATGAGGCCAGTTTGGCACTCAACCACATTTAACAGCAGTATTTGTGAATAAAATTGTCTGGACAGGGCTTTCTTACATATTTCTTAATCAGTACACAGTCCCCTGGGTTCATGTTATGACATTGATATTAATGCAAATTTGCAGTGATAGCTTCAATCTTTTGAGAAACAGAATGTCCCACATCAGCTAATCCTTTTCCTTTTAATCTAGTATCATGTGATCTGTAATGTCCACAAGTGCTTTTGCAAGTGCAGCAGACAATTTCATTGCACGCCCAATCAATATTTCATGAGGAAATATTCCTCTCTTCCTGTCAGGTGTACTTTGAAGCCTCATCAACACCAAAGGCTACGCATGAGGCCATTTCAGTGAAGTGGATGTACAGACCTTCACCAGTCTTGACTTTATGGTTCCATTTAGCTGCTCAACTATTCCAGAAGTCTCCAGGCGATAGGTACAATGCAACTTTTATTCCACCTATAATGCTGCACACAACATCCTAAGGACCTCATTATTAAAATTAGTACCTTAATCTGTTTCCAGAGAAACTGGCATCCCATACCCGAGGTTAACTCCCTCAATAGCAATTTAGCTAGGTTTTTCAGAAAATTAAGCAACCAAATGAAACAAAACACTACACCCACAAGAAAATATTAGCATAACACTACAAATATATGTTCACATATGTCTGTATTTAATGTAATTTCATCTTGCTTTTTTTCTCCCCATGCTGTCTATTTGCTGAGCTGTTGGCCTGTAATTCACAAAAAGCAGCATAGAGAGTAACTCACAAGAAGCACAAATTTCAGTTTTTCTGCTTTTAAAATAAAATACAGTCAGGAAACACAATGTTTTCTGTCTGCATTTATCTATAAAATTCAAGCCTTAATCACAAGGCATCTGCAAAGACTTCTGATGAAAATGTAATGACTTTCTCTATACCTCTGTGGAGCTCAGCACCAAGCCTAAACTTTCTCTCAAAACACAAAAGTGAATAGGAATTGGCTATCTTTGTGCAATGGTATGGAAAAGAAAGACTTGCGCAGGTGCACAACTGGTGTACTATTCTGCAGTACACAGATTTTGAAAAAGAATGGTGGCTAGATTTGAGACCTTCGCACAACATGGAACAGCTAAGCTGTTTATCTTTCTAAGGTCTTAGGCAATCCTGTACTTGTCATTGGGCTTCTACAAACCCATGATTGGCAAATTGCATGGATTACCAATTATCTCTCTCAGGATTCCTTTTCTCAACATATCCTCAGTTACTGATATTATTCCTACCGCTCTCTCTGGGGCAAATTGTATGTTGTGTTCTAAAAAAAACAGCATTTGGCTTTATTGTAATACAGACTGGTTCTACACCTTTGATGAGTCCAAAGTCTTTTCCCATAAAATCCGATACATCTGGAGTCACAGTCTCTCTCAAGTACTCATCATGAGTCTGGAATTTGACTTAATTTGGCGTACAGTAGATTGTGCAAAATAACTTGCACAATAAATATCTGCCTAGCAGGTTTTCAGGACTCAATACAAATACAACATGCTGGTACTTTTCCTCAAATTTGCCTATTTCTACAGAAACTTCTTTTGAAACTGTGTTTCTTTGAAACACCGCTTGGATAGTCATTCCCGAGAAGGTAGCTTCTGCTGTTCTAAACATAGAATGGGAAGCACAGGTGTCAATAAGAAATGACACTTGGTGGCTATTTATCTTACCTTCCACAAATTGTACACTTTGATCCACCTTTAGGACTGCCCCAAGTACGCAGCCTTCCTCTCCTCCAAGCACTGTTGTTGCAAATTATCAGAGCCACAGCTCTCACAGTCTAGCATAGGGGACTGTTGAAATGGGTTCTGGTTCTGAAATTAATTCTAGGCATTTACTTCATAATACATTTTCTGTTACTCATGTTTTGTGGGACCATCAGGGCTTATAGAACCTGCATCTTTGGAACATGTGTCTACATTGGCACTTGCATTTGTTGAACAAACACATTTTGCATTTGAATCTGATTTCCTCCTTGCCTACACTCCCACTTCCAGTACCAAATCTTGTTACAGAAGTGACAAGGAGTAATGTTCTTCAAAGTAACAATATCAACACCAGAATTCAAATCAATCAGAACACCTCAATCTCTACCCTGCTCAATAACTGTACCTCTTTGAACACCTTGTAATCCAACTTGAAATCCAACTCCTTACATGTCATTTTGAGACCCAACACCATGCACCGTACAAACATTTCCTGCAAAGGACTGATTCTGAAAGTTTTTCTGCCCCATTTTTGTCTGGGCCAACATAAACTTCTCCTTGAGCTTCCTCTGCTTGTCTCCTGTTCATCACTACAATACTTTGCCTACTTCAGAATCTCATCGAACAAATTTGTCTGCCAACAAAGCACATTCTGCTTTATAGGTTGACTAATCTCAGGTCTCAAACCAATAAAAAACTGTGAAATAAAGAATCTCACAATATCTGTCTCAATATGCGTTTGACCTGTGTGTTGCTGGAATGCCTTCAACAATCATTCATAATACTCATGCACTGACTCTTTCACCTCCTGCTGAATGCTGTTCAGGCTCACATAATCCAAATCCTTTGGATAAACTCTGCAGTTCAGGAATGCAATCACCTCATTGTATTTCTCCATCACAATAGGTGGTTGCATTAGTGCAAGAATGTCTCGAGGTTCTGAAAGTGGCCAATGTACCACAAATTTGCAATAAGCCCACAAATCATCCGGGAAAACAATGTCAAGGTAGGTATTCATTTAAATCCACAGCACTTTCAAAATTGTAACAAATCTTTCAACTTGTGTGTACCACTACTTAGGGTTCTCTCTCAGCTTTATTAAATTGTTCATAAATGATGCCAGAGCTCCTTTATTCCGAGGCACATTAAAATATCCTCCATGTGGTACTCAATTGCTTCATCATCTATTTGTACTCAAAACTGTTCGGCAATGGGACACTTTTTGTGAGATCAACCTCATGTTTTCTGGCCAATTCAGTCAATTTGTAAAGGATAACTGCTGCTCGCCTAGTAATTTTTTACACAGATAGATCAATTCTTTCTCTTGATAATGATTCACTTGTTAAAGATCTAAACATCCTCTAATAATTTCCTCATGTTCTGCCTTTAATCTCAGGACATTCAATTGTCTTTCTTTTTCTGCACTCTGACCTGTACCTAGATGTCCTGCGTTCTATGTCTTTGCACTAATTTTGGCAGCCTCCTCAAACCATGGAGGAAAAATACCATCTTCAACTATATTTGACTCCCTTGCATTGTTTGTATCATAAAGAAAATCCTTCTCCTTCCCCTAATGTTTAAATTTGGGGTGGTGTCCATACAACAATCTGTGAATTTTGTGAAGTCGGGATGAAACCTGTCACCTACTTCCCCTTCGGCACATTGAGCTACAGGATTTGGGACATAATTAGTAATTTACTATACAAACCTCAATTGACTGCGCTGTTATTACTCTGATGCTACAGACACCATGGAAGCAGTAACCCCCACAAGGCATCACTGCTGCAGCAGTGTCAACTCAGCAAGCACACTATTAGTTATACAAGGTTGTACAGCAGGCTGTCATAACAGGCTGTGTAGTTGGTATAGGTCTCTCAGACTGATAGGCATATGGGCCAAGAGGGTCTGTAGCCCCTGTCACATTATTATTTGTTATACCCTCAGTACCAGTCACGGGATCCACCTAAGGTGGTGGACGTGCAGCCAAATATTTATCCAATATCTAGTCTCCTGAATGACTGTCAGAGTCAAATTCTTTTCATCATCTTTCTTACTTTTGTGTCCCTTAACTTTTGGCTTTTTCAGTTCTTCAGAGTTTTCAGTTATCTCATTAGTAATTGCAGCATATGATCTAATTCCCACCATTACATTTTTTCTCTATCTCTGTTGTTTTTTACTCCCATATTGCATCTGCAATTTTTTTTACAACTCTTTTTGTTCATCTCTGATATTTCTCTTTACCGTTAGTGTAAGCCATCTTCTCCCAGGCATTTTCCAGTTGGCTGTTTGCAACTGGAAAAATGTTCTTTGCAATGTACAAAAGACGAAGGGGCATATTTATACTCTGTTTGCGCCGGAATTGCGTCGTTTTTTATGACACAATTCCGACGCTAAACGAACTCCATATTTATACTTTGGCGTTAGACGCGTCTAGCGCCAAAGTCCATGGAGTTTGCGTCACTTTTTTGCGTGGACACCTACTTTGCGTTAATGAGATGCAAGGTAGGCGTTCCCGTCTAAAAAATTGACTCCGAGGCATGTGCGCTGTATTTACACTCCCGGGCAAAATTCATGCCCGGGAGTGGGCGGGTCAAAAAAAATGACATACGGCCGCTTTTGCGCCGTTTTTTAGCGCCTGGAAAAGGCAGGCGTTAAGGGACCTGTGGGCTCGGAAGGAGCCCAGAGGTGCCCTCCCATGCCCCCAGGGACACCCACTGTCACCCTTGCCCACCCCAGGAGGACACCCAAGGCTGGAGGGACCCATCCCAGGGACATTAAGGTAAGTTCAGGTAAGTAATTTTTTTTTTTTTTTTTTTGTGGCATAGGGGGGCCTGATTTGTGCCCCCGTACATGCCACTATGCCCAATGACCATGCCCAGGGGACAGAAGTCCCCTGGGCATGGCCATTTGGCAAGGGGGCATGACTCCTGTCTTTGCTAAGACAGGAGTCATTTCTATGGGGGTTGGGAGTCGAAAAAAATGGCGCAAATCGGGTTGAGGCGAAAAATTTGCCTCAGCCTGACTTGCCCCATTTTTTGACGCCCGAGCTCCATATCCCCCTACGCCGGCGATGCCTGGTGTACGTCGTTTTTTTCCACGCACACCAGGCAGCGTCGGCGGCTAACGCCGGCTAATGTCATTGATTAAATACGGCACCCACATGGTGCTTCAGAATGGCGTTAGCCGGCGCAAATTTTTTTGACGCAAAACTGTGTTAGCGCAGTTTTGCGTCAAAAAGTATAAATATGGCCCGAAATGCGATTCAGTAACTTGTTAACAAATCACATTTTACTTTTGCAATTCAGTATTTTGAAAGGGTGTGTTTAAAGGCATCCCTTTTAAATACCGAATCGGTGTGGTATATATTATTGTTTTACAATTTAATTCCAGTTGCAAAACAGTAATATTTCACCTCCAGTTTCAAATTGTTGGCTACCCATTTTCAAATGGGAAGGGGTCCACAAAGGACTCCATCCTCTTCGAAAATGTACATAATAATACTTTGTAAGAACATGTAGTGGTCCCACAGACCATTGGCAACTCTCAAAAAATGAATCTGCAATGTTAATGTTTTTCTTTTTAAATGCTTCCCATTTTCCTTTGAGAAAACGGGCTGCAATTAAAGAAATAAATGATTGCTTTGTTTAAAAGGCAATCACAGGCACGGTAATCTACTGAGCCTAGCAGGCCACCATCTCTGTGATGGCTGAGATTTCTAGTGGGTCACAAATTGTGACATACCTCATTAATATGCATGAAGTAGGTGTATTTGTCCAGGATTCCAGGATTTGTAAAGCACAGCAAATCACCCATGAGTGTCACAAGTTGTTGAATTGTAAGCACAGGGGAGATTAAATGATTTGCCCTCAATCACAGGATGTTGAGACAATGCTAACACCGAGACTCAAGCCTGGTTTCGTCAGTTCCTCTCCCCACTTGTGACCCACTAGGAATCCCAAATGAAACTCAAGGGAGTTTCGTATTTTAGGAATACCGATTTCTTAATTGTGAATTGGAAAGAATCGCTGTTAGGAAACTGGTATTCCTAACGATAGAACATCTAGCCTATTGTGCTTCTAATTGGGTGAGCCGAGGAGGTAGCTTCATGTCACTGCGCTGATCTCTTAATCTCTCATGAATTCTCAAATTAAGTGTATCCCATCAAGAAAAGATCAATTGACCTTCAGTGGAGTTCTTGCTCCATTGGAAAAGCCATAAACATCTATATCACCCTTCTTTGATCATCATATATTAAGCAGGCATACTCTCAGGAGGTGCTTCTTCAACTTGCCATACTACAGTTGTTAGATCACCTTTCGTCATATCTGTTATAGCTTTGAAAATGTTCATGTTTTCAAATTAATGTACCAAACAACAACAATAACATTTGACTTTTTGAATGTTTTGACTCTGGTGCATTTACGTCAGATTCTAAATAAACCTCTCTGCCAATCTCGACGTGGCTCAGCACACCAACCCTCCAATCACTGTGCAGCTCTTCTCACAGCACAACCAATCTCAGAGTGGCATTTTACACCAAGTGACCAATGACACACTGAGACAGTATGACACAACAACCAGCTCCTTGTAGCGGTTCACCTCCTTTGCAATTTCTCTGTATACATACAAAGGTATATTTCTACTATTCCATGCAACATAAAATGATGGTCTTTGTCTGCTCCCCTAAAGAACACAAAAAAGATCAATTCAACAACCATAATTTTCAGGTTTTACACCCTCTAACTTTTTTATTCAAAAGAGTTTTCATACACACAAATGAAATCTCCACAGCTGGAAATCACCTAATCAATACTGCTTCCACTTTGCCCACCAAGTTCATCCAACTTCAATCAACATTCGTACAATCAAAGCAAATATTTACTGTCACTATATCAATTATGCAGTTGATGGCACCTCACAAACTGCACTACAAATCTTTAGCAGACAAGAAAAACCATAAATCAACCCTTATTTTTCTATCCCAGGACCTTGGACTACTTCTTAGTCCAATACCTTATTAACTTATTTGACAATAAGTACATAAGCATCAGCATCCATTCAAAATGTATGTACCTGTACCAATTGCTGATTAAGTCCACAATAATCAAAACAATTATTGATGCATAACCCTATTAATACTCACTCCTCCAATTCATCAAACTCCTTAGAAACCACAAAGCCTCATTCTTCAAGTTTGGGCTTTGGGCACTGGGACATAGGCATCTGTCTATCTTAGGGCACTTAAGATTAGCCCTATTAATTATAGCTTCTCTTTCTCATCACATAAACTATACTTTGCTACCAACTTTGTGATTCGGTATTTGAAGGAGGTGTGCTTAGGGCGCACCTTACAAATGTCGAATCTGTATTCTATGTATTACTGTTTTTAGCAACCAAATTCCACAAAACAGTAATGCTTTATCACCAGTTTAAAACTGGTGGTAATCCATTCACAAAAGGGAAAGGGTCCCTTGGGGACTCCTTCCCCTTGACAATGGTAAACATGTATTTTTAATGGCCAGGCAGTGGTTCAAAGGGCCATTGCCTACTCATTAAAAAAAATGAAACTGCAAACCTTCATGTCTTCTTTTTAAACGCATCCTGTTTTTCTTTAAGAAAAATGGGCTGCATCAAAATAAATTGCTTCATTAAAAAGCAGTCACAAACATGATGGTCTGCTGACCTCAGTCAGCTACCATGCCTGTAATGGCTGCGATTCCTAATTGGTTGAGAGTTGAGACCTACCTCATTAATCTGCATTAGGTAGGTTTATTTGTGACCGACTAAGAATCCCTAATGAAACTGAAAAGTGTTCATACATTAGGAATACTGATTTCCTAACTGCAATTCAGAGAAAATTGCAATTAGGAAATCGGTATTCCTAATGTTAGTATATCTGTCCTAAAGTTTCCCATGGAGGTTAAAATGGGAAGTCACCCTTTTGGGACCTCTCTTCTTTCTTGGCCCCTGCTTGACAGATTTGCACAACATGTTCCATGATGGAGCCAAAGTAACCCCACACTTACAACCAGTGGAGTTTAAACATAGTTAGGAGGGGGTTTCCAGAAGAAATAGATTTTTGGTTTGGAAATAACTTAGATGCCATTTGATGAATACTCACAAAATCTTATGCAAACAAGGAATTCATCTTCGCTCCTTCCTACAAAGTTTTCGGGTAATTCACTGTGGGGGGGGGATTTTCCCCATGCAATTTTCCATATGAAAACTCAACAGAGATACAGCAAAAACTGCTCAACGGAATTATACCAAATTTGGCAGAAAGCTGAATATTACCCAGAACACATGCTTTGTGTGATTTGGTATAAATATGTTCAGTAGTTTTTTTTTTTATGAAATCAAGTTTCACGATGGTTGTATATATAGAGATGCTGTAGTACAGTGGGACCTCCTCTTGTGCAACACACTATTTTTTGTTACTGTACCACGGTTTGAGTGGTGTTGTCAGTGATGTCATTGAATGTGTGTTATTTGGACATGGCTGTTTGGCCACGGGGTAGGAGTGCCTTTAAGAAACCTAACAAAGCTTAATACCACTGAAAAAATAGAGATGCCCAGAAATTCAAGGTGGTATGCTATGTACCCAGCCCACCATTGTTTCCTAAGCAGAATGTCTGGAAAACCTCAAAGCCCAGGTGACAAACTCATTACCTTCACTACCTTCATAATGTTGCCTGCTTCACTTTTCTTGCTTACGTGGCTCTCATAAAATGTAATTTATTCATGCATTTGTGTGCACATTTTTATATTTAAGCATTTCTTTTTAATTAATTGCATGTTTATTTTATAGTGGCTAGCTTTATTATAGAATGGGAGTGCGCCAATTGCTTATCAGTGTGAATAGTAATGTGTTGTAGATTTTATTAAATATGCAACAGAATTCTTAAGTTAATTCTTGAATTTCATGTTTCATGTTTCATCTGCCTTATTATCTTAGTCTATGCTTTTTATAATCGGATGGAATCACTTCAGAAAATGCATTGAAACCCATCTTGCATCTCCTATTCTGATTTGACATGTGTGAGTATTTTATCACTTGTCAAAAGGGGTATGATCTGTTCACCATGACTTCCCCGAGGAGTCAGAGTGTCATGTTTAGGTTGCCATACATCACCTTTACTTTTTTAGATTTGTGTGAGGCACTGTGGGCCAGCCCAGAATCAGGCCAACAGCTTCCAGATGGTGTGGAACTGACTCAGTCATCTGCCCGAAAACTTGAAGGTTCATTACCATAATAGGAAACACACAACACAGTGCTAGCAATGTTGGTTAAAAACAAGTTTTCCTGTATCTCCTGAGTAACACTCTCTATACGGAGATGTCCATGGCACAACCACAACCGCTAGTAATTCTATTAAATATGAGACTATTTTTCACACATTTATCAGCTCATGGGCTTCAAATGGGGGTAGAGATGTTACATTCATGGTAGAGGCATGCAATGTGTACAGAACAGAAAGTTTCTATTCTTGGGTCACCTTTCCTGAAGCAGATGTGAATGCTTTACATACATATACTGTAGTAAACCCACCTACACAATATAGAGCTTACGCACATTTAAAAATACCACCATCATATCAAGAACACCATAATTGGTTTCAAGGCTCCCTTCCACACGTTATTCAACATGTTAGGTTAGGTCCCTTAAGTATTGATGGACCTATGTTACCAGAATTGGCCTCATACGCACCACATAAACACATAACATTTTTTACAGGCAGCAGATTTGCACCCATCATAATTTAGTTATGATATACAGATGTCTAGCACAATTCATGCTGCTGACTCTAAACACGGTCCCGGTGAGGGCTGCCTCAGCTTCCCCACAGATGCCTCACCCGGAAGGAACCCGGTAACTATTCATTCAGTAATGGGCATGGTTCCCACCAAACACACTGAAATTGCATTTTGGATAGCACAAAAAACAAATCAGCTGGAAGCAGTGCCATTTGGAATGATTCCCTCCATAGATGATTGTGACACTTGGAGCACAGTATTTGCTGCAATTTATACTACCACGCATAGATACTTCCAAATCTTCCGTAAGTGTTAAAACAAATAGAAAATTAACATGGGGCACCCCCTGCCATGAAATTGGCGATGAAGTTAATGGGCAATTCTCTTCAATCATAGTAAGTAATATTAAAGGGGAAGCAGCAACATTGGCAGCATGCCAGTGGCATTGGGATGTTTCTTAAATTGATCAAGTACGTGATCTGTCAAAGATTATCACCAAGAGAATTAGTATAGGTCAGGAGAGTATGGGTGCCAGACCTGGTAAACCACAGCTTTCAAGATTGTTCTGGTTAGGATAGTACCAAGCAAGTACAGGAGGGTTCTAAAAAATGCTAGGATAAGGAGGCTTCAGAGAAATGCTACAATCTTAGAAATCGGGACAATTTGAAACCTGCTGACAGATATCGGTATATTGATACAAGTCCTTCTCGTACCTTTCAGGACACAGCCAACAAGCGGAGTGGAAAGGACAGCAGTCACAGCACTGAAATTAGTACGTGAAACCAAAAAATGACTCACAATGCTCCTCGGGCTTCATGGTAAAAAATGAAGAAAAACTTCCACAACAGAAACCCTAATTTAAAAAGAAGAAGCTTGTGGCACTTTTGGTTAAGTGTGCCACCCATATTGAGATCATTGCTGAAGAACAAGATGTGGGCAGTGACTTTGCTAGACAGCGCAGCAGAGGTTACAATAGTTGGCCAGAACCTTCAAGAGCTTCTTGAGGTAACAGCAACTAAAGACTACCTTGAAGTCAAAACAGCATACAGGAACATCTCCCCACCCAATAGGTCTTACAAATTAAAAATTCAATTGAGGGCAACATTGAGCATTAAAGTAATCTTCTGGAGAAGATTAGCACAAAGCAATGACATTCTACAAGAAGAAAAAGATTAGCCACCAGAATTTTCCCAAATGCTCCAACAAGGGAAAGATGTAATTTTGCCTTCTTTCTCAGTCTTTGTTCCAGATCCAGTAAAAGAAGCCTAGTCATAGGCCATGTGGCTCCAGCGCTATACCACCACTCCATGGGTTGAGATAGAGATTCACCGTATCATGTTATACCAATGTGGTCAATCCACAAATACAACCTCAATATCCAATAAAACGTGAGGCAGAAACCCCAGTGAGAGAAATTATCTCACAACTAACAGTGAGTGTCAGAATATCTTGGTTCGATTCCCTCAGGAGCAGAAGATTTAGCCTCAATTCCCAACTCAGGCTACTTGCAATGAATAGTTATTTGTTTTGAACACCCTGGAAGAGGGAAGGGGAGTGGGATAAAGAAAGACTGCCTCAGAGGTCCGCCTCTTCTTTTGTTCCGTTTGCTAGACTCTTCTATATTTATCTTGAAGCGACACCCGAAAAATTACAATCACAATTTCTAGGGACACGTTGTTTTCCATAACACCTATAACATAACCAACATTGAATTAGGTTTTTTCTTCTATTATACTCCACACTCTTTACCTGAATTTTCAGAGGAATTTGCCTCTTTCTCTCTCTCAACTGGCATATATCAGTGTTAATAATAAATAGATTATATGAAGGACTATCTGTATATGATTGAGATAATAATCAATTTGACTTTTTCTGTTGAGTATCACTGTTTCTGTAGGCATGTATCATTAGTTCATTATTGCCTTAATTTTCCTTTTTGTAAATAATAGTTGCTATATATATATATATATATATATATATATATATATATATATATATATATATAAAATTAAATATTGTCATTTGACTTATGAAACTGGTATTCTCATTGACTGGCTTTTAAATATTTATTTGTAGGTCACAACATTGTTTTAGGCTTTCTTTACAATATATTATCACCAAGGCCTTCGAATACCTCTGGACCTATCATTGTTAAAACAGTTTACAACACCTTCTACGATGCATTTAAAATGTTCTTGTCACATCCGATTCTTGAAACCCAGCCGACAACTCTCGAAAACCCTGCTGTCTACTTCGAAGCCTTTAGCGTCTTAAAACAGTTGTCAATATGCTCTCTGACGTCTTTTCAATCAATCAATCAATCAATCAAATAATTTCTTAAGTGCACTACTCACCCGTTAGGGTTTCAAGGCACTAGGGGGGGTTTGCCGGTTACTGCTCAAAAAGCCATGTTTTAAGGTGCTTTCTGAAGGTTAGGAGGTCCTGGGTCTTGCTTAGGTTGGTGGGAAGTTTTTTCCTGTTGCTATGCTGGACCATTCATATAGAATACTCTTAGATGATATACATTTAAATAGCCAAATGCACAATTTTGGCATTCCAAAGACACATAACACAGCTCTTATGAACAATGTAGTGTGCAAAAAATACAAAACAAAATTGGATATTTCCTATGTTTTTTTTTCTGCCAAAATCTAGCACCTGAAAGCGAGGACCTCACTGTCTTCTCCACATTAGGGTCTAAGAGGTGATTTTGTCAACTTCCCCAAGGGAATAGGAACAGTGTTGGATTGTTCTCAGTCAGTGTGACATTGTTATTGTATAATATTATTCTTGAGGCATTGTCCTATATAGATGACATTTATCTGATGGGTGATGACCTAAACACACACCTAGCCACCGTAGATCACATTTTATTGGGATTTAACCACCATGGCTATAAATTCAATTTCAAGAAAGCTGAAATTGCTTTTCGCAGTGAGGAGAAAAGTCTGGCACTAAGGCCCTCATTACAACCCTGGCGGTAAATGCTGCTTACCACCGTGCAGAAGACCTCCAACATACCGCTGCGCCCGCAGAATTCCGCTACAGCTATTACGACCCACAGCTCGGAATCTGCCATAATACAGACACCCACACAAGTCTGCCACACCAAAGGTCAGTGATAAACTTCCGATAACAAAACCGACACAGACACGCCAACAGGAATACGCCCACACTATCATGACCCACGAATCCACGCTGCGGTCTTTCAACCACAGTATTCCATTGGCAGTACACACCGCTGTGCTCAAAATACACACACATTTACAAAACACAACCACATTGGACAATTCGAAATACACACACCTGACACACATACACACACCACTCCCACACACCCAATCCAATATAAAACAAACACCCACATCACCCACAAACCCTTACTACCAGAATTCTGATACCACGCCAGAGAGAGACACCCCCATAAACAACACCAGCATCCACAGACACACAACACCATCACTTACACAACATCCACGCACCTCAAACAACACACAGCAACACATCCCCTCACACATCACAACACACACCACCTCACACATCACCCACATCACATCATGGCACCTCAACAACACCCCATGTTCTCTGAGGAGGAGTTCAGGGTCATGGTGGAGGAAATCGTCCGGGTAGAGCCAGAGCTATTCGGATAACAGGTGCAGCACACCTCCATTGCAAGGAAGATGGAGCTATGGCGCAGAATCGTCGACAGGGCCAACGCAGTGGGACAGCACCCCAGAACACGGGATGACTTCAGGAAGAGGTGGAACGACCTACAGGGGAAGGTGCGTTCCGTGGTCTCCAGACACCAGATTGCTGTACAGAGGACTGGCTGTGGACCCCCACCTCCTCCCCCACAACTAACAACATGGGAGGAGCAGGTCTTGGCAATAGTGCATCCTGAGTGCCTCGCAGGAGTAGCAGGAGGACTGGACTCTGGTAAGGCAAAGCTTTACTATTATATCCCCCACCCTACCTGCATGCCATCACATACTCCGACCCTCACCCTCACCCCCGTCAATCCAACACCTCACATATGCCGCACTATCACAACCCACCCATCCCAACACCAAGCCCTGCATGCAACACCAAAGCATGGACACCCATGACCAAAGCATGTCCACTACAGATACCCACACAGACCCCAAACCAAATATCACACAAGGACCGAGACAAGAATGCAAGCACTGGAGTACAGGGTCACTCACCCATTGCACACAATGGCACACACAGATACAATAATCATGCCTTTACACCCCTGCAGGACCCCAACCCAACGTCACCGGACAGTAGGTACCAGACATATCCAGTCCCCCCACAGAAGAGACCCACAGAGATGACAGCAGTTCTGCACAACTGGATCAAGATGACCAGCCCGGCCCATCAGGGACCTCGGGACAGTCGGTTCCCCTGACACTGGCACAAGCCACCACAGACCCTCCCCCCTCAAGAAACACCAGCACAGCACCCACCCAGTGGGTCCATCCCTCTGTCCCCAGGACACGTCAATCAGCAGTGTGTCCACCACTACAGGGAACCCAGGCAAACCCACCAACCCAAGAAAATCAGGGACCTGGGGGCAGTGGCTGTGGGCACACGGTTCAGGGGACAGAGGCTCATGGAAACAGGGAAACTGGGAGGACTGCTGTGCGACAGGGGGAGGACAGGCCCAGGGTACCCACTCTCCGCGAGGCCCTCTTCAACATCATGGGAGCTTACCATCATTCCCAGGAGACGATGGCAACGGTACTGGCCAAGTTTCAGGAGACTCAGCGGCTGCAGGAGGAACACTATCTAGGGATCAGGGAGGACCTGAAGTCCATAAACAATACCCTGGTCATCATTGCAGGGGTGCTGCAAGACCTTGTCAACACCAGGAGGGACACTGTGGCACAGCAAGGGGCCCCTGACACTAGCCTGGACGATGAAGAGCTCTCACCTCCGCCGGCACTAGTGGACATGAGGCACCGCCAAAGGAACACGACACCAGCACCCCACCCCCTGCAGATGGAGAACCACCATACAAATGGTCCCTGAGATCCAGGAACAAGACAGAGAACATTGCAAAGACCCCGCCAGGAAATGAGACCCCCCTGAATGTCACCCTTCTGTCCCACTTTGTCACCCTGTCCATCCTTAAACTGCCATTGCTCCACTTCCTATGCCCCTTTGGACAATGCATCTGTGAAACAAATAGACTGGACTCTGCCATGGACATTCCTCCACCATCACCCCTTCCCATTTTACAACCCCCTTCACTTATTTGCACAGAAATAAACACACTTCAATCACAAAACAATCTGGAGTCAGTCTGTGCTTTCACAAACGTGTAATTGAAATAACCAAGGAATTTAGCAATGTCAATTTAATTGTTCACATACCAATGTAACACAGCTGTAGGGCTGGAGAAAATATAGCAGAGGGCACAAAGTGGGAACCACATCTGTGAAATGGAAAGACAAAGTGACAAGTCAGGGTCCATACACTGAGTGAAAATGACAGACTTATGCTAGCTCCAACAATAGTATGAGGTGTGGGAGGCAGTGACATCTTCTTACCTGTGTCTCACTGGAAGTATTGCATGATTATGTTGTTTCTGTTGTCGATATCCTCTTCTTTTGCCTCCTCATCTTCACTGTCCACAGGCTCCACAGCTGCCACAAGACCACCAGCTGGACCATCCTCCTGCAGAAAAGGCACCTGCCGTTGCAAAGCCAGGTTGTGCAGCATATAGCAGGCCACGATGATCTGACACACCTTCTTTGGTGAGTAGTAGAAAGAACCACCTGTCATATGGAGGCACAGGAAGCTGCCTTCAGGAGGCCGAAGGTGCGTTCAATCACCCTCCTAGTTCGCCCATGAGCCTCATTGTAGCGTTCCTCTGCCCTTGTCCTGGGATTTCTCACTGGGGTCAGTAGCCATGACAGGTTGGGGTAACCAGAGTCACCTGCAAATGTCAAGGGACCTCTGTTAGACACACACTAACCCATAGGGACAACCCATACCCAGACAACTATTCACACTGTATAGGGTCCTTGTCCTCACCTATTAGCCACACATGGTGCCTCTGGAGTTCCCCCATCACATAAGGGATGCTGCTGTTCCTCAGAATGTAAGCGTCATGCACTGACCCAGGAAATTTGGCGTTCACATGGGAGATGTACTGGTCGGCCAAACACACCATCTGAACATTCATAGAATGGTAGCTCTTCCGGTTTCTGTACACCTGTTCACTCCTGCGGGGGGTAGCAAGGCCACATGTGTCCCATCAATATCACCTATGATGTTGGGGATATGGACCAGGGCATAGAAGTCACCTTTCACCTGAGGGAACAAGATGTAGCTGCGCATCTGTTTCAGCAGGGCAGACAACACTCTGGACAACACGCTAGAGAACATTGGCTGGGACGTCCCTGATGCAATGGCCACTGTTGTTTGAAAGAAACCACTTGCCAGGAAATGGAGTACTGACAGGACCTGCACTAGAGGGGGGATTCCTGTGGGATGGCGGATAGCTGACATCAGGTCTGGCTCCAACTGGGCACACAGTTCATGTATTGTTGCACGATCAAGTCTGTAGGTGACTATTATGTGTCTCTCTTCCATTGTCGACAGGTCCACCAGCGGTCTGTACACTGGAGGATGCCACCATCTCATCACCTGCCCCAGCAGACGAGTTCTATGGACAAGAACAGCGAGCAGAGGGTCAGTCAACACTGAGGTATCACAAAATGTCATTTGCACACATTTATTATTCTGCAATGTGCCTGTTACTGTGTGTATTCAAGGCCTACATTGGTGTGACGCAGTTAATATTAATGCCATGTGGCCCCCTGAAATGGCAGCTGCCTGACCTGTTAGGTGGGACAAGGGGATAGGAGGTAACTGCACTGGCGTTGTGCACTGTTGCAGTAGGCGGTCGAAGACCGCAGCGCAATCCTGCATTGGTTAACATTGGACCCTATGGGT
This sequence comes from Pleurodeles waltl, assembly GCF_031143425.1. Taxonomy (NCBI): domain Eukaryota; kingdom Metazoa; phylum Chordata; class Amphibia; order Caudata; family Salamandridae; genus Pleurodeles; species Pleurodeles waltl. The sequence continues at coordinate 1,065,406,266 of NC_090437.1, forward strand.
CCGAGGAGCCAATGACGATGTACGCACCGCCGCGAACGTGACCAACATCTTCTGTCTGTTCACTGACTTGATACCTGACCTTCAACAGGAGAGGACCTACACTGCAAGTGCTGCTGTGACCTCAGAATGGAAGTGACAATGGCTCATGTGTCTGGGGAAAGGGCCCCTGCATTCACTTCGGAGGATTTGGAGAAACTAGTGGATTGGGTCCTCCGCCAGTACACACAACTGTACGGTTCTCCAGACAAACAGGTGAGTACACTGAGAGCATGCTGCATGGGAAACGCCTGTTTGGAGTGGTGTGGATGGAAGATAAATGGGAGGGTACTGAGGCCTGCATGTGCGGACGGTGAGTGTATGTGCGTCAGGGCAAGGGTGGGAACGTGGGCCAATGAGTATGACGGTCCGGACGGGTAAAGATTTTCCTTTTCCCCTGTACTATACCTGTAGGTCAGCGCCCACCAGAAGAAGGCTATTTCGCGTGCCATTGCCAAGGATGTCTGGACCCTGGGGGTCCACCACAGACGGAGCACCCACTGCCGTAAAAGATGGGAGGACCTTCGCCGCTTGAGCAAGAAGACGGCGGAGGCCCAGCTGGGGATTGCCTCCCAACGTGGGAGAGGTGCCTGTCGCACCATGACCCCCCTGATGTTTCGGATCCTGGCGGAGGTGTATCCAGAGTTGGATGGGCACTTGAGGGCATCACAGCAGCCACAAGGGGGTGAGTACACTCTCATTCAGATGACTCTGCATGCATTACGAGGTGTCTGGGTAGGGGAGGTGGGCAGTGTGTTCCCCTAGGCCAGGGCGATCTTTGTAGGCAAGGTCCCTTGTGAGGCAGGCTCTGTGGCACCCCAACCTCACTAGTGGTTAGTGCCATCTACACCTAGTCAGGCTCCGGTGACTTCCATGTGTGCAGCAATCGGGCTTAGGCCTTGTACCCCATGGGCATGTGATTAACCTCGGAAGTATAAGTGCATGGCGTAGTGCAGAGGGCTGCTGTGTCTGTAGTGTCTGCCAACGGTAGTGGTGTTGCATGCACCGAACATGTCTTTCTTCTGTCTCCCCCCCTTTTTGTGGTCTCCTTGTTCTGGTGTGCAATAGCATCATCAAGCGGAGGAGCATTGACACCGGAGCAGGAGGGAGCTGCATCCCACTTGGCCCTGGAAGGCGAAACAACGGAGTCTGAAGCCACCAGTGGGACGGAGGGCGAGGGGAGATCCACAGCGGGGACAGGAGCTGACAGCAGTGACTGCGACTACTCCTCTGATGGGAGCTCCCTTGCAGTGGCGGGCCCCACTGTGCCCCCTGCATCAACAGGTACAGCCGCCACCCCCCCTACCAGCACCGCCCTCCCAGCAGCCCCTCAGTGTGTTTACCACGCCCGCTCACCCAGGAGGGTGGGCATCTCCTTCGCCCCAGGTTCCCCTAGGCAAGGGCAGACACGCAGAGGTAGATCCATTGTTTTGCAGCCTCATTCCCACTCCATCCCCAAAGGGGGTATTTGTCCTCTTCACCTAGTCAGGCTCCAGTGGGATCCAGCTGTGCATGAAATAGGTCTAGACAGAGTCCCCCTTGGGCATGTGCTTTTCCCCTGCCCTGTTAGTGTATGGCTTAGTGCATAGGGCTGCTCCCTGTGTCTTGTGTCCGCCAACGGTAGTCGTGTTGCATGCACTGACCATGTGTCTCTTCTGTCTTTTCCCCCCCATTTTGTGTTGTCACCCTGTTCTTGCATGCATTAGCATCATCTGGCGGAGGAGCAGTGGCACCGGAGCAGGAGGGAGCTGCATCCCACATGGCCCTGGAGGGTGAAGTAACGGAGTCTGAAGGCACCAGTGGTACGGAGGGCAAGGGGAGCTCCACAACGGGGACAGGAGCATACACCAGCGACTCCTCCTCTGATGTGAGCTCCCTTGCGGTGGCAGGCACCTCTGTGCCCACCGCATCAACAGGTACAGCTGCCACCCCCCCACCAGCACTACCCTCCTATCAGCCCCTCAGCGTGTTTCCCGTGCCCGCTCACCCAGGAGGGTGGGCATCTTCTTCACCCCAGGCACCTCAGGCCCTGCCCCAGTCAGCCCTGCTGCCCTCAGTGAGGAGGCTATTGACCTCCTGAGATCCCTCACTGTTGGGCAGTCTACCATTCTGAATGCCATCCAGGGTGCTGAGAGGCATTTGCAACAAACAAATGCATACCTGGAGACCAGGCAGCCCAACAGAGAGCATTTCAGGCTCAAGCCTCAGCACTGATGGCAGCCATTGTCCCTGTGTCTAGCCTCCCCCCTCCAACTTCCTCCACCCAGACCCAATCCCCTGTACCTCAGCCTATCCCAAGCACACTATCAGACCAGCATTCACACACATCAACACACAAGGGTGGCTCAGGCAAACATAAGCACCACACATCCCACAGGCACTCACACAAGCATCATACCCATGCACACATACCAACATCCACTGCCTCCACTGTGTCCCCCTCCTCCATGTCTCCCTCCTCCCTCCAAGTCTTGTATCCAATCACACCTGCATGCACTACATCCTCAGCCACTACCTCCATCACCAGCATGCCCATCACAACACGTCGCTCACGTGCACTCCTCACCCCCACTACCATTCACACATCCCCTGTGTCCTCTCCCAGTGTGTCTGTGAGCCCTCCTCCCAAAGTACACAAACACAGGCACACACCCACCCAACAGCCATCCACCTCACAACAGCCTCCAGCCCATGCACCTTCACCCAAATTCAGCAGGCGTACACCTCCTATAACCACTACCTCCACTCCCAAACCCCCTCCATCTACCCATCCCAGTGTGTCTAAAACACTTTTCCTGGCTAATGTTGACTTCTTCCCTACACCTCCCCCCGTCCTGCCTTTAGGGACAGGTTTCCAGGTCCTAGCCCAGCACCTCAGCCACCAAATCCCCAGGCACAGTGGTGCCAGCAACTGCGGGGTCATGGAGTGCGACAACCATTAGCGATGCCAGTGTTCCACAGAGCGAGGGCAAGGACATTCCGCCAGCTGCAAAGGAGAAAAAGGTGCCCACATCCCGGAGCAATCTGAAGCTGAAAACACCTGCCACCAAAGGGTCATGGAAAACGAAAGGGGATAGTGGCAAAACAGCTGCGCCACCATCAAAGGTGGGGAAGGGCCAAAAACTGAAGGGCAGGTCAGGAGAGGGCATGGTGGCACCGACTGAGGGACCAGTGTCACACCTTCTGTCCACATCGACGCCAACCTGTACGGCGGAGAACACCACCACCTGCACCGCGACCTGCACCACTACCTGCACCATCACAGACACCGCCGCCAGCACCGCCGTCACAGACCCCGCAGCCAGCACTGCCGCCACAGACCCCGCAGCCAGCACCGCCACCACAGACCCCGAAACCAGCACTGCCGCCACAGACCCCGCAGCCAGCACCGCCGTCGCAGACCCCACTGCCACCACAGACCCTACCTCCAGCACCGCTGACACAGTCCCCGCAGCCAGCACCACCGCGACTGACACCGCCAGTGACATTCTCGGACAGAAGCACCACCGCAGACATGGCTACCATCCCCAGTGGTCAATCGTCCGAGGCTGGTGGTGAGTTCCAGGACCCTGGGCAGCTTCCATGAATCATCACTGTCATCACAGTTGTCACCTGCATATGGAATACGAAGCCACAGCAGTGTGGGATATGTCTCTGCCTCTATGGCGTATCATCCTACCTGTACCTCGGCAATCTCGTGGCACACACACCCAGGCGAGTGTATTGTTCCGGCCACAATTCACGTGGAGCACTCTTGGCACAAAGCCCCCTCCAGAACAAGTGGAGAAAGGCATCCACTTCTTCAGTCCTTGGCAGGATGAAGCACTCTGGACACAAAGCCCCCTCCAGAACCAATGGAGATTCACATCCACTAACAAAGTCCTTGACAGGATGAAGCACTCTGGGCACAAAGCCCCCTCCAGAACCAGTGGAGAAAGGCATCCACTACCTCAGTCCTTGGCAAGATGAAGCACTCTGGGCACAAAGCTCCCTCCAGAACCAGTGGAGATTCACATCCACTACCTCAGTCCTTGGCAAGATGAAGCACTCTGGGCACAAAGCCCCCTCTAGAACCAGTGGAGATTCACATCCACTACCTCAGTCTTTGGCAGGATGAAGCACTCTGGGCACAAAGCCCCCTCCAGAACCAGTGGAGAAAGGCATCCACTAGCACAGTCCTTGGCAGGATGAAGCTCTCTGGGCACAATGCCCCCTCCAGAACCAGTGGAGAAAGGCATCCACTACCTCAGTCCTTGGCAGAATGAAGCGCTCTGGGCACAAAGTCCCCTCCAGAAGCAGTGGAGATTCACATCCACTAACACAGTCCTTGGAAGGATGAAGCACTCTGGGCACAAAGCCCCCTCCAGAACCAGTGGAGAATGGCATCCACTAACACAGTCCTTGGCAGGATGAAGCACTCTGGGCACAAAGCCCCCTCAAGAACCAGTGGAGAATGACATCCACTTGAGAGACTGTGGCTTTGCACTCCCCAGGATAAAGCAGTGGGCAAACCACCCATTGAAAAGACTTGAGAGACGGTGGCTTTGCACTCCCCAGGATAAAGCAGTGAGCAAACGACCCACTGAAAAGACTTGAGAGACTGTGGCTTTGCACTCCACAGGATAAAGCAGTGGGCAAACCACCCACTGAAAAGACTTGAGAGACTGTGGCTTTGCAATCCCCAGGATAAAGCAGTGGGCAAACCACCCACTGAAAAGACTTGAAAGACTGTGGCTTTGACCCCCCAGGATAAAGCAGTGGACAAACCACCCACTGAAAGGACTTGAGAGACTGTGGCTTTGCACTCCCCAGGATACATCAATGGGCATGGAGCCCCCTCGTGGAGCAGTGGCATTGTGGGTTCATCAGGCTGACGTGCCCCCCTCCCCCTGAGGTGCCTGTATATTTTCTATGTGATGCCCCTCCAGCGTTCTCTCCGTTTGGAGTCAGGTATCATGTGTGGGCCTCGCCCATGCATTTTGGGCCCTGTGGTCCACGGACAATGATTGGTGTACTATCCGGAGTTATGTAGTTGGTGTACATAATTGGATATACTGGATTTTGACTTTTGACTAATGGATTTTTATTGATTACAATTGTGACAATCATTTCCTTTTGTCCTAGCATTATTCAAGGTGGGGTGGGTGGGTGTATATGTAATGTTGCAGCATGTATTTGTGTGTATGGTGTTGTGGGTGAGGGTGGGGGTGGGGTTTTGCGTGTGTGTGTCACTCTCTTTTCCCTCCCATGTGTTGTAGGTGCAGTACTCACTGTGGTCGCCGCCGCCATCGTTGGAGCTCCTGATAGAGTAGCAGGAAGACCATCACCGGCAGTATCTGCAATTCGGGCTCCATGGCGTCCTGGTTCCTCGTGGGGTGTGGAGAGGTGAGTGTTCTCCCTTCTGTGTACTGTTTCCGCCGTGTTTTCATTCGCGTTGGTTCCGCCCCGGAAAAGGTGGCGGATAGCCGTGTTGTGATAGGGTGGGCGGTACATTGTCTTCCGCCTGTCTGATGGCGGTGTCCGCCGCGCTGTTTGTTTGTACCGCCGTGGTGGTCGGAGTGTTAAAGTGGCGGTCTATGTTGGCGGTTTCCGCCATGGTGGTAATCCCATTTTTTCCGCCGGCCTGTTGGTGGTATTACCGCCACTTTAACACCGACCGCCAGGGTTGGAATGAGGGCCTAAGTTCCCAGTGAAGCGTACTCAACAACAACCACCAAACAACACTCAGGAATTGCAATTTTTGCCAGTTTTTTTTTAATTTTGGCAGAACCTACATTCCAGACTATGCACAGCATATTAAACCACTTTATGACTTAATTTGTTCTGATTTCTCAAGCAAATACTGGACACCACAATATACACAAATTCTAATATCATTACAGACTACATGCTTGAAGCAAAACATCTACATATATGTGTAAACAAAACAAACTTGGTAATCTGGGTCATCTCAAGTGCCATCGTTTCACATGCTTCACGTTCAATGAAGGTGACGCAGTACCCATAGTGTACAATTCACACCTGTACTCCAATGCAGAAATATTTTTTACATCTACGGAAAAAATACTAACTGCAGTTCAGATGGCTGTCATCAAGGAGACAACATTAGCCCATGGAAGACGCTTCATTGTTGTGACCCCAAATACCACCTCTTGAGGCTGTTACCAAAGCAAGTGATACTAACACAACAGTATTACATCCAAGTTGGTTACAGTGGGCTACCTCCTTGACTGTCTTTATGTTGACTATATTTTGGACCCAAAACTACAGACCCAAGAATTTCTTGAACAGGAACTTGAAAACCCGTTGACCACCACGGAATCCTCACTTACACTGATGGTTCAAGTCAACCAGCTGTAGGTACCAAACATCAGTACTCCGTAGCTTTCATAGCTGTTTGTGGAATAATGAGGGAATGTGAATTTCACCCCAACACACCTACACACAGTTCCCAGGGGATTGCACAGCATAACCTGCAGAGGTTAAAGCTTTGATATTTGGCACTGGAACATACAGATCCAGGCTTACCAAAATTTACTGTATGTGATTTGTATTATTGTTTTCTGTCCTTTAACGAACACCTACACTACTGGCATCTTATTGGGTTCAGAAATTCAACACAATAAAACACAAATTCTTGTGGGGGTAGATGGCAGGTCTCAAAGACAAACTGCCACAGGCTCGTGTTATACATACATTGAGCCACCGATGTGTTGGGATACATGTTGTAGAAAACTCATTGGCTGATGAAGTGGCCAAATGTGCAGTTGCAACGGCTTCTATTGCTGCGATAACTCGTTCTCATATAAGGGTGGATGATGACATCTTAACTGTCATGAATACCTCGGCTCAGGGCAAGCTCTTATCAATTATTCCAATCATTCCTACGATTTAAGAGTTCAAAATATTGCCTATGTTACAATACCAGGGGTGGATGATCATGTGATCCCCAACCCAGAATGGAGAGCAGAACTGATTAAAGCAGCTCATGGAGGTAATGCTTCTGCCCATGCTGGTGTGGCAGCTACCATCTCTTTACTACAAAAATGCTGTTGATGGCCTGCTCTGTACAAGCAGACCAAGCAGTTTGTCCTTAGATGTGACGTTTGCCAACAAATTAAAGGTTCCACCATAAAATACCCACCACAGACACCCATCATATCAAACATGCCTTTGCAGTGTGGGTACCTGGATCATTGTAGTCCCTTAAATTCAGATAGTGCATACAAATTCATTCTACTTACTGTAGATTCTTGCTCCAGATTCCCGTGTGTGTGGCCACAACAATCGGGTGATGTCTAAACTATTAATAAAGATTTGCAAGTCTTCATTGGGACATCTGCAGTCACAGCATTCCATTCAGACCAGGGTCTTGCCTTTACTTCCAGGGCTTTCATGCAACAGTGGGTGTTGAGGTGCATTACTCTTCACCCTACCATCCCCAGGGAAATTCAGTATTTTGGAGAAAAAAACTAATGTTGTTTAAGGGGCATGTACAAAGTGATATGTGTCCCAGTGCAGCCTCCTTTCCTGAGTGTTCCTGGTGTCCCCATCCCAATTGTATAGTTATGTTTTGCATAGTGCTCTTTGTCTATTTTATCCCTGTCTTTTGTACATGCAATTGTCCTTCCATTGTGCTGTGATGTATGTGATTTGTGTGTCCATTTCAGGGCTGTTTCCTGGTAGTGGTGGTGTTGTTCAATGCCACATCAATGCATATGTGTGTTGTATGTATCACACTCACACTGCCCTAGTCTGTCTGGAATGTGAGTTGTATTTGTAGATGTTATGTTTGTGTGTTGTTGGTTATGTGTGACAGAATGTTGTGCAGCCTTCACTGTCCCTGTGCCTGAGATGTGTATCTGTGTGTTTTTGTGTAGTGTTGCTATGCAGTGTGAGTGAGCTGCCCAAAACGGGTGTCTTGTGACAGTGAATGTGTCCATTTTCATTTTTGATTTGGACTTTAATGAGACGTGTACTTGGTGCCCATAGTGTGACCCCCATATAATGTGGATGAATGTGCAATGATCTGTTTTTAAGGTTTATGATACAGGTAGGTGTGTGTACTTACGGTCGGTGGTATCCACGGCGGCTTGGATTTTGTGCACATTTGATGATCAACAACAGCAGCAGGACATGTGTGATGGGATCCATGGTGGCATCAGACCTGTGAGGCTGCCTGCAGATAAGTGTCTTCCTTTATAGATAATACGAAGGTCCGACCGCCACCTGATGGCTACTGCCAATAACCACAAAACTCGTAATGAGGCCATATATCTCCATTTTATGTAGATATGTTATATTGCACTTGCTTTTAAGTTAGCTGTTTTATAATCTTACTCATTTTAGGCCCTGGTCCCTACACTCCTGCATCAGAAAGGGGAGGGTTATACTTAGTCCCTTGGTTGTACACCTTTATTTTAGCATAAGGCACACAGCCTGTGCTTTTAACAAGCAGATACTATTTATTAATTTCATATTTTTTACCACCGCCAGCTCTGAGCTCATTTTGTTTATATTTTAATCAGATTGCTTCTTTCTGAGAAGACATAGGGGGTGATCCGCCGCCCGCCAATGTTCCCCGACAAAATACCGCTCCGCGGTCACAAGACCGCTGAGGGTATTTTGAGATTTGCCCTGGGCTGGCGGGCGGCCGCCAAAAGGCCGCCCGCCAGCCCAGGGCAAATCTACCTTCCCACGAGGACGCCGGCTCAGAATTGAGCCGGCGTAGTGGGAAGGTGCGACGGGTGCTGTTGCACCCGTCGCGTATTTCAGTGTCTGCTTTGCAGACACTGAAATACTTTGTGGGGCCCTCTTACGGGGGCCCCTGCAGTGCCCATGCCATTGGCATGGGCACTGCAGGGGCCCCCAGGGGCCCCGCGGCACCCCCTACCGCCATCCTGTTCCTGGCGGGAGACCCGCCAGGAACAGGATGGCGGTAGGGGGTGTCAGAATCCCCATGGCGGCGGAGCGCGCTCCGCCGCCATGGAGGATTCCCCCGAGCAGTGGAAAGTCGGCGGGAGACCGCCGACTTTCCGTTTCTGACCGCGGCTGAACCGCCACGGTCAGAATGCTCGAGGGAGCACCGCCAGCCTGTTAGCGGTGCTCCCGTGGTCGGTGACCCTGGCGGTCACCGACCGCCAGGGTCAGAATGACCCCCATAGTTGTTAGGGCTATGCATTTGATCAGCTCTTTGCGTACATTTCACTTTGCACCCTGTTCAAGGCTGACATGTTCGGTACATGAAATTGTAATTCATATCGCCACTCCAGAAGCTCAGGAGACAATCCCCATGTATTAGACATGTAATCATGCCAGGCCTGGTCTTAGAATACTGCAGGATTTACCATATAAGCACCACAAAGGCCTAAATGGAGCAGACGGCATTCCAATCATGACCATCCTGTGACGTACACCATTCCATTGACAACTTCACTGACCATCGTTCTGACTATTCTGCCAATGAAAAGAATTGCCATCCACAGACACCTTGCCAGCATTCTCAGGAATGTGGTCAGAATTGTTCTCTTAGACCAGGAAAGGCAGAAGGGTTACCACCACTATGCTGTAATATTTTAGTCAGGTAGTAATTATTCAAGCTTATAGGGTCACAGAAAGATAGTGACGTTGTTTATCTTCTTTTCTCTAATTATAATGATGATCACTGTTTTCTGATTCTTCTGCCTTATTATCATAGCCCATGGTTTTATAACAACATGCATTGCTTTAATACATGTACTGAAACCCATCTTGCGTCTCTCATCCTGCCTTGACATGTATGTGTCATTTGTAGCTGAGTGAAAGGGGTATGATCTGTTTACTACAACTTCTTTGAGGAGTCAGAATGTCTTGTTTAGGTTGCCAAAATCAACTTCATATTCTAGGTTTGGATGAGGCTCTATGGGCTAGCCAGGTATCAGACTGATATCTTCCAGATGGTGTTGGACCAACTCATTCACCTACAAGTGGTGGTGCTGTCGTCTGAAAACACACAGGTGGTCATTATGACATTGGCAGTGACTGATAAAGTGGCGGTAATACCACCAACAGCCTGGCTGTAATTGCCACCAAATAATGACCATGGCGGTGATACCTCCAATAGACAGCCAATGTACCAATCCAACTGCCAGGGCGTTAACACCACTGACCACAGCGGTAGCCACCTACAGCCAGCCGGAAGTCAAGGTACCGCCTACCAAATTATGACATACCAAACTGCCAGGGCTTTCGGGGCAGTACCAATGCCATCAAAAGCCTGGCGGAAACACAGTACAGAAAACGAAAGACTCACCATCAGGGACACAGAGGACTCCGCAGCCACCATGGAACCGGAACTCCAAGGCCCATATTTATACTTTTTGACGCAAAACTGCGCTAATGCAGTTTTGCGTCAAAAAAATTAGCGCCGGCTAACGCCATTCTGAAGCGCCATGCGGGCGCCGTATTTATCGAATGATGTTAGCCGGCGTTAGCCGCCGGCAATGTCTGGTGTGCGTTAAAAAAAACGACGTACACCAGGCAGCGCCGGCGTAGGGGGATATGGGGCTTGGGCGTCAAGAAATGGGGCAAGTCAGGTTGAGGCAATTTTTTCGCCTCAACCCGATTTGCGCCATTTTTTTTCACTCCCAACCCCCATAGAAATGACTCCTGTCTTAGCAAAGACAGGAGTCATGCCCCCTTGCCCAATGGCCATGCCCAGGGGACTTCTGTCCCCTGGGCATGGTCATTGGGCATAGTGGCATGTAGGGGGGCACAAATCAGGCCCCCCTATGCCACAAAAAAAAAAAAAAAAAACACTTACCTGAACTTACCTTAATGTCCCTGGGATGGGTCCCTCCAGCCTTGGGTGTCCTCCTGGGGTGGGCAAGGGTGACAGGGGGTGTCCCTGGGGGCATGGGAGGGCACCTCTGGGCTCCTTCAGAGTCCACAGGTCCCTTAACGCCTGCCTTTTGCAGGCGCTAAAAAACGGCGCAAAAGCGCCCGTACGTAATTTTTTTTGTCCCGCCCACTCCCGGGCGTGAATTTTGCCCGGGAGTATAAATCCGACGCACATGCCTCTGAGTCGATTTTTTAGACGGGAACGCCTACCTTGCATATAATTAACGCAAAGTAGGTGTCCACGCTAAAAAATGACGCTAACTCCATGGACTTTGGCGCTAGACGCATCTAACGCCAAAGTATAAATATGGAGTTAGTTTTGCGTCGGAATTGCGTAAAATAAAACGACGCAATTCCGGCGCAAACGGAGTATAAATATGCCCCCAAGTCTTCCTGATGCTCTACCACACCATAGCCATCCTGGAGAACCAACGCCAGCGAAGACGATGACGGTGAGTACAGCCACAAGGGAGGGAGGGAGGAAGGGGGGAGGAAAAGGAGAGTGACACACACACACACGCACAACACACACCATTCACACACACACCATACACAGAACCAGCCACAGAGTAAAATGACTGTCACATGACCTACTAGCGAACAATACAAGGACAACAATTCTGAAGTACGAACACTGTAATTTACTGCCAACAGCCACCATAATGAATCATGACATGAAAATTCAGACGTCAATGTCCAGATTGGGCCAATGGCCAGTTCAAAGTGCCAGAGGAACACATGGCCACAAGGCATAGTCCAAGGTCCAACTTGTCTCCTGACAACTTCCGGACTCAACTGCTCAGGGGCATCATGTTGGAAATGGGCAGGCACCTCAGGGGGAAGAGGGATGGGGTGGCAGCTCAGCTTGAGTGGGTAACATGCTCACTGGTTCTGGAGGGGGCTCCTTGCCCAAGAGTCTCTGGAGGGAAGTGAAAGACCACAGTCTCAGGAGTGGGTAACATGCCCACTGGTTCTGGAGGGAGCTCCTTGCCCAACAGTCTTTGTAGGGTAGTGATGGGTCACAGTCTCTGGAGTGGGTAACATGCCCACTGGTTCTGGAGGGGGCTCCTTGTCCAACAGTCTCTGGAGGGGAGTGAAAGGCCTCAGTCTCGGGAGTGGGTATATGCCCCCTGGTTCTGGAGGGGGCTCCTTGCCCAACAGTCTCTGGAGAGGAGTGAAAGGCCTCGGTCTCTGGAGTGGGAATATGCCCACTGGTTCTGGAGGGGGCTTCTTGCCCAACTGGCTCTGGAATGGAGTGAAAGGCCACAGTCTTGCGAGTGGGTAACATGCCCACTGGTTATGGAGGGGGCTCCTTGCCCAACGGTTTCTGGAGAGGATTGAAAGGCCACAGTCTCTAGAGTGGGTAACATGTCCACTGGTTCTGGAGGGGGCTCCTTGTCCAACAGTCTCTGGAGGGGAGTGAAAGGCCACAGTCTCACGAGTGAGTAACAACACACTGGTTCTGGATGGGGCTCCTTGCCCAAAGGTTTTCGAAGGGTGGACTCCATGCCCTCAGCTGATGGAGGGGGTTCTCTGCATTCCACTGTTGGTGGAGGGGGCTTCTTGGGTTCCACTGCTGGTTGTGGAGGCTCCTTGGCTTCCTCTGCTGGTTGTGGGAGCTCTTTGCCTTCTGCTGGTGGAGGGAGCTTCTTGCCCTCTGCTGGTGGAGGGGGCTCCTTGCTGTCTGTTGGTGGAGGGGTCTCTTTGGGTTCCACTGCTGGTTGTGGAGGTGGAGGTGTGGACCTACTAGGAGTGGCTGCCATCACACTCAGGGGCCCCTTTGTGCCAGCAGCTGATTTTTTGGTGGGAGCAGTGACAGACTGTTTTTCTGAGGTGCTGGGCTGGGTCATTGGGACTCTGCTCTTACTGGCAGGCCCTGGGGTGGAGGGGGAGGAAAAAGGTCAAGATGGACAAGGAAAAGCTTCTTATGGACTTTGGGGCAGGATGTGGGAGAAGGGATGCAAGTGGAGGTAGAGGGAGTAGTTGTAGGAGGTGTGCATCTGCCGGACTTAGGTGCAGGTGCATGGGCAGTGTGCATGTGTATGGTGGATGGCTGTTGGGTGTCTGAGTGGGAGTGTTTGTGTACCTTAGGAGGGGGCAGACAGGGTTGCAAAGGACAAACAGGCTGTGTGGATGTATGTCATGGAGGTGTCTGCAAGTGAGGTGGGTGTGCTGCATGATGTGGTGACGGTGGTGGTGGCTGCTGTTGCAGTGCATGCAGGTGTGAGTATGGATGTGACTGTGAGGGAGGAGGATGGGGAGGAGGGTGAGGCAGTGGAGGCAGGGATTATTGTTGTTGTGTGTGCAACTGTCTGTTGTTTGTGTGAGTGCTTCTGGCTTTAAGTTTGCTGCCTGTGTTTATCTGTGCCACTATTGTGTGATGTTTTGTGTGCATTCTTGTCTGTATATGTGCATGGGATGGGTTGGGGTTGAGGAGACTGGGACAGGGAAGTGGTAGTTTGAGGGGAGATGGTATGACCAGGGACACTGGCTGCCATCAGAGAGGAGGCCAGAGCCTGAAACCATCTCTGTAGGGCCACCAACCGACCGTGGATGCCCTCCAGGTAGGCAATGCATTGCTGCATCTTGGATGCCAGCCCCTGGATGGCAATCACTATGGTTGACTGCCCTACAGAGATGGATCTCAGGAGGTCAATAGCCTCCTAACTGAGGGCAGCAGGGTTCACTGGGGCAGGGCCAGAGGTGCCTGGGGCAAAGGAGGTGCCCACCCTCCTGGGTGAGCGGGCACGGCCAACTCGGTGGAGGGCTACTGGGAGGGTGGTGCTGGTACAGGGTGGCGGCTGTACCTGTTGCTGGGGTGGTTCTAGAGGTGTCTGCCACCACCAGGGAGCTCCCATCGGAGGAGGAATCAGAGTCAGTGTTGTCACCTCCTGTCCCTACAGTGGTGATCCCATCACCCTCCGTTCCACTGGTCCCCTCGGCGTTTGTGGACTCTGCCTCCTGGGTCCCATGGGCTGCAGCTCCCTCACTCCCTGGTTCCCCTGCTCCTCTGCCAGATGATGCTAATGCACACATGGACAGGATGACAGAAGAAAATAGGGGGAGAGAGAGAAAGGGAGCACTTGGTCAATTACAGCACCAAGAACACAGATGGAATACACATTACAATCACACACGGATCAAGATAGAGCACCATGCACTGCAGTGGCATTCCATTGGCTAGGTACCACAGCAAGATGAGAGCCAACTACCGCCATCTGCACCCCTCCTGGGACCTACTAAGCTCTGTCTGACATGGAATGCCGCCTAGCTAACTAACAAGACTTTGACATTCACCCATTTACCCTGAGCTGGACCACACAGCAATGTACGAACTGGCATGAAGGGGCACTCACTTACTGAAAGCCACCACCAGCATCCTATGCCAGACAACAAAGATGGGTATTACACACACTGTACTCAACCCCTTGTGGCTGCTGTGCTGCCCTCAATCACCCATCCACCTCTGGGTTGCCCACCACCAGTATGTGGGCCATCAGGGAGGTTAGATTCCAACAGGCACCCCTCCCCCATTTCATACACCCCCAGGGTCTGCACGTCCTTGGCAATGGCATGCCACAATCCCTTCTTCTGATGGGTGCTGACCTGCAGAAGGAACACAGACAGGAGGACACCATCAACCATAAAATCCAGCCTGACACACATATTGCCCACAAAATACCATTCCCTTCAAATGGCACACACATCACCCGGAGCCCTGCATGTACACTACCACCAGCCATACCCCACACCCAAATGACACACTGCCAGCACACACATCTCCATGCAACCTGGTTGCATGCATCATCCCCATGGTGTACTCACCTGTTGGACTGGAGGCCCATACAACTGTCCATATAGGGATAGGTCCCCATCCACCAGGTGCTCCAACTCCACCATGACAGGTTCCAGACTCAGGTCAGAGCAGCAGAGCAGGTCAGAGCAGCACACGCAGTGAATGTGTTGTCCTGTGGAAAGTCAGGTGATCCTCATTGGACACTGTATTCCATAGAGCTCCATGTAAGCCAATGAGGAATAGCACAGCAGTGCAAAACCGCCTTCTGCCATGACGCCCAATGGCAGCGGATTTACATCACTTCCACCTGTCCCTACATACAAGACTGGAGGTCACCATTTTATGGTGCAGGTCAACATTCTGAAATGAAAACTGCGTCATTACTGTCATTTGTACATACATTGCCATTTACATAGTTCAGTTACATAAAAGCTCAATGTGCACTAAAGTGGTGGTTCCATTGTTCAGTTTGTGACTCCCTTCTCACTCTTGTGTCCCTTAGGTACCTACCACTGCGGAGGAAGAGGAGGAGGAGGAGGAGGCAAGCCCCTGTGTATAGACCCCTTCTGGACTTAGCTTCACTGGAGGACAGGCACATTTTACTCACCTATAGACTGGACAGGGCCACAATCACAGAGCTGTGTGCACAATTGGAGCCTGATCTGACATCTGCTAATCATCAACCCACTGGGATTCCACCTTTTGTGCAGGTCCTATCAGTGCTCCATTTCCTGGCACCTATCTCTTTCCAAGTGACAGTGGACTTGGCTGTAGGAATGTCACAGCTAATGTTCTCAATAGTGCTAGCAAGGGTTTTGTCTGCCCTGCTCAGACACATGTGCATCTACATCGCTTTCCCCCAAGTGGATGATTTGGCCAATGTGAAGACTGTTTTCTATACAATGGGACATATTCCAAATGTTGTTGGGGCCATTGATGGAACACATATAGCATTTGCCCCCCCCGGCACAATGAACAGGTGTTCAGGAATTGGAAGAGCTTCCACTCTCTCAATGTGCAAATGGTGTGCCTGGATGACCAGTACATCTCCCACGTCACTGCCAAGTATCCTGTGTCGGTGCATGACGCCTTCATCTTGAGCAATAGCTGCATCCCACATGGGATGGCACGACTACAGAGGCAAAGGGTGTGGCTAATAGGTGAGCCTGAGTCCCCATGCAATGCATGTCAGTGTATGGCTTCAGAAATCATCCCCCATCCCATTGTGCAAGGCTAATGTTTGTACCTCATTTCTTGCAGGTGACTTTGGCTACTCAATCCTGCTGTGGCTCTTGACCCCTGTAAGGAATGCCAGGACAGGGGCTGAGAATAGGTATAATGATGCTCATGAGCGAATCAGGAAAAAAATTGAAAGGACCTCTCGCCTCCTGAAGGCCAGGTTCAGATGCCCCCATCTGACAGGTGGATCCCTCTGCTACTCCCCTGAGAAGGTCTGCCAGATAGTTGTTGTATGCTGCATGTTGTACAACCTGGCCATCAGATGACGTGCCCTATCTGCAGGAGGAGGAGGGTGAAAATGCTCCTATGGCAGCAGTGAACCCTGAGGACAGTGAGGATGAGGAGACAGAGGATGAGGATGAACATCAATCATATGTCAGTACTTCCAATGGCTCATAGGTAAGACAGTGGAACTGACCATTCATCTGATTATTTATCATTTAAGTGTGGGTGTAGCATAATGGAAGTCACTTCCTTAGCATTCCAACTGACTGTCACCTATGTTTCCCAATTTGCAGACGTTGCTATGATTACAACTGTCTACTGATGTGATTACTACAGACAGCTACAGGCCATTTTTTGTATGGAATTACAAAGTTCAGGACAATTGCACAAGATGAAACAGTTAAAATGATTGCACATTTTTGTCACATAAAGCACGATCACTCAAGTTGTGTTCAAGGGTGTTTATTGAAGTGAAAAATATAGAAGGAATAGTGCAAAGAAATGGGGTGATGGTAGAGGAAAGTCCAGGGTATTGGCCCAGTCGGTTTGTAGCACCGGTCCAGTGTCCAAGGGACCATAGGAAGGGGAGCAATGGCAGTTCAAAGTGGACAAGGTGACACAGTGGGACACAAGGGAGACATTCAGGAGGGTCTTATTTCCTGGCAGTGGTCTTGGTCTTGGCAAGTGTCTCTGGCATCTGTCTGGGTCGCAGGGAACGTTTGCAGGGTGGTTCACCTTCTGCAAGGGGACGGGTGCTGGTGGCCTGTTGAACATGTGGCAGGGCCACCTGTTCACTAGCGGCAGCAGATGTGGAGGGATGTTCATTTGAATGGCTAGTGGAAGGGGCCCACTGGTGTGATGTGTACTCCCTTATTCTGTTGGCCATCTCACCCAGCACCCCTGCTATGGAGACAATTGTGGTGTTGAGGGCCTGTAATTCTTTCCTAATCTCCTAGTGGTGTTCCTCCTGCAGCCGCTGGTTCTCATGCTTGATGTCTATCACCTGACCCTGTGTGTCCCGGGATTGTTGGTAAGCCCCTAAGACATTAGTGAGTGCCTCCTAGACAGTCGGTTCACGGGGCCTGTCCTCCACCTGGTACATAGTTGTCCTCAGAGTATCCCTGGCCCCCTGTGACTGCGTCCCCTGAACGGTGTGCCCACTGCCACTGACCGCAGGACCCTGATTGTCTTGGCTATGAGGTGTGGACCGAGGTCCCTGCACAGGTGGGCACACTTCTGATTGAAGTGTCCTGGGGACAGAAGTGTGGGGATGTTGAGTGGCTGCTGTGGTGTTGGATACAGGCGGGGGAGGCTTTGTGCTGGACTTGGTATGGGCTGGGGTATCCGACTGATCAGTGGTCCCTGATGGGCCAGGGAGTTCATCCAGATCCAGAAGTCCAGAGTTACTGTCATCACCGAGGGCATCTTCTGGTGGGGGACTGGGTAGCCGTGGCACCTCCTCGCTGCTGGGATTGGCTGGAGCACCTGTGGGGATGTAAGTGGTGTATTATGCTACATGTCTGTGACATTTTCTACATCCCTATCTTCCCCTATATGGTTGCTGTTACACTGCCACCTTTGTTTGTGTATGGTGATATATTGTTGGATTGTTAGTTCATCATGATGTACATGCAATGGTGGGGGTGTACATGCAGGGCTGGGAGGGATGTTCATGTAGTAGGTATGGCATGCAG
Source organism: Pleurodeles waltl (assembly GCF_031143425.1). Taxonomy (NCBI): domain Eukaryota; kingdom Metazoa; phylum Chordata; class Amphibia; order Caudata; family Salamandridae; genus Pleurodeles; species Pleurodeles waltl. Next base: position 1,065,424,134 of record NC_090437.1, read on the forward strand.
GGCTTGGCATTCAGGTTAGTATATTGTAGTGGTGCACTGTCGGGGATGGAGTAGAGTGATTGGTATCAGGGTGAGGGGTGGTGGTGGCATGCAGGTATGTGGGGGGATAGGTAGTAAATATTGACTCACCAGTGTCCAGTCCTCCAGAAACTCCAGTGAGTCCCTCAGGATGCAGTATTGCCAAGACTTGCTCTTCCCATGCGGTCAGCTGTGGGGCAGGAGATGGGGGTCCACCGCCAGTCCTCTGGATGGGTAGCTGGTGCCTTGCTGGCATGGAACGTACCTTCCTCTGTAGGTCATTCCACTTCTTCCTGATGTCATCCCTTGTTCTTAGATGCTACCCTACGGCGTTCACCCAATCCACCATTCTCCACTATAGCTCCATCTTTCTTGCAATGGAGATTTGCTGTACCTGTGCTCCAAACAGCTATGGCTCTCCCCTGACTATTTCCTCCACCATGACCCACAACTCCTCATCAGTGGAAGGGGGTGCCCTTTTGGGGACATAGATGTTGTGTGGTGTGTGTTGTGCAGTGGATGTTAAGTAATGTGGTGGGGTGTGGGGTGCATGACGGATGAATGGGTGTTTGTGCTGTATGTGTAGTTGTCTATGATTTGCGTGGCTATCTCTTGGCTATTTTTCGTGTTCAAAAAGGGTTGTGGGTAATGGGGGTGTGTGTTGTATAGTGCTGTGGGTGGGTGGGTGTGTAGTGTGAATCAGTGTCCAGTGTGTGTTTTTGGTTTTTGCCAATGTTGTGTTGTCTTATATTTGGGTGGCCATTCTGAATGTGCCGTTGTGTACCGCTAATGGTTTACTGCCTTTGAATGTCCACTGTAGTGATTCGTGGGTCATAATGTGGAGGGCATTGTTTTGTTGGCGTAACAGTATGGGTGTTCGTATCAACACTTTAACACTGACCTTTCGTCTAGCGGATATGTGTTTGTGGCAGTATTCTGTCGGTTTGGTGTGTGTGTGTCATAATATGGCGAAGAGATGTTCCCCTCTGCGACGGTATGTTGGGGGCCGTCACAGCTGCAGTAAGCAGAATTTACCGCCAATTACATAATGAGGGCCACATCTTATTACCATAATAGGAACTAGACAATACTCCAGCTACAACACATTAGGACACCAACCGATCACATCCTGACTCACCACATGACCACATAATAATAATACTAATGAATGATCTCATACCTGAAACCGCTTTTCCTGCCTTTACTATGTTGGTGAATGTGTTATTGCTTTGACCCTTATCTTGCAGAATACTGAAGTTGTGATTCAGAAATCTTAATCATAGGGGAGTAGTGGTGTGTCCCCCAGAATTTGAAGGAAGGTTGCGTTATTGTAGCCTCTTGCATGTTTCAGAATATTGTTTTGTGATAGGTCTTACAGATAGAACTTGACCTGCACCCACACTTGAGGACGACTACATAATAGAGGTCAGGATATACAGGTGCAGGATCGGCTAGTTGACTGGTCTCAAACATTCTAAAACATATTATTAATAACACTTAAACTCTCACAGAGTACACTCAATGTTTAGAGCAAAATATTTAAATCCTTAACTAACACACATGCAATAGAATCAGAAACATTTTTAAATGTATTAATTAATATTTAATACTTTTAATTGAACCTGACCCTCTCTGTAGTATCAATCCCAAGCTCTTTGCCTTTTACCCTTCACATTTTGCTGAATTTATTTTTGATGATTTCTGGACTATCAGCATGTTACCACTGCTAACCTGTGCTAAAGTGTTTTTGCTCACTCCCCTAAACCTGGTTTGAGTGGCATATGCCTAATTTACATATTTAATGTACTTGTAAGTCCTTGTAGAGTGTTATACCATATATTCAAGACATGTAAATCAAATGCTACTAGTGGGCCTGCAGCCCTTATTGCACTAACCAAATAAGTAGCACTCTAAAACTTGTCCCAGGCCTGCCATTTCAGCCTGAATGCAGTGTCACACTGCCATGTCAGTTTGGCATTTAAACCCTGTTGCCAAACCTTAAACTCTCCTTTTATTGCACATACATCACCCCTCGTGTAAACCCTAGGTAGCCCATAGGGCAGAGTGCTTTGTAATTAAAAGGTTGGACATACACTTTTAAGTTTTAAAGGTCCTAGTTGTAAACAATTCTCAAATTCAGTTGTCACTACTGTGATTCCTAGCCCACTCATAGGATAACATTGGGGATTCCTTATGACATTAATGAATCTGTAATTCCTAATTAAGAGGAGGGAGATATATCATGTTTGATACCTATGGAATTATAATTCTTAACCCCTCTTCAATAGTAAAGTCTGAATTTTCATTGGAAGTTTGAAATTAAACTTTTAGAAAGTTGGTATTTCCCTGCCCTTAACCCTTTGTGTCTACCAGTTGTCTTGGGACACATGACTGGGGGCAGCTGCCAGTTAGACTTTGTGAATTCCTCCCAGACACACAATAGTGGGATTAACTGATACTCAAGGGATCATCAACTTCCAGGATGGGGGAAGGAGCTGAGCATATCCCCCTTGCACCTCAATAGGATGTGTCCTGTTCCTCACAATAGGCCTAAGATCCAAGTATCCTTACTGTAGCCAGCTTGGAGCTAGGCAGGGTAGTCGGAAACTTCATGAACTTCAAAGAACCTTCCCAGAAACGTACCCCACCTTCTAGGAGCAGGGCACCAGGGTTTAAAAAAGGACCTTCAGACCCACTCTTCGGTTCACTACTGGACCTGTGGAAGGAATCTCAGAGGATTGCCTGCTACTGTGACCTGCTGTGGACTCTACCAGACTGCTGCTATACTTGGAAGGACTGCTTTGCTGGCTAGATCCTGCCTTGAACCCTCAGAGGTCAGCCCTGTTGTTGAGTCCTGTATCTACTCCTGCACCCAGGACTATCAGAAGTGACTCCTAGGGCACGTTTGCTAACCCTTCTGTTGGGAGTCACAGAACCATAACATATCAGGCTCCCACCACCTTGAACCCAGTACTTCGCCTGAGTGAATCTTCAAACCCAAAGAGGTATTCATCCTGGATCCTTAGTTTCTCACTAATCTGCCCAAGGTGCACCACCGGTCGGGTTGACTTTGTGGATACATTCTTTATTGCGGCAGCAAATCTGTTTCACTGATCCTTCACTTAAGGGGTATGAGACCTCATGGAACTGTCTTTGGCTACAGCCTTCTGTTTCAGCCCCTCAGTGATTTTTCGCTACCATTTGTACAACTAAGTCTGAAGTTAAAAACCTTCACAGCTGCTTCACTCCACAATGAGTATGTTTCCTTCTCTGACAGTCCTGCAGCCTGGCCCCACTTAACTTTTATCTTCTCAGACATTTTCTCTTCAAAATGTTTCTAAGTCCAAAGATAATAGTTGACTGGGCCCAATCCACTTATTGATCAGAACCTCGGTCCATCGCTGTTGGAGCTAACGTTCAACTTTGCACGTTCTTGCTTGACCAAATGTCATCAGTTAGCACTTTTATCTTTTAGGAGCTAATTTGAACCCTAAACTTTGAACATTCCTAACTCCATTTGTGCTGATTCGAGTTTTGTGATTTTGGTGTCAGTTAGTTTAGGAAAATGTACTCTAGTTCTCAAAAGTGGTTTAGGATTTCTATTGTGTTGTGCTCTCACATTATTACTGCTTCTATGCTGCATGAGTACTTTACAAGTTTCCAAGCTACCCAGGTTAATTTACTGGTTGACACTGCAAGGGATTGTGGCTATTGTTTGACCGGGACTCACACCTCAGCAAACCAACATCCTAATTTCCCTCACTTTTCATACATGCATAGGTCTCCTTCTACAGAGGTATGTCATGAATATGCTGAAGGTTCCCTTCCACATGCTGATTCCCCACCATGCATGCAAAGCAAAGACTCTGTAGTCAGGGCAGAGGCATCCACATACCACAACATACAGGAAATGATTTACAGGAAGAGGAAGTTGGCAATTTTTTGGTAATTATAACTGCACCTCAACACCATACTCCTTTTTCTTGCTGCTCCTTGTAATGATCCTACCCCCAACATGGCTGATGGAATGAATTAATTCACTGATCATGAGATATCATCAGCAGGTTGGTATAGGGATCCAGGAACCTATATTTGACCTCATGTCCACAGCCTAAAATCCCAGCAATTCCACTTAGCCTTTGATTCTTCTGAGGATCTAGTATTCTGTGCCAAGGAGCTCAAAGAAGTGAACATGCACCTTGCAAATGTACATGATATGTTACATTACCATTTTGTCAAATTTGATTTATGTAATGCTACCTTTATGTACCTTTACTTTGCTACCAATACAATATTTTCTTAGTCATTAGCATACAAAATCACACACATAATAAATAATGTGTGAAATAGTTTGTTACAATTTCAATTGAAAGAATTGTTTGCAAAGCTTGTTACCTTGTACAAATGCACTCAGGTCTCAGATAAGCAATGTGTGGAAAAAGGTGAAAACATCGTCATCAACATTTTGCATAGGATAAGTCAAATAAATAGGCTTTAATCACAAAAAGAGTTGTGATCATTCTTAGAATATCTCATTCCATTGATATTGTAAAAAATACAACAATTTGGAAAGGGACACATTTCAGCATAGGACAGCAGCAAGACCTCACAGTATTTAGCTCTTGTACTACAGGATATAGGCCCTCATTACAAAATTGGCGGTAAAAGCCGCTTACCGCCGTGCAGAAGACCGCCAAAACACCGCCGCGGCCGTGGAATTCCGCTACAGCTATTATGACCCACATCTCTGAATCCGCCGAAATACAGACACCCACACAACTCCGCCATACGAAAGGTCAGTGTTAAACTGGCGAAAACAAAACCTCCACCGTCACGCCAACAGAAATACGCCTACACTATCACGCCACACAAATCCACACGGCGGTCTTTCAACCGCGGGATTCCATTGGCGCTACACACCGCCGCGCTCAAAATACACACACATCTGCAAAACACCGCCACATTGGACATTTCGAAATACACACACCTGATACACATACAAACACCACTCCCACACACCCAACACAATATAAAGCACACACCCACATCCCCCACAAACCCCTACAACCAAAAATACAGAAAGAAGGCCAGATAGACAGAGAGCACAGCAACTGAGAACCCCACCACACAGAGGCACACAACACCATCACCCATACAACATTACACGCACAAAACACCACACACCACTACACATCAACACACACGTCAACACTTACACCACCCCACACATCACCCACACCACCCCATGTCACGCCAAAGACATCCCCGGTTTACCGAGGAGGAGCTCAGGGTCATGGTGGAGGAAATCCTACGGGTAGAGCCACAGCTATTTGGCTCACAGGTGCAGCACACATCCATAGCCAGGAAGATGGAGCTATGGCAAAGAATCGTGGATAGGGTCAACGCTGTGGGACAGCATCCAAGAAATCGGGAGGACATCAGGAAGAGGTGGAACGACCTATGGGGGAAGGTGCGTTCAGTGTTCTCCAGGCACAACATCGCAGTACAGCAGACTGGCGGCGGACCCCCACCTCCTCCCCCACAACTAACAACATGGGAGGAGCAAGTCTTGACCATCATGCATCCAGAGGGCCTCGGAGGAGTCGGTGGAGGAATGGACACTGGTAAGTCAAATCTCAACTATCATATCCCCCACCCTACCTGCATGCTATCACACACCCCTACCCTCACCCCCTCCCCTAACACTCACACTCCTCACTAATGTCCTAATAACACAATCCACTCATCCCAACACCAAGCCCTGCATGACACAACTAAGCATGGTCACCCCTCACCAAAGCATGCTCACTGCACATACCCAGAACAATCCCCTAACCATCATCACACAAACCCACACACAGGAATGCTTGCACTGGGGTACACAAACACCCACCCATTACACACCATTACACACTCACATGCAATAATCATGCTCTTATATCCCTGCAGGACCACTAAGGAACGTCACCACACCGGAGGGTACAGACATCTCCACTCCACCCACAGAAGAGGCCCACAGTGACGACAGCAGCTCTGCCCTACTGGATCCTGATGACCAGCCCGGACCATCGTGGGCCTCGGGACAGTCGGTTCCCCTTGCACAGGCACAGCCCAACACTGACTTTCCACCCTCTGGTAACACCAGCACAGCACCCACCCAGCGGGCCCATACCTCCGTCCCCAGGACACGTCAATCAGAGGTGTGTCCACCACTACAGGGAACCCAGGATAACCCACCACCCCAACAACAACAGGGACCTGGGGGCAGTGGTAGTGGGCACACGGTCCAGGGGACGGAGGCACAGGAACACAGGGGAACTGGGAGGGCTGCTGTGCGACAGGTGGCAGACAGGCCAAGGGAACCCACTCTCCACGAGGCCCTCTCCTCCATCATGGGAGCATACCACCACTCCCAGGAGACGATGGCGACGGTCCTGGACAAGTTTCAGGAGACCCAGCGCCTGCAGGAGGAGCAGTATTTGGGGTTCAGGGAGGAACTCAGAACCATCAGCTCTGCCCTGGGCACCATCGTTGGGGTGCTGAAGGACATACAAAAGATCATGAGAGACACCATGGCACTCCAAGGGGCCCCTGACACTAGCCAGGATGATGAACTGCCCACCACCTCCACCAGCGCTAGTGGACAGGACGTCCCGCCACAGGACCACCACACCAGCACCCCACCCCCTTCAGACGGACAACCACCACGCAAGCGGTCCCTGAGATCCAGGAACAGGACAGAGCAAGATGGCAAGACCCCCGCCAGGAAATGAGACCACCCTGATTGTCCTCCCACTGTCCCACTTTGTTACCCTGTCCATATTGAAACTGCCCCAGCTCCAATTTCTATGCCCGTATGGGCAGTGCACCTGTGAGACTAATAGACTAGACTCCGCCATGGACATTCCTCCATCGTCCCCCACCACCATATTACTACCCCCCTCCATATTTGGACACTTAAATAAACACCCTTGAATCACAAAACAATCTGGAGTCAGTCTGTGATTTGGTAAATATGTATAATCAATGATAGTGTCAAAATGCGTTTCCAATTGTAAAGCCAACATACCTATGTCACACATCACAAGTCCTTAAAGTATGCAAGCAGGTGACACACATTGGTAACCACACCTGTGAAACCGTAATGGAAAGGTACAACTCAGTGACCAAATACTGCTATGAAATGACAGACAGGATAGTGGTAGAAGTGTGAAAGTGAATGTAATGGTAAAAAGAAAACTGTTCTCACCTGTGTGTCACTGGAAATATTGCTGGATGACTGACTCCCTGTTGTCTATGTCTTCTTCCTCAGCGTCCTCCTCATCACTGTCCACAGGCTCCACAGGCTCCACAGCTGCCACAACACCATCATCTGGACCATCCTCCTGCAGAAAAGGCACCCGGAGTCGCAAAGCAATATTGTGAAGCATCGAGCAGGCGATGATGATCTGGCACACCTTCTTCGGTGAGTAGAATAGGGAACCACCTGTCATATGGAGGCACCTGAACCTGGCCTTCAGGAGGCCGAAGGTGCGTTCGACCACCCTCCTAGTCTGCCCATGGGCCTCATTGTATCGTTCCTCTGCCCTGGTCCTGGGATTCCTCACTGGGGTCAATAGCCAGGACAGGTTGGGGTAACCATAGTCCCCTAATAGCCACACACGGTGCCTCTGGAGTTGACCCATCATATAAGGAATGCTGTTATTCCGCAGGATATATGCGTCATGCACTGAGCCAGGGAACATAGCTTTTACCTGCGAGATGTACTGGTCTGCCAAACAGACCATCTGTACATTCATCGAATGAAAACTCTTCCTGTTCCTGAACACCTGTTCACTCCTGTGGGGGGGGGCAAAGCTACATGGGTCCCATCAATAGCACCTATGATGCTGGGGATATTTCCAAGGGCATAGAAGTCACCTTTAACAGTAGCCAAATCCTCCACCTGAGGGAAAACGATGTAGCTCCTTACGTGTTTCAGCAGGGCAGACAACACTCTGGACAACACGTTGGAAAACATAGGCTGTGACATCCCTGATGCCATGGCCACTGTAGTCTGAAAAGACCCACTTGCAAGGAAATGGAGCACTGACAGCACCTGCACGTCAGGGGGGATTCCTTTGGGATGGCGGATTGCTGACATCAGGTCTGGCTCCAACTGGGTACATAGTTCCTGGATAGTGGCACGGTCAAACCTGTAGGTGATGATCAAATGTCGCTCCTCCATTGTCAACAGGTCCACCAGCGGTCGGTACATCGGAGGATTCCGCCATCTTCTCAAATGTCCCAGCTGACGGTGCCTAGGAAGGACAACAGCGACCACAGACTCAACAAAATCCCAGGTATGTACCCACAGATACACAGAACACGACACCAAAGACAAAAATCTTCCTGTATGTGTGTCGAGTGTAGGCCTAGGTATGTGTGACGCAGTAGTCAATGAAGCCATGTGGGCCCCTGAAATGGCGGCTGCCTGACCTCTAAACTGGGACAATGGGGTGTGAGGTAACTGCGCTGGCGTTGTACACCGTCGCGGTAGGCCGCGGTGCAATGCTGCATTGGTTAACATTGGACCCTATGGGTCCCAGGAGCCAATGATGAATTGCGCCGGCGGTGATGATACGCACCGCCGTGGACGTCACCGCCGTGGACGTGACTGCCATTTTCTATCTGTTGAATCACTCGATACCTGATCTTCGACAGGAGAGGACCTACACTGCAAGTGCTGCTGTGACCTCGGTCTGGAAGAGACAATGGCTGCTGCGTCTGGGGAAAGGGCCCCTGCCTTCACTGCTCAGGAGTTGGAGAAGCTAGTAGACGGGGTCCTCCCCCATTACACGCTACTCTACGGTCCTCCAGACCAACAGGTAAGTACCCAGGGAGTACGTTGTATGGGCTATGCCTGTGTGGAGAGGGCTGGTTTTAAGAGGGAAGGGGGCAGAGTTCAGGGAACATGAATGATTGTGAATGCATGTGCCACATGGCAAGGGCAGGGATGTGCGCCACTCACTTTGACGGCGCAGTTGGTAATGACTTCTCTTCTTCCCCTGTGCATGTCATGTAGGTCAGCGCCCACCAGAAGAGGGACAGTTGGCGTGCCATCGCCAAGGACGTACAGACCCTGGGGGTCCACCAGAGACGGGGCACCCACTGCCGTAAAAGATGGGAGGACATTCGCCGCTGGAGCAAGACGGCGGAGGCTCAGCTGCGGATGGCCTTCAAACGTGGGAGGGGTGCCTGTCGCACCATGACCCCCCTGATGTTCCGGATCCAGGCGGTGGCCCACCCAGAGTTGGATGGGCGCTTGAGGGCATCTCAGCAGACACAAGGGGGTGAGTACACCCTCATTCTGGGGACTTTGCGCGCAGTTGGGGGGTCTGGGTGGGGGGAGGAGGGCTGTGGGTTTCCCTAGGCCAGGGCGACTTCCGTAGGCTAGGCCCCTCCGTAATGCATGCCATGTGCCACTCCACCCCACCTCAGTAGAGTGCCAAGTACAGGTATACATGCTCCTGTGGCATCCATGTGTGCAGATGTCCACCATAGCGATGTAGGCCAGATCCCAGGAATTGCAGCTGTAGAGGCCTAGAGCGTGGTGTAGTGCAGGGGGTTGCTGTGTCTGTATTGTCCGCCAACGGTAGCGGTAAGCTATGCACTCAACCTCTTTTTCTTTTGTCGTCCCCCCCCATTTCTGTGCTCTCCCTGTTCTTTTGTGCATCAGCATCATCAGGCGGAGGTACAGTGGCACTGGAGCACGTGGGATCTGCATCCCACATAGCCATGGAGGGAGACACCATGGACTCAGAATGCACCAGTGGGATGGAGGGCAAGGGGAGCTTCATGTCGGTCACCGGATCACCAAACAGCGACACGGACTCGTCCGCCGATGGGAGCTCCCCTGTGGTGGCGGCACCAACTGTGCCCACCACTTCTACAGGTACAGCCGCCACCTCCCCTACCAGCACCGCCCTCCCAACAGCCCCTCAGCGTTCGCCCCGTGCCCACTCACCCAGGAGGGTGGGCATCACCTTCGCCCCAGGCACCTCAGCCCCTGCCCCTGTCACCCCTGCTGCCCTCAGTGAGGAGGCCATTGACCTCCTCAGGTCACTCACTGTTGGGCATTCTACCATTGTGAATGCCATCCAGGGTATAGAAAGGGAGTTGCAACACAGTAATGCATTCCTGGAGGGCATTCATTCTGGTCAGGCTGCCCTTCATCGAACCCTGCAATCTCTGGCCTCAGCACTGATGGCAGCCATTGTCCCTGTGTCTAGCCTCCCCCCTCCAACTTCCTCCACCCAGACCCAATCCCCTGTACCCCAGCCTATCCCAAGCACACCATCAGACAAGCATGCATACACCTCAACACACAAAAGTAGCTCAGGCAAACATAGGAACCACACATCCCACAGGCACTCACACAAGCATCACACACATACAGACACAGCAACATCCACTGCATCCACTGTGTCCCCCTCGTCGTCGTCTCCCTTCTCCCTCCCAGTCTCGTCTACACTCTCACATGCATGCAGTACATCTACAGGCACTAGGACTCGCACCAGAACACCCAGCACCACACCCCGCTCACCTGCACTCACCACCCCCACTACCATTTACACGTCCCCTGTGTCTTCTCCCAGTGTGTCTGTGACTCCCCCTCCCAAAGTACACAAACGCGGGCACCCACACACCCAACATCCATCCACCTCACGACAGCCTCCAGTACCTGCACCCAAAGCACCTAAAGTGACACCTCCTACAACCACCTCCTCTTCCTCCACTCCCAGACCCCCTCCAGCTACCCATCCGAGTGTTCGTCAGAAACTCTCCCTCAGCAACGTTGACCTCTTTGCCCCCACCCCCACCCCTCCAATTCATAAGCCACATAGTAGCGCCTCAGCCAAAAAGACTCCAGTACCAGTGGTGCGTGTTCAAGGTGTGTGGAGAGCACCAGCCACCAGGGCAGGCAGTGTGACACGGAGCCAAAGCACTGCCAGTCCACCCCCTGTAAAGCATCTCAAGTTGGAAAGTGGCCGACGGGACATGGTGAAGACACCTAGCGGAAAAACTGCTCACAAGGGTCCCAGGGGGATTGTAGAGTCAGCTGTGACTCCTCCAAAGGTTATGAAGTGCCAGAAGAAGTCTGCGCAGTCTGGTAAGAGCAGCACGGCGGAGGAGGGCGCCATCCTCCCTGGCAGACGGGACACCACCGCCAGCACCGTCGTCACTGGTCAGGAGACCACCGCCGGAGTCATTGCCCAGGAGGGCAGGAGTATCGTCACTGGTCAGGAGACCACCGCCGGAGTCAGTGCCAAGGAGGGCAGGAGTATTGTCACTGGTCAGGAGACCACCGCTGGAGTCAGTGCCCAGGAGGGCCCCGGCAGCTACAGCCCTGCTGGGCAATGAGGGACCGTCATGCCACACACCAATGCACAGGTCAGAGAACGCCATGGCAAAGCACCGCTGAACAGGGCAGAGAACCGCTGAACAGGTCAGAGACCGCCATGGCAAAGCACCGTTGAACAGGGCAGAGAACCGCTGAACAGGTCAGAGACCGCCATGGCAAAGCACCGCTGAACAGGGCAGAGAACCGCTGAACAGGTCAGAGACCGCCATGGCAAAGCACCGCTGAACAAGGAACTCACCGCCATGGTGAAGACCGCTGAACATGGCAAAGCACCGCTGAACAGGGCAGAGCACCGCTGAAGAATGAAAACACCGCCACATAAAGCATTGTTATCCCATGTACAGCTGGGACAGTGACGGAACAGGAAGCGTCACGGGGAGCCTGATGCAGTGTGGGCACCATTCCCCCTCCAGAACCAGTGGAGACATGCATCCACTCCGTCTGTCCTTAACAGGATGAAGCACTCTGGGCAGCAGTCCACCTCTAGAACCAGTGGAGACTGTCATCCACTTGAGAGACTGTGGCTTTGCACTCCCCAGGATGGAACAGTGGGCAACCCACCCACTGTAGAGACTTGAGAGACTGTGGCTTTGCACTCCCCAGGATGGAACAGTGGGCAACCCACCCATTGTAGAGACTTGAGAGACTGTGGCTTTGCACTCCCCAGGATGGAACAGTGGCCAAACCAACCACTGTAGAGACTTAAGAGCCTGTGGCTTTGCACTCCCCAGGATGGAACAGTGGGCAACCCACCCACTGTAGAGACTTGAGAGACTGTGGCTTTGCACTCCCCAGGATGGAACAGTGGGCATGGAGCCCTGTCGTGGATCTGGCATGGTACTGTCATCCGGCTGAGGTGCCCCCCCTTCCCTTCCCCCTGAGGTGCCAGTTGTATTTCTATCTGATGCCCCAGCAGTGTTCTCTCCGTTTGTGGACAGGTATCTAATGTGGGCCTCGCCCATGCATTTTTGGCCCAGTGGTGCACGGACATTGATATGTGCATACCTGCACTACTTCTCAGAATGTATAAGAGCTGGAATGTGTATATATATCTGTATATATTTGGTAAATGTATTTTGATAAATTACAATTTTTGAACGGATTTCCTTTGGTCTTTGCATTCTTCCGGGGGGGTTGTGGGTTGTCCCTGTGATTTGGGAAATTCATTGGTGTGTGTGTTGTAATGTGCGAGGGTGAGGGTGGGGGTGGGGGTGTTGTGTGTGTGTCCGTGACTTTTGCCTCCCCCCTCCCCTATGTCGTAGGTGCAGTACTCACCGTTGTCTGCGGCACCGCCGTTGCTGGTGTTCATAAATGAGCAGGAAGACAAGGGCAGGTAGGATTTGTAATTCCGGCTCCATGGTGTCCTCCTTCCTCGTGGGATGTGTAGAAGGTGAGCGTTTTCCCATTGCAAAAGCTGTTTCTGCCGTGTTTTTATCCACGGTGAATCCGCCCCGGAAAAGGTGGCGGATTGGCGGGTTGTGATACTGTGGGCGGTACATTGTCTTCCGCCTGTCTGTTGGTGGTGACCGCCGCGCTGCTTGTCTGTACCGTCGTGGCGGTCGGAGTGTTAAAGTGGCTGTCTATGTTGGCGGTTTCCGCCACCGTCATGATTCACTTTTTTGTTCCGCCGGCCTGTTTGCGGTATTACCTCCGCTTTAACACCGTCCGCCAGGGTTGTAATGACGCCCAGAATATCCCTTTTATGCAAAGTTATGTTTAAATACACTGTTGAACATAAGAATTCAAAATGTTTCCCTTGTTTCCTTTAGTGGGGGGACCAGGCTGGCTCAGCTTCATAAGAGCAGGATGCAGAGTAAGAGCAAAGATCCTCAACTGAGAGGCAGGTATGAAGACTTTTCCTCATCAGTGAGGCAGAGTAGGAACTAACCAAAAGAAGGTGTAGTTCGCCAGCCTGGAGACACACTAGATCTGTCACCAAGAGACTCTGGGATGAAGCTAAGGAGGCAACTATGGGCATTGGGATTGTGTGTTTTGCTGCTGTCAAAGAGTACCTGTGGCCTCTCAAGGAATGCCTGAGACCATTCAAAGGTTCTGAGAGCGATCTCTACAGATAAAACTGGAACTTATTTGGAATGGTCCCTATACTCTGAGAAATTGCCGCTGAACAGCTCTGAACTGAATGTGACCTCATGACCTCCTTGATAGCAGGCCTTACTTTGTTCCCCCTCAGTTACCTCAAATCCTGTTGCTCTGTCTCCCACTTAACTGTCTTATCTATTACCCCTTCTACCCATGTGTTTTCTTCTTCTCAGGGGATGCTTGGTCCTGTAATGGTTACAAGTTAGTCATTTGACTTCTGTGTCCTTGGAGGACTTTGCCATTATTTTGGAGAAGACTGAGATTCAGGATGCCCAGTAACTTTTGCCCCCACGCCAGTAACTTGATTCAGACCGGACATGTTTTTGGCTTGTGGAAATTACTTTATTATAAATGTGGCAGTGGAATTTTGTTTTTGTACTATGTATAGACTATTGCCTTTATTTTGTATCTATTTGTATATAGACTGGTCCACTTGATGTTTCCAAATGTGGTTTTAATATTTGCCCATACCCCAATGAGTTAACTTTTCCCCTCTGAATTAGGACTTCATTTTTGTTCATGTTGACCCTATTCAAAGGAAAGGTTTAATTACCCCAAATGTGTATATTGTATAGCCACCCTGTGGCAACTGCCACTGGGTAGTTATAGTTAATTGCCAAAGCCCACTGGCACTCAGCATGGCTGCTCACAGGGGAGCTGGTGGCGCTGCAGTGTCATGGTGCTCCTTCCATGATCCCTAAAAATGAAAACATATGAGTGTTCAAGATATCCAGAGCTCTATAGTCTTCAGCTGGATTGCAGAGACCTCTTGTTTTTAGTTTGGCTAAGCACTGCATCCAACCCCAAGTCATTCATGCAGAAAGGGAGTGCTTATCTTGGGATTGATTGCCTGAGGGTTGTATGTAGGGCCTGGCTGAAGGCCATGCACATCATGGGATCAGAGATTTACATAAAAAAAATCCTCACCATGCACCTCTAATTAGCCCACATATTACATCATTCAGTGACATATTCTATGACATCATTGATAATATACTGCAACATTTGCAAAAGCATAATTAATAAAACTGTGCGTGGCAGAGGCAACAGTTATAGGGCCAGATTTAGAAATTGGCATAGGTGGTTACTCCGTCATAAATGTGAGGGATATTATGGCTGCCATATTACAATCCCAAGATATCCTATGGAGATTGTAATACGGCAGAGGGAATATTAGTCACATTTGTGACAGAGTAGCCTATCCCCCGAACTTTAAATCAGTCCTATAGTTACCTTAATGCATGAGTTACAGTTACTTGCCATATCTATACCTATGCAATTTCAGTGTTTTGTTCTTTTAAAATGTATGTTTTTGCCTAATTATAACAATACTTTACATGGCCCTTACCACCAGATTTGACCTGGCAGTGGTGGACAGTGCAAATTTGCTATGACAAAACCTCAGTCATTACTCTGTTGGGGCATGCGTGGCGTATGTCAGCCGGAGAGACGCAATAGTTTCCACCATCGACATACTGAAGGTCTGCCCAACTCTAAATGAGGTGGGCAGACCTTCAGTTTGGAAGAGAGGGTAGCCCATTGCGATGGAGTACTCTCCCCGCTAAACTCTAAATCGGGCCCTTAGATCACAAAAATCAAGTCGGTATTGTGCAGAACAGATCATCTACACATCATGTGAGGTCACATATATTATTGCAAGCATGTTTTAGGAAGATAAAAAATTGGCTGTATCTTTGCACATGGTAAAGTGTTTGATAGTGTATGACTGATCTATCTGTTCAGAGTGCTTCTAGGAACTAGATTCAAAGACACAACAGTAGCATGTAATTGCTTTAAGTCAGAACTTTTTCAAATTCATAGAGACATGCATCAATTTGTAAACAAACATGTTGCAAATTGTCAAAATAAAAATAAGTAACAAAAAATAATCAAATAAGTAACCAAAATAAAAATAAAGAAAGATTCCACCCAGCTCTTCAAGGAGAATAATCTACAATGACACTAAGGAAACTATAGAAAAATTGGGCTCTGATAAGTCTCCCTTAATATTAGAAATAGCTCAGAAACTAAATTGAGGAATATTATTTTCAGAAATTATGGATTTCTTCCTGCACACCAGAGACTAACCAAATTAGTATATCAAGGTACCTGGCAAAGGTCCAGAAATATGAATTTCCATAGAAAGAATGGGGTAAAATATGGCAGCAAGGAGAAAAAAAGTCATGGTTCAGCAGGCAAATATACACATTTGCTGACATTTAGCATGTTAAAGTTTCAATGACAGGAAAACTTCAACCAAGACTAATGTGTTATTGGCTTTTGATGTGATGGCAACATAATTCATATGATTTGGGAATGCCATTTTGAAAGTATCTGTAGTAAATGATTTGGGTTTAGTTTCTGGATTCCTATTAGAAGGATAACTGCAAGCTAACAACAGATCAGAAGTAAAATTAGCAATTCAATCAGCTGGTCTTGGCCAAGCACCCGCTGCGAATGGCAATGCAATATCTGGTAGCATTCTGACGTCGGCAAAGTTATATACTAGTTTTTAATGCCTGCTAGTGATGCAAATGTTTAGTACCTCTTTTCTTAATTTGTCATTACTCTTTACTAAAACATTTACCCCTTCACCCCCCTGTTTAAAGGTAGCAAATGGCCATCTGCGTCAACAAGTCAACAGTAGCTATTGTCGTAGGACTCTCATAATAGAGACATGACTGCTGGATTCAGGTGGCAGCACTACCACGTGTGGGGACTGCGTCTTACCCACACCATCTGGTAGCAGTAGGCCTAACCATTTTGGCTAGCTAGCATCACCTCACCAAAACTAAGAGTGAAGGTGACTTACAGTGGTCTGATGAATGACACTCTACATCATCTCAGGGAAGGTGTGGTGAAACAGATGTTACCCCTTTCTCTCAGTTACACAAGTCTAATATATGCACAAGACAAACAGAAGTAGGATTTGTTTCAATAAATCTTATTGAAGCAACTGCATTCTACATAATGAGGCATGAATTGTGATTATTAGGATAATAAAACACAACACTATTATTGTGATGAAAAATGGGAAACAGATAAAAAGTCCCAACATTCTGTCACACTACTGAATCTAACATCCCCACCTGCACTACTAAAAATCTACATGAGAGCAAGAGCAGTGCTAGCCCTAATCTGCCCCTACTTATTCTCTGCAAGGAAGTCCCACCCCTATACCTGGATAATGGGCAGGGGGTTGCCTGTTGGTCCTCTGGCAGTCCTTCTAGGTGTTTGGAACGATCAGGCAAAGTCTAGCAGTGATGCAATGACATGGTACAGCATTGGATGGGTGACTGGCTGGAATGTTCTTCTCCAATTTGGTTGGGGGCATTCTGTTGTTCTATACTAAAATGTGTTGTTGTTCTGAGAACTGCCCTGATTTGATGAAACATTTTCACTGTGTAGGGTAGACATAATACTCTTTGGACCAGCAGTACCCTGTACATTATCATGTACTGCTTCACACAACCTTGGGCTGAGCACAAGATGAAATGTCCTGCAAAAGAACTAATAACAAATTCTGAGTGGAAGGGCAACTGATAAAAATAATAAAACAGCACTGCTAAAATGAAGATTTTGCTAAAATAATAAAAAGAATAAAAAGAAGTGAAACTAGGTGAAAGGATGCAGGACTCAGACTCAAACCAAAAATAAATGTGCCCAAGCAAAGCGCTAAAATAACCCCACAATACCCTCCTCCCTTGTCAGTGCAAGAGTGCAGAGGTCAAATCTAAAAAGAATGCTATATAATCACGATATCTATACTACAAATTAAAAGCATACTGAAATGTACATAGAAGAGACAAAGGCCCTCATTCCAACCCTGGCAGTCTATGACCGCCAGGGTAGAGGTCGCCGGAAGCACCGCCAACAGGCTGGCGGTGCTTCATCTGGCATTCCAACCGCGGCTGTAAAGCCGCGGTCGCCCAGCCGGGTCCGGCGGTTTCCCGCCGGATTACCCCCAGCTGGGAGAATCCTCCATGGCGGCGCTGCAAGCAGCGCCGCCATGGGGATTCCGACCCCCTTCCCGCCAACCTGTTTTTGGCGGTTTTCACCGCCAGAAACAGGATGGCGGGAACGGGTGTCGTGGGGCCCCTGGGGGCCCCTGCACTGCCCATGCCACTGGCATGGGCAGTGCAGGGTCCCCCTAACAGGGCCCCAGCATGATTTTCACTGTCTGCATAGCAGACAGTGAAAATCGCGACGGGTGCAACTGCACCCGTCGCACCCCTGCAACACCGCCGACTCCATTCGGAGCCGGCTTCAATGTTGCAGGGCCTTTCCCGCTGGGCCGGCGGGCGCTCCCTTGGCGGGCGCCCACCGGGCCAGCGGGAAAGTCTGAATGGCCTCCGCGGTCTTTTGACCGCGGAGCGGCCAATTGGCGGTTCCCGCTTGGCGGGCGGCGCCCGCCGCCCACCAATGTAGGAATGGCCCCCAAAATGTCCATGTTGACAAGCAGGACAGACCAAAGTCAGGCTGAATTAAAATAGTCAATTTTCAATTTTTCACAAGAAAATGATGCAAATGAAGGTCAAATATCAATGTTCAGCAATAGCCGTGACCCAGCAAAAAATCACCAATATCATCAATGGTGACGGAGTCCAGGAAAGGTCCCACTCCGGCAGAAGATAAGTTAACCAGCTTGTTGGCAAAGAGTGCAAAGGAGCACTCACGTTCTGGTGCCTCACTCAGCAAAATGCCCAGCCAAGGAGGCAGCATTCTATGCAGTGAGTACTGAAACACAATCCTCCTTCAGGAATAGGTTCCTAACATAAGGAATCACACTGATTAACAATATATGAGAAAGAAAGAATAAAACGAGAAGAGAGAAAACAAGAGAGGGTTATTTTTTTTTAATTGGTATGATTAATTGGTGTGAGTGCATATTACTTTTTTGGTGTTCTGTTTCCCAGGATATACATAAATAATATGTATATTATCTCTATAGATTTAGGCCCATATTTATACTTTTTGACGCAAAACTGTGCTAACGCAGTTTTGCGCCAAAGAAATTAGCGCCGGCTAACGCCATTCTGAAGCACCATGCGGGCGCCGTATTTATTGAATGACGTTAGCCGGCGTTAGCCGACCGGCGCTGCCTGGTGTGCGTGAAAAAAAACCACATACACCAGGCAGCGCCGGCGTAGGGAAAAATGGCGTTTGGGCGTCCAAAAATGGGGCAAGTCAGGCTGAGGCAAAAAAATCGTCTTAACCCGATTTGCGCAATTTTTTTTGGGCGCCCAGGCGCCATTAACATGACTCCTGTCTTAGCAAAGACAGGAGTCATGCCCCCTTGCCCAATGACCATGCCCAGGGGACTTCTGTCATTGGGCATAGTGGCATGTAGGGGGGCACAAATCAGGCCCCCCTATGCCAAAAAAAATATATAAAAAAATACTTACCACAACTTACCTTTTCTTCCCTGGGATGGGTCCCTCCATCCTTGGGTGTCCTCCTGGGGTGGGCAAGGGTGGCAGGGGGTGTCCCTGGGGGCTTGGGAGGGCACCTCTGGGCTCCTTCAGAGCCCACAGGTCCCTTAACGCCTGCCCTGACCCAGGCGCTAAAATCCGGTGCAAATGCGGGGTTTTTTGACCCGCCCACTCCCGGGCGTCATTTTTGCCCGGGAGTATAAATACGACGCATATGCATCGCAGTCATTTTTTAAGACGGGAACGTCTACCTTGCATATCATTAACGCAAGGAAGGTGTTCACGCAAAAAAATTACGCAAACTCCATGAACTTTGGCGCTAGACGCATCTAACGCCAAAGTATAAATATGGAGTTAGTTTTGCGTCGAATTTGCGTCGAAAAAAACGACGCAAATTCGGCGCAAACAGAGTATAAATATGCCCCTAAATTTTGATACACATGAATGGACTTTGAAAGAAATATTTAATTGTTTATCTCATGGTTGGGGTTATTAGTGACTGGGTTTGTTGGCTTATCTTTTCTTGTTTTTCAATTTTTTGTATTTTTTCCATTCTTCAAATAACTAGTCTTTTAGTTTTTTCTCTCTTGTTTTCTCTGTTTTTAAAGAAATAGCTGAAATGTTCATTAGGGACAAGTCTCTTCGGACATTGTGGCAGGATAGGTAAAGTTTTTAAACCTCATACACCAGTTCAACATCAGAGTGCTGAGGAAGATAATGACCCTGTATCAACAAAAACAAAAGTATGATAAAACCAATCCAGAGAAGGAAGGCAAGCAAAATGGAAAGAATCCAGAGATAATTAAGTCAGTGATGGTAACGTAACCTGAAGCAGTTCATGCAAACACTAGAGTCAATGTAGGGTAAAGGCAAACTGGCAGATGTGGGTGGTTTGTAGTAAACAATTACATCCTTTAGTGTTGAATTTGGGTAAAGCAAACCCACATTTTTGATATTTTTTGTTATTGCTGTGGTAACAGGAGCTAATGAAAGGTAATTTCTTCCCTCCCCATGCTCAAGAAAGTTTCTTCATTGTTGTCTAGTTATTGTAGAGGCACATCCCGATGGGCAGTGAGAGCAGTATGGGAACTATACAGTAGTCCTTCTGGACTACGGTGCAGGACTAGCCACATATTGTAACCTAACATTGTGATTTGAAACAAAGCTGTTTTCTTTAGAACCAGACACCGGTGGTAAAATAACAGTTCTGGTACCGTGTATCCACAGGACTGGAACCAGTGCTCTATATGCTGGGCCAAATTCCTTCTTTACAGCAATTTTTTTCACACACTAGATCACTAACTTTAGCCGGTGGAGGCATTGGGTATTCAAGTTCATATTCCAAGAATGTTTCTGCATGTAGTTTTGGATCAAAAACATAATCAACACCAGTGGCCATCAGAGAAGTTGCCCATCGCATCCAATGTGTATGTAATGCTTTTGCATTTAGTATGCTAACTTTGGCAACAGCCTCAATGGCTGGTATTGGGGTAGCAACAATAATGTGTTTGCGCTGGGCCATTGGTGTCTGTTTTATGATAGATATCTGAATATCAGACCAAATTTTTTCAGTGGGAGCAAAAGGCTGTTCAGCGTTAGATTATAAGAGATTTGTATGCTATAGGAACTTTGTTACCTTCATTAAATGTTATGTCACAATCTGCCCTTCTCTTACTGCCCTAGTCTGAGAAACCTAGACTACCACCTCGTTTCGTGCACATTCTAGCCTGACTGAGATAAGGGCGACCTCTTCCTGTAGACTCGGTTCTGCTGACAGGTATTATGCAGAAGCAGCCTGTACCCTCCAGAAGGAGTCCCAGAGAAAAAAAACAATTGGGAAAATTCTTCTTAATCAGGAACTCCTGAGAACAGGAACAAGAAAAAGGAGTGTCAGGAATACAGGACTTCAGAGTCAGGTATTACAAAAGTTGCAGGAAAAAAATACCACAAAGAACTCCAATAAAACAGTGAATTGGAGCAAAGACCACCACCAACAGGAAATGTTTGCAACACAAGGAAAGCAAGAATCTGGGGCCTTATATCCCCATAGACAGGAAGTGAAATGCAGAAAGAACAGAAGATGCCATCTTGGATTGGGAATATACCGTAAGAAAAAACAGGAAAAAAACTCCAACTTAGAAAGTGAAAAAAGAAATGCATGCAAGGAAAACATAGAACCCTGGGAAGAAGAAACATGGCCCAAAAGAGGAAAAGAAGAAAAAGAAAGCAATTCCTCCAACCTAACTTCCAGAGGTAAGTGACCAAGAATACAGGAAGGGTGGCCGCTGGGACTCACATGCCAAATGCGGCGAGGCCCGAAACCTAACTCAGGGTTATCTGACCGTGCCGAAACTGACCAAACACGTTGCGACTCGCCAAACAGTCCGCGGTGAACTTGGTGTCCCAGAAAGCAAACCGCTGATCCTACTGCGGCCTGGAAATTAGATGCTGTAGGTGCCTGTGGCATCACAGAAGGTCCCCCACTGAATCCCCATGCTTGTCCGGGAAAAGGAGGAAAAAACACTGAATCAAGTGGGGAGCGTGAACAGAAGAGGCATCTTCCCAGGAATATTCACTAAGGGGTACATCCTTCCATTGGATGAGGAACTGGAGACGGTTCTGGAAGAAATGAGAATCACAGATTTCTTGTACCTCATATTCAGGTTCATCCCCAATCAAAAGAGGGGGGTAGGATAATTGTCCATGGTAGGATCTGGCACACAAGGTTTTAACTGAGACACGTGGAATACCAAATGAATCCTCCAAGTCTGAGGTAAATGAAGGCGAACAGACACTGGATTCAGTAGTTGGAGTATTTTAAATGGTCTATAATAATGAGGCTTGAATTTGTCTTGGGATAGAAAAGAAGGTAAAAACTTAGAGGAAAGCTGTACCTTGTCTTGGACGTGGTATAGTGGTGCACTACACTGTTTGGCATCTGCTGTCATTTCATGTACTGCTTTGTAGCTAGAAGGTTGGTACGTATGGCCTGCTGGATATGATGGAATCATCATGCAAATGAAGTGACTGCAGGTACCACAGGTGACTCACAAATGACTGCAGGGAAGGATTTAGGGTGCTATCCATATGTATAAAGGAAAGGGGTAGATCCTGACGCACTATTTACTTCATCGTTACTTTGCGCAGCATTACAAAAACAGCGTAGGTATTGTTCAAGTTCTTGATTTAGGCGTTCAGTCTGTCCGTTAGATTGAGGGTGGAATCCAGATGATAATGTGACATCAATATTCAAGGTTTCCAAAAAAACTTCAAAAAACGTGAAATGTGCTGAGGACTGTTGGACCTGGCCCTTTTACAGGGTCATTCCCCAGACTTTTTGCTTTTTGCCTCCTTATTTGTCTGACCTTTGTTGGCTGACGTTTTGACTCTGAGCACTTTTTCACTGCTAACCAGTGCTAAAGTGCATGTGCTCCCCCTTACAAAATTGGTATGATTGGATTATACCTAATTGGCATATTTAATTTACCTATAAGTCCCTTGTAAAGTGGTATCCCTATACCCAGGGCCTGTTAATTAGATGCTACTAGTGGGCCTGCAGCGCTGCTTGTGTCACCCACTGAAGTAGCCTGTCAAACCTATCTAAGGCCTGCTAGTGCAGAGCCTGTGTGCGCAGTTTTCTACCAGTGGGACCTGGCATCTAAATTTACTTGCCAGGCCCAGAACTCCCCTTTTACTACATGTAAGTCACCCCTGAGGTACGCCCTAGCTAGCCCTTTGGGCAGGATGCCATGTATGTAGAAGGCAGGACATGTGCCATATTGCGTGGCCTGTCCTGGTAGTGACAAACAGTCTAACTTGGTGTCTCACTGCTGTGAGTGCTGCCTCCTCATAGGATTGCATTGGAAATGCCCTCCCTTATGTGTAAGGGGTATTGTCTGATTTATGAGGGGTAGCGTAGGTATGTTTGGTATGGTTGTGATAGTGGTGAGAAATGCTGCTTACTGGTGTAGGTGTGTTTTTTCTTACTATCACAGAGATGCCACTTCTAGAAAGTGTGCATTTATCTGTGCTTATGGCTTTGGTGTTTTGCAGCTTGCCTCCAATCCACGTCTGGGCAGACTGACAGTTGGGGCTTTGTGCATACTTCTCAGACAGCCTGAACACAAGGAGGGTGGAGGTGTCACAGAGGTGCATCTATATTTTGTCAAGCCTTCCTGGACGGAGAGAAGGGAGAGGCGGGGCACACCTGCATTTGTAAAGACTGTGCCCTGACCTCACACAATAGGGTTGTTTACCCCCCACTGATGTTTGGAGCCGGTGCAGGAGGAGAGAAAGGGCACTCCCAGAACCAGTTGTAACTGGTTGGAACCCCCTCTCCTGGCCATTGTAAAACACACTGTAAACCCAGTATAAATACAGGGGAATTTTCCCCACAATTTGAATATTCTTGGGACATGAAACTGGACACAGAACACTGATGAATGGACTCACCAGAAAACCACCTTGGACTGCTGCTGCTGTGCTGACCTGTGACCTGCCTGGTTACTAGAAGGAACTTCCACCATCTGTACCCCTTGTGCTGGCCTGTAGCTGGGCTCACCAGCCCTGTGCTTCTCCTTGTCTTCTTGCTGGTTCCCAGGGGCAGGGTGCTGTGGCCCCTGACCCCTGCAACGATCCCTGCAGACTTGGCCTTGGGGCTTTTAAAAAGCACCCCTTGAGGCCCCCAAGATCACCACCGCAGCCCGGGAGCATCAGAGTGCCCCTCACGCTTTCCACGGCGCCTCTTCTCTGCTGGAATCACCGCTGCAGCCCGGGCTTACAAAATTGCCCTCGCGCTTTGATAAGCGCCTCTCTGCTGCTTAAATCACCGCCACGACCCGGGCGCTGCCTGTGCATCTAGCTCGAGGATTGCGCTGTCTCTAGTGCCCCCGTGGCAAATTCAGAAGCAAAGAAAGGAGCTAGCACGCTCCTATTGTGTCCCCGGGTGAAGCGCGCTTTACGGAGCGCCCCCGGGGCACACGGCCGCGCCGGCAGGCCCTGCCTTGGGCCAGGACGTCATCGGGAGCAGGAGGGAGAGGAGGACGCCTCTCCCTCACCTTTGGAGTCCTGGAGGACTCTCCTTTGATTTGTGGGCCAGGCAGTAGCCTCACCGGAGGCCAGCCCGTGCTGCCGGCTCCCTTGTTGGCCCCCTTGTGGGCCAGTAGCATTTTTTTGGAGGTCTCCCCCGTGTGAGGGCCGGTGGAGGCCGGGGGGACCCCAGGAGTTTGCGGGTCCCTGGAGGGGCCCGTTTTCAACCCAGAGGGGGTGCGTGGCGTACCCTCCTCCCTTGAGGATTTCCCTGACTTGGGCCCTCCCTCGTGAGGGCTGGTGGAGGCCTAGGGGGGCCCCCAGTAATCATGGTCCCCAGAGTGGCCCGTCAATGGTATAGAGGAGGTGCGACCGCCCTCTTCTCATCAAAAGGATGTCAGAGGCCGCCGTTTTGCGCATAGGAGCGCCGGGGGCCCCATAGTTCATCTTATAGGCACTGGGAGTGCCTCTACTACAGAGACCAGGTACTTTTTAGGGAATATGGGCTCCAGGAGCCTAGTATAGACTTTTTGATGTCTATAGATTTCCTACCTGCTTTCTGTCACTACATATATGTGCTAATGTTCCTTTTAAGGGCATGTCTAGCTGATATGTATTTGTATGACTTGTGAGATGTTCTCTAATGTTCCTTTTATGGGTATTTAGGAATTATTCATGACAAGTGCATATAACTCTTATTGTAATTCCTGACTACTGCTTATGTTGCAGAATTCTGAGTACTGACGTGTTCTAATGTGACACCTGCAAATTCTTGCAGAGTATTAGTAACTTGTGTAACGATCTGACAACTGCTAAGGTAGCAGGGTATTACTTACGTGTAATGTTGGTCTAATTATGTTTTGTGCAATACAGATTATTTTTACATAGCTCAGTGTTGTGTTTACTTTGTGGTGTACATTTTATGTCACATGTGTTGTGTGTGTTGTGCAAACGCTTTACACATTTCCTCTGGGATAGGCCTGACTGCTCATGCCAAGCTACCAAGGGGGTTAGCAGGGGTTATCTTGGACGTGTAACTCCCTTGCCCTGACTAGAGTGGGTAGGTTCTGCCTGGCTGAGGTGCATACCCTAGCCAACCAGAAACCCCATTTCTAACAAGAACCATGATCGGAGATGATAACCTGAGCAAGGCCTTGAAGGCGAAAGACATCCTGAATAAAAATGTGACTCAGTTCTTTGGGTAATTTCTTTAATGCCATAAAATGACCCATCTTTGTGAAAGAATAAACTGTTACCATAGTGACACGATTGCCTGTGGAAGATGGTAATGAGCACAGGAAGTTGGTGAATAATGTGTTCCAAGGGATTGATGGAACAGGCAAGGGTTGATGCAGTCCTGCTGGCTTGTACGAGGTGTCTTAGTTTGTTCACACACTGGTCAGGACGCCACATAGGCTTCCGTATCCGTCTTGATAGTCTTCACCAAAAAGAACAAAGGAGTAGTTCTTGGGTATTCTTGATTCCATGGTGGCCAGCAACAGAAGAATTGTGACACATCTGCAAAACATCTGTTTGGACCTTCTTGGTAGGGATGAATAATGCATCTTGGTGATAATAGTAACCCTTATCCTTATATAGTTGGGGATACAAGGTGTTCCAGTCTTCACATGAGAGACACTTAAATTCTGATTTTACTCTATCAAGCAAGGATTGTACTACCCCAATGATTCGATATGGCTCAATTATATTTGGTGAAGGAAAGGCACTATCACGATAATGGCTTGATAAGGCATCTGACACAATATTATGAAACCCAGGTATATATGTAGTAAAAAAATCTAATTGACTGAAAAAGAAAGTCCATTAGGCTTGATGGCTATTTCCACACTAAAAATTGCGGAGACACTGAAGGTTTCAATGATCTGTTCTGACTTCAAAGGTTTCTCTGGTGCCAATTAGAAATTGTCTCCATTCTTTGCAGGCTGCTTTCAGTGCAAGTAGTTCCTATTCTAATTCGGAGTAATTACATTCTGAATCTGTCAACACAGGTGATAAATATAAAACTGATGTTGTAAACCATCATCTTCTTATCTTTGTAATAGTACGGCTCCATTTGCTCTGTCTGATGCCTCCGTAACAACTATACATTTCTTTGAAGTATCAGGATGCCGTAAAATCGGGGCTTGTGGAAAGGCACATTTCAATTCCTGAAAGGATGTTTCAGCTTTCTTCATCCAGCAGAATCCTTTTCGCAAGTCTTCCTTTCTAAGAGTCTGGGTGATATGACTTGTTTGGTGAGCAAAGTCTACTATGAATTGTCTATAGAAATTAGATAAACTTAAAGAGCATTGAGTTTCCTTTATGGAGGAAGGAGATGGCCAGTTTAAAATAGCTTGCTGCTTTTCTGGATCCATGGAAATCCCTATTTGGTTGATATGATAACCAAGGTAATTCACCTCTGTTTTATCGAATTCACACTTTTCTGGTTTGCAATAAACATGGTTTTGTTGGAGTTTTTCCAGTACTTGAATTACATTCGTAGTATGTTGCTCTGGATGAAGGGAGTATACTAGGATATCAGCTAAGAATATAACCCAGGCTTTGGTTTAGGAGATCAGAAAACACAGAATCCATGAACCTCTGAAAAATAGTGGGGCCTTAGTTAAACCAAAAGTCATTACTCAATATTTGAAATGGCCCAAGGGAGTTTGAAAGGCAGTATTCTACTCACCTCCCTCTTTGTAGAAAATAATAGGCTTCCCTGAGATCCAATTTAGTATACATTTGAGCTCCTCTGACTGCTTTCAAGATATCTTTGATTAGGGGTAAAGGATATCTATTCTTAATGGTAATCTTATTCAGTCCTCGAAAGTCTATCCAGGGATGTTGGTCTTTTGTCTTTTTAGGTATGAAGAAAAGAAGCCCCCCAGCAGGTGAGGAAGAGGGAGTAATCAACTCAGTCTGTGAGCTTTCCTCTAGATATTCCTTAAGTGTTTCTTTTTCTACCAAAAGGAACAATTTCTCAGGGTTCCAAAGGGATAGCACAATCATATTCTTTATGTATGTATGTAAGTGGTATTTATAAAGCGCGTTCCGGCTCAAAGAGCATTGAAACGCTAAAAAGAGGTGAAAGGCGCAAAAACGAGAAAGGGAAAAGGAAAGAAAAAGCAGATGCCTGTGACTAACGTGGGAAGAGGCAGGTTCTGACCAGTTTCCTGAAGCTTAAGTAGCTGAATTTTTTCCTGATATTCAGGTGGAGTGAATTCCAGCATTTTGCCATGGTAAAGGCTTTATCCCCCCATTTAGCTTTGTAGGTACGAGAGGCCTGAATTCTGTAGGCCCCAAGGGACCTGAGATGTCGCCTGGGTCTATACCAGCAGAGTTTAGAAACCAGGTAGTGAGAGCTGATGCCATGAACAGCTTTGTGGGTCATGCAGAGCATTTTAAAAATAATACATTGAGCCACCGGGAGCCAATTTAGTTGTTTGAGACTGTCCCTGTCTGAGGCAGAGCGAGGAAGATTGAGGATGGATCTAGCGGCCGTATTCTGGATCAGCTGTAGCTTGTTCAAGGAAACTCTGTCCAGATTAAGTAAACGGGCATTACAATAGTCCATTTTGGACATGACCAGGGCTAGAGTGACTGTGATTTTCCATTACCGTTGAAGGTAGGGGAAAACTTTTCTTAACATTTTTAATGGCCAGAGGCATGTTGCTACAGTGTGGTTTACCTGACTTTTAAAAAATAGGCGATCATCAAATATGATTCCTAAATTCCTACTAGTGGTAGTGGGGACTGGGAGGGTACCACAGTTGGTCGGCCACCACCGTGTATTCCACTGCTCGATGCCGGGTCCGAAGCAGAGAATTTCGATCTTGGCGCCGTTGAGTTTCAACCAATTAGTCCTCATCTAGTTATTGACTGCCTGCATGCAATTATTAAAACAATCAGCCACTTCCTCCCAATTCTTATTAACTGGGATAATTAGCTGTGTATCATCTGCATAGGACGTGGGAATGAATTCAAACGACCGAATCAAGTTGGCCAGTGGAGCAACATACACATTAAACAGAGTGGGGCTTAATGATGAACCCTGAGGAGCCCCACAGGGTGGAAGATAGGCCGTAGATCTGAAGTCGCCACAGCTAACCGATGTCCATCTGTCAGTCAAAAAGGACTCTAATAGCTTAACCGCCTGGTTGGTAAAGGCGTGCTAGCAGAGTTTGAGGTGAAATAGTGTCAAAAGCCGCAGACAAGTCTAATAGAATTAGGATAGCCCCTTGCCCTTCATCCACTATTCTCCGGATAGAGTCTGAAGAAGAGCTAAGAGGACGTAGGTTACTTAGGTCCTGGTTGTCTCCATTTTGCTTTTTTTTCAGGGGGATGACTACAGTCTCTTTCCAGGAAAACTGGATAGACCCCTGAAGAGAAAACCTCCTGAAAGATAGGGACTAAGGCTTGGGAAAAAGCTCAGGAGCCAGTTGAAAAATGGAGGGGGGGCAAGGGTCCAAGGGGGAGCCTGATTTAATTTTCAGAAATCAACTTTTGAATGCAATCCTGAGAAGGGGAATGAAAATTGGATAGGGTCTCGTGACATGCATTAGAATCCATGTAAGTCATGGTAAATTGGTCAGCAATGTCCTCATAGGGAGTGAAATTGGCATGAATTTGTAAAATTTTGTTTTCTATATGCTGAGCTACTTTATTACAAAATTGGTATGAGATTTCCAATTCAGACGGTTTTGAGGGGGAGGACAGAGCCTTAATCACTTTAAAAAGCTCTCTGGGAGTGTTTGAGGCCTCTTTAATTCTAAGAGTATAAAAAGCAGATTTGGCTTTGAAACTTGCCTCTTTGTAAGTTTTAAGGACCGATTTCAGTTTATCTTTCTCCCCTGTTGGCGATACTTTCTCTGAAGGAGTTTAAGTTCTTTAGTAAACCAGAGTTGACTGGGCTTCTTAGAGTTACGGGGCATAAGTATTTTGGGGGGGGGGCATTGATTCATGGCAGTTTAAATTCCCTTATTGAAACCTTCTAACTGAGGCAGGGACAGCTTGTTCACCCTGTCCCATCCCTCTTCCAAGGCGGGGGCCAATTCTTCTAACTTAACCCATTTCCACAGTCTTATAGATTTGTTACTGGCTATGGGTACCGGGGGGAAAGACCAGCTGTTACTATAAAGGTCAAGAGATTATGATCAGTCCATCTCAGCAGGATGTTAGATAAAACCAGCTGATCCTCAGCACGGGCAAAAACCCCATCTAATAGATGTTCTGCTATATGAGTGTCAGAGGATACCTTAAGTGTACAATCAAGGATTGACATAAGGTTTAGAAATTCCATGACCACCGGATTGTAAATCGCGTTGAAGTGAATATTAAAGTCCCCTAGTATGATAGCCTTGGTGGACATGACCAAGGGTTCAAACAAATCGGTCCAAGTTTGATAGAAACTAGAAAAGGGAGCAGGGTGATGATAAATTAAGAGGCCTTCGAGGACTACTGAGTTACTTAAAAGAATTTTAAAAGACATAGCTTTGCATGTCACAGAGGGAGTGCCATTCCATATGCAGGTAAAAATAATTGCAAGTCCTCCTCCCCTACCCGTTGTCCTATCTAGCCTAAAATGGGAATATCCCAGGGGAGTGGCTTCAATAAAATCAGGATTAGATTCTGGTTTGCCCCAGGTTTCTGTCAAGAATAGACAGTCAATATTAAAAATGCCAATCATCTCCCTAATTTCTAATTTATTTTTGGGGAGAGAGCGGGTATTTATCAGGGCATAACAGAGCGGTTTTCTATTGACCACCTTATCACAGTCAGTCAAATTACCAGGTTAAGTATCCTTTTGCGCTGGGCTCTTACCTCCTCCAAATTTAGGGGAGCATGAGACTCCCAATTACAATGCCTATAAATCCAGTCTGTGGTGCAGTCAGGGGCCACCTGGTGGTCGCAGGGTTTGCCAGCGAACGCAGAGGACAGGGTACCCGTATTTGAAAATTGGGCAGCGTCCCTAGCTCCTGGCCCTGTTTGGGCATGGACGGGCTTGCCTTAATCATGCCTTCAGCGCGCCAGTGGCGTGCCCGCTGAGAGCGTCCGCTGCGCGGCCGCATAAATGCTGGCTTTTATGGCGCTGGGTCTTAGAAAAAAAAAGACCTCCAGGTGTCTAGATGGCTCGCAATGTGGATGCCGGTCAGAAACTGGAAGTAGGGCTCTAACAGACCCTCACTTCCGAAAAGACAACAGAGGACGTTGCAAAAAAGCCCCCGAAGCAAGAAAGAATCCCCCACAGCAAAGGTAGGTGGAAAGTGCAGTGCAGTTATACAATTTAAAAAAAAACACGTTTAAAAGTTAAAAAAGTATTAAGACAAAGTCACATGCAGCGCATCGAATTAGATAAATAAAACAGGACCAATCAAGATAATAAAATGAAATCAGGCTGAATAGCGGCAGCACGCTCACCTCTAGCTGCGCGGCTGCATGAATGCTGGCATTTATGGCACCGGGTCTTAGAAAAAAAAAGACCTCCAGGCATCTAGACCACTCGCACTGCGGATGCCGGTCAGAAACCAGAAGTAGGGCTCTAACAGACTCTCACTTCCGAAAACAAAACAGAGGACAGCAGAGTGCCGTTTATGTGGGCAAAATGGGCTTCTCTGGTTTCTGGAACACATCTGCATAATCCTGGTAATGACTAGATACCCTTTGCATGGTGTTAATATAACATCCTACCTCTTTATGAGGCAAAACCATACTCCTTGGGGACTAATAGTTTTCTGCTGGATAGCAATATTGTTGGCAAAAATGGGATGAGAGGGCTATTGTTCTTGTTTCCAAATTGATGTTACTATTGTGCCATGTCAACCAAGGGATACCCAATATCTTCGAATGATTGGGGGAAGAGATTAAGTCAAAGGTGATATACAATTGATGTTTTCCAAATCTTAAACATAAGGTAGATGTGGTGTGAGTAACCAATCCCGAAGTAAGAGTGGAACCATCATTTGTATGAACCTGTTCGGGTGTTTCTTTAAGTACTCAAGGGATTCTCTTTTCTTTAGCCCATTTCTCATCAAGATATATACCGCTGGCTACACAATCTAATGCAAACACTCCTGATCATTAGGGAACTGTAATAAGAATGGCAAAATGAAGAGTGTTGTTGTGTTTTCCTTAAAAGAACATATTTAAGGTATCTCTTCATGTCTCATCCTCTCCCTTCTCTTAGAGGATAGATTTGTTTCCGTCGACTTGGAAGAACGGGTAGGACACGTTCAAATCAGGTGACTGGCATTGCCGCAATAGATACACTGACCTTTATGTTATCTATTTCACGCTCGGTTTCAGTCAATGGTCAACAGACTATGGCCCTCATTACAACGCTGGCGGTCGGTGTTAAAGCTGCGGTAATACCGCCAACAGGCCGGCGGAAAAAAAATGGAATCATGACCATGGCGGAAACCGCCAACATAGACAGCCACTTTAACACTCATACCGCCGGGGCCGTACAAACAAACACCGCAGCGGTAACTGCCAACAGACGGGCGGAGGACAAAGTACCGCCCACTGTATTTCAACACGCCTATCTGTCACCTTTTTTGGGGTGGAACCAACGCTATCAAAAGCACAGCGGAAACAGTACGCAGAAGGGAAAATAGTCACCTCTCGACACCCAACGAGGAACCAGGACGCTATGGAGCCCGAACTACAGGTGTTACCAATGCTGCTCTTCCTCCTGCTCTATCAGGAGCAGGACAGACACCGTCGACGACCACGGTGAGTACTGCACCTACAACACAGGGGAGGGGGGAGGGAAAAGAGAGTGACACACACATGCAACACGCAATACCCCCACCCTCACCAACAACAACATACACACAAATACAGGCAGCAACATTACATATACACCCCATCACCCCCTGGAAGAACGCAAGGACAAAAGGAAATTATTGTAACAATTATAATCATGAAAAATCTGATAGTCAAAAAATTAAATTCAGTATATACAAATATGTACACAGACTACACAAGTCCGAATAGTGTACCAATCATTGTCCGTGGACCACTGGTCACAAAATGCATGGGTCAAACCCACACAAGATACCTGACTGGAAGCGGAGAGAACACTGCTGGGGCATTAAATAAAAAATAAACAGGCACCTCAGGGTGAGGAGGGGACCTCAGCCAAATGAACGCACAATGCCACTGCGGCACGAGGGGGATCTATGCCCATTGCTATATCCTGGGGAGTGCAAAGCCACAGTCTTTCAAGTCTCCCCAGTGGGTGGTTTTCCCACTGCTTTCTCCTGGGGAGTGCAAAGCCACAGTCTCTCAAGTCTCTCCAGTGGGTGGTTTGCCCACTGCTTTCTCCTGGGGAGTGCTTTATCCTGGGGAGTGCAAAGCCACAG
Source organism: Pleurodeles waltl (assembly GCF_031143425.1). Classification (NCBI taxonomy): domain Eukaryota; kingdom Metazoa; phylum Chordata; class Amphibia; order Caudata; family Salamandridae; genus Pleurodeles; species Pleurodeles waltl. The sequence continues at coordinate 1,065,456,482 of NC_090437.1, forward strand.
TCTTTGAAGTCTCTCCAGTGGGTGGTTTGCCCACTGCTTTATCCTGGGGAGTGCAAAGCCACAGTCTCTCAAGTCTCTCCAGTGGATGGTTTGCCCACTGCTTTATCCTGGGGGAGTGCAAACTCACAGTCTCTCAAGTGGATAACAGTCTCCACTGGTTCTGGAGGGGCATTGTGTCCAGAGTGCTTCATCCTGCCAAGGACTGAGGTAGTGGATGTCATTCTCCACTGGTTCTGGAGGGGGCATGGTGCCCAGAGTGCTTCATCCTACCAAGGACTGAGGTAGTGGATGTCATTCTCCACTGGTTCTGGAGGGGGGCTGGTGCCCAGAGTGCTTCATACTGCCAAGGACTGAGGTGGTGGATGTCATTCTCCACTGGTTCTGGAGGGGGCATTGTGCCCAGAGTGCTTCATCCTGCCAAGGACTGAGGTGGTGGATGTCATTCTCCACTGGTTCTGGAGGGGGCATTGTGCCCAGAGTGCTTCATCCTGCCAAGGACTGAGGTAGTGGATGTCATTCTCCACTGGTTCTGGAGGGGGCATGGTGCCCAGAGTGCTCCACGTGCAGTGTGGCCTGTACAATTCCCTCACCTGGGTGTGTGTGCCATGAGATTGCTGAGGAACAGGTAGCATGATACGCCATGGAGGCAGCGACATACCCCACACTGCTGCTGCTTTGCCTTCCACCTGCATGTGCAAACAGTGATGGAAGTCCTGCCTCATGGAAGCTGGCCAGGATCCAGGAACTCTCCTCCAGCCTCGGACGACTGACCACTGGGGATGCTAGCCATGTCAGCGGTGATGCCACTGTCCGGGCATGTCGCAGGGCTGGTGGCGGTGCTTGTGGCAGTGTCTGTGGCGGCGGTGCTGGCGGTGGTGCATGGGTCAGCACCTGCTGAGGGACACAGCAGGACGTCTCCTGCAGCCTCGGACGGCTGCCCACTGGGGACGAGGTTGTGGACTGTCGCTGAGGCTGTAGACATGCCGGTGGCTGTGCAGGTGGTTGTGCAGGTGGCGGTGCAGGTTGCGGTGCAGGTGGCGGTGCAGGTGGCGGGCAGGTGGCGGACAGGTGGCGGTGCTGGTGGTGGGGCAGCTTGCGGTGTTCGCTGCCGTACAGGTTGGTGTGGTCGTGGACAGAAGGGGTGACACTGTTCCCTCAGTCAGTGCCACCGTGCCCTGTCCTGACCTGCTCTTCTGCTTTTGTCTCTTCCTCACCTTTGACGATGCTGCAGGTGTCTTGCCACTATCCCCCTTTGGTTTTTGCTGAGCCCTTGGTGGCTGGTAGGTGTGGCTTCTCCCTCCGGGATGTGGGCACCTTTTTCACCTTGGCAGGTGGCGGAATGTCCTTGCCCTCGCTACGTGGCACACTGGCAGTCCTGATGGGTGGCGCACTCGATAACCCCGCAGTTGCTGGCACCACTGTGACTGGGGTTTTGGTGGCTGAGGTGCTGGGCTGGGACCTGAAAGCCTGGCCCTAGGGGAAGGACGGGGGGAGGTGAAAGGAAGAGGTCAAGTGTTGCCAGGAAAAGTTTTTTAGACACACTGGGATGGGAAGATGGAGTGGGTTTGGGATTGGAGGAAGAGGTAGTGGTTGTAGGAGGTGTATGTCTGCTGAATTTGGGTGAAGGTGCATGGGCCGGAGGCTGTTGTGAGGTGGATGGCTGTTGGGTGGGTGTGTGCCTGCGTTTGTGTACTTTGGGAGGAGGGCTCACAGACACACTGGAAGATGACACAGGGGATGTGTAAATGGTAGTGGGGTGGTGATTGTACGTGAGCAGTGTGTGGTTATGGCGTGCTGGTGATGGAGGTAGTGGCTGAGGATGTAGTGCATGCAGGTGTGCGTGGAGACGAGACAGGGAGGGAGGAGGAGGACGTGGAGGAGGAGGACATAGTGGAGGTAGTGGATGTTGCTGTGTCTGCATGAGGGTGGTGCTTGTGTGAGTGCCTGTGGGATGTGTGGTGCTTACGTTTGCCTGAGCCACTTTTGTGTGTTGATGTGTGTGCATGCTGGTCTGATGGTGTGCTTGGGATAGGCTGAGGTACAGGGGATCGGGTCTGGGTAGTGGAAGTTGGAGGGGGTAGTTTGGACACAGGTACAATGGCTGCCATCAGTGCTGAGGCCAGAGTGTGAAATGCTCTCTGTTGGGCCGCCTGTCCAGAATGCATGCCCTCCAGGTATGCATTTGTTTGTTGCAAATGCCTCTCAACACCCTGGATGGCATTCAAAATGGTAGATTGCTCAACAGTGAGGGATCTCAGGAGGTCATTAGCCTCCTCACTCAGGGCAGCAGGGCTGACTGGGGCAGTGCCTGAGGTGCCTGGGGTGAAGGAGATGCCCACTCTCCTGGGTAAGCGGGCAGTGGGACACACGCTGAGGGGCTGCTGGGAGGGCAGTGCTGGTAAAGGGGGTGGTGGCTGTACCTGTTGATGCAGTGGGCACAGAGGTGTCCACCACTGCAAGGGAGCTCCCATTAGAGGAGGAGTTGCTATCACTGGTGTATGCTCCTGTCCCCGCCGTGGAGCTCCCCTGGCCCTCCGTCCCACTGGTGGCTTCAGACTCTGTTGCCTCACCCTCCAGGGCCAAGTGGGTTGCAGCTCCCTCCTGCTCCGGTGCCACACTGCTCTTGCTGACGCTATTGCACACAAGGACAGGGAGACAACAAAAAGGGGGGGGGAGACAGAAGAAAAACATGTTCAGTGCATGCAACACCATTACCGTTGGCGAACACAACACACAGGGAGCAGCCCTCAGCACTACCCCATGCACTAACAGTTCCTAGAAAATTCACATGACCATGGGGTACGAGGCCTAAGCCCAATTGCTGCACACCTGGACGTCACAGGAGCCTGACTAGGTGTAGATGGCTCTTACCACTAGTGGGTTTTGGGGTGCCATAGCCTGCCTCACAAAGGACCTTGCCTACCAAGTTCGCCCTGGCCTAGGGGAACACACTGCCCACCTCCCCCACCCAAGCACCTCATAATGCACACGGAGTCAGCTGAATGAGAGTGTACTCACCCCCTTGTGGCTGCTGTGATGCACTCAAGCGCCCATCCAACTCCGGATAGGCGCGAGACATCAGGGGGGTCATGGCACGACGGGCACCCCTTCCACATTGGGAGGTCTTCCCCAGCTGGGCCCAGTGGCGCAGGTCCTCCCATCTTTTACGGCAGTGGGTGTTCCGCCTGTAGTAGACCCCCAGGGTCCGGACGTCCTCGGCGATGGCACGCCAAATACCGTTCTTCTGGTGGGCGCTGACCTAGAGGAATGGTACAGGGGGAAAGGAAATTACTCACCTGTCCGGACCGTCATACTCATTGCCCACCAGTTCCCACCCATACCCTGACGCACATACACTCATCATCCGCACATGTAGGCCTCATCCCCCCATGCATCTTCCATCCACACCACTCAAAGGAGGCATTGCCCATGCAGCATGCTCACAGTGTACTTACCTGTTTGTCTGGAGGACCGTACAGTTGCGTGTACTGGGGAGGACCCCATCCACTAGTTTCTCCAACTCCTCCGAAGTGAAGGCAGGGGCCCTTTCCCCAGACACTTTAGCCATTGTCGCTTCCTGACACAGGTCACAGCAGCACTTGCAGTGTAGGTCCTCTCCTGTTGAAGGTCAGGTATCAAGTGAGTGAACAGACAGAAAATGGTGGTCACGTATGCGGCGGTGCGTACCGTCACCGCCGGCGTACATTGTCATTAGCTCCTGAGACCCATAGGGCCCAATGTTAACCAATGCAGAATTGTGCCACAGTCTTCGACCGCCCACCGCGACGGTGTACAACGCCAGAGCAGTTACCTCATTTCCCCTTGTCCCACCTTACAGGTCAGTCAGCCGCCATTTCAGGGGGCCACATCGGATGGATGAAAACTGCGTCCCACCTATCTAGGCCGAGAATACAGACAGATACCGGCACATTGCGGATTACAAACATTTCTGCAAATAACACATTGTGATATCTCAGTGTTGGATGACTCTCTGCTCGCTGTTCTTCTCCATAGGGCACGTCTACTGAGGCAGGTGATGAGATGGCGGCATCCTCCGGTGTACAGACCCCTGGTGGACCTGTCGACAATGGAAGAGAGGCACATCATAATCACATACAGACTTGATTGTGCAACCATCCTGGAACTGTGTGCCCAATTGGAGCCAGACCTGATGTCAGCTATCCGCCATCCCACAGGGACACCCCATCTAGTGCAGGTCCTGTCTGTACTCCATTTCCTGGCCAGTGGGTCTTTTCAAACAACAGTGGCCATGGCATCAGGGATGTCCCAGCCAATGTTCTCTAACGTGTTGTCCAGAGTGTTATCTGCCCTGCTGAAAGACATGCGCAGCTGCATCGTTTTGCCTCAGGTGGAGGATTTGCCCACAGTGAAAGGTGACTTCTATGCCCTGGGACATATCCCCAATATCATTGGTGCCATTGATGGTACACATGTGGCATTTTTCCCCCCCTGCAGGTATGAACGGGTGTACAGAAACCGGAAAAGCTACCATTCGATGAATGTGCAGATGGTGTGTTTGGCAGACCAGTACATCTCGCATGTGAATGCCAAGAATCCTGGCTTTGTGCATGACGCTTACATTTTGAGGAATAGCAGCATCCCTTATGTGATGGGGCAACTCCTGAGGCACCGTGTGTGGCTAATAGGTGAGCCCAAGGTCCCAATACACTTGACATAGGTGTCTGGGTATGGGGTTGTCCCTAAGGGTTAGTGTGTGTCTAACAGTTGTCCCTCGACATTTGCAGGTGACTCCGGTTACCCCAACCTGTCATGGCTACTGACCCCAGTGAGGAATCCCAGGACAAGGGCAGAGGAACACTACAATGAGGCACATGGGCGAACTAGGAGGATAATAGAACGCACCTTCAGCCTCCTGAAGGCCAGATTCCGGTGCCTCCATCTGAAAGGTGGTTCTCTTTACTACTCACCGAAGAAGGTGTGCCAGATAATCGTGGCCTGCTGTATGCTGTACAACCTGGCTTTGCGATGCCAGGTGCCTTTTCTACAGGAGGATGGGCCAGATGGTGGTCTTGTGGCAGCTGTGGAGCCTGTGGACAGTGAAGAAGAGGAGGCAGAAGAAGAGGAAAACCGAAACAACATCATCATGCAATACTTCCAGTGAGACACAGGTAAGAAGATGTCACTGCTTCCCACATCTCATACTATTGTTGGAGCTAGCATAAGTCTGTCATTTTCACTCAGTGTATGGACACTGACTTGTCACTTTGACCTTCCATTTCACAGATCTGGGTCCCACTTTGTGCCCTCTGCTATGTTTACTCCTGGCCTACAGCTGAGTTACATTGGTATGTGAACAAGTAAATTGACATTGCTAAATTCCATAGATATTGCAATTACACATTTGTGAAAGCACAGACTGACTCCAGATTGTTTTGTGATTGAAGTGTGTTTATTCCTGTGCATATAAGTGGAGTGGAGGGGTTTGTAAAATGGGCTGGGGTGATGGTGAAGGTATGTCCATGGCAGAGTCCATTCTATTTGTTTTACAGGTGCATTGTCCAACGGGGCGTAGGAAGTGGGGCAATGGCAGTTTAAGGTGGACAGGGTGACATAGTGGGACAGAAGGGTGACATTCAGGTGGATCTTATTTCCTGGCGGGAGTCTAGGCAATGTTCTCTGTCTTGTTCCTGGATCTCAGGGACCGTTTGCGGGGTGATTCTCCATCTTTGAGGGGGGGGTAGCTGGTGGCCTGTTGTTCCTGTGGTGGTGCCGCCTGTCCACTAGTGCCAGCGGAGGTTGAGGGCTGTTCATCGTCCAGGATAGTGTCAGGGGCCCGTTGGTGTGCCACTGTGTCCCTTCTGGTGTTGAGAAGGTCTGTCAGCACCCCTACAATGGTGACCAGGGTGGTGTTGATGGACTTCAAGTCCTCCCTGATCCCCAGGTAGTGTTCCTCCTGCAGCCGCTGGGTCTCCTGAAACTTGGCCAGTACCATGCCCATGGTCTCCTGGGAATAGTGGTAAGCTCCCATGATGTTGGAGAGTGCCTCGTGGAGAGTGGGTTCCCTGGGCCTGTCCTCTCCCTGTCGCACAGCAATCCTCCCAGCTTCCCTGTTATCCTGTGCCTCTGTCCCCTGAACCGTGTGCCCACTGCCACTGCCCCCAGGTCCCTGATCGTCCTGTGTTAATGGGGGTGCCTGGGTTCCCTGTAGTGGTGGACACACTGCTGATTGATGTGTCCTGGGCACAGAGGGGTGGGCCCGCTGGGGTGGGTGCTGTGGTGCTGTTTCCTGAGGGGGGATTTTCAGTGGTGGTTTGTGACTGTGTCAGGGGAACCGACTGTCCTGAGGACCCTGATGGGCGGGCTGATCATCTTGATCCAGGCGTGCAGGGCTGCTGTTGTCACTGTGGGCCTCTCCTGTGGGGGGACTGGATATGTCTGGCACCTTCTGTCCGGTGACCTTGGGTAGGGGTCCTGCAGGGGTGTAAATGCATAGTTATTGTATCTGTGTGTGCCATCTTGTGCAATGAGTGAGTGACCCTCTACTCCTGTGCTTGCATTATTGGCTTGGTCCTTGTGTGATTAGTGATTTTGGGGCATGAGTGAGTCTCTCTACTGAACATGCTTTGGTGATGGGTGTCCATACATTGGTGTTACATGCAGGGCTTGGTTTTGGGATGTGTGTGTTGTGTTATTGGGGTATCCGTGGGTTGTTGGGCTAATGGGTGTGAGAGTAAGGGTGGCGGTATGTGATGGCATGCAGGTAGGGTGGGTGGGGATAAAGTAGTAAAGATATGTCTTACCAGAGTTCAGTCCTCCTGCCACTCTTGCGAGGCCCTCAGGATGCATGATCGCCAAGACTTGCTCCTTCCATGTTGTTAGTTGTGGGGGAGGAGGCGGGGGTTAACCCACTCTGTACAGCAATCTGGTGTCTAGATACCATGGAATGTACCTTCCCCCATAGGTCATTCCACCTCTTTCTGATGTCATACTGTGTTCTTGGATGCTGTCCCACTGCGTTAACCCTGTCGACAATTCTGCGCCATAGCTCCATCTTCCTAGCAATGGATGTCTGCTGCACCTGTGATCCGAATAGCTGTGGCTCTACCCGGACGATTTCCTCCACCATGACCCTGAGCTCCTCCTCAGAGAACCTGGGGTGTCTTTGAGGTGCCATGATGTGGTGTGGGTGATGTGTGAGGTGGTGTCTGTTGTGATGTGTGAGGGGATGTGTTGGTGTGTGTTGTTTGAGGTGCGTGTATGTTGTGTAAGTGATGGTGTTGTGTGTCTATGGATGCTGGTGTTGTTTTAGGTTGTCTCTCCCTCTGGCCTTCTTTCAAAATTTTGGTTGTAAGTGTTTGTGGATGATGTGGGTGTGTGCTTTATATTGGATTGGGTGTGTGGGTGTGGTGTGTGTATGTGTATCTGGTGTGTGTATTTCGAATTGTCCAATGTGGTTGTGTTTTGTTAGTGTGTGTGTATTTTGAGCACGGCGGTGTGTACCCCCCATGCACACCAATGGATTACCATGGTTGAATGACCGCTGCGTTGATTCGTGGGTCGTGATGCTGTAGGCGTATTCCTGTTGGCGTGACGGTGTCAGTTTTGGTATCTCCAGTTTATCACTGACCTTTGGTGTGGCAGACTTGTGTGGGTGTCTCTATTGTGGCGGATTCCGAGCTGTGGGTCGTAATACCTGTAGCAGAATTCCACGGCCGCAGCGGTATCTTGGCGGTCTTCTGTACGGCGGAAAGCGGGATTTACTGCCAGGGTTGTAATGAGGGCCTATGTCTATTTCCATGGGTTCTTCTTCAGAAGGTGTTCAGATCTCATATCGGTTCTCTTCTGGCCCATGTACCACTGTACGGGGGGTTGCCATCTGTGATTGCATTTGACCCCTTTTTTCTCTAATCTACTTTCACAAAGACAATATTCTATAGATAAAGCTAATTCCATTAGTCCCTTCATGTCCTCCACTTGAGTAGAATGTACTAATTCATCTTTTGTTTTGTAACATAGTCCTCTGCGACAAAGGATGACGAGAGCTTGTTCTACCCAAGTGTTTTCTGCTGCTGATTTCCGAAAACGTGTTATATACTGTAGAACATCCTGGTTACCTTGTTTGATGTCACCCAAGGCTTCTTCTGCAGCTGATTCCAATCCAGGCCACTCAAACATCTGTTTGAAGGCAACCCAACCCACAGGACTTCAGAGAAGGATTTTGCAAGACCCAGACAAGAATGCAAGAAACCAAAGGTGGATCCTGGAAGAGGAAGATGTGGAAAAGAAGGGGACCAAGTCCAGTTCCAGTTGGAGTGTCTGGTGGTGGCAGGAGCCACTACCTACCTTTCTGTGGCTGTAGTAGTTGGTCAATGGGGAGACAAACACGGTCAGCAATGTAGCACTGGAGCAGATAAAGAGTTTCTGGATATTGCAGACAGTGTACCACGCTGGATGAAGGATTGCAGTCAGCCTGTGGTGTGGAAAAACCTCCAACAAGCCTTGGCAAAGGCAAATGTTGCAGTTAGAGGAAAAGTGGAGTTGTTGGGAAACAACAAGGTCCAAAGGGGAATAAACCCATTGGGGGACCCCCAGATGTCACTCAGCAGTGTAAAGAGGCCAAATAAGAGGAGGCAGCCCCCACAGAAGACCCACAGCAAGTATCCCAGTAGTCGCAGAGAGGCCCATGCAGCACAACTGAGCAAGGTCCCATGTCGCAGGAACAGCACACAGAGGGCTGTGCCTCTTAGGGAAGAGTGCTCGGGGATGGGGCTACACAGAGCCTGAAGATCCCTTGGAGGAGATGCCAAGAAGCCTTGGTAGCTGCAAGAGTTGTGGTGCATAGAGGTACTGTACTGCATTGGAAAGCAAGGGCTTACCTTCACCAAAGTTGGACAGCTGGCAGTGTGGACGAAGGTTACCACTCTAGATTGCCACCCTTGGTGCAGGATCCACGCAGCTCAGGATGAGAGGAGATCTATGCAGCCAGTCGTCATTGCAGTTGGTGCCTGCACATGCAGGGGAGTGACTATTTCAGTCGAAGGAAGATTCCTTCTTCCTTCTTGTGCAGGCTGAGGACCTGCTGCCCTCAGAGAATGCAAAGTTGGTTAAATGTTGCAGTTGCTGGAAGGAGCTGATGAAACAATGTTGCAGTGCAAAGTCATTGCTGTAGCTGCAGCTTGAAGGATCCTATGGAGTCCAGTTGCAGTTCCATTGGCCAGAAGTTTAAATAAATGGTGCAGAGGAGAGTCTTCCCCAAGTGGGAGGCCCTCAATATCCCGGGAAGGGGGATTGATCACCTAGCCAGGTGACCACCTATCAGGAGGGGGCTCTGACACCACCTGCCTGACCTGGCCAATCAGATGCTCCCAGAGGCCTCTGCCCATCTCGGATTAATGATGGCAGAATCCAGGAGCCCTCTGGTGGAGCTCTGGGCATCACCCCTGGGGTAGTGATGGACAGGAGAGTGGTCACTACACTTCCTATTGTCCAGTGCCACACCAGGACCAGGACTGGAGGTCACTGAATCAGTGCAGACTGGTTTATGCAAGGAGGGCACCAAATGTGCTCTTCAAAGCATACCAGTAGCTTGGGGAGGCCATCCCTCCCAAGCTATATAACACCTATTTCGAAAGCGAAAGAGTGTTGCCTCCCTCTCCCAAAGAAAATCATTTATTCTGTCAATGAATCAAGAAGTTGTTAGGATATCCAGAAAAACATGGTGTAGGAGCAGAGACGGTAGGAACGTGTGAAGATATTGAGGCCAAGGCTTGTTGTAATACTGTGTTTTCAGCTCGCAGTTGTTCTTGGGCTTCTTGTTGTACTGTATGGATCAGTGACTGCACCGTTTCCAAGATGACTTCTGTATTATCCTCCATGGTCTTGAAGCTAAGCTGGGGTTTCGGACATTGAAATCTGCCAATGTCTGTGCTTCTCTTACTGCCCTGGTTTGAGAAACCTGGGGTACCACCTCGTTTCCTGCACTTTCTGGTCCGGCTGAGATAAGGATGACTCCTTCAGGTAGCCACGGTTCTCCTGACAGGTATTACGCTGAAACAGTCCATACCCTCCAGAACAGAGTCAAAGAGGAAAAACCTAATTGGGAAAAAAAAAAAACTCTTAATCAGGAACTCCTTAGATTAGGAACAAAAAAAACAGCGGCACCCGTCAGGCAGCGAGCCGAATGCAGCCAGGCCTGAAACCCGACCCCCAGCTATCATACCACGCTGCAGGTGACTAAACAGATTGCTGCCTGCCAAACAGTCTGTGGTGAGCTCAGCAGCCTGAAAAGCAGACTGCCGATCCCACTGCAGCCCGGGAATGAGACACCATTGCTGCCCAGGGCTTCACATGTTATATAGGTGAACTTGATGGCACCAGAAAATATTCTGATGACCAAATTCATTTTGCTGTAACGTGTGTGTAAGTGTTTTGCTTCAAACATGTCCTGTTGTAATGTTCTAAGTCCCAATGTATGTTCAGGTGTCCACTCTTTGCTTGAAAAGTCTGGAATTATCAAGTAATAAAGTGGTTTCATGCATTGTGTATAATCTGCAACATAAGTTCTGTCAAAATTGAAAAAGCCCAGCAATGGTAGAGCTTTTTGATAGTGGTAGGTGGTTGTAAATGTGCACACATTTCTAGAAGGTAGGGTGCCAGACTTTTTCCTTCATGTGATAACTCATATACCAAAAATAAGATATTAGGAAAAGCACATTTTGTTTACTTAAAAGTAAGGGGCAGATTTAAGAAAAGTGGCGCTGCACCAAAAGCAGCACCACTTTTCTTGCTGCTCTTACTGCCCCCTACTCCCACCACCTGTGTGCGGTATTTAAAATACGGCACACCATGGCAGGGCACAATACCATCAACATTTTTTACTCTAATGATGTACTGTTCAGGATTAGCGCCAACATCTCAGCGCTAACCCTGAATAGTACGTAGGGACTCATTGTTTCCAATGTTGTGCCCCCTTTTAACTCCTGCTCTGACCAGCTGTCAAAAGTAGCCACAAAAAATGATGCAGTGGAATCTCCTAGATTGCAATGTGCCATTTTGGTGGTCCCCCTTACGGGGGATGCCCTGTTTGCACACATTATGTATGGCGCATGCATTATGTTACACAAAGGGTTACAAAGATGCACAAATCATGCATTGTGCCACTTTGCAAATATGGTACAGCGTTTTTTTAAGCCTAGTGCCACACAAGCATAACAAAATGGTGTTAATTTGCCGCTAGAGCTTCTTAAATCTGGGCCTAAATTTGTAGTCTAATTCCACAAATCTCACAACAGTGTGGTCCAACCAAATCAGGTGTGTTCTTACGTTGTCATCTGTGAGGTAGATGTCATATACGTAGGACGACGCTTCAGGTCAATATTATGTAATATTGATGCTGCACGGGCTGAGAACAATCATGGACTGTTCTTGTAACCATGTGGCAGTCGCCAAAGTTTTCCTAGTGAGGCAAGTGCACTGAAGGCTCTCAAATTCCAACTTCCAGGTGCTAGATTTCAACAGAAAAAAACATTGGAAATATCCAATATTGAATAATATTTTTTGCACATTAAATTGTTAATAAGTGCTGTGCTGTGTGCATTGTGTATTACAAATGTGCTTGCATGACTGTTAAGGTGTCTGTAATCTAAGACTTTTCTGTATTAATGGTCCGGCTTAGCAAAGGGAAATAAAGGGTTATTCATTGGAGATACACAGGGTTCAATTAGTCCCCGGTACTCAAGTTGTGAGAGTATTTTGCTCACTGATTTTTTGGCCCCATGTTTAGTGGGATATTGCGGTTGGACCTGTGGTGTTGACCTAATTTGTATAACTTTAAAAGTGCACTCTATGTCTCTCTCTATTTGTATTTTTAATTTATAAAACCTGTTAGGTGGGAAGACGTGCCTGTCCACAGGTTCGACTTCAAGAAAGTCGTTAATTGCTATCACCTCCAGAAGCTCTTGAATATTCTGCCAAACTAAAATGACCTCTGCTGCACTGTGTAGCAGAGTAGCTACCCACATCCTGTTCTTCAGTAAAGATCTCAATATGTGCTGCATTTTTCACAGAGATGGCTGCAACCTTTTTCTTTTTGAATTGGAGTTTCTGTTTGGAAGTTTCTTTTCCCTTTTTATTGAAACTTCAGATGAGCATTAAGAATTATTTTTTCTGTTTCACATACTCGTTTCAGTTGTCTCTCCCCTCTCTCACTGCATTTTTCTGGTGAGCCCTGAAAGGTATGAGATTGGCGCGTGTCAGTATATTGGTATCGATGGGGGGATTTTAAAGTTTCTTTATTTCTAAGATTTTATCACTTCTCTGAGTTCTCCGAACGCAGAGATTCTCCTCTTTCTTTTTTATGATCTTTATACATTATAGTTTATCCCAGCATTTTTAGAACCCTCCTGTGCTTGTTTGGTAGAATTTGCATTGGATTTACCTTGTAGTTGTGGTTTACGTTGTCTGGCTCCCAGACTATCCCTACTTATACTAGTACAGGTTTTGGAAATAATGTTTGGCAGCTTGCGTTCTCATTCCTGTTGAGGAACATCCTGGAGTCGCTGGTGTACTGCCACTGTTACAGCTTCCCCTTTTAAGTTGCTTATTATAATTGAGGACACTGTGGCTAAATTGTTAAGTAATTGCATCCACAAGTCCAGGGCTGGTGCTGCCCTGCATTCATCTTGAATCTGTTTTAACACTTTCAGAATATTTGCAAGTGTCAGCACACCATGTGCAGTAGTATAGAGTGCAGCAAAAACTATACCCCAAGTGGCACAGTTTTCCACTTAGAGAACCATCGCAAAGTGCAAGCACATTGTGAGAATTCTGTTTATCTTGTGGTCCCGTGTGGGGAAGCACTGCTTCCAAAGTGCTTATTTTCTGTGCTAGCCAAAACAGTATTTCTTCATGTTTGGTTGGTACCTTACCCATTATTGAAAGGACAGTCACAAGATTTATTTCTGCTGTAGCCAAATGTAGTTGTGTTGGAGCAGCCTCGCTGGGGAGGTGTTTAAGGTCTGCATTTTGAATTGTATTGAGCACCTATATATTTCCACTAAATTATTGTATAAGCGGCGTATGTCTGCTACTGTTGTGGTACCCATATTATGGTGTTGTGTGTAGCCAATTCTGGCCTTGTAGGTCCATCATAACTTAAAGGTTTAATACCATCAGCCATCCATTCTATATTTTCAAGTATTTTTGGGGAATTTCTGATTACTTTGGCTATAATAGGTGGCATTTTGTTGTTGCTACTTTTTCTGTGCAATGATGGCTGTCCCATCACAGCAAGGAGTACTGAAAACACTCCTGCCAACACAACTGTGTTGTGAATGCATTATGCAGTATTTCAGAGCACCACTTCTGGAACAACTGGAGTGTGACTGGTCTTTGACATTCTGACCATTTTCGGATTGTGTGCAGCCTGTGTTTCGATGCCTCTCGTGCCTTTTTGACTGTGCACTGAAAGTCTGTCTTTCTATGCAGCACTTACTTTCATTGGACACTGATCTGTTGATGTTCTCAATGAGGGCTCATTATCAGACATGCGCGTTGGTGGTGCGTTTGCTGTGGGAAGTGGATTATGAGTTGCCCTTTGTGGATTCTGTGACTCTTAACTCTATGGAGGGCATGACATGGAATGCTGCTGCTTCAGCTGGAGCTCAGGTTTTGGAACACAAGTTCTCTGTGGCGCTTCTTGGATATGATTTGGATAGTTTACTGCCTGCCGAAGTAGAACGTCTCCTGGCTTTAATTGTCCCAGATGTAATTGGAGATTTCCAAAGGGAGACTGGTGATTGAATTTGGCTTGTTCAAATTGCCCCTGTTTCTGCCTCTGTGTCTCTTAACTTGTCACTATTGAAATATTAGTTTTTTTAGCAGAAGAACTATTAGATTTTTATTTATTTTTTAAAGCTTTTAAACCACCTTTGACCGGCAAGGGGAGCGTGTTGTATAGCTATCTTAGCCATGTATTGGACACGTTGGTTTCAAGCTAACTAGACTTGCCGCTGTACACTTTAACCCTTTTACTTTATTTTTCTAGCAATAGCAATTTTTGTGGTGCTGTTTTTTTTTCGTTATGTCATTGTACTTTCACCTAGGAAAAAATTACGTTCTTAGTAGGACATTTGTTTCACTTTGTGCTTTCTCCAAGGCTATAGTCAGATAGGGTTGACTACAAACGTGGTATGCTGTGCCTCCAACATTTACAAAAAACGCACACTTATATGTGGGGGCCTTTTCTTAGAATGCCGCTGTTTTATTATAAAAAAACCTTTTATCCCAGACATGGAAGAGGGAGTTTACAGACAGATGACCACGAATGTATGCTGATTGCTTCGCTGCAGCTACTTGCCTAGACAGCCGGACCCCTGATCCACATGGGGACGGTGTCTCTCTAGACTACAGGCTTCTTCCTCCAGGTATGAGGGATGGTGTACCCCCAGGGGGATAACCAGAAGGGCAGATTAGGCTTATTATGCTGTGCTCAGAAATAGTGTAGGTAGGATAAATATATGCATCACTCCTAGTGACAGTATGTAGGATAATTCTTGTGTTTTATTCTGTTAGTCACCTGTTTGTTTTTATTGTGTTACATCATCCTAGTTATTGCAATACATGCATTTTATCTAAGATGTAGATACTTCAATAAATTCTTATTGAGCTATATTCAGCATCTGTAGTCTTTGCCTGCATGAGACTTTTGGTAACTGAGAGAACGGGATAATATGTGATCGGCCACGATTCTCCTGAGGAGTCATCTTGTAATGCGCCAGGTTGCCACAATCATCTCGGCTCAAGATGAGGTGCTGCTAGTTAGCCGGAGAACCAGATTCGACTGACAGGCATCATGTGGTGTGGAATTCTACTTTGTCTCCACAATCCATGTGATCCTGATTCCCAAATCCAGTAGCCTCATTAGCATAATGAGAACCTATGCAACAAACTTAACTGCCTATATGATGATCCTAATTAACTATTCTTAGAATCAAAGGGCAATTCGTAACTTTCTGAAAAGTAGCCAAGTTACATAAGCACCCCCCCAGCTTTATGACATTTATTTGTTTTACATTTCTATTTGCATTTACCCATAGTTGTGTAGCAAGCATCTAGACAGCCCATAATGTGGGCAGTGGGCACTTTTGGAAATCCTAAAACTTCAATAACTGAAGCAAAAAGATGTGAAGTAGATTGGACCCATAAGACACTTCTATTAAAGTGGATGGGTGATCCCTCACCTTATCATGGAGTTACACATATGACAAACTCTCTCAGAACCTAAGTTTGGAGAGAGTGTGTTACTCACAGATAATGGGAAAGTAAACTGTATTAGATCAAGATTGGGGTTGGTATAATTGATGGCTCTATTCCTTTATTTTACCACAGTCAGTAGCTGAGCTTTAAGTTCATTTTCATGGAACAGAGTGTGAAGGTGTGACAGTAGTCTTGGTATCTAGACATTCCTAGGTTACAGGAGGACTGCCCCACTCCTCCTCTAAGGATTATACATTGTGCACAAAGGAATAGAGATATGTTTTCTGATGAGAGTATGCAGTAATGGTTTATGTCATAAGCTACAATCTCAAGCAGATATCTCAGGGTGGCGGGTAGCTGCAGCAGAATCAGTAGGATGAATCTTGAGCATGCAGTCCCTAGCTTTCTCTAATCTGTGCTATAGCCTTCACATTAGAAGAAACATGTGAGAGGTCAAACACCAGTCTAGTTTTAGCAAAGCAGCAGAAATTCTGTTTACACACAACCTCTCTTTCACTCTGGTGGTGCTTAGCCTATGTAAAATGTCACCAATATTTGGAGAGTATGGCATCTCATAACCTATAGGTGGCATTTTAAAAAAGCATGCTTTTTTATCAAAACACTGAACCTAGAGCTTGACATGCAAGATGATGGGGGATTTTCTATGAGAAAGGAAAACAGCTTTTGTCTGCAGAGCAAGAACAAGATCCAAGATTTTTATTCAATGATTTGGAACACCAAGGAGGTCTACATAAAATAAGAGCATACACAAATATTAAACACTGATGAAAAGTCATAAAAGCAATTAAACTACTTCCCTCCTTTCATGCAACCAAATTAACAGATCCTATGACCAAAGTTCACACACATTTTTTCAGACAGATTTAAAAAGGATTTAAAAAAGTTAAAAATGTGGGTACAAAACATTTTTGTAGGACTATGTAAAAATTGCAAGGCTTTAGCTGTTGTTCATACAGAAAACATAAAAAAGAGAGGTCTCGACAACTTAATAGCAAGGCAGAGCAGATAAATAAAACATTTTACAAGTCCTGGAAACCATATTGACAAAGGTTGCAAACATTCAAGGAACCATGCCATTTAGACTTTAATACATTTAACAGATGTATATTGAATCTCATTAAGAACAAAAAGTGCCTAACCCAATGTGGCAAATTCCATGCTACGTATGGTTTCAGACTTTTCATAGTACCTGAATTCATTAGTACTTCACACCTCCCTTTTTCACTGCAAAAACTGGTATCCAGACAATGGCTTAAATTTCATTGGCTCTGCGATAACGAAGAAACCATGTTTTGATCCAACTTAGGTTGGTCCAGTGCATACTTAAAATTTCTAAAAAACAAAGGCTCATATTTAAGAGGGGCTTGCACCATTCCAACATGTCATTTTTTTAAGCTAATGGCTATTTAGAACTTTGAGGTTTAGATCAAGGATTACAATGCCATCTGCACAAAGTAGACATGTTAAAGATCAGCCCCTGAAACTTTGTGGAAAACCTGGACCTTTGGAGAGTAAGCTGGACAAATTGTATGTATACAATAAAAAATAAAAATAACAATGGGGCAAATAGACATCCATGTTTCAGACCATTTTTGTTAGAATCCCGATGGATAAACCCTGATCTCCACCCAAGACTTTACACCAGGCTGACGAGTGCAAGGCAGTAATTAAAAACAGCCGGATTTCTGGTATACCAAGAATGAATAACTTTTTCCACAGGGTTGGAGATCAACTTTATCAAATGCTGTGGGAAAATCATCAAACGCAGCATTGAACCTGATGGTTACATACTTGTCATTAATAAGCTGCAGGGGAGCGATGTTAGGTACCATGGTTTTTCCTAAAGCCTATTTGTTCTAATAGAATAATCTTACTGTTATCCACACAGGTATTACATTGATCTAATAAACACTTATTGAAGACCTTGCCAACTGCTTCTAACAAGGGAATTTGATGATAGTTAGCAGCTGAGTTTCTATCACCCTTTTTATATAGTAGAATGATAACACTTCTGGTCCATGGAAGGGGGACTGTTCCATTTAGATAAAAAAACGTCAAAGACCAGAAAAGTATAGTTGCCCAGAGGGTGACCTCTTTTTGACAACTGATATCAGTTCTTCATCAGGCCTCATTGTACCAGAAGATCACATTGGCAGAATGAAGACTTGATTTTACCCACCTCAAGGAGGGCCATAGTTAGCTATTACCAACTCTGGGCCAGCAGGCAGGTCTTCAATTTGAATTTTAACCCCTGGGTTAAATTCATTTAGTATTGAAATTAAACTACCCCATGTGTCCTCAGGGATGGGGGAAGGATAAGACCTCACTCTAAATCCATAACAATTGCCAATGATCTCCTAGAATATTTTAGCATTTTTCTTATATGCCACTTTTTAACCCACCTATGATCAGTGCTCTGCTTTCCAATGCCTTCAGTCGGTTTCTTCTCCTCTTCAGTAGAGATATGTCTATCTCATTCCTTTAAGAAGAAAGCACACTAAATTCAAATAAATCTATTAATGGCCTTTTTCAAGCAAAGAAATGGCTGACATTGTGGTTTATAAGAAGGCTTGGAATACATCAGATGATCAGATGATCAGAGTTTACAATCTGCTTCATAATCCTTGTTTAAAGTGCCTAAATCATACATGATCCTCTCCAATTGCCCATTCAAATTTTTGATTTTAGAGGGGGACCATTGCATCCTGCCAGAATTCTTATTAAGATATGTTCTGGTCCGTCAATTTTCCATGACCTTACCGAGGGCAAACTGACCTCAAGGGAAAAGACTAGGACTTTATGATCACTATGTAGGGAATATACAACTTTCAAGTCACTTAAAAGGTGAAAAATAGAGTAGGAAGCAATAAAGTAATCATAGATGGAAAATACTTGTGGGGATTTATTGGTATATTGAGCAGGACACTATTGGTTGAATCTTCCTTTTACAATCATGCTTTCATTCTTTCTTAATTGGACAAGGAGTAAATGTCCCCTTTTATCTGTTCTCAAATTCACCAGAAAAAGTAATGTTAGAATGTGAAATGCTGCATCTTTCTCCACATGTAAGAATATGTTAATGGAGCGGTAGAGGCTTTGCAATTTAAGACTCCAACTATCAGAACCTGAAGGTCAACCCCATTATTTATAGCTTTAGTTAGGTAGGAGAAGCTATTGCAAAGCACACTATTATACCTTACGTCTCTGGGAATATAAGCATTCACCACAAACAAAGGGTCTCTCAGACTCTCATCTGCTTTTGGGATGATTGGTAGAGCTTGAAAAAAATTAGAGGGTTCTTTAAAGCTATTGTGTTCCCAATTTATATAATTATCTAAAAGAACAGCAATCCCTCCCTTTGTGTGCCCTTCTGGGATGGGACAGCATTTCAATTTTATACAAAATAGCCGTCACACAGAAAATCTGAGGTGCAACAGGTTTCCTGGATGCAGATTATGTCAACTTTTAAGCTATTTAAAAGTTTCAATTTATTTGGACATGCTGCATTTCAGGAAACCCCTTTTAGATTATTACTAATCATAAGGCTAAGGTAAAGAGCCTGATGCACAGACACCATTAAGGCCCGCATTGTGAGTCTGAAGGTCCTTGGACTGGAAGACTCAGGTAGCAGTCTTACAGCCGCCAGGACAGCGGTTAAGACTTTGGGGGTTTGGCAAAAGCCAAAGCTGGAAATGCCACCTGTACCTTCAGGGCGGTCGGACGGTCGGGCCGGAGGTGAGCACCTCCGGCCTGGCGGTAGCTGTAAAACCACCATCGGTATTACTACTTGGCAGACCACCAGCATTTTCATGGTGGTCGCACCACCACGAAAATGCTGGCAGTCATGCAGCCGGTGACAGGAGTCTCCATTCCTGTTGCCGGCAGACACCCCCCCACACGACCACACACCTACATTCATCCACCCCCCTCACCCACGCATGCGCTTACATACACCCCCACACACTCGTACCCAAACACGCACTCAGATACACCCATTCACTCGCACACACAAACTCAGACACACCCATTCACTTGAACACACACACTCAGATACACCCATTCACTTGCACACACGCAGCCAAAGAGACACATACACTCTCATGCACCCACTCAGACACATTCTTCTGCATTCGCTAAAATTGACACCCCCTTTGCCTCCCCTGCATTCACTCAAACATACATGCACTCACACACACACAACACCCTATCCCCCCGTATTCATACACACATGCAGACACCACTCACATTCACGCAATACCCCACACCCTCCAACCGCCCCCCCATCTGGACAATCAGCTTACCTGCTTCGGTGAGGTAGCCGTCCGGGAGGGGATGGGTCCTAGCACTTTCCACTGCCGGAACCGCATTGCTGTGCAGGAAACTACCGCCCCATATTACAGATCGTGGCATCCTGTTGGCGTGGTGGTGTCGGCGGTGGAAACCGCCTCTATTATGACATTGGCCAGGCCAACGATGTCAAATTTCCACCCGAAATTGGGCGGAAATCAGCACAACATCGTAATATGGTGGTCTTTGGACTACCAGCATTGGCAGTCTTTTGGTACCTGCCACTTTGCCGGTCTTTAGAAAAGACCACTGAAGTCATAATGAGCACCTAAGTGTCCAGGCCAGCCAATTCCAGTTCGTGCACTCATCCTCTGCTATAGGTGGTGGGAGCCCAGGTACCCTAGAACCATGGTCCATTACAGATATGCCTCCATTCACTACAGAGACCTCAAAGAGTTTTAAATGTTCAACAGAGAGTTCTTTTAAGGGCACATGATGATACTCAGAAATCGGTAACTTTAATGTATCATATTGCTGATTAGAGTTTTTATTTTTACTAAGTACAGGGATTACATCAATCACTCCATGTTGGAGGAAATCACTATTTTGAAGTATCAAGTTTACAAATATTTTAGATTTGAATCATACCCTTATTTTTAAAGCTGCCAGGGAATGCATTAGGGAAACAAGAAAATGTCACTACTCTGTATCATCTTCATGCACTTCATATTGTCAATCACTGCAAAACAAGTTAATAAAAAAAGAATGATTCAAAATTATATCTAAATCAAATAAAGCCACAAAGTCCAATGTAAAAGTATCTGCAGAGATGGAGCAGAGTCAACGATCATTTCCGCAGGTGCACATGGGGTTCATGGTATCCTTTGGTGCAACCTGGGACTAAAGTTGGGTTTGCAGCTGGTTAGTGGATAATAAATCTACTCAGAGTGGGCCATTCTCTCTTTTGGCCAGTGGGTTCATAGAGGATCATAGATTCAACTTTGCAGTGAGGTCCCCATTGTCTCTTAAGATGTTCAAGTTACTAAAGGAATTAGAAGTATTTTCCACTGTAGCTTTTATTGTAGTCACCAATGTCACCGGTATCTTGAAAGTGGAATATTCTTACACTTTTCTTTGTTCTTTTTCTCAGGCTCTGAATTTTTGCCTTGGCTTTTCCTTTTGGTTGGCCAGGTTCTACAAAGTCAGCCGAGCTTGTTTCAGATCAGTTATTAGGCTTGATCATAGGAAAAGGCTTGAACCTGGAACAGAAGGCCTTTACCGAGGTGCCAGGTATTGCAGGTCTTAGAGAGCACACGTCAAAAAGATTTTGCATTGAAAAGGTTGGACTTTCTACATTCTGCTGCTACTTGCTCAAATCCAGCAACAACCTAACTTGATGTTTACCAGCTTGTATCCTCTGTTCAAATGATTGAGGTGGTTGGATGTAGGTGTGAAGAAGAAAGGGTAGTATCATGGCATTCTGTGAATAGTAATGCAGGAAAACTTCCCCATGCTATTGTGGGAGACATAGCTATAGGTACAAAACAGTGGTCTATAGTGAAGGAAAATATAAGATATACAAGCTGACTATTTGAGTATTGGTGTAAACACATATGATTCTGTCAGAATTATGTATCAAACATTATAAAAATTAAGAAGATAGGATTAATATGATCTCCCTTTTGATCATATCAAATAAATTTAATGTGAATATAAATACCACCAAGCTCAATGTTCTTTTTGTCCAATTATTTTCAACAATACTCTTGCTTTTGTAACAAAGAATGTTTTTCTAAACACTTTTCACAAAGTCAGTGTGCTGGTTTAATGGTGATATATGCAATGTGACAAAGGTGATAATGTTAAAAGCAGCAAACAATTTCTGAATCAAGATTCCCACAATCCCTTAGCCAGGATTGCAGAAAATGTCTCCAGACTGGATGGTAGATTGTCCAATTTTTCCTTTTTATACCATTGACTCTTCAACTCCCTTGTTCTGACTGTGTAAATTAATGCATATACTAGGTTCTTCCCAGGACCAACATAAAATAGCAAGCCATCTTGTGGGACAACAAATGTCAGAGAAAATGAGCCTCCCATGGTGCTCAAAAAATATTTCAAATGGAGGGTGAGCTAAAATCACTTTCCTAACCAATGGTAACATATGCATGTCCCAACAGATGGCCTTGCAGCAATCCTTACTCATCACCAGCTGAAAGTTAAGGGAAATGGTATCACTACTGTCCATGCTCATGCAAGGATGCCCTACACCCAACAAGTGCCCAATACCATACAATAACCACACTCCAGTGGCCTTTGTAAGTGGGGGCCAAGCATGTTTTCTATAAGGTGAATTACAGAATAAAATGAAGCCTGGTTGTGCATCTGTGCAAGACCTTGTCCTGTTGGAAAATGAGAAAGTACCAACTAAAATTGCATGCTTCAACCACACCCTATGCCTGGGTAGAGCATGGTTACCATATAGATGAACTACAGAATAAAGTGAATCCTGATTGAGGCACCTGTGCAAGACCTTGTCCTTTTGGGAACTAAGAAAGTGCCAACTGAAAATGCATGCTTAAAATGCAGCCTGTTCCTGGGTAAAGAACTCACAATGCTTACTGTAATTGTCACAGATCAAGTGGGCTCTCAATGGATGAACCTACATCTGTGTGTAAAAGAAATGGTCATAATGATCAAAATTGCAGATACAACTTTCAATCAAAAAAGTTTAATCCACCCGCTTCCCTACAGTACTTTTAATGCATTCAAACTAGATGGTTGGATCACAAATGCAGGGACCCTGAACTCGTTCCTTCCACAGCTAGTCTTCAAGTGACTGAGTTGCCAGAGATGCAGGAATAAAAAAAGAATGGGTAACAATGTGATGCATGCATGCACTCAACCCACTGGGAGATACAGAGGGCCTGATTCCTAGTTTGGTGGTCCATAGACCGCCATGGCAGTGACGGAGGTCCAACTGCCATCAGCTCAGCAGTCTGACCACCGTTTTAGGATCCATGTGGTCTCATAGAAGAAAGACAAATGCGGTCCTGCCGCAGCGTCAGACAGCGCATACCGCCATGGCCGATGAGGCCGTCTGAGACAGTTTTTCCACTAGACACATTATGATGTTGCCTTCCACTGACATGAGCGTGGAGGTCCAACCACCATGTCCCAACAGGTGGAAATGGAAAGTATAGAGAAAGGAACTCACCTGTAGGCATCGTCACATGTCCTGTGCCGCCATGGAGCCAATCAAACCTGTCCTGCTGTTACTGCTCATAAATTGAGCACAAATTCCACACCACCATGTACGCAACCGACTGTGAGAACACACACTTATCTGTGTCAGTAAGCTCAACAAAAGACCATCACCCCATCATCCATTTGATATGAGGGTCACGCTACGTGGTCCAAGTACACCTGTCATTGTGTTCCGAGTCAAAGTCATTTACAACAAATGAAACATCCACAGCCATAAAGCACCCCCTTTGGGCAAGTCACTGCCACTGCACCACTACACTCAACATTAACACATGTCTGCTCATCTTAGTCAGAGGGACAGTGAGGTGTACAGAACATAGTCTCACACAACAGCCACACCACATAAACATCGCACATAATTCAACTGACACCCTCACATTGATCACCTGCCTGGGACTGTCACGAGATTGAAGACACATATATATGGATGTGTCATTTATTACAAACACCCCTCCCATTAAACATCCCTGTAATGGACCTACACATATCACTCACATTGCAATACAATGGAATGTCAATGGGATACACAATACATTGTGAGACAAATATCCGAAGCTCACAATGCAAACAATACCTGCACAATCGGGATGGGGGCATCAGGAGCACGCCTGGAAAGATGCTGCCCTGGGACACATTTATCTTTGCACATGCCATAAAATACAATTTGCACAGGAACTGGCCCCACACGTATCTCAGGGACAAACAAAAGTAGATCTAAGTGGCATGCCAGTCTGCATAATGTGTAAATGCAAGTAGAGCAAACAAATATACCAGCAACAGCATGGGCCATACGTATAGATGAAGAAGCTGCAAGGTACACACATCAAAATGGACACATGGTAAGTCAAATGTAAAGGAATGTACTACAATTGGACGCCCTCCATCTGTGGACAAAGAAAACTCTAGCTTCCCCACATGAGATGAATGTACAATTCACATCAGAGGAACAATTATAACACCATGCATGCTGACATTGGCCATTCCAAGATGAAATACTTAACATACCAAACACAGCACAGTGCAAGGACACCCTAATTAGATTACCACCCACATATCCATAAAATGAGAATCTACCCTTGTCCTGGGTGACACCAGCACTGCCCACATAGACAGATTTTACAAAAAACAGCAAAAAGATGAGCAATCATGGTGAAACACACACAACTGTGGGCATACAACTCAAATTACTCAGGTGTCCGGGGGTAGGGTGTCTGAGGTATGTGGGTCTTTGGGTTGTGATGTGCTGTCTGGGTGTATGGTGGGTGTGGTTGATGTTAGTTTGTATGGAAAGGTAACACAGAGCAAAATGCTGCTTTGCATTACTTTGCATCAAGGGGCCATTACATGGTTGGAACATGGATGCACCCATGCTACCACCCATGCTTTTTGATGCTAAACCCGATTCTCAAACATGAGTACAAAGGGTTTACTGCTAAATATTACGCTGCTGAAAAGCAGACATTACATTGAGAAATGTTTTACTGTCAGCTAGACCAAATTTGCATGCATGCTGCACTGTACAGCACACATACAAAGTAGGAAAAGCTTTTTCACTTGTCAAGACATAGCACTGTGTACAGGAAGCGTACCCTTCAGTACAAAACCTATGCTAGACTCATGCACACACCCTAGCACTACAGTGCCCAGGTGTGTCCGTGGCACTCAGCAGCTGAAATCAGTGCCACACTAGGGAGAGGGGAGGAGAGAGCCATTTCTATGGTAATATGGCGCCCCCCTGCTCCTTTTCTGTAACACAGTGCAGCACAGCATCTTTGAAGGCTGTACTATGTTGTCTGTCAGCTTTCAGAATCTAGGCCTAAATTGTATGCAGACAAAAGTCCTTTGGCACAGAACAGCTCCCTTGCTAGTTGGTGGATAGTCTTGTATATATAGCCTGATTTAGAAATTGTCTGATGTGTTAAGTTGTCACAAACATGCCAGATCTGCTCTCTACCTTTTAACAAGTGTATTATCTTCTCGGCCACTTGTAATAAGGTGGACATGTTATCTGTCACGTGATAATGGAGTAACTCATCCGCTAATCTCCAAATGTGTAAGTATCACACTCTCAAAGATGAAATGAGAAAATATCAGTTGGCTCATAAACGTATTATTAAAAGGTACAAAAAAATTACAGACTACGGAGTTTCGCCTTCTGATGAAAGATCTTGAAAGGTTCTATGACAAAACATTAGCAAAAACATATCACAGTACAAAAATGTTCTGGATAAGAACATCATATGCATAAATATTATTGACTTTCTTTACTTAAAATGTAAAGTGTAAAAATATTAAAATGCATTTTGAGATCCATATATAAAGTAAGGAACAACATTTCTACTACAAAATATATTCTAAAAACATATTGGTGCATAGTCACAATGGCCCTTTTAGAGCATGAGAAGTATTGCTTCAATAGTACTACTTTCTCTAACAATAAAATTTACAAATCTCCAGGCAGAGTTCTCTGCCTCCACTTGTTCCATCTCTTATCTGTGGATAGCTCCACAACAAGAGCTTCCCATACACAGAAATATACGTTTTTGTAGTAAATCAGAGTTGAGGCAAAGGGACATGGTTTAAATAATGGGAATATTTACTACAAAGAAAATTTTATTTAAGAAGAGGTCTAGGGCGGGATATGCACATAATATTTAATCCCACAAAAGAGCAAGGCAATTGCTATTCACCAAGAAATTGGGGGTCATTATGAGTTTGGCGGATAGAAAAGACCATCCGCCAAACTCCTGTGGTCACATTACCACCTGGGCGGTCCACTTCCCACGGGTTACATTAAGGGTTTCCCACTGAGTCAGCGGGTAAAAACAGAGTTTCTACCCACTGGCCCAGCGGGAAATGGCCTACAACATTGACACCAGTTCATAATAGAGCCAGTGGCAATGATGTAGTGCATAGGGTGCACCAGCACCAATCGCAATTTTCACTGTCTGCAAAGCAGACAGTGAAAATCGCGATGGGGATGGCCAGAGGGCCCCGTCACTGCCAGTGCCAAGTGCATGGGCATTGAAAGGGAGTCCCCTGGGGCAAACTTCTCCCCGTCTCGGCCAGCCTTTACGTAGTGGGTTGCCGCCATGTAATCTCGGGTGGAGAGGCGACTGGTACTCCCAGGGCAGCAGATTAGGACTGCCAGTACCGCCAGCCGCTCCAGTGGAGTAGAAGTAGCAGTGCTTGCTGTCTGACCGTGGTGCAACCACCACTGTCATAATGTGGCTGCGGGACCACCACATTGGCGGCTGTCCAACCACCACCATGGCACCGGCGGGCTTAACACCGCCATGGTCGTAATGAGGCCCATAGTGTTTGTTCTTATCTACTTGGTTGGGAATGGTGCATTGGGTCAAAAATGGCTGGGTTCTCAATTACAATATTAATGAAAAGTGGATGAGGAGAGTATTGATGGGCCACTCCTGTTTGCTGTAACTGGTGTTGGACTACATAGCTAAAAATAAAAGAAGATTTACTCACCCTGGTTTCTAACATGGAGTTTGTGGCAGTAACTTCTTGTGCTAGGGGGAAAGCTTGTTATTTTACCCCAGAAGATTATCATTACAGATTCAGCCATTTTAATATTGGCAAGTGACTTGAGAGGAGAGGCAGACGAATGAGTGACTATTTCTACCCAGAATGTTGTGGAGATACTACTTTTGCTTTCGCCCATCATCATAAACCCCTCTTTTGTAACAGTTGGTGAATAGTTGCAGCAGCAACTTTGAGTATGTACAAAAGCTGTCTTCTGTGGGTCAATTACTGTCAGCTAGACCAAATCCTCAGGGTACACTTGTTGTTGCCAATAGGCCCACCTCCTGGCAGCTCCAACTCTACAAGCCTTAACAGCGCAGAGTCTTAGAGTGGCCATGTGGGGGGTAGGGAGTTAAGGAAGGGTACAGCGGGGAAGGAGACCTGCGGAAACAAGAATCACAGATACTACAGAGAAATATCAATAACAGAACTCTTCGGAATCTGTCAACTATAAATCCTGCAGTCGCTTGGAACAATATTAAATCATAGCACCTTTCATAAGTTTCAAGAAATGAAAGGTTAACACGGTATTCACTCAAAGAAATGTTACTTCACATTTCAAAAACTTTCCAAGATACACGATTTCATTTATTCATAACCATTCAAACCTCTTCTGAATAACTGTGCTTATACAATGTATCTCTGTCGCTACCGAGCGACTCCACAAGTAAGAAGCTGAAGTTGAAAAGTGACCGCGAGAAAGCGGTAATGCTGTAACAGCAAAACATTTGCTTAGTTTGTTTTCAATTTAAATATTTACAGCTGATTGCCTAAGATTACTACTTTCTAAAAAAAAGAATATCAACCTTTAAACAGTTTTGTCAAGAAAACGGATGATGGAAGCTAGAAACCACCATTCATCTTACTGCCCTGAGTGACTGCTACTCATTGCTTCAAATGCCTCAAAACGGGAAAATCCCAAGTGAACAAGCAGGAACATGGAAACACCCAACTTCAAACAGAAAAGCTCCGGTCCTCACGAGATCCTCAGAATAGTGAGCAGTGAGGCCTACCTGTTCCACAAAATAATATTGAGTCATCTTATTACATTTAATAAGTGACAACCTTTGATTGGGAACAGGTGGCATTTTAAGTTTGGTGTCCATGAAATTGTAATTAAAATCCTCTTTGATGATAAAGTCAGATTTTAAATTATAATATTGAAAATGCCACTTTTACAAATGTGGCATTTAACTGTCATTTGCTATTTGGTATCTGCAGCTGTTGCAGGTTACATGGATGTAGTTGGCAGTTGGAATTTGTGAATTCTTCTCAGACAGCCACACAAAAGAGAGATTGCCTCAATGGACCATTGCCGACAGGATGCGGGGGCAGAGCTAGGCAGGACCTTACTTGCAGCTAAATAAACTGTGCTCTGCCTTCACACAAATGACTTTTCACCACTACATTGTCTCTGCAGCCAGCTTGGACCCAGGGTAGGGGAATCAGTAAGTTCCAAGCAATTCATAAAGAAACCTCCTGATGCTTTCTCTTATTTTTCTCCTACATTAAAGAAAGAACCAGTTACATGAAAGGGACTCTCAGACCCACTTTTCAGTTCAATCTCTGGACCTGTGAAAGGACTCTCAGAGCACTGCCTTCTCGTGTGCCCAGCTATGTACTCCAAAAGACTGCTTTGCTGACCCTGGAATGACTGCTTTGCTGCCTGGAGCCTGCCTTGAACTCTCAGAGGCATGCCCTGCTGTTTGGCCACTGCTCATTCACTGGAACCTAGGATTACCAGAGTGACTCCAAGGACTAGTTGCCTGGCCTCCTTTTCACAGCCATCGGTACATAACAGGCTCCCACCATATTGAAACCACCATTAGACCCAGCTTGAGGTGCATCCTAGCCCTCCAAGTGGTGACCCTCCAGTCGGAGGACCTTGATAGTGATGCTAAAGTGCCCAAATAGCCAAAATTTTAAACTTGAGACTTAAAATGTTTTGGCTAAAAGCTGCTCTGTAAACCAAAGTGCTCATCAATCTGCCCAAGGTGCATCACAGTTCTGCTTAATTTCACCATGCTAATAGCTCCATGCTATGTGCTTCTCCACATAAGCAAGTCCTGTTCCGAGTTCCCTCACAAAAAGGGGTATCTGGCCTCTTGGAGCTCTTTTCGGCTACAGCCTCCTGCCTCATCCCGCTGCAGATCTTCAAATTAAAAAAACAAAAGTGACTAATTCCGAACATAGGAATCTTCACAGTGACTTTGCCCTGACAATGATACTCCTTTCTCTGATCTAAATTTTTTTGTGGATTTAGTGGGATTTGTTCTGTTGAAAATTGTCTTTAGAGGTTGTGAAATAGTGGGAAAACTTTATGTAAGTAAGAGAGGAGAATTTATTGGGTTGGCATCATCAAGTGGTCTTGGCATCACTTTGAATCCAAATTCACCCGATCAAGTAATGATAATTGCTCATGACAGTGAGGTTCATATTATGGTTGACAGTATCTTGGACACCTTTACTGATCAGTTGGATTTGCCTAATGGGTTTGAGCTGAGAAAAATGTGAACATAGTAGTTCACAAATTTAGGAAAGTACCACACTTGATAATGGAACCTTTAAGACAAGGCCTAAAGAAACGAAAAGTGTTGGGATTTATTGGAGAAATTCAGGGCGTGATTGAGATATTGGTGGATGGGTTACTCTGTCACAATGGTGATGGATATCCTGTCCACCAAAATCTAAATCCCATTATGTCCTATGGGATTTAGATTTTGGTGAAGGGGTATCTGCCACAGTTGTGACAGAGTAACCCGTATGCCAATATCTAAATCAAACCCTCAGTCTTCAGAATGGCTTGTCCCTGTAGTTTTTAGTACCTACATCTTTGAGACTTGAACATGGATATCTGGGTAGCTAGGCAGTCATTATCTAATTTTGCAAAGGAGATGTCCTTGCTTGGTGCACAGATGTTCAGTGGGTTGGAGATATCCTTTAACTATCACCAGGTACTTCTGAGTAAAGCGTAAAAACATCTCACTCCATTTATAACCCTTCTGACAATCTGAATAGATTGTGGACTTGAAATCTTTACTGGGAGCATTTCATTTTGTTTGCATGCCTTTCAGCTTAGATTCAGTTGCTACATGTTACCAATGTGTGATAAGGAAAGTGTTGGGAGGTGTCATACCATTCTTTCAAGATGATATATTGATTTATAGTGACAAAAGACCTGAACATCATGACACAAATTGAGAGGTTCTGTTGCATTTGAAGAACAGAGGTTTGACAGTTAAGAGAGAAAAGTGCCTGTTCAGAGTCGGCAAGGTAATGTATTTGAATCATACATTTTCTGGCAAGGGAATAAGTACCAAGACAGATTTAATTAAGTCCATCAATGATGAACCATTTCCTAAAGAAAAGGGACAGCTAAGGACCTTCCCAGGGTTAACAGAATAGTATTCCAGATTTATTTATCATAAAGGACGTTTCCCACCTCTTGAAGAAAGGTGAATGATTTTTTGGTCTGCAGAATATTCTGCTGTATTTAATTCCTTGTAGAAACAATTGGGTGGAATGCTAACTTTTGACAATTTTGATGTTACCAGGGGGACTGTCCTTACAACAGATACAAGTTTGTGTGGTCTGGCTTCAGTTTTGGCCAAGATAGTAGATGGAAAAGAGATAGTCATAACTTTTGTTTCTGGACTCTAGGACTCTTAGAGGAGCTCTTGCTTGAATATGATTCATATGATAACATCAGTAGATGTATCACACACTAATGTCTCTAATGTTTGGCTTTCTCTATTTTTACAGCTGCCAACATGAATGCCCATCAGATCAGGGAATTTCAGAGGGGGGCGATGTGTTACCGCCACATTCTAGATGTGGAGTCTGGGTTCCACAATATGGCACAGCGTTATCACCATGAGAGAGCCACAGGGGTCTGGAGGGCATTTGCCCAAGGGGGGCCATCCTTGCCCACAACAACCACCACCACCACAACCACTCTGACCAAAGTCGCACAAAGGATGACAGCCTCTGTTGCAGGTCCCTCTACCTCATCATCTCCAGGCCCACAGACAGCAGCTCCTGCACCTCCCCCTCCAAGCACGGCACCGGCACCAGCACTACCATCCACTAGTGGCACACAGACAACCCCAGCTGCAGTGATGGACAATGCAGAATTCTAACAAATGAAATGTGACATGCAACGGATGCTGCACAGGATGGACAGGCTGCAGCAGGAGTTCTCCAGCAATAGCAGGAGACTGCGTGGAATAAAGAAGATCCTGCAGAGGGCAAATTTGTGACCCTCAGTCATGATTCCCTCCCCTCTCTCCTCTTTCCTGTTTCTTATATTTAGTGGGTTTAGGGGGCTTAGTGTTAGGTTAGAATAGGCTGTTAGTTTAGTTAGTATAAGTGGTTTGGGGGTGAAGGGGCTTATATTATTACATGTGTTTTTTTGTGGGTGGGTGGGGGATGATGTTGGGGTTTATGTGTATTAAAAATAAACAAATAAAAATGTATATAAAATAATAAATACCAAAAAATATATATATTTGTTTAAGATAAGATAGGATGTGTAAAGATTAGTATATGTTGTCCTACATGTGTTCCGTCATATAATAGGGGTGGGTGTTGTAGTTTAGCAGCGATTAGATTAAGCATTAGCAGAAGATATCTTGTATTTAGTAACTATTGTGAACATTTCGAGGAATCCATTTTGTATTCATGGCAGCCATTTTCTCTGCCACATGCTGCCATGTGCTCACCATGTGCTCTGTCCTACCTTTCTGTTAACTACTCTTGAAATCTGCCTAGTGACAAGTTATATTTAGCATCTCCCACTTTCGCACATGCTCAGTAAGGTCTGCAGCTGTTAGTCCTTGAAAACTGTTAGCTCCTCCTACCTGTCGACTGTGCATTTCCACATGACCTTACATGTATGCAAGTCTTGCTTCTATAATTGTACCACCTCCTTTTAGGCCCTGCGTCGGTATAAAAGGACCATGCTCTCGACTGAGATCCTTTTTGTTCATTCGTCATGCAGTGACCATTTGGTCGATTTTAGAACTTGGCAGTTAGAACCTGGACACCCTGTGATTGGTAAGAGCCGTTTTACGGCACTTGCTGTGGGTTTTGATGCCTTTGTTTGGTAATGTAGTTTAGCACTACTTACTGTGGCTCTCGTGTTTTGGGTAACTTGTCAATTTGTGTCCTTTGAATTGATACATAAATTGCAATTTATATAGGCAGGTAATGAGGAGAATTTTCTCCAATTTAATTTTGATTTGAACGGCACCTTAAGTGCTACTTTGATTATAATATTGCATATTCTGCACTATTTTTTGGCATGCCTGTTTTTAGCGCACTTCGTAGGATGTGTTGCTTTTGTAATGGTACCAATTTGAGACTGGAAGAATCGCAACCGGCACCCCCAGAGGGGACGCCAAATAGAGATATGTATGTTAAACATGGTCTTTCTTCTATAATGTACAGCACATTATGGAATAAATACACTCGTGCGGATCCTGAGTTACGAATGCCTATGCATGGGTCATTTGATTTGCGAAAGATTGAGTATGTGGAACAATGTATGTGTAAGCGAAAGTCTAGGCAAGATATGTTTGACTGTGTACGAATGTGGGAGAAAGAAGTGCGTGGACGAGTGAAGCGTGAGCAAGCCTTGCTTGAGAAAGAGCAGTGGAAGAATGTATATGTGAAAGCACTGGAAATGAGAAATAAATAAATAAATGACTTAAAGGAGCTAGAAGAGAAAGAACATAAATTATAGGTAACTGGCCAATACACCGTTAGGCAACCTCTCTATCCTATCCTTAATAAACCACATGATGATTTATTGTTATTAGATCGCCCCCCCACCTCCGTATGTCGTTCCTTCTGCCCCTCATGAGTTAGTTAAGGCCTCCAGTTCGGAGCAATAGAAGATACGAGACAGTCGCTCTATGTTGCCTGCTGACCGTGCGTCTGAGCTTAGATCTATTGCTCGTAAAACAATTTGTAGCGTTGTCTCTGCTTCTGAACTTTTAGACAACATGAAAGGGTGGACGGAAAAGGAGCATCTATATTTTACTGAGGCATTTGGCTCAGAAGTTATTGAACTATATCGGAAATATTCTGATGAGTTAGAGCCCGATGATGTAGCAGCTGATCATAAGCAAATGCGTGATGGTCTTTTTGTTTTCTCCCAGGTGGCTGATGCAATCAGGCGTTTGGTGAAATTATGTGTTACGGCAGTCCGCTTGCAAGAGGAGAAAAGGGCTGTGGACGTAGTTGCACGAACATCTCAGACCGGTGGGGTGCAAGCTTACATCTTCGGAACAGATAGGACTATGATAGTTCACGCGAAACCAATGCGGGAGGCCGCGCCTTTGTATGTTCCTCCTAAAGGATTGGGTACAAGTGATGATAAAACTTCTGTTGATGCTAAGGGTTATTTTATTTATAATTGGGTGTATACTCCTTGGAATAGGGCAGATGTAATGGCACTTAAAACAGCATTACCTGACCCGCTGAAAAATCCAGCCACCTTTTATAAGGAAGTTGAGGGAGCAATTAGTTCTTGTACTATGACTTTGGCTGACATTGATGTATTTTTCGGATTGATATTACCGCCAGATATGTGGAGAACTGTTCGTAAAATTGATGATCGTGCAGTTTTTGGGGCGTCATGGAAAGAACTAGAACAGATGGACGGGGGTAGGGAACCTGCGAAAAAGCCATATCAGTTGATTCTAGATCTTCCTGCAGCAATATTGGTTAAGTTAAAAACGATTATTCCCCCTAAAAAGATAGATTGGACTGTTTTAGCGTCTTGTAAGCAAAAGGCAGATGAATCGGTCTCTGATTTCTTTACACACTTTGAAGAAGCATTTCATGATTTTAGCAGTCAGTTATTGTCAGATGATACGGGCAGACATTTGTTTGTCGATAAATAATATGTCGCAAATCTGTTACCAGGAATATGTAGTCGTCTAAAAGCTAGTGAAAGTTCATGGACTACCTCTACTCCGGTTGTTCTTTTGACTATGGCTCAGTATTATGAACGTCAGGAATTATAAGCAAAAGGTAGCGAGGATAAAAAGATTAAAGAATTAATAACGAAGGTTATGTTGGCTCAAGCTTATGGTCCGCCTTTTAGAGGTAGTGATAGAGGTGGACGTGGATCTTATGGTTCTTCTTACACTCGTTCAAATTTGTCTGTTGATCAGTGTGCGTATTGTAAGAAATTTGGGCATTGGGCTGCCGATTGTCCAGCACTACGTGTTCAGCAGTGTTTACGTGGTCGGGGACGAATGAGAAATCGCTCAGGATATTCAGGACCTAGAAGAAGCACGAATGATCATGCTAGGGTTGATGCTAATGTACGAGGGCAGGATGGGTTTAACACTTTTGATAGACGGAACCAATACCAGATGTCTAACCATATGCAGCCTGATTTCCAAGATTCTGCTTATGCATAGGATTGCTTAGGATGGGGTAAGGAATCAGTTGAAGTTCCAGTAGATCAGAGGGGTCCCTATGTTACAGCACATGTTTTGGGTTCTACTGATCAGTTTCTGGTTGATACAGGAGCTACTCGTAGCGCCTTGTCTAAACAATTGATTCCAAGGGCTCCCCTGTCTGGCTTAACCATTACATCAATAGGTTTCGATGGAACACCTTCCCCTAGCCCATTGTCACAACCACTTGCATTCCATGTTGATACATTTATTGCTCCATATCCATTTTTGCTTTCTCCAAATACACCAGACAATATTGTGGGTCTTGATATGCTCAAGTATTTCAGGGCTACAATACGATGCTCTCCTGAAGGGGTGCGTGTTATTTTAAATGATAATCATCCTGTGATGGAAAGAGTTTGTCTTGTTAAAGAGGATATTGCATTAGCTTCACTCCCTAGTACTTTGTGGGCTACTTCAGATACTGATGTGGGACAAATGATTATTCCACCAGTACATATTAGTGTCAAGGAGGGAGCTGTATTGCCACGTTTGCCTCAATACAAATTTTCACAGGAATTGTGCATGATCTTATTGCAGTTGGAGTTGTTGAGGAAGTTCTGTATAATGTTTGTAACAGTCCGATTCTTCCTATTCTGAAAAAGGATACTGATACCAGGATTTACCGATTCATTATTGATTTACGAGAAGTCAATAAGATTGTGATACCAAAATATCCTGTGGTTTCTGACATCACAACACTTCTTACTTTGGTTCCCCCGACAGCAACTACGTTCTCTGTGATAGACTTGAAGAATGCTTTCTTTTCAATCCCTATTCATCCTGACAGCCAATATTAGTTTGGTTTTACTTTAACTAAACGATAATTTAGATTTTGCAGAGTTCCTCGAGCCTATACTGAAAGTCTGAGTATTTACAGTCAAGCGTTAAAACGACAACTTGATTCTTTTGTTTTGCCCGAAGATGTGGCTCTCATACAATATGTTGATGATATTTTGTTGGCGACAGATACTCCTGAGCAATGTGAAAAGTGCACTTTGTCCTTACTTTCTTTTCTTGCTTCACACCATCATAAAAAGTCATGAAAGAAATTGAAATATTGTAGGCCAAAGGTAACCTATTTAGGTCACCTTTTGTCTAAGGAGGGCCGTGCACTTACATCAGATCGTATTCAAGCAAATTTAGACACACCAGTACCCTCTTCTCAGAAAGATGTTCGTGCATTCCTTGGTCTTACTTCTTTTTGTAGGCAATGGATATTAGGGTTTTCACACATTGTCAAACCTTTGCTAGCACTTTTGACTAAAGATACTCCAATGCCCCTCCCATGGACAGATGAATGTGAGACTGCTTTCTGGCAGCTACGACAAGCCCTTTGTTCAGCACCAGTGTTAGGTACTCCAGATTACATGACGCCTTTTGCACTTTACGTACATGAGGAAGATGGATGTGCATTGTCAGTTTTAGTACAGACACATGGCGATAAGCAGCATCCCTGTGCATATTTTTCAGCAGCACTTGACCCTGTCGCTCAAGCGTTGCCTGGGTGTTTTCGTTCAGTTGCCGCAACAGCTGTGTCAATACGTCAGAGTGAAGGGATAGTTTTGTCACATAAGCTGTTGGTGTTAGTACCCCATGCAGTTGATGCTCTTTTAAATCAAACAAAGACACAACATTTAACTAGCGCCCGCATAACAGGATATGAGTTGACATTGCTGGCTCCTCACATTACACTGAAGAGATGTGCAACACTAAATCCAGCCACTTTGTTGCCATATCCGGTGACTCAGCCTCAGTCATAAGAAACACATGATTGTATATTCCTTACCGAAGAACAGACAAAGGGTCGTATTGATTTACAAGATACGCCCCTTCCAGATGTAGACGGGGAATTGTGGGTTGATGGGTCTTGTTTGAAGTTGCCAGATGGTACGACCTCAGCTGCATATGCAATCTCCACAATACACACGGTAGTGGAGACAGCTCGTATACCACAGAAGTCAGCTCAAACAGCTGAACTAATAGCTTTGACACGAGCATGTGAGCTTAGTACTGACTTATGTGTGAACATTTATACAGACAGCCGCTATGCTTTTGGAGTGGCTCATGATTTTGGTTTGCTTTGGAGGTTTTCTCACATCCCACGGGATGCAGATAATGCACGGAGAATTAGTGCATAACTTCTTGACTGTATTGACATATCTAAAGAAACTAGCTATTGTGAAATGTAGTGCACACAAGAAAGTGACCGATAAGATAGGGCAAGGTAATGCTCTTGCAGACCGCGTAGCACGTGAGACTGCGATGCAGCGAAGTACTACTTCTATGTATGTAGTGAAGTCACAAGCTAAACGTTGGCATAATGCTAGAAAAGACATATTAGATATACAGAAATCTGCTTCTGTGAAAGAACGTGAGCAATGGTCTGAAGAAGGAGAATTGGATGATGAGGGCTGTTGGCGGAATAAGCAGATGGATAAATGGAAATTGCCTATAGCTTTTGTACAACCTATGGTTCAGATGGCACATGGGCTGGCACATGTTGGAGCTTCAATAATAACGAAGCTGCTTACGCAAGTTTGGGAGCATCCAGAATTTTCCAGTACAGCTAAGAGAGTAGTACAGTCTTGTTTGATCTGTTTACAATACAATCCTGGAAAAGGGACACGTACTCCTGCGGGAGGGTTTGCTCCACCAACTGCACCTTTTGAAGTTCTACAAATGGATTATATTCAGCTTGAACGCTGCAACAATTTAAAGTATGTCTTGGTGGTGGTATGTGCCTTCAGTAAATGGATAGAGGCGTACCCCACAAAGGATAATACTGCAATTACCACAGCGAAGGTGCTTTTGAAATAATTTTTCTCTAGGTTTGGTGTTTGCAGACTTTTATGGAATGATAACGGACCTCATTTTGTTGGGGAAGTTATTAAGTATGTCCTGAAAGGATTAGGGATCAAACAGAAGTTCCATGCGGTTTTCCACCCAAAATCAGCAGGGTTGGTGGAAAGGTATAATGCTACTTTGAAGCTGAAGTTAGCGAAGATACAGGCTTCCACATCCTTAACTTGGCCGGATGCATTACCATTGGCATTATTGTCTATTAGGTCAGTGCCACACTCTCGACTCGGCCTTAGCCCATATGAAGTGGTTTTCGGGAGGCCAATGAATATTTGGGGAGTTCCTAAGCCAAAATCTGTATATGATGTACTTTGTGTCCTGATGAATGATTATTTGGCACAGTTAACCAACAATTTGGTTTCTATTCATCAACAGGTTCGAGAAGCACTTCCTGACAGATCTACAGGTGAAGGCCATGAACTCCGACCTGGTGACCAGGTGATGATTAAGTCCTTTGAAAGATCAAGCAGCTTGGAACCAAGGTAGCGAGGCCCAGAACAGGTGCTCCTTGCG
Source organism: Pleurodeles waltl (assembly GCF_031143425.1). Lineage (NCBI taxonomy): Eukaryota > Metazoa > Chordata > Amphibia > Caudata > Salamandridae > Pleurodeles > Pleurodeles waltl. The sequence continues at coordinate 1,065,493,681 of NC_090437.1, forward strand.
ACAAGGACAGCAGTTCGAGTGACGAACCGAAAGAATTGGGTCCATAGTACTCACTGCAAGAGAGTGCCAACTACCTTGGTGGAACCTGCTGTGCTGACCGATCATCGAGAGATTTTGACTACGGAGAAATGCCGTGCTATATCACCTGACGAATCTGCAGAGGTCTTCCCGGACCATACGACTTCTGGAGTGTCACGATATAATTTGAGACCGAGGAAAGAATCTGATTTTTTTTTTTAAACTGGTTGAGCTACCGCCCTGGGATAGTGAAACGGAGAGCCAATGTGGCAAGGGGGGGTGGATCAGCCATGCATTAGAGTAGTGACACCCGTCTTGGCCCGTGATGAAGAAATCAGTGGCTGCCCAGGGATAAGAGCTCCAACGATTGTTTTTAATTCATTTCTAAAAGGGTCGATTATCACTGTTGCTAAAATGAATAACAAACTGATCATTAGTACTATGGGGTTTGTTGTTGTTTTGGTGGTTACAGCAACAATCACTTGGTTTGTTGAAAAGAAGGCTCCTGCTCGTGAGCTTTTTGCCACTACTCCAGTACCAGAGGATCACTATTACTTTACGCTTCCCTATCAGGAGCAGAAGCACCGTCAATCGTACTTCAATAATACTTTCATTCAGATGTTGCATCATACTCATAATGCTACAAATACTACTAACTGTTGGGTATGTGGAATGATACCTGTGCATCAAAAGAAAGGAGGAACACCTTTCATTCCTCTTCCTTTTTCACACAATGGTTCTTGTCAAGCTTGGTACACGCTTTTGTTTGCATCGGGAAAACATACAGAGGGCGGACTTCTTTTTCGCCTTAATAAAGTATGCTACCAAGACAAAGAGGGGTATCCCCAAGCCAAAGGAACTAAATGGGAATGGGAAGAGTATCAACCAGACAATGTTTCAATACCATGGGGGTCATTCCAACCTGGCGGTAAAAGCCGCTTACCGCTGTTAGAAGACCGCCAACATACCGCCGCGGCCGCGGTAAACCGCAACGGTCATTCTGACCCACAACAGGCAATCCGCCAAAATACAGACATCCACAAAAGTCCGCCACACCAAAGGCCAGCGAGAAACTGGTGATGACCAAACCTCCACCGTCACGCCAACAGAAATACGCCCACACTATCATGACACACGAATCCACGCGGCGGTCTTTCAACCGCGGTAATCTATTGGCGGTACACACCGCTGTGCTCAAAATACACGCACACTTACAAAACACAGCCACATTGGCCAATTCGAAACACACACACCTGATACACATACACACACCACTCCCACACACCCAATTAAATATAAAACACACACCCACATCACCCACAAACCTCCACTCCTAGAGAATCGGGACCACTCAAGGAGAAATAGAGAACCGAGCACCCAGACGCATATTACATTCACCCAGCAATATTACGACGCACTTCACACAACACACCAATACACATCACCACACTTAGCACCACACAATCCACCCCACACATCACCCGCACCACCCCATGGCACCGCAAAGACACACCAGGTTTTCTGAGGATGAACTCAGGGTCATGGTGGAGTAAATTGTACGGGTAGAGCCACAGCTCTTCGGGACACAGGTGCAGCACACCACCATTGCCAGGAAGATGGAGCTATGGAGCAGAATAGTCGACAGGGTCAACGCTGTGGGACAGCACCCAAGAAATAGGGACGACATCAGGAAGCGGTGGAACGACCTACGGAGGAAGGTGCGTTCAATGGTATCCAGGCACAACATCGCGGTGCAGCGGACTGGCGGCGGACCCCCACCTCCTCCCCCAGAATTTACAACATGGGAGGAGCAGGTCTTGGCGATCCTGCATCCTGAGGGCCTCGCAGGAGTATCTGGAGGAATGGACTCTGGTAAGTCTCATCTTCACTACTTCATCCCCCCACCCCACCACCATGCCAACTCATACCCCCACCCTCACCCTCACCACCATCACACTTACTCCTTGCAAATGTCTCACCATCACAACCCACCCATCCCAACCCCAAGCCCTGCATGCGACCACAAAGCATGGACACCCATCACCAAAGCATGCCCACTGCACATCCCCATCCCCCCCCCCAAAACACTGTCCCAAAAGCCCCCACACAGGAATGCCAGCACTGGGGTACACGGGCACCCACCCATTGCACGCTATGGCACACGCAGATGCAATAACCATCCATTTATACCCCTGCAGGACCCGAACGCCACGTCACCGCACAGGAGGGTCCACAAATGTCCACTCCACCCCCAGAAGAGGCCCACAGTGATGACAGCACCTCTGTCGACCTGGATCTAGATGACAGGACAGTTGGTTCCCCTCAGACAGCCACAGGCCACAGCAGACCTTCCCCCCTCTGGGAACACCAGAACAGCACCCACCCAGCGGGCCCATCCCTCTGTCCCCAGGACACGTCAATCAGCGGTGTGTCCACCACTACAGGGCACCCAGGTTAACCCACCACCCCAACAACAACAGGGACCTGGGGGCAGTGGTAGTAGGCACACAGTCCAGGGGACAGAGGCCCAGGTAAACAGGGGAACTGGGAGGGCTGCTGTGCGACAGGGGGGGGGACAGGCCAAGGGAACCCACTCTCCACGAGGCCCTCTCCTCCATCATGGGAGCCTACCATCATTCCCAGGAGATGATGGCGACGGTCCTGGCCAGGTTTCAGGAGATCCAGCTCCTGCAGGAGGAACAGTATTTGGGGTTCAGGGAGGAACTACGAACCATCAGTTCCGCCCTGTGCACCATTGTAGGGGTTCTGAATCAGGTAGTCACCACATTGCGGGACACTGTGGCACCACAAAGGGCCCCTGACACTAGCATGGACCAAGAACTGCCTACCACCTCTGCCGGCGCTAGTGGACAGCAGGCCCCGCCACAGGACCAACAGGCCACCAGCACCCCACCCCCTGCAGAAGGAGAACCACCCCGCAAGCGGGCCCTGAGATCCAGGAAGAAGACAGAGTAAGATACCAAGACCCCCGCCAGGAAAGGATACCTCCCTGATTGTCATACCACTGTCACACATTGTCACCCTGTCCATCCTTAAACTGCCCCTGCTCCACTTCCCACAGCCATTTGGACAATGCACCTGTGATACAAATAGTCTGGACTCTGCCATGGACAATCCTCCACCATCACCCCTCACCGATTTGCAACCACCCACCAATATAGAGCACTGTAATAAACACAGTTATTGCACAAAACAATCAGGAGTCTGGCTGTGATTTTGTACAAATGTATTAGGCATTACCGTGCCAAAATGCTTATTTACATTGTGATGCCAACATACCACTGTCACACAGCTGTAGTCATGGGGAAACAAAGCAGATGTCACAACTCAGTTACCATACACTGGGGGAAAAGGACAGACAGTAGAGAGGTAGTAGTGTTTAAGTATATGTAATATGCTGGTGTGGATTCTTACCTGTGTGTCATTGAAAATACTGCTGTATTAATGTGTTCCTGTTGTCTATGTCGTCTTCTTCGGCTTCCTCGTCTTCACTCTCCACAGGGTCCACAGCTGCTACAACACCACCATATGGACCATCCTCCTGCAGAAAAGGCACCTGTCATCGCAAAGCCAGGTTGTGAAGCATACAGCAGGCCACGATGATCTGGCACACCTTCTTTGGTGAGTAGAATAGGGATCCACCTGTCATATGGAGGCAGCAGAACCTGGCCTTCAGGAGGCCGAAGGTCCGCTCGATCACCCTCCTAGTTCGCCCATGGGCCTCATTGTAGCGTTCCTCTGCCCTTGTCCTGGGATTCCTCACTGGGGTCAGTTGCCATGACAGGTTGGGGTAACCAGAGTCACCAATTAGCCACACATGTTGCCTTTGGAGTTGACCCATCACGTAAGGGATGCTGCTATTCCGCATGATGTACGCGTCATGCACTGAGCCAGGGAACTTGGCATTAACATGGGAGATGTACTGGTCTGCCAAACACACCATCTGTACATTCATCGAATGATAACTCTTCCTGTTTCTGTACACCTGTTCACTCCTCTGTGGGGGAACCAAAGCCACATGGGTCCCATCAATGGCACCTATGATGTTGGGGATATGTCCAAGGGCATAGAAATCACCCTTCACTGTAGGCAAATCCCCCACCTCAGGGAAAACGATGTAGCTGCGCATGTGTTTCAGCAGGTCAGACAACACTCTGGACAACACCTAGGAAAACATAGGCTGGGACATCCCTGATGATATGGCCACTGTTGTTTGAAATGACCCACTTGCAAAGAAATGGAGCACTGACAGCACCTGCACTTGAGGGGGGATCCCTGTGGGTTGGCGGATTGGTGACATCAGGTCTGGCTCCAGCTGGGCACACAGTTCATGAATAGTGGCTCAGTCAAGCCTGTATGTCAGTATGACATATCTTTCCTCCATTGTCGACAGGTCCACCAGCGGTCTGTACACGGGAAGATTCTGCCATTTCCTCGCATGTCCCAGCGGACGGTGCCTATGAAGGACAACAGCGAGCACAGAGTCAATCAACCCAGAGGTACGTAACCACAGCTTGCACATAACACGATTCTCAATCCATTGAATGGTTTGTATGAGTGTTGATGCAAGGCCTAGGTATGTGTGATGCCGGAGAAAGGAAGCCATGTGGGCCCCTGAAATGGCGGCTGCCTGACCTGTGAAGTGCGACAATGGGATGTGAGGTAACTGCGCTGGCGTGGCACACCGTGGCCGCCATTTTATATCTGCTTAATCACTCGATACCTGATCTCCGACAGGAGAGGACCTACACTGCAAGTGCTGCTGTGACCTCGGTCTGGAAGAGACAATGGCTCATGCGACGGGGGAAAGGGCCCCTGCCTTCCCTGCTCAGGAATTGGAGAAACTTGTGGATGGGGTCCTCCCCCAGTACGCACTACTCTACGGTCCTCCAGACCAACAGGTAAGTACACTGGGACCATGCTTTGTGGGCAATGCCTGTGTTGAGTGGGGTGGATGAAAGATGGTGGGGAGGGGAGCGATTGAGGCATGCATCAAACAACGGTGAGAGCATGTGCCACATGGCAAGGGTAGGGATGGGGAGCCACTCACATTGAGCGTGCAGAAGGTGATGACTATTTTTCTCCCCCTGTACATTTCACATAGGTCAGTGCCCACCAGAAGATCGATATTTGGCGTGCCATCGCCAAGGATGTCCGGACCCTGGGGGTCCACCACAGACGGGGCACCCACTGCTGGAAGAGATGGGAGGACATCCGCCGCTGGAGCAGGAAGACGGCAGAGGCTCAGCTGGGGATGGCCTCCCAACGTGGGAGGGGTGCCAGTCGGACTTTGACCCCCCTGATGTCACGGATCCCGGTGGTGGCCTACCCCGATTTGGATGGGCGCATGAGGACATCACAGCAGACACAAGGGGGTGAGTACACTCTCATCCTGGTGACTTTGCGCGCAGTGGAGGTGTCTGGGTGGGGGAGGAGGGCTGTGGGTATCCCTAGGCCAGGGCGATTTCTGTAGGCTAGGCCCCTCCGTAAGGCATGGCCCTGTGCCCCCGCCCCCACCTCTGTAGGGTGCCAAATACAGCTATTCATGGCCCTGTGTCATCTATGTGTGCAGATGTCGTCCATACGCTTGTAGGCCATGTCCCACAGATTGAGTAGTCGACCCAAAGTGCGCGGCGTAGTGCAGGGGGCTTCTGTGTCTGTCATGTCCGCCAACGGTGTCGCCAATGCATGCACTCAACATGTCTTTATTTTCTCCCCCCCCTTTTTTGTGGTCTTCCTGTTCATGTGTGCATCAGCATAATCAGGTGGAGGAGCAGTGGCATCGGAGCACGAGGGAGCTGCATCCCACATGGCCATTGAGGGCCATGCAACGGACTCCGAATTCACCAGTGGGACAGAGGGCGAGGGGAGCTCCACAGCGGGGACTCGGGCAGACATCAGTGATACCGACTCGTCCTCTGAAGGGAGCTCCCTTGTTGTGGCGGCAACATCTGTGCCCCCCGCAACAACAGGTACAGCCGCCACCCACCGCACCAGCACCGCCCTCCCAGCAGCCCCTCAGCATTTGCCCTGTGCCCGCTCACCCAGGAAGGTGGGCATTTCCTTCGCCCCAGGCACCTCAGGCCTTGCCCCAGTCACCCCTGCTGCCCTCAGTGAGGAGATCATTGACCTCCTGAGGACGCTCATTGTTGGGCAGTCTACCATTTTGAATGCCATCCAGGGTGTCGAAAGAGAGGTGCACCAGAGTAATGCATACCTGGAGGGCATTCATTCTGGTCAGGCTGCCCTTCAGCGATTGTTCAACACTCTGGCCTCAGCACTGATGGCAGCCATTGTCCCTGTCTCTAGCCTCCCCCCTCCAACTTCCTCCACCCATACCCTATCACCTGTACCTCTGCCTATCCCAGACACACCATCAGACCAGCCTGCACACACCTCAACACCCAAGGAAAGCTCAGCCAGACATTAGCACCACACATCACACAGGCATTCACACAAGCAACATCCACATACAGACATACCAACACCCACTGCCTCCACTGTGTCCCCCTCCTCCTCGTCTCCCTCCTCCCTCCCTGTCATGTCTCCACTCACACCTGCATGCACAACATCTTCAGCCACTACGTCCATCACCAGCACACACACCAGCACCCCCCGCACACGTGCACTCACCACCCCCACTACCATTTACACGTCCCCTGTGTCCTCTCCCAGTGTGTCTGTGACCCCCTCTTCCAAGATACACAAACGCAGGCAGCCACCCACCCAACAGCCATCCACCTCATGACAGCCTCCAGCCCAAGCACCTGCACCCAACGACACCAGACTTAAAACTCCTACAACCACAACCTCTTCCTCCACTCACATACCCACTACACCTACCCGTCCCACTGCTCCTAAAAAGCTTTTCCTGTCCAAACTCAACCTCTTTCCTCCAAGTCCCCCACCACGTCCATGTCATGGGACTACAGTCAGCACCTCAGCCACGACAAAACCGGCCCCTGTCATCACAGTCTGCCATGGACTGTGGAGTGCCCCACCCTCCAGGGCAGCCAGTTCGGTACGAAGCCAAGGCACGGGCAGCCCACCCCCGGAGAAACATCCCAAGATAGGCAGTGGCCGGCGCGAGAGGGTGAAAACACCAGGGACTAAAACCCCTACCATGGCTGCGGCAGGAAGTGTGGAGACAGCTGGCACACCGCCCAAGGTGGGGAAGGGCCACAGGCGATCAGGGAAGGCTGGGAAGGGCAGCATGCCCGACAACACCGTCATCAGCCCAGCTGGCCAGGAGGGCCCCGCCAGCCCCATCCCAGGTGGGCAGGAGGCCACCAACAGGCCCGGCACTGCAGCCCAGGAGGGCCCCGCCAGCCACAGGACAGGTGGCAAATGACCTCCCCGCCATGGTCGGATCCGCTGAACTGGGCCCTTCATCTCAAGCACCGCTGAACTGGGCCCTTCATCTCAAGTACAGCTGAACTGGACCCTTCATCTCAAGTACCGCTGCGCTGGGCACTGCCGTCTCAAGCACCGCTGCGCTGGGCACCGTCGTCTCAAGCACCACTGCGCTGGGCACCGCCGTCTCAAGCACCGCTGAACTGGGCCCTTCATCTCAAGTACCGCTGAACTGGGCCCTTCATCTCAAGTACCGCTGCGCTGGGCACCGCCGTCTCAAGCACCGCTGAACTGGGCCCTTCATCTCAAGCACCGCTGAACTGGGCCCTTCATCTCAAGTACCGCTGCACTGGGCACCGCCGTCTCAAGCACCGCTGCGCTGGGCACCGCCGTCTCAAGCACTGCTGAACTGGGCCCTTCATCTCAAGTACCGCTGAACTGGGCCCTTCATCTCAAGTACCGCTGCGCTGGGCACCGCCGTCTCAAGCACCGCTGAACTGGGCCCTTCATCTCAAGCACCGCTGAAATGGGCCCTTCATCTCAAGTACCACTGCGCTGGGCACCGCCCTCTCAAGCACCGCTGCGCTGGGCACCGCCGTCTCAAGCACCGCTGAACTGGGCCCTTCATCTCAAGTACCGCTGAACTAGACCCTTCATCTCAAGTACCGCTGAACTGGGCCCTTCAGTTCAAGTACCGCTGCGCTGGGCACCGCCGTCTCAAGCACCGCTGAACTGGGCCCTTCATCTCAAGCACCGCTGAACTGGGCCCTTCATCTCAAGCACCGCTGAACTGGGTCCTTCATCTCAAGTACCTCTGGCCTATGAGCGGCAGGGGCTGGCCCGCATCTGTGTCGGACAGGGCTGCAGGAACCACTCTGGGCACCAGGCCCCCTCCAGAACCAGTGGAGACTGTTATCCACTTGTGAGACTGTGGCTTTGCACTCCCCAGGATGGAACAGTGGGCAGCCCACCCACTGTCTGGACTTGTGATGCTGTGGCTTTGCACTCCCCAGGATGCAACAATGGGAAGCCCACCCACTGTCTGGACTTGTGAGACTGTGGCTTTGCACTCCCCAGGATTGAACAGTGCCCATGGAGGCCCCTCGTGGATCTGGTGTTGTGCACTCATCTGGCTGAGGTGCCCCCCCTTCCCTTCCCCCTGAGGTGCCTGTAGTTTTGCTATCTGATGCCCCTGCAGTGTTCTCTCCGTTGGAGTCAGGTATCCTGTGTGGGCTTTGCCCATGTGATTTGGGACCAGTGGTCCACGAACAATGCCTGCTACAATGCTCGGACTTGTACATTTATGTATATAAGAGTTTTTGATGTGTATATATATTTTTTGGCAGTATTACAATATATTCCAATGTTTAGAATCATTTCCTTTTGTATTTGCATTCTTCCGGGGGTTTGGGGCGTATCACTCTGATGTGTTGCTATGCATTGATGTGTGTGTTGTAGTGGGTGAGGGTGAGGGTGGGTGTGTCGCGTATGTGTGTACCCGTAATAATTTCCCCTCCCCCCTCCCCTGTGTCGTAGGTGCAGTTCTCACCGTTGTCTTCTGCGCCGGCGTTCGTGCTCCTGGTAGAGGAGTAGGAACACTATCGCTGGGAGTATGTGGAGTTCGGGTTCCATGCTGTCCTGATTCCTCGTGGGCTGTATGGAGGTGAGCGCTTTCCCTTCTAAATGGCTGTTTCCGCCGTGTTTTTATCGGCGGGGCTACCACCCCGGAAAAGGTGGCGGATTGGTAGGTTGTGATGGGGTGGGCAGTACATTGTCTCCCGCCTGTCTGTTGGCGGTGACCGCCGCGCTGTTTGTTTGTGCCGCCGTGGCGGGCGGTGTGTTGTTGTGGCGGTCGCTGTTGGCGGTTTCCGCCAGGGTCGGAATTCCATTTTTTTTCCCGCCAACCTGTTTGCGGTTTGGCCGCAGCTTTAACACCGACCGCCAGGGTTGGAATGACCCCCCATATGTCTTCACAAATATAAGAGACTTTGACAAGAAAGAACAATTTGTGATTTCTGTTCCAAAAACTAAAGCAGATTTATGTATACGAAGCATTGGACGAATTCCAGTAGGGATAAGCGATTGTACCTTGATTTTAACTATTAAGGGTGTAAATAATATTAGTTTTACAGCTTCACATAATACATATTTTGTTTGTGGTAACTATGGATATTACCAACTACCTGTTGGGTGGTCAGGTGTGTGTTATGTATCTTTTCTATTACCCCCTGTGTTTTTGGCCCCTGCATCATATCACTGAGATTTTAAACTGATCAATGACATCGTTAAAAATAGATATAAAAAGGCAATAAGTACAAATGAGGTAGACCAAACGGATACTAGCCTGCAACAATATGTTGATTTTAATTTAGGGTTGTTCCCCTTTGTGGGTGCTGCGTTAAACAGTAGGAAAGTAAGACGATTGACTAGGGTTGTGGAAGCTGTTACTAATCAGGCAGCTCTGGCACTTGGGAATATTACTGAGGAGCTCCAAATTGCGAGGATTGTAGTGCTCCAAAATCGTATGGTACTAGATGTGTTATTAGCTGACCGAGGTGGTGCATGTCGCATCATCGGTAGTAGTTGCTGTGTTTTTATTCCCGATCACTCACCTTCAGTATATGATGCAATATCTAAATTGCATAAAATTGCTGCAGAAATCCACACAGAGACTGGTACTTGGACTTTTTCTGGATGGTTTTGGGCTCTTGTTTCCGCCTGGGGCTGGGAACTGCTGACTATCCTGTGTGTAATGATTGCAATATTTTTCACATGCTGTATCTGTATTCAGTGTGGTCCAATGTTCTGCTCCATGTGTATTACTGCTTGTATGCCTACCAAAAGAAATATTACAGAAATGAAAGCACAACATATGTTAGATAAGGAAATAGCTGAAATGATGAGCATAAATATACAAGATGAATATTTAGATTATCCTAGAAAGACGAATGTCTTCAGCTAATGCTGAAAGGGTCGTCTGTTGTAGTTTAGCAGCAATTAGATTAAGCATTAGCAGAAAACATCTTGTATTTAGTAACTATTGTGAACATTTCACGGAATCCATTTTGTGTTCATGGCAGCCATTTTCTCTGCCACATGCTGCCATGTGCTCACCATGTGCTCTGTCCTACCTTTCTGTTAACTACTCTTGAAAATCTGCCTAGTGACAAGTTATATTTAGCATCTCCCACTTTCGCACATGCTCAGTAAGGTCTGCAGCTGTAGCTCCTCCTACCTGTCGACTGTGCATTTCCACATGACCTTACATGTATGCAAGTCTTGCTTCTATAATCGTACCACCTCCTTTTAGCCCCTGCGTGGGTATAAATGGACCATGCTCTCTCAGTTCAGTGTGCTACTTCAAACATTACCGAAGGGTGCTGTTTGAACTGTAGTACCACCTCATGAGGTTAATAAACTTTGTCTTTTATTTCAGTTTCTGTGCCAACTTCTTCCTACATGGTCTGAGGACTTTGTGCAGAGAAAGATGAACCCCTTGCACTAGTAGGCCTTGCTGAGGCTAACTTCAACATGGGGGGTTGATGTTTAGAGTATTTAGTTAAATGTGATAGGTAAATTTAGCTTAAGGTAGTTAGGGCGAGTTGTTGGTAATGTGTAGTTAGGATAGGTTAGGTTAGTTAAGGTGTTTCTCCTAGTTTTATTATCCTTTTTTACTGTTAAATAAATATTTAGGTACTTCTTTACAGTATGTGTCATGTGCTTGGGGATCAGGGCCTTGGCATGGGTGAACAGTGTCAATTTAGTATTTGCATTTGTGTACCATCTTGCATCCAAATCCCATTATTGACATGGTTATTCACAATTCCTAATGTGCATTCACATTGGCAGCTACACCACAGCTACTTCTCAATGCATCTGCCATCCATTGCACCCACCGCTCAAGGTTACTACGGTTCCCAATGTGTTGTGAATTTTGGATGTGTGTTTTAAATCTGTCATCGTTTGAGACCTGATTTGGAATATTGGGCACTGTGGTACGTCTGCCTGCAACCAGATGTTCATGTGAACCCTGAAAAGCTGAATGATGTTTTAATCTTATGTAGTATTGTATACATAACTCACACCTATCATTTCTTACATTGTACTCCCAGGTTACATAAATGTCCATACACTTGTACACATCCATTCCTGCTGTATGGTGTGTGTGTGTGATGAAAGTTTATAGTCAGATGTCACATACATAAAGATTGTCTTGAAGGGAATTTTTAACACATTGATTTTCAGCTTAAACATACCATGAAGCTGACTTTTTCAGTCCAACACAGCATTTTACTCTTAGTTTTCAATTTACTTTAGAAATAAGTCTCAGGAAGCGCAGATGAAGATACAATCCAGACCCCAGGGCATAGTTATCAGCCCACAATCTTTCAACGCAGTTGTATTGACATTCTATGACCATTGACATGTGACATACATCACTAATCTCCTATACAGTTGATGTGTCACATCATACAGAGACAAAGTGGTTGTGTAAGTGCTATTTATTTGAAATTGCTGTAGTGCAATATTTACATAGTTCAGGATTTTTAGTCCATTAGTGTGACGCCTTCTATTGTGATGCTACACAAGTGCAATGGGACATGTCATTGGACATGCTGGGGTGAAGTGTCATACAGTGCAGAGGAACATGAATTGCCAATGAGGTAGTGAGAGACAATCAGAGAGCATAGTGCCAAGGTAAACAGTGTGCTGGAGAACAGTGCATGTGAGCAGCTGTTGCAAGACTGGCATGTTAACAAGCACAGGACCTAGGATATCATTGCCCATGTGGCATGGACTTGTGCTACCGGGTACTCTTACGGGTGAAGGTGGTCTGTTACACGTCTTCATCTTCTGATGTGTGTGTCATCTCCTCTGCCCTTGCTGGTGGTGGATTTTAGGGGCAACACACACTTCAGTGTTTGAAGACGTGAAGTCAGAAATCCCGGTAGCTGCCAACTGTGGGGCTATTAAGGTCAGTACTGCAGCAAGGAGGAACTGCTTGTTCTTAAGGATAGCAGCTACATCACTGTGGTAGGCAGCCAGGTCATCCCTGAGGGGGTCATGATTGCATTTGTGCACGCAGTGAAAGGTTTGGGGTGCGAGGTGTTGTGGCAACTCCCTTACTGCAAAGGTGAATTCCTTTACAGTTTGTTGTAGTCCTTGCAGGATGGATGTTAGCGCTTGCATGGCTGCTGCCTGTTCTGCAGATGACATCATGCACAAATGCATCCCTTCAAGGCTGGCTGCCATATTTTGCATCCCCACCCGCACCTCCTTGGCCAGCTCTGGCTGTACTCCAACTACAGTCCTCTCAAAGGTGGTACCAGTGTCCTCAGAGTCCTCAGCTCGGTTGGAGCTGGCAGGTCGTACAATTGGGGTGGTGGGTGGCTCCTCTGTGATGGCTGCTACTTTTGTGCTCCTCCTTGCAACCGAAGGTAGGGTCTGGAGGCTTCCAAGGACATCTTGGAGGGTCTGCTGGCTAATGTTTGTCAGCTTGACATCCATGTCATCAGGGAAGTCCAGGTCAGGCATATATCCCAGGAGAGCCATCGTCCTCTGCAATGAGATATTGTACAATTAGTGTGTCTGTGTTGTGGCATTTGTAATGTGACGTTCCTGACTTCCTATAAGTTGTACATTTTGATCTTGGTCCCTGTTCATTGTTACTGTCATTAATATTAGCATTATCCCAGTCCTATGCCCCACCTGCATGTCACATGTACTGTAGTGTGGGCAGTTTGGGGAATGTCTGTGTCACATCCTCTAGGTGTAGGTTCTGCCCTAATTGTATGTTGCCATCTTATTGTACTACTCAACCCTCCGTCTACTTCCATTATTATGGTGTGGCCTTGCACTGGCTGTGGGTGTTCTGATGGCACTTGCACCACATTTAACAATCTGGAACTGACCCAGTCTCTGATATTTCACATCTACCGATATGTTGCTGAGACCTAGCATATACCATGTATAGCATTGGCATGGCACGATACGGGTGTCAGCACTGGTAGTGTGTAATGTTGATGTTGGGGAATGTGTGCTACATTGGATTGCACTGATGGTCCTAGCAGTGTTCCATTTCTTCTTATGACTGTGCGGGTGTGTTTCACTAGCTAGAAACATATGTCCTCCCCTTCAATGCTGTTGTCTTAGCACTATGACACTTGAGATGTTGCATGGTGGCATTGCAGCTATTGTAACACAGGCACAGGGTAGACCCTGACATGTGCAGCATGGGTATGACATTACTGCTGTGTACCTCATAATGTTAATTACAATAACTGGTGTTTGTAGCGCCTATAGACATGAGCATTTGACAGGATTTGCATATTTGTATTAATTACAGGGGATTGATAACGTTGTCACCCTGAACCCTCTATTTTGGGTGTGTTTGATCCATGGGCATGTAACTGCCATTGGCTACTTGACCTGCACACAGAGCAGAGGTGGTGATGGCAACTGTTGTAACTGTAAATACCACTTGCAGATATGGCCTGAGACTGGAATTTGAGCCCTAGTTCATGTATCGACAATACCAGCTATCGTGTGACAGCAGACCAGTTTTACATTGTATTCTACCCTCCTGGACTGGCTTTGCCTTTCCAACATCATTGGCACGGCGGAGTACCCCGATGCAAAGGTTGTTGGAGTAGTGTTGTGCTGTGCCCCAGGTTTCCCCTGCACAGCCCATGTACCCGTGCCGTGCCCCTTTGCCCTTTCCACTACCTGATTATCATGGCTGACATGCATTGTGTAGGAGGTATGTCCCTCACCCTGCTTGAAGTTAACAATTAGGCTTTTTTGTTCCCCATGCCACTTACCCTGCATCTGTGTTGTATCCTGGTAGTCTGCACCGTCCTGTCCTTGAAACCCTGTGATCATCTCCTCAGGGATGACGGCTGCCACCATCTCCTCCATGTGGTCCAGGGCCTCCTGCGGTGCTGGACTCCCACCTCCAGTCTGCAGTGCTGCCTTCCTATTCCTTGCCATCTTTTCCTTGGTCCTGAGCTTGCAGTCATGCCAGCGTTTCTTGCACTCGATGACTGTTCTCCGTACTTCTGCCACACTGTTGATCTTATCGACAATTTGTTGCCAAATTGCCTCTCTCCTTCCAATTGGTAATTTAGATGTGACAAAAAGTTCATGCTGGTGTTCCGTTACCTCTTTCACCAGTATTTCCTGTTCCTCTGCACTGAACCAACACTCCCTTTTCTTCTTCTCCCTCTCCTGTGTCTTGCATGGGTCCTCCTGGTTCCAGGTCGGTTGTCATCTTCCCGGGGTCTCTCATGGCTTCTGGAATCCATTTTGGGGCACCTTTGAACATTTTGCTGTGTTTGCTCCGCTTTTTGGTGCTATTGCGGCAAAAAAAGGCGCGTATCTGGTTTGCGGCATCGTAAACCGGATTAAATTCATTTTTGCCACATTAATGTCATTTTTCTTTACGACGTGGCGCAATGGTTTGAGCCAAAAAAAAATGACTCTAACCCGTAGTTTGCACCGCCGAGAGTCAAAGTATAAATTTGACGCCCGGGTGGCTCTAAGAAATGGCGTTAAACTTTTTGACGCAAAACTGCGTTGGTGCAGTTTTGCATCAGAAAGTATAAATATGCCCCCAAGTGTCTCAGTGTGATCACGTCCAGGGCTATACCTGAATTTCTAAAAAATTATTTTTCAGAGAAGGGATTCCTAAAGTCGTTGTGACAGACAATAGCCTTCAATTCATTTTGCCATAGATGAACGAGATTTTGGATGAGTTAGGTAGTGATCATCAGCACACTGCATACTATAATACTCAAGTCAATGGCCTACTGGAAGTAATGAACAAGATGGTAAAGTGCTGTTTGTAATCAGCACTACATTGTAGATAATCCCTTACTGACATGGTGAGCAAACCTATGTGAGCGCACAGAATTACTCTTCTTATGACCGTAATTTCACTCTTTGAAAATTGAAGATACCAGAAAGTGGGGCAAAATTATCTTCCAGTTAGTTACCAGGTAGCAATAGCAACAGAATAAAAGAAGGCGTGAACAGAGATTTGAAAGTTGACCAGGAAGTAGTTAAGAAACCAAAAGGCATAAAGTGCAAATTGTGGACTTCTGGTTGTGCTAGGTCAGGACATAGTCACAAGTTCGGGCTGACCATGATGGATTATAGGGTAGCTTTACCTGGTGTTGAACTACATAGCTTCAAATAAAAGAAGAAGATTCACACGTGGATTTTGTGGCAGGAAATGTAACTGATAGCAATTAGAATGGCCCAAAGCTTCTGAATATGATTAATAGGCAGTTACTAATGTCTTGAATGCATGTCATCTGTCAAAATGTGGTTAATCTCCATCAGCAAACCCTTATATTCACCAACCATATTTAGAGGTGGGTACATTACAGGGTGTTTGACCTTAGAGTCTGAGCTTACATCCCATCTTAACCTGATGGCCTGTCTGCCACTGGCCACCAGGTAACAGTGATGGTGACCCACCCTTTCTAGGGCAGAGTGGCTGTCACTGGATTTCCCTGATGAGACTACCATGCTAGACACAGTAGTCATGGGCAGGGAAAACCTACAACTAGTCGGGTGCATAGGCAAAAACTCCAAACACTTCCTGGCCAGTCTTTTTGTTCTACTGAAACAAACTCTTGCCAGCGGACCACAAAGATCAAAGTACCCACTCTGAATACTACTTTGCCTGCAATGTGTGTGCCAGTGCAGTGAGATCACCATCGGGTGGAAGGGATCTCTATATATGATGGGGAGGCCCATGTTGGCTTGTCAGACTGGCAATACAACTACTAAATGAGGTCCTAAATCTTCAGTAAAGCAAGGTTAAAACTGACAGCAGTGAAATACAAGGCTCCTTAACAAATAGGCCAAATAGACCCATACAGAAAAAGTTGATAGCCTAAGTGTGGTGGCCTGGATTCTACTCTCTTCTATACATTATGGGACAACCCAGTGATTACGATATACATATAGCAGGTTCACTGGGCTACATGTAAATAAGACCCATAAGCCTTACCTATGGGGACTCTCTGTTTTGTCTACAAAAAAATAAGAAAGAGGGTGGCAACTCTTATCGTAATTTTGGACAAAAGAAAAACAGCCATGAGATAGCTGAGTACAGGTGTCCCACAACTGAATCGGATGTTAAGCGATGTTGTAGAGTAATCGAATGAAAGAATAAATTATCTGCTTTTCAGGACTTTCGGGTGAGGCCAAATATAGGAAAGCGGATAATACGCACACTAAGATGCCAATCACGGCAGCATTACCATAATTAAATTAATATGCTTGCATTTATCTCTTGAAAGAAAAAAAAAAAGTACAAATTCACTACCAATCCTAACAGCAGGCCGGGTGGGAGGATTTTCCAGCAGCCTAAAATATGTGTGATAAACATTTCGTCTGTGTTACAAATTCTGCTAGTAAAGTGGTTATGTGTGTACATTAACATGATTTTACACCCATCGTTTCCGTATCATTATGGAATTTTTCCATCAAGTTTCCAGTCGATGACTTGATCTTTTGAGGCTGCCTAGAATTGATGATGCTCTTGTTTTTCTTTTTTGTTTGCTTTAGTAGCCTCTGGAAGAGCTCAAGTGAAGTGGCATAGAGATCACATGATAAGAGGATGATATCGTCCAATCGCGTATATAATTACAAGCTATGTAGGATTTAATAACTGCCAATGCGTCCACTGTTTTTTTTAATGCACAAGTTAGCATTGGTCAAGTGAAAACACTTTTTGTATACTAAATTCAGTGTATTTGGAAAATCCATTCTATTATAATAAACATGTCTTGAGAGCGCCCCCGAAGGGCAAAGATTCCTCCCATATTTTTAACTGCTCTGGCACTGTGTCACACAGGTTACTTTGCCAATATGGGAATGTCTTCCATCCTGCATTTGTGTATTTTCTTCTAAAAAAAATATTAGCAATAGCGCACAGGCTTCTACAAGAATTATTCATCAGGGAATGTTTTTATAATTGTAAACTGTGCACCAATATCAATGTATTGTATTTCATCGTAACTCATCAGCCACAACGTGACTTTTTTAGAGTTGGGTAAAATGTGTGCCGGGTAATCAACATTAATTGCTATCCTAGTTTCAGAAATCTTCAAGCGCTTTATCTTTTTATCATGGTTTATGATCACCCAAGATAGATGGAATTACTGTAATCTTCTTTCGCCCCTACCATTTTCTTTGCTATGGGGCCTCGGTGACGCTAATATGTCTATATACTCCTTTTGTAGCAGTGGTAGGTCTCTCCTCAAGAGCGATGCATGGCAATTATAATTCTTCAAGTTCGATAGTCAAAAACGTTATGCATTTTTAGTTGCAACTCAATATTTCCTACTCTGAGTGTTGCCAAAGTAAATGTGAAAGATGACAAAAGTGGCTTAAACAAGATAATTGAGTGTGACATAACAATTCAAGAGCAGGAGGGATAGACAAGAGCCCTGTGAAGTTTCCACCATTTCTGGGTTTGAGTTTTCCAGTTTGATTTCTAGCATTCCTATCTCATAGAAATATCTATACCAGTTTTCCATTGCCTCCAACATCCCTAGCATCTTTCGGATTCTCCTCGTCAATGGAGGATGCATGAGACTGCCAAAATAGCTGACATCTTCAATACCCTAGGCAGTACTATTGACCACTCCCTTGATTTTGCCTACTAAAGATTGTACTGGAGAAGGACGGTTTCAGTGCTTCAGCATGGCATGAACTCCGAGTGACGTTTACCCAGATAACATTGTTAGCTTATGCTTGACAGATAGCATGAAAGGAATGTTATTTATTGAGCAGTAGTTTTTTTTGTTTTTGTTCAGGGACACATTTTTGAATAATAATGTATTACATGAATTTGTGTATTTGGCTAAAATTGTGTAAGATTAGCAGACTTCAATGTTATAGTTTCAATAAGATTCAATCAACTTTCGGATCTGTTTCACTGTTAGTTGCTTTCTTTTTAATATGACTTAATTCAAATTTTATGACCTCATGATCAATCGTATCAATTTCTGCGTTATGGACCATATGAGTCTCAAGGCTCAAGGTAACAATCCAATTTGACACATGCCCTTTTTAGAAGGTCAGGTGAAGTGAGTATGGAATGCATTGCAGGATTAGAGGCATGCTATACTATGTAGGAATGATTAACCAAATTACTGCATTTTGGATGTTGCATCAACTGCTATTAAGTACTTGTGTTATGCCGCTGGACAACTGGTTACTGCACTCATTACGAGTTGGCCACTATCAGGTGTGATAATTAGATTAAAAATATCACAAAGAGGTTCAGTGAGGGGTCTGGCCTGCGCAGTCAACATGGCAGACAACTAAACCAAGTGCTCCTGGCGAGAAGCTCCTCCATCTGTCACACATCCTCTTCACCAGGCGAGAGGCACTGGCCAGAGGAGGGAGACAGGCACCCAAGGATTCCACATGGCACGGTCTGGGCATGGGGTCCCCCATAGGTGACTGATCATGATGACATGGCTTGTGAGGCCTCCACCACCTGTCGAGATCTCCGGCGAGAGCTGTGACTGCTGAGTATCACCTCACCTAGCAAACACTGCTGGTGGCATCCCAGCCACTTTTGGCCAAAATCTACCAGACATGTGCTCCTCTTTGCCTCAGGCCTGCCTAGGCTGTACATGGAGGCCTTAGATGCAGGGAATCTCCCGACCACACTCAGAGAGGCATTTCTGGTCTCCTTATTGAAGCCAGGATGGACCCCACTGACGTGGCCTTATATTGCCCTATTTTCATACCTAATATGGATTACAAAATTCTCAGTAAAATTTCGGCCTCTTCCATCCAGCTGGTACTCCCTTACCTGGTTCATACAGGCCAAAACGGTTTTGTTCCACACAGGAATATCTCTCTAAACATCTGCCGCCTCTTTGCACTAATGGAAGCTCCCTGGCATCCTGGCCTCAAGCGACAGTTCCAGTGCTGGAGATGCATAACGCCTTTAAAACTCTCCAATGGGGTTACTTATTACAGGTACAGCTCTCACTAATTGTCACCTGACTACATTGATAAAAGGGCCCACCAGTTGTGTAACAAAGGCCCCCACAGCCCCTACAGTGTGGGGAGGCCCTCAGCTCCAGGATGCCCCCTCAGCACAGTACATAGTGCAGGGGTGGCCGACCCCTGAATAAGCCAAAGCGCCCCCTCCAGGTACTTTGCAGGGAGCCCCTGAAGTTTTTTTGAACCAGGTGTCACCTGGGGAAAACACAACTACTCTTGTATGACCTATTTTCTACAACTATGTTGTTCCTTGTGCACCTACTTTTTAACAGAATAGCACCTGGGTCCTGTAATTTGGCTGTGTTTTGTTTGCACTTTGAAATGACGTTTTATTTTTAAAAAACAGGAGATTTGTTTTTATTGAATGAAATAATTTTTCATATCACAAGATTTTGGGAAATGACAATTGGATTTTGATGCTTACCATACCAACATCTGTATGTTCCTTTGAATACCAGGCATTTCTCCTCTGAAAAATATTGTTAGATTTCACCTTCCAATATTTATTTAAAAAATTGTAATGGTGGTTTAGTCTCTTTAAGGGTGGTTTGGATTTCTCACATGTTGAATCTTGAATTACTAGTGCAGCACAGAGTGGAATTATCTGCCGTGTGACCAGATGAAGTTCTATAGAGCCTGTTTTGGAAAAAGTACCACTCTAAAAAGATGCTATTTGAATGGACCCGATTTAGTGGTTAATTCATTTACCACATCATTCAGAATATTGAAGTTTAAATATTTAAAAGCATATTATTAGTAGTCTCATACACAAATTTGAAATGTCCTAAAGCCCTCATTACCAGCATTTCATATTAAAATTATGAGTTTTATGATAAATATTGGTGATCAAACCTACTGATATTTATTTGGAAATTTTGGAGCATGCAAACTTTGATGCACAAATTTGTGATAGGCGATAATGATCGCACCTGAAAAATCTCAAACACTTTGGGCTTCATTACGAGTTCGGGGGTCTGAGGACCACCATTTTGGCGGTGGTGGTCAGACTGCCAAATTATGGCTTTACTGGTGATGCAAACAGAACACAGCCAAAGCACTGCCGGCACCACCAGTGGGGTCAGACCACCACAGATGATTAAAGGCACCAGCAGGCCGCCAGAGCCAAGGTTCTGTCTGACTTATTACAAGGCTGTACACCACCAACATTATCCCCATGGTCAGGCCACGGAAACCTAGGCGGAAATGAACTGGATAAAAGGAGACACTCACCTCTGGGAAGCCATACTTGTCCCAAACCCCAATGGAACCACAACTAGACGTCATGCTCCTGTTCACTGAAAGAAAATGGAATCTTCACTGCCACCGCCGACAGCAACCACAAGTACACACACTCACCTGTTACAGTTCTATATTGTGACAATTTTGTACAGTTACGTAACATACTATAGGGAGGGGGTTGCAAGGGCTAAATTCACATGTAACAGTACACTAACACGTTCACCAACACATACACGCACATGTACACCAGCACACACACTGCAGCCAGCACACATACACACCACACATCAAGAAAACACATTTAGGGACAACCATACAGCACAGGCCCAGTCTCCCACAATCCCACATAACATACTAACATGTCACAAAAACACCACAGCCACAACATCGGTCAAGGGTGTCAAGCACTCACAACCGACACTGGCCAGTGACTCCTCATACATACAACACAATGTACAACCAACAGGGAAGAAACACACTGTAAGGGGGTTCTTGGGGCCAGGCCGGAGACATTAATGATGTCACTGAGTCACTGCAATGTTTTAGGATGCTTTTATTAGATGTTTTAGATTTTCTTTCTTGTTCACATATGCTAATTCTGTCTCTTGAAGGATTTATGTTCTCCCTGTTGTTCTAGGTCTCTCCTCTTCCTCTCTTCTTCTTCTTTCCTGCTCTTCTGTTCTATTTCTTCTGGTTGACTAAGTTCCTTTCCTTTGCTTCTTCTCTGTTCTAGGCTTGACTCCCCATGGTATAGATCACCGTCGTCGGGTCCAGGAAGCAAAACAAAAGCAAGGGACAAGGTAAGTGGTCTTCTTTTCTTTTTTCTGTGAATAGGAGGTTAGGGAGTGTGGGGGTGGGGGAAACAACACTCAGCGAGTGCCTATAGTGATCAATAACCTCTGTGAAGATATTCTCCTCTTGTGCAAACAACAAAAAAATAACAAATATCAGTTCTCTAGGTTGGTCAACCCCTTTTTGTCAGACTTAAAGGGGAGTTTTTATTGCGTGAAAACTCAGTGGATGTTAGTATACAGGGGAGGTGGAGAAACAATCTACAAAAAAAAAAAAAACGAAATGGAGGAGATACTAAAGGGATCCTGTTCTCCCTTTACTTCTTTCCTCTTCTTTTCTCCCCACCCCCTTCTTTACCACCAGTACCCTGTAGGGTTAGAAAAGCAGGCACGTACCTGCGTAAGCCACGTCCCTCCAGGGACGTGGCAGGTGCTGTGGTTTTGCATCCTGACCTTCGGTGGTGTTTCTTCCCGAGGGAGTTTCCCCGACTCCCTTCTTTCACTTCCGCGCGTCTCTGGTGCCCTTCTACTCGTGTTTTTCTCCTCGTCTTCCTAGTCTTCTTTGTCTTCTTCCCCGGCTCGTCTGTCTTCAGTGTTTGTTGTTCTTTTAACCTGGATGTCTGGGTTATAGCAAGGCATTTCCTTTTCCTTGTTGTCGATGGTGCCCCGGGGTACCTTGTTGCTGGTCCCGGGGCATCAACATGTAACAGGGTTGCATGGATCCTGTTACACACACACTATCACACAATAATACAACTTAGCAATCAACACGCACATAACACACACACAGCACATCATGTCTATCATATCAGTCACAATACACGTACACTCACACAGGTAAAGCACACAAAGCCACACAGCACAACAACAAACAAAAGTCAACACAAAGACCACACAATACCATCACTACAACATGTCTGCAATAAACACATGGCCATCACACAACACACACCCCATCCTGGGGGACAGAAGCACTGCACCCCCCCCCCACACATAATGCTCAAACCATACAGGAACCAAAAGCACCACACACACAAATACTCACACACAACCAATCACTCAAAACTTGGAAAGGAAAAGCAGGATAAATATGTAACCAGTAAACCAACAACTGGTTGATCTGAATATATTGTAATGAATATGAATAAGAAAAGTTCACGGCCGTTGGGCAGTTCAATATAATTACAAAGTGGTGCGAGAAAGGCACTATGTGGTGCCCCCAACTTGACTGCCATGTAACCTCCACAAGTAGAGGCATCAAGGGGGCAGGCAAGTACCTCAGGGATGATCTGGGAGGGGTGGTGGTGGGGGGGGTATCTGAAATATGGTATATGTGTACCATATTTGTGTGACATGCTAAGAATTTGATTGTCGCATAGTCTGTCAGTGACATGCTTCTCCATTTTCAATACATGATAGAGGAACGGGCATGTGATTGCAATAGTAAGGCATTATTTGCCCAACTATGTCCTGTGTACAACGCTGTAACAATTTCATGTGGCATTTTATAGCATTATATGTGACATAGGTGTAATCATACTTAAGCTGTATAGAATGAGTGTTATCCTTATATTCTAATTTGCACCCACATAGTTACCCTGGCATGAGAGGAGCGAGAGAATCTCCAGTGCACCTTACATTGGCAGACCTGCAGACCATGGAGGAGAAACATGTGATACAGATCTACCTCCTGGATAGGCATACAATCATGGATCTATGTCGTCAGTTGGAGCCAGACCCAATGTCTGCCTTTCGTAATCCCTATAGCATACCACCCATTAGACACGTTATATCAGTACTGTACTTCCTGGCCACAGGCTCCTTTCAAAAGACAGTGGCCCTAACTGCAGGGATGTCTCAGCCTATGTTCAACCTGGTCTTGAAGGCTGTTATGTCTGCATTGTTGAAACACCTTGACAGCCACATGTGAAGGCTGATTTTTATGCTTTGGGACACATTCCACATGAGGTTGGAGCCATAGATGACACCCATGTAACCTTGGTTCCCCCAAATGTCAATGAACAGGTTTACAGAAACAAGAAAAACTTCCACCCCCATTAATGTCCAAGTGGTCTGTTTGGCTGACCTCCACATTTCACAAGATTGTGCAAGGTACCCGGGTCAGTCTATGATCCCTTCATCATACGGAACAGCAATATCCCACTTCTGATGACGAGACAATACACAGAGGAGGCCTGTCTGGTTTGTATGTCACATATGTCATGTGTGTCTGTAACATTTATCGGCTACCAAATGTGTGGATGTCCATTTCTTATGTTTGTCTTTCTAAGCTCTACCTTACAGGGGACTCAGGTTGCCCAACCACGCCTGGGGAAGTCCACTTCAGTTGGTCCCACGGAGGGACAAGGTGTGTTGTGAAGCAGACTTTTGGGCTCCTCAAGGCAAGATTCCGTTGCATTGATAAGTGTGGTAGAGCCCTCCTCCACTCACCCACCAAAGTATGTCAAATTATTGTGGCCTGCTATGTGCTCCACAACCTCACCCGGAGACGTCAAATCCCGCTTATACTAGATATGGGGAAGCCAGCAATTCCTGTGGGTTATAATGTAGATTTGTCAAGTGAGTATGAGTATGATGAGGATGAAGCTAGAGATATAAGGGCTGATCTCATCATGCAGTACTTCACCTGACTTTAGGTATGGGATGTTTCATAATTTAAGAAATTCAGTGAGGTATTGGTGAGGATGGGAATGCTTGATAATGGTCTTAGTATGACCATCAGAGAGGTCATAAGTAGCTTCAAAGCCCATGACATAGATGTCCATGCAGAATATTACATGGAATAGTGTGTAGCTTTTTAACCAATATATTCTACGTTTCTCACAATGCATAGTCAGAGTTACCATTGTACATAGGAATTGGAGTGTTTTGTTTCAATGCGGAGTACACCTTATGCTTGACATTCATATTTTGCAGATTGCTTCACAAGGTCATCCTCGTTTGGTAATATCAAACAGTGTCACAGACCGGTGGGATTTACAGACTGATACGTGAGGTGGACATGGATTGAACCGGGTACTGTTAGACATGAGATCTATGCCCAGACTGTCTGAACAGTGGGATGGTACTTTCCTATTCTTCACTATAGACCTGTTTTCTTTGGGGGATGTGCCCAATGCTGCCATGTCTGTGGTCATATGTCTTTGACACATGTCATCCTGTGATATCTGTACCCTCATCCATCAGAATGGTTTGTGTTGGTAAAAACTAACTTGTATGTAGATGCCAGTGAGGTTTCCTCACTGCAGGCCACCGTGCATGTGTATCAAGACTGACATAGGTGACTAGCATGCCAACTGATACCTGACCATAGTAACTGGAGGGTTCCATGACTGGGGGGCATTTGTACTGACCTCTGTCTGTTACATGGGGTATGTTCATTTGGGATCTATGGTATGGATATGTAATAAGGCTTTGGCTGATGATTCATTGAACCAATATGTTTGCCTATTCAGACAGGGAAAGACTGATATGAACCTATCTTCAGAAGTCTGTGGGGTGCTAGTGATTGACACCTATGCTGTAATACTGAAGTGAGCAGCAATACTTCACAGTGAGATCATTGGCATTCTCTCAACCTATATGTGAGGAAGTTCAATAACAGTGATTAGAGTTATGTCTATCATATGTAGGCACTGCAAAATCTAGCCTGATTAAACCGAAAATGTGGGATGGCCCTTAACAAATGTTTTACATTGGAGAGAATGTTTTTTGTGCAAGAGGTGTTATAGATGACAGTGAAATATGGTTAATAAATGACTCTCATACATGATCTGTGGTTATGTTTCATTTATTGAGAAGTGCACAGCAAAATGAATGAACTGGATCCAATATAACACAAAGTAAACTGAAGGGTTCAGTCATGGTGGAAGAAACCATCAGGGTAGCTGCTACAACATTTGGAGACACAAGTCCAGTGTCCTTGTACCATAGGAAAATGGAGATAGGTTTCAGAGCAGTCAACAGGGTGTAATTGTGCCACACAAGGGGAACCAGTTAGTAGAGGTTCACTTCCTGGAAGTAGATTTGGTCTTGGCATCTGCTTCTCCTGGATGTTTGAGGGGACATCCATGTTTTTGGGGGGTTCTTCAGCTACAGAGGCAGGGGTGTCTGAGACATTTCCTTCCCCTAGCAGGGGCTCCATTCCACTGGGAACCACGGATATAGAGGGGGCTAATGTTTAATTGCTAGTGGAAGGGTATAGCTGTTGGGTGAAAAACCTACTCAGGGTGGTATTCATGTCTCTCAGCACCCATGCAATGGAAGCCAAGTGGGCATTTTGAGACACCCACTTGACTTCCTGGCGGTTGTCCCTCTGCAGCTGCTTGATCTCCCCCATCATGGTAAGTACCTGGCCGGTCACGCCTTGGAATTGCTGGTAAGCTCCAAAGACTTGGGAGATGGTGTATTGGCCAGTGTTTACCCTATCCTCTCACCCACGACATCCTTCCCACATACCCTACCCCCATGTGCTTGTGCCCCTGGCATTAAGTTGGCCCACTCCCACTGATGCCAGGTCCATCATTGTCTGGGTTTATGGCAGGAGACTCAGGTACCTGTACCAGGGGGCACAAGATGGTAGACACTGTCCTTGGAACCCAGGAGTGGGGGCGAATGGTTGCCTGTGATGTTGAAGCAACAGGGCAGGGAGGAGTCACTGCGGACAGAGTTCGGTTGACAGTTGTTGACTGACCAGGTGTCCCAGATGAGCCAGCTTTGTCCTCAATGCCCACACACCAAGTGGTGAATTCCTCACTAAGGCTTTCATCCAGATGGGTAGTGACAGTCTCTGGTGTCCTTTCCATGGTGAAATAAAACAAATTCCCCCAAGGGAAAATAATGCTATCACCCCACACACTCACAATCAATGAATCTCTCAAATGATCATTCTCAAAACAAAGAAATCTACAGATATATATTTTTAATATAATCCCAAATCAAAACCCGATATCATAATAATCACAAATCAAAACCATCCATAAAACGAATCAGATCCAATAAAAGGGAGACAAAAAGAAGACATCTACAATAGTTTATTAAAATTAAACTGTCCCAATTGTGGTAGACATAGCCCAATCGATTGCTGTCATCAATCCTTATTCAATACCAGCCTCCTCCTGTGGGTCCAGTGATAAAATATAGCGTTGACGCATTTTGGTGGGCTTTCAAACCTTTTCACCACCTTCTTCTGGACTAGCTAATATGCTCCCAACACTTATTAAATCAGGCCTAAATAAACCAACACAAAAAATATATATATATGTCTATGTACACACACTTCAACATATCACAAAAAAAAACAATCCCTCTTAAAACCACCCCAATCTAAACATTCTATTCCCCAGATACAACCCCCAAAGTTTAGTTACATACCTAGATTCCTTTTATATCCATTGTCAATAGGAGAGATTTCATTGCCTACATTCAAAACCACTCAATACGAAAAAGGTATATGTATAAATAAATACATATATGTATTAAAAATATATATACCTGTATAAAAAAAATATCATTAAGTATATTAAAATATATTTTTTTTAAACCTGCTTTATAAAAAACGTTCACCTTTTCCCCAATACTCACCTCCATTGATACCAAATCAACTCATCCAAACCGATCCAAATATTAGCATAAATACTTTCCTTGATTTCCCACAGTCTTTTGGAAAGGTATTTCTACACAGGCAAAATAAAGATCCATTAAAGAATTGCTCCTCACTTAGAGTGGACCCTCATCAAATCACCACATGATATCCAAAATGGTGTCCAATGTTCCTTATCCAATCCATCCACAACTTATTGGTTATTACCCTCAAAAGTACATATAATGTGTGAGACATATCACAGTAAAATAAAAGAACAATCAAATTCATGCGCATCATGCAGTCTCAAGTTCTATGCATATGAAAAATAAGTCACAAAAGTTTTTTTTTAAACATAAAATGTGAGATTAGTGTTGAACTTATAATGTCCATGGAACTTACCATGGAATCCACATGTCCTATAATATAATGAACAAGGACTATTTCTCAACCTTAATTCTACAATAAAAATCAAAAAATATAATAAAAATTAATGCATAAAAATTAAAAGCTGCCTTTAAACCCTTCTTACTATTTAGCCTTTCCTAATAAAAGATAATAAAATCCCTATTCTCATCCAACACTAATGTCATCCCTCGCTATTTCACCCAGACTAATGATGACCATTTTAATACCAACATTCCTAACTCTCATTAACTTTATCCTATAGTTCCCTACATATTGCCTTCAAAATAATAAAATGTATTTTTAAAAACTCTTATCCCTCCCCTATCTTTGTCACAGCAGATAAAATGATACCATATAAAAATACTTTACTTTATGGTGCTTATTTCACAATATCTGTTCATTTATATATCAGGTAAAATAAAATACCCCCTTTAGTCTGCCCAAAACCCTTATCTTACTGATAAAACGGTGTTGCAGAGCTTAATTCTCTTCTTCTTTCAGTTTATCATTAAAGGACCCGACTCCTATATATACAAAATACCCACCATCAGGTGTGGACTCGGGAGCACAATTGCTTCCCTTTCTTCAGAGTTCACTTTCTGTTTAGACAAAGTGAACGACTAGACCGCACCTACTCTGTCTCAATGCGAGTGTCATCTTGGAATCACGTGTCCATTCGAAATAATTGTATTCTCCTAAATCATGGCAAAATCGCCGAACAGCAGCCTCCTTAGAGGCTGGTAACAATTATCCGAATCTACTATATTTACAGCCATTCTAACAGGAAATTAATTAAAGGGAAACAACATTCTCCTAAAAGGCTGCTAAATTATGCCACAATCAAATATATAAAATCATCAAAAGCCAATACTAAATAGAAAAAAAAAATGTCTTTAAAACCAACTACTTCCATCTATAAAATGATCCTAACCAATGGATCTCCCTAATCTATTATATACCACTGAACAATCTATGTAAAACCTACTAAACCAATCTCCAGTCTCCTTCTAAACCACTATTAACTCAACACCTCCCCATAAGCATGGTGACAGTGGCTAGGTTACCTGTAGGAGAAGTGGAACGCACAGTTACTGAAAGTAATGCAACAAGTAATATCATAGTTTGACTGCTAGACATGCTATTTGACATGCACACAAAGCCTTCATACGATCCCCAGATATGACAATGACACCTGTTTTCACATCTGGCTTCGTGCTATATGGGACACATAGATTATAAATTGCATACACCTTGCTACAAGATGTTGATGTATCTTGGTGGTTAGTTGACTGTTCATTGATTCATAACTTGTCTGAATAATGCCTTGACATAGTTAAGTCAGCCCCCAGTTGTACAGCATAATTGAGTCAACTAACAGCTGCTCAATGTACTATGGTAACAGAGCTGGTCAACAGTATAGGTTTGACCATTATACCTGGGCCTCTGTATGGGTGTATTGCAAGCACATCCAGCTTCCTATATTGGTGCCCCCACCAGATGAGTACCTGACATTGTTTGGAAAGTGATTTAAAAGCTAGTCTGGTAGGGGACACATATGTAGCTGTGTGCTGCTTGTAATAGAAATGTCAGATGGCCATGGCATTGATGTTATTGCCATGGAGTGTAAATTAGTGGAGAATTCAGGTGGGTTGGATTGATTGTTAGTGTGACATGAAAGGCTATTTAAGTTGTAGGTCACTGTCTGTTCTGGTTTTCTTACTGGTGGAACAGTGCCTGTACTACCCATGCCAATCACAGACAGTGTGCCCCCAGGTGAGTTTAGTTGACGTGTGGTATGCCAGAGGGGCGTATGTGGACATTTGGACACAGGGGTGCTGAGTGGGTTGCCTGTTAATATGTCTTATGGTGATCAGTGCGCATGCAAGACATAGGGGGTTATTACAACTTTGGAGGAGGTGTTAATCCGTCCCAAAAGTGACGGTAAAGTGACGGATATACCACCAGCCGTATTACGAGCCCATTATATCCAATGGAACTCGTAATACGGCTGGTGGTATATCCGTCACTTTACCGTCAATTTTGGGATGGATTAACACCTCCTCCAAAGTTATAATAACCCCCATAACGTTTTGGTGACATTATTAGTGTAGCGACGTACCAGACTTCACTCCCCCTGGTATTTTGTCAGGTCCTCAGGATGCAGGATGTCCAAGACCTTCTCATGTCCAAGACCTTCTCCTCCCATGATGTGAACATTAGGGAAAGAGGTGTGGGTCCACCGCCAGTTTTGAGGATTGCCAGCTGGTGCCTGGCAGCCATGGAATGCACCTTCCCCCTGAGGTCATTCCACCTCTTCCTGATGTCCTCCCTTGTGCGTGCATAGTTGCTTATAGAATTCACGCTGTCGACCAGTCTTTGCCACAACTCCATTTTCCTAGCTATAGATGTTTGCTGGACTTTTTCCCCAAATATGTGTGGCTCCACTCTTATGATTTCATCCACTATGACCCTCAATTCATCATCTGTGAAAAAGGAATGTTTTTGAGGGGGCATGGTAGTGGTGGACGAGACGGTAAGGAAGAAAAAAAAAACTAAGAAAAATCAATTGGTGATGAGGTATGGGTGCTGTGATACGAGTAGTTGACTGTGGTGTTGAATGTGTGGGATACTAATGTATGTGTTGGGCGTGTTGTGCAGGTGTGTCTAGCCTATGGTCACTCTTTTTTTTTTGTGCGGTCTCTATCTGTCCTCTATCTGTCAGTGTATGGCATTCAGGTTGCAAAGGATGGGGTGAGTAGGTGGGCCAAGTGTGTGAATGTGTGTCAGGTGTGGTGTCTTCAAACTATCCAATGTGGTATGATGTATTACTGATGTGACCGTTGAATGCCACTGTTCACACTGCCATTGGTTTTCTGCCATGAAAGAAACGTTCTCGTGATTTATGGGATGTAATAAGATCTGAGATTTTTGGCGGGCTGGCGGTGCTGGTGGTGGGACCTCCTCTCTCCTGCCCTACAGTGTCCAGGCAGTTTCCAATTCCGATTTTTGCTGTGTGAGTCTTAATACGGGGTTGGATTAACGCCAGCATGGCAGTCTTTTGGCAGCCGCCACCATGGTGGTTTTGCCAAGAGACCACCAAACTCCTAATGATGCCCTTTGTTGTTGTTTATATTGGATGGAATCATTTGTGCACTCCATAGTGGCCAACTCATAATCAGTGCCTTAGTATTTTGTTACACAGTATTAATGCCCGTGATATTATCAAGAAAAGGAAGAGTAGAATTTGAGTTTGTTTAAGCTCTTGTGTGCAATAACACATTATAGAATACACAGTTCAAAAATAATTTTCAAATGAATGAGTGTTAGTGCTCAAAACTTAAAGAGGCCCACAGCCAGTGCAATCAAATGTTGGCAGCAGAATTCCAAAACCATGTAGTCATTAGTTACCCTCAGGCCTCTTTAATCCACTACGAGGCACTCCATCCCCCCTTATGTCACCCTTGTAGGTTCCTGCTCTCTTCCATTGTGAAAGTGTTTCCGTCTATCTCTTCCCCCGTCTTTCTAAGTTGTGTGTTGTTTCTCTTTTTCTCGCGGAAAATGTCTGATGCGGGAAAATAACTGCGGGTCAACAAAAATGAGTGCCAGTGGCTACATCAGCAATCACCGGCTTAAATAAAACATTGAAACTACAGTACGGTGGTATTGAAACCGCAGATAGATATTACTTTTTTGGATAGATATTATTATTTTAAATGTAAAATGCCTTCGAAGAGAGGCTGCCACTTCTTCCCTTTCACTCAATTTTGTCATGAATTGTCACGCATCACTAATCAGGAGTTTTGAAATGCGCCAGCTCTACCACTGGGTATTACCATTGTATTGCCCAACAAAAAAGTATGGGGGCCTGCAAACAATTGTATTGTAAAACACAAGTTGATCTAGATACTGACAGTCAAAAGTAAATATTATTATACCTTTAATGTGCAATTTTTTCACAAACCCACTGTTTCCCTAAGCTGGAATTTACACTCTAATGAGTTTTTTTTCAAATACATTATATCAAAACGCTGCAGTGTGCGCCCAATTTTTGTTATGCTTAGACAATCAGTGATCAGCACATATGTAGAACTTTTTAAATGACAAAGTATGCGTTTTTTATTAAAATACACTAATATTGTGCGGTGGCCGCCACTCTAGCGCCGAACAATTGTGCACTTGAACCACTAAGGTGGAGAAAATACAGTAGTAATTGTTTTAAAATGTCACACATTCGTGGCAACATTTTTCACACATTTCCGCCATCACTGACTGTTTGATTTCTTTCCAGGAACTCTCAGTATCAATTTTTGCTTTAATCTGCCTCGGCCCGTGAATTATTTCCTGGGCCTCGGCAGCTTCTAAATTATTGCTCCATTAGGTTGTAAAGTTAATCCCTTGAACATACTTTTATAACCAATAAATGTGTTGCACTGTGCATCATTTAGCATATTACCAGAAGCACTTGCTATTGATAGAAAGAGAGAGAATATTTCATCAATATTAAAAAATGACAGTTTCAAATATTTCCATCCTCCTTGTAAAAAAAAGTCTGAAATGAATACCAATGGAATATTAAACGTGTAATCCATTCTCACAAAGTGTAAGGTGCTTTCTAACTAACAAAAATTATAGAGGCATCAAACAGTGGAATGTCAAAAGGGCAAAATAAAGTGTTTGCTATTGGCTGCTGCTAACTGCGTGATGTATTATTTTGTAATGCGTGATTTGAGGATTAAAACAGTAGGGCCAGCGTGATTTATACCATCTCTGCATGATGAAGACAGAGGAGGTTTTTTGCTTGTAACAAAGAATACATGCCTGCATTTTTGCGGTTAGCAAAAGAAAGCTGTCTGCCAGACCACAGCTACTCACAAAAAACATTAGAAATGGGTATAGAGAGAGAAGCTTTGGCTTCACCCCTTTGTTGTTCCTGTTTAAGTTTATTTGATTAGGCACCAGTGAATTATATCATAATCTGCCTCAAAACCCAATGCAGAAAAGAAACATTTTTTCTCTTTAGGGGGTGGTTCATTTAAATCCGACTCCATGACGAATATACAAGAAACGTGGTTTGTATGATGTTACCCTGTGACAAATACAATAGGAAAATAAATTTACATTGCGAACTCTGATTAATACAACAGAAAGTAGTTTTACATTGTGGACTCAGTAACAAATAAGTATTTTAAATTGATAAATCTCTACTTCAGGGAGGATAGAGACATTTCTGTATCATTTTCTATATTTGCAATTTTATGTTTACTATTTAGTTGTATGTAATAATACTTTTTCTTTTTAAAATATATAGTCACTGGGTTCTGAGCTTCTAAACCACACCAACTTCATGAGTAAGCCTTAGACAGTTCTTCTCTGCTGCTCTGAGGGTTGAGTGCTAAAGGGAGTTACTCAGATTAGGTCCAATAGTAAGGTGACCGCTGACCACCAGAGGCAAGAAGATTCCAGTTGTCACAATGCAGCCTGATAATCTTTCATTGCCGTCCAATGCATCTCTCAAATAAGTTCTCACACTGTCACACAAACAGCAACGGCGGTGCATTGATTATTCTATGGCTCCGGTAAATATAAAAGCAGTGGTGGGGTCAACCCTGTGCTTTGCTGGTTTATCTACTGCTTGAGTATGATGGATTTTGGTGCATGCACAAGCATGTGCTTTTGGGAACATGTAAAATATAGTAACCACGCTGCTGGTAAATCAGCTGCTCCAATCAAGCTCACTACATGTCACATGCCCCTCATTTGTAAAGGACAAATTTCTGCTTTTACACACTATGGGCCTAATTAACAGTTTGGCGGATGGGAAAGCCCGTCTGCAAACTCCTTACAGGATGGCCGCCACCAAACCGAGGATTACCCCCTTGGTGTTTTGGCACAAGTAGTCAGGCTTATCTCAGAAACAAAGTATAAAGTATTTGTACCAACACACACATATATACAGTGAAAACACTACAAAATTGACACCACACCAGTTTAGAAAAATAGTTAATATTTATCTAAATCAAACAGACCAAAATGACAAACATCCAACATACACAACTCAAGATATGAATTTTCAAAAGAATAAGAGTCTTACTCCATAGCAAACAATGGAAACGTTGATTTTACACAAAGTACCTGGTTTCCATCAAAAATAAAGCCGCACGGATGAGTGTGCTTAGGAAAAGTCAGCAATTCGTCTATTCTTTACTCGCAAGTGAGGCTGTGAGTCATTTCTTCTCCGGTCGGGTAGACCATGCATCGTTTTTCTCCCTCTCAAGAGAGCAATGCATCGATTTCCAGACAGGGCACCTCGTATCTGCACCGATTCATGATGACTTTGATGCCCAGAGATGATACATGAGAAATCTGGTAGCACGGTGTTAGAAAATGACACTGAGTGGGGTTTGCACGTTATCAGCAGCAGCAAGTTGGTGTTGCATTGTTTCTTCAGCCGTGATGTGTTGTTCTCCCAGCCGCGATGCAGGTGGACCATCGATTTTAACCGCAAAGCAGGTGGCGCATCGTAAATTTCCCTGCACGTCATTCTGTGCATGGATTTCAGTTTTGTTCTGCCAGCTTCAATTTGCAAGGTCTCAGGGACTGGTTAGGGCACGACTTGGTAGGGCAGAAGTCTCAGCAGAGAGTCCAGGAAGCACATGTACAAACACATTTTCCCATTGACACAGAAAATTAAAAACCCTTTGATACATCTGGCCCCAAGTGCTGGCAGAGGAAGTCTTTAATGGCCCTGAGACTTCAAAACAGGAGACAAGCCCAGTTAAAGCCCTTGGAGATTCTTCTTCAAGCAGGAATGCACAGCCAAATCCAGTCTTTGTCCCCTTTCACAGGCAGAAGCAGCAATTGCAGGATAGCCCAACAAAGCACTCTAACTCAGATGGCTCATCAGGATATGCAGGTTACACCCTAGCTCCCTTTGTTTCACTGTCTAGTGGAGATTCACAAACAGAGCAACTGTTATTCTGACCCAGACAGGGAATCCAAAAACAGGCAGAGTCACAGAATGGTTAAGGCAAGAACATACCTACTTACTGAAAGTGGAATTTTCAAACTAACAATCTAAAAATCAACTTCACTAACAAATGTATTTTTCAAATGTGAGTTCAGAGACGTCAAACTCCACATTTCCACCTGCTCGCAAAGGGAAACTACACTCTAAGGATATTTAAAGGCAGCCCCCATGTTAAACTAGGAAAGAGATAGACCTTGTGACAGTGAAAATTGAATTTGGCAGTATTACACTGTTAGGACATGTAAAACTCATCACTACATGTCCACCTTTAACATACACTGCACACTGCCCATGGAGCTACCAAGGGCCTACCTTAGGGGTGCCTTACATGTGTAAAAATGGAAGGGTTAGGCCTGGCAAGTGTGTATATTTGCCAGGTCGAATTGGCAGTTTAAAACTGCACACACAGACACTGAGAGGAAGATCTGAGCCATGGTTACAGGGCTACTAATGTGGGTGGCACAACCAATGCTGCGGGCCCACTAGTAGCATTTGATTTACAGGCCCTGGACACCTCTAGTATACTTTACTAGGGACTTACTAGTAAATCAAATGTGCCAATCATGAAAAAGCCAATTACACAAACATTTTACACAGTAGCACTTGCACTATAGCACTGGTCAGCAGTGGTAAAGTGGCCAGAGTACCAAAAAGAGCAAAAACAGAGTCCAGCACACAGTCAAAACATGAGAAGCAGGGGGAAAAAAGACAGGGGAGACCACGCCAAGGATGCCAGGTGTAACAGTCTGACTGTTGCATTGTGGCTCATCTGGAGTCTTCTTATGAGTGTGGTGTTGGTGTTGGCATATAGTAAGTTTCCCTAGTCTAATCTGCTGGTGATGGGTGCCTGCATCACTGTTTTCCTGGTGCTTAGGGGCTGACACTTGAAGATTTTGCAGGACATGCTGAGGGTGTGGAAACATTATGAAGCAACCTCATTGACCTGGCATTTCATTGACAGTTCACTGTCCAGGATGATGCAGAAGTTGCCAGCATGTCTTTAGGATTGGGGGTGGGTCCTAGTTCTGATGGCCACCAGGAGTAGTTCCAGAGAGGGATGTGTCTGCCAAAAATCAGTTCAGTTTTGTCTCTGTTGAGCTTCAGGCAGTTGTTTGTCATCCAGGTAGAGACGTTCTTCCTGCAGTTGTGGAAGTTGTGGAAGTTGGTCTTTGTTGTTGTGGGGTCCACTGAGAGTAAAAGGATGAGCTGGGTGTCATCAGAATAGGAGACTACATTGAGGTTGTGTTTTCTGATGATGTCCGAGAGTGGTGTCATGTAAATATTGAAGAGGGTTGGACTGAAAGAGGAGCCTTGAGGGACACCACAGACGGTGTGCTTGGGTTGAGAGGAGAAGGGCGGGAGGCAGCTTCTCTGGGTATGTCCTAAGAGGAAAGAGGTAAACCATTTGATTGTCTAATCGGTGATTCCTAACTGTCGCAGTCAGTTGATGAGAGTGCAGTGGGAGACAGAGGAGAAGGTTGCAGAGAGGTCGAGCAAGATTAGGGACGCTGATTCTTCTCTGTCGAGCAGTGCATGTATGTCATCAGTTGCAGTGTAAGGGCTGTCTCGGTGCTGTGGTTGGCGCTGAATCCTGGCTGTGAGGGGTCCAGTAGGTTGTTTTTTCAAGGTGTTAAGTGAGTTGGATGTTGATGGCTTTCACTAGAACTTTTGTGGGAAGCATGAGCAGGGTGATGGAATGGTAGTTTTGGAGTTTGCTGGGGTCTGTGATGGTTTCTTGAGGAGGGTCTGACATCTGTGTGTTTCCAGGCATCCAGATACGTGGCTGTGATGATAGAGGTGTTGAGGAGGGTAGTAAGCTTGTGGCTGAACTCATCTCTTCTGAGTTTGAACAATCAGTGGAGACAAGGGTTGGAGGGTGCAACGGAGTAGATGGAGTTCATCAATTTTCTTCTAATCATCATTCAGCATTCTATGCAGTCCATGCTTGAAAGTTCTGATTGCTAGTGTTGTTCCATTCTTGAGCAATAACTAATCTTGTCACAATGATGTCAAATGAAAACATCAATACACCATGGTGGCATCAGAAACCACATGAATCCATTCTACATTAATTCTGACAGCAGAGGCCATTGTCCTGTAAGGATGGTTACTCATTCCTATCCAAAAAATCATTATCCACAAAACATCTGCAGATATCTGGGTGTGATATGCTCCTGCAACTCCAAATCTGGGTCCTGCAAAGGACTCACCCTTAATTAAATTGATTCCTTTTTCTTGGGGGTTAGTACATTAGCTTAAGAAATTCAGCATTAATTGCTGTCTGTTATAATAAGTGCCTCTTGACTCCTTTGTGGTGAACAATTCTCCACCTCCTCATTTCAAAATAACATTCCTTTTTTACCCAGTTGGCAATTATTCTGGAGTTCTTCTTCTGTCTCTCCCAAAATTCCAATGTACTGAATGACCGCTTGTCACCCAAATAATTTAAAATACATTCCAGCTTCAGATATGTGTTGCAAAGTTTCTAACATTCCTTGGAATTAATAAAAAAACATTTTTTAAATAGGAATATGTCAGAAGAGATGCAAGCATATCTTGTTCACACCCAGTAGATGAAACCATCAGGACTAAAAACATGCCACATTGTAGAATTCAACATAGCGACATAACTGAATACAAGGGATCTCAAAGTTCCCTATCCATGCAAAAGGATTTAGGAATGAAACTAGGCATCTCAAATATTTTCCTTATCTGAATTTATGAGTGAAAGATATCCAAGATGATTTGCGGCTGATATTCCTTGAAGAATTTTAGTGAATAGGATAAAAATGAAAAACCAAGGGACATATTTATACTTTTTGACGCAAATCAGCTGGTTTGCGTCACACATTTTACCGCCGGCTAACGCCATTCCTACGCGCCATGCGGGCGCCTTATTTAAGGAATTACATTAGCTGGCGCTGCGGACTTGTCAGAGTAAAAGAAAAAAAGCCAAACCAGGCAGCGCCGCCGTAGGGGAAAATGGGGGTTGTGCGTCAAAAAATGGTGCAAGTCAGGTTTGAGGCAAAAATCATGCCTCAAACCGGACTTGCGCCATTTTTTGATGCACAACCCCCATTGAAATGACTCTTGTCTTAGCAAAGACAGGAGTCATGCCCCCTTGCCCAATGGCATGCCCAGGGGACTTCTGTCCCCTGGGCATGGTCATTGGGCACAGTGGCATAGGGGGGACCCAAATTAGGCCCCCCTATGCCACTTTCAACATTTTAAAAAAAATACTTACCTCACCTTACCTGTACTTACCTGGGATGGGTCCCCCCCATTCATGGGTGTCCTCCAGGGGTGGGCGAGGGTGGCAGGGGGTGTCCCTGGGGGCACCTCTGGACTCCTTCCATGGTCAGAGACCATGGAAATGAGCCCACAGGTCCCTTAACGCCTGCCCTCACCCAGGCGTTAAAAAACAGCGCACATCAGACTCTGCGCCATTTTTATAAGGCCCGCCCCCTCCTGTGCGTCAAAATGACTCTGAAGTATAAATAAGGCGCACAGGCCTTAAAGTCATTTTTGGGGCAGGAACGCCTACCTTGCATGTCATTAACGCAAGGCAGTTTCCCGCATCCAAAAAATGATTCACACGGAGAAATTTTGACGTCCGCGGGCGTCAAAGTTTAAATATGGGGCAAGGTATGCCCCATGCGCCAAATGTGCATGGGGCACCAAATGCCACATGTCCAGTCTAGTAGGTCAGGTGGCTGCCATTTTGAGCACATTCCATGTATGGAAACGCTTTTAAACGCTTTTAAATCTGTGTCATTAACAAATCCCTAAATTGTGCAAATTATCAGTGTTAGAAATGGGGTTTCTGGTTGGTTAGGGTATGCACCTCATCTCAGAACCTGCCCACTCTAGTCAGGGCAAGGGAGTTACACGTCCAAGATAACCCCTGCTCACCCCCTTGGTAGCTTGGCACGAGCAGTCAGGCTTATCACAGAGACAATGTGTAAAGCGTTTGCACAACACACACAACACACGTGACACAAAATGTACACCACAAAGTAAACACAACACTGAGCTATGTAAAAATATTCTATATTGCACAAAACATAATTAGACCAGCTTTACACGTAAGTAATACCCAGCTACCTTAGCATTTGTCAGATCGTTACACAAGTTACGAATACTCTGCAAGAATATGCAGTTGTCACATTAGAACACGTAAGTACTCAGGATTCTGCAACATAAGCAGTAGTCAGGAATTACAATAAGAGTTATAAGCACTTGTCATGAATAATTCCTAAATACCCATAAAAGGAACATTAGAGAACATCTCACAAGTCATACAAATACATATCAGCTAGACATGCCCATAAAAGGAACATTAGCTCATGTATGTATTGACAGAAAGCAGGTAGGAAATCTAAAAACATTCAAAGATCTATACTATGCTCCTGGAGCCCATATTCCCTAAAAAGTACCTGGTTTCTGTTGTAGAGGCACTCCCAGTGCCTAGAAAAGTATGAGGGGGCCCCCGGTGCTCCTGCACGCACAACGGGGGCCACGCAATGCTCCTGGGGGAGAGGGGCGGTCGGCACCCTCTCCTCTGGGTAAAACGGGCCCCTCTGGGGGCCTGCGTTTTAGGTGGGGGCCTGCCTTGGCCTTCTCACACCCTGTCCTCGGGGTGGAGGCCAGGCGAGACCCAAACAGCTTAGGGGCGAGGAGGAAGGGACCTCCATCGAGGTCTCTCTTCCCGGGGAAACAGGAATGCCCCAGATAGTGTGCAAAAAGGAGCGTCCTGCTCCTACAGCAGAGACCGGGGAAGGGAGCACTTCCCTCGCCTTCCCTGAGTCCTGCACTGCAGTTGTTCCGGAACTCGTATCCCTCCAGGGGCCCGAGAAGGCACTCACCCGTACCCGATGTGGTGTGCGAGTGTTCCAAGGTGTTCCCGGGATGAAGTCTGTGCAGATCCGAGGCGGCTGGTGTCCTGGGGGCTCTCCTGGGAGCGGACCGTGCCCGGGGGCCCCGACAGGAGCAGGCTTGATCCGTTTGGTTTTTCCTTGTGCCCCCGTGGCACTAGACTAGCGCAAACCTCGTTTCCAAGCCTGGGTTGCGGCGGTGAATCCCAGCAGAGAAGAGGCGCCGTGGAGAGCGCCAGGGACACTCTGATGCTCCCTGGCTGCGGCTGTGATTTTGGGGGCCTCAAGGGGTGCTTTTTAAAAGCACTAAGGCCAAGTCTGCAGGGATTGTTGCAGGGGTCATGGGCCACAGCACCCTGCCCCTGGGAACCAGCAAGAAGACAAGGAGAAGTACAGGGCTGGTGGGCCCAGCTACAGGCCAGCACAAGGGGTGCAGATGGTGACAGTTCCTTCTAGTGACCAGGCAGTTCACAGGTCAGCACAGCAGCAGCAGTTCAAGGTGGTTTCCTGGTGAGTCCATTCATCAGCGTTCTGTGTCCAGTTTCATGTCCCAAGAGTGTTCAAATTGTGGGGAAAATTACCCTGTACTTATACTGGGTTTACAGTGTGTTTCACAATGGTAGGGAGAGGAGGTTCCAGCCAGTTACAACTGGTTCTGGGAGTGCCCCCTCTCTCCTTTCAGCACAGGCTCCAAACATCAGTTGGGGTTAACGACCCTATTGTGTGAGGCCAGGGCACAGCCTTTACAAATTCAGGTGTTCCCCACCTCTCCCTTCTCTCAGCCCAGGATGGCTTTACAATATGTAGATGCACCTCTGTGACACCTCCACCCTCCCTGTGTTCAGGCTGTCTGAGAAGTATGCACAAAGCCCCAACTGTCAGTCTGCCGAGACGTGGATTGGAGGCAAGCTGCAAAACACCAAAGTCATAAGCAGATATAAATGCGCACTTTCTAGGAGTGGCATTTCTGTGATAGTAATGAAAAATACACCTACACCAGTAAGCAGCATTTCTCACCACTATCACAACCATACCAAACATGCCTACGCTACCCCTCATAAATCAGACAATACCCCTTACACATAAGGCAGGGCATTTCCAATGCAATCCTATGAGGAGGCAGCACTCACAGCAGTGAGACACCAAGTTAGGCTGTTTGTCACTACCAGGACAGGTCACGCAACATGGCACATGTCCTGCCTTCTACATACATATCACCCTGCCCAAAGGGCTAGCTAGGGCGTACCTTAGGGGTGACTTACATGTAGTAAAAGGGGAGTTCTGGGCCTGGCAAGTAAATTTAGATGCTAAGTCCCTGTGGCAGGAAACTGTGCACACAGGCTCTGTGCTAGCAGGCCTTAGATAGGTTTGACAGGCTACTTCAGTGGATGGCGCAAGCAGCGCTGCAGGCCCACTAGTAGCATTTAATTTACAGGCCCTGGGAATAGGGATACCACTTTACAAGGGACTTATAGGTAAATTAAATATGCCGATTAGGTATAATCCAATCATACCAATTTTGTAAGGGAGAGCACATGCACTTTAGCACTGGTTATCAGTGAAAAAGTGCTCAGAGTCAAAACGTCAGCCAACAAAGGTCAGAAAAATAAGGAGGCAAAAAAGCAAAAAGTCTGGGGAATGACCCTGTAAAAGGGCCAGGTCCAACAATCAGTAAGTACTGACTTCAGGTTTATTAGTCCATTTGTGCATGTGAGTAGTTAAAGCAGTGTAACAGAGAGATTTGTGGTGATGTAAATGTATACCTATTCTCAACATACTATGTGCAATGGTAATGTAGATAATGTGCTGCAAAATGTGTTTCATATGTAAGGTCGGTTGGACTAACAAATGCTGACAGTCACAGAACAATATGCATGTGTAGTATACTAGATAATTGAGAGAATGTACACCAAGGGAAGTGTCATATGATGCATAGCAAGATGGGGTCCTGTGGATGTCAGATGTTGCAGCCAACCTTGATTGCAGGTATGTTTGAGTTGTATATGTACATGTTCATTATGTGTGCATTGTTTATAGCGCATACACATTTTATATGTTTCCACATAGTTATCCTGGCATGAGGAGAGGAAGACAACCTCCAGTGTACCACACACTAGTAGACCTGCACACCATACTATCCAGACATATTGCCTGAATAGGCATACAATCATGGATCTTTGTGTTCAGTTGGAGCCTGATCTGATGCCTGCCATTTGCAATCCTTATAGCATACCTAACATTGTTCAAGTAATGTCAGTGCTACACTTCCTGGCCACTGGGTCCTTTCAGTATACAGTGGCCCTAACTGCAGGGATGTTTTGAAGGATGTACTGTCTGCATTGTTGAAACACCTGGATAGCTACATCAGGTTTCCCCAACATGCGGTTTTGGCCTATGTGAAAGCAGAGTTTTATGCAATGGGACACATTCCACATGTGGTTGGAGCGATAGATGGCACCCATGTAGCCTTGATTCCCCCCAGTGTCAATGAACAGGTATATAGGAACCAGAAAAAAACTACCACTCCATCAATGTTCAAGAGGTGTGTTTGGCAGACCAGTACACAAGTCAGTGCAAAGTATCCAGGATCAGTCCATGATTCCTTCATCATGCAGAACAGCTATATCCCACTGCTGATGCCGCAAATCAAAGCAGAGGGGGCCTGGCTGGTTCGTAAGTCAGATTTGACATGTGTGTTTGCAAAGTTCTTCTCATGCTATTAAAATAGTGCATGTCCTCGAAATGTGTTTGTGTTTTTCTACCTCTTTGTTTACAGGTGATTCTGGCTATCCAAACCATCCTTGGTTGTTGACATCGGTGAAGTACCCAACCACGCCATGAGAAGTACGCTACAATGAGGCCCATGGAAGGACAAGACGTGTGGTGGAGTGGACTTCCAGGCTACTGATGGCAAGTTTTTGCTGCCTGGACAGATCAGAGGAACTCTCCTCTACTCACCCAACAAGGTATGTCAAATAATTGTTGCATGCTGCATGCTCGCCAATCTTGCCCTGAGACATCAGATAGCATTTCTATCAGATGAGAGGGAGGCAGCAGAATCTGTGGGTGGAAATGCAGAGTTGACAAGTGATGATGAGCCAGATGAAGATGAAGCAGGAAACTACAGGTCATATCTCATCAATCAGTACTTCAACGGACTCAAGGTATGTGATGTCTTCTCAATGCTGTGATAAAAGTTTGCCTATAGTGGATGGGTAGCATGTCACTCTTATTTAACCATCAGCTATGAGGTTCTAGGTAGCTCCAATGCCTGTGAGTGAGTTGTGCATGCAGACTGTTAAATTGTATTGTGTACCGAACAGAGCGGTCTACAGTGTCATGTTTTGTTAAGGCGCATGCAAAGTCCCTCTTGTGTCATGACTTGTTTGAATTAAGGAATGTTTTCTGCTATGTCCTATCTTTTATCTCTGTCAATCACAGATTTGCAGAATTCCATTCTTGGCTAATCACAGACAGTGTCAGAAGCAGATGGGAATTGCAGGCAGACATGAGA
Source organism: Pleurodeles waltl (assembly GCF_031143425.1). Lineage (NCBI taxonomy): Eukaryota > Metazoa > Chordata > Amphibia > Caudata > Salamandridae > Pleurodeles > Pleurodeles waltl. The sequence continues at coordinate 1,065,536,567 of NC_090437.1, forward strand.
AGTGCACATGGCTGGAACCAGGTACTAATTACTATGAGTATGTGGAGTGTGACTAACATGGCCAGACTGTCAGGATACTGGGGTGGAATTCTGTTTCCCATCAAAATTACCTGTAGGGTACTAGCGATGGTACGATGGTGTCATTTGTGTGTCTGTATGTTCCTGACATGTGAAAATTGTAGAACCATAGCCTCCACCATCACAATTGTTTCTGATCTGTTTAAACTACCTTGAACCTAGCTGTCATTGTGTTCCTACTTTGCAGACCAATGTGCATGTTTCTATGGATTGACATAGGTGAGTGGAAAGCCTACAGGTATGTGACCAGTGTAAGTGAAAGCTCCCTGCACTGGGGACATTATTACTGATATCTGTATGTACCATGGGGTATGAATATAGGGAACTAAAGGTATGGGTATGTGATACGGCTTTACCAGGTGTTACAAAGGACCATTCTGTATGCCTCCTGGCTTGTAGGAAGACTGACATGGCTACAAGTTCTATATCCTGTAGTTTAGCAGTGTCTGACACCTTTGCAAACATCCTGATGCTACTGTCAGTTATACTCTTTGTGCTCTATGTATATCCACCAATAAATGTGTGCAGATGTAGCATACAACTGTTTTGGAATCTACCCATGTTACAATCCTATAGTAATGAGTCTCCTACTGATAGATTCCAGGTGTGATGTCTATAACAAAGGTCATACAATACAAAGGGATGCATGCATAACAGTTGTACATGCTTGATACATGACACATAGACAGGACCTGTGTTAAGTGCAATTTATTGAGGAGGACAGTAAAACAATATGTGTGACTAGAAACTTAAATACACACAAAATGAGCAGTGAAGGGTTCAGTCGTGGTGGCAGGAATCATGAGGATAGATGCCACACCATTATGAAACACAAGTCCTTGGCCCATGGGAAAATGGAGATTGGTTTCAGAACAGTCAATGGGGAATATCTGTTGTACACAAAGGAAGAAGTCAGGAGAGGTTCACTTCCTGGCAGTGGGTTTGGTATTGGCATCTGCTCCTCCTGGATGTCTGGGTGGACATCCATGCTTATGGGGGGGGTTCTCCTATACTTCCCTTGGCATGTCCTCCATTCCACTAGAAGCCTCAGATGTTGAAGGGCCTGAAGAGTCAATACTAGTGGAAGAGGACTGATGTGTTGCAGACCTTCTCAGGGTAGTTTGATGTCCCTCAGCACCCCAGCAATGAAAGTCAGTATAGCATTTTGTGCCTGTCACTGCCACTGCTGCATGGATTCCTGGTGGTTGTCCCTCTGCAGCTGTTAGATTTACCCCATCATGGTGATTACCTGGCCCATCATGCCTGGGAATTCTGGTAGGCTCCCAAGACTTGTGAGATGGTTTCCTGGTCAGTCCCCATCCTTTGGCCCACAGCATCCAACCCACGCACCCTACCCCTACACGACTGTGCCCCTGGCACAGTGGGCCCACTCCCAGTGGTGGCATGACCATCAGTGTCAAGGGTGACAAGAGGAGACTCAGGTACCTGTACTGTGGGGTACACAATGGATGAGGCAGTCCTTGGGAGACACTTTTGGGGGCGAATGCTTGCCTGTGATGCAGATGCAACAGGGATATGAGTAGTCGATGTGGGAAGGGTGAGGCTGACAGTTGTTTACTGTGAGAAAACTGGGCTGATTGCAGAAGCCCCCTAACTTTTTGCCCCCATTTTTTTCTTTTGCTGGTGGTTTCCTGACTCTGATGGTGCCCTGGGAACTGCTAACCAGTTCCAGGGCACGTGCTCTGATTAAAATGAGTATGCAAATTAGGCTAATTACAATTGGTAGTATCAATCTACTTATAAGTCTGTAATGTATGGTAGGGCATGTCGATTTGGGGACCCCCGTATAGGTAGTGCCCCAATGAGTGCACTGCTGAGGTGCATGCAAGTTACATGCAAATTCAACTTTGGAATCAAAAGTACTTCTGAAGTCTTAAACTACTTTATGTTTACATACAAGCCACCCCTAAGGTATACCCTAATTGCCCCCAGTGTTGGCTGTAGTGTAACTATAAGCAGGGACCTTATTATGAGCCTTGGTGAGGAAAAATAGCCAAATTTGTTTTCCCTCATTGTAGTGAATAAGCTCCATAGGCTAAAATAGGGAGACTTTATTTTAATTAATAACGTCTCCAAAGGATCTAGATGTGGCAGGTTTGGTCTCAAACTGATTATCATAATTAATGCAACAACTTGCTGTTGTTAGATTTAATATAAATAGTTCAGGGAAAGAGTCTTAGAACGCTTCCTAAAAGTTACCAATTTCAGCTCTGGTGCCATTCTCTGATTGGCCAGCCTCTGGCAGCCTGGCCAGGCTGCCTTGTTGAGGTGTGAAGTGGGCTGGGCAGAACACAAAGGAAGTGCCGGCAGGAGAAGCTCTGCCTCAGCAGGTGGTGAAACAGGATGGGGGAGAGCAGCCAAACAGGTCTCCAAAGGAGGGGGAGGACATTTGGCGCTGCTCAGGACCGCCCCAATTTCCTGCAAACACAGACAACTAGGTGCCATCTTGATTAGATTAGGAAAGGGGTGTGTTAAGGATTGTTAGCCACAACAGTGGGTGGGTTCAGCCAGACCTAACCTCCAAGATTCAGTTTCTGCCATTTTGGATGTTTAAGGAATGTTGCTCCCTTGGATTGATTTTTGCCACACTTCCCAGGAAGTGGTCATCCAAGAGGGTCGTGCCCTGCCTGTGATTGGGCAGTTGCCCCCCCTGCTTTTCACCCCAGAGCAAGAATACATTTGGCAGAGTTGCACCCACACCTTATATCCCTACAAGGTACAACATCAGAATAAGAAGGACTGCCCCGCTGGGCCCCTGACCTGCACCTGGACACTGCACTCAAAAGGACTGCACCAGCTGCACACTTGGGCTTCACCACTAAAAGGACTTTGCCTGCCTTCAACTGGTTCAAGAAGGGACTCCCTGCATGCTACAGGTGAAAAATAGCTAACCAGGGTACCCAGCACTGAAACCTGAAGGAACAAACTAGTTGAACAGTGGCTAGAGGTCATTTTTAGTTTTGAACCAGATGCATTCTGGGAGTTGGAGTCCTAACCCTCAAAGAGCAACTCAGAATTTCTGGAACCTTGGGGTAAGCTGTGGACTTCTAAATGACCTTCAAGGACCTTCTAGAAGAAGATCCGGAAGTTTGGAGAAGTTTTGGAAAACAAATCCATAAAGAACCCAACCCACTGTGGTGAGTCAAGTCGGCTTACCACAACCGTGTGGTTCGTCCCACTGAAAAGATCCGGAGCCCCTGATTTCCTGGATCTCACCAGAGGCTCCTGGAAAGGTAATCTGATGAACTTGCATTGAAATTGGCTTGCTGAGGAGGGTTGACCCATGTCAGTAGGAAAAAACTCCCAAAAAGTGAAAAAGTCCGAACATAAAAAGTTGACCGGGACTTCGTGCGCAGCGTAATCAAGTAGGGCTCCAGGGACATCGGATCATGATTCAGCTTTGGTCATGGCAAAGATTCCCTTCCTGAAAAAAGTCTGAAGGTATAAATATTCACAGAGGTCTCCTGCAACACGTATCCGAAGAGGGCTCCAGGGAGGTCAGATCGAATTGGTGACTTTGTCCAGCTGAAGAAAATCTTCAAGAAAAAAACTAAGGCCCTTATTACAACCCTGGCGGTAAATCCCGCTTACCGCCGTGCTGACGGCTTTCGAGATACCGCGGCTGCGGTGGAAATCTGCTACAGGTATTACGACCCACATCTCGTAATCCACCACAATACAGACACCCACACAAGTCCGCCACACCAAAGGTCAGTGATAAACTGGCGATACCAAAACCTACACCGTCACGCCAACAGAACTACGCCCACACTATCACGACCCACAAATCAACGCAGCAGTCATTCAACCGCGGTAATCCATTGGCAGTACACACCGCTGCGCTCAAAATACACACACATTTACAAAACACAAACACATTCGACAATTCAAAAAACACACACCTGCTACACATACACACACCACAACACTATAAAACACACACCCACATTACCTACAACCCCTTACAACGAGTTACATGGAAGAACCAGAGAGAGAGAGAGAATAGCAAACATAACACCAGCATCCACAGGCACACAACACCATCACTTATACAACATCCACGCACCTCATACAACACACACCAACACAACACATCACAAAGCACAACAAACAGCACCTCACACATCACCCACACCACACTATGGCACCTCAAAGACAAACCAGGTTTTCTGAGGAGGAGCTCAGGGTCATAGAGGAGGTAATCATCCGGGTAGAGCCACAGCTATTCGGATCACAGGTGCAGCAGACATCCATTGCAAGGAAGATGAAGCTATGGCGGAGAATTGTCGACAGGGTCAGCGCAGTGGGACAGCATCCAAGAACACGGGATGACATCAGGAAGAGGTGGAACGACCTACAGGGGAAGGTGCGTTCCGTGGTATCCAGACACCAGGTAGCAGTACAAAGGACTGGCGGTGGACCCCCACCTCCTCCCCCACAACTAAGAACATGGGAGGAGCAAGTCTTGGCAATCATGCATCCTGAGTGCCTCGCAGGAGTGGCAGGAGGACTGGAATCTTTACTACTATATCCCCCCTACCTGCATGCTATCACAAACACCTAGCCCAACCCTCACACCCATCACCCCAACACGCCACTGATACCCCACTTTCACAAACCACACATCCCAAAACCAAGGCCTGCATGTTACACCAATGCATGGACACCCATCACCAAAGCATGTCCAGTACAGATACCCACCCGGGCCCCAAAATCACCATACACACAAGGCCAAAGACAATAAGCCAAGCACAGGAGTAGCGGGTAACTCACCCATTGGACAAGATGGCACACACAGATACAATAACTATGCATTTACCCCCCAACAGGACCCCTACCGAACGTCACTGGACAGGAGGTGCCAGTCATATCCAGTCCCCCCACACGAGGCCCACAGTGACGACAGCAGATCTGCACGCCTGGATCAAGATGACCAGCCCGGCCCATCTGCGACCTCGGGACAGTCGGTTCCCCTGCCACAGTCACAAACCACCTCTGAACCTCCCCCTCAGGAAACACCACCACAGCACCCACAGCGGGCCTATCCCTCTGTCCTCAGGACACGTCAATCAGCAGTGTGTCCACCACTACAGGGACCCCAGGCAAACCCACCAACCCAAGACAATCAGGGACCTGGTGTCAGTGGGCACACGGTTCAGGGGACAGAGGCACAGGATAACAGGGAAGATGGGAGGACTGCTGTGCGACACAGGGAGGACAGGCCCAGGGAACCCACTCTCCACGAGGCACTCTCCAACATCATGGGAGCATACCACCATTCCCAGTAGACCATGGGCATGGTACTGGCCAAGTTTCAGGAGACCAAGCGGCTGCAGGAGGAACACTACTTCGGGATCAGGGATGACTTGAAGTCCATTAACAATACCCTGGTCACCATTGCAGGGGTGCTGGTAGACATGGTCAACACCAAGAGGGACACAGTGACACAATAACGGGACCCTGACACTAGCCTGAAAGATGAACAGCCCTTCACGTCCGCCGGCGCTAGTGGACAGGAGCTCCCGCCACAGGACCAACAGGCCACCAGCACCCCACCGCTTGCAGAAGGAGAACCACCACGCAAAAGGTCCCTGGGATCCAGGAACAAGACAAAGAACATTGCCAAGACCCCCGCCAGGAAATAAGACTCTCCTGAATGTCACCCTTCTGTCCCACTATGTTACCCTGTCCACCATGAACTGCCATTACTCCACTTCCTATGCCCCCTTGGACAATGCAACTGTGATACCAATAGAATGGAATCCACCATGGACATTCCTCCACCATCAGCCCAGCCCATTGCACAGCCCCCTCCACTTATTAGCACAGAAATAAACACCTTTAAAGCACAAATCAATCTGGAGTCAGTCTGTACTTTCACAAATGTGTAATTGCAACCTACCTGAAAAATAGCAATGTCAATGTTCATTTCCACATACCAATGTTCGACAGTTGTTGGGCAGCAGTAAACATAGCAGAAGGCACAAAGTGGTACCAAGATCTGTGAAATGGAAAACCAAAGTGAACTGTCAGGGTTCATACACAGAGGTAAAAAGGGAAATTCATGCAATGTCCTACAGTAGAATGATATGAGAGGAGCAGTGCCAGTCTCTTACCTGTGTCTCACTGGAAGTATTGCATGATGATGTTGTTTCGGTTGTCTATATCTTCTTCTTCTGCCTCCTCTTCTTCCCTGTCCACAGGCTCCACAGCTGCTACAAGACCAACATCAGGCCCATCCTCCTGCAGCAAAGGCACCTGGTGTCACAAAGCCAGGTTGTGCAACGTACAGCATGCCACGATTATCTGGCACACCTTCTTCGGGGAGTAGTATAGGGAGCACCAGAACCTGGTCTTCAGGAGGCCGAAAGTACGCTCAATTATCCTCCTAGTTCGCCCATGTGCCTCATTGTAGTGTTCCTCTGCCCTTGTCCTGGGATTCCTTACTGGGGTCAGTAGCCATGAGAGGTTGGGGTAACCAGAGTCACCTGCAAATATTAAGGGACATACACTAACCCTTAGGGACAACCCCATACCCAGACACCTATGTAAACTGTGTTGGGACCTTCGGCTCACCTATTAGCCACACATGGTGACTCTGGAGTTGCCCCATCACATAAGGGATGCTGCTAATCCTCAAAATGTAAGCGTCATGCACACATCCAGGATACTTGGCATTCACATGGGAGATGTAACGGTCTGCCAAACGTACCATCTGCACATTCATCGAATGGTAGCTTTTGCGGTTTCTGTACACCTGTTCATTCCTGCGGGGGGGATAAATGCCACATGTGTACCATCAATTGCACCAATGATGTTGGGGATATGTCCCAGCGCATAGAAGTCACCTTTCACTGTGGGCAAATCCTCCACCTGTGGAATACGATGTAGCTGCACATGTATTTCAGCAGGGCAGACAACACTCTGGACAACATGTTAGAGAACATTGGCTGTGACATCCCTGATGCCATGGCCACTGTTGTTTGAAAGGACCCACTGTCCAAGAAATGGAGTACTGACAGGACCTGCACTAGAGAGGGGATTCCTGTGGGATGGCTGATAGCCTACATCAGGTCTGGCTCCAACTGGGCACACAGTTCATGGATTGTGGCACGATCAAGTCTGTAGGTGATAATGATTTATCTGTCTTCCATTGTTGACAGGTTCACCAGGGGTCTGTATACCGCAGGATGATGCCATCTCATCAACTGCCCCAGCTGACGTGCCCTATGGAGGAGAAGGGTGAGCAGAGGGTCATACACCACATAGGTTTCACAAGGGTGGTTAGAAGAACTGTGATGTAATCAGTGTTTTGCGCTGTATGTCCGTATTCCTGCCCAAAAGTGCTGTGACGCAGTTAGTTGCCCTGCCATGTGGCCCCCTGAAATGGCGGCTGCCTGACCTGTAAGGAAAGACAAGGGGAAATGAGGTAACTGTGCTGGCGTTGTTCAGCGTCGCAGTAGGCGGACGAAGACCGCGGCACAATTCAGAATTGGATATCATTGGGCTCTATGGGTTCCAATGACAATGTACGCCGGTGGTGACGGTACGCACCGCCGTGGATGTGACCACCATTTTCTAACTGTTCAACCATTTGATACCTGACCTCCAACAGGAGAGGACCTACACTGCAAGTGCTTCTGTGACCTGAGCCTGGAAGCGACAATGGCTACAGTGTCTGGGGAGAGGGCCCCTGCCTTCACTGCAGAGGAGTTGGACAACCTGGTGGCTGGGGTCCTCCCCCAGTACACGCTACTCTACGGTCCACCAGACAAACAGGTGAGTACACTGTGAGCATGATGGATAGGACATGAATGTATGGAGTGGAGTCGATGGAAGATACAGGTGGGGGGGCAAAGGCCAGCATGTGAGGATGGTCAGTGTATTTGTTTTTGTGCCAGGGAGGGAGGTTGTGGCCAATGAGTAAGATGAACCAGACGGGGGAGTGAAATCCATTCTTACTTTACTTTTCCTCTAGGTCAGCAACCACCAGAAGAAGGGTATTTGGCGTGCCATCGCCAAGGAAGTGTGGACCCTGGGGGTCTACCATAGACGGAGCACCCACTGCCGCAAAAGATGGGAGGACCTGCGCCGCTGGACCAAGAAGACGGAAGAGGCCCAGCTGGGGATGCCCATCGCACCATGACCCCCCTGATGTACCGGATCCTGGTGGTGGCATATCCGGAGTTGGATGGGCGCTTAAGGGCATCACAGCAGACACAAGGGGGTGAGTACAGTCTCATGCAGCTGACTCTGCGCACCTTATGAGGTTTGTGGGTGTGGGAAGTGGGCTGTGGGTTCCCCTAGGCTAGGGCAATCGTGCCAGGGTAGATCCATTGTTAGGCAGACTCAGTGCCAGTCCAACCCCAAAAGTGGTAGTGGCCCTGTACACCTAGTCAGGCTCCTGTGGGTTCCAGGTGTGCATCAAATGGATCTAGGTACAGTCCCCCATGGGCATCTGATGTTCCCTGAACTGTTAGTGCATGGCCTAGTGCATAGGGCTGCTACCTATGTGTTGTGTCCGCCAACGGTGGTGTTGTTGCAGGCATTGACCATGTGTCTCTTCTGTCTTTTCCCCCCCATTTTGTGTTGTCACCCTGTTCTTGCGTGCATTAGCATCATCTGGCAGAGAAGCATTTGCACCAGAGCAGGAGGGAGCTGCAACCCACATGGCCCAGGAGGGTGAATGTACGGAGTCTGAAGGCACTAGTGAGAAAGAGGGCGAGGGGAGTTCCTCGACGGGGACAGGAGGAGACACCAGTGATCCTATCCCAGGCACACCATCAGACCAGCATGTACACACATCAGCAAACAAACGTGGCTCAGGCAAACATAAGCACCACACATCCCACAGGCGCTCACACAAGCACCATACCCATGCAGACACACCAACATCCACTGCCTCCACTGTGTCCCCCTCCTCCACGTCCTCCTCCTCCCTCCCAGTCTCGTCTCCACTCACACCTGCATGCACTATATCATCAGCCATTACCTCCATCACCAGCACGCCCATCACCACACACTGCTCATGTGCAATCACCACCCCCACTACCATTTCCACATCCCCTGTGTTCTCTCCCAGTGTTTCTGTGAGCCCTCCTCCCAAAGTACACAAATGCCAGCACACACCCACTCAACAGCCATCCGCCTCACAACAGCATCCAGCCCATGCACCCTCACCCCTAATTCAGCAGACATACACCTCCTACAACCACTATCTCTTCCTCCACTCTCAAACCCCCTCCATCTTCCCATCCCAGTGTGTCTAAAAAACTTTTCCTCGCTAACTTTGACCTCTTCCATACACCCCCCCCCCCTTCTTTCCCCTAGGGTCAGGATGTGCAGATCCCAGCCCAGCACCTCAGCCACGAAATCCTCGAGCACTGTGGTCCCTGCAAGTCCAGTACCATCGCGGGCCGCACCCATCAGAGTTGCCAGTGTGCCCCCTATTGAGGCCAAGGATCACCCTATTCCGCCACCTGCAGGTGAAGAAGGGAACAACATGCCGCAGGGAAAAGCCACCCCAACCAAACAGCAAGACCTCCTCCAAGACAAAAGCGGACAGTGCCAAGGTCCCAGCAGCGACTTCCAAGGTGGGGAAGGGACACAAGGCTAAAGGGTAGTCAGTTCAGGGCACGGAGCCTCAGGGTGAGGGACTGGTGACACCCCTTCTGCAGGACAGAACAGCAACCTGTACGGCGGTGGCCACCGCCGCAACTACTGCCACCTGCACCGCCACCTGCACGCCCACCTGCACACCCACCTGCACACCCACCTGCGTGCCCACTTGCACCTTCACCTGCACGCCCACCTGCATGTCTGCTGTCTCTGCTACAGTCCCCAGCATCATGCCCAGTGGGCAGCCGTCCGAGGCTGCAGGAGACGTCCTGGTGTCTCCCTCCACAGGTGCTGACACATGCACTACCGCCAGCACAGCCGACATGAACATCATCCACAGTGGGCAGTTGTCCGAGGCTACAGGAGACGTCCAGGAACCTGCACAAAGTACGTGAGGCGCCGCAACCAGCACTGGCAGTACCAGCAGTTGGCAGACTGAGTCGCCGCAGGGTGGAGTGTGTCTCTGCCTCCATGGAGTATCATGGTATCTGTTCCCAGGAAATTTTGTGGCTCTGACACCCAGGTGCGGGAATGGGAACTGCCATACACCATGTGAGGCACTCTGGGCCCCCTCCAGAACCAGTGGAGAGATACATCCACTAGCCCAGTCCTTAGCAGGATGAAGCACTCTGGGCACCAAGCCCCCTCCAGAACCAGTGGAGAACAGTATCCACTACCCCAGTCTTTAGCAGGATGAAGCACTCTGGGCACCAAGCCCCCTCCAGAACCAGTGGAGAACAGCATCCACTACCCCAGTCCTAAGAAGGATGAAGCACTCTGGGCACCAAGCCCCCTCCAGAACCAGTGAACAGCATCCAGAGGAGAGACTGTGGCCTTGCACTCCCCAGGACAAATCAGTGGGCACACCACCCACTTGAGAGACTTGTGAGACTGTGGCTTTGCACTCCCCAGGACCAATCAGTGGGCAGTGAACCCACTTGAGAGATTTGTGAGACTGTGGCTTTGCACTCCCCAGGACCAATCAGTGGGCAACTGACCCACTTGAGAGACTTGTGAGACTGGGCTTTGCACTCCCCAGGACCAATCAGTAGGCAAACCACCCACCTGAGAGACTTGTGAGACTGTGGCTTTGCACTCCCCAGGAGCAAACAGTGGACATGGAGCCCCCTCGTGGAGCAGTGGCATCGTCCCATCATCCGGCTGAGGTGCCCCCCTCTCCTTCCCCCTGAGATGCCTGTTTTTTTTTCAACCTGATGCCCCAGCAGTGTTCTCTCCGTTTTGAGGCAGGTATCAGGTGTGGGCTTCACCCATGCATTTTGGGACCACTGGTCCACGGACAATGAATGGAACACTATCCTGACTTGTGTAGTTGCTGTACATATTTGTATATAATGATCTGTTACAGACCTGTTTCCCTATCTGAATTTTCAATGATTACACTTGTTACAATCCTTTCATTTTGTCCTTGCGTTCTTCCAGAGGGTTACGGTGTGTAAATGTAATGTTGATGCATGTGTTTGTGTGTATGGTGTTGTGGGTGAGGGTGGGGTGGGGGTGGGGTTGTGTTGCCCATGTGTGTCACTCTCTTTCTCCTCCCCCCTCCCCTGTCTGCCAGGTGCAGTACTCACTGTGGTCGTCACCACTGTCTTTGATGTTCCTGGTAGAAAAGGAGGTAAACCAACATTGGTAGCACCTGTAACTTGGGCTCCATGGCGTCCTGGTTCCTTGTTGGGTGTCGAGAGGTGAGTGGTTTCCGTTCCAAAGACTGTTTCCACCGTACTTTTGATGGTATTGGTATCACCCTGGAAAAGCTGGCGGATTGGTGCCTTGTACGTTGGGCGGTATCTTGTCTTCCGCGTGGCGGTCGGAGTGTTAAAGTGGTTGTGCGTGTTGGCGGTTTCTGCCATGGTTGTGATCCCATTTTTTTTACAGCCGGCCTGTTGGCAGTATTACCACCACTTTAACACCGACCGCCAGGGTTGTAATGAGGGCCTATATGTGCGGGCATAGCTGCATGAGCAATATGCCCCCACTGTGTCCTTGCGAAACCAGGCACATAGTGAGTGAACAGGGCAGCCATTTTAATACAGGTGCTAGACACTGGTCAACACAAGTTTCCCAGCTACAGGGTGGCAACTCTGAACCCTGGGTTATTTGGTATCAAACAACTCAGAATGATAACTCCAAACTGGTGCCAGTCTTGGATTTATCCCTATATGTACCCAGATGGCAATTTAGAGGTGCCCCCTACAAAAGCTAACTATCCTGGCATGGTTGCCGACTCGTTTTATCCAGCCGCCACCTCCAGACAGCCAATATACAAACCTTGGGGGAGAGGCCTGCCTCTCTGGTTTGTAAGACAATGCCTTTCCTGGATGGAGGTGCTAATACCCTCTCCCTCAGGAATGTGCACTGTTCTGGTGGTGAGCTTCAAAGGGTTTACTGCTCTTGAATTCGACCCCAAGCCTGCTGCTAACAGCAGCTGGCATCCCCCTATGCAAACCCCCAATTTTGGTGGGAGCAATGGGGGGAACCTAACAAAGGGTAGAAGGAGTGGCCAGCATGTACACACATCAGCAAACAAAAGTGGCTCAGGCAAACATAAGCACCACACACGCACCACCCCTAAGGAATTTCCTGCGGGATGGACCCTCTTTTTCAGTTTCCTACATCTTGGGATAGAGGAATATAGCCAATGAGTTTTAGGCTAGTGACCCTTCCCACAGAAAAAGGTCACTATAGTGGGTGTTGCGACCCAAAGGTAAGTCTCCCATTGAACAATACCAGGTTCCCCCCAAAATGCCCACTAAATTCAGTATTTAGTAGGCACCTTTAGAACAAAATTACAGATTCCAAAGGACAAAGAAAACCAGCACCAAAGAAGAACCAAAGCAACAGAACCGTGGAAAAGCAGCATCAAGAAAAGGCGCCAAACCCTGCCTGCTGCAGGTAGGACCTGAAAATTGCTGCGGAGGAGGAGCTGGACACTGGACTGAAACCAAGGAACCCAGGTGGCCTTGATGCTTCACAAATCACCCCAGATGTCCCTTCTGAGTGGAGGCACCACTTTGCAAACAAAGACCAACAAGCCAGTGAGGGTCACTTCACTGAACACCTGAGATCTCCTGTACCGGATGTCAAGGCCGGACCCGATGACACATCAACAACCGCCAGGACAAACACTGCAAGTGTGCCAAGGTTGGTGGCACTGCACCCTCCCGTGGCCACGTTGTACCAATACCCTAAGTATTGGTCAGTGGACATCTGAATCCAAGTAAAACAGCTTCCCCAGAGCTGCAACTGGACCAAATGAAAGCCCCAGCTGAAGGACTCTAGGAACACCCATTTCCTCGTGCCAGAGTGCCCCCATTGTCCTGCAAGCGACCCTGACCGTGACCTGCATCTGGACCAGAGATTCATCTTTGTGCACAGGCCTTGGATCTACAACTGGCCCTGCACCCAGCCGCCCTGCACCCGGCCGTCCTGCACCCTGCAACAAGGAACCAGCTGTGCCACAAGTGTCCCTCACCCCTTGCAACCTTAACACCAAAAGGGGACCCCAAGGCACCACCTTTAAACCTGCCCCTGCAGACCTTTTCCAAGTGGTTCCTCGCAGTGGCCCTGCACCATCTCCAAGAGGCTTTCCAATGTTGCTCCCACCAGAACCGGGAGCTGCCCGTACTTGCAGGCCTTTACTTTACAACATGTGTCATAGCCTGGTACATGACATTAGTGTGAAATATTTGTATGTGCAGAATATGTGCTTTTGATTAGTGATAAGCAATTTCACATCCCTAAAGTATTGGTTGATTGGTGCTTGACTATGTTGTTGTGGATAGGGAACCTGTATCATCTGGCAAAGTCACCCTGCCATGGTATGGTCAGTGTGATTGGTCAACTTCATTCATGGTACTGTAGGTGTCAGTTCGGTAGTTTAGCTGGTGTTTCACAATGTTCATATTGAGGGACAAACATCATACTTTATTGACATAATGTTGCCACTTTACTGGCACTACTTGGGTGTATTGATGACCAGGATGTAATGAGACTTGCGTATACCATATGATGGAACTGTTATCTTGTGAATGTAACAACCATACCTGACTTTTTGTTTTTCAGCATTAGCACTGGCAGGCGAAGGAGACGGGGCACAGCCGAGTGGGAAAGCTTCTGGCCACGGGACTCTAGTCACACCGACAGCGAGGGACCCAGTGGTCCGGAGGGCAAGGGGAGTGCCATCGGGAGGTCCAGATCAAGTACATCTTCTCCGTAATCCTCCTCTAGTTGCCACTCCCTAGTGGTGGCGGACCCATCTGAGACTACCCCAGTACCATCTCTGTCTGCCACCCCCTATTCTATTGCCGCCATCCCTGTAACTCCCCACCCAGTTGGCCATGCCCACCCATCCAAGAGGGTTGTCATCACCTTCACCGTAGGCACCTCTGCCCCAGCCCCTGTTAGCCCTGGTACCCTCAGAGAGGAGGCTATTGACCTCCTAATGTCAATCTCTGTAGGTCAGTCAAATATTGTGAATGCCAACCGGGGTCTGGCAACTCAAATCCAACAGAACAATGCGTTCCTGAAGGGCATTCACGGTGCACTGGCTGGCCTACAGAGATAATTTCACGCTCTGGCCTCCACACTGATGGCAGCCAGTCACCCCTTGTCTACCATTCCCCTCCCCTTCCTCTTTGCAGTCTGAAAGCCCCCTTCACCGACCCAGCCAAAGCACACAAACAGACAGGCATACTTCCACTTCAACATCCAAGGGTAGTGAAAAAAAAAAAACATGAACACCTCAAGACACACCACCGGCACGCACACAGACAACATCCACCTTCAGGCACACCAACAGTCACAACCTGCCCTGACACCCCCATCACCCCAGCATCACAAACACAACACTTGACACACCTGCAGACACCACACCAACATTCACTGATCCAGTCACCACACCTTCCCTACCCACAGACAGTACCCCTGCAGACCCTCAGATATCCATCCCAGTCACCACACCCCCAGATACCACAACAACTGACACGCCTACATGCACATCTACCATACCTGCAGACACCACCCAAACAGACAGCCACCCATCCACTATGGCATCACCCAGCACCTCCACTCCCCCAGCACAAGACACATGAATACTCTCACTCACCTACCCAGCAGACACCCACCGCCCACAAGCACACCTCCCACTCCCCCCACCAAAAAGAAGTCAACCCTTCCTAAAAAGGTCCGACCCCCTCTCAAGCCAAAACCTAAACCCCCCTTTTCCAAGCCTAATCACAAACCCCTGATCCCTCACTGCTCCCCAAGGATTCCTGAGGTGCCTGTCTGCTGCCTTGATTCCTCTACCTGTGGAGGTTACATGGCAGTCAGGAGTCAAATTGGGGCACCATTTTGTGCTTTGGTGCAACAGTAAGAATACATGGACAGGACAATGGTCTTTGACTTAAATTTTTCAAAAACAGTTCATTTTAATACATTAAATGGTTATATCTTTGTCTTGCATTTCCATATCTAGGGTTGAGTTGTTCCTGGCTGACATTGGTTGTGTGGCAGTATTTATGTGTGTGTGCTTCTTGATGCTTCCGGTATTGTCTGAGCAATCTGTGAGTTTGTGTGCAGTGCTTTTATCCCCCAGAGATGTGGTGTGTAGTGTGTGATGAGGTATGTATATGTAACTGAAATGTTGTTGTCATGGTGGTGTGTTGTGTTAGTGTTGATATGTGTTTGTTGTAGTGCTGCGTTGATTTGTGTGTTTGGACTGTTTTAGTCTGCGTGAATTGTGCATGGCATAATAGATTTGGTGTACTGTGTGTGTGTGTGATGTGTATGTTGATTGCTAGGTTATAAGATGGTATAATTGTGTGTGTTTTATCACAGATGGCCAGTGTCAGTTGTGAGTGTTTGACATGTGTTTATATTTGTGCGGTTGTGGTGTTGCTGTTACGATTTTGTATGTTTTATGTGAATTTGTGAGGTTGGGTCTGTGCTGTGTTGCCGTGCATAAGTGTGTTATTGGTGTCTGGTGTGTGTGCTAGCTGCAATATGCCTGCTGTGTATTTGTGGGTATATTTGTTGCAGTATGTGAGTGAGTATGTGTGTCAATGTACTATTACGTGTGAGTAGAGCCCTCACACCCCACTCCCATTGGTATGTTATGTAAGAGTTCCAATTTATACATTTTACAAATGTAACAGGTGAGTGTATGTACAGTTGTTCTCTTCCTCATCAGCGATGATTCCTGTGAGAAAGTAGCCTCTTTCTAGTATGGTTATCCCGATTTTGGCCTATTTGTCAGTGTGTTTGACTGTGTCACTGAGGATCCTGCTAACCAGGACCCCAGTGCTTATGCTCTCTCTTTTCCCAAATTTGTCATTACATATTGGTAACCCAGTATTTCATCCCAAATTGGCATACTGGTTCCCCTTATAGCCCCCCCTATAAAGCCCCTTTTACTTAGGTACCCAGGGCATTGGGGTTCCAGGGGAACCTATGGGCTGCAGCATTACTTTTGCCACCCATAGGGAGCCCATGCAAAAGCTTCTGCAGGACTGCCATCGCAGCCTGTGTGAAATGGTACATGCACCATTTCACAGCCATTTACACTGCACCAGGTCACTTATAAGTCACCTATTTGTCAGGCCTTCAAACCTGAAGGCTTGGTGCAAAGTACCTGTGTGTGAGGGTACCCCTGCACTAGCAGAGGTGTCCCCATGTCATCCAGGACCATTTTCCTAGGCATCGTGAGTGCGAGGACGCCATTTTACATGTGCACTGGACATAAGTCATTACGTATGTCAAGCTTCACAATGGTAACTCCGAACATGGCCATGTAAGGTGTCTAATATCTGGGAATTGTATTCCAATACTGATTCTAGTTTTGGTTTCAAAATTCCATGCACTCTGGAGGCTCCACAGTGGACCCTCAGTACTGCTACACCAGCCTTCTGAGGTTTTCCAGGCAGCCCCATCTGCTGCCACCTCACAGACAGGTTTATGCCCTCCTGTTGCTTGAGCAACTCAAGCCCAGGTGTCACGAATCCCCAAGGTGCCTCCTGCGTTATCTGTCAGCATCCCCAAGGATTAGGGTTAAATCATGTCTCTGTTCTTGGTTAAACCTTCATGTTTCTAAGTAAACATAATGTGCTGTGTTATACAATTGGTTTTTATTAATGCTTGTTTTACCAATTTGTGTTTGCTAATGTGAGCAGGTGTAGACATGTGCTTCTAATTGGGTGTGGTGTAGACATGTGCTTCTAATTGGGTGTGGTGACTCATCCACATGTGGAAACTCAACTGCTTTCGTGATTGGCTATAAATAGCAGAGTGAAGCATGCCTCCCTGCTTGGCTTTGTTTTGTTTCCTGATGTCAGCATCTGATTTGGCAGTCCAGCCCCTGCTGTCATCCTCATATTTAGGACTTTTGAGGTAATTCTTTTCTTTGTTCCTGTACCAGCTGACACCAGGCATTCCTCCAGCACTCCGGAAAATACAGCAGCTAAGTAACTAGTTTTATCCAGGGAGTTTGTTCTTTGAGTGCCGCGCTTTCCTAGAACAGCTGGTGTATTTCAGACCTTGTATTTTGGCAGAGTGCTTATCTTGAAGAGACAAATGCATTTCTGAACATTCTACATTATTATTGTAGTTACTTGCCTAAATGTGCTTCAAGAAAATCTGCTTGAGCTCAAGTACCACAAAAAGTGACAGTGCAATTTTAAAAGAGCATTTATGGGACTTTTCTTTCTCTGATAGCATAACTCTTGGATTTAAAGTGTGTCATTC
The DNA here is from genome assembly GCF_031143425.1 of Pleurodeles waltl. Lineage (NCBI taxonomy): Eukaryota > Metazoa > Chordata > Amphibia > Caudata > Salamandridae > Pleurodeles > Pleurodeles waltl. The sequence continues at coordinate 1,065,554,039 of NC_090437.1, forward strand.
ATGCCTGTGTTTCAGGTTAGAGGAATTTGCTTTTGAAAGGTTTTTCACACACACAGTGAAACCAAATTAAACTGTGCCACCCTAACTGTTTAAACCTAGAGTGGACATTTGTATTTCTTGGATTGTTTTTGTTCCTTTTAGTTTAACCTTATGCATGCAGGGAAGTTATATGTGATATAATTAATGCCCTTGTTTGTCTTTCTTGTGCATGATAAGTGCAACCACAATTTTAATTGTAGTGTGCAACAGTGAATCTCTGTGAAGCCAGGCCTAGTGTTGCAGTACTTATTGTTATGGTACTCAGTTCGGGTTTTTGGTAATGCAGTGTTAGTAATTGTGCCAACAGTTATTATTATCCAAGTAAAGTGCTGGAGCATCCTGGTGTTCTTCTACCGCTCCCGTGCCCATATCAGAAAGAGAGATTCAGTTTCAAGGAAGTTGAGTGCACTATCTCTACTATCACTCTGTCAACAACGACCTGCCTCCCGAAGATACAGGGTGTCTGGCTGGACTGGGAAGATGTGGCAGTGTTTTGTCACTTTCTCTTCCACACCCCCTTTCCTTTTGGGACACCTGCCGGGGATTCTGTGTCCACCAGGAAGTGCTGAGAGGTGTTTGCAGGGGGTAAGGGGGTATACCATCACTCCTGCAGACATCCTGCTTTTCAGGTGAGTGGCCCGTCTCGACATCAAGGTAAGCCACAACATACAGGGCTGACTGGGCGATGGATTCCTCAATGGGTACTTTCAAAGGTTTAGCACAGGCTTTACCAGCTGATCAGGATGCTCCATCTTTAATAGATTTAACTAGGGCCCTAGCGGGATTACAGACGGAAGTTCTTTCCTTAAAGCAAGAGAACCTGGAGTTGCACACTGAACTACAGTGGTATAAACCACCAGACACCCCCTGGGGAGGAGCCAAACTAAAACAAAGATCTCCAGTACTACAGGCCCCTCGGTTTGACCCGTCTAATCATCTTCCTAGACTCGATTCAGGCCCAACGACCTCCACCACACAACCCATGCATGTAATGGTCACAACACCAACCCCTGTACCCTTAGCTCCTCTACAAAGGGTTTTTGAAGATTGTGCCAAGTTCAACATTTTTCTTAACCAGTGCCAGCCACAGTTTTTGTGTCGGACAGCTGCATTCCCCAACGATGCTGCAAAGGTAGCTTTTATTATCTCTTATTTGGGAGGCAATGCAGCTAATTGGTCTATTCTTCTGGTGGAGCGCAATGACCCTATACTGTATGATTTCAACCGGTTCAAGGAAGCCTTGCGGAAACTGTTCACCAAGCACCTCTTCATGCAAGCCAGTGACAATGAGTTGCTGAATTTGCGCTAGGGAAACAAGGATCTACTGTCCTATATCACCTCTTTCAATTGGTTAGTGGCAAAGACTGAGTGGCCTGAGGAGAAGAGGACCTCCTTCTTCTATTGTGGCCTTCGGGATGATCTTAAGGATGTTCTAGCCCAAACTGCGGGACCTCCTACGGAGTGTTCTGAGTTCATTGACCTTGTGGTACAATTGGATCACTGCTTGAGTGAATGTAAGGGCGAAAAATTCTGGGGTGACACACGCTTAGTGCTGCTCAAAACTGAGAAAAAGGAGTCCACCATTCCCACTCATGATACACCTGAGCCCATACAAGTTGGCAGTGTGCAGGGCCCACTATCTAAGGAAGAGAAAGAATGTAGGAAAAAATTGAAACTGTGTTTATACTCTGGTAAGGCAGGGCATTTTGCTTGGGAATGTCCTAACAAGCCTACTGCTGCAAAGAAAGCCATCAGAGCGGTAACAGTGCCTGAATTCTCTCTTCCTGACCAGGCGGAAAACTAACTGGCTCGATAACTTCTGAGACCATTTTATCAAGCGCTTCTTTCAATATGGTCTCACATCTTCTGGCTAATACCACCAGTCCAGTACATCGACATCTAACTCTTATTGTGACATTAGTGTTGTCTCCTCAGGTTCGTAAGGTCATATCCACATTGCTTGACTCTGGAGCTACTGGAAACCTTTTAGACTTGGGTCTAAAGCCTAAATATTACGACTGTCAGAAAAGACGTCCCTGAACCAGTCAGAGCCGTAGATGGCTCAGAATTTTCCTTCTGGCTTATTGTTTATCAAACAACACCCTCGTCCATGCTTTGTGCAAACAACCATTCAGGACAAATTCAGTTTGACCTCATAGATACACCAGTATATGGAGCCGTTTTGGGGATATCCTGGCATAAGTTACACAATCCCAAAATTGACTGGGCAGCGAGGACAGTGACATTAGACTCTAAACATTACTGGCACTCCTGTTACCAAGACAAACCATTACTAGTGACATCCTTGCATTGTGGGTCCACACATAGTACGGCTATCAAGCCGGATGACACACTGGCCATTCCTGCACCGTATAACGATTTCTATGATGTATTTAGTGAACAGAAGGCCACCCAGCTGCTGCCACATAGTTCATACGATTGTCGTATAGACTTGATTCCAAGGTCAACGTTACCATGTAGTAGGGTGTATGCTCTTTCTGACCCTGAGAATCGATACCTGCAAGACTACCTGGATGATCCATTGGCTAAGGGTTTCATTCATCATTCAACGTCACCAGTATCCCAAAAGAAACCCGAGCTGCGTGCCTGTATAGATTATCGCGCAGTGACCAAAGTGACCATAAAAAATCGGTATCCACTTCCATTGATGCTGATACTTTTAGATCAGGTACGTCAGTCGACCATTTATACCAAACTCGCCCTCCGGTGTGCCTACCATTTGATCCGAGTGATGAAGGGGGATGAGTGGAAGATGGTGTTCCGAACTAAATCCGGTGTCTTCGAGTACACAGTGATGCCCTTTGGGTTGTGTAACGCTCCTGCAGCATTTCAATTTTTCATCAATGAAGTGCTGCATTAGTTTCTGGATATCTGTGTAGTGGTATACATAGATGACATTTTGATCTATTCGTCTTCCACTAAGGAACATATAGGGCACGTAAGAACGGTTTTACAATGGCTTCGTGAGCATCATCTCTTCCCCAAGCTGGAAAAATGTGTTTTTCACGCTACAACTGTAGAATTCCTGGGATATGTGATCACTCCTGATGGAATTTCCATGGATAGGTCCAAGGTACAAGCCATCCTGGATTGGGTAGCCCCAAGATCCATCAAGGAAGTGCACCAGTTTTTGGGCTACACAAATTTTCATCTGAGACTTACACCCCACTTTTTTACTGTGGTATCTCCCACAACTCGTCTCCTACAAAAGGGGGTTAAGTTCTTCTGTGATGCAGAAGCTGAGAAAGCCTTCCAACATCTTAAAAACACATTAACTGAAGCACCCATTCTCCATCAGCCCGACCCGCCTCAGCCATTTTTCATGGAAGCAGACGCTTCCCAAATGGCAGTGGGTGGTGTCTTGTCTCAACGAGATCTTGCGTCTGGACATTTCCATCCAGTAGCTTACTTCTCAAAGAAATTGCTAGCCGCCGAGCAAAATTACACCAGCTAGGAACTAGACACACTGTAATTATTTACACAGATCACTGCAATTTACAGTTTTTTCAAGCGACCAAGGCCCTGACACCTCGTCAATTATGCTGGCTTCTATTCTGTGTATCCAGGCCACAGACTGGTGGAACACAAGTACAGAGGCCACAGTCATGCCCTATCAACAGGCAGGAAGATGATGGCCCCAGTACAAGTGGTACCACCAGACCTGTGCAGGGGACACAGGCACAGCGGGCTAGGCCCAGAGGCAGGGCATCAGTGGCCCAGGGTGGAGGCCACAGGATGAATGCTGCAGCCCAGGACGTGATTGCGGAGGTCCTGGGAGCCTACAACCATACCCAGGACAGATTGGCCCAGATAGTATCCACCCTGGAGCAGAATCAGAGGATGCAGCAAGCACACCACCAAGAGGGCATGGAGCAGTGGAAACTGCACAATGCCACAATGGCCAGCATAGCAGGTCTGAGGCCCAAACAGAACAGGAAGCCCCCACTACAGCAGAGGATACAGACTGGAAAACAAGAGCATCAGCATCAACATCAACTTCACATGTACTACCGTCTGAGGACACACAGGGGACATCCATCTCAACCCCTACAGGCCAACAACATGCGCCCAAATGGACCCTCAGGCCAAGATATGGCACAGAAACACCTGCCAAGAACAAGGCCCTCTCTAAGAAGTGACTCTGTAAAATACTGTCCACCAAGTGTCCCACTCAATCAACCACCAAACAGTGCCAGAAATAATACAAACTCATGTAAGCATGGATGGACCTACCAATACTGCCAACAATGCTGCCATCATGTTGCCATTTTGGATAACCACTATTAGCCCACTCCCATCACTGTAATCTGCATGATTTTATCCCTGCACCAGATAAAACACATTTTCACCTGTTACAATGTCCCCCATCATTAAGTTTGAACAAAGTGAAGTATGGATGCAACTGGTTGACAAATCCTGTATTTGTATCTGAGTAGTATGAAAAGCACCACACGCCTTACATGTTGTTGTGCCTAAGTATGTGTTGAAATAATAGACTAAATTGTAATCTGTCCTATGCAGACCTGGTCACAGTGGCAATTAGTATTGACCCAACACCCCCCTAGATGACAAGGCACACTGACAGTATGATGCACAGACACCAATCTCATTCAATTGTCCCGCATAGTTACTGGAAGTAGAGTAGTATCAGTTGGGTCCTGAAATGTATATCTTCCCCATCCTCATCATCACCATCACTCTCATCCCCTCTCTGAGGAAGCTGGTGTGGATATACAGCACCCTCCTCCTCCAAGAGGGGGATAGAATTCTCACAGCCAGGTTTTGCAGCATGCAGCAGACCACCACTATTCTACACACCTTTTCCGGCCCATTGGCCAGGGAACCGCCAGAGATATGTAGACAATGAAATCTAGCCTTCAAGAGACCTATTGTGCACTCTATCCCCCTCCGTGTATGTCCATGGGCCTCATTGTAATTCCTCTCTGCATCTGTTCCAGGATTCCTTACTGGTGTCAGGAGCCAACGCAAGTTGGGATAGCCATAATCACCTAGAAAAAGGTGCACTACACAACTTTAAATGACAAGCCTCAGAGGCAGACAGCCTGTCTGTCTGCTAGGTGGCAATATGTGACAGAAACACCTACCTATGATCCACCCTCTGTCCTCTTGTAGTTGTTCCATCTTGTGTGGCATGCTACTGTTCCTCAGCACAAATGAATCATGGATTGAACCAGGGAACATGGCATTCACATATGTGATGTACTGGTCTGCAGTACACACCAATTGAATGTTCATGGAATGAAAGTTCTTCCTGTTTCTGTACACCTGTTCACTGACTCTTTGGGGGATGATAGCTATGTGGGTGCCATCGATGGCACATATCACATGGGGTATGTCGGCAAAGGAATAGAAGTCCGACTTGATGGCAGGGAGGTCAGCACTTTGGGGAAACCTCACATAGGACTACAGGTGTCGTACAAATGCATTCAGGAATCTTGACAGTATAATGCTAAACATTGGCTGTGAAAAACCTGCACCTATGCCCACTGTGACTTGAAATAAGCCCGTGGCCAGGAAATAGAGTGCAGAGAGCACCTGTACTTCAATAGAGATGGCATGCTGATTACGATTTGCCGTAGTCAGTGCAGGATCCAGTAATGCACAAATTTCGAGAATAGTTGCACGAGTGAGTCTGTAATTGATAATGATGTGATGCTCCACCATGGTCCACAAATCCACAAGTGGTCTGTACACCGATGGGGTCCTTCCTCACCATAAGGGTCTGTACCTAGGAGCAGTAGAAAACACCTGTGAGGAACACACATACATCAGCACATATTGCTGGTCATTCAGCACTGCTGGCATGATTGTCGTCGACACTAATGCATAGTGTGTGTGACATAACAGCAACTTGGCCACAATGATAGATCAGGGCTGATCAGGTGAGGTAATGTTAATTGTCACATGCCTATGGGTGTTTGAGGAAGAATAGGGCCTGCATTGTGCAGATGGGAGTTTTACAAATGCGTAGTTTTACCCAAAATGTCTGCCCCATGAAATCCTGAACTGTTGTTGTGGAAATTACCTCATACCGCTAGCGGTTAACATGGATGTCAATGGGGAATCCTAGCGTATCATGATCGCCGCCGGCGGTGATGGTGCACACCGCAGCGGTGCGTACGCAAACTCGTCACCCCAACTTCACTTGACTCCCTGATCTTGTGCAAGCAGGTACTCCACTGAGTGTACTGCTGTGTCCTGCCACTGGTCGTAGAAGTGGCACATGTTGCAGGGGAAAGGGCTCTGGCCTTCACCCAAGAGGAATAGGAGTGGCTCGTGGACGGGGTCCTGCCCATGTACGCCAAGCTCCACAGACGGCCAGAGGTACAGGTGAGTTGGAGGATTGGGGGCCATGGATGGTGTTGGCTGCATACATATGTGCACCTCTGACACTGGATGGGCCAGGGTTCCTGAAATGCTGCGTGTGTATGTGATGTTAGTCGGTTTGTACTGTCTGTCTCATAGTGGATGTATAGCCAGCTGTATATGATTGCCCAGTGCCTGACCTCTGTGTTACATTTCTGTGTGTCGCTTTTAGGTAAGCGCCCACCAGAAGAGGGGACTTTGGCATGCCATCACCAGGGAGGTGCGGACCATGGGGTCTACAACCGGCAGAGCACCCACTGCAGGAAGAGGTGGGAGGGCCTGCAGCGCTGGGCGCGAAATATCTGCGAGGCCCAGCTGGGGAAGTCCTCCCAACGGGAAAGGGGTGCCCGTCGGGCACTGACCCCCCTTATGCAACGCATCCTGGCGGTAGCATACCCGGACCTGGATGGGCGCTGGAAGGCTGCACAGCAGTCACAGGGGGGGTGAGTACACATACCATATTTTTGACCCTTGATGCATGTGTGTGTGCATTTGGATTTATGCTGCCTAGTTTCAGGGACTCTGACTGATGTCCATTTACATTATTGCCCCCATGGCGAGTAGGGGTGTTTTGGTCAGGTCTACTACAAGTCAGGTCCTTAAGGTATTTGGGGAATGGTTGTAGAGCAGGGTTCTGGGCACTATTCAGGGGCATAGCCATGGATATAGCGGTAGGTTCTGCCTGTTGGAGGGTCTTCTGGGTGGGTGGATGTGGGAACCACTATTGTACCTCCATTCAGCTATTTACAAGTGTCTCTCCTGTTTTGTCTACCCATCCCTGTCCTCTTGTGTTGTGTGTGTACATCAGCATCATCTGGCAAGAGAGTTGAGGCATCGGCGAGTGGGGATGCAGCGGCACACGGATCCTCGGAGGTAGAGTCATCCGACGTCAAGGGGAACAGTGGGTTGGAGGGTGAGGGGAGAACCACGGGGGAGGCAACTACCACTGGAGGTAGTGACTCCGATACTTCCTCCGATGGGAGCTCCCTGGTGGTAGCGGACCCTAGTGGGCCCACACCTACTGTGTCATCTTCTGCCACCCCCATACCATCACCGCCCTCCCATTTGCTCCTCACCGAGTTGCTCGTGCCCACTCACCCAGAAGGGTGGGTGTCTCCTTCGCCCCAGGCACCTCTTCCCCTGCCCTAGTGAGCCCCGCTGCCCTCACGGAGGAGGCTATTGACCTCCTGAGAACCATCTCTGTAGGGCAGACAACCATCGTCAATGCCATCCAGAGATGCAGCAGACCAATGCCTATCTGGATGGCATTCACGGTGCCGTGTATGGCCTACAGAGATCTTTTCAAGCTCTGGCTTACTCATGGACGGCAGCCTGCGTCCCTGGTCATTCCATCCCCCCTCCAACCTCCTCTACCCCTTGCAGCACCCCACTCCCTTCAGCCGTCCACAGCACACATTCTGACATAAAGGCACACACTTCAACACACAAGAAGCACACTTCAAAACATAAGCACCACACCTCCCCACACATGCACACACAACAACATCCACTTCCCCCAGTGTGCCCACCTCTTCCGCCTCCCTGTCTGACCCCTCTACATGCACACCCCCAGGCACTGCACCTCCTCACTCAGGGCGGAAGGGCTCACTGGGGCAGGGCCTGAGGTGCCTGGGGCAAAGGAGATGCCCACCCTCCTGGATGAACGGGCACGGGCAACTCGCTGAGGGGCTGCTAGGATGGCGGTGCTGGTACAGGGGGTGGCGGCTGTACCTGTAGCTGGGGTGGTCACATTGGTGTCCGCCACAACCAGGGAGCTCCCCTCGTAGGAGGTATCAGAGTCTGTATTGTCCCCTCCAGTCTCCGCCATGGTGCTCCCCTCGCCCTCCGTCCCACTGGTGCCCTCAGCGTCGGTGGACTCCTAGGTTCTGTGTGATGCAGCTCCCTCCGTCGCCAGTGCCCCTGCTCCCCCACCAGATGATGCTAATGCACAGAAGGCAGGATGACAAAACAAGAAAGGGAGAGAGAGAAAAAGGATACACTGGGAAAATAACTGCACCAACACCACTGTTGGCGTACACAGCACCATCATACACAGGGAACAGGCCTACGCACTATGCATTGCACTACCAGTGACATTGCTAGCCAACAAGGCATGAGGAGGAGCACATACCATCAACTGCAGCACACCTGGAACCCACGCATCACTCACCAGTAGTGGATGCTAACATTCTAGGTAGGCAGCATTTCCCATTCAGACACTTAGCCACCAGAGGACCTGCGCTGCTATGTCTGGCCTGGCCTAGGAGTGCCCAAGGACACACAACCACCACCCGGATACCACCCCACCACGCGTAAGCTGTAAAGATAGCCACTGTACTCACCCCCTTGTGGCTGCTGTGTTGCCCTCAAGCGTACATCCAGCTCTGGATTGGCCAGCGCCAGTATGAGGCCCATCCGGGGGGGTCAAGGTTTGAGGTGCACCTCTTCCTCGTTGGGAAGAGTTTCCACTCCATGAACGTGCAGATGGTGTGCTTGGCTGACCAGTACATCTCCCACGTCAATGCTAAGTATCCTGGGTTGGTGCATGGTGCCTTTGTCCTAAGGAATAGCAGCATCCTGAATGTGATAGCTCAACTACAGAGGCACAGGGTGTGGCTAATAGGTGAGACTTGGTTTCCACCCAGTATATGTTGGTGTATGGGTATGGTGTGGGCCATATAGGATAACATGTGGCTAAATGTTGTCCCTCAAAAATTGCAGGTGACTCTGGGTACCAAAATCTATCATGACTGCTGACCCCTGTGAGGAATGCCAGGACAAGGGCAGAAGAACATTATAATGAGGCACATGGGCAAACCAGAAGGATAATTGAGAGGACCTTTCGCCTCCTGAAGGCTAGGTTTTGGTGCCTCCATGTAACAGGTGGATCCCTGTGCTACTCACCCAAGAACGTCTGCCAGATAGTTGTGGCATGCTGCATGTTGCACAACCTGGCCCTCAGATGCCATGTCCCTTTTCTGCAGGAAGAGGAGACAGGAGATTCCCCTGTGGCAGCAGTGGACCCTGTGGACAGTGAGGATGAGGAGGCAGAGGATGAAGATCAGGACAACAGAACATCGGTAATCCATCAGTACTTCCAATGACAAACAGGTAAGACAGTGTAACTTTACATTTCAATGACTTTGGTTGTAATCTATGTGGCATTGGCATGTTGGTAATTCCCAATTCAATGCCCACTTACTGTTTTCTCTGGCTATTCATTTTGCAGATGTTGGTCATTTGAAAAATACTCCTGGTGTGATCACTACAACCAGCTACAGGTCATTAAATCCATGCTTCTTCTATGTACAGTTCATTTGCAATGGTTGTACCTGTTTCAAACAATACATATTTGATATACAGGACATACTCGAAATTGAATTTTGCCAAAGGGTGTTTATTGAAATGCTAATATGTAGAGGGGAAAGTACAATGGGATGGGGTGATGATGGAGGAAAGTCCAGGCTATTGTCCCAGTCTGTTTGTGGCACAGGTGCATTGTCCAAGGGGACATAGGAAGGGGAACAATGGCAGTTCAAAGTGACTGAGTGGGACACAAGGGTGACAATCAGGAGAGTCTCATTTCCTGGCGGGGGTCTTGGCAAGTGTCTCTGGCTTCTGTCTGGATCGCAGGGACCATTTGTGGGGTGGTTCACCTTATGCAGGGGGAGGGGTGCTGATGGCCTGTGAGTCCTGTGGTGGGGCCTCCTGGCCACTAGCAGCAGTGGAAGTGGAAGGCTGTTCAGATGACTGGCTAGTGGCAGGGGCCCGCTGGTGTGAGACTGCCTCCCTCATAATGTTGGCCATGTCTGCCAGCACCCTTGCTATGGAGATCAGGGTGTTGTTGATGGTCTGAAAGTCCTCCCTGATCCCCTGGTACTGCCCCTCCTGCAGCCGCCTGTTCTCCTGCACGTTGTCTAGGATCTGGCACATCATGTCCTGTGAATGTTGGTATGCTCTCAGGATCTCGGAGAGTGCCTCCTGGAGAGTCGGTTCCCTGGGCCTGTCCTCCCCCTGGCGCACAGCAGTCCTTCCAGTTTCCCTGTTGGCCTGTACCTCTGTCCCCTGAACAGTGTGCCCACTGCCAGTGACCCCAGGTCCCTGATTTTCTTGTGTGTGAGGTGTGGCCTGGGGTCCCTGTACAGGTGGACATACTGCTGATTGACGTGTCCTGTGGACAAAGGTGTGGGTATGCTGGGTGGGTGCTGTGGTGGTGTTTCCTGAAGGGGGGGCTGTGGTAGTGTGTGACTGGGCTTGGGTAACCGGATGTCCACTGGTCCCTAATGGGCCAGGCAAGTCATCCAGATCCTGAAGTCCAGAGTTACTGTCATCACTGTGGGCCTCTTAAGTTGGGGGACTGGATAGTGCTGGCACCTCTTCTCCGGTGACATTGGCTGGGGTACTTGAGGGGATGTAAATGATATGTTAGGCTTAATGTCTATGACATATTGTATATCCCTGACTTCCACTCTATGGTTGGTTTTGCCCTGCCAGCTTTCACTTTTGTATGTTAGTGTATGGTGGGATTGTTAGTTCACTATGCTGCATGCAGGGCTTGGCATTGGGATCAGTGAGATGTGATGGTGGAGTGTGGTGGATGTAGTGGAGTGATGGAAGTGAGGGTATGTGATGGCATGTAGGTATGGGGGGTGATAGTTGTTGAAAGTTGACTTACAAGAGTCCAGTCCTCCTCCGACTTCGGCCAGGCCCTCAGGATGCAGTAATGCCAAGACTTGCTCCTCCCATGCTGTTAGCTGTGGGGTAGGAGGTGGGTGTCCACCGCCAGTCCTCTGGAAAGCGAGCTGGTGTCGTGCTGTTATGTGTATGAAACGTACCTTCCCCCGTAGGTCGTTCCACCTCTTCCTGATGTCATCCCTTGTTCTGGGGTGCTGTCCCACGTTGTTGACCCTGTCCATGATTCTCCGCCATTGCTCCATCTTCCTTGCAATGGATATTTCCTGCACCTGTGCTCCAAATAGCTGTGGCTCTACCCTGTCAATTTCCTCCACATGACCCTTAGCTCCTCCTCTGTGAAACAGGGGTGTCTTTGTGGTGCCATGGGTGTTATGTGAGGTGTGTTGGGTGTGTTAGGTAATGTGTTGGGGTGTGTGCTGTGGAGTGCGTGAGTAGTGTATAGGTGAGAGTAGTGTGTGGCTCTAGCAGTATCAGTGGTCTTGGTGTCTCTCTGATGCAAATGATTTGTGTTCGTAAGGGGTTGTGGGTACTGTGGGTGTGTGTTTTATAGTGGAGTGAGTGTGTGGTGTGTGTATGGGTGTCAGGTGTGTGTTGTTTGAATTGTCCAATGTAGTGTTGTTTTGTCTGTGGGTGTCCATTGTGAGCGCAGCGGTATGTACCGCCAATGGTTTATTGCCATTGAATGTCCGCCGTCGTGATTCGTAGGTCATAATGTGTTGGGCATTGTTCTGTTGGCGTAACGGTGTTGGTTTTGATACTGCCACTTTATCACTGACCTTTGGACTGGCGGATTTGTGTCTGTGGCTGAATTCTGTCGGATTTGTGTGTGTGTGTGTGTCATAATATGGTGAATGGATATCCAACGCCGCGGCGGTAAGTTGGCAGCCATCGACGTGGTGGTAAGCGGGATTTACCGCCAGGGTCATAATGAGGGCCAATATGTTTTCCTTCTTATCTGAAAGTGAACATCAGCTCTGCTGCTGTCTTGTTCAAAGGAAACAGTTTTTAGGAAGACAACGTTCTTGCACACGCCTTCCCTCTTTTGAAAGAACACCTACTCTAATATCCTTAAAAATCTTCCCAAATTCAGCATCAGATGTTTGTCACATATTCCTAGTTAAGGCTTTGTATTGGAATTGTAACCAAATATTGACTTTTCCAATGCTTCTCATAGAATTCTGAGTTTCATCATAAAGCAGTATTTTGACCACAGGCTGTCCTTTCACAAGAAATGGGACATTGTAATCTTCAAATGTACAGTCAAGCATGACATCTGAGACCATGCTCACCTCTTTGATGATTAAAAGTATACTTTTTTTAGCATTCTTGAGCCTTCATGGAATTCCAGTTTGTTGTCATGTTCCATAGGCAGCATCAAAAGGTATTGCAAAGTAATTCTGTTGATATTATGTGCAGCTGATCCTGTGGGTGCTGCTACTACACATGATAAATTAAGGTCTATAGTCTTCTGTAGGAAAGCAATGAGAACTTGTGTTAAGAAGCTTTTACCGGCACCAGCTTGTCTTCTGCTGTACAACAGTATAGGCTTAAATGTTGAGCATGTACACTCTTTCTTGTCATGGAACAATCCATGCTCTACTGTGGCTTTCATCCATATATATTTCCTTTTGCTTGTCATTTAGTTGTGCAACTAAATGCCAAACTGATTGTTTACTGTCTTTCTTGTTCCATTGCAGTCTCCACCTCATTCATTGCAGTAGCAGTTTAATTTTCAATTGTTGACTGCCCAAGTGTATCTTGGACAGCCTTCCTCACAGTGATTGTTGGTAAAAAATAGTTTTAGGGGCAGGGAGTGGTTGCATGGCCACTGTCTACTCCTAAAAAATGAAAAGAATTCATTTTTATGTTTGAAATGCATCCTATTTTCCTTTAAGGAAAATAGGATGCATTTCAATAAAAATTGCATTGCTGAAAAAGCAATCACTGACATATTGGGCTGCTGACCCCAGTGGACTACCATCCCTGTGATTCTTGTGATTCACAATGGGTTGCAAAGCGAGACCTACCTCACGAATATGAGGTAGGTCTATGTACAATGCCAGTGCGACTCACACAATGTGTCAAACACATTTCGGTACATGGGTGTTTGCGATTTCCTAATTGCGAATTTCAAAATATCGCAATTATGAAATTGCAAACTGATTTTTACATACATTTGGCCCTAGATGTCCAACACATTTATTTTTACAATGTCTACACTTTCTGGGTCAAATTCTGCAAGGTGTTTAATTTCTGAAGAAGACTTCAACACTCAATTTCATGTGCATGCTAATCCGTGACTCACCCAAACAATTCCTCTTGACTTAAGGCAGGGGTCTCCAAACTATGGCCCGAGGGCCACATCCTGCATACTATAAACGTTTAGCCAGCCTTCAGGAACTTTACCATTGTTCTGAATCATATCATGCTAATAACAAAAAAAAATCCAAGAAACCCATATTCATTTATGTAAATTGTACTCATAAATTTATAAAACAGTTTTTTTTGGCCTGTGAATATTTGTGAAAAATACAATGTGCCCCTTGTACTCCTGATAAAACCAAGGAATTTGGCAATCACAATAATAGTAGGATTTTTTCTATAAAAACATTTTTCAATTGTAACAACACCTTTTGTGTTTATATTATTGCGTGTCTATGTGAAAAGAGAGATATGTGGGTTCAACGACTCCCCCTTTGAAGGAAAGAATCAAAGAACATACTAATGTCATGAAAAAAATGCGATCAAAGATCTCTTTGGGGTGGACGTTTCAAAGAGGATAAAAATAAAATATCAATATTAGAAATTGATCATATGAAGAAACACCATAAGCAAAGGAACAGAACTCACTGAATGTGGTTAAAAGAGACATGGTGGATAGTGATACTACATACTGCAGATGTAGGTTTAAACCTAGCTAAGGAGTACCATACCACCCTTTGAGTGACTGAAGTTGATCCAATGGGCTTTGGTTCCCTTTGTTCTTTCTTTGTTGAGATGGGGTCAAATTGGGAGAATAATGGTCAGTAATGGAGATTCAGCAGTTTTGTAGCAGTTGAGCTGTATTAGCACGAGTTCTAATTGTGTTCTAACATGGATTGTTTGCAAAGAAACACAGAACAGTGTAGGGATCACAAGTGGCTGTGGGTACACTGAAGGAAGAGCATAGTATAGAATTACTATTTCTTGAAAGGGCCAGAATAAATGAATGGTCTTCATTGTATAACATTAACATGAAATTTTCTGATGGAATACTTTACAGCCCCCTAGGGAATTAAAACTGACCTCTCTGTTTCCTGCATGATAGGAGGTTTGGTTGAATATGAAACTTATGGAGTTTCGAGTTTTTATTAATGTGTATTAAGTTTGGTTTGGAGTCTTAATTTTGGCTAATTGATATATTTCATGGCATTTAGGCCTTAAATCGTTGGAACAGTGATGTTCGTTTACATTGAGGCTGTGGGGTTCTGCGGTATTACTTTAAAAAGCCTCTGTAATACCGTAAGATATGTCTAATTTAACAAGAAGACAAACACAAAAGAGCTAGGTGGCACGGGGCATGATTAACACAAGCGAAGGTTTGACTCTCTTTGTGAAAATTTCAGCTACATTGTTTTACCTTTTGTTTTTTATTTTGATTTGGCATTTAGTGATATGATACTTCACTTTTGATATTAACCCAAAGAAATGTAGCATTTGTTTCCTGTTTGGATAAATGTGGGCACATATGAGGGTCTGAGGAAGTCTGTGTAATGAAGTAATAGATTTGTTGTGCATAGAATATGAACCCAAGGCTGAATATCTCTGCGGTGTGGGACAGAAGAATTACAATATTGGCCAATAATGAATGTAATCTATAATTTGGAAGATCTAGGGCCATATGTACAAACACTTTTTTCCATAGACACAGAATGGGTAAAAACCTTTGCTACATCTGGCCCCTAGTTCTTTTTTTTTTTTTTTACTTTTGTTGAGTTATTATTCAGGATAGGATATATCGATGTGACATGTTATTTGATATTTCAACTCACTGCAATGTGGTGGCGTTCTCCTGATCAGAAAAATGTTTGGTACATATTGGAGTGTGTTGTTGGGAGTGGGTTTGAGTGGTTGTGTGGCTCTGTGAGCAGTTATGAGTGTGAAGTGGGTATTTGAATGGGTGTGTGTGGGATGTGAGAGGCTGTATGGCTGTGTGAGTGGGTTTATGAGTGGCAGTACTGGTGTGTCAGTGGGTGAGGGAGTGGTTTTGAGGGTGTGTGAGTAGTTCTATAGGTCTGACTGAGTGTGGGTCTTTGGGAATCTGAGTGGGTGTGGTTCTATGAGTCTGTGAGTGTGTGTGGCTGTTTGGGTTATTGAGTGGGTGTGGAAGTGGACATGAGGGTTCTACAGGTGTGTAAGTGGGTGTGTGAGTGGTTTTGAGCGTGTGTGAGTGGAACTGTGAGTTGCAGCATGGGTTTGTGAGTGGGTGTGCAAGTGACTGTATGGGTCTGAATGGTTATGTGAGTGGGTGTATGGCTGTGTAAGATGGTATGAGGGTAGGGTATGTGAGTGTGTGTGTGAGTGGCTTTATGGCTGTGTGAGTGGGCGAATGGCTGTGTAAGATGGTATGAGGGTGTGTGACTGAGTGTTTGAGTAGATGTATGGGTCTATGAGTGGCTGGGTGAGTGGGTTTGAGGGTGTGTTAGTGGCTGTATGAGCCTGTGAGTGGGTGTGTGAGTGGCTCTATGGGTCTGTGAGGGTACATGAGTCTGTGATTGGGCATGTGAGTGGTGGTGTGAGCAAGAGTGTGTGTGGGTTTGAGCATGTCTGAGTAGCTGTATGGGTTTGTGAGGGTGTGTGAGTGGCTGTCTGGGTCTGCGGGTGGCAGTGGCTGTATAGGTCTATAAGTGGTTGTGTGAATGGCAGTATGGGTCTGTGAGTGACAGTATAGGTGTGTGGGCGGGTAAGTAGTTTTAAGGGTGTGTGTGTATCTGAGTCAGTAGGTAAGAAACTGTATGGGTCTGTGAGTGGGTGTGTGAATGGCTATATTGGTGTGTGAGTGGTTTTGAAGATGTGAGTGGGTGTATGAGTGGGGGTATAAGTGGATCTGTGGGTGCATGTATTTTTTATCACTAAAGCAGGACTTGCAGATCTGAGCACTGATGTATCACTCCTATGTTATTTTTCAAAGTGCCTTGCAAGGGTTTGGCTGCGTTCTTTGCTAGTTACTGCTTTGATGGGCTGGAGTATCCATTTGTGGACTTGTAAGGTGATGCTACCTAAGTATAGTTTGGGGCATGGACTTCGGAGTACATATACAACAGTTTTACTTTTACATGTGAGTCTCCTCTTACTCTGATTTTTACCAGTGAATGAAAGTCCTAATGTGTGTGATCTTCTTTCTGTGCTTTCAAGCTTTGCATTTGGAGCATTTATTGAACCCCTCCTGAGTGTCAGCAATGTACTTGTTGGGATTTTTGGAATAAGAGTGCTTTTTCACTAGATGGTCCCAAAGAGATTTTGCTCTTCTAAATGCGATTTGTGGGTGGCTAGTCATTCCCTTTTGTATGATCGGAACATTTTGAATGAGGTGCCAATGTTTTTTGTAAGGCATGCTTCATTTTGAGATGCACAGTACTGTACGTAGTGATAAATACATTCATATGATTCCCTGTCATTGGTTTCCTATGTGTAAAGAGTGCTGTTTCCCTTTTGAATTCACTGGTTCCATTGGATGTCTGTGTACCCTCATTTGTTTTTCTATTTTTGTGTACTCATCGTCTGCACTGCACACCCTCTTTGCTCTATAAAATTCCCAGATGGAATACTGTTCATGAGAGACGTGGGTTGGTGGCTCCATGTGTGCAGAGTAGTGTTACCCGCAGTGGGCTTCCTATATTAAGTAGTAACCAATTTGTCCACTGCTACTTTCACCAGTACATACAGAAACTCTTTCTGTGTTTGTGATCTTACTGGAAACTGTAAGATCAAGGTATATATTTCAATCATCATAGTAGAAACTGGGTTGTTGGTTGATTAGGGTATGAGACCTGGTCAAGCAGCAACCACTATTCTAGTCAGGGCAAATCACAAGTAAAACATAAATTAAGCTGTGCTTGGCACACAGTGGTCAGGCCTAACTTAGAAGCAAGGTGTAAAGCATTTGTGCAAAACTCAGACAGTAAAACAGTGAAAACAACACACAATAGATTCTACACCTGGTCAGAAAAATAGAACTTAGTTTGATAAATAAAAACAAGACCAACTTGCAAAAATCTAATCAACAGAATTTAAGTTCTGAATTTTTAAAGAATAAACTGTAAAATAGTACTTAGAAGCAATAAGCATCAACCTGGGATTTCTGATCGCGTCTGACCAGGACAAATCGAAAAGTTCAGGCTGACTATGATGGAGCGCGGGCCGGTTGCAGAGAGTGGTGTTGGATTCAAATCAAGAACTAGAGGGTAAGCATTTATTTATATATTTTTTCCACACAGCAGCAGTGATGCATCAGTCCTTAGATGTGGCGGAGTTAGGGTGTGAGTTACTGCTGCATTGACATCATAGACCCAGGCGCCGCAATGTGAAAACGTGAGTCAAGGATGCGTTGTGCAGTAGAGGGGATGAATCGGTTCCAGTGAGCGCAGAACCTGTGATGCAGGGATTCACTGCATCGTTGAGGCTGCTGTCAATGGGAATGAGAGGACTTTGTGCTGGGAAAAGTGGTGCAGTGGCTGTCCAAAAGGCGATGTGCTGGTGCTGTTCCACACAACAGCAGCAATGAAACAATTTTGCTCCCATATCAGAGGATGCATTGGTTTGACTGGAGCAAACATCTCAGGCCTACTTCCAAGGATCATGGACTGGAGTTGCACAACTTTGCAGGGCAGACTCATGGATGGCAGAGTCCAAATGCAAGAGCAGGGTGGTTGGAAGTCCTTTATGTCCCTGAAACTTCAGATCAGGAGGCTAGCCAAATAGCCCTCAGAGTCACCTTGGGTACAAGTAATGCAGGTCCAGTCCTTTTCTCCCAGGCAAGAAAACAGCAGTCAGCAGAGCAACATGACAAAGCAAGAGTCCAGCAAACAAGCTGTCCAGCAGAGTGGCAGTCCTTTGGTAGCACAGCAGTTGTTCTTCCTGGCAGAATATTCACAGGTCCAGAAGGGTACTAAGGCCCATATTTATACTTTTTTAGCACCTCATTTGCGCCGCTTTTTGACGCAAAAGCGGCGCAAATTTACCAAATACAATTGTATTCTGCAAGCTTGCACCGCTTTTGCGTCAAAAAATGATGCAAATGTGAAGCTAAAAAAGTATAAATATGAGCCTAAGTTGGTGGTGTCAGAGGTCCAGTACATAAACACAGTTAGGCCTTTGAAGTGGGGGAAAATTACAAAGACAGGCCTTTGACATGCATAGAGCTCCTGCCCTGGCTCCTGACTCACTACACTGGTTTATGCAGCCATATGAATGGGGATAGGACAGAGCCTAATCAGGTGTAAATGAGGCTGGGTCCAGCTCCTCCCAGGATGGGACATCAAGTCACACCTAAGCTCCTTTTGTGTATGGCTGTCTGGAGGGAGTACACCAAGCCCCGCTTTAAAATCCAATTTAACAATGAGTTGTGATTTTAAATTGCGATTCCATAGACTTCAAACTTCACAAATTTATCTCTTCCAGTCTGTGAATTCATACATTTATAAATACTTATAAGACATAATAAGGTATTATAAGACATAATAAGGTAATCCCAATGTTATCCTGTGGCAGAGATTGGAGTTGCTGTAGTGAAAAATGACGTTGTGAGTTTTTCACTCTCAGGACATGTAAAACTTGAAAGTGGATGTTCTATCTTTTGAATACA
This sequence comes from Pleurodeles waltl, assembly GCF_031143425.1. Taxonomy (NCBI): domain Eukaryota; kingdom Metazoa; phylum Chordata; class Amphibia; order Caudata; family Salamandridae; genus Pleurodeles; species Pleurodeles waltl. The sequence goes on from NC_090437.1 coordinate 1,065,573,024, forward strand.
TTGCATCCTGCCCCCTGGGCTATATATAGCCTACCTTAGGGGTGAATAGTATGTATTAAAATGGAAGGTTTGAGCCTGGCAAAAGTCAACCTGAAAGTGTAACACTGGACACACAGGCTCTGCACTGTCAGGCCTAGGGTATGGTTAAAGGGCTACCTAAGTGGGTGGTACAATCAGTCCTGCAGGCCCACAAGTAGCATGGGCACATGTAGTGAACTTTACTAGGGACTTATAAGTGAGTTAAGTAGGCCATTTGAGGATAAACCAATATTACCATGTTTAGGGGCGAGAGCACACGTATCTTAGCATTGGTCAACAGTGGTAAAGGGCACAGAGTCCTAAAGTCAGTAAAAATGAGATCATAAATGTGAATGAGGTAGACAAAAAGAAGGGGGAAGAGAGCCCTAATCTATCAGGTCTAATACATATATATACATGAAGCTATGTAGGTTACAGAATTATTCTGCCCAGTGCTGCAAGCTCAATCCACCGGTTTGCCAACAGATAGTAAGTCCATATTTAAAAATTATATATGGTCTGAGGAGAAAACTTTCCAAGAAATTTGTTTACTTCCAATCAATGGATATGATTGTATTCCATTTGACCATCTATAGTTGTCACAGCCACAGCCAACCCATGTTTCTAGCTAGACACTGTGGCTTCTTCAGGACTGTTAGTTCAAAAGATAGAAACAATACATTTTTTAAGTACATGTCTCGAAATATCAATTGAATCAATCAAAAGCCAAAGTTGTATCACATGATTAATAAGATCTTACTAGAGGAATATTCATCACGCAAAGCATTATAGAATTTATGCTCTATAGTAAAAATATCCAACTTAGAACATTTTGTGTGAACTATATGTTTTCTGATGCAGGATTTCATAGTTCCCCTTTTGATGGCATTAGTAAGCAACTTAAAGACTATGGGGGTCATTCCGACCCTGGCAGTCCATGACCGCCAGGGCGGAGGGCAGCGGAAGCACCGCCAACAGGCTGGCAGTGCTTCCTGGGCTATTCTGACCGCGGCGGTAAAGCCGCGGTCAGAAAAGGGAAACCAGCGGTTTCCCTCCGGTTTTCCCCTGGCCCAGGGAATCCTCCATGGCGGCGCTGCTTGCAGCGCCGCCATGAGGATTCCGACCCCCTTCCCGCCACCCTGTTCCTGTCGGTTTTTACCGCCAGGAACAGGATGGCGGGAACGGGTGTCGTGGGCCCCTGGGGGCCCCTGCACTGCCCATGCCACTGGCATGGGCAGTACAGGGGCCCCCTAACAGGGCCCCACAAAGATTTTCACTGTCTGCTATGCAGACAGTGAAAATCGCGACGGGTGCCACTGCACCCGTTGCACCCCTACAACTCCGCCGGCTCCATTCGGAGTCGGCTTCATTGTTGCAGGGGGTTTCCCGCTGGGCCGGCGGGCAGCCTTTTGGCGGTCACCCGCCGGCCTAGCGGGAAAGCCAGAATGGCCGCCGTCGTCTCTTGACCGCAGTGCGGTCATTCGGCGGTAACCGCATGGCGGGCGCCGCCCGCCGCGGTTGGAATGACCGCCTATATTTTATGCTCCATGTTAAATTTGAGTAATATCTTCAAATTCACCATCATAATAAACTTATAGAGCTAAATAACAAATACTAATAATAAAAGTCAAATTTCAGATCAAATTATAGGAACCCACTTCTGCATTGGAACCCTGCTTAACATTTCTTGATAATTTCATGTTTTACCTTCCATGCTATGTTCTAGAATCCAATATTGCAATACTCCAAATACACCTTTACATTTATGATTGCATCACCATATTAATTTCATATAAGTACACATCAAATACAAATCAATGAAAAAAATCTCAAATTAAAGAAAGCAATACAACTACAACTTCCATGCTCAAAGCCCTACTTTGCAATCATTGGTAATCTCATTTCCCATATTATCTTCTCAAAGTATATGGCAACTTTTGGAAATCTGTAATATGAATATGGTAAATCATACCACTACTTGACTTCACAGTGTTTTGTTGTTAAATTCAAAGAGCATAAATAAAAGTTCCATTATCACATCAACATATTAGTTAATTTTGAATAAACTTCGAAAAAATGTGAAAAAAAATATTTGCTATATTCCAACCCTCACTTTCCACACATTGATCATATGTTGTCAATTCCTTTTTACTGCATTTTCATTCTGTCTTTTTCGTGACCAAGAACCGCTAACCAAACCCTTAGAACCCCAGCCCCAAGGGTTGTATGTATATATAAGGGAGGGCATACAGCCCTTCTCTACTTTTAAAATATATATATATATATATATATATATATATATATATATATATATATATATATATGTGTGTGTATATATATATATATATATATTTATATATATGTACACATATATATATATATATAGATAGATAGATAGATAGATAGATAGATAGATAGATAGATAGATAGATAGATAGATAGATAGATATATGTATATATGTATTAAAAGTAGAGAAGGGCTCAGAGACTATTATGGCCCTAGGGACTCCATTACCCAGCGTCATATATAATGTAAAAGGGAGGGGAGGGGAGCCAGGTGGACCTACTCCCTGAGCCTCTTTAGGCCCTGGGGATCCCATCCCCTAGGACCTTTTTTTAGAACCAGAGGAGGCCATGTGGTCCACCTTCCTGAGCCTTATCATGTTCTGAAGACCACCTCCCTAGTGTCCTTTTTTTAATTAGAGTTGGGGGGACACTTGGCCCTTTCCCAAGCTTGTTTTACCCCAGTGACCGCATCCCCCGGGGCTTGCCTTAGTTATGGATGGGTGCCCTGGGGCCCACCTGAGCACCCATCATAAACTTTTTGGGGATCGCATGGGGAACTCCCCAGTGCTCCTGGATTCTCAACCAGCTTCCTGCATGCTGCGGGAGCCAACATTGCTCCTACCCACAGGGAACAGGTATTTATGCTGCCTCCTTCAGGTGGAAATAATCTTTTGATCTGATTCACTGCCCGCATGAGCTTCTACCTAATCGTGGTAGACCTTCTGTTTCCTCTTGTTTGGTGGGATTGTTGCAAATGCTCCTGCCAGATGGGAGTAAACACAAATTTCCCTGCTGGCACCAATGTGGGTAGGTAGTTGGGGGTGGGCTCCCTGGGATACAGTATGTGAACCAGCCATGGGGAATGGAGTCCCTTGGGCCATAGAGGACTCAGGCAGAGGCGCCCCTCCTTTTAAAACGTTTAGTGGCCCCAGAGGATGGAGTCCGTCTATGGCTCAGGATGGGTGTTGCATGGCCCCCTCCCCTACTTTATTAGTTTGGGCCCTGGGGTGGATTCCCTAGTGCTGAAATCAGCCTTGCAAGAGGTGCCATTTGCCTCCCCATAACAACTATTTTGACCCTGGGCAATGGGGGTCCCACAGAGCTGAAACTGCACTGGAAGGGGTGACCTGCCCCCTCCCCTCATTTAATGTGGCCCCAGGGGTGGGCTCCAGAGGCTTATAATGGGCTCAAGTGGGGATAGGTGTACTCCCCCTCCCCTTTAATAAACAATGCAGCCAATCAGAGTGCTAGCTCCTATCGGAGTCTGATGTAGATGGACCAAGTGAAGAAAGCTCCTGGGCTAATTAGAAGACTCTATTTTTAAAATTGTGTTTGGGGGACTCTAACAACTGTCCCTCGTAACCAACTGTCCAGATATACAAATATATTTCAACTTTAATTTCTAAAAAATGACCAAACAAATTCACACCAAATCACAAAAAGGATAATCTGTGGACCAAGATCTAGCTTTCTGCCAATTTTGGTGTAAGCTTGTTCACAAGTTTTTGCAGTAGTGCTTCTTAAAGCAGTCCATGAAAAATTCATGAGGGTTTCACATTTTGAGACCTCCCTTTTTTCTTGGTCCTTGCTTGAAGGAGGTCCATAACTCCTAGTGGTGGTCCCCCCTCTCTGAGCAATCACAGGTCCATGGGAGCCCATCCCTGAAGTCAAAATGAAATAGAGAAGCCCTCTAAAGACCCATGTGTCTTTATTCCCAGGGGCAGCTACATTTTAGAAAAGGGAGGAGTGCCATGTGGCCCCCTCCTTGAGCCATTAATGGCCCCAGATATCCCATCCCCATGGCTTGCTCACTAGCTATGTCCCAAGTAGCCCACCCCGGAGGCACAGCATTATCCCTGCCCACACCTTTGTGGGCAGATAAACTTGCATTTGCTCCTGCTTGGAGGGAACATTTTGTAATCTCCCACCTTGCAGAAGCAAACAGAAAGCCAACTGATATGGGGAGGGAAACAGATCATGAGATTGCTCCCCCTTGAGGGAGCAGTAAAAGTAGCTGCTCCCTCTGGGATGAAGCAATGGCAGCTCCTGCAATATGCAGGGAGACGGCAGTGGCTGCGGATTTCCCACTGCTTATAAACTCACATTCTACAACACTCATGACATGTTCAATGACGTCATTAAGCCATCACTAATGACTTCTCACATGACATCATTGAAGACATCACCAATTACATAATTCAAGGTTATTTTCAACATGTCGCTCGATCAACAGGTAGGGCCTTATACCTATGAAATTAACATGTGCTTCTTTTGCTTCAAAAGATGGGCTACCTGCGCAGTTTTAACAACAGCGTAAGGCTGTAAGTAGTATGATCTTTAGCACTTACAGACCTTGGGTCACTGATCTAATACATACATTTTAATATTCTGTGATGTATTTCCCATATGTCTTTCACTGTCTGAAAACAGTGTGGTACAGAGTAAATAGTCCCGAATTTTCTATCAATAGCAACTTCATTTTTAACTGTAGGTTCAGTGACTGTGAGAGGTTTTAGACTGCCATTAGTAGGTCATTAGTTCTGTAACAGGATTTGAGTGGCTGGGGGAACTTGGTTTTCTCTGAATAAATCTACACAGATTGAACACTGTGTATGTTGGAAAATGGCCCTTCCTGAAAGCTCACCACAAACTTTTTTCCATCCTCCTCCTCTTTAACTGACCTTGTTTGGGTAGTTTTCGGAATCTGAGTACTTTACCATTGTTAACCAGTGCTAAAGTACATGTGCTCTTTCCTCTAAACATGGGAACATTTGCTCATACCCAATTGGCATAGCTAATTTACTTTTAAGACCCTAGTAAAGTGTTCTACATGGCCCAAGCGCTCTAAATTAAATGCTACTAGTGGGACTGTAGAAGTGATTATGACATCCACTTAAGTAGCCCCATAACCATGTCTCAGGACGGCCATTGCAGAACCAGTGTGTGCAGTTTTAAACTGCAGTTAAACCTCTTGCCAGGACTAAACTTTCCTTTTTAATACATATAAGTCACCCCTAAGCTAGGCCCCGGACAGCCCATCGGTGGGGTATTTAAAAAGCAGGACATGTATTTAAGCTTTACATGTCCTGACAGTGAAAAAATCCCAAAGTAATTTTCACTACAGCAAGACTGATCTCTCCCATAGGATGATATTGGGATTACCTTATCATATCTTATAAGTGTAATTCACAAACTGGAAGAGATAGGTTTTTCAAGTCTGGCTTCTCTTGACTCACAATTTAAAATCACAACTTATATTGAAGTTGGATTTTAAATTGCAGTTCTGTAAAATTGGCATTTTCTTACTTTAGTTATTTAATGCATATTGTCTGTCTCTAATACACATCCGGGGAGAGGTGACACCTGGGCTTGTGCATTCCTTAGAGACAGCCACATACAAAGGGAGCTTAGATGTGACTGATGGGACATCCACAACCTGACAGTCCATCATGGGCAGGATGGGAGGAAGGGGCTGACACTTACACCTGAATAGACACTGTCTTTGCACACACAAATGGTGAATACTCTCCTGTAGTGAGTCTGGAGCCAGGGCAGGATTGGAGGACCTCTGTATACTTCAAGCACCTTTCTTTAGAGTCACTCCCACTTCAAAGGGACAACTGATTATAAGTACTGGACTTTTGACACCACCAACTCTGTACAGTTCTGGACCTGTGAATACTATGCCAGGAAGAAGGACTGCTGTCCTATTACAAGGACTGTCACTCAGCTGAGCTGCTACTCTACTGGACTCCTACGTTGCTAATCTGACCTGCTGCCCTCTGGCATGGGAATGAGAAGAACTGGACCTGCTACTCTATATCCCAGAACCAAAGTGACTCCAAGGGCTTGCTGGCATGTCTCCTATTTCTAAAATCTCAGGGATACAAAACACATCCAACTCACGTGCTACAGCTCCTGGATCAGTCTTTTACCATCTCCTGACCCCCAAAAGGTACCTGTCCAGTCCTGGGCCCTTGAAAATGGCTTTTGGATCCTGAAATCAAGCTTACAGGCTCTTCATGACCGTGAAAGGGTATGCTCACACTAGAATGATGCCGTTTACCCAAACAATCAGCACAAGCCACCACAAGTTTGTCTTGCCCGCCTGTCCTTCTGTGACACCCAGCTGACTCTTTGCACGTGCAAACCAAAGCCAGTGACACTCTCTTTGCTCCTGGTAAACTTCTTCCCCATGAATGGGACTTTTGTTCCACTTCTTGAGAAGGTAAAACTTTAGCAGAACTTACCTGGGACTGTATCTGGCCCATGCTCCATCGCATTCAGTCAGAGGGTGAGAATAGGTTAATTTATGGTGTGTATCTGACTTACTATGGCTAGGATTGTGGTTTCTGATTGGGCAGGGTTCATATCTCTCCCAACCAGAAACCCAATTTCTGACATTGGTGATCAGCGGTGAGAAAAGGACTTCTGTTTGTGCAGTGCTATTTAGTAGCTTGGTATACACTACTGTTAGATATTGGGTCTATTTTTGGCAGAAGTGAGTACCCTGCCCAAGCAGGAGCCACAATCGTAATCAGGGTAACTCAGATACACATCCTAAATTAACCTGTGTTCATCCTTTGCTAGCTTGGCACAGAGCAGCTAGGCTTAACTTAAGTGGCAATGTGTAAAGTATTTTGGCAACACTTAAATTACAGTAACACAGTGAAAACACCACAAAAGACTGCATACCAGTTCAGAAATATAGATAATATTTATCTAAGTAAACCAAAATGACAAAAACCCAGTAAGTAGAATTTAGGACGTGACTTTTTAAAGAATAAACTGTTCTTAGAGATCAGTAGCACTAAAAGGTTACTTGAGGTTGCACTACACCAGAGTAAATCCAACATTTAGTCAGACCTCAATGGAAGGCAGACTGGCTACAGGACCCTTGCAGGGCCTGCTGAAAAGTACCTTGAATGGAAAGGGGGTTCGACCTTCTGGCGGTGATTTGTTGGTTCTGATTTGTGCATTTCAGGGGAGGTGTGGTCATCGAGCCAAGCAGCCGGCAATGCAATATCCTCAAGGTACAGTTTAAAACTACTTGCGATAAAGGTGATGCATCATTGTCAAGACATGCAGCAAAGGTGATATGCCAGGGCTTGTGGTAATGCCATGATCTTGAGCCACACAGTTAGCGATGCAAAGTCCTTGACCGCAGTGGCGATGTTTTTGTGTTGAGGGAGGATACAGTGTTTCTGATCGATGCAACAGAGTTTGTGTGTCGATGTTTGCAGGAGAACAGCTACAGAGTCTGTTTTCAAGGGCCAGGACTGGATTAGCACCTCTTGGCAGGACAGGACTCACAGTTAACAAGGTCCAGCAGCTAACTCTGAGTTGGAGGAAGTCTTTGATGACCCCACAACTTCAGAACAGGATGCAAGCCAGCTAGCCCTTGGAGTCACTTTGTTTTTGAGGATGCATTGAGTTAGGTCCAGTTCCTTTCACTCTCAGGCAAGAGCAGTCCTTCTTCCTGGCAGAATGTCCTCAGATTCAGAGGTTTACTTATTTGGTGGGGTTTGGAGTCCATTACATCAAAGAAAGTCCTTTAAAGTACACAGGGTCCCTCCAGGCAGGGACAACCACACCAAGGCTGTTAGCTCCAACAACTACCCATCCACATCCAAGATCATTTCGTATTTGAGCATTTTCTCTGATTGACATTTTTAATCCTTTTATTCCCTCAAAACATGTCTCTAACTGGAGGATCTACATCTGCACCTGCAAAAATGGAATATGAGCTGACCAACCTGGAGGGTTATACTGTGGCCAAGCTCAAAGACTTCTGCAAGAAAGTTTGGCTTCATGCAAGAGCACCGCCAGGAATGTGGAACTGCAAAAGGAGCTGATGGTATGGGGAGAAGCTTGTGTTGCTTTGGCTCAGAAGAATCACCTGTAGTAGATGGGGAGGAAATTAACTTAGAAATAGATCTTCCAGCAAGGCATGGAGCAGAGTCTCTTCCTGCAGCCTCTCACCAGAGGAACTGGCAACAAAGAAGGAGGAGGGAGAATTCAGGCTGCAGACGGCAAAATAAAAAATGAAGGAGAAACTTGCTTTGGAAAGATTGGCTCATGAAAGGAGCCTGAAGGATCTGGAACTGAGGGCAAGCCAATCAGTGTCCAGCTATGGTGGCAGTATACATGCAGATGGAGACAAAACGGTTTGTATACCAAAGCATTTGGTGCCCTATTATGTTATGGGAGATGATGTTGATAAATGGTCTGCTGCTTATGAAGTTGCACAGACGTTTCACAGGGTTCCTGAAGAGCCCTGGGAGGGTACCATATGGAAACACACACTTGGGTGGGACACACTTATGGCATTAGAGGTTGGGAACCAAGGAAAGTATCCCCCATGAAAACGATTCTACTTGCCAAATGTTGGCTGACCCCTGAGAAGTATTGCCAAAGATTCTGGATCAGCCAGAAGCTCCTCAAACAATCCTGGGTAGATTTTGTGGATTACTCCAGTATGGCACTGAATGGCTGGGTGAGGGTCAGTAAACTTAATGATTATATTGCCCTATGAATTGTGATTATGATGGAATACATGTTCAGTATTTGTTTCCAGAGCTGCACCAGCATCTAGTTAACAGCAGGCTGACTGACCCCAGCAAGCTTACTGGAGAGGCAGACCTCTGGGGCCAGTACTACAGTATCCAATAAGGTACATGGGAGTGACCCCAAGAAGGGAGGTTCAGGTTACCCCCAGAAAAGTGAGAGGTAGGTTATAAATGACCCAGAAAAGTCCCACAGTAAGTGGGGAGGAACAGGTTCCCATGTTCCATCAGAGAAACAGGTTAGTGGTTCTGAAAGGTGGTGGCAAAGTACTCCCAGTTAGGACATGAGCAGGGGAACGCCATCTGTCTAAAGAAAAAACCCACTGGAGGGACTACTACAGGGGTAGCCAATGTGGGCTTAGGGGTAAGCAGTCCCCAGGGGCAGGTCTTAGACCATGCAATATTCTCCCTAAGTTGGTATTTAGACTAGATGAGCTGATGATCCCTGAGGGTGGGAGTCATCACTTCCACCACTAGAAGTGAAGGAGACCCCAGTCACTGCTCTGACGGACACCGAGGTTTGCCATTCCATGATAGTGCAAAGGCTAGTTTCCCCAGAACAGTACATTGCCCAGTTTGTTAGGGTGACCCTGGGCCATGGGCAGGACATTATCTGCCCTATGACCCTGGTATCCCTGGAGTGGGTTGGGGAGGTAACACTGAGGAGGGTCATAGTTATTCCCTATATGCCCAACAATTGCATTCTGGGGAATGAGTTGCCCTCAGTGGCAAGAGAACTGAGAGGGGCGGACCCTTAGTGTTTTCTGACAGTTCAGGTTTCTGGGTGAACCACTCCCACATGGAGGGCAGGGGACACCAGAAGTATGGGCAGGGTGGGGGAGAACTCACCCCTGTTCCTGTTCAGCCCAAGGATACAGACCCTGAGTTGAGTGGTCAGCACTGAACTAGTGCAGGAGTGTAAAAATAGTGCAAATCACCTGTGGCTACTGCCCCCCACTCTGAGAAGTTTCAGTGGTCAGAGAGCCCTGAATGGCTTGGAGCCTGGCTTTGGAAACTGACAGTTGTCAGTGGCCTCTGTTGGTTGTTGTCCCTGCGGACAGAGTTTTCCTTGGGTTGGGGACAGAAGTCAGACCCAAGGGGTGGGATGGGCCTCTGCCAACAAGAAACCCACTTTCTAACATTGTGCAGTATAGGTTACCCTTTCATCTGTGGTTGTTAGTCTAATAAAATTCAGCTAACCATGAAGTGTATGGTACAGTCATTGCTGGACACAGCAGAAACTTGCTTCACCTAGAGAGCTTGTACGTATGATAGCTTTAATGATGCCCTGTATTATTCTCAGCTATTTTGTACTTAACATCATTGTTTGATTTCCAAACCTGTTTATTGAGCAATATGCACAAATCTAGCTTGGATAATGTCACAGGTTAGGTCACAAGCAGTGCATGACGAGGGAGCAAGTTATAGTTAGTTTTGCTAAATGTAACTGTTCAATCAGTAATTTAAATCTTTAATTTCTAAAACATGGCTAATCACCCTTAAGGTCTCAATGCGCTGCTTGCAGGTATGATGCTAAAAAAAAAGTCAGGTCTTGAGGTCCTTTCTGAACTGCTTCAGAGAAGTGTTCTGTCTGAGGTAGCATGTTCGATGTCCGGACCGAGATAGGAGAAGGATCTTCCTCCTGCTGTGCTTTTTCAGATCTTGGGAATGGCTGAGAGGGCCAGCTTGAAAGAAGAGTTGTCTGTTGGGTACATAAAAGGCAAGGCGGTGGGTCAGGTATGTCAGCCCTATGTTGTGTAGTGCATTGTAGGTGTGGATCAGGAGTTTGCTTGTGATGCGCTTGTTGACTGGGAGTCAGTGTAGGTCTTTCAGGTGGGAGGAGATGTTGCTGTGTTAAGGGAATGTCCAGGATGAGTTTGGCTACTGCATTATAGATTCTTTGTAGTCTTGTTTGCAGTTTCTTGGTAATGCCGGCATAGAGTGCGTTGCCATAGTGCAGTTTGCTAGTGACAAGGGCATGGGTGGCTGTCTACCTCGTGTCTGAGGGGATCCACTTGAGTCAGAGGGTGTGGAAACATGACAACAAGATGGCATTGACTTGGTGGTTCATAGATAGAGAGGAGCCCAGGATGATGCCCAGATTGCATGCATGGTCCATGGGAGCAGGGGCATTTCCCAGTGGGGTAGGCCACCAGGACTCGTTCCAGGCAGAAGGGGTGGAGCCGATTACAAGGATCCCTTTCTTGTCCCAGTTGAGTCTGAGGCACCTGGCTTCCATCAAGGCGGCGACTGCTCTCATCCCATTGTGGAAATTTCTCTTGCCCATTACAGGGTTGTTGAACAGGGAGAGGATCAGTTGGGTATCGTTTGCATAGGAGGTGATGTTTAGCCCATGTTGTTTTATGATCTTGGATTTGGGGGGCCATGTAGATGTTGAAAAGTATCGAGTAGAAGGATGATCATTGGGGCACTCCGCAGCAAGTATCTTTGGGAATGGCGGTAGTCTGACACTTATACTTTCCAATGCTTTATCGTAAATGCCGGCTTTTACTCATCCTTCTCGACCTCTCCGCCGCTTTAAATACATCTGGCCCATGGTGTTTAAAGCGGCGGAGAGGTCGAGAAGGATGAGTGCGGCTGTCCCTCTGTGGTCTAGTATGATGCTTATGCCGTCAGTGGCTGATAGAAGTGCTGTTTCAGTGCTGTGGTTGCTCCTGAATCCGGATAGGGATGTTTGTGTTTTTTTTAGATCAAAACGCTAATGTGAGATAGTCACCTAACTATAATGTCACTTTAACCTTTGTTTTTTTCAGTGAATTTCTAAGGTTTTTTAAAGCACAAACTCATTTATTTCCAGTGAATTTCAAGAGTTTTTTTTAAACCTAAAGCAATATTTCATTATCATAGCCGTGTGTGGCCCATACCCCCCAACCCCCCATACTCCCCAAGCCTTACTAGAATGTGGGTACCCCATCCACAGGGTAAGATTGTATTATTGAGCATTATTGAGTATAGAGTATATGTGTCACTCCCATCCCTGAGCAGCCCTGGGGCTCTCATCATGGCCCCCAACTAGTGGTTTGTTGGTGATCTGGGTGGGCACTGGTCACTCACGTCTGCTCAGAGAGGATGGGGTCCTCGGGTCTATGAATGCTTGGATGGGGGCCCTTTCCTTTTTATCAAATTCAGCCTTAGTGGATGGGGTCCCCAGGGCAGGAATCACCTCAGGGGGATGGGGTCTCTGGGGCCATTAAAGGCTTGGGCAAGTGGGCCACATTCCTACCTCCCATTTTTTTAAAAGTTGGCCCCAGGCGATGGGCTTTCTGGGCCTCATAGCAGCTTAGGTGGGGAGATCTAAATACCCCCCTCCCCAAAAATTGGACACCTTTTTCTTTTTTATTGTGGGTGTCCACCAGGATCATGGCAAAACCGTTTTTTAAAAATTTATTTTGGCCATAGGTGGAGTCCCTTTGGATCATCCCAACTGGGTTTGGTGGGCAGCATATACCTACCCAGTACCCTTATATTATATTTTTTAACAACATTGCAGGGCAGGGAACTAAGTGCCTGATTTGGAGTTTGGTGGATGGGGTTACTTTGTCACAAAAATGAAGGACACCCCTTTTGCCATATTACAGTTCCATAATACCCTATGGCAACCGTAATATGGAGGATAGGATATCTGTCACGTTTGTAATAGAGTAACCTGTGTGTGAAACTCTAAATGAGGACCTAAGTCCCTGAGTCCTGGAATGGCAGCCAACAACATGTTTTTCGATGTTGGTGACAGCCAGAAACTCACTTCTACAGGAGTCTGACTCCTACAGGAGTGAGATGACTCAAGGTACAAAAGCTCCCTAGGCCAATCAGAATCCTCTAAGTTTTAAAATTGGTGTTAAGGGACTCCTGCAAGAGTCTTTCCAACCCAACCATCCAGATACACAAATCATTTTGGAGCTTAATACCTTCAAAACTACTAAAGGGAATTACATCAAATTACTAAATTCACCCTTTTTAGACCATGATGTAGATTTCTGCAAAATTTGGTGAAAGTCCATTGTACAGATTTTGTGATAATGTTTCTAAAAGAAAGTCTATGGAAAAAGCATGGAGATATTGCGTTTAGGAACCCTACTTGTTCTCAGCCCTTGCTTGATGCATCACCTTAAATCTTACCTGGCACAAACTAGGCAAAAAAGAGCTCTGTTTTGGAAAGTTTCATGGATATTCGTCAAACGATGCCAAAGTAATGAGGAAAACAATAAAGGCATTTACTATGAAAACGCTGACCTAACTATAACAACCCAATGGCAACCACAGCTATATATATCTTCACTAAAAAAGCAAAGAATAAAGTAACATAATAGTTAGCTGAATAAGTCAGTGATAACGTTAACGGTCTGAACTAAAAAAATAAATAAAAAAATTCATACACTGTTTATGACTTCACATTTTACATCACACATGACATGTTCTACCACACACACATACACACACACACACCCACACACACACACACACACACACACACACACATATATATATATAAATATATATATATATATATATATATATATATATATATATATATATATATATATATATATATACAATACATGATTTTTTGTTGGAGATCTGTGGAACCCCAAATATTATTTTAATATTAAACAAATCTATTTAAAAATATATGCTAATTTCTTTGGGCTATTAGTGTTATAGCATGCATCCCTTGTTTTCTATGGACACTTGGGGGCAGATTTATGGAACGTAGTGCTGGACAGAGTGCAGCGCCACTTTCCCATCGCCCCTCAGCACCCCCATACTGCCTCCATGTGTGCACTGTATTTAAAATACAGCGCACCACGGCACAGGGTAGGGGGCAATAGTGTCATTTTTTATATTGGCGCTACTCCTGCAGAGTACATAGGGGCCCATTCTAAAGAATGGAAGCCCCCTTTTAACGTTTGCTCTTGAGCAGGCATTAAAATTGCCATAATAAATGGGGCAAGTAAATCCCATAGATTTCCTTGCACCATTATACAAGCTCTCCTAAAGGGGGAACTTCCCCTATGCATACATTATGCCTGGCGCAGGCATAATGTAGCGCAAAGGGTTACAGAGTGGTGCAATGCATGCATTGCACCACTCTGTAAATACGGTGCAGGGATTTTGACCTCATTGGACCACATTAACATCAACATAAATGATGTTAATGTGGTATAAGGTGGCACTAGGGGAATATAGATATGTCCATTGGTGCAGTATGTGGTTGGGCATGTGTGATATTTGACTTGCTCCAAGGCTGGGGGGAGTACACACCTGTTTTGATCCATTTTTAGATCATTATGGCTTTAGTAGGTTTAAAAGCTTTTTGTGTGAATTGCACTGGTTTTACACTTTTGGATGTAAGATTTGCATTAGCATGTCCCTCTCAAACCTCTCATTAATATGCCTTAACCCCACCCATTTTTGTGCAATTATTTCCTATTTTCCCACCATTCCCTCTGATCCCTCTCACATTTTCTGTAAACTCTTTTACATGTATGTGAGGAGATATCCATGCACTATGCAGAAAGTATAGGAGAGATGAAATGGAGATCTCCAAACATATGCATTTCATAGTAACTAAACTAGTACTGAAGTGCTAATGTATATACTCCTAAATGTAGTTTGTGAATTGTGCCCTACTTTTGACCAAAGTCCAACAAAACACTTGTATTTGTATGTCTCAGTTACTTACTCATTCTGTATCCAATTAGGTACAATAAAGTTTTAAGCTTCAAAGAACTTACTGTCAAGTCCTTCTGGAATCCTTTGAGCTTCTAGGATTTTCAATTACCAGCAGCATGCTCCCTTGCTTTCAATGTCATATTTGTAGAAGTCTTGAATCAATATTGGTGCCTACAATTAATGCACCTAGTGTTGCAGCATGTTCTTAAACCTGTTGCATCACATACAAAGCATTAATGAAAAATTTTCCCCACGTGATTAAACTGATGAACATAATTGTGGTGAACTCACCAGGGAACGCAGTAAATCTAAAGAACTACAAGAAAATGAAAAAAACAAAAACAAATGGGAGGCTAACCATAGGAGGAATAGCTCCTCACCACACAGAAATGTTTTACATTAAGATCTCTACAGTGACCTTCAAAACATTAATTTAAATGCTGGCAATTTAGTCATCCACCTGGTCAAATGCAACTCCCCACAAACCCCCTTCTTGTAATGGTTTAGTAACTGTTTAGGCCCACTGCTTCATTGAATGCATTCCTGTCCTTCAGTGACTTAGGAGATCATATTCACCACTTTCTGGATAATCGACATAGCTCATATCTGCTGTCCATGGTAAGTTGTTCTTTTTCTCGTCTGTTAGAGCAAATGTCACCTAGACCTTCAGTCACAGGCAAATAGTAAGTACCATTTATTGGGTTTGGTGCCTAAAGCATGTTGCTAGTTTCACTGAGTATAGCCTTTACAATATGGAGTTGTTTACACCTAGACATGCTCTTAAACTGCACTTTTAACAAGGCAGACATGTAAGCAATGAACACAAGCTCTTATCCCTCCTATCCATTCCCAAGCTGGCCAGATGTGATAGCAGACTTGAGAGGTCCCAAGACACCACCCTGGCATGGGTTGAAGGTGTGGTTGTGGCCACGAAGTTTGGAGGCTGCTTTGGCGGGCTGAAGGTAGCAAGCAGGCTCCTCTTGGTGTGCCTATGAGCTGCTATTGTTTGGTGCACACTGGCAGGGCTGCACAGCTGTGGCATGCATGTGATTCAAAGCACCTGGAGTAGAAGCTTGTGGATGTGGGCTTGCAAGATATTGCCTCTTAAGAGCATGAGGACCATGAAAAGTCAATTTGGGATGCCACTGGACATTATTAAGGAGAGTGGAAGCCTCTGGGGGAGCACTTGCAGTGAGCTTGCAGGGAGACTAAAGCAGGACCTGCCATACCAAGGAATTTTGGTGCTGATGAAGGTGGCTGCTGTCTAGGTAGGCAGCAATCCTGAACAGAATTCCCTTCATCTGCGGTGGGGACAGATTATTGATCACAGACTTTGTAAAAGTTATTTTGAGTGTGAAAGGATAAGTGGCAGCTGAAGCACTGCCCACATGCAAACTAACAGTTTATGAGGAGACACAGGCACCTGTGAGTAAGCATTTGGAAGATTGCACATACCCTGAGTAGGGTGGCATACCAGAACAGTTGGCACAGTTGGGTTCCTTGGCTGTGGTTCTACAGTGGCAGAGATAGGATAAAGACAGCTTGAAGAAACCATGCAACCTTCAGCAATAGCTCTGGGACCTTCCTCCTCTAAGGTCTCTGGGGACAAGAGAGATCAGGTTAGCGACAGCCAATTAACTTACAGTGGCAGCACCGGATAGCATAAGTACTGACAATAACCAGGCTCTATCGTATATGGCAAAATCCTCCAAGGGAACTGTCCACATGGACGGCAAGGCACCACCCTGGCCCCAGATCTCCATTAAAAAATCCCTACCTCTACCACACATGGAGGGAGCCATTTCAGCAGGTGCTGAGGGTAAACAAGTTGGTGAAAAAGCCAAGGCCAAGAGCTGTTTGAAAGATTCAATCACAGTATGTAAGCATCAAGTATGTAAGAGGGCCCTCTCTGCCAGATAAATCTGGGCAGTCAGCTCAACCGTGGGCCTAAGGCAGTCAGGGGTACCAGTAGAAAGGAGAGTGGAAATACCACCAACAAAGGCATTAGCAGAGAGGTTGTGGAGGTTACTAAGTGGTTCTTTTCAAAGACTGAGGGGTTGGATATCTGAATAACTGATCAGACATGCTAGAAGAGGGCTCTTTGAGTAGCTCATCAAGCAAGGTGACTGAAATAGCCCAGAAAGGAGTTATGGGAAATTACAATGGTCAACCGCTGATAAGCATTCTGGTAAGGGAAGCAGATAGCCTGGTGCTTGGGGTCTGAAGTGAGACTACACTACTCCCTTTGAGGGAAGCCCCATTACCCAGGACAATGCAGCACAGGTGCAGTCAAGGGCAACTTAATTACCAACCCAGGATGCCATATACCATGGCATTATGTCACATCAGTAAGAGACTCGCTCATATAGTAGAAGCGCACGTGCTACAATATCAATCATACAAGCCCACTATTGGTGGCCAGGCCTCTGCAAAGAGACCAAGCAGTATGTCCTTTGTTGTGACATCTGCCAACAAATTAAAGTTTCTACTGCCAAACGGCCACCGCAGATACCCCTCTTGATTTCTAATAAACCTTTACAATGTTTGTACTTGGACCACTGCGGTCCCCTAACACTGGACAGTGCATTCAAGTATATTCTAGTCGCTCTTGATTCTTGCTCCAGATTTCTATGGGTGTGGCAACAATACTCGGCTGACACTCGGACTGTAATTAAAGATTTGCTAGTCTTTATCGGTGCATATGCAGTTGTGGCTTTCCACTTAGACCAGGGCCCTACTTTCGCCTCAAGGGCATTCAGGGACGCCATGGCTTCATTGTGGGTCCAACTCCAGTACTCGCCTCCATTTCATCCTAAGGGAAATACTGTTGTGGAGTGATTAAACCATGATTCAAAGCAATCCTTAACAGTCAGAGTCTTAGGTACGGGTCGTAGTTGGCTTAATCACCTGTATGGAGTTCAGAGAGCACTTAACAATCTGCCTAGAAGATCCCTGGGGGGTCTTACTTCATATGAGTGCCTTTTTGGAACTCAAATGTATGTTCCAGATCTTGATGGTCCTGGCGTGGAGGTGGCAGAAACAGCCTTTGACATAAATGAACGTGTCACTGTCTTACAGGATTTACAACAGTTCCATGATGACAATTCTTCTATCAGTGCTGCCTCCGCAGGAATCAAGGATGTACCTGCAACGCCTACCGGCTGGATTCAAGTATGTGAGAAGGTTGCTGTGAAAAAGGAATTTAGTCCTTCTTATCGAGCACCAGTCCCAGTCTTGGAAATCTGGTGCTCCCAGTCTTGGAAATCCAAGGTACCAGAACTGTAATTCTACCACCGTTGGCAGGTGCCAAAGAAAATCATTTTGTCTCCATTGACAATGTCAAACTACACCATGTGACCAATCCTGCACAGCAGACCAAGGGGAACAACCAGTAGTCCCAGAATCCCTCTCACTACTGGTCAAGAAGTTCCTCTACAAGTTGTAAGCAACAACACTGACACCTCTCTGAGCTTGGGGAGGGTGGAAAATGATCTTGCATTGGTTCCACTAACATCAAATAATACGGAAATAGTTGATTGTTTAGATTCAGCTTCAACACATATGGATGGTGCAATTTATTATGTGCCACCGCGAGAAACACCAACTCCACCAACTAACACAGCTCCAGTTTTTGCACAAACTGCTTCTGGATATTTTGTTGACATCAATGATGACATCTCAGACTCATTCGCCTCTTCAACACCCGAAATGTCAAGAACACGCAAGCTAATGAACTGGCTTAAAATAACATACTTTATTTTTCCATGGAACTATCTGTGGCTTTCCTTGACTGTACTAGCTTTCCTACTTTGGATTGGTTTTGTCATCACTTTATTTTTGTTAATACATGGGCATCTTCTTCCTGAAAAATCAACAGTTGAACTGGTGGATGAGGTCTTAAAACCACATTTTTCATCACACAAGGTCCGAAGAGACTTGTCTTTTGTGAACATTTCCGCAATACCAATTCCTGATGGGATTGTTTGGGATAAAGTAACTTTAGATATATAAGGCCCTACGGAGGTCATTCAAATATCTTATGTGTTCAAACTCTCCATGAATGATATAATCATAGCAGGCATTGTTTCTGATGATTGGGATGTGAAAACAGTTGATTCTATGATGAATGAATTGCAGTATTATACTGTATTTGAAAACGAAGATGTTTATCATTCTAAAGAAAATTATGGTGATATGTTTTGCTATAATTATTATGGGCACCATTTCATACACAGAGCAAGCAGCACCAAAACAGTTTTTAATTATGTACAGTGGGAACATTGTCCGCCTCCACCACAAGGGAGTTCCAAAACGTATTCTGAAAAGTTTACATCTTTTTCTGGGCATGATGTTAAAAATGGTGAGTGTATTATCTTAAATTGCCACCTACTAAAAACATACACATATTATTGACAAATACAAAATGTATATATTCGGATTCCTTTGTTTCCCGGTTGACAATAGAAGGCTATGAATATTGGCTGAAGTCAATTGACTTAAAAAGTGTGTGGGGAATTAGACATTGGCAAATAAGGGGGAAGGAAGCTTTATTCAGAACAACCTGATACCTGTACAAATGATATTCTTAAATGAAACAGTACAACAAACAAGTGTCAACACCAGGACAGTGCGCGCTCTACGGGCATCTAGAATGCAAAAACCCAACACTCGCAAGATAAAGTAATTTATGCATTGTGATGATATGTTATTGTTTAACCTTTTGCATTGCAGAATTCCATCCAAAAGATTCATTTTTAAGGTGCTTATAAATACTGTACATTTACAATGTATTGCTGCAGACATTCAGAGTGTGTTAGGGTGTGGTCCCTTTCCAGGGCCTTCTGGAGACTTTCGCTGCAACATGCCTGGGCATAGTTCTAGGCTGGGCCAAGACTCTATAAAAGAGAGTCAGCCCAACTTCCAGTGCTCACTATCCAGAGGTCCCAGTGCAGAGCAGCAGCTTCTTCCTGAGCTCCTGTCCCGGCGGCCTATTTGGATTTTCCAGTTTTCTGCACTCATCTCTCATTGGTGATCACTGTTTCCAGGCGGTAAGACGGTGTTTGGACATTTCCCAACACCGTAATTGAGAATCTTCATATTCTTGATTGTAATTCTTAAATGAATAACAGATTACTTGTGCGCTGCCATTTTTTGACATTTGTATGGTGGTTTGCAAATAGGGAGGACGCGCAATTTATTCCATAAAGATTTGACTTCGTTATTACATTATTGTTCATTGCGCGCTGATATTTCTTGACATTTACATGATGTTTTACGAGTTGGCAAGACGTGCAACTCGTTTCATGAGCATTTAACTTTGTTGTTCATTGCGCGCTACCTTTTCTTGACATTTACATGGTGGCATTCGAATCAGCGAAACGCGCGATTCACTTCTCGTGTGTAATTCATGCTGTTCATTGTGCGCTACCATTTTCTGGCATTTACATGGTGGCATTCAAATCGGCAACACGTGCGATTCTTTTCTTGAGTGTTTTTTCATGTTATTCATTGTGCGCTACCATTTCTTAGCTTTTGTATGGTGGCATTTGAATCGGCAAGACGCGCAATTCTTTCCTCGTGTATAAATAATGTAAGTTACTGTGTGCTACCATTCTAAGACATTTTCTTGGTAGCATTTCAAGTTGACACGTCGCATGATTTATTTCCTTGAATCTACGTTGTGTGATTTCATGGTGCACAAACCTTTATGGTGTTTAATACTCATATAAAAATCTGCAATGTGCGCAATTTACTTCCCAATGTTTTTTCTGAGATGAACACAACAATACCAGAGTTCTAGATGTAATGCTGTGTGTTCCTGATATGTATTTCTAAAAGGAGATTCATAGGGTTGTTTAGAAATTGCTGAGAGTGTTTCCTGATTCTCATGCTAAAGAAAGTACTTGAATCTGAAAGTCCTATTTAACTTTTCCTGTTTCCTCCTCAGGTATTCGGTCATCTAAAGCCTAGTCAGTTTTAGGATTATTCTAGGGTTGTTCATGTTTTTCGGAAAAGACGAAGCTTAGAGTTGTAGCATGATACTGATTTCATGAGATGTAATTTTGATGTTGTGTTTTAACCTTTTGCTTCCTACAGGTCTCCTTCCCAGCTGTTCCCGTCCTAATCCCCTTTACCCCACTTGGACTCTCTTAGACTCTGTGATAAATCTAATCAGAGTATTGGAGCTGTCTTGTGGTGGAGGTGTTGGGAACGTGCACGGACCCCGAGGATCTGGTGACTCTGACAACAAGTTGTCTAGGCTCAGCAAAGATCAAAGAATTAAACACGCCCAGTATACCTGCCCGTGCAAAATTTTATGAATGGCAAAAATATACAAATGCATCTGAAGATCAACTCGACGAATGGGTCCAGAATGGCACATTTAATGTTTCACTGACACGTCCTGGCGGGTGTTTATTGTGTCCAGTAGATATCAATGGGTGTCACCAACGTTTTATCAACTCCTCGGGGGGGCTTTAGAACTAATATGCCGGACCCTTGCTATACATCATCCGAACTTGCGGGTATAGTTACAACATACAGAACTTCCTCACTAGATGTGGTTAGAGAACACCTCAGTCTCCTGTCCAATGATACTGATTTACAGGACTTCCTGTTAGGCCCCATATAACACTGTAGAAAGTGTTTCTTATATGAAGTATATAATGAAATTTGGAAGCTTTCCTAACAAGAAGCAGCTGCCCGGTTAAGGCAAATAGTCCAGGAAAATCTGAAAAAGGCATTAGCTGTTGTGGGTAATGGGATTAATACCCTGTCTGACCGGATATACACCTTAAATAATATTGTCTCTTCTGCTATAGACATTATACAAACAAATATGTCTTCCTTACATCACAGACAGAGTCAGCTAAGGTCCATTATGCAGTTGGGTTGGACACTTCAAAGACTGAAGGTGGGTTGCGTTCCCTGGAAACTTGTCAGCGTGCTGGAAATATTTTCTTCCTTTAATTTAACGTGACAACAACAACTAATGGCTAAGAAAGAAGCGACTTACGTCATGCTAAATATCGAGAAATTAGAAAAGTTGCCTTTTACTTTGGCTGAAATACCATACGCTGAATGGCTAATACACGGGGTCAATAATCTGCCTATTTCGACACTTCAATTCACCTCCTGTTTAAAACACATTCTGGTAGGCAGATATGAAAGGCTGGGAGATAGTTACATCCATGAGGTGTGGGAGCTACCCTTCTCGTACAAATGTCTCAATGGCATGAAAGAAGTCTTTCTTAGCAGTAGTGAATGCAAGACTTCAGTCAGCCATTCAATGGTATGTAAACAGCTGTCCTTGCATGGGGCATATAATACGTCTGCATCACATTTAGCATGTTATCTGAAGGGAGTTCCTGTCCCCTTGATCAGACCTACATTCTAGGTGCTTTCAAATGGCAGCTATGTCCTCCTCAATAGTGAAGACTGTTGTGGGATGCGAACTGGAATAGTTTATGTTGTTTCGGTCTATAAGATCGTTACCTGCTGCGGGAATGTACTTTTTCCTCCCACTAAGATAAATGAGGTAGCTGACATTTGGCTTCACATTGCTACTTCGAATGTGAATTTTGATAAGTTGAGCAGACTCAAGGCTATATTGTTTCAAAAACATGTGGCTCTTACTTCTGCACGTGAGACCTACGCACTTCAGGTGCAAGGTCATCAGCAGAGATACAGTCCCTTTTAAGTACCAACTTTCCAAGACACTTTGGTGAACTCATGGGACGGATATTTAATGCATCCAGTACAACTGGAATCGCAAACTTTTTTAAGGCTGTTGGTTCTGGTTTTGTTCACACCTTCTCCTCCATCTTCGGTTTGATACCATCAGACATTCATTCAATTTTCTCAAGTATTTTAGGGGGATTTCCAATAACTTTGGCTATAATTGTTGCCATTTTGCTGTTGCTATTTTTTGCGCTTTGGCTGTCCTGCCACAACAAGGAGGAATGAAAGCACTCCCATCAGCGCAGCTGTGTTGTGAACACATAATGCAGTATTTTGGAGCAACACTCCTAAAGCAATTGGAGAGTGACTGGTCTCTGTCATTCAGACCAGTTCTACATTGTGTGCAGCCCGTGTTTCGGTGCCTCTGGTATGCTTCTGAACATTCACTGGAAGTCTGTCTTTCTATGAAGCGCTTGGTTTCATTGGACGCTGATCTGTTGATGTTCTCACTAAGGGCTCATTGCCAGACATGCGTGTTGAGGCTGCGTTTGCTACGGGAAGCTACATATGAGTTGCCCTTCCTGGAGGATGTGGCTCTTAACTCATCTTTGGGTACACCACAGATTGCCACCTTGGCTAAGGCGGAGGCTATGGAACACGACTGCTCCTTGATCCTTCTTGGCGATGCCTTTCCAGCTTAAACATCTGCCGAAGTGGAAGATTTCCTGTACTCTATGGTCCCGGACTCCATTGGAACTTTTAATAAATAACTTTGCCTTTTAAAATTCGTTCTTTTCATGCCACATGTTCACGTTTTAAATTGTTCTTTTATATGCTCATGTATCTCTTCGGCTTGTCATAAGTGACATTAATTTTTACATGTCTATCTTAGGTTGAGCTTTTTTAGTAGCAATTTTATATGTAACTAGGCTTTGAACCACCTTCAACCGACAAGGGGAGGGTGTTGTGTAGCCATTTTAGCTATAGCTCCATGCACGTTATTTTAACACACTAGGCCAAGCCGTAGTGCACTCTAACCTAGATATAATTTATTTGCCTTTATTTTATTATTGGTACAATAGCAACTTTTACTGTCTTGTTTTATTTTCTGTTTATCTAGCTGTTTTGCCTGGGCCAGCACTCTGTCCTCAAACAAGACATTCTTGATCACTCTGTGCTTCTTTCAAGGCTACAGCAAGTTACATTTCTGGTGAACGTGGTATGTGTTTAGTCTCTGACATTAATAGAAAACACACATCCTTACGAAGGGACATTTTCTCAGAACATCAGCTGTTTAATTACAAAAACAATTCCTAGTCTCTTACACATTAGAGGGAGATTCCAGCCAGAGAACTATGTCTGTATGCTGATTGTCGAATGCTTCACTATTGCTGTTTTGCAAGCCGCAGGCCTTTGCTCAGGTATGGGGGATGATGTCTTCCCAGGGGAACCTGAAGGGCAGAATTAGAGCTTAACACACTGTATTCTATTATAGCCTATGTAGGATTTAGTCTACTGACTGTAGTGACAATATGGTAGCATTATTCTTATGCTTCACTCTCCTTGTCACAATTTTAATACTGTCATGCTGTGTCATCCGGGTTATTGAAGCTCACGCTTTGCTATCTAAGATGCAGTTGCTTCATTAAAAACATTATTGAAACAAATGCTGCATCTGTTTGTCATTGTATATATGAGACAAATGTACCTGAGAGAAATTATGAGACCTGAATGACCACGGCGTCCCTGTGAAACCAATTATGTCATGCGTTCTGCTGCCCAGTCATCCCTGCCCTTGGGTAGAGATAAGGCACTACTAGTTAGTTGGAGCAAAACCCAGATTGGAGTGACAGGTCTCACCTGCAGTGGGTTAGACTTAGTCTCCCACACCGCAAGGGATTCTGCTGCTCAAAATCCAGTAGTCTCATTAGAATAATGAGAGCCTACGCCACAGGACTAGTTATGGCTGGCAGTAAAGGAGAAAGGGATAGGACCTGGCTTTGTAAAGGCTATTCAGGCATTATATCATGAACCAACAGCAAGGCTGCAAATAATGGGGAGTGAATCTGACAAGATCAAATTTGCAAGGGCAACAAGACAGGGGTGCTCTTATTCACCTTATGTATAGATCCACTGAAAAGAAGGCTGGAGGAGTATGCTGTAATTGGCCCTGTAGAAGAAAACAAAATGAAATCCAAGATATTGGCATAAGCTGATGGTATTGCATTAGAAACACCTGATCCTGTAGGCGCTATAAGGGAGGTGGAAAGCGAGGCACAAAAGTTTGGTAAAATAGTCAGCTATTGTTTGAATACTAGTACGACCAAATAATTGTCAACAAGAAAATCCAAATGAAACATGAGTGCATAATTTATAGGGGAACATATGTGGGTGTTAATATAACGGCCATAGTGAAAAACATTGTGGGATTAAATCTCACCCTTGTGCTGACAAAAAGTAAGAGGAACCTGACACGGATTAACAATCTACATCTAACTTTAATTGTTCGCTGTAACATAATAAAAATGCTGATATTGCCAAAGGTTCTTTACTTCTTTAGGGCTATTCTCCTGGAAATTGAACAATAATGCATGAAAAAAATTTGCGGCGATCTGTAGCAGTTTTACATGGGAGTACAAAAGGACAAGGAAAGCATTAAAATATCTGATGCTTCTCAGGGCTAGAAGAGGTTGGGTGGTACCTAATATTAGGTTTTACTATTGGGCAGCACTACTACAGCACATGGGGTTTTTATCATGTGTATGAAAATTAAAGTTGTATGTTTGAGGAATTGGCCTCTATCTATAAACTGTTCTTAGGAGATGAAGCAAAGGGGTATTTTTTTAAGGATTGTAGAGCCCAGTTATTTTAAGAACATTGCATTTAATATGTGAACATCGGCACATTAGATTTGGGTACAGGTTAAACAGAAAGTGAAAATAAAATGTGACAAAAATAGACAGGAATGAAATAGCAATGGAATGGGTACCACTTTTGGATCCGATGGACTGCTCTTGGCGGCGGGGGTTCAGGGAAATGTATAAAGATGTGTTGAATTTTATGTCAGACGACCTCAGCAAGCAAGAGGGCAACTGATAGAGAAGACTAGTGATTAAAAGGACCAATTTTACGAAATCTTTGTAGTTGGCCCAGGAACTACTATTAGGAGCGGATTGAAGGCCCATCTCCATAAAATATTATTTAGCCTTTGCAATATGCCACAGAAAACACATAGGCCCTCATTCTGACCTTGGCGGGCGGCGGAGGCCGCCCGCCAAAGTCCCGCCGTCAGGTTACCGTTCCGCGGTCGAAAGACCGCGGCGGTAATTCTGACTTTCCCGCTGGGCTGGCGGGCGGTCGCCTTCAGACCGCCAGCCTGCCAAGCGGGAAAGAGGCTTCCACGATGAAGCCGGCTCGGAATCGAGCCGGCGGAGTGGAAGCTGTGCGACGGGTGCAGTTGCACCCGTCGCGTATTTCACTGTCTGCGCAGCAGACAGTGAAATACATGTAGGGGCCCTCTTACGGGGGCCCCTGCAATGCCCATGCCAGTGGCATGGGCACTGCAGGGGCCCCCAGGGGCCCCGCGACCCCCCCTACCGCCATCCGGATCTCGGCGGTCCGACCGCCGGGATCTGGATGGCGGTAGGGGGGGTCGGAATCCCCGCGGCGGTGCAGCAAGCTGCGCCGCCACGGAGGATTCAATGGGGCCGCGGTACACTGGCGGGACCCCGCCAGTGGTGCCGGTCCGACCGCGGCTTTACCGCCGCGGTCGGAATCCCCATTGGAGCACCGCCGGCCTGTCGGCGGTGCTCCCGCGGTCCTCCGCCCTGGCGGTCAAAGACCGCCAGGGTCAGAATGACCACCATAATCTACTTGCCCTTGTTGGTGTAGCTATGATGCTCACTTAGCCCATGTGTTTTGTAACAGTGTAAAGTTTGAGGGTCTCAGGAAAGAAATCAGTCAGGTACTATACAGGTTTTGAAGACACCACAGCTAATTTTGTTAGGCGTAGACAAGAGTGTTTGAAGGATAAGGGGAAACAGAACTTTACTTTTATGGAAATGGCAGCTTACATATGTGTTGCCTCTGCATGACGTAACTTGGATCTCCCCACCTACCACCAGTGGTTAGCTAGAATGCTCTCCATATATCACATAGACAGTAATCTATATGGATGCAAGAGACAGGAACAGAGAAAGCAGAGTGTTATGGTTTGGGCATAAAAGCTGAGTGGATGGGCAGAATGGAACCCAATGGTGGGTGCTGCACCTGAAGTTGCTGACAATAGGGAAATGATAATCAAGGATGTTGGATGTATAATTAAGTATGTTTTTGAGAAATTTATTAACTAAAGAATTACTGTATTGGCTTTGGGTAAACATTATTACAATCAGCTACTTGTGCATGATTAAGATATAGTTATGTAGAGGGGCGTGGCTGGAGGTCACGCAAGATGGCCGCTGCGTTTCACTCCGTAAGCCTCTGCACAAACCTAAACTTTCACATAGATGTTTCTATTTGACTTTTAACTGCTTGCCTGGATGTGATTCTACAAATCTAGGCCCGTATTTATACTTTTTGACGCTAAACTGCGCTAACGCAGTTTAGCGTCAAAAATTTTTGCGCCGGCTAACGCCATTCTGAAGCACCATGCGGGCGCCGTATTTATTGAATGGCGTTAGCCGGCGCAAGCAGACCGGCGCTGCCTGGTGTGCGTGGAAAAAAAACACGTACACCAGGCAGCGCCTGAGTTGGGAAAAGTGGCGCTAGGGCGTCTTAAAAATAGTGCAAGTCAGGTTGACGCAAAAAATCGCCTCCACCCGATTTGCGCCATTTTTAACGACGCCCAGACGCCATTTACATGACTCCTGTCTTAGTAAAGACAGGAGTCATGCCCCCTTGCCCAATGGCCATGCCCAGGGGACTTATGTCCCCTGGGCATGGTCATTGGGCATAGTGGCATTTAGGGGGGCACAAATAAGGCCCCCCTATGCCACCCAAAAAAAAAATTATACTTACCTGAACTTACCTGAATGTCCCTGGGATGGGTCCCTCCATCCTTGGGTGTCCTCCTGGCGTGGGCAAGGGTGGTAGGGGGGGTCCCTGGGGGCAGGGGAGGGCACCTGTGGGCTCATTTTGAGCCCACAGGCCCCTTAACGCCTACCCTGACCCAGGTGTTAAAAAGTGGCGCAAATGCGGGGTTTTTTGACCCGACCACTCCCGGGCGTGATTTTTGCCGGGGAGTATAAATACGACGCATTTGCGTCGCCGTCATTTTTTTAGACGGGAACGCCTTCCTTGCATCTCATTAACGCAAGGAAGGCGTTCACGCAAAAAAATGACGCTATTTGCCCATACTTTGGCGCTAGACGCGTCTAACGCCAAAGTATAAATATGGCGTTAGTTTTGCGCCGAATTTGCGTCGAAAAAAACGACGCTAATTCGGCGCAAACGGAGTATAAATATGGCCCCTAGTTTCCTCTGCAATGGAATATTTATTACCTTCTGACAGCCAGTTGAACTTTTGACCTCTCTCTTCAAACACATTTCGCTGAGGTTTTCAACTTTCAGTATTCATTGGCAGCTCTTGTCAAGGAGCTCTTTCAAATTGCTCTTCATAACATGGTAAATGCTTTCCTTTGACAAGGGGATTTTTTTCCTTTTCAGAAGGTTCCCTTAAAACTAGTCACCATTGTTTGACTATGTGCAGTAAAGTGCTTTGCTCTTGTGGTATTCTGTCATGCCTGTTATGAGAGAATTATTTAGGATTTTCTATTTATATATATTTTTTAATTATATTTTGGTCTGTTTTTGGAAACTTCTGGCAGCAGCTTCTCATTGTAAAATAATTTCATCAACACCTCACATTGCTGGCTTCCTATTACCAAATTGCTGCTGGCTTTTATGGGACGACCACATAATTCTCAGAGTTGTCAGTCATCATCTTTCTCCAAATCTAATGATCCTCTTCGAGTGGTGCGCACACATATAACTAAATCTTCTCTACCATCAGCTTTAACAATGGATAGTGCTGCAGTCTTTTTAAAGGATAGCACCTCTTCATCTCATGCTGCTGGTGCAATTGCGGAAAAAAAAATCTGACACCTCCTCCGCCAAGCGCCCAAAAAAAGACCTTGATTCTCCCTCAAAATCACCTACACATCTTACTCTAGGTGATGTCATGGAGGAATTGCGTGCACTAAAGTCCTTTATGATGGACACTAATGCCTCTTTGCAATGTATTGAGGAGCAATGGTCCCAACGTGAACAACGAACTTGTACTCTGGAACAGAGAGTCAGTAGCCTTGAAGATTGTAACACTGTCAATCCTCAGATTTCTAAGGACATAGCTCAACTTAAAAGGCTTACTGAAAACTTAGAAAACAGAAATAGGATAAATACTCTTCACCTTTTTGGGATTCCAAAAGGTTCGGAAGGCTCTAACATGATTGCATTCCTTCAAACAGCAATACCTTCAATTATTCGCTTGCCTCCTACCTCTCCCCTCTCTATCCAACGGGCACATTGTTTAGGTCCACAGACTTCAACTGGCCCTCGTGCACATCCTAGAGGAATTATTATTCTCTTTTTCCAATTTACTGACTTGATGCAAATACTCTCGGAAGCCAAAAAGATGGGCTCTTTGCTATGGTCAGGTCATAAAGTATTTTTCACACAAGACTTCTCTCCTGCTACAGCTACACGTCGCAAACAGTTTTTGGACTTACGTCCACAACTCAAATCCTTGAATATTCGATATGATCTTCTTCACCCATGCTTTTTCAAAATTACATTCAAGGACAAATCTTACTCGTTTGAGGAACCTTCAGCACTACAAACGTTTATTAACCAACACAAAACAGAAGCAATGGAACTAGGAGCATCTGCAATTACTTGAAGATATAATTTAATTTGTCTTTAATGTCCTTTCTTTTTTTTTTTTCTGGACTGTTTAATAGTAATGGTTATGTTTAATATTTATATCCATGGTTTTCCTTCTCTGCATCTTCTTATTTTCTTAGATATGTATATTTGTTTTTAGATAGTGTTCTTTGTGCAATCCTCATGTTCCTTTCCCAACCGTATCACTTTCTCACCATCCAAATTGCTCTCCTACACGTTCCTACACAAGCTTTGATTTTTATTGTTTTTCATGTCACAGTCCTTTAGCGTAGTTATTACGTTATTTGGTCTCCTGAATGGTACTTTTTTCATTTGTATGTTTTTTTTTTTTTTCCATGAAACTCGCCTTCATATGTTTTAATATCTACTATCACTTTTCTTGTGCTGAAGCCACTCTTGCCTGTCTTTTCAGGTTCTCCGCTATCCCTCTACCTTCCGGGGTATTCACTTTCTATCTTGTTTTCTTTAGCTTTCATGGACTTTAGTCCCTGTATTGCCACATCCATGTATATACAACTTCTGGAGGTCATCTTCCTCTTTTTCTTTTTATTTTTCTTTTCTATCTTGTTTCTTTCGAATTTCTTTGCTTTTGCAAAATTGATATGCCTAGTTTTTTCCTTGTTACAGCAGTTGTTTATTAATACTTCTTGTTATGCAACTTAGAACTGTTACTTGGAATATTAAGGGGCTTAAACACCCCATTAAAAGTCAGCGTGTCTTATCTCACCTAGCTCGTTTGAAATGCCACATTGCTTTGTTGCAAGAGACTCACCTCAACAACTTGGAGGCAATTAAGCTTAAAAAACAATGGGTGGGGGACATTTTCTACTCCGCTTCCATCACAAACAAAAATGGGATAATTATACTCTGTCATAATTCTCTCCAACCTACCATAATTTCACAGCATCAAGATACAGAAGCTCGCCTTTATAAACTCAAACTTGCACACAATGACAATTGTTGGTGCTGCCACACTCAGCAGGGTACTGACTTTCACATGTTTTTTTCCGGTCCATCCCTATCTATTTTTTGGTCCTCAATATGGTCTCGCATTTCGGCGATGGCTCAGATCTCCTTACCAATGTCATATGAATTACTGTTTTTGGGTGGCATACATGATATCTGGAGTTCATACAGGCCTCTTGGAAAATTGGTAGACCTTTTGCTTTCTATTGCAATCTCTATTATTACTTCTAACTGGAAATCCTCGGAGAACATTACTCTCAGACAGTGGTGGAATTCTATATGTTATGATCATAGACTTGACAGCTACAAGCTTGATTCAACAGGAACTTTCTTCAAACGTCATCAGCTATGGTTGCCATTAAGTAACTATCTCTCACGCACCGTGAAGGAAATTGATTTTTCTCCTCCTTTTTAAAAAATGTCAACATATTTCCTGTTTTTCTTCTTATATATACTTATTTCATCTTACATTCGCTGTAACTAATGTCTATTACCTCTCTCTCCACATGGCTATCACTTGATTCCCTTTTCTATCCCTATAGCTCTTCTCCCTCTCCCTCTCTCTTTCTTCTTTCTTTATTCAAACTTGGAGTCTTTGATACTATATTGCTGTATATGCCTAATTCAAGTACATGTTTAATATGCATTTATAAGTACAATATTCCTCATGCATATATATTCACAACTGCATATCTCTGTCCTGACAATGTTAAGTTAATGTTCTTGTATTTGACTCAATAAAAAACATCTTGTAAAAAAAGATATAGTTATGTATGAACTAGATCTGGTTTTAGCCCCTTTGCTGCCAGGCCTTTTCCCCCCTCAGGTGCCAGGCCTTTTTTTGGCTATTTGGAACATTTTGCACTTAGCCCTTCATACCTTTTTGTCCACAGAGGCTACCCACACCAAATTTGCTTCCTTTTTTCCAACACCCAAGGGATTCTAGAGGAGCCCAGACTCTGTGGGTTCCCCTAGAGGAGACCAAGAACTTGGCCAAAATACAGCAAACAATTTTTTTTTTGTCAAAACAATGTGAAAAAAGGGCTGCAGAAGGCTTGTGTTTTTTTCTCAGAAAAAGGCATCAACAAAGGGTTAGCGGTGCTAAAACCACCATCTTCCCACCTTTCAGGAACAGGCAGACTTGAATCATAAAAACACATTTTTCAATACAATTTTGGCATTTTACTGGGTCATAACCCATTTTTACTATATTTTGTGCTTTTAGCTTCCTTCCAGTTAGTAACAGAAATGGGTTTGAAACCAATTCTGGATCCCGGAAAGCAGAACATTTCTGAAAGGTAGATAAAATTCTCAATTTAGCAAGGGGTCATTTGTGTAGATGCTACAAGGTCTTCCTATAGAAAATAGCAGCTGAAATAAAAAATATCGAAGGTGAAAAAGACAGCCATTTTTCTCCACATTTTACTTTGTACCTTTTCCTGTGATGTCAGATGTTTGAAAGCAATATACCTTTACGTCTCATGGACTCTTCTGGTTGCGGGGATATATAGGGCTTGTAAGTTCATCAAGAACCCTAGGTACCCAGAGCCACTAAATGAGCTGCACGTTGAAATGGGTTTTCATTGTTTACCTGGTATATAGCAATTCATTTGCTGAAATATAAAGAGTGAAAAATAGGTATCAAGGAAACCATTGTATTTCCAAAATGGGCACAATATAAGGTGTTGAGAAGCAGTGGTTATTTGCACATCTCTGAATTCAGGTGTGCCCATAATAGCAGGTGAATTACAGGGCATTTCTCAAATAGATGTATTTTTTACACACTGTCTTACATTTGGAAGGAAACAATGTAGAGAAAGACAAGGGGCAATAACACTTGTTTTGCTATTTTGTGTTTTCCCATTTCTCCTAATAAAAATGTTACCTCACTTGCTTGGGTAGGCCTAATGCCCACGTCAGGAAGCGCAACATGGACACATCACATTTTTACATTAAAAACTGATGTGTTTTTGGAAAGTGACAAGCTGTGGATTTTGATCTCTAGCTCAGCCGGCACCTAGGAAAACCTACCAAACCTGTGAATTTTTTAAGACTAGACACCTAGGGGAATCCAGTATGGGGTGACTTGTGGGGCTCCCACCAGGTTCTGTTACCCAGAATCCTTTGCAAGCCTCAGAATTTGGCCCAAAAAAACTTTTTCGTCAAATTTGGTGACAGAAAGTTCTGGAATCTGAGAGGAGCCACAAATTTCTTTCCACCCAGTGTTCCCACAAGTCCCCAATAAAAATGGTACTCACTTATGTGGGTAGGCCTAGTGCCGGCGACCAGAAATGCCCCAAAACACAACATGGACACTTCACATTTTCTCAAAGAAAACAGAGCTTTTTTTGCAAAGTGCCTAGCTGTGGATTT
Organism: Pleurodeles waltl; assembly: GCF_031143425.1. Taxonomy (NCBI): domain Eukaryota; kingdom Metazoa; phylum Chordata; class Amphibia; order Caudata; family Salamandridae; genus Pleurodeles; species Pleurodeles waltl. Next base: position 1,065,605,507 of record NC_090437.1, read on the forward strand.
GGCCTTTAGCTCAGCCAGCACCTAGGGAAACCTACCAAACCTATGCATTTTGGAAAACTAGACACCTAGGGGAATCCAAGATGGAGTGACTTGTGGGGCGGCTCTCACCAAGTTCTGTTACCCAGAATCCTTTGCAAACCTCAAAATGTGGCCAAAAGAAATGCTTTTTCCTCACATTTCGGTGACAGAAAGTTCTGGAATCTGAGAGCAGCCACAAATTTACTTCCACCAAGCCTCCCGATAAAAATTGTACCTCACTTGTGTGGATAGGTTGAATGCACGCAAAATAAAATGTCCCAAAACGCTATCTGGATACATCAAAATGATCAAATACAAAACTACCTGTTTTTGCGGGGGGCACTTGTGTTTTTAGCCCTGAGCTCAGCAGCCATATAGGCAAACCTACCAAACGCAAACATTTCTGAAAACTAGACACCCAAAGGAGTCCAGGGAGGTGTGACTTGCTTGGATCCCCCAGTGTTTTCTTACCCAGAATCCTCAGCAAACCTCAAATTTAGCTAAAAAAATCCCATTTTCCCCACATTTCTGTGTGGGATAACCACATCGGAACAAATTTCCTACCACTCAACATTCCACTCAGCCTCCCGGTAAAAATGGTACCTCACTTGTGTAGGTGGGTTAAAGGACTGTGACACGGAAGAGCCACAAACATGTCGAAATTGAGGGCGAAACAAAGCAGAACCAAAAGGGCAGTTTGGAAAAAAAAATAAAAGGCTGACAAGCGGGTCAGAATTTTTATCGGTATAGATGCAAAATTGCTGGGTGGTAAGAATTTTGTGGCTTCCTACAGATTCCGGAAGGTTCCATCGCAAAGATTTGGGAAAAATGTGTGATTTCCAGCAAAATTGGAGGTTTGCAGGGCATCATGGGTAAGAAAATTTGTGGGGTGCATGTGAAGCATACCACCCTGGACTCACCCAGATGTTTAATTTTCAGATGTCTCTAGGTCTTGTGGATTTTTCTACATGACAGCGTCCCAAAGTCCAAAAAGTGCAGCCCTCACCATTCCAAGTGGGACGATTTTGAGAGTTAGACAAGCTCTCATGGCCCAAATGTAAAACCAAAACCCCAAATAATCAAATGTCTTCTTGCTTGCCGTGGGATAACATGTTTTAGTGTGCAGGGGAGAGCTGAAAGACTGTTACCCCCTTCAGTTGGGGTGGGGGCATAACCATGCCCATAGTAATTGGTAGCCACCAGCCCACTATTTTTTTATTTTTTTATTCTTTGGCTTCTAGTAGGCTTTCTGACCCCTGTGGAGTGGATTGGGGGAAACAGCCCCATCTGCTCACTGGTGGGCAGAACAACGTTGTCCCCACACCCTCTTTGTTTGAAACAAAGTCTTCCCTGGTGTCTGATGGAGTTTCTGCCCCCCCTGGGGGGCAGATGAGCCTTACAAAAATAGGCCGATCTGCCTCCAAGGGGGCAGAAATGACCTAAAATACATTTGCCCCCCAGGGGAGTGACCTTTGCCTAAGGGGTCTCTCCCCTTGCTTTAAATTGGCGTTAAAAAAATCCCTGGTGTCTAGTGGTTTCTGCCCCCCTTGGGGGCAGATTGGCTTAAGAAAAATGGGCCAATGTGCCCCCAAGGTGGGCAGAAATGGCGTAAAATAAATTTTCCCCCAGGGGAACTACCCTTGCCTAAGGGGTCTGTCCCCATCTGTAAAAAAACACAAAAAAATCACGGGTGTCTGGTGGTTTCTGTCCCCCTCGGGGGCAGAGTGGCCTAATTAAAATAGGTCGATCTGCCCCCAAGGGGGGCAGAAATGGCCTAAAATAAATTTGCCTCCCTGGGGAGTGACCCTTGCCTAAGGGGTGTCTCACCTTATCAATGTAAACAACAACAAAAAAATCCCTGATGTCTAATATCTTCTGTCCCAGAGGGGGCAGAAAAGGCCTAATAAAAAAATTGCCCCCTGGGTAGCGACCCTTGCCAAACGGGTCGATACCCTTATGACAATTTCATTTAAAAAAATCCCTAATGTCTAGTGGCTTATGCCCCTCCTGGGGGCAGATCCGCCTAATCAATAGAGGATGATCTGCCCCTGAGGGGGCAGAAACAGCCTAATAAAATGATTGTCCCCTGAGGAGAGTCCCTTGCCTAAGGGGTCACTCCCCTTATAAACCAAAAGAAAAAAAAAAGAAAAAAAAATCCCTAGTGTTTAGTGTCTTCAGCCCTGCCCCTCCAGGGGGCAGATCAGATGAATCAATATTGGCCGATTTGCCCCAAGGGGGGCAGAGAAGGCCTAATAATTAACTGTCCCCCAGTAGAGCTACCCTTGCCCAAGGTGTTGCTCCCCTTAATTATAAACAACAACAAAAAAAACTCCCTGGTGTCTAGTGAGCATTTCTGCAGCCCGATTGCTTTACAAATGGGCTGCAGACATCCTCAGAATGATATCAAGAGAAAGGAAAAGCCTTTCTTTTGATGTCTCTGCCTGCCCCATCCTCCAGAGCGGAAAATACATTCTTAGCATTTCTCTTCCGGGATCGCGCTGGAAGCACCTCTGATGAGGTCAGTGCTCGATTGTGTGCTGACGTCATCAGATGTCACTGAAGGGGTCAGGGTGCCAGGGGTGGAAGGGCAAGCACTTCCGCCGAGGTCCAGTACAAGGACGTAATGGCTACATCCGTGTCGCCTCAGTGCCGTGCCACCGGACGTAACCATTACGTCCTTGGCACCCAAGGGGTTGAACTCCTCCAGTATTAATAAAAATATTTTATGGTCCTTTATGGTCCTTCCTGCTAACGAGCCAAGCCAGGAGAATTCTATAGAAAGTACCAATTATACCCTTGGAAGAAAATATTCAAAAGTCCAAGTCACGTCTTGAGGTTTAAAGCTGATGTCAGCTATAATATATAAGCTGGCACCAACAGTATCTTAATAGATTTTGATTGATTTATCCTGCAATTTTGAACTGGTTATTAGAAATGGAGTTTAATCAGAGCATTTTTCTAGAAACTCATTTTACCTGCTACAGTCTGGATGACAAGTCACTGACATCATGCACCGTACCATTGTGGCGCAGAAGATGTGAGTGCATTGTTCCATGCACCTGAAGGATTTTCTTTTATTGAATTGAAATTTGTAATGCAGAAAGAGCTTCCCTTGCAATTTAGTTTACTGATTTGTATTGTGTGACAATTAGCTTGCCCATCATGCCCTTAGTCACCAACAGCCTATACTTTGATTGGCACTCTGTTGGCATATCTCACTCATCTAAGCATGATCAATGTGACAGATCCACTAGGCATTAAGGAGCTCCCTGAGGGGGAGGGGCATGGTTAAGAGTTCCACCTCACACAAAACATTTAACATTTTTAAAGAAAGAGTTTGGTAGAAAAAATGACATAGGATGATCCGTCTCTGACATTGGTCCCACAATCCTTTTCCCCTCTGGCAGACTGATAGGGGGTTTACCACCTAATGGCTCCACACACATAGCAGAAAAAATCACATTAGACACCAGGGATTTTTTTTTTTATTGAGTGGGGGCAGTTGACCCAGGAGTTGGACCTGACCCCCTGGCCTTAATGTCCACCAGTATCGCTGACCCACTGGAACAGATAAGGTTTTTTTTAACCCCAGTCTGCCTCCCAGGAGGACAGAAAGCCCAACAGATACCAGGTATGATTTTTTCTTTACAAATACTCATTTGGAGGAGCAGCAGCCCAGCCAACAAATGGGCCTGAGCCCACCCCTAAAGGTCCCAACATTATTTCTGCGCCTTATGTTTTTTTTTCAGACAATCAAGAGTCACCATGGCTTATTTTTTTCATCCAAAAAATATAGGTGGGGCCCACTGAGACATCAGCCTGAACCCCACCCCTAACGGGGCCAAAAGTCTACCGTCTGCCTGCTCTTCTTGGGGCAGATTGGTTGGATTACTCCAAATTAGCTTCCCTAGTAAAACACAAATCCCACAAGACACATGGGATTGTGTTTTCGCTTTTACAAAAAAGGGGGTAAGATCGGCCAAAACTGACAGCAGACCTACAGTCTTTCTGTCACCCTGGGGTCTAGGATATCCACATCCTCAAGAAAGTTTGGGTATCATTTTCACATTTTGGTGTCATTTCCACTCACTTGAAGGTGAATGGCTTCACTATTGGACTCTGGGCCAGCTAAACCCTCCCATCCATGGCAATTTCTGAAACCTAGAGATGTAGGGGAATCCAGGTTTGTGTGTCATGTGTGAATCCTACCAGGTTTTTGTTCCCAGATTGTCCTGTAACTCTAAAGGTATGGGCCAATAAAGGCTATTTGTCCCATATTTGTTATACCTGGGTCAAGTTAAAATTTCTCCTGCGTAGTCTGGGAAATTCAGGAAATTTCATGTTTTATTTATTATTTGAGGCTGCAGAAATTACACCACTTTGTGTACTTATGTTCCACTTGTGGTAGAAATCTAAAGAAAACTGGAAATTCACAGTAAAAAATTACCATAAATCCACAGGAACAACAGAATGAAAGTGGCTGTTATTTACTTTGTTTTTGTTTAAATTCCTCCTCGCAGCAAAAATTGACATGTGGACACATTTTGATCTACAGTATGTTATGTCATGATAATTTATAGATAGCTGTAATTATCCGGAGGGGTCTAGTTGCTGACTAAGGTGGCAGTCAGATAACCCTGCCACGAAAGGAGGGCCTTTTGGTTAGGAATGCGAACAGTGTGGACTGGCTAAGGGTGAGAAAAATCTATAGTGGAGTTGAACAGCCAGGTTTTCACAGCCTTTCTAAAAGCTAATAATGTGGGGCTGATTTGATGGCAATGGGCAGTGCATTCCATGCCTCAGTCGAGTGGAGGATGAAGCTTCTGCAGCCCCAGGCTAATTGTTTATACCTGGGAAATATTGCTATCATGCTGGAGGCTGAACTAAGTGACTTTACTTGTGTATACCATTTAAAATTTTCAGTGAGGAAAGCCGGGGCTTAGTAATTCAGTGCTTTGTAAGTGCCTTGAAAGCAATCCTGTGCCTAATAGGAACCTAATGAAGTTTCCTAATGTGTGCGGAAACCAAGCGAGACTTAGGAATGTTTAAACGAACTACGGCATTCTACAATGTTTGTTGTTTATTTAGTATGTTTGGCTGTGCATATTTGAGAATGTCATTGCATTAATCCAGTTTGGACATAACCAATGAGGTGAAAACTGTTTTTTGTAAATGAGGTGGAATAACAGGGAGGATCTTTTTCAAAGACCTGAGCTCAAAAAAAGCTGAGGAGGTGACTGTTTTGACATGATCGGTGTAAGATAGTCTATTGCCTAGCAGAATTCCAAGATTATGGGTTTTGATGACCAGTACCAGAAGAGAACCTAACTCCTGTGGCCCGCAAGAATCAGTCCAGAAAGAAGAATAAGTGCCAAGAAGAAGTACTTTGGTCTTACTGGTATTTAGTCTTAGACAGTTCTTAGATATCCAAGTGCTGACTGCCCTCATGCAGTCGCAAAAGGCTTGTTCCAGCTTTGCAATCTTCGCTGGTAAAAGACACAAAAAGTTGTGTATTATCAGCGTAAGAAGTGATTGCAAAGTCAAAAAATCTAATTAAGCTAGCCAGCAAAGTGATGTATACATTAAAGAGGGTGGGGCTCAGGGAGGTGCCCGGAGGACCACTCATGGGATGGAAAAAGTAGGTGAAACAAATTCTCTAAGATAAACCTACTGTGGGTGATTGGAGAGGAAAGACTCCAGAAGGACCCAGGCTGTCCCTGTAATCCCTATGTCAGCGAGACACTCCAACAACAACTCATGGTTGACCATGTCCAAGGCTAGGGACATGTCTTCAGGATAAGGGCATCATGCCCACCCGCATCTAAGGATTGTCTGATCACCTTGGTGGCCCTACTATGTGCTGTTTCCAGGCTGATTCACAGCAGAACCCAAACTGTGTGTCATCAAGAAGATTATGGGCATGATTATGACTTCGGCAGAGGGGATTACTCCATCCCAAATGTGATGGATATCCCGCTGCTGAATTACGGGTCCAATATCTCCTATGGAATTCGTAATATGGCGGGCGGGATATCTGTCACATTTGGGACGGAGTAATCCCCTCCGCCGAAGTCATAATCAGGCCCTATATGTGGTGATGAATTCTACAAGAAGCCTATTTATGATATTGTTCTGCAATTTTAGCTGAGAAAGTGAAGCAGACAATAGGACGAAACTGTGGGGGTCCTTAGGGTCCAGATTAGGTTTCTTAATGAGGTGAAGCACAGAAGCATACTCCTTAAGGCAAGAAAAGATCTGTGATTGAACATGGCCTGAAATATCTTTAGAAGAATAGAAGCAATATCCTTTGTGGCAAGCTTTGTAACTCTCAGGGGGAAGGGGGCCACTTGAGACCCTAATTTGATAGAGAGGATTAATCACATCACTTCCTCAACTGAAGAGGGCAGGAAATTGGAAAGGCATGGCCCAATCTTAAGGGGACGGGGGTCATAATCAAATGAGTTTGAGGAGTAACTGAAACAAAGTCACTATATACTGCAGCAACTTTGTGCTGAAAGAAGGTAGCCAGTGAGTTGCAAAAAGATTGGCTGATGTGCATATCAGAATTGGTTGGAACTGTAGTGAGTTTAGATACAGTTCTTTGGTCGAATTGCCCGCCACTTCTATTTTGTTAGTAAAATAAGCTGTTTTCTCCTTGACAAGCAGGGCTTTATAATTGGCCACACAGCTCCTGTATTTAACCAACTTGGATTGTTTGTAATCTAAACTCCACCTCCTCTCTTGAAGTCTGCAAATTTTTCAGGATGGCTGGAGCTTGTCCCAGAAACAAGGAGCCATAGTGGTGAGTCTCTTGGGTTTGAATATCTTAATAGGGGCCAGAGAGTAGGCCACTGAGTATAACCACATGGTATAGCATGACAGTTCTGCTTTAAGATCATCCGGGTGGGAGAGAATTAGTTGGCATGCTATTGAAGGGAATGGCTTGAATTGTATTCCAAGCATGATTTAGGAGGGGCATTAATAGAAGTGGTGGGGCCTTTCTACTGATATCAAATAAAATTGCACTATGGTCTGGCCATAGCATTGGGAGAAATCTTATATTGCCAAGTGCTGGGTTATTAGTGAAAATCCCATCAAGTATATGCCCAGCAGAGTGTGTAGGGGCATCTGCAATTTGAGTGAGACCTAAACCGGACATAGGCCCTCATTGTGTACATGGCGGTTCAGACCGCCATGCCAGTGATGGCGTAAAAGACCGCCACCGGTATGGTGGTCTGAACCGCCATGTAATCAACACAGGGAGGGCCGCCTGCCTTTCCAGCTTTTCATGTCGAAGACACAATGCAGAAAAAAAGCGAGCCACTCCTGCGAATGGACAAACTCCTTAAAATCATAGCACATAAAAATGAATACCTGGAAGACAGGTCCAGGAGAAATAACCTAGGCATAGTAGGCATTCCGGAGTCCATGGATACTGGATGCATGTAGGAATATGTGGAATGCTGCTCATCACTCTATTTAGAGAGTAAGCCTTCTCCAGGATGCTGGTAATGAAGAGAGCACACAGAGCCCTGGTGACTAAGCCTCCACCTGGGGCCCCGCATGGGCCAGTAATCACCCGCTTGCTGAACTATAGGACAGGGACACCGCACTAAGGTTGAGCCGTGGAAAAAAAAACTACAGTCCGGGGGCAATGAGATCTCAATCTACCCCGATTTCACCATAGCGGTGCAGGAGGTTCGCAAAAAAATATGCTACTGTCAAGCAGAAAATGAGACAAGCGAACATTTCTTATACCATGCTATACCCAGTGCGCCTAAAGATCACACATAACGGGAAACACATGATTTTCACCACGCCGCAACAGGCCAATGATTATTTGAAACTCAGCTGCAGGTGAGAGTTGCAGAAGAGACAAAGCTGTGCAGATCCAGAACAGGCTTCTACCATGTTGGACCATGACTGACTCCATCATAGCCTTGGCAGTGGGGTTGTCCCACCCAGAGAATACCCGTGCAACCATTAACTAGTACCTCTATAAAGCCGACTGAACGCCATGCCTCGCTCTGAGACCAATAACAAGCTAGTCACAGTAGGCGTTCCTGGGCAATTCACATGATGCCCAGCCATCCTCTGATACCTGAGGGGTTCTGACACGGCTCCCTGGCTAACCACCCACTCGGAAGCCCCCTGTTAGCCTTAGAGATGCAGTTTTACAAGTTTGTAGTTATATCTTTGGATTTCAAAGCGAGGTAAATTTCGGGTGGGATTGGGCTGCTGAGGTGGGTGAGGGGGTGGGAAGGGGAGTTGAACAATTACCCAGGGTCACATCAACACAAATCTCAACTGCACACTGCACTTGCTTTTACCCAGCAGCGTACTGCACTCCTCCCAAAACAAGTCCAGTGGGTGACAGCATCTCTACAAGTCAGCGATCAATGGAATAAAACAATTCATTAAAGGCGGGCATGTGCTAAATTGCTTGACATGGAATGTGCGGGGACTGGGCGATCCGTGCAAGTGGCGACATATATTAGTGTACCTAGAGAGACACAACATACATATTGCACTCCTACAGGAGAACCACTTGTCACCGGGATGCAGGTTGCGTAGGCAACTCGCTGGTCCTCCTATAGTCAACATGCCACCTATTCTTCTTACTCACGGGGTACAACAATCTTAATATTCAAGGCGCCCCATATGTTGCTCTGGGTGCTAGGAATGATCCACAGGGTAGATACTCCATTATACCCAACAACCCACCACAATAGTCAACTGCTATGCACCCAATATTGACGGCCCAACTTTCTTTGATCCAATATGGAGCTGCGTGGTGGAAGTTGGCTCAAAATATCTTGCATGGGGTGGGGACTTGAATCTGGCCATAGACCCCTGGGAGGATAGAGGGTCTAGGGTGATGCCCCACTGCCACAGGGTGGTAGAGCGGCTCAGAGCTGACATTGTGGTGAACGGAGTGGTCGATGACTGGCGTTCGCTGCACCTGCAGGACAGGGAGGGCACAATTTACTCTGCCGTACACTCCAACTGATCCACATTGGACTATTGGTTCATATCCCAATCCATGGTACCCTGGCTTGCAGAAGTCACACGTTTAGCCTGCACATACTCTGACCACTCACCGGTCGTACTCAAGCTGCTAGTGCCCATAGTGCCAGCTCCCCTCTTGACCTGGCGACTATCTCCAGCCATGTAGTTGGATGGCACATTTCACGGAGAACTGAGGAGGGAGATGGGGGACTTTTTTGACAGAAACAAGGGTACTGTGGCCGGGCGTATTGTGGGAGGCCTTTAAGGTCATTCTCAGAGGGTTTTGCTTGGCAAAGGGCATAGGCATCCTTTGAGACATCTGCTCAACACTCGCCTGCCTGGAATCGCAAATTGAGAGATTGGAGACTGAGCAGGCCATGACACACTCCGCCCGGGAGACATTAACAGACTTTCAGAAGACAGCGGAATGTGAGGTCCTATTTAAGGGTGGATATGCATAAGCACGTTCCTATGGGGAGGGAGAGAGACCAGGTAGGGCCCTAGCCCACACCGTCCATGCAGCTAGGTCCGAGAACACTACAGTATACTGAAGATTTTTTACCCCTCTGGCCGCCTAATTAGGGACACCCCTCAAATACTTCAGACCTTTGTCACATATTATCAGCGCCAATACTCCTCCACTAGGGAAAACTCCCCAGATATAGATGGAAGATGTAGCATTGGCCTGGCTTAGTGATAGGCAATGGGAATGCCTAGCGGCTGAACTCAAACATGATGAAATCCACGAAGCCATAATGTAGCTAAAATCAGGTAAGACCCCAGGGCCCGATGGCATACTGACTGACCTTTACAAGACCTACGTAGACATACTCATTCCATGGCTAAAGGAAGTTTATAGTGAAGCCAAACAGGATGGAGCTCTCCCCCCCACCACGGGAGAAGCTCTTCTAATTACCTTATTAAAACTGAATAAATTGGCCACCAGCTGCGACTCATATCGACCTCTGCCGCTGATGACTTTCTTGACTAGGCCGGACCAATCTGGGTTTGTCCCAGGTAGGTCCACATCGCATAACCATCTCACTTTCTTTGCTATCCTACAAAGCATAGACCCTGAAATTCCTGTTGTTGCTGCCTTCTTAGATGACACAAAGGCCTTTGACACCCTTGAGTGGGATTATCTAATGGTGATTTTAAATCGTATGGTGTTCCCACATACATATATCGCCTGGATTGTATTACTATATTCTGGCCCAACAGCCACTGTGCAGATCATTGGCATGCGATCCACACCATTTCACATAGAAAGATAGAAAGAGGTGCCAGGCAGGGATGCCCATTGTCGCCATTGCTATTTGCTCTGGCGATGGAGCCCATGGTGGCTATGCTCCACCAACATCACCATGACTATGCGATCTGCACCCCCACTAGACATATCCTAATCTTGCTTTATGCAGATGATGTAACCGTATATCTAAGGAACCCAGCTGAGAGATTAAATCCTGTATTACGGTAATTTATCGAATTTCCCAACATATCGGAAGGACTTGTTGCGAAATTCGAGAAATAAACTGGGGAAAATCAAATGTATATCCTTTAACTATGTGTACAACATGGTACTGTCTGGACTTCCCCCTTCAATGGACAGACACCACTCTCCACTACCTAGGCATAGTGATTACTTATAATAAGCAGGAACTGATGCGCTTGAATTATGAAGTGTTGCTGGACGATATACAGTCTATGGTCAGGCGGTGAATCGCTTTGCCCCTTTCGATGGCGGGTCGCATATCACTAATGAAAATGATTATACTCCCCCAGCTACTCTACTTATTTTTTAATATACCGTTCCCACAAACAAGACATTTTTTCAATGTGCTAAAAACACAGATGATTAGGCTGGCTTGGGCAGGCAAACAGCCACGTCTAAAATGGGAGATTCTCTTACAACCTATCGCCTATGGGGCTTCGAGGCCCCAGATCTTCAATTGTACTAACATTGCGCACAAGTGCATTTTGCACACTACTGGCACCTCCCGCCTCCATGTATGGCACATATGGCGGTCAAACAGGGATAAATGACTCAAGTCCCCCATTCCTCATATTTGAGAACAGAAATGGTTGTCACCTCTCCTCGGGACTCTACGGTGGCATGCGCACAGCTAGCCTGGAAAAAATAGCTAATCGAGCAGGTAGCAACCTGCTATGTTCACCAGACATGCCGCTGTTGGGACACGAGGCAATATCAATGACATGCGAAACAGCAGGCGAGAAATTGTTAACAAAGCTGAACATTCTCAAATGGGGGCTCTCTGTGTTGATTCCTGTTTTCGGGAACAAGACGCATTCTCGCAGGACGGGCTGCAATCCCCACTAGAGACCTTTCTATATCTGCCCCTTAAACGCTCCATCAGAGACCTCACACCTTCCTTACCCTCAGAACCGTCTAGGATGAATACATTTCATGCACTGCTGCAATTAAACTCACCACTGCACCTGGTTTCTATCCTCTATCACTCAATACAGCAAGAACAGTCGATCATTAAGGGGACAGCGCGCAAGGTTTGGGAGGAAGACATATTGCTGTCAGCAGACTGGTAGAATCCCGGCAAGCAGTAGATTGCGGATCATACACTATAAATATCTGCCCCGACTGTATCACACCCCAGTGAAACTCCATCACCACATCCTTAGGTCAGATGACAACTGTGCCAGGTGCGGGGCAGGGGACCAGGATTATTGGAAAGAAATTGAGAGGGCGCTATCCACATGGTATCCACTCAATTGACACTCACACCACTAATTGCTCCACCGGGGTACACTGAGAAGATAACAGACAGGCAGCGCAGATATGTGGGCTTTAGCCTCCTTCTGGCCAAACGGAGGGTGGCATCCAAATGGGGCAGAGGGAGGGCACTCAAATTTAAAGAATGAGTCTCTGACTTACTATACAGTAAAATTCAGCTGGAGACATATGCTGAGCTACAGCCACACTCCTTGCGCCCTAGAGACATCTGGGCCCCATTGGACACATATCTACTTCAACACCCAGACAACATCTTCATCACAATACTTTGAGGGTCACCCTTGGCACAATAGAGATTTGTGAGCCTGGTTCTGTGCGTCCCCCCACCCACAAATCTGAAACCATGGGGGTGGATCCCATGTTCAAGGGAGCTCCTATGACATTCTGCATACTTCACTGGGGGAGGGGAGGTTATATCGTGGGTGCGACACCTCGGGTGCAGCGACCACTGCTACGAGAACTGTTCGAGAGAAGGGAGGCGTGGGAACACCAAGCTTAATCACTCATTGAAAGGTGCATTTAATAATATCAAAGGAGAGTGGGATGTGGCTCAGGAGGGTTATTATATGTTATACTTTTGTTCATGTTGAACCTATTGTAAAACCAATGAACAAATTCTCAACAAAACAACTCTTTATCTGAACAAGTTATATTCAAACCAAAAATTGTAAGTTGCAGGATTTATTATAAAAATTAACTTGAGGTATCTGACACCTAAGGGGACTTTGTAAATGAAAATAAAGTCTCCCCATTTTAACCTAAGGAGGCCATTCACTACAATAAGGGAAAAACTAATTTGGCTGTTTTACCTCACCAGGGCTTATAAAACTATTTTATAAGGTCCCTGCTTATAGTAACATGGCACCCAACCCTAGGGGTTCATAGGGTACACCTTAAGGATGACTCATATGTAGAAATAAGTTAGTTTAAGACTTTGGAAGTACTTTTAATTCCAAAGTCGAATTTGCATATAACTTTAATTTAAAAGCAGCCAGCAAGGCATGCCTGCCTTTAAAATGACACTGGGCACCTCAGTAGTGCACCTATGGGTGAACTACCTATGCTGGGGTCCCTAAACCTCCATGCCCTACCATATACCAGGGACCTATAGGTAGGTTGACAAAGCTAATTATAATTAGCCTAATTTGCATACTCATTTTACACAGAGCACAGGCCCTGAGACTGGTTAACAGTTCCCAGGACACCATCAGAGTCAAGAAAACACCAGCAAAAAATGAAAAATGGGGGCAAAAATGTAGGGGGCTTCTGAAATCAGCCCTGGTTTCTCACAGGGGCCCTGAGATGGAGTCTGGGGTCCCCCTAATCATCTTCACGAGGGAGTGCAACAACAATCCCTTAATACGGCATGTTTGCCAGGGATGCACAACGGTGCTCCCCAGCTCCATTCTTCTTTGGGGGAAGCCCCTTGGCCCTGGGCAGGATTCAAGCACAGCAGCGGAGCCCCATGTGCTGTGCCGCCCCTCAGGGGGTCAAAGGTCACCAAACTTTGGATGCAGATATCTTGGGCCCCAGTAACCATTCTTGAAGATCTTTGGCTTGTTTTGCTCGAAGTGGTGAGCCCATGCTATCTAGAGCACTTTAGCTAGGCCTTCTGGCCTAGAAGGTTCCTAGCTTGGTAGAGCAGTCCCACTAACTCCCTGCACCAGCCTTTCACCTAGGTACCTTCCTTTCTTCTGGGCAGCAAGCTCTCCGTGCTCTAGAGCCCAGTCTTTTCCCCCAACTGGTCTAATGGGACCACCTTACGTAGTTCTGGAGTGTGCCCCACTAGATGTGGGGTCATTCAGGGGCAGAGTCCTTGCCTCAGTGGGCAGTCAGGGTTTTTTTCTTTCCAGTTGTCCATGACGCACGTCTTCAGTCCCAGTGCTCTGCAGAGACGCACAGTTAAGAGAGAGACCCCTACCCTGTGCAAGACCTTTAAAGTGGGGGCAGTAGTGTCCAGCAGTGCTGCACCTGTGGCCTATCTTGATGGGCCATCTCACTTCTATGCCTCTGCCCCAGCTTTCCTGCACAGTCTTCTGGGATAGCTCAAAATACCATCGTCCAGAAGTCAATTGCCACATGTGCTCTGAGAAACTCAGCTTCTTCTTGACATTCCTGCCAGGGCCACTCCCAGCAATTCCTTCAATGAGCCCATCCTCGCTGAGTGGCCTGGGGCAGGCCCAGTACCTGGCATGGAATGACGGTTGATTGATGCAAGGCCCTACTCCTGCAGCTGGATATAGCAGTACTTGGTCCTAATCCTGAGCTGAGTCAGAGAAAAATGGCATCACTGGATGACGCATAAGCTGTACAAATATGTTTTAAGACCTACTGTATCATTACTGTACAGTTGACATTGGTGTGACTCTGGAGTATTTGTACCCTAGGGAACTGGAGTTGGCCGTAGGCCAGACTTTCCCATTGATATATAATGGAGTCTCACTACAATCAGGACAGCTATCACACTGACTATCCATCACATGTGTACACTCACCTCATAAGGCATACTCCAGGTCACCACCCACTCTGAATGGTCCCATCTGTGCCAGGCTACCTAAGTGTAGTTCTTGGGCTGCACACACCAGGAATCCTCCCTGGACAGCACTCACATGGGTGCACACATGATCTTGTGTAACCAGCCCTAGGCCTCCTGCCCTTGCTGCGTCACAGCAGCCTTTTCTGAACAAGGCAAGACCTGTGGTAAACGTGCAGAGTCCATTTTACCATGGATTTGCTGTGGGTTAGCCCCAAACGAGGCGGCTTCCTAACAGTAAAAGGTCAAAACCCAGGTGATCCAAAAAAGAAAAAATACAGGGTGGACCAGAGACTCAGAACCATACTCTCACACTCCCCACCAAGAACTATTTGCCTTTTTCTCTTGTTATGCATTAGCAACACCACCTGACAATCATCAGAGGCTGTACTTCACAGAATATCCTACCCCACAGAACTTGAACAGTTGCTGCAACCTTAAGCATCCCTCATTCCTGAAATTTGGTCAAAGTAAGTCTTCATCTGCTTATTAGGTCTTCACATGTCTTGCCAAGATTTCTCTTCTCAGGGTTCCCTCTCAATAAATGAATACATTTCAACAATATTCCTTTTTCTAAATAATGAAACCTTGAGAACACACCTGCAGAAGAAAGAACAATATAACCAAGCAAAATACATTTAAAAATGAAGGCCTTTAGTCAGGATAACTTACATTAAACATTTAGGCCCTCATTACAACCCTGGCGGTCGGTGTTGAAGCAGCGGTAATACCGCCAACAGCCCGGTGGGAAACAAAATGGAATCACAACCATGGCGGAAACCGCCAACATAGACAGCCACTTTAACACTCGACCGCCACAGCGGTAGAAACAAACACCACGGCGGTAACCGCCAACAGACAGGCGGAAGACAATGTACCACCCACACTATTACAAGAGGCCTATCCGCCACCTTTTCCGGGGCAGTACCAATGCTATCAAAAGCACGGCAGAAACAGGGATTGGAACGGAAACCACTCACCTCTCAACACTCCATGAAGAACCAGGACACCATGGAGCCCGAACTACAGGTCCTGCCCATGCTGGACTTCCTCCTCTTGTATCAGGAGCAGGAAAGATGCCATCGACAACCACAGTGAGTACTGCACCTACAACATAGGGGAGGGTGGGAGGGAAAAGAGAGTGACGCACACACGCAACACCCCCACCCTCACCCACAACACCATACACACAAATACATGCAGCAACATTGCATATACACCCCCACCCCCTGGAAGAACACAAGGACAAAAGGAAATGGTTTTAACGAGTGTAATCAATAAAAATCATATAGGGAAATTTAAAAAATCAGTATATACAAATATGTAACTACACAAGTCTGGATATTAATCAAACATCATCCGTGGATCAGTGTCCCAAAATGCATGGGTGAAGCCCACACAAGATACCTGACTCGAAACGGAGAGAACACTGCAGGGGCATCAGATCGAAATGAAACAGGCACCTCATGGGGTGGGGGGCACCTCAGCCGGATGAACGCACGATGCCACTGCTCCACGAGGGGGCTCCATGCCCACTGCTGTATCCTGGGGAGTGCAAAGTCACAGTCTAACAAGTCTTTCCAGTGGGTGGTTTGCCCACTGCTCTATCCTGGGGAGTGCAAAGCCACAGTCTCACAAGTCTCTCAAGTGGGTGGTTTGCCCACTGATTGGTCTTGGGGAGTGCAAAGCCACAGTCTCACAAGTCTCTCCAGTGGGTGGTTTGCCCACTGCTCTATCATGGGGAGTGCAAAACCACAGTCTCACAAGTCTTTCCAGTGGGTGGTTTGCCCACTGCACTATCCTGGGGAGTGCAAAGCAACAGTCTCACAAGTCTTTCCAGTGGGTGGTTTGCCCATTTCTCTATCCTGGGGAGTGCAAAGCCACAGTCTCACAAGTCTTTCCAGTGGGTGGTTTGCCCACTGCACTATCCTGGGGAGTGCAAAGCCACAGTCTCACAAGCCTTTCCAGTGGGTGGTTTGCCCACTGCTCTATCCTGGGGAGTGCAAAGCCACAGTCTCACAAGTCTCTCAAGTGGGCGGTTTGCCCACTGATTGGTCCTGGGTTGTGCAAAGCCACAGTCTCACAAGTCTCTCCAGTGGGTGGTTTGCCCACTGCTCTATCATGGGGGGTGCAAAGCCACAGTCTCTCAAGTGGATGTCAGTCTCCACTGGTTCTGGAGGGGGCTTTGTGCCCAGAGTGTTTCATCCTGCCAAGGACTGAGGAAGTGGATGCTTTTCTCCACTGGTTCTGGAGGGGGGTTTGTGCCCAAAGTGTTTCATACCGCCAAAGACTGAGGAAGTGGATGCTTTTCTCCACTGGTTCTGGAGGGGGGTTTGTGCCCAGAGTGCTTCACATGCAGTGTGGCAGGTCCCATTCCCTCACCTGGGTGTGTGTGCCACGAGATTGCCTGTGAACAGGTAGCATGATACGCCATGGAGGCAGAGACACACTCCACCCTGCAGCGACTTCACCTGCCACCTGCTGGTACAAACAGTGCTGGGCGTCATGCCTCATGGACACTGGGCAGGGTCCAGGATGTCTCCTGCAGCCTCGGATGGCTGCCCACTGGTGATAATTGCCGTGTCAGGTGTGGTGCCACTGTCTGAGCACGTCGCGAGGCTGGTGGCGGTGGTTGCGGCGTTGTTTGTGGCAGAGGTGCTGGCAGTGGTGCATGTGTCTGCACCTGTAGAGGGACACAGCAGGATGTCTCCTGCAGTCTCGGACGGCTGCCCACTGGGGATGATGCTGGAGACTGTTGGTGAGGCAGCAGACGTGCAGGTGGCGGTGCTGGTTGCGTTGCTGGTGGGGGTGCAGGTGGCAGTGTCCATCGCCGTACAGGTTGATGTACTGGTTGACAGAAGGGGTGACTCTGGTCCCTCAGCCAGAGCCACCCTGCCCTGTCCTTACCTGCTCTTCGGCTTGTGTCCCTTCCCCGCCTTTGATGTTGCTGCTGGTGTCTTGCCACTGTCTCCTTTTGGTTTGGAGGAGCCCATGCTTGCTGGTAGGTGCGGCTTCTCCCTCCGGAATGTGGACACCTTCTTCACCTTAGCAGCTGGCAGAATGGCCTGCTCATTTGCCTCGCTAGGTGGCACACTGGCAGCCCTGGTGAGTGGCGCCCGCGATGAGACCGGAGTTGCTGAACCACTGTGCTTGGGGATTTGGTGGCTGAGGTGCTGGGCTGGGGCCTGGCCAGCCTGGCCCTAGGGGAAGTATGGGGGGGAGGTGTAGGGAAGAGGTCAATGTTAGCCAGGAAAAGTTTCTTAGACACACTGGGACAGGTAGATGGAGGGGGTTTGGGAGTGGAAGAAGAGGTAGTGGTTGTAGGAGGTGTATGTTTGCTGAATTTGGGTGAAGGTGCATGGGCCGGAGGCTGCTGTGAGGTGGATGGCTGTTGGGTGGGTGTGTGCCTGCGTTTGTGTATTTTGGGAGGAGGGCTCACAGACACACTGGGAGAGGACACAGGGGATGTGTGAATGGTAGTGGGGGTGGTGAGTGCATGTGAGTGGTGTGTGGTGATGGGCGTGCTGGTTATGGAGGTGGTGGCTGAGGATTTAGTGCATGCAGGTGTGAGTGGAGACGAGACAGGGAGGGAGGAGGGTGACGTGGATGAGGGGGACACAGTGGAGGCAGGGGATGTTGATGTGTCTGCATGGGGATGGTGCATGTGTGAGTGCCGGTGGGATGTGTGGTGCTTATGTTTGCCATGTCCACTCTTGTGTGTTGATGAGTGTGCATGCTGGTCTGATGGTGTGCTTGGGATAGGCTGAGGTACAGGGGATTGGGTCTGGGTGGAGGAAGTTGGAGGGGGGAGGCTGGACACAGGGACAATGGCTGCCATCAGTGCTGAGGCCAGAGCTTGAAATGCTCTCTGTTGGGCCCCCTGGCCAGACTGAATGCCCTCCAGGTATGCATTTGTTTGCTGCAAATGCCTCTCAACACCCTGGATGGCATTCAAAATGGTAGATTGCCCAACAGTGAGGGATTCTAGGAGGTCAATAGCCTCCTCACTGAGGGCAGCAGGGCTGACTGGGGCAGGGCCTGAGGTGCCTGGGGCGAAGGAGATGCACACCCTCCTGGGTGAGCGGGCACGGGAAACATGCCAAGGGGCTGCTGGGAGGGCAGTGCTGGTGGGAGGGTGGCGGCTGTACCTGTTGATGCGGTGGGCACAGAGGTGCCTGCCACCGCAAGGGAGCTCACATCAGAGGAGGAGTCCCTGTCGCTGGTGTATGCTCCTGTCCCCGTTGTGGAGCTCCCCTTGCCCTCCGTACCACTGGTGCCTTTAGACTCCGTTACTTCACCCTCTAGGGCCATGTGGCATGCAGCTCCCTCCTGCTCCGGTGCCACTGCTCCTCCGCCAGATGATGCTAATGCACGCAAGAACAGGGTGACAACACAAAATGGGGGGGAAAAGACAGAAGAGACACATGGTCAGTGCATGCAACACCACTACCGTTGGCAGACACAACACACAGGGAGCAGCCCTATGCACTAAGCCATGCACTAACAGGGCAGGGGAAAAGCACATGCCCAAAGGGGACTCTGTCTAGACCCATTTCATGCACAGCTGGATCCCATGGGAGCCTGACTAGGTGTAGAGGACAAATACCCCCTTTGGGGATGGAGTGGGAATGAGGCTGCAAAACAATGGATCTACCTCTGCGTGTCTGCCCTTGCCTAGGGGAACCCACAGGCCACCACCCCCACCCAGACACCTCGTCAAGCGCGCAGAGTCAGGTGAATGAGAGTGTACTCACCTCCTTGTGGCTGCTGTGATGCCCTCAAGCACCAATCCAACTCCGGATATGCCACCACCAGGATCCGGTACATTAGGGGGGTCATGGTGCGACGGGCACTCCTTCCACGTTGGGAGGCCATCCCCAGCTGGGCCTCCGCCATCTTCTTGCTCCAGCGGCGCAGGTCCTCCCATCTTTTCCGGGCAGTGGGTGCTCCGTCTATGGTAGAACCCCAGGGTCCGCACTCTCTTGGCGATGGCGCGCCAAACACCCTTCTTCTGGTGGGTGCTGACCTAGGGGAAAAGTGAAGTAATAATGGATGTTATTATCCCGTACAGTTCTTCTCACACATTGCCTAAAAACCTCCCACCCTGGCCCAGACATACATACACACACACTATCCTCACATGCTGGCCTGTCCCCCCCATCTTCCATCCACGACACTCAATACAATCATATGCCATCCACCATGCTCACAGTTTACTCACCTGTTTGTCTGGAGGACCGTACAGTTGCGTGTACTGGGGGAGGACCCCATCCACTAGTTTCTCCAACTCTTCCGAAGTGAAGGCAGGGGCCCTTTCCCCAGACACTGTAGCCATTGTCGCTTCCAGACACAGGTCACAGCAGCACTTGCAGTGTAGGTCCTCTCCTGTTGAAGGTCAAGTATCAAGTGAGTGAACAGTTAGAAAATGGCAGTCACGTCCGCGGCGGTGTGTACCGTCATACATCGTCATTGGCTCCTGGAACCCATAGGGCCCACTGTTAACCAATGCTGAAATGAGCTGCGGTCTTCGACCGCCTACCGCAACGGTTTACAATGCCAGCGCAGTTAGCTCATTTCCCCTTGTCCCACCTTACAGGTCAGGCAGCCGCCATTTAAGGGGGTGTCGAAGTAAGCCTCAGCAAGGCCTACTAGTGCAAGGGGTTCGCCCTTCTCTGCACAAAGTCCTCAGACCACATAGGAAGAAGTTGGCACAGAAACTGAAATAAAAGACAAAAGTTTATTAATCCTCAAGAGGTGGTACTACAGTTCAAACAGCACCCTTCGGCAATGTTTGAAGTAGCACACTGAACTAAGAGAGCATGGTCCTTTTATACCCACGCAGAGGCTAAAAAGAAGGTGGTACAATTACAGAAGTAAGACTTATATACATATAAGGTCATATAGAAATGCACAGTCAACAGGTAGGAGGGGCTAACAATTTTCAAGGACTAGTAGACACATTACTGTCTGTTACTAATTACTAACAGCTGCAGACCTTACTGGGCATGTGCGAAAATGGGAGATGTTAAATATAACTTGTCACTAGACAGATTAACAAGAGTAGTTAACAGGAAGGTAGGACACATCACATGGCGAGCACATGGCAGCATGTGTCAGAGATAATGGCTGCCATGAATACAAATGGATTCCGCGGAAAATTCACAATAGTTGCTAAATACAAGATGTCTTCTGCTAATGCTTAATCTAATCGCTACTAAACTACAACAGGGGCCACATGGCAGGCCAAATAACTGCGTCACACCTATTTAGGCCAGGAATACAGACAGACAAAGGCTCATAAAGAAATTGTAACATTTTTGCTAAACAGCATTGTGATACCTAAGTGTTGTATGACCTTCTGCTCACCGTTCTCCTCCATTGGGCACGTCCGCTGGGGCAGGTGATGAGATGGCAGCATCCTCCGGTGTACAGACCCCTGGTGGACCTGTCGACAACGGACGAGAGACACATAATTATCACTTACAGACTTGATCGTGCAACAATCCAGGAACTGTGTGCCCAGTTGGAGCCAGACCTGATTTCAGCTATCTGCCATCCCACAGGAATCGCCCCTCTAGTGCAGGTCCTGTCTGTACTCCATTTCCTGGCCAGTGGGTCCTTTCAAACAACAGTGGCCCTGGCATCAGGGATGTCCCAGCCAATGTTCTCTAACGTGTTGTCCAGAGTGTTGTCTGCCCTGCTGAAACACATGCGCAGCTACATCGTTTTCCCTCAAGTGGAGGATTTGCCCACAGTGAAAGGTGAATTCTATGCCCTGAGACATATCCCCAACATCATTGGTGCCATTGATGTTACACATGTGGCATTTGTCCTCCCCACAGGAATGAACAGGTGTACAGAAACCGGAAAAGCTACCATTCCATGAATGTGCAGATGGTGTGTTTGGCAGACCAATACATCTCCCATGTGAATGCCAAGTATCCTGGCTCAGTGCATGACGCTTACATTTTGAGGAATAGCAGCATCCCTTATGTGATGAGGCAACTCTAGAGGCACCGGGTGTGGCTAATAGGTGAGCCTGAAGTCCCCACACAGTTTCATTTGCTGTCTGGGTATGAGAGATTCCCTAATGTTTGGAGTATGCCTAACAGTTGTCCCTCGATATTTGCAGGTGACTCTGGTTACCCCAACCTGTCATGACTACTGACCCCAGTGAGGAATCCCAGGACAAGGGCAGAGGAACGCTACAATGAGGCAGATGGGCGAACTAGGAGGATAATCAAGCGCACCTTTGGCCTCCTGAAGGCCAGATTCCTGTGCCTCCATCTGACAGGTGGATCCCTATACTACTCACAGAAGAAGGTGTACCAGATCATCGTGGCCTGCTGTATGTTGCACAACCTGGCTTTGCGACGTCAGGTGCCTTTTCTGCAGGAGGATGGGCATGATGCTGGTCTTGTGGCAGCTGTGGAGCCTGTGGACAGTGAAGAAGAGGAGGCAGAAGAAGAAGATGTAGACAATGGAAACAACATTATCATGCAATACTTCCAGTGAGACACAGGTAAGAAGATTAAACTGCTTCCCACATATCATACTATTGTAGGACCTAGCATAAGTCTGCCTTTTCAACTCTGTGTATGGACCCTGATTTGTCACTTTGGCTTTCCATTTCACAGATCTGGGTCCCCATTTGTGCCCTCTGCTATGTTTACTCCTGGCCTACAGCTGTGTAACATTGGTATGTGAACAAGTACATTGACATTGCTATATTCCAGAGATTTTGCAATTACACATTTGTGAAAGCACAGACTGACTCCAGATTGTTTTGTGATTCAAGGGTGTTTATTTCTGTGCAAATAAGTGGAGGGGTGTGTGAAATGGGCTGGGGTGATGGTGGAGGAATGTCCATGGCAGAGTCCTGTCTCTTGGTCTCACAGGTCCATTGTCCAATGGGGCATATGAAGTGGAGCTATGGCAGTTTAAGGTGGACAGGGTGACAAAGTGGGACAGAAGGGTGACATTCAGGAGGGTCTTATTTCCTGGCTGGGGTCTTGGCAATGTTCTCTGTCTTGTTCCTGGATCTCAGGGACCGTTTGTGGGAGTGGCTCTCCTTCTGCAAGGGGTGGGGTGCTGGTGGCCTGTTGTTCCTGTGGCGGTGCCTCCTGTCCACTAGCGCTGGCAGACTTTGAGGGCTGTTCATCGTCTAGGCTAGTGTCAGGGGCCCGTTTGTGTGCAACTGTGTCCCTCATGGTGTTGACAAGGTCTGACAGCACCCCTGCAATGGTGACCAGGGTGGTGTTAATGGACTTCAAGTCCTCCATGATCCCCAGGTAAAGTTCCTCCTGCAGCTGCTGGGTCTCCTGAAACTTGGCCAGTACCGTGCCCATGGTCTCCTGGGAATGGCGGTAAGCTCCCATGATGTTTGAGAGTGCCTCATGGAGTGTTGGTTCCCTGGGCCTGCCCCTCCCCCGTCGCACAGCATTCCTCCCAGCTTCCCTGTTATCCTGTGCCTCTGTCCCCTGAACCGTGTGCCCACTGCCACTGACCCCAGGTCCCTGATTGTCTTGGGTTGGTGGTTTGCCTGGGTTCCCTGTAGTGGTGGACACACTGCTGATTGATGTTGAGGGATGGGCCCGCTGGTTGGGTGCTGTGGCGGTGTTTCCTGAGGGGGGAGGTTCAGCGGTGGTTTGGGACTGTGTCAGGGGAACCAACTGTGCCGAGGTCCCTGATGGGCTGGGCTGGTCATCTAGATGCAGGCGTGCAGAGCTGCTGTCATCACTGTGGGCCTCTTCTGTGGGGAGACTGGATATGTCTGGCACCTCCTGTCCGGTGACGTTGGGTAGGGGTCCTGTTGGGGTGTAAATGCATAGTTTTAGTATCTGTGTGTGACATCTTGTGCATTGGGTGAGGTACACTCTACACTTGTGCGTGCATCATTGTGTTAGCCCTTTTGTGATAGCTGGTTTGGGGTCTGTGTGGGTTTCTGTACTGGACATGCTTTGGTGACGGTGGTCCATGCATAGGTGTTGCATGCAGGGCCTTGGTATTGATATGTGTGGGTTGTGATAGTGGGAAATATGAGGAGATGATGGTGTGATGTGGTGAGGGTAAGGGTGGGGGTATGTGATGGCATGCAGGTGGGGTGGGAGGATAAAGTAGTTAAGATATGACTTACCAGAGTCCAGTCCTCCTGCTACTCCTGCGAGGCCCTCAGGATGCATTATTGCCAAGACTTGCTCCTCCCATGTTGTTAGTTGTGGGGGAGGAGGTGGGGGTCCACCGCCAGTCCTCTGTACAACAATCTGGTGTCTTGATACCACAGAACGTACCTTCCCCGTAGGTCATTCCACCTCTTCCTGATGTCATCCCTGGTTCTTGGATGCTGTCCCACTGTGTTGACCCTGTCGACGATTCTCCGCCCGCCATAGCTCCATCTTCCTTGCAATGGATGTCTGCTGCACCTGTGATCCGATAGCTGTGGCTCTACCCGGATTATTTCCTCCACCATGACCCTGAGCTCCTCCTCAGAAAACCTGCGTTGTCTTTGAGGTGCCATGAAGTGTTGTGAGTGATGTTTGAGGTGCTGTCTGTTGTGATGTATGGGGGATGTGTTGGTGTGTGTTGTTTGAGGTGCGTGGATGTTGTATAAGTGATGGTGTTGTGTGTCTGTGGATGCTGGTGTTGTGTTAGCTAATCTCTCTCTCTGGCCTTCCTCGAAATTTGTTCATTGTAAGGGTTTGTGGGTAATGTGGGTGTGTTTTATAGTGGTGTGGGTGTGGTTTGTGTATGTGTATCAGGTGTGTGTATTTCGAATTGTCCAATGTGGTACCACCAATGGATTACTGCAGTAGAAAGACCGCTGCCTTGATTCGTGGGTCGTGATAGTGTGGGCATATTCTTGTTGGCGTGACGGGGTGGGTTTTGGTATCGCCAGTTTATCACTGACCTTTGTTGTGGCGGCCTTGTGTGGGTGGCTGTATTGTGGCAGATTCCGAGATGTGGGTCGTAATACCTGTAGCGGTATTCTGCCATCGCAACGGTATGTTGGCGGTCTTCAGCATGGCGGTAAGTGGGATTTACCGCCAGGGTTGTAATGAGGGCCTTAATGTGCATTTCGAATACGATTATACAACTCAGTTTCTCACTGATTACATTTCATTAAGGGGTTTAAATGTCCACACCCGTTAATATCACTAAGGCGCACAGTAAATATAATGTCAAATATAAATTAATATTTACACAATGAAGAGTTGTAAAGGATGGAGTCTAAATTGTTCTACTCCACATTGAAGGGATTTTAAACAAAGTGTGTCAGTATTTTCTTCTGCAGTAAACATCATGCTTTCTAATTTGTTTATCCACAGCAGTATTGAAATCAGTGCAGTGCAGTGCAGTTCAGTGTCTGTGCAATGCAGAACTTGATAACCTATAACTGAGATGTCTGGAAACAGGCGCCATACTTTAGTAATGAAAACGTTTACTATTGTTATAAAAGTAAAACTCCTCATATATTCAGATGATGTTATTTTTAGACGGAAACCACAGTTTAAAGATATAATGTTAAATTCTAGAAAACATTCAGTTTAACAAAGGTCATATTTTGATTGACAGCACCCCCGCTTTCCTCGTGATTAAAAAAACACAGGTTCCATCCTTTTAAATTGCATCCTTTGTGATAGAGTACAGGAGCACGCAGAAAAGATTATAATATTTCCATCCTTCATGCTCAGACAAGCATTGACTTGAAAAACCGCTACCTCTGCAGTTGGTCTAAGTGGCAAGGAAATAAATAACTGTGATCTGTCTGTGAAATTGAGCAGTCTTGCTGTTAAAGGATTTAAAGACTATAATGAAGTATCCATTGTGGTTGCCGAAGGAAAACAGAAAATTAGAGGAGAATTCAGCAAATGTTTTTTAACTGAAATATTTAATTCTAAGATGGGTCGTTAACTGCCAAAGGAAGAAAAAAAACGTACTGTAAGCTGTTGCATAAATATTGGAGTAAACATTACAAATGCAAACTTGTGTATTTAAAAAGGCACGTCGTTTTCGGTGTGTGAGTCACAAAAAAGAACTAAAAGAAGTGTAATTTTGAGGCACAGTCCTTTAGGGGCTCCCAGCTTTAGGTCAGTGGCAGAGCTATATCTTGGCAGCACTTACGAAGGAGCAGTGTGTGACTCCAGTTTGTAGAGAAAAGTTGGTGTACTTGATTTTTCTAATTAGGGATGCTTAAACTGTGAACCATTGAGCCATGTACCAACTGACATTTACCTTGCTAGAGAACGTGGTATGCACAGATCCAGGACCTGGAGCTAGCCAAGCGTGAGAGAAAACAGAAGTTATAAACCTGAAGTCTCTGAACACAACTTATTAACCAGTATGAAATCCTCTGTCCTTGTCCTTGCGGGACAGCTTGGCAAGATGCATAGAAATTATTTTTTAGAATGTTTTTTTCTCTGAAAACCGTAGCTTTGTAAGTATACACAAAGAGATAGCCCACAGGCTGGCCTATTATTTAAATTAAAGGTGTAGTTGATAATCTCCCACAAAGACACAACACCTCAAAATCCAATATATTTTGGAATAATGCCAGACCTCTGTTCTCCTCTTACGTTCCTGTGCCATTAGCATTCAGGATTAGTTTGTAGACTGAAGAAAGTGCTTTTTCGAAAGTAGACATTTGTTTTGTTAACCAATGAGCCCATACCTGGAAAGACAACAAACAACACCACCTTTTATTATGGACTCAGTGGCCATTCTAGTTGATAGGGTGGACGGTACACCCATAGTTCTCCACAATACTTTCCGTTTAGTTCTATCCGTTGGTAATCACAAGCAATGGATGAGTGGATTTTACCAAATTGACTGTAAAGTATCACAGAATAGTTTGCAACATGCTTCTTTGCTCTTTGGTTAAACACTATTGCAACACATTGTGTGTGCAATATTGCTGATTTTATCTGCATGTTCATTTTCCAATCGCTACTAAAGTGGGGACTAGTCACCACTAAGGATCATCTGATGCTAAATTGAGATTGGAGCACCAAAATATTGACTCACCCTAAGGGCAGGGTGCAGTGTATGTTAACGGTGGGACATATACTGATGTGTTTTACATGTCTTAACAGTGAAATGCTGCTAAATTCAGTCTTCACTGTTGCAAGGCCTATCTTTCTCACAGGGTAACATGGGGGCTGCGTTTAAATAACTTTAAAGTGTAGATTCCCTTTGAGAGCAGATATAAATAGTGTTTGGTGTGTCTGAACTCACAATTTAAAAATACTTCCTTTACATATGTTAGTAAGGTTGGTTTTTAGAGTGTTAGTTTGAAAATGCCACTTTTAGAAAGTGGGTATTGTCTCGCTTAAACCATTCTGTGACTCTGCCTGTTTGTTGATTCCCTGTCTGGGTCAGTTTGACAGTTGGTCTGTTTGTGAATCCACCCTAGACAGTGAGACAAAGGGAGCTGGGGTGTAGCCTGCATATCCTGATGGGCCATCTGTACTAGGGTGGATGGAATGGGCTGTGCCTACCATCTCACAATGCAGTCTCCCACTCCATGGTGTGTGTCTGGGGCCTGGCCTGGGCAACGCAGGATCTTGTACATAAGAGAGACTTCCCTTTTGAAGTTAGCCAACTTCAAAGGCAGAAAGGGCTATAACCCCAGACTTTAGATCACTTCTGGAACCAAGAGGAACCATGCCAAGGAGAAGACATGAAGAGCTGAGTTGGAGTGCTGGCTCTGCCTGTGCTTTGTTGGGTTATCCTGCAGTTGCAGCTTCTGCCTGTGAAAGGGGACACAGACTGGACGTTGTGGTATATTCCTGCTTGTGAAGATTCTCCAAGGGCTTGAACTGAGCTTGCCTCCTGATTTGAAGTCTAAGGGCTATCAAAGACTTCCCCTCCTAATATCTGGCCTCTCTGCTTAGGCACCTGCCCTCTCAAGTGATGCCCTTTCTGGTCCGTGGGCCCTTGAAATGTGTAGCTGGCAGACAAGAGCTGAAAATCCACACGTAGAACGATGTGCTGGGAAATTTTCAACACACCATCTGCAATGCGGCTGATAAACAACGCGCATCCAGCTTCGCAGCTAAAATCTACAATCCACCTGTATCACAGCTGGGAGATCGACACATCGCAGGTGGAGAAACGACATGCAACACCTGCTTGCAGCTGTTGATAAAGACGCAAACCCCACGCAGCGCGGTTTTCTAACACCGTGAGACAGGATTTTCCACACATTGTCCCTGGGCGTCAAACTCAACCTGACTCTACACGGATCTGAGGTGCCCCATCCTGAAATTGGTGCATCACTCTCTTGCGAGGGAGAAAAATAATTCATCGTCGACCCAACCTTGCGAGGAAGGAATAGATGCATTGCTGCCTTTTCCTATGCACACTCGCCTGTGCAGCTTTAGTAGACACTTAAATCTTCTCTTCATAGAGATAACCAGAAAACGTGTTTTTCCAAAGGATTCACATGTAATTCAGCTTCTTTTCATTTGGCTGAGGAGCGGATCTCATCTATTCAAAAGCTTTTAGAATGCTTTTCCTGGAAACTCCTGACAAACACCATTATCTTGATTTGAGAACACATCTGTTGATAAAACATCATGCCACTGAAGGAAATTCTACCACAGGCAATCCATGTTACTTTAATCAATAATGTAGTTAAAAAATCTACTTCAGCTTTTAGAAATAGATCGCTGAACCAGAGAGGCAGGCTTTGTATGCATCCTTCTGCAAGGCAGAAAAACAAGGGACGGCAACAACCCACGTCACTAGTTATTTCAGCTGCAGCGCACGCACCAGGGTCTTATTTAGAAAAACAACATAAGTGCACTATTGTATGTGCCTAGTAGAAATGTTTAATTTACGTGCTGCACATGTTAAGCTAATATGAGTCTATTTACATTTAAGTTTAACCTCCAGATGGTCTTCAGTGTTTAACCTTATGTTTTTCGCTGTACTAAATTAACCACAGAATGTACATATTGTGTCCTGTCCGTTTAGTATTTCTGTGTGCACCTACCTAAATACCGGGCTAGCACCAGGCACCACTTCATGAATGTACAATACCTGACTACCAAGTAGAATATGGTATCTCACTTGCTGGTGTTGAGTTGGAACAATATTTTAAGAAATACAGGGGCATATTTATACGCTGTTTGCGCTGAATTAGCACCATTTTATTTGAAGCTAATTCAGCGTAAACTCAATGTCATATTTATATTGGTTTTAACGTAATTTTTCAGACGCTTGAAACCTACTTGCATCAATGAGATGCAAGGTAGGCTTTCCCAACCAAAAAATTACTCTAACCCACTAGCGCTACATTTATCCACCAGGGGAAAAATGAAGCACGGGTAGAGGCTGACCCAAAAAATGACATTAACACCGATTTGCGTCACAATGTAATGCCTGGGTCAGGGCAGGCGTTAAAATGAGGCAAACTCATCACTACTTAAGGAGAACACACAGGAGCCACATTACCAACCCACAGGAGAAGATGGAGGTAATACTGATCCAGCTTGCGAGACGACGCTGAGGACAGCAACAACTACAGCAATCACCACCACCACAACGCAGCCCACAGAGGCAATGCAGAAAGCAAGAGAGGGTCTTCAGATCCAGGACAACCCTCCTTGGCCTCAGGGACCAGGACATCATTAGGACCTACATACTGAACCGGCAAGCCATACTACACCTGCTGCAACTACATTGAGCCACAAATCACAGCTAGCCTGCAGACCCACTCAACATACCACCTGTGACAAAGCAGCTAGCTGTCCTGCATATGCTGGCAAGTGGCTCATTCCAAACAACGGGTGCCCTGGTTGCTGATATCTCACAGCCGTCATTCTGTGCATTCCTGCCAAAGGTGTTAGACGCCATAATCTCCCTGACACCCCGCCACATCAGCTTCCCCAACACCCAGCAAATGCAGCAGGAGACCAAATAGGGGGTCTCTCAAATCCATGGCTTCCCGCATGGGCTCGGTGCAATTGACTGCACCCATGTCTGGCTCGTACCACCTGCATCAACCATGCACTTATACCAGAATCCCAACAACATACATTCCATTAATGTGCAGGCCATAGTGGATACTGGGGACTATTCATAAACTTTTTGCAAAGTATCCCGGAGTGTCCATGATGCCTTCATATTCCGGCAAAGCAGGATCAATAAACAATTCCAGGATGGACAATATGGAAATGGCCTACTTGTGGGTAAATCAACAAACCTAGCAATATACACACAACACACCAAACCTGTAGTACACACAAGATATACACCACTACATTAACACATGGCCAGGATAACACAGATGTGCAGGTAGCAACAAATATGCACCATGCTGAAGTACAGCATAATCAGTGCACACCACAAACACATACACCCACATGTACGTAACACACTCGTAAATTGTCAGACACACCAAATGAAGGACAGGTGCAGGCAAGTATTCTTTGCTAACAGAAGAATTACACAGACTACTACAAGTGCCCACAGGCTGCATACTACGTACACTTCAGACACAGTACACAAAACAAAGAATAGCACAGCCATGTCAATGGCATACCCCATGCCTATGTCATGTAAGTTCTATATATAGGCACAGATCCCTCAATTCATGCCTTGCAAACCATTGCCAGAACAAACATCAATTACCAGACAAGTGCTGCCTACACCAACTACATCTCATCAACACATACCTGACACCTGTAGTGTGCAGAGACATCTGCCTGACGCATTGGCTCACACACATAGGAATTTCAAGATCAATGCCCATCACTTACCATGTGTCAGATGTGTGATAAGTGGTACCACACCTATTGTAGTGCCACCTCACATGCACCACTTAATGACCCACAACACCATCATGTCTTTACCAGATACAATAAATGGCCCACAATGGGGCAGAGTCACTGTCAGACAGTGCAGATCATGTATGTCATAGTGGGAACCTGTAGGAGAATACTGACCTACATAGCCTTCACTGTGCATGTGTTGACAGTATAAATGCTGATTCATGTGTTTGAAGATAGGAGAGACACTGGTAGTTAGGTTGATCATCCTGTAACAATGGGATACACACCCTTGGATACCTCATGGCTGCCACAAACATTAGCTGCCACTCTGGATCTCCAAGAGACCTATGTAAAAGCCCACAGTGCCATTATCATGGCCTGCACTGTATGTAAAAATTTGCAGATGGCCATTTTTTCATTACTTGAAGCCACATTGTAAATCGGCCACCTTCCCATGTAGTATGTTGCTTGGAAAGGGTGTGCAATGTGTATTGCTGGAGGTCTGTCACCACAAGATACACAGAATGATGATGCTGACTCATATGTAGGTGTCACCTAAAACCTGAGGCAGTGCCAACAACAAACACCACCCCTGGGGTGCTGTTTGCAGGTTACAATAAGGAAGTAGACTGTGCTTTAAACTCAGATGATTGTGCCACCAATGCACACTGCATATTGCTGCACACACAGAAAGAGCCAATTGGCCATCAAAACAGCATATGTATAGGGCAGTGTCCCTTCCTGCACAGATACATCCACCTCCACAAGGGAGCAAGCCAAGTACCCTGGTGCAAGATAGGTAGTGCAGGTGCACAGCTGCATACGAGCAACTGGTACAGGGGACAACAAAGGGGTTGCCTAGTAAAATGTCACACATGGGGCATTCTTGCATAGTCTAAATGTTGCAGGCCAGTGCAGCCAACTTTGGAGCCGTGTTGTGCATTGTCACTTACCAATTTCAAAGACCCCAAGTGTCGCACATCATCTGCAATGACACATGTCAGAATGGATAGGATGTCCAGAATCTGTAGTGTTACCATGTTGCCACCACATCTGAACCCAATGTGTTGTGAGAATGTGTCCCCTCTAGTGATAGCACACTGATACAAAGGTGCACTACACAACGCAGGGTACATACATACTGACCATCAGTTTGGAATCCAAATCATTTGTCCCAGGTCCTTGAGCCAAAAACAAGATTGTCATGTCCAACAACCCAGTGCTGAGGAGACCTTACACAAGGATAGGAACTCACAGCATACCATAAACACATTTGAGTCACAACCAACTGAAAATATCAACTGCCATGCTACATGACAAACCTGTTGCAAGCCTTACCAACAACTTACTCCTTTAATCTTTTGCAGCGGATCAGGGTTATGGTATACAGCCATGGATAATGACCCCATTTACCAAGCCAAGCACAGCAGCAGAGTGTGCATAGAATGAGGGACATCGGAGAACACAGACTATTGTGGAGAGGAGATTTGTCATTTCCAGATTCAGGTGCCTGGACTTCACAGGAGGCAGCCTCCTATATGCCCCACACATTGTCTGCAAGATTATAATGGTATGTGCTATCCTGCACAACATATGTGTGCGGATGAACAACCTCTTTT
Source organism: Pleurodeles waltl (assembly GCF_031143425.1). Lineage (NCBI taxonomy): Eukaryota > Metazoa > Chordata > Amphibia > Caudata > Salamandridae > Pleurodeles > Pleurodeles waltl. Next base: position 1,065,637,226 of record NC_090437.1, read on the forward strand.
ATTAGCAGGTTGATGACCTGCCTGAGAAGGAGGATGGTAGTGAAGAAAATGAGGGAGGACAGCACAACACAGCTGCTGGGATATGCCGCAGACTGCACATCACTGAGAATTGTTTCACTTATTATTTCACGTAACTCACCTTGTACATTTTGTCAATAAACACCTCACTCATTCACACAATCCGGCTTTGGTCTCTTCAATCTCTACAACATATACCTCAGGATTGTGAGTCTAACCTCAGGGAGCATGTTACAAGCATTAATCGGAAAAGTACTGTAGCTACATCACATGTGACGCATAAGGTTGTACTGCTACCATCACACACATCACAAATAGTCTCATCACTTGAATGTGACAACTAAAGGATACAATCTATGGAGCACGACATAAGAATTACATTCACGTTGCCAACTTGTACTACAATAGCTCATCACACAGAACTACAACATCTCCAAATAGGAGGTGAACAAGGTCCTGACACATGAGGCAGTGGATGTCAAAATTCAGCAAGACTGTAATGTTTCAACAGACCACTGTCACAACTGAGTGTGAGAGTTGCAATGGCAACATGGAGCATGTGTGACAAGGGGAGGACATCATGACAATGACAATGGTCATCATGATTGGCCTAGGTGTGACAAGTAATGGAAGAATATGGGCCTGCGCAGTACATCCATGGAAATCAGTCCTGCCACTGCCATGGGGCTCAATCCTGACACAGGGCACACATGACCTCACACTTTGCACAGACATATCTGTGGAATGCACATCAGATTGGAATAAAACATATGCAGCTAGGGCTGCAGGTCCACCACACAAAAACAACAACCATTGCTAAATGTAATGAGTTTAATCAAACATTTGTGGTCAAAACATGATATGGGTGGAATGTAGGCACAGTGTGTCAATCACAGTATGTACCAAATATGTACACATGACTCACATTTGTGTAGTTCACAAACAAGCCACCATAAACTCAAGATCTATATATGGAGACAGTTGTCGGGTAACATTTCCCAGATAGCATTCAGCAGCCATCATCAGCAATGCCTGAGCTGTGTATGTTGTCTTAAATGTAATGCTCTGTAAGACAACTACACACATCACATAAATAAACACAATTCACAATCATATATCATATATCAGAACTGTTGCATAGTACTGACTGCCACACATATGTGGACACACTGTTGTCACACATGAGTACATATGCACGACGTGCACATATTTGAATGCTGTTGACACACACATCAGTGTAACAGACCAATCACCCCCAAATCACATTGTTGCATGGACTACCACATGTGGACATACACAATATGTCACACTGCAGCACAGTCCATTCCATTTGTATGTTGATAAAGGGTACATCCAAAGACAATCAAACAAAATCACGCAGTCAGGAATATAGTCAAAACATTGACACAAATGTGTCAAAAACATCCGCAAACACAAAGTATATGACCCATGGGCCCTTAGCGTGAATTCTACTTTCACACTCATCCCAATGCTGATTTTCTGTTAGTTTGACGCATAAAGGTAATACGTAAAAAAAAGAGCCACATAGGTCATGGGTCTGAAATACTCACGCAAATATCACATGCGTCAAATAAACACATGCATAACAGAAAATGTGACGCATGGGGACAGGAAGTGATGTAATAGGAAATCCTGTTTACAGGCTTAGTACAGTGGGTGTACTTTCACTTTCTCTTTACAGTCTGTGCCTCTTTTGACTGTGTGGTTGTGCCCTGGAGTTGGTGGTGTGTTTTTGCTCAGTATTGTATCTTGTGGTGTTCCTCCTGTTGTGTTGTTTGTATTTTTGACTGTACTTTGTCTCAGTGTCACTACATTTGTGTGTTTTTTGTGCCTATCCTTGTACTTGTACTGTGGGGTGTCTGTCTAGGATAGTTGATAAGTTGGGTTAGTTGTGATTCATTTTTGGACCTTAAGTTTCCTTTCTATTAATGTTTCTATTTTTATTGTTGTTGTCAACCTGTACCTGATAGATATGTCTGGTAGGGGAGGTTGACTAGGATGGGGGAGGAGGAGCTGGGAGTCTTTGTGTGGCTGTTAGCCCACTACCTGCCATTAATTTTGGAGCTGAGGGGCCTTGTAAATCAAGGTTCCCGGATGGAGGCGAGGCGACTGCAGTGAGGCAAGGTGCTCCACTACCTGAAGAGGGTGTTTCACAGCAGCCGCAATGAGCACCAGCTGAAGCATCGCTGGGCAGATCTGGTGGCCAGGGAGCAGGATCTGCTTGGCCATCTTGGTGTGGTGATCGGTGATCCTGTTGGTCGGTCTCCCATTGGCATACTATTTACTGTTCACCGCTCTTGAATGACAGTAGCAGATGTGTTGGAGTGCTGCATGCAATGCTTGTGGACAGGTTGCATGCAACCAGAACACAGTCTAATTGTGCCAGTCTAGACATGGAGTTCACATGTCCCACCATTTTACCAATGCATGTCAGATTTTTTGTGAGTCATGCACAACCGTCACTAAGTCACACATTGCAGGGGCCTTGGCAAAACCTGTGCCCGGCATAGTGTCATGTATGATACGCCAGGACACCACCAGCATACCATATTTAAGTGGATTGTATCAACAAAGTAGGGCAATCCATGTATAGCACACACTTTATCCCTGCCATTATGTTAGCAAAGGGGGCTTACCCACCATAGGAGGCACTTGCAATGGGGCATTTGATACCATCAGACAACTTTGCCTCATCAGTCTTGAATTACTCAATGCATGATCATTGCAGACTAATAATTGAGCTGCATGTCCATCAGTGTCATTGTAAGTTTGCCGTGGTGTGTCTGTTACTCTGTCTTACACCAGGATAACTAGCTCATTCCTCTAAAATAGTACACACTGTAATATGTTGTCCAATAGTAGTGACAGCGATATGACACCAAGCATGGTTTTCCATCCATATCCTACAGGTGGACCTGCCCCCTACACCATTGTTGAAGTGGCAAGAGTTGAGGACCCAGATGTATCCAATATCTGTGATAATGCCTGACCTGTGTAGGGATTGAGGGTTTTGTGTGAGTGAGTCATGTGTGTTGCACACAATGCTAGAAGTGATGAGCTGTCAAATGATCAGATATCAAAGTAGGCTGGATGGTGACATTTTGTCCCATTTAAGGGTTCACCATGCACGAGCAGACAGTCATATCTTGTGAGGCTTGTGGTGCTCAATGGGGCGCATCATGTAAACAAGGTGATGACAAGCGACATGTAGGCCCATCTGTGACTAAGAAGTGTACCTCTGTGAGAATATTGGCACTGGGACACACCGTCATTCTCACAACACAGTGATGCACCATTTTGAACACAAATTGGTGCATCCCTGTATTGTAATGTATATGTAAGACTGGGAGGCAGTTTATGGTTACCAACTACCTCCCATACTACCAATAACATATCAAAGTTACTGGTGATGTATGGTTGAAAATTGACCCAGATGATGAGGAATAGTGGCCCTGATCTATGTGAAGTTGACGCTGCATTTGCATTGTTACACATGGCACAAAATCAATGCACACCTTATTTGGTTTGGTTCCAAATCTTGTCGTGCGTTGCTTTGGTGTCAATGAAATGATGCTAAGGCAGCATTGATGTTGTATTTATCAGGACCATTGTTTTATCTGGAATGTGAGTTGGAGTGCATGTGCAATTAGATATAGAGTGTAAGCTAATAATCTGCACATACTCCACACAAGGCTGACACTGATGGTTGCCTGTCTAAATTTAGCAGCTGTTAACATGAACAATGAGGAACTGCAGGCATTTCAGAAGATGACAGTCTGCTATAGGCACACCCTGGCAGTAGAATCTGGGTTCCGGAGAATGGCACGCCGCTATCGCAGGGAGCTATCCACCGGGGAATGGTGGGCATAACCAAAGGGGGACCCACACTGGCCACACAGAGAGGACCAAGCTCCACAGCTCTGCAGGGGGGCACAGTTGCCACAATCACTACACCCCCAGTTGCTATACCCTCAACATCTGTGCCACAGCCCACCCCACCTGCTGCCATAGACATGAATGTTATATAGGAGTTACAGAGGGATGTGACACTCGTCCTTAAAAAGTTGGACGTTCTGGAGAAGGAGGTAGAGAAGTACAATAAGAGTCTGAAGTTAACAACAAAAAAAAACTCAAGAGGGACAATCTGTAATTGACTTAATGACTGTCACCCCCAGTTCTGCCCCTCCCTCCTCATTTGTTTCCTTTTGATGGATCCTCATGTTGATGTTTGTGTATGTGTGCTACATTGCTTAGCACTCATGGACCAAGCAGAGTTCAATTTCATCTTCTGTCAGTGCAGGTGTGTTACGTTCAACGCTACCCTCCAGGTCTGTTTATGCCTTTCCATCAGCCTCTGCATGGTGGTGAAACCCCCATGCAAAGGTTGTTTGTGATGTGGTGTGGTGTGCCCCTGTTTGTCCCCGCACAGCCCATGCAGTTGACATGGGCAGTGCAGGGGGTCCCATGCCCTGGCCCTTTGCCCTTTCTGCTGCCTGATTTGCAGGGCTGAGTACAGCGTGTCCTGTCACATCCAATGTACCCCAAAACTGGCACTGAGTCTATTTGATCCATCAAGAATGCTGTACTAAGTGCCCCACAGAGCTACCATGATTAGACAGATTTCCAGCCACCATCCCAACGTGTGACTCATACTGCCAACCGCAAAGGGTACACTGCACTGACAATCTTACCAACACCAGACTTGCCCAAGCACCATCCCCCACCCTTCAATGTGGAATTATACACCATTATGTTCACAGTCATACCCCATGTGTTGCAGGTGTGTGTTTATTTCCCCATTCAAATGTGTCCCACATGGTTGTGTCATAGTAGTTGTGGGCTCAGCATGCGACTGTTGTGACCTACTGTTTGCTATCTGTGGTACACATTTTCTATAGTGGCACATTTCAGTACAGCATCAAGATGTGTGGTTCAACACTTCAACACTACTGCAGTTTAGTTGGTCTGGGTAGTGCATGTTACCAATGATACAGGACCAGCCTGCTATTCCCCCAGTGCCTGTTCAGTTCATTGTTCCCTGCACCCAGGGGGCACCCTGACTGCATGATGGAGTGGTGCCTGCTCATGTGGATGTGTTTTCACTATGTGGTGTGGTAGTGCTACCAGCACATGTCTGGGTACTGTTGGGACAGTTGCAATGACTTGTGTGCTGTGAGATGCAGAACACATGCATTTCGGCAATGAGGCAATGCAGTTGCAAGGTGTTACTGCAATAGACACCACCATGACATTACCCCAGGAATGGTATTCACTGACTACCTAGTCTCAAAGGTCTTAGTCATGTTGGTAGTGTTGATATGTCTATATGCAAGGGAAATTGTGATGACACAACCAGTGGCATGGTGATTATACATGCCATCCATCCCATGGGCTGCATATGTACATGTAGGTATTTAGGCCTGGTGTTCAACATATTTCCAGGTTGTGTATGTGTTATGGTGCATGGCACTACCAAGGTATAGATACATGTGTAGCTTACGTCAGCATGGTACAACTTGCTTAATGTGCATTGTGTCCCTCTGAGCTCCTTTGACATGCATTGTGTGAGTCCTATATGCCTCCCCATTCTTGCACTTGACATTTTAGCAAAAATTTCCCCCACGCAACTTACCCTGCATTTGTGGTGTTTCCTGGTAGTCTGCCCTGTCCAGTCCTATGATTCCTGTGATGATTTCCTCTGGGCTGACCGCTGCAACCATCTCCTCCATCTCGTCCAAGTTCTCTTGTGGTGCTGGACTCCTACCTCCAGTTTGCAGTGCTGCCTTCCTGTTCCTCAACATTTTTTCCTTTGTCCTTTGCTTGCAGTCATGCCAGCCTTTCTTGCACTCAGTTACGGTTCTCCTGACCTCTGCCACACTGTTAATTTTGTCCACTATCTGCTGCCAAATTTCCTCTCTCCTTCCAATTGGCAATTTTGAGGTGACGAAGAGCTGATTTTGATGCTCTATCACCTCTCTCACCAGTATTTTGTGCTCCTCTGCACTGAAACAATACTTTCTCTTTTTCTTCTACCTCTCCTGGGTCTTGTCTATGTCCTCCTGGCTGGTTCCTGGTTGATTGGGGTATCCCTGGGGTCTCTCCTGGCTTCCTGGGGCTATTTTGCCTCTCCTTTGCTCTGTTTACTCCTTTAGCATCTGTATTTGAGGCCATTGCGGGCAAAAATGGTGCATTTCTGTTAAGCAACAGATTTACATGTTGTAAAATGGATAATAGTCATTTTTCCTCCGTTAACATCATTTTGCCTTACAATAAGGCACAATTGTTAATGCCAGTAAAAATGACTCAAGAGGGCCAATCTGTAATTGCCTTAATAACTGTCCCCCCAGTTCTGCCCCCTCCCTCCTCATTTGTTTTAATGTTTTATAGGGGATTTTACGGGGTTAGTGTCAGGTTAGATTAGGTTAGTAGTTTAGTTAGGATAAGTAGGTTTGGGGGTGTATTTTCTACTTTGTAATTGTTATTTTGTGGGTGGCAATGTTGGGGCATTTATGTGTTGTATAAAAAAATATATAAAAAAGATATAGGTAGTATATATGTAGTTTAGTATATGTTGTCCTAGATGTGTCTCGTGATATAAGTGGGGTGGGGGGCCAATGTATAGAGTGTGTTGTTAATTGAGTTAGGTATAGGGTAGTTAGGGTCAGTTGTTGGTTATGTATAGTTAGGATAGGTTAGGTTAGGTTAGTATAGATGTTCTTCATTCTTTTCAGTTTTGTTTAATTCTTATTAAAAATCTTTGGGTACTCCCTTACTTCATGTGTCATATGCTTGGGTCTCAGGGTCTTCCCATGGGTGTACAGTGAAAATTGTGTGTTGGCCTTGGGATTCTGTCCCGCCTCCAGATCCTTCTCTTGACATGTTCATCACCATCTTACAACTGAGCTGTCACATTGGCAGCTACAACACATCTACTTGTCTATGCATCTGCCATCCAGTGTACCCACCACTCAAGGTGACTATGTTAACCATGTTTTGGACAGGTTGGTGTGGTAATTCAGCTTTCATTGTTTGTGTCCTGTGTCAGAATGTTGGGCACTGTGGGACAGCTGACAACAGCCTACATTTCATATCTATACTGCTAAAGTGACCAGTGCCAATTACAGATGAGGTTAAGTACCTCTGTTTCACACCACTGTCTTCTACTGGTACTCTCAGCTGACGATATTGCCAGAGAACTGTTTCACAGCCATTCCTGGGGTATGTAGTGGGTGAAGCATACACGTGTTCAACATTTTTGACAAGGTCAGTGAATTGCTTGTAGGGGATAAGACCAGCATCAACGTTCATTATGTAGGTACCTTGTGCATAGATATGTGCCCCCAAATTCCTGCACTCTTGTACTGACACTCGGTGACTAAAGACATGTTACACACATCACAATTCCTAAGCATAGTAGATGTGTCACAATACAAAAAGCCCTGCTGGTTGTGTTAGTGGTGTTTATTTATAAGTGTTGTAGTGCAATATTTACAATGTCCAGGCCTGTAACCCCATTAGTGAAATCCATACAATTGAGACAAAAGACAAGTCCATGGTTGAGGGACATGTCATGGGACATGCTTGGGTAAAGTGTCATTCAGTGCAGTGGAACATGAATTGCCAATTGAAAAGTGAGAGACAATTGCAGTCCATAGCAGATAGGTCAGATAGGCCAACATTGTGTTGGTGAAGAGTGCATATCTCCAACTTTGCTAACACTGGCATGATGTCAAGCACAGGACAAAGGAAAACACTCCCCATGTGGCATGGGCTGGTGCTATCGGGAACTCCTACAGGTAAAGATGATCTGTTCCACATCTTCATCCTCCGATGTGTGTGGTGTCTCCTCTGCCCTTGATGGTAGTAGTGGGGAGGTAGAGGGGGCCACACACACTTCAGTGGTTGGAGATGTGGAAATCCAATTCCCGGCATCTGTCGTCTGTGGAACAGCATATGGCATCACTGCAGCAATGAGGAACTGCTGATTTTTTAGTATAGTAGCAACATCCCTATGGTAGGCAGCTATGTCTGCCCTGAGGGAGACCATTTCCCGGTGCATGTAGTCCATCTTGTTCTCAAGCATGCTGATGCCAGTTTGGGAGGGCAGTTGTTGTGGCCTTCTCCTTCATGTCAGCAGCTATGTTCCTCAGACACTGCTGGACTCTATGCATTGGGGAGTATGTGCCTCAGTTGGCTGTAGTCTGTTCCGTAGCATAACAATGCATTTGCACATACCCTCTAGGCTGTCTGCCATAGTTTGCATCCCCACCCGCACCTCCTTGGCCAGCTCCCGCTGGACTCCTACCACTGTCCTTTCAAAGCTGGTCCCTGGTTCCTCAGAGTCCTCAGCTGTGTCGGTGCTGGCAAGTTGTACTATTGGGGAATGAGGTGGGGCCGGTGGGATGGCTGCTACATTAATACTCCTCCTTGTGAATGGAGGAGGTTTCTCGAGGTTTACAAGCACTTCTTGGAGGGCCTCTTGGCTGAAAGTTGTCAGCTGGTTATCCAGGTCATCAAGGTGCTCCAGGACAGGCAGATCCGCAGGAGAGCCATCATCCTCTGCAATGAGATGGTGTAAAATCAGTTTATCTGTATTGTGGCAGTTGATACGTCATGTCACTGACTTGCTATTTGGGGTTCATTGTCATCTTAGCTCCAAAACTGTGTTCCTATACATCATGGCTGTAGTCTATCAGCCCTATGCCCCACCTGCGTGTCACATGAAGGGAAGTCCGGTTGGCACAAATGGCTGCATCATATCTTGTATGGTGTGTTGGCTATCATTTTTGTGGCTTGACACCATCTTGTCAACCCTCACTATGCATCCATTTGCATGGTGAAGCCTTGCAATGGGTGTGCTGTGCTTATGCCACAGGGCCACACATGGCAATTTTCCTCTGTCCCAATCTTACATGTTTCACATATACCCATGTGGTGCTGAGACCTTGCACCACACCAGATATGGCATTGGCAGGACACTATGCTATTGTTACCTTTGATGGATCCTCATGTTGATGTTTGTGTATGTGTGCTACATTGCATAGCACTCATGGACCAAGCAGAGTTCAATTTCATCTTCTGTCAGTGCAGGTGTGTTACGTTCAACGCTACCCTCCAGGTCTGTTTATGCCTTTCCATCAGCCTCTGCATGGCGGTGAAACCCCCATGCAAAGGTTGTTTGTGATGTGGCGCGGTGTGCTCCTGTGTTTCCCCGCACAGCCCATGCACTTGGCATTGGCAGTGTGGGGGGTCCCATGCCCTGGCCTTTTGCCCTTTCCGCTGCCTGATTTGTAAGGCTGAGTGCAGCGTGTCCTGTCACATCCAATGCACCCCAAAACTGGCACTGAGTCTATTTGATCCATCAAGAATGTTGTACTAAGTGCCCCACAGAACTACCATAAGTAGACAGATTTCCAGCCACCATCCCAACGTGTGACTCATACTGCCAACCGCAAAGGGTACACTGCACTGGCAGTCTTACCAACACCAGACTTGCCCAAGCACCATTCCCCCGCCCGTCAATGTGGAATTATACGCCATTATGTTCACAGTCATACCCCATGTGTTGCACGTGTGTGTTTATTTCCCCATTCAAATGTGTCCCACATGGTTGTGTCATAGTAGTTGTGGGCTCAGCCTGCAACTGTTGTGACCTACTGTTTGCTATCTGTGGTACAAATTTTCTATAGTGGCACATTTCAGTACAGCATCAAGATGTGTGGTTCAACACTACTGCAGTTTAGTTGGTCTGGGTAGTGCATGTTACCAGTGATACAGGACCAGCCTGCTATTCTCCCAGTGCCTGTTCAGTTCATTGTTCCCTGCACTCAGGGGGCACCCTGACTGCATGATGGAGTGGTGCCTGCTCATGTGGATGTGTTGTCACTGTGTGGTGTGGTAGTGCTACCAGCACATGTCTGGGTACTGTTGGGACAGTTGCAATGACTTGTGTACTGTGAGATGCAGAACACATGCATTTCGGCAATGAGACAATGCAGTTGCAAGGGGTTACTGCAAGGGACACCACCATGATGTTACCCCAGGAATGGTATTGACTGACTACCTAGTCTCAAAGGTCTTAGTCATGTTGGTAGTGTTGATATGTCTATATGCAAGGGATATTGTGATGACACAACCAGTGGCACAGTGATTATACATGCCATCCATCCCATGGGCTGCATATGTACATGCAGGTATTTAGGCCTGGGATCCAACATATTTCCAGGTTGTGTATGTGTTATGGTGCATGGCACTACCAAGGCGTAGATACATGTGTAGCTTACATCAGCATGGTGCAACCTGCTTAATGTGCATTGTGTCCCTCTGAGCTCCTTTGACATGCATTGTGTGAGTCCGATGTGCCTCCCCCTTCTTGCACTTGATATTTTAGCAAAAATTTCCCCCATGCAACTTACCCTGCATTTGTGGTGTTTCCTGGTAGTCTGCCCTGTCCTATGATTCATGTGATGATTTCTTCTGGGCTGACCGCTGCAACCATCTCCTCCATCTCGTCCAAGTTCTCTTGTGGTGCTGGACTCCTACCTCCAGTTTGCAGTGCTGCCTTCCTGTTCCTCACCACTTTTTTCCTGTGTCCTTTGCTTCCAGTCATGCCAGCCTTTCTTGCACTCAGTTATGGTTCTTCTGACCTCTGCCACACTCTTAATTTTGTCCACTATCTGCTGCCAAATTTCCTCTCTCCTTCCAATTGGCAATTTTGAGATGACGAAGAGTTGATTTTGATGCTCTATCACCTCTCTCACCAGTATTTTGTGCTCCTTTGCACTGAAACGATACTTTCTCTTTTTCTTCGCCCTCTCCTGGGTCTTGTCTATGTCCTCCTGGCTGGTTCCTGGTTGATTGGGGTATCCCTGGGGTCTCTCCTGGCTTCCTGGGTCTATTTTGCCTCTCCTTTGCTCTGTTTACTCCTTTAGCGTCTGTATTTGACGCCATTGCGGGCAAAAATGGCGCATTTCCGTTTTGCAACATATTTACATGTAGTAAAATGGATTATAGTCATTTTTCCTCCGTTAACATCATTTTGCCTTACAACAAGGCGCAATTGTTAATGCCAGTAAAAATGACTCTAACCTATTTTTAGCGCCACCGAGCATCATAGTATGAATATGATGCCCAGGTGACGTTAAAAAATGGCACTAGTCAGCGCTAAACTTCTTGACGCAAAACTGCATTAGCGCAGTTTTGCCTCAAAAAGTATAAATCAGGGCCACAGTGCTTTAAATGAGCAGGTACAGAGTGGTACAGAGTACCTGCACTTCTTTAATGTTAAAGGGAGAGTACCGGCAGTTTTCAGTTGTGCTAGAATACGTTTAATGTGAGCAAACAGGAGCAAGCAAGTACTCTGAATAGTGAAGACCAGCAGTTCTGTATTTCCATTAAAATCACTGAAGGAATCAAATAAATAGAAATGTTTCCAGTGCTGGTTGAAAATTTAAGGAAAACACTGAAAACGGTGCACCATCAGAGGGGGACTATATCAAAATGACACCGTGACCCTTTGGTAGAAACCTTGTGGGACACGGGGTGTGTTCCCTCCCCCACTTACAGATTTGTAGTAGGGAATACAGAGAATAGTATTTGCCACAGAGTTTAAGTGGAAACTGAAGATCTAACAGTGGCAGGCACAACATGTGTCTCTGAAGCCATCCTGCTCCTCATGTAAATCTCGATGTAGCGCTGTAATCTGAGAAGCAAATACTGGATTGCTACATTGCCTCTTTGCTTTATGAATTATTTTATTGCAGGCACTGTGAGCTTGAGACTCTCCTAAACTTTTATGTTTGTCAGGTCAAGGGAGATCGGGAAGAGCAAAGCAAGACAGGAAATGCTATTTTAAGTTTATGTTAATGCTGGCTCTCTGATTAGAGAAAAATAACTTACTTGGAAACGGCTTAGTACCTCAGTGACAAAATTACCACACTAGAAAAAGTAACAACAACGAAATTGTCTCAAAGTCCCCACAACGTTGCTTCTTGTGTTACAGCTCTTCAATGAGATGCTTCCATAGTGCAGCACAATGTCAGATAGGCATGTTGTGTTGTTGATCATCTGTGTCGGCAAGATGCTTCCAAATAGAAAATCATGCCTTTAAATGTTGTGAGTTGTGACTACACACACACACACACATAAACATTTGCATATGTGTGTCTGTGAGTGTAGTGTCAGTTGTGTTTATGGTATGGTATGGCATTTTTTAAACTGCATACAGTGACACTAATTGAATAACTAATCGGCTAACTGAACAGAAAGCACTGGCCTTTGGTGTTAAACAGGAGATATAAATATGTTACCTTTCAGTCTCTGAAGAGCACAGTATGCAATAATGAATTTAAATCCTGGCTTCCTCACTTGACCAAACTGTATGTCCCAACTATGGGCATATTTACAAGCCCCTAGCGCCACCTTGCATAAAAACGTTTTAACGGTAAGGTGACGTTAAAGAGGCCTTTCTCCTGCGCCATATTTACACACTGGTGCAATGTTTGCATCATGGCTCTTTGTAAACCCTTGTGCTACATTATGCCTGCACCAGGCATGATGTATGCAAGGGGGTGTGTTCTGATGGAGGGATGCCCGAAAAAATGGCACAGTGAAATTTATAACATTTCACTGCACCATTTTCTCCATCCTTTTTAAAGCCTGCTCAGAGCAGGCATCAAAATGATGTACCCATTTTAATCAATGGGTCTTCCTGTGCTTTGCTGCACTAGCGTCAACATTTTTGACGCTAGTGCAACAAAGCTCCACAATACCATAAACATTTTTGATGCTATTGTTCTAATGAACACCATGGTGCACTGTATTGTAGTTGTTAGGTGGGGCAGGGGTGATGAAAGAAAAGTGGCACATTGGGACAGATGTGCCATTTTCTTGCAAATATGCCTCTATTTATCAATTTTCTGAACTGTGCAGGTTGAGAGCACATTGAAGCAATTCAGAAGAGGGTCAGTGCTTTAGAATATTCTCACATATATAAGCGTAACATAAAATAATCTTGTTTCACATTACTTAACACAGTATACTACATTAATAAAGACTATGGCAAACTGACACATATTGGTTAACACATAGCAACGTTGTTAAAGCTTAGATTAATTCTTGAATGTTTTATTTTAAGTAAATATTGCATAGTAAATGTCACCCAATTTAGTGATATAATCATATGTACTTAATTGAAATACTGAGAAATTATAAAAAATACTTGCTTTACATTTTAAAGACTTTATCATATTTTTTCATAACTTTTGTTGCCTATTTTACATCATTTGTTGACTCGTCTTATGCTCTGGCTCTTATAGCCAAATCACACCCCTTGCTGTCACCCAGAATTATAGTGTCTTCTCTGCCCTTACCGGGTCCCACCCCTCAAACTCAACCTCAAACTAACATTGATGCTAATATTCCAAGCCAATGCGTTTCTAATTTACCACAACTCTGCAGCAAGCCTTTCACAAAAAGCAATTCTCATACTCCCTCCACAGTTTAACCTGGACCACTCCTATTCCTACTCCTATTCCTCCCACACTTCGGACACCAAATCTTCCTCAAGGCTATGATAAATCTCTTTGTTATATGCCCACTTTGCGCTTCTTTCTGTATCACTGCCTGCATGGACATCAAACCACCAAAATGCCAGGGGTAGCGGAAGTGACATCACGCACCCTTTGACCTCCACTTTCACTCACACACATACGCACACACAACATGACATACCTATAATTATGAGGACTGGCCATTGACCATAATAAAGTGTGTATTTTCTATCCTAACTCCATGCGCGCTTTGGTATTAGGGAAGGTTATACAGCGGACTGAGGCAAATATAAGTGGTCTTTTAGTTTTGTGATGCCCTCCCTCAAAGCTACCTAAACACACTATGGGGACCAGTCCTCCTAATGCACCGGTCCTCACAAGCATAGTGTTTGTGTGGAACTGACAGTGTTTACCCACGCTATAAGGACCGAACCGTTCCTCACAACGTGGGCTATACACGCAGATTCACACTTACACACACTCACATGAACACACTCTCTCCAGCATGCACGTACACAACATACATTTAAAAGAACTTTCACTTACCTCAGCTGCCATGGAAGGGAATATTCCCAGCTAATTGTAGGCCATTTTTATGACCCTAATAGTGAATATTATTATTTAGGGTAATAAAAATTGACAGAAAATAAAGAATGGAGCCCCAACTGATGTCCATTAGGATGAGCTGCCCCTATGTTCCTGTCACAGAATTTGCCACCTCTGAGGCCAGTGATCGCAAAGGCAGTGCCATAAGTTGCAAACAGCAAACCGGAGTCGTAGTTGCGACCCCTGGAGACCCCTAACTTATGTCCATGGCTGTCTGTTAATGTAAAACGAGAGACACAAAGAAATGCAGGCCCTCACATGGCTGTGGGCATGTAAGGTTATGACAACACTGCTGCATAGTATCCAGATGCTCATGCATGGTACCATTGTGTCCCTCAAATAAAAACGGTCTGCCGCTAATTTGCAAAGGGCATACCCTTGATGTACAAAGAATGCGACAGAACATCAAATACTTACCTGGCTGCAGATATGTTTACCAACGGTAGATATTTTAGTTGAAATATGAAGGATAAATAGATGATATTGGCTTCAAAACATATTACAACCGCTGAAAGGAAAACCCAGTACATCCAAGTGTCCATTAATGTCCACAGAACTATTGTCACATTTCTTCACAAATCACATAATTCAAGAAAGTTCTTATGAAAACTTTTTGTTCTTTATTCATCCACAATGACAATAACTAATCCATAGCCATAGCCAACGCGTTTCATCCTCACGGACTTCTTCAGGGCTATAAAAATATATAAACATATAAAATATAGATCAATATAGTACTCTACATACATCCTCCACCAATTTTAAATATAAAATGCCTTGAACAAAGTTAAAATCATCTATTATCATCATCATAGTTATTTCTTAATATTAAATGAACTAGTGAATTAATCATAGAAACAAACATAGAGGGAAAAAGGCTAAACATTTATTAATTATAATAATTTCCATCATTATCAGTTTTTATTTATTTCTTCATTTCTTTCACTTGTTTCAAAGCCACCTATGTCATCTTATTGTACATTTATTTTATTTTTTATTTTATATTTTTTATTTTTTATTTTTATTTTTTAGAGACATCCAGTGTTGGAAAAAATATGGTTTCTTAGCACAATCATTACATATATGTAGCTTCTTGCAGTTAAAAAACTTTATCCTCCTCATGTAACTTAATTTTGTTTATCAATTATTTTGACATGTGATTACAACTAACTCTAAATTTTAGAGAATTATTTTACATTATTCTAATTCTCATCATTCAATGTTTCCAAACTACTACACTTCAATTCAGAATAAGGCTACATGTCAATCTATATGGTTAATTTATTGTCTACTAAGACAGAGTAAAAATAATACAAACTATTACAGTAGAAACATCAATCCATACCTCACGGTTACAGCATGTAACACGCTCCACGGTAGAACGCCATCTGGTCACCTGCCAATGAAACCGATTGTATTCTCACACGTCGTTTTTATACTTGTACTAAACGTTTCCACCTGGAGCAAACTGAAAAACCTTATTTTGAAGCATGTAACGGTGGCGGCCATTTCGAAGTGGCACTTTTTACCACACATTTGTATGAACTCTACGCAGACGATTTCATCATATATTGTTGTTTTATCATCTACTAGAACAAAATAAAATGTGCCTGCTACAGCATGTAACAGTAATGCCAATTAATACATCTGAAACATCGATCCATACCTCATGGTTACGGCATGTAAGGCGCTCCACGGCCGAACGTCATCTGGCAACATGCCAGTAAAACCTAATTTTGAAGCATGTAATGGTGGCGGCCATTTTGAAGTCGCACTTTTTACCACACATTTATATGAACTCTACGCAAATGATTTCAATATATATTGTTGTTTTATCATCTACTAGGACAAAATAAAATGTGCCTGCTACAGCATATAACAGTAGTGCAAATTATTACAGCAGAAACATCGATCCATACCTCACGGTTACAGCATGTAACGCACTCCAGGGCCGAACACCATCTGGCAACGTGCCAGTAAAACAGATTGTAGTCTTACACACCGTTTTTATACTTGTGCTAATCGCTTCCACCTGGGGCAAACTGAAAAACCTCGTTTTGAAGCATATAACAGTGGTGGCCATTTTGAAATAGCACTTTTTACCACACATTTATATGAATTCTCTACAAACGATTTCAATATATATTGTTGTTTTATCGTCTATTAGGACAAAATAAAACACACCTGCTACAGCATATGACAGTAATGCAAATTATTACAGTAGAAACATCGATCCATACGGCATGTAACGCGCTCCACGGCCGAACGCCATCTGGCAACATACCAGTGAAACCGATTGTGTTCTTACACATCGTTTTTATACTTGTACTAAACGCTTCCACCTCGAGCAAACTGAAAAACCTCGTTTTAAAGCATGTAACAGTGGCAGCCATTTTGAAGTGGCACTTTTAACCCCACATTTGTATGAACTCTACACAAACGATTTCCAATATTGTTTCGCGATAATGCTCCTCGGTATAATACCATCAGGAACACTACCAGCTAAACTGTTTCTGTTCCCTAACATAGATCTTAAATTCTAAAAGGACACTTCACCTGGAAAATACATTAAAATTGTTTTCATTTTAGACCATGTAACTCCAAAGTATATCTTCTAGTCACCTATAAATTGCTCACTTTTTAAAAATAATTCACTGTTGACATTCCAACTTCTTTACATGACTGATCTTTATCATCATTAAGTCCCCAAAAAATAATGTAATTCACTATTAATATTTAATCCTTCCTGCACTGTTCGTAATCTACTTATCCATTTTGCCTCAGCTTTTCTTAATGACAATTCCCTGTTACCTCCCCTTTCATCATGAGGTACATGTTCTAAGCTATGAAACCAAATCTGAGTGTTGGTAGGATGGGAAGACTGTACATGTGTAGCCACAGGATATCTTATATCTCTGTTTTTTATAACTCTTATATGTTCCATCACTCTTATCTTTAAACTCCGTATACTGCTGCCAATATACAATTTGCCACATGAGCATCCCAAAACGTAAACCACAAATGTTGTATTACAATTAATGAACGAATTGATGGTATAGTCCTTCGGAGTATTGTATTTAAACTTTTTTATTTTATTAACTCCTATTCTACATACGGAGAAACCCCCACATGTATAAAAACCTTCTGGTTTCCCATACAACCATGCTCATACCTCAGATTTATTGTTATTGTCTTTAACATAACTAGGACATAATATGTGTTTTAAAGTATTGCCTCTTCGGTAAACCATTTTCGGTCTCTTAGATATGGTACCTTGTGGCAGTATAACTGAATTCAGTATGTGCCAATTTTTTCTAAGTGCATTATAAACATGACTACTGTGCAGGTCATATTTAGTAACTAAACTGACTTCCCGTTTTTTATCCTTCACTTCAGTATTAACTTCTTTTTCCTTTTGATTTTCCTGTAATGTATCTTTCCTATTCACCTTTTCAATTTTAATTTTTGCCTTTCTCAGGACATCCTCATTATATCCTCTTTTCCGAAAGTCACACTCTATTGCCAACAACCTTTTCTCAAAATCTTTTTGTTGGCTACAATTACGTCTAAATGTCACCATCTCACCATATGGTATTGATTCAATAGTTTTTTTCGGGTGAGCACTGGTGGCATGGAGTACACTATTACAAGAAGTGGGCTTTTTGAAGATGTCACTGTGTATGGCATTGTTGTGTACATACAGTTGCAGATCTAAAAAATCAATTCTGTCTTTATCATGTTTAAGGGTCAACTTAACATTAAATCTATTTTTGTTAAAAAATGCATGATAATCCTCAAGATCATTCAAGTTCCCATTCCATATAATCAAGATGTCGTCTATATAGCGCCCATAAAAAATGATGTTGTTAATCCATTGATGCGCTTGCCGGCCCCAGGCATGCTCCACCTCAAACAAGCCCATGAATAGGTTTGCGTAGGATGGAACAGATCTGGAGCCCATTGTCGTCCCCTGTTTCTGTAAGAACCAAGTTCCATTATAAAGAAACGCATTGTTAGTTACGATTATTTTAGCCATGTCTAATAACATGAATGTGTGTTCTAAAAAACTAGCATTACGTTTAAAAAGAGAAAACTTTAGTGCTTCCAAACCACAATCAGTTTGTATACTGGTATATAAACTCTCCACATCCATAGTCACAAAAGTAAGATCTGTATTGTCCCAAACAAAATCTTCAAATTTGTTCAACAAATCCTTACTGTCGCTTAAATAGGAAGGTACCATCTTCTGACATATGTTCAGTAGGGGATCCTATACTAGAAATAATAGGTCTTCCAGGTGGAAAATTACCTTGTTTATGTATTTTAGGTCAAATGTAAATGAATGGATATTTTGGATGATGTACCTTTAGATATTTAAACTCATCATCCATAAGTAAACCTGATTCGTGCCATTCCATAAGTTGAGCATTGATCTGCTGTTGTGTAGATGGTTTTTTACAGCCTTTTGTAAAAAATTGTACCTTCCTATTTAAGAGATAGTAAGGATTTGTTGAACAAATTAGAAGATTTTGTTTGGGACAATACAGATCTTACTTTCGTGACTATGGACGTGGAGATTTTATATACCAGTATACAAACTGATTGTGGTTTGGAAGCACTAAAGTAATCTTAACTAACAATGCATTTATTTATAATGGAACTTGGTTCTTACAGAAACAGGGGACAGCAATGGGCTCCAGATTTGCTCCATCCTACGCAAACCTACTCATGGGCTTGTTTGAGGTGGAGCATGCCTGGGGCCGTCAAGTGCATCAATGGATTACCAACATCATTTTTTATGAGCGCTATATAGATGACATCTTGATTACATGGAATGGGGACTTGACTGATCTTGAGGATTATCATGCATTTTTGAACAAAAATAGATTTAATGTTAAATTGACCCTTAAACATGATAAAGACAGAATTGATTTTTTAGATCTGCAATTGTATGTACACAACAATGCCATACACAGTGACATCTTCAAAAAGCCCACTTCTTGTAATAGTGTACTCAATACCATATGGTGAGATGGTGAGAGTTAGACGTAATTGAAGCCAACAAAAAGATTTTGAGAAAAGGTTGTTGGCAATAGAGTGTGACTTTCGGAAAAGAGGATATAATGAGGATGTCCTGATAAAGGCAAAAATTAAAATTGAAAAAGTGAATAGGAAAGATACATTACAGGAAATCAAAAGGAAAAAGAAGTTAATACTGAAGTGAAGGATAAAAAACAGGAAGTCAGTTTTGGTACTAAATATGACCTGTACAGTAGTCATGTTTATAATGCACTTAGAAAAAATTGGCATATACTGAATTCAGTTACACTGCCAGAAGGTACCATATCTAAGAGACCGAAAATGGTTTACCTAAGAGGCAATACTTTAAAAAAAATATTATGTCCTAGTTACGTTAAAGACAATCACAATAAATCTGAAGTAGGAACATGATTGGATGGGAAACCAGAAGGTTTTTATACATGTGGGGGTTGCTCCATATGTAGAATAGGAGTTAATAAAATAAAAAAGTTAAAATACAATACTCCAAAGGAATATACCATCAATTTGTTCATTAATTGTAATACAACATTTGTGGTTTACGTTTTGGGATGCTCATGTGGCAAATTGTATATAGGCAGCAGTATAGGGAGTTTAAAGATAAGAGTGATGGAACATATAAGAGCTATAAAAAACAGAGATATAAGATATCCTATGGCTACACATGTACAGTCTTACCATCCTACCAACACTTAGATTTGGTTTCATGTCTTAGAACATGTACCTCATGATGAAAGGGGAGGTAACAGGGAATTGTCATTAAGAAAAGCTGAGGCAAAATGGATAAGTAGATTACGAACAGTGCAGGAAGGAATAAATATTAATAGTGAATTTCATTATTTTGGGGGGACTTAATGATGATAAAGATCAGTCATGTAAAGAAGTTGGAATGTCAACAGTGAATTATTTTTAAAAAGTGAGCACTTTATCGGTGACTAGAAGATATACATTGGAGTTACATGGTCTAAAATGAAAACAATTTTAATGTATTTTCCAGGTGAAGTGTCCTTTTAGAATTTAAGATCTATGTTAGGGAACAGAAACAGTTTCGCTGGTAGTGTTCCTGATGGCATTATACCGAGGAGCATTATCGCAAAACAATATTGGAAATCGTTTGTGTAGAGTTCATACAAATGTGGGGTTAAACGTGCCTCTTCAAAATGGCCGGCACAGTTACATGCTTCAAAACTAGGTTTTTCAGTTTGCTCCAGGTGGAAGCGTTTAGTACAAGTATGAAAACGATGTGTAAGAACAAAATCGGTTTCACTGATATGTTGCCAGATGGCGTTCGGCCGTGGAGCTCGTTACATGCCGTAACAGTGAGGTATGGATTGTTGTTTCTATTGTAATAATTTGCATTACTGTCATATGCTGTAGCAGGCACATTTTATTTTTTTCCTAGTAGATGATAAAAAAACAATATATGTTGAAATCTTTTGCGTAGAGTTCATATAAATGTGTGGTAAAAAGTGGCACTTCAAAATGACCACCACCATTACATGCTTCAAAATGAGGTTTTACTGGCATGTTGCCAGATGATGTTCGGCCGTGGAGCACGTTACATGCAGTAACCATGAGGTATGGATCGATGTTTCTGCTGTAATAATTGGCATTACTGTTATATGCTGTAGCAGGCACATTTTATTTTGTTCTAGTAGATGATAAAACAACAATATATAATGAAATCGTCTGCGTAGAGTTCATACGAATGTATGGTAAAAAGTGCCACTTCAAAATGGCCGCCACCGTTACATGCTTCAAAATGAGTTTTTTCAGTTTGCTCCAGGTGGAAACGTTTAGTACAAGTATAAAAATGATGTGTGAGAATACAATCAGTTTCATTGGCAGGGGGCTAGATGGCGTTCTGCCGTGGAGAGCGTTACATGCTGCAACCTTAAGGTATGGATTGATGTTTCTACTGTAATAGTTTGTATTATTTTTACTCTGTCTTAGTAGATGATAAATTAACAATATAGATTGACATGTAACCTTATTCTGAATTGAAGTGTAGTAGTTTGGAAACATTGAATGATGAGAATTAGAATAATGCTAAAAAATTCTCAAAAATTTAGAGTTAGTTGTAATCACATGTCAAAATAATTGATAAACAAAATTAAGTTACATGAGGAGGATAACGTTTTTTAACTGCAAGAAGCTACATAAATGTAATTATTGTGCTAAGAAACCATCTTTTTTCCAACACTGGATGTCTCTAAAAAATAAAAATAAAAAATGTAAATTAAAAATTAAAAATTAAATAAAAAATAAATGTACAATAAGATGACATAGGTGGCTTTGAAACAAGTGAAAGAAATGAAGAAATAAATTGAAACTGATAATGATGGAAATTATTATAATTAATAACTGTTTAGCCTTTTTCCCTCTATGTTTGTTTCTATGATTAAATCGCTAGTTCATTCAATATTAAGAAATAACTATGATGATGATAATAGATGATTTCAACTTTTTTCACTGCATTTTATATTTAAATTGGTGGAGGATGTATGTAGAGTATTATATTGATCTATATTTTATATGTTTATACATTTTTATAGCCCTGAAGAAGTCCGTGAGGATGAAACGCGTTGGCTATGGCTATGGATTAGTTATTGTCATTGTGGATGAATAAAGAAGAAAAAGTTTTCATAAGAACTTTATTTAACTATGTGATTTGTGAAGAAATGTGACAATAGTTCTGTGGACATTAATGGACACTTGGATGTGCTGGGTCTTCCTTTCAGTGTTATGAGCCCTTGGCTATTTGAGGTCTAGGGGGTTGGCCCTCACGACCCGTGCACCAAAAGTGCCATAAATCGCACGTATAGAATAAAAGAAGAAGGTGTGGTATCAATTCACCTTGACTCCCAATTTTTTCATTTTTAAGAATATTACAACCCCTGTTACATTTTCCGAAATAAAGGTTGGAGTGCAAAACCAGAGAACCAAAAAATAAGGTAAATACCGTAGTCAAAATCCACTGAACATACGCTGCCATGGAGCTGGTGGCCTTGGTGTGCCATCCTAATTTCATAGGAATCTACGTCTTCACTTGAGTATATTATTAGCACTAGCTTCACGCTAAAAGTGTTCCATAGCAAAGGCCAGTATAGCCTTCTACGCTGTCATCCTTCCTCAAGTGGTTCTTTGTAATGGGAGATCTCTTTGTCACATAATGAACCTATTCATATATCTTTGACACTGTCAGATGATACGGTCTGGTGATTCAAATAATACTACCGTAGCTGACCATCCTGTCCTGAAATCTCTGACAATCCCAAGGCAAGCCTATGTCTCCCCACTTATGACCAGCTTTCTAGAACCCTGCTGTCACATTGCAAACCTTACCACAACCTATAAACTACATGGGCACACAAGAGTACTTTCACTTGTGAGTAACTACCTCAGTTTGTAGTGCACAAAGGAAAGAAGCACATGCTAATTGGATGGTATATTTGTTACAGTGTTGCTGGCATGTGCCAAAACCCCATGCTGTGGGACAAATCAGAGCCTGGCGTTTGTCGTTCTATGCCACTATGGTGAACTATTCAGGCTTAACCTACTTTGCTTTAAGACCCAATTGCCATACATCCTCATTAGAGACAAACAATCCTAACTGATCATAAAAGAACAGTAGGTCAAAGGTAATTAATTAATGAATGGGAACCCTCAGAAAAGCCAGAAGGCATGTTCATGAAAGAATGAAATTATTGATTAATCCAACGTATTCACCCATGTCTCCAACATTCTTTCAAGGATGGCCAACAGTATTCTCTTCTCTGCCCAATTTAATCTTTTCTTTCAACTATCATTCAATTGACCGAAATGATAGAAACGTCCCATTTTCCAAGCTTTTGTTGAAAATTGATTTAACGCTACTCATAGTTTAGTCCATAATTGTGTCCTTCCTAATCTAATTCTCATGCCTGTTATAAGGTATCACAAAACAATAATGTAATTTTAATATATATAACCAATGGTTGCTGCAAGTAGGGGTTTACCCTGTAGGACCATATACGCGAATTGAATTTTAAGTATGCACGTGTTTTTAACAGTATGGGGGTCATTATGATGGTCACAGTGGCAGTCGGACCGCTGCGGTTGTGGCGGCCCGGTCGCCACTTTATGACTGTGGTGGAGCCGCCACGGTCCAACCTCTGACACGCCAGGCTGCCACCAGCCTGTGGCCTACCTGTCCCGGCGGTTATAATCCACCAGGGCAGTGGTGCAAGCAGCGCTGCCCTGGGGATTATGCGTCCTCATCCGCAAGCCTGTCCATGGCTGTGTAACCGGTGGAATGGGGGAATCTGGGGTCCCCAAGGGGCCCTTGCACTGCACATGCACTTGGCATGGACAGTGCAGGACCCCCCCATGCACAGACCAATCGTGCATTCCACTGCCCGAATCACGGGCAGTGAAATGCATGACAGATGCTGCTGCACCTGCTGCACCTCCACACTGGAATGTTAAGGCCCTATTCTCCTCTGGGCCGGTGGGTGGAAACAGTGTTTCTGCCCGCTGGCCCAGCTGGGAACTCAAAATAGGGCTGGCGGGGTTTATGCTGCCCTTGCACCATCTGCCGCCCGCCAATGTCAAAATGAGGGCCTATGTCTTATTCATGTAATTTTGCATGTGCTTTTATGATTATCTCTGAATAATCAAGTAATAAAAGTTCAAATATAGTAATACTTACGTTAAATCAATATTATGTTAGCATTGTTGATTCTTAATATTTGTGTGAAACCATAGGAAAGTTTGTAGTTTTGCAACACTGACTGTAGGACTAAAAAACACCTTTATTTGTTTTCCTTTCTCTAGTATTGCCCAATACGTTCAAGGCCCAGAGGACACTTAAGCCCTTTATATTTTTTTACAAAGATACTCACAGCAAACTAAGGCAAACTGGATAGCATTTTCAACAACCACTGGCAAACCCACAGGTTCTGGAATTTTCTTGCTGATAGAACATTGATTTTCTATTCTGTATATGTAAATAAAGCATTCATTCACTCATTCATCCACTAAATTGACACACATTCATATTCATTTATTTAAATACATTAACTCAATAATGAAGAGGTACTTTGGATGCTGGACAGAACACGAGCTCATCCCATTACAGAGGTGACCAATGGGCCCCTCCAATATCACCCTCTAATTGTTTCCATTGTGCACTAAAATTCCAGAATTCGAGCTTTTAAATGCAGAGCTATGAGACTGCTCCTTTA
The DNA here is from genome assembly GCF_031143425.1 of Pleurodeles waltl. NCBI lineage: Eukaryota > Metazoa > Chordata > Amphibia > Caudata > Salamandridae > Pleurodeles > Pleurodeles waltl. The sequence continues at coordinate 1,065,661,704 of NC_090437.1, forward strand.
TTTTCATTGATATAGTGAAGTGGAGCACTGAGCACTTACAATGATAGTTCTGTAGTGTGCATTAGTGTCTCTAGCAACATTGCATCTGACTTAATTGTAACCATGTTTTCGACATCTCTCATTGCACTATGAGACATCAATGGATATTGCTGGTTTAACTTTGCATATGTATGAGACATCTAACTGGTTGTAGGTTTCACATTGCACTTCTATGAAACACCAGTTTGCGGGTTGCAGGTCTCATATTGCACTTTCATGAAACATTCAAATGCAAATGCAGTTAAACAAGACCTGTGTAGGAGCCTCACGATTAACTTTATGGGACATTTACCCTGCAATAGTTTTCAGTGGATCTCTGCTCCTAAAACGTTAAACCACCTGCCCTTTCAGAATACAGGGCAGAGCACAGTTCTAACATAAGCAACTGAGAAATGCAAAATAACTGGCAAACCTGACCTGCGATGGAGTAACTACATACACTGTACTGGTGACATTAAATGTATGAATAGTGCTGGACCTGGCCTTTGTTTGCAGGGTCATCCCTGAACTTTTTGCCTTCCTCCTCCTATTTTTCTGACCTCTTTTTGCTGGCTCTAGGACTCTTATACCTGATTGGCGTATTTAACTTACCTGTAGGTCCATTGTACAGTGTAATCCCTTATACCCAGGGCCTGTAAATTAAATGTTACCAGTGGGAGCCTGCAGCACATCTTGTGCCACCGACAGAAGTAGCCTTGCAAACCTGTCTCAGGCCTGCCACTGCAGGGCCTGCATGTACAGTTTACTGGTGTAGGTGGATTTTTTTTATTACTTTGGTAGAAATGCCACTTTTAGAAAGTGGGCATTTCTCTGTGCTTGTAACTCTGGTACTTTTGGAGCTCAACTCCAATCCACATCTGGGGTACAGTGATAGCTGGGCTGTGTGCATACTTTTCGGACAGCCATCACACAGGGAGGGTCTCCCAGTCTAGGTTCAAACCTAGACTGGACAGAGGTAGGGGAAAGGCTCTCCTCCCTCTACCTCTCCTTCTAGGGGCCCACAACGGTCTCCTAGGAGCGGTATCACCAGACTCCAGAACTGTCAGGGTGGAGGGGACAGCTGTCCTGCACAATTCTCCCACCAGCCCGGGGTAATCAGAAATGGTATCACCAGGGTCATTCCTGTGGGGCTTTGACATCAGAGCTGACCCCTGAGCCTCCAGGTTCTTCACTGGAGACTGCACCCCCCCAGCTCTCATCTTGCATCCTGCCTCCTCCACTCTGGAGTAGTACTACCAGACACCAGGACTGTTGGAACACTGGTGACAGCCACCTGCCCATGTCCTCCTGACATTATAGGGTCCCTCTCAGCAGATGGCCCCACGGTACAGGCTGGGCCCCTCCCTAGTGTTCTCTCATGGAACCCTCCTGTCTCTGGGACTGGGTCTTGGGCATCCTGGGACTCAGCCCATCTCCATTCCCTCTCCTCTGAAACTGAACACAGGAACACTCACCCATCCCACCACACTGGGACCTACCTGGGCCACTGCAAGCCTCCCACACCTCACCTGGTTGGATAATACCTACGTGAATCCCTTCAGGAGCACACTCAGATGCCTTTCCGGACACTCTGGCACTCACCCAGTGGTCTGCCTCCTTTACAATGTCCCTGGGGTCATAGACCTTACACTACCTATTCAAATATAAGTGTGCTCCTCCTCTAACTCTCACAGCCCAGGAAAACCACTCAGTATGTAGATGCACTCCTATTACACCTCCGCCCTCCCTGTGTGATGGCAGTCTGCTCTGAACCCTTGTGCTGGTCTCCTTCCTGGGCCCTGCAGCCCTGAGCCCCCATAGTGGTCTCTATGGACAGGGTGGTGATCCCCGTTCCCTCTACATCCCTATCCTCAGAGCACTTGAAGAGTGCTTTATGATTTAAGCCCTCAGTGCAAGGGAAGCATTGGATTATGCTGTTCAGGAGCTTGGAGGGTGCTCCCTTGGTTTAACCCAATGTGTGAAGAGCGCTTCATTGTTGGTCCAGCGAGGGTGTAAGGAGGTGCCTTGTCACCAGCATTGCAGAGAGGAGCCCATCAGTGGCCTCTCATGAAGCGCAGACTCAGCGCATTGTCAGTGGTGCCACTTGGGCACAAACCAGCACCTCCTTGTTGCCAAGTTACCGCCACAACCCAGGCAGGTGTTGAGGAAACTGCTTCCTGAGTTGTTCTCCGTCTTCGTGGGACCTTCCAGTCTAGTGCTACGATGACCACACTGTGCATCTTCTTTGTCCACATGTTCTGGGACACCCATGGGTGCTGCCTGGTCTTCTGAGGGCTCTCTGAAGTGCTGAGATCCCCCTATGTCTCCTCAGTCTGAGTTGAGACCCCCCCTCCTCAGTCTGAGTTGAGACCCCCCGGCTCCCTCCTGTGCCCGGGCAGATCCTTTTTTAAGCAAACCGCGTACTTGCTTGAACCAAGGCTTGCTGACGGAATCCAGCAATGCAAAGAGCCTGCATCCAACAACTCGATGTGGGACAACACCTGCACCAAGCAGGTTGCCGCAACCATCTTCTTTGGTGCTCTTCTGTACATTTCGTCTTACAGGAGAATCCACTTTTGCACCATCTTCTAAGTTGGCAGGGGCTCCTGAACTATCTGGACTCTTCTTCAACTTCTGGACTTGGTCTCTCTCACCACAGGTCTTCAGGTCCAGGAATCCATCGTTTGTTGCCTGCAGTCTTGCTTGGTTCTTGCAAAATCTCTTATCACGACTTTTAGTGTGTCCTGAGGAAACTTGTTGTACTTTACTCCTGCTTTCCTGGGCTCAGGGGTGGGGTACTTTACTTACCTTTGGTGTTTTCCTACACTCCCAGCGTCCCTCTACACACTACACTTGCCTAGGGGGGAATTTGTGATTCACATTCCACTATTTTAGTATATGGTTTGTGTTGCCCCTAGGCCTGTTGCAATCTATTGTATTTTTGTGCAATTCTATGACTGTTTACTTGCCTGATTTGGGTTACTAGTGTATATATTGTGTATAATACTTACCTCCAGAAGGAGTATTGCCTCTAAGATATTTTTGGCCTTGTGTCACTAAAATAAAGTACCTTTATTTTTTGTAACACTGAGCATCGTCTTTTATTGTGTAACTATAGTGGTATTGCAGGAGCTTTGCTTGTCTCCTAGTTCAACCTAAGCTGCTCTGCTACAGCTACATCTAGACAGTCTAAGCTGCTAGAACACCACCTACATTTCACTAATAATGGATAAGTGGACCTGCTATTAGGAATACGTACCTTAGGTACTGTTGGTGCGTTGGTTCTTAGTAAGTAAACTTACAAGGGGACAAGTATAGGTCGATTAACTTTTTGAGTCGTATAGGGTGTTCTTACCATAGTTTCAGTACAGAAACAATAATCAACACACAATAATCGATAACCATTAGTCAAATCATCAAACAATGAAGTCAGTAAAATTCACACACCATGACTCTTCAGCCATCATGAATAACCAAACCTTTAATTTTAAGTTTAGTAAGTTTATTTCCCTTTTATTAATAATACTAAGTCATGAATCTTAGTCATCAACTCAATCAAAACAATTTTAATAACGCTTGTTAATCAGCAAGTCGCAGAAGACGTGATCTAATCAGAGCTTGAATCAAAAGACATTCTAAGACATCAACACAAAACATTAGTAAAACCCAATTCAGCAAAGCTATGATGTCCATCAAGTTCAGCAAAATAGTATGTCAATCATTTGTCTTTTGTAAATTGTCAGTCGTCATGTGACTAACCTAAACTAACGCAGATTTGCATCAGCATGTGGGACTCCATGCAAAACAATTTAGAACACATTTTGGAAAAACATGTACCTAAAGAAAAGTATTTAGTCAGCACAGTTGGTACCTAGAAAGGAAAGGGATAAAAAATGCAATTCAGTCATTGTCATATCTACCAATCCGTGGTATGGTTCAGCAAGCAGAATCAGTCTTCGTCCTCAGGTCATCAATCGATCAGCAAAACATCAGGCTCTCAGTCAGAGAGTATGAGCCCAATGATAGAAGTTCAAATCTCTTCTTCTCCCAAATATCGCCTCACAAATCATAATAAGTCTGACTAAAATCTCCTCAAATCTGAATCTGGTCTCCTCTGTCACATTGTTATATCAAAGTTCCCAAAATGATCCGCACATTTCTGATTGGTCAATTAATCGTACGTTATTACTCCGTCCAATGATGTCCATACACCAAATCCATGAATTCTAATATTTCACAGTTGACATGTCGTTGATTGGTTCGCCTTACGATGTTCTCATCATCCGGCTCATCAGGTTTCAATTTTCTTGCATGTTCATCTCCAGTAGCGTCTTCATTGTTCGCGTCCTGGGAAAAAACATTTTACACACAAATTGTTACTTTGCAAGAGGTCTCATCTCCTGTCTGTCGGTTCCCATAGAAAGTTTCTGCTAAGTATTTATTTAAAACAATGAGCATTTCACAGTTAGTTCACTCTGTCAGCATTTTGTATTAAACGCTAAGAAATACAGCTTTTGCATGAGGCCTGCCAAAACTAGGCCAAGACACTTGCTAAGTTAAGGCCTAAAATTAATAAGCAAGAACATAATTCATACCCCTTAATTTGACATATTACTACAGTAATCTAATAAATTTTCAATATTTCATGTGGATTAATTATATTTTAGTACATTCTGTGAACACTGATGGCCATTCTTCGAGGTCACATTTTCAAACGTGCACATTCATTTTCTACGTTATTCATTTTTCTACATGTAATTTTTCAAAATACATAAACATTCATTAAAAATGTCTAATTAAGACATCTGCTTCAGCAATCCCTCCTCTGATGACTAAATGTGTCATCACACCAAATTTATGATCTTACTTGTTATCTCTTTACTGTTGTTAGGAATATACGAGCAGCAATGCCTGGAGTTAATCATTATACAGACCCCACAATTTTTCCCTAAAAGAATGTGGAAAGCAAGATGATTTTGAAGAGTCATAGCTCTATCCGCAGCTAATTCAGTATCTATCAGGAGTATAGCCCCTGAAAAGTTTGTCAGCATGTTATCCACAATAGCAGATAACTTTTGAATCTTGATTGAATTCAGGATGACTCCCACTGAAGGAATCACTGCACCAAATATATCTCCCACTATCGCAGAAGTGATTTCCCTCCTCCATCTCTTACGGTGTAATTCTTTCAGTTTTGGAAACTTTTTCAAACCCTCCATCTGGTAAATCTTAGGGAATACTATCCCCAAATAACATGTCCCATACTATACTCTTTGAAGACAGTAATAAGCATTAAGGGCCATATGTACGAACACATTTTCCCATTGACACAGAATGGGAAAAACCCTTTGCTACATCTGGCCCTAAGTCCACAAATATAATAGATCCCCGGAATCACAGGGTCCTGCCCAATCAACATAAATGTTCATTTACTCTGAAACACAAACACATGCCTACATTCACTCACACCCACAAATAAAGTGTCAGTGCGCATTTTAGGCCTATATAAACAAAGCTTCCCTATGTGTAATGCATCTAAAGCTAATTTCCCTTGTGTTTTAATTGCAGTGTAAGCATAATCATTTTGATAAGTCCTTTTCTCTAAGGCTTTTTCTCATTTCTCTTTCAATGCCTTTCTCCTATTGTCAGTCTGATCTAAGAAGCTTTTCTCTAAATGTGTAACCAAGCATGTAAGGTTATTTTTATGAGCATAAGCTGTCCCAAACATTAGTGTAGGTTTAAAGAATCCTCCAGCTAATCTATGTCATTATCCTTAGCTATTCTACTCAAATATTTAATAATAGGAACAAACAAGGACACAAGGTCATGATTGGAGTAGAAATACTGGAAGTACTCCTGATTTTAGAATCTTGTTAGTAACAGACTACAACTTATCCCATACGTCAGTGGAAGACTATGGTAAGTGACTCCTTCCTCGACTGATGAAGGAATCTGTGTACACACAAGACAATCCCTTGCAAACATCATCTCAACATACTTACTCAGCAAGCTATAGAAAGTTCCCCTTGAACATTAGTAAAGTCATGCAAATATTTCTCGTCTAACTTAAATCTTTCCAAGCCCATTAATGTAGTAGTCTTAAAAGCAGAAGTATGGTTGGCTCCTTTCGCATCAAGAACAGACATTCCCACTATCAATACTATAAACAATATCCCACACATAATTGCCAAACCAATGCTTATATATTTACAGCGCCTACCATCCCTAATTTGCTTATCTACATCAGCCATGAACAGTAAAGTATCAGAAAGCAGAAGTAACTTAGAAAACATTCAGGAAAAAAAAAAAAATAGACAATTCTTTCAGCAGATCAGTTTCACTTCCAGGAACCCTTCTCCTTGTCAAATTCGGATAGCAGCTTTGTCAAAATCAGTTTCAAATGTCAAATCAGGTTATCAATGTATTTTCTGGGTATTTTATCAGTCTCTATCGCAAAATATTTCTCAGATTGTTTTAACAGTTCAGTTCATTGATCTCCTTCAAGTCACTTCAAAATACTGACTCTGAACTTCCCTATCAAAACAAAAATACATAAACTCTTATTGCCATTCGTTTGTAGTTGCATATGCCCATTCAGGACCTGCGTATCTTCAGTTTGCTATTCTCTTTCTTTTCAACTTTCGATCAGCATTCAACTCTCCTTCACTTAATTCCTTCTTACTCGTAGTATCTACTTCTTCCTCTATTGTTGGCTCAACAAACACCTCTTTCCTTTTCTCCACTTGCGAATTCGGCCACTTATCTCCTTTTTGTGTCCCCTCTGTTAATAATCTCTTCAAGATTGAACTTGAACCTTTTTGTTTCTCTGTGGTGTTTTCTCTTGATGGACCTGCAACAGGTTCAGGAGGAGTCAGATCACTTTGACTTTGATCCAGCTCAACTCCTCCCCCTTCTTGGTCTGGCACTTGCTCTGTTTGTCTCTCAGAATCGTCCGCTTCTGGGAGAGCTCTCTCAGTACTTGGCTCTCCTGCTGGTTCAGTTACAATAGGTTCCTCAGCACACTTCTGGAGATATCCACCTTTGTCTCTCACAGGAGTGAGGGAACCGTCCTCAACATGCTGCTTTTCTTTTTCAGGTGCTGTAATTTGTCTCACAGTTGTTGGTACTCTTAACAGCGCTTCTTCATGATCTAGCGGACATGCCACTTTCTTCGTGTGACTCCTGTGAATCCAGTTCGGGATCCCAGCACACTTCACAGCTGTTGTGGTTGTTAGAACCACTTGGTATCGTCCCTTCCAACGAGGTTCCAGGCACGTCTTGCGAACATGTTTTCGGACAACAACCCAGTCACCAGCTCTCAGGTTGTGCCCTGGATCATGGATCGGTGGCAGTGTGGTGGCAACCAACCTGCTGAGAGAAAGAGCAGACTACATCAGCCAGACCCTTGCAGTTATCCAACACCATGTCATCTGTAATGTTGACAAGTACATTTGCAGTTCGCCCATCACATATGGGATGCTGGTATTCCTCAAGATAAAGGTGTCATGCACAGAGCCAGGATACTTAGCATTCACATGGGAGATGTACTGGTCCACCAAACACAGCATCTGCACATTCATAGAGTGATAGCTTTTTCTATTCCTGAACACTTGTTCATTTCTCCCGGGGTGGACACATGCTACATGTGTACCATCTATAGCACCAATGATGTTGGGGATATGTTGGGCATAAAAGTCAGCTTTCACTGTGGCCAGATCCTCCACCTGGGGCAATACAATGTAGTGGCACATGTGTTTAAGCAGGGCTGACAACACTCTGGTCAACACGTTGGAGAACATTGGCTAAGACATCCCTGATGCCATGGCCGCTGTTGTTTGGAAGAAACCGCTTGCCAGGTAATGGAGCACTGACAGGACCTACACTAGAGGGGGGATACCTGTGGGCTGGCGGATAGCTGACATCAGGTCTGGCTCCAATTGGGCACACAGTTCTTGGATTGTGGCTCGATCAAGTCTGTATGTTAGTATAATCTGTCTGTCCTCCATTGTCTCAAGGTCCACCAGGGGTCAGTACACTGGAAGATGTCTCCATCTCATATTCATCCTCAGCGGTTTGAGCCTATGGAGGAAAACGGTGAGCAAAGGGTCATAATCACACATCTAGTGCAATAATGATGCATTTCTACATTTACAGTACCATTATGTGAATCCAAGAGTCAGTTGCTGTGCCAATGTCTGCTGTGACGCAGTTAGGTGCCATGGCATCTGCCCCCTTGAAATGGCGGCTGCCTGACCTGTGAGGAGGGACAAGTGGAAATAAGGTGTTGTGCACCGCTGCGGAAGGCGGTCGTTGACCACCACGTAACTTTGCATTGTTTATCATTGGGCCCTAAGGGTTCCATTAGCCAATGGTGATGTATGCCAGCGGTGACGGTATGCACCGTTGCGGACGTGTTCACCATTTTCTATCTCTTCACTCACTTGCTACCTGACCTTCAACAGGAGAGGACCTACACTGCAAGTGCTGCTGTGACCTGTGTCTGGAAGCGACAATGGCTCATGTGTCTGTGAAAGGGCCCCTCCTTTCAATGAGGAGGAGTTGGAGAGACTGGTGGATGGGGTCCTTCCCCAGTACACGTTACTCTACGGTCCTCTAGACAAACAGGTGAGTACACTGTGAGCATGATGCGTGGGCCATGAATGTATGGAGTGCTGTGTATATAAGCCACATGTAGGGGGGGTCCGAGACATCCTGGCCAGAGTGCTGCAAATATGGTGGTCAATGTATGTGCATCAGGGGATTGGAGGGATATGGTGGGCCATGAGTGTGATGGTCCGGACGGTTAACTAATTCCATTTTCTGCTGTCTTTTTCCTGCAGGTCAGCGCCCATCAGAAAAAGGGTATTTGGCGTGCCATTGCGAAGGAGGTGCGGACCCTGGGGGTCTTTGACAGGCAGAGCACCAACTGCTGCAAATGGTCGGAGGACCTGCCCCGCTGGGTAAGGAAGATGGCTGAGGCCCACCTGGGGCTGGCCTCCCAATGAGGAAGGGGTGCCCGTCGTACCCTGACCCACCTGATGTTCTGCATCCTGGCGGTGGTCTATCCGGACTTCGCTGGGCCCTTGAGGGCATCATAGCAGCCACAAGAGGATGAGTACATATTTTGATTCATTACTTTGCGCACGTTAAGCTTTTACCTTGGTGGGGATGTGGTCTGTGGGTGCCCTTAGGCCAGGGCGAACATGGTAGGGTAGGTCCCTTGTTGGGCAGGCTCTGAAGCACTCCAAACCCAATAGTGTTAGTGGGCATCTACTACTGGTCAGGGCGCTGTTTGTTTTAGGTCTGCAGCTGATGGCGTTAGGCATTGTGCCCCATGGGCTGGTGACTGGCATTGTAACTGTTAGTGCATGGCCTAGTGCATAGGGTTGTTCTCTGTGAGTTGTGTACGCCAACGGTAGTGTTGTTGCTGGCATTGACCAAGTATATCCTCTGTCTCTCCCCCCCTTTTTGTTTTGTCACCCTATCATTGTGTGCATTAGCATCATCTGGTGGAGGAGCAGAGGCACTGGCAACAGAGGGAGCTGCATCCCACATGGGCCTGGAGGCCGAATCCACCTACGGTGAGGGCACCAGTGGGACAGAGACTCCTCTTCCGATGGAAGCTCCCTGGCGGTGGTCGACACCTCTGTGCCCACCCCAACAACAGGTACAGCCACCACCCCCCCTACCAGCACCGCCCTCCCAGCAGCCCCTCTTTGTGTTTCCCGTGCCCGCTCACCCAGGAGGATGGGCATCTCCTTCGCCCCAGGCACCTCAGGCCCTGCCTCAGTCAGCCCTGCTCCCCTCAGTGAGGAGGCTATTGACTTCCTGAAATCCCTCACTGTTGGGCTGTCAACTATTCTGAATGCCATACAGGGTGTCGAGAGGCATTTGCAACAAACAAATGCATTCCTGGAGGGCATTCACTCTGGCACAGATGGCAGCCATTGTCCCTGTCTATAGCCTACCCCCTCCAACTTCCTCTACCCAGTCCCAATCCCCTCAACCCCAACCTATCCCAAGCACACCTTCAGACCAGCATTCACCCAAATCAACGCACAAAAGTGGCTCAGGCAAACACAAGCACCACACTTCATCTCACAGACACTCACACAAGCACCATCCCCATGCAGACACACCAACATCCACTGCCTTCACTGTGTCCCCCTCCTCCTTGTCGTCCACCTCCCTCCCAATAGTGTCTCCACTCACACCTGCATGCACTACATCCTCATCCACTAACTACATCATCAGCACGCCCATCACTACACACGCCTCACTGGCAATCACCACCCCCACATCCATGCACACGTCCTCCTGTGTCCTTTCCCAGTGTGTCTGTGACACCTCCTCCCAAAGTACCCAAAAGCAAGCACCCACCCTCCCAACAGCCATCCATCTCCCAACAGCATCCAGCCCATGCACCTGCACCCAAACTACAACCACTGCCTTTTCCTCCACTCGCAGACCTTCTCCCATTTCCTTCCCCAGTGTCCCTAAGAAGATTTTACTGGCGAACATTGACCTCTTTCCTACCCCTTCCCCCTGTCCTTCCCCTCGGGCCAGGGTGGCCAAAACCCAGCCCAGCACCTCAGCCACCAAGTCCACATCCGTTGTGGTTCCTGCAGCTGTCAGAGGATCAAACGGGGCACCCGTCAGCCCAGCTAGTGTGCCACCAACCCTTGCAAAGGCAAAATCGATTCCGCCACCTGGCAAGGTGAAGAAGGGGACAGCATCCAGCGAGGGAAAATGGCCACAACCACCCAAGAAGGCCACCTCAAAGACTCCAGCTGCAGAACTAAGGTGACACCACCATCTGCCAAGGTGAGGAAGGGGCACAAAACACCAGGCAAGGTACTTCTGCCATCTGAGGCTGCAGGTGAAGGCCTGGTGGCTACCAGCACAACCGCCAGAACCGCCACCTGCACCGCGGCCCGCACTGCCAGCAGCCCCCCACCGCCGCAAGCACATCTACTGTCAGCAGCAGCATCCCCAGTGGACAACCATCCGAGGCTGCAGGAGAAGGGCTGGAGCCTCCCCCAACCACTGGCAGCACCGGCACCTGCACCTGCACCGCGGCCACCATTGCCACCTGCACCGCCGCAAGCCCCGCCGCAAGCACCGCCACCTGCACGGCTGACAGTAGCACCACTGCCAGCAGCAGCAGCCCCAGTGGGCAGCCATTCAAGGCTGCACGAGAGGGGCTGGAGCCTCCCTCCACCACTGACAGCACCCCAACGGCAACAGCACTACCACCAGTGTGCAGCCGTAGCAGCCGCTGGATGGACTCTAGCCCTGCATCCATAGACTATCATGCATCCTGGTCACTGCAAATCTCGTGGCTCAAATACCCAGGTGAGGGACTGTGAACTGCCACACCCCTATTGTTGCATCACTGGGCACAGAGCCCCTCCAGAACCAGTGGAGAACGGTATCCACTCACACTATCCTTGACAGGATGAAGAACACATGGCACAAAGCCCCCTCCAGAACCAGTGGAGAAAGGCATCCACTCACCCTAGCCTTGGCAGGATGAAGCACACTGGGCACAAAGCCCCCTCCAGAACCAGTGGAGAAAGGCATCCACTCTCCCTATCCTTGGCAGGATGAAGCACACTGGGCACAAAGCCCCCTCCAGAACCAGTGGAGAAAGGCATCCACTTAAGAGACTATGGCTTTGCACTCCCCAGGACCAGGCAGTGGGCAAACCACCCACTTGAGAGACGTGAGAGACTTGATAGACTTAAGAGACTGTGCCTTTGAACTCCCTAGCACCAGGCAGTGGGCAAACCACCCACTTGAGAGACTATGGCTTTGAACTCCCCAGGACCAGGCAGTGGGCAAACCACCCACTTGATAGACTTGAGAGACTGTGGCTTTGCACTCCCCAGGGCCAGCCAGTGGGCAAACCACCCACTTGAGAGACTTGAGAGACTGTGGCTTTGAACTCCCCAGGACTAGGCAGTGGGCAAACCTCCCACTTGAGAGACTTGAGAGACTGTGGCCTTGCACTCCCCAGGACATCGCTGTGGGCATGGGGCCCCCTCCAGAACCAGTGGCGTTGTCCTATCTTCCGGCTGAGGTGGCCCTCCTTCCCCGTCCCCCTGAGTTGCCTGTGTGTTTTCGACCTGATGCCCCTGCAGTGTTCTCTCCGTATTGAGGCAGGTGTCAAGTGTGGGCTTGACCTATGTGATAGGGCCCTGTGGCCCACGGACATTTCGAGTGGACAATGGACTGTCTTATGTACATATTGTATATATTGTAAATACTGTTTTTGAATTTGTAATGTATATCTGACTATTTCTAAAATGACACTCATTTGACTCAATTCCTTTTGTCCTTGCGTTCTTCCAGAGGGTTACGGGGTGTATATGTAATGTTGTTGCATGTGTTTGTGTGTACGGTGTCAGGGGTGAAGGTGGGGGTGTTGCATGTTGCGTGTGTATGTCACTCTCCCCCCCCCCACTCCCCTGTGTGCTAGGTGCAGTACTCACCGTGGTTGTCGCCACCGACATTCGTACTCCTGGTAGATGAGAAGATACTCTATAAACAAAGGTGGGGACTGGGAGATTACTGGTCCAGTGCAGAGTCTCCCAAAATGAACCTATAATATCAAAACAAGTGCACTGTTCCACAAAGGAGAGAAACAAGGAAACTAATCCAGTTTGGAAGTGGCGAATCTGTACTGAGTATTCTTAGGAGGGCCCTCAAGCACCCATTTGGGTGACAGGTATCATCATCGGGCTTGCTCCTCGCCAGACTGGTGCTGCAATGCCTGGCGGTCCATCCAACATTCTGGGTGGCACTCAACCATTGTAAAATTGCTAACAACAAGGGTCTGGGAAAGAAACTGAATCAGAAATGGAGAGTGTAGAAAAAGAGACAAAACTCTAAAATTGGCTCTGAACCTGAGCCACTATTTTAATGTGATAGAAATTGGGTTCAGGCCAAGATTAAAAACAAAAATATTAGAGTGATACTGGAAATAATGTACCGTTACACTCTATAATCTAGGAAGGTAGTTCACCTAATCCTACATGGTCAACATGTTTCGCGTCTATGTTTGGTCACAAAGTGATCCAGTGACGCTTCTTCAGGACCCACGAAAACAGCTTTTGATTATTAAACTACTTCTCCTATGTGCCAGTAATTTATCAAGTGCACATAAAGTCACTTACAGTGTAGAAGACAGAGTATGTCTAAGTCAGTCGGTCAGTATAGTCGCCCATCCCATATTAGAGATTGGGCTCCCTAGGTCTGCGCTAGCATCAACCAAGGAAAATGAATTTTTTCGATCCTCAGTCCGTCCGGGAACCTGCCCCCTGCTGCGCGCCTGTAAACGATGAGAAGATACACCAACATTGGTAACACCTGTAGTTCGGGCTCCATGGCATCCTAGTTCTTCATTGAGTGTCTAGAGGTGAGTTGTTTCCCTTCTCTGTACTGTTTCCGCTGTGCTTTTGATGGCGTTGATACTGCCCCGGAAAAGCTGGTGGATGGGTGGGTTGTGATTTGGTGGGCGGTACATTGACTTCCACCTGTCTGTTGGTGGTTACCGCTGCGGTGTTTGTTGCTACCACCTTGGCGGTCGGAGTGTTAAAGTGGCTGCCTCTGTTGGCGGTTTCCACCCTGGTCGTGATTCCATTTTTTTTTACCACCGGCCTGTTGCCGGTGTTACCGCCACTTTAACAACGTGCGCCAGGGTTGTAATGAGGTCCTTTGTCTTACACAGCAAGTCCCTTCCCAATAGGGATACCGGGCTTGAATTGCAGACTACAAAATTATGCAGTCCCTGGAAATGGCCAATCTCAACTTGAACTGGATCTGTGATCGGGTTTGTCAAATACTGATTCGCTACCACCACAACCAGAACTGTTCGACCTGAAAGGGGCAAATTTGGAACTTCTGTACTTCTCACTGTAGAGCTTGTAGCTCCTGTGTCTACCAGAAATGAGACTTTGTGACCCATAACCTTTTCTCTCACATAGAGTCCTCTCTGATCTACTTCTAGAAAAGTTGCAAGCACACATGGCTCCTCATCAGAACTATCGCTCATCCAGTCACCATTTATTTCATTCTCACTATGTAACGGGAATTGGTGTACTGCATGACTACTTCTGTCTTGTCTCTGACCTGTGACATGTTGAGAAAGCATCATCTGTTACTGCTCAATCGGGCCTTGAGGTATCTGCATTTGCTATATATGTACCATGGTAACCTGCTGCTGCATCGGCTGCAACTGTGACACTTGTGCACGAGGCATTTGCACCTGTTGCATGGGCTTAAAATTCTCCATTTGACTCACATTATTCTGAACATTTGGTTTAGGACCCCTTAATGTCAGTCCTCTCATATTCTGAAATGTGTTGACATCGTTACTTTGCTGAACAACACCCTCTTGCACCATCATCGGATACTCCGGCTTCCATTGTCCCACGGCCCCACAATCGTGACACAGCAATAACTTCTTCATTCCTTGCACATCAATCTGAACCACTACAGTATTCAAATCCAGAACACTATTAATATTGCCTCCGCGACCTCTACCTCTCATCTGAGGCTGGAACATGACATTTCCCTGCTGCTGTAGCATCTGTTGCACAAAAGTCCCCTGTACTCCTGTTTGAGCTGCCTTAATCTGTATCACCGTCACCCTCTCTTTCAACTTTTTTGCTTCAACTCAGTCTCATCATTACAGTATTTCGCATACTGCAACAGCTCATCAATCGGCTTCGCCTGCCACCAAATCAAATGACTCTTAATCATCTGACCTATCTCAGGTCTCAGTCCCTCCACAAACCTAAACACAAAATGCAGCATGTCTTTCGGCTCAATCGCTTCCTTGCCTCTGTACTCCTTGAACGCCTTCAACAATCTTTCAAAGTACGCATGTATCGATTCCTTCAACTCCTGCACTGGCCTGTCAATTCTCTGCCAATCAATTTTTTTGGGCGAGATCCTTGTCTTCAGGAACTCAATCACATTATAGTAATGTTTCATTACCTAAGGAGAAGGAGCACCTGTACTCTTATCCCTTTCTGGCTCACTTGTCGGCCAATCTATGGCCCTCTTACACTCGATCCACAAGTCTGCCAGAACCACTATCTCCAATAATATATTCACGTCTTCCCACAAACATTTCAAGAGCTTCACAAATCTGTCTGTCTTCTGATACCACTCTACCGGCTTTTCCCTCAGCTTTGGATAATCTTTTGTGAATGCCAAGGGACATGAACAAACTGTCCCCCTGGGATCTCTCTCATCGGTAAAATCTTCACTGGATCCTTGCCCTGTTGTACATTCTCAGGCACCACTAGAGAATCTAATTTCTTTTTATCCTTTTTCTTTGCCCATCTGCCTTCCCACTTCTCTAAAGCTCCCCAAACCTGAGCACTCTGCAGTAATTCCTTAAGGTGCGCCATCATTCCGGCTGACCTCATGTGTTCAAAATCTTTTGCCTGAAAATCCAATCTGTAGCTTCTCTTCAAATGCTTTGTTTTCTCAATTTCTATGTCATGCTTCTCTGTCAAGGCTGCTAATCTCTAATGTACCTTGCTCTCCTCTCTTGTAATTCTCTTATAAGTATCTCAACTCTGCCTCTGGGTAGGACTCACATCTATTCACCCCCATTGTTCCCTCTACCAGTTCACTTGCTTCCATACTTAGTCTGACACAATTGATCTGCTCTTCACCCTTGGAAACATTCTGTGGAGTAGTAAGCTTGTCTAACCATTCGGTCAACTGCTGAGCTGTCAGTCCCTGTATCGAAATGCTACTGGCGTTCACCGGTGGCACCTGCTGTACCACTGCACTTGATGTCTGCGGTGTCAATAATTTCAAGCTCTGACCTGTACTAGGTCCATTCACAGCATCTGGAAGTGCAACGAGTGGACTGAGATCTAACAATGAACTTGACCCATCAAAGGTTTGACCCATAGAATTGACTACCTGAACTTGCTCATTTGGTCCCCTCCTCACTAGACTCTGGGACATCTCTCTTTGCTCACTCATGCCTGGTTTCTTCTGGGCAAATAATGGTACATTGGATTAGAGACCAACAGTAAACAGCAGCGATATTGCACCACACCCTTTGTCTAACTAGTATTAATCTGTATCAGTCTCACTGTCCCTATTGCCGTTGCCGGGACTGTTGGATCAGCACTAGTACTCGGACCATCGTCATGCACCGCATACGGTGGTGGTCGATCTCTCAGTGTCTGTGTAACAAGATCCTCAGTATCAGAGTCCTCCTCCACTATGGAAGACTTTCTTGCCTCCTGACTCTCAGGCGAAACCTTATTAGACTTTCTTGTTGTTTTCTTTCCTAACATCCTGTCTTCCTGCGTAATTGCTGGAAACAACTTAACATCCTGCAATGTCACTGCTTTCTATTTCTTCTGCTCCCAATCCCATCTTACCTCTGCTAATGACATTTCTACCTTTCTTATTCCCCTTTCGACTTTCATTTGTTGTTGCTGTCTAGCTACCAGCTCCCAAACTGCTAATGCCTCAAACTGTGCTGGTCTCGGAAAGGGCGGTTTTGCACCAAAAAGTATAAATCAGGGCCTATATGTCTAATTGGCTTTCCATGATTGGCATATTTGATGTACTAGTAAGGTCATAGTATGGCCTGTAAATCAAATGCTACTAGTAGGCCTAAACTTTCTCTTTTTCTACATGTAAGGCACCCCTAAGGTAGGCCCTAGGTAGAGCCATTGGGCAGGGTGCCATGTATGTTAAGGTAGGACATATACCGATGCAATTTACATGTCCTAACAGTAAAATACTGCTAAATTCAGTTTTCACGACTGCAAGGCCTATCTCTCTCATTTGTTAACATGGGGGCTGCCATTTAATGTTATTATACAGATTTGGAGTTTAGAGGCTCTGAACTTACAATTTAAAAATCTTTTATTGAAGTTGGTTTTTAGATTGTTAGTTTGAAAATGCCACTTTTAGAAAGTAGCTATTTTCTTGCTTCAACCATTCTGTGACTCTGCCTGTTTGTGTATTGCCTGTCTGGGTCACTTAGACAGTTGAGCTGTTTGTGAATCCCCTCTAGACAGTGAGACAAAGGGAATTGGGGTGTAGCCTGCATATCCTGATGAGCCATTTGTTCCAGAGTGGAGGGATGAGTGGCCACTTGAACCTGAATGAGCTGTGCCTGCCCTCTCACAATGCAGTCACCAACCCCATGGTTTGTGTCTGGGGCCTGGCCTGGGCAAGGTAGGATCTTGTAAACAACAGAGACTTTTCTTTGAAGTAGGATGGTAAAGTCGGATTTAACATTACTATTTTAGAACTGCCACTTTTAGAAAGTGCAAAAACAACAGATGATCGATGGAATGCAGAACAAATCAAACATTCATCCTTCATCAGCCAGGCTAGCTTGATTCTGGTGGCATAGCAAGCACAGGACCCACGTCTGGCCATACCCTTCCCACTTGGGGCAACAAATGCAAAAACATTGGATGATGAATGGAATGCAGAACAAAGCAAACATTCACCCCCAGTCACAGATCTGGGTTTAATCCATCAGTTTTTTTGATTGCCAGGCCATTTCAGTTTGAAACCAGCCATATGCAAATCAGTCTTGACCCTTTTCCCTATGGGAACAGTCCTGTCCAAACTGCCAGGCCAGGTCCTCCCTGGACCAGAAACAAACATCTTGGAACCAGTTTCAGGGTATCACTCTTCATCAGCCAGGCTAGCTTGAATCTGGTGGCATAGCAAGCACGGGACCCACGTCTGGCCATACCCTTCCCACTTGGGGTAACAAATGCAAAAACAACAGATGATGCCAGGCTAGCTTGAATCTGGTTGCATAGCAAAGTGGGCCTTTCTCTAATTTAACTGCTCTGTGTTCCTGGCAGCCTGTCTCTAATACACGTGTGGGCTAGGTGACAGCTCACACTTACACTTAGGGAAGTGCATTGCCCCCATACAAATGATAGATTACCCCTACTAATAGTCAGGAGCCAGGGCTAGGATGAAAGGTGGGCCTGTGCACTTCAAGAAGCTGCTTTGAAGTCAACCCACTTCAAAGGCACTTTTTGGTATAAGTACTGGGGCTATGACCCTAGCAAATCAGTACACTGCTGGAGTTGGGAAGAACTCTGTTAGAGTAAAGATTGCTGTGATGTGAGGATTGACATTTTGCCTGAAGTGCCTGTTCCAAGGAACTGCCTCTCTGCTTTGCTGAGTTATCTTTCTGCCTGCTGATCTCTGCCCTGCTGAGGGCAAGTACTGGACCCATCCTGCTGACCCCACA
The DNA here is from genome assembly GCF_031143425.1 of Pleurodeles waltl. Taxonomy (NCBI): domain Eukaryota; kingdom Metazoa; phylum Chordata; class Amphibia; order Caudata; family Salamandridae; genus Pleurodeles; species Pleurodeles waltl. The sequence goes on from NC_090437.1 coordinate 1,065,679,993, forward strand.
GTGACTCAAGGGCTTGCAGGCTCGTTCCCTGCTCTTCTGCAGTCTCAGGGACATCAAAGACTACCTGCAGAGGTCCCCGTGCTGCTGGACTCTGCCATCTGTGAGTCATACCTTTCCCTGAGGTGACCCCTGGGCCTCAGAAGTGGGTTCTGCAGCTGATATCTGCAAAAACCAATACATTGCTTAGAGTGCGTGAGAAATTCTACTGCATGACCCCTTTGAGGCACAGGCTTTTTCACTACAGCAGATTCACAGCCTGCACTGCCCAACAATAACATTATGCATGACTCAACGATGATACATCGCATTCACTTCAGTGAAGTTTGATGCATTGATGGGACACAACTGCGAGGTTCAGAACTGACACATCATGCTTGAACTATTGTATTGAAGGCTGCTGAGAGACCAAGTAGGATGAGGGCTGCTGTTTGTCCGTGGTTGAGGAGGAAGCCGATATTATCTGAGGTGGCGAGCAGGACGGTTTTGGTGCTGTTGTTAGTTCTGAATCCTGATAGGGAGATGTCCAGGATGTTGTTGTCCTCAGTGTGTTGGCATAGCTGAGTGTTGATTGCTTTCTCGGCGACCTTAGCTGGGAAGGGCAGCAGCAAGTTGGGGCAGTAGGTCCTGAGATCCATTGGGTTGGCTGTTGGGTTTTTCAGAAGTGGGCGGACCTCGGCGTCCAATCAGTCTTCGGGTTATTTTGCTGATTCTAGGGAGCAGTTGATGGACTTGGGCGCAATCGAGGTCCTGACCTTGTTGAAGATGTAATGGGGCAGGGGTCGGTAGGGGTTCCGGAGTAGATGCTGCTCATGATGGAGTGGGTTTCGTCTGTCATGAGGGGGATCCAAGTGTGCAGGAGTCTTAGGGGTTAGGAGGGTCCTGGCAGGGGTGTTGTTGGTGAGTTCAGAGAATCTTAGGGGGTCATTCTGACCTCAGCGGTAAAAGGGCCTTACTGCCGGTCAGAAGTCCGCCTTTCTACCGCCGCGGCCGCGGTAAACCGCCACGGTCATTCTGACCACCAACTGTGAAACCGCCAAAAACCCGACATCCAAGGAAGGCCGCCTCATCAGCGGGCCGCGGAAAACTGGAGATGACCAAACCTCCACCGTCACGCCAACACAAACACGCCCATGCCATTCTGACCCACGAATCCACGCGGCGGTCTTTCAACCGCGGTATTCCATTGGCGGTACACACCGCCGCGCTCAAAATACACACACAGCTCCAAAACACAGCCACATTGGACAATTTGAAATACACACACCTGACACACATACAAACAACACTCCCACACATCCAATCAACTATAAAACACACACCCACATCACCCACAAACCCCCACTAGTTGGAAATCGGAGAGAAGGCGATAGAGATAGAGATAGAGAGAGCGAGCACAGCAATCGAAAACCCCAACACACACAGGAACCCAACTTCATCACCCACACCACATTTACGCACACATCACCACATATCACCACGCACATCACCACAAACACCACCCCACACCTCATCCACACCACCCCATGGCACCCCAAAGACACCCCAGGTTCTCGGACCAAGAACTCAGGGTCATGGTGGAGGAAATTATAAGGGTTGAGCCCCAGCTCTTCGGCACACAGGTGCAGCACACCACTATAGCAAGGAAGGCTGAGCTATGGCAAAGGATCGTAGACAGGGTCAACGCTGTGGGACAGCATCCCAGAAATCGGGAAGATATCAGAAAGCGATGGAACGACCTACGGGGGAAGGTGCGCTCGATGGTGTCGCGACACAACATCGCAGTGCAGAAGACTGGCGGCGTGCATGGGTTCTGGAGTCCACCCTTTGCCAGCAGTGACACTTCAATCAGCAGCAAGGGGACAGCCAGCCCCCCCCCAGGCAAGAGGACCAGGAAACTAAAGGGCCGCCGTGAGAGGACTGACACGGCTGCCCCCAAGGAGCAAAGTTCGCCCACTTCACCAGCCACAACATCTAGGGGAGGCAAGGGCCCGAGAGCCCCATCTAAGGAGCGAAAGGGCAGCAGGGCGGAGAAGTCAGCCAGCAGGAGCGCGGAGCAGGAGGGCCCCACAAGCCCCATCCCGGGTGTTAGGGAGGACACCAAAGGGCCCAGGACTCCGTCACCGAAGAGTCCAGCAACAGCACGGTCGGAGGGCGACTGAGCAGGGAGTCCAGGCCAGGTCTGGCTCCCTTGACTTACTGGACGAGCACCGCTGAAGAGGGCCCCGCCATGCAGAAGAGCACCGCTGAAGAGGGCCCCGCCGTGCAGAAGAGCACCGCTGAAGAGGGCCCCGCCGTGCAGAAGAGCACCGCTGAACAGGGCCCCGCCGTGCAGAAGAGCACCGCTGAACAGGGCCCCGCCGTGCAGAAGAGCACCGCTGAACAGGGCCCCGCCGTGCAGAAGAGCACCGCTGAACAGGGCCCCGCCGTGCAGAAGAGCACCGCTGAACAGGGCCCCGCCGTGCAGAAGAGCACCGCTGAACAGGGCCCCGCCGTGCAGAAGAGCACCGCTGAAGAGGGCCCCGCCGTGCAGAAGAGCACCGCTAAAGAGGGCCCCGCCGTGCAGAAGAGCACCGCTGAACAGGGCCCCGCCGTGCAGAAGAGCACCGCAGAACAGGGCCCCGCCGTGCAGAAGAGCACCGCTGAACAGGGCCCCGCCGTGCAGAAGAGCACCGATGAACAGGGCCCGCCGTGCAGAAGAGCACCGCTGAACAGGGTGCCGCCGTGCAGAAGAGCCCCGCTGAACAGGGCCCTTCCTGTCAAGCACCGCTCCGCTGGGCCCTTCCTGTCAAGCACCGCTCCGCTGGGCCCCGCCGTCTCAAGCACCGCTCCGCTGGACCCTTCCTGTCAAGCACTGCTCCGCTGGGCCCTTCATCTCAAGCACCGCTCCGCTGGGCCCTTCATCTCAAGCACCGCTCCGCTGGGCCCTTCATCTCAAGCACCGCTCCGCTGGGGCCTTCATCTCAAGCACCCCTCCGCTGGGCCCTTCCTGTCAAGCACCGCTCCGCTGGGCCCTTCCTGTCAAGCACCGCTCCGCTCTTCCTGTCAAGCACCGCTCCGCTGGGCCCCGCCGTCTCAAGCACCGCTCCGCTGGGCCCTTCCTGTCAAGCACTGCTCCGCTGGGCCCTTCATCTCAAGCACCGCTCCGCTGGGCCCCGCCGTCTCAGGCACCGCTCCGCTGGGCCCTTCCTGTCAAGCACCGCTCCGCTGGGCCCCGCCATCTCAGGCACCGCTCCGCTGAGCCCTTGCTGTCAAGCACGCTCCGCTGGGCCCTTCCTGTCAAGCACCGCTCCGCTGGGCCCCGCCGTCTCAGGCACCGCTCCGCTGGGCCCTTCCTGTCAAGCACCGCTCCGCTGGGCACCGCCGTCTCAAGCACCGCTCCGCTGGGCCCTTCCTGCATGCACTGTTAACGGTTCACTGTGCCCACCATGCCTCCTCCTTGACCAGTGGAGACTGTAATCCACCTGATGGACTGTGGCTTTGCACTCCCCAGGATGGAACAGTGGGCAACCCACCTACTGTAGAGACTTGAGAGACTGTGGCTTTGCACTCCCCAGGATGGCACAGTAGGCATGGTGGCCCCTTCGTGGATCTGGCGTCGTGGACTCATGTGGCTGTGGTGCCACCCCCTTCCCTTCCCCCTGAGGTGCCTGTAGTTTTTTCATCAGATGCCCCTGCAGTGTTCTCTCCAAAGGACTCAGGTCTCCTGTGTGAGCTTTGCCCTTGTGTTGTTACACTTTGGCCCACGGACACTTCGATTTTCTTTTGATGTGCAGGACTAATTGCCTCGGTTATCCATTGCACTATATATAGAATTATTTTGATATTGATTTTTTGGCTAGTTGACCAATACTTTTCAGAGCCTATTTTGTACATAAATTTTTATTCACAATTTAATTATGTCTTTGCATTTTTCAGGGGGGTTTGGGTGGTGTCACTGTGACTTGTTGCTCTGCATTGGTGTGTACATAGTTTGGGGGGGTGGGGGTCGCATATGTGTGTGCCGTAAGCTTTCCTCCTTCCCCCTCCCGTGTGTCGTAGGTGCAGTACTCACCGTTGTCGTCTGCGCCGGCGTTCGTACTCGTGGTAGATGAGCAGGTAGACGAGAGCAGGTAGGATGTTTAATTCGGGTTCCATGCTGTCCTCCTTCCTCGTGGAGTGCGTAGAGGTGAGCGTTTTCCCGTTCGTAGTCTGTTTCCGCCGTGTTTTTATCGGCGGGGCTCCCGCCCCGGAAAAGGTGGCGGATTGGTGAGTTATGATACTGTGGGCGGTACATTGTCTGCCGCCTGTCTGTTGGCGGTGACCGCCGCTCTGTTTGTCTGTACCGCCGTGGCGGGCGGAGTGTTAATGTGGCGGGCTGTGTTGGCAGTTCCCGCCATGATCAGAATTCCATTTTTTGGACCGCCAGCCTGTTGGGGGGTTGGCCGCCGCTTTATCACCGACCGCCAGGGTTAGAATCACCCCCTAAGTGTCTGAAGCTATTGTAAATGTCTTTGATCTGTATCATGTTTTTTATTTCTTAGCTCTGTTTTCTCATGTTCTTTCCTTCTTTCCCTTCTTTTCTAGTCTTATTTTCTTTCTCAGTCTTCTTCTTCCCTCCCCCTTTATTCTTTCTCTGCATTTCTCTTTTTTCTTGTATTTACATAGTGTACTCCCTTTTTCTTATTTTTTTATTAGTCTTTTTGCAGTTTTATGTAGTGCAAACTCAACCTGAATGTATGGGAGCACTTCGCCTGAGCACCAATTTTTAGGCATGGGAAGATTGAGCGATTTGCCGATAATCACAACATTTTTAGCCAATTCCGAAACTCAAACCTGTTTCCCCTGTAACTAAATCAGCAGCTCTAAGTGCAGCGCCACATTCTGTCTCCTTTCTGTTTCCACTACCGTTCTTTTCTACATGTCTCTCTTTTCTGTTTTTCTTTTTTCTTTTCCTTTTTCTTCTGCTCTCTGTCCCTTCATACTCTGATGTTTTCCTTTCCTTCCCTTCCATACAGTATTTTCACTTTGCATACCTTCTTTCTTTTCTCTTTCTTTGTCCTGCCTTTTCTTTTTTTAATGAAAGTGGTGATGCAAATAAACAGGAGTCGTGGTGTAGGAGACAAAAATAAGAATAGTTACATTTTGGAGAAGAATACAATTTTGGTTGCAGAGAGTCATCCACACGTTGAGGGTGGTAGCTAACAGAAAAATGGTAAAAAGGAGACATTGTTGCATATTTATTTGTCATCTCCATATTAGCAATGACTTTTTCTGGAGGTGCAACAGAGAGTCACAAGTGATAGAAGAGATAACTTTTAGAGTGTGGGTGAAAAACTTGAACCTTTGTGGAAATTCTAGAAGAGAGGGACATGAAATAGAGTTGCCTACTTTAGTTAGTTGACAGCTACCATTGAAGCTTAAGAAAACCACATAAGAACTGTATACTCAGTATGCATTGTGGTATGGTTCACTGACCTGGTCTGCTCCTAGCCCACCCAGTTAACAATTTCAATACTTTTGATGTGACCACCTGGTAAATCGCACCCTCAGTTATGTGCTTTGACATGACAGTTATGAGAAGCCCTTAGGTGCTTTATCTTGCTACTTGGGTACTCTGCCCCACACCCTCATGTCAGATACATTTTAGTGTAGTAGAAGACCCTTCCAACTTGGTTGAGGGCACTGTGAAGTTCTGCAACCGACCCTCCAAGCGCATCAAACCACCACAGACCCTGCACCGCTGGACCACCCTCACCACAGCCGACACCTGCACCATCATGAGCAGCATCCACTCCTGAGCCCCTACGGACCACTGTCCTCACCATATTTTCAACAAGACCAACACATCCATCGCACCAGAGCTCTGACACACTCTTAAGTGTTCCATTGAGACAGCCACCTTCCCAGAGGACTGGAAGCATGCCTAAATCAATCAATCAATCAATCAAAGAAATTTGTAGAGCGCGCTACTCACCCGTGAGGGTCTCAAGACGATTGGGGGAGGGAACTGGGGGGGGGGCAGGGGGGCAGGGAGGGTCACTGGTCGAACAGACAAGTCTTGAGGTTCTTTCTGAAGACCAGTAGGTCTTTGGTTTTGCGAAGGTCGGTGGGGAGGGAGTTCCAGGTTTTGGGGGCGAGGTAGGAGAAAGACCTGCCTCCTGTGGTGGTGTGCTGGATGCAGGGGACTGTGGCTAGGGCGAGGTCGGCTGATCGGAGGTTGCGTGTGGGAGTGTGGAAGTTTACCCTTTCATTGAGGTAGGTTGGGCCGGTGTTGTGGAGGGATTTGTGTGCGTGGATGGGGATCTTGAATGTGATTCTCTTGTCTATGGGAGCCAGTGAAGGGATTTGAGGTGTGGTGAGATTCGTTCGTGGCGGGGGAGGCCAAGGACGAGGCGCGCGACTGTGTTCTGGATTCTTTGGAGTTTGCGTTTGAGTTTGAGTGTGGTGCCGGCGTAGAGGGCGTTGCCGTAGTCCAGTCTGCTGCTGATGAGTGCGTGGGTGACTGTCTTTCTGGTTTCTGGGGGGATCCATTTGAAGGATTTTTTTAGAGTGCAGTGTGTGGAAGCAGGAGGAGGTTAGAGCATTGATTTGCTGTGTCATGGAGAGGGAGGGGTCGAGGATGATGCCGAGGTTGCGTGCATGGGTTGCGGGGGTGGGTGCGGGACCTAGGGCGGTGGGCCACCACAAGTCATCCCATGTGGTTTTGTTGGGGCCGAAGATGATGATTTTGGTTTTGTTTGAGTTGAGCTTGAGGTGGTTAGTGGTCATCCAGTTGGCGGTTTCTAGGAGAGCGGCGTGTAGGTTGGTTTTGGTGGTGGTAGGGTTGCGGGTGAGGGAGAGGATGAGTTGGGTGTCATCTGCGTAGGAGAGGACAGTGATTCAGTGTGATCGGAGGATGTTGGCTAGGGGGATCATGTAGATGTTGAAGAGTGTGGGGCTAAGGGAGGACCCTTGGGGGACTCCGCAGGTGATCTTGGTAGTTTTGGAGTGGAAGGGTGGAAGGCGGACTCTCTGGGTTCGGTCGGTGAGGAATAAGGTGAGCCAGTCTAAGGCTTTGTGGTGGATTCCTATGTTGTGGAGGCGTGTGTGGAGTGTGTGGTGGCAGACGGTGTCAAAAGCTGCGGAGAGGTCTAGGAGGATGAGTGCGACGGTCTCGCCTTTGTCGACTTTGGTCCTGATGTCATCAGTGCATGCGATGAGGGCGGTTTCTGTGCTGTGGTTCTTGTGGAACCCAGATTGTGAGGGGTCAAGGGTGTTGGTTCCTTCGAGGAAGTGGGATAGGTGGGTGTTGACTAATTTCTTTGCAACCTTGGCAGGGGAAAGGGAGGAGGGAGATGGGGCGGTAGTTGGAGAGGATCTCCGGGTCGGCTTGTTTTTTTTTTTAGGAGAGCAGTGATTTCCGCGTGCTTCCAGGGGTCTGGGTAGGTGGCGGAGTCGAAAGAGGAGTTGATTATGTTGTAGAGTATGGGGGTGATGGTAGGGCTAGCTTTGTTGTAGATGCGGTGTGGATAGAGGTCGGAGGGGGAACCGGAGTGGATGAAGTTCATGTTTTTTTCCGTTTCTTCGTGTGTGGTAGGGGTCCATGTGGATAGTGTGGTGGGGGGTCTTGGGTGGGGGTTGAGTTGGGTGAGTGAGGGGTATGTGTGGTGGGTGTGTGTGATATGAAGCTGTTTTGGATGTCCAGGATTTTGGGGAGGAAGTGGTTGGAAAGGGCGTCACATAGGGGCTGTGTGTGTGTGGGGTCTATGTTGCTGGCTTTGGGTTTGGCAAGTTCATTGATGATGGTGAAGAGTTTTTTGCTGTTTTGGGAGTTGTTGTCAAGGCGTGTCTTGTAGTGATCTCTTTTGGCGGTGCGTATGAGTTGGTGATGGGTGCGAATGGTGGTTTTGAGGGTGGAGAAGTTGGTTGAGGAGGGTTCTAGTCTTGGAGTTCAGGGGTGAACGATGGGGCGTTCTTGATGTTGCGGGTGGTGATGTGTTTTTTGAGGGGTGCTAGTGTGTCTGCGCAGGTAGTGATCCATTTGGAGAGGTTGTGTGCTCCTGGGTTGGGGTCGTTGGTGTGGGGGAGGGTTGTGGGCCAGTTGGGAGTTTAGTCGTTCTGTGGGGATCTTGTTCCACATGCGGTAGGGTGTGGTATGTTGATGGTAGTGTGTGGGGGGTTTGGTGAAGGAGAAGTGGACGCAGCGTTGGTCAGTCCAGAGGAGTTCGGTGGTGTGGGTGTAGGCTATGTGCTGGCTTGAGGTGAAGATTGCGTCCAGTGTGTGTCCTGCTGTGTGGGTGGGTGCGGTGACCAGTTGTTTGAGTCCGAGGTTGTTGAGGTTGTCTATGAGGGAGGTAGTGTTGTGGTCGTGTGGGTTTTGTAAGTGAAAGTTGAAATCGCTGAGGATGATGTAGTCTGTGGAGGTGAGGGCGTACGGGCTGATGCTTTCGGCGATGGTGTCGCAGAAGGCGGGGCGTGGTCCGGGTGGTCTGTAGATTAGTGTACCTCTGAGGGTGGAGTTGTTGTTGATGTGGATGAGGAAGTGCATGTGTTCAGTGTTGCCGGTGATGCCCCCGCCTGGCCTGTTGAGGCAGTCTTTGCATTGGAGTTTGTATCCCTTGGGGGTGGCTATGGCTATGTCGGGTTCTGAGGAGGGGTTGGTCCAGGTTTCCGTGAAGAAGGCGATGTTCTATGGCATGTTTGTGAAGGGAGCAGATGTTGAGGAGCAGACAGTTCGGGTTTTGTGGTGGGTGGCATTGGTGTGGTGCGTGAGGGTATTGTTGCGGGAGGGCCTGTCCAATGAGAGGGCTGGGGCCGCAGGGGACGCAGCGGCGGGGAAAGACATAGAGGAGAACGGTGAGAAAAGGAGGGGGGAGGCGGGAGGGGCCGCAGGGGACGCAGCAGCGGGGAGAGACAAAGAGGAGAACGGTGAGAAAAGGAGGGGGGAGGCGGGAGGGGCCGCAGTGGACGCAGCGGCGGGGAAAAAGCAAAGAGGAGAACAGTAAGAAAAGGAGGGGGGAGGCGGGAGGGGCCGCAGGGGATGCAGCGGCGGGGAAAGACAAAGAGGAGAACGGTGAGAAAAGGAGGGGGGAGGCGGGAGGGGCCGCAAGGGATGCAGCGGCGGGGAGAGACAAAGAGGAGAATGGTGTGAAAAGGAGGGGGGTGGCGGGAGGGGCCGCAGTAGATGCAGCGGCGGAGAAAAAGCATAGAGGAGAACGGGAAAGGAGGTGGTGCGGAAGGCGGAGCGGGGAGCGACCTACCTGCAAGCAGGGTCAAAGGTTGCTCTTCTCACTCTTGAAAAAACCCACGGCTCCCTGGACCTCAAGAATTATCGCCCCATCTCTCTGCTGCCGTTCCGAGCCAAGGTCTTTGAAAAGGCCATTAACGCTCAGATCTGTTAGCACATCGAGCAAAACAACGTAATGGACACCTCTCAATCAGGTTTTAAGAGTAGTCACAGCACGGAGACCACCATCCTCACCACCACCAATGACTTCCACTCACTCCTCGACTGCAGTCATACAGCAGCCCTCATCCTGCTGGACCTATCGGCTGCCTTCAACCTCACGCTCTGCTCCAGGCTCCACGCAGCCGGCATCTGCAGAAAGGCCCTACAGTGGATATGCTCCTTCCTGTCTGGCAGAACACAGAAAGTCAGACTTCCGCCTTACCTGTCAGAACCTATAGAGATCAGCTGTCAAGTTCCACAGGGCTCCTCCCTGGGCCCCACACTTTTCAACATCTACATGGCTCTACTAGCATCCATCGTCAGGGACCACAGGCTGAACATCGTCTCCCATGCCGACGATGCCCAGCTAACCATCTCACTAATGAAATCTGGTCCCCATCAACCCTTGGCACCCCCCTCTACCCCAACAACCCATGCACACAACATTGGCTTCATCCTGGTCTCATCGCTCACCATGACTCAGTTGCACCCTCCCGCTTTTACACACTCCAACTCCATAAAACTGTAACCCATGCCCTGGTTACCAGCAGACTTGATTATGGAAATGCCCTCTATCCTGGTACCACCTAGAAGAACCTGAAGAAACTACAGCACATCCAAAACACCCCAGCGAGACTCATCTTGTACATTCCCCGCTGCAAACATATCTCAAAATCACCTAAGATACCTCCACTGGCTTACTACTGAGAAAAAGAATTACCTTCAAGCTTCTCGTCCATGCTTACAAGGCCCTCCACAAGCTAGGACCCACCTACCTCAACCACCGCATCACCTTCTACTCCCCCACCGGACCTCCCCACTCTGCTCAACAAGCACTAGTCACCGTACCCTGCATATGGAAGACCTCCTTCGTCTACCTCACGTCAAAGAGCTGGAACACCCTGCCCCTGCACCTCTGGCAGACACCGTTGCTACCTCAATTCAGGAAGGACCTTAAAAGCTGGCTCTTCAACTAAAGCTTAGAGGACTAACCCCTTAGCACCTGGAGACCCTGACAAGTGAGTAGTTGCGCTTTATAAAGCCTGTTTTGGTTTGATTGATTTGAAAATATTCTGCAGAGGTGCAGTGATATCAGTTCCTGGTTCATCTGTGGGCAGGAATAGAGCAGGAAAGAGCCTCGATCTCAGCACTTGTATAGCAGCATGTCACAAGGGTGGATCATCTGGAAAGCTGAGACACTTGACTTTCAACTGATACCTCTTCTATCCTGTAAAGCGCACGGCAATCACAGTGAAATGCAATCGCTTGGAACGTTCATTGAACAGTAGCTATTGTGTAGCAAATTGCTTCTCTGACATAATATCAAAATAAAAAATGTTGACCTACAAAATGTTATTAAAAGACTGTTGGCACCAGAAAATATTGCTATCCTACACATAACACTCAAATCATAACACACTATTGCTATAGAAAATTATCTAAAATACCTAAATATTGAAAACAAACATTTAGAATCACTAAATATCGAGATTGCAATGAATTCTGAGAAATACCACCAAAAACCCCAAAAATATTGTTAAGGAAATTATCACTAAAACATAACAAAGGTATGTATTTTTATTTTTTTCTGTAAATAGAGAAAGATATTGGTTAATGAAACATACACTACTGCTAAGAGGAAAACCATAATGAGCATTTACCCTATAGGATACAAAAATTATGAAACTATTCAAAAAACAGTAAAAATAAATGTAAAAACTGTTTAGCAACAAAAAAATAGAAACAAAAATGTAAAACAAATTGCTGCAGAAGTATGGGTGTCAGGTATGTGTTATTCAAATTGTCCAATGTGATGTTGTTTTCTATGTGTGTGTATTTTGAGCATGGCAGTATGTACCGCCAATGGTTTACCACAGTTGAATGTCCGCCGCGCTGATTCGTGGGTCATAGTGCTGTGGGCATAGTTCTGTTGGGGTGATGGTGTGGGTTTTGCTACCGCCATTTTATCACTGACCTTTGGGCTGGCAGGCTTATGTGTGGATATGTATAGTGACGGATTGCTATGTGTGTGTCATAATATGGGTAGCGGTAAACCGCCGCTGCAGCAGTATGTTGGTGGCAGTCAGCATGGAAGCGGGACTTACCGCCAGTGTCATAATGAGGGCCTCCATGTTTTAATAAAACACAAATTATTAATAATTACAAAAACAAAGCAAAATGTAAGTTTATTAATACAATAACTTGTTTAATCACAAAATTTATTAATTACATTTTTTGAATCAGTAATGGCTATAAAGAATTAAAGAAGGTAAAAAATAAATAAACAACAATAACTTTAAACATATCTCATTCTGAACAGTACAATTTAAAAAGCAGAATAACAAAAAGAAGAAAGATAAAAGACTTTCAAATAACACAGAACCAACTATCATAAAAGATGAAGAAACATTAAAATATAAGTACATAACAAAAACATGTATATATGTAATCCACTGATACAGCATGGGAACATTATTCTAATGCAAAGTATTGCAGAGACACGACCAAAAAAAGCTTTGGTTGAAACCATAAGGGAAACTAATCATCCTGTAAATCTGACTGATATTCAAGTTAGGAATGTTATACAGAACTTAAGAGAAGCAAATAAAAACTCACAAAAGCCCACAAATATATTAATTAAAACAAATATTCTACATGTTCCTAATGAAGAGACTATGCAATTCCTTGCCATAGAAAACCTGAAATAAGTAGAACAAAGTGATCCTCTGGACAAGCACCAAGAGCACTCAGAACATGTTACGTAACACAAATTCCTCAACATTCAAAATAATAGTGGATGATAGACAGGGCAGTTAAATCATACCCACCACTATCTACACAAATATACACTGTCTATTGGCAATACCATAACCAAAATGTCCCGTCGATATATACACTTTTTCCAAGCAAGCAAACTGCAACCTGCAACTCCTAACAGTAATCAAAATAAAAGCAAATAATTGCAATCCCCAATAAATTAATATTGATTTTGCAAAAACTATGCCTTCTACAATCCTAAATGGTTTAACCTCATACAGCAATACAAGGGTTCTACTACCACTTCTGTCAAAGTATGTAGAAAAACCTACTCAGTATACAATATGCCACATATTCAGAATTAACCTATACATTCAAAAATATTATACCATTAGCCTATGTCCCTTTCATAGCAGTAACCCAGCACTACAAGATGCATTAGTGGCATTTAAAAACAATGAATACTGACTACAGACTAAAACAGCACTTTAAAAATGTGTACAATAATATGAAAAGTATTAAAATCTTTAAAATAAAACTGTAGTTTGTTGTACAAATTATTTTAAAAACGCAAATGATTTAACTAGTATTAATATATAAAAGAGAAAAAAATTAAAATGTATGTAGAAATATGTAAATACTTTTTGGTAAAACAACATGCATGTATAGTTTTAAAAAAATGTACATAGTTCTATATACATTGTTCATGATTACCAAATGAAAATGTGTTCTTGAAAATAAAGCATACATGATCTTCAGTAAAAGTTGTTACTATAAACTGTGTAATTTTTTTATTGAAAACATGTTCAAAAAGAGGAAACATGAAAAAATCTAAAACAAAGTTTATACCATTACAAAATAAAATAAAACAGAATAAACTTAAAAGTAGGTGACATAAACAAACCGGGCAAAATTTATGTAACTTAAATTAAGTTTTCCCACTCTTAAGAACTTTGTGGAAACTATAAGTCTTTTGGTGGGGGGGTAAGATTTACTATCCCCACTTCAAGGGTAACCATATTGGGGGAAGTATTGGACTTTAAAGGGTGCTGGCGATGTTGGATTAAATGTTGCCTCTCCAAACTTAATTACATTTGGGAAAGTGTTGGACTTTGCTGGCATGGAAGCTGATTTACTATTTCCACTCCAAAGGTAACCACACTGGGGAAAGTATTAAACTTTAGCAGGGATTTAAAAATACTACCCAATAAATATCCTAAAAAATAAAGGCCCTCATTACAACCTTGGTGGGTGGCGGAGGCCGCCCGCCAAGGTTTTACCGCCAAGTGGCCACCTATGCGGCCGCAATCCCGCCGGCCGCATTATGATATCCCAGCTGGGCCGGCGGGCGGAAACAGAGTTTCCACCCGCCGGCCCAGCGGGGATGTCGGCCGTAACATTGGAGCCAGCTCCTAATGGAGCCGGCGGTGTTGCGCCCGTGCGACAGGTGCAGCTGCACCCATCGCGCTTTTCACTCTCTGCTGTGCATACAGTGAAAAGCTGGGTGGGGCTGTGCCTGGGGGCCCCAGCACTGCCCATGCCAAGTGCAAGGGCAGTGCAGGGGCCCCCAGGGGCCCCGCGACTCCCCTTCCCGCCAGCCTTTCAATGGCGGTCTCCACCGCCATGGACAGGCTGGCGGGAAGGGGAGTCGTAATCCCCTGGGCAGCGCTGCCCTGGCGGATTAAAACCGCCGGGACAACCATGACGGGAAACCTGTTGGTGGTACAATCGCCAAAACAACCCTGGCGGTCTTTGACCACCAGGGTTGTAATGAGGCCCAAAATGTAATATTCAACATTATATACAATGATATTAAATACAATGAAAACAATCAGCAAAAAGAAAATATATTCTTGCCTGCAGGAACCACCATGATATACATGACATTACAATATTAACAACTGATAATATTTTTGATACAATGTTAAGGTCATGTGGTGAGGATATTCAAAAAGCCATGACCTGGCCGCCCACCTGAAAAAATCATAGAGTATCTGGCCACAACTTTTCTCCAGAAATCTCAGATCAATGCATTCTTCATGTTGCTGGAACAAAGATCGGTGTATTTCTTTCACCTCCTTTTGGCCCTTAAGTGTGTCTGGGCACCAAAAAAGGGACAGTTTCAAGTAATACGGACTATATTTGAAAATCGGGGAAGTTTTGAACATGTGAAGTCATGCTGTATAGGTATTTTAAGTTAAGCATTTCACTTGTTGCAAGCAATGTTAGTGGTATTAACAGGGAAATAAACTGCTTAAATTAGCCTACTAGACCATAAAACAACTCTAAAAACTGTCTAAAAACCAGCCTACATGCTGATCTGGCAGATCAGTCTTTCTGCCATTGCCAGAACTCTCTATAGGCCAGTTCAACCCTGCTCATTTTCATACCACTGACATAAAACGTGATCCAGTCCCAAATTCCATTTCACAGTGTGTAATATATCATGCTTTCATGCATTCATTTGTTTCAGTGCTGTTTCATGCCCCATCCGACCCTTGTTTAAAGAATAAAGTGAGCTGAGTTGCATAAAGGTGTTTAGGTTGTGGGTGGATGATTAACTTCATTCTTCATTTGCTAAGTGTTTGCATTTTATGTACAGTATGTTTCAGTACTGTTTTATGTTATATATGACATTTGTGTAGTGCATACTGTAATCTGAGTTGTCACCAGGTTGTGGGTGGGTTTTCATGTTGGGGTGCAGAATTTTATGTTTCACTTCACCCTGCATTCCTTAAGAGCATTTGAATTTTCTGTATGGTGTTTTCAGTACTGTTTTAGAGAACGCTTTACCCTTGATCAGTGGAAACTGTGAACTAGTTGCCTCTAGGTGGCTAGACTGTGGGTGGTTGTTCATGCTGGGGTTAAAAATTTAACTTTTTACATTTGCATTCTCTAAAAATATTTTCTTGGTTCTAGATAGTATGTGTCAGCATTGTTTTTTCCACATTTGACCTTGTATGGTGGATACTATGAAATAGTTCCTCCAGTTGTTCATGACATGGAACAAGAAAAAGCTCTGGAGATGAGGCTGAAGGCAGTGTGAGTTTTTCATATTGTCTGTCAGAAACCACACTGAGCAAAAGTTACTGCTTCAGAAATAGTGACTGCAGCTTACCTTGAATCTCTAGAAATGTGATCATGTTACTGACATTCCTACTGTGATTATCGTGCAGGTGTAGTTATAGTTAGGTTACAGTTTCCATAAGAAGAGACATTCATGTTTTGTTTATAACTTTGGTGCTATTTGATAAGCCTGCTACATTTTTCTAAAAAAGTTCATCTACCTCAGTTTCGTCCTGGAAATTTTCAGGGAGATCCATGAAGCGGGAGCCAAGAAAGATGGGGATTCCAAAACATTGCAAAACATTGACTTCCTGTTTTAATTCCCAAAACAAATGTTAGAAAGTAATACAAAAAAAGGCTGAAAGGAATTTCAGAAAATAAATAGAAAAAGTCAGTACTTTATTCTGGAAACATGCTTTTCAGTATTTGATGTAAAGCTGTTTTCAAGAAATTTGTGCTGAAAGAAGGGCTCATGTTAATCATATAAGAGTTATTAAGCTAGGTAATTCTAAAGTGGTAGTGGAGATGTGCTCTGATTGGGCACTTTAAAGGGGATTAACCGATCGTGATTAGCTGGTCACAACCTGACCAATATCTTGTAGCATTATTTATGGACTCAGACAAAAGACTCCTGCATACTGAAATGAATTAGGAAAAAATGTAAGAGAACAGGGTGAGTACACCTTGAGCTACAGAGGCATGTTGTTGCAGCCATTACATGACTCAGAAGACACAGTCCTCATTGAAACGTTCTGTAGTGAATGCCAGGTTTTAAAGGTCACATTTAAATGTTGCTGACAGATTTTAGACACAATATGGATAACTTGGTGGTGCTAAACTCATTTTGAAAAATTGTGGTGAGTTCTCAGATGATTTTATCATGTGAAAAATGCTGTCCCTCTGCTGGGATCTGGCAAGTCATGTTTGAAAGAAAACAAATTCCCTTCATGATTTCTCTTCAAGGTTATGTGCAGTGTTCCTGACGCCAAAATGAAAGCACTTTTTCTGTAGATTCACACTATTTTCTGCATTCTTGTATTAA
Source organism: Pleurodeles waltl (assembly GCF_031143425.1). Lineage (NCBI taxonomy): Eukaryota > Metazoa > Chordata > Amphibia > Caudata > Salamandridae > Pleurodeles > Pleurodeles waltl. The sequence continues at coordinate 1,065,696,264 of NC_090437.1, forward strand.
TATGTTTGATGCTCTGATTAAAACATGTACATGCCAGAGAAGCAGCAGTCTTTGATTTGATTCCACAGTATTTGACTGCTGGTTTCCACAATGGTCTAATGAACAATTGGAGTGCTAGCATTCTTTATTTACACCAAAACTGTAGCACAACCAAATCCACCTCATTGGAAAACATTATGCAAAACTTAAATCATTTTCTGCAGAAATTAGCAAAATGAAGGGGTTTGTTTTGTCATGAAAGTTATGTTAGTGCTCTAAAAGGCTTAACTGATGACACATTTTCTATGAGTTGTCAATTATCTTTCCCGTCGATGTCAGTAACCTTCTGACATGCAAACTGAGATAGTATTTGCAACACCAGCAGCAGCCTGTCAGTTAACTCCTCAGTGTTCTTCTGCAGCACTAGAAAAAACAAGCCATTACAGTAAGGTGACACATTTACAAACCATGTAATATTTATGAACAGAAAGACATCTGAAATTCACCAGTTATAGTTCAGTGAACTAACTAGCTAACTATAACGAGCACCCCATCAAGAACTACTGATGACTAAACATATTATATTACTCATAACATGTTAAAAGACATAATTTTTGAAATTACTGATGACATCTCAAGTGACATCTCTGATGATGTCATTAATGATATTGGCCAATCAATGTAACAGTTTGCCATATGCTTTGATAGTGGAAAGTATTCACTAATCCACACCTGGACCTAATTTTCTATCACTTTTGTAGTGCTAATGGATGTAACATTTTGCAACATATACAACATGAAGCATATCTAGGAGATTATTCATATTTCAGATGAATCCCTGGTATTATTCAAGGGACGGCTGCTGTATAAGCAATACATCAAAATGAAGAGAGCTCTGAATAGTATCATATTGTAGCTTCTTTGGGAAAGCTTTACTCCTATACATAAACCACTATACCCATAATCTAAGATTCTTTGCAGTCTGGTGCATCCTATATTCAACAAGGGATGCCACTTCTATTTAGATAATTTGTACACCGCAAATCTACTTTTCATGGTGGTGTTTTCTATGGCCAAATCTGTTTGTTATACCGTGAGTAGCAACAGAATAGTACTTCCCATGGAGCTGCTTACTACGGAGCTTTCAAAGAGGCAGTGAAGTGATTTGTGCTTTATGGAACTGCTGGCCTTCAAATTTCAAGATTGCAGGCAAGTGTATCTTTTTACATACATATATAATAAGACAACATCATCGTTTACCATTCTCCAGACATGGTAAAATGGCTGAAACCTGGAAACCTAATTGCATTCTCCTCTGTGAAAATTACATGAGTGGTCATGACAAGCACAACCAAATACTTGAGCCTGACAATGTGGTACATAGGACCTTCATCTGATATATGAAGCTGGCTGTAAAAATGGCAAACTGCAGTGTGTATGCTGTATATTTCATTCAGTTCCCGGATGAAAGATGTGCTTTCTTGACTTTGAGAAAGCAGTCATAAGTAACTTTGTTTCAACTGAAGCTGGAACTGTTATCACTGAGTAGAAGTCTCTTTTGAGCTTAGGTGGGTGGAACTTTTTAGATCTTCTTCCTGAAACAGAGAAACACATAACTTACTGGAGGTGTCAAGTTTGCTACTTAAAGGTTATCATGCCATTGTCAAGGTACTAATGTCCCCACGCTCCTTCCAGTTTCTTGAGCTATGGGCGAGGAGCCACTTTACTGTATTTCACTAGTCAGTGGGTGAGGATGAATCCTGTCCACTCCCTAACCAATGAAGATAACGTTTTTAAAGGCAAATCTTCCCACTTTTATAGCAGATCCTGTCTGTCTTTCCAATAATGCACAGGCTGTTTTGCCTTGTAGGGAGCCTGTACACCAGTTAGGGGTATGTTGATGGAAACAGACAATCCCCTGCTCCTTAGCTACGCTAAATTGTCTCTGGTACCAGCTCCCACTGGGCTGGTATTCAACTGGCTACAGAAAGCCTAAAGAACAAAAGCCTTCCCTTCTCTTCAAACACTCAACTCTCAATGGATAGGCTTCAGACTTGCCCCTTTGAATTAAATGAAAGACATGCACCTTCCCATCTGCTTTTCTAGGCTCACAGATATCACATACCTTACACCCAGCCCATTCTGCCAAACAGGCCTAAGCCATTGCAGTGTTCTGGGAGCAATTTTCTCATCTTGTTAAGACTAAGCAAAGGCTGTGATAGCTGCTGGCAGGCTCATACAAATTACACTCCAGGAGCTCCAGCCAGGGAAAATATAATTTTCTAAACGCCATGGTGGCCATTACAACCCTGGCGGTCAGTTTTGAAGCGGTGGTAAACTGCCAACAGGCCGGCGGAACAAAATGGAATTACGACCGTGGCGGAAATCGCCAACATAGACAGCCACATTAACACTCCGACCGCCACGGCGGTACAAACAAACAGCATGGCGGTCACCGCCAACAGACAGGCAGAGGACAATGTACCGCCCACAGTATCACAACCTACCAATCCGCCACCTTTTCCGGGGCGGATTCACCGCAAACAAAAAAACGGCGGAAACAGGACTTCGAAGGGAAAACGCTCACCTCTACCCACCCCACGAGGAATCCGGACACCATGGAACCAGAGCTCCAGATCCTGCCAGCCCTTATCTTCTTGCTCCTCTACCAGGAGCACGAACGCGGGAGGCGAAGACCACGGTGAGTACTGCACCTATGACACAGGGGAGGGGGGAGGGAAAAAACAGAGACACACACACGCAACACGCAACACCCCCACCATCACCCACTACAACACACACACTAATCCAGCATGATACATTACAAATCCGGAAGAATCCGGAATCCGGAAGAATGCAAAGACAAAAGGAAATGAGTGTAACCATTGTAATGTATTAAAATCCAGTACACAAAAATATATATACACCATAAACAAATATATACACCAAGAATAGTAGAACACTGGGCCCACACGGCATGGGCGAGGCCCACACTCAATCCCCGAACATGACAGAGAGAACACTGCAGGGGCATCAGATAGCAATAAAACAGGCACTCAGGGGGAAGGGAAAGGGGGGGCACCTCTGCCAGTTGAGCGCACAACGCCAAATCCACGAGGGGGCCACATGCCCACTGTTCAATCCTGGGGAGTGCAAAGCCACAGTCTCTCAAGTCTCTACAGTGGGTGGGTTGCCCACTGTTCCATCCTGGGGAGTGCAAAGCCACAGTCTCTCAAGTGGATAACAGTCTCCACTGGTTCTGGAGGGGCCTGGTGCCCAGAGTGCTTCATCCTGCCAAGGACTGAGGTAGTGGATGTATTTTTCCACTGGTTCTGGAGGGGGCCTTGTGCCTAGAGTGCTTCATCCTGCCAAGGACTGAGGTAGTGGATGTATCTCTCCACTGGTTCTGGAGGGGGCCTTGTGCCCAGAGTGCTTCATCCTGCCAAGTACTGAGGTAGTGGATGTTAATCTCCACTGGTTCTGGAGGGGGCCTTGTGCCCAGAGTGCTTTATCCTGCTTGTGACAGACTCAGTAGCATCAGTGCCCTTTTCGCTCATGTTCCAGCGGTGCTTGTGGTGGCAGTGTCCTGTTCAGCGGTGCTTGTGGCGGCGGTGTCCTTGGCAGCGGTGCTTGTGGCAGCAGTGTCCTGTTCAGCAGTGCTTGTGACAGCGGTGTCCTTGGCAGCGGTGCTTGTGGCGGCAGTGTCCTGTTCAACGATGCTTGTGGTGGCGGGGTCCTTGGCAGTGACTCAGCTGGTGGTGGTCCTGTCTGGCCCAGCGGGGCTGGTGCTGGCGTTCCTGTCTGGCCCAGTGGGGCTGGTGCTGGTGGTCCTTTATGGCCCAGCGGGGCTGGTGCTGGTGGTCCTGTCCTGGGCAGCTGGTGCTGGCGGTCCTGTCCTGGGCAGCAGGGCTGGTGCTGGCGGGCCTTTCCTGGGCAGCTGGGCTGGTGCTGGCGGTCCTGTCCTGGGCAGCTGGGCTGGTGCTGGCGGTCCTGTCCTGGGCAGCAGGGCTGGTGCTGGCGGTCCTGTCCTGGGCAGCAGGGCTGGTGCTGGCGTTGGCCTCCTGGGCAGCGGGGATGATGGCGGTGGCCTCCTGGGCAGGTGGGATGATGGTGGTCTTCTCCGCCGTGCTGCCCTTCCCAGACTTGCTGAGTTTCTTGTGCCCCTTTCCCACCTTGGAAGGTGTCGCAGCTGACTCCACTCTCCCACCTGTACCCCTGGGAGCGGCTTTGGTGGCTGGAGTCTTCCCCCTCTCCCACCGGGCACTGGCCAACTTTTGATGCTTGACAGGTGGGGGACTGTCTGTGCTGTGGCTCCGTGCCACACTGGGTGCCCTGCTGCCCAGTGCACTCCAGATTCCGGTGACTACAGGCACCACTGGTCCCGGAGATGTTGTGGCTGAGGTGCTAGGTTGGGACCTGGAGAGTCAGGCCCTAGGAGACTGACGGGGTGGGGGAGGTGAGGGAAAGAGGTCAAGGGTGGACAGGAAAAGTTTCTTGGGAACACTGGGACGGGTAGCTGGAGGGGGTTTGGGAGTGGAGGAAGAGGTTGTGGTTGTAGGAGGTGTTAGTTTGGTGACTTTGGGTGAAGGTGCATGCGCTGTAGGCTGTGGTGAAGTGGATGGCTGTTGGGTGGGTGTGTGGCTGCATTTGTGTATCTTGGGATGTGGCGTCACAGACACTGGGAGAGGACACAGGGTACGTGTGAATGGTAGTGGGGGTGGTGACTGCACGTAAGCGGGGTGTGGTGGTGGGTGTTGGTGTGAGTGTGCTGGTGATGGAAGTAGTGGCTGTAGATGTAGTGCATGCAGGTGTAAGTGTAGATGAGACTGGGAGGGAGGAGGGAGACGAGGAGGAGGGGGACACAGTGGAGGCAGTGGATGTTGGTGTGTCTGCGTGTGTGTGATGCTTGAGTGAGTGCCTGTGGGATGTGTGGTGCTTATGTTTGCCAGAGCTTCCCTTGTGTGTTGACGTGTGTGCATGCTGGTCTGATTGGGATAGGCTGAGGTACAGGGGATTGAGTCTGAAAAGCTCGCTGAAGGGCCGCCTGACCAGAATGAATGCCCTCCAGGAATGCATTGGTTTGTTGCAACTGCCTTTCTACACCCTGGATGGCATTCAAAATGGTAGACTGCCCAACAGTGAGGGACCTGAGGAGGCCAATGGCTTCCTCACTGAGGGCAGCAGGGGTGACTGGGGCAGGTCCTGAGGTGCCTGGGGCAAAGGTGATGCCCACCCTCCTGGGTGAGCGGGCACGGCGCAAAAGCTGAGGGGCTGCTGGGAGGGCGGTGCTGGTAGGGGGGGTGGCGCCTTTACCTGTAGATGCGGAGGGCACAGATGGGGCCACCACCACAAGGGAGCTCCCATCAGAGGACGAGTCTGTATCACTGGTGTCAGCTCCTGTCCCCGCCATGGAACTCCCCTCACCCTCCGTCCCACTGGTGAATTCAGAGTCCGTAGTCTCGCCCTTCAGGGCCATGTGGGATGCAGCTCCCTCCTGCTCCGGTGCCACTGTTCCTCCGCCTGATGATGCTAATGCACACAAGAACAGGGAGACCACAAAAAGGGGGGGGGGAGACAGAAGAAAGACATGTTGAGTGCATGCATTACCACTACTGTTGGCGGACACAACAGACACAGAAGCCCCCTGCACTACGACGTGCCCTTGGGGTCCATTGTTCAATCCCTGGGACATGGCCTACAAGGCTACGGCCGACATCTGCACACATGGATGTCACAGGAGCCTGACTAGGTGTAGTTGGCACTGTACACAGGTGGGGTGGGGTGCCACAGGGTCTGCCAGTACAAGGGGACCTAACTAGCACACTCGCCCTGGCCTAGGGAAACCCACAGCCCACCTCACCCACCCATACACCTCCACTGCGCGCAAAATCAGCTGAATGAGAGTGTACTCACCCCCTTGTGGCTGCTGTGATGCCCTCAAGCGCCCATCCAACTCCGGGTACACCACTGCCAGGATCCTGAACATCAGGGGGGTCATGGTGTGACGGGCACCCCTCCCATGTTGGGAGGCCATCCCAAGCTGGGCCTCCGCCGTCTTCTTGCTCCGGCAGCGAATGTCCTCCCATCTTTTACGGCAGTGGGTGCTCCGTCTGTGGTAGACCCCCAGGGTCCGGATTTCCTTAGAGATGGCACGCTAAATATCCTTCTTCTGGTGGGCGCTGACATACAGGAATAGTACAGGGGAAAAGGAGAAGATATAACCGTCCGCACCGTCACAGTCATTGGCCCCCTTCCCTACCCTTGCCATGTGGCACATGCACTCACTGTCGTTTCATGCACGCCTCAATCTCCCCCCCCATCTTTCATCCACTCCACTCCACACAGGCATAGCCCATACAGCATGCTCCCAGTGTACTTACCTGTTTGTCTGGAGGACCGTAAAGTAGCGTGTACTGGGGGAGGACCCAATCCACGAGTTTCTCCAACTCCTCCGATGTGAAGGCAGGGGCCCTTTCCCCAGACGCACGAGCCATTGTCTATTCCAGACCGAGGTCACAGCAGCACTTGCAGTGTAGGTCCTCTCCTGTCGAAGATCAGGTATCGAGTGATTGAACAGATAGAAAATGGCGGTCACGTCCGTAGCAGTGTGTACCGTCACCACCGACGTACATCGTCATTGGCTCCTGGGACCCATGGGGTCCAATGTTAACCAATGCAGAATTGCTCCGCGGTCTTCAACCGCCTACCGCGACTGTGTACAACGCCAGCGCAGTTACCTCACATCCATTTGTCCCACTTTACAGGTCAGGCAGCCGCCATTTCAGGGGCCCACATGGCTTAATTTTTCACTGCGTCACACATACCTAGGCCTTGCCTCAACACTCATACAGGCCAAATTTCGGAATATGATTCATGTTCTGTGTAAGCTGTGGGTACGTACCTCTGAGTTGGTTGACTCTGTGGTCACTGTTGTCCTTCATAGGCACCGTCCGCTGGGACATGTGAGGAGATGGCGGCATCCTCCGGTGTACAGACCGCTGGTGGAACTGTCAACAATGGAGGAAAGACATGTGATCATCACCTACAGGCTTGATCGTGCCACAATCCTGGAACTGTGTGCCCAGCTGGAGTCAGACCTGATGTCAGCTATCCGCCATCCCACAGGAATCCCCCCTCTAGTGCAGGTGCTGTCAGTTCTCCATTTCCTTGCAAGTGGGTCATTTCAAACAACAGTGGCCATAGCATCAGGGATGTCCAAGCCTATGTTTTCCAACGTGTTGTCCAGAGTGTTGTCTGCCCTGCTGAAACACATGCGGAGCTACATCATTTTCCCTCAGGTGGAGGATTTGCCTACAGTGAAAGGTGACTTCTATGCCCTGGGACAGATCCCCAACATCATAGGTGCCATTGATGGGACACATGTGGCTTTGGTACCCCCCGCAGGAGTGAACAGGTGTACAGGAACCGGAAGAGTTATCATTCCATGAATGTGCAGATGGTGTGTTTGGCAGACCAGTACATCTCCCATGTGAATGCCAAATTCCCTTTCTCAGTGCATGACGCTTACATCCTGCGGAATAGCAGCATCCCTTATGTGATGGGTCAACTCCAGAAGCACCGTGTGTGGCTATTAGGTGAGCACCTGGAAGCAAGTCAGTGGGAATGGTTGTCTGGGTCTGAGGATATCCCTACAGTTTAGTGTTTGTCTAACAGTTGCCCTCGCCATTTGCTGGTGACTCTGGTTACCCCAACCTGTCATGGCTACTGACCCCAGTGAGGAATCCCAGGACAAGGACAGAGGAACGCTACAATGAGGCCCATGGCCGAACTCAGCGGGTTATAGAGCGGACCTTCGGCCTCCTGAAGGCCAGGTTCAGGTGCCTCCATATGACAGGTGGATCCCTATTCTACTCACCAAAGAAGGTGTGCCAGGTCATCGTGGCCTGCTGTATTCTTCACAACTTTGCTTTGCGACGACGGGTGTTTTTTCTGCAGGAGGATGGTCCAGATGGAGGTGTTGTGGCAGCTGTGGAGCCTGTGGACAGTGAAAACGAGGAAGCAGAAGAAGAGGACATCGACAACAGGAACTCGTTTATATTGCAATATTTCCAGTGAGACACAGGTAAGAATACAAACCTGCCTGCTACATGTACTTTAACATTACTATCTCTCTATTGTCTGTCGTTTGAACCCAGTGTATGGTCACTGAGTTGTCACTTTCCCTTGCGATTTCACAGATGCGGGTCCCACTGTGTGACATCTGCTTTGTTTCCTCATGGACTAGAGCTGTGTGACATAGGTATGTTGACATTACATTTGAAAGAGCATTTTGCCACTGTAATTGCTAATACACTTTTTCAAAATCACAGACAGACTCCAGATTGTTTTGTGCTTTAAGGGTGTTTATTTATGTGTTCAAGATTGGGGGGGTTGTAAAATGGTGAGGGATGATGGTGGAGGAATGTCCATGGCAGAGTCCAGTCTAATAATCTCACAGGTGCATTGCCCAAATGGGTATAGGAAGTGGAGCTGGGGCAGTTTGAGGATGAACAAGGTGACAAAGTGGGACAGAAGGATGACATTCAGGGTGGCCTTATTTCTTGGCCGGGGTCTTGGCATCATTCTCTGTCTTTGTCCTGGATCTCAGGGACCGTTTGCGGGGTGGTTCTCCCTCTGCAGGGGGTGCGGTGCTGGTGTGGTGGTCCTGTGGCGGTGCCTCCTGTCCACTAGCGCCGGCGGAGGTGGTGGGCAGTTCATTGTCCAGGCTAGTGTCAGGGGCTCCTTGTTGTGCCACAGTGTCCCTCCTGTTGTTGAGGACTTCCTTCAGCACCCCAACAATGGTGTCTAGGGTGGAATTGATGGATCTGAGTTCCTCCCTGAAGCCCAAATACTGTTCCTCCTGCAGGCGCTGGGTCTCCTGAAACTTGGCCAGTACCGTTGCCATCGTCTCCTGGGAATGGTGGTAGGCTCACATGATGTTGGAGAGGGCCTCGTGGAGTGTGGGTTCCCTTGGCATGTCCTCCCCCTGTCCCACAGCAGCCCTCCCAGTTCCCCTGTGTTCCTGGGCCTCCGTCCCCTGGACCGTGTGCCCACTGCCACTGCCCCCAGGTCCCTGTTGTTGTTGGGGTGGTGGGTTAGCTTGGGTTCCCTGTAGTGGTGCACACACTGCTGATTGACATGTCCTGGGGACAGAGGTTTGGGCCCGCTGGGTGGGTGCTGTGCTGGTGTTTCCAGAGGGGGGAAGCTCTGTGGTGGCCTGTGACTGTGTCAGGGGAACCGACTGTCCAGAGGTCACCGATGGGCCGGGCTGGTCATCTAGATCCAGTTGGACAGAGCTGCTGTCATCACTGTGGGCCTCTTCTGTTGGTGGTGTGGACATGTGTGGACCCTCCTATCCGGTGACGTTGGGTAGGGGTCCTGCGGGGGTATAAAAGGATGTTTATAACATCTGTGTGTGTCATGGTGTGCAATGGGTTGGTGACCGTGTACCCCAGTGCTTGCATTCCTGTGTGGGTCTTTGTGTGATGGTGGTTTAGGGGGGTGTATGGGTATGTGCAGTGGCCATGCATTGGTGATGGGTGTCCATGCTTTGTTGTTGCATGAAGGGCTTGGTGTTAGGATGTGTGGTTTGTGATGTTGGGACATTTGTGAGGAGTTCGAGTGATGGGGGTGAGGGTGATGGTAGTGGTATGTGATAGCATGCAAGTAGGGTGGGGCATGTAATAGAAAAGATTTGACTTACCAGAGTCCATTCCTCCATCTACTCCTGCAAGGCCCTCAGGATGCAGAATAGCCAAGACTTGCTCCTCCCATGTTGTTAGTTGTGGGGGAGGAGGTGGGGGTCCTCCGCCAGTCCGCTGAACCGCAAGGTGGTGTCTTGAGACCACGGAACGCACCTTCCCCCATAGGTCGTTCCACCTCTCCCTGATGTCATCCTTATTTCTTGGGTGCGGTCCCACTGCGTTAACCCTGTCCACTATTCTGCACCATAGCTCCATCTTCCTAGCTATGGAGGTGTGCTTCACCTGTGATCCGAATAGCTGTGGCTCTACCCGGACGATTTCCTCCACCATGACCCTGAGCTCCTCCTCAGAGAACCTGGGGCGTCTTTGCCGTGCCATGCGGTGGTGTGGGTGATGTGTGGGGTGGTGTCTGTAGTGATAAGTGGGGTGATATTTAGTGGTGTGTTGTGTGAGGTGCGTGGAAGCTATGTGGGTGATGGTATTGTGCGCCTGTGGTTGCTTGGTAGTTGTTTGTAGTGTCTCTCTCTGGCCTTCTCTCTGTAATTTTGTCGTAGGGGTTTGTGGGTGATGTGGGTGTGTGTTTTATATTGTAATGGGTGTGTGGGAGTGGTGTGTGTATGTGTATCAGGTGTGTGTATTTTGAATTGTCTAATGTGGTGGTGTTTTGTAAATGTGTGTGTATTTTGAGCGTGGCGGTGTGTACCACCAATGGAATACCGCAGTTGAAAGACCGCCGCGTGGATTAGTGTGTTGTGATAGTGTGGGCGTATTTCTGTTGGCGTGACGGTGGAGGTTTTGTTATCGCCAGTTTATCACTGACCTTTGGTGTGGCGGACTTGTGTGGGTGTCTGAATTTTGGCGGATTCCGAGCAGTGGGTCATAATGACCGTGGCAGAATTCCGCTGCCGCGGCGGTGTGTTAGCGGTCTTCTGCAGGGCGGTAAGCGGCTTTTACCGCCAATGTTGTAATGACCCCCTATGTTTCTTAAATTTTTATTACAAATCTAGTTGCACCATTGAATTGGATTTTATTTTAAATAATGAAATTAGTAGTTGAACCACTTGTCTAAATTATCCCAAACCTGAGATAGCAAACATAATATGTTGCTCTGCACTACTCGGTATAACTTTGACTCCTGAGAGCCTTCATTGACTGCTTATTTTCAAATGTTTGCAATAAAACCCTTTAACTTTTCATTGAAATTTTCATTGGAAAATGTCACAAAGGGGATGGGGCTCTGCTAGAATATAGCTGAATTTCACAAGTTCTCAAGAGAGTGAGACAGAGAGAGAGAACATAGAGGACTTGAAACATGCTATGTTTCAGAGATGGATAACAAATGACCTCATGGCTTGAATGTGGACAAAGAATTGTGTACTCTTTTAGGTTGATTTTTATCATGTATTTTGCTAGACAACAGTTGCTATTGATAGAATGATTTTAGATCTCTGAGTACACTGCTATTAGACATAGCAGCCTTAGGGTAGCCCCCCCAACTTCTTGCAAGCTTCTTCCACTTTGCTGACCTCATTTTGTTGCTGCAATTAGGACTCTGTGCACTTTACCACTGTTAACCACTGCTAAAGTGTTGTTGCTCTCTCCTATAAACATTATAGTGTTCGCTTATCCTCAAATGGCACATTTAATTTGCTTACAAGTCCCTAATAATGTGGTACTATTTGTGCAAACAGCCTATAAATTAAATGCTACTAGTGGGCCTGAAGCACTGATTGTGCCACCCACTCACATTGTCCTTAACCGTGTCTCAGGCATGCAATGGCAGAGACTGTGGATGTAGTTTTACACTGCCATAGCGACCTGCCAAAATAACCCTTTTTTTGCCAGACCCAAACCTTGCCTGTTTATACATATATGTCACAGCTAACGTAGGCTTTGGACACTCCAGAGGGCAAGGTGAAATGTAGTCAAAAGACAGGACATGTACTTAAGTTTTACATGTCCTGGTAGTGAAAAACTCCCAAAGTCATGTTTTTACCACTGAAAGGCCTATCTCTCCCACAGAGAAGGATTACTTTGTTGCGACTCTGTCGTCCCATTTCTAGGGGGCGCTTTAAGGGGACTCTCGGTAGCCTGGAAATCACCTTGAACACTTATCTAGAGTCCCTTGCTGACTCCTGTTTGTTTCTCTTTTCGCCATGGTATACTTGTGTAGTACTCCATTTGCTTCCTGGGACTGCAAATCCAATAATGCACAGCCTAGTAGTCAGGAAAGCCTGGATTCTGTTTCCTATTGTTTTCTTTGGGAGAAGTCCAGTTGCTCCTTTTCACTGGACCCTCTCCTCCAGGACTTGCAAGTGTCTGAAACTACACACACACCTGAGACCTCTCCTGTGCATCCCAACTTGGATCTGCTTATAAGCAGCCATTTCCTCAAGATCCTCATCGTGCATTGGAGTTTGATTCCTTTGTGTTACAGACCCTTTGTCGGATGGTGTTCCAGTTTTGTTCCTGTTCTGTTCCAGCTTGATCCTGTTTCCTGTTTCTCTGCCCTGCTCCTGATTGTTCCAGCCAGAGTCTGATACCTATCTCTTAGCCTTGTACCTGTTTGTTTCTTCCAGAGCCTGCTCCCTGTTTCTCTGTCCTGCTCCCGCCTTGTTTCAGCCTGAACCTGCTCTCTGTTTCCCAGTCCTGTTTTCTGCTTATTCCTACACCCTGTATTCCAGCCCTGTCCTTGCCTGTTCCAGCCAGATCCTGCTCTCAGTTTCCCAGTCCTATCTCTGTTTGTTCCAGCCAGAAGTTTGCACCCAGTTTTCAAGTCCTAGACCTGCCTTTGCTTCAGCCTGAGCCTATTCCCAGTTCTTGACTCTGCCTCTAGTTTGTTCCCTTCTGTTTCCGTTTCTTCTTGGTTATTTGTGTCTGGTAAGTGTTCTATCAGTCTTCACCAGTGTATAAGTGTCCCCCTTTGTACTGGGGTTGGCTCCTGGTTTCCAGGAGGCAATTCCAGCCCCCATCCTTGTCTAGTGTTATACGTTGTCTTTCATGCCTAACAGTGACAGTGTGCTATTGCTGTTTTATCAGGAATTGCCACTGTGTTTCCAGCTGGACCCACAAGAGCGTGTCTTGTGTATGTAAGTACTATCCTTGTTTGTGCTCTAGGGTCCAGAGACAGAATCACTTATGCTGCCTCCTTTCTATGGGGCTGGCAGGGTGACTATCTGTAAGAGCAAACTGCAGAGAGGCATTGACGTTCCCTGTCACTGTGGGAGGTTCTGCGCCTTACTCTGTGTACAACCCAAGCGTGTTTGTCCACTAGTAATCTGTTTCCTGTTTGTTCACACAAGGGTTGCTCTGCTTTTGCTTTCCTGTGCCTGTCCATAGCTGTCCTATCCGTGTATGCCTTTAGCTGCTCTTCTGCCCCAGTATACTACCTCTTTAGGATATTCGGTGACCTCAAGGGGTGTCCCAACCAAAGTCCTGATCAGACCCGCCCGAATGCATGACAGAATGCACGAACCAAAAATTTCAAGCTCCCCAGGCAGTAAAGGCTCACACAGACCTAAAATGTTTTCCTGCCATGTTAAGACACCCCTTTCTAAACCTTTACATTCTCTGAAGACCTTTAAAAAAGGCCTTAGTTTAAAGGATAGACTTGTTAAAGAAAACCAAAGATTGCAAATTCAGTACTACATTGCGTGGCTTGCTGATCCATCAATGTTCAATTATTATCATATCTGTGATTATGACCCCCAATCCCTGTCTGTAGAAGAATTACAAAGAAATAATGAGTTTTTGGAGATTCTATTACCTCAAACTGGGGAGAACGTTCCTAACCATGAAAATGCTTTTGCTAACTCTGCACAAGACACTTACTCTCAAGAAAGACTGGTTAATTCCTTGCCTCGTGCTAGTGCATCCCAAATTCACGTCCTGGATTCTGCCAAAACAAAGAACCCTGACACTGTTCAAGAAGCCACACTAGGGATTCCCTGGTTTTCTGTTGAGTGCTTCAGCCCATCTAGGCCAGTTTCTCATAATTCAAAGTAAAGTGCTGACTCTTATAAAGACCTATCAGTCCCTCAGAGATTTCAAGTCAGCAGGCTAGACCCTGAATCTAAGGGATCAGTAAAGACTGTGGGATTCCTTAGTTCAACTCGAATGGCTTCTGCTACTCCCAAATTGAACGACAGTACATCAGTCTCAATTCCTAAGTGCTGTGCTGCCTCTTGTAAAGACCTATCAGTCCCTCAGAGCTTTCAAGTCAGCAGGATAGAACCTGTATCAAATGGATCAGTAAAGACTGTGGGATTCCTTAGTTCCACTCAAAAGGCTTGTGCTCTTCCCAAATTGGATGATAATACACCAGTCTCAATCCCTAAAAGCTCTGCTAAACCCTTTTCTATTCTGAGTGGGTTTGATAACAATATAGACATACACACACTAAAAGAGCAGTTTTGGCAGATTAAAGGCAGATATTGGACTTCTATGATGAATATGTTATAACATACACTAGAAATCTTGCCTGTGGGCTCTCTTCATCAATGCATATTTCACTGTTGCCAGAACCAGACATTCTGTTCATCTGTAAGGTAGAAGAAGTAACAGAGCAGCTGATGGAAAATACTGAAAGGCAATTTAAAAACCTGAAAAAAGAAAATTATCATCAGCTTTGGCTTAAAGAACAGTATGCTACCTCATGTGCCTCTCCAAAGACTACTATAGAGCAGATTTTCCCTGCCATGAATGAATGTCAAAAGACTGCTCCAGTTATAAATATATCAGCCTCTTCTTCGGACTCTCTCTCAGCTTGTAGTTTTCCAGAGAATATCCCTGTGCAGTTGACTGAATCTCTGACATCTCTAGGAGAATTGACACCTCTTGGTTCAAAGGATGAATCAGAGTCTTCCGAAGGAATTCTCTCAGCCACTCTATCAGAACAAATAAAGTCAAAGGAAGAAGACAATGTTGTTGCAGACTCCAATAGCTGCACCATAAGAAACCAAGATATAACTTTACTGGAGAGTAAGGGCAAGATGTGCAACAGTGTTGAAGAATCTGAATCTAGTGATGACAGTGGTTCCTGCCCTGCGGTGAACAAACCTGCAGATAGTGTTGTTCAAATGACACACACACCTGAATCTTCAGATTGTGGGGATACTCCTGCCCTTTCAAATGCTATCATAGAATTTGCAGATAATGAAGAGACAGTTCCTCTTTCAAGTGAATTAATGGATTTTTCGGATTGTGAAGAAATACTTGCAGTTATTAAGAATGTAGTGGACTTTTCAGAAAGTCTAAAAATCTCTTCTGTGTCAAAGCAAACCGTGGAAATTTCAAACAAGAAAGAAAGCCAGCAATCAGAAACTGAACAGCATGTCATAAGAATTGATAGCCATCTCCTAGAACAGGACACAGTTGCGGCCTCAACCACTGATCCTGACCTGCTGATCCATGCCAATGTGTATCCTGTTTCCAGCTCAACGGTTAGTGAAGAACAGATCTCTGATCTACCGGTATCTGATCTTGATGTAAATCCAGCCACACTTATGTCACCTGCTGTGTCCCTAAAATTAAAGACTCCTGAAAGCTAGCAATCTGAAACCGAAGCTCAAGTACTGAAAGATGTAATATTTCCCACTAAAACTAAAGACTTGAATTTGAATCTTGTATTCGAAGATCTGATGATAAGTACTGTACTTAGTGTTTTATTGCAAGAAACCATCATCAATTCAAAGGCAAAAGCTGAAAATTTAGATAACAATGTAAAGGCGATTTCTGAAGAGACTCCAGTTCTATTTCTTTCCAAAGAACAACCTTTCAGTGTTAACAGAGTTGAAGATCAACTACCTGTAGTAGAAATGCTCTGCAAAGAAACCATTTCTGATACCACGAATGCACCACAGATCACTTGCAATGAAGAAATCTTAGTCTTGTCTGAAGATCACCCTAAAGAATTAGATTGTGGAACTTCTACATTTTCAGTTGTTAATCCAGTTCTAAAGACTTAAAAACTCTTGTTGCTCCTGAATTTGACACTCCGAAGTCATCCAAAACTAAAGAAAATTCAGACTTTTTCATGTTTACCTTGAGAACACCAGTTACCCCGGTCTTCCAAGTCTCTATGCTTTGCAAGCCTCAGACCACATTCCATGCAAATACTGCTGCAGAAACAGACACATCCTGCTTGTCAGAACGTATTACAGACCTGACAGTTACTAATACGCCAATTATCTCCTCCAAAGAAGAAAGTTCTGAACAGGAAACTAATGTCCTAAAGACTACCGCCCTTAATGCCATTCCAGATCTCCTTGCTCCTGAATCCACTTCACCAGAAACCAACTCAATGCACTCCTCCCATATCAATCAAACAATAAATAGGAAAGACATTGGAGCCCATATGGGTATTAATACATGCTTTGCTCATTGGATGATTCATCTGTGGCAGGACTGTAAACTTATCAACCAAGGTTGGTGTTGGATTGTCTTGCATTGGCTTTTCCTCTTCAACTTTTTTCAGCCGAAGGAATGCCTTCTCTTCTTGAGCAGACTGGTGGGAGGGGGTATACTGTTACAACTCTGTCGTCCCATTTCTAAGGGGCGCTGTAAGGGGACTCTTGGTAGCCTTGGAATCACCTTGAACACTAATCTAGAGTCCCTTGCTGACTCCTGTTTGTTTCTCCTTTCGCCATGGTATACTTGTGTAGTACTACATTTGCTTCCTGGGACTGCAAATCCCATAATACACAGCCTAGTAGTCAGGAAAGCCCGGATTCTGTTTCCCATTGTTTTCTATGGGAGAAATCCAATTGCTCCTTTTCACCGGACCCTCTCCTCCAGGACTTGCAAGTGTCTGAAACTACACACACACCTGAGACCTCTCCTGTGCATCCCAGCTTGGATCTGCTTATAAGCAGCCATTTCCTCAAGATCCTCGTCGTGCATTG
Source organism: Pleurodeles waltl (assembly GCF_031143425.1). Lineage (NCBI taxonomy): Eukaryota > Metazoa > Chordata > Amphibia > Caudata > Salamandridae > Pleurodeles > Pleurodeles waltl. Next base: position 1,065,712,849 of record NC_090437.1, read on the forward strand.
GAGTTTGATTCCTTTGTGTTACAGACCCTTTGTCGGATGGTGTTCCAGTTTTGTTCCTGTTCTGTTCCAGCTTGATCCTGTTTCCTGTTTCTCTGCCCTGCTCCTGATTGTTCCAGCCAGAGTCTGCTACCTATCTCTTAGCCTTGTAACTGTTTGTTTCTTCCAGAGCCTGCTCCCTGTTTCTCTGTCCTGCTCCTGCCTTGTTTCAGCCTGAACCTTCTCTCTGCTTCCCAGTCCTGTTTTCTGCTTATTCAGGTGGGAAAGTACCATCTTGCCTGGAATGTTACCCCCATATTTCACTATACATATGTTATTTTTTTCTATGTGTCACTGGGACCCTGCCAGGCAGGGCCCCAGTGCTCATAAGTATGTGCCCTGTAACTGTGTTCCCTGTGTGATGCCTAACTGTCTCACTGAGGCTCTGCTAACCAGAACCTCAGTGGTTATGCTCTCTCTGCTTTCCAAATTTGTCACTAACAGGCTAGTGACTACATTTACCAATTCACATTGGCATACTGGTACACCCATATAATTCCCTTGTATATCGTACTAAGGTACCCAGGGTAGTGGGGTTCCAGGAGTCCCTATGGGCTGCAGCATTTCTTTTGCCACCCATAGGGAGCTCTGACAATTCTTACACAGGCCTGCCACTGCAGCCTGCGTGAAATAACATTTACCACTGCACTTAAGTAACTTATAAGTCACCTATATGTCTAACCTTCACCTGGTGAAGGTTGGGTGCAAAGTTACTTAGTGTGTGGGCACCCTGGCACTAGCCAAGGTTCCCCCACATCGTTCAGAGCAAACTCCCCGGACTTTGTGAGTGCGGGGACACCATTACACGCGTGCACTATACATAGGTCACTACCTATGTATAGCGTCACAATGGTAACTCCGAACATGGCCATGTAACATGTCTAAGATCATGGAATTGTCGACAATTCCATGATCCCCCGGGTCTCTAGCACAGAACCCGGGTACTGCCAAACTGCCTTTCTGGGGTCTCCACTGCAGCTGCTGCTGCTGCCAACCCCTCAGACAGGTTTCTGCCCTCATGGGGTCCAGGCAGCCCTGGCCCAGGAAGGCAGAACAAATGATTTCCTCTGAGAGAGGGTGTTACACCCTCTCTCTTTGGAAATAGGTGTGAAGGGCTGGGGAGGAGTAGACTCCCCCAGCCTCTGGAAATGCTTTGATGGGCACAGATGGTGCCCATCTCTGCATAAGCCAGTCTACACCGGTTCAGGGATCCTCCAGCCCTGCTCTGGCGTGAAACTAGACAAAGGAAAGGGGAGTGACCACTCCCCTGACCAGTACCTCCCAGGGGAGGTGCCCAGAGCTCCACCAGTGTGTCCCAGACCTCTGCCATCTTGGAAACAGAGGTGTTGGGGGCACACTGGGCTGCTCTGAGTGGCCAGTGCCAGCAGGTGACGTCAGAGGCTCCTTCTGATAGGCTCTTACCTCTCTTGGTAGCCAATCCTCCTTCCTTGGTAGCCAAACCTCTTTTTCTGGCTATTTAGGGTCTCTGCTTTGGGGAATTCTTTAGATAACGAATGGAAGAGCTCACCAGAGTTCCTCTGCATCTCCCTCTTCACCTTCAACCAATGGATCGACCGCTGACTGCTCCAGGACGCCTGCAAAACCGCAAAAAAGTAGCAAGACAACTACCAGCAACATTGTAGCACCTAATCCTGCCGGCTTTCTCGACTGTTTCCAGGTGGTGCATGCTCTGGGGGTAGCCTGCCTTCACCCTGCACCAGAAGCTCCGAAGAAATCTCCTGTGGGTCGACGGCATCTTCCCCCTGTTAACGCAGGCACCAAAAGTCTGCAACACTGGCCCTCTGGGTCCCCTCTCATCCTAACAAGCGTGGTCCCTGGAACACAGCAACTCTGTCCAAGTGACTCTCACAGTCCAGTGACTCTTCAGTCCAAGTTTGATGGAGGTAAGTCCTTGCCACCCCAGGCTAGACTGCAAAGCTGTGCACCGCGTGATTTGCAGCTGCTCCGGCTCCTGTGCAATCTTCCAGGATTTCCTTCATGCACAGCCAAGCCAGTGTCCCCGGCATTCCGTCCTGCATTGCACAACCTTCTGAGTTGTCCTCTGGCGTCGTGGGACTCCCTTTTGTGACTTCACATGGACTCCAGTTCACTCTTCTTCTAAGTGCCTGTTAGGGTACTTCTGCGGGAGCTGCCTGCTTCTGTGAGGGCTCCCTGAGTTGTGGGCACCCCCTCTGTCTCCTCCTCCAAGTGGCAACATCCTGGTCCCTCCTGGGCCACAGCAGCACCCAAAAACCTCTACCGTGTCCCTTGCAGCTAGCAAGGCTTGTTTGTGGTCTTTCTGCATCGGAACACCTCTGCAAGCCTCATGGCGACGTGGCACATCCATCTTCTAAAGGAGAAGTTCCTAGTCCTCTTCTTTCTTGCAGAACTCCAAGCTTCTTCCAACCGGAGGCAGCTTCCTTGCACCTTCAGCTGGCATTTCCTGGGCTCCTGCCCACTCTCGACAGTGTAGTGACTATTGGACTTGGTCCCCTTTTCTTACAGGTACTCAGGTCCGGAAATCCACTGTTGTTGCATTGCTGGTGTTTGTTCTTCCTGCAGAAACCCCCTAGCACGACTTCTGTGCTCTCTGGGAGTAGTAGGTGCATTTTACACCTACCTTTCAGGGTCTTGGGGTGGGGTATTTTTCTAACCCTCACTGTTTTCTCATAGTCCCAGCGACCCTCTACAAGCTCACATAGGTCTGGGGTCCATTCGTGGTTCGCATTCTACTTTTGGAGTATATGGTTTGTGTTGCCCCTATACCAATGTGCTCCTATTGCAACCTATTGTTATTCTACACTGTTTGCATTACTTTTCTTGCTATTACTTACCTAATTTTGGTTTGTGTACATATAACTTGTGTATATATCTTATCCTCTTACTGAGGGTACTCACTGAGATACTTTTGGCATATTGTCATAAAAATAAAGTACCTTTATTTTTAGTAACTCTGTGTATTGTGTTTTCTTATGATATTGTGCATATGATACAAGTGGTGTAGTAGGAGCTTTACATGTCTCCTAGTTCAGCCTAAGCTGCTTTGCCATAGCTACCTTCTATCAGTCTAAGCTGCTAGAAACACCTCTTCTACACTGATAAGGGATAACTGGACTTGGCACAAGGTGTAAGTACCTCTGGTACCCACTACAAGCCAGGCCAGCTTCCTACAATTCCTACACCCTGTATTCCAGCCCTGTCCTTGCCTGTTCCAGCCAGAGCCTGCTCTCAGTTTCCCATCCTATCTCTGTTTGTTCCAGCCAGAAGTTTGCGCCCAGTTTTCAAGTCCTACTCCTGCCTTTGCTTCAGCCTGAGCCTGTTCCCAGTTCTTGACTCTGCCTTTAGTTTGTTCCCTTCTGTTTCCGTTTCTTCTTGGTTTTTTGTGTCTGGTAAGTGTTCTATCAGTCTTCACCAGTGTATACGTGTCCCCCTTTGTACTGGGGTTGGCTCCTGGTTTCCAGGAGGCAATTCCAGCCCCCATCCTTGTCTAGTGTTATACGTTGTCTTTCGTGCCTAACAGTGGCAGTGTGCTATTGCTGTTTTATCAGGAATTGCCACTGTGTTTCCAGCTGGACCCACAAGAGCGTGTCTTGTGTATGTAAGTACTATCCTTGTTTGTGCTTTAGGTCCAGAGACAGAATCACTTCTGCTGCTTCCTTTCTATGGGGCTGGCAGGGTGACTATCTGTAAGAGCAAACTACAGAGAGGCATTGACATTCCCTGTCACTGTGGGAGGTTCTGCGCCTTACTCTGTGTACAACCCAAGCGTGTTTGTCCACTAGTAATCTGTTTTCTGTTTGTTCACACAAGGGTTGCTCTGTTTTTGCTTTCCTGTGCCTGTCCATAGCTGTCCTTTCCGTGTATGCCTTTAGCTGCTCTTCTGCCCCAGTATATTTCCTCTTTAGGATATTCGGTGACCTCAAGGGGTGTCCCAACCAAAGTCCTGATCAGATCTGCCCGAATCCATGACATACTTTGTTACATTACGTAAATGTACTTCCCAATTGTGAAGAGATAGGCTATTCAAGTTTAGTGTCATGGGAATCATAATTACAAAAAAATCCCAACTTTTGGTGTAGTCAGATTTTAAAATGCAATCCCGAAAATGTCACTTTTTGAAAGGTGGCATGTTTCTTGCTTTAGCCACTTGGTTCTTGCTGTCTGTCTTAGATCATATGTCTGGGGTGGGTGAAAGCTTGGCTTTGTATATTCCTTCTAGCCTGCCACACACATTGGTAGCTTAGGTGTGACTTTTTGGGCCATTCTAGCAGGATGGGAGGGAGGAGTTGGGCCCAGCCGCACTTACACCTACATAGACTGTGTCCTGTCCACATGAAAAAGGCTGCATTTTGTGAGTGTAGAACCAGGACAGGTAGTCTGCCAGGAGGAAGGACAGCTGTGCTGCTACAAAGACCTCCACATTGCTGGACTGCTACTCTGCTGGACTCCTGCCCTGCTGTACTGACTGACCTGCTTCCCTCTGCTGAGGTGAGAGGGACTGGACCTGCATCACTTGAAAACAGGAATCACTTGAACCCAGGACTCATAGTAATTCCAAGGGCCAGTTGGCTAGCCTCATGATCACGTTTCAGGGTCATAAAAGACTTCCAACCACCTGCTTCTGCACCTGGACTCTGCCAGCTGTGAGTCTATTGTGTTAAGACATTCCACCCTAGTCCTGTACCCTTGGGTGTGGGCCTAAAGTGATTGCCAGCTGAACTGACACATCCTCTCTACTGAGTGATTCATCCCAGAGAAGAATGTTGGCTGGGCAGCACATTACTGATCAGAACCAACACATCGCCACTGCTATGTAGATTGGACCCATCGCAAAAGACGTGCATCTCTGTTGCACCCCTCTATCTGTGGTTTAATGCATCACCTTCAGAACAGCTGCTGCACAATGTTTTTGCTGGAGTAAACTCCTCTCATCTCCTGTTGACAACAGCCTCATTATAAATGCTGAAACTCTGTATCACAGCTTCACTGCTCATTGGAATCAATGCAATGCCTTGTTGGCACAACCCAGCCTCGACACCAGCCTTTGCATTCCAGGCCCTATCAAATGAATCAACAATGTAAATGCAACCTCATCACGTCCTGGAGCTGAAGCACTGCCTCAGCTGCATGACATGTCTTTAATGCAGCAATGGTCCACAACCAGGATTTATGGTGCATTGTTACAGCTGGCCTAACTGGATCCTTGTAGGAGACCCACACTCCATCAATGTGGGCCTGACCCATGACTTTGTCTCAATCCATCACAACCAGATTTTTCCAATAGTGCTTCTTGGCACTATTTTTAATTAAACATTTGAAATTCAAGATCTCCATTTCTACTTATTGGATTTTTGTTATTTTGTTCTTGTTGTATTTATTTTTCTCACCTGATGTGGGATATTTTTGTGTAGTGTTTTCACAGTTTTACTGTTTGAAACTTTGCACAGATACTTTACTCTTTGCCTTTCAGTTATTCCTGACTGTTCTGTGCCAAGCTAACAGACGGTGCGCACAAGGTAATTTAGAGTATGCTTGTGCCTTACATTGACTAGGATTGTGCTTGCTGCTTGACCAGGGTTTATACCCCAGTCAACCAACAACCCAATTTCTAACAGCTGGTTCAAGTAGAGAGAGTTTTTCAATAGATTAATACAACACAATATACTTGAAAAGCAATAATCTTTTGGTAACGAGCTGAGTGATTGTTTATATTGATTTAATTTGGATGGCACATACACATGAACAATATTCTTGTGGACACAGCCCACTGAGGCAGAATGGCTTGAGCCAAACAGGTGTATTCAATCATCTAATGAAATATGTTGTCATGAAGTGGAATTTATTTCAATGAACTTGGATGGCAATGAAAGCAACAATAATTTGGCTGAGCACAATTTTTCTTTTGAATCTTTTTTCTATGACGTAACTAAAATTCAATTTGAATGAGATGAATGTTGAATGTCTATTATGAAGTTTACATAGGTTGTTTTGTCTTGATATTATTTGATATGTTTTCTTTTGCATTAATTTGATGTACCGAGTCTATATGGTAAATCCAACATTTACAAGATTGGGGCTATTTTCTTGAACTCTCATTATGAGTAGTTTGTTTATGTTAACCATAAGGAGCTATTACTGAATGTATCAACAATGATACGTATATCATCATCAAGGGTGTGCAAAGGAAAAACATTTATGTGCTTCAGCCGCATTAAAAATGAAAATGTAGATGCAGCAAGTGACAGTCTCATTCCTAAGGGGGAAAAAGTAAGTTACATGCAAGTGAGTGCATGGTGTGCCATGTACCACGAACGGCCTGGAGCACATGGCAACCACAAATTCAGAGGTTGGCCATTGGTGGGGGTATATGATTGTAATAACATTTTACTTTACATTGAAAAAAAACAAGAAATTCACTGAAAAAAACAATTTAAATTAATGCTATAGTTAGATGAAATGTTCAGTAAAATCATAGGCCCTCATTACGACCTTGGTGGGCGGCTGAAGCCGCCTGCCAAGATCTGACCGCCGGCCGGCCGCCAATGCGGCCACACTCCCGCTGCGGCCATCAGGAGATTCCCGCAGGACCGGCGGGCAGAAACCTGGTTTCCGCCTGCCGGCCCAGCGGGGATCTCGGCCGCAACACAGGAGCCGGCTCCAAATGGAGCCGGCGATGTTGCGGCCGTGCGACGGGTGCAGTTGCACCCATCGCGCTTTTCACTGTCTGCATGGCAGACAGTAAAAAGCTGCACGGGCTGGTGTCAGGGGGCCCCTACACTGCCCATGCCAGTGGCATGGGCAGTTCAGGGGCCCCCAGGGGCACCACGACTCCCCGTACCGCCAGCCTTTTCCAGGCAGTTCAAATAGCCAGGAAAAGGCTGGCGGTAGGGGGACTCGTAATCCCCTGGGCAGCCCTGCAAGCAGTGCTGCCCTGACGGATTAAAACCGACGGGACCAACGTGGCGGTAAACCGCCGGTCCCGACGGTGCGACCACGGCGCTTCCGCCACGGTCATAATCCCCGTGGAAACACCGTCAGCCTGTTGGCGGTGCTTCCATCGAAACAGCCCTGGTGGTCTTGGACCGCCAGGGTTGTAATGACCCCCATGATGTTTTAAACTAAAAAAACACAGAAAACAACCAGTTATAGATATGGTAACCGGAGGTAACAATAACTCGTGCCCTGAGGTAACTATAAGTCACGTCCCCAACATGCACAGGATTTTCATCAATACTTTCATTGCAAATGTTGCAGTGATATTGTAAATGTTGTCATAGAAGATGTCATGAGTGATGTAATATGTGGGTAATTAGGAGTGCATGGTGAAGGAGTTAGGTATAGCTACCTTAGAACGTGAATTAAGAGTTATATTGTTACTGAGCATTTCACCAACTATAACATTAGTTTATCCTTTTCAGTGAAATTCTAGTTTTTTTTTATAAGTAAAGCAATATTTTATTACCATACATAGGCAGCCAACCCCACACCACAAGGTTGGCCATTGAGTTTGGCCTGTGTCCAGGCCCTGTGCCCAACCCCCTCAAAAGCAACCAACCACACGCTGAGCACAGTCTTTGGCTGTGGCAGTGTGGCTTGGCCAAAGGTTGGCCCGCAGCCAGGCCCTGTGGACAAACTACCCAAACGCAGTCATCTCCTCCTGTGCGCAGCCAACCCCATGCTATGCACAGCCTTTGGCAACATGGTGTAGGGTTTGCCTTCAGGCCTCAAGGACCACATCTCCCATGGACAAAACATATATTAGAGGAGGAGAGTGTGCAGCCACACTACCCAAGCCTTAACAGGCCCTGGGTAGCCCATCCCATAGTAAAACATTGAACAAGAGAAGGTAAGGGGGCCGCATACCCTAGCCAGAGCCTTAATTGGTCCCAGAGACCCTATCCCCCGGTACCAAATTGTAAGGAGAGGGTTCATGCAACCCCCTTCCCTGAATGTTAATAAGTCTTGGAGGCCTCATCCTCTGGGGCCAAATACAATAATAAAAAGGGGAGGGGGAAACACAGCCTCTTCCTCGTTCCTTATCAGGCCCTGGAGACCGCACTCCCCTATGCTATTTGTTACTCTAAAGGGGAGGGAGGCTGCATGGACCTCCCTTCTTGAGCCTTCTCGGGCCTTGCGGATCCCATATCCCAAGACCAAAAAAACCCTCAACCTCAGCCAGCTCCCTGCATGGTGCAGCAGTCAACATTGCTCCCACCCGGAAGTAGCAGCTACTTACGCTGCTCCCTCTGGGTGGGAGCAAAATGAGTTCTGTTTCCCTGCCCACATCAGTGCCAGCAGGGAAACAGAACCCAAAATCTGCTCCCTTCTAGTGGGAGCATTTTAAAATCTCTGCTGGCCAGGAGCAAACTTAGGATTGCAAGTACATCAAAATATGAATGAGGAAAAACAGGTCTGCTCAACTGGAAAATATATTGGGTATTAGTATCTCCAAGAGCAATGTCTCCTTAATTATTACTGTGGCCTGCCAAAATAACACAGCTGATCAGAGGCAGCAAGCAATCTGCAGCCTGGTGAGGTCTCAAAGATCCCGTGCCAAGGACCAATCAATCACCAAGTCTGTGTCATTGTGAAGTGCAGGCAATCAGGCAATGATATCATTAAGCAGACTAGTTTTATTAATTAGAAAACATTTGTTTTCGGAATGCATTTTCTATTTATGACCTGTTGTTTAACTATTACACATTAGGGACCATTCTTTCTTGAAAACGTTACCAAAATACACTCATGGCATAGAAATTTAAATGTCAACTTTGGACTGCTGAATCACTGTACCATTCACTAGTACAAGAGGCAAACTTGACTCCAGGCCTACCACTGTAGCCTGGCTGCTGCAGTTTCAAAACTGAAATGTGGTCTGTGAAAGTGACTAAGACCCTCATTACAACATTGGCGGTAAATGCCGCCTACCGCCGTGCTGACGGCCACCAACATACCATATCTGCGGTGGTATACTGCTACGGGTATTATGACCCACACATAGAAATCCACCACTATACAGACACACACACAAGTTCGCCAGACCAAAGGTCAGTGATAAATTGGCAGTACCAAAACCCACACTGTTAAATACGCCCACAGTATCAGGACCCACGAATCACCACAGTGGTCTTTCATCCGCGGTACACCATTGGCGGTACAAACCGCTGGGCTCAAAAAACACACACACTAACAAAACTGCACCACATTGGACAATTCAAACTATACACACCTGCCACACATACACACACCACACCCACACTCCCACACCACTATAAAACACTCTCCCACATTACCCACAACCGTTTAAAAAAAAAAAAAGATTGCCAACTGAGAGAGAGACAAGCCAGGAGCACCCACTCAATCTGAGCCACAGAACACCATCACCCATACACCAACCATGCACCTCACAGCACACACCCCAACACAGCATACCACACACCCTCACACATACCACTCACACCACATCCATGGCACCCCAAAGACACCCCAGGTTTTCAGAGGACGGGCTAAGGGTCATGGTGGAGGAAATCATCCGGGTAGAGCCACAGCTATTCGGATCACAGGTGCAGCAGACATCCATTGCAAGGAAGATGGAGCAATGGCGGAGAGTTGTGGACAGGGTCAATGCCGTGGGACAGCATTGGGGAAGGTGCGTTCTGTGGTTGCAAGACACCAGGTAGCCGTACAGAGAACTGGCGGTGGATCACCACCTCCTCCCCCACAACTAACAATATGGGATGAGCAAGTCTTGGCGATCACGCATCCTGAGGGCCTTGCAGGAGTAGCAGGAGGACTGGACTCTGGTAAGTCAAATCTTTACCTGCATGCCAACCCAAACTCCTACCCTTACCCTCACCCCCATCACTCCACCACCTCACATATACCCCACTATCACAGTCCACCCATAACAAAACCAAGCCCTGCATGCCACACCAATGCATGGACACCCATCACAGACCTGCATGGACACCCATCACTAAAGCATGCACATTAGAGGGAATCACCTAGCCCACAAAATCACAACTCACACAAGGCAAAGCTGACAGGGCAATCACAACCATACAGGGAAACACACCCATCCACAAGATGGCACATGCAGATACAATAGCACTGCATTTACATCCCCACTGGACCCCCACTCAACGTCACTGGAGAGGAGGTGCCACCAACATCCAGTCCCCCCCTAGAAGAGGCCCATAGTGATGACAGCAGCTCTGCACACCTGGATCACGATGACCAACCTGCCCCATCAGGGACCTCTGGACAGTCGGTGACCCAGCCACATTCCCAAACCACCACAGAGCTCCCCCTCAGGAAACACCACCACAGCACCCACCCAGCGGGCCCATACCTCTGTCCACAGGACACGTTAAATAGCAGTGTGTCCACCACTTCAGGGAACCCAGGCAACTCCAAAAACACAGGACGATCAGGGACCTGGGGTCAGTGGCAGTGGGCACACGGTTCAGGGGACAGAGGCACAGGACAACAGGGAAGCTGGAAGGACTACTGTGCAACAGGGTGAGGACAGGCTTAGGGAACCGACTCTCCACGAGGCACTCACCAACAGCAAAAGAAGAATCACCACACAAAAGGTCCTTGCGATCCAAGCAGAAGCCAGAGAACATTGCCAAGACCCCTGCCAGGAAATACGACTCCACTGAATGTCACCCTTCTGTCCCACTCTGTCACCCTGTCCACCCTGAACTGCCATTGCTCCAGTTCCTATGCCCCCTTGGACAATGCACCTGTGATACAAAGACACTGGACCTTCCTCCACCATCACCCCAACCCATTACACACCCCCTCCACCTCTTAGTCCTTAAATAAACACCCTTGGAACAAATACAACTATGGAGTCTTTCAATTGATTGAATTACGTATTAATTTAACAAGCTGTAAACATTTCAAATCATATGTACAGTACTACATACATTGGTATGAACTGTAGTGGGCAGCACTAACACACTTGGAAGCCAGAGTGGGCCACAGAGATCTGAAAATAGAGATGCCAAAGGGTACAGTAAGTGGCTATAGACATAGGGAAATCAGGCTGCCATGAACAATGTCTAACACAAAACTGCAATGGAAAGTGAAGTTACAGTGTCTTACCTGTGTGTCACTGGAGGTACTGTTATATGAGTGAGTTTCTGCTGTCCACATCTTCTTCCTCTGCCTCCTCTTCCTCACTGTCCACAGCCTCCACCGCTGCCACAAGACCATCTCCAGGCTCATCTTCCAGCAGAAAAGGCACCCAGCGTCTCAAGGCCAGGTTGTGCAACATGAAACATGCAATGATGATCTGGCACACCTTCTTGGGTGAGTAGCACAGGGATCCACCTGTCAAATGGATGCACCGGAACCTGGCCTTCAGGAGGCCAAAGGTTCTTTCAATGATCCTCCTTGTTCTCCCATGTGCCTCATTGTAATGTTCCCCTGCCCTTGTCCTGGGATTCCTCACAGGGGTCAGTAGCCATGAGAGGCTAGGGTAACCAGAGTCACCTGCAAATATTCAAGGGATACCTGTTAGACATACACTCACCCTTAGGAACAACCCCACACCCATATACCTACATCAACTGGGTGGAGACCATGGGCTCACCTATTAGCCACACATGGTGCCTCTGGAGTTGAAACATCACATATGGAATGTTGCTATTCCTCAAGATAAAGGCATCATGCACAGAGCCAGGATACTTGGCATTCACATGGGAGATGTACTGGTCCGCTAAACACACCATCTGCACATTCAGAGAGTGAAAGTTTTTTCTATTCCTGAACACTTGTTCATTCCCCTGGGGAGGGGACAAATGCTATATGTGTACCATCAATGGCACCAATGATGTTGGGGATATGTCCCAGGGCATAGAAGTCAGCTTTCACTGTGGCCAAATCCTCCACCTGGGGGAATACGATGTAGCTGTGCATGTGTTTCAGCAGGGCAGACAACACTCTGGTCAACACGTTTGAGAACATAGGCTGTGACACCCCTGATGACATGGCCACTGTCACTTGGAAGGAACTACTTGCCAGGAAATGGAGCACTGACAGGACCTGCACTAGAGGGGGGGATACCTGTGGGGTGGCGGATAGCTGAAATCAGGTCTGGCTCCAATTGGGCACACAGTTCTTGGCTTGTGGCCCTATCAAGTCCGTAGGTTAGGATAATGTGTCTGTCCTCCATTGTCGCCAGGTCCACCAGGGGTCTGTACAAGGGAGGATGTCTCCATCTCATATTTCTCCTCAGCAGTTGAAGTCTAGGGCGAAAAACGGTGAGCAGAGGGACATATTCATACATCTATTGAATTAATGATGCATCTCTTCCTTTACAGAAACAGTATGTGAATTTGAGAGTCAGTTGGTGTGCCAATGTCTGCACTGACGCAGTTAGGTGCCATGCCCTGTGCCCCCCTGAAATGGCAGCTGCCTGACCTCTGTGGAGAGACAGGTGGAAATGAGGTAATTCTGCTGCTGTTGTGCACCGTAGCGGTCGGCGGTCGACGACTGCCATGCAACTTCGCATTGGTTAACATTGGGCCCTATGGGTTCCAGGAGCCAATGGTGATGTACGCCGGCAGTGACGGTACGCACTGCCGCGAACGTGACTGCCATTTTCTATCTGTTCACTCACTTGCTACCTGACCTTCAGCAGGAGATGACCTGCACTGCAAGTGCTGCTGTGACCTGTGTCTGGAAGCGACAATGGCTCAAGTGTCTGGGGAACGGGCCCCTGCTGTCACTGAGGAGGAGTTGGAGAGACTGGTGGATAGGGTCCTACCCCAGTACACTTTACTCTATGGTCCTCCAGACAAACAGGTGAGTACACTGTGAGCATGATGTGTGGGCCATGAATGTATGGAGTGCTGTGTGTGTCAGCCTTATGTGGGGGGGGGCTGAAGGGTCCTGTGCAGAGTGCTGCATGTACGGTGGTCAATGTCTGTGCGTAAGGGGATGGGAGGGGTATGGTGGGCCATGAGTGTGCCGGGCCAGACAGTATGACTAATCCTTTTTCTGCTGTGTTTTCCTTGCAGGTCAGTGCCCATCAGAAAAAGGGTATTTGGCGTGCCATCGCCGAGGAGGTGCGGACCCTGGTGGTCTTTGACAGGCAGAGCACCCACTGCCGCAAATGGTGGGAGGACCTGCACCGCTGGGCAAGGAAGACGGCGGAGGCCCAGCTGGGGCTGGACTCCCAACGAGGAAGGGGTGCCCTTCGTACCCTGACCCCCTTGATGTTCCACATCTTGGCGGTGGCCTATCCGGAGTTGGATGGGCACTTGAAGGCATCACAGCAGCCACAAGGGGGTGAGTACAGATTCAGCTTCCTGACTGTGCGCGCATTAAAGTTATACCTGGGCGGGGATGTGGGCTGCCCCTAGGCCAGGAGTGAACATGCAGGGTAGGTCCCTTGTTAGGCAGGCTCTGAAGCACTCCAACCCCAACAGTGTTAGTGGCCATCTACTACTGGACAGGGTCCTGTGGGTTTCAGGTGTGCAGCTAATGGCTTTAGGTATTGTACCGCATGGGCTGGTGACTAGCTGTGTAACTGGTAGTGCATGGCATAGTGCATAGGGCCACTGTGTGTTGTGTACGCCAACGGTAGTGGTGTTGCTGGCATTGACCAAGTGCATCCTCTGTCTCTACCCCCCCTTTTTGTTTTGTTACCCTGTCCTTGTGTGCATTAGCGTCATCTGGCGGAGGAGCAGAGGCACCAGCAACAGAGTAAGCTGCATCCCTCATGGGCCTGGAGGCCGAATCCACCGACGGTGAGGGCACCAGTGGGACGGAGGGCGAGAGGAGCACCACGATGGAGACAGGAGGGGACACTACCGACAGCGACTCCTCCTCCGATGGAAGCTCTATGGCGGTGATTGACACCTCTGTGCCCACCCCAACAACAGGTACAGCCGCCACCCCCGTACTAGCACTGCCCTCCCAGCAGCCCCTCAGAGTGTTTCCCGTGCCCGCTCTCCCAGGAGGGTGGGCATCTCCTTTGCCCCAGGCACCTCAGGCACTGCTCCAGTCAGCCCTACTGCCCTCAGTGAGGATGCTATTGACCTCCTGAGATTCCTCACTGTTGGGCAGGCAACCATAGTGAATGCCATCCAGGGTGTAGAGAGGCATTTGCAACAAACAAATGCATACCTGGAGGGCATTCACTCTGGCGTGGAGGCCTGACAGAGAGCATTTCAGGCTCTAGCCTACACACTGATGGCAGCCATTGTCCCTGTCTCCAGCCTCCCCCCTTCACCTTCCTCTACCCAGTCCTAATCCCCTGATCCCCAGCCTATCCCAAGCACGCCTTCAGACCAGCAATCATCCAAATCAACACACAGAAATGGCTCAGGCAAACACAAGCACCACACTTCATCTCACAGGCACTCACACAAGCACCATCCCCATGCAGACACACCAACATCCACTGCCTCCACTGGGTCCCCCTCCTCCTCCTCATCCACCTCCCTCCCAGTAGCGTCTCCACTCACACTCGCATGCACTACATCCTCATCCACTACCTCTATCACAAGCACGCCTATCACTACACACCCCTCACTGGCAGTCACCACCCCACATCCATGCACACATCCCCTGTGTCTGTGACACCTCCTCCCAAAGTACACAAACGCAAGCACACACCCACCCAACAGCCATCCACCTCACAACAGCATCCAGCTCATGCACCTGCACCCAAACACAGCAGACGGACACCTCCTACACCCACTCTCTCTTCCTCCACTCCCAAACCTTCACCCTCTTCACGCCCCAATGTCCCTAAGAAGCTTTTCCTAGCCAACATTGACCTGTTCCCTACCCCTCCCCCCGTCCTTCACCTCAGGCCAGAACCCAGCCCAGCACCTCTGCCACCAAGTCCACGTCCACCGTGGTTTCTGCAGCTGTCAGAGGCTGTAAGGGGGTACCCGTCATTCCAGCCAGTGCGCCACCAACTCCTGCCAAGGCCAAGAAGATTACGCCACCTGGCAAGGTCAAGAAGGGGACAGCATCTAGCAAGGAGAAGGAGCCACAACTACCCAGCAAGGCCACGTCAAAGACTCCAGCTGGCAGACCCAAGGTGGCACCACCATCTGCCAAGGACAGGAAGGGGCACAGAACAACAGCCAAGGCACTTCAGCCGTCCGAGCCTGCAGGTGAAGTCCTTGTGGCTACCAGCACAATCTCAAGCACCACCACCTGCACCGCTGCAAGCACCGCCTCAAGAACCACCACCTACAGCGCCGCAAGCTCCACTACTGTCAGCAGCAGCAGCCCCAGTGGGCAGCCGTGCGAGGCTGCAGGGGAAGGGCTGGAGCCTCCCCTCACTACTGGCAGCACCGGCACCTGTACCGTGGCCAGCACTGCCACCAGCACTGCTGCAAGCACCGCCACCTGCACCGCTGAAAGTAGCACCTCTGCCTGCAGCAGTAGCCCCAGTGGGCCGCTGCCCGAGGCTGCAGGGGAAGGGCTGGAGCCTCCCCCCCACCACTGGCAGCACCCCCACCAGCACCGGCACTACCACCACTGTGCAGCCATAGCCGCCGGGGGATGGACTGTAGTCCTGCCTCCATGGAGTATCATGCATCCTGGCCACTGCAAATCTCGTGGCTCTGACACCCAGATGAGGGACTGTGACCTGGCACAAAACCCCCTCCGGAACCAGTGAAAGAAGGCATCCACTCACCCTATCCCTGGCAGGATGAAGCACACTGGGCACCAAGCCCCCTCCAGAACCAGTGGAAGAAGGCATCCACTCACCCTATCCTTGGCAGGATTAAGCACACTGAGCAAAAAGCCCCCTTCAGACCAGTGGAAGAAGGCATCCACTCACCCTATCCTTGGCAGGATGAAGCACACTGGGCACCAAGCCCCCTCCAGAACCAGTGGAAGAAGGCATCCACTCAACCTATCCTTGGCAGGAGCCCCCTCCAGAACCAGTGGAAAAAGGCATCCACTCACCCTATCCTTGGCAGGATGAAGCACACTGGGCACTAAGCCCCCTCCAGAACCAGTGTAGGAGACACCCACTAGAGAGACTGTGGCTTTGCACTCCCCAGGACCAAGCAGTGGGCAAAGCACCCACCTGAGAGACTGTGGCCTTGCACTCCCCAGGAGCAAGCAGTGGGCAAACCACCCACTAGAGAGACTGTGGCCTTGCACTCCCCAGGACCAAGCAGTGGGCATGGAGCCCCCTCCTGGAGAAGTGGCGTTGTACCATCTTCTGGCTGAGGTGCCCCCCCTTCCCCATCCCCCTGAGGTGCATGTGTGTTTTCAACCTGATGCCCCTACAGTGTTCTCTCCATATTGAGTCAGGGTCAAGTGCAGGCTTGGCCTATGTGTTTTGGCCCAGTGAGCCACAGACATTTTGAGTGGACATTGTCCCGCCTTTTGTAAATATTGTATTTTGTAAATACTAAACGTATTTATGACTATTTCTAATATAACACTTATTTGACTCAATTCCTTTTATCCTTGCGTTATTCCTGAGGGTTATGGGGTACATATGTAATGTTGGTGCATGTGTTTGTGTGTATGGTGTTGGGGGTGAGGGTGAGGGTGGGGGTGTTGCGTGTTGCGTGTGTGTGCCACTCTCTTTTTCCTCCCCTGTGTGCTAGGTGCAGTACTCACTGTGGTCGTCGTCGCTGGTACTCCTGGTATATGAGCAGATACACCAGCATGGGAAAGACGCGCAGCTCGGGCTCCATGGCATCCTGGTTCTTCCTTGAGTGTCGAGAGGTGAGTCGATTCCATTCAGAACACTGTTTCTGCCGTGCTTTTGATGGCGTTGGCACCACCCTGGAAAAGGTGGCGGATTGGCCTCTCATTATACAGTGGGCGGTACATTGTCTTCCGCCTGGCTGTTGGCGGTTACCGCTGCAGTGCTTTTTGCTACTGCCATGGCGGTCGGAGTGTTAAAGTGGCTGCCTGTGTTGGCAGTTCCCGCCGTGGTCATGATTTTTTTTTTTTTTACCGCCGGCCTGTTGGCGGTGCTACCGCCGCTTTAACACCGACCGCCAGGGTTGTAATGAGGCCCTAAATTTGACAGAAAAAAACTTCCATTTGAAATATTAAAGTCACCAATAGGTACGTCTTGCCCACAAAGTAGGGTGCATGGTAATTTAAAAGTAAGATATGTAAGAAGTTAAAGTTAACATGTCCTGACAGTGACTTAGCACCAATCAGCTATTTTCACTGTAGAAAGGCTATCTGGCACACAGGGAGACACCAGGGAGAAATATTAAATATTAATTCTACTATCTCAGGTTAGGGACTAGTAAAAATATGATTAAACATATATTTATAATATTTAATTAAAACCCAAAATACTGGCAGTGTCATATTTTTGAAAAATGTTAAGTAAAAATTACCTTTATCTGATAAATAAACATTTTGGGGTCCAATGGCATCTACAATCAATCATTACACCCACACTAATTATCTTTATAAATGTTTTTCCTTTGTTCAGATGACTGAGAGTGACCATGACCCCCAAAAGAAATGTATAAACATCAAAGTAGATCAGTTGGAAACTCGGACCACAGCAAACAGTAACAACATGATTGCTGTTAATGGCAAGAAGCTTAAATGGAAAAGCATCATGAAAAAGAAAGCTTCTAATTTGTGTGGAACACTACAGCTGCGATGTTCAACCTTTAAAAATAAACTTCTCAATTTCAAGACTAGTGACGATTTGTTGATCACTTGGAAGTATATATTAGAATCCACTTGATCTGTTTTAATAACAATGGGGGCCATTACGACTTTGGCGGTCCCAGGAATGCCATGTTAGTGGCGGCTCTGTGTGTGACTCTTAATATGGTGGTTGCTTTACCACCACCATGGTGGTCTTTTGGTGGCCGCCTCTGTGGCTATCCGCCAGTCATAATGAGGCCCAAAGTTACCAAAGGCACAACAAAATAGTCCTCAACCACCCAGAATCCATCAACTAAATGAGGGAAAGAGGGTCTACCGTAAGACATTGTGACTCACTTTAAAATTATCACCATCCTATGATTGTGACGCAATAATTAAAAATGTGAAGATTGCATTCAAGAAGAAAAATAAACAAATAAAACCGGATGGTCAGGAAAACGCCTGACCAAGTTGTTGTATGCCATCTCGACCTGTAACAAAAGAGCCTTCTGGACTTTGGTTGGTCAAGGCTTAGGATCGTACAAGTGCCCTAACAACATGTTTCTATCAAATGATCAGTGGGAAACACATATGAAGTCCTTGTATAAATCTACCATCAGTGCCTCATTCAATTTTCCAAGTGACATTGCAACACAATCTATTATCACTATGGAGGGCATATCACAATTAATGAGAAGCTCTCACTCCTCTAAAACTGCTGGTCTCAATGGGATAACAATTGATCTGGTCAAACTAGACATTGGCTTTTGGAGTTCACTCCTGGAACAGCTATTGTCTCATGTAATTAAGTCTGGGCAAATTCCATCATCTTGGAAAGGTACAGCAGCTCATCTTATTTACAAGATTCTCCCTAAGCAAGAGCCAACCAGCTATAACATTACTAATCCTAGATTTTCAAGGGAAGCTATTTGCCAAGCACCTACTGCATAATTGAAAGAATTGAGTGGAGGATCAGTTGTTAGCAACATTAATACAAATGGGATTCCCCTCTGGTGGTTCCACTGTTGAAAATATTATGGCTTGGAATCTACTTGTGAAAACAAAAAATCCTTAGCAAAGAAATCACCATTATATGCCTGCTTTGTGGACTACTCCTCTGCATTCAACAAAGTGAATTGGTACAGGTTATGGGCTAAGCTTACGAACTGGACAATCGATCCCTGTCTGCTGCACTTTCTTATTCAACTGCACACTGATACATGGCTGCAGGTAAAGTTAACCACTGACAATACTGTGACACCTAAACTCTGTATGGGAATGGCCTTAAACAAGGTCGTATTTTGGCACCTTTATTGTTTTCTTTGTATATTGCAGACTGAATAGAGAAGTTGGAGTCAGACCAGGCTTGTCCACCCAAGTTGGGAGAAGCTAAGATATCATACTTGGTTTACGTTGATGATTTGTTGACATTCTCTCGGAAGCGATTAGGCCTTCAACATCAGTTAAACAAACTAAATAAATTGAACTTGTAGAATGGACTAATTACCAATGTATCAAAAACAAAAATCTTGATTTTTGGAAAGAAACCTAAGTTTGTGAGATGGGTCCTTGAGATACTATGATTGAAATAGTCAAACAATACAACTATCTTGGAATCACATTTCACAAAAATACATCATGGTCTAAGCATCAGGAAGCTCAAATCTGGCAAATTTGTTTAGCGGTAAAGCAATTAAACCATAATTGAAAGCATTAAACATGAAACTTATCCCATGCTTGTTACATGTGTGTCTAGAGCTAAATCAAAAGACCATTTCCAGCCTTGACAAAACTTTTATGTAATGTGTCCATAACCTCCTTCATCTCCGTATGGCTACTCCTCACTGTGTTATCAGGCTAGAACAAAGGGCCTCATTATGAGTTAGGCGGTCCGCACTACAGATGGTCAACCACCACATTGCAACTTAGGTGGGTGAACCTGCCAGGGATCCACCGCCACAGCCAGGAATGTAGTTCCTGATGGAAAGATGGTGGTCTGAGTTGTGCTCAGCCACAGAGGCGCTGAACTTGGCTCCACCGTTCTTATTACAACTCAGCTTTCTGCAAGCCTTTCCATGGCAGTCACCCAGCCATGGAAAGGCTGGCAGAAAGCTAGTGCCCGGGGCCCCAGGGAGCTTGTGCACTTCCCATGCACTTGACATGGGTAGTGCAGGGGCCCTCCTGCCCTGCTCCTTTATAATACACACAGGAAGTGTGCATTCATAGGGTGCCGTAGTGCTACTTTATTGGCTTCATCTCCCTCACAGGAGCCAAAACCAATACTGTAGCACTGTTCTCGCTGGTGTGACCAGCGGGAAAGTCGTAACACATTGTTCCTGCCAGTCAGCCCGGCAAAAACATTATAATACCTGTGGGTGGGATGTCGCAAAGCATGATGGTGGCGTTCTCTCCATGGTATTGGGGGTCCTGTGGTTGGGCCACCAATGTCGTAATGCTCCCCTAAGTCTAAATCAACATCAGTTAAACAATCTAAATACATTGAACTTGTAGAATGGATTAATTACCAATGTATCAAAAACAAAAATCTTGATTTTTGGAAAGAAACCTAAGTTTGTGAGATGGGTCCTTGAGATACTATGATTGAAATAGTCAAACAATACAACTATCTTGGAATCACATTTTACAACAAGACATCATGGTCTAAGCATCAGAAAGCTCAAATTTGGCAAATTTGTTTAGCGGTAAAGCAATTAAACCATCATTGAAAGCATTAAACATGAAACTTATCCCATGCTTGTTACATGTATGTCTAGAGCTAAATCAAAAGACCATTTCCAGCCTTGACAAAACTTTTATGTAACGTGTCCATAACCTCCTTCATCTCCGTATGGCTACTCCTCACTGTGTGATCAGGCTAGAACAAAGGGCCTCATTATGAGTTAGGTGGTCCGCACTACAGATGATCAACCACCACATTGCAACTTAGGTGGGTGAACCCGCCAGGGATCCACTGCCACATCCAGGAATGTAGTTCCTGATGGAAAGACGGTGGTCTGAGTTGTGCTCTGCCCCGGAGGCACTGAACTTGGCTCCACTGTTCTTATTACAACTCAGCTTTCTGCAAGCCTTTCCATGGCAGTCACCCAGTCATGGAAAGGCTGGCAGAAAGCTAGTGCCCGGTGCCACAGGGAGCTTGTGCACTTCCCATGCACTTGACATTTATAATACACACAGGAAGTGTGCATTCATAGGGTGCTGTAGTGCTACAGTATTGGCTTCAGCTCCCTCACGGAAGCCAAAACCAATACTGCAGCACTGTTCTCGCTGGTGTGACCATCGGGAAAGTCATAACACATTGTTCCCGCCAGTCAGCCCGGCAAAAACATTGTAATACGTGTGGGAGGGATGTTGCAAAGCATGATGGTGGCGTTCTCTCCATGGTATTGGGGGTCCTGTGGTTGGACCACCAATGTCATAATGAGCCCCTAAGTCTAAATCATCAATGTCACTTCTTTACAGTAGCACATTGAATTACTTCTGTGGCTGTGATAAAGCAGATCCATCATCACTGACATGTTTAATCCCTCAAGAAATGAAGGGTATACAATGGTTTAGATTTACATGCTTTATCCTCAATTGCAAAAAGACATGAACTACCTGATTTAGAGTCGCTGGCAATATTAAATCAAATGTCACAGAAGAGTCTATTCTGTGGAACTTTTAATGCTAGCCAGACAAACTCCGAATTAGCTCAGGCCAAACTATATGACCATATTGACTTAGGGGGTCATTATGACCCCGGCGGACAGTGGTAAAATGGAGAAAAGTACTGCCAACAGGCTGGTGGCACTTTTCCCTATATTAAGACATTGGTGGTTTGGCTCAAGCCTGTCCTTTTTCCTGATGCTGGCCAGTACCATCTGGACCCTACTGTTGGCCTCTGCTAGAGTTTTGAACCTTGAAGTGCTGTTCCTGAGGTCCAGAAACCCTTAACTGTGTCTAACAAGTCTTCTTCTACCACATCTGAAAACTGGGACTTAAATACTTTTTGGACTTGAAAAAACTCCTGAAGATCAAGACAAACCTGCCAAGTCTCTCCTCGTCAGAGTTTGACCTCGCTGGGCTGAAGAAACAGGTTTGCCACTCTCTGAGCTTCTCCCCAGCAGCAAATCAGTTTCAGTGTGATCTCTGCGAGAAGGTACAGCCTTGCCCCGATCAAGGATTTTGAAAAAAACAAAGGGCCTGATTTAGATCTTGGTGAAGGGTAATATCTGGTCCACCATATAACGAATTCATTATATCCTATGGGGACTGTAATACGGCAGATGGAATATCTGTAATGTTTGTGATGGAGTATTCTATCCTCCGAAATCTAAATCAGGGCCTAAGTCTGAAGGTAAAAATCCTGACAGGGTAAAGGTGCTAAAAGTATCCGACCAGCGAGACGTCTTCCCTTGGTGCAAAATTCAAATAAATTTGCCCACTTGAAGCTTTTCAGTCAATGCCAGGTGCTTCACCTGCAACTCATCCAATGCTTATGCAACATTGTGGAGCCTTCCTCATACACAGCCTACTGCCTTGCCCCGCTGAAGGATTTTGACTTCCAGAAGACAGACTAAATCCCAAAGTAAAACCTCCAAATGTGTCAAACCTGGTTAGTGTAGCTGGCCCTCACTCCATTACGGTGAGCCTAAGAACCTGTCTAGAACCTGGTGTAGTGAGATCATTGAATATCTTTGATGCTTTGTGCTTCTTGGCACTAGTTGTACTTACATTTTTTTAAACTAATATCTCAATTTCCCCTAATTTTTGTAATTTTTATGTAATTTTGTGTTGGAAAATATCCTTCGCTGACGGATCACACCAAACATTTTACCTTCCTCCTCTTCTTTTTCTGACTTAGTTTTTTGTTTTTTTGTTTTAGGACTCTGAGCACTTTCTCACTACTAACTAGTGTTAAAGTGCATGCATTCGCTCACTAAAACATGGTAAGATTGGTGCATACCCAATTGCCATTTTTAATTTACTTATAAGTCCCTAGTAGAGTGCACTACATGTGCCCAAGGTCTGTGAAATAAATGTACAGGGGCTTGCAGCACTGATTGTGCCACCCAAACAAGTAGTCTCAGGCCTGCCACTGCAGTGCCTGTTTGTGAAGTTTCACTGCCTCCTTGTCTTGGCATTTAAAATCCTTTGCCAAACATCAGACTCCCCTCTTATTACACTTAAGTCAACACTAAAGCAGGGCTAAGGATAGCCCCTAGGGCAGGGTGCTGCATAAGTAAAAGGTGGGACATGTAATTTTAAGCTTTGCATGTCATGGTAGTGCAAATCACCTACATTCATTTTACATTACTGTGAGGCCTACCCTTCTCATAGGTTAACATTTGGAATTCCTTAATATACTTTCAAGCTGTAATTCCTGATTAGAAAGGAGTAGCTGTATCATGATTCGTGTTAGATTTGGCATCCTTGGCGTGTTATCCCCTAACTTTTTTGCTTCTGTTTCCCAGGTTGTTGACGTGTGCTGGACTCCGTTTTTGCTGTTTTTGTTACTCTGGACACTCTATCACTGCTATCCCGTGCTAAAAAGCAAGTGCTCCTATACAAAATGTGTATGTAATTGGTTCATCCGTGATTGGCATATTTGGTTTACTGGTAAGTCCCTAGTACAGTGCACTAGAGGTGCCAAGGGCCTGTGAAACAAATGCTACTAGTGGCCCTGCATCACTGGTTGTGCCACCCACATTAGTAGCCCTGTAAACATGGCTCAGACCTGCCACTGCAGTGTCTGTGTGTGCAGTTTTTTTAAACTGCCAATTCAACTTGGCAAGTGTACCCACTTGCCAGTCCTAAACCTTCCCTTTTCTTACATGTAAGACACCCCTAAGGTAGGCCCTAGGTAGCCCCCTGGGCAGGGTGTAGTGTATGTTTAAGGTAGGACATATACTAATGTGTTGGATATGACCTAACAGTGAAATATTGCTAAATTCAGTTTTCACTGTTGCAAGGCCGATCCCTCTCATAGGTTAACATGGGGGCTGCCTTTAAACATGATTAAAGGTGGATTCCCTTTGGGAGCAGATAGGCATGTGGAGTTTGGGGTCTCTGAGCTCACAATTTAAAAATACATCTTTTAGTAAAGTTGATTTTAAGATTCTGTGTTTGAAAATGTAACTTTTAGAAAGTGAGCATTTTCTTGCTTAAAACATTCTGTGACTCTCTCTAGACAGTAACACAAAGGGAGATGGGATGTAGCCTGCATATCCTGATGAGCCACCTGTGCTAGGAGGGAGGGAAGGAGTGGTCACTCACGCCTAAAAGGGCTGTACCTGCCCTCACACAAAGCAGTCTCCAACCCCCTGGTGTGTGTCTTGGGCCTGGCCTGGGCAAGGCAAGATTTCACAAACAGGAGAGACTTTTCTTTGAAGTAAGCCTACTTCAAAGGGAAAAATGGGTATAAGAAGAGCACCCAAAACCACAGACTCTAGATCACTTCTGGAAATCAAGAAGAACCTCTGCCTGGAGAAGAGCTGAAGGGCTGAGGAGAAGTGCTGCCCTGCCTGTGACTGTGCTTTGTAGAGATATCCTACAGTTGCTGCTTCTGCCTGTTGAAAGGGGATAAAGACTGGACTTTGTTGTGAATTCCTGCTTGTGAAGAAATCTCTAAGGGATTGTCCTGAACTTGCTTCCTGTTGTTGAAGTCTCAGGGCCATCAAAGACTTCCCCTGCCAGCATGTGGATCTTCTGCTGAGAATACTGCTCTGCCAAGTGGTGCCCTATCCAGTTCCTGGGGCCTTGACAGGTGAAGCTGGCAGACCAAGCCTGAAAATCCAGCTTTCCCTCAGCAGGGTCAGAGAGCAACAGGCTGCAGGGTGGTACAGCAGAAAAGCAGCCCTTCTGGGTCAGCAGTCCAGCAGTTTAACAGTCCTTGTTGCAGAACAGCAGGTATTCTGACAGAGTCAAGTTGTAGGTCCTGAAGTGTCTGATTTGTTGGGCCAGAAACCAAGTACTTTATCCAGTTGTGCCTTTGAAGTGGGGAATACTTCAAAGAAGGGTCTTAGACGTGCACTGAGTTCCTTTCCTCCACCACTGGCTCCAGACAATCAGCAGGGGTTAATCATTCCTCTGTGTTGGGACAGGCACTGCCAATTACGGTGTAGGTGGGATCTTCTCCTGCCCTTCCTGTCCAGGAAGAGCCACCAGAATGTGTATGAATTCAGATGAGCATTCATACACACCTAGGGGCATATTTATACTCTGTTTGCGCCGGATTTGCGTCATTTTTTTTTACGCAAATCCGACGCAAAGCTAACTCCATATTTATACTTTGGCGTTAGACCCGTCTAGCGCCAAAGATCTTGGAGTTTGCGTCATTTTTTTGCGTGGACACCTACCTTGCATTAATGATATGCAAGGTAGGCATTCCCTTCTAAAAAATGACTCTAAGGCATGTGCGCCTTATTTAAACTCCCGTGCAAAAATGACGCACGGGAGTGGGCGGGCCTGAAAAAATGACGTCCAGCCGTTTTTGCGTCATTTTTTAACGCCTGGTCAGGGCAGGCGTTAAGGGACCTGTGGGCTTGGAAGGAGCCCAGAGGTGCCCTCCCATGCCCCCAAGGACACCCCCTGCCACCCTTGCCCACCCCAGGAGGATGCCCAAGGATGGAGGGACCCATCCCAGGGAACTTAAGGTAAGTTCAGGTAAGTAATTTTCTTTTTTTGTTTTTGAGGCATAGAGGGGCCTGATTTGTGCCCCCCTACATGCCACTATGCCCAATGACCATGCCCAGGGGACATAAGTCCCCTGGCATGGCCATTGGGCAAGGGGGCATGACTCCTGTCTGTGCTAAGACAGGAGTCATTTCAATGGGGGTTGGGAGTAAAAAAAAATGGCGCAAATCGGGTTGAGGCCAATATTTTGCCACAGACCTGACTTGCCCCATTTTTTGATGCCCAAGCTCCATTTTCCCCTACGCCGGCGCTGCCTGGTGTGGGTCATTTTTTTTGACGCACACCAGTCAGCTGCGCCGGCTAACGTCATTCAATAAATAAGGCGCCCGCATGGTGCTTTGGAATGGCGTTAGCCGGTGTTAAAAAAATTTACGCACAACTGCGTTGGCGCAGTTGTGCGTAAAAAAGTATAAATATGGCCCCTACTCTTTCTGTATTTTGGCTGTCTGGAGGTAGTGCACAAAGTGTATCTGTCACCCACCCCAGACATGTATTTGGAGACATGGAGCAGGCACATAGAACTGTGAGAGCAGAGAAATGTCCAATTTCTAAAAGTGGCATTTCTAAAATAGTAATGTTAATGCTGTCTTTAACAGTAAAGAGGATCTATCATTACTATTCCACAGATATGAATTGGTAGAAATGGGGTCTTTGATTAGCAGTCAGGTTACCCCTGTCCAAGCAAGGACCCTCACTCTAGTCGGAGTAAAGGAGAATCACCCTCAGCTAACCCTCGCTAACCCCCTTGGTAGCTTGGCATGAGCAGGCAGGCTTAAATTTAGAGTGCTAGATGTAAAGTATTTGTAACAACACACACAGCAACTTAATGAAAACACTACAACATGACACAACACAGGATTAGAAAAATAGAAAATATTTATCTAAAACAAAACAAGATCAAAATGACAAAAATCCAACATACACAAGTCAAGTTATTAATTGAAAGGCAAAAAGAGTCTTAAATCCTTTGGTAAACAGATAAAACAGTGTTAGCATTGAAAAGTACCTGGGTTGCGTTAAAATAACATGCATGGGTGAGCGTGTGTCGAAAAATTTAAGCAAGCGCATGTGTCATTTCTCCTTCTCTGGTCGGACCGGCGTACGTCGTTTCTCCTCCACTCTGGGGAGCGATACATCGATCCAGGCAGCACTCGGGCCTGGGCAGTCATTGCATCATTTTTCCACACCCATCAAGGTTTGTGTAGAAAATCCTGCTGCACGGTGATAGCAAAACTGCGCTGTGTGGGTTGCGATGATACCAGCCTCTGTCAGCGATACGGCACGTCGTTTCTCCAGCCGCGTCTGTCAATCTCCCAGCCGGCCTGCAAGCGCTGGGTTGATTTCAGCTGTGGAGCTGGTGGTGCGTCGTTTCTTCAGCCGCTCTTGGAGGTTGTGTCGGAAATTTTCCCGCACGGCGGTCTGTGGTAACTCTGTAAAGGGAGTCCCATTACAGGGACAAAGAAAGTCATAAAGCCCTTGAATTGAAGATTAAGGGGGTGATTCCGATAGAGGCGGGCGGCGGTAGCCGCCCGCCTCGCGGGAACCGCCATATGGCCGCTCCGCGGTCGAAAGACCACGGAGGCCATTCAGGCTTTCCCGCTGGGCTGGCGGGAGACCGCCAGGAGGCCGCCCGCCAGCCCAGCGGGAAACCCCTCCCCACGAGGAAGCCGGCTCCGAATGGAGCCGGCGGAGTGGGTATGTGCGACGGGTGCAGTTTGCACCCGTCGCGTATTTCAGTGTCTGCATTGCAGACACTGAAATACTTTGTGGGGCCCTCTTACGGGGGCCCCTGCAGTGCCCATGCCATGGGCATGGGCACTGCAGGGGCCCCCAGGGGCCCCGCGGCACCCCCTACCGCCATCCTGTTCCTGGCGGGTCTCATGGCGGTAGGGGGTGTCAGAATCCCCATGGCGGCGGAGCGCGCTCCGCCGCCATGGAGGATTCTCCCGAGCAGCGGAAAGTCGGCGGGAGACCGCCGACTTTCCGTTTCTGACCGCGGCTGAACCGCCGCGGTCAGAATGCTCGACGGAGCACCGCCAGCCTGTTGGCGGTGCTCCCGTGGTCGGTGACCCTGGCGGTCACCGACCGCCAGGGTCAGAATGACCCCCTAAGTCTTATCTTGCCAAAAGTGGAAAAAGTCCTGGTACTATGAATTCTATGGAGGATCCACTCCCAAACCCCATATTTGAAAAACTGGATTAAAATTCCTTTCTGTAAATCATCTCTTCCATGAGTCCCTCTTCTTCCTCTCCAGACCCCATACCTGCTTGTTTAGTAATAAAATGCAGTCAAGGCATTACACATACTCTGCTCTAAAAAGTTAGCAACTTTCTAGAAGATGGCATCTTTAAAGCAGGTCTAAAATATTGGCAAATTACTCCGTTCATCAAGAAACACAAGATCTGATTTAGATCCTGGTGATCGCACTGCCAAACTGCACAAGCAATGGACTCACGAAGACTGCCAAGTCAACTGTCTTTCACCCGCCATATTCAGATATATTGCAGCTGAGCTGAAGACCACCACGGAGTGCTCTTTCTATCCGTTAGGCAAGCGGGTTCCTAACTGATGTATTGAGATGTTACAGTTCGACAGACAGTGTATTGGTGGCGGTATTTTGATGGAGGGAGGACATCTCAGGACCCATTGGACATCGGACAAAGCCAGTGGCTGTAGAATGGAGATAAGTCACACACATACTCTACCCTTCACATATGCGTCCACCTCCATCACACATGACACACCACATACACACCATGATCTATTGCCAATACACCACAACACAACACTTACATGCTACAAACACATATACATGTACATCCATGACACAACATACACACTAGTGTCACTGCCACCACACACAACACAACCACAATAACCAACACACTCATCTACAAATGCACATGCACAGAAGCACAACTATGCACATCAAGACAGTGACTGCCACACAACAGCATGTACCTGGGTTTTGCATGCAGCAACACAACATACACAACAACATCCATACTATATGCATGTGGCCCACATACTGACACAACCACATCACTCACTACACCTCTTCCACCTCACCCAGCCAATTGCACACACATATAAATGCACTGACTCACAGACAACTCAAGCACAATATGACATGTACAGGTGACCTTGAAATGTACACACATCAGCATTGTTGACAAGTGTGAATGTACTGTCATTCTGGTTCCAGCATTCATTTGTCAATGAAAACTGACACCATAATGACAGTTGTGTATGTGTTCGATATGTGTTGTGCACCAGTGTGGCCCATCCTGTCTGGCCCACCCTAGTCCCGGACATATGCATGGCACTGTGATTTAAAAACAAATACTGTAACATGTATATGTCTGCGCTGGTCCCGGGACCATTTGCAGTGACCCCCAATGTAAACAGCCAATGAGGGTTGTCTACCTTCATGTCCAGCAACGGCAGGGTCATGTTTTCTCCGGGATTCTGTGGCAGCAGCGACTGAGGGTCCTATCCAGTCTTGTCCAAGTGCTAATCAAAAATGAATGGGGAGAAAAGGTGGGTTTTCACCCCCTTGCTCTCTCAATCTGCCAAGTCAGAAGTGGTGGTTGGACCGCCACTTGTTTTTTTTTTTGCAGTATGGCGCATTCAAAATCTGCTCGTCTCTTGGTGCGTCTGGAGTCCTGTCGTCAGCCAGACTTTCCTGGGGCGCCTTGGAAGTGGATGGGAGTCCTAGGGGGAGTTGGCAGGACTCGGTGGCTTAAAGTCTATGGGTCCATTAACATCTAAATATGGCGGATGGACCATTGTGTCAGCGGACGGTTTTTCAGTCAGAAAACTGACGGCATAACGCTTACCACCAACACCTAAATCCGCCCCAATGTCAGAACAAAATGGCCTACAGAATTTTAGACCCTCTCTCAATCACAGTTCATAGAAAGATATTTTAAAGAGATTGTGCATCCCAAATTCCAAAATAGGTCACAAATAATAACCCTCTTAACCCTTTTCGATCTGGCTTTCCAGCCAACATTCATACATTTGAATTAATAATGATACGAAGAATAGACGGCAGATCTCTGTACAGTGTTTGATTTGCTAGATCACAATTCTCTTCTTCAGATTCTTAATTCCAGAATGGAAAATAAGGAAATGTATGGAGCTGGTTTAAATCTTTCATTTTTTAAAGATCCCAATATGTGAATCTCAACTCTTTCGAATCTCATTCGCTTCCAATGAAGTATGGTGATCACTTCATCTACTGAACTCTTAAATGGAACCTCAGCGAACAATACACATCGCTTACCAATTCTCGACTTCTTCCTCTGTGATTTAGCAAACTAGATGTAATCATTTCTTCAAAAAAAATGCCATCAAAAGACACAGGGCCAGATGTATCAAGAAAGGGCTTTGCGAATCGCAAATAGCGATGTTTAAGAAATCGCTATTTCCGAGTCGCAATATGCCATGTGTCACTATTGCGATTCGGAATAAGCGATTTCTTAAAATTCGCTATTTGTGGTTTGCGAGGCCATAATACTGAATCGCAATATGCGAGAACGCAAATTGCGATTCGGTAATTGAAAATCGCAAATTGCAAGAACGCACACCTGGAGGAGCCTGATGACATCACAAGCAGGAAGTGAGTCATCCCAGGCAGTTTGCAGGTGCCACACCCAAAGGAGCACTCTGAGAGAGACAGCCCAGACACAGTGAGCAACTCTGTGAAGAAGGCAGGACTGCAGAACCACCATGGACACCTATGCACAGGGAAAGGAGAAGGGAGAAAGGAAAAGGAAACTAAAGTTTAGTGAGCAAGAAGTAGAAGTGCTCACAGAGGAGGTGGTGAGGAGCCATGACTGCTTGTTTGGTAAAAGCTCACTCCAGGTGCCTGAGAGTGAAAAGCGCCGACTCTGGGCAGACATTTAGACCAAAATCTGCGCTGTTGGAGTTGCGCAGCACTCTGTGGAGGAGATAAAGAAGAGGTGGTACGACCTGCGTTCCCGTGCCAAGGAGAGGGTGGCAAGACGACTGCAGGAGGCAAGGAGCACAGGAGGCGGCCCACCCACAGAGACACCCTCCACCCCGATGGAAGACCTAGTGGAGTAGACACTCCTCCCAGAAGCAGTGAGTGGGGTCACTGACATCGACACATCCGGCAAACCAAGCACCAGTAAAGGTAAGTGCAATATTGAAATGTAACCCCATATGTGTATGTACAAATGCCCCTTAGGAATTAGCAAGTAGGGCAAAGCATTGTGAGAAGTAGTCCATTTCACATTTTAGAAGCAGCACAACAATGCCTTATGGGAGTGATAGTCCACAACCCAGAGCTGAAAGTAGCACATAGAATGTAATTAGGCAGAGCGACACCCAGAAGAACACAACACCCACAACATTGTGATGAGAAGTAACTGTACATTTATTACAATTGTGTGACCTTTGGTGACACATACATAACTGACATGCTGCACATTGTTGTTGCAGGTGGCCCAGGCCCAGCAGCTTCTGCAAGTGCCGTTGTGGGGGATACTGAAACCCACCCTGCATCTGACTCAAACACCAGCGAGTCACAGAATATAGCGCCCATCCGACGCAGGGCTAGGGCTGTACCGCTACCCAAACTTAGCCAGGACTCTGATGACCTGCAGGATGACGCCCACACACCTTCCCCAAGTGACAGATGCACTGGTATGCAGGAGTCCCAGCGTAGCACAACACCCCGCAGGAGGCCTACGTAAGCAGGCGCACAGGCTTTTGAAGCAGGTGAGGGACCATCAGTGTTCGGTGGCCTGGAATCTGCTATGTTGAAGCAGCAGCGCCTGCAAAACTAGAAAATCTCTACTTTACAAAGGCAGATGCAGGCACACAATTCAAACATGGGGGGGCTGCATCAGCAGTTGGAGTGCCTCAATTCGAACCTCACTAAACTGCATGAGGGACAGATCCAAGCATCGGAGAACACCAGGGAGCTGACAAGTGCAGTGAGGGAACTGTGTACTGAGCTGCGCCACGACAGATTTAGCCACCGCAGGCAGGAGAGACGTTTTATGGGGATGTTTGGTGGTTTTTGTCACTCTGTCAATCGCCTTCCAAATTCAACAGCCCTCTTATCATGGCGTGCTGTGGCTGCACAGGTGGAGGCAGCGCACAGCAGTAGAGATGTGGCACAAGGACTGGTGCAGATCACAAATGTGCTTGACAATATGCTGGGTAACCACTCCGCCACACCCAGTGAACTGGGACTGGGGGACACTGAGGACACATCTAGCCTCAGCAGCGTAGTGGTGCCCTCAACTGATGCTAGGCGTCGTAGTGCCAGGCACAGCACTGCCACTGAGGCAGAAAACAGAGGTGCCAGTGAGGTGACTGCGCACTCGAGTGGCTTGCGTGGCCGTAGGAAAGGAGAGCAATGGCCACAGGGGACTGTTACTCTTTGTGTCATACAGTAAACTATGAATGAATAGTGAAATACTGTTATCTGCTTTTGTTTTTAGTTTCATTTACTTATTTTTGCTGCTAGTGAAACTGATGATACCTGACATTAAGGTAATACATTTACTTACTACAAGTACAAATGTCAGTGGAGTTGTGTTGTTCATACATACATCTGAAATGGTTGTGCGTGATGTCAGCACACCTTTGCCTGCCCTCTGCTGCACTGGTCCTGTCTGCTGGCTGTAGGGGTAGTATGGGATCATCATCCTTATCAGATTCAGAATCAGATATTTCCACAGGTATGCCCCTGGTGGTTGCAAGATTGCACAAGTAGCCACTATTCTACATGTTGTCTCTGGGCTGTACTGTAGTGCCCCTCCACTTTTGTGGAGGCACCGGAAGCTACTCTTCAGCAGCCCAAAGGTGCGCTCCACCACATTGCGGGTTGCCCTGTGTGCTGCATTGTATCTCCGTTCAGCAGGTGTTGTAGAATTGAGGTAGGGCGTCATCATGTAGGTGCGCACTGCGTAGGCACTGTCTCCTGAAAGGAACAGAGGGTATGATGAGTAACTGAGCCATCTGACGTCACCACGCCATCAATGCGCCACTGTACAGAGGGTCAATGCCTAGTAGATATCCTTCTCCAAACTCCCCAGCTAGCAGTCTTGTGTGAATCCCGCTGTGGCGAAAGATGTACGAATCATGTGTGCTCCCTGGGTACCTGGCCACGAGATCAGTTATGATATAGGAGGCATTGCATATCACCTGTATATTCATGGAATGTTGGTATTTACGGTTGCGGTACACATACTCTGTGGCTGATGGTGGACAGATTGCAACATGTGTCCCATCTATGGCACCTAGGACATGGGGGAACTGTGCTATCTGGTAGAAATCAATTTTTGTCTGCTGTATTTCCTCTGGGGTGTGGGGAAATCAGATGTACTGGTGTATTCTGCTCAGCATGGCGTTGATAAATGCATTGAAAAATCTAGAGAGGGCACTCTGTGATACCCCTCCAGCTGCTGCTATGACCCCTTGATAGCTCCCTGAGGCAAGTAGGTGGAGGGAGCATAATACCTGCACATGGGTGGGGATGCTATTTGAGCTGTGTCTTGTGCGCTGCAGTATGGGTTGTAGCTCAGCTATGAGGTCAAGTATCATGGCTGAGTTCAACCTGTACCTCTCAAAAATGTCCTCCTCAGTCTGGTCAAAAAGGGTTATGCGCACTCTGAAAAGGAGCTCCTGTCTCCTCCTCCCTCTCCTCAAACCTGCCAAGATCCTCATTTTCCTCGCCATGACATACAGTGCAGCCATTGTGGAAAAGTGGCTGAGGCATTCTGGGCCTCTTTATATAGGTTGCACCTGGTTACCACCTGGTTTCACTTAGTGGTATTTTGCATGTGCAAAATGCCATTCTGCGATAAAAAAGCAATTTGCGATTTTTTGGTGCATCGAATTGCAAATTGGTTTTGCGTGTCGCATTTTGCGTCTCGCAATTTCCGACTTAAAATACCGAATCGTTAATTGTGATTCAGTATTTCATGTCGCAAATTGCGAGACGCAAAATGCGACACGCAAAACCAGGTCGCAACGCTGAAAATCGTAATTTTTGCGATTCCTTATTTTTGGTCTGCGAATTCCTTTCATGCATCGCAGACCACGTTTTTGCATTCACAAACGGCCAAATTTAGCGATTCGCACCATTTGCGAATGCAAAAACGTTTGATACATCTGGCCCCAAACTCCTTCTCCTTTTCTTGAACGAGAAATCTTCCACTGTACAGAGACGACTGACGGATCTTCATCTTTTAGGTATGTTCCCAGTTTTGGTTCCACATTCCAAGTTGCTTAGCCATATCTTGAACTACAGCCGCCCCCTGATTAAAATCATCACCGTACTAACCAAAGAGGCATCTTATCAACTCTACCTACTCAGAAAACTAAAAATAGCCATTGCTCTGCAGTCTTCGGATCTGGGGCACTAGCCCTAGTTTTAAGTATGCAGATGGTAGAAGGGATGCTAAAGCAGGCCTTCCAACACCTGCCGCTGTTTTTCTTTGTATGATTCTACACACCGTAGCTCAGTTATTTGCAGGAGAAAATTCATCAGATCCCATTTTTCCATTTTGAAGCACCTTCAATGGGCACCTTTCAAAGCGAAAGATGATTTCAGGGTTGCGTGCACCATACATAAAGCTAGCCACACTGCTCTAATTCTTGAATTCACAAAGCAAGGAAGGCAATAACTACAGGGCATGCTTTCTTATGTCTTGCTGATAGGTTGTGGAACTCTACTGCCTTCATAAAACTAAACCCCTTACCTGCAGTTTTTCCGAAAGATGCGAAAACGTAACTCTTCAAGCCTTAATTGCCTGATTCACACAAGGCTAATTCCTACCAACCTTCTTTTGCAATGTCATATGTCAATGTTAGTGTGAAGCATTTTTTCAGTGTACTTTGTGCTGTACGCCCATGTTCACAAATCATTGCTCGTTACTAAATTCTCAGATTTGGCTTTACAACTCTACAACTTCACTATTACTTGTAAAGGGTTCCATTGCACTGCGGTTAGGTAAGTATTATAGTAAACACTTTAAAACATAAATAAACAAAAAATGCTCAGATATAATGTTCCAGCTCCCAGGGTACAAATTACCATATGTGCATAAAGGACGTATTACTTCCAGAACATTATACAAAACGGAATTTCACATAACCAGCTGCACTAGATGCGCAATTAGGAATCTAATATGTTTGCAGCCAAGAATCCACAGCCAATGGTCAGGTGTGTCTGAACCAAGTGAAGATCTACAGTTGAATAGCAATGATTTGTTTTTGGTTTGGCCTTATTTAAGAAAGCCTTCCAAAATGTCAATCAGATTCAGAGAAACTGCATCAACTTTGGTGCACAGGACAGCTCAAGTGAAATTAGGATGTAGGGCTCATGTGACAATGGTGGAGACTGTTAAATGCCCACAGAGGCCTTCCCAAGGGAAAATAAAAATGTGAGAGGTGAGATAACTCAGTGTCACAGCTCTCGAACTTTGCTATTTAGTAGCCAAACAGTGGAGGAGCGGGAATGACAAGAAGGGCAAGCAGGGTGAGCCCTGATGCAAAGGGTGTTAGAAGGAGTAGTGGTAAGCTTTAGAGGTGAACAGAATTCTTCATGCCACCTGCAGAACAGAAGTAATTCTTCCTTACTCCTGTAACATGGAACTGTTTAATAATTCAGCCATTCTGCTGACAAAATCAAATCAGCACTGAATTGGTACTTAAGGATGGGAGCAAGCAGTCCCTCTATGGTTAAAACTCATATTGCAGATTAAAGGGTAATATCCTTTGCATTGGCACATTTGTGTATAAGTACTTGGGCTCTGACCCCACCAAATCAGTACACCACTGGACTTGGGAAGAACTCTGCTGGAGTAAATACTGTTGTGCTGTAAGGAATGCCACTTTGCCGGGCTGACTATTCCGAGGAACTGCTTCTCAGATTGTTGAGCTGCCCTGCTGCCTGTTGATCTCTGCCCTACTGAGGACAAGGACTTGACTCATCTCACTTGAACCGAGAGTGACTCCAAGAGCTTGGCTTGACAATGGGCATAACAAAGGCCACAACAACCCCTGTGGTGCAGAGTGGCCTGAGCTCCAAAGGGGCCACGCAGCAGAGCACATGACCTGAATGAATCAGGAAGGGGGTGCCCCTCCATGTTCCTTGTGTCATTACGCCACTGGGCTTGACTCCTGTTTTCTGAAGTCTCAGGGACTCAAAAGTCTTCTTGCAACTCTCATTGTGCTGCTAGACTCTGCCATCTGTGAGTCCTACCCTTTCCTGAGGTGCCCCCTCCAGTCCTGGGCCTCAGAAGTGGGATCACAAGCTGCTTTGCTACAAAACCGAAGCATCATCACCTTTGCACAGATCGCATCACAGATCGCATCACCCTTTAATGCTGATAGAGAGGATGTTCGACACCAGTGGTTTTACATCCTGTACCGCCCTACGATGACACTCTGCATGGCTCAACAATGACACATTGCATTCCTCTCAACAGGGTTACCACTGAAGCAAGACCCAGCTGCGAGGCTTGACACTGATGCATCGACCCAACTATGCAGGTCAGAACCAATGCATCACCTCTGCATCTCTCCTCAATGTAGACACTTTGTTCCATCTAAGGTACTCTATCAGCAGATCCTTGCATGGGTTCTGTAGCTAGTCTACCCTTTATTGCGGTTAGCTTAAAGTTTGAGTTTGCACCAGTGCCGCTCAACCTCAAGTAACCTTTTGATACTAGTGACTTTTAAGCAGTATTTGTAGTTTATTATTTAAAAATTCATATCCCTACTTCTGTTGCATTCTGGTTGTTTTGGTCTTGTTTTACTCAGATAAGCAGTCTATTGCTTTAAACATCAATGGAGTCTTTTTGTGGTGTTTCCATTGCTTTACTGTGTGTGTGTACTGCACAAATACTTTACTCTTAATTTTAGCCTGCCTGCTCTGTGACAAGCTACTGGAGGGTGAGCACAAGCTAATTTAAAGTGTGTATCTGACTTACCCTGACTAGAGTGGTGGTCCTGCTTGTACAGGCTGGATACTCTGACAAACAGAAACCCCAGTTCTAAGATGCACTTACTCATTTACACCTACCACAAGTGTTGATGGAGCCAAGGGGTATACATTGTAAGTGTATTTGGCACTATTATGCATAACCCTTAATGTCCTTGCATACTCTGCAGTAATCATTGCAGATGTAAGGATACCAAGGGGAATGCATGGTGCTATTTAAGGGTTCCTAGGGGTATGCACATCAGTGCCAAATGCACTGAAATGCATAACTTTCAGTGCCCTTACATACTCTGCCGTAGTTACTGCAAAGTATGTAAGGGCACTGAGGAATATACTCTGGGGAGCATACCCATTGACACCCTTTCATACTCAATGTATTTAAGGCTTATATACTCTAAGTGTATAAGGGTGCCTATGTGATATGTGCATCAGTGCAGCCAATGGCTGTTAAGAAGGACTAGAAGAAGAAGCTGTTCCTCTATTTTAAAAAATCACCACAGATTGTCTGCAGTCATTTTTCAACATAGAGGGACAGCAATGGAGTATATAAGCCAATGTGTAAGGGCACTCAGAGGTATGCACACTTGCACAGCAGTTTGGTCAGTGTGTTTTAAACAGGCTGGAAGAGGGAGCTATGTTTAACAATCACTGCAGATTAAAATTTAATCTGTGGTGGTTTTAAACATAGGGGGACTGCTTCCTCTCCCAACCCTATTCAACAACCAATACAGTGCTGATTAACTCCACTGGAGAAGCAGCAGAATTCATTAGTAATTTTGTGTTACATGAGCAACACAGAATTACTAAATTACTCCAATTCCAATGAAGTAATTAAAAATTCCATCCACCCCTAAATGTAACCCAATGTGGTTGTACACATGCTTCTAGACATGCCATCCATAATCTAACAAGAAAAAATTATACCATAAACTGCTAACACGAGTGAGAGGCAGAGAGTATAGTTTTAAAACTGTATTTTATCATAGAATAGCATTTGCTCTGCTCTTTATACCATTAGGAGAGGTTCAAAACACTTTAGCATGATAGTTGAGGAACTGGCTATTATTTTTGTATGCTTGTTAGAGTATAAGCTTACTGCAGGTACAGATAAAGCCTGTGTGTTCAATGTTTGAGTCTTAATTTCATGAAAACTGGCAGGCCGTTAGCAAGTTAAGCCTAGTAAAGAAATTTCAAATCTAATGGATCTGCTGATGAATTGGGCACACATTTACAGATAAATACAATATATGGCAAACATTAGGCTTGTTTAGCTTACTCTTGATATTCTGAGTTTCATGAAAATCCATCAAATCAATCAAGGTAGGGCAGTGCAGATGGAGGGTGCAAGCTTACACTCGCCTTGTGTGCAGGATCCATTTGAAGAAGTGCACTTTTATATCTGGTAAAAGGGGACTGGGACAAGAGGAAAAACAAATACACCAGACTCCATCACTCTACCTCTTCACTTTTGTGGGTCAAGGAGGTCAGCAAGCTCTAGAGGATCTTTACATCTACCATGAAGAAGGGATTGTTCTTTAAATTAAATATAGGACATGTTTGAGTGTTTGTCCATGTGTGTTGTGTGTGTGTATGTGTGTGTGTGTGCATGTGTGTGAGTACATGTGTTTTTACAAAAAAAAAAAATATGGTTTTGGTTTGTAACACACCTTAACTTATTGAGTCTAAAATGCTCAATCTATCACATAGTGTGCGTTTTCAATCAATCAATTGATTTTTATAGCACAGTTAATCGTAATACAGGGTATCTCGGTGCTTGCAGGGTTTATGGGACTCAGTCGAATACCCAGGTCTTGTGCGATTTTCAGATTTCGGTAGAAATGTAGAGGTGCGGAGCTGCAGGGAGATGCCATTCTTGCCTGTGGATTTTTCCTACACTCCGCTGCTGAGTGCTGTGACCGCCATGGAGAACTGGAAGGAGGAACCTCTGGACACTCTGGAAAGGGATCTGCCCAATTGACTTCAGGGCCAGTGTTCTCCCCAAGGGCCAGGGAGTTTGCCCCCTTTAAACACCCTGGGAACCAGTTGGGAGAAATCCCTGGACTTTTCGGCTCCCAGAAACCAAGATAAGGAGGAGAGCTGACACAGTGTACGGGGAGAACCAGCTCTATGAGAACTGCACTGCTTTGGAGATCAGGCAGGTCGCTGGATCTGACCCTGATGACAAGAGCTTGCCACCAGGAAAATGAGTCCAGGATCATCAACATTGGCCAAATGGGGCCCAAGGTATGGCATTTCAAAGTTGGATGACCTTTGAGCTTTTTATGCTCCTGAGCGCGTGCCTCTCCGCTTCCCCAGGATGCACTAGGGTCTAGGGGTTGCAGCAAAGAAGGATCCCCTAAGAATATGGAGCTGGGAGAGGGAGTACATGTTGTCCCCTCCCTGATGCTTTGAAGGCCTAGTTTCCTCATCCCCCAGGCTGTGTTTATGCTTGGGTGGTCCAAGGACCCCATCTCTGGGCCCCGATCAATGCCTATGTGGAGAAGCGCTGTACTATCCCTGTGGTGTGATAATGTTGTATGGGGCCAAGGACCCCATCCCTGGGCCCAAGCATAAAAGAGATAGTGGGAACCCCTACCGCACTCCTACTTTGTGGCCAGCTCTCTCCTCCATGCTTCCCCTGCCCAAAACTGGGAGGCCAGCCACAGATGACATGCCTGGCTGCAGGAGCAGGCAGGCCAGACTGGTGGTGCCAGCTCCCATAGAGCCATGAGTGCTGCTGGCACGGGGAGCTGGGTGAGGACAGTTTGGGGTGGGCTCACTGAGCTGTCCCCCTATGTGAGACTCTGCCACACGGGGTGCCCGGATGGGACGGGGGCAATCCAAGGAGAAAAAGGAACTGCGCAAGGCTGCGAGAAACAAGAGAAAAGCAAAAGTAAAAGCATCAGTTCACTCCCAGCTCAGCCAGAGAGACAATACTTAAATATTCACTGCTTCCAGAGGAGCAACTCATAATGCCCTGTGGAGCCTGGTGATTTTTGCCCTTGTTTCAGTCATTCCTCCCCTTGAGATGGCCCCAGGACAATGGTGTCACCAATGGTATTAGGAAGGTGCAGCCTGTCCCCACAACATATTTCAGGAGTCTGCACCCTAAGTTGAGGGTGAGGGAGGGGGGATAAGGGGGCCAGTGACACATTCACCACACCAGGACTTTCCTTACATTTTTCAGCACTCCAAAGGTTGGAGCTTTTGCTCTTCATTTGGGAGTGCTGCATTTTCTAGGGGCTAAGTAAATGATTGCATTCATCATGGCTTGAAAGGCCTAAAGGTGATTAAATGAAATATATGTAGTGTATGGTTGCAATGCAATGTTGTTACAATGTGATGCTCTCTAGGGGATGTTTTTATATTTGCAGTTTGATGATTATTTAAAATGTACAAAAATACATAAGCATGTATTTTACTGATTACAAATGTGTTATTGGTTAACATGGTGATTGCAGCATATTGTTTGGTGTTCGTAAACCTTGAGAAAACCAATAGGCTCACTTGATATTTTTGTGTATGTGGCTAAAAACAAGGTACCGACCGGACAATCATTTATTGTTATTGTTGAGTGTCAGTGAATGGTGATTATTAGCGCCCCCCCAGTAGGCTTTGGATTGCTCCTCCTCACTGCTCTGAGAGAGTCAAGCATTACAGTTGGGTACTTGGTTTCCAGTAAGGGGATTGTAGATGTTTTCTTCTGTATTCTGTAGTGGTTTACATTTCTACTGCGCTTTTTTTTTACTTTAAGGGATTTAATAATTTGCATTAAAGAAGCGAAACATATGAAATCCTTCTGTATGCTTCTTTTGCATTGTACTTTTTATTTGGTTTACTTTCTTGGGTCTTTTGTGTGTTTACATGTGTTTCTTAAAATGTTCCCACTGAATACACGAGCAGAATCTAACCTAACTTTAATTGCTTTATTGACTTTTTGCTCCTTCAGTTCGAAGTAGGTAGCGTACCCCAAACCATCAATGGCTACGAACTGTGACAGAGTAAAACATTTTATCAAAACAATTCCAGAGAATTAATGCAAGCACCTGCTCTTGAACATTATCCCATCTATTTTTGTTTTCTATCGTTGCATCAAAAAAGGCCAAGCGAAACCTTGCCTTTTCAAATAAAAACAAACTGATTGGAAGACCAGCTGGTTCACTTATCAGTGAACAGGGCTCTGTTGTTAAGGCAACTGAAGTTCTAAAAATAATTTACATAAAAGGACATCACCTAAAGAGCCGATCTAGGTAGCCATGACAACAGAAATGTTCAAACCATCAAGAGTTCAGAAGGTTTTCTTTCCAATTTAGGACTCAACAAGCTCTGGAGTGTTTTTGTAACTCTGCTTTTTGTGCAAAGTGCCCTTTTCAGTGGGCATGTCTATGCTCTTCTTCATCGGTTGAAAGGCCCACAATGGCTGAATGTCTTACGGGTATGTTAAGGTAGTTTTTATGCCCACACGTCAAAGATCCTGTTTAACACAAACCATCAAGAGAGAAATTGTCATAATTATGTTTTTTTTTTTTCACTTAAATATAAGAAATGTTCAGTTCACACTTCGCGTACATTTAATGGCAGAAGAATCTATCAAATCAACCTGCGCTCCAAATTACAAGAGAATAACACGTTTTCACAGAAAGGTTTGAGCTGTTAGGAACGAGTCACTTCAGAAATGGTAAGAGTCTCACTCAGTTTGAGTGATAATATATATTGAAATGCTTAAAGAGACAATAGCCAATAATAAGCAAACTATTTTGGTAACTTGAGTGATAATATGTTTTCAAATGGTACTTACAGTGGGGAAAGTGAATAACAAGCAAAAGATTTGGTATGCTTAATTTTCACTGAAACAACATGGTATTTCTACATTTCACTGGGAAAAGTATATTAAAGAGAGCCCCAATATCGTAAAAGAAAGTGCTATCAACATGACTGTAATGTAAGTGGTATCTGTGCAAAGGTTGCCCCCCATATCAGCTCTAGTTCTTTACGAGAGAGAGGACGGTTTTACGCTTTGACCTGCCCCTATAGAATACTTAGGTGGTTCGCCAAGATTCCATCAATAGCTTCAGAAATACATCGAATTCCTAATTTTAAGTATAACAGGACACCCGAAACATTAATGCCACAGTCTGAAATCTTGACAATGCGGGCTGTGCCAAATTCTGGCATTAATTTGGGATTGTCCCATAGAAATAGGGAATTACAAAATAAAGTAAAACCCTTACATATTTCCTGCACCCTGTGCCATATTCAATCAACTTGCTGTGTCTTACTTTGCAAAATTCGCCCTCAGAACCCTGAGGTGATGTATTCGGACACTAGTTAGAATACTAATTTAAGCAGAAAACTCGCTTTTCCACCTAAATTAGGTTATTAGAGAATTTAGTAAATGTGGTCTCCTGCTGAGCTTTCTTCTCCTAGGGACAGCATTTTGAAAAAAAACAATACCAGTTTAAATTATACATACATGCCATACTCGACGTACTCGATTAACATTCCTTTTTCTGATATTGTTAGAGATTGAAGAATATGCACTGAAGGAAACAGTCCACCACTGAGATGTTCATTTCCCATTCACGTGATTTGCTACACGATTGAAGAATATCAGAAACCACCTGCACATGTTTCTAAATCAAATGTAAGCGAAGTGTATACTTGAAACCTGTTATACTTTAGGGAAAAAAACCCTCTATTATAACAATTTCTGTTAAAAACGGGGCTTCTGATTGGCAGCCAGTTTGCACTCTGTCCAAGCAGGGACCCTTGCTCTAGTCCGGGTAAGGGAGATACACACCTAGGATAACCCCTGCTAACCCCTTTGGTAGCTTGACACAAGCAGTCAGGCTTATCTCATAGACAATGTGTAAAGAATTTGTACCGTCGCACAAAGTAACACAGTGAAAACACCACAAAAGGACTCAACACCAGTTTAGGAAAATCGGCACAATTGATCTGAGTAAAATAAGACCAAACGAGAAAAATCCAACATACACAAGCAAAGTTACGAATTTTCAAAGATTAAACTTCTCTATAGGCCTTTGAAACACAACTGCTTCACTTTGGTGTTATCATAGCCTCATCACGGAGTCGTTCCCAACAATCAAATGCCAATGGTGCTGGTCAGGAAGTCGCATGGACCCCCAGGTACAGTACCTTTTGAGAGTGAGGAAACAAGTCGGTTCATGGAGTCGGGGAACCGAGGCATCGCTGGATCCAATGTGACGTTCATGTGCTTTGGAGTAGTGGAGCAAGGCATCAGGGTGAATCATCGGGACCTTGCTGCTGAGCAGTGGAGATGAGGTGGTGTCGGCACAAAGCATTGGTTCCTTATGCTCCAGCAGGGTCGATGTCCGGTGGATCAAGATGTGGTGGGTCACGCCACGGGGCTGCAGGCGCCTTGGCAGAGTCCGGTGCCATGGACGTCGTTGACAAGCCACTCGGGACTCCCAAGGTCACAGGACGTCAGTGGGCTGCAGTGGCTTCAAGCTTGCAAAGTCAGTCATGGTCATCGCGCTGCAGCGGTTACCAAGGCTTCTGTTGCAAGTGACGTCAAAGGGTCAAGCAGCAACATCAGTCCGGGCATCGTCCGAAGTTGGTGCACTTGTTTTTTC
Source organism: Pleurodeles waltl (assembly GCF_031143425.1). NCBI lineage: Eukaryota > Metazoa > Chordata > Amphibia > Caudata > Salamandridae > Pleurodeles > Pleurodeles waltl. The sequence goes on from NC_090437.1 coordinate 1,065,755,809, forward strand.
TTGGTTTTCAGACAGCTTTTACTCCCCAGGGCCCAGAAACTGGAATAGGCAATACCTGGTGAGTTAGAGTCCACAGCAAGTGAATCCAGAGGATGGTAGGTGAAGCCTTTGCTGTCCCTGAGACTTCTTACCAGGAGGCAAGCTCAGTCCAAGCCCTCAGAGAAACTTCACAAGTAGGATAAAATGCAAAGTCCAGACTTTGCCCTCTCTGAGGCAGAAGCAGCAACTGCACACCAACCCAGCAAAGCACACACAGCAAACGGGCATTACTCCTCCTCCAGCTCTTCAGCTCGTCTCCTTGGCAGAGGTTCCTCTTGATCCAGAAGTATTCTAAAATTCTGGAGCTTTAGGTTTTCTACTTATACTCATTTCTGCCTTTGAAGTAGGCAAATTTGAAACGAAAGTCTCTGTTGTTGACAAGGTCCTACCTTGCCCATGCCTGGCCATAGACACACACTAGGGGGTTGGAGACTGCATTGTGGGAGGACAAGCATAGCTCTTTCAGGTGCAGATGTCAGCTCCTCCCTTCCTACTCTAGGCAAGGAGACACATCAGGATATGTAGTACACTCCTCAGCTCCCTTTGTGTCACTTTCTAGAGGGAATTTACAAACAGCCCAACTGTCAGTCTGACCCAGAGATGGATTCCACAAGTAGGCAGAGGCACAGCATAGTTAAGCAAGAAAATGCCCACTTTCTAAAAGTGGCATTTTAAAACTAAAAATCTAAAAAACTACTTTACCAAAAGATGCATTTTTAACTTTTGAGATTAGAGACAGACCACAAACTCCACATCTCTATATGCTCCCAATGGGGAACTGCATTTAAAAGATATTTAAACGCAGTCCCCATGTTAACATATGGGAAGGACAGGCCTTGCAATAGTGAAAACTGAATTTGGCAGTATTTCACTATCAGGACATGTAAAACAAACCACTCCTACCTTTTAAATACACTGCACCCCTCCCCATGGGGTTACCTAGGCCCTACCTTATAGGGGGGCCTTACAAGTACAAAAAGAGAAGGTTTTGGGCCTGGCAAGTGGGTACACTTGCCAGGTCAAATTGCCAGTTTAAAACTGAACACAGACACTGCGGTGACAGGTCCCAACCATGTTTACAGGGATACTCATGTGAGTGTCACAATTAGTGCTACAGGCCCACCAGTAGCATTTGATTTACAGGCCCTGAGCACCTCTAGTGCACTTTTCTAGAGACATCCTTGTAAAACAAATAAGTCAATCATGAACAAGTCAATCACCAATACAATTTACACAGCGAGCACTTGCACCTTAGCATTGGTTAGCAGTGATAAACTGCCCAGAGAAAAAAACCACAAGAAAATGAAGTCCAGCACACAGTCATAATTACAGGAAACCCAGGCAAAAAAGATAGGGGAAACCACACAAAGCATGCCAGGTCTAACATTTTCTTTCTTTATGGTTTGTGTTTAACAGGACCCTTTGACATATATGCATGAAAACTACATTAACTTACCTGTAAGACATTCAACCATTGTAGGCATTTCAACCAATAAAGACGGGCATTGACAAGCCCACTGAACAGGGCATGGTGCACAAAACGCAAGGTTACAAAAACAGTTCAGAGCTTGTTGAGTCCTAAATTGGAAAGAAAACCTTCTGAACTCTTTATGGTTCGAATATTTATTTTGGCATCACTACCTGGATCTGTGGTTTACCAGTTTAATTAATATATAATAAAATATATTCGATTCCTGATCATAAAATAAGTTTCATTATCTGGGTCGGGCTGGGAGGGTAAATAGGTCCGGCACCAAATTTAAAGTGGCCCATACTAGCAAATCAGATAGCTGAAAAGTGGCTCATGTTTGCCAAATTGAGGGGGTTTGGAACTTGTAAAGGCACACTTTATCAGTGTTTTGCAAGGTATGGAATACTGCACTGACTTAAGCTGCAATTTATTTCAATGTTGGCTTTATTATCAGGGAAATCAACTGTGAAAGCTGGCCCAGCATGCCATAAAACAGACCCAGAAAAGCCACAAACCTGGCCCATACATTGACCAGTCAGACCAGACTGTTGGGTACTGCCTGTTTGCCTGATAAGCCAGCCCAAACCCGAGTATTATCTAGTGCTGATTGAAAACCATTTGTATTCCTCCGACCTGTAGACTAAACTCATATGCAAATATTTGTAATGCAAAAGTAAAAATGATTGTGCATAAATATAAAGTAGTCAAGGTTGCCAAATGAAATCAAATTGTCTCAAATTGAACTCGGTCAAGTCCATGGTGGTTGTCTTCAGGAAAAATACATCGCCATGGAAATCCACCTAGTGGCCCATACACCTTGAACCCACCCACATGCCCTGCACAGAAAGAGAAATCTAACCTCAGAATCATCTTAGACAACAAACTGAACATGACTGTCCAAGTTAATACAGTTGTTACAGTACACTAAGGGTGCTGTAAAAAATCTTCAAATGACTAAACAACAGCACCAGGAACATGATTACCCAAACCCTCATCACCAGTAGACTAGACTATGAAAACCCAGGGATTACCAAACAGCTCACAAGAAGAATGCAAACCATTCAAAATGCAGCAACTAGTCCTCACTCTCCCGTGCTGAGCCCACATCACACCACACCTAAGAGAACTTCTCTGTCTCCTGGCACTCAAGTGGGCACACTTTATAGTCCTCACCACAGCATTGACCTTGCCTACCTGACCAGCCGCATTCACTTCCACCAACTTTCTAGACACCTCTGCTCAGCAGCCGCATTCACTTCCACCAACCTTTCAGATGCCTCCACTCTGCTATTGACTTCCTAGTACTGAAGACCAGGCTTTTCAAGTAAGACCCTAGGACTGGCCTCACATACATGCTGCACAGCAACTAATTGCACCTGTTGGATTAGCACCCTGAGACGTACCGGTAGCAGTGCATGGATTAGGAGTAGTAGTTATACTAATCGTGTGTATCTACATGTTTAGGGAGGAAACAATTTTCATTAGGATAGGATATATGTTGGTATGAGTTATTATCATAAATACTCCAAACTCACTTGCCTAGATTAAACCTTTTTGGTCAGGTTTATTGCATTGCAAAGTATGACTGGTTACATACTAAAAACAACAAGAACTTTAATGCCTAATACAGAAAATGTAAAGTTTAATGTTAGGTGTTTCACAAGTGGGTGATTGTATTGCAGTCAAGTGGCCTTTGTCATTCAGTGCATAGTAATCAGGCATTCCAGTGAAATGTATTTATATGCTGCCAAAGAATAGAGACTCAAGTGCTGAGTGCAGGACTTTGTGACATAAGGTGACAGTCCTTAACTGTAGACAGCATATGAAAGCTAAATTTAGAAACTCATTGAGAATTTGTTGTTAGTCTTATCAAAATGAAACTAAGAGCACCAAACACATTTGTAAGTTCAGTTCAATTTATTTTCTGTTAAACTGGAGACCATTGGTTACCTTCATGAAATAAAGTGGTTGAATTTCTGTCATTTTATTTTATTATAAAAAGCTACATACCACAATGCAAAGTCTTGACAACACAATGAACAGAATTGCATTCATTAACAGTAATTAACCTCTTGCTTAGCCCTTCTTTTTATATTAGCGGTACCTCTTGTTTAAACTGTCATAACCGTTTTCCATAAAAGGTATCCACACCAAATTTGTGTCCTTTTTGCCTAACATTGGAAGGATTCTAAAGGAATTCGGGTTTGTAGATTCCCCTGAAGGCAACAGAGCAAATACCCAAAATATATCTAAATGTCATTTTTTTGAAGAAATAATGATAAGAACATGGGGCCAATTTTAAGAAAAGTGGCAAGGCACCCAATACTTTCATCTGTAACTTCTGTAAAGTCTTGTCACAATGGTCAGTTTACAAAAATCATATAAACCATAAGAATGTTCCATTCTCTGCAGTCGTGTGGCTGGGTCTAGCGCCAGCAACACACAATACCACAAAATGCAACCTGAAGTCATCACATTTTCCCAACAAAGTCAATGGTGTTGAATGGTGATGGATGGAAAGCTATAATTATTCTCAGCCTCGCTAAGGGTTGCATTCCAGCCCATCATTTGTAACCCACCATGCCACTCTAGAAAAAGACCTGCCTTTTGTGAATCAGTACCAACCCTGCTCCTCATTGTTTTACAATGTGGTTAGTTGAAGAAATTGTGCTCCAACTCAACCGTCAAGTGAGGACACCTACCATACCCAGACACTTCTCAAAACTTGATGCCTGGGGATGTCTAGGTTGGTATGACTTGAGTAGACCTCATAAAGTTTTGTTTCCCAGAAGCCCTTGCAAACCTCAAATGCTGGCTAACAATTCACATTTTTGTTATATTTCTCTGAGGGAAAAATCCAGAATCTTTGGAAATCTACAAATTGCCTACTTCCCAGCATTCCCATATATCTCCTGATAAAAATGTTACCCTACACATATGAATGCAACCGCAACAGAAAAGTGTACAAAACGCAACCTGGACACATCAACATTTTCCACGAAAAACCTACCTATTTTGCAATGTGAGTGATTTGAGATTTTGATTCTTATATCAGCTGGTACCCAAGGAAACCTACAAAGCACATACATTTCAGAACACTAGACACCTGGAGGAGTGCATTTCACAAGGATATATTACCAGAAAACCCTTTAACCCCTTCGCTGCCAGGCCTTTTCCCCCTCCTGTGCCGGGCCTTTTTTTGCCTATTTGGGGCAGTTCGCGCTTAGGCCCTCATAACTTTTTGTCCACATAAGCTAACCAAGCCAAATTTGTGTCCTTTTTTTCCAACATCCTAGGGATTCTAGAGGTACCCAGACTTTGTGGGTTCCCTTGAAGGAGGCCAAGAAATTGGCCAAAATACAGTGAAAAATTCGTTTTTTTTTAAAAAAATGGAAAAAGTGGCTGCAGAAGAAGGCTTGTGGTTTTTCCCCTGAAAATGGCATCAACAAAGGGTTTGCGGTGCTAAACTCAGCAGCTTCCCAGCTTTCAGGAACAGGCAGACTTGAATCAGAAAACCCAATTTTTCAACACAATTTTGGCATTTTACTGGGGAATACCCCATTTGTGCAATTTTTTGTGCTTTCAGCCTCCTTCCAGTCAGTGACAGGAATGGTCATGAAACCAATGCTGGATCCCAGAAACCTAAACATTTCTGAAAAGTAGACAAAATTCTGAATTCAGCAAGGGGTCATTTGTGTAGATCCTACAAGGGTTTCCTACAGAAAATAACAGCTGAAAAAGAAAAATATTGAAATTGAGGTGAAAAAACCATCAATTTTTCTCTACGTTTTACTCTGTAACTTTTCCCTGCAATGTCAGATTATCGAAAGCAATATACCGTTACGTCTGCTGGACTCCTCTGGTTGTGGGGATATATAGGGTTTGTAGGTTCATCAAGAACCCGAGGAACCCAGAGCCAATAAATGAGCTGCACCCTGCAGTGCGTTTTCATTCTATACCGGGTATACAGCAATTCATTTGCTGAAATATAAGGAGTAAAAAATTGCTATCAAGAAAACCTTTGCATTTCCAAAAAGGGCACAAGATAAGGTGTTGAGGAGCAGTGGTTATTTGCACATCTCTGAATTCCGGGGTGACCATAGTAGCACGTGAATTACAGGGAATTTCTCAATTAGATGTCTTTTTTACACACACTCCTATATTTGGAAGGAAAAAATGTAGAGAAAGACAATGGGCAATAGTACTTGTTTTGCTAATCTATGTTCCCCCAAGTCTCCCGATAAAAATGGTACCTCACTTGTGTGGGTAGGCCTAGCACCCGCGACAGGATATGCCCCAAAACACAACGTGGACACATCACAGAAAACAGAGCTGTTTTTAGCAAAGTGACTACCTGTAGATTTTGGCCTCTAGCTCAGCCGCCACCTAGGGAAACCTACCAAACCTGTGCATTTCTGAAAACTAAGGACCTAGGGGAATCCAAGGAGGGGTGACTTGCGGGGCTCGGACCAGGTTCTGTTACCCAGAATCCTTTGCAAATCTCAAAATTTGGCTAAAAAAACACATGTTCCTCACATTTCTGTGGCAGAAAGTTCTGGAATCTGAGAGGAGCCACAAATTTCCTTCCACCCAGCGTTCCCCCACGTCTCCCGATAAAAATGATACCTCACTTGTGTGGGTAGGCCTAGCGCCCGCAACAGGATATGCCCCAAAACACAACGTGAACATATCACAGAAAACAGAGCTGTTTTTAGCAAAGTGACTACCTGTAGATTTTGGCCTCTAGCTCAGCCGCCACCTAGGGAAACCTACCAAACCTGTGCATTTCTGAAAACTAAAGACCTAGGGAAATCCAAGGAGGGGTGACTTGCGGGGCTCGGACCAGGTTCTGTTACCCAGAATCCTTTGCAAATCTCAAAATTTGGCTAAAAAAACACATGTTCCTCACATTTCTGTGGCAGAAAGTTCTGGAATCTGGGAGGAGCCACAAATTTCCTTCCACCCAGCGTTCCCCCACGTCTCCCGATAAAAATGATACCTCACTTGTGTGGGTAGGCCTAGCGCCCGCGACAGGATATGCCCCAAAACACAACGTGGACATATCACAGAAAACAGAGCTGTTTTTAGCAAAGTGACTACCTGTAGATTTTGGCCTCTAGCTCAGCCGGCACCTAGGGAAACCTACCAAACCTGTGCATTTCTGAAAACTAGAGACCTAGGGGAATCCAAGGAGGGGTGACTTGTGTGGCTCAAACCAGGTTCTGTTACCCAGAATCCTTTGCAAACCTCAAAATTTGGCTAAAAAAACACATGTTCCTCACATTTCTGTGGCAGAAAGTTCTGGAATCTGAGAGGAGCCACAAATTTCCTTCCACCCAGCGTTCCCCCACGTCTCCCGATCAAAATGATACCTCACTTGTGTGGGTAGGCCTAGCGCCCGCGACAGGATATGCCCCAAAACACAACGTGGACATATCACAGAAAACAGAGCTGTTTTTAGCAAAGTGACTACCTGTAGATTTTGGCCTCTAGCTCAGCCGCCACCTAGGGAAACCTACCAAACCTGTGCATTTCTGAAAACTAGAGACCTAGGGGAATCCAAGGAGGGGTGACTTGCGGGGCTCGGACCAGGTTCTGTTACCCAGAATCCTTTGCAAACCTCAAAATTTGGCTAAAAAAACACATGTTCCTCACATTTCTGTGGCAGAAAGTTCTGGAATCTGAGAGGAGCCACAAATTTCCTTCCACCCAGCGTTCCCCCACGTCTCCCGATAAAAATGATACCTCACTTGTGTGGGTAGGCCTAGCGCCCGCGACAGGATATGCCCCCAAACACAACGTGGACATATCACAGAAAAAAGAGCTGTTTTTAGCAAAGTGACTACCTGTAGATTTTGGCCTCTAGCTCAGCCGCCACCTAGGGAAACCTACCAAACCTGTGCATTTCTAAAAACTAGAGACCTAGGGGAATCCAAGGAGGGGTGACTTGCGGGGCTCGGACCAGGTTCTGTTACCCAGAATCCTTTGCAAATCTCAAAATTTGGCTAAAAAAACACATGTTCCTCACATTTCTGTGGCAGAAAGTTCTGGAATCTGAGAGGAGCCACAAATTACCTTCCACCCAGCGTTCCCCCACGTCTCCCGATAAAAATGATACCTCACTTGTGTGGGTAGGCCTAGCGCCCGCGACAGGATATGCCCCAAAACACAACGTGGACATATCACAGAAAACAGAGCTGTTTTTAGCAAAGTGACTACCTGTAGATTTTGGCCTCTAGCTCAGCCGCCACCTAGGGAAACCTACCAAACCTGTGCATTTCTGAAAACTAGAGACCTAGGGGAATCCAAGGAGGGGTGACTTGCGGGGCTCGGACCAGGTTCTGTTACCCAGAATCCTTTGCAAATCTCAAAATTTGGCTAAAAAAACACTTGTTCCTCACATTTCTCTGGCAGAAAGTTCTGGAATCTGAGAGGAGCCACAAATTTCCTTCCACCCAGCGTTCCCCCACGTCTCCCGATAAAAATGATACCTCACTTGTGTGGGTAGGCCTAGCGCCCGCGACAGGATATGCCCCAAAACACAACGTGGGCATATCACAGAAAACAGAGCTGTTTTTAGCAAAGTGACTACCTGTAGATTTTGGCCTCTAGCTCAGCCGGCACCTAGGGAAACCTACCAAACCTGTGCATTTCTGAAAACTAGAGACCTAGGGGAATCCAAGGAGGGGTGACTTGTGTGGCTCGGACCAGGTTCTGTTACCCAGAATCCTTTGCAAACCTCAAAATTTGGCTAAAAAAACACATGTTCCTCACATTTCTGTGGCAGAAAGTTCTGGAATCTGAGAGGAGCCACAAATTTCCTTCCACCCAGCGTTCCCCCACGTCTCCCGATCAAAATGATACCTCACTTGTGTGGGTAGGCCTAGCGCCCGCGACAGGATATGCCCCAAAACACAACGTGGACACATCACAGAAAACAGAGCTGTTTTTAGCAAAGTGACTACCTGGAGATTTTGGCCTCTAGCTCAGCCGCCACCTAGGGAAACCTACCAAACCTGTACATTTCTGAAAACTAGAGACCTAGGGGAATCCAAGGAGGGGTGACTTGTGTGGCTCGGACCAGGTTCTGTTACCCAGAATCCTTTGCAAACCTCAAAATTTGGCTAAAAAAACACATGTTCCTCACATTTCTGTGGCAGAAAGTTCTGGAATCTGAGAGGAGCCACAAATTTCCTTCCACCCAGCGTTCCCCCACGTCTCCCGATCAAAATGATACCTCACTTGTGTGGGTAGACCTGGCGCCCGCGACAGGATATGCCCCAAAACACAACGTGGACATATCACAGAAAACAGAGCTGTTTTTAGCAAAGTGACTACCTGTAGATTTTGGCCTCTAGCTCAGCCGCCACCTAGGGAAACCTACCAAACCTGTGCATTTCTGAAAACTAGAGACCTAGGGGAATCCAAGGAGGGGTGACTTGCGGGGCTCGGACCAGGTTCTGTTACCCAGAATCCTTTGCAAACCTCAAAATTTGGCTAAAAAAACACATGTTCCTCACATTTCTGTGGCAGAAAGTTCTGGAATCTGAGAGGAGCCACAAATTTCCTTCTACCCAGCGTTCCCCCACGTCTCCCGATAAAAATGATACCTCACTTGTGTGGGTAGGCCTAGCGCCCGCGACAGGATATGCCCCAAAACACAACGTGGACATATCACAGAAAACAGAGCTGTTTTTAGCAAAGTGACTACCTGTAGATTTTGGCCTCTAGCTCAGCCGCCACCTAGGGAAACCTACCAAACCTGTGCATTTCTGAAAACTAGAGACCTAGGGGAATCCAAGGAGGGGTGACTTGCGGGGCTCGGACCAGGTTCTGTTACCCAGAATCCTTTGCAAATCTCAAAATTTGGCTAAAAAAACACATGTTCCTCACATTTCTGTGGCAGAAAGTTCTGGAATCTGAGAGGAGCCACAAATTTCCTTCCACCCAGCGTTCCCCCACGTCCCCCGATAAAAATGATACCTCACTTGTGTGGGTAGGCCTAGCGCCCGCGACAGGATATGCCCCAAAACACAACGTGGACATATCACAGAAAACAGAGCTGTTTTTAGCAAAGTGACTACCTGTAGATTTTGGCCTCTAGCTCAGCCGGCACCTAGGGAAACCTACCAAACCTGTGCATTTCTGAAAACTAGAGACCTAGGGGAATCCAAGGAGGGGTGACTTGTGTGGCTCGGACCAGGTTCTGTTACCCAGAATCCTTTGCAAACCTCAAAATTTGGCTAAAAAAACACATGTTCCTCACATTTCTGTGGCAGAAAATTCTGGAATCTGAGAGGAGCCACAAATTTCCTTCCACCCAGCGTTCCCCCACGTCTCCCGATCAAAATGATACCTCACTTGTGTGGGTAGGCCTAGCGCCCGCGACAGGATATGCCCCAAAACACAACGTGGACACATCACAGAAAACAGAGCTGTTTTTAGCAAAGTGACTACCTGTAGATTTTGGCCTCTAGCTCAGCCGGCACCTAGGAAAACCTACCAAACCTGTACATTTCTGAAAACTAGAGACCTAGGGGAATCCAAGGAGGGGTGACTTGTGTGGCTCGGACCAGGTTCTGTTACCCAGAATCCTTTGCAAACCTCAAAATTTGGCTAAAAAAACACATGTCCCTCACATTTCTGTGGCAGAAAGTTCTGGAATCTGAGAGGAGCTACAAATTTCCTTCCACCCAGCGTTCCCCCAAGTTTCCCGATAAAAATGATACCTCACTTGCGTGGGTAGGCCTAGCGCCGGCGACAGGAAACACCCCAAAGCGCAACGTGGACACATCCTAAATTTTGGAAAAAAACAGAGGTGTTTTTTGCGAAGTGCCTACCTGTAGATTTTGGCCTCTAGCTCAGCCGGCACCTAGGGAAACCTACCAAACCTGTGCATTTCTGAAAACTAGAGACCTAGGGGAATCCAAGGAGGGGTGACTTGCGGGGCTCGGACCAGGTTCTGTTACCCAGAATCCTTTGCAAACCTCAAAATTTGGCTAAAAAAACACATGTTCCTCACATTTCTGTGGCAGAAAGTTCTGCAATCTGAGAGGAGCCACAAATTTCCTTCCACCCAGCGTTCCCCCACGTCTCCCGATAAAAATGATACCTCACTTGTGTGGGTAGGCCTAGCGCCCGCGACAGGATATGCCCAAAAACACAACGTGGACACATCACAGAAAACAGAGCTGTTTTTAGCAAAGTGACTACCTGGAGATTTTGGCCTCTAGCTCAGCCGCCACATAGGGAAACCTACCAAACCTGTACATTTCTGAAAACTAGAGACCTAGGGGAATCCAAGGAGGGGTGACTTGTGTGGCTCGGACCAGGTTCTGTTACCCAGAATCCTTTGCAAACCTCAAAATTTGGCTAAAAAAACACATGTCCCTCACATTTCTGTGGCAGAAAGTTCTGGAATCTGAGAGGAGCTACAAATTTCCTTCCACCCAGCGTTCCCCCAAGTCTCCGGATAAAAATGATACCTCAGTTGCGTGGGTAGGCCTAGCGCCGGCGACAGGAAACACCCCAAAGCGCAACGTGGACACATCCTAAATTTTGGAAAACAACAGAGGTGTTTTTTGCGAAGTGCCTACCTGTAGATTTTGGCCTCTAGCTCAGCCGGCACCTAGGGAAACCTACCAAACCTGTGCATTTCTGAAAACTAGAGACCTAGGGGAATCCAAGGAGGGGTGACTTGCGGGGCTCGGACCAGGTTCTGTTACCCAGAATCCTTTGCAAACCTCAAAATTTGGCTAAAAAAACACATGTCCCTCACATTTCTGTGGCAGAAAGTTCTGGAATCTGAGAGGAGCTACAAATTTCCTTCCACCCAGCGTTCCCCCAAGTCTCCCGATAAAAATGATACCTCACTTGCGTGGGTAGGCCTAGCGCCGGCGACAGGAAACACCCCAAAGCGCAACGTGGACACATCCTAAATTTTGGAAAAAAACAGAGGTGTTTTTTGCGAAGTGCCTACCTGTAGATTTTGGCCTCTAGCTCAGCCGGCACCTAGGGAAACCTACCAAACCTGTGCATTTCTGAAAACTAGATACCTAGGGGAATCCAAGGAGGGGTGACTTGCGGGGCTCGGACCAGGTTCTGTTACCCAGAATCCTTTGCAAACCTCAAAATTTGGCTAAAAATACACATGTTACTCACATTTCTGTGGCAGAAAGTTCTGGAATCTGAGAGGAGCCACAAATTTCCTTCTTCCCAGCGTTCCCCCAAGTCTCCCGATAAAAATGATACCTCACTTGTGTGGGTAGGACTAGCGCCCACGAAAGGAAAGGGCCCAAAACACAACGTGGACACATCACATTTTTTTATAAAAAGCAGTGCCTACCTGTGGATTTTGGCCTATAGCTCAGCCGACACCTGAGGAAACCTAGCAAACCAGTGCATTTTTGAAAACTAGAAACCCAGGGGAATCCAAGATGGGGTGACTTGCGGGGCTCTGACCAGGTTATGTTACCCAGAATCCTTTGCAAACATCAAAATTTGGCCCAAAAAACACTTTTTCCTCTCATTTCGGTGACAGAAAGTTCTGGAATCTGAGAGGAGCCACAAATTTCCTTCCACCCAGCGTTCCCCTAAGTCTCTCGATAAAAATGGTACATCACTTCTGTGGGTAGGCCTAGCGCCCACAAAAGGAAATGGCCCAAAACACAACGTGGACACAACATATTTTTTCACAGAAAACAGAGGTGTTTTTTGCAAGGTGCCTACCTGTGGTGTTTGGCCTGTAGCTCAGCCGGCCCCAGGGGGGGGGGGGGCAGAAATGCCCTAAAATAAATTTGCCCCCCCAACCCCCACCCTCCCCCGCCGGGAGCGACCCTTGCCTACGGGGTCGCTCCCCCTGCGTGACATTGGCACCAAAAAACAAATCCCCGGTGCCTAGTGGTTTCTGCCCCCTTGGGGGCAGATTGACCTAAACTCAGCCAATCTGCCCCCAAGGGGGGCAGAAATGGCCTAAATACAATTTGTCCCCCAGGAGAGCGACTTTTGCCAGATGGGTCGCTCCCCATCTCTAAAAAAAAAAAACAAAGAAAAAAAAGAAAAATTCCCCTGGCGCCTAGAAGTTTCTGCCCCCCCCCCCGGGGGGGCAGAAATGGCCTAAAATAAATTTGCCCCCCCAACACCCACCTCCCCCAGGAGCGACCCTTGCCTACGGGGTCGCTCCCCCTGCGTGACATTGGCGCCAAAAAACAAATCCCCGGTGCCTAGTGGTTTCTGCCCCCTTGGGGGCAGGTTGACCTAAACTCAGCCAATCTGCCCCCAAGGGGGGCAGAAATGGCCTAAATACAATTTGTCCCCCAGGGGAGCGACTTCTGCCTGATGGGTTCGCTCCCCATCTCTAAAAAAAAAAAACAAAGAAAAAAAAGAAAAATTCCCCTGGCGCCTAGAGGTTTCTGCCCCCCGGGGGGGCAGAAATAGCCTAAAATAAATTTGCCCCCCCAACACCCACCCCCCCCCGGGAGCGACCCTTGCCTACGGGGTCGCTCCCCCTGCGTGACATTGGCGCCAAAAAACAAATCCCCGGTGCCTAGTGGTTTCTGCCCCCTTGGGGGCAGGTTGACCTAAACTCAGCCAATCTGCCCCCAAGGGGGGCAGAAATGGCCTAAATACAATTTGTCCCCCAGGGGAGCGACTTCTGCCTGATGGGTCGCTCCCCATCTCTAAAAAAAAAAAACAAAGAAAAAAAGAAAAATTCCCCTGGCGCCTAGAGGTTTCTGCCCCCCGGGGGGGCAGAAATAGCCTAAAATAAATTTACCCCCCCCAACACCCACCCCCCCCCGGGAGCGACCCTTGCCTACGGGGTCGCTCCCCCTGCGTGACATTGGCGCCAAAAAACAAATCCCCGGTGCCTAGTGGTTTCTGCCCCCTTGGGGGCAGATTGACCTAAAATTGGCCAATCTGCCCCCAGGGGGGCAGAAATGGTCTAAATACAATTTGCCCCCCCAGGGGAGCGACCCTTGCCTGATGGGTCGCTCCCCATCTCTAAAAAAAGAAACAACAAAAAAAAAAAACACAAAAAAAAAATTGCCCTGGCGCCTAGAGTGTTCTGCCCCCCCCCCGGGGGCAGTTCGGCCTAATAATAGGCCGATCTGTCCCCCGGGGGGGCAGAAATGGCCTAAAATAAATTTGCCCCCCCAACCCCCACCCCCCCCCCCCCGGGAGCGACCCTTGCCTACGGGGTCGCTCCCCCTGCGTGACATTGGTGCCAAAAAACAAATCCCCGGTGCCTAGTGGTTTCTGCCCCCTTGGGGGCAGATTGACCTAAAATTGGCCAATCTGCCCCCAGGGGGGCAGAAATGGTCTAAATACAATTTGCCCCCCCCAGAGGAGCGACCCTTGCCTGATGGGTCGCTCCCCATCTCTAAAAAAAGAAACAACAAAAAAAAAAACACAAAAAAAAAATTGCCCTGGCGCCTAGAGTGTTCTGCCCCCCCCCCCGGGGGCAGTTCGGCCTAATAATAGGCCGATCTGTCCCCCGGGGGGGCAGAAATGGCCTAAAATAAATTTGCCCCCCCAACCCCCACCCCCCCCCCGGGAGCGACCCTTGCCTACGAGGTCGCTCCCCCTGCGTGACATTGGCGCCAAAAAACAAATCCCCGGTGCCTAGTGGTTTCTGCCCCCTTGGGGGCAGATTGACCTAAAATTGGCCAATCTGCCCCCAGGGGGGCAGAAATGGTCTAAATACAATTTGCCCCCCCAGGGGAGCGACCCTTGCCTGATGGGTCGCTCCCCATCTCTAAAAAAAGAAACAACAAAAAAAAAAAACACAAAAAAAAAATTGCCCTGGTGCCTAGAGTGTTCTGCCCCCCCCCGGGGGCAGTTCGGCCTAATAATAGGCCGATCTGTCCCCCGGGGGGGCAGAAATGGCCTAAAATAAATTTGCCCCCCCAACCCCCACCCCCCCCCGGGAGCGACCCTTGCCTACGGGGTCGCTCCCCCTGCGTGACATTGGCGCCAAAAAACAAATCCCCGGTGCCTAGTGGTTTCTGCCCCCTTGGGGGCAGATTGACCTAAAATTGGCCAATCTGCCCCCAGGGGGGCAGAAATGGTCTAAATACAATTTGCCCCCCCAGGGGAGCGACCCTTGCCTGATGGGTCGCTCCCCATCTCTAAAAAAAGAAACAACAAAAAAAAAAAACACAAAAAAAAAATTGCCCTGGCGCCTAGAGTGTTCTGCCCTCCCCCCGGGGGCAGTTCGGCCTAATAATAGGCCGATCTGTCCCCCGGGGGGGCAGAAATGGCCTAAAATAAATTTGCCCCCCCAACCCCCACCCCCCCCCCGGGAGCGACCCTTGCCTACGGGGTCGCTCCCCCTGCGTGACATTGGCGCCAAAAAACAAATCCCCGGTGCCTAGTGGTTTCTGCCCCCTTGGGGGCAGATTGACCTAAAATTGGCCAATCTGCCCCCAGGGGGGCAGAAATGGTCTAAATACAATTTGCCCCCCCAGGGGAGCGACCCTTGCCTGATGGGTCGCTCCCCATCTCTAAAAAAAGAAACAACAAAAAAAAAAAACACAAAAAAAAAATTGCCCTGGTGCCTAGAGTGTTCTGCCCCCCCCCCGGGGGCAGTTCGGCCTAATAATAGGCCGATCTGTCCCCCGGGGGGGCAGAAATGGCCTAAAATAAATTTGCCCCCCCAACACCCACCCCCCCCCCGGGAGCGACCCTTGCCTACGGGGTCGCTCCCCCTGCGTGACATTGGCGCCAAAAAACAAATCCCCGGTGCCTAGTGGTTTCTGCCCCCTTGGGGGCAGATTGA
Source organism: Pleurodeles waltl (assembly GCF_031143425.1). Taxonomy (NCBI): domain Eukaryota; kingdom Metazoa; phylum Chordata; class Amphibia; order Caudata; family Salamandridae; genus Pleurodeles; species Pleurodeles waltl. Next base: position 1,065,771,096 of record NC_090437.1, read on the forward strand.
CCTAAAATCGGCCAATCTGCCCCCAGGGGGGCAGAAATGGTCTAAATACAATTTGCCCCCCAGGGGAGCGACCCTTGCCTGATGGGTCGCTCCCCATCTAAAAAAAAAAAAAAAGAACACAAAAAAAAAAACACAAAAAAAAAATTTGCCCTGGCGCCTAGAGGTTTCTTCCCCCCCGGGGGCAGATCGGCCTAATAATAGGCCGATCTGCCCCCAGGGGGGGCAGAAAAGGCCTTCCCAAAAAATTGCCCCCCCTGGGAGCGACCCTTGCCAAAGGGGTCGCTTTGTTGCGTGACATTCGCGCGCAAAAACAAACTCCCTGGTGTCTAATGGTTTCTGCCCCCCTTGGGGGCAGATTGGCCTTATCAAAATAGGCCAATCTGCCCCCAAGGGGGGCTGAAATGGCCTAAATATATATTGCCCCGTAGGGGAGCGACCCTTGCCTAAGGGATCGCTCCCCACCTAAAAAAAAAGAATTCATCACAAAAAAAAAAAAAAAAAATGGTCCCTGGTGCCTAGAGGTTTCTGCCCCCCCTGGGGGCAGATCGGCCTAATAATAGGCCAATCTGCCCCCCGGGGGGGCAGAAAAGGCCTTCCTAAAAAAATGCCCCCCTGGGAGCGACCCTTGCCCAAGGGGTCGCTCCCTTTTGCCAATTTCAAGAAGAAAAAAAAAAATCCCTGGTGTCTAGTGGGGTTTCAAAAGCCGGATTGCAAGCAATCCGGCTTTTGAAACCTGTGAGAAACTTCAAAGGGAAGGAAATACATTTCCTTCCCTTTGAAGCCTCTCGGGGCCTCCCCCATGGGATTGAAAAAGAAATGCAAAAGCATTTCTTTTTCAATCGCGCTGGAAGCTCTGCTTCCAGCGCGATGGGGGAGACCCTGTGACAAATCAGCGCGCGCTCGCGCGCTGACGTCACAGGGGGGGGTTGGGGTGGTCGGGGGGTGGGAGGGGAAGGGCTTCCCCTTCCATCCCTGACTTGGGGGGGTGGGGGGGAACCCCACAGAGGGAGCGAGAGCGCTCCCTCTGGGCTCTGTGCACAGGACGTAATGGTTACGTCCTGGGCACAGCAGCACTGTGCCTCAGGACGTAACCATTACGTCCTGGGCACAGAAGGGGTTAAAACACAAAAACAACCCTCACAGTTCTGTGAAAGAAGCTATCATAATCAGCATAAATCCACACATTTCCTACAAACCAGCATTCCTGCATATCTCTTGATAAAAATTGTGTGGGCCTAGTGTCTACCATATGAAATGGCTTAAAACTAACAAGGAAACATAAAATATTTCCACTTGAAAACCACAATGTTTTACTATTTGGGTAGCTGCTGATCTTGGACCCTAATTCAGACAGCACACAAGGAAGCCTACCAAACCCAAAGATTTTGGACAACTGAAGGACCAGCTGAAGTCCAAGGTGGTGTGACTTACATGAATCACACAAGGTTTTCCTATCCAAAAGCCTTTTGAAACCTCACGCTTTGCCTAAAAACGCACATTTTCCTCACATTCCTGTGAAGGCAAGTTCTAAAATATACATTGATCCTCAAATGTCCTACTACCCAGCATCCGTACATGTCTCCCGATAAAAATGCTATGTCATAATAAATGGATTTGTAGTGCATGTCTCCTCATCTGATAGTGTATAGAGGCGTTGAAGCATGTATATAGGTGGGGGAGTCTTGGAGGGATTTGTTGAAGAGTCAGGTCTTCAATCTCTTGTAGAATTTGAGAGCAGGGAGGAGACCCAAATTTGTAGAGGGAGGTTGTTCCATGCTTTGGGTGTGATGTAGAAGAAGGATAGGCCTTCCATACTACTTTAGCAGATACAAGGGGTGTATGTGAGAGAGTGTCAGACTGAGTAAAGTTGTCTTGTGGGTTGGTGGAAGTTAAGGTGGCTGGTGAGGTATGCTGAATTAAATTGCACAGTGCCGTGTATGCGTGTGTGAGGAGTTTGAATTGGTAGAGTTTGTTTATCGCAAGCCTGAGGAGTTCTCTGAGGTGTGGGGTGATATAGGTTTGACATGGGAGGTCTAGGATGAGTCTTGCTATAATGTTCCTGAATGGTCTGAGGTTGGTGGAAGAGGTGGTTGGAGATTCTAGTTTAGAGTGTGTTGCTTAAATCTAGTCTGCTTGTGACAAAGACAGGAGGGATGGTATGTCTGGTGTTCTGGGAATCCATCTGAAGATGTTTTCTGAGGATGCTCAGTGTATGGAATCATAAAGACCTGACTGCATTTACCTGAAGTGTCATGGTGAGTTCTAAGATGATCCTCAGGTTTCTTATATGGTTGGTGGGTGTTGGTGTGGGAGCAGCAAGCTGTGAAGGCCACGAAGTGCAAGGGGGAATTGCTGTTCCAGAAGATCAGAACTTCCATCTTGTCAGAATTGAGTTTTAGTGCCAACGCAGGCACTTTTCCACCACGGTGCAAGGATGCCTTCAATTTGAGGATGGTTGTTTTGTGCAAGAATGGACACCTTCCTGCACAGAATCTATCACAAGAGTTGTCTTCCTCTTACTATGTGTGCTGCATTCTGCAGCACACATAGAAGGGAGTAAATGGGGAAAAATAAAGATATCGCTCCACCTCGTCTCAGTTCCCTGCCACCTCAGGGTTGCAAAGGAATATGACTCATCCCCAGACTTGGGAACTCCGAAAATGTGTCATATTCCTTGACATTCCATGGGTGTTCCTTGGGAATACCAGCACTCATGGAACACCCCTTTCACACAGGTGTATGCGTGAAAAATGAAAGGTTCATATTGACCACTCATGAATAGTGAAGCCATATACTTTAGGTTGTATGTATCAACATTGCAATCTGTTGTAAGCCTCAGAGATCGGGTAATGTTTGTTAGACTAGAGGAGTGTCCATATGATAGTTTAAGAGCCCATGCAAATTTCCGATTCATCTTCAGATAATGCTGGCCCTGATAGTCTACAGGATGTGCAGACTGGTTCATACAATGATCTGCATTTGCCATTGTTTTTCCAAGATCCCTGTGCAGATGTGATGTAGGGCAATCATGCCCCACCAATCAAATAGTGTGCAGCAAGGTGACATGTATTTTGGACCACTTTCACAAAAGGGACAAGAAAAATAGTAGAAAAACACAAACCAAAAACAAACAAATAGATATTTGGTGGTGATATTTAGGACACAATTACCCATTCACTCGTCAAGGGACCAGAGCCTTCCTGCACATAAAAAATCTATCCCCTCAGCGCAGACTCCCTTTAACTACAGTGGAAAGCGACATAAGTTCAGCGCAGCCACAGGGGGAAACACCGGGGTGAACCATATTCCTGTAAATACAGCGCATCCCGGTGTTTCAATAGTGGCACAACACTCCTATTTTTGGCGCAGCACCACGCTGCACCACTTTGTGTAAATCTGGCCAAGGTTTCCAAGGGGCACTTTAAAAGCCTATTTTCAAAGGCCTTAGCAGCACACAGCTCTACTGGAGTGTCATTGATGTTGATGCTCCAGTGGCATAGTGTGCCAGCCCATAATTTACAAGACCACACCACACCAACCTGTGACACTTGTTATGGCCCTGTAATTGTGTAACCCTTTCACTCATTACACTGCATACATGGTGAGTTCCTGTCACTGTGGTGTTTCCCCGCTGTACCCATTGAATCCATGAGAATGTGACACATTCTCAGATTTAGATATATGGAAATGCGTCAGATTCCTATCCACCTTCAGGGATTGGATTGCAGTGGCATAACAGAGAGATTAGACGTGTTGGTCCACATTTTTTTCATATTTCAATGTTTGCAGCATTAAACAACACACATAGTAACTGGAAGTTGACATTCATGATTGTTCTAGTTGAAGAACATGTTCCTTTCAGCACATGTGCACTCATCCCTACAACGCAGGCACCCCTACACCATGGTGCAAGGGTGCCTGTTTTAGCGCTAGGGAGTAGGCAGTATACCATCCTCGAGGAAAGTACAGGTATGTTCTGCATTTTGGTAACTACCACGCATCCATGCACTTTCTAAATGATACAGCGCCGCACAGCAAGCTTGTTTGTAGCACCACTCTGCATCATACCCTCATACCTGGGGTTCCAGAGTTGGAAATTGATGTGTCGTAGACATGTTTACAGTGGATATCGATGCACGCTCTTCCTAGATTTGCACTGCTCAGGAATTGTAATCACAGACACTGTGTGCCAGCTCTGAGAGGATGGGCTTCTGTACTACTGTGTAAGATGGCTCACCTACATATCCCACTTAACATTCTGGTGTGTATTGTTGATCTGCAGAGTGTCCCACATCATATGACTCAGGACCACACCAATGTATGTGTTCAGACCTCCTCAGAATACCCACTTTTGAGTCCAGGTACACCAGTAAGGGGCACACAGCGATCCTACCCAACTCATGCATTAATTCTCACATGGCTACAACAGGTCAATCATGCATGTCCTTATCCAGTGGGACTACATGTTGTTTTGTTGCAGACAGCAATTTCTGGGGCCTTAACCCACATTGTAGTGGTGTAGTGGCAAGTCCCTACATCTCGAACCCACTTTAGTGGGCCTACCCATTCCAGCCTACGTTCCTCCATAGGTACCATGATTTATGGTGGTTAGGTGTTTCTTAGGATCCCTTCATCAAATCCCTGTTTGACCTCCTCCATGTTGTACATGTGGCACCCTAAGACAAAGTTGTGTTATTCTCCTTCCTGGCATGTGCCACTTGCTCCCCACGGTACACAGGACATGTAAGTGTTGTTCCCCAATGAGTTTTCTCTGCCATCCCTTCCCAGGTGTGCCAGAAGCATTGCCCAGTCAGATCCAGTGGTGCATGTGTATTTGTGTAGGTACCATGCAGTACACATGTCCATTTTCACCTCAGCAGTATGTACAGACTCCCAATTCAGACCACATGTAGCATTGCCATGAGGAGTCAGCACTTACTATGCATAGCAGTAGCAGTGTACCACCAGGCCCATACATAGGCCCTCATTACAACTTTGGCAGTCTTCCATCAAGACCACCAAAGCCACGGGTGCCAGGAGACCACCAGTGCTGGCGGTCTCCCGCCCGCCATATCATGGGTACTTCCGGATTTCTGCCAAACTTTGGGCAGAAATATAGCAGTAGTCATGCTAACAGGCGGAGGCACTCTGGTGGTTCCACCCTCGGCCCCGCCCCAGCAGTAGGACACCACCTGCCATATTATGGGCCATAATATGGCCTGGCCTGTCCTGCTGGTAGGGTGCCCCATCCCGTTCTCTGGAACAGGTAAGGGGATCGTCTGCGTGTGTGAGTGTGTGGTGTCTGCGTGTGTGCATGAATGTGTGTAAGCATGGTTGTATGCATGTCTGTATGTTGAAGTGAGTGTGTGTCTGCATGTCAGTGTGCATGCATGTGAGTATGCATGTTTGGACGGGTGTGAGTGTGCATGCATGAATGTATGTATGAATGGAATTGTGAGTGCATGTATGTATGTTGTTGTGAATGCGTGCATGAATGCATGTATGAATGGAGTTGTGAGTCCTATATGGATGTTCTTGTGAATGTGTGCATGTATGTGGGGAGGGGGGAGGTGGATGATGTTGCTGAAGGAGGGTTGGGGGGGTCTAGTGCTTGCTGGGGGGTGGGGGAGCCATCTACCGGTGACAGGGAAAGAATTCTGCCATGGTTTCCATGGCAGTGCTACCTCACGGAAACCATGGTGGAAACCTGGCTCCGAAAACCACCAGCGGTCTTCTGTGGACCACCAGGTCGGAGATGATCATCTCCAGTCCGCCGGTTCTGACCACCATGGCAGTATGGGTGGAGATGTGGTGGGTTGGCAGACCCCAAACCCACTATACTTATAATGTGGCAGTCTTCACCACCAGCCTGTTGGTGGTGGGACCACTACATTTACCCTTGCGGTCAGAAGACCGCCAGGATCAAAATGACCACCATAATCATTAGTTTGCACACACATGGTCCAGTGTTATACATTTTCACATCAGCCACCCTTCAATTGCTATTTTGTGATGAGTTCCTATAGCCCCTTCCATGGCAGGTGCAACCTGTATGCACTCCCCTGCTCACCATGTTGGGGAAGTGCAATTTATTTTCATGCAGAGTATAATAGACATGTCTCTTGCTATGCCCTATGTGCATATGCCTCTCATCACCCACACCCGAACCCTCTCAAATGAGCTCTTTGTCCTGTGACACAACTATTCCTTTCAGAGGATTTCCATCCTAGATTTGTATGCATAGGCCTAAGTGAGATCAAGTAGAACCATGATGGAGGGTTGTCTGCATTTGATCTAGGCAGCAATTTCTACATCATCGCTGAGGAAGGTGCAGGGATTCCTTTATTTTCAGTGTATACCACGCATCCCTGCACTTTCTACACAACACAGTGCTGCACAGAAAGCTGTCTGATTGCACTGCACTGCGTCTTTTCCTTGTACATGATGCACAAAGAGCCTCATTAATGTGGCAGGTGGCACAAGGTGGCAGAGCATGTACCTTTCTGTACTAAAATGGACTACTGGGAAAAGACAGAAATGTACCTTATCTACAAACTAAAACACGTTTCTTTCCTTTCCCCCGTGCTGGTGCACAAATTGCTGACTATTGCTAATGCAGGCAACCTTGCACCATGATGTAAGGATGCCTGCCTTGTGGGGATGAATGTTTGTGTGCAGTAAGAGATACCTTCCTGAACAAGATACAATCACAAGTGGAGTTTTCCTCTTTCTATGTGTGCTGCAGCCTGCAGCACACATAGAAAGCGGTGCAAATAGGATGACATGAAGATATTTCTCCCTGCTTCATCATTCTTACATCACCCATAGGGTGGCGTAGGAATATACCACATTCCCAGACTTGTAAATCTGTGACTGCATGAAATTCCTTCAGATTCCATGGCTGTTGCATGTGAACACCCCAAGCAGTGCCCATGGAATAGTCGTTTCATGCAGTATTGTACGTGAAAACTGTCCCAAATTACACGGCCATGAAAAGCAATGCAAGGTGGCATTGTGTGTCCTTGTACGTGTGGGCTGGCACTCTGCACCTCCGGAGGGCCAATTAAAATTGACACTCTGGTGGCATAACATGCCGCTAGGGCCTTGTAAATGAGGCCCAAAGTGAGGTAAACATTGAATGATGCTGCCCTTCACACAATGAAGAAAGTGATGTGATGGTTGTAGCCTGAGATGTGCAAATTGTGTGAGGTCAGTGCACATTACATCTTTGCTGTTTAAACACAGGTGCACCAGCATTCTACACTATAGCCTGCATTCTGGCACTGGAACAAGGCCCCACCCCCTTTTGACGTTGCATAGTGACCACACCCCACACTGGGAGACTTACCCTGTGGTTGTTGTAGTGCCTCATATGCTGCACTGTCATGTCTTTAAACTCCGGTGCCCAACTTCTCAGGGATCACAGCTGCCACCATTTCCTCCAGGTCATCTAGCTCCTCCTCGGTGATGGAGTTCCACCTCTGGCTTGCAATGCTGCCTTGCATTTTCTGGCCAGTTTCTCCTTTGTTCTGCATTTGCAATTATTCCAGAGCTTCTTACAGTTGATGACTATCCTCTTGACCTCTGCTGCCTGTCAACTTTGTCCACTATGGACTGCCACGTTGCTTCATTCTTTCCTAACGGTAATTTGGAGATGACAAATAGCTCTTGTTGATGCTGCATCATCTGAAAGATCAAGATCAAAATGTTGTTTTCCTCATGACTGAACCTGCAATTCCTCTTTCCCTTCTCCTGAGAGTCTGTCTGGACATCCTGGCTGGTATTGGGGTTGTTGGTGTTTTCTTGGGGTGTCTGGTCTTCAGGCTCTCAATTTCTGTTCCTGCAGTGTCTCCTGTTTGCATTTATGATTTTGGATGCAAAAGTGATGCTAGAATGACTAGCATCAGATTGTGTGCCACTAATCAGGCTAGCATCAGTTCTGCAGCACTAGCATCAGTTTGGTTTATAACGCGCTGCAAATATTTATTTTTTACGCTGCCCAGATCCTAACACTATGTAGCGCTGTTTTGTAAATATGGCACAAGTATGGCAGTAGTATCTGTCATTACACGGTGTTGATGCAATGCTGCGCTGCCTCAGAGTTGTGTCATTTCTTGTAAATGAGTCTCATAGTTTGTAAGGCTATCTCTGTCACTGCACTGTATGCAATAGAAATAAGATACTGTATAGCATATTCAGCTGGAAAAATAATAGTGACAACTTAAAAAGGGGACTAGTAACTAGTAAAAATGTTTGCAGTGCATCAGATGACACTAAGACTATACAGTGCAGCATTCAGAGCATTAATTAAAGGGTATTTTAATCATCTATCTGAAATCGTGCCCATTTAGGCATGCATTGCCAGATATCTCCCATTGGTCAGGGATGTTGAAATCTGGGTGCTAAAAAATCCCTGTAACGTCTTATGAGATTGATCTAGTTGCCAAGATAGCCCATGTTACTATTAAGGAGATTTATCTACCTCCTGCATCAAATTGTATCATCATTTTGTTAGTGACAACTGTTTTGTTCTCATTGTAGCAACTCAGATCAATTTACTAAGTAGCCTTTGAACACTTCCTAGGTTACGAAAATACCATCTCTCCTCACTAGAATTATATGGTTCAGATGAACTCAGAGAAGTCATTAGCGGCCCGCACCTTGTCCGACCACTCTCTGGTTCTTCTGGAGTTGGTGGGGCCCAGGGGATTGAGTGCCGCCTTCACTTGGCGGCTACCTCAGGGAGCGCTTCGGGATACTGCGTTTCGCACGGAGATCCGAGAGGCTATTGTTCACTATTTTGCTGAAAACACAGGATCAGTTAGTTCAGCCGGAACGCTATGGGAGGCCTTTAAAGTGGTCATCCGCTGGGTTTGTCTCTCAAAGCAACAAGGAGTGCTTCGCTCACTGCGACGAGAGCTAGCTGAATTGGAAGGGAGAATTTCTGAACTAGAAAATAAGTCAGTACGTGAGTGGTCGGGAGACACATTGGCGGAGTTGAGAACTGCAGTGTCGCTATACGAGGAAGCTGCGACTCGCGAGGTCTGTTTTTTGGGGAAACATGCCAGGGCAAGGCAATATGGTGAGGGAAACAGAGCAGGACGTACACTGGCAAACATGTTGCGTAGACCATGGGCCAGTGGTTATATCACTAAGATAGATAATTCCAAAAATGAGCGGGTGACGGGCTCTGAGGGAGTCATGAAAGTTTTTATCAAATTCTTTACAGATTTGTACTCTTCGACCGCTGGGCTGAACGATAAGGCTGCACAAGTCTATTTCACTGAGATTAGCCTACTTTGGTTTGATGATACACATAGAGCCTATTTTGATACTCCCTTCTCCCTGAAGGAGGCACAGGCGGCAATAAGTTGCTTACCTGGAGATAGGTCCCCCGGTCTGAATGGACTCACCTCAGCTTTTTATAAGGAATATTCTGATTTATTGGCCCCACAGCTGCTGGGGGTATACGCTGAGTAGATGGAGATAGGGATCCTACCTGCCTCCCTCAGAGATGCGCTAATCGTTATGATCCTCAAGCCGGTAAAGACCCACATAGCTGTGACTCATACCGCCCACTCTCCATGATCAACATGGATAATCAAATTCTGGCCAAAATGATAGCGGCTCGACTGAAACCGCTGATGCCAAGATTGGTACTGCCGGACCAGGCGGGATTTGTTCCCGGGCGGTCGACAATGTATAATCTGCGAACCTTCTTTGCAGTCAGGGGCTCGCTTGCGGCAGATGAAAAGGCAGCAGCAGTATTTTTGGATGCCACGAAGGGGTTTGATTCTGTGGAATGGAAATATTTATTTGCGCTGCTTGGCAGGTTAGGCTTAGGAATCCGATTTGTGAAGCTGATTCGGCTGCTCTACACAGACCCTGTAGCTCGTCTGCGGCTAAACGGAAGTGTGTCTGACCCCTTCCCGCTGGCACGAGGGACGCGGCAGGGATGCCCCCTGTCCCCATTGCTTTTTGCTATAGCAATGGAGCCGCTCGCAGCATATCTACCACAACATCACAACAAAAGAGGTTTGGGGTTCCAGCAGAGACCCATATTGGTCTCAATGTAAGCTGACGACATTGCGCTATACATCCGAGACCCTGAGACCAATCTTGATGTTGTATTAGACGAGATCGTCCGGTTTGGTACCCTTTCCGGTATTACGATCAACTGGTCGGAGTCGGTCGTGCTGCCTCTTTCTTCTGCGTTGGCGAGCTTTACGTCTCAATATCCCATTGAGTGGGCAAGCGGCCCGGTCAGAAATCTGGGGATTTGGCTGAGCTGTGACGCTGGTTCGCTCTGGAACGCAAATTTTGGTAACCTGATGACTTGGCTGGAAGACAGGGATGAGGCATGGCGACCGCTGCCACTGTCACTGATAGGACGAATAGCACTTGTCAAAATGATTGTGCTACCTAAGTTTCTACATCTTTTCGTGAATCAACCCATAGCACTCACAATCAGCTTCTTGCGACGTGTCCGCTCAGCACTGATTAGACTGGTTTGGGCTGGAGGACAGCCCAGAATCTCTTGGGAGAAGCTGACTTCCCTTCGAGATGGGCAGTCTCGCCGCTCCTGATCTAGAGCTTTATTATCGCTGCACGCAGGCTCAGTTTGCATATTACCGGATTCGCTCTGAACGATATCTGTGGCACCTTGCACCTGAAAGTGAGGCAGTCTGGCCTGACAAATTACCGCATATTCTGGGGAATCTATCACGTTCTGACTACGGTGGCGAGTGCATCCAGGGCCTGGACAGCCCTGCTGCACCAATCTGGGATAAGTGAGACCTATGCTCCTGCGATGCCGGTGCTCGCTATTGCAGAAGAGGCGATGTACAGGGATAGACGGCTGAGGTAATTTCTAATAGACTGAGACCTTTCCCTTCTAGAAGACTGGTTTGTAGAGGGGAGGTTGATCTCCCCAGCAGAGGCACTTGCGGAGAGGGCAGAGAATGCGCTGCCCCGACTATATGTTCGAAGAATCAGAGCGATGCTTCGCTCCCAATTTACGGAACTCCCGGCCACTCCAAAGACCTGTCAGGCAATGGAAGTGTTGTGGAATGCACAGTCGCCACGCAAACTCATTTCTAAACTATATAGAAGTGTACAAGAACAACAGAACGTCCTTGCGATGCCTGCTAAGGCAAAATGGGAAATTTAAATTGGGGAAGCCATCTCTGCTGAAACATGGAAACAATGCTGTGCACATATGAGGGCACTGTCCCCAAACTACCGGCTGAGGCTTATTCATTTTAAATGTATACACCGTTTATATTACAGTCCCTAGGGTCTTTATGCTATGGGGCTACGTTCAGATGCTAATTGTGCAAGATGCCACGCACTGGATGTGCAGAAGTGCACAACTTTTGGTTAGAGGTGAAGTCTGTACTTGCGGAGATAATTGGCGTGGATTTGCCCCTAACCCCTGCAATGGCGCTGCTTGGTATGATAGAAGAAGTTCCATTGGCATTGAGGAGATTGGTTGGTCTGCTGCTGCTTCTGGCCAAGTGCAGAGTAGCGGTGAGCTGGGGGTGAGCCCAGACCCAACGTAGATCTGACTGGCTCAAAGATGCTGTACTCTGTCAGCAGCAATTAACTATTCTTTGGGAGCTGGCCCCTGCGGGTTCCCGCCCAAGAGATATCTGGGCTCCCCTGCGTTCATTTCTGGAATCCTAGCATAGGAGAATGGTGTGTTCCTACTGATCCAACATACGAATCGGACATCATGATTAGAGCTGCTGAATGTCTTTGTTTTAGAAGCTAGATGGATGAGTGGATTCCATGTATGCGTCCCCCCCTTACTCCCCTGCATTTCTGCCTGCACATTGTAGTTTTTGGTATAGATGCCCTGTAAGTATACCTAAAGTGAGATACGAGGCTGAAGATGTACATCTGAATCTCGACTTAGAGACGAGTATACTCTGCTGCTACTGGAAACACGACTGTTTGTACTATGAAGCCCCTTACAAGAATAGACCGAACACTAGCTGAGGGGGATGTACTTGCTTGTTGATCACACTCAAGAGTATGTATAACTGTATTGGCTTGACAATGGGGCCTTAATGTTGGGCATTTGTTGTTTTGTTGTTCTTAAATTGAATAAAATATATATTTTTTTTAACTTTAAAAAAAAAGAGGTCGTTAGTAAAATTAAAGAAGCAATCTCCCCTTTTAAAGGTATTAAGCAGAAATAGAACACTGAGGGGTGACTATGAATAGAATGATCGAAAAGTGACTCAAACACTAAGGAGTAAATTTACTAGTTATTCATGCATTGCAGAACAGAAACCAGAGTTGCTGTGCTAAGGTTCACGAAAGGGAAAGAGCAAAACAGATTTGTATCAACATAGACATGGTGCTGTTTCTCTCTTCCCAAGTGCTGTTACACACTGTGACTGCCTAATACCATGCATACATCTTTGACCCATAGTGCAAAGGTGTTTGCATGAGTCTAGCATAGGTTTTGAACAGTATGGGTACTATCCTGAGGCTTACTTATACACTTTTCCCACTTTCTTTCAGAGGCAAGTTTGAAAAATGTGGAGGAAATAAAACGTTTCTCCTTCTTTGCACCTACCTCAATGTGGAGTATTTTTTGGGGCATATAACCATCTATCTATTATATGGTAATAGATAGGGCCTTGCATCCCAAGCAATGGATGGTAGCATGATGACCCCTCTGCACCACCCATGGGGTAGTCCCTTGACAAATAGTAACACAAAACAATGCAAAGCACTGGCAAAAATGTGTGCATATACATCTACTGTAAGACTTTCTGCCTATTTCACATACTAGCTGCATTGCAACAGAAAAGAAAGTGTGTTATTTAAAAACTATATGATGCTTATAATAGTATCTTATGACAGGAAAGGAAACAGTTTTATACATCATCAAAAAAGTAATTTTGATAGACAAAACAGAATATATGGGCAGTGCAAGCAATAAGGCTAAGATTTGGACACTGGTAGTGCTCTGCACCATTTGAAAATACCTCAAACTCACACTTTGCACTCCAGCGTTTCTGTTCCAAAAAATCTGTATGAAGCATTCCATAACTACAGTCCAATTCAACTCATAACTTTATTTCGATCCACACGTAGATCATAAAAGTACACATATTTTAAATCCTAAACTCATGATGTGAGAACAAACCGACTCCATTATTCAACACATTATGGAAATCTTCAGAAATATGTAAAACATTAAAAGAATTAACACATTTAAAAAGATTAAAAAAAACACACTTACACAAAAGCAAACATGCTCACTCCTGTGCCAAATAAAAAACAGGCAAGAACAAGTGTATTACAGACAGCTGCCATTCAAAGTTCAGCCCCCTGGGATGGTACATGGTAAATCTTGGTCATATAAAGTGTCAGTGCAATACGAATTTTAGAAGAAAAGGAATAGGGGTTCAAAATCCATAAGAAGTTTATATAATGCAAGGAAATACCTGAAGTGGAAATTAGCATTAAGACCTGGGTGGCACCCAATAGGTGCAGTTCATCTTATTAGCAATGACTACCAAAAAAGATATAATCGAACCCAGCATTCTCCCATCAATGCTTCTCCTGGAATGCTCTAACATCATTGGCACAAACACACTTAGACCACCAAATCCAGGCCAACTGGAGGTACCTTGTGATTGCAAACAGCACCAGCCTTGAGGTGTAGGTTTTTAGAATCATAGTGGCCGCAAGGTACCTCCTAATATTTAGGGTCCTACACAGTGGCAATAGCTATTCCTTTCTCTTGGAGACATGACTTGAGCAGAAAAACAGAAAATGAGATAGATCTTTAAGAGAGCCCTTACATGCCAGACACTCACTGCTCTTATTTGCCCACTTCAGGCAGAAAGCCATACTGGGTCAAGACTGGTATCTAAATTGTAAAAACTATTTCCTAGCTAGAAGGGGAGTGATCTCATTGATCGTGTCCTCCTAGCTGGGGTCACCTTAAACTCCAAAAAGTTCAGGGTCAGGGTCCCTGCACTACTGCCCATCACTTCTTCATATATATGTCATAATTATGACAAATTCACTGTTACTTAAGAAGTATTTAGAAAGAAGATAAAGGATATCACAATATTTTATTTCAACATTAGCATTTTACTATAGATCTGCAACCTATGGTGATGGCTGCCATTTGTTAAAGTCCCCTAAATCCACCACCTTTTAATTATAGACCTTTGCTATCCTTAGCCACAGAAAAGAATACAAAGTAAAAGAAACATGAAGATGAACTGTTAAAACCTTCATGTATTTTCTATTTTGTAGATGTATCCCTTTGGGTTAAATGTATTCATTTATTTACAAGTATGTTTTAAATGCAAGTACACAAATGCCAATACTGTAAAAGTACACTTCAATACAACATAATAATTCAGCTTGTTTAGATATATTCTTATGTTAGCATGGTTTGAAATCCATTTTTAGTTACTGTTTTTCAACAATGAACAAGATTTTATAAAATCTGATATCTTGATTTTGGAGTATTTCATAAAAAAAAAAACTATCTTGAATGGGCAATATGTATATAAAAGGCTAGAGCAGGGGACTCCAAACGTTTCTGTAACAAAAGCTACTTCTGTACAGTGAAAGTCATTGTGAGATACCAAAAGCTAAACTACTAGTGCATTTTTACCAGACACCCCCATCTACCCAGCTTCCTGGCTTTAAGCCAGATACTATGGTTTGAACAAAACAGTTCGACAAGCGGTGCTATGGCAGTGCATGTGAATGGTATGTATGTGTATGGGTAGCTGAGAGCCTATGTTATAAGTACTTGTGGCACAGGACATACCCTTAGCCATATGTGGCACCATTACATATATAACACATACATGCCACCATTTTGTTAAATGGGAGAAATTTAAGGTGCAAAAATGTTCATAATGTGGAACATTTATATGCACTTTAAATTTCTCTAATTTAAAAAATATATTGTATTTTTCAGTTATAAATATTGCACAGTGCTCCAGTGGCCACTCTGAGCAAGAGGCATGCTGTTTGTAAATGCAATGCTTTGAAAAAAAATGAGAAAATTAGAATGAAAAGTAAACTTAATTATACAGTGACTTTTCATTTAATTTTGTCTGATTTAAAAGCATTGTGAAACTGTGAAACCTCATTTTGTTCTCACCTCCAATACTGAGTTGACAAGTACTTTTATTCAAGGGTTAAATACCTAAGTGCTTCAATTCTTCACCTCTGTGCCCTGGTTCATAAATCTGACTCCAGCACAGCTCCTTATCAAGCCCTGCTATCTGCAGCCTGATGATAATAATGTAAAATAAACACAGCCTTCCCTTTACTTTAAAAGGTTTAAAATGAAAATCTGACCCTGTGCCTATTTAAATAGGAATTCCAGGCTGTGATCGACTGGTTGGCGACACCTGTGCTAGAGAGTCTTTATTATTAATTGTCTGGTCTACGGTCTTTTTAGATACAGAGGAACCTTGCTTTGGGTGTTAGAGACTGAGGGTCATCCGGTAGTTGTTAACTCCTATTCTTGTTAAAGGCTAATAAACAGGCACATTGATTCCCCTATGCAGCTTCTCTTATGTGCTGGTCTTCAGGGCATAGCCACTGAAAAGCAGCCAATGGAGGAGCAGCTACTGTCTTTTTATTGAACACTGCTTCCATTGTTTAAAAAGGTATGCATTTGTATACAATTTATTAAACTCAAATTGGCCCCTTTTCAGTGCAAATTTGAAATGATCCACCAAAGGAGAAAAAGGGACAGGGATGCAAAAAAATAATACCATACCATAATAATGTTCCAATCGCTTTTGTTGTTCTGTTACAAATATTATTGCTGTTATTATGCGTTTTTCATAGTAACTATTTGTACTGTGTGCACTAGGCTAGGGTTTTGATTTTTCTACATTTTGAAAAAATATTACTAGGTTCCTAATGTTCCTGAGTAGTCTACCTATGATGAAAGAGGGTTGGAGTTCCACAAACTATTCCTGTGAAGATTCATAGGATTGATTGTCACACACCTCACTCATGTAATACATAGTGGGTTGCTAGAGGTTGTGGTCCACTGGGTTCTCTGTCTCATGTTTGCACGTTTGACTAAGGGCCTAATTTAGAGCTCAGTGGATGAGTCATGCTGTCACAAACATGATAGATATCCTGTCTGCCATATTACAAATGTCATTGGATGTACTGCACTTGCAATATGGAGGATGGGATATCCATCACATTTGTGATAGAGTAACCTGGCAACCAAATTCTAAATCAGGTTCCAAGTCCTTGGTGTCAGAGAGTCTAGAGACACCTCTTCCAGGGCATGCTCAGGATTATCCAGAAAACCTATCATTTACACTGACTTTGGGGCCAATTTTTAAGTAAACTTGAATGACAAAAAGTGATTTTGTGAAGTATTACAAATAGCGCAGGTTTTTGTTGTGATATTGTTCTTCTCCCTCGTTTAATACAGGAGCTCCATTTTTTTGTGGTTTTGTCAGGCATCTGACTTATAAAAGGTTAGCACACCATTTTGGTTCTAGTTTTGAATATCATGTTTTGTTTTGCAATGGTGCAGAAGCCATTTCTTAACTTTTAGGTCACCAATTACACAAAACCTTTTGGCTAGGGGTTTTCCTAATAACGGAGGAGGTTAACAATCGATGTTAATGAACATAGTGCATACAGTTTCCAAATATTTTCCTTGTGAGTGAAGTTTGATGCTTTCTCCGCCCATGTGGACCACATTAGAGTGGGCGACTTTCAGTCAAGCACACCAAAGGTCTATTTGTCTCACCGACTTTAGGTGTATGATCACCTAGGCCTCGCCTACCACTCCACTTCAAGATTCATTCAATTATCTGTTCATGTCTCCACTTCTCTTATCCCTAAACCTCTTTCTCTTGGAGGATGAACCACCAATACTCATTTTCAGTTTGCATGCTGAGGATTGACTAACGAGGGATAGGGTGAGCAGTCTTCCCTCCTGGAAACCTTGTACTTCAGGTGAGTGAACTTTGACAGCTGTAGATTCCATTACTGGAAAATTTCATGAACGAAGAGGTACTGTAATAGCTGCTAAATATGAACGCTACTATGACTTAGAAGTCCTAGTAGAATAACAGAAGATCATAAACATCAAGCATGGTTTGGTGGACAACTACCACATGTGGTTCAGAATATAAGAACAAGCCCCTTGAATAATGAGCGGGCCTCTTGGTCCTTGTTAGTTGGGTACATACTGTATCCTGACTCTGTAAATCTAACAGGTCTATAAGGAGACACTGTTGTGAGGTTATTTCAGTGAGCTTTTTATGGGCATGTTTAGTCATAAGCCTGCCGCTTGTGCCCTTTAGCCTTATAACAATTTATTTTATTAATTTTAATTTCTGAGCAAAAGCTCCATTCTGCTATATTTTGTTTCTTTGATCTCATAAACTTTTAGCCTAGGAACTGTTTTCATTCTTCTTCGTAGAATATTCTTGTTCTATGCTCTGCTAAAGGCTGTACCCAATGTTGTTGTCAGTACAAAGTGTAACACCACAATCTTTGCTACTTTAAGAGAAATATAGGCCCCCTATACATTAGAGGGAAAGTCACAGCCAGAAGAATTGCCACTGCATGCTGCTGCTTCACTGCAGCTGTATGCTGAGACTTTACATCTTTCCTGCCTACATGGAAAAGGACTCTCAGTAGACCAACAGCCCTCTTCACAACTATGATAATCAGGTATAGAGGTGATGTTTTCTTAGGGATCCTAAAGGGCAAATTAGGGCTAACACTGCTGTGCTCTAGTAGTACCTTAGTAGCCTAGGTAGGAATTCCAGTCCTTAGCATTCTGACACTGTGGTGGAAATGTTCTTATGTTTCAATTTCCTTCTCAATGCTTTGCTATTATGATGTTTTATCACCTTTATCATTGCAGTGCATGCATTTTGTCTTGAACGCAGTTGATTCAATAAAATGTATTGAACCCATTCTTCCTTTTCTTTGACTTTGCCTGTGTGAGATGAATGTAATTGAGAGAAAACAATGAGATCTGTTAGACCACGATTTCCATGAGAAGTAAAAATGTCATGTGCACAGCTGCCACAAATCATCACCATTTTCAGCTGCTGGTGGGGTACTGCTAGCTGGCTGGAAGGGTTAGGCTGATAGTTGTCACACAGTGTGGAATTGGGCTCAGTTCCCTACAACCTGGCAGTGCTGCTGCCCAAATCCCAGTGGTACAAAGAGAGCCAATACAACATGGCGCCACCAACCTTTGGTCAGGCACTGAGCAATGGATCTCCCTGAGTTTCTCTGTCTCACTATGTACTAAAGGCACCCCAATACAATATATGGAGACATCTGTGGTGTTGAGGATGTTCTCCTCAGCTAGATAGGTAGTACCTATTTTAAACTGAAGGTTGTTCAAGCTTGAACTTTAAAAGGGTTAATCCCCAATTGGTGTCCTTATCTCTGAACCACTACATTGCAATAGCAAACCCAAAGTGTGTGGTAATTGCAGTAAATATGAAGCCCATCTTCACCAATAATTTATTAAATAATGGTCTTAAAACCCGGGGTGGCTGCTGTTACATTTGTGGTTGAGCCTCATCCAGCTTATAGAACAGAAGGTTTCTACTTTTGGGTCAATGTTCGAGCAGTTGATGGGAAAACTGACACATTTCAATATTATACAATTGCTAATGCACCTGCACAATACAGAGCATATGCATACATAGGAATACCTCTATCTTTTCAAGACCATCATAATTGCCTTGATGGCTCCCTACCCCATACAACACTACATGTTAGGTTACGTCCTCTGAGTATCTATCAGTCTCATTGTGCCAATGAGAGCCAACACAACACTAACTAAATCATTTAGAAGCCAAATATAGGGAACTTTGACAGTTTGTTTAACAATCAACTGCTATGGGGCATTTGTTTCTCATCCTGCACAAATGTTTCCTGCACTGCAAACAATTATTGCATAGCCTATTAATGCTAGCATGGGCAAAACAATTAAAAAGCAAGATGAAATTCCATTCTGGATTGCTCATAACAACTAATAAGCGAGAGGTGGTTATTCTCATACAACACCCTGGATAAACATAGGATGCAAACTATGATTGTTCTACTTGATATGATGCTACTAGTGGTAGAGTGGGCTACATGCAGAGCAACCTATTTTTACACTACTATGCATAGTACACCCTTATTGGTAATGCTACCAGAGCTAAAACAAATGCAGAATGAGCACTGAGGAGTACTGGCTTTTGATTAGGAATGAAAGCAATAGGTAATATTGAAACAGTTTCTTCAATACTTGCCAGCAACAAATGAACAGAACCTGAATTTCTGGTAGTGCGCCAGTGGTTGGCTGTTGGTGGAAGGCACAGACTGAGCATCACTGAAAGGATGCATATGTCAGTGAATCCGCTTGTGAGGTTGAAGAAAAAAGGGACTCATTCAGATTCAACGGATCATTTTAATGAAATGAAAGTAGTTGTTTTAGCAAAAACAAATTATAAATACTTCTGCAAAATGTGACTAGGGCTGTGGAGCTCAAACAACAATACTTAGCTAGATTCTCAAAGAGCATCTGATAGTGATTCCAAATAAAGAATGCATGCAGGCTTAGACACTTGGTAGATACATACACCCACCAGCCAAGGGTTTATATGTTAGAAATGAACATTGGGGGTGATTTATTGTGTAAAATTAAAGCTGCATTTTAGTCTCATTTATCATATGTTTATGATCTGATGCTTACAGAGAGTGACTGGCCTCCAATTTTCATAAGGGATGCACTGCAAGGTAAGAAGATAACAATGCAAGCATTGGCTTTTTTCATTCATGAAGAATGTAGGGAAAAATATGCATGTGAATGGCTTTACAACAGCCAAACCAACCAGGGTGAGATGAAATAATATGTTCCACTTGTGATTCCTTTGAGGATTGAGCCATTAGCCTCAGCCATTAGGCTCAATATCCTCTAAAGTCAAAAGCTAAGCATTATATAATAGCTATTTTCGATTAATTCCATTATCAGTGTACATTGCTACCTTATCATTTCACCATTAGCAATCCTTCTTCCTATTTTTCCAGTAATAGAACTGTAAAAAAAAACTGATTTGTATAGATTATTGAAATGTAATTGCATATAGCACACCTATGTGCTACAAAATGCACTGCACTAATGACAACATACTCAGGAAAAAATATAAAACAATGCTATACATGTCTAATTATTTGTTGTCAAAATGTAACCCCTGAATGACAGAATCTAGCAATTTTTTCATTCAGTGGTTTCCGGTACAAGGTTGCTTCATTCTGACATTTTGCAGCAGGAATTATGGAGATTTTACAAGGAAATCCACAGGAACTATCATATAGGGGGTCATTACAACCCTGGCGGTCCAAGACCGCCAGGGCTGTTTCGACGGAAGCACCGCCAACAGGCTGGCGCTGCTTCCTGGCATATTACGACCGCGGCGGTAGCGCCGCGGTCGCACCGCCGGGGCCGGCGGTTTTCCGCCACAATGGCCCCGGCAGTTGTAATCCGCCAGGGCTGCACTGCTAGTAGCGCTGCTCAAGGGATTACGAGTCCCCGACCGCCAGCCTTTTTCTGGCGGTCTGAACCCTGACAGGGCCCCATGCGGCTTTTCACTGTCTGCTATGCAGACAGTGAAAAGCGCGACGGGTGCAACTGCACCCGTCGCACGGCCGCAACACCGCCGGCTCCATTTGGAGCCGGCTCCCATGTTGCGGCCCACATCCCCGCTGGGCCGGCGGGCGGAAACTTGGTTTCCGGCTGCCGGCCCAGCGGGGATGTCCAAATGGGCACCGCGGGAGTGCGGCCGCATTGGCGGCCGCACGGCGGTTACAACTTGGCGGGCAGCAGTAGCCGCCCGCCAATGTTGTAATGACCCCCATAATGTCTTGGAAATTACAGATGATGACTTGACTGAACATGTAGATAGGGAGGACAGGATAGTGATACTCTTATCTAAATCTAAGACTGCGTATAATAGTGTGCTTTTTCTCTGATATGAATTGTTCAGTTAGGTTCAACGATTGGCACTGGACTTCCTGTAGATGTGTGCTACTTTAGAACCTTAAACCATAGTTATAAGGCCTGATGGGGTATCTTAAAGTTTGATTATGCTAGGGAGGTTAAGCCTTTGTTTGAATGAATTATACCCATGTTTTCTGAAAACACACATAAAGATGCCTGACATGGACTGCAGACAGACATTTTAGAGACAAAATAGGGCAACCAGACATCTAGAACTTCATATAGATCATTTTTGTATTTTTTTGCTATGGAACCATTTACTTCTAATCAGAACATTCTCACTGAAGTACAGGCAACTAATTTTGCAGGAACATCTTGCACAAGGGAAGTACATCTTTATGGTTTTCCCTATAAATACACTTGGGCAGCAACCAAAACTAGCATTCCAAACACATGTGCTCTACACCTTTGTTAGGTACAGAGTGGTGTATCTTTAAATGAAACTGGTGTAACATTTGAACATGGTCCATTACTTTAGATGCAGGAATGTGTACACTACACACAACATATTACACTTATTCCAAATATATTACCCATACATAAGTATAAGAGTGTTTTCTTTATTGATGGCTCTGCATGGCCTGCAGTTGGCATCAAAGAGAAACACGCTTGTGCTGCAGTGCAGGGACGTTTTTAAGATAATGACTTCAAAGTGCTACACACACAAAAGGTTCTGTTACTTCACTGCACAACTAGCAGGTATGAATCCTTCTACTAGCCCTTCAGAAGGCTAATTTGTCAGTTCACAAATCTATTGTGTCAGATTCAGCATTCTTTGTAGAAGGCTATATTGCATTTTACTGCATTGCTGCTTTAATGAATTCAGAGATTGAAATCAATACAAAGTAAATATCCTTGGGGAAAGATGGATGTTCTATAGGATAAGCTTCCTTTAATTCAGGTGCAGCATACCAGAGGAATTCATGCTAAAGAGATCAGTATGCAAATCTTTAAGGTAATTGCTATAACTCATCTCAAAATAAGATTGATGTAGATATTTTAGAGGCAATACTATTACCGGGGGTTCCCTCCAAAGTAGTATTATAATACCATTAAAGATAAACTTCCTATGCTTTTCACACCTGGAATCTGGGTAGGCACATTCCTCGTCACTGAGCTAGATTAGGAATAGTCAGGGCAGCTTATGAATGTGTATCTTTAGTGAATGCTTCCATGGGTCATAATGCATTAATGTTACATCAATGATACTGGTGGACATATTTGCCAATATTTAAAAAAATTAGTTATGTGTCAAAAATAAAATATTAAACTGTTGCAAGACTAGCACCTACTTCCCTTACTATCTTGGTCTAACCTTTCAGAGTAATTTTCTTCAATTGTATTGATTCGCTACTGAATATCAATCAGTATAACTTCATATTGGTTGCAGTCAAAAGTGGTTGCAAAAGACTTGCAGTGCCTAGTAGCAATGTGAGCAGTTAATACTTTTAATTCGGACAATGGTCCCGCTAAGGTATTTATGGATGCTATGTGTGCTGTGGGAATATGACTGCCATGTTTGTACCTATTTCACCTGGAAATTAACAGTATTATAGAAAGAGACAATGGTATGCTTAAACAATCCTTGTTACTAAGGCATCTAGATACATTATTGACATGGCTGCACTGTTGTATAGCTATTTTAGTTAGGCTTTAGACACAGTGGTTTAGCTAACTAGGCCTGCCACTGTGCACTTTCACCCTTTTATATTTTACATGGCATTGCTTTATTTTTCTAAATAATAGCTTCATTTGCAGTGCTGTTTTTATTTCTCTCTATCCTATTGTCCTTTCGCCTAGGAATGCATTGTGCACTTAGCAGGACATTTGGTTAATTTTGTGCTTTCTCCAAGGCTACAGTCAGATAGGGTTGCCGACAAACATAGTATGCTGTGTCTCCTGCATTCACAGAAACAGACACACTCATACATGGGGACCATTTCTTAGAATGTCAGCTGTTTTATTATAAAACACCCCTCCCAGACATGTTAGAGGGAGATTCCAGCAAGATGACCACGACTGTATGCAATTGCAGCAAGCTTCGCTACATCCACTTGTTTAGACGCCCGAGCACTGAACTGGATGGGGATGGTGTCTCTCTAGACTTCAGGCCTCTTCTTCAGGTATGAGGGATGATGTTCTCCCAGTGGGAAACCCAAAGGGCAGATTAGGCTTAGTATGGTGTGCTCATACTTAGTGGAGGCGAGGGGCTCTAGATCTACTCCCCTGTTTAGACAGCACGGTAGGACTGTTCTTGTGTTTTAAATTTTTAGACTCATGCCTGCTCCTATTGTCTTTCATTTTCCTTGTTTTTTCTATGCACCTGCTTTTATCTAAAATGCAGATATTTTAATAAATGGTTATTGAAACATATTCTGCCTTTATTGTTTTTGCCTGAGTGAGATCTTGGTAACTGAGAGAACGGCATGTGATCTGATGTACCACGATTCCCTGGGGAGTCTATCTTATCATGAGCTTGGTTGCCACAATCATCTCGGTCAGAGATGGGGCACTGCTAGTTAACCAGAAACCCCAGAATGGGCTGACAGGTGTCACCAGGTGTGGAATTGTACTCAGTACCCACAACCTAGGCGATCCTACCGCCCAAATCCAGTAGCTCATTACCCTAATGAGAACCTACGTGATAGCATAGTCTGTATGGGGTTCAGAGATCACTAAATAATTCACATAGAGGAGGATTAGGTGGTGACAACCCATACAAATTACTCTTTGGATTACCAATGTATGTGGCTGATCTTGATTTCCCTGGAAAGGTGGCAGAGTCAAAACAAAAATCAGTTGACCATCTTTTACAGGTAAATCTACTGCAGGCTGCTCAAGAAACTAGAAAACATTATCCAATGTGAAAATCTCTGCCACTGATAATGAGAAAAATGAACATTCAAGCGGCTGATAGATGGCTGCTCAAAATGGGAGAGCTAGTTCAGGAAAATCTCCCTGCCAAGAACATTTTTAGACCATCATCTAGACCACTGGTTCCAGTTCTTGGGAAATAAGGCACTGTTATAGTTTTTTGCTGCTATTTCTTGATGTGAAGAAAAAGAGTAATGTGTACATTGATCTAATCGAAAAGCATTACGTTCAGTATAACCCCAGCAACACCAAGGTGCCTCTTAAATGGATCAACACATCCTCTCCATACTCTGTAGGAACAAACCTATGGGGCTGAATATTTTGCATTTCTTCGCAAGAGTCTTGAGATACCTTTGACTGCGCATTCACCTATTAACTCATGGCCATATCATAATTAGTTTTTTTCCTTTGCAGGCTCTATGATCTATTATGACATCATGGGCTCTCAATTGAATTATTCTAATTAGTGTTATGAGAATCACACTAATGATATCTTATGTCCCCTTATCTATTTATATATGTATAGATCAGAATTGACTTTTCTAGCCTGGACTTCCCCGATGTGGCCCTACCATTAATTTTTGGAGGGTAAGCTATTGTGAATATTTACATTCCTAAATTGGCTTGTGCACTCTTATTTATTATTATTTTTTCCTAGTCACTCATATACCACTTGGCACTAGAGTGAATTTGCACTTCAATCTTGGGGTTGCACAGTATATATATTGTATATGTATTGTTTTGTGTTTAATGCTAATTGAGGTTCTCTGCTTTTTATATTTCCTTAGGTTTTTGACTTTTATATGTGATAAACTTCGCAATTCAAAGGATTAGGTATATTATTGGGTCCTGACGAATCGCATAAGGTAATTCCTTCGTAACAAGCGAGAAACATGTTGACCAATCATATAGAGTGACACAGGGGATCCTGTGTACTCTGTCTTTTGAGGTTTATACCTACCTGGCTTTCATGGTAATTGTGGTCATTACCCCACCAATTCCGAACTTTATTTGATTTTAATCTTGTCAGAGGTTGAGTCATGAGCATTAAAATTATTAGATTCTACCTCTAGATATTTAAAAAAAAAAAAATTCCTATTTACCAATCCTTCACTTTATTCCTTTTCTCAACCGGCCAGAAACGAGTTTTCTAAAAAAGATCTCCGGCAAAGAGCCCCCCTGTGGGGCCCGTCAGGCATTGCAGTGCCGGCCTGACGAGGAGCTGGCCCTATGATGAAGCATGTCACCGGATGGTGAGTGAGGGCTTTTGCTTCGATAAAGTTCGCCTTTCAATGACTCGCTGAACTATTTCCTTGAAAGAAACCCTTTAGCATTAGGTGGAACCGTGTGTAACCTTTTTTGATTTCTTATCTATTGGGAACCTTACACACGGGACCAGGAGTTATTCTCCGAATATCCCATTTTTCTTGCCCCTCCTGTGTTGTTTTTTTTGCTGAATATTTTTAACCTCATTCTGGGGACTGATGAGACTATGGTTTCCCCTGCTTTACACCAAGGGCCAGCTATATCAATCTTAACAAGTAAACGTAAGGATGCAATATCAACAATCGCAACTTCTGTAACCATTGTATTATGAACCATCTACCAAACTCACAGCAATGTAGATGATACCACTGCAAGAATTATGCTATGTGAAACTGATTCTCATTCAGGTATGAAGCAAACACAATAATTATCTCTCCTCTTCCTCAGCACTAAAAATAAAATGACCTTTGCTGTTGGTTCCATGACAGATACCTTTATCCTATATACGTATTGCTACTAGATTGGACTGGTATGATGATTTTAATTTTTTTATTGGTAAATAGGAACTAAGGGCCAGATGTAGGAAGCCTTTTGCGCCTCGCAAACTGCGAAAAACGCAGTTTGCGAGGTGCAAAAGACTTCACGCGATGCACAACCTCAAAATGCGAGTCGGTATCGACTCGCAATTTGAGGCTGCGACTCGCAAATAGGAAGGGGTGTTCCCTTCCTATTTGCGACCGCATCGCCATGCAGAGTTGCTTTGGGACCGCGAATGCGGTCGCAAACCAACTCGCAGTTACCATCCACTTGAAGTGGATGGTTCCTCCTTCCCCTTTGTGAATGCCAATAAAAATATTTTTTTCAGAGCAGGCAGTGGTCCTATGGACCACTGCCTACTCTGAAAAAACCGAAACCAAATGGTTTCGGTATTTTTCTTTTTGCAGCTCGTTTTCCTTTAAGGAACACGGGCTGCAAAAAGAAAAAAAAAACTGCTTTCTTCAAAAAGCAGTCACGGACATGGTGGTCTGCTGTCTCCAGCAGGCCACCATC
The DNA here is from genome assembly GCF_031143425.1 of Pleurodeles waltl. NCBI lineage: Eukaryota > Metazoa > Chordata > Amphibia > Caudata > Salamandridae > Pleurodeles > Pleurodeles waltl. Next base: position 1,065,797,335 of record NC_090437.1, read on the forward strand.
CCTGTGAGTGCCTAGCCTCGCTATGGGGTCGCAAACTGTGACCCACCTCATTAATATTCATGAGGTGGGTCTTTGCGACCCCATAGCGAGTCGCAGAAGGTGTCTGAGACACCTTTCTACATTTGGTTTTGCGAGTTGCAATTTGCGAGTCGCTATGACTCGCAAATTGCAAGTCGCAAAATCAAACTTACCTACATCTGGCCCGGAATTCCTCAAAACAATAGTACAATATCCTGTCGAACAGGCATTGCAACTACATTCTTCTTCTCAGAGCACAAAAAGGGATTATCGTTCTTTGAACATTGCTACATATCCTATGCTTATCAAATAATGGGTCCAACATAAACGATTCAGAATCCTTACTTTTTTAAAATATTCCTGGATTGCATTATTGTTCCCTGGATATTTGCAAATTGATGAAATATAAATGCCATTATCTAATAAATGATTTGAGAGCATATGCTTTATTTGACTGCGAACAGCGCTGTCCCAATGATTAAAATCATCAAGAATCATTCTGTTTTGAACTTTATGTGCCCCAATATATAAATCAAATATATGATTATACATAGTAAGAGCATTGTTAGACAACACCCAAAAAAATGTCAAAGGTTTCCCTATTTTAAGAGAGATGACAGATCTGATTGATCTTTATTCTCATGAACCAGACAAGCTGAACACAAATCCCAATTACAAATCACATGTTTATTTATTTAACACAGTTTATTGATTCATTTGCAGAACAAGGTTATGCATATTGGAAAGAAAATATTAACAAAAAGATTGAATGGGAGCATTGTCTAATCAAGGACACTGATATCCTGTTTATGGAATGCACGAGTCCCAGAGGAATAACATGTTTAAAAATAAAATAGTGCCGCAAACCACATCCATGACCTTTGTGTCTTATAGAGAATAAAATGCACCATTAATTGTAAAAACATGTTTGACATGTGTGCAGGTTTCAAAAGAAAGAAAAACAATACTGGTAATGGTTCTGCTGAAATTATGCAGAATGTAATAAACAATTTAAAATTGTTTGGTTCCAGTGGAATAGCCCTGTGGCCGATAAATAAAGATTTATGTATGCACATATTTCTGTTGAATAAATCAAATCCTAAACAGAAGATATACCAGAGATGGCTGTGCTGTTAATCAAAATCTTTCAACACTTATACAAGGCATGGATTTAATTGACATTCTTCTGAGGATACTTTCTGGAAAAAGCTTCTTTTTCAAAATACATCTTGTCATTAAAGAAGAGCAAGCAGGTATGTAAAACTTTGGGTCATTGGTTAAATAGGTGGTGACCCTTGATCAAGCAACAGCCACAATCCCTGTCAGGATGAACCACAAAAATCAATACATTAAACTATGCTTAACCATCTGGTAGTTTGGCACACAGGCAGTAATGCCTAACTAAGAGGCAATATGCAAAGTATCCATGCAGCACACAAACAGCAATAAAGTAAAAATTTAGCAGAAGAAAATCCCCAAAATCCCACACCAACTTAGAAAAAGAGAGTTAGGTTTAATAAATTATTTGAGACCAAAATGACAAAAACCCCATCTGTAGAACTGAAGTTATGAATTTTCAAAATTTAAAGTAAAGTATATCATCTGAAAGATCAAAGCATTGGCTATGGACATCTAGTCAAGCCGGGAAAGGGTTGAAAAATATGACTGATCACAGTGCGAGTCAGATACAAAAAATGGATTGGTCCCTGTCAGTGCTTACCTTCAGATTTAGAAGAAATTTAAACAAAAAATGTTCTGAAATGGTGGAAGTTCATTTTGGCAAAGATGCAGGCGGTGTCTGAAAAGGAGGTGGTGGTGTTGAAGAGCCTCTGGATGAAGTTGCATTGAAGATTTTTACATTAGGACTCTTTTTTAGGAATCAAAACTCTCCTGTGGTATGAAGCAGGGGGCAGTGACTGTAGAGTGTTCTGAGAGGCTGTATACATCTTTGGTGAAAAACCGCTGAACAGGATTATCTGCTGAGGAGAAGAATGTAGCTAGAGATGCCACAAAGTCAGGCTGACTGATGATGCACCTTGGGAGGGTAGACAAGCAGGTTGGTCCCGGTCTTCTATCAGTTCTCTGAGCAGTTTTCAGCCAACAATTTTTTAAGTCTAAAGTTTTGCATTTTGGCTATCTAGGCACCTTCAAAACTTCAAACAAGGGTCCTGGACTGGAGGGAAACCACTTGGATTGTTCATGGCTCACTGGAGCTGGGTCCAGGTGCAGGTCCAAGATGGTAGGAGCCTTTTCTGTGTCTGAAGCTCTGATCAGGAAGACAGCCAACTAGTCCTTGTAGTTACTCTGTGTAGGAAAGTGAAGAATTATCTGGTGTGGGAGTAGCCCTCAGCATGTAATACTCTCACAATGCCCCAAAGATGGTCCTTGGATTCACACTAGTAAACCCTTAGCTCAGTCCTGCTAGTGTGACAAAGAACAGTCACACTTTACTTAGAGGAACATGTTTACAGCACTACACAGTACCAACCTGGATGATAAGTAATTCACACGACTTGAAAAAAATCCAACACCAATTTATAAAAATAGAGCTTATTTTTATCTTAATGTAGACACTGAAATTAACAAAACTGAATAAGTATAACAGGAGTTATAGATTTTAGAAGCAGTACTGCCAGTAGAACTGGCATTTGGACATTGCTTTGGAGTCTATGGGAAAAATATCACTGGTTCCAAAAATATACTTGTAAAGCAAGTTGTGTGAAACAATCTTGGGGTTAAGGTTGTGCAGTTCCAAGGGTTAGTCTGAGTGCATTGTTGTCCTGGCTGTCTGTGGTACAGAACGGGACTCATGTTGAAGTCATTGGCAGGGAGCCACTGGTGACAAATGACCACTTGAAGGTTGTGCTGAGGAGAACCCTTGCAGGGTTAAGGTTGAGCGAGTCCTGGGACTAGGCCACAGAAGTCAATCCACTTCTACCTACTCTGTGGGTTCCGGGTGTTGTGCTGTCCTGGCTCTGCGTGGTGCTGAACGGAACTCATGCAGGTGCTGATTTTTCCATGTGCAGATGGCCGTGACATAAGGGATACAAAATCTCAGCTGTAAGGTCACTGCTGATGTCAATCACAAGTGCTAGGAAGTGCCCTCCTGCTGCAGCATTGAGGTAAGGGGTCAGTTACTGGGATGGTGACCAGCAAGCCTTGGTAACGGTAAGGATGGCAAAATGCTTTGGAGACATCTTGAGGTCCAGGGGAGTAAGGTACTGCCCCATAACTGCGTGAAAGGCTTGCCTACACATTCCACAATGCACTTCACCAGCTGGATTCAGTAGATCCGTTAATGTGCCCAAACACCGCCAACTCTTTGGTTCCAGGGTGTCTTTTTACCTGCAGTGTCTAGGAGACTGGTGTCACCAGTCCACAGAAGTTTGAGTTTGCTTCTGGCTTCCACAAAGGTCCCTCTGGTCAGGAGAGATTAGTATCAGCCAAGCACGAGAGTCGATCATGCAGTTCACAGTCTGTTGCCTCAGGGACAGATTATCCTTCTTTTTCCTTGGTGAACTAGGCTGAGTCCGGTTGTTGGTGATGCAGAGCTCCTCTTTGCCTCTTTGTAGTTCTTAGAAGTTAGTCCATCAAATTTGAGCTTCTTATGTCACAGGTGTCCCTTAAATCCTGGATTTATAGGATTTAAGGGTGTGGTGGGTAGTGGCCAATGGGCAGCTAGCTCCTTAAGCTAATCGCTCCCCTGAGGTGACCACATGCGGTGGCACAGGTCACTTTTAACTACCCACAACCCTCTATTCTGCCACTCTTAAGAAGGCAGAAATCTAAATTTAGTGCAGAGACTGGGCTGAACACAGCCCTGCATGCCTAATTTTGCTTCTGACCATGAGCAAATGTGCCTGGGGCATAAGGAAGGCTGTTTCCTCCAATGGCAGACAGCACTGATGGCTAACAGGGGCAGTGAAGCCTTTGCAGCTCACTGCCCTGAAGGATCTATTCACTAGCCCAGTTGGGTGACAGGAGGGTGACCACCTTCCTGCCTCAGCATTTGATTCTGATGCCTGGGAGCACCCAGGCTGCCTGACAGGTGGTCAGAAACATGTCTTGGTGGCAGCAAGCATGGTACAAAGCATGGACTGACCAGTCAGAGCACAAAGAAGGGTGACAAACAGGTGGGCAAACTCTACTGTGCCACTTGGGTGCATGCCAGCAGTCTCTCAACACCAGACTCATATTGGGGGAGAGAAAGCACATTGTTTGACATCAAACTCGGCACTTAGGGCACCCCGCATTAAAAACCCCACCATACAAAAAAAAAAACAGCGTGGTACATCTTTTTCCATTAAAGGGGCCACTTATGGAATTTATTACCCATAAATATAAGATCTATGGATAACTAGCTGATCTTCAGAAAACTTCTCAAAAGCTTGCTCTTTTCTCCATAGCTACTATACTCAAACAGCGATGAACTGCATATCCCTGTGGATGTAAACATTTATAATGTGTTTATATGTACATATCTAGATATGTGTATTTCTTTATATAAATTTGTATAATGCACAGTTTCAATGTAAGTTGTTTGATTAGCTGTTTATGAGACTCTGTTTTTATTTTATCAATCACAATAGGTAAATATTATGTTAACTATTCATCTACAAGCATTTCATATAAATATTGAAGGAAATATTGAGGAAAGAAAATAATGTTATAAAAGTACACAAATACATTTTCTTCAATTACTGCAACACTTGAAAGTCTGTGTTGATATGATAAATCTCATTTTTGTTTCCTTACACATAAATTCCCTTACTATGTAATCATGTATCTATATATTTATTAAATTCGTCGCAATATACAAGAGAAAACAAAGGGAACAAAAATGACTCTTGAAAAATCTTTAGTCTGTCTCACATCACACTATACCAGAATCAATATGTTCTCCGTCTCTACTCTCTGAATCATCCCAAACCCATTCTACTACTATGATCTCCAAAATAACCCTTCCTAGACTCTCCTCCCCTCTACCCCTCCATGTCACCAAATAATTTAGGAAGAGAACACATACACTTTGGCCTGATTAGCAGGTCCCAGCGCACAATCTGAGTCAAAAAAACATCATATAGGGGTCTGAATGGGCGCATAAATTAGGGCAGCATCTGCAAAGAGCCCAGTTACCTTGCACTCTGGTATTCATGGGTTCAAGTGATGAAATGGGGTTAGCAGCAGTAAAAGCCACTGAGGGCTCAAGATAGGCTCCAGGCAGCAAAAGTAGTTCTTCAAGGTGAAGAAAGCAGTCTTTTGGCGACAGCACCTCAAGTTAGCAGGTAGTCCTCTGTGAGTCCTTGTACTGGTTCAGAAAATTAACTGAAGAGTGGGTCTGAGTGTTCTATTTTTACCCGGTGTCCTTTCTTATGATAGCATAGGTTTCTAGAGAAGTTTCATTACTCCCCTGATCCCTACCAAGCTGGCTACATTGTCAATGTAGCGGTGACAAGACCTTTGTGTGAAGGCAGTGCACTGCCCATTCAGTTGCAAGTGGGGTTACACCCAGTTCTGCCACCCAATCCTGCAGGGTGATGGCCTATGTTGTGTGGCTGTCTAGAAGGAACAAACAAAGTCCAACTAAACCCAGTCATGTGACTGAGAACAGGCTGGAGGCACAACATGGTTAGGGGAGAAAAGTCCCAACTTTCTAAAAGAGGATTTTTCTTTATAATTAATTATAAATTTCTCAGACACTAAACAGGAAATATTTGCCTGTCCCAATCAAAAGTTAGCACTTATCAAATATAATAAGGCAACCCAATGTTATCTTTTTGAGGAGATAGGCCCCATAGTAGTGAAAAACACTTTTTTACCACCAGCTCATTAACAACGTAAACGTATATATCTAACCTTTTATTTAGAATGCACTCTGTCCTATGAGCTGGGGTGACTTATATGCAATAAAAGATACATTTAAGACTTGGCAAGGTAGTTTAAATGCCAAGTAGAAATGGAAATTTAACACTGCATTCAGTCTCCAGTGGCAGGCCTGAGACATTTCTTTTGAGGGCTACTTATGTGGGTGGCACAATGAGTGCATCATGCCCACTCGTAGCAGTTAATGCACAGTCACTGCATATAAGCTATGTGTTAGACCTGACAGCCTTAGGATGGTCACCCCTAACTTTTTGCCTGCCTCCCTCCACTTTTTGGACACTGTTTTTGCTGGCTTTTAGACTCTGCGCACTTTACCACTGCTAACCAGTGCTAAAGTGCATATGCTCTCTCCCTTAAAACATGGTAACCTTGAATCATACCTGATTGGACAATTTAATTTACTTATAAGTCCCTAGTAATGTGCACTCTATGTGCCTAGGGCCTATAGATTAAATGCTACTAGGTGGCCTGCAGCACTGGTTGTGCCAACCACTTAAGTAGCCCCTTTTCCTTGTCTCAGGCCTGCCACTGCAAGGCCTGTGTGTGCAGTTTCACTGTCACCTCGACTTGGCATTTAAAAGTACTTGCCAAGCCTAAACCTCCCCTTTCTCCACATATAAGTCACCTCTAATGTGTGCCCTAGGTAACCCCTAGAGCAGGGTGCTGTGTGGGTGAAAGGCAGGACATGTACCTGTGTAGTTTACATGTCCTGGTAGTGTAAAACTCCTAAATTCGTTTTTGCACTACTGTGAGGCCTGCTCCCTTCATAGGCTAACATTGGGGCTGCCCTCATACAGTATTGAAATGGTAGCTGCGGATCTGAAAGGAGTAGGAAGGTCATATTTAGTATGGCCAGAATGGTAATATAAAATCCTGCTGACTGGTGAAGTTGGATTTAATATTACTATTCTAGAAATGCCACTTTTAGAAAGTGAGCATTTCTTTGCACTTAAATCTTTCTGTGCCATACAATCCACGTCTGGCTGGGCTTAGTTGACAGTTCCTTGTGCATTCACTCAGACACACCCCAAACACAGGGTACTCAGCCTCACTTGCATACATCTGCATTTTGAATGGGTCTTCCTGGGCTGGGAGGGTGGAGGGCCTGCTCTCACACAAAGGACTGCCATACCCCCTACTGGGACCCTGGCAGACAGGATTGAACTGAAAGGGGACCTGGTGCACTTCTTAGCCACTCTTTGAAGTCTCCCCCACTTCAAAGGCACATTTGGGTATAAAACAGGGCCTCTGCCCTACCTCATCAGACACTTACTGGAGAAGAAACCTGAACCAGAACCTGCATCCTGCCAAGAAGAACTGCCTGGCTGCCTAAAGGACTCACCTGACTGCTTTCTACAAAGGACTGCTGCCTTGCTGTTGCCCTGCTGCCTTGCTGAACTCTTGTCTGGCTGTAAAAGTGCTCCCCAAGGGCTTGTATAGAGCTTGCCTCCTGTTCCCTGAAGTCTCAGGACCAAAAAGACTTTTTTTTTTCACTTAGACGCTTCGTGCGCCGAAATTTTCGACGCACATCTTGTTCCGTGGCGAGAAAAACGGCGCACACCGACGCTGATCAACGCGTCGCCTTCGGGACGACCAGAACTTCGACGCACGGCCTCGCAAGGACAATGTCGCCCGACCTCCAGAGGAGAAATCGACGCGACGCCTGCTGTGAGAGCGAAACTTCGACACACAGCCCCGCAGAACAACACGCAGCCGGTAAACAAGCAGGAGAATCCACGCACAGACCCTGGACATCTGGTAATCCCTGCGATCCACAGAAAGAGACTGTCCGCATGCTGGAAAACGACGCCCGACTTCCCTGCGTGAAAAATAACGACGCAAGTCCGTGTGTGTTGGGGAGAAATCGACGCACACACCCTTTTTCCACGTATCTCTTCTTCTGTGGCCCTCTGAGGAGATTTTCCACTCCAAACCAGGTACTTTGTGCTTGAAAGAGACTTTGGCCCTCATTCTGACCGCCAAAGTCCCGCCGTCAGGTTACCGTTCCGCGGTCGAAAGACCGCGGCGGTAATTCTGACTTTCCCGCTGGGCTGGCGGGCGGTCGCCTTCAGACCGCCAGCCAGCCCAGCGGGAAAGAGGCTTCCACGATGAAGCCGGCTCGGAATCGAGCCGGCGGAGTGGAAGCTGTGCGACGGGTGCAGTTGCACCCGTCGCGTATTTCACTGTCTGCGCAGCAGACAGTGAAATACATTTAGGGGCCCTCTTACGGGGGCCCCTGCAATGCCCATGCCAGTGGCATGGGCACTGCAGGGGCCCCCAGGGGCCCCGCGACCCCCCCTACCGCCATCCGGATCTCGGCGGTCCGACCGCCGGGATCTGGATGGCGGTAGGGGGGGTCGGAATTCCCGCGGCGGTGCAGCAAGCTGCGCCGCCGCGGAGGATTCAATGGGGCCGCGGTACACTGGCGGGACCCCGCCAGTGGTGCCGGTCCGACCGCGGCTTTACCGCCGCGGTCGGAATCCCCATTGGAGCACCGCCGGCCTGTCGGCGGTGCTCCCGCGGTCCTCCGCCCTGGCGGTCAAAGACCGCCAGGGTCAGAATGACCACCTTTGTTTGCTTTTTAAAGACTTAAGACACTTTATATCACTTTTCAGTGATATCTCTACAAATTCACATTGCAACTTTATTCGTTTTGACCTACAATTATCCTGATAAATATGATATATTTTTCTAAACACTGTGTGGTGTATTTTTGTGGTGCTATATGGTGGTATTGAATGATTTATTGCACAAATACTTTACACATTGCCTTCTAAGTTAAGCCTGACTGCTTGTGCCAAGCTACCAGAGGGTGGGCACAGGATAATCTTGGATTGTGTGTGACTTACCCTGACTAGAGTGAGGGCTTTTGCTTGGACAGGGGATAACCTGACTGCCAACCAAAAAACCCATTTCTAACACTATGCCACTCTGCAAGGGACATATAAGTAAATTCAATTAAATATGCTAATCAGGTATAAGACAATTTTACCACGTTTTAGGGACTGAACGCAAACACTTTTAAAATGGTTAGCAGTGGTAAATTCCAAAGGCTAACTAAAATTAATTTCAGCAAAATGTGGTGGTCAAAGGCAAAATGTTTGGGGTAATAACACCTTGTGGCTAACAGGTCTAAAATGTGTCCCTCCAACTGAAAATGGAGGGAGCTACCCAAAACTCCTGGGAGTGCTCATCACTAAAGTGGACGGACCTGGACAAATAATCAGCAGTGGAGTGGCCTGACCCAGGAAAATGATCCCTCTTAAGGGGCAGTCCCTGTCTGGAGATGGATCACCTCAAAAGTATTGGATTCTCACCCCTTATCTGCATGAGCAAACTGAGTGGCCTATGGTCTGTCTGAACCCTGAAGTTAGTACCTAACAGGCATGGTTTCTGCTTCGTCAGTCCCCAGACCTTAGCATAGGCTTCCCTTCCAGTAGAACTTTACCTCCGCTCCCTGGGAAGTAGCCTCCAAGAGGTGAAAGCCTGAGGTTGGGCTAGGCCCTCTGCATTTACCTGTGATAATGCTGCCACATGCCATGCTTTGAGGTATCAGTCTGCACTATAAATTCCTGAGAAACGCCAAGGGCTTAGAGCACAGAGGCTGTGCACATGGCCTTTTTGAGGATGTCAAATTCTTTCTGATGGGCCTTAGTGTGCTGCTTCTTGGAAGTCAGCTCAGTCATGATTGCAACAATGGTGCCATATCCCTTGATAAACCTCCTGTAAGCCATTAAAGCCCTGAGAGACCCTCACTTCTGTCTGGTCTTGGGGCACTCTCAGGCCAAGGTTATCTCTATTGTGGCCTGGAGGGGCTGGACCCAGAGGTCTACCTCCTCAGCAAGCTTTCTGGGTTCAGTAACCCAGCTATCTAGCTATTACTAGGTAATGGTTCAGCTCTGTAAAACAAGTATTGAGCATGTGCTTCCTCAAGTTGACTGACCAACATAATCATCTAATTTGATAACCCTAACCCAGCTATAAAGTGTCTTACTGGACTAGTCTAAGAAATCCACCCAAGACTGGTATTGGGGTTTGTGGCTGTACCTGAACCTCTAATGACAATTCAGAAAAGTCATATTAAATTAGGTAATATGGATTTCATAGGGGCAGGATTTGTCTGGTTACCCACTTCAAGTGAGAAGCATGTCTCTCCCCACAGTAAGCATGTACTTCCATAAGCTGACCCCCAGTGGTCCTTTGGAACCTTGTGTACCTTCAGAGCTGCCTCATATGCATGTTGATATAATCTCTTGTCATATGATTAGGCACCAGGTCTTATGGTACACACACTGTCTCCTCTCCAGTGGACACTGGGGTATGCTAACTCCATTGCTGCTGGCTTCTGGGTTCTGCCTGACCTTGAAGTCCAGCTTCCCCAGATCCATCCCATGTGCCAGCAGACATTTAATTTCAGTCAGGGCCCTCTCTTCTTAAGGCTCTCTCTGCCTGAGGCATCCTTTCATCTACTTCCAGCTTCAACTTGGCAAGCTTCAGCCTGAGCTCCCTCTTCACCTTACTATCCCATAGTTCCGCTGGAGACAGGTTCCAGTAGACACACTGCTTTATGCCCCATCCTTGGTTGGGTTGGGTTGTGCTCATCCTGTTGCTGAGGCCCCTTTTCCTCTCCCTCATCATCATTCAAATTTGCCCATTCCTCCTCTGGGTCATCCCCCTGTGGTGTGCCAAGGAGAGGCATTGTTGTTGGAGAGCACCTGGCTAAGTCACAGGAGGAGGTGGTCTCATTGGGGAGCCTTCAGACAAAGTCACAGGGAAGATGTCTACATTTGGACTTCATCTCTTTTTGGGAAATTGAAAAACTCAAGTGGGATGAGACAGGCGGCTGTAGCCAACAGAAGTTCCAGAAGGCCTGATGTACCTTTAGCAAAGGACATCTGAGCAAGATTTGCTGCTGTTGAGAAGAACAAAGGGCAAGCTTCTGCAAAGTCGGACTGACTGGCAATGTATCTTGGGCAGGCAGACGAACAGGTTGGTCCTGGTCTTCTCTCTGTTTTCAGAGCAGTTTTTAGCTCAAAGCTTTTTAAGTCCCAAATTTAGGATTTTCGCTATGTGGTCTCCTTTAATACCACAACCAAGGCTCAGGATTAAAGGGGCACCACTTGGGGGTTCAGGACTCATTCAATCTATGTCCGAGTTTAAGATGGTTGAAGACTTTTCTGTACCTGGGGCTCTGATCAGGAGGCCAGTCATCTAGCACATCATTCCAACCCTGGCGGTCTATGACCGCCAGGGTGGCTGTCCACGGAAGCACCGCCAACAGGCTGGCGGTGCTTCATGTGGGATTCCGACCGCGGCTGTAAAGCGGTCGGCCAGCCGGGTCCAGCGGTTTCCCACCGGATTAGCCCCGGCTGGGAGAATCCTCCATGGCGGTGCTGCAAGCAGCGCCGCCATGGGTATTCCGACCCCCTTCCCGCCAGCCTGTTTCTGGCAGTTTTCACCGCCAGAAACAGGATGGCGGGAACAGGTGTCGTGGGGCCCCTGGGGGCCCCTGCACTGCCCATGCCACTGGCATGGGCAGTGCAGGGGCCCCCTAACAGGGCCCCAGCATGATTTTCACTGTCTGCATAGCAGACAGTGAAAATCGCGATGGGTGCAACTGCACCCGTCGCACCCCTGCAACACCGCCGGCTCCATTCGAAGCCGGCATCTGTGTTGCTGGCCCTTTCCCGCTGGGCCGGCGGGCGCTCCCTTGTCGGGCACCCGCCGGCCCAGCTGGAAAGTCTGAATGGCCCCCGCGGTCTTATGACCGCACAGTGGTCATTCGGCGGCGTAAGTTTGGCGGGCGGCGACCGCCGCCCGCCAAACTCAGAATGACCCCCATAGAGCACTCTGGTAGTCATGGGGTCAGGTGATGAAACTGGTCTGAAGCAACAGGGCAGCCCTCTGAGGGTTCAAAACAGACTCCAGGTTACAAAGCAGTCCTTTCAGGTACAGCAAAGCAGTTTTGTGGAGTACACAGCAGCCCACATCAGCAGGAAGTCCTCTGATAATCCTTCCACAGGTCCAGAAAGTGAACTAAAGAATGGGTCTGAGGGTCCTGTTTAATACTTGGTCCCTTCATTGAAGCAGGAGATATTTCTAGAGAATTCTTTTTGAAATGCTTGAAGTTTCCTGACTACCCTGCACTGGCTCCAAGATGACAGCATGACCACAGCAGGGATGGCAAGTCGTTTGTGTGAAGGCAGAACACAGCCTATTCATTTGCAAGTGGGGCTGTGCTCAGCTCTACCGCATCCTGTAATTTGATGACCCATCCAGGCACATCTAATTCCTCTATTATGTGGAGGTCAGGGAGAAATAAGCAAATTCTAAGTGTCAACTATATCTAGGTATTTGATCCAGGATAGGCTGCAGGCGCCAAATAGTTTAGGGCAGGAAAATGGCAACTTTTATCAAGTGGCATTTTGAAAACTCTAACTTAAAATCCAACTTTATATTGAAAGAGGATTTTGAATTACAATTACTCAGATACCAAACACAAACAGTTTCATTTTCCCAATCAAAAGGTAGCATTTCTTAAATGTAATAACGCAATTTAATGTTTCCCTGTGGGATAAGTAGGCCTCTCAGTAGTGAAACATGAATTTAGGAGTTTTTCAGTACCAGGACACTTGAAACTTAAAAGTACACGTTGAACCTTTTAATTACAGTGCACCCTGCCCTATGGGCTACCAAAGGTTTGAAAAGGAGGTCATTGTCAAGTTGAGTTGGCAGATTTAAACTGCATTCAGGATCAAATAACAGGCCTGGGACATGTTTTTAGTGGCTACTTAAGTGTTTTGCACAATACGTGCTGCATACCCACTAGTCAAAAATAGAAAATCGTAAATTTTTATGCAAATACATCCATTCCACAATGAAATAATCAGTTTCCATCTGGAATATGACTTATTCAATCTCGAGTAAATTTATGAGAAGGTTTTAAAACCTTACTGTGCTTCCATATACAATCCTTGTGACAAGAGTACGTTTACATTAATGTATCCCTAGAGCATACCATTTTCTGTTTTTGAATAATATTTGCCCTGGATATGTGGAGTTGGATGGGCAAACCCCTCTTTGGTACTTTCTGCACACCCACTGGTAGCAATTAATATGCAGGCCCTGGGTATATGGTATACCACTCTACAAGGTACCTATATAAATATGCCAAGCAGGTGGCAGCTAATTTGACCATTTTTAGGAAGTGAGCACAAGAACTTTAGCACTGATTAGCAGTGGTAAAATGCACAACGTCCCCAGGCCAACACACCTGAATTTCAGCAAGAAGTGGGGGGACAGGTAAACTGTTTGGGGGAAGATTACCCTAAGGTTGACAGGTCTACCAAGGTATATTCTCAAAGACATAGGGCCCGATTCTAACTTTGGAGGACGGTGTTAAACCGTCCCAAAAGTGGCGGATATACCACCTACCGTATTACGAGTCCATTATATCCTATGGAACTCGTAATACGGTAGGTGGTATATCCGCCACTTTTGGGACGGTTTAACACCGTCCTCCAAAGTTAGAATCAGGCCTATACTTGACCCCCAGTCTTGTCTCCCATCTTTCAACTTGATGCTCTAAATCACCCAAGACTGAATCAATCAATACTTTGCAAATCTGCCTAACTCTGCCTGCCTCACCCCTTAAAAGTTCCAGTAGTGGCATTTGATCAACCAAGAATTTTCACTATGAAACTTGAGTATACAGTCCCTGACCTACAAATATTCCAATGTTTACACTTTTCCTCCTTTTTTAGTGTTACCTCCAGACCCTTCACCAACTTATCCCCTAGGCCCTCTAGACCCAATCCCCCAATCACTCTGCACCTCCACCCACCCTAGTGAAGTTTCTGACTTGAAATTGGTCTGTTACTGGTTTGTGTGCCCTCCATCACTAACCATAACCTGAAATGAATCCTCATTATTTCTCCATTCACCAAACAAACTAAATTGATAATATAAAGCCAGCAAACTAAATTATATATAGAAAGCCAGAAAAATTAATTTTATATGAAAAGACTGTTACGTCCTACATCCTACAGATGACGTAGCCCCAGATCAACATGATCAAAAATTGACAATCAGAACCATAAAACCTTAACCCCACAGTAGGCATATCAGATAAGGCCTATTAATGTATTAACATTGTAATTATTTTTTTCCAAAAACTCTGGCCTTAATTTCTGAAGTAAACATATGAGTTTTATCATTCTTGATAATTTTTAACCTGGCCGGATTCATTAGCCATAGAGGCCATGGATGGTGCCCTTGTCACCCCTTGTCCTGAAAAGGGTTGATTAACTGCCTGAGCTTCCAATGCGTCTCAACTGTTACGTGGCAAAATTCCAGTCTCACAAAGAAAAAGCAGCCATCCCTGCTGAGCTTCACCTCCGGCCAAGCTTTCTCAAATAACCCCTGCCCCTGGAGAAAGTTTCAGAAAAAGACAAGAATGTGATTATGTTTCTCTGTCCCATGTCCAGCTTGCTTCCTCACTAACGGAAATCTATGTGCCCTTTGAATTTCTCAGTCCCAATACCAACCCTGAAGCATGACCTTCTCAAACAGGTTGACTTTAAACGTCCTTTATCTTTGCCCTCCAAGCCTTCCACCACCCCTAATGCTCCCAAATTGTTACTCAGGAACATGAGTCAATGACCTCTTCTGTCACTTCCAAGTGGCTTCCACTTACTTGTTGGTCCACTGCCTCAGCAGTAGGATGCCCATCGCTGATTATACTGGGGCTAATACCATGTTCAGTACCTGACAGTGGTTGTGTCTTTTAGTCTTGCACCATACCCTCTTCCTCTCTGGGCGGTGCTGCTTGTCCTGCTCCTTCCATGGTGCTTTCTGCAGTGGAATTTTACAATGCCAGGTGAACACTCTGCTCCTCTTTTCCAAGCTAACTTGCTTCTGCTTCACAATGGGCTTGTTGATGAGGTCCACAATGGAAACTCCTGAACACCTGATTGGGGTGAAGACTCCTAGGGCCATATTTATACTTTTTGACGCAAAACTGCGCTAACGCAGTTTTGCGTCAAAAAAATTAGCACCGGCTAACGCCATTCTGAAGCGCCATGCGGGCGCCGTATTTAATCAATGACGTTAGCCGGCGTTAGCCGCCGGCGCTGCCTGGTGTGCGTGTAAAAAAACGACGTACACCAGGCAGCGCCGGCGTAGGGGGATATGGGGCTTGGGCGTCAAGAAATGGGGCAAGTCAGGTTGAGGCAATTTTTTCGCCTCAACCCGATTTGCGCCATTTTTTTCGACTCCCAACCCCCATAGAAATGACTCCTGTCTTAGCAAAGACAGGAGTCATGCCCCCTTGCCCAATGGCCATGCCCAGGGGACTTCTGTCCCCTGGGCATGGTCATTGGGCATAGTGGCATGTAGGGGGGCACAAATCAGGCCCCCCTATGCCACAAAAAAAATGAAAATAACCACTTACCTGAACTTACCTTGATGTCCGTGGGATGGGTCCCTCCAGCCTTGGGTGTCCTCCTGGGGTGGGCAAGGGTGACAGGGGGTGTCCCTGGGGGCATGGGAGGGCACCTCTGGGCTCCTTCAGAGCCCACAGGTCCCTTAACGCCTGCCTTTTGCAGGCGCTAAAAAACGGCGCAAAAGCGGGCGTACGTCATTTTTTTGGACCCGCCCACTCCCGGGCGTGAATTTTGCCCGGGAGTATAAATCCGACGCACATGCCTCGGATTCGATTTTTTAAACGTGAACGCCTACCTTGCATCTCATTAACGCAAAGTAGGTGTCCATGCTAAAAAATGACGCAAACTCCATGGACTTTGGCACTAGACGCGTCTAACGCCAAAGTATAAATATGGAGTTAGTTTTGCGTCGAAATTGCGTCAAAAAAACTGACGCAATTCCGGCGCAAACGGAGTATAAATATGCCCCCTAGTATCTGCCTGTCTGTCTCTGCATTATCTGCCCATTTTGCAGCTTGCTGTAACTCCCCTTCGGGAGCTCCCACTGGTTTTGGCCTACCCAATGCTGGGGCTGGCTCCTCTTGTGGTGGATGGGTTTGTGGCGCCCTTAGCCTCCATGATGCCTATGATTCTCTTTGGCCCCATAAGGACAAAAGTTAACCTTTGTGGAGACTCCCCTCTGCCCCTGACCTAAGGGGCCACCACTACCAAGAACCCACTTCAGCAGCCTCAAAGCCTCTAAGCTTGCGGAGTCCAGCCTGTCTCTGCGAGCTGACACAATGTGTACAAAAGTGAGAAAGCTGTTCAGGGGTACATACTCCAGAAGGAGTATTGGCCTTAGCTCTGTCTGTCGTTCTGTCAGCACAGACTCAGACGAGGAGGGGAGTCACTCAGAGCCATCTCACATGGTCACCATTTTACTCTAAAAAAAAAAGAAAACCAATTCCAGCTTTCCTTGGGATCCCTGGGAAAGTTGCCAGTCTGATCTGTATATTTTGAAACTCACAGCATCATAATAAAACCAGACTAAGAAACTTGGTTGGATACTTTGCTGCTAAGACAGGTTTAGCTTGAAGGAAGAAAGGGCAGGGCAAAATGTAATCTTAATATTTGAAAATTGAAACTTAGTGAGATTATGCCATTGTGCCTCATCAAGTAATTTTGAGGAGAAAATTTAGAGTTGAGATATTCTGTTTGGGTAATTTCTGAAGACCAGTGGCATTTCAGGTAGATTTATTACCCAAACATTTTACTAATCTGAACAAGAGCAGCAGTGTTTTGAATGTGAGCAGCAGTTCCTTTAATGTGGGTGATAAACATTTCAGTTAGATTTTTATATACCCAGGTAGACTGTTCAGTTAGTTTTTTTAGCGCAAAACTACCAGTCTGAATACGAGTTACAGTCTTTTGAATACAAGCAACATTAATTCAACTTAAAATAACATTTTTGAGCTGAGCTTTTACCCAAACCAGCCATTCAGATGATTTTATTGTATGTCAGATGCATTTGATGTAATTATATTTTGAATAATTTTGTAGTAATTTCATGTAATTAAGGAGCACCAAATTACACGAGGTTTGCACAGTCTTGTTTTTTTTTTTTAATTTTTTTTTTTACCGTAGGCTGATTTTATCATACAATGTTTTCATTTAATGAATTCCATGTAAACACTTTGATATGTTGTGATTCTTTTTAATATATGATTTAATTAAAACCATTATGCTTGTTTTTGCAGTAACATCCATTCCCATAATATGCACCAATGTAGTAATACATACTTGCTGATTTAGCCCCCAGGGGCATCCTACTTATAAAATGTCTGCTCACTTGACAGACTGTTTGAACCACTGCAATTGGAATTATAATTTAGCCCATATCATAAGTATCAATATTAGCAGCTTAACCATAGTCACAGGAGCAGACTTCAATCTATTCAAAGAGAATCACATATTCATGTCCACCATGTTCCTGGGGGAACCTAGAAAGGGATAATTTCAAGGGCACCCTGAATAGAGGCTTATAACATAATTTCAGTGAACAACTGCTTAATTAATGTTGGTGTGAGTGGCCCAGAAGGAGTATTGCAATGATGACTGATCAAATGTGTTTTCTCTCATGCTAAAGCTCTTTTGAAATTCAGCAAACTCTAGCCTCCATTAAAACTACACAATGTCAATATGAGTTTGAATTTTAACTGTTGATGATGCGGTTATTTGAGCTACAATATTATATAAATCATTATGCCCGTCCTGGCTCTTTATATCAACAGGAATAACATAATTTCTACAATGTTCAGAAAAGGCTCCATTAAAATCACTGTTCCAGACTTTTTCTTATTACATGAGACCATCAAAATTCTTAGAATCAAAGATTTATAGAAAAGGTGGATTGACACAAAACGTTCTGTGGCTAAATTTTGCATACTAAGAAGAAGGAAGTCAAATGCGTCCCCTACCTATGGTGACTTGTTCAAGGAACCCAATGACTATGGGTTCAAATAATTAAATATGGATGTTTGAGCTCCTTGCATTCAGATATATCAGCGCAGTTATATGTTATAGCCAGTTTGTTGGTAGAAGAGTTTCTCTTTAGGAATATTGTTTTGTAGCTAGGATACCCACTCTCATAGGAGGGGATAAATTCAAAGATTCAAAAACTGGGATAATGTTTAATCAGGGTGCAAAACCGCTTATCATTCTCTACTCTTTGTGGTGATAGTTAGTTCAAGGTTTCATAGGAGGGGCATTTTTTTTGCTTTTCTCATGACATTGATATCACTTTACAAACCTATACACAATTTTCTAAAACAAAAGTTTAATCCAAATCATATCACTTTTGGAATGTTCTCTGCCGATCCATTAGGTGGAGGCTCACGTTAACTCCTATTGGAAACTTTGCTCTGAGACAGAAAAAATGACTGAACAGAATGACAGCAAATCTGACGGAAATTTTGAACTTTGCTCACAAAGGACACTTTTCATTAGTTGGTTTAAATACTTTCAGTTGCTCTCAGGAAATTCACATTCACATTTAAATAGGTGCTCATTGGTGAGATCTGATTGGCTGTCACTTCTTCAACAAGGAGCTGGTGGTAGCCATCTTTAGGCCAATTTACATGATAGCACTTCATTGAAATGTATTGTAGTGAGTAGCGGGTTTGGAGGGTCACAAAAAGAGAAAGTATAAAGGTTGATAATAGATTTTAGTTACAATACAATCATTTGTCGATGGTACCATACTGTTCTGGGTGAATTCACCCTGTGAAAAGGCCTTCTACTGGGATTTCATGATTCGTGTTTGAGAAAAAACTGTCTCATGATTTTCCCATAGAGGTCCTTGACGGTGCTCCAGAATCTAAAACAAGAGCATATTTCCTGTAAATTGGCACTATCTTCCTCAGCCTTATGAGAATGAAATCTGACATTCTCAGTAAAACATGTACTTCCAACCAGAGCAGCCTGTCAGTTGATTCCCTGTGTTCTACTGCAGCCTTAAAGTGTTCTAAAGAACAACGAGATTCAGTTAAACACTGGATTATACCTGTGTTACTCTCCTGTTATTCCAACATGTATGTGCATACAGATAAACTACATATCTGACAGTGGCCACCTCCCTCAAGAGGTGACCATTGTACCTGGGTTATCTGCTTCAAGCCAAATAAGGGAGACACTGGTCACGATGCACAACTACACCACAATTATAAGATGATCAAAGTGTCCCTGGCTATCATCAGGGATCTGCCCCTGGCAGCAACTACCATGTTGACAAAAGCAAGGGCACTGTCTAATGATGCTGAGGCCATGCAGGAAAACATTACCACAACTGTCTCAGAGGAACTTCCCACTTCAGCTGGGAGGAGATCTGCCTAATCAGGCCACCGCAGAAACAAGCAAAGGGCACAGGTGGCAGCACTCAGACCATTTAAAAAAGTGATAAGCACAAGACTTTGGGGCTCATTTAAGAGCCCCTAGCGCCTCCTTGCACCACATTAGCATCATTGCTTTTACTCTAATGTGGCCCAATGAGGCTAAAATTGCCGCACTAGGAATAATGTATGCAAAGCGGGCGGTCTCCTGTTAGAGAGTCTGAAAAAACGACGCAAAGTAATCATAAAACATTTTTGCGTCATTTTTTCAGCACTTTTAACGCCTGCTCAGAGAAGGCATAAGAAGGAGGCCCATCTTTGTTTTCATTTGGCTTCAATGGGCTTTGTCGTATGAGCATCAACATTTTTTATGCGAAACCTGAAAAGTTCCAAACTAGCGTTTTGATGCTAGTTCCCCCAACTACGACATGGTGCCACTTTTCTTGAATCAGGGCCTTAGGCTCTTGAGGAGTAGACTGGGGGAGAAAAGTCTGTGACTTGCCCTAATTCATCAGAGGACTCAGCTAAGGAAGCAGAACTGGGCTATTAAAAGGGCACAGGATGATGACCTCTGGTCCAAGCTGTATTTCAACTCAGAGCAACAACAGAGCCTGGTTTTGTTCTTCCATTAATAAACTCCTCCGGCCTGAACACAGACGTATTTTGTCCCACACCGCGGAGTACACTTGGGCTAAATTCGTAACAGATCATGTCAATCTTCTTGACACTAGCAGCACACTGCATCACTCTCAAGAAGCTGCTTGTTCAGTTCTCCATATAGGGACAATTTTGGTCGATGAGGCACTAATCAAGTGACAGAAAGCAAAAGGGCAAAGGGAGGGTGACCCAGGACCAAATGGCATTCTTCCAGCAGTCTTTAATCAGGATGACACCTTCTGGTCTGGAATCCTAGCACCGGTCTTCTCCTGGATTAGAAGCCTAGGCATCCTACTGGCAGCATGGAGAGGCTCCATAATCTTACCTATGTTCAAAAGTGGCGACAAAGCCTTGCCTACCAGTTATCATTTAGTAGCACTCATTGACAATAAAGCAAAGTTCTTTGCCTGGACCCTGCTTGAAGAATTAATTTTGTGGTACACCACCAATTCCATTATTCCACTGAACCAGTCTGGCTTCTCAAAAAAGTCAGGTACATCAGCAAATATCCTGTTACTTTCTCTATTAATAGATGCAACAGAAAATACCAAAAAGCTATTGCCCTTTTGTTTTATTGATTACAAGTCAGCCTTTGACCATTGTTACCCGGGCAAGCTATGGAGCAACTGAAACATTCCACAGTCCAGGCTTTACATGCTGATCCGGCTTCACAAGGAAACATCAGTGCAGGTCAAGATGGATGCTGGAACACACCTATCCAGGAAAATTCCAACCAAGCAAGTTTTGAAGTAGAGATGTGTGTTGGCAGTTTTTTCAATCTCTTTTTGGCAGATCTAACACAACAGCTGTAAACCTGTAATGCCCACGCTCCAAAACTAAGAGGCTCCTCAATCTCCAGTCTTCTCTATGCCGACAATGTGGTCTTAGTCAGCTACACCCTGCTGGGGCTGCAGAGGCTTCTAACACCAGAAGAGCTGATTCTCTGACCAATGGCTTGACCGTCAATCTTGAAAATAGCATGAAAATCAGAGCTTCTACATGGTTATGGGGAAATACCCGAATTAAAAACATGAATGAGTACAAATACAAAGAGGGTCATCATTGGCAAAGATGGCACTTTTTCTGCTCAAAGAGAAGCAATTTAAAGGACGGTCCTGGGCCTGGCTGTTACATTAAAAAGCCCTAAAAGGAAAATGGCAGAGCCGTCCGTGATGTCCTTCCTCCGTATAGTCCAGGTAAAAATGATATCAATGATCACATATGGGAGCGAGAGATGTAGGGTTAGCAACACCAGAGTTCTGGATTACATAAAGGCATGCTGGTACAGAATTATCTTCTCACTCCTGCGCTTCACTTCCCTAGCACAATTTCTCTTGGAGTTTGAGCTGCTTCAACAGCCTCGTTCCAGATGGGGAGCCTATCTAATTAATTAGAACAAGATCAGGGACACTGAATCATATGTTATTTAGGGAACTGTAGGACAGAGATGTTTCCCCGGCAAGGATGTGTCTCTTGGAGTCTCTGGTATCCACTGGCATTAAACAGCTCTGGGATATACGTACAAGCCACCACACATATAAAATCTTATCCCAAAATCCTTAAAAATCGCCTTGCTTGCCGACGATAAGTATCTACTATATATAGGCCCTCATTATGACATTGGCGATAATACCATGCACCGTGGCAGTTGACATCAACAGCCAGGCGGAAGACAAAGTACCGCCCACCATATTGTGACACAGGAAACCGCCAGAATTTCCGGGGCAGTGCCAGCTCCATCAAAAGCCTGGCGGAAACAGAACACAGAAAATGAAAGACTCATAAACAAGTACACAGAGGACTCCGCCGCCGCCATGGAACCAGAACTGCAAGTCTTCCTGATGCTCTTCTACACCATGCTCCACCTGGAACACCAACGCCGATGAAGATGATGATGGTGAGTACAGCCGCCTAGCACACAAGGGAGGGAGGGAGGAAAACTAGAGTGACACACACACTCACAACACAGACAACACATACACACACCATACACACAACCAGCTGAACATGTAAACCAATCGCACATGACACACAGCACAATAAAACATGGACCAGATTTCAGAAGTACTGAAAATTTATTAGCAAGGGAAAATCCACCACATGAACATGATATGTGTAATTGTCCACAAAGGGCCAATGTCCATTCCAAAGTACAAAGGGTCCACATGGCCACACGGCACAGTCGAAGCCCAACTTGTCTCCTGATATCAACTGCACTGGTGAGGGCTGCACTGCTCAGCTGGAGGTGAGGGCTCCGTGACCACTGGTGGTGGTGGTGGTGTCATCCTGCCAACCTCTACTGGAGGTGAGGGCTGCACTGTGTCAGCAGGTGAAGGTGCCTCCTGGGCAGTCTCTACTGGAGGTGATGGCTGCACTGTCTCAGCGGGTGAAGGTGCAGCCTCTGCAGAAGAAGTGGGCTGCAATGCCTCAGCTGGAGATGAGGGCTCTGTGACCACTGGTGTTGGTGGTGGTGTCCCCCTGCCAGCCTCTGCAGGAGTTGAGGGCATCTTTCCCTTCATGGCAGATATTGAGGGCTTCTTCACCTTCATGGCAGGAGGTGCAGGCTCAGTCTCCTTCATGGCAGGAGTCGAGGGCTTCTTCACAATCATGGCAGGAGGTGCGAGCTCCTTCCCCTTCATGGCAGGAGGTGCAGCCTCCTTCCCCCTAATGGCAGGAGTCTAGGGCTTCTTCCCCTTTATGGCAGTGGCTTTGGGATCCTTACCCTTCCTGGCTGGTGGAGTGGGAACCATCACTGTCTTACCAAGACTAGGAGGTGCCTCTACTGTCCGTGTGAACTGTTTGGCTGAGGTGCTGGGCTGGGTCATTGGGACCATACTCTTACAGGCAGGATGGGGGGGAGGGGGAGAGAAGAGGTCAAGTTGGACAAGGAAAAGCTTTTTAGGGATGGTGGGGTGGAAAGATGGAGGAGGGATGAGAGTGGAGGACGAGGGAGTGGTTGTTGGAGGAGTAAGTCTGCTGGACTTGTGTGCGGGTGCATGAGAAGTGTGCTGATGTGAGGTGGTTGGCTGTTGGGTGTCTGAGTGCTTGAGTTTGTGAGCTTTAGGAGGGGGACAGACAGGGTTGGAGAGGGCACAGGGGACACATGCATGGATGTTGTGAAGGTGTCTGCTAGTGAGGTGTGTGTGCTCATTGGTGTGGTGATGCTGGTGGTGGATGTTGAAGCAGTGCATGCAGGTGTGAATGTGACTGTCTGGTGTTTGCATGTGTGCTTGTGTGTTGAAGTGTGGTGCCCGTGTTTGAGTGTGTTACTCTTGCATGTTGTGTTGTGTGCATGCTCATCTGTATGTGTGCATGGGATGGGTTGGGGCTGAGGAGACGGGGACTAGGAGGTGGTTGTTGGAGGGGGGACGGTCGGGACAGGGACAATGGCTGCCATCAGAGAGGAGGCCAGTGCCTGAATCGGTCTCTGTTGGGCCGCCAATCCACTGTGGATGTCCTCCAGGAATTCATTGTTGCATCTGGGATGCCAGCCCTAGATGGCATTCACAATGGTTGACTGCCCTACAGAGATGGATCTCAGGAGGTCAATAGCCTGTGAGCAAGGCTCACTGGAGCAGGGCCTGAGGTACCTGGGGCAAAGGAGATGCCCACCCTCCTGTGTGAATGGGCACGGGCAACTTACTGAGGGGCTACTAGGAGGGCGATGCTGGTACACGGTTGGCAGCTGTACCTGCAGCTGGGGTGGTCACAGAGGTTTCCGCCCCCACTAGGGAACTCCCATCGGAGGAGGTATCAGAGTCTGTGTTCTCCCCTCCAGTCTCAGCTGTGGTGCTCCTCGCGCTCTCCGTCCCACTGGCTCCCTCGGCATCGGTGGTCTCTGCCTCCAGGGTCTGTAGGATGCAGCTCCCTCTGTCGCCGGTGCCTCTGCTCCTCTGCCAGATGATGCTAATGAACATAAGGACAGGATGACAAAACAAGAAAGGGGGGGAGAGAGACAATGGATTCACTGGGTCAATGACTGCACCGACACCACCATTGGCGTACACAGCACTCTCACACAGGGAACAGGCCTACGCACTATGCAGTACACTACCAGTGAAATGGCAAGTCAAAAAGGCATGAGGAGGGGCAACACCACCAACTGCAGCAAACCTGGGACCCACACAGCCCTGCCTAGAAGTGAATACTAACAAGCTAGGTAACCAGTATTTTCCATTCAACCCTTTGCCTCCAGAGGACCTGCGCTGCTATGTCTGGCCTGGCCTTAGGGGCACCCACTAACACACAACCACCACCCGGATACCACCCCACCAGCCATAAGTTGTAATGATAGCCAATGTACTTACCCCCTTGTGGCTGCTGTAATGCCCTCATGCGCCCATCCAGCTCAGGATAGGCCACCGCCAGTATGCAGGCCATCAGGGGGTCAGGGTCCGAGGGGCACCGCTTCCTCAATGGGAAGCCATCCCCAGCTGGGCCTCTGTGGTCTTCCATGCCCAGTGCCTCAGGTCCTCCCACCGTTTCCAGCAGTGGGTGCTCCGCCTGCCCTAGACCCCCTTCTTTTGATGGGCGCTGACCTGCAGAGGAAATACAGAGAGGAGAACACCACTAGACAAACAGTCCAACCTGTCACACAAATGGCCCACCATACCTGTGTCCATCACCATTGGCACACACATTGCTCAGAGCACAACATGTACACCGCCAAGAGGAAATCCACCCCCTTACACAATACCTTCACACACAACTCCATGCATCCTTCCCACATGCATCGTTCCCAAGGTGTACTCACCTGTTGGTCTGGAGGCCCATACAGCAGTCCGTACTGGGGTAGGACCCCATCAACCAATCGCTCCAACTCCTCCGCAGTGAAGGCACACGGGCCATGGTAGGTTCCAGACACAGGTCGCAGCAGCAGTATAGGTGTTCTCCTGTTGAAGGTCAGGAAACAAGTGAGGAGTGAGGTTGAAAATGACGGTCATGTCCGAGGCGGTATACACTGTCACCGCCGGCGCAGATCCCCATTGGCCACTGTACTCCATAGAGCCCCATATTAGCCAATGAGGAATTGCATGGCGGTGCAAGACCGCCTTCCGCCACGACGCTCAAGGCCGGCAGAGTTACCTCACTTCCACCTGTCCCTACATACAGGACAGGCGGTCGCCATGTCATGGTGAAGGACAACCATCAGATTAACCTTTACTGCATCACTGCCTTAATTTGCACATACCTGTCATTCCCACGGTCCCATCACATAAATGCAACATTTACACTGAGGTAGTGGTTCCATTGTTCAATTTGTGACAGCATACTCACCTACCGCTGCTGATGAATGGGAGGAGAAGACAAACCCCCTTGTACAGACCCCTTGTGGACTTGGCTACACTGGAGGACAGGCACATTATACTCACCTATAGACTGGATAGGGCCACAATCACAGAGCTGTGTGCCCAATTGGAGCCTGTCCTGATATCAGCTATCCGTCATCCCACTGGGATTCCCCATCTTGTGCAAGTCCTGTTAGTGCTCCATTTCCTGGCAACTGGTTCTTTCCAAGTGACAGTGGGCTTGGCAGCTGGAATGTCAGCCAATGTTTCCAATTGTGCTGACAAGGGTCTTGTCTGCCCTGGTAAAACACATGTGCAGCTACATTGCTTTTCCCCAGGTGGAAGATTTGGCCACTGTAAAAGCAGGATTCTATGCAATGGGCCATATCCCCAATATAATTGGTGCGATTGATGGTACCCATATTGTGTTAGTCCCTCCCTGCCAGAATGAACAAGTGTTCAGGAATCGTAAGAGTTCCCACTCACTAAATGTGCAAATGGTATGCCTGGCGGACCAGTACATCTCTCATGTCACTGCCTGGGTCAGTGCGTGACACCTTCATCCTCAGGAATAGCAGCATCCCAAATGTGATAGCCCAACTGCAGAGGCACAAGGTGTGGCTAATAGGTGAGGCAGATCCCCCACCCACATTATGTCAGTGTATGCCTTCAGGTGTTCTCCCCATAGGATTGTGTAAGGCTAAATGTTGTCCCTCAATACTTGCAGGTGACTCTGGCTACCCTAACCTATTGTGGCTGCTGACCCCTGTGAGGAATGCCAGGACAGGGGCTGAGACCGTTATACTGAGGCACATGGAAGAAGAAGAATCGAGGGGACCTTCGGCCTCCTGAAGGCCAGGTTCAGGTGCCTCCATCTGACAGGTGGCTCGCTGTGCTACTCACCGGAAAGGTCTGCCAGATAGTAGTGGCATGATGCATGTCGCACAACCTGGCCCTCAGATGACATGTGCCTTTTCTGCAGGAGAAGGAGTCTGGAGATGACCCTGTGGCAGCAGAGGACCCTGAGGACAGTGAGGATGAGGAGGCAGAGGTTGAGGACAACAGAAGATCCAACATTACTTTCAATGAAAAACATGTGAGACAGTGGAAATGAACATTACTCTGACTATTGATTTATCTGTGTGCCTATGCCATGATGGCATTCACTTCCTTTGCATCTCAACTTACTGTCACCTATGGCTTCTCATTTCCCAGATGTTGGTGATATGACATCATTGTCCTGATGTGATCACTACAGAGAGTTCCAGGTCATTATTTGTTAGCTATCACAATGTTCAGATCATTTGCACGCAATGTGACTGTTCCCACAAATGCATATTTAAGATACTTAAAACTGTTTTACTCAAATTGTATTCAAGGGTGTTTATTGTAGTGCTACATAATTGAGGGTAAAGTGCAATGGAATGCGGTGTTTGTAGCACAGGTCCAGTGTCCAAGGGGGCATAGGAATGGGAGCAATGGCAGTTCAAAGTGGACAAGGAGGGCAATCAGGAGAATCTCATTTCAGTCCTCTGTATGGCGAGCTGGTGCCTTGCTGCCACGGATCGTACATTCCCCGTAGGTCATTCCACCTCTTCCTGACATTGTCCCTTGTTCTTAGAGGCTGTCCCTCGGCGTTCACCCTGTCTACGATTCTCCGCCATAGCTCCATCTTCCTTGCAATGGATATCTGCTGTACCTGTGCTCCAAAAAGCTGTGGCTCTACCCTGACTCCTCATATGTGAAACGGAGGTGCCTTTGTGGGGTCATGGGTGTTGTGATGTGTGTGAATGTGTGGGTGTTGGGTGGTGTGATTGGGTGTGCGCAGTGGAGTGCGTGAGGGGTGTATGGGTTTGTGTGTATTTGTCGCAGTGGTCTTGGTGTCTGTCTGGTGACAATGATTTGTATTCATCAAGGGTTGTGGGTAATGTGGGTGTGTGTTTTATAGTGGTGTGAGTTGGTGTGTGTGGTGTGTGTATGGGTGTCAGGTGTGTGTTGTTTGAATTGACCAATGTTGTGTAGTTTGGTATTTGGGTGTCAATTTTGAGTGTGGTGGTGTGTTCCGCCAATGGTTTACCACCATTGAATATCCGCCATGGTGATTTGTGGCTCATGATGTGGTCTGCGCTGTTCTGTTGGCGTAACGGTATGGGTGTTGGGACTGCCACTTTGCCACTTTGGCACTTTGACCTTTTGACTGGCGGATTTGTGTATGTGGCTGTATTCTGTCGGTATGGTGTGTGTGTGTCGTAATATGTAGAATGGTTACCCGCCACCGCGGCTGTATGTTGGCGGCCATCAGGGTGGCAGTAAGTGGGATTTACTTCCGATGTCATGATGAGGACCATAGTCACTGAAAAAAAACAAAAGTTACAGCGACGTTATATTTCGGTTCTGAATTTACTCATACAAAACCATTGAAATTCGGCAGTTATAGTTAGAGCTCTTTCAAGTAATTATGACTCTTGCCCTAAGGTAACTATACCTCATGCCCAGCATCTGCACAAGGACAACCTCCTGCACAAATCACCATACCAGCTACCTGCATTGAATTAGGAGGCATGGTAGTGCGCTGTACCAAGTATCCCCTAATTGTTACTTTGCAAACTCCAGATGTGCTAATGTTTTTGGAGAAGGTTAAAAACCTTACTTTTTTTCAAAGTCAACTGTTTCCGTGGAATTTCTTTTTTCTACTTTTACCTTGATACCAGCTTTCTTTTTTAAAAATAAAAAAATATGAAAAAGAAGGAAAAAGTTGGTTCAGAAGAATTTTAAAAAAGGTTCTTGTTAGAACCACCATTTAATCCATAAAAGAACTGGGCCTGCCTCTTTATTATTGTGCGCCTGTGTGTTTTACTGTGTGCATTAGTGTGTGTTTGGGTATGTCAGTGTATTTATCAGTGTGTGCCTGAGTGTGTTAGGGTATAGTTAACTGCGTGCTTGGGTATGTTATTGTATGTATCAGTGGATGCTTGGGTGTCTTAGTACATTCATCAGTGTGTGCCTTGGTGTGTCAGTGTATGTATAAGTATGTGCTTGGATGTGTCATAGTATACATCAGTGTGTACCTTGGTGTGTCAGTGTTTGTATCAGTGTATGTCTGGGTGTGTTAGTGTATGCATGAGTGTGTGCCTGGGTGTGTTAGTGCATGGCTGTGTGCCTGGGTGTATTAGTGTGTACATCAGTGTGTGCCTTGGTGTGTCAGTATATGTATCAATGTGTGCGTGGGTGTGTCAGTGTACAAATAGGTGTATCAGTGTATCCCTGGGTGTCTCAGTGCCTGTATCAGTATATACATGGGGGTTTGAGTGTATATTTGAGTGTGTGTCTGGGTGTGTGTCACTGTATAAAGTGATGTGTGCTTGGCTACATCAGTGTATACACAGTGTTTCTGGGTTTGTTAGGGTGTGCATCTGTGTATGTCTGGGGGTGTGTGAGTGTATGGTTCATTGTGTTTCTGGGTGTGTTAGTGTATGGTATGCATGTATGTGCCTGGGTGTGTTAGTGTATGCATGAGTGTGTTACTTGGTGTTTTAGTGTATGTATCAGTGTGTGTCTGGGTGTGTTACTGTACACATAAGTGTTTGTATGGGTGTATCATTGGATGCATTACTGTTTGACTGGCTTTGTAGGTATCTGCATAGGTGTGTTACTGCATGGTTAGGTATGTGGCCGGCTGTCTCAGTGTATTCTTTAGTATGTGTATGGGTATGTCAGTGCTTGCTTCAGTGTATGGCTAGGTGTTTCAGTGTATAGCTGTGTTTGTCCCTTAGTGAGTTAGACACTATACAAGTACACATGTGAATACTTCAGTGTTGTCATTACTGGATATTAGTGTACTATAATTAGCTATATCTGGTTCGGGATGATCATAGAATGTGTATCAATTTTAAAAAAAGATGAAAATTGTTATGTACATTATTGTAGAAAATGAGTCCATTAATATCTGTAAAAACAAAGAAAACAGAAAAAGTACTCAAAGTTTCATATTTTGCTAAAGTTTTACAATCTGCATTGGATAACGTTGTGTTAATAATAAGGCATGACACATTTGTACCATTGTAAGGCAAACATAGTGAAAATAAAGGAGGCTGCATTCACAAATAGTGAAAAGTAAGGACAACGGAGACAGAAAACACTGTTAATAAACATTGAGAAATCTGTGAGCAGTAAAATATAATGTTAGCAAGTGTTTTAAATTTTTTTTTTTAAATTGTGTGTCCGCAGATCCACTGCAGTTCCAAAAACATAGACGAACCATACTCTATGGTTCCTTGTTGCGATCATGTGATCGGAATAGATCCATGAATCCGTATCTTAACTTATTGTATTAGACATCCCAGTAGTGAAAAATTATATTTTTTACTAGCAGTCCTTCGTAGAATTTCAGTTCAAGAAAGAAAAGGTACAAATTTGGTAGTTTATAGGAGAATCTCTGCTTGAATGTAAGATTCCTGTCATTATACTCTGTCCATCCAGTTGTATTTGTTAAGCAGATGGTGTAGTGTCCAATGTAATACTTAGGGGCAAATTTAAGAAAAGTTTTTATGCAAAATCGGCGCTAACCTAGCGCCATATTTATATTTTGTCGCTAGACCTGTCTAGCGACAAAATGTAAGAGTTAGAATCGTTGTTGGGGAGCACCACCCCAACCTTGTGTCATTTAGTGACAATGATATGCAAGATCGGAATTACCTTTCAAAATTTGATGCTAGCCCTCCAGCGCCATATTTACTGTCCAATGCGAATAATATGCACATTAAGGAACCAGTCCCCAAAATTGACACAAAGTCCAATTTGCCTCAAATTTAAACGCTTGGTAACACCAGGTGTTAAAATGAGGCCCACACATAACTACTTAAGGAAAACACACAGAAGGAGCATTGATGACCCCTTGGACAACTTGGAACTGTTAATGCTCCAGCTTGGCACACGCTGCAGGCGACAGTGACAACAACAGGTCCCACCAGCACCACTGCAGCAACTGCACTACAGCAGCCACAAAGACAGTCAAAAGGAGGGAGAGGATATTTCCAAAGTGCACAACCATCCTTGTGCTCAGGAAACAAGATGTTATCAGAACATACAATCTGTGGCAGAAGTCCATTGTCTGTCTGCTGCACCAGATTGTGCCAGACATCACTGCACGGGTGGAAACTCCAACAACTATTCCCCCCTTTACCAAACTCCCGGCTGTCCTCCGTATGTTGGAATCAGGATAGTTCCAGACAACTTGCACACAAGTGGGTGGTATCTCAATGGCATCCTTCTCGGCTTTCCTTCCAAAGGTTATGGGCACAATCATTCGCCTCACACCCCACCACATCTGCTTCCCCAAAAATCAGCAACTGCAGCAGAAGATCAAGCAAGGTTTCTACCAAATTGCTCGGTTACCCCAGGCGCTGGATGCAATGAACTGCACCCATGTCTAACTTGTGCCACCTGCTGCATAGGAACCCCTCTACAGGAACCACATACACACCCATTCTATAAATGTGCAGGCCATTGTTGACTACTGTGGGCTCTTCACAAACATCCTAGCCGAATATCCCGGCAGCGTCCATGATGCCTACATATTCCGGCACTCCACCATAAATGAGAGGTTCCAGGATGGGCAATATGGCAATGGTCTACTCGTAGGTAAGCCACCATACCAATCATTACACAGACAACACACCAACCTTGTAGACAAACAATACATACACCACAGTAAACACACATGGATAGGGGAACACAGATGCACAGACAACAGCAGATATGTCACATGCCACACTACACCCCATTCCTTGCACATCATACATACATACACTCATATGTACATAATACAGGCAAAACCCGACTGACACACCACGTGAAGGACAGGTGGAGCTAAGTCCCCTTTGCATACAGAAGTCAGACCCAAACCACCATAAGTGTCCACTGGTTGACAACTAAATACAGATCCCAAACACAACACCTACAAACGAATAGCTCAGCTATGTGAATGGCATTGGCCATGTCAATGTGAAGAAAAACACATATAGGCACAGACCCACAATTGTAATGGTGGCGAAGCCTCCAGGGGCACCAATATCAAATGCAATCGAGGTGTTGCATCACCAACTATATGTCACCTAAACCAGATATACCCATTGTGTCCATCTTCACCAGTCTGCTGCATTGTGCCATACACGTAAGAATACAACATCGCCAGCCATGAAAGACCATGGGACAGATTAATGAAAAGTGGTGCTGAACCAAATGCAGCACCACTTTCCTTGCGCCCCTTAGCACCCCCTAATTCCACTGTGTGTGTGCCGTATTTAATCTATGGTGCACCATGGCAATAGTTAGTCAACTAGCATCAGAATATATGCCGCTGGTTTGACGCCATCCATTATTAGTGTTAAATAATTTGACGCTAATCCTGTAAATCACCCAGAGGCCCATTGAAACCCGAAAAAACACGCAAAGAAATCTCTTACATTTGCACCATTTTTTCGGCTCTCCCAATGGGGAAATGCCTCCTTTGCAGAGATTATGCCTGGCACAGGCATAATGTAGCACAAAGTGTTACAAAGTGGCTTAATCATGCATTGCACCACTTTATGATAAAGGAGCTGCGATTTTGGCCTAATTGGGACACATTAGCAAAAATAATTACGCTACTGTGGCACAAGGAGGTACTAGGGGCTTTTAAATCTGCCCCCATGTGTAGGGGTCGACTCCTCATATCACTCCTACAATCATACCCCGTAATTCCATAGCTCCCTGACATGATACCCGGATACCAACAGGGCACTGTGGGAGGTGGACTACTGACAATGTACTGGGAGAGGTCAGAGATGCAGGAATGAGGAGACATGGGACTTAGCAGGGCATTGCCAAATAATACATCGTTTCCACTCATGTCACACAGGTGTCTGATAAAGCATGCACACATCAGTAAACATACCAAACAATGAGGCCACATTGTGCCCATGATCCACATGCACATACATATGGCAGCCAGCAATTGCTACCAATAAAACTATGTGCAAGGGAGCAATTTCAAGGTAAAAGTGGTGGGTATCACATGCTACACACAGGGCACAGCACCTGTGCCATGGCACAGAACACACAAAATATGCTCAAAGTCCTAGAAAAGCACTCATCTGCAGGTCTAAAGTGAAGGGACTGAGGGTCACGTGTCAGGAAAGTGGCGCAGCGTTGACAGCAGCACCACTGTAAATGTGCCCCTTTGCCGCACCCTACTACCATCATGTGGGCCCCGTATACAATAAACTGCGCACCATGGTGCAGAGTAGCTGCAATAGTTTCAAGATAATTGAGGCCATAGTAGGACTCTGTAGGAGTATTCAGAATATACCTAACCATTTCTTGCACAGTACATAGGGACCTATTCAAAACTATGGTGTGCCCCCTCCTAATGCCTGCTCTGTGCAAGTGTTAAAAGTGTCTGTCATAAATCATGTCTAGGAACTTTGGAGATTCCTCTGCACCAATTTTTCTTTCCTCCTAATGTGTGAATCTCACACTGGTACACATGATGGCTCTCACACGCATAATCTGCCACAAAATGCCACTAAGTGTTGCAATGCATGCATAGTGCTTCATGGTAACATGGAGGCCTGAGTTTGGCCTTGTAGGGCTACAATAATGTCAATTCAAATGCTATTGTGGTGAAAGGAGGTGGAAGGTTCCACAAACATTAGGACGCAGCCTCAAAATGGACAACACAAAACATATTTTTTGGTACATACACAACCACAAATATGCATGGCAGGCACATGTTTTCTGATTCCTTTGTAACTGACCAAGGTTATGGCATCCAGCCATGGGTTATGCCTCCTTTTGGCAAACCAACAACGGTGGAAGAGCAGGCATACAATGAAGGGCACAGAAGGACACAAAATGTGGTGGAAAGCCCATTTGGGCTCCTGAAGTCAAGGCTCAGGTGCCTGGCCCTGATGGGGGGAAGCCTGTTGTATGCACCACCCCTGGCATGCAAGATGATCCATGTTTGTGCAATCTTGCAATGCATAGCTTATGTATTCAGACTAATGTTCCCTATATTGCACTGGTAGATGTACCCAATGAGGAGGAGGATGACAATGGTGCAGCACAGGTGAAGGAGGAACAACTAAATACTGCTGCAGTAGTTTGCAGGAGACAACAAGATGAACTGAACGTCTACACATAGACCCTGTAAAATTAATATCACCCTGTAAATATCACCATTAAATCACTTAGCTCCAGATTATCCATAGTGTACACATTCTCTGCTACATATGCCATTGGAATGGTGCTCATGCCTCAGAGAGTAGGAAAATAGCACAACAGGTACAAAGGTTATTGGAACATAGGTTGTGATGAAAGAGGGTCTAGTGCCTCCATGCCACACATCAGCATCAAATAACTTATGCTCATGTGGCTCTCGAAAGCCTAGATTCATGCATCAAAAATACTAAGGCCCTCATTATGACATTGGCGGTAAATCCCACTTACTGCCATGCTGACTGCCGCCAACATACCACCTTCGCAGCAGATATCCGCTTACCATATTATGACACACACATACCAATCTGTCACTATACAGCCACACACACAAGTCCACCGGGCAAAAGGTCAGTGATAAACTGGTGGTAGCAAAACCCACACTGTTACGCCAGCAGAACAATGCCCACAACATTATGACCCACAAATTACCATGGAGGACATTTAATGGCAGTAAACCATTGGCGGTACACACCACTGCGCTTAAAATATACACACTCCAACAAAACAACACCACATTGGTCAATTCAAACTACACACACCTGACACACATACACACACCACACCCACATGCCCACACACCCATACCAATATAAAACACACACCCACATTACCCACAACCCCTTATGACTACAAACAATTGCCGAGAGAGATAGCAAGAGCACTCACACAACCAGAGCCACATACCACCATCACCTATACACCACCCACGCACTTTACATCACACACCCCAACACATCACCTTACACACCCTTACCCACACCACTCACACTACACCCATGGCACCACAATGACACCCCAGATTCTCTGAGAAGGAGCTAAGGGTCCTGGTGGAGAAACTCATCCGGGTAGAGCCACAGCTATGTGGATCAGAGGAGCAGCAGATATCCATTGCTAGGAAGATGGAGCTATGGCAGAGAATCGTGGAAAGGGTCAACGCCATGGGACAGCACCCAAGAACAAGGGATGACATCAAGAAGAGGTGGAACGACCTACGGGGGAAGGTGAGTTCCATTGCAGCAAAACACTACCTCGCTGTACAGAGGACTGGTGGTGGACCCCCACCTCCTCCCCCACAATTAACAACATGGGAGGAGCAAGTCTTGGCAATCATGCTTCTTAAGGGCCTGGCATGAGTAGCAGGAGGACTGGACTCTGGTAAGTCAACTCTCTATTACTATCACCCCCCTCCCTGCATGCCATCACATACCCCCACCCCACCCTCACTCCCATCACTCCACCACCTCCCCCAAACCCCACCATCACAACCCACTCATCCCAATTCCAAGCCTAGCATGCACCACAAATGATTGGACACCACTCACAGACCTGCATGGACACCTATCACTAATGCATGCACACTAGAGACAATCAGCTAGCCCACCAAATAACAACTCACACAAGGAAAAGCTCCCAGGGAAATAACAACCATGGAGGGCAACCCACCCATGCACAATATGTCACACACAGAAACAATAACACTGCATTTACATCCCCTTAGGTATCCCAGCCAATGTCACAGGGGAAGAGGTGCCAGCAACATCCAGTCCCCCCACAGAAGAGGCCCACAGTGATGACAGCAGCTCTGGTCACCTGGATCTGGATGACCAACTTGGCCCATCAGTTACCTCCGGACACTCGGTTACCCAGGCACAGTCTCACACCACCACAGAGCCTCCCCCCTCAGTAAACACCACCACAGCACCCACCAAGCATACCCATATCTCTGTCCCCAGGACACGTCAATCAGCTGTGTGTCCACCACTACAGAGACCCCAGGGCACATCACAAACCCAGGACAACCACGGACCTGAGGTTAGTGGCAGTGGGCAAACGGTTCAGGAGACAGAGGCACAGGACAACAGGGAAACTGGGAGGACTGCTATGTGCCAGGGGGAGGACAGGCCCAAGGAACCGACTCTCCAGGAGGTACTCACTGCGATCCTGGGAGCATACCAACATTCCCAGGATACACTGTGCCAGATCCTGGACAAGTTGCAGGAGAACATGCGGCTGCAGGAGGGACATTACCTGGGGATCATGGAGGACTTGAAGTTCATTAACACCATCCTGGTCTCCATTGCAGGGGTGCTGGCAGACATGGCCAACAGTATGAGGGAAGCAGTGTCACACCAGCAGGCCCCTGCCACTAGCCAAACTACTGAACAGCCCTCCACCTCCACTGCCGCTAGTGGACAGAAGGCCCCGCCACAGGACCAACAGGCCACCAGCACCCCTTTACCTGCAGAAGGAGAACCACCCTGCAAATGTTCCCTGCAATCCAGGCAGAAGCCAGAGACTATTGACAAGACCCCCACCAGGAAATGAGACTCTCCTGACAGTCACCCTTGTGTCCCACTCTGTCACCCTGTCCACCTTGAACTTCCATTGCTCCCCTTCCAATGCCCCCTTGGACATTGCACCTGTGCTACAAATAGACTGGACTCTAACCTGGACTTTCCTCCATCATCCCCCCCTGCCCATTGCACTTCCCCCTTTTTGTCAGAGCATTGCAATAAACACACTTTGAAAAAAACCAAGTATGGAGTATGTCAAATGATTTAAGGATGTGTTCATGTAACAAGGTTTAAACATTGCAATTCAACTGTACAGTAATGTTTACATAGGGAAGACCTGTAGATGGCTGCACTGAACACACTAGGAGCAATAGTGGGGCACCAACATCTGCAAAAAGAGATGCCAAAGGGTAGAGTGAGTGGGCATAGAAGTAGGAATTCACAGCCTGCAAGTGACAATGTCAAACATTAAACTGTCAAAGAAATGTGAAGTTGCACTGTCTTACCTGTGTGTCATAGGAAGTATTGATGAATCACTGCACTTCTGTTGTTCTCATCCTCATCCTCTGCCTCCTCATCTTCACTGTCCACAGGGTCCACTGCTGCCACACAGCCATCTCCAGCCTCCTCCTCCTGCAGAAAAGGCACATGGCGTCTCAAGGCAAGGTTGTGCAACATACAGCATGCCACGATGATCTGGCAGACCTTCTTGGGTGAGTAGCACAGGGTCCACCTGTTAGATGGAGGCACCGAAACCTGGCCTTCAGGAGGCCAAATGTACGTTCAATTATCCTTCTTGTTCATCCATGTGCCTCATCGCAGCGCTCCTCTGCCCTTGTCCTAGGATTCCTCATACAGATCAGTAGCCATGAGAGGTTGGGATGACCAGAGTCACCTGCAAATACTGAGGCACAACTGTTAGCCCCACACTAACCCTCATGGCCCACACCACACCCATACACCATTATCCACTGGTTGGGAACCAGGGCTCACCTATTAGCAGCACTCTGTGCCTCTGGAGTTGGGCCATCACATTTGGGATGCTGCTATTCCTCAGGATAAAGGCATCATGCACAGAGCCTGGATACTTAGCATTGACATGGGAGACGTATTGGTCTGCCAAACACACCATCTGCACAATAATGGAGTGAAAATGTTTTCGATTTCTGAAGACCTGTTCATTTTGCCAGGGGGGGCAAATGCAATATATGTTCCAATATAATAATGTTGGGGATATGTCCCATCGCATAGAAGTCAGCCTTCACTGTGGTCAAATCCCCCCACCTGGGGGAAAACTATGTAGCTGCACATGTGTTTAATCATGGCAGACAACACTCTAGTCAGTACTATTTAGAACATTGCCTGTGACATTCCTGCTGCCAAGCCCACTGTCACTTGGAAACAACCAGTTGCCAAGAAATGGAGTACTGATGGCACTTGCACAAGAAGGGGGATCGCAGTGGGCTGACGGATACAGATATGAGGTCAGGCTCCAATTGGGCACACAGCTCTGTGATTGTGGCCCTGTCAAGTATGTAGGTGAGGATGATGTGCCTGTCCTCCATTGTTGCCATCTGCAGCGGCTGCAATCTATGGGGCAAAAGAGTGAGGAACCGGTCATAGGCTCTCACTACAACTCTGGCAGTCGGTGTTAAAGCGGTAAAAAAAATGGGATTACGACCACGGCGGAAACCACCAACATAGACAGCCACCTTAACACTGTGACCGCCAGGGCGGTAACAACAAACACCTCTGCGGTCACCGCCAACAGACAGGCGGAAGACAATCTACCACCCACCCTATCATGAGAGGCCAATCCACCAGCTTTTCCGGGGCGGTACCAACGACATCAACAGCATGGCGGAAACAGCACATCGAAGGGGAACCACTCACCTTCCGACACACCACGAAGAAACAGGACACCATGGAGCCCGAATTGCAGATCCCCCCCATGTTGGTATATCTTCTCATACACTAGGAAGTAGAAAGAAGGGGGCGACGACGGTGAGTACTGCACCTAACACACAGGGGAGGGGGGGAGGGAAAAGAGAGTGACACACACACACGGCAGGCAACACCCCCACCCTCACCCACAACACCATACACACCAACACATCCAACAACGTCACTGATACACCCTTCACCCCGGGAAGAACGCAAGGACAAAAGGAAATTAGATTAACCAGTGTTATATTGGAACATTCAGATATGGGCATAGAATTTTAAATAATCAGTATATACAAAATTTTACAATATGTACACAAGGCCGTACACTGTCCCTTGTAAATGTCCGTGGACCAGTGGTCCCAAAAAGCATGGGCGAAGCTTACACATGACACCTGCCTCAAAACGGAAAAAACACTGCACTGGCATCAGGTCTAAAAAACACAGGCACCTCAGGGGGAAGGGCAGGGGGGGCACCTCAGCCGGAAGATGGTATGACGCCACTGCACCTCGAGGGGGCTCCATGCCCACTGCCTGGTCCTGGGGAGTGAAAAGCCACAGTCTCTCAAGTCTCTCAAGTGGGTGGTCTGCCCACTACCTGATCCTGGGAAGTGCAAAGCCACAGTCTCTCAAGTGGGTGGTCTGCCCACTGCCTGGTCCTGGGGAGTGCAAAGCCACAGTCTCTCAAGTCTCTGCAGTGGGTGGGTTGCCCACTGCTGCATCCTGGGGAGTGCAAAGCCACAGTCTCTCAAGTCTCTCAAGTGGGTGGTCTGCCCACTACTTGGTCCGGGGGAGTGCAAACCACAGTCTTTCAAGTGGATGGCTTCATCCACTGGTTCTGGAGGGGGCATTGTGCCCAGAGTGCTTCATCCTGCCAAGGATAATGATAGTGGATGCATTTCTCCACTGATTCTGGAGGGGGCGTTGTACCCAGAGTGCTTCATCCTGCCATGGATAGTGATAGTGGGTGCATTTCTCCACTGGTTCTGGAGGGGGCATTGTGCCCAGTGATGCTTCACCTGGGGTGTGGAAGTTAAAATTCTCTCACCTGGGTGTCTGAGCCACAAGATGTACATAGAACAGGTAGCATGATGCTCCATGGAGGCAGAGCCACACTCCATTCTGCGGCGACTTAGGCTGCAAATTTCTGGTAGTGCCAGTGGTGTTGGTGGTGCCTCATGTGGTGTGTCCAGGGTCCAGGACGTCACCTGCAGCCTCAGATGGCTGCCCACTGGTGATGCTGCTGACGTCCGATGTAGTGGCACCGGCTGGGCACGTGGCGGTGCAGATTGTGGTGCAGATGGCGGTAGCTGCGGCGGTGGCTGCAGCGGAGATGCTGCCAGTGCTGCCGTGGTGCTGTGTAGGTCCTCTCCTGTTGAAGGTCAGGTAGCATGTGAGTGAAGAGATAGAAAATGGCGGTGACGTCCATGGTGGGGCATACCGTCACCGCCGGAGTACATCGCCATTGGCTCCTAGGACCCATAGGGCCCAATGATAACCAATGCAGAGTTGCGCAGCGGTCTTTGACCGCCTACTGACACTGCACAACGCTAGCACAGTTACCTAATTTCCTCTTGTCTCTCCTCACAAGTCAGGCAGCTGCCATTTTAGGGGAGCACATGCCATGGCACCTAACTGCATCACAGCACATCTTGGCACATATACTGACTCACGATTTAACACACAGCTTCTTTAACATTATTACAGACACAGTTGTGCTATCTATGTGGTAAATGACCTTCTGCTCACCATTCTCCTCCATAGGCTACAACCGCTGAGGCAGCATATGAGATGGCGGCATCCACCGGTGTACAGACCCCTGGTGGACCTGTCGACAATGGAAGACAGACACATCATAATCACATACAGACTTGATCGTGCCACAATCCAAGAACTGTGTGCCCAATTGGAGCCAGACCTGATGTCAGCTATCCACCAGCCTACAGGTATCGCTCCTCTTGTGCAGGTCCTGTCAGTGCTCCATTTCCTGGCAAGTGGCTCCTTCCAAACTACAGTGGCCATGGCATCAGGGATGTCTCAGCCAATGTTCTCAAACGTGTTGACCAGGGTGTTGTCTGCCCTGCTGAAACATATGCACAGCTACATCGTGTTCCACCAGGTGGAGGATTTGGCCACAGTGAAAGCTGAATTTTATGCCCTGGGACATATCCCCAACATCATTGGTGCCATTGATGGTACCCATGTAGCATTTGTAATCCCCCCCGGAGAAATGAACAAGTGTACAGAAATAGAAAAAGCTACCATTCGATGAATGTGCAAATGGTGTGTTTGGCGGACCAGTACATCTCCCATGTGAATGCCAAGTATCCTGGCTCTGTGCATGACGCTGATATCTTGCGCAATAGCAGTATCCCTTATGTGATGGGCCAACTACAGAGGCACTGGGTGTGGCTAATAGGTGAGCCCAAGGTCCCCACACAGTATTAGTAGGTGTCTGGGTATGGGGTTGTCCCTAAGGGTTAGTGTGTGTCTCACAATTGTCCCTCAATATTTGCAGGTGACTCTGGTTACCCCAACCTCTCATGGCTACTGACCCCAGTGAGGAATCCCAGGACAAGGACAGAGGAGTGCTACAATGAGGCACATGGGCGAACTAGGCAGATTATTGAGAGGACGTGCGGCCTCCTGAAAGCCAGATTCCGGTGCCTCCATCTGACAGGTGGATCCCTGTACTACTCACCCATGAAGGTGTGCCAGATTATCGTGGCATGCTGTATGTTGCACAACCTAGCATTGAGACGCCAGGTACCTTTTCTGCTGGAGGATGAGGCTGGTGATGGTCTTGTGGCAGCAGTGGAGCCTGTGGACAGTGAGGAAGAGGAGGCAGAGGAAGAAGATGTTGACAACAGGACAAACATCATCCTGCAGTATTTCCAGTGACACACAGGTAAGAGACTGTAACTCCTCTTCACATATCAGTTTACTTTAGGACATTGTACAAGGCAGCCTCTTAACCTCTGTCTATGCACACTGACTGTTCCCTTTGGATTTCCCTTTTTCAGATCTGTGTCCCCCATTCTGCCTTCTGCTATGTGTACTGCTGCCCAACAACTATCATACATTGGTATGAGTTACTGAACATATACCTTGCAATGCTTTGCTAATGTTGTAGTAATACATTTGTGAATCATCAGACTGACTCCAGATTGGTATTTGATTAAAGGGTGTTTCTTTAGGTGCTAATGAGTATAGGGGTATGTGCAAGGGGCTGGGGTGATGGTGGAGGAGGGTCCATGGTAGAGTCCAGTCTTTTGGTATCACAGGTGCATTGTTCAAGGGGGCATAGGAAGTGGAGCAATGTCAGTTCAAGGTGGACCGGGAAACAGAGTGGGACAGAAGGGTGACAATCAGGAGGGTCCTATTTCTTGGCGGGGGTCTTGGCAATGTTCTCTGTCTTCTGCCTGTATCACAGGGACTATTTGCGTGGTGGTTCTCCTTCTGCAGGGGTGGGGTGCTGGTGGCCTGTTGGTCCTGTGGCAGTGCATACTGTCCACTAGCGCCGGCGGAGGTGGAAGGCTGTTCCTCGGTTAGGCTAGTGTCAGGGTCCCTTTGTTGAGCCACTGCCTCCCTCATGGTCTTGCCCATATCAGCCAGCACCCCTGCCATGGGGACCAGGATGGTGTAGATTTTGGTGAGGTCATCCCTGATCCCCATGTACTGTCCCTCCTGCAGCTGCTGGGTCTCCTGAAACTTGGCCAGTACCATGCCCATGGTCTCCTGGAAACGGTGGCATGCTCCCATGATGTTGGAGAGTGCCTCGTAAAGGGTCGGTTCCCTGGGCCTATCCTCCCCCTGTCACACAGCAGTCTTCCCAGCTTCCCTGTTGTCCTGTGCCTCTGTCCCCTGAACCGTGTGCCCACTGCCACTGACACCAGGTCCATGATTGTCCTGGGTTAGTGAGGTTGCCTGGGGTCCCTGTAGTGGTGGATACACTGCTGATTGACGTGTCCTGCAGACAGTGGCATGGGCCAGCTGGGTGGGTGCTGTGGTGGTGTTTCCTGAGGGGGGAGGGTATGTGGTGGGTTGGGACTGTGGCAGGGGAACCGACTGTCCAGAGGTCCCAGATGGGCCAGGCTGGTCATCCTGATCCAAGCATGCAGAGCTGCTGTCATCACTGTGGGCCTCTTCTGTAGGGGGACTGGATGTAGCTGGCACCTCCTGTCCGGTGATATTGGGTAGGGGTCCTGTTGATATGCAAATGCATTGCTATTGTATCTGCGTGTGCCATCTTGTGCAATGGGTGTGTTTCCCTTATAGAATTGTGCTTTCCCTGTCACCTTGGCCTTGTGTGATTGCTGATTGTGTGGGGTGGGTGAGTCTCTCTAGTGTGCATGCTGTGATGATGGGTGTCCATGCAGGTCTGTGATGGGGTTCCATGCATTGGTGGAGCATCCAGGGCTTGGTATTGGGATGTGTGGGATGTGATAGTGGGGTATATGTGAGTTGGTGGAGTGATGAGGGTGAGGGTATGGGTAGGAGTTAGTGATGACATGTAGGTAGGGTAAGGGGGATACAGTAGTAAAAATTTGACTTACCACAGTCCAGTCCTCCTGCTACTACTGCAAGGCCCTCAGGATGCATGATTGCCAGGACTTGCTCCTCCCATGTTGTTAGTTGTCGGGGAGGAGGTGGGGGTCCACCGCCAGTCCTCTGTACAACAATCTGGTGTCTTGATACCACGGAACGCACCTTCCCCCATAGGTCGTTCCACCTCTTCCTGATGGTATCCCTTGTTCTGAGGTGCTGTCCCACAGTGTTGACCCTGTCGACGATTTTCCGCCATAGCTCCATCTTCCTAGTAACGGATGTCTGCTGCACCTGTGATCCAAATAGCTGTGGCTCTACCCGGATGATTTCCTCCACCATGACCCTTAGCTCCTCCTCAGAAAACCTGGGGTGTCTTTGAGGTGCCATGATGTGGTGTGAGTGGTATGTGTGAGGTGATGTGTGGGGTGATGTGTTGTGATGTATTATGTGATGTGCGTGGATGGAGTATGAGTGATGGTGTTCTGTGCCTCTGAGTGAAGGTGTGCTCTTTGCTTTTCTCTCTCTGCTTATTCTAATTTGTTCGTTGAAAGGGGTGTGGGTAATGTGGGTGAGTGTTTTATAGTGGTATGAGTGTGAGGGTGTGGTTTGTGTATGTGTGTCAGGTGTGTGTATTTCGAATTGTCCAATGTGGTGTGGTTTTGTAAATGTGTGTGCATTTTGAGCGCAGCGGTGTGTACCACCAATGGTTTACCGCGGATGAAAGACCGCTGCTTTGATTCGTGGGCCATGATACTTTGGCCGTGTTCCTGTTAGCGTGACGGTGTGGAATTTGCTGCCACCAGTTTATCACTGACCGTTGGTGTGGCGGACTTGTGTGAGTGTCTGTATTGTGGCGGTATTCTCTGTGTGGGTCATAATACCCATGGCGGTTTACCATCACGGTCACGGTATGTTGGCGCCCGTCAGCACGGCAGTAGGTGGCATTTAAAACCAGGATTGTAATGAGGGCCATTATATGTACATTGTAACCACTACAGTTCAATGCATGGGATTTTTACAATTTATTGGT
The DNA here is from genome assembly GCF_031143425.1 of Pleurodeles waltl. Lineage (NCBI taxonomy): Eukaryota > Metazoa > Chordata > Amphibia > Caudata > Salamandridae > Pleurodeles > Pleurodeles waltl. Next base: position 1,065,840,565 of record NC_090437.1, read on the forward strand.
GGCATATATACAGAATGTACAATTGTGAACTGTGACGCAGTTAGGATCCATGGCCTGCCCCCCCTTTGAAATGGCGTCCACCTGTCCTGTATGGACGGACAGGCGGAAGTGAGGTAATTCCGCTGATGATGTGCGCCATTGCAGGAGGTGGTCGGGAACCGCCATACAACTCCTCATTGGTTATTATTGGGCCCTATGGGGTACAGTGGCCAATGGTGATGTATGCCGGCGGTGACGGTATGCACCGTTGTGGACATCACCACCATTTTCTAACTGTTCACTCACTTGCTACCTGACCTTCAACAGGAGAGGACCTACACTGCATGTCCTGCTGTGACCTGTGTCTGGTACCCACCATGGCTCGTGTGACTGGGGAAAGGGCCCCTGCCTTCACCTCAGCAGAGCTAGAGAGACTGGTGGATGGGGTCCTACCCCAGTAGCGACTGCTGTATGGGCCTCCAGACCAACAGGTGAGTACACTGTGAGCACGATGCATGGGGCGTGAATGCATGGAGTGGTGTGTGTGAAGGCCTCATGTGTGGAGGGGTTGGTGGATGGGCCATGGGCAGTGTGGAGCATGTATGCTGGGCCAAGTCTGTGCGTAAAGGGATGGGAAGGGGTATGGTGGGCCATAAGTGTAACAGGCAGGACAGTCTGACTAATACCTTTCCCTGTGTGTATTTTTCTGCAGGTCAGCGACCATCAAAAGAAGGGACTATGGCGTGCCATCGCCAGGGACGTGCGGACCTTGGGGGTCTACGGCAGGCAGAGCACCCACTGTCAGAAATGGTGGGAGGACCTGAGATGCTGGGCATGGAAGATGATGGAGGCCCAGCTGGTGATGGCCTCCCAACAAGGAAGGGGTGCCCGTCGAACCCTGACCCCCGATGGCCCGCGTACTGGCGGTGGCCTATCCAGAGCTGAATGGGTGCTTGCGGGCATCACAGCAGCACAAGGGGGTGATTACAGTGGCCATCATTACAACTTACGCCTGGTGGAGTGGTATCTGGGTAGGGGATGTGTGCCTGTTGATGCCCCTAGGGCAGGCCTGACATTGCAGAGTAGGTCCCATGTTGGTCAGGGTTCTGATGTGAAATTCCTTCTTCCTAGCTAGCAGTCATCCACTACTGGGCAGGGCTGTGTGGGTCCCAGGTATACTGCAGTTGGCGGTATGTGTCCCTCCCTATGCCCTGGTGACTAGCATTGTTACTGGTAGTGCATTGCCTAGTGCGTAGGGCTGTCCCCTGTGTGTGAGTGTGTTGTGCATGCCAACAGTGGTGCTGATGCAGCAACTGACCTAGTGTATCCTTTGTCTCTCCACCCCCCTTTTGGTTTTGTCACCCTGTCCTTATGTGCATGAGCATCATCTGGCGGAGGAGCAGAGGCACCGGTTACGGAGGGAGCAGCATCCCACAGGACCAAGGAGGCAGAGTCCACCGACGGTGAGGGCACAAGTGGGACAGAGGGCAGGAGGAGCACCATGGCAGAGACTGGAGGGGACAGTTCGGACATGGATACCTCCTCCGATGGAATCTCCCTGGTGGTGGCGGACACCTCTGTGCCCAACCCAGCCACAGGTACAGCCGCCCTCCCCTGTACCAGCACTGACCTCCCAGCAGCCCCTCAGCAAGTTGCCCGTGCCCGCTCACCCAGGAGGGTGGGCATCTCCTTTGCCCCAGGCACCGCAGGCCCTGCCCCAGTGAGGAGGCTATTAACCTCCTGAGATCCATCTCTGTTGGGTATTCAACCATTGTGAATACCACCCAGGGGCTGGGAACCCAAATGCAACAGTCCGGTGCATTTCTGGAGGGCATTCACACTGGCTTGGTAGCCCAACAGAGATCAATCCAGGCTCTGGCCATCTCTCTGATGGCAGCCATTGTCCCTGTTACCACCCCCCTCCAACTTCCTCTTCCCAGTCCCATTCCCCTCAACCCCAACCTATCCCACAGGACAACACACAAGAGTGGCAAAGGCAAAAACAGGCACCTCACTTCATCCCATAGGCACTCACATAAACACCATCCAGATGCAGACATCCACTGCCTCCACTGTGTCCCCATCCTCCTCCTCGTCCACCTCCCTCCCAGTTCCGTCTACACTCACACCTGTATGCACTACATCCTCATTGACTACCACCATCACCAGCACAACTGTCAGAGCACACACCTCACTAGCAGTCATCACCCCCACATCCATGCACACGTCCCCTGTGTCCTCTCCCACTGTGTCTGTGCCCCTCCTCCCAAAGTACACAAACACAAGCACTCAGACACCCAACAGCCATCCACCTCACAACAGCATCCAGCCCATGCACCTGCACCCAAATATAGCAGACAGACACCTCCAACAACCACTCCCTCTTACTCCACTCCCAAACCTTCTCCCTCTTCCTACCCCAATGTCCCTAAGAAGCTTTTCTTCTCCACTGTTGACCTCTTCCCTCCCCCTCCTCACCACATCCTTCATGTCAGGCCAGGGTGGTTAAAACCCATGCAAGCACCTCAGCCACCCAGTCCACGGGCCCAGTAGTGTCCACAGCAACTCATGGTGGGAAAGGATCCTGGGTACCAGGGAGCCACACAGAAAGGGTGCCTGACACAAGTGCTGCAAGGAAGGGCAAGGAGCCTCCACCATCTGCTTCAAGGAAGGGCAAGGAGATACCCCCAGCTGCTGAAAGGAAGGGCAAGGTGCCACTCCGGCTGCTGAATGGAAGGGCAAGGGCAATACCCAGCTACTGCCAAAAAGGATCAAGAAGCCATCCTCAGCTGCTGCCAAAAGGGGCAAGGAGCCATCCCCAGCTGCTGCCAGAAAGGGCAAGGGGCCTGCACCAGCAGGCAGAAAGGACAAGGGCCCTGGTGCAGCCGTCCGAGGCTGCAGGGATGGGCTGGAGCCTCCCCGGCCACTACCACCAGCTCCACCACCAGCTCCGCCACCATCACCAACAGCAGCAGCACCAGTGGGCAGCCGTTCGAGGCTGCAAGGGGATGGGCTGGAGCTTCCCCCCACAACCACCAGCAGCACCACTTCCACCACTTAGCAACCATCACCGCCGGCAGACATTCTGTAGACCTGCCTCCATAGGCTGTTGTGCGGCCTGCCCCCTGCAAATTCTGAGGGTATGACATCCAGCTGACAGACTGTGACCTTGCACTCCCCAAGATCTGCATAACAGGGCACAGTTCCCCATCCAGAACGAGTGAAGAAGCCATCCACTCACCCCATCCTCCCCAGGATGAAGATCACTGGGCACGATGCCCTCTCTAGAACCAGTGGAGAAGCCAACCACTCACCCAATCCTCCCCAGGATGAAGAACACTGGGAACGATGCCCCTTTCAGAACCAGTGGAGAAGCCATCCACTCACCCCATCCTCCGCAGGAAGAAGATCACTGGGCACAATGCCCCCTCCAGAACCAGTGGAGAAGCCATCCACTCACCCCATCCTCCCCAGGATGAAGATCACAGGGCATGATGCCCCCTCCAGAACCAGTGGGAATGACACACACTTGAGAGACTGTGGCCTTGCACTACCCAGGACCAGGCACAGGGCATGTTGCCCGCTCTAGAGTATGTGGGCAAGTCACCCACTTGAGAGACTGTGGCCTTGCACTCCCCAGGACAGAGTAAGGGGAATGTTGCCCCCTCCAGGACTAGTGGTATTGTTCCATCTGCCGGCTGAGGTGCCCCCTGTTCCCCGTCCCCCCGAGGTGCCTGCCTATTTTGACCTGATGCCCCTGCAGTGTTCTCTCCGTGTTGTTGCAGGAGTCAAGTGGGGCCTTGGACTTTCTAATGTGGCCCTGTGGTCCATGAACATTGAGGAATGGGCAGTGTCCCTTCATTTGTACATACGTATATACTTTTTGATTTGGATGCACATTTTACTGTCATATTTCTTTTATTACACTTACTTTGATCTATTGGTGTTGTCCTTTCATTATTCCTGAGGGGTGTGGGGTAAATATGTTATGTTACTGCATCTTCTTGTATGAATGGTTTTGGGGGTGGGGGTGTTGCATGTGTGTGTCACTCTCTTTTTCCTCCCTCCCCTGTGTGCTAGGCGGCTGTACTCACTGTGGTCGTCTTCACCGTTGTTGAGGTTCGTGGTGGAGCAGGACGTAGAAAGGCATTGGGAACATGTGCAGCTCGGGATCCATGGCGGCGTAGTTCTTCCCTGAGTCTCCGCAGGTGATTTGTTCCCTTCTGTGCAGTGTTTCCACCAGGCTTTTGATGTCGTTGGTACCGTCCCGGAAAATGTGGCAGTTCCTGTCTCATAATACAGTGGGCAGAACATAGACTTCCGCCTGGCTGTAGGCGGCTACCGACGTGGTGCCTGTTGATTCTGCTTTGGCAGTTGGTGTGGTAAAGTGGCTGTCTGTCTGAGTTGTTTACGCCATGGTCATAATTTGGCGGTATTTACCGCCAGCCTGTTAGCTGTATTACTGCCGCTTTATCACCGACCGCCAGGGTTGTAATGAGGGTCTAAGTGTTTTTAAGTGGGCATAGCTCAAAATCCTATCCATTTCACCACATCATGGCTACGCCGGGCAAGATGTTTGCAAAGGCACGGAATGATCAATCAAATGGGAGAATGCCCTGCAATGTGTGGGTGGAATATAGGCAGAGTCTGTAGCACTTCTAATGTACATTCTTACACTCAAGTCACACAATTGTGGTGTCTTCACATATGCCTGTGGCTAATCTGCAAATACATGTGAAGAATGATGTACCAGTGTATGGTCTAGGTAGGAAAGAGTTTTCAATTTCCTACAATGTTAAATATGTGTCTGCAAGGTAACCGAGTATAGTCTGTATGATACAATCACACACCACATATGAAAATACACCTTTTCCTTTGACACTCACATGCCTAACCAAAAGAAAGTCACTTACTTGTAGCAATACCCTAAAATGCCTAGGTCTCTCACATGCCAATTCAGTTTGGGATGTGCATGCAAGTCTAGCAATGTTCAAACATGGCACAGACCCATCCTAAATTGTATGTATGAAGAAGGAGACAGATAATTGCATATATCAAATCAAATATTCATAGCTGAGATGCCTTCACACTCTAACAAGATACACTCAAAAGTGAAAGTGACAAAGGTTGTGGAATGCAGATGTGAGTGTATGTCCATATACTCCAAATGATGTGGAAGAACAGCTGAGAGACTCCCTCATACACTTGAAGATACAACATGGGGAAGTCACTTGGACACTGCACAAGTGCTGTGGCTGGTGTACAGACATATGTGTGTGGAAGTCATGTAATCTACCAAAGCCTAGAAATGGAAGGTGAACTATCACATAGCCAGTAGAAGAAGATGTGTACATCTTCAAATTACACGTCACATGTAACTTCCTGTCCATGTATGACCAGAGAATGTTGCAGTAGAAGATGTGTACAAAGATGTGTACAAAGTGTAAGCAGCCTAAAGAATGCCAGCAATGTAGGGCAAAATCATTTCCAAACACGATATGCCGGTAATGTTGGAGAAGGTACACACATAGACCAATACTGACTGTACAACATAACAAAGGTACCATGTGATAGCCTGACAAACATGTTTACAGAGGATGTCTATGTCAGTACATAACCCATTCATGTTTGCAACAACAACAATGATGGAGTTGCCCATCCATTGCATACTTTTCTTACAAAAGGCAGTGACAGATGACATCATCCTTCCCCTGGGTCGGGAAACATAAACAAGTTACACTAGAGATACGTGCCCTAACCAAGCTGCATATGGAAAATACAAACAATGTTTACCCATTTGTGTCAGACCGTGCCAAATGATGAGACATGTCCTACACAAATGAGCAGCCAATCCCCTGTACATGATAGGGCAAGCCTGACATCAAGTACCCCAAAGGAATTTTAAAATGGGAGGCCATGGGATCACATTTGTGCCGGTGTTTGTCTGCAGGGGACTGAACATTGCGCTACTGAAGCGCTATCATGATGAGAGTAGATCACTGCCCAATAATTCCTGACTCCCATGCTGAGGGTACATTGACTTGACACAGTCAGGGGAATGATGCAAGTGCACAGTGGACTGAGCTGAGTGGAGCACCATCAACCTGCATCAAAACATGCAACCATGGGTCTGAATAGGGCACACAAAGTCCCAGAGGAGCAATGATGACTAGGGTGCCATCATTGCCTGACAGCAACCCTGCTACACAGTTGTAAGCCATTGTATGTTACAGTCATAACAAACGTTATGGTCGATTGTGTGTACCTAGTTTGTACCTTGCAGATATATGTCTGAATTCTCAGCACACATGTACCACTTCAATGGTACAGGCCTGGCATTGTGTATTGAGGCATTTCAAACACTGTTGGGTAGACCTCATTGCATGAGAGCGAGCTCTACTGGATAACCTGGTGATTCAGATTGGTGGACCAGTTGGTAAATACCCCTTTTGCATTGCAATATCCTCATTTGCATGTGCATGACAGTGGGACATAAGGTAGACAGCAGCATGTTTAGTCAAGGGTCAGGACAGGAAGCTTTGTGTCTTAAGCAAACAATATTTAGGAAAGATTAGCTATGCACTGGGATCGGACTACTTGCAAATTCCTCTTTGTGTACATTATATATCACATGTACCCTATGATTGTCACATATCAGTCATACATGTGCTGATTTTGTAACACAGGCCTGCCCCGTATTACCAAGAATATGCGGCAGGCCTGTGTTTGCACCTGCACCAGCACATATCCCAGCAGCCTACGCCAGCGCTGGCATACTTGAACCATAGTGCAAGTGTGTCTGTAATGAGGGGAGTGTCTATATGCAGGTACATATCCCTTCCTGAACATAAACAGTCTACAACAGCTACCTTAGCAGCCCACATAGTAGTGCAAAGGCATCCGTTATGTAATTTTGTTAATGTGCAGGAAGGAACACCTACGTGCATATATGCAAACATCTATGGCACTTTAGCTCTACTGTGTATGCCTTCAAAGGGCACACACATTTAATAAGCAAGAAACAAGGACGTATCAATGCATTCCTCAACACTGTGCAATGCTTACACCGCCCCTGGGCTATTGTTAGTCTTTTGGCACTACCAACAAGTAAGATGTCATATGGGGGAGCGTCAAAAGCAATGGGTGTTACAATGGGGCAGCCACTGCAACAACCATTGCATGCCCCTCTGATGCCAAATACTGAGTCATGGTACCCCCTATGTATATGGAGGTGGAATGCTACAAAAAGCTGCATAATAGATCCTTGTACATATGGTGCAGTGAAAAGCACCACAGGAACGTCAAGGAAAGTGAAGCTCTGGTGGTGTGAGGGCCTCGATTATCTGTCCCTTTGTCTTACAAACAGAATTTTAATGTTTAGCAGTTTATCAGTTCTACCACATAGTTGACTTGCTTGTTCAGCTAAACTAGTTGAATGTATAACAGTTGTCCATGCACATAGATGTTCAGAAATCACTAAGCTATGTGTTCCTGTCATGTCTTGCAGGTGGGCCTCCACCCTACACAATTGGAGAGGTTTCCCAACTTCAAGACCCCGATGCAGACAATAAGTGTCACTGTGTGCATCACGTGCCATTCCAGGTTTTGTGTGGGAGGGTATGATGTGTGCATCAATTTAATGTCATGTGTGACCAATTAGATGACATCCTCTGAGTTAGGATATAGACATCATGTCTGATGCAATGTTGAGGATGTTGATTAAGTTGATTGTTACACACGTGCCAATGTGTGCTGCTATTGAATTGTGGGTGTTAGGAACATGAAAGCATGCCCACATACACAGTGATGTCAGTCAAGATATGTGAGAGGTACTGTTTATCTGATTAGCACACCTGTTGCCAACATATATGTCATAGCACTTTTTACAGCACTATGTGCCACACGTTGTTTTAAGTTACTCAGGAAATCGTACAGATGACGTACATGCATTGAGGTCTTTAGGGGGTTTATGTAGGAGACACTTGCACCACCGAAGCCTCACTACTCTTCAGAATTTAAGTGAGGCAGCAGCCGTGCAAGGAGCCTTATTGTGCTGGGCAACAGTTAGTTGCTTACACAATGAGAATACAACTTTGCTCTAGATGGATGTGGGTCATGTCTACGGATTGTGGCAAACTAGATGTGTGCAGATTTACCAACATGATCAACCCATCATAATAATTGTGAGTGAGCTTGGTCAGATCAAATGTATAGAGAATGTGAATGCTGGGTGTATACCTGGCACTTAGGAGATGTAAGACATGCATGTGCACAGATAGTTAAATAAGAAGGAATACTATAGCTGCAGCCAGTGCAGTTCCACTCTTCCTGTACCCCTTAAGGCACCCACACAGCCACCATGTGTGTGCCACATTTGAAATTTTGCACACCATACCACAGGGTAGGGGCAATAGGTACAAAATCTGTAGGCAATATAGATTTACTGTTCAGGATTAGGGCAAATTATATGGGCACTAACCCTAAACTGTACCTAGGGGCCCATTGTAAGCACTGGTGTGCTCCCTTGTCACACATGCTCTGAGCAGGTGTTGACCCAAGGACACATGAATGATAAATTGGCATTCCTTAGAATTTCTGGTGCCTTTTATCCTGTCCCCCTACTGGGTGACCCCACATTGCATCCAGGATGCCTGGCGAAGGCTTGATGTAGCACAAAGGGTGTCAAAGTGTTGGAATGCATGCATTGTGCCACTTTTTGACTATGGCACAGGGATTTGGCCAACTTGATCCTCACTAGTATGATGACACAAATGTTGCACAAGGAGACAGTAGTCCACTTACCTCTGGGCCCTAATGGTCAACCGTGGATAGCCTTTAAATCAGTGGCATGTACAGGACACGGTAGGAAGTTTAGTATTGATTTGGAGATTGACATTGTTGTGGAATGTCTGGTGGACAGGATGTGTCATCTGATGATGCTGTGTACACTGCCTGTTTGTTCTACCTTGACCTAATGCAGTATTTGATGCCATGTTCTCCTCATGTTTTAGCTTCCACTATGACCATAGCACAGAATGGTGCTTTTGAAAAGATGACAGAATGTTTCCGCCACATCATGGAGGTCCAGGCAGGGTACCAAAAGATGGGCAGGAGGTATAGCTGTGAAAAATCTTTAGAGGCTTGGCTTGCATTTCAACCTAGGGGACCACCGCCACAGGCCACAACTATGCAGGGCGTCTGGGTTCACTGGGTTCTCAGCTGATCCAACCCCCTCCATATCATCTGCACCTATGCCTAGTCAGCCACTGCAACAGCCACCTGCAGCAGCAACATCCTCAAACTTTGAGCCGGACATGAGGAGGGGCATGACAGCCATAATGGAAAGGTTGGACCAACTTGAGAAGGGCAATGCCATAATATACAAGTTGCTGAAGATTTGTGAAAAAAAAACGAAAGTAGCTCTAAACATGTAGATGCACAGCCTCCCAGTCTCCCTTCTCCCTTAGTCTATTGTTATCATTTTTAGTGGGTTTCAGATGGGTATTGATAGGTTAGTGAAATAGATTAGGTTAGTTATAGGATAGAGTAAGTATACTTGGGTGTGGGTTTTAGTATTTTTTTTGTTTGTTGTGGGGGTTGTTCATCCATGTTAATTATGTGTATCATTGTGCATCACACATGGGGCAGCCTTTCAAGGTATTGTGTGTAGTGATCCCACACCACCATCAGCCTTACATGCCCCTAGCCACTGACAGCATGATAGCATGCCATTTACCTTCCTATTCACCATGGTGGACATTCCCACAGTAGTGTAATGTGTGCTGTTACTATTTTGGTGTTTTACTGCATTACCACCATGAATGATGACACTAGCGCAGCAACACACAGGTTGTTACTTTGTCATTTGCCTTTAGCAGGCCCCACACATGTGCTAATTGGATGGGACGGTGCAACCATAATTGATTGTTAGCCCCATTAGTTTGTCCCTCCCTACATTAGGCACATTTCCATGCATACAGCATATCTGCCACAGGCATATGTTGGTGTGAGGATGTACAATGTGGATCAATGCATGCATTTTGAGAGTTTGTTAATGTGGCACAAGGGAAATGGGCAGTTTGGATCCACATTGGCAAAACTTTGTAAGATGGTACTGTTGCATTATGGGCTAGTGACATAGTGCCCATAGTGCAACATTAATGCCACTTGTGCCAGTTCTTACGCATGAAGGTGTCACTTTATGCAGAACACCAACCATTCACACAACACAGATAACCTTGTTACATAGTGAAAGTGAAGCGACTTGTACAGTTGAACATATGATGATCACAGACACACCCTGTGTCTTTTCTGAGTTTTCTTTTGTGCCCATTCCCAAAAGGCTCATGGAAGGGTGTGAAAGTTGTTGTTGGGCCAACGTGCGCGGGTTGCATTCCACATGTTGCACACTAAGGCCCTCATTACGAGTGTGACGTTCTTACTGCCGCAGGTCTGGCAGTAAAGACCGCAGTATTATGACTCTGGTGGGTTAGGCAAAACCAAACCGCCACAACGCTGCCAGTACCGCCAGTGTGGTTGGACCGCCATGCTGGAGGTGAGCCGTAAGACCACTGATGGTATTTTGAGTCCGCACACCACCAGGCTTTTCGTTGCGGTCGCACCTCCACGAAAACCTTAGTGGTAACGCATCTGGCGAAAGGAATCTCCTTTCCTGTTGTCTGCACATGCACCCCCCACACACCCCACACATCCACACACCTTCAGACACCCCCCTAGTCTGCACACTTGCAAACACATCCCCTCATCCGCACACTTGCACACACCCCCCCTCATCCGCACACTTGCATACACACCCTCATCCACACACTTGCACACCCCCTATCTTCACGCATCCATACAGACATCCCCACTCACTTGAAGACTTGCACACATGCACAAGCCTCATCCGCTCGCATCCATAACGACACCCCCACTCACTTGCAGACTTCTACACATGCACCCCTACTTGCATGCATCCAAAAACACACACCTACTCACTCGCATCCCGAAACGCACCCCCTCACCTCTGCATACATCCAGACACCCCCACTTGCTCGCTCACAAACATACACTTAGGCACCCCCATTCACACACATACATGTACTCAGACACCCCCAGTCACACACATACACACACTCAGACAATTACCCCCACCCATCTGCATACAAACACACATGCACTCCCCCTCCTCTTCAATTCGGACACACACACACACCCTCCACGCACACATACATACACCCTCTCACACACCCATAGCGCTACACATTCACATACACACAAACACCACACACATGCACACAACAACCCCCCCTTTTTGGACAGTCCATCTACCTGTCTCTGCAAGGCAGTCATTCGGGAGGGGATGGGTCTGAGCGTTTTCCAGCGCAAGCACTGGAACGCTGTTCAGTAAACCGCCACGCCATATTATATATTGTAATACGGTGGGCGGTGTCCTATTGGGGTGGCAGTGGATACTCCTCTCTTCCGTAGTCAGCTGGAAATCTGACATAACTCATAATATGGTGGTCTTCAGACCACCAACACTGGCGGGCTTCTGGTGCCCGCAACTTTGGCAGTCTTGTGAAAAGACTGCTGAAGTCGTAATGAGGGCCTCAGACCCAGATTTATTCTTAAGTGGCGCAGCTTGGTGTAGTGGCAATCATAGTTGCAAGGAGCTGTGCCACTTAAATAATGCAGGGATGCACCGTGTTTACTGGAATACGACATACACCTGCATTTCCCCCAGCACCTGCACAGATTTGTTGCCCCTGCACCAACACAAGCATCTTTGCATCATAGTGCAAGGGTGCCTGCGTTGAGGGGATAGATTGTTGATATGCAGGAAGGTGTCCCTTCCTGCACATAAACAATCTATTATGGCAAGGTGGCATTTCTATGTGAGCTGCAGGATGCAGCACACATGAGAAGGGCAATGATACGGGGAAGATGAAAAACATTTTGCCTTGTTGCGCCATCCTGACACCACCCCTCGGGTGAGAGACCCCTGACCTTCTGGCCGGAGCTCGCTCCCCTGCGCCGCCTCTCCCCACCCCCGCCTACGCGACCGATCGCGTGTTCAAAGCCCCCCTCCTCTTCCCTGGTGTCCAGCGACGCTAGTAAGTGTTTCTACCCTATGCATTGTGTTATTTGTGCCTTCCTACTTCTTTTGACCTGATCTCTTTACCTTCTCTTTTCTGCTGCTCTCTGCCGTTCTGTGCATTGCCTGTCTGTTATTGTGCCTTCCTACTTCTTTTGACCTGATCTCTTTACCTTCTCTTTTCCGCTGCTCTCTGCCGTTCTGTGCATTGTCTGTTTCTAGTAGTTTTTGTCTTTTTTCCCACAGTTTTTTCCGTCTTCGGGCCATCTCGACCCTTGTGCGCTCCCCCGGCTCTGGTTACTCCCCGCCACTGCGTCCCTGCAGCCCCGCCCCCCTCCCGCCCCATTCGCTCTCCCTTCCCACCCACCTCCCAGCTGCCCCTCCCTCCCACCTCCCCCTCTTAATGGCGGTCGCGCCGCTGGAGCGCCAGAGGCAAGCCCGTCTGCGCCTGGACCGCGCCCAGCGCTAGTCCCCCTGGCCCTACCAGCCAAATGCCCCCCAGACTCCACTACCACCCCCACTTGCTCCTCTCCCTCAACCCCGGAGTGCGCCCCAACTGCTTTCAAACCACCCCCTCACACACACAAGGCCCTTTCTCCTGCTGCAACTGCCTATTCTCCTGCTTCACCCCCCACGCACCTCACACCAACACCAAACACAACATCCTCCACACAACATCCACACCCACCAACAAACCCCACAACCCACACAAGCCCCACGCCATTGCCACCCCTACCCTCAGCAACACCACAAGCATCCCCGCAAACACTATCACACATCACAACAACCACACCACCCGCAACCATCTCTGCTATTTAACACAGGGTCCCTACACAAACAAGCCATAGAACTCAGGGACCTCATCACATCACACTCACCTGACATCGTCTTCCTCACTGAAACGTGGACAAACCTCATATCCGAGCCAGACATAGCCATAGCCACCCCTGAGGGCTACAAACTCCAACTCAAATACCCCCTCAACAAACCAGGAGGCGGCATCGCCATCCTTCACAGAGACACCATCAAGGTCACCACCAACACCCTCGACACCCTCAACAACGCAGAACACATGCACTTCCTCATCCACATCAACAGCACCACCACCCTCAGAGGCACACTCATTTACAGACCCCCAGGACCACGCCCCCATTCTGTGACACCATCGCTGACACCATCAGCACGCACGCTCTCACCTCCACAGACTACATACTCCTTGGCGACTTTAACTTCCACCTGGAAAACACTCACGACCACAACTCCTCCTCCCTCCTAGACAACCTCACCAACCTGGGACTCAAACAACTGGTCAGTGCCCCCACCCACACGGCCGGACACACACCCAACGCAATTTTCACCTCAAGCCAACACGTTACCTACACCCACACCACCAAACTCCAATGGACGGATCACCATTGCGTCCTCTTCTCCTACAACAAACCACCCACACACCACCACCAACACACCACCCCCTACCGCATGTGGGACAAGATCCCCACCGAGCTCCTGAACTCCCAACTGACACAAACCCCCCCCCAACAACTCCGACCCCAACACCTTCACACACAACCTCAACAAATGGATCACCATCTGTGCCGACGCTCTCGCGCCCCTCAGAAAAAACATCCCCACCCGCAATATCAAGAACGCCCCATGGTTCACCACTGAACTCCACGAGTCCAGACGCAAATGCCGCAGAGCAGAAAAATCTTGGAGACAAGAACCCTCCACCACACGCATCCACCACCAACTAATCCGCACCACCGAAAGAGCACACTTCAAAGAACGCATTGACAACAACTCACATAGCAGCAAAGAACTCTTTACCATCATCAAAGAGCTCTCCAAACCCAAAGCCAGCAAACCAAGACCCCACGCACACACAAAAACTCTGCAACTCCCTCTCAAATCACTTCCATCGCAAAATCCTGGACATACACAACAGCTTCACACCTCACACACCCCCCACACGCGCCCTCCACCCGCCCAACACTAACCCACCACACACACCCCCAACCCAATCACCATCTGGGCCCCTACCACCAACGAAGAAACTGAAAACACTATGAACTCCATTCACTCTGGCTCCCTCTCCAACCCATGCCTCCACCGAATATAAAACAGGGCCAGCCCCGCCATCGCCCCATACTTCGAGCCATTATCAACAGCTCATTCGAAACCGCCACCTTCCCAGACCTCTGGAAACACGCGGAAGTCACTGCACTCCTTAAAATCCCAAAGCCGACCCGGACGACCTCTCCAACTACCGCCCCATCTCCCTCCTCCCATTCCCAGCTAAGGTCAGAGAAAAAATAGTCAACCCCCGCGTATCCCACTTACTCGAGACAAACCACACACTCGACCCCTCCCAATCTGGGTTCCGCAGGAACCACAGCACAGAAACCGCGTTCATCGCCTGCACCGACGAAATCAGATCCAGAGACGACATGGGCGAGACCGTAGCACTCATACTCCTGGACCTCTCTGCAGCCTTTGACACTGTCTGCCTCCACACACTTTGCACACGCCTTCACAATGCCGGGATCAGACACAAAGCCCTGGACTGGCTCACCTCCTTCCTCACCGACAGAACCCAAAAGTCTGTCTCCCACCCTTCCAATCACCCGCCACCAAAATCAACTGCGGAGTCCCACAAGGCTCCTCTCTCAGCCCCACGCTCTTTAACATCTACATGACCCCTCTTGCCAACATCCTCAGGCCCCACGGCATCATCATCCTCTCTTACGCTGATGACACACAACTCGTTTTCTCCCTCACCCGCAACCCCAACACTGCCAAATCCAACCTACACACTGCACTCCTTGACACCGCTGCCTGGATGACAGCCAACCACCTTAAACAACTCCAACAAAACCGAAATAATCATCTTTGGCCCACACAAAAACACCTGGGACCCCTCGTGGTGGCCCACCACGCTAGGCCCCCACCCACCCCCGAAAACCACGCACGCAACCTTGGCATCATCCTGGACTCCTCCCTCTCGATGACCCAACAAATCAACGCCCTCACCTCCTCATGTTTCAATACACTCCGCACACTGAAAAAACCATTCAAGTGGATCCCTGCAGACACCAGAAAGACAGTCACCCACGCACTCATCAGCAGCAGGCTAGACTACGGGAATGCCCTCTATGCCGGCACCACACAAAAACTCAAGCGCAAACTACAGCGAATCCAGAACTCAGCAGCACGACTCATCCTCGACCTCCCCCGACATGAACACATCTCACCACACCTCAAATCCCTCCACTGGCTCCCCATAGACAAAAGGATCACCTTTAAAATCCTCATCCACGCACATAAATCGCTCCACAACACCGGCCCAACCTACCTAAACGAAAAAGTGACCTTCCACACTCCCACACGCCACCTCCGCTCCACCGACCTCTCTCTCGCCACTGTCCCTCGCATCAAACACACCACCACTGGAGGCAGATCTTTCTCCTACCTAGCCCTCAGGGCCTGGAACTCCCTCCCCACCCACCTCCGCAAGACCCAAGACCTCCTGCTCTTCAGGAAGAACCTTAAAACCTGGCTTTTCGAACAGTGATCACCCCCCCTCACACCCCCAGCGCCTTGAGACCCTCACGGGTGAGTAGCGCGCTCTATAAGTCTCTTTCATTGATTGATGTTCACTTTAGTCACAGTCTCTGGTGAACATGTTGTCTTGGATCTGTGGCAACAAAAATATGCAATGGGTGTTGCTGTGGCACAGCCAAAGCCACACTGTTTGCACACCCCTTCAAGCAATGTGCCTCATGTGTAGGGGCTATATTTACAAGGTGGTGTTAAGCCACAGTAAGTGACTTAAGACCACATTGCATATATGTTGAAGTGCATTGTGCCACCAGAACGTCACTAAAAGTGAGGCTTGGTTAGCAATGGGGCCTTTTGGTTCTGGCCTTAAGTGTCCCAATGCGACCCTTTAGCATGCATTGAGTGTGGCTAATGTGCTTCCCCTTCTGCCATTTGTGTCATTCCAGATAGTACCCCCATGCAACTTACCCTGTATTTGTGGTAGTTCTTGGTAGTCTGCTCTGTTTCCTGTCCTGCAATTTCATTGACCAGCTCCTCAGAGATAACCGCTGCCACCATCTTCTCCAACTCATCCAGGTCCTCCTGGGGTGCCAGACTTCCACCTCAAGTCTGCAGTGCTGCATTTCGGTTCCTGGCCAGTTTCTCCTTAGTTCTGCACATGCAATCATGCCAGAGTTTCTTGCAAACAGTGACAGTCCTCTTCACCTCTGCCACGCTGTTGACTTTATCTACCATTGCCTGCCATATAGCCTCTCTCCTACCTATTGGCACTCTCTCAGACCAAGATGTCATGCTCCTCCTTACTAAAGCAACACTTCCTCTTCTCCTTCTCTTTGGACTTTGCTGGACCTTCCTGGCTGGTACTTGGCTCATTGGGATCTCCCAGGATTCTCTCCTAGTCTGCATTCTCCATGTTGTCTTACAAAATGTTTTTTGCCTACTCATATTTTTTTTAGGCTAATGCTGTTAATTATGGTGCTGACCCATTTTGTGTCAGAAAATGTGCCGCAAAACATTCTAACAACACTTTTGCAGCATTAACATCATTGTTTCTTACGGTATGTTGCAGTGGTTAGCATAATTCTTTTACACTAACCATTCTGTAGTGCCATTGTGCGTCATTTTATAAATATGGTGCAGAGATGGCGCTAGGAAATGGTGTTAGCTAGTGGTAATTTTTTTGATGCACAACTGCACTAGGTGTGAATCACTTTTCTTAAATTATGAATTTTCACCGTCATGTGGCCATGAGTACCTAAATACAAAGAGGTTGTGAATAGATACCAGTGTGTATTCTAAAATTCCAAGTAAGACCATCAAAAAAGTGTGTGCATCTTCTTGAGTGTTTTGAGTGAAGTGTACAGATCCAGTGCACAGATCTGCAAGATCTCTAGTACAAGATGCGGAACATCTTTTTGTTCTTATCACTGCACAAGTGTTGTAACAAGGTACAGGCTGCAGAGCACAATCTCTTTTCTTTTTTTCTTTTCAATTGCATGACCCAGATGAGGTATAGAGAAATGAGAATTACATTGGCATTGCAGTTGACTCCGGAGGGGTTTGACAATTGATAACAGACTATGGCCCTCATTCTGACCTTGGCGGGCGGCGGAGGCCGCCCGCCAAAGTCCCGCCGTCAGGTTACCGTTCCGCGGTCGAAAGACCGCGGCGGTAATTCTGACTTTCCCGCTGGGCTGGCGGGCGGCCTGACGGTCGCCTTCAGGCCGCCCGCCAGCCCAGCGGGAAAGAGGCTTCCACGATGAAGCCGGCTCGGAATCGAGCCGGCGGAGTGGAAGCTGTGCGACGGGTGCAGTTGCACCCGTCGCGTATTTCACTGTCTGCGCAGCAGACAGTGAAATACATTTAGGGGCCCTCTTACGGGGGCCCCTGCAATGCCCATGCCAGTGGCATGGGCACTGCAGGGGCCCCCAGGGGCCCCGCGACCCCCCCTACCGCCATCCGGTTCCCGGCGGTCGGACCGCCGGGATCTGGATGGCGGTAGGGGGGGTCGGAATCCCCTCGGCGGCGCAGCAAGCTGCGCCGCCTTGGAGGATTCAATGGGGCGGCGGTACACTGGCGGGAGACCGCCAGTGTTGCCGGTCCGACTGCGGCTTTACCGCCGCGGTCGGAATCCCCATTGGAGCACCGCCGGCCTGTCGGCGGTGCTCCCGCGGTCCTCTGCCCTGGCGGTCTTTGACCGCCAGGGTCAGAATGACCGCCCATGTCACCATCACTTTTATTTATTTTTCTCCAAATCTTCTTCCTTGTCTTTCTTGCACCTTTTTCAAGTATTTCACTGTTATTGTTCAGAGCCTTTTATTTCTGTAAGATTCCAGGCTTTTAGTGAGTTGGATAAATGGGTAGCATACAGGCTTCTCAAATGATTATAGTTTTTTACACAACTTGAATCAGCATTCATTTTACTGTCATCAAGTTCTAATCCGTGACAATGCTGCATATGACATACCGTCCTTAAAAGCAGTAATGCCAATTTTAATGAATGCTGCATCTACACTTAAAACCTGATATTTATGGATTGTTTTTTGCTAGGGACACTGGGAACTGTTTCCTTTGCGCATACAAGTCTTTTACAAGCAAAACATGCATAGCAGATCTTTCTATCTGTTTTACACTTTCAAGTTGATCGAACTTAACTGCTGGGTATTAAACCTAATTTCTGTTCCACAGCACCATTAACTTGTTCCTCAACATTTAAATTAAGCCACAAAATTACCTTACAGTTTTTACAAACACAGGAGCACTTTTCTAATCCCGCAGTTTTAGAATCGAACTTCTATAAAGAATCCAATTTTGATTGTAGTTTTTCAGTCAACAGAATTTCTACTCATTGGTGTTTCATTTTATCAATTGCTGTAAGATCCAATATTTGTTTTTTTCTCCAGTTATAGCATTTGTTCATTACAAGAGGTACATTCCTAAAAGTGAAAGCAAAGTTTTCCTTTATTGACAGTACTCCTACTCTAATATCCTTCAGACCTTTTGAATATTGCATATCAGATCCTTGACACACTTTTCTAATTAGTTCTTTGTATTAGAAATTCAGGCAAATGTTTATATTTCCAACACTTCCTAAAGAATTTTGAGTTTCTTCATGTAGAAGTGTCTTAAACACTGGCTGCCCCTTCATGGGCATAAGTTGCAATAAATGACTCAAAAAATGTGTTTTCCTCCACAAAGTACTGTCTTCAGTATCTGTTGCATTCTAAAATGGACAAAGACAAGCATTAAGTTTGAGACCATGCTCACCTCATTGATTATTAAAAGTTATAATTTCTTCAAAACCCTGCAAACCTCACAACAAGCTTCACCTGATAATTTATGGTACTCTAGATTATTATTGGGATCAACAGGTAGCATAAGTAGTCGATACAAGATGATGCCTTTAATATTGTATGCAACTAATACAGTAGGTGCTGTCACTTCACAGATCAAAATGGAGTCTGTAGTCCTCTGTAGGTAAGTGGTTAGAACTTGGATTAAAATGCTCTGTACAGTGTCAGCTTGTCCAACATGCACTAGAAATGGCTTAAATGTTAGACATTTATATTGATTCTTTTCATGCAAACCCCATGCTCTGTTTTTTTCTTTCACTTTTATATAGAGTTCTTTCTACTCATCTTTCAGTTGTCCAACTAACTTTTCCAAGTCAACATTTTCTTGTCTTTCTTATTACATTGATGTCTCTATCTCATTCATGGCTATGGCGAGTTCATTTTTTATTTTTGGCTCTCCACATCTGTACTCTCCAGATCTCAATCTTCTAAGTACTTAATTTCTGGGAAAGATTTCAAGACTCTGTTTTGCATGTTGGCAAGGTCTAGAAGAACCCAAACAATTCTCCTAGACTTTGAATACAAGCTAGCTGAACTCAACCTATCACAGCACTCACAGGAACTTATCTCCCTGTGTGAATATATTTTAAAGGTGAAGCTGTACAATTTCTTGGTCAGGGATTTGTCTGCAGAAATCTCCTCCAACATTTCCTTCTCTCTATTTTCTTTCATTTTGTGCTGTACAAAGTGACATAGCGAGCAACAGCAATGGAGTTGTCTGCAACAAACTGCATGTTCATGTTTGCATTCCATGATTTCAGAATTACAGGATTATAATAATTATTATTCCCGCAGGCCTCTGATCTTCTCAGATTATATTTACTTGCTGGTGATGTTCATATCAGTGTATGCCTGACTGCAGATAAAAAGCTCTGCCTTTGGAAAAGATAGGTCTTAGAAATCCAAAAGGACACCTTGTATAAAATGTTCCTTTCTATCTGTATCTATGATGACAGTACTTGCCACATCTGTGTGTTCGGAAGTTTAGGAGTTATTTACGAGCCCCTGGAAGCACACTGTGCCAATGGTAGATAATTTCTGTTCTGGCACAGTGTGCCAGCCCATATTTACAAGGCCATTCAAGGCCACCTTGCATGGCTTTTAATAGCCTTGTAAATATGTGTTACATGAGAAAGGGGTGTTTCATGGGTGTTGCTTGGGTTGTTCCCACACAACATCCACAGAACCAAAGGAATCTGAAACATTCCCAGATTTACAAGTCTGGGAATACATCAGATGCCTACACCACCTCAAGGGGACAGGAAGGTGCCCCTTCCTACACAAAAACAATCATCCCCACAAAACAGGCACCCTTGCACCGTGGTGCAAGGGTGCTTGCTTTGGTGCATGGGAGCAATTTGTGTGTCAGAGCAGGGGGAGAGGACTGAAATGCTCTATATCTTTTAGATATGATGCATTTCTGGCTGTTCATGGTGTCGCCGGGTGGCGCAGCAAGGCACTTGCTCTGCCTCCCTCCACCATGGACCTTCTAATTGATGCCCTTGGTGTCTTAATTCTTTGTCATCAATGTCTTTTGGAATGGTGCATGTAAAATACTGTTCTATAAAAGACAGTACAGAGTCATCATTGTCAGTTCCACATTTCAGTGCATCCTTTATCCATACGACCATCTGTATATGAGAAGCACCTCTTGCCTGGTACTCTACACCAAACGAAATCTGTAACTTCACCAAGAGACAAAGGGCCATATTTATACTTTTTGACGCAAAACTGCGCTAACGCAGTTTTGCGTCAAAAAAATTAGCGCCGGCTAACGCCATTCTGAAGCGCCATGCGGGCGCCGTATTTAATCAATGACGTTAGCCGGCGTTAGCCGCCGGTGCTGCCTGGTGTGCGTGGAAAAAAACGACGTACACCAGGCAGCGCCAGCGTAGGGGGATATGGAGCTTGGGCGTTAAAAAATGGGGCAAGTCAGGCTGAGGCAAATTTTTCGCCTCAACCCGATTTGCGCCATTTTTTTCTACTCCCAACCCCAATAGAAATGACTCCTGTCTTAGCAAAGACAGGAGTCATGCCCCCTTGCCCAATGGCCATGCCCAAGGGACTTCTGTCCCCTGGGCATGGTTATTGGGCATAGTGGCATGTAGGGGGGCACAAATCAGGCCCCCCTATGCCACAAAGAAAATTTTAAAAAATACTTACCGGAACTTACCTTAATGTCCCTGTGATGGGTCCCTCCAGCCTTGGGTGTCCTCCTGGGGTGGGCAAGGGTGACAGGGGGTGTCCCTGGGGGCATGGGAGGGCACCTCTGGGCTCCTTCCGAGCCCACAGGTCCCTTAACGCCTGCCTTGTCCAGGCGCTAAAAAACAGCGCAAAAGCGGCTGTACGTCATTTTTTTTGACCCGCCCACTCCCGGGCGTGAATTTTGCCCGGGAGTGTAAATACGGCGCACATGCCTCGGAGTCAATTTTTTAGACGAGAACGCCTACCTTGCATCTCATTAACGCAAAGTAGGTGTCCACGCTAAAAAATTACGCAAACTCCATGGACTTTGGCACTAGACGCGTCTAACGGCAAAGTATAAATATGGAGTTAGTTTTGCGTCGGAATTGCGTCAAAAAAAACGACGCAATTCCGGTGCAAACAGAGTATAAATATGCCCCAAAATGTGTTTTATTGCATATGAAATCCAGTATCACTTGAAATGTGATTAAAATACCTACACACATTAGCAGAATCCAAAGACCAAAGTTCTCTTGCTATCTTCAAATTAATATCTTTAATGTTGGATTTTGATTGTTTTATAATCTTACATATAAAGTAAATCATCCCATATACTCTGCGTAACCAAGTGTGGCAAACCAAGTAGGTGCACTTATATTTCGGATCATACATTTAAGTTATCCATGATGACAAAAGCAATACTCATTGGTACAATGTTGACATGCCATCAAATATTTAAGTTGCATTCCAGGGTTTCATCCTTACCTTGTACTTTGTAAACACACCTTCTTGCAGAGAGATTTAACAGTTTAACTTCTGTCTTTAAAATGTGATTCACAGCATTAGACACTCCTGACAAGTTACTCTCAGATAATAGATGGAATATAAAGGGAATACACTTGCCAAACCTAGGCCACATGTACGTACCTTTGAAGCCATTTGCAATGAGAAAAAAGCATTTTGGTATGTAAAGACCCATTTTTGCGTTTCGGTAATCTATTTACTGAATCGCAAAAAGGGTTTGCGACTCGCAATTCGGAAGGGGCGTTCCCTTCCTAATTGTGACTCACAGTCGGATGTATGATTGTTTTGTGACCGCGAATGTGGTCCCAAAAAAATCACAGTTAGCACCTGTCTCAAATTGGTGCTAACCCATTTGCAAAAAGGAAGGGGTCCCTATGGGACCCCTTCCCCTTTGTGAATGCATGTGAAAAAAAATATTTAAGAGCAGGCAGTGGGCCCAAGGACTTCTGCCTGCTTTGAAAAAATGAAAAGAACACTTTTCATTTTTGTTTTTGAAATGCATTCAGTTTTCCTTTAAGGAAAACGGGCTGCATTAAAATAAAAAAAATACTGCTTTATTTAAAAGCAGTCACAGACATGGTGGTCTGCTGACCACAGCAGACCACCATCCCTGAGAGTGCCGCCATTCCCAATTGAGTCACAAATTGCGACCTACCTCATGAATATTCTTGAGGTAGGTCATTTGCGACCCCATTGGGAATCACAAACAGTGTGAAATACACTGTTGTACATACTGCTGTGCAACTCCCAATTTGCAACTCGCAAATGAGTCGCAAATTTTGAGTCGCAAAACTCAGGCCGTACAACTGGCCCCTAGTTTCCTATGAGTATAGTCTTGTTGAACTGTACTCAACTGCTGCTATTTTTACAGGTCGATCATCATATCTGCTGCCTACGCCAGTGGGTAATGGCTGTGGAAAACAGAGAGCCTCTATGCTTTTTTCCTACACCCCCATTGGAGCTCACTTAGCTTGTTCATTTGAAACAGGCCAATGGCATCCCCATCAGCTTCTTTAGAATTAAATGGATGGATACTGTAGGGCTCATATATTTTTTATGACCTTTGTTTATCCACTTTTTCTATTCATCCACTTGATTGCAATGCTTCATTATTGATATAAGTTACACCTCCAATAATATCAACATTTTGCAAAAAAAAGCATTATTTTCTTTCAACTATAATGTTTTTTTTCACTTTACTTACATCTACTAACTCTTTCCATATTTTTTATTAATAGTGGGAACACATTTACTAGAATGACGAATTGTTCACCAATATATCTCTCAATACCCACAATCTCAACATTTATTTTTTAAAGTAGAGGTACGTAGACTACTCTTTCTTTAAGTACCTTCTATAACCATGTTGGTGGTAGTTTCCTTGTCTTAGGTTCCATTTGAACTATTGCTCAAAATGTATGTATAGTTTGAATGAAAATTGATGCATAAACATTTAATTGTTGATGTTGTACTGAGATAAAAACAAATTCTAATCTGCTATTTATTCCTCTAGCTGGAATTTTATTATCCTCTAATTTATCATAAGCATTCTTACATATTATTTTGTTTGTGGCTAAATCAAAGTATTCCTGTCACATGTCTCTATTTTCTTCCTCAGTTTTAGAAAATGCAATTACTTTATGAGTTTAGCTTTTGTAGTTAGTGTGGCAACAACAAACACAAACATACTCTGGTTTCTCTGAAGATAATGTGTTGAACATGGCTATCTATTGTGCAACATTTGCAATACTCATCTCTGTGTCCTGTTGCTCTACACCTGCAGTTATTACCTCCTCATTTTCTCTACACTCCTCTTCAGGTCCAAAGAAATGGAACTGAACGTTTTCACAAATGTTCTCTACTTCTGCCTCAGTACCATGCAATAGAGCTCTATTGATCTCTCCTAAACATAAAGCTAGAGTTTTTACATAGTAAAATCCCCTAACTAAATTTTGCATTTTTGAATGATGCACAGCTAACATTCTAAAGTGATGAAAAGTGCTTTTGCGTAATTTCTTTGAAAGACATCCCAGTGAATGCACTTATAGATTAGTGTGTTTCTTAACTTTGCATGGATTTAATCCGTACAGCATTATACACTTCTGTTCGAGACTTCTACAAGAAAATCCTCAATGTATTTATTGATTCCTGATGGACAATGCAAATACTACCATCTTGAGAGGGTCGGTGGTCTAGTCTTCCTAAACCTAGACATCGGTTCTCCTTACAATCATTTTTAAGGAGCCATAAGGCGTGCGCGCAGCGGACCTGGGCCGATTAGGCGGTGAGCCCTGTCAGCTTTCTCGGTCCTCTTGAATATTTTACTCTGCTTGTCTTATAAATTCTGTTACTCCTATTTCTAAATATTACATTTTAAGTAGTATCAAGGGGCTCTGGAAAGGATTGTCATACTTATTTAATTTTTTATGTGCATGGTTTGGGGGACTGTGACTGTTAGGGCCCGTGTTTGAGTGGCCCCACAGTCCCTCATTGTTTTAGTGGAAGTTGGTTGCTGCCGCCATTTTTACTTGCCACTTTTTGCACTTTTTCTGCCGCCGTCTTGAGAGGGTTGGTGGTCTAGTCTTCCTAAACCTAGACACCGGTTCTCCTTACAATCATTTTTAAGGAGCCATGCGGCATGCGCGCAGCGGATGCACCGCTGGCGCGCCGAAGGCTCGCCAAAGGCAAGTCTGTCTGCACCCGTCTGCGCCCGTCCGCGCCAGACCGGGCCTTAGGGCCCCCCCCAGCTCCTCCACACTGGCAGGATCTCCTACCTCTGCCCCCGTTACACTTCGGAGCAGCTGCACTCTTGGAGATTACCTAGAAATAAAAACTGCAAGAACTGTCTAGAAGGTTACATTAAAGACTGGCACTGCCCTGCCTGTCAGTGGACACCCCTCCCTGAAGGGGTAAGGACTATTTCAGGGGTTAATTCTTACACCTCCTTCTTATATACTAATTGCCAGTCCTTGTCTGCCCACAAACTAGATATTAATCTATTACTTGCTGATGTATCTCCCACAGCCTTGTTTCTCACTGAAGCATGGCTGCATGAAGGGTCTTCACCCGATATTAACTTGGCTTTACCTACCGGATACGCAATAGCCAGAGTGGATAGAACGACCTCCAAAGGTGGAGGAATTGCAATCATTTACAGGGACTTCCTCAAATTAACGTACCAGCCCCTTCACTTAGCGGAAGAGGAAGGTATGTTTTTCTCCCTTGCTCTAAATCCCCACTATTCCCTCTCAGGGGTCTTAGTATATTGCCCCCCTGGCCCATCAGAGAAATTTCTGGACTCTCTTTCAGACTACATCGCAGACATCATATGCTCCAGACCTAATCTCACTATCCTAGGTGATTTTAATATTCACGCCGATAACCTTGAACTTTTAGAATGTAGACGGATGATTGGGGATATGGAGTCACTTGGACTAGTTCAATTGGTTAAGGGCCCCACTCATGAAAAGGGACACACTATTGATTTAGTTTTCAGTAACACATCTGCCCTAGACTGCAGAACTCCCATTCCTCTTGCCTGGTCAGATCATTTTTTAATCCCATTAGCGCTTGCGTCAGAATCTGTGGGAACTAGGTCCAGGCCCACGACACAGTTAGGGAGACAATGGAGGAAGCTAAACAGAGAGAAATGTATAGCTACCCTGGAAAGTCGTAAATCCCAGTTCTCGGACAGGATGGATCATGAAGCTTTGGCTTTCAATGATTGGATAATGGACAGCTTGGACATTGTTCTTCACAATGAGAAAAAAGGGAGGCCTTGTAGGAAAACCAATGCCCTATGGTTCACCCCCCCAATTGTATCTCCAAAAAAAGAATGCAAAAAGTTAGAAAGGAGTTGGAGGAAAACATATGATTTGGAGGATAGGGACATGTGCAGAAAAGCTATTAGAAGATACCATAACAAGGTTAAACTAGCTCAAAGCTCCTTCTATCAGCAGAGAATCGATGAAGCTGCCGGTTCCCTAAAATAAGTTTTTCAGATCTTAAAGGAGATTCTCCAAGTACCAGTGGAGGTGACTCCCATGGAAGCCTCCACAGAACATAGCAACGTCCTGGCCTATTTCTTTCAACAATTTTTTTTGGATATCTATTCAAATTTTGGTAGCACTAATCCCATAGATGAAGAGGGGGAGAATTTTATGGAAATCAGTTTATCATCCATTTCCCAATTCACCCCCCTCTCAGGCACAGGTCATAGGTTTCCTTACCTCTCTGAAGTCGGGATCCCTGCTAGACCCCGCCCCTCCCACCATCCTTATTTAAGGATCCGAGGTCATAGGCCCAGTCCTCACAAAATTGCTCAACAGTTCCATTACTAAAGGATCGGTGGACAGTCTATGGAAGCATGCGATAGTCAAACCATTGCTGAAAAAACCCAACTTGGATCCAGCAGTGTTGAAGAATTACAGGCCCATCTCCCTTTTACCTACTCCCGCTAAGATTTTAGATAAACACATCAACTCACAGCACTCTACTTTTCTCGAAGCTAATAGCCCTCTTCATCCCACTCAGATGGGTTTTAGACCAGGGCATAGTACCGAAACAGCGCTTCTAGCTGCCATGGAAGAAGCTAGGAAGTGTGTAGATCAGGGACACACCATCATAGTTATTATGCTGGACCTGAGTGCAGCATTCAATACGGTTGACCATCAAGTGTTAATCCGAAGGATGAGAAATATCGGTATCAGGGATCAAGCACTGGCGTGGCTGATGTCCTTCTTAGAAGGTAGATCGTTCCAGGTTCTGGACCGTTCCCACTTGTCTGACAAACTACAGTGCAAGTGCGGTGTTCCACAGGGCTCTTCCTTGAGCCCTACTTTATTTAATATATAGATGGCCCCACTAGCTACACTGCTAGAGTCTTGTGGGTTAACGCTGGTGTCCTATGCTGACGACACTCAATTGGTCATCTCTTTCTCTTCTAAAGTGGATTTGGAAGGGGCCATTTTATCCTCCTGCCTACAAGCTGTCTCAGATTGGATGGCTGACAGTAAATTGCAATTAAACGAAGAAAAGACAGAACTAATGATTCTGGGCCCAGAACCTAGATTAGGCACTCAGCAAAGCTTTCCCACAGTGTTGAGGGATCTTCGGCCCCCTAAGAAATCGATCAAGAGTTTGGGGATCTGTCTTGACCCTCTTTTGACACTGGATAGCCACGCTAAGCATATATCCTCTACTTGCTTTAGCCTCCTCAGACTTCTGAGGAAGGTCTTTTTCATCCTACCAGCCTTGGCTAAGAGACTTATTGTGCAAGCCACCATCCTTTCAAGTTACGTTAAACAGAAATTGCAAAGGGCCCAAAATGCCGCTGCCCAGCTGCTTTTGGACATTCCAAGATGGTCATCTGTAAAGACGTGCCTAGTTTCTTTACATTGGTTACCCGTCGAACAGCGGATAAAGTTTAAGGCCCTATGCTATATACACAGGTCCCTTCATGATAAGGGTGCCCCTCTTCTGAAGAATATTGCCACTTTCTATAAACCGAATAGAGCATTGAGATCTGCCAGCCTTGCTCTGGCTACCCAATTCCAAAATAAAGAAAACCAAATGGGGTGGAGCCACCTTGGCCTTTTTGGGAGCCAAGTTGTGGAATTCCCTTCCTCCCAGCCTACGGCTGATGAACCAAGAGTACAATTTTCAGAAGGCCCTAAAAACATGGTTATTTTAGACCTGGCTCTGGCTCTGCCATTTTATTTTTGGTCTTGGTCCTTTAGCGCTGGGAAACCCCAGGGTAGCAATGCTCTATAAATAGTATAACATAACATAACATAACTACATTTCCACTTGTACACAGGGCCTTGTCTACCTCATCCTTATACCCCTTCAGCTATCACTTCTTCTACATTTCTAGGAACTATCTCTTTTTTTTCTATGTGAATACCATCTTTCACTTCATAGCAAGTACCAGTTGTATCAACTGCATACACTAATGTGTTCTCTTCTATGTAGCTCTCTTCATTAAAAATGGTTCTGTACTAGATGTGTGCATCCATTCACCTTTAAAACTTTTACAAAAATTACTTTTGTTAGTCTTTCTCTTAATGTTCTTTCTCTCATGCACAATATTGTTTTGTCTAGAGTTTTCATTCTGTTCAATATCAAGATACACACTTTCCTCTTCGGAGCAAATGCTTCGTCCACTATGCTCTCAATATGTTGCTTTTGTTTAACTACAGCACTTTTCCTCTTATACTTCTTCATCTTCTTTAGCAAATGTTGTATTATTCTAGGTCACATTTTGTTACTCTTATCTCCTTAAACTGCTTCTGTCTCCAAGTAAAATCCTCTCTTTCATTATTACATTTTTGACTTTAAAAGCATGTAGTCCTCGTTGTTTTTCACTTGATTTTAAACTCCGGTTTTTACTGGACAAGCTTCTTTCACTTTGCAATTTTTAACACATTTTTTTCAGAAACTCCTCAGTGATCTTTAAAGCTATTTTTTTTTTTCTTTTCCACATTCTCCACCTTATCTGCCTTTTTACTATCGTTTTTAATTAGGTAATTTACCTTTCTTTCTTTCTTCTCTGTCTCTTATCAGGCACTGTGATATCTGCAAATCAAACAGAAAATCATTTAACTCTATTGAACATATTAATAAATTACATAGTACAAATAATTAGGTGTGTCAGTGTGTTCACTACCAGGTACATGTGTGACACTTACTGCCTAGGTGAGGGGTGAGTTATTTGTAAGGAATACAAAGGGATTTTCAACAGGAAGTCGAACGAGCAGTAAAGCTGCATACTCAGGCTCTGTAGTAGTATGTCTGAGCCATATTTAAAGGACTACTTGTCTGAATGTTAGTAGATTGTGTCAGTACGTGGCTACATATCTGATTGAGTGTATCAGTACCTCTATGAGTGTCACACCAGATGTTTAAGTAAATATGGTGAGTACAGGGATATGCAACAGTATGTGCAACAGACGCCAATACTGCTGGAAACATAAATGCTGCCTGGGCATGTGCATGATTAAATAAGCTGTCCTCTTGGTGTCCGTTGGGTGTGTAAGTGGCTCTGTCCTTTTGTTAATAGGTATATGAGTTGTAGTATATTTAGGATACTGCATATATAAGTGAGCATAGAAGTCTGCAAGTGCACATCTAATTCAGTGAAACTGACAATGACATGTTTCATCTTTTAACAACAAAGCACCCTGCTCTAAGGCCTACCTACAGCCTAAATAAGTGCTCACCTTTCTGTACTAAAAGGACAGTATAAGGATTGTCAAGCAGTTTTTCCAATGGCACGTCGTGCTGACAATAAAAATGCTTACTCAGGGTCTGCAATGGTGGGCCTGAGCCATGTTTAAAGGAGTACTTCTGTGGATATGTGAGTAGGTTGTGGTAGTATTTTTCTTTATATCTGATTGACTGTATCAGTACCTCTAAAAGTGTCACACCAGATGTTTAAGCAAATATGAGGAGTATAGAGGTATGTAACTGTGTGTGCACCTAGAGCCAATACTGCTAAAAAATAACTGCAGTATGGGTGAGTGCATGAATGTAGAAGTGGATCTCTCAGTGTCTCACTGGATGTATCAGTGGTTCTATCCTTTTGTTAATAGGTATGTGAGTTACAGTATGGGTAGGACACTGCATATATAAGTGACAATGGGAGTCTGCAGGTGCAAGTCTAACTCAATGAAACTTAGAAGGACATAAGTCACTTTTTACCACGAAGCACCCTGTTCTATGGCTTACCTGCAGCCTAGCTGAGTTATTGAATTTCTGTAGTTAAAAGAACAGATTAAGGATTGTCAAGCAGCTTTTCTATATGCAGGTTGAACTGGTAGTAAAACTGCCCAAGAAGGGTCTGCAGAAATAGGCCTGAGCCATGTTTAAAGTAGTTCTTGTGTAGATAGGTGAGTTGGTTGTGCCAGTGTTTGGTACATATCTGACTGTCTGCCTCTGTATCTCTATGAGTGTCCTACTCATTGTTTAGGGAAATATGGTAAGTGCAAGGGTATGTGACTGTGCGTACAACTGGATCCAATACATCTGGATACATAACTGCTGTGTGTATATGTGCATGAATGTATAGGTGGCTCTCACAGGGTCTGACTGGGTATATCAGTGGCTCTATCTTTTTGTTAATAAGGTATGAATTGCAGTATGTGTGGGACACTGCAGATTCAATTGAGCAAAGATCTCTGCAGGTGCATGCCTAACTCAGAAGGGCACGTTTCATCTTTTAGCCAGAACGAACCCTCGTCTGTGTATGGCCTACCTACAGCCTAGCTGAGTATTCAATGTTGTGTAGTAAAAGGATAGTTTAAGGATTGTCAAGCAGCTTTTTTATGTCAAACTGAGATGACAGTAAAACTGCACACTCAGGTTCTGCAGTAGTAAGACTGAGCCATATGCAATTTTAAGGAGTAATTGTGTGGATGGGTGAGTAGGTTGTGTGAGTATTTGGCTACATATCTGCCTAAGATTATCTGTACATCCATGGGTGTGCTATCAGATGTTTAAGTAAATATGGCGAGTCAGGGGTATATAGCTGTGTGTGCAACTGGCTCCAATACTGCTGGAAACATAACTACTGCCTGGGTGTGTGAATGAATGTATTAGTGGCTCTCTCAGTGTCTGACGGAGTGTATCAGTGGCTCTATCCTTCTGTGGATAGCTATATGAGTTGTAGTATGGGTAGCACACTACATATATAACTGGGCACAGGACTCTTCAAGGATTTAGTCAACTGGGTGAAACTCAGTAGTACATGTTTAGTCTTTTAATCACATAACACTCTGCTCTATAGACTACCTTAGTTTAAGTAAATGTTGAGTATTCTGTTCTAAAAGGAGATGATATTTGAATGGCATATTGAGCTGGTAGCAAAACTGCACAGTCAGGCTCTGCAGTGGTATAACAAAGCCATGTCCAAAGGACTACTTCACTGAATGTGTAACTTGGTAGCCTGATTAGTTCTCTACATAAAAGAGTGACTGCATCAGTCTCCAGGTGATTGTGACACTACTGCATAAATACTTGCTGTCTCGATGTGTGTATAAATCTATGTGACTTTTTCAGTATCTGACTGATTGTATGAGAGCCTCTATGTTTTTTAAATGGGTATATGACACAGTATGGGTGAGAGATTGATATATAACTAGGCATATTGGTCTACAACTGCACATCCAAGCCACTGAAATTCAGAATGACATGTTTCACCTTTTTATCACAAAGCACCATACCTACCTAAGAGGTGTATTTGGAATGGCAAAACAACAGTGGAAGGTCTGTGAACCAGGTTTTCTAATTCCAGGTTGAGCTTTTAAAGCTTCCTTTGCTAATTATTCTATTTTTCTGTATTTTTATCACTTACCCTCTGGTTATATTCATCATGCCTTTTATGCAGTCATGCCTGTACTAATGTATTTAAAAATTAAACTACATTTTAGTACATAAACATATTAAATGTGTTTGCTGGTTTGCATATTTGTCTGTCAGTATCTGTTAGAAATTCTCCTCCCTGAAATTTGCAAAACCAAAACCAAACCAAAAACAGAAGAATGGTACACCACTCTCATATGAGGCAACCATTTATGGCAACCTTTTCAACTTTGCTTTCAAGGTTACTCAATCACAAAGCCAATCACAATCTCTTTTTCATATTTAAATTATGCTATACATCTTCTGTCTGGCTTTTATACTTAACCCTTTCCAACTCACCTCAAATGATATCCCAACTTGAAAATGGTTTTCACAGGATACACAGCAGTGCTCAGCACGGCCCGATGTTACTTTGCTATGAATCTGCAAATCCACGCAGGAGTATAATTAGTTTGGGCTGTTGACTGTCAACCAATGCCATATACACTCCTTTTTGAGTAAGAAAAAATTTACACACTTAGTCAGACTATTAATTATTTCTTTACACTAGAACTACAACTTCAAAAAGTCACAGTCTAGTCTTTTTATTCCCTTGCAACATTCTTTTACAGCAGTAGGTCTCAAAAGTTCATATGAGTTTCTGAGAGCAGCATATTTACTTCTAAAGCACACGTAGCAAGTGTGGTTGAAGGTTTGAAATAATAAACATATCCCAAACACCAATACTTTTTATAATTTTTCAAAAACCAATCCAAGATCTATTTATGTGTCTCACAAAATTATTACCAAGCTTTATTAACATATTTAGAAAAACTAATCAAAACTGTTCTTTCACATTGTAACTAGTAGAATCTATTTCAACTGCATTTCATTTGAAAACTGCCTCTGGGCTGGGATACATTCATTGAGACCCTGACTGCACTAAGTGGGGGGTTATGGCCTATTGATAAGTGTTGGTACTTACCTGCCCTTACTAATAACCCACTTTCCAACTCTATATAAAGATATATCTGTATCTTTTTTGGAGCTTTTTCTTCTCTAATGTCAGATGACCCTCGACAGTGTGCTGATTTCGATGCAACATCATCAGATTGCATTTCCACGTGCCCCAAGTGAAATCCTGGAAGTCTGGGGCTATAAAGCTATTCAATGGGATGAACATGCAAGTCAGGCTGGGTCGCGGACAATGTTGGCTGACTTGACTTACGACGTTAGGTCGGTCCATTTGTGGAGCTTTTTTCCAAAGTTGCTCCAAATTTCTGGATTTTCTTCCAGAAGTTTGCTTAAGGTTCTCCAGATGTCCACAGCTCATCCCAAGGTTCCAGAAGCTCTGAGTTGCTCCTTGGGTGTTAGGACTCCAACTCCCAGAATGCACAAAGTTCAAATCCAAAAATGACCACTGGTCACTAGTCAGCTGGTCAGTTTCTTCAGTGCTTGATGCAGGGGACTCTGGTCAGCTATTTTCTACCTGTAGCATACAAGGAGTCCCCTCTTCAAGCAATAGAAGCAAGGCAAAGTCATTTTCTTGGTGAAGTCCAAGTGAGCAACTGGTGCAGTCTGTCTGAATGCAGGGTCCAGGTACAGGCCGGGGGTCCAGCAGAGCAGTCCTCTTTTTTGTATTGTTCATGTAGGGATCTGATGTGGGGTGCAGATCTGCCAATTTTATCCTTGCTCCTGGGGTGGAAATCAAGGAGGTCA
The DNA here is from genome assembly GCF_031143425.1 of Pleurodeles waltl. Classification (NCBI taxonomy): domain Eukaryota; kingdom Metazoa; phylum Chordata; class Amphibia; order Caudata; family Salamandridae; genus Pleurodeles; species Pleurodeles waltl. The sequence goes on from NC_090437.1 coordinate 1,065,873,598, forward strand.
TCCTGTCCAATCATGTGTAGGCTACCACCCTCTTTAGTGAGCACTTCCTTCGAAGTGTGGCAAAAATCAATCTCAGGGAGCAACATTGTTCCAAAATTCAAGCTGGCAAAAATTCTGTCTTAGAGTTTAGATCTGGCTGAACCCACCCACTGGCTTGCTATGTTTCCCTTAACACACCCCTTCCTTAATCTAATCAGGGGGCACCTGATTGTCTGGGGCTGAAGGAAATGGAAGAGGTACAGTTTCTGTCCCAAATGCTCTTCCCTTGTTTGAAGTCCAGTTTGGCTGCTCTTGCCCCCATCCTGTTCTACCATTGGCTCAGGCAGATCTCCTCCCACCAGATGCTTCCTTTATTTCAGCCCAAGCCACTTCACACTTCATAAAGGCAACCTGGCTCAGGCTGCCAGAGGATCACCAACAAAAGGTACAAGTTATATTCAATTCAACAGTGGCAAGTTGTTGGATTTATTATAACCTTTAATTTGTTACTAAACTTGACATAGCTCCTTCCTATGAAAAATAAAATGTTATTATTTTAAAATAAAGTCTCTCTATATCAGCCTATTGAGCCCATTCACTACAATGGGGGAAACAAATTTGGCTACTTTCTCCCTCACCAGGGCTTAAAAAGAATCTTTTATAAAGTCACTGCTTATAGTTACAGTGCAGCAAACCCTGGGGATACTTTAGGCATACCTTAGGGGTGACGTAAGTAAAGATAATGTAGCTTAGGACTTTGGAAGTACTTTTCATTCCAAAGTCGAATGTGGGGTTAACTTCAACTTATAAGCAGCCAGCAAGGCAGGCCTGCTCTTAAAATAAAACTGGGTACAATGGCAGTGCACCTATGGGTGTACTACCTACGCTGGGGCCCCTAAACCTATATTCCTTACCATATACTAGGGACTTAAAAGTAGGTTGTTACAGTCAATTATAATTAGCCAAACTTGCAAATCTATTTTAATCAGAGCACAGTCAGAAAAACACCAGTATGAGTGAAAATGGGGGAAAAAAGCTAGGGGGCTTCTGCAAACAGCCCAGTTATCATATATATATATGTATATATATACTTACATATATATATATATATATATATATATATATATATATATATCAATAGAGAGAGAGAGAGAGAGATGTGTGTATATATATCTACAAAACAAAGTTGTCCCCGGACAAAAAGCACACCCCCAACAGGTTACAATTTGCATTTTATTTCGGAAAGCAGCAAAACCAGTCACCTTCAAAGTATTCTTTACATTTCCCAGGCCTTAGGCGTTTCAGACGTCTCGTCCTGGATCACAGGCCACATGCTATGTATCTATCTATCTATCTATCTATCTATCTATCTATCTATCTATCTATCTATCTATCTATCTATATACATATATATAGAGACATAGATAGATAAATAAATTTACTCTGTGGGTGGATCCACGGATGCTAAAAACATTGTTCACTGGTTGTACACATTTCCATTCACCCCTTGCGGTCAGGGATCCTCTACCCTGACCTCACCTTATGTATTGCAGCCCACATTTCAACCTCGAAGACCACTGTGGCCACAATTTTGTTTCAGTTGAAAATGGCCCCTGGAGCTGAAATATAGATTGGACGGCAGATCATGGGGTCAGAGTTCCCTGTCCCCATGGGGGGAATAAAACTGTAAAGAAACCAGGTCCAAACATAGAAACCCTCTCCGACTCCAGAGTTTGCTGAATTCGGACACCAGAATTCTCCAATCCGGTGTGGAGTGAAGTTCGTTTGAGCACACAAGATTGGCTTTTGGCATTCTCTTGCGAGCACCACAACACTCCGGGCCACTATCGAGTGCTCGTAAGACTTTGTATTCAATCACACTGTTGCCAGTCAAAGGCATAAGACTTTGGATTCACTTGCACTGCTTCCGGCTGCAACGGCATTAAAAACAGTCCCGCCCGTCAGCACAAATGCACTGGGCGCAGATTTTCTACTCCATACACATCTAAATGTACTTCAAAAGCAGTTTTGAGTGGAATTGTTTCTCTAATGGACCCTTCAAGTTGTTTTTTAGATTGGGAAGCTTTTTTTTCCAAACAGAAAGGAAGTGCCCCAGAGACTCGCACTTCCTGTTCCTGTCCATCAGGCGCCTCCCAGTGCTTTGTCCATCTCCTGCTCACTTGGATTTCAAGGTGGAACGGTCACTCTATTAGTCTCCTGGATCTACTTTTGGATTTAAGGACTTTGTTTTTGTGAAATCGCACAAGTAAGTTAAACAAAGTATTGAATAGGGGTGTTGTTTGTTTGCTTGAGCATGCACAAATATTTCAATTTACTTCGATTTGACTTTACAATTTTTATAGTTGTGGGTGGTCTGGTTCTTAAGTATGGTCCTAGTTATTTATTTTGCATTTCACTGATTTTTCATCCTTTGTAAAGGAAGGTTGTTGCACAGCTCACTACCTTTTCTATGTGTTTGTAACATTTGCATTTGATTTCCAAAGGGCCATCTAGCTAGAAGGCCCAGTAGTAGTAGTCATCATTGCATAAAATAAATGTTTCAGTGATATATGTTTTTAAAAATGCATTGGATTAAATTAAACATTTTGGCTATTTTTAGCATTTTCTTTTTTTGCAAAATGTGTATATGTCATGGAGTAATATTTGATGACATAGGAAGATGTGTGTACTGTTGTTGGGAAATTTTTATAGCTGAGGTAATTTTTGTGTTTTGCCTTGCTGAATTAATGATAGTGTTTTTTTCAGTGTAACAAAAAATGCCTCCTTAAGGCCAGTGTGTGTGTGTGTCTGTGTGTGTGTGTGTTTGTCATTGCCCACCATTTGTCTTTGTTCTCCATGCTGTGTGGTGTGATGCTATTTAGATTTGATCATCATTTGACCATCAACACTATTTTGCTGGGGAAACTCCATTTTGTGTCCTGCTTTAGTTGCAGGGCAGCACAGGTGTTTTCCTTAGAAAACATGTTTTTCTCTTCACCTGCGAAGAGTTGGACAGTGCTAGAACATAATATGTGGGATTCATAACCTTGAGTTCAAAAGGCTGAACTGTTTTTACCTGAAGAATGTACAAATCTGTCTCAGAACAAACATTGGGAGCCCAGCTAGCTTCTATGGGTGTTTTTGATTTTTGATGCAGATGAAGTACAGCCAGTGTTTAATTTCTTAACAGAGGACACGGGGTTTCTTGAACTTTCTTCTTGAAGTGTTTTAAGTTATAAAAGAGGGGGAGACTTGGTGCTCAGGTAGGAGCTCACCTGTGGGGCAGACATACTGCACAGGATCCGATTTGACTGAATCAAGCGTTCCCCAGTTGTGCTGGCAAGGATGATGTCAACCCAATTGGTGAAGTATTTTAAATCAGTCTTGATCACCTGATATATGCATTTATCTTTGTATATATTCATGTTCTGCTGCATTTGAGTTATATGCTTTTCTCAGATATTTGTATGACTTATTTGATATTTGGGAACTGCCTTAATTAATTCATTATTTACAGTATGAATACTGAACTCTTTTGGCATCATGTCCTCTTAGTTTAAGTGAAAGCAATACATGTGGCCAGGGGCCATTTTGTGTAGTAAATGTCCATAGGCTTGCATATTTTCTTTGTTCTCCATGCCTCCTTGTTTGCAATTGTTGTTTGACCATGTGGTTGGCAGCCATTTTCTGCATCCAGCCAGTGTGTCTTTGCCATAGGCTATCATGTATTCTTCTTAGTTCTCCTTTCTCCTTCTTGTTGTTATTTGACCATGTGGCTGGCAGCCAGTTTGTGCATGCAGCCAGTGTTCCTTTGCCATAGGCTTGTATGTGTTAATTTTTGTTTTCCATGCCTCCATCCTCCTTGTTATTGTTTAATTTTGTGGCTGTCAGCTATTTTGTCCGTCCAGCCAGTGTCAATTTGCTATAGGCTTGCATGTGTTCTTTGTTTGCCATGCCTCCTTGTTGTTATTTAACCATGTGACTGGCAGCCATGTTGTGCATGCAACCAGTATTCCTTTGCCACAGGCTAGCATGTATTATTTCTTTGTTCCCCATGCCTCCTTGTTGTTGTTGGTTGACCATGTGGCTGGCAGCCATTTTGTGCCTGCAGCCAGTGTTCCTTTGCCATAGGCTTGCATGTGTTCCTTCTTTGTTTGCCATGCCTCCTTGCTCCTTGTAGTTGTTTCATTATGTGGCTGGTGGCCATTTTGTCCATCCAGCCGGTGTCACTTTGCCACAGGCATGCATGTGTTCTTTGTTTGCCATGATTCCTTGCTCCTTCTTGATGTTTGACCATGCCACTAGCACCGACGTTGTCCATCCAGCCAGTGTCCCTTTGCCAGAGGCTTGCCTGTGTTCTTTGCTTGCCATGCCTACTTGCTCCTTCTTGTTGTTAGACCATGTGACTGGCAGCCACTTTGTCCATCCAGTCAGTGTCCTCTTACATGTCTTCTTTGTTTACCATGTTTCTTTGCTCCTTGCTCTGACAATGTGGCTGGCAGCCATTCTGGACACCCAGCCAGTGTGTCATTGACATAGGCTTACATACAAATATTGTTAATTATTAACCTTTTTTAAACTTAAATTTAAGTTTCTATTTTATATATTTTTTTATTTTCTAGTTTCATTTTTTATTTCAATTTCATTTTTTTAATTTTAGTTTTTATTTTAATTTTTAATTTGTATTTGTAATATTTATTATTGTAATGTCTTTTTTTTAATTTTCATTTTATAGTTGTTTTTAAATTATTTTTTATTTTAACTGTATTTAGCTTTGCATTTTGGCTTGATCCACCCATCCACATCCATTCCTCCATCAATCCAGCATGATGCACAGCAGCACTACAGCATTCAGTTTCTTTAGGTGTAAAATAATTCCATTTCCTGCTGAACACCTTAGCTGCATTTTCTCTGGACCACCTTGCCCACATAGGTTTTTCAAAGAATTATTCCATTTACCCATGCACCTCTATCTGACTACCTTAGGTGTCCACTTTAAAACAGTTGGAGATAAAGTAAAGAGCTATATCTGCATGTTGTATTGCCTGATTTGAAATGGAATTTTATGGTGTGGTGTGACTTTAAAATGTTTGATTAGATTGGTATTTAATACATCAGTCACCAACCACACTTTGTCTGTACTATTTCAACCTGCAAAGATTTCACGTTTCACTAACTGCATGTTTTTCTTGCTTGATTGCTTTTAGGGGCAGAAGAAAGGGGACCTCACTTCACCAATAGTGCTGTCAATGAAAAGGCCTTACAGATACTTTGGTCCTCCACACACTTCCGCTTGTGCATCTTAGTGCCACTGACAGCTTAGAGTTTAAGATGGTCGTAAAGAAAGTTGCACCCAAGAAAGTAGCCCTTTGAGAAGAAGCAGCTCTCCACTAGTGGCGTGCCAGATCCAACCCTTTTTGGGAGATGCATGCTTGCAACAATGGCCTCCGGGGAGATACCTGGGAGCAGCACTCCTGCATCAACAGCACCACCCCAGCCTAAGCCCAAGACCATGTTTGTCAGTGAGGCAGCCACTGCAATCATGGTGACAAAGAACTGTCCCTTTCACAAAGTAGTACCCAATCAATCAGGTAACAGAGAAAAGTGGATAGCAGCCACAGCCAGCAATAGTAGATTTTCCCAAAGATTAAGCAGAACAGGAGGTCAAGCTTCCTGCAAGTAAGAACCTCCTATTTTAGGATCAATGGCTCCAAGATGTCCAGCAAAAAACAGGAAAGGTATTACTCTGCCATATTTTCCAGGCACCACTTCTGATGATGATGATTGGGACATGGAGTAGACCCTGGCCGAGTCTGACAGATGCTAGGAGAGGCAAGAGAAAAGGAACGTTCCAGCGAGACTTAGACTCATGGAAGGGGATGATGATGAGGAGAATGATGACGATGAGCCAGTCATTGTGAAAACTGGCACAGTGGAATCCGACATTACTATCCGACCTGCTAAGAAGTCATGTGGCAATGGCAGCACCACCAGCTTCCATATTTGTAAGGCCCTAGCATAGACCTGCACCAACCCGTACCTCAGTTGAAGTATGCACTGCAGAGAGGCAATCAACACACCCACCTACTCCCAGTTCTTCTTCAAGCATTGGCAGTGGCCCAAGTACTTCTACCCAATTTGGGACTTTTTTTTACGATTAGCAAACAGTAGGAGAACATGGTGATATGCTCCATTTGCATGCAAGTGTTTATCGAGGTAAGCCTAGTTTACACTATGGTACTGGAGACCAGATGACTCATATGAACACAATCTGGTTGGAGGAGCACCTAAAAAACATTGCTGAATGTGGTTGCGGTGGTGAAGGTGAGGAGAGCCAGGAAACATCAGCTACAACTGGTCAAATTACAGTGAAAGTTGAGGAAAAGAGGGTGACACCCTCATGCAAAGCAGCCCTGCCCCCAGCAGTGTGCCAGACACAAACCCCTCAGTGACCTCACAATGACACAAGATGACTCAGAGTCAAATGGAGACACCACAGCATACAGTGACTGCACCACAAACGACATTGAGTCACCCGCCACCAACATCTCAAAAGTCACCTGCGTCAATGGCCACACAAAAAATGAAAATCCAGGCATGTTTAGGCAGGAGGGGCCCTACGACTGCAACCACCCAGTGGCATGTTTGGACAACAAGAAGCTGGCAAAAATGTTAGTGCTGGACCTCCTCCCTTTTTTGTTTTGTGGAAGAAGTGGAATTCATTCAGTTTGTGTCAGACATCTGCCTGAAATGGAAGGTTCCAAATCGGAGCTACTTTGCCAGAATTGCTGTTCCAATGTTGCATCACGATGTGCTGCAATTGGTTGGACAAGTTTTTTTCTCCACACTATGTGGACCAATTGTCAGACAACAGATTACATGTGCATCACTGTACACTGGATCTCTTTTGTGGGGGTAGCAAAAGATATCCACAGGTCTTGGCCCTAAAGAAAGTTTTAAGATCGTTAACGGCATTCAATAGTAGCCATGTTCGCCAACAGCTCTTCTTCTGTCCCCCTGCCCACGGAGATGCAGGCGGGGAGAGAGAGGAAACAATGCTCTCAGTGCTGGCTCCCACAGGTGGTGGGGAGTCAGCTGGGACTGTGGGGGCCTTCAGGCTCCCCACACAGTTCCCAACATTATGACTGGACACTGATGGCACCCAGGTCACATGGCCGGGCCCCAGGAGATGGGTTCCCCAGGGCTGAGATATGACATGGGAGGAGGGGCCTTGTGTTTCCCTCCTATGAACAAATAATAATTAGGCCATGACCCGGGGATGAGGTCCCCGGGACCGAGATCGGCCTGGAAAGGAGGGCCATCAAGCCCCCCTCCTAAACAAAAAAATATATTTAGGCCATGCCTCAGGGGATAGGTTCCCAGAAGTTGAGATCGGCCTGGGGAGGTGGGGCTGCTCGGCCCCACTCAACCCCCAAAAATTAAATATTTAGGCCAGGCCAAGTAGGATCCAGTCCCCGAGGCCGAGATCAGCCACTGCAGTGGGGCACCCTCCCCCAAAAAAAAATTTAGACTTGGACCCCAGGGATTCGGGACCCGGGGCCAAATCGGCCTGGGGAAGGGGAGGCCATGCAGAGTTGGGTTGTTACAGGGGTTGGCCGCACAGTCAGGCCGCAAGCGAGGCTCGGCAGCCAACCCCTGCTGCGCAATGTTAAAGACTGTGTACAGTTCAGCATGGGGTTGGGTGGTTATAGGCGTTGGTTCCAGGCCAGGTATTGCGACCAACCCCCCACAGCCGAAGGCTAAAGCCAGTGCGAGACTGGGTTGTTTTAGGTGTTGCCCTCAGGGCCTGCCGAAAGACGTATGCAGTGGTGGTTGGATTAACGTATAGTTATGAAGATAACTTTCTGTGAAAAAATTTAGAATTTCACTGTGTTATAGTTATCTTAGGGCATGAGTTATAGTTATTTGAAAGAACTGTAACTGATGCATTTCTATAGTTTTGTATGAGTAAAATCAGAACCTAACTATAATGTCCCTGCATCCTTTGTTTTTTAGTGAATTTCCATTTTTTTAACGTAAAGTAATTTTAATTGCTATACATTATTCCAACCTCGCAGCACATGGCCTTCAGCTGTGTGTGGCAGAGGTTGGTCCCAGGGCTTTATAACCATCCAATCCTGCATCACACACGCCTCTGGCCATGCACAGGGCCTGTCTCTGTCAGTGGATCTGTGAGTGGTTACATAAGTGTCTAGTAGGTGCATGAGTGTCTAAGTGGGTGTGTGAGTGTGTGAAGGAAACTATGAGTGCATGTATGATCAAATGAATTACTCTGTGAATGTTTTTTTTTTTTTTTTATTTTGTTGCATATTCTGAATATTCAAGAATACCTTGGAATATTCGAGGATATTTGCGCATATTGTGCATGGTGAAGAAAAATCATTTTAAACCCATAAATGGACTCTAAAACACCCCATGTCACACCTACTGGAGTGCAAACATCATTATTAAAAGTGTGCTACTAACAAAATTAAATGTGTTTAAAACGTTTAATGCAGAAAAGAGTGTTTTAGAAAAATGTTGTAAAACATGAGCACTCTGGTGGCAGCCATGAATCTAGTTCAACAATAATAATAACTAATTGTCTAAAGAAACGTAACTTTGCTTATTAATTATTAAATGTATCAGAATATTAATAGTTTGAAAAATTATGAAATGTTTAACTCTATATAATTTAGAATTAATTTTAAAAAGGGCTCATGTTAGAAACGCAGCTGCAATGTTTAAACTGCTAACGTTGTGAAATATTTTTCTAAGCATCCTGTGACATGTTTTTTGCTCGCAATGGAAAGGTTGTGTTCTTATGTTGCAACATTTGTCTGGTTTCCCGAAGATAAAATGCACTCGTGAAACAAAGGCTTACTTAATTTATAAATCTGCTCTATGTGTAATCTGCAACATTTGTATTTTTCTGCAGAAACTGGTAATTGCATGGAGAAAGGATGAACTAATGGTGAACGCAGAAAAAGAAAAGACTACAGCTGAGAACGTGGAGTGAATTTATTTGGGGTTTAGCTGGTTGATTTCTAGGAGCGTAATATAACAGAGTTAGGTGATGTTAGGTGATTTCTCCTGTTTGTGTTTGTCTTGGCTGTGTTGCAGATCTGCTTTTATTTCCGCTAGTGAATAATGTGCTGTGTTTTAGCTTTCTGCTACTTACAGTTTAGAGGCATTAAGCCCAAACATTACTAAACTGTTTTGTATATTGTCACTGACCAATGAAGATGACCAGAAGATGCTCTAATGATGAAGAAATCACTGCCTGTTAATCAATCTAGAAGAGGTATAACCAAAATGCGCAATTGTCTTTCTTGCAGATTTTTATGTTCTCTCTTTTAGAAATCCAATCGCTATTTTTGGTGAAGGCAATTGTTAGATGTTTTCCAAATTATTTATTGTTTTGTTTTCTGATTAGAGTACTAGTTAGGGATGCCACATTCTAAATTTGACTGTTTTATAAATTGATTGTAAGCAATTCATCTGCAATAACTAAATGTATTCTGTATCAATAATTTATTTGCTATTATTGTTATTCTGTACAGTGGTTCTTGAATGCCTAATGATAAATATTTTGTCTAGGTTGAGACCCTTATAAAAGCTGACTGGCCAAGCCTGTGGTATTCAAGTACTTTTATCATTTGGTCTTGCGTTTGATTTGCGTAATCTTAGCATTGTTAATCTAAAGGGCAATAAATATTTGAACTTTACTAAACTGGTGTGGTGATTGATGGCCACCTGGGTCATGGTGCACATAAATTACTGATTCCTATATGAAAAGTGATGTTTATTGATTTGATTTCATTGTTGTTAACCATCTCACCACTATCTGAGTCCAAAGGTCCATTTTGCCCTCTAAGGGTAATTGACGGTTATAATATACGTGTCACCTAATAAATAATCAAAAGAAACATAAGGCTAGCCACACCCACAATTTTAGTAGCAATAGAGGATGGTTATGTCTCAATAGGGAGGTTGGTTATGTCTTAATAGGTGGGTTAGTTACTCAATAGGAGGGATATATGTCATTTAGAAAGAATTTGGAGATTTGGTTCTACCAGTGTTTGATGAAAATTTGAAATTTTAAAATTTTGTCTTGCCAATGCTTGATTGGATGAATTATGGTTTTGGCAACACTTGTTTGAAGATGTTCTCAGTGTTCCTAGTGTGATCTGTGATTGGATTAGGATTTTGAGCTTGCACTGCTTTAGCAAATTGCAGGTGAATTGTGATGTTTGTGAGAAATAGGGAGTTTGCGTACTCCAGTGTAGTTTATTAGGGAGTGTGCGTACTCCAAAGGGTGTATGTAGGCAAGTGGGCAATACTTCAATAGTGTGTGCTCAAAAATTGCACTCATAATTGTTGATATACAGATCGTGCGTGGTCTAAGACTCTGGAGTATTGAGATTTGTACAAGTGTAGGATGCACTTGGTTGTTGTTGTCACTTGACTGTTTAGTTAGTCAATCGGGCATGGTTGACAAATAATATTCCTAGAGTGTGTGGTAAAGGGAGTGCAAGTTTGACCGATATTGGTGATTCCTGACTGCACAAGGAGGATCTAGCAGTAGTCAAGCGTAGAATTTGCTGGTCCCATTTTACTTGTGAGGCAGAGGAAGCCGAAGTCGAAAGAGTAGTTGTCAGAGCTGAAAGCCGTAGTCAAAAATTCCATAAGGCTGCTGAAGTGATTGTGTTCCCTACTTGTAGTAAATCATTACATACAACAATGCCCTAATGGGGGAAAACAAATTGTTTATATATCATAAAACGACATAGGTGAAAACAAACAAACTATTTATTCATACAAATATAATATTCATTTATTTACTTATCCATAAATATCAATTTAATATAGTCATCCTATATGGACAGCCCATCTGATAAAACAACACACCAAAGGACAGGTAGTGTGAGAAAAAGTGCTCGTGATAGATAGAAAGAATAATAATACATATTCCAATGGATCAAAAACCTATACAAGAAACATTAAAAACAGTCGGTTGGTTCTTTTCTGTTTGCTGCATTAAATCCATTCCAAGTCCTCAGAGAGTCTAAATAAATTGTTTCAATCCTCCAAAGATACTATGCAGAAACCAATCCAGACTATGATATATCCGTCGACGTTTCGACCCCTCTATATCTTGGGCGAAATCCCAGCTCCACAATGGGTCTTCTTCAGGACTAGTACGATGGGAGTCCCTTAAATATATCCTCAGACTTCTTCACTCCTTTTACTTTCCCCCGTTAGGGCATTGTCGTATGTAATGATTATCTTCTTCCCAGCCCGATCGGTTTTTGGGTTACCCTCTGTGGTTTACTAGCACCCTACTTGTAGTAAGCAGGCAGGTTGGTATGTTGATTTTTCTTCAGTGCTCGCTATATTTCACATTCGTTTTGTGAGAATTAAGGTTTGGAGTACAAGCCCAAGACTTTGCCAGCCGCTGTGCGTGTGAGTGTGCTGTCACTTAAGGTCTGCACTGAGATAGGATGATTGGCGAAAGGGAGCCGTAAGTAGATTGGTGGACAACTGTGAAGGAGTATTGGCTGAGAGAGACAATCAAAAATAATTTTAGGATTTATTTACTTCCTGTTTTGAAGTTAAATTGTAGTTTTAAGCCAAATTAAAGTAAAAAGGATTTTTTTCAAAACATTGAAGAGTGCGATTTAGAGAGATGCTTTTATTCCAGTTAGAGTAGGAGAAACTGCCCTGCCAGAAGATATACCTGCATATCTTGTAATTGAAGAGAAAGGTACCGCAGCATGTATTTGTTTAACACAGTGGTGCAAAATTACAGAGAAGGAAAGCATTTCCTGCCAATGGAACTTTTAATATGAGAAGTTTAGAGAATTTGAGAAGAGTGCTGTATGATTTTAAACCTCCTCCGAGACCAGCACAATTTGAAGCTTTAGCCATTTGGGAGTTAGTGGCCAGAAAACTAGAGAAATAAAAAATTTAGAGGAGAATGAGAAAAGTTGAGAAGACATTATTTGAGGCAATATGACAATGAACAGACAATTTGGAGAACTGAAACTTTACAGGGGATTGGAGAGCAGTGTCAGACAAAAGTCTAAGAAGGAGAGTCCTTACTTTTCTGAAGAAGATGAGTCAAAGTTATATGAGGCTAGGAAATCATTGACTTATGATGATGACTCAGATGATGATGAATTTATAATGAAATTACTGAGAAGTCATCCTCCACCTTATGCAGCACAAGAGGCAAGTCCAGGTACTAGTACTGGTCTAAGTACTCCAGTACCAGTTGTAGTAACACAGAGTCAAGTACAGGTTGCAACTAGTGTTCCTGCATCACAGTTACTCAGACACCTATGACTCAGGTTGAGCTACCTGTAATTTATCTTACAATTCCTGTTGTAAGTTCAGCATGGAGCATGACAGTACCAGTGGTGCAAAGATCACAGATGTGTCACAAATTTATCAGAAGCCAATGATGGTTCAGGTAGAGTCTACACCTAATTCAATGGCTCCAATGCAGGTTCAGACTATACCGAGGTATAGTCCTGTAACAATATCACATTAGAATTCTTCATGTTGTCATGTCAGAAATCAGGAGAAATGTATTCAAGAAATTAGATTGTTCAATCAAGTCCAGAAGTATTAACAGTACCTGCTACTGTTGGTACTGTTGTACCATTGGTTGCCCAGGGAAATAATGAGAGTAATGTACAAAATAGTTGTTCTTCAAATGCAGCGATGGAAAGACTCAGGGGCATATTTAAGAGCCCTTAGTGCCTGCTTGCTCCACATTTGCATCATTTTGTTAATGAAAATGTGGGCCAACAAGGCCAAAAACGCTGCACCAGGCATTATGTATGCAAGAGGGCATTCTGGCGCTAGGTGGGCCGTAAAGATGGCACACTGAAATCTATGATATTCCTTTGTGCCATTTCTATCAGCTTTTTTAATGCCTGCTAAATTCAGGCACTAAACAGAGGCCCCCATTGAATATAATGGGCCTCTGGGTGCTTTGCAGGATTAGTGTCATAATTTTTTTAACTAATCGTGCAAAGTGCCAGACTAGCGTAAAAAATTATGATGCTAGTCACCCTATCTACCACCATGGTGCACCGTATTTTAAATATGACACTACCGTGGTGGTGTTAGAACGGCTTTAAGGGGTTCAAGAAAAGTGGCACTGCATCATGTGCAGCGCCACTTTTCATAAATCTGCCTATCAATTTTACAGCAGAAGTCATGTCTCCAATGAATCAGACTTTTGACAAGACAGGTACACTGATTGATTTAAGTTATTCCAAGACTTCACAGAATTTGTGACACTCAGATTTTAATTCAAATTCATTTCTGATGACTCCTGAGACTCCATATATTGGGCATACCCAATGTAAATAATAATGTTTCATTACAAGGTTTGACAGCTCAGCAGCTAACAGACTAGTTAGAAAAAATGAGTGGAGCAAAAACAAATGCTGAAGGGAGAAATGTATCGATCCTGGCAAGACTCAAATTTGAATTAAATGAAATAATTAAGGGAACAATTGAGATAAATAGAATTGACTCATATAATGAGGATGAGTTACACTTCAAGTGTAAGAATGTTACAAACAGAGCAGGATTGATCTTGCAGAGAAATCAGATATAAATCGAGAAATTTAAGATACTGAGAAGAAGTTACAGATTAGAATTTGATTCAAAAGATATTGAGAATATGAGAATACCAGGAACGAAAATTCACATTAAATAATTAATTAACAATATTCAAATATGGGGAGCATTAGATAAATGGGAAGGCAGATGGCTAAAGAGATCAGAAGAAAAAGGAGTCTGAAGAGTCAAATGCTAATGTGCATCAGACTGATAATCCAATAAAGATACTACCAATGAGATAAATTCTGGGAGGAAATTATGTACATACCCCTTGGAGCAGGAGTATTAGAAAGGGTCCTTTGGTTGGCAGTCAGGTTACCCCCGTCCAAACTAGCACCCTCACTCTAGTCAGAGCAGAGGTGATACACACGTGGTTAACCCCCACTCAACTTCTTGGTATCGTGGCATGAGCAGGCAGGCTTAACTCAGAAGCAATGTGTAAAGTGTTTGTACCGACATGCACAGTAATACAGTGAAAACACCACAAAATGGATACCAAACCAGTTTAGAAAAATAGGCAATATTTATTTAAATCAAACAAGAGCAAAATGACAAAAATCCAACATAGACAAGTTAAAATATGAATTTTCAAAATAATAAGAATCTAACTCCATAGAAAACAATGGAAACGTTGATTTTGCATAAAGAACCTGGTTAGCGTCAAAAGTAAAGTGAAAAGAGAAAATGCGTCAATTCCTTTCTCGCAATGGAGGCAGTGTTTTTTTTTTTCTCCATTTGGGTCGTTGATGCATCACTTTTCTCCCTCGATTTCAGGACGGGGCACCTCAGATCCACGCAGAGTCGGGTTAGACTTTGATACTCATGAACTATGCGTGGAAAATCCTGTTCATGGCATTCTCTACCTGGATTTTCAGCTCTTGTCTGCCAACTTCATCTTTCAAGTGACCAGGGACTGGATAAGACACCACTTGGCAAGGCAGGAGTCTCAGCAGAGAATCTAGGTGTAAAGCAGCTCAGTGCTTTCTGAAGCAATGGAACAATTAGACACGCCTTAAGGCTTCCCCTGCAGTGCCAGATAGCCCATAAAGGGCATTTAAAAAAAATAATAAAAATAAACAAAATAAATTAATAAATATGTAGTGTAGGAAAGTACCATTTTGCCTGGCATGTTAGCCCCATTTTTACATGTATGTATGTTTGTTTTTGCCTGTCTCACTGGGATCCTGCTAGGCAGGAGCCCAGTGCTCATAGTTTGTGGCCTGAATGTGTGTACCCGTGTAGTGACTAACTGTGTCACTGAGGCTCTGCTAACCAGAACCTCAGTGCTTATGCTCTCTCTGCCTATACAATTGTCACTATAGGCTAGTGACCATTTTTACCAATTCTAATTGGCACACTGGAACACCCTTATAATTCCCTACTATATGGTACCTAGGTACCCAGGGTATTGGGGTTCCAGGAGATCCCTATGGGCTGCAGCATTTCTTTTGCCACCCATACGGAGCTCAGACAAATCTTACACAGGACTGCCACTGCAGTCTGAGTGAAATAACGCACATGTTATTTCACAGCCATTTTCACTGCAATTAAGTAACTTATGAGAATCCTATATGTCTAGCCTTCACTTGCTGAAGATTAGGTGCCAAGTTACTAAGTGTGAGGGCACCCTTGCACTAGCAAAGGTGCCCCCACATAGTTCAGGGCCATTTCCCCGGACCTTGTGAGTGCAGGGACGCCATTACATGTGTGCACTACATATAGGTCAATACCTATATGTAGCTTCACAATGGTAACTCTGAATATGGCCATGTAACATGTCTAGGATCATGGAATTGACCCCCCATGCCAAATCTGGTATTTGGGGGCCAATCCCATGCTTTCCTGGGGCTCCACTATGGACCCCCAGTACTGCCAAACTAGCTCTTTGAGGTTTTCTCTGCAGCTACCGCTGCTGCCACCCCACAGACAGGGTTTTGCCCTCCTGGGGTCTGGGCAGCTCAGGCCCGGGAAGGCAGAACAAAGAATTTCCTCTGAGAGAGGGTTTTACTCCCCTCCCTTCGGAAATAGGTGTTAAGGGCTGGGGAGGAGTAGCCTCTCCCAGCCTCTGCAAATGCTTTGAAGGGCACAGGTGGTGCCCTCCTTGCATAAGCCAGTATACACCGGTTCAGGGAACCCACAGTCCCTGCTCTGGTGCGATACTGGACAAAGAAAAGGGAAGTGACCACTCCTCTGTCCATCACCACCCCAGGGGTGGTGCCCAGAGCTCCTCCAGTGTGTCCCAGACCTCTGCCATCTTGGATCCAGAGGTGTGAGGGCACTCTGGAGGCCTCTGAGTGGCCAGTGCCAGCTGGTGATGTCAGAGACCCCTCCTGATAGGTGCTTACCTGACTTGGTGGCCAATCCCCTTCTGAGGGCTATTTAGGGTCTCTCCTGTGGGCTTTTCCTCAGATAACGACTTGCAAGAATTCACCAGAGTTCCTCTGCACCTCTCTCTTTGACTTTTGACAAGGATGAACTGCTGACTGCTCAAGGACACCTGCAAAACTACAACAAAGTAGCAAGAAGGCTGTTGTGATGGCTGTTGTGAATCTCAACTGGGGGGGGTTACTGGTCCAAAGAAAGATGTGGTAGCCACTGATTTACCTGTAGGCTGCTTACTAGGCAATGATTTGGAGACATCGGCTTGGGCTGAAGTGGAGTTGGAGGCTCATGCAGCAATGCGGGGCACTCCAGGGCATATCTTTGCTCTCACAAAGGCTCAGGCCCAGAAGCAAGGAGGACAGGGAAACTTGGATCCTGGAAAAATGGACCAAGTGCTTCCAAAAGCTAGGGGTAGAATGGGTAAATCCTTACACACTATCCTTCCCTCTCCAGAAGATTTCCCTTTTGAGGAAGAGGAACCCTCTCCCTGTGCAGAACCTACACCAGATGAGCTAGCAGCAGATATTGCTAAGCTTTTGGGTGCAGGGGGCCTGCTAGGGAAGAGATGAGTGTGGCACGGCAGACCTGGCCCACACTAGAGGGTTTGAGACAGCAAGCTGTCAAACAGCAGAATGGGGATATCACTGATAGCCATAAAGTCTATTGGGAAGATAACCTCCTATACACTGAGTCAAGGGACCCTAAACCTGGAGCTGCCAGGAGATTGGTCATTCCTTTGCAGTATAGGGAGTTTCTTCTGACTTTGGCTCATGATATTCCTTTGGCTGGGCATTTGGGCCAGAGTAAAACTTGGGACAGACTTGTTCCATTGTTTCACTGGCCTCATATGTCAGAGGACACCAAGGAGTTTTGTCACTCCTGTGTGACCTGCCAAGCCAGTGGCAGGACTGGGGGCACACCTAAGGCCCCCTTAATTGCACTTCCAGTGGTTGGGGTGCCTTTGAGAGGGTAGGGGTTGACATTGTTGCCACCCTCAACCCTCCAACAGCTTCAGTCAATAGGTTTATCCTTGTGGTAGTGGACCATGTCACTAGGTATACTGAAGCTATTCCCTTAAGGACCACTAGAGCTCCTGCAGTGGCAAAAGACGTCCTGGGAATATTTTCCAGAGTGGGTTTCCCTAACGAAGTGGTGTTAGACAGAGGAAGTATCTTCATGTCTGTATACCTCAAAGCTATGTGGAAGGAGTGTGGTGTAACTTAGAAGTTCACTACTCCTTATCATACAAAGACCAATGGTCTGGTTGAGAGGTTTAATAAAATTCTCAAAAGCATGATCATGGAACTCCCTGAAAATCTCAGGAGGAGATGGGATGTCCTGTTGCCATGCCTCCTTTTTGCTTACAGGGAGTTACCCCAGAAAGAAGTGGGCTTTAGCCTCTTTGAACTCCTCTTTGGGCACCCTGTAAGAGGTCCCCTTGCTCTTGTAAAGGAGGGCTGGGAACAACCTTTAAAAGCTCCCAAACAAGACATTGTGAATTATGTACTTGGCCTAAGATCTAGAATGGATGAGTACATGAAAAAGGCCAGTAAAAACCTTCATGCCAGCCAAGAGCTCCAAAAGATATTGGATGACCAGAAGGCTGTACTGACTCAGTACCACCCAGTACAGAAGGGGTGGGTATTGGAGCCTGTGGCCCCAAGAGCACTCCAGGACAAATGGAGTGGACCCCATCTCATAGTGGAGAAAAAAGATGAGGTCACCTATTTGGTAGACCTGGGCACTGCCAGAAGTCCCTTTGGGTGCTTCATGTCAACTGCCTGTAACCTTATTATGACAGGGCTGACTTAACCCTGCTCATGACCACTGATGGGGGGCATGAAGAAGAGAGTGACCCTCTCCCTGACCTTTTCTCCACCACTGAAGCTGATGGCTTAGTGGAGGGAGTTGTGCTTGCAGATTGCCTTACTGCTGAGCAGAAGGACAATTGCATAAATCTCTTAGATCAGTTCTCTGACCTCTTCTCACTGATCCCAGGTACAACTACCTGGTGTGAGCACATAATCGACACTGGAGACAGTCTACCTGTCAAAAGTAAGATTTATAGGAAGCCTGACCATGTCAAAGATTGCATTAAACAAGAGGTACAGAAAATGTTGAATCTAGGACTGATTGAACCTTCATAAAGTCCCTGGGCTAGCCCAGTGGTTCTTGTCCTCAAACCTCACAGTAAAGATGGTAAAAAGGAAATAAGATTTTGTGTGGACTATAGAGGTCTCAATCAAGTAACCAAAACGGATGCTCACCCTATACCCAGGGCAGATGAGCTGATAGATTCACTGGTGTCTGCCAAGTATCTAAGCACTTTTGACTTAACTACAGGGTTGCTCTGTCACTTTCAGTCTTTCTCCCACTAACAGCCCCAGTCAGACCCACAAGCACCAGCTCACAGACCCACTCAGACAGTTACGCACCCATTCACAGGCCCACTGACACCTGCATGCACCCACTCACTGACCTACGCACACACTGACACACCCACTAAAACTCTCAAACTGAATGCACTCTCACTTCCAGACAGGCAATCTGACAGCCATTCTTACCCCTTGATACACCCTCTTGCACCTATTCCCACACCCAGAGAGCCCGTGCCAACTCCTGCTACACATGGCCAAAGAGCTGTGCACAGGATGGGGTTGGGTGGTTAGGTGGGTTGGCCGCCAGGTTTGGCTGCAGGCCAGGTCCTGTGGGCAACATCCTCTACGCATGGGTTAAGGCCATGCATGGTGCAAGGTTGGGTGCTTGGAGGAGGTTGGCCTTGTGGCCAACCGCTGCTACGCAAGGCCAAAGGCCACGCACAGCAGATGTTGGATTAACACATAGACCCTCATTACAACCCTGGTGGTCGGTGTTAAAGCAGCGGTAATACCGCCAACAGCCTGGCGGAAAAAAAATGGAATCACGACGATGGCGGAAACCGCCAACATAGACAGCCACTTTAACACTCCGACAACCACAGCAGTAGAAACAAACACTGTGGCGGTAACCGCCAACAGACAGGCGGAGGACAAAGTACCGCCCACACTATTATGAGAGGCCTATCCGCCACCTTTTCCGTGGCAGTATAAACGCTATCTAAAGCACGGCGGAAACAGTACTTGGAAAGGAAACCACTCACCTCTCAACACCCAACGAGGAACCAGGACTACAGGTCCTGCCCATGCTGCTCTTCCTCCTCTTGTATCAGGAGCAGCAAAGACGCAGTCGACGACCACAGTGAGTACTGAACCTACAACACAGGGGAGGGTGGGAGGGAAAAGAGGGTGACACACACGCAACACGCTATACCCCCACCCCCATCCTCACCCACAACACCATGCACAGAAATACATGCAGCAACATTAAATATACTCCCCCTCACCCACTGAAAGAACGCAAGGACAAAAGGAAATGATTGTAACAATTGTAATCAGTAAAAATCAGATAGTGCAATTTCAAAAATCAGTAAATACAAATTTGTACAGCAACTACACAAGTCCGGATAGTGTTCCAATCATTATCCGTGACCAGTTGTCCCAAAATGCATGGGCAAAGCCCATACAAGATACCTGACTTGAAACGGAGAGAACACTGCAGGGGCATCAGATCGAAATGAAACAGGCACCTCAGGGGATGGGGCCACCTCAGCCGGATGAACGCACAACGCCACTGCTTCACGAGGGGGCTCCATGCCCACTGCTGTATCCTGGGAAGTGCAAAGCCACCGTCTCTCAAGTCTTTCCAGTGGGTGGTTTGCCCACTGCTCCATCCTGGTGAGTGCAAAGCCACAGTCTCTCAAGTCTTTCCAGTGGGTGGTTTGCCGACTGCTCCATCCTGGGGTGTGCAAAGCCACAGTCGCTCAAGGCTTTCCAGTGGGTGGTTTGCCCACTGCTCCACCCTAGGGAGTGCAAAGCCACAGTCTCTCAAGTCTTTCCAGTGGGTGGTTTGCCCACTGCTCTATCCTGGAGAGTGCAAGGCAACAGTCTCTCAAGTCTTTCCAGTGGGTGGTTTGCCCGCTGCTCTATCCTGGGGAGTGCAAAGCCACAGTATCTCAAGTGGATGCTATTCTCCACTGGTTCTGGAGGGGACTTTGTGCCAGAGTGCTTCATCCTGCAAAGGACTGAGGTAGTGGATGTATCACTCCACTGGTTCTGGAGGGGGCTTCGTGCCCAGCGTACTTCATCCTGCCAAGGACTGAGGAAGTGGATGTATCTCTTTACTGGTTCTGGAGGGGGATTTGTGCCCAGAGTGCTTCACATGCAGTGTGGCAGATCCCGTTCCCTCACCTGGGTGTGTGTGCCACGAGATTGCCTGGGAACAGGTAGCATGATGCGCCATGGAGGCAGAGACACACTCCACCCTGCTGCGACTTCGCCTGCCACCTGCAGGTACAAACAGTGCTGAGAGTCATGCCTCATGGATGCTAGGCAGGGCCCAGGATGTCTCCTGCAGCCTCGGACGGCTGCCCACTGGGGATGATTGCAATGTCAGCTGTGGTGGCACTGTCTGAGCACGTCGCGGGGCTGGCGGCGGTGGTTGCGGTGGTGTCTGTGGCAAAGGTGCTGGCGGTGGTGGATGTGTCTGCACCTGTTAAGGGACACAGCAGGAAGTCTCCTGCAGCCTCGGATGGCTGCCCACTGGGGATGATGCTGGGGACTGTTGCTGAGGCAGCAGACATGAAGGTGGCAGTGCTGGTGGCGGTGCAGGTGGTGGTGTCCACCGCCGTACAGGTTGGTGTACTGGTTGACATAAAGGGTGACTCTGGTCCCTCAGCCGGAGCCACCGTGCCCTGTCCTGACCTGCTCTTCGGTTTGTGTCCCTTCCCCACCTTTGATGTTGCTGCTGGTGTCTTGCCTCTGTCCCCTTTTGGTTTGGAGGAGCCCTTGCTTGATGGCAGGTGCGGCTTCTCCCTCCGGCATGTGGGCACCTTCTTCACCTTGGCGGGTGGCGGAATGGCCTGCTCCTTGGCCTCGCTAGGTGGCACACTGGCAGCCCTGACGGGTGGCGGCCGCAATGAGACCGGAGTTGCTGTGTCCACTGTCCTTGGGGATTTGGTGGCTGATGTGCTGGGCTGGGACCTGGACAGCCTGGCCCAATCGGAAGGACGGGGGGAGATGTAGGGAAGAGGCCAATGTTAGCCAGGAAACGTTTCTTAGACACACTGGGACGGGAAGATGGAGGGGGTTTGGGAGTGGAGGAAGAGCTAGTGGTTGTAGGAGGTGTACGTTTGCTGAATTTGGGTCAAGGTGCATGGGCCGGAGGCTGTTGTGAGGTGGATGGCTGCTGGGTGGGTGTGTGCCTGCGTTTGTGTACTTTGGGAGGAGGGCTCACAAACAATCCTCTCCCTCTTCCATCCACAACACTCAATACAATCAAGTGCCATCCACCATGCTCACAGTGTACTCACCTGTTTGTCTGGAGGACGGTACAGTTGCATGTACTGGGGGATGACCCCATCCACTAGTTTCTCCATCTCCTCTGAAGTGAAGGCAGGGGCCCTTTCCCCAGACACTGTAGCCATTGTCACTTCCAGACACAGGTCACACCAGCACTTGCAGTGAAGGTCCTCTCCTGTTGAAGGTCATGTATCAAGTGAGTGAAAAGATAGAAAATGGCGGCCACGTCTGCAGTGTTGCGTACTGTCACCGCTGGCGTACATCATCATTGGCTCCTGGAACCAATAGGGTCCAATGTTAACCAATGCTGAATTGCGCTGTGGTCTTCGACCAACTACCGCGACGGTGTCCAACGGCAGTGCAGTTACCTCATTTCCCCTTGTCCCACCTTACAGGTCAGGCAGCCGCCGTTTCAGGGGGCCACATGGCAGGCCAAATAACTGCATCACACCTATTTCGGCCAGAAATATGGACAGACAAAGGCACATTGAGAAATTGTTCTGTTTTTGCTAAACAGCATTGTGATACCTAAGTGTTGTATGACCCTCTGCTCACCGTTCTCCTCCATAGGGCACGTCCGCTGGGGTAGGTGATGAGATGGCGGCATCCTCCGGTGTACATACCCCTGGTGGACCTGTCGACAATGGAAGACAGACACATAATTATCACTTACAGACTTGATCGTGCAACAATCCAGGAACTCTGTGCCCAGTTGGAGCCAGACCTGATTTCAGCTATCCGCCATCCCACAGGAATACCCCCCCTAGTGCAGGTCCTGTCTGTACTCCATTTCCTGGCCAGTGGGTCTTTTCAAACAACAGTGGCCATGGCATCAGGGATGTCCCAGCCAATGTTTTCTAACGTGTTGTCCAGAGTGTTGTCTGCCCTGCTGGAACACATGCGCAGCTACATTGTTTTCCCTCAAGTGGAGGATTTGCCCATAGTGAAAGGTGACATTTATGCCCTGGGACATATCCCCAACATCATTGGTGCCATTGATGGTACACATGTGGCCTTTGTCCCCCCGCAGGAATGAACAGGTATACAGAAACCGGAAAAGCTACCATTTTATGAATTTGCATATGGTGTGTTTGGCAGACCAGTACATCTCCCATGTAAATGCAAAGTATCCTGGCTCAGTGCATGACGCTTACATTTTAAGGAATAGCAGCATCTCTTATGTGATGGGTCAACTCCAGAGGCACCGTGTGTCTAAGCCTAAAGTCCCCACACAGTTTCATTTGCTGTCTGGGTATGGTATATTCCCCAATGTTTGGAGGATGTCTAACAGTTGTCCCTCGATATTTGCAGGTGACTCTGGTTACCCCAACCTCTCATGACTACTGACCCCAGTGAGGAATCCCAGGACAAGGGCAGAGGAACGCTACAATGAGGCACAGGGGCAAACTAGGAGGATAATAGAGCGCACATTCGGTCTCCTGAAGGCCAGATTGACATCTGTCCATCTGACAGGTGGCTCCTTATACTACTCACTGAAGAAGGTGTGCCAGATCATCGTGGCCTGCTGTATGTAGCACAACCTGGCTTTGCGACGGCAGGTGCCTTTTCTGCAGGAGGATGGGCCCGATGCTGGTTTCGTGGTAGCTGTGGAGCCTGTGGACAGTGAAGAAGAGGAGGCAGAAGAAGAAGATGTAGACAACTGAAACAACATCATCATGCAATACTTCCAGTGAGACACAGGTAAGAAGATGGAACTGCTTCCCACATTTCATACTATTGTAGGACCTAGCATAAGTCTGCCTTTTTACCTCTGTGTATGGACCCTGACTTGTCACTTTGGCTTTCCATTTCAAAGATCTGGGTCCCAATTTGTGCCCTCTGCTATGTTTACTCCTGGTCTACAGCTGTATAACATTGGTATGTGAACAAGTACATTGACATTGCTATATTCCATAGATTTTGCAATTACACATTTGTGAAAGCACAGACTGACTCTAGATTGATTTGTGATTCAAGGGTGTTTATTTCTGTGGAAATAAGTGGAGGGGGGTATGAAATGGGCTGGAGTGATGGTGGAGGAATGTCCATGGCAGAGTCCAGTCTCTTGGTCTCACAGGTGCATTGTCCAATGGGGCATAGGAAGTGTAGCTATGGCAGTTTATGGTGGACCGGGTGACAAAGTGGGACAAACGGGTGACATTCAGGAGGGTCTTATTTCCTGGCAGGGGTCCTGGCAATGTTCTCTGTCTTGTTCCTGGATCTCAGGGACCATTTGCGGGCTGGTTCTCCTTCTGCAGGGGGCGGGGTGCTGGTGGCCTGTTGGTCCTGTGGCGGTGTCTCCTGTCCACTAGCGCCGGCGGAGGTGGAGGGCTGTTCATCGTTCAGGCTAGTGTCAGGGGCCTGTTTGTGACAAGGTCTGCCAGCACCCCTGTAATATTGACCAGGGTGGTGTTAATGGACTTCAAGTCCTCCCTGATCGCCAGGTAGTGTTCCTCCTGCAGCCGCTGGGTCTCCTGCAACTTGGCCAGTACCGTGCCCATGGTCTCCTGGGAATGGTGGTTAGCTCCAATGATGTTGGAGAGTGCTTCGTGGAGTGTTGGTTCCCTGGGTCTGTCCTCCCCCTGTCGCACAGCAGTCCTCCCAGCTTCCCTGTTATCCTGTGCCACTGTCCCCTGAACAGTGTGCCCACTGCCACTGACCCCAGGTCCCTGATTGTCTTGGGTTAGTGAGTTTGTCTGGGGTCCCTGTAGTGGTGGACACACTACTGATTGAAGTGTCCTGGGGCCAGAGGGATGGGCCCGCTGGGTGGGTGCTGTGGTGGTGTTTCCTGAGGGGGGAGGCTCTGTGGTGGTTTGGGACTGTGTCAGGGGAACCGACTGCCCGAGGTCCCTGATGGGCCGCACTGGTCATCTTGATCCAGGCCTGCAGAGCTACTGTCATCACTGTGGGCCTCTTCTGTGAGGGGACTGGATATGTCTGGCACCTCCTATCCGGTGACGTTGGGTATGGGTCCTGTTAGGGTGTAAATGCATAGTTTTAGTATCTGTGTGTGCCATCTTGTGCATTGGGTGAGGTACCCTCTAATCCTGCGCTTGCGTCATTGTGTTAGCCCTTTTGTGATAGTTGGTTTGGGGTCTGTGTGGGTTTCTGTACTGGACATGCTTTGGTGATGGTGGTGCATGCATAGGTGTTGCATGCAGGGTCTTGGTATTGAGATGTGTGAGTTGTGATAGTGGGACATATGGAGATGATGGTGTGATGGGGTGAGGGTAAGAGTGGGAGTATGTGATGGCATGCACATGGGGTGGAGGGATGAAGTAGTTAAGATATGACTTACCAGGGTCCAGTCCTCCTAATACTCCTGTGAGGCCCCCAGGATGCATTATTGACAAGACTTGCTCCTCCAATGTTGTTAGTTGAGGGTGAGGAGGTGGGGGTCCACCGCTAGTCCTCTGTACAGCAATCTGGTGTCTTGATACCACAGAACGTACCTTCCCCCGTAGTTCGTTCCACCTCTTCCTGATGTCATCCCGTGTTCTTGGATGCTGTCCCACTGCGTTGACACTGTCAACGATTCTCAGCCATAGCTCCATCTTCCTTGCAATGGATGTCTGCTGCACCTGTGATCCGAATAGCTGTGGATCTACCCGAATGATTTCCTCCACCACGACCCTGAACTCCTCCCCTGAAAACCTGGGGTGTCTTTGAGGTGCCATGATGCGGTGTGGGTGATGTGTGAGGTGCTATCTGTTGTGATGTGTGGGGGCATGTGTTGGTGTGTGTTCTTTGAGGTGCGTGGATGTTATATAAGGGATGGTGTTGGGTGTCTGTGGATACTGGTGTTGTGTTAGGTCTCTCTGGCCTTCTTCAAAACTTTTGCTTGTAAGTGTTTGTGGGTAATGTGGGTGTGTGGTTTATAGTGTTGTGGGTGTGTGGTGTGGTGTGTGTATGTGTTTCTGGTGTGTGTGTTTTGAATTGTCCAATGAGGTTGTGTATTGTAAACGTGTGTGTATTTTGAGCGCGGCGATGAAGAGAGAGGGTATCCTTGACTGGTGGGCTGGTGTAGGGTGGTGGTCAATGCTGACCTTCTTTAGAATGTATCTTGGCAAATGTCCTCCCAGAGGTTAGTCTGATCCCAGAGGGGGTGATCCCCCACGGAACCCTCTCCAACCCAATAACTTGGGGAGCCAGTCCCTGCAGTTAAGAGCTAAGGGGACCGGAAGAAAAAGGAAAAAGAAAAGGAAGGGGAGGACACTCTTTAAGCCCCACCATGTATATATATATAAAACTTTGACCGAGGCCTACCGTTCAGTATAGCTGAGCAGGGCTACATTGTGGTTGGCCTCAAATTTGACTATGTCCCATTCAAGTGTGACCAGATTTCCAGATTGGCACTTTTGATTTCTATGCATTATAAAACATTTTTTTTTTTTAATTCATATCTCCGGTTCCCATCATTGTATTTTTGTCCTTTTTGTGTCATTTTAAAGATAGAAATATAATCTAGTTTTATAAACTGATGTTGGATTGTTATTGTGTTTTATGTTTCACTTATTCACGTTTTTGTGATTATTGAATGTTTTACACACCTGTCTCCTAAATTAAGCCTAATTGCAAATTTCCAAGCTACCAAGGGTTGAGCTGGGATACATTTATTGAGACCCTGACTGCACTAAGTGGGGTTTGTGGCATATTGGTAAGGGTTGCTACCTATCTGCCCTTACTAATGACCCACTTTCCAACTCAATATATATATATATATATATATATATATATATATATATATATATATATATATATATGTGTGTAGCTTTTTGGAGCTTTTTCTTCTCCAACGTCAGATGACCCTCTACAGTGCATCGTCATCAGATTGCCTTTTTGCCTTTCCACGAGCCCCAAGTGAAATCCTGGAAATCTGGGGCTCCAGAGCTTTTCAGTGGGATGAGCATGCAAGTCAGGCTGGGACGCGGTTGATGTTGGCTGGCTTGACTTACGACGTCAGGCAGGTCCACTTATGGAGCTTTTTTCCAAAGTTGCTCCAAACTTCTCCAAACTTGTGGATCTTCTTCCAGACATTTGCTTAAGGTTCTCTAGGTGTCCACACCTTACTCCAAGATTTCAGAAGCTCTGAGTTGCTCTGTGGTGTTAGGGCTCCAATTCCCAGAATGCACAAGGTTCAAATGCAAAAATGACCACTGGTCAGCTGGTCAATTTCTTCAGTGCTTGATTCAGGGGTCTCTGGTCAGCTTTTCCCTACATGTCTCATACAAGGAGTCCCCTCTTCAAGCAATAGAAGTAAGGCAAAGTCCTTTTCTTGGTGAAGCCCAAGTGTGCATCTGGTGCAGTCTGTCTGAATCCAGGGTCCAGGTGCAGGTCGGGGGTCCAGCAGAGCAGTCCTTCTTTTTGTCTTGTTCCTGTAGGGATTTGAGGTGGGGTGCAGATCTGCCAATTTTATCCTTGATCCTGGGGTGGAAATCAAGGAGGTGCTCCTGTCCAATCATGTGTAGGTCACCACCCTCTTGAGTGAGCACTTCCTCAGAAGTGTGGCAAAAACCAATCCCAGGGAGAAACATTGTTCCAAAATCCTAGCTGGCAAAAATTCTGTCGTAGAGATTAGATCTGGCTGAACCCACCCACTGGCTGGCTACGTTTCCCTTAACACACCACTTCTTTAATCTAACCAGGGGGCACCTGGTTGTCTGGGGTTGCAGGAAATGGGAAGTGTAGGAAAGTAGCCTCTTTCTAGCATCTTTCTAGGATGGTTATCCCCACCTTTGGCCTGTTGGTGAAAGTGTGTCAGGGTGTTTTTACTGTGTCACTGGGATCCTGCTAGCCAGGACCCCAGTGCTCATAGATAAAAACCTATATGTCAGTACAAATGGTACCCACTACAAGCCAGGTCAGCCTCCTACAATATATATATATATATATATATATATATATATATATATAAATACATATAGATAGAACCTGGGCTGATTGCAGAAGCCTTCTAGTTTTCTGCCCCGATTTTCCACTCATAGTGGTGTTTTTCTGACTGTGCTCTGATTAAAATAGATATGCAAATTAGACTAATTATAATTGACTGTGCCAACTTACCTATAAGTCCCTAGTATATAGCAGGGAATGTAGGTTTAGGGAACCCAGCATAGGTAGTACACCCATAGGAGCACTGCCATTGTGCCCAGTATTATTTTAAGAACAGGCTTGCCTTGCTGGCTGCTTTTAAGTTAAAGTTAACCCCACATTCAACATGGGAATTAAAAGTACTTCCAAAGTCCTATGCTACATTATTTTTACTTAAGTCACCCCTAAGGTATGCCTTAAGTATCCCCAGGGTTTAGTGCAGTGTAACTATAAGCAGTCACTTTATAAAAGATTCTTTTTTATCTCCGGTGAGGGAGAAAGTAGCCAAATGTGTTTCCTCCATTGTAGCAAATGGGCTCTACAAGCTAATATAGAGAGACTTTATTTTAAAATAATAACATTTTATTTTTCATAAGAAGGAAATATGGCAAGTTTAGTAAAACATTAAAAGATATAATAAATCTAACAACTTGCCACCGTTGAATTTAATATAACTTGTACCTGGAAAGAGTTTGAGAACTCTTGTTAAAAGTTACCAACTTCAGCCCTCTAGTGCCCTTCTCTGATTGGTCAGCCCATGGCAGCCTGAGCCAGGTTGCCTTCATGAGGTGTGAAGTGGCCTGGGCTGAAACAAAGGAAGCATCTGGTGGGAGGAGATCTGCCTGAGCCAATGGTAGAACAGGATGGGGAGAGAGCATCCGAACTGGACTTCATAGGAGGGAAGGGCATTTGGGACAGAAACTGTACCTCCCTGTAGGAGGCTAGCCTGATTTGTAGTGGGTACCTTGGGTACATACACCTTATACCAGGTCCAGTTATCCCTCGCTTAGGCTGAACTAGGTGACATGCAAAGCTAATGCAATACCACTTATAATCACACAGTACTTATACACAAGTAAAAACCATGCTCAGTGTTACTAAAAATAAAGGTATTTATTTGGGTGACACAGTACCAAAAATATCTTAGAGAGAATACTCCTTCTGGAGGTAAGTATTATACACAATATATACCATAGACACCAAAATTAGACAAGTAAATAGTCATAGAACAAGCCAAACAGTAGGGAATCCTATAGAATGCAATGGGAGAAAATAGGTCTAGGGGCAACACAAATCATATACTAAAAAAGTGGAATGTGAATCATGAATTTCCCCCTAGACAAGTGTAGTGTGTGCAGAATCGCTAGGAGAGTAAGAATACAGTAAAGCTAAGTAAATTACTCCACCGCAGAGCCCAGAAAAGCAGGAGTAAAGTACTGCAAGTTTCATAAGGACACACTACACCTCGTTTTGGGAATTTTGCAGCAGACAACAAAGTCTGCAAAGAACAACTGCTGGATTATTGGACCTATAGACCTGCAAAGGAAGGGGATTAAGTCCAGAAGTTGAAAGAAGTTCCAGGAAGGACAACCCAGCGGAGGGTGCAAAAGAAGAGTCCCTGGTTAGTCGAAGACTGCATAAATGCACCCTAGGAAGAAGCCAGTGGGTTCCTGCATGATGCAAACGATGTCCCACGGCGTGAAGATCGTTGCAGATTAGATTTTGTGTCGGAAGGCGCCAACAAGCCTTGGCTACAACAAAAGTGCATTTTTCATCGCAATGGAGCTGGATGGCCCCAGGAGGGACCTGGGGGCCTCAACTCTGTGTGAGGAGGAATGGGGGGCTCTCAGCACTTTAGAGAGCCCTCGGGATGCCAGCCAGCACCCCCAGAAGCCACAGGATCTGGGTTCAAATGAGGTGCAAAACACAGTTGATGCAGCACAACTAAAGAAGGTCACAGGCCGCCAGAGAACAACTCAGCGAGTTGAGCATCACAGGATGGAGTGCTGGGGAGCTGGGCCAGGCTGTACATAAAGGAATTTTGCAAAGAGTGCACAGAGGCCCCGGGAGGCGAAGAAGACACAATACACAGGGGTACCATCGTTCTTGGGGAAGGCAAGGTCTTACCTCCTCCAAATTGCATCAGCAGGAGCTCAGGGCAGTCTATGTTTATGATGTCCACCCTCTGTGTCGTTAGGAGCATGCTCGTCACCATGAGAGGAGTCCCAGGAAACTAGTTGTCACCTTGGAACGTGCCTGCTTGGAGCAGGGGAGTGACTCAATCACTCCACAGAAGATTTCTTCGGTCCTTCTGGTGCAGGATGAAGACAGTGAGTCCCTAGAGCATGCACACCATGGAAACTGTTGCAGTTGCTGACTTGGAGCTGAGGTTGCTGAAGAAAAGTGCCTCTTGTAGACACTTTGTTGCAGTTACAGCATTTCTTGGAGCAGGCTGTGGTTGATCCAAGGTCAGAAGAGTCTGAAGTTGTTGCAGAGGATTCCTGAAAGAAACTTGCAAGCAGAATCTGCAGAGAACCCATAGGAGAAACCCTAAATAACCCTGAGAAGGGGACTGGCTACCTTATCTGGTATGGACCTATCAGGAGGGGTCTCTGAGTCACCTGCTCGCACTGGCCACTGTGAGCCCTCCAGAGTGCCCCCACACCTTGCAAAGCAAGATGGCTGAAGTCTGGGACACACTGGAGGAGCTCTGGGCACCACCCCTGGGGTGGTGATGGACAGGGGAGTGGTCACTCCCTTTTCCTTTGTCAAGTTTCCCGCCAGAGCAGGGAAGAAGTGGTCCCTGAACCGGTGTAGACTGGTTTATGCAAGGAGGGCACCATCTGTGCCCTTCAAAGCATTTCCAAAGGCTGGGGGAGGCTACCCCTCCCCAGCCTGTAACACCTATTTCCAAAGGGAGAGGGTGTAACACCCTGCTCTCAGAGGAAATGCTTTGTTCTGCCTTCCTGGGACTGGGCTGCCCAGACCCCAGGAGGGCAGAACCCTGTCTGTGAGGTGGTAGCAGCGTGCAAGCCTCAGAGAGCTGGTTTGGCAGTACTTGGGGTCCATGGTGGAGACCCCAGAATACATGGAATGGGGGGACAATTCCATGATCTTAGACATGTTACATGACCATATTCAGAGTTACCATTGTGAAGCTACACATAGGTATTGACCTATATGTAGTGCACAGGTGTAATGGCATCCCCACAATCACAAATTCCAGGGAAATGGCCCTGAACTATGTGGGGGCACCTTTGCTAGTGCAAAGGTGCCCTCACACTTAGTAACTTTGCACCTAACCTTCAGCAAGTGAAGTTCAGACATATAGGTGACTTAAAAGTTACTTAAGTGCAGTGAAAATGGCTGTGGAATAGTGTGTGCACTATTTCATGCAGGCTGCAATGGCAATCCTGTGTAAGGTTTTTGTCTGAGCTCCCTATGGGTGGCAAAAGAAATGCAGCAGCCCATATGGACCTCCTGGAACCCCAATGCCATGGGTACCTAGGTACCATATATTAGGGACTTATAAGGGGGGTCCAGTATGCCAATTGAAATTGGTAAATGTAGTCACTGGCCTAAAGTGACACATTTAAAGGCAGAGAGAGCATAAGCACTGAGGTTCTGGTTAGTAGAGCCTCAGTGACACAGTTAGGCACTACACAGGCATACAGATTTAGGCCACAAACCATGAGCACTTGGGTCCTGGCTAGCAGCATTCCAGTGAGACAGGCAAAAACTTACTGACATACATTTAAAATTGGGGGTAACATGCCAAGAAAGATGGTACTTTCCAACACAAATATATACATATATGTGTAGGCAATATATATGTATATAGATATAGATATAGATATATAGATAGATAAATAAATTCACATTTCACAGAATCAGTAGATCTACCCATGGCTTTTCACCAGGGGCGGTGCTGAACTAGGTGGATCCACGGATGCATAGTCATGTTAAAAACACTGTTCACTGTTTTTAAACATTTCCATTCACCCCTTGCAGTCAGGGAACCTCTGCCCTGACCACACCTTATGTATTGCATCCCGCATTTCAAAATCATAGACCGCTGTGGCCACAATTTTGTTTCAGTAGAAAATGGCCCATGGGGCTGAAATATAGATTGGACTGCAGATCATGAGGTTAGAGTAGAGGTTCAATGTCCCTATGGTGAATAAAAATGTAGATAAACTAGACCCAATGTAGAAATCCGACACTGGAATTCTCCAATCCGGGGTGGAGTGGAGTTCGTTTGCACACACAAGGTTGGGTTTTGGCATTCTCTTGCGAGCACCACAACACTCCCGGGCCACTAACGAGCGCATGTGAGACTTTGCATTTAATTGCCGTGTTTCCTGTCAAAGGTGCAAGACTTTAGATTGATTTGTTCTGCTTCTGGCTGCAACGGCATTAAAATTAGTCCGGCCCGTCAGTGCAAATGCACCTAGAGCAGATTTTCTACTCCAGATACATCGAAATGTACTTCAAAAGTGGTTTTGGGTGGATTTTCTTCTCTAATGGACCCTTCAAGTAGTTTTTTTTAGATTGGGAAGCTTTTTTTTTTTTCAAACAGAAAGGCAGTGCCCCAGAGACTCAAATGTCCTGTTCCTGTCCAGCAGGCGCCTCCCAGTGCTTTGTCCATCTCCTGGTCACTGGTCGCTTGGATTTCAAGGTGGAATGATCACTCTATTTGTCTGCTGGATCTACTTTTGGATTTAAGGACTGTTTTTGTGAAATCACACAAGTAAGTTAAACAAACTATTGAATAAGGGAGCTGTTTGTTTGCTTGAGCATGCACCAGTATTTCGATTTACTGTGATTTGATTTTACAATTTTTATAGTGGTGGGTGGTCTGGAGTTTGGCCTACTTATTTACTTAGCATTTCACTGATTTTTCATCTTTTGTAAAGGAAGATTGTTGCACAGCTCAGTACCTTTTCTATATGTTTGTAACATTTGCATTTCATATCTAAAGGGCCATCTAGCCAGTAGGCCCAGTACTAGTAGTCATCAGTGCATAAAATAAATGTTTCAGTGATATATGTTTCTAAAAACTTCATTTAGGGCAAAAACTGGCATTGGATTAAATTAAACATGTTGGCTATTTTTAGCATTTTCTTTTTTTTGCAAAGAGTGTATAAGTTATGCAATAATATTTGATGGCATAGGAGGATGTGTGTACTGTTGTTGTGAAGCTTTTAAAGCTGAGTACATTTTTATGTTTTGCCTTGCTGAATTAATGTTAGTGTTTTCTTCAGTGTTACAAAAAACGCCTCCTTATGGCCAGTGTGTGTGTGTGTGTGTGTGTGTGTGCGTGTGAGTGTGTTTGTCATGGTCCACCATTTGTATTTGTTCTCCATGCCATGTGGTGTGGTTAGATTTGACTATCATTTGAGCATAAACTCTATTTTGCTCGAGTAACTTCATTTTGTGCCCTGCTTTAGTTGCAGGGCAGAGCAGGTGTTTTTCTTAGAAAACGTGTGTTTCTCTTCACCTGCGAAGAGTCGGACAGTGCTGGAACATATAATGTGGGAATCGGAACCTAGAGTTCACAAGGCTGAGACTGTTTTTACCTGAGGGATGTAAGAATCTGTCTCAGAACAAACATTGGGATCCTAGCCTGCTTCAATGGGTGTTTTTGATGCAGACGATGTACAGCCAGTGTTTAATTTCTTAACAGAGGAGAGGGGGGTTTCTTGAACCTTCTTCGTGAAGTGTTTTAAGGTATAAAAGAGTGGAAGACTTGGTGCTCAGATATGAGCTCACCTGTGGAGCAGACGCATCTCCCAGGATCTGATTTGACTTAATCAAGGGTTCCCCAGTTGCGCTGATGAGGATGATGTCAACCCAATTGGTGAAGTATTTTAAATCAGTCTTGACCACCTGATATATGCATTTATCTTTGTATATATTCATGTTCTGCTGCATTTGAGTTATATGCTTAGCCTCTTTTATATGTTTGTATGACTTATTTGATACCTGGGAACTGCCTTAATTAATTCATTTTTTAGACTGTGAGTGGGAGCAATACATGTGGCCAGGGTCCATTTTGTGTATTCAATGTCCATAGGCTTGCATGTTTTCTTTGTTCACCATGCCTCCTTGCTTGCAGTTGTTGTTTGACCATGTGGTTGGCAGCCAATTTCTGCATCCAGCCAGGACGTCTTAGCCATAGGATATCATGTATTCTTCTTAGTTCTCCTTTCTCCTTATTGTTGTTGTTTGACCATGTAGCTGGCAGCCAGTTTGTGCATGCAGCCAGTGTTCCGTTGCCATAGGCTTATATGTGCTTTTTTCTTTGTTTGACATGCCTCCTTGCTCCTTGTTTTTGTTTGATTATGTGGCTGTCAGTTATTTTGTCCATCCAGCCAGTGTCCCTTTGCTATAGGCTTGCATGTGTTCTTTGTTTGCCATGCCTCCTTGCTCCTTGTTGTTATTTAACCTTGTGACTTTCAGCCATTTTGTGCATGCAGCCAGTTTGCCTTCGCCACAGGCTTGCATGTATTATTTATTTGTTCCCCATGCCTCCTTGTTGTTGTTGTTTGACCATGTGGCTGGCAGCCGTTTTGTGCATGCAGCCAGTGTTCCTTTGCCATAGGCTTGTGTGTGTTATTTCTTTGTTTGCCATGCCTCCTTGCTCCTTGTTGTTGTTTCATTATGTTGCTGGTGGTCATTTTGTCCATCCAGCCAGCGTCACTTGGCCACAGACTTGCATGTGTTCTTTGTTTGCCATGTTTCCTTGCTCCTTCTTGTTGTTTGGCCATGCCACTGGCAACGATTTTGTCCATCCAGCCAGTGTCCCTTTGCCATAGGCTTGCATGTGTTCTTTGTTTGCCATGCCTACTTGTCCTTCTTACTGTTAGACCATGTGGCTGGCAGCCATTTTGACCATCCAGCCAGTGTCCTCTAACATGTCTTCTTTGTTTACCGTGTTTCTTTGCTCCTTGCTCTGACAATGCGGCTGGCAGCCATTTTGGGCACCCAGCCAGTGTGTCTTTGACATAGGCTTATATACAAACATTGTGAATTATTAATCTTTTTTTTTAATTTAAGTTTCTATTTTATTTTTATTTGTTTCTAGTTTCATTGTTTATTTCAATTTTGTATTCTATTATTTTTTAATCCAATTGTTTATTCAATTTTTTTAGTATTTTAGTTTTTATTTAAATTTAAAAAATTTATTTTACATCGAAATTTTTTTAATGTCTTGTTTTTTATTTTAATTTTACATTTTTTTATTTTTTTTATTTTAAGTATATTTAATTCTGCATTATGGCTTGGTCCATCCACCCACATCCATTCCTCCATCAAACCAGCATGACACACAGGTTTTTTAAAGAATTATTCTATTTACCCATGTACCTCTTTCTGACTACCTTAGGTGTCCACTTTACAACAGATGGAGATGAAGTAAAGAGCTATATCTGCATGTTATATTGCCTGATTTGAAATAAAATTTGTATGGTGTGGTTTGACTCTAGAATGTTTGATTAAATTGGTATTTAATACTTCAGTAACCAACCACAATAAGATAGCATTTGTCGGAACTATTTCAACCTGCAAAGATTCCACGTTTCACTAACTGCATGTTTTTCTTGCTTGGTTGCTTTTAGGGGCACAAGAAAAGAGACCTCACATCACCAATAGTACTCTCAATGAAAAGGCCTTACAGTTACTTTGGTCCTCCAAACACTTCCGCTTGTGCATTTTAGTGCCACTGCCAGCTTAGAGCTTAAGAAGGCCCTAAAGAAAGTTGCTCCTAAGAAAGTAGCCATTGAGAAGAAGCATCTCTCTACAAGTGGTGTGCCAACTCCACCTTTTTGGGGAGATGCATGCCTGCAACAATGGTCTCTGGGGAGGAAACTGGGAGCAGCCCCCCTGCATCAACAGCACCACTCCAGCCTGAGCCCAAGACCATGTTTGTCAGTTAGGCAGCCACTGCAATCATGGCAACAAGGAACTGTCCCTTTCGTGAAGTAGTACCCAATCAGTCAGGAAACAGAGAAAAGTGGATAGCAGCCACAGCCAGAAATAGTAGATTTTCCCAAAGTTGGAGCAGAACAGGAGGTCAAGCTTCCTGCCAAGCAAGAACCTCCTATTTTAGGATCACTGGCTTACAGATGTCCAGCAAAAAAAGGAAGGGTACTACTCTGCCGTCTTCTCCAAGGACCACTTCCGATGATGATGATGATAGGGACATAGAGTGGACCCCGGCAAAGTCTGGCAGATGCTAGGAGAGGCAAGGGAAAAGGAACGTTCCAGCGAGACTTAGACCCAAGGAAGGGGATGCTGATGAGGAGAATGATGACGATGAGCCAGTCATTGCGAAAACTGGCACAGTTGAGTCCAACATTACTATCCGACCTTCTATGAAGGGATGTGGCACCGGCAGCACCGCCAGCTCCCATATTTCTAAGACCCTAGCATAGACCTGCACCAACCCATATCTCAGTTGAAGTATGCACTGCAGAGAGGCTATCAACACACCCACCTACCTCCAGTTCTTCTTAAGCACTGGCAGTGGCCCAACTACTTCTACCCAGTTTTTTTTACAATTAGCAAACAGGAGGAAAACATTGTGTTATGCTCCATTTGCATGCAAGTGTTCATCGAGGTAAGCCTCGTTTACACTATGGTACTGGAGACTAGATGGCTCATATAAAAAAAAAAAACACAAAATCTTGTGGGAGGAACACCTTAAAGAAATTGCTGAATGTGGTTGTGGTGGTGAAGGTGAGGAAAGCCAGGAAACATCAGCTACAACTGGTCAAATTATGGTGAAATGTGAGAAGAGGAGGGTGACACCCTCATGCAAAGCAGCCCTGTCCCCAGCAGTGTGCCAGAACCTAACCCCTCAGTGACCTCATAATGGTACAGGAAAAATCAG
Organism: Pleurodeles waltl; assembly: GCF_031143425.1. Classification (NCBI taxonomy): domain Eukaryota; kingdom Metazoa; phylum Chordata; class Amphibia; order Caudata; family Salamandridae; genus Pleurodeles; species Pleurodeles waltl. The sequence continues at coordinate 1,065,909,757 of NC_090437.1, forward strand.
AGTCAGATGGAGACACCATGGCATACAGTGACTGCACCACAAACGACATTGAGACAGCCACTACCTACATCTCATACGTCACCTGCGTCAGTGGCCACACAAAAGATGAAAATCCAGGCATGGTCAGGCAAGAGGGGCACTACGACTGAAACCACCCAAAGGCATTTTTGGACAACAGGAAGCTGGCAAAAATGTTAGCGCTGGACCTCCTCCCTTTTTGTTTTGTGGAAGAAGTGGAATTCATTCAGTTTGTGTCAGCCATCTGCCTGAAATGGAAGGTTCTAAGTCGGAGCTACTTTGCCAGAGTTGCTGTTCCAGTGCTGCATCACGATGTGCTGGAATTGGTTGGACAAGTTTTTTCTCCACACTAGCCAACTGGTGACATACATGTGGACCAATTGTTAGGTAACAGATTACATGTGCATCACTACACACTGGATCTCTTTTGTGGGGGTAAAGCAAAAGATATCTACAGGTGTTGCCCTAAAGAAAGTTTTAAGAGTGTTTAAAACATTCAATAGTAGGCATGTTTGCCAACAGCTCTCCCTCTGTCTCCCTGCCCATGGAGCGGCAGGCAGGGAGACAGAGGAAACAATGCTGCAGCTCCCTCTCTGTGATATCAGTGCTGGCTCCCACAGGTGGCGGGGAGTCAGCTGGGACTGTGGGGGCCTTCAGGCTCCCTGCAGAGTCCCAAACATTATGACTGGACACCCGATGGTACCCAGGTCTCATGGCCGGTCTCCAGAAGATGGGGTCCCCAGGGCTTAGATATGACATGGGAGGAGGGGCCATGTGTCCCCTTCCCCTCAAAAAATAATAATAAAGGCATGACCCGGGGATGGGGTCCACCCGGCCCTCCTCCTAAACAAACAAAAAAATATTTAGGCCAGGCACAGTGGGATGCAGTCCCCGAGGCAGAAATCAGCCAATGTAGTGGGGCACCCTCCCAAAAAAATAAATATATTAGGCTGGGACCCCAGAGATTCGGGATCCCGGGCCAAGATCGGCCTGGGGAGGGGGAGGTCGTGCAGGGTTGGGTTGTTATAGGGGTTGGCCGCACAGTGTGGCTGCATGCCAGGCCATGCAGCCAACCCCTGCTGCGCAAGGTTAAAGACCGTGTACAGTTCAGCGTAGGGTTGAGTGGTTATAGGCATTGGTTGCAGGCTAGGGCCTGTGACAAAACCCATCTGCCCACAGCCGAAGGCCATAGCCAGTGCGAGATTGGGTTGTTATAGGGGTTGCCCTCAGAGCCTGACTGAACGACGTATGCGGTGGTGGTTGGATTAACATATAGTAATGAAAATTACTTTCTGTTAAAAAAACGTAGAATTTCACTGCATTATAATTATCTTAGGGCATGAGTTATAGTTATTTAAAATAACTATAACTGCCACATTTCTATAGTTTTCTATGAGTAAAATCAGAACCTAACTATAATGTCCCTGTATCCTTCGTTTTTTTCAGTGAATTTCTATTTTTTTAACGTAAAGTAATTTTCATTGATATGCATTATTCCAACCCAGCAGCCTATGGCCTTCAGCTGTGTGAGGCAGAGGTTGGACCCAGAGCTTTATAACCATCCAACCCTGCATCACACTCAGCTCTGGTCGTGCACAGTGGCGGTTGGCCACAGGGCCTGTCTCTGTCAGTGGATCTGTGAGTGGTTACATGAGTGTCTGAATAGGTCTGAGTAGGTGCATGAGTGTGTGAGTGGGTGAAGGAAACAATGAGTGCATGTATGATCAAATGAATTACTGTATGAATGAGCCTGTGAATTTTTTTTGGTAATTTTGTTGCATATTCCTGAATATTCAAGAATATCCTGGAATATTTGAGGATATTCAGCATATCGTGCATGGTGAAGAAAAATCATTTTAAACCCATAAATGGACTCTAAAACACCCCATATCACATCTGCTGGAGTGTAAACATCAATAATAAAAGTGTGCTACTAAAACAAAATGAATGTGTTTAAAATGTCTAATGCAGAAAAGAGTGTTTTAGAAAAACATTATAAAACATGAGCACTCCGATGGCAGCCATAAATCTAGTTCAACAATAATAATAAATAACTGTCTAAAGAAACATAACTTTGCTGGTTTATTATTAAATGTATCAAAAGACTAATAGTTTGAAAAATTATGAAATGTTTAACTCTGTATAATTTAAAATTCATTTTAAAAAGGCCTCAAGTTAGAACTGCAGCTGCAATGTTTAAACTGCTAACGTTGTGAAATGGTTTTCTAAGCATCCTATGACATGTTCTTTGCTCGCAGTCGGAAAGTTATGTTCTTATGTTGCAACATTTGTCTGGTTTCCCGAAGATAACATATACTTGTGAAACAAAGGCGTATTTAATTTCTGAATCGGCTTGATGTGTAATCTGCAACATTTGTATTTTTCTGCGGAAACTTGTGACTGCATGGAGAAAGGATGAACTAATGGTGAACACAGAAAAAGAAAAGACTACAGCAGAGAATGAGGAGTGAATTTAATTGGCTTCTGACCTAAACCACTCCATAGACTAACCAATAGAGTTTTAGCAAGTTGTTTTCTAGGAGTGTAATATAACAGAGTTAGGTGATGTAAGTTTGGAGATATTTCTTCTGTTCGTGTTTTCCTTGCAGCTCTTGGCTGTGTTGCAGATCTGCTTTTATTTCTGCTAGTGAATAATGTGCTGTGTTTTAGCTTTCTGCCACTGACAGTTCAGAGGCATTAAGCCCAAACATTACTGAACTGTTTTGTATATTGTCACTGGCCAATGAAGATGACCAGAAGATGATCCACTGATGAAGACATCACTGCCTGCTGATCCATTTAGGAGAGGTATAATCAAATGAGGAATTGTCTTTCTTGCAGATTTTTATGTTCTCTCTTTTAGAAATCCAACTGTTATTTTTGGTTAAGGCAATTGTCAGATGTTTTCCAAAATAATTTTTGTTTTCTTTTCTAATTAGAATTCTAAATTTGACTGTTTTATAAATCGATTGTAAACAATTACTCTGCAATGAATAATTGTATTCTGAATCAATCATTTATTTGCTATTGTTGTTATTCTGTACGGCGGTTCTTTGATGCCTAATGATAAATATTTTGTCTAGGTTGAGACTCTTATGAAAGCTGACTGACCAAGCTTGTGCTATTCATGTACTTTCATCATTTGGTCTTGCGTTTGATTTGCGTGATCTTAGCATTGTTAATCTAAAGGACAATAAATGTTTGAACTTTACTAAACTGGTATGGTGATTCATGGCCACATGGGTCAAGGTACGTATAAATTACTGGCTCCAATATGAAAAGTGATGTTTATTGATTTGGTTTCATTGTTGTTAACCATCTCACCACTATCTGAGTCCAACGGTCCATTTTGCCCTCTAAGGGGAATTGACGTTCAAAAGAAATATAAGGCTAAACACACCCACAATTTTGGTAGGAACAGAGGATGGTTATGTCTCAGTAAGGAGGTTGGTTATGTCTTAATAGGGGGGTTAGTTACTCAATAGGAGGTTTATTTGTCATTTAGAAAGAATTTGGAGATTTGGTTTTACCAGTGTTTGATGAAAAAATTTAAATTTGAAATTTGGTCTTGCCAATGCTTGTTTGGATGAATTGTGATTTTGTCAACACTTGTTTGAAGATGTTGTCAGCGTCCCTAGTGTCATTTGTGATTGGATTAGGATTTTGAGCTTGCACTGCTTTAGCAAATTGCAGGTGAATTGTGATGTTTGTGAGAAATAGGAAGTTTGCATACTCCAATGTAGTTTATTAGGGAGTGTGCGTATGCCAAAGTGTGTATGTAGGCAAGTCGTCATACTTCTATTGTGTGTGGCGCTTTGTGCTCAAAAATTGCCGCATGGTTGTTGATATACGGACCGTGCGTGGACTAAGACTCTGGAAGAATTGAGTATTGTACAAGTGTAGGATACACTTGGTTGTTGCTGTACCTTGTCTGTTTAGTTGGTCAATCAGGCATGGTTGACAAATAATATTCCTAGAGTGTGTGTTAAAGGGAGTGCAAGTTTGACTGATAATGGTGATTCCTCAGTGCACAAGGAGGATCTAGCATTAGTCAAGAGTAGAATTTGCTGGTCCCATTTTACTTATGAGTCAGAGGAAGCCAAAGTCAAAAGAGTAGTTGTCAGAGCTGAAAGCCGTAGTCAAAAATTCCATAAGGCCGCTGAAGTGTTTGTGTTCCTTACTTGTAGTAAGTTGGTATGTTGATTTTTCTTTAGTGCTCACTATGTTTCTCATTAGTTTTGTGAGAATTAAGGTTTGGAGTACAAGCCCAAGACTCTGTCGCCGCTGTGCGTGTGAGTGTGATGTCACTTAAGATCCGCAATGAGATAGGTCGATTGGCGAAAGGGAACCGTGAGCAGATTGGTTGAAAACTGTGTAGGGATATTGGGTGAGAGAGGCAATCAAAAAGAATTTTAGGATTGTTCTACTTCCTGTTTTGAAATTAAATTGTAGTTTTCAGCCAGATTAAAGTAAAAATTAAAATTTTCAAAACATTAAAGAGTTCACTTAAGGGAGATGCATTTATTCCAGTTAGAGTAGGAGAAACTGCCCCGTCAGAAGATATACCTGCATATCTTGTAATTGAAGAGAAAGGTATCGCAGCATGTATTTGGTTAAAACAGTGGTGCAAAATTCCAGAGAAGGAAAGGAGCTTAGCGTTTCCTGCCAGTGGAACTTTTAATATGAGAATTTTAGAGAATCTGAGAAGAGTGCTGTATGATTTTAAACCTCCTCCGAGACAGCACAATTTGAAGCTTTAGCCATTTGGTAGTTAGTGGCCAGAAAACAAGAGAAATTAAAATTTGAGAGGAGAGTGAGAAAAGTTGAGAAGACATTATTCGAGGCAAGATGAGACAATGAGCAGAATATTTGGAGAACTGAAACTTTACAGAGGATTGGAATGTTTCCTGCCGTTACACAAGAGGAGGAGAGCAGTGTCAGACAAATGTCCAAGAAGAGTCCTTACTTTTCTGAAGAAGATGAGTCAAAGTCAGATGAGGCTAGGAAATCATTAACTTATGATGATGACTCAGATGATGATGAATTTATAATGAAGTTACTGAGAAGTCATACTCCACCTTATGCAGCACAAGGGGCAAGTCCAAGTACTAGTACTGGTCTAAGTACTCCAGTACCAGTTGTAGTACCACAGAGTCAAGTACAGGTTGCAACTAGTGTTCCTACATCACAGTTACTCAAACACCTATGACTCAGGTTGAGCTACCTGTAGTTTATCTTACAATTCCTGTTGTAAGTTCGGCACCGAGCATGACAGTATCAGTGGTACAATCATCACAGATGTGCCACAAATTTATCAGAAACCAATGATGGTCCAAGTGGAGTCTACACCTAATTCAATGGCTCAAAAGAAGGTTCAGACTATACGAGATATAGGCCTGCAACAATATCGGAGTCAAATTCTTCAACGTTGTCATGTCAGAAATCAGGAGTCATTTATTAGAGAAATCAGATTGTTCAATCAAGTCCGGAAGTATTGACAGTACCTGTTACTACTTGTACTGTTGTACCAATGGTTGCCCAGGGAAATAATGAGATAATGTACAAAATATGTTTAGCTCAAATGTAGAGATGGAAAGACTCAGGGGCATATTTATGAGCCCCTAGCGTCTACTTGCACCACATTTGCATCATTTTGTTTTAATGCAAATGTGGTCTAACGAGGCCAAAAACGCTGCACCAGGCATAATGTATGCAGGGGGGCATTCCAGCCCTGGGAGGGGCTGGAAAAATGGCACAATGAAATCTATTAGACTCCTTTGTGCCATTTTTATCAACATTGTTTATGCCAGCTAAATGTAGGCATTAAACAGAGGCTCCCATTGAATACAATGGGCCTCTGGGTGCTTTGCAGGATTAGCGTCATCATTTTTTACACTAATCTTGCACATCGCCAGACTAGCGTGAAAAATTATGAAGCTAGTTACCCTAACTACCGCCATGGTGCACTGTATTATAAATATGGCACTACCGTGGTGGTGTTAGGGGGGCTCTAAGGGGTGCAAAAAAAGTGGTGCTGCATTATGGGCAGCGCCACTTTTTATAAATCTGCCCATCAATTTTACAGTAGAAATAATGTCTCCAATGAATCAGACTTTTGACAAGACAGGTCCACTGATTGATTTAAGTTATTCTAGGACTTCACATAATTTGAGAAACTCAGATTTGAATTCAAATTCATTTCTGATGACTCCTGAGACTCCATGTATTATTCAACAGGGCATACCCAATGTACAAGGTTTGACAGCTCAGCAGCTAACAAACTAGTTAGAATAAATGAGTGGAGGGAGAAATGCATTGAACCTGGCAAGATTCAAATTTGAATTGAATGAAATAATTAAAGGAACAATTGAGATAAATATGATTGACTCATATAATAAGGATGAGTTACACTTCATATGTAAAAATGTTACAAACGGAGCAGGATTGATACATCAGAAAGTGGCAGATCTTGCAGAGAAATCAGGTAGAAATTGAGAAATCAAAGATACTGAGAAGAAGTTACAGATTAGAATTTGACTAAAAAAATATTGAGAACATGAGAATACCAGAAACGAAAATTCATATTAAAGAATTAATTAAGAATATTCAAACATGGGGAGCATTAGATAAATGGGAAGGCAGATGGGTAAAGAAAAGATATCAGAAGAAAAAGGAGTCTGCAAATTCAAATGCTAATGTGCAGCAGACTGATAATCCAATAAAGATATTGCCAATAACAGAAATTCCGGGAGTAAATTATGTACATATCCCTTGGAGTAGGAGTGTTAGAAATGGATCCTTTGGTTGGCATTCAGGTTACCCCCTGTCCAAGCAATGACCCTCACTCTAGTCAAGGCAGAGGAGAAACAAACCTGGTTAACCCCCACTCAACTTCTTGGTATCTTGGCTTGAGCAGGCAGGCTTAACTCAGAAGCAATGTGTAAAGTATTTGTACCAACACGCACAGTAATAAAGTGAAAACACTACAAAATGTACACCAAACCAGTTTAGAAACATAGGCAATATTTATCTAAATCAAACAAGACCAAAATGACAAAAACCTTCAAAAGAATAAGTTTCTAACTCCATAGAAAACAATAGAAACATTGATTTTGCACCTGGTTAGCGTCAAAAGTAAAGTGAAAAGGCAGCAATGCGTCAATTCCTCCCTCGCAAGGGAGGCTGTGCATTGTTTCTTCCCAAGTCGGGTCGGCGATGCGTCACTTTTTTCCCTCGCAAGAGAGCGATCTGTTGCTTTCAGGATGGGGCACCTCAGATCCACACAGAGTGGAGTTGACTTTGATACCCAGGGACGATGCGTGGAAAATCCTGTCACATGGCGTTAGAAAACTGTGCTGGGTGGGGTGTACGTAGTAATCAGCAGCCACAAGCGGGGGTTGCGTGTCATTTCTCCAGTCACAATGCATCAATCGCCCAGCCGCGATGCAGGTGGAGCATCGATTAGAGCTGTGACACCTTATATCACTTTTCATTTATATTTTCAGCCCCTGGGAGCCTCTCTGATGACATAAAATGGTGACTGCAAGTTTCTAGTCAGGTTGTGTCCAGGCAACTACATCACCTGTTTGCACAGGCATTCATGGAAATTCACAAATTTTCATGATTTATTCATGGAGGATCCGAGTCCTTAGATATCCAAATGTATTTTCTCAAAAACTAATGAACAGATTTACTCCAGATAAGTAAAAGCGTCATCTCTGTACCGAAAGCTAGCTTTCTGCCAGATTTTGTGTCATTCTGTCTAGCGGTTAGAGCTCTAGTCATGTCTAAAGATCCTATGGATATTAAGAAGGGAAACTAATATTTTTTGCCCCCCACCTTTTTCTTGGCCCCCATTTCATGGAACACCCCCAAAACCTTCATGCCCAAGAAGAATCACTTGGGTACTTTTTTTTGGAGGCGACCGCCACTCTGGTTTTATGCCCGCTGCCCTATAATGAGTTTACCGTTGGGCCATCACGTGGCTTCAGTGTTACCGCCTGCTGGCAAAGAGGAAACTGGCCACAACATTGATGCTAGCCCATAATTGAGCCGGCGCCAATGTTACGGTGCGTCGGGTGCGACATCACCCTTCACTCTTTTTTTCAGGCAGTGAAAAGCACGACCGGGCTGTCCATGTGGGCTCCTGCACTACCCATGCCAAGTGCATGAGCAGTGCAGGGGCCGCCATGGGACCCCCGGCACCCCGTCTCTACCAGCCTTTGCATGGCAGTGGAACCGCCATACAAAAGCCGGCAGAAAGGGGACTCGTAATCACTAGGGCAGCCCACTTGCAGCGCTTCCCTGGCAGATTAAGACCATCAGCACTGCGGCTGTCAACCGGCGGCAACCCTGCAGTGCCAGCAGTCGGACCATGATGGCTCTGTCCCGGTCATAATATGGAGGCCTGACAGCAGCTTTGTCGTTGGTCTGACCTCCACCATGAGTCTGACAGTCCCAGAACTGCCAGATTTGTAATAGGAACCTAAGTGTGTGAATGGGTAAGTTAGTGGTTGTGTCAGTGTGTGACTCATTGTGTGAGTGGTTGTGTGACAGGCTCTGAGGTTTTGCCGTTGTAGTTTTCTGTGTATGTCAGTGGATGTGTCAGTGTGTAAATAGGTTTATGGGTGGGTATCTGAGAGTGAAACGATGTTTAAGTACATGTGGTACTGTATCAATGTGTATCTGATTAGATGTTTCACTCTGTAAATAGGTGTCTGAGTGGCTGTGTCAGTATGTTAGTGGGTGGTATAGTAATTATGTGGATGCGTGAGTGTGTCAATGGGTGTATGACTGTGTGGATAAGCGGCTGTGTGGTTTGGCCCTGGGTATGTTAGTGGTTTTGTGGATGTCTGAGTAGATGTGTAAGTATACAAATGGGTGTGTGAGTGGATATGTGAGTGTGTGAAAGGGATGTGAGTAGATGTGTGAGTGGCTGTGTGAGTCTGTGAGGAAACCATCTTCCTTGGCATGTTACCCCCATTTTTCACATGTATGTCAGTATGTTTTTGCCTGTCTCACTGGGATGCTGCTGGTCAGGACCCCAGTGCTCATAGTTTGTGGTCCAATATGTATGCCTGTGTAGTGCCTAACTGTGTCACTGAGGCTCTGCTAACCAGAACCTCAGTGCTTATGCTCTCTCTGCTTTTAAATGTGTCACTGTAGGCCATTGGATTCATTTACCAATTTTAATTGGCAGACTGAACCCCCCCTTATAAGTCCATAGTATATGGTACCTACGTACCCAGGGCATTGGGTTTCCAGGAGATCCATATGGGCTGCAGTATTTCTTTTGCCACCCATAGGGAGCTCAGCCAAACCCTTACACAGGACTGCCACTGCAGCCTGCGGGAAATAGTGCACACACTATTTCACAGCCATTTTCACTGCACTTAAGTAACTTATAAGTCACCTATATGTGTAACCTTCACTTGCTGAAGGTTAGGTGAAAAGTTACTAAGTGCGAGGGCACCCTTGCACTAGCAAAGGTGCTCCCACATAGTTCAGGGCCATTTCCCCGGACTTTGTGAGTGTGGTGACGCCAATACACGCGTGCACTACATGTAGGTCAATACCTATATGTAGCTTCACAATGGTAACTCCGAATATGGCCATGTAACATGTCTAAGATCATGGAATTGTCCCCCCATTCCAAATCTGGTATTGGGGAGCCAATGCCATGCATCCTGGGGGCTCCATCATGGACCCCCAGTACTGCCAAACTAGCTGTCTGAGGTTTTCACTGAGCTACAGCTGCTGCCACCTCACAGACAGGGTTCTGCCCTCCTGGGGTCTGGGCAGCCCAGTCCCAGGAAGGCAGAACAAAGCATTTCCTCTGAGAGCAGGGTGTTACACCCTCTCCCTTTGGAAATAGGTGTTACAGGCTGGGGAGGGGTAGTCTCCCCCAGCCTCTGGAAATGCTTTGAAGGGCACAGATGGTGCCCTCCTTGCATAAACCAGTCTACACTGGTTCAGGGACCCTTTCTCCCCTGCTCTGGTGGGAAACTGGACAAACAAAGGAAAGGGGGTGACCACTTCCCTGTCCATTGCCAGCCCAGGGGTGGTGCCCAGAGCTCCTCCAGTGTGTCCCAGACTTCAGCCAGCTTGCTTTGCAAGGTGTGGGGGCACTCTGGAGGGTTCTGAGTGGCCAGTGCCAGCAGTTGATGTCAAGGCCCCCTCATGATAGGTCCATACCTAATAAGGTAGCCAATCCCCCTCTCAGGGCTATTTAGGGTCTCTCCTGCGAGTTCTCTTCAGATTCTGCTTGCATGTTTCCTTCAGGAATCCTCTGCAACAACTTCAGACTCTTCTGACCTCGGATCAACCGCAGCCTGCTCCAAGAAACACTGTAACTGCAACAAAGTGTCTACAAGAGACACTTTTCTTCAGCAACCTCAGCTCCAAGTCACCAACTGCAACAGTTTCCATGGTGTACATGCTCTGGGGACTCCCTGTCTTCATCCTGCACCAGAAGAACCAAAGAAATTTCCTGTGGAGTGACGGAATCACTCCTCTGCTCCAACCAGGCACTTTCCAAGGTGATGAGAGATACCCTGGGACTCCTCTCACAATGACGAGCATGCTCCTAAGGACACGGAGGGTGGACATCATTGACATAGACTGCCCTGAGGTCCTGCTGACGCAATTTGGAGGAGGTAAGACCTTGCCTTCCCCAAGAACGACGATACCCCTGTGCATTGTGTCTTCCTTGCCTCCTGAGGCATCTGTGCACTCTTTGCAAAATGCCTTCATGCATAGCCTGGCCCAGGTCCCCTGCACTCCACCCTGCAATGCTCAACTCGCTGAGTTGTTCTCCGGTGGCATGGGACCTTCTTTTGTTGTGCTGCATCAACCACATTTTGCACATCCTTTAAACCCAAATCCTGCAGCTTCTAGGGGTGCCGGCTGGCATCCTGAGGGCTCTCTAAAGTCCTAAGAGCCCCCTCTTCCACCTCACACAAAGTTGAGGCTTCCAGGTCCCTCCTGGGTCCACCCAGTGCCATTTTGATGAAAAATTCACTTTTGCCGTAGCCAAGGCTTGTTGGTGCCTTCCAACAAGAAATCTCATCTGCAACAATCTTCACGCCGTGTGACATCTCTTGCATCATGCATGAACCAGCTGGAATCCTCCTTGGGTGCATTTCTGCAGTCTTTGACTAACCAGGTACTCTTCTTTTGCACCCTCTGCTGGGTTGGCAGTGGCTCCTGCCCTTCCTGGAACTTCTTCTGACTTCTGGACTTGGTCCCCTTAATTTGTACGTCTTCAGGTCCAATAATCCAGCAGTTGTTCTTTGCATACTTGGTTGGCTGCTGCAAAATCCCAAAAACAAGGTGAAGTGTGTCCTAAGGAAACTTGCAGTACCTTACTCCTGCTTTTCTGGGCTCTGAGGTGGGGTAATTTACTTACCTTTACTTTATTCTTACTCTCCCAGCGATTCTGCACACACTACACTTGTTTAGGGGGAATTTGTGATTCACATTCCACTTTTTTAGTATATGGTTTGTGTTGCCCCTAGACCTATTTTCTCCCATTGCATTCTATAGGAGTTCCTACTGTTTGCATTGTTCTATGACTATTTACTTGTCTAATTTTGGTGTCTAGTGTATATGTTGTGTACAATACTTGCCTCCAAAGGGAGTATTGTCTCTAAGATATTTGTGGTACTGTGTCACCCAAATAAATACATTTATTTTGGTAACACTGAGTACTCTCTTTACTTGTGTGTAAGTACTGTGTAACTATAAGTGGTATTGCATGAGCTTTGCATGTCTCCTAGTTCAGCCTAAGGTGCTCTTCTATAGCTACCTCTATCAGCCTAAGCTGCTAGAACACTACTACATTCACTAACAAGGGATAACTGGACCTTGTGTAAGGTGTAAGTACCCAAGGTACCCATTACAAACCAGGCCAGCCTCCCACAGGAAGTGGCAGAAGTGGTTCTGTTAGTATGTAGGTGGGTGTATGTGTCTATGAATGGGAGAGTGAGTGTATAATGAGTGGGTGTGTGAACAGATATGTGAGCGGGTGTTGGAGTGGCTGTATGGTTATGAAAGAATGAGCAGTACAGATTTGCGGAGTGAGTGAATATGTCAGTGTGTGAATAGGTATATCAGTGGGTGTCTGAATGTGTGATTGAGTGTGTGAATGGGTGTGTGATTTTTTAAGTGGGTTTATGTGTTTTTTAATTGTACTCTGGACTGACAAAGTAAAGTAATACACCACTGGAAGAACTACTTTGTAGCCTATATTACTCCAAAAAAAGGTGACATTCATATATATAAAAAAGAAAGAAATATACAATAATTAGTGTTAGAATTTATAAAATTATAAAATAAACATATAATTATTAACAATACATTGCTTCATTATAGCAACAAATAACTACACATTTTCATGGTGTAATGCAATGTTTCAATACGAATAAGCATTTCATTTTCCCTTTTTACTATTTTACACTTTTATGGTACAAGATAAATGATGTACTATATAAAGAATCATCCGGAAAAAAAATAATACAGACTGTTCAAAGAGCCCAAAACTGCACAACATGTCACTGAAAATAAGCAGCACTGCACATTGCACTCACTACAATTTTTTAAACAATCATTTTAGCTATACTTGCTCTACTAAACTAAAAAAAACATAATCTGAAAATGAGAACATAATCATTAGAAGTGCTACTTAAATATATATATAAGGCTCACCAGTATAGCAAAACCTTATAAAGACATCACCGTTGGTAGGCCTCATGATGTCATAATTCTTGATAATTATCTATGATAACAAGACTATTTAACTTTACAACTGTATCCCTCCTTTGAACTTTGGTTCCATGAAAAAAAAAGGATTTAGTAACTTCCAAGGTAATCTTTGCTTTAAGGTTTCTATCATTACATTCTGTCCATCCACTTTTACTTTCTAGAAGAGAGGGTAATGACCAGATCTATTAGTAACTCTTACATGAAAATGATGGCGATAGTAGCATATGTTTTCTAGAAAAATTAATTTGTCTTGCTTTAAAGTTAGTAATCTCAGTTTCCAATTTAACTCCATCTGCTCTGCATCATTGTATGATTTAAATAAAATACTTGGCACTTCTTGCTACACATAATGTTGACACAGGATCTGTTCTACAATTTAGAAATTTAGACATCCATTGTTTTGTGCAGTGTGTCTCAGCAGTCTGCCAATAGTTACACATTTGCAATCTGGTAAAGTTCAATTAATAAAACGCTCCAAATCTATTTCTATACGTATATGAGCAACCTTCACTTTCATGATTTCAAGAGTAACTAAGTCCAAATACCTTATCAAGAGATGTTTCCTTTTCTTCTAAAGCAGCAAACAGCACCATAAAAAACTCTTGAGCATCCTCTTGAGAGTTTGGAGTAAACTGTACAGATCCACTACATCTCGAATGTGTGACGCACAACATGTGTGACGTTGCAACAAAATATACAGTGCAGAATACAATGCCTTCTGTTTCTCTACAATTGCATGTACAACATAAGATAATGAATACAACACATTTAGCACATCATTAGCATAACAGGTCGCACCAGAGCGTGTTTTAATTTGATAACCAACAATATCTTCTTCATTTTCATTTTACAACTTCCATCTTCTCTTTTATTTCCTTCCTTGCAATGCCATCACTACACTGCTTAGAGACTTTCTTCTTTGGACAGGTGGAGCGAATTAAATAAACTGGACACTGTCCTAAATGAGAAGCATTAAGACTTCTTCTTAATCTGTTGTATTATTTTACACATCATGAACCTGTATTTTCTCTGTTGTCATCAAATGCAACTATCACAAACCAGACAAAATCCTAGCTTGAGACAAGGTTAAATAAGACACACCTTTCTTACATACTGTGCTACTAATATTAACAAAAGCTGCATCTATACTTAAATCTTGTGATTATGAATATTAAGAGTATATGCTAGAACAACTGTAAACTGTTTCAGTCAAACATATAAACCTTTCACAAGCAGAAAACATGCAGTAGACAGTCCAATTTTCTTTGTTGTCAATGTACATCACTCTACAGTTTTTGCATACACTTCAACAGGTCCCCAATCTTGTAGTTCTTGAAACAAGTTGTATTTGTAATGTCTTCATTGTTGGATACAGTTTATTTTTAAGATTACTTTATAGAACACTCATCTGCTTTTTTGAAAGAATATCAATTCTAATATCTTTCAGAATAACACCATAATCAATGTCAGATGTTTGTTGCATATTCCTAAACAATTATTTGTATTTAAGATTTAACCAAATATTCACATTTCCAACACTTCCCAAAGAATTCCTAGCTTCATCATGGAGCAGTGTTTCAACACAGGCTGATCTTTCACAGGTGTATTTAGCAGTAGATCGCCAAAATATGACATCATAATCCATTCTCAAAACTTCTTACAGTTTCACATGCACAAAGGTAATCAATACATTTGAGAACATGCTTACCTCATTGAAGATTTAAGGTTTAAACTTTTTGAACACTCTTTAAACGTCATGATAAGCTTCAGCGGATAACATTTTTTATTCCAGTTTGTTGTCATGCTTCACAGGCAGCATCAGAAGACAATGTAAAGCCATACCTTCTGTGCAGCCAATCCAGTGGGTGTTGTGACCATACATCATAAATTAAAGTCTGTAGTCTCCTGTAGAAAAGCTATAAGAACTTGTATTACGAAAGTTTTACCGGTACCAGGTTGAATGCTGACATACAACAGTATAGGCATAGATGTGGAGCATGCATGCTCGCTCTTGTCATGAAGCAATCCGTGCTCAACTGTAGCTTTTGCCTCCACTTATATGTCTATTTGTGCATCATTTAGTTGTGCCAGCTAAATCTGCCAAACCAAGAGGTATGTTTATGCTTGGTTTGTGCTGTGTTAGCGTCATTTATTTTGACGCTAAAACAGGGCAAACTTAACTCCACATTTATATTTTGACATTAGACCCGTCTAGCATCAAAATATAGTGGTTAGTGTCATCTTGTGGATGAGGACAACTACCTTGCACTAACTAGATGTTCCTGTTCACAATACCACACTAATCTCCTACCAGTTTATTTATCCTCCGGTGCAAAAATGAAGCACACAGAGTAGGTGGACCAAAATAATGGCTCTAAGCCTGCTTAGCAGCATTATTTAATGACTGGGTCTGACCAGACGTTAGGGGACCTGTGGACCCATTTCCATGGCTAAACACCATGAAATGGGACCACAGATGCCCACCCCAAGCCACAGAAACACCCCCACCCACACCGAAGTAACGCCAATGGATGGGGAACCCCATCCTGGGTAAGTTAATGTACGTTTTATTTTTTACTGTGCCATTGGGGGCCCCTTACATGGGGCCCCCTGATTGGCATTGGGTAACATGGCCTTGCCCAGGGGAAACTGGTCCCCTGGCCTGGCCATTAGGGTGGTGGGCATGCTTCCTATCTTTACTAAGACAGCAGTCATGTTTGGGTGGTAGTGCATCAGAAAATTATGCTAGGCTGGTTAGTGGCATATTTATTGCTGCTAATCAGCCTAGCGTTATTTCTGGCACACTATCACCTTTTCTCCTCCCACCATCCCCCTGGCTAGCAGCTTTTCTTTAGATCCTAGCCTGTCTTTTGCTCCACTGTGTGCCATTTCAGAAATATGACGCCCGGCTGGGGCTAAGATATGGCTCCAGCGGGCGCTATGGATTTGGATGCAAAACTGCGTTATCGCAGTTTTGCAGCAAAATCCATAAATATGGGCCCAAGTGTTCCTTGTCTTGCTTGCTCCATTTCAGTCCTCACCTCATTGATTGCAATAACAGCCACATTTTCAGTTCTTGCTGTCTAAGTGGATCCTGACTTTAAGAACCTACATTCCGTGTGCTTTTTTAACTCTGTTTTGCTACCCCTGAAGCAACTGTAATATTCCTGTTCAATTTCATCATTCAACATTTTCAAGTAGTTATGAAACACTGAGTGCTAAAAACTATTCTTTGCAGCATTTAAACTTTATTCATAGGTGTCAAACATTCCTAGTAATTCAGAATAGAAAAGTGCCAAGTAAAAAGCTTGTCTGCTCAGTTTTTTATGGCTAATTGGACTGCCTTTGCTATGTCACACCAAACACTCATCCAACTACTGCAAATGTTCCTACATCTACATTCTCTGTCACATTGTTTTTTATATGTGCAGTAGTGGAGTAATTTCTAGAGTTAAACATTTTCAAGGTGTGTGCCCCTTTTTGGTTAGTAAGTACCTCATAAAGACTTTGGCAGTCTTTTGGGAACATCCACATACAGGACACTTTTCCTTGCATACCTACATACTGTGTTCTCACTAAGACATCTTTGTCCATTGTGTAGCTCTGATGTGTAAATCTATCAATCCCGACTATTCGTCAGGTAACAAAAGCGAACCGCAATATCAAAATTGGAATTATCATATACCATCTGCAGTGCAATATATACCAGCCTAGTATAACAGCTCTAAACATGAAACTTTGAAATTTAGTCACTGAGTTGTATGTAAAATGAAGGTTTGCTGTGCAGCATCTGTAAATGTCATTGCAGGAAATCATGTTAGGCCACTGTCTGCATCTCATACAAATGCAAGTAAACACATCATGAACTCAACACAGGTAACCTTGCCATTGCCACCATGGAGATGATACCTGAGACTGTTAGTCCCCTTCAGGATGAGGTCCCCAGTGAGGACAACAGCTCTGGATGTCTGTACACTCACGAACAACCTGGACAATTAGTGACACCTGGTCAGTCAACGATTCTTAGCCTCACCCTGCCCACAGCAACTCATACCAACCTTGTTTCATTCACGTCACAGGCAAACATTCACCCTGATACTTGTATCCCAAGGGCAGTGTCTTCCATCCTATTTCCCCCAGTACCGGTACCTGAGTCTCCTGTTGTGACCCCAGACAATGATGGACCTGCAACTAATGGAGTGGGCACACTATGCCAGGGGCACAGGCAAATGGGGGTAGGGTTCATGGGAGGGGTACTGTGGGCAGAGGATGGGGCCTCAAAGGGACACCACTGACCAGGAAACCACACCCCAAGTCTTGGGGGCATACCAAAGTTCTCAAGGCAGGATGGGCAAAATCAGCCCAATGCTGGGGGAAAATCGAAGGCTGCAGAGGGACTACCACCAAGAAGTCATGCAGCAGTGGAAGACACACAATTCCCACATGGCTCCCATTGCAGGGGTGCTGAGGGACATAAATACCACCCTGATTTTTTTCTCCACACAACATGTGGCCCCTTTCACTAGCAATTTATAATCTGCTCCTTCAACATCTACGGCTGCTATTGGAATGGAGACCCTGCTAGCTGAAGAACCCCCGCAAACCTTGACGTCCCCCAGACATCCAGCAGGAACAGATGCCAAGACCAAACCCATTGCCAGGAAGTCAACCTCTCCTGATTATTCTTCCTTGTGGACCACAGATACACCCTGTTGACTGTTCTGTAACCTAACTCCATTTTCATATGGAACAAGGACACTGGACTTGTGTTACCAACTGGTGTAGCAGCTACCCTGATAAAATAATCCACCATGACTTCAACCATCACTGTTATGTACATATTTGTCAGTATCATGTTTACACCTTACTCTTTATATGCACAATGAAACACATTTAACCACAGGTACTGTGCATGCGTCCTTTATAATACATACATAATAGTAATGCATGCCTATTTGTTTGTGGTAACCCACCCTAGTTTCAAATAGACATTGTAATGAATATGAAATGGAGACACTTTCAACTGGAGAATCTTAGCAACAGAAATGTCACAGGACAGACGTTAAACAGGTCGAAATCCAGGTCAACATAAATGTTCAGTCAATATTGCAATCAGCACATACTGCATGACAGAGAGTACCATCAGGATGTATTCAATGCTGTCATAAAATGCATAGACACAGGATACATAAGTCAGGTTCATGGTAAACTAACTACAAAGCAGGACCTAACTGATAGCTCATCTGTATGACCTGGTATAGGCTCATCACATTACCATACCATAGTTCATGACTCATATATCCAATGGAACATACAAAGATCAGAACAGTGGAACCCAGTACTGAAAACATACACAAACATTGGTCCCATACCTGCAAGTTAATCACTCACCTATGTCAGTCTACAGTGACAATCACCTTGGACTGAAAAGTAAGAACTACATGAAAGCCAAGTACAATGGCAATCACAATTTATTCCACCTATAGTGAAGTGAGAGGTTTTGATCCAACATCAAAACATGTGCCAGTCACTCCTCCAGACACATGATACACCATGTGACATCCTTCCCCACCCCACAGGCGAAAGATGAGGAGAAACCATTTACCACCCCAGTCGTACGATCGTTTAAACATTAACCTTACATCCCACTTACACTAAACCAATATCACCAGCTATCTGTCATGTACATCTCTGATTTGAGTGAGCATAAATAAAACAAAGGCAGTCATGGAAACCTAAAAACACTTCCCATGTGTGTCCAATGGTCAACCAAGAGCATGTATAATGGTGCTGAGTGGTCGGTGATGTCCTCCTGCCTAAAGACAACACTGTATGCATCACAAAGCATACACAACATATAAACATTTACTGAAGACCACAGCCCTCCGAAAAATGTATATAAACAGTAATTGTTTGTTGTTTAAGAGTCTAATGTTCAATGTGTTTTATCTCTAAATAAAACATGACTCCTTTTGGGAGTGTTTTTTTGGAAATATTTATATTTTGGCACTTTTTCTCACCCATTCACTATTAAGGGTGATTTTTTTCGCATTCGTCGTTTCAGTTTCCTCCTACTTTGTCATGTCCTTTTGCATTCGCTAATTGTGCTTTTCAACAAATACATATACTTATTTCTTTGCAGCCTTGAAAAAGTCACTGTGAGACGAAACACGTGTTGGCTGCCATTGTAAAGAGTAACTAAGTGTGGCTGTTATTACCAAGATTGACTACAAATTATTACTCCATGGACTGGACTGAATGGGAACAATCTTACAAGGAGGACTTTCTTTATTTAAATAAATTACGAAGTTGTTACTTATGTGAATCTTGGTTGAAAATGTTATTTAGAGATAAAGTACATTGAACATTAGACACTTAAACAACAATCACTGTTTCTGCACATTTTCGGAGTTCTTTGGTCTTCAGTAAATATGTACACCTCTCATGTTTGTCAGATGTTCCCAGCTGCTTCTGACACGGTATTCCTCACGGCAAAGTTGCAGAGCCAAACAGGTCCCAGGCAAATCTGTGAGTGAAAGGGAAGGAGGATAGGACATTGCACATAACACACCTCAGATCTGTGAATCCAGTACCAGAAGTGTAACTTAGCATCTGCTACAACAAGATATGTGACTTCAAACGAATCTTTCCTGTACACAATACAAACTTTCAGCCTGCATTTACGATTGGAGCTACTTACACCCTCACAGAAGAAGCAAGTGAGGATGTCTGATGCCAATAATAAACATCTGGTTGCATACAAACAACTGTACAATAGGTCTATTTCACATATCTGTGTGTCATTTGAAGAACTGATTGATGAGATTGTTCCTAGAGTCACCTGCTCCCTGTTCCTCTGGCTCTTCATCACTTGCATTTCAGTATTACCAACTACAGCTTCATTTGCTTCCCCCTCATCTGCTATCAATGGTATCTGACGTCTCAGAGCTCGATTGGGGCACATGCAGCAGGCAACTATTATCTGACATACCTTATGGGGCGAGTAGAGGAGGGCACCTCCAGTTAAGTATAGGTGCCTAATCTTGCCTGTAAGAGCCCAAATGTCCACTCAACTATACATTGTGTCCTCCCTTGGGCCTCACTGCAGCGGACTTCCCCTGGCGTGGTTAGGTACCTCACTGGTGTCAACAGCCAAGGCATGCTTGGATAGCCAGAGTCACCTGTTAACACCATGTGAAAACAACACAAACATGTATGTCGGAGATGCTATAATGTGATGGCAGGAGATATAAATCACAAATACACAGTTCCATGGTAACTTACCAACCAGCCAGACCCTCTCTGTGTAGAGTTGTGTCATTAGCAGCGGGATATTGCTGTTTTGCATGATGAATGAATCATGCACAGATCCAAGACACTTGGCTATGACTTGTGAAATGTACTGGTCTACCAAACACACCACCTGAACGTTACTTGAGTGATAGTTCTTCCTGTTCATATACGCCTGTTCATTTGCATTGGGAAGGACCAAGGCTACATGTGTGCCATCAATGGCTCCTACCACATGTTGAATGTGTCCCAGCTCATAAAAGTTTGACTTCACATAGGCCAAATCCTCTCTGTGGGGAAACCTGATGCAGCTGTCCAGATGTTTCAACAATGCACACAGTACATCCTTCAAAACCAGACTGAACATGGGCTCACACATCCCTGTTGTAAGAGCCACTGTATTCTGGAAGGACCCTGAGGCCAAGAAGTGTAGCACTGACAAAACTTGAACAATAGGAGGCAAGCTATAGGGATTGTGAATGGCAGGGATCAGACCTGGTCCAACTGATCCCATAGATCCATGATGGTAAGATGATTCAGACGATAGGTCTGTATGACATGCCTTTCTTCCATGGTGTGCAGGTCTACCAGTAGTCAATACACTGGTGGTTGTCTTACTCTCCTCATGGCAGGATAACTAGGTAAAAAAGTAAACATAGTATGAGAAATGCAGAATGCATACATCTAATGCAGCTATTTAGATTCTTCACACCTAACAGCTGTTTAGGGCTTCTACTATATGTGACATTTATAGTACAGCACATAGCTATGTAGCATAATAGACCCTCCTTGCTGCACATAGCCAAATAGTACAATGGGATAGTACTTTTGTAACTACTGAAACAGTCAATGTGTGAAAGACATAGCACTTATACATACATTGCACATCAATCAGGATTTATTTGTTGCATTTCAACAAATAGTAACATCTGAGTAGCTGTACAGAGCTATCACCACATGTCCTCACACAGCACAGCTTATCTTGAACATATGCACAAAATGTCACCCAAACTGGAGAGAAGTATGTACACATGTTCAGCAATAAAGGGGTAAGGTATATGATGCAGATTTGGAAACAGCACCATACATGACATGTGCTCAAAATGGCAGGCTCCTGACCTACTGTACTGGACAGGTGGAAGTGACATAAGTCCACCAGCAGAAGTTGTCATGGGGGTAGGCGGACACAGCTGTGGTATAACTTGCCATTGGAAGACTTTGCTGCCTTTGGTGGAGTAGGGCCAACAGCAATGTCGCCAGCAGTGACCGTCATGTACTTGGCAGTCATGACCACCATCTTCTGCTGTATTCCTCACTTGACTACTGACAATGCTGCCAGTAAGACCTCCACTATCTTCTGTGTACTGCCTCTGGAAGCTACCATGCAACGTTCTGCAGGAGATAGGGCCCCAGCCTTCACCCCAGAAGAGCTTAACAAGCTAGTGGAGGAGGTCCTACCCCTGTATGAACAGCTATATGGAGCATCGGAGGAGCAGGTGAGTCCAATGTTATAGCAGTGTGTGATAGGTGTTGTGTCATACGGTGTACCGTTGATGTGAATTTGTCAAGGTGTCAATGCATGCAGATGGTATATTGTGTAGCATGTGAGCTGAGAGGACTGTTATGTGTGCCATCTTGATGTGACTGATGTGTACTGCCCACTCCTATTGGTATGGTGCATGTGGACATGACTTTCTTCTTTTGTCTGTGTTATCCATGCAGGTCAATGCCCGTCATAAGAAGGGGATTTGGTGTGCCATCTCCAAGCAAGTGCAGACCCTGAGGGTCCACAACCGGTGGAGCACCCTTTGTAGAAAGCTGTGGGGAGGACCTGAGATGCTGGGCCCAGAAGACTGCTGAGGGCCAGCAGGGGATGTGCTCCCAACAAGGGAGGGATGCCCCTTAGACCCTGACCCCCATAATGGCCCGCATTTTGGCAGTGGCCTACCATGAGATAGATTGGCGTTTGAGGGCTGCACAAGTGGGTAATATACTTTACTCTGTTAGTTTGATGTATGCTGTCTCAGAATAGCTGCAGTGACAATGGAGTAGGTGTTATAGGTATGTTGACTGATCGAAATACATAGTAATCCAGTTGAATTTTTTTAATTTATTGATCTTTCCTTTGTGTTGTGTATGGTAACATGTAGATCATCGGTGTCCAGCAATATGTATGTCTGCATGTGGAGATCACATGTGACTGAGCCAAATGTGTTACTGTATCCAGCTATATACATGCCAGTAAGGTGTAGTATTATTCCATCCATCTAGTGTTACCAGGCCCAATAATCCTTTTGCTATTTCATGTACCTCTAAGGTGTAATACCTCTCCTATTACAATAGATCAGCTCTATGTGCAACTTTGGCCCTGAACTATAAGTTACTAGATCAAGTTATCCAGTGTCCAGAAACAGTTGTATGCTTCATTTGAGGCAGGCATCCCATTCAGGCAATTGGTATGGCCAATCTAAAAGTGTCCATATGTGATTTGAGGAGGTGTCCCCATAGTCAACTCAATATCATACAATGGGGGTGTAGACTTTGTAACAGATGGACATCCAATGTTGTGTGTAGCCCTTTACATTTCTTTCTGTTATAATGACATGTGGACATATAAATTGTGTCCCACATTCGTTGTTGTAGACAAGGTAAATGACTAGGTAGTATTAACCTTATACAATATGTTCATGTTGTGTTTTAGCCCTTTACATTTCTTGTTATTACAATGACATATGGACATATAAATTGTGTCCCACGTTCTTTGTTGTAGACACGGTAAGTGACTATGCAGTATCACCCTTGTACAATATGCTTTGTCCATGCTAGATATGGCAATGCCATACCTATAAGAGTGCTAAATATGACATTACCTACCTACATCATGTATCAAGATACTTGGTGGATGATACTGCATAGTGGGCTGATCACTGATACACTTTCTTTGGATGATGTGCCCTGTTCGGACATGTTTTGGTCTTGACTCTTTTCTTTTGAGCCAGATATATATGTTTTGCTGTACTTCCATGCCTCTTACACATGTGTTTGTAGTGGGATATGTAGTCAGTTACATAGTAGTTGTGTAGGTGCGTATGTCAATCATGTGTACATAGCATTTCAGTGGGGTAAGTGTAATGTCAGTTGTTAGAAATGGGGTACCTAGTTGTTAGTCGGTTTGCACCCTGTCCAAGTAGGGACGCTCACTCTAGTCAGGATAATGGAGATACCCGGATGGCATTGGGGCTGTGGTGTGAAGCGAGATGATACAACATGCGGTACCCACAGGTCACGGTGCAGGCAGCAGCTCGGTAATAGTGTCCAGCAGCCTCAGTGAGATCAGGGCTGCGGTGTGAAGTGCGGCTGTGCGACATGAGGGTCACCCATCACGGTGCAGGTAGTGTCGTCGGTAAGCCTAGGCCAGAGTGTGGGACGGGATGGTGCATTGTGACCCTCATGAACGGTGTCCCCAGGCCACAGGTATGCCTGGTGAGATACTGGAGTTGATGGTGCTGGCATCGGTGGACCAGGGCTGCGGTTCAGGACGGAATTGTGCTTTGGGTACATCACAAGCGTTGTCCACAGGCCACAGTGCAGAGAGCAGCACCGGTGTCAGCAGGAGCGGTGTCATCGGGGATGCCCAGTCTGCAGTGTGAGAAGCAATGCTGGAGTGAGGGGCACAGAGGTCGAGGTGCGAGCAGCAGCTCGGTGAAGTCATCTGATGACGTCATTGGTGAGACCAGGGTCGCGGTACGAAGAGGTGCAGTGTGGCTCCGTGTGGCATCAGCAGGTCACAGTGCTGGCCAGTGGCATTGTTGGCAGTGCTGCAGTGGTTTCTCCTCTGGAACACCATAAAACACACAGCTCCGAGTGCTGCAGGTCAAGGAAACTGAAATCTTTGGTGTCCCTGAGACATCTAAAAGGAGGCAAACTGTACTTCAAGCCCTTGGAGAACTTTCTCAAGCAGGGCACACAGCAAAGTTCACATTTTGCACTATTTTCAGGCAGAACAGCAACTGCAGGCCAGTCCAGCAAAGCAACACAGCAAAAGGACAGTACTTCTCCTTCAGCTCTTCTCCGGGGCAGAGGTTCCTCTTCATTCCAGAAAGATTCTAAAAGTATGGGGTTTGGGGTCCAATACTTATACCCCTTTCTGCCTTTGAAGTTGGCAAACTTCAAACCAAAATCTCAAGTGTTCGCAAGATTCTTCCTTGTCCAGGCCAGGCCCCAGACACACACCAGGGGGTTGGAGACTGCATTGTGTGAGGGCAGGCACAGTCCTTTGAGGTGCAAGCGACCACTCCTCCCTCCACTGTAGCTCAGATGGCTCATCAGGATATGCAGGCTATACCTCAGCTTCTTTTGTGTAACTGTCTAGAGGAGAGCTGTAAACAGCCTAACTGTCAAACTGACCCAGACGGGGAATCCACAAATAGGCAGAGTCACAGAATGGTTTAAGCAAGAAAATGCCTACTTTCTAAAAGTTGCATTTTCAAACTCACAATCCAAAAACCAACTTCACTAAAAGATGTATTTTTAAATTGTGAGTTCAGAAACACCAAACGCCACATTTCTATCTGCTCTTCATGCGAACTTTAAAAGTATTTAAAGGCAGGCCCCATGTTAACCTATAAGAGAGATAGGCCTTGCAACAGTGAAACCTGAATTTGGCAGTATTTCACTGTTGGGACCTGTAAAACATACCAGTGCATGTCCCACCTTTTAAATGCACTGCACCCTACCCAAAGGCCTACCTTAGGGATGCCTTGCATGTATCAAAAGGGAAAGTTTGGGCCTAGCAAGTGGGTACACTTGCCAGGTCGAACTGGCAGTTTAAAACTGCACACACAGACACTGCAGTGGCAGGTATAAGCCATGTTTACAGGGCTACTTAAGTGGGTGGCACAATCAATGCTTCAGGCCCACTAGTAGCATTTGATTTACAGGCCGTGGGCACCTCTAGTGCACTTCACTCAGGACTTACTAGTAAATCAAATATACCAATCAAGGATAAATCAATCAACAGTACAATTTACATAGATAGCACTTGCACTTTAGCAGTGATCAGCAGTGGTAAAGGGCGTAGAGACAATAAACCAGCAAAAACAGAGTCTAGTAAACCATAGAAAACTGGAGGTCAGAAGACAAAGAGACAGGGGAGACATGCCAAAAAGCGGCCAGTACTTTTCTTGTGGGTAGCACATGTCAGGTCTGCTGTAAGTTAAGTCTGTGTACAAATGTTATGATGTAGTGGCTCAGATTCAGCATGTCAGGTAAAATAGATTGTGTCCTAATAAGATTTGTCGGAATCTCCATGGTTGGTAGTTGTAACTATGCTCTCTGTGAATGTCTGTGGACGTATCATGGGTGCTAGGTAGCCCGCAGTTCTAGTACATGGAACCATGGTGTATTTTGCAATGTCTGTGAAGAGTGACTGGAGTAAATCCTGTCAGATTTGGCAAATGTATTGACATTGCTATATGGAATATCTACTTGTGATGGATACTGTAAGGGCCTGCCACATGTTGTGTATACATCAGTGTATGTGGCCATTGTGTTTGGTATTTGCACAAGAATCAGCTACAAATGTGAATTGAAGGCTAGGTGTTGTCTTGTATGGTATAAGAAATGACATTCCTTGAATGAAACATACATTTTGGTGATTGACTAGGCTGGTGTGTAGTCTGAGTTGGCATGCTATGGAGTTGTCTGTCAACTGCATTACCTTTGACTGATAAATTGAAGGACAGTGATGTGCTATAAGGTGATGAGACATATGCTTTGGCTAGGGCATGATGTCCATGCTGCCTTTGAGTTACAGGTGAATTGATGGAATGCTATAGTGCTGTTCAAATACTTGACTTATGATTTTGGTGGCCAATTGACAATTGGGTTAGTTTGATTGACAATATTTGGATATGATGTGGGATCTGAGTGTTTTAAATTTCAACTTCCCTGTCGGGAGATGTTCCTTCAAGTTGTGCATGTTATAATATGTGTATGTGAAGGATGTGATGACCCTCTCTCTCTCCTCTCTCCCTCCCTCTCTCTCTCTGTGCATCAGCCTCAGTAGGTGAAGAAGACAGGGCACAAGTGAATCGGGGTGCTAAAGACCACAGGACCGAGAATGCTGAGACCACCAACAGCGAGAGACTCCGTGGCCTGGAGAGCGAGGGGAGTTACCTGGGGTGACAGGATCGACATCATCATCCTTGGAATACTCCTCTGGTGGCCATTCCCTGGTGGTGGCAGACCCTTCTGGGACCACCTCAGACCATCTCTGCCCGCCCATCCCCTTTCTACCACCACCCTCCCTGTAGCTCTCCACCTAGTTGGCCCTGCCTACTCACCCTAGAGAGTGGATGTTTCTTTTGGTGCAGGCACCTCTGCCCCTGCCACTGTCAGTCCTGCGGCCCTCAGTGAGGAGGCTATTGACCTCCTGAGGCTGATATCTGTGGGTCAATCGACCATCGCAAATGCCATCCAGAGACTTGCAACTCAAGTACAACAGAGTAATGTGTTCCTGGAGGGCATTCACAGAGCACTGGCTGACCTACAGAGATCCTTTCAGGCTCTGGACACCACACTGATGGCAGCCAGTTACCTTATGTCTTCCATCCCCCCTCCACCTTCCTCTTCCCAATCCCAGACCCTTTTCCCCTTCCAGGCCAAAGCACACAGACAGACAAGCAGGTATCCACTTCAACCTCCAAGGGTAGCACAGATAAACACAAGCACCACAGGACAAAACAAAAGCATGCACACAAGCAACATCCACCTGCAGACAGTTCAAATGTCATTACCTGCCCTGATACCCCACCACCCCCACCATCACAGACACCATGCCAGACACACCTGCAAACAACACACCAGCATTCACAGATCCAGAAACGACACATATCTTCCTCACAGACATCACAAGAGCAGACCCTCAGACATTCACCCCAGTCACCACATCCACAGACACCACAGCCACACACACAACTACATGCAGCACATCCAGCATACCCATGGTCACCACCCCAACAGACTGTTACCCATCCACCACAGCATCTCCCAGCACCTTCACCCCTCCTTCAAAGACACATAAAGGCCCACACTCACCCACCCAACAGACATCTACCACCCACAAGCATTCCTTGCACACACTTGCACCCAAGGCATCCACAACTGCACCTCTTACAACCACTCCATCCCCCTCCACTCCCAAGCCCTTTTGCCATGACTGACCCTTTATGTCAAAGAAAGCTTTCCTCTCGGAATTGTCCCTTTTCCCTACTTTTCTCCCACCCCGTGATAACCATAAATGGTCTGTGTCCCTCCCCAAGTCCAGCCCTTCCAACTCTCAGACCTCCCCTGCCCCACTCTTAGTACCCATGCCCCTGCCTCGCCAAGAAGTCAATCCCTCCCAAAATTGCCTATGTCTCTCCAATACCTCGACCTAACCCCCCTCCCAAACCTAAACCCAAAGACCCCCCTCCCAATCCTAAAACCAAGCCACCCTCCTGCCCCCCCATCCCTGATGTGCCTGCCTGCCCCCTTGAGTCATGTTGGGGGCAGGGCACAAACATGTGCTTTGAGTGCATGTTGCACACAATATTGTTGGACTGGCCTTTTGCCTTGGATATTCAATTTTTTTATGATTTTTTAATATATATCTATTAAGGACCAATATGTTCTTGGTTTCTACCTCAGATCTTTGTCCTGCATTTCTTATCTTAGGGCAGTTTTGGTATTGGTTGACATTGTTTGTGTGTGTGCATTTGTTTGTCTGTGCTGGTTGTCATAGCTATTATGTTTGGGCAGCATGTGCGGTTGTGTGCATTGCATTTGTACACCAGTGATGGGTGTTGTGTGATGGAAATGTATGTTGTGGACATGTTATAATGCTAGTATTGTGTGGTGTTTGTGTTGACGTGTTAGTTGCAGTGTTGTGTGCCTTTGTGTGCTTGGACTATGCGCGTGATGTGTGTGGAGAATGGTATGTCAGGCACATTGTGTAGTGTGTTTGTGGAGTATGTCTTGTACTGCCTTTTTTGAATGTGTGGTTGTGTGTTCATTCTCTGGTGGTGGTGCTGGGCATTGTATGTATGATTTGTCAAAGGGGTACTCTCT
Organism: Pleurodeles waltl; assembly: GCF_031143425.1. Lineage (NCBI taxonomy): Eukaryota > Metazoa > Chordata > Amphibia > Caudata > Salamandridae > Pleurodeles > Pleurodeles waltl. The sequence goes on from NC_090437.1 coordinate 1,065,937,936, forward strand.
ATTGTGTGTTTTTGACAATGTTTTGATGATGTAGTGATTGTGGTGTAGTTGTGTTGTTTGGTGGTGTTGTGTGTTTTTGTGCATGACTGTGCTGGTGCTGTCTAACTGGGGGTGGGGGGGTGTTTTCAATGTGTGTGTGTGTGTGTGCATACCGTGTGTACTGTGTATGTGCAGGTGTGCATGTGGCTGTGTATGAGTGTATGTGTCAGTATGGGGTTACGTGTAAGTGTCGCCCTCGACACCTGTTCCCGTTTGTTATGTTATGTGTACGTACGTACCTTGATAATTTACAACAGATAAGGTAGCTGTGTATACTCACAATTACTGTCATCGTCGTTGCTGATTCCGAAGTCGTTGGGTGAGCAGGAGCAGCAGGAAACGTGAAGTTCTGGTTCCATGGCAGATTTGGATGAGTATGGCTCCCTGAAGGTGAGTTTCTCCTTTTCCACAGTTGGTTTCCGCCAGAGTTTCTGTGGTGGTGCGACCGCAGTGGAAACCTTGGAGGTGTGCAACCTTGCGATCTGTCCGACAGAAACATGGTCTCCATCGGCCTGCAGGTGGCACCGTCGTCTGTGGTCGTACTGCCAACAGGCTAGTGGAGAAGACTGTTAAATTATGACTGTGGCGGTTCTACCAACAGAATACAGCCAAACAACCACCAGCACCACCACAGCGGTCATGCCTCCATTCCACTGACTGTCACAGATGTATCTGAAGCACGCTCTGCAAATGAGGACATCCACCAAAACATCCAGGAGGAGCAGATGCCAAGACTTCAAACACTGTCAGGAAGTGATCATCTATTCATCAATTCCTCCTGTGTGTCACAGATACACCTGTTGACTGTCTTAAAACCACTCTCCAATTTTCAATGGTACAAGGACACTGGACGTGAGACTCCAAATATTGCAGCAGCTACCCTGATGATTACATCCACCATGACTGAACCCTTCATTGTGTGCACTGCATGATTTGATTCCAGTCATTTCCCTGTCCATTTGTTAATAAACACAACTAAATCACACATCAAGTTCGGACTCATTGCTCAGCTATGGTGAACAGTTCATAATCAATTGCTTTGCTTACACATAATTTAGACCTTTGTACCAATTCTGTTAAACCCCATCTCACATGCTCTGTACATTCTGGCTTTGATCAATGTACAATGATACAAATGGAAATGGACACACTCCTATTCCAATTTATTGCACCTTTTTGCACATAGGTTGACAATATGCCAAAGATCACACAGTGCAGTACAGCTACACAATTCAAAGCTTCATCATAAGTGTTAAAAACAAGCAAACCACAGACTAATGAAGTTAGGGACATGTCAGTCTATGGCTATACATTTGGCAAACAGATTGGTTCAATGTGTCTTCAGCTAATGCTTTATCACATACCCAAACTATACCTCTGAAATTATCATATCCCATACTACAGACAGAGGTCACTACAACTGTTCCCAGTCATGGAACCTTCCATTTACCATGAACAGGTACCTATAGGCATGCTACTCTCCTATGTCAGTACAGTACAGTGGCCTACAATGAAGAAACACAGTGACAGCAGTGATGGCAGTTAAACAGTATTATTGGCATATCAATAAGAAGGTTGATGTTATAAATTGCGCAGGATGGCCTGTGTCAGAGACACAAGAACACACACATGACACCATTGGACCCAGATAGCATGGCACACAGGTCTATTGTGTGGAACAGGACATAACCATCCTACTGTCCTGACAATCTGGGCTTGGAACTTAGACACCACCAAAATGATGCCATACACCACCTGGATCTATTCATGTTTATATCGCATGTCAGACCTGCAAATCCTACCTGCCTGTGACACAATTCAGAACTGACCTCATGAGCATGATCCTGTGAAGTAATCTGCAAGGAAAAAAATGTATACAAGTGGTTTAGGGCCAGTAGCAAGCTCCTTAACTAAACCTGGGTACACTTTATTGATTTTTCCAGTAAGGCACTGAATGGCTGGGTGCGGGGCAGTAAAGTAAATGATTACAAGGGTTTGTAAAATTTGATCCAGAGAAAGCATATGCTCAGCATTTGTTTTACAGAGTTGTGCCTTCACCTAGTTGACAGTAAGCTGACTGATCCCAGGAAGCTTGCTGAGGAGGTGGACCTCTGCGCTATCACCAGAGTGTCCAAAAAGGAATCTGGGGGGGACACCCACAAAGGTTGTCAGGGTCCTCAACAGAAGAAAGTGGGGGGAGAAAAACTGAAAAATAAGGAGTTTTCAAAAGGCCCCTAAAATAATTCTCAAGGGAAAAGTTGTAAACAGTCCCAGTCTGAGTCTAAAACAAAAGGGTTCTTTGACTCTAAGACAGGGATGTTTGTACCCCAATATATAGAGTGCACTACGTATGGTCACTCTAAGGGTGACTCCAAATGTCCAGAGAGGGCACAGACCCCCACTGGAGGGCAAATGCCTGGGTTGGCTAGTGTAGTGCTCAGGGATGAGGTAGTCCCAGTTAGTTTTGGGCAACAGACAGAGGTAACCCTAGTGTCCCTGGGGGATGCAGAAATTGTGCCAAAAGGCCACATGCCTGCCAGTATTTCCAAGTATAGGCAGTGGGTCACCATTAATGGGCAATGGGTGGAGGCTCTGCGTGACACAGGAGCCAGCATGACCACTGTCAGGGGTCAGATTGTGTCACCAGAGCAGGTCCTACCGAAAACATTCTGCCAAGTCATAGTCACTGACAATCGTGAGAGCCACCTATCGGTAACACTGTTTCCCTTTGAGTGGGAGGGGGATCTCTGTTACTGTGAAAGTAGCTATGAGTCCTGCCATGCCTGCAGATTGTCTGTTAGGCAATGACCTTGAGCACACTACCTGGAAGGAGGTAGAGCTAAGGTATTACTTGGAGATGATGGGATTGCCTGAGTGGGTCTTCATGAAGACAAGGTCCACGGCTGCCCGGGAGGGGAGTCAAGGACGTCTGGAGTGTGCAAGAATGGGCCAGACCACTGCCAAGGAGAGGGGCAAGGGTGCAGGAAACCGGTCCCAGAAGTTCCTGTGGTAGTTAATGAGGTCCCTGAGGAGAGGCTCCTGAGCCAACCAGGGGGGACATTGCTGTCTGGCAAGCTGAGGGTGGGCTAACTAGGAAATAATTCTGCAAGGCTCAGAAAGAGTGTCCGACTCTTGAGGGCAGGAGGCAACAGGCCTCAGCCCAAGCAGCAGGTGAAGCCTCTGGTGATCACCTTATCTGTTGGGAGAATAATCTCCTTTATAGTGAGCCTAAGGTACCGAAGGCTGGGGCAGCATGTGTGCTGCTGGTCCCCCAGTGTTACCGGGCCTTCCTACTGGGCCTGGCTCATGACATATCCCTGGAGGGACATTTGGGGCAAGACCTTTGCCAGGCTTGTCACACACTTTTATTGGCCCCAAATGTGGACAACCTCATATGCATTCCGAAGGTCCTGTCCCACCTGCCAGGTTAGTGGGAAGACAGGGAAAAGGCTTAAGTCCCACTCCAATCATTGGAAGCCCCTTTGAAAGGGTTGGTATCAATGTCATGGGTCCATTGGACCACAAAACTGCACTAGGCAGCAGGTTTATCCTGGTTTTGGTGGACCATTCCGCCGGTAGTGACCAGAACTCTGATGAGGATTTTTAGCCGTGTGGGATGCCCAAAGAAGATTCTGTCTGACAGAGGCACAAACTTCATGTCTGCATACATGAAGTCCATGTGGGGTGACCTACAAGTTCACCACACTCTATCTTCCTCGATCCAATGGTCTTGTGGAGAGATTCAACAAGATCTTGAAAGGCATGATCACAGGCCTCCCTGAGGCCATGAGGCATAAACGGGACATCCTCTTGCCATGCCTTCTCTTTGCTTATAGAGAGGTACCCCAGAAGGGGGTAGGGTTCGGTCCCTTTGAGCTTCTCTATGAGTATCCTGTCAGCAGACCCCTAAACATTGTCAAAGAAGGGTGAGAGAAAGCTCCCAAGAACCCCCCAAAGATGAAATCAGCAACATGTTGGCCCTCCACAACCAGATGTAACACTTCTAGAAAAAGGCCAAGAGCAACCTCGATGCCAGTCAAGAGGTTGTGAAACACTGGTACGACCAGAAGACCACCCTGGTGGAGTTTCAGCCTAGAGACAAAGTTTGGGTGATGGAGCCAATAGAGGCTTGAGCTCTCCAGGACTTACTTAGTGGATCTCCAGTTCCCTAGGAACCCCCTAAGGGTGCTCCATGGAAACCGACTGAAGCCTCATTTTGAGAGGATTGAGGTCAACATGCTTCTGGTGACAGATGAGGGTGTGGAGGAGGAGAGTGAACCTCTCCCCGACCTCCCTTTCTGCCCAAGAAGGTGATCGGTCAGTGGAGGGTGTAAATCTCCCTGGAGCAGTACTCCTCCCTGTTTTCCTTCACCCCTGGACTTACACACTTGTGTGTCCATGATATTGACACAGGACCCTGTAAAGAATAACATTTACAGGTTGTCAGACGGGGTGAAGGCCAGCATTAAGGAGGATGTTGTCAAGACGCTGGCTCTAGGGGTATTTGAGAAATCCAGCAGCCCTTGGTCCGGCCCTGTGGTGCTGATACCAAAGGCTGCCGCATCTGATGCCAAGCCAGAACTTGGGTTCTGCATGGACTACCTGGGTCTCAATTCTGTCACTAAAATTGACGTTCACCCCATTCCTGGGCTGATGAGCTCGTAGACAGTCTAGGTGGTGCCAAATTCCTCAGTACTTTTGATCTCACATCAGGGTACTGGCAGATCGGCTTGACAGAGGGGGCCAAGGAGAGATCTGCTTTTTCAACTCCTGAAGGGCATTACCAGTTCAGAGTGATACCCTTTGGCTTGAAAAATGCCTCCGCTACCTTCCAGGGGTTGGTTAACCTGGTCCTGGCTGGTAAGAATGTGTTCTGTGCTGCCTATCTAGACGACATTGCTGCCTACAGTTCCAGCTGGGAGGAACACCTGTTCCACCTCCAAGAGGTGCTCCAGGATCTCCAACAGGCAGGCCTGACAATCAAGGCCAGTAAGTGCCAGATTGAGCAGGGTTCCGCGATGTACTTGGGGCACCTAGTAGGTGGTGGCAAGGTGCAGCCCCTTCAGGCCAAGATTCAGACAATCACGGCCTGGCTACCACCTAGAACTCAAACAGAAGTGAGAGCCTTTCTAGTCCTCACTGGGTGCTACCATAGGTTTTGTAAGGGTTATGGCACCATGGTGGCCCCCTTAACAGAACTAACTTCCCAAAAACAACCTAGGTTAGTAAATTGGACAGAGGCTTGTCAGAAAGCCTTTGACTCCTTAAAGGAAGCCATGTGAACTGTACCTGTGTTCAGTGCCCCTGACCATCAGACATAAGATACTGACACACATCACACATGTGACTTAACAACCAGCCAGGCCCTCTCTGTGTACTGTTGTGTCCTCAGCAGTGGGATATTGCTGTTCCACAAGATTAAGGCATCATGAACTGAACCAGGGTACTTTGAAAATACTTGGGAAATGTAGAGGTCCACCAAACAGACTACTTGGACATTACTGGAGTGAAAATGTTTCAAATACACCTGTTCATTGCCTTTTCGGGGAACCAATGTTACATGGGTACCATCAATAGCTGCCAACATATGTGGGATGAGTGCCAAAGCAGAAATATCAGCCTTCACATGACCCAAATATTCACATTTTGGAAATCGAATGTAGTTGGTCAAGTATTTTAACAGTGCTGGGAGGACATCCTTCAAGACCAAACTGAACATAGGCAGTGATAACCCTGCTGTTAGGGCCGCTGCATTTTGAATCAATCCTGTGGCCAGGAAGTGCAGCACTGACATGACTTGTACAATGGATGGAATGATATTTGGATGACATATGGCAGGCATCAGATCTGGCTTCAAATGACAACAGAAATTCATGACTGTCTGCCTATCCAGGCGGTAGATCTTGATTACATGTCGAGCCTTCATGGTCTGCAGGTTTGCTAGTGGACAGTACACTGGAGGTTGTCTGACCCTTATTATTCCATGGTAACTAGATGAAGGTAGATAAGAAGGTATGTCTATCAGTCATTGTGTCCATTGTAAGTATGAAAATACATGTGTTGCACATAATGCTTGGATATACCATATACAAATATTATACATGGTACACAGAACATAATTAGGGAAACAATGGCTGCTTGTTGCAATGCCATCCCCTTACATCAATTATGACTTAGAACTGGATACACGTGTCACTGAAAGTCCATGTGATAATGACATGCTTACCATGTCTCACATATAATGACCACAGCTGCCATATATCAAATTGCCATGAGGGTGCAGAGTATGCTACTCACATATCATCAATGTTACAGCATGTCTATGAATTTAGATTTTAATACATGGTTGCTCAAAGCCAGGACTGAAAACATTGTCATTTAAAGTTTCTGACCTCGTGACACATCTTTAAATAAACTTTTCTGACCCTTTTCTGACCCTTTAAGTACATTAAAATGGCAACTGCCTGACCTACTGTACTGTACATTAGGAAATGACCTACATCCACTGGTGGAAGTTGTCGTGGTGGTAGGCAGATACTACCATGGTTGACATTGCCATTGGAACACATTGCTGCCTTTGGCGGTCTTGGGCCAATGGCGATGTCTGCTGGCGGTGACGGTCTCTTACATGGCGGACTTGGCCACCATTTCATACTTCAACTCTCACTTGACTCCTGACACTGCTGCCAGCAAGACCTTCACGACCTAAGTTGCTGTGTACTGCCTCTGGGAGAAATCATGGCATGTCCTACAGGTGATAGCCTTCTCACCCAAGGATCTGGAGAAGCTGATGGAGGAGGTCCTACCCCTGTATGAATAGCTCTGTGGTGTACCAGAGGAGCAGCTAAGTACACCATGTGCACAAATATGTCATTAGCACAACTACATTTTGTCATACTAAGCAAAGGCTGATGGACAATGTTACTGATTGTGTCCTAAAGGTCTCTAGGGTGCAACATTTGTGATAGAATAGAATGAGTTCCTGGTCATGTATTTATGTTTGGTGACAGATATTGAGTTCTGAGACATTGTGGAGAGTATTTGATGTATGTTCCCTGAGCCACCTTGTAACTGTTGCACAAGGTTAGCGGAGTTGGCATACCAGAATCCTCCTGAAATACCATATTTGAATATGTGTTTGATGTCTGGTCATATGTGATGACATGAAAGCTGCTGCTAGAGATGCATGTCATGCCTCTGTCCACCTCACATATAGCCTGTCTGCAAATGCGTGTATATCTGTGGAGGGGATGTTCAAAACAGTCTGTGTTTGGCTAGTTGTACTAAATAGCTAGTAACGCTGGCTGATTTATAATGAGTCATGTGAGTATTGCATTCTTTTTTTTCCCAATGTTATCCATGTAGGGCAGAGCCCATCAGAAGAAGGAGATCTGGCATGCCATTGCCAGGAAAGTGCGGACCCTGGGGGGTCCACAGCACATGGAGCACCCACTGTCGCAAGAGGTGGGAGGACCTGAGAGGCTGGGCCCAGGAGACAGCAGAGGCCCAGCGGGGGATGTCCTCCGTATGTGAACGGGGTGCCCATCGGACCCTGACCCCCTAATGGCCCTTATTTTCACTGTGGCCTACCCTTAGTTGAAATGACATTTGAAGGTAGCACAGCAGCCACAAGGGGGTAAGTACAGACTTAACTAATGTTTGTCCCTTTACCAGGTGATTAAGTTAGGGAACAGTATGGCAGCTCTGACAATGTGGTAAGTGCAAATTGTCACAGATCTCCTGAGTACACATTGATATTCCATAGCCATCTATAGGACTCAGGTGTGCACACGCTCAGGTGCGCATATGTATTTGGGGACATGTGACTCAAATATGTAGTCCCCACAGTTCAATTGCATATTATGGTGTATATATGACTGTGTCATGTGTGTACCATAATAAAGCAATATTACTGCTGCATAATACTGCGTTTCCTACAGAAGGGGTTGTACATACCCACCAAAAGGTCACTCCTCCCTATGTCATGGTGGTAAGTTCTGTAGGTCCTTGATTTCTATCCTCTGCAATGTCTCAAGATTCCTGTCCATATGCAACATAGACTTAGACCTAATCAAGTCATCTCTAGTTTTCTGCTGCTGTCTCTGACAGCAGCATGTGATGGCCACCTAACATGTCACATAACAGACAGATTACTTCTTCACAGCTGTTAGTAGTTAATCCCCCTTGGTAAGTGAGGGATGTACATAGACATATGTGAAGTCTCATCAGAGTAGACAACGTACATGTTGAATACCATTAAGGTGTTTCAACATTTCTATTGACACACATACATTGATATCATAGCCTAGAAATGTTAATACCGTGCAAATGTTCTGTTTTTGGAAAGTGGCCATGCAGCTTTGTCCTTGGGCACCTTCCTGTCACGAGAACACAGACACTGAGGGACCCAGTGGCCTGGATGGTGAGGGGAGTGCCACAGGTGAGACCTGATTGACTATGTCTTTTTCAGAATCTTTCAGTGGCCACTTGCTAGTGGTGATAGTGGTGATAGACCCATCTGGGATCACCCCAGTACCATCTCTATCTGCCACCTCTCATTCTATCACCGCCTTCCCTATAGTTCCCCACCCAGTTGGTGGTGCCCGCCCAAGCAAGAGGGTGGGTGTCTCCTTTGCCGCAGGCACCTCTGCCCCAGCCCCTGTTAGCCCTGCTGCCCTCAGTGAGGAGGCTATTGACCTGCCGATATTCATCTCTGTTGTTCAGTCAAACATTGTGAATGCCATCCATGGACTGGCAACTCAATTACAAAAGAGCTATGCATTCCTGGAGGACATTCATGGTGCACTGGCTGGCTTACAGAGATCTTTTCAGGCTCTGGCCGCTGCACTGATGGCAGCCAGTCACCATTTGTCTACCCATGCTCGTCTCCCCTCCACCTTCCTCTTCCGAATCCCAATCCCCCCACCACGACCCAGCCAAAGCATACAAACAGACAGGCATGCATTCACCTCAACATCCAAGGGTAGCTATGACAAACACGAGCACCACAAGATACACCACTGACACACGCACAGACAACATCCACCTACAGATGCAGCAACAGTCACACCCTGCCCTGACAGCCCCAGCATCACATACACAACGCCTGACACACCTGCAAACACCACACCAACATTCACAGATCAAGCCACCATACCCATTCTACCTGCAGACAGCACCACAGCAGACCCTCAGACATCTACCCCAGTTACCGCACCCACAGACACCACCTATTGCTGGGTTGTGTGATGATGTAGTTGTGTGTGTTCCATCACAGATGATTGTACATTGTATTATAAGTGTGTAAATCCCCTAGCCAGTGTTGTAAGTGAGAGTTTAACATGTGTTTCTATTAGTGCAGTTGTGGTGTTGTTATTACAAGTTTGTATGTTGCATGTGTGTGTTCTTGACATGTGGTGTGTGTGCGCTGTTTGCAGTGTGCATGCTGTATATGTGTGAGAGTACGTGTCACTGTACTCTCCCTATGGTTTGTTATATTACAGTTCAGGTTCATACATTTTACAAATGTAATAGGTGAGTGTGTGTACTTTCGATTGCTGTCATTCTCATTGGCAGTGATTTTGTTGTCTTTCTGCGAGCAGGTGCAGTGGGATGACGCCCAGTTGTGGTTCCATGGTGGCTCCGGACAAGTATGGCTTCCTGGAGGTAAGCAACTCAGTCTATACTGTTTGTTTCTGCCTGCTGTTCCGTGGTGGTCCTACCGGGGCAGACATGCTGGCAGTGTACAACCTTGTAATGAATCTGGCAGATACATGGTCTCCACTGAGCTGGTGGTGCCTCCAATCATCTGGGGGTTTAACCGCACTGGTGGTGCCGGTGGCGCTTTGGCGGTCTTCTGTGTGCACAACCGCCATACTCATAATTTGGAGGTCTTCTCCGCTAGCCTGTTGGCAGTCGGACATTATGATCCTTGGTATGCCAAACTGTGTAAAATCACAAAACATTAATAAAATAAATAAAACAGAGGAAACAGATAAAAAATCCAAAACCAATTTTTAAAAATAGATTATATTTTTATCTTTAATTTGAAACCAAAGCAAATGAAATCGGATACGGAAACTGGAACTATTAATTTTTAAAGATTAAGGCCCTCATTACGACCCTGGCAGTGGGTGATAAGGTGGCGGTAATACTGCCAACAGGCTGTTGGTCAGTACCGCCAAATTATGACCATGGCGGTGACATCTCTGATAGACAGCCAATGTACAACACCAACTTCCACGGAGGAAACAATAGTCACCACGGCAGTAGTCACCTACAGCCAGGCGGAAGTCAACGTTTCGCCCACCATATTAGGACCCTGCAAACCGCCACCTTTTCTGGGGTGGTACCAATGCCATCAAAAGCCTGGCAAAAACAGAGCACAAAAGTCAAAGGTCTCACCATTGGAGACACAGGGAAGACCCAAGCAGCCATGGAACCCGAACTGCACATTTTCCCGATGATCTTGCACGCAATGCTCCACCTGGAACACCAACGCTGACGAAGACGACGACGTTGAGTAAAGCCACCTAGCATACAAGGAAGGGTGGGAGGAAAAAGAGAGTGACACACACATGCTCAACAGACACCATTCACACACACACCACACACACAATCAGCTGCAATACAAAAACAATTTGACCCCGAAAATTGGCAGAATAATGCAAGGACAACAGGAATTGACGAAAGTGATTGTAATCAGTTCAACATAAAAAATAATAATCCGATTTGGCCATGAAACAGACATGTATACTTGTATAGAAAAGGGACACTGTCCAGTTCAAAGTTCAAAGTGCCCACTTGGACACAGGGCACAGTCTAAAGGCCAACTCGAAGCCTGAGCACATCCAGATAGAACACTGCAGGGGCATCAGTTTGCAAATAGGCAGGCACATCAGGGGGAAGGGCGGCACCTCAGCCATGTGTGTGAACAAGCCTGTAGGAAAGTAGCCTCTTTCTAGCATGGTTACCCCCACTTTTGGCCGGTTTGTGAGTTTGTGTCAGTGTGTTTTTACTGTGTCACCGGGATCCTGCTAGCCAGGACCCCAGTGCTCATAGATAAAAACCTATATGTCAGTGTGTTTTGCCTGTCTCACTGGGATCATACTAGCCAGGACCCCAGGGCTCATTGTTTGTGACCTAATGTATGTGTTGTCAGTAGTGCTTGACTGTATCACTGAGGCTCTGCAAACCAGAACCTCAGTGCTTATGCTCTATCTGCTTTTAAATTTATCACTGTAGTCTAGTGACTTCATTTACCAATTTCAATTGGCACACTGAACCCCCTTATAAGTCCCTAGTATATGGTACCTAGGTACCCAGGGTATTAGGGTTCCAGGAGATCTATATGGGCTTCAGCATTTCTTTTGCCACCCATAGGGACCTCAGACAAATCCTTGCACAGGCCTGCCATTTCAGCCTGTGTGAAATAATGCACAGATTACTTCACAGCCATTTTCACTGCACTTAAGTAACTTATAAGTCACCTATGTGTCTAACTTTCACTTGCTGAAGGCTAGGTGCAAAGTTACTAAGTGTGAGGTCACCCTTGCACTAGCAAAGGTGCCCCCACATAGTTCAGGGCCATTTCCCCGGACTTTGTGAGTGCATGGACGCCATTACACGCGTGCACTTCATATAGGTCAATACCTATATGTAGCTTCACAATGGTAACTCCGAATATGGCCATGTAACATGTCTAATATCATGGAATTGTCCCCCCATTCCAGACGTGGTACTGGGGAGCCAATTCCATGCATCCTGGGAACTCCACCATGGACCCCCAGTACTGCCAAACCAGCTTTCTGAGGCTTGCACTGCAGCTATAGCTGCTGCCACCTCACAGACAGGGTTCTTCCCTCCTGGGGTCTCGGTAGCCCAGTCCCAGGAAGGCAGAACAAAGCATTTCCTCTGAGAGCAGGGTGTTACACCCTCTCCTTTTGGAAATAGCTGTTACAGGCTGGGGAAGGGTAGCCTCCCCAGCCTCTGGAAATGCTGTGAAGGGCACAGATGGTGCCCTCCTTGCATAAACCAGTCTACACCAGTTCAGGGACCCCTTGTCCGCTGCTCTGGCATGAAACTGGACAAAGGGAAGGGGAGTGACCACTCCCCTGTCCATCTCCACCCCAGGGTTGGTGCCCAGAGCTCCTGCAGTGTGTCCCAGACTTCAGCCATCTTGCTTTGCAAGATGTGGGGGCACTCTGGAGGCCTCTGAGTGGCAAGTGCCAGAAGGTGATGTCAGAGACCCTTCCAGATAGGTCCATACCTGATAAGGTAGCCAATCCCCCTCTCAGGGTTATTTAGGGTCTCTCCTGTGGATTCTCTTCAGATTCTGCGTGCAAGTTTCCTTCAGGAATCCTCTGCAACAACTTCAGCCTCTTGTGACCTTGGATCAACCGCAGCCTGTTCCAAGAAATGCTGTAACTACAACAAAGTGTCTACAAGAGACACTTTTCTTCAGCAACCTCAGCTCCAAGTCAGGATCTGTAACAGTTTCCATGGTGTGCACGCTCTGGGGACTCCCTGTCTTCATCCTGCACCAGAAAGACCGAAGAAATCTCCTGTAGAGTGATGGAGTCACTCCCCTGCCCCAAGCAGGCACCTTCCAAGATGATGACCGGTACCCTGGGACTCCTCTCACAGTGGCGAGCATGCTCCTGAGGACACAGAGGGTGGACATCATCGACATAGACTGTCCTGAAGTCCTGCTGACGTAATCTGGAGGAGGTAAGGTCTTGCCTTCCCTGAGATCAACGGTACCCCTGTGTACTGCATCTTCTTCACCTCCTGAGACCTCTGTGCACTCTTTGAAAAATTCTTTCATGCACAGCCTTGCCCAGGTCCCCAGCCCTCCATTCTGCAATGCTCAACTCGCTGAGTTGTTCTCCGGCGGCGTGGGACCTTCTTTTGTTGTGCTGCATCAACTGTGTTTTGCACCTACTTTGAACTCGGGTCCTGCGACTCCTGGGGATGGTGGCTGGCATCCCGTGGGCTCTCTAGAGTGCTGAGAGTGTCCTCTTCCTCCTCACACAGAGTTGAGGTCCCTAGGTCCCTCCTGGGTCCATCCAGCGCCATTTTGACACAAAACACACTTGTCTCGTGGCAAAGGCTTGTTGGCTACTTCCAACACAAAATCTCATATGCAACAGTCTTCACGCTGTGAGACATCTTTTGCATCATGCAGGAATCTACTGGCATCTTCCTAGGGTTCATTTCTGCAGTCTTTGAGTAACTGGGGACTCTTCTTTTGCAGGGTTGGCAGGGGCTCCTGTCCTTCCTGGAACTTCTTTCGACTTCTGGACTTGGTCCCCTTCCTTTGCAGGTCTTCAGGTCCAGGAATCCAGCAGTTGCTCTTTGCAGACTTGGTTGGCTGCTGCAAAATCCCAATCACGAGGTATGGAAACTTGCAGTACTGTACTCCTGCTTTTCTGGGATCTGGGGTGGGGTAATTTACTTACCTTTACTGTATTCTTGCTTTCCCAGCGATTCTGCAAACACTACACTTGTCTAGGGGGAATTTGTGATTCACATTCCACTTTCTTAGTATATGGTTTGTGTTGCCCCTAGTCCTATTTTCTCCCATTGCATTCTATAGGATTTCCCACTGTTTGTATTGGTCTATGACTATTTACTTGCCTCATTTTGGTGTCTAGTGTATATATTGTGTATAATACTTACCTCCAGAAGGAGTATTGTCTGTAAGATATTTTTGGAACTGTGTGACCGAAATAAATACCTTTATTTTTGGTAACATTGAGTATTGTCTTTACTTGTGTGTAAGTACTGTGTAACTATACGTGGTATTGCAGGAGCTTTGCATGTCTCCTAGTTCAGCCCAAGCTGCTCTGCTATAGCTACCTCTATCAGCCTAAGCTGCTAGAACACTACTACATTTCACTAATTAGGTATAACTGGACCTGGTATAAGGTCTAAGCACCCAAGGTACCCACTACAAACCAGGCCAGCCTTCTACAAAGCCCATTGGTTCTGGAGGGGGCAATGTGCCCTTTCCTCTGTCCTGGAGAGTGCAAGGCCAAAGTCTCTCAAGTGGGTGACTTGCCCACTCGTTATGGAGGTGGCAACATGCCCATTGCTATGTCCTGGGAAGTGCAAGGCCACAGTCTCTCAAGTTGCTGACTTCCCCACTGGTTCTGGAGGGGGCAATATGCCCATTGCTCTGTCCTGGGGAGTGCAAGGCCACAATCTCTCAAGTGGGTGACTGCTCCACTGGTTCTAGAGGGGCAGCCAGCACAGTAGCCCCTGGATGGTGGACTACATGGTGTCTGCCAGTGGTGATGGCTGTATGCTGGTGGTGGTTGGGGGAAGCTCCTGGGCAGCCCCTGCTTTCTGTGATGGCTGCATGCTGGTGGTGGTTGGGGGATGCTCCTGGGCTGCCCCTGCACTCTGTGATGGCTGCATGCTGGTGGTGGTTGGGGGAGGCTCCTGGCCAGCCCCTGCAGTCTGTAATGGCAGCACATCCATGGCAAGCTGTGGGGGCACTGTGACAGCTGCTGGTGGTAGTGGTGTTTTCCTGACAGCTTCCGCTGGTGTAGAGTGCCTCATCTCCTCCTGGTCATGGGTTGGTGTTCCCTTACCCTTCCTGGCAGGGGTGGATGGGCTCTCCCCCTCTCTGGCTGGTGGTGCAGGCTCCTTCCCCTTCTCCCCAGCTGCTGCAGGCTCCTTCCCCTTCTTCCCAGCTGGTGCAGGCTCCTTCCCCTTCCTCACAGCTGGTGCCGGACTCTTCCCTTTCATTCCAGGTTGTATTGCATTCTTCCCCAACAGTGTTGTTATTCTCGTATCCCTACCACAACTGGTAGGTGGTGCTGCCACTGTCATCCATGGACTGTTTGGCTGAGGTGCTGGGCTGTGTCCTCGCTAGCCTGTCCATACATGCAGGACAGGGGGAGGGGTAGGGAAGAGGTCAGGTTGGGAAAGGGAAAGCTTTTTAGGGACGTTGGGGCGGGAGGAGGTAGTAATGGGAGTGGAGGATGTGAGAGTGGTTGTTGGAGGTTGTCTGAGTGCTTGTGTTTGTGTCCTTTAGGAGAGAGGGCACAGACACGGTGGGAGAGGACACAGGGAACGTGTGCATGGATTTTGTGGAGGTGGCTGCCAGTGAGTTGTATGTTCTGCTTGGTGTGGTGATGATGCTGGTAGTGGATATTGATGCAGTGCATGCAGGTGTTAGTGTGAACGTAACTGGGTGGGAGGTGGAGGAATAGGGGGAGACCGTGCAGCCAGTGGATGTAGTCATGTCTACAACTGAATGGTGTTTTTGTGAGTGCCTGTGGGATGAAGTGTGGTGCTTGTGTTTGCCTGTGCCACTCATGTGTGTTGGCTTGTTTTCATGCTCGTCTGAATGTGTGCTTGGGATGGGTTGGGGTTGGAGTTGGGGAGAGTGGGACTGGGAAGTGGAAGTTGGAAGGGGGAAGGTTGAAACAGGGACAATGGCTGCCAGGAGAGAGGAGTCCAGAGCCTGAATCATCTCTGTTGGGCCGCCAATCCACCGTGAATGCCCTCCAGGAAAGCATTGCATTGCTGTATCTGGGATGCCAGCCCCTGGATGGCATTCACAATGGTTGACTGCCCTACAGAGATGGATCTCAGGAGGTCAATAGCCTCCTTACTCAGGGCTGCAAGGCTCACTGGGACAGGGCCCTCCTTGGTGAGTGGGAAAGGGCAACTCGCTGAGGGGCTGCTAGGAGGGTGGTGCTGGTACAAGGGTGGCGGCTGTACCTGCAGCTGCGGTTGTCAAAGAGGTGTCTGCCATCACCAGGGAGCTCCCAGTAGAGGAGGTATCGGAGTCTGTGTTGTCCCCTCCAGTCTCCGCTGTGGTGCTCCTCTCGCCCTCCATCCCACTGGTTCCCTCGGCGTCAGTGGACTCTGCCTCCAGGGTCCTGTGTGATGCAGCTCCCTCTGTCGCTGGTGCCTCTGCTCCTCTGCAAGATGATGCTAATGCACATAATGACAGGAGGACAAAACAAGAAAGGGGGGAGAGAGACAAAGGAAACACTTGGTCAATGAATGCACTAACACCACCATTGGCGTACACAGCACCCTCATACACAGGGAACAGGCCTACGCGCTATGCATTGCACTATCAATGAAATAGCTAGTCACCAAGGCATGAGGAGGGGCACACACCACCAACTGTAGCACACCTGGGACCCACGCAGCCCTGCCCAGAAGAGAATACTAACAAACTATGGGGGTCATTCTGACCCTGGCGGTAATTACCGCCATGGCGGAGGTCGGCGGTAGCACCGCCAACAGGCTGGCGGTGCACCGCTGGGCATTCTGACCGCGGCGGTTCAGCCGCGGCCAGAAACGGAAAGTCGGCGCTGTACCGCCGACTTCCCGCTGCCCCTGAGAATCCTCCATGGCGGCGGAGCGCCGGGATTCTGACACCCCCTACCGCCATCCGGTTCCTGGGGGGTCTCCCGCCAGGAACAGGATGGCGGTAGGGGGTGCCGCGGGGCCCCTGGGGGCCCCTGCAGTGCCCATGCCAATGGCATGGGCACTGCAGGGGCCCCCGTAAGAGGGCCCCACGAAGAATTTCAGTGTCTGCTTTGCAGACACTGAAATTCGCGACGGGTGCAACTGCACCCGTTGCACCTTCCCACTCCGCCGGCTCCATTCTGAGCCGGCGTCCTCGTGGGAAGGGTGTTTCCCGCTGGGCTGGCGGGCGGACTTTCGGCGGTCGCCCGCCAGCCCAGTGGGAAAGCCAGAATGACCGCCGCGGTCTTTTGACCGCGGAGCGGTCTTTCGGCAGGAACCGCTTGGCGGGCGGCGACCGCCGTCCGCCGCGGTCAGAATCACCCCCTATGTAAGCAGTATTTTCAATTCAAGCCCTTAGCCTCCAGAGGACCTACGCTGCTAGTCTGGCCTGGCCTAGACCCACTGACATACAACCACCACCCAGATACCACCCGACCAGCCATAAGTTGTAATGGTAGCCACTGTACTCGCCCCCTCGTTGCTGTTGTGATGCCCTCAAGCACTCATCCAGTTCAGGGAAGGCCACCGCCAGTATGTGGGCCATCAAGGGGGTCAGGGTCCATCGGGTACCCCTTCCTCGTTGGGAGGCCATCCCCAGCTGGGCCTCCTCGGTCTTTCGTACCCAGCTTCTCAGGTCCTCCCACTATTTCCGACAGTGTGTGCTCCGCCTTCCATAGAACCACAAGGTCCGCACATCCTTGGCGATGGCACACCATAATCCCTTCTTTTGATGGGCACTGACCTGCATAGGTAATACAGACAGGAGAACTCCATTAAACAAACAGTTCAGCTTGTCACACACATGGCCCACCATACCCAATCCCATCCCATTGGAACACACATAGGCCCGCTCACAACATGTTCACCAACAACATACAATCCCCAACCCCCATCCACCCTTACATGATGCCTTCACACACATCTCCATGGCTTCATGCCACATGCATCGTGCCCACAGTGTGCTCACCTTTTGGTCTGGAGGCCCACAGTGTACTCACCTGTTGGTCTAGAAGCCTATACAGCGTCTGTACTGGGGTAGGATCCCATCCACCAGTCGCTCCAACTCCTCAGAAGTGAAGGCTGGGGCCCTTTCCCCAGTCACACAGGCCAGGGTAGGTTCCAGACACAGGTCACAGCAGCACATGCAGTGTAGGTCCTCTCCTGTGGAAGGTCAGGAAACAAGTGAGGAATGTGAAATGAGATGGCGGTGATGTCCGCGGCGGTGCATACCGTCACCGCCAGCATAGATACCCATTGGCCACTGTACCCCATAGGGCCCAATATTATCCAACAAGGAATTGCATGGCGGTTCACGACCACCTACCGCCACGGCGCCCAACATTCAGCGCAATTACCTCACTTTCAGCTATCTCTCCACAAAGGACAGGCGGTTGCCATTTCGGGAGGTGAACAGGCCTATTGATAATTGCTGCATCACAGGATAAATAGGCATATACTTTTAAATTACACTGTCCCAAAACATGATTGCATGATGTGGACTAATGTTGTGATATAGTTGTTCAAATTGTGACAGCCTACCTACTCATGTGTCCCTTAGATATCTCCCGCTATGGATGGATAGGAGATGGAGACATACTCCTGTGTACAGGCCCCTGGTGGACTTGGCTGCACTGGAGGAGAGGCACATTATCCTCACCTATAGACTGGACAGGGCCACAATCACAGAGCTGTGTGCCCAGTTGGAACCTGACTTGATCTCAGCTACCCGTCAACCGACTGGGATCTCCCTTCTTGTGCAGGTTCTATCAGTGCTCCATTTCCTGGCAACTGGTTCTTTCCAAGTGACAGTGGGTTTGGCAGCAGGAATGTCTCAGCCAATGTTCTCAATCGTGCTGGCAAGAGTCTTGTCTGCCCTGATGAAACACATGTGCAGCTACATTGCTTTCCCCCAGGTGGAGGATTTGACCACTGTGAAGGCCGGGTTTTATATAATGGGACATATCCCCAATATAATTGGGGCGATTGACGGAACACATAGGGGGTCATTCTGACCCCGGCGGGCGGCGGGAGCCACCCGCCTGGAGGGAACCGCCAGAATACCGCTGCGCGGTCAAAAGACCGCCGCGGGTATTCTGGGTTTCCCACTGGGCTGGCGGGCGACCGCCAAAAGGCCGCCAGCCAGCCCAGTGGGAAACACCCCTCCATGAGGATGCCGGCTCCGAATGGAGCCGGCGGAGTGGAGGATGTGCGACGGGTGCAGTAGCACCCGTCGCGAATTTCAGTGTCTGCTGAGCAGACACTGAAATTCAAAGTGGGGCCCCCAGGGGCCCCACGACACCCCTCACCACCATCTTGTTCCTGGCGGGCGGAACCGCCAGGAACAGGATGGCGGTGAGGGGGTCGGAATCCCCATGGCGGATTCCCATGGGCAGCGGATTGCCGCGGCTGTACCGCCGCGGTCAGAATGCCCGGTGGAGCACCGCCAGCCTGTTGTCGGTGCTACCGCCGACCCCGGCCCCGGCGGTCCTTGACCGCCGGGGTCAGAATGACCCCCATATTGTGTTTGACCCCCCTCCTGGCAAAATGAACAGGTGTTTCAGTACCAGTACACCTCCCACATCAAAGCTAAGCATCCTGGGGCGGTACATGATGCCTTTGTCCTAAAGGAATAGCAGCATCCCAAATTTGGTGTCCCAACTACAGAGGCCCAGGATGTGGGTAATAGGTGAGCCTTGGTTCCCACTCAGTATATATTGTTGTATGCCTATGCTGTTGGCCATATAGGATAGTGTGTGGCTAAATGTTGTCCCTCTATATTTGCAGGTTACTCTGGTTACCCAAACCTATCCAGGGAGGAATGTCAGGACAAGGGCTGAAGAACGTTATAATGAGGCACATGGGGGAACCAGAAGGATCATTGAGAGGACTTTTGGCCTCTTGAAGGCCAAGTTCAGGTGCCTCCATCTGACAGGTGGATCCCTGTGCTACTCACCCGAGAAGGTCTACCAGATAGTATTGGCATGCTGCATGTTGCACAACCTTGCCTTGAGACGCCATGTACCTTTTCTGCAGGAGGAGGAGACTGGAGATGCCCCTGTGGCAAAAATGGACCCTAAGGACAGTGAGGATGAGGAGGCAGAGGATGAGGATGTGGACAACAGAACATTGGTGATACATCAGCACTGTCAATGACAAACAGGTGAGACAGTGCAACTTCACAATTCTTTGACTATTGGTGCATTCTGTGTGGCATTGGCATGCTGGCATTACACACTTCTTTCTCCTACTTACTGTTACCTGTGGATATTCATTTTACAGATGTTGGTGATATGACAACATTGTCTTGATGTGATCACAACAGCTAGCAACAGGTCATTAATTCTATGGTCATATTACTGTCAGTTCATTTGAAATAGTTGTAGCAGTTTCAAACAATACAAGTTTGCAATACATGAAATACTAGTAGTCGAGTTTTATGCAAGGGTGTTTATTTTTGTCCTAAAATATAGAGGGGAAAGTTCTATGGAATGGGGTGATGATGGAGGAAAGTCCAGGGTATTGTTCCAGTCTGTTTGTAGCACAGGTGCATTGTCCATGGGGACATAGGAAGGGGAGCATTGGCAGTTCAAGGTGGACTAGGTTACTGAGTGGGACACAAGGGGGACAGTTAGGAGAGTTTCATTTCCTGGCGGTGTTCTTGTCAAGTGTCTATGGCTTCTGTCTGGTTCACAGGGAACATTTCTGCAGGGGATGGGGTGCTGGTGGCCTGTTGGTCCTTTGGTGGGGCCTAGTTGCCACTAGCGGCAGCAGAAGTGGTGGGCTGTTCAGATGACTGGCTAGTGGCAGGGGCCCACTGGTGTGCTGTTGCCTCCCTCATGATGTTGGCCATGTCTTCCAGCACCCCTGCTATGGAGATCAGGGTAGTGTTGATGGCCTGCAAGTCCTCCCTGATCCTCTGATACTGTCCCTCCTGCAGCAGCCTGTTCTCCTTCATGTTGTCTAGGATCTGTCCCATCGTGTCCTGGGAATGTTGGTAGGCTCCCAGGATCTCATAGTGGCTCCTGGAGAGTCAGTTCCTTGGTCCTGCCCTCCTCCTGGTGCACAGCAGTCCTCTCAGTTTCCCTGTTGGCCTGAGCCTCTGTCCCCTAAACGGTGTACCCACTGCCACTGACCCCAGGTTCCTGATTGTCTTTTGGTTGTGAGTTGTGGCCTGGGGTCCCTGTACAGGTGGGCACACTGCTGATTGACGTGTCCTGGGGACAGAGCCGTGGGTACGCAGGGTGGGTGCAGTGGTATTGGTTCCTGATGGGGGAGGCTCTGTGGTGGTCTGTGAGTGGCCTTGAGTGACCGGCTGTCCAGTGGTCCCTGATGGGCCAGGTAGGTTGTCCAGATCCAGAAGTCCAGAGTTACTGTCATCACTGTTGGCCTCTTCTGTTGGGGGACTGGATAGTGGTGGCACTTTCTCTCTAGTGACATTGGCTGTGGTACCTGTGGGGATGTACATGATGTATTATGCTTCAAGTGTATGACATTTGTACTTCTGTAAATTCCCCTCTATGGTTGTTACCCTGCCAGCTTTTGCCTGTGTGTGTTGGTGTATTATGGGCTTGTTAGTTTCCCTATGCTGTGCATGCTTTAGTGATGAGTGTCTATGCAGGGCTGGGAGGGGTGTCCATGCATTGGTACAGCATGCAGGGCCTGGCATTGGGATTAGTGAGATGTATTGGTGGAGTGTGTGGGATGTGGTGGAGTGATGGGAGTGAGGGTGAGGGTGTGTTATGCCATGCAGGTATGGGAGGTAATAATTGTTAAAAGTTGACTTACAGTTTACTGCCATTGAATGTCCGCCGTGGTGATTTGTGGGTCATAATGTGATGGGCGTTGTTCTGTTGGCGCAAAGGTGTGGGTTTTGGGACCACCAGTTTATCACTGACTTTTGGGCTGGCGGATTTGTGTATGTGGCTGTATTCTGTCAGATTGGTGTGTGTCATAATATGGTGAATAGATATTCGCCAGCGCGGAGGTAAGTTGGCGGCCGTCAGCACGGCGGTAAGCGGGATTTACCACCAATGTCATAATGAAGGCCTAAATGTTGTTTAGTATACAGAAGGTAAAAACACGAATCCGGACATCTGGTCGCACTCGACTGGAGCAAAGTCAAAATTTGAGGCTGCCGGCAATTGAGCCCTGCACGACTATAGTGAGTTTGAGGTCTCAGTCAAAGTTTTACTTTCTGACTTAGGCCCTCATTACAACCCTGGCGGTCAAAGACCGCCAGGGTTGTTTTGGCGATCATACCGCCAACAGGCTGGCAGTACAATTTGCCATATTTTTCCCGGTGGTTATAATCCGCCAGGGCAGCGCTGCCCTGGGGATTATGACTCCCCTTTCCACCAGCCTGTCCATGGCGGTAGAGACCGCCACGGAAAGGCTAGCGGGAAGGGGGGTCAAGGGGCCCCTGGGGGCTCCTGCACTGCCCATGCACTTGGCATGAGCAGTGCAGGGGCCCCCAGGCACAGCCCCACCCTTCTTTTCACTGTCTGCACAGTATGAGCCGGCTGCAATGTTACGGCCGACATACCAGCTGGGCCGTCAGGCGGAAACTCTGTTTCCGCCCGACAGCTCAGCGGGGATGTTGTAATACGACTGGTGGGTTAGGAGCGGCATAGGTGGCCGCTCGGTGGTTCAACCTTGGCGGGCGGCCTCCGCCGCCCACCAAGGTTGTATTGAGGGCCTTAGGCGGTCATTACAACATTGGCGGTAAAAGGCGCTTACCGCCGTGCAGAAGACCGCCAACACACCGCTGCGGCCGCGGAATTCCACCACAGCTATTATGACCCACATCTCGGAATCCGCCAAAAGTCAGACACCCACACAAGTCCGCCACACCAAAGGTCAGTGATAAACTGGCGAAAACAAAACCTCCACCGTCACGGCAACAGAAATACGCCCACACTATCACAACACACGAATCCATGCGGCGGTCTTTCAACTGAGGTATTCCATTGGCGGTACACACAGCCGCGCTCAAAATACACACACTCTTACAAATCACAGCCACATTGGACAATTCAAAATACACACACCTGATACACATACACACACCACTCCCACACACCATTACAATATAAAACACACACCCACATCACCCACAAACCCCCACGACAAAAAATTCAGAAAGAAGGCCAGAGAGAGACACCACCAGCAAGAACAGCAGCATCCACAGGCACACAACACCATCACCCACACAACATCCACACACCTCACACAACACACCACTACATATCACCACACTTATCACCACACACTCCACCCCACACATCACCTATACCACCCCATGGCACGGCAAAGGCACCCCAGGTTCTCGGAGGAGGAGCTCAGGGTAATAGTGGAGGAAATCGTCCGGGTAGAGCCACAGCTATTCGGAGCACTGGTGCAGCACACCTCCATAGCTAGGAAGATGGAGCTATGGCGCAGAATAGTGGACAGGGTCAACGCAGTGGGACAACACCCAAGAAATCGGGAGAACATCAGGAAGAGGTGGAACGACGTATGGGGGAAGGTGCGTTCCGTGGTCTCAAGACACCACCTGGCGGTTCAGCGGACTGGCGGCAGACCCCCACCTCCTCCACCCCCCAACTCTCAACATGGGAGGAGCAGGTCTTGCCGATTCTGCATCCTGAGGGTCTCGCAGGAGTAGGTGGAGGAATGGACTCTGGTAAGACAAAGCTTTCCTATTACATCCCCCATCCTACCTGCTTGCTATCACAAAACCCCACCGTCACCCCCAGCACCCCAACTCCTCACATATGTCCCAACATCACAAACCACACATCCCAACACCAAGCCCTGCATGCAACAACAAAGCATGGACACCCATCACCAAAGCATGCCCACTGCACATACCCATACTAACCCCTAAACCATCATCACACAAGCTCCCACACAGGAATGCTAGCACTGGGGTACACGGTCACCCACCCATTGCACACCATTACACACACAGATTTAATAAACATCCTTTTATACCCCTGCAGGACCCCTAACCTACGTCACCGGACAGGAGGGTCCACACATGTCCACACCACCAACAGAAGAGGCCCACAGTGATGACAGCACCTCTGTCCAACTGGATTTAGATGACCAGCCCGGACCATCGGGGACCTCTGGACAGTCGGTTCCCCTCACACAGGCACAGGCCACCACAGACCTTCCCCCCTCTGGAAACACCAGCACAGCACCCACCCAGCGGGCCCATACCTCCGTCCCCAGCACACGTCAATCAGCTGTGTGTCCACCACTACAGGGAACCCAGGATAACCCACCACCCCAACAACAACAGGGACCTGGGGGCAGTGGTAGTGGTAGTGGGCACACGGTCCAGGGGACGGAGGCCCAGGAACACAGGGGAACTGGGAGGGCTGCTGTGCAAAAGGGGGCGGACAGGCCAAGGGAACCCACTCTCCACACGGCCCTCTCCTCCATCATGGGAGCTTACCACCACTCCCAGGAGACGATGGCAAGGGTACTGGCCAAGTTTCAGGAGACCCAGCGCATGCAGGAGGAACAGTATATGGGTTTCAGGGAGGAACTCAGAACCATCAGCTCCACCCTGGGCACCATCTTGGGGTGCTGAAGGAACTACTCAACACCAGGAGGGACACTGTGGCACTACAAGGGGCCCCTGACACTAGCATGGACAATGGACTGCCCACCACCTCCGCCGGCGCTAGTGGACAGGACGCCCCGCCACAGGACCACCACACCAGCACCCCACCCCCTGCAGAGGGAGAACCACCCTGCAAACGGTCCCTGAGATCCAGGAACAAGACAGAGAACGATGCCCGCCAAGAAATGAGACCACCCTGATTTTTATCCTACTGTCCCACTTTGTCACCCTGTCCATAATTAAACTGCCCCAGCTCCACTTCCTATGCCCATATGGGCAATGCACCTGTGAGACTAATAGACTGGACTCTGCCATGGACACTCCTCCGCCATCACCCCTCACCATTTCACTACCCCCTCCAATTTTGAGCATTTAAATTAACACACCTAAAGCACAAAACGATCTGGAGTCTGTCTGTGATTTCAAAATAGTGTATTAGCAATTACAGTCCTAAAATGTTTTTTAAATAGTAATGTCAACATACCTATGTCAGACAGCTCTTGTCCATGAGGAATCTAAGCAGATGTCACACAGTGGGACCCACATCTGTGAAATCGTAAGAGAAAGTGACAACTCAGTGACCATACACTGGGTGAAAACGACAGACAGGAGAGAGGTAGTAGTGTCAAAGTACATGTAGTAGGCAGGTTTGGATTTCTACCTGTGTCTCACTGGAAATATTGCAGGATCACTGAGTCCCTGTTGTGCATGTATTCTTCCTCTGCTTCCTCCTCATCACTGTCCACAGGCTCCACAGCTGCAACAACACCGCCATCTGGACCATCCTCCTGCAGAAAAGGCACCTGGCGTCGCAAAGCCAAGTTGTGAAGCACACAGCAGGCCACGATGATCTGGCACACCTTCTTTGGTGAGTAGAATAGGGATCCACCTGTCATATGGAGGCACCTGAACCTGGCCTTCAGGAGCCAAAGGTCCGCTCGATCACCCTGCTAGTTCGCCCATGGGCCTCATTGTAGCGTTCCCCTGCCCTGGTCCTGGGATTCCTCTTGGGGGTCAGTAGCCATGACAGGTTGGGGTAACCAGAGTCACCTGCAAATGGCGAGGGACAACTGTTAGACACACACTAACCTGGAGGGATAACCCCAGACCCAGACAACCATTCCCACTGGCTTGCTTCCAGGTGCTCACCTAATAGACACACACAGTACCTCTGGAGTTGACCCATCACATAAGGGATGCAGCTATTCCGCAGGATGTAGGCGTCATGCACTGAGACAGGGAACATGGCATTTACATGGGAGATATACTGGTCTGCCAAACGTACCATCTGTACATTCATAGAATGATAACTCTTCCGGTTTCTGTACACCTGTTCACTCCTGTGGGGGGGGACCAAAGCCACATGGGTCCCATCAATGGCACCTATGATGTTGGGGATATGTCCCTGGGCATAGAAATCACCTTTCACTGTAGGCAAATCCTCCACCTGAGGGAAAACGATGTAGCTCTGCATGTGTTTCAGAAGGGCAGACAATACTCTGGACAATACGTTGGAAAACATAGGCTGGGACATCCCTGATGCCATGGCCACAGTTGTTTGAAAAGAGCCACTTGCAAGGAAATGGAGCACTGACAGCACCTGCACTTGAGGGGAATTCCTGTGGGATTGCGGATTGCTGACATCAGGTCTGGCTCCAACTGGGTACACAGTTCCTGGATTGTGGCCGGTCAAGCCTGTAGGTGATTATCAAATGTCGCTCCTCCATTGTCGACAGGTCCACCAACGGTCGGTACATCGGAGGATGCCGCCATCTCCTCACATCTCCCAGCGGACGGTGCCTATGAAGGACAACAGCGAACACAGAGTCAAACAACTCAGAGGTACGTACCCACAGTTTACCCAGAACACTAATCAAACACAAATGGTGGCCTGTATGTGTGTTGAGTCTAGGGCTAGGTATGTGTGACGCAGTTGAAAATGAAGCCATGTGGGCCCCTGAAATGGCGGCTGCCTGACCTCTAAAGTGGGACAATGGGATGTGAGGTAACTGCGCTGGCGTTGTACACCGTCGCGGTAGGCGGTCGAAGACCGCGGCACAATGCTGCATTGGTAATCATTGGACCCTATGGGTCCCAGGAGCCAATGACGATGTACGCCGGTGGTGAAGGTACGCACCGCCGCCTACGTGACCGCCATTTTCTATCTGTTCAATCACTCGATACCTGATCTTCGACAGGAGAGGACCTACACTGCAAGTGCTGCTGTGACCTCGGTCTGGAAGAGACAATGGCTCGTGCGTCTGGGGAAAGGGCCCCTGCCTTCACATTGGAGGTGTTTTAGAGAAACTTGTGGACGGGGTCCTCCCACAGTACAACCTACTCTACGGTCCTCCAGACAAACAGGTAAGTACACAGGGAGCATGTTGTATGGGCTATGCCTTTGTGGAGAGGGCTGGATGTAAGAAGGAAGGGGAAGAGTGCTGCATGCATGGAAGACGGTGAATGCATGTTCCACATGGCAAGGGTAGGGATGGGGGCAAATCACTTTGAAGGTGCAGTTGGTAATGACTTCCCTTCTTCCCCTGTACATTTCATGTAGGTCAGCGCCCACCAGAAGATAGATATTTGGCGTGCCATTGCCAAGGACGTCCGGACCCTGGGGGTCTACCACAGACGGAGCACTCACTGCCAGAAAAGATGGGAGGACATTCACCGCTGGAGCAAGAAGACGGCGGAGGCTCAGCTGGGCATGACCCCCCTGATGTTCAGGATCCTGGTGGTGGCCTACCCGGAGTTGGATGGGCGCTTGAGGGCATCACAGCAGACACAAGGGGGTGAGTACACTCTCATTCTGCTGACTTTGCACGCAGTGGAGTTGTCTGGGTGGGGGAGGAGGGCTGTGGGTTTCCCTAGGCCAGGGCGAGTTCCGTAGGCAAGGCCCCTCCGTAAGGCAGGCCATGTGGCACCCCAGCACACCTCTGTAGAGTGCCAAGTACAGCTATTCATGCCCCTGTGTCATCTATGTGTGCAGATGTCGTCCATAGCCTTGTAGACCATTTCCCAGGAATTGAACAGTGGAGCCCAAGAGCGCGGCGTAGTGCAGGGGGCTTCTGTGTCTGTCTTGTCCGCCAACGGTAGCGGTAATCCATGCACTCAACATGTCTTTCTTCTGTCGCCCCCCCCCTTTTTGTGGTCTCCCTGTTCTTGTGTGCATTAGCATCATCAGCCAGAGGAGCAGTGGCGCCGGAGCAGGAGGGAGCTGCATCCCACATGTTCCTGGAGGGCGAGACTACGGACTCGGAATTCACCAGTGGGACGGAGGGCGAGGGGAGCTCCACGGCGGGGACAGGAGCTGACACCAGCGACACAAACTCGTCCTCTGATGGGAGCTCCCTTATGGTGCGGCAACATCTGTGCCCCCCGCATCTACAGGTACAGCTGCCACCACCCCTACCAGCACCGCCCTCCCAGCAGCCCCTCAGCCTTTGCCCCATGCCCGCTCACCCAGGAGGGTGGGCATCACCTTTGCCCCAGGCACCTCAGGCCCTGCCCTAGTCACCCCTGCTGCCCTCAGTGAGGAGGCCATTGACCTCCTCAGGTCCCTCACTGTTGGGCAGTCTACCATTTTGAATGCCATCCAGGGTGTAGAGAGGCAGTTGCAACAAACAAATGCATTCCTGGAGGGCATTCATTCTGGTCAGGCGGCCCTTCAGCGAGCTTTTCAAACTCTGGTCTCAGCACTGATGGCAGCCATTGTCCCTGTCTCTAGCCTCCCCCCTCCAACTTCCTCCACCCAGACCCAATCCCCTGTACCTCTGCCTATCCCAAGCACACCATCAGACCAGCCTGCACACACCTCAACACACAAGGAAAGCTCAGGCAAACATAAGCACCACACATCCCACAGGCACTCACGCAAGCAACATACACATGCAGACACACCAACATCCACTGCCTCCACTGTGTCCCCCTCCTCGTCGTCTCCCTCCTCCCTCCCAGACTCATCTACACTCACACCTGCATGCACTACCTCTACAGCCACTACGTCCCTCACCAGCACACCCACCAGCACACCCTGCTCACGTGCAGTCACCACCACCACTACCATTCACACGTCCCATGTGTCCTCTCCCAGTGTGTCTGTGACGCCCCTCCCAAGATACACAAATGCAGGCACACACCCACCCAACAGCCATCCACCTCACGACAGCCTCCAGCGCATGCACCTTCACCCAAAGTCACCAAACGTACACCTCCTACTACCACCACCTCTTCCTCCACTCCCAAACCCCCTCCAGCTACCAGTCCCAGTGTGTCCCAAAAACTTTTCCTGTCCACCCTTGACCTTTTTCCCACACCTCCCCCACCCCGTCCATCTCATAGGTCCTGAAGTTGCACCTCAGCCACAACATCTCCGGGACCAGTGGTGCCTGTAGTCACCGGTATGTGGAGTGCACCGGCCACCAGGACAGCCAGTGTGGCATGGAGCCACAGCACAGACAGTCCCCCACCTTTGAAGCATCAGAAGTTGGCCAGTGCCCAGCGGGAGAGGGGGAAGACTCCAGCCACCAAAGTCGCTCCCAGGGGTCCGGTTGGGAGTTTGTAGTCAGCTGTGACACCTTCCAAGGTGGGGAAGGGCCACAAGAAACCCGGCAAGTCTGGGAAGAGCTGCACGGTGGAGAAGACCGCCATCATCCCCGCTGCCCAGGAGGCCACCGCCAGCCCCATCCCAGCTGCCCAGGAGGCCACCACCAGCCCCATCCCAGCTGCCCAGGAGGCCACCGCCAGCCCCAGCACAGCTGCCCAGGAGGCCACCGCAAGCACCAGCACAGCTGCCCAGGAGGCCATTGCCAGCACCAGCCCCGCTGGGCCATGAAGGACCGCCAGCACAAGCCCTGCTGGGCCATGAAGGACCACCAGCAAAAGCCCCGCTGGGCCATGAAGGACCGCCAGCACAAGCCCGCTTGCCCTTGAAGGACCGCCAACTCAAGGACCGCTGAACAGGGCTCCGTCAACTCAAGCACCGCTGAACAGGGCACCGCCAACTCAAGCACCGCTAGCCCATGAGCGGCAGGGGCACTGATGCAACTGGGTCCGTCACGGGGTGAGTGATGCACTTTGGGCACCAGTCCCCCTCCAGAACCAGTGGAGACTGTCATCCACTACCTCTGTCCTTCACAGGATGAAGCACTCTGGGCACCAGTCCCCCTCCAGAACCAGTGGAGAGATCCATCTACTACCTCTGTCCTTCACAGGATGAAGCACTCTGGGCACCAGTCCCCCTCCAGAACCAGTGGAGAGATACATCCACTACCTCTGTCCTAAACAGGATGAAGCACTCTGGGCACCATGCCCCCTCCAGAACCAGTGGAAACTGTTATCCACTTGAGTGACTGTGGCTTTGCACTCCCCAGGATTGAACAGTGGGCCACCACCCACTGTAGAGACTTGTGAGACTGTGGCTTTGCACTCCTCAGGATTGAACAGTGGGCAAGCCACCCACTGTAGAGACTTGTGAGACTGTGGCTTTGCACTCCCCAGGATTGAACAGTGGGCAAACCACCCACTGTAGAGACTTGAGAGTCTGTGGCTTTGCACTCCCCAGGATTGAACAGTGGGCATGTGGCCCCCTCGTGGATTTGGTGTCGTGCACTCAAGCGGCTGAGGTGCCCCCCCTTTCCCTCTCCCTGAGGTGCCTGTTTTCTTGCTGTCTGATGCCCCTGCAGTGTTCTCTCCATCATGGTCGGGGATCTTGTGTAGGCCTCGCCCATACCGTGTGGTCCCAGTGTTCCACCGACTTTCTCTGTGCAGTACCTGGACTACTATGCCTGGTGTATATTTTGTACATGGTGTATATATATATTTCTGCCTACTTGTTTGTAATATATTCTGATGGTTACACTCATTTTCTTTGGTCTTTGCATTCTTCCGGGGGGGATTGGGGGGGTGTAACTGTGATATATTGATATGCAGTAGTGTGTTTCTTGTAGTGGGTGAGGGTAGGGGTGTTGCGTGTGTGTGTCCCTGTTTTTTGCCTCCCCCCTCCCCTGTGTCGTAGGTGCAGTACTCACTGCGGTCTTCGCCGCCGGCATTCGTGCTCCTGGTAGAGGAGCAGGAAGACTATCGCAGGTAGATTTTGGAGTTCAGGTTCCATGGTGTCTTCGTTCCTCGTGGAGTGTGTAGAGGTGAGTGTTTTCCCTTCGAAATTCCTGTTTCCGCCGTGTTTTTACCCGCGGTGAATCCGCCCCGGAAAAGGTGGCGGATTGGCCTGTCATAATAGTGTGGGCGGTACATTGTCTCCTGCCTGTCTGTTGGCGGTGACCGCCGCGCTGTTTGTTTGTACCGCCGTGGCGGTCGGAGTGTTAAAGTGGCTGTCTTTGTTGGCGGTTTACGCCACGGTCGTAATTGCTATTTTTTTACCGTAGACCTGCTGGCGGTCTTTCCGCCGCTTTAACACCGTCCGCCAGGGTTGTAATGACCACCTTAGTCTTTTTTTCAGAATAAGATTCTTCACCGGGATGAAGTTGAAAGTTGTATCTGAATTCCCTAGAGCCCTTTTTTAATATGTGTCAGAGGAGACGTCGGTGAAGAATTCTACCTTTGGACATAAATGATTTTTCATGACAGAAGTCTTAGTCCAGGCAGAACTTGAAATTGGATGTGATCTCCATGGAGCCCTTTTTGTATAGGCTGCATGGGATGCCTCGGTCCACTTTTTACTTTCTGGGGGTCATTATGACCCTGGAGGAAGGCAGAGAAGCTGCGGTAAGACCGCCAACAGGCTGGCGGTCTTTTTTTTTGTATTATGACCATGGCGTCATCCGCCGCTTCTCCGTTCCGCCCGCCGGGCTGGAGACCTGGGTCTCCAGCCTGGCTACCGTCACTATACCGCAGGCGGTATTTTGACCCGACTTACCGCCGTGGATTTCCTGCAGTTGGAACCGCCATGAAATCCATGGCGGTAAGCACTATCAGTGCCAGGGAATTCCTTCCCTGGCACTGATCGGGGTTTCCCCCACCCCCACCCCGACTCCCTTCCCTACACCCCCCACCACCCCTGCCACCCCCCCAAAGGTGGCAGGGCCCCCCTCCCCACCCCGACCCCCAACATCACAGAACACACACACGACACGCACGCAGGCACCATCAACACACACACGCACAAACACCTACATACATGCCTACATCCACACACACAGTCAGACACGCACACCCATATACAAACATACACGCACACATCCATACAGACATACATACAGACATACACGCACTCATTCCCAAAACACGCAACACCCCCGCAAGCATACACGCACTCACACCCCCCCTCTACATACACAGACGCACACTCCCGTGCACCCACACAACACACAACACCCCCCCTCCCCTAACGGATGATCGACTTACCTGTTCCGTCGATCCTCCGGGAGGGGACGGGAGCCATGGGGGCTGCTCCGCAGACACCACACCACCAACAGAACACCGCCGCGCCGGCTATCAGGACGTGATCCGGTGGGCGGTGTTCTGTTGGCGTGGCGGTGGAGGTGGAGCAACCTCCACTTCCCCGCTGCCCGCCAGTATGGCTGTTGGCGGCTCTCCGTCCGAAAAAGGACAACAGCCAACAGTCATAATATGCCGAGCGGCAAACCCATGACTGCCGAGGGACCGCCTTGCGGAAGACCACTACTGGTGGTCTTCCGCACGGCGGTCCCTCGGCGGTCTGGTAAAAAGACCGCCGAGGTTGTAATGACAGCCTCTGTCTTTTTTGGAGCTCTTTCTCTGTGACGTCGCATGACCCTCCAAAGCAGGCCGATTTCAAGTAAATTTTGTAGGATTGCCTTTCCACGAGCCCCCATTGGATTCCTGGAAGGCAGGGGCTCCAGAGCTTTTAAGCCGGACTAACCTGCAAGTCAGGATGTGGTTGGGGTTGAGGTTGAAATAAGCCGACTTGACTCAGTACACTCATAGAGCTTTTTTCCAAAAGTTCTCCAATCTTCTCCTAACTTCTGGATCTTCTTCCAGAAGGTCTTTAAAGGTCCTTTGGGAGTCCACAACTCACCTCAAGGTTCCAGAAGCTCTGAGTTGCTCCTTGAGGGTTAGTACTCCAACTCCTAGAATGCACCTGATTCAAATCCAAAAATGACCACTAGCCCCCAGTCAGCTGGTCACTTTCTTCAGGGCTCGAAACAGGGGACTCTGGTCTGCTCTTTTCCACCAGTAGCAAACATGGAGTACCTTCTTGAAGTGGTTGAAGGCAGGCAAAGTCCGTTTTGTGTTGAAGCCCAAGTATGCAGCTGGTGAAGTCCTTGTGAGTGCAGTGTCCAGGTACAAATCAGGGGTCCAACAGGGATACGAGGAGTGTTTGTGTATCTCTGCCATGTTTATCCTTGCTCTTAGGATGGAAAGCAGGTGTCCAATCACAAGCAGGCCACCACCCATGTGGATGACCACTTCCAGGGAAGTATGGCAAAAATCAATCCCAGGGAGAAACATTCCTCAAAAATCCAAAATGCAGAAATTCACAATCAGAGGTTAGGTCTGGCTGAGCCCACCCACTGGTGTGGCTAAGTTTCTTTTAACACACCCCTTTACGGCCCCCTCCTAATCTAATCAGAGGGTACCTGGTTGTCTGGTTTTGCAGGAAATGGGGGAGGTCCACTCGCAGGACCAAATGTCCTTTCCTTCTTTGAAGTATAGTTTGTCTGCTCTCCCCCATCCTGCTTCACCATCTGCTGGGTCAATTTTCCTGCCCCAGGCACTCCCTTTGACCTCAGCCCAGGACACTTCATAGCTCATCAAGGCAGCCTGCCCAATAAGAGAAGGGCACAGCAGGGCTGAAGTTGGAAACTTTCAGGTAGAGTTCTAAATTACATTCCCTAAGTAAGTTATATTAAATTCAACAATGGCAATTTTTTTTTTTTTTTTATAACAATAAGTTTGATACCAAACTTGAAATATTTAGTTCCTTTTGAGACTTTGTCAAAAATAAAGGCCCTTATTATGACATTGACAGTAAATGCCGCTAATCGCCATGCTGACTGCCTCCAACATACCGCTGCCGCTGCAGATATCCGTTCACCATATTATGACACACACACACCAATCCGTCACTATTGAGCCAAAGACACAAGTCCGCCGCACCAAAGGTCAGTGATAAACTGGCGGTATCTAAGCCCTCAATGTTATGCCAACAGAACAACGCCCATCACATTATGACCCACGAATCACCACGGTGGACATTCAATGGCAGTAAACCATTGGCGGTACATACCGGCGTGTTCAAAATACACACACTCAAACATAACAACACCACATTGGACAATTCAAACAACACACCGGACACACATACACACACCACACCCACACCACTATGAAACGCACACCCACATTACCCACAACCCCTTATGACTACAATCCATTGGCATGAGACTGACACCACGACCACAGACAAAACCAGAGCCACACACTACCTACACCTATACACCCACCCACGCACACGACATCACACACTCCAACACATCACCCTACACACCCTCACCTACACAACTCACTCAACACCAATGGCACCACAAAGACACCCCTGATTCTCATAGGAGGAGCTAAGGGTCATGGTGTAGGAAATCATCAGGGTAGAGGCACAGATATTTGGAGCACAGCAGATATCCATTTCTAGGAAGATGGAGCTATGGCCGAGGATCAGTGACAGGGTCAACGACATAGGACAGCACCTCAGAACAAGGGATGACATCAAGAAGAGGTGGAATGACCTACGGGGGAAGGTGCGTTCCATAGCAGCAAGATACCAGCTCGCGATCCTGAGGACAGCTGGTGGACTCCCACCTCCTCTCCCACAACTAACAACATGGGAGGAGCAAGTCTTGGCAATCATGCATCCAGAGGGCCTGGCCGGAGTAGGAGGAGGACTGGACTCTGGTAAGTCAACTCTATACTTCTACTACCCCCTATCTGCATGCCATCACATACCCCCACCCTCACCCTAACTCCCATCACTACACACTTCCCACATAACCCACATCACATCTCACTCATCCCAATGCCTAGCTGCGCATGCCATACCAATGCATGGACATCACTCACAGCCCTGCAGGGACACCTATCA
Organism: Pleurodeles waltl; assembly: GCF_031143425.1. Lineage (NCBI taxonomy): Eukaryota > Metazoa > Chordata > Amphibia > Caudata > Salamandridae > Pleurodeles > Pleurodeles waltl. The sequence goes on from NC_090437.1 coordinate 1,065,972,180, forward strand.
ACAAAGCATGCACACTAGAGAGAATCAGCTAGCCTAAAATATGTCAACTTACACAAGTTAAAGTTGCCAGGGCAAATACAACAAAATAGGGCAACCCATTGATGCACAATGTGTCACACACAGAAACAATAACAGAGCATTTACATCCCCACAGGTATCCTAGCCAGTGTCAGCGGAGATGAGGTGCCAGCACTCTCCAGTCCCCCAACTGAAGAGGCCCACAGTGATGACAGCAACTCTGGTCTTCAGGATCTGGATGACCAACCTGGCCCATCAGGGACCTCTGGACAGTCAGTTAGCAAGGCACAGTCACAGACAACAACAGGGCCTCCCCCATCTGTGAACACATCTGTGAACACTACCCCAGCGTACCCATACCTCTGTCCTCAGCACACATCAATCAGCAGTGTGTCCACCACTACAGGGACACACGCCATACCCAAGACAATCTGGGACCTGGGGTCAGTGGCAGTGGGCACAAGGCACAGGACAGCTTGGAAACTGAGAGGACTGCTGTGCACCAGGGGGAGGACAGGCCTGGGGAACCAACTCTCCAGGAGGCACGTGCAGAGATCCTGGGAGCATATCAACATTCCCAGGACACGATGCGCCAGATCCTAGACAATGTGCAGGAGAACAGGTGGTTGCAGGAAGGACAGTACCAGGGGATCAGGGAGGACTTGCAGGCCATCAACACCACCCTGGTCTCCATTGCAGAGGTGTTGGCAGACATGGCCAACATTATGAGGGATGCAGTCTCACAACAGAGGGCCCCTGCCACTAGCCAGACATCTGAACTGTCTTCCACCTCTGCTGCCGCTAATGGACAGGAGGCCCTGCCACAGGATCAACAGGCCACCAGCACCAATCACCCTGCATAAGGTGAACCACCCCACAAACATTCCCTGCGATCCAGACAGAAGCCAAAGACTATTGCCAAGTCCCCCGCCAGTAAATGAGACTCTTCTGATTGTCACCCTTGTGTCCCACACAGTCACCATGTCCACCTTGAACTGCCATTGCTCCCCTTCCTATGTCCCCTTGGACTATGCACCTGTGCTACAAAAAGACTGGAACAATACCCTGGACTTTCCTCCATCATCACCCCATCCCAATGCACTTGCCCCTCTTCTTCTTAGCACTTCAACAAACACCCTTTGAAAAAAGTATGGAGTATGTTACATTTTAAAAGTATGTATTTGTTTAACCAGGTTCAAACAGTGCAATTCAACTGTACAGTAATTGTTCACATAGGAAAGATCTGTAGTTTCCTTCAGTAATAAAACCAGGAGCGATAGTGGGGCACCAACATCTGCAAAATGAATTGCCAAAGGGTACTGTAAGTGGCATAGAAGTAGGAAATAACTGCATTCCAATGCCAGAGTTAATCTAAATAATGACAATGAAATGTGAAGTCACACACTGTCTTACCTGTGGGTCTACTACTGCCACACGGGCATCTCCAGCCTCCTCCTCCTCCTTCAGAAAAGACACATGGCATCTCGAGGCAAGGTTGTGCAACATGCAGAGTGCAACGATTATCTGGCAGACCTTCTTGGGTGAGTAGCAGAGGGAGCCACCTGTTAGATGGAGGCACCTGAACCTGGCAATCAAGAGGCCGAAGGTTTTTTCGATTATCCTTCTGGTTCGCCCTTGTGCCTCATTGTAACATTCTTCTGCCCTTGTCCTGGCATTCCTCACAGGGGTCAGTAGCCATGATAGGTTGGGATAACCTGAGTCAGCTGCAAATATCGAGGGACAATATTTAGCCACACACTATCCCATATGACCCACACCATACCCATACACCAACATATACTGGGTGGGGACCAGGACTCATCTGTTAGCCACACCCGGTGCCTCTGTAGTTGGGCCATCACATTTGGGATGCTGCTATTCCTCAGGATAAAGGTATCATGCACAGACCCAGGATACTTAGCATTGACATGGGAGATGTACTGGTCCGCCAAGCACACTATCTGCACATTCATGGAGTGGAAACTCTTTCGATTTCTGAACACCTGTTCATTCTTGCGGGGGCACAAATGCAATATGTGTTCCATCAATTCCTTCACTTATGTTGGGGATATGTCCTATTGCATAGAAGTCAGGATTCACTGTGGCCAAATCCTCAAGTTGGGGGAAAACAATGTAGCTGCACATGTGTTTAATCAGGGCAGATAAAACTCTGGTCAGCACTAATGAGAACATTGGCTGTGACATTTCTGCTACCAAGCCCACAGTCACTTGGAAAGAACCAGTTGCCAGGAAATGGAGCACAGATAGGACTTGCACAAGATGGGGGATCCCAGTGGGCTGACGGATAGCAGATATCAGGTCAGGCTCCAATTGGGCACACAGCTCTGTGATTGTGACCCTGTCAAGTCTATAGGTGAAGATAATGTGCCTGTCCTCCATTGCTGTCAAGTCCACCAGGGGTCTGTACACGGGGGTATGTCTCTATCTCCTATTCATCCACAGTGGTAGCAGTCTAAGGGACAAAAGAGTGAAGATCACAAACTGAACATTGGAGGCACAACGGTACAATGCATGATGTTAATTAGTAATGGGTAAGTGGGATTTGTCCTGTATGTCCAAATTTTAACTGTGGCGCAGTTATTATCCAGGGCATGCCCTCCCCCTTAAATGGCGTCAGCCTGTCCTGTGTGGAGGGACAGGTGGAAGTGAGGTAATTACACTGACTTTGTGTGGTGTTGCGGGAGACGGTCAGGAACCGCTGTGCAACTCCTCATTGGTTAACATTGTGCCCTATGGGTTACAGTGGCCAATGGTGATGTACGCCCGCGGTAACGGTATGCACTGGTGCGGACGTCACCGCCATTTTCTATCTAATTCCTCACTTGCTACCTGACCTTCAACAGGAGAGGACCTACACTGCATGTGTTGCTGTGACCTGTGTCCGGAACCTATCACGGCATGTGTGACTGGGGAATTGGCCCCTGCCTTCACCTCAGCAGAGTTGGAGTGACTGGTGGATGGGGTCCTACCCCAGTACGGACTGCTGTACGGGCCTCCAGACCAACAGGTGAGTACACTGTGGGCACAATGCATGTGGCATGAATGAACTGAGTGGTGTGTGTGAGGGCCTCGTGTAGGGGAGGTTGGTGGAAGTACCCTGGGTGGTGTACAGGTTGTGTGCTGGGCCATGTGTGTGTGTAAATGGTGTTGTGAAGAGGTATGGTGGGCCAAAAGTGTAACAGGCAGGACTGTCTGACTGATACTATTTTCGTGTGTGTATTTCCTCTGCAGGTCAGTGCCCTTCAAAAGAAAGGTATATGGTGTGCCATCGCCAAGGAGGTGTGGACCCTGGGGGTCTATGGCAGGCAGAGCACCCACTGTTGGAAACAGTGGGAGGACCTGAGACGCTGGGCATGGAAGATGGCAGAGGCCCAGCTGAGGATGGCCTCCCAATGAGGAAGAGGTGTCTTTTGAACCCTGACCCCCTAATGACCCGCATACTGGCGGTGGCCTATTTTGAGTTGGATGGGTGTTTGAGGGCATCACAGCAGTCACAAGAGGGTGAGTACAGTTCCCATCAGTACAACTTCTGCATGGTAGGGTGGTGTCCGGGTGGGGGATGTGTGTCAGTGGGTGCCTCTAGTCCAGGCCTGACATTGCAGAGTAGATCCCATGGTGGCAGGGTTCGGAAGGGATAATCCTACTACCTAGCTTGTAGGCATCCACAACTGTTCAGTGCTGCATGGGTCCCAGGTGTGCTGCATTTAGCAGTGTGTGCCCCTCATGCCTTGGTGGCTAGCAATATGACTGATAGTGCAATGGATAGTGCTTAAGGCTGTTCCCTGTGTGTGAGGGTGGTGTGTACGCCAATGGTGGTGTTTGTGCACCCATTGACCCAGTGCATCCTTTGTCTCCCCCCCTTTTTGTTTTGTCACCCTGTCCTTATGTGCATTAGCATCATCTGGCAGAGGAGCAGAAGCACCGGCGACAGAGGAAGCTGCATCCCACAGGACCCTGGAGGCAGAGTTCACTGATGCTGAGGGAACCAGTGGGATGGAGGGCGAGAGGACCACCACCGCAGGGAAAGGAGGGGACAACACAGACTCCGATACCTCCTCCAATGGGAGCTCCCTGGTGGTGGCGGACACCTCTGTGAGAACTCCAGCTGCAGGTACAGCCACCACCTCAGTAGCCCCTCATCGAGTTGCCCGTGCCCGCTCACCCAGGAGGGTGGGCATCTCCTTTGCCCCAGGCACCTCTGGCCCTGCCCCAGTGAGCCCTGCTGCCCTGAGTGAGGAGGCTATTGACCTCCTGAGATCCATCTCTATAGGGCAGTCAACCATTGTGAATGCCATCCAGGGGCTGGCATCCCAGATGCAACAGACTAATGCATTCCTGGATGGCATTCAAACTGGATTGGTGGCCCAACAGACATCAATCCAGGCTCTGGCCTCCTCTCTGATGGCAGCCATTGTCCCTGTTTCTACCCTCCCCCCTCCAACTTCCTCTTCCCAATCCCATTCCCCTGAACCCCAACCTCTCCCAAGCACACAGACAGATGAGCATGCACACAAGAAAACACACAGGAGTGTTACAGGCAAACACAAACACCACACATCATCTCACAGGCACTCACACAAACACCATCCAAATGCAGACATACCAACATCCCAATTTCCACTGTGTACCATCCTCTGTATTCCTCTCCCTCCCTCCCAGTTCCGTCTACACACACCTGCATGCACTACATACTCATCCACTACCAGCATCACCACCACACCTAGCAGAACACACAACTGTAGTGAAAATAATTATGTTTGACCACTGACTTTGTGGTTCACCACTGTGCATATTAGTTGTTCAATGTTCACCAGTAGCACATTACATTTTGAATTCAGTTTAGCTGCCTATTGGCTGTAACGTGGCATTAGACATTACATTCTGTATTCAGTTTAGATGCCTATTGGCTTTATTGTGATGTTAGACATTACACTTTGTATTCCGTTTAGCTGCCTATTGGCTTTATCGTGGTGTTAGACATTGCAGTTGAAACATTGCAGATGAGCTGTGTTTTTCCACATGGTAAACTAAGCTTGTGTTTTTCTTATTTTCTCTTACCGAACACGATAGCATGATAAGGAAGCGCACATTTTGTGGTTTTCTCTAGTGCAGGGAAGGACTCGGCCTTGGGAGAGACAGCCTTGAAAACTTGGACAACTTTTGATGTTGTTTCTTCCAACTCTGACCTACAGAAGCCAGCATGTTTTGAATATTAAATTATTTAATCTATAAAAGCTGTCCCTGGATTTTTCTGAGACTTCAGTCAGGAGTGGACGTCAACTGCCTGACCTGTCCCGTGAGGGTGGAAAATCTCTTTCTCGCAGTTGTACCGGGGTCATCAATTTGTTGGCATGAGAAAGATGATGAGCAGTGATAGGCCCTACGGTGATGAATTTGGACTTTTATTCTTTGCTTGACAGTTATGCTATACTATAATCACATATATTTGCTGTGTACATTGCAGTTGAGAATCACTTTGATATATTTTCCTTTCATTGCTGTGACTATTTTTAAACATGTGCCTCCAAACTACTAATCTCCTTTCTCAGGAACCTTGTGGTGAAGTAATAATAAATGTCTTCTTTAAACTAAGAAGTGCATTCCAGAGATTTTTGTCAGCTCGGTCATTAGTGAAAGCAAAACATTTTGGCATAGTGTCAGTCTGGGAGTGGAACTGGAGATTGGAAGTGCACGATTTAAAAGTGTAATTGTTTTTGTTGTTTAGAGAATTAACCTTTTTAGTGCGGGCGTCGGCCACTGGCCGACGCCCACACTCCCTCCCTGGTGCGGGTCACGACCAGTGGCCGACACCCGGAAGGGTATTAATAAATCCTCGGGTGCGTTGCACCCGAGGATTTTATTTTATTTTTTTCCTTTCCCCGGGAGACATGGAAGCTTCCATGTCTCTCCCCCGCCCCCCACCCGCCCCTTTGTGACGTCAGCACGCCGCGAGGAGCGCTGACGTTACAAAGTTGTTTTCCCCATCAAAGCAGGAAGCAGCCTTGCGGCCGCTTCCTGCTTCGATGGGGAAAACGGCCTTCCCCACGTTCGGGAAGGCCTCGTAAGAAAGGGGAGACTCTCCCCTTACGTACGAGGCCTTCCTGAAAGTGTTTCCTGGCCCCCGGTCGCAGCTGTGCTGCGATCGAGGGCCAGGAAAACTTTCAAAAGGCCTCGTAAGAGAGGGCGTTTCTGTAATCAAGTCTGCTGCTGATGAGTGCGTGAGTGACAGTTTTTCTGGTCTCTGTGGGGATCCATTTGAATGTTTTTTTCAGTATATGGAGTGTGTTGAAGCATGAGGAGGTGAGAGCGTTGATTTGTTGGGTCATCGAGAGGGAGGAGTCTAGGATGATGCCGAGGTTGAGTGCGTGGTTGGCGGGGGTGGGTGCAGGGCCTAGCGTGGTGGGCCACCATGAGGGGTCCCAGGTGTTTTTGTGTGGGCCAAAGAGGATTATTTCGGTTTTGCTTGAGTTGAGTTTCAGGTGGTTGGCTGTCATATATATATCACTTTTGTCAATATGTGTGTGGTTTCCCTGGGGGGGAAAGGGTCAGACTTGTCTAGTGGCAGTTTTAGTGTCATAAAGAAGCGCAGAAGGTTTATATGCCTACTGCAAAGAGTACATTAGTAAAGTCAGCCATTACCTGTGCTATAATACCAATGAAATGTATGTGCGGGGTTGACGGCGGCTATGGAGAGATGAAGGGCACTTTTGCTGGGTGGTAATGAGGGAATCCTAGGGAGCACCAATAATGATTGTTGGACTGGGCGCAGGAGGTGCTAAAGACTGTGACGAATGGTATGTGACAAGGTGTTTTTTGAGTGTCTTGAAAGAACGTGCTGATTGAGGGAAGAAGCGCAGGTAAGGTGGCCTCTACTGTTGCACGTATCTCACACACACCACCGATTTTGTGACTGTCTACGTAGGCTAGTGTTTTAGAGCAACAGTTTAGCCAATAGCAGAGATGGCATCTTGATGGATGACTGCTGCCTGCACTCGGGTTATAGAGGACTGCTCTGACATAGGATCAGAGACTGAGACATCAGATACTGAGACAGCATCTGAGGGATAGGACAATGGCGCAGACTCTGGGAGTGATTTTTCAGTCGGAGGAGTCCCATTCGATAACTCCTCTTCCAGTACATTATGAGGGAGGTGATGAGGACAGTCCTGCTGTCCCTTCGCAAGCTGTTTGTGCAACTGGGTAATAGTGGGTTAGCCCAACCCAGAGAGCAGGTGAATGTGGCGGCATGCAGAGAGAGAGAGAGAGTGCTCTCTTGGGAGCTCCCCAATTTAATTCAGCCCAAAATTCCACCACCCAAATCGTATTGTGGAGACATCAAAATTATCTATGGCAAAACAAACTGGTTTTGTAAGGCAGGCACCTGTGTTTTTGGTCCTGGATTCGGCGGCCATATAGAGAAACACACTAAACCCAAACATTTCTGGAAACTAGACATTCGGGGGAGTCCACAGAGGTGTGACTTGTGTGGATTCCCCAAAGTTTTCTTACCCAGAATACCCTGCAAAGCTGAAATGTTGAATAAAAACTCTATTTTTCTCGCATTTCTGTCACACAAACTACAGGAATATGCTGGGATCCACAAAATTCCTACCACCCAGTGACTCCTCACCTGTCCTGATAAAAACACTACCCCACTTGAGTGCCTACACCTAGTGCCTGCATCAGGAATGGATCACCCCAGGGTCAACAGCTGCCTCACGTAAGGACCAACATTGACCGTTGTGTGATCTATTCCTGTCGCGGGCACCAGGCCTACCCACACAAGTGAGGTATCATATTTATCAGGAGACTTGGGGGAACGCTGGGTGGAAGGAAATTTGTGGATCCTCTCAGATTCCAGAACTTTCTGTCACCATAATGTGAGGAAAACTTGTTTTTTTAGCCACTTTTTGAGGTTTGCAAAGGATTCTGGGTAACAGAACCTGGTCAGAGCCCCACAAGTCACCCATCTTGGATTCCCCTAGGTCTCTAGTTTTCAAAAATGCATGGGTTTGGTAGGTTTCCCTATGTACCGGCTGAGCTAGAGGCCAAAGTCTACAGGTAGGCACTTTGCAAAAAACAGCTCTGTATTCTGTCAAAAAATGTGATGTGTCCACGTTGTGTTTTGGGGCATTTCCTATCGCCGGCGCTAGGCCTACCCACACAAGTGAGGTATCATTTTTATCGGGAGACTTGGGGAACGCTGGGTGGAAGGGAATTTATGGCTCCTCTCAGATTCCAGAACTTTCTGTCACCGAAATGAGAGGAAAACGTGTTTTTTTAGCCACGTTTTGAGGTTTGCAAAGGATTCCGGGTAACAGAACCTGGTCAGAGCCCCACAAGTCACCCCATCTTGGATTCCCCTAGGTCTCAAGTTTTCAAAAATGCATAGGGTTGGTAGGTTTCCCTGGGTGCCGGCTGAGCTAGAGGCCAAAATCCACACCTAGGCACTTTGCAAAAAACAGCTCTGTTTTCTGCCAAAAAAATGGGATGTGTCCACGTTGTGTTTTGGGGCATTTCCTGTTGCAGGCGCTAGGCCTACCCACTCAAGTGAGGTATCATTTTTATTGGGAGAGTTGGGGGAACATAGAATAGCAAAACAAGTGTTATTGACCCTTATCTTTCTCTACATTTTTTCCTTCCAAATATAAGAGAGTGTGTAAAAAAGACGTCTATTTGACAAAATGCCCTGCAATTCACATGCTAGTATGGGCACCCCGGAATTCAGAGATGTGCAAATAACCACTGCTCCTCAAAACCTTATCTTGAGCCCATTGTGGAAATGCAAAGGTTTTCTTGATACCTATTTTTCACTCTTCATATTTCAGCAAATGAATTGCTGTATACCCAGTATAGAATGAAAACCAACTGCAGAGTGCAGCTCATTTATTGGCTCTGGGTACCTAGGGTTCTTGATGAACCTACAAGCCCTTTATATCCCCGCAACCAGAAGAGTCCAGCAGACAAAATGGTATATTGCTTTTGGAAATCTGACATCGCAGGAAGAAGTTACAGAGTAAAACATAAAGAAAAATGGCTGTTGTTTTCAGCTCAATTTCAATATTTTTTTATTTCAGCTGTTATTTTCTGTGGGAAAACCTTGTAGGATCTACACAAATGACCCCTTGCTGAATTCAGAATTTTTTCTAGTTTTCAGAAATGTTTAGCATTCCGGGATCCAGCATTGGTTTCACACTCATTCCTGTCACTAACTGGAAGGAGGCTGAAAGCACCAAAAATAGTAAAAATGGGGTATGTCCCAGTAAAATGCCAAATTTGTGTTGAAAAATGTGGTTTTCTGATTCAATTCTGCCCGTTCCTGAAAGGTGGGAAGATAGTGATTTCAGCACCAGAAACCATTTGTTGATGGCATTTTCAGGGAAAAAACCACAAGCCTTCTTCGGCAGCCCTTTTTTCCAATTTTTTTGGAAAAAACAAAATTTTCACTGTATTTTGGCTATTTTCTTGGTCTCCTCCAGGGGAAACCACAAACTCTGGGTACCATTAGAATCCCTAGGATGTTGGAAAAAAAGGACGCAAATTTGGCATGGTTAGCTTATGTGGACAAAAAGTCATGAAAGCCTAAGCGCGAACTACCCCAAATAGCCAAAAAAGGGCTCAGCACTGGGGGGGAAAAGGCCCAGCAGCTAAGGGGTTAAAGGAATCACCGCAGACCATGTTTGAAAATGCATGTGAAGTTAAACTGCCTTATGGTGCTGTGACAAACATGTTTTTTTGTTTATCAGGACTTTCTATGTTTTGGGATGAGTGCTTGGATAAAACAAAAGTGTTTTCATATTTAGAAAAGGTGCTTTTTGAAAGGAATGATGTCCCTTTTGTTCTTGACAGAAGGATTTGGATACTTTTGTCTGCTTACAGAAAAATACGTGAGAGATGTAAACAGTTAGAATGTGAAAATAAGAATTTACATGAGCAAATTAACCAGAACAAACTATTGCAAGATAGCCCACAGTTTTTGGCAGGAATTGAAGTGCATTCTTTAAAAGATTACACTGAGCAAGAAGTTTACGATGTTACCGGTATTTTCAGACCACTTTGCAGAGTACGATGTGTAAAATTAATTCACACAAGACAGCGGTACTGTCGCAAAATGTGCAGTTTCTGGGAATCCAGTGGAATCCAGAACATAGACAGATGTTGTTACAAGTAAAACAAAAGATTTTAGAGTTTCTTACTATTGGCACTAAGAAAGAGACACCGAGTTTCATGAAATTGTTTGATTTTTGGAAACAGTATGGCCCTCATCTGAGTAAAATCTTAACGCTTTGGTACACAGTAACTAGGAAAAAACATGAGTTTGAATGGAGTGAGGAGCAGCTATGTGCTTTTGATTTGGCAAATGAAATAAATCAACAGACTTTAGATTTGTGCACAGTGCAAGAGGGAAACACTGATTTACATGTAAATCAGGGCCAATATGCCAACTTGAGTATGTGGCAGAAACAGGGGAGGACAAGGGTGCCCCTGGGGATTTGGACTAGAAAACTATCTGACTTTGTGGAGTGCTGTACTCCTTTTGAAAAACAGTTTTTGACTTGTTTTTGGGCTTTAGTGAATACTGAGCAAATGACATTAAATTATAATGTAATTCTGAAACCTGAACTACCAATCATGCAGTGGGTGATGAGTTCACTTAAATCTCACTGTATAGGACATGCACAAGAGGCTAGTACCACACACTGGATCTGGTACATACAAGACAGGGCTCAAGTAGGACCAACATGCACTGCAGCCCTACATGCACAGGTGTCACAAGCCCCTGTACAGCATAAGGAGAGGGTTTAGGGAGTACCACAGGTAAAAGAGTCACCAGTGAAACTGAGTGCACCATTTGAATTCTTGTCCCCTGAGTATAGAAAGCATGTTTGTTTTACTAATGATTCATTGAAATACGTTGGTACTAAAAGACTTTGGAAAGCAGTGTTCTACAATCCAGTTACTGAAAAGTTGTTGTCTACCACAGGAGAAGGAAAAAGTAACCAATATACAGAGTTGTACAATGTGTGTCAGACTTTAAAGCAAAAGCTGCTGAAGACGTGTCACTTTTACACTGATTCTTGGTTTACTGCCAATGGATAAGCCGTTTGGTTTTCCACATGGCTTGTACATAACTGGTTCATTCATTCAAAGGAGGTGTGTAGCAAAGAGTTGTTCGAACAGAGCAAAGTCATAGATGTTCATTGTCCTATTGACTCATTAGAACGCTGGTTCAATTCCCTTGCAGACAAAAGTGCAAAGACAGAAGTGTCAACCCAGAATACAGACTTGGTGGGGATGCCTAAGTGGGCACACCATACATGTGGAAATCTGGGAGAAAAACCCACTTACAGGTCGGCAGAGATTAGAGACATGCACATTCCCCTAGATTTGATAAAAAGCTGTGATTTTGCAATGTCCTATTTGTCAGCACACACAACAGAGATCTGTCCCACAAACAGTCAAAGATCAGGTGGGGAGAGGAAATTTACCAGGACAGATATGGCATATTGATCAGGTTTTAAGGGGAGTGATTGCTGCAGATTACCAAGGTGAAATCAAAGTTATTCTGATAACTAGAAGAGAATCTGATTCATTCATACAGATTGGAGACAGAATTGCCCAACTTGTCATAAGTGCAGTGAATGGAGGTTTGGTAATGAAGGAGTCTGCCCCAGCTCTACTGACAGTGCAAGGAAAGGGAAGCTGTGGTGCGCAGATAAAACCCTCAGTGCTAAGGTGTGGGTTGAATCCCGAAATGGCCCTCCAGAACCTGCAGGAATTATAGTAAAGGGCCCTAATAACGTCCTGCTGATTATAACACAAGGAAAGGAAAAAGGAGAGCACATTTCAGATGACAAATGTTATCTGCAAGAAAAGTCATACTTTTTTCTTTTGCAGGTCCTACTACGACTTGCCACTGACCATGAGTGTGCTGTGTGGTCTCCCTTCGGGCGTTTGCCTGTGGGGTCGGGGGAGGGACTGCACCCCCAACCTGAACCTGATTGATTAAAGTACAAAACCCATGGATCCATTTTGCGCAACTGGCACCTCCGGTTCAAGTTCTACATGGGATAAATATAGAGTAACTTGGATGTTCTGTCAACTTGTTTGATTACATTCTTCCACTGGAACTAACTCATGGCCTATTATCTGATGACTGCTGCCAGTCTCATTAAGCAACATTGCCAGTTAGCTGTCTGTTTTTCGTGTGGAAACCTGACTTTCACTTATATTCCAGAAAACCTTTCAGGTGGACCGTGTACCTTTTCATGATTAGAACTCATGATGTTTCCATCTAATTCTACATCTACTTGCTATATTAGAGAGACTATTCAATCAGTTCAGTCTTTTCATTGTAGGTGTATCTGATTTGAAAGGTTATGAGATCAATACATTAATCCACTTCCATTGCTTTACAGTGATTGCTTTAGTCATTACATTATGTTGCTGTATACAATGCTAACCTGATTTGCTTATAATGTTTTTGTTTTTTCTTTGAAATAAGAGAAAAGTAAACAAAAGTCATTGGTCAGAGTGGAGATGTAGTGAAAATAATTATGTTTGACCACTGACTTTGTGGTTCACCACTGTGCATATTAGTTGTTCAATGTTCACCAGTAGCACATTACATTTTGAATTCAGTTTAGCTGCCTATTGGCTGTAACGTGGCATTAGACATTACATTCTGTATTCAGTTTAGCTGCCTATTTGGCTTTAACGTGGCATTAGACATAACATTTTGTATTCAGTTTAGCAGCCTATTGGCTTTATCGTGGCTTTAGACATTGCAGTTGAGATATTGCAGATGAGCTGTGTTTTCCACATGGTAAATTAAGCGTGTGTTTTCCGTATTTTCTCTTACCGAACACGATAGCATCATAAGGAAGCACATATTTTGTGGTTTTCTCTAGTGCAGGGAAGGACTCTGCCTTGGGAGAGACAACCTTGAAAACATGGCCAACTTTTGACGTTGTTTCTTCCAACTCTGACCTACAGTAGCCAGCATGTTTTGAATATTCAATTATTTAATCTATAAAAGGTGTCCCTGGGCAGCAGCGAGGGGAATTTTCCGAGACTTCAGTCAGGAGTGGACATCAACTGCCTTACCTGTCCCATGAGGGTGGAAAATCTCTTTCTCGCAGTTGAACAGGGGGCATCAAATTGCTGGCATGAGAAAGATGACGAGCAGTGATAGGCCCTACGGTGATGAATTTTGACTTTTATTCTTTGATTGACAGTTATGCTATAATATAGACACATATATTTGTTGTGTACAGTGCAGTTGAGAATCACTTTGATATATTTTCCTTTCATTGCTGTGACTATTTTTAAACGTGTGCCTCCAACCTACTAATCTCCTCTCTCAGGAACCTCGTGGTGAAGTAATAATAAATGTCTTCTTTAAACTAAGAAGTGCATTTCAGAGATTTTCGCCAGCTTGGTCATTAGTGAAAGCAAAACGACAGTCCACAACAGCTATGCACACGTCCCCTGTGTCCTCTCCCACTGTGTCTGTCCACCCCCCTCCCAAGGTACACAAACGCAAGCACTGAGACACCCAACAGCCATCCACCTTACAACAGCATCCAGCCCATGCACCTGCACCCAAACTCGGCAGACAAACACCTCCTACAACCACTCCCTCCATTCCCAAACCTCCTCCCTCTTCCCGCCCCAATGTCCCTAAGGAGCTTTTTCTCTCCACCATTGACCTCTTCCCTACCCCTCCCCCATCCTTCGTGTCTGGCCAGGGTGGCAAAAACCCAGGCATGCACTTCAGCCACCCAGTCCATGGGCCCAGTAGTCTCCAAACCCACTTGTGGTGGGAAAGGATCCTGGACACTTGTGCAGAGGGTGAAGGAGCCTGCTCCAGGCAGCCTCAAGGAAAGGGTGCCTGCCCCAGATGCTGCCTGGAAGGGCAAGGAGCCAGCCCCAGCTGCTGCCACGAAGAGTAAGGAGCCAGCACTAGCAGGCAGGAAGGACAAGGGGCCTGGTGCAGGGAATCAGACGGGGATCCCACCACCAACCATGATTGTGCAGCTGTCCAAGGCTGCAGGGGATGGGCTGGATCCTCCCCCAACCAGCAGCAGCAGCACCACTACCATTGAGCAGCCATCCGAGACTGCAGGGGATGGGCAGGAGCCTCCCCTGACCAGCAGCAGCAGCACCAGCACCAGCACCACCACCACCACTGGGAAGCCATCTGAGGCTGCAGGGGATGGGCTGGAGCCTCCCTTCACCAGCAGCAGCAGCACCACCACCACGGGCAGCCGCCTGAGGCTGCAGGGGATGGGCTGGATCCTCCCTCAAGCAGCAGCAGCACTACCACCACCACTGGGCAGCCATCTGAGGCTGCAGGGGATGGGCTGGAGCCTCCCCCCGCCAGCAGCAGCAGCACTACCACCATTACCACTGGGCAGCCATCTGAAGCTGCAGGGGATGGACTGGAGCCTCCCCCAACCAGCAGCAGCACCACCACCACTGAGTAGCCATCCGAGACTGCAGGGGATGGGCAGCAGCCTCCCCCCATCAGCAGCAGCAGCACCACCAACACTACTAGGCAGCTGTCCAAGGATGAAGGGGATGGACTGGAGCCTCCCCAACCAGTGGCTGCAGTAGTACTACTACCACCACTGAGCAGCAGTCACCGCCAGTGGATGGTATGTAGTCCTGCATACATGGGCTGCTGTGCGGACTGCCACCTGCAAATACAGTGGGTATGACACCCACCTGGGAGACTGTGACCTTGCACTCCCCAGGATCAAGAGCACAGGACACAATGCCCCCTCCAAAAGCAGTGGGTAAGATACCCCCCAATCCAAGCCTCCCCAGGATCAAGAGCACAGGGCATGATGTCCCCTCCAGAACCAGTGGGTAAGACACCCACCAACCCCAGCCTCCCCAGCATTAAGAGCACAGGGCACAATGCCCCCTCCAGGACATGTGGTCAAATCTCTCACTTGAGAGACTGTGGCCTTGCACTCCCCAGGACCAAGCACAGGGCATTTTGCCCCCCCAGAACCAGTGGTCTTCTCTTATCTGCCGGCAGAGGTGTCCCCCCATTCCCCGTCCCCCTGAGGTGCCTGCCTATTTTCCAACTGTTGCCCCTGCAGTGTTCACTTCGTGTTGAGCAGGTGACAAGTGGGCCATTCCTGTTGTCCTTGCATTATCAATCAGGGGTAGGGGGTAAATATGTTTTATTACTGCAGCTGATTGTGTGTATGGTGTTGGGGTGGGGGTATTGCGTGTGTGTGTCACTCTCTTTTTACTCCCCTCTCCCGTGTGTGCTGGGCAACTGTACTCACCGTCATCGTCTTCGCTGGCGATGGTGTTCGTGGTGGAGCTGGACATAGAAAATAATTGGGAAGATATGCAGCTTGGGCTCCATCGCCGCGTGGTTCTTCCCTGTGTCTCCAAAGGTGAGTCCTTTCCCTTCTGTGCAGTGTTTCCACCAGGCTTTTGATGTCGTTGGAAGGGCCCCGGAAAAGGTGGCGGTTTCCTGTGTCATAATACAATGGACGGAACACTGGCTTCCGCCTGGCTGTAGACGGCTACCTACGTGGTGCCAGTTGTTTCCACCCTGGAGGTCGGTGTGGTAAAGTGGCTGTCTATCTGAGTTCTAACCGTCATGGTCATAATTTGGCTGTAGTTACCGCCAGCCTGTTGGCAGTATTACCACCACTTTTCACCAACCACCAGGGTTGTAATGAGGACCGAAGTCTCCCCACGTTAGCCTAGAGAGCCTGTTCACTATAGTGAGGGAAAAATGAATTTGGGTAGTTTTCCATCACCAGGGCTTATGAAAATGTTTTCTAAAGTCCCTATTTATAGCTACATAGCACCCAGCCCTAGGGGCACATAGAGCACACCTTAGGGGGTACTTATATGTAAAAATAAGGTATTTTAAGAATTTGTAAGTACTCTTAATTCTAAGGTCAAATTTAAGGTTAACTTTAATTCAAAAACATCTAACAAGGCAGGCCTGCTTTTAAAATCACACTGGGCACCAATGACCCTAAGACTGGTTAGCAGCACCCAAGCCACAGTCAATAATCAGTAACCAACAGTGCCTGTCAAAAAGGTTTGGGGATGACCAGGCAAAATGGAGGACTTTCCTACGTTGAGAAATTTAGGAACATCGAAATTTGTATATATAGGGACGCAAACGATTTGTGACCCCTCCAAATATCGTGCTGAGATCTTATTGGCAGATAATGCTTCAACAACAGTAGTGTTGTCAGCCATCTTGGGACTAGCTCCCTCACCATGCACTACTAATTACCATACACATTTGATGAAAAAACTGTGCATGGCGGGGGAGGGCATGTTCTAGTTACCTTACTGCACAATTATAGATACTTGAGGTAACTTTATTTATTCATATTGCATACTCTGTTTTGTCTGGGGGAAAATAGAAAAATAACAGTACATATCCATTCATCCATATGCAAGTCTTATTTTTTTTACTCTGCTACTCCACTGGCTCCCCCTACAGGTACCAATTTAAGTTGATGATCCGCATTCACAAGAGTCTAGACAACCAAGGACCTGCATAAATTAACCACCACCTGAACTTTCACCAACATCGAGAAGAGTATGCTCTTCCTTCTTTTCACTTGCCCATATTCCCTGCAACTACTAAATCAGAAGTGGAGGATGCTCCTTCTCTCATGTCACAGCAAAAAACCTGGAACTGCCTCCCTGCACATCTCCAGACCATCACCTCACTTCTGGAATTCTGAATGGCTCTCTATACCTGGCTGTTCAAATAAGCCTTCAGGACCTGCAAGTACCTGGCTACCCTATTGGGTGATTAGCCGCGCTTTATAAATCCTGATCGATTGATTGATATGAGTCTTGAAATATTGGAGAACATCAAATCCCACGTGAACATAGCAATACACAGCCAAAAGTTGTTGAACATCAATCTTGCAACTGCACAGTAGTACAACAGCCAATATATGTTTCGAGGCACAGTCTCTTCTTCATGGATGTGTAACACATATAAAAATGAGTAAGCTAATGGTAATAAACATATATCCATACAAAAATACACAGTAAATCTATCTAATCATTTCTGCACAAATGTCCCCCTTCTTAGAGGAAAATGCATTTCTTTCCATTATACAAGATATCATGTTGACATTCTAATATAGACACCAAGGTATGACTCTTTTTACATATTTATAATTGAGCATTGTAAAATATAAGTGATTGAATAAATGATCATGCTTGCATTATTGTTAATAAACACAATTAACATAAACAACTCACAAGAGAATCTCTCTTCACAGGATTATCACATTTACCTAATCAACTCGTCCCTCCCATATTTTTAATAATGGACATACTGTGTGTCCTTATACAATTTAAACAGAAAATCAATTAAAGGGGAAGAAACCATGATGCACTAAATTGAAAAAGAAAAAGGCCTTAACTAAAATCATCAACAGAACCCATGGCTTTTAGTTAAGGACTAAGCCTAAACATTTAACTTTTTTGGGGGAGGGAGCCGATCTTGGCCCTGGGGACCTCATCCCCTGAAGCACAGCCTAAATATTAAATTATAGTTGGGGGAGAGGTCCCCCAGCCCTCGTCCCATGGACGACCTCAGCCCTATCCCCTGGGAGTGGCCTATTTTTTTGGGGGGGTCACATGACCTCCCTACCCAGGCACATCTCGCCCCTGGGGACCACATCCCCCAGATCCCAGCCTAAATTTTTTTGGGGGGGCCATGCAGCCCCCCTCCTGTGGAGGATCTTGGCCCCGGGAACCCCATCCTCCATGGCCCAGCCTAAATATTAAATTTGTTGGGGGAAGGGTGGCCCCCCGGTTCCCCACCCTAGGCCAAACTCAGCCTGGGGGATCCCATCCCCAGGGACATGGCCTAATTATTTATTTTTTGGGGGAAGGGAGGCCATGCGCCCCTCCAGGCTTATCTCAGCCCCAGGGATCCCAACATCTAGGCCCCAGCCTTGTGGCACCCAGACTCAATGTTGGAGACAGTGGGGGAGCCTGAAGGCCCCCATGGTCCCAGCTATCTCCCCACCTCTGTGAGAGCAATTGTTTCCTCTCTCTCCCTGACTGCATCTCCCTGACTGCGAGCAGAGTGATTGCTGCAGGTTGGCAGCAGCTGTCAAAGCTGCCGCCAAGCCAAAACAAACAGCTATGTCCTGCAGGTGAACACCCCAGGAGATAGCAGGTGCCAGCCAGGATGTGGTGGTCCCCAGGTCAATGTTGGCTCCACGAGGGGCATGGTTCCAGGGGCTCTGGGGGGCCTCAGAGTCTCCCAAATTTATTGTAAGAAGGGCTTCAGGGAGGTGATGTTCCCCAGTGCTGTGGGGGAGGCATAGGGCCTTCCCACACAAACAATGGGATTTGCCTCGGAGTCCATGCATTCTAATTACTCATCACCCAGGGGAGGTGGCAGCCCCGGGGCTAATGGAAGCCCTAGGAGGGGGGACCCGTGCACCCGTGCACCTCCTCTACTTATTAAAAGTCCCCTATGCCCCGTGGACCTGGACCACCTTGGGCTAATAAAAAAAGAATGCCTAAAGACTGTGCTTTTTTTAAAGAAATCTTGGAAATATCCGCTGATCCGGCTCTGCAGATTTTTCTGTGATTTAAAAAAAAAAAAAATGCTTTTTAGCCCCTGCGGGGACCCTCAGGGACACCAGCACCAGGGCTAAGGGGTCATAGTGCCTCTTCCCTGGCCCCTTTTTTTAAATTTTTTTACTTTTTATTATGGGACTAGAGTCCCAAGATTGCTGCCAACACTTCCTTGTTGAAGTGTTAGCATCCAATCAAATATGAGCTTGGGGACAGTTGAATCCATGGAGGATCCGCTTCCCTAGATATCTATATTTTTCAACCTTTAATATCTCCAAAACTACTAAACAATTTACACCAAACTACAGAATGTGTAATCTGTGGAATAGGATCTAGCTTCCTACCAAATTTGGTGTAATTCCATTCAGCCGTTTGGACTGTAGGCGTGTCTAAAGACCCTAATGAAAAATGGATGGGGAAACGTGTTTTGAGACTCCCCTTTTTCTCGGCCCCAACTTGATGGATCACACCAAGCCTTTTAAGACAGCAGCTGAACTGACAAAAGTATACGTTTTGAAAATTTCAAGAGGTGCCAAAGTTATTAGCAAAACAGCTCTGTCTATGTAAACTAGGTCCTAACTATAACTATATATATATATATATATATATATATATATATATATATATATATATATGTATCTATTTATATAAATAGATGTACTCCCTAACTATAACCAGCTAGTGGCCTAATTATTTATTATTTCTTGGGGGAGGGGTGCTGCACAGCCCTCCTCCCCAGGCTGATCTCATCCCTGGGGATCCAGTCACAATGTTGGGGACCATGGGGGGAGCCTGAAGGCCTCAATGGTCCCAGCTGGCTTCCTGTCTCCTACAGGAGCCAGCATTGCTGTCACAAAAAGGGAGCTCCCCTCTAATTGAGAGTAATTGTTTCCTCTATCTCCCTGCCTGCATCTCTGCTTGATTTTTATTAACAAACTAATTTAATTTCTCCACAGATGTATACATACTGCTTGTGAGCATATTGCTCAACAATCTTGCTCTTTTTTTCGGTAATATTAGGGTATGAGCTTAGTTTATTCTTTAAAAGTTCATCATGTTGGAGAATATGCCACTTCTTTTCTAAAATTGATCTTATCTGTTGATGTTTGGTGTTATATTTTGTGAAAAATCCAATTTGGGGATCACTGCCATCTTGACTTTTATATGTACCTAGAGATTCCCTTTGGTTCACTCTATATAACAAATTGTCCCTTCTCTGTAAGTACACACATTCATAAGCCTTGAGAACAACATTCCTAAGGTACCCCCTTTTTGTGAATCTTTCAGTCATCAGGTTTGCCTCATTCTCAAACTCTTCATTGCACAAACAAATTTGTTCTCCTTTTATTATTTAGGTATAGGGGATACTCCGCTTCAATGCAATTGGATGGTCACTATTCTTATGTAGTACTAAGGTACTCAAGGTTTCCTTGCAAAGGACCTATGCCTACAATTTGTCATTCTCCACATAAAACATCGAGAAAAACAGTTCTGGTTGCTCTCCACGTAGCAGTTAATTGAATGTTCGCTCCATTTTTATTCAAGTTTTTCAATGTATTCTTTCCAAGATTAGCATCACCCACCCAAGTCAGGCTGGAGTTCTCACTGACCAGATAGGTTGTGGTCAGGTCAGCATTATTTGCAAAATGTTGCCATAAGTTGAGATCTGCTCCCATGGGCACTCTAGCAAACCTGGTCTGGACTGAAATCAACCTTCAAAGAAATGGAAATGCTTATAAGAAATACCTTGATGATAGTATGAAGAAGCTAGGGCTGGGTGAGCTATGGGCTATGGATACAACACCCCAAGAATTTAAAAGGGTGGTGTATAAAACCGTAAAGTTACAGAGTTGGATCGATGACAAAAGAGCTGTCCCCAAATGCTCACATGGATGGTTGGTGCTGAACAGTGATGAAAATACTTTCTGTCCCTTAGAAGCTACATATTCTCTAAAGGTCCAACAGAAATTCCTGTTAATAAGGGTGGTAGTGATCCCTACTTTGGACATTTTACCAAAATGGCAGGGAAAAGGTCAGTAAGGGACACGGTATGTCATTTGTGCCACTAGTCAAATGAATTGTTCTTGCATATTTTATGCATTTGTCCCCAATTAGACCACCCATGGAAAACCCTGTTTAGGAAAGAGTTCAACTCACTGGGAATTAGATTGTTAATCCCCACAATTTAACAATTAACATCCGAGTGGTGAAATTCCATCATATATTTAAGGATATTGTAAATGAGAATCCTGCTACTCAGCCCGATGATAATACTGTCAGCTAAGTGCAGGCACTTGAAGGGCTTCTAGAAGGATTGGGTTGCCAGGAAGTGGCAGGCTCATTTTACCCCTCACTTTCCCCATTCATTTCAGGGCCAGCAAGATAAGACTCACTCCTCGAAGGGCCCATAGACATAACGGGTTGCTAGGGGCTATGAGTATCATCTAGCCCCTCTCTGTCTCACTGTTCGTGGGGCCCACAGGAAAACATTAAGTTGAGAGACACCACTTCCACCTTATTCATTGCACTAGCACTCCATCACTTCATGCATCTATCTGTCTAGCTTGCTAACCTAGGACTGTGTTCAAGATTTGCACATGGCATCTTAAATCATCTATTAAATGTTTTAAGTCAGTGTTCTTTTTATATTGACACCCGTCAGCTAGCTCAACATAAGAAGGTATATTATTCCTCCTAGAAACCCCAGTTTGCAATAAGCATTGGTCATTTATTCTTCATCATATTTTAAATTATTGAGTTGCATGTTTATAAATTGATTTTATTAGCAGCATGTTGACGCGTACTATGTTATAGTTTATGGTTTTAATTGACTAATGAACTAAACTTTGACTGACAATGGATTCTTTTAAGATTAGTTCCACTCTATCCCTGATTGCAAATAGATGATCAATAAAAAAAAAAGATATCCATATAGCTGGTATAGTCCTCAGCCCATGCTGTATCTTTCTTCGACAACCCCATAAGTAGATTGGTATATTTGGGAGCAGACGATGACCCCATAGTTCTCTCTTGGGATTGTAGATATCTCTTATTGTCAAAAAGAAAAATATTATGGATGAGGCAGTAGTGTGGCATGCAATGGGTATCTGAGTGTATTGTCACATGATTAATCAACCAAGGTCTCAGAAAGTACAAGCATGCATTTATTCCCAAATCATGCTTGATTGAAGTGTACAATGATGTCACATCCTTTGCTAACATTGGCCCACTTTACGAACATGGCGGTAATGACTGCCACGCCGGTGGTGGCAGTCCTTACCGCAAATGGCATGGCGGTTCAGACCGCCTTATGATAAACACAGTAGTGAACTGGCTGCAATGCAAAGCAGCCAGTTCACTACTACCCACCGCCAGGCCAGATTTGACTGCCGGGCCAATGGTAGGCACTTTCGACCCAGCAATGGAGGCCAGACCAGCAGTGGGATAATGATCCCATTTCCACCAGAAATTTCCTGATGGGATACCCCACCAGGTAATCCCTGGTGGAAAGCATACGGTGACAGGAATTCTCAATCCTGTCACCTGTATGTAACACGCCAGGCCCCTCTAGCTATAACGCCGCCCAACCCCCCAAAGCCCCTAAGACCGCCCCACCCCGAACCCTGAAAATTTACCCCCATCCATCCTCCCTTCAATCTCCCTGTAGGCCTCCCCAATTCCACCCTCACCATCCCCTACACCCCCACCTCCATACAGGTCCCCCAAACCACAAACCCCCACATCCACATGAACCCATATCCCTACATGCACAGACACATTCATACACGCAGACACACATCCCCCTTCACAAACACACACGCACACCCCAATGCACTCACACACTCAACACACACACACACCCTTCCCCCTTCCCTGTGGGACAGCACTTACCTGTTCCATGGCACTGCTCCGGAAGGGAACTGGCTCCTTGGATGCTGCTCCACAGGCATCGCCGCACCTCCTTACACTGCCACGCCTATGACTGCATCATTATAGGTGTTGCGGTGTCTGGACTGACGTGGCGGTGAGGGTGGAGCAGAATCCATCCCGGCAGTGAGGTTCCATTCATCAGAATATGTCGAGATGCCTGCCGCCACCAGTGGAGGTCTATCCTGCTATGTTCATAATGAGGGTCCTTATCTGAGAAGAGCTTCATGGGATGTTACTCACTGTAGTCAAAAAGTAATTTGTTTCTCTTAAATATGATTGCAGGTTGGGAACATGTTAAGACAGTAATAAATTAAGATATCTGGTAAGTGTTCTTTAATAAAGATCCAATAGGGCTCACAGCAGGCCTCCCTACGTTTGTCTTTATGGATCTTTGGTAGGCAGTAAATTATACAACTCCTAGGGTGATCTATTTTCAAGTACAAACATTTCTCATGGCTTAAGAGCCCAGAGTTGAGCCAGATCTTCAACATCCTATGATTTTCACATTGATATTTCTTAGTGTCATTGATCTGTGAGCTCTCATAGTGACATCTCCTGGATAGTTGAGTTTGTGCTTTTTTAACCTATTTTTCTCTGCCCATGATTATGATGTTTGCCATCCTTATTGGAGGGTTTTAAAATAATTGATTTGTTCTTTTACAGCTCATTCAATTTATGGCACTCTTTCTATGTCAAGTTATTTTAATTTTATTTTTTTAGGTCACCTTCTCATTCTATTGCTATCTTCTTTGCCAATTGATAACATATGTCTATCTTCTTTCCAGTTGGTAATTGAGGACAGAACTTACTTTGAAGTCTTAGGGCACTTTCAAAATGTGACTCTGTTGAAAATCCAATACTTTCGAATTTCCCAACGGCTGTGATGTTTCCCTTCTTTGTAGGACTATCCAGCTCATCTATTTCCATTCTTTATTCATCTATGAGTAGTAATTTGGGAAAATCTCCAATAAAATTTTTATATTGTTGTATTCTGGATCCGAAGTCATCACTTTGTTAATTATAGGTTTTCAATCGATAATACTTATGTAGTATCAGGTTCCACAGTTCTAGGTCTTTTCTTGTGTAGATTTTAATTGTACACTCAATATGTCAATAACCAAAGGCTTCTTATTTTTCTCTCCATTGCTTTTGTCATCTCCATTTGCTCCTCCTTTTGCTCCTCCATGTCCTGCATTTCTGCCTCCTCGTCCCCTTCCTTTTCCTTTCCATCATTGTAGCATGGTCATGCATAATAGTCTCATCTCCCCATAAAAATCAATTTTCTTCCCTTGTGAGACAACTGGGCTCATGGCAGAAGCCCCCTAACTGTTTACCCCATGTTTTCACATTTTGCTGACATTTTCCTGACTCTGATGGTGCCTTGGGTACTGCTTCTCAGTCTCAGGGCCTGTGTTCTGTACCCAGTTTAATCCGTTGGACTCTCATTGTTTTGAGTGCTGTTGTTGGTGGTACTATTTAGAGGGGTGCTGGGGTCTGGTGGTATGGCTGCCCACTTAATTAGTTGTGGTGATTACATGACATTGCCTGGGGTATTGGCTTACACTGATTCTCATATCTTGCCACTTTGAGACTTCCATTCTTGTTCTTGTGGGAGCAGAATGATTTCATGTTCCTTCCAAACTCATGGAAGGTGCCTTTTCATATGGTATACAAAGTTATACATATAGATACATTTGAGTCTTTTGCTGGAGCATAGTCTTCTGATAAAAGGTGCAGATGGTGAGATGTATGTTTTATCCAAATTAAACTTTTGGCCATGAAGATGTATATTTTGGGTGAGGATAAGCCTATTCTCTGCTGTGCCCCATATTTTCAGCTTCCATTGGTGCAGTACGTTATTTAGGTGTTGCAGGTACAAACCTTCAGCTTTTGTTGACTTGTCGTGGTCATTGATGATGGTTTGGAAAAGACTACACAAATGGTTTATTTCTGAATCTTGGCCAACCAAATATGTTCAATAAAATATGAGGCTTGGGATCACGTTGTGCGATTTGCTTTCTGCAGTGTTAATACTATCTGCCAATATGAGTAGGTTCTTAGGCACTGGTACTGGCCTTCAACAAGATTTTAACTAGTGGTTCTCGCCAAGTAACCCTATTTTGTTGGAACCTGCTCAGCTCATTTTGAAGCCATACATTTAGTTGAGGAAGACGCCACCTTATGAATTATATCATATTCTAGATCAGTTAGTCTTCGTGCATGTGCATTATTAGCACCAAGTCAAAATGCAGGAACATTTGGGTCAGTTGTGCTTTGTACAAATTTCAATGCAATAGGAAAGGCCCACAAGATGGGTCAGTGAGTTAAATAGTTGCTGCTGACATCTACTGTCTCCAGGTTATGTTTGAGTACTGGTAAGGTTGATTCAGATTCCTATTGCTCTGTTTATTTCATAATGCTAAAATCATGGGGAGAAACTGATGGTATGTCAGTTCTGCTGACTGTGTTTGCAAATATAGCTGCAGCAATATACATAACAATATCTCATTGCCTCCTTCCTTGAAGACATGTACATAGATGGAATAAATATCTATCCCTGAAATTATTGAATTCTCTGTCTCTGATTAATAGGTCTTGCCTCTGCAATCTCTTGCCCATTAAATTAAGGATTTGTGTGGAATGGACTGTGCTGTACTTAGGAACAGGTTTCCTCCCACTTAGCAGTATTCCACCCAGTTAACTTCCGAGTTTTTACAGTTCTGATCAAGTATTTGAATCTTGCTTCACTGTCTCACCTTTTGGTACTGGGCCACACCATGCTGGGTGTGTCAGCAAGGTGTCAGCTGGCTCTACTGGTCAGAAAATGCATGTGGCAGGCTGCTCATGATTATGTGCGTATGCTGGATGTAGGAAGTCAACAGTCCCAGAGTAGATCAGGAAACATCATTGCTTTGAATGTCCACTGCCCTCTGGATAGGGGAAAATTCAATAGCAGCCTCCATGGAGCCCACTCAAAAAAATACGCTACATCTACAAGTCAGGAATCCATTGAAGAATAGATCTGCCACTAGATATCTCTAAACCAAGATTCTCAGACTGTTGCAGAGAATGTGCTCTCAAGCATAAATGGTTATGAAGGGGTTGATCCAATCATTCCATGGTCATTATGAAAACTTTGTCATGGTTCCTTATGTGTTATCCATGGAAGAGCTGGAAAAACATAGTCATGGGCGATTGCAATTCGATCTTCACTAACATCTCATAATGAATAATCCCCACTCTGGGCACATATAACGAGATAGGTCTTTAACATATAGGAGACCCTGTAAATAGCACATTAGTAGGAAAGGACAGCAGTGATCTCACCACAGCTCCACACAGCCCGATTGGTCCTCTATGTCACTCTCAGTGGATTGCTGGTATTTTCTGTCCTTCCAACACAGCTCTATATCGTCTTTAGGCAGCTGGATTGTAGGTAAGTTTTCCATGCAGCTATACATCTTCTCAGTGTAGCTTTTCCTTCAAAACCTTTTTCAACCATTTCTAGCAGGATTTTAGCATTTTAAACTGTTGCTGCCAAAACTGTTGCTGATCAAATATCTCCCACAATCCCCTTTTAGATTGCTTAGCACTGGTTATTGAGAAACCCCTTGAACAATGAGCTAGAAGACTCGCGTACCCGTGTGTCCCAGTACCTCCTTTCTATTGTGGGCTATGTCTGGTTGCAGTGGAAAACGTTTTACCTCACTCTAGTCATTTGCTTTTAGTATTTCAGATTTGGCAGGGAGGAGGAAGGAGCCAAGTATTCACTTTCAGGAGTGTGGAGTAAAAGAAACAAGGTCACCTTCACGTGGGTCATACACCGAAACTGTCTGTGCACTCCAGAATGGAGCAGGCAGGGCGCACAGTATATCCTTAGATGTAAAAGTGCCTTTCCTTTCACTAGCTCCCGACCTGCTTCAAAAGAATTTCACAAATAGTTCAGGGGCCATTTACAATTCCTAGACTTGTATGGCATCCTCACTCTTCATCCTCCATTCTGTGAACCACTCTTAGACATGAGATCTAAAGTAGATTCCTCTGCCACAGCAGTCACAAATAGTCTGCACACTTTATGCTCTCTCAGACTCTAAGGGCCTCATTACGAGTATGGGGGTATTGCAGCAGTCTGGCTGCCACAATCTGACCGTGAGGGAACAGCCTGCACCACCAGGATCCATGATCCCTGCTACCTGGCAGTGGTGGAGTTCGCAATCCTCCAGGGCAGCGCTGCATGCAATGATGCCCTGAGGATTACGACCTTGTTCTCCGCCAGCCTTTTCATGGCAGTAACACCACCATTAAAAGGCTGGCAGAGAACAGCTGCAGGGGACAACGGGGGCCTCTGCACTGTCCATGCACTTGGCATGGACAGTGCAGGGTCCCCCACATTCCCATGTCCTTCACAATGTTCACTGTCTGCTCTGCAGACAGTGAACATTGCAAGGGGGCTGGTGCACTCTGTGGGCTACAGCTTTGCTGCTGGCTTAATTACGAGCTGGAGACAATGCTGTAGCCTGTTTCCCGCTAGCCCTGTCTGGAGACAGTGAACATTGCAAGGTAGCTGGTGCACCCCTGTGGGCTACAGCATTGCCGCCGGCTCAGTTACGAGCCGGAGACAATGCTGTAGCCTGTTTCCCTCTAGGCAGGCGGGGGGAAACCTCAGCAATGCCTTGGCTTTCGTACTTTAACTGCAGGAAATCAAAGTTGGCAAAGCCCTCTAAGGGGACTGAGGCCTGTGACCAAGGGCCAACTGTATCATTTATCCAATTAGCGATTGCCTAATTGCAATTATCTGCAAATAGCAATTACGCAATCACTATTTAAATGCACAAAACTTCAGGAGTTTCATTTAGCAATTTCCAATGGCTCGCAGATTGCCCTACCTCAGTAATAATCATGAGATAGATCTCAATTTGTGATCCATTGTGAATGGCTATAATCACAGGGATGGTGGCCTGCTGGGCTCAGCAGATCACCATGTCTGTGATTGCTTTTAGATAAAGCATATTTTTTTTAAATAAAGGCCATCTTCCTTAAACCCTTCTGTGCCGGGGACGTAATGGTTACGTCCACCGGCACAGTGCTCCTGTGCCGAGGACGTATCCATTACGTCCTCGGCATGGAGCTCAGAGGGAGCGCTAGCGCTCCCTCTGTGGGCTTCCCTCCCACCTCCCCAAGGCAGGGATGGAAGGGGAAGCCCTTGCCCTTCCACCCCCAACCCCACCAATGACGTCTGATGAGGTCAGCGTGCGACTCAGAGGCCACTCACCCATCGCGATCAGAAGAGAAATGCTTTGCATGTGATGGCAGCCTGAGAGGCTTCAAGAAGAAAAGGAACTTCCTTCCCTTTGAAGTCTCTCAGAGCATTTCAGAAGCTGGATCGTGAAGCGATCTGGCTTCTGAAATGCTCACTAGACGCCAGGATTATTATCTAAATAGAAATTGCCATAAGGGGAGCGACCCTTGGGCAAGGGTCACTCCCTAGGGGGCAATTTTTTTCAAGGCCTTTTCTGCTCCCCCCCCGGGGGGCAGATCGACCTATTGTTATTAGGCCGATCTGCTCCCGGGGGGGGGGGGCAGAAACTACTAGGTGCCAGGGATCATTTTTTTGTTTTGTTTTTTTGTTTTTTAGAGTTGGGCAGCGACCCCTTAGGCAAGGGGCCCTCCACAGGGGGCAACTTATATTTAGGCCATTTCTGCACCCCTTGGGGGAAGATCGGCCTATTTTTATGTGGCCAGTCTGCCCATTAGGGGGGCTGAAACCACTAGACACCAGGGAGTTATTTTTTATGGCAATTTCACGGAAGAGGAGCAACCCCTTAAGCAAGGCTCCCTCCCCGGGGGGGAGGGGGGTTATTTTAGGCCATTTCTGCCTATTGTTATTAGGCTGATCTGCCCCCAGGAGGGGCAGAAACCTCTAGGTGCCAGGCATAATTTTTTTTGTTTGTTTTTTCTCTTTTGTTTTTTAGAGGTGGGGAGCAACCCCTTAGGCAAGGGTCGCTCCCCTGGGAGGCAAATCGTACTTAGACCATTTCGGCCAATTTTTGTTAGGCCAATCTGCCGGGGCAGAAACCACTAGGCACTGGGTTTTTCTTTGTCCCAATTTCATGCAAGGGGAGCGACCCCTTAGGGAAGGGTTGCTCCCCGGGGTGGGGATTTATTTGAGGCCATTTCTGCCCCCCGCAGGGAGATCAGCCTATTGTTGTTAGGCCGATCTGACCCCACCAAGGGCAGAAACCTCTAGGCACCAGGGATCATTTTTTTTCTTTTGTTTTTTAGAGGTGGGGAGCGACCCCTAAGGCAAGGGTCGCTCCCCTGAGAGGCAAATCATACTTAGACCATTTCTGCCCCCCTTGGGGGCAGATCGGCCGATATTTGTTAGGTCAATCCACCCTCAAGGGGGGCAGAAACCACTAGGCACTGGGGATTTTTTTTTGCCCCAATTTCACGCAAGGGGAGCGACCCCTTGGGCAAGGGTCGCTCCCCTGGGGGGGGCACATTTATTTTAGGCCATTTCTGCACCGAGGGGCAGATTGGCCTATAGTTATTAGGCCAATATGCCCCTGGGGGGGCAGATACCTCAAGGCGCCAGGGATCATTCTTTTTTTGTTTTGTTTTTTAGAGGTGGGGAGCGACCCCTTAGGCAAGGGTTGCTCCCCTGGGGGGAAAATTTCTTTTTGGCCATTTCTGCTCCCTTTGGGTGCAGATTGGCTTATTTCTATTAGGCTGATCTGCCCCTGGGGGGGGGGGGGTGCAGAAACCACATAGGCACTAGGGATTGGTGTGTGTGTATGTGTGTGTTTTCTTTAGGGGGCAGCCACTTGGGTAAGGGTCGCTCCCTATGGGGGCAGATTACTGTTGGCTATGTCTGCCCCCCTTGGCCTATTGGCCTATTTTTGGAAGTGGGGGCAGAAAGCCCACCAGAGACCAGGGAAGTTTTTGTTTCCAAAATAAGAGGGTCGGGGTATGGCCCCACCCCAAATAAATGGGGCCAAAGTTGTTCTGCTCACCAGTGGGCAGATGGGGCAATTACCCCTGATCCACACCCCGGGGTGGCAGAAAGTCTACTAGATGCCAGGGAATAAAAAAAAAAAAAAAGTGGGGTGGTGGCTACCAACCAGTATGGGCCTGGCTACGCCCCCACTCCAACTGAAGGGGGTAACAGTCTTTCAGTTCTCCCCCACACTCTAAAACATCTTATCCCACAGCAAGCAAGAAGACATGTGGTACTGAAAATTCTGGACCTGTGTAATAAACATCGTCGTATCACAACGATTTTGGTATCAGCAGACCGAGAATGATTAGAATAGTATGCACAAGCATTGTATTCATATTCGGGTAACGAAATCACCCGAATATCAGAGTTTCCGTCCTGTACCCTCGTGTTCCATTTGAACTACAGCCATATTGTGATTGCCCTCACATAGGCCAATAACTAAATGCCGAAAACGAGTCTGAAGGACACGTACATCTTTGCTGACTCCTCTGTGACCTGGGCAAGCTGACTCCACTGCGTGAAGCCAAACCTGTTCGGCCAGTTTCTTTCCCAGTGGCCGAATGAGATTAGTATCAAGGGTCAACACATCATAAAACCTTTCATCACACACAAACCATGCCTAATCTTTCACACACCTGTCCCTGTTTCTTTCTTTATGACTTGCTTTACAAGGAGGAGGTGCCTGTTTATATTGAGGGTCCGTTGATATCTGATGAAAGTACTGAGCCTTGCCGGGTAATTGATTGAGGGCTGGACAAACTGAAATATGGGCTTGTCATCATAACCCTGCTATTTCTTTGTAGTGAAAATATGTGAATGGTCAACTGTAAAATAAGGAATGTTTGCCCAAAGCATAATATTTTGTATAAAAGAGAAGGTTAGCTTTGCAAGAAGGGCAATCTCCTGAGAATATACACCGTGTTGTACTTCTAGGATACCTGTTACTGGCTGCAGCCAATAAACAAGATCTTTGACTTCACCAAGAAGACTCTGTGTTTCTGTAGTCTGAAACAGGAAGGACTCAAAGTCTTAGGGTGTGTTCCCTGGCACCACTGGGTTCTGAAAAACCCAGTACTTCAGACATTTGATTATTTTGGGTTTTGATTTTACATTTGTGCCATGAGAGCTTCGCTAACTCTCAAAATCGTCCACTTGGAATGGTGATTGCTGCACTTTATGGACTTTGGGACGCTGCCATGTAGAAAAATCTACTTAGACACATCTGAAAAGAAAACATCTGGGTGATTCCAGGGTGGTGTGTTTCACATGCACCCTCACCATTTTCTTACCCACAATGCCCTGCAAACCTCCAACTTTGCAGGAAATCACACATTTTTCCCACATTTTTGTTATGGAACCTTCCGGAATCTGCAGGAATCCACAAAATTCCTACCACCCAGCATGGTCTCATCTATACCGATAGAAATTCTGCTGCACTTGTCAGCCTAAAAATGTTTTTTTTTCAAACTTCCCTTTTGGACCTGCTTTGGTTCCCCCTCAATTTTGACATATTTTTGGCTCTTCCCTGTCACAAGCACTTGGCCCACCTACACAACTGAGGTATAATTTTTACCGGGGGACTAAGGGGAATATTGAGTGGTATGAAATGTATCCCGGTGCGGTGATCCCAAACAGAAATGTGGGGAAAAATGAGATTTTTTAGCTAAATTTGAGGTTTGCTGAGGATTCTGGGTAAGAAAACATTAGGGGATCCACGCAAGTCACACCCCCCTGGACTCCCTTGAGTGTCTAGTTTTCAAAAATTTCTGGGTTTGGTAGGTTTCCCTAGATGGCTGCTGAGTCCAGGACTAAAAACGCAGGTTCCCCCCGCAAAAACAGGGAGTTTTGTATTTGATCATTTTGATGTGTCCAGATAATGTTTCGGGCATTTCCTTTCGCGAGCAGTAGACTTACCCACAAAAGTGAGGTACCATTTTTATCGGGAGACTTGGGCAAATGCTGGGTGGAAAGAAATTTGTGGCTCCTCTCTGATTCCAGAACTTTCTGTCACCGAAATGAGAGAAAAAATCTTTTTTGGGCCACATTTTGAGGTTTGCAAAGGATTCTGGGTAACAGAACCTGGTCAGAGCCCCACAAGTCACCCCGTCTTAGACTCCCATAGGTGTCTAGTTTTCAAAAATGTGCATGTTTGCTAAGTTTCCCTAGGTGCCGGCTGAGCTAGAGGCCATAATCCACAGCTAGGCACTTTTAAAAAAAACAGCTCTGTTTTCTTTGTGAAAATGTGATGTGTCCACATTGTGTTTTGGGGCATTTCCTGTCGTGGGCACTAGGCCTACCCCCACAAGTGAGGTCCCATTTTTATCGGTAGACTTGGGGGAACGCTGGGTGGAAGGAATTTGTTGCTCCTCTCAGATTTCAGAACTTTCTGTCACCCAAATGAGAGGAAAAAGGTTTTTTTGGGCCAGATTTTGAGGTTTGCAAAGGATTCTGGGTAACAAATCCTGGTCAGAGCCCCACAAGGTACCCCATCTTGGATTCCCCTAGCTGTCTAGTTTTTAAAACTGCACAGGTTTGCTAGGTTTCCCTAGGTGCCGGCTGAACTAGAGGCCAGAATCCACAGCTAGGCACTTTGCAAAAAACAGCTCTGTTTTCTTTGTGGAAATGTGATGTGTCCACGTTGTGTTTTGGGGCATCTCCTGTCGAGGGTGCTAGACCTACCCACGCAAGTGAGGTACCATTTTTATTGGGAGACTTAGGGAAACACAGAGTAGCAAAACAAGTGTTATTGCCCCTTGTCTTTTTCTACATTTTTTCCTTCCAAATGTAAGACAGTGTGTAACAAAGACATCTATTTGAGAAATGCCCTGTAATTCACATGCTAGTATGGGCACTCCGGAATTCAGAGATGTGCAAATAACCACTGCTTCTCAACACCTTATCTTGTGGCCATTTGAAAATACAAAGGTTTTCTTGATACCTATGCTTCACTTTTTATATTTCAGCAAAGGAATTGCTGTATATCCGATATAGAATAAAAACCCATTGGAAGATGCAGCTCATTTATTGGCTCTGGGTACCTAGGGTTCTTGATGAACCTACAAGCCCTATATATCCCCGCAACCAGAAGAGTCCAGCTGATGGCATGGTATATTGCTTTCAAAAATCTGACATTGCAGGAAAAAGTTACAGAGTAAAACGTGGAGAAAAATGGCTGTTTATTTCACCTCAATTTCAATATTCTTTTATTTCAGCTGTTATTTTCTGTAGGAAACACTTGTAAGATCTACAGAAATTTGCTAAATTCAGAATTTGGTATACGTTTTAGAAATGTTTAGCTTCCCGGGATCCAGCATTGGTTTCTCATCCATTCCTGTCACTAACTGGAAGGAGGCTGAAAGCACAAAAAATAGTGAAAATGGGGTATGTCCCAGTAAAATGTCAAAATTGTGCTGAAAAATTGGGTTTTCTAATTCAAGTGTGCCTGTTTTCAAAATCTGGGAAGATGGTGATTTTATCACCGCAAACCCTTTGTTGATGCCTTTTTCAGGGAAAAAAACACGAGCCTTCTTCTGCAGCCCTTTTTTCCCATTTGTTTGAAAAAAACAAACTTTTTGCTGTATTTTGGCTAATTTCTTGGTCTCCTTCAGGGGAACCCACAAAGTCTGGTTACCTTTAGAATCCCTAGGATGTTGGAAAAAAAGGACCCAAATTTGGCATGGGTAGCTTATGTGGAGTAAAAGTTACGAGGGCCTAAGCGCAAACTGCCCCAAATAGCCAAAAAAAGCCTGTGCACAGGAGCCCTGGCAGCGAAGGGGTTAAAAGAATGCATCTAAAAAAAAAATATGAAAAGTTTTCTTTTCATTTAAAAAAAAATGTTTTTGCATGCATTCACAAAGGGGAAGGGCTCACTTGAAGTAGGTTGTAAAATGCAAATGTTTTGCAACTGCATTTTGGTCACAAAACATTCCTACATACGGCTGCAGTTTGGTATTAGGACGGGGCACCCTTGACACGCATCTTCCTAACACTCAATCGGTATCTTAATACCCAATCGGTATTTAGTAGCAATTCCAATTTGCAATACGGTAACAAGTTACCTAATCACAAATTGTAATTTATACATACCAAAATGCATTTTTGTGTTTGTGAGCAAAAATGCATGATACATCTGGCCTTAAGTCTCTTGAAGTAACACACCTTAAAAAGAGTGGAGATAATGAAAAATCTCTGTGTTGCACAGTTCACTGCCTAAACCATTGATTTTCCAGGAGCACATTCTAAATGGTTTACCTGTCTGGAGGTCTTGGTGGTCATTTTAGTAACCTGGTCATGTTCAAAGGCCCCAAGAGTCAGCCCCAGTTTACTTCAGACTTAAGCGAGGTGGGCTCTCTGGCAGCACACATTTGGGGGTCCAGGAGATTTACTCAGTAATTTACTCAGGCCTGAGCAGATGCCCCTTAATCAACTCAATGGAGCTCCCACTGTTCTCATAGCCTTCAGGACATGCGGACAGCATGGGCTCCTTATGGGGGTGATTGTAATCCCCCAGCTTTTGAAAATATCCACTGCTTTTAGTACATAGTGGATTTATTGTGTTGTCCGGGGCCACCTATGAGGCTACCATACCTGGTGCCAGAGCAACCACTATCCTGGGGATTCTCCTAATTTGCAGAGGCCACTGATTTGCCCGAAAGTTACCATCTCGCTTCTTCCTCCTCTAACTGATTTAAGTGGGACAGATTCTCTCTGTGAGGAAATAAGCGCAATTATGCAGGTGTCTTTCTCAGCTATCATTTGAGTTAACTTTTTAAGGTTGGTCCAGGGCGCTAGTTAAGATTGCTACTCTTCATGTGGGGAGCTAAGACTAGGCCTTAGGCAATTTGTAGGTGCTTTCTCCTCTCACACGCCAAGAGATTCATAATTTTCCCTTTTATCATGAGGCCTCAGGTTGTTATCATAGGTTTCTTGGTCAAGCCTGTTCTCAAATTTCTTAATTTTAGGTGGAGAAAATGGCCCTCTCAGTTGTTTTTGAACTATCACCGTGGCCTGAGAGAAAGGGGATGTCCAGTGATGTTAGTATTACTAGAGTAGATTACTGCCCCTTTCAAATAACAAAACTTGGGATAAGTTACAGTTGCAAGGGCCCAGGACTGTGCCCTGTAATTATCTGCGATGAATCCGAAGGTGCAATCATCACAGTTTGTTGGGGTGTTCTCAGAATAAATGGTGCACTCAGTCCTGAAAGTGAAGAAGACTCTGCAACTATCTCAAGGACTAGATCAAAATCAGTTGGAGACCGAGAGCAGATTTGGTGGTGTAATGCAAGATGTTTCTACTCCATCATTCCGCCTCTGGGGGGTAGTGTACATGGACCATCGGCTGCCTGAAAATCACAATTGAAACTCATCCAAGTCTCTTTCCAACTCCTGCCTGGTTCCAATTTCAATCTTTTATGCAATTGAAAACCTACATTTGCTTCCATGGACTTCAGGTTCCATAGTGTACTACTTAGTGTTCAATAAGACCTGGAATCAGCTGTACAATATTTTCTATGAGAGTAGTATTGATGTTCCTCAGCACTGGATTCTCTCTTCCAGGACTTGTGAGGGACTAGAATTGCACATTCCTGTGACCGGCCTTGTGTAGCTCAGCCATGTAACTTTGCCCTGTGCTTGCTGTTGCCTGGAATTGCTTATGAACTGCCATTTGCTGAAGCTCCTTTTTCGTGCATTGAAGTTTGTTCTTCTGTGTATCGGACCTCTTGTTGGCTTGTTTTCCAGTCCAGTACAGTTCCTGCCTTGCTTCAGCCAGAGTCTGTGACCTGTTCCTATGCATCCTGCTACAGATTTTCCCAGCACTGCTTGCTTTTGCTTACTCCATTGTCTGACTTTTTCTACATTTGGTGTAGCCCTTAAGCTGCTCCCTTTCAAATTTTTCCTAGTTTGTTCCTTCTTTTCCAGCTAATATGTTCCCTTTACTTATTCCTTTTACTTCTACCATAGCTCCTCGTCAGAACACTCCTGGGCCTCCTCAGTGTCTTAGTTTCTTATCCTAATTTGTTCCCTTTCTCTGTAGTTCTTATGGAGTCTCTGGTTCTCTTGAAGTTCAAGTCCCTGGCCTGTAACACTTCCTAGAATCCTTGTGTTTGACATGCCTGTTAACCAGTTTGTCCTTGAATATCTTCCTCTTGACTTTTTGCTACAGCTCTTGGGTGCCTTTCAAGCACTTGCTCTGTATTTTCCTTTTGGGCCTTTTGTGCCTGGTAAGTGTACTGTTTAGTCTTCACTTGTGTATAAGTGTATTCCTTTGAACAGGGGTTGGTTCCTGCTTTCCATGAGGCAATTCCTGCCCCATCCTTTGTCTTGTGTTGTGTGTATTCTTAAGTGCCTTATCTGTGACATTGTACCATTTCTATTTTTCCTACAACTTGCCACTGTGGCTCCAGTTGGACCCTTAAGGACTTGCCTTGTGAATGTAAGTATAATCCTTGCTTTTGCCCTAAGAGTCCAGAGACAGAATCATTTCTTCTGCCTCCTTTCTATGGGAGTTGGGGAGTGACTTCCTTTAAGAGTAATCTGCACAGAGGCATTGTTATTTCCTGTTGCTGTGGGAAGTTCTAAGTCTTACCTTTGTATGACCTTAGGGGTAACCCAGTGTGTTTGTTCATTTTTAGTCCATTCCCTGTTTGTTCATACTAAGGTTGCTCTGCCTTCACTATCCTGTTCCTGTGTTTTACTCTATAGCTGTTCTTTCCTGGTACATGTCTTTATCTGCTCCTCTACTTCAGTACACTCCATCCATTGGAAGATATTCATTGACCTTGAGGGGTGCTCCTCCCAGAGTTCACAGCATGAGAACAGCGCAAGCTTTATCAGACTAATTCCTCCCACCTCTGCACCCTTAAACAGTGAACCACAGCCTCCTAGGGCCTCGTCTTTAATCACTCCGGTCTCCCTCTGCTGTAATCCTCTCTGGCCAGCCCCCCGGAGTGAGAAAAATTAGACTAAAAAGCAGCCCAGTTGGCAACCAGTGGCTGATGTCTGACAGGGAGGTGCACAAGCAACAAGTGGCAGCAGGGTATGAGAGACTTACTTTCTCCACTGTGCTCTTCACTGTATTCTCCCCTCAGCTGCCAGTATCTCTGCCACTCCTACTAGTGCCTCATAGGAATTTGCAATATCCTCTGCCTAGGGCTCTAGATTACTAGCCTCTGTCTCCGAGCCGTGTATGGTGACTATGATCTGGGTCTGTGGTCCATTACGATGCCTGGAATCCCGTTTGAAAGCTCCAAGATCCAAGCACCAAGCAGCACAGTTCTCTGCCGCACCCTCCGCATTCACCATCTGTGTCATCCGCAATACAGCCTTAAATTTAGATTTAGAACCAGTTTGTGTGACACCGTGCTTTAGCGCGGCATCCCTTTTTCACACACCGGTCGGACTGCCTCTCCGATTATTGGAGCGCCGGTATCACCATGGCCTGCGTTTTTCTATTTCTTTTGTAGTGGCGTGGGCCAGAAAGTACATTTCATACTCCAGGTCGCGCCGCTATACTAGCCTAATGCCCTGATATTTTCCTTCCTTACTTGGGGGGGGAGGAATCCTCTTCTTTTCTTCTCTTCTTTTCTTTTTCTCTTTCCACTTAGCTTTTTTCCTTATCCTGTTATCCATATTGTCTTCCTGGTGTTCTTTTTCCCAGCATGCCTATTTTCTTTTATAATGATGCTTTTTTCCTATTCTCTCTATTAGGCTTTTCCTAATCCAAGATGGAGTCGATCTTTCTTCCTGTTTTGTCACTTCCTGTCTCCTGGTATATAAGTCCTTCAGTCCTGGTCTTCTTTGTGTTGCAAACACTTCCGCTTGGTGGTGATCCTCGCTCCTGTTTCTTCGTGTTTTTCTCCAGTTCCTTTTGCTCTTGATTGAGATATTCCACTCTTTCCCTTTTTTCATTATTTGTTTTTCTTTTTTTTCAGGAGTTCCTGTGTAGAGGTTTTTCCCACATTTTTGTTTTTTTTTCCTCTGGAACTCATTCTGGAGGGTGCGGTCTGCCTAGGAGTTTTCCTGTCAAGTAGCACCGTGGCTACTATAAAGGGTCGCCCTTATCTTGGTCAGTCCAGAACCAGCAGAAGCCCGGGTGCTCTTTCAAGTTCTCCAGCCAAAGGTGAGAAGCAACGTGCAGACCGTGACAGATTGCAATGCCTAAAGAATCTGCATTGTACAATAACCATGGAAGGAGCGCAGGAAGATGTTGTAGAAAATACACAAGCCATGCTTCAGACAGTTCAACAACAAGAATTACAATTGTGGGCTGAAAATACCGCACTACGACAAGTCTTGTCTTCCCGATCAATGGATGTACCACTTGTGTCCACCTCAACACCTCGATATTCTGGGGATCCGCATAAGATAAAATTATTTCTGGACGCATTGACAGTTTTTTTTGCCTTTCGTCCGATACAGTTTTCATCTGATAAGGCCAAGGTGGGTTATCTAATCAATGCCTTATCTGGCTCTGCACTAGCTTGGGTGACTCCCTTGGCCTCTGCGGAAGATCATGTCCTGAATATTTATCCTGCTTTTTTTAAACTCTTCAAGCAGATGCTCGAGCGACCTGGGTTGGAGGCAGCTGCGGAGGAGGCATCATGTGATATAGATCAAGGCAATCTGGGTGTCTCACAATATATAACCTGCTTCAAACAATTAGCAGCCGA
Organism: Pleurodeles waltl; assembly: GCF_031143425.1. Classification (NCBI taxonomy): domain Eukaryota; kingdom Metazoa; phylum Chordata; class Amphibia; order Caudata; family Salamandridae; genus Pleurodeles; species Pleurodeles waltl. The sequence continues at coordinate 1,066,010,429 of NC_090437.1, forward strand.
AATCACTTGGGTGGAATGCACTTTTGTAACCCTGTTCCACCGAGGACATCGAGAAGAAATAAAAGATGAATTGGTACATTCCACTCCAACTCGATCTCTGAAAGAACTGATGGACCAAGCAATGAACATAGAATATAGACTATATTTTAAAGTAGACTATCCCCTTGAAAATACCCCACAAAATTTAAATCAGGTGGCAGTGCATTTCAAGAGGGGCAGACTGGTAGTGAAGAAAAAGGGTGTTTTGCAATGGGAATATTTTCTCCATTGATAAGCAAACAATAATAATTATGTTTGAAAATTACTATTTGTATTGCATGCTTGTAAGTTGAGCAGCATTTACAAATTATGAATAAGTGTATATTCTAGATTTCATCTGAATATTCATGTATAACTGTAGCTGTCATGTCTAAAACGATGAAAATTGAAAACAAAGGTCAGAAATGTATTCCAAAAACAGGAGAAAACATTAGTGTAAAATTGTTGACTATTTCAGCCTTTTCTGTGTGAATTTACCATCTTTGTCACTGCTTGATGAATCTTCATGAAACGTTCCAAAAACAATTGCCAGTTTTGTCAGTTGCTGCCTGGAAAGTATGGGAGTGACACATCCGGGGGGCAGGGGGGTCAGGAAAAAAAGGGGGATCCCAAAACACATTTTCCACATTCATTTTTCCATAGGGATTTTGAAAAGCGATAGTGCAAAAACTACTTGATGGAATTACACCCTGACCCCTTAGCTCTGGTGGTGGGGTCCCAAACCCCCAGGGCTACAAAGTATTTTTTCTTAATTTTACGAGTGGAGACATGGTGGCTCCACAAATCCACTCTTAAGTGTTTTATTTTTCAACTTTGTTAGACTAATGCCCCTGGGTGGGCCAGGCCTCAGGGGCTTTTTTTAAAAAAAAAAAGCATGAGGGGGCCTCCTGACCACTCCCGCTGCCCCGGGGACCTACACTTCCCAGAAGCGATCTCCTAATTAATGCAGGGGACCCTGTGCCCCCCGCTGTCTGGGTGACCACCACCTCAAACAAAACGTTATTTAGATGGGGGGCATGTGGCCCCTCACTGCCCCAGGGGCAACCACCCATTTCAGGGCAAATGTTTACAAAAAGAAAAGTGTTCCTTACGGGACCCCCGATGCTGTGGGGACCACCATCCCCCTGGGGCTCAGTTCTCATTGAAGGGGGGCCACGTGGCTCCCCTCAAGGAGGCAATGTCTTGCTATGTCCATGGGGTGCCAACTGCAGCTGCAGCCAAGCGACAGCAAACACTTCTGCTTTTGACAGCGGGACCTTTGACCGCTATGGTGCCTGGGGCGAGGTGGCCTCATCCTCGCACACGGTTTGAACACAGTGCAAAAGCATTTGTCTTCCGACCGGGAGATGGGGCGGGAGAGGCATGAAAGGAAAGGAAAGGGCTTTCCTTCCCTTTCATGTCTCTCTCAGCATTTCCGCTGCCCGATCGCGAAGTGGTCGGGCAGCAGAAATGCCCACTAGACACTAGGGATTTTTTTATTTTTTATTTTTTTACAGATGGGGAGCGACCCCTTAGGCAGGGGTCACTCCGCAGAGGAGGCAATTTTATTTTAGGCCAATTCAACCCCCCTTGGGGGCAAATTGGCCTATTTTTATTAGGCAAATCTGCTCCCAAGGGGGGCAGAAACCAGTAGACACCAGGAGGGATTTTTTGATTTTTATTTTTTTGTGTCAATTTCATGCAAGGGGATTGACCCCTTCGGCAAGGGTCGTTCTCCGGGGGGGGGGGAGAATTTATTTTAGGCCATTTCTGCCCCCCTGGGGGGCAGATCAGCCTATTTGGGCAGACACCACTAGGAACCAGGAATTATTTCTTTGCACCAATTTCATGCAAGGGGAGCGACCCCTAAGGCAAGGGTCACTCCCCTAGGGGGGCACATTTATTTTAGGCCATTTCTGCTCCCCTTGGGGGCAGATTTGCCTATTTCTATTAGGCCGATCAGCCCCCGGGGTGGCAGATACCACTTAGGTACCAGGGAATGGTATGTGTGTGTGTTTTATTTGGGGGGAAGCCCCTTGGGCAAGGGTCGCTCCCCATGGGGGCACATTTCTGTTGGTCAGATCGGCCTATTTTTAGAAGGCCCTTATGCCCCCAAGGGGGGCAGAAATCCCACCAGAGACCAGGGAACATTTTTGTTTCAAAGAACAAGGATGGAGGTATGGCCATACCACCACCCCAAATAAATGGTGTCAAAGTTGTTCTGCTCACCAGTGGGCAGATGGGGAAAATTACCCCAGATCCACTTCCCGGGGGGCAGAAAGTCTACTAGATGTCACGGAATAAAAATAAAAAAAAGATAGTGGTATGGTGGCTGTCAACCAGTAAGGGCATGGTTATGCTCCCACCCCAACTGAAGGGCTTAACAGTCTTGCAGTTCTCCTCCGCACACTAAAACATCTTATACCACGGCAAGCAAGAGGACATTTGATTACTTTGGGTTCTGGTTTTACATTTGGGCCATTAGAGCTTGTCTAACTCTCAAAATCATCCCACTTGGAATGGTAAGGGCTGCATTTTTGGGACTTTGGGATGCTGCCATGTAGAAAAATCCACAAGACCTAGACAAATCTGAAAACTAAATATCTGGGTGAGTCCAGGGTGGTGTGCTTCACATGCACCTCACACTGTTTTCTTACCCACAATGCTCTGCAAACCTCCAACTTTGCTGGAAATCACACCTTTTCCCACATTTTTGTGATGGAACCTTCAGGAATCTGCACGAATCCACAAAATTCCTACCACCCAGCATTGTCGAATCTATACCGATAAAAATTCTGCCCCACTTAGTCAGCCTAAAAATGTTTTTTTTCAAACTGCCCTTTTGGACCCGCTTTGGTTCTCCCTCAATTTTGAGATGTTTTTGGCTCTTCCCTGTCACAGGCACTGGGCCCACCTACACAAGTGAGGTATCATTTTTATCAGGAAACTGGGGGGGACGTTGGGTGGTAGGAACTTTGTTCTGGTGCAGTGATCCCACACAGAAATGAAGGAACAATGTGATTTTTTTAGCTCAATTGTAGGTTTGCTGAGGATTCTGCATAAGAAAACACAGGGGGATCCACGCAAGTCACACCTGCCTGGACTCCCTCAGGTGTCTAGTTTTCAGAAATGTTTGGGTTTGGTAGGTTTCCCTATATGGCTGCTGAGCCCAGGACCAAAAACACAGGTGCCCTCCCCCCCAAAAAAACAGGTAGTTTTGTATTTTTTAATTTTGATGTGCCCACATAGTGTTTTGGGGCATTTCCTTTCACATGCACTAGACCTACCCACACAAGTGAGGTACCATTTTTATGAAGAGCTCTGGGTAGAAGGAAATTTGTGGCTTCTCTCAGATTCCAGAACTTTCTGTCACTGAAATGTGAGGAAAAAGTGTTTTTTGGCCCAATTTTGAGGTTTGCGAAGGGTTCTGGGTTACAGAACCTGGTGAGAGCCCCACAAGTCACCCTATCTTGGATAGGTCTGGTAGATTTCCTTAGTTGCCGGTTGAGCTAGAGGCCAAAATCCACAGCTAGGCTCTTTGCAAAAAACAGCTGTGTTTTCCTTGGGGAAATGTGATGTGTCAACATTGTGTTTTGGAGCATTTCCTGTTGTGGGCACTAGGCTTACCCACACAAGTGAGGTACCACTTTTATCGGGATAACTTGGGGGAGTGCTGGGTGGAAGGAAATTTGTGGCTCCTCTCAGATTCCAGAACTTTCTGTCCACCGAAATGTAAGGAAAAAGTGTTTTTTTGGCCAAATTTTGAGGTTTGTAAAGGATTCTGCACAGCAGAACCTGGTGGGAGCCCCACAAAACAACCCATCTTGGATTCCCCTACGTTTATAGTTTTGGACAGGTTTGCACAGGTTTGGTAGGTTTCCCTTGTCGCGTAGGCTCTCATTATCCTAATGAGACTACTGGATTTTTGGGCGGCAAGATCGTTCACAGTGTGGGGGACTAAGTCTGACCCACGGCGAAGGACCCTTGTCACCCCAAATCCGGGTTGAACTCCGGCTAACTAGCAGTGCCTTATCTCTCCCAAAAGGAAGAGACAATTGGGCAGCCAAGCGCATGACATCTTAGTGCTTACCAGGAAAGTCGTGGTCACTCAGGTCACAACCAGCTCTCTCATACACAGTGTGGTCTCATGTATAAATGACAAAGGCAGTTTGAGTTTTAAAGTTTGGTTTAATAAAACAACTGCATTTTAGATAACAAGGCATGAGCTGCAATAACCAGAACCATACAACACAGTAGGATTGAAATAGTAACGAGGAGAGTGAAACATAAGAATAATGCTATCATAGTGCAACCAGATGACATTCTCTCTCTAAGTTATATTTTGAGCACAGCATGTGAAGCTCTAAGCCTGCCTTTCAGGTTCCCCCGGGAGGATATCGACCCTCATACCTGAGCAAAGGCCTGTGATCTGGATCAGCATCTGCAACAGGGCAGTCAGCATCTAGTTGTGGGTTCCTGGTCGGAATCTCCCTCTTTCATGTACCAGGACTGGGAAGTGTTTTTATAACTAACACGCTGGTGTTCTAAGAAACGTTCCCATGTAAGAATGTGTACTTTCTACGAACCCTAAAGACTAGATTTCTACCACGTCTATCTGCAATGTACCAGACTGTATCCTTGACTGAAGCACAGAGCGAGCAAGAATGTATTGTTGGAGAACTTCAATGCTGAAGTAAGCTAAACAGTGTGATAGAAGAAAATAAAACAAGACAGTGAAACTGGTTATTGTAAAATAAGAGTGCGAGGCTAAATAAAATGCATCTAGGGCAAAGTGCACAGAGGCCTAATACTTTAAGCAAACTCGCAGAAAGCTACATTAAAAATGGCTACACTACACCTAGCTAGGCACTTTCCAAAAAACACATCAGTTTTTAATGTAAAAATGTGATGTGTCCTTGTTGCGTTACCTGTTTCGAGCATTAGGCTTACCCACAAAAGTGAGGTACCATTATCAGAAGACATGGGGGAACCCAGAATAGCAGAATTAGTGTTTTTGCCCCTTGTCTTTCTCTACATTTTTTCCTTCCAAATCTATGACAGTGTGTAAAAAAGATGTCTATTTGAGAAATGCCGAGTGATTCACTTGCTAGTATGGGCACCCCTGAATTCAGAGATGTGCAAATAACCACTGCTTCTCAACACCTTGTCTTGTGCCCATTTTGGAAATACAAAGGTTTCCTTGATACCTATTTTTTGCTCTTTATATTTCACCAAATGAATTGCTGTATTACAGGTAGATAAGGAAAACCCATTGCAAGGTGCAGCCCCTTTATTGGCTCTGGGAAACTAGGGTTCTTGATGAACCTACAAGCCCAATATATTTCTGCAACCAGAAGAGGCCAGCAGACGTAACGGTATGTCATTTTTGAAAATCTGACATCGCAAGAAAAAGTTACAGAGTACTATATGGTGAAAAACGATTTGTTTTTACCTCAATTTAAACATGTTTTTATTTCAGCTGTTATTTTCTGTAGGTCCACAAATGACCCATTGCCGAATTCAGAATTGTGTCTACTTTCCAGAAATGTTTAGCTTTCTGGGATCCAGCATTGGTTTCACATCCATTTCTGGTACTAACTGGAACGTGGCTAAAAGCACAACAATAGTAAAAATGAGATATGTCCCAGTAAAATGCCAAAATTGTCTTGAAAAATGTAGTTTTCTGATTGAAGTCTGCCTGTTCTTGAAAGCTGGGAAGGTGGTAATTGTAGCACCACAAATGCTTTATTGATGCCATTTTCAGGGGAAAAAAAACACAAGACTTCTTCTGCAGCCCTTTTTTCCCATTGTGTTTTAAAATAAATAAAATTGTTGCTGTATTTTGGTTAATTTCTTGCTCTCCTCCAGAGGTACCCACAAACGCCAGGTACCTCCGGAATCCATAGGATGTTGGAAAAAAGTATGCAAATATGGCGTGGGTAGCTTATGTGAACAAAAAGTTATGAGAGTCTAAGCGCAAACTGCTCCAAATAGCCAAAAAAAGGCCTGGCACCTGCGGGGGAAAAGGCCTGGCAGCGAAGGGGTTAAAGCAGGTCCGGCTGTCAAAATACAACGTTTTATCTCTGTCCCCTGCATGTGTGCAGGGTGTAGGAAAGTACCATCCTGCCTGGCATGTTACCCACATTTTTACTGTATATATGTTTGTTTTTGCCTGTGTCACTGGTATCCTTCTAGCCAGGACCACCGGTGCTCATAAAGTGTGCCCTGTATGTGCAACCTGTGTGGTGCCTAACTGTATCACTGAGGCTCTGCTAACAAGAACCTCAGTGTTTATGCTCTCTCTGCTTTTAAAATTGTCACTGCAGGCTAGTGACCCATTTTACCAATTCTAATTGGCACACTGGAACACCCTTATAATTCCCTAGTATATGGTACCTGGGTACACAGGGTATTGGGGTTCCAGGAGATCCCTATGGGCTGCAGCATTTCTTTTGCCACTCATAGGGAGCTCAGACAATTCTTACACAGGACTGCCACTGCAGCCTAAGTGAAATAACGTCCACGTTATTTCACAGCCATTTTACACTGCACTTAAGTAACAGATAAGTCACCTATATATCTAACCCTCACTTAGTGAAGGTTAGGTGCAAAGTTACTTAGTGTGAGGGCAGCCTGGCACTAGCCAAGGTGCCCCCACATTGTTCAGGGCAATTTCCCCAGACTTTGTGAGTGCGGGGACACGCTTGCACTACATATAGGTCAATACTTATATGTAGCGTCACAATGGTAACTCCGAACATGGCCATGTAACATGTCTAGAATCATGGAATTGTCACCCCAATACCATTCTGGTATTGGAGGGACAATTCCATGCATCCCCGGGTCTCCAGCATGGAGCCCGGGTACTGCAAAACTAGCTTTCCGGGGTTTTCTCTGCAGCTACCGCTGCTGCCAATCCTCAGACAGGTTTCTGCCCTCCTGGGGCCTGGGCAGCCCAGTCCCAGGAAGGCAGAACAAAGAAACCCTTTGTAAATAGGTGTCAAGGGCCTGGGAGGAGTATCCTCTCCTGGCCTCTGGAAATGCTTTGAAGGGCACAGATGGTGCCCTCCTTGCATAAGCCAGTCTACACCGGTTCAGGGATCCCCCAGCCCTGCTCTGGCACGAAACTGGACAAAGGAAAGGGGAGTGACCACTCCCCTGACCAGCACCTCCCAGGGGAGGTGCCCAGAGCTCCTCCAGTGTGTCCCAGACCTCTGCCATCTTGGGTGCAGAGTTGTGAGGGCACAATGGACACCTCTGAGTGGCCAGTGCCAGCAGGTGACGTCAGAGACCCCTCCTGATAGGTGCTTAAGTTTCTCTGTAGCCAATCCTCCTCTGAGGGCTATTTAGGGTCTCTCCTGTGGGTATCTCACCAGATAATGAATGGAAGAGCTCACCAGAGTTCCTCTGCACTTCCCTCTTCGACTTCTGCCAAGGATCGACCGCTGACTGCTCCAGGACGCCTGCAAAACAGCAACAAAGTAGCAAGAAGACTACCAGCAACATTGTAGCGCCTCATCCTGCCGGCTTTCTCGACTGTTTCCTGGTGGTGCATGCTCTGAGGACTGTCTGCCTTCACCCTGCACTGGAAGCCAAGAAGAAATCTCTCGTGGGTCGAAGGAATCTTCCCCCTGCCAACGCAGGCACCAAACATCTGCATCACCAATCCTCTGGGTCCCCTCTCATCCTGATGAGCGTGGTCCCTGGGACACAGGAGCTGGATCCAAATGTCCTCCACAGTCCAGTGGCCCTTCTGTCCAAATTTGGTGGAGGTAGGTCCTTGCCTCCCCATGCCAGACAGTAATCCTGTGTACTGCATGAACTGCAGCTGCTCGGGCTTCTGTGCACTTTTGCAAGACTTTCTTTGTGCACAGCCTAGCCCAGGTCCCCAGCACTCCGCCCTGCATTGCTGAGTTGGACTCCGACTTTGTGGGACCCTCTTTTGTTGTGCTGAGTCGACCGTTGTGCTCAGATCTTCTGAATGCCTGTTCAGGTGCTTCTGCAGGTGCTGCCCGCTCCTTTGTGGGCTCTCCATGTTGCTGAGCGCCCCCTCTGTCTCCTCCTCCAAGGGGCAACCTCCTGGTCCTTTCTTGGCCCTGGCAGCACCCAAAACCTTTAACCATGACTCTTGCAGCTAGCAAGGCTTGTTTGCGGTCTTTCTGTGTGGAAACAACTCTGCATTCTCCAGCATGCTTCTGACCAAAGGAGAAGTTCCTGGCACCTTCCGTTGTTGCAGAATCTTTGGCTTCTTCCACCCGGAGGCAGCCCTTTTGCACCTTCATCCGGGGTTTAGTGGGCTCCTGCCCCCCCTGGACACTTGCGTGACTTTTGGACTTGGTCCCCTTCCTTTACAGGTCCTCAGGTCCAGGAATCCGTATTCAGTGCTTTGCAGTCAGTTGTTGTCCTTGCAGAATCCCCTATCTTGACTTTACTGTCTTTCTGGGGTAGTAGGGTAACTTTACTCCTACTTTTCAGGGTCTTGGGGTGGGGTATCTTATACACCCTTAGTGTTTTCTTACACTCCCAGCGACCCTCTACACACTACAGTAGGCCTGGATCCATTCATGACTCACATTCCACTTTTGGAGTATATAGTTTGTGTTGCCCCTAGGCCTATTGTCTCCTATTGCATTCTATTGTGTCCTACAGTGTTTGCTCTACTTTTTTAACTGTTTACTTATCTGATTTTGGTTTGTGTGTATATTTTGTGTATTTTACTTACCTCCTAAGAGAGTATATTCTCTGAGATTCTTTTGGCATATTGTCACTAAAATAAAGTACCTTTATTTTTAGTAACTCTGAGTTTTGTGTTTTCTTATGATATAGTGCTATATGATATGTGGTATAGTAGGAGCTTTGCATGTCTCCTAGTTCAGCCTAAGCTGCTCTGCTATAGCTACCTCTATCAGCCTAAACTGCTAGAACACTACTAATCTACTAATAAGGGATAACTGGAGCTGGCACAAGGTGTAAATACCATTAGGTACCCACTATAAGCCAGGCCAGCCTCCTACACAGGGTCAAATCAGCTCCGTGCTTGCTGAACCAACAGCACTGTGGGGCAAGCCTTAAGTGCCAGGTAGCCCATAAAGGTTTTGTTTAAAAAATAAAATGTGAAAAAAATAGGGACAGTGGGGAAAGACCTTGAGGGCTCCCTCATCATCCCACATAGCCCGTAAAGGGCTTTGTAATGAAAATTAAAATAAAGAATGTAGGGACCGCAGGGGAGCCCTTGAGTGCTCCCTCATGGTACCACATAGACCACAAAGGGCAAACATTTTTTTTTTTAATCCCCATAACTCAGTGTGAAGGTCACAAACCTTCACATTAAGCTATGGAGGTTCGAGTCCAGCTGGACTAAATTCCCTTTTTTTCTAATTAAAAAATGATACTTTTTTCAAAATGTAAACTAATTTTTTTTGTTAAATCCAACAAAAATATCTTATTATAAGTATATAAGATTTTAAATCCTAAAAAAACTCTCATTCTCCCTCACTTTCTTTCTCTCTTTTTTGTCTCTCTTTCAATCAATTTTTCCCACTCACACACCTACTTAGAAACGTATGCACCAGTCACAGACCCACTCAGACACTTACGCACCCACTCACAGACCCACTCAGACACTTACGCACGCACTCAGAGACCCACTGACACCCTCATGCAGCCACTCACAGACCCACGCACAGATTGATGTACCCAATAAAACACTCATGTATGCACTCTCCCTCCCAGACAGACAATCTGACACCCACTCTCATTGCACAGTGTGGGTTTGGGAGGTTGGAGAGTGTTGGCTGCAGGGTCTGGCTACAGCCAGGTCTTGCAGGCAACCTCCCCTAACTAACACTGTAGGTTATTCAAACCCTAAAAGAATAATCCCCATTTGGTGTGCCCATCTCTGAACAAAACTCACTATTCACTATGGCGAACCCACAACAGGTAGCAATGGCAGTTAATATGCGACCACCCCTTACTGCACTTTTTTTACTGGCACATGGCCTAACGGCCCAAGGGGGGTCCAGTTACATTTGTTGTTGCGGCTCATCTAGCCTATAGAACAGAATTTTTTTATTCTTGGGTCATATTTCCAGCAGCTGATGGGAACACAAATACATTTGATCACTATACACCTGCAAACGCACCTGCACAATACAGAGCATATGCATATCTAGAAATACCTTTATCTCATCAAGAACATAATATTTGGCTCGATGGCGTCTTACCCCATACAATTCTTTATGTTAGGTTTGGTCCTCTAAGTGTTGATGGTCCTACCTGGCCTTTATTGGCCACATATACACCTCACCCTGCTGCAGCAAACTTAATGGTAGATGAAGTCTGTCGTTTATATGCTGAGCTGACAGCAATATACAGACGATTAGTACAGTTTGTAATGCAAACATTCAATACAAACCCAGCACGTTCTGCTCCGGCGCAACCACATACAGCAACGCCAGGCATTAATCCTGTGACTGTACATACGATCATGGGTAAAGTACCCGCCAAATGAGAAGAGATTTCATTTTGTTTAGCTCAATTAATAAATGCACTGGAAGCAGTATTACCCCATACGGGACCTCAGGCTAAGCATAGAATATTAACTATGTGCTTGCCATTTGGGATGGTTCGCAGAGTAGATATCTGCAATACTTGGGACACGGTATTTGCCACACTCTATACTACCGCACACGGTACACTGACACTTGCCAACTTACCGGAAGTGTTAAAACAAATTCAAGATGAATATGGGGCTGCCCTGGCCCTGGATTTGGGGATGAAACTTATGGGCAAATTTGCAACTGTATCTTCAATAATATTAAGTAACCTTAAAGGGGAAGCAGTTGCACTAGCAGTCAGCATGCGGCTCCGGGACGCTTCTCCATAGGATCAAGAATGTGAGCTGCCAAAGTTTATTGCAGAGACCTACTCTAGTATTGGTCCAGATAGTCTGGGGGCCAGACCTACAAAACCACAATTTCAGGGTAAATCTAAAAAAGATTCTACCAAACAAGCTCCTGAGGGTTCTAAGAAACTCTGGGATAAAAATACAACAAACACCTAAAAAAGAAAGAGGGGAGAATCTCAGCATACGGAGACCCCACAGAACAGATATCATCTCAGAAATAGAGATAACATCAAAATGCCTGACAGATATCAATGTACTGATACACGCCAATCTGGTTCCTTTCAGGACTTACTGGAAAAAGGCAGTGAGAGAAGTGGGTGGTCAGAGCGAAGAACTGAGTACGTAAAACCGAGACAGGAATCACAACACTCCACAGAAGTTTCTGTTAAACAAAGAAAAAAGTGGTAGCAGTTGCAGTTCGTCATGCCACTCAAGAAGAGGGCTCTATTGAAGAACAAGAAGTGGGCATTAGTGTTCTTAGACAGCGTAGCAGAGGCCCAGAATCTTCAAGAGCATCTTGAGGTGAAAGCAACTGATTGCTTCTTACAAGTTGAAACTGTGGACATGCATGTCTCCACACCTGATAGAGTGTACAAAGTAACATTACAGTTAGAAGGAGACATTGAACGCACAATTGACACAATCTTTTGGGACCGCGTTGTAAATAGATATGATATTCTACTGGCCGAAAGGGATTGGCCACCTGAATTTGTCCGTACTTGTCCTTTTAGGGAAGATGTTATCAAACCTTTTTCCCACCCCTTGCTCCTGATGAGCCGCAGAATCCTATGCCATCGATTGGGCATTGGTGCAGGCATCCGTGCTATATCGCAACCACGTTGGGTAGGATAAAGATTCCCCCTACCATGTAATTCCAATAAAAAATCAATCTCCCCCTCAACCACAATATCAAATAAAACATGATGCTAAAGAACCCGTGAGGGAAATCCTCACACAACTAGAGTGCCAGTGCGTAATCGAAACCTGCGTCTCACCAATGAATAATCCCTTATTCCCAGCAGCTAAACGAGACCATTCACACAGAATAGTCTTAGAGTACAGACATCTAAACAGTCATACACGCACATATGGTATACCAAACTGACACTGGACTTTTCCAATGGTTTCTTCTGCCAAAATATAGCGCCTGAGAGTTGAGACCTAACAAGTTTCAGTTCACTAGGCTCCCAGAAAAATTCTGTCGTTTATCCCAGGGGTACAAGAACAGTCCAGGACTATTCGCGGCTCGTATGACTTCAATATTGCATGACATTGACCCTAAAGCATTGTCCTATGTAGATGATATTTATCTCATGGATGCAATATCTAAGAAGGGTAGCCCGCATTGTTGTGGGATTTGCCGAATTTGGCTATAAATTCAATAAAAAAAAATCCTTCCTTAGTGTCCTGTTTATGGGATACAAATTATCAAGTGAAGGAAAGGGGCTAGAGCCACAATTCTTAGTAAAATGCACTCAGTTACAACCTCCAAATACCATAAAAAAACTCCAATCACTTTGGGTTTCCTAAATTTTGGCAGAACTTACATTCCAGATCACGCATCACGTATCAAACCATTATATGACTTAATACACCCTGACTTTTCCTGTACATTTTGGACAGTCGAACACACAGGCATTCTCAGAGCTTTGCAAACAGACATGCTTGCAGCACAACACTGACACACAAGGGACAGTAAAAAACATCTGGCCATCAAAGTAATTGCTGTTGCCATTGGTTTCACCAACTTACAATGAGGGTGAGACAGTCCTGATTGCATCTAAATCACATTTGTATTCAGCAGTAGAACAACGCTTTGCTCCCACTGAGAATATTCTCTCTGCTGTTCAGATAGCTGTCATTATAGAAAGACCACTGGCCCAGGGGAAACACATTATTGTCCTATCTCTAATTCCAGCCCTTGAGGCTGTTACCGAAGCCAGCGTTCCAAACAATAAAGCATTACATCCACGTTGGATTCAATGGGCAGCGTCTTTGACAGCCACTGATGTTGACTATATCTTCGACCCAAAGTGACAAACTCAAGAATTTTTCCAATATGAACTAGAATATCAAGTTCCAGCAAATACACTGCCTATTGATCAATATCAAAGAGACATGTACATCGATGGCTCAGCACAACCTGCAATTGGCACAAAGCATCAATACACCGCTGCTTGTGCAGTCGTAAATGGCTACATGGAGGGCAATAAATTATGTCCACAACATACATTCACGCAAACCCTAGGGGATTGCACAGCACAACTAGCAGAGCTAAAGGCTATGGTGATGGCACTGGAACGTACGGATCCTGCATAGCTAACACTGATTGTCTGTGATTTGTACTAATGTGTCCAGTGCTTCAATGAATACCTGAATTACTGGCGCCAGAATGGGTTCAGAGATTCTAAAGTCAACACAATCATGCTACCAAACGTTCATGTTGTACATACACTTGGACACTAACGCGTTGAAATACACGTTGCTGGAAATACACTGGCTTATGAAGCAGCCAAATCAGCAGTAGCTACAGCTTCTGTTGCTGCAGTTACCTGTTCTGGAATGAAACCATACGATGATATATGGGCTGCCGTGAAAGCCACGGCTGAAGGCATGCCCTATCCAAAAGCATTTCTAGCTAAATATTCCTACCGAATGGGAGGCTTCCTTGATGCAGAAGTAAAAATACTAGGCGTGGGAGTTTGAGTAATTCCTAGTAAAGACCAGAGTTGATTAAAGCAGTGCATGAGGGGTTGCATCTGCCCATGCTGGTGTGGCTGCTACAATATCATTATTGCAAGCACGGTGGCCAGGTCTATACAAATAGACCAAGTAGTATGTCCTTTGTTGTGAGATCTGCCAGCAAATTAAGGGTTCCACCATCAAACTCCCCCGCATACACCCTTCCTAATTTCCAGCAAACCTTTACAATGTGTGTACTTGGACCATTATAGTCCCCTAACACATGACAGTGTGAGACTAATGTAACTTAGAGAAACAAATTAGATCGGAGTGACCCTGAGCTCCCTGAGAAGTCAATTGTGTCATTCACTCGGCTGCTCAATCATCCCCGCTCTTGGGTGGAGATGAGGCACTGCTAGTTAGCCAGAGCAAAACCTGGATTGGGCTTACAGGTGTCACCTGTACTGGATTCAGACTCAGTCCCCCACTTTGCAGGTGACTCTGCCCCCCGCATCTAGTAGTCTCAGGATAATGAGATCCTACTCTACAGGTGAAGGACATGCATAGTTGGTTGCTTAAAGGGGGTTGGCCTCAGGGCCTCATCAGAGGCCAGGCCCTTTAGCCAACCACCGCTGAGCACGGCTGAAGGTATAGTAATTAAAATTACTATACATAAAAAAAAAAACATAGAAACTCACTGTAAAAACCCAAAGGTTAAAGGGACGTTATAGTTACAGAATAGAATTTTTTTTAAAATAATTGAAATTCACTTAAAAACCAAAGGTTACAGGGAAACTATAGTTAGGCTCACATTTTAAACGTACAATACCATAGAAATTCACAAGTTATAGTTACAGTTATCTCAAATATCTACAACTCGTGCCCTCGCCATGCACTGCAAATTACTCCACAAATTACGGCAATCATGCGATCTTTCATAGCATTTTTGATAACATCAATGTGATATTTGCAGTAAGACTTTTGATGAAAAAACTGTGCACAGTAGGGGCAAGAGTTATAGTTAACTTAGGGTACAAGTGTATATATATATTTATATTTATATCAAAAATTCCGAAGGCACAATCCCAATTGCAGCCACACCACACTCCACAACAACCCTGCATTCCAAGACAGCGGAAAGAGCTTCAGTACAGCAGGTTCAATTGCAAAGACATTTTTTATAGAAAGTTGTAGAACCACAAGACAAGGAAAATATATATATACATAAATATATATAGAGAGAATTAGAAAGAGGCAAAGGGGGTATCACATTTAGTGAGCAGTGGAAATCCCAATTTAAAACATCATCTCTGCCGCACACACCACAATGTGAAACGACACAAAATAACACAGCAAATCACTGCCACATCAAACAACAACATAACAAATATACATGTTACACTTTACCACCACCACAGGTCAGATTTCAAATTATGGTGGCAAAAGGTGTTTAAAGCACCACTTTATTTATCAGCAAGGATATGAAATAGTGCCAACCAAAAATGCTTTACAATCTGGACCACTGTGTACTTTTCACACCACACAATGACTCAAATAACATACATTTTTGTATATACTGCAAAGCTCACAGTTTGTTCTTTAATTAGAAATTAGTCTGACTTTTGATGCTAAAAGGTAAGCTGTGATTCAATTGTTTTCAAAAGGAAGAATGAAAAGATGTGAAGGAACGAGGAGAGACATAATTTAGATGTGTCACAACACAACAAATGTTTTTGAAATTAAACATCAATTGAGTGCCATCAAAGAACTGTTATCAGAATCATAAGAATCATTCACATAAATTAAAGCCTCAGACTACTGGAACTTTTGAGAACATAAGTGTCTGGAACATTTCATCACAGCCATTTGTTCTCCTGTCATTTAGGGGGTCATTACGATCTCAACAGGGAAACCCGCCGAGATCGGCGCTGACGGTCAACAGAAGACCGCCAGTGCTCAGGCCCATCCACCGGCCACATAATATACATCCAGCTGGGCCTGAACATTTACGCCGGCTCAAAATGGAGCCGGCAGCAATGTAGCAGTGCGGGGGGTGCAGCAGCGCCTGTTGCGCATTTCAATGCCTGTAAATCGGGCAGTGAAATGCGCAACAGGGCTGTGCTTGGGGGGCTCCTGCACTGCCCATGCCAAGTGCATGGGTGGTGCAGGGGCCCCCAGGAGAGCCCCAAGTCACTCATTCCACCAGCCTTTCCCTGGCGGTGTAAATGCCAGGGAAAGGCTGGTGGAATCTGACTCATTATCCGGCGGGCAGCGCTGCTTGCAGTGCTGCCCAGTCGGATCAGAAATGCCACCACCACCAGGCTGCCTGGTGGCGGAAGCCTGGCAGTGGTGGCGTTTCAAACATGGCAGTTCAGCCACATTCATTATATAGCGGTCTGGGCTGCCATGCCACCGCCACTGCCGGCATGGCGGTCCAGACTGCCATGTTCATAATGAGGGCCTTAGTCTCTGATCAACCCTGTACCCGCTGAATGGGTCTACAAGACATCACCATCACCATGCAGTCAGCAGGAGATTGGCTGGTCTTAAGAGCTTTTTCAATATCATAACTGTTATGTCCTTTTTACATTGTTTAGCTATGAGTGACAGAAATAATTTCAAATACCTACGCAAAACACTCAGGTCCTCCACACCCTGCAGCCTGATGTTCATATGAACCCTGATAAGGTGAGTGATGGTATAATCTCATGTAGTATAGTATACATAACTCACACCTATCATTTCTTACATTGTACTGCCAGGTTACTTATTTGTACGTACACTCGTACACATCCATTCCTGCTGTATGGTATGTGTGATGAACAATTTGAGTCAAATGTCACATACCTAAAGATTATCTTGAAGAAAAATTTGAAGGCAATGATTTTCTTCTTAGACATCCCTTGAAGAAACTTATTCTGTCCAACACAGCACTATACTGTAATGTTTCTATTTACTTCAGATTTAACCCTCATGAAGGGCAGATGATGGTACAATTCAGACCACAGTGCATAGTTATCAGCCCACAATCTTTCAGGGCAGTTGTATTGACATTCTATGGACATTGACATGAGGCAAACATCACTAATCACCCTTACGGTTGATGTGTCACATTAAACAGAGACAAAGTGGCTGTGTAAGTACTATTTATTTTAAAGTGCTGTAGTGCTATATTTACATATGTTCAGGATTGTGAGTCCATTAGTGTGAGGCCTTCTATTGTGATACTACACAAGTGCAAAAGGACATTTCATTGGACATGCTGGGGTGAAGTGTCATATAGTGCAGGGAACATGAATTGCCAATGAGGTAGTGAGAGACAATCACAGAGCATAGTGTCAAGGTAAACAGTGGGCTGGAGAACAGTGCTTGTGAGCAGCTGTTGCAAGACTGGAATGTTTCAAAGCACAGGGCCTTGGTTATAAGTGCCCATGTGGCAGGGACTAGTGCTACCGGGTACTCTTACGGGTGAAGGTGATCTGTTCCACGTCTCCATCTTCTGATGATTGTGTCGTCTCCTCTGCCCTTGGTGGTGGTGGGTTTGAAGGGGCAACACACACTTCAGTGTTTGAAGACGTGGAGTCAGAAATCCCAGTAGCTGCCAAGTGTGGGGCTATTAAGGGCAGTACTGCAGCAAGGAGGAGCTGCTGGTTCTTAAGGATGACAGCTAAATCACTGTGGTAAACAGCAAGGTCGGCCCTGAGAGGGTCAATATTGCATTTGTGCACGCTTTGAAAGGTTTGTTGTTGGAGGTGTTGTGTCAACTCCCTTACTACTGCGCTGATTTCCTTCACACTTTGTTGAAGTTCTTGCACGATTGATGTTCACCGTTGCATGGCTGCTGCCTATTCTGCAGTTCACATCAGGCACGAACGCACCGCCCTCTAGGCTGGCTGCCATATTTTGCATCCCCACCCACACCTCCTTGGCCAGCTCCCGCTGTACTCCAACTACAGTCCTCTCAAAGCTGGTACCAGTTTCGTCAGAGTCCTCAGCTGGGTTGGAGCTGGCAGGTCGTACAATTGGGGTGGTGGGTGGTTCCTCTGTGATGGCTGCTGTATCTGTGCTCCTCCTTGCAACTGAAGGTGGGATCTGGAGGGTTCCAAGGACATCTTGGAGGGTCTGCTGGCTGATGTTTGTTAGCTCATCATCCATGTCATCAGGTAAGTCCAGGACAGGCATATCCCCAGGAGAGCCATCGTCCTCTTCAATGAGCTATAGTACAATTAGTGTGTCTGTGTTGTGGTATTTGTAATGTGATGTGCCTGACTTCTTATTAGTTGCACATTGTAATCTTGGTTCCTGTTCAGAGTTCCTGTAATTAATATTAGCATTCTCCCAGGCCTATGCCTCACCTGCATGTCACATGTAGTGTGGGCAGTTTGGGGTATTGTCTGCGTCACATGCTCTAGTTGTAGGTTCTGCCCATATTGTATGTTGCCACCTTATTGTACATCTCAACCCTCTGTCTACTTCCATTCTCATGTTGTGGCCTTGCACTGGCTGTGGGTGTTCTGATGGCACTTGCACCACACTTAACAATCTGGAACTGCCCCAGTCTCTGATATATCACATCCAGCTATATGTTGCTGAGACCTAGTGTATACTATGTATAGCATTGGCATGGCACAATACAGATGTCAGCATTGGTAGTGTGTAATGTTGATGTTGGGGAATGTGTGCTACATTGGATTGCACTGATGGTCCTAGCAGTGTTCCATTTCCTCTTCTGACTGTGCAGGTGTGTTTCACTAGCCAGAAACATATGTCCTCCCCCTCAACGATGTTGTCTGAGCAGTATGACAGTTGGGATGTTGCATGGTGTCATGGCAGCTATTGTGACCCAGGAACAGGGTGGACCCTGACATGTGCAGAATGGGTATGACATTACTGCTGTGTACCTCATAATGTTTATGACAATGTCTGATGTTTGTAGCAACTATGGACATTCACATTTGACAGGATTAGCACATTTTTATTGATTACAGGGGATTGTTAACGTTGTCATCCTGAACCTTCTAATTTGGGTGTGTTTGTTCATGGGCACGTAGCTGCCATTAGCTACTTGACCTGCACACACAGCAGAGGTGGTAGTGGCAACTGTTGTCAATGTTAAATTCCACTTGCGGATATGGCCTGAGACTGTAAATCGAGCCCTAGTTCATGTAGGGAGAATACCAGCTGTTGTGTGACAGCAGGCCAGTTTTACTTGGTACCCTGCCCTCCTGGACTGGCTTTACCTTTCCAACATCCTTGGCATGGCAGCATACTCCAATGCAAAGGTTGTTGGTGTAGTGTTATACTGTGCCCCAGGTTTCCTCTGAACAGCCCATGCCCCCGTGCCGTGCCGCTTTGCCCTTTCCACTCCCTGATTATCATGACTTACATGCATTGTGAAGTAGGTATGCCCCCCCTCCTGCTTACAGTTCAGATTTAGGCATTTTAGTTCCCCATGCCACTTACCCTGCATCTGTGTTGTCTCCTGGTAGTCTGCACTGTCCTGTCCTTGAATCCCTGTGACGATCTCCTCAGGGATGACAGCTGCCACCATCTCCTCCATGTAGTCCAGGGCCTCCTGCGGTGCTGGACTCCCACCTCCAGTCTGCAGTGCTGCCTTCATGTTCCTGCCCATCTTTTCAGCCAGCGTTTCTTGCACTCGATGACTGTTCTCCGTACTTCTGCCACACTGTTTATCTTGTCAACAATTTGTTGCCAAATTGCCTCTCTCTTACTAATTGGCAATTTAGAGGTGACAAAAAGTTGGTGCTGGTGTTCCGTCATCTCTTTCACCAGTATTTTCTGCTCCTCTGCACTGAACTGACACTTCCTTTTCTTCTTCTCCCTCTCCTGAGTCTTGTGTGGGTCCTCCTGGCTGGTTCCTGGTTGGTTGTCATCTTCCTGGTGTCCCTCAAAGCTCCTGAGATCCATTTTGGTTCTCCTTTGCACATTTTGCTGTGTTTGCGCCTTTTTTTGACCCAGTTGCGTCAAAAAAAGGCACGTATCATGTTTGCGACGTCGTAAACCGGATCAAAGTCACTTTCGCCGCATTAACGTAGTTTTTCTTTATGACATGACACATTGGTTTGAGTAAAAAAAAATGACTGACACCAGTGGTTTGCGCCGCCGAGCGTCAAAGTTTAAGTTTGACGCCCGAGAGGCGCAAAGAAATGGCATTAGCCAGCGTAAAAAACTTTGACGCAAAAGTGTGTCACCACAGTTTTGCGTCAAAAAGTATAAATATGGGCTTGTGTGTTTTCCTTAAGTACTGGTGTTTTTGCCCCATTTTAACACCTTCCCGGACCCAGGCGTTAATTTTTTACACAAATTGGGCTGTGCTCCATTTTCCGCTTCCGCCTCCCAGCCGTGCAGGACTTTTGCATGGTAGGATAAATATGGCGCACGGGTGTTTAAGTAATTTTTTGGATGGGAACGCCCACCTTGCATGTCATTAACGCAAGGGGGTTTCACGCATCCAGAAAATTACGCATACTGAGGAATTTTGGCATTCGCGGGCTCGGGCGTCAAAGTATAAATATGGTGTTAGGTTTCCGCCGAATTTGCATCAAAATATTTGACAAAAATTTGGCACAGACAGAGTATAAATATGCCCCTTAGAGTGCACCAGCTACTCCTTCTCCCCCTGCTGACACGGTGGATGGCCCCACCCTACCCTAGACTCCATGTTATTTTTCTCCTTTCTGCTGCCTTTCAGCAATGGGGCAATGTTTCTCCACCATAACGAAGAGGCTGTTTATACTGCATCTCACTTACTACTTTGAATCCCCCTAATGCAGCACAACATAGACAAACAGAATAAAAAATGTTTAGCATTTAAAAAAAAAAAACAAAGCTGCTCATCCTTCTGGCAGGTCTTGAACGATCGCTGTCTAATAAATGTTACCCATCCATTCCCTCAAAACCTACTACTCAGCGCCTTGCTGCTTCAACACATGGCATGCCTCCACTGTCCTTACTTCAGATCGATGTTACATATATTTATTTATTGTTTGTGTATAGCTCCCAGTACTGCCCTTCCTCATATTTGCATGTGAAAGTAAAGATGCTACTTTCTATGACCTTACTGGATAGTAAAACTATCATATAGTAATTACAACCAAAATTTACAAAAATAAAATTATACAAATCAAGACATTGCTGTTCTTCAAAACAGAAAAATAACTGTGAATCATGTAATGAATGGCGTTCCAGTGGTGTGGCGTAATGAGTGCGATCTTATCTCACACAATCCTCTTCAGAGCAGTAGCACTACTGTTGATTTTAAATATGAAAAATCTATAATGAGCACCCGGACAATTTGCTCTGTTAGTTAAATTACAATTTAAAACAAAATGTAGGACTACTGTTAGACCTGGCCTCCTCAGCGTGTCTCCCCTAACCTTTTGCCTCTACTGCCCAGGTTGGTGCTGTATGCTGGACTCTGTTTTTGCTGTTTTTGTTACTCTGGGCACTTTAACACTGCTGACCAGGGCTAAAGTTCAAGTGTTCCCAATGTGAAATTGCATGTGTAATTGGCTTTTCCATGATTGGCATATTTGATTTACTAGTAAGTCCCTAGTAAAGTGCATTAGAGGTGCTTAGGGCCTGTAAATCAAATGCTACTGATGTGTCTGCAGAGCTGATTGTATCCCATGAGTAGCCCTATAAACATGGCTCAGATTTGTCTCTGCAGTGTCTGTGTTTCCAGTTTTTAAACAGCCAATTCGACCTGGCAAGTGTATCCACTTGCCAGGTCTAAACCTTCCCTGTTTATACATGTAAGGCACCCCTAAGGTAGGCCCTTGGTAGCCCCATGGGCGGGGTGCAGTGTATGTTAAAGGTCGGACATGTATTTGTGTGTTTTTACATATCCTTACAGTGAAATACTGCCAAATTTGTTTTTTTTACTGTTGCAAGGCCTATTTCTCTTGTAGGTTAAAATGGGGGTGCCTTTAAATATCTTTAAAGTGTAGTTTCCCATTGAGAGCTGATAGTAATTTGGATTTTGGGGTCTCTGAACTCACAATTTGAAAATACATCTTTTAGTGAAGGTTGTTTTTAGATTGCTAGTTTGAAAATGCCACCTTTAGAAAGTGGGCATTGTCTTGCTTAAATATTCTGTGACTCTGCCTGTTTGTGGATTTCTTGTCTGGGTCAGACTGACAGTCGGGCTGTTTGTGCATCTCCACTAGACAGTGACACAAAGAGTGCTGGGGTGTAAGCTGCAAATCCTGATGGGCCATCTGGGCTATGCTGGAAGGAGGAGTGGTCACTTACACACAAAGCAGTCTCCAACCCCATGGTGTGCGTCTGGAGCAAGGCCTGGGCAAGGCAGAATACTGTAAACAACAGAGACTTTTCTTTGAAGTTGGGCAACTTCAAAGGCAGAAAGGGGTATAAGTATTCGACCCAAAACCCCAGACTTTAGATCTATTCAAGAATTAAAGAGGAACCTCTGCCAGGAGAAGAGCTAAAGGAGAAGGGCTGCCACCGCCTGTGACTGTGCTTTGTTGGACTATCCAGCAGTTGCTGCTTCCACCTGATAAACGGTAAAAAGACTGGACTTTGTGGTATATTCCTGCTTGAGATGTATTTTCAAGGGCTTGGACTGAGCTTGCCCCCTGTTCTGAAGTCTCAGGGCCATCAAAGACTTCCTCTGCCAGCACCTGGTCTCTCTGCTGAGACTCCTGCCATGCCATGTGGTGCCCTATCCAGTCCCCGGGCCCTTGAAAGGAGAAGCTAGTGGAAAAATGAAGAAGAATCAAGTGTACCGATGTCGAATGACTCCGGACTGACGCCTCTGCCGGATTCTGCAATACCAACTACAACTGAAGCCGTGGCCCTCACTGGAGTGCAATGAGCCTGCAGGCCCGATGCGCAGCAGCCTCGTCGAAGTCCGCAACTCCGTGACGCCCGAAGTGCTGTGTCACCGATGTCCGTGACACCCGACTTCACTACACCATGCCGGGACCTCCGGATATTGACCCGCAGTAAACATGCAAATCTAACGCTTCACACCTACACCACCTCACCTCGACAGCTCCGCAACAAGGATCCAACACCTTGCACTGACGCCTCCGCTCCTTCACTCCGCAGCACCGGAAACGACGCCGAACCAGATCCAGCGGCGCCTCAATCCCCGACTCTGTGCACCGGCTTGTTTCCTCATGTACCTAGGGGTCCATGTGACTCCGTGACCGGCGCCATTAGCATCAGATTTTTGGGAACTACTCCATCACAACACCGTGATATCACCAAATCAATACTCTTGTGTTTCTAAGCGCTATATTGAAGTTTAATCTTGAAAAAAAGTTAAAATTGCTTGCGTATGTTGGATTTTTGTCATTTTGGTCTTGTTTGATTTAGATAAATATCGGCTATTTTTCTAAACTGGTGTTGTGTCCATTTTGTAGTGTTTTCCCTGTATTACTGTGTGTGTTGGTACAAATACTTTAAACATTGCCTCTGGGTTAAACCTTTCTGCTCATGCCAAGCTACCAAGGTGGTGAGCGGGGGTTAACTGGGTGTGTTTCCCCTTCACCCTGACTAGAGTGAGGGTTCTTGCTTGGACAGGGAGCAACCTGACTGCCAACCAAAAACCACATTTCTAACAGCTACAATTATACATTTGACCAGAGATATCTCCATGAAAAAGAACTGTGGTCTGGGATTAAATCCAGCGGAGGAGCATGGCTCAGACTGCTTTGTGCAGTTCAGAAAGAGGAAAAGGATAATAACGCAAAGTTATTAACATTTTGTTTTTCCTTGGGGTGCCAGGTTAGGGTGGGGCTTGGCTGGGTAGGAGGAGGAGGGGTGGAGGAGGAGTGATGAGCGCACCATAAGTGTGCATGACTGTTTGGCCAGTCGTAGATGGCCGGCCAAACTTCCATGCGCACCTAGCATTTTTCTACCTGGCTGTATTGCACAGCTGGGAGGAGAAGGTTCACAGGGTCCCACTCCCTGTCTGAGCACCAAAGCAGGTTGCTCAGACCAATCATGATGCCGCTGTCATGCTAATGACCACAGCTTCGTGTTTGGAGGGGAGTCTGGAAGCTTCGAATGTATTGCCTCTCCCAACGTAAAAGGTAAGAGTTTTTTTGTTAATTTAGACATTTTTTTTATACCCTCCGCCCAGCCACCCCCGTTGAAAAGTAGTTGCCACTGATTAAAACCCACAGCATCATTGCTCTTGTATTCTCCTCAAAGACGGCACCATTATCAGAGGTGGGTTACATTTTTACATATACAGTTTGGAAGCGCGCATTTTGCAAAATAATTTGTTTTAGAAAAATTAGTTTTAGTAGGAATACTTTTTATTTTCTGAAGACTACACAATCAGTACGTGTGACTGGGATTATGCTAAGCATATAGGAACGATATACTTTCCATGCTGCTTATTCAAACATTGACAATTGATATCACACGATCACATTCTTCTTAAAATGGACAAAGCTACTTCAAACAGAATAATAATGGCGATAAATTCCATTAATGCTAAGAATAATGTTAGCAGAATGATTTAACTGTTCTGTGCAGAGATCAAATGCGCCGTGGCCTGATAAAAGCAACAAAAACGATAATAATGTTTAAGCCACAGCAATGATGGAGCTGCATAAAAGGAGGAAAAAGAACCCTGTCCGAGGGAATGATCAAATGTCTATAGCAACGTTTTACTCTAATCAATTAAAAGCACAAGCCACGTGAGTTTGATTGATTGAATTTACAGGGTTACACATTACCCAAGATGCTAATCAGCAGGAGCACGAAAAATCCATGCATTGCCTATGCGCAGATTGAATACTGAGTCTCAAATTAGACTTAACAAGCCACCTTTAACTGGCAAATTACAAAATGAAAGTTCATCCTTAAAAACTTGCGAAATACGGTGGTGTTTATCAAGCTTTCACTGTTAATTAAAATGTAGAGCCTCTGCAACCACTGTCAAACATTAAATACAAATGACAGCATAATTAGTATTCATTTGTTACCTGTCTGATACCAGCAATGCTAAGTAATATCACGCTTAATAAGCATTGATTTAAGTTAGCTCAGAGCACAACAACCAATGGTTGTCACAACAAGAACACCTGCCTTTTCAAGCATGAAATATGCAAAAACATTTCGCACATTATCATACCTAAAGGTGAGGGAACGTTCTATTTCTTTTTAAATGAACGGTCACATTTGTGAGATGGGTGTGTGGTTTAATTTAGCCATGTTTGTTTGGATTTGCAAATAGATACCTGAATCATAAAGGTTAAGCTTTAGAATAATGTTGCATTTTTTATTCTTATGTTGGAACACCCGTCCTTTCATATTTCTTTATGAGTGTGTGGGCAAGAGAGTGGTATTTATGATTGGTTTTGCAGTTCATTTTTTTGGTCTATTTTTACACAAGTTCACTTGCTTTTACATAAAAAAATAAATATATATATATATATATATATATATATAGATATATATATATATATATAAATTATTCTTAGCAGCTTGCAGGCAGCTCTCTTCATTCAAATCTCTGGTTGTGTCAGTCTCGTTTTTCTTTCACCCATTACCACTTACAGCATCAAACATAAGGCATTAAAACACCCCACCTTAACCACTGGCTAAGGTTACATTGAGTGATGGTGTAGGGAAATGCCTGTTTTTGTCTGGTTATCTATTTTTCCCAGAATGTATTGCTTATTTGTGTACTCTGAACACTAGGGCAATGAGGTCCATTTGCCAAACTATGGCCCTCATTACAACCCTGGCGGTTGGTGATAAAGTGGCGGTAATACCACCAACAGGCTGGCGGTAAATACAGCCAAATTGTGACCATGGCGAAACAGCTCAGACAGACAGCCACTTTAACACACCGACTGCCAGGGCGGAATCAACAGGCACCGCAGCGGTAACCACCTACAGCCAGGCGAAAGCCAATGTTCCGCCCACTATATTAAGACACAGGAAACCAACACCTTTTCTGGGGCGGTACTAACGACATCAAAAGCCTGGTGGAAACATATCTCAGATGTCAAAGGACTCACCTGTGGAGACTCAGGGAAGAACCACGATGCCATGGAGACCAAGCTGCACATATTTCCAATGTTGATTTACGTCCTGCTCCACTACGAACACCAGTGATGGCGAAGACGACCACGGTGAGTACAACCACTTAGCACACAGGGAAGGGGGGAGGAAAAAGAGAGTGACTCACACATGCAACATGCAACACCCCCAACCACAACACCATACACATAAGCAGATGTAGCAACACAACCTATTTACCGCGTAGCCCTCAGTAATAATGCAAGGACAACTCCAATAGATCAAAGTGAGTGTAATAAGATAAAATATTAGCAATACGTGCATCCAAATCAAAAAGTATATACATATTTACAAATGAAGGGACACTGCCCAGTCCTCAATGTTCGTGGGCCACAGGGCCACATTACAAAGTCCAAGAGCCCACTTCGCTCCTGCAACAACACGGAGAGAACACTGCAGGGGCATCAGGTCGAAAATAGGCAGGCACCTCAGGGGGATGGGGAACAGAGGGAACCTCAGCCGGCAGATGGTACAACGCCACTGGTCCTGGAGGGGGCAACATGCCCTGTGATTGGTCATGGGAAGTGCAAGGCCACAGTCTCTCAAGTGGGTGACTTGCCCACATGCTCTGGAGGGGGCAACATGCCCTGTGCTTGGTCCTGGGGAGTGCAAGGCCACAGTCTCTCAAGTGGGTGACTTGCCCACATGCTCTGGAGGGGGCAACGTCTCCTGTGCTGGGTCCTTGGGAGTGCAAGGCCACAGTCTCTCAAGTGGATGACTTGCCCACTGGTTCTGGAGGGGGCATCATGCCCAGTGAGCTTCATCCTGGGTCGGATGGGGTGAGTGGATGGCATCTCCACTGGTTCTGGAGGGGGCATCATGCCCAGTGAGCTTCATCCTGGGGAGGATGGGGTGAGTGGATGGCATCTCCACTGGTTCTGGAGGGGGCATTGTGCCCTATGATTCAGATCTTGAGGAGTGCAAGGTCACAGTCTCTCAGGTGGGTGTTATACCCACAGCATTTGCAAGGGGCAGGATGCACAACAGCCCATGGAGGCAGGTCTACAGAATGTCCGCCGGCAGGGACGGCTGTTCAGTGGTGGCAGTGGTGCTGGTGCTGCTGCTGCTGGTAATGGTGGGAGGAGGCTCCAGCCCATCCCCTGCAGACTCAGACGGCTTCCCACTGGTGCTGCTGCTGCTGGTGGCTGTGCTGTTGGCAGAGCTGGTGGTGGTGGTGGGGGAAGGCTCCAGCCCATCCCTGCAGCCTCGGACGGCTACACCACCATGGTGTGGGCTTTCTACAGAAAGCACCAGGCCCCTTGTACTTTCTGCCTGCTAGTGCAGGCACCTTGTCCTTCCTGCCAGCAGCTGGGGATGGCTCCTTGCTCCTTTTGGCAGCAGCTGGGGGTGGCTCATTGCCCTTCCTTCCTGCAGCTGGAGGTGGCTCCTTGCCTTTCTGTCCTGCAGCTGGGGCTGGCTCCTTGCCCTTCCTTCCTTCAGCTGAGGCTGGCTCCTTGCCCTTTCTTCCTGCAGGTGGGGCTGGCTCCTTGCACTTCTTTCCTGCAGCTGGGGCTGGCTCCTTGCCCTTCCTTGGAGCACTTGGGGCAGGCACCCTTTCCGTCTGGCTGGCTGGTGGCCGGGATCCTTTCTCACCTGGAGTTGCTGGGGAAAGTACGGTGCCCGTTGACTGGGTGGCTGAGGTGTTTGCCTGGGGTTTGACCACCCTGGCCTGACGTGAAGGATGGGGAGAGGAGGGGTAGGGAAGAGGGCAGTGGTGGAGAGGAAAAGCTTTTTAGGGACATTGGGGCAGGAAGAGGGAGAAGATCTGGGAGTGGTGGAACAGGGAGTGGTTGTAGGAGGTGTCAGTCTGCTGCGTTTGGGTGCAGGTGCGTGGGCTGGATGCTGTTGTGCGGTGGGTGGTTGTTGGGTGTCTGAGTGCTTGCGTTTGTGTATTTTGGGAGGAGGGGGCACAGACACAGTGGCAGAGGACACAGGAGACATGTGCATGGATGTTGGGGTGGTGACTGCCAGTGAGGTGTGTGTTCTGATAGGTGTGCTGGTGATGGTGGTAGTCGATGAGGTGTGAGTGTAGATGCAACTGGGAGGAAGGTGGAGGATGAGGAGGAGGGGGACACAGTGGGGGAAGTGAATGTTGGTATGTCTGCATCTGGATGGTGTGTGTGAGAGTGCCTGTGGGATGAAGTGTGGTGCTTGTGTTTGCCATGTCCACTCGTGTGTGTTGTCCTGTGTGCATGCTCGTCTGCCTGTGTGCTTGGGATAGGTTGGGGCTGAGGGGAATGGGACTGGGAAGAGGAAGTTGGAGGGAGAGGGTGGAAAAAAAGACAATAGCTGCCATCAGAGAGGAGGCAAGAGCCTAGATTGATCTCTGTTGGGCTGCCAAGCCAGTGTGAATGCCCTCCAGAAAGGCATTGGACTGTTGCATTTGGGCTGCCAGCTTCTGGATGGCATTTACAATGGTTGACTGCCCAACAGAGATGATTCTCAGGAGGTCAATAGCCTTGTAACTCAGGGCAGCAGGGCTCATTGGGGGAGGGCCTGAGGTGCCTGGGGCGAAGGAGATGCCCACCCTCCTGGGTGAGCGGGCACAGGAAACTCGCTTAGGGGCTGCTGGGAGGGCAGGCCTGGTACGGGGGTGGCGGCTGAACATGTAGCTGGGGTGGGCACAGAGGTGTCTGCCACCATCAGGGAGTTTCATCGGAGGAGGTATCCATGTCTGAACTGTCCCCTCCAGTCTCCTGTGGTGCTCCCCTCACCCTTTGTCCCAATGGTGCCCTCACTGTCGGTAGACTCTGCCTCCTGCGTCCTGTGGGATGCAGCTCCCTCCGTCACGGGTGCCTCTGCTCCTCTGCCAGATGATGTTAATGCACATAAGGACAGGATCACAAAACAAAAAGGATACACTTGGTCAATGGTGGCAGCAACACCACCGTTGGCGTACACAACACACTCACACACAGGGAACAGACCTACACTAGGCAATGCACTACCAGTTACAATTCTAGCCAGCAGGGCATGGGGAGGGACACATACCGCCAACTGCAACATACCTGGGACCCACACGCCCATGCCCAGTAGTGGATGCCTACTATCTAGTTTGGAGAAATTTCACATCAGACCCCTGCCCAACATGGGACCTACTCTGCAATATCAGGCCTGGCCTGGGGGCACCCACAGGCCCACATCCCCCACCCGGATACCACCCCACCAGGCATAAGAAGTAATGAAGGGCATTGTACTCACCCCCTTGTTGCTTCTGTGATGCCCCCAAGCGGCCATCCAGCTCCGGATAGTCCACCACCAGTGTGCGGGCCATCAGGGGGTAAGGGTTCGACGGGCACCTCTTCCTCATTGGGAGGCCATCCCCAGCGGGGCCTACACTGTCTTCCGTGCCCAGCATCTCAGGTCCTCCACTGTTTCCAACAGTGGGTGCTACGCCTGCAGTAGATCCCCAGGGTCCACACGTCCTTGATAATGGCACACCATATACCCTTCTTTTGATGGGCGCTGACCTGCAGAGGACATAGACACAAGGAAAGGTATTAGTCAGACTGTCCTGCCTGTTACACTTATGGCCGACCATGCCCCTTCCCATCCCAATTAGCACAGACATGCCCCAGCATACATGCTGCATGCTGCCCAGGGCCCATTCACAACCCCCCAACACAAGGCCTTCACACACAGCACTCCATGCATTTATGCCCCATGCATCGTACTCACCTGTTGGTCTTGAGGCCCATACAGCAGTTGGTACTGGGTTAGGACCCCATCCACCAGTCTCTCCAACTCCGCTGAGATGAAGGCAGGGGCCCTTCCCCAGTCATACGAGCCATGGTTGGTTCCATTCACAGCAGCACATGCAGTTTAGGTCCTCTCCTGTTGAAGGTCAGGTAGCAAGTGAGTGAACAGATACAAAATGACGGTGACGTCCACGGCAGTGCATTCCGTCACCGCAGGTGTACATCACCATTGGCCACTGTACCCTATAGGGCCCAATGAGGAGTTGCACAGCGGTTCCCGACTGACTCCCACAATGGCGCACAACGTCAGCGGAACTACCTCATTTCCACCTGTGCCTCCATACTGGACAGGCGGACACCATTTCGGGGGGGGGGGCGCAGGCCAGGGTTCCTAACTGTGTCAAACTTCACAATTGCACCCTCTGGGCATATGCCACCAAAATATTGTAACAATCAAAATATTCATTGAACTGTAGTGGTTAGAATGTACAGATAATGACCAGCTGCTCACTCTTTTGCCCCATAGATTGCAACTGCTGCAGATGAACAGGAGATGGAGACATCCCCCCGTGTACAGACCCCTTGTGGAGTTGGCAACAATGGAGGACAGGGACATTATCCTCACCTATAGACTTGACAGGGCCACAATCACAGAGCTGTGTGGATCATGACCTGATATCTGATATCCGTCACCCCACTGTGATCCCCCCCTCTTGTGCAAGTGCTATCATACTACATTTCTTGGAACCAGGTTCTTTCCAATTGACAGTGGGCTTGGCATCAGGAATGTCACAGCCAATGTTCGCAATAGTGCTGACCAGAGTGTTGTCTGCCCTGATTAAACACACATGTAGCTACATCGTTTTCCTCCAGGTGGAGGATTTGGCCACAGTGAAGGCTGACTTCTATGAAATTGGACACATCCCCAACATCATTGGTGCAATTGATGGGACACATATTGCATTTGTCCCTCCCCAGCAAAATGAAAAGTCATTCAGAAATCAAAAAAGTTATCACTCAATGAATGTGCAGATGGTGTGTTTGGCGTACCTGTACATTTCCCATGTCAATGCTAAGTATCCAGGCTCATTGCATGACTCTTTTATCCTGAGGAATAGCAGCATCCCAAATGTGATGTCCCAACTCCGGAGGCACAGGGTGTCGCAAATAGGTGAGCCCTAATTCCCACCCAGTGGATGTTGGTGTAGGGGTATGGTGTGGGCCATAAGGGTTAGTGTGTGGCTAACAGTTGTCCCTCAATATTTGCAGGTGACTCAGGTTACCCAGACTTATCATGAATACTGACCCCTGTGAGGAATCCCAGGAAAAGGGCTGAGGAACGTTATAATGAGGCACATGGGCGAACAAGAAGGATAATAGAATGGACCTTCGGCCTCCTGAAGTCCAGGTTTCGGTACCTTCATCTAACAGGTAGATCCCTGGTCTACTCACCCAAGAAGGTCTGCCAGATAATCATGGCATGCTGCATGATGCACAACCTTGCCTTGAGATGCCATATGCCTTTTCTGCAGGAGGAGGAGGCTGGAGATGGCCGTGTGGCAGCAGTGGACCCTGTGGACAGTGAAGATGAGGAGGCAGAGGATGAGGATGACGATGAGGACAACAGAAGTGCAGTCATTCGTCAATACTTCCAATGACACACAGGTAAGACAGTGTTCTTTAACATTTCATTGACAGTTTGATGTGTGACATTGTCACTGGCAGGCTGTGAATTCCTACTTCTATGGCCACTCACTGTACCCATTGGCATCTCTTTTTGCAGATGTTGGTGCCCCACTATTGCTCCTAGTGTGTTCACTGGAGCCAACTACATGTCTTTCCTGTGTTAACATTACTGTACAGTTGAATTGCAATGTTTAAAGCTTATTAAACAAATACACACATAAATAATTTGACATACTCCATACTTGTATTTTAAAAAATGTGTTTATTGCAGTGCTCTGATAAAAAGGTGGAAGTGCAATGGGCTGGGGTGATGATGGAGGAAAGTCCAGGTTGCAGTCCAGTCTATTTGCACCACAGGTGCAATGTCCAATGGAGCATAGGAAGGGGAGCAATCACAGTTCAAGGTGGACAGGGTGACAGAGTGGGACACAAGGGTGACAATCAGGAGAATCTTATTTCCTGGCGGGTGTCTTGGCAATAGTATCTGGCTTCTGCCTGGATTGCAGGGAACGTTTGCGGAGTGGTTCTCCTTCTGCAGGGGGATGGGTGCTGGTGGTCTGTTGGTCCTGTGGCAGGGCCTCCTGTCCACTAGTGGCAGCGGAGGTGAAGGGCTGTTCAGTAGTCTGGCTACTGTCAGGCGCCTGCGGGTGAGCCACTGCCTCCCTCATGGTGTTGGTCATGTCTGCCAGCAACTCTGCAATAGTGACCAGGGTGGTGTGGATGTTTCTCAGGTCGTCTCTGATCCCCAAGTACTGTCCCTCCTGCAGCCACTGGGTCTCCTGCACCTTGGCCAGTATCTGGCCCATGGTCTCCTTGTAATGGTGGTATGCTCCCAGGATGTTGGTGAGTTCCTCGTGGAGAGTCAGTTCCCTGGGCCTGCCCTCCCCCTGTCGCACAGCAGTCCTCGAGCTTCCCTGTTGTCCTGTGACTTTGTCCCTTGAACCATATGCCCACTGACCCCAGGTCCCTGATCGTCCTGTGTTGGGTTGCCTGGGGTCCCTGTAGTGGTGGACACACTGCTGATTTAAGTGTCCTGAGGACAGAGGCGTGGACCCGCTGGGTGGGTGCTGTGGTGGTATTTCCTGAGGGGGGAGGCTCTATAGTGGTATGGGCCTGTGCCTGGGTTACCGACTGTCCGGAGGTCCCTGATGGGCCAGTTTGGTCATCCAAATCCAGGCAACCAGAGCTGCTGTCATCACTGTGGGCCTCTTCTGTGGGAGGACTTGTTGTTGCTGGCACCTCTTTTCCGGTGACATTGGCTGTGATAACCTGTGGGGATGTAAATGCAGTGTTATTGTTTCTGTTGTATGACATATTGTACATGGGTGAGTTGCCCTCTATGGTTATTATTGCCTTGGCAGCTTTGCCTTGCATGATTTGTTAATTGGTGGGCTAGCTGAATGTCTCTAGTGTGCATGCTGCAGTGATAGGTGTCAATGCAGGGCTGTGAGTGATAGCCATGCATTGGCATGGCATGCAGGGCTTGGCGTTGGGATGAGTGGGTTGTGATGGTGGGGTGTGTGGGAAGTGGTGGAGTGAAGGGAGTGAGGTAAGGGTGGGGTTATGTGATGGCATGCAGGTATAGGGGTTGAAAGTAGTAAAGAGTTGACTTACCAGAGTCCAGTCCTCCTCCTACTCCTGCCAGACCCTCAGGATGCATGATTGCCAAGACTTGCTCCTCCCATGTTGTTAGTTGTGGGGGAGGAGGTGGGGGTACACCAGCAGTCCTCTGTACTGCGAGCTGGTGTCTTACTGCAATGGAATGCTCCTTCCCCTATAGGTCGTTCCACCTCTTCCTGATGTCATCCCTTGTTCTGGGGTGCTGTTCCACGGCGTTAACCCTGTCCACGATTCTCCACCATAGCTCCATCTTCCTAGCAATGGATATCTGCTGCACCTGTGCTTCAAATAGCTGTGGCTCTACCCGGATGATTTCCTCCACCATGACCCTTAGCTCCTCCTCAGAGAATCTGGGGTGTCGTTGTGGTGCCATGGGTGTAGTGTGAGTGGTGTGGGTGAGGATGTAGAGCGTGATGTGTTGGGGTGTGTGATGTAAGGTGCGTGGGTGGTGTATAGGTGATGGTGGTATTTGGCTCTGGTTGTGTGGGTGCTCTTGCTGTCTCTCTCTGCTGTCAATTATTGGTATTGGTAAAGAGTTGTGGGTAATGTGGGTGTGTGCTTTATAGTGACGTGGGAGTGGTATGTGTATGGTGTCAGCTGTGTGTAGTTTGAATTGTCCAATGTGGTATTGTTTTGTTTGAGTGTGTGTATTTTGAGCGCGGCGATATGTACTGCCAATGGTTTACCGCCATTGAATGTCCGCCGAGGTGATTCATGGGTCATAATGTTGTGGGTGTTGTTCTGTTGGCTTAACGGTGTGGGTCTTGATACCGCCAGTTTATCACCAACCTTTGGTGTGGCAGATGTGTGTGTGTGGCTGTATAGTGACGGATTGATGGGTGTGTCATATTATGTTTAGCAGATATCCGCTGCAGCGGTGGTATGTTGGCGGCAGTCAGCATGGCGGTGAGTGCAATTTCCACCAATGTCATAATGAGGGCCTATGTGTTCTGTCCCCTGAAAACATGTCAAATTAGTATGCCCCGAATGGCATATTTAACTTACCAGGAGGAGTAGTAGGCATAAGTAAGTAGGTTTCACTGAAAACATTAAAAAATTGTAACCCCACTTCTACTTATTGGATTTTTGTCATTTTGTCTATTTTTCTAAATTGGGGTCTGTATTTTTCTTGTGTTGTGTTTTCACTTTATTACTGCCCTCCCTGTGAGCTGTATAAATACTTTACATGTTGCCTCTCCATTAAGCCTGATTGATTTTGTGCTAAGCTATTAGAGAATTTCTCACATGTTAAGTTATTGACTTTTTGAGGGTTCGCCCTCACAAGGATTGTGGCTGTTGCTTAAGAACGGCTCACTTCCCTCTCATACAACAACCCCATTTTTCACACCTGGTTTGATGTGTTTCTGGTAAAATCCATCATTATTTTACTATAGAATAACTATAGAATTGCCGAGGCTTTGTAAGTTAGAGCCATTTGTTTTGAACATAACCCTGCTTATATCCACATAGTTGCATTATCTTGTTTCATGTAATATATAGTTCTGCTTTTATTAAGCATTCCTTTCTCCCTAGTCTTAGCAATCAAGTCTCAATGCACAAACGTATTATGAGGTTGGCTGTCCGTCAACTGCCAAGGCAGCAATGGTGGTCCAACTGCCATCAGGATGGCGGTCGGACTGCCATACTACAAGTCATGCTAGTCTATAGAGCAAAGACCAACGGGGTTCTGCCGGCACAGCCAAGCAGCACAGACCAGCATGGTCATGAGGCAGCACAAACGAGCCGGCAGAGCCTGTGTTTCGGTTGGACACATCATCAGGTTGCCAATGTGACCATTGTGGTCCAACCACTATGTCTTAGGAGGCAGAAACAAAGAGTGTAAAGAGAGACACTCACCTGCAGAGAGCCCCACTGTTGGAGAATGGGTTATTGGTAAGGGCAGGTAAGTACCTACACTTAGCAATAGGCCACTAACCTCCACTTAGGTCTAGTTAGGTCTCAGTAAATTAAACCCAACTCAACCCTTGGTAGCTTGGCAACGACCGACAAGGCTTAACTTAGGAGACAAAGCATAAAGCATTCAAATATCACAATACAGTAATTAAATAAAACACAGGAAACAGTTTAAAAATCCAAAATCAATTTGTAAAAATAGGTCATATTTTTAGCTTTAAAATGGCACCAAAAAGAATAAAATCGGATAAGGGGAACCGGAGATAGGATTTTTTACAGAATTATAGCTTTCTAGTGCATAGAAACAAAAAGCGCCAATCTGGTCATCTGAGTCGCACCTCGACCGGGGTAAAGTCAAAGTGTAAGGCCGACCACGATGGAGCCTGGCTCAGCTACAGCCCGCGGGAGGCCTTGGTCAAAAGTTTACCTTAGGACTTAGGGCCAGATGTAGGAAGCCTTTTGCATGTCGCAAACTGCGAAAAACGCATGCAAAAGGCCGAACGCAATGCTCATCCGCAATTTGAGGATGCGACTCGCAAATAGGAAGGGGTGTTCCCTTCCTATTTGTGACCGCATCGCCATGCTGAGTTGCTTTGTGACTCGCAGTTACCACCAGTGTCACACTGGTGGTAACTCATTCGCAAAAGGGAAGGGGTCCCCGTGGGACCCCTTCCCCTTTGTGAATGCCGAAAAAAATATTTTTCCTATGGACCACTGCCTACTCTGAAAAAAACGAAACCAAATGGTTTTGTTTTAGTTTTCATTTTGCAGCTCGTTTTCCTTTAAGGAAAACGGGCTGCAAAATGAAAAAAAAAACTGCTTTATTGAAAAAGCAGTCACAGACATGGAGGTCTGCTGACTACAACAGGCCACCATCCCTGAGAGTGCAGGGACTCGCTATGGGGTCGCAAACTGCGACCCACCTCATTAATATTAATGAGGTGGGTCTTTGCGACCCCATAGCGAGTCGCAGAAGGTGTCTGAGACACCTTTCTGTATATGGTTTTGCGAGTTGCAAATTGCGAGTCGGTCAGACTCACAATTTGCAAGTCGCAAAATTTTAGTTTCCTACATCTGGCCCTTAGTCGTTTTTCTGGAGATTTTCTTCAACAGGACGAACCTGCCAGTCCAATCCAACCTCCTGGAACTCTTCCTTGGATACGTGGGAGCCCTCGGTGGAGATTTTTACCTTCGGACTTAGTCGTTTTTTTCGAGGTGAAAATCCTTCGACCGGGGCAAACCTGAATCTTGATCTGACGTCCTTGGAGCCCTCTTCGAATACGCTGGCTGGGAGGTCCCGGTCAACTTCCTACATTTGGACTTAGTCACTTTTTTGGAGATGTTCTTCACCGGGACGAACCTGCAAGTCACGCCTGGTCATGGTTGAGGCTAGAGTTGCCGCGGTGGGTCGGTCCTTCTATGGAGCTGTTTTTCAAAAGTTCTCCAAACTTCTGGATCTTCTTCTAGATGTTCTTTTAAGGTTCTTTTGAGGTCCACAGTTCACCCCAAGGTTCCAGAAGCTCTGAGATGCTTCTTGAGGGTGCAGACTACAACTCCCAGAATGAACTTGCCGCAAACTCCTTTTTGGCCACTAGACAGCGGTCAGCTGGTTGGTTTCTTCACGAGTTGGTGCAAGGGACTCTGGTTAGCAAGTTAGCAAACAGGGGGGTCCTGGTTCTCCAATCAGGGGCAGGGTCCCACCCCCTGTGATGACCACTTCCTGGGAAGTGCAGCAAAAATCTGTTCCAGGGAGCAACATTCCCCAAAAATCCATCAGGGCTAAAAGTGATTTTTGGAAGTTACATCTGGCTGAGCCCACGCACTGGTGTGGCTAAAAATCCTAAACACACCCCTCTCCTGCCCTCTCCTAATCTAATCAAGGGGGCACCTCATTGTTTGGGTTTGCAGGATGTGGGGGTGTTGCTGGGTTGCTCCTAATGTCCTTCTCTGCCTTTGAAGACCAGTTTGGCATCCCTCCCCCTTTCTGCTTCCCCATCTGCTGAGGGAAGATCTCCTCCCCCAGGCAAATCTCTTTGTGTTGAGTTAGACCACTTCACACCTCATCAAGGCAGCCTGGCCAGGCTGCCAGAGATTGGCCAATCAGAGCAAAGCAGCAAAAACACTACAGGGCTGAAGTTGGCAACGTTTCAGGTAACGTTTAAAAGTCTTTACCTGAACAAGTTATATTAAATATCACAACTGGAAGTTGTGGGATTTATTATAACAATTAATTTGA
Source organism: Pleurodeles waltl (assembly GCF_031143425.1). Classification (NCBI taxonomy): domain Eukaryota; kingdom Metazoa; phylum Chordata; class Amphibia; order Caudata; family Salamandridae; genus Pleurodeles; species Pleurodeles waltl. Next base: position 1,066,047,276 of record NC_090437.1, read on the forward strand.
TACCAAACTTGTAGTATCTGTTACTTAAGGGGATTTGTAAAATTAAAATAAAGTCTTCCCATTCTAGCCTACGGAGGCCATTCACTACAATGTTTTACCTCACCAGGGCTCATAAAAATATTTTTATAAGGCCCCTGCTTATAGTTACATGGCATCCAGCACATGGGACACAATTTAGGGGTGACTTATATGTAAAAATAAGGTAGCTTAAGACTTTGGAACTACTTTTATTCCCAAAGACAAATTTGCATGTAACTTTAATTTAAAAGCAGCCAGCAAGGCAGGCCTGCCTTTAAAATAACACTGAGCACCTCAGCAGTGCACCTATGGGGGCATTACCTATGCTGGGGTCCCTAAACCTCCATGCCCTACCATATACTAGGGACTTATAGGTAGGTTAATTTTGCCAATTATAATTAGCCTAATTTGCATATCCTCTTTACCCAGAGCACTGGCCCTGGGACTGGTAAGCAGTACCCAGGGCACAGCCAAGAGTCAGTAACCACCAGTACCTGTCTAGAAAGTTTGGGGGTGACCAGGGCAAAAAGGAGGACTTTCCTACACCCTCACATCCAATGCCACCATTAAACCCATCATGCATGTCCTAACGCTGTTGTTGATCATTGAAGGAGCACAAAATCAATACTGGCGAAGACACAACAGACCGTAAGTGCACAAACCTCCCTGTGTCATTGACCTTAACCGATTGTAGTGCCATCATCCACATCATATGGTGATCAAACTACGGGCACCAAGGATACACCTCATCATATACACAGTCCAAATCATAGATGAAGACGGACACATTCACAGTCACAATATACCCTGTTTGGGCAGCTCACTCACACTGCCCATCAACACTACACAAAAACACATGTCCGCACATCTCAGGCACAGGGATATTGAAGGCAACACAACATTGTCTCACACATAACCAAAAATACACAAACATCACATCTACCAATACAACTCACACACATTCCACACAGGCCATTGCCTGTCATGGCATACAACATACATACTGATTGATGTGGCATGGAACACGAACACAACTCCCAGTATACAGCCCTGAACTGGACAAACACATCACACACATCACAGGACAATGGAGGGAAAATGGCATGCACAATAGACAGAGAGACAAGAGACAAAGAGCACTATGCCAACAACAACTGCACAATAGGAATGGAGGTATTAGGAGCACTCAAAGAAGAAGGCTGCACTAGAACACATTTCACTTTGCACATGTGCACAGGAAATGGGCCTTCATGTGTCTCAGGGACAAACAGTACTAGAGCCAAATGTCATGCCCATCTGCACAATGTAGAAGTGCAAGTCAACAAAGCAAATACAACTCCAAATGCATGGGGCATACCTGTACAGGCACCAGCTGCAAGGTACGCACAGCTAAATGTACACATCCACAGGCAAATGCAAACAAAGGTAGCACAACTGAAAAAACTTCATGTCTGCATGAACAAAACTCAAGCTGACACACATCAGATGAATCTATAAGCCACATCAGGGGAGAAATATAATGCCATACATGCTCACATTGAATAACACAAGATAAAGGGCCTCATTCTGACCCTGGCGGTAAAAGGCTCTTACCGCCGGTCAGAAGAACGCCATCATACCGCCGCGGCCGCGGTAAACCGCCACGGTCATTCTGACCCACAACAGCCAAACCGCCAAAAACCCGACATCCACTGAAGCCCGTCTCATCAGCGGTCAGCGATAAACTGGAGATGACCAAAGCTCCACCGTCACGCCAACACAAACACGCCCATGCCATTACGACCCACGAATCCACGCGGCGGTCTTTCAACCGCGTTATTCCATTGGGGGTACACACCGCCGCGCTCAAAATACACACACCTTTACAAAACACAGCCACATTGGACAATTCGAAATACACACACCTGAGACACATACACACACCACACCCACACACCCATCACCATATAAAACACACACCCACATCACCCACAAACCCCCACAAATCGAATTTCAGAGACAAGGCACAATACACAGAGAGAGAGCACAGGGAACGCAAACCACAACACACACAGGAACCCAACATCATCACCCACACCACATATACGCACAAAACACCACACACCACCACACTCATCACCACAAACACCACCCCACACCTCATCCACACCACCCCATGGCACCCCAAAGACACCCCAGGTTCTCGGACCAAGAACTCAGGGTCATGGTGGAGGAAATAATCAGGGTAGAGCCCCAGCTCTTCGGCACACAGGTGCAGCACACCACAATAGCCAGGAAGGCGGAGCAATGGCAAAGGATCGTCGACAGGGTCAACGCTGTGGGACAGCATCCCAGAAATCGGGAAGACATCCGAAAGCGCTGGAACGACCTACGGGGGAAGGTGCGGTTGATGGTGTCAAGATACAACATCGCTGTGCAGAAGACTGGCGGCGGACCCCCACCCACTTCACCCGAATTCACAGCATGGGAGCAAGAGGTCTTGAACATCCTGCATCCTGAGGGCCTCGCTGGAGTAGGCGGAGGAATGGACTCTGGTAAGTCTAATCTCAACTACTTCACCCCCCCAACCACCAGCATGCCAACCCACACCCCCACCCTCACCCCTAACCCCCAGCACACATACTCCCTGTTAATGTCTCACCAGCACAACCCCCCCAACCCAACCCCAACCCTTGAATGCCAACACAAACCATGGACACCCATCACCTAAGCATGACCACTGCACATACCCATCCCCCCCCCACAAACCACCCTCACAACTCCTCCCACATGGGACTGCCAGCACTGGGGGACAAGGGCACCCACAAATCGCACGCCATGGCACACACAAAATCAATAACCATACTCTTTTACCCCTGCAGGGCCCGAACGCCAACACACCGGCCAGGAGGGTCCAGATTTGTCCATCCCACCCTCAGAACAGGCCCCCAGTGATGACAGCAGCTCTGTCGACCTAGAACCTGATGACCAGCCCGGACCATTGGGCACCTCTGGACAGTCGGTTACCCTCAGTCAGCCCCAGGCCACAGCAGACCTACCCCCCTCAGGAAACACCAGCACAGCACCCACCCAGCGGGCCCATGCTTCGGTCTCCAGGACAGGTCAAGCAGCGGTGTGTCTACCAGTACAGGGCACCCAGGGTAACCCACAACCCCAACAACAACAGGGACCTGGGGGCACTGGTAGTGGGCACACCGTCCAGGGGACAGAGGCCCAGGAACAAAGAGGCACTGGGAGGGCTGCTGTGCGACAGAGGGAGGACAGGCTTAGGGAACCCACTGTCCAAGAGGCCCTCAACGTCATCATGGGAGCGTACCACCACTCCCAAGAGACGATGGTGACGGTCCTGGCCAGGTTCCAGGAGATCCAGGCCATGCAAGAGGGCCAGTACATGGGGTTCCGGGAAGAACTACGCAGCATCAGTTCCGCAATGGGTAAAATCGTGGTGGCACTCAACCAGATTGTCACCACATTGCGGGACCATGTGGCCCCCCAAAGGGCCCCTGCCACTAGCATGGAGGAAGAACAGCCCACCACCTCCGCCGGCGCTAGTGGTCAGGAGGCCCCAACACAACAGCAACGGCCCTCCCGGACTCCACCCCCTGCAGAACAAGAACCACCCCGCAAGAAAGGCCTGAGATCGAGGAAGAAGACAGAGTAGGATGTTAAGATCCCCACCATGCACCGAAACTCCCGGATGTCATCCCACTGTCCCACTTGTTCACCCTGTCCAACCTTGAACTGCCCCTGCTCCACCTTCCACAGGCATATGGACAATGGACCTGTAGGAATGACAGTCTGGACACTGCCATGGACATGCCTCCACCATCACCCATCACCCTTTTGGAACTATACACCTATTTTAAAACTTCAATAAAAACAATTATTGCACATTAACCAACTGGATTCTGCTATCTATTTATTTAAAACAAATGTATTCGATATAACCAACAAAACATTTCTAGTGACATTGTCCTGGGATTCCTCACTGGGGTCAATAGCCAAGGCAGGTTTGGGTAACCAGAGTCACCAATTAGCCACACACGGTGTCTCTGTAGCAGTTCCATCACATAAGGGATGCTGCTATTTCGCATGATGTACGCGTCATGCACTGACCCTGGGAACTTGGCATTTAAATGGGAGATGTACTGGTCAGCCAAACAGACCACCTGGACATTCATCGAATTATAATTTTTTCGGTTCCTGTACACCTGCTCATTGTCTTTTGGGGGAACCAAAGCCACATGGGTACCATCAATGGCACCAATGATATTGGGAATGTGTCCAAGGGCATAGAAATCACCTTTCACTGTAGGCAAGTCACCCACCTCAGGGAAAATGATGTAGCTCCGCATGTATTTCATCAGGGCAGACAACACTCTGGACAACACCTTTAAAAACATAGGCTGAGACATCCCAGATGAAATGGCCACGGTAGTTTGAAATGATCCACTGGCAAAAAAATGCAGTACTGACAGCACCTGCACTAGAGGCGGAATCCCTGTGGGTTGGCGGATGGGTGACATCAGGTCTGGCTCCAGCTGGGCACACAGTTCCTGTATAGTGGCACGGTTGAGTCTGTAGGTGAGCATGACGTGTCTTTCTTCCATTGTCGACAGGTCCACCAGCGGTCTGTACACGGGAAGATTCCTCCGTCTCCTCGCAAGTCCCAGCGGACGATGCCTAGGAAGGACAACATGGAGCACAGAGTCAAGCAACCCACAGGTAAGTGCCCCCAGCATGCACAGTACACGAATCTCTCGGGATTGAATGGCTAGTATGAATGTCGGTGCAAGGCCTAGCCATGTGTGACGCAGTAGGAATGAAGCCATGTGGGCCCTTGAAATGGCGGCTGCCTGACCTGTGAAGTGTGACAATGTGAAGTGAGGTCATTGCGCAAGCGTGGCACACCGTGGCGGTAGGCGGTCGCAGTCCGCGGCGCAAAGCCGCATTGGACAACATTGAACCCTATGGGTTTCAGGAGCCAATGGCGGTGAGCGCCGGCGGTCGCGGTACGCACCGCCGCGGCACGCACCGCCGCGGCCGTAACCGCCATTTTCTCTCTGCTTGATCACACGAGACCTGAGCATCCACAGGAGAGGACCTATACTGCAAGTGCTGCTGTGACCTCGGTCTGGAAGTGACAATGGCTGCTGCGACTGGGGAAAGGGCCCCCGCCTTCAGTTCCGAGGAGTTGGAGAAGCTCGTGGATGGGGTCCTCCCCCAGTATGCGCTACTCTACGGGCCTCCAGACCAACAGGTGAGTACACGGGGGGCAATGCATAGTGCCCAATGCCTGGGCTGAGTGGGGAGGATGTACGATGGAGGGGAGGGCAGCGAATGACGAATGCATGGCACGACAGATGACAGCATGTGCCACATGGCAAGGTTGGGAAGGGGGGGCCACTCATATTGAGCATGCAGTAAAGTGATGATGTTTCTCTTCCCCCCCTGTACATGTCACATAGGTCAGCGCCCATCAGAAGATTGACATTTGGCGTGCCATCGCCAAGGACGTCCGGGCCCTGGGGGTCCACACCAGAAGGGGCACCCACTGCCACAAGAGGTGGGAGGACATCCGCCGCGGGAGCAGGAAGACCGCAGAGGCTCTGCTGGGGATGGCCTCCCAACCTAGGAGGGGTGCCAGTCGTACCTTAACCCCCCTGATGTCCCGGATCCTGGCGGTGGCCTTCCCCGATTTAGATGGGCGCTTGAGGACATCACAGCAGACACAAGGGGGTGAGTACCAGCACATTCAGCTATTTTGCGCGCAGTGGAGGTGCCTGGGTGGGGGAGGAGGGCTGTGGGTATCCCTAGGCCAAGGCGATTTCTGTAGGATAGGCCCGTCCGTGAGGTATGGTCCTGTGCCCCCGCCCCCCACCTCTGTAGGGTGCCTACTAACGCGATTCATGGACCAGTGGATACTGTGTGGGCAGTTGTCGCCCATAGGCTTGTAGGGCATGTCCAAGTGAATGAGTAGTGTACCCCAAGTGCGCAGCGTAGTGCAGGGGGCTTCTGTGTCTGTCCTCTCCGCCAACGGTGTCCCCAATGCATGCACTCAACTTGTCTTTATGTTTTCCACCCCGCCCATTGTCTTTGTTTTTCTGTGAATGTGTGCATTAGCATTATCAGGCGGAGGAGAAGTGGCATCGGCGCAAGAGGGAGCTGCATCTCACATGGCCCCGGAGGGCCATGCAACGGACTCCGACATGACCAGTGAGACGGAGGGCGAGGGGGGCTCCACCACGGGGACCCGTGGAGACGTCAGCGACACCGACACGTCCTCGGAAGGGAGCTCCCTTGCGGTGGCGGCAACATCCGTGCCCACCGATCCTACAGGTACAGCCTCCACCCAGCGCACCAGCTCCACCCTCCCAGCAGCCCCTCGGCCTTCGGCCCGTGCCCGCAAGGCCAGGAAGCCGGCCATCTCCTTCGCCCCAGGCACCTCAGGCCCGGCCCCAGTCACCCCTGCTGCCCTCAGTGAGGAGGTCATTGACTTCCTGCGGACCATCATTGTTGGGCAGTCTACCCTTTTGAATGCCATCCAGGGTGTTGAGAGGGAGGTGCATCAAAGCAATGCATACCTGGAGGGCCTTCATTCCGGTCAGGCTGCCCATCAACGATCATTCAACGCTCTGGCCTCAGCACTGACGGCAGCGATTGTCCCTGTCTCCAGCCTCCCTCTTCTGACTCCCTCCACCCAGTCCCACTCCCCTGTTCCTCTGCCTATCCCATCCACACCTACAGACCAGCCTGCACACACCTCAACACCCAAGGGCAGGTCATCCAGACATAAGCACCACAGGACACACAAGCATTCACCCAAGCAACATCCAGATGCAGACATGCCAACAGTCACTACCTCCTCTGTGTCCCCCACCTCCTCGTCTCCCTCCTCCCTCCCTGTGATGTCTCGACACACACCTGCAAGCACACCACCATCAGCCATTGCACCCATCACCAGCACACCCTCCAGACCAGTCCGCACACGTGCAGTCACCACCCCCACTGCCATGTACACGTCCCCTGTGTCCTCTCCCAGTGTGTCTGTCACCCCCGCTTCACAACCACACAAACGCAGGCAGGCACCCAAACAACAGCCATCCACCTCACGTCAGCCTCCTGCCCAAGCACCTGCACCCAAAGACAGCACACTTGACTCTCCTACAACCACATCCTCTTCCCCCACTCCCATACCCACTCCAGCCACCCTTCCCATGGCTCCAACAAAAATCTTCCTCTCTAAAGTGGACCTCTTTTCCTCACCTGACCCACCCCCTCCATCCCGTAAGAGTTCCACAAACACCTCAGCCACCACCAGCCCAGCAACTCCCAAGAACGTTGTGCCTGGTTTTTGGAGTCCGCCCTTTCCTTGGGCTGGGACATCAATCAGCAGCAAAGGCACAGCCAGCCCCCCCCCCCTGGGAAGAGGAGCAAAAAACTGAAGGGCATGCGCGACAGGCCTGATACGCCTGCCCCAAGAAGGGTAGCCTTGCACCGTCACCTGCCACATCGGGTAAGGGAGCCAAGGGCCACGGACAGTCTGCCAAGGAGGGCAAGGGCAGCAAGGAGCAAAAGGCAGGGAGCAGCCAACCTGGCCATGAGGGCCCCACCAGCCCCATTCCGGGGGTATCGGAGGAGAGCCAGGGCCCCAGGACTCCATCACAGGAGGGCCCCGCAACGGAAAGGTACGATGCAGACTGAGCGGCAAGTATTGGCCAGGTGTGGTTCACTGGAAACACAAGACAGGCACCGCTGAACAGGGCCCCGGCGTGACCAGAACCGCTGAACAGAGCCCCGCCGTGAGAAGCACCACTGAACAGGGCCCTGCCGTGAGAAGCACCGCTGAACAGGGCCCCGCCGTGAGAAGCACCGCTGAACAGGGCCCCGGCGTGACCAGAACCGCTGAACAGGGCCCCGCCGTGAGAAGCACCGCTGAACAGGGCCCCGCCGTGAGAAGCACCGCTGAACAGGGTCCGCCGTGAGAAGCACCGCTGAACAGGGCCCCGCCGTGACCAGAACCGCTGAACAGGGCCCCGCCGTGAGAAGCACCGCTGAACAGGACCCCGCCGTGAAAAGCACCGCTGAACAGGGCCCCGCCGTGAGAAGCACCGCTGAACAGGGCCCCGCCGTGACCAGAACCGCTGAACAGGGCCCCGCCGTGAGAAGCACCGCTGAACAGGGCCCTTCCTGTCAAGCACCGCTCCGCTGGGCCCTTCCTGTCAAGCGCCGCTCCGCTGGGCCCTTCATCTCAAGCACCGCTCCGCTGGGCACCGCCGTCTCAAGCACCGCTCCGCTGGGCCCTTCCTGTCAAGCACCGCTCCGCTGGGCCCTTCCTGTCAAGCGCCGCTCCGCTGGGCCCTTCCTGTCAAGCACCGCTCCGCTGGGCCCTTCATCTCAAGCACCGCTCCGCTGGGCCCTTCCTGTCAAGCACCGCTCCGCTGGGCCCTTCCTGTCAAGCACCGCTCCGCTGGGCCCTTCATCTCAAGCGCCGCTCCGCTGGGCCCTTCATCTCAAGCACCGCTCCGCTGGGCACTGCCGTCTCAAGCACCGCTCCGCTGGGCCCTTCCTGTCAAGCACCGCTCCGCTGGGCCCTTCCTGTCAAGCACCGCTCCGCTGGGCCCTTCATCTCAAGCACCGCTCCGCTGGGCCCTTCCTGTCAAGCACCGCTCCGCTGGGCCCTTCCTGTCAAGCACCGCTTCGCTGGGCCCTTCATCTCAAGCGCCGCTCCGCTGGGCCCTTCATCTCAAGCACCGCTCCGCAGGGCACCGCCGTCTCAAGCACCGCTCCGCTGGGCCCTTCCTGTCAAGCACTGCTCCGCTGGGCCCTTCCTGTCAAGCACCGCTCCGCTGGGCCCTTCCTGTCAAGCGCCGCTCCGCTGGGCCCTTCATCTCAAGCACCGCTCCGCTGGGCACCGCCATCTCAAGCACCGCTCCGCTGGGCCCTTCCTGTCAAGCACCGCTCCGCTGGGCCCTTCCTGTCAAGCGCCGCTCCGCTGGGCCCTTCCTGTCACGCACCGCTCCGCTGGGCCCTTCATCTCAAGCACCGCTCCGCTGGGCCCTTCCTGTCAAGCACCGCTCCGCTGGGCCCTTCATCTCAAGCGCCGCTCCGCTGGGCCCTTCATCTCAAGCACCGCTCCGCTGGGCTCTTCCTGTCAAGCACCGCTCCGCTGGGCCCTTCCTGTCAAGCGCCGCTCCGCTGGGCCCTTCCTGTCAAGCACCGCTCCGCTGGGCCCTTCATCTCAAGCACCGCTCCGCTGGGCCCTTCCTGTCAAGCACCGCTCCGCTGGGCCCTTCCTGTCAAGCACCGCTCCGCTGGGCCCTTCATCTCAAGCGCCGCTCCACTGGGCCCTTCATCTCAAGCACCGCTCCGCTGGGCACCGCTGTCTCAAGCACCGCTACGCTGGGCCCTTCCTGTCAAGCACCGCTCCGCTGGGCCCTTCATCTCAAGCACCGCTCTGCTGGGCCCTTCCTGTCAAGCACCGCTCCGCTGGGCTCTTCCTGTCAAGCACCACTCCGCTGGGCCCTTCATCTCAAGCACCGCTCCTCTGGGCCCTTCCTGTCAAGCACCGCTCCGCTGGGCCCTTCATCTCAAGCACCGCTCCGCTGGGCCCTTCCTGTCAAGCACCGCTGGCCCATTGGCAATCCCGGTTCTGTGTCGGGCAGGCCTTCACGACGCACTCTGCCCACCATGCCTCCTCCATGACCAGTGGTCTCTGTAATCCACCTGATGGACTGTGGCTTTGCACTCCCCAGGATGTAACAGTGGGCAATCCACCCACTGTAGAGACTTGTGAGACTGTGGCTTTGCACTCCCCAGGATGGCACAGTGGGCAATCCACCCACTGTAGAGACTTGTGAGACTGTGGCTTTGCACTCCCCAGGATGGCACAGTGGGCATGGAGGCCCTTCGTACATCTGGCATCGTGGACTCATGTGGCTGAGGTGCTCCCCCTTCCCTTCCCCCTGAGGTGCCTGTCTTTTTATTTTAGTGATGCCCCAGCAGTGTTCTCTCCAATGGACTCGATCTCGTGTGTGGGCTTTGCCCATGTGTTGCTGCACATTGGCCCACGGACATTTGGAGTTTGAATGACTGAGCTGGACTTTTGCTACTTGTATGGATATAGTTCTAGATGTGTATTCATTCTTCATATATTGCTAAGGTTGCTATACTTTATTGTTGCAATAATATGGTTCTACTTTTACATTCATTGCCTTTTGTCTTTGTTTTTGGGAGGGGTTGGGGGTGTCACTCTGACTTTTTAATCTGCATAGGTGTGTAGGTATTTCGGTGGGGGTGAGGGTGGGGGTGGGGCGTATGTGTGTGCCCGTAACCTTTCCTCCTCCCCCCTCCCCTGTGTCGTAGGTGCAGTACTCACCGTTGTCGTCTGCGGCGAGGTTTGTGATCCTGGAAGAAGAGCAGGAAGGCAATGGCTGGGAGGATGTGGAGTTCGGGTTCCATGCTGTTCCGATTCCGCGTGGAGTGTGTCGAGGTAGGCGTTTTCCATTGGAAATGTCTGTTTCTGCCGTGTTTTTATCGGCGGGGCTCCCGCCCCGGAAAAGGTGGCGGATTGGTGAGTCGTGATAGGGTGGGCAGTACATTGTCTGCCGCCTGCCTGTTGGCGGTGACCGCCGCGCTGTTTGTTTGTACCGCCGTGGCGGTCGGAGTGTTAATGCGGCGGCCTGTGTTGGCGGTTCCCGCCAGGGTCAGAATACAAATTTTTAGGCCGCCAGCCTGTTGGCGGGTTGGCCGCCGTTTTAACACTGACCGCCAGGGTCAGAATGACCCCCAAAATACTTACATAACAAACATTGCACAATGTCATGACACCACAATTGCACTTACACCCATATATCCATACACTCAACATATACTCTTCTTTTGGGGGACACCAGCACTGCCCCAACATCAGATACTGCAAACAACACCAAATGAAGTTCCAAGCAGACCCACACACACAACTGCAGCCACACAACACAAGTCAGTAAAGAACAACATTAAGCTAGAAAAGGAATTGCAGGACAAAGGTATACCCAAGAAAAACAACTGTTTGGGTTTAATTAACTATAAATATTTGAAGTCCAAGGGGCCATTGGTCAGTCCAAAAGCAGTCCATCCATAGCACAGTGTTGTGCCTAAAATTGACTCCCAACTCCCATGGAAACTCCATAGGAAGGGGCATCAATGAGGCAGGCAGGCACCTCAGGGATTATACAGGTGTATGGGGGTGGTCTGATTTGGGATAGGGGGTTGGGCTTGGGAGGGGTGGGCTTTTTCTTCAGGAGGAGAGGTATGGGTGCTTGCAGGGGGGCAGGGGAGACCTGGTAGGTAGAAATAAGGGACTAGGAGCTGGTTGTTGGCCTCTTGCATTTGGACAGGGGGTGGAGGGAACAGGGGAAAGGTTCAGGTGAAACAAAAAAAGTTTCTTAGGGCCACAAGGATGGTCGGCAGAAGGGGGTTGGTATTTGGAGGTCAAGGCAGTGGTTGTCTACTGTGTTGGTATAGATGTTGTGGGTGTGTGCTTCTGGGAGGTATGCTTGTGAGTGGTGTGTGTCTTTTGGGTGGGTGAGTGAGTATGTTTGTGTGTCTTGGGTGACTGGGAGGTGGAGGTGCTGGGGGATGGAGTGGTGGATGTGTATGTGGCGGGAAACGCTGTTAAGGCAGATTCCGGAACAACGAAGTCCTGGTTAACGAAAGCGGAACAAGGCTTTCCTTAACCACGACTTCATTGTTTTGTGCCTTAAGCATGCATGTGCTGAACAAAGCACATGCGTGGTTAAGGCACAAACAAGGGAGTCGGCTGAGGAGGATGATGCAACGACTCAGGTAAGTGGGGCGGGGTGGGGGGTCGGGGTTTTAGTTTTAGGGGTGGGGATGGAGGGTTGGGGTATTTTCTGTTTTAGGGGTGGGAGGCGGGGTGGGGGGCGGGGTTTTAGGTTTTGGGGCCGGGGGTGGGAGGGTCAGGGTATTTTCTGTTTTAGAGGCGGGGTGGGGGGTCGGGGTGTTAGGTTTAGGGCAGGGGTGGGGGGTCTGGGTATTTCCTGTCTTAGAGGCGGGGGCAGGGGTGGGGGGTCGGGGTTTTAAGTTTAGGGCGGTGGTGGGGGGTCGGGGTATTTTCTGTTTTAGGGGCTGGGGGCAGGGTTGGGGGTCGGGTTTTAGTTTTAGGGCCGGGGGTGGGGGGTCGGGGTATTTTCAGTTTTTGGGGCGGGTGTGGGAGGTCGGGGTTTTAGTTTTAGGGGTGGGAGGTCAGGGTATTTTCTGTTTTAGGGGCGGGGGTGGGGGGTCGGGGTTTTAGTTTTAGGGGCGGGGTGGGTGGGGTCGGGTATTTTCAGTTTTAGGGGGTGGGGGTGGAGGGTTGGGGTTTTAGGTTTTAGGGGTGAGTTGGGGGGTCGGGTAATTTTAGGGGCGGGGTGGGGGTTGGGGGGATTTAGGTTTAGGGGCAGGGTGGGAGGCTCGGAGTAGTTTTGGGGGCAAGGGTGGGGGTCGGGGTATTTTCAGTTTTAGGGGCAGGGTGAGGGGTTGGGTTTTAGGTTTTAGGGGTGGGTTGAGGGGTCAGGTAACTTTAGGGACGGGGTTGGGGTTCGGGGGGTTTAGGTTTAGGGGCAGGGTGGGGGCTCAGAGTAGTTTTAGGGGTGGGGGTTGGGGTACTTAAGGTTTCAGGGATGGGGTGGGGGTTGGGGTTGTTTTAGGTTTTGGGGGTAGGGTGGGGGTCAGTTTTACGGGCGGGTTGGGGGTTGGGGTTTTAGGTTTTAGGGGTGGGTTGGGGGGTCGGGTAATTTTAGGGGCGGGGTGGGGTGTTGGGGGGTTTAGGTTTAGGGGCAGGGTGGGGGGCTCGGAGTAGTTTTAGGGGTGGGGGTACTTTAGGTTTCAAGGATGGGGTGAGGGTTGGGGTTGTTTTAGGTTTTGGGGTAGGGTGGGGGTCAGTTTTAGGGGTGGGGTAGTTTTAGGGGCAAGGGTGGGAGGTTGGTGTGGTTTTAGGGGGGGTTGCAGTAATTTTTAGGGGTGGGGAGGGGGGCCAGGGGGGACGCATGCACTAACAATGGATGCTTATCACTAATGCCTTTACCAGGAATGCCTTTACAACGAAAAATCATTGTTAAGGCATTCGTGGTAAAGGCATTAGTGGTAACAACGAGGTCGTTGTTCCGACCTCGTTGTTCAGGCATTTGTTGTTCCGGCAGGCGTCGTTCCGACATACATTTGTATGTGGCTGTTGTGGTGGTGACTGCGGGTTGGCTGGAGTGGTAGATGTCTGTATGTCTGTAGTTGTGGTGCCTTATTTCTTAAAGCAGCCAGATTTCCTTATTGGAAAACAGCATTGTTTTATGTTAAAAAAAATATTTTTTGAAAAGTTACAGTGAGAGTTGTTAGTGGTCTACTGTATTTCTATCCATTGCCTTGAAACATGCACCTCAATATGCATCAGTGAAGAGGTCCAAAGAGGACCTCCTTCTCTTTTGCACATAAGTTACCACCCCAAATTGGGAATCAGTAACGTAGCAATGATTTGTAATTGGAATTCCAGTCACAAAGCATTCAAACATTCATTATTGAATTGCTAATTGGGGGAGATGCCCACAACATGCCCCTCTTCATAGTGACTAGTAAACCATTTCTAAACCGATTTTAAAAATCTTTAACACTTTACTGATTCCTAAATTGGAAGTTACACATTGTGCAAAAACATTTTAGCAGTCACAAAGCAACAAATTAATCAAATTTCATGGCTTTCACGTGGTATAAATTTGCGCAATTTGGCCCTTATTCTCTAGCTGCCAATAGTTCTTCAAAGCATGCACTAAGCCGATTCCTGAACAGTTTGGCTATATTTAGATTTCTGAATCATAGAACCTGCCTCCAAAGACCAACCAATTAAAACCTTAGAACAGATATTTTAATTTAATTTTAAACCTGAGAGTTTTATTCAATGGAAATATAAGTAAATGAATTTCAAAATACTGCATGAATATGGGTTATTAGTTGAAGTGGATGAGAGTCCTTCCCAAGTGAAAAGGCCAAATTTCTGCAAAGTCAAAAATACAAATTCAATAAGTAAACCTGGATGCAATTCCTGGCAGGTATGGCATGGAGAAAACAGACTTAAATTAAGGAAACTGTGGTATGTTTTTAGCAGTATCAGAAAAATTAAAAATCCAAACATATGTCTATAAATTAAAAATAAAATGTTACATAAAAAAGGATACAACAATTAGTACAATCCAATGAAGGGAGCCAAAAATACAATTTTTGAAAATGTCAAGTAAAAAAGTACCAGAAATTGACTAGGACTGGAGAGGAGGATGAATATAACACGAGGGTCGTCTTGTCAAAGGTTTTACCTCCTTTGTATTTTTAATTGATATCTAAATCCTCCTCGGTGGTCTGGATGAAAAGATTTTCCGGTCAAGTCCTCACTAAATCAGATAGGTGTTGAATGAGGTCCAGCTGAAGATGTTTTGACAGGAAAAGATCTGAGCACGCAACTTTTGAGGCTTTAAATTTCATTGCTGCTGAAATCCTCTTGCTGATTGGGCACATTCTCAGATTTCCAAACGCTTATAAGCCTGGGTTTGCACCAAAATGGTGCACCTATCTAAAAAAGTCCTAAAAAGGAGAGATACCTTAATTTTCCCTCCTTGTTTCCTCTTTCAATGTGTGCTGCATCCTGCAGCACACATATAAGAGAAACACGCCTCTAAGGATTGTTTTTTGTGCAGGAAGGCGTTCCTTCACAATGGTATGTAATCTAAACTGGAACGTTTGGGTGACGATTGGCAGGTGATATACTAAGGGAATATGAGGACGCATGTACCCTTTTCTTATTGGGGCACTGACCTTGTTTAAGGGCAATGGCACTGTGTTGTACCCTTCCTGTCTGTGCTTCTCAGGTACTTGCATTATGCCGCAATAGTGGTTTACCTGTGGTTCCCTGGTCTAATATATATACACACATTCTTATACGGATAAACAGTATGAACTTCATTGGCTAATAACCACTAAGAAATTATGGAATAGATCGTCATTTTAGAAACGTAAATAAGAAGTTGTAGATTATGTTACATCGATGAGACCATGGTTTAATTTCTATTGTGTTCGGTTTTATAAGGTTTAAACATGTCTTTAGCAGTAATGCACATATTTATACGGGAATTCATGCAATTTGAATGTTTTTAATTGGTAATGCATTGTATAACAATGGGCATCACAGTGGTTCCGATTTTCTCTTCTGTCCTTTTACATTTTTTGTTTGTTTTTGTTGCTATATGTTCTATTGTTGTTAATTGTTGTTCTATGGTTTACGTTGAAAATGGAACATATATATATATATATATATATATATATATATATATATATATATTTGTTTTTTTCAACAAGGATTAGACATCGCACTCCAGGAAGTCCAATCATTAGCTTTTTTATTGAGATAAGTATGTGAGAGCACATACTTATCTCAATAAAGAAGCTAATGAATGCACTTCCTGGAGTGCGATGTCTAATCCTTGTTGAAAAGATTTATGGGAGTTTGACCGTCAACCCCCACATCGGCCATCGGCACCGGCAGTAAAATCGCGCAGACTAGTATACGGGCATTTGGTGAAAAAAAAATGAAAAAAAAAAATATATATATATATATGTTATGTTTCCCCCGAAGAAGTTCACATGTGGTGGACAAAACGCATTGGCTGTTTCCTGGAACAAAATAAAGAACATATTGGAGCAACTTGATTGGACGTGTGATGTTATTCCAGGATTTATTGGTGCTCCTCCAGCAATATTTTACAAAAAATAATAAATGGAAGAGATTTCCTCTTACAATGTGTGCTGCACAATGCAGCACACATAGAAAGAGGAAAAACTGAGATGAAATAATGTTATTTTTCCTCATTGTTCCTCCCTTACACCACCCCTGGGGACACATAGGCTTTTGAATGATTCCCATGTTTACAGCATTTTATAAAACGTAAATAAGCCCCTCTGTTTGAAGAGATCACCAACCAGCTCACTTGAGTCCATCCAGAATGAAGCAGCCAGAATAGTGCTCAGTCTCCCATGCTGAGTCCACATCACACTACATCTTAGGGAACTCCATTGGTTTCCGATACACTTCAAACTCTTCACCTACAGTTACAAAGCACTTCACAACACATGCCCTACCTATCTGAATAGCCCCATTCATTTCCCAACACACCTTCCAGATAATATGCTCTGCCAGACTCTCACTAGCATAAACCCCATGCATACACAAAAGCAGAGCAGGGGTGTGTGCTTTCTCATACCTGACTCTTGAAGCTTGGAACAACCTCCCACAACACATCAGAGACTCCTCGTCTCTTCTTGACTTCCTCAAACGTAAGCCCTCACACAGCAGCTACTACCTTCCGGACACCCTCACTGGTAAAAACTGTGGTATAAAAACAGTGTTAACATAACATAACAGATGTATCATCATAACAGGAACAGATAATGGTAACACAACAGCCTGCCTAATACATTTGCACGCCACTATTGATAAACATTCTGAGAGAGTTGGGAGCGGTGTCATTGAAAGCCTCTATTGATTTGATATTTACTGGCAGGGATTTCAATGGATAGATGAATGGGGAATTGGACACAGTAAAAGCATACACAGTCCTGAAGGGATGACTCACCTGCCATCATTCTTAAATAAATGGGCACATTTGGCCCTTCAACTATCCATATAATGGATCCTTCTCATATTTTTTGGGGGGAACAAACATCATTCTCTCTCAGACATTTGTATCACAGCTGCTGCTTCATAGTTAAAATTAGGCATTTACATGCCAAGGTGTTTGTGAACCATTCATCCACTAGTATGCCAATAGTTGGAATAGCTAGGAGAGGTCTAAGGACATTGTGCCCACATGTGTGGTGGGTGCGCTGCAAGAAGCTCAGAAATATATGCAAAGAGAAAACTAAACAATATTTCTGATGCAATGTCAGCTCAATAGCATCCACACTGACTTTATGAGAAGCATGTAGAACAATGACTAGAGGCAAAGCAATGGAATCCACATCTGGATTAGAAAGTGAAATTGAAGGAAGTAATCCAAACTGCAGAAATACAGATCCTTGACCCCCCAAGGCTCGATACATACAAGAGGTAAAGGAATTGCTTTGCTATAAATTTGACAGTGTAGAAATACATCTTTGTCAAATATTAATGTTGCAAACCCAAAACACATTCCTTGCCACAAAGAACAGATTCTAAAATCAATTTGGTAAGGTAATCTACTGACAGGAACATAAAAAAAAAACACCAATAAAGAACAATTGCACAAATAACAATGGTTGGGCAGGTGCTTATGGCCTGAATAGGCAAAGCTGAACAGTTTGCTCTCGTCTACAGAAGGCTGAGTGGCCCCAGGCAGTTGAAACCAGTGCAGTTGAGGAGTTTGTGACCTTTCTTTCTGTACTGATAGTTTTAGAACATGAAACTCAAGCTCTTAACTCAGAAATTACTGCAAAAGAAATATTGGGCATGATCAATCAGATGCAATCGGGGAAACCATCATGACCAAATGGGGTACCTATTGAATTCAGCATGTACTTGCACCATAGATGTGCAGTAACCTTGGATGTAAGGAAGACCGTTATTGTTGTGATACCTTAACCAGATTCAGAAGCAGATCAATGTGATTCATGTAGACAGATCTCACCACTTTATATGGAAATAAAAATACTTGTCAAAATATTTGCAAGCTACATTTTTAGTATATTTAGTAATATTAAGGTGGAACTATGAATGTCATACATGTGCTATAAATTCCTAATTATTAAACTACATAAGGAAGTCCCCACCTCTTCTATCTTTTATGTGAGGGGCTCTCTGTCTCCCCGTGGAAATCTTTGCACATGTAGGTGTACGTTTGAGTAGTAAACATGGAAGGGATAAGGAAGTGGCTTCAAAAATAGGGTATATTTATAAAGAAATAGGAGGGGCTTAGGGAGGAGGAGTAACAATAGGTTTAGTGAGAGTGAAGGAAGTGTTTACGAAGGGACATGCTCCCCCTCACAAAAGAGTAAAGCCATTGCTACTCATGAACCCCACCAGAGTCAAAAAGGGACCCAAAACTCAAGCACATGACTCTAACACTACACATGGTCAACCATTGGCACTGCAGCTCTCTCCCATAAAAAATAATGGTCGCACAGACTTAAAATAAAACATCATGAAAAATATTATTAACTTAAAAATTGTTGATATTTTTAAATAATATAATGTAATGACAATCTATACATAAAACATAGTTTATTTAATTATGAATTATTTTAACAACCTTTTTTGAATGTATACGTCAACATATTAATTGCTATTAAAATATAATGAAAGTGCTTTTAATTGATTATATACAACACTTTTAATAATTATATACCCATAATAAAAATATGTTTTTACTTTTGGTGAGAATGTATTTTTAATATAAAGACAAAAAATATTTTTGATTGATGTAATATTGACATTAATTGTTTACTTCAAAATCAAGTTAATAGTGCTGCAGCAGTTTTTTATTCTACATTTAAAATAAAGAAATACAATTAAAATATACTAATATTCAACATAAACTTATTAGTGCTAGCTATTCATATTTAAATAAACGTTCTTAAGTGTGGTGGATCTCCCTATTGTAAAATATAGGGAAAAGGTTTATTCCAATTTAGACTAATAGTTTAGGATCAGAAACGTCTTTTTGGTTTATCGGATGGTGTGTAGTTTAGGTGTCTGGAAAGAGTTTTCTAAGGGGGCAGGGCTTGGTGAAGTTTAGGCTTGGCGAAGAATTTTTTGGGGATGGAGAGAGGGTCAAACATGTATAGTGTAAAAGTGTAGTAACAGATCAGAGAATTGAAATAATCCAAAGTATTTTTGACAGTGTAAAATATCTAAATCCTAAATAATGATACCTTAAGTAAAGCACTGCTATAAATACCTCACTTACAATTGATTCTGAAAGTAATAGCAACAAACATTACACTTACACCTTAAAAATGAACTTGTAAAATCAAATAAAAAAAAGACATTATATGAATTAGTGTTTATGAAATGGTAAATGTCTTCCATCAAAAAATAAACAGCTTAGATAAAAATGTTTTTTCAATAATAGTTTTACCATAGAACTGTTTTGAATTAAATTACATATATCTAAGCTACAGAAAATAATTTTGCTCCTGTTTTTAATATTTAGTAATAATCCAATGTATTGATGGAGTGGGCTTTTGATACATATATAGGAAAGATAATGTTTAAAAAGTTAGACTGTGGGCCTCATTACGAGTTTGGCGGTCGTTTGGCTAGACCACCACCGTGGCGAATGTCAAAAGACTGCATGTTGGCGGTAGTCTGACCACCGTATTAAGAGTCACACTGTGAAGTAAAAAAAACTGCAGAATTTCTGAAACCATCAGGACACTGGAGGACGGGAAAGGGGCGGTCCTACCACCAGCACCGCCAGCCCGACAAAAATCCTCCCAATAGATTACAATCCACAAATCATGACAGAGGTACTTCCATGGTGGAAAACCATTGGTGATGCGAACCACGGTGGTCAAACACACACATTAGTACCCCACAAAATCCACAACACTCGTCATCCACTCACATCACACCACCTACACCTCACCATTTACCTAACTCTGCATCCTTTCATTTTGAACACATCCACACCGTCTTTACAACCACTACTATGTCCCTACAAAAAATCCACGTTTCACTGATTAGGAGTTGAGGGTCATGGTGGATGAAATTGTAAGGGTAGAGGCATACCTGTTCAGACCAGAGGTTCAACAAACATCTATTTCCAGGAAAATGGAGTTGTGACAAAGGATAGTCAATAGGGTCAATTCTGTAGACAGTTATCCATGCACAAGGGAAGACATCAGGAAGAGGTGGGACAACCTCAGGGGTAAGGTACGGTCCATGGCATCCAGGCACCAGCTGGCGGTAGTGAAGAGCAGCAGTGGGCCCCCACCTCCTCCCCCTACACTAACATCTTGGAAGGAGAAGGTCTTGAACACCCTGCATCCTGAGTACCTGATAGGAATACCTGGGGGAGTGGAGTCTGGTAGGAACCAACAGCATTCATGTCACACAATTGCCTTGTCCTGCATGCTCCCTCACCACCTATAGCCACCCCAATTTACACACTACCTACTACAGCTGTCTCCTGATCACCGAATACTCCCTCTCTGACATGCCACATGCCCAAAAAACTCATCTGGCCCCAAAGCCCTTAGAAATGACACATGAAGTACTGGCTAATTATAGCACTACAACTCCCAGAATGCAATATCCCAACATTTTCAAAACCAGTACACTGCACCAAATGTAACTTGTCATGCATGTTAAACTGATATTCTATCCAACCAATCTTGATTGTTCCAGTGTGGAACAGTACATGACAATGATAGCAATGCAATGGCTCACTCACACTAGCATCCCAAGCAAAACACAGCTATAGCTGAGTGTCCATATATAATGGCCACAGATTAAAGATTTCAAGCTAGAAATATGCTCACCTGGTTGGAAAGTCAGATGGTGGAGTAAATTCACCTGAAGCATATCCAGATACAGGCTAATGTCCATTGTTTACTCATATCCTGTGTTCCTAGAAGGACACCAATGTGCATTGTACAGTTCTTATTTGTGCCCTCTATCATGCTAGACAATTCTCTATGTAACAGAGGTGACTAGCCATTTCAATAATTAGACAATATCAGATGCCACCAGCAGTAAATCACTACCAACATAGTTTAACAGCATAAACCATGGCTTATGGAGTTGAAGTAACATAGTTTCATCTTGTACTAAGTTAGATTGTGTAGCAGCTGTCATTGTCATTGCTGAGAATCATGTTAAGGTACTGTTTGCAACTCACACAACTGCTGTAATACCCCCATTTTAACCTGAACTCTGTGTTTCACTGCCTCCACAGGTAACCTTTTCATTGTCACCACGAAGAGAATACCAGAGACTGTCACTACCCCTCTGGATGAAGGCCCCAGTGGGACAACACCCCTGGATGTCTGGAGTCTGACAAAGAACCTGGCCCATCTGGGAGACCTGGTCAGTCAACTACTGTCAGCCTCACCCTGCCCATATCAACTCCTCCCATCTCTGTTGCATCTACATCACAAGCAACCATTGCCCTCAACCTCTGTCCCAAGGACTGTTACATCCATTGTATGCCCCACAGTACAGGTACCTGAGTCTCACCTTGCCACAGCTGACAATGATGGACCTTCCCCCACTGGAAGTGGGCGCACTGTGCCAGGGGCACAGGCACATTGGGGTAGGATGTCTGGGAGGGCTGATTTGGGCCAGAGGATGAGGTCTCAAAGGGACAATACTGGCCAGGAAACCTTCTTCTAAGTTTTTGGAGCCTACCAATGTTCCTGAGGTGTGATGGGCCAAGTTGTCTCCATTTTGGGGGAAATCCAACAGCTGAAGAGGGACAACCACCAGGAAGTCATTCAGCAGTGGCAGGCACAAAATATCAAATTGGGTTTCATTGCAAGGGTGCTGAAAGACATGAATATCACACTGAGTAGTTTTTGTACCCAACATCTGTCCCCTCCCACTAGCAATGAAGCATCAGGCCCTTGTACATCAGCAGCTGTGTGGAATGGAAGCCATGCCAGGGGAAGGACATGCCTCAGACACCCCACCCTCTGTAGTTGAAGAACCTACACGTAAACTTGGATGTCACCCCAGACATCCAGCAGGAGCAGGTGGCAAGACCAAACCCATTGCCAGGAAGTAAACCTCTCCTGACTTTTTTCCCTTGTGTGTCACAGATACAACCTGTTGACTGTTCTGTAACCAATCTCCATTTTCCTATGGTGCAAGGACACTGGACTTGTGTTTCCAAATAGTGTAGCAGCTACCCTGATGATTTAATCCACAATGACCAAACCTCCCACTATTTTTTGCGTGTATTTTACGTTAATGGTCACATATGTTGTTTACATCTCCACAATAAATCACACTTAAACACAGGTCCTGTGTATGTCTCATTTATCATCCATGTATAATAGTTATGCATGCCTACTCTAGTCTCATCTTGTACACCCATTGTTATGAACATCAAACATGGACTCCATCAGCAGTGGACTCATTACAACAGGATTGTAACAGGACAGATTCCAAAAAGGTTGTAAACTACAATTACACACAATCAGTGATAGGTATGCTAACAGCACAAAGAGCATGACTGAGAGAAGCATCAGGATGTTTTCCAAGGTGTAACACAATGCTAACCCGCACAATACAGAAGTTTGGGTCATATTACTGTAACAAGAAGGCAGGAGGCACACAGATTGGTTCTTTGTCTCACCTGGTAAAGCCTTATCATATACGAATACCATAGCTTCCAAATATACATAAGCCATTTTACAGACAGAGATTAGTACTGATATACCCAGTCTTGGAACCTTTTACTTACATTGGTCACATATCTGTAGGCTCGTCACTCATTTATGTCAGTCCACAGTGATATGCACATTGGTCTGCAAAGTAGGAACTCACTGACAGCTCGGTTCAAGGTAGATTACATACAACTGAAACCATTGTGATGAGAGTGGCTATGGTCCTACATTTACACATGAGCCAGACACATATCCAGATACAAATGACAGCATTTGACAACCTCCTGTACCCTACAGGTGAACTTGATGGGAGAACACTTTTCCACCCCAGTGTCCTGATCATCTTACAATGTTAGTTACACTCCTCATAATCAAGACTAATAGTACCTGGTTTCAGCCATGTCCACTTCTCATGTTGGTCTGCAATTCCCATCTGCTTCTGACACTGTCTGTCATTTGCCAAGGGTGATGAGTCAGACAGGATCTAGGCAAATATGTGACATAGCAGAATACACTCTTCAAATAAGAGAAGTCATGTCCACAAGTGTAACTTTGCATCTGCTATAACATTGCATGATATTGTAGACTACTTTGTCCTGTACACAGTACATCTTTTCAGTATGCATATAGAACTCACTCACAGACATTGGTGCTATCTACAACCCCACAGATGATGCAAGAAAGAAGGTGACATGCTACCCATCCACTTCAGGTTGCAAAATTATATCGCAATATTACGTCTACTTCATATACCTTTTAGTCATTTGAAGTACTGATTGATGAGATCTGCCCTAGAGTCTCCCACTTTATCTTCCTGTGGCTCTTCATCACTTGGCAAATCTGCATTTCCACCCACAGGTTCTTCTGGCTCCCCCTAATCTGGTATAAATGGTATCTGCCATCTCAGGGCAAGATTGAGGAGCATGTAAAAGGCAACTATTATTTGACATACCTTGATGAGTGAGTAGAGGAAGGCTCTGCCTGATCTGTCCATGCACCTAAATCTTGCCTTCAGGAGTCAAAAAGACCACTCAACTACATGCCTTGTCCCCCCATGGGCCTCATTGTAGCACATGATCCCTGGCACGGTTGGGAACCTCACTGGTGTTAACAACCAAGGACAGTTTGGATAGTCAGAGTCACCTGTGAACACATTAGTAGACCAACACACACATATATGTGGGACATGCAACATTGTGATGGCAGGATACATACATTGCAAACACACATTTCAATTGTAACTTACTAACCAGCCAGGCCATCTCTGTGTAGAGTCATGTCAGCAGCAGTGGGCCATTGCTGTTCCGCATGATGAAGGAATCATGGACTGATCGTGGATACCTAGCAATGACTTGTGAAATGTACTGGTCTGCCAGACACACTTCTTGAACACTTATGGAGTGTTAGTTTTCCCTGTTCCTATACATCTGTTCATTGGTACTGGGGGGAACCAAGGGCACATGGGTGCCATCTCTGGCTCCAACCACATGTGGAATGTGTCCCATAAAACTCTGCCTTCACACAGGTCAAATCTGCATGTTGGGAAAATCTGATGTAGCTTTCCAGGTGTTTTAACAATGTACACAGTACATACGTCAAAACCTGACTGAACATGGGTTGAGACATTCCTGCAGTTAGGGCCACTGTATTTGGAAAGGACCCAGTGGCCAGGAAGTGTAGCACTTACAAGACTTGAACGATGGGAGGTATGCTATAGGGATTGCGAATGGCGGGCATCAGATTTGGCTCTAATTGATCACAAAGATCCATGATAGTATGGCGATTTAGCTGATATGTATGGATACAATGTCTCTCCTCCATGGTATGCAGGTCTACTGGTGGACGGTACACTGGTGGTTATTGTCCTCTCTTCATGGCAGGATAACTATGTGACAAAAATGTCAACATAGTATGTGACATACAGCATGCAGGCATCTTATAAAGTTAAATAAACAACTCACACATATCTGCTGTTGAGGTTGGTTACAAACTCTATCTATAGTACAGCACATAGCTATACATCCAATGACACCCGCCTTGGTGCACATTCCCTCAAATAACTATTAAACTAAACATACAGATTCATCTGTTACTGTATATGTTTGTAAGTCTTACACATATTGTTACACAATATCTACATTTTGAAAGCACTTAGGAACCTTGGAGTAGGTGTACATTGCTGTCACCACATGTCCTAAAATAGCACAGCATTTACTGCACAAATGCAAAAATAGACAAGTAAACATGAAGTACTTACAGATGTACTGCACAATATGGTGTATAGTTTATGACACAGATTATAAAAATCTTCTATACATCAAATGTGCTTAAAATGGAAGTAACCTCATCTACTGTACTGGACATGTGGAAGTGACCTCAGTTTGCCAGCAGAAGTCATTTTGGCGGTAGGCGGTCACAGCCCCAGTGGAAATTGCCATTGGAACAGGCAGACTTAGGCCAATGGCGATGTCCGTCAGTGGTGACGGTCATGTACATGGCGAACATGACAGCCATCTTCTGAAGTATTGCTCACTTGATTCCTGACACTGCTGCCAGCAAGACCTCCACTACCTGAGCTGCTGTGTACTGCCTCTGCGACCTATCATGCCATAACCTGCAGATGGGAGGGCCCCCGCCTTCACCCCTGAAGAGCTGGATAAGCTTGTGGAGGAGGTACTATCCCTGTATGGACAGCTACATGGTGTACCAGAGGAACAGATGACTCCAATGCAATACCAATGTGTGAAAGGTATGGTGTATGATGGTGTACCTGAAATGTAAAGTAGTGAAGGTGTTGATGCATGCAGATGATAATTTGTAAATGATTGTGAGTTGAGATGATGGGAATGTTTACAGACTTGCTGTCACTGAAGTGTACTGTCTACTACTGTTGGAATGGCGCATGTGGACCTTACTTTTTCCTTTTGTCTGTTTCATCCATGCAGGTCAACGCCCATCAGAAGAAGAGAATTTAGTGTGCCATTGCCAAGCAAGTGCAGACCCTGGGGGTCCACAGCCAGCGGAACACCCACTGTTGGAAGCAGTGGGAGGACCTGAGACGCTGCGCCCAAAGGACCGCTGATCCCAGCTGCGGATGTCCTCCCAACGAGGGAGGAGTGTCCGTCAGACCTTGACCCCCCCTAATAGCCCGCATTTTGGTGGTAGCCTACCCTGAGGTGGATGGGCATTTGAGGGCAGCACAGCAGCCATGAGGGGGTGAGTACTGACAGAACCCATGTACTTTCCTCTGCGAGTTAAGTGTCTGATGTCTAAGTATTGTAGCTGTGACAATGTTGTAAATGCTTCCAGTTAGTGTCTACTAGGAAGACATGATACTACAGTTACCAACATACAAAGACAGATGTGGCCATTGTATTGTATATAGGGTTATGTCAACCACATGTTATGACTGCATGTGGAGATGCACATGTGACTCTCTACTCAGCCATACATATGTGTAACCTGCTGTGTCATCCTTCCCACCTAGTGTTCCTTAGTCCATTTGCCCAAATGGTTAATTGTATAGCTCTGTGGTCTCTCCCCAGTCCTATTCCATCGGATCCAGCTCTATGTGCAATATTGGGTCTGACAGATGAGTAACAGGGCCAAGTACTCATGTGTCCTGAAATAGATGGACACTTCATGTGAGGCTGTCATTGGAATCAGGCTTGTGGTATGGCCTACTTACTCTTCTACCTATGAGGTTTGAGGAGGTGTTCCCTTTGTCATGTCAGATTCATACATTGGGAAATGTGAAGTTTGGTCATGGTGAACAATACATTGACATTTCATGACATTACATTGATATGTGTAAAAAAAAAAAAACTTTTACCTAATGTATTTGTTGTTGAGAATGTAAGTGGCTAGGCTGCTGATCCCTTAGAGCTTGTACATTATCCATGCTACATAGGGCTATACCATCACTATATAAGTGCAACAAATACTATTTCATGCCTACATCATGTGCCAATTGATACTTCGTGCCCATCTATATGTTGAAACCTCTTCTTTGCCAGACCGATCTTTGGTAACCTGAGGCTGTTTGGACATTTTTCGTAATGACTCTTCTAATTTCTGCCTGACAATGGTGTATCAGGTGTTCCATTTGACATACACATTTTGGTATTATAGGATCTGTTGTCATTATATTTGCTTGACTCTAGGTGTATGTGTCATTCATGGTTACAGAAGTAATCAGTTGTGTAAGTGTTATTTCTTGACTAAGGTAATAGGAATCACATGTCTGGACAATTGTTACTGAGGTAGGTTTTTAGATTTTGTCAGGTAGAGGTTTCTAATCAGCATGCACAGTGTAATACTAGGAGCCCTTCATGCACATTGTTTGGTGTCCATTGTATCGGTGGCCTTACTATGCTCCCTGGGGTTGTCTCGCGATATATTCGGTGTGCTAAATAAGCCCATATTAAAGGACATAGAATTGTTGCCTATGTGTAAATGAGTCAGATAAGTGGGTCCAGATAATCCTAAAGAATCTTTTCCTAGTTTTTAGATGGATGTTTCAATGGCATGCTTTGTCATTTTGTGAGGCACGCTGTATGGGTATGCCATATATAGTGTCTTCATCTGAGGTGTTTGCCATTGTATAAGTTTTATTCAGAATGATAAGTTAGGCATGTGATTAGAAAGCAACATGCTGCTTCATATTTGAAGTGAGATGAGTTTACTTTAATCAGACATGACTTCTGATGATGCACTGGGCAGGTGTGGAGTAAGGTGAGGCATGACATTGTGTTGTCAGTAAACTGAATTTCCTCAGACTGATTTGTTGATAGACAGTGATGACCTGTATGGGGATAGATTTTAGATGTGGTAAATCCATCTTGTGCATGATGCTTTTGATTTACTGCTGGATTGATGGGATGGTGATGTAGTGGTCAGATAGTTGGCTTATGTTGTGGGTGAGACTGTGGTCATATGGGAATGTTGGAATTATCTTGTTGTGACATAATATTGGCTATGAATGGTTTCTACCTGGGGTTTATTTTACATTGATGTGCTGTTAGTGTTGTGCATGTTGTGATGTATGTGTATGTTAAGAGAATGTGATGATCCTCTTTCTCTCTTTCTGTGCACCAGATCAGCGGGTGAAAGTGACAGGGCCTAGCCGAGTGAGGAAGATGCTGGCCAAGGGATTGTGAGTGCTGAGACCACCAACTCCGAGGGACCCAGTGGCCTGGAGGGCGAGGGGAGTGCCACAGGGGAGATAGGATCCACATCTTCATCATCAGAATGTTCCTCCAGTGGCCACTCACTGGTGTTGGCGATCCCATCTGGGATGACCCCGTCACCATCTCAGTCTGCCACCCCCTTACTACCACCACCCTCCCTGTAGCTCCCCACCCTTTTGGCCATGCCCGCTTACCCAAGAGGGTGAGCATCTCCTTTGCCGCAGAAACTTCTGCTCCTGTCAGCCCTGCTGCCCTCAGTGAGGAGGCTATAGACCTCCCAAGGCCGATCTCTGTGGGTCAGTCGACAATTGTGAATGCCATCCAGGGACTGGCAACTCAAATACAACAGAGCAATGCATTTCTGGAGGGCATTCACAGGTCACTGGCTGGCCCACAGAGATCCTTTCAGGCTCTGGCCTCCACACTGATGGCAGCCACTCACCCTTTGTCTTCCATCCTCCCTACACCTTCCTCTTCCCAATCCCAAACCCCTCTTCCCTGACCCAGCCAAATCACAAAGACAGACAAGCATGCATCCATCTCAACATCCAAGGGTAACTCAGAGAAACACAAGCACCACAAGACACACCACCGGCATCCACACAAGCAAAGGTCATCTGCACACACATCAACAGTCACAACCTGCCTTGACACCTCCACTACCCCAACAAAACACCTGACACACCTGAAGACACCACACCACCATTCACAGATCCAGCCTCTACACCTATCTCATCCACAGACAGCATGGCAGCAGACCCTTAGACATCCACCCCAGTCACCACATCTACAGGCACAATGAGCACAGACACGCCTACATTCAGCATATCCAAAATACCTGCAGTCACCACCCCAACAGACACCCACCTACCACAGCATCTCCCAGCACCTACAACCCCCTCCTCCTAAGACATATAAATGCTCACATTAACCCACCCTATAGACGCCCACCACCCACAAGCATATCTTGCTCAAACATGCACCAAAGACATCCACACCACACCTCACACAACCACTCCCTCTCCCTCCACACCAGACTATTTTCCTATGACCGTCCCCGTGTGTCGAAGAAATCTTTACTTTTGGAGTTTCCCTTTTCCTTACTCCTCTCCCACCCCGTGATATGCCTAAATGTGCTTTGTACATCCCCAAGTCTAACCTTTCCACCTCCAAGACCTCTACTGCCCTCCCTGCGAGGTTCCCATGCCTCTCCCCTGCCAAGAAGTCTACCCCTCCACCTACAATCCAGCCCTACTCTAAACCTAAGTCCAAACCCAAACCCCCTCCCAAGTCTGATCCCTAAAGCCCCCCTTCAAAACCCAAACCCAAACCCCCGTCTACCCTCCAGAAAACCCCTGAGGTGCCTGCCTGGCCCATTGATGACCCTTCTTGTGGTCGTTACATGGCAGTCAGGAGTCACGTTTGGGGCACATATCTGTGTATTGTGTGCATGCAGCATGTCTGCATTGTGGAATGGCCTATGGCCTTTGTTTTAAATAAAGACCCTCACTACAACCCTGGCGGTCGGTGATAAAGCAGCAGTAATATCGGCAACAGGCCGGCGGTAAAAAAAATGGAACTATGACCAGGGCTGAAACCGCCCACACAGACAGCCACTTTAAGACACCGACCGCCACGGCGGTCGCAACAACCACTGCAGCGGTAACAGCCAACAGCCAGGAGGAAGACAATGTACCGCCCACACTATTACAACAGGCCTATCCGCCACCTTTTCCGGCGCAGTGCCAAGGACATCAAAAGCACGGTGGAAACAGAACAGAGAAGGCAAAGGACTCACCTCTGGAGACTCAAGGGAGAACCACGACGCCATGGAGCCTAAGTTGCACATATTTCCCATGATTGTATACCTCCTCATTCACTATGAACAGCAACCCCGCCGAAGACAACCATGGTGAGTACTGCCGCCTAGCACACAATGGAGGGGGGAGGAAAAAGATAGTGGCACACACACACAACACTCACCACTCCCACCCCTATACCCCACCCACCCCCATCCTGACCCCCAACACCATACATACAAAAAGATGCAGTAATATTACAAATACACCCTGTACCCCTCAGGAATAATGCAAGGACAAAAGGAATTGATTAAAGTGAGTGTAATAAGACAAAATAGTAGAAATTTGTGATTCAAAATCAAAACAATATATACATATATACAAATGGAGGGACACTGCCCAGTCCTCAATGTCCGTGGGCCACAGGGCCACATCACATAGGCCAAGGCCCCACTTGACTCCTGCAACAATAAAGAGAGAACACTGCAGGGGCATCAGGTCAAAAATACACAGGTACCTCAAGGGGACGGGGAATGGGGGGGCACCTCAGCCGGAATATGGTACAACACCATTGGTCCTGGAGGGGGCTACATGCCCTGTGCGATGTCCTGGGGAGTGCAAAGCCACAGTCTCTCAAGTGGGTGGTTTGCTCACTGCTTGGTCCTGGGGAGTGCAAGGCCACAACCTCTCAAGTGGATGGTTTGCCCACTGCTTGGTCCTGGGGAGTGCAAAGCCACAGCCTCTCAAGTGGGTGGTTTGCCACCTGCTTGGTCCTGGGAACTGCAAATCCACAGTCTCTCAAGTGGGTGGCTTCTTCCACTGGTTCTAGAGGGGGCCTTGTGCCCAATGTGCTTCACCCTGGAAAGGAGGGGGTGAGTGGATGGCTTCTCCACTGGTTCTGGAGGGGGCATTGTGCCTTGTGATGCAGATCTTGGGGAGTGCAAGGTCACAGTCTCTCACCTGGGTGTTAGACCCACAGGATCTGCAGGGTCCAGGATCCACAGACGTATTTCATAGTTCTGATCATACAAGATGACAAATGTTTTTTACTTAAAAGGTCAAACAAAACACACAAACAATAATGAAGGGTTACACAATTTCCAGCATCTAACAGACTAATGACCCAAAATTGTCTCATCAAGTACACAGATAGGGCCAAAAGTTCTGTTGGTCCACTCATACAAGAAGAGTGGACAAACAGTATAGCCCAAGTAGCCGTGAATTGCTCACTTATATCTTCCTTATGTGGAGGTGGCTGGGTTGTGTCCTGCAAATGATCTGTTTTGCAAATCCCGGTTCACAAATGTAAAATGTAAAGGATCTTCTAGTAGCCACTGAATAGGACTATTTTATTTTCTGTAGGGGTTGGTTGTGGGTATGCACATACTGTGGCTGAATTGATAACAAAATTACTTGAATGTTGTCAAAATACAAAGGGGTATATTTATACTCTGTTTGCTCTAAATTAGCATCATTTGAGATGCAAGGTAGGCTTTCTTGGGCAGAAAATGATGATATGGCCTCAGGGTCATATTTATCCCCTGTGCTAAAATCAAACACGGGGGATGGGGGCCTTAAATAATGGCGCTGAGCTTGCTTAGTGCCATTATTTAATGCCTGGGTCAGGGCACGTGTTAGGGGACCTGTGGGCATTTTTCTGTGGTCAGAGACCATGGAAAGAGACCACAGGTTCCCTTCCCTTGTTCCAGGGACACCCCCACCCACACCAGAGGGACAGCGGAGGATGGGGAACCCCATCCCAGGTAAGTATAGGTAAGTAGAGGTAAGTATTTTTTTGTATTTTTTTGTATTGCCATTGGGAGGGGCTTAACTTGGCCTCCCCCTACATGGCACTGTGCCCAGTGGCCATGCCCAGGGGACTTATGTCCCCTGGGCATAGCCATTGGGGTGGTGGGCATGACCCCTGTCTTAACTAAGACAGGAGTCATGTGCATGGGGTTTTAGCGTCAGAGAATGACGCTGGTCTGGTTAGAGGCATTATTTATGCCTCCGCTCATACTACTGTCATCCTTTGAAGCTAAGCCCCCTGTTCCCCGACGTCTCCCACCACCCGGGTAGTGTCATTTTTTATGACGCTAGCCCAGCCTTACCGCCGGCTACTGTCATACCATAAATATGACGCCTAGCTTGTGTCTTGGGATGGCGCTAGTCGGCGGTATACTTTTTGACACTAAACTGCTTTAGCACAGTTTAGTGTCAAAAAGTATAGATCAGGGACAAACTGTTTTGAAAGAAACAAGTAGTGCATAGACATTGAAATTTAGGTCTCTCTTATAATAAATATGTGACACCATCCTCAGGACAATGGTTAGAAACAAAATACCCCATAGCCTTCACACAATCCTTATTATAGCAGCATGAAAAGTAAAGATTACTTTGAAGAGAATTTTGTTCAATTAGAACACAAAACATGCTCCTGTGACTCTTTTCTCAAGTAATGACATAAACACATATGGTCACAAAAATACTAGTCGCAATTTGCGTCCAGTAGTTTTGTAACCAATTTGGTATTTTGAGAACCAACCTATGTACTAATAAATTGGCTTGCAAAATAAGTATTCTTAGTGGGTCACAATTTAAACTCTCTGGGAATCACAACAATCACAGGGATGTGGCCAGCAGACCTCAATGTCTATGAATGCTTTCGAATGAAGAAATTGCATTTTTTTATGCAAGGCAGTCTGTTTTCCTTAAAGTGAAAATAGGATGCATTTAAAAATACTATCCTTTTTTAAGAGTAGGCAGAGATCCATAGTTTACATTTTCCATAGTTTTGATTGTAGATCAGGCCTAGTAGAGTTTGGGTGTGAACAGGAAGCTAATGAGTTTATCTGAAAAATGCCAATTAGGTGTCTTATTTATCTTTATCCTTGTATTGTGTCTAAGGGCCTGATTACAACATTGACAGATGACATACTCCTGCCTAAATGTCACAGATAGTCTGTCCACCGTATTACGATCTCCATAGGCTATAATGGGATTGTAATAAGGTGGATGGTATATCAGTCATTTTTGCATAGGAGTAACCCCATCTGCAAAGTAATAATCAGGCTGTATGGTCACACATTTACAGGATGTTCAAAATATCTCCAGCGCTGTTGATCTGGCAACAGATACCCTGTATTTAGTATATGGGATCCCACAGGGTATGTTCGTATGATGACCCTAAAGAAGTAGAATATTAGTTTGCCACTGGAAACCCCTCTGTCTGTAATTGGGCTATTAATTTTGAAGGGGTTGAGCCCTACCAAATTATTAAAACCAATCTGGTTATGACAAACCTCAGAATGTCTGCTCAACCCTTGGTAGCTGTGGCCCAAGCAGCAAGCTATTTCCCAGAGAAGCTTGTGTAAGGTTCAAGCAAAACAATTTTAAAGTCAATAAACCAATAGAATACAATTTCAAACCACTTTAGAAAAACAGAGAAAGCTTTAATGATCAAAAACACACACAGATCACCACACCTGATTAAAAAGAACTGGAGACATGTATTTTAAAGAGTTAAGGTAAAAAGGAGCATAGAAAACATAAATCACTATTGAAAAGTTAAGAGTTCATCATGACCTTGGGGCAAAATCGGATAATTGCAATGGGGCAGAAGTCAAATACAACAAATTGGTTGTCCCAGTCAAATGTTTTACATTTGCAGGTAAAAAAATTATTAAGTCCCACTTTTTCCCAGTTGCTGGTGAATTTCCTTCCATCGGTCCTTGAGATACTACCTTCTCAGGGCAGGTTTAAAGACACCATGGGTCATATTTATACTTTGTTTGCACCTTTTTAGAGTCATATTGTTTGACGCTAAAACGTCGCAAACTGGACTCCATATTTATATTTTGACGCTAGACCCATCTAGTATCAAAATATTGGAGTTTAAGTCATTGAGATATAAGGTAGGCATTCCTCCCCCAAAAATGACTCTAAGGCCCTAGTGCCTTATTAATCCTCCTGTGCAAAAATGGTGCACAGGAGGGAGGTGGGCTTAAATAATGGCGCTAAGCCTGAGTCAGGGCAGGCGTTTGGGGGAGCTGTGGGCCCATTTCCATGGTGCAACACCATGGAAAAAGCCTGCAGGTGCCCTCCTGAGGCCCCAGGGACACACCCACCATCACCAGAGGGACAGCGGTCGATGGGGGACCTCATCCCAGGTAAGTAGAGGTAAGTATTTTTGTTATATTTTTTAAAGTGCCATTGGGGTGCCTGAAATGGGCCTGCCTAAATGGCACTGGGTGCAATGGCCATGCCTAGGGGACCCTTGTCCCCTTTGCTGGCCATTGGAGTGGTGGACATGACTCCTGTTTTTTATAGGACAGGAGTCATGTGGTATGGTATATTTTGCGTCAAGAAATGATGCTAGGCAGGTTAGAGTCATCTTTTTTTACTCTTACCAGCCTAACGTCATTTTTTGGTGCAAACCCCCTTTCTCTGATCCCACCACCCCCATCCCCACCAAGGTAACATAATTTTATTTTACGCTAGCCTACCCTTTGCGCTAGATTGAGCCATTCTATTACTATGGCGTCCGGCTGGTGTCCTGGAATTACGCAAGTCGGTGCTATACTTTTTGACGCAAAACTGCGTTAGCGCAGTTTTGCATCAAAAAGTATAAATCAGGGCCAACATGTGCCTGTGCTCCTTGTGGTGCATGTACAATTTACACTTTCTGCTCATTCCTAGTTTCTCCTCCAGCCTTTGCCGGTAGCTGTGCTGAAACCATCCCTTCCATTCCTTATGTGACATATTCTTATGGGCGCTATAAAAATACAATTACCTGACTTTAGTCTTTAACACAAGAGCATATTTGAAAATGGCCATGCTTACATTATGCCAGCTAGATGACTTATCCATATTCCAAATTCCCACCAGGCAGTTGGCACATGTCTGGCCCTGGGGATGTGTTAGCTCTTTTTCCAAGTAGAACAAAGCCTGGATGTACAGTGGGGCTGGTAACAACTATTGCCATGCCAACCGCTGGGCATGAAAGGCCCCTCAACACTGTAAACCCATGCTGGGAAAAGCAATTACCAGACATCAGATTTGTTTTGTAAATGCTGAAGTATAAAGTTTAATGTCCCTTTAAAACAAGCCCAATCCTACACCCCAGCAAACAGGCTACAAAAACAAGACAAGAAAAATGTTCAGGGTAGAAGGAGAATCACAACTCAATTTCGTAAAAAACAATCTTTGAAATATATATCTTTGCAAAAAGCAAGAACTAGTACAGATTTCCATGAAAAGGTTACTGTGTTTTTATCATATAAACTATTTGGCATACCTGTTGTTTCTATGTAATTACAAATAATTGCCAGGATTTATACTTGCCAGGCTTTAGTGCTGCTCTTCACAATATGAAAGCTTTCCCCTAATAAACTCTGCTCTTCATGGTGTCTGAAATAGTTCTGGTGTGACTTTTTTGTGTTTTGTCTTTGCTGTTTGGTATGTACTCTTATTTATGTTTAATTGCCTTATTTTTTGATTGTTAAGTGCATGGGTGCCTCCTTGAAATGGGTGTGACAACACAACGCTATTCTTGATTGCATGAATTTCTTGCTGGACTCCAAGCCTAGAAGAAGATGACAACAGTGTGTGTTAATGAGAATGGTTGCTTACACTGTTTAGACCGGTGTTAGAATTTGATTTTTTGGTTGGCTAAGGTATGCAACTAAGCTAGGCAGTATCCACCACTCTAGTCAGGGCGAGTACCAAAGATAATCTGTGCTAATCTCCTGGTTGCTTGCCACAGAGCATCAGGCTGATATCCAGAGTTCATGTACAAAGTGATTGTGCAACATACTCACACCAGTGACACAATAAATACACCAACAAAGAGACTCCACACAGGGTTTTATAAAAATATGTATCTCATATTGTGTTGGAAATTGCCTTTTCTGCAGGGTTAACCCCAAACAGCTGCCTCTGACTGTGAGAAAGTAGCCTCTTTCCAGCACGGTTACTCACATTTTTGGCCTGTTTGTCAGTGTTTGTCAGTGTGTTTTTACTGTCTCACTGGGATCCTGCTAATAAGGACCCCAGTGCTCATAGTTTGTGGCGTACATGTCAGTATATTTTACGGTTTTGTAAGTATGCGTGACTGTGTCACTGGAATCCTGCTAACCAGAACTCCAGTGCTTAGGATCTCTCTGATTCCAAATGTGTACTTACATACTGGTAACCCAGTATTCCACTCAGAATTGGCATACTGGACCCCCCTTATAAGTCCCTAGTATATGGTACCTAGGTTCCAGGACATTGGGGTTCCAGAAGATCCTTATGGGCTGCAGCATTTCTTTTGCCACCTATAAGGAGCTCATACAAACACTTATTCAGGACTGCCATTGCAGCCTGAGTGAAATAGCGCAAGCACTATTTCACAGCCATTTTCACTGCACCAGTAGAAGGTAGAACAAAGCATTTCCTTTAGGAGAGGGGAGTTACACCCTCTCCTTTTCTAAATAAGTGTTTCAGGCATGGGAGAGGTTTCCTCCCAGAGCCTCTGTAAGTGCTTTGAGGGCACAAATGGTGCCCTCCTTGCATAATCCAGTGTACACTGGTTCAGGGAACCCCAGTCCCTGCTCTGGCATGAAACTAGA
The DNA here is from genome assembly GCF_031143425.1 of Pleurodeles waltl. Taxonomy (NCBI): domain Eukaryota; kingdom Metazoa; phylum Chordata; class Amphibia; order Caudata; family Salamandridae; genus Pleurodeles; species Pleurodeles waltl. The sequence goes on from NC_090437.1 coordinate 1,066,083,273, forward strand.
CAAAGGAAAGGGGAGTAGCCACTCCCTTGTCCATCACCACCCCAGGCGTGGTGCCCAGAGCTGCTCCATAGTGTCCCCGGGTTCTGTCATCTTGTTTTCAGGATGGTCAGGGAACTCTGGGAGCATCTGAGTGACCAGAGCCAGCAGGTGACATCAGAGACCCCTCCTAATAGGTCCATACCTGGTTAGGTGACCTATCACCCTCTGAGGGCTATTTAGGGTGTGGGTGTTTCCTCAGATTCGGATTGCAAGACTCCAACAGGGATCCTCTGTATCTTTTACTTCATCTTCCTTTGTCGGATCAACAGCAGAACTGCTCCAGGAACTCTAAAACTGCAACAAAGTATCCAAGAAGGCTACTGTGACTCTGTAACTTCAGCTCCTGTCAGCAATTGCAACAGTTTCAAGGTTGTGCATGGTCCAAGGACTTCCTGTCTTCATCCTGCACCAGAAGAACCAAAGGAATCTCCTGTGGAGTGATGGAGTCACTTCCCTGCTTCAGCAGGCACCTCTTTGGAGCGACGACCAGTACTCTGGGTCCCCTCTCCTGACGACGAGCATGGATCCTGGAACACAGGTGGTGGACTAAAGTGACCCTGACTGTCCAAAGGTCCAGCTGTTCAAATTTGGTGGAAGTAAGAGCTTTGCAGCTCCTAGGGCTTCCGTGTGATTTTCAAAGAATTCCTTTGTCCACAGCCTATCCCAGGTCCCCAGCACTCTATCCTGCAATGCTCAGCTCCCTGAGTTATTCTACACTGGCACGGGATTCCTTTGTGTAGTGCTGCAATGACTGCCATTTGCAATTCCTTTGTCTCCATGCTGTGAGACTACTCTGCATGCTGCCTGGTCTTCTGAGGGCTCTCTGAGTTGCACTTACACATTTTGCACTTACCAAGGCTTGTTGGTGGAATACCGTGACACAAACCAGACTGCATTCATCCATCCAGTGTGGGACATCTTTTGCACCAACCAGGAACCCATATCTAACTTCTTTGGTGCAATACTGACTGTTTCTGCTCACTAGTGGTTCTCTTTTTGCACCTTCATCTGTGTTAGCAGAGGCTCCTGTTCTCCCTGGACTCTTCAGTGCTTCTTGGATTTGGGCTCCTTCTTCCACAGGTCTTTATGCCCAGAAATCCATCGTTGGTGTAATACAGTCTCTTCTGGTTCTTGAACTGTCTTCTACCATGACTTCTAGTGTGTTTTAGGAAAATTGCTTTGTTTTACTCCTGCTTTCCTGGGCTCTGGGGTGGGGTATTTTACTTACCTTTTGTGTTATCTTACACTCCCAGTGCCCCTTTACACACTACACTTCCCTAGGTGGTAAATCGACTTTCACATTTCACTATTTTAGTATATGGTTTGTGCTCCCCCAGGCCCATTGCAACCTATTGTGATTTTCACTATTTGCTTTATTGTATGACTGTTTACTTACCTGTGTTTGGTTACTAGTGTATATTTTATGAATAACACTTACCTCCTAAGAGAGTATAGCCTCTAAGATATTTCTGGCCTTCTGTCACTAAAATAAAGTATCTTTATTTTTGGTAACATTGAGTATTGTCTTTCTTGTGTGTAAGTACTGTGTGACTACAGTGGTATTGCAAGAGCTTTGCATGTCTCCTAGCTCAGCCTTGGCTGGTCTGCCTACAGCTACCTCTAGACAGCCTGGCTTCTTGACAATGACTACATTTCACTAATAAGGGTTAACTGGACCTGGTATAAGGTGTAAGAACCTTAGGTACCCACTACAAACCAGGCCAGCCTCCTACACTGACCTCTTATTTTTGACTATGTGTTGCATTTTGTTTTTACTGGCTTTAGGACTCTGGGCACTTTATCACTGCTGACCAGTGCTAATGTTCAAGTCCTCTGACTGACATATGTTGGCAGGTGGGTCATTTGATGTGTGTCCTGCACAAGTAATGGGTCAGCACTTGACCACCACTGGGAACCAAACACCAAATTTTAGCACTTGACTTTCATAGGGTAGCATTGCAGAGCAGTCCAAGACTTACTCAAGGGAGGTAGGGTGGGATAGTAATTGCCATTCACAAGCACACAAGAATAACACTCAATAAATTATTGTTGAGTCTGGGCTTTTTCTATTGATAAAGTAAAAGTACATTCGTTACACACACTGCTCAATACTATGCAACAATTCACAAATATACACAAGTTGATGGAATTACATTTGGATCTCATTGATTAATCAATCTTGCCTCCCCCTGAGGAGAAATATAATCCCACAACCCCCATCGCAAAACATTAACTTGTATAACAATGCAATACTTGGCTCTAACATGGAGTGAGAGCATCTAAATATTGCAGCTGAGGAAAACACTGTGCCTTGCAAAGCATTGTGGGGTGGTGTGCATCAACCAATCAATCAGAATTTGTAGAATGCGGCTACTCACCCGTAAGGGTTTCAAAGTGCTGGGGGGACGGGAGGGGCCTCATCCGATGAGCCACGTCTTGAGGTTCTTCCTGAAGATGGTGAGCAACCGACTTTGTCTCAGGTGCAGGTGAGGATTGTTCCAGCTCTACTTTGCAATGTAGGTGAAGGATCATTCTCCGGCAGTGGTTTTGCATCATAGTTGATGAGCGGCTCTCCCGCTGTGCCAGGGACAGCTACTTCGCTTTAGTTTGCCTGGGTTCCCTCCTGCAGCCTCATACTGTGTTTCTCTTTCCTTGGGGGGTTTCCCGGTGCCACTCAGACACCCCTATCGTGCTGCCTCATTGGAGGGCAGCTCAGGGAGCCCACCACCAGCTGTCCTCATCTTCAGGAGTGCCTGGTCCCACCCGGGCACCCCCTTGAGGTAAGTGACAATGGAGAGCAGTGTGGAGAGCCCATCTCCAGTCACTCTTGCCAGCTCCCTACATGCCAAGTAACTCCAGGTGCGTCAGTGGGAGCCATTCCTCCAGTTCTTGAAGGCAGCCTAAGGACAGACCTTAGGTGCACCGTCACTCCCATGCCTTTCTTCTGGTATCTGCCTAATCCTGCAGGCAGACGCGATGTTGATGGCGAAGTACCACCTTCCCTGGCATGTTACCCCCATTTCTATTGTATGTATGTTTGTTTTTGCCTATGTGTAGCTGGGATCCTGCTAGCCAGGACCCCAGTGTTCATTAAGTGTGCCCTGTATGTGTTCCCTGTGTGGTGCCTAACTGTATCACTGAGGCTCTTCTAACCAGAACCTCAGTGTTTATGTTCTCTCTGCTTTTAAAATTCTCATTGCAGGCTAGTGACTAATTTTACGAATTCTCATTGATACACGGGAACACCCTTATAATTCCGTAGTATATGGTAACTAGGTACCCAGGATATTGGGGTTCCAGGAGATCCCTATGGGCTGCAGCATTTCTTTTGCCACCCATAGGGAGACCCAAAAATTCTTACACAGGACTGCCACTGCACCCTGAGTGGTATAACGTCCACGTTATTTCACAGCCATTTTACACTGCACTTAAGTAACTTGTAAGTCACCTATATGTCTAACCCTCATTTAGTGAAGGTTAGGTGCAAAGTTACTTAGTGTGAGGGCACCCTGGCACTAGCCAAGGTGCCCCCACATTGTTCAGGGCAATTTCCCCGGACTTTGTGAGTGCGGGACACCATTACACATGTGCACTACATATAGGTCAATACCTATATGTAGCTTCAAGATGGTAACTCTGAACATGGCCATGTAACATGTCTAGGATCATGGAATTGTCACCCCAATACCATTCTGGCGTTGGGGGGACAATTCCATGCATCCCCGGGTCTCCAGCATAGAGCACGGGTAATGCCGAACTAACTTTCTGGGGTTTTCTCAAACAGGTTTCTGCTCCCCTGGGGCCTGGGCAGCCCAGTCCCAGGAAGGCAGAACAAAGGATTTCCTCAGAGAGAGGGTGTTACACCCTCTCCCTTTGGAAATAGGTGTGAAGGGCCTGGGAGGAGTAGCCTCTCCTGGCCTCTGGAAATGCTTTGAAGGCCACAGATGGTGCCCTCCTTGCATAAGCCAGTTTACACTGGTTCAGGGATCCCCCCATCCCTGCTCCGGCGTGAAACTGGACAAAGGAAAGGGGAGTGACCACTCCCCTGACCAGCACTTCCCAGGGGAGGTGCCCAGAGCTCCTCCAGTGTGTCCAAGACCTCTGCCATCTTGGATGCAGAGGAGTGAGGGTACAGTGGACAGCTCTGAGTGGCCGTTGCCAGCAGGTGACGTAAGAGACCCCTCCTGATAGGTGCTTACCTTTGTCTGTAGCCAATCCTCCTCTGAGGGCTATTTAGGGTATCTCCTGTGGGTATATCACCAGATAACGAATGCTAGAGCTCACCAGAGTTCCTCTGCCCTTCCCTCTTCGACTTCTGCCAAGGATCGACCGCTGAATGCTCCAGGACGCCTGCAAAACAGCAACAAAGTAGCAAGAAGACTACCAGCAACATTGTAGCGCCTCATCCTGCTGGCTTTCTTGACTGTTTCCTGGTGGTGCATGCTCTGAGGGCTGTCTGCCTTCACCCTGCACTGGAAGCCAAGAAGAAATCTCCTGTGGGTCGACGGAATCTTCTCCCTGCCAACGCAGGCACCAAACTTCTGCATCACTGGTCCTCTGGGTCCCCTCTCATCTTGACGAGCTTGGTCCCTGGAACACAGGAGCTGGATCCAAGTGTCCCCAACAGTCCTGTCATAGTTTGGACTCTTGCTCTGAGCAAGACTGCTGGTTTAAAGATGACAGTACTTTTGTTTGTAGGCGACTGAGTCTTTCCTACAACAAGTCGCAACTGTTGTCCCAACCTTACCGGCTCACTAGCAGTACCTCACCAGAAACACAATAGTAAAAGGTGATTTATGGCAGTCGCTTACGCATGGACTCAAAGTAAGATATCTCAGGGTATGTCGTGGTTAAACGGAGGTCACCCTTTTCTCACAGATACATTATGGTGGTCATTCTGACCTCGGCGGTAAAAGGCGCCTACCGCCGGTCAGAAATCCTCCATAATCCCGCCGCGGTCGCGGAAACCCGCCACGGTCATTCTGACCCGCAGCAGCCAAACCTCCGAAAATCCGACAGCCACAACAGACCGCCAGACCAGCGGTCGGCGGAAAAGTGGAGGTGACAAAACCTCCACCGTCACGCCAACAGAAATACGCCCATGCCATTACGACCCACGAATCCACGAGGCGGTCTTTCAAACGCGGTTTTCCATTGGCGGGACACACCGCCGCGGTCAGAATACACACAAACGAACAAAACTCAGCCACATTGGCCGAATTGAATTCCACACACCTGATACACATATACACACCACTCCCACACACACAATACAATATAAAACACACACCCACATCACCCACAAACCCCTACGACCAAAAATTCAGAAAGAAGGCCAGAGCGAGACACCACCATCCACAAACTAGCAGCCACAGCCACTCAACACCATCACCCACACAATATCCACACACAAAACAACACACACCACCACACTCAACACACTTAACTACACATACTCCACCCCACACATCATACACACCACCCCATGGCACCCCAAAGACACCCCCGCTTCTCAGACGAAGAACTCAGGGTCATGGTGGAGGAAATCGTTCGGGTAGAGCCCCAGCTGTTCGGCACACAGATCCAATACACCAGCATTGCCCGGAGGACGGAGCTATGGCAGAGGATTGTCGACAGGGTCAACGCTGTGGGACAGCACCCCAGAAATCGGGAAGACATCAGGAAGCGATGGAACGACCTACGGGGGAAGGTGCGTTCCATGGTATCCAGGCACAACATCGCCGTGCAGAAGACTGGCGGAGGACCCCCACCTCAACCCCCACAATTTACAACATGGGAGGAGGAAGTCTTGAACATCCTGCATCCTGACGGCCTCGCAGGAGTCGGCGGAGGAATGGATACTGGTAAGTTGAAGCTTCACTACTGCTTCCCCCCCACCTGCATGCCAAATCATACCCCAACCCTCACCCCCATCCTCGAACCCCACCCTCACCCCCACCCCCATCCTCACCCCCACCCTCACCCCCACCCCCACCCTCACCCCCACCACCATCCTCACCCCCACCACCATCCTCACCCCCACCCCCAGCACACCTATTCCCTGCCAATGTCTCACCATCACAACCCACACATCCCAAAACCTAGGCCTGCATGCGTCCACTAAGCATGGACACCCCTCACCAAAGCATGCCCAATGCATATACACATCCCCCCCACAAGCCACCCTCACCAAAGCCCCCACACACGAATGCCAGCACTTGGGGACACGGGAACCCACAGATACACCCATATGCCACACATTGAAACTATAACCATACCTCTATACCCCTGCAGGACCCGACCGTCAACACACCGCCGCGGAGGGCCCAGAATTCTCCACAACCCCCACCCAAGAGGCCGTCAGCGATGACAGCAGCTCTGTCGACCTGGACACCGATGACCAGCCCGGACCATCGGGGACCTCTGGACAGTCGGTTCCCCTCACACAGGCACAGGCCACTACAGACCCAAACCCCTCTGGGAACACCAGCACAGCTCCCACCCAGCGGGCCCATGCCTCTGTCTCCAGGGCGCGTCAATCTGCGGTGTGTCTACCACTACAGGGCACCCAGGATAACCCACCACCCCAACAACAACAGGGACCTGGGGGCAGTGGTAGTGGGCACACCGGCCAGGGGGCAGAGGCCCAGGGAAACAGGGCAACTCGGAGGGCAGCTGTGCGACAGGGGGGGGACGGGCCCAGGGAACCCACTCTCCACGAGGCCCTCACCACCATCATGGGAGCATACAACCGCTCCCAGGAGACGATGGCGACGGTACTGGCCTGGTTCCAGGAGATCCAGGTACTGCAGGAGGAACACTATCGGGGGTACAGGGAGGACATCAGAGCCCTCACCTCCACCCTGGTTACCATGGTCGGGCTGCTGCAGGACCTCATCAACACCAGGACGGACACTCAACAACAACAAAGGGCCCCTGCCACTAGCCTGGACCAAGAACAGCCAACCACCTCCGCCGGCGCTAGTGGACAGGAGGCCCCCGCACAACAGCAGCCCACCAGACCCCCACCTCCTGCAGGAGAAGAACCACCCCGCAAGAGGGCCCTGAGATCTCGCAAGAAGACAGAGTAGGATGTCAAGACCCCCGCCAGCAAAGGATACCACCTGATGTCATCCCACTGTCCCACATTGTCACCCTGTCCATCCTTGAACTGCCCATGCTCCATCTCTCCACAGGCCTCTGGACAATGCACCTGTGTGACTGTTACTCTGGACTCTGCCATGGACATTCCTTCACCATAGCCCCCACCCACTTGAAACCACCCATCCCATTTTGAGCACTGAAATAAACACCTATTTTGCACAAAACTATCTGGAGTCTGGCTGTGATTTCAAAATATTGTAATTGACATGACAGTGCAAATATGTCCTTGTACATAGTGAAGTCAACAAACAGCTGCCACAAAGCTGTAGTCCATGGGGAAACGAAGCACAGGACTCGTAGTGGGGACCCCAGATCTGAAATAGGGAGGGAAAAGCCACAACTCAGTCATCATACACTGGGGCAAATAGACAGGCAGCAGAGATGCAGGAGAGTAGTTCAGATTTACTAAATTATCTTTGAATTGTTACCTGTGTCCTATTGGAAGTACTGTTCAATGATTCTGTCCCTGTTGTCTGTTTCAGCCCCGTCGTCTTCCTCCTCGTCACTCTCCACAGGTTCCACCGCTGCCACAACACCACCGTCTTGACCATCCTCCTGCAGGAAAGGCACCTGGCGGCGCAAAGCCAGGTTGTGAAGCATGCAGCAGGCCACGATGATGTGACACACCTTCTTAGGTGAGTACATTAGGGATCCACCTGTCATATGCAGGCACCTAAACCTGGCCTTTAGGAGGCCAAAGGTGCGTTCGATCACCCTCCTAGTACGCCCATGGGCCTCATTGTACCGTTCCTCTGCCCTGGTCCGGGGATTCCTTACTGGGGTCAGTAGCCACGACAGGTTGGGGTACCCAGAGTCCCCCAATAGCCATACACGGTGTCTCTCTAGCTGTTCCATCACGTAAGGGATGCTGCTATTCCTCAGGATGTAGGCGTCATGCACTGACCCTGGGAATTTGGCATTTACATGCGAGATGTACTGGTCAGCCAAACACACCACCTGGATGTTCATGGAATGGTAACTTTTTCTGTTCCTGTACACCTGCTCCCTGTCTCTTGGGGGAACCAAAGCCACATGGGTCCCATCAATGGCTCTGGATAACACCTTCGAAAACATGGGCTGAGACATCCCAGATGCAATTCCCACTGTTGTCTGAAATGAGCCACTTGCCAAGAAATGGAGTACTGACAGGACCTGCACCAGAGGGGGAATCCCTGTGGGTTGGCGGATGGGGGACATCAGGTCGGGCTCCAGCTGGGCACACAGTTCATGTATAGTGGCACGGTCAAGACGGTAGGTCAGGATAATGTGGCGTTCTTCCATTGTCAACAGGTCCACCAGCGGTCGGTACACGGGAGGATTCATCCGTCTCCTCGCCAAACCCAGCGCACGGTGCCTAGGAAGGACAACATGGAGCACACAGTCAAGCAACCCACAGGTACGTACTCACAGCTAGCACAGTAAACGATTCCCTATGCAGTGAATGGCGTGTCTGAGTGGCTATGCAAGGCCTAGGCCTGTGTGACGCAGTTGAAATTGAGCCATGTGGACCCTCGAAATGGCGGCTGCCTGACCTGTGAAGTGTGACAATGGGATGTGAGGTCAATGCGCTGGCGTGGCACACTGCGGCGGTCAGCGGTCGAAGACCGCGGCGCGAAGCCCATTGGTTAACATTGAAGCCTATGGGTTTCAGGAGCCAATGGCGAAGGGCGCCGGCGGCGGCGGTACGCACCGCCGCGGTACGCACCGCCGCGGACGTGACCGCCATTTTCTATCTACTTATCCACTTGCGACTTGAACTTTCACAGGAGAGGACCTATACTGCAAGTGTTGCTGTGACCTCGGTCTGGAAGGGACAATGGCTGCTGCGACTGGGGAAAGGGCCCCTGCCTTCACTGGAGAGGAGTTGGAGAAACTTGTGGATGGGGTCCTCCCCCAGTATGCGCTACTCTACGGTCCTCCAGACCAACAAGTGAGTTTAATTCAATATGGATTTGGGGCCACTGGCTGGCTTGGGGGCCTGGCGGGGATGGGGGGGCATGTTGGGGCTGGCGGGGGGCCTGGCGGGGATGGGGGGCATGTTGGGGCTGGCGGGGGGCATGGCGGGGGGCCTGGCGGGGATGGGGGGGCATGTTGGGGCTGGCGGGGGGCCTGGCGGGGATGGGGGGCATGTTGGGGCTGGCGGGGGGCATGGCGGGGGGCCTGGCGGGGATGGGGGGGCATGTTGGGGCTGGCGGGGGGCCTGGCGGGGATGGGGGGCATGTTGGGCCTGGTGGGGGGCATGGCGGGGGGCCTGGCGGGGATGGGGGGCATGTTGGGCCTGGTGGGGGGCATGGCGGGGGGCCTGGCGGGGATGGGGGGCATGTTGGGCCTGGTGGGGGGCATGGCGGGGGGCCTGGCGGGGATGGGGGGCATGTTGGGGCTGGCGGGGGGCATGGCGGGGGGCCTGGCGGGGATGGGGGGGCATGTTGGGGCTGGCGGGGGGCCTGGCGGGGATGGGGGGCATGTTGGGGCTGGCGGGGGGCATGGCGGGGGGCCTGGCGGGGATGGGGGGGCATGTTGGGGCTGGCGGGGGGCCTGGCGGGGATGGGGGGCATGTTGGGCCTGGTGGGGGGCATGGGGGGGGGACTGGCGGGGATGGGGGGCATGTTGGGCCTGGTGGGGGGCATGGCGGGGGGCCTGGCGGGGATGGGGGGCATGTTGGGCCTGGTGGGGGGCATGGCGGGGGGCCTGGCGGGGATGGGGGGCATGTTGGGGCTGGCGGGGGGCATGGCGGGGGGCCTGGCGGGGATGGGGGGGCATGTTGGGGCTGGCGGGGGGCCTGGCGGGGATGGGGGGCATGTTGGGCCTGGTGGGGGGCATGGCGGGGGGCCTGGCGGGGATGGGGGGCATGTTGGGCCTGGTGGGGGGCATGGCGGGGGGCCTGGCGGGGATGGGGGGCATTTTGGGCCTGGTGGGGGGCATGGCGGGGGGCCTGGCGGGGATGGGGGGCGTTGGGCCACTGGCAACGAAAATGCAGACAAACTTGAACGTGGTATTTCTCCCTCCCTGTACGTGTCACATAGGTCCGCGCCCATGAGAAGATCGGGATTTGGCGTGCCATCGCCAAGGAAGTCCGGACCCTGGGGGTCCACCATCGAAGGGGCACCCACTGGGGGCCTGGCGGGGATGGGGGGGCATGTTGGGGCTGGCGGGGGGCCTGGCGGGGATGGGGGGCATGTTGGGGCTGGCGGGGGGCATGGCGGGGGGCCTGGCGGGGATGGGGGGGCATGTTGGGGTTGGCGGGGGGCCTGGCGGGGATGGGGGGCATGTTGGGGCTGGCGGGGGGCATGGCGGGGGGCCTGGCGGGGATGGGGGGGCATGTTGGGGCTGGCGGGGGGCCTGGCGGGGATGGGGGGCATGTTGGGCCTGGCGGGGGGCATGGCGGGGGGCCTGGCGGGGATGGGGGGCATGTTGGGCCTGGTGGGGGGCATGGCGGGGGGCCTGGCGGGGATGGGGGGCATGTTGGGGCTGGCGGGGGGCATGGCGGGGGGCCTGGCGGGGATGGGGGGGCATGTTGGGGCTGGCGGGGGGCCTGGCGGGGATGGGGGGCATGTTGGGCCTGGTGGGGGGCATGGCGGGGGGCCTGGCGGGGATGGGGGGCATGTTGGGCCTGGTGGGGGGCATGGCGGGGGGCCTGGCGGGGATGGGGGGCATGTTGGGCCTGGTGGGGGGCATGGCGGGGGGCCTGGCGGGGATGGGGGGCGTTGGGCCACTGGCAACGAAAATGCAGACAAACTTGAACGTGGTATTTCTCCCTCCCTGTACGTGTCACATAGGTCCGCGCCCATGAGAAGATCGGGATTTGGCGTGCCATCGCCAAGGAAGTCCGGACCCTGGGGGTCCACCATCGACGGGGCACCCACTGCCGCAAGAGGTGGGAGGACATCCGCCCCGGGACCAAGAAGACCGCCGAGTCTCTGCTGGGGATGGCCTCCCAACGTAGGCGGGGTGCCTGCCGTCAACTGACCCCCCTGATGTTCCGGATCCTGGCGGTGGCCTACCCTGATTTGGATGGGCGCGTGAGGGCAGCACAGCAGACACAAGGGGGTGAGTACAAGCATTATCTACTCTGTTGTCGCGCAGTGGAGGTGTCTGGGTGGGGGAGGAGGGCTGTGGGTCCCCCTAGGCCAGGGCGATATCTGTAGGCTGGGCACCCCCGTAAGCCCCTGTGTCCCCAGCCACCACCCTCAGTAGTTTGTCAGTACAGCCATCCCTGGGCCGTGTCATCCATGGGTGCAGTTGGCAACTCTAGGCGTGTAGGGCATGTTCCACGGAATGCGTAGCGGACCCCAAGTGCGCAACTTAGTGCAGGGGGCATCTGTGTCTGTCATGTCCGCTAACTGTACCGGAGATCCATGTACTCAATATCCCTTTATTTCTCTCTCCCCCCCCCTTTTTGTTTGTCTTTCTGTGCTTGTGTGCATCAGCATCATCAGGCGGAGGAGAAGTGGCATCGGGGCAGGAGGGAGCTGCATCTCACATGGCCCAGGAGGGCCATGCCACAGAGTCTGACTGGACCAGTGAGACGGAGGGCGAGGGGAGCTCCACAACGGGGACGACTGGACCCTGCAGCGACACGGACACGTCCTCGGAAGGGAGCTCCCTTGCGGGGGTGGCACCATCCGTGCCCCCGCCATTACAGGTACAGCCGCCACCCAGCGCACCATCTCCGCCCTCCCAGCAGCCCCTCAGCGTTCGCCCCGTGCCCGCTCTGCCAGGAAGCCGGGCATCTCCTTCGCCCCAGGCACCTCAGGCCCTGCCCCTGTTACCCCCGCTGCCCTCAGTGAGGAGGTCATTGACCTCCTCTGAACGCTCATTGTTGGGCAGACTACCCTTTTGAATGCCATCCAGGGGGTGGAGAGGGAGGTTCATCGCAGCAATGCGTACCTGGAGGGCATTCATTCGGGTCAGGCTGCCCATCAACAATCGTTCCAGGCTCTGGCCTCAGCACTGACGGCAGCCATTGTCCCTGTCTCCTGCCTCCCTCTACTAACTCCCTCCTCCCAGTCTCCTGTTCCTCTGCCTGTCCCACCCACACCATCAGACCAGCCTGCACACACCTCAACACCCAAGAGAAGCTCATCCAAACATAAGCACCACAGATCACGCAGACATTCACACACGCAACATTCCGATGCAGACATGCCAACAGTCACTACCACCTCTGTGACCCCCACCTCCTCGTCTCCCTCCTCCCTCCCTGTGACGTCTACACTCACACCTCCATTCACCTCACCATCAGCCAGTGTTTCCATCACCAGCACACCCTCCACTCCAGTCCGCACACGTGCAGTCACCACCCCCACTGCCATTTACACATCCCCTGTGTCCTCTCCCACTGTGTCTGTCACCCCCTCTTCCACACCACACAAACGCAGCCACCCACCCACCCAACAGCCATCCACCTCACGACAGCCTATCCCTCCTGCACCTGCACCCAAAGACAGCAAACGTGACTCACCTACAACCACATCCTCTCCCTCCACTCCCATTCCCACTGTACCTACCACTCTCCATTGTCCCAAGAAACTCTTCCTCGCCACTGCTAACTTCTTTCCTGACCCTGAGCCCCCCCCCCTCCTTCTCGTCGGGGTAAGAAGAGCACCTCAGCCACCACCAGCCCTGCAGCCCCCTTGACAAGGGTGCAGGGGTATTGGAGCCCACCAGCCCGCATGTCTGGATCTTCGCCCAGCAGCAAGGGGACAGCCAGCCCACCCCCTGGGAAGAGGAGCAGAAGGCGGAAGGGGCGCCGCAGGAGCCCGGCTTCTACATCCCCCCCGGACACCACCCAGACACAGTCAACAGCCACAGCTCCAAAGGGAGGAAAGGGCCACAGACTCCCGACTAAGGAGGGCAAGGGCAGCAAGTCGGAGAGGTCAGGCTGCAGGCCTGCTGCCCAGGAGGAGCCCACCACCCCCATAGCCGCTGGCCAGGGAGGACCCAGCCCAGCTGGCCAGGAGGGCCCCACCACCCACAGCCCAGGTGGGCATTGAAGGAGCACCATCCCCGCTGCCCAGGAGGGCACCACCAGGCAATGAGCAGTTGGCCATAGACCGGCCGCCGTCTCAAGCACCGCTGAACTGGGCCCCGCCGTCTCCAGCACCGCTCCGCTGGGGACCGCCGTCTCAAGCACCGCTGAACTGGGCCCCGCCGTCTCAAGAACCGCTGAACTGGGCCCCGCCGTCTCAAGAACCGCTGAACTGGGCCCCGCCGTCTCCAGCACCGCTCCGCTGGGCCCTGCCGTCTCAAGAACCGCTGAACTGGGCCCCGCCGTCTCAAGCACCGCTCCGCTGGGCCCCGCCGTCTCAAGAACCGCTGAACTGGGCCCCGCCGTCTCCAGCACCGCTCCGCTGGGGACCGCCGTCTCAAGAACCGCTGAACTGGGCCCCGCCGTCTCCAGCACCGCTCCGCTGGGGACCGCCGTCTCAAGCACCGCTGAACTGGGCCCCGCCGTCTCCAGCACCGCTCCGCTGGGGACCGCCGTCTCAAGAACCGCTGAACTGGGCCCCGCCGTCTCAAGCACCGCTCCGCTGGGGACCGCCGTCTCAAGAACCGCTGAACTGGGCCCCGCCGTCTCCAGCACCGCTCCGCTGGGGACCGCCGTCTCAAGCACCGCTGAACTGGGCCCCGCCGTCTCAAGAACCGCTGAACTGGGCCCCGCCGTCTCAAGAACCGCTGAACTGGGCCCGCCGTCTCCAGCACCGCTCCGCTGGGGACCGCCGTCTCAAGAACCTCTGAACTGGGCCCCGCCGTCTCAAGCACCGCTCCGCTGGGCCTCGCCGTCTCAAGAACCGCTGAACTGGGCCCCGCCGTCTCCAGCACCGCTCCGCTGGGGACCGCCGTCTCAAGCACCGCTGAACTGGGCCCCGCCGTCTCAAGCACCGCTCCGCTGGGCCCCGCCGTCTCAAGAACCGCTGAACTGGGCCCCGCCGTCTCCAGCACCGCTCCGCTGGGGACCGCCGTCTCAAGCACCGCTGAACTGGGCCCCGCCGTCTCAAGCACCGCTCCGCTGGGGACCGCCATCTCAAGAACCGCTGAACTGGGCCCTTCAAGGCAAGACCCGCTGAACTGGGCCCTTCAAGGCAAGAACCGCTGGCCCTTTGGCAGACGTGGCAGGGCAGGATCTGTCTCGGGCAGGGCTGCAGGATGTCCTCTGGCCAACATGCCTCCTCCAGTGGCAGTGGAGTCTGTTATGGACTGTTTGGACTGTGGCTTTGCTGTCCCCAGAATGGCCCAGTGGGCAGGCCACCCACTGTATGGACTGTATGGACTGTGGCTTTGCACTCCCCAGGATGGCCCAGTGGGCAGGCCACCCACTGTATGGACTGTATGGACTGTGGCTTTGCTCTCCCCAGGATGGCCCAGTGGGCAGGCCACCCACTGTATGGACTGTATGGACTGTGGCTTTGCTCTCCCCAGGATGGCCCAGTGGGCAGGCCACCCACTGTATGGACTGTATGGACTGTGGCTTTGCTCTCCCCAGGATGGCCCAGTGGGCAGGCCACCCACTGTATGGACTGTATGGACTGTTTCTTTGCTCTCCCCAGGATGGCCCAGTGGGCAGGCCACCCACTGTATGGACTGTATGGACTGTGGCTTTGCTCTCCCCAGGTTGGCCCAGTGGGCAGGCCACCCACTGTATGGACTGTATGGACTGTGGCTTTGCTCTCCCCAGGATGGGCCAGTGGTCATGGAGTCCCCTCGTGGATCTGGCGTCGTGTACTCAAGTGGCTGAGGTGCCCCCCCTTCCCTTCCCCCTGAGGTGCCTGTCCTATTTTCTTTCTGATGCCCCTGCAGTGTTCTCTCCGTGGAGTTCTTGTCGTGGGACTGGGCCTTGCCCCTTTGCACAGGACCCCTGTGGTCCACGGACAGTGGTTGGACTACATTTAGTAGCTGTATATATTTTGTACATAGTTTATTTATTTATTGGGATTACTGGTGTCCATATTTCAATATATCTGCCCGTTTATGATCTCTTCTTTTGGTCTTTGCATTATTTCGGAGGGGGGGGGGTTGTGGGTTGTGACAGTGATCTGTGGGAATGCATTGATGTGTGTGTTGTAGTGGGTGTGGGTGGGTGGGTGTGTGCCGGTACTCTTTTCCCTCCCCTGTGTCGTAGGTGCAGTACTCACCGATGTCTTCCGCGCCGCCGGGCGTGCTCCTGGTACAGGAGCAGGTATAGGAGTGCGGGGATGACCTGCAACTCGGGTTCCATACTGCCGGAATCTCGCGTGGAGTGCGTAGAGGTGAGCGTTTTCCCGTTCGTAGTCTGTTTCCGCCGTGTTTTTATCGGCGGTGCTCCCGCCCCGGAAAAGGTGGTGGATTGGTGGGTCGTGATAGGGTGGGCGGTACATTGTCTGCCGCCTGGCTGTTGGCGGGGACCGCCGCGCTGTTTGTTTGTTCCGCCGTGGCGGGCGGAGTGTTAATGCGGCGGGCTGTGTTGGCGGTTCCCGCCAGGGTCAGAATTGCATATTTTGGACCGCCGGCCTGTTGGCGGCTTGGCCGCCGCATTATCACCGACCGCCAGGGTCAGAATGAGGGCCTATGTCTCATACAAACACAGGCAATGACACAGATGCAGTAAAGTTATAATAGCTTTTTATTTAACATAACTGCAATTTGCGATAAGTTGCATGGACTGCAATGATTAGGATAATGAATATAGGAAGTAACAGTATTGTGAAGAAGAGAGTCATTGTTATAAAGACCCCCACCATTTTGCAAATACATGAAAAAGATATATAAGATGGAATATGCCCTATTACCCTCATGTGAATAGGCCTAACCTCCCACCTAAAGGAGAGCTGGGTTCGCTAAACCTAATCTGCCAAAGCCATGTCCATGAGAGTAGCCCCCAACCCTCGTTACCTTGGAATGAGGTCTCTATCTCAGACTCCGTAGGGACACGAAGACTGGGTCAGCGTCAAGACGACTGCAGCATCGGTATCAGCGATGGTGGCGATGCCTTCTGGTCGGAATCCCTCTGATTATCTGTCTAAAGTGTGATGTATTTATACAGATCTACAAGGTCCCCTGACGTAGGTATATTCTAAAACAATAGATAACAGGCATGCTTGGGACGGAAATTAATATCAACATCCCTCGAAAGTATAGAGAGGGAAAATCCCTAAGTGTGAACCCCTACTGTTTGTTTGTCTTTGGTGCTTGATCTTGACGCCTTGGCACGGTGACACTGATAATGTAACTCATAACAAGTGGCCTAACTATAAACAAGGCAGCCATCTTAGAAGAAATAAATAATTAAATGGGCTAAGACAGAGCAAGCTAAGTAGGTTAAAAGTCACTAGGTGACGGGGGCACGTGTCTACAAGGCAGCGGCTAAGCTAACTCATGCTATCCCATTAAAACAAACTAGGATTCACAACACCCTCCCCATTGCCGTAACAGGTATGATGAAGGTACAGGAACCCAAAAAGCTAAAAAAATTGCTCCTGAACTAAAAGCTAAATGCTAAAACAAGGCAAAAAAGTATTTGCATGTGTTAAAACAAATCTGTCTAAAAATACCTACGGAGATGTTAATATCAACCATGACAAGTACAGCGTGCAACAGCAAATGTCTATTTAATTGCATAATTTGGAATCGGGAAGGGCAAGTCAATTCATCAAATTATGTGTTATACGCATGATCTTGAAGAATTTCATCGAAGTCACCAGTCAAGGACCTCAAAAGTGAGTCAACATCGCCAGAGTTAAGTCTAGTGCCGGGCGAACAAACGGATCCACAGAGCATAAGTGAGCCGTATTTCCTGGTGCATCAACACCTGCTGCATTGTCCTCATCCATGGTAGATCTCATAAAGGAAGGCTCATAGGTGGCCTCACGGAGCAACCTCAGTCTCAAGGGGCATGACCGTGTATGAACCCTCAACGGGGACATCAGCAGTTCGTGGTCCACAGGAGATGTCGGCGCAACAGCAAGACAGACCATAGGCAGATGTTCAAAGAGACACCATATGCAGCGGAAGACTGGTTGTACACACCATAGAAGTGGCCGAAATGACAACGACCAGTCAAGCTCCAGTTCCACCAGCAGAGGTGCACCGAAGATCCGAACCATGCGCTCACGGCACAGCGGGGTTGGCGGGAGCGGCTCCATTGCTCTGCGTTGCTGCAAAGAAACAACCACCGCGAATCAGAAGGAATAGCAGTAGTAGTCTGCCAATCAAAGCCAAAATAATTGGAAAGCCACCAAACACACTTGAAAAGAGAGAATGGATGGCTGATGGGATGACTCCGGAGACAGTCTGGAAGATGGACACGAAACCAGACTTGACAGCCTTAAAGAAATGAACAATCCCAGTGGTGCTTGAAGCATTGAATATTCTTGATACCAGTTCTCCAAAGTGGTTGGGGAAATCGGTATTTAAAAGGGATTGCATCTCGGCTGATGATCTCGCAATCTGGAGAGCATACGTCTCTTTTGCGGATGTCAAGGCGACCTGTTTCTGAAACAATAGCGCCTTTAGCCTACTCAACATGTCATAGTTCACATTAATAGTATCTATGTGGGGCCACATGTCAGATACTTTTATCTCTCGTGTGGGGGGAAACAAAACATGTCCACAACACGTAACGACCTTTGTGACCGAGATTGCGTAGGCAATTCCAGGTCGCAGGCCGCAACAGCTTTGATCGTTCTGTACTACATAACTACCATTGGAAAGTACATGAAATACTGGACGAATCAAGGGGACAGGAGTCCCCTTCATAAAACAGGCCAAATTCGCGACCCCCCCATTGCAAAGACAGTGAAGAGACATCTGTTTGCATATCATAGAATGACGAACAGCAGTCTCACATTCACTTCTGCTAAGAAAGACCTCCTGTTCACCGTTCAGACATCTATAGTCAAAGGGCAACTCCCACTCTTCTTTAATAAAGCTATCTCCTAGCTGCTCATATCGTCCCACTGCAAGATGTTTCAGGCAGCCCGAGAAACGAAATGTTGAAATCGGTAAATTAATAATGCTGTGCAAGAGCCAAATAGTTGAAGGACTCTCTGCTACTGTGAAGGGCAACTTATGTAATTTCTCTACTTGAAGCAGGGTGAAACTAGCCTCCCTTTTAGCCATTGTCTCTTGTTCCATGGAGAAATTAAAAGCAGTGAATAATTCACTCCCATTAATGTACCTCCATGGAATGTGGCCACTTTTCAGCGTCTGTAATGTCCAACCAAGCTGCATGATGGAACGTAGCTGTGTTTGCCCATGATATAACCGGGACAAGTCTGTCTGAGTGATATCAATAGCAGACAATACTATATTTGATAGTGAATAAATCCTGTTGGACAGCGTGTTCATGCCATTATCGACAACAGCTAATGTATTTTCCAAATTTTCCCTATCTAGTTGCCGTAAACGTGCAGCAGCCTCAATCTGGGAAAGTTTCCAAATTTCATTGTACATAGCATATAAAAACCGTTTCGAGCGCTGTTTCCTAGGACCTAAGAGGAAATCCTGTAAGTCTATACTGTCAGAAAGAGTGTTGAGGTTTTTTTTAACCGCTGTTAACGTGTTTGTCTGCACCCATTGCTGGCACAGCTTACCCACACTGTATGTTGTAATTATACCTGTATGTTGACCTGATAGAAAGCGAGGGTCAGGCCTGTTAATCGAAAAAAACCCTGATGAGTTCAAGAAACGCTTTTGACACTCATCAGTGTCGGAGCACCAAACCAACCACCCGCCGGGACGGGAAAGTGAAGAATTATAGGTACCAGCCTTAACCATTACATCTAGCCTGTCTTCTGAGACATTAAGAAAGTGTTGTCAATCTCTAAATTTTGTCGGAGTAGGCATACTGGGCGTGTTCAGGTCTTTAATTTTTGCTAACCCCAGACAGGATGTCTGCTCAATAGTGTCATTTAAGAAAATCATTTGCACAGGAATCAGGCATGCCCGAAACAAAGCCTCCTTACCCTGTATCTGCTAATCTTGTGTTCCCCATACACTTTTCTAATCAATAGTGTTTTTCCAATATTCGCAACCCTCAAGCAAGAGCCGGGAAACGAAGGGATCTGAATAAATCAGTTTTGTATCTTTTAGCAAAAGTTTTCTAATTTGTTCCGGAGGTATTTTAAAATAATACGACTCCGTTTTTCTTGTATCATGCCTGGAAAAGTATGTACATTTATCGCTGCAGTACTTTGGACTCCCCACCCGTGGTGTCGAACAGTGTTCCCACTTTGTATAGTTCAAGAGTGGCCTATATCTAGTTGCACGGTGTAGGTAGTGATGTCCCCAATTGTTATAGCAGAACATTTCCTCATAATTCATTGTATAATCATATACATCATCACTTCCAAAAGCGTAATAGTCCTTCATTTCAGCTAGCATGGAATCAACTGTTTGGACATCCCAATCATCATAGACAACATTAGGTGTAATAACATCAGACATTGAAACTTTGAACAAGTATGGTATCTGAATAATCTCTGTAGGCCCGTATATATCTAATGGAACTTTGTCCCACACAATCCCATTAGTAATTGGTATAGCTGTAATATTTACAGGGGACAAATCTCGTCGGACCTTATGTGAAGAATGATGTGGTGTTAAAATTTCATCAACAGGCTCCACAGAGGAGCGATCAGGAATATAGTGACCATTAATCAGCAAAAAGAAAACAGTCACAAAACCAATCCATAAAAACAATGCAATAAATGTCAAACAGAACCATAGATAGTTCCATGGGTAGATCAAATAGTTCTTTTTAAACCATCGATACAGCTTACTACTTTTTGAAAGTTTGTCAGACACAGTTGAGGAGGAATCCGAAGAAAATCACCAATGTCAATGAAATAGCCAGAGGAAGTCTCTGTAAACACAGGACCCGCTGAATTCTGATCCACCGCTCGTGGAGGTTCCTGATAAACAACATCATTAGTCGTGGAAGTGTTTGTGTAAAATACAGCCAAATCTTGAAGCGGGGTGGTCACTGAAGATGTGACTGGAACCAACAAAAGTTCATTTTCCGCCCTCCCCAAGGTCGAGGAAGTGTCTGGAACAGCAGTTGACATAGTTGCATAGTCAGTAGCAGTGATGTTCATCCTACTATGTAGATGGATGTCCTGTTGGGTAGTGAGAGGGGATCGGGAACCACCCAAGGGACCTCCTGGTCTACTGTGGAGAATCGGCCACATGGTGTAATTTGATGTCATCAATGGAGATGAATCTATTCGATTTAGAACCAGACAATGGTGGTAGGATGACAGTCCTGGTGCCTTTTATTCCCAAGACTGGTACAGGTCCCAAGACTGGTACAGGTGCTCTGTATGAGGGACCGAACTCCTTTTTCACAGCGATCTTCTCACGAACCAAATCCCCAACGTTAGGAATCCAGCCAGTCGAAGTTTTCGCCAATTCCCTTATTCCTAAGGTGGCAGCACTTGCAGATGATTTATCATCACGAAATTGTTGAAGCTCCTGTAAAACAGTGAGACGTTCATTTATGTCAAATGGTGTTTCTGCTGCCACCATACCAGGGGCATCAAGATCGGGGACATACATAGGTATCCCAAAGAGAACCTCATATGAAGACTTACCCCCCAAGGACCGTCTTGGCAGATTATTCAGTGCTCTCTGGACCCCACATAGGTGGTGTAACCAACTGTGGCCTGAACCTAATACTCGAGCTGTTAAGGACTGCTTCAGATCATGATTCCGCTTCTCCACAACCGAATTTCCCTCGGATGGTATGGTGAGGAGTAATGGAGCTCAACACCCATCATCCCCATGGCGTCCCTGAATGCTTTAGAGGCAAATGCAGGGCCCTGGTCCGAATGGAATGCTGCAACCGCCTATGTACCGATAAAGATCAGCAAATCTTTTATAACAGTCCGGGCGTCAGCCGACCGCTGTGGCCATACCCAGAGGAATCTAGAACAGGAAACCACAGCCACTAAAATATATTTGTATGCACCATCAGGCTGAAAGGGACCACAATGGTCTAGGTACACACACTGGAGTGGCTTGTCTGACACTAAGAGGGATGTCTGCGGAGGGCGTTTGATATTAGAGCCCTTATTCTGCTGGCAAACATCACAGCAAAGGACATACTGTTTAGTTCGTCTGCATAGACCAGGCCACCAGTATCGTTGCTGAAGAATTGTTATTGTGGCCTGTATACCAGCATGTGCAGAAGCGACACCCTCATGTGCGGCTGTAATCAGCTCTAATCTCTGGTCTTCATTGGGGATCACTTGATCACCAACCCCAGGAATTGTTGTATAAGCAACATTCTGTGCACTGATATGGTAAATATAGTTTGTAGGGTAACCTTTCGGAAGGGCCTTGCCTGCAGCCAAAGCTTTAACGGCAATCAGTATTTCATTATCCAATCTCGTCCGAGACGAGTCACTGCAGCCACAGAAGCCGTAGCTACTGATGCTTTGGCCGCTTCATCAGCCAATGTATTGCTACACGTTGGTGTATGAACTACATGGACACATGGTAGCTTATCCTTAAGATCAGCCACCCTTCCCCACAACATTTTGTGTTTAATGGTGTTCCCTTTAGAATCCCTAAACCCGTTCAGTTTCCAATGATTGAGATATTCATTGTATGACTGGACGCAGTAATATGAATCACAGACTATCAAAGTCTAGCTTCCTGCCTCAGTATGTTCGAGTGCTAGAAGAAGAGCCTTAAGCTCAGCCAACTGTGCTGTGCAGTCCCCTAAGGTCTGCATTTAGGTATTGTGAGGGTGGAAAACTCCATCTTCCATCACTCCACACACGGCTGCGCAAGCCGCCGAGTATTGATGTTTAGTACCTACAGCCGGTTGTGCTGATCCGTCAGTATAAATGATAGTATCATAACTGTCTAGTGGCAAGATATTTAGAGGAGCGGGGTACTCCTGTTCATACTGGAGAAATTCTTGTGTCTGAAGTCTTGGGTCAAATGCATAATCAACATCAGTGGCGGTCAGAGACGTGGCCCATTGAATTCAGCGTGGATGTAATGCCTTAGCGTTCGGAGCGCTCGCGTTGGTGACAGCCTCTAAGGCCGGCACCGGGGAGACAACAATAATGCGCTTCCCCTGGGCAAGTGGCCTCTCTTTTATGATGGCCATCTGAACCGCTGTCAGAATCTTTTCTGTAGGTGCAAAATGTTTTTCAGCATTTGAATATAAATGTGATTTATATGCTATCGGCACTGTGTCATCCTCATTAAAGGTGACATAAGTAAATCCAAGGGCACCAGCAATTATTCTGATGAACAAATTTGTTGTATCGTCACATGTGTGTAAGTGTTTCGCTTCTAGCATGTCCCGTTGCATATCTCTAAGGATGTGTGTGTGTTCAATCGTCCATCGCCTGCTAGAAAAAGTGGGCTGAATTAAGTCATAAAGTGGCTTGATGCGTTTTGCATAATCTGGAATGTATGTTCTGCCAAAATTGAAGAAACCCAGTAATGACTGTAATTTCTTAAGTGTGTTCGGAGTCTGTAGTTGAGCACACTTTTCTAGGAAGTGCGGGCCAGGCTCTTCCCCTCGTTCGACAGCTCATATCCCAGGAACAATACACTAAGAAAGGCTATCTTGCTTTTCTTAAAATTAAATTTATAACCGAGGTCTGCAAATCCCAATATTATCCGATCGACCCTCGCAAGATGAATGTCGAGGGCGTCGTCAGTGAGATAGATATCATCCACATAGGACAATGCATTGGAATCAAGCTCGTGCAAAATTGATGTTACACGGGCTGAAAACAGGCCTGGGCTATTTTTATAGCCTTGAGGTAAACGACAAAAGCGTTTCTGAGAGCCAAATGAAAATGCACTTAGGTCTCTACTTTCATGCGCTAAATTCTGGCAGAAAAATCCATTATATATGTCCAATGTAGTTTTATATTTTTTACGCACTATATTGTTTATCAGTGCTGTGCTGTGTGAATTTTGTATAGCATATGTGCGTGTATGACTATTTAAGTGTCTATAATCAACCACTATTCTATATGAATGATCTGGCTTTGCAACAGGGAATAGTGGATTATTCATTGCCGATGTACAGGGCTCAATTACTCCCTGGTACTCAAGTTGTGACAATATCTCCTTCACCAGAGCTCTCGCTTCATGGTTAACAGGGTATTGTGGCTGCGGTTGGGGTGTAGACCTAACGGGAATAACATGACAAGGAGACTCCCTGTCCCAACCGACATGATTGCGATATAGCGCAGGTGCTTGCGCTAAAGCCCATTCAGCAGCATAGGCTTCTTTTGCTGCTTCTGGAACAAGATCGGAGAAAGAAGGCAAAATGACATCTTCCTCATGCGGGAGCTTGCGGACGTGTTCAGGTGGCCAGTCTCTCTCGGCCAATAAGATATCACCAGTAAGTTCATCCCAAAATATTACACTAATAGTGCGTTTCACGTCTCCCTCTATCTGAATCGTCAAATCATAAACCCTATCGGGGGAAGAACGCGGCCATCCGCTGTGTCAACCGCGATGTAATCGCTAGTTGCTGTCGCATCCAGATGATCTTTCAGACTCAGGCGACATATCGTGACCTCTGCCGCGCTGTCCAACAGAGTCATGGCCCACTTCTTGTTCCTCAACAGTGTTCTCAATACTACTGGCATTTTTAACTGTCAGTGCTGCCACCTTCTTCTTTTTAAACTGTGGCTTTTGCTGAGGAGTCTTTTCTTCTTTTTTAATGGTAGACTGTGGTGAGTCTTTCTTCTCTTTCACGTATTCCGGACGTTGATCTTGACGGCCCCCTCTCTCGCTACGTTTATCCGGTGCGTCCTGAAAGGAACAAGAGGGACGTGAATCAGTATATCTGTCTGGAGTTCTAATGTGCTCCCTACTTCTGAGATTATACCTCCTTTCGGAGTACTCCGGATGTGGAGAATCAGCTCTCTTATTTCTTTTTTCTTTGAAATCTTTTTGTTTGTCCCAGCGCTTTTCAGAGCCCTCTTGTGCCTGCTTTGTACTCTTCTTATGGGTGGTACATGGTAATTCAATTTTTTTAGGTTTGGCTCCCAAACTATCCCGTCCTATACTAGTATAGGTATCGGAAATTATTTTCGGTAGCTGTCTCTCTTGTTCCAGATTTGGAGTTTCCCGGAGACGCTGGCGTATTGCCAGTGCCACAGCTTCCCCTTTAATATTACTCAGTATTATCGAGGAGACGGCGTCAAAGTTACGCATCAATTTCATCCCCAGATCCAGGGCCAGTGCAGCCCCATGTTCATTTTGTATTTGTTTTAACACTTCCGGTAAATTGACAAGTGTTGGGGTACCATGTGTGGTAGTATAAACGGCAGCGAAGACTGTACCCCATGTGGCACAGTCATCCACTGAGGGAACCATCCCAAACGGCAAGCACATAGTGAGCAATCTATGTTTTTCTTGTGGTCCCGTATGGGGAAACACAGCTTCCAACTGATTAGTTTTCTGTGCTATCCAGAACGGTATTTTTTCCCGTTCCGTGGGCACTTTACCCATAATAGTATGCACTGTTTGTGGATTAATTCCAGTAGCCAATTGATAACCACCAATTACTGGCGGTGCTGGACTCACTGGTGTAGTGTTCAACGTTCGCATTACGAACTGAACCAATCGTCTATATAATGCCACTATTTCATTATATAATACTCGTAAATCAGCGATCGGCATGGTCTGTATGCCCGGGTGAGGGGTATATGTGGCAAACACAGGCCATGTAGGTCCCTCATTACTTAAGGAACCTAGCCCTTCGTAGTACATGTGGTAGGGCGCCTTCAAACCAGTTCTGATGCTCTTGATACGTGAGCGATATCTCATGATACTGGTATGCTTCGTACCATACAGGTACGTTTGAAATTTCATATGTATGAAATGTGTGCGTTCTTTGGTCAGCCTCAGGAAAGGTGACCCAACAGTAAAACGTTTCTGTTTCGTATGCTTCAGTTGCCTCTATTATCAACGTAACATCCCCGCCCTCTTCTGTAAGGCCATGCCCTAATAAATGTTGTGGAAGTGCATGTCTAGCATTCGCAGGAATGTCTATGGTATTAGCCATAGATGTTTAGAGAAACGGAACACCAAATAGGGGAAGTTTGTTCCTTTTTATCAGTTCGAGCTCGAACAACCTACAGCTTAATTAGGTGTTACCTGTTCAGCTGAGGAGGATTCTCCCAAAGACCACGGACGTCTCCATATAACGGTACTTAGGGTTCCTGTTATCTGTGAGACAGTGATAGTCAGGGTATCCGTAAATTAGTGCCTAAACACCATCGTTTGTGGCACCATGTCGTAGTTTGGACTTTTGCTCTGAGCAAGACTGCTGGTTTAAGGATGACAGTACTTTTGTTTGTAGGCGACTGAGTCTTTCCTACAAGTCGCAACTGTTGTCCCAACCTTACCGGTTCACTAGCAGTACCTCACCCGAAACACAATAGTAAAAGGTGATTTATGGCAGTCGCTTACGCATGGACTCAAAGTAAGATATCTCAGGGTATGTCGTGGTTAAACAGAGATTACCCTTTTCTCACAGATATATTATGTCTCATACAAACACAGGCAATGACACAGATGCAGTAAAGTTTTAATAGCTTTTTATTTAACATAACTGCAATTTGCGATAAGTTGCATGGACTGCAATGATTAGGATAATGAATATAGCAAGTAACAGTATTGTGAAGAAGAGAGTCATTGTTATGAAGACCCCCACCAAACCCTCTGGTCGGAATCCCTTCTGATTATCTGTCTAAAGTGTGATGTGTTTATACAGATCTACAAGGTCCCCTGACGTAGGTGTATTCTAAAACAATAGATAACAGGCATGCTTGGGACGGCAATTAATATCAACATCCCTCAAAAGTATAGAGAGGGAAAATCCCTAAGTGTGAACACCTACTGTTTGTTTGTCTTTGGTGCTTGATCTTGATGCCTTGGCACGGTGACACTGATAATGTAACTCATAACAAGTGGCCTAACTATAAACAAGGCAGCCATCTTAGAAGAAATAAATAATTAAATGGGCTAGGACAGAGCAAGCTAAGTAGGTTAAAAGTCAGTAGGTGACGGGGGCACAAGTCTACAAGCCAGCGGCTAAGCTAACTCATGCTATCCCATTAAAACAAACTAGGATTCACTACAGTCCAGTGGCCCTTCTGTCCAAATTTGGTGGAGGTAAATCCTTGCCCCCCACACAAGACAGTAACCCTGTGTACTCCGTGAACTGCAGCTGCTAGGGCTTCTGTGCACTTTTGCAAGACTTCCTTCATGCACAGCCTAGCCCAGGTCCCCAGCACTCCGTCCTGCATTGCCCAACTCGCTGAGTTGGACTCCGACTTCGTGGGACTTCCTTTTGTTGTGCTGAGTTGACCATCGTGCTCAGATCTTCTGAATGCCTGTTCAGGTGCTTCTGCGGGTGCTGCCTGCTTCTGTTTGGGCTCTCCGTATTGCTGAGCACCCCCTCTGTCTCCTCCTCCAAGGGGGGACTGCCTGGTCCTTCCTGGGCCCTGGCAGTACCCAAAACCTTTAACCATGACTCTTGCAGCTAGCAAGGCTTGTTTGCGGTCTTTCTGCGTGGAAACAACTCTGCATCCTCCAGCATGCTGTGCAACATCTTCTGACCAAAGGAGAAGTTCCTGGCACCTTCCGTTGTGGCAAAATCTTTGGCTTCTTCCACCCGGAGGCAGCCCTTTTGCACCTTCATCCAGGGTTTAGTGGGCTCCTGCCCCCCCCGGACACTTGCATGACCCTTGGACTTGGTCTCCTTCATTTACAGGTCCTCAGGTCCAGGAATCTGTCTTCAGTGCTTTACAGTCAGTTGTTCTCCTTGCAGAATCCCCTATCTCGACTTTACTGTCTTTCTGGGGTAGTAGGGTAACTTTACTCCTACTTTTCAGGGTCTTGGGGTATCTTATACACCCTTAGTGTTTTCTTACACTTCCAGCGACCCTCTACACACTACAGTAGGCCTGGGGTCCATTCGTGACTCACATTCCACTTTTGGAGTATATAGTTTGTGTTGCCCCTAGGCCTATTGTCTCCTATTGCATTCTATTGTGTCCTACAGTGTTTTCCCTACTTTTCTAACTGTTTACTTACCTGTTTTTGGTTTGTGTGTATATTTTGTTTATTTTACTTACCTCCTAAGGGAGTATGGCGGTCATTACAACCCTGGCGGACAGTGATAAAGCGACGGTAAGACCGCCAAAAGGCCGGCGGTAAAAAATTAGCAATTACCACCGTGGCGGAAACTGCCAACAAAGACAGCCACTTTAACACTCCGACCACCACGGCGGTACAAATAAACAGCTTGGCGGTCACCGGCAACAGACAGGCGGAGGACAATGTACCGCCCACAGTATCACAATAGGCCAATCGGCCAACTTTTCCGGGGCGGATTCACCACGGATAAAAACACGGCGGAAACAGGAATACCGAAGGAAAAACGCTCACCTCTACACACCCCACGAGGAACGAGGACGCCATGGATTCAGAACTCCAAATTCTACCTGCAATAGTCTTCCTGCTCCCCTACCAGGAGCACGAACGCCGGCGGCGAAGACCACGGTGAGTACTGCACCTACGACGCAGGGGAGGGGGGAGGGAAAAAACAGGGACATACACACACAACACCCCCACCCTCACCCACTACAACACACACACTAATGCATAGCAATACATCACAGTTACACCCCCCAAACACCCCGGAAGAATGCAAAGACAATAGAAAATGAGTTTAACCATTGTAATATATTAAAAGCAAATAGGCAGGAATATATATATACACCATGTACAAAATATTTACCAAGCATAGTAGTCCAGGTAGTGCTCTAATAAGGTCCGTGGAACACTGGGACCACACAGTATGGGCGAGGCCCACACAAGATCCCCAACCATGACGGAGAGAACACTGCATGGGCATCAGAGAGCAACTAAACAGGCACCTCAGGGGGAGGGAAAGGGGGGGCACCTCAGCTGCTTGAGTGCACAATGCCAAATCCACGAGGGGGCCACATGCCCACTGTTCCATCCTGGGGAGTTCCAAGCCACAGTCTCTCAAGTCTCTACAGTGGGTGGGTTGCCCACTGTTCCATCCTGGGGAGTGCAAAGCCACAGTGTCTCATGTCTCTACAGAGGGTGGTTTGCCCACTGTTCCATCCTGGGGAGTGCAAAGCCAGAGTCTCTCAAGTGGATAACAGTGGGTGGTTTGCCCACTGTTCAATACTGGGGAGTGCAAAACCACAGTCTCTCAAGTCTCTACAGTGGGTGGTTTGCCCACTGTTCAATCCTGGGGAGTGCAAAGCCACAGTCTCTCAAGTCTCTACAGTGGGTGGGTTGCCCACTGTTCAATCCTGGGGAGTGCAAAGCCACAGTCTCTCAAGTGGATGACAGTCTCCACTGGTTCTGGAGGGGGCATGGTGCCCAGAGTGCTTCATCCTGCTAAGGACAGAGGTAGTGGATGTGATACTCCACTGGTTCTTGAGGGGCTTTGTGCCCAGAGTGCTTCATCTTGCCAAGGACAGAGGTAGTGGATGTGATACTCCACTGGTTCTCTGGAGGGGGCATGGTGCCCAGAGTGCTTCATCCTGCTAAGGACAAAGGTAGTGGATGTGATACTCCACTGGTTCTGGAGAGGGCTTTGTGCCCAGAGTGCTTCATCCTGCCAAGGACATAGGTAGTGGATGCCTTTCTCCACTGGTTCTTTAGGGGGCTTTGTGCCCAGAGTGCTTCATCCTGCTAAGGACAGAGGTAGTGGATGACTTTCTCCACTGGTTCTGGAGGGGGCTTTGTGCCCAGAGTGCTTCTTCCTGCTAAGGACAGAGGTATTGGATGACTTTCTCCACTGGTTCTGGAGGGGGCTTTGTGCCCAGAGTGCATCATTCTCCCCGTGACGGACTCAGTTGCGTAGGTGCCCTTGCCGCTAATGGGCCAGCGGTGCTTGAGACAGCGGTGCCCTGTTCAGCAGTGCTTCAGACGGTGGTGCCCTGTTCAGCGGGGCTTGAGATGGCGGTGCCCTGTTCAGCGGTGCTTGAGACGGCGGTGTCTGTTCAGCGGTGCTTGAGACGTCGATGCCTTGTTCAGCGGTGCTTGAGACAGCTGTGCCCTGTTCAGAGGTGCTTGAGACGGCGGTGCCCTGTTCAGCGTTGCTTGAGACAGCTGTGCCCTGTTCACAGGTGCTTGAGGCGGAAGTCTCCATTGCAGGGACTCAGCTGCTGGCGGTCCTTCATGGCCCAGCGGTGCTTTTGCTGGCGGTCCTTCATGGCCCAGCGGGGCTTGTGCTGGCGGTCCTTCATGGCCCAGTGGGGCTTTTGCTGGTGGTCCTTCATGGCCCAGCGGGGCTTGCGCTGGTGGTCCTTCATGGCCCGGTGGGGCTTTTGCTGGCGATCTTTCATGGCCCAGCGGGGCTTGTGCTGGCGGTGGCCTCCTGGGCAGCTGGGCCTGTGCTGGCGGTGGCCCCCTGGGCAGCTGGGCCTGTGCTGGTGGTGGCCTCCTGGGCAGCTGGGCCTGTGCTGGCAGTGGCCTCT
This sequence comes from Pleurodeles waltl, assembly GCF_031143425.1. Taxonomy (NCBI): domain Eukaryota; kingdom Metazoa; phylum Chordata; class Amphibia; order Caudata; family Salamandridae; genus Pleurodeles; species Pleurodeles waltl. The sequence goes on from NC_090437.1 coordinate 1,066,112,963, forward strand.
TGAGCAGCTGGGCCTGTGCTGGCAGTGGCCTCCTGGGCAGCTGGGCCTGTGCTGGCGGTGGCCTCCTGAGCAGGTGGGCTGGTGCTGGTGGGGCTGTCCTGGGCAGCTGGGCTGGTGCTGGCGATCTTGTCCTGGGCAGGTGGGCTGGTGCTGGCGGTCCTGTCCTGGGCAGGTGGGCTGGTGCTGGCAGTCCTGTCCTGGGCAGGTGGGCTGGTGGTCCTGTCCTGGGCAGGTGGGCTGGTGCTGGCGGTCCTGTCCTGGGCAGCTGGGCTGGTGCTGGCGGTCCTGTCCTGGGCAGGTGGGCTGGTGCTGGCAGTCCTGTCCTGGGCAGGTGGGCTGGTGCTGGCGGTCCTGTCCCGGGCAGGTGGGCCGGTGCTGGCGGTCCTGTCCTGGGCAGCTGGGCTGGTGCTGGAGGTGGCCTCCTGGGCAGCGGGGATGATGACGGTCTTCTCCGCCGTGCTGCTCTTCCCAGACTTGCTGGGTTTCTTGTGTCCCTTCCCCACCTTGGAAGGTGTCACAGCTGACTTCACACTCCCACCTGGACCCCTGGGAGCAGCTTTGGTGGCTGGAGTCTTCCCCCTCTCCCGCCGGGCACTGGCCAACTTCTGATGCTTCACATATGGGGGACTGTCTGTGCTGTGGCTCCGTGCCACACTGGCTGCCCTGGTGGCCGGTGCACTCCAGATTCCGGTGACTACAGGCACCACTGGTCCCGGAGATGTTGTGGCTGAGGTGCCAGTTCGGGACCTATGAGACGGACGGGGTGGGGGAGGTGTGGGAAAGAGGTCAAGGTTGGACAGGAAAAGTTTTTTGGACACACTTGGACGGGTAGCTGGAGGGGGTTTGGGAGTGGAGGAAGAGGTGGTGGTTGTAGGATGTGTTCGTTTGCTGACATTCGGTGAAGGTGCATGCACTGGAGGCTGTCGTGAGGTGGATGGCTGTTGGGTGGGTGTGTGCCTGTGTTTGTGTATCTTGGGAGGTGGTGTCACAGAAACACTGGGAGAAGACACAGGGGACGTGTGAATGGTAGTGGGGGTGGTGACTGCACGTAAGCGGGGTGTGGTGGTGGGTGTGCTGGAGAGGGATGTAGTGGCTGTAGAGGTAGTGCATGCAGGTGTGAGTGTAGACGACACAGGGAGGGAGGAGGGAGACGAGAGGAGGGGGACACAGTGGAGGCAGTGGATGTTGGTGTGTCTGCATGTGTGTGATACTTGCGTGAGTGCCTGTGGGATGTGTGGTGCTTATATTTGCCTGAGCTTCCCTTGTGTGTTGACGTGTGTGCATGCTGGTCTGTAGGTGTGCTTGGGATAGGCTGAGGTACAGGGTATTGGGTCAGGGTGGAGGAAGTTGGAGGGGGGAGACTAGACACAGGGACAATAGCTGCCATCAGTGCTGAGGCCAGAGTCTGAAAAGCTTGCTGAAGGGCCGCCTGACCAGAATGAATGCCCTCCAGGAATTCATTTGTTTGTTGCAATTGCCTTTCTACACCTTGGATGGCATTCATAATGGTAGACTGCACAACTGTGAGGAACCTGAGGAGGTCAATGGCCTCCTCACTGAGGGCAGCAGGGGTGACTGGGGCAGGGCCTGAGGTGCCCGGGGCGAAGGTGATGCCCACCCTCCCGGGTGAGCGCACACGGGGCAAAGGCTGAGGGGCTGCTGGGAGGGCGGTGCTGGAAGGGATGGTGGCTGCTGTACCTGTAGATGCAGGGGGCACAGATGTTGCCGCCACCACAAGGGAGCTCCCATCAGAGGACGAGTCCGTGTCACTGGTCTCAGCTCCTGTTCCCGCCGTGGAGCTCCCCTCGTCCTCCATCCCACTGGTGAAGTCCGAGTCCGTAGTGTGGCCCTCCATGGCCATGTGGGATGTAGCCCCCTGGTGCTCTGGTGCCACTGCTCCTTCACCTGATGATGCTAATGCACACAAGAACAGGGAGACCACAACAAGGGGGGGACCACAGAAGAAAGACATGTTGAGTGCATGCATTACCGCTACCGTTGGCGGACACAACAGACACAGTAGCCCCCTGCACTACGCCGCGCTCTTGGGCTCCACTGCTCAATTCCTGGGAAATGGCCTACAAGACTATGGACGACATCTGCACACATAGATGACACAGGGGCATGACTAGGTGTACTTGGCACTCTACAGAGGTGGGGTGGGGTGCCACATGGCCTGCCTTACGGAGGGACCTTGCCCACTGAACTCGCCCTGGCTAGGGAAACCCACAGCCCACCTCCCCCACCCAGACCCCTCCACTGCGCGCAAAGTCAGCAGAATGAGAGGGTACTCACCCCCTTGTTGCTGCTGTGATGCCCTCAAGCGACCATCCAACTCCGGGTTGTCCACCGCCAGGTCCCTGAACATCATGGTGCGACGGGCACCCCTCCCATGTTGGGAGGACATCCCCAGCTGAGCCTCCGCCGTCTTCTTGCTCCAGCGGCGAATGTCCTCCCATCTTTTCCGGCAGTGGGTGCTCCGTCTGTGGTAGACCCCCAGGGTCCGGACGTCCTTGGCGATGGCACGGCAAATATGTTTTTTCTGGTGGGCGCTGACCTACATGAAATGTACAGGGGGAAGAGTAAGTTATTACCAACTACACCGTCAAAGTCAAAGGCCCCCATCCCTACCCTTGCCATATGGCACATGCATTCACCGTTGTTTCATGCACGCGGCACTCTCCCCCCTTCCTTCTTACATCCAGCCCTCTCCACACAGGCATAGCCCATACATCATGCTCCCTGTGTACTTACCTGTTTGTCTGGAGGACCGTAGAGTAGCGTGTACTGGGGGAGGACCCCGTCCACAAGTTTCTCCAACTCCTCCGATGTGAAGGCAGGGGCCCATTCCCCAGACACTCGAGGCATTGTCTCTTCCAGACCGAAGTCACAGCGGCACTTGCAGTGTAGGTCCTCTCCTGTCGAAGATCAGGTATTGAGTGATTGAACAGATAGAAAATGTCGTTCACGTCGGCGGCGGTGCGTACTGTCACCGCCGGCGTACATCGTCATTGGCTCCTGGGACCCATAGGGTCCAATGTAAACCAGTGCAGCATTGCGCCGCAGCCTTCGACCGCCTACCGCGACGGTGTACAACGCCAGCACAGTTACCTCACATTCCATTGTCCCACTTTAGAGGTCAGGCATCCGCCATTTCAGGGGCCCACATGCCTTCATTTTCAACTGTGTCACACATACCTAGGCCTAGACTCAACACACATACAGGCCTCTTTTTGTGTATGAATGGTGTTCTGTGTAAACTGTGGGTATGTACCTCTGAGTTGTTTGACTCTGTGCTCGCTGTTGTCCTTCATAGGCACCGTCCGGTGGGACATGTGAGGAGATGGCGGCATCCTCCGGTGTACTGACCATTGGTGGACCTGTCAACAATGGAGGAAAGGCATGTGATTATCACATACTGGCTTGACCGTGCCACAATCCAGGAACTGTGTACCCAGTTGGAACCAGACCTGATGTCAGCAATCCGCCATCCCACAGGAATCCCCCCTGAACTGCAGGTGCTGTCAGTGCTCCATTTCCTTGCAAGTGGGTCATTTCAATCAACAGTGGCCATAGCATCAGGGATGTCCCAGCCTATGTTTTCCAAGTGTTGTCTGCCCTTCTGAAACACATGCGGAGCTACATCGTTTTCCCTCAGGTGGAGGATTTGCCTACAGTGAAAGGTGATTTCTATGCCCTGGGACATATCCCCAACATCATAGGTGCCATTGATGGGACATATGTGGCTTTGGTCCCCCCCCACAGGAGTGAACAGGTGTACAGAAACCGGAAGAGTTATCATTCAATGAATGTACAGATGGTATGTTTGGCAGACCAGTACCTCTCCCATGTGAATGCCATGTTCCCTGGCTCAGTGCATGACGCCTACATCCTGCGGAATAGCAGCATCCCTTATGTGATGGGTCACCTCCAGAGGCACCATGTGTGGCTATTAGGTGAGCACCTGGATGCAAGACAGTGGGAATGGTTGTCTGGGTCTGGGGTTATCCCTACAGGTTAGTGCGTGTCTAACAGTTGTCCCTCACCATTTGCAGGTGACTCTGGTTGCCCCAACCTGTCATGGCTACTGACCCCAGTGAGGAATCCCAGGACAAGGGCAGAGGAACGCTACCATGAGGCACATGGGCGAACTAGGAGGGTGATCGAGCAGACCTTCGAGCTCCTGAAGGCCAGGTTCCCGTGCCTCCATATGACAGGTGGATCCCTAATGTACTAGGGGTAGAAAGGGTAAATCCCTGCCCTCTATCCCTTCCTCTCCAGAAGATTCCCCTTTTGAGGGAGAGGAATCCTCTCCCTGTGCAGAACCTACACCAGAGGAGCTGGCAGCAGACACTGCTGAGCTTTTGGGTGCAGAGGGGCCTGCTAGGGAAGAGCTGAGTGTGGCACAGCAGACCTGTTCCACACTAGAGGGTCTGAGACAGCAAGCTGTCAAACAGCAGAATGAGGATGTCAGTGATAGCCACAAGGTGTATTGGGAAGATAACCTCCTGTATACTGAGTCAAGGGACCCTAAACCTGGAGCTGCCAGGATATTGGTCATTCCCCTGCAATACAGAGAGTTTCTTCTTACCTTGGCACATGACATTCCCTTTGCTGGGCATTTGGGCCAAAGTAAAACTTGGGATAGGCTTGTTCCCCTGTTCCACTGGCCTCATATATCAGAGGACACTAAAGAGTTTTGCCGCTCTTGTGTGACCTGCCAAGCCACTGGCAAAACTGGTGGCACTCCAAAGGCCACCTTACTTCCACTCCCAGTGGTTGGGTTGCCCTTTGAAAGGGTAGGGATTGACATAGTTGGCCCCATTGAATTTCCAACAGCTTCAGGCAATAGGTTTATCCTGGTGGTAGTGGACCATGCCACTAGGTACCCTGAAGCCATCCCCTTAAGGACCACTACAGCTCCTGCAGTGGCAAATGCCCTCCTGGAAATCTTTTCCAGAGTGGGCTTCCCTAAGGAAGTGGTGTCAGACAGAGGTAGTAACTTAATGTTTGCATACCTCAAAGCAATGTGGAAGGAGTGTGGTGTAACTTACAAGTTCACTACTCCTTATCATCCACAAACAAATGGTCTGGTTGAGAGGTTTAATAAAACTCTCAAAGGTATGATAATGGGACTCCCTGAAAAACTCAGAAGGAGATGGGATTTCCTGTTACCTTGCCTCCTTTTTGCTTACAGCGAGGTACCCCAAAAAGGAGTGAGAGGACCCCTTGCATTTTATTAAGGAGGGTTGGGAATAACCGTTAAAAGCTCCAAACAGGACATTGTGGACTATGTACTTGGCCTAAGATCAGGAATGGCTGAGTACATGAAATAGGCCAGTAAAAACCTTCAGGCCAGCCAGGAGCTGCAAAAGCAATGGCATGACCAGAAGGCTGTCCTGACTCAGTACCACCCAGGACAGAAGGTGTGGGTATTGGTGCCTGTGGCTCCAAAAGCACTCCAGGACAAATGGAGTGGAACCCATCTAATTGTTGAGAAAAAGTGTGAGGTTACATACTTGGTAGACCTGGGCTCTGCCAGGAGTCCCCTTAGGGTACTCCATGTCAACCGCCTAAAACCCTACTATGACAGGGCTGATCTCACCCTGCTTATGGCAACTGATGAGGGAGAGGAAGAAGAGAGTAGCCCTCTCCCTGATCTCTTCTCCACCACTGAAGCTGATGGTTTAGTGGAGGAAGTAGTACTGGCAGATTGTCTTACTGCTGAGCAGAAAGATAACTGTGTAAATCTTTTAAGTCCGTTTTCTGAACCCTTCTCACTAATACCAGGTACCACTACTTGGTGTGAGCATACACTCGATACTGGAGACAGTTTACCTCCCAAGAGTAAGATTCATAGGCAGCCTGACCACGCCAGGGACTGCATTAAACAAGAGGTTCAGAAAATGTTAGACTTAGGAGTGATTGAGCCTTCAGAAAGCCCATGGGCTAGCCCAGTGGTGCTGGTTCCAAAACTTCCCAGTAAGGATGGAAAACGTGAGATGAGGTTTTGTGTTGACTGTAGAGGGCTCAACCAAGTAAGCAAGACAGATGCTCACCCTATACCCAGGGCAGATGAGCTGATTGATGCACTGGCTTCTGCCAAGTATCTGAGCACTTTTGACTTAACTGTATGATATTAGGCAGGTTAAGTTATCAGAAGATGCAAAACCTAGAAATCCATTCTCAACCATTGGAGGATACTATCAATTCACTTTGATGCCCTTTGGTCTGAAGAATGCACCTGCCACTTTTCAAAGGTTGATGAACACAGTCCTGCAAGGGTTGGAAGCTTTTAGTGCAGCATATCTGGATGACGTAGCTGTCTTTAGCTCCACCTGGGATGATCACCTGGTCCACCTGTGGAAAGTTTTGGAGGCCATGCAGAAGGCAGGCCTCACTATCAAGGCCTCAAAGTGCCAGATAGGGCAGGGGAAAGTGGTTTATCTGGGCCACTTGGTAGGTGGGGAACAGATTGCATCACTGAAGGGGAAGATCCAGACCATTATGGAATGGGCTCCCCCTACAACTCAAACCCAGGTGAGAGCCTTTTTAGGCCTCACAGGGTACTATAGGAGGTTTATTAAGAATGATGGCTCCATTGCAGCTCCCCTTAATGACCTCACTAGTAAAAAGATGCCTGAAAAGGTATTGTGGACAGCTAGCTGTCAAAAAGCTTTTGATGAGCTCAAACAGGCAATGTGCTTGCACCTGTCCTAAAAAGCCCTTGCTACTCCAAAAAGTTCATAGTCCAGACTGATGCTTCTGAATTGGGGGTTGGGGCAGTGCTATCACAGCTTAATACTGAGGGCCAGGATCAACCTGTTGCTTTTATCAGCAGGAGGTTGACCCCTAGAGAAAAGTGTTGGTCTGCCATAAAGAGGGAGGCCTTTGCTGTGGTCTGGGCACTGAAAATGTTGAGACCGTACCTGTTTGGTACTCACTTTAATGTTCAGACAGATCACAAACCTCTACTTTGGCTAAAACAAATGAAAGGTGAAAACCCTAAATTGTTGGTGTTGTCCTTATCCCTACAGGGAATGGACTATACAGTGGAACATAGACCTGGGAATACCCACTCCAATGCAGATGGACTCTCCAGATATTTCCACTTAGACAATGAAGACTCATCTGGGCAAAGTTAGCCTTATTGGCCCTCGTTGGGGGGTGGGGGGGGTTTGTGTAGGAAAGTACCATCTTGCCTGGCATGTTACCCCCATTTTTACAGTATGTATGTTTGTTTTTTCCTGTGTGTCACTGGGATCCTGCTAGCCAGGACCCCAGTGCTCATAATGTGTGTCCTGTATGTGTTCCCTGTGTGGTGTCTAACTGTATCACTGAGGCTTTGCTAACCAGAGCCTCAGTGTTTATGCTCTCTCTGCTTTTAAAATTGTCACTGCAGGCTAGTGACTAATTTTACCAATTCTCATTGGCACATTGGAACACCCTTATAATTCCCTAGTATATGGTACCTAGGTACCCAGGGTATTGGGGTCCCAGGAGATCCCTATGGGCTGCAGCATTTTTTTGGCACCCATAGGGAGCTCAGACAATTCTTACACAGGACTGCCACTGCAGCCTGAGTGAAATAACGTCCACGTTATTTCACAGCCATTTTACACTGCACTTAAGTAACTTATAAGTCACCTATATGTCTAACCTTCACTTAATGAAGGTTAGGTGCAAAGTTACTTAGTGTAAGGGCACCCTGGCACTAGCCAAGGTGCCCAGACATTGTTCAGGGCAATTTCCCCAGACTTTGTGAGTGCAGGGACACAATTGCACGCGTGCACTACATATAGGTCAATACCTATATGTAGCGTCACCATGGTAACTCCGAACATGGCCATGTAACATGTCTAGGATCATGGAATTGTCACCCCAATACCATTCTGGTATTGGGGGGACAATTCCATGCATCCCCGGGTGTCCAGCATAGAGCCCGGGTACTGCCAAACTAACTTTCCGGGGTTTTCTCTGCAGCTACAGCTTCTGTCAACCCACAGACAGGTTTCTGCCCCCATGGGTCCTGGGCAGCCCAGTTCCAGAAAGGCAGAATAATGGATTTTCTCAGAGAGAGGGTGTTACACCCTCTCCCTTTGGAAATAGGTGTGAAGGGCCTGGGAGGAGTAGCCTCTCCTGGTCTCTGGAAATGCTTTGAAGGGTACAGATGGTGCCCTCCTTGCATAAGCCAATCTATACCGGTTCAGGGATTCACCCAGCCCTGCTCTGCCGTGAAACTGGACAAAGGAAAGGGGCGTGACCACTCCCCTGACCAGCACCTCCCAGAGCTCCTCCAGTTTGTCCCAGACCTCTGCCATCTTGGATGTAGAGGTGTGAGGGCAGAATGGACAGCTCTGAGTGGCCAGTGCTAGCAGGTGACGTCAGACACCCCTCCTGATAGGTTCTTACCTTTCTCTGTGGCCAATCCTTCTCTGAGGCCTATTTAGGGTCTCTCCTGTGGGTATCTCACCAGATAACAAATGCAAGAGCTCACCAGAGTTCCTCTGCACTTCACGCTTCGACTTCTGCCAAGGATCAACCGCTGACTGCTCCAGGACACCTGCAAATCCACAACAAAGTAGCAAGAAGACTACCAGCAACATTGTAGCGCCTCATCCTGCCGGCTTTCTAGACTATTTCCTGATGGTGCATGCTCTGAGGGCTGTCTGCCTTCACCCTGCACTGGAAGCCAAGAAGAAATCGCCCGTGGGTCAACGGAATCTTCCCCCTGCCAACGCAGGCACCAAACTTCTACATCATTGGTCCTCTGGGTCCCCTCTCATCTTGACGAGCATGGTCCCTGGAACACAGGAGCTGGATCCAAGTGTCCCCGACAGTCCAGTGGCCCTTCTGTCCAAATTTGGTGGAGGTAAGTCCTAGCCTCCCCACGCCAGACAGTAATCCTTTGTACTTGGTGAACTGCAGCTGGCAGGGCTTCTCTGCACTTTTGCAAGATGTCCTTTGTGCACAGCCTAGCCCAGGTCCCCAGCACTCCATCCTGCATTGCCCAACTCGCTAAGTTGGACTCCGACTTCGTGGGACTTCCTTGTGTCAAGCTGAGTCAACCGTCATGCTCAGATCTTCTCAACACCTGTTCCGGTACGTCTGCGGGTGCTGCCTGCTTCTGCATGGGCTCTCCGTGTTGCTGAGTGCCCCTCTGCCTCCTCCTCCAAGGGGCAACCTCCTGGTCCTTCCTGGGCCCTGGCAGCACCCAAAACCTTCAACCGCGACTCTTGCAGCTAGCAAGGCTTGTTTGCAGTCTTTCTGCATGCAAACAACTCTGCATCCTCCAGAACGCCGTGGAACATCTTCTGACCAAAGGAGAAGTTCCTGGCACCTTCTGTTGTGGCTGAAGCTTTGGCTTCTTCCACCCAGAGGCAGCCCTTTTGCACCTTCATCTGGGGTTTAGTGGGCTCCTGCCCCCCCTGGAAACTTGCGTGACTCTTGGACTTGGTCCCCTTCCTTTACAGGTCCTCAGGTCTAGGAATCTGTCTTCAGTGCTTTGCAGCCAGTTTTTGTCCTTGCAGAATCCCTTATCTTGACTTTACTGTCTTTCTGGGGTAGTAGGGTAATTTTACTCCTACTTTTCAGGGTCTTGGGGTGGGGTATCTTGGACACCCTTAGTGTTTTCTTACACTCCCAGCGACCCTCTACACACAACACTAGGCCTGGGGTCCACTCGTGGTTCGCATTCCACTTTTGGAGTATATGGTTTGTGTTGCCCCTAGGCCTGTTGTCTCCTATTACATTCTATTGTGTCCTACAGTGTTTGCACTACTTTTCTAACTGTTTACTTACCTGATTTTGGTTTGTGTGTATATTTTGTTTAATTTACTTACCTCCTAAGGGAGTTTATCCTCTGAGATACTTTTGGCATATTGTCACTAAAATAAAGTACCTTTATTTTCAGTATCTCTGAGTATTGTTTTTTCTTGTGATATAGTGCTATATGATATAAGTGGTATAGTAGGAGCTTTGCATGTCTCCTAGTTCAGCCGATGCTGCTCTGCTATAGCTACCTCTATCAGCCTAAACTGCTAGAACACTTCTAATCTACTAGTAAGGGATAACTGGACCTGGCACAAGGTGTAAGTACCACAAGGTACCCACTATAAGCCATGCCAGCCTCTTACAGCCCTTCAGGCTCTCCTGAAGTAAGTGACTGCACTCCCCTCCCACATTTTAACGTGGAGTGTAACAGTGCTCCCTGACTTGCACTTGCACAATGGGGCTCCGTGTTTGGGTCTGGGGACCCTCTACCATCTTCATGGGGGTGCAACGCCACCCCCCAGGTTAACTTCTACAGGTGGCCCTGGGATGGGGTCCAGGGCCCCTGGGACAATTTTCACAGGGAGTGCAACAGCAGTCCCTGGCTTCATCTTCAGCTGCGGTCCCTCCCTCAGCTGGCAGTCATCTTTTTGTGGAGGACGCAAAGGCATTCCCTGGCCTCACTTCTCTCTGGGGCCCCAAGATTGGGTCCTGGGCCCATCCAGCACCTTCACGGGGGTGAAACAGTGCCACCCCGACTTTACTTCGGGCCCACAGTCCTGCACATAACTTTTCAGGGAGCACAAGTGTGCTCCCCGGGTTTGCTTCTGGAATGGGGTCTGGTGCCCCCTGCTAGTGTTCACTCAAGGGGTATTGACCGGAGCAGCGGTGGAGCCCCACGCCCTTCATGGTTCACTCAGATAAGGTCAAAGGTCCCAGGCATTCTCCTGGTGATATCTCAGGGCCCATAGGGGCTTGTTTTGAGGATCTTGGTGTCACTTTACTCCTGGTGGTGAGCCCTTGCCACACAGAGCACTTTTGTTAGGCCTCTGACCTAGAAGGTTCCCAAATTGTAGGGGGGCAGTCCCACTGACTCCCTGCACCAGCTTTTTACCTGGGTGCCTTCCGTTTTGTTCTGGGCAGTGTGTTCTCCTTGTGCCACCCCAGTGTTTCCCCCAACTGGTCCTCAGGGGGGTTGAGGGCACCAACTTACCAAGCCCTGGTGTGCGCCTCGCTGGGTCTGAAGTCCTTCAGGGGCAGAGTCCAAGCAGAAGTGGGCAGTCAGCGGGTTCTTCTTTCCAGTTGTCCATGATGCCTGTCTTCAGTCCCAGTCCTGCTGTCAAGCACAGCCAAAAGAGAGCCCTCCCCTCTGCAACACCTTTTAAGTGGGGGCAAAAGTGTCCAGCAGGCCTGCACCTCTGGCCAATCCATACGTACCACATCACTTACTTGCCCATGTCCCCTCTTTCCTGCACAGTCTTCTAGGATAGCACAAAATGGTGTCATCCAGGAATAAGTGCCACATGTTCTGGGAAAGTCTCAGCCCCTACTCCCTGACATTCCTTCAAGGACCTCTCTGTCCATTTCCTGTCTCGGAATAACAACTGGCTGATTGATGCAAGGCCCTTCTCAGGCACTGGCCAGAGCAGTAATTGGCCCTAATCCTGAGTCAGAGAAAGATGACATTCCTGATGACCTATCTGTTGTACAACTATGCCTTTGTAACCTACTGCATTATTCTTTTCATACAGGTTACAGTGTACATTTGGTGTGACTCTGGACTCTGTGAACCCTAAGGGACTGCAGTTGCACCCTAGGTGATCCTTTACTATTGTCATTCAATGGAGTGTCCCTACAGTGAAAAGACCGTAAGCACACTGACCATCCCTCACATGTGTACACCCATCCCATGAGGCCTAATCCAGGACACCACCCAATGAGCATAGTTCCTTTTGCACCAAGCTACCTAAGCTCAGTTATTGGGCTGCATAAACCAGGAATCCTCCCTGTGTAGCCCTCATACAGGTGCGCACAAGTGTACACACGTGATCATGTGTAACCATTCCTGGGCCTCCTCCCCTTGCTGAGTCACTGCAGCCTGTCCTTCGCAAGGCAGCACCGGCGGTAAACATGTGTAGTCCATTTTACCATGAGTTTACTGTGGTGAGGCCCCTTATCCCCGTTGTTGTTTGCCCTGGCGATAGAGCCTCTCGCGGCCTGGGTACGAGGAGAAGGGGCGGGCAAGGGGATAGAATGGGGGCCAACTGAGCACATTATCTCGCCATATGCAGATGACATACTGATCTATCTCAGAGATGGAACGAGTGATCTCCCTTGGGCCCTGGAGGTCCTAGAGGACTTCGGAGAGGTATCAGGATTGCGTCTCAAACGCAGCAAAACATATGTGTTTCCCTTGACGCCTGGTTACGGATGCCCTGCAGTATGCCCAATGGACTTGAAATGGGCCCCACAGACCTTTAGGTACCTGGGGATTCAAATATTCCACGAATTGGGAGACCTAAGAGAGGGTAACCTTGGCAAAGCGCTCCGATCCTTGCAGTCCTCAGTGGAGTTTTGGCGCTCTCTGAAATTGCCAGTGATGGCCAGAGTGGCACTGTCCAAGATGACCATGCGTCCCCGACTTCTCTACTATTTTGCCAACTTGCCACTGCTGATCCCCCAGGCATGGTTCCGCGACCTGAATGCGTTGCTCAGAGAACTGATATGGGATGATGGACATAGACGAACTACACTCACGACTATCTGTAGGCCGCCCTGCATGGGAGGACTGGGAGCCCCTGACTTTGAGGCATACTACTTGGCATCCCAGCTACAGTGGGTGTCCGGCTGGCTGGCGGGTAGGGGCTGCCTGCATTTATGTACTGCCCAGGGGGTGACGGACACAGCATGGATTGCGGCATGCATGGCAAACAGGAAAATAGCCCCCCCTGGGAATAATATAATGATAAAAGTTGCGATGGCATGCTGGAAAAGATGCACGAAAAGGGTGGGAGTGGGCCAGCCATACTCTCCAGCTTTGCCACTGTCGGTGCTTGCCCTGGAATCGGGGGGAAGAGATCGGGAAATATGGGGCTTGGCCCTTGGTCGACTGCTGGAATAGAAACAGTGGGTGGGCTCTTCGAGGAGGGTGTACTGAAGGGTTTTGCTGACCTAACGGAAGGGGGTGTTCCCCGGGGTCAATTTTTGCTCTATGGGAAGCTAGTACACACTCTTAAAGTTCACTGGCGCTGCCCACGGGGTCCTGCACCTACTGCTGACATCAGGGGAGGAACCACATCTGGTCGCCAAAATATACCGGGCCCAGGTCGAGGCAGCTTTAGACCCTTTACCGTCTTTGAGAGGTCGGTGGGAGAACACGATTGGGCGGGAACTGTCTGACTCAGGGTGGAATAAAATACTGGCTTATCCCCGGGTGATTTCGCGTAACACGTGGTTAAGATACATCCAATACAATTATCTACATAGGAAGTACCTCACGCCCCACAGACTGTTCCATATATACGGGGGCCCCCAGGACATGCCCGAGATGCGGAGGAAGAAAGGCGGATTTCGATCACATGGTGTGGGGATGTCAGGTGATCCAATCTGGTTGGAGGAAAGTACTGCCCATTCTATCTGAACTATTTGGGACGGAGTTGCGACTCACCCCGAGCTGTGCTTACTGGGTCTCAGACCGGTTGGGTTATGCGGAAAGGTGGGGGGACGTTTCCTGGACCTATCCCTGGCCCTTTACAAGAGACTAATCTCGAAGGGCTGGAAGGCCTCAGGCCATCCTATGCTAACTGACTGGAAAAGTGATATTTCAGCATGGTCCAGGGCTGAACTACAGGTCCTAAAAGCAGAAGAAGCCAAGGGCATCTGCCAGGTTCCCATTACCCGGGGATGGGAAGACTTAGTGACAAGTTGGGAGGGTATACTCAAGAGATTAACAAACCCCGTAGGAACAACAGGCGAAGTCTAGCCCACAGTAGGAAACGGACCAAGTGGGGAAAACTCACAAATAGGCGCCCAGAGTTGGTCCAAATCACAAATAGACCACGCCGTGAGTAGCAATACGAAGACATTCGATCCACTAGCTCCCACTCCACCATTAGAAACAGCGAAAGGCGTGAGTGATCTGTCATCCCCTCTTCATGCTGGTGCGCCCTGGGCTGGCCCCCTCCCCCAAAGTTGCTATGTTATCGTGCCTTAAATCTCAACAACTACAAGTTCCACCCACACAAAGCCGTAAAGTTGACCTCTAGTGGTCTTTGTTTCCCCTCCTCTTTTCCCTTTTTTTACTCGTTCCAATATCAACGCCCATTTAACCTTACACCCCCTTTTTTTTTTTTTTTTCTCCTTTCCCTCCCCCTTCTCCCCCCCAAGTTATAGCTTAGAATGGACTTAAGCGCATTTTTCGGTTATTAATTGCACAACAATAGTGTAATGAAACAAGGAACGCATTATAGCATGTAAAAGAGCAAGCACAGTTTATTCAAACTAGAAGCAAACATGTCAACAGCATGAAAGCAATAAACAGTGAACCAAAAGTAATGTATAGTACAAATGTGAATTGTTAAAAGGACATGTATAATAAATACAAGATAATACCATGAGCAGTCATGCAAATGTATAACAACAAAATGCTAATAAAATATATTTAAAAAAAAAAAAGAGTTTACTGTGGCGAGTCCTATGAGGCTCCCTCACAGTAAAAGGTCAAAATCCAGGAGATCCAAGAGAAAAAATCAGGGTGGACCAGAGATTGAGAACTGTTCTCTCACAGCATATTTGAGTTACAAGAAAGTCCCCAGTATAGTGCACCATCTGTGCCTAGGGCCTCGTGGTAGCGGTCAGACCGCCGCCAAAGTTGCGGTCCGACCTCCAGATTACGGTGCCCACCAAACTCATAATGAGGCCCTTAATCTTTGAAAAATGTTATGCTTTTGTATGTTGAAACTTTGCCATTTTGGTCTTGTTTTACTCAGATAAACATTAGTTATTTTTCTAAACTGATGTGGAGTACTTTGTGGTCTTTTCACTATTAGTGTGTATGTGTACAAATACTTTGTAGATTGCCTCTGAAATAAGCCTGACTGCTCATGCCAAGCTACCAAGTGGATGAGCAGGGGTTATCTTTGCTGTGTGACTCCCTTACCCTGACTAGAGTGAGGGTCTCTACTTGGACAGGGTGCAAAACACTGCCAACTAGAAACCCCATTTCTCAAATATTGTAAATATGTAAGTCATAAATGTCCTGCCATTACTGGAATAGTACTTGTTATCATGTCAGTGAAGAACCAAAATGACATATACTAACACATCAGGGCATGAAATGTGTCAGGTTGTGGAAGAAGGGACACAAGTGTAAGCACTATAACTGGACATAGGAGACACACCAAATCACCAAAACCAATCATAGGGTGCAGCACAATCATGCTCAGACGGATTAGGGGAGATGTGGTGAACTTTACTCCAGCTTGTGCATCTGTAGTTAAAGATTTACAGCAAAAAAACAACAACAAGGAGGGGCAAAAGTGGGAGATTCGGAGGGAGTACTCCTGGTCCCGTGTGTAAAGCTCCGGGGACTTTCATCAGGCGTAGGTGGTCCAGTACCTTTGGCTCCACGTTAAACCAGAGAGGCGTTTTAAGCCTGAAGTCTCCCTGATGAGGCCCTACCTTTAAATATTTGGAGGGTTTGTGGATTTCCGTATGATGGAAGTCCTAATTGCTTAAAGGATTAGGTATGTACTATGGTCCTGAAGAATCGCATTAAGATCATTTATTGACTAAAAAAAAGGCGAGAAACATGTTGACCTATGATATTGAGTAACACAGGGGACCCTGTGGTTACCTCTTTTTACTACTCTCGATCACGAGATTTAGTAACTGTACTACTTTTTATATGGGGAGTGTAGACATTAATCTACTATATCCCTACGTATCGTTTTTAATCATGTCAGAGGTTTTCAGTATTAGAATAAATTTATAGATCTGTTACCTCTAGTAATTTTTAACTATACCAACACCGATCGTTCACGATTTTTGACCGGTTGTACATCACTTCTAAAAGATCTCCGGCAAAGAGCACCCATGTGGGGCCCGTCAGGCATTGCAGTGCCGGCCTGACGTGGAGCTCGGCCCTATGATGAAGCATGTCACCGGAAGGTGAGTGAGGGCCCTCGCTTCAACCATTTTTGGTTTCCATTGAATTCAGAACCATTAAGTGTGAAAGAAACCTTCTGCCTTTTTTGGAACCGTGTGTACACCCTTTTTTCGATTTAAAGATTTACAGCACCTGCACTCCAGTTACACTTACCATGGAGTTCCACTCTCGTCCTAGAGCACTTAGGAACTAGGAGTGGCCATGCTCCTCTCTGGGCCCTCTCCAGTAGTCTCCCCGGCTAAAAACAACCGATAATGCCTCTTGGTCCATCATCCATGAAAAGGAGGGGAGGTGCACTTTAAGGTCACATTGTACCCTATTGAGTTCCCCTTGTGTTCAGGATTTAACAAAGCTGCCCACAAACACTGGAGACACTGTAACTTTGGTCTCTTCACAATGAGCCAGGCCGCCTGTGAAGGAGCGCAGGCCAGATAGCAGTCCCTGCTTGCCAGCCCCACTGTACCTGATGGAGAGAGGCGATCTCCGTGATCCCTACAAGTCATTTCCTCCACACATTGGCTCCACTGCAGGGCACACAACATCTCCTTCCTCGTGGTTCCTGCGGTAAGTAGCCCGATGTGTCCTCGCTGAGTAGCCTGGACATGCCAAACACATGACGTCAGCGGACTTCCTCTGCTCCGCTCTCACCCCTTTGTGAGGGCTTTCCTTATGTGTGTGGTGGCTCTCTCTTGATGGAGAGATGGTTCATGACAATGGGGGAAAGACTATTGGTACAAGAAAAGTCATCCTTCTTTAAGAACGGGGGACACAATGGGCGCTCAACATCTGCTTTCCACTGAGCTATGCTTTTCAGCAGTGCTCCCCATGCTCTGGGGAATTAAGGTGCTCACTATGCACTTAGGGACAGAATGGATGTGAATATATAGAGTGCCCACCAGGTGCTAGATGTATGCCCAGGAAATGAGGCTGATAAAGGTGCTCACTATGTGCTCTGAGTGCAGGGGCCACAACCAAGGCTCTCCACACAGGGAGGAATCACAAGGTCGGCAGCAGTAGGTCAGCACCATAAAGGCAATTGAGGGCGGTTCCTCCTGGCAGGTCAGCTGTGCCTAGGTAGTCCAGAGTCAGGGAGCAGGCTGACAGAAGGGCAGCATCAGAAAAGCAATCCAGTGAGTCCTTTATGTCACCCTACAGCAGCAGGTAGCAGGGCAACGCCAGAAGAGCAGTCGAGATGAGTCCTTTTGTGCAGCTCAGCAGTCCTTCAGGTAGAGGTTCAGTCCCAGTTCCCAAAAGTGCTCTTAAACCATGGGGTCAGAGCCCCTGTATTTACACCAAAAAAATGTCTTTGCAAAAAGGGAGTACTTCAAAGGAACCCTTTCAAGTGAAACACATCCCCCTTTTAACACAGCCTTGTCTCCAGACATTAGTAGGGGATAATAAGCCTAGTGTGTGAAGGTAGGATACAGTCTATTAACATGTAAGGTGTGAACAACCCAACCTCTCCCCAGCCCAGGATGACTTTAAGTACATAGATGCCTCTTCTGTCACACCCAGCCCTTCCTGTGTTGTGGATGTCAAGAAAGTATGCACTGAGTGGAGCTGTCAATCAGCCCTAGATGTGTATTGGAGTCATGCTGCAAAGGACTTTGGGCCATATATAAGAAAAAGTGGTGCATCAGCTCTGATGAGCCACTTTTTCTATGACCCACTACCGACACCTAATGACACCATGGTTGCGCTGTGTGGCAAAAGTTTATAAAGTGGCACAATACAAGCATAGCTCAAAATTTTAAATATGGTGTGGGGAAAATGCCACCTTAATGCCACATTTGCATCAGAAAATGATGAAGATATGGCGCAAGGTGGTGTAAATGGTTTTAAAAAAATGCCCCTTAAAATTATAAGCACAGAGAAATGTCCACTTTCTAAAAGTCTCCTTTCTAAAATAGTAATATAAATTCCACCTACACCAGTAAGCAGGATTTCTCACTACCATTTCTACTTTGACATATATTAGGTAATTTCCAATGCAAACCAATGAGAAGAGCAGGCCTCACAGTAGTGAAAAATGAAATAGGCTGTTTGTCCCTGCTAGGACATGAAACATATAAAAGTACACGTCCTACCTTTTACATGCACAGCACCCTGAGAAACTAGTACTGGTTGGAATGATGTACATTTTTGTACAAAGACCACTTGAGGAACTGAACAGAGCTTCCGAACACAGTACAGTGCAAGAACACACATGGCTTCATTAGTTTAATTGTTTCAATAATGTATATAGTAGGGGTGGGTGCAACGTGGCAGTTGTTGGAGATTTCGCTCCAAGCTCCATGTGGAGCGCAGAGTGGCAAAACTCCACAGACTCTACCAGCAGAGCAGAGTTTACTACCCACTCCTAAAAAAATATATATGCAGTGTACTTGTTTTGGAAAAATAAGTTTTAAACAATTCTCAAAATTGTTAATATCAAATATTAAAAAGTATTTTGTGCAGAAAACTAACCCTTGCTTGTGTTTTTTTTGTTTCATGAGGTATGAACATAGATTTGCTCCAATCTTTTTAAATTGCATACAGTCAATGATCTTTCATTCCACTTGGCCCTATTCACAATTGCAAATGTTCACATGGATTTGCTCATGTGTAAATTTGCCTTACATTTTTCACTCTTCAACATTTCTGAGTGTAAAGTTGCTCCTAGGTGAAGACATATATGTGGACATGTGGACGTTTAGACTTGCATGTTTCTATTCCTCAGTTCAATGTGTGCAGTCAAAATGAATGTAATATGATGGTAAGGTTCTTCTGGTAACTAAATTACCACATTGTAGGCTTTGAACACTTGTCAGAGACCATCAGAACCGAGCTAGCGCCCTCTGCATGGAAGGAAGTAGTAGAATTAGAATACCTGAGCCAAATGACACACATCTGACACTCATTTCTTTCTAACAAAATAATTATAGTCCACACATAAGCCCTATTTTTACCTCCTTGTCTTTCTGATGCTGCAGCTACAACATTCTTCTGCAACATTGACCATCATTTTAAAGAGGAAAATAAACTTCATTGAAGAAGAGACATCCTGTGTAGTTACATTTCTGATGATTTACATTTATTTGAAACTCACAGGTGATATGTATATTGTCACCCAATCCTATTTGCATCGAGGTCAATATAGATTTCTTCATTAGGATATATTTTGTCTGATAAAATTGCCATTAGACTGTACTTTGTGGGGAAAACATTATAACATATCTGTGATGCCTTGTCTTAACATGCAGGAGAGAAATATTTGTGGTGCTTAAACTTCGTATTTAAACCATCAAAATATAATTTTCATGTATGTTTTAGGATGACATACTCCCCTATTTGTATCTCTCTTCAGTCAATTTTTGTCATACAATAGCCTGTGGATCCCAATTTGAAAACATCAGCACCTATGATAAGCGACAGGTTGGTCAAGTCCCAGGGGCATGTTAAAAATCATTGGGCACTTCTCTTAGGGCTTATTGATGCCCCAGGGACCACCACCTCCCCACGGCTTACATTACATAGATTGCAGGCAGCTACCTGCGCCCCAGGTATCACCACCTCCTTGGGGAAAAATGTCTTATTTATATAAGGGAGGGTCCTGTTGACTCCCATACACCTTGAGGACGACCCCCCCAGGGAAAAATGCCTTATTTATATAAGGGGGGTCCTGGAACCCCCGTGCCCCGGAGATGCCACCTCCCCAGGGCTGTTCAGATCATATGCAGGGTGTGTGTGCCCCCCTTCGCAGCCCCGGGGAGCACCTCCTTCCCTCAGCTGAATTGTAGAATGAAGGGGGTCCCTTACAGGACTGTTTAATGTTAGAGGGAGGCTGCGTAGGCCCTCTAAAGGAGACAATAATGGCCGTGGGGCAGCTCCTGCTATGTACCAGGGTACCCACCCCTGGGACATAGCTGTTTGGTTTGACTTGGTGGGAGCTTTGATAGCTCCCACCAATTCAGAGCGCACACTCCACTCCCAGCAAGCAACATCTGTCAAACAGCTCTTGCATGCTGGGAGTGGAGGTTTCCTTTGTTTCAGATGGAAACAGAGAAAACAATTGTTCTCACAGGCAGGGAGCTGCATGTTTAGCAGCTCCCTGTCTTTGACAGCAAGGCTGGCTCCTGCAGGCCTGAGACTCCCTCCCTGGTCCCACTGCACACGGGGAACCCTGTGGGGTACCCCACAAAATTGGCTAGGGAGGGGGCTGCTTGGCCTCCCACCCCCAAAAAATATATATTAAGGCAAGACTCTGGCGGATACGGTCCCTGGGGCCAAGATCAGCCCAAAGAGGGGAAACACATGTACCCCAATTGAATTGTAGTGGCTCCTAGGGCTGAAATCTAGTGGATGTGGTCTCCTTCCCCCACACTGGCTATTAACCCAATGAGGTAGCACTTAGCAACTAATCAGTAGAAAGTGCTCTAGTTGGATAAACATTTTGTGTAAAACTGTGGACTCTTGTTGGATAAATGAGCAAGTGAGCTTCCTTACAAATATAAACGTAGCAGTTGCCCCAGTTGAAGCGCCACTTCTAGAAAGAACAAATGATCTTCACTCCTGGGCTTGGCAAAGGCAAATCAAGTGTGTTTACTCCATGATTCCATATTGAAAAATGATCTGAAATCCTTCATGGAGGTGAATGCATCTTTCATCTATTGGTGTGTAATCAGATACTCTCACACCCACTGGCACACCCAGACAGACACTCTCATACCCCGAGCCATGCTGTCACACCTATTCTCACACCCAGATGGACAGGCCCTGTGGCTAATTCCTGCTTCGCCATGCCTTTGGGGTTGGGTAGTTAGGGCCCTGCAGCCAACCTCTGCCACATTACCATAGGCTGCAAGTTATAGTTACTTTAGGTCATGAGTTATAGTTACTATAATGTCCCTGAAAGCTTTGTTCTTTTCTTCAGTGAATATATATATTCATCCATGTGGCCAATTACCATGTGCTGCGACCAACCCTTTTTAACAATCAAACCCTACACTGCACACAGCCTTTTGCCAAGCAGAGTGGTAATTGGCAGCATCAGGTAACTGGTCCACCTCTCCAGACTGTTTTTGGCCCTGGACACCACATCTCCTAGGGTCCAGCCTAAATATTAACTTATATTAACTTATTTTGGTGGGAGGAAGGTTGCATGCCCCCCTCCCCAGAGCCAATCTCAGCCAAGGGGACCCTATCCCTTGGGTCCCAGCATAATTATAACATTTATTTTGGGGAGGAGTCATCATGACTCCCCTTCCCTAGCTGCTCATGGCCAAGCCCCCCCCACACCTGGCCTAATTATTTATTATGTTTTTTGGTGCAAGGTGCCACATGGCCTCTTTCCACACAAACCCCATTCCCCAGGGCCTGGCCTACAGCAGGGCCCTGTGGCCAACCCTTGCATCAAGCCAACCCCATGGTGTGCACAGCCTTCATCCATGCACACCACGGGTTGGCTGCAGGGTCTGGCCTGCAGCCAGGCCCGAGCGGGCCAACCCCTATAACCACCCAACCTCGTACTGCGCATGGCCTTCAGTTGTGCACTTCGAGGGGTGGCCCTGCGGCCATCCCCTGATAACCACTGAAACCAGCACTGTGCATGGCCTTTGGCCGTGTGCAGTGGGGGATGGTCACAGGGCTGGTGGCCAGGACCTGCAGCCAACTCATAAACCAACTCCGCACCATTCACAGCCAAGTAGTCTGTTTCTCTTTGTGTGAGAATAGGTGTAAACAAATGTCTCTGGGTGAGAGAGTATATGTCTGGGTGTGAAAGTGGGTGCATAAAGGTCTGAGTGGTTTTGTGAGTGGGTGCATGAGGGTCTGAGTTGGTCTATGAGTGGATGCGTCAGTGTCTGAGTGGGTCTGTGAGTGGATGCATGAGTGTCTTATCAGTCTGTGAGTGGGTGCATGATGGTCTGAGTGGGTCTGTGAGTGGGTATGTCAGTGTCTGAGTGGGTCTGTGAGTGGCTGAGTGAGGGTCTGAGTGGGTCTGTGAGTGGGTGCATGAGGGTCTGAGTGGGTATGTAAGTGGGTGCATAAGTGTCTGAGTGTCTGTGAATGTGTGGGTCAGGGTCTGAGTGGTTCTGTGAGAGGGTGCATTAGTTCCCGAGTCGGTGTTGCAGTGTCTGACTGGGTCTTTGAGTGTGTTCATGAGGGTCTGAGTGGGTCTGTGAGTGGGTGCGTGAGTGTTTGAGTGGGTGTGTGACTGGGAGCATGAGGGTCCGAGTGAATCTGAGAGTTGGGTGCATGAGAGTCTGAGGGGGTTTGTAAGTTGGTGCATGAGGGTCTGAGCGGGTTTGTGAGTGGGTGCATGAGTGTCTGAGTGGGTCTGTGAGTGGGTACATCAGTATCTGAGTGGGTATGTGAGTGGCTGTGTCAGTGTCTGAGTGGGTCTGTGAGTGGGTGCATGAGGGTCTGAGTGAGTTTGTGAATGGGTGAATCAATGTCTGAGTGGTTCTGTGAGTAGGTGTGTGAGTCTCTGAGTGGATTTGTGAATGGGTGCATGAGTGTCTGAGTATGTCTGTGATTGGGTTCATGAGTGTCTGAGTGGGTCTGTGAGGGTGGCATGAGTGCCTGAGTAGGACTGTAAGTAGGTAGATGAGGGTCTGAGTGGGTCTATGAGTGGGTGCATCAGTGTCTGAATAGATCTGTGAGTGGGTGCACCAGTGCCTGAATGAATCTGTGAGTTTGTACATGAGGGTCAGAGTAGTTTTGTGAGTGGGTGCATGAGAGTCTGAGTGTGTTTGGGAGGGTCTGAGTGGGTCTGTGAGTGGGTGTGTGAAGGTCTGAGTAGGTCTGTGAGAGGGTGCATGAGTGGCTGAGTGGGTCTGTCAGTGGGTGTGACAGTGTCTGAATGGGTCTTTGAGTGGGTGCATGAGGGCCTGAGTGGGTTTGTGAGTTGGTGCATGAGTGTCTGAGTGGGTCTGCAAGTGGGTATGAGATGATCTGCATGGGTCTGTGAGTGGGTGCATGCAGGTCTGAGTGGGTTTATGAGTGGGTGCATGAGTGTCAGAGTGGGTCTGTGAGTGGATGAGTAAGGGCTTTAGTGGGTCTGTGAGTGGATGCATCAGTGTCTGAATTAGTCGGTGAGTGGATGCATCGGTGTCTGATTGGATCTGTGAGTGGGTGCATGAGGGTCAGAGTGGGTTTGTGAGTAGGTGCATGAGTGTCTGAGTGGGTCTGTGAGTAAGTGTGTGATGGTATGAGTGGTTCTGTGAGTGGGCGCGTCAGTGTCTGCGTGGGTCTGTGAGTGAGTGCTTCAGTGGCTGAGTGGGTGCATGAGTGTCTGAGTGGGTGTTTGATTGGGCGCGTTAGTGTCTGTGTGCATGTCTGAGTGAATGAATTAGTGTATGAATGAGTCTGTGACTTTTTTTGCTTATTTGTAATTAACCCCTTCGCTGCCAGGCCTTTTCCCCCTCCTGTGCCGAACCTTTTTTTGGCTGTTTGGGACAGTTTGCGCTTAGGCCCTCATAACTTTTTGTTCACATAAGCTAACCACGCCAAATTTGCGTTCTTTTTTTCCAACATCGTAGGGATTCTAGAGGTACCCAGACTTTGTGGGGTCCCCAGAAGGAGGTCAAGAAATTTGCCAAAATACAGTGAAAATTTTGTTTTGGGAAAAAGGGGCTGCAGAAGAAGGCTTGTGTTTTTTCCCCTGAAAATGGCATCAACAAAGGGTTTGCAGTGCTAAAATCACCAGCTTTCCAGCTTTCAGGAACAGGCAGACTTGAATCAGAAAACCCAATTTTTCAACACAATTTTGGCATTTTACTGGGACATACTTCATTTTTACGATTTTTTGTGCTTTCAGCCTCCTTCCAGTCAGTGACAGAAATGAGCGTGAAACCAATGCTGGATCCCAGAAACCTAAACATTTCTGAAAGTAGACAAAATTCTGAATTCAGCAAGGGGTAATTTGTGTAGATACTACAAAGGTTTCCTACAGAAAATAACAACTGAAAAAAAATATTGAAATTGAGTTAAAAAAACAGCAATTTTTCTCTACTTTTTACTCTGTAACTTTTCCCTGCAATGTTAGATTTTTTAAAGCAATATACCGTTAGGTCTGCTGGACTCTTCTGGTTGCGGGGATATATAGGGCTTGTATGTTCATCAAGAACCCTAGGTACCCAGAGCCAATAAATGAGCTGCACCCTGCAGTGGGTTTTCATTCTATACCGGGTATACAGCAATTAATTTGCTGAAATATAAAGAGTGAAAAATAGCTATCAAGAAAACCTTTGTATTTCCAAAATGGGCACAAGATAAGGTGTTGAGGAGCAGTGGTTATTTGCACATCTCTGAATTACAGGGTGCCCATACTAGCATGTGAATTACAGGGCATTTCTCAAATAGACGTCTTTTTTACACATTCTATTAAATTTGTGAGGGTAGACCTAGCGCCCGCGACAGGAAATGCCCCAAAACACAACGTGGACACATCCCTTTTTTTGACAGAAAACAGAGGGTTTTTTTGCAAAGTGCCTACCTGTAGATTTTGGCCTCTAGCTCAGCCGGCACTTAGGGAAACCTACCAAACCTGTGCATTTTTGAAAACTAGAGACATAGGGGAATCCAAGATGGGGTGACTTGTGGGGCTTTGACTAGGTTCTGTTACCCAGAATCGTCTGCAAACCTCAAAATGTGGCTAAAAAAACACATTTTCCTCACATTTCGGTGACAGACAGTACTGGAATCTGAGAGGAGCCACAAATTTCCTTCCACCCAGCGTTCCCCCATGTCTCCCGATAAAAATGATACCTCACTTGTGTGGGTAGCCCTAGCGCCCGCAGCAGGAAATGCCCTAAAACACAACGTGGACACATCCCTTTTTTTGACAGAAAACAGAGGTGTTTTTAGCAAAGTGCCTACCTGTAGATTTTGGCCTCTAGCTCATCCGGCACCTAGGGAAACCTACCACACCTGTGCATTTTTGAAAATTAGAGACCTAGGGAATCCAAGATGGGGTGACTTGTGGGGCTCTGACCAGGTTCTGTTACCCAGAATCCTTTGCAAACCTCAAAATGTGGCTAAAAAAACACATTTTCCTCACATTTTGGTGACAGAAAGTTCTGGAATCTGAGAGGAGCCACAAATTTCCTTCCACACAGCGTTCCCCCAAGTCTCCCGATAAAAATGATACCTCACTTGTGTGGGTAGGCCCAGCGTCCGCGACAGGAAATGCCCCAAAACACAACGTGGACACATCCCTTTTTTGACAGAAAACAGAGGTTTTTTTTGCAAAGTGCCTACCTGTAGATTTTGGCCTCTAGCTCAGCCGGCACCTAGAGAAACCTACCAAACCTGTGCATTTTTTAAAACAAGAGACCTAGGGGAATCCAAGAAACTATGCAAACTGCAGGACAACTACTGCCAAAACCGCAAGGATCCACAGCAAAGGAAGCAAAAACTTTGAACTAGAACAAAAAGAAGAAATAAACTGTTATAATCACAAATACAAATACTTCGCCAGTTGACAAACACCCCACCACCAAGAACTTAGAAATTGGCCCTGGTGCCTAAGTGGCTTCAGCCCCACTAGGAGGCAGATGGGCCTAAAAAAAATAGGCTTATCTGCCTCCAAGGTGGGCAGAAATGGCCATCACTAACGTGCCCCCTTTGGGGGGCGACCCTTGCCAAAGGTGCCACCGCCCCCCCATACAAAACACACACACACAGGATCCCTGGTGCCTAAGTGGATTCTGCCCCCCTTGGGGGAAGATGGGCGTAAAAAAAATGGCCAAAAGCTCTGTCCCACTTTAGGGGGCGACCCTTGCCAAGGGGGAAAACGGGGGGCACCCCCAGCACAAAAAAAAAAGGGGAACCAAAAAAATAATTCCTGCTGTATTGGTGGTTTCTGCCCTTTTTGGGGCAGATGGGCCTACAAAAATAGGCCCATCTGCCCCCAAGGGAGGCAGAGATGGCCAATATAAAATATCCCCCCTTTGGGGGGGCGACCCTTGCCCAAGGGGTGCCCCCAAACACACAAAACACACACACACCTCACAATCCCTGGCGCCTAGTGGGAAAACATGGCCTATCTAGCCCCAGGGGGGGGCGAAACATATAAAAAAAATATTGCCCCCGGGGCAGCGACCCTTGCCTAACGGGTCGCTGCCCTAAAACAAAGAAAATAATTTCCCTGGTGTCTAGTGGTTTTCGGCGCCCCTGGGGGCAGATCGGCCAAAAAATTGGCCGATCTGCCCCCAGGGGGGGCAGAAATAAGAAAAAAAATTAGCCCCCAATGGGAGCGACCCTTGCCCAAGGGGTCGCTCCCTAAAATGCATGCCCAACATTAGTTCCCTGGTGTCTAGTGGATTTCGGCCCCCCCTGGGGGCAGATCGGCCGAAAAATCGGCCGATCTGCCCCCATGGTGGGCCAAAATAAAGAACAAATTAGCCCCCAATGGGAGCGACCCTTGCCCAAGGGGTCGCTCCCAAAATATATGCAAAAAATTATATCCCTGGTGTCCAGTGGTTTTTCGGGCCGCCCTTGGGGGCAGATCGGCCGAAAAATCGGCCGATCTGCCCCCAGGGGGCCGAAAAAGGAAAATAATGCCCCCCAATGGGAGCGACCCTTGCCCAAGTGGTCGCCCCCCAAAACTAACACAAAAAGGAAATCCCTGGTGCCAAGTGGGGATTCCTGCTCCCCGATCGCGGGCGGGGACTGGATTCCTTCAGTGGAGCAGGAATCCACTGAAAACAAGCACAGGGGGAAAGGAAAAACCCTTTCCTTTCCCCCGTTTCTGTTTTCCCCCACCCCCCAAAGAGGGAAGGACTCACCTGTAGGTCCTGTTCCCTCGACGCACTGGAAGCAAATGGCTTCCAGTGCATCCCTTGGAAATATTTGATAACGTCGGCGCGCTGTGAGTGCGCTGACGTCATCGGATTGCCGAGGGGGGGGTCGGGGGTGGAAGGGGAAGGGATTCTACTTCCATCCACGACTGGGGTGTGTGGGTGGGGGGCCCATGTGCGGAGCGCTAGCTCTGCCCCCAGTTCCTGGGTGCAGGATAAGGTGATCTCGTCCAAGGCGCCGGGAACCGGTGCCTCGGACGAGATCACCTCGTCCAAGGCACAGAAGCGGTTAATCTCGATTATTCTCGATTAATCGCAAATATCATACATAGTGAAGAAAACTCATTTTAAACCCATAATTTGACCCTCAACCACCCCTATAAAACACTCCTGTGGCCAGGGTACCTCCACCCTGATCCCATATGCTACATTTTGTTTTCAGCCCCAAGGACCATTTCTCGAGAACTTAAAATGGTGGCTGCAACTTTCTGTTCAGGTTGTGGCCAGCCAATTACAGCACTTCTATTCTCGCGTGTATTTGCAAAAAATTGCATGCATTTGCAAAAATGTGCAAATATTTGCAAATTATCCGCAACCTCAGATGTACAAATGTATTTCCCCTTTAATATTTCAAACACTACTGAACAGATTTACACCGGCCACCCCCAAAGCACAATCTGTGTACTGAAAGCTAGCTTTCTGTCAAATTTGGTGTAATTCTGTCCAGTTGTTTGGGCTGTAGCCTTGTTCAAAGGTCCTATTGGAATTAACAGAGGAAATACAACTTTTTTGACACCCTTTTTCTCGGCCCCTGCTTCAGGGATCACCCCGAAACTTTCCATGCACAACAAAAATAATCAGGGCAATTTTTTTTTTATTACGTGAAGATTTGTCAAACGATGCCAAAGATATAGGCAAGTCAAAAAACACTTTTCCAATGGAAACATGGTGCTAGCTATAACTACCTACCTAGGTAATATATAAATATGTATATGTATATATATATATATATATATATATATAGTTTAATTACAATTCTTGAGTGACAGCAAAGTTTGTTTTAAATCAGTGTCTCCACATATTATATTAGAATTATTTTATTGACTACATGTCCTAGAATGTCTCATAATGTGCAGGACGGGCTCTCTATTCAATGAACATTGAAGAGGGACTCACTGACCAAGACTCTCTGAAAAAGCGCTGGTGTTTGCTGGAAGGAATAAGGAATGTGAAATATTAAAGAGGAGTGGTGTGCAGCCGTTTTTCTACAATTGATCTAATTTTGAGGGGGATTAGTCTACTCCCTACAGCTTGCATGGACAGTTGTGTGCACGGCAAAATCCGTTTGTCTATTTTGCTGTATGAGATATATATATATTTATATATCTATATATATATATATATATATCTATATATATATATATATATATATTTATTCATCTGTGTGTGGGTATAGCTATCTATATATCTAAATATATAGTACTTTGTGGAAATTTAGACCCAAAACTGTATTTGATGTACTTCTTTTCATTGTTACTTATTGCACAGGTACTTTGCACAGGATGATGATGCTGAGTCATCTAAAAGCAGAGGATAGTAGGCAATCCAAGGATAGAATCCAATCCTACACCAAGTAACTGTCTCAAGAAAAAGAGGAAGATGAGGAGCAAGAGTTGAGAAGGAAGAAAACTTGTATGCAGAGGAGGAGATTGTTGACCCACACAGAATAGTTTGAATAGAGCGCTTCATGGAGACAGGCAGGATTCTTCCTCTAAACTGAATTCTGAAGGTTGCCAGTCCCAAGGCTTTAGCTAAGCAGACTCACAATCCCACAGCCCCCAACTAACAGATACCTCTGTATAATCTCCTACAAACGTTTTCTATGAAGGTGCATCAGTGGTCTACTATAATTTACCTGAGGGAGAGAACACCCCTGGTAAGGAACATAACTCCCTCACCCACAACCACCCACATGGTAATCCTCTCTGTGATCACCAACCTGATGGCCATTGCAGACAGCCACACATGCTGGGTGTTGGGGTTGGCATGGTATAATCCTGATCTCTGGAACAATCATTTATTCTTACACCAGTCTACTATGTTGTGGGAATTTGATGGAAGCTACTTTCCATGAGAAAGCTATCTCCCTTAAACGACTCCTTCAGATTATTCACAGACAGATCTGGACCCCAGGTAACTTTGCAAAATGGTACCGATGCTTGGCAAAGATGCACAAACAACATCTGTGACGTTTGAGGCAATAAAGTGCAGAACAACTTGCCTTAGCCATGAGGACAATAGAAGCAATGAGCAAAACATGCCAATGCCATTTTTCATGTCTAACACATAGAAACAATTCTACAGAGGCACTTCAAACTAGGAGGGACACACCACCTGCCAACCTAACACATTTTCCAAAACCACTTGTTCCAACTCCACCTGCTCTACTTTTACCTGCACCACCTCAAACTGCACCATCAGCAATTAAACTGCTATCAACTCAACCACCCACAAGACAACCACACCCTCAAACAATCTTTCCTTCAATATTGGATAGACAGAGTAATTAGATATAACCCAAAATATAAATGTTGTTTTGTTAAATTTCACTATTCCATCTATAAAACATTCTTTGAAAATGTTGTTTAAAAAAACACTTTATACCTTTTGAATATTCATGTTCAAGTCACTACTTAGTATTTCCATTGTTCATTCTCTGTTTACTCTCAAAATGTATTGAATTAAATAATGCCATTGAGACATTAAAAATATCTTCAAAATAACTGAATATTTCTTTTGTATGACAAAATGAATTATCATTTTGAATAGCTCAAACACATGAATGTTTTACATTTGTATATATAATTAATAACCTCTAATTTAAATAATAACTGGGTAATAAACTGTCCTTGAGAATTGGCAAACACCAAATAAAATGAAGTCCTTTTATTAGCAGACATGCAAACGTGGAGGTGGACGCAAAGTACAAAAATACACCAGGCAATGTCAAGGGAGAGGTTAAACTGCAAAAATGTCCATTAAAAATCAAAATCAGTCTATAAAAATAATTCTATATGTATTACCAACATGTCAAAGCTCAACAGCCCAGTCCAATGACCAAAGCAATAATAAAGACATAACCCTACCCACAAATGGGTGTCAGAGTCAAGTGGGAGTAAAGGTTCCAGAACAATAATTTCTTCTGCTTTTCATCACAACAATGTTAATGGCCTCCTCCAAAGTCAAAAATTCAAGGCTGCCTGTGTCAGGATAAGACACCTCATTGGGAGAAGGAACACAGAGGGGATAGGAGGAACAGGGATGACAGAAGAAATGGACCATGAAAGAGAGGAGACAAGACATTAGATCAAGGAGGTTATGAGGCCACAAAAAGTTTGAGCTGTTCATTGGCTAACTCATGGAGTTTCACTGTGTACTGAGAAATCAATTCTTAAACCTATTTGACTGGCCTCCAGACGTACTTGATCGACATCAATTGAACATTCTCTGGTGGACTGTCTACACATGAAAGTGCTGGGGTTTCAGGGTATAATGTGCTGTTCTGAGAGGGTACTTTGGGATAGAAGATGAAGGCTGTCTAGAGGGTCAGCAGAAGGCCCCAATGATGTGGGATCATCTGGAACTAAGGAGGGTACAGGATCAGGTATAAATGGTGGTAAGCCTGATCTTTGGACATCAATGGCTGGTCATTCCTGTGCACCGGAAGAGCCTCAATATCTGCCTCCTTCTAGCTGGTGGTGTGCACATCCTCCACCACCCCAAAGTTGGTTCTTCAGCCTCAACCTACAATCTTTTGGTGACTGATGACTGATCTAGTTTGTCTCTGGTTAGGGGTACTTCTTCCTGGTCTTGTGTTGCGCGTTGTTCTGATGACAGTTAACCAGTCTGCTCTGTAGAAAGACATTTTGAATTCAAACTTTCAATTTTGCCTATCAAACATTATTTTGAAAGAATATAATATCCCTATATATAAGAATTGACCTTATGTTAGCTTTACCAAACATTTAGCAAGCCAAAGGTTATTTACAAATCTTCACAAACTTTAAATTGTCATTTTTGTTAAGGTCAAATATTAAAAGGTATTTTATGCATCATTGTGTAATTACAGTTTTTAAAGAATTTTTGCAACATCTTCAGCACATCAACTGTCTAGCAATTCCGTTTATTTTTAGAATTCAACAAAGATTTTTAAAGGACTATGTAAAACGTATGATTTTTTGTAACATTTTGGAAACATTTTAATTAACTGTGTGCATTTTGTATCTTTGTAAAACATATGGTGGCTTGAAAGAAGGCAAAGACACACAATGTCAGCATTACATAAACAAATTTTGACAAAGTGGAAATGTTACTTATCCCAAATGTTAAAAATATGTATTAAATGCCATTTTATCACAAAAAATAGCATTTGACAAGCTTTTTTATTATGTCATGAAAACATGATTAGCAAATCCGAACAAAAATCCAACTTTACTTGCATATCAGTAGCTATGTATATACATACACACCGCAGGTGAAATATGACGTGAAATGTTACAACAAAGCACAGACAAACATAACTGCACTTTACTCCGAACACGTATGTGCTCTTATGTGATTATACAAATAATACACTTATCACCTGTCTGCTGATCAAACTATTCAAGCTGAGTGCAGAGTACTGAACAGGCTACTATGAGGACCTTCCTGTTCAGTAGTACCATACATTGGGAATGAAAATATGTCTGGGAGGATGCAGCCAAATGTTTCTAGACCATAAACCAGGCCAAGGTATGATGATCTTCCTAGGACTTTTGCCATTCTTTGCCCCGTTAGGTGAAAACACCCAGTCCACTGCAGCACAATCCAGTGACCTTCCAAAATTTAGGCCTTTGCCACATAGCTTAACAGTATCAATGTGCCTGTTGTGTAGCTATGTCAGCCATATTTTAGACATGTTATTCTAGCAAACTAGGCCTGCAGGTATGTGCTTTAGTCCAATTAGATTTTTATTCAGTATCGCTTTATTTTTCTAGCAATAGCCATATTTGTGGTATTGTTTTATTTTTCTCTATCTAGCTGTTCTTTCGCCTAGGAAAGAATTACATTTTCAGCGTGACATTCATTTCACTTTGTGTTTTCCTCAAGGCTGCAGTCAGATAGTGTTGCTGGCAAAACTGGTAGGCTGTGTCTCCAACATTCACAGAAACAGACGTATTCCTACCTAGGGATTCTTTTGTAGAATGTCAAATATTTTATTCTGAAAACACTCCTTTGTCCTATACACATTAGAGGGAGATTCCAGCCAGATGACCACAACTGTATGCTGATTGCTGATTATCTCCCTACAGCCGCTTGCTTAGACTGCCAAACCCCTGGCCCATATGTGGACAGTTTCTCTCTAGACTACAGGATTCCTTACTCAAGTACGAGGGGTGATGTCCTCCCAGGGGGAATCCTGAAGTGCAGATTAAGGCTTATTATGCTGTGCTCTAACATAGGTTAGGTAGGAGAGCTATGTATCACTCCTAGTGATAGTATGGTGGGACTGTTTTTGTGTTTCACTCTCCTTGTCACAATTTTGCTTTTATTGTGTTTTATCATCCTACTTATTGCAATACATGCCATTGTATCTAAAATACAGTTAAATAAATTCCTATTGAATTATATTCTGCCTCTGGTTGCCTTTGCCTGTGGAGACTAATGCAACTGAAAGAAAGGGATGAGATCTGATCGACCACGATTCCCTTGAGGAGTCTTTCTTGTCATGAGCCCGGTTGCCACAGTAATCCCTGCTCTTTGGTAGAGATGAGGCGCTGCTAGTTAGCCAGAAAACCCGGATTAGGCCAACAGGTGTCAGTTGGTGTGGAATCGTACTTAGTACCCCACAATCAATGGGATTCTGCCACCCAAATCTAGTAGCCCTGTTAGGATAAATAGAACCTACATGACAGGCCATCATGAAAGACCCCTTCACAAATGATCTCTAATTCTTTCTCAGTGATGGGGCACTCACATCTGGTCCCTCAGAATATTTATAGCTTTGGATTTGCAAAGAAGCAACATGATGTAGTAGGATGCTGTTGTGGTTCACAATGACCACAACACATCTGATATCCTTTACCTAAATGTAATTTACTGTTTGTTGTAGTAGGCTGATATCTAGGTCCTGACTCTAGAGGGCTCCACTATGAACTCTAGTTGCTCCCCGCCCTGGGTATCTGGATGTGAGCGTAGACCATGATAAAGGACTCTATGTAAGGCCAGTCTCATTTACATGTGGTGCAACACACAACAGGCTACAAAAATATTGCAGAAAACATCTGTGGGGTATTCCAACAGTCCCTAATATGGTCTAGGCATCCGAAATTAAGGACGCCAAAAGTGCATTGAGTAATGGCTTGTTTATGTACATGTGTCTTACTTTACTGTTGGGTTAGTGTGGTTGGTTATCTACAGATTGAGAGGAAAATGGGAGAGAGATAATTCCCCACACCCCCCACAACAAATACATTTTCAGTTTCTTCAAATGGGGCTCTATTTTCAATACTGCACATCACGGCTACATGCATGCAGCAGGTGTCAGGGTAATATCCATGTATCATGGTGTAGTGATTGATGAGTATTTATAGAAAGCCATCCCCAGATGTACATGTAGTGCCAGCGTGAGAAATTGTTTTTTACAGTGAGTTCCCGGTCACCAAAGTCAATACTAACCAGGCAACATGCAAGCGGTGACTGAAGATGTAACTTTTGCACATGCTTCCAGGAAAGCTGTCTACTCATTAGGGAAGCAGGACCTGGCATTTAAGAATATACTGCACTTTGATAGAATGCCAGCATTGTATGTCGCAAACAATGTGTGCTTGAGTGGTGCAATGGCTGAAGTGCCATGTTGGTGAAGTCTTCTACCACATGAGGAAAGTGGGCAAAGGCATAAAATTCTCTAACCATGCTTTGCCTTTCTGTCTATGACTGTGGCCTGGGAAAAACATCTCTTGATGTAATCCAGTACCTTATGTAAGCATCAAGACTAGCATCACTGAATTGTATGTTGCCAGAGATGACGTACTAGAAATATTGAGTAACCATGAAATGGAGAACAACCACCATGTTGACATGAGCAGAGATAACCTGGGAACGAGATGTAGGTGAATCAAGATCCTACTCCCTGAATACAGTCATAACAAAGGACAATTCTGATGAGATGCATTATCTGGAAATTACTGCTTCCCTGGACATCCCAAAAATGATGATCTTTTGCTTGCAACTCGCCCTCTCTGCCTCGAATAATTACTCCACAAAATGAGGGACAAAGCAGCAAATTCATTCACAGACATGGTGGAGGCAGAAAAGGTTGCTTGGTGTTTTCATTAATTTCCTATGTGGTCAGGTGAGATGCAATTGCAGATGTTTCACCTGTACATTCAGGTCTGAATAATCACAATTGCTGCAAGTAGTCGAAGCCTCATTATAAAATTCAGCAGGATTAGCTTGAAGTAATACAAAAATAAAAATATATTAGATCTTGCAAAACTTAAAAAATCTTGTTATAAAATGAAACAGGATTTGTGTTAAAGATATAAAAATGCATCTTGAAAAATAGTGTTGCCTTATCTTACAATATATTTCTACAGTTATTTCATGGCTCCATTATTTTCTATAAGAGTGTGTTACAGATGTTGCCATATTTTGTGCTGGACTTACTTCAATACGAAGCTGGAGTCCATTTACTACTGTTTGTGTCCTATTTGACACTAGTAACTTTAGAAGTGCAGTTTGTGAATAACAGTGGGTTTACTCTTTGTGAGTAGGTGTTTGTCCTTCCCTGTTGGACCTGCCCCTCTCTGCATGGTCACACCCAGGCATTTTTGCCTTCACCCATCCTTTTTTCTGATTTGTTTTTGTTGGCTTAAAGATTGTGTGCACTTAACTGCTGCTAACCAGTGCTAAAGTGCTTGTGCTCCCTCCTACAAACATAATACAATTGGCTTACACCCAACATGCACATATAATTTACTTACACGTCCTAGTAAAGTGGTACTACATTTTCCAAGGCTGGAAAATTAAATGCTACTAGTGGGACTAAAGCTATTACTGTGACATCCACTTAAGTTTCCTCCTCTTTATATATGCAGTAGGTCTGCCATTGCAACCTGTGTGTGCAGTTTTAAACTGCCATTTTGATCAGGTAAAATAAACCTTTTGCAAGGCCTAAACCTTCTTTTATAAAACATATGTAGGGTAGGCCCCTAAACAACCCATAGTGCAGGTTGTGCTGTATTTAAAGTAATTGGACACGTATTCTTAAGTTTTACATGTCCTGGTAAGGAGAGCTTCGCATTTGTTTTTCACTGTCAAAAGATCTTGCTCTTCTATAGGATAACACTGGTTTGACTTGCTACTTTTAATAAGTGCTAATGTTTGATTGGGAACAGATATAAATATCATATTTTGTGTCTGAAGAACTGTAATTTAAAACCCTCTTTAATGGTTAAGTCCGATTTTAAGTCACAATTCTGAAAATTCCACTTTTTTTTATTCCTAACCATTTGATGCCTGAGATAGCCACACAATAGAGGTCTGAGTGTTAGCATGTTGGGCCATCCTGTCTTGATGAGAGGGTCAGATGTGTCACCTGTTATACTTTAGCTTCAAAGACATATCTTCAGCATACACACACAAGAGACTTCACAGTATCCTTTTGTTCCCACAGAAAGCCTCGGACCAGATCAGGGAGGCAGGAAATTGAAGACACTTTTATATGGGGAAGTGTAAGAAAGTCCTCCTTTTTCCCTGGTCACCCTCAAACATTTTGGATATATATTGGTGGTTGCTAACTCTGACTGTGCCCTGAGTTCTGCTAAGCAGTCC
Organism: Pleurodeles waltl; assembly: GCF_031143425.1. Taxonomy (NCBI): domain Eukaryota; kingdom Metazoa; phylum Chordata; class Amphibia; order Caudata; family Salamandridae; genus Pleurodeles; species Pleurodeles waltl. The sequence goes on from NC_090437.1 coordinate 1,066,148,555, forward strand.
CGGGGCTAGTGCTCTGTGTAAAATGAATTATGCAAATTAGGCCAATTATAATTGGCTATATCAACCTACATATAAGTCCCTAGTATATGGTAGGGCATGTAGGTTTAGGGGCCTCAGCGTAGGTAGTGCACCCATAGGTGCAATGCTGTGGTGTCCACTGTCATTTTAAAGGCAAGCCCGTCTTGCTGGCTGCTTTTAAGCTAAAGTTAGCCCCAAATTCAACTTTGGAATTAAAAGTCCTAAGCTACCTTATTTGTGACATATAGGTCACCCATAAGTTGCAAACTAGGTGCCCCCAGGGTTTGGTACAGTGCAACTATCAGCAGGAATTTTATAAAGTAATAAAGTAATATTTTCCATAGGAAGGAGATAAATATAGCAAGTTTAGCAACAGATTGAAAGTTATAATAAATCCATTAACTTGCCACTGATAAATATAATATAACTTATACCTGGACAGAGTTTTAGAACTCTTGTCAAAAAGCTACCAACCTTAGCCCTGTAGTGCCCTCCTCTGAGTCAGGCTGCTCTGAAGTGTGAAGTGGCCTGGGCTGAAACAAAGGAAGCATCGGGTGGGACGAGATCTTCCTCAGCAGATGGTAAAACAGGATTGGGGAGAGCAGCCAAATTGGACTTTAGAGGAGGAAGGACATTTGGGACAGCAATTGTACCTCCACCATTTCCTGCAGCCCCAGACAACCAGGTGCCCCTGACTAGATTAAGAGTGGGGTGGAAGGTGGGTGGGCTCAGCTGGATCTAAACTCTAAGATTGAATTTTTGCCATCTTGAATTTTGGAGAATGTTGCTACCTAGATTGGCTTTTTCCACACTTCTCAGGAAGTGGTCACTCAAATGGTAGTGGCCTGCACATGCTTGGACAGGAGCACCCCCTTGCTTTCCATCCCAAGAGCAAGGGTAAATTCAGTAGAGTTGCACCCGACTTCAGATCCCTACTGGAACAAGATAAGAAGAAGGACTGCCCTGCCGGACCCCTGGCCGACACCTGAATGCTGCACTCAGAAGAATTGCACCAGCTGCACAATTTGGGCTTCACCAAGAAAAGGAATTTGCCTGGTTTCTACTACTCCAATAAGGGACCCCTTGTAAGCTATAGGTAACAGAGAGCTCACCGGAGTTTCCTGCAGCAAGCCCTGCAAAAATTGAACAGCTGACCAGTGACCAGTGGTCCTTTAAGGATTTGCACCAGGTGCATTCTGGGAGTTGGAGTCCTAACTCCCAAGGAGCAACTCAGTGCTTCTGGAACCTTGGGATGAGCTATGGACACCTAACATACCTTAAGAGTACTTCTGGAATAAGATCCAGAAGTTTGGAGCAGCTTTGGAAAAAGTCTCCATAAGTCGTCATGAGTCAAGACGGCCAATGTCTACCACGACCCGACCTGAACTGCACGTTTATACCGCTGAAAAGCTCCATAGCCAAGAGTTCCAGGATTTCACCTGAGGCTTGCGGAAAGGCAATCCGACAATGTCACATCGAAATCGGCTTGCTGAGGAGGGTCGTCTGACATCAAGGAAGAAAAGCTCCAAAAACATTTATAAGTCTAAAGAGTTTGACCGAGGCTTCCCACGCAGTGTATCTGAGGAGTGCTCCATCGAGGTTTGCTTCAACGTTCAACTTGGTCCTAGATGAACATTTCCGTCCTGAAAAAGTTTCTAAGTCAGAACGTAGCAACCTTGACTGAGGCCTCCTGCAATGTGTATCCGAAGTGGGCTCCAGCAAGGTTGGCCTCAACTTCTGACTTCTTCCCGGTCAGTGAGAAGTCTACAAAATTTTGTCTAAGTGCAAAGGTAAAACTTTGACCGAGACCTCTCACATAGTATAGTCAAGCACCACGCCATCGTGGTCGGCCTCAACGTTTGACTTTGCTCTGGTAGAGTGCCACAGATGTCCAGAGTGGCACTTTTGATTTCTAAGCACTAGAAAACATTTAGGCCCTCATTCTGACATTGGCAATAAATCCCGCTTACCTCCATGGTATCACACACCTGACACTGACACACACAACACACCCACCCAACCACAGCACTATAAAACACACACTCAGATTACCCACAACCCTTTACAAACACAAAAAATAACCAAGAGATAGCCAAGCAAATCGGAGAGAAAACTACACACACACATCACAAACACCCATTCATCTGTCACTCACCCCACATCCCACACCCCAGCACATTACTCAACACCCTCTGCACAACACAAACCACACAACACCCATATCCCCACTAAAGCACCCCCGTTTCCCAGATGAGGAGTTGCGGGTCATGGTGGAGGAAATAGTCAGGGTAGAGCCACAGCTGTTTGGAGTACAGGTACAGCAAATATATATTGCCAGGAAGATGGAGCTATGGCGGAGAATCGTAGACACGGTGAACACCGTGGGATACCATCCAAGAACAAGGGACGACATCAGCAAGAGGTGGAACGACCTAAGGGGGACGGTACGTTCCTTGGCAGCAAGGCACCAGCTCGCCATCCAGAGAACTGGCGGTGGACCCCCACCTCCTCCCCCACAGCTGACAGCATGGGAGGAGGAAGTCTTGGCAATACTGCATCCTGAGGGACTCACAGGAGTGGAGGGAGGACTGGACACTGGTGAGTTAATATTTGCTACTCATCACCCCCCATACCTGCATGCCATATCACCCCCTCACCCTGACTCCCATCACTCCACTCCATCCTACACAGTGCACCAACACATGTGACAAACCCCAATGCCAAGCCTTGCATGCCATACCAATGCATGTACAGCCCTCCCAGCCCTGCATGTACACCCAACACCAAAGCATGCACAGCATGTAGATCTAACAATCCCACAATACATCACCATACACAAACAAAGGTGGTAGGGCAGCAGCGACGATAATAGGGAAGCTAGGGATGTACAAAATGTCACAGACATGAAGTATAATACATCACTTACATCCCCGCAGGTGCCCCAGCCAATCCCAGCGGCGAGGAGGTGCCACAACTATCCAATCTCCCACCAGAAGATGCTCCCAGTGATGACAGTAACTCTGGACTTCTGGATCTGGGTGAACTTCCTGGCCCATCAGGGACCACTGGTCAGTCAGCCACCCCAGCCCACTCCCACTCCACCAAAGAGCCTCCACCCTCAGTATCCAACACCACAGCACCCACCCAATGTCCCCACACCTCTGTCCCCAGGACACGTCAATTAGCAGTGTGCCCACATGTACAGGGACCCCAGTCCATACCTCACAGCCATGACAATCAGGGTCCTGGGATCAGTGGCAGTGGGCACATCATTCAGCGGACACAGGCACAGGGGTAGAGGGACACACAGAGGACAGTGGTGCTCTAGTGGGAGGACAGGCCCAGGGAACCAACTCTCCAGGAGGCACGTACTAATGTCCTGGGGGCTTACCAACAATCACAGGACTAGATGGGACAGATCTTTAACAACATGCAGGAGAACAAGCGGCTGCAGGAAGTACACCATCAGGAGATCAGGGAAGATTTGCAGGCCCTCAACACCACCATGGTCTCCATAGCAGGGGTGCTGGCTGAACTGGCCAACATAATGAGGGAACAGACAGCACACCAGCGGGCCCCTTCCACTAGCCAGTCAACTGAACAGCCCACCACATCTGCTGCAGCTAGTGGACAGGAGGCCCTGCCACAGGACTCACCAGCCACAAGCACCCCTCCCCCTGCAGAAGGTGAACCACTCCGCAAATGGTCCCTGCGAACCAGACCAGGCCAGAGACATTAGCCAAGACCAAGACCACCGAGAGGAAATGAGATCATCCTGAATGTCCCCCTTGTGTCCCACCCTGTCACCTTGTCCTCTTTGAAATGCCTTTGCTCCCCTTCCTATGGCCCGTGGACACTAGACCTGTACTACAAACAGACTGGACCAAAACCCTGGACTTACCTTTACCATCACCTAATTTCATTGCCCTTTTCTGTCTATAAATTTCACTACAATAAACACCCTTGAACACAACTTGAGTGATAGTGTTTTATGTGAAGAAAATGTGGAAATATAGAAACAGTCACATCTTGTGCAAATAACCTGAACACTGTGATAGCATACAAATAATGACCTGTAGCTATCTGTAGTCATCACATCAATACACAGTTGTTATAACACCAATATCTGTAAAATGAGAAGCCATAGGTGAGAGTCAGTTGAGATGCAAAGAAAGTGAATGCCATGCTGCTACAGCCACACTGAAACATAAATAATCAGAGGAACAGCAGTTCCACTGTCTCACCTATGTGTCATTGGAAGTATTGACGTATAACTAACGTTCTGTTGTCCACATCCTCAACCTCTGCCTCCTTAGCCTTACAGGGTGGTATGGGGGATGACTCCTGAAGGCATACACTGACATAAAGTGGGTGGGACTCAGGCTCACATATTAGCCATACACTGTGCCTCTGTAGTTGTGCCATCACATATGGGATGCTTCTATTCCTCAGGATGAAGGCGTCATGCACCGACCCAGGATACTTGGCAGTGACGTGGGAGATGCACTGGTCAGCCAGGCACACCATTTGCACATTGAGTGAGAGGAAACTCTTCTGGTTCCTGAACACGTGTTCATTGGCCCGGGAAGGGGAGAACAAATGCAGTATGTGTTCTGTCAATAGCCCCAATAATATTTGGTCTATGTCCCATTGCATAGAATCCTACCTTCACAGTGGCCAAATCTTCCACCTCGGGGAAAGCGATGTAGCTGATCATGTGTTTGATCAAGGCAGACAAAACCCTTGCCAGCACAATTGAGAACATTGGCTGCGACATTCCTTCTGCCAACCCCACTGTCCCTTGGAAAGAACCAGTTGCCAGGAAACGGGGCACTGATAGAATTTGCACAAGAGGGGGGATCCCAGTGGGATGATGGATAGCTGATATCAGATCAGGCTCCAATTGTGCACACAGCTCTGTGACTGTGGCCCTGTCCAGTCTATAGGTCTATATTATGTGCCTGTCCTCCAGTGTAGCCAAGTCCACAAGGGGTCTGTACACAGTATCTTGTCCGCTCCTCCTATTCCTCCACAGTGGTAGGTATCTAAGGGACACAAGATTGAGTAGGGTTTCACAAATGGAACCACCACCTCAGTGTACATAGAGCGTTCTAGTGATGGGACAGTGTGAAATGGCAATGTACGTTCAATTTACAGCAATGATGAAGTTGTCAATTTTCGAAATGTTGTCCACCACCAAAAAATGGTGACCACCTGTCCTGTATGTGGTAACTCCGCCGGCATTGGGCGTCATGGGGGAAGGCAGTCTTGCACCGCTGTGCTATTACTCATTTGCTAAAATGGGTCTCTATAGAGTCCAGTGACCAATGGAGATCAACGGTGGCGGCGGCGGTGACGGTGTACACCGCCATGCACGTGACCGCCATTTTCTGTCTAAAACCTCACTTGATTCCTGACTTTCCACAGGACTACACCTACACTGTGTGTGCTGCTGTAACCTGTGTCTGGATCCTGCCATGGCCCGTGTGACAGGGGAACCGGACCATGCCTTCACTTCGGAGGAGCTGGAGCGCCTGGTGGATGGGGTCCTACCCCTGTATGGGCCGCCAGACCAACAGGTGAGTACACCATGGGCACGATGCATGTGACAAGGTTGCCTGGAGATGTGTGTGCTAGCAGTATGTCAATGGGGGGTATGTCTAGAGCTAGTGTACAGGGTGGGCACCAGGTGATATGTGTACAAAAGGGGATGGAAATGGTATTTGTGGGACATATGTGTGACAGGCTGGATTGTATGTTTAATTTTGTCTTCCTGTCTGTATTACCTCTGCAGGTCAGCGCCCATCAGAAGACAGGATTATGGCATGCCATCACCAAGGATGTGTGGACCCTGGGGGTCCACAGCATGCAGAGCACCCACTGTAGGAAAAGGTGGGAGGACCTGAGATGCTGGGCCCAGACAACCGCGGAGGCCCAGCTGGGGATGGCCTCCCAACGAGGGCAGGGTGCCCGTCGGAACCTGACCCCCCGGATGGCCCGCATACTGGCAGTGGCCTACCCAGAGCTGGATGGGCACTTGATGGCAGACCAGCAGCCACAAGGTGATGAGGAAAGTGAGAGCGACAACCATTTTGTTGGCTGCCATGGGATCCTGGTGGTGGGTTTCAGTCAGTGGGTACCCTTAATGTCAGCTCAGACATTGATGTGTGGGCCAGCTCAAGGTAAATGGGTGTACAGAAAAGTCTTGTAATTTAGCTAGGTGACATTCGATGTCAGACAGGGCTTAGTGGGTCCTAGGAAGGGTGCAGTTGGTGGTGGTTGGCTCTCATCTTTCTGTGGTACATAGCCAATGAAATGCCAGTTTGATTCATAGTGCTCAATCCTGATCCCTGTGTGTGATGGTAATGTGTATGCCATCTGTGGTGTTGGTGCTGTAATTCACCCAGTGCTCCCTTTCTCTCTCCTCCCCTATTTTCTTCTGTCATCCTGTCCATGTGTGCATTAGCATCATCTGGCAGAGGAGCAGGGGCACCGGCAAATGATGGAGCTGCATCCCACAGGACCCAGGAAGCAGAGTCCACCGACGCCGAGGGGACCAGTGGGATGGAGGGTGAGGGGAGCACCATGGAGGAGACAGGAGGTGACAACACTGACTCTGATTCCTCCTCCAATGGTAGCTTCCTGGTGATGTCAGACACCTCTTTGACCACCCCAGCTACAGGTACAGCCACCATTCCCCTACCAGCACGGCCCTCCTAGTAGCCCCCCAAAAAGTTGTCAGTGCCCGCTCACCCAGGCGGGTGGGCATCTCCTTCCCCCGAGGCACCTCATGCCTTGTCCCAGTGAGCCCTGCTGCCCTCAGTGAGGAGGCTATTGACCTCCTGAGATCCATCTCTGTAGGGCTGTCAACCATTGTGAATGCCACCCAGGGGTTGGCATCCCAGATGCAGCAATGCAATGCATACCTGGAGGGCATCCACAGTGGGTTGACCGAGCTACAGAGATCATTTCACACTCTGGCCTCCTCTCTGATGGCATCCAGTGTCCCTGTTCCTACCGTCCCCCCTCCAACTACCACTTCCCAGACCCATTCTTCTTAACACCAACCCATCTCATGCACACATACAGACAAGCATGCACAAAAACCCCAAACAAGAGTAGCACAGTCAAACACAGGCAGCACACTTCAGGCCACAAGAACTCACACCAACAACAGACAGTTGCACACATAACAACATCTACTGCATCCGCTGTCTCCCCATCCTCCTCCTCCCTCACAGTCACATCCACACTCACATCTGCATGCACTCCATCAACAGCCACCACCATGATCACCTCATCAAGCAGCACACGCACCTCACTTGCAGACACTTCCACAACATCCATCCACGCGTCCCCTTTGTCCTCTCCCACCCTGTCTGCCCCCTCCTAAGAGACACAAACACACACACTCAGACTCCCCACTGCTCATGCACCTGCACTCAAGTCCATCAGATGTACACCTCCGACAAGCACTCCCTTATCTTCCACTCCCATCCCTCCTCCCACATCCCACCCCAACAGCCCTAAGAGGCTTTTCCTTACCCATATTGTCCTCTTCCCCCCCATCCACACCGCATGTCCTGCCCATTAGAGCAAGGTCCCAACGACCCAGCATATCACCTCAACCAAACAGTCTGCCACTGCTCCCATCAAATCCTCAGCTACTGGCACAAAGGTGCCCCAGAGTGTGACAGCTGCCACTCCAACTGTGTGCACACCTCCACCTCAAAAAGGGAGAACTAGGGTGGTGAAAACCAAGGAACATGGGACAGGGACAGTGGAGGTACCTCCTAGTCGTGGAGGCAAAAAAGGGAAGGATCCCACTCCACCACCCAAGAAAGGGAAGAACCCCACTCCACCATCCAAGAAAGGGAAGGATCCCAGTCCACCATCCAAAAAAGGGAAGGATCCCACTTCACCAGCAAAGAGAGGCAAGAGCCCCCCTCCACCATCAGTGGGCAAGGAGCCCTCACCTCCAGCAGAGGGAATGTAGGCCACCCTCCAGAGACAACTGGACAAGGAGCCCCCTCCTGAACCAGTGGGCATGTTCCCCACTTTAGAGACTGTGGCCTTATACTCCCCACCAGGGACAAATGGACAAGGATCCCCCTCCAGAACCAGTGGGCATGTTCCTCATTTCAGAGACTGTGGCCTTACACTCCCCACCAGGGACAATTGGGCAAGGAGCCCCCTCCAGAACCAGTGGACATGTTCCCCACTTCAGAGACTGTGGCCTTACACTCCCCACCAGGGACAATTGGGCAAGAAGCCCCCTCCAGAACCAGTGGGCATGTTACCCAATTCAGTTGAGGTGCCCCCGACCCCCACCCAGTTCCCCTGAGGTGCCTGCCCATTTCCAACATGATGCCCCTGCACAGTGGAGTCCGGATACTGTCATGAATCAAGTTGGGGCTTGGACTGTGCCCTGGAGCCATGTGGGCATTTTTTACTTTGGCTGGCCATTGGCCATTTCTAGAGATTGACACATGTTTTTGTTACCGCATGGACAATATGGTGGTTGTTGTGAAGTACTGGGTTTTTCAGAACCCAGTGGTGCCAGGGAACACACCCTTAGACTTCGAGTCCTTCCTGTTTCAGACTACAGAAACACAGAGTCTTCTTGGTGAAGTCAAAGATCTTGTTTATTGGCTGCAGCCAGTAACAGGTATCCTAGAAGTACAACACAGTGTATATTCTCAGGAGACTGCTGCCCTTGCAAAGCTAACCTTCTCTTTTATACAAAATATTATGCTTTAGGCAAACATTCCTTATTTTACAGTTGACCATTCACATATTTTCACTACAAAGACATAGCAGGGTTATGATGACAAGCCCATATTTCAGTTTGTCCAGCCCTCAATCAATTACCCGGCAAGGCTCAGTACTTTCATCAGATATCAACGGACCCCCAATATAAACAGGCACCTCCTCCTTGTAAAGCAAGTCATAAAGAAAGAAACAGGGACAGGTGCGTGTAAGATTAGGCATGGTTTGTGTGTGATGAAAGGTTTTATGATGTGATGTGCCTTGATACTAATCTCATTCGGCCACTGGGAAAGAAACTGGCCGAACAGGTTTGGCTTCAGGCAGTGGAGTCAGCTTGCCCAGGTCACAGAGGAGTCAGCAAAGATGTACGTGTCCTTCAGACTCGTTTTCAGCATTAGTCATTGGCCTATGTGAGGGCAGTCACAAAATGGCTGTCGTTTAAATGGAACCTGAGGGTTCAGGACGGAAACTCTGATATTCGGGTGATTTCATCACCTGAATATGAATACAATGCTTGTGCATACTATTCTAACCATTCTCGGTCTGCTGATACCAAAATCGTTGTGATACGACGATGTTTATAACACGGGTCCAGAATTTTCAGTACCACAGTTGGCATCATATTACAGTATCAGTTACAGCTCAATGTGGTCCTTGTTTTAGTTACACGTGGGTCCTGTGACATTGGTTTTACTCAGCAGCTGGTTGTGTGTATTGTGTGTGTGTAAATGGTGGGTGTTGTACATGTGTGTGTCACTCTCCTTTCCTTCCCTCCCTCCCTCCCTTGTGTGCGAGGCAGCTGTACTCACTGTCATCGTCTTCATCAGCGTTTGTGTTCCTGGTGGACCATGGCGTAGAAGAGTATCGGGAAGACTTAAAGTTATGCTTCCATGGCGGCTGAGGTCTTCTCTGTTTCTCTGGTGGTGAGTTTTTCGTTGTCTGTGCAGTGTTTCTGCCAGGCTTTTGATGGCGTTGGTACCTCCCCAGAAATCGTGGCAGTTGGCTATGTCATAATATGGTGGGCGGTACCTTGTCTTCCGCCTGGGTGTTGATGGCTCCCGCCGTGGTCAGGGGTGTTAACGCCCTGGTAGTTGGTGTGGTACATTGGCTGTCTATGGGAGGTGTCACTGCAATGGTCATAGTTTGGTGGTGATTACCGCCAGCCTGTTGGCGGTATTACCACCACTTTACAGGTCACCGCCAATGTCATAATGACCACCTTAATTTTAACAAAATCATATCTACAGTTCCCTTTATTGGACTTTTGTCATTTTGGTGTAATTTTAAAGATAAAAATATAATCTATTTTTATAAAGTGGTGTGGGATTTTTATTGTGTTTTGTGTTTTACTTATTTACTTTTTTTTACATTAAATGCTTTACACACCTGTTTCCTAAGTCAAGGCTAACTGCTCATGGCCAAGCTACCAAGCGTTAAGCCAGGATTAATTTAATGAGACCTTACTTACCTGCCCTTACCAATAATCAACTTTCCAACAGCATATTAATCCTAATATACAGGTTTTGTGTATATTAATCACCCATCTGTCTGGCACACTTTAAAAATAACATATAATATATGAAAATAGATTTTTTCCTACATAGCAGACACACCATTCGGTTCCACATGTCAGAACAATGCTTTTAAACTGCAGCCCAGCCAGAAAACAATGCCGCTACTTGAAGGCATATTTTTGTGTCACATATGCTGGCGTGTTAATAAGCACCGCAGAACAGATATGGCAGTTAACTTGTACAAAACGGGTAAAATGTCTGGTAGCTTGGCACAAGCAGTAGGCTTAACTTCAGAGTGCTAGGTGTAAAGTATTTGTATCAACACACACAGTAACTTTATGAAAACCCTACAAAATGACACAACACAGGAATAGAGAATATTTATCTAAACAAAACAAGACCATAACGACAAAAATCCACAATACACAAGTGAAGTTATCAATTAAAATGTAGTTTTAAAAAGACACTAACACTGTTAGCGTGAAAATGTACCTTGGGTGCATCAAAAATAACCCCGCACGGGTGAGTGTGCATCAAAAGGTTTGCGATGCATCGATTTTACTCACAAGCGAGACCTTGCGCCAGTTCTCCTTTCGTCGGGTCGGGCACGTAATTTCTTCTTTCTGCAGGAGAGGGATGCGTTGATCTGGTCAGAGCTCTCAGGTCCGGGCAGCCCATTAGTTGTTTTTACACTCCCAGCAGTACTTGCGTCGAAAATCCAGCTGCATGATGATCCGAAAACCAGAAAGCGTGGGTTGTGCAATCTCACCAGCCTCCGTCAGCGATGCTGCATGTTGTTTCTCCAGCTACGTGTATCGATTCTTTAGTTGCGTTGCAGGCGAACAACAATTTTCAGCCGCAAAGCCGGCAGCGCATCGATTTTTTAGCCACAGATCGGAGTTGCGTCAATCTTTTCCCCACACGGCGTTCTGTGTGTGGATTTCTTCCTCTTAGGCTGCCAGCTTCTCCTTTCAGGGTCACAGGAACTGGATGGGCACCACTTGACAGAGTAGGAGTCTCTACAGAAACTCCAGGTGCTGGCAGCCAGAAGCCTTTGCTGTCCCTGAGACTTCAATCAACAGGAGGCAAGCTCTAAATCAAGCCCTTGGAGGTCTCCACAAGATGGAAGGCACAGAAAGTCCATTCTTTACCCTCTTACTCTGGCAGAAGCAGCAACTGCAGGATAGCTCCACAAAGCACAGGCAGGGCAGCTCTTCTTCCTCAGCTCTTCAGCTCTTCTCCAGGCAGAGGTTCCTCTTGGTTTCCAGAAGTGTTCTAAAGTCTATGGCTTTGGGTGCCCTTCCTATACCTATTTTCTCCTTTGAAGTAAGCCTTCTTGAAAGAAAAGTCTTTTTTGAATGTGAAATCCTGCCTTGCCCATGCCAGGCCCGAGACACTCAACAGGGAGTTGGTGACTGCATTGTGTGAGTGACTACTCCTCCCCTCCCTCCTAGCACAAGTGGTTCATCAGGAAATGCAGGCTACACCCCAGCTCCCTTTGTGTCACTGTGTAGTGTGAGGTGCAACCAGCCCAACTGTCAAACTGACCCAGACAGGGAATCCACAAACAGGCAGAGTAACAGAAATGGTTTAACTAAGAAAATGTTCACTTTCTAAAAGTGGCATTTTCAAACACACAATCTTAAAATCAACTTTACTAAAAGATGTATTTTTAAATTGTGAGCTCAGAGATCCCAAGCTGCACATGTCCATCCGCTCCAAAAGGGAATCTACACTTTAATCATATTTAAAGGTAGCCCCCATGTTAATCTGTGAGAGGGACAGGCCTTGCAACAGTGAAAAACGAATTTAGCAATATTTCACTGTCAGGACATATAAAACACATCGCTATATGTCCTACCTTAACCATACACTTCACCCTGCCCTTGGGGCTACTTAGGGCCTACCTTATGGGTGACTTACATGTAAGAAAAGGGAAGGTTTTGGCCTGGCAAGAGGGTACACTTACCAAGTCGAATTTACAGTTAAACCTGCACACACAGACACTGCAGTGGCAGGTCTGAGACATGATTAGAGAGCTACTTACTGGTCGTGGGTGGCACAACCAGTGCTGCAGGCCCATTAGTAGCATTTGATTTACAGGCCCCAGCACCTCCAGTGCATTTTACTTGGGACTCACTAGAAGATCAAATATGCCAGTCATGGATAAACCAATCAACAATACAACTTACATAGAGAGCATGTGCACTTTAGCACTGGTTAGCAGTGATAAAGTGCTCTGAGTTCAGAAGACAACAGCAAAAGGTCAGAACAAATAGGAGGCAGGTGGCAAAAAGATTGGGGATGACCCTTCAAAAGGGCAAAAGTCCAACACTGGCAGTGCAGGGAGTGTAATTTCCATCACATTGACAAACACAATTGATAATGGAGCATCTGGACAGTTAAAACAATAATGAATTGTTCTCATGCAATTAGAGATGGCTGAGAAAACAAATGAATAGAGAGAACTGAGCTATAGCCACTCCAAGGGTCTGGCTCAGATCCTAGAGCCCATGCACGAGTGTGTACTTCATACAGCAAACACCACATAAAACATAATACAGCCTCTTCAAAACTTAAAATGGTTTGCAATGATGAAGAAAAAATTAATTGGTGAAAGAAAATATTTGCCAAAGAACACAGTTAAAGCGGGGAAGCCACTATTTGTATAGGGTTTTTCTGGTTTAACTTTGTACAAACCGGCAACTAAATGGGTATATATCTCTCTTTTCTTAAGTTAAGGCTTTGAGTTTCTCTGTTGTGTATTTTTCTGCAGAGTTTTAATAGCGCAAACCTGACCGAAGCACCAGTTACTTTACAAAAGGTTACAGGTCATTGTTTGTAGGCAAGAGGAGGTTAAGTGATTTGCTCAGAATTGGAGTGTTGAGCCAAGTCTCGGGCCGGCATTCCCAATATCAAAGTTGATAGCTGTCGCTGTAAGGCCACATTCAGGGTACAGTCACAAAGGCTAACAAGCAGAAGCCACATACTTCTCATCTTGTTATGAGCTTGAGGTTCCAAATGGACCTTAAGCTGAGCCAGAACACAGCTTCAAGCTCAATCCTGGCTAGTGCTTTCAGTTGCTCGCCCACCCGTACATAAAATTATGTAGCCCAAATAGAATAAGTCACATGCGCAGATAATTTAATTTCAAACCACAGATAGTGGGAGATATTGCTAGCTTTCTGGCTGAGTATTTCTGTAACTAGATAGAAGGAAATTGCTATGTCTCCTTTTTCTCAAAGAAGGTCATAGATGTGATTTGCATTTGAAATGTATAGAAATTGTTTCTTTAGGATATTTTAAGCCCTGGTGTTAGACCTGACAGCCTTAAGGTCGTCACGCCTAACTTTTTGCCTGCCTCCCTCCACTTTTGAGAAACAGTTTTTGCTGGTTTTTAGACTCATGCATTGTTTGAGTGGTAGCTGATGATCTGAAAGGAGTAGGAAGGTCATATTTAGTATGGCCAGAGTGGTGATACAAGATCCTGCTGACTGGTGAAGCTGGATTTAATATTACTATTTTAGAAATGCCACTTTTAGAAAGTGAGCATTTCTCTGCATTTAAATCTTTCTGTGCCTTACAATCCACGTCTGGCCGGCTTTAGTTGACAGCTCCTTGTACATTCACTCAGACACACCCCAAACACAGGATACTCAGCCTCACTTGAATACATCTGCATTTTGAATGGGTCTTCCTGGGCTGGGAGGGTGAAGGACCTGCTTTCACACAAAGGACTGCCACATCCCCTACTGGGACCATGGCAAACAGGATTGAACTCAAATTGGACCTGGTGCACTTCTAAGCCACTCTTTGAAGTCTCCCGCACTTCAAAGGCACATTTGGGTATAAAAACAGGGCCTCTGCCCCTTCCAACTCAGACACTTCCTGGAGAAGAAACCTGAACCAGAACCTGCATCCTGCCAAGAAGAACTGCCTGGCTGCCAAAAGGACTCTCATGACTGCCTTCTGAAAAGGACTCCTGTTGGCCTGCTGTCTTGCTGCTCTCTTGCTGTGCTGCAGAAGTGCTCTCCAAGGGTTTGTTTGTTTTCCCTCACTTGCGCTTGGCAAATGCCAGCATAGGAAAAGTAGGTGCTCGTCGCAGAAAAAGGAGAGTTTGTGGCCCCTAACGGCCAACAGTGGCTCAAATTAGGGACTGGTCTGCATGTATAGGATGTTCAAATTCTCACCATGGTTTCCTTTTAATGTGACTTGCATCAGTGTGCCTTAGTTTGAAACAGTATCAGTGAATAGCAGTGCCTAACATGAATTCCTTGTCCTGAAGCTTACATATCAGACACATTTGTTCCTGGATGATTGAATGAGGAAGGTGTAACCTTGTTCTTTGCAAATTTGCTTCTAGGCTGTAGTTCGATGTTTACAGTTAACTTTGCACTGGTTATCACCAGAGGAGTTTTCAAGATCGGCACAGACCCGAATATTAAATTCTCTGGTACACTAAGAAAGGGAAAATTGAAAAGGGCACGATTTATTTTAATGTATTATTTATGTGGACAAAATGGAGCCCTCTGTTTGAAAGAAAACACCTAGCTAGTTATAGGTTATAACACAATTAAGTATGGTCATGCAGCTTCCAGGGGAAATAAGCTTTTCAATGGCGTCCGAAGACAAGCACTAGAGAGCAGACTGAGCAGCTGTAATGGACTGCATGCACTATCTTTCCCAGACAGGCTTTTCCAATGGGTACACAATAATTTCTTGACTAAATCCAAGGGCTATCTTACTTACATACTTACATACCTATTTAATTGACAAACCTCTTATCTGGACAATATGTGGGTCCTGTACAAGTAATCAAAATGCCGATACACATATGGGCCCTATGCAATATTGCCATCACAAAGCAAGGATGCGCAATTAGCACACTGCCTGGTTTGCAAATGAGAATGCAATTGCAAGGTGACGTACGTTGTATGCATCGGAAAGTGTTTATTTACAGGCTGGCTCTTAACGAACGGCCTAATGAATATGACTTTGGGGATGGGAACTCATCAACGTTTTCCAACCAATATTTTTCAGATCACAAATAGAAAGGGGTCCCCCATTTGATGTCCCCTCTTACTTGCAACTCTTTCAGTTACAAAGATCTTTTGTTTTGCAAACAAAACTGTGCTTTTGGAAAAAGCAGAGTTTGTGACTGCACAATTGCTTGATACACCGGCCCATTATTTCCTTGCCTTTTCCAAAATTTCCCATTCAGGTAACTAAAGAAGTTTAATCTTATCAATGGTTTCCGCTGAAAACCAACTGAGGTTTGAGCAGAGTTGATTATGTCATCAGGGTCCCTAAGACGTTTTCCATGTTGTGATCCAATTAAATGCTTTAATTTCCTTCTCCTGTTCTGGCAGTTCATTCCAATACAAACTAAAAAGTAAGGGTACCAGAATGTAGCCCTGCTTCAGTCCATTATTTGTACGTAGCTGCTCAGTGCTATGCTCAATATGCCAAAGGTGATTCTACCAGCAATTAGGTAAAGGAGTATTAATGCTAGCATCCGCCATAACGTGTATCTATCCACTTTATCAAAAGTGATGTAAAGATCCACAAAACAACAACAAAGTTGTCCATTTCTGCTTTTTGTGAACGTTTGAACCTTGTTTTTTTTGCAAAGGCCTAATAATGGCTACTGCAAGTTCTGCAAAAAACACGTTTTCTTCTCTAGAATTAGCTTGGCTTTCTTCAGCGATGTGATGCAGCAGTACCTTCGAGATCTAATCGGAAGAGAAACATAAACGGTTTTTGCAATCTCCCAGGACTTTTCTGAAGTGTCAATTAAAACCACGAGATCGCAGGTATCTCCCCGGTATGTACTACATATACAAGTTAAATGCATATGAAGAGACAGGTTTAAGTTTGCAAGACTGCTGTTTCCTCCTTCTGCTTCACCCTCTTAAAATCACTCAGAAACATCTTGGACGTTTTACCAGTCACCAGTCAAAAAGCATTAGGCCCATATTTTACTCTGTTTGCGCTGGATTAGCGTCATTTTTTTAACGCAAATTCAGCGCAAACTGAACTCCATATGTATACTTTATCGCTGGACCCATCCAGCACCAAAGTTATGGAGTTTGAGTCATTTTTTGTACGTGAAAACCTACCTTGCACTAATGACATGCAAGGTAGGTGTTCCCGTGCAAAAATGACTCTAAGGCATGTGTGTCTTATTTATCCTCCGGCGTCAAAATGACACGCAGGAGGAGGGGAGCCTTAAAACATGGCGCCCAGCTGGATTAGCGCCGTTTTTTAACGCCTGGGTCAGGGAGGGCGTTAAGAGACCTGTGGGATAATTTCCATGGTGGGAGATCATGGAAGTAGTCCAGCGGTGCCCTTCCCTGCACCCAGGGACACCCCATGCCACCCTAGCACACCCCTGGAGGACACCCATGGATGAGAGGACCCATCAATGGTAAGTGCAGGTACATGCAGAAAAGTATAAATATTTATTTTTTAAAGTGGCATGGGGGGCCTAACTTGGGCCCCCCCCCCACATGCCACTGTGCTCATTGGCCATGCACAGGCCCCTGGGCATGGCCATTGGGCAGGGGGGAATGACTCCTGTCTTTTGCAGTCCTTTCCATGGGGGTTGTGCGGCAAAAATTGGCGCAAGTCAGGTTAGAGACAATATTTTGTACTCTAACTTGACTTGCACCATTCTTTGGTTCACAACGCCCAGTCTTCCCTTCGCTTCCACTGCCCAGTTACCATTGTTTATTTTGATGGTAACCAGGCCGCAGAGCCGGAAAACGTCATTCCATAAATAAGGCGCCCGGCTGGTGCGTTGGAATGGCTTTAGCCGGTGGTAAACTTTTTGACGCATATCTGCACTGGGACGGATTTGCTTCAAAAAGTATAAATATGGGCCTCAGTGCCGTCATTCCTTCTATACTGGACTATGGGAACTCACTTTACCTGTTTTTTTAACTAAAATATTTCATTCTGCGCCTGCAGCTCTTCTAATATTAATTGTACCAAAACATCTTTCAGTTCAAAACCATCTTTGAGACGTACACTGGCTCCTTACCCATAAGAGGATTGTGTCTAAGGATTTGGTCATCACACATCGGGCAGTGGGAAGTCTTTTCCGACCTGTCTTCAAAGGTAAGAACAGGCATACAACCCGCATGGAACCCTAAGACCTTCTTGATCTGTTCTACTTGCTGCTCCTTCTCATGTCTT
The DNA here is from genome assembly GCF_031143425.1 of Pleurodeles waltl. NCBI lineage: Eukaryota > Metazoa > Chordata > Amphibia > Caudata > Salamandridae > Pleurodeles > Pleurodeles waltl. Next base: position 1,066,166,053 of record NC_090437.1, read on the forward strand.
TCTTGCAGAGAAATATTCTTTCAGTGAATCTGCATTTGATACCATTCAGCTAGGTGTTAACAGAAAAATAAAGTAAAAAAAACCTTAAAACTTGTCTCCTTAGGCATGACCTTTTTTCATTTGCAAAATCTCCAGCACTGACATGCCCTTCAGGGTAGCTGTTGATGCTTTAAAATTATATCATTCATTCATTTGTAACGACTGGCTTTGGTTTAGGGGTGGCACAATCTTCTTTGTGAAGCGTCCTCAAAGCACGGTATACTATAGTTACTGTTTTTTCGTGGATCACTCCCTCACTGGCTCCATCTTGCCTTCCTGATTATTCTCTTTTGGTTAAAAGTGAGGGTTTCATTGTTTCTTTTCAATAAAATCTATTACAAGCAATTCTCTACTGTCTTCCGGCTACCATGCTACCAATAGTCGGAGTGTAGGGCTTTTTGAGTGTTGGGCTATATTATGTAGTCTTCGGGGAGAATTAGCCCCTTATGTATAAGTTTGACTATGAGTCCCTGGGGTAATCTACAGTACTCCAAGACACCTAATACCCACTTCGTATGGCTTGCATCTGGAGACAAATGATTCATATTAGTTTGCAGGAGACAAGCATGTCTCTTTAAGGGTAAAGTCCCATCAAGGCTTCTTCAGATAACCCCTATTTGAGTCACTCCTCCAATGATGTTGCAAGGAAGGTCTTTATGTGTCATTTCTCTAGCAGCAAGGAATCTAACTATGCCTAGTGTTTGATCAATGACTGGTAATATTTTGTCCCAAAATTACATATGGACTGAGCCATAGAATCCACACTCACAATCGCCATTTATGTAACATATCGACTGAGCCATAGAATCAACACTCAGAATTGCGTTCATATTTCTTCCAAGGCTTTTTATGCTTTACCACTACTTTTCCCAATCTCACTGTTCATGACTAAAACCTAATTATAATAATTAGGAACTCCAATGCTCAATATTCAAAACAATTAAATTAAAAATATAAATGAATGTAATGAATAAAAATGACTAATAATCTGAAATGAAATGGACAGAACATACTGCCACTGCCTGTGTATACCAATCTCACAATGGTATTTCTCATTTAGCTATTCACATTGCACCACCATCTCATTGCTCCATAAGTAGGACCAAGTTATTATGGCCCTCATTACGGGTTTGGCAGGCGGGGGAGGCCGGAAACTCATACTGCCAGTGCCGTCAGAACAATGCCGTCCCCATTACTAGTTTCCTGCTGGGCTTAACATTGACGCTGGCTCGTAATCGAGCCAGTGGCAATGTGGCGGTGCAGCGGGTTCAGCAGCACACACCGCACTTTCCACTGCCCGTATTTCGGGTAGTGGAAATCGCGACTGGGCTGTCCATATGGGCCCCTGCACTGCCCATGCTAAGAGCAAGGGCAGTGCAGGGGCCCCCACGGGGCCTCCGACACCTCCATTCCACCAGCCTTTCCATGGTGGTCCAACCGCTGAGACCGCCAGGCTATCAACTGGCAGGAACCTGGTGTTGTCTGCAGTTGTAATGTGTCTGACCGCCACCATATTTTCGTGGGATCAGTTTATGATGTATTTTTCAGACTGACATAAGAACCTTCCGAAGTAATAAGGCCAAAATCTTATCAGGTCAAAGATACAAGGTAAATTAATAAACCTGGCCAGCACACATAGAAGCAAAATGCTGTGGATAATTGTTTTTGTGCAGAAAGGAACATATTCCTACATATAAAAAATCACACCACTCAACACAGGCATCCTTGCACCACCACAGACACCCTTGCACTGTGGTGCAAGGATGCCTGCATTGACACCGGCTGTTCAATTTAGTGCTAGCGCAAGGGGAAACACAGGGGTGCTCTGTATTGTTGTAAGTACAACACATCCCTGCATTTCAAAGCTGATGCAGCTCAGCACTGCTAATTTTGGTGCAGCACCACGCTGCGCCAGTTTCTTGTAAATCTGGCCCTTTGACTTTGTCCTGGTCAGGCATAACCAGATGGCTGCAATTGGTGCATTTTGCTTTTAAAGACTAGGGGGGTCATTCTGACCCTGGTGGTAAATACCGCCATGGCGGAGGTTGGCGGTAGCACCGCCAACAGGCTGGTGGTGCTCCGCCGGGCATTCTGACCGCGGCGGTACAGCCGCGGCCAGAAGCGAAAAGCCGGCGGAGTACCGCCGACTTTCCGCTGCCCATGGGAATCCGCCATGGCGGCGCAGCTTGCTGCGCCGCCATGGGGATTCTGACACCCCATACCGCCATCCTGTTCCTGGTGGTTCGCCCGCCAGGAACAGGATGGCGGTATGGGGTGTCGTGGGGCCCCTGGGGGCCCCTGCAGTGCCCATGCCAATGGCATGGGCACTGCAGGGGCCCCCGTAAGAGGGCCCCACAAAGAATTTCAGTGTCTGCTTTGCAGACACTGAAATTCGCGACGGGTGCAACTGCACCCGTCGCACCTTCCCACTCCGCCGGCTCCATTCTGAGCCGGCTTCCTCGTGGGAAGGGTGTTTCCTGCTGGGCTGGCGGGCGGACTTTCGGCGGTCGCCCGCCAGCCCAGTGGGAAACCCAGAATGACCGCCGCGGTCTTTTGACCGCGGTACGGTCTTCTGGCGGTTCCCGCTTGGCATCAGGGCCTAGATGTCACAAGTATTGAAGTACTATTTAGAAAATTAATATCTATAGTTTCCTGCATTGTATTTTTGCTCCTTTGGTGTAATTTCAAAGATAGAAATATTTCCTGCGTTTATAAACTGGTGTTGGACTTTTATTGTGTGTTGTATCTTACTTATTTATTGTTTTGTAGATATTAAGGCGGTCATTACAACATTGGAGGTAAAAGCTGCTTACCGCCGTGCAGAAGACCGCCAACACAACGCAGCGGCCGCGGAATTCCGCCACAGCTATTATGACCTACATTTCGGAATCTGCCAAAATTCAGACTCCCACACAAGTCCGCCACACCAAAGGTCAGTGATAAACTGGCGAAAACAAAACCGACACCGTCACGCCAACAGAAATACGCCCACACAATCACGACACACGAATCCACGCGGCGGTCTTTCAACCGTGGTATTCCATTGGCGGTACACAACGCTGCGCTCAAAATACACACACTCTTAAAAAACACTACCACATTGGACAATTTGAAATACACACACCTGATACACATACACACACCACTCCCACACACCCATTACAATATAAAACACACACCCACATCACCCACAAACCCCCAAGACCACAAATTCCGAAAGAAGGCCAGAGAGAGACACCACCAGCAAGAACAACAGCATCCACAGGCACACAACACCATCACCCACAGAACTTCCACACACCTCACACAACACCCCACTACAGATCAGCACACTTATCACCACACACATCACCAACACCACCCCATGGCATGGCAAAGACACCCCAGGTTCTCGGAGGAGGAGCTCAGGGTCTTGGTGGAGGAAATCATCTAGGTACAGCCACAGCTATTCGGAGCACAGGTGCAGCACACCTCAAAAGAATAGTGGACAGGGTCAACGCAGTGGGACAGCACCCAAGAAATCGGGAGGACATCAGGAAGAGGTGGAACGACCTAAGGGGGAAGGTGCGTTCTGTGATCTCAAGACACCACCAGGCGGGTTCAGCGGACTGGCGGCGGACCCCCACCTCCTCACCCACAACTAACAACATGGGAGGAGCAGGTCTTGGCGATTCTGCATCCTGAGGGCCTTGCAGGAGTAGCTGGAGGAATGCACTCTGGTAAGACAAATCTTAATTATAACATCCCCCACCCTACCTGCATGCTATGCTGTCACATACCCCCACCATCACCCTCACCCCCAGCACCCCAACTTCTCACATATGTCCCAACATCACAAACCACCCATCCCAACACCAAGCCCTGCATGCAACAACAAAGCATGGACACTCATCAATAAAGCATGCCCACTGCACATACCCATACAACCCCCTAAACCATCATCACACAAGGTCCCACACAGGAATGCAAGCACTGGGGTACACGGTCACCCACCCATTGCATACCATGACACACACAGATGTAATAACAATCCTTTTATACCCCTGCAGGACCCCTACCCAACGTCACCGGACAGGAGGGTCCACACATGTCCACACCACCAACAGAAGAGGCCCACAGTGATGACAGCACCTCTGTCCAACTGGATCTAGATGACCAGCCTGGCCCATCGGGGACCTCAGAACAGTTGGTTCCCCTCACACTGGCACAGGCCGACACAGACCTCCCCCCCCTGGAAACACCAGCACAGCACCCACCCAGCGGGCCCATACCTCCGTCCCCAGGACACGTCAATCAGCTGTGTGTCCACCACTACAGGGAACCCAGGATAACCCACCACCCCAACAACAACAGGGACCTGGGGGCAGTGGTAGTGGGCACACGGTTCAGCGGAAGGAGGCCCAGGAACACAGGGGAACTGGGAGGGGTGCTGTGCAACAGGGGGCGGACAGGCCAAGGGAACCCACTCTCCACGAGGCCCTCTCCTCCATCATGGGAGCCTACCACCACTCCCAGGAGACGATGGCAACGGTACTGGCCAAGTTTCAGGAGACCCAGCGCCTGCAGGAGGAACAGTATTTGGGTTTCAGGGAGGAACTCAGAACCATCAGCTCCACCATGGGCACCATCGTAGGGGTGCTGAAGGAAGTAATCAGCACCAGGAGGGACACTGTGGCACTACAAGGGGCCCCTGACACTAGCATGGATGACGAACTGCCCACCACCTCTGCTGGCGCTAGTGGACAGGACGCCCCGCCACAGGACCACCACACCAGCATCCCACCACCTGCAGAGGGAGAACCACCCCGCAAACGGTCCCTGAGATCCAGGACAAAGACAGAGCACGATGCCAAGACCCCCGCCAAGAAATTAGACCACCCTGATTGTCATCCTACTGTCCCACTTTGTCACCCTGTCCATCCTTAAACTGCCCCAGCTCCACTTCCTATGCCCATTTGGGCAATGCACCTGTGAGACTAATAGACTGGACTCTGCCATGGACATTCCCCTGCCATCACCCCTCACCATTTCACTACCCCCTACAATATTGAGCACTAAAATAAACACACGTAAAGTACAAAACAATCTGGAGTCTGTCTGTGATTTCGAAATAGTGTATTATCAATTGCAGTGACAAAATGCTCTTTCAAATATAATGTCAACATACCTATGTCACACAGCTCTAGTCCATGAGGAATCTAAGCAGATGTCACACAGTGGGACCCACATCTGTGAAATCGTAAGGGAAAGTGACAACTCAGTGACCATACACTGGGTGAAAACGACAGACAGTAGAGAGGTAGTAGTGTTAAAGTACATGTAGTAGGCAGGTCTGTACTCTTACCTGTCTCTCACTGGAAATATTGCTGGATCACTGAGTCCCTGTTGTTCATGTCTTCTTCCTCTGCTTCCTCGTCTTCACTGTCCACAGGCTCCACAGCTGCAACAACACCACCATCTGGATCATCCTCCTGCAGAAAAGGCACCTGTCGTCGCAAAGCCAAGTTGTGAAGCATACAGCAGGCCACGATGATCTGGCACACCTTCTTTGGTGAGTAGACTAGGGATCCACCTGTCATATGGAGGCACCTGAACCTGGCCTTCAGGAGGCTGAAGGTCCGCTCGATCACCCTCCTAATTCGCCAATGGGCCTCATTGTAGCGTTCCTCTGCCCTTGTCCTGGGATTCCTCACTGGGGTCAGTAGCCATGACTGGTTGGGGTAACCAGAGTCACCTGCAAATGGTGAGGGACAACTGTGAGACCTGCACTAACTTGGAAGGATATCCCCAGACGCAGACAACCATTCCCACTGACTTGCCTCCAGGTGCTCACCTAATAGCCACACACGGTACCTCTGGAGTTGACCCATCACATAAGGAATGCTGCTATTCCGCAGGATGTAGGCGTCATGCACTGATCCAGGGAACTTGGCATTCACATGGGAGATGTACTGGTCTGCCAAACATACCATCTGTACATTCATAGAATGCTAACTCTTCCAGTTTCTGTACACCTGTTCACTCCTGGGGGGGGGGGGACCAAAGCCACATGGGTCCCATCAATAGCACCTATGATGTTGGGGATGTGTCCCAGGGCATAGAAATCACCTTTCACTGTAGGCAAATCCCCCACCTGAGGGAAAACGATGTAACTCAGCATGTGTTTCAGAAGGGCAGACAGCACTCTGGACAATACGTTGGAAAACATAGGCTGGGACATCCCTGATGCTATGGACACTGTTGTTTGAAATGACCCACTTGCAAGGAAATGGAGCACTGACAGCACATGCACTTGAGGGGGGATTCCTGTGGGATAGAGGATTGCTGACAACAGGTCTGACTCCAACTGGGTACGCAGTTCCTGGATTGTGGCACGGTCAAGCCTGTATGTGATAATCACATGTCGCTCCTCCATTCTCGACAGGTCCACCAACGGTCGGTACACCGGAGGACAGTGACTATGAAGGACAACAGCGAGCACAAAGTCAAACAACTCAGAGGTACGTACCCACAGTTTACCCAGAACACCAATCATACACAAAAGGTGGCCTGTATGTGTGTTGAGTCTAGGCCTAGGTATGTGTGACGCAGTTGGAAATGAAGCCATGTGGGCCCCTGAAATGGCGGCTGTCTGACCTCTAAAGCGGGACAATGGGATGTGAGGTAACTGCACTGGCGTTCTACACCATCGCGGTAGGCGGTCGAAGACCGCGGCGCAATGCTGCATTGGTTAACATTGTACCCTATAGGTCCCAGGAGCCAATGATGATGTACGCCGGCGGTGACGGTATGCACCGTCGCGGACGTGACCGCCATTTTCTATCTGTTCAATCGCTCGATATCTGATCTTCGACAGGAGAGGACCTACACTGCAAGTGCTGCTGTGACCTCGGTCTGGAAGAGACAATGGCTCGAGTGTCTGGGGAAAGGGCCCCTGCCTTCACATCGGAGGAGTTGGGAAAGCTCATGGATGGGCATGTACACGCTACTCTACGGTCCTCCAGACAAACACAGGGAGCATGTTGTATGGACTATGCCTGTGTGGAGAGGGCTGGATGTAAGAAGGAAGGGGGGAGAGTGCTGCATGAATGAAAGATGGTGAATGCGTGTGCTACATGGCAAGGGTAGGGATGGGGGCCAATCACTTTGACGGTGCAGCTGGCAATAACTTCTCTTTTTCCCCTGTACATTTCATGTAGGTCAGCGCCCACAAGAAAAAAAGATATTTGGCGTGCCATCGCCAAGGACGTCCGGACCCTGGGGGTCTACCACAGACGGAGCACCCACTGCCGGAAAAGATGGGAGGACATTCGCCGCTGGAGCAAGAAGAAGGCGGAGGCTCAGCTGGGGATGGCCTCCCAATGTGGGAGGGGTGCCTGTCGCACCATGACCCCCCTGATGTTCAGGATCCTGGCGGTGGCCTACCCGGAGTTGGATGGGCGCTTGAGGGCTTCACAGCAGCCACAAGGGAGTCAGTTTACTCTCATTCTGGTGACTTTGCGCGCAGTGGAGGTGTCTGGGTGGGGGAGGTGGACTGTGGGTTTCCCTAGGCCAGGGCGAGTTCCGTAGGCAAGGCCCCTCCGTAAGGCAGGCCATGTGGCACCCCACCCCACCTCTGTAGAGTGCCAAGTACACCTAGTCATGACCCTGTGTCATCTATGTGTGCAGATATCGTCCATAGCGTTGTAGGCCATTTCCCATGAATTGAACAGTGGAGGCCAAGAGCGCGGCGTATTGCAGGGGGCTTCTGTGTCTGTTGTGTCCACCAACGGTAGCGGCAATACATGCACTCAACATGTCTTTCTTCTGTCTTCCCCTCCCCATTTTGTGGTCTCCTTGTTCTTGTGTGCATTTGCATCATCAGGCGGAGAAGCAGTGGCACCGGAGCACGAGGGAGCTGCATCCCACATGGCCCTGGAGGGCAAGACTACGGATCCACAGGTCCAGCCACAACCCCCCCTACCAGCACCGCCCTCCCAGCAGCCCCTCAGCCTTTGCCCGGTGCCCGCTCACCCAGGAGGGTGGGCATCACCTTCGCCCCAGGCACCTTAGGCCCTGCCCCAGTCACCCCTGCTGCCCTCAGTGAGGAGGCCATTGACCTCCTCAGGTCCCTCACTGTTGGGCAGTCTACCATTTTTAATGCCATCCAGGGTGTAGAGAGGCAGTTGCAACAAACCAATGCATTCCTGGAGGGCATTGATTCTGGTCAGGCTGCCCTTCAGCAAGCTTTTCAGATTCTGGCCTCAGCATTCCAACTTCCTCCACCCCAACACAATCCCCTGTACCTCAGCCTATCCCAAGCACACCTACAGACCAACATGCACACACGTCAACACACAAGGGAAGGTCAGGCAAACATAAGCACCATACATCCCACAGGCACTCACGCAAGCATCACACACATGCAGACACAACAAAATCCACTGCCTCCACTGTGTCCCCCTCCTCCTCGTCTCCCTCCTCCCTCCCAGTCTTGTCTACACTCACACCTGCATGCACTACCTCTACAGCCACTATGTCCCTCTCCAGCGCACCCACCACCACACCCCGCTCACATGCAGTCACCACCACCCCCACTACCATTCACACTTCCCCTGTGCACTCTCCCAGTGTGTCTGTGACACCCCCTCCCAAGATACACAAATGCAGGCACACACCCACCCAACAGCCATCCACCTCACGACAGCCTCCAGCGCATGCACCTTCACCCAAAGTCACCAAACGTACACCTCCTACAACCACCACCTCTTCCTCCATTCCCAAACCCCCTCCAGCTACCCATCCCAGTGTTCCCAAGAAACTTTTCCTGGCCAACCTTGACCTCTTTCCCTCACCTCCCCCACCCCGTCCGTCTCCTAGGGCCCGACTCTCCAGGTCCAACCTAGCACCTCAGCCACAACATCTCCGGGACCAGTGGTGCCTGTAGTCACCGGAATCTGGAGTGCACCGGCCACCAGGGCAGCCAGTGTGGCACAGAGCCACAGCACAGACATTCCCCCACCTGTGAAGCATTAGAAGTTGGCCAGTGCCCGGCAGGAGAGGGGGAAGACTCCAGCCACCAAAGCCGCTCCCAGGGGGCCCGGTGGGAGTGTGGAGTCAGCTGTGACACCTTCCAAGGTGGGGAAGGGCTACAAGAAACCCGGCAAGTCTGGGAAGAGTAGAACGGCGGAGAAGACCGCCATCATCCCCGATGTCCAGGAGCCCACCTCCAGCACAATCCCAGCTGCCCAGGAGAGGACCGCCAGCACTATCCCAGCTGCCCAGGAGGCCACTGCCAGCACCAGACCAGCTGCCCAGGAGGCCACCACCAGCACCAGCCCACCTGCCCAGGAGGCCACCGCCAGCACTTGCCCAGCTGCCCAGGATGCCACCGCCAGCACCAGCCCAGCTGCCCAGGAGGCCACCGCCAACACCAGCTCACATGCCCAGGAGGCCACCGCCAGCACCAGCCCAGCTGCCCAGGAGGCCCCCGCCAGCACCAGCCCAGCAGGCCACCGCCAGCACCAGCCCAGCTGCCCAGGAGGCCACCGCCAGCACCAGCCCACCTGCCCAGGAGGCCACTGCCAGCACCAGCCCAGCTGCCCAGGATGCCCCCGCCAGCACCAGCCCAGCTGCCCAGGAGGCCACCGCCAGCACCAGCCCACCTGCCCAGGAGGCCCCCGCCAGCACTAGCCCCACTGGGCCTTGAAGTATCTCCAGCAAAAGCCCCGCTGGGTCATGAAGGACCGCCAGCAAGAGCCCCGCTGGGCCATGAATCACCACCAGCAAAAGCCCAGCTGGGCCATGAAGAACAACCAGCAAAAGCCCCGCTGGGCCATGAAGGACCGCCAGCAAAAGCACCGCTGGGCCATGAAGGACTGCCAGCAAAAGCCCCGCTGGGCCATTTAGGACCGCCAGCAGCTGAGACCCTGCAATGGAGACCGCCATCTCAAGCACTGCTGCACAGGGCACCGCCATCTTAAGCACCGCTGAACAGGGCACCGCCATCGCAAGCACCACTGCACAGGGCACCGCCGTCTCAAGCACCGCTTCACAGGGCACTGCCGTCTCAAGCACCGCTGAACAGGGCACCACCATCTCAAGCACCGCTGCACAGGGCACTGCCGTCTCAAGCACCGCTGCACAGGGCACCGCCATCTCAAGCACCGCTGAACAGGGCACCGCCGTCTCAAGCACCGCTGGCCCATGAGCGGCAAGGGCACTGACGCAACTGAGTCCGTCACGGGGTGAATGATGCACTCTGGTCACCAAGCCCCCTCCAGAACCAGTGGAGAAAAGCATCCACTACCGCAATCCTTGGCAGGATGAAGCACTCTGGGCACCAAGCCCCTTCCAGAACCAGTGGAGAAAAGCATCCACTACCCCAATCCTTGGCAGGATGAAGCACTCTGGGCACCATGCCCCCTCCAGAACCAGTGGAGAAAAGCATCCACTACCCCAATCCTTTGCAGGATGAAGCACTCTGGGCACCAAGCCCCCTCCAGAACCAGTGGAGAAAAGCATCCACTACCCCAATCCTTGGAAGGATGAAGCATTCTGGGCACCATGCCTCCGCCAGAACCAGTGGAGAAAAGCATCCACTACCCCAATCCTTGGCAGGATGAAGCACTCTGGGCACCATGCCCCCTCCAGACCCAGTGGAGACTGTCATCCACCTGTGAGACTGTGGCTTTGCACTCCCCAGGATTTGGCAGTGGGCAACCCACCCACTGTAGAGACTTGAGAGACTGTGGCTTTGCACTCCCCAGGATACTGCAGTGGGCAAACCACCCACTGTAGAGACTTGAGAGACTGTGACTTTACACTCCAAAGGATTGAACAGTGGGCATGTGGCCCCCTCGTGGATTTGGCGTCGTGCACTCAAGCGGCTGAGGTGCCCCTCCTTTCCCTCCCCCTGAGGTGCCTGTTAGTTGTTCTCTGATGCCCCTGCAGTGTTCTCTCCATTATGGTCAGGGATCTTGTGTGGGCCTCACCCATACCGTGTGGTCCCAGTGTTCCACGGACTTTCTTAGTGCACTACCTGGACTACTATGCTTGGTATATATTATGTACATGGTGTATATATATGTATATATATATATTTCTGCCTACTTGTTTTTAATATATTACAATGGTTACACTCATTTTCTATTGTCTTTGCATTCTTCCGGGGGTTTGGGGGGTGTAACTGTGATATGTTGATATGCATTAGTGTGTGTGTTCTAGTGGATGAGGGTGGGGGTGGGGGTGTTGCGTGTTTGTCCCCCTGTTTTTTGCCTCCCCCCTCCCCTGTGTCGTAGGTGCAGTACTCACCGTGGTCTTCGCCGCTGGCATTCGTGCTCCTGGTAGAGGAGCAGGAAGACTATTGTAGGGAGAATTTGGAGTTCCAGGTCCATGGCGTCCTCGTTCCTTGTGGGGTGTGTAGAGGTGAGCGTTTTCCCTTCAGGATTCCTGTTTCCGCCGTGTTTTTATCTGCGGTGAATCCGCCCTAGAAAAGGTGGCGGATTGGCCTGTCATAATAGTGTGGGCGGTACATTGTCTCCCGCCTGTCTGTTGGCGGTGACCACCGCGCTGTTTGTTTGTACCACCGTGGCGGTCGGAGTGTTAAAGTGGCTGTCTTTGTTGGCGGTTTCCGTCACGGTCATAATTGCAAAATGTTTACCGCCGGCCTGTTAGTGGTCTTACCGCCGCTTTAACACCGACCGCCAGGGTTGTAATGAGCATCTAAATGCTTTATACACCTGTTTCCTAAGTTAAACCTGTCTCTTCATGCGCCAAGCAACCAAGGGTTGAGCAAGGGTTAATTTATTGAGACCTTGACTGGACATTATGGGGGTCATTCCAACCCTGGCGGTCAGTGATAAAGCGGCGGCCAACCCGCCAACAGACAGGCGTTAAAAAAAATTGAATTCTGACCCTGGCGGGAACCGCCAACACAGGCCGCCATTTTAATACTCCGACCGCCACGGCGGGACAGACAAACAGCGCGGCGGTCACCGCCAACAGGCAGGCGGCAGACAATGTACCGCCCACCCTATCACAACTCACAAATCCTCCACCTTTTCCGGGGCAGGAGCCCGCCGATAAAAACACGGCGGAAACAGACTACGAACGGGAAAACGCTCACCTCTACACACTCCACGAGGACGGAGGGCAGCATGGAACCCGAATTAAACATCCTACCAGCAATTGTCTACCTGCTCATCTACCACGAGTACGAACGCCGGCGCAGACGACAACGGTGAGTACTGCACCTACGACACAGGGGAGGGGGGAGGAGGAAAGCTTACGGGCACACACATACGCCATACACCCACCCCAAATACCTACGCACCAATGCAGAGCAACAAGTCAGAGTGACACCCCCCAAACCCACCGGGATAATGCAAAGACACAAATAAAATTATCTTTAAAATATATGTATAATATAGCTCCATTGAAGTTATGGGAAATATGCAATATGAAAGATAAAAAATAAGGAATGAACATAGTAAAAAATATATACATAGGCAATAAGTCCTGCCCATTCTGTCCAAGTTCCATAGTCCGTGGGCCAATGTGCACAAACACAGGGGCAAAGCCCACACAGGAGACCAGATACCATTGGAGAGAACACTGCTGGGGTATGAGATGATAAAGCTACAGGCACCTCATGGGGAAGGGAAGGGGGGGCACCTCAGCCACATGAGTCCACGACGCCAGATCCACGAGGGGCCTCCATGCCCACTGTGCCATCCTGGGGAGTGCAAAGCCACAGTCTCACAAGTCTCTACAGTGGGTGGCTTGCCCACTGTGCCATCCTGGGGAGTGCAAAGCCACAGTCTCACAAGTCTCTACAGTGGGTGGCTTGCCCACTGTGCCATCCTGGAGAGTGCAAAGCCACAGTCTCACAAGTCTCTACAGTGGGTGGCTTGCCCACTGTGCCATCCTGGGGAGTGTAAAGCCACAGTCTCACAAGTCTCTACAGTGGGTGGCTTGCTCACTGTACCATCCTGGGAAGTGCAAAGCCACAGTCCACAGCCACAGTCCACAGTCCATCAGATGGATTACCGACTCCACTGTTAATGGAGGAGGCATGGTGCCCAGAAGAAGCGTGAAGCCCTACTCGACACAGAACCGGCACTGTCAATGGGCCAGCGGTGCTTGAGACGACGGTGGCCAGCGGAGCGGTGCTTGACAGGAAAGGCCCAGCGGAGCGGTGCTTGACAGGAAGGGCCCAGCGGAGCGGTGCTTGAGACGGCGGTGGCCAGCGGAGCGGTGCTTGACAGGAAGGGCCCAGCGGAGCGGTGCTTGACAGGAAGGGCCCAGCGGAGCGGTGTTTGAGACGGCGGTGGCCAGCGGAGCGGTGCTTGACAAGAAGGGCCCAGCGGAGCGGTGCTTGACAGGAAGGGCCCAGCGTAGCGGTGCTTGACAGGAAGGGCCCAACGGAGCGGTGCTTGACAGGAAGGGCCCAGCGGAGCGGTGCTTGAGACGGCGGTGCCCAGTGGAGCGGTGCTTGAGACGGCAGTGGCCAGCGGAGCAGTGCTTGACAGGAAGGGCCCAGCGGAGCGGTGCTTGACAGGAAGGGCCCAGCGGAGCGGTGCTTGAGACGGCGGTGGGCAGCGGAGCAGTGCTTGACAGGAAGGGCCCAGCGGAGCGGTGCTTGAGACGGCGGTGGCCAGCGGAGCGGTGCTTGTCACGGCGGGCCCCTGTTCAGCGGTTCTTGTCACGGCGGGCCCCTGTTCAGCGGTTCTTCTCACAGCGGGGCCCTGTTCAGCGGTTCTTCTCACGGCGGGCCCCTGTTCAGCGGTTCTTCTCACGGCGGGGCCCTGTCCAGCGGTTCTTCTCACGGCGGGCCCCTGTTCAGCGGTTCTTCTCACGGCGGGGCCCTGTTCAGCGGTTCTTCTCACGGCGGGCCCCTGTTCAGCGGTGCTTCTCACGGCGGGCCCCTGTTCAGCGGTGCTTCTCACGGCGGGCCCCTGTTCAGCGGTTCTTGTCACGGCGGGCCCCTGTTCAGCGGTGCTTCTCACGGCGGGCCCCTGTTCAGCGGTGCTTCTCACGGCGGGCCCCTGTTCAGCGGTTCTTGTCACGGCGGGCCCCTGTTCAGCGGTTCTTCTCACGGCGGGGCCCTGTTCAGCGGTTCTTCTCACGGCGGGCCCCTGTTCAGCGGTGCTTCTCACGGCGGGCCCCTGTTCAGCGGTTCTTGTCACGGCGGGCCCCTGTTCAGCGGTTCTTGTCACGGCGGGCCCCTGTTCAGTGGTGCTTCTCACGGCGGGCCCCTGTTCAGCGGTTCTTCTCACGGCGGGCCCCTGTTCAGCGGTTCTTGTCACGGCGGGCCCCTGTTCAGCGGTTCTTCTCACGGCGGGCCCCTGTTCAGCGGTTCTTCTCACGGCGGGCCCCTGTTCAGCGGTTCTTCTCACGGCGGGCCCCTGTTCAGCGGTGCTTGTCCTGTGTTTCTAGGGAGCCAGACCTGGCCAAGACTTCCCGCTCACTCGCCATCCGATGTTGCGGTCGCGGGGCCCTCCTGTGATGGAGTCCTGGGCCCGTGGGTGTCGTCCGTCACAACTGGAATGGGGCTGGTGGGGCCCTCCTGGGCAGCTCGCCTGCTGCCTGACTTTTCCGCCCTGCTGCCCTTGCCCTCCTTCGCTGAAGCTCTGTGGCCCTTGCCTCCCTTTGATGATGTGGCAGGTGACGGGGCAAGGCTACTGTCCTTGGTGGCAGCCGTCTCAGGCTTGTCGTGCCGGCCCTTAGATTTTTTTGTCCTCTTCCCAGGGGGTGGGCTGGCTGTCCCCTTGCTGCTGGCCGATGTTCCTGCCCTAGGAGCTGGTGGACTCCAATAGCCCTGCACTATGGTCATAGTAGATGCAGGGCTGGTGGTGGCTGAGGTGCTTTTTTTACTCTTACCAGATGGAGGGGGTGGGTCAGTGGTTGGAACGAGGTCAAAGTTGGAAAGATAAAGCACTTTGGAAGGACAGGGACGGGTAGGTGTAGTGGGTATGGGAGTGGAGGAAGAGGATGTGGTTGTAGGAGAGCCAAGTGTGCTGTCTTTGGGTGCAGGTGCTTGTGACGGAGGCTGTGGTGAGGTGGATGGCTGTTGGGTGGGTGGCTGCCTGCGTTTGTGTGGTTTGGAAGAGGGGGTGACAGACACACTGGGAGAGGACACAGGGGACGTGTAAATGGCAGTGGGGGTGGTGACTGCACGTGTGCGGACTGTAATGGAGGGTGTGCTGGTGATGGAAGTACTGGCTGATGGTGGTGTGCATGCAGGTGTGAGTGGAGACATCACAGGGAGGGAGGAGGGAGATGAGGAGGTGGGGGACACAGAGGTGGTAGTGACTGTTGGCATGTCTGCATCTGGATGTTGCTTGGGTGAATGCTTGTGGGATCTGTGGTGCTTATGTCTGGATGAGCTGCCCTTGGGTGTAGAGGTGTGTGCAGGCTGGTCTGATGGTGTGGATGGGATAGGCAGAGGAACAGGAGACTGGGACTGGGTGGAGGGAGTCAGAAGAGGGAGGCTGGAGACAGGGACAATGGCTGTCGTCAGTGCTGAGGCCAGAGCATTGAACGATCGCTGATGGGCAGCCTGACCCGAATGAATGCCCTCCAGGTATGCATTGCTCCGATGCACCTCCCTTTGTACTCCCTGGATGGCATTCAAAAGGGTAGACTGCCCAACAATGAGCGTCCTGAGGAGGTCAATGACCTCCTCACTGAGGGCAGCAGGGGTAACTGGGGCAGGGCCTGAGGTGCCTGGGGCGAAGGAGATGCCCGCCTTCCTGGGTGAGCGGGCACGGAGCGAAGGCTGAGGGGCTGCTGGGAGGGCGGCGCTGGTGCGCTGGGTGGCGGCTGTACCTGTTGTGGCGGTGGGCACGGATGTTGCCGCCACCGCAAGGGAGCTCCCTTCCGAGGACGTGTTGGTGTCGCTGACGTCTCCACGGGTCCCCGTTGTGGAGCTCCACTCGCCCTCTGTCTCACTGGTGTACTCGGAGTCTGTTGCATGGCCCTCCAGGGCCATGTGAGATGCAGCTCCCTCGTGCGCCGATGCCACTTCTCCTCCGCCTGATGATGCTAATGCACACATGAACAGGAAGACAAAGAAAATGGGGGGGGGAGAAATGAAGACAGGTTGAGTGCATGCATTGGCAACACCGTTGGCGGAGAGGACAGACACAGAAGCCCCCTGCACTAGGCCGCGCAATCGGGGTACACTACTCAGTTATTGTGACTAGGCCTACAGGTCTATGGACGACAAATGCACACATGGGTGAGGCTGGACCATGGATAGCTGTACTTGGCACCCTACAGAGGTGGGGGGCGGGGGCACAGGGCAATGCCTAACGGAGGGGCCTAGCCTACAGAATGCGCCCTGGCCTAGAGATAGCCACAGCCCTCCTCCCCCACCCAGACACCTTCACTGCGCGCAAAGATAGCAGAATGTGCTGATACTCACCCCCTTGTGTCTGCTGTGATGTCCTCACGCGCCCATCCAAATCGGTGTAGGCCACCGCCAGGATCCGGGACATCAGTCGGGACAATTGGCGGCTGGCACCCCCCTACGTTGGGAGGCCATCCCCAGCAGAGACTCGGCGGTCTTTCTAGTCCCGCGGCGGATGTCCTCCCACCTCTTTCGCCAGTGGGTGCCCCGTCTGTTGTGGACCCCCAGGGCCCGGACGTCCTTGGCGATGGAACGCCAAATGTCGATCTTCTGATGGGCGCTGACCCATGTGACATGTACAGGGTGGTAAAGGAAATCTCATTACTTTTCTGCCTGGTCAATGTGAGTGGCACCCCCCTCCCCAACCTTGCCATGTGGCACATGCTCTCATCTTTCGTGCGTTGCACTCCTCATTCGCTCCCCTCCCCACCATCTTACATACACCCCACTCAACACAGGCATAGCCCATTCAACGTGCACCCTGTGTACTAACCTGTTGGTCTGGAGGACCGTAGAGTAGCGCATACTGGGGGAGGACCCCATCAACAAGTTTCTCCAATTCTTCAGAAGTGAATGCAGGGGCCCTTTCCCCAGTTGCAGCAGCCATTGTATCTCCCAGACCGAGGTCACAGCAGCACTTGCAGTATAGGTCCTCTCCTGTGGATGATCAGGTCTCGAGTGATTAATCAGATAGAAAATGGCGGTCACGCCCGCGGCGGTGCGTACCGCGACCGCCGGCGCACATAGTCATTGGCTACTGAAACCCATAGGGTTCAATGTTAACCAATGCGGCTTAGCACCGCGGTCTTCGACCGCCTACCGCCACTGTGTGCCACGCCAGCGCATTGACCTCACATCCCACTGTCACACTTCACAGGTCAGGCAGCCGCCATTTCAAGGGCCCACATGGCATAATTTTTACTGCGTCACACAGGCCTAGGCCTTGCATTGCCACTCATACAAGCCTTTCAATGCATAGCGATTCGTGTACTGTGCAAGCTGTGTGAACGAACCTGTGGGTTGCTTGACTCTGTGCTCCATGTTGTCCTTCCTAGGCACCGTCCGCTGGGACTTGCGAGGAGAAGGATGAATCCTCCCGTGTACCGACCGTTGGTGGACCTGTCGACAATGGAAGAACGACATATCATACTTACATACCGGCTTGACAGAGCAACTATACATGAACTATGTGCCCAGCTGGAGCCAGACCTGATGTCCCCCATCCGCCAACCCACAGGGATTCCCCCTCTTCTGCAGGTTCTGTCAGTACTCCATTTTTTGGCAAGTGGGTCTTTTCAGACAACAGTGGCCATGTCATCTGGGATGTGTCAGCCTATGTTTTCAAAGGTTTTGTCCAGAGTGTTGTCTGCCCTGATGAAATACATGCAGAGCTACATTATTTTCCCTGAGGTGGGCGATTTGGCTGCAGTGAAGGGTGATTTCTATGCCCGTGGACATATCCCCAACATCATTGGTGCCATTGATGGGACCCATGTGGCCTTGGTTCCCCCCAAAGAAAGTGAGCAGGTGCACAGAGACAGAAAAAGTTATCATTCGATGAATGTCCAGGTGGTCTGTTTGGCTGACCAGTACATCTCCCATGTAAATGCAAAGTTCTCTGGGTCAGTGCATGACGCGTATGTCATGCGAAATAGCAGCATCCCTTATGTGATGGAACAGCTACAGAGACACTGTGTGTGGCTAATTGGTGACTCTGGTTACCCCAACCTGTCGTGGCTACTGACCCCAGTGAGGAATCCCCGGACCAGGGCAGAGGAACGGTACAATGAGGCCCATGGGCGAACTAGGAGGATCATAGAAAGGACCTTCGGGGTCCTGAAGGCCAGGTTTAGGTGCCTGCATATGACAGGGGGATCCCTAATGTACTCACCAAAGAAGGTGTGCCATATCATCGTGGCCTGCTGTATGCTTCACAATCTTGCTTTGCGACGCCAGGTGCCTTTTCTGCAGGAGGATGGTCCAGATGGTGGTGTTGTAGCAGCTGTGGAGCCTGTGGAGAGTGAAGAGGAGGAAGACGACGGGGACGACACGGACAACAGGGATACAGTCATACAACAATATTTTCAGTAGCACACAGGTAAGTATCACCCACGCCATATTACATTTACTTAAGGCCTCATGCGTCTCTACTGTCTGTGTTTCCCCCCAGTTCCTGTTAACTGATTTGTGACTTTCCCTTCCCTTTTCAGAGCTGTATGACCCAATGCATGACTTCTGCTTTGTTTGCCCATGGACTAAAGCTTATTGAATTTGGTATGTTGTCATAACAAAGTAACTGGACATTATTGCACCGTTATGTGTAATACATTTGTTAAGAATACAAGCAGACTCCTGTTATTTTAAGTGCAATAAGTGGTTTATTTTAAGTGCTACATATAGGTACATGATTGTAAAACGGTGATGGGTGGGGGTGGAGTAATGTCCATGGCAGAGTCCAGTTCTCAGATGCACAGGTGCATTGTCCATATGCCTGTGGAAGGATGGAGCAGGGGCAGTTCAAGGTTGGACAGGGTGACAATGTGGGACAGTGGGATGACATCAGGGGGTATCTTATGCTGGCGGGGGTCTTGCAATCCTACTCTTTCTTCTTGTGAGATCTCAGGTTCTGCTTGCGGGGTGGTTCTTCTTCTGCAGGAGGTGGGGTTCTGGTGGCCTGTTGTTGTGTGGGGGCCTCCTGTCCACTAGCGCCGGCGGAGGTGGTAGGCTGTTCCTGGCCTGGGCCAGTGGCAGGGGCCCTTTGGGGTGCCACATGGTCCCGCAATGTGGTGACTATCTGGTTCAGGGCCACGACGATGGTCCCCATTGCGGAACCGATGTTCCTCAGTTCCTCTCTGAACCCCATGTACCGTTCCTCCTGCAGTGCCTGGATCTCCTGGAATCTGGCCAGTACCGTCGCCATCGTCTCCTGGGAGTGGTGGTAAGCTCCCATGATGGAGGAGAGGGCCTCTTGGAGAGTGGGTTCCCTGGGCCTGTCCCCCCCCCCTGTCGCACAGCAGCCCTCCCAGTTCCCCTGTGTTCCTGGGCCTCTGTCCCCTGGACGGTGTGCCCACTACCACTGCCCCCAGGTCCCTGTTGTTGTTGGGGTGGTGGGTCAACCTGGGTGCCCTGTAGTGGTGGACACACCGCTGATTGACGTGTCCTGGAGACAGAGGCATGGGCCCGCTGGGTGGGAGCTGTGCTGGTGTTCCCAGAGGGGGTTGGGTCTGGTGTAGCCTGTGGCTGTCTGTGGGGAACCAACTGTCCAGAGGTCCCCGATGGGACGGGCTGGTCATCTGGGTCCAGGGAGACAGAGCTGCTGTCATCGCTGGGGGCCTCTTCTGGGGGTGGGATGGACATCTCTGTACCCTCTGTGGCAGTGTGGTGGCTTTCGGGTCCTGCAGGGGTATGAAGGTATGGTTATTGCTTCTGTGTGTGGCATTTCGTGTGATGGGTGGGTGTCCGTGTACCCAAGTGCAGGCATTCCCTTGTGGGGGCTTTTGAGAGGGTGGCTTGTGGGGGTGATGTGTGTGTGCAGTGGGCATGCTTTGGTGATGGGTGTCCATGCTTTGTGGTCGCATGCAGGGCTTGGTGTTGGGATGGGTGGGTTGTGATGGTGAGCCATTTGCAAGGAGTTGGTGTGATGGGGGTGGGGGTGAGGGTGGGGGTATGATTTGGCATGCAAGTGGGGTGGGGGGAATTAAGTAGTGAAGATTTGACTTACCAGAGTCCATTCCTCTGCCTACTCCTGCGAGGCCCTCAGGATGCAGGATGTGCAAGACTTCCTCCTCCCATGCTGTGAATTCTGGGGGAGAAGGTGGGGGTCCGCCGCCAGTCTTCTGCACCGCAATGTTGTGTCTTGATACCATGGAACGCACCTTCCCCCGTAGGTCGTTCCAGCGCTTCCTTATGTCATCCTGATTGCGTGGATGCTGTCCCACCGCGTTGACCCTGTCCACTATCCTTTGCCATAGCTCCATCTTCCTGGCAATTGTGGTATGCTGCACCTGTGCCCCGAAGAGCTGGGGTTCTACATGGACTATTTCCTCCACCATGACCCTGAGTTCTGTGTCGGTGAACCTGGGGTGTCTTTGGGGTGCCATGGGGTGGTGTGGATGAGGTGTGGGGTGGCGTTTGTGGTGATGAGTGTGGTGCGTGTAGTGGTGTGTGGTGTTTGGTGTGTGGATTCTGTGTGGGTGATGGTGTTGTGTGCCTCTGTGTTGTGGGATTGTCTATTCTGTGCTCTTTCTCTAGCCTTCGTCAATAATTTCGGGTCATAGAGGTTTGTGGGTGATGTGGGTGTGTGTTTTATATTGTGTTGGGTGTGTGGGAGTGGTGTTAGTATGTGTATCAGGTGTGTGTGTTTCAAAATGACCAATGTGGCTGAGTTTTCTATGTGTGTGTGTATTTTGACCGCGGCGGTGTGTACCGCCAATGGAATACCGCGTTTGAAAGACCGCCGCGTGTATTCGTGTGTCGTGATAGTGTGGGCGTATTTCTGTTGGCGTGACGGTGGAGGTTTGGTCATCGGCATCTTTTCGCTGACCTTTGGTATGGCGGACTTTTGTGGATGTCGGGTTTTTGGAGGTTTGCAAGTTGCGGGTCAGAATGACCGTGGCGGTTTACCGCGGCCGCGGCGGTGTTATGGCGGTCTTCTGACCGGCGGTAAGTGCCTTTTACCGCCGAGGTCAGAATGACCCCCTATATGTCATCATTGCCTTAATAAGAGCTATAGCTACCTACATCCACCTACTAATAATCCACTTTCCAAGATCACTTGAATCATTTTAAATTCAACTAGTCAAATAGCTCAAGATCATCAATATTCAGGTCATACACAGTACAAATAGCAAAAACTTGTAAGAAATTCTTATCTGAGCCACCATCCACCTATTCTTGGACTCTGAGGTGATTTTTAGGACTTTGTAATCAAAATGCCTAGAGCAAATCCCCCTATGTAGAATTTAATTGACCAGCACTAATAATGCTGTTGTAGATGAGGTATCTCTGAGGAGACCAGTCTTTATATGCAAGATGGGTCTCTTTTAAATACAATACCTGAGCTATGTAGACAGATATTTCTTCTTTGACAAGCTAGCCTTTTAAAGTTTAGGACTAGCTACATTCCAAAACACTAGTATCAACTGAGACATAATGTACACTTCTACCACAAAAGGTCGCCTGTCAAAACCCAGTGGTGATTCTAATACCAATATCCAAAGATCCAAAGTGATTATATGAAAATACCAGTCCCAAGAGAACCCACACAAATGTGAGACACTGACAAATATCAAACTCAAGTGACACATTTCTCTCATAGGCAAGACCCCCCCAATCAATGGGGAAAGAAACATCACCATCACCCTTTCGGCTGTCAGGACATCAGACAACCCTTGTGCATTTCTTCATCCATGCCTCACACCCCCATTAATAAAAAAAAAGCCTTCTTAGGCATGAGCTTCTGAGGTTAAAAAAAAAAAAAACAGGAGCTCACGTAAGCTAGAGGCTAAATCGAGTTTTACTGCCTCTGAAGAGAAGAGAAAAACATAAATAAACGTGGAAGTGCATCAGATGATACCCTGCTACCCCTGCCACTGTCTGAGAAGACGGGTAATATCAGATTCAGTATTACAGGTCTGCGTTTGACCTTCGCTGAACATTTTCAAACTCGAGAAATAATTGGGCCCCCACCACTCTCAATGGATCGATCAGTTGATGTAGTTTCCATCACCAGTCCATTGTTAACTTGCGGAAATCCTATTGCATAATAAAGGGTAATTGAATCAACCGAGATTGGTGCTGATGACCTAGCTGTCAAATACATTGCCTGTCTCAATAAATATTACCAAGGTGTATCAATATTGCCTGGGGATGGGGTCTACTGGCTTTAGTTGCATCATGGTAACTCGGAAAGCGATGCACAGTTGAATTTGGCAATCCAGATCCCAGTACAACAGATCAGGAAAACCTCTCAAAAACACTTGCACAGTGAACCATTTTCCTTTCCTTTAGAAATCGTGAAGACCCTAAGGTTATTATGGTGCTGGAGGTTCTCAAAATCTTCCACCTTCGGCTGAACCAAAGTAAGTCAACCACCATGCTCTCTAATAACGCTTGTGGAGACTTTGTGTGCTCAAAGAGATGATGACCAGTCTATGCTGGCCAATAAATAGAGTTCTAGGACCAAGCTTGCTATCCTTCCAGAAGAGATCACCAATGCTTTCAATATCATCAATTGCTCGGTTCTCAGACTCCAATAATTTAAAATTATTAGTATGTTACACTACACTCTTGAAAGAATTTGTTAATGGGTTACAAATTACGATATTAGTATGATCTGCTGTCCAACGTACTGCAGACATTGTCCACATGTTTACAGTTTGTTCTCTGTTGCAAGCTTTTTGCTCCAGTATGACTATCTTCTCTTTTTCCATCTGGGTTTCAGTAATATGTTAGAGGGGCAACCCCAGATCAGCTGCAGTGATATCTATTGTAATTACTACTATTCAACTGTACATCTTACATTCCTGGGTCAATCTCTCAACCCCCCATTGTACCCGAGTGGTGGGAAAAGAAGAGAAAAGTGTATATCCATTTTTATTAGGATTCAAAGTCCTCCATCTAGTTCAAAACAAAAAAAATAAGGTACACTTTGTACCTATAAGCAAGTCAATTTGCAAAATGACACCTATTGAGTACAGCCACAAAAGTTATAAAGTATAATTTAGTTCTTATTCATTTCAAAATAAAAAGTCCAGAATTCATGGAAAGAGGTAAGTTATTTTTTTTTTACTTTGTCTTGAAACAATCAAACGTTCAATGCAGTTGGTCTGGTAATGACAAGTTACAGATGAATCAACCAACATATGTTTCATCCAACCTTGGAGTTTTTCAAGGCTGATATGGCAATATAAAAAAGAAGGAAACACAAATGAGCATTATCAGATCGTATTTTCTGAATGTTTGTATAGAAATATAGGCCCTCATTATGATATTGGCGGTAAGTGCTGCTTACCGCCATGCTGACTCCCGTCAACATACTGCGGCGGTATACCGCTACACGTATTATGACACACACATAGAAATCTACCATTATACAGACACACACACAAGTCCGCCAGCCCAAAAGTCAGTGATAAACTGGCAGTACCAAAACCCACACCGTTAAGCTAACAGAAATATGCCCACAGCATTATGACCCATGAATCACCGCGGCAGACATTCAACCGCGGTAAACCATTGGTGGTACAGAACGCCACGTTCATAATACACACACACTAACAATACACCACCACATTGGACAATTCAAACTACACACAACTGACATACATACACACAACACACCCACACACCCACACCAATATAAAACACACACCCACATTACCCACAACCCTTTACGACTAGAAAGAATTTGACGACTGAGAGAGAGACAAGCCAGGAGCACCCACTGGTTCAGAGCCACAAAACACCATCACCCATACACCATACATGCACCTCACAGCACACACCACAACGCATCACCCCACACACCCTCACACACACCACTCACACTTCACCCATGGCACCACAAAGACACCCCAGGTTCACAGAGAAGGAGCTAAGGGTCATGGTGGAGGAAATCATCTGGGTAGAGCCACAGCTATTCGGATCACAGGTGCAGCAGATGTCCATTGCTAGGAAGATGGAGCTATGGCGGAGAGTCGTGGACAGGGTCAACGCTATGGGACAGCACCCCAGAACAAGGGATGACATCAGGAAGAGGAGGAACAACCTATGGGGGAAGGTGCGTTCCGTGCTTGCAAGACACCAGATAGCTGTACAGAGGACTGGCGGTGGACCCCCACCTCCTCCCTCGCAACTAACAACATGGGAGGATCAAGTCTTGGCAATCATTCATCCTGAGGGCCTGGCAGGAGTAGCAGGAGGACTGGACTCTGGTAAGTCAAATCTTTACTACTTTATTCCCCCCTACCTGCATGCCATCACAAACTCCTACCCCTGCCCTCACCCCCTATCACTCCACCACCTCACATATACCCCACCATCACAACCCACCCATCCAAATACCAAGCCCTGCATGCTACACCAATGCATGGACACCATCACAGACCTGCATGGACACTCATCACCTCAGCATGCACACTAGTGACAATCACTCAGCCAAAAAAATCACAAATCACACAAGCCAAAGTTGCCTTGGTAATAACAACCATAGAGGGAAACAAACCCATGCACAAGATGTCACTCGCTGAAACAATAACACTGCATTTACATGCCCACAGGACCCCCACACAATGTCACCAGAGAGGAGGTGCCGGCCACATCCACTCCCCCCCCAGAGGAGGCCCACAGTGATGACAGCAGCTCTGCATGCCTGGATCAGGATGACCATCCTGGCCCATCAGGGACCTCTGGACAGTCGGTGACCCAGCCACATTCCCAAACTACCACAGAGCCTCCTCCCTCAGGAAACACCACCACAGCACCCACCCAGCGGGCCCATCCCTCTGTACCCAGGACATGTCAATCAGCAGTGTGTCTACCACTACAGGGACCCCAGACAAGCCCACAAACACAGGACGATCAGGGACCTGGGATCAGTGGCAGTGGGCACATGGTTCAAGGGACAGAGGCACAGGACAACAGGAAGCTGGAAGGACTGCTGTGCGACAGGGGGAGGACAGGCCCAGGGAACCAACTCTCCACAAGGCACTCACCAACATCCTGGGAGCATACCACCATTACCAGGAGACCGTGGGCCAGATAATGGCCAAGCTGCTGGAGACCCAGCGGTTGCAGGAGAGACAGTACCTGAGGATCAAGGACGACCTGGGAAATTTTCCCACCACCCTGCTTACCATTGCAGGGTGCTGGCAGGCATGGCCAACACCATGAGGGAGGCAGTGACACACCAACGGGCCCCTGACACTAGCCACACCGAAGAACAGCGCTCCACCTCCGCTGACGCTAGTGGACAGGAGGCCCGCCACAGGATCAACAGGCCACCAGCACCCCTCCCCCTGCAGAAGGAGAACCACCACGCAAAAGGTCCCTGTGATCCAGGCAAAAGCCCTAGAACATTGCCAAGACCCCCCCAGGAAATAAGACTCTCCTGAATGTCACCCTTGTGTCCCACTCTGTCACCCTGTCCACCTTGAACTGACATTGCTCCACTTCCTATGCCTCCTTGTACAATGCATCTCTGATATCAATAGACTGTACTCTATCCTGGACATTTCTCCACCATCAACTCAGCCCATTGCAATACCCCCTACACTTATTATCACAGAAACAAACACCCTTGGAACTAATACAAGTATGGAGTCTGTCAATTGATTAAAATATGTATTTGTTTACCAAGCTGTAAACATTGCAATTCAAATGCACAGTCATATTTACATAGATATGACCTGTAGTGGGCAGCAGTAAACACACCAGGAGCCAGAGTGGGGCACAGATATCTGAAAATAGAAATGCCAAAGGGTACAGTAAGTGGCAATAGAAATAGGGAAATCAGGCTGCCATGTACAATGTCCAGCACAAAACTGCAATGGAAGGTGAAGTTACAGTTTCGTACCTGTGTGTCAATGGGAGTACTGTTGAATTATAGTAGTTCTGTAGTACATATCCTCTTCCTCTGCCTCCTCTTCATCACTGTCCACAGGCTCCACCGCTGCCACACAAACCATCTCCAGGCTCATCCTCCTGCAGAAAAGGCACCTGGCGTCTCAACGCCAGGTTGTGCAACATGCAGAATGCAACGATGATCTGGCACACCTTCTTGGGTGAGTAGTACAGAGATCCACCTGTCAGATGGAGGCACCGGAATGTGGCCCTCAGGAGGCCAAAGGTGCGCTCAATGATCCTCCTTGTTCGCCCATGTGCCTCACTGTAACATTCCTTTGCCCTTGTCCTGGCATTCCTCACTGGGGTCAGTAGCCATGAGAGGTTGGGGTAACCAGAGTCACCTGGAAATATCGAGGGATACCTGTTAGACACACACTCACCCTTAGGGCCAACCCCACACCCATATACTTACATCAACTGGGTGGGGATTATGGGCTCATCTATTAGCCACACCCTGTGCCTCTGGAGTTGAGACATCACATATGGGATGCTGCTATTCCTCAAGATAAAGCATCATGCACAGAGCCAGGATACTTTGCATTGACATGGGAAATGTACTGGTCCGCCAAACACACCATCTGCACATTCAGAGAGTGAAAGCTCCTTCGATTTCTGAACACCTGTTCATTTCTCTGGGGTGGGACAAAGGCAATATCTGTACCATCAATGGCACCAATGATGTTGGGGATATGTCCCATTGCATCAAAGTCAGACTTCACTGTGGCCAAATCCTCCACCTGAGGGAATACGATGTAGCTGGGCATGTGTTTCATCAGGGCAGATAACTCTCTGGTCAGCATGTTTGAGAACATAGGCTGTGACATCCCTGATGCCATGGCCACTGTCGCTTAGAAGGAACCACTTGCATGAAATGGAGCACTGACAGGACCTACACTAGAGGGGGGATACCTGTGGGGTGTCGGATAGCTGAAATCAGGTCTGGCTCTAATTGGGCACACAGCTCTTGTATTGTGGCCCTATCAAGTGTGTAGGTTAGGATAATGTGCCTGTCCTCCATTGTCACCAGGTCCACCGGGGGTCTGTACACGGGGGTATGTCTCCATCTCCTATTCATCCTCAGTGCTTGAACTCTAGGGTGAAAAACAGTGAACAGAAGGTCATATTCAAACATATCCTCAGATTAATATGCCATTTTTGTTTTACAGAAACAGTATGTGAATTTGTAAGTCAGTTGATGTGCCCATGTCTGGTGTGACGCAGTTAGGTGCCACGGCCTGTGCCCCCCTGAAATGGCGTCCGCCTGACCTGTGAGGAGGGACAAGAGGAAATTAGGTAATTCTGCTGGTGTTGTGCGCCGCTGCGGGAGGCGGTCAATGACCGCCGTGCAACACTGCATTGGTTATCATTCGGGCCTACGGGTTCCAGGAGCCATTGGTGATGTACGCCGGCGGTGATGGTACACACCACTGCGGACGTGACCGCCATTTTCTATCTGTTCACTCACTTGCTACCTGACCTTCAACATGAGAGGGCCTGCACTGCAAGTGCTGCTGTGACCTGTGTCTGGAAGCGACCATGTCTTGAGTGTCTGGGGAAAGGGCCCCTGCCTTCACTTCTGAGGAGTTGGAGAGACTGGTGGATGTGGTCCTACCCCAGTACTGTTTACTTTATGGTCCTCCAGACCAACAGGTGAGTACACTGTGAGCATGATGCGTGGGGCATGAATGTAGGGATTGCTGTGTGTGTAAGCCTCTTGTGGGGGGGCTGAGGGGTCCCCCAGGGTCCACACATCCTTGGTGATGGCATGCCACAATCCCTTCTTCTGATGGGCGCTGACCTGTAGAGGTAATACAGACAGGAAGACACCATTAAACATACAATCCAGCCTGTCACACATATGGCCCACAAATAAGATTTCCATCCCCATTGGCACACACATCATCCGGTGCCCAACCTGTACACTACCTCTAGACATACACCCCATTGACATACTGCTAGCACACACATCTCCATGCAATCTTGTCACATGCATCGTGCCCATGGTGTACTCACCTGTTGGTCTGGAGGCCCAAACAGGGGTAGGACCCCATCCACCAGGCGCTCCAACTCCTCCGAAGTGAAGGCAGGGTTCCTTTCCCCTGTCACACAGGCCATGGCAGGATCCAGACACAGGTCACAGCAGCACACACAGTGTAGGTGTAGTCCTGTGGAAAGTCAGGAATCAAGTGAGGTTTTAGACAGAATACGGCGGTCATGTCCACAGCAGTGTACACCGTCACTGCCACCGGTGATCCCCATTGGTCACTGTACTCTATAGAGCCCCATTTTAGCCAATGAGTAATAGCACAGCGGTGCAAGACTGCCTTCCCCCAAGACGCCCAATGCTAGCGGAGTTACCTCATACAGGACAGGTGGTCACCATTTTTTGGTGGTGGACAACATTATGAAAATTGACAACGTCATCATTGCTGTAAATTGATCATACATTGCCTTTCACATTGTCCCATCACAAGAATGCTCTACGTACACCGAGCTGCTGGTTCCATTTGTGACACCCTACTCACTCTTGTGTCCCTTAGATACCTACCATTGCGGAGGAATAGGAGGAGGGGACAAGACCCTGTGTACAGACCCCTTGTGGACTTGGCTACACTGGAGGACAGGCACATAATATTGACCTATAGACTGGACAGGGCCACAGTCACAGAGCTGTGTGCACAACTGGAGCCTGATCTGATATCAGCTATCCATCATCCCACTGGGATCCCCCCTCTTGTGCAGATTCTATCAGTGCCCCATTTCCTGGCAACTGGTTCTTTCCAGGTGACAGTGGGTTTGGCAGCAGGAATGTCACAGCCAATGTTCTCAACCGTGCTGGCAAGGGTTTTGTCTGCCTTGATCAAACACATGATCAGCTACATCGCTTTCCCCGAAGTGCAAGATTTGGCCACTGTGAAGGTAGGATTCTCTGCAATGGGACATACACCAAATATTATTGGGGCTATTGACAGAACACATATTGCATTTGTCCACCCCCCCACCCCCGGGCCAATGAACAGGTGTTCAGGAATCAGAAGAGTTTCCACTCACTCAATGTGCAAATGGTGTGCCTGGCTCACCAGTACATCTCCCACGTCAATGCTAAGTATCCTGGGTTGGTGCATAACGCCTTCATCCTGAGGAATAACAGCATCCCAAATGTGATGGCACAACTACAGAGGCACAGGGTGTGGCTAATAGGTGAGCCTGAGCCCCACCCACTTTGTGTTAGTGTATGCCTTCAGGAGTCATCCCCATACCACTGTGTAAGTCTAAGGAGGCAGAGGATGAGGATGTGGACAACAGAACATTAGTTATACGTCCATACTTCCAATGACACATAGGTGAAACAGTGGGGCTGCCATTCCTCTGATTATTTATGCTTCAGTGTGGCCGTAGCAGCATGGCATTCACTTCCTTTGCATCTCAACTGACTTTCACCTATGGCTTCTCATTTTACAGATGTTGGTGTTATAAAAACTGTGTATTGATGTGATGACTACAGATAGCTACAGGTCATTATTTGTATGCTATCACAGTGTTTAGGTTATTTGCACAAGATGTGACTGTTTCCATATTTGCACATTTTCATCCCATAAAACACTATCACTCAAGTTGTGTTCAAGGGTGTTAATTGTAGTGACATTTATAGACAGAAAAGGGCAATGGAATGAGGTGATGTTAAAGGTAAGTCCAGGGTATTGGTCCAGTCTGTTTGTAGCACAGGTCTAGTGTCCAAGGGGCCATAGGAAGGGGAGCAAAGGCATTTCAAAGTGGACAAGGTAACAGGGTGGGACACAAGGGGGACATTCAGGAGGATCTCATTTCTTCACGGTGGTCTTGGCTAATGTCTCTGGCCTGGTCTGGGTCGCAGGGACCATTTGCGGGGTGGTTCACCTTCTGTAGGGGAGGGGTGCTTGTGGCCGGTGGGTCCTGTGGCAGGGCCTCTTGTCCACTAGCTGCAGCAGATGTGGTGGGCTGTTCAGTTGACTAGCTAGTGGAAGGGGCCCTCTGGTGTGCTGTCTATTCCCTCATTATGATGGCCAAATCAGCCAGCACCCCTGCTATGGAGACCATGGTGGTGTTGAGGGCCTGCAAATCTTCCCTGATCCCCTGATGGTGTACCTCCTGCAGCCGCTTGTTCTCTTGCATGTTGTTAAGGATCTGGCCCAACTAGGCCTGGGATTGTTGGTAAACCCTCAGGACATTAGTAAGTGCCTTCTGGAGAGTCGGTTCCCTGGGACTGTCCTCCCCCTGGAGCACCGCTGTCCTCTGTGTGTCCCTCTCCCACTGTGCCTGTGTCCCCTGAATGATGTGCCCACTGACCCCAGGACCCTGATTGTCATGGCTGTGAGGTGTGGACTGGTGTCCCTGTACAGGTGGGCCCACTGCTGATTGACGTGTCCTGTGGACAGAGGTGTGGGGATGTTGGATTGGTGCAGTGGTGTTGGATACTGAGGGGGGAGGCTCTGTGGCGGACTGGCAGTGGGCTGGGGTGGCTGACTGACCAGTGGTCCCTGATGGACCAGGTAGTTGACCCAGATCCAGAAGTCCAGATTTACTGTCATCACTGGGAGAATCTTCTGGTGGGAGACTGGATAGTCGTGGCACCTCCTCGCCAACGGGATTGGCTGGGGCACCTGCGGAGATGTAAGTGATGTATTATACTTCATGTCTGTGACATTTTGTACATTCCTAGCTTCCCATTATCGTCGCTGCTGCCCTGCAACATTTGTTTGTGTATGGTGATCTATTGTGGGATTGTTAGATCTACATGCTGTGCATGCTTTGGTGTTGGGTGTACATGCAGGGCTGGCAGGGCTATACATGCATTGGTATAGCATGCAAGGCTTCGCATTGGGGTTTGAAACATGTGTAGGTGCACTGTGTAGGATGGAGTGGAGTGATGGGAGTCAGGGTGAGGGGGTGATATGGCATGCAGGTGTGAGGGACGATGAGTAGCAAATATTAACTCACCAGTGTCCAGTCCTCCGGCTATTCCTTGAGTCTCTCAGGATGCAGTATTTCCAAGACTTCCTCCTCCCATGCTGTCAGCTGTGGGGGAGGAGGTGGGGGTCCACCACCAGTTCTCTGGATGGCGAGCTGGTGCCTTGCTGCCACTGAACATACCTTCCCCCGTAGGTTATTCCACCTCTTCCTGATGTCATCCCTACTTCTTGGATGGGATCCCACGGCGTTCACTGTGTCCACAATTCTCTGCCATAGCTCCATCTTCCTGGCAATATATGTTTGCTGTATCTGTACTCCAAACAGCTGTGGCTCTACCCTACTGTTTCTTCCACCATGACCCGCAACTCCTCATCTGTGAAACGGGGGTGCCTTAGTGGGGACATGGGTGTTGTGTGGTGTGTGTTGTGCAGAGGGTGTTGAGTAATGTAGTGGGGTGTGGGATGTGAGATGCGTGACAGATGAATGGGTGTTTGTGATATGTGTGTGTAGTTGTTCTGCAGTTTACTTGGCTATCTCTTGGCTATTTTTTGTGTTTGTAAAGGGTTGTGGGTAATGTGGGTGTGTGTTTTATAGTAATATAATCTATTTTTATAAAGTGGTATGGGATTTTTATTGTGTTTTACTTATTTACTTTTTTTTACATTAAATGCTTTACACACCTGTCTCCTAAGTTAAGGCTAACTGCTCATGGCCAAGCTACCAAGCAATAAGCCAGGATTAATTTAATGAGACCTTGACTGGACCAAGTGGGGTTTGTGACCTATCGCTAAGTGTAAGTACTAACCTGCCCAATAATCCACTTTCCAACAGCATATTATTCCTAAAATACAGTATTCGTGTATATTAATCACCCATCTGTCTGGCACACTTTAAAAGTCACAAATAATATATGAAAATAGATTGTCCTACATAGCATACACACCATTCGGTTCCACATGTCAGAACAATACTTTTAAACTGCAGCCCAGCCAGAAAACAATGCTGCTACTTGGAGGCATATTTTTGTGTCACATATGCTGGCGTGTTAATAAGCACTGCAGAACAGATATGGCAGTTAACTTGTACAACACTGGTAAAATGCCTGACAAGCTTACACTGGCCTAAATGGCCAATTAAACTAATTTGGTGTAACCAAATTACAATATTATTTTATAGGCAGAGCAGAGAAAGTATGGTGCTGAAAAGCAGTGTCACAGTGCACAAAGCCCTAATATCAGCAGCATAGGGTCAGGAAATCTCTGATAAATTCAGGCTGGCTGTTAGAAATGGGGTTTTTGATTGGCAGTCAGGTTACCTCCTGTCAAAGCAAGGACCCTCACTCTAGTCAGGGTAAAAGAGAATCACCCTCGGCTAACCCCTGCTCACCCCCTTGGTAGCTTGGCACAAGCAGTAGGCTTAACTTCAGAGTGCTAGGTGTAAAGTATTTGTATCATACCCACACACAGTAACTTTATGAAAACCCTACAAAATGACACAACACAGGTTTAGAAAAAATAGAGAATATGTATCTAAACAAAACAGGACTAAAATGAGAAAAATCCACAACACACATGTCAAGTTATCAATTAAAAAGCAAAAAGATTCTTCATGTATTTTTTAAAAGACACTAAAACTGTTACCGTGAAAATGTACCTTGGGTGCGTCAAAAATAACCTGGCGTGGGCGAGTGTGCATCAAAAAGGGTTTGCGATGCATCGATTTCACTCACGAGCGAGACCTTGCGTCATTTCTCCTTTCATCAGGTCGGGCGCATCGTTTCTTCTTTCCGCAGGAGGATGATACGTTGATCTGGTCAGCGCTCTCAGGTCTGGGCAGGCCATGCGTTGTTTTTACATGCCCAGCAGTACTTGCATCGAAAATCCAGCCGCACGATGATCCGAAAACCACGAAACGCGAGTTGTGCGATCTCAGGCCAGCAGTACTTGCATCGAAAATCCAGCCGCACGATGATCCGAAATCCACGAAGAACGGGTTGTGCGATCTAACCAGCCTCCGTCAGCGATGCTGCCATTGTTTCTTCAGCTAATCTGCATCGATTCTTCAGTTGCGTTGCAGGCGAACGTCAGTTTTCAGCCGTGAAGCCGGCGGCGCATCGTTTTTTTCCCGCACGGCGTTCTGTGCGTGGATTTCTTCCACTTAGACTGGCAGCTTCTCCTTTCACGGTCCCAGGAACTGGATGGGCATCACTTGACAGAGTAGAGACTCCAGGTGCTGGCAGAGCGAAGTCATTGCTGTCCCTGAGACTTCAATCAGCAGGGGGCAAGCTCTAAATAAAGCCCTTGGAGATCTTCACAAGATGGAAGGCACACAAAGTCCAGTCTTTGCCCTCTTACTCTAGCAGAAGCAGCAACCGCAGGATAGCTTCACAAAGCACAGTCAAAGGCAGGACAGCTCTTCTTCCTCAGCTCTTCAGCTGTTCTCCAGGCAGAGGTTCCTCTTGGTTTCCAGAAGTCGTCTAAAGTCTGTGGTTTTCGGTGCCCTTCTTATACCTATTTTCTCCATTGAAGTAGGCCTACTTTAAAGCAAAGTCTCTTTTGAATGTGAAATCCTGCCTTGCCCAGGCCAGGCCCCAGACACTCAACAGGGGGTTGGCGACTGCATTGTGTGAGTGACTACTCCTCCCCTCCCTCCTAGCACAGGTGGTTCATCAGGAAATGCAGACTACCCGCAGCTCCCTTTGTGTCACTGTCCAGTGTGAGGTGCAACCAGCCCAACTGTCAAACTGACGGAGACAGGGAATCCACAAACTGTCACGACTCATGTGCTGCTTGCGCCTGGACTCTGCAGATCTCGTGGCGTGGATATTGAGTGTTCGGCTATGGCCCAAAAACGGGTGACTCTTTCTGGTAGCCACGGTGCTGTATGCAATGGAAACGCCAAGAACAGACCGTGACCTTCAGAAAATAGCGCCAGAGGGAAAAAAAAACTTCCAAAAAAGGGGAAAAACCTCCAAACAGAATGATTCCTGAAAACAAGAACAGAAGAACAGGAATCAAAAAGTACTGAATTCAAATAACACAGAATTGGCGAATTCCAGAACCAAAAGGCAAGGAAATCAGGAGCGAAGACACCATCTGAACAGAGAGTGTTGCAGCGCAAAGAAAAGAAGAAAACACCTCCCTTAAATACCAAAAAACAGGAAGTGACCCACAGGAAGAAAAAGGACACCATCTTAGATAGGGAAAAGTAGATAGAACAGAATGGAGTAGAAACCATAGAGAATAGGGAACGAGGAATGCTGGGAAGAAAAAGGTAACCTGGGAAGGGGGAAAAGACATAAAGGAAAGTGCAACAAAAAGACCCAAGAAAGAAGAAAGAAGAAAGAAGAAGGAGCAAGAACAGGTAAGAGGGGTCAGGAGACCCCAACACTGCGGAGAGAGAGAGCAGAGCAAGGCCCCATGTAAGGTCTGGGGCCTCGAAAAGTGCAGGAAAGGCTCGGGCGTGCCGCGTCTTTGGAACGCGAAGCGCGGCCCGAGCCGAACGCCTGGCTTGTGCCGAACGCTCGGCTCGCGCCGCGCGGTGCGGTGCGACAGTAGGTCCCCCTCCCGAAGGCCCCGGTTTGAGAGGAAACAAATGGTGAAAACGCTGAATCAGAAGAGGAGCGTGAACAGAAGATGCATCTTCCCAAGAACATTCACTGAGAGGATAACCCTTCCAATGAATCAAATACTGCAGATGTTTATGAGAAAGACGAGAGTCACAAATTTCCTGAACCTCATACTCAGGAACATCATCCACTAAGACAGGAGGAGGACAAGAAAACTGCCGAGAGTAAGGGTCAGGCACATAAGGTTTGAGCTGGGAGACATGAAAGACTGGATGAATCTTCCACGTATGAGGCAAGTGAAGACGGACAGTGACAGGATTAATCAACTGGAGAATACGGAAAGGCCCGTAGTAGCGAGGTGTGAACTTGTTCTGAGAAAGACGTGAGGGTAAGAATTTGGAAGAAAGCCAAACTTTATCTTGCAGATGGTAGTCCGGAGTGGACCTACGCTTCTTGTCTGCTACTTTCTTCATATATCTCTTGGTGTGTAATAGATTGGATCAAATTAGTCTATAGATTTGTAGAAGTCGTTTGGAAAATAAGTGATAGCGGGCAGGGGAGAGGGAGACCGAGAAGAAGTAGGGAAAGAGGTAGGATGAAAGCCATAAGAACAGAAAAAAGGAGTGACCTTAGAGGCACTATGGACAGAATTATTGTAGGAAAATTCAGCAATAGGGAGATAAGTGTTCCAGTTGCTTTGGCTAGAATTGCAAAAACAGCGAAGGTATTGCTCTAATCCTTGGTTCAGACGCTCAGTCTGTCCATTGGTCTGAGGATGGAAGCCCGATGACAGGGCTCTATTGATATTAAGTGTTTTACAAAAAAATCTCCAAAACCGGGAAATGTACTGAGGTCCTCTATCAGATATAATGGTATGTGGAAGTCCATGAAGACGGAAGATATGGTCGATGAATATCTGGCTCAGATCTTGGGATGTAGGTAGCTTTTTCAGGGCAGTGAAGTGAGCCATTTTAGTAAAGGAATCCACAGTGACCATGATTACCCGGTTTCCTGCTGAAGGTGGTAGCGAACACATAAAATCAGTAGAGATGGTGTGCCATGGAGTTGGCGGAACAGGCAAAGGCTGGAGTAATCCTGCAGGTCTGGTACGGGGAATCTTGACTTGAGCGCATGTGGGACAAGCCTGAACGTATCTTTCAATATCCAGTTTCCAGGTAGGCCACCAGAAAAATCGTGAAAGAAGTTCTTGTGTGGCCTTGATGCCTCTATGACCAGCAACCGGTGAATCATGACACATTTGTAATGCTTTTTCTCTAACTCTGTTAGTAGGGAGGAATAACAGGTCTTGATAATAATAGTATCCTTGTCTCTTATGTAATAGAGGCCTTAGTTTCTCTACTTCGTGATCAGATAGGTTGGAGTATTCCAGTTGTACCTCCTCCAGAAAAGACTGAGTTACTCCAATGATCTTACTAGGTTCCAGTAAATGTTGAAATGG
This sequence comes from Pleurodeles waltl, assembly GCF_031143425.1. Classification (NCBI taxonomy): domain Eukaryota; kingdom Metazoa; phylum Chordata; class Amphibia; order Caudata; family Salamandridae; genus Pleurodeles; species Pleurodeles waltl. The sequence goes on from NC_090437.1 coordinate 1,066,202,086, forward strand.
GGCAGGAGTACAATCTGGATAACGGCGAGACAGAGCATCAGCCAGAATGTTTTGGGATCCAGGAATATATGTAACGTAAAAATCATACTGGCTGAAGAAAAAGGCCCAACGAGCTTGACGACTATTCTGGCATACGAAATTTCGTAAACATTGTAAATTACGGTGGTCTGTTCTCACCTCAAAAGGCTCCTTGGAACCCATCAGAAACTGTCTCCATTCTAGGCAAGCTGTTTTCAGAGCCAATAATTCTCTTTCCAGTACTGAGTAATGTTGTTCTGCTATAGAGAGGATATGAGACAAATAGAAAACAGGATGTTCAAGACCATCATCCTCTTGTTGTTGAAGTAAGACGGCTCCAATGGCTCTTTCAGAAGCATCGGTAACTACAAAAAATTGTTTGTTGGTATCTGGATGTCTTAGGATGGGAGCTTGAGTGAACGCCTTCTTTAAATCTTGAAAGGCTGTTTCGGCCGCCTTAGTCCAGACAAACCCTCTTGTTAAATTTTCCTTCTTTAAAGTGTGAGTTATATGGCTAGTCTGTTTTGCAAAGTCTAAGATGAATTGCCGATAGAAGTTCGCTAATCCTAGAAAACATTGTGTTTCTTTAATAGAAGATGGAGAAGGCCAATCTAGAATAGCTTGTTCTTTTTCTTGATCCATAGGTATGCCGGTGGGACTTAAATGATAACCCAGATATTTGACTTCCGTCTTGTCAAACTCACACTTTTCTGGTTTGCAAAATAGTTGATGTGCCCAGAGTCTTTGAAGGACTTGTTTTACATGGGAAGAATGGAGTTCGGGATTTCTAGAATAAATAAGAATATCATCTAGGTAAATTACAACTGTCTGGTTCAGAAGATCAGAAAACACTGAGTCCATAAATCTCTGGAAGATTGCGGGAGCATTAGTGAGACCAAAAGGCATTACTTTGTATTCAAAGTGACCAAATGGGGTCCTAAAAGCTGTTTTCCACTCATCTCCTTCTTTAATGCGTAAAAGGTGGTAGGCTCCCCGTAGATCTAGTTTGGTAAACCGTTGAGCCCCTCCGACTGCTTCTAGAATATCCCTGATGAGAGGCAGAGGATAACGATCTTTAATAGTTATTTTATTCAGGCCTCGAAAATCCAGGCAAAGGCGAAGATCCTTTGTCTTCTTGGGTACAAAAAAGAGAGGAGCCCCGGACGGAGAAGACGATGGAACAATAAGACCACTCTGTACATTTTCTTCCAAATACTCTTTTAGTACTTCCTTTTCAGGTTCCGTGAGGGAATACATCCTTCCAAAAGGAACGATAGTGCCAGGTTCCAAGGGAATAGCACAATCGTAGTCTCGATGAGGAGGTAACACAGGTCTGGATGGTTTTTGGAACACATCTTGAAACTCCAAATAGTGTTCAGGGACTCCTTGGACGGTATTAATGGAAGAACCGGTGGTACCTTCCGTAATTATTGATCTCTTAGGTGACCAATACTTGTCAGAAGCAAAACAGTGCTCGTGACAAAACTGTTAAGACAAGGAAACCGTCCGGGTTGCCCAATTCACATACGGATTATGTCTGATGAACCACGGAATTCCAAGAATGATGGTATGGTTGGGGGATGTTATGAGATCAAAGGAGATGTGTTCTTGATGGTTACCGATCTGTAAACTCAGCATCAGGGTAGTTGTATCAATTGGACCCGAGGATATCAAGGATCCGTCCACTGTGTGTACTTGTTCGGGAATTTCCTTAGGTTGTGTAGGAACTTGTTGAGTAGTGGCCCACTTCTTATCCATATAAATACCACTAGCTCCACAATCTAGTAATGCCATAGTCTTTTCTTGACGGCCGTCAGGAAATTGTAACATGACTGGTACTATGAACAAGGATGTTGTATTGTCATTAAAGGAACTGATGGAAGGTATAGCTGATAATCCCGTCCCCTCCCTTCTTACAGATCACGGGAAGTGGCGTTTCCCGATGGCCTTGACGGACGTACTGGACAGGTACGAAGCATGTGGCCAGCAGAACCGCAGTACAGACACAACCCTTTCTTTCGTCTGTCTTCCCGCTCGCTAGCGGAGAGTGGGCCTCGAGTAGTATCCACCTGCATGGGTTCTCCTTCGATGTCTCTAACAGGGGGGCGAGGTTCCTCGGAACGATGCGGATAAACTCGTGAAGTGCTTGGTTGGAAAGACCCTCTACTCCTTCTCTTCTCCGATCTCCGTTCCTGAAGGCGGTACTCAATGGAAAGGGCTTGATCCATCAGGCCACGAAGATCTTCCACTCTGGTGGAATGTACTAATTCATCCTTTATTTCTTCTTTGAGTCCTCTACGAAACAAAGTCACCAAAGTACGTTCCACCCAGGTGGTCTCTGCCGCTAGCTGACGAAAATGTGTTATGTATTGAAGGACATCTTGTGAGCCTTGTTGAATGTCGCATAAGGCTTCTTCCGCTGAGGCCTCCAATCCAGGACGACTAAACATTTGTTTGAAGCGATTCACGAAGGCGGAATAGTCCGACAATACCGGATCGTTGGATGATACCATCGGGGTTGCCCAGGCCAAGGCAGGACCGGATAGGGCACTGATGAGATAACCCACCTTTGTTCTGTCATGGGAGAATTGGGTGGGTCGGAAGGCGAAGTACACCGTTAATGAATCAAGGAACTCACGCAGTTTGGTTGGTTCACCGGAAAAACGATGGGTAGAAGCGGAGAGCGTCGGAACATCACCACTGCGGAAAGCCAAAGCCTGTTGTAATGCAGCATTCTCACTGCGTAGTTGTTGTAATTCTAGAGCTTGTTGCTGAATCGTCGTCAGGAGAGATTGTTCCGATCTGCAGCGGCCACCACTGTGTCATCCATGGTTTTTGAAGACGTCGGGATGGTTTGGCGCTGCAATCTGTCACGACTCACGTGCTGCTTGCGCCTGGAATCTGCAGATCTCGTGGCATGGATCTTGAGTGTTCGGCTTTGGCCCAAAAAGGGGCGACTCTTTCTGGTAGCCACGGTGCTGTAGGCAATGGAAACGCCAAGAACAGACCGTGATCTTCAGAAAATAGCGCCAGAGGGAAAAAAAACCTTCCAAAAAAGGGGAAAAACCTCCAAACAGAATGATTCCTGAAAACAAGAACAGAAGAACAGGAATCAAAAAGTACTGAATTCAAATAACACAGAATTGGCGAATTCCAGAACCAAAAGGCAAGGAAATCAGGAGCGAAGGCACCATCTGAACAGAGAGTGTTGCAGCGCAAAGAAAAGAAGAAAACACCTCCCTTAAATACCAAATAACAGGAAGTGACCCACAGGAAGAAAAAGGACACCATCTTAGATAGGGAAAAGTAGATAGAACAGAATGGAGTAGAAACCATAGAGAATAGGGAATGAGGAATGCTGGGAAGAAAAAGGTAACCTGGGAAGGGGGAAAAGACATAAAGGAAAGTGCAACAAAAAGACCCAAGAAAGAAGAAAGAAGAAAGAAGAAGGAGCAAGAACAGGTAAGAGGGGTCAGGAGACCCCAACACTGCGGAGAGAGAGAGCAGAGCGAGGCCCCATGTAAGGTCTGGGGCCTCGAAAAGTGCAGGAAAGGCTCGGGCGCGCCGCGTCTTTGGAACGCGAAGCGCGGCCCGAGCCGAACGCCCGGCTTGTGCCGAACGCTCGGCTCGCGCCGCGCGGTGCGGCGCGACACAAACAGGCAGAGTCACAGAAATGATTTAACTAAGAAAATGCTCACTTTCTAAAAGTGCCATTTTCAAACACACAATCCTAAAATCAACTTTATTAAAAGATATATTTTTAAATTGTGAGCTCAGAGACCCAAAGCTCCACATGTCTATCCACTCCCAAAGGGAATCTACACTTTAATCATATTTAAAGGTAGCCCCCATGTTAACCTATGAGAGGGACAGGCCTTGCAACAGTGAAAAACGAAAATAGCAATATTTCACTGTCAGGACATATAAAACACATTACTATATGTCATACCTTAACCATACACTGCACCCTGCCCTTGGGGCTACTTAGGGCCTACCTTACTGGTGACGTACATGTAAGAAAAGGGAAGGTTTTGGCCTGGCACGAGGGTACACTTACCAAGTCGAATTTACAGTTAAACCTGCACACACAGACACTGCAGTGGCAGTTCTGAGACAGGATTACAGAGCTACTTACTGGTCGTGGGTGGCACAACCAGTGCTGCAGGCCCACTAGTAGCATTTGATTTACAGGCCCCAGCACCTCCAGTGCATTTTACTAGGGACTTACTAGAAGATCAAATATGCCAGTCATGGATAAACCAATCAACAATACAACTTACATAGAGAGCATGTGCACTTTAGCACTGATTAGCAGTGATAAAGTGCTCAGAGTTCAGAAGATAACAGCAACAGGTCAGAACAAATAGGAGGCAGGTGGCAAAAAGATTGGGGATGACCCTTCAAAAGGGCAAAAGTCCAACACTGGCAGTGCAGGCAGTGTAATTTCCATCACATTGACAAACACAATTGATAATGGAGCATCTGGACAGTTAAAACAATAATGAATTGTTCTCATACAATTAGAGATGGCTGAGAAAACAAATGAATAGAGAGAACTGAGCTATAGCCACTCCAAGGGTCTGGCTCAGATCCTAGAGCCCATGCACGAGTGTGTACTTCATACAGCAAACACCACAGAAAACATATTACAGCCTCTTCAAAACTTAAAATGGTTTGCAATGATGAAGAAAAAATTAATTGGTGAAAGAAAATATTTGCCAAAGAACACAGTTAAAGCGGGGAAGCCACTATTTGTATAGGGTTTTTCTGGTTTAACTTTGTACAAACCGGCAACTAAATGGGTATATATCTCTCTTTTCTTAAGTTAAGGCTTTGAGTTTCTCTGTTGTGTATTTTTCTGCAGAGTTTTAATAGCGCAAACCTGACCGAAGCACCAGTTACTTTACAAAAGGTTACAGGTCATTGTTTGTAGGCAAGAGGAGGTTAAGTGATTTGCTCAGAATTGGAGTGTTGAGCCAAGTCTCCGGCTGGCATTCCCAATATCAAAGTTGATTGCTGTCGCTGTAAGGCCACATTCAGGGTACAGTCACATAGGCTGGCAGGCAGAAGCCACATACTTCTCGACTTGTTATCAGCTTGAGGTTCCAAATGGACTTTAAGCTGAGCCAGAACGCAGCTTCAAGCTCAATCCTGGCTCGTGCTTTCAGTTGCTCACCCACCCATACATAAAATTATGTAGCCCAAGTAGAACAAGTCACAGGCGCAGATAATTTAATTTCAAACCACAGATAGTGAGAGATATTGCTAGCTTTCTGGCTGAGTACTTCTGAAACTAGATAGTAGGGAATTGCTATATCTACTTTTTCTCAAAGAAGGTCATAGATATGATGTGCATTTCAAATGTATAGAAATTGTTTCTTTAGGATACTTTAAGCCTTGGTGTTAGACCTGACAGCCTTGGGATCGTCACCCCTAACTTTTTGCCTGCCTCCCTCCGCTTTTGAGATACTGTTTTTGATGGTTTTTAGACTCATACATTGTTGAGTGGTAGCTGCTGATCTGAAAGGAGTAGGAAGGTCATATTTAGTATGGCCAGAATGGTGATACAAAATCCTGCTGACTGGTGAAGCTGGATTTAATATTACTATTTTAGAAATGCCACTTTTAGAAAGTGAGCATTTCTCTGCACTTAAATCTTTCTGTGCCTTACAATCCACGCCTGGCTGGGTTTAGTTGACAGCTCCTTGTGCATTCACTCAGACAAACCCCAAACACAGGATACTCAGCCTCACTTGAATACATCTGCATTTTGAATGGGTCTTCCTGGGCTGGGAGGGTGGAGGGCCTCCTCTCACACAAAGGACTTCCACACCCCCTATTGGGGACCTGGCAAACAGGATTGAACTCAAAGGGGACCTGGTGCACTTCTAAGCCACTCTTTGATGTCTCCCCCACTTCAAAGGCACATTTGGGTATAAAAACAGGGCCTTTGCCCTACCAACCCAGACACTTCCTGGAGAAGAAACCTGAACCAGAACCTGCATCCTGCCAAGAAGAACTGCCTGGTTGCCCAAAGGACTCGCATGACTGCCTTCCAAGAAGGACTGCTGTTGGCCTGCTGTCTTGCTGCTCTCTTGCTGTGCTGCTGAAGTGCTCTCCAAGGGTTTGTTTGTTTTCCCTCACTTGCGCTTGGCAAATGCCAGCATAGGAAAAGTAGGTGCTCGTCGCAGAAAAATGAGAGTTAGTGGCCCCTAACCGCCAACACTGGCTCAAATTAGGGACTGGTCTGCATGCATAGGATGTTCAAATTCTCACCATGGTTTCCTTTTAATTTGACTTGCATCAGTGTGTCTTAGTTTGAAACAGTATCAGCGAATATCAGTTCCTAACATTAATTCCTTGTCCTGAAGCTTACATATCAGACACATTTGTTCCTGGGTGATTGAATGAGGAAGGTGAAATCTCGTGCCTTGCAAATTTGCTTCTAGGCTGTAGTTCGATGTTTGCAGTCAACTTTGCACCAGCGGAGTTTTCAAGAACGGCACAGACCCGAAAATAAAATTTTCTGGTACACTAAGAAAGGGAAAATTGAAAAGGGCACAATTTATTTTAATGTATTATTTCTGTGGAGAAATTGAGCCCTCTATTTGAAAGAAAACACCTAGCTAGTTATAGGTTATAACACAATTAAGTATGGTCATGCAGCTTTCAGGGGAAATAAGCTTTTCAATGGTGTCCGAAGACAAGCACTAGAGAGCAGACTGAGCAGCTGTAATGGACTGCATGCACTATTTTTCCTAGACAGGCTTTTTCAATGGGTACACAATCATTTCTTGATTAAATCCAAGGACTATCTTACTTACATACTTACATACCTATTTAATTGATATATGTGGGTCCTGTACAAGTAATCAAAATGCCCATACACATATGGGCCCTATGTAATATTGCCATCACAAAGCAAGGATGTGCAATTAGCACACTGCCTGGTTTGCAAATGAGAATGCAATTGCAAAGTGACCTACGTAGGATGCACCGCAAATTGTTTATTTACAGGCTGGCTCTTAACGAACGGCCTAATGAATATGACTTTGGGGATGGCAACTCATCAACGCTTTGCAACCAATATTTTTCAGATCACAAATAGAAAGGGGGCCCCCATTTGATGTCCCCTCTTACTTGTAATTCTCAAAGAGTTGTAACAACTCTTTCAGTTAGAAAGATATTTTGTTTTGCAAACAAAACTGTGCTTTTGGAAATAGCAGGGTTTGTGACTGCACAATTGCTTGATACACCGGGCCATTATTTCCTTGCCTTTTCCAAAATTTCCCATTCAGGTAACTAAAGAAGTTTAATCTTATCAATGGTTTCCGCTGAAAACCAACTGAGGTTTGAGCAGAGTTGATTATGTCATCAGGGTCCCTAAGACGTTTTCCATGTTGTGATCCAATTAAATGCTTTAATTTCCTTCTCCTTTTCTGGCAGTTCATTCCAATACAAACTAAAAAGTAAGGGTACCAGAATGTAGCCCTGCTTCAGTCCATTATTTGTACGTAGCTGCTCAGTGCTATGCTCAATATGCCAAAGGTGATTCTACCAGCAATTAGGTAAAGGAGTATTAATGCTAGCATCCGCCATAACGTGTATCTATCCACTTTATCAAAAGTGATGTAAAGATCCACAAAACAACAACAAAGTTGTCCATTTCTGCTTTTTGTGAACGTTTGAAGCTTGGTTTTTTGCAAAGACCTAATAAAGGCTACTGCAAGTTCCTCAAAAAACAAGTTTTCTTTTCTCTAGAATTAGCTTGGCTTTCTTCAGCGATGTGATGCATCAGTACCTTCGAGATCTAATCGGAAGAGAAACATAAACGGTTTTTGCAATCTCCCAGGACTTTTCTGAAGTGTCAATTAAAACCACGAGATCGCAGGTATCTCCCCGGTATGTACTACATATACAAGTTAAATGCATATGAAGTGACAGGTTCAAGTTTCCAAGACTGCTGTTTCTCCTTCTGCTTCACCCTCTTAAAATCACTCAGAAACATCTTGGACGTTTTACCAGTCACCAGTTAAAAAGCATTAGGCCCATATTTATACTCTGTTTGCGACGGATTAGCGTGATTTTTTTTTACGCAAATTCAGCGCAAACTTAACTCCATATTCATACTTTGGCGCTGGAAAGTTATTGAGTTTGAGTCATTTTTTGTACGTAAAAACCTACCTTGCGCTAATGACATGCAAGGTAGGCGTTCCAGTGCCAAAAATGACTCTAAGTCATGTGCGCCTTATTATTATCCTCCGGCGTCAAAATGACATGCAGGAGGAGGGGGGACCTTAAAATAAGGCACCCAGCTGGATTTGCGCCGTTTTTTAACACCTGGGTCAGGGCAGGCGTTAAGGGACCTACGGGCTCATTTCCATGGTGGGAGAACATGGTAGCAGTCCAGAGGTGCCCTTCCCTGCACCCAGGGACACCCCATGCCACCCTAGCCCACCCCTGGAGGGCACCCATGGATAGGGGACCCATTCATGGTAGGTGCAGGTAAGTATATATATATTTTTTTTTTAAGTGGCAGGTGGGCCCCCTACATGCCACTATGCCCAATGGTAATGCCCAGGGGACAGAAGTCCCCTTGGCCTGGCCATTGGGCAGGGGGGATGACTCCTGTCTTTGCTAAGACAGAAGTCATTTCCATGGGGGCTGTGCGTCAAAAAATGGCGCAAGTCAGGTTAGCGGAGATATTTTTTAGTCTAACCTGACTTGCACCATTCTTTGGCGCACAACCCCCAGTCTCCCCTTTGCCTCCGCTGCCCGGTTACCATCATTTATTTTGACGCTAACCAGGCCGCAGCGCCAGCTAACGTCATTCCATAAATAAGGCGCCCGGCTGATGCGTTAGAATGGCGTTAGCCGGTGGTAAACTTTTTGATGCAAATCTGCACTGGCGCGAATTTGCGTCAAAAAGTATAAATATGGGCCTTAGTGTCATCATTCCTTCTGTACTGGACTATGGGAACTCCCTTTACCTGTTTTTCTTTTACTAAAATATTCCATTCTGCGCCTGCAGCTCTTCTAATATTAATTGTACCGAAACATCTTTCAGTTCAAAACCATCTTTGAGACGTACACTGGCTCCTTACCCATAAGAGGATTGTGTTTAAGGATTTCGTCATCACACATCGGGCAGTATGAAGTCTGGTCCGACCTCTCTTCAAAGGTAAGAACAGGCATACAACCCACATAGAACCCTAAGACCTTCTTGATCTGTTCTACTTGCTGCTCCTTCTCATGTCTTTCTTCCAAAGAAATATTCTTTCAGTGAATCTCTGTTTGATGCCATTCAGCTAGTGTTAACAGAAAAATAAAACAAAAAAAACCTTAGAACCTGTCTCCTTAGGTACGACCTTTTTTCATTTGCAAAATCTCCAGCACTGACATGCCCTTCAGGGTAGCTGTCCATGCTTTAAAATTATATAATTCATTCATTTGTAACAACTAGCTTTGGTTTAGGGGTGGCACAATCTTCTTTGTGAAGCGTCCTCAAAGCACAGTATACTATAGTTACTGTTTTTCGTGGATCACTCCCTCACTGGCTCCATCTTGCCTTCCTGATTATTCTCTTTTGGTTAAAAGTGAGGGTTTCATTGTTTCTTTTCAATAAAATCTATTACAAGCAATTCTCTACTGTCTTCCGGCTACCATGCTACCAATAGCCGGAGTGTAGGGCTTTTTGAGTGTTGGGCTATATTATGTAGTCTTCGGGGAGAATTAGCCCCTTATGTATAAGTTTGACTATGAGTCCCTGGGGTAATCTACAGTACTCCAAGACACCTAATACCCACTTCGTATGGCTTGCATCTGGAGACAAATGATTCATATTAGTTTGCAAGAGTCAAGCATTTCTGTTTAAGGATAAAGCACCCTCAAGACTTCTTCAGATAACCCCTATTTGAGTCACTCCTCCAATGATGTTGCAAGGAAGGTCTTTATGCGTCATTTCTCTAGCAGCAAGGAATCGAACTATGCCTAGTGTTTGATCAATGACTGGTAAAAAAAAATTACATATGGACTGAGCCATAGAATCCACACTCTCAATCGCCATTTATGTAACATATCGACTGAGCCATAGAATCAACACTCAGCATTGCGTTCATATTTCTTCCCAGGCTTTTTATGCTTTACCACTACTTTTCCTAATCTCACTGTTCATGACTAAAACCTAATTATAATAATTAAGAACTCCAAGGCTCAATATTCCAAACTATTCAATTCAAAATATAAATGAATGTAATGAATAAAAGTGACTAATAATCTTAAATGAAATGGACAGAACCTACTGCCACTGCCTGTGTATACCAATCTCACAATGGTATTTCTCATTTATCAATTCACATTGCACCACCATCTCATTGCTCCATAAGTAGGGCCAAGTTATTATGGCCCTCATTACGAGTTTGGCAGGTGGCGGAGGCCGCCCGGAAACTCATACTGCCATCTGACCGCCAGTGCCATCAGAACAAAGCCGGCCCCATGACTAGTTTCCTGCTGGGCCGGTAAACAGCATTTTTGCCCACCAGCCCAGTGGGAAACAGTGCCTTAACATTGACGCAGGCTCGTAATTGAGCCAGCGGTAATGTGGCGGTGCAGCAGTTCAGCAGCACCCACAGCACTTTCCACTGCCCGTAATTCGGGCAGTGGAAAGCGCAACTGGGCTGTCCTTGTGGGCCCCTGCACTGCCCATGCCAAGTGCATGGGCAGTGCAGGGGCACCCAGGGGGCCTCCGACACATCCATTCCACCAGCCTTTCCATGGTGGTCCAACCACCGAGACCGCCAGACTATTGACTGGCAGGAACCTGGCGCTGTCGGCAGTCGTAATGTGTCCGACCGCCACTGGAAGTCTGGCGGGCTTCAGAGGTCCTATGTCTTTGTTAGCAATTACTAGAATCATTTGCTCCTATCTCTACACCTTTAATGGTACTGGTTATCCTTAGTCTGGTAGTGGTCAGTGGAAGTTCTCCACCAAGCATCCATGAGGAGGAATGTTAAATAGCAAGTCCCTTCCAGCAAAAGCACAACATGTACATTTCAGAAAGTTTTCTTTCAGCATGTCAAATATAACATATTTTCGTGGGAACAGTTTTTGATGTATTTTTCAGACTGACATAAGAACCTTCCCAAGTATTAAGTCAAAATCTTATCAGGTCAAAGATACAAGTTAAATTAATAACCCTGGGAAGCACATATAGGAGAAGCAAAATGCTGTGGATAATTGTTTTTGTGCAGAAAGGAACATCTTCCTACACATAAACAATCACACCCCTCAACACAGACACCCTTGCACTGTGGTGCAAGGATGCCTGTATTGGCACAGGCTGCTCAATTTTGTGCTAGCGCAAGGGGAAACACAGGGGTGCTCTGTATTCTTAAAGTACATCACATCCCTGCATTTCAAAACTGATGCAGCTCAGCACTGCTAATTTTGGTGCAGCACCACGCTGCGCCAGTTTCTTGTAAATCTGACCCTTTGACTTTGTCCTGGTCAGGCAACACCAGATGGCTGCAATTGGTGCTTTTTGCTTCTAAACACTAGAAAACACAAGTATTGGTTTAATCTTTAGAAAATTAAAATCTCCAGTTACAAGCATTGTATTTTTGTTCCTTTGGAGTAATTTCAAAGATAGAAATATTTCCTGCTCTTATAAACTGGGGTTGGACTTTTATTGTGTGTTGTATCTTACTTATTTATTATTTTGTAGATATTAAATGCTTTATACACCTGTTTCCTAAGTTAAACCTGACTCTTCATGCGCCAAGCAACCAAGGGTTGAGCAAGGGTTAATTTATTGAGACCTTGACTGGACCTTATATGTAATAAGAGCTATAGCTACCAACATCCACCTACTAATAATCCACTTTCCAAGATCACTTGAATCCTTTTAAATTCAACTAGTCAAATAGCTCAAGATCCTCAATATTCAGGTCATACACAGTACAAATAGCAAAATCTTGTAAGAAATCCTAATCTGAGCCACCACCCAGCTATCTATTCTTGGACTCTGAGGTGGTTTTTAGGACTTTGGTGGTCATTACAACCCTGGCGGTCAGTGTTAAAGCGGCGGTAAGACCGCCAATAGGCCGGTGGTAAAAAAATTGCAATTACGACCGTGGCGGAAACCGCCAACAAAGACAGCCACTTTAACACTCTGACCACCACGGCGGTACAAACAAACAGCTTGGCAGTCACCGCCAACAGACAGGCGGAGGACAATGTACCGCCCACAGTATCACAACCTACCAATCCGCCACCTTTTCCGGGGCAGATTCACCGCGGACAAAAACACGGCGGAAACAGGACTCCGAAGGGAAAACGCTGACCACTACACACCCCACGAGGAATCCGGACGCCATGGAACCCGAGCTCCAGATCCTGCCAGCCTTCATCTTCTTGCTCCTCTACCAGGAGCATGAACGCCGGCGGCAAAGACAATGGTGAGTACTGCACCTACGACACAGGGGAGGGGGGAGGGAAAAAACAGGGACACACACACGCAACACCCCCACCCGCACCCTCACCCACTACAACACACACACTAATACAGCATGACACATTACAGTTACACCCCCCAAACCCCCTGGAAGAATGCAAAGACAAAAGCAAATGAGTGTAACCATTGTAATATATGAAAATCCAGGACGCAAAAATATATATACACTATAAACAAATATATACACCAAGAATAGTAGTCCAGGTAGTGCTCCATTGAAGTCCGTGGAACACTGGGCCCACACGGCATGGGCGAGGCCCACACTCAATCCCCGAACATGAAGGAGAGAACACTGCAGGGGCATCAGATAGCAATAAAACAGGCACCTCAGGGGAAAGGGAAAGGGGGGGGCCCTCAGCCGGTTGAGTGCACGACGCCAAATCCACGAGGGGCCACATGCCCACTGTCCAATCCTGGGGAGTGCAAAGCCACAGTCTCTCAAGTCTCTACAGTGGGTGGGTTGCCCACTGTTCAATCCTGGGGAGTGCAAAGCCACAGTCTCTCAAGTCTCTCCAGTGGGTGGGTTGCCCACTGCATTATCCTGGGCAGTGCAAAGCCACAGTCTCTCAAGTCTCTACAGTGGGTGGGTTGCCCACTGCATTATCCTGGGGAGTGCAAAGCCACAGTCTCTCAAGTCTCTATAGTGGGTGGGTTGCCCACTGCATTATCCTGGGGAGTGCAAAGCCACAGTCTCTCAAGTCTCTCCGGTGGGTGGGTTGCCCACTGCATTATCCTGGGGAGTGCAAAGCCACAGTCTTTCAAGTCTCTCCAGTGGGTGGGTTGCCCACTGCTTTATCCTGGGGAGTGCAAAGCCACGGTCTCTCAGGTGGATGCCTTTCTCCACTGGTTCTGGAGGGGGCCTTGTGCCCAGGGTGCTTCATCCTGCCAAGGACTGAGGTAGTGGATGCCTTTCTCCACTGGTTCTGGAGGGGGCCTTGTGCCCAGAGTGCTTCATCCTGCCAAGGACTGAGGTAGTGGATGTATCTCTCCACTGGTTCTGGAGGGGGCTTTGTGCCCAGAGTGCTTCATCCTGCCACAGACTGAGGTAGTGGATGCCTTTCTCCACTGGTTCTGGAGGGGGCCTTGTGCCCAGAGTGCTTCATCCTGCCAAGGACTGAGGTAGTGGATGCCTTTCTCCACTGGTTCTGGAGGGGGCCTTGTGCACAGAGTGCTTCATCCTGCCAAGGACTGAGGTAGTGGAGGTATCTCTGCACTGGTTCTGGAGGGGGCTTTGTGCCCAGAGTGCTTCATCCTGCCAAGGACTGAGGTAGTGGATGTATCTCTCCACTGGTTCTGGAGGGGGCCTTGTGCCCAGAGTGCTTCATCCTGCCAAGGACTGAGGTAGTGGATGCCTTTCTCCACTGGTTCTGGAGGGGGTCTTGTGCCCATAGTGCTTCATCCTGCCAAGGACTGAGGTAGTGGATGTATCTCTCCACTGGTTCTGGAGGGGGCCTTGAGCCCAGAGTGCTTCATCCTGCTCGTGACGGACTCAGTAGCGTCAGTGCCCTTGGCGCTCATGGGCCAGCGGTGCTTGTTGCGGCGGTGTCATTGGCAGCGGTGCTTGTGGCGGAGGTGTCCTGTTCAGCTGTGCTTGTGGCGTAGGTGTCCTGTTCAGCGGTGCTTGTTGCACTGGTGTCCTTGGCAGCGGTGCTTGTGGCAGCGGTGTCCTGTTCAGCTGTGCTTGTGGCGGCGGTGTCCTTGGCAGTGACTCAGCTGCTGGCGGTCCTGTCTGGCCCAGCGGGGCTGGTGCTGGCGGTCCTGTCTGGCCCAGCGGGGCTGATGCTGGCGGTCCTGTCTGGCCCAGCGGGGCTGGTGCTGGCGGTCCTTCATGGCCCAGCGGGGATGGTGCTGGCAGTCTTTCATGGCCCAGCGGGGCTGGTGCTGGCGGTCTTTCATGGCCCAGCGGGGCTGGTGCTGGCGGTCTTTCATGGCCCAGCGGGGCTGGTGATGGCGGTCCTGTCTGGCCCAGCGGGGCTGGTGCTGGCGGTCCTGTCTGGCCCAGTGGGCTGGTGCTGGCAGTGGCCTCCTGGGCAGCTGGGCTGGTGCTGGCAGTGGCCTCCTGGGCAGCAGGGCTGGTGCTGGTGGTGGCCTCCTGGGCAGCAGGGCTGGTGCTGGCGGTGGCCTCCTGGGCAGCGGGGATGATGGCAGTGGCCTCCTGGGCAGCAGGGATGATGGCGGTGGCCTCCTGGGCAGCAGGGCTGGTGCTGGCGGTGGCCTCCTGGGCAGCGGGGATGATGGCGGTGGCCTCCTGGGCAGCGGGGATGATGGTGCTCTGCTCCGCTGTGCTTCTCTTCCCAGACTTTCTGACTTTCTTGTGGCCCTTCCCCACCTTAGAAGGTGTCGCAGCTGACTCCACACTCCCACCTGTACCCCTGGGAGTGGCTTTGGTGGCTGGAGTCTTCCCCCTCTCCCGCCGGGCACTGGACAACTTTTGATGCTTGACAGGTGGGGGACTGTCCGTGATGTGGCTCCGTGCCAGACTGGCTGCCCTGGTGGCCGGTGCAGTCGAGATTCCGGTGACTACAGGCACCACTGGTCCCGGAGATGTTGTGGCTGAGGTGCTAGGTTGGACCTGGAGAGTAGGCCCTAGGAGACGGACAGGGTGGAGGAGGTGAGGGAAAGAGGTCAAGGTTGGCCAGGAAAAGTTTCTTGGGAACACTGGGATGGGTAGATGGAGGGGGTTTGGGAGTGGACGAAGAGGTTGTGGTTGTAGGAGGTATTCGTTTGGTGACTTTGGGTGAAGTTGTATGCGCTGGAGGCTGTCGTGAGGTGGATGGCTGTTGGGTGGGTGTGTGCCTGCGTTTGTATATCTTGGGAGGTGGCATCACAGACACACTGGGAGAGGACACAGGGGACGTGTGAATGGCAGTGGGGGTGGTGACTGCACATGAGTGGGGTGTGGTGGTGTGTGTGCTGGTGATGGAAGTAGTAGCTGTAGATGTAGTGCATGCAGGTGTGAGTGTAGACGAGACTGGGAGGGAGGAGGGAGACGAGGAGGAGGGGGACACAGTGGAGGCAGTGGATGTTGGTGTGTCTGCATGTGTGTGATGCTTGCGTGAGTGCCTGTGTGATGTGTGGTGCTTATGTTTGCCTGAGCTTCCCTTGTGTGTTGACGTGTGTGCATGCTGGTCTGAAGGTGTGCTTGGGATAGGCTGAGGTAGAGGGGATTGGGTCTGGGTGGAGGAAGTTGGAGGGGGGAGGCCAGAGACAGGGACAATGGCTGCCATCAGTGCTGAGGCCAGAGTCTGAAAAGCTCGCTGAAGGGCCGCCTGACCAGAATGAATGCCCTCCAGGAATGCATTTGTTTGTTGCAACTGCCTTTCTACACCCTGGATGGCATTCAAAATGGTAGACTGCCCAACAGTGAGGGACCTGATGAGGTCAATGGCCTCCTCACTGAGGGCAGCAGGGGTGACTGGGGCAGGGCCTGAGGTGCCAGGGGCGAAGGTGATGCCCACCCTCCTGGGTGAACGCGCACAGGGCAAAGGCTGAGGGGCTGCTGGGAGGGTGGTGCTGGTAGGGGGGATGGCGGCTGTACCTGTAGATGCGGGGGCACAGATGTTGCCACCACCACAAGGGAGTCCGTATCACTGGTGTCAGCTCCTGTCCTCGCCGTGGAGCTCCCCTCGCCCTCCGACCCACTGGTGAACTCCGAGTCCGTTGTCTCGCCCTCCAGGGCCATGTGGGATGCAGCTCCCTCGTGCTCTGGTGCCACTGCTCCTCCGCCTGACGATGCTAATGCACACAAGAACAGGGAGACCACAAAAAGGGGGACGACGACAGAAGAAAGACATGTTGAGTGCATGCATTACCGCTACCGTTGGCGGACACAACAAACACAGAAGCCCCCTGCACTATGCTGCACACTTGGGGTCCACTGTTCAATCCCTGGGACATGGTCTACAAGGCTATGGCCGACATCTGCACACATGGATGACACAAGAGCCTGACTAGGTGTACTTGGCACTGTACACAGGTGGGGTAGGGTGCCACAGGGTCTGCCAGAACAAGGGGACCTAACTAGCACACTCGACCTGGCCTAGGGAAACCCACAGCCCACCTCCCCCACCCAGACACCTCCACTGCACGCAAAATCAGCAGAATGAGCGTGTACTCACCCCCTTGTGGCTGCTGTGATAACCTCAAGCGCCCATCCAACTCCAGGTACACCACCGCCAGGATCCTGAACATCAGGGGGGTCATGGTGCGACGAGCACCCCTCCCACGTTGGGAGGCCATCCCCAGCTGGGCCTCCGCCGTCTTCTTGCTCCAGCGTCGAATGTCTTCCCATCTCTTACAGCAGTTAGTGCTCCGTCTGTGGTCTGGACGTCCTTGGAGATGGCACGCCAAATATCCTTTTTCTGGTGGGCGCTGACCTACATGAATTGTACAGGGGGAAAAGAAAGTTATTACAAACTACACCGTCACAGTCATTGGCCCCCATCCCTACCCTTGCCACGTGGCACATGCACTCACCGTCGTTTCATGCACGCCTCAATTTCCCCTCCCATCTTTCATCCACCCCACTCCACACAGGCATAGCCCATACAGCATGCTCCCAGTGTACTTACCTGTTCGTCTGGAGGACCGTAGAGGAGCGTGTACTGGGGGAGGACCCCATCTATGAGTTTCTCCAACTCCTCCAATGTGAAGGCAGGGGCCCTTTCCCCAGACGCACAAGCCATTGTCTCTTCCAGACCGAGGTCACAGCAGCACTTGCAGTGTAGGTCCTTTCCTGTCGAAGATCAGGTATCGAGTGATTGAACAGATAGAAAATGGCAGTCACGTCCACGGCGGTGCGTACTGTCACCGCCGGCGTACATCGTCATTGGCTCCTGGGACCCATAGGGTCCAATGTTAACCAATGCAGAATTGAGCCGCGGTCTTCGACCGCCTACCGCGACGGTATACAACGCCAGTTACCCCACATTCCATTGTCCCACTTTACAGGTCAGACAGCCGCCATTTCAGGGGCCCACATGGCTTAATTTTTAACTGCGTCACACATATCTAGGCCTTGCCTCAACACTCATCCAGGCCAAATTTCAGATTTTGATTCGTGTTCTGTGTAAGCTGTGTGTATGCACCTCTGAGTTGGTTGACTCTGTGCTTGCTGTTGTCCTTCATAGGCACCGTCCGCTGGGACATGTGAGGAGATGGCGCCATCCTCCAGTGTACAGACCGCTGGTGGACCTGTCGACAATGGAGGGAAGACATGTGATCATCACCTACAGGCTTGATCGTGCCACAATCCTGGAACTGTGTGCCCAGCTGGAGCCAGACCTGATGTCAGCTATCCGCCATCCCACCGGAATCCCCCCTCAAGTGCAGGTGCTGTCAGTACTCCATTTCCTTGCAAGTGGGTAATTTCAAACAACAGTGGCCATAGCATCAGGGATGTCCCAGCCTATGTTTTCCAACGTGTTGTCCAGAGTGGTGTCTGCCCTGCTGAAACACATGCGGAGCTACATAGTTTTCCCTCAGGTGGAGGATTTGCCTACAGTGAAAGGTGACTTCTATGCCCTGGGACATATCCCCAACATCATAGGTGCCATTGATGGGACACATGTGGCTTTGGTACCCCCCGCAGGAGTGAACAGGTATACAGAAACTGGAAGAGTTATCATTCCATGAATGTGCAGATGGTGTGTTTGGCAGACCAGTACATCTCCCATGTTAATTCCAAATTCCCTGGCTCAGTGCATGACGCTTACATCCTGCAGAATAGCAGCATCCCTTATGTGATGGGGCAACTCCAGAGGCACCGTGTGTGGCTATTAGGTGAGCACCTGGAAGCAAGTCAGTGGGAATGGTTGTCTGGGTCTGGGGATATCCCTACAGGTTAGTGTGTGTCTAACAGTTGTCCCTCGCCATTTACAGGTGACTCTGGTTACCCCAACCTGTCATGGCTACTGACCCCAGTGAGGAATCTCAGGACAAGGGCAGAGGAACGCTACAATGAAGCCCATGGGCGAACTCGGTGGACAAAAGAGCGGACCTTCAGCCTCCTGAAGGCCAGGTTCAGGTGCCTCCATTTGACAGGTGGATCCCTATTCTACTCACCAAAGAAGGTGTGCCAGATCATAGTGGCCCGCTGTATGCTTCACAACTTAGCTTTGCGACGACAGGTGCCTTTTCTGCAGGAGGATGGTCCAGATGGCGGTATTGTTGCAGCTGTAGAGCCTGTGGACAGTGAAGACGAGGAAGCAGAAGAAGAGGACATCGACAACAGGAACTCGGTGATCCTGCAATATTTCCAGTGAGACAAAGGTAAGAATACAAACCTGCTTACTACATGTACTTTAACACTACTACCTCTCAACTGTCTGTCGTTTCACCCAGTGTATGATCACTGAGTTTTCACTTTCCCTTACGATTTCACAGATGTGGGTCCCACTGTGTGACATCTGCTTTGTTTCCTCATGGACTAAAGCTGTGTGACATAGGTATGTTGACATTACATTTGAAAGAGCATTTTTTACACTGTAATTGCTAATACACTATTTCGAAATCACAGACTGACTCCAGATTGTTTTGTGCTTCAAGGGTGTTTATTTAAGTGCTCGATATTGGAGGGGGTTGTAAAATGGTGAGGGGTGAAGGAATGTCCATGGCAGAGTCCAGTCTATTAGTCTCACAGGTACATTGCCCAAATGGCCATAGGAATTGGAGCTGGGGCAGTTTGAGGATGGACAGGGTGACAAAGTGGGACAGAAGGATGACATTCAGGGTTGTCTCATTTCTTGGCGGGGGTCTCAGCATCGTTCTCTGTCTTTGTCCTGGATCTCAGGGACCGTTTGCGGGGTGGTTCACCCTCTGCAGGGGGTGGGGTGCTAGTGTGGTGGTCATGTGGCGGTGCCTCCTGTCCACTAGCGCCGGCGGAGCTGGTGGGCAGTTCATCGTCCAGGCTAGTGTCAGGGGCCCCTTGATGTGCCACAGTGTCCCTCCTGGTGTTGAGGACTTCCTTCAGCACCCCTATGATGGTGCCCAGTGTGGAATTGATGGATCTGAGTTCCTCCCTGAAGCCCAAATACTGTTCCTCCTGCAGGGGGTGGGTCTCCTGAAACTTGGCCAATACCGTTGCCATTGTCTCCAGGGAATGGTGGTATGCTCCCATGATGTTGGAGAGGGCCTCGTGGAGAGTGGGTTCCCTTGGCCTGTCCTCCCCCTGTTGCACAGCAGCCCTCCCAGTTCCCCTGTGTTCCTGGGCCTCCGTCCCATGGACCGTGTGCCCACTGCCATTGCCCCCAGGTCCCTGTTGTTGTTGGGGTGGTGGGTTAGCCTGGGTTCCCTGTAGTGGTGGACACACTGCTGATTGACGTGTCCTGGAGACAGAGGTATGGGCCAGCTGGGTGAGTGCTGTGCTGGTGTTTCCAGAGGGGGCCTGTGGTGGCCTGTGACTGTGTCAGGGGAACCGACTGTCCAGAGGTCCCCGATGGGCCGGACTGGTCATCTAGATCCAGTTGGACAGAGCTGCTGTCATCACTGTGGGCCTCTTCTGTTGGTGGTGTGGACATGTGTGGACCCTCCTGTCCGGTGACGTTGGGTAGGGGTCCTGCAGGGGTATAAAAGGATGCTTATTACATCTGTGTGTGCCATGGTGTGCAATGGGTGGGTGACCGTGTACCCCAGTGATTGCAGTCCTGTGTGGGTCCTTGTGTGATGGTGGTTTAGGGGTGTGTATGGGTATGTGCAGTGGCCATACTGTGGTGATGGGTGTCCATGCTTTGTTGTTGCATGCAGGTCTTGGTGTTAGGATGTGTGGTTTGTGATGTTAGGACATTTGTGAGGAGTTGGAGTGATAGGGTGGGGGTGAGGGTGGGGGTATGTGATAGCATGCAAGTACAGTGGCGGATGAAATAGTTAAGATTTGACTTACCAGAGTCCATTCCTCCATCTACTCCTGCGAGGCCCTCAGGATGCAGAATCGCCAAGACCTGCTCCTCCCATGTTGTTAGTTGTGGGGAAGGAGGTGGGGGTCCACCGCCAGTCCTTTGATCCGCAAGGTGGTGTCTTGAGACCACGGAACGCACCTTCCCCCGTAGGTCGTTCCACCTCTTCCTGATGTCATCCCTATTTCTTGGGTGCTGGCCCTCTGCTTTGACCCTGTCCACTATTCTTCACCATAGCTCCATCTTCCTAGCTTTGGAGGTGTGCTGCACCTGTGATCCAAACAGCTGTGGCTCTACCCGGACGATTTCCTCCACCATGACCCTGAGCTCCTCCTCAGAGAACCTGGGGTGTCTTTGCCGTGCCATGGGGTGGTGTGGGTGATGTGTGGGGTGGTGTGTGTAGTGATAAGTGGAGTAATATGTAGTGGTGTGTTGTGTGAGGTGCGTGGAAGTTATGTGGGTGATGGTATTGTGTGCCTGTGGATGCTTGGTAGTTGTTTGTAGTGTCTCTGTCTGGCCTTCTCTCGGTAATTTTGTCATAGGGGGTTGTGGGTGATGTGGGTGGGTGTTTTATCTTGTAATGGGTATGTGGGAGTGGTGTGTGTATGTGTATCAGGTGTGTGTATTTCGAATTGTCCAATGTGGTAGTGTTTTGTAAATGTGTGTGTATTTTGAGCGCGGCGGTGTGTACCGCCAATGGAATACCACGGTTGAAAGACCACCGCGTGGATTCGTGTGTCGCGATAGTGTGGGCATATTTCTGTTGGCGTGACGGTGGAGGGTTTGTTTTCGCCAGTTTATCAATGACCTTTGATGTGGCGGACTTCTGTGGGTGTCTGAATTTTGGCAGATTCCGAGCAGTGGGTCATAATGACTGTCGCGGAATTCTGCTGCTGCGGCGGTGTGTTGGCGGTCTTCTGCACGGCGGTAAGTGGCTTTTATCGCCAATGTTGTAATGAGGGCCTTTGTAATTCAAAATGCCTAGAGCAAATTCCCCTATGTAGAATTGCCACTGTTGAATGTAACATAACTTGCACCTAGAAAGAGCGTGGAAACTCTTCCTAAAATTTACCAGTTTCAGCTCTGGCAGCCTGAGGCTGACACAAAGGAAGCATCTGGTGGGAGGAGATCTGCCTCAGTGGATGGTAGAACAGAATGGGAGGAGAGCAGCCTAACTGGTCATCAAAGCAGGGAAGGACATGTTGGACATCCAATTCCTGCATACCCCAAACAGCTAGGTGCCCTCTAATTAGACTTAGAGTAGGCTGGAAAGGGGTGCGCCAAGGGAAACTTAGCCATGCCAGTGGGTGGGCTCAGCCAGACCTAACCTCTGAGATTTAATTATTGGCATTGGATTTTTAGAGAATGTTGCTCCCCGGGATTGATTTTCGTCACACTTCCCAGGAAGTGGTCACCCAAGAGGGTGGTGGACTGTAAATGATTGGACAGAGATCCCCCATGCTTTCCACCTCCAGGAGCAAGGATAAAACTGGCATAACTGCGTCCCTCCTCAGATCCCTACAAGGAACAAGACAAGAAGAAGAAGGAATGCCCTGCTGGAACCCTGACCTGCACCTGGACACTGCACTCTGAAGAACTGCACCAGCTGAACACCTGTGCTTCACTACTAAAAGGACTTTCCCTGGCTTTAACTGCTTCAAGAAGGGACTTCCTGTTTGCTACAGGCACAAAATAGCTGACCAGAGTCCCCTGCATCACGCCCTGAAGAAACTGACAGGCTGACCAGTGGTCATTTTTGGATTTGAGCCAGGTGCATTCTGGGAGTTGGAGTCCTAGCCCTCAAAGAGCACCTCAGAGCTCCTGGAACCTTCTGGCAAGTTGTGGACACCTAAAAGACCTTGAAAGACCTTCTGGAAGAAGATCCAGAGGTTTGGAGACATTTGGAGCAGCTTGGAAAAATGCTCCATGAGTGAACCTACCCGACATTGTGAGTCATGCTTATGTCAACCGCAATCCAGCCTGACTTGCATGCTCATCCTGCTAAAAAGCTCTGGAGACCTAGACTTCCAGGATTTCACCAGGGGCTTGTGGAAAGACAATCTAAACTAAAAAACAGACAGCAGAGAGAAAAAGCTCGAAAAAGTTTCTAAGTCTGAACATAAAAAGTTGACTGAGACTTCCCGCGCAGTGTATCTGAAGACTGCTCCACGGAGATCAGCTTCAATTTCAAGTTCATCCCAGATGAAGATTTCCATCATGAAAAATAGTCTAAGTCCAAATGTAGAATTATTCACTAAGATCTCCTGCGATGATTCTCCGAAGAGGGCTCCCAGGAAGTCAATTCCGACTGGCGACTTTGCCCGGGTGAAGAAAGCCTTCAAGAAAAGCACTAAGTCCGAAGGTAAACTTTGACCGAGGTCTCCCACTCACTGTAGCCAAGCAGGACTCCATTGTAGTTGGCCTAAAATGTTGACTTTGCCCCAGTTGAGTGCGACCAGATGTCTAGATTGGCACTTTTAGTTTCTATTTGCTAAAAAACATTTAGGCCCTCATTACAACCCTGGCGGTCGGTGTTAAAGCAGCAGTAATACCTCCAACAGGCTGGTGGGAAAAAAAATGGAATCACGACCATGGCGGAAACCGCCAACATAGACAGCCACTTTAACACTCCGACCGCCACAGCGTTAGAAACAAACACCGCGGAGGAAACCGCCAACAGACAGGCGGAAGACAAGGTTCCACCCACTGTATTATAACACGCCTATCCGCCACCTTTTCTGGGGCGGAACCAACCCTATCAAAAGCACGTCTGGAACAGTACACAGAAGGGAAAACACTCACCTCTCAACACCCAACGAAGAACCAGGACGACATGGAGCCCGAACTACACGTCCTGCCCATGCTGGTCTTCCTCCTTCTGTATCAGGAGCAGGACAGACTCTGTTGACGACCACGGTGAGTACTGCACCTACAACACTGGGGAGGGGGGAAAGAGAGTGACACAAACAAGCAACACGCAATACCCCCACCCTCACCCACAACACCATACACACAAATACATGCAGCAACATTATACATACGCCCCCTTACCCCCTGGAAGAACGCAAGGACAAAAGGAAATGATTGTAACAAGTGTAATCAATAAAAATCAGATAGTGCAATTTCTAAAATCCTGACTCGAAACAGAGAGAACACTGCAGGGGCATCAGATCGAAATTAAACAGACACCTCAGGGGGAGGGGGGCACCTCAGCCGGATAAACGCACAACACCACTGCTGCACGAGGAGGCTCCGTGCCCATTGCTGTATCCTGGGGAGTACAAAGCCACAGTCTCTCAAGTCTTTCCAGTGGGTGGTTTGCCTACTGCTTTATCCTGGGAAGTGCAAAGCCACAGTCTCTCAAGTCTTTCCAGTGGGTGGTTTGCCGACTGCTATATCCTGGGGAGTGCAAAGCCACAGTCTCTCAAGTCTTTCCAATGGGTGGTTTGCCCACTGCTTTATCCTGGGGAGTGCAAAGCCACAGTCTCTCAAGTCCTTCCAGTGGGTGGTTAGCCCACTACATTATCATGGGGAGTGCAAAACCAGTCTCTCAAGTCTTTCCAGTGGGTGGGTTGCCCACTGCTATATCCTGGGGAGTGCAAAGCCACAGTCTCTCAAGTCTTTCCAGTGGGTGGTTTGCCAACTGCTTTATCCTGGGGAATGCAAAGCCACAGACTCTCAAGTCTTTCCAGTGGGTGGTTTGCCCACTGATTTATCCTGGGGAGTGCAAAGCCACAGTCTCTCAAGTCTTTCCAGTGGGTAGTTTGCCCACTGCTTTATCCTGGGGAGTGCAATGCCACAGTCTCCCAAGTGGATAACAGTCTCCACTGGTTCTGGAGGGGGCTTTGTGCCCAGAGTGCTTCATCTTGCCAAGGACTGAGGTAGTGGATGTCAATTTCCACTGGTTCTGGAGGGGGTTTGTGCCCAGAGTGCTTCATCCTGCCAAGGACTGAGGTAGTGGATGTCAATCTCCACTAGTTCTGGAGGGGGCTTGGTGCCCAGAGTGCTTCATCATGCCAAGGACTGAGGTAGTGGATGTCAATCTCCACTGGTTCTGGAGGGGGCTTGGTGCCCAGAGTGCTTCACATGCAGTGTGGGTGGTCCCATTACCTCACATGGGTGTGTGTGCCACGAGATTGCCTAGGAACAGGTAGCATGATACGCCATGGAGGCAGAGACATACCCCACCTCGCTGCGGCTTCGCCTGCCACCTGCAGGTGCAAACAGTGATGAGAGTCATGCCTCATGGAAGCTGGGCAGGGTCCAGGAAGTTTCCTCCAGCCTCGGACGGCTGCCCACTGGGGATGGTAACCATGTCAGATGTGGTGGCACTGTCTAAGCACGTCGCGGGGCTGATGGCGATGCTTGCGGCGGTGTCTGTGGATGAGGTGCTGGCGGTGGGTCAGCACCTGTTGAGGGACACAGCAGGACATCTCGTGTAGCCTCGGATGGCTGCCCACTGGGGATGATACTTGGGACTGTTGCTGAGAGTGCAGGTGGCAGTGCAGGTGGAGGTGCTGGTGGCGGTGCAGGTGGCGGTGCTGGTGGCGGTGCAGGTGGCGGTGTGCACTTCTGTATAGGTTGGTGTAGTGGTTGACAGAAGGGGTGACTCTAGTCCCTCAGTCGGAGCCACTGTGCCCTGTCCTGACCTGCTCTTCGGCTTGTGTCCCTTCCCCACCTTTGAAGTTGCCGCAGGTGTCTTGCCACTGTCCCCTTTTGGTTTGGAGGAGCGCTTGGTGGCTGGTAGGTGCGTCTTCTCCCTCCGGGATGTGGGCACCTTCTTCACCTTGGCAGGTGGCGGCATGTCCTTGGCCTTGCTAGGTGGCACACTGGCAGCCCTGATGGGTGGCGCACTCGATGAGACCGCAGTTGCTGGCACCACTGTGCCTGGGGATTTGGTGGCTGAGGTGCTAGGCTGGGACCTGGAAAGCCTGGCCCTAGGGGAAGGCCAAGGAGGGGGGAGGTGAAGGGAAGAGGTCAATGTTAGCCAGGAAACACTTTTTAGACACACTGGGATGGGAAGATGGAGAGGGTTTGGGAGTGGAGGACGAGGTAGTGGTTGTAGAAGGTCTACGTTTGCTGAATTTGGGTGAAGGTGCATGGGCCAGAGGCTGTTGTGAGATGGATGGCTGTTGGGTGGGTGTGTGCCCGCGTTTGTGTACTTTGGGAGGAGGGCTCACAGACACACTGGGAGAGGACACTGGGGATGTGTGAATGGTAGTTCATGCAGGTGTGAGTGGAGACGAGACAGGGAGGGAGGAGGAGGATGTGGAGGAGGGGGAAACAGTGGAGGCAGTGGATGTTGCTGTGTCTGCATGGGGATGGTGGGATGTGTGGTGCTTATGTTTGCCATGTCCACTCTTGTATGTTGATGAGTGTGCATGCTGGCCTGATGGTGTGCTTGGGATAGTCGGAGGTACAGTGGATTGGGTCTGGGTGGAGGAAGTTGGAGGAGGGATGCTGGACACAGGGACAATGGCTGCCATCCGTGCTGAGACCAGAGCCTGAAATGCTCTCTGTTGGGCCACCTGGCCAGAATGAATGCCCTCCAGGTATGCATTTGTTTGTTGCAAATGCCTCTCAACACCCTGGATGGCATTCAAAATGGTAGATTGCCCAACAGTGAGGGATCTCAGGAGGTCAATAGCCTCCTCACTTAGGGCAGCAGGGCTGACTGGGGCAGGGGCTGAGGTGTCTGGGGCAAAGCTGATGCCCACCCTCCTGGGTGAGCAGGCACAGGACATACGCTGAGGGGCTGCTGGGAGGGCGGTGCTGATAGGGGGGGTGGCCGCTGTAGCTGTTGATGCAGTGGGCACAAAGGTACCCGCCACCGCAAGGAGCTCCCATCAGAGGAGTAGTCGCTGGTGTATGCTCCTGTCCCCGTCATGGAGCTCCCTTCGCCCTCTGTCCCACTGATGGCTTCAGACTCTGTAAATTCACCCTCCAGGGCCATGTGGGATGCAGCTCCCTCCTGCTCCGGTGCCACTGCTCCTCCACCAGATTATGCTAATGCATGCAAGAACTGGGTGACAAAACAAAAAGGGGGGGAAAGACAGAAGAAACACATGTTCAGTGCATGCAACACCACTACTTTTGGCGGACACAACACACAGGGAGCAGCCCTATGTACTGAGCCATGCACTAACAGTTCTTAGGAAATTCACATGCCCATGGGGGACGATACCTAAGCCCAATTTATGCACACCTGGAAGCCACAGGAGCCTGACTAGGTGTAGATGGCTATTACCAGTAGTGGGGTTGGGGTGCCACAGAGCCTGCCTCACAAGGGACCTTGCCTACCAACTTCGCCCTGGCCTAGGAAAACCCACTGCCCATTTCCCCCAGCCAGACACCTCGTAAAGCACACAGAGTCAGCTGAATGAGAGTGTACTCACCCCTTGTGGCTGCCGTGATGCCCTCAAGCTCCCATCTAACTCCGGATAGGCCACAGCCAGGATCCGGTACATCAGGGGTTCATGGTGCGAAGGGCACCCCTTCCACGTTGGGAGGCCATCCCCAGCTGAGCCTCCGCCGTCTTCTTGCTCCAGCGGCGCAGGTCCTCCCATCTTTTCCAGCAGTGGGTGCTTCGTCTATGGTAGACCCCCAGGGTGCGGACGTCCTTGGCGATGGCACGCCAAATAACCTTCTTCTGGTGGGTGCTGACCTAGAGGAAAAGTGAAGTTAGAATGGATGTTACTATCCCGTACATTTCATCTCACGCATTGCCAAACACCTCCCACCCTGGGCCAGACATACATACACACACACTATCCTGACATGCTGGCCTGTCCCCCTCCCCACCCTCTTCCATCCACGACACTCCATACAATCATGTACCATCCACCATGGTCACAGTGTACTCACTTGTTTGTCTGGAGGACCATACAGTTGCGTGTCCTGGGGGAGGACCAAATCCACCAGTTTCTCCAACTCCTCCGAAGTGAAGGCAGGGGCCTTTTCTCCAGACACTGTAACCATTGTTGCTTCCATACACAGGTCACAGCAGCACTTGCAGTGTAGGTCCTCTCCTGTTGAAGGTCAGGTATCAAGTGAGGGAACAGTTAGAAAATGGCAGCCACATCCGCGGCCATGCGTATCGTCACCCCCGGCGTACATCGTCATTGGCTCCTGGGACCCATAGGACCCAATGTTAACCAAAGCTGAATTGCACTGTGTTCTTCGACCGCCTATCGCGACGGTGTACTACACCAGCGCAGTTACCTCATTTCCCCTTGTCCCACCTTACAGATCAGGCAGCAGCCATTTCAGGGGGCCACATGGCAGGGAAAAAAACGTGTCACACCTATTTAGGCCTGGAATACAGATAGATAAAGGCACATTGTGAATTTCTAACATTTTAGCAAATAACACATTGTGATGCCTAAGTGTTGGATGACCCTCTGCTCACTGTTCTCCTCCGTAGGGCACGTCTGCTGGGGCAAGTGATGAGATGGCGGCAGCCTCCGGTGTACAGACCCCTGGTGGACCTGTTGACAATGGAGAAGAAACACATCATCATCACTTGCAGACTTGATCCTGCAACAATGCTGGAACTGTGTGCCCAGTTGGAGCCAGACCTGATGTCAGCTATTCGCCAACCCACAGGAATCCCCCCTCTAGTGCAGGTTCTGTCTGTACTCCATTTCCTGGCCAGTGGATCTTTTCAAACAACAGTGGCCATGGCATCAGGGATGTGCCAGCCAATGTTGTCTAACATGTTGTCCAGAGTGCTCTGCTGAAACACATGTGCAGCTACATCGTTTTCCCTCAAGTGGAGGATTTGCCAACAGTGAAAGGTGACTTTTATGCCCTATGACATATCCCCAACATCATTGGTGCCAATGATGGTACACATGTGGCATTTGTCCCCCCCAGCAGGAATGAACAGGTGTACAGAAACCAAAAAAGCTACCATTCAATGAATGTGCAGATGGTGTGCTTGGCAGACCAGTACATCTCCCATGTGAATGCCAAGTATCCTGGCTCAGTGCATGACGCTTACATTTTGTGGAATAGCAGCATCCCTTATGTGATGGGGCAACTCCAGAGGCACCGTGTGTGGCTAATAGGTGAGCCCAAGATCCCAACACAGTTGACATAGGTGTCTGGATATGGGGTTGTCCCTAAGGGTTAGTGTCTGTCTAACAGTTGCCCCTAGACATTTGCAGTTGACTCTGGTTACCCCAACCTGTCATGGCTACTGACCCCAGTGAGGAATCCCAGGACAAAGGCAGAGGAACGCTACAATGAGGCACATGGGCGAACTAGGAGGATCCTAGAACGCACCTTCGGCCTCCTGAAGGCCAGATTCCGGTGCCTCCATCTGACAGGTGGCTCTCTATACTACTCACTGAAGAAGGTGTGCCAGATAATCGTGGCCAGCTGTATGTTGCACAACCTGGCTTTGTGACGCCAGGTGCCTTTTCTGCAGGAGGATGGGCCAGATGGTGGTCGTGTGGCAGCTGTGGAGCCTGTGGACAGTGAAGAAGAGGAGGCAAAAGAAGAAGATGTAGACAACCGAAACAACATCATCATGCAATACTTCCAGTGAGACAGGTAAGAAGATGGAACAGCTTCCCACATCTCATACTATTATTGGAGCTAGCATAAGTCTGCCATTTTCACTCTGTGTATGGACCCTGACTTATTACTTTGCCTTTCCATTTCACAGATCTAGGTCCCACTTTGTGCCCTCTGCTATGTTTACTGCTGGCCTACAGCTGTGTTACATTGGTATGTGAACAAGTACATTGACATTGCTATACTCCAGAGGTTTTGCAATTACACATTTGTGAAAGCACAGACTGACTCCAGATTGTTTTGTGATTCAAGGGTGTTTATTTCTGTGCAAATAAGTGGAGGGGGTTGTGAAATGGGCCTGGGTGATGGTGGAGGAATGCCCATGGCAGAGTCCATTCTTCTTGTATCACAGGTGCATTGTCCAATGGGACATAGGAAGTGGAGCAATGGCAGTTTAAGGTGGACAGGGTGACAAAGTGGGACAGAAGGGTGACATTCAGGGGGGTTGTGAGAAAACAGGGCTGATTGCAGTGGCCCCCTAACTTTTTGCCCCCATTTTCCACTTTTTGCTGGTGTTTTCCTGACTCTGGTGGTGCCCTTGGTACTGCTAACCAGTCCCAGGGCCTGTGCTCTGTGTAAAATCAGTATGCAAATTAGGCTAATTATAATTGGCTACGTCAACCTACCTATAAGTCCCTAGTATATGGTAGGGCATGTAGGTTTAGGGTCCCCAGCATAGGTAGTGCACCCATAGGTGCACTGCTGAGGTGCCCAGTGTCATTTTAAAGGCAGGCCTGCCTTGATGGCTGCTTTTAAATTAAAGTTATATGCAAATTCGACTTTGGAATTAAAAGAAGTTCCAAAGTCTTAAACTACCTTATGTTTACATATAAGTCACCCCTAAGGTGTGCCCTATGTGCGCTTAGGGCTGGGTGCCATGTAACTATGAGCAAAGGCCTTATAAAAATAGTTTTATAAGCCCTGGTGAGGTAAAAACAGCCAAATTTGTTTTTCCCTCATTGTAGTGAATGGCCTTCATAGGCTAGAATGGGGAGACTTTATTTTAATTTTAAAAGTCCCCTGAAGTGGCAGATACAAGGAGTTTGGTATCATATTAATTCTTATAATGAATCCAACAACTTCCAGTTGTTGGATTTAATATAACTTGTTCCGGTAAAGAGTTTTAAACTTTACCTGAAAAGTTGCCAACTTCAGCCCTGCATTGTTTTTGCTGCTGTGCTCTGATTGGCCAGCCTCTTGCAGCCTGGCCAGGCTGCCTTGATGAGGTGTGAAGTGGCCTGGCTTCACACAAAGAGATGTGCCTGTGGGAGGGGACCTCCCCTCAACAGATGGTAAGGCAGGAAGGGGGAGGGCTGCCAAACTGGTCTTCAAAGGCAGAGGACATTTGGAGCAACCCAGCAACACCCCCACATCCTGCGACCCCAGACAACTAGGTGTCCCCTTGATTAGATTAGGAGAGGGCAGGAGAGGAGTGTGTTTATGATTTTTAGCCACACCAGTGGGTGGGATCAGCCAGATGTAACCTCCAAAAATCACTTTCAGCCATGATGGATTTTTGAGGAATGTTGCCTCCTGGGATTGATTTTTGCCGCACTTCCCAGTAAGTGGTCATTACAGGGGGAAGGACCCTGCCCCTGACTGGTTAACCAGGACCCCCCTCTTTTTCACCCAGAAGCAAGGATAAAACTGGCAGACCTGCACCCACACCTCAGATCCCCATCAGATTCCAAGAAGGAAGAACCAAAGGAGAAGAAGGACTGCCCTGCTGGATTCTAGGCCTGCACCTGGACCCTGCACTCTGAAGGACTGCACCAGCTGCACACTTGGGCTTCACCACAAGAAGGACTTTGCCTGGCTTCAACTGGTTCAAGGAGGGACTCCTTGTTTGCTACAGGTGAAAAATTGCTAACCAGAGTCCCCTGCACCAACTCCTGAAGAAATCAACCAGCTGACCACTGTCCAGTGGCCAAAAAGGAGCTGTGGACCGCAAAAGAATCTTAAAGGAACATCTGGAAGAAGATACAGAAGTTTGGAGAACTTTTGAAAGAAAGCTCTATAGAGGGACTGACCCGCAGCGGCAACTCTAGCCAGCTTGCCTCAACCGTGACCCGGCCTGATTTGCAGGTTCGTCCCAGTGAAGAAAATCTCAAAAAAAGAGACTGAGTCCGAATGTAGAAAGTTGACCGAGCCCTCCCAGCCAGCGTATCCGAGGAGGGCTCCAAGGACCTCGGATCAAGATCCAGGTTTGGCCCTGTCAAAGGATTTTCACCTCGAACGACTAAGTCCGAAGGTAAAAATCTCCACCGAGGGCTCCCGCGACGTGTATCCGGAGAAGAATTCCAGGAGGTCAGATTGGACTGGCAGGTTCGTCCCGCTGAAGAAAATCTTCAGAAAAATGACTAAGTGCGAAGGTAAAGTTTTGACCGAGGCCTCCCGCGGGCTGTAGCCGAGCCGGGCTCCATCACGGTCGGCCTTAAACTTTGACTTTGCCCTGGTCAAGGTGCGACCACATGACCAGATCGGCTCTTTTTGTTTCTATGCACTAGAAAGTAATAATTCTTTAAAAATTCATATGTCCTGTTCTCCTTATCCAATTGTATTCATTTTTGTGTCATTTTAAAGACAAAATTATAATCTATTTTTATAAATTAGGTTTTGAGTTTTCAACTGTTTCCTGTGTTTTATTTAATTACTGTTTTGTGATATTTGAATGTTTTACACTCTGTCTCCTAAGTTAAGCCTTGTTGCTCGTTGCCAAGCTAACAAGGGTTGAGCTGGGTTTATTTACTGAGACCTAACTGGACCTAAGTGGAGGTTAGTGGCCTATTGCTAACTGTAGGTACCTACCTGCCCTTACCAATAACCAATTTTCCAACAGTTTTGGTGCACAGTGGTGGGATCCTGTACTTGTGTTCACTGTCACATTACAGTTTTAAGTAAAATAAATTAAAAATCCTTTAAATTGTCCTAGTGCAAAATTGTTTTTAATTTTTAATTTGGATTCATTTCAATTATTTAATTTTTGTGATTTTTCTAAATTCTTGTTTCCAATTTTTGCAAAAAGTTGTTGTTGACACAAAACTAGGGAACCATGGAGCTTGACCTGGCTAGCCTACCCACACTGACAGTAGATCAGCTTAGGGGGTTGTGTACTGAAAGAGGGTTGCCTGCAACCACTGACCTCAGGAAGCATGTCCTGATCAAACCCTGACAGCATGGGCTGAGGCTCAAGAGGTAGATTCCCAGACTACCCAAGGGGGTGGTTCCTGCTTATGTAGAGGGGGATGACATAGACAAGTGGTTGGAGGCCTTTGAGAGGGCACTCCAAATGAGAAGAGTTAGGCCTTAATACTGGGGTTCACTTTTATGGGAGTTGGTTCCCAACTCAGGGATGGATAGGCTTCTGACCTTAAGTGGGGAGGAGGCAGATTCATACCCTAGTATGAAGCAGTGCTTAACCAAGAAGTTTGGTCTGACCCCAGAGCATTATAGGATGAAGTTCAGGGACACCCAGAAGGCCATTACCCAGGCTTGGGTTGACTTTGTAGACACCGCACTTAAGGCACTAGAGGGCTGGATTCATGGTAACAAAGTAAATACTTATGAGGGGTTATACAATCTGATCATGAGAGAGCACATCTTGACCAATTGTATCCAAGAAAGGTTACGCCAGCATCTAGTGGACTCTAAGCTGACCAACTCTAGAGAGCTAGTGGAGGCAGCTGATGAGTGGTTGAGAGCTAGGGTGGTTGTCAAGTTCCAGGGGGGAGACTCCAAGAAGGGTTGGTCAGGTCCCCAAAAACCTAAAGAGGGATGTGGTAAGCCCACCACAGAGACTCCCTCTGTACCCCAGAACCCTAAGAAGGAAGAGAGTAAATCCCACTCCCACTCTGACAAGCAGAGACAGGGAGACCCATGGTTAAAAAAGCTCTTGGACAGTAAGGCTTGCTTTGACTGTCAGCAGACAGGTCATTTCAGAGGAGATGCAGCCTGTCCCAAGAAGGTGGTTAGCACTGGGCTGTCCAGTATAGCCATGGAGGAGGACTCCGCAGATGGTGCAGTCCTCCTAGCATTGAGCTGGGAGACAGGACCAGATGGTAAGCTGGTGATCCCTGAGGGTGGGAGTAGGCATTCAGTTGAATGGGATCCCTGCCACTGGCCTGAGAGACACCTGTGCCAGTCACACTATAGTGAGTGACCGGTTAGTGACCCCAGACATGTATGTCCCAGGAGAGACCAGGAAAGTCAGGATAGCCACAGGGAGGTCACCTCCAAACCTGTAGCCATAGTGCCCCTAGAGAGGGAGGGTATCCTTGGCTGGTTTAGGGTGGTAGTCAGTGCTGACCTCCCCCTAGATTGTATCCTGGGCAATGACCTCCCAGAGGGGAGCTGGTCCCAGATGGGGCGGTCGCCAAGGGTGCCCCCCAACCCAAAGTCCTGAGGAGTCAGTCCCTACAGTTAGGAGACAGGGGTCCCCAAGGAAAGGAAAGAAGAAAAGGAAAGGTGGGCCACTCTTAAAGAGAGTTCCAGGGAGCCAAAGGCCTTCTGCCCCAGTAAGGGGGGAGCCCAGAGTAGGCACTGGTGAGGCCTCACCTGACCCCAAGGAAGTCCTGAGTAGTCAGGCAGCTGTTCAGGTGTAGGGTGTTGCCCCTGAACTGACAGAAGGGAGAGTGGAAGGAGGGTGTCTGCCACAGGAGGTGGTAGCCCCCCACTCTAGACAGCAAGAGGGGTGCCAGCACCCCACAGTTGTCGCTAAAGCACCTCAGCCACCTGTCAGTGGTGAGCTTAGGGTGTGGTTCTGGGTACTGACAGCTGTCAGTAGCCTCTGCTGGGTGCTAGCCTTCCTGGCAGCACTGTATTTGGCCTGGAAGGCAGACCCCATGGCCAAAAGCAAAGTAGGCCCCCTGACCTCTTTGGGTAAGCTAGGTGTTGCCCTAGCAAAGTTAGGAGAAGGGGGAGTGGGCACCTCACTACCCAAGTTGGCAGAGAGAGAGGAGGAAGATCCCCCCTAGAGGGAAGTTTCAGTTGAGATGGGTCCTTTCACTGTTGGGATGGATTCACTACCCAGACTTAGTGACCATGGCAGGAGGATGTAAGGCAGAGTAGGCCCTACAAAGCAACAGCCTGTTCTCTTCACTGTCTTCCTCGCCTGACAAGCCAGGAAGACTCTCCCAGGGTTGGGCTGAGTCTCCTGGGCATGTGGGCTGGGGGGGGGGCTTGTTTGAGAAAACAAGGCTGATTGCAGAGGCCCCCTAACTTTTTGCCCCCATTTTCCACTTTTTGCCGGTGTTTTCCTAACTCTGGTGGTGCCCTGGGAAATGCTAACCAGTCCCAGGGCCAGTGCTCTGTGTAAAATCAGTATGCAAATTAGGCCAATTATAATTGGCTAAGTCAACCTACCTGTAAGTCCCTAGTATATGGTAGGGCATGTAGGTTTAGGGACCCCAGCTTAGGTAGTGCACACATAGGTGCACTGCTGAAGTGCCCAGTGTCATTTTAAAGGCAGGCCTGCCTTGCTCGCTGCTTTTAAATTAAAGTTATATGCAAATTCGACTTTGGAATTAAAAGTAGTTCCAAAGTCTTAAACTACCTTATTTTAACATATAAGTCACCCCTAAGGTGTGCCCTATGTGCCCCTAGGGCTGGGTGCCATGTAACTATAAGCAGGGACCTTGTAAAAATATTTGTATAAGCCCTGGTGAGGTAAAAACACCCACATTCGTTTTTTCCCTCATTGTAGTGAATGGCCTTCATAGGCTAGAATGGGGAGACTTTATTTTAATTGTAAAAGTCCCCTTAAGTGACAGATACAAAGAGATTGGTATCAAAAGAATTCTTATAATAAATCCCACAATTTCCATTTGTTGGATTTAATATAACTTGTTCAGGTAAAGAGTTTTAAACTTTACCTGAAAAGTTGCCAATTTCAGCCCTGCATTGTTTTTGCAGCTGTGCTCTGATTGTCCAGCTTCTGGCAGCCTGGCCAGGTTGCCTTGATGAGGTGTGAAGTGGCATGGCTTCACACAAAGAGATGTGCCTGTGGGAGGGGATCACTTTCAGCCATGATGGATTTTTGAGGAATGTTGCCTCCTGGGATTGATTTTTGCCGCTCTTCCCAGGAAGTGGTCATTACAGGGGGAAGGACCCTGCCCCTGATTGGAGAACCAGGACCCCTCTGTTTTTCACCCAGGAACAAGGATACAACTGGCAGACCTGCACCCACACCTCAGATCCCCATCAGATTCCAACAAGGAAGAACCAAAGGAGAAGAAATGTTGTAGTTTAGCAGCGATTAGATTAAGCATTAGCAGAAGACATCTTGTATTTAGCAACTATTGTGAATATTTCGAGGAATCCATTTTGTATTTATGGCAGCCATTTTCTCTGCCACATGCTGCCATGTGCTCACCATGTGCTCTGTCCTACCTTTCTGTTAACTACTCTTGAAAATCTGCCTAGTGACAAGTTATATTTAGCATCTCCCACTTTCGTACATGCTCAGTAAGGTCTGCAGCTGTTAGTCTTTGAAAACTGTTAGCCCCTCCTACCTGTCGACTGTGCATTTCCACATGACCTTACATGTATAGAAGTCTTGCTTCTATAATTGTACCACCTCCTTTTAGCCCATGCAAGGGTATAAATGTACCATGCTCTCTCAGTTCAGTGTGCTACTTCACACATTACCAAAGGGTGCTGTTTGAACTGTAGTACCACCTCATGAGGTTTAATAAACTTTGTCTTTTATTTCAGTTTCTGTGCCAACTTCTTCCTATATGGTCTGAGGACTTTGTGCAGAGAAGGGTGAACCCCTTGCACTAGTAGGCCTTGCTGAGGCTTACTTCAACAAATTGGCGCCCGAACAGGGACTAACGGCGACTTGGACGCCCAACGGATTGGTCGCAACGAAGGATTGGGATCTCGCTGCAGACGATCAATGCCTGAGGAGACCCGAGTCTTGGCAACCACGGCGTTTTTCCCTTCTTTCCAATTTGACCATCCAGGTGGTACCGGTCCTCGACTGAGATCCTTTTTGTTCATTCGTCATGCAGTGACCATTTGGTCGATTTTATAACTTGGCAGTTGGAACCTGGACACCATGTGATTGGTAAGAGCCGTTTTACGGCACTTGCTGTGGGTTTTGATGCCTTTGTTTGGTAATGAAGTTTAGCACCACTTACTGTGGCTCTCGTGTTTTGGGTGACTAGTCAATTTGTGTCCTTTGAATTGATATATAAATTGCAATTTATATAGGCAGGTAATGAGGAGAATTTTCTCCAATTTAATTTTGATTTGAACGGCACCTTAAGTGCTACTTTGATTATAATATTGCATATTCTGCACTATTTTTGGCATGCCTGTTTTTAGCGCACTTCGTAGGATGTGTTGCTTTTGTAATGGTACCAATTTGAGACTGGAAGAATCGCAACCGGCACCCCCAGAGGGCACGCCCAATAGAGATATGTATGTTAAACATGGTCTTTCTTCTATAATGTACAGCACATTATGGAATAAATACACTTGTGTGGATCCTGAGTTACGTTGGTCTATGCATGGGTCATTTGATTTGCGAAAGATTGAGTATGTGGAAAAATGTATGTGTAAGCGAAAGTCTAGGCAAGATATGTTTGACTGTGTACAAATGTGGGAGAAAGAAGTGCATGGACGAGTGAAGCGTGAGCAAGCCTTGCTTGAGAAAGAGCAGCGGAAGAATGTATATGTGAAAGCATTGGAAATGAGAAAGAAATAAATAAATGACTTAAAGGAGCTAGAAGAGAAAGAACGTAAATTACACGTAACTGGCCAATACACCGTTAGGCAACCTCTCTATCCTATCCTTAATAAACCACACGATTATTTTTTGTTACTAGATCGCCCTCCACCTCCGTATGTCATTCCTTCTGCCCCTCATGAGTTAGCTAAGACCTCCGGTTCAGAGCAACAGAAGATACAAGACAGTCGCTCTATGTTGCCTGCTGACCGTGTGTTGGAAAATGGGTTATTGGTAAGGGCAGGTAGGTACCTACACCTAGCAACAAGCCACTAACCTCCACTTAGGTCCAGTTAGGTCTCAGTAAATTAACCCCAGCTCAACCCTTGGTAGCTTGGCAACGAGCGTCAAGGCTTAACTTAGGAGACAGTGTGTAAAGCATTCAAATATCACAAAACAGTAATTAAATAAAACACAGGAAACAGTTTAAAAATCCAAAACCAATTTATACAAATAGTTTATATTTTTATCTTTAAAATGACACACCAACGAATAAAATCGGATAAGGGGAACTGGATATATGGATTTTTAAAGAATTATTATTTTTCTAGCGCTTAGAAACAAAAAACGCCAATCGGGTCATCTGGTTGCACCTCGACCGGGGCAAAGTCAAAGTTTCAGGCCGACCGCGATGGAGCCCTGCTCGGCTACAGGTAGCGGGAGGCCTCGGTTAAAAAGTTACCTTCTGACTTAGTCTTTATTTTGAAGATTTTCTTCAGCGGGACGAGCCTGCCAGTCCAATCCGACCTCCTGGAGCCCTACTCCGGATACGCGATGCTGGATTCCTCGGTGGAGATTTTTACCTTCGGACTTAGTCGTTTTTTAGAGGTGAAAATCTTTCGACCGGGGTAAACCTGGATCTTGATCCGACGTCCATGGAGCCCTTCTCGGATACGATGGCTGGGAGGTCCCGGTCAACTTTTTACCTTCGGACTTAGGGGGTCATTCTGACCTCGGCGGTAAAAGGCGCCTACCGCCGGTCAGAAATCCTCCATAATCCCGCCGCGGTCGCGGAAACCCGCCACGGTCATTCTGACCCGCAGAAGGCAAACCTCCGAAAATCCGACCGCCACAACAGACCGCCAGACCAGCGGTCGGCGGAAAGGTGGAGGTGACCAAACCTCCACCGTCACGCCAACAGAAATACGCCCATCCCATTACGACCCACGAATCCACGCGGCGGTCATTCAAACGCGGTATTCCATTGGCGGGACACACCGCCGCGGTCAGAATACACACAAACGAACAAAACTCAGCCACATTGGACGATTTGAATCCCACACACCTGATACACATACACACACCACTCCCACACACACAATACAATATAAAACACACACCCACATCACCCACAAACCCCTACGCTAAAAAATTCGTAAAGAAGGCAAGAGCGAGACACCAGCATCCAAAAAATAACAGCCACAGCCACTCAACACCATCACCCACACACTATCCACACACAAAACAACACACACCACCACACTCAACTCACTTAAATACACATACTCCACCCCACACATCATACACACCACCCCATGGCACCCCAAAGACAACCCCGCTTCACAGATGAAGAACTCAGGGTCATGGTGGAGGAAATCGTTCGGGTAGAGCCCCAGCTGTTCGGCACACAGATACAATACACCAGCATTGCCCGGAGGACGGAGCTATGGCAGAGGATTGTCGACAGGGTGAACGCAGTGGGACAGCACCCCAGAAATCGGGAAGACATCAGGAAGCGATGGAACGACCTACGGGGGAAGGTGCGTTCCATGGTATCCAGGCACAACATCGCCGTGCAGAAGACTGGCGGAGGACCCCCACCTCAACCCCCACAATTCACATCATGGGAGGAGGAAGTCTTGAACATCCTGCATCCTGACGGCCTCTCAGGAGTCGGCGGAGGAATGGATACTGGTAAGTTGAAGCTTCAATGCTGCTTCCCCCCCACCTGCATGCCAAATCAGACCCCAAACCTCACCCCCATCCTCGAACCCCACCCTCACCCCCACCCCCATCGTCACCCCCACCCTCACCCCCACCACCATCCTCACCCCCACCACCATCCTCACCCCCACCCCCAGCACACCTATCCCCCGCCAATGTCTCACCATCACAACCCACACATCCCAAAACCTAGGCCTGCATGCGTCCACTAAGCATGGACACCCATCACCAAAGCATGCCCAATGCATATACACATCCCCCCCACAAGCCACCCTCACCAAAGCCCCCACACACGAATGCCAGCACTTGGGGACACGAGAACCCACAGATACACCCATATGCCACACATTGAAACTATAACCATACCTCTATACCCCTGCAGGACCCGACCGTCAACACACCGCGGCGGAGGGGCCAGAATTCTCCACACCCCCCACCCAAGAGGCCGTCAGCGATGACAGCAGCTCTGTCGACCTGGACACCGATGACCAGCCCGGACCATCGGGGACCTCTGGACAGTCGGTTCCCCTCACACAGGCCCAGGCCACTACAGACCCAAACCCCTCTGGGAACACCAGCACAGCTCCCACCCAGCGGGCCCATGCCTCTGTCTCCAGGGCGCGTCAATCTGCGGTGTGTCTACCACTACAGGGCACCCAGGATAACCCACCACCCCAACAACAACAGGGACCTGGGGGCAGTGGTAGTGGGCACACCGGCCAGGGGGCAGAGGCCCAGGGAAACAGGGGAACTCGGAGGGCAGCTGTGCGACAGGGGGGGGAGGAGAGGCCCAGGGAACCCACTCTCCACGAGGTCCTCACCACCATCATGGGAGCATACAACCGCTCCCAGGAGACGATGGCGACGGTACTGGCCCGGTTCCAGGAGATCCAGGTGCTGCAGGAGGAACACTATCGGGGGTACAGGGAGGACATCAGAGCCATCAACACCACCCTGGTTACCATGGTAGGGCTGCTGCAGGACCTCGTCAACAACAGGGCGGACACTGAACAACACCCAAGGGCCCCTGCCACTAGCCTGGACCAAGAACAGCCAACCACCTCCGCCGGCGCTAGTGGACAGGAGGCCCCCGCACAGCAGCAGCCCACCAGACCCCCACCTCCTGCAGGAGAAGAACCACCCCGCAAGAGGGCCCTGAGATCTCGCAAGAAGACAGAGTAGGATGTCAAGACCCCCGCCAGCAATGGATACCACCTGATGTCATCCCACTGTCCCACATAGTCACCCTGTCCATCCTTGAACTGCCCATGCTCCATCTCTCCACAGGCCTCTGGACAATGCACCTGTGTGACTGTTACTCTGGACTCTGCCATGGACATTCCTTCACCATAGCCCCCACCCACTTGAAACCACCCATCCCATTTTGAGCACTTAAATAAACACCTATTTTGCACCAAAATATCTGGAGTCTGGCTGTGATTTCAATAGATTGTAATTGACATGACAGTGCAAATATGTCCTTGTACATGGTGAAGTCAACAAACAGCTGCCACAAAGCTGTAGTCCATGGGGAAACGAAGCACAGGACTCGTAGTGGGGACCCCAGATCTGAAATAGGGAGGGAAAAGCCAAAACTCAGTCATCATACACTGGGGCAAATAGACAGGCAGCAGAGATGCTGGAGAGTAGTTAACATTTACTAAATTATCTTTGAAATGTTACCTGTGTCCTATTGGAAGTACTGTTCAATGATTCTGTCCCTGTTGTCTGTTTCAGCCCCGTCGTCTTCCTCCTCGTCACTCTCCTCAGGTTCCACCGCTGCCACAACACCACCGTCTCGACCATCCTCCTGCAGGAAAGGCACCTGGCGGCGCAAAGCCAGGTTGTGAAGCATGCAGCAGGCCACGATGATGTGACACACCTTCTTAGGTGAGTACATTAGGGATCCACCTGTCATATGCAGGCACCGAAACCTGGCCTTTAGGAGGCCAAAGGTGCGTTCGATCACCCTCCTAGTACGCCCATGGGCCTCATTGTACCGTTCCTCTGCCCTGGTCCGGGGATTCCTTACTGGGGTCAGTAGCCACGACAGGTTGGGGTACCCAGAGTCCCCCACTAGCCATACACGGTGTCTCTGTAGCTGTTCCATCACGTAAGGGATGCTGCTATTCCTGAGGATGTAGGCGTCATGCACTGACCCTGGGAATTTGGCATTTACATGCGAGATGTACTGGTCAGCCAAACACACCACCTGGATGTTCATTGAATGGTAATTTTTCCTGTTCCTGTACACCTGCTCCCTGTCTCTTGGGGGAACCAAAGCCACATGGGTCCCATCAATGGCACCAATTACGTTGGGAATATGTAAAAGGGCGTAGAAATCACCCTTCACTGTAGCCAATTCGCCCACCTCAGGGAAAATGATGTAGTTCCTCACGGATTTCATCAGGGCAGACAACAGTCTGGATAACACCTTCGAAAACATGGGCTGAGACATCCCAGAAGCAATTCCCACGGTTGTCTGAAATGACCCACTTGCCAAGAAATGGAGTACTGACATGACCTGCACCAGAGGGGGAATCCCTGTGGGTTGGCGGATGGGGGACATCAGGTCGGGCTCCAGCTGGGCACACAGTTCATGGATAGTGGCACGGTTAAGACGGTAGGTCAGGATAATGTGGCGTTCTTCCATTGTCGACAGGTCCACCAGCGGTCGGTACACGGGAGGATTCATCCGTCTCCTCGCCCAACCCAGCGGACGGTGCCTAGGAAGGACAACATGGAGCACACAGTCAAGCAACCCACAGGTACGTACTCACAGGTAGCACAGTATACGATTCTCTATGCAGTGAATGGCGTGTCTGAGTGGCTATGCAAGGCCTAGGCCTGTGTGACGCAGTTGAAATTGAGCCATGTGGGCCCTGGAAATGGCGGCTGCCTGACCTGTGAAGTGTGACAATGGGATGTGAGGTCAATGCGCTGGCGTGGCACACCGCGGCGGGCGGCGGGCGAAGACCGCGGCGCGAAGCCGCATTGGTTAACATTGAAGCCTATGGGTTTCAGGAGCCAATGGCGAAGGGCGCCGGCGGTGGCGGGACGCACCGCCGCGGTACGCACCGCCGCGGACGTGACCGCCATTTTCTATCTACTTATCCACATGCGACTTGAACTTTCACAGGAGAGGACCTATACTGCAAGTGTTGCTGTGACCTCGGTCTGGAAGGGACAATGGCTGCTGCGCCTGGGGAAAGGGCCCCTGCCTTCACTGGAGAGGAGTTGGAGAAACTTGTGGATGGGGTCCTCCCCCAGTATGCGCTACTCTACGGTCGTCCAGACCAACAAGTGAGTTTAATTCAATATGGATTTGGGGCCACTGGCTGGCTTGGGGGCCTGGCGGGGGGCCTGGCGGGGATGGGGGGCATGTTGGGCCTGGCGGGGGGCATGGCGGGGGGCCTGGCGGGGATGGGGGGCATGTTGGGCCTGGCGGGGGGCCTGGCGGGGATGGGGGCATGTTGGGCCTGGCGGGGGGCATGGCGGGGGGCCTGGCGGGGATGGGGGGCATGTTGGGCCTGGCGGGGGGCATGGCGGGGGGCCTGGCGGGGATGGGGGGCATGTTGGGCCTGGCGGGGGGCCTGGCGGGGGGCCTGGCGGGGATGGGGGGCATGTTGGGCCTGGCGGGGGGCCTGGCGGGGATGGGGGGCATGTTGGGCCTGGCAGGGGGCATGGCGGGGGGCCTGGCGGGGATGGGGGGCATGTTGGGCCTGGCGGGGGGCATGGCGGGGGGCCTGGCGGGGATGGGGGGCATGTTGGGCCTGGCGGGGGGCCTGGCGGGGATGGGGGGCGTTGGGCCACTGGAAAGGAAAATGCAGAGAAACTGGAACGTGGTATTTCTCCCTCCCTGTACGTGTCACATAGGTCCGCGCCCATGAGAAGATCGGGATTTGGCGTGCCATCGCCAAGGAAGTCCGGGCCCTGGGGGTCCACCATCGACGGGGCACCCACTGCCGCAAGAGGTGGGAGGACATCCGCCGCGGGACCAAGAAGACCGCCGAGTCTCTGCTGGGGATGGCCTCCCAACGTAGGCGGGGTGCCTGCCGTCAACTGAGCCCCCTGATGTTCCGGATCCTGGCGGTGGCCTACCCTGAATTGGATGGGCGCGTGAGGGCAGCACAGCAGACACAAGGGGGTGAGTACAAGCATTATCTACTCTGTTGTCGCGCAGTGGAGGTGTCTGGGTGGGGGAGGAGGGCTGGGGGTCCCCCTAGGCCAGGGCGATATCTGTAGGCTGGGCACCCCCGTAAGCCCCTGTGTCCCCAGCCACCACCCTCAGTAGTTTGTCAGTACAGCCATCCCTGGGCCGTGTCATCCATGGGTGCAGTTGTCAACTCTAGGCGTGTAGGGCATGTTCCACGGAATGCGTAGCGTACCCCAAGTGCGCAACTTAGTGCAGGGGGCATCTGTGTCTGTCATGTCCGCTAACTGTACCGGAGATCCATGTACTCAATATCCCTTTATTTCTCTCTCCCCCCCCCTTTTTGTTTGTCTTTCTGTGCTTGTGTGCATCAGCATCATCAGGCGGAGGAGAAGTGGCATCGGGGCAGGAGGGAGCTGCATCTCACATGGCCCAGGAGGGCCATGCCACAGAGTCAGACTGGACCAGTGAGACGGAGGGCGAGGGGAGCTCCACGACGGGGACGACTGGACCATGCAGCGACACGGACACGTCCTCGGAAGGGGGCTCCCTTGCGGGGGTGGCACCATCCGTGCCCCCCGCCATTACAGGTACAGCCGCCACCCAGCGCACCATCTCCGCCCTTCCAGCAACCCCTCAGCGTTCGCCCCGTGCCCGCTCTGCCAGGAAGCCGGGCATCTCCTTCGCCCCAGGCACCTCAGGCCCTGCCCCTGTTACCCCCGCTGCCCTCAGTGAGGAGGTCATTGACCTCCTCCGAACGCTCATTGTTGGGCAGACTACCCTTTTGAATGCCATCCAGGGGGTGGAGAGGGAGGTCCATCGCAGCAATGCGTACCTGGAGGGCATTCATTCGGGTCAGGCTGCCCATCAGCGATCGTTCCAGGCTCTGGCCTCAGCACTGACGGCAGCCATTGTCCCTGTCTCCTGCCTGCCTCTACTAACTCCCTCCTCCCAGTCTCCTGTTCCTCTGCCTGTCCCACCCACACCATCAGACCAGCCTGCACACACCTCAACACCCAAGAGAAGCTCATCCAAACATAAGCACCACAGATCACACAGACATTCACATACGCAACATTCCGATGCAGACATGCCAACAGTCACTACCACCTCTGTGACCCCCACCTCCTCGTCTCCCTCCTCCCTCCCTGTGACGTCTACACTCACACCTCCATTCACCTCACCATCAGCC
Organism: Pleurodeles waltl; assembly: GCF_031143425.1. Classification (NCBI taxonomy): domain Eukaryota; kingdom Metazoa; phylum Chordata; class Amphibia; order Caudata; family Salamandridae; genus Pleurodeles; species Pleurodeles waltl. The sequence goes on from NC_090437.1 coordinate 1,066,246,105, forward strand.
AGTGTTTCCATCACCAGCACACCCTCCACTCCAGTCCGCACACGTGCAGTCACCACCCCCACTGCCATTTACTCGTCCCCTGTGTCCTCTCCCACTGTGTCTGTCACCCCCTCTTCCACACCACACAAACGCAGCCACCCACCCACCCAACAGCCATCCACCTCACGACAGCCTATCCCTCCTGCACCTGCACCCAAAGACAGCAAACGTGACTCACCTACAACCACATCCTCTCCCTCCACTCCCATTCCCACTGTACCTACCACTCTCCATTGTCCCAAGAAGCTCTTCCTCGCCACTACTAACTTCTTTCCTGACCCTGAGCCCCCCCCTCCTTCTCGTTGGGGTAAGAAGAGCACCTCAGCCACCACCAGCCCTGCAGCCCCCTTGACAAGGGTGCAGGGGTATTGGAGCCCGCCAGCCCGCATGTCTGGATCTTCGCCCAGCAGCAAGGGGACAGCCAGCCCACCCCCTGGGAAGAGGAGCAGAAGGCGGAAGGGTCGCCGCAGGAGCCCGCCTTCTACATCCCCCCCGGACACCACCCAGAGACAGTCACCAGCCACAGCTCCAAAGGGAGGAAAGGGCCACAGGCCCACGACTAAGGAGGGCAAGGGCAGCAAGTCGGAGAGGTCAGGCAGCAGGCCTGCTGCCCAGGAGGAGCCCACAACCCCCATAGCCGCTGCCCCGGGAGGAACCGGCACAGCTGCCCCGGGAGAGCCCACCACCCCCATAGCCGCTGCCCAGGGAGGACCCAGCCCAGCTGGCCAGGAGGGCCCCACCACCCACAGCCCAGGTGGGCAGTGAAGGAGCACCATCCCCGCTGCCCAGGAGGTCACCACCAGGCAATTAGCAGTTGGCCATAGACCGGCCGCCGTCTCAAGAACCGCTGAACTGGGCCCCGCCGTCTCACGCACCGCTCCGCTGGGCCCCTCCGTCTCAAGAACCGCTGAACTGGGCCCTTCAAGGCAAGGAGCGCTGAACTGGGCCCCGCCGTCTCAAGAACCGCTGAACTGGGCCCTTCAGGGCAAGAACCGCTGAACTGGCCCCCCCGCCGTCTCAAGAACCGCTGAACTGGGCCCCGCCGTCTCACGCACCGCTCCGCTGGGCCCCGCCGTCTCAAGAACCGCTGAACTGGGCCCTTCAAGGCAAGGAGCGCTGAACTGGGCCCCGCCGTCTCAAGAACCGCTGAACTGGGCCCTTCAAGGCAAGGAGCGCTTAACTGGGCCCCGCCGTCTCAAGAACCGCTGAACTGGGCCCTTCAGGGCAAGGACCGCTGAACTGGGCCCTACAAGGCAAGGAGCGCTGAACTGGGCCCTTCAAGGCAAGGAGCGCTGAACTGGGCCCCGCCGTCTCAAGAACCGCTGAACTGGGCCCTTCAGGGCAAGGACCGCTGAACTGGGCCCTACAAGGCAAGGAGCGCTGAACTGGGCTTTTCAAGGCAAGGAGCGCTGAACTGGGCCCCGCCGTCTCAAGAACCGCTGAACTGGGCCCTTCAGGGCAAGAACCGCTGGCCCTTTGGCAGACGTGGCAGGGCAGGATCTATCTCGGGCAGGGCTGCAGGATGTCCTCTGGCCAACTTGCCTCCTCCAGTGGCAGTGGGGTCTGTTATGGACTGTATGGACTGTGGCTTTGCTCTCCCCAGGATGGCCCAGTGGGCAGGCCACCCACTGTATGGACTGTATGGACTGTGGCTTTGCTCTCCCCAGGATGGCCCAGTGGGCAGGCCACCCACTGTATGGACTGTATGGACTGTGGCTTTGCTCTCCCCAGGATGGCCCAGTGGGCAGGCCACCCACTGTATGGACTGTATGGACTGTGGCTTTGCTCTCCCCAGGATGGCCCAGTGGGCAGGCCACCCACTGTATGGACTGTATGGACTGTGGCTTTGCTCTCCCCAGGATGGGCCAGTGGTCATGGAGTCCCCTCGTGGATCTGGCGTCGTGTACTCAAGTGGCTGAGGTGCCCACCCTTCCCTTCCCCCTGAGGTGCCTGTCCTATTTTCTTTCTGATGCCCCTGCAGTGTTCTCTCCGTGGAGTTCTTGTCGTGGGACTGGGCCTTGCCCCTTTGCACAGGACCCCTGTGATCCACGGACAGTGGTTGGACTACATTTAGTAGCTGTATATATTTTGTACATAGTTTATTTATTTATTGGGATTACTGGTGTCCATATTTCAATATATCTGCCCGTTTATGATCTCTTCTTTTGGTCTTTGCATTATTTCGGAGGGGGGTGGTTTGTGGGTTGTGACAGTGATCTGTGGGAATGCATTGATGTGTGTGTTGTAGTGGGTGTGGGTGGGTGGGTGTGTGCCGGTAATCTTTTCCCTCCCCTGTGTCGTAGGTGCAGTACTCACCGATGTCTTCCGCGCCGCCGGGCGTGCTCCTGGTATATGAGCAGGAATAGGAGTGCGGGGATGACCTGCAACTCTGGCTCCATACTGCCGGAATCTCGCGTGGAGTGCGTAGAGGTGAGCGTTTTCCCGTTCGTAGTCTGTTTCCGCCGTGTTCTTATCGGCGGTGCTCCCGCCCCGGAAAAGGTGGCAGATTGGTGGGTCGTAATAGGGTGGGCGGTACATTGTCTGCCGCCGGGCTGTTGGCGGGAACCGCCGCGCTGTTTGTTTGTACCGCTGTGGCGGTCGGAGTGTTAAGTTGGCGGGCTGTGTTGGCGGTTCCCGCCAGGGTCAGAATTGCATATTTTAGACCGCCGGCCTGTTGGCGGCTTGGCCGCCACTTTATCACCGACCGCCAGGGTCAGAATGAGGGCCTTAGTCTCTTTTTCTGAGATTTTTCTTTACCGGGACGAACCACCAAGTCAGGCCGGGTCGCGGTTGAGGCAAGCCGGCTAGAATTTCCGCGGCGGGTCGGTCCCTCTATGGAGCTTTTTTACAAAAATTCTCAAATCTTCTCCAAACTTCTGGGGCTTCACCCAGATGTCCTTTTAAGGTTCTTTTGGGGTCCACAGCTCACCCCAAGGGTCCAGAAGTTCTGAGATGGTCCTTGGGGGGTGCGGACTACAACTCCCAGAATACACCTGGCGCAAACTCCTTTTTGGCCACTGGGCAGTGGTCAGCTGGTCGCTTTCTTCAGGAGTTGGTGCAGGGGACTCTGGTTAGCAATTTTTCACCTGTAGCAAACAGGGAGTCTCTCCTTGAACCAGTTGAAGCCAGGCAAAGTCCTTCTTGTGGTGAAGCCCAAGTGTGCAGCTGGTGCAGTCCTTCTGAGTGCAGTTTCCAGGTGCAGGCCTGGGGTCCAGCAGGGCAGTCCTTCTTCTCCTTTGGTTCTTCCTTGTTGGAATCTGATGGGGATCTGAGGTGTGGGTGCAGGTCTGCCAGTTTTATCCTTGCTCCTGGGTGAAAAGCAGGGGGGTCCTGGTTCTCCAATCAGGGGCAGGGTCCTTCCCCCTGCGATGACCACTTCCTGGGAAGTGTGGCAAAAATCCATCCCAGTGGGCAACATTCTCTAAAAATCCATCATGGCTGAATCTGATTTTTGGAGGTTACATCTGGCTGAGCCCACCCACTGGTGTGGCTAAAAATCATAAACACACCCCTCTCCTGCCCTCTCCTAATCTAATCAAGGGGGCACCTAGTTGTCTGGGGTTGCAGGATGTGGGGGTGTTGCTGGTTGCTCCAAATGTCCTTCTCTGCCTTTGAAGACCAGTTTGGCAGCCCTCCCCCTTCCTGCCTCACCATCTGCTGAGGGGAGATTCCTTTGTGTGAAGCCAGGCCACTTCACACCTCATCAAGGCAGCTTGGCTAAGCTGCTACAGGCTGGCCAATCAGAGCACAGCAGCAAAAACAATGCAGGGCTGAAATTGGCAATTTTTAGGTAAAGTCTAAAACTCTTTACCTGAACAAGTTATATTAAATCCAACAACTGGAAGTTGTGGGATTTATTACAACAATTAATTTGATACCAAATTCTTGGTATACATCATTTAAGGAGACTTTAAAATTTAAAACAAAGTCTCCCCATTCTAGCCTATGAAGGCCATTTACTACAATGAGGGAAAATCGAATTTGGCTGTTTTTACCTCACCAGGGCTTATATAACTATTTTTATAAAGTCCCTGCTTATAGTTACATGGCACCCAGCCCTAGGGGCACATAGGGCACACCTTAGGGGTGACTTATATGTAAAAATAAGGTAGTTTAAGACTTTGGAACTACTTTTAATTCCAAAGTCGAATTTGCATATAACTTTAATTTAAAAGCAGCCAGCAAGGCAGGCCTGCCTTTAAAATTACACTGGGCACCTCAGCAGTGCACCTATGGGTGCACTACCTATGCTGTGGTCCCTAAACCTACATGCCCTACCATATCCTAGGGACTTATAGGTAGGTTAGCTTAGCCAATTATAATTAGCCTAATTTGCATATTGATTTTACACAGAGCACAGGCCCTGGGACTGGTTAGCAGTACCCAGGGCACCATCAGAGTCAGGAAAACACCAGCAAAAAGTGGAAAATGGGGGCAAAAAGTTAGGGGGCCTTTGCAATCAGCCCTGTTTTCTCACACCGTGCGTCTGAGCTTAGATCTATTGCTTGTAAAACAATTCGTAGCGTTGTCTCTGCTTCTGAACTTTTAGACAACATGAAAGGGTGAACGGAAAAGGAGCAGCTATATTTTACTGAGGCATTTGGCACAGAAGTTATTGAACTATATTGGAAATATTCTGATGAGTTAGAGCCCGATGATGTAGCAGCTGATCATAGGCAAATGCGTGATGGTCTTTTTGTTTTCTCCCAGGTGGCTGATGCAATCAGGCGTTTGGTGAAATTATGTGTTGTGGCAGTCCGTTTGCAAGAGGAGAAAAGGGCTGTGGACGTAGTTGCACAGACATCTCAGATCGGCAGGGTGCAAGCTTCCATCTTCGGAGCAGATAAGACTATGATAGTTCATGCGAAACCAATGCGGGAGGCCGCGCCTTTGTATTTTCCTCCTAAGGGATTGGGTACAAGTGATGATAAAACTTCTGTTGATGCTAAGGGTTATTTTATTCATAATTGAGTGTATACTCCTTGGAATAGGGCAGATGTAATGGCACTTAAAACAGCATTACCTGACCCGCGAAAAAATCCAGACGCCTTTTATGAGGAAGTTGAGCGAGCAATTAGTTCTTGTACTATGACTTTGGCTGACATTGATTTATTTTTTGGATTGATATTACCGCCAGATATGTGGAGAACTGTTCGTAAAATTGATGATCGTGTAGTTTTTGGGGCGTCATGGAAAGAATTAGAACAGATGGACGGGGATAGGGAACCTGCGAAAAAGCCATATTAGTTGATTCTAGATCTTCCTGCAGCCATATTAGTTAAGTTAAAAACGATTATTCTCCCTAAAAAGATAGATTGGACTGTTTTAGCGTCTTGTAAGCAAAAGGCAGATGAATCGGTCTCTGATTTCTTTACACGCTTTGAAGAAGCATTTCATGATTTTAGTGGCCAGTTATTGTCAGATGATACGGGCAGACATTTGTTTCTCGATAAATATGTCGCAAATCTGTTACCAGAAATAGCTAGTCGTCTAAAAGCTAGTGAAAGTTCATGGACTACCTCTTCTCCGGTTTCTCTTTTGACTATGGCTCAGTATTATGAACGTCAGGAATTAGAAGCAAAAGGTAGCGAGGATAAAAAGATTAAAGAATTAATGACGAAGGTTATGTTGGCTCAAGCTTATGGTCCACCTTTTAGAGGTAGTGATAGAGGTGGACGTGGATCTTATGGTTCTTCTTACACTCGTTCGAATTTGTCTGTTGATCAGTGTGCGTACTGTAAGAAATTTGGGCATTGGGCTGCCGATTGTCCAGCACTACGTGTTCAGCAGTGTTCACGTGGTCGGGGACAAATGAGAAATCGCTCAGGATATTCAGGGCCTAGAAGAAGCACGAATGATCATGCTAGGGTTGATGCTAATGTACGAGGGCAGGATAGGTTTAACACTTTTGATAGACTCAACCATTACCAGATGTCTAACTATGTGCAGCCTGATTTCCACGGTTCTGCTTATGCATAGGATTGCCTAGGATGGGGTAAGGAATCATTTGAAGTTCCAGTAGATCAGAGGGGTCCCTATGTTACAGCGCATGTTTTGGGTTCTACTGATCAGTTTCTGGTTGATACAGGAGCTACTCATAGCGCCTTGTCTAAACAATTGATTCCAAGGGCTCCCCTGTCTGGCTTAACCATTACATCGATAGGTTTCGATGGAACACCTTCCCCTAGCCCATTGTCACAACCACTTGCATTCCATGTTGATAAATTTACTGCTCCATGTCCATTTTTGCTTTCTCCAAATACACCAGACAATATTGTGGGTCTTGATATGCTCAAGTATTTCAGGGCTACAATACGATGCTCTCCTGAAGGGGTGCGTGTTATTTTGAATGATAATCATCCTGTGATGGAAAGAGTTTGTCTTGTTAAAGAGGAAATTGCATTAGCTTCACTCCCTAGTACTTTGTGGGCTACTTCAGATACTGATGTGGGACAAATGATTATTCCACCGGTACATGTTAGTGTCAAGGAGGGAGCTGTATTGCCACGTTTGCCTCAATACAAAATTTCACAGGAGGGCGAAGAAGCACTCACACGAATTGTGCATGATATTATTGCAGTTGGAGTTGTTGAGGAAGTTCTGTATAATGTTTGTAACAGTCCGATTCTTCCTATTCTGAAAAAGGATACTGATACTAGGATTTACCGATTCATTATTGATTTACGAGAAGTCAATAAGATTGTGATACCACAATATCCTGTGGTATCTGACATCACAACACTTCTTACTTTGGTTCCCCCGACAGCAACTACGTTCTCTGTGATAGACTTGAAGAATGCTTTCTTTTCGATCCCTATTCATCCTGACAGCCGATATTTGTTTGGTTTTACTTTGAATAAACGATCATTTAGATTTTGCAGAGTTCCTCAAGGCTATACTGAGAGTGCAAGTATTTATAGTCAAGCGTTAAAACTACAACTTGATTCTTTTGTTTTGCCTGAAGGTGTGGCTCTCATACAATATGTCAATGATATTTTGTTGGCAGCTGATACTCCTGAGCAATGTGAAAAGTGCACTTTGTCCTTACTTTATTTTCTTGCTTCACACCATCATAAAGTGTCACGAAAGAAATTGCAATATTGTAGACCAAAGGTAACCTATTTAGGTCACCTTTTGTCTAAGGACGGCTGTGCACTTACATCAGATCGTATTCAAGCAATTTTAGACACACCAGTACCCTCTACTCAGAAAGATGTTCGTGCATTCCTTGGTCTTACTTCTTTTTGTAGGCAATGGATATTAGGGTTTTCACACATTGTCAAACCTTTGCTAGCACTTTTGACTAAAGATACTCCAATGCTCCTCCCATGGACAGATGAATGTGAGACTGCTTTCCGGCAGCTACGACAAGCCCTTTGTTCAGCACCAGTGTTAGGTACTCCAGATTACATGAAGCCTTTTGCACTTTACGTACATGAGAAAGATGGATGTGCATTGTCAGTTTTAGTACAGACACCTGGCGATAAGCAGCGTCCCTGTGCATATTTTTCAGCAGTACTTGACCCTGTCGCTCGAGCGTTGCCTGGGTGTTTTCGTTCAGTTGCCTCAACAGCTGTGTCAATACGTCAGAGTGAAGGGATAGTTTTGTCACATAAGCTGTTGGTGTTAGTACCCCATGCGGTTGATGCTCTTTTAAATCAAAAAAAGACACAACATTTAACTAACACTCTCATGACAGGATATGAATTGACATTGCTGGCTCCTCACATTACACTGAAGAGATGTGCAACACTAAATCCAGCCACTTTGTTGCCATATCCGGTGACTCAGCCTCAGTCACAAGAAACACATGATTGTATATTCCTTACCGAAGAACAGACAAAGGGTCGTATTGATTTACAAGATACGCCCCTTCCAGATGTAGACGGGGAATTGTGGGTTGATGGGTCTTGTTTGAAGTTGCCAGACGGTACGACCTCAGCTGCATATGCAATCACCACAATACACACGGTAGTGGAGACAGCTCGTATACCACAGAAGTCAGCTCAAGCAGCTGAACTAATAGCTTTGACACGAGCATGTGAGCTTAGTACTGACTTATGTGTGAACATTTATACAGACAGCCGCTATGCTTTTGGAGTGGCTCATGATTTTGGTTTGCTTTGGAAGGAGAGAGGCTTTCTCACATCCCACGGGATGCAGATAATGCACGGAGAATTAGTGCATAACCTATTGACTGCATTGACATATCCAAAGAAACTGCTATTGTGAAATGTAGAGCACATAAAAAAATTGCCAATAAGATAGGGCAAGGTAATGCTCTTGCGGACCGCGTAGCACGTGAGACTGCGATGCAGCAAAGTACTACTTCTATGTATGTACTGAAGTCACAAGCTGAACGTTGGCATAATGCTAGACAAGACATATTAGATATACAGAAATCTGCTTCTGTGAAAGAACGTGAGCAATTGTCTGAAGAAGGAGAATTGGATGATGAGGGCTGTTGGCGGAATAAGCAGATGGATACATGGAAATTGCCTATAGCTTTTGTACAACCTATGGTTCAGATGGCACATGGGCTGGCACATGTTGGAGCTTCAACAATAACGAAGTTGCTTACGCAAGTTTGGGAGCATCCAGAAATTTCCAGTACAGCTAAGAGAGTAGTACAGTCTTGTTTGATCTGTTTACAATACAATCCTGGAAAAGGGACACGTACTCCTGCGGGAGGGTTTGCTACACCAACTGCACCTTTTGAAGTTCTACAAATGGATTATATTCAGCTTGAACGCTGCAACAATTTAAAGTATGTCTTGGTGGTGGTATGTGCCTTCAGTAAATGGATAGAGGCTTACCCCACAAAGGATAATACTGCCATTACCACAGCAAAGGTGCTTTTGAAATAATCTTTCCCTAGGTTTGGTGTTTGCAGACTTTTATGGAATGATAACGGACCTCATTTTGTTGGGGAACTTATTAAGTATGTCCTGAAAGGATTAGGGATCAAACAGAAGTTCCATGCGGCTTTCCACCCACAATCAGCAGGGTTGGTGGAAAGGTATAATGCTACTTTGAAGCTGAAGTTAGCGAAGATACAGGCTTCCACATCCTTAACTTGGCCGGATGCATTATCATTGGCATTATTGTCTATTAGGTCAGTGCCACACTCTTGAATCGGCCTTAGTCCATATGAAGTGGTGTTTGGAAGGCCAATGAACATTTGGGGAGTTCCTAAGCCAAATTCTGTATATGATGTACCTTGTGTCCTGATGAATGATTATTTGGCACAGTTAACCGACAATTTGGTTTCTATTCATCAACAGGTTCGAGAAGCACTTCCTGACAGATCTACAGGTGAAGGCCATGAACTCCGACCTGGTGACCAGGTGATGATTAAGTCCTTTGAAAGATCAAGCAGCTTGGAACCAAGGTGGCGAGGACCAGAACAGGGGCTCCTTGTGACAAGGACAGCAGTTCGAGTGACAAACCGAAAGAATTGGGTCCATAGTACTCACTGCAAAAGAGTGCTACCTACCTTGGTGGAACCTGCTGTGCTGACCGATCATCGAGAGATTTTGACTACGGAGAAAGGCCGTGCTATATCACCTGCGGAGTTCTTCCCAGACCATACGACTTCTGGAGTGTCGCAATATAATTTGAGACCGAGGACAGAATCTGTTTTTTTTTTTTTTTAACTGGTTGAGCTACTGCCCTGGTTTAGTGAAACGGAGAGCCAATGTGGCAAGGGGGGGGAGATCAGCCATGCATTAGAGTAGTGACACCCGTCTTGGCCCATGGTGAAAAAATCAGCGGCTGCCCAGGGATAAGCGCTCCAACAATTGTTTTTAATTAGTTTCTGAAAGGGTCGATTATCACTGTTGCTAAAATGAATAACAAACTGATCATTAGTACTATGGGGTTTGTTGTTGTTTTGGTGGTTATAGCAATAATCACCTGGTTTGTTGAAAAGAAGACTCCTGCTCGTGAGTTTTTTGTTGCCACTACTCCAGTACCAGAGGATCACTATTACTTTACGCTTCCCTGTCATGAGCAGAAGCACCGTCAATCGTACTTCAATAATACTTTCATTCAGATGTTGCATCATACTCAGAATGCTACAAATACTACTAACTGTTGGGTATGTGGAATGATACCTGCGCATCAAAAGAAAGGAGGAACACCTTTCATTCCTCTTCCTTTTTCACACAATGGTTCTTGTCAAGCTTGGTACACGCTTTTGTTTGCATCTGGAAAACGTACAGAGGGCGGACTTCTTTTTCGCCTTAATAAAGTATGCTACCAAGACAAAGATGGGTATCCCCAAGCCAAAGGAACTAAATGGGAATGGGAAAAGTATCAACTGGACAATGTTTCAATACCATATGTCTTCACAAATATAAGAGACTCTGACAAGAAAGAACAATTTGTGATTTCTGTTACAAAAACTAAAGCAGATTTATGTATGCGTAGCATTGGGCGAATTCTAGTAGGGATGAGCGATTGTACCTTGATTTTAACTATTGAGGGTGTAAATAATAGTAGTTTTACAGCTTCACAAAATATATATTTTGTTTGTGGTAACTATGGATATTACCAACTACCTGTTGGGTGGTCAGGTGTGTGTTATGTATCTTTTCTATTACCCCCTGTGTTTTTGGCCCCTGCATCATATCACCGAGATTTTAAACTGTTCAATGACATCATTAAAAATAGATATAAAAGGACAATAAGTACAAATGAGGTAGACCAAAAGGACACTAGCCTGCAACAATATGTTGATTTTAATTTAGGGTTGTTCTCCTTTGTGGGTGCTGCGTTAAACAGTAGGAAAGTGAGACAATTGACTAGGGTTGTGGAAGCTGTTACCAATCAGGCAGCTCTGGCACTTGGGAATATTACAGAGGAGCTCCAAATTGCGAGGATTGTAGCGCTCCAAAATCGTATGGTACTAGATGTGATATTAGCTGATCGAGGTGGTGCATGTCGCATCATCGTAGTAGTTGCTAATTTTTTATTCCAGATCACTCACCTTCAGTATATGATGCAATATCTAAATTGCATAAAATTGCTGCAGAAATCCACACAGAGACTGGTACTTGGACTTTTTCTGGATGGTTTTGGGCTCTTGTTTCTGCTTGGGGCTGGAAACTACTGACTATCCTGTGTGTAATGATTGCAATATTTTTCACATGCTGTATCTGTATTCAGTGTGGTCCAATGTTCTGCTCCATGTGTATTACTGCTTGTATGCATACCAAAAGAAATAATACAGAAATGAAAGCACAACATATGTTAGATAAGGAAATAGCTGAAATGATGTGCATAAATATACAAGATGAATATTTAGATTATCCCAGAAAGACGAATGTCTTCAGCTAATGCTGAAAGGCTCGTCTGTTGTAGTTTACCAGCGATTATATTAAGCATTAGCAGAAGACATCTTGTATTTAGCAACTATTGTGAATATTTCGTGGAATCCATTTTGTATTCATGGCAGCCATTTTCTCTGCCACATGCTGCCATGTGCTCACCATGTGCTCTGTCCTACCTTTCTATTAACTACTCTTGAAACTCTGCCTGGTGAAAAGTTATATTTAGCATCTCCCACTTTCGCACATGCCCAGTAAGGTCTGCAGCTGTTAGTCCTTGAAAACTGTTAGCCCCTCCTACCTGTCGACTGTGCATTTCCACATGACCTTATATGTATAGAAGTCTTGCTTCTATAATTGTACCACCTCCTTTTAGCCCCTGCGTGGGTATAAAAGGACCATGCTCTCTCAGTTCAGTGTGCTACTTCATTACCGAAGGGTGCTGTTTGAACTGTAGTACCACCTCATTAGGTTTAATAAAGTTTGGGGGTCATTCTGACCTCGGCGGTAAAAGTCGCATACCGCCGGCCAGAAGACCGCCATAACACCGCTGCGGCCGCGGTAAACTGCCACGGTCATTCTGACCCGCAACTGGCAAACCGCCAAAAACCCGACATCCACAAAAGTCCGCCACACCAAAGGTCAGCGGGAAACTGGCGATGACCAAACCTCCACCGTCACGCCAACAGAAATACGCCCATACCATTCCGACCCACAGATCCCTGCAGCGGTCTTTCAACCGCGGTATTCCATTGGCGGTACACACCGCTGTGGTCAAAATACACACACCTTTACAAAACACTACCACATTGGACAATTCAAAATACACACACCTGAGACACATACACACACCACTCCCACACACCCAATTAAATATAAAACACACACCCACGTCACCCACAAACCCCTACGACCACAATTGCGAGTGAAGGACAGAGAGAGAGAGCACAGCATAGAGTACACCATCACACAGAGGCAAATCACAACATCACCCACACAATTTCCACGCACAAAACACCATACACCACCACACTCACCACACTCTACAACACATACACCACCCCTCACCTCATCCACACCACCCCATGGCACCCCAAAGACACCCCAGGTTCTCTGACGCAGAACTCAGGGTCATGGTGGAGGAAATAGTTTGTGTAGAGCCCCAGCTCTTCGGGGCACAGGTGCAGCACACCACCATTGCCAGGAAGATGGAGCTATGGCAAAGAATAGTGGACAGGGTCAACGCTGTGGGACAGCATCCACGCAATCGGGATGACATCAGGAAGCGGTGGAACGACCTACGGGGGAAGGTGCGTTCCATGGTATCAAGGCACAACATCGCGGTGCAGAAGACTGGCGGCGGACCCCCACCTACTCCCCCAGAATTCACAGCATGGGAGGAGGAAGTCTTGCACATCCTGCATCCTGAGGGCCTCGCAGGAGTAGGCGGAGGAATGGACTCTGGTAAGTCAAATCTTCACTACTTCATTCCCCCACCCCACCTGCATGCCAAATCATACCCCCACCCTCACCCCCACCCCCATCACACCAACTGTTTGCAAATGGCTCACCATCACATCCCACCCATCCCAAAACCTAGCCCTGCGTGCGTCTCCAAACCATGGACACCCATCCCCAAAGCATGCCCACTGCACACACCCATCACCCCCACAAGCCACTGTCACAAAAGCCCCCACAAGGGAATGCCAGCACTGGGGGACACGGCCACCCACCCATTACACAAAATGGCACACACAGAAGCAATAACCATACTCTTATACCCATTCAGGACCCGAACGCCACCACACCACCACGGAGGGTCCAGAGATGTCCATCCCACCCCCAGAAGAGGCCCCCAGTGATGACAGCAGCTCTGTCTCCCTGGACCCTGATGATCAGCCCGGCCCATCGGGACAGTCGGTTCCCCACAGACAGCCACAGGCTACACCAGACCTAACCCCCTCTGGGAACACCAGCACAGCTCCCACCCAGCGGGCCCATGCCTCTGTCCCCAGGACACGCCAATCAGCGGTGTGTCCACCACTACAGGGCACCCAGGTTGACCCACCACCCCAACAACAACAGGGACCTGGGGGCAGTGGTAGTGGGCACACCGTCCAGGGGACAGAGGCCCAGGGAAACAGGGCAACTGGGAGGGCTGCTGTGCGACAGGGGGGGGACAGGCCCAGGGAACCGACTCTCCAAGAGGCCCTCTCCTCCATCATGGGAGCATACCACCACTCCCAGGAGACGATGGCTACGGTACTGGCCAGGTTCCAGGAGATCCAGGTCATGCAGGCGCAACAGTACATGGGGTACAGAGAGGAACTGAGGAACATTAGTTCCGCAATGGGGACCATCGTCGTGGCCCTAACCCAGATAGTCACCACATTGCGGGACCATGTGGCACCACAAAGGGCCCCTGTCACTAGCCTGGACCAGGAACAGCCTACCACCTCCGCCGGCGCTAGTGGACAGGAGGCCCCCACACAACGACGGGCCACCAGAACCCCACCTCCTGCAGAAGAAGAACCACCCCGCAAGCAGAACCTGAGATCTCACAAGAAGACAGAGTAGGATTGCAAGACCCCCGCCAGCAAACGATACCCCCTGATGTCATCCCACTGTCCCACATTGTCACCCTGTCCAACCTTGAACTGCCCCTGTTCCACCCGTCCACAGGCATATGGACAATGCACCTGTGCGACTGAGAACTGGACGCTGCCATGGACATTACTCCACCATCACCCATCCCCGTTTTACAATCATGTTCCTTAAATTTAGCACTTTAATTAAATCACTTCTTGCAGTAAAAAAATCTGGAGTCTGCTTGTATTTTGAACAAATGTATTAGACATAACGGTGCCAAAATGTTCAGTTACATTGTGATGACAACATACCACTGTCACACAGCTGTAGTCCATGGGCAAACAAAGCAGAGGTCACGCAGTGGGGCCCACAGCACTGAAAACGGAAGGGAAAGTCACAACTCAGTTAACAGGAACTGGGGGGGAACTCAGACAGTAGAGAGGCAGGAGACTTTAAGGAAATGTAAAATGGCGTGGCTGATTCGTACCTGTGTGCTACTGAAAATACTGTTGTATCACTGTGTCCCTGTTGTCTGTGTCGTCCCCGTCGTCTTCCTCCTCTTCACTCTCCACAGGCTCCACAGCTGCTACAACACCACCATCTGGACCATCCTCCTGCAGGAAAGGCACCTGGCGTCGCAAAGCCAGGTTGTGAAGCATACAGCAGGCCACGATGATATGGCACACCTTCATTGGTGAGTACATTAGGGATCCACCTGTCATATGCAGACACCTAAACCTGGCCTTCAGGAGGCCGAAGGTTCTTTCTATAACCCTCCTAGTTCGCCCATGGGCCTCATTGTAGTGTTCCTCTGCCCTTGTCCTGGGATTCCTCACTGGGGTAGTCACGACAGGTTGGGGTAACCAGAGTCACCTATTAGCCACACACGGTGTCTCTGTAGCTGTTCCATCACATAAGGGATGCTGCTATTTCGCATGATGTACGCGTCATGCACAGACCCAGGGAACTTGGCATTTACATGGGAGATGTACTGGTCAGCCAAACAGACCACCTGGACATTCATCGAATGATAACTTTTTCTGTTCCTGTACACCTGCTCACTTCCACTGGGGGGAACCAAAGCCACATGGGTCCCATCAATGGCACCAATGATGTTGGGGATATGTCCAAGGGCATAGAAATCACCCTTCACTGTAGCCAAATCCTCCACCTCAGGGAAAACAATGTAGCTCCGCATGTATTTCATCGGGGCAGACAACACTCTGGACAAAACCTTAGAAAACATAGGCTGAGACATCCCTGATTATATGGCCACTGTTGTTTGGAATGATCCACTTGCCAAAAAATGGAGTACTGACAGAACCTGCACCAGAGGGGGAATCCCTGTGGTTTGGCGAATGGGGGACATCAGGTCTGGCTCCAGCTGGGCACACAGTTCATGTATAGTGGCTCGGTCAAGTCTGTATGTCAGTATGACATGTCGTTCTTCCATTGTCGACAGGTCCACCAGCGGTCTGTACACAGGAGGATTCCTCCATCTCCTCGCAAGTCCCAGAGGACGGTGCCTAGGAAGGACAACATGGAGCACAGAGTCAAGCAACCCACAGGTACGTAACCACAGCTTGCACAAAACACGATTCGGTATGCATTGAATGGCATGTATGAGTGGCAATGCAAGGCCTAGGCCTGTGTGACGCAGTACAAATTAAGCCATGTGGGCCCTTGAAATGGCAGCTGCCTGACCTGTGAAGTGTGACAATGGGATGTGAGGTCAATGCGCTGGCGTGGCACACCGTGGCGGTAGGCGGTCGAAGACCGCGGCGCAAAGCAGCATTGGTTAACATTGAACCCTATGGGTCTCAGGAGCCAATGACGATGTGCGCCGGCGGTACGCACCGCCGCAGTACGCACCGCCGCGGGCGTGACCGCCATTTTCTAACTGCTTAATCACTCGAGACATGATCATCCACAGGAGAGGACCTATACTGCAAGTGCTGCTGTGACCTCGGTCTGGGAGATACAATTGCTGCTGCGACTGGGGAAAGGGCCCCTGCCTTCACATCTGAGGAATTGGAGAAACTTGTGGATGGGGTCCTCCCCCAGTATGCGCTACTCTACGGTCCTCCAGACCAACAGGTGAGTACACAGGGAGCACGTAGTATGGTCTATGCCTGTGTTGAGTGGGGTGGATGTAAGATGGTGGGGAGGGGTGCGAATGGGGAGTGCAACGCACGACAGATGAGAGCATGTGCCACATGGCAAGATTGGGGATGGGGGGCCACTCACATCGACCATGCAGGAAAGTGATGATATTTCTTGTTCCACCCTGTCCATGTCACATAGGTCAGCGCCCATCAGAAGATCGACATTTGGCGTGCCATCGCCAAGGACGTCTGGGCCCTGGGGGTCCACAACAGACGGGGCACCCACTGCCGCAAGAGGTGGGAGGACATCCGCCGCGGGAGCAGAAAGACCGCTGAGGCTCTGCTGGGGATGGCCTCCCAACCTAGGAGGGGTGCCACACGTCAATTGACCCCCCTGATGTCCCAGATCCTGGCGGTGGCCTACCCCGATTTGGATGGGCGCGTGAGGACATCACAGCAGACACAAGGGGGTGAGTATCAGCACATTCTGCTATATTAGCGCACAGTGGAGGTGTCTGGGTGGGGGAGGAGGGCTGTGGCTATCTCTAGGCCAGGGCGGTTTCTGTAGGCTAGGCCCCTCCGTTAGGCATGGCCCTGTGCCCCCGCCCCCCACCTCTGTAGGGTGCTAAGTACAGATATCCATGGTTCGGCCTCACCTATGTGTGCATTTGTCGTCCATTGACTTGTAGGCCAAGTCACAATAATTGAGTAGTGTACCCCGAGTACGCGGCGTAGTGCAGGGGGCTTCTGTTTCTGTCCTCTCCGCCAACGGTGCTGCCAATGCATGCACTCAACATGTCTTTCTTTCTTCTCCCCCCCCCTTTTTTTGGGTTTCCTGTTCATGTGTGCATTAGCATCATCAGGTGGAGGAGAAGTGGCATCGGCGGACGAGGGAGCTGCATCTCACATGGCCCCGGAGGGCCATGCAACTGACTCAGAGTACACCAGTGAGACGAAGGGCGAGGGGGGCTCCACAACGGGGACCCGTGGAGACGTCAGCGACACCGACACGTCCTCGGAAGGGAGCTCCCTTGTGGTGGCGGCACCACCCGTGCCCACCGCAACAACAGGTACAGCCGCCACCCAGCGCACCAGCCCCGCCCTCCCAGCAGCCCCTCAGCGTTCGCCCCGTGCCCGCTCGGCCAGGAAGTCGGGCATCTCCTTCGCCCCTGGCACCTCAGGTCCTGCCCCAGTTACCCCTGCTGCCCTCAGTGCGGAGATCATTGACCTCCTGAGGACGCTCATTGTTGGGCAGCTCATCCAGACATAAGCACCACAGATCACACAAGCATTCACCCAAGCAACATCCACATGCAGACATGCCAACAGCCACTGTCTCCTCTGTGTCCCCCTCCTCCTCGTCTCCCTCCTCCCTCCCTGTGACGTCTCCACTCACACCTGCATGCACACCACCATCAGCTAGTACGTCCATCCACAACACCCACAAGAACAGTCCGCACACGTGCAGTCACCACCCCCACTGCCATTTGCACGTCCCCTGTGTCCTCTCCCACTGTGTCTGTCACCCCCTCTTCCAAACCACACAAACGCAGGCAGTCACCCACACAACAGCCATCCACCTCACGACAGCCTCCAGCACAAGCACCTGCACCCAAAGACAGCACACATGACTCTCCTACAACCACATCCTCTCCCTCCACTCCCATACCCACTGCACATACCCTTCCCATTGCTCCTAAAAAGTTGTTCCTCTCCAAAATTAACCTCTTTGCATCACCTGACCCACCCCCTCCATCTCGTACGAGTCCAAACAGCACCTCAGCCACCACAAGCCCTGCACCTACTAGGACCATCATTCAGGGCTATTGGAGTCCACCAGCTCCTAGGGCAGGAACATCGGCCAGCAGCAAGGGGACAGCCAGCCCACCCCCTGGGAAAAGAACAAAAAAAGGGAAGGGCCGGCGCGACAGGCCTGAGACGGCTGCCCCCAAGGACACCACCCTTGCACCGTCACCTGGCCCATCCACAAAGGGAGGCAAGGGCCCCAGAGATTCCGCCAAGGGGGGCAAGGGCAGCAGGGCGGACAAGTCCGGCAGCAGGCGAGCTGCCCAGGAGGGCCCCACCAGCCCCATTTCGGGTGTGACGGAGGACACCCACGGGCCCAGGAGTCCTGCACAGGAGGGCCCCGCAAGCGATAGGTCGGATGGCGACGGAGCGGGAATGATTGCCCAGATCTGGTTCCCTAGGAACACAAGACAAGCACCGCTGAACAGGGCCCCGCCGTGAGAAGACCGCTGAACAGGGCCCCGCCGTGAGAAGCACCGCTGAACAGGGCCCCGCCAAGACAAGCACTGCTGAACAGGGCCCTTCCTGTCAAGCACCGCTCCGCTGGGCACCGCCGTCTCTGCACCGCTCCACTGGGCCCTTCCTGTCAAGCACTGCTCCGCTGGGCCCCTCCTGTCAGGCACCGCTCCGCTGGGCCCTTCATCTCAAGCACCGCTCCGCTGGGCCCTTCCTGTCAAGCACCGCTCCGCTGGGCCCTTCATCTCAAGCACCGCTGGCCCATTGGCAGGGCCGGATCTGTGTCGGGCAGGGCTTCACGAAGCACTCTGGGCACCATGCCTCCTCCATAACCAGTGGAGTCTGTAATCCACCAGATGGACTGTGGCTTTGCACTCCCAAGGATGGAAGAGTGGGCAACCCACCCACTGTAGAGACTTGAGAGACTGTGGCTTTGCACTCCCCAGGATGGTACAGTGGGCAAGCAACCCACTGTATGGACTTGGGAGACTGTGGCTTTGCACTCCCCCAGGATGGTACAGTGGGCAAACCACCCACTGTATGGACTTGAGAGACTGTGGCTTTGCACTCCCCAGGATGGGACAGTGGCCATGGAGGCCCCTTGTGGATCTGGCGTTGTGTACTCATGTGGCTGAGGTGCCCCCCCTTCCCTTCCCCCTGAGGTGCCTGTAGTTTTTCTATCTGATGCCCCTGCAGTGTTCTCTCCGTTGGTGTCAGGTATCCTGTGTGGGCCTTGCCCATGTGATTTGGGCCCAGTGGTCCACGGACAATGACTGCTAAAAGTATCGGACTTTTAATATTAATGTATATATTAGTTTTAAATGTGTGATATTTTTATATGACAATAATACAATATATTCGACTGTTTATGATCATTTCATTTTGTCTTTGCATTCTTCCGGGGGGTTTGGGGGTTGTAACAGTGATGTATTGCTATGCATTGATGTGTGTGTTGTAGTGGGTGAGGGTTGTGGTGGGTGTGTAACATATGTGTGCCCGTAATATTTTCTACTCCCCCCTCCACTTTGTCGTAGGTGCAGTACTCACCGTAGCCTTCTGCGCCGGCGTTCGTGCTCCTGGTAGAGGAGCAGGAATACAATAGCTGGTAGGATGTGTAGTTCGGGTTCCATGCTGTCCAGATTCCTCGTGGAGTGTATGGAGGTGAGCGTTTTCCGTTTGAAATGTCTGTTTTGGCCGTGTTTTTATCGGCGGGGCTACCGCCCCGGAAAAGGTGGCGGATTGGTGGGTTGTGATAGGGTGGGCGGTACATTGACTCCCGCCTGTCTGTTGGCGGTGACCGCCGTGCTGTTTATTTGTCCCGCCGTGGCGGTCGGAGTGTTAATGTGGCGGTCTCTGTTGGCGGTTTCCGCCAGGGTCAGAATTCAATTTTTTTAACCGCCAGCCTGTTGGCGGGTTAGCCGCCGCTTTAACACCGACCGCCAGGGTTGGAATGACCCCCTAAGTCCGAATGTAGAAAGTTGACCGGGACCTCCCAGCCAGCGTATCCGAGGAGGGCTCCAAGGACGTTGGATCAAGATCCAGGTTTGCCCCAGTCGAAGGATTTTCACCTCGAAAAAATGGAGAAAAAGAGTTCCAGAAGGTTGGATTGGATTGGCATGTTCGTCCCGCTGAAGAAAATCTTCAGAAAAACGACTAAGTGCGAAGGTAAACTTTTGACCGAGGCCTCCCATGGGCTGTAGCCGATCCGGGCTCCATCGCGGTCGGCCTTACACTTTGACTTTCCCCCGGTCGAGGTGCGACCAGATGACCAGATTGGCGCTTTTTGTTTCTATGCGCTAGAAAGTAATAATTCTTTAAAAATTCATATCTCCGGTTCCCCTTATCCGATTTTATTCGTTTTTGTGTCATTTTAAAGATAAAAATGTAATCTATTTACTTTTTGAATTGGTTCGGATTTTTTAACTGTTTCCTGTGTTTTATTTAATTACTGTTTTGTGATATTTGAATGCTTTACACTCTGGCGGTCATTCTGACCCTGGCGGTCAAAGACCGCCAGGGCGGAGGACCGCGGGAGCACCGCCGACAGGCCGGCGGTGCTCCAATGGGGATTCCGACCGCGGCGGTAAAGCCGTGGTCGGACCGGCACCACTGGCGGGCTCCCGCCAGTGTACCGCCGCCCCATTGAATCCTCCACGGCGGCGCAGCTTGCTGCACCGCCGCGGGGATTCCGACCCCCCCTACTGCCATCCAGATCCCGGCGGTCCGACTGCCGGGATCCGGATGGCGGTAGGGGGGGTCGCGGGGCCCCTGGGGGCCCCTGCAGTGCCCATGCCACTGGCATGGGCATTGCAGGGGCCCCCGTAAGAGGGCCCCTACATGTATTTCACTGTCTGCTGCGCAGACAGTGAAATACGCGACGGGTGCAACTGCACCCGTCGCACAGCTTCCACTCCGCCGGCTCGATTCCGAGCCGGCTTCATCGTGGAAGCCTCTTTCCCGCTGGGCTGGCGGGCGGTCTGAAGGCGACCGCCCGCCAGCCCAGCGGGAAAGTCAGAATTACCGCCGCGGTCTTTCGACCGCGGAACGGTAACCTGACGGCGGGACTTTGGCGGGCGGCCTCCGCCGCCCGCCATGGTCAGAATGAGGGCCACTGTCTCCTAAGTTAAGCCTTGTCGCTCGTTGCCAAGCTACCAAGGTTTGATCTGGGTTTAATTTACTGAGACCTAACTGGACCTAAGTGGAGGTTAGTGGCCTATTGCTAAGTGTAGGTACCTACCGGCCCTTACCAATAACCCATTTTCCAAGCGGTCTTATTTCCTAGCAGGAGTCTTGTCAATGGTCTCTGTCTTGTTCCTGGATCTCAGGGACCGTTTGCGGGCTGGTTCTCCTTCTGCAGGGGGTGGGTTGCTGGTGGCCTGGTGTTCCTGGGGCGGTGCCTTCTGTCCACTAGCGCTGTTGGAGGTGGAGGGCTGTTCATCGTCCAGTCTAGTGTCAGGGGCCCATTGGTGTGCCACTGTGTCCCTCCTGGCGTTAACAAGGTCTGCCAGCACCCCTGCAATGGTGACCAGGGTGGTGGTAATGGACTTCAAGTCCTCTCTGATCCCCAGGTAGTGTTCCTCCTGCAGTTGCTGGGTCTCCTGAAACTTGGCCAGTACCGTGCCCATGGTCATCTGGGAATGGTGGTAAGCTCCCATGATGTTGGAGAATGCCTTGTGGAGAGTGGGTTCCCTGGGCCTGTCCTCCCCCTGTCACACAGCAGTCCTCCCAGCTTCCCTGTTATCCTGTGCCTCTGTCCCCTGAACCGTGTGCCCACTGCCACTGACCCCAGGACCCTGGTTTTCTTGGGTTGGTGGGTTTGCCTGGGTTCCCTGTAGTGGTGGACACACTGCGAATTGACGTGTCCTGGGGACAGAGAGATGGGCCCGCTGGGTAGGTGCTGTGGTGGTGTTTCCTGAGGGGGAAGGTTCTGTGGTGGTTTGTGACTGTGTCGGGGGAACCGACGTCCCTGATGGGCCGGGCTGGTCATCTTGATCAAGGCGTGCAGAGCTGCTGTCATCACTGTGGGCCTCCTCTGAGGGGGGGGATATGTCTGGGACCTCCTGTCTGGTGATGTTGGGTATGGGTCCTGTTGGGGTGTAAATGCATAATCTTAGTATCTGTGTGTGTCAATTGGGGAGTTAACCTCTACTCCTGTGCTTGCATTGTTGCCTTGGCCCTTGTGTGATTGGTGATTTTGGGGCATGAGTGAGTCTCTCTACTGGACATGCTTTGGTGATTGGTGTCCATGCATTGGTGTTACATGCAGGGCTTGGTTCTGGGATGTGTGGGTTGTGGAAGTGAGGTATCTGTATGGTGTTGGGGTAATGGGTGTGAGGGTGGTTGTGTGTGATGGCATACAGGTAGGGAGGGATATAGTAGTAAAGATTTGCCTTACCAGAGTCCAGTCCTCCAGCTACTCCTGCAAGGCCCTCAGGATGCATAATTGCCAAGACTTGCTCCTCCCATGTTGTTAGTTGTGGAGGAAGAGGTGGGGGTCCACTGCCAGTCCTCTGTACAGCAATCTGGTGTCCGGATACCACAGAACGTACCTTCCCCCGTAGGTTGTTCCACCTCTTTCTGATGTCATCCCGTGTTCGCGGATGCTGTCCCACTGCGTTGACCCTGACGACGATTCTCCGCCATAGCTCCATCTTCCTAGCAATAGATGTCTGCTGCACCTGTGATCCGAATAGCTGCGGCTCTACCAGGATGATTTCCTCCACCATGACCCTGGGCTCCTCCTCTGAAAACCTGGGGTGTCTTTGATGTGTGAGGTGCTGTCTGTTGTGATGTGTGAGGGGATGTGTTGGTGTGTGTTGTTTGAGGTGCGTGGATGCTGTATTAGTGATGGTGTTGTGTGTCTGTGGATGGTGGTGTTGTGTTAGCTAATCTCTCTCTCTGGCCTTCTTTCATATTTTTGGTTGTAATGGTTTGTGGGTGATGTGGGTGTGTGCTTTATATTGGATTGGGTGTGTGGGTGTGGTGTGTGTATGTGTATCAGGCGTGTGTATTTCAAATTGTCCAATGTGGTTGTGTTTTGTAAATGTGTGTGTATTTTGAGCTCGGCGGGGTGTACCGCCAATGGATTACTGTGGGTGAATGACCGCTGCGTTGATTCGTGGGTCGTGATAGTGTGGGCGTATTCTTGTTGGCGTGACGGTGTGGGTTTTGGTATCGCCAGTTTATCACTGACCTTTGGTGTGGCGGACTTGTGTGGGTGTCTGTATTGTGGCGGATTCCGAGCTGTGAGTCATAATACCTGTACCGGAATTCCGCCGCCGCAACGGTATGTTGGTGGTCTTCAGCACGGCAGAAAGCGGGATTTACCGCCAGGGTTGTAATGAGGGCCTTATTCTTTAAAAATTTATATATTCGGTTCCATTTATGAAATTTCTGTCATTTTATTGTCATTTTAAAGATAACCTAAATATAATCTATTTTTATAAAATAGTATTGGATTTTCATTTTGTCTTGTGTCTGTGTTTTACTTAATAACTATTTTGTGATTTTTCTGTCTCCTGAATTAAGCCTAACTGCTCATTGCAAAGCTACCAAGCGTTGAGCTGGGATTAATTTTTAGACCTAACTGGATCTAGTGGAAGCTAGTGGCCTAATACTAAGTGTATGTACTTACTTGCCCTTACCTAACCAAAGGGATAGTCATAGAGGTACTGGTACAGACAGTCAGATATGTACCAAATAGTAACACAACCTTCTCAGCTATCCACACAAGTACTCTACTACTGTAGACCCTGAGTTTGTGGTTTTATGGTCAGCTGCACTTGCCATTAGAAAGCTGCTTATCACTCCTTAAATTGTGATGTAGTGGTGAAAGTTCAGTTCTCAGGTAGGCCATAGGTATGGCATAGAGAAGGGAACATCATATTTAAAAGATGAAACATGTCCCTTTAAGTTTCACTGAGTTAGATGTGCAGTTACAGAGCCTTATGCTTGCTTATATACCCAGTGTTCAACACATACTGCAACTCATAAAGCTAATAAAATGATAGAGCCACTGATACATCCAGTCAGACACTTCGAGAGAGGTCTAATCATCCATGCACACACCCAGACAGCACTTAGGGCCTGATTACAACTTTGGAGGACGGTGTTAAACCGTCCCAAAAGTGACGGATATACCACCTACCGTATTACGAGTTCCATAGGATATAATGGACTCGTAATACGGTAGGTGGTATATCCGCCACTTTTGGGACGGTTTAACACCGTCCTCCAAAGTTGTAATCAGGCCCTTAGTTTCCCAGTGGCACAGAACATTACATACGTCTGGGGTTACCGTATTTTCAAAAAAGTCTGGTGGCACACTCATAAAATGATTCATGCAGTCACTCAGTGTGGGAAAACAGGGCTGATTGCAGAGGCCCCCTAACTTTTTGCCCCCATTTTCCACTTTTTTGCTGGTGTTTTCCTGACTCTGATGGTGCCTTGGGTACTGCTAACCAGTCCCAGGGCCTGTGCTCTGTGTAAAATGGATATGCAACATAGGCTAATTATAATTGGCTAAGTTAACCTACCTATAAGTCCCTAGTAGATGGTAGGGCATGTAGGTTTAGGGACCACAGCATAGGGGGTACACCCATAGGTGCACTGCTGAGGTGCCCAGTCTCATTTTAAAGGCAGGCCTGCCTTGCTGGCTGTTTTTTCAATTAAAGTTATATGCAAATTCGACTTTGGAATTAAAAGTAGTTCCAAAGTCTTAAACTACCTTATTTTTACATATAAGTCACCCCTAAGGTGCCCCTAGGGCTGGGTGCCATGTAACTATAAGCAGGGACTTTATAAAAATAGTTTTATAAGCCCTGGTGAGGTAAAAACAGCCAAATTTGTTTTTCCCTCATTGTAGTAAATGGCCTTCACAGGCTAGAATGGGGAGACTTTATTTTAATTTTTAAAGTCTCCTTAAATGATGCATACCAAGAATGTGGTATCAAATTAATTGTTGTAATAAATCCCACAACTTCCAGTTGTGGGATTTAATATAACTTGTTCAGGTAAAGAGTTTTAAACTTTACCTGAAAAGTTGCCAATTTCAGCCCTGCATTGTTTTTGCTGCTGTGCTCTGATTGGCCAGCCTTGATGAGGTGTGAAGTGGCCTGGCTTCACACAAAGAGATGTGCCACCCTCAGAGGATCCCTCGTCTACCGTCCCCCCGGACCGCGCGCCCCTTTCAGCGACGCCATCGCCGACTTCATCTCCCCGCACGCCCTCGCCTCGCCGGACTACATCCTCCTAGGCGACCTCAACTTCCATCTGGAACAGAACAATGACCCCAACACCACCACCCTGCTCGCCAACCTCGCCAACCTCGGCCTCAAGCAACTGGTGAACACCGCCACCCACATCGCCAGACACACACTCGACCCTATCTTCTCCGCCAGCAAACACATCTTCTTCAGCCACACCTCCGCTCTACACTGGACCGACCACAGCTGTGTCCACTTCACATTCCGACACAAGACCCGCCACCTCCGCACTCAACCCATCCCTCGTCGACAGTGGAACAAGATCCCTGAAGAGCAACTCTTCTCCGCACTCGCCACCAACCAACCCACCCTCACCACCGACCCCAACGACGCAGCCCTCAGCCTCACAAACTGGATCTCCAACTGTGCAGACAACCTTGCTCCCCTCAAACGCACGCATGACAGACCAACACCAAAAAACCTCTCTGGTTCTCTGACACTCTCAAAGAATCAAAGAAAACTTGTTGCACACTCGAGAAGGCCTGGCGCAAGGACCACACCGCTGACAACATGACCGCCCTCAAGAACGCTACCCGCAAACACCACCACCTGATCCGCGCTGCCAAAAGGAACTTTTTCACCGACAGACTGGACAAAAACAGCCACAACAGCAGAGAACTTTTCAGCTTCGTCAAGGAGTTCTCTAACCCCAACACCAACGCCGTCACGCCCTACCAGGATTTGTGCGAATCCCTCGCCACCTTCTTCCATCGCAAGATCAGCGACCTCCACGACAGCTTCGGACACCAGACCCAACCAAACATCACCGAACCCGCACCCCCGGCCTTCACCCTCAACAACTGGACACACATCAACACTGAAGAAACCAAATCCATCATGAACTCTATCCACTCCGGCGCCCCTTCGGACCCCTGCCTTCACTTCATCTTTAATAAAGCCGACGACATCATCGCCCCGCACCTCCAGGCCCCTATCTTCCCCGAATGCTGGAAACACGCCGAAGTCAAAGCCCTCCTAAAGAAACCTACGGCTGACCCGAGCAACCTGAAAAACTTCCGCCCCATCTGTCTCCTGCCTTTCCCAGCCAAGGTAATAGAGAAGACCGTCAACAAACAGCTGACCACCTTCCTGGAAAACAACAACCTGCTCGACCCTTCACAAACCGGATTCCGAACCAACCACAGCACGGAAACCGCCCTCATCTCAGTCACAGACGACATCAGAACCCTGATGGACAACGGTGAAACAATCGCCCTCATCCTCCTCGACCTCTCGGCTGCCTTCGACACCGTCTGTCACCGCACCCTAATCACCCGCCTACGCTCCACCGGGATCCAAGGCCAGGCCCTGGACTGGATCGCCTCCTTCCTCTCAAACCGTTCCCAAAGAGTTTACCTCCCACCGTTTCGCTCAGACCCCACCAAGATCATCTGCGGCATACCTCAAGGCTCATCGCTCAGCCCGACACTCTTCAATGTCTACATGCGCCCCCTCACCAACATCGTACGCAAGCACGAGATCATCATCACCTCCTACGCCGACGACACCCAACTTATACTCTCCCTCACCAAGGACCCCGCCAGCGCCAAGACCAACCTACAAGAGGGGATGAAGGACGTCGCAGATTGGATGAGGCTCAGCCGCCTAAAGCTGAACTCTGACAAAACGGAAGTCCTCATCCTCGGCAACACACCGTCGGCCTGGGACGACTCCTGGTGGCCCACGGCCCTCGGCACCGCACCGACCCCCACAGACCACGCCCGCAACCTCGGCTTCATCTTGGACCCCATTCTCACCATGACCAAGCAAGTCAACGCCATGTCCTCCGCCTGCTTCCTCACCCTCCACATGCTCTGCAAGATCTTCCGCTGGATCCCCGCCGACACTAGAAAAACCGTGACCCACGCCCTTGTCACGAGCCGCCTGGACTACGGCAACACCCTCTATGCTGGGACCACCGCCAAACTCCAAAATCGCCTGCAACGCATTCAAAACGCCTCGGCCCGCCTTATCCTCGACGTACCCCGCAACAGCCACATCTCCGCACACCTGAGACACCTGCATTGGCTCCCAGTCAGCAAAAGGATCACCTTTCGACTTCTCACCCACGCACACAAAGCCCTCCACAACAAGGGACCGGAATACCTCAACCGACGCCTCAGCTTCTACGTCCCCACCCGCCTCCTCCGTTCCTCTGGCCTCGCGCTCGCTGCCGTCCCTCGCATCCGCCACTCCACGGCGGGTAGGAGGTCTTTCTCCTTCCTGGCAGCCAAGACCTGGAACTTCCTCCCCACCAGCCTCAGGACCACCAAGGACCACTCCGCATTCCGGAGACTCCTAAAAACCTGGCTTTTCGAGCAGCAGTAACCCCCCCTTTCCCCTAGCGCCTTGAGACCGCACGGGTGAGTAGCGCGCTTTATAAATGTTAATGATTTGATTTGATTTGATTTGCCTGTGGGAGGGAATCTCCCCTCAGCAGATGGTGAGGCAGGAAGGGGGAGGGCTGCCAAACTGGTCTTCAAAGGCAGAGAAGGACATTTGGAGCAACCCAGCAACACCCCCACATTCTGCAACCCCAGACAACTAGGTGCCCCCTTGATTAGATTAGGAGAGGGCAGGAGACGGGTGTGTTTATGATTTGTAGCCACACCAGTGGGTGGGCTCAGCCAGATGTAACCTCCAAAAATCTGATTCAGCCATGATGGATTTTTAGAGAATGTTGCCTCCTGGGATTGATTTTTGCCACACTTCCCAGGAAGTAGTCATCACAGGGGGAAGGACCCTGCACCTGATTGGAGAACCAGGACCCCCCTGCTTTTCACCCAGGAGCAAGGATAAAACTGGCAGACCTGCACCCACACCTCAGTTCCCTACCACATCCAAAAAGGAAGAACAACAGAAGAAGAAGAACTGCCCTGCTGGACCCCTGGCCTTCACCTGGAACCTGCACTCAGAAGGACTGCACCAGCTGCGCACTTGGGCTTCACCACAAGAAGGACTTTGCCTGGCTTCAACTGGTTCAAGGAGGGACTCCCTGTTTGCTACAGGTGAAAAATTGCTATCCAGCGTCCCCTGCGCCAACTCCTGAAGAAAGCGACCAGCTGACCACTGTCCAGTGGCCAAAAAGGAGTTTGCGCCAGGTGCATTCTGGGAGTTGTACTCCGCACCCCCAAGCACCATCTCAGAACTTCTGGACACTTGGGGTGAGCTGTGGACCTCAAAAGAACCTTAAAAGGACATCTAGGAGAAGCCCCAGAAGTTTGGACAACTTTTGAAAAAAAGCTCCATAGAGGGACCGACCTGCCGTGGCAACTCTAGCCGGCTTGCCTCAACCGCGACCCGGCCTGATTTGCTGGTTCGTCCCGGTAAAGAAAATCTCCGAAAAAGAGACTAAGGGGGTCATTCCAACCCTGGCGGTCGGTGTTAAAGCGGCGGTCAAACCGGCAACAGGCTGGCGGTAAAAAAAATGCAATTCCGACCCTTGCGGAAACCGCCAACAGAGACCGCCACTTTAACACACCGCCCGCCACGGCGGGACAAACAAACAGCGTGGCGGTCACCGCCAACAGACAGGCGGGAGACAATGTACCGCCCACCCTATCACAACCCACCAATCCGCCACCTTTTCCGTGGCAGTAGCCCCGCCGATAAAAACACGGCGGAAACAGACATTTCAAACGGAAAACGCTCACCTCCATACACCCCACGAGGAATCTGGACAGCATGGAACCTGAACTACACATCCTACCAGCCATTGTCTTCCTGCTCCTTTACCAGGAGCACGAACGCCGGCGCAGAAGACAATAGTGAGTACTGCACCTACGACACAGGGGAGGGGGAGGCAAAAAATTACGGGGACACACATATGCGACACACCCACCCTCACCCTCAACCACTAAAACACACACATCAATGCATAGTAACACATCACAGTTACACCCCCAAACCCCCCGGAAGAATGCAAAGGCAAAAGGAAATGATTATAAATATAGAATTATATTGTAAGACTGAGTATAAAATATATCACACATCTATAACTTTATATACATAAATTGTCCAGTCCGATATGTCTATCAGCCATTGTTCGTGGGCCACTGGGCCAAAACACATGGGCAAAGCCCACACAGGATACCTGCCTCCAACGGAGAGAACACTGCAGGGGCATCAGATAGGAAAACTACAGGCACCTCAGGGGGAAGGGAAGGGGGGGCACCTCAGCCAGATGAGTCCACGACGCCAGATCCACGAGGGGCCTCCATGGCCACTGTGCCATCCTGGGGAGTGCAAAGCCACAGTCTCACAAGTCTCTATAGTGGGTGGCTTGCCCACTGTGCCATCCTGGGGAGTGCAAAGCCAAAGTCTCTCAAGTCTCTACAGTGGGTGGTTTGCCCACTGTTCAATCCTGGGGAGTGCAAAGCCACAGTCTCTCAAGTGGATAACAGTCTCCACTGGTACTGGAGGGGGACTAGTGCCCAGAGTGCTTCGTGCAGCCCTGCCCGACACAGATGCGGGCCTGCCCCTTCCGCCAATGGGCCAGCGGTGCTTGAGATGAAGGGCCCAGTTCAGCAGTTCTTGAGACGGCGGTGCCCAGCGGAGCGGTGCTTGAGATGAAGGTCCCAGTTCAGCGGTTCTTGAGACGGAGGTGCCCAACGGAACGGTGCTTGAGATGAAGGGCCCAGTTCAGCGGTGCTTGAGACGGCGGTGCCCAGCGGAGCGGTGCTTGAGATGAAGGGCCCAGTTCAGCGGTGCTTGAGATGAAGGGCCCCGTTCAGCGGTGCTTGAGATGAAGGGCCCAGTGCAGCGGTTCTTGAGACGGCGGTGTCCAGCGGAGCGGTGCTTGAGGTGAGTGTCCTGGTCGGCGGATTCGGCCCAGGCATGGATGTCACTCGCCACCTGACATGTGGCTGGCGGGGCCTTCCTGCCCATCTGTCTGGTGGCTTGCGGGGCCCTCCTGGGCTGCAGTTCTCGGCCTGTGGGTGTCCTCCTGCCCACCTGGGACGTGGCTTGCGGGCACTCCTGGGCTGCAGTACCGGGCCTGTGTGTGTCCTCCTGCACACCTGGGATGGGGCTGGTGGGGCCCTCCTGGCCAGCTGGCTTGCTGCCGGACTTGTTGGGCGTGCTGTCCTTCCCACCCTTCCCTGCACGCTTGTGGCTCTTTCCCACCTTTGGCGGTGTGCCAGGTGGCACCCCACTTCCTGACGGAGCCAATATAGGGATTTTGGTCCCTGGGGTCTATGGTCGCTCGCGCCGGGCACTGGCAATCTTAGGATGCTTTTCCGGTGGTGGGCTGGCCGTGCCTTGGCTCCTAGCTGAACTGGATGCCCTTGAGGGTGGGGGACTCCACAGTCCATGGACAACAGTCTTCACTGGTCCTGGTTTTGTGGTGGCTGAGGTGCTGATTGGAGTCTTATGAGATGGACGGGGTGGGGGAGTTGTAGGAAAGAGGTCAAGTTTGGAAAGGAAAAGCAATTTCGAAAGAGAGGGACGGGTAGGTGTAGTGGGTATGGGAGTGGAGGAAGAGGATGTGGTTGTAGGAGTGTGAAGTCTGGTGTCTTTGGGTGCAGGTGCTTGGGCTGGAGGCTGTTGTGAGGTGGATGGCTGTTGGGTGGGTGGCTGCCTGCGTTTGTGTAGTTTGGAGGAGGAGGTGACAGACACACTTGGAGAGGACACAGGGGACGTGTAAATGGTAGTGGGGGTGGTGACTGCACGTGTGCGGAGTGTTCTGGTGGGTGTGCTGGTGATGGACGCAGTGGCTGAAGATGTTGTGCATGCAAGTGTGAGTGGAGACATCACAGGGAGGGAGGAGGGAGACGAGGAGGAGGGGGACACAGTGGAGGCAGTGGGTGTTGGTATGTCTGCATGTGGATGTTGCTTGTGTGAATGCTTGTGTGATGTGTGGTGCTTATGTCTGGCTGAGCTTCCCTTGGGTGTTGAGGTGTGTGCAGGCTGGTCTGTAGGTGTGTCTGGGATAGGCAGAGGTACAGGGGATTGGGTGGAGGAAGTTGGAGGGGGGAGGCTAGAGACAGGGACAATTGCTGCCGTCAGTGCTGAGGCCAGAGCGTTGAACGATCGCTGATGGGCAGCCTGACCCGAATGAATGCCCTCCAGGTATACATTACTCTGGTGCACCTCTCTTTGTACACACTGGATGGCATACAAAAGGGTAGACTGCCCAACAATGATGGTCCTCAGGAGGTCAATGACCTCCTCACTGAGGGCAGCAGGGGTGACAGGGGCAGGGCCTGAGGTGCCTGGGGCGAAGGAGATGCCCACATTCCTGGGTAAGCGGGCACGGGCAAACGCTGAGGGGCTGCTGGGAGGGCGGTGCTGGTGCGCTGGGTGGCGGCTGTACCTGTAGTTGCGGGGGGCACGGATGTTGCCGCCACCACAAGGGAGCTCCCTTCAGAGGACGAGTCACTGTCACTGACATCAGCACGAGTCCCCGCTGTGGAGCTCCCCTCACCCTCCGTCTCACTGGTGAAATCCGAGTCAGTTGCGTGGCCCGCCATGGCCATGTGAGATGCAGCTCCCTCGTGCTCCGATGCCACTTCTCCTCCGCCTGATGATGCTAATGCACACATGAACAGGAAGACAACAAAAAAGGGGGGGAGGAGAAATAAAGACATGTTGAGTGCATGGATTACCGCTACCGTTGGCGGACAAGACAGACACAGAAGCCCCCTGCACTACGCCGCGCACTTGGGGTCCACTACGCAATCCGTGGGACATGGCCTACAAGCCTATGGACGACAACTGCACACATAGATGACACAGGGCCATGGATACCTGTACTTGGCACCCTACAGAGGTGGGGGGCGGGGGCACAGGGCCATGCCTTACGGAGGGGCCTAGCCTACAGAAATTGCCCTGGCCTAGGGATACCCACAGCCCTCCTCCCCCACCCAGACACCTCCACTGCGCGCAAAGTCAGTATTTGTTCTCACCCCATTGTGTCTGCTGTGATGTCCTCACGCGCCCATCCAAATCGGGGTAGGCCACCGCCAGGATCCGGGACATCAGGGGGGTCAATTGACAACTGGCACCCCTCCTACGTTGGGAGGCCATCCCCAGCAGAGCCTCCGCCGTCTTCCTGCTCCGCGTCGGATGTCCTCCCACCTCTTCTGGCAGTGGGTGCCCCATCTGTTGTGGACCCCCAGGGTCTGGACGTCCTTGGCGATGGCACGCCAAATCGCGACTTTCTGGTGGGCGCTGACTATTTGTGACATGTACAGGGAGAGAAAAATTGTCATCATCTTCTGCATGCTCGATGTGAGTGGCCCCCCATCCCCACCCTTGCCATGTGGCACATGCTCTCATCTGTCATTTGATGCATGCCTCAATCGCTCCCCTCTCCACCATCTTTCATCCACCCGACTCAACCCAGGCATTGCCCACTAAGCATGGTCCCAGTGTACTTACCTGTTGGTCTGGAGGACCGTAGAGTAGCGCATACTGGGGGAGGACCCCATCCACAAGTTTCTCCAACTCCTCCGCAGTGAAGGCAGGGGCCCTTTCCCCAGTCGCATGAGCCATTGTCTCTTCCAGACCGAGGCCACAGCAGCACTCACAGTGTAGGTCCTCTCCTGTCGAAGATGAGGTATCGAGTGATTAAACAGATAGAAAATGGCGGTCACGCCCGCGGCGGTGCGTGCTGCGGCGGTGCGTACCGCGACTGTGGGCGCACATCGTCATTGGCTCCTGAAACCATAGGGTTCTATGTTAACCAATGCGGCTTAGCGCTGCGTTCTTCGACCGCCTACCGCCGCGGTGTGCCACGCCAGCGCATTGACTTCACATCCCACTGTCGCACTTCACAGGTCATGCAGCCGCCATTTCAAGGGCCCACATGGCTTAATTACCAACTGCGTCACACATACCTAGGCCATGCACCAACACTCATACAAGCCATTCAATGCATTGGGAATCGTGCTATGTGCAAGCTGTGGTTACGTACCTGTGGGTTGCTTGACTCTGTGCTCGCTGTTGTCCTTCATAGGCACCGTCCGCTGGGACATGCGCGGAGATGGAGGAATCTTCCCGTGTACAGACCGCTGGTGGACCTGTCGACAATGGAGGAACGACATGTCATACTGACATACAGGCTTGACCGAGCCACTATACAGGAACTGTGTGCCCAGCTGGAGCCAGACCTGATGTCACCCATCCGCCAACCCACAGGGATCCCCCCTCTAGTGCAGGTGCTGTCAGTACTCCATTTCTTAGCAAGTGGGTCATTTCAAACAACAGTGGCTATATCATCAGGGATGTCCCAGCCTATGTTTTCCAAGGTGTTGTCCAGAGTGTTGTCTGCCCTGCTGAAACACATGCGGAGCTACATCGTTTTCCCTGAGGTGGGGGATTTGCCTACAGTGAAGGGTGATTTCTATGCCCTTGGACATATCCCCAACATCATAGGTGCCATTGATGGGACACATGTTGCTTTGGTCCCCCCAGCAGGAGTGAACAGGTGTACAGGAACCAGAAGAGTTATCATTCCATGAATGTACAGATGGTGTGTTTGGCTGACCAGTACATCTCCCATGTTAATGCCAAGTTCCCTGGGTCAGTGCATGACGCCTACATCCTGCGGAATAGCAGCATCCCGTATGTGATGGGTCAACTCCAGAGGCACCGGGTGTGGCTATTAGGGGACTCTGGTTACCCCAACCTGTCCTGGCTACTGACCCCAGTGAGGAATCCCAGGACAAGGGCAGAGGAACGGTACAATGAGGCCCATGGGCGGACTAGGAGGGTGATCGAGCGAACCTTTGGCGTCCTGAAGGCCAGGTTCAGGTGCCTCCATATGACAGGTGGATCCCTAATGTACTCACCAAAGAAGGTGTGCCAGATCATCGTGGCCTGCTGTATGCTTCACAACCTGGCTTTGCGCCGCCAGGTGCCTTTTCTGCAGGAGGATGGTCCAGATGGTGGTGTTGTAGCAGCTGTGGAGCCTGTGGAGAGTGAAGAGGAGGAAGCCGAAGAGGACGACATAGAGAACAGGAACACAGTAATACAGCAGTATTTTCAGTGACACACAGGTAAGAGTAGACACCGGCATATTACATTTACTTAAAGACTCCTACCTCTCTACTGTCTGACTTTTTCCCCCAGTGTATGGTAACTGTGTTGTGACTTTCCCTTCCGTTTTCAGAGCTGTGGGCCCCACTGCGTGACATCTGCTTTGTTTCCGCATGGACTACAGCTGTGTGACAGCGGTTTGTTACCATCAAAATGTGAATGAACATTTTGGCACGGTCATGCCTAATACATTTGTTCTAAATCACAGCCAGACTCCAGATTGTTTTGTGCAATAAGTGTTTTTATTCAAGTGCTCTAAATTGGATGGATGGTTGCAAATCGGTGAGGGTTGATGGTGGAGGATTGTCCATGGCAGAGTCCAGACTATCAGTTTCACAGGTGCATTGTCCAAATGCCTGTGGGAAGTGGAGCAGGGGCAGTTTAAGGTTGGACAGGGTGACAATGTGGGACAGTGGGTTGACAATCAGGGTGGTATCCTTTGCTGGCGGGGGTCTTGACATCTTACTCTGTCTTCTTCCTGGATCTCAGGGCCCGCTTGCGGGGTGGTTCTCCTTCTGCAGGGGGTGGGGTTCTGGTCGCCTGTTGGTCTTGTGTCGGGGCCTCCTGTCCACTAGCGCCGGCGGAGGTGGTAGGCAGTTCTTGGTGCATTCTAGTGTCAGGGGCCCTTTGAGGTGCCACAGTGTTCCGCAATGTCGTTACTACCTCATTCAGGGCCACTACGATGGTACCCATGGCGGAACTGATGTTTCTTAGTTCCTCCCTGAGCCCCATATACTGTTCCTCCTGCAGAAGCTGGATCTCCTGAAACCTGGCCAGGACCGTCGCCATCGTCTCCTGGGAGCGGTGGTATGCTCCCATGATGGAGGAGAGGGCCTTGTGGAGAGTGGGTTCCCTGGGCCTGTCTCCCCCCTGTCGCACAGCACCCCTCCCAGTTCCCCTGTTTCCCTGGGCCTCTGTCCCCTGGACCGTGTGCCCACTACCACTGCCCCCAGGTCCCTGTTGTTGTTGGGGTGGTGGGTTAGCCTGGGTTCCCTGTAGTGATGGACACACCGCTGATTGACGTGTCCTGGGGACAGAGGTATGGGCCCGCTGGGTGAGTGCTGTGCTGGTGTTCCCAGAGGGGGGAAGGTCTACTGTGGCCTGTGGCTGTGTGAGGGGAACCGACTGTCCCGAGGTCCCCGATGGACCGGTCTGGTCATCTAGATCCAGGGAGACAGAGCTGCTGTCCTCACTGTGGGCCTCTTCTGGGGGTGGAGGGGACATTTGTGGACCCTCCTGCACGGTGACGTGACGTTCGGTTCCTACAGGGGTATAAAAGCATGGTTATTGCTTCTGTGTGTGTCATAGCGTGCAATGGGTGGGTGCCCGTGTACCCCAGTGCTGGCATTCCTTTGTGGGGGCTGTTGTGACGGTGGTTGGGGGGGGGTTTGTATGTGTATGTGCAGTGGGCATGCTTAGGTGATGGGTGTCCATGCTTTGTGGACGCATGCAGGGCTAGGTGTTGGGATGGGTGGGTTGTGATGGTGAGACAGTTGCAAGGAGTAGGATGTGATGGCGGTGAGGGTGGGGGTATGAGTTGGCATGCAGGTGGGGTGGGGGGGAGAAGTAGTTAAGATTTGCCTTACCAGAGTCCATTCCTCCACCTACTCCTGCGAGGCCCTCAGGATGCAGGATGTTCAAGACTTGCTCCTCCCATGTTGTAAATTCTGGGGGAGGAGGTGGGGGTCCGCCGCCAGTCTTCTGCACCGCGATGTTGTGCCTGGATACCATGGAACGCACCTTCCCCCGTAGGTCGTTCCACCTCTTCCTGATGTCGTCCCGAATTCTTGGGTGCTGTCCCACAGCGTTAACCCTGTCGACTATTCTGCTCCATAGCTCCATCTTCCTGGCAATGGTGGTGTGCTGCACCTGTGCCCCGAACAGCTGTGGCTCTACTCGTACAATTTCCTCCACCATGACCCTGAGTTCATCATCAGGGAACCTGGGGTGTCTTTGCGGTGCCATGGGGTGGTGTGGGTGATGTGTGGGGTGGATTGTGTGGTGCTAAGTGTGGTGATGTGTATTGTTGTGTTGTGTGAAGTGCGTGCAAATATTGCTGGGTGACAGTGAATTGGGCGTCTGGGTGCTCGGATGTCTTTTCTCGGTGTGTGTTCACGAATTTCTAGGAGTGGAGGTTTGTGGGTGATGTGGGTGTGTGTTTTATATTTAATTGGGTGTGTGGGAGTGGTGTGTGTATGTGTCTCAGGTGTGTGTATTTTGAATTGTTGAATGTGGTTGTATTTTGTAAGTGTGTGTGTATTTTGAGCACGGCGGTGTGTACCGCCAATGGAATACCACGGTTGAAAGACCGCCGCGTGGATTCGTGTGTCATGATAGTGTGGGCGTATTTCTGTTGGCGTGACGGTGGAAGTTTGGTCATCGCCAGTTTCTCGCTGCCCTTTGGTGTGGCGGACTTTTTTGGATGTCTGTATTTTGGCGGTTTGCCTGTCGTGGGTCAGAATGACCGTGGCGGTTTACCGCAGCCGCGGCGGTGTTATGGCGATATTCTGAACGGCGGTAAGCGCCTTTTACCGCTGAGGTTGGAATGACCCCCTAAGGGGGTTATTACAACTTTGGAGGAGGTGTTAATCCGTCCCAAAAGTGACGGTAAAGTGACGGATATACCACTAGCCGTATTACGAGTCCATTATATCCTATGGAACTCGTAATACGGCTGGTGGTATATCCGTCACTTTCCCGTCACTTTTGGGACAGATTAACACCTCCTCCAAAGTTGTAATAACCCCCTAAGTCTGAAGGTAAAAAGTTGACCGGGACCTCCCAGCCAGTGTATCCGAGGAGGGCTCCAGGGACGTCAGATCAAGATCCAGGTTTACCCCGGTCGAAGGATTTTCACCTCGAGAAAGTGTTAGCGCCCGCCGGCCCAGCGGGAATGAGGCCGCAACACAGAAGCCGGCTCCGAATGGAACTGGCGGTGTTGCAGCCGTGCGACGGGTGCAGTTGCACCCGTCGCGCTTTTCACTGTCTGCTAGGCCCTGTTAGGGGACCCCTGCACTGCCCATGCCAGTGGCATGGGCAGTGGCAGGGGCCCCAGGACACCCCTCACCGCCAGCCTCTTCCTGGCGGTGAAAACCGCCAGAAACAGGCCGGCGATAAGGGGGTCATAATACCCAGGGCAGCGCTGCTTGCAGCGCTGCCCTGGCGGATTCGCCCAGCCGGGGCAAAAACGGCGGGAAACCGCCGGCCCCGGTTTTCCGACCGCGGCTTTACCGCCGCGGTCGGAATGGGCTTGGAAGCACCGCCAGCCTGTTGGCGGTGCTTCCGTCATTCTGCGCCCTGGCGGTCCAAGACCGCCAGGGTCAGAATGACCCACTAAGTCCAAAGGTAAAAATCTCCACCGAGGATTCCCGCATCGCGTATCCGGAGAAGGGCTCCAGGAGGTCGGACTGGACTGGCAGGTTCGTCCCACTGAAGAAAATTTTTGAAAAAAAGACTAAGGTGGTCATTCCGACTTCGGCGGTCTTTCTTCCAGACCGCCGAGGCCGGGGGAGACAGAATACCCCCATTGCCGGTGGTATTCATGCCTCCCTGTTCCGACATTTCTGCTGGGCCAGCGGAAATGGCACATCAACACTGCCGCCGGGTCGTAATAGAGCCGGCGGCAATGTTGATGTGCAGCGGGTGCAGTAGCACCCATCGTGCATATCACTGCCCGAAATTCAGGCAGTGAAATGCGCGACGGGGCTACGCCCGGGGGCCCCTGCACTGCCCATGCCAAGTGCATGGGCAGTGCAGGGGCCCCCAGGGGCCCCGTGCGTCCCCTTACTGCCAGCCTTTCCATGGCAGTGTCTACCGCCACGGACAGGCTGGCGGTCAGGGACTTATAATCCCCAGGGCAGCGGTGCTTGCACCGCTGCCCTGGGGATTATGCCCGCCAGGTGGAAACCTGGCGGGAAAATGGAGGGGCCGGCGGTATGGCCGTGGCTTTTGCGCCACGGTCATACTTGCTGGCGGGACAGCTGGTTGGAATGACCCCCTAAGTGTGAAGGTAAACTTTTAACCAAGGCCTCCGGCAGTCTGTAGCCGAGCAGGGCTCCATCGCGGTCGGCCTTAAACTTTGACTTTGCCCTGGTCAAGGTGCAACCAGATGACCCGATTGGCGCTTTTTGTTTCTAGGTGCTAAAAAAAAAAAAAATCTTTAAAAATTCATATCTCCGGTTCCCCTTATCCGATTTTATTCGTTTTGGTGTCATTTTAAAGGTAAAAATATAATCTATTTTTATAAATTGGTTTTGGATTTTTAAACTGTTTCCTGTGTTTTATTTCATTACTGTTTTGTGATATTTGAATGCTTTACACTCTGGGGGTCATTCCGACCCCAGCGGGCGGCGGAAGCCACCCGTCTAGCGGGAACCGCCAAAAGACCGTACTGCGGTCAAATGACCGCGGCGGTCATTCTGACTTTCCTGCTGGGCCGGCGGGCGACCGCCAGAAGGCCGCCCGCCGGCCCAGCGGGAAAGCCCCTTCAACAATGAAGCCGGCTCCGAATGGAGCCGGCGGAGTTGAAGGGGTGCGACGGGTGCAGTGGCACCCGTCGTGATTTTCAGTGTCTGCACAGCAGACACTGAAAATCTTTATGGGGCCCTGTTTGGGGGCCCCTGCAATGCCCATGCCAGTGGCATGGGCAGTGCAGGGGCCCCCAGGGGCCCCACGACACCCGTTCCCGCCATCCTGTTCCTGGCAGTATTTACCGCCAGGACCAGGATGGTGGGAAGGGGGTCGGAATCCCCATGGCGGTGCTGCAAGCAGCGCCACCATGGCAGATTCCTTGGGCCAGAGGTAAACCGGCGGGAAACCACTGGTTGCCCTTTTCTGACCGCGGCTTTACCGCCGCGGTCAGAATGGCCCAGGAAGCACCGCCAGCCTGTTGGCGGTGCTTCCGCGGACCGCCAGGGTCGGAATGACCCCCTCTGTCTCCTAAGTTAAGCCTTGACGCTCGTTGCCAAGCTACCAAGGGTTGAGCTGGGTTTAATTTACTGAGACCTAACTGGACCTAAGTGGAGGTTAGTGGCCTATTGCTAAGTGTAGGTACCTACCTGCCCTTACCAATGACCCATTTTCCAACACTCAGATATGTAGACAGGTACTGCCACAACCTACTCATATATACAGATAGCTATTTCTTTAAAC
Organism: Pleurodeles waltl; assembly: GCF_031143425.1. Classification (NCBI taxonomy): domain Eukaryota; kingdom Metazoa; phylum Chordata; class Amphibia; order Caudata; family Salamandridae; genus Pleurodeles; species Pleurodeles waltl. The sequence goes on from NC_090437.1 coordinate 1,066,285,384, forward strand.
ATGGCTCAGGCCTACTATTGCACACTCCAAGGGATATGTTTACATGCTTCATGTGCTGCCTTATCGCTGCCATACCATAATTTTTTAAGCAGCTCTAAGGTGGTGTTTCCCCCATGCCAGGTTTACAAAGAGGCGCAATGCATGCATTGTGCCACTTTGTAACCCCTTGCACCACATTATGCCTGCGCCAGGCATAATGTATGCAAGGGGGCGGCCCCACGCAGGGAGGTTTACTAGATTTCACTGTGCCATTTTTCCATCATTTTTAATGCCTGCTCTTTAAAATCAATGGGCCTCCCTGTACTTTGCTGCACCAGCGTCATCATTTTTGACACTAGTGCAGCAAAGTGCCACAACGGTGTCAAACATTCTGACATTGTTGTGGTAATGACCACCATGGTGCACCGTATTGTAAATATTGTGCAACCATGGTGTTGTTAGGGGGGACAAGAGTGACGCAAGAGATGTGGCGCATCGGAACCAATGTACCACTTTCTCGTAAACATGCCCCTAAGCATGCATCTTTACTGTCTGCTGAAGTTGCCATTAATAGGTAGCTTGTCAGTCTTTAAATTGTAATTTTAGTGCTCAAAGTTCACTTGTCAGGTAGGCTGTATGTAGGACATTGATCTGGGAGCTTCATATTTAAAAGTGAAATGTCCTTCTAAGTTTAACTGACTTAGATATGTTGTTACAGATGTTATGTTTACTTATATGTGTAGAGCCTCATTATGAGTTTGCTGGTCTCATGACCACGATGTTGGTGGTGGCAGTCGTACCCACCAACAGGCTAGTGGAAAAGACTGCCAAATGATGACATTGGTGGCATTCAGTAAAGAACACAGCCAAAGCACTGCCGGCACCAACATTGTGGTCTGGCTGCCACAGAAGACAGTAGCCATCTGTAGGCCGGCAGAGACAATGGCGGTCATTCTGACCGCATGCGGTCACCGCCATTTGGCCGCTCCGCGGTCAAAAGACCGCGGAGGCCATTCTGGCTTTCCCGCTGGGCCGGCGGGCGCCCACCAAACGAGCGCCCGCCGGCCCAGCGGGAAAGGCCCTGCAACATAGAAGCTGGCTCCGAATGGAGCCGGCGGTGTTGCAGGGGTGCGACTGGTGCAGTTGCACCCGTCGCGATTTTCACTGTCTGCTAAGCAGACAGTGAAAATCATGGTGGGGCCCTGTTAGGGGGCCCCTGCACTGCCCATGCCAGTGGCATGGGCAGTGCAGGGGCCCCCAGGGGCCCCACGACACCCGTTCCTGCCATCCTGTTCCTGGCGGGAAAAAACGCCAGAAACAGGGTGGCGGGAAGGGGGTCGGAATCTCCATGGCGGCGCTGCTTGCAGCGCCGCCATGGAGATTCAGCCCAGACAGGGGAAATCCGGCGGATCTCCCTTTTCCGCTTTACCGCCGCGGTCAGAATGGGCAGGGAAGCACCGCCAGCCTGTTGGCGGTGCTTCCGTGGTCATCCACACTGGCGGTCGATGACCGCCAGGGTTGGAATGACCCCCAATGTGTCTGCAGGACAGATCATGAGGTTACACACCGCCAAGGTTTCCACCAAGGTCGCACTACCACAGAAACCCAGGCAGAAACCAACTGCATAAAAGGAGACACTCACCTTCAGGAGGCCATACTCTGCTGCGGCTGCCACGGAACCTGAACTAGATGCCTTCCCGCTGTTCCTGCTTGCCCAATGACTCCGGAAGCTGCGACGATGACAGCAACTAGAACTGTTGTAGATTTTCAATTTTGTGCACTCACACAACATACATGTGGGAAGGGGGTGCAAGGGTGACACTCACATGTTACAGCACACAAAACGCTCACATACAGCCGCACACACTTGCATGTACACAACAACCACGCTATGGCAATCACACACGCACACACACATACACACATCACAAACACACACAGGTACGTATAGAACCACTGCACAGGCCCACACTCACACAATACCCCACAACACCACAACACGTCACAACCACAACACAGCCACACAATCTCCGATCTCATGGCTGGGACCCACAGGGGACACTACCCAGGGACACATCATAGCTAACATACCATGCACAAAACAGGCACACACACACAGTCAAAGCACACAAAGACACACAACACACCAAAAAACACATCTCAACACAAACAACACCTAATCCCAACATTACAAAAAATCTAGAACACACATTTGTCCATCTCACAACACACACCCTACCACATTCGGGCAAAGCACTGCACACAACCTCACATACTGGCTAAACAACACAGATAGCCCAAGCAGCACACACGTACATACACACATACAGACACAAAACTAATGTCAGCTAGGAATACCCCCATAGTAGGGAAAGAAATTTATAACAAAGATTTAAGCAGGAAACCAGCAACAGGTTGGCTCAAATTATTATTAAATCCAATAAATTGGAAAAAGAAAGGCCACAGGCCAGTCCATAAATAAAAGTGCCAATGCACACAGACCGCCATGTAACCTGCACAGGCAGGTGCATCTATGGGGAAGGCAGGTACCTCAGGGGTTATAAGGGGTGGCAGATGGGGAATTTGGGTTTAGTTTTTCTAGGGGAGCTTTGGGGATCTGGTTTTGGGGGGTTTGGCTTCATCTTAGATTTAGGGGAGGGTTGGGTCTTCTTAGGAGGGGTAGAATTCTTGTCATGTGGAGGGGCATTGTTGCTTGCAGGTGGGGCAGGGGAGGTCTTATATGTGGTAAAGCTGGACATGGGGACAGAAAAAAGTACACTCTGAAAGGAAATATTTTTAGACACATGGGACGGTCATAGCAAAAGGGTTTAAGAGTGGAGGGAGAGGGAGTGTTTGTCTGAGGTGTTGTTGTGGATGTAATGGGTGCATGTTTGTGCCTGGTATGTTTGTGAGTGGTGGGTGTCTGTTGGGTGGGTGAGTGCAGGTATTTATGTGTCTTGGGATGAGTGGGGTAGTGGTGCTGGGGAATGCCGTGGTGGGTGGATGGATGACTGTTTGTTGGGATGGTGACTGCAGGTATGGTGGATGTGCTGCATATATGTGTGCCAATGTTTCTGGTGTCTGCTGATGTGGTGACTGCATGGATGTCTGAGGGTCTGTTGTAGTGCTGTCTGTGGGTAGGATTGGTGTGGTGGCTGGATCAGTGAATATTGGTGAAGTGTTTGCAGGTATGTCAGGTGTGCAGTCAGTGATTCTGGGATGATGGGTGTGGCAGGGCAGGTTGTGACTGTCACCATGTGTGCATCTGAATGCTGCTTGTGTTCATGCCAGTGGCGCGTATTGTGTTGCTTGTCTTTGTCTGAGCTACTCTTGGATTTTGAGGTGGATGCATGCCTGTCTGTTTTTGTGCTTTGACTAGGTCAGAGAAGAGGGGTTTGGGATGAGGAAGAGAAAGGTGTAGGGGAGTGGAAGACAAATGGTGACTGCCATCAGTGTAGAGGCCAGAGCCGGAAAGGATCACTGTAGGTCAGCCAGCACACTGTGAATGCCCTCCAGGAATGCATTACTCTGAGTTGCTAGTCCCTGGATGGCATTCATGATGGTCGACTGACCTACAGAGATGGACCTCAGGAGGTCAATAGCCTTCTCACTGAGTGCAGCAAGGCTAACAGGGGCAGGGCACAGGTGCCTGTGGCAAAGAAACACCCACCCTCTTGGGTGAGTGGGCACAGCAACTGGGTGGGGAGCTACAGGGTGGGCGGTGGTAGTAAGGGGATGACAGTCTTAGATGGTGCTGGGGTAGTCCCAGATGGGTCCGCCACCACCAGTGAGTGTCCACTGGAGGAGGATTCCAAAGATAAAGACGTGGATCCTGTCTCCCCCATGGCACTCCCCTTGCCCTCTGGGCCACTGGGTCCCTCAGTGTCAGTGGTATCAGCCCTCCGGGTCCCATGGCCAGCCCCTTCCCTACTCGGCTGTGCACCGTCTTCTTTGGCTGTTGATGCTGATGCTGAGAAACAGAGAGAGAGGTAAGGTCATCACATTCTTTACATACACGTACATTGCACCATACACAACAGTAACATAAGATCTATGTAGAAAACACCCCCAGGTAGGAACCATTTTGAGCCAACATCATGTCACAACAACAGACTTCTCACAAACCTATATGACAAAAATGTCACACCAAACATAAGCCTACTATCTGACCACTACATCACCATCTTATCAGTACAGCTAAAACAAGAACTATTCCTGCACAAGATGAATTGGCAACAGAAAAAGTGTGTCCCCACACAGAGTATCACTGTGAAACAACAAACCATCAATGGAAATCAGTGTTTACTTTGATCTCAAAATCATACCTACTCCAAATCTTCACTTGCTCAGTTCATTGCCAGATCCCATGTTCTCTGAAAGTTACTTAATCACATTCCAATTACAGCACAGCATGTTGCTTAGCCATCTAAAATGTAACTGTGTCTAAAACATTCACAATGGCAAATAACTCAGGTGCATGTACATTATTTTGCATATCTAATGTTGAAGTATAGTACACTCCCAAGCCATCTCTCCAACACATGTATCAACTGTGTTTTTGTAAAGGATTTCACAGACATTCAGGGCCTACTTATCTTAGTCATTCATTCTCACATAGAAAGCAAAGTCATGTACAGCAATGGGGCTCTACTTAGCACACAGAATATACCCAGAGACAACCACAGAGAGCATACCAACATCTTCAATACAATGGACACCTTTGTGTGCATGAAGCCCACATACAATTCCACGATTGACACAAACATCTAGAGTCCAGCTATTTGGCTGACAACATATACCAATCTATCAACATGTAACTGTCAACTACAACACCTGCAACTCTATGTAGTCATGGTGAAATGAGCATATCCATACTAAAATGCTTAAAACCACATTTAGAAGAGCAAACGTAATTATGCCAAACCTAAATCCTAAATCATTTGAATGACAGAAAGTACCAATGTACACATGATGTTGGAAAAAGTGGATGTTGTACCTATATAGGAGATATCCTGCCCTATGTATCATGGGCAAAATAAATTGGCTAAGTAAATAGCAGGGTAGGCACTAACCTTCTCAATAACATGTATATGGTACAGCTGTCTGAACTCACACGTCCACGATATGTCTTACACTAGGAATGTATAATTACCACCATCCTTTCCATCATGTATGATGTCCACTCTGATCAAACATCACATTTGCCAATGTTCAGTACACATTTGACAATGAGGACGCCTCCTCACACCTCTGAGAAAGTGTATCAAGTATGCCATGTGAAATATCTGAATGAGATAATACCTGCACATGAAGTGGATATCGATTTCACAAGTCAGGGTTATTTGGCCTGTTTCTCACCTGTCAGACTTTATGTTGCATATAGAGCTAGATCCAGTGGAATAGGAAGGACTGAGACCAAACAGCTAGACAACTTACCAACAGGATATCTGGACTATGGATTGGTAGGTGGGAAGGATGACACATCAGTTACACAAATGTATAACTCTGTAGAGATACACATATGACACAGTCACATATGACACAGTCACATGTGCATCACCACATGCTGTCATACAATAGGGTTAACATAGGTGAGTTATTTCTTCCTATAAACAATACCATGTCCACACCTGAGTATCAATGGCACCAACTGCACCTCTATGTGTTCCTAGGAGACCATTTACCTTTAGCACTTACCACATTGTCACAGTTTAGATACTTACACATTAAACACTGGCAGAAGGATTTAAATGTTTGTAGTCAGTAATTACCCCCTTGTGACTGCTATGCTGGCCTCAAATGCCTATCTAACACAGGGTAGGCCACCGCCAAAATGCGGGCCATTAGACGGGTCAAGGTCTGATGGCACCCCTCCCTCGTTGGGAAGACATTCCTAGCTGGGCCTCCGCAGTCTTCTGGTAGCAGCGTCTCAAGTCCTCCCACCACTTCCTACAGTGCCTCTGTCGGCTGTGGACCCTCAAGGGTCTGCACTTGCTTGGTGATGGCACACCAGATTCCCTATTTTTAATGAGCGTTGACCTGCATGGTTGACACAGACAAAAAGAGAAAGTAATGTCCACATACACCATTCCAACACAAGTGGCCAAAACACTTCACTCAAAGAAGTAGGCACACATTCCCATCCTCTAAGTTCAAACACCTTTACAATTTAGCATCTGAAGGCACCCCATGTGTGAAGTGTAGTGTCCCATACAACATGCATGTTCAGTACCTGGTGTTGACTACATACTTATGACCAGGCCACATGACTGTCCATAACTTGGAGTGTCACACCATCATTGTTGTCCATGCTGCAATCTATGCTATGTATGAAGGAAGTTATATGATACACTATCTACCATGTGACACTACTGTACATCTATGCACACTTAGGGCCTGATTCTAACTTTGGAGGACGGTGTTAAACCGTCCCAAAAGTGGCGGATATACCACCTACCGTATTACGAGTTCCATAGGATATAATGGACTCGTAATACGGTAGGTGGTATATCCGCCACTTTTGGGACGGTTTAACACCGTCCTCCAAAGTTAGAATCAGGCCCTTAGACATTTCCATACACCCAGAAACCTTCACTAATTCACATGTCATGTACACCACCATACACACTCCAACTTTCACTTAATGGTATACCATTGGACGTACCTGCTCCTCTGGTGCACCATATAGCTGTTCATACAGGGGTAGGACCTCCTCAACAAGCTTGTCGAGCTCTTCTGGGGTGAAAGCTGGGGCCCTATCACCTGAAGGACGTGGCATGATATCTCCCACAGGCAGTACACAGCAATTCTGCAGAAGATGGCAGTCACATCACCGGGGGTGGACATCGCCTTTGGCCCAAGTCGGCCAAAGGCAGCAATGTTTTCCAATAGCAATGACTACTGCAGTTGTAACTGCCTACCACCATGATGACATCACCGGCAGAGTGAGGACATTTCCTCATGTCCAGTACAGTAGGTCAGGCAGCTGCCATTTTGATGCATTTATATGTGTTGAAAAGTATGGGAATCTCCCTCATTAATGATTCCCTATATGGTGTGAAATATCAGTGAGTGCTACTTTCATGTTTAGTACTTTAAATGTGCATATGAGTTGTAAAAGCTGTGTGATAGAGGGAATGGTGGAAATGGAAACGTATGCCTATTCTCAATATCCTATGTGCGTCTGTAATGTAGCATAGATGCAACAAATATGTTTCACATGTACACTAAGTTTGACTATCAAACACTGACTGTCACAGAGAAGTATGCATGTATAGTGCATTAAAGGATTCAGGGAATGTGAACCAAGCGGAGTGTCATAGGATACATAGCAGGATGCTGTACTTCAGATGTCATATGTTGTCTTTGACATTGAGAGCAGATATGTCTGACTTGTATATGAACATGTTCATTTTGTGTACAAAGCTACCTACAATCTATTTGTTTTTCCATATGTATACCCTGGCATGAGGAGAGGAAGACAACCTCCAGTGTACCACCCGCTATTAGACCTGCACACCATGGAGGACAGACATATCATAAAGATCGATTGCCTGAATAGGCAGACAATCATGGACCTTTGTGATCAGTTGGAGCTAGATCTGATGCCTGCCATTCGCACTCCCAATAGCATACCTCCCATCGTTCAAGTCATGTCAGTGCTACACTTCGTATCCACTGGGTCATTTCAGAATACAGCAGCCCTAACTGCAGGGATGTTTCAACCCATGTTCAGTCTAGTTTTGAAGGATGTACTGTGTGCATTGTTGAAACACCTGGACAGCTAAATCAGGTGTCCCCAATGTGTGGATTTGGCCCATGTGAAGGCAGAGTTTTATGCTATGAGACACATTCCACATGTGGCTGGAGCAATAGATAACACCAATGTTGCCTTGGTTACCCCCAGTGCAAATGAACAGGTAAACACCACCACTCCATCAGTGTCCACGTGGTGCATTTGGCAGACCAGTACATTTTACAAGTCTGTGCAAAGTATCCAGGATCAGTCCATGATTCCTTCATCATGCGAATCAGCAATATCCTACTGCTGATGACACAACTCTACACAGAGAGTGCCTGGCTGGTTGGTAAGTCACATTTTCTGTTGCTGTATCAAATGTGCATGTCCCAAATATATGCTTGTGTTATACCTATTCATGACACAGGACTCAGGCTATCCAAACCATCCTTGGTTGTTGAAAACAGTGAGGGAACCCAGCCACACCAGTGGAAGTCCACTAAGGTGAGGCCCATGGAAGGACAAGGCGTGCCGTTGAGCTGACTTTTAGGCTTCTGAAGGCAAGATTTTGCTGCCTGGATATATCTGGCAATCTCTCCCCTCCACACTCACCGAGATATGTCAAATCATTGTAGCCTGCTGCATGCGCCACAACCTTGCCCTGAGAAGTCCGATACCATTCATACCAGATGAGGGAGAGGCAGCAGAACCAGTGGGTGGAAATGCAGATTTGCCAAGTGATGATGAGCCAGATGAAAATGAAGCTGGAGACTCCAGGGCAGATGTCATCAATCAGTACTTCAACTGACTCATAGTATGTGATGTCAACTTAAAAGTGAGATTTCATTTTGTGACCCAGAATTGATGGCGGGCATACCACCTTATATTTACCATCATCCGTGAGGTCTTGAGTAGGTCCAATGCCAATTAGTCTATTGTGCATGCAGTTTGTAATTTGGTTTTATGTACAGAACAGAGTGGTATTCAGGCCCGTATTTATACTTTTTTTGCGCCGCATTTGCGCCGCTTTTTGACGCAAAAACGGCGCAAAGTTACAAAATGCAATTGTATTTTGCAAGTTTGCGCCGCTTTTGCGTCAAAAAGTGACGCAAATGCGGCGCTAAAAAAGTATAAATACGGGCCTCAGTGTCTTGAATTGTAACTGCACATGCAAAGTCACACTTGTAGAAATGACTTGTCAGAATTGATGTATGTTCACATCTATGTCCTATACCTCATCTCTGTCAATCACAGGTTTGCTGAGTCTCTGTTTGGCTCATTACCATTGACAAGTCACAGATAGTGTCAGAGGCAGATGGTAATTGCAGGCAGACATGAGAAGTGGACAAGGATGAACCCAGGCACTGATTGGCTAAGTATGTAGAGTGTAACAAATATGGCCAGAGTGTCAGGACACTGGGGTGGAAGTGTGTTTTCCCACCAAGAAGACCTGTTTGGTACTGGAAGTGGTCAAATGTTATCATGTGTGTGTTTATATGTGTCTGACACATGTGAAAATGTTGAACCAGAGCATCTATCATCATAATGGTTTCGGTTGTATGTGGCCTACCTGTAACATAGCTGCCAGTGTGTTCCTACTTTGCAGACCTCTTTGTGCATGTCTCTGTGGACTGACATAGGTGAGTTGCAAGCCTACATGTATGTGACCAATGTAAGTGAAATATCCCCGGACTAGGGAAATCAGTTCTGATCTCTGTCTGTATCATGGGGTATGATTATTAGGAAGATAAGTTATGGGTATGTGATAAGGTTTTCAAATGTTGTTACAAAGGACCAATCTGTATGCCTCTTGGCTTGTAGGAAGACTGACATGTCTCTAACTTCTCTACCCTGTGGGTTATTAGTGTATGAGACCTAAGATGACAACCATAAGTCACTAGCAGTACTATTCTGTCAGCAGTTTGGAAATCTAGGAATAAATGTGTGGAGATGTAGAATACAGCTGCATTGGCTTCTGTCTATGTTACAATCCCAATGTAACGAGTATCCTGGTGATAGAGTGCATGTGTGATATCCATAACAAAGGTTGAACAACAATACAGAGAGACATATTGATACTATAGTTTGCATACATGACAGTTGTACATGGTTGATGAATGACACTTACACAGGACCTGTGTTAAAGTATTTTTTATTTGGAAGTGCAAAATAATATGTGTGAATAGTAACCAAAAAAAATGCACAAAGTAGACAGTGAAGGGTTAAGTCATGGTGGCTTAAATCATCAGGGTAGCTGCTACACTATTAGGAAACACAAGTCCAGTATCCTGGTTTCAGAACAATCAACAGGGTCTATCTGTGGCATGGTAGTGGTGGTAAAGGCGATGGGGTAGTGTTAAAGGTAAAAGGCTAACAAAAATGTAAGTGATGAGGTGTAGGTGCTGTGATGTGAGTGGGTGATGGTTGTTGTGTATTGTGTGTGACTATAAATTGTGTGTTGTGTACGTTGTGCAGGTGTGAGTTGTATGCATGGTGAAATGTGTATGGGTGCCAAAAGTATTTATCGAAAAAGCTGTGATAGTTGTTCCTCTTCTGTTGCTGTGATTGGTGTTCTGTTGCAATGGATTGTGGGTTGTTTAGGGGTATGCTGTGTAGTAGAGTGTGTAGGTATGTCAAGTGTGTGGATGTGTGTCAGTTGTGGGGTATTGAAACCATCCAATGTGGTGTTGTGTTCAGTGTGATGTGAATTGAAACCACTGCGGTTCACACCATCAATGGTTTTCTGCCATGGAAGAACCACAGTTATGATTTGTGGATCGTAATCTGATGGGTGGATTTTTATTGGGCTGGCGGGACTGGTGGTGGAACCGCCTCTTTTCCGTTCTCCAATGTCCTGCCGGTTTAGAAAAAGTAGCTGTTTTTTGGCAGACTTCACTGTGTAACGCTAAAGACAGTGGTTGGATGGCGGCCGCCAACACAGCGGTCTTCCCAAAAGACCACCAAAGTCGTAATGACCCTTATAGTGTCTAACTAATACTGCAAGTCATATAGCTAATAACAAAAAGATACAGGCACTGGTATATAGAGAAAGCTAAAAGAATTTGTAATTAAATTTGAAGATATCCACTTGTACTGAAGAAACAAAAATCAGAATGCCTGATAAGACACAAAAAAGAAACAGCGGAAACAGTACTACTTAATTTAAACTGACAGTAGAGAGACTGATAAGGTGCAGAATGGCTACAAGATAAAAATTTAATCAGAAGCAACTCATTGAAAGTATAGTGGGCAAAGCATTTTTTATTAAAGGAAACTCTTTATCCTAATATTAAACAGATTGAGGACACCAGACAAAACAGTACTTTGCATGAGGAAAAGAACATTAAGGAGAAGGCTAATACACAAAACACATTTTTATAACATTTTTAAAGATGAATGGATGCACACATCTAGCACAGAGCCATTTTTTAAAGAACAGAGCTACTTGCTCATTAGTGCATGCAGTTGACAAAGTGGCCATTTGCTTGCTATGAAGTGGAGGTTGACAGTCCAATAGAAAAAAAGAGTTAGTTCCTAGGAATGCAGAACAACTGATAGCTGAAGAAGTACAAGGTAGGTGTAAGCAAGCTCCTGTGTACAAGTGGAAGTGTAACAGTATCTGTACTGTCTGTGAGGAATTAATTTATGCATTTAAAAAGTTTCTCAGAGAATTTTCATGGAGGAGTCTGAAACAGAAATGAATATGCTTCAAGAAGTAGATCCTTCAAAGTTAGAAAATACACAAACATACAAGGTCATTCATTGGCGTGTCTTTCAAAAAAGTGTGCAAAAGTACTTTTCATCACTCAAGAATGTTAGCTGTGCATCATTAAAAAATGTGCAATCTAGTTAGGAGACTAAGGGCCACATGTACGAAGCATTTTTCAAGTCGCAAACGGAGAATCAGGCCGCTTGCGACTTGAAAAATGCAATTCGGGATGTACCGACCCATTTTTGTGATTCGGTAATCTATTTACCGAATAGCAAAAAGGGTTTGCGAGTCGCAATTAGGTAAGGGGTTTTCCCTTCCTAATTGCGAGTCGCAGTCCTGTGTATGATTGTTTTGTGACTGCGAATGCTGTCGCAAAGCAATCGCAGTTAGCACCAGTTTCAAACTGGTGCTAACCCATTTGCAAATGGGAAAGGGTCCCCATGGGACCCCTTTTCCTTTGTGAATGGCAGCGAAAATATTGTTTCAGAGCAGGCAGTGGTCCTATTTTCATTTTTTGTGTTTGAAATGCATCTCGTTTTCCTTTAATTAAAGCGGGCTGCATTTTTTTAAAAAAACAGCTTTATTTAAAAGCAGTCACAGACATGGTGGTCTGCTGTCTCCAGCAGGCCGCCATTCCTGTGATGGTGGCCATTCCCAATGGGATCGCAAATTGTGACCTACCTCATGAATGTTCATGAGGTAGGTCATTTGCGACCCCATTAGGAATCACAAACAGTGTCATTGACACTGTTGCACATCAGGTTTTGCGACTTGCAAATTGCGAGTCGCAAAACCTGATTTTCGTACATGTGGGCCTAAATTCTGAAAAAAGTACAACTTTATGTTTAGAAGATTTGAATAGAGTTCTGTTACATGGCAGTGTGACAGAGGTTGAGAACGTTTCAGAAGCTATTCAATTTTGTTTCTTTGGCCCTGATGAAGATAACAGAGAATACAAGGAGGTCATGTTGAAGACTATAGACAGATATGTACTGAAAAATTACACAGGAAATAGAAAAGTTAAATGCAGTGTGTTCTGAGAAACCTGAGTATGTATGAATCTTTTGTCGCTCTACTCACTAGAAAAAACAAACTCGTACTGTATTTGCATTTTCTAAAAACTGAAGAAAGCAGCAATGATGTGTGTTAGGAATTTGTTGCATATCTATTTGTAGTAGAATGGTTTAACATTTTGCTATAACAGATTGGAGAATGATATAAAGTTAGCCAAAGCAAATCATAACAGATTAGAGTTTGTACCAATGCCAGAAGAACTTAATGAACTAAGTGGCAGATTTAAGAGTCCTTAGTGGTACCTTAGCGCTGCCATAGCAATATTTTTTATGCTAAGGTGGCGCTAAAGTGTAATTTTCCCCACACCCTATTTTCAAAGTGACGCAGTGCAGGCATTGTAAACCCTGGTTAGAGGGGGTTGAAAAAATGGCGCAAGAACATCTAAGAGCTTACCATGCACCATTTATTCTGCACTTTTAATGCCTGCTCAGAGCAGGCATTAAAATGGGGCTTCCATTATTTATAATGGGCCACTAAGTACTCTGCAGGAGTAGCACCAACATTTTGGTGCTATTCCTGCAGAGTACATCAATAGCATAAAAAAATGACAGTATTTCCCCCTACCCTGCGCCAGTGTGCACCATATTTTAAATGATGGCTGTACACATGGTGGCTGTGGGGGCACTAAGGGGTGCAAGGAATGTGGCACTGCAGTAGGTGCAGTGCCACTTTTCATAAATCTGCATCCAAATGTGTATGAATCAATTCTAGTACAAACTGAACACTCATTTCAAGCAATTACTGAAATGGAACTAAAAGCAGGAAAACTGCCACCAACAGAACTACAGAGAGATATATTTATCTCTAGATTTAAAAACAAATGTTGACACTGTTGCTGTTGGACAAAACATGGATGAACCACAGAATTTTCTAGTAAATGGAGTACTTACCCAAAGTAAGAAAATCTGCCAAGAATTAGTGGATGTGAATAAAGTAAAACAGCTACAATTTACTTGAAAGAAAATAATGCTTTTTACATGTGAATATGACTGGAGAAGTAACTTGTATTGATGATCAAGCACTGCAATTAAGTGGACAAATAGAGAAAATGGAGAAGCATAAATCAGAAGAAATATATGAGCACTATAGTATTAATCCACAACATGCAAAAGAAGTCATTAGGGATACTATTGATCTGTTTCGAAATGAAACAAGCCAGAGGAACTCCAATGAGTGTCTGGGAAAAAAATGTAGAGGCTCACTGTTTTCCCCAGCTATTTCCCACAGGAGAAGCTGGGCGCTACAAATACCAGCATCTGAAAATAGGTCAACAAGGCTAAATTGCGAGGACCCTAGTTTTCGACAATCTATTCTTCATCTGTTATTTGAAAGTGACTTGTCAGGACACTCATGGTGTGAAGCACATTTAATCTGCAAAATCTTTCTGCAAAGGAGATTGTGGATAAAATACATGGTAAAGATGAAAATCTATAGCACAACTCTATTAATTTAATAGCATGTCTACGTGGGACTCATGAATACAGGTATCGTCGTCATGGAGAACTGTAAATGCATACTCCGCAACTTAACTCCACCTACTTGGTTTCTAACACTTAATTGAGCAGAGTACGCATGGGATGATTTGCTACAATTTCTAAGAGAAGCAAACTCTAACATTTAGGATATCGATTTGAAGATAGCAGGAGAACTTTGCTCTTTGGATCCTGCTAATGTATGTAGGTATTTCAATTGTAAGTTTCAGGCAATGATGAGTTTTATATGTAATAAAACAAATCCTCCTCTTGGAGAAGTCACAGATTTTTTTTTAGAAAAGAAACCTGTATAAGCACAAGCTCTTATGGATTAAGGATGTACAGAATTTGACACTGATGCAGAGGAGAGTGTATAGTATCTTATGTGTAGTATTCCAGATGAGAAGAAAAACAGAGAGTCAGACTCACGCCTTATTTGTCAGAACCTACAGTTATTAGCTGCAGAGTTCCACAGAGCTCCTTCTTGAGTCCCACACTCTTCAACATCTACATGCACCCCCTCTCACATCCATCGTCAGGAACCATGGGCCGAACATTGTCTCCTATGCTGACGATACCCAGCTGATCATCTCACTTACCGAAAACCCCACAACTGCCAAGAAGAATTTCCACAAAGGGATGGAAGCTGTCGCCACCTAGATGAAGGACAGCTGCCTCAAGCTCAACTCTGACAAGACTGAGATCCTCATCCTGGGACCCTCCACATCAGCCTGGGATGACTCCTGGTGGCCATCAACCCTCGGCACCCCACACAGCCTAACAAACCATGCACACAACCTCAGCTCCATCCTGGGCTCATCGCTCACTCTGACCTACTAAGTCAACTCAGATGCATCCTCATGTTTTCAAATACTCTGACTTCTCCAGAAGATCTACAAATAGATCCCACCATGTACGCCGGCATGCAGAAGAACCTGAAGAAACAACAGCACATCCAAAATGCATCTCCCAGACTCATCCTAGACATTCCCCACCGCAAACATGACTCCAATCACCTAAGAGACGTCCACTGGCTTCTTATCGAGAAAATAATTATTTTCAAACTCCTCATCCATGACTTAGGACCACCTAGGTTCCCCACCAGACTTCTCAGCTCTGCTCAATAAGCACTAGCCATTGTACCCTGCATATCGACAAGCATATTGTGTAGAATATCCTTCACCTATCTCGCTGCAAAGGGCTGCAACATCCTGCCCCAGCACCTCAGGGAGTCACCCTAATGCAGGCAGGAACTGAAAACCTAGCTATTCAACTGAAGCTCAGAGGACAAAACCCGTCAGTGCTTTGAGACCCTTATGGGTGAGTAGTTGAGGTCTATGAACCTGATTTGATTTGATTTGATCTGAAGCACTGCAACAGCAAGTTGTACATTTCCAAACACACAGATGTAGCAATTACTGATGACAAAGATACATATCTAAAGGAAAGTTTTATACTAAGTGACGTTTTTGGATGTCCAAGGCCTCTCATTTCAAAAGGAAGAGTCAACAGCTTTTTATCTGCAGTGAGGCACCCATTGACAAGAAAATCACTAAAAACGACATGCAATTTAAAAGGATTAGAGGCATACAAACATAATACTGATTATAATCCTGTGATCCTAAAATTATTGATTGGAAACATTGATATACTCTTTGCTGTTGGCAATTCCATTGCTGTTGCTCTCTCTGTCACTTCATACATTGCAAAATCAGAAAGAACTGAGATGAAGGAAACATGGGAGTAGAGTTCTGCAGGAAAATCTCTATAAAAGAAATATACAGTTTTAACTTGAAAAAGCTCTCACATAGAGAGATAAGCTCTTATGTGTGCTGTGATAGGAAACGTTCAGTTAGTTTGTTCTCAAAGTCTGCAGGAATGTTTTGGGTTAGTCTAGGCCTTGCCAACATGTGAAACAGAGTCTTGAAATCATATCCAGAAATTCAGTACTTAGCAGAGTTTGATCTAGACAGTACAGATATTATAAAAACAAATATGCTGGATACTTACTATCCAAGGAGGAGTCCACAGCTCGAAAATATGTGTCTTTATGAAAGTCTGCAACACCATAGGTACAAAAATAATGCTTCAAAAAACATTGATGAAAGAAAATATGATGCAGCTGGTTGCGATGGTTGTTTGGTCTGGCAATCAAAAGGTAACTTAATAAACCAGAGAAAACTTAGTTGTCAAACTGCTGAGATAAAATAATTTTTCTACTTAGCACTTCTACAGCTACTCAAGCCTTAGCATTCTAAAACAGAGTTACTTGGACAATACGACTCCTATGAAGACTCTTTCCCTGATGTAAAAAAAGGCATTCAATGCCCATTATTGCCAAACTATCAAAGAATGTTGGATGAAGAAATTGATCAAGAGGAGACAATTTCTACTGTGTTAGCAGAAGGCAACTCACAAAGCAGCCAGAGTTCGGGACCTCTGAGTCAAGATCCCCTTGGACAGCCAATAATTGAAAATAAATCTACTATAGCGATGAACAAAGTGAAGATAGCAATGCAACAAGCAAGAGAAGGAAATGTTGATTTGGAACAGTTAGTAGAACAACTCAGTGAAGAGCAGAAAGAAATATACATAGAAGTTAAAGAAAGGAACAGATATTGAAGACATATTATGATGTTCTTTTGGTGGAAAACATGTAATTGTTTTTGGTGATTCGTTACATCTTACCCTAGTGAAAGGACAGCCTGTATTCAAAACACTCTTACATCAAGAAACTTGTAATTCTTTAGGAAGTGTTGGAAATGTCAACATTCAGTTAAATTTCCACTACAAAGTACTAATTTGAAATGTGTGTTGAGCATCTGATATGCAGTATGGAAACATTCTAAATATATATATAAATATATATATATATATATATATATATATATATATATATATATATATATATGTATATATATATATAGAGAGAGAGCAAGAGAGAGAGAGAGAGAGATCACAGGGAAGCCATGAGACAATACACAAGGGCAGAAACATACATTTGTTTATCAGGATTTAAGTGATTGTATTCCTTTTATAGAATATTATAACAGTATACTTTAATGCACATTTTAAATATTTTTACCAGGTTGAGAGTAAATGCAAGCAAGAACAATAAGATGTCTTAAGACGACAGAGTCGTTTTTTGTGCACAGTGTTGAAAAAGCCAATAAGAACCAACCAGGCACCTCCAAACAAGACACAAATGGAGAAAATGGACTGCTCTTTTAGTTAGATAGATTATCCAGGAAAGAGATCAATAAAAGTAGGGAAGTCAATCAGTCAATCATTCAACACATTTGTAAAGCGCACTACTCACCCATAAGGGTCTCAAGGCGCTGGGGGGGGCTGTAACTGCTCAAACAGCAAAGTCTTGAGGTGTCTCCTGAGGTAAGTAGGTCCTGTGTCTGTCGCAGGTGGGTGGGAAGAGTGTTCCACGTTTGGCGGCGAGGTGGGAAAACGATCTACCACCGGCGGTCGTTCTGTGGATGCATGGGGTGGTGGCTAGGGCAAGGTAAGCGGAGCGAAGCTGTCAGTTCATGGTGTAGAAAGAGAGCCGTCTGTTGAGGTATTCTGGTGCGGTGTTGTGCAGTGCCTTGTGAGCGTGGGTGAGGAGTTTGAACGTGATTCTCTTGATGACGGTGAGCCAGTGCAGGTCTCTCAGGTGAGCTGTGATGTGACTGTGGTAGGGGATGTCCAGGAAGAGGCATGCAGAGGTGTTCTGTATGTGTTGCAGTCTTTTCTAGAGCTTGCCCATGGTTCCTGTGTAGAGGGCGTTGCCGTAGTCCAGTCTGCTGCTTACGATGGCTTGGGTGATCATCCTTCTGGTTCCAGTGGGGATCATCCGAAGCATGCTGAGGGTGTTGAAGGCAGGAGGAGGAAACGGCATTGACTTGGTGGGTTATTGACAGTGATGAGTCCAGGAGGAATCCCAGGTTTCGTTTGTGGTTGGTGGGTGTCGGTGCGGTTCCCAGTGTGGCAGGCCACCAGGAGTCGTCCCAGGAGGAGGGGGTGAACCCGAGGATGAGGACCTCAGTTTTATTCAAATTCAGTTTCAGGCAGCTGTTCTTCATCCATTCGTGATGGCCTTCATTCCTTCGTGGAGGTTGGTTTTGGAGGTGGCTGGCTCCTTGGTGAGAGAGAGGATCAGCTGGATGTCATCTGCGTATGAGACAATATTGAGGTTGTGAGATCGATGATGCTTGCAAGCGGAGCCACGTAGACGTTAAAGAGGGTCGGATGAGGGACAATCCCTGGGGTATGCCGCAGATGATTTTGGTGGCTTCAGAGTGGAATGGAGGGTAGTGGACTCTCTGGGTTCTGCCGATGAGAAAGGAGGTGATCCAGTCCAGGGCTTGGCTACGGATCCCTGCGTCTTTGAGGCGTGTGCATAAGGTGTGGTGGCAGATGGTGTTGAAAGTGGCCAAGAGGTCCAGGAGGATGAGGGCCGCGGTTTCGCCGTTGTCAAGTATGGTCCTGATATCATCAGTGGCGGTGATGAGGGTGGTTTCGGTGCTCTGGTTGCTGCAGAATCCAGATTGGGGCAGGTCCAGGGTGTTGTTCTCCTTGAGGAAGCAGGTCAGTTGTTTGTTGACAATTTTCTCAATGACTTTTGAGGGAAAGGGGAGCAGGGAGATGAGGTCCTCTGGGTCCGCCTTGGGTTTTTTGAGGAGGGCGTTGATTTTGGCATGTTTCCAGCTCTCTGGGAAGGTGGTGGTCTCGGAGGAACTATTGATGATCTTCCTGGAGTTGGGGTGCGAGGACGGAGCTCACTTTGTTGAAGGAGTGGTGAGGCCAGTGGTCGGATGGTGAGACAGAGTGATTGGTGTCCATGATTTTGATGGTGTCGTCGTCACTGAGCAGGAGGCTGGTGTGCCTGGGGGGCAGTGAGTCTGTGGTGTCAGTGGTTGACAGGGGGTCTGGGTATTGAAGCTGTCATGGTTGTCTGCGATGTTGCAGTAGAAGAAGGTGGCTAGGGAGTCGCAGAGGTCTTGTGGTGGCAGGATGTTGTTGATGTTGGCGCTGGGGTTGGAGAGTTCCTTCACGATGTTGAAGAGCTCTTTGTAGCTGTGTGAATTGTAGTCGATCCATTCTTTTAAGACGATTCTTTTGGCTGTTCGTATGAGTTGGTGGTGTCTGCGGATGGCGTTTTTGAAGGCTGTGTGGTCATCCGGCGAAGTTCTTGGTGACACTTTTTCTTGAGCCTTAAGCATGTTCGGATTCTTGGAGGGTGGCGGTGAACTAGAAGGCCTTTTTGTCAGTGCATCTGTTAGAAGGTTTCTTGATTGGTGCGAGAGTGTTGGCACAGTCGTCGATCCATTGCCTGAGGTTGCAGGCTGCTCTGTCGGTGGTGTCGATAGGTGGGTTTCGGGAGAGGGTGGTGATCAGCTGGTGTTCAGTGACCTTGTTGCATCTGCGTTGGGGAATCCGCTGCGGGAGATGGTGTTTTGTGGGTTTCTCAAAGGAGAAGTAGATGCAGAGGTGGTCGGTCCAGTGGAGTTCGGTGGTGTGTCTGAAGGAGACGTGTTTGCTAGTGCAGAAAATGGGGTACCGAGTGTGATCAGCAGAGTGGGTGGGTGTTGTGACGAGCTGCTTGAGGCCGAGGTTGGCGAGATTGTCAAGCAGGGTGGTGGAGTTGTTGTCATTGGTGTTCTCGAGGTGGAAGTTCAGGTCCTCAAGAAGTATGTAGTCTGTGGATGTGAGGGCGTGTGTGCTGATGATGTCAGAAATGGAGTCGGTGAAGTGCTTTTGGCATCCCGGGAGTCTGTAAATGAGGGTCCCTCTGAGGGTGATGTTTGGATCGGTGTGGATCTGGAAGTGTAGGTGTTCGCCGGCGCTGAGGGTGTCTAAGGTGCTGGTCCTACTACTGAGGGTATTCCTGTGGACGATGGTGATGCCTCCTCCTGGTCTGTTGGAGCGGTCTCTAAGGGTGATCTCATAGCTGTCTGGGTTGGCTATGGCGATGTCAGGCACTGAGGAGGGGTTTACCCAGGCCTCAGTCAGGAAGGCGACGCCTGGGGAGGCTGAGGGGAGTAGGCTCCAGAGTTCGATGGTGTGTTTGTGGATGGAGCGGTTGTTGAGCAGGATGCTTCTGAGATGGTTGCATCCTGCCTTGGTGGGTGGGTCGCAGGCATGGAGGCTGGTGAGGGTGCAGTTCCGGCAGGAGAATGGTCCGCGGGTGAGCTGCGGGATGGCATGGTGGCAGATGGATGAGCGGCCAACGTTTTGCGTGTGGATGGTAGTGGTGTTGTAGCAGAGTCGAGTGTCATGGCGGTGGGGGGTGGGAGCTAGGTGTTCCGGCGATGGGCGCGGTCCAGGCAAGGCAGACGCAGATGGGCTAGCCTTTGGCACGCTTTTGGTGCGCACAGCGGCCGCCATTAAGTAGGGAGGAGGAGGAAAGGACAGCTGGGAGCAGGGAGCAGGGGCAGAAAATGGCACAAAAAAGGAGGTTGGGCAGCAGCGGCGGGAATGCAGCGTGAGAGAGAGGAGGAGGTGGGGCTGCAGGGACAGCAGCGGCGGGGGAGAGAGAGAGAGGGGGAGAGCAAGAGTAAGAGAGAGAGAGAGGATTGAGGGAAGAGTGTGATGAAGAAGCAAAAGGAGTACAAAAGGGACAGACATTGAAGAGAAAGCAGAAAAAAGGAGGAGAGAGAAAGAGAGCAGCCTAGTAGGAAAGCTGAGCTCTCACACTAGTCACCAGGGATGAGGCGCAGGCAGAAGCTTGCTGGTTGAGGAGGGCCTCGAGGTCAGGAGTTCAAAGGAATGAGGGCTCTACTTGCAGGAGGAGCTACGGGAGGAAGAGCAGTTCACTGACTAGGTCAGTGATTGACTGGAGAAATATCTATATGCTGATAGTATTCCTCATGGATTAAGGATTGTTATAATGCTCAATCAGCCCATTACAACCTTGAGAAATGCTACTAACCAAAGACAGTAAGGAATTAGAGACGAAAAACACAAAACGGAGAGGAAGTGGAAAACGTTTGTAAAGACTTGGACACAAAATTAGGTAAACATGAGGATGACTTAAAAAAGAGAAAACAGAGAAAATTTATTACAGACAAAATTGACTAATCTCAAGGCAGAATATTTTCAAATATGAGTGTTCATGAGTGTTCATATTAATTCATGATACCATCTATAACAACCACGGTCTACAAGGTATGTGGGGAAACTATAATGGTAAACTACATTTACCTAAATGCATTGTGATTGTGTGATACCATATAAGGTAACAATTAAAGACTACAAGCCTTGATCAAGACAGTTGCATCAAGACGCATTGGCTGGATTGTGAAGTAACAATAAACAGCCTATAATCTGCTTTGGGGTCCTACTCTAATACTCTAATCTTTTGCTGATAAAATTTTGGAGGCGGTCTGACATTGAGAGAGCACGTCCTTTTTTCCAACATCCTAGGGATTCTAGAGGTACCCAGAATTTGTGGGTTCCCCTGAAGGAGACCAAGAACTTAGCCAAAATACAGAGTAACTTTAATTTTTTTTTAAATGGGAAAAAAGGGGTGCAGATGAAGGCTTACGTTTTTTTCCCTGAAAAATGACATCAACAAAGCGTTTGCAGTGCTAAAATCACCATCTTCCCAGCTTTCAGGAACAGGCAAACTTGAATCAGAAAACTAAATTTGTCAACACAGTTTCGGCATTTTACTGGGACATACCCCATTTTTACTTTTTTTGTGCTTTCAGCCTCCTTCCAGCTAGTGACAAAAAAGGGTATGAAACCAATGCTGGATCCCGGAAAGCTAAACATTTCTGAAAAGTAGACAACATTCTGAATTCAGCAAGGGGTCATTTGTGTAGATCCTACAAGGTTTTCCTACAGAAAATAACAGCTGAAATAAAAAAATATTGAAAGTGAGGTGAAAAAAACCAGCCATTTTTCTCCACGTTTTAATCTGTAACTTTTCCCTGTGATGTCAGCTTTTTGAAAGCGATATACCATTACATCTGCTAGATTCTTCTGGTTGTGGTGATATATAGAGCTTGTAGGCTCATCAAGAACCCATGTACCCAGTTCCAATATCTGAGCTCCACCTTGCAATGGGTTTTCATTGTATACCGGGTATGCACAAATTCATTTGCTGAACTATAAGGAGTGAAAAATAGGTATCAAGAAAACCTTTGTATTTACAAAATGGGCACAAGATAAGGTGTTGAGAAGCAGTGGTTATTTGCACATCTCTGAATTCCGGGCTGCCCATACTAGCATGAATTACAGGGCATTTCTCAAATAGACGTCTTTTTTTACACACAGTCTTACATTTGGAAGGACAAAATGTAGAGAAAGACACGGGGCAATAACACTTGTTTTGCTATTCTGTGTTTTTCCAAGTCTACCAATAAAAGTGGTATCTCACTTGGGTGGGTAGGCCTAATGCCCCCAACAGGAAACGCAACATGGACACATCACATTTTCCCAAAGAAAACAGAGCTGTTTTTTGGAAAGTGCCTAGCTGTGGATTTTGGCCTCTAGCTCAGCTGGCCCCTAGGGAAACCTACCAAACCTGTGCATTTTTTTAAACTAGACGCCTCGGGGAATCCAAGATGGAGTGACTTGTGGGGCTCTCACAAGGTTCTGTTACCCAGAATCCTTTGCAAACCTCAAAATGTGGCCAAATAATGTTTTTTCCTAAAATTTCGGTGACAGAAAGTTCTGGAATCTGAGAGTAGCCACAAATTTCCTTCCACCCAGCATTCCCACAAGTCTCCCAATAAAAATGGTACCTCACTTGTGTGGGTAGGACTAGTGTCCACAACAGGAAATACCCCAAAACACTATGTGGACATATCACATTTTCCAAAATAATCAAATGTCCTCTTGCTAGCTGTGGAATGACATGTTTAAGTTTGCAGGGTAGAGCTGAAAGATAGTTACCCCCTTCAGTTGGGGTGTGGGCATGACCATGCCCATACTGGTTTGTAGCAAATAGCCTACTAATTTTTTTTTTTTTTTTTTATTCCCTGCCATCTAGTGGGCTTTCTGTCCCCCCGGAGAGTGGATTGGGGGTAATTTCCCATCTGCCCACCGGTGGGCAGGTGGGCCCATTTATTTGGGGGCGGGGGTATGGCCATACCCCCAACCTCTTTTTTGGAAAAAAAAAAATCTTCCCTGGTGTATGGGGGCAGAAATGTCCATATATAAATTTGCCACCTCAGGGGATCGTCCCTTGCCTAAGGGCTCGCTCCCCTTGTGTGAAACTGACCTAAAAAAAATTGCTGGTGTCTAGTGGTTTCTGCCTCCCTTTGAGGCAGATTGGCCTAATAGAAATAGGCAGATCTGACCCCAAAGGGGGCAAAAGTGACCTAAAAACAACCCCCCCCCCCAGGGAAGCGACCCTTGCCTAAGGGGATGCTCCCCTTATCAATGTAAACATAAAAAATTTATCTCTGGTGTCTACCGGATTCTGCTCCCCGGGGGCAGATTGGCCTAATCACTATAGGCTGATCTGCCCGGGGGGGGCAGTAAAGGCCTAAAAATAATTTGCCTCCCTGGGGAGCAGACCTTGCCCAAGGGGCCACTCCCCTTTTACACAAACAAACCAAAAAACTAAATCTCTGGTGCCTAGTGGGAATTTCTGCAGCCTGATCGCATCGCAATTGGGCTGCAGAAAGGCTCAGAAAGACATCAAAAGAAAGGAAAAGGCTTTCCTTTCTTTGGATGTCTCTGCCTGCCCCCTCCTCCCGAGCGGAAAAGAAATGCTTAGCATTTCTCTTCCGTATCGTGCTGGAAGCATGCTTCTAGCGCAATGGGAGGTGACCTCTGATGAGGTCAGCATGCGATCGCGTGCTGACCTCACATCACTGGGGCAAGGGGTGGAAGGGGAAGCGATTCCCCTTCCATCCCTGCCCATGGGATGGGCCGGGTCCAGTGCGAGGTCATTATGTCCGTGGCACCTGAGCGCTGCGCCACCGGACGTAACCACCTCATCCTCAGCACCCAAGGGGTTAAGCTCCACAAATTGAAAGATACAATGTAACATCTACGGCCGAAAGTCTTTTTTCTCTCTGAGAAACATCACAGCAATAAATAAGCATTTATCAGCAACTATTTTGTACTTCAAGGGCCTGCTTTACTCTGTCAGTTCTTTACTTATGTAGGTGAAAAGTACTCTATTGTTAACTCCTCACCCTGTCAGGGTTTCCGATGCTGCAAAAATTAAAGAATTAAAAAATTATTAAATTGAAGAATTCCTAGTACAATTTAGGCGTAAGAACCCAAAAACAATTTTAAGTAAATCCACAGATAGGTTAGCAAAGTACCAATAATCAAAAATTAATTAAAAAAAAATTCTGCTTAAACTCAAAATGAGCTAACCATTTTGTGTTCATGTAGCTCTTTTTGCTTAATCATTTTTATTATTTTACCAGTATCGGTAAAGTACCATATTCATAGGTTTGTCATTCTCAGAATCCAATAACCATTATGTGCTTGTGTGTCTCGTCACTTAATTATTTGAGAACTAATATTAGTGAAGTGCCCTATTCGTGGGTTCAAAAGTTCCCAGGGACACCCCTCTTAAATTCTTTTCTATCTAACCTCAAAATCAAATGTTTATTTTGAATTTATGTGGCTCTTTTGACTTGATTGTTTTAGAGCTGATATTGGTAAAATACCCAATTCAAAGATTCTTAATCTCATAGACAAAAGACCATTATATACTTATGTGGCTCTTTTCACTAGATTGTTTCAAAAAGAACATCAGTTAATTGCCCTCTTCATAAATTCTTGAGTTCCTTACTCCTCCCATCAATTTCAAAAATGATATTTCATCCTAGAATACATCTGATATTCTGGTTCTCAAATTTGTCATATTTCCTCACTCTTTCACAATTCTATGGGTTAGCTCTTGTACTTTCCAGCATGATGCCTAACCACAGGATGTCTTTTCTTTGCAGAAAATATATTATATATGTATATTTGTGTCTTGTTATTCCTCCACCATAATTTGTCTACTCCGGCACATAATTTTCCTGCAGAGTAGCTCTCATAATGTTTACATGCTCCTATATGCCAACTATGACACTATTGAATTCTTTAAAAACAAACACAATTTAGAAAGTCATCATAGAAAGACATGGAGTTCTGCATCACAATCTAATCCCTATAGTATTTAAGATCCCATTAAGATGATCCACCTGGACTCTGATTTCTTGAGAGTCAATTCTTGATTTCCCCCTCTCAGTGCTTTCATGACATGGTAGATTCCAAAGTCCTGCTCAGCCCCTATCAAGTTCTTCCCAGATATGTTAGGGGCATAGAATCTGAAGTTTCAACTTAGTAACAGTACTTCCTACATATCTCTTGCCACACTCCAGGATATATACCACATATGGCATCTCACAAGTAATGTTACTCCTAATCGTGAAGTTCCTCCCAGTCATGGATTTGAATTCAAATGTATTTTGCCCAGAAAACCAAGCTCTACATTCCAGGCATTTCCAGAAGCATTTTTGCCTATGTATCAGCCAATTTGATTCAGTGCTCAGGGCTTTCTGCATATGGCTATGCACCAGATAGTCACCTAGTGAAGCCACTTTACTGTATGTTATTATAGTTTGCTCCAAAAGTACAGATATCAAGATCTCATCCAGTCCTAATACTCCCCAGTACTTCTGTAAGGTTTTCCTAACAATGACACTAGATTGATTTTAATCAGTAATATATCCAAAGGATGTTTCTTCCATTTCTGTAGAGGTATTCTGTTTTAGAGTGAGTAAATCATCTCTTTTTTGAGAGGATGCTCATTTCAGGGCATCCGGTAATCTTTTTCTGATAAAATTATGGAGGAGGTCTGACATCAAGAGTGCACTGCTGATGCACAGACTGAATTGCTTATATAAATATATATAGAACCTGGGCTGGCTACCAGGCAAGCTAGAGCTAGCGAATTCCATTACGGTACCAGCGAACTGTGTGGTGTTTGGCTCAAACACTGTGCTTTTTCACCCCTGACATGATTCTCGTGTCAAGGGTGAGCTTGCATGCACAGGGGTACCACCCTGAGTGGGTCATCCCTTAAGATACAGTAACCAAGTTTCTTGGTGGGCTCCACCTGAGCCAAATAATGCCAAAACAAGAGTCTGCCCTCCTGATGGTCATTCTAGCATGTCTCCAGGATGGAGGCAAAGGACCCTGGCAGGAAGGAGGTTACATCTCCTCCCTCCCAGTATAGTGTTTACAATAATCAAGGTGGCGAGACTCAAGGGCTTTCACTGTCCTTGATATGTAATCTCTTTCCCGCCCCGTCTAAGCCGGCAGGCAGGAAAATTAGATATTCAGGAGGCGTACACCCCCAAAAGGCTAGCTAAACCTTTAGGGTGGGCTAGGAGCTCTGGACAGCTGAAGAAGCGTCCTGGCATTTTGAAGGGCCCTGAAATAAAGCCTGGGTAGCATAGTGATATAGTCTCACAGATATGGTCACCTCAGGGAAGGATTAGATAAAGGGACAGCCAGCCCATTGGCCACTGTCCCTCACACCCCTAATACACTTAAATCTATGATTTAAGTGGAACCCCTGACACCAGATTATGAAGAAGGATTCCAAGAAACAAGTGATCACAACAACAGGATTTGGACGCAAACCTTGAGAAGGGATACTTTAGCCCCTGTGGCACCATATACTGGAACTGCATGAAAGACTGCATGAAAGACTTGGGTCTGTTGCTGAAAATTGACTTTCCCTGCAAGAGGGACACTCAAAATCAAGTCAGAGTCCCCTGGACTAGTGAAACCAGTTCCCTGAAAACTTCAGGTAAACTGATGTGGTGATCCAGAAGAATTGTCCTCCACTGGGCTTGCTGAGAGACAGCCCAAAGAAAAGTGGTGATGTGCATGCTGGGAGTTGAAATTGGGCTCACACCAAGTTTTGAGCCACCAAAATAACTTTGGAATACCTTTACTGCCACCAAGACTTGTTGGTCGCCAGTCCAGTAACCGACCCCTATAGTCACATCTGTAGCAAGAGGGCACTTCACAGCATGTGTGACTGATGATGGCAAAGACGCCCTCCTGTGTTTCTACATCCTCAAACTGGTGAGGGCAACTTTGTGGTAAAAGCTCTACCCATCCCCCAAAAATTGACAGCTGAAACTACCTCCTCACCCGGAGTCACTGAGCAAGGTTGAAGAAATCCAGCTGTTGAGCCTGGGTCCCCCAAAACCTCTAGTCTGGGAGTGTAGACTGTAATTTAACCCCCAAGTGCCAAGTGCTTAATTTTTGACAGCACCCATGTCTCCCGCTCAAAGTGATTGACAGCTTGAAGCTACCTCTGCACCCAGACTCACCGAGCAAGGTAAAAGTTAACTGGCTGTTAAAACCCCAAAGACATCTATCCTGTGAGGGTGAGAAGTAACTCAACTGAAAAGTGACAGTTTGTTACAAGAGTGCTTATTACCATTGATCCCAAAGTTAAAAATCCCAATTTAAATCCCACTGACAGCTCAGAAGTTACTTCTGCACCCGGGGTCCCCAAACAGAGCACAAGTAATCTGACAGTGGAAACCTGGTCCTGGGCCCCCGACGACCTCTTCCTCACTAGAGTAGAAAATAAGTGAGCATTTGTCACTAGCAGCATTTCCCTATGATTGTAATGTTAAATGTCTGAAGTGTTTAATTTATTTATTTTCTAACGTTTGATAATTCCGGGTATATGTAAGATGAAAAGTTCATTTTGGTGTCTAAATTTGTAAAAAATATTCTCTATTTTCATAAATTAGTGTTTGATTTCATTTGAGTACTCTCAATTACGTCTGCACCATAATGGTACTGTAAAATTCTTTACACATGTTTTTCCAGTAATGCCTGACTGCTCTTTGGCACACTACCAGGACTGATCTAAGGATTATTGTTGTTGAATCCAAGGATCTTCTATGTGTACTGTGAAAATACTGCATGGTAAGGCCTTCCAGCCACACCTCATAATATCCCACACTGCATCACTGATGCCCAGAGGTTTTGATCCTGAACCTGTTTTTTGTACTACCACTGGTCATAGGTTAATTGTGCATGAGAAATCCTCATTTTACTTTAGCATCTACTTTGTAAACTTTTCTAAAAATAAGACTTAATTGTAATTTGTTAGGGCCCTGTGTTACATCCTTGTTCCAATTACAGTAAAAGCTAAACGTGGTTTAGTAAGTTATGCAGTTATTTAGGTTTTTAATAAGTTTTCAAAATGTCTAAACAAGTAGAACATAATGGAGAATGTTCTGAGCATCAATCATCCCATTCTCTCCATCTTGAAGATCAATGATCTAAATGCATTATGCAAGATTAGAGGCATTATCTTTAGAACAACCTTTAAGAGAGAAGACCTGGAACAGACCCTCAGATACTATGAGATAGAAAACCTAGATAGGGGCGACAACTCTTCTGCTGATTACATAGCAGAATATGATGAGGAGTTGGTCACAGCTCAAGTTGATGAAGGAGAAATCTCTGATGATCCTGAATCCTAGAACTTCCCCAGACTCTCTACACCAGTGGAAAAAGACAGAGGTCACTCCAGAATCCCCTCCATTGGTAGGGTGGTAGGATACATCTATGCCCAGCTGGTGAACTCTTCTTGGAGGAGAAAAAGTTGGAATTAGAAGAAAGAAGACTTGTCCCCTGAAATCAAGAGAGCTAAGATGGGACGAGTTCCCAAGGACGGTGTCAGCAACACAGATAAAATGGAGACGTTTGACCCTGAAATCCCTGAAGGGATTGCCCCTACATTTAATGATGGAAATTACATAACCAAGGTGGTCATTCCAACATTGACGGTAAAAGCCGCTTACCGCCGTGCAGAAGACCGCCAATACACCGCCGCGGCCGCGGAATTCCGCCACAGCTATTATGACCTACATCTCGGAATCCGCCGAAATTCAGTCACCCACACAAGTCCGCCACACCAAATGTCAGTGTTAAACTGGCGAAAACAAAACCTCCACCTCCACGCCAACAGAAACAAGCCCATGCTATTACGACCCACGAATCCACGCGGCGGTCTTTCAACTGCGGTATTCCATTGGCCGTACACACCGCCGCGCTCAAAATACACACACATCTCCAAAACACCCCCACATTGGACAATTCCAAATACACACACTTGATACACATACAAAATACACTCCCACACACCCAACACAATATAAAACACACACCCACATCACCCACAAACCCCTACGACCAAAAATTAGTCACGAAGGCGACAGAGAGATAGCACAGAATAGACAATCCCACCACACAGAGGCACACAACACCATCAAGCACACAACATCCACGCACAAAACACCACACACCACTACACATCACCACACACAGCAACACTCACACCGCCCCACACATCACACACACCACCTCATGTCACGCCAAAGACACCCCCGCTTTTCTGAGGAGGAGCTCCGGGTCATTGTGGAGGAAATCCTACGGGTAGAGCCACAGCTATTTGGCTCACAGGTGCAGCACACATCCATAGCCAGGAAGATGGAGCTATGGCGCAGAATAGTCGACAGGGTCAACGCTGTGGGACAGCATCCAAGAAATCGGGAGGACATCAGGAAGAGGTGGAACGACCTACGGAGAAGGTGCGTTCAGCGGTCTCTAGGCACAACATTGCGATTCAGCGGACTGGCAGCGGACCCCCACCTTCTCCCCCACAACTAACAACATGGGAGGAGCAAGTCTTGACCATCATGCATCCTGAGGACCTCGGAGGAGTCGGTGGAGGAATGGACACTGGTAAGTCAAATTTTAACCATCAGATCCCCCACCCTACCTGCATGCTATCACACACCCCCACCTTCACCCCCTCCCCTATCACTCCAGCTCCTCACTAATGTACTCATAACACAAACCACACATCCCAACACAACTAAGCATGGTCACCCATCACTAAAGCATGCTCACTGCACATACCCATAACAACCCCCTAACCATCGTGACACAAGCCCCCACACACGAATGCTTGCACTGGGGTACACGCACACCCACCCATTGCACACCATGACACACACACATGCAATAATCATGCTCTTATGCCCCTGCAGGATCACGAAGGACCGTCACCACACCGGAGGGTCCAGACATCTTGGGCCTCGGGACAGTTGGTTCCCCTTGCACAGGCACAGCCCAACACTGACCTTCCACCCTCTGGTAACACCAGCACAGCACCCACCCAGCGGGCCCAAACCTCCGTACCCAGGACATGTCAATCAGCTGTGTGTCCACCACTACAGGGAATCCAGGCTAACCCACCACCCCAACAACAACAGGGACCTGGGGGCAGTGGTAGTGGGCACACGGTCCAGGGGACGGAGGCACAGGAACACAGGGGAACTGGGAGGGCTGCTGTGCGACAGGGGGCGGACAGGCCAAGGGAACCCACTCTCCACGAGGCCCTCTCCTCCATCATGGGAGCATACCACCACTCCCAGGAGACGATGGCGACGGTCCTGGTCAAGTTTCAGGAGACCCAGCGCCTGCAGGAGGAACAGTATTTGGGGTTCAGGGAGGAGCTCAGGACCATCAGCTCCGCCTTGGGCACCATCGTAGGAGTGCTGAAGGACATACAGCAGACCATGAGGGACACCGTGGCACTCCAAGGGGCCCCTGACACTAGCCAGGACGATGAACTGCCCACCACCTCCGCTGGCGCTAGTGGACAGGACGCCCCGCCACCGGACCACCACAGCAGCACCCCACCCCCTGCAGACGGACAACCACCACCCAAGCGGTCCCTGAGATCCAGGAACAGGACAGAGCAAGATGGCAAGACCCCCGCCAGGAAATGAGACCACCCTCATTGTCACCCCACTGTCCCACTTTGTTACCCTGTCCATACTTAAACTGCCCCAGCTCCACTTCCTATGCCCATATGGGCAGTGCACCTGTGAGACTAATAGACTGGACTCTGCCATGGACATTCCTCCACCATCACCCATAACCATTTTACAACCCCCCTCCATTTTTGAGCACTTAAATAAACACCCTTGAACCACAAAACTATGTTGAGTCAGTCTATGATTTGGTAAAATGTATTATCAATGACAGTGTCAAAATGCGTTTCTAGTTGTAAAGGCAACATACCTATGTCACACATCACAAGTCCTTGAAGGATGCATACAGATGACACACGTTGGTAAGCACACCTGTGAAACCGTAATGTAAAGGAACAACTCAGTTACCAAATAATGCAATGAAATTACACACAGGATAGAGGAAGACGTGTGACAGTGATTGTAATGGTAAAAATGAAAATGTTCTCACCTGTGTGTCACTGGAAATATTGCTGTATGACTGACTCCCTGTTGTCATTGTCTTCTTCCTCAGCTTCCTCCTCATCACTGTCCACAGGCTCCACAGGCTCCACAGGTGCCATAACACAGTCATCTGGACCATCCTCCTGCAGAAAAGGCACCTAGCGTCGCAAAGCAAGATTGTGAAGCATCGAGCAGGCGATGATGATCTGGCACACCTTCTTCAGTGAGTAGAATAGGGAACCACCTGTCATATGGAGGCACCTGAACCTCCCCTTCAGGAGGCCGAAGGTGCGTTCGATCACCCTCCTAGTCCGCCCATGGGCCTCATTGTAGCGTTCCTCTGCCCTGGTCCTGGGATTCCTCACTGGGGTCAATAGCCAGGACAGGTTGGGGTAACCGGAGTCCCCTAATAGCCACACACGGTGCCTCTGGAGTTGACCCATCATATCAGGGATGCTGCTATTCCGCAGGATGTAGGCGTCATGCACTGAGCCAGGGAACATAGCATTAACCTGGGAGATTGTGCTGCTTTACCCTTCAGAATATCAAAACTATGCACTTCAGGATATTTTAAGGCACAATGTAAAGCAATCACTCTCAAACACCTTCGTAAGTAGAATAATCAAGTTTATTTAAGGGGCAAGTTCTCAGCTAGCAAAACTAAACCACACTAATATATATATATATATACATCAGGAGAATAACATGAGAATAATGATAAAGATATAAGCACTCTGTGAATAATTGCAAGAGTAAGTGCATATAATACAAGCACACACAATATACCTCAATGCTCAATAGCATGAAAATGACTGCAAGAATAAGTGCATATTACGCGCGCACACACAATATACTTCAATGCTCAATAGACTGCAAGAATAAGTACACATTACGCGCGCACACACAATACACTTAATAAATTGAAAAGCTTCACCGAAAAGAGCGTCTGCATCCCTCCGCCGTACACAAAGCTGGGGAACCCAAATCAGCTGACACAGGGAGCCTCTGTTCGGGACAATCAGTCCTCCTGGCGTTGCGTCCAACCCAGAAGAGAGTTCCTAAACCAGCCCATCCAGGCCCCCAACTTTTATAGTATTTACTAACGCCCAGGAGTCTTTTCTAGAAAAAGACCCCCTCCTTTACAAATTGTGCAATCGGCGGTACCTTGTTCACCCTTCGAGACGTCTCCTCAGAACGGGCCAAGTTCCCAGGAGAGGACTCCAAGGTGAAGCTTGCATTCCTCCTTGTGTACAGGCGCATCCCCCTGTTGTTCTAACTGATAGCTCGTGGAATGTAAATAGCGCCCTTCGTACCAGGCAGATGGAGCGAAGTTGAGCAGAAAAACACCCCACCCTTCAGCTTGCCGAAGCTTGTGGAAAAACACAGAACAGTGCCTTACGCACCGAACCAGACTCGACAAAATGGAGTTGTGAACCAAAATGGAAGCGAAGGCCAATGAAAGCAGAGGCCAATGGTCCACACTCTGCACCACTGTTTACCTTGCACGTAGTGCTGCCGCATGCACGTAGTGTATGTAGCAATACAGAGATGTACTGGTCAGCCAAACATACCATCTGTACATTCATGGAATGATAACTCTTCCGGTTCCTGTACACCTGTTCACTCCTGTGGGGGGGGACCAGAGCTACATGGGTCCCAATCAATAGCACCTATGATGTTGGGGATATGTCCAAGGGCATAGAAGTCACCTTTCACTGTAGCCAAATCTTCCACCTCAGGGAAACTTATGTATCTCCTTACGTGTTTCAGCAGGGCAGACAACACTCTGGACAGCTCTTTGTAAAACATGGGCTGGGACATCTCTGATGCCATGGCCACTGTTGTCTGAAAAGATCCACTTGCAAGGAAATGGAGCGCTGACAGCACCTGCACGTCAGGGGGGATTCCAGTGGGATGGCGGATTGGTGACATCAGGTCTGGCTCCAACTGGGTACATAGTTCCTGGATAGTGGGAAGGTCAAACCTGTAGGTGACGATTAAATGTTGCTCCTCCATTGTCAACAGGTCCACCAGCGGTAGGTACACCGGAGGATTCCGCCATCTTCTCAATTGTCCCAAATGACGGTGCCTAGGAAGGACAACAGCGACCACAGACTCAACTTTTTTCCAGGTATGTACCCACAGTTACACAGAACACAACACCAAACACAAAATCCTTCCTGTATGTGTGTTGAGTGTAGGCCTAGCTATGTGTGACGCAGAAGTAAATGAAGCCATGTGGGCCCCTGAAATGGCGGCTGCCTGACCTCTAAACTGGGACAATGGGATTGTGGGGTAACAGCGTTGGCGTTGCACACCGTCGCGGTAGGCGGTCGTAGACCACGGCGCAATGCTGCATTGGTTAACATTGGACCCTATGGGTCCCAGGAGCCAATGAGGAAGTGCGCCGGCGGTGATGATAAGCACCGCCGCGGACGTCACCGCCGCGGACGTCACCACCATTTTCTATCAGTTCAATCATTAGATACCTGATCTTCGACAGGAGAGGACCTACACTGCAAGTGCTGCTGTGACCTCAGTCTGGAAGCGACGATGGCTGCTGCATCTGGGGAAAGGGCCCCTGCCTTCACTGCTCAGGAGTCGGAGAAACTAGTAGACGGGGTCCTCCCCCAGTACACGCTACTCTACGGTCCTCCAGACCAACAGGTTAGTACACAGGTAGCACGTTGTATGGGCTAGGCTTGGGTGGAGAGGGCTGGTTGTAAGAGGGAAGGGGTCAGAGTTCAGGGAACATTAATGCATGTGAATGAATGTGCCACATGGCTAGGGTAGGGAGTGGGGACACTCACATCGACGGTGCAGTTGGTAATGACTCCTCTTCTTCCGTTGTGCATGTCCTGTACGTCAGCGCCCACCAGAAGAAGGACATTTGGTGTGCCATCGCCAAGGAAGTCCGGACCCTGGGGGTCCACCAGAGACGGGGCACCCACTGACGGAAAAGATGGGAGGACATTCGCCGCTGGAGCAAGAAGACGGCGGAGGCTCAGCTGGGGATGGCCTCCCAATGTGGGAGGGGTGCCCGTCGCACCATGACCCCCCTGATGTTCCGGATCCTGGCAGTGGCCTACCCTGAGTTGGATGGGTGCTTGATGGCATCACAGCAGACACAAGGGGGTGAGTACACTCTCATTCTGCGGACTTTGCGCGCAGTGGAGGGGTCTGGGTGGGGGAGGAGGCCTGTGTGTGTACATAGGCCAGGCAGAAATACGTAGGCTAGGCCCCTCCGTAATGCAGGCCATGTGGCACTCTACCCCACCGCAGTAGAGTGCCAAGTACAGGTATGCATGCCACTGTGGCATCCATGTGTGCAGATGTCCATCATAGCCATGTAGGCCAGATCCCAGGAATTGCATCTGTAGAGGCCAGGAGCACGGCGTAGTGCAGGGGGCTGCTGTGTCTGTATTGTCCGCCAACGGTAGCGGTATGCCATGCACTCAACCTGTCTTTCTTCTGTCTCCCCCCCTTCTTGTGCTCTCCCTGTTCTTTTGTGCATCAGCATCATCAGGCGGAGGTACAGTGGCACCGGAGCACGAGGGAGCTGCATCCCACATGGCCATGGAGGGCCACACCATGGACTCAGAATGCACCAGTGGGACGGAGGGCGAGTGGAGCTTCACGTCGGCCACCGGATCACCAACCAGCGACACAGACTCGTCCGCCGATGGAAGCTCCCTTGTGGTGGCGGCACCATCTGTGCGCCCCACTTCTACAGGTACAGCCGCCACCTCCCCTACCAGCACCGCCCTCCAAGCAGCCCCTCAGCGTTCGCCCCGTGCACGCTCACCCAGGAGGGTGGACATCACCTTCACCCCAGGCACCTCAGGCCCTGCCCCTGTCACCCCTGCTGCCCTCAGTGAGGAGTCCATTGACTTCCTCAGGTCACTCACTGCTGGGCAGTCTACCATTGTGAATGCCATCCAGGGTGTAGAAAGGGAGTTGCAACACGGTAATGCATTCCTGGAGGGCATTCATTCTGGTCAGGCTGTCCTTCAGCGAACCCTGCAATCTCTGGCCTCAGCACTGATGGCAGCCATTGTCCCTGTGTCTAGCCTCCCCCCTCCAACCTCCTCCACCCAGACCCAATCCCATGTACCCCAGCCTATCCCAAGCACACCATCAGACCAGCATGCACACACCTCAACACACAAAAGTAGCTCAGGCAAACATAGGCACCACACAACCCACAGCCACTCACGCAAGCATCACACACATGCAGACACAGCAACATTCACTGCCTCCACTGTGTACCCCTCCTCGTCGTCTCCCTCCTCCCTCCCAGTCTCGTCTACACTCTCACCTGCATGCACTACATCTACAGGCACCAAGACTCGCACCAGAACACCCAGCACCACACCCCGCTCACCTGCACTCACCACCTCCACTCCCATTTACACGTCTGTGACGCCCCCTCCCAAAGTTCACAAACGCGGGCACCCACACACCCAACATCCATCCACCTCACAACAGCCTCCAGTACCTGCACCTGCACCCAAAACACCTAAAGTGACACCTCCTACAACCACCTCCTCTTCCTCCACTCCCAGACCCCCTCCAACTACCCATCCCAGTGTTCGTCAGAAACTGCCCCTCTGCAAAGTTGACCTTTTTGCCCCCACTCCCCCCCTCCAATTCTTCAGTCCCGTCGTAGCGCCTCAGCCAAAAAGCCTCCAGTACCAGTGGTGGCTGTTCAAGGTGTGTGGAGTGCACCGGCCACCAGGGCAGGCAGTGTGACACGGAGCCAAGGCACTGCCAGTCCACCCCCTGTAAAGGCTCTGAAGTTGGAAAGTGGCCGACGGGACCGTGTGAAGACTCCTGGAGGCAAAACAACTCACAGGGGTTCCAGGGGGATTGCAGAGTCAGCTGTGACTCCTCCAAAGGTGGTGAAGGGCCAGAACAAGTCTGCACAGCCTGGTGTGAGCATCACGGCAGAGAAGGGCGGCATCCTTCCCGGCGGCCGGGACGCCACTGCCAGCACCGTCATCACTGGTCCGGAGAGCACCGCCAGAGTCAGTGCCCAGGAGGGCCCAAGTATCGTCACTTGTCAGGAGACCACCGCCAGAGTCAGTGCCCAGGAGGGACCAAGTATCGTCACTGGTCAGGAGACCACCGCCACCGCCAAAGTCAGTGCCCAGGAGGGCCAAAGTATTGTCACTGGTCAGGAGACCACCGCCGGAGTCAGTGCCCAGGAGGGCCCAAGTATCGTCACTGGTCAGGAGACCACCGCCACTGCCGGAGTCAGTGCCCAGGAGGGCCCAAGTATCATCACTGGTCAGGAGACCACCGCCACCGCCGGAGTCAGTGCCCAAAAGGGCCAAAGTATTGTCACTGGTCAGGAGACCACCACCAGAGTCATTGCCCAGGGGGGCCCCGGCAGCCACTGCCCCGCTGGGCAATGAGAGACCGTCATGCCACACACCAATGCCATGGCAAAGAACTGCTGAAGAGTCCAGAGACCGCCATGGCAAAGCACCGCTGAAGAGTCCAGAGACCGCCATGGCAAAGCACCGCTGAAGAGTCCAGAGACCACCATGGCAAAGCACCGCTGAACAGTCCAGAGACCGCCATGGCTAAGCACCGCTGAACAGTCCAGAGACCGTCATGGCTAAGCACCGCTGAAGAGTCCAGAGACCGCCGTGGCTAAGCACTGCTGAACAGTCCAGAGACCGCCATGGCAAAGCACCACTGAAGAGTCCAGAGACCGCCATGGCAAAGCACCGCTGAACAGAGCATGCACCGCTGAAGAAGGAAAAGACCGCCACATCAAGCATCGTTATCCCATGTGCAGCTGGGACAATGACGGGACAGTGACTGTCACGGGGAGACTAATCTCGGGGCGCCAGTCCCCCTCCAGAACCAGTGGTGGCTGTTATCTACTTGAGAGACTGTGGCTTTCCACTCCCCAGGATGGTACAGTGGGCAACCCACCCACTGTAGAGACTTGAGAGACTGTGGCTTTGTACTCCCAGGATGTTACAGTGGGCAACCCGCCCACTGTAGACACTTGAGAGATTGTGGCTTTGTACTCCCCAGGATGGTACAGTGGGCAACCCACCCACTGTAGAGACTTGAGAGATTGTGGCTTTACACTCCCCAGGATACATCAATGGGCATGGAGCCCCGTCGTGGATCTGGCTTTGCACTCATCCGGCTGAGGTGCCCCCCTCCCTTTCCCCTGAGGTGCATGTTGTATTTCTCTCTGATGCCCCAGCAGTGTTCTCTCCGTTTGTGGACAGGTATCTTGTGTGGGCCTCGCCCATGCATTTTTGGACTAGTGGTGCACGGACATTGATATGTGCTTATCTGCACTACTTCTCGTAATGTATATACTATTGAATGATTTGATAATATATCTGTATATATTTGAGACATGTATATAGAAACATTACAATGTTTGAACTGATTTCGTTTTGTCTTTGCATTCTTCCGGGGGGGTTGTGGGTTGTTACTGTGATGTTTGTGAATGCATTGGTGTGTGTGTTGTAATATGCAAGGGTGGGGGTGGGGGTGTTGCGTGTGTGTCCCCCTGACTTTTGCCTCCCCTATGTCGTAGGTGCAGTACTCACCGTTGTCTTCGCCGGCGCCGGCATTGCTCTTCGTAGATGAGTAGGAATATAAGGGCCGGTAGGATTTGTAATTCCGGATCCATAGAGTCCTCCTTCCTCGTGGGATGTGTTCAGGTGAGCCTTTTCCCATTGCAGAAACTGTTTCCGCCGTGTTTTTATCCACAGTGAATCCGCCCCGGAAAAGGTGGAGGATTGGCGGGTTGTGATACTATGGGCGGTACATTGTCTTCCGCCTGTCTGTTGGCGGTGACCGCCGCACTGCTTGTCTGTACCGCCGTGGCGGGCAGTGTGTTAAAGTGGCTGTCTTTGTTGGCGGTTTCCGCCACGGTCATGATTCCCTTTTTTTGTCCGCCAGCCTGTTTGCAGTATTACCCCACCTTTAACACCGTCTGCCAGGGTTGTAATGACCCCCCAAGTGTTTTGCGTATTTTGAGAGCACTTGCGGAATGAGGAGATTAGGTCCCCAACATTGGGGCTCTATACATCGAGAGTTATTTTCAGTGAAGGGAACAAGTGAAAGATACACTGATTGAGGCGTTTGGACTCACCACAGTGGAGTGCAGAGTAAAGTTCAGAGAGACCCAATAAAGGTCAGACCAAACCTAGGTGATTTTATTGACTCCTCCGTCAAAGCACTGGATGGCTGGATAGTAGGTAATAAAGTGGACACTTATGATGGGCTGTATAGTATGATTATGAAGGAGCACATTTTAAGTGACTGTACCACAGGGTTATTAAAACAGAAGTTAGTAGATTCTGATTTGACTTCCCTTAGTTGGGGAATAAGTGGGTAAGGTCAAGAGTACCACAGACATCCCAGGGGATGACTCCAAATAGGGGGAGGGTACGACTTCAAAAGTCTAAGGAGTGAGGTTGTAAACCCACATTAGAGACCACTACTCTAAAAAGGAGGTGAACAGATTGTATCCCAACTCTGATAAGCAGAGGCAGAGAGACCCAGGGCTTAAAACGTTTCTGGATAACATGTTGTGTTTTGACTGCCATCAGTCAGTTCACTACAGGGGTGAGCTAGCCTGTTCCAAGAAGGTGGCTAGCACTGGAATGCCCTGTATAGCCATAGGGGAGGACTCCTCAGATGAGGAGGACCTCTTAGCATTAAGCGGTGAAACATGGCCAAACGGTAATCTGGTGATCCCTGAGGGTGGGAGTAGACACCTCCACTCCATTCAGGTGAATGTGATGCCTGCCACTGGCCTGAGAGGCACGTGTCAGTCATGCCAGTTGGTGACCTCAGAACAGTATGTGAAGGGATATACCAAAAAGATCAGGTTAGCCTCTAGGAGGGTCTCAGTCAGGTCTGTAGCCATAGTGTCCCTAGAGAGGGAGGGCATCCTTAATTGGCACAAGGTAGTTGTCAGTTCTGACCCCCCCTTGGATTGCCTCCTGGTAATGACCTAGCAGAGGTTGGTCAAAACGCAAGTGGGTTGGTTGCCCAGAGCACCCCACAACCCCTGGGGATCCATTCCCTGTAGTTAGGAGATAGGGGTCCCAAAAGAAAGAGAAGAGAAAAATGAAAGGGAAGCCACTCCTAAGTGGTGTTCCAGTGAGCTTCCAGCCCAGTAAGGGTAGAACCCAAATTTAGCCATGGTGAGACTTCACCTGTTCCTCAAGAAGTCCTAAACAGTCAGGTAGCCATGCAAAAAAAAATGTGTTGTCCCTGTTCTGACAGAAGGGAGAGTGGACAAAAGTTGTCTGCCACAAAATGTGGTAGCCCCCTACTCTAGACAACAAGAGAGATTCCAAGTTCCCACAGTTGTCCCCGAGGCAGCTCAGCCACTTGTTAGTAGAGAGCTCAGGTGTGGTTTTGGATACCGACAGTTGCCATTAGCCTCTGCTGGGTGCTAACCTCATGGCTGCACTGTCCTTGGCACGGAAGGCAAACAATATAGCCAAAAGCAAGTTAGGCATTCCATACATACAAAACCATAGAAATTCAGTAGTTATGTTTACCTGAGTTAACTATAACGTGCACTCCGTAATGCACTGCTTATGAGCTCACATACTACATCTCTGATCTCACTAACTCAATGGGTGTGTGTATGGGTGAGTGAGTGTCTCCATAAGTGAGTGCACGAGTGGCTGTATGAATGACTACTAGGGACCGGATGTGTGAGTGAGCATATGAATGCATGAGTGGATGTATGATTGATAGACCTGGGTGTATGAGTGCCTATATGAGTGAGAGACTCATTGTGCAAGTGGCTGTATGGGTAAGAGGATGTGTCCATAAGTGACTGTATAGGTGAGTGAATGGGAGCATGAGTGACTGTATGGGTGTGCCTATATGGTTGAGTGACTGGATGTGTGAGTGAGTGGGTGCATGAGTTCCTCTATGAGTGTGTGAATTGGTGCATGACTGACTGTATGGTGAGCAATTGAGTGGCTGTATGGGTTATTGATAGGGTGCACAAGTGTCTGTATGATTGAGTGAGTAGGTACATGAGGGTCTGAATGGGTGAGTGAATGGGTGCATGAGTAACTGTAAGGGGGAGTGACTGGGAGTGTAAGTATATGTATGGATTATGTATTAATGAAGCAATATCTAAATACTTACCTGCATACCTGCTACAAGCTTGTCCTTTGATCTGTATTTAAAGAGAAAGAACATAAATAATAAAGTTCGATATAATTATTATATCCATTAAAACTTCTAACCTGTAACATAAAATATAGTAGTTTTAACAAAACACAGGCAGCATTTGTTTTTATAAGGCAATTGCATATATTATGTAAACATGCTATATTACCTTGTCCACTGTTGTCAGCTTCTATTCCACTATACAATAAATGTGTATAGCTGCTGATCACTGAACAGTGGGGGAAAAACAATCATATGGAACTAACAAAAAAAAGCATAAGTACATAGCAGGTGATTTAAAATTAACATTGCTATACATCACAGTTGTAACTTCACTCCGAAGAAGTGTTATTGTAATTTGCACTCACTACAATTTGTAAATAAACTTACTTACGCTACAAATACTAGAGTGAAGATAAATACAGGTGCTATCAAGTTGTACCGTATTATTATACCTGGTAAAAAAGTATAAACAGTTGTGATTCAGCATTACAATTTTTCTTTTCTTTTTGTATACATCAGCCGCAATAGGCTGAATATTGTCATAAAGAATATTATTTATATACAGAGAAGCCTATATATGTATTTCTCAATATGAATATTATGAAAAATATTCATCCACATTTAATTTTTTCATAGCTTTTTTTTTATAACACCCTACATAGACCGAATGATATTTTCACCAGTGATAATCAATGTGTAGAAAATAATAGGTGTCTCTTTAAAAATATTTATTGACAAACCACTTTTTCACATTGTTTTGAGGACATCACCCTTGCTAGGGTGGATAATGTATTACGTAATAATGATCCAAATAGGAAGAACACTGTATCCAATTATACCACTAAGCCACCTTAGAACTTTGGTTGAAGAAATAATAAATATAAATTAGGAAGTTTGAAAGGCAGTTTTTGCTTGAATTGCAGACTGCCATCATTACATTCTATTCATCCTGTCTGTTTCTTCACATATACAGTATAATAATATAATGTACAGAAGTAATGTCAAGGCCTGTATGGAAGATGATAGCCAAAGTATAGTATGTTCTCCCAGATGTTGATATTTGACCTGCTTTAAAGTTTGTAATCTCAGTATCCAATTTTGAACCATCTGCTCCACATTGTTGAAATATTGTTATAATGCATTTACCACTTCTATGGATAAGCAACTTGATTTACAAGTTAGACGGGTCATGCTTTGGTCACTTTTTTGTTAGTTTATCAAAAGAAACCTTTTTGCAATACGGCCGACTTAAGTAGAAGAATTGCTCAGATTGGATTTCAGTGGTAGATGAGAAAGGGCAATCTTTACACTCATGGTACACTCATGGTTCCATGTATAACTGAGTTCAAATATTTAATCTACATTTACATTTTCATCTTCTAAAACTCCAATGATCACCATAATCAATACCTGTAAATCTTGTTGAGCATTTAGAGTAAATACTACATATCCACTATATGTGTCTTATTGTTGTCAGATGCCTGAAACAGAATGTATGACAGTTCTGTCACGAGATAAGCATTAAAGGCAATTATATAGTGCTGTGCACAATGTGTTCCTTGGTTAGTCTTGGATTGCCTTTACAACATGTGGTAAATGAAAGAGAACATTGAGAACAACATTAGCATACCAGTTAACTCCATTAGTGTTATCCAACTGGTAACGTACAAAATCTTTCCCTTTGCTTTCTGTCTTTTCTATAATCTTTTTTGATTCTTTTGTCAGTTTCTGTTTAGGACAGAGTAGACTTTTTATATAACCAGGATACTGTTCAAAATGAGGAGCATGTTTACGTCTTAATCTGTTGTACTCTCTGATGGAATTTGTATCTGCACTAAGCTTCTTCTCATCAAAATCAATCAGAAACAAACCAGCTAACTTTGTAACTTGTGACAATGCTGCATATGACGTTCCATCTTTAAAAACTGTAGCTCTAATATTACTAAATGCAGCATCAACACTTAAGCCTTGAGACTTGTAGATCATTACTGTATACGCAATTACTCAACAGTTTCTACAAACACATACACAGTTCTCTAGTCCAGCAGTCCTGGATATAGATTTCTCCAAAGAGTTCAATTTATCTTCTAATTTTTCACTCAGCAGTAGTTACTCCTTGGTGTTCCATTTTGTCAATAGCAGTAATCTCCAAAATGTCTTCCTTCTCAAGTTTTAGTAATTCATCATTAAATGCAGCACACTCTTGAAGTGTAGGCATCAAAGAAACTATGGTTGTCATTATGACCCCAGCGGTAGGTGATAATGTGGCGGCAGTACTGCCAACAGGCTGGTGGTACATACCGCAACATTATGACATTGGCAGGTTGGCTGCAGCCATGGAGCTAGAAGCCGCCAGGACAGAGATAACAATCTCCAGCCCGGCGGCCGCTATTATACCGCCAGCAGCATTTTGAGCCTGCCTCCCGCCATGGTTTTCATGGCGTTCGCAATGTCACGAAAACCATGGTGGTAGGTTCTACCAGAGATAGGGAATTCCTTCCCTGTCACTGGTAGGAGGCTCACCCACCCCTCCCCCCAAACACTCCCCAGACCCCCCTCCATCCACATGCTTCATTGGACCCCATATCTCTATGGAAAAGCATTTTCAAGCTGAAAGAATACATTGTCTTGCTAAGTGTCTTTTCTGCAGAAATCTCCTCTCACATCTTCATTTCAAATTTTTCAGATTTTATGATGTATGATGGAACGTACCGAGTCACAGCAATGGAGTTATATGCAACAAATTGAATGTCCATGTTAGCATTCCACAGTTTTAAAATCACAGGATTGCAGTCATTAAAATATCTGGAACCTTCACTTCTTTTTCAGTTGAAAGTGTTCTTTGGTGATTACTGTCTTAGTGCATGTTGCACTAAAGACAAGAAGCTGTTCACTCCTCCTTTTGAAATAACAAGTCTTGGAAATTAAAATCTACATCCTTAGTGAAATTTTTCTTTTGACCTGTATGTACGACAACAGTATTTCCCACATCTATGTATTTGAAAATGCAAAACTTGTTTTCCTAGACTTTTTTCACCACTCTGTTTTGGTATAGTAAATGGGACATAGGCCCTCATTACAAC
This sequence comes from Pleurodeles waltl, assembly GCF_031143425.1. Taxonomy (NCBI): domain Eukaryota; kingdom Metazoa; phylum Chordata; class Amphibia; order Caudata; family Salamandridae; genus Pleurodeles; species Pleurodeles waltl. The sequence continues at coordinate 1,066,328,886 of NC_090437.1, forward strand.
CCTGGCGGTAAATGCCGCTTACTGCCGTGCAGAAGACCGCCAACATACTGCTGCAACCATGGAATTCCGCTACAGCTAATACGACCCACAGCTCGGAATCCGCCATAATACAGACACTCACACAAGTCCGCCAGACCAAAGGTCAGTGATAAACTGGCGATAACAAAACCGACACCGTCACGCCAACAGGGATACGCCAGCACTATTATGACCCACGAATCAACGCAGCAGTATTTCAACTGCAGTAAACCATTGGCGGTACACACCGCTGCGCTCAAAAGACACACACATATGCAAAACACAACCACATTGGACAATTCGAAATACACACATCTGATACACATACACACAGCACTTCCACACACTTACAACACTATAAAACACACACCCACATTACCCACAAACCCTTACTAATAGAAATTTGAAAGCACTACCTAAAACAACACCAGCATCCGCAGACACACAACACCATCACTTACACAACATCCACGCACCTCAAACAACACACACCAAAACATCCCCTCACACATCAATCAATCACTCAATTTGTAAAGCGCGCTACATACCCGTGAGGGTTTCAAGGTGCTGGGGGGGAGGAGGGTGCTGCTACTGCTCAAAGAGCCAAGTCTTGAGGAGTTTTCTGAAGGAAACACAACACACACCACATCACACATCACCCACACCACATCATGGCACCTCAACGACACCCCAGGTTCTCTGAGGAGGAGCTCAGGGTCATGGTGGAGGAAATCATCCAGGTAGCGCCACAGCTATTTGGATCACAGGTGCAGCACACCTCCATTGCAAGGAAGATGGAGCTATGGTGCAGAATTGCGACAGGGTCAACGCAGTGGGACAGCATCCAAGAACTAGGGATGACATCAGGAAGAGCTGGAACAACCTACGGGGGAAGGTGTGTTCAGTGGTCTCCAGACACCAGATTGCTGTAAAGAGGAATGCCGGTGGACCCCCACCTCCTCTCCCACAACTAACAACATGGGAGGAGCAAGTTTTGGCAATACTGCATCCTGAGGGCCTCGCAGGAGTAGACTGGACTCTGGTAAGACATATCTTTATAACCATATCCCCCACCCCACCTGCATGCCATCACATACCCCCACCCTCACCCCCATCACTCCAACACCTCACACATGCCCCACGATCACAACCCAGCCGTCCCAATACCAAGCCCTGCATGGAACACCAAAGCATAGACACCCATCACCAAAGCATGTCCACTACAGATACCCACACAGACCCCAAACCAACTATCACACAAGGACCAACCCAAGAATGCAAGCACTGGAGTACAGGGTCACTCACCCATTGCACATGATGGCACCCACAGATGCAATAATCATGCCTTTACACCCCTACAGGACCCCTACCCAATGTCACCAGGCAGGAGGTGCCAGACATAGCCAGTCTCCCCACAGAAGAGACCCACAGTGATGACAGCAGCTCTGCACAACTGGATCAAGATGACCAGCCTGGCCCATCAGGGACCTCGGGACAGTCGGTTCCCCTGACACAGTCCCAAACCACCACTGAACCTCCCCCGCAGGAAACACGACCACAGCACCCACCCAGCGGGCCCATCCCTCTGTCCCCAGGACACGTCAATCAGCAGTGTGTCCACCACTACAGGGAACCCCGGCAGCCCCACTAACACAGGACGATCAAGGACCTGGGAGCAGTGGCAGTGGGCACACGGTTCAGGGGACAGAGGCACAGGAAAACAGGGAAGCTGGGAGGACTGCTGTGCGACAGGGGGAGGGCAGGCCCAGGTAACCCACTCTCCACAAGGCACTCTCCAACATCATGGGAGCTTACCATCATTCCCAGGAGACAATGTCAACGGTACTGGCCAAGTTTCAGGAGACCCAGCAGCTGCAGGAGGAACACTACCTTGGGATTAGGGAGGACTTGAAGTCCATTAACAACACCCTGGTCACCATTGCAGGGGTGCTGCAAGACCTTGTCAACACCAGGAGGGACACAGCGGCACAACAAGGGGCCACTGACACTAGCCTGGATGATGAACAGCCCTCCACATCCGCCGGCGCTAGTGGACAGGAGGCACCACCACAGGAACACATCACCAGCACCCCACCCCCTGAAGATGGAGAACCATCCCACAAATGGTCCCTAAGATCCAGGAACAATAGAGAGAACATTGCAAAGACCCCCGCCAGGAAATGAGACCCCCCTGAATGTCTCCCTTATGTACCACTTTGTCACCCTGTCCATCCTTCAACTGCCATTGCTCCACTTCCTATGCCCCTTTGGACAATGCACCTGTGAAACAAATAGACCGGACCCTGCCATAGACGTTCCTCCACCATCCCCCCAGCCCATTTTACAACCCCCTCCACTTATTTGCACAGAAATAAACACACTCCAATCACAAAACAATCTATAGTCAGTCTGTGCTTTCACAAATGTGTAATAGCAATAACCATGAAATATAGCAATGTCAATTTACTTGTGCACATACCGATGTAACACAGCTGTAGGCCTGGAGGAAATATAGCAGAGGGTACAAAGTGTGACCGACAACTGTGAAATGGAAAGGCAAAGTGACAAGTCAGGGTCCATACACTGAATGAAAATGGCAGACTTATGCTAGCTCCAGAAATTGTATGAGATGTGGGAGGCAGTGATATGTTCTTACCTGTGTCTCACTGGAAGTATTGCATGATTATGTTGTTTCGGTTGACGATATCCTCTTCTTCTGCCTCCTCTTCTTCACTGTCCACAGGCTCCACAGCTGCCACAAGACCACCGGGTGGCCCATCCTCCTGCAGAAAAGGCACCTGCCGTTGCAAAGCCAGGTTGTGCAGCATACAGCAGGCCACGATGATCTGGCACACCTTCTTTAGTGAGTAGTAGAGAGAACCACCTGTCATATGGAGGCACCGGAATCTGGCCTTCAGGAGGCCGAAGGTTCGTTCGATCACCCTCCTCTTTCGCCCATGTGCCTCATTGTAGCGTTGCTCTGCCCTTGTCCTGGGATTCCTCACTGGGGTCAGTAGCCATGACAGGTTGGGTAACCAGAGTCACCTGCAAATATCGAAGGACAACTGTTCGACACACACTAACCCTTAGGGACAACCCCTTACCCAGACATCTATTCATGCTGTATTGGGTCCTTGGCCTCAACTATTAGCCACACCCTGTGCCTCTGGAGTTGCCCCATCACATAAGGGATGCTGCTATTCCTCAAAATGTAGGCGTCATGCACTGAGCCAGGAAACTTGGCATTCACATGGGAGATGTACTGGTCTGCCAAACACACCATCTGCACATTCATAGCTCTTCCGGTTTCTGTACACCTGTTCACTCTTGGGGGGGGTACCAATGCCACATGTGTCCCATCAATAACACCAATGATGTTGCGGATATGTCCCAGGGCATAGAAGTCACCCTTCACTGTAGGCAAATCCTCCACCTGAGGGAACATGATGTAGCTGCACATTTGTTTCAGCAGGGCAGACAACACTCTGGACAACATGTTAGAGAACATTGGCTGTGACATCCCTGATGCAATGGCCACTGTTGTTTGAAAGGAACCACTTGCCAGGAAAAGGAATACTGACAGGACCTGCACAAGGGGGATATCCCTGTGGGATGTCGGATAGCTGATATCAGGTGTGGCTCCAACTGGACACACAGTTCCTGGATTGTTGCACGATCAAGTCTGTATGTGACTATTATGTGTCTCTCTTCCATTGTCGACAGGTCCACCAGAAGTCTGTACACCGGAGGATGCCGCCATCTCATCACCTACCCCAGCAGACGTGCCCTATGGAGGAGAACAGCGAGCAGAGAGTCAGCCAACACTGAGGTATCCCAAAATGTAATTTGCACAAATTTAATAATCCGCAATGTGCCTGTAACTGTGAGTATTCCAGGCCTACATAGGTGTGAACCAGTTATTGTTAATGCCATGTGGCCCCCTGAAATGGTGGCTGTCTGACTTGTAAGGTGGGACAAGGTGATATGAGGTAACTGGGCTGGCGTTCTACACCGTTGCGGTGCGCGGTCGAAGACCGCAGCACAATTCTGCATAGGTTAACATTGGGCCCTATGGGTCCGAGGAGCCAATGACCATGTACACCGGTGACGGTATGCACCACCGCAGACGGGACCGCCATTTTCTGTCTGTTCACTCACTTGATACCTGACCTTCAACAGGAGAGGACCTACACTGCAAGTGCTGCTGTGACCTCAGTCTGGAAGCGACGATGGCTCATGTGTCTGGGGAAAGGACCCCTGCCTTCACTTCAGAGGAGTTGGACTAACTAGTGGATGGGTCCTCCCCCAGTACACTCAACTGTACGGTCCTCCAGACAAACAGGTGTGTACACTGTGAACATGCTGCATGGGCATTGCCTGTTTTGAGTGGTGTGGATGGAAGATACATGGGGGGGAGCTGAGGCCTGCATGTGCAGATGGGGAGTGTATGTGCGTCAGGGCAAGGGTGGGAATGGGGGCAATGAGTATGACGGTCCGGATGGGTAAGTAATGTCCTTTCCCCCTGTACCATTCCTCTAGGTCAGCGCCCACCAGAAGAATGGTATTTGGCGTACCATCGCCAAGGACGTCCGGACCCTGGGGGTCTACCACAGACGGAGCACCCACTGCCGGAAAAGATGGGAGGACCTGTGCCGCTGGAGCAAGAAGACGGCGGAGGCCCAGCTGGGGATGGCCTCCCAATGTGGGAGGGGTGCCTGTCACACCATGACCCCCCTGATGTTCCGGATCCTGGCGGTGGCGTATCCGGAGTGGGATGGGCACTTGAGGGCATCACAGCAGCCACAAGGGTGTGAGTACACTCTCATTCAGCTGACTTTCTGCGCATTACGAGGTGTCTGGGCGGGGGAGGTGGGCAGTGGGTTCCCCTACGCCAGGGCGATCTTGGTAGGCAAGGTCCCTTGTGAGGCAGGCTATGTGGCACCCCAACCCCATTAGTGGTTAAAGCAATCTACACCTAGTCAGGCTCCTGTGACTTCCAGGTGTGCAGCAATTGGGCTTAGGCCTCGTACCCCATGGGCATGTGATTAATCGAGGAACTATAAATGCTATAGTGCAGAGGGCTGCTCACTGTCTGTTGTGTCCGCCAATGGTTGTGGTTTTGCATGCACTGAACATGTCTTTCTTATGTCTTCCCCCCCCTTTTTGTGGTCTCCCTGTTCTTGTGTGTAATAGCATCATCAGGCGGAGGAGCATTGGCACCGGAGCAGGAGGGAGTTGCATCTCACTTGGCCCTGGAGGATGAAGAAATGGAGTCTGAAGCCACCAGTGGGACAGAGGGTGAGGAGAGCTCCACGGCAAGGACAGGAGCAGAGACCAGCGACAGCGACTCATCCTCTGATGGGAGCTCCCTTGTGGTGGCGGGCCCCTCTGTGCCCACTGCATCAATGGGTACAGCCGCCACCCCCTCTACCAGCAACGCCCTCCCAGCAGCCCCTCAGCTTGTGTCCCGTGCCTGCTCACAAAGGAAGGTGGGCATCTCCTTCACACCAGGCACCTCAGGCACTGCCCCAGTCAGCCCTGCTGCCCTCAGTGAGGAGGCTATTGACCTCCTGATCCCTCACTGTTGAGCAGTCTACCATTCTGAATGCCATCCAGGGTGTTGAGAGGCATTTGCAACAAACAAATGCATACCTGGAGGGAATTCATTCTGGCCAGGCAGCCCAACTGAGAGCATTTCAGGCTCTGGCCTCTGCCCTGATGGCACCCATTGTCCCTGTGTCCAGCCTCCCCCTCCAACCTCCTCCACCCAGACCCAATCCCCTATACCTCAGCCTATCCCAAGCACACCATCAGACCAGCATGCACACACATCAACACACAAGAGTGGCTCAGGCAAACATAAGCACCACACAACCCACAGGCACTCACACAAGCATCATACCGATGCACACATACCAACATCCACTTCCTCCACTGTGTCCCCCTCCTCCACGTCTCCCTCCTCCCTCCCAGTCTCGCCTCCACTCACACCTGCATGCACTACATCCTCAGCCACTACCTCCATCCCCAGCACGCCCATCACCACACACCGCTCACATGCACTCACCACCCCCACTACCATTCACACATCCCCAGTGTCCTCTCCCAGTGTGTCAATGAGCCCTCGTCCCAAAGTACACAAACGCAGGTACACACCCACCCAACAGCCATCCACCTCACAACAGCCTCCAGCCCATGCACCTTCACCCAAATTCAGCAGACATACACCTCCTACAACCACTACCTCTCCCTCCACTCCCAAACACCCTCCATCTACCCATCCCAGTTTGTCTAAAAAACGTTTCCTGGCTAACATTGACCTCTTCCCTACACCTCCCCCCCATCCTTCCCCTAGGACCAGGCTTTCCAGGTCCCAACCCAGCACCTCATCCACCACATCCCCAGGCACAGTGGTGCCAGCAACTGCGGGCTCATAGAGTGCGCCAACCATCAGGGCTGCCAGTGTGCCACGGAGCGAGGACAAGGACATTCCGCCACCTGCCAAGGTTAAAAAGGTGCCCACATCCCAGAGGGAGAAGCCAAAAACACCTGCCACCAAGGGGTCAGCAAAAACGAAAGGGGATGGTGGCAAGACAACTGCGCCACCATCAAAGGTGGGGAAGGGCCAAAAACTGAAGGGCAGGTCAGGAGTGGTCATGGTGGCACCGACTGAGGGACCAGTGTCACACCTTCTGTCCACGTCCACGCCAACCTGTACGGCGGCGAACACCGCCACCTGCACTGTCACCTGCACTGTTACCTGCACCACCACCTGCACCACCTACGGCACGTCTACAGCCGCTGCGACAGTCCTCAGCCTCTTCCCCACTGGACAGCCGTCCGAGGCTGCAGGAGACATCCAGCTTTCTCCCTCAGCAGGTGCTGACACATGCCTTGCCGCCACAGACCCCGACGCCAGCACCGCCGCCACAGACCCCGCCGCCAGCACCGCCGCCCCAGACCCCGCCGCCAGCACCTCCGCCACAGACCCCGCCGCCACAGACCCCGCTGCCAGCACTGCCACGACTGACACTGCCGCATGCACCCCCATGACTGACACCACCGCCAGCAGCCCCATGACATCCTCGGACAGTGGCACCACCGCAGACATGCCTACCATCCCCAGTGGTTTCTGATGTGTTTTTGTTTGCGTGGTTTCCGCCCCGGAAAAGGTGGCAGATAGCCATCTTGTGATAGGGTAGGCGGTACATTGTCTTCCACCTGTCTGTTGGTGGTGACCGCCGCGCTGTTTGTTTGTACCGCCGTGGCGGTCGGAGTGTTCAAGTGGCTGTCTATGTTGGCGGTTTCCCCCATGGTCGTAATCCCATTTTTTTTCCAGCCGGCCTGTTTGTGGTATTACCGCCGCTTTAACACCGACCGCCATGGTTGTAATGAGGGCCATAGTGTTCTATAAAAGACAACACAGACTCACTTTCTGCTCCAAATGTGGGTGCATATTTTATCCACCGTAGCATGTGAATATGCCTGGTACTCTTTCCACCAAAAGAAATCCCTTACTCAAAAGGAGAATTGCTTTTGCTGCAGATAAGCATAGCTTGGAACCTATGGTTGAAATGTCTACAAACATTAACAGGATTTAATGAGCACAGTTTTCCAGCTGTCTTCAAATTAATATCTTTTAGATTAGCGTTGGCTTCTCCTAAGAATTGAATAAGATCACCCATGCATACTCTGCACAACTCAGTGTCAAAAAACAGTTTACGGGTCCTAGGTTTCTCAGAATACACTTCAGATCTCCGTGAAGACGGTATTAATATTCATTGGTGCAAATTGGCATGCCATTAAATTAATCAAGTTGTATTCTAATTTATCATCCCTTTCTTGCTCTTTGTTAACAAAATCTCAAGCAGACATTGCTTGAAGATGAATTTCTGTTTTCAATATGTGATTCACTGCATAAAAAAGTCCTGACAAGTCACCCTCAAATAGAAGGTGAAATATGTGAGGGATTCATTGCCTGAACCTTAGATCCTCTGAATATAATCGTGTTGATCGGTATTCGACTGCTGGAATTTGTATGGGCCTGTTGTCATACCAACCTCCTACTCCAGTGGGAAGCTTGTTATATTTGATAGAGGCCTATAGCATCACCAATAACTTTTTAGGAATGTTATGGTTGGTGCTGTAGTGCTCATACATTTTTTCAGATTGGGCTGGATATAGTTTTTCTAATTGTCCACATGGTAGCAAACTGACATCATCATCAACATTTGGAACATCAGGCTCAACATTAACATTTTTGTAATAAACATTATTGTGTACCAGGTATAATGTTCCTTGCTTAACTCCAGTAACATCAACCAACACTTGCCAAATTGTTTTATTCTTAGTCGGTGCACCATTTACCAGGATTGTCTTTGTTTATTCCTACAGTTTTAATTTTTTTTTAAGCCTAATGGAAAATACACTACTCTTCCTTGATGGACTTTCAATAACTCTGTTGGATGCATTTTACCTGTTTTTGGTTCCAATCGTATAATCACTTGAAATGGATGTACAGATTGTATAAGGATAGATTCATATACATTTAAGACTTGTAGTTGTTCAGAGATACTCACAAGTTCTAACCTATTATACACTGCTCTAGCTGGTATATTCCAGTCTCTCTAACTTATCATAGCAGTATCTAGATATAATTTGGTGAGTGGACAAGTCAAAACGCTCCCCTGCAAATAAAAAAGCAGCAAATTCTCGCCACTTTTCTCTGTTGTCCCCTTCAGTTTTGGAAATACGTATATATTTCGTATTTGACTTTTACAGTGAGTCCTTCTACAGCAAATACAGACATCGGGCCTGATTATGAGTTTGGTGGACAGTTTTGTCCGTCCGCTGAAGTTCCGACAGGGAGGTTGCCACCATAGTGGCCACCTCTCAGCCTGGCCAACTACGAGTTTCCTGCTAGGTCAGTGGGCGGAAACCTCAGGCCTAGTGGCAAACACACTACAGCATTGTCTCCAGCCTGTAATTGAGCTGGTGGCAATGCTGTAGGATGCACCAGCACCCTGGCAATGTTCAATGCCCCCCTGAGGCCCCCTGCACCCGTTCTCCGCCAACTTTTTCATGGCGGTGTTAATGCCATGAAATCGCTGGCAGAGAACAAAGTCATAATCCTCAGGGCAGCGCTGCTGATTAAGACCACCACAATCACCAGACTGCAAGGACAACTAATCCTGGCAGTGCTGGTGGTCTGACCCCGGCACAAATGCTGTGGCCATAATGTGGTGCTCAGACTGCCGCATCGGAGGCAGTCTGACCGCCACCGCGAGTCTGGAGGTCAAGTGACTGCCAGACTCATAATTAGGGGCATAGTATGGCTTTTCAGAAGAAGTTATATTAAACTTCATAATCTCTTGTACAAAATGCATAGTAGCAATACGTGTGCTCTCTTCTTCAATACCTGTACCTTCCAATTCCTCATTCTCCCTAGAATCTTCTTCAGGACCAAAGAAATGAAACTCCACATCCTCACAAACTTTTTCTACGTCTTGTATGGTACCATGCAAAAGTACTCTATTCATCTCTCATAAACATAACGCTGGAGTCTTCACATAAGAAAGTCTCCTACCGAAACTTTGCATTTTAAAATGGAGAACGGCCAACCATTATAAGGTGATGAAAGGTGCTTTGGCACACTTTCTTTGATAAACAGGCTAATAAATGTCCTTACTTTACAGGGATCTAATCCTTGCAAAATTGAACATTTTCTCTTCAGACTTCTACATGAAAAGTCACATACAAAAGTTTGTAATAAATCAATACATTGATGACAAATGCTACAAATACAGCGACAATTTCATTTGTAAACAGGGCCCTGTGTATGTTTTCACTAAACCTCTATATCTATCATCTATTCCATATTTCTAGGCGCAATCTCTTCTTTTTTCACAGGCCTCCCATCCTGAACCTCCTCACATCGACCAGTTGTATCAACTGCATGTACTAATGTGTTAGCAATATCCATCTTCAATAAAGAAATACTGTACTTGAAATATGTTTTCATTCTCCACTAAATAATTTAAAAAAATTTATTGTATTAACAATTATTTTTCTAAGGCTGCATCTGTTCATACCCAACACCATTTTATCCAATGTTCCCATTCTATTAAGCATAAAAATGTAAACTTCCTCTTCAAGGCAAATGCCTTATCAACTACAGCCTCAGCACATTTATTTTTGTTTCACTACTTCTCTTCTCCTTCTGCATCTCTTCATAATTTTAATGAGAATGTGAATTAACCTGGCACAAAACATGCTCACTCTAATTTCTTTGAACAGTTCCTGCCTTCAGGTTCACCTATTGGCTTCCTTATTCCTTATTTTTTATTGTTTTCTTAATAGCAGCTCCTTCTTGTTTAGCAACATTGCCCACATGTAGTACTTGTTTATCCTGACTAGCAAGTAGGTAATATAATTTCCTCACTCTCTTTTTTCTTAGGTTTTCTTTGGCATTTTCAGTATGTCTTGTAATACAGGAACAGATCACTAAAACACAAAAAAGTACAAAAACGTATACCTTCTCATCATATACTACTCAATTTTATATTATAACCATATGAATAAAAAAAAATGCACCTCTATATTATCACATTCTACATGTCTTAATTTTCCGTTTAAATAACAGAAAACCTCTTGTAGCTACTTCAATATCTTAAATTCCCAGATTTAGAAATCTACAAAATAACCAGATTCAAAAAACAACTTTTTTTAAATCTATTTTATTATTTATCTTTCATTGACTCCATCTTTTCTTCTTTCCATCTCACCTGCATTCTGCAGCACACAAAGAAATAGGAGAATGACATTCATGATTACGTTTGTCTACGATGGCATCATTTCATTTACTGAAAAAGAATCATACCCCGAACACAGGCTCTGTGCCCCATACTGAAAGCCTGTGTGCATTATCACCAGCCAGTAATTACTCCATTGATGCAAAGATAAAGTACATAAATTCACTCTATCTTGTATGTGCAGTACATTTCTGACATGTTGAAGTGGGGCAGGCCAACACTACAAAGCAGTTGATAAACTGCTTTTGCAGCATAGGCCATAGATGTATTTCATTGTAAGCACATACCATCCTTCCTGTAACTAATGTACATTCTAGTTCATATATAACTTCTATGTATGTAAAAAGGAAGTGTTATTATGTGTTTTCAAATAACAACTCAACTTGCAAGTTCAAGAGTGCTCAAAAAATATTTAGTAATATATTAACCCATTGAGTGCGGGCGTCGGCCAATGGCCGATGCCCGCACTACCTCCCTGGTGCGGGTCACGACCAGTGGGCGACACCAGGGAGGGTGTAAGAAAATCCTCGGGCGCATCGCACCCAAGGATTTTTTATTTTTATTTTCCCACTACCCGGGAGACACGGAAGCTTTTCCGTGTCTCCCCCCACCCCCCACCCGCCCCTTTGTGACGTCTGCGCGCCTTGGTCACATTGTTGCTTTCCCTATCAGAGCCGTAAGCGGCCGTAAGGAGACTGTGGCTTTGCACTCCCCAGGACCAGGCATTGGTCAAACCACCTACTTAAGAGAATGTGGCCTTGCACTCCCCAGGACCAAGCAATGGGCAACTCACCCACTTGAGAGACGTGAGAGACTGTGGCTTTGCACTCCCCAGGACCAAGCAGTGGGCAAACCACCCACTTGAGAGACTGTGGCTTTGCACTCCCCAGGACCAAGCAGTGGGCAAACCAACCACTTGAGAGACTGTGGCTTTGCACTCCCCAGGACCAAGCAGTGGGCAACCCACCCACTTGAGAGACTGTGGCTTTAAACTCCCCTGGACCAAGCAGTGGGCAACCCACCCACTTGAGAGACTTGAGAGACTGTGGCTTTGCACTGGCACTCCATGCCCACTGCTGTATGCTGGGGAGTGCAAAGCCACAGTGTCTCAAGCCTTTACAGTGGGTGGTTTGCCAATTGCTGCATCCTGGGGAGTACAAAGCCACAGTCTCTCAAGTATTTACAGTGGATGGTTTGCCCACTGACTTATCCTGGGGAGTGCAAAGCCACAGTCTCTCTAGTCTCTCCAGTGGGTGGTGTTCCCACTGCTTTATCCTGGGGAGTGCAAAGCCACATTCTCTCAAGTCTTTACAGTGGGTGGTTTGCCCACTGCTGCATCCTGGGGAGTGCAAAGCCACAGTCTCTCAGGTGGATGCCTTTCTCCATTGGTTCTGGAGGGGGCTTTGTGCCCAGAGTGCTTCATCCTGCCAAGGACAGAGGTAGTGGATGTGATTCTCCACTGGTTCTGGAGGGGGCTTTGTGCCCAGAGTGCTTCATCCTGTCAAGGACAGAGGTAGTGGATGTGATTCTCCTCTGGTTCTTGAGGGGGCTTTGGGCCCAGAGTGCGTCATCCTGCCAAGGACAGAGGTAGGGGATGTGATTCTCCACTGGTTCTGGAGGGGGCTTTGTGCCCAGAGTGCTTCATCCTGCCAAGGACAGAGGTAGTGGATGTGATGCTCCACTGGTTCTGGAGGGGGCTTTGTGCCCAGAGTGCTTCATCCTGCCAAGGACTGAGGTAGTGGATGCCTTTCTCCACAGAAAGTTGTGCATCATGGAAGCTGCCCAGGCTCCTGGAACTGACCACCAGCCTCAGACGACTGACCACTGGGGATGGCAGCCATGTCTGCGGTGGTGCCACAGGCTCAGGATATTGCGGGCCGCTGGCGGTACTTGCAGCGGGGTCATTCGCAGCAGTGCTGTGACGGCCTCTGTGGCATCGGTGCTGGCAATGGGCTCTGTGGCGGCGGTGCTGGTGGCGGCCTCTGTGGCATCGGTGCTGGCGGCAGCCTCTGTGGCGGCGGTGCTTGCAGTGGTCTCTGTGGGGGCGGTGCTTGCAGCGGCCTCTGAGGCATCAGTGCTGGCGGGGGCTCTGTGGTATTGGGGCTGGTGGCGGGCTCAGTGACTGCAGTGCTGGTGGCGGGCTCAGTGACTACGGTGCTGGTGGCGGGCTCAGTGACTGCGGTGCTGGTGGCGGCCTCAATGAAAGCGGTGCAGGTGGCGATGCAGGTGGTGGTGCAGGTGGCGGTGTTCTCCGCCGTACAGGTTAGCGTCGGCGTGGACTGAAGGTGTGACACTGGTCCAATTGTTGGTGTCACCATGCCCTCTCCTGACCTGCCCTTTAATTTTGGGCCTTCCCCACCTTGGATGGTGGCGTAGTTGTCTTGCCACCATCCCCTTTCGTTTTCCCTGAGCCCTTGGTGGCAGCTGTTTTCTGCTTCTCCCTCCGGGATGTGGGCTACCTTTTGACTTTAGCAGGTGGCGGAATGTCCTTTCCCTCGCTCCGTGGCACACTGGCAGCCCTGTTGGTTGGTGCACTCCAATAGCCCGCAGTTGCTGGCACCACTGTGCCTGGTGATGTGGTGGCTGAGGTGCTGGGTTGGGACCTGGAAAGCCTGGCCCTAGGGGAAGGACGGGGGGAGGTGTAGGAAAGAGGTAAATATTAGCCAGGAAAAGTTTTTTAGACACACTTGGATGGGTAGATGGAGGGGGTTAGGGAGTGGAGGAAGAAGTAGTGGTTGTAGGAGGTGTACGTTTGCTGAATTTGGGTGAAGGTGCATGGGCTGGAGGCTGTTGTGAGGTGGATGGCTGTTGGGTGGGTGTGTGCCTGCGTTTGTGTACTTTGGGAGGGGGGCTCACAGACACACTGGTAGAGGACACAGGGGATGTATGAATGGTAGTGGAGGTGGTGAGTGCATGTGAGCGGTGTGTGGTGATGGGCGTGCTGGTGATGGAGGTAGTGGCTGAAGATGTAGTGCATGCAGGTGTGAGTGGAGACGAGACAAGGAGGGAGGAGGACGATGTGGAGGAGGGGGACACAGTGGAGGCAGTGGATGTTGGTATGTGTGCATGAGTATGATGCTTGTGTGAGTGCCTGTGGTATGTGTGGTGCTTATGTTTGCCAGAGCCACCCTTGTGTGTTGAGGTGTGTGCATGCTGGTCTGATGGTGTGCTTGGCGTAGGCTGAGGTACAGGGGATTGGGTCTGGGTGGAGGAAGTTGGAGGGGGAGGCTGGACACAGGGACAATGGCTGCTATCAGGGCTGAGGCCAGAGCCTGAAATGCTCTCTGTTGGGCTGCCTGGCCAGAGTGAATGCCCTCCAGGTATGCATTTGTTTGTTGCAAATGCCTCTCAACACCCTGGAAGGCATTCACAATGGTAGATTGCCCAACAGTGAGGGATCCCAGGAGGTCAATAGCCTCCTCACTGAGGGCAGCAGGGCTGACTGGGGCAGGGCCTGAGGTGCCTGGGGTGAAGGAGATGCCCACCCTCCTGGGTGAGCGCCCAAGGGACACATGCTGAGGGGCTTCTGGGAGGGCGGTGCTGGTGGGGGGGTGCCTGCTGTACCTGTTGATGGGGGGGGCACAGAGGGGCCCGCCACAGCAAGGGAGGTCCCATCAGAGGAGGAGTCGCTGTCGCTGGTCTCTGCTCCTGTCCCCGCTGTGGAGCTCCCCTCGCCCTCCGTCCCACTGGTGGCCTCAGACTCTGTTGTCTCGCCCTCCAGGGCCAAGTGGGATGCAGCTCCCTCCTGCTCCGGTGCCAATGCTCCTCAGCCTGATGATGCTATTGCACACAAGAACAGGGAGACCACAAAAAGGGGGAGGGAAGACAGATGAAGGACATGCTCAGTGTATGAAATACCACTACAGTTGGCGGACACAACAGACACAGCAGCCCTCTGCACTAAGCCATGCACTTAGAGTTCCCATATTAATCACAGGGCCATGGGGTACAAGGCCTATGTCTGATTGCTGCAAACATGGAAGTCACAGGAGCCTGAATAGGTGTAGATGGCTCTTACCACTGGTGGGGTTGGGGTGCCACATAGCCTGCCTCACTAAGGGACCTTGCCTACAAAACTTGCCCTGGCCTAGGGGAACCCACTGCCAACCTCCCCCACCCAGACACCTCGTAATGAGCGCAGAGTCAGATGGATGTGACTGTACTCACCCCCTTGTGGCTGCTGTGATGCCCTCAAGCGCCCATCCAACTCCGGATACGCCACCGCCAAGATCCAGAACATCAGTGGGGTCATGGTGCGACGGGTACCCCTCCCACGTTGGGAGGCCATCCCTAGCTGGGCCTCCACCGTCTTCCTGCTCCAGCGGCGAATGTCCTCCCATCTTTTCCGGCAGTGGAAGCTCCGTCTGTGGTGGACCCCCAGGGTCCAGACATCCTTGGCGATGGCACGCCAAATATCCTTCTTCCGGTGGGCGCTGACCTAGAGGAATAGTTCAGGGGAAAAGGAAAATCTTTAACCATCCGGACCGTCACAGTCATTGACCCACGTTCCCACCTTGCCCTGATGCACATACACTCACCGTCCGCTCATGCAGGGCTCAGTCCCCCCCCCATCTTCCATCCACACCACTCCAAACAGGCATTGCCCATACAGCATGCTCACAGTGTACTCAGCTGTTTGTCTGGAGGACCGTAGAGTAGCGTGTACTGGGGGAGGGCCCCATCCACTAACTTCTCCAACTCCTCCAAAGTGAAGGCAGGGGCCCTTTCCCCAGAAACATGAGCCATCGTTGCTTCCAGACCAAGGTCACAGCAGCCTTTGCAGTGTAGGTCCTCTCCTGTCGAAGGGCAGGTATCAAGTGAGTGAACAGACAGAAAATGGCGGTCACGTCCGCAGCGGTACATACCGTCACCAACGGTGTACATCGTCATTGGCTCCTGAGACCCATAGGGTCCAATGTTAACCAATGCAGAATTGCGCTGCGGTCTTCGACCGCCCACCGTGACGGTGAACAACGCCAGCGGACTTACCTCATATCCCCTTGTCCCACCTTACAGGTCAGGCAGCCGCCATTTCAGGGGGCCACATGGCATTAATTTTAAATGCGTCACACCTATGCCTTGCATACACACAGTGACAGGCACATTGCGGATTGACAAATGTGTGCAATAAATATTTTTTAATACCTCATTGTTGGCTGACTTTCTGCTTGCTGTTCTCGTCCATAGGGTACGTCCGCTGGGCAGGTGAGTAGATGGCGGCATACTCCGGTGTACAGACCTCTGGTGGACCTGTCGACAATGGAAGAGAGGCACGTTATAGTCACCTACAGACTTGATCGTGCAACAATCCATGAACTGTGTGCCCAGTTGGAGCCAGACCTGATGTCAGCACTCCGCCATCCCACACGGATCCCCCTCTAGTGCAGGTCCTGTCAGTACTCCATTTCCTGGCAAGTGGGTCTTTTCAAACTACAGTGGCCATTGCATCAGGGATGTCCCAGCCTATGTTCTCAAACGCGTTGTCCAGAGTGTTATCTGCCCTGCTGAAACACATGTGCAGCTACATCGTTTTCCCTCAGGTGGAGGATTTCCCTACAGTGAAAGGTGACTTCTATGCCCTGGGACATATCCCCAACATCATAGGTGCCATTGATGGGACACATGTGGCCTTGGTACCCCCCCGCAGGAGTGAACAGGTGTACAGAAACCGGGAGAGCTTCCATTTAATGAATGTGCAGATGGTGTGTTTGGCTGACCAGCACATCTCCCATGTGAATGCCAAGTTTCCTGGCTCAGTGCATGACGCTTACATTCTGAGGAATAGCAGCATCCCTTATGTGATGGGGCAACTCCAGAGTCACTGTGGGGGTCATTCTGACCTCGGCGGTAAAAGGCGCTTACCGCCGGTCAGAAGACCGCCATAACACCGCCGCGGTCGCAGTAAACCGCCACGGTCATTCTGACCCGCAACTGGCAAACCGCCAAAAACCCGACATCAACAAAAGTCTGCCACACCAAAGGTCAGCGGGAAACTGGCGATGACCAAACCTCCACCGTCACGCCAACAGAAATACGCCCATGCCATTACGACCCACAAATCCCTGCAGCGGTCTTTCAACCGCGGTATTCCATTGGCGGTACACACCGCCGCGCTCAAAATACACACACCTTTACAAAACACAGCCACGTTGGACAAATCAAAATACACACACCTGATACACATACACACACCACTCCCACACACCCAATTAAATATAAAACACACACCCACATCACCCACAAACCCTTATGACCACAATTGCGACTGAAGGACAGAGAGAGACAGCACAGCATAGAGTAGACCATCACACAGAGGCAAATCACAACATCACCCACTCAATTTCCACACACAAAACACCATACACCACCACACTCACCACACTCTACAACACATACACCACCCCTCACCTCATCCACACCACCCCATGGCACTCAGGGTCATGGTGGAGGAAATAGTTTGTGTAGAGCCCCAGCTCTTCGGGGCACAGGTGCAGCACACCACCATTGCCAGGAAGATGGAGCTATGGCAAAGAATAGTGGACAGGGTCAACGCTGTGGGACAGCATCCACACAATCAGGACGACATCAGGAAGCGGTGGAACGACCTACGGGGGAAGGTGCGTTCCATGGTATCAAGGCACAACATCGCGGTGCAGAAGACTGGCGGCGGACCCCCACCTACTCCCCCAGAATTCACAGCATGGGAGGAGGAAGTCTTGCACATCCTGCATCCTGAGGGCCTCGCAGGAGTAGGCGGAGGAATGGACTCTGGTAAGTCAAATCTCCACTACTTCATTCCCCCCACCCCACCTGCATGCCAAATCATGCCCCCACCCTCACCCCCACCCCCATCACACCAACTCCTTGCAATTGGCTCACCATCACAACCCACCCATCCCAAAACCTAGCGCTGCATGCGTCCCCAAAGCATGGACACCCATCACCAAAGCATGCCCACTGCACACACCCATCACCCCCACAAGCCACCGTCACAAAAGCCCCCACAAGGGAATGCCAGCACTGGGGTACACGGCCAACCACCCATGACACGAAATGCCACACACAGAGGCAATAACCATACTCTTATACCCCTGCAGGACCCGAACGCCACCACACCGCCACGGAGGGTCCAGAGATGTCCATCCCACCCGCAGAAGAGGCCCCCAGTGATGACAGCAGCGCTGTCTCACTGGACCCAGATGACCAGCCCGGCCCATCGGGGACCTCGGGACAGTCGGTTCCCCACAGACAGCCACAGACTACACCAGACCTAACCCCCTCTGGGAACACCAGCACAGCTCCCACCCAGCGGGCCCATGCCTCTGTCTCCAGGACACGTCAATCAGTGGTGTGTCCACCACTACAGGGCACCCAGGTTGACCCACCACCCCAACAACAGGGACCTGGGGGCAGTGGTAGTGGGCACACCGTCCAGAGGACAGAGGCCCAGGGAAACAGGGGAACTGCTGTGCGACAGGGGGGGACAGGCCCAGGGAACCGACTCTCTAAGAGGCCCTCTACTCCTTCATGAGAGCATACCACCACTCACAGGAGACTATGGCTACGGTACTGGCCAGGTTCCAGGAGATCCAGGTACTGCAGGAGGAACAGTACATGGGGTTCAGAGAGGAACTGAGTAACATTAGTTCCGCAATGGGGACCATCGTCGTGGCCTTTAACCAGATAGTCACCACATTGCGGGACCATGTGGCACCAAAAGGGTCCCTGTCACTAGCATGGACCAGGAACAGCCTACCACCTCCGCCGGCGCTAGTGGACAGGAGGCCCCCACACAACGACAGGCCACCAGAACCCCACCTCCTGCAGAAGAAGAACCACCCCGCAAGCGGTCCCTGAGATCTCACAAGAAGACAGAGTAGGATGCCAAGACCCCCGCCAGCAAAGGATACCCCCTGATGTCATCCCACTGTCCCACATTGTCACCCTGTCCAACCTTGAAATGCCCCTGCTCCATCCTTCCACAGGCATATGGACAATGCACCTGTGAGACTGAAAACTGGACTCTGCCATGGACATTACTCCACCATCCCCCATCACCGTTTTACAATCATGTTCCTAAATTTAGCACTTTAATAAAATCACTTATTGCACTCAAAAAATCTGGAGTCTGCTTGTATTTTGAACAAATGTATTAGACATAACGGTGCAAAAATGTTCAGTTACATTGTGATGACAACATACCACTGTCACACTTCTGTAGTCCATGGACAAGCAAAGCAGAGGTCACGCAGTGGGGCCCACAGCTCTGAAAACGGAAGGGAAAGTCACAACTCAGTTAACAGGAACTGGGGGGGAACTCAGACAGTAGAGAGGCAGGAGACTTTAAGTAAATGTAAAATGGCGGGGTTGATTCGTACCTGTGTGCTACTGAAAATACTGTTGTATCACTGTGTCGCTGTTGTCTGTGTCGTCCCCATCGTCTTCCTCCTCTTCACTCTCCACAGGCTCCACAGCTGCTACAACACCACCATCTGGACCATCCTCCTGCAGGAAAGGCACCTGGCGTCGCAAAGCCAGGTTGTGAAGCATACAGCAGGCCACTATGATCTGGCACACCTTCTTTGGTGAGTACATTAGGGATCCACCTGTCATATGCAGGCACCTAAACCTGGCCTTCAGGAGGCCGAAGGTTCTTTCTATAATCCTCCTAGTTCGCCCATGGGCCTCATTGTACCGTTCCTCTGCCCTTGTCCTGGGATTCCTCACTGGGGTCAGTAGCCACGACAGGTTGGGGTAACCAGAGTCACCAATTAGCCACACACGGTTTTACATGGGAGATGTACTGGTCAGCCAAACAGACCACCTGGACATTCATCGAATGATAACTTTTTCTGTTCCTGTACACCTGCTCACTTTCACTGGGGGGGAACCAAAGCCACATGAGTCCCATCAATAGCACCAGTGATGTTGGGGATATGTCCAAGGGCATAGAAATCACCCTTCACTGTAGCCAAATCGCCCACCTCAGGGAAAACAATGTAGCTCCGCATGTATTTCATCAGGGCAGACAACACTCTGGACAAAACCTTAGAAAACATAGGCTGAGACATCCCTGATGATATGGCCACTGTTGTTTGGAATGATCCACTTGCCAAAAAATGGAGTACTGACAGAACCTGCACCAAAGGGGGAATCCCTTTGGGTTGGCGAATGCGGGACATCAGGTCTGGCTCCAGCTGGGCACACAGTTCCTGTATAGTGGCTCGGTCAAGTCTGTATGTCAATATGACATGTCTTTCTTCCATTGTCGACAGGTCCACCAGCGGTCTGTACACGGGAGGATTCCTCCATCTCCTAGCAAGTCCCAGCGGACGGTGCCTAGGAAGGACAACATGGAGCCCAGAGTCAAGCAACCCACAGGTATGTAACCACAGCTTGCACAGTACACGATTCGCTATGCATTGAATAGCTTGTATGATTGGCAATGCAAGGCCTAGGCCTGTGTGACACAGTAGAAATTAAGCCATGTGGGCCCTTGAAATGGCGGCTGCCTGACCTGTGAAGTGTGACAATGGGATGTGAGGTCAATGCGCTGGCGTGGCACACCATGGCGGTAGGCGGTCGAAAACCGCGGCGCAAAGCAGCATTGGTTAACATTGAACCCTATGGGTCTCATGAGCCAATGACGATGTGCACCGGCGGTCGCGGTACGCACCGCCGCGGTATGCACCGCCGCGGGCGTGACCGCCATTTTCTATCTGCTTAATCACTCGAGACCTGATCATCCACAGGAGAGGACCTATACTGCAAGTGCTGCTGTGACCTCGGTCTGGAAGAGACAATGGCTCCGCTGGGCCCTTCCTGTCAAGCACCGCTCCGCTGGGCACCGCCGACTCTGAACTGCTCCGCTGGGCCCTTCCTGTCAAGCACCGCTCCGATGGGCACCACCGTCTCTGAACTGCTCCGCTGGGCCCTTCCTGTCAAGCACCGCTCCGCTGGGCCCTTCATCTTAAGCACCGCTGGCCCATTGGCAGGGCCGGATCTGTGTCGGGCAGTGCTTCACGAAGCACTCTGGCCAACATGCCTCCTCCATAACCAGTGGAGTCTGTAATCCACCTGATGGACTGTGGCTTTGCACTTCCCAGGATGTGACAGTGGTCAACCCAACCACTGTAGAGACTTGAGAGACTGTGGCTTTGCACTCCCCAGGATGGTACAGTGGGCAATCCACCCACTGTAGAGACTTGAGAGACTGTGGCTTTGCACTCCCCAGGATGGTACAGTGGGCAATCCACCCACTGTAGAGACTTGAGAGACTGTGGCTTTGCACTCCCCAGGATGGTACAGTGGGCATGGAGGCCCCTTGTGGATCTGGCATCGTGGACTCATGTGGCTGAGGTGCCCCCCCTTCCCTTCCCCCTGAGGTGCCTGTAGTTTTATTATCTGATGCCCCAGCAGTGTTCTCTCCAATGGAATCGGGTCTCGTGTGTGGGCTTTGCCCATGTGTTTATGCACATTGGCCCACGGACAATGGAAAGAAAGCCAATATGTGCCGGACTTTTGGCCTATGTATATATTGTTCATATGGTAATATTTTTTATTTAGATATTTCAAATTTCCCTTAACTTCAAATATGCTATAATATACTTCAATTTTAATGATCAATTTATTTTGTCTTTGCATTATTCCGGGGGGTGTCACTCTGACTTGTTGCTCTGCATTGGTGTGTAGGGATTTGGGGGGGGGGGGTCGCGTATGTGTGTGCCCGTAATCTTTTCTCCTCCCCCCTCCGCTGTGTCATAGGTGCAGTACTCACCGTTGTCGTCTGCGCCGGCGTTCGTGCTCCTGGTAGAGGAGCAGGTAGACAATAGCTGGTAGGATGTTTAATTCGGGTTCCATGCTGTCCAGATTCCTCGTGGAGTGTATAGAGGTGAGCGTTTTCCTGTTCGTAGTCTGTTTCCGCTGTGTTTTTATCGGCGGGGCTCCCGCCCCGGAAAAGGTGGCGGATTGGTGGGTCGTGATAGTGTGGGCGGTACATTGTCTGCCGCCTGTCTGTTGGCGGTGACCGCCGCGCTGTTTGTTTGTCCCGCCGTGGCGGTCGGAGTGATAAAGTGGCGGGCTGTGTTGGCGGTTCCCGCCAGGGTCAGAATTCCATTTTTTTAACCGCCTGCCTGTTGGCGGGTTGGCCGCCGCTTTAACACCGACCGCCAGGGTTGGAATGAGGGCCTATGTGTGGCTAATAGGCGAGGACAAGGACCCTATACCCTGTGGATAGTTTTCTGGGTCTGGGGTTGTCCCTAAGGGTTAGTGCGTGTCTAACAGTTGTCCCTCGACATTTGCAGGTGAGTCTGGGTACCCCAACCTGTCATGGCTACGGACCCCAGTGAGAAATCCCAGGACAAGGGCAGAGGAACGCTGCGAAGAGGCACATGGGTGAACTAGGAGAGTGATTGAAAGGACCTTCGGCCTCCTGAGGGCCAGGTTCCGGTGCCTCCATATGACAGGTGGTTCTCTCTACTACTCACCAAAGAAGGTGTGCCAGATCATCGTGGCCTGCTCTATGCTACACAACCTGGCTTTGCGACAACAGGTGTCTTTTCTGCAGGAGGATGATCCAGAAGGAGGTCTTGTGGCAGCTGTGGAGCCTGTGGACAGTGAAGAAGAGGAGGCAGAAGAAGAGGATATCGACAACAGAAACAACGTTATCCAGCAATACTTCCAGTGAGACACAGGAAAGAAGATGTCACTGCCTCACACATCTCATACAATTGTTAGACCTATCATATGTCTGTCCCTTTCACCCAGTGTATGGACCCTGACTTGTCACTTTGCCTTTCCATTCACAGATGTGGGTCCCACTGTGTGACCTCTGCTATATTACATCATGGACTAGAGATGTGTTACATCAGTATGTTGACAATACAATCGACATTGCTATTTTCCAGAGTTATTGCAAATACACATTTGTGAAATCACAGTCTGACTACAGATTGTTTTGTGATTCAAGGGTGTTTATTTCAGTGCAAATTAGTGGAGGGGGTTGTAAAATGGGGAGGGGTGATGGTGGAAGATTGTCCATGCCAGAGTCAAGTCTATTTGTTTCACAGGTGCATTGTCCAAAGGGGCATAGGAAGTGGAGCTAGGGCAGTTGATGGATGGACAGGGTGACGAAGTGGGACAGAAGGATGACATTCAGGGGGGTCTCATTTCCTGGCGGGGGTCTTGGCATTGTTCTCTGTCTTTGTCCTGGATCTCAGGGACCGTTTGCGGGGAGGGTCTCCATTTGCAGGGGGTGGGGTGCTGGTGTCGTGGTCCTGTGGCGGTGCCTCCTGTCCACTAGCGCCGGCAGAGGTGGTGGGCTGTTCATCATCCAGGCTAGTGTCAGGGGCCCCTTGTTGTGCCACAGTGTCCCTCCTGGTGTTCACAAGGTCCTTCAGTACCCCTACAATGGTGACCAAGGTGGTGTTGATGGACTTGAGTTCCTCCCTCATCCCCAGATACTGTTCCTCCTGAAGCCGCTGGGTCTCCTGATACTTGGCCAGTACCGTTGCCATTGTCTCTTGGGAATGATGGTACGCTCGCATGATGTTGGAGAGGGCCTTGTGGAGAGTGGGTTCTCTGGGCCTGTCCTCCCCCTGTCGCACAGCAGTCCTTCTAGTTCCCCTGTTTTCCTGTTGCTCTGTCCCTTGAACCGTGTGCCCACCGCCACTGCCCCCAGGTCCCTGATTTTCTTGGGGTGGTGGGTTTGCCTGGGTTCTCTGTAGTGGTGGACACACTGCTGCTTGACGTGTCCTGGGGACAGAGGGATGGGCCCGCTGGGTGGGTGGTGTGCTGATGTTTCCTGAGAGGGAGGCTCTGTGGTGGCATGTGCTAGTGTCAGGGGAACCTACTGTCCCAGGGTCCCAGATGGGCCGGGCTGGTCATCTTGATCCAGTTAGACAGAGCTGCTGGCATCACTGTGGACCTCTTCTGTGAAGGGAGTGAACATGTCTGGAACCTCCTGTCTGGTGACTTTGGGTAGGGGTCCTGCAGGGGTGTAAAGGCATGATTATTGCATCTGTGTGTGCCATTGTGTGCAAAGGGTCGGTGACCCTGTACTCCAGTGCTTGCATTCTTGTCTAGGACCTTGTGTGATAATTGGTTTGTGGTCTGTGTGGGTATCTGTAGTGTCCATGCTTTGGTGTTGCATGCAGGGCTTGGTGTTGGGATGGGTGGGTTGTGATAGAGGGACATTTGTGAGGTGTTGGAGTGATGGGGGTGAGGGTGAGGGTGGGGTATGTGATAGCATGCAGGTAGGGTGTGGGATGTAATAGTAAAGCTTTCTGCAATCTGGTGTCTTGAGACCACAGAACACACCTTCCCCCGTAGGTCGTTCCACCTCTTCCTGATTTCATCCCGTGTTCTTGGATGCTATCCCACTGCTTTGACCCTGTCTACGATTCTGTACCATAGCTCCATCTTCCTAGCTATGGAGGTGTACTGCACCTGTGATCCGAATAGCTGTGGCTCAACCCGGATGATTTCCTCCACCATGACCCTGAGCTCCTCCTCAGAGAACCTGGGGTGTCTTTGCGGTGCCATGTGGTGGTGTGGGTGATGTGTGAGGTGGAGTCGGTTATGATGTGTGAGGGGATGTGTTTGTGTGTGTTGTCTGAGGTGCGTGAATGTTGTGTGAGTGATGGTGTTGTGTGCCTGTGGATGCTAGTGTTGTCTCAGGTGGTGTGTCTTTCTGGCCTTCTTTTGGAATTGTTGGTAGTAGGGGCTTGTGGGTGATGTGGGTGTGTGTTTTATATTGGGTTGGGTGTGTGGGAGTTGTGTGTATATGTGTATCAGGTGTGTGTATTTCGAATTGTCCAATGTGGTTCTGTTTTGTAAATGTGTGTGTATTTTGAGCGCAGCGGTATGTACCGCCAATGCTTTACCGCGGTTGAAAGTCTGCCGCGTGGATTCGTGGGTCGTGATAGTGTGGGCTTATTCCTGTTGGCGTGAGGGTGTCAGTTTTGTTATCGCCAGTTTATCACTGACCTTTGGTGTGGCGGACTTGTGTGGGTGTCTGGATTTTGGCGGATTCCGGGGTGTGGGTCGTAATAGCTGTAGCGGTATTCCGCCACTGCAGTGGTGTGTTGGCGGTCTTCTGCACAGCGGTAAGCGGGATTTACCGCCAATGTTTTAATGAGGGCCAAAGAGTCTTTAAGTAGTTTCAAGCACACGCTAACACTGTTAGTGTGAAAAAGTACCTTGGGTGCGTCAAAAATAACCCTGCACGGGCGAGTGTGCGTCAAAAAGGGCTTGCGATGTGTTGATTCTATTCACGAGTGGGACCTTGCGTCGTTTCTTCTTTCGTCGGGTCAGGGCGCGTCGTTTCTTCTCTCCGCAGGAGAACGATGCGTCGATCCGTTCAGCACTCTCGGGTCCGGGCAGGCCTTGCGTTGTTTTTACACGTCCAGTGGTACTTGAGCCGGAAATCCAGCCGCATGATGATCGAAAACCCCGCAGCGCGGGTGGTGATCTCCCGGCCTCCGTCAGCGATGCTGCACGTTGTTTCTCCTGCTCCGTGCATCGATTCTTCGGTTGCATTTCCTGCGAGCATCGATTCTCAGCTGCGGAGCCGGCGGCACGTTGTTTCCTCAGCCGCAGATCGGAGTTGCGTCAATCTTTTTCCTGCACGGTGCTCTGTGCTTGGATTTCCTTGTCTTTATGCTGTCAGCTCCTCCTTTCAGGGTCCCAGGAACTGGATGGGCACCACAGGGCAGAGTAGGATCTCTCCAGAGACTCCAGGTGCTGGCAGAGATAAGTCTTTGCTGTCCCTGAGACTTCAAACAACAGGAGACAAGCTCTAAATCAAGCCCTTGGAGATTTCTTCTCAAGATGGAAGGCACACAAAGTCCAGTCTTTGCCCTCTTACTCTGGCAGAAGCAGCAACTGAAGGATAGCTCCAAAAAGCACAGTTACAGGCAGGGAAGCTCTTCTTCCTCAGCTCTTCAGCTCTTCTCCAGACAGAGGTTCCTCTTGTTTCCAGAAGGGTTTCTAAAGTCTTTGGTTTTGGGTGCCCTTCTTATACCCAATTTCTCCTTTGACGTATGCCTACTTCAAAGTAAAGTCTCTTTGGAATGTGAAATCCTGCCTTGCCCAGGCCAGGCCCCAGACACTCACCAGGGGGTCGGAGACTACATTGTGTGAGGACAGGCACAGCCCTTTCAGGTGCAAGTGACCACTCCTCCCCTCCCTCCTAGCACAGATGGCTCATCAGGAAATGCATACTACACCCCATCTCCCTTTGTGTCACTGTCTAGTGTGAGGTGCAACCAGCCCAACTGTCAAACTGATCCAGACAGGGAATCTACAAACAGACAGAGTCACAGAAATGGTATAAGCAAGAAAATGCTTACTTTCTAAAAGTGGCATTTTCAAACACACAATCTTAAAATCAACTTTACTAAAAGATGTATTTTTAAATTGTGAGCTCAGAGCCTCCAAACTCTATATGTTCATCCGCTCCCAAAGGGAATCTACACTTTAATCAGATTTAAAGGTAGCCCCCATGTTAACCTATGAGAGGGACAGGCCTTGCAACAGTGAAAAATGAATTTAGCAATATTTCACTGTCAGGACATTTAACACACATTACTATATGTCCTACCTTAACCATACACTGCACCCTGCCCTTGGGGCTACTTAGGGCCTATCTTAGGGGTGTCTGACATGTAAGAAAAGGGAAGGTTTAGGCCTGGCAAGTGGGTACACTTGCCAAGTCGTATTTACTGTTAAATCTGCACTCACAGACACTGCAGTGACAGGTCTGAGGCATGATTACAGAGCTACGTATGTGGGTTGCACAACTATTGCTGCAGGCCCACAAGTAGCATTTGCTTTACAGGCCCTGGCACCTCTAGTGCACTTTACTAGGGACTTACTAGTAAAGCAAATATGCCAATCATGAATAAACCAATCAACAATACAATTTACACAGAGCGCACATGCACTTTAGCACTGGTTAGCAGTGGTAAAGTGCTCAGAGTTCAAAAACCAAACAGCAACAGCAGAAAAAATAGGAGGCAGGAGGAAAAAGATTGGGGGTGACCGTGCATAGGCATAAAAGTCCAACACTTGGTGAGTGGGTGCATGAGAGTCTGAGTGGGTCTTTTAGTGGGTGTATAACTCTCAGTGGGTCTGTGAGTGGGTGCAAGAGTGTCTGACTGGGACTGTGAGTGGGTATCTCAGTGTGTGACTGGATCTGTGAGTGGGTATCTGAGTGTCTTACTGGAACTATGAGTGTGTGTGAGTGTTTTACAGGGTGTGTGGGTACCTGAGTGGGTCTCTAAGTGGGTGTCTGAGTGTCACTTGGCCTGTGAGTTGCTGCTTGAGGTTCTGAGTGGGTCTGTGAGTGGGTGCATAAGAGTCTGAGTTGGTATGTGAGTGGGGGTATACATGTTAGTGGGTCTATGAGTAAATGCATGAGTGTGTCACTGGGTCTGTGAGTGGGTATCTGAGTGTCTGAGTGAGTCTGTAAGTGTGTGCGAGTGTCTTACTGGGTCTGTGAGTGGGTATCTGAGTGTGTTACTGGGTCTGTGAGCGGGTATCTGAGTGTCTTTGTGGGGGTGTGAGTGAGTATCTGAGAAGGACTGTGAGTGGGTGTGAAAGTTTCTGAGTGGATCTGTGAGTGGCTTGAGGATCTGATTGGTCTGTGAGTGGGTACTCAAGAGTCTGAGTAGGTCTGCAAGTGGGTGTATAACTCTCAGTGGGACTGTGAGTGAGTGCATGAGTGTGTGACTGGGTCTGTGAGTGGGTACATGAGTGTCTGAGTGGGTCTGTGAGTGTGTGTGTGAGTGGGTTTGTGAGAGGTTGAGTGAGTGTCCGAGTGGGTCTGGCAGTGTGTGTAACAGTGAGTATTTGACTAGATAAATTTTTTCTTAATCGCCAGATTTCACGACGTTGTCACAACGTTACACTGGGGGGCCAAGCTGAGCAACACAACAGAGTTGTGACTCCATGATTGTAAAAAAAAACAAGCATTTGTAGTGCAATAGGTGTCGCATTTGTGAGACTTTGACGTATTGGCGTTGTAAATGACAGTGTCTTTTACCCATGTGTTTTGGTTTGGAGTGGATATATGTGATGTGGAGTGGAATTATGTGGGTTGCATTGGAATAAAAACACTCCCAACACTCAGTTCTTTTCTTTGCCAGCGCAGTGTCATATCACCGTGCCTCAAACACAGTAATGCTCTGTACCTCTCATGAGCGCCCCCACAAAATATTGGGTGGCCTCCATGATTGATTAATAATTCCCCATAGAATGAATGTGACCCTAAATCTTCCCAAATGAATTTCACTGAAAGGCTCCAGTTAACACAAATTTCACCTAAGTTAATAGAAATGCACAGAATGATAAATATTTTTTGATTTTGACTGGTGCTAATAAATATATGGCACTCCAGTACCTTCGGGTCGAGTTTGTGCTATATAAAACTATAAAATAAAAATGGTAGATGCACTTCTCCTTCATGATTTACCATTCATTTTGTAAGGGACAGCATTGGGGCACATCAAAGTTTGGGAGAATTTTGTGAGGTCATAGCCTGCAAAATGTGGATCACAACATGCACACATGGGCCAAACAGCACCCAAGTCTTCTTACTGATCAGTTTAAATCGACTCATGGTGTTGTTGGAGACCCTAAAGTCCCATCAGCCTTTGCACTTCTTCTTCCTTAACACAAAGGGCTGCAGCCGTGGAGTCTTGTGCCGCACAAAACCGAAGGCCACAAGTGTGAGCACGGCAGCTATGCTTGTTATCTCAGAACATACCACTGATGTAAAATTGGGAAAATAAAAAAACGTTTGCACGCTGTACAAGATTCAGTCATTATAATACATGCCCAGAGAGCAGTAGTAGAGAAGAGAGGATAAAAGGTACATTTTGTTTAATTAATGCGAGAATTATTTCAGAAAAGTTGCTATTGCTATTTCAGTTCTTAGATGCTATCATAAATCGCATATGATAAAAGGTCCTATCATTCTAAAATGGTCACTGTATTTCACCAAAAGATTTTACTTTTGTGCCGGGACCTTTGAAAAGCAGTCAGTCTTTTGTTTTCTGCAGTAAACTATGCTCCAGCTTGCGTCGTCTTCACATCAGAAAGGCCTAAGAGAGAAGCCAGCAAGAGGCTGTCTGCCAGATGCACACCCCTCTTCGCTTTAGATGTCGAAGCAGTGGTAGTTGAAAGCAGACACCCAGGCAACTTTACAAATATAACGATGGGCGGGAGGTGTAGGGGGACTGCACCGTACTGGGACATTAACTAAATTGCGGCAGGAACACGAAACGCAGCGACGGGAGGTGGTGGGGGACGGCACCGCGAGCAGAGTCAAAAGAAACAAGCATTTGAACTGCAATAGGTTCGCTCGAGTTTCAGCCATTAGCGTTTTCTTGACACAAACGGAAAATAAAAAGTAAAACTGTTGACATAAGCAGCTGGTTCAAAGTGACGCCGTGAACTCACAGAGACAGACAAAAGGAACAAGCATTTGCAATGCAAGAACAGAAAATGCGCGAGAGAGAGTAAGGAGTGGAATAAACAAAGTCACACATGACTGCAGATGAAAATAAGTAATAGACTAGAGCCCTGCTAACAGAAACAGACTGGGGCCACTGAAGCATCTAGCACTCCAATCAAATGCTATTAGCCTAAGAAAAAAGTAATCCCTATGCACATGCTACATAGGCACAAGTGGGAGGGTACAAGTACTAGGGCCATGCTCCAGGGGAGTGTAAAACTGCGGAAAAGGTTTGGCAAAGAGCAAGGATTGACCACTAGCAAGCAAGGATTTTTTAAGGACACTGAAACAAACCAGTGAAAAAGCAGGGACCCCACAAAGTATAGAAGTATATACTAAAGTATATATGAGATCTCGAATGCTCGACCTAAAAAGGGGCTTTTAACCTTTATAAACTGATAATGGGCAGCTCACAGATCCATTCATTACCCCCACTGGGATCAGTGTACCTCTACCCTGACTCCTACTATTCATTTTGCACCGAAAAAAACATCCCCTGGGTCTGTTGCCAGCCGATAAAATGGTGACTGCAACTTTCTGAAAGCTTGCAGCCACCCAATCACAGTACTGCTTCTGGCACGCAGAGTTGTGATGCTCCGCATAAGAGTCATGACGGATCTGCGTCTCTATATATACAAATTTGTTTTCCATTTAATTACAAGAAAAACACTGAATGGATTCACATCAAATCACAAAAAAGTCGCTTTTTGGACCAGGACTTACCTTTGTGCCAAATGTTGATGCTATCGCTGTTCAAAATCCATATGGGAAAATGAATGGAAAAAAAGGGTTTTGGCCCCCCTCCTTTTTCTCAGCCCCCACGCCACTGATCACCCTGAAACTTTCTAGACAGCAGTTGACATAACTAGAAAATGTTTTGGGAAAATTTTGTGAAGATTCCTAAACTGGCACCAAAGATTTTTGTCAAGGCATGGATTCAGAGACATTTTTCTTAGGGTTTGCCGGACGGGTTACTCCACCCCCCGAATTACAATCTCCATAGCCTATAATGGAATTGTAATAAGGCGGACAGTATAGCTGTCACGTTTGTAACCCCATTCGCCCTATTTTAAATCAGGCCCCTAGTGTAGGCAACTTTAGCAACAACATTAAAGAGTAGCATTAGAAATGTTTTCATTACGTCTGCGATTTTAGTAGAATGGTAAACTGACAAACAGGTAATTCATTTGATGAAGACGTATGTATTGAATCCAAAAAGTTAGGAACAAAAATGTTTTGCTTGTGTTACATTTTTCACCAGCCTGGTCATAATACGGAAACACACTAAAAAGTGATCAAATGTAGTGTGTAGTCAATCATAGCACGGGTACATTTGGCTGGTGCGTAGATACTTTGTTTAAACAACTGGAGTTGATCGACAAAATAGCCCTGTTACTGTCCTGCAAAACTTTTTATAAATGTCAAGCATGAAGAAACTGACAGCAAAAAGAATTGCACCAAATTGAAATGAATATTGTTTTGCATAAATGTATGAAACTGTACGAAACAGGGTGTTATCTGGAAATGATTGATGATCAGAGGTTTTTATATTGTTTGTAAGGTGCCAGAGCTGTTCAATAAAAAAAAAAATGAAAAACAGATATCCAAGTCTAGTGAACAGTTATGTAAAGGATGACGCTCAGAAATGCAATCAAAGAACAAATTGGACATACTGATCTACCCCCATTACATTTGTGTGCAATTAAATTAAAATAGATTACATGTCACTCATGAATTATATTCTGTTCTTCTATAGCAATTAATTTAATTGGGCTCGATGAACAACTCAGAGGTTTCTCATCTCTACTGCCCAGAAGCAGCACTTTCAACACATATATCACTTCGTATTTTTTTATGTTCAATTTTGAAGCTTTTCCATTGATTAAACAGTTAGAAAGAGAAATGATTCAACAGCGGGCACCTTAAGATTTCTACCAGACAATGTAAAAAAAAAAACTTGCTGAAAACAGTATCTGGTCCAACTCATTATAGGATATGCTCATTAGGTTATCATGAATTACGTTAGAAAAACTGACATTCAGAAGGTACGCAGGCTGCCATGAGATAGATATCCGAAATATACCATCGATATCATTTGAATAGGAATAGCTACCAAAGAAATGCAAAATGTAAATGGTCTTATTATCGATAGAACTTTTTACATTATTTTTATTGCTTTGAACTTCATATCAAGCATTATTGTTTCCTCCAGTCCTCCACAATCTAATTCTATATCATAATAAAACCTTGTTTCATAGTGACAGTTTGAATTTACTTGTTTTTGTAATCAATGGGTACGGTTAAACCACCATTGCTGATAGTTCGGCTTGCTTTAATAGTTTGCTGGCTAATGGGATCCTTATGTTTACCTTAAACATCAACGGGAATAAATATATTTTGAACAAGAAAATAGACGGATTTTTATTTTTATTTTTATTTTTTTACTTTCTACGGAAAAAAAGTCCAAACGCCATTTAATTGTTTAAAAGTGAGAGTTAATTCCATTGATGTTTGACCAATACGTTCAACGTGCACAACATGGGCCACAATCAGTTCATATAAAGGTCTGGAACAATTTCTGTTATTGCTCAACTAAGAAGTAAACAACAACATTTTTATGTCACTGCTGATTTTTATTTAAAAAAACGCAAAGACTCCACAGCTTATTAAAATGAACCCATTATAATCTTAAAGGTCTACTATTTTATATAGCATGCCACTGCCAGTGAACTCCAATCCACGTACACACACATAAGAGCATCTTAATCATAAATCCCAATGTACAATATAAGAAAAACAAAAGAAAACGTTTTTTTTCTTTTTTAATTGAAATGGTGCCTCACATAAAACCGCCAAAGCAATCCAGTAATACAGCACTTCATAAATGACAGTTCACCACCTAAGCAATAAATAAGTTTTGGTTGTCGACTGAATGATCTCAGTCCGTCTGCTGATAGTGTCAGTATCCTGTGATGTTAATAAATTTGTCAGAGCGATTCTACACCCTAGTCTGTGCGAGGTGGGGTTATTGACATTTGAATTTTTAGAGGTTGGTCTCATTACTTTCAGCACTGTTTCCTTGCCCCCTACAACTCTGGCAAGCATTATGGGCCATATTTATACTTTTTGACGCAAAACTGCGCTAACGCAGTTTGCGCCAAAAAAATTAGCGCCGGCTAACGCCATTCTGAAGCGCCATGCAGGCACCGTATTTATTGAATGGCGTTAGCCGACCGGCGCTGCCTGGTGTGCGTGAAAAAAAAACACGTACACCAGGCAGCGCCGGCGTAGGGAAAAATGGCGTTTGGGCGTCCAAAAATGGGGCAAGTCAGGCTGAGGCAAAAAAATCGTCTTAACCCGATTTGCGCCATTTTGTTTTGGCGCCCAGACGCCATTAACATGACTCCTGTCTTAGCAAAGACAGGAGTCATGCCCCCTTGCCCACTGGCCATGCCCAGGGGACTTATGTCCCCTGGGCATGGTCATTGGGCATAGTGTCATGTAGGGGGGCACAAATCAGGCCCCCCTATGCCACAAAAAAAAAATATAAAAAAATACTTACCACAACTTACCTTTTCTTCCCTGGGATGGGTCCCTCCATCCTTGGGTGTCCTCCTGGGGTGGGCAAGGGTGGCAGGGGGTGTCCCTGGGGGCAGGGGAGGGCACCTCTGGGCTCATTCTGAGCCCACAGGTCCCTTAACGCCTGCCCTGACACAGGCGTTAAAAAGAGGCGCAAATGCGGGGTTTTTTGCCCCGCCCACTCCCGGGCGTCATTTTTGCCCGGGAGTATAAATACCACGCACATGCCTGGGAGTCATTTTTTAAGACGGGAACGCCTACCTTGCATCTCATTAAAGCAAGGAAGGTGTTCACGCCAAAAAATGACGCTAACTCCATGAACTTTGGCGCTAGACGCGTCTAACGCCAAAGTATAAATATGGAGTTAGTTTTGCGTCGAATTTGCGTTTAAAAAAACGACGCAAATTCGGCGCAAACGGAGTATAAATATGCCCCTATGTGTACCATGCTGTGTCTCAGAGATCTATTCTCTCTCTGTATTCTTTAAGGATCGATGTTGAGCCACTGGCTAAGCTAATCCACTGCCATCGATTCTAGTGCTACACCGTCAATGATGACAGCCGGGTCTTTCTAAAGTTACGAGGTGGAGTTTCATCACTACAGTTTTCAAGAGAGCCCCGGATATTGATGGAGAGTCAATAGTGGTGCATTCAATTGTGTTCTGCAGAATACTGGCCAGACAACAACAGTTCTTATTGCTTTCTAGTGCTGGCAATAAGCAAGTTGGACAGTGTTTAGAGCATATGTCAAAAAAGGACCAGTAGCCTGTATAACCTTTCCAGTCTCATAACTCGTGTTGCTGCAGACAATGTTTATGAGATATTGATGCATATCCTATTGGTCAATGAACAAACTGATATGAGCAAAATAGATATTGTTCTAAAAAAGGATGCAACTCAAACCTACATTAGATGGCATGCTTCATCACTGTGGTAACTCCTTTGCCAGCACCTTCAGGGCCCTAAGCTAGCTCACTCAGAGGTCTTGACGTTTTTTGTTAATGAGTTGGAATACTAGTCTCAATATTGGGTGCTAAAATCTCACTGGGATGGGCGTGCTCAAAGTCAATTTTATTGGTGCAATAAAAAAAGATTAAAACAACTTAAGGAATGGAAGAAATTAGGCTTTCAAATGACATCCTCCTTACAATCCTACTGAAGTCAACAAGTTTCAGCTCTGCATGGTGACTACTGCATCTTGTGGCTTTCATCAGCACCATAGACCTTGCCAATGTGTTAAATGTGGACTGCCTAGCCACATGCCCATGTACACCCTAACTACTTTGAGCATACAATTTCCAGTCTAAAGCACACACACACCACACATCATGTGAGAGACTATATGCAACTGTGGCATAAAAAGTAATTTACTTGCTTGGTAGAGGAGCACAGGTCACAATCCTGTGGATCTTGGGTGAAGCAGCATACCACAGAGGAAGAGGAACATGACCAGCAGGGAAGCAGTCTGCTTCCATGGAAGTGTGTGGGTTTTGCAAAGAGTCACAAATTGCAGAGCAAGTGGCTCCCGCACGTGCTGCTGGCTGCCTAGGTTTCAGAGAGAAGGGGCTATGGCTGCAGGAGTTCTCAGGTATCTGCAGTGTCAGTGAGAAAGAATTGCCCCAGATCATCTGAGTCCACAGCACCCATTGCTGTGGCATCAGGACATTTTTCAAGGTTTTAAATTGTCTGCTCTCTCCATTTCCTTTGTCCTGGATCACAGCAACTGAAAACACGTCCACCCCAAGTAAGTGCCACCAACACCTGAAGCTAGTGGGATCAGCAACCAGCTAAACCTGCTCACCCCCATACACCTTTGTTCTGAGGTGTGTTTGCGCAGTGTTGGGGTAGATACTGTTTTCTGCTACTGTCAGGGTTTGTTATGTGTTCTTTGCAAGTGTGGTGGCTCCATACTCAAGACCACCTCTCTTGTTGGTCCTCATATCTCCTTCCAGAGTGTTCTTTTTGTACATTTCCTTTGGTAGTTTTCTGCTCCCTTTCCAAATATGGCTTCCTAGCCTCCCTCTCCTACATTGACATTCTGCCTTGTTAGAGTGGCTTGCACCTTTTGTCTTGGAGTGATTGAAGACATTATCAGTGTGTAGAGGACAGTTGTCACTTTCCTTATGGGTATGACTCTCTTTTTAACAAAGGCCCTCATTACAACCTTGGCGGTCGGTGATAAAGTGGCGGTAATACCGCCAACAGGCTGGCGGTAACTACCGCCAAATTATGACCATGGCGCTGAGAACACAGATCTACAGCCACTTTACCACACCGACCGCCGGGGCGGAAACAACAGGCACCACAATGGTAGCCGCATATAGCCAGGAGGAAGTCAATGTTCCATCCACCATATTACAACAACATAATCCGCCACCTTTTCTGGGGCGGTACTAACGAAATCAAAAGCCTGTCAGAAACACTGCACATAAGTGAAATGACTCACCTTTGGAGACACAGGGAACAGCCACGCCACCATGGGGCCCGAGCTGCAGATCTTTCCAATTATCTTCTACGTCCTGATCCACCATGAACACCAAAAAGGGCGAAGACGACCATGGTGAGTACAGCTGCCTAGCACACAGGGGAGAGCGGGAGGTAAAAGAGAGTGACACACACACGCTCAACACACACCCACCCCCAATACCATATACACTGTACCCCTGATGAATAATGCAAGAACAAAAGGACTGTGATAAAGTGAGTGTAATAAGATCAACACATTAGAAAAATGAAAATGCTATGCAACTGATATATACATATGGACAATTCAAGGGACACTGCCCAGTCCTCATTGTGTGTGGGCCACAGGGCAACAGGCCAAAGTCCAAGGCCCTACTTGTTACCTGCAACAACATGGAGAGAACATTGCAGGGGCATCCTTTGGAAAATAGACAGGCATCTCATGGGTACGGGGGATAGGGGAGCACCTCAGCCAGCAGATGAAAGAAGACCACTGGTTCTGGAGGGGGCAACATGCCGTGCTTGATCCTGGGGAGGGCAAGGCCACAGTCTCTCAAGTGGGTGATTTGCCCACTGCTTCGTCATGGGGAGTGCAAGGCCACAGTCTCTCAAGTGGGTGACTTGCCCATTGCTTGGTCCTGGGGAGTGCAAGGCCACAGTTTCTCAAGTGGGTAACTTGCCCGCTGCTTGGTCCTGGAGAGTGCAAGGCCACAGTCTCTCAAGTGAGTGATTTTCCCACTGCTTGGTCCTTGGGAGTGCAAGGCCACAGTCTCTCAGGTGGGTATCTGACCCATTGGTTCTGGAGGGGGCATTGTGCCCTGTGATTTTCATCCTGGGGAGGTTGGCGTTGGTGGGTGTCTGACCCACTGCTTCTGGAGGGGGCATTGTGCCCTGTGCTTTTCATCCTGGGGAGGCTAGGGTCAGTGGGTGTCTTACCCACTGATTCTGGAAGGGGCATTCCGCCCTGTGCTCTTCATCCTGGGGAGTGCAAGGTCACACTCTTACAGGTGGGTGTCATACCCACTGGATTTGTAGGTGGCAGGCCGCACATCAGCCCATGGAGGCAGGACTACATACCGTCCACCGGCGGTGACAGCTCCTCCATGGTGGTGGGGGTGGTGCTGCTGGTGGTGGTGGGGGGAGGTTCCAGCCCATCCCCTGCAGCCTCCGATGGTTGCCCATTGGTGGTGGTGCTGCTGCTGGTGGATGTGGTGGGGGGAGGCTCCAGCCCATCCCCTGCAGCCTCGGATGGCTGTCCACTGGTGGTGGTGGTGCTGCCGCTGCTGCTGGTGGGGGGGAGGCTCCAGCCCATCCCCTGCAGCCTCGGATGGCTGCTCACTGGTGGTGGTAGTGTTGGTGGTGGTGGTGCTGCTACTGCTGGTGGTGCGGGGAGGTTCCAGCCCATCTCCTGCAGCCTTGATGGCTGCACAACAATGGTTGGTGGTGGGGGCTCCGTCTAAGTCCCTGCACCAGGCCCCTTGTCCTTCATGCCAGGTGGTGCTGGCTCCTTGCCCTTCCTGGCAGGAGTGGGGATGGCTCCTTGCTCTTCCTGGTAGCAGCTTGGGCTGGCTTCTTGCCCTTCCTGGCAGCAGCTGGGCCTGGCTCTTTGCCCTTCCGGGCAGCAGCTGGGGCTGGCTCCTTGCCCTTCCTGGCTGCACCTGGGGCTGACTCCTTACCCTTCCAGGCAGCAGCTGGGGCTGGCTACTTGCCCTTCCTAGCAGCAGCTGGGGCTGGCTCCTTCAACCTCTGCACAGGTGCCCTGGAACCATTCCCACCACAAGTGGGTGTGGAGACTAATGGGCCCGTGGACTGGGTGGCTGAGGTGCTTGCCTGGGTTTTTGCCACCCTGGCCAGACGTGAAGGACGGGTGGGGGGAGGGATAGGGAAGAGGTCAATGGGGTGGAGGAAAAGCTTCTTAGGGACATTAGGGCGGGAAGAGGGAGA
The DNA here is from genome assembly GCF_031143425.1 of Pleurodeles waltl. Taxonomy (NCBI): domain Eukaryota; kingdom Metazoa; phylum Chordata; class Amphibia; order Caudata; family Salamandridae; genus Pleurodeles; species Pleurodeles waltl. The sequence goes on from NC_090437.1 coordinate 1,066,366,217, forward strand.
AGGTTTGGGAGTGGAGGAAGAGGGAGAGGTTGTAGGTGGTGTCTGCTGTGTTTGGGTGCAGGTGCATGGGCTGGATGCTGTTGTGAGGTAGATGGCTGTTGGGTGTCTGAGTGCTTGCGTTTGTGTACTTTAGGAAGGGGTGGGACAGACACAGTGGGAGAGGACACAGGGGACGTGTGCATGGCTGTTGGGAGGTGTCTGCCAGTGAGGAGTGTGTTCTGCTAGGTGTGGTGGTGATGCTAGTGGTGGATGACGATGTAGTGCATGCAGGTGTGAGTGTAGATGCAACTGGGAGGGAGGTGGCGGAGGAGGAGGAGGGGGAGACAGTGGAAATAGTGGATGTTGTTGTGTCGGCAATTGCATGGTGTTTGTGTGAGTGCCTGTGGGATGATGTGTGGTGCTTGTGTTTGCCTGAGCCACTCTTGTGTATTGGCTTGTGTGCACGCTCATCTGCCTGTGTACTTGGGATAGGTTGGGGTTGAGGGGAATGGGATTGGGAAGAGGAAGTTGGAGGGTGGAAACAGGACAATGGCTGCCATCAGAGAGGAGGCCAGAGACTGGATTGATCTCTGTTGGGCCGTCAAGCCAGTGTGAATGCCCTGCAGGAATGCATTAGTCTGTTGTATCTGGTGTGCCAGCCTCTGGATGGCATTCGCAATGGTTGGCTGCCGTACAACAATGGATCTCAGGAGGTCAATAGCCTCCTCACTCAGGTCAGCAGGGATAACTGGGGCAGGGCCTGAGGTGCCTGGGGTGAAGGACATGCCTACCCTCCTGGGTGAGTGGGCACGGGCAACTCAATGAGGGGCTGCTGGGAGGGCAGTGATAGTACAGAGGGTGGCATCTGTACCTGTAGCTGGGGTGGTCAAAGAGATGTCCGTCACCACCAGGGAGCTTCCATCAGAGGAGGTATCTGTGTCCGAACTGTCCCTCCAGTCTCCGTCATGGTGCTCCCCTCGCCCTCCGTTCCACTGGTGCCCTCACTGTCGGTGGACTCTGCCTCCTGGGTCCTGTGGGATGCAGCTCCCTCCGTCGCCGGTGCCTCTGCTCCTCTGCCAGATAATGCTAATGCACATAAGGACAGGGTGACAAAACAAAAAGAGGGGGAAGGGGCAAAGGATACACTGGGTCAATAACCGCACCGACACCACTGTTGATTTACACAGCACACTCATACACATGGAACAGCCCTACACAATATGCATTGCACTACCAGTTATAATGCTCGCCAGCAAGGCATGGGGAGGGGCATACAGCGCCAAATGCCACACACCTGGGACCTATACTGCCTGACTGTAGGAAAGTACCATCTTGCCTGGCATGTTACCCCCATTTTTACTGCATGTATGTTTGTTTTTGCTTATGTGTCACTGGGATCCTGCTAGCCAGGACCCCAGTGCTCATAAAGTGTGCCCTGTATGTGTTCCCTGTGTGGTGCCTAACTGTATCACTGAGGCTCTGCTAACCAGAACCTCAGTGTTTATGCTCTCTCTGCTTTTAAAATGGTCACTGTAGGCTAGTGACTAATTTTACCAATTCTCATTGGCACACGGGAACACCCTTATAATTCCCTAGTATATGGTACCTAGGTACCCAGGGTATTTGGGTTCCAGGAGATCCCTATGGGCTTCAGCATTTCGTTTGCCACCCATAGGGAGCTCAGACAATTCTTACACAGGACTGCCACTGCAGCCTGAGTGAAATAACGTCCACGTTATTTCACAGCCATTTTACACTGCACTTAAGTAACTTATAAGTCACCTATATGTCTAAACTTCTCTTTGTGAAGGTTAGGTGCAAAGTTACTTAGTGTGAGGGCACCCTGGCACTAGCCAAGGTGACCCTACATAGTTCAGGGCAATTTCCCCAGACTTTGTGAGTGCGGGGACACCATTACACACGTGCAATACATATAGGTCAATACCTATATGAAGCGTCACCATGGTAACTCTGAACATGGCCATGTAACATGTCTTGGATCATGGAATTGTGACCCCAATACCATTATGGTATTGGGGGGGACAATTCCATGCATCCCTGGGTCTCCAGCATAGAGCCTGTGTACTGCCAAACACACTTTCTGGGGTTTTCTCTGCAGCTACTGCTGCTGCCAACCCTCAGACAGGTTTCTGCCCCCCTGGGGCCTGGGCAGCCCAGTCCCAGGAAGGCAGAACATAGGATTTCCTCAGAGAGAGGGTGTCACGCCCTCTCCCTTTGGAAATAGGTGTGAAGGGCATGAGAGGAGTAGCCTCTCCTGGCCTCTGGAAATGCTATGAAGGGCACAGATGGTGCCCTCCTTGCATAAGCCAGCCTACACCAGTTCAGGATTCCCCCCAGCCCTGCTCTGGTGCGAAACTGGACAAAGGAAAGGGGAGTGACCACTCCCCTGACCAGGACCTCCCAGGGAAGGTGCCCAGAGCTCCTCCAGTGTGTCCCCGACCTCTGCCATCTTGGATGCAGAGGTGTGAGGGCACAATGGACAGCTCTGAGTGGCCAGTGCCAGCAGGTGAGGTCAGAGGCCCCTCCTGATAGGTGCTTACCTTTATCTGTAGCCAATCCTCCTCTGAGGGCTATTTAGGGTATCTCCTGTGGGTATCTCACCAGATAACGAATGCAAGAGCTCACCAGAGTTCCTCTGCACTTCCTTCTTCGACTTCTGCCAAGGATCGACTGCTGAATGCTCCAGGACGCCTGCAAAACCGCAACAAAGTAGCAAGAAGACTGACCAGCAACATTGTAGCGCCTCACCCTGCTGGCTTTCTCGACTGTTTCCTGGTGGTGCATGCTCTGAGGGCTGTCTGCCTTCACCCTGCACTGGAAGCCAAGAAGAAATCTCCCATGGGTCAAAGGAATCTTCTCCCTGCCAATGCAGGCACCAAACTTCTGCATCCTCTGGGTCCCCTCTCACCTTGACGAGCGTGGTCCCTGGAACACAGGAGCTGGATACAAGTATCCCCGACAGTCCAGTGGCCCTTCTGTCCAAATTTGGTTGAGGTAAGTCCTTGCCTCCCCACGCCAGACAGTAATCCTGTGTACTGCGTGAAGTGCTGCTACTCGGGCTTCTGTGCACTTTTGCAAGACTTCCTTCGTGCACAGTCTAGCCCAGGTCCCCAGCACTCCGTCCTGCATTGCCCAAATCGCTGAGTTGGACTCCGGCTTCGTGGGACTCCCTTTTGTTGTGCTGAGTCGACTGTCATGCTGAGATCTTCTGAACACCTGTTCAGGTGCTTTTGTGGGTGCTGCCTGCTTCTGCATGGGGTCTAGGTGTTGCTGAGCACCCTTTCTGTCTCCTCTTCTAAGGGGCGACCTCCTGGTCCTTTCTGGGCCCTGGCAGCTCCCAAAACCTTCAACCGTGACTCTTGCAGCTATCAAGGCTTGTTTGTGGTCCTTCTGCGTGGAAATAACTCTGCGTCCTTCAGAACACCGTAGGACATCTTCTGACCAAAGGAGAAGTTCCTGGCACCTTCCGTTGTTGCAGAATCTTTGACTTCTTCCACCCAGAGGCAGCCCTTTTGCACCTTCATCTTGGGTTTAGTGGGCTCCTGCCCCCTGGACACTTGCGTGACTCTTGGACTTGGTCCCCTTCCTTTGCAGGTCCTCAGGTCCAGGAATCCGTCTTCAGTGCTTTGCAGTCAGTTGTTGTCCTTGCAGAACCCCCATCTCGACTTTACTGTCTTTCTGGGGTAGTAGGGTAACTTTACTCCTACTTTTCAGGGTCTTGTAGTGGGGTATCTTGGACAACCTTAGTGTTTTCTTACACTCCCAGTGACCCTTTACACACTACACAATGCCTGGGGTCCATTTGTGGTTTGCATTCCACTTTTGGTGTATATGGTTTGTGTTGCCCCTAGGCCTATGGGGCTTCTACAGTGTTTGCACTACTTTTCTAACTGTTTACTTACCTGATTTTGGTTGTGTGTGTATATTTTTTGTATATTACTTACCTCCTAAGGGAGTATATCCTCTGAGATACTTTTGGCATATTGTCACTAAAATAAAATACCTTTATTTTTAGTAACTCTGAGTATTGTGTTTTTTATGAGATAGTGCTAAGTGAAATAAATGGTATAGTAGGAACTTTGCATGTCTCCTAGTTCAGCCTATGCTGCTCTGCTATAGCTACCTCTATCAGCCTAAGCTGCTAGAACACCTCTAATCTACTAATAAGGGATAACTGGACCTGGCACATGGTGTAAGTACCCCAAGGTACCCACTATAAGCCAGGCCAGCCTCCTACACTGACCAGTTGTGGATGCCTATGAGCTAGGTAGCAGAATTATCACTTCAGAACCCTGGCCAACATGGGACCTACTCTGCAATGTCAGGCCTGGGCTAGGGGTACCCACTGACACACATCCCCTACCCGGATACCACCCTAGCATGCGTACGTTGTGATGAAGGGCACTGTACTCACCGCCTTGTGGCTGCTGTGATGCCCCCAAGCACCCATCCAGCTCCGAATAGGCCACCGCCAGTCTGCGGGCCACCAGGGGGGTCAGGGTTCAATGGGCACCCCTTCCTCGTTGGGAGGCCATCCCCAGCTGGGCCTCTGCATTCTTCCATGCCCAGGTCCTCCCACCGTTTGCGACAGTGGGTGCTCCGCCTGCCGTAGACCCCCAGGGTCTGCACGGCGATGGCACACCATATACCCTTCTTTTGATGGGTGCTGACCTGCAGAGGAAATACACACATGAAATTGTATTTGTCTGACCGTCCGGCCTGTTACACTTGTGGCCCTCCATACCCATTTCCCTCACCATTTACACACACATGGCCCAGCACACAAGCCGTACGCCGCCCAGCAGACATCCATCCAACCCCCTACATGAGGCCTTCACACGCACCACTCCATGCATTCATGCCACATGCATCATACCCACAGTGTACTCACCTGTTGGTCTGGAGGTCCGTACAGCAGTCAGCACTGGGGTAGGACCTCATCCACCAGTCTCTCCAAAACACCGATGTGAAGGCAGGGGCCCTTTGCCCAGGCACACGGGCCATGGTAGCTTCCAGACACAGGTCACAGCAGCACATGCAGTGTAGGTCCTCTCCTGTTGAAGGTCAGGTAGCAAGTGAGGAATCAGATAGAAAATGGCGGTCATGTCCGCGGCCGTGTCTACCGTCACTGCCAGCGTACATCACCATTTGCCACTGTTCCCCATAGGGCCCAATGTTAGCCAATGAGGAGTTGCACGGCGGTTCTCGAACGCCTACCTCTTCGGCGCCCAACATCAGCAGAATTACCTCACTTCCACCTGTACCTCTACACAGTACAGACGGATGCCATTTCGGGGGGGGGGGCAGGCCCTGGATAATAACTGTGTCACAGTTAAAAATTGGACATACAGGACAAATCCCACTTACCCATTACTTGTTAAAATCATGCATTGTACTGTTGTGTCTCCAATGTACAGTTTGTGACCAGCTTCTCACTATTTTGTCCCTTAGACTGCAACCGCTGAAAATGAACAGGAGATGGAGACATACCCCCGTGTACAGACCCCTGGTGGACTTGGCAGTAATGGAGGACATGCACATTATCCTCACCTATAGACTTGACGGGCCACAATCACAGAGCTGTGTGCCCAACTGGAGCCTGACCTGATATCTGCTATCCGACAACCCACTCGGATCCCACTTCTTGTGCAAGTTCCATCTGTGCTCCATTTCTTGGCAACAGGTTCTTTCCAAGTGACAGTGGGCTTGGCAACAGGAATGTCACGGCCAATGTTTTCAATAGTGCTGACAAGAGTGTTGTCTGCCCTGATTAGCTGCTTTGTTTTCCCCCAAGTGGAGCATTTGGCCACAGTGAAAGCTGACTTTCATGCAATGGGACAAATCTCCAACATCATTGGGGTGATTGATGGTACTCATATTGCATTTGCCCCCCCCGCAAAATGAACAGGTGCACAGAAATCATAAGAGTTTTCACTCCATGAATGTACAGATGGTGTGCTTGCGGACCAGTACATCTCCCATGTCAATGCTAAGTATGCTGGGTCTGTGCGTGATGCCTTTATCCTGAGTAACAGCATCACAAATGTGATGGGCCACCTACAGAGGCTCTGGGTGTGGCTAATAGGTGAGCCCTGGATCCCACCCAGCATATGTTGGTGTATGGGTATGGTGTGGGCCATATAGGATAGTGTGTGGCTAAGTTTTGTCCTCGATATTTACAGATGAGTCTGGTTACCCCAACCTATCATGGCTACTGAACCCTGTGAAGAATGCCAGGACAAGGGCAGAAGAAGGTTACAATGAGGCACATGGGCGAACAAGAATGATAATTGAACATACCTTCGACCTCCTGAAGGCCAGGTTTTGGTGCCTCCATCTAATTGGTGGATCCCTGTGCTACTCACCCAAGAAGGTCTGCCAGATAATCATGGCATGCTGCAAGTTGCACAACTTTGCCTTGAGGCGCCATGTGCCTTTTCTGTAGGAGGAGGAGGCTGTAGATGGCCGTGTGGCAGCAGTGGACCCTGTGGACAGTGAGGATGAGGAGGCAGAGGATGAGGATGAGGACAGCAGAACAGCAGTGACACGCAAATATTTCCAATGACACACAGGTAAGACAGTGTTACTTCTCATTTCATTGTCATTATTTAGATTATCTTTGTCACTGGCATGCTGTAATTTCCCACTTCTATGCCCACTCACTGTACCCTTTCGCAATTCATTTTGTAGATGTTGGTGCCCCACTATCGCTCCTGATGTGATCACTGCAGGACACTACAGGTCTTTCCTATGTGAACATTACTGTACAGTTGAATTGCAATGTTTGAACCTGGTTAAACAAATACATACTTAAAAAATCTTACATACTCCATACTTGTATATTTTCAAGGTATGTTTATTGAGGTGCTAAGAAGAAGAGGGGCAAGTTAAAGGGGATGGGGTAATGATGGAGGAAAGTCCAGGGTATTGTTCCAGTCTGTTTGTGGCACAGGTGCATTGTCCATGGGGACATAGGAAGGGGAGCAATGGCAGTTCAAGGTGGACATGGTGACCGAGTGGGACACAAGGGTGACAATCAGGAGAGTCTCATTTCCTGGCCGGGGTCTTGACAATAGTCTCTGGCTTCTGCCTGGATCGCAGGGAACAGTTGTGCGGTGGTTCTCCTTCTGCAGGGGGAAGGGTGCTGGTGGCCTGTGATGGGGCCTCCTGTCCACTTGCGGCAGTGGAGGTGGAAGGCAGTTCAGATGTCTGGCTAGTGACAGGGGCCCGCTGTTGTGAGACTGCCTCCCTCATAATGTTGGCCATGTCTGCCAGCACCCCTGGTATGGAGACCAGGGTGTTGTTGATGGTCTGCAAGTCCTCCCTGATCCCCTGGTACTGTCCCTTCTGCAGCCGCCTGTTCTCCTACATGTTGTCCAGGATCTGGCCCAGCGTATCGTGGGAATATTGGTACGCTCCCAGGATCTCGGTCAGTGCCTCCTGGAGAGTCGGTTCCCTGGTCCTGTCCTCCCGCTGGCACACAACACTCCTCCCAGTTTCCCTGGTGGGCTGTTCCTCTATCCTCTGAACCATGTGCCCACTGCCACTGACCCCAGGTCCCTGATTGTGTTGGGTATGAGTTGTGCCCTAAGGTCCCTGTAGTGGTGGACACACTGCTGATTGACATCTCCTGGGACAGAGGTATGGGTACACTGGGTGGATGATGTGGTGGTGTTTCCAGAGGGGGGAGGCTCTGTGGTGGTGTGTGACTGTGGCTGGGTAACCGGCTGTCCAGAGGTCCCTGATGGGCCAGGTTGGTCATCCAGATCCAGGCGACCAGAGTTGCTGTCATCACTGTGGGCCTCTTCAGTTGGGGGACTGGATAGTGCTGGCACCTCTTCTCCGCTGATATTGTCTGGGATACCTGTGGGAATGTAAATGCTGTGTTATTGTTTCTGTTTGTGACATATTGTGCATCAGTGAGTTGCCCTATTTGGTTGTATTTTCCCTGGCAGCTTAAACTTGTGTAGGTTGGCATATGATGGGCTAGCTGATTCTCTCTAGTGTGCATGCTTTGGTGATAGTTGTCCATGCAGGGCTGTGAGTGATGTCCATGCACTGGTGGTGCATGCAGGGCTTGCCATTGGGATGGGTGGGATGTGATGGTGGGGTGTGTGGGAGGTGGTGGAGTGATGGAAGTGAGGGTGAGGGTATGTGATGGCATGCAGGTAGGGGGGTAGTAGTAGTATAGAGTTGGCTTACCAGAATCCAGTCCTCCTGCTACTCCGGCCAGGCCCTCAGGATGCCTGATTGCCAAGACTTGCTCCTTGTTAGTTGTGGGGGAGGAGGTGGAGATTCACTGCCAGTCCTCTGAATAGCGAGTTGGAGTCTTGCAGCTATGAAACGCACATTCCCTCATAGGTCGTTCCACCTCTTCCTGTTGTCATCCCTTGTTCTGGGGTGCTGTCCCACGGCACTGACCCTGTCCATGATCCTCCGCCATAGCTTCATCTTCCTAGCAATGGATATCTGCTGCACCTGTGCTCCAAATAGCTGTGGCTCTACCCTGATGATCTTCTCCACCATGACCCTTAGCTCCTCCTATGACAATCTGGGGTGTCTTTGTGTTGCCATGGTTGTTGTGTTAGGTGTGTAGGTGAGAGTATGTAGGGTGACGTGTTGGGGTGTGTGATGTGGGGTGCATGGGTTGTGTATAGGTGTAGGTGGTGTGTGTCTCTGGTTTTGTTTGTAGTCGTGGTGTCTGTCTCTTGGCTTTTTTTTGTGTTCGTAAAGGGTTGTGGGTAATGTGGGTGTGTGTTTATAGTGGTGTGGGTGTGTGGTGTGAGTATGGGTGTCAGGTGTGTGTTATTCAAATTGACCAATATAATGTTTTGTATGTGTGTGTCCATTTTGAGCGCGAAGTTGGCTGCAGGTTCACAGGCCTCAGCATTGTGAATGGGAGAGAATGGTCCCTGGTCGGCAGAGTCTGCAGCATCCATGGCTGTGAGAAAGGAGTTGGAGTGAAGAGGCTGTGGGGCACTTTTCAGAGTTTTATGTCAGATTGTGCTCTCTCTTTCCATAATCCTGGACCTTATCGACTGGCATTTATCTGAGCCCAAGTAAGTGCTGACAATCTCAGAAGCTTGTGGAGTCTGCACTCGGTTACACATGAGCTCTAGGGGCCTTTGCCCCAATGGGTGTATGTGCAGTGCATGTTGGGTTTAAATACCACTTTCTGCTGCTAGTAGGGGTTGTTGTGCATGCTTTGCAAGTGTTGTGGCTATGTAAGACCATTTCTCATGTGGCTCGTCATATTTTCTTTCAGAAGGTGTTTTTTGTACTTCTCTTTGGGGGGCATTCTGCTCCCTTTCCTGGCAGGGGTTTCAAACCACTTCTCCTGGGTTGACATGCTATCTTCTTTGTGTCCACTGTTCTGGAGTGATTGAAGACATTGTCAGCACATGGAGGACACTTTTCACTTTTCATTTGGGTGTGAGTCTCTTTTGTATTCTGGTGTCTACTTAGGGTTCCAGGCTCACTGTCTGCTTTGAGGTGGCCTGTTGCCTTCTCTGTTTCTGTATGGGAGTGTTTCTTGGTATAAAACAGTCTGATTCAGAGTTACAGGCTCTGTCAGAATTATCTAAACTCTACGTCCTCTCCACATACAGTTTCAAGCAGGTAGATAGTTTCAGACTATTAGACCAGGCATCCTTGATGTAGTCTCTTCTGTCTTTTTGCCTCTCCTCCCTGTGTTTTGACTGTGTGCTGGACTTCGTTTTTGCTAGTTTTTGGTACTCTGGGCACTTTACCACTGCTGACCAGTGCTAAAGTGCAACTGCTCTCTGTGTAAACTGTGTTTGTAATTAGCATTTCCATGATTGGCATATTTGATTTACTAGTGAGTCCCTAGTAAATTGCACTAGATGTTTCCAGGGCCTGTAAATCAAAATGCTACTAGTGGGCCTGCAGCACTGATTGTGCCTCCCACGAGTAGCCCTGTAAAAATGGCTCAGACCTGCCACTACAGTATCTGTGTGTGCAGTTTTAAACTGCCAATTTGACCTGGCAAGTGTACCTACTTGCCAGGCCCTAACCTTCCCTTTTTGTACATGTAAGGCACCCCTAAGGTAGGCCCTAGGTAGCCCCATGGGCAGGGTGCAATGTATGTGAAAGGCAAGATATGTACTGATGCCCTGGAAGTGAAATACTACCAAATTTGTTTTTCACTGTTGAAAGGCCTATCTCTCTCATAGGTTAACATAAGGACTGCTGTTAAATATCTTTTAAGTTTCCCCTTGAGAGCAGATAGAGACAAGTAGTTTGGGGTCTATGAACTCACAATTTAAAAATACTTATTTTGGTAAAGTTGGTTTTTGGATTGTCAGTTTGGAAATTCCACTTTTAGAAAGTGTGCATTTTCTTGCTTAACCAATTTGTGCCTCTGCCTGCTTGTGTATTCCCTGTCTGGATCAGACTGACAGTTGGGCTGTTGTGAATTCCCTCTAGACAGTGAGATAAAGGTAGCTGGGGTGTAACTTTTATATCATGATGAGTCTCCTGGGCTAGAGTGGGGAGGGAGGATCTGACACTTACACGTGAAAGAGATGTGCCTGCCCTCACACAACACAGTCTCCAACTCCCTGGTGTGCGTCTATGGCCAGGCCTGGACAAGACAGGAAGGGTCTTGTGAACAACAGAGACCTTCCTTTGAAGTTTGCCTACTTCAAAGGCAGAAAGGAGTATTAGTAGTGGACCCAAAACCCCAGATTTTTAGATCACTTCTGAAGTCAAGACAAACCTCTGACAAAGAGAAGAGCTGAAATGCAGGAGGAGGAGTACTGCCCCTTTGCCTGTGACTGTACTTTGCTGAGTTGGCCTGCAGTTGCTGCTTCTGCCTGAAAGAGGATAAAGACTGGACTTTGTGGTATATTCCTAATTGTGAAGGGTCTCAAAGGGCTTGGACTGAGCTTGCCTCCTGTTTTGAAATCTCAGGGCCATCAATGACTTCCCCTGCTGAGACTCCTACCCTGCCAAGTGTGCCCACTCCAATCACCGGGCCCTTGAAAGGTGAAGCTGGTGGAACCAAGGCGAAAATCCATGCACAGGAACCGTGCAGGGAAAAATTCAATGAACCACCTGCATCACAGCTGAGAAATCTACACACCACCTGCACCGCAGCTGGGAGATTGACGCATCACATGCATCGCAGCAGGAGAAACAATGCAACACTCTCTTGTGGTTGCTAAAACTGACTCAACCCCCACACTGCGTGGTTCCTCATCACTCTGCAGCTGGATTTTGCATGCATTGTCACTGGGTGTCAAAAATCAAAGTGCACCTGCCCCGATCCGAGGTGCCCTTCCAGAAGTCGATGCATCACTTAATTTAAAAATTCATAACGTTACTTGTATATGTTGGATGTTTGTCATTTTGGTCTTGTTTGGTTTAGATTAATATTGGCTATTTTTCTAAACTGGTGTTAAGTCCATTCTGTAGTGTTTTCACTGTATTACTGTGTGTGTTGGTACAAATTCTTTACACATTGCTTTTGAGATAAGCCTGACTGCTTATGACAAGCTACCAAGGGGGTGAGCAGGGGTTATCCTAAGTGTGTATCTCCTTTACTCTGGCAAGAGTGAGGGTCCATGCTAGGACAGAGTGCATGCTGACTGTCAACCAGAGCCCTCATTTCATACACACCATAGACGTGTGGGCAGACACCATTATTGTTTATCTCTCTGCTCCGGCTCTGCATGGCTCGCTCTTGGATAACGTATGGTTCAAAAGACAGCTCTGTAGCATACGGGGGCACTCACATCCATCACACGTGTAAACCTAATTACCGGGGTCACAGGGGATCTATTTTCTGGTCTGTCAATGCTAGTGTAGTATTTTTATAGTGAACTCAAATCATTCAACACCATTCTTTCCCTTTATTTCATTCATGTGCATGGAATACGCATAGTGTGTCCCACTGAAGTACAACACTGTTAGGAGGGGCTACAGGTGTGTAGCAACCCATGTGATTCTGTTTATAGGGAGACCAAATAGAGGGTTTTCATTGTGTAGCTCACAGAGATTTTTTTGAGAGCCCTGAAAGATGGTCTACAGTGAGGAACATGGAGAGGGTCGGTGAAGAGCTCTATTATGAGGCATGTACTTTTAAGACAGGTATGTACAAAGCCCTGAGAGAGGGTCCCCAGTGATCCATGATAGAGAGTCATCAGTGTGTCCTATGAGATGGGATCTAAGGAGCTCCTGAGTGGGCATGCAGCATTGTTCTCTGTAGGGTGCATGTACTAGTGCATTCTAACTACCATGAGAACACCATCTCAATTCTGAATGTGCACACTTCACATATCACACAAGAGACTGTTTAACACTGTTCACTTTTGAACCTGAGTGGTATGAAAAAATGGTCACTTGCTTGCTGGCAGAGCTCAGGGAGCAGCAGCAATGATCATGGACAGAGTAGCAGACCACTGTGGAAGAAGAGATCATGAGCAGCATAGAAGTGTGTAGGGGTTGCAAAGGTTCATAAGTTGCAGAGAAAGTAACTCCCACCCATTCCACCTGCTGTATTAGTTTTAATAGTCCTGTGGAAGCATCAACAGTCAGAAAAGGTCTGGAGAGAGCCCAATTATGGCACATAGTCATCCCTAAGAGAGGATTACTGGAACGCCATTATAGACTGGGTGTTGAGGCAATTGACTACAACTAGTGGTTTTGGTGGGTTTTTAATAGTCTGCCATTGCTGAGATGGACTGTCCATCACAGCATTTGCAGATTGTGGGTGGTTTTAATGTCTCATTTGTGTGCCCATTATTTATAAAGATGTGCTCGAACAGTCCTTATGTTAGATTGCAGATGCTGATTAAATAAAGCCTGTACGTCAGGCTCAGTGCGTATTCTTCATATTTGATTCACTGCCAACATGACATCTCAGTTGCTGGTTTATGGCTTTCTTCTTTGATTACACTTATTAACTCTGATAATGCTTTATAATCATTAAAAGTCACTACACCAGGTTTCTATCTCTCTGAGGTAGTTATGATATCTTGACATGAAATTCTTATGCTAACTTTGCTGTCTTCATTGTAGTACTATCACGAAAGCTACAACTCAATCAGTATTACAAATCAATAGAAATATAGTGTGAGAAAAATAACCTATGTTTAATTAGAGATTTTATCATATTTGGATTGTATCTAGCTCAGCCCTCCCTAAGAACTTCCTTCCTTTCCCTGCTACAACACTTGTTTAATACAAATGCAAGGAAAACGTTGCATAGCAGAAGAATGTTGATTTATAATCACAATCCTGATTTTGTTATTCCTCGTTATCCTAATCATTGCAGCTCATGCATTTTATCATAGATAGCAGTCTTTTAAATAAATGTATTGAAAACTGTCCTGCATTTTTGCCTTTGTGTGTATAAGAGACTTGTATGTGCAGAGAAAAGGATGAGGCTCATTTACCACAATTTCCCTGAGGGGTCTTCAGAGTTCCATGTGCAAGTCTGCCACAAATCACCTTTACTGTCTGGATTTGCCTGAGGTGCTGCTAAAGAGTTAGAAGGGTTGGGCCGTCAGCTGACAACTGGTGCAGGAGTGACTTAGTGGCCTATAGGCAGAGGTGCTGCCACCCCCAAATCCAGCAGTCTCCTTGCCGTAGCAAATCCTTATTACACTTTATTAGCATACATCCATTACACTAAACAGGTTTCTAAGAGATGTAAGTATGAACAATCCCAACATGTTGCAATGACGTGGATATACAGTTCCAACCTAAAAGCCTAATCTGTGGCCCCTTAGTGAGAGCATGGTAATGTAAGCCAAATCTGTCCATGCAGCGTCCTTGAGAAGCACACCCCACCCCCGTTACCTTGGTAAAAGGTCAGGCCTTCAGTCTCCAAATCAGGCTTCGCAGAGAAACAAAGGCTGAGGTCGGCTGCAAACCGCCTTGCAGCATGGATGAAAAATTCTGTCTGGAATACCCCTAATGCCCTTTCTCTTACAAGGTGTTTTTATGGTGGTATTGTTTATGTTCTTGCACAGAAGTCTGACTCAGATACGTACCTAAGCAATGGACTGTTTATGTAGTGTTGTGGCGGCAATACAAAATATTATCCTGTGTGCCTCGCATTCTGTTCTTGTCAACCAGAGGGAAAAGAACAGGATGCAAAGTATGTCATCCATAACACTGATAATAACACTCACGCAGAATAGCAACTGATTATAAAAATAAATACATTGCCACTAAAAGAAGCTAAACTAAAATGAATAAAAAAATAATAAATGAATACAGAGCATGTTATACGGGTAAAAGTGCACAGGCCACAAGCCTAAGCTAAGCCATCGCCGTGCCCAGGCAGGGAACTACAAATGAACCCACAGCACCCTACCATATTGTGGAAACAATTCAAAAGCCTAATATTAAAAATGCTCTAATTAAAATCCTAAAAGCATATTCAAGATCATACATAAGAGTCAAAATGTCTAAATGAACACCCCAAGCAGGCCAACAGAAAGGCTGAATTTAAAAGGCAATTTGGTGTCACATTTTACACTTTGAAAAAAGCCAATGGTCAAATTCCAACAGTAATTATGGTATTGCAGGAAATTTCCATAGTTATCAAAGGAGACTGAGACCAAGTAGGACTCCACTTCGGCAGGTGACCAGTATGTATTGGCAGAAGGATTCACGAAGTAGAAGTGTGCAGAAGCCTCACGTGCAGAATGAACTGCATAGGTAGCCCTGTCCATTGTGCCAGATGTCATTGGTACCAATGTTCCCTGTAAGGCACGCGCACGAGCGCGCGCACACCTTTCCTTCCCACATCGCGCAGGCCCCTTTGGCAAGCACGCACAAATATTCCACCATTCCTATACTTTGTGGTAGTTTATATGCGTTATCACTTTCTAAGCCTAAATAAGCCTTTTAGAGCGATATACGTGCTCCCCTAAGGCAGATAATGCTCATATTTGAATCTGGATTGAAGTCAATGAAAACAGCGTTTAAATGCCGCGGGGAGAGTTTTAAACATCATTTGGCGTACTTTAGCATACAAGCGAGCAAGTGATATTTGTCTTGGAAATTAATGGTTAATGAGCTAGAAAATGCTTCAGAACAGTAGAAAATGTGCTGTTATCAAATGTTCCACCATTCCTATACTTTGTGGTAGTTTATACGCGTTATCACTTTCTAAGCCTAAATAAGCCTTTTAGAGCGATATACGTGCTCCCCTAAGGCAGATAAGGCTCATATTTGAATCTGGATTGAAGTCAATGAAAACAGCGTTTAAATGCCGCGGGAGTGTTTTAAACATCATTTGGCGTACTTTAGCATACAAGCGAGCAAGTGATATTTGTCTTGGAAATTAATGGTTAATGAGCTAGGAAATGCTTCAGAACAGTAGAAAATGTGCTGTTATCAAATGTTCCACCATTCCTATACTTTGTGGTAGTTTCTATGCGTTATCACTTTCTAAGCCTAAATAAGCCTTTTAGAGCGATATACGTGCTCCCCTAAGGCAGATAATGCTCATATTTGAATCTGGATTGAAGTCAATGAAAACAGCGTTTAAATATCGCGGGGAGTGTTTTAAACATCATTTGGCGTGCTTTAGCATACAAGCGGGCAAGTGATATTTGTCTTGAAAATCAATGGTTCATGAGCTAGGAAATGCTTCAGAACAGTAGAAAATGTGCTGTTATCAAATGTTCCACCATTCCTATACTTTGTGGTAGTTTATATGCGTTATCACTTTCTAAGCCTAATTAAGCCGTTTAGAGCAATATACGTTCTCCCCTAACAGGTCATGTCCTTGGGGTGTGCAACCAGGTCACAAAACTGCTTTGATGCCTTATTGCATGGAGCAATGATATCCTTTTTTTGCTTTAGTGGGATGGAGAGGCTAATGCCAAAGATCTTGGCTAGTTATGCTCTGCGCGTGAATGGTCAATTTCTTGGCGCACGTATCCTTGGCTGCAGCGCACAGAGACCGCACACTGCAGCACACAGTGGGAAAAAATTAGAGGGAACATTGATTGGTACCAGTAGATCCAGAAGCGGTGGCTCATAGGATGCCTTGCGAAGCAAACGCAGACTCAAGGGGCATGTCTGTGAATGAACTCTATTGACAACATTAACAGATGCTTGTCCACAGGCTGCATGGCAAATTCGAAGAGGCACCAAATGCAATGGAAGACTGACTGGACACACGTCAGTACTGGTCTGAATGTCAAAGAAGAATCTAGCTCGAACTCCCTAAGCAAGAAAGCTCTGCAGTGCTGCATCATGTGTTCATGACACAGCTGAGCTGATGATAGTTCCATCATTCTGCTTTGGTGAGAGAGTACAACTGAAGCAGTAGAATTCCATCAAAAATAGTGAATGTGTGGCTGTAGGTATGACTCCAACCACTGTCAAGAATGTTCTGAGTAATCAGGAACTGACAACCTTAAAAAAGTGCACAATCCCCGCAGTATTTGATGCATTAAATATTCCTCTCACCAATTCTCCAAAATACTTGGGGAAGTTGGTATTTAATAGGGACTGTATCTCACCTAATATTCTTGCTATTTGGAGATCTGAAGTCTTTTTGACTCATGTCAGGGCCACATGTTTTTGCAACAATAGCTCCTTTAGTCTGCTGAGCTTGTCAAAGTTTACATAAGAAATAGCAATGTGGGGCCACAAGTCTGTCACTTTTATCTCTTGTGTGGGGGGAATAAAACATGGGCGCAACAATTTACCATTTGAGTAACTGAAATCACATAAGTGATTCCTGGCTCTATTCCACAGCAGCTTTGATCATTTAGGACCACATAACTTCCATTAGAAAGTATATGAAATACTGGATGAATCAAAGAGACAGGAGCGCCCTTCAGATAGAATGCCAAAACCGCGACCCCTGCATTACAAAGGCTATGTAAGAACACCTGCTTACAGATCATAGAATGACTAACGGTAGCCTCACATTCACTATCTAAGAAAGACCTCTGTTTCACCTGCCATACACTTGTAATCAAAAAGAATCTCCCACACCTTGTGTATGTGACTGTCTCCTTGCTGCTCAAACCTGCCTCCTGCAAAATGATTTAAGTGTTTCATAAAATGAAAAGTGGAAATGGGCAGATTTATTACTCCACGTATTAGCCATACTGGCAAGGGGAATCCTGCAACAGTAAAAGGCAACTTTTCCAGTTTCACAGTGTTAAGCATGATGTAACAAGCTTTTATTTTAGCCATTTTCTGTTGTTGTCCAGACAAACTAAAAGCAGCAAACAATTGTGTATTGTTAATGTATTTCCAAAGCACACTGCCACTTTTGAGAACCTGCAGTGTCCACCTAACTGCATGATAAAGTGCAGCTGACTCTCTCCATGTTGTGAAAGGGACACATCATTCTGAATGATTTCAGTTGCAAATGACACTATATTATTCAAGGTGTAAATTCTGTTGGTCAAAATGTTCATGACATTATCACAAACAGCTAAAGCCTGTTCCGTATTTTCCTTATCAATCTGTCTTAAATGTGCAGCAGCTTTTATCTGGGAGATTTTCCCAGCATACAGGAAGCATTTTGAGCGTGGTTTCCCAGGTCCTAACAGGAAATCTTGTAAATGGACTTCCTCAGACAGGAGACTAAGCTGTTCTTTGAAAGCTGTTAAATGTTAAATGAAGGTAGCCATTGTTGGCACAGTTCACCCACACTCTATGTAGTGACAATACTTCTATGTTGAGCCGAGACAAAGCAAGGGTGTGGCCGGCTTGCTCTAAAACCACTTGAGGAAATAACAAAATGTGCCTGGCCCTGGTTTGTGTCCATTGGCCACAATAACCATCCACCGGGATATTCTGACACCAAGCAGCGAGTTGTTCTTAAGTGATATTTAGAAATGTTTGCCAAGTGTGCAATTTAGCAGGTGTCGGGATACAATGCGTATTTAGGACCCGATTTACAATGTTTTGGTGCAGGACAGCTCTGCAAGCCTTCTTGCTGTGCTGTCCTGCATCAAAACAAATTGGCAGGAATGTGCTGTATATACAAGATACAGCACATTCTTGTCCTTTTCTCCTGCAATGGTACACAAGTTACTGTCATGTGCCAATGCAGGCACCCTTGCACCATGATGCAAGGGTGCCTGCGCTGTGGGGATGATTGCTTTTGTCCAGGAAGGGGCACCTTCCAGGACAAAAACAACCCTAAGAGGTGTTTTCCTTCTTCTATGTGTGCTGCAAAATGCAGCACACATATAAAGAGGAATAAACAGGGAGAAAAATAAAAATAAAAATATTTCTACCGGTTGTGTCACTTCTATGCCACCCCTGGGGTGACATTGGCTTTTTACACATTCCCAGGTTTACAAAGCCTTGTAAATCTGGAAATGCGTCTAAATCCATGGAAACACCTCCCTGATTCAAAGTAAAGGAACGCTGCAACTTGAGCTGCATTGCCTTACTCCAGATCATGAAGGCCATGTAGAGCCATGCAAATTGACTTTGTGTGGCCTTGTAGATATGGGTCAGCAGCCTGCTCCGCCAATACATCAAAAAAAGTGATGCATCGGCGGAGCATGCCTCTTGTAAATCTGAGCAGTAATTCTTTTGCTTTTGCTAACACTAAACAGGATGTTTGCTGGACAGTGTCATTTAGAAATATAATTTGTACAGGAATAAGGCATGCTCTAAACAAAGCTTCACCACCCTGTATCTGCCAATATTTTGTTCCCCATACACTTTTCAAGTCAATAGTATGTTTCCATTACTGTTAGACTAAGTATATCTATTTTGCGTCAGCAATATGTTCTTCATTATGGAAGATGGCAATTTGAAATAGTACGACTCAGGATTGCTATTATCATGCTCAGTAAAGTGCGCAAACTTTTTTACATTTGTTTTGGGACTCACCATGGTGGTGTAGAATAATGTTCCCACTTGCAAACTGATCCTGGAGTGCTAGCTCGGTGCAGAAAGTAAGGTCCATAATGGTGATAACAAAATAATTCCCCATAAGTCACTGTGTACATATACATGTCTTCACATTCAAATACAGTATAATATTCAAGCTCAGAAATCATAGAATCAACTATTTTATCATCCCAGTCATTGGAAATAATACCAGGTGTAATAACATAAATTTTAAATACATATGGAATTTGAATGACCTCAGTAGGACCGTATATGTCAAATGTCACTTTATCCCACACAATCCCATCTGGAATCGGAACTACTGAAATATTCACAAGGGGCAAGTCTCTTCAGACCTTATGGTAAGACAGGTAAGGTGTCAAAACCTCATCCACCAGCTTGATGGCAGAGCGTTTAGGAAGATAATGACCATTTATCAAAAGTAAAAAGACAATAACAAAACCAATCCTAAGCAGAAATACAAGCAATGCCAACAATATGCACAGATGGTACCATAGATAAATTAAGTAATTGTTTTTTAACCACATGGACAGCTTACAAGTCTTTGATATGGTCTCAGTTGCAGAAGCAGATGAGTCAGAAGAAAAGTAATAAAAAATAACCGGAAGCAGTCTGTGCAAACACAGGAGCCTGTGCGGAGCTGGTGGATGGACCCATTTATGGTGGTTCATAGTAGACAACATCATCTGCCTGTGTTGAATGGGAATAGTAAAGTTGCACATCTTAGACATGTCTTGCCAATGAAGTGTTGAAAGGAATCAGCATAAGCTTATTCTCCACGCTCCTCATGCTTGAGGAGGCAATTGTAGCATTGCTACTTGCACAAATGTTGTTTACTGCTTGTAGAGGTATATCCTGATGGGTAGTACGAAGGGAACAGGAGCTTCTATACAGACCTCTTGGTCTACTGTGCAGGAGTGGCCCCATGGTGGAATTTGACATTGTGAATGACAATAAACCGGTTCTCTCTGGAACCAGGCACCTGCGGATGATGACTGTTCTGGTACCATGTATTCCCAGGACTGGAACCGGTGCTCTTTAGGATGGGTCAAACTCCTTTTTCATTGTGATCTTTTCATGCACTATATCCCCCATGTTAGGAATCAACCCTGTAGATGTTGGCAAATCCCTTAGTCCCAAGGTGGCGGCACAGGCAGAGAAATTCTTATCATTGAATTGTTGTAGCTCCTGTAAAAAAGTGACACATCCATTTATGTCAAACCGTGTGTCTGCTGCCACCGCACAAGGACCATCAAGATCAGGTGCATACATAGGTATCCCGAAGAGGACCTCATATGTGGTGCCACATCCAAAGGACCTTCTTGGCAGATTGTTTAGTGCTCTCTGGATCCCATACAGGTGATGAAGCCAACTATGGCCTGAACCTATAACTCTCAATGTGAAGGATTGCTTTAAGTCTCAGTTCTTGCTCTCCATAATGCTATTTCCCTCTGGTTGATAGGGTGAGGAATAATGGAGTTGAACACCTATCATTCCCACTGTGTCCCTGAATGCCCTAGAGGCAAAAGCAGGGCCCTGGTCTGAGTGGAATGCTGCAACTGCATATGCACAAATAAAGGCTACCAAATATTTTATAACAGTCCGAGCATCAACTGACCATTGTGGCCATATCCACAGGAATTTAGAACAAGAGTCAACAGCAACTAACATGTATTTGTATGCACCATCAACTCTGCCAATTGTGCAGTGCAGTCCACTAGGGACTGTGTGTAGGTGTTTTGAGGGTCGAATTACCATCCCTAATCACTCCGCTTACCACTGCTGAAGCAGCTGAGTATTGGTGTTTAGTACCTACAACTGGTTGTGCTGAACCATCTGTGTTAATGATAGCTCTGTATTGATCAAGTGGTAATATGTTGGTAGGTGCAGGGTACTCCTGTTGGTATTGGAAACATTTTTGGTTCTGATGTTTTAGGTCAGAGACGTAATTAACATCAATGGCTGTCAAGGAAGTTGCCCACTGCCTCAAGGGCTGGCACCGTGGCAACGACAATAATGTGTTTCCCTTGGACAAGTGGCCTCTCATTGATGACAGACATCTGAACAATAGTCACTATTCTGCTGTGCAGTGTTTACTTGAACAATCTGGACAAATTAGATCAAAAAGTGGTTTTATTCGTTGTGCATAATCAGGTATGTACGTCCTGCAAAATTTAAAGAAACCCACCAATGACTGCAGTTTCTTAATGGTGTCTAGAGATTGAAGTGCTGGGCCAGGCGCTTGCCTTCATCTGATAGCTTGTATTCCAGAAATAGGACACGGAAGAAAGCTATTTTTTTTTCTTAATCTTGATTTGTAGCCCTTCAGCGGTGAATTCTAACATGATCTGGTCTACCCTGGTCAGATGCATGTTGAGGTCATCATTTGTGAGACAATGTCTCACGATCAATCTCATGTAGTATTGATGTCACTAGGGCTGAAAACAACCCAGGACTGTTCTTATACTCTTGTGGTAAATGACAAAAGTGCCGCTGCAAGCCTAATGAGCTAACAGAAATATCCAAGGTTGTTATGTATTTTCTGTGCACTATATTGTTTATGAGCATAGGTGTGTGCGTTTTGTATTGCATAGGTGTGTGTGTGACTGTTCAAATATCTGTAAGATAAGACTATTCGATATGAATGATCTGGTTTTGCAACGGAAAGTAATGGGCAATTCATTGCAGGAACACAGAGCTCAATTACTCCCTGGTACTCAAGTTGTGTGAGAATCTCTCTCATCGGAGCTTTAGCCTCACGTTAAATAGGATATTGTGCTTGAGGGTGTGGTGACGATCCAATGGGTATTACATGGGAGGGAGAATCTATATCCCACCCTACGTGGTTGCGGTACAGTGTGGGTGCCTTAGCCTCAGCCCAATTATTGGCATAGACTTCCTTTACCACTTCTGGAACCAGGACTGAGAAAGAAGTCAAAACAACATCTTCCCCATGTGGGAGCTTGCGAACAGATTCAGGTGGCCAATCTTTTTCTGCCAATAGAATATCACAGTTTAAGTTTTCCCAAAATATTACTTCAATTGTGCGCTCTCTGTCTCCCTTTATTTGGATAGTTAATTCATAAACCCTGTCGGGTTGGGAGATGCACCTGTCCAATGTCTGGATTAAAAGAAAGTTGCTAGTTGCTGTCACATCCAAATGACCTATAAGATTCTGCTAACATATCGTGACCTCAGCCGCGCTGTCAAGCAGAGTCACTGCCCACATTCCTGTTATAAATCCTTCTTTGGCTTTTTGTAGTCACCTTACATTTCAGACCATCCCACTCCGTTTGTCTGGTGTGTCCTGAAAGGAACGAGAGAGACATGTCAGTATATTGGTACCTGTCAGGAGTTTTTAAACTTTTTCTATTTTGGAGATTATGGCCCTCATTACAACCCTGGCGGCCGGAGATAAAGCGGCGGTAATACCGCCAACAGGCTGGCATTAACAAAAATGGAATTATGACCATGGCGGAAACCGCTCAGACAGACAGCCACTTTAACACACTGACCGCCAGGGCGGAAGCAACAATCACCATGCCAGTAACCGCCAACAGCCAGGCGGAAGACAATGTACGCTCACACTTTTATGACAGGCCTATCCGCCACCTTTTCCAGGGTGGTACCAACAACATCAAAAGCCTGGTGGAAACACTGCACAGAAGCCAAAGGACTCATCTGTGGAGACTCCCCATGCTCATCTACCGTCTTCTGCATTATGAACATCAACGCCGGCAAAGACAATCACGTTGAGTAATGCCGCCTAGCACACAAGGGAGGGGGGAGGAAAAAGAGAGTGACACACACACGCAACACCAACACCCCCACCCCCAACACCATACACACAACCAGAAGCAACATTACATATTCACCCCCTACCCCTCAGGAATAATGCAAGGACAAAATGATTTGAAGAAAGTGAGTGTAATATGACACAATACTATGAATGAGTGCATCCAAATCCAAACATATATACATATTTACAAATGTAGGGACACCCCCCAGTCCTTAATGTCCGTGGGCCACAGGGCCACAACACATAGGCCAAGGCCCCACCTCACTCCTACAAACAACAGGGACAGGACTCTGCAGGGGCATCAGGTCAAAAATACACAGGCACCTCAGGGGGACGGGGAATGGGGGGCACCTCAGCCGGAAGATGGTACAACAACACTGGTCCTGGATGAGAAAACATGTCCTGTGCACTGTCCTGGGGAGTGCAAGACCACAGTCTCTCAAGTGGGTGGGTTGCCCACTGCATGGTCCTGGGGAGTGCAAGGCCACAGTCTCTCAAGTGGGTTGGCTGCCCACTGCATGGTCCTAGGGAGTGCAAGGCCACAGTCTCTCAAGTGGGTGGGTTGCCCACTGCTTGGTCCTGGGGAGTGCAAGGCCACAGTCTCTCTAGTGGGTGGGTAGCCCACTGTTTGGTCCTGGTGAGTGCAAGGCCACAGTGTCTCTAGTGGGTGGCTTCTTCTACTGGTTCTGGAGGGGGCATTGTGCCCAGTGTACTTTATCTTGGGAAGGATGGTGTGAGTGGATGGCTTCTTCCACTGGTTCTGGTTCTGGTTCTGGAGGGGGCATTGTGCCCAGTGAGCTCCATCCTGGGGAGGATGGGGTGAGCGGATGGCTTCTTCCACTGGTTCTGGAGGGGGCATTGTGCCCAGTGTGCTTCCTCCTGGGAAGTATGCAGTAAGTGTATGGCTTCTTCCACTGGCTCTGGAGGGGGCATTGTGCCCAGTGTGCTTCATCCTGGGAAGGATGTGTTGA
Source organism: Pleurodeles waltl (assembly GCF_031143425.1). Taxonomy (NCBI): domain Eukaryota; kingdom Metazoa; phylum Chordata; class Amphibia; order Caudata; family Salamandridae; genus Pleurodeles; species Pleurodeles waltl. The sequence goes on from NC_090437.1 coordinate 1,066,389,863, forward strand.
GTGGATGGCTTCTTCCACTGGTTCTGTAGGGGGCATTGTGCCCTGTGATGCAGATCTTGAGGATGCAAGGTCATAGTGTCTCACCTGGGTGTCTGACCCACAGGATTTGCAGGGACCAGGCTGCACAACAGCTCATGGATGCAGGACTAGACACTGCCCGCCGGCGATGACAGCTGCTCAGTGGTGGCAGTGACGGTACTGGTGGCGTTGCTGGCGGCGGTAGGGGGACGCTCCAGCTGTTCCCTGCAGCCTCGGATGGCTGCCCACTGGGGCTGCTGGCAGTGGTGCTGGTGGCGGTGCTGGCGGTGGTGGGGGGAGGCTCCAGCCCATCCCCTGCATCCTCAGACGGCTCCCCACTGGGGCTGCTGGCAGTGGTGCTAATGGCAGTGCTGGCAGTGGTGGGGGATGGTTCCAGCCCTTCCCCCACAGCCTTGGATGGCTGAACCCCCATGGTTGTTGGTGGGGACTCAGCATGAGTACCGGCACCAGGCCTCCTGTCCTTCCTGCCTGCAGGTGCAGGCCCCTTGCCCTTCCCTGTAGCAGATGGAGGTGCCTCCTTGTCCCTTCTAGATGCAGCTGATGGTGCCTCCTTGCCCTTCCCTGGAGCAGCTTGGGTTGCCTCCTTGCCCTTCCTGGACGCAGCTGGTGGTGCCACCTTGCCCTTCCCTGTAGCAGCTGTGCTGTCTTCTTGCCCTTCCTTGAAGCACCTGGTGCAGGCACCCTTTCAGTGTGGCTGCCTGTTGCCCGGGAACCTCTCCCACCTTCAGTAGCTGTTAACACTACTGTGTCCGTGGACTTGGTGGCTGAGGTGCTCGCCTGGGTTCTGACCACCTTGGCCTGACATGAAGGAGAGGGGGAGTGGTAGGGAAGAGGTCAACGGTGGAGAGGAAAAGCTTCTTAGGGACATTGGGACAGGAAGAGGGAGAGGGTTTGGGAGTGGAGGAAGAGAAGTGGTTGTAGGAGGTGTCTGCTGATTTTGGGTGCTGGTCCATGGGCTGGATGCTGTTGTGAGGTGGATGGCTGTTGGGTGTCTGAGTGCTTGCGTTTGTGTACTTTGGGAGGCGGGGGCACAGACACAGTGGGAGAGGACACAGGGACGTGTGCATGGATGTGGGGGTGGTGACTGCCAGTGAGGGGCGTATACTGATAGGCATGATGGTGGTAATGGATGAGGATGTAGTGCATGCAGGTGTGAGTGTAGATGCTACTGGGAGGGAGGTGGACGACAAGGGGGAGGGGGACACAGTGGAGGGAGTCGATGTTGGTATGTCTGCAACGGGATGGTGTTTGTGTGAGTGCCTGTGGGATGATGTGTGGTGCTTGTGTTTGCCTGAACCAATCCTGTGTGTTGTCTTGTGTGCATGCTGGTCTGCCTGTGTGCTTCTGATAGGTTGGGGTTGAGGGGAATGGGATTGGGTAGAGGAAGTTGGAGAGGGGAGGTAAGAAACAGGGACAATGGTTGCCATCAGAGAGGATACCAGAGCCTGGATTGATCTCTGTTGGGCACCATGCCAGAGTAAATGCCCTCCAGGAATGCATTTGTCTGTTGCAAATGGCTGCCAGCCCCTGGATAGCATTCACAGTGGTTGGCTGCCCAACAGAGATGGATCGCAGGAGGTCAATAGCCTCCTCACTCAGGGCAGCAGGGCTAACTGGGGTAGGGCCTGAGGTGCCTGGGGCGAAGGAGATGCCCACCCTTCTGGGTGAGCAGGCACGGGAAACACTGAGGGGGTGCTGGGAGGGAGGTGCTGGTACAGGGGTTGGTGGCTGTACTTGTAGTTGGAGTGGTCACAGAGGTGTCCGTCTCGACCAGGGAGCTTCCATCGGAGGAGGTATCACAGTCCAAGCTGTCCCCTCCAGTCTCCGCCGTGGTGCTCCCCTCGCCCTCCGTCCCATTGGATTCGGCCTCCTGAGCCCTGTGGGATGCAGCTCTCTCCGTCGCCGGTGTCTCTGCTCCTCCGGCAGATGATGCTAATGCACATAAGGACAGGGTGACAAAACAGAAAGGGGAGGGAAGAGACAAAGGATACACTTGGTCAATGGCAACAACAACACCATGTAGGAAGGTCGCCTCTTTCTTGCCTTGTTACCCCCACTTTTGGCCTGTTTGTAAGTATATGTCAGGGTGTTTTTACTGTCTCACTGGGATCCTGCTAGTCAGGGCGCCAGTGCTCATAGTGGAAACCCTATGTTGTCAGTGTGTTTGATAAGTGTCACTGGGATCCTGGTAGCCAGGACCCCAGTGCTCATAATTTGTGGCCTATATGTGTTCCCTGTGTGGTGCCTAACTGTATCACTGAGGGTCTGCTAACCAGAACCTCCCTCTGCTTTTTAAATTGTCACTACAGGCTAGTGACCATTTATACCAATTCTGATTGGAACGCCCTTATAATTCCCTAGTATATGGTACCTAGGTACCCTAGGTGTTGGAGTTCCAGGAGATTCCTATGGGCTGCAGCATTTATTTTGCCACCCATAGTGAGCTCAGACAATTCCTACACAGGATCGCCACTGCAGCCTGAGTGAAATAATGTCCATGTTATTTCATAGCCATTTTACACTGCACTTAAGTAACTTATAAGTCACCTATATGTCTAAATCTCACTTAGTGATGGTTAGGTGCAAAGTTACTTAGTGTGAGGGCACCCTGGCACTAGCCAAGGTGCCCCCACATTGTTCAGGGCAATTTCCCCGGGCTTTGTGATTACGGGGACACCATTACACGGGTGAAATACATATAGGTCAATACCTATGTGTAGCTTCACAAAGGTAACTCTGAACATGGCCATGTAACATGTCTAAGATCATGGAAGTGTACCCTCAAGCCAAATCTGGTATTGGGGTGCCAATCCCATGCATCCCCAGGGCTCCAGCATGGACCCCGGGTACTGCCAAACCAGCTCTCTGGGGTTTTCTCTGCAGCTACCGCTGTTGCCAACCCTCTGAGAGGTTGCTGCCCTCCTGGGGTCTGGTCAACCCAGTCCCAGGAAGGCAGAACAAAGGATTTCCTTTGAGAGAGGGTGTTACACCCTCTCCCTTTGGAAATAGGTTTTAAGGGCTGGGGAGGAGTAGCCTCCCCCAGCCTCTGGAAATACTTTGAAGGGCACAGATGATGCCCTCCTTGCATAAGCCAGTCTACACTGGTTCAGGGATCTCCCACCCCCTGCTCTGGCATGAAACTGGACAAAGGAAAGGGGAGTGACCACTCCGCTGTCCATAACCACCCCAGGGGTGGTGCCCAGAGCTCCTCCAGTGTGTCCCAGATCTCTGCCATCTTGAATGCAGGGGTGTGAGGACACAATGGAGACCTCTGAGTGGCCAGTGCCAGCAGGTGATATCAGAGACCGCTCCTGATAGGCTCTTACCTGGTTAGGTAGCCAATCCTCCTCTGATGGCTATTTAGGGTCTCTCCTGTGGGTTTCTCATCAGATAATGAATGCAAGAGCTCACCAGAGTTCCTCTGCTTCTCCCTCTTTGACTTCTGCCAAGGATCCACCGCTGACTGCTCCAGGACGCCTGCAAAACCGCAACAAAGTAGCAAGATGACTACCAGCAACATTGTGGCGCCTAATCCTGCTGGCTTTCTCGACTGTTTCCTGGTGGTGCATGCTCTGAGAGCTGTCTGCCTTCATCCTGCACTGGAAGCCAAGAAGAAATCTCCTGTGGGTCGACGGAATCTTCCCCCTGCTAATGCAGGCACCAAACTTCTGTATCACCGTTCCTCTGGGTCCCCTCTCATCTTGAAGAGCATGGTCCCTGGAACACAGGAGCTAGATCCAAGTGACCCCGACTGACCAGTGGTCCTTCTGTCCAGATTTGGTGGAGGTGAGTCCTTGCCTCCCCACGCCAGACAATAATCCTTTGTACTGCGTGAACTGCAGCTGCTAGGGCTTCTGTGCACTTTTGCAAGGATCCTTCATGCACAGCACAGCCCAGGTCCCTAGCACTCCGTTCTGCATTGCTCAACTCACTGAGTTGACCACCGACTTCGTGGGACCCTCTTTTGTTGTGTTGAGATGACCGGCATGCTCAGATTTCTTGAATGCCTATTCAAGTGCTTCTGCAGGTGCTGCCTGCTTCTACATGGGCTCCATCTGTTGCTGAGCACACCCTCTGTCTCCTCCTCCAAGGGGCGATCTCCTGGTCCTACCTGGGCCCGGGCAGCACCCATTATCTTCAACAGCGACTCTTGCAGCTAGCAAGGCTTGTTTGCAGTCTTTCTGCATGGAAACAACTCTGCATCCTCCAGCATCTTCTGACCAAAGGAGAAGTTCCTGGCACCTTCCGTTGTTGCAGAATCTTCAGCTTCTTTAACCCAGAGGCAGCCCTTTTCCACATTCATCCGGGGTTTAGTGGGCTCCTGCCCCCTCGGACACTTGTGTGACTCTTGGACTTGGTCCCCTTCCTTTGCAGGTCCTCAAGTCCAGGAATCAGTCTTCAGTGCTTTTCAGTCAGTTGTTGCCTTTGCAGAATCCCCTATCTCAAATTTACTGTAATTCTGGGGTAGTAGGGCAACTTTACACCTACTTTTCAGGGTCTTGGGGTGGGGTATCTTGGACACCCTTAGTGTTTTCTTACACTCCCACTGACCCTCTACACACTACACTAGGCCTGGGGTCCATTTGTGGTTTGCATTCCACTTTTGGAGTATATGGTTTGTGTTGCCCCTAGGCCTATTGTCTCCTATTGCATTCTATTGTGTTCAACAGTGTTTGCACTACTTTTCTAACTCTTTACTTACCTGATTTTGATTTGTGTGTATATTTTGTGTATTTTACTTACCTCCTAAGTGAGTATATCCTCTGAGATACTTTTGGCATATTGTCACTAAAATAAGGTACCTTTATTTTTAGTAACTCTGAGTATTGTGTTTCTTATGATAAAGTCCTATATGATATAAGTGGTATAGTAGGAGCTTTGCATGTCTCCTAGTTGAGCCTAAGCTGCTCTGCTATAGCTACCTCTATCAGCCTAAGCTGCTAGAACACTACTAATCTACTAATAAGGGATAACTGGACCTGGCACAAGGTGTGAGTACCACAAGGTACCCACTATAAGCCAGGCCATCCTCCTACACATCACTGTTGGCATACACAACACACACACAGGGAACAGCCCTATGCACTAGGCAATGCACTAACAGTCACAATGCTACTCACCTGCCCATGGACAGGGACTCCTAACGCCAATGGTAGCATACCTGAGACCCACAGATCCCTGCCCAGTAGTGGATGCCTACTAGCTTGGTTGGAGGAAGTTTACATCAGACCCCACCCAACATGGGACCTACCCTGCAATGTCTGGCCTGGCCTAGGGGCACCCGCAGGCCCACATCCCCCACCCGGATGCCACCCCACCACGTGCAAGTAGTATATTGGGGCACTGTACTCACCCCCTTGTGGCTGCTGTGATGCCCCCAAGTGCCCATCCAGCTCTGGATAGTCCAACAACAGTATGCAGGCCATTAGGGGGGCCAGGGTTCGACGGATACCCCTTCCTCATTGGGAGGCCATCCCCAGCTGGGCCTCCGTCGTCTTTGGTGCCCAGCGTCTCAGGTCCTCCCACCGTTTGTGACAGTGGGTGCTCTGCCTGCTGTAGACCCCCAGGGTCTGCATGTCTTTGGCGATGGCAAGCCATATACCCTTTTTCTGATGGGCACTGACCTGCAGAGAAATACACATAGGAAAAGGTATCAGTCTGATCATCCTGCCTGTTACACTCATGGCCCACCATAGCCCTTCACATCCCCTCATGCACACGCATGGCCCAACATGCATGCAGAATGCTTCCCAGGGTCCTTCCACCAACCCCCCTATACGAGGCCTTCACACACACCACTCCATGCATTCATGTCCCATGCATCGTGCTCACAGTGAAATCACGTGTTGGTCTGGAGGCCCATACAGCATTCAGTACTGGGGTAGGACCCCATCCACCAGTCTCTTCAACTCCGCCGCGGTGAAGGCAGGGGCCCTTTCCCCAGTGGCACAAGCCATGGTCGGTTCCAGACACAAGTCACAGCAGCACATGCAGTGTAGGTCAGGCAGCAAGTGAGTGAACAGATAAAAAATGGCGGTCACGTCCGCGGTGGTGCATACTGTCACCGCCTGCGTACATCACCATTGGCCACTGTAACCCATAGGGCCCAATGATAACCCATGAGGAGTTGCATGGCGGTTCTCGACCGCCTCCTGCAACGGCACACAACGTCAGCGGAATTACCTCATTTCCACATGTCCCTCCTAACAGTACAGGCGGACACCATTTAAGGGGGGCAGGCCATGGCACCTAACTGTGTCACAGTACACATAAGCACCATTTGAGCCTATCCAACAATATACTGTTACAATCACAACATGCAATGAAGTGTAGTGTTTGGAAATATGGGATACTGACCAGCTGCTTACCGTTTTTCCCCATAGATTGCAACCACTGCGGATGAATAGGAGATGGAGACATCCCACTGTGTACAGACCGCTAGTGGACTTGGCAACAATGGAGGACAGGCACATTATCCTCACTTATAGAGTGGACAGGGCCACAATCACAGAGCTGTGTGCCCATTTGGAGCCTGACCTGACATCTGCTATCCGTCAGCCCACCGGGATCCCCCATCTTGTGCAAGTCCTATCTGTGCTCCATTTCCTGGCAACTGGTTCCTTCCAAGTGACAGTGGGCTTGGCAGCAGGAATGTCACAGCCAATGTTCTCAATAGTGCTGACCTGCGTGTTGTCTGTCCTGATTAAACACATGCGCAGCTACATCGTTTTCCCCCAGGTGGAGGACTTGGCCACAGTGAAAGTTGATTTCTATGCAATGGGTCATATCCCAAACATTATCGGGGCTTTTGATGGAACACATATTGCATTTGGCCCCCCTTGGAGAAATGAACAGGTTTTCAGAAATCGAAAGGGCTTTCACTCAATGAATGTGCAGATAGTGTGCCTGGTGGACCAATACATCTCCCATGTCAATGCAAAGTATCCTGGGTCTGTGCATGATGCCTTTATCCTGAGGAATAGCAGCATCCCATATGTGATGGCTCAACTCCAGAGGCACCGGGTGTGGCTAATAGGTGAGCCCTGGTTCCCACCCAGTGGATGTATAGGTATAGTGTGGGCCCTAAGGGTTAGTGTGTGTCTAACAGTTGTCCCTCGATATTTGCAGGTGACTCTGGTTACCCAAACCTCTTATGGCTACTGACCCCTATGAGGAATCCCAGGACAAAGGCAGATGAACATTACAATGAGGCACATGGGCGAACAAAAAGGATTATAGGTAGGACCTTTGGCCTCCTGAAAGCCAGGTTTCGTTGCCTCCATCTGATAGGTGGTTCCCTGTGCTTCTCACCCAAGAAGGTCTGCCAGATCATTGTGGCATGCTGTATGTTGCACAACCTTGCCTTATGTCGCCAGGTGCCTTTTCTGCAGGAGGATGAGGCTGGAGATGGGTGTGTGGCAGCAGCAGCACCTGTGGATAGTGAAGATGAGGAGGCAGAGAATGAGGATGAGGACAACAGAAGTGCAATAATTTGTCAATACATCCAATGACACACAGGTAAGACAGTGTAACTTCACATTTAATTGATAGTTTTGTGTTTGACATAGTCACTGGCAGGCTGATTTTCCCACTTCCATGGCCACTTACTGTACCCTTTGGCATCTCTATTTGCAGATATTTGTGCCCCCCTATCGCTCCTGGTGTGTTGACTGCAGACAATTACAGGTCATTCATATCTATACATTACTGTACAGTTGTATTGCAGTGTTTAAAGCTTGTTAAACGAATACATAGTTCAATCATTTGACAGACTCCATACTTGTATTTCTTCAAATGGTGATTATTTAAGTGCTAATAGGTAGAGGGGGATGTACAATGGGCTGGGGTGGTGGTGGAGGAAAGTCCAGGATAGAGTCCATTCTATGTGGATCACAGGTGCATTGTCTAAGGGGGGTAGGAAGGGGAGCAATGGCAGTTCAAGGTGGACAAGGTGACAGAGTGGGACACAAGGGTGAAAATCAGGAGATTCTCATTTCCTGGCTGGCGTCTTTGCAATAGTCGCTGGCTTCTGCCTGGAATGCAGGGAACATTTGTGGGGTGGTTCTCCTTCTGCAGGGGGAGGGGTGCTGGTGGCTTGTAGTTCCTGTCCCGGGGCCTCCTGTTCACTAGTGGCAGCGGAGGTGGAGGGCTGTTCATCGGTTTGGCTAGTGGTAGGGGCCCGGTGGTGTGCCACTGCCTCCCACATAGTGTTGGCCATGTCTGCCAGCACCCCTGCAATGGTGACCAGGGTGGTGTTGATGTCCTTCAAGTCCTCCCTGATCCCCACCTACTGTCCCTCCTGCAGCCGCTGGTTCTCCTGCATCTTGTCCAGTATCTGGCCCATCATCTCATGGGAATGGTGGTATGCTCCCAGGATCTTAGTGAGTACCTCCTGGAGAGTCAGTTCCCTGGGCCTGTCCTCTCTCTGTCACACAGCAGTCCTCACAGCTTCCCTGTTGTCCTGTGCCTCTGTCCCCTGAACCGTGTGCCCACTGCCACTGACCCCAGGTTCCTGATCATCCTGTGTTTGTGGGGTGGCCTGGGGTCCCTGTAGTGGTGGACACACTGCTGATTGACGTGTCCTGGGGACACAGGTATGGGCCTGCTGGGTGGGTACTGTGCTGGTGTTTCCTGAGGGGGGAGGCTCTGTGGTGGTATGGGACTGTGCCTGGGTAACCGACTGTCCGGAGATCCCTGATGGGCCAGGTTGGTCATCCGGATCCAGGCGTTCAGAGCTGCTGTCATCACTGTGGGCCTCTTCTGGGGGGGACTGGATGTTGCTGGCACCTCCTCTCCGGTGACGTTGGCGGGGGGACCTGCAGGGATGTAAATGCAGTGTTAATTTTTCTGTGTGACATCTTGTGCATGGGTGTGTTGCCCTCTATGGTTGTTACTGCCCTGCCAGCTTTGCCTTGGATGAGTGGTTATTTGGTAGGTTAGCTGTTTCCATCTAGTGTGCATGCTTTAGTGATACGTGTCCATGCAGGTCTGTGATGGGTGTCCATGCACTGGTGTCGACTGCAGGGGCTTGGTATTAGGATGAGTGGGTTGTGATGGTGGGGTATGTGAGAGGTGGTGAAGTGATGGGAGTGAGGGTAAGGGCGGGATATGTGTCTGGCATGCAGATAGGGGCGGTGATAGTAATAGAGATGTGACTTACCAGAGTCCAGTCCTCCTACTCCTGCCAGGCCCTCAGGATGCATGATTGCCAAGACTTGCTCCTCCCATGTTGTCAGTTGTGGGGGAAGAGGTGGGGGTCCACTGCCAGTCCTCTGTATGGCTATTTGGTATCTTGCTGACACGGAACGCACCTTCCTCATAGGTCATTCAACCTCTTCCTGATGTCATCCCTTGTGCTTGGGTGCTGTCGCATGGCGTTGACCCTGTCCACGATTCTCCGCCATAGCTCCATCTTCCTAGCAATGGATGTCTGCTTCACCTGTGATCCAAATAGCTGTGGCTCTATACGGATGATTTCCTCCACAATGACCCTTATTTCCTCCTCTGAGAACCTGGAGTGTCATTGTGGTGCCATGGGTGTAGTGTGAGTGGTGTGGGTGAGGGTGTGTAGTGTAATGTGTTGGGGTGTGTGATGTAAGGTGTGTGGATGGTGTATAGGTGATGGCGGTGTGTGGCTGTGGTCTTGTCTGTTGTCTTGCTATCTCTCTTGTGGCACTTGTTTGTAGCCCTAAAGTGTAGTGGGTAGTGTGGGTGTGTGTTTTATAGTGCTGTGGGTGTGGTGTGTGAATGTGCTTCAGGTGTGTGTAGTTTGAATTGTCCAATGTAGTGTTGTTTTGTATGTGTGTGTATATTTTGAGCGCGGCAGTATGTACCTCCAGTGGTTTACCGCCATTGAATGTCCGCTGTGGTGATTCGTGGCTCATAATTTTGTGGGTGTAGTTCTGTTGGCATAACTGTGTGGATTTGGATACCACCAGGTTATCACTGACCTTTGGGCTGGCGGACTTTTGTGTGTGGCTGTATAGTGATGGATTGCTATGTGTGGGTCATAATATGGGTAGCGGTAATTCGCTGTGGCGGTGGTATGTTGGCGGCAGTCAGCATGGCGGTAAGCGGTACTTACCACCTATGTCAACATAAAGGCCTATACCTTCTCTCAGACATCTCCGGTTGTGGAGAATCTCCTCTCTCACTTCTGTCTTTTTGTGTTTTTGTTTATCCCAGTGTTTTTAGAACCCTCTTGTGCTTGTTTAGTACCTTCGAAAGGGGTGGCACTCTGTAGTTGTGGTTTTGTTGGCCTGGCCCCAAGACTATCTCATTGAATACTTGTATAGGTTTTAGAGATAGTTTTTGGCAACTCGTGCTCCTGTTTCTGTTAAGCAACCTTTTGGAGACTTTGGCGAATGGCCAGTGATGCTGCTTTCCCTTTATTGTTACTTAAAATAATTAAGGACACCGTATCAGAATTGTGCATCAGTTTCATCCCCAAATCCAGGGCCAGGGCTTCCCTCTGATCATTTTGAATGTGTTTTAACACTTGCGGTAAATTGGCAAGTGTTGGGATACCATGTGAAGTAATGTAAAGTACGGCAAAGTCGGACTCCCAAGTGTTACAGTCCTCTATTGAGGGAACCCTGCCAAACAGCAAACACATTGTGAGAATTCTATATTTGTCTTGGGGTCCCATATCGGGAAACATTGCTTCCAGCTGATTTGTTGTTTTAGCAATCTAGAGCAGAATCTTCTCCTGCTCTGTGGGTGCTTTTCCCATTATTGAGTGGACTTTTTGTATAACAATTCCTGAAGTGGCCAGTTGATGAAGAGCTGAAGCAGCCCTTTCTGGGGCGTTGTTCAAAGTCCACATTACAAATTATATTACTCATATGTATATTGCTATTAGCTAATTATAAAGTGTGTGTACTTCAGCTACTGGCATAGCCTGCACATTAGATGTGGTCTGTACGTACAAGTGCCAGCCAAGTTGGATCATCATTACTTAAATAACCTCATCTCACCGTTTGTATCACATGTTGCAATATATCATTGAACAGAATTTGATGTTCTTGTTAGGAGAGAGGTATCTCTAAGTATTGATAAGGTCAGTACTGCTGGGGTACATTTGTTATTCTGTATGTGTGAAATGTATGTGCATTTGCATCTTTTTCATGAAAGGTGACCCAACAATAAAATATTTCTGTACTATATGCGTTGTGGGCTTCCACGGCGAATGTAACATCCCAGCCACCTTCTGTTAAGCCATTGGCTGCGTGAGTGGTTGTCTGCAGTTCTCCCAAGTGTTTATCAAATTTTCCATATTAAATAGTAGTTATTTGGGTTGGGACCACCAACAGGGGAAAATCCTTTTATGGTTCAAGCTTGAACAACCCACAGCCTACATAGGCATTCCCTATTTAGCATAGGAGGATTGTCCCTAGGACCACGGACATTGCCGTATAATGGTACTTAGAGTACTTTCAGTATGTGTGAGACAGAGATACTCAGGGGACTCGCAAAATAACTGCCCACACCATAGTTGGTGGTGCTATGTCATAAGGGCTCTCGTATAGCAAGGATAATGCTGGATTTGGGGGCAGAAGCACCTTTGCTTGCAGGTAACTGTGTCACTCCTTTGCCAGTTGGCAGCTGTCTGCCCAACCCTCACGGCTCTCTAGTAGCATCTCACCAAAACCCAGACAGTAAAGGTGATTTGTGGCAGATTTGTGCATGGAACTCTGAAGACACATAAGGGAAATTGTTGTAAACTTATCCTTTTGTCTCCACATACAAGTCTCTTACATAAACATAGGCAAACATGACATCCACATTTTTCTTTGGAGTGTCAGGAACTGTCACATTTGTAAATCTTACAGCCTCTGCTAAATATCTTGTATTCAATTGCAGATTTAACATATTGCATTTGGATTTGAAGGCCAGGGATTAGTACCCACAAAGACAAGGTAATTCTGTAAACGTTCCTGGTGGGATTTGGGTTCTGCTGGATAAATAGAGTTCACAAGCCCAACAGGTGGTATGGACATTACTTAGATAAGTTAGCTAACACTATGCAGACATCACATAGCATCATGTATCCATTGCGTACGATGGATCCCTGCATCCTTGAGGCATGCAATTATGTGACTTCATGCAGACATGTCACTGTAACCCTGAACTTCCGAAAACTACAACTCCTAATACTCTTGTGGCACCCCTATGATGTCACTCATGCGACCTTAAGTGATGAAGAACAGATAATGCGTCTGCAAAGCAGAACAGCATTTATGGGTCCTGTCATGGGGTCATATGTTCAAGGGGCTGGGAGCAGGCGATATACATAGGTTGTATCCCGCGATGCACCCTTTGAAGAAGTAATTGATGTGGTAGGGGGCATTTTGGTGTTATCATGATGGAAAAAAAGGCACCCTCTGGGTTAAAAGGGCTAGGCAATTCAGCTTTACGATGCTAGTACTGTTTCCCTGCATGCATATGGGGAGCGTCTACTATTTCAACTAAGAATATTCAAATATACAAGAAAGACAGGGGATCCTGAGAGATATTAAGTAAATTACTGGATGATCCTGGAGTGGCGACATCTTAATATGAGGCAACTAGCGTTCTCCTGCATGTAGAGTATTCCTTCCACATGTCCTGGATATATGAGCATACCCATGCTGTGGTTATTTATACTCATGATGGAATGGTAGGGTGTGGACATATGTCTGATTACAGGATAGAGACATCTCCCTGTTTGAGACCCTGTGTGTTTGATTACTTGAATGTGAGCACTTTTCTCCTGCACAATTATTTTTTTACGTTATTAGCCATTGAGTTCTCTCACCAATAAGAATCCCCATGGGAGAGCCTGACATGGATCAGTTGGATCAGCACACATCTGTGACATCATGCTCAATTGGGGTGACTTTTGTTTCCCTACATATGGACAATCAGAACTCTGTATAGACAAGTATCTAACAGTAAGATGCAGGCTACCACAGTGGTGTTAGGAACTGAACTACCTATAACACATAATATTCATATGAGATACCGCAGCCTACTTGAAGCAGTGAGAGCCAGTGAGTGTGGGTTGTTATAACAAGAGTATGGTAAGATACCAATAATGATCGGCTACCTAGAATCGTAGTAACAGCAGGGTTAGTTTTGTGACTTTTTACTCTGACTTAGTGTGTGACTACAAGGGACATCGCTCTTTTCTTCCAGACATGAGGCTGTAGTTCCGTAAATATAGATAGACTTATGTCTAGTGTGTCTTCATCTGTCCCACCATGCCATGATAGAAATGTCTTTTTGAATCACCCACTCTTAATATTATTATAGTGGGGTGCTTGTAGTAACATGCTCACAAGAGATTTGGGATGCATGTGTAGTGTCGTAGTTTGGACTATTGCTCTGAGCAAGACTGCTGGTTTAAGGATGACAGTACTTTTGTTTATAGGCAACTACGTCTTTCCTACAAGTCGCAACTGTTGTCCCAACCTTACCGGCTCACTAGCAGCACCTCACCAGAAACACAATAGTAAAAGGTGATTTATGGCAGCCGTTTAAGCATGGACTCGAAAATAAGATATCTCAGGGAGTGTCGTGGTTAAACAGAGATTACCCTTTTCTCACAGATATATTATGTCTTATACAAACACAGGCAATGACACAGATGCAGTAAAGTTACAATAGTTTTTATTTAACATAACTGCAATTTGCGATAAGTTGCATGGGCTGCAATGATTAGGATAATGAATAAAGCAAGAAACAGAATTGTGAAGACAAGAGTCATTATTATAAAGACCCCCACCATCTTGCAATGTGTACGAAAAACATATTAGATGTAATATGCCCTAATACCCTAATGTGAAAAGGCCTAACCTCCTACCTGAAGGAGAGCTGGGTTTGTTAAACCTAATCTGCCAATGCCATGTCCATGAGACGAGCCCCCAACCCTCGTTACCTTGGAATGAGTTCTCTATCTCAGACTCCGCATGGACACGAAGACTGGGTCAGCGTCAAGACGATTGCAGCATCGGTATCAGCGATGGTGGCGATGCCCTCTGGTTGGAATCCCTCTGATTATCTGTCTAAAGTGTGATGTATTTATACAGATCTACAAGGTCCCCTGACGTAGGTGTATTCCTAAACAATAGATAACAGACATGCTTGGGACGGCAATTAATATCAACAATCCCTCTAAAGTATAGAGAGGGAAAATCCCTAAGTTTGAACACCTACTGTTTGTTTGTCTTTGGTGCTTGATCTTGACGCCTTGGCGCGGTGACACTGATAATGTTACCCATAACAAGTGGCCTAACTATGAACAAGGCAGCCATCTTAGAAGAAATAAATAATTAAATGGGCTAAGACAGAGCAAGCTAAGTAGGTTAAAATTCACTAGGTGACGGGAGAACGAGTCTACAAGCCAGAGGCTAAGCTAACTCCTGTTATCCCATTAAAACGAAGTAGGATTCACTACAGTAGCTTTGAACATTTTCCTGATTTATTCAGGATGGTGGGGGTTCTGAAAAACACTCTTTCCCCTTGCATGTTCACTATATGGTCCATTAATGAATCAATATTTTAATGAATGTTTTGATTTGACATCCCTCTTGGTTTTATTTCGGCCAGGTCCTAAATAAGTGACATATTTCAGGTAGGTTCTGTGTAATTTCATCATCTCTACTCACAGACTTAGATTGTATTACTAACTTTACACTTTTTCCAATGTGCGGTTTTGATAGGGAGCCATAGCCCTTATGAATACCCTATACCTCCAGATGCTTGAAAAATGGGCAGAAACATGTTGACTTATCCATAAATGAGCGGGCCATTGTACCCAAGCTCATCCCTTCTCTTTTTGGTTTTGAATCATACAAGTGGATACCATAATAAAGGTGAAATACTGGTACTTCACTAGGTATTTTTAAACATCTGGATTCCGCTATTGTCCAGTTTAATTTATATAGGAACTCCCTTTTGTAGGTCCGAACCAGATAGTCGAGTCCGCCCTTGTGGTATTTTTCTACAAGGGTGGGTTAGGGTGATTTATGATGAGGCATGACACTACTAAGTGTGTGAGACCACTTCTTCTGTAAAGGAAACTTTTCTTAGTCATTCTTTTGCAGAGAGGGATTTCCCACAAAATCAATGAGCTATTCCCTCCAACAGGGGTACTTGTGAAGTAATCTTGTCTTTAACTATTGACAGCACAAGATCTGACCTTAATTGGTGGAGCCTCTAATTGAGACACTCCACCAGGATATTCTACGTACTTCTTCCAACAGTCCTCCCAAACCTTGTTGTGTCTATAGATTTATCACTGGGAAGACATGTGGTAGGGTGAATCTCTCTACTGTCCTTACGTGTAAGGCTTTATGAGTGTATCACCATTGTTTGGGACTTTTCCACCAATGATGTGATTGCTGGAAGCCCATATAATTAGCAATGTAAATGAATATTGATTGTTTATACTTAGAAACAAAGTTCTACTGCCAGGAAACTGCAACTGACAGAGCGAGCCGACTAGAAGTGATTGAATGACAACAATCCCTGTCCTGCATCAAAATGGTAGCACAATCTTCATTCTGGAACGTGCATAAATGGCATTGGAAAATTGAACAAAACAAACCGGCAACTACTGAATGACTTAGAATACCTTAGTCTCAGGTCTCTCAACGGCAGGATCATTGGGGTTAATCCGTGGGCAGCCTCATATCAATCCCCTATAACCAATTCAATGTTAGATTACACTTTTGACACTTTATCACTGCTTCATCATGTCTAATCATATCGCCTACGGGACAAGGCAGATTGTAACCACCTCCCGCAAGAGGTGTCCAGTTGTATAACTCCACCTGTATTTACCGGTACATTAGAAGCGACTGGATCTATGTTCACTATCAACTAGATTAGAATAATATATTCATAATCCACCATAGAAGGCCTGTAAGTAACAGTGATGGAAATGCTAAAACAAACAAAGGCAACATCTGATAGCACTCTAAAAGTGTGGTAGTGTTTCACTGAAGGGCTGGCAGCCATAGCTGCCAAAACAGTCAATACTAGGCCCCTATGCAAGCACACTAGGAATCAGGGGAGCGCATCTCAGGCCCAGTTAACACAATTAAAGCACCTTCAAATGCAGTAAGCACATCTCTAAGAACCATGTGCTGCAGGCTGAGGGATGCCAGTCTACAAATTGTTTTGGGACAACAACAAAAGACTGCCTCAAGAAGTTAAAGTGGGTCCCAGGAAGACCAGCACTGGGCCAAATTGCTCTTAGATATTAAGCATAACGACAATACATAATTTTCAGGTGACGGACAACAAGTTATTGCATCCAAGCCCTTGAGGAGTCATCTCTTATATTCTTAGGAAACCTGAGTGATTTTTTTTCTTGACAACCACTTTAACCAGCAACTTGCCAAAAGAGCTTTCAGTACCCTTGCCAGCAACTTCCAGTGATTTCATTCCAATGGCATTGGGCCCAGCATCAGCTCTGCTTCAACCTTCAGCAGGCCAATCATTTGCCTCCGAATCTGGGTTTTCTAAGAGTTTGGGTACCATAACCAACACCCTCACCCTCTCTCTCCTAACTGATGTGGCAAAGGGTTTGTGGATGCCTCTTCACCTTTGCTTTATCAATTCTGAGGCAGCCTTTGACCATGTTGACCATAACAAACTATGGCACAAGCTGACTCACTGGAACATCCCTCAGGCTTTATTGAATATGCATATTTTGTTTTATACTGACACATTGATACTTGTCAAGCGGGGCGGCGGAGCACATCCCTCCGGACAAATTCCAACAACTAAGGGGCTGAAGCAGGGGAGTGTGCTCGTTCCCATACTGTTCAATTTCCTTCTTGCTGATCTGACTGAAAAGCTAAATGGCTGTAATACTCATGTCCCAAAATTAGGTGGGAAGACAGTCTCCAGCCTCTCATATGCTGACAATTTGGTCCTGTTCATACCCAAGAGGGGTTACAATGCCTGCTCAACGCAATGCACAACTACTCAATTGAAAATGACCTTAACATCAACTTAGGGAAAACCAAAAATATATAACGATCAGTAGCACCAAGAAAAGAATATCGACCTTGTACCGGGCCAAAACACAGATTGATAATGCAGATGAAAATAAATACTTGGGGGTGCTCATTGACAAAAAAGGCTTATTTGTCCCCCAGAAAGAGGCCATAAAATGGAAAGTCCTGGCACTGGTCGATATATTAAAAAATCACAAAAGGAAACTGGCTGGACCAATATTGACTCCCCCCCTTAGGGTAGAACAAGCTAAACTGCTACCAACCATAACACATGGGAGTGAACCACTGGGAGGGAGAGATGCCATAATTCTGGACAGAACAATGATGTATGCATACAGACTCATCTTCAGTCTTCTCATTACTCCTTTCTGGTTCAAATCAGGTTGGAGTTCAGCCTCCAAAGGCAGACCCTGGCCAGGCGGGGGGCCTACAAAAGCTATTGGAATAAAATTATGGATGGCAGATAGCAATACTCTGAACTTCTATCTATGGCAGGAGTTTCAGAGCATGAACACTTTAGCCATTAGAGGCTATCTTCAGGGATCTAGTCAGCAGGCTAAGCCAGCTCTAGGATATTCCCATCACCCACTAGTCCTTCAAAAGCTGGCAAGGAAAACATTACATTCTATTTCAGTGGTTGAAGGCAAGGAGGCCTTAGCATGCAGAGCCCATACCTTGCTGACTCTAAAAAGCTACAGATCTATTGCACCACAACAATATTTTTCCACAGGGTTTACAAGAATAGTTAAGGAAAAGTTCATGAAGTACTGCTTAGGCTTACTCCCTTCCCTTTTACATCTCCCTCACTGGCAGAGTAAGAGTACACCATACATTAACCATTTGTGCAGCAAAAGCTGAGAAGACATGACACATCTAATATTATAAAGCTCTTGTAAAGAGCGACTAGGGAAACTGAAACAGCTTCAAAGAGTTCCCTTTCAACCAAAAAGGAATATGTTCACTGAGGCGGGCCATGCTGGCCTACTTCACTTCATGGAACCCGCAGCTGAACTGTCGGCTGGTAAAATTTCTCATGATGGTCGAAAAGAAATTGGCAACTTGGGACAGTTTGGTGTCTATCACCTTGATCACTATCAATTCTCAGTGTGGGCCCCAGGTGAGTCTATGATTACTCAGTTAGATTGAGCATGTGGCTTAGGATAGGTACATAGTGTAAGCCACACAGCTGGGCTACAGCCCATTTGGGCTGTAACCCACCAACTAACTCCTGGGAGGAGTCAGATCAATCAATCAGGCATGATTTGTTTTTAAAAGCACAACAGCCCCTCCATTTGCACAGCATGCACTCTTTAAGCACCCTTGAACTTGCCCTGCCTGCACTTTTCCAATCTGTTGCTCTTTGGTGTTAACTTTCCAACTCCTCACTGTGAGTGAGAGGTTACACACAGGCACTCTTGAACTCTGCCAGCCTGTACTGCACTTTACTGATCTGTTGCACATTGGCTGCCAGCCAAGTCCCCTTTACCTTTCTAATGCGGGAACGGGAGCCCCAAAAGATCTGTTGCCCTGTCTGCACTGCGCCCTACTGAGCTCTTCGCACATTGACTAGTTGCTATTCCTTCTTTCCTGTTGTACTAGGGGAAAGGGTGGTGAAAAGGGCCCGAATCTCGCAAGGTTGCACATTATTGCACTTTATTCATTGACATAAGTGGTATCAGAATTGTTTAAACATGCCATTGTTTTTTCATTATAACTTGCCTGTTTTTAGATGACGTTGAGGGTTTTATACTTTCTTCAAGCTGGTAGAGCTGCTAGAATACTTTGCTGTAAAATGTCACTCCCCTTAAACCCTTGTGCACTCTGGTTCTTCCCCACTCAATGGGTGTTATGATTTTTTATGCTCCTCATCGTCTTATTGTGGTTGAGGGTGGTCAACACGCTAAAACTTAGTTTGCACTTTTTGGTTCATTGCAAATCAGCTGATGATGTAGATTAATTGACGTTTTCAAATCTGCCTTCTATCACTGCAAACATTGTTGCAAACTGTTACATTTCTTTTTTCTTTTAGCCTGTGGAGTATTTATGTCTTTTACTGTTGTTGAATTTTATTGCAAGAATTTTAGGTAACTGAGCAAACTTGAATAAACTTGTAACTTGACACTCAAGTGAGGCATAATGAGGAGAAATTCCTTTATTTCTCATCATTATTTCCTCTTTGCACATGTGAGGCATTAGATAGAGGAAAATTCCTAAAAGAATGTTTCTTGTACAGGAAAGTAACCCTTCGTGCACAACAACTGTAATGCAGGCAACCTTTCCCCACTGTGCAAGGGTACCTATGTTGGCAATCGGCAGCACATAGTGCGCCAAGTCAGGGAGAGCAGAGATGCATCATATCTTAGTAAATATGGCACATTTCTGCTCTCTCCCTGGATTGTAATGCAGCACAGCAAGTTATCTTGTTGCATTGAGGGACTTCTTAGTAAAACTGTCCCTATGTTCTCTAAATCTCCAACAAGGAGGTCCAAGCTGCATGAAAGAGTTCTTTTTTTGACCACTCAATGAAGTATGGTTGCTTTCAAGGCATTTTGCAGTTGGCGTACTAATGTGTAAAGTGTACTCATATGTAATTATAAGGATGTTCTTAAGTCCTACGAACACAGCAAAGTTGAGGAGAATGACTCAGTTGCTAAATATGTGTACAAAATGTTATCTCATTCAAACTACTGTATTTCCCTTGCAGTACATAATGATATTTTGGGTGAGTTTTCATCTTTGTGCAAATTTATCAAAAAATGTCTTAGACCACTTTTGAAGCTGCTCAGTGTGCAAGAGCAAATATTAGTCAAATTAAGAAACAATACTTGGATGACATGTCTTTTAGAGCAGGACATTAAGAGATCTGATGGCTTTGCACAAGGAAGTCCAGGAGTTCAACAGTAGAACTATTTTCTCTTCTGTTTCCCTTTGCTGTAAAACATACAAAATGTTTCCCTGAAAAACTTAAGGAAGGAGTTGCAAGCATTACCAACACAATCATACCTTGATTTTATGATTGAGAATGAACAAATCATTGTTGAGAAGTATTGGTCTTGGGTTACTGTGAATCACCAGATAATGTTGGTGAACAATATAGAGAATATGAATATGTGATAGAACATGTAATGTGTAGGTTGTTTATCACCTGTGAAAACATGATGAATTTCACTATATGCAATGCTGCTCAGTATAATAGAGTATTCCAGCTTGTTGATGACTGCGCAACATTGCAATTGTCAAGTGCAGATTGTGAACGAAGATTAAGCCTCATGAACCCTATCAAGTCTATATGGAGAAATAGAGTAGAGGGGAAGTATTTAGATATCCTAGTGAGGACAGAGGCCTGATCCCCTCAATGGGAAAGTTAACCTTTATGGACTTTATCAGAGCTGGAAAACTGGCAAGGTCATACAAAAGAAGAAATCAAGTAAAAAATCTAGTAATGACACATGACTGATTGAACCCTCATGTCCCACAGTCCATGTTTCCTGGATATCAACAATCTACAAACAGACCCTCAGTAGGGAGATCATGACATTATTGAGTATATTGTAGATCAAATTGTAAATGTGTTATGTAATTGTTCAAATTACTGTTCTTGAACCTTGCAAGAAGCTGAAGACCTGGCTATTCAATTAGTCTACTTGCTGGACCATTGAAACTGCCTGTATTCACGTCCAGCCTTACCAAACACCTACACTCACCTACTCAGCACCTGGATACCTTCACAGGTGACATGCAGTGCTCTACAAGTCCACCTTACATTGCATTACATTGTATATGATCTTGTATATGCCTCCCTACTTTTCCCTACCCAATGAACTGTCCACCAATTGAGAATGATCAATACAATTTAGCAGTGGTACAACATTTAGAGCCTGTCCTTTTCTAAACATGGTGTGTATCTTCCTGAGTAAATAATTCACACCATGGCATGTGTATCTATGTTGCAAAACTGTCACAGGACCCTATTACATGGAGTCATATGTGTGGAAATGCACATTGTTAACCTTTGTTCTAAACAAAACTTTGCTGTGTTATTTGCTGATGATTTTTGCATCTGCACTCACATGTATGCATTTGGTTCCCCGTCTTAAGAAGACTTTTGGGGCTTTTGTGAGAACTCTTTTTTATCTTTGTTGCTTACCTCTTTCACCTCTTTCTCTTGAGGAAGGTCTGAATCCCCTTTCTTGCGCTCACCCCGCATGATTTCCTAGACACCCTAGTGCACACCAACATATCAGCTATATTACCAAGCTTCCTTGCGTCAGACAACCTGGAATCTTCTAGATGCTGGCATAACTCTGAATAACAATTACTCAAGTTGAGCTCCTTCATGATCAGATTATGCAGCCCACATAAGTAGTGACATACTGCCTTTCATCCAGCCCTTGAGTGCCTTTGACGATACATCAGTAAAATCAAACCAGAATTGTTGTAGGTCTATGTGTGTATCCTGGAATATTTTCCAGTACTCTTCAGATGTGAGACCAAACTTCTGCACAATGCTTTCCTTCCTGTGACTGTAGAAGTCAGCTACCCCCTCTTCTAGACTGAAGGGTGTATCCCTCCCCGTGTTGGCAATAACTTCAACAGTATGCCTCCCCAGTGCTCTTGACCTATCCTGTGCATTTTCCATGCCCTTTCATTGGCAGCAAACCTTTTGTTAATATTGTCCCCAACCACAAAGCAAGGCACAAAACACAAGGGAATGTGAGGGGTGTGTGTTTCCCCTGTAGACAATTCACCCTGCCTTATTTTGTCTACTGCTAATTTATTTTCTTCTAGTGCAAGTTTTGTTCATGCAAGGCTATGGCTGCTAGATTGACCTGCAGCTCCCTGTTTGCCTGTCACTTAGCTCCAACTAGCAGATGGTCAGTTCAGAGTGGTTTGTGCCAGCGAAGCCCGCTTCACATTCAGGGGCATATTTAAGAGCCCTAGCGCCACTGAAGTATCACTTTAGGTGACGCTTCAGTGGAGCTAATCTCTGCTCCATATTTACAAGGAGATGTAACACCACAAAAAGTGGTGTTACACCTCCTTGTAAATGTAGGCCCCTCTGATGCAGTTTTCTGCTTCAGAGGGGCACGCAATGAGTGTAGCAGTGGGCATGTGTTATGAGATTACGTAAACCTGAGGCAGCGACAAAATCTAATGCCACCCCAGGGGTGGCGTTAGCAAGGTGCAACAAGGAGGAATATTTTATTCCTCCTCATTTTTTGCTTCTTTTATGCGTGCTGCATTCTCCATAAAGCACGCATGATTGTTTATGTATCGGAAGGTGTTCCTTCCTGCACATAAACAATCATTTGAAAATGACGTTTTGGCACTTCTGTGTGTGCTGCTGTTGGAAAATGGGTTACTGGTAAGGGCAGGTAGGTACCTACACCCAGCAACAAGCCACTAACCTCCACTTAGGTCAAGTTAGGTCTCAGTAAATTAACCCCAGCTCAACCCTTGGTAGCTTGGCAACGAGCGTCAAGGCTTAACTTAGGAGACAGAGTGTAAAGCATTCAAATATCACCAAACAGTAATTAAATAAAACACAGGAAACAGTTTAAAAATCCAAAACCAATTTATAAAAATAGTTTATATTTGTATCTTTAAAATGACACCAAAACGAATAATATCGGATAAAGGGACCCGGAAATATGAATTTTTAAAGAATTATTATTTTTCTAGCGCTTAGAAACAAAAAGCGCCAATCGGGTCATCTGGTTGCACCTCGACCGGGGCAAAGTCAAAGTTTCAGGCCGACCGCGATGGAGCCCTGCTCGGCTACAGGTCGCGGGAGGCCTTGGTTAAAAAGTTACCTTCTGACTTAGGGGGTCATTCTGACCCTGGCGGCCGGCGACCGCCAGATTCACCGACCACGGGAGCACCGCCAACAGGCTGGCGGTGCTCCCGAGGGCATTCTGAGCGCGGCGGTTCAGCCGCGGTCAGAAAGGGTAAACCGGCGGTCTCCCGCCGGTTTACCGCTGCCCCAATGAATCCTCCATGGGGATTCAGACACCCCCTACCGCCATCCTGTTCATGGCGGGTAGGGGGTAGGGGGTGCCGCGGGGCCCCTGGGGGCCCCTGCAGTGCCCATGCCAATGGCATGGGCACTGCAGGGGCCCCCTTAAGAGGGCCCCGCAAAGTATTTCAGTGTCTGCTTTGCAGACACTGAAATACGCGACGGGTGCAACTGCACCCGTCGCACCCCTGCAACTACGCCGGCTCAATTCTGAGCCGGCGTCCTCGTTGCAGGGGCATTTCTGCTGGGCCGGCGGGCGCTCTTTTGGAGAGCACCCGCCGGCCCAGCGGAAATGTCTGAATGGCCGCCGCGGTCTTTTGACCACGGTGCGGTCATTCGGCGGCGGAAGGTCTGAATCAGGCCCTTAGTCTTTATATTGAAGATTTTCTTCAGCGGGACCAACCTACCAGTCCTATCCGACCTCCTGGAGCCCTTCTCCGGATACGCGATGCTGGATTCCTCGGTGGAGATTTTTACCTTCGGACTTAGTCGTTTTTTCGAGGTGAAAATCCTTCGACCGGGGTAAACCTGGATCTTGATCCGACGTCCATGGAGCCCTTCTCGGATACGATGGCTGGGAGGTCCCGGTCAACTTTTTACCTTCGGACTTAGTCTCTTTTTCAGAGATTTTTCTTTACCGGGACGAACCACCAAATCAGGCCGGGTCGCGTTTGAGGCAAGCCGGCTCGAATTTCCGCGGCGGGTCGGTCCCTCTATGGAGCTTTTTTACAAAAATTCTCAAATCTTCTCCAAACTTCTGGGGCTTCACCCAGATGTTCTTTTAAGGTTCTTTTGGGGTCCACAGCTCACCCCAAGGGTCCAGAAGTTCTGAGATGGTCCTTGGGGGGTGCAGACTACAACTCCCAGAATGCACCTGGTGCAAACTCCTTTTTGGCCACTGGACAGTGGTCAGCTGGTCACTTTCTTCAGGAGTTGGTGCAGGGGACTCTGGATAGCAATTTTTCACCTGTAGCAAACAGGGAGTCCCTCCTTGAACCAGTTGAAGCCAGGCAAAGTCCTTCTTGTGGTGAAGCCCAAGTGTGCAGCTGGTGCAGTCCTTCTGAGTGCAGGTTCCAGGTGCAGGCCAGGGGTCCAGCAGGGCAGTCCTTCTTCTCCTTTAGTTCTTTTCTTGTTGAAATCTGGTGGGGATCAGAGGTGTGGGTGCAGGTCTGCCAGTTTTATCCTTGCTCCTGGGTGAAAAGCAGGGGGGTCCTGGTTCTCCAATCAGGTACAGGGTCGTCCCCCTGTGATGACCACTTCCTGGGAAGTGTGGCAAAAATCCATCCCAGAAGGCAACATTCTCTAAAAATCCAACATGGCTGAATCTGATTTTTGGAGGTTACATCTGGCTGAGCCCACCCAGTGGTGTGGCTAAAAATCATAAACACACCCCTCTCCTGCCCTCTCCTAATCTAATCAAGGGGGCACCTAGTTGTCTGGGGTTGCAGGATGTGGGGGTGTTGCTGGTTGCTCCAAATGTCCTTCTCTGCCTTTGAAGACCAGTTTGGCAGCCCTCCCCCTTCCTGCCTCACCATCTGCTGAGGGGAGATTCTCTCCCACAGGCACATTCCTTTGTGTGAAGCCAGGCCAATTCACACCTCATCAAAGCAGCTTGGCTAAGCTGCTACAGGCTGGCCAATCAGAGCACAGAAGCAAAAACAATGCAGGGCTGAAATTGGCAACTTTTTAGGTAAAGTCTAAAACTCTTTACCTGAACAAGTTATATTAAATCCCACAACTGGAAGTTGTGGGATTTATTACAACAATTAATTTGATACCAAATTCTTGGTATGCATCTTTTAAGGAGACTTTAAAATTTAAAACAAAGTCTCCCCATTCTAGCCTATGAAGGCCATTTACTTCAATGAGGGAAAAACGAATTTGGCTGTTTTTACCTCACCAGGGTTTATAAATCTATTTTTATAAAGTCCCTGCTTATAGTTACATGGCACCCAGCCCTAGGGGCACATAGGGCACACCTTAGGGGTGACTTATATGTAAAAATAAGGTAGTTTAAGACTTTGGAACTACTTTTAATTCCAAAGTCGAATTTGCATATAACTTTAATTTAAAAGAAGCCAGCAAGGCAAGCCTGCCTTTAAAATGACACTGGGCACCTCAGCAGTGCACCTAGGTGTGCACCACCTATGCTGTGGTCCCTAAACCTACATGCCCTACCATATACTAGGGACTTATAGGTAGGTTAACTTAGCCAATTATAATTCGCCTAATTTGCATATCCATTTTACACAGAGCACAGGCCCTGGGACTGGTTAGCAGTACCCAGGGCACCATCAGAGTCAGGAAAACACCAGCAAAAAGTGGAAAATGGGGGCAAAAAGTTAGGGGGCCTCTGCAATCAGCCCTGTTTTCTCACAGCTGCATTCTGCCAAAGTGCCAAAGCATCATTAGTGATTGTTTATGTGCAGGAAGGGACACCTTTCCGCACATAAACAATCACACCCATCAATGCAGATATCCTTGTGCAATGGTGCAAGGGTGCCTGCGTTGGCTCTGGCAGCTAAATTTAAAGCAAGCGGAGGGGACAACACAGGGGGGCACCGTATTCAGTTAAATAAGGTGCATCCGGGTGTTGTGAAAATGACGGAGCGCAGCACAGGCAATTTTGGCACAGCGATGCGCTCTGTCATTTTTCCCATAAATATGGGCCTCAGTCTTTTACAGGGCACCAAAAAAACTCCTTGTGGGACAAGTTTTCTCCCTGTCCTTAATCCACTGGAGTTGCCTCTTCCTCAGAGAGCATCTGTGAATGATGTGCTTCCTCCTAGTCCCTGAGGGCCTTCTCAAAATCCGCCTTCTCTACATTGTGTCCCAGTTTCAGTTATCTTTACTTACATAGCACCTTCATCTCCATAACTGTGAGAATTGTCAAGGTAGACAAATCAAACTCCATGATCCCTTCCACTTTTAAATGGTGCAAAAATGGGAATCAGAAATAATTTAGAAAAATAATGTAGAAGAATCATAAATGACACA
Organism: Pleurodeles waltl; assembly: GCF_031143425.1. Classification (NCBI taxonomy): domain Eukaryota; kingdom Metazoa; phylum Chordata; class Amphibia; order Caudata; family Salamandridae; genus Pleurodeles; species Pleurodeles waltl. The sequence continues at coordinate 1,066,415,924 of NC_090437.1, forward strand.
ATCGAAGAAAACCAAATGGCAATTAAAAATCAAAAAACATTTTTTCTCTTCTGTTCAAATTAGCAGGAGAATGGCAACTTTAAAAAAAAGATTATTATCAAAATACCAAGTTACTATTAAAATGAGTCCTTCTACCATAATTGTAATTACTTCTAAACTGGAGTCAGGCATTACAAGGTGTTATAATGTGACCCAATGTTTTCCAATGGGAAATCCAGCCTTGCTAAGGTGTAAAATGACTTTGAAGATTCTTCACTGCCAGGTCACTTATAACATAAAATATACATGTCCTACTTTTCCAATACCATTCATTCTGCACTGTGGGCCTTTAGGGCGTACTGTAGGGGTGACTTATTAGTATTACCAAGACATGATTAGAGCTTGGACAAGGTTTATTTTGCTGGGTCAAACTGGCTGTTTTTAAAGCTGCACACCCAGTCTGCAGGAGCAGGTCTGGAGACTTGCATTGCATTGTCTCTTTAGTAGTGGTAGCACAATATGTGCCGTGGTCCACTAGGGACATTTAACTTCTATGCCCTTGGTACACTTTTGTACCATATACTAGGGACTAAGTTAAATATGTCAATCAGGAGTGTTTTGATATGTTGTAGAGACACAGCACTTGCATTGTGGTCCGGTTAGCAGTGCCTCAGTATGCTGAGCCATAAGAAAAATGCATTACGAGTCCAAAACATGGGGGATGACCTTATAAAAACATGATTTTTCTACACAAGCCATTTCTTTATTAAGAACTACGGGCCAGATGTAGCAAAATTGCAAATTGCGACTTGCAATTTGCGAGTCCTTCCGACTCGCAAATTGCAAGTCGCAATTTGCAATGCAGAACGGTGTCTCAGACACCGTCTGCGAGTCGGTATGGGGTCGCAAAGACCCACCTCAAGTAATATTAATGAGGTGGGTCGCAAATTGCGGCCCCATCCCGACTATGGGCACTCGCAAACATGGAGGCCTGCTGTAGTCAGCAGACCTCCATGTTCGTGACTGCTTTTAAATAAAGCAGTTTTTTTTTTTTTAAGTGTAGCCCGTTTTCCTTAAAGGAAAAGGAGCTGCACTTAAAAAAAAATCCGAAACCTTTAGTTTCGGTATTTTTTCAGGGCAGGTAGTAGTCCCTTGGACCACTACCTACCCTGAAAAAATAATTTGTGGTCCATTCACAAAGGGGAAGGGGTCCCATGGGGACCCCTTCCAATTTGCGAGTGGGTTACCATCCACTTCAAGTGGATGGAAACTGCGACACAAATGGTATTGCATACCACTGCGAATCGCAAATAGGGAACACCCCTTCCTATTTGCGATTCGGAAATGCATTTTGCGAGTCGGTCCCGACTCGCAAAATGCATCTCTGCATAGGAAACTGAAATTTGCGACTCGCAAACGGCATTTTTTGCCGTTTGCGACTCGCAAATCGTTTCCTACATCTGGCCCTACATACTTCAATATTAGGAGAAACTTTCCTTGTAAATAGCTTTTTCCTGTATTGTTAATGTATACAAGTCTTTGCTAGTGCTTGAAATTGTGTCTATGTTACAGCATTCATATTTTTAAAAGCACACTAATGTCAAGCATTTTTAAACCTAAGCATATAAATCTCAAAATTGTCTGCTCAAAGACATCTTGTAATAGTCTAAAAGTCAGTGTATGTATGATTTTTAAGAATGGGATGATAATGTTCTAAATATAATTGCATAGGTATCATACTCTACTACTATGGAATAAGACAGAGGGGGTCATTCCGTCCCCGTTGACCGCCGGGGCCGGTGATGCGGGAGCACCGCCAACAGGCTGGTGGTGCCCCGCAGGGCATTCTGACTGCGGCGGTTTGGCCGCGGTCAGACCAGGAAAACCGACCCCCTCACCGCCATCCTGTTCCTGGCGGTTCCGACCGCCAGGAACAGGTTGGCGGTGAGGGGTGTCGTGGGGCTCCTGGGGGCCCCTGCAGTGCCCATGCCCGTAAGAGGGCCCCACTTTGAATTCCAGTGTCTGCTTTGCAGACACTGGAATTCGCGACGGGTGCCACTGCACCCGTCGCACATCCTCCACTCTGCCGGCTCCATTCGGAGCAGGCTTCCTCGTGGGGAGGGGTTTCCCGCTGGGCTGGCGGGCGGCCTTCTGGCGGTCGCCCGCCAGCCCAGCGGGAAAGCCAGAACGACCGTGGAGCGGCCATATGGCGGCTCCCTCCAGGCGGGCGGCTCCCGCCGCCCGCCGGGGTCAGAATGACCCCCAGAATCATAAAAGATTTATCATGTAAAGATTTTGAATTTAGCAACAAAAATAACAGGGGGCTTGAACAAAATGGATTTGTGACAAGTACGTTAACCTGTGCACCTCATAATCACGTTCTATACTAACTGTAGACATGTCACTATTCTATTGGTACTCATAACTACATTCTGTTGCCTTAATCCAGCAGAGATTGAAGGGATGAAATTGCCATTGTGGCATGAAGTGGAATCCTTTTAAAATGGAAAAAACAAGTGTGGTGACAGATACAGCCTACCGGTCTAGGGGCAATATGCCTTCAATGATTAACTTCACAATTTTAACTTGTTACATTCATTGGGACAGATAAACATTAATGTTTGGCAAATTGTAGTGTCAATAAAGGGGAGTATTTTTTCAGCTATACCTCCATTTCTACAATGTTCACATTTGAATTTTGTTTTAACATCCACCATTTTTAGGTCCCATTTAAGTAGTTAACATAATAAGTCAAGCTGACCGAGATTGCCATGAAGTTTGTTTGTCAATTTGAAGGTCAGCTAAGTATCACTAGTATACATGTAAAATCCATACTCTGGCCTATGTAGGAGGGATGTCAGGTCCTCAGATATGTGGAAAAAAGACAGGAATCATGAAGATCCATATCAATATGTAAAGGCCTGAACACAGAAGTGATTCAATGTTAGAGTGGCCTGTGCAAACTAATGTGGACCACTGTAATATTTATCCCTTGTAGCAAACATAGCCCAGTCTTTTCAGCAGAAAAGGATCAACAATGGAAGGCTACTGCTAATGCTAAATGGGCACATGTTCCCACACAAACACTATCCACTTCCCATTTGGGTAAACCTAAGAAAGACATAAACAAAAGCTTAGTACTGCTCCCAGGAAAACAACATTGTTTAAAATGATCCAACAGATGATTAGAATAGGAGAAGTGTGAGATCTTCTTCATGATAACCTTTTCCATGGGTTTAGCTGACTAATTAAATAATTACATTGCTCAATTCTAATAGCACTAAAAGTGGATTTCTTTCTGGAGCGGATCTACCACAGCAACCATTAATAGTTTGATTGCTAACCTTAAATACAGGAATCTATTAAAGAGTGATGTAACACAAATCACCAATGAAGGGGGAAGAAGTTTTAATTTTCTCATGAGACGTGTATTAGAAAAAAGACTCAGGTAAAAAGCAAATGTTCTCTTTATTCCCAGACAAGCTCAGTGATATAAATGCCACCTCCTAAATGCTCTGTATTCTCTCCCCATTCTAACAGATCTTCATTACAGTAAGTAGAATCATTGTATTCATATTTGTCGATTAACATAAAGCACACCAACGGACATCAGCTTTAAGGCTACTAATGATGCAGAAAACAAGACACACACAAAACAGAACAACCTCAACATGCTCAAAATAACACACATTCCCTTTAAATAATGCTCACAAACTCACAGAACATGTAACATAAAAGAACTAGTAACTGCTCATTCTCAAAAAAGTGGAAGTGATGGCCTCAGACACAATAGGAGCTCCAGAATGACTATTTGTTCACCTAGCAGAAGGCCTATCCTTCTGAAACTTCTTCCAGGATCTTGAATCATTCATCTTAGCCCACATTTGTGTTGTAGCCCTTGAGTCTCATCACAAACCCCTTATTCCACCACTTGTTAAGGTGGATATTTCAGTAACCCTTTTTGGTTTTCCAAACTGCTTTCATCCATTAGATTTGACAATATCTTGCACTGCTACTTGTTTCCAACAACACTTTATCCTCATATTGCACTTTGCGTTTATCTTGAACCTTTCTCAAATTCTCTATGAATGTCTTTGAAGTATAATTCTTACATGTACTCATATTCTTCTCCTAGGACCACATCTATTCCTGGAATGAATCAAAATACCAATTGCACCCTCTCAGAGAATAAAAGTTTGGTAGAGGAGTGCAGGGTGTTCTGGAATGCCAACATCATTTTCCTCACATACCCAGAAATATCTATCTTGCTCATGACATCCCTTCTCACACAAGTATCCAACAACCTGTTGCCCCTTTTCTTGACAGTATTACCTTGTGGGGGATATAAGCAACCCTTCTTGTATTCTAGTACATACCTCTGAGTAACTTGCATTATCGTTGTTGAAGCAAATTGGACACTGTAAGAAATTGGGTTATTGGTTGTGGGGGTAGAAGCCACACTCAAGTAGTAATCATAATGCTTGTCAGGGTAAACACAAACATCACTAAATTGTCCTTTGCTTATCCATCTGGTAGTTTGGCATGAAAGGAGTCATTCTTAACCTAGAGGCAATGTGCAAGGTATTTATGCAACACACAAACAGTATTAAAGTGAAATATATCACAAACCAAATTAGAAAAATAAAGGACAGTTTGACAAATAAAATGATGTCAGAACAATAAAATCCAATCAGTAGAACCAGAGATATTGCACTTATTGAGCAAGGCACCACGCATGGTCATCTGGTGGTGCTAGACTAGTTAAGGCCAACTGTGTTGTGAACTAAACCTAGCAATCTGTTCTTCACAACACATGGCAGAATCAAGTTGTCACCTCTATACAGTAACCCATTCTTCACTGAAGCTTCAAAATTTTAATTGGCAACATTTTAGTTGTTTCCTTCAGACCACACCTATGTGGTATATACCCTGACTGCTCTCAGTATGTCAACCTGTTAGTTTTTTAAGACACTTTTCTTCTCACAACCCCAACACAACTGTCTATGAGCAGGCCACAAAATACTCCAAATAATCACAGTTGCCATCAAAAGCCCCAGGTAATCTCAATATACAATCTGCTCTTGTGTTTCTACTCCCCAGCAGATATTCCACCTCAAAACCATACTGAAATAATTTGCTACTGAGACTATTATGATTGTGGCCTTTGATGTGTAAATATTGTCCCACTTAAAATGGGAAGGAACTGTTACTGATCCTTCCCTAATATAATCCTCCTGCCCCTCACACAATTCTGAAACTATTCCTCTCCTGTACACAGGGCAATACATATTTTTCAATTATGATATAAGATTTATCTGTGTCTCTTAAAACTCTAGATGCAAAGGCACTTATGGACTGTCCTAAATATTCATTCTGTGTTACTTCTTCCAATAAGGCATCCATGGTAATGCAAACACTTTTATTTGGGTGAAATCTGCAAATGAAGGGGTCTCACAAAACACCCTTCTGACACCCTCAAATGCCTCTTCCTGTTCCCTATGCCATTGAAACACCTTATTACGTTTTTGCAGTCTCAATACCATGTGACATTGCTTGTGAATCTGCAAATACATTTTGAGTAAAGCTCACAGAGCGCTCAAAAGGAAAATACATGTTCCCTATTTGCAGGCTTCCATGCCTCAGAGATGGCTTTCAGTATTCTGTTCTTGGGCTTGATTCTCCCTGGTGTTAAAACATGATCTAGGTACTCTACTTTCTGAGAAATACCTGAGAAATCCTTTCTCAGTCTCCAGCACATTTCCCTGAGGATCCACAATGTTTTGATTGCTCGGCCATCATGTTTCGATTCGTCCCTTCCACTTATAAGAATGTGATCCTGGCAGATTTTAATACCATTAATGACTTTGAACAAATTAGACATGGCTCACTGGAGACTGCAACTGCAGGTGCAAATCACATGGATAATTTGCAGAACTGTAAAAACTCTTAAGGGGTCATCAAAGCTGTAAGATAATAGGACTTCTCTGCTATAGATGCGTTATGATATGCTGACCTTGAGTCCAACTTAGAAAAAATACTAAAAAGTACCATTGCTAACATGCCCACTTTTCTAGGCAGTGGTGAATATCAACCCAAATTTCCTTATTTAACCTTCCCAGAACATACACACACAAAGTTCAGTAATACCTCTATTTTCTTTGTTTTCACTATAGGTGAAATCCATGGAGATGATTGCAGGGGCTCAATTGCATTTATAGCTATTGCGCCATCCCGGACGGCTACAAGATCATACGCAGGGACCGCAAAAACGGAATCGGAGGAGGCATAGCCATCGCCCACAAATCTTCCCTCCCTACACTTCCGCATATACACCCTGACCCCAACACCACCCTCAGAGGAACGCTCATCTACAGACCCCCCCGGACCACGAGCACCATTCAGCGAATCCCTCGCCGACCTCACCAGCACCCACGCACTCACCTCAACGGATTACATCCTCCTCGGGGACCTAAATTTCCACCTGGAGAACAACAACGACACCAACTCCACTACCCTAATCGACAACCTCACCAACCACGGCCTCACACAACTCATCAACACACCAACCCACATCGCCGGCCACACGCTTGATCCCATCTTCTCCTCAAGCGCCCATGTCACCTTCAACCACACCACCGTACTCCACTGGACCAACCACCACTGCATCCACTTCACGTACAAGAAACCCACCAAGCACCACCGCACCCAACAACCACCCCACCGATGCTGGAGCAAAGTTACGGAAGACCAGCTTACCAACACCCTCGCCCAGAACCCAACCCGACTCCACCGACTCAGACACCGCCGCCAACAACCTCACCGTGTGGATCAACGACTGCGCCAACACCCTCGCGCCACTCAAAAAACCCACCAACAACCAAGCCAAAAGAAAAGCCGCCTGGTTCACCGATGAGCTCCTAAATTCCAAACGCGACTGTCGAAAGCTAAAAAAGGAATGTCTCCTCAAACGCACACATGACAGCCTCACAGCCCACAAGGACGCCACCCGCAAGCACCACCAACTCATCAGACAAGCCAAACGATCCCACTTCAAAGACCGCCTGGACAACAACGCACACAACAGCAAAGAGCTCTTCAGCATTGTGAAGGTACTCTCCAACCCCAGCGCCAACATCAACGAGATCACTCCATCCCAAGAACTCTGCAACGCACTGTCCAGCTTCTTCCACCGGAAGATCACCAACATCCACGACAGCTTTGACGCCACTCCCACCCCAGACCCCGCCCCCAAACACTCCACCTGTGCAAACCACCCTGGACCAACGTGAACGACACAGAGACACTCAAGATCATAAACTCCATACACTCAGGATCTCCGTCAGAACCCTGCCCCACCACGTAGACAACAAAGCTGACTCCACCATCGCCCCCCAACTACGGAAGGTCATCAACATCTCCTTTGAAACAGCGACATTCCCTGAAAAATGGAAACACACCGAAATCGGCGCCCTCCTCAAGAAGCCCAAAGCAGACCTCAAGAACTTCCGACCCATCTCCCTGCTCCCCTTCCCAGCAAAGGTGATTGAAAAAATCGTCAACACACAACTAACCAGCCACCTCGAAGACAACGGCATCCTAGACCCCTCCCAGTCCGGCTTCAGACGAAACCACAGCACCGAAACCGCTCTTCTCGCCGCCACAGACGACATCAGACGCCAAATGGACAATGGTGAAACATCAGCCCTCATCCTCCTAGACCTATCCGCCGCCTTCGACACAGTCTGCCACCGCACCCTGAAATCATGCCTCCATGAAACTGGAATTCAAGGTAAAGCCCTCGACTGGATTGTCTCATCCCTCTCTGGCAGAACCCATAGAGTCCACCTCCCCCCCCTTCTGCTCAGAAGCCACCGACATCATCTGCGGCGTCCCCCAAGGCTCATCCCTCAGCCCGATGCTGTTCAACATCTACATGGCCCCCCTCGCTCAAGTGGCCCGACAACACAACCTCAACATTCTCACCTACGCCGACGACACCCAGCTCATCCTCTCACTCACCAAAGACTCCCACACCACCAAAACCAACCTCCAAGAGGGAATGAAATCCATCGCCGAATGGATGAGAAACAGCCGTCTGAAACTGAACTCGAACAAGATGGAGGTCCTCATCCTCAGACCCACCCCCTCCGCCTGGGACGACTCCTGGTGGCCCACCACACTAGGAACCCCGCTGACACCGTCCGACCACGCTCGCAACCTGGGCTTCATCCTCGACTCCTCCCTCACCTTGTCTAAACAGGTCAACGCAGTCTCCTCCTCCTGCTACAACACACTCCGCATGCTCCACAGAATCTACAAGTGGATCCCGACAGAAACAAGAAGAACAGTGACACAGGCCCTCGTCAGCAGCAGGCTAGACTACGGCAACGCACTCTATACAGGCATCCCAGCAAAAGACCTACTACGCCTCCAACGTATCCAAAACGCCTCCTCCCGGCTTATCCTCAACGTACCCCACCACAGCCACATCTCCCACCACCTGAGAAACCTTCACTGGCTCCCCGTGGACAAAAGGATCACTTTCAAGCTTCTTATCCACGCTCACAAAGCGCTCCACGACACCGGACCAGCCTACCTAAACAACAGACTCAGCTTCTACACCCCCCATCAGCTCCGCTCCACTAACCTGGCCCTTGCCGTCGTCCCCCGCATCCAAAGAAAGACCTCCGGCGGCAGATCCTTCTCATACCTCGCCGCCAAAACCTGGAACACCCTCCCCACCAACCTGCGACAGACTCAAGACCTACTCACCTTCAGAAGACTCCTCAAGACCTGGCTCTTCGACCAGTAACACCAGCCCTCCCCCCCCCCCAGCGCCTTGAAACCCTCACGGGTACGTAGTGCGCTTTATAAATCCAATGATTGATTGATTGATTGATAGCAACACATCCTGCCTTCTACTCGTGGGTAATGGCCTAAGATTGTGTCTAATTGGCAAGGCCCCTTCTTTTAATTGAATTGTGTGTTCTGAACCCTTGAATTCAAACAATTGCTCACTAAATACCTCTTTAAATTTTCTGGGGCAAATCCTCCTCTTCTGTTGGGAATTGGCTTCCTAAAACTGCTTATTGTAGCAGTTGCTGTTTAATTGGCCCCTTCTCCACTTTTTTCCACATTTGGTTAGTAAGAGTCTGGATCATTGCCACTATTACAAAAAGACTCAGGAGAGAAGGATAGGAACTCTTTATTCCTGAACTTGTGTTTGAATACAAATACAATTTTCCTAAGCACCCCTAGTCCCCCCTCAAGTTGAATAGAGTTCAGTATCTGTATCATGTGGGTAGTATCAGTACCTTCATATTTGTTAATGAGCATAGGGCACATTAGCAAACATCAACCATAAGACTGCTATTGATGCAGAAAATAAGACACTTGAACAAGAGAGTATGAGCTGAAAGTGACAGATATAACAATATGGCATTTGCTAAGTTTGAAAGACAGGTGTACTTAATAATGTAAAGAAGAGTAGTAGCAGTGTGTGAATCAAACTCTGGTAATGTTGTTTTAATAGCTGTGTTTTAAGTTCAACTCAATGTGAGTTGGTTGTTTATGAAATGGCCTGTCCATTGACAGTCAGTGAAGGATTGCACTTTGATTTTGACAGCTTGTCAGTGAAGTATCTTATATTGTTCATTGACTTCAACTGGACTGTTTTAAAGCAACCTCTATTTACTGAGGTAAGACCTATCCTACTACCGTTGGGAAGACTCTAGGAAGCAGTGAGTTTAGACCACTAACTTCCTAAAACAGAAATTAAATATGGAGATGCAGCCTCTACAGAACCACCTGAATATCTAATATTGAGATATATGTTGCTATCAGGCTCTTCTAGTATGGTCCTGCCAGATCAGCTACTAACAAATTGAGTCAGCATATTGGCTTGATTTAGAGTTTGGAAGACGGATACTCTGTCACAAACATGATGGATAATTGCAATTGTAATAGAATATAATGCACTTGCAATAAGGCAGATGGGATATCTGCCATGATTGTGATGGAGGACATCTACCCACCAGACTCTAAATTAGGTCTTTTGTAGGGAGGTCAAAATGCCTAAAATGCACTATTTTAAAAGCCAACTCCACTCCTTCAGCTGTTCTGCAAACCAAACAATCTGTTGCAAGACACTATTATCAGCCTTCTCCTAGTGGGTTAAACAGCACGCAACACGTCTGACTTGCTGAGTCACCATTTTAGGTCTATGAATGGTGCCTTAAGCCATGGTTTCATGTGTAGTTTAACACATTTAGAGGCAGATTTAGTAGCCCCTAGGGCCACCTTAACCCCTTCGCTGCCAGGCCTTTTCCCCCTCCTGTGCCGAGCCTTTTTTTGGCTATTTGGAGCAGTTCGCGCTTATGCCCTCATAACTTTTTGTTCACGTAAGCTACCCACGCCAAATTTGCGTCCTTTTTTTCCAACATCCTAGGGATTCTAGAGGTACCCAGACTTTGTGGGTTCCCCAGAAGGAGGCCAAGAAATTAGCCAAAAAACAGTGAAAATTTCGTTTTTTTAAAAAAAATTGGAAAAATGGGCTGCAGAAGAAGGCTTGTGGTTTTTTCCCTGAGAAGGGCATCAACAAAGGGTTTGCGGTGATACAATCACCAGCTTCCCAGCTTTCAGGAACAGGCAGACTTGAATCAGAAAACCCAATTTTTCAACACAATTTTGGCATTTTACTGGGACATACCCCATTTTTACGATTTTTTGTGCTTTCAGCCTCCTTCCAGTCAGTGACCGAAATAGGCATGAAACCAATGCTGTATCCCAGAAACCTGAAAAGTAGACAAAATTCTGAATTCAGCAAGGGGTAATTTGTGTAGATCCTACAAGGGTTTCCTACAGAAAATAACAACTGAAAAAGAAAAATATTGAAATTGAGGTGAAAAAAACATCCATTTTTCTCTAAGTTTTACTCTGTAATTTTTGTCCTGCAATGTCAGATTTTCGAAAGCAATATACCGTTACGTCTGCTGGACTCTTCTGGTTGCGGGGATATATAGGGCTTGTAGGTTCATCAAGAACTCTAGGTACCCAGAGCCAATAAATGACCTGCACCCTGCAGTGGGTTTTCATTCTATGCCGGGTATACAGCAATTCATTTGCTGAAATATAAAGAGTAAAAAATAGCTATCAAGAAAACCTTTGTATTTCCAAAATGGGCACAAGATAAGGTGTTGAGAAGCAGTGGTTATTTGCACATCTCTGAATTCCAGGGTGCCCATACTAGCATGTGAATTACAGGGCATTTCTCAAATAGATGTCTTTTTTACACACTGTCTTACATTTGGAAGGGAAAAATGTAGAGAAAGACAAGGGGCAATAACACTTGTTTTGCTATTCTATGTTCCCCCAAGTCTGCCGATAAAAATGATACCTCACTTGTGTGGGTAGGCCTAGCGCCCGCGACAGGATACGCCCCAAAACACAACGTGGACACATCACAGAAAACAGACCTGTTTTTAGCAAAGTGCCTACCTGTAGATTTTGGCCTTTAGCTCAGCCGCCACCTAGGGAAACCTACCAAACCTGTGCATTTCTGAAAACTAGAGACCTAGGGGAATCCAAGATGGGGTGACTTGTGTGGCTGGGACCAGGTTCTGTTACCCAGAATCCTTTGCAAACCTCAAAATTTGGCTAAAAAAACACATGTTCCTCACATTTCTGTGGCAGAAAGTTCTGGAATCTGAGAGGAGCCACACATTTCCTTCCACCCAGCGTTCCCCCACATCTCCCGATAAAAATGATACCTCACTTGTGTGGGTAGGCCTAGCGCCCGCGACAGGAAACGCCCCAAAGCGCAACGTGGACACAGCCAAATTTTTGAAGGAAAACAGAGGTGTTTTTTGCAAAGTGCCTACCTGTAGATTTTGGCCTGTAGCTCAGCCGCCACCTAGGGAAACCTACCAAACCTGTGCATTTCTGAAAACTAGACACCTGGGGGAATCCAAGATGGGGTGACTTGTGTGGCTGGGACCAGGTTCTGTTACCCAGAATCCTTTGCAAACCTCAAAATTTGGCTAAAAAAACACATGTTCCTCACATTTCTGTGGCAGAAAGTTCTGGAATCTGAGAGGAGCCATAAATTTCCTTCCACCCAGCGTTCCCCCACGTCTCCCGATAAAAATGATACCTCACTTGTGTGGGTAGGCCTAGCGCCCGCGACAGGAAACGCCCCAAAGCGCAACGTGGACACATCACAGAAAACAGACCTGTTTTTAGCAAAGTGCCTACCTGTGGATTTTGGCCTGTAGCTCAGCCGCCACCTAGGGAAACCTACCAAACCTGTGCATTTCTGAAAACTAGTGACCTAGGGGAATCCAAGATGGGGTGACTTGTGTGGCTGGGACCAGGTTCTGTTACCCAGAATCCTTTGCAAACCTCAAAATTTGGCTAAAAAAACACATGTTCCTCACATTTCTGTGGCAGAAAGTTCTGGAATCTGAGAGGAGCCACAAATTTCCTTCCACCCAGCGTTCCCCCACGTCTCCCGATAAAAATGATACCTCACTTGTGTGGGTAGGCCTAGCGCCCACGACAGGAAACGCCCCAAAGCGCAACGTGGACACAACCAAATTTTTGAAGGAAAACAGAGGTGTTTTTTGCAAAGTGCCTACTTGTAGATTTTGGCCTGTAGCTCAGCCGCCACCTAGGGAAACCTACCAAACCTGTGCATTTCTGAAAACTAGAGACCTGGGGGAATCCAAGATGGGGTGACTTGTGTGTCTGGGACCAGGTTCTGTTACCCAGAATCCTTTGCAAACCTCAAAATGTGGCTAAAAAAACAGATGTTCCTCACATTTCTGTGGCAGAAAGTTCTGGAATCTGAGAGGAGCCACAAATTTCCTTCCACCCAGCGTTCCCCCACGTCTCCCGATAAAAATTATACCTCACTTGTGTGGGTAGGCCTAGCGCCCACGACAGGAAACGCCCCAAAGCGCAACGTGGACACAACCAAATTTTAATAAGGAAAACAGGTGTTTTTTGCAAAGTGCCTACCTGTAGATTTTGGCCTGTAGCTCAGCCGCCACCTAGGGAAACCTACCAAACCTGTGCATTTCTGAAAACTAGAGACCTAGGGGAATCCAAGATGGGGTGACTTGTGTGGCTGGGACCAGGTTCTGTTACCCAGAATCCTTTGCAAACCTCAAAATTTGGCTAAAAAAACACATGTTCCTCACATTTATGTGGCAGAAAGTTCTGGAATCTGAGAGGAGCCACAAATTTCCTTCCACCCAGTGTTCCCCCACGTCTCCCGATAAAAATGATACCTCACTTGTGTGGGTAGGCCTAGCGCCCACGACAGGAAACGCCCCAAAGCGCAACGTGGACACAACCAAATTTTTTAAGGAAAACAGAGGTGTTTTTTGCAAAGTGCCTACCTGTAGATTTTGGCCTGTAGCTCAGCCGCCACCTAGGGAAACCTACCAAACCTGTGCATTTCTGAAAACTAGAGACCTAGGGGAATCCAAGATGGGGTGACTTGTGTGGCTGGGACCAGGTTCTGTTACCCAGAATCCTTTGCAAACCTCAAAATGTGGCTAAAAAAACACATGTTCCTCACATTTCTGTGGCAGAAAGTTCTGGAATCTGAGAGGAGCCACAAATTTCCTTCCACCCAGCGTTCCCCCACGTCTCCCGATAAAAATGATACCTCACTTGTGTGGGTAGGCCTAGCGCTCGCGACAGGAAATGGCCCAAAACACAACGTGGACACATCACATTTTTTCATAGAAAACAGTGCCTACGTGTGGATTTTGGCCTCTAGCTCAGCCGGCACCTGTGGAAACCTAGCAAACCAGCACATTTTTGAAAACTAGAGACCTAGGGGAATCCAAGATGGGGTGATTTGCGGGGCTCTGACCAGGTTCTGTTACCCAGAATCCTTTGCAAACATCAAAATCTGGCCAAAAAACACTTTTTCCTCTCATTTCGGTGACAGAAAGTTCTGGAATCTGAGAGGAGCCACAAATTTCCTTCCACCCAGCGTTCCCCTAAGTCTCTCCATAAAAATGGTACCTCACTTGTGTGGGTAGGCCTAGCGCCCACGAAAGGAAATGGCCCAAAACACAACGTGGACACAACATATTTTTTCACAGAAAACAGAGGTGTTTTTTGCAAAGTGCCTACATGTGGATTTTGGCCTCTACCTCAGCCGGCCCCGGGGGGGGGAAATGCCCTAAAATAAATTTGACCCCCCACCCCCCCAAACCCCCCCTGCCCAGGTGCGACCCTTGCCTACGGGGTCGCTACCCCTGCGTGACATTGGCGCCAAAAAACAAATTCCCGGTGCCTATTGGTTTCTGCCCCCTTGGGGCAGATTGACCTAAAATCGACCAATCTGCCCCCAAGGGGGGCAGAAATGGTCTAAACACAGTTTGCCCCCCAGGGGAGCGACCCTTGTCTGATGGGTCGCTCCCCATCTCTAAAAAAACAAAGAAACGGAAAAAAAAAAAACACAAAAAAAATTTGCCCTGGCAACAAGAGGTTTCTGCCCCCCCTGGGGGCAGATCGGCCTAATAATAGGCCGATCTGCCCCCAGGGGGGGCAGAAATGGCCTAAAAAAAATTTGCCCCCCGAACACCCCCTCCGTTCCCCCCCCCTCCGGAGCAACCCTTGCCTACGGGTTCGCTCCCCCTGCGTGACATTGGCGCCAAAAAACAAATCCCGGTGCCTAGTGGTTTCTGCCCCCTTGGGGCAGATTGACCTAAAATCGACCAATCTGCCCCCAAGGGGGGCAGAAATGGTCTAAACACAGTTTGCCCCCCAGGGGAGCGACCCTTGTCTGATGGGTCGCTCCCCATCTCTAAAAAAACAAACAAACTAAAAAAAAAACACTAAAAAAAATTTGCCCTGGCAACAAGAGGTTTCTGCCCCCCCGGGGGGCAGAAATAGCCTAAAATAAATTTCCCCCCCGAACACCCCCTCCGTTCCCCCCCCCCCCGGAGCGACCCTTGCCTACGGGGTCGCTCCCCCTGCGTGACATTGGCGCCAAAAAACAAATCCCGGTGCCTAGTGGTTTCTGCCCCCTTGGGGCAGATTGACCTAAAATCGACCAATCTGCCCCCAAGGGGGGCAGAAATGGTCTAAACACAGTTTGCCCCCCAGGGGAGCGACCCTTGTCTGATGGGTCGCTCCCCATCTCTAAAAAAACAAACAAACTAAAAAAAAAACACAAAAAAAATGTGCCCTGTCAACAAGAGGTTTCTGCCCCCCCTGGGGGCAGATCGGCCTAATAATAGGCCAATCTGCCCCCAGGGGGGGCAGAAATGGCCTAAAATAAATTTGCCCCCGAACACCCACTCCCCCACCCCCCGGAGCGACCCTTGCCTACGGGGTCGCTCCCCTTGCGTGACATTGGCGCCAAAAAACAAATCCCCGTTGCCTAGTGGTTTCTGCCCCCTTGGGGCAGATTGACCTAAAATCGACCAATCTGCCCCCAAGGGATGCAGAAATGGTCTAAATACAATTTGCCCCCCAGGGGAGCGACCCTTGCCTGATGGGTCGCTGCCCATCTCTAAAAAAAAAAAAAAAAAACACAAAAAAAACACCCAAAAAAAAATTGCCCTGGCGCCTAGAGGTTTCTGCCCCCCCTGGGGGTAGATCGGCCTAATACCAATATGGCGATCTGCCCCCAGGGGGGGCAGAAATGGCCTAAAATAATTTTGCCCCCCCCACCCCCCATCCCCCCGAGGAGCGACCCTTGACTACAAGGTCGCTCCCCTTGTGTGACGGCGCAAAAAAAAGATCCCTGGTGCCTAGTGGTTTCTGCCCCCCTTGGGGGCAGATTGACCTAAAATCGTCCGATCTGCCCCCAAAGCGGGCAGAAATGGCCTAAATACATTTTGCCCCTCCAGGGGAGCGACCCTTGTCCAAGGGGGTCGCTCCCCATCTGTAAAACAGAAAAACAAAAAAATCCCTGGTGCCTAGTGGTTTCTGCCCCCCTTGGGGGCAGATCAGCCGAATCAAAATAGGCTGATCTACCCCCCCCAGGGGGGCAGAAATGGCCTAAAATAATCCCCCCCCAGGGAGCGACCCTTGCCTAAGGGGTCGCTCCCCTTGCGTGAAATTCACGCAAAAAAAAACTCCCTGGTGTCTAATGGTTTCTGCCCCCCTTGGGAGCAGATTGGCCTCATCAAAATAGGCCAATCTGCCCCCAAGGGGGGCAGAAATGGCCTAAATATAATTTGCCCCCTAGGGGAGCGACCCTTGCCTAAGGGGTCGCTCCCCACCTAAAAAAAAAAAGAAAACATAACAAAAAGAAAAAAAAAAAAAAAGATCCCTGGTGCCTAGAGGTTTTGCCCCCCCTGGGGGCAGATCGGCCTAATAATAGGCCGATCTGTCCCCAGGGGGGGCAGAAAAGGCCTTCCCAAAAAAATGCCCCCCCTGGGAGCGACCCTTGCCAAAGGGGTCGCTCCCGTTGCGTGAAATTCGCGTGCAAAAACAAACTCCCTGGTGTCTAATGGTTTCTGCCCTCCTTGGGGGCAGATTGGCCTCATCAAAATAGGCCAATCTGCCCCCAAGGGGGGCAGAAATGGCCTAAATATATATTGCCCCGTAGGGGAGCGACCCTTGCCTAAGGGATCGCTCCCCACCTAAAAAAAAAAAGAAATCATCACAAAAAAAAAAAAAAAAAGGTCCCTGGTGCCTAGAGGTTTCTGCCCCACCGGGGGCAGATCGGCCTAATAATAGGCCAATCTGCCCCCAGGGGGGGCAGAAAAGGCCTTCCTAAAAAAATGCCCCCCCGGGAGCGACCCTTGCCCAAGGGGTCGCTCCCTTTTGCCAATTTCACTGAAAAAAAAAAAATCCCTGGTGTCTAGTGGGGTTTCAAAAGCCGGATTGCAAGCAATCCGGCTTTTGAAACCTGTGAGAGACTTCAAAGGGAAGGAAATACATTTCCTTCCCTTTGAAGCCTCTCAGGGCCTCCCCCATGGGATTGAAAGAGGGGAGACCCTGTGACTAATCAGCGCGCGCTCGCGCGCTGACGTCACAGGGGGGGTTGGGGGGTCGGGGGTGGAAGGGTAAGGGCTTCCCCTTCCATCCCTGACTTGGGGGGGTGGGGGGGAACCCCACAGAGGGAGCGCTAGCGCTCCCTCTGGGCTCTGTGCACAGGACGTAATGGTTACGTCCTGGGCACAGCAGCACTGTGCCTCAGGACGTAACCATTACGTCCTGGGCACAGAAGGGGTTAAAGCCGTCATAGCAGCATTTGATTTAATGCTAAAGCGGCGCAAAACTGGCATTTATCTGGTGCCATATTTACGAAGTGGCAAAATGCATGCATAGCGCCACTTTGTTAACCCTTGTGCCACATTATGCCTGCGCCAGGCACAATGCATGCAAGGGGGACAATCCCCTGTTGGGGGGGGTAAAAAAAATGGTGCAATCCTTATGTCATATTTTCGCTACTTTTAATGCCTGCTCAGAGCAGGACATAAAAGGGGGCATACCATTATTTATATTGGGCCCCTTTCTCTGCAGGAGTGGCACCAAACTTTTGGCGCTATTCCTCCATATTACATCTTTAACGTATAAAAAGAATTATGCTATTGCCCCCCAACCTGCGCCATGGTGCTCCGTATTTTAAATACGGTGCACACATGGTGGCAGTAGGGGGGCACTAAGGGGCACAAGGAAAGTGGTGCTGCACGAGGTGCAGCATCACTTTTCTTAATTCTGCCCTTTAGAGCCCACTACGCATTGCCCAAATTAGTATCCCTGGGGGAGATACTGCTTTTAGAATTACGTTTCCTGCGGTGACTAAGTCCAGAGTTTTTGGTTCTAGAAACAATTTATCCAGTATTTTCAGGTCTGGAGACATCAGGCCCAGACTTCCGTGCCAAGCTGCAGGGGCGTTGGGTTGTCCTTACGCCTGAACTCGGCCGACCTGCATCCTCCAACTGTGGGGAAGCAAAAAGAAGTGCCTCCTAACTGAAGTAAAAAGGCAATAAATAGAGGCAGTGCCACTGATAACGCAGTTTGATGGGATCAGAGGTGAAACTCTGAGTTGTAGTTTGCACAGGCAGAAACAGGGATGTAGTCTGTTCCAAGGACTATACTAAGAACTCTCACTTATGGAAGTACAAAAGATTAGGTGGATAACAGGGAAAAGAGATGATAAGGAGTTACAACAGAAGACTACTGCGATTAAAGCCTGGATAAATCAGTATTCAAGTAAGGAAGTATCAATAAATTTTCAAGCCATAACACAGAATGCTACTAGTATGGTGTAAACACAGGAAGATTGTTAGTACTCCATATCAGACAAAAGGAGACAGAAAGGGGGATAGATTCTGTATTGAACAGACAGGGGCAAAAATGTGATACTTTGGAGGAAATCATTAGAATTTTTAAGGAGTTCTGCGAAGAGCTATATACTGAGGACAGATTCTCTCCATCCATCAGATAGCTATACAATTTTTTTGAGCACAATAGAAGAAGTTGTTTTAAAGGATGAAGATCGGGCCTTCTTGGAACTATCCACTATCCACCAAAGATTTAGCTGAGTCTGTAATATCTGTGGTGCAGGGGAAAGACACAGGACCAGACAGGATTCCTCTCTAGCTATATAGGATTTTTTACCCAAAATTAGAGACGGTTGTGGCCTCAACTTTTTTGGGGGGTACAGCGGGAGGGAGAGGACCCATCCTCTTGGGGATCCACTAAAATTGTTATTTTTAGGAAAAAGGGGAAGTTTTCTCCAAATCCTGGATCCTACTTATCAATCTCATTAATAAATAGAGATGTACAAATCTAGGCTGAAATATTTGTAATGCGCTTAAGGAAGGTAATTGGTAACTTGGTGTCACCCCATCAGCATGGCTTCATCTCTGGTGATGACCCTGTGGATTATGTTAGAAGGGTAATCCCCTTATTTGAGATAACAGAGGCCAAACACCTATGCACCTAATCTTGCTAGAAGCATAGGAGGCCTTCTGCTGGAACTCTTAGAGCTAATTGGGGGAGATCCTAAAGTGGAAGCGACTTAGCCCAAGCATCATCAAGGCCAACAGGGCACTATATAAGGTCCCGAGAGCTAGACTACAGATATTGAGGGTATCTAAGAGAGCAAGTTAATAACCAGGGAGAACCGAAGTGTCCATGCTCACCACTTCTTTTCTTACATTGTATTGACCCTTTTATTACCCAATTGGTTAAGGCTCCTATAAGGAGGCTGATTTCTGCAAATAATATTGACTATATTATACTGGGCTATGTGGATGATATTGCAGTGGTAACACCAGACCCAGTAAGAGCAAAGACGGAAATTGAGAATGAGGCTAGAAGTTTTTGGGCACTGGCAGGATATCATCCTAACAAAGGCAAAACTCAGGTATTCTGCACCTGGGGATTCAATCTGAGGGACCAGCATATGGTGCATAATGCAAATTATCTAGGGGTCAGGATAATACCTATGCTGGATCAGATGGTTAAATTGAATTTAGCACTAATGTTATTTAAGATAAGGCAGGAATTAAACAGAATTATTAACTTGCACCTCTTGCTATTTGGAAGGTGTGATGTGCTGAAAATTGTAATATTGCTTATAAGTCTTATATATGTTTAGAGCTATCACTCTGGAGAATAATAAGCAGTGGCTCTCAAATCTCAAGAGGTTATGTTTTAGCTTTCTGTGGTAGTTTAAAAAGGGAAGGATGTGTCCCTTCTTGCACAAAAACAATCCTGCCACAAAATGCAGACACCCTTGCACCATGGTACAAGGGTGCCTGTGATGGTGCCAGGCAGCAATTTGTGTGCCAGCACAGGAGGCAAGGATAGAAATCCACAGTACTGTGTAAATACGGTGCATTTCTGCCCTTTCAAATTGACGTATGGCAGCACAGAAGAAAGGTTTGCTGTACTGCCCTATGCCAATTCCTCATAAATGTGCCCCCAAGAGTTAAATATGAATTTTTGAATACCACCTGTATTAAAGTTAGAAGCAGAGGTGATAAACATTCATAAGAAGACAGCTGTTGTGTCTTTTCCTTGTGTTAGCTGTAGGGAAACAGGTATATGTCAAAATTAGTGAAGCAATACAATGGTAAAATCTGTGGTGAATACTGTTGTGTGCGATACAAGTAGTAAGGTGAAACAAGATAAACTTAACAACAGTTAAAAGTTAAAAAGGTCAAAAAGGGTCAGTATGAAATGAATGGAGTTCACCAAACATAGGTGGAATGTGTGACCTAGCTGCTGAATAAAAATATATCTGTACCATTTTGCCTGTGCTTTTAAGCATGCTACAAGACAGGTTGACTCCTGAAGAAAATTACACTTTGATAAGGAAACTCACTTGTGTTGTAAAAACACACTTATGAGGTGAGAATGATACACAAGAAAATCAGCTGATCCCTCAGACTCAGAGATGTGAGCCATTTTGTTATGCTCAGAAAGTCATGTAATTACTTAATAAAATCTAAGGTTCAATTGTAATTAGAGAATACAAGGAATTCTGAAAGATGGTATTTAGAGGGCTACTATTAACTATTATAATAGACCAAAGGAGCATATATGAAAGTGAACAGATGCAGTATATAATTTTGGTAATTATATATACTCATCAGATGTCTTTTAATATGAGTGTTTTGTCAATTTAATTACTGATTAAAAATGCCTTGTTGACCATCTCTGCAAACTGGTGCATACCTTAATAGCACTCATAAATGGAGCTAAAGATATCAGTGAAGTCGAGGATGAGCGGTCCCCCTCCCTAAGCCTTCTCTGGTCCCTGGGGGCCCATCTCCAGGGGTCAGAGCGAGATGCCCTGGTGTCTACCCAGGGCACCCACAAGCCACTTGTTGGGGGCAAAGGGGGGCAGGCGCCCTCACAGCCCCAACTGGCACTCTTCATGGTGCAGGAGCCAGCATCGCTTCTGCCCAGGGGAAACAGCTATCTATGCTTGCTCCCTCTGGGCAGGGGCAATATTTGTTCTTTTTTGTTTTTTTTGCCCACAGAAGTGCTTGCAGGGAAACATAAAAGATGTCTACTCTACTGAGGAAGCATGTTTGAATCCCACGCTGGCTGGAAACTGACTTACCTTCTCTGTCTGCACTACTGCAGGCAAGGAAGGCATGTTTGTGTCCTTTTGGCAGTAAATTAAAAATGTCCCCCACCAAGCAGGAGTAAACACATGTGTCCCTCCCAATGCTAGTGCATGTAGAGAAACTACTGTGTCTCTGGGTGGGATCCATGAGACATCCTAACTGCGACGGCCCCAGGTGATTGGGTCCCGAGGCCTAAAATTTTGTAATACTTGTCCCAGGGTGTGTCCAGGGCCTTAATCAGCTCAGCGAGTACCCCCCACACTCACGCCCCCCCCAAAAAAATAGTTTTAAGAATGGTGGGTTGCTAATTTATTTTTCTTTTGCTTTTGCTCTGCCAGGGGTCCATGGGTGTCTCAAGGGATTGCAGAAAATGTGCCGATTTATTTTTATTTTAGCCCCAGGAGGGGCACTCTGAGTCCCCCTCACAGGGCCTATGGGGCAGTGTATCCCTACCTTGCCCTCATATTATTTATTTTAAACTTTAGGACTGAGCACCGAATCCTGTAATGAATGCCAGTGACATTCTGATCATGTTGGTGGCCGCCAATCAGAGTGCTCGCTTTCACAGGAGTCTGACTACTTTGACAGCAAATTGGCCCAAGGGGAAAATGCTGCTTGAGCCAATCAGAACACTCTGTATTTAGACTGGTGCTCCGGCAGAACCCTCAAGAGTCTCTCACGGATCCAACCATCCAGATACACAAATATTTTTTAACCCTAATTTTTCTAACACTACTGTACAGCTTTACACCAAATCACAAAATGTTCAATCTGTGAATCATTCCATTCAGTATTTTATGTGGTGGCACTGCAAAAATGGAAATGCATGGGGATTTTTTTTGATTTTACAACCCCCTTTTTTCTCAGGCACTGCTTGACAAATCCCCCCGAAACTTTTCATGACAAAGTAGGCAAAACTGCGCTAAAGAAATAGGCAAACCAAAATGCATTACCTACGGAAACACAATCCTAACTATAACTACCTAGCGACACCTGCCACTGGGTAATATTTATATGTAGATGACTCCAGTGTTTTTTGAGGCTTTGCTCAGAAAATTCATCCAAAAAGCAGGATTGTCTTTCAATGTTAATCTTAAAACAATGTAACCATTCTTGGGATTAGGAGTCAATTGTTGTTCATTGTTCAAGAGATCTTATCTACGGTGTGATTCTGCTCAGTAACATGTGCTACACTTTGTAGGGCAAACACCAGATTAAATACATGATGTATTTTCAATGATTCAATGAATCACTGCTAAATACTTGAGGGTGCTTTCCAGTCCATTTTGATGCTCACTATTTCACTGTAGACTGAGCTGAACCATTTATAATTTAGGCTTGGTCTTGTATTGAAGGGCAAACAATGATGGATTGACATGCGCCCTTGATTAATACCTGTGACAGAAATTAATTCAAACATTCCACCAATCACTTTCCTGTTTTTCTAAGTGAGATAGCCAATAGGTGACAGGTAGGCCAACGTATGGTTTCCATGCTTACTGGGCCATTGGGGTTAAGCTGCACCTTGCTGATGAAATACAAAGTCCAAAACAAGGATCATGTTATTTATGTTCCTCTTGTGAGGGGACATGGCCTGGCAGTTTGGGTAAGACTGTTCCTATTTGAGCAGGGCATTTCTAATTTATATATTCCTGATCTGTGGCTGTGGTGCTACTGTTTGCAAAACACAATACATTGAAATGAGGCACTGAATATATACCAGTTGCAGAGATTAATTCAAGCTTTTTATTTAAATTGGAACATTGGAATGCTGGCAGCTCCATTGACAAAGGAGTGTTCCAGGCTTCTAGTGGCTGTTAAAACCCTGGAGCTCTTCGTAGCTGGGCTATACCGTTCATTAAAGCTCCGCTCTCACTTCCGTCTCAACTCTTCAAAGCTATGGTATAAAACAGACAGGCTTAATATAGGAACAAGTGTTAACTATTTTACAACACTAAACAGTTGAAAAGGCTAAACACAACGCTTACAAAAAACCAAAGCCAATTTATGCAACATAAGAAAGATGTAATACAATAAATTACCCCCAAACAACAACTGTCCCCATTTAAGCTTTGAGACAAAAAAGTCAAGAAAACCTACACCACCAACCAAAAATCACTGCTTATGTTTAACTGAGAATATTTGACTCAGTATTAGGCTGACTGAGATGGAACGGAATTCAGATACACCAAGCATGTTGTCAGAGTCACAGATTTAACTTTCTGTCTTCTCAAATTTTGAAATGCTCCATGGGATAATGTTGAAGACTGTATCTGACTGAGGGGCCAGATGTAGAAAGATTCCAAATTGTGATTTGCAATTTGCGAGTCCCTGCGACTCGCAAATTGCAAGTCGCAATTTGGAATGCAGAAAGGTGTCTCAGACACCTTCTGCAACTCGCTATGGGGTCGCAAAGACCCACCTCATAAATATTTATGAGGTGGGTCGCTGTTTGCGACCCCATAGCGAGTCTAGGCACTCACGGGGATGGTGGCCTGCTGGAGACAGCAGACCACCATCTCCGTGACTGCTTTTAAATAAAGCAGTTTTTTTTTTCTCTTTGCAGCCCGTTTTCCTTAAAGGAAAACGAGCTGCAAATAGAAAAAAATACCGAAACCTTTTGTTTTGGTTTTTTTCAGAGTAGGCTGTGGTCCATAGGACCACTGCGTGCTCTGAAAAAATAATTTTGTGAGCATTCACAAAGGGGAAGGGGTCCCGTGGGGACCCCTTCCCCTTTGCGAATGAGTTACCATCCACTTCAAGTGGATGGTAACTGCGAGTTGATTTGCAACCGCTTTCGCGGTCACAAATCAACTTAAATCGCGGTGCGAGTCGCAAATAGGAAGGGAACACCCCTTCCTATTTGCGAATCGGAAACACATTTTGCGAGTCGGTTCCGACTTGCAAAATGTGTTTCTGCATCGCTTGAGGGCTTTTGCACCTCACAAATGGCGTTTTTCGCCGTTTGCGAGGTGCAAAAGCCTACCTACATCTGGCCCGAGGTTCTCTCAAAATCAGATAGCCATTCCAAAAGGTCATTCTCAAACCGTTAATGTTGGAGAGAAAAGCTCGGAGTGCAAAATGTAAACTTTATTGATATTGATAGAGATAAAAACTGTGTCAATATATGCCATTATATATGTTTGCATAACAACAAACTTTCATTACTGTTGTTGATTCCACCCGATATGACCTACTCGTCAGCCCTGAGTCAAAAATATGTGGTCAGGCAAGCCCTACCACCTAGGCCTGAAGTAGTTGATTGGCTGACCACAGGTGGGATGACACGTAGCCCATAGGCAAATGCTCAAACAGGAAAAACCCAGATCAATCCCTCACATAGGTATCAACATCACAATAGTCGTAGGACACAATAGGAGGGACACTTTAAAAGTTATATGCCATGTAAAGCTTGGAACACTCAGCCAATCAGAACATATTACATATACAACACACAGTGGTCACATGCTGCTCATGCCAGATATCTGGACATGTTACCTACTGGCCTGCATCTTGGCCATGCAAGGCTGACTCAAGACCCACCAGACTTTATCAGTTGGTCAGATGTATGACTCCATGACTAGACCTGGATTCCTATCTGCAAAAAAATTATAAAACTGTTTTATAACCCTTCAAGACTTGTATATAAGGGTGCTCAGAACTCTGTAACTTTGATAGACAGTCATCAGACCCCAGCTCTGTATTGTACTCTCCCGGCTTCTGCATTTAATTAAACCAACTTTTCCTGTTTTTCTAACAGCCTCTTGTCTTTCATTTCTTTAAGGAAATTCCACATTCGAGCAACAACTTTGTGCTGCTGAAGTTATTTCGTCATTTGGATACTTTCTGTGCCTTCATCCAGACAAGATTTATATGTTCATACTTAGGCGGTCATTCTGACCCTGGCGGTTGACTACCGCCAGGGCCTGGGACCGCGGATGCACCGCCAACAGGCTGGCGGTACATCCATGGGCATTCTGACCGCGGCGGTACAGCCGCGGTCAGAAACGGGAAACCGGCGGTGTCCCACCGGTTTCCCGCTGCCATGGGGATTCCGACCCCCTTACCGCCAGCCTGGTTCTGGCGGTTTTGACCGCCAGAACCTGGCTGGCGGTAACGGGTGTCATGGGGCCCCCTAACAGGGCCCCACCAAGATTTTCAGTGTCTGCCAAGCAGACACTGAAAATTGCGACGGGTGCAACTGCACCCGTAGTACCCCTTCCACTCCACCGGCTCCATTCGGAGCCGGCATCCACATGGAAGGGGGTTTCCCGCTGGGCTGGTGGGCGGCCTTCTGGCGGTCGCCCGCCAGCCCAGCGGGAAACTCAGAATTACCGCAGCGGTCTTTTGACCGCGCAGCGGTATTCTGACAGCGGAACTTTGGCGGGCGGCCTCCGCCGCCCGCCAAAGTCAGAATGACCCCCTTAGTCTCTTCTGATGTTGTATCCAATTGAGTCATCTTAAATGTGTATACCACTGGTGTAAGGTCCTTCTCTGGAAGATTTAGAAGTACAAAAATATTAAAAGTCCAACTTTTTCTGACTTTCAAGAACAGTTTATTTTAGTCACCTCTAAGGCATAGCACTTAGGGACAAAGAAACACTCCAGAATAGGCCACAAGAAAGGTCCACTCCGGGTCCACTTGTTGCTGGTCAAACTGGTCGCTCCGTGAAAACATCCTTTGCAGCTTTTGTTCTTCCTGGAGCCACAAAGGATATCAGTCAATTAACCTTTAGAGTCAGTCCACAAAGTCCTGGATACAAGTGGGAGCAGGTCCAGCCCATAATGTCCCCACAAAGGTTAAAAACATCTAGTCCAGTCCTCCTTTGTTCTGCTACAAGTTCTGGAAGTGTTCTGAGGAGCTGGAAATGAGGTGCTACTGGTGTTCAGTTCAATTGCCAGTTGGTGGCAGTTACTTATGCACATTCCCTGACCAATGGGAAGAAGTTCCCAAAGACAACCCTTCACACTTGTACAGTACATCCTGTTTGCCCCATTGTAAACAATCCCACAGGGCACCATTCTCAGTAAAATCCAATGTGGTAGAATCCTTCTTACCCACAAGTGAGCTTGTGGCACCCCAGCACTATGTCTAAGGTATTAAGTAGTTCCTCCCAATTACCACTTCAACTGGTTCTAGGTCCCACTCACTTCTCAATGGAGACTGAAGCCAAGAGGGCTAAAATGTATTCTGGGGTCAAAAGACCCCTCTTTTGAAGGCATCCCTTATCACCAAACAATAAAAGTGTAAGTCTTCCCTGGTCCTTTCAAGTTAGCAAAGTTCCTGGATCCTCCTTAGCTGTCAGTCTTGGGGTAAGCTTTCTAACATTTCTCCACCAACCCATTAGGACTCATGTAAGCCCTTGTCTTTGCTTTGAGAGCAGTATTTCACAACCCATCAATGGCAGGTCTGTCAGGCAAGCTATAGAAACACTAATGCTAATTAGGTTGCTGTAGCTTTAGGCAGGTAAAGTTTAACTTCTTTAAAGTTACCTTTCCTTTTTATTTATCAAACATTCATTTTCAGCATTGCACTGATTTTTTATTAAATATTAAAAACAGTGATTAAAAATGTATGTAGTTTATCCCAAATAAAAGTTAGCAAAAATAGTATTCATCTTGTACTTACATTTTCACATATGACCAGCTACAGCCCTCTACACTAGCATTTGGGTGTGTCAAAGAATAAGAGATGTCCTTGCATTGAATGCACTTTCTCATGCCCCTCTGGGCCACGGTGCAAAAATGTAACATAGTCCTCCATTTTCAACTAGTTACATGATCATTACCCCAAATAAGAAAAATTGTGTAGCTTCCCAAGAACCTATACCAGTCAACATCACCTAATTTACAAGTAAGACTACCACATTCATTGAACAATATTCAGATGTGTTACGCTTGTGCCAAGGGCAACATTACTTATGGTGTTGTTGAGGTCTGTGCTTGAAGGAAGAGCTAGTCAGTCAATCAGGGGGAATAGAGCCTTCAACAATGACCCAAAGGTAATCGGGGTGGCACTTTCTTTGTGTAGGAGAATGAGACATGACTAAGCAGAAAAGCGTCTGTGTGTCTACTGAGTCGGCTGGGATCTTGATGGAGGCACATGACAAGCAAAAAGGAGCAAGCCACAGATAGTACATCCTCCTAAATTGGGCAGTGCAGTCCAACAAATTCATAATCTAAGCATTTCCCAATTTTGTACCTTGAAAACCAGTACCACTCAAAATGTTCCTGTAACTAGCAAAATGAATATTTATTATGAATCAGTCTCCCTATACTAAGATAGTTAGTGGCTTCAAGGCCTCACACTTATAAACTGTCACTGCTTGACTGTTTTTGTTGAGCTGCTATAGTCTTCTCCTGACAACAAAGTACTGCACAGGAGTCACCTGACTCTATGGGGACATTGCTGGGCTCAAAAACAGAGACGATCTGGAATGAAGCAGGCAATAAATGCCTGTACACTCCCAGTTCTACTGAAGAAAACAAAATGAATAATTTCCACCAGACTTTTGCAGAGCTTTCATTGGTTTGGCAGTCACCAAACCATAGCATTTTGTAAGTATGGGGCATAATGTCAGCAAATGATAGATGGAGGACATGTTAAGAGGGACTGGCATTTCAAGTGGGAGAGACAGGATTCAATTGTTTTGCAGTTTCAGGCAACAAATAACCAACAAATATTCCAGGGTGACCTAAATAATTGCTGCATTTCCTTATTTATGAAATTGGGACCATTTGCTTATGGAGATAAAAGAGAAGACAAAGCGGACACATTAACATCGACTACAATGAAAAGACAATGTTAGCAAACCTGATGAATGTCAAATGCATCACTGAAACAGAACAGAAAATGTGGAATTGTTTTACTTTTCATTATCAGTTTATGTGGCAAGAAAAGTCTGGTTAGGAGTTTACAATGCTAATAGCTCTAACTCGTTTCATTTTCTTAGCACTTTGCAGGCAGACATTTAATAACAGGGTTAGCAACCTCAGACGAATAAAAGGCTGAACTGATTGTTGCAGAGTATCAATGGCACTGAGTTAAATGCTTGCTGCTGATAACCTGTGATGTTCAAGCCACACGTTCAAATAGGAATGAGGTAAATTTGGCCTTTCATCCTTCTAATGTCAATAAAAGGATTACCATACAGTTCCTAATGGTGATTAGAAATGGGCTACAAAGTGCTATATAAAAACAAGTTGTCACTCATGGTGCTACATGTCTACTCGTAGTGCTGCTGAGTGCACATAATCTTTGGGCTACGCATACAGATGCACTTCTTCGGCTGACATAAAAGTTCTGCAATTTCGCTGACATAACAGAGTAATGCAATTATAGATATGGTGCTGGAGCATCACTTGACTATACTGTAATATGAGTGATTACAGAGGTGGTGCTTCTATAGATTTTAGAAATACACATATCGAATGATTGCACACAGAAATGTGTGAAGTCAAGTGGATGAAACTAAAGCAAACAAATTTCTGTTTCCTTTTTTGTGTCTCCTTCACGCTCATGGTGACCATTGGGTTGCATATGTGAAACTGTGTTACTTGTCATTTTCAATTTATGTGGCAAGCAAAGTCCAATTAGGAATATACAACCGTAATAGCTCTAACTTGAGCAAATGCGAAACCGATTGCATTGCAAATGATTGGTTACTGTTGCTATGGATATGTATGACTGAGATTACGTGTGAAAAGGACTGACCTGTTTGCCACTGTTTCCTGAGAGGTGACTTTGCCTCATGAGTTGCACAATTACTTGTTACTCTGTAAGGTTAGGATGACAAGTAAGGCATAGTGAGTTAGTCAGGTATTTTTGGTGTGACAGTAATGATTTTGCAGAAGTGACCCGGCCCCTGCATTCTGATGTTCTGTTGTCCGAAAGCACAGTTCTGCAAAAGCAGACTCCCTGGGACATGGAGCGACCAACAATGTGTCCTGTACCTCTGTAAAGGGTCATCTGAGTAGTACTCCTCAGTGTCCATAGTACCCTCACACCTACAACGGAGACGTCCATGGTGTTTGGTATTTATCCTCTGTATTTTTCAATACAGGTGTTTGTTTAAGCTCAGAATTTTAAAAGGATATACCCATTTTTGGTTTTACCTCTTTGTTACCACTTAAAGAATGAACACTTTTTTTTTTCCTTTGGTTAACTTTCCAGCTGTTGATGCTAATCATTTTCATGAATACACTAATATCATACCACCCAATGCATACAGGGCATACGCACTCTTAGAAATACCACATACACATTGGGATCATACTAATTGGTTCTGCGGCACCCTAGATCATGTACTTGCCCCAGTATGCATTGAACCTCTTAGTAATGAAAGTGGCCACTTGGCCAGCCTTAGCTGGTTATGCACCTTTTCCTGATTTACATAAATTGACTTTTGCTGAATTTCAGTTATATACTGCCCTTGTTCGCCTCTACCGAAACCTAGTTCAATTTGTAATGCTCACTTTGATGGCTGCTCCTGCATGAGTGGTGGCAGCAGGTGTACCACAAATGCCTACTGCTCCAATAATTAGTCTTGCGATTATCAATGCAATTATGGGTCAAGTACCCATAGTTCATGAGGAAATTCCCTTTTGGATTGCCAAAAAAATAGACCAAACTGAGTCTCTGTTTCCCCTTACAGGGCCATAGGACAAATATAGAATATTAACTATGTGCTTATCACATGGGAGGGCTCCCCAGATAGTGCACTGTAACACATGGGGGACAGTCTTTGCAGCTGTCTATACCCTGACTCATGGCATGCCATCTTTGGCAGTGCTACCGGATGTCCTGAAGCAAGTGCAGGATGAGTATGGGGCCTGCCAGACCCTAGATTTAGGTATGAAATTAATGGGAAAATTCCCTGTTGTTTCTGAGATCAGAAATGAAGCTGCATCTCTGGCTATACATCAGCGACTGCTGCAGCCAAATCAAGAAAGGAATCACAATGCTTGTCTGACATGAAGATCAAACAGGAGGAAAAACCTTCTCAGTTCAAACTCCAATTTAAAAAAAACAGAAGGTTGCGGCGGAAGAGGTCACCATAGTTCACAGGATTTATACCCAAAATTAGTGTAAAATATGTGTTGTAGTGTGATGGCATAACCTCACAATAACACAAACTACCAGAAACACGGAATTTTCTAAAGGATATGTTAAAATAAGCAACATTTTACCAAGATCTATTCAGAGGCATTTTATGCTTTAATCACTGTCATTGTCTATTCTTCCACACTCTCCTATGCAGTCCTGTGAGGGCTTACTTCTCTGCACATACAATACTTCTGAAAACCTCTCATTGTCTCATTGTGCTTATGCCTGTGTTAACTCATGGAATTTAGTCCTGCAAGTCATGTCCTCCCCCCAGTTTTGTATTTCAGAATTTGTTTCACAATGCTGCAAGGAGCTCTCCTTTGTCAGCTAAGCTTCTGCCACGTTCTGTTTAGGATTCTGTACTACACAGCAACATTCTTTCAGATGTTACTGCTAATGTGATTTGCCACGGTGACTTTGCAATGTACAGGCAACCCAGGATTAGTCAGTTATGCTCCTGTATTACGGTTACTATTCCTTACGCACAAAAACACACTATAACAATTGACATTGCTCACTTTATAGCTCTTGATAGGGGAACATTGATGTTTTCAGCTCAGCAGAAAGATCTGGTTTTGGAGTGTGTTGTGTGTTTTGGTAACCATACCTTGTGAATTTTGGGGCTTTAGTACTTTGAGCCAAACCCAAAACTCTGTTTTTTTTCTGTGTTTTATTTCAGATAATATCATGAATGCTTTGTCAATGTATTTAATTGACTGTCCCTACACACAGTGGGGCCTGGCTGCTTAAGTGCTTGACCCTGCACCCAACACTCCATGAGAGACCAGCCCCTATTACTGCATAGCTTTTATTTTGTGTGGTAGGGTTAACAAACAGACTTAACCTTTTTTTGTTTTTTAAATTGCATTGACGACAAATCCTACAAGGCATAAAGTTTTCAATTTTGAAGGGCAAGGGAGATTAACAATTATGAGCTCAGATTTTTTTGAAGTAGAAATATAATTAAGTTAACAAAGTAAGACATAACAGTAACTTACACCTTGTGGGTGCCTAGCATAACAAACAGTAATGAAGTGAATACACACCACATGAAAAATCCCAAGTCAATTTAGAAAAATAGAGTAAACTTTAATGAATAAAGAATGACAAAAAACAATTATTAGTAATGGAGTAAATGTTGAGGTTTTGAGTAAATATAGTCCCTGAAAGCACAAAGCTCCATGCACGGTTAACTGGTTGTGCAAGACTGGGAGGAAAGTCACAAGTTCTGGCCAACTGTGATGGAGTGAGGTACAGATACTTGGACCAGTCTAGTCCCACAAATAGAGTTGCTTTCTCAAAGTCCAATACAAATGTTCTGTTCGCAGTAGAGGAGGCAGTGAGAAGAAGGCAGAGCTTTGTGGGTTGTCATTGCTGTAGCAAGAAGAGCATGTTAGGCTGCGAGTACTGTTGTCGCTGTATCTTGAAGAGCCGGATGGGCATTCACAGATGGTCATTGCTGGAGCTTCAAGTTGGTTGTCACCACAAGCAATCATTGCTGTAGTGTGAAGTGCAGATCTCAAGTTGATGATCTACGCTGGAGGTCCCTGTAGCACTATTGGCTCAGCTTCCCGCTGTCGTTCTCTCAGGTGAAAGAGTGTCAGTGGGAAGGTCTCATTTGCAGTCGGGAAGAGCCTAAAGTTCAGGATTTTACCTGTTCTTCTTCGGAGGA
The DNA here is from genome assembly GCF_031143425.1 of Pleurodeles waltl. NCBI lineage: Eukaryota > Metazoa > Chordata > Amphibia > Caudata > Salamandridae > Pleurodeles > Pleurodeles waltl. Next base: position 1,066,447,746 of record NC_090437.1, read on the forward strand.
GCTTAAACTGATGCCAGCCAAAGGTCCAGGATCTGGTGGGAAACATTTGAGGATCAGGAACTTACTCCAGCAGAGGCCATCAGGAATCAGGTCTGTCCTGCTGCAGGTCCAGGCAGGTCCAGGTGTCGCAAGTCAGCTGGGAAGTTGCAGGGAGTCCCCTGAAGATTGTTATGTAACTGTAGCTCAATCAGGAAGTCAGCCAACTGACCTTTGGAGTTACTACGGTTGACCTGGAATGGAAGTAAGCAGGTTCAATCTTATTTTTTAGACAGAGCAACAGTCCTCAAGCAGCAGGGTAGGCCTCTGGTAGCATAGAGGTCCTTTTTTTGTACAGGTCCAGGAGCGTTCTGATGAGTTGACCAAAGAGTCAAATAGTTATACCTCGTGCCGAGGTGGGGGGACTCCCTGTCCTAACCCCACATGTGGTTCTGCAAAGATCTTCCATTCCCCTGTCAAAGCTTCACAAAGTATAGGGGTGGCAATAGACAGGCATGTTTGGTATCAAATTTCTTTGTGTGTGTGTGTGTGTGAGGCAGAGTCCTTTGAAGTGCATGTGGGGCTGGGTACAGCCCTCACAGTCATCAAACCAGGAAGGTCTATCCTATCTACACGTAAACCCCATTTGTGTGAATCTCTGGAAACAATGCATAAGCCCAAACAGCACAGTTATTTGATTCAGGACATTGACCGAAGGCACAAATGGTTGGGACAAGAGAATGCCACTTTTTTTAAAAGTGGACATTTCAGACTTGAGAATTAAAATCCAACTTTACTACTAAAGAAGTTTTTAAATTACGTTTCATTTGACTGTAAACAGCATATTCCTATCGGCTTCCAACTCAAAGTTACCACTTATCATTTGTAGTAAGGTTACCCAGTTTTAGTCAATATGGAGAGATAGGCCATTTAGCAGTGAAAAATGACTTTAGGAGTGTTTCACTACAAGGACACGTAAAAGGTAAGTGCATATGCCCTCATTTTTAAATACAATATACCCTGTCCTTTAGGGCCCACGTTAGGGGTGACATATGCATGGAAATGGGAAGTTTAGACCTAACAAAATGTTTATAATGCCACTTCGAAATGGCATTTTAAAACTGCACCACAGGCTGCAGTGACAGGCCTGGGACATGTTTTTATACAACTATTTTAGTGGGCGGTGCAATGACAGCTGCAGGTCCTGGGTACCCTTTGCTAGGGATGTACAAGTAAATTAAATTTACCAATCAGGTGTAAAGCAATTTTACTACATTTTAGAAAGAGAGCACATGCACTTTACCACTGGAAAAAGTGCACACAGTCCTTATGTCAACAAAAAAGGGTTCAGCTACAGAAGGCAAAAATCTGAGGGTGACCCTGCAAAAGGGCCTAGTGCAAACCATATACCTAATCAATAACATGTAAATTGCTTTAACCCACTCTAAGCTTGCAATTATTGGTTCATCTTGCCTTTCAAAATAAAACACTTTGTAGATTGTAGAATCTCGCATTCGCTAGACGATTCTAAACAAAGCCAGATATGTTATCAGAGTTCAGGTAGTTTGTGGAATAGGCCATTAGTCACTGGGCACCGGCACACAATATCAGACATATTTATTCTTGTCTTTTATCAGACCTTTTAGCAATAATTTCATTACATAAAACGCAGGATGTAAGCTTGCATATTAAAACAGTAGGATACAAACAAATAACTGGAACGTAGGGAGTAATCAAGTGACCGTTTTTCTGCTAAAAGGTTAGGACAGTGCTCCAATTGCTGTTTAAAAAGCTATCTCAGCGGGATCACCCCATAAATCATTAACTACTAGGCAGTGGGGTTGGTTCATGTGTCCATGCTTTTTTAGGAAAGTGTGTGAGAATTGCTAGTTTTCAATACATTCAGTTGAACCGCTGTAGATGTAAATTGCTTGAAGTTTTTGTGGCAGATCAAAAGCTGGGCTTTTTGCTGTCATAGTCAGCACCCCATTTTTGACGAGGCACATATTGGTCCCCAATCCAAAGATTACTACTTAGTGAGCAACCGAAAAAAAAACAAGTAAAACCCACACACCTGTGCTGAAAGAGTATTGAGGTAAAGTTCTTAACTCGAGACCGAGTGGACCGTTTACAACACTTTTGATGAATTATAGAGCCAGCGGTTTTTCGGTTTCTCACTTTATCTCCCCCTTTTTGAGACATTTCACTTTAAGAATTTCATGGTGCCGGGTCTTATGAATTTGTCTGAACAAATCACGAGTGCAATTTGAGAACTTGATAATTATATTTGACCTAGTAATTAGCAGGGCACACGTTGAACACAGATCTGATTTAGCCACAATTCTGTATCCTGTAGTCACAGAAAAAAAGGAGACTGAGTTAGACAAGAAGTCCAGAAAATCAATCAAGAACGATTTTAATGTGCTCATTTCACCTTAAGAATAACGTACAAGATTAGAGAAACCATGTTGCAATTTAGAATATGTTAGGTGGAATTAATTACTTTTTAAAAAAGAAATGGTGTAATAGGTAAGAATCTTTAATACCTACATAAACGTTTGTCTCTATTTTTCTTATAATGCAATTCCTCTATAAAAACCTGTCTTTAATTTCCTTATTACAGTTGAGTCATGAAATATCTACTCACCAGTAACAACAAAGTGACATAATTTCTCCTCTGTAATAAGTTATTACATGTGGGTTTAGACATCAGAATGCCTCCTCACAGTGCCAACAGCCAAGGAGAAAAGCAGGGCATGGAGCTTAATTATTGCTGCATTTCAAATACTGAAACTAAGCATTGGCTTTTCACTCTTCTGATTTTTTTTTTCTAAAATAGACAGTGATTTGCAGGAATGAGTTGCTTATGACAACATGGCTAATTTCTCCATGCTACAGGTCATTATAGAAAAGAAAGAATCTCAATGCTCTTTTCTACGTAGTTTAAGCTTCATATCTTTTTTATTCTGATTTACAGTAAACTGAGTGGTATAACTCCTTGCCGCAGATTACTAACTGCTTTTTTGGGGAATATAATTTCACAATAAAGAGTCTACATTAGTTCTTTATGTACTCTCAAAGGACCCTCTTATCTAAAATTATGGCCTCAACCCAGAGATAAACAGGCAGAAGTTTAGGGAGAGTCAGAAACTGCTCCTGCAGTTCTAGGAGGATTGTGTAGACTCCTTTTGCAAGGCAATGGACGGTTTGGTGAAGGCCAGTGAAGTAAAGGATTATCAGGGGCTGTACAATTTGTTTGCAAGAGAGCATATGTTCCTTCTTTGTTTTGTAGATCTGTGCCAACACCTTATTGACAGAAAGCTCACTTACAAGAGGAAACTTGCCAAAGAGGTGGATGGCTGGATCAGCCCCTGGGTCCAGAAGAAGGTATCTGGCATGAATCACCACCAGTGTGGGCAGGATCCCCACAAGAATATGGGGGTGGGGTTAAACATAAAAACTGGGAGTTCTATTAAGGTCCCCCAACTCTAAGGGTCAGGACTCCCAATCCCCACCTGAACAGCAGAAGAAGATATGGTTCCTGACTGCAAGTCATCGGGGAATTCACCCCTAAGTACTATGACTGTCAAAAGGTTGGGAACTACAAACAGGATGCCAAGTGTGCGAATTAGGCAAAGCCCCCACTGGTGGGCACTCACTGGAGTTGGGATGTCCTCTTGCCATTCCTTTCGTTTGCTTACAAGGAAGTACTTCAGAAGGGGGTTGGCTTGAGCCCCTTTAATCTTCTGAATGAGCACCCTGTGAGAGGGTGAGAGGACATCTCCGATTGTTGAAGGAGGCCTGGGAGCATGCTCCCAGGAAGTCCCCCAGGTTGTGGTCGGCTACACGCTGGCACTCTGTACCCAGATAAAGTACTTCAGGAAGAAAGCTCAAGAGAAGTTAGAAGCCAGCCAGGCGGACATGTACCAGTGGTGTGATCAAAAAGCAATACTGGTTGAGTTTCAGCCAGGCCAAAAAGTGTGGGTGATGGAGCCTGTGGAGCCTAGGGCCTTGCAAGACCATTGCTTATGGAGGTATGTGGTAAAAGAGAGCAAAAGTGAGGTCACATGCCTACTGGACTTCAAGAATCCCAGGAACCCTTGAAGTGTTTTGCACATCAATGGCCTCAAACCCCATTTGAAGAGGTCCAAAGTAACCATTCCCCTGGTCGCAGATGATGGGGTGGAGGAGGAGAGTGAGCCTCTCCCTGACCTCTTTTCTTCCAACAAGCAGGATGAGTCAGTAGAGGGTTTCAGCTTCTCTCCTACACTGACCCTAGAACAACACAGTGACTGCTGCCAGTTGTTGGGGCAGTTTGCCTTTCTATTCTCCCTTACCCCACAACTCTTACCCCACGACTCTCTACATGGTGCACCCCTGACATTGATACTGGGGCAGCATGCCTGGGAGAGAAAAATGTACAGGCTATCTGATAAGGTGAGAACCAACATTACAGAGGAGGTCTTCAAGATGGTAGATATAGGTAGTATTGAGGCCCCCAAAAAGCCCCTGGTCCAGCCAAGTCATATTGGTCCCTAAGGCTGCTCCTCCACATGCCACCCTAGAACTTCTTTGTGGATTACTGGGGATGAGAGGCTCAATGTGGTCACCAATCCTGATGCACACACAATCCCCAGAGCGGATGAGCGCATAGATTGGTTGGGATCTGCCAACCTCCCCAGCATGTTTTTTTAGCATCTGGTTAATAGCAGATTGCCTTGACCACAAGCGCAAATGAGAGGTATGCATTCTCTACTCCATAAGGGCACTTCCAGTTCTGGGTGATACTCTTTGTATTGAAGAACACCACTGCAATCTAGCAGAGGTTAGCCCCAGCGGGGTTTGAGAACTTCAGTGCTGCCAAACTAGATAAACTTGTAGTCTTCAGTTGTCACTGGGAGGACCACCTGTGCCACCTCAGCGAGGTGCTTCAGGCTCTGCAGAGGGCAGACCTGACTATCAAGGCCAGCAAGTGCCAGAGAAAGCAGTATTCAGCTGTCTACCTGGGTCACCAAGTAGGAAGAGGCAAGATGCAGCCCATCCTGGCCAAAACCCAAACCATCCTAGCTTGAGAACCAGTCAAGACCTAGACAGAAGTGAGAGCCTTCTTAGGCCTCCCCATTTATTACAGGAGATTCATCAAGGGGTATGGCACGATTTTAGCACCCTTGACTGAGCTGACATCTACGAAGCATCCTCCTCAGGTGATTGGGACAGAGGCATTCAAGAATGCTTTTGACACCCTGAAGGAGACCATTCTCAAGGTCCCCAATGTCTCCAAGGAATTCAATAAACATACAGACACATCAGAGCATGGCCTAGGATTCATGCTCCCACAGCTGAACAAAGAGGGCCTGGTCCAACCTGTAGCCTTCATCAGTAGGAGTCTACTTCCACAGGAACAGAGGTGTAGTGCAATAGAGAATGAATCCTTTGCAGTGGCCTGGGCTCTGAGGAATCTGAAGCCATTCATGTTAAGTGTTTATTTCTGGGTTCAGAGAGACCACAGACAACTTCAGATGGTTAATGCCAAATGAGGAGGGAGAATCCTAAACGTTTGAGGTGGTCTAATTCCCTACAGGTAATGGACTTTACAGTGGAATGCCATCCTGGGACATACCACATCAATTCTGATGGTTTCCCCAGGTTTTTCTGTCTCAGTGAAGAGAACTTCCAAGAGGTGGATACGTCTCCCCACTTTCAGCTGGGGGAACACATGGTAGACTTGGCATCACTGGTAGGGTTTCCCCATTAACTTTTTGCCTTCAAACTTCTGGTTTGCTTACTTCGTGTTTTGCTGGCTTTAGGACTCTGCACACTTTACCACTACTATTCAGTGCTAAAGTGTTTGTGCTCTCTGCTTAAGCATGGTAAGATTGGCTTGTATCCATTTGGCATGTTTAACTAAAGCCCTGTGTAAAGTGGCACTACCTGTAACCGGGGCTGGCAAATTAAATGCTACTAGTGGGGCTGCAGCACTGATTGTGGCACCCACTTATGTAGCACTCCCAACATGTTTCAGGTCTGCCATTGTAGCCTATGTAGTGTTAAACTGTCATTTCGACCTGACAAAATAAACCTTTTGACAAGCCCAAACTTATGTTCGACCTAAGGTAAGTCCTAGACAGCTCGAAGGGCAGGGTTCAGTGTATTTAAACAAGTTGGACATGTACTTTTAAGATATACACCTCCTGGTAATGAAAGAACCCTTAAGTTGTTCTTTCACTACTGCAAGGCCTTCTTCTCCCTAGAATAACATAAGAGGTACCTTATCAAATTTTATACATGTTATTTCCAAATTGGACCAGATAACTAGTTCATGATTGTTGACTTTGCAATGGTAATGAAAAATCCAAACTTATGGTGAAGTTGGATTTTAAATTACAATTTTGAAAATGATTTTGCCTTAGCCATTCAGTGTCTGCAGCCTGTCTCATGGTCACATGACTGGGTGTGGGTAACAATTGGGCTTCTGTATTCCTCCTAGACAACAACACTCAATGGTGAGCTTACATGTGCCTGGATGGGCCATTACTGGCAGGATGGAAGGGGTGAACAGGACTCGGCCTCATTTACACTTGAATAGGCTGCGTCCTTTCTACACACAAAGGGTTGCATAGCTCCTGTAGTTAGGCACTTCTGGACCTGTGGATACTCTGCCAGGAAGAAGGACTGACACTCTGATGAAAGGACTGCTACTCTGCTGGGTTGCTGACCTGAATGAACTACTGCCATGCTGCGCTGACCTGCTGCCCTCTTGAGAAGGACTGCACCTGGATCACCTGAACCCAGAATGACTCCAAGGGCTAGCTTGCTGGCCTCTTGGCCTGATCTGAAACCTCAGGGACACAAAAGCCTTCCAACATCCTTGTATTTGCACCTCTGCCATCTGTGAGACTACCCTGCCAAGTGGTGCCACCTCAGTCCTTGACTCTTGGAAGTGGGCCTATGGTGCTCTGCCAGCCTCTGTGGTTCCTGCTGAAACCACATGTCTCCTCTTTTCTATGGCACAAACCCAAGCAGTACCAATGCATCACTACCCCTGCATTGATTGGGCCCATCACAAAGACCTGCATCACCTCCCCAGCAGCATCTGAAGAGCCATTGCACACCGCATCCTGGTTCCATGCCCTTGCATACCTCATCAATGGCAGCCTCAATGATGACGACGGACTTTGCAGTGCACCCCCCATCAATGTGATCCACGGTGATGATGCATCACAGCCTTGCCGTATCTCAGAATAGATGCATATATTTTGCTGTGCAACACATCTTTGACGCAGATCCTTGCAACTCTCTGCAAACAAGAATGTACAGTGATCTATTCAGCTGGACTAACTGGGTTCTTGAAGTCGCCCCACATTCCATCATGGTCAGCCTGAACTTGTGACTTTTTCCTGGTCTGGCATGACCATACATCCACAGATGGAGCTTTGTTCTTTTTTGGCTCTCTTTTCACTAAAATATTTAGAATTGAATACCTCTGGTTGTACTTATTGGATTTTTTATGTTTCGATCTTGATTTATTTATTAAAATCACTCTATTTTTCTAACTTTGTGTGGGAATCTTTTTGCATGGTGTTTTCAGTTAATTCCTGTTTGAAATGTTGCACAAATACTTTGCACATTGTCTCTAAGTTAAGCTTGACTACTATGTGGAAGCCTACCAGAGGTTTGAGTACTGGTGCTTTTAGGGTTGGCTTGTGCCTCATCCTGAGAAGTATTGTGGTTGCTGCTTCACAGGGGCTCACACCCTAGTCATCAAGCAGCCCAATTGTGTACAGCTCTTTATGCAAGTCCTTCAAAATCCTTCCAAAGAAGGAACCCCCAGAAGGAGAAGAGGATTATAATGAATATGAAGGAGCTAAATGTGGTCGAAAAATTGTTTTAAACCTACACTTAGCACTGTCCCAGGGAGATGCCACATCTATTCTTCTTTTGTACACGTATTTTATTTATTTCTATTAACTGCAATGCAGTAGTATACATACAGTACATGTGGCACAAACAATGTATACATGTGTTCCATATTTGGTTGGTCATTACCTCATCATAGTAGTGTTCCTTCACATATGTATAGCATTAACAAGATTTTTCCTTGACAATGTATTGTAGTGATATTCTTACAAACTGTATACATCAAAGCCTAAGGTTACTCAATAAAGAATTTGGATGTCAAATTTGATGACTGTCTCTCTTTTCAACCCAAGGTTAAAATGTTGGTGGGGGGACCTGTTTTAGACTGCTGCGTATTTTAAAGAAGTTCTTTTGCTGGTTCCTAGGGCTCTCCATCACATTGATGCAGGTTTTCTTTGCCTATTCAATGTACATTCACTCAGCCAATGCTTTCCTGGCCAGAATCCCCAGGATTTGACATTCCAGGGGGGGGGGAGAATGATCTTCTTTGTCTTAGGGCCATTAGCATAGTACAAGCTTCTCTTTGATCTATGTGTAACTGCGCATACCACTTTGTTCAGGAAGAAGCTGAAAACTTGGTGGCTCTTTAATGAGGATGAATTGAATTAGACTATACTGGGGAGTGGTTTCAGGTGAGCAGAGCACCTGGACAGACTTAGAAGTAACAATGCACTATACAAGTGACCTTTCATTCATACCTAAATAATGCTATATAATTACACCCATCCACCCCCCTTACCTGTCCTCCACCAAAATATGCCCAGGTTCTCTAAATGTGTGTGTTATACAAGTGCTTCCTGCCTTTCATCATTCTTATTTGTGAGGGAGGCTGTACTATAAGTTGTTGGCTAATCATCCTTTCTAGTGTATGTATTTTGTGACATGTTCTTTTAAGAACTACTTGTAGCATGGTGAGTTCAAACTGTCTATGATATCATAGCATTATCGTCACCCACAACAGACAAGATATGGAAATTGTCCCTCTTTAGAGCTGGTGAAACACAACCTGAGCCTGCAAGCAGGTGGTAGTACTATTTTGTGTAGGTGTATGGGCAACGTCTTGGACTTAAGCAACAGCTTTTCCCGTAACTTCCTCCCAAGGAGAGAATAGCAACATCCTGCACCCAAGCCAATAATAACTATGAATGTCTCATGTGCTAGTCACACAAACCAGGTTAGTGGGGTGGTGGGTGCTTCCAGAGATGAGATCACAGAGGTTCAGTCCATAACCCAGATTTCAGTTAATTGCTAAACCATAACAAGTCATAGCCCCTCACCTCTAAGTACATTACCGCCCAGTGCAGTCGATCATTACCATTAATTGTCCCTTCCTATCAGCCTTGCATTGGCACCATTTGTCTCTGCAGGCTTCACAGAAGACCATCTATTGATCTAGGCATCATTTTGGGAATATACGGTCCAGAGTTATACTGTATTGTCGGGTGCAAATCAGGTTCAGAGTCGGTTCTACGAGCACTGTGCACGCCAATCTCCAATAGTCAATACTGACTCCTTACCCTTAGTTCAGTCTCTGTTTATACTGCTCATATCTTGTCTCATTGCAGTTGTCCCTTAGTGGGCTAGGCCCCCTGGTTAGTTGATCACTAGAGCCCAGTCAACAGGGCCCACAATCCCTCTGCTTCATGTTTATGCACCAATCCTGTCCTCAACCTCCCGTGGGGTGGTGAAGAATTTAGTGCCAGTCCATGTTATGATTTTGAGTTGAGAAAGCAAGAGTAACTCATATTTGAGTTCAATCTCTTTTTAATCTCTAGGAAGGAAGCACTTTGTTTTTGTATCATAGGAATACCAGTATTTTGTGATTGTCTATCCAGAGCTCTCCCTTTTCCAGGCATTACTTAGGATACAGTCTCTGTCCCTGTAGCGTAGTACTTTCGCTACTACTGGACAGGGGGATGCTCTCAAAAGCTGTTCCTGTAGTGTAGTACTTTAGCTATTACTGTACAGGGGGGAGCTCTAAAAAGGAAATAATGTTTTTCCTTCGACACGTTCAAGCAGGTCTATGATCTGAAGGTTATTTTTTTGCATCTTTCCTTCGATGTCTAGAGACCTACTTTCCAGAATCCAGATCCTCTCCTGTAACTTCCCATTCATGATCTTCAATCCAGAATTAAAGCATCAAGGGTTTTCTCATTTGTTGTTTATCTCTACACTATATTTTGCTGATCATCACACAGTATGCTGAGATCATCTACCCCGGTGTCCGTTTTATGTTCCACTGCTTCCCTAATATCTTTAGTCACCCTAAGAAGAGAATCCAGTGTGGCTGTTGGTATTTGTTCAGCTTGGTGTAAAGATCTGAGTCCACTCCCCATTGTATTGCTATTTGAATGGGTCTACTCAAGCCTGTCACTCTCCAATGCTTTCCTTTTGGAGGGTCTACTCATCTTATTCTCGATAGCCCAATTGAGGCAAGAACTTGTCCATGCTTAGGTGCCGGATTATTTGGGGTTTGACCATCACTCATTAGGCGGTGCCCCACGCTGTTAGGTTATACATCCTCCAGGACATTTAGTCAGTGATGAGCAAAACTTAGTCCATGCATTCTGCACAGTTCAATCAGCTATTATGGTTGGCTTCTGCAATAAGGGAGGATGACTGGTCTGGCAGTCTGTATGGTGCCCTTAAAATTAAGTTGGTTGTGCCAGCTTCACTCCTCTGCAGGTCATTAGCTGTCTCTGCCCCGCATGGTCTTTCAGTGGGGGAGGCACTCTTTGCATCAGCTACTGTTGCTCCTCATCACTGCAGTGCAATGGCACCACCACTTTCCCCCAGCGAACACTTCTGACTATAGCTGACCGACCGTCTGCTTCCACCTCCTTCCTCTACTTCCACAGTGCCAGTGCAGCATATGCTTCCCAGGGGACCATATTCGACCGGGAGGCTCACCACTTGATCCAGCCTCAGGGTATCAGTAGGAGCATGGTGGGGCACAGAAATGATTACATGTGTGTTGAGATTGGAACCTACCCTCTCCACTTAGAGCAACTGTCAATTGATTCAGGTGTCTTTCAGTCCCCGAGTTCAGATTTTGTAGTGATATTTGTCCTTGTGCTGCAGGCTGCTTATTCCTGAGGGCAAAGGGAGTAAAACATGCATTAGGATGTCTCTGGTTGCAGCGCTTTCCCAGAAACTCCGAAAAACACTCCTTAATCCATTGGTGTCAGACCACACCCCCACCACATCTATACATGTAGAGCGAGAAAAAGGAAAACATTTGATGACTTTATTTCAGCTTTGAGAGACCTCTTAATCACATGTGAATTTGGTCTTGCTACTGATTAATTGATTTGTAACTAAGTAAAAGTCAACACCAATAAGAAATATGTCTAAGAAGACTACAATTTATAGGGACTCCTGAGCTACAGAAAGTTGCAAAGACAGCCTAAGGCAGTGATCAATCGATCTCTTTGGTAAAAGAAGTGAACGAGGATTGACACAGAAGGAGTCAAAGTGAAGTCTGTGTTGTAAGAAGCAGCAAAAAATTAAACATGGGGAGTAGAAGAGTTGAGACCAAAACTGTTTGCTTCCATTGTGGAAGTTTTACACACACTGCACCTTTCAAAGCTTTCAAAGGATGTCCAGCTTTAAATAAAGACTGCAAATTGTGCACATAGGTTTCTTTGTCAAAGTCTGTAATTATGCAAAAACAACACAGTTGCTTGGGCTGCATCCTAATCCATCCTTTTTCGTCCATCATACCACCTGGACCCAGCCATATGCACATTAGTCTTAACCCTGTTTCTTATGGGAATAATCTAACCCAAACTGCCAGGTTAGGTCTTCCGTGAACCAGAACACATGAAATCCAGGACTGGTTTTATCCTTGGCATGGGCTTGGTTCCAGTAACACAATAAGCCCAGGACCCACGTCTGGCATACCCCTTGCACTTAGCACGTCAAAAGTAAAAAACAACAAGATGGATGGAGTGCTTGAGTTAATCTCAGCCACTGGCAATTGCTCGGACTGCATCCTAATCCATCTTTTTTCACACACTATGCCACCTCAGTTTGGACCTAACCATATGAAAATCAGTTGTGACCCTTTTCCTCCAGACAGCAAGGAAGAAATTCTGTCCTTGCGAATTCTACTATAAATTTGTAAATGAATTTGCCACAGTGATGGAACCTATGAAAAATGATTTTACCCTGAGGGGCATAATTATGAGAGGGTTGCACCATGCTTGTACCATGCAACATGGTACATGTATTGCACCAACCTCTAAGCCATATTTTTGAAGCCTTGCAAAGCCACTTTTTGTGTCTTTGAGTGCCTCCAAAAATACAGAGTAATGCAAGGGAGCATAAATCGCTGTGTTACATTACTCTGTGCAAAGGGAGGTATTCCATGGGTGTTGCATTGGTGTTCCCAAGCAGCTCCTATGGCTTTTGACACATTTCCACATTTTCCAAACCTGGGAAACCTAGGAATGTTATAAAAAAGGGAATTCCCCTTGATAAAGATCTCACACGTGTAAAACATCCACTATCAAACACTAACCTCTCTCACAATAATCTTAACACCTTCTTTAGGTAAGGTGAAACACAATTCGGTACCACAAAAATGTCTAGGCAAGAAGTGTTTTTCATCTCACCGAATATACCAATACGATACATCTATTTCATTAAAACCCTATATGCACTTTTTCTTGATGTATATTCACTCAATACTATACATTTCAAAATATGGCGCTCATTAAAACACAATTAAAATAAGTTACAAAAAAATATAAATCCTTCAAAAGGGAAAAATGTACACAACCAAATGTTTTTTTCCTTGCTAATCTGTTTAGATCATGTAGGAAGTCCCATGGTCTCAAGTTCCCCACTGTCCATCAGATTTAGCTGGAATATACGCCTCCCCAGAGGAGGTGTAACGAGGAGAAATATATTTATTTCCCGTTGTTTGTTCCTCTTTCCATTCTGCAGAACACATAGAAAGAAGAAAAAGCCTTTCAGGATTGTTTTTGTGAGGGAAGGTACAAAAACAATTCTGAATGCAACATAGGCATCCTTGCACCTGGTGCAAGGTTGCCTGCATTGGTACTAGGCTACCAAAAGGGTGCCAGCGCAGAGGGAAAGGAGAGGAATGTGCCATATTGGATAAATGTGGCACATTCCTGCCCTTTCCCTGTGATGAAGGGCAGCACAGCAAGGTGAAATATGCCTTTTGTATAAGGAAATCCAGCATTATTACAGTGGGTACCAGTGCCTGCGGACTTCAAATTCTTCGACCCCAGAGATGTTGAAAATGTGAATGGGTGGTAGCCTGTGGAGCAAGGACATTGAATGAGAGTCAAAGACGCTATGCTGTCATTGAAAGGAAAGTACAAACCTGCAAATTGCTTAAGCAAACTGATCACAAGCTTCTCGTATATATTCTATATCATGGAGGAAAATGTCTGTAACAGCAAGACTAAGCTCAAAACTACAAGAGGATTGTCATGAAATTGTGTTTGTTCCTGGTAATGGGAATCAAACAGCTCATTGTTTATCTTGCTTATCTTGCTGTGATCTCACTGAAAGTGAGAGTGATGAGGATGAAACTGATGTTGTGGCTGACCTCCAAGACCTGTGTCCCATAACTGTGGGTGAATGGTGGACTGAAAACTAATGAGATGTATGTCTTGACCAAGCACAGAAATATGTTTGTGAAGGGGGAATGACTAGTAAATTATAAAGAGCCCACAGTCATTTTCTCAAATATTTGATGAACCTCTTTTTCGCTAACAATCTAATGTTTCTTTAGTCAAATGTGTTCCTCAAGAGTTAGTCAGAGCATCTGTTGTAAAAGCAAGTCACAAAATCCACATGGGAATGTCTGACTTGAGAAGCGTACTAAGAACACAATTCTTCTGGCCAAATATGGGTGCTGAATCAGAAAATTGCCAGGGAAAAGGATAAATATACCAATTACTATAAGAATTTCAAATGCAGTACCCCCTCTTATGGAATCTATCACCTGGCCTCAACAAGTTGGTCAAAAATGTGGCTTTCATGTTATAGGGCCTTTCAAGAAACGTTCTCCTGGATTTTAATTGTGTGGGTATGGTCAACATTACTGTAGTTACTGATTTTCCTATGGAAATGTTTAGTAAAGAAGGTTTCCGTGAAATACCAATCACAGATAACAGCGCGCAATATTTTTCACAAGGGATGACCACATTTTTATTAGTTGTACATGGCATCTCCCGTTTAGACATGGCCCTTCATGACTCCCAGTGTACTGGGCAAGTGGCATGGCTTAATCATTACAATAAAGATATCATACATATTCCCATATCCACATACATTTTGTCTTATCCACATGGAAACCTGTCATCACAACAGTAAAGGAAAGGCAATTGCTGTATAGCATTTCTCCCAATTCAGCTACTGGTGTGAGACACTTTCTCCTGAAAGGTAGACATCTTGTGTCTGAAGTGTGTTATTTAAGGTTGGCAAAGTCAATAAAAGAAGTGTCATTGCCCAAGACTGTAAGTGCTAGAGTATGGAACGTATAACCAAATGGACTGAAAAGGCAGTGCTGTTGAAAGCTGTGAAAGTGTAATTGATTTAACCTAGACAGATTTATATTGCATGAGGAGAAAGTGAATTCTCAACTTGACAATGATGGCAGTGTGAATGCCACTGGTGGCGGCTCCTCGCAGTCGCAGTTGCGAATACCGACGGCCTTCCCCGGCTGAGCCAACAAATAAAATGATAGTTCACTATTGTTTTATTTTTCTGATGCTGGCTCAGCTAGCAGTATGTGAAGGGAGGGGTGGGCTGGGCTACGGGAGGTAGAAGGACGGAGAAGGAGAGGGTGCACCTAAGTGTTCATGTGTGTTTGGCACACTTAGGTTTCTCCAGCCCGACTGTGTTCAACAGCCGGGCTGCAGAAACTGCACAGACCCCAGGGTTGTGTCTGAGCAGCAGTCCAAGTCACTCAGAGCAATCCTGAAACTGATTTCATGTTAGGATTAGCATGAAGGCAGCACCAGGATTGTTTGGGAGCCTGTGCCGGTGTCCCAGTGAATGCTGGGACACCACATCGAGGGAAGAGGAGCTACGAGCGAGGTGGCAGAAAACAGCAACATCATGGTAAAAGTATGTTTTTTTTTTTTTTTTTACCCTCCACTCTGTCTCTGCCCCCCCCCGCCCATCCCCTTGAGATTTGGGACTGCTGACTGTAGATGTTCCTTTCCTTTCCAGTGGAATTCCTGCAGGGAATTCTCCTTATTGTTCTGCCAATAGTTACATTGGTGTGCGTATCCAGTCATCTGCCAGAACAACAATCCCCACAGGAACGTCCTATGTATATTTCAGTATTTCATGCTTTCTTATCTATTCGCCTTTGTGTGTTCCTCTTTTGCTTTTAAGTGGGGATTTGTTGTATTTTATTATTGTTCCATCTCTGTTCTCCACATCAACCTCACCACGGTTACCTTTGGAACCTTCCCTTCCAAACATCCGTGAGGAAAATTGAAAGATTACAGTTGCAAATCATCAGGTGCCAGTTTATGTCTGAGGCTCCAGTTTTATAGACACATTGCAGAATAAACTATGTGAAAAAGTATGCATCTTTATATTAGCGTGGCATAACTACCACCTCACAGGACTGAGGACCTGATTACGACCTTGGCGGATGGGAATACTTCATCCCAAACATGACAGAGTAATCCCCTCCGCCAAGGTTGTAATCAGGCCCTGAGTACTGACAGAGGACAAAGAGCACTTTTTGCATTTCATTAGCATGGCACACTATAACATACTTCAGTAAAGACAGCACGTCCAAGAAACATAATGCAATGTTGATACATAGTTAAGGAAAGGAGTAGGCAAATGGCACAGAATGATACGATAATGTGCAGAACAAAAAATTCTGCTTCTGCCTAATACAATGAGCTCCAGGTGAGGTAAAACCACACTCAGAAGTAGTCACAGAGTTAAGACCATAATTTTTGTCACAATGTCAGAAGTCGTCTGAAAAAAGAATGATCAACGGCATTAGCTCTTATGGAAAATTGTCATTCATAAAATGGGAAGAACTCAGTTCGCTTATTTATTTAATGTTACCATATGTTACAAGCCTCTGTGGATAACACATTTTGCAAAAAATGGAAGAGAATTCCTGCAATGCCTAGTAATAGTTATTTATTGTCCTTGCAAAGCCCAAAAACAGCCACTATGGGGGTCATTCAGACCTTGGCGGACGGCGGAGGCAGTCCGCCAAGGTACCGCCGACAAATGACCGCACCGCGGTCAAAAGACCGCGGCGCCCATTCAAATATTTCCGCTGGGCCGGCGGGCGCTCTCCAAAAGAGCGCCCGCCGGCCCAGCGGAAATGCCCCTGCAACGAGGACGCCGGCTCAGAATTGAGCCGGCGTAGTTGCAGGGGTGCGACGGGTGCAGTTGCACCCGTCGCATATTTCAGTGTCTGCAAAGCAGACACTGAAATACTTTGTGGGGCCCTCTTACGGGGGCCCCTGCAGTGCCCATGCCATTGGCATGGGCACTGCAGGGGCCCCCAGGGGCCCCGCGGCACCCCCTACCACCATCCTGTTCATGGCGGGTTTCCCGCCATGAACAGGATGGCGGTAGGGGGTGTCTGAATCCCCATGGCGGCGGAGCGCGCTCCGCCACCATGGAGGATTCAATGGGGCAGCGGTAAACCGGCGGGAGACCGCCGGTTTACCCTTTCTGACCGCGGCTGAACCGCTGCGGTCAGTATGCTATTTGCTCCCGTGGTCGGAGACCCTGGCGGTCACCGGCCGCCAGGGTCAGAATGACCCCCTATATGTCGATTGTCTATAGGGTTGTTGTGAGTTGAGTTGTTGCTATGCATTCTCCCCTTAGTTATCAGTTGTCCACTGACCAGCCAGTGTGTGTGTGAGGTCACGGAATGTTGATGAGTGCCTTGTTGGTGTGACTGGTCAGTTGGTGAGAGTGGCCTGAGAAACAGGGATGCTGCTCCTGCAACCTATAACTAAGATGAATACACCTACATCTTGAAATCTACAATGGATCCATCTTTGCATACAACACTGGTGAAAATTGGAGGAAGAACCTGCATGAGGAAGAAAAATGAAGCAAAACTAAGGGTTCAAGAAGTGCTGAAGGACCTAAGAGTAAATAAGTGGAAGCTTAAAATGTAGAGGAATGCCCTGGAAGGCCCATTGGTGTCTGTTTCATCCGACAGCCTGTGGTTTCTCTGGTGTGAAGGGAGTTTAGCTTGCTTAATGCCAATGTAAGCTGATTTATGGCAACTTTTGTGCCAACAATAGTGAAGTTGTCGTATACAGCATCTCATCCGGTTGATATACATGCCATTGGGGAATAAAACCAGTATTGCTGATGCTCTAGAAATGCAAAGAACGCAGAAAGTGATGTGAAAATGCTGGCAGCGCTGGTAATTAGGAAAAGAAGGTATGCAGCAAGCAACATCATTTTGGGTATATGTGCCGATGAGCAGTAAAATCAACACCCCTTATGTTAGAGAAGTGCTGGGAATGCAGTAAGCTAAGTAAGCAAACTGATTGTGAATACTATCAGCTGCTTGAGGGTTCAAGGGCAGTTTTATTGGTGTACTTTGGGAGCTACTTATCACATTGGATGAATATAAATATTTAGTGCTTAATCACTTAACTGTAATATTATGAATTAAACCCTCACTTCAGTTAGACTGGCGGTAGGTTGATTGTTTGTCTTGCCTTACTGCTTCTTGGATATGCTGTTTGGAGTGTGAGGGATGGTTGTGGAATTTAGAAAGACCCGCTTGGCTGCTGTGTGCTCTCCCAGACATTCTGAGCACAAATGGATGTGCAGGTGCAGCCCACTTCATAATGAAAGCCACCCGCATGTGTTGCTATGTAAGGTGCTCGTGGGTGGTTTTTCGAAGCTGGAACACGCACTGCTGTGCTAAGGGGAACAGGAAGCCGAGTAAGATGCGCATCAGAAGATAAATTAAAAGTTCACTGTGCACTGGTTACAGCGCAAGATGAAAAGCTGCAACGTGGTTGAGAGCTGCAACAAGGTATTAAAGTGGTGAATTATGAGTGAGTGGCACCGTGTTGTATTATGCGAGGTTGCTGCAAGTAGAACTGAGGCATAAAGGCATTCAAGTGGCAGTCATCACTCCTCAGGTGTTAATTATGCACTTGGAAAATTGTGATGTTTCTTCAATTGTCAGAGATTTGAGTGTAATTTCGGGTGAGAGGTTGCTCACCGGGGACCTTAAAGTGTAATTTGCTTGATATAGCTCTGTGACATCTAGTCCGGCTTGCCATGCCAGCATTTGCCTGAGAGATATTATGAAATTGCTGCATGAGTGTATTTTTTATTTATGCCATGCTGAATATGTTGCCCATGTGTATGTTAATAAGTGCCATGCTGAACTTTCTGCCTAACTGTATTTTCAATCATTCCTTGTTTGATTAAGGTCCATTGTTTTATAGGCCTGATCATGGAAGGTGTGTGGCATGTGTGAAGCAGAATAGTGTTTGGGCATGACGACCAAAGTGCTTGCAGATGTCTCTGGTCCAGGTAAACAGCAGCAGTCATTTGAACATAATATGCTCTCAACAGTAGTAGAAAAGAGTGCAAAGTATGACACAACAATGTTTCTGAAACCATCACTGCCATTCAACACTACCAAAAAGCAAAATATTGACACCAGATGGACTGCATGTAGGTGCTACACCTATCTGGAGAAATAATGGATGAGTTTGTGAAAGACTTGACATGCTTATAAACACTGAAAGTTTAGTGAATTTAATGATGAAGAAGCCATACACCTCAGAGTCATTGATGGTTGTCTTTTAGACTCTTACAGAAGAAGCATGTTGAGAGAGATGCTCAGTCTAGGGAAAATACTGATGGCTGCAAGAGCCGGTAAAGAGCAGATCAACAAGCTGTTGATATACAAGCTACAACGGAGAAAAATGAATCAGAGTGGATCATGAAAAACAAGCACAAGTGCATGGTAGATGCATTTCTCAATGAAGGTAAATGTCTGGCCATAGGACAGGCCTCGAAAGGTTGCAGGAAAAAAAATCTTCATAAAGGTTTGCAAAATGAAAGAGAAACAAAATACTTCACAGTGAATGAGAAAATGACAGCCAGAAAGTTCCAGAAACATTCTTGCCATGCCCATGATGCCAAAAAGAAGCACCAGTTACTACAAGTATAATCAAGGCAGAGTAGATTGTCGCCAAACTCATCCTACAAAGGCTCTTCAATGTCATTATCAAATGCCAGTGAAGAAGATGTATGTGGGATGATGATGTTGTTGACTAAGGACTGACAGGCACATGTTGGGTTGGATGCTTACAAGGAAGAACAAAAGACAACAATACATCATCAAATGGAACAAGTGAATATATTTCCTCACTGCCCCAAATTTAGGATAAAAGTCAAAGGTTACCCCATAACGTTTATCATAGCCAACGGTGCATCGATTAACATCATCGCCATTGAGAAGTTTAATATCCCCTCTACTGTGCTATACCTCAACCAGTCAAACAAATAGACTACCTCTAAACTGTTGCAGAGTCAAGAATCATTCATAGTGGTGTGCAACATAAAGCAGTATCAGTGTTAGTACCAATTCATACATAGCTACTCAATTTTGCCACTGCTGTTGACATGGGCCTGATATCTCTCAATTACAACCATCAGACTCTATCTGAAAATGGAACTCACTTTCTGTCATTGTTTTATTGCCTAGGAAGGCTGAAGACAATGAAAGTGTGACTTCATATTAATAAGAACATTTGCCCTGCTGCCCAGTGAACCACTGAGTCACTTTTCACTTGCAAGAAGCAGTTGAGAAAGGACTAGACATGCTGTTAAAACATGACCTCATTGAGCACTCTACCAGTCCTACGCTATGGGTTTCACCCATAGTGGTGGTTTCAAAAATAGGCAGTTGAGGTGTACTGCGCATCTATTTTGATACGCGCTAGACGAGCAAAGCAAATGAGAGAGAAAGACATCCTCGACCGCACATAGTGAACATGATCGTACAACGAAAGTTGAAATGGTGTTCTCTGTCTTGACCTGAAAAAGGGATACCATCAACTTGAATTGGAAGATAAATGCAAGTACATTGTTACATTATCTATTCATGTTGGTTTGTTCAGATGCAAAATGTTACATTTTGGAGTGTCGTCAGCTACAGAAATATTTCAGGACGTTATACATTGAATAAAATATGACTGCCATGCATACTTTTAATTGCAGCTATGACATACTGGTATTTGAAGCAAAGCAAGAGGACTGTGACAACGTTCTTACACAAGTGTGCCAGTTACTTGCTGAGGCAGGTCTCACTCTGAACGCAGCAAAGTGTGTTTCACCAGTCCAAACTTGAATTCTTTGGGCACATATTCTCTCATGGGGGAATGACTCCTGACCCAGACTGTCAGCTACTTGCTCCACACAAAATGTCACCATGCTGTGATCCTTCTTCCGGATGGCCATTTATTGCTCAAGGTACATTTGCTACTGTGCAACAGTGAGTGTCACATTTGAGAGACTTGACAAAACAAAATGTCCCTTTCCAGTGAATCTGATGAATGTGATCAAAGCTTCTAAAGAAGAAAACATGTGATCAAGAATGGAACCAAGATGGAATATTTTGACCCAAAGCAACATATTGATATCACAGTAGATGTGAGCCTGGTGGAGCTGGGGGCAATGCTTGCAAAATATAATGGCCATCCAAATGCTCAGAGGCATGTTGTGATCTATGCCAGTCAAAGCCTGCCTGACACAGAATATGCCTATTCTCAGCTGGAGAGAAGGGTATGGCTGTAGTGTGAACATTTTCATGTGCTTTTATACGGAAAACATTTTACAATCCTTACAGACAACTAAGTGCTGCTTACTATTTTGGAAACCCAAAGGCCAAGATGCCCCCTCACATTGAGAGGTGAGGGTTGCTACTGCAAGAGTACAACCATTCAAGTGTGCACAAGCCGGGTAAAGATCAGATTCCTGCTTATTAATTTTCACACGTACAACTACATGGTCAAAGTGCAACATCAAAAATGGCTGAAAAGTACATTAAGTTCATTATGAAGTCCAGCATGCCAGCAGTCCTGTTCATAGAACAGATTATTGGTGCTACTAATGCCAATCACAACATCTTATCCTCAAAGACATCATTTCAACACATTCGTGGAAGAGGAGCACTGAACTTATTTCTGACGACGTTGAATTTAAAAAATGAACAGGATTAACTGTCCATCACCAAAGAAGATGGTATAACTGAGAGGCTTGAGATCCGCAATACCTAAGAGACTAAAACAAGAAGTCATTGAACTAGCCCATGAGGGACACTGTGGCACTGTATCCACCAAAAAAGCCTTAAGAAACCGAGTGTGGATCTCACGCCTAGGTGAGCGGGTGATAGTAAGCTAAAAGAGTGCCATCTTTGCAATTGTCTTGCCCTCAAAGTGATGCAACATCCACTTACAATGGCTGACCTTTCTGCACAAGCTTGGGAAAGAGCTGCAATTGATTTCTATGGGCTCTTAGGAAACAGAGTCATTGATGAGTATTCACACTTTCCTTCAGTAGAGGAGCTATCATCAACAACCCATGATAAGGTCATAGAGCGGCTGAATGACATCTTTGCAGTGTGGGGTATCCCCACCATTCTTAAATATGACAATGGTTCACCATTCAACAGCAAACAATTCAAGGAGCTTCTAATCAGACTAAATGTCAAGCATCAAAAGAGTACACCTCTGTGGCCACAAGCTAATGGTGGTGTAGATTCATGGGTACCCTCCAAGGGCAACTCACCGAGCATCAATGGAAGGAATCAAGTTAATTCAGGCCCATTGTCAAGCTCTCCATGCTTATCGTTCAACTCCTCAGTCCACAACTGGTGAGAGTCCTGCCACTTGCTACTTGGGAGAGCCATTGGAACCAAACTGCAACAGTGAACCAACCTATGAATGCAAATACGTCTCGAAAGAGCAAAGTGAAAATATATGCGGACTGGCGCTGATGAGCTCAAGAACTAGTCATCGATGAAGGGGACTCGGTCCTCGTCAAATAGAAATGAAAGCAGAAAATAGACACGCAGTTTTTGGTTGATCATCTGAGGCTTGTGACATGCAAAGGACACATGGTGACTGGGCATCACACCAGGCAATTTATCACATATGACTCATCACATTTTAAGTACCTACCTTGATGTTTGTCAGCTCCTACAATTATGAATGAGGTGATCCTCCCTAACAGTACAGATCAAGCATCAGAATTGGTGCTTGACCAGAGCTCATATTAACTACCTCATACCACTGTATCTGGCAGACTAGTGGCAACGCCTCAATGACTTATTGAAGAAATATAATATGACTGTTTGTACTCTTTAATTTAACAAAGGGGGAGATGTAGTGTCGTGAGAATATCGGTCTTATTTACAAGCCCATTGCACTGCTGGAACATCACTTTTAGTGACTGTCCGGTGGCGCACACTACAGAGCCATATCTACAACACCACATAAAGCCACTGTGAGAGAACAGGGCTGATTACAGAGGCCCCCTAACTTTTTGCCCCCATTTTCCACTTTTTGCTGGTGTTTTCCTGACTCTGATGGTGCCCTGGGTACTGCTAACCAGTCCCAGGCCCTGTGCTCTGTATAAACTCAGTATGCAAATTAGGCTAATTATAATTGGCTAAGTCAACCTACCTATAAGTCCCTGGTATATGGTAGGGCATGTAGGTTTAGGGACCCCAGCATAGGTAGTGCAACCATAGGTGCACTGCTGAGGTGCCCAGTGTCATTTTAAAGGCAGGCCTGCCCTGCTGACTGCTCTTAAATCAAAGTTGCATGCAAATTCAACTTTGGAATTAAAAGTATTTCCAAAGTCTTAAACTACCTTATTTTTACTTACATATACGTAATCCCTAAGGTGTGCCCTATGTGCCCCTAGGGCTGGGTGCCATGTAACTATAAACAGGGACCTTATAAAAATAGTTTTATAAGCCCTTGTGAGGTAAAACAGTCACATTAGTTTTTCCCTCATTGTAGTGAATGGCCTCCATAGGCTAGAATGGGGAGACTTTATTTTAATTAAAAAAATCCCCTTAAGTAACAGATACCAGAAATTTGGTATCAAATTAATTGTTATAATACACCCCACAACTTCCAGTTGTTGGATTTAATATAACTTGTTCAGGTAAAGAGTTTTAAACTTTACCTGAAAAAGTTGCCAACTTCAGCCCTGCAGTGTTTATGCTGCTGTGCTCTGATTGGCCAGCCTCTGGCAGCCTGACCAGGCTGCCTTGATGAGGTGTGAAGTGGTCTGGCTCCACACAAAGAGATGTGCCTGGTGAGGAGATCTCCCCTCAGCAGATGGTGAAGCAGGAAGGGGGAGGGCTGCCAAACTGGTCTCCAAAGGCAGGGAAGGACATTTGGAGCAACCCAGCAACACCCTCACATCCTGCAAACCCACACAATTAGGTGCCCCCTTGATTAGATTAGGAGAGGGCTGGAGAGGGGTGTGTTTAGGATTTTTTGCCACAACAGTGGGTGTGCTCAGAGATATGTAACCTCCAAAAGTCACTTTCTGCCATGATGGATTTTTGAGGAACGTTGCTCCCTGGGATTGATTTTTGCCACACTTCCCAGGCAGTGGTCATCACAGGGGGAAGGACCCTGAACCTGATTGGAGAACCAGGACCCCCCCTGTTTTTCACCCAGAAACAGGGATAAAACTGGCAGACCTGCACCCACACCTCAGATCCCTATCAGATTCCAACAAGGAAGAACTACAGGAGAAGAAGGACTGCCCAGCTGGACCCCTGACCTGCACCTGGACACTGCACTCTAGAGGACTGCACCAGCTGCACACTTGGGCTTCACCACTAAAAGGACTTTACCTGTCTTCTACTGCTTGAAGAAGGTACTCCCTGTTTGCTACAGGGACAAAGGAGCTGCCCAGAGTCCCCTGCGTCAAGTCCTGCAAGCAGAGCCCAGCTGACCAGCATCCAGTGGCCATTTGAGGATTCTGACCAGATGCATTCTGGGAATTGTAGTCCCAACTTCCAAGGAGCAACTTAGAGCTTCTGAAACCTTGGATCAAGGTGTGGACACTTCAAGGACACGTTTGTAGCAACTCCATAAGTTGAAGAGGTGCATTGTGGGAATTGTCGTCCCAGACCCAAAGTGGCACACCAGAGCCTCTGAACCCTTGGCTGGTGCTGTGGACCACTTTCCTGAATCAAACACTTCTGAAAGTAAGTGTGACAGTGTTACCTCATGGGTTGCCTGAACTCTGGACTTTGTTCCTTTCCAATGTGACCTTTTTTAATCCTTTGAGTGCTGGTTGCTTCTATGCGCTAGAAAGCATTAATTCTTTAAAAATTCATAACTCCAGTTCCCCTTATCCGATTTTATTCGTTTTGGTGTCATTTTAAAGATAAGAATATAATCTATTTTTATAAATTGATTTTGGATTTTTAAACTATTTTCTGTGTTTTATTTAATTACTGTTTTGTGATATTTGAATGCTTTACGCTTTGTCTCCTAAGTTAAGCCTTGTTGCTCGTTGCCAAGTTACCCAGGGGGCGAGCTGGGTTTAATTTACTGAGACCTAACTGGACCTAAGTGGAGGTTAGTGGCCTATTGCTAAGTGTAGGTACTTACCTGCCCTTACCAGTAACCCATTTTCCAACAGCCACGCTGTGTGGCTTTTAATGGCATTGCATATATGGAGTGAGACAATGCAGTGCAATTTGCAGCTTTGTCTCACACTGTGATAGGGAGGTGTTACATATGTGTTCCCACAGAACATCTAGGGCATTTGACACATTTCCAGATTTACAACATGCTGTAAACCTGGGCATGCGTCAAAACCCTATGCCTCCCACGGGAGGCGAAAGGGAGGCGAAATGAAAAGAAATTACATTATTTTCTCCTCAGTTTTTCCTCATTTTATTCTTTCTATGTGTGCTTCATGCTGCAGCACACATAGAAATAGGAAAATACCTCCATTGATTGTTTTGTGCAGAAAGGTGTCAATTCCTGTACAAAAACAATGCTGCCATCAATACAGAAACACATGTACCATAGTGAAAGGGTAGCTGCGCTGGCACCAGGGTCCAATTTGGTTGCCGGAGCAAGCAGAAAGGACAGGAATGTGCCGTGTGTCATTAATATGGCACATTCCTGCCCTTAATTTTTGATGCAGGGCAGTGCAGCAAGAAGCTGTGTTGCACTGCCCTGCACCAAATGGCAGAAAATGAGGCCCCCTGTGCGCTAGCACCTGTGTGATTCTAGAGAGACTCAATAGAGGAATTATGTAGCTTGCTGGGAGGTGTTAAGATGTGGTTATTAATAGTTATGACACAATCAGAGTGCAGTGTGTGATTGTATATTGTGTGCTGAGTAATATAGACGTCTGTTTTAGAGCTCCTTATGTGGCATGCTCATCAATATGCTCTGGGAATCTTTGATCGGCAAGTAGCACTTGATCACTTTTAGAACTGACAACCATA
Organism: Pleurodeles waltl; assembly: GCF_031143425.1. Lineage (NCBI taxonomy): Eukaryota > Metazoa > Chordata > Amphibia > Caudata > Salamandridae > Pleurodeles > Pleurodeles waltl. The sequence goes on from NC_090437.1 coordinate 1,066,473,157, forward strand.
GGGTGGTCATCCCCCAATTTTTTGCCTGCCTCCCTCCATTTCTCGGACACTGTTTTTGATGGTTTTAGGAATCTGCACACTTTATCACTTGTGTCCAGTGCTAAGGTGCATATGCTTTCTCCCCTAAACATGATATCATTGGCTCCTACCCAATAGGCATATTTAATTTACCTGTAAGTCCCTAGTAAAGTGCACTACATGTGCCTAGGATCTGTAAATTAAATGCTACTCGTGGGCCTGCAGCACTGATTGTACCACCCACATAAATAGTCCCTTAACCATGTCCCAGGCCAGCCATTGCAAGGCCTGTGTGTGCAATTCCACTGCCACTTCGACTTGGCATTTAAAACTACTTGTCAAACCTTAAACTCCCCTGCATGTAAGACACCCCTAAGGGTGCTATGTAGGTAAATGGCAGCACATGTACTAACATGTTTTACATGTCCTAGAAGTGAAAAACCCATAAATTAGGTTTCCACTACTGTGAGGCCTGCTCCTGTCATAGACTAGCATTAGAACTGCCCTCATATACTCTTAAGTGGTAGATTCAGATCTGGAAGGAGTAGCGATGTCTTGTTTGGTATTGCCAAAATGGTAATAGAAAATCCTGCTTACTGGTGAAGTTGGATTTATTATTGCTATTTTAGAAATGCCACTTTTAGGAAGTGGGCATTCCTCTGCACTTACTATCATCTATGTCTTACAGCCTGTCTCAAATCCACGTCTGGTCTATGCTGGTTGACAGCTTCTTTTGTGCATTCCACCAAGACACCTATAAACACAGGGCACCCATTCACACCTGCATTCATCTGCATACTGAATGGATCTTCCTGGGCAGGAAGGGTGGAGGGGCTCACGCTTACATTTCAAAGGCCAGTGGCCTGCCATCACACAAAGAACTGATAACCCCCAACAGGGATCCTGGCAGACATGCCTGGCCTGAAAGGGGAGCTTGCACACTTCAAAATCACTCTTTGAAGTTTCCCTCACTTCAAAGGCATTTTTTGGTATATAATCTGGGTCTCTGACCCCAACAAATCAGACACTTCTGGACCTACACCAGCACTCTATCAGAGGAACTTCCTGGCTGCCCAAAGGACTCATCTGGACTGCTTTGTTGAGAAGGACTTCTGCCCTGCTTGCTTGCCTGCTGCCCTGCTGGCCTCTGACTCTGCTGGAAGGACTCTGCATTCCTCCTGAAGTGCTCTTCAAGGGCTTGAATTGAGATTGCCTCCTGTTTCTGAAGTCTCAGGGTCAACAAAGACTTCACCTATTCAAGAAAATCCTTGTGCATGGAAAATTGATGCAATACCTGCAGAAATCGACCCAAAGCCTGCATCGCTGCTGGGAAATCACCACACCGCCGAACTGAACCATGCAGCACCAATTTTCCAATGGAAAATTTGACGCAGCGCCTGCCTTGTGATGGAAAATTTGTTGCATCGCCTACCTGATCGATGCAACATCTTCTCCTTCTACCAGCCCATCAAGGATTTTCAACACATTGTCCCTGGGCATCAAAATATCCCCGCAGTTAGAAACCAAGACTGCATGCCTGAAAAACAATGCAACCCCTTGTGGCGTAGAAAGAAACAACGCTATGTCTGTGTGAGGTGTAACAAAGAAACGTCTATTGATTTCTAAGGACTGAGACTTTTAAACCTTTTAAAAATGATATTTCAACTTGTTCTTATTGGATCTTTGCCGTTTCAACCTTATTTTATTCATATAAATATTATCTATTTTTCTAAACCTGTGTGGTATATTTATGTGGTGTTTTCACTGTGTTACTGTACGACATTGCCAAAATACTTTACACAATGCTTTCTAAGTTAAGCCTGACTGCTCAGTGCCAAGCTACCAGAGGGTGGGCACAGGATAATTTGGATCGTGTTGTGACTTACCCTGCTTAGGATTGTGGTCCCAATTTGGACAAGAGTGTACATCTCTGCCAACATGAGAACCCATGTATAACAATCACCAAATGTGAAAACAATAATTGCATAAATATCTTAACACATTTAATTAAACAAAATCCTCTTAGAAACTTTAATATGTGTCATTTAATTTAAACACAACAAATTCAGATGAGCCCATCTGGTTAATTAAAGAGAAAGCATTTAGCATCCTGTATGGATTGCAGCAGAGAAGGAGATCAATTCATGAAACTGTTTGAGAGCCAAATGCTAAAATATGACATTATCCCTATGTGTGAGATTTATGATACTTTGAAATAACAATCATTGAAAAACAGCATGATTATCAATGAGCATGGGTAAACAATGAGTGCAAAACAATATTGTAATTTCATTAGGGTGAATTTAAACTAAAGTGGTGTAACTACCATTTTTTCTGGAATTTGTATTACACTTGTTATGTGAAATTCCAAAAATTACAACAATACAATATGTTGTGTAACTATGACGCCATCCATAGCAATATTATAACATGGAAACATTATGAACCGCCAGAATATGTGTGAATTTTGTCCTCGGCCTCGGTAATGATCACATTATTTTTGTACTGCAAAATTCATCCTGGCATCGAAATTGATGCGCGGATGCATTTTGCCCTCTAAAATAAAAATGAAAAATTTGCATTTTGTTATATGTAATTCCATGTCATTTTCACAAACTTTTGTGTTATTACATGAAAGGTGATTATGCAAATTTAGCCAATCCTAATTTTAATCCGAAAAAGCTAATTAAAGGTGTTGAATAAAAGTCACATGAAGACATGATGTTTGGCAACATACGTCTTCCAATATGCCTGAAAATACATGCATCCATTTGATTTCCTCTTTTGTTTCCCAGTACTCAAACCCACATGTTGCCATAGTGTTAAAACTCCATTAAACATTCCTCGATGCCTTTTGCTTCTGGGTGGTACTATGCACTTTTTTGTGCCTAATACCTTTCTCTTTATGAAATCTTCCATTTCTTTTCGAACAATTGGACTCAATTTTTCTTGAAAAGTTATTACATGTCTGGTTTTTATTCCATGCTTGAAAGTCACCTCTGGCTACCTCAAGAACAGGTCAACCAGCACTATCTCAAATTTAGATCTTGCTTTTGAGCGAAAAAGCCCAAGCATGTCCAGGGCACCTTTGTCCCATGGGTGTTCTGGTACCTTACTCACCACCATAGTTTCTACCTTAAGCTTTAAAATATTATCACTCATCATACAATGAATGCACTCTCTAACTGACCTTTCAGTCTCCATGTCCATCCAATATGCAAGTCTTAACTGATCCTTAGTTTCTGAAATCCCCTGGTGTCCCTCTTGAGCTAATTTTATGAAAGAATCTCTTACTGACCAACCTTGTTTCGCTGAATAAGTGTCCCTATATTTCTGACTACTTCTCTCTTACATTTTTTTTTTATATTCTTTACCCTCACACTCCTTCTTGTTCCAGTTTGAACAATGTAACATTGCCTGCAACAGTTGCCTTTTTCACTCATCTTCAGAAACCACATTACCTTCGATAACACATACATATTCATCTTCATCTTCCCCTTCATTCTCAATGTTTCCTTCCTCACATCCATCAGCATTCTCAATCAAATGGGATAATGCATTTGCATTCTCTATTACTTTCTTGACCCCTGGTATGTATTCTACTACAAAATCATATTCTTGTAGTGCCACTATTCACTTGGTAATTCTCCCAGACACTGCACCAATGCCATTTCTCAGAAAGATTTCTCTTAACAGCTTATGGTCAGTCATTATTTTAAACTGGCTTCCCCACAAAAAGGTTTGCATTTTCTTCACAGCCCAGTAGATCACCAGAGCTTCCCTGTCATGACTGATTATTTCATTTCGGGGCCCTAAGACTTTGGGAAGCAAACATGATGGTTCTAGTGCTGCTCCCTTCACCTTGTCCCAACACTGCTCCTAATCCTTTGATGTTCACATCTGTAATTAAGGTGAACTTAGTTTGTTCATTGCACTCACAAGACGTGCTTAACGTTTTATGACTTTGATAGAAATTCATGTCCCAAATATTCTATATGATTTTGTCTGAATTTGTATTTCTCCCCTTTTATTGTTAGATTCGCCACTTGTAACCTCTTTAACAGTGTTCTCATCCTGACATCACGTTCAACAATATTGAAACCACTGGTCAGTATATCATCTTGATACACTTTGATGCCATCTAGCCCTTTCAAAACCTTTCCCATTACTCTCTGAAGGACAGATGCTGCTGACACTTCTTGCAACTAAATGTTCCAAATGAGGCTATAAATGCAGTCAAATCTTTGGAGCTATCATCTTATTCGATCTGGTGATATCTGTGGATATGTTACCTTCAAATCAATAGAGGAGGAAATTCTGGCATCTTTCAATGATGTTAACATGACAGCAATATAAGGAATGGGATATTTATCTACAACAACCCCTTTATATAACTCCCTTAGGTCTACGCATAGCCTCACCTCCCCATTGCTTTTCCTAGCCACTACATCGGGAGCCAGCCACTCAGTTCCTTCTACTTCTTCAACCACTCCTTCATTCACCAACTTCTAACTCATCTCTCATGTCTGACCGCACAGCAAACGGTATGTTCTGCACCCCCTACTTTAATTTAATTGTGTGTGTATCCTTTGAAACACCCTAAATCTACTTTAAATACCAAAGAAACGTCCTTCATCAATCCTGCTGGAATGCCATTAGTTTTGCTGTTCACTTCTTTATAGCCTATTACCTGAACATTATCCTTTGTTTTAATTGGTGGATCACTGTTAGGGTCCTACATCATTCCGAGGTTTTTTTGATGAAACCAACTCAATATGCTGTCTCCTTTCGCTGAGACATAAATTTTTCCAGATACAAATCTTCGCCCATATTCAATCATGCCCACAAACAACCTTTACGTTTTATAGGTTCCCCACCATATGCAAGAGGTTTGATATCTATTTTCATTAACTTGAATCTCCTAGCAAGATGCTGATCAAAAAATGTATTAGATACTAAAATTATCTTTGCACCTGAGTCAAATAATGCTTTTGTGTTTTCCTCATCAACTATGACATCGTCAACGGGACAATATTTCTTCTCACACCCTACTTGCAGAACAATTTGGCCACACTCAAAATCTGAATTGTCTTCTTCAACATCCACCTCTTTAATATTTCTTCTCCTTTATCTTTTTTATTCCTGCATTCACTCTGATAATACCCTTTCTTTCAACTGCCTCTACACAGAGCTTTCATTGCAGGGCATTCACTATAAAAGAGTAAGTGGCTCCTGCTCCCACATCCTTGTTTCACTTTCATAACACTAACATCCTGGGGTGACTCCTTCTTAATTATGTCACACATTTCATAGAATGGTAACTTTTTCTCTATATTTAGAACCTCATCTAAAGTAAGTCCATCCTTTTGCCAGAATTGATCTCTAACCCTTTCTATTTTGCATTGCAACATAAACTAATCTCTTATGTATTCTTCTACTACATCCTTGAACTTACACAATGACTCGAGCTTACTCAAATCTGTAACATTAATTCAGATTTATCACTTGTGTTCTCCCGACAAAGTGATATCTTTCAATAATTCTACTAACTTTCTGCAAGTAGTGATTATCTAATTTTTTATGCACATAACATATTCATTCCATCCATCTGCTTTACTCTCAGATTTTGCAGGAAGATGGTCAAACACATCCTGCCCCTTTGGCATAAGCAATCTAACAACAAATAGTTTTATGTTCAGCACTCATCAAAGCCCTACAAACTTTGGCACAGCATTAAAAAACTTTTTGCCACTTAACCCACGTTATGGTTGGTTCACCTGGTGTACAAGAAAAAAAGTGGTGCAGTGATATTTTGCATGGTTCTGAAACTATGATTATCTTCAAAAGTACTAACGAAAGTGAGTTTCACAAATGTCGCACACCATCTTAAAAACACCCGAAATGCTAATGCTAACCTAACTGTTTAAGTGTGATATGTAAATTATACCTGAACTATTTGATTTAAGGCATGCCTATCACCTCATTTATAGACAGGCAGATCTCCCACAGAGTGTTTGAGGCTGTCAAATGTAGTACTAGTATTTACCTCCTAGTAGATAGGCAAATCCTCCAAAGCCAGCCTGTTGCTGTAAATGTATCTTTTATCATTTACCTCCAAGGCATGCCTATCGTTGTGGAAGCAAACAAGCAGTATTCACACTGCCCAAAATACACTTGGAAAACATAAAACTTCAATAAAGGCATGCATGTGCCCATGACCAGAGCATGTCCAGTACACATCCACACCGTACGACAAGCATGCACCATGGCGTGCTTGTCACTGAAAATAATTACAGCAAAGTCAAGAAGTCATGATGTGATGATCGCTGTAAACAGTGATGTCAGTGAGCGTAGTTTTCTAAGTAGGGCACTTTTCCTCATTTAACGTAGTGATGTGCTGACATGGGTGGTGAATGGCTTTTTAAAGGATATTAGGTTCACATGCCCTGACTCACAAAATGCTGCCACTGTTCACAGGAATCTTTGCTTGCATTATGGTTACTGCTGCCGCTGTTCACTTTCCCTTTGCAGCTCACTGTCCCCACGAGATTAACGTGTGCAGACCTAACAATCAGTTTGACTGGCTCAGAATGTGCTTGCTCTACTGCCTTGATTGATTTAAAAAATGCTGCTGCACAACAACCGTATAAATCCGCACAGGAGTAATATTTAAAGATTACTCATAACAGTTGATAAATCACTTGCACATGGCCTAAACAGGACCTTGTTATGAAAACTCTTTGATTCAAGTGAGACTTATTAAATAAAGTCTTCACCTTCATGGGTGTTGAGATGACATTTCCTGGGTATTTATTCCTATAATTTTGCATCAAAATAGTTCTTTAGCTCTGCTCCTTCCATTGATTTTGCCTCATTGCCAGTGTTACAAAATATTATTCTTCGTAAATAAGTATCCAGGATCTAAAATGAGGAAAATAGTTTATTCAAGTGGGTAATACATTACAGGAAAGTCATCCCAGCCATCTGTTCAAGCTCAGGTCCAGTTCTAAATCATCTCATCACAATCTCCCACAGAAAACTCACTCCCCAGAGCTCCAGTAGAATGCGATGTAATCGCAATCCACTAGACCTCAACCCAGAAACATATTACCACTCAAACATAGCTGTGTGTTGGCCTTCTCACCATTGGAACAGGCTCCCTTCTCCTTCATGTGCTGCATTCAGTCTCTTTGTAGAGGCCAAGCCCCATTCTATTGCTCAGGAATAAGCTTCTCCTCAAGACCTATGTGCGCTTGTCGTCATCCTCTCTTTTTGCTCCTGGGCTTCAGATAAGTTATCAAACAATGAGTTTAAAAACAATATGTTATCTAGCCACGACAATCCACTTTTTTCAGAGACTTAATTAGACCTCCTTGACCTCTGGATCAGCGCCCCGAATGAGTGGGAAAACAGGAAAGTTAAATGGTTGAGTCAGAAAACAGGAAAACGATACATCTTAATAGTATTTGGCAATGATTCATCCGTTGGGGTACTTGAAAATTACTTATTTGCATATGAAAATTCAGCTAATTGTGGTGTGACAATAAAATGTATAACTGGCAATACACAATCATTATACAATTTATTTGCCATCTCTGTTAAAATAATGCCCACAATTTTGAAAAATACAACACAGCAATAGAATAATATTTTGCATTTAAAAACACATTGCTCCATCAAAAACCCCAATTAGTGTTCTTCTGTCTAACTGGAACTAATAAGTTTTCCTGCTAGGAAATGTTTGTTAGTCCTTCTAATCTGCCACACCAGTGTTTTTATGGAATTATTGAGAGAACTAATTGTGTGCTCTATTTTTGAATTTGTGAAGAATATTTTGTGGGGTTACCACGCACAGTAAATGCCTTCTTTGTGCGAAAATAGAATCCTGAAAAAATTACCAGAAAATCAACCAAAAAGACCATCCACCTGCGCCTCATCCCTGGTGTCTAGTGGGCTTCTGGTGGGCGCCTGGACCGTGCCCAGCGCCACCCCCCCTGGTCCACACGACCCCCGCACCACCAGACACCGCTACTCGGCCAACCAGGTTTCGGTCAGGAAGGCTACGTCTGGGGACGTGGTGTCGAGCAGGTCCCAGAGCTCGATGGCGTGCTTGCGTGCGGAACATGTGTTGAGGAGTATGCAGTCGGTTGTTGCAGGTTTCCTTGTTCTGTCGCAGGTGAAGTTGCAGGCGCGGCAGGAGAAGGGTCCTTTGGTGTACTTTGGTGAGGCCTGGTAGCATGTTGTGGAGCAGCCGGGGTTGAGGGCGATGAGCTGGTTGGCCGAGTAGCGGCGTCTGGTGGTGCGGGGGTCGTGCGGACCAGGAGGGATGGCGCTGGGCGCGGTCCAGGAGCGGACGGGCGCAGACGGGCTTGCCTATGGCACGCAAGCACGCCATCGAGCTCTGGGACCTGCTCGACACCACCTCCCCAGACGTAGCCTTCCTGACCGAAACCTGGTGGAACGACTCCTCAGCACCTGACATCGCCATAGCCATCCCTGACGGCTACAAGATCATCAGAAGGGATCTCCCCAACGGAATCGGAGGAGGAATAGCCATCGCCCTCAAATCCACCCTCAAAATTCACACCCACACGGATGACACCCTCAAGACCGCCGAACACCTACACTTCCGGATCCACACCGACCCAAACACCACTCTCAGGGGAACGCTCATCTACAGACCCCCAGGACCACGAGCACCCTTCAGCGACTCCATTGCCGACCTCACGAGTACCCACACGCTCCCTTCTACGGACTACATCCTCCTTGGAGACCTCAATTTCCACTTGGAGAACAACAACAACGCCAACACCGCATCTCTGATTGACAACCTCTCCAACCTCGGCCTCAGACAACTGGTCAACACACCCACCCACACCGCCGGCCACACGCTTGACCCTATCTTCTCCGCAAGCAACCACGTCACCTTTAACCACACCACCGAACTTCACTGGACCGACCACCACTGCATCCACTTCACATTCAAGAAGCAAACCGAACACCACCGCACCCAACAACCACCACACCGTCGCTGGAGCAAAGTCACCGTTGACCAGCTGACCAGCACCCTCACCCAGAAGCCACCCACCGACTCCACCGACCCAGACACCGCCGCACTCAACCTACGACGGTGGATCAACGACTGCGCCAACACCCTCACACCACTCAAGAGGTCCACAGACAAACAAGAAAGAAAAAAAATCGCCTGGTTCACTGACGAACTCCTAACCTCCAAACGAGTCTGCCAGAAACTAAAGAAGAAATGGCTCCTCGAACGCACACCCGACAGCCCACAAGGAGGACACTCGCAAGCACCACCAGCTAATCAGACTCGCCAAAACGATCCCACTTCACAGAACGCCTGAACAACAACGCACACAACAGCAAAGAACTCTTCTGCATCGTGAAAGAGCTCTCCAACCCCAGCACCAACGTCAACGACATCCCACCGTTCCAAGAACTCTGCGACGCCCTGTCCACCTTTTTCTATCAAAAGATCACCGACATCCACAACAGCCTCAACACCATGCCTCCGTCAGACCCCACCCCTGGAAACTCCACCTGCACCAACCGCCTGACCACCTGGACCTACGTAGACGACACTGAAACATGCAGGATCATGAATTCCATCCACTCAGGATCCCCTTCGGACCCATGCCCCCACCACGTTTACAACAAGGCTGACTCTACCATCGCCCCCCCAACTTCGAAAGGTCATCAACTTATCCTTTGAAACCGCAACTTTCCCGGAAAGCTGGAAGCACGCCGAAATCCACGCCCTCCTTAAGAACCCCAAGGCAGACCCCAACGACCTCAAAAACGTCCGACTGATCTCCCTTTCCCGGCGAAGGTCACCAAGAAGATCGTCAACGCTCAGCTTACCCACCACCTCGAGGACAACCCCATCCTGGACCCCCCCCAGTCCGGTTTCAGACGCAACCACAGCACTGAGACAGCACTCCTCGCCGCCACAGATGACATCAGACAGCAAATGGACAACGGCGAAACATCAGCCCTCATCCTCCTGGACCTATCCACAGCCTTCGACACGGTCTGCCATGGCACCCTATTAACACGCCTCCACGAAGCCGGAATACAAGAAAAAGACCTCAACTGGATCTCATCATTCCTCTCCGGCAGAACCCAGAGAGTCCGCCTCCCACCCTTCCGCTCCGAAGCCACCAACATCATCTGCGGCGTACCCCAAGGCTCCTCACTGAGCCTGACGCTGTTAAACATCTACATGGCCCCACTCGCACAACTGGCCCGTCAGCACAACCTCAACATTCTCTCTTACGCTGACGACACCCAGCTCATCCTCTCCCTCACCAAAGACCCACACACCGCCAAAGCTAACCTCCACAAGGGAATGAAGTCCATCGCCGATATAATTTAACTCCGACAAGACGGAGGTACTCATCCTCAGACGCACCCCCTCCGCCTGGGACAACTCCTGGTGGCCCACTTCACTGGAAGCCCCGCCAACGCCAGCCAACCACGCACGCAACCTGGGTTTCGTCCTCGACTCCGCCCTCACCATGTCCAAACAAGTCAACGCAGTTTCCTCCTCCTGCTACAACACCCTCTGCATGCTCCGTAGAATCTACAAATGGATCCCGACGGAAACCAGAAGAACGGTGACCCAGGCCCTCGTCAGCAGCAGACTAGACTACGGCAACGCACTCTACACAGGCATCCCAGAAAAAGACATCCGACGCCTCCAACGCATCCAAAACGCCTCCGCCCGACTGGTCCTCGATGTACCCCACCGCTGCCACATCTCCCACCACCTGAGAGATCTCCACTGGCTCCCCGTGGACAAGAGGATCACCTTCAAACTCCTCACCCACGCTCACAAGGCACTCCACAACGCCGGACCAGCCTACCTGAACTACAGACTCAACTTCTACGCCCCCACCCGCCAACTCCGCTCTGCCAACCTTGCCCTCGCCATCGTTCCCCGCATCCAGCGCAAGACCTCCAGCGGCAGATCCTTCTCCTACCTTGCCGCCAAGACCTGGAACACCCTCCCGACCTCCCTGCGACAGACCCAGGACCTTCTCACCTTCAGGAGACTTCTTAAGACCTGGCTCTTTGACCAGTAGCAGCACCCCCCCTTTTTTCCAGCACCTTGAAACCCTAACGAGTACGTAGTGCACTTTACAAATGTTGTGATTGATTGATTGATTGATTGTTAGAGTTTGGGGGATGGGTTGTCCGTCACAAACATGACAGATATCCTGCCCGTCATATTACGATCTCCATAGGCTATTATGGAATCGTAATATGGTGGATGGAATATCCATTACATTTTTGATAGCTGAAGGCCCTCCGCTAAACTGTAAATCAGGCCGTATAGCACAATGTCAACAACTGCAACAACGCCAATTGGACCATCAATTTTCCTAAGTCAATGAAACATTTTAGCTAGATTGTTAGACCTGGCATTCTTTGTGTGGTTTCCAATAACATGTTGCCTTCTGACCTCCTGCTTTGCTGACCTTGATTTTGCCTGCTTAAAGGCTCTGAACACTTTACCACTGCTGACCAGTGCTAAAGTGCATATGCTCTTAACCTAAAACATAATAACATTGGTGTATCCAGAATTGGCATATTTAATTTACTTATAGTCCCTAGTAAAGCTCAATACCTGTGCCCAGGGTCTGTAATTTGAATGCTATTAGTGGGCTTGTTGCACTGATTGTGCCACCCACTGCAGTAGCCCTTCAAACATGGCTCAGGCCTGCCATTGCAGAGTATGTGTGTGCAGTTTTAAACTGCCTTGTTGACCTGGCAGGTTAACCATCTTGTCAGTCTCAAACCTTCCTTTTTAATACATACAAGTGACCCCTAAGGTAGGCCCTGGACAGCCCCAAGGTTAAGGTGCAGTGTCTTAAAAAAAATACTTATACGTTTTACAAGTCAAGGTGGTGAAATACTCTTACAATCCTTTTTCACTACTGCAAGGGCTATCTCTCCCATAGGTTAACATTTATATTGCCTTATTACATTTTATAAGTGTAATTTCCAATTGGTGAGAGATAGGTGATTCTGGAATCACAATTTAAAATCACAACTTATGGTGAAGTCAGATGTTAAATTGTGATTCGGAAAATAGCACTTTGGGAAATTTGGCATTTTTTTACTGTATGTAATATAGGGCTACATGTATCAAACTCTGGTTCTGCGATTCGCAAATTGCGAGTCAGAGTGACTCGCAATTTGCGACTCGCAAAACGGGAAGTAAGTAACAATTGCAATACCAGTTTGGGATTCACTGTGGAGTCGCATTGCAATTTGCGAAATCGCAAATTGCAATTTTGCAAAGTGCACAAGGGTGTGGCCTGGACTCGCAAATTGCACTGTGTTGCAATTTGCGAGAGGGTGCCAAAAAAAAGAAGAAAACACACTTCCTGGCTCTGAGTGATGACATCAGAACCAGGAAGTACCCCCCATGGAACTAGGAGGATCCTACCCAGCACAGATAGCAGAGGCACACCTCAGACCAAGGAGCTGGAGGTCCTCACTGAGGAGTGCTACCTGCACCATGATGTCCTATTTGGCAAGGCAGCAATGAGTGTCCCTGACACACAGAAAAAGAAGATCTGGCTGGACATTCAGAACAAGATCAATGTGATTGGAGTCAGCCGTTGCACCATCAATGAGGTCTGGAAAAGGTGGTATGACCTCAGGTCCAGGACCAAAGAGAGAGTGGCAGAGCGGATGAGGGAGGCGCACCAAACTGGTGTAGGACCATCCACAGTACCACCTCCCACAGCAATTGAGAACATGGTGGAGACCACTCTGGAGCCAGAGGCTGTCGTTGGAATTGGGGACCTGGACAGTTCTGCACTGGGAACATCCAAAAGTAAGTAGCAAATCTTACTTATTGACACCATTCAATGCACCATGCACACAACCACAGTACACAAAAGCATGCATCCTCCAAATTTGTACCATGCCTATATTGCAACCTATTGAACAATGCATTATGGGCAATGTAGTACAGTAGTCCAACTTTTAAAGAATATTTATTTTGATACACCACATATATGTCCCACAGGTCTCCCACAAGTACCCACCGACGACCCTACTGTGCAGGGAGATTAATCTGCCACCATCATCGCAGACAAGGCAGCCAGTGTATCAGCAGGGGAGTGCATGACCACACCACTTGTCCACCATGCCTGTGATACCACCGAGGAGACAGATGTGGACACTGAGACAAGCAACGTGACACCGGGGCCACAGATGAGTGTGAGTCTGCCACATAGGTCAGCTGGGTCTGGATGGAGATGACGGCGTCAAACACAGTCAGCGGGTGAGGAGGATGTCACAGGAGAACAATTCCTGGGACTGGAGGCATCCTTACTGAGCAGTCACCGCCTGCAAAATAAACATATGCAGTTAATGGACAGGAACCTGCACAGACTGCAACAGACCCTCTCACAGGGTTTTGCCAATGTTGACACACATTTCAACACCATGAACAACAAGATGGTAAGCCTCACCACCGCCATCAATGACCTGTGCAGGGAAATGGTGGTGGATACGGCCCATGCAAGGTGCAGGGAGCGCAACACTGCTGTCTGTTTGGACCGGCTAAGTTAGACCATTGGCCACCTCGCAACCACTACTACCTGCCTGTCAAGGCGCACTGTAACTCTACAGGTGGAACTTTGGGATTTTGCAAGTGATGTAGCAAGGGGACTAGGGCACGTAACTCTTGCAGTGGACCTAATACAGACCACCCAGGCAGCAATGGGCATTGGTGATACCCCTCAGGATAGCGAGGATATCTCCAGCATGAGCAGTGTTTCTGCCTCAGATGCACGCATCCTGCGGAGTAGCAGTGCCCACCAAACATCAGGGGACCAAGCAGGATCAGGCCATGGTGGCCATAGTCGCAGGAGGGTGTGATTTTGCAAATCTGGGAATTGCCTGATGCACATGATGTAAATGTGTCAGACGTTGTGACGTTTTACGTTTTTATTGCTGTTTAGATGTCAGCAGTTCATCATTACACTCATGACATTAAAGGGAATTTTTGTTCTTGCACGACCTGGCTATGTGAGTCTTACATTTGTGAGTGCTGTAACGGTTGCCACGTACCTGCCAAAGAAGTGAGTTGCAATGTGGTCCCATCTCTGTCTGCCCTCCATTGCGATGATACCATCCCCAGGCTGTTGTTGTGGTGGCTCTTGCTCCTCATCCTCTGAATCTGTGTGGTTGCTATGTTGTGTAGGATGGCACATGTTGCCACAATCTTGCATGTAGTCTCTTGGGCATACTGGAGTGCCCCTCCAGTTTTGTGCAGACATCAAAAACGTGACTTCAACATGCCGAAGGTCCTCTCAATGACGGTTCTGGTTCACCACTGCCCAGTGCTGTAGCGCCTTTCATTCTGATTGGCAGGTGTTAGGTATGGGGTGAGTATCCATGGCCTCAGAACATATGCACCTGTGTAACAAAACAGCAGATATGAGCATGGCTTCACGTGGTTCTGCAGAGACATCGGTGTGTACTACACAGTACCTAATAAATATTCTTCGCCAAACTCCCCACGTTCTAGGCGTTGGTGTATCCCACTGTGCCTGAATATGTATGCATCATGTGTACTCCCTAGAAATGTAGCCACTATGTCAGTTATTACATTATGGGCATCACATACCACCTGGATGTTGAGTGAGTGAGTACATTTCCTATTGTGAAAAACATATTCCAGATTTGCAGGTGGGCAAATGGGTATATTTGTCCCGTCCACACACCCTATTACATGGGGAAAGTTGGCAATTCTGTAGAAGTCCAACTTGGTGTTGTGTATTTTCTCCTCATTCCTGGGAAGGTATGTGTATCTGGACATGTGTGCGAGTATGGCATCTAAGAACTGTCTAAAGAATCATGACAGGGCACTTTGGTACACCCCACTAGTAACAGCAGTCACCCCCTGGTAGCTACCCAAGGCCAAGAGGTGCAGTGAGCAGAGCACTTGCACATGTGTGTGGATAGAGCAGCTGCGCAAAGTCTGGCGTTCCAGCTGAGGTTTCAGCAATTCAATAATCTCTAAGATAACTGCGCTGCTCAGTCTGTATTTGTCACATATTTCGTCCTCAGTCTGTTGAAATATGGTTTGTCTGGTTCTGTATATTCTCTCCTATGCCTGGACTATCCTCCTCCATGCAATCATGTAGAGTGCAGCCATTTTGAGACACCCAGATGGCTTCTGAGTCTGCTTTTATACTTTGGTTCTGGTTACCTCCTGTTTGGAATCAGTGCAAATCTGGGTGTGCAAAATGGGCTTTTTGGGACTATTCGCATTTAGCGGCTACCTTCTACATGCGGTTTGTGACTCGCAAATTGCAATTTCTTAGCTGCGAGTCACAATCTCAAGTAGCAAATTTTGCGAGTCGGTAATTGGTTGCATCGCTATTTGGGACTCCAAAATGGCACTGGAACATACCATTTCGCTTTTTGCATAGTTGCAAATAGTGCTGCGACCAATTTGCGACTCGCAAGACCTTCGGACATGTGGCCCATAGTGCCTTATGCCTGTCTCTGAATAGACATACGGATGGATGATGGCTGGGCTCTTGAACTGCACCCACCGCACTAGGAACCCCACCGACACCGTCCGACCACGCTCACAACCTGGGCTTCATCCTTGACTCCTCCCTCACCTTGTCTAAACAGGTCAACGCAGTCTCCTCCCCCTGCTACAACACACTCCACATGCTCCGCAGAATCTACAAGTGGACTCCGACAAAAACAAGAAGAACAGTGACACAGGCCCTCGTCTGCAGCAGGCTGGACTACAGCAACGTACTCTACACAGGCATCCCAGCAAAAGACCTACTACACCTCCAACGCATCAAAAACGCCTTTGTCCGGCTGATCCTCAACATACCCCACCACAGCCACATCTCCCACCACCTGAGAAACCTTCACTGGCTCCCCGTGGACAAAAGGATCACTTTCAAGCTTCTTACCCACGCTCACAAAGCGCTCCACGACACTGGACCAGCCTACCTAAACAACAGACGCAGCTTCTACATCCCCACCCGTCAGCTCCGCTCCACTAACCTCACCCTCGCCGTCATCCCCTGCATCTGAAGAAAGACCTCCGGCGGCAGATCCTTCTCATACCTCGCCACCAAAACCTGGAACACCCTCCCCATCACTCTGCGACAGACTCGAGACCTACTCACCTTCAGAAGACTCCTCAAGACCTGGCTCTTCCACCAGTAACAACAGCTCCCCCCCCCCAGTGCCTTGAAACCCTCACGGGTACGTAATGCACTTTATAAATCATATGATTGATTGATTGATGGAACATTCCCTCCAGAAAGCCACACAAAAAAGGAGCTTGAGTGTGACTGAGTGGCCATCTGCATGTTGATGGGCCCCTCTGGGCAGGATGGGAGTGAGAAGCTGACATTTACACCTGAATGAACTGTGTCCTGAGACAACACAAAGGGCTGCAGAATCCTCTGCAGATTGTCTGAAGCCAGGGCAGGAAGAGCAGAGACTTTAGGCACTTAAAAGGTCTCTCTTTGAAGTCTAGCCACTTCAATGACACAACTAGGTATACGTTCTGGACTTTGGACACCACCAAATCAGTGTACCTCTTGGCCGGAGGACATTCTGCAAGTAAGAAGGACTGCTGTGCTGCTTAAACTGTCACTCTGCTGGAATCTGCTGGACTTTGTTGGACTCCAGCTTTGGTGTGGGTGCTTTGCCACCTGCTGCCTTCCTTGCCTGGGAGTGAGAAGGTCGAGACCTACATCTCTACATCCCCAGAACTGACTCCAAGGACCTGCTGGCTTGCCTCCTTTTCTGAAATCGCATGGACATCAAAGATTTCCAACAACTCTGCTGCAGCTTCTGGACTCTGTCCTCTGTCAATTATGCTTGGACAAGTGTTGTCAATCCAGTCCTGTGCCCTTGGAAGTGGGGTTGCTAGCTGTTTCCTACCAGAATTCACACATCATTGTTGTTGTGCTGGTTGGAACCGATGGATCTCCTTCGACACATCTACATCACTGCTGCAGGGGAGATAATGCATTGCTGGCTGGGGGCTTGATGATGATGCATCACCTACACCTAGGGGGTTGGACATCAAAGCATTTCTGATTGCACGGCTTGGAACCGATGCACCACCTTCACTACCAGGATTGATAATGGCACATCAACACCACTACTCATTGCTTTTCTCCTTGATATCTCTCCTCAACTTTGACACAACTCTGAACCAAGGCGCTGATTTCAGCGGGACAAGGCTGGTCCCTGTGTCTGACCCACCCTCTATCATGGTTGGCCTGACTTTTCTGATTTTATCTGGTCTAAAGTGACCAGATTAACCCAATTGGCACTTCATGTTCTGAAGCACTATATTTCAACTTCTACTTTTTAGTATTTTGTTCATTTTGGTCTTGTTTTGTTCATTAAATTAAGCTTTACCTTTCTAACCTGGTGTGGATTATTGTTGTGTAGCGTTTTCACTTGTTTACTCTATTAAGTATTGCACAAATACTTTACACATTGCCTCCTAAGTTAAGCCTGCCTGCTATGTGGCAAGCTACTGGAAGATGAGCAAAGTTTAATTTATGGTGTGTAACTGAATTACACTGAATAAGACTGTGTCCCTACGTAGACAGGGTGCACAACTCAGCCAACTAGAGACCACAATTTGTGGATGCTGGACGCACAAGAAACTCTGCAGCAGGTGCTTTTGAATTATAAATTAAATCTTAAGGTATTGATAAACACAGTGCCCCCCCCCTTGAAGTATGTGCCTCCCTCCAGGTCTTCCCCGACCCTAAAGTCATCCCTATATAGGTGAATTCTTCCATTCATCTCGTTACACAAACCTATTGTTCCTGTACACCTACTATTGCTACAAAACTCTTTATACATGCACTGTAACAGAAGTTAAACCCCTCTACATAATATCACTCACACCAAAATCAAGTAGACTAGGTGTGGTTCAAAAGATCAATCTAGGTGTTGGTGGGATAGAAATCACATGCTTTGGAAAGCCTAAAGAGACACAAAGGCCCTCATTCCGACACTGGCGGTCGGTGTTAAAGCGGTGTTAATACCGCTAAAAGGCCGGCGGTAAAGAAAATTTGATTTTGACCCTGGCAGTAACCGCCATCACAGACAGCCACTTCAACACATCGACCGCTATGGTGGTAACGGCCGCTGGGCTGGAGACTACAGTCTCCAGCCCTGTGGCCGTCACAATCCCACTGTCGGGATTACGACCTGGCCTACCGCCATGGTTTTTGTGGCAATCTTACCACCACAAAAACCATGTCGGTAGGCACTATTAGTGCCAGGGAATCCCTTCCCTGTCATTGATAGGGGTCTCCCCTGTCCCCCTCCCGAAAGTCGTCCCCCACCCTCCCGCTCCCTGTCCCGCCCCCGTACATGTACACACCCACACGCGCACCCATATACACACATGCACACACGCATACCCACATCCACCCACAAATGCCCACATACATACCCACACTCCACAACACACACTAACATATTTTGCCGCACAAGCGCATTCACAACCCACAACATACATGTACACTCACATTGAGTCATTCAGGCACTCATTCAACGCGACTGACACCCGCATGCATGCATTTCAAAACATACACACACACCCCCCACATACACACAACACCCCGCCCGCCCCTCTCCTGTTGGAGAACCCAACTTACCTGCTTGCAGGGGGTCCTCTGGCTGTAGACAGGCCACAGCACTGCTGTCAGCAGCAGCGTCCGCCAGCAAAACACCGCCAGGACGTATCATTGGTCATGATACGTCGGCGGTGTTTTGCTGGCGTGGCAGTGCTGCTATAAGCAGCGACACCTTACTGCCGTCTGCTTCCATGACCGTCTGCGGTATTCTGCCAGCCTTTCTTGCAAAATACCATAGACAGTCGTAATACGTTTAGACAGCTGGTAGCCACGGCGGTGGCATGTTGGCGGCCGTCGCCGTGGTGGTAGGGGGTAGTTACCGCCACAGTTAGAATGAGGGCCAAAGTGTTTGAGGAATAGGTGCAGCAAAAAGAGGCAGGATGGTGCATAAAATATTTGTGCAAGGGAAGATTGGCAGGATGCTGTTGCAATTAAACCACTGCTACACAAAAGGCAAACTGCACTGAGTGACAGAAAGTAGTACGAAGAGGCCTCAAGAAACCAGTGACAAAAAACTCAGTAACTTTCAAACTTAGAGAAAGCTCTTATGACTGGCCCACTTATGTACCTACCAGTGGTAAACAGAATTGTGCTAATAGAGAATATGACTTTTCTTTACTTGGTCAGTAGCAATGACAGCTGGAGAACTGAAGCCTGAACTGTACAACATACAATGCTGTGGTAGAAAACATGCACAACAAGATGCAGTTGATAAAACTGGAGTGCATACAACAGAAAGACTGACAAAAATTAGGGAGTCCTCCAGGATAGGAACAGGGTATAAAACACCATAAACAGAGAAAAGATCACCACTCCCATGAGGACAGGAAAATGTAAACACACTTATGCTAGCCAAAAAAGCTGACTTGCAGGCCGTGGGGCAATTATTCTCAATTCTTTCTAAAGTCAAAACTCCTCCAGTTTAGATTTTCAGACAAGTTACTTTATGTGTCTTCTTTGAGCTCCTCAAAGCCAGCCGCTGTCCCAAATATTTCCACGGTGATTTGAATGTGCAACTAAATACAGTGAGTCAGTGGCACACTTACTGAATAACAGATGAAAAATGCAGGTCAAGCCTGAAAGCATAGATATATGAAGGGATCTCAGGCCATCATATATTGTTTAAATTTCAACTGCACTTTCACGAAGCTCAAGGGTATAGACGTCATTGAGGGAATAGCATTTACCCTCTAGATATCTTCCACTGTCACTTTTTCAGGAGCCTTAATTTACCGCCCCCCCCAAAGTCTATGTGTTAGACCTGACATCCTTGGCGTTGTCTCCCCTAACGTTTTGCCTCTGCTTCCCAGGTTGTTGACTGTGTGCTGGACTCTGTTATTGCTGTTTTTGTTACTCTGGGCACTTTACCACTGCTGACCAGTGCTAAAGTGCAAGTATTCCCTATGTTCGATTGACTTTTCCCTGATTGGCATATTTGTTTTACCAGTAAGTCCCTAGTAAGGTACACTAGAGGTGCCAAGGGCATGTACCTGAAATGCTAGTAGTAGTCCTACAGCACTGATTGTGCCCCCCACATGAGTAGCCCTGTAAAAATGTCTCAGACCTGCCACTGCAGTATCTGTGTGTGCCGTTTTGCACTGTCAATTTGACCTTGCAAGTGTACCCACTTGCCAGGCCCAAACCCTCCCTTTCTATACATGTAAAACACCCTAAGGTAGGCTCTAGGTAGCCCCATGGGCATGATGCAGTGTATTTTAAAGATGGGACATGTACTTTTTGGTTTTACATGTCCTAACAGTGAAATTCTGCTAAATTCAGTTTTCACTGTTGTAAGTCCTATCTCTCTCATAAGTTAAGATGGGGGTTGCCTTCAAATATACCTTAAAGTGAAGTTTACCTTTGGGTTTGGGGTCTCTGAATTCATAATTTAACAACACATTTGTTAGAGAAGTTGGTTTTTAGATTGTTAGTTTGAAAATGCCACTTTTAGAAAGTAGACATTTTCTTGCTTGAAACATTCTGTGACTTTGCCTGTTTGTGGATTCCCTGTCTTGGTCAGACTGAGAGTTGGGCTGTGTTGGAAATGGCCCTTTTGGGAGGGGTATCCCCAAATGATTTTTGCCTTCTTCCTCCTAGTTTTTCTCTTTAGTTTTTGCTGGTTTATGGTCTCTGTGTACTTTACCACTGCTTATCAGTGCTGAAGTGCAAGTGCTCCTAATTAAAATTGTATTGGTGATTGGTTTATCCATGATTGGCATATTTGATTTACTAGTATGTCCCTAATAAAGTGCACTAGAGGCGCCCAGGGCCTGTAAATCAAATGCTACTAGTGGGCCTACAGCACTGGGTGTGCCACTTACATGAGTAGCCCTGTGAACCTAGAAGCAAGCCAGGAAGACATGAAACGGTGGTATGACCAGAATGCCACTCTGGTCTAGTTTCAGCATGGAATAAAAGTGTGGGAGATGGCACCAATGGAGCATAGGGTGCCCCAGGACAAGTGGACCGGGCCATTTGAGGTAGTGAAGCGCAAGAGCGAAGTTAATTATCTGGTAAACTTGTGCACTCCCAGGAACCCCTTGAGGACCCTACACGTGACCAGCCTCAAGACACACTTTGAGTGGACTGAATTGTCCATGCTCCTAGCAACAGATGATGGTGAAGGAAGAGAGTGAGACTCTTCCTGACCTCATGTCTGCTGCAGAGTAGGATAGGTCTGTGGAGGAAATGAACCTTTCTCCCTCCATGACCTCTGAACAACAGAGGGACTGTTGCCAGGTGTAGGGTCAGTTTGCCTACCTGTTCTCCTTGATCCCAGGGGTCACACACTTGTGCACACATGATGTGGACACTGGGGATAGTCCACCTGTTAAACAGAAGATTTATAGAGTGATTGATAAAGTCAGGGCTAGCATCAAAGATAAAGTATCAAAGATGTTAAACCTAGTTGTAATTGAATTCTCTAGTAGTCCTTGGGCCATCCCTGTGGTCTTGGTCCCAAAGGCTGCTGCACTTGGTGCCATACAAGAATTCCGGTTCTGTGTAGACTACCAGGGTCTCAATGCGGTCACTAAGGCTGATGCACACCCCATCCCCTGAGCTGATGAGCTCATTGATCAGTTGGGAGCTGCCAAATACCTTAGTATATTTGACTTGATATCTGGGTATTGACGGTGCCACCCCTACTGAGGGGGTCATGGAGAGGTCAGCATTTTCTGCCCAAGATAGGCACTTCCAGTTTAAAGTGATATCATTTGGGATGAAAAATGCCCCTGTCACCTTTCAGAGATTGTTCAACCAGGTGTTGACTGGGCTGGATGGTTTCAGTGCAGCCTACCTGAATGACATTGCAGTGTACAGTTCCAATTGGGAGGAACACTTGCAGCACCTGCCCTAGATGGCACTTACTGGCCTTAATAGTGAGTCCCTGCAAAAGGGTTCAGTGGTCTATTTGGGAGACCAGGAGGGAAGTGGCCAGGTGGCACCCCTACAACCAAAAATTGACAACATTTTGGCTTGGGAGCCTCCCAAGACCCAGACTGAGGTCAGGGCCTTTTTGGGCTTCACTGGCTATTATAGATGTTTTGTAAAGGGGTATGGCACCATTGCTGCCCCCTTGAATGAGTGGACTTCCATGAAGCAACCAGGTAAGGTGATCTGGACAGAGTCTTGTCAGACCATTTTTGATGCCCTGAAGGCTGCCATGTCCACAGCACCTCTGTTGAAGGCACCTGTTTTCTCCAAGGAGTTTGTTGTGAAAACTGATGCTTCAGAGCATGGATTAGGAGCAGTTTTATCACAGCTAAATGAAGAGGGTCTAGATCAACCTGTAGCCTTTATTAGCAGGAGGTGACTTCCCAGGGAATTTTGGTGGCGTGCAATTGAGTGTGAAGCTTTTGCTGTGGTCTGGGTGGTAAAGAAGCTAAGATCATACTTGTTTGGGACTCACTTCCGGGTTCAGACAGACCACATGCCCCGCAGATGGTTAATGTAGATGAGCAGTGAGAATCAAAAATTGTTGAGGTGGTCCATTTGCCTATGGGGGATGGTCTTTATCGTGGAACACCCACTTGGTAAAGAACACGCCAATGCTGATTGTCTGTCCAGATTCTTCCGCCATAGTGATGAGAACACCCATGAGGTTAGGTAGTTTCTTCCCACTTTCAGCTGCGGGGGACACGTGTTAGATTTGGTATCCTTGGAGTGGTCTCCCCTAACTTTTTGCCTCTGCTTCCCAGGTTGTTAGTATGTGCTGGACTCTATTTTTGCTGTTTTTGATACTCTGGGCAATTTACCACTGTTAAGCAGTGCTAAAGTGCAAGTGTTCCTATGTAAATTTTATGTGTAATTAGCTATCCATGATTGGCAAATTTGATTTACTAGTAAGTCCCTAGTAGAGTGAATTAGAGGTGTCCAGCACCTGTAAATCAAATGCTACTAGTGGGCCTGCAGCACTGGATGTGCCACCCACATTAGTAACTCTGCAAACATGGCTCAGAGCTGCCACTGAAGTGTCTGTGTGTGCAGTTTTAAACTGCCAAATTCGATCTGGAAAGTGTACCCACTTGCCGGGCCCAAACCTTCCCTATTTGTACATTTAAGGCACCCCTAAGTTAGGCCCCAGGTATCCCCATGGACAGGGTACAGTGTATTTAGAAGGTAGGACATGTACTGATGTGTTTACATGTCTTAACAGTGAAATACTGTGAAATTTGGTTTTCACTGTTGCAAGGCCTATCCCTCTCTTGGGTTAACATGGGGGCTGCCTTTAAATATCCTTAAAGTTCAGTTTCCCTTTGAGAGCAGATTATAACTCACAATTTAAAGCTTTATCTATTTGTAAAGTTGTTTTTTAGAACATCATTGTGAAAATGCCACTTTTATAAAGTGAGTATTTTCTTGCTTAAGCATTCTGTGTTGCGCCGCGGTGGCCCGCGGTGTCTCCCGGCCGGGCCTCGGGGGAAGCCGCGGCACGTGCCAAAGGTCACGGGGCCCGCGGCGGCCCTCTTCTCCGGCAGCGCGCTGTTTTCTGGGTGCGGCGAGGCCGGAGGCCCAGAATTGGGCCTCGGTCCTCGCCTCGCATGGCGCGCGGCACGAGTATTGTTGTGGGGGGTCTGCGCCCCCCCTAGCATCACTTACTGGTTACACATTTTCAGGGCCTTCCTTTTCCTCCTGCATGGTTTTTGAGCCATGCCTTCTCCTTCCCAACATGCCTTGCACCTCCCTTTTTTCCCTGCATGCATCTGTTCCCTTTTTTACTCTGGTATATTTTCCTATCTCTTGTTATAGCCCCTTCCCAATCCAAAATGGTAGTGTTACTTCTTCCTGTCTATCACTTCCTGTCTAGGGGTATATAAGGCGAATCATTTCTTCTTCTCATTGCGTTGCAACACTTCTGCTGTGGTGGTCACGCTCTGGCTGGTCTTCGCTTGGACGCCAGTTGTTCCTGTTCTGTCTTCAGCCTTCCAGTATTTCCAAGCTCCTGAGTGCTAATTCCTTGTGTCCTCCTTCTGTTCCAGGGAGTTCCTGTTGGGGTGTTTTTCCCCTTGGGGTTTTTCCTCTGGGACTCCTTCTGGAGGGCACGGACTGTGGTGGCATACTATTGTCAGCAGCACCGTGGCTACCGGAAGGGGTCGCCCATACCTCGGTCAGAGCAGGACTTGCAGGAACCGGGGCCGCACACCATCCCTCTCCGATAAAGACAGTAAGCCCAGGGTGAATTGTGGCAGATTGCAACGCCCAAAACTTCAGTCGCTGACCAAAACCATGGAGAATCCCGTGATGAGTACGGAACCAACAAGTCAAACCTTGCTCCTGACTATCCAACAACAAGCCCAAGAACTCCAACAGCTACGAACCGAAAATACTGCTTTCCGACAAGCCCTAGCCTCTAGAGCCACTGATGTCCCTACTATCTCTGCAACCACACCTCGCTTCTCTGGGGATCTTAACAAATTGCGAGAATTCCTAGATGCCTTGACAGTCTATTTCGCATTCCGTCCTTCACAGTTCATGCAAGATAAAACTAAGGTTGGATATTTGATCAGCGCTCTATTTGGCCCGGCCTTAGCCTGGGCAACCCCCTTGGTGACAGGCAATGATCCCAGCCTGTCTAACTATTCAGCCTTTATCACTGCCTTTAAGCAAATGTTTGAGCGTCCTGGACTTGAATCTTCGGCAGAAGAAGCTCTATGCGATATTCAACAAGGAAGTCAGGATGTTCTACAATACATCACACGGTTTAGACAATTGCAGCTGAGACTTCTTGGGTGGAGCGTACCTTGGTGACCCTGTTTCGCAGGGGTCTTCGGGATGACATCAAAGATGAACTAGTGCACTCCGCCAGAGTAGAGAATCTCAAGGGTTTAATGGATTTGACACTTGCGATAGAATATCGTCTAAATGAGCGAAGAGTGGAGAAGAAAAAGAATCGTATACCATCACACTCAATGACCTCCTGCGCCATTCTTCATCGTTCAGAGGAGACTCGTTTTGAACATAAAGGACCTACTGATGAGGAGCCTATGCAAATTGATATGCCGCGTGGGCCATTATCAAATAGTGAGCGTGAAAACAGGCGACGAAAAGGACTTTGCCTTTACTGTGGTGCTTCTGGTCATCTACTTCGTACCTGTCCCATCCGTCCAGCCAAGCCTTTGGGAAACACCAGCTCCCGTCCACTGTGAGAAGAGTGAGGATGGGATATTCCAAGATACCTTCCATCTGTTCCTCCAGAGAAGAAATTACTGCTCTTTTCCTCTTACCCGTCACATTACAATTAACAGATGGCCGTGAAGAAAGAGCACTGGCCTTGTTGGATTGTGGAGCCAGTGGTATCTATCTAGATGAAACCTGGGCCATGGAAAGACAGATTCCCCAGATACCCAAGGACGTACCAGAGCAAGTCCACACAGTGGATGGTTCCCTCCTAGCCTCGGAACCTGTCAGGCATACCACTCCTACATTATGTCTGCATTTCGGGAAACATCAAGAAAACATTTCCTTCGACTTGATATCCTCACCGCATCACGTAATGGTTCTGGGGATTCCATGGCTAACCCGGCATAATCCCTACATTAATTGGGAAACTAGAACCATTTCTCTTTCCTCCCACTTTTGCCAACAGCATTGTTATCTAGCAGGAACCTATTGGTACCCGAAGAGTATCTTACTAACACTACCTAAAGTGGGATGTTCAATCAACGTTCTACAAGGATTACCCAGACATTATCTGGAATATGCTGATGTATTCCAGAAACCAGAAAGGCCAGTACCGCCTTCAGAACACCTTACGGCCATTATGAATATCGGGTGATGCCCTTTGGACTAACCAATGCTCCCTCCATCTTTCAGAGATTTATGGACGCTATTTTTTCTAATCTGAGTGGTTGTCTATCTGGATGACATTCTGATATTCTCTGTTCACCCATAACAACACACTAAACATGTACTCCAAGTATTAGAAAGGCTTAGACAACATCATCTATTCTGCAAGCCAGAAAAATTTGAATTTGACCAAACTGAAGTAAAATACTTGGGGTATTACATAAACCAAGTAGGTGTTTCCATGGATTCAGACAAAATCCAAGCCATTCTGGTTTGGCCATCCCCCTCCCCCATCAAGGAAACGCAGTGTTTTTTAGGACTGGCCAATTTCTATTGTCAGTTTATAGCCGACTTTGCCCAGCGAACCAGTTATATTACACAAACCCTTAAGAAAGAAAGTCTACGGAAGGGTTTTTCTTGGACCCAAGACGCCGAATCCACCTTTCAAGAGTTAAAAAATGCCTTCATTCAAGCTCCCATTCTACGGCATCCAGACACCACCAAACGGTTCATTGTCGTCACAGATGCCTCAGAAAGAGCAATCGGGTCTGCCTTGCTACAAAAACAAGATGATGATGGGTTAGAGCACCCTGTATTCTATCTTTCACACATACTATCCGACTCCGAACGTAACTACTCGGTTTTAGAACGAGAACTACTTGCCTTGAAGACAGCTTGCACTAAATGGAGACACTTTCTTATGGGATCGAAAGAACCTTTTGAGGCACGGACAGATCATCGGAATTTACAGTGTTTGAGAAACTTTCAATGCCAAAATAGTCGGCAGGCTCGATGGGCGTTCTTTTTTAGTCAATACGATTTTTACATCACATATATCCCTGGTTCTCAAAATATTTTGGCAGATGCCCTATCTCGCCGCTACCCTCAGTGTAGTGATTCCCCTGTGCAAAACCTATTTGAAAATAATAGGATCATTGGGTTGGTACAATCATTCCTAGATAAAGTTAAAACTGAATATTCCAACCTTGAAACAACTTAGATGAACAATTTACGACCACAGCTTCATAAAGATCAGGAATACTACTATCACAAAAAGGCTTTGTTCCTGCCTACTAAAATAGTCCAAACAGAGGCCCTACGAATGTGCCACGATTCTCCCATCGCAGGTCATCGTGGTATGAAGGCTACCCAAGAGCTCCTGCTTCTCTCTTTTTGGTGGCCCACACTTAAAACAAATACTGAAAACTATGTGACTTCTTATCCCATCTGTGCACAAGTCAAAACACCTCGCAATAAACCAGTAGGATTACTCCGTCCTTTACGTGTTCCACCAGGTCAGTGGCACACTATATCCACTGATTTTATGTGTTCTTTGCCTCCTTTGGTTGGGAATCGGGTAATAATGATAACGATTGACTCCTTCACGAAAATGGCACATTTCACAGCATTAAGGAAACTACCTACAGCTAAAGAACTAAGTCAAATCTTTATTCAGGAGATCTTTCGGCTTCATGGCCTGCTGCAAGTCATTATCTCAGACCGGGGTCCCCAATACATCTCCTGTTTTTGGAGACAATTTTGTAAGACACTAAGAATAGAGGTGGCTTTATCATCTGGTTTCCATCCCCAAACGAATGGACAGACAGAACGGCTGAATCAAGGCCTTGAACAATACTTTCGTAGTTTTTGTAATGCTACGCAGAGTAACTGGTCTACGTACCTACCACTTGCTGAATTCTCATACAACAATTCGGTACACATTGCCTCAAAAGTCTCTCCTTTTTATTGTTCTTATGGATCCCATCCGAAAGCCTTTCCTATTCCTCTGAAAAAAACATCTACTCTCCCTGCCATTACCTCATATGTCCGGCAACTACGGGGTATCCAACGTGTCATACATGCAAATCTTTTAGCCACAAAGACACGCATGAAAAGAATGGCTGATAAGAAACGTTGTGAGGCCCCGCATTATCAGATCAACGATAAAGTCTGGCTTTCCTCTAAATTCTTACCTCTTCGACTAACCCAAAATAAATTAAAACCCTGGTATTATGGTCCATTCCTGATCCTTCAAAAGATCAACCCTGTTTCTGTTCGTCTTCGTTTGCCTCAGACTCGGAAAATACATCCTGTATTCCATGTATCTCAGCTTAAACCCTATGTCCCTGATCCTTTTTGCAGACAGTTCACCTGTCCTCTTCCTCAACTGATTGACAACGTGCCTGAATACGAGGTCCAGGAAATCTGTGACTCTCGGGTCTTCCGTGGTCATCTCCAATACCTCATTCATTGGAAGGGCTACCCTATGAGTGAATGCTCCTGGGAAGACGCACCTTCGGTTCATGCCCCTCTTCTGATCAGTAGTTTTTTCCATCTTTTCCCTCACAAACCTGGGGCCTCGGGGGACCTATTGTTGCACCGCGGTGGCCCGCGGTGTCTCCCGGCTGGGCCGCGGGGGAAGCTGAGGCCTGTGTCAAAGGTCGCTGGGCCCGCGGCGGCCCTTTTCTGCGGCCGCGAGCTGTTTTCTGGATGCAGCGAGGCCGTAGGCCCAGAATTGGTCCTCGCTTCGCACGGCGCGCAGCACGAGTATTGTTGTAGGGTGTCTGCCCCCCCCCCCCAGCATCACTTACTGGTTACACGTTTTCAGGGCCTTCCTTTTCCTCCTGCATGGTTTTTCAGCCATGCCTTCTCCTTCGCAGCATGCCTTGCACCTCCCTTTTTTCCCTGCATGCATCTGTTCCTTTTTTTACTATGGTATATTTTCCTATCTCTTGCTATAGCCCCTTCCCAATCCAAAATGGTGGTGTTACTTCTTCCTGTCTATCACTTCCTGTCTAGGGGTATATAAAGGGAATCATTTCTTCTTCTCATTGCGTTGCAACACTTCTGCTGTGGTGGTCACGCTCCGGCTGGTCTTCACTTGGACGCCAGTTGTTCCTGTTCTGTCTTCAGCTTTCCAGTATTTCCAAGCTCCTGAGTGCTAATTCCTTGTGTCCTCCTTCTGTTCCAGGGAGTTCCTGTTGGAAGTTTTTTCCCCTTGGGGTTTTTCCCCTGGGACTCCTTCTGGACGGCACGGACTGTGGTGGCGTACTATTGTCAGCAGCACTGTGGCTACCGGAAGGGGTCGCCCCTACCTCGGTCAGAGCAGGACTTGCAGGAACCGGGGCCGCACATCATCTCTCTCCGATACAGACGGTAAGCCCAGGGTGAATCGTGACATTCTGTGCCTCTGCCTACTGGTGTATTCCACACCTGGCTCAGACTGACAGTTGGGCTGTTTGTGAATTCCCTCTAGACAGTGACACAAAGGAAGCTGGGATGTAGCTTGCATATCCCGATGGGCAATCTGGGCTAGAGTGAAGAGAGGAGTGGTCACTTACACCTGAAATGGCTGTGACTGCCCTTACACAATTCAATCTCTGACCCCCTGGCATGTGTCTGGAGCCAGGACTGGGAAAGGCAGGATCTTGTCAACAACAGAGACTTTCCATTGAAATTTGCCTATTTCAAAGGCAGAACTGGGTATAAGTAGTGGACCCAAAACCCTAGACTTGAGATCACTTCTGGAACCAAGAGGAAACTCTGCAAGGAGAAGAGCTAAAGATCTCAGGAGAAGTGCTGCCCCTGCCTGTGACTGTGCTTTGTTGGGCTTTCCTGCAGTTGAGGCTTCTGCATGTGAAAGGCGACAAAGACTGGACTTTGTTGTGCATTTCTGCTTGAGACGAATCTCCATTGGCTTGAACTGAGCATGCCTCCTATTTTCTCAGGGCCATCAAAGTCTTCCACTGACAGCACCTGGACTCTCTGCTGAGACTTCTGCCCTGCAAAGAGGTGCCTATGTAGTCCATGGGCCCTTCAAAGGTGAAGTTGGCAGAACAAGGACTGAAATCCACTCACCGAATATGGTGCGGGGAAATTTTTGATGCACCATCTGCAAAGGGGCTGCTAAATGACATGCCACCCACTTCGTGGCTAAAAATTGACGCACCACCTACATGATGGCTGGGAGATCTATGCATCGCGGCTGGAGCAATGACGAAACACCCAATTGCAGCTGCTGAAAACGATGCAAACCCCACGCAGTGCGGTTTTCTAACAACGTGCAACCGGATTTCTCATGCACATTGCTGGGCATCAAAGTCATCCTGAACCTGCGTGGATCCAAGGTGCCCTGTCCAGAAATCAATGCCTCGCTCTCTTGTGAGGGAGAAAAAGTACACATCACTGACCCGACCAGAGAAGAAAATGATGCACAGCCTCTCTTGCGAGTGAGGAATCGATGCATTACTGACTTTTCCGACGCACTCTCACCGGTGTGGTTTTATTTTTTGATGCAAACCCGATACTTTGTGTAAAATTACCTTATTCTAATATTACCTGTTTTTCAAAACTGGTGTGGTGTCCATTATGTAGTGGTTTCACTGCAGTACTGTGTGTGTTGTTACAGATACTTTACACATTGCTTCTCAGTCAAGCCTTTCTGCTTGTGCCAAGCTACCAAAGTGGTGAGTGGGGGTTAACCAGGTGTGTTTCTCCTTTGCCCTGACTAGAGTGAGGGTTCTTGCTTGGACAGGGGGTAACCTGACTGCCAACCAAAGACCCCATTTCCAACACTCTGCCTCAGCCCTTGACACACTTATCACTGTATTTTACTCCTTCTATCTCCAATATTCCAACTTTGTACACTTTAATGTCCACATAGACGATCCTAACTATAGGTTATAAGAGCAATTTAGAGAGACAATGTGTGAACTTAACCATACCCAACTGGTAGTGGGTGCCACTCGTAGTTTTGGACATACACCGGATTTGAAATTTTCCAGCTACCCCTCCCTTACGGTTTGTTCTCCCTTCCACTAATCTGGACAGATCACTTTCTTGTGCCCTTTCACATATCCCTTTCACATATCCCTTCTCATAGCTCAATTAGGCTCTACTATGCCTAAGAAGATCTCTAGACCCTGGAGGAATATCCCTGAGTGCAGCCTATCACACATGTTTTCCCAGAAAAAGGTGACTAACTTGGAAGGAATTGAGGTTGCAATCACCTCCCTCAACAACTCCTTGGTACAAGGCCTTGACAAACTGACTCCTCTTAAATTGTATTCTAGTAAGATAACCACAGCTTCAGTTATCTGGTTCACACCTAATATTCAGGAAGAAAAACTTAAATGTAAACAATTGAAAAGGAAGTAGCATAGGAACTATGACATTGAGAACAAGTGGGCTTATAGTACTGCCCTCAAATTGCTTTCCTTGCAAATTGCAGCCACTGACAGTGCAACTAGAATGACTTCTGAAATCATCAAAACATTTTTGCAGCCAGAGGCCTGAAAGCAAAGTGTTCCTATGTCCATATCTCTTGCGAAGGACCTTTCCTTATCTTTTCACACAAAAGTGAAAACTTTGAGTCCAATTTTAACACATGGTCCAATCCTCCATCCCCAAGGTAACTTCTGTTGCCACTTCAGCTGTGACTGTGGTGTGGCTTGAGCCATTCAATCCAATTTCACTAGCCGATACGGAAAAAATAATTCATAAAATCAAATCTGCCTCACCCCTTGATCCCTGTCGACCCTCTACACTTGTTAAGGCAGGACCTGCGATTAATCAACATATGAACACCCTTTTTAACCTCTCTTTAGGATGTACCAAGGTGCCACTAAGCTGGAAAAAGGCACTAGCAATCCGTCTGTCAAAAAAAGCAAATGCTGACTTGCGCACCTTGGCAAGATGCTAGAATCCCTGGTGTATCATAAAACCACAGGCCATGTGGAACAGGGCAAGATTTTACATCCCACCCAATCGGACCTCTGAGCTGGATTCAGCACAGAATTAGCCCTTCTTGGAGTCACAGAATACATCAGGGGTAAACTTGACTTGGGGCAGAAGGGTGTGGTCATCTTGTTAGATCTCTTCACTGCCTTCAATACTGTGACTTACAGGATCCTTCTACAAAGGCTGGAGCAAGTGGGAGTCATGGGCCACGCTCTGGAAAGGCATCACTTCTTCCTTGCAAACAGGCAATCCTTCTCTCTCCAATCACCTCCCAGTCTAGAGCCGTAGGCTGTGGTGTTCCTCTGGGATTATCACTGAGCCCAACCCCTATAGGTTTTGTTGCACAAAGTTGGGGTAGGAACATTGTCTCTTACTTGGATGATGTTCAACTAATGTTATCCTTCCAACACCCTAATGACATTACAATCGGGGACTTTAAGGGATATCTTCCATCCATTGCTTAATAGAAGCATGTTAGCCTTTTAAAACTCAATTCCGACAAAACAGAAAGGTTGATGTTTAGCTCTTCCTACCCCCTTGATACTCTGCATCTTCGGCTTTCTGACTTAGGCCTGCTCCCACCCCTTCCACAGCTGTTGGGAACTGCACTTTCCTTCAAAGCCCAAGTCAAGGCCACCCCTGCCATCTGCTTCGGTCTGTTAAAATCCCTGAGAAAGCTTTCAAAATATCTTACCCTAGACACTCCCAACAAGATTGTACATGTGCTAATCTCCTTCAGGTTGGACTATACCAGCATACTTTTTCTAGGTGCCACCCAGACTCTGCTGTCACGATTGCAACATTCTGCACCTTGGCTCATTTTGAACATTTACAAACATCTGTCTTTTAGACAAAAGCTCAAAAACTACACTGGCTTCTAATCAAGTCTAGGATAAAATGTACAATGCTTATGATCACCCACAGAGCAATCCACCACAGGGGTCCTAGCAACATCCAAGCCAAGCTTGAGCATTAATTTACTGCTAGGGTGCTCCGCTCCTTGACCCACAAACTATTGTGCACCCCTAAGTTCCACAAAGCCAGATCTGGGTGCAAGTCCTTCTCTGTTATGGCTCCTGCATCCTGGAATTCTCTTACACCCTCTCTTAATGCCACCTCCAGTGAAAGCCTGTTCAAGGCACAGTTGAAAACTGTACTGTATGGTTACCTACAACTCTTGGTCATACTTCACTTACGCCAGCGCCTGGACGCTTTTCTGAAGCAGCAGTTGTGCTCTACAAATATCTCTTCATTCATTCATTCATTCATTCATGCATGGATTAGTTTCCCTGTGCATTCTGGTACATGTAGCTTTGCATTTTTCTAGGGAAAGTGCTATGTATAATCAGGTAGAATCAACTCCGACTAAGAAAAAAACACATAGGAGTGTGCTTCATGAAACCTTATTGCACAGAGCCCATCTGAGTTCACGTATGTCAAGGCGCTCTTATATGTGTTTATGGAATGAGTAGCACATATGAAATATATGAGCTCATTATGTGAGCTACACAAAAAGGTGGATTCCAAAATGTATTCCAATTTCAGCCCATTTTCCTGTAGTTTATAGAGGTCTAGAACAATCCCCACAGTGAGACATGTGGAGAGTCTCAGCACGTTGAAAGCAAGATCCACTGATACACCACAGCCAAATTAAAATTATATATGTGTGCAAATCACTTGGAAAATTAACAAGTAAACATAGTTCAGTGTTCTAGATTGCAGTTTCACTCACCAAAACCTTGGTGCTCGTAGGACCTTTCATTTTCCGAAGTTGCATCTGTCCAACTGAACACCTCTTTGCAGTTCTGTGAAAAAAGTGGAAAACAGTGTTGGTAACTCGCAGTAGTTGTACAGTTCATAGCCTGCCATTTGACCTCTGTCCATTAAAGCAAAGCAAATGTGACAAGATAAACACAAAATTTAAAGGTTCTTTTTTGGCCATTGACCTTTTGCACTCAGCATGAATATTTTGGGAGTGATGTGTCACAGCGTCCTCCCTGCACCTCTACTTTTCAGCTCCTGTGCAAGGGCTCTCCTATGGTAATTACTTCACTAACACATAGGAGAGTGTCTTGAACTAGGTGAGCTCAGAATGTGCGCTGTAAAAATAAAGGTTTTCCTATTTGTACAGCGCACATCCAGAGCTCACTTATTTCCCAGCGCTTTAATGACAATATTGACCTAATAACTTAATTAGCACATACATAGGTAGTTCACCCCTAAGGTGTGCCCTAGGTGCACAGACCTTATAAAAAGTGTTTTATAAGCCCTGATGAGGGAAAATAGTTGTTTGTTTTCCCCAATTGTAATGAATGGGCTCCATAGACTACCATGGGGAGACTTTAATTTAAAATAATAAAGTCTTATTTTCCAGAAGTAAGAGCAGAATATGGTATGTCTAATATCAAATTAAAAGGTATAATAAATCCAATGACTTGCCTCTGTTGGATTTAATATATCTTGCACCTAGAAAGAGTTTTAGAACTCTTTCTAAAACTTACCAGTTTCGGCTCTGTGGTGCCCTTTTCTGATTGGACAGCCTCTGGTAGCCTGGCCAGGCTGCCTTGATGAGGTGTGAAGTGGCCTGGGCTGAACACAAAGAAAGTGCATGGGGGAGGAAAACTGCCTCAGCAGATGATGAAACAGGATGGGGAGAGCAGCCACACTGTACTTCTAAGGAGAGAAGGGCATTTGGTCCAGCAAGTGGACCTCCCCCATTTCCTGCAAAACCAGACAGCCAGGTGCCCCCTAATTAGATTAAGAAAGGGCTGGACAGGTGCATACCAAGGAAAACTTGGAGATTGTTGCTTTCTGGGATTAAATTGTGATCCATCTTCCCAGGAAGTGGTCACTCAAGAAGGTGGTGGCCTGGACGTGATTGGACATAGGCCCCCCTACTTTCCGCACCTAGAAGCAAGAATAAAACAGGCAGAGCTGTGCCCCACTTCAGATCCCTACAAGGAACAAGACAAAAAGAGAAAGGACTGCCCTGCTGGACCCCTGACCAGCACATGGACACTGCAATCTGAATAACTGCACCAGCTGCACACTTGGGGTTCACCACTAAAAATACTTTGCCTGTCTTTAACTGCTGCAAGACGGAACTTCCTGTTTGCTACAGGTAGAAAATAGCTGACCAGAGTACCCTGCATCAAGCCCTGAAGTAACTGACCAGCTGACCAGTGATTCTTTTTGGATTTGAGCCAGGTGCATTCTGGGAGATGGAGTCCTAACCGTAGAAGAGCAACTCAGAGCTTCTGGAATCTTGGGGTGAGTTATGAACTCTAAAGGACCTTCAAAGACCTCCTGGAAGAAGATCCAGAAGTTGGAAGAAGTTTGGAGCAACTTTGAAAAAAGCCCCATAAGTGGACCGATCCGACATCATGAATCAAGCCGGCTTATGTCGACCGCAACCCAGCTTGACTTGCAGGTTCGTCCTGATGAAAAGCTCTAGAGCCCAGAATTCCCGGATTTCACCGGGGACCTGTGGAAAGGCAAAAAAGTGACTAGGTCCGAGCATAAAAAGTTGACCTAGCTGTATCCGAAGAGGGCTCGGTAGGTCGGCTTTAATTTCAAGTTCGTCCTGGATGAAGATTTCCATCACGAGAAATAGTTAAAGTCCGAATGTAGAATTCTTCACCGAGGTCTCCTGCGACAAGTATTTGAAGAGGGCTCCAGGGAGGTAGGATCCGACTTGTGACTTAGTCCCAGTGAAAACAAATCTTCAAGAAAAGGACTGAGGGACTGATTAAAGAAAAGTGGTGCTGCACCTAGTGCCCCCCTAGAGCCACTATGTGTGCGCTGTATCTATGATAAGGTACACCATTGGCGGTAGTTAGGGAACTAGTGTCAGTATCTTTTACACTAGTTTAGAGCTTTGCATGATTAGCATTGAAAATGTTGACGCTAATCCTACAAAGCCCATTGATACCCATTGAAAACTTTGGCATGCATCCTTTTAACGACTGCTTTGAGCAAGTGTTAAATGTGCAGAAAAAAATGAGACAAAGAAATCTGGTGCAGGCATAATGTAGCGCAAAGGGTTACAAAGTAGTGGAATGCATGCATTGCATCACTTTGTAAATTTTGTGCTGCGAATTTGACATCGTTGGGCCACATTAGCGTAATAAAATGATGCTAATGTGCCGCAAGAAGGTGTTAGGAGCTCTTAAATCCACCGATAAGTCTGAAGGTAAAACTAT
Organism: Pleurodeles waltl; assembly: GCF_031143425.1. NCBI lineage: Eukaryota > Metazoa > Chordata > Amphibia > Caudata > Salamandridae > Pleurodeles > Pleurodeles waltl. Next base: position 1,066,509,098 of record NC_090437.1, read on the forward strand.
GACTGAGGCCTCCCTCTCACTGTAGCGGAACAGGGCTCCATCATGGTCGGCCTCAAATTTTGAATGCGCCCCGGTCAAGTGAGACCAGATGTCCAGATTGGCACTTTTACTTTCTATGAGCAAAAAAACATTTATTCTTTAAAAATTAATAACTCCAGTTCATTCCTCTATTGTTTTTTTTTCGTTTTGGTGCCATTTTAAACATAAAAGTATAAAGTATTTGTATAAATTTGTGTTGGATTTTTATTGTGTTTTGTGTTTTATTTATTTAGTGTTTTGTGATGTTTAAATGCTTTGCACACCTGTTTCCTAAGTTAAGCCTAACTGCTCATTGCCAGGCTACCAAAGGCTAAGCTGGAATAAATTTATTGAGACCTGACTGGACCTAGTGGGGGTTTGTAACCTATTGCTAAGTGAAGGTACTTACCTGCCCATACCAATAATCCACTTTCCAAAAGGCGCTGTACAAAAATGCTTTTCCTTTGGGACAGTGCCCATCCTGAGCTCATGTATTTCAAGGCACATATGATAGCTTTTTGAAGTACGTGAGCTGAAAGTAATATTCCCTGTATTTGCTTTCAGCCTTAAGATGCCAAGATCCTGGCTTGAAGCTGTACGCAAACCCAACACACAAGCTGGAAAGCATAATGTGAATGAGGGCTTCAGTCTAGTCCATGTTGCAGGTACTGCTGCTCTGGTCCTTATAAGTCATGCACGGACCATTGTAGAGTTTGCTAGTCAGGTGTCAAACTTTGCTGCGACCTCTTCCTGGAATTCAGTAGCACCTGAGTGAGATGATGAGGAGATGGACTGTAAAGTATAAACACATACACAGCATGTGCAGAGTATCTGTTTATGGCATGTATGCGACCTGATGCCACATGGACCCTCAGTCATTCACATGCAGCATGTTCTATCCCCAACCTTTCCCTACTCCTCATCCTGTGAAGACTTGTAAAAGGGTATCACTCCTCTGTGCAGTGATTGACAAGCTGCCATGGGAAATACGGGGCTAATGACTAGCTCACTTAGGGCTGTTTGGAAACTGTGACACAGCTTTGCGTCATGGGTGAGTGGCCTCTTGAGAACCCTAAGAACTGCAGGCCAGGGTTGGTGCTAGATTAGCTCAGATTTAGCCTGCTTACATCTAAAACAAAAAATGAAGGGGCATATTTATACTCGGTTTGCGCCAAATGAGCGTAAATATTTTTTTACGCACATTCAGCGCAAACCTTACTCCATATTTATACTCTGACGCCCGATCCCACGAACGTCAAAATCCCTCCGTGTGCATCATTTTCTAGATGCGGGAAACCGCCTTGCCTTAATGAAATGCAAGGTCGGCGTTTCCATCCCAAAAATTACTTTTTGGCCTATGCGCCTTATTTATACTCCTGCATCATTTTGACGCACAGGAGGGGGTGGGCCTTAAAAAACGGTGCACAGACTGATGCGCGCTGGTTTTTAATGCCTGGGTGAGAGCAGGCATTAAGGGACATGTCGGCCCACTTCCATGGTCTCTGACCAGGGAAGCAGTCCAGAGGTGCCCTTCCCTCCCCCCAGGGACACCCCTGCCACCCTCGCCCACCCTTGGAGGACACCCATGGATGGAGGGACCCATCCCAGGTAAGTACAGGTAAGTTGGGGGTAAGTATTTTTTTTTTTTTTTTTTAAAGTGGCATAGGGGGCCTAACTTGGGCCCCCCTAAATGCCACTGTGCCCAATGGCCATGCCCAGGGGCCAGAAGTCCCCTGGGCATGGCCACTGGGCAATTGGCATGACTCCTGTCTTTGCTCATGATTTTTTACTCAAACCTGACTTGCACCATTTTTTGATGCACAACCCCCATTTTCCCCTACGCCGGCGCTGCCTGACTTGAGTAATTTTTTTTTTTACTCTGACCAGCCCACAGCGCCAGCTAACGTCAGTCCTTAAATGCGTAGGAATGGCGTTAGCCGGCAGTACATTTTTGGGACGCAAACCAGCACTGGCGTTGGTTTGCATCAAAAAGTATAAATATGGGCCCAAATATGATTTGCCACATGATTACTAGCACACACGCCTATCTGGAAGGTGCCTGGCTGCCAGCGAAGATGAGCGAGTCACAAGAGGCAGCCAGGGACTGAGAGCGGAACAGCACAGGCGTTGGTTTATTAAGTGTTATGTTGATGGTAATTGCTCTTAGTTATTATCCATTAACCTCAAAAGGGGGTGGGGTGTTCCGCGACGACCTTTGCGAGGAACCGCCTCTGCACAGGATACCTATTAATAAAATGCTATCTTCCTATTATTAAAAACATTACACATGGTGGGCATATGATCCTGTCGTGCTACGTTTTTGGTATAATACTAGCAGTACATTGGCAGAAGAATTATGCTTGACTACACCAACTTTTGGAGGCTAGAAAAATAAGTAAACACATATAACGCATATTTATTTATGCGAGGAGTAAGCATGACTAAAAGGCAACAGTTGCTAAATATTTCTTCTAATACCCTTTTTGTTAACTTTTACTGCGACTCATCCTTGGCAAGCCTCCAGAGAAATGCGAGATAAAAATAATACTTTACAAACTTTGAGGAAATTGAATGCCCTATACCAGTTAACCCCCTCATCATACATGGACTGTGCCTTTGCCTATGTCACCGTACAGAAAGCACTCCAGGGTCTTTTGTCTAGTGTTGTGCTGCTTATTCACAACATACATATTATAAATAAAGACATTCATACATGAAATGAATTCTTCTCAGAGTTTACGATAGCAATGACTCGATCTTTACTTTATTTCGCCTTCAAAACTATTTATCAGCAATCTTTAGATGCTGCTACATTCTACACTATCACATCCAGCATCTTATCTATTGCCTTCTTGTAATAATATTTTTTAGGCCTAATAACATTTTAAGTGATTAGAAGGTTTGGCTTAGCTTACTCTGGTGTCCACATTTCGCATTCCCCAGACTTAAAACAGTCGACTTCAAAAATGGGTTCACCCATTGTCAAAATGGACTGTTCGTTCGATTAAGGCAAATGTTTGTAGTTGACTTAGTTTACAAAATGAGGGGGTCTAGAGACACCAACTGATATTAAGATAATGTGCAAAAATGTGCTTTCGAATTTTGTGATGATTTCCTGCCTAACCGACACCAAGTACCCTTTTCAGAACTCCTAAAAAATTGTGGTTGAGTATTCTCATTTCACATGGAGATCAAATGAGGAATGTGGATATTCCTGTGTTTACATGGAGAATAGTATTCAAGGTCTTCACGGCTTACAAAATTAAAATTGAGTACAAAAGGACTGGAGGCAAAAACTGTTTTTTGGTCTGTGTTAGCTCGTGAGATATACCACTTCGGCTTTCTATTGTTTGCGTGTGTCAAAATCAAGAATCCTACTTGTCATTTTGGTTGTAGCATTTTTACTGAGAAAAAAATATTTCTGAAGGATAATCAGATCTAAAATAATCTGAAAAAGGTTGGGCAGAACTACACAATTTGTGTTAATTCCCTCTGTGAGTAAACATGGTGAAGCACCATAGGGCCCATTTTCAAATTCATGTGATGATGTACTAAGAATTCACTGTACATATAGATTGTTTCTTGTATGAGTCCAAGGCAAGGCAACAAACCCCAGTGTCTCAGTATTGTGATTGTCAATGGAGACAGCTCCTTACTTGCAGACATATCATTGCATCTGCCCTTCTCCTCTGAGACAGTGAGACACTAATGGTGCTTGTATTATAAAAACTGCCTATGTGCCACATTCAGCAGAGGAGCACATCAGCTACGATTATCCTGGAACGTGGTGCAGAGTGACCGAGATGCAGCCTTGCTGACTCCGGTGCTGATTCTGACCTCTACCCTGCACTGGACTATAGCCTGCACAACACCCGACAGTCTTCCTGGCTTCTCAGTACATTTTACCCAGATGCAGGTTGTTAGGCTATCCCAACTGATTTCACAGAGGTTACTCCCCCATGCTCTTGATAGTGTAGATAGTAGCAGATGGGAGTGTGCCAACGTAATTACATTATTATGTTTGTATGTTTTATCTTTTTCACCATTTTCGTAATGCTGGTTTCCATGTTTTGTGTCATTTGCCTAATTGCAGATTTATGTATGTACGCAAGAATAAGATTGATGCAATAAATGTTTGAAACTACATTTTGGCATGTTTCTTGTGTCTCATATTAAGTATTCAGTGTGACAATAAATTGGTAGATCTGTTTCCACGATTTCCTTGGGGTTCTGAGTAGTCATGTTCGAGATTGCAAATGCCATCTGGTACTGTGGTGTGTTTAGGAGTTCAGATGGGGCACAGTGAGCTAGCTATGAACCATGTCACCATTTCCTGATGGTATGGGAGGACTGAGTCCCTATACACTGATGTTCATGTTGACCAGATACCCAGTCCTACTTAATTTGTAGGAACCGTAAAACATGGCACCTTCAAAGTTCTAGGTCAGGTACTTATTCATGGGTCTTCTGGGTGGTTGTCATATGTGCCCAAGGCCCCATTTTTCACCTTTACATGGCGATTTCTGTGGTGTTAGGGACTAATACACCTCAGCTGAATAGAAAGCCCTATTTTAGACAGTAGGTTGTTCAAGCTCGAACCTTTAAAAGGATCACTCCATTACAGTGTAATGAATCCTCTTTACAATTTTAAAACTGTGAATGCAATTAACATTCTGGTTCATTGCAGACATGCTGTCACAACATATTTGGCACAACAGGGACTCTCATGTGTGGAGAACCACAAAGACTGCAAAAATTAAGGTTTGTATCCGGGGTCAACTATCCTGCAGTAAACAAAAATACACAAACATTTTATATATACATACACACACATTTCATACATACACTGAGATGGCAGTACCTAATAAATACAGACCTTATCACTAGTTAAAAATAGCATTAACATATCAGTAACATCATAGTTGGTTCCAAGGTACCCTTCCACTAGAATTGCAAAACACAAGACTGGGTCCCCTCCGTAATGACATACATCATACCCTAAGCTTGAACCTTTGAATGCTAGCGAACTACGTACCCTATATATACATTTAGTTGGACGATATGTTATGTGAATAATAACCACTGCCCCAGCCAGGGCTGTTCATGCTGCCCAGCCACAGTTAGTTGTGCCTGCAATTAGTCCTGTTACTGTTAATGCAATTATGGGTAAGGTTCCCACCAGATGGGAGGAGATGCCATTCTGAATTACTCAAAAAATAAATCAGATTCATGCAGTGTTTTCACATACAAGACCCCATGATAAACATAGGATTCTCACTATGTGCCTACACATGGCATGGATCCCCCATTGAAGATTTTGCAACTTGGGGCACCATCTTTGCTACTATATATACCATAACACCATAAACCGCACACCATAAATAGCTGTTTTGCCCGAGGTGCGAAAACATATTCAAAATGAATACGTGGCTGCCCCTGCCTGGACTTGGGGATGAAATTAGTTGGCAACATTGCCACACTTTCCTCAATGGCATTAAGTAATATCAAAGGGGAGGCAGCTTTGCTGATGTTACACCAATACCTCACACAGGTTTCTCCAGTGGACCAGGAGTGCGAACTACTAAAATTTATTGCGGATACCTATACATCTATAGGTCGAGATAATTTTGAAGCCAGACCTAACAAGCCACAAAATAAAGGCAAATCTGACCAATTTAATTTCAAACAGGCACCTAAATATTATAAATAATGCTGGGACAAACAAAAAAAAATATAAAACTAAAACATGGTGTGGATCTCCACAACCGGAGACCAAGAAAAGTGTTATAATTTGGGGAATCATGAGACACTTAAACAGCCTGATACGTATCAGTATACTGATAAACGTCCTTCTTGTTCCTTTCAGGACTCACTAGACAAATGCTGTGATGGGGAGGACAGTCTGAGCACATGCACAAAGATTATGTGAAACCAATCACAAACTCAAAACACTCATCTGACATCATCATATGAAAGGAAGAGAAATTTCCATAACAAAAAAAGTTCAAAAAAAGAAGGTGGCAGGGATTTTTATTAAATATGTCACACATACTGAGAACAATCCTTCAGAAGAAGATGTGGCTATTGACAGAACAGCAAAGGACACAATAGTACACCACACTCTTCAAAAGTTTCTGGTTTCGAGAGTGCCCAGTAAAGTTTTGCAAGTTGAAAACCTGAATCAGTAGGTGAGCCCTCCTGAGAGACATTATGAATTGGACTTTCAAATAGGGGGTGATATACAGCACATTATGAAAGTGACAATCTGGGATAAATTAACATACACTTATGATATCTTCTTAGATGGGGTAGAATGGCCTCCCTAGTTTATTAGGTCTGTTCTTGTTCCTGAAGCTGTTAAACAGGCATATCCCCTAGGCTGAGCTCTTGCACAAGCCCAAGCATTGTACTACAATCATGTAAGCTGGATTAGGGGTTTCCACTCCCATATAATACACATGCGTTCTAGTCCACAAGTGCAACCACAATACCTGATTAAACATGAAGCAAAAGCTCCTGTGAGTGAAATTCTCTCACAACCTTACTACCAGGAAGTATTTGAACACTGTGGGGGTCATTTTGACCCAGGCGGTACGAGACCGCCAGGGCTAAAATGACGGAAGCACCGCCAACAGGCTAGCGGTGCTTCCAGGCGGATTACGACCGCGGCGGAAGCGCCGCGGTCGCACCACCGGGGCCGGCGGTAATCCGCCACTTTTGCCCTGGCGGTGATAATCCGCCAGGGCAGCGCTGCTTGCAGCGCTGCCCAGGAGATTACGAGTCCCCGACCGCCAGACTTTTTCTGGCGGTTTGCACCGCCAGGAAAAGGCTGGCGGAAAGGGGAGTCGTGGGGCCACTGGCATGGGCAGTGCAGGGGCCCCCTGACAGGGCCCCATGCAGCTTTTCATTGTCTGCTATGCAGACAGTGAAAAGTGCGACAGGTGCAACTGCACCCGTCGCACGGCCGCAACACCGCCGGCTCCATTTGGAGCCGGCTCCTATGTTGTGGCGGTGATCCCCACTGGGCCGAGGTTTCCGCCACCAGCTCAGCGGGGATCTCCAAATGGCCGTGGCGGGGTGCCGCCCGCCAAGGTCGTAATGACCCCCTGTGTGTCTCTGATAAATAACTCCCTTTTTCTGCAAGAAATCCAGACCATCTCTGCCACATAGTCTAATGCTACATACATTTAAACAGTCACACACTGTTTGCAAATCAAAACTCACAGAGCATGGCCCTATTGAACAACATTGTCCATAACAAATACAAAACAACATTGGACATTTCGGGTGTTTGTTTCAATTAAAATATCGTGCCAGAAAGCATAAATTTGATAGCGTTCTCTGCCCAGGGGTCACACAGACATTTTGTCAACATTCTCCTAGATTGTTCACTGCCTGAGTACTGTCAATTTTACAAGAAATTGACTGAGAAGCATTGCCCTATGTTGATGACATCCATCTAACAGGCAATGACTTGAACTCACATTTAGCGTGAGTAGATACTGGGACAAATTCAATTTCCAGAAATCAAAAATTGCTTTTCTCCTTGTCCTGTTTTTAGGATACAAGGTCCCATATTTATACTTTTTTGTGCCGCATTTGCATTATTGTTTGATGCAAAAGCGGCGCAAACTTACAAAATACAATTATATTTTGTAAGTTTGCACAGCTTTTGCATAAAAAAATGACGCAAATGCGGTGCAAAAAAAGTAGAAATATGGGCCCAGCTGTCTAACAAAGGTAAAGGTCTTAGAGAAATGTGTCCATTTATAACCACCAAACACCATTTAGAAGCTACAATTACTGCTAGGCTTCCTAAACTTTGGTACAACATACATACCACTTATGCACAGTGGGTTAAACTGTTCTATGATTTAATTTGTCAAGATCTTTCTGGTACACATTAGACATCAGAGAACATGCACACATACTTAGATCATTGCAAGCTGACAAGCTTGCATCCAGACACTTACATGTCAGCACAACCAATCTTGTGATACATGTCATTGCAGGATCCACTGGCTATACAAATGTCACCTTCAATGAAATGCCTATTTCATATTAATCACATTTGTATTCCAATGCCGAAATGTGTTTTGCATCGTCCGCAAAATATTAACTGCACTTCAGAAGACTGCCATGAGGGAAAGAACATTGGCTTAGGGGAAACGCATCATTATTGTAACCCCCATCCCAGCCTTAGATGTTGTCACCAAGACAAGCGTTTATAACATGAAAGCCTTACATCCAAGAGGATACATTAGGCCACTTCCCTGAAAGCTAGTGATGTAGACTATAGCCCTCATTATGCAATGCTTTACCGGCATTAGGGTGCCTGTGCGGACCGAACCCCGCCAGTCCTATTTTCATTTCCCCGCACAGGGCCTTAACACTGCAGTAGGTTCCTACTGGAGCCGGTTGCAATGTAGCAGTGCAGCAGGTGCAGCAGCACCCATCGCGCATTCCACTGCCCGTAATTCGGGCAGTGGAATGCATGATGGGGCTGTGCATGGGGGCCCGAGTCCACCATTCTGCCAGCCTTTCTCATGGACAGGCTGGTGGTTGGAGACTCGTAATCCCCAGGGAAGTGTTGCTTGCAGAGCTGCCCTGGCGGATTATAACTGCCAACGGTTGGACCGTGACAGGTCATAATATAGCAGTCAGACTGCCATGACCACGGCGGTCCGACCGCCACCGTGACCCTGGCAGTCTTGTGACCACCAGGGTCATAATGAGCCCCTATGTCTTTTACCCAATTTTGCAGACTCAAGAGTTTCTTCAATATGGACAAGAATACCTTGTGCCCAGTGAAATTTTTTCTCTTAGGCAGGATGATTTTATTACCTATACTGATGGTTCAGGCCAGCCTATGATTGGCACTAAACAGCAATATTCTGCTGCCTGTGTAACAGTACAAAATGTAATGAAAAATTGTGAATTCCAGCCAATAAAAATATTTACGCAGTCCCTTGGGGGCAGTGACCCAGCTCTCCTTTGCTGCCCTAAGCAGCAGGTCTTTCACTTCTGCTGATTGCCATCGCTACCATTTTTGCCTGCTCTCTTGGATTTCCTATTTTCTGTATTTTGTATTTTGTGTTGCAAAGTTTTCATTGTGTTTTGACTTTTTTGCTTCCTTTTCTTGTTTTTGCTATTTTCCACCAATTTTGCCTCCCATTTTACCTCTTTTCTCAAACTGCTTCCCACTTCCCACTAACCCCACCCACTGCCATGCAGCTCTCCCTCCTCCCAGACCTACTTATTGGAGGCTTCAGTACAGCCCCATTGACCTTTCCCCTGACCCAGCCCCCCCTTGCTGCCCCAAGCAGCAGGTCTTCTGCTTTTGCTGATTACCATCTCTGCCATTTTTGCCTGCTTTCTTGGATTGCTGTTTTCTATAGTTTGTATTTTGTGTTGCATAGCTTTCATTGTTTTTTGCCTCGTTTGTCTCCTTCTATTGTTATTTTCTGTTTTCCCACCCATTTTGATGCCCATTTTGCAACCTCTCTCAATCTGCTTCCCGTCTCCTGCCTGCCCTCTGCAGCCACCCAGCATCCCTCTCTCTCCCCAGAACCTACTTAATGGAGGCCCAAGCTTGGCTGCACAAAAGCTGCGTGCAGCGGGTGCATAGCTGGTGTGCTGAAATCACACCAAAGATAAGTCCATCCACACCTGGACCACCCCCAGCTTCAGGAACCCTGGTTATCCTGCCTCACGCAGATATACAGCCACCGAGCTCCGAGCCCTGGACTCAAGATTCTGCAGCAACAACTGCTGCCACACTTCTCCACAATCAATCTGGGATACCATTACCCCAATGTAATTTTCCTCACCAAGACATGGCTCACCCCAGCACCCGCTCCCAACATAACCTCAGGGACACCTGATGATTACAAGATACAACACTTGGACTGTATCAGCAAACACAGAGGCAGGACCGCCATCCTTCACAAAGAAAACATCCATTGCACCACTACAGCTGACAACACTACCCCGATAATGGAACCCCTCAATTTTAAACTCCAAACAGACAGCAAATTCACCTTCAGGAGCACCCTTGCCTACAGACCTCTAGGACCATGACCCAGCTTCCCCAGCATCATTCCCAACCTCATCGTCCCACTCGCCATAGACTCCAAGAACTACATCTTCTTTAGAGACCTCAGTTTCTACCCCAGTGACCTCAACAGCACCAACAGCACCAATCTCCACGAAAGCATGAACAACATCTGCCTCACCAACTTACCAGTCCCACACACAATGCAGGAAACACACTTTACCCCATCTTCACAACTAGTCAAGCACAGTCATGTCCCCGAACTCACCTGTACGGACCATGTAATCATCCACTTTATCGTCATCAGTACAGCAGGCACTTCCTGAGGCACCCAGTGCCCTCCCCTATGGCTGGAGCAAAGTGGACTGATGCCCTCAACACATCTCACCCTGGCAATACACCCAACAGGGAACAGGCTGAGCTTCACCGCCTAGATTATCAACTATGCTGACAGCCCTCCCCATCATACCCAGCAAACGCAAAAGATCCAGCAAACAGGCCAGATGGTACACCATGGAGTTGAGAACCACAAAACACAACTACAAGCAACTAGAAAGAAATTGGAGCACCAGCAAAACTCCTCAGACAGAACCACGTTCAAGACAGCCTTCAACCACTACCACCATTGACAGAGGAAAAAAAGAATGCCCTGGTGGGTTGCATTAATACCAGCTCCAACTACATCTTAAACTCTTCAATATCATTAGAGAGTTCTCCAACCCCCCCATACACTGAAAACATCATCATCCTTTCCCAGGACTTTTGTGGCACTCTGGCGGACTTCTTCTTGACAAGATCTCCACCATCTACAAGAACATTTAACCCCAGCCCACCTCCTCTGACCTCTTCAGCCACCTCGCTCCCACAGAAGCAACCTCTGACCCACCTTCTCACCACCTGAGACCAGCCCCCACACCACCGCTATCATGTAATCCATCCTCTCAGGAGCCCCCATGAACCCTATTCCTCACCACATTTTCAAACTCTGGATCAAGGAAATCAGCAGCAAGCTCACTACCCTTTCCAAAGCCTCCATCACCAAGGCCATTTTCCCCAAAGAAAGAAACAGATAGGAGTCAAACCCCTTCTTGAGAAGATGTTCGCTGACCCTAGCAAACTTTAGAACTACCTGTCCCATCTCTCTACTCCTCTTCCCCACCAAAGCCCTTGAAAAAGCCATCAACCATCAACATACAGAATACCTGGACAACTATAATCTACTGGACACCTCCCAATCCAGATTCTGCAGCAACCACAGCACCAAAACCACACTGATCTCCACCACAGATGACAGCAGAACACTCTTTGACCAAGGAGAAACACGGGCCCACCTCTCAGCAGCGTTCAACACCATATCCCACCATACCCTGATTAAAAGACTATATAGCATCAGAATCCAGTGAGCCACCGTCAAATGTATTGCCTCCTTCCTCATTGGAAGAACCCAAAAAGTCCACCCACTACCTTTCAACTTGGAACCCTAGAACATTATTAGAATGTTTCTCAAAGCTCGTCCCTCAGCCCAACGCTGTTCAACACCTACATGACCCTCTTGGCCAACCTTGTCATAGCGCATGGATTAAACATCATATCCTATGTAGATGACATCCACCGCATCCTTTCGGTCTCCAAAGACCCGGCTACTACAAGAGCTAACTTCCACTGGTGTATTACGAGCATCACTGAGTAGATGAAAAATACCTACCTAAATCACAACACAAACAAAACAGAAGTACTGATCTTCAGAAACAGCACCTCCCTGTAGAATGACTCCATGTGGCCCTCAGAATAAGGACCTGGCACCCACATCGACAGACCATGCTCACAATCTCTGTAACATCCTGGACAGCAAACTCACCATGAAAACCCAGATCAACCCAGTCTCATACATATGCTTCCTCACTCTTTGCATGCCCCAGAAAAATCTTCAAATTGCTCCCCATCAACACCAGATGAAACATCACTCAAGAACTAGTCACTAGCCGCCTGGACTATTGCAACACACTCTACACAGACCTCACCACTCACCTCCTGAAGAGACTGCAAACCATACAGAAGTCAGTGGCCAGAGTCATCTTTGACCTCCCATAAGGGCCCACATCACCCTTCACCTAAAGAAACTCCACCAGCTGCCCATACAGAAGAGAAGTCAATTTAAGATACTTATCTATGCCTACAAAGCCCTCCACAACCAAGGACCAGCCTATATAAATCACTGCTTGAACTTCCACAAACCCTCCAGACACCTGTGCTCCACCTCCCTTTCACACACTCCTGCATCCGCTGGAGGACGCTCCTTCTCCTTCCTGGCTGCTAAATCCTGGAATGACCTCCCCCGACACCTCTGGACCTTATCCTCCCTCCTAGAATTCTGGAAGGCACTCAAGACCTGGCTGTTTAACTGAAACCACTTGAAGTAGCAAGACCCTCAGTGTCTGGATACCCTCATGGGTGATTAGCTGCTCTTTATTCATTCTGATTGATTGACTGATTGGCTATTGTGGCTGGCTGCATTAAAGGTGCTGATTCTGGCCTTGGAGAAAAAGGATCCTGATTTTCCCACACTGTGTCCAGTCTTACAATGAAAACCTGCATTATTGGTGCCAAAATGGATTCAGAGAATCCAAAGGAAATACTATCAAGCATTAACTGCGCTGGGAAAAAGTGGCCCTTCTGAAATATTGCTTGCCACAGGCTCATGTAATTCATACACTGAGTCACCAACATGTTGGGCTACATGTTGCAGGGAATTGATTGACTGATGATACTGCAAAAGCAGTGGCCCAGACTGTTGTACTAGCTGCAATTACTCGTACTCAGACGAGAGTGGATGATAACATCATGGCTGCAGTCACTGCTTCATGCAGTGGCATGCCTTTACCTAAATAATATACAGCAAAATATTCCTATCTGTTGGGTGCTCAAAGTATTATTTTTGCCCACATTCCTGGGGTAGGTGATTGAGTGAAAACCAAAAAGGACAGCAGGCTAAAGATAATCATAGCTGTACATGAGAGATTAGCATCTGCACATGAAGGGTGGCAACTGTTTTCCTACTTCAGAAACGCTATTGGTGGCAGGGTCTGTACAAGCAGATGAATCAATATGTCCACAGTTGTGACATTTTTCAGCAAATTTAAAGCTCGACCTCTACATGCCCACCTCAGACACCTCTCTTATTTTAGAATAAGCCCCTCTAATATGTGTATTTAGATCACTGCAGACCTTTAAATTGTGATGGTGCTTTTATATTCATTCTACTGGCCATAGGTTCCTGTTCTATAATCCTATGGGTGTGGCCACAGCGATCGGCTGTCACTCAAACTGCTATCACAAATTTGCTAGACTTTATGTGGCCATACGCTCCATCAGAATTCTACTCAGACGAGGGACCTGTGTTTGCCTCTAGGGCTTGCAGGAATACCATGGGAACCATGTGTGTTGCTGTGCATTACTCCTCTCCCTATCACCCAGAGGGAAATTTGATAGTGAAAAGAAAAAACCATTACTTAAAGCAGTCCTTAACCAATAGAGTATGAGGTTCAGGTCATAGTTGGATCCATCACTTATACAGAGTCCGTAGAACTTTAAATTATCTGCCAAGAAGATCTTTTGGGAGGCCATACCTCCTACAATGTACTTTTGACATCCCGGTGTATGTTCCAGATCTTGTTAATCCTGGCACAATGGCAGACAACATGCCTTTTGACATCAATGAACTTCTATGGTGAGCACTCAAATAAGAAGTGAAGGGGCAATCAGCAACTTCTGGATTCATTCTAAAGGTTGGGGATTTAGTCTGAGAGATTATCGACAAGAAGGAATATGACCCACCATACCACACACCAGTAGTAGCAGTGCTAGGCATTCAAGGAACAAGAACTGTGATTTTGCCTCTGATTGTTGGTTGTAAAACTAAACACTTTGTTGCAATTGATCTAATAAAGCTGTGCCATGTGGCCAGTCCTGCCCCTGTTCCCACTATAGGGGGTTAAGTTAATCCCTTGGTGTGTTATAGGCTTGGGGAGAAGATAGATGTCTTCAATCACATAAACCGCCCAAGGCACAAGTGATAATACTGTTTGTATGTTCGGTACTGATAAAAAAAAGAAAATTAGGCTTCCCATTTTCCTAGGAGGTGCTTCTTCAGCCCAGGGAAGTACATTGTATGGACATCGATTACCATTGAGCTTTGGGATTGACGGGCCCTGATGCATCCTAGTTGTCACTAGTGGCTGGCTTCAAAGGTTTTCGTTTTTTTAATACCCCAATAGTAAATGAGAAACTTTCAACATTTTACCTTACACATGAACCTTCTAGACAGAGTAGTATGTTATAACTCAGACAGGTGCATTAAATTGGCTTACTTTAGTCCTCTATCATTTAATAATATTCTAGAGCATTTTCCTCATAACTTGTGGTTCACCAGTAAAGCAACTGTTCTGTTTGAATGCAGTCCTGTGCGCAAAGGAATACTTCTTACTGTTATTTTTTTAGATCGTTAATGCACCACTCTTCAGACTCGCCTTCTTTAGCCCTAGAGCTCTTTTTCATGGAAACTTAGGGGCAGATATATCAAGGCTTAATGCCATTGGTGGAAAGTCCCAAATAGTGACTCAAACTTGCAGAAAGTCTTGCTGAACTATTTTCTTTAAAGCACAATTTTTTGTAAGATTAAATACTGTCTAAAAGTAACATAAATTGTGCTTTGTGGTGCATTGTGTTCCATTGGTGGCACATGAGTGTTCCCACAGTACCTCCGATGATTTTTTAATCAAAGTCCTATTTTCTGACAATGGTAGACAGGGCTTTGCGCCTGCCTCGAGCATTTGCCTTTAGATGGGAGCATAGTAGAAACGTAGTTTTCAAAAAACTTTTCAAGCTTTGCATTTGTGCTGAACTGTACAGCACACATTCAAAGTGGGAGCAGGTCTAAAGTATGTTATAGCACAGTATATTGTGATGAAGGGTACCTCCCATTAAACAAGTGCTATAGACCGCACACACTTTGTGCATGGCGCAATGTAGCCAGAATATGTGCCAGTGCTGTGGAAGAGAGTAGCAGTGTCAATCTTAGTAGTGCTGTCCAACTCTCTCCCTTCAATACAACACAACAACATTGTTTGCTTGGTAATCTGTCTTCCGTTTTCCTCCATCACGTATCTGTCCTTAATGAATTGCTTCTTTGTTACCTCACTAATAACTGTAATGTTTGAGGCAACTAGGGTATGTGACAGTAAATCTGATGTACGTTTTCAGTGGTCTTCGAAGAAATGTTACCAACTTTGTTATAGGGCTAGGAAAAAGCAAAGAATAGCCCAGGTAAAAAAAATCTTAAGCACACTTTTAGGTGTGGGTTCATTTGCTACCGTGCTGCATATGTTTAACTTTTTCAGCCTTAGTATGACATTTGAGACTCTGGAGACAAACCTGCACTACTTAAATTATTTTTATGTCAAAAACAACTTTCTAAAAATAATTTTGAGTTGTTCTACCTTCCAGTCACCAATGGGGCTGAATTCTATTATTGTTTGACATAAAAACTTTAGACTCATCCCTTTTCAATAAAAAATCCAACATTCATGCATGGCAGAAAAAATGCATAGGCAAACGGGAAGAAGAAAACTTGGAAACATCAGGGAAGGACAAACATGTTTGAGCAATCTTCAAGGGAAAAAATGGCGCACGGCTAAACTCAAGGTCAGGTGAACTTTCTTGTCTTGCTGGTGGTGCTGTCCATTCTCCTTGCTGCGGGCTTTCTTCGCAGATTGCATTAATGGCTTAATTGATGTTGGTTTTAATTCTGAAGACAAATTTCACCAAAATCCGAGTTTTTTTTTCACTGTTTCCTATACTTTAGCTGGATATTAGATACAATAACGCCTGGTGGAGTTGATTACTATTTTCTAATAGAAGACAGAAAGTGTTTCTATGATAAGATCACTCTTTCAAATACTGAATGAAACAGTTGATTCTTTTCCATGAATCGTGCATTTACAGCTGCACAGCAGCTAAGGCTCATTGTATAAGCAGGGCAGTAAGTTCAGTATGTTTGGAACCTTCTATTAATTTCATCAGGCAAACGAGCTGCAGCTGGCAGTTAAATATCAACGTCTCAGGCGGTTCTTAATGTACGTTTGCAGGGAGACAGAAAGTGCATTGTTCAGCAAGCATCGCAGTTACCAGGTGAACATGGCAATATTGAATGATCGTGTGTTTCTTGTTGTGACTTCTTTGTTTAATACAGGGTTTCCTTTTTCATTCACTTATTAGAAGAAACAAATGTGATGTGAGGACAATACGTGTGCCATTATTTATGTGAAGATATCTCTTAATTTTTTATATTTTCTATGGTAATAATGTTTTTCCCTAACTTTTTCAATGCAGTTTTCCATCGTGGTATATTCTGAAGAGACAACATATTATACATCAGAATGTGCTCTATTAATAGGTGATTTTAATTATTTGAAGTGCAAAGCAAATCCATGACAAGCAAAAATAAGAGAATGGCATTGTGAATAAGAGAAAGGGAAGCATAAAATTGCAGTGTCACCTACGGTTTGAATGGCAGGTGCAGTAAACATTGTAGACCTAGTAAAAGAACGCCAGGGCATGCATTCGAAGGAAGAAAGTCAACACAGATAAGATATCCGATGGGAAAACAATAATGTTCCTTCAATTATTAAATACGTTAGATGTGAATAACCTTTCTGAGCCATTTTAGTAATAAAGCAGTGAAAGTTTAAGTGTTTCTAACTTTCATAATGGAATGAATGGTGCTAAATGTGCCCATCAGAGGACATCTGCATGTCTTGTTAATGGGTTTTTAATACAAAACTGCATTATTCTGTGTTCCCCTGTAATTGTTCACTGGTATGTTTGGCTCTAGAAAGTGAGAGGCTGCTAGACACCTCCTAGTACATGTTCTGTGGCCATTAAACAAAGCTAACAATTGGCTAACTCCAATTTGCATATCTGATTCGTAAATAAGGCTATAGCACAATGCCACGATTAGGATGCAGTGTTTAAATGTAATACACATATGGGGCTTAGCCTTCCGATCTGACTGCTGCAGGCCAAGCTAAAGAAAATACATGCCAAAATTAGCGCTTTTAACAAGCTTAACCACTTTAGGGTCTGATCTATCAAAGGGTTTCTCCCATTCTGTGTCAATGGGAAGGGAGGGTCCTGGGGGAAGCTTGTCGCAGACTTGTCTTCCCTGGGGAGTTTCGTGGGATGGAGTGAGCGGGGACAGGATTGGCCAGGGTAGCAGCCAGGGAGTCACGTGGGCGGGGATATTTAAGGGCCGGAAGAGAAAGTGATGTCCTCTTTCTGAGTATAGCGGTACAGGGAAGGAGTGCTTAGAGCTCCTTTTCTTTTCTGGGCTTGAGTTTAGGTGGTGGCTCTGTTTATTTTGAAGCGTGATGGCTGCACGGAGTGACGCAAATGCGGTGTGCTCGGCGCTCTGTGTGATCGGAGAATCCCAGCGTGCATATTTACTGCAGCACGGAGTGCTGGGGCCGACCTGGGCTGCAGCGAGGGGCGTGGCAGCTGCGGTGGCAGCATGCAGCTCGCAGCGAAAGTCAAAGCAGAAAAGGGAGGAGAGGAGGGGGAGGAGCATTTCCAAAGGGCCAGGGGGCCCAAAAGTGCCAGTGAGGCATGGGAGCCTCAGTGGGTCATGGGAGGAGGGGGCACATGGGCCCATAGTAAGGACAGACAGGAATACAGGGAGAGAGCCCCCTTTATGGAGTCTGCTGGGGAGACCCAGGTGGGTGAAGGGAAGGATGAGGGAGCCGAGGAGGACATGAGGCTTGTGGGCCCCGGGACCTGATTGTGGACAAGTCAGACAGCGGCAGGCAGAAGGCAGGTACCCATGGGCAGATTATGGGCACAAAGAGGAAGCAGGCAGGGGAAAAGAGCAGTAAGCCCAGAGGTGAGGCAGTTACACAGGTAGAAGGCCGGGGCGGGGGCATGGTGCCTACTGTGAGTGGGGTTGGACGTGGCAGGTTGGATAGTGTGGACAGTGTACCACAGGGCACAAGGCAAGGGGGATCTGCGGTGGGCCTATGTAGTGAGTTTGTGGCACATTTGGAGGCCAGGATCAAGGAACAGCGCAGGGCAGTGGAGGAGACTGCGGCCCTTTGGGAAAGGTTGTGCAGGGCCAGACCACAACAGGCCTGGCAGGTCAACAAGGCGAGAGGGGCACTGACAAAATGGGAAGACAGGTATGGCTGTATTTATTAAATGTCTTTTATGGTCTATTTGTACCAAATAAAGTATTAAAGAAGAAGAAGAAGGGAAGACAGGTTAGGGCCAGAGATTCCTGATCCAAGAGGACACTGGTTGTGGGTGCCTGCAGAACTGGGAGACGGAGGTCAGACAGAGGGAGCTGATGCGGCTTGTGGGTCCAGTAACATCGCAGACGTGTCAGGCTAGAGCAGCCTGGCGCACAGTGACGCGAGGCCAGCAGGAGAGGCTGGCAGAAAGTTGACGACACCAGCGGGGAGCATGACAGCCCCACGATGTTGGTCTGAAGAACTAGGAGGGTTCACAGCGGCCCTCCCAGCCACGAGGGATCACGTGCACACTGTAACACCCAATGAGCGGACAACCCAGGAAGGCTGAGTGATTGAAGGAGTGGGGGTTAGATGATGTGCTTGGTGGTGAGGTTGTGTTTGAGCTGGATTATGAGGATGCAAGTGACAAGTGGGAGGAAGATGAGGTTTTTGATGAAGGTGAGGGTAGTCAGGATGTGAAGGCTGGTGGCAGGGGGGACTCACAGGTAGGAGAGATTGGTGTATTACAGGAGACAAGAGCGGACACCGGAGGCACGAAAGGGTGGCGTAAGCCAGCAGGCATTGTGGCCAAGCACCCAAGGAGGAGTGAAACGGGTTTACCAACAGGTAAGAAGGATTAGTGGGCTGCAAGTAAGGGACAGGAGGGTGGTTCAGGAAAGAAGAAGTGCAAATCAATAGGAGTGGGGGATGGGGTGATTGGTAAAGAAGGAGAGGCTAAGCAGGAGTCTGAGAGGAAGGACGGAGAAGGTACTTCAGGAACCCAGGTAGATTCTGCTAAAGCAGGGGAGGGCTAAAGCGAGGAAGCTAAGGAGGACAAAGGTCACAAGAAACGCCTGCGCTACATCGGTTTAGCCATGCCGTTGGGGTCCCATTTCTTCAACAAGATGAAGGGTAGAATCTGGAGACATGAGTATGTTGATGTGTTCATACTCCTTCATAGGGACATTCAGGTGAAGGAAGGGTCAAAGGAAGAAGAGTGGGAACTGACCAGGAGACCCAGGGTCCCCATTACAAAGGAGAACTGGACATCTGGTTTTCTGATATATGCTAGCGTATATTGTGATAAATTCCCAGACATGGTCATCGCTTTGTTTAAATACATGGACATTACAAGGAAGGCCCAAACACATTTTGGGGGATTTGCTTGGCCCAGCTATGATGAAGAACTCAGAGCAAGGGTTAGCATAAACCCTGATAAGCCGGGGGGATGTGGACTCGGAATTTTGAATGCAGTGGATGTCATCCACACAATCTACAACCTCGAGGCATACAGCTAGTGGCTTACCTATTATGTACAAGTCCTTTCAGCCACGTTCCACCCCACAGGGGGCGGGTACCACAACTAGCAGTGCAGGCAGAGGTACCTACACAGGGGGAACATTAGGGGCCTGCTGGAATTTTAATAAGAGATTTTTCAACCCTTGTAGGCTCAAGCATGAGTGCTCCAACTGAGGGGGCAGACATCCCATTACATAGTGCTTTATGCTGGCCAGCCTGACAGAACAATGGAAGATGGGGAGGGGCAGAGGACAGCAGCGCCGTGATGGTCCAAAGAGCTCCTATGCCAATTAAGTTAAATGCTATCTTGCCATGGTTGGCGCAGTATGTGGAGGTGGAAACAGCTTTGCACCTGGAGTGGGAGTTCAGGGAAGATTTTCAAGAGGGTTATCAAGGACCTAGAAGGCAGAGGTGGGCTGACAACTTGCAGTTAGCCAAGGAGCTTCCAGAGGT
The DNA here is from genome assembly GCF_031143425.1 of Pleurodeles waltl. Lineage (NCBI taxonomy): Eukaryota > Metazoa > Chordata > Amphibia > Caudata > Salamandridae > Pleurodeles > Pleurodeles waltl. The sequence goes on from NC_090437.1 coordinate 1,066,529,198, forward strand.
GGTAAGAAAAAAATTGAGCAAGGAAGTCCAGGAAGTGAGGATTGTGGGCATCCCTTCAGAATGGCTGTTGCCTGATCTGATGACATCTCCTTTGGGAGTGGTACCTAAAAAACAAGAAGGGGATGTCAGGTCGATCCATAATGTATCCTGGCCTTAAGGGGTCTCTCTCAATCATTTCATAGCCATGGAAGATACCAAGGTGGTATACGCATCAGTTGATTATGCCATTGGCCTGGTCAGGCAGTGTGGACAGGGAGCAGAGTTGGTGAAGCGCAACATTAATTCAGCATTTCGTTTGTTACCCATTCATGGGGACTTTTCCTTGCTGGGGATGCAGTTTGAGGACAAGGTCCTTCCTATGGGTTGCACTAACTCTTGTGCTCTTTTTGAGGCTTTCAGCATGTTTTTGGAGTGAGTTTCCAGGATGGGGAGTGGGCACAGGGAGGTCACACACTACCTAGATGATTTCTTGTTCATGGGACAGCCAGGTTCTGGTGCTTGTGGGCGGGCACTGCAGATATTTGAGGACATGGCAGAGGCATTTGGGGAGCCTCGAAAAGACAGAGGGTCCCAGGACAACCTTGATTTTTCTTTAGATTGAGTTGGATCCGGGTCACCATGGTTGCAAGATTGCTAGGGCAGAAGGTACGGGAGATTCAAACTTTTTTGGAAGCTGTGATAGGTGAAGTACACCTGGAGCTTCGGAAGGCACAAAAATTGTTGGGTTTTCTCAACTTTCTTGCAGAGTAGTGAGGGGGAGCATACATTCTGCAGACGCCTAGGCCTGGCCATGTCAGACGCCACACTACCACACCACAGGATTCGACTTTCCTTGGCGGTAAGGGCGGATTTGAGAGTGTGGCTCTCCTTTCTGGGAGATTTTAACCGTGCATTCATGTGGTTTCAGGAAAAGAGGGTGGTGTGGCAGGTCCACATTTTTTCAGATGCCTCAGGAGAAAATGAATTTGGACTGTTATGGTATGGCAGGTGGTGTGCAGAGCAGTGGCCACAGAATTTGTTGGGGCAGGGGTGCACCATTCCTGGTGTTTTTTTCATTGCTGGTGGCATTGGCTGTATGGGTTGTTGAGTTACATAACAGGACAGTACTGTTTCATGCGGAAAACATGACTGTGGTTGAGCTGGTGAACCAGCAGAGGGCCCAGTCCTGAATAGAGGGAACATCGTGAGGCCCCTAATAGCAATTCCTGAGCTTAATACCCTGTCCTCCGCAGATTTAACAACTGTAGAATTTCAACCAGCTAAGGACGGCAACTACCCTGGAGCAACCCTAACAAGCTGGGAATCAGCAGAAATAGTAGATCACATTCTGGCGTTTGCTTCGTGCTTTGAGATCTGGGGGATCTCGTTAACCAGGCCAGAGAGGGATGGATATCCCTATCCACTCTTAAGCTCTAACGCCCCCATGGTAGCGGATGGAAAACCCACAACAATCTTAAGGGGCGCCCTAGGTCTTTCCCCCACGCTTCTTGGCAACCATAGAAATCACCCGACTCAAATACAAACAGCACTTGCCGAAGCCAGATGGGAATTGACCAACACACGCCTCATCAGCCTTTACTCATTGTGATCAACAGAGAGCACAGCTGGTCAACACCTATATACATCCTGGCTCTTCTTGCAAACAAGACACAATAAAAAGGCTAACAGCAATCATCACATTCTACCGTCAGACCAACCCTGATTGAGACATCATTCTGACAGAAAACTTCAACTCAAATTTAATTAAGGCACAAGAGGAAGATTAAATATTAAGCGTTGACAACTCGTACTGGAATTGCCCGACACACGCCCCATTGAACCTTACTGATCGTGATCAACAGGGAGCACAGCTGGTGACGCCACTGGAATACCTCAAATTACGGGTACTAAACGGGAGATTTGTTGGTGACTCCTCGCCAGGCTACACCTTCCACGGCCCTAATTCATGGTCTATTTTAGATTACACCCCAGTAACATTGCCTCTGATCTCTTTGATACAACAATTTCAAATTAAATATACCACTTCCATTGACCACTCCTACCAAATACTGACCTTAATGTCCTCCTTGCCTGTGCATGAACCTGTCATCACAAATGTGCTCCACAGATCTAACAAACCTGAAGAGACTACGCTGGTCATCTGCCACATTATGAGCCCTTGTTTCTAGAATGCTTTCTACCTGTTTGAGCAAAAATATAGGAGGCAAGACTTATAATCTCACCCTTGAGACTGTAGAAGAATTATCTATACACTATGGCTGAGGGCTGAAGTTCAGTGGCAGGAGAGACAGGACCTGTAACTTATTCTGTTTCACAGTTTTTGTGTGATAAACTTGTGGGTTTTCTGATGCCTCTGATATGGACAGACAGGGATTAAATGCCCAAATCTGCCGAACCAGGGAGGCTGAGAGCCCAACAGACTACCAATGTAAATGAAAGTGAGTAAAAGAATCAAGTAAGGGGGCTAGACTATTTTGAAATCCAGCCCTAGACCCTGAGAGAGGCAGAATGGCATGTGCATTCCCACTCAGACAGCCATTATTTCCAATCTCTTCCCAAATAAAGTATGGCAAGACTTGTCGGCAAGAGCAGAGGCGGTTAAAATTTGGAACAAAATCAGTCACTCAGCTGAGGAAATGAACAAGGCTATCTGGCCTACAACAAGGCACAAGAACAAGATCAGTACTCAGCCTACAACAAGTACCTTCAATCATCAGTCATCTGACTACCACTTAAGGATTGTGGGAAGCAGTCCCCGACATCCAAACCATTCTCCAGAGGGGCTACTAAAGCATGGATGACCATACAATACTATGATAAACTTGAACCGGCTGCTCTATACAACGTTTGCACTGTACATGAAACATAATCTCATGACAATGCAATTAGGAAATCTGCCAACCCTAGCCAATGCTCCCTTGTGAAAGGACATCATTTTGTACCACTGTAGGCACTGTGCATGCCAAAAGGAAGATCTAATACTTATAATCTGCATCTGTCCAGGTTTGTTATACCTTCAGAAGAGACTACTCCAGAGGAGGTTCACTGACAGAGCTATCAGGACCTGCAGGGGAGCCATAATGGCCTGCTTCAATCTGCATGACCCCAGCTAAACTGTAAGTTTGTCAAACTCTTGAAACGCGTAATGCAAAAAAGCGATGTTCAGGTTATTAGCTCTACTGGGTCGGGCAGTCGCGCACCCTGGAAGACTCATAAGCACCCATGACCTACCTTAAGCTCCAGGACAGTAATAAACTGAAGTGATACTGGCCTGTATTTCTTCTATCTCCCAATTTTAAGTGACACATTTCCTTTTTCTTTATTTCAAGAACACTAAAATGTCAAATTGCTCGACTTCCCTCTTTTTCGGGCTCACCAATTTACATTTTCTGTATTAACATTTTTATTCTTTTATTTTTTTCAGAATGTTTTTATGATGCAAATTGGCAAAAGTGTTATGGTTTTAATTAACTGAAACAACAAATTAACAAACAATAAGCAGTGGCCTGGGATTTGAGGGTTTGAGGCTGTTGAGGTGATTAATCTTGTTGTGTTTGCAAAAGAATATCATTTTCAAGACGATATGTGCCCGGTGTGAACAATGCTATTGCTGAATCGTTGTCTTGTTCACAGTGGCACCGCTTTCACAGTATGGCACTGGGAGCAGAAAAAGTCAAGATCGCGGTCCATACAGAAGTCTAAGAGTTGGGGGATTGAGGGTTCTTAGGCTGGTGGAGATGTATTTAGCTGAGTTTACCAGGAAGAGCTATCAGCTAATATGGAAGGATTTTCAGGCATTCCAGGAGGGAACAGGGAAGACCACAAGCAGGAATCACCAGGAGAGGGAAGTTATGCTTTATGTTTTAGAACTAATGGACGGAGGTCTATAACCCACAACCATTTCAGGCAAACTGGATGGTCTGTCCTTTTATGGGAAGCTCTTGAGTGGTTTTGATCTGGCGGGTAACAAAATGTTGGGCAAGATACTGACAGGGTGGGGCAAGGAGAAACTGGGCGCGAGGAGAAGATTGAGGGAAGCAATTCATTTTGAATTGTTGGGTGAGATTTTGGTATGCATGAATGGATGCCTCTATGACAAGTTTGAGGTTGCGCTGTTCTGCTTGTGCATGATTCAGATTTTTGGGGGGGCTTTTAGGGTGTCTGAAGTGCTAAGATTGGGGAGTGAAGATGGTGTGCGATATGAAGGGGTGAGGATGTAATCTGGTTGCCTGTGGATATGGCTGCGGATGTCCAAGATGGACCAGGCAGAGAGAGGGAAGTGGATCAAGCTGAATGAAGGGGGTGTGAGACGGTTTGCTCCATGAGACAGTGGTGCCATTTCATTTGTGGCTGGGGGACAAGCAAGGGGTGATTTTTTTTCATCAGGATGGCAGCAGGGTCACGGCTTTTCAGCTTTTGATGGTGTTTTGCAGAGCAGTGGTGGTGTAAGGAGGGATCCTGTTGTATTTGGGACCCACTAATTTCAGATTGGGGCAGCGACATCAGCAGCTCGATTGGGGTGGGGTATGGTGAAGGTTCGCAAGGTTGGGAGGAGGAAGTCCAAGTGTAGTGAGCGTTATGTTCGGAAGTGGAAGGGTGTTGGGGGGGTGGTGGCTTTCGTAGATGACGGATAACATGTTTACTTTTCCCATAGGGTGTGTGAGCGGCCCAACAAGTAACAAGGCAGTGCCTTGGATAGTGGGGCACTCGTTCATCAACTGGGCAGCAAAATATTTCAAACAGCAGGTGTATGGACACAACCTGGGACTGCCTAGAAGATGGCATGAGGTGGGGGAAGGGTGGCATGCAAGAGGGTAGTTTACTGCCTTGGCTATCAGCTATGGTACATAGAAAGGGATGTCCAGACATGTTGGTCTTGCATCTTGGGGAAAATGATTTGGTGCAGTTATCGGGACTGACACTACTGCAAACACTACTGCAACACATGAAGGGGGATCTAGAAATTCTCAAGCACAGACTTTCTGGGACATGTTTGGTATGGACAGAATTTGTACCATGTAGGATATGGAGGGGGGCAGTAAAACATGCAGCTATTGACAAAGCACTGAAAAAAATGAACAGGGCAATGAGGGGCCTCAAGGAAGAAGAACGTGGGGGTTTCAGGAGGATGGTGTGCACCTATATGAGCTGGGCTATGCCATTTGCATCATGGAACTGAGTGATTTTGAAGGGGTGATTGCTGAATGAGAAAGTGCGGTGTGGTTGAAGTGCTGTGGGATGATGATGTTGCAATAGTGAACAGGTACTGGGGTGGGGCAGAAACACACCCTTCAGGATTCTTCTGGGTGGTGGTATATGGGGGAGTGTAGAGTCAGATGCGGGCGGATCCCTCCCTTGGGAGGAGGAATAAGATTTTCAGGTGAAGAAAGATCTGGGAATATGTTGGCTGGAACAGATAAATGAAGCAGTGGTTTGAGGATGTTTCGGAAAGCAAGCGAGGAGGATGATGGTGATGGGAGAGAGTAATGGGGTGAAAGGTATAAGGAATATATGAGATGTTATGGTGAGAGATTGGGGACAGGGATAAAGGAGAAAACACAGTTGTTATGTTAAGAATTTAATATGTTGTGTTGTGACATGTTGTAATATTTATTGCAATCCTGTCTTAATAAATTGACTTTTGCACTAAATACTGGGGTCAGGTTGATTGTCCCACGAAATGCTTTAGTACATATGTTCCTTAGTGTGGAGTTCGGGCCATTCACATCCTCCACACTACATGCTTGAGTGAGGAGGATGTAAGCATCTTGCCCTCCCACTATTGGGTGAAAATTCCTCTGGCACTCAAACAAGAGAAATTTGCTTGTTAAATTGTTAAGTCTAGCTGCAAGGGAAGAGTTTCCTTTTTTCTGGTTTCTGTGACGTTCACTGCAACATGTATAATTACTTCATAGTATGAACAAAAAAAAACGGTTGATGTCTAAAGGCTCTGGGTGCTTTCATTCTGATCAGTGAACAGGGGCATAACTCATCCAATCAATATATGAGATATAGTACTAAAAATCAGAAAATGCCCCTTTCCAATGGTACCTGTTGAATTCCCTCTGCAGCGGCCCACCCACTGGCAAACAGGATTATTTCAATGGGGGAGAGTGGCATCCAAGGAGTGAACACATGTTCCCACACCTAGGGGCACTGCAGCCTCTTTGCCCCCCTGAAAAGTGCAACTAGGGGGTTATGCCCAAAGTGCTCCCAGGTGGGGACACCTCAATGATTTTTTTTTAAGTAGAATGGGGAATGGGCATGCCCATCACAGCATCAGGCTTTAGACCCACTCCTAAAGCTCCAACAGCTCACCTCAATCTTCCATCCCAATGTGACAGAAAGTGCAATAGTCAACATTTTTAATAGAATGGGGTGTGTACTCATCCATCCTGGCTCTACCTGATCCCTACAGTCATCCTAATTTCCAAAGGGCAGATTGGAGGATTTAACCCCATTCTGCCCCACAGAGAGGTACCAAAAGCAAAGCAGACATAAAGAATGGATTGAAGGCAGCTGGTTTGGTATTGGGCAACAACACTACAGCCTAAAGGTCTAGTTGTCTTGCCCCAACCCCCCAGGGCTGGGTAGGTAGGGGGATTTACCAATCATCTGCCTTCTGTGGTTGGTGCTAAAAAGCACACCAGACACAGCGGATACATTTCGATATAAAAAAGAATGGGATATTCTCTGGCCCACTCTGACATTCTGCCTCATGCCCACACCCAAGGAACTCAAACTATATTTCTGCCTCCCACAAGCCTTGAGCCTAAATACTGCACCCCTCCTGTGCAAGTGAGAGAAAACTTGGAATCCTTTAGGCATTACTTTGCCATTTGAACTGACAGAGAGGAATAAATCCACTCATTCTGCCTCTTATTGATGTTAAATCTGGTGGCCCTGAATAGGACCCAATGAAAAGATGGGCCAATCACCCTCACCACTTTTTTGACACAATCCCTTGTTTCTAGAATGCTTTCTACCTTTTTGAGCAAAAATATAGGAGGCAAGACTTATAATCTAACACTTTGAGACTGTAGAAGAATTATCTATACACCATGGCTGAGGGCTGAAGTTCAGTGCCAGAAGAGACGGGACCTGTAACTTATTCTGTTTCACAGCTTTTGCGTGATAAACTTGTGGGTTTTCTGATGCCTCTGATATGGACAGACAGGGAGTAAATACCCAAATCTGCCGAACCAGGGAGGCTGGGAGCCCAACAGACTACCAATGTCAATGAAAGTGAGTAAAAGAATCAAGTAAGGGGCTAGACTATTCTGAAATCCAGCCCTAGCCCCTGAGAGAGGCAGAATGGAGCGTGCATTCCCACTCAGACAGCCATTATTTCAAATCTCTTCCCAAATAAAGTCCAATTTTCTCCTACTTGATGTGGAAAATGGGTCTCTTGCTCACCCGGGAGCCATGAAATCTTCCAACCATGGGAGTTTTTTAAACTAGCAGCCGAAGATTTTCTTTCTTGAATCCCAACATATTTTTATCCATAATGCCCTTTGGACTTCAAAGTCAGGGTCAAAAATACTATTTTGCCAGCAGAGACACAGACACACTTCCAGGCAGTAGCCAAAGCCCTTTAACCCTGTTCTCTCCCACATGTCCCGATTGAAACCCTGCTCACCATGTGTGTGGGGAGCTAATCAACGTCATGGAAACATACCAACATTTTAATCATGTGAAGACCTCATGGACACCACACTGGCTTCACACTATCCATGTTTTGGTTGGTTTCTGTTGCCAGTGAAAGGTTCATCTTCACAAGTGGGGCACTGTATTTATTGGGAGTAGTGTGGGAATGGTCAGACTTTTGTTGAGTACTGGAGATTTTGCCAAAGGTTTGACCTTTTCAGAGCTGGAAAAGTAGTAGAATCAGTAGTAGAACCTTGTATTCCCCTAGGTGTCTAGTTTCAGAAATGTCTAGGGTTGGCAGATTTCTTCAGGTAGCTGCCACGTGAGGACCTAAATATTACAGCTACCAATGTTACCAAAAAAAATGAATTTCTTAGTAAAAGATCTTGCTGTCTCCATGTTGCCTTTGCATGCTTCTCCTCTCACGGCAACAAAAGTAGGGAAAGTTTTTATTGGGAAAAATTGGGGGATGCTGGGTGTTAGGACTTTGGTGGTTCCCCATAGATTCTGCAACATTTCATTTCAAAAGCATAATGAAAATCTTACAGGATATTCAGGGTGTTTCCCAGACCAGCAAGGACTCTACAAGGTCTAGTTTTCAGAAATGTCTACAGTTGTTAAGTTTCTTTGGGTGCTGGCCAACCGAGGGCCTAAATAGTACAGCTACTAATGTCTACAGAAAGACTGAAATTACAAGGAAAAATCTTGATGTGTTCTTGATGTGTTTGCGGTGGCTTTACGTTTTTAGATAATAGGCCTCATCACATAATTCGGGTCCAGAATAAATTGAGAGACGTTTGATGTAGATACCTTTTTTTGAATTTTTGTTTTTTTAAATCTTAAGCTTAAACTGCCCCAAACTTCAAGAAAAGCTTCATTGCTGAGAGAAAAAGCCTGAGCACTGGAGTGATTTAAAGCTAACTTATAACATTAGCTAAATCAACTGAGAACCATGAATTGAGGCTAACAAGATTAAGTTACATTATGTTTAGAAGTCAAACTGACATGGCCCTGCAGTGACAGGACATCCACATGCTGTTTAATGCCTAGGTTGGAGCAGCCTTCTTTAATAATAAAACCTATACTCCATAAATTTGCCCAGGAAATGAGAGAAAAAATCCATATTTACAGTATTTTAGTTATTAAACAATATATAATGTCCCACAGAGGATTATTATAAAAGACGTTCTTCTCTGGTTGAGTCTTGACATCTTCAAGAGTGTTTCTGCAAGCCTTCCCCTCCCGTCAGGGTCATTAGTATTTGCTTTTTTCAAAAATAATCTCCTGCTTTGAGAGTTTGTTTTTGGAAACAAAATTTTTGGTGAACATCCACCTGAAATATAGCGCTCAGTAAGCAAACATTTAGTGACTTCACAGGGCAGATAGTAATCCTACAATATCATTGTGGAAGAGGTAATGTCCCCCGCCAAAATGACAGATGGTGGGGTGCTTGTCTAATCCTTAATTCAAAAAACGTTATCTTCTTAACAGATTTTACCATTCCAATGGTTATTTACTTATGCAATTGTATTGATATTTACTAAATTAGTTTAACAACTTATTGATTTTAGGCTTGACATTTATGTTGTTTTTGTGATATCTATATAATAATATGCACTATTTTATTCTGAGTGACAGTTATTGCTTGAGAAAAATCAACTAATGGTGAACCTTGGAGTTCTCATTGAAACTAGGTGTGGGAGAAACTAATTGCATTTGTTTAATCTTTGCTTAGTTAAAGTTGCACCTTAGGAATGGACCTTGTCAGCATCTTAAGTAAAAATTGAATTCTAAAGCATATCTCATGTTCAAAAGTCATCTGAAATAACAGCAAGAGAGTGATTCACAGATAAAATAACTCTCAGCCATGTTTTTAATTTTCCATCATACATTTTATGGTCAAGACTTTCAATCCATTCTTCTGTGGATGAAGATAACATGAAATTACATGCCCAAGAGACTTTGTTTATTATTATTTTTGCAAACTCTTGCAAAATGTTGCAGCATTCAAATGTGTGAATTCTGCAAAGTGTCACATGCTTAAAAAGTTTCAACTGAGCATAATCAAAATATGCTCTTTTCTTAGTCAAAAATTTGCAATTTGTGCCCAGCATCAACAAGAATGTAATATAAGTACTAATCAATATAATAAAAAACATGTCATTCACCATTGGAGGAAATTGGGTTCCTAGTTAAGGGCGTTGAGACCCTACTCAAGCAGCAACCCCAATTCCTATTAGTATGAAGTCTATAGCAAACCCAAAGTTAACTTGTGCTCAAGCCTTTGGTGTCTGGGCACCAAAGTAGCCAGGCTGAACTTAAGAGGCAGTATGAAAAGTATTTTTGTAGCACTTTAAAATAAAATAAAAACACAACACAATCCCATGCCTATTTAGATACAGTAAAATTCAATGCATAATTTAAGACCAAAATGGCAAAGATCCAATCAGTAGAACCGGAGGCATGCAATTTTCACCATTTAGGTAAGTATAGTACCAAAAAGCACTAAGCACTACTTGCAGTAATCTGGTCATGCAAGACCAGATGAAAGTCACAAGGTCAGACTGACCACGACAGAGAGAGGGATACAGTTACTGGGTTAGTTCTACTGAAAGTCTTACCTTCAAAAGACCAATGCAAAGAGCTCCGTTCATGGTGGAGGGGGCTGCAAGCAGAGCGAGCGTCATGGATGGTCATCGACGTAGAGCAATGCAGAGGCTGGGCATCATGATCTGTCAATACTGCAGTGTGAAGTGCACATCTTGTGTTGCCGATGGTGAGTTTTGGTAACTCTGGCATGAAGAGACTGGTTCACTGGAGCTGTGTGTAGGCAGGCACTGTGGGCGGAAAGATCTTGGAATCAACAGGCCTATTTGTGGTCATGAAGAGCCCAAAAGTCCAGATGTTCTCCTTTTCTTGGGAAGGAAGCTCAACTGGTGCCACACCAAGTGTCCAGAACCCCAGGGGCACTACCTGGGTTTCAGGAATTCAATCCAACAGAGGCCAGTAAGCCTCAGATAAGTCCCTTTGTAGGGCCAGGCAGCAGATCAGTTAGTCAGATACAGGGAAGCCTCTGCAGCTTGTTATGTCCATGTAGCTCACAACAGGAAGTCAGTCAGCTAAACCTTGGAGTCACTTCAGCCTAGTACGAAGGGTACAGGTCCAGTCTTCCCTCTCAGGATGCTGGACAGCAGGAGGCAGGACAGTAGAGTGGCAGGACAGGACATCAGAATTGCAGCCCTTTTGGCAACTGACCTGCACAAGAGTCTTTCTGCAGTATCCACAGGTCCAGAGGTGTATGAACAGTTGGGTGTGACGGTCCACTACTTATCCTTTGTGCCAGCTTTGCAGTACGAGAAGATTCAAGAGAGTTCTACCTCCAGGGATGCTTGAAATATCCTGCTTCCCAACCCCGGACCCAGTTTGCCTGCAGATACAAAAGAGTAGTGTGAACGTCATCTATAGCCTTTGAGATGTGCAAATGTGGTAGATGTCATTCCCCCCTATCAAGTCAAAGATGACTCAGACTGCCAACACCTATTCTCACTTTGTCTCACTGTCTGGGAGCAAAACACAAAGACCAACTGTCAGCTATCTTAGTCATATGACCCAGGATAAACCTTCAGGCACCAAACAGTTGAATCAATCAAATGCCTACTTCCTAAAACTGGCATTTTCAGAACTGTGACTTAAAATACCATTCTGAAACTAAAGAGGATTTTAAATTATAATTCATTAAATACCAAACTTGACTTTCCTGCTTGCTCCCAATTGAAAGTTATCACTTCTCACTTATTAAATATAATAAGGTAACCCAATGTTATCCTGTGGGAGAGGTAGATACAATTAGGTTTAGATTACTGAGCACAACATCCGAATGAATGCATGCAGATTGGAAATTGATAATAAATTTGAATAAGTTCTAAATTACAGCTAACCCTAGAATGATTGCCAACAACGTTTTGTGTGCAATCTGAATATTAGTTGAAAGAAAATAACCCTAATCCTGTAATGTAAATTATAACAGTTCCTTTATGTAGTCCCGCAAGTCTATTAATTGCATTACCTTAATTAGTACTGCAAAATTAAAATTAATTGGGAACATGCATGAAAAATGGGGGAATACAGAAAGGCAATTATGAGTATATGCAGTTGTATTTCTGTTTTCCTACTTGACTTAGTTATAAATTCAATTCATAAAAGTACAGCATCAGTCCTATGTTTCATGTGCAGAGCAAATACAATTCTGCATTTTATGTTGCAAGGTGGAGTAGCTGAAGAAAGGACAATCTCCACACAATGTGGGAAAATGAAAGGGAACAATAAGGATGGCTACTGTGAGGTGCATATAAACACAAATACACAAGTACTAAAGGGGATGTTAGTTGTAATTGACTAAAGTTATATTAGTCCTGCAGGCCAAAGAGGCTAAATGCTATTTAAGCCTAGTCTTTGAATAAGTCACACACCACACATGGTCACTCTCAAGTAATCCAAGAAAGCTGCATAATTACCAATGGAGGTGAAAAATAACACTCTTACCTCAAAATAATTCAAAATAAATAGAACTAATGTAAAATCCCTACAGAGATTGCATACAGCAGTGCAAATTAAATTGTACGAATTAAAAAAATTACAACATTTATAAAATTAAGGTAAAAGATATTGTGTTAACTTAAGACATTGTAGCAACCCATACACATCACATAGAAACAATTGAATCAAACAGTTGCAAATATTCAGAAAACTACAAATATCTACTTGGTTTTGAAGGGTAAAAGTCATATTACATCAAACACTATTTTACACACATTCAGATGCTTCATAACATATAGAGCACATACAAACACCCCCCCCCATATACACCCCTCCCTTCCACACACACAAAACACAATACAACCATAGGTTATGTCTGACTGCATGATATTTTGTAGTACATGGCCCTGGGTGTGGGTTATCACTATGTGTCTCAACTTGAGATGATTGCCAGGTGTGTGTTATTTCCATCAGGTGATGCCTGTTTACCTATTTGTTTCAATTCATAGTTTTACATAGCATAGGTGGAGATATTTTCATGTGCTATGTAGAACTACATTTGGTCAATCTACTTCTGAAATGTGTTCTTGAAGTTACTATCACTAATTTACAATTGTGTTTTTGAGTCTTGTCCTCATCCCCTCATGTAAGTAGATGTGTACATGTGCCTGCTACTCGATGTAAATTTCCATCTGCAGTTTGTGAACTGTCCCTAGGAAAAGATCGCAGCAAATGTGTACCTTTATGTGTGTGAAGACCTCCAATGCTTTAAATTTACCTTTTTGTATTGCCCCATTGTTTCCACTAAATTTTTCACATTGAAACCTTGAAACATAGCACTAAGGGGCATATTTATACTTCGTTTGCGCCGAATTTGCGTCGTTTTTTTAGACGCAAATTCGACGCAAAACTAACTCCATATTTATACTTTGGCGTTAGACGCGTCTAGCGCCAAAGTTCATGGAGTTAGCGTCATTTTTTGGCGTGAACACCTTCCTTGCGTTAATGATATGCAAGGTAGGCGTTCCCGTCTTAAAAAATGACTCCGATGCATATGCGTCATATTTATACTCCCGGGCAAAAATGACGCCCGGGAGTGGGCGGGTCTAAAAAACCTGCATTAGCGCCGGATTTTAGCGCCTGGGTCAGGGCAGGCGTTAAGGGACCTGTGGGCTCAGAATGAGCCCAGAGGTGCCCTCCCCTGCCCCCAGGGACACCCCCTGCCACCCTTGCCCACCCCAGGAGGACACCCAAGGATGGAGGGACCCACCCCAGGGACATTAAGGTAAGTCCAGGTAAGTATTTTTTTAAATTTTTTTTTTGTGGCATAGAGAGGCCTGATTTGTGCCCCCCTACATGCCACTATGCCCAATGACCATGCCCAGGGGACAGAAGTCCCCTGGGCATGGCCATTGGGCAAGGGGGCATGACTCCTGTCTTTGCTAAGACAGGAGTCATTTCAATGGGGGATGGGCGTCGTTAAAAAATGGCGCTAATCGGGTTGTGGCGATTTTTTTGCCTCAGCCTGACTTGCACCATTTGTGGACGCCCATACGCCATTTTCCCCCTACGCCGGCGCTGCCTGGTGTACGTCGTTTTTTTCAACGCACACCAGACAGCGCCGGCGGCTAATGCCGGCTAACGTCATTGAATAAATACGGCGCCCGCATGGCGCTTCAGAATGGCGTTAGCCGGCGCTAATTTTTTTGGCGCAAAACTGCGTTAGCGCAGTTTGGCGTCAAAAAGTATAAATATGGCCCTAAATATCTCCTGGTGCTAATGGGTATGGTTTTCTTTTATGTATAAGGATGTATGATATTTCTTGACGTGCAAAAATCCTTCTAAACGCTAAATGTACATTTATGAAAAGTTTTGATCTCTCTGAAATCTCTGATTGACAGCATACTTATTTTCTGCGAAGGGAGAATTTCAGAACATTTTTCTTTTTGGAATCTTCAGCTGTCTGTGGCATTAAATGTCACAAAAGGTGTTACTTTTGGTTTGGGCAGAAGAATAAATCTGAAACTCTGCAATCTTTGTAAATTCGTAAATCTTTCAATGGACCTTTGCCATGTATCCAAAATGAATATGAATCTTTGCACATTCCTTACTCACAACAAATGTCCTCAGTGTACTAAAATTCATCAATAACATACATTTTTACCTACAATTTTTGAGTGCAGCAGTTTGGATGGGAAACAGATCTACAGAGCATCATCATTAACCTGTTAATGCAGTTATCATATGTACTAGTGTGCTCTAAGTTCAACAATCATCTCCAAAATAGATTGAAGTGAAGCAACACCAATTACACAAAACTGAAGCCCAGATTTACAAGAAATGGCTGCGCTATGACATTTTCTTGCATCATGTAAGCGCCATATTTACAATATGGTGCTCAATGGAGGTAAGGAAAGTCTAGCACCACAAAAAATGGCACAAACATAAGCAACATGTTACTAAAGAAAATGGTGCTCTTGACGGAAAAGTAGCGCTAAGCTGATTTGAGGCATGTTATGTGATGCTAATCAGTATAGCTTCATTTTTCGGCTGAAATCTTTCAGAAAAAGCCTGTGAAAACACCAAACAGAAGCCTGCTAATAGAAAAATTGAGAATTCTGGACAGGAGAGACCCCAGAGAGACCCCATTGAGCCAGGTACCAGCCATGATGCCCATCCAGAGTAACAGGAGACAGGGAAAAGGAAGAGGAAGTGCAGGTTCAGAGAGGAGGAAAATAAAATATCATTCACAGAGCTGACAGAGCACCAACACCAGTTCTTTGTCACCTCTAAATTGCCAATGATAGGAAGGAGGCCATATGGCAGACCATAGTAGATAAATTCAACAGTGTAGCAAGGGTAGAAGAACTTTGGTGGATTGTAAGAAATGCTGGCATGATTGCAAGAGCAGAACTAAAGAGAAACTGGCCAGCAACAGAAAGGCAGCACTGCAGACCAGAGGTGGAAGCCCCACACTCCAGGAGCAGCTGGATGAGATGGAGTTGATGATGGCAGCCATCATCTTGGATGAGGTGGTGGACGGAATCCAGGGACAGGACACTGCAGATATTGAGAAGCTACAACAAACACAGGGTAAGGTGCAGTGGGAGGCAATGTTGTGACCCACAAATGGCATAAGGGGGTGGCACTATGAAGGCACTGTATGCATGCTAATGGGTTTGCTGGAGGCACAGTAATGGCTAAACATCAAATTCATGTAATGTCGCTGACCCCACCTCCCCCCATTAGCACAGACCATTTCAGTACCTTCACTCCACTATCTTCCCTGTGTCAACTATACCATCTAGTCATTTATGCCTCACAATAGGCAACACGACCAGGCATGTTGTGAGAGGAGCGGGGTACCAAGGGCTGGGAAAAGTCTGCCTGTACCACTAGGAGATGGCACTAATATATCTTGCACACAACAGATAGGGCTCCGCTGTCCTCACCACTTGGGCTGCTGAACATTTTGCTGCCATGAGCGTATGCAGACACATTACCACCATACTGAAAGAGGACCTGTGTTGAGCTGTTGATCCCTTTTCAGCATGAATGGACACCGTCTTGTATGGACACAGACACACAAGGTGGGTGCATCTTACAATGGATGATGCAGGATAATGCATACTAAACAAGAGATCACATGGAGAATGCACGTTGACTTTGCATACCTCCTACAACACATGTGGGGTGGCAAACGGACCGGACACAGTCCCTAAGTGGCAGATTTGGCATTGAAACAGTTTCTCCCTGATCCCATGTGTCTTGCCTGAGTACACCACTAACAACAACTATTCCATCCAAATGCCATGCAATGTAGACTGAGAAATGGATCACATGCAGCTGCCTATGAAAAGCTGCATAACTGAGAGGTGACACGACTTGGATATGTGGACTTGCACAATGTGTCAATTGAGGATTATCCTAATTCATGTCCTAGTGGCGCAGTGTGCACCCAGGGACCCAAGAATGGGTGACTTGAAATGTGGGTCAGTGCCATTAAAATTAGTAAAAAATTAATTTTAAACTTAGGACTAAATAGAATAGCTAGTACAGGACAACAGTGGACTATCTTCATTTCATTACAGAGCCTGGAGAAATACCTCCTGCCCAGCTGCCTGTCCTGGACTTCCAAGATGATCTTGATGACCAGCTAGCAACCATCAATCCAGACACCATCCAGCAGATCCTAGATTCCATCCGGTAACCATGTCTGGTTGCAGGGAAGATACATAGCGTTCAGGGGTCTCCAGATAATTCACCCAACAGAGCACACACACCAACTGCCAGCTCACACATCACAGGATGAAGATGTGAGGAAACTAATCTCACCCTTAAAAAAATCCTGGTTGCTACAGTATGTGGCCCATGGACAGTTTATCTTTAGCTCTGTGTTTAAGACTGTGCCAGTATCACTAGAACAATCTACATGCCCACTTCTCTTACCCTTTGTTGACCAATCAAACCTATGGACTGTCAAGGTGCCCCATCCTACCTAAAAGCAATGTGACCACCTCCTGAATGAACTACTCCTCTTCCACATATGTCTAGTTACATGTTGTTGTATCTCATTGGGAATCCAATGAATTAGGATCTTTCATGGGGTCTATCGCCTGTGCAATGAACTGAATAAATAACTCACAATGGCAAATGTAAATAAACATATGTTACATGTGATCTGTGTCAATCTGTGTCCTAGGTTGAAACTATTTGAACAGAATGCATCATGTGATGCTTAAAGAATTTGGGGCCAATGTACATAGAAATTGAGCTATGCAATTCTGAAAGGGTAGTAAATATACGGAGGTGTGTCTTACACTAACTACAGGGTCGGGACAAATGAAAAAGAGCTAAGTTAAAGTGTGTGTCTACAGTAGTTAATGTGTATGATCTACAGCTCAGCACCAATGCAGGCACCCTAACACCATGCTGCAATGTGTGGCATGCCTGCAGGTGATAGTTGCATTATGTACAGGAAGGTCTGCCTTTCAGTATGACAACAGTGCCTAATGTATCTTTGCACTGTTCATGTGTGTAGGATGATTGGTCACACATAGTGAAAGCCAATCCTTGAAGCAAGAATTGTATTACTCACAAATGTGCCATGCAAACCACAGCCATGGCTGATGTCAATAAATTATTCATTGTCTCAGGTACACAAATCAAGGTATGGTTGATCCTGTGTTAAATGTCATGACTTTTGCTTGTGTATGGTCAAATCACCACCCATTCAAGCCCTTCTACCCCACCACCTTGCGGAGGGGAGCTGCACATGTAAATTTGCTTTGTGGCACCCACAGTGTCACAGTGTCCATTTGTACATATGCATAATAAATCATCAGCACAGAACTACCACAAGAAATGATGGCATTGTGGTGTCATTGCATAGCACATATGCCACTGAGTACTTACCAAAGGGATGTGTGTGTCAATGTTTCTGGAACATTCCCACATATACTGACTGAAACATGATTACAGTCCCATGATTACAGTCCCTGAGAACTATGACGAGAACTATGTAATACACGAGCCAATCTTAGCATGCATGTGTCCTGTAGTATGCGTAAATTGGAACACCTGACCACAAATACCACACATGTGGCTGGGCGATGCAAGTCTGTTAGTTATATCGCACCATCTATAAGACAATGACATGATGCATGTGTAAGATTGTGAGGGCCAGGTATGAGTGACTCTGTCCCAAAACCTTGATGTAGGGGGAATCAAAAGACAATTATTCAATTTACAGGTCAAATCACATACTTTCAAACAACATAGTAAATAACATTAGATTACCTGTGTCAGGATATGTATCCATTCACAACCAGAGTGCCACATACGTTGCAGAAATTTGTCTACAACAGGTAACATCACACTATTGGCAACTTGACAGGAACCTCAGCGTAGGAGCTACACATTGTCACTTATGTTACAAAGTACTGCTGCTCAGGTCACCAGCTTGTCTAAAAATGTCCTGTATAGGCATGCTATCACCTACACAATAGACATGATGGAGAGGAAGCTGTATGTACAACAAGATTTATTAAACAAAATACTTAAGTATATGTACACACTAACTATAATACCTAACAAAACTATAATAACGTACACTAGCTTATCCTACCTTATGACTACAACTATCTTAGCTTAGCCTAACCTATTCTAAACATCAGACTTCACAATTGAACATCAATCCCCACCCCTCCCTAAATTACACCCATTGACAGTGGCTAAGCCTAAACATTTACTGATTCTACATATTGATTAAACAAATATATGTTTTTTTGAATTGCTATGATGCTTTTTTTTATTTTATATATGGAACATTGACCTAATACATCACCTGCCTCACCATCACTTTGATGTGCACCAACCCCACCCCCTAATAATGAAAAACTATGGCCTAAAAAATACCTACGCAAAACTAACTTACCTATACTAACTAACTAATGAAACCCCAAACAATAGCAAATAACAGTTATAATAGGGGAATAGAAAACTGTCACATTTAATGATCTACTAGATAATTTCTTCCTCTGGTTGGCCTGTATGTCCTTCACAATAGTTAATATTTGTTCCATTATATGTTTCAGCTGAGCAATCCAGTACTTTCGGCCAGCTCCGTGTGCAGGTCCAGTATGTAAGGTGGCTCCACATGGTGTTGCCCTGGCTGTGATCCTGCAGGTGGTATAGGAGCCGCGGATCATCCT
The DNA here is from genome assembly GCF_031143425.1 of Pleurodeles waltl. NCBI lineage: Eukaryota > Metazoa > Chordata > Amphibia > Caudata > Salamandridae > Pleurodeles > Pleurodeles waltl. The sequence continues at coordinate 1,066,548,094 of NC_090437.1, forward strand.
GCTCCAGATGGTCCTCCTACATCTATTGTTGCTGGCCTGCCTGCTGGTTGGGTGGTGGAACTCACAATGTAACCTGCATTGCCCCTCCAGTGAGATCGCCCCTCCACCTTCCTGAGCGCTTTTTGCGGACATATAAGCCCTCCATCCTCCTGTACCCCCTACTGACCTGCCTGATGTGACAATAACATTCAATCCTTCCTGCAGATGTACTCTTTTTTGATGGGGTCATTTTGGCAGCTGCAAGGGAAAAAAGACTTGTAAGACTACTGTTTGTCAGGCAAAAGATAAACAGATATGCAGTGAAAACAACTGCAAAGCTCTGACATTGATGTTCACATTTAAATAATAGGTTCCTATAGGCAAGGTATGCACATTTTGGGCCATCTTAAACATTCCTAGAAATGGGACTTGTTCAGGATTTCTCAGCTATCTACTGTGGACCAATAGACAATCACCATCCTTTGTCATCTCCTTATCAGACACAGCATCCATTTGACCATGGTATGATATTCTCATAATGTGGGATTGCTCTTCTTTGACCCTCATTCATGAAACATAGACCCATGCTTTTATTGCATGTACATATTCCATCTGAGCAAAGAGTGCTACCGACATGTAGGCTCACAACAGTTTGTGCCTGCCACGGCAGGGATATTGTCTGACCACTTGCTACATGGAAAAGGACTGTCAAACATATATTATGTGAGATAAATGGGAACACTAGTCACACGTCACACAGAGGAGGGTGACACAGTCCTAATATCAATACAGCTCTGTAACAGGTTCCTTACCCCATAACTGAGGGGAGAATCCATGAGTACTTTTATTCCTAGCACTATATTTAGCATACTTTGTATAGTGGTCAAAAACATATTAATTGCATCTAGCATTACAGCACTTAGCGCCACCATGTCATATATGGCTCTACACATGTCAAAGACCTATTCTACACAGTGATTGTGGGTCAGCACCGACTTATGCTGTACACAGTGAGAAGCGGTTTTATTCACATTAGGGACACTTACAGGTCCATCACTAACAGAGATTTTATGACAAGATAGAATTACGCCCCCCAGAGGTGTCCAAAAAAAAAAAAAAACAATAATAAAACCAAAGAAAATTAAATTGACAGTGGGTGGCCCGTGAGCAGGGCAACCACCTGTGGGGCAATACTTTTTTTAAGAGCTGCATGGTTTCCCTGGGGGGCACTATGGCCCTTGAGGAAACTATACAGCTGTTAAAAAAAAAAATATATATATATATATATATATATATCAAAAACGAAGTTGTCCTCATGTGAAAGCGCACTCGCAACAGGTTATATAAACGGGAAGAAAAAGCAAAGCCAGCAACTCACTGTGAATTCTTTAATTATTATTCCAGGCCTTAAGTTATAAAATCATCTCTGGACACGTGTTTCAAGGTCAATCCTTTCTTCAGCAGAGAAAAATATAAAAGTGTTTTACCCTCGTAGGTGCAGCCAGTGCTGGAGGTGTTCCAGGCATCTCTTTCTTACTGAAAAGACCGGCATGGCTTCAGCTTGTCTAATTACAGGCACCTGATTAGTCTCTTTAAATACTCGTCCGCCCCAGTGGGCCTCTCATGTGAGCAGTGCATGCTGGTTGTGGTGGTCCTGCAATTTTTTCATTTTGCCCCAAGTGGGTTGCTGGAGCCAAACGAAATAATGACCCAAAGTGCAAAACCTTTGTAGGCGAATCCAAAGTAAAATTGTCAGATTTGCTGTGAATAACCCAACCTGATTGCTCTTATGTGACAATCCATTTTTAGTCACACAGACCTGCTTCCATGTGCAGTGGTGCTGCCTTCCCAGCTGGACAGGCCGGTTAATTATCAAAAACGAAGTTGTCCTCATGTGAAAGCGCACTCCCAACAGGTTATATAAATGGGAAGAAAAAGCAAAGCCAGCAACTCACAGTGAATTCTTTAAGCAGTTTCATTATTCCAGGCCTTAAGTTATAAAATCATCTCTGGACACGTGTTTCAAGGTCAATCCTTTCTTCAGCAGAGAAAAATATAAAAGTGTTTCACCCTCGTAGGTGCAGCCAGTGCTGGAGGTGTTCCAGGCATCTCTTTCTTACTGAAAAGACCGGCATGGCTTCAGCTTGTCTAATTACAAGCACCTGATTAGTCTCTTTAAATACTAGTCCGCCCCAGTGGGCCTCTCAAGTGAGCAGTGCATGCTGGTTGTGGTGGTCCTGCAATTTTTTCATTTTGCCCCAAGTGGGTTGCTGGAGCCAAACGAAATAATGACCCAAAGTGCAAAACCTTTGTAGGCGAATCCAAAGTAAAATTGTCAGATTTGCTGTGAATAACCCAACCTGATTGCTCTTATGTGAAAATCCATTTTTAGTCACACAGACCTGCTTCGATGTGCAGTGGTGCTGCCTTCCCGGCTGGACAGGCCGGTTAATTATCAAAAACGAAGTTGTCCTCATGTGAAAGCACACTCCCAACAGGTTATATAAACGGGAAGAAAAAGCAAAGCCAGCAACTCACAGTGAATTCTTTAAGCAGTTTCATTATTCCAGGCCTTAAGTTATAAAATCATCTCTGGGCACGTGTTTCAAGGTCAATCCTTTCTTCAGCAAAGAAAAATATAAAAGTGTTTCACCCTCATAGGTGCAGCCAGTGCTGGAGGTGTTCCAGGCATCTCTTTCTTACTGAAAAGACCGGCATGGCTTCAGCTTGTCTAATTACAGGCACCTGATTAGTCTCTTTAAATACTAGTCCGCCCCAGTGGGCCTCTCAAGTGAGCAGTACATGCTGGTTGTGGTGGTCCTGCAATTTTTTCATTTTGCCCCAAGTGGGTTGCTGGAGCCAAACGAAATAATGACCCAAAGTGCAAAACCTTTGTAGGCGAATCCAAAGTAAAATTGACAGATTTGCTGTGAATAACCCAACCTGATTGCTCTTATGTGACAATCCATTTTTAGTCACACAGACCTGCTTCGATGTGCAGTGGTGCTGCCTTCTCGGTTGGACAGGCCGGTTAATTATCAAAAACGAAGTTGTCCTCATGTGAAAGCGCACTCCCAACAGGTTATATAAACGGGAAGAAAAAGCAAAGCCAGCAACTCACAGTGAATTCTTTAAGCAGTTTCATTATTCCAGGCCTTAAGTTATAAAATCATCTCTGGACACGTGTTTCAAGGTCAATCCTTTCTTCAGCAGAGAAAAATATAAAAGTGTTTCACCCTCGTAGGTGCAGCCAGTGCTGGAGGTGTTCCAGGCATCTCTTTCTTACTGAAAAGACCGGCATGGCTTCAGCTTGTCTAATTACAGGCACCTGATTAGTCTCTTTAAATACTAGTCCGCCCCAGTGGGCCTCCCAAGTGAGCAGTGCATGCTGGTTGTGGTGGTCCTGCAATTTTTTCATTTTGCCCCAAGTGGGTTGCTGGAGCCAAACTAAATAATGACCCAAAGTGCAAAACCTTTGTAGGCGAATCCAAAGTAAAATTGTCAGATTTGCTGTGAATAACCCAACCTGATTGCTCTTATGTGACAATCCATTTTTAGTCACACAGACCTGCTTCGATGTGCAGTGGTGCTGCCTTCACGGCTGGACAGGCCGGTTAATTATCAAAAACGAAGTTGTCCTCATGTGAAAGCGCACTCCCAACAGGTTATATAAACGGGAAGAAAAAGCAAAGCCAGCAACTCACAGTGAATTCTTTAAGCAGTTTCATTATTCCAGGCCTTAAGTTATAAAATCATTTCTGGGCACGTGTTTCAAGGTCAATCCTTTCTTCAGCAGAGAAAAATATAAAAGTGTTTCACCCTGTGTTGCTAATCTCAGCTTCTGTACCCTCCGTGGAGCTCCCCTCTCCCTCCGTCCCACTGGTGGCTTCAGACTCCGTTGTCTCGCCCTCCAGGGCCATGTGGAATGCAGCTCCCTCCTGCTCCGGTGCCACTGCTCCTCCACCTGATGATGCTAATGCACACAAGAACAGGGAGACCACAAAAAGGGGGGGAAGACAGAAGAAAGACATGTTCAGTGCATGCAATGCCGCTACCGTTGGCGGACACTACAGACACAGAAGCCCCCTGTACTAAGCCGTGCACTTTGAGTTCCCTAATTAATCACAGGGACATGGATTACAAGGCCTATGTCCGATTGCTGCACACATGGAAGTCACAGGAGCCTGACTAGGTGTAGCTGGCTCTGAACACGGGTGGGGTGGGGTGCCACATGGCCTGCCTTACGAAGGGACCTTGCCTATTAAACGCGCCCTGGCCTAGGGTCCAGACTTCCTTGGCGATGGCACGCTAAATATCCTTTTTCTGGTGGGTGCTGACCTACAGGAATAGTATAGGAGAAAAGGAGAAGATATAACCGTCCGCACCATCACAGTCATTTGCCCGCATCCCTACCCTTGCCATGACGCACATGCACTCACCATCGTTTCATGCACGCCTCATTCTCCCCCCCTATCTTCCATCCACACCACTCTGCACAGGCATTACCCATACAGCATGCTCACAGTGTACTTACCTGTTTGTCTGGAGGACCGTAGAGTAGCATGTACTGGGGGAGGACACCATCCACTAGTTTCTCCAACTCCTCCATTCTGAAGGCATGGCCCTTTCCACAGACACTTGAGCCATTGTCTCTTCCAGACCGAGGTCACAACAGCACTAGCAGTGTAGGTCCTCACCTGTCAAAGATCAGGTATCAAGTGAGTGAACAGAGAGAAAGTGGCGGTCACATCCGCGGCGGTGCGTACCGCCACCGCCGGCGTGCATCGTCATTGGCTCCTGGGACCCATATGGTCCAATGTTAACTAATGGAGGTTTGCACCGCGGTCTTCGAACGCCTACTGCGTCGGTGTACAACGCCAGCACAGTTACCTCATATCCCCTTGTCCCACATTACAGGTCAGGCAGCGGCCATTTCAGGGGTCCACATGGCATTAATTTTAAATGTGTCACACATATCTAGGCCTTGCATACACACTAAGACAGGCACATAGCGGATTAAAGAAATTGTGGAATAAAGTTGTGTTTTCGTACCTCAGTGTTGGCTGACTCTCTGCTCGCTGTTCTCCTCCATAGAGCACGTCCGCTGGGGCAGGTAAGGAGATGGTGGCATCCTCCGGTGTACAGTCAGCTGGTGGACCTGTCGACAATGGAGGAGCGACATGTAAGTGTCACATACAGACTGGACCGTGCCACAATCCAGGAACTGTGTGCCCAGTTGAAACCAGACCTGATGTCAGCTATCCGCCATCCCACAGGAATCCCCCCTCTAGTGAAGGTGCTGTCAGTACTCCATTTCCTGGCAAGTGGGTCTTTTCAAACAACAGTGGCCATAGCATCAGGGATGTACTAGCCTATGTTCTCTAATGTGTTGTCCAGAGTGTTGTCTGCCCTGCTGAAACACATACGCAGCTACATCGTTTTCCCTCAGGTGGAGGATTTGCCTACAGTGAAAGGTCATAGGTGCCATTGATGGGACACATGTGGCCTTGGTCCTCCCCTGCAGGAGTGAACAGGTGTACAGAAACCGGAAGAGTTACCATTCGATGAATGTGCAGATGGTGTGTTTGGCCGACCAGTACATCTCCCATGTGAATGCCTGGCTCAGTGCATGACGCTTACATTCTGAGGAATAGCAGCATCCCTTATGTGATGGAGCAACTCAAGAGGCACCATGTGTGGCTATTAGGTGAGGAGATGGACCCTATACATCTGTTGTGGCTTATGCCAGTGTGCGGGGAACCGACTGTCCCGAGGTCCCAGATGGGCCGGGCTGTTCATCTAGATCCAGTTGGACAGAGCTGCTGTCATCACTGTGGGCCTCTTCTGTGAGTGGAGTGGACATGTCTGGAACCTCCTGTCCAGTGACGTTGGGTAGGGGTCCTGCAGGGGTTTAAAGGCATGATTATTGCATTTGTGTGTGCCATGATGTGCAATGGGTGGGTGACCCTGTACCCCAGTGCTTGCATTCTTGTGTAGGACTTTGTGTGCTAAATGTTTAGGGGTGTGTGTGGGTATGAGCAGTGGCCATGCATTGGTGATGGGTGTCCATACTTTGTTGTTGCATGCAGGGCTTGGTGTTGGGATGTGTGGTTTGTGATAGTGAGACATATGTGAGGAGTTGGAGTGATGGGGGTGAGGGCGAGGGTGGGGGTATGTGATGGCATGCAGGTAGGGTGGGGGATGAAGTAGTCAACGATTTGCTTTACCAGATTCCATTCCTCCAGCTACTCCTGAAAGGACCTCAGGATGCAGTATAGCCAAGACCTGCTCCTCCCATGTTGTTAGTTCTGGGGGAGGAGGTGGGGGTCCGCCGCCAGTACTCTGAACTGTAATCTGGTGTCTTGAGACCATGGAACATACCTTCCCCCGTAGATCGTTCCACCTCTTCCTGATGTCATCCTGTGTTCTTGAGTGCTGTTTCACTGCTGTCCCACTGCGTTGACCCTGTCCCCGATTCTGCATCATAGCTCCATCTTCCTAGCTATGGTGGTGTTCTGCACCTGTGAACCAAATAGCTGTGGCTCTACCCGGATGATTTCCTCCACCATGACCCTGAGCTCCTCCTCAGAAAACCTGGGGTGTCTTTGCGGTGCCATGGGGTGGTGTGGATGATGTGTGGGGTGGTGTGTGTAGTGATGTGTGGGGTGATGTTTAGGGGTGTGTGGTGTTTTGTGCGTGGATGTTGTGTGAGTGATGGTGTTGAGTGCCTGTGGAAACTAGTTTGTAGATGATGGTGTCTCTCTCTGGCCTTCTATCTCAATTGTGGTCGTAAGGGTTTGTGGGTAATGTGGGTCTGTGTTTTATATTGTATTGGGTGTTTGGGAGTGGTGTGTGTATGTGTATCAGGTGTGTGTATTTAGAATAGTCCAATGTGGTATTGTTTTGTGAATGAGTGTGTATTTTGAGTGCGGTGGTGTGTATCGCCAATGGAATACAGCGGTTGAAGGTCCGCCGCGTGCATTCATGGGTCGTGATAGTGTGGGCGTATTCCTGTTGGCGTGACGGTGTCGGTTTTGTTATCGCCAGTTTATCACTGACCTTTGGTGTGGCGGACTTGTGTGGGTGTCTAAATTTTGGCGGATTCCGAGATGTGGGTCGTAATAGCTGTGGTGGAATTCCGCAGCCGCGGCGGTGTGCTGGCGGTCTGCTGCACCGCAGTAAGCGGCATTTACCACCAATGTTGTAATGAGGGCCTATATGTCTTCCCACTGCTCCTGTTCGCCCAATGACTTTGGAATCTGCGACAATGACAATGACAGCAACCGTAAGTACACACTCATACCTACCATTGTTGATTACTGACAATTTTCATACACACTCAACTTGCATTCGGGAAAGAGGTGCGAGGGCAGCTCTCACATTTAACTGCATACTTACACACACACTCACAGACATGCACACAAACTCGCATATACACAACAAACACGCCACAGCTGCCACACACACACACACGTGCACACACAAACGTCACAAACACACACAGGTATGTACGAAAACACAGCACAGGACACACTACCACACAACACCACAAAATGTCACAAAAACAACACATCCTCACCATCTACAATCACTTGGCAGGGACACACAGGGGACACTACCCAGGGACACATCACACAGACTTCACAACTTAACACCAACACTCAAACAGACCTACAAATAACTCTGGCCCTCATTATGACATTGGCGGTAAGTGCCGCTTCCCGCCATGCTGACTTCCACTAACATACGCAACCACGGCGGTATACTGCTACGCGTATTATCACCCACACATAGAAATCTGCTACTGTACAGACACACACACAAGTCCGCCACACCAAAGGCCAGTGATAAAATGGTGGTACCAAAAACCATACCATTACGCCAGCAGAAACATGCCCACAGCATTCTGACCCATGAGTCACTGCGGCGGACATGCAACTGCTGTAAACCATTGGCAGTAGAGACCGCCGCGCTCAAAATACACACACACATACAAAGCAACACCACATCGGACAATTCAAACTACACACACCTGACACACATACACACACCACACCCACACCAATATAAAACACACACCCACATTACCCACAACGCTTTACCACTACAAACAATTTACAACAGAGAGAGAGACACACCAGGAGCACCCACAGAAACAGAGCCACAGAACACCATCACCCATACACCATCCACGCACCTCACAGCACACACCCCAACACATCACCCCACAAACCCTTACACACACCACTCACACTACACCCATGGCACTACAAAGACACCCCAGATTCTCTGAGGAGGAGCTAAGGGTCATGGTAGAGGAAATAATCTGGGAAGAGCCACAGCTATTCGGATCACAGGTGCAGCCATGGGACAGCACCCCAGAACAAGGGATGACATCAGGAAGAGGTGGAACGACCTACAGGGCAAGGTGCATTCTGTGGTTGCATGACACCTGACACCAGATAGCAGTACAGAGGACTGGCAGTGGGCCCCCACCTCTTCTCCCACAACTAACAACATGGGTGGAGCAAGTCTTGGCAATCATGCATCCTGAAGGCCTTGCAGGAGGAGCAGGTAAGTCAAATCTCTATTAATATCCCCCCCCACCTGCATGCCATCACATATCCCCACCCCTACCATCACCCCACCACCTCATATACACTCTATCAGCACAACCCACGCCTTCATCACTGCATGCAACAACAATGCATGGACACAAATCACAGCCCTGCAAGGACACCCATCACCACATCATGCACACTAGTGACAATCACTTAGCCAACCAAATATCACAAATCCCCCACCCCTACCATCACCCAATCACCCCACCACCTCATATACACTCTACCAGCACAACCCACCCCTCCTCACTGCATGCAACAACAATGCATGGACACAAATCACAGCCCTGCAAGGACACCCATCACCACATCATGCACACTAGTGACAACTCACATAAGCCAAAGCTGCCTTGATAATAACAACCATAGAGGGAAACATACCCATGCACAAGATGTCACACGCAGTATCAATAACACTGCTTTTACATACCCACAGGACCCCAACACAACGTCACCGGAGAGAAGGTAAGGTGCCAGCAACATCCAGTCCTCCCTCCTCCAAAGAGGCCCACAGTGATGACAGCAGCTCTGCAAGCCTGGATATGGATTACCAACCTGGCCCATCAGGGACCTCTGGAGAGTCGGTTACCCAGGCACAGTTCCTTCCCACCAAGAGCCTCCCCCTCAGGAAACACCAGCACAGCACCCACCCAGCGGGCCCAAACCACTGTCTCCAAGACATGTCAATCAGCAGTGTGTCCACCACTCCAGGGACCCCAGGCAACCCCACAAACCCAGGACTATCAGGGACCTGGTGTCAGTGGGCACACGGGTCAGAGGACAGAGGCACAGGACAACAGGGAAGCTGGGAAGACTGCTGTGCGACAGGGGGAGGACAGGCCCAGGGAACCGGCTCTCCACAAAGCACTCACCAACATCCTGGGAGCATACCACCATTCCCAGGAGACCATGGGCCAGATACTGGCCAAGTTGCAGAAGACCCAGCGGCTGCAGGAGGGACAGTACCTGGGGATCAGGGAGGACCTAAAGGACATCCACGACACCCTGGTCACGATCACCAGACATGGCCAACACCATGAGGGAGGCAGTGGCACACCAACAGGCCCCTGACACTAGCCACACCGATTAACAACCTTCCACCTCCACTCCCTCTAGTGGACAGGAGGCCCTGCCACAGGAACAACAGGCCACCAGCACCCCACCCCCTCAGAAGTAGAACCACACCTCAAACGGTCCCTGTGATCCAGGCAGAAGCCAGAGAACATTGCCAAGACCACCACCAGGAAATAAGACTCTCCTGATTGTCACCCTTGCCTCCCACTCTGTCACCCTGTCCACCTTGAACTGCCATTGCTCCACTTCCTATGCCCCCGTGGACAATGTACCTGTGATACCAATAGACTGGACCCTATCCAGGACTTTCCTCCACCATCACCCAAGCCCATTGCTCATCCCCATTTACTTCTCAGCACTGAAATAAACACTTTTGGAAAAACAAGTATGGAGTATGTCAAATGATTTAAGGATAGAGTTGATTAACAATCAGTAGACATTGCAAACAGACTGTACAGTGATGTATACATAGTTATAACCTGTAATGTGCTACAGTCAATACACCAGGAGCCACAGGAGGGCACACATATCTGCAAATAGACATGTTAAAGGGTACAATACGTGGGCTTTGTAGTGGCAACAGCAGCTAGCCAGAGAAAATTCACTTCACAAACAGCAATGGAAGGTGAGGTTACAGTGCCTTACCTGTGTGTCACTGGAAGTACTGTTGAATTATAGTTGTTCTGTAATCCACATCCTCTTCCTCTGCCTCCTCTTCGTCACTGTCCACAGGCTCCACCACAGCAAAACACCCATCTCCAGCCTCATCCTCCTGCAGAAAAGGCACCTGGCGTCTCAAGGCCAGGTTGTGCAACATGCAACATGCAACGATGACCTGGCAGACCTTCTTGGGTAAGTAGCACAGGGATCCTCCTTGTTCGCTCATGTGCCTCATTGTAACGTTCCTCTGCCCTTGTCCTGGCATTCCTCAATGGGGTCAGTATCCATGAGAGGTTGGGGTAACCAGAGCCACCTGTAAATATCGAGGGATACCTGTTAACCAGACACTAACCCCTAGGGCCAAACCCAAACCCATATACCAACAGACACTGGGTGGGGACCATGGGCTCATCTATTAGCCACACCCTGTGCCTCTGGAGTTGAGCCATCACATATGGGATGCTGCTATTCGTCAGGATAAAGGCATCATGCACGGACCCAGGATACTTTGCATTCACATGGGAGATGTACTGGACCGCCAGGCACACTATCTGCACATTCATAGAGTGAAAGCTCTTTCGATTTCTGAACACCTGTAAATTACTCTGGGGGGGACACAAAGTCAATATGTGTACCATCAATAGCATCAATGATGTTGGGGATATGTTACATTGCATAGAAGTCGGCCTTTACTATGGCCAAATCCTTAACCTGGGGAAATACGATGTAGCTGTGCATGTGTTTAATCAGGTCAGCCAACACTCTGGTCAGCAGGTTTGAGAACATTGGCTGTGATATCCTTGCTGCCATGGCCACTGTCGCTTGGAAGGAGCCACTTGCCAAGAAATGGAGCACTGATAGGACTTGTACAAGAGGGGGGATCTCAGTGGAGTGACGGATAGCTGAGATCCGGTCTGGCTCCAATTGGACACACAGCTCTTGGACTGTGGCCCTATCAAGTCTGTAGGTTAAGATAATGTGCCTGTCCTCCATTGTTGCCAGGTCCACCAGGGGTCTGTACACAGGGGTATGTCTCCATCTCCTATTCATCCTCAGTGGTTGAACTCTAGGGTGAAAAACTGTGAGCAGATGGTCATATTCAAAGATACCTTCAGAGTAAAATGCCTTGCATTTTGTGACAGAAACAGTATGTGAACGTGTAGTTCCATTAATGTGCCTATGTCTGCTGTGACACAGTTAGGTGCCATGGCCTGTTCCCCCCTGAAATGACGGCCACCTGACCTGTGTGGAGGGCCAAGTGGAAATTAGGTAATTCCGCTGACGTTGTGCACCGCTGTGGGAGGCGGTCGATGACCACCGTGCAACACCTCATTGGTTCTCATTGGGCCCCATGGGTTCCAGTAGCCTATGGTGATGTACGCAAGCAGTGACGGTATGCACAACCGCTGACGTGACCGCCATTTTCTATCTCTTCACTCACTTGCTACCTGACCTTCAACAGGAGAGGACCGACACTGCAACTGCTGCTGTGACCTGTGTCTGGAAGTGACCATGGCTCGAGTGTCTGGGGAAAAGGCCCTGGCCTTCACTTCGGAGGAGTTGGAGAGACTGGTGGATGGGGTCCTACCCCAGTACTGTTTACTTTATTGTCCTCCAGACCAACAGGTGAGTACACTGTGAGCACAATGCATGGGGCATGAATGCATAGAGTGCTGTGTGTTTAAGCGTTGTGTAAGGGGGTGGCTGAGGGTTCCTGGGCAGAGTGATGTGTGTATGGTGGACAATGTCTGTGTGTAAGGGGATGGGAGGGATATGGTGGGCCATGAGTGTAGCAGGCCGGACGGTATGACTAATACCGCTTTCTATGTATCTTTTTCTGCAGGTCAGAGCCCATCAGAAAAAAGGTATTTGCCGTGCCATCGCCAAGGACGTGCGGACCCTGGGGGTCTTTGACAGGCGGAGCACCCACTGTCGCATAGGTGGGAGGACCTGCGCTGCTGGGCAAGGAATACGGCGGAGGCCCAGCTGGGCATGGCCTCCCAACAAGGAAAGGGTGCCCATCTTACCCTGACCCCCTTGATGTTCTGCATCCTGGCGGTTGCCTATCCAGAGTTGGAGGGGTGCTTGAAGGCATCAAAGCAGCAACCATGGGGGTGAGTACAGTTACAGAATCAGAAAATTGCACCTGTTGAGGTGTCATCTGGGTGGGGGATGTGGGTCTGTGGGTGCCCCTAGGCCAGAACGAACATGGCAGGGTAGGTTCCATGATGGGCAGGATCTGATGCACTCCAACCCCAAATATGCTAGTGGGCATCTACTCCTGGGCAGTGTCCTGTGGGTTTCAGGTGTGCTGACATTGGCTTTAGGCATTGTGCCCCATGTCCTGGTGACTAGCATTGTAACTGGTAGTGTATGGCCCTGTGCATAGGGCTGTTCCCTGTGTGTTGTGTACGCTAACGGTGGTGTTGTTGCTGGCATTGACCAAGTGTATCCTCTGTCTCTCCCCCACATTTTGTCACCCTGTCCTTGTGTGCATTAGCATCATTTGGCAGAGGAGCAGAGGCACTTGCGACGGAGGGAGCTGCCTCCCACAAATGGCCCATGAGGCCGAATCCACAGACGGTGAGGGCACCAGTGGGATGGAGGGTGAGGGGAGCACCACAGCGGAGTCTGGAGGGGAAAGTTCAGACAGTGACACCTCCTCCGATGGCAACTCCCTGGTGGTGGCGGACACCTCTGTGGCCACCCCAACTACAGGTACAGCCGCCAACGCCCGTACCAGCACTGACCTCCCAGCAGCCCCTCAGCGTGTTTCCCGTGCCCGCTCACCCAAAAGGGTGGGCATCACCTTCGCCCCAGACACCTCAGGCCCTGCCCCAGTCAGCCCAGCTGCCCTCAGTGAGGAGCCTATTGACCTCCTGCGAGCCATCTCTGTTGGGCAGTCAACCATTGTGAATGCCATCCAGGGTCTGCCAGATGCAAACAAATGCATTCCTGGATGGCATTCATTCTGGCATGGCAGCCCAACAGAGATCATTCCAGGCACTGGCCAACTCCCTGATGGCAGCCATTGTACCTGTCACTAGCCTCCCCCCTGTAGGAAAGTACCATCTTGCCTGGCATGTTACCCCAATTTTTTATGTATATATGTTTGTTTTAGCCTGTATCACTGGGATACTGCTAGCCAGGACCCCAATGCTCATAAAGTGTGCCCTGTATGTGGTCCCTGTGTGGTGCCTAACTGGATCAGTGAGGCTCTGCTAATCAGAAACTCAGTGTTTATGCTCTCTCTGCTTTTAACATTTTCACTGCTGGCTAGTGACATATTTTACCAATTCTGATTGGCACACTGGAACACCTTTATAATTCCCTAGTATATGGTACCTAGGTACCCAGGGTATTGGGGTTCCAGGAGATCCCTATGGGCCTCAGCATTTCTTTTACCACCCATAGGGAGCTCAGACAATTCTTACACAGGACTGTCAACGCAGCCTGAGTGAAATAACGTCCACATTATTTCACAGCCATTTTACACTGCACTTAAGTAACTTATAAGTCACCTATATGTCTAACCCTCACTTAGTGAAGGTTGCAAAGTTACTAAGGGGGTCATTCTGACCCTGGCGGTCCATGACCGCCAGGGCCGGGGACCGCGGAAGCACCGCAAACAGGTTGGCGGTGCTTCCAGGGCTATTCTGACCGCGGCGGTAAAGGGGGATTCCGACCCCCTTCCCGCCACCCTGTTAATGGCGGTTCTTGGCATGGGCAGTGCAGGGGCCCCCTAACAGGGCCCCATAAAGATTTTCACTGTCTGCTTTGCAGACAGTGAAAATCGCGATGGGTGCCACTGCACCCGTCGCACCCCTGCAACACCGCCGGCTCCATTCGGAGCCGGCCTCTGTGTTGCAGGGCCTTTCCCGCTGGGCCGGCGGGCGCTCCTTTGGCGGGAGCCCGCCGGCCCAGCGGGAAAGCCAGAATGTCCGCCGCAGTCTTTTGACCGTGGAGCGGCCAAATGGCGGTAACCGCATGGCGGGCGGCGTCCGCCTCCCGCCGCGGTCAGAATGCCCACCTAAGTGTTCAGGGCTATTTCCCCGGACTTTGTGAGTGTAGGGACACCATTACACACATGAACTACATATTAGTCAATACCTATGTTTAGCTTCACAATGGTAACTCAGAACATGGCCATGTAACATGTCTAGGATCATGGAACTGTCACCCCAATACCATTCTGGTATGGACAATTCCATGCATCCCCCGGGCTCCAATATAGACCCCGGGTACTGCCAAACTAGGTCTCTTGGGTTTTCTCTGCAGCTACCGCTGCTGCCAACCCTCAGACAGGTTTCTGCCCCCCTGGGGCCTGGGCAACCCAGTCCCAGGAAGGCAGAACAAAGGATTTCCTCTGAGAGAAGGTGTTACACCCTCTCCCTTTGGAAATGGGTGTTAAGGGCCTGAGAGGAGTCGCCTCTCCTGGCCTCTGGAAATGCTTTGAAGGGCACAGATGGTCCCCTCCTTGGATAAACCAGTCTGCACCAGTTCAGGGATCCCCCAGCCCCTGCTCTGGCATGAAACTGGACAAAGGAAACAGGAGTGACCACTCCCCTGTCCATCACCACCCCAGGGGTGGTGCCCAGAGCTCCTCCAATGTGTCCCAGACCTCTGCCATCTTGAATGCAGAGGTGTGAGGGCACAATGGAGACCTCTGAGTGGCCAGTGCCAGCAGGTGACGTCAGAGACCCCTCCCGATAGGCTTTTACCTGGTTAGGTAGCCAATCCTCCTCTGAGGGCTATTTAGGGTCTCTTCTGTGGGTTTCTCTTGAGATAACCAGAGTTCCACTGCAGTTATCTCTTTGACTTCTGCCAAGGATCGACCGCTGACTGCTCCAGGATGCCTGCAAAACCTCAACAAAGTAGCAGCATTGTAGGGCCTCATCCTGCTGGCTTTCTCAACTGTTTCCTGGTGGTGCATGCTCTGAGGGCTGTCTGCCTTCACCCTGCACTGGAAGCCAAGAACAAATCTCCTGTGGGTCAACGGAATCTTCCACCTGTTAACGCAGGCACCAAACTTTGGCATCACTGGTCCTCTGGGTCCCCTCTTATCTTGCCGAGCGTGGTCCCTGGAACACAGGAACTGGATCCAAGTAACCTGACAGATCATTGGTCCTTCTGTCCAAATTTGTTGGAGGTAAGTCCTTGCCTCCCCACACCAGACAGTAATCCTGTGTACTGCGTGATCTGCAGCTGCTAGGGCTTCTGTGCCCTTTTGCAAGGCTTCCTTTGTGCACAGCGCAGCCCAGGTCCCCAGCACTCCGTCCTGCATTGCCCACCTCGCTGAGTTGGACTCCGACTTCGTGGGACCCTCTTTTGTTGTGCTGAGACGACCGCCGTGCTCAGATCTTCTGAATGCCTGTTTAAGTGCTTCTGCGGACGCTGCCAGCTTCTGCATGGGCTCACTCTGTTGCTGAGCGCCCCCTCTGTCTCCTCCTCCAAGGGGAGACCTCCTTCCTGGGCCCTGGCAGCATCCAAAACCTTTAACCACGACTCTTGCAGCTAGCAAGGCTTGTTTGCGGTCTTTCTGCATCCTCCAGCACACTGTGTGACATCTTCTGACCAAAGGAGAAGTTCCTCACACCTTCCGTTGTTGCAGAATCTTCGGCTTATTCACCCGGAGGCAGCCCTTTGGCACCTTCATCCGAAGGTTAGTGGGCTCCTGCCCCCCAGGACACTTGCGTGACTCTTGGACTTGGTCCCCTTCCTTTGCAGGTCCTCAGGTCCAGGAATCCGTCTTCAGTGCTTTGCAGTCAGTTGTTGTCTTTGTAGAATCCCCTATCTCGACTTTACTCCTACTTTTCAGGGTCTTGGGGTTGGATATCTTGGACACCCTTTGTGTTTTCTTACACTCCCAGCGACCCTCTACACGCTACCTTAGGCCTGGGGTCCATTCTGTCAAAGCCCAGCTCACCTGAGTCCTTGTTCAGTTCTGATGGAGGTTGAAGACAATCCGACCCCACCCTGAAACTGCTTGTTCCAGCACACTAGTTTTTAAAACAGTGCACTAAGAACAGAAGCTCAAGGGAAGGGGGGAAGTGGATAAAATAAAATAAAGAGACAACACCGTTCTTGCGTTTCCACTGTTGAAGTGCTGCACAAATCTGCGGCCCTCTCTGACTTCTGTAGAAACTAGTGCCTAATGAAACATAAACAAAGAACAGATAAGTACAACCTATTCCTAACTGGGTTCCTGACTATCCCTTTATTTATTAAAAAATGTCTTCTAAAAGTACCTCTTGGATCCTGGTCTCTAGTTTCCAGGTTTGGAATGTGTTACTGCTCTGGGATGTGCTTTCTATTACTCTAAAGCTTCTAAAACATTAAACAAATACCGTTATCAGAATTACCAATATCAAACATTCATCTTAATATAACTAAAGCCTAAATTCCCAATAGCAGACTCACTTTTCCCATATTTCCAGAATCTTTTATAAAACAAATACTGTACTTTTACGTCAAAATACAGCATGTAATTTGTGCAAGTCCTTGATTTACTGTTTGCCTCACAAAGTTCCGCAAAGTATTCTTGTAACAAAGAGTTTGAATCACAAAGTTCGTGGAAGGTATCTTGTTTCAAATTGTCTATACACGAATCCAGAAATTGTTGTCAAAGTTCTTTCTGGTAATAAAACTTTTGCACTTACTTGTTGCTGGCAAGAGATACTGATGAGTCTAACCTTGTCTTCTTTCTCTTTTGCAGGTTGCTTGTAGGAGAGAGGCTGAGGCAAGGAGGAACCGGAAACCGGAAGAAGGAAGAGCCAGCAGCTGCGCCCATTGAAACCAATGAAAGTCTGTAGAGAGCAGGAGTGCCAGCGCCGAGGGATCTGTCCTCAGGTAAGCGGGAGGTAGACGAGCACAAGCACTGGGTGAGGCTTGGGGGCTGCCTTTTATAGACAGGGCTAGGTGTGGTCCTCACATGCTGCACATGTTCTTGAAAGGTGTGCAGAGCTGGGTGTGGTTTGAAGAGCTGGGTGTGGTCCTCACATGCTGCACATGTTCTTGAAAGGTGTGCAGAGTTTCAGTTATTATGCAAATGAGTTAAATTAACACATGGCCTAGAGCGGAGTGTTTTAAAGAAGCCTTGGTAAAAGCAAGGCCCAATGTGTAAACAAAACAGCACATTAAACAACATACACAGAAGCCTGGGGGGGGGGGGGGAAGGTGAGATAACAAGAAAGGCTTTCAATAGTAAGTTTAAAAGGGAGCTATTACAGAACCCACTAGTGCAGTGAGAGGGGACATGCTCTTTGCTGTGCACAAACCCTAACACATTCATGGTTCGCATTCCACTTTTGGAGTGTATGGTTTGTGTTGCCCCTAGGCCTATTGTCTCCTATTGCATTCTATTGTGTTCTACAGTGTTTGCACTACTTTTCCTGCTGTTTACTTACCTGATTTTGGTTTGTGTGTATATTTTGTGTATTTTACTTACCTCTTAAGGAAGTATATCCTCTGAGATACTTTTGGCATATTGTCACTAAAATAAATTACCTTTATTTTTAGTAACTCTGAGTATTGTGTTTCTTATGATATAGTGCTAAGTGATACAATTGGTATAGTAGGAACGTTGCATGTCTCCTAGTTCAGCCTAAGCTGCTCTGCTATAGGTACCTCTATCAGCCTAAGCTGCTAGAACACTACTAATCCACTAATAGGGATAACTGGACCTGGCACAAGGTGTAAGTACCACAAGGTACCCATTATAAGCCACGCCAGCCTCCTACACTCCTAACCCCCTTCCTGCCAGGATGGCCCATCAAGTTGCATTCAAGCTCCCATTTTGTGTGGCTGTCTAGGGGGCATACACAAAGTCCAGCAGTCACACACCCCAGACAAGTGTTCTGAGAAAGACAGCAGCCACCAAATGGCTAAAGTAATACAATGTCAACTTTCTAAAAGTGATATTTTCATTAAATCTGACTTCATCATAAGTTGTGATTTTAAATTATGATTCCAAAGACACCAAACTCAAAATAATCAATATAATTTTCAATTACATCACCGCAAGACCAAGAATGCCCAAGATATACCAAGGGTGGACATTGTTATGCTTTTACCACCATTGCTCCATGAACCATTTCATTTGTGCCAATGAAAAATCCCTTATGAAGAGGGAGGGGTGATACTTTTGGTGGTCCATAGCACCAGCCCCACCTTTGCTGATCTATACTATTCACTATGAATGGACTGAAAATCAGGCACAAATATAAAAATGTGCACACATGCATGCACTCATAGATGAATATGCTTGAGGCACTTACTTGTTTCAGCTGTGGATGCATACTCTGCTCTCCTCAGCCTCTTGCTGTTCCTGCACCTCACTTACACATTTTCACCATGGCTCCTATAGAGCTAATAGTTGTTAAATCCACGCTGGCTACTGCTCTAGTTGCGCTGGTACTCTACTTTTCTTGCCCATTGTTCACAATCATAGTTTGACTGATAGAGAAGTGCCAACAACATAACATTGGTACATTGGGAGTGGAGACAGAAGATGGTATGGATGACCAAAATTGTGACTCAGTGTTTTTAAATGTTATCCTGAGACCCTGGCTGGCATTGTAAGGGGCTTGAAATGGACAATGCTGTCTTCTTTGATAAGCAGATATCCTGTGAATAAAGTTGTCTTCACCTCTGAGAGCGAATTATAGGGTACTGGTGTGCTACTTGGAGCTACTGAGCTACTCGTTGGAGATCCCTGCTGTATACATTTCATAGGTTGAGATCTGAGCTAAAGATATTCATTTATAGGAGAAAACAATTAAGTCACCCTGAAGATTGATGTCTTGCTTGGCTTCAAAGGTAATGAGAGAAATAGTGTATACTGCCAAGGATGGGGCATATCTGTTGGGTTAGGGAGAACAAAGTGGAGTGAAGGGTTTTCTTGGATCCCAGGAAGACCCATGTATCAGTGAAGTGAGAAGGGTGACCAAGGGAGCAAACTATTTCAAATACACATTTTTTGAAGTTTTAATATTTAAATCTTGGTAACGCTTAAATGATCATCATTGCAATGCTAAAAACTGTGTGCTTATGGTCCTCTGTGTGCCTATGCTCCTCAGATGGTTAGCGGGGTTCAGAAAGGATCTCAAAGTAGAGTTTTTGATATTTGGTAGCTGGATATCATCCAGCAAATCAAAATATCAGAGTGATTGGTTATTTTGGTGCTAGCTGCAAACCTAGTGATGCGCTGACAATATCTGTCAATTTGTGCATTCTCAATGCTAAAATCTGGATTGCAACCCACTTCAGAATATATTGGGTATGATAGTGTTGGTGAAAGGGAGAACAGTGTTTACCACTCTGGAAATGTCTTTGATGTGTCACCAAATCAAAAATGTAAAAGACATCAAGGTATCTTACATCACAGTGGTCCAATCTGCTCAGGCACATCTCCACAATTTTGCAGAAGAATGGGTGCTCAGGCATAGTATACAGAGGCACAACTTCAGAATGTCACAGAGGCGCATTGGGCTTGTGCACAAATGTATTATGTTGCAGTAGCATGGTATATGTGGGCACAAATTCACAATGCTACATTGATGATGGATGTTCACGGGAGAGAATGTGCTCTTCTCCCTTGTGCATGCAGATCTCTCTCCTTGATATCCTACGAGGGTGGCTACTCGAGCGCCAGGGCCAGCTGATTCTGGATCACCCTCAACAAATCCACCTCCTCCATGTTTGGCAAACTCCTTCCATCTCGCAACAGGCACATTGTCCTCTGCCTGGGAAAGAGCTATGAATTACTTGATTCCATCTGACCCTTAAATTTCTGTGTCTGTAAAGAATCTCTTTAGTCAGGGAAGCTGGCGTTTTGTTGATCTTGAAGACTAAAAAGCTTCACCTACAAATTTGAAACTTTTTTTTTGCTGAGTAGAAAAGAGTTCAAGATAAATTGAACAGAGATCAGTTAATCTGCAAGAAAGAAAATTATTAAAACAAAAGTTACCAGACTTTCAGCTGCAGTCCTGATTGGAAGATGGGATTGCCTTTTCATTACTTCAACCTGTCACGTGAAGTGAAGGGAAGGGAAGGGAAGGGAAAAAGGCAAAACATGCTGGGGAGAACCAGCAGAGAGGGCCGGGTCCAACACCAGGCCAGCATTGTATTGGGCAGCTTAGAGAAAGCAACAATGGAGAAACAGGTCAGGCTTGGAGCTTTCCATTTCAGAGAAAGGTCCCCACAAAATCTGGAAATCCCAGTCCTTCCATATAGAAAATGGGACAAAGTAAAGCACCAACATTTTAGACTCTTTGGCATTGTATAAATGGGTCTTTGGAATAGCTACCTCCCTATCTGACCCATTAACAGTTCCTGCTAGGCTGGCAGGTGGAAACCTCGGTTTCCGCCTGCCGACCTAGCGGGAAACAGGCTACAGCATTGTCTCTGGCTCTTAATCAAGCCGGCGGAAATGCTGTAGCCAGCAGGGTGCACCAGCTCCATCAAAATGTTCACTGTCTGCAAAACAGTCAGTGAACATTGCAAAGGTGTTGGGCGGGGGGCCCTGCACTGCCCATGTAATGTGTTACCACCATGAAAAGGTTGGCGGAGAACAAGGTTGTAATCTGCAGAACAGTGCTGTCTGCAGTGCTGCCCTGGTGGATTAGGATTTCCGTCACTGCCAGACCACCAGGATCCAAGATCCTGGTGGAGCAGGCATTTCCCTGGTGGTCGGACTGCCAAACACCAACCATTCAATGTTTACTAGGAGCCTGGTTGATTCTGTGGCTAAGAAGTCCCCCAATCTTTTGACTTTATTTCGCCTGCACTCTTCACCATCTTGAAGACATGTGAGTTGCAATGTGTATTAGGACTCTCCAAAATATAAAACTTCTCCACAAAGAGTAAAACAATTCCCAGTGCAGTGGCGGTGAAATGTCGTAAAGATAAATATGGGCAATGTAGCACCTTTGGTATAGATCAACAAAGAGGCAGTGTTCTGTCACTTGATTAATAGCCTGTCAGTACCATCCTCCTCCAAAACAATCCCTTAAAATGGTGGGTAACCAATTACATGTAAAAGCTGTTCAATGGCATAAAACTCCAAGACCAGGTGATGTCATGCTTTGAACAATCTGCCAAAATGAACGCCTCCAAAATCCTCAAAGTGCAGGGTCTAAACACAACTCCTTCCTTAAACTCCGAAGCTCCTAAAAGTGATGGTACTGTGAAGTGGATGCAATGTGTTCGATATCCTAAGCATGCATTTAAAATATAGCAGACAATATAAAAATGTCGCACTCTCTGCAACTGACAAAAAATTGTGACGCTAGTCCCCTAACTACCACCATGATGCACCTTATTTTAAATACGACGCACACATGGTGGCGTTAGGGGGAGTGCTAAGGGGCGCAAGAAAAGTGGATTGCCACACAGTGCAGTGCAACTAAATATGCCCCTTACTGTGCACGACATGTGAATCTACAACACTCCAAGCTCTAAACCGTTACTACATCCTCCAATAGAAGTTTCTGCACATCTGATCAGGTGTGTGTTTTTGAGACTGTGGAATTGGTATGATGTCAGCTAGTAGAAAGCAACAACCTTCAACTTTCAAACACCATTCACAGTAATCATTGTAATAAGATATTCATCACATTAGTTTACATTTTGAGAAGGTTTTCTCAAAATGTGCCTGTTGAAAGACTCAGAAAACTGGTAATTTCAGAAATTGATTGATGGAACCCACTAAACCACAATAGTAAATAGTTATTACTATTTACCTTCAGCTGCTGTTCTCTTCTCTGAAATTAAAAGCAATCAATCTTTCTCTATGTACAAGTTACTAAGGAATATTGGACCATATGTACAAATAATGTGTTTGCAATTTCCTGATTGGGAATTTTTGTGATTTGCAATTATGAAATTGCAAACAGGATGTACAAACATATCTTAAACACATTTACTGATTCTGAGTGGATCTCAAATATACCTACCTTATTAATCTTCATGAGGTAGGTGCAATTTTCGACTCATTGGGAATGGCCAAATATCACAGGGATGGTGACCTGCTGGGGTCAGAAGACCATCATGTCTGTGATGGCTCTTTAAATAAAGCATTTTTTTCTTAAATGCAGTTTTCCTTAAAGAAACACGGGATGCATTTCAAAAAGAAAAATGAAAAGCTTTCTTTTCATTTTTTTAAGATTAGACAGCAGTCTATGGGACCACTGCCTGCTCTTAAAAATGTTTTCTCCCACATTCACAAAGTCAAAGCTGTGCCTAGGGGACCCCTTCCTATTTCTGAATAGGTTTCCACCTCCTTCAATGAGTCTGTAAAATGTGAATGTTTTCGGTCACAAAACATTCACGCTTACCACTGCGAGTCACTATTGGGAAGGGATGCCTTTAACACACACCCCTTCCTAATACTGCATCACAAATCCATTTTGCAATTCGGTAATAGGTTACCGAATCGCAAAATAGGGTTTTGTACATTAAAGAAGACCTTTTTGAAGTCTCAAATGGCCTGATCATGCAAATTTGGCCATTTGTGACCTAAAAATACCTGCATGCATCTTGCCCTTTGTTACTTACTTACCATCTCTTCTTTGCCACATGTGATTTTGTTAAATGAAAATATATAAATATATTGTCATTCACTGTGTTTTCTGATTATTTGTATTGACAACACGGTTTAACTATGGACCTGAAACAAAAATGTTTTTTTGCACTCTCAAAGTCTTTGACATGCAAAAGTGGCAACATTTTGGATTTTGCACGTGTGAATTACTACATTACAATGTACTAAAGTTAGAATATAAGCTGTAAATGGGTTAGCGATTCACCATTTCCACAAGGAAGGTTGAGTCAGAAAAGGGGTGTCCACCCTTCCGAATAACTTGTAAAATGTTTAGCAATGATTTGTGACATTTACTGTTGTTGTGAACTTGAAAGTGGGTGGAACCCATTCACAAGGTAGAAGCCGAAGGGATAATACATGAGGCAGGTTCTTCTGAATGGTTCATTTGAGCTGTGATGGATTGGTATTGTCACTGAGCGCCACATTGACCCGATCCTCAGGGGCATATTTATAGGCCCCTAGCGCCACCTTGCGCCACCTTGCGCCACTTTAACATAATTTATTTTGGTGTTAATGTGGCCCAACGAGGCCAAAATCCCTGTGCCATATTTACAGGGTGGCGCAATGGATGCATTGCGCCACCCTGAAACCCTTTGCGCTACATTATGCCTGTGCCAGGCATAATGTATGCAAAGGGAGCGTTCCCCTGTTAGGGGAGCCAGTAAAAAGGTGCAAGGAAATCTATGGGATTTCCTTGTGCCGTTTATTATGGCACTTTTAACGCCTGCTCAAGAGCAGGCGTTAAAAGGTGGCTTCCATTCTTTAGAACGGGCCCCTATGCACTAGCACCAATATTTTGACTCTACTCCTGCAGAGTACATCAATGGCATAATTAAAAATGACACTATTGCTCCCTAACCTGCGCCATGGTGAGCCATATTTTAAATAAGGTGCACACATGGTGGCAGTAGTGGGGTGTTTAGGGGCACAGGGAAAGTGGCGGTGCACTCGGTGCAGCGCCACGTTCCATAAATCTGCCCCTTAGTGCGCCAGGTCCTGTGATTATATTGCAGCGTACCTGTACAGCTACCAACACAGTTTATGTAGTCATTAAAGGTGTTACTAGTTCAAGTTGATGTCACTGACATGATAAGACTTTAGACGAGCAGTTCTTCATTGGGAACCGTAGCCAAAGCATATGAGAACCTCATTATATGAAGTAATATAACTGCGTGCTTCATCTGTGTTCTTGTATTCTGAAAGCAGATGTATTACTAAATATCCCTAATAGGCTTGATTAAATATAGTTTGGCTAAGTATTACTGTTTTGCACCCGATAACAGATGTCATATTAAATGTAATAGCATTTGCATGGTGATTCGAACAGTTTTCTTATTAGAACGCAGATACACACCTGTCACTTTCTTAATAGTTGATTCAAATTTAATTTCCATGCAAAGTGGACAAACAAGAAATACATAAAATTAAAGAGAACAGAACGTAATATTGTAGCTGCATTCAGTTAAACAGCGCAGCTGCTAATCAATTATAGAAATGATGCTTTATAACATTTTGCCTTCTGTACTTACATATAGCTGAGCGAGTATATTTGTTGTTGCCTGCGCGTGTGTGAGTTATAGTTTTGGAGAGGGAAAGAAAGGTGTGGTTCTCGATATGAGCTGAAGAAGAGCTACCACATTGTCGAACTTACCTAGAAACTAGGGGTAAATAGGTTTCAGCGTGGACTCTAGAGCTTACAATTGGTAGCTTGGGACAAGCCGAAAGCCCTTTCTCAGGGAATCTTCCACGTAATATAGATACAGCAACACCAAATCAACAGTATTTTTCGGAAACAAATTGGTAGGAATTGCCAAAACATTTTAGTTAAAAATATTACCATGTAATGAATAAAATGACACACAAAGATATTAAACCTGACATACGTCTCAGGAGTTTTTTTTTTTAAAATGAATTGAGATTCTCTTTGATTCAAAGCAATGCTTGGAAGTAAACATTCAGGTACAACAGTGACCTGGATGCGAATCTCAAAACCATCCACTAGATCCCAGCAGTGGCATGTTTTCGTGGCATAAAGCACACCCTCACGGAAATGGTTTTAGTAAAACGTACGTACTGCCTACATCAAATGACATTCTTTAAAAAGTAGGTATCGTACCTGATTTCAGTTGCTCTACGTCAAATGACATTCTTTAAAAAGTAGCTGAAGTACCTGTTTTCAGTTCCCTCTTGCAAGTGTTTTCTAAACTTCTTCCCTTGTGATCGAAAATCCCTCAAATGTTTGCGGAAGTTTCTATGCAATTTATCACTGCAACCAATGCTTAAGTGTTTGTACTCTCTCCCTAAAATGTGATGCAATTGGCTTATGACCAATTGGCATATTTAGTTTATTTGAAAGTACCTTGTAGTGTAGTATACCATATACCCAAGGCATTTAAATGAAATTCTACTAGTGAGCCTGCAGCACTGTTTGTGCCACAAAGTAGCCTTCTAAAGATTTCCCAGGCCTGCCACTGCAACCTGAGTGCATTTTTAAACTGCCATGTCTACTTGACTTTCAAACCCCCTTGCCAAACCTTAAACATTCTTTTTATTATTACATATAAATCACCCTTAAGGTAGGCCTGAGGTAGCCTATTGAACAGAAAGCTGTGAAATTAAAAGGTTGGACATGCATTTTTACTTTTCTCATTTTCTGGCAGTGAAAACCTCCTTAATTCCTTTTTCAATACTGTGAGGCCTGCATCTACCATAAAATAACATTGGGCTCTCCTTATCACATTTAATAAACTGTAATTCCTAATTTGGAGCAAGTACATCTGTTGTGTTTGATACCTTCGCAATTGTAATGATAAGCCCTCTTTGAAGGTAAAGTTGGATTTTTTTCATTACAGTTTTGAAAAAGCCACTTTTAGAAAGTGGGCCTTTTCCTGCCCTTTGCTCTTTGTGCCTGCAGCCTTCACTCTGTCACATGAAATCTTCACCGTTGCTTCAACCCCAGACCATCCAGCAATGAAGCTTCCTCTTCGGACATCTCCTATAGCCTTGTCTCACTGAACTCTAAGTTCTCAGATATTTTTCTCACTCATTTTTTTAAGCCCTAAGGTAAGCACTGACTGTGCCTAAATCACTTCCTGTATCAAAACCACCTTCCATCACAGTTGGCCATATTTTTCAAGTTTTACACGGTTTTGCATGACTAAGGGGGTCATTCCGACCCTGGCGGTCCATGACTGCCAGGGCCGGGGACCACGGAAGCACCGCCAACAGGCTGGTGGTGCTTCCAGGGCCATTCTGACTGCGGCGGTAAAGCCGCGGTCAGAAAAGGGGATCCGGCGGTTTCCCGCTGGTTTTCCCCTGGCCCAGGGAATCCTCCATGGCGGCGCTGCTTGCAGCGCCGCCATTGGGATTCCGACCCCCTTCCCGCCAGCCTGTTTCTGGCGGTTTACACCGCCAGAAACAGGATGGCGGGAACAGGTGTCGTGGGGCCCCTGGGGACCCCTGCACTGCCCATGCCACTGGCATGGGCAGTGCAGGGGCCCCCTAACAGGGCCCCATGAAGATTTTCACTGTCTGCTCTGCAGACAGTGAAAATCGCGACAGGTGCTACTGCACCCGTCGCACCCCTGCAACACCGCCGGCTCCATTCGGAGCCGGCTTCTATGTTGCAGGGGCTTTCCCGCTGGGCTGGCGGGCGCCCTTTTGGCGGTCGCCCGCCGGCCCAGCGGGAAAGCCAGAATGGCATCCGCGGTCTTCTGACTGCGGAGCGGCCATTTGGCGGTGACCGCATGGCGGGCGGCGACCGCCGCCCGCTGCGGTCAGAATGACCGCCTGACTGTTGAGACTGTATCACCCTTTAGAGCCTAGGCTGCACTAAACAGTACATAAAGAAGAAAGAGCTTTAGCAGGATAAATAAAAACAGTTTATACCAAAAGTATCTTATTATCAGTCACCCAAAAAGGATATACCCATCTGTTACTTAAATGTCTTTGCATACAACAATATTTGTTTATCATAATAAGGCATCATTGTTATGTAGAAAAAGCAACAACTGTCTTATGCATAGACAAAGGAAGTTTTTTTTTACTTTTGAATTTAGGCAAAGAAACACTAAATCAAATACATAAAAATTGTGTACAATCAAAAGCAGTTTCAAATTTACCATGTTGTCATACAAACATATATGCTGGTATCCAGCACAATCCTTGCTAGATATAGAGTATACAACAAAAGACGGCTGAGACAATTATTTGGGGTTTAGGTACCATCACCAGGTAAGATGCCTAAAATGAGGAGCAGCTCTTAGAGTAATTTGTCAATTGTCTCTAAAAAGTTGGAGCAGTGGTCTTATGTAGAGTTGTAACCTTGTTTTGTAGTTCTTGTGGGGTCAACTCCTGGAGTAGATGATAGACACATTTTTGCCTTGTGATTCTGGGCCTTTGATGGACAGGGCAAGGGTCTGTACTATTGCATGCACTACAGAAATCATGGAATATTCACATGGGTGCTCTCAGAAGCATGGTTTGCCATGAGGCACTTGTGCCAGCTCGCAGAGAGCTTGGAGAAATAGAACGCTTTGGAATGCAGGTATCGGGTGCACCAAACTCTGCAGACCATGGCTCGGAATAAGGAAAACTCTGGTTGTATCCGCTACTCTCAATGGTTTCCTGTGTGAATCCAGGGTCTGGTCAAGGTCAGGACAAAGTGCACAAGTCAGGGAAATGCCCTCACCTTGGAATCGTGTGTAACGCATGAGCTTTTTAGGAACACATTCTCAGGCATTTTTCTCACTAATATTTCTAGGTCTAAAGGTAAGCATTCACTGGGCCCAATCCACTTATTGTATTCAAACTGTGGTCCATCACCGTTGCACATATTTTTCTACTTTGATCTGGTTTTGAGTGATTAGATGTCTGTAGTTGGCCCTTTGATCTTGTAGGCTCTAGATTTCAAAATAAAACATACAAAATTCATAACTCTGGTTCTGCTGATTGGATTTTTGTAATTTTGTATAATCTATTAAATTGTACTTCATTTTTCTAAATTGGTGTGGGATTTTTCTTGAGTTGTGTTTTCATTTTATTACTTTTTGTGCACTGCATAAATACATTACACATAGCCTCAAAGGTAAGACTGACTGCTTTTTGTGCCAAGCTACACAGGGTTTAGCATTGGTTAACTTAGTGACTTTTTGTGGTTCACCCCCCACCCGAGTCAACAAATAACCCATTTCTAACACTTAGCATATGAGTAAACCTGCTAGTTTAGTTGTGAATAGACTGGTTGAAACCATACTCTTTTTGTGATTCAGGTCTTGATTGTCACAGTTCTCTACTGTACTGTAAAAATATATCTACTTTAATTCACACAGCTTTTGTCCCAACTCTTTCTTTACAGTCTCTTGAGCAGTTCCCATGTTTTGGACCTAAGATGAAGATCTCAAATCTTGACAATGTTGTGATAATTTGTAAATGTTGAGTCATTATGTTATGTTGATTTGTATAGCGCACTAACCACTCAAGAAGGAACCCAGGCATTTGGGCAGTGTGTGTAGGTGTGTGGTCCCAATATGGTTATATGAAGAGCCAGGACTTATGCTTCTTGTGAACTCAAGATGCGAGGAGGAGGGGTTGATGTGTTGAGAAAGGGTATTCCACGTCTTGGGTGTAAAGTAGGATTTACTATTTGTACCCAACTTACATAAAAACATGCCACTCTAGAAACGTCTTTTGGAGTTCAGAAGACATTCAGGGGCAAATACAGCCTAACCCATGGTCTCCAAGATTTATTATAATGTGATCTAAAGTGTTTTGATGAAGTATGGATAAACCTAATTGTGTCACATTTTGATTTGAAAAGCAAATAAATCCATAAAATACTACATGTCTACATATCTTTACCTTCCTGAACGTAGCGAGGTGCATTAATAATCACCTTGAGTATACTTAAATCCCATGTCTGTTTCCCTTGAAATTTAACATGGAGCGAAGCTAACATTTTAAGTAAAATTATTTTCTTTCTGTGTGTCCAGAACAAAACCATCAAAAGGCGGGATGTGCATACATGGTGTTTTTGTAGTCAGCACACCTGTTTTTTATCGAGGCATAAAATAATCCTCATTAGAAGAATGCCTGTTAATAATGCTTGCAGTATTAAGCTCAAAATTGTACGTGAAGTTAAAGTGCAAAGAGAGTTTGTCAACTTATGATAGCATCTCTTCCGCCTACAAAAAGATGGCCCTGGCAACTCATTATGGCCCTCATTACAACCCTACTGGTAAATGCCACCTACCGCCATGCTGACGGCCGCCAAATACCATGACCCCGGCTGTAATCCGCCACGGGTATTTGGACCCACACATAGAAATCTGCCACTATACAGACACCCATACAGTCCGCCAGACCAAAGGTCACTGATAAACTGGCGATAGCAAAACCCACACTGTTATGCCAATAGTAAAACGCCAACAGTATCACAACTCACGAATCACTGCAGCGGTCTTTCAATCGCGGTAAACCATTGGCGGTACATACCTCTGGGCTCAAAATACAAACACACTTACAAAACTACACCACATTGGACAATTCAAACTGCACACACACGACACATATACACACACCACACCCACGCACTCAATCCAATGTAAAACACACCCCATCATCACCCACAAACCCTTAGAGTGAAAAAAAAGATAGCAAGCATAGAGAGACAAGCAAGGAGCCCCCACTCAATCAGAGGCACAGAACACCATTACCCGTACATCAATCACGCACATCACAGCATACACCACAATACATCACCCCACACATCACCCTACACATCCTCACACATATCACTCGCACCACATCCATGGCACCCCAAAGACACCCCAGGTTTTCTGAGGAGGAGCTAAGGGTAATGGTGGAGGAAATCATCCGGGTAGAGCCACAGCTATTCGGATCACAGGTGCAGCAGACGTCCATTGCAAGGAAGATGGAGCTATGGTGGAGAACCGTGGACAGGGTCAACGCCATGGGACAGCACCAGGAAGAGGTGGCACGACCTATGGGGGAAAGGTGTATTCTGTGGTAGAAAGACACTAGATTGCTGTACAGAGGACTGGCGGTGGACCCCCACCTGCTTCCCTACAACTAACAACATGGGAGGAGCAAGTCTTGGCGATCATGCATCCTGAGGGCCTCGCAGGAGTACCAGTAGGACTGGACTCTGGTAAGTAAAATCTGAACAACTTAATCCCCCCACTCTACCTGCATGCCATCACAAACTCCTACCCCTGACCTCACCTCCATCACTCCAACACCTCACATATACCCCACAAACACAACCCACCAATCCCAATACCAAGCCCTGCATGCACACCAATGCATGGACCCCCATCACAGACCTGCATGGACACCCATCACCCCAGCATGCGCAGTAGCGAGACTCACCCAGCTCACAAAATCACCACTCACACAAGGGCAAGCCGACAGGGAAATTACAATCATAGATGGAAACACAACCATGCACAATATGGCCCACGCAGATACATTAACAATGCACTTGCATCCCAACAGGACCCCTACTCAACGTCACTGGAGAGGAGGTGCCAGCTACATCCAGTCCCCCGAGAAGAGGCCCACAGTGACAACAGCAGCTTGTCATACCTGGATCAGGATGAACAACCTGGCCCATCATGAGCCTCTGGACAGTCGGTCTACCGCCACAGTCCCAACCCACCACAGAGCCTTCCCCCTCAGGAAACACCAGCATAGCACCCAACCTGCGGGCCCATGCCACTGCCCCCAGGACACGTCAATCAATAGTGTGTCCACCACTACAGGGACTGCAGGCAACCCCACAAACCCAGGACGATCAGTATAGGAAGGTAGCCTCCTTCTAGCCTTGTTACCCCCACTTTTGGCCTGTTTGTGAGTATATGTCAAGGTGTTTTTACTGTCTCACTGAGGATCCTGCTAGCCAGGACCCCAGTGCTCATATTGGAGACCCTATTTGTCAGTGTGTTTGATATGTGTCCCTGAGATCCTGCTAGCGAGGACCCCAGTGCTGATAGTTTGTGGCCTATATGTGTTCTCTGTGTGGTGCCTAACTGTGTCACTGAGACTCTGCTAACCAGAATCTCAGTGTTCATGCTCTCTCTGCTTTGAAAATTTTCACTGCAGGCTAGTGACCATTTTTACCAATTCTAATTGGCACACTGGAACACCCTTATAATTCCCTAGTAAATAGTACCTTGGTACCCAGGGTATTGGGGTTCCATGAGATCCCTGTGGGCTGCAGCATTTCTTTTGCCATCCATAGGGAGCTCAGACAATTCTTACACAGGACTGCCACTGCAGCCTGAGTGAAATAACCTCCACTTTATTTCACAGCCATTTTACTCTGCACTTAAGTAACTTATAAGTCACCTATATGTCTAACCCTCACTTAGTGAAGGTTAGGTGCAAAGTTAATAAGTGTGAGGGCACCCTGGCACTAGC
Source organism: Pleurodeles waltl (assembly GCF_031143425.1). NCBI lineage: Eukaryota > Metazoa > Chordata > Amphibia > Caudata > Salamandridae > Pleurodeles > Pleurodeles waltl. The sequence continues at coordinate 1,066,579,468 of NC_090437.1, forward strand.
CAAGGTGCCCCCACGTTGTTCAGGACAATTTCACAGGACTTTGTGAGTGTGGGGACACAATTACACGCGTGCACTACATATAGGTCAATACCTATATGTAGCTTCACAATGGTAACTCCGAATATGGCCAAGTAACATGTCTAAGATCATGGAATTGTCCCCCCATGGAAAATCTGAGGTGCCAATCCCATGCATCCCCGGGGCTCCAGCATGGACCCCGGGTACTGCCAAACTAGCTCTCTGGGGTTTACACTGCACCTACCGCTGCTGCCAACCCACAGACATACTTCTGCCCTCCTCGGGTCTTGGCAGCCCAGTCCCAGGAAGGCAGAATAAAGGATTTCCTCTGAAAGAGGGTGTTACACCCTCTCCCTTTGGAAATAGGTGTTAAGGGCTGGGGAGGAGTTGCCTCCCCCCAGCCTCTGGAAATGCTTTGAAGGGCACAGATGGTGCCCTCCTTGCATAATCCAGTCTACACCAGTTCAGGCATCCCCCAGCCCATGCTCTGGTGCAAAACTGGACAAAGGAAAGGGGAGTGACCACTCCTCTGTCCATCACCACCCCAGGGGTGGTGCCCAGAGCTCCTCCAGTGTGTCCCAGACCTCTGCCACCTTGAATGCAGAGGTGTGAGGGCACAGTGGAGGCCTCTGAGTGGCCAGTGACAGCAGGTGACATCAGAGACCCCTCCTGATAGGTGCTTACGTGTTTAGGTAGCCAATCCTCCTCTGAGGGCTATTTAGGGTCTCTCCTGTGAGTTTCTCTTCAGATAACGAATGCAAGAGCTCACCAGAGTTCCTCTGCATCTCTCTCTTTGACTTCTGCCAAGGATCGACCACTGACTGCTTCAGGACTCCTGCAAAAGCGCAACAAAGTAGCAAGAGGACTACCAGCAACATTGTAGCACCTTTACCTGCCGGCTTTCTCAACTGTTTCGTAGTGGTGCATGCTTTGAGGGCTGCCTGCCTTCACCCTGCACTGGAAGCCAAGAAGAATTCTCCCGTGAGTCGACAGAATATTCCCCCTGCTAACGCGGGCACCAAAGGTCTGCATCACTGGTCCTATGGGTCCTCTCTCATCTTGACGAGCGTGGTCCCTGGAACACAGGAGCTGGATCCAAATGACCCCGACAGTCCAGTGGTGTAGGAAAGTACCATCTTGCCTGGCATGTTACCCCCATATTTCATTGTATATATGTTGTTTTAGTCTATGTGTGCTCATAAGTATGTGCCCTGTATGTGTTCCCTGTGTGATGCCTAACTGTCCCACTGAGGCTCTCCTAACGGGAACCTCAGTGGTTATGCTCTCCCTGCTTTCCAAATTTGTCACTAACAGGCTAGTGACTAAATTTACCAATTCACATTGGCATACTGGTACACCCATATAATTCCCTAGTATATAGTACTGAGGTATCCAGGGTATTGGGGTTCCAGGAGATCCCTATGGGCTGCAGTATTTCTTTTGCCACCCATAGGGAGCTCTGAAAATTCTTACACAGGCCTGCCACTGCAGCCTGTGTGAAATAACATCCAAGTTATTTCACAGCCATTTACCACTGCACTTAAGTAACGTACAAGTCAGCTATATGTCTAACCTTCACCTGGTGAAGGTTGGGTGCAAAGTTACTTAGTGTGTGGGCACCCTGGCACTAGCCAAGGTGCCCCCACATCGTTCAAGGCAAATTCCCCAGACGTTTTGAGTGCGGGGACACCATTACACGCGTGCACTGCACATAGGTCACTACCTATGTACAGCGTCACAATGGTAACTCCGAACATGGCCATGTAACGTGTCTAAGGTCATGGAATTGTCACCCCAATGCCATTCTGGCATTGGGGTGACAATTCCATGATCCCCCGGGTACTGCCAGACCCCGGGTACTGCCAAACTGCCTTTCCGGGGTCTCCACTGCAGCTGCTGCTGCAACCAACCCCTCAGACAGGTTTCTGCCCTCCTGGGGTCCAGGAAGCCCTGGCCCAGGAAGGCAGAACAAAGAACTTCCTCTGAGAGAGGGTGTAACACCCTCTCCCTTTGGAAATAGGTGTGAGGGCTGGGGAGGAGTATCCTCCCCCAGCCTCTGGAAATGCTTTGATGGGCACAGATGATGCCCATCTCTGCATAAGCCAGTCTACACTGGTTCAGGGATCCCCCAGCCCTGCTCTGGCGTGAAACTGGACAAAGGAAAGGGGAGTGACCACTCCCCTGACCTGCACCTCCCAGGGGAGGTGCCCAGAGCTCCTCCAGTGTGTCCCAGACCTCTGCCATCCTGGAAACAGAGGTGTTTGTGGCACACTGGACTGCTCTGAGTGGCCAGTGCCAGCAGGTGACGTCAGAGGCTCCTTCTGATAGGCTCTTACCTCTCTTGGTAGCCAATCCTCCCTCCTAGGTAGCCAAACCTCCTTTTCTGGCTATTTAGGGTCTCTGGTTTGGGGAATTCTTCAGATAACGAATGCAAGAGCTCACCAGAGTTCCTCTGCATCTCCCTCTTCACCTTCTACCAAAGGATAGATCACTGACTGCTCAGGACGCCTGCAAAACCGCAACAAAGTAGCAAGATGACTACTAGCAACCTTGTATCGCTTCATCCTGCAGGCTTTCTTGACTGTTTCCAGGCGCAGGCACCACTGGTCCTCTGGGTCCCCTCTCACCACGACGAGCATGGTCCCTGGAACTCAGCAACTCCGTCCGAGTGACTCCCACAGTCCAGTGACTCTTCAGTCCAAGTTTGGTGGAGGTAAGTCCTTGCCTCCTCACATTAGACTGCATTGCTTGGCACCACGTGATTTGCAGTTGCTCCGGCTCCTGTGCACTCTTCCAGGATTTCCTTCATGCACAGCCAAGCCTGGGTCCCGACACAACCTTCTGAGTTGTCCTCCGGCATTGTGGGACTCCCTTTTTTTACTTCGGTTGGACTTTAGTTTACTTTTCTTCCAAGTGCCTGTTCAGGTACTTCTGCGGGTGCTGCCTGCTTCTGTGAGGGCTCCCTGAGTTGCTGGGTACCCCCTCTGTCTCCTCCTCCAGGTAGCGACATCCTGGTTCCTCCTGGGCCACAGCAGCACCCAAAAACCTCTACCACGACCCTTGCAGCTAGCAAGGCTTGTTTGCGGTCTTTCTGCGTGGGAACACCTCTGTAAGCTTCATCCCGACGTGGGACATCCATCCTCCAAATGAGAAGTTCCTAGCTCTCTTCTTTCTTGCAGAACTCCAAGCTTCTTCCAACAGGTAACTTGCTTGCACTCTCAGCTGGCATTTCCTGGGCTCCTACCCACTCTAGACACTGTCGCAACTCTTAGACTTGGTCCCTTGTCTTACAGGTACTCAGGTCTGGAAATCCACTGTTGTTGCATCGCTGGCATTTATTCTTCCTGCAGAATCCCCCTATCACGACTTCTGTGCTCTCTGGGGGTACTAGGTGCACTTTACACCTACCTTTCAGGGCATTGGGGTGAGCTATTTTTCTAACCCTCACTGTTTTCTTACAGTCCCAGTGACCCTCTACAAGCTCACATAGGTTTGGGGTTCATTCGTGGTTCGCATTCCACCTTTGGAGCATATGGTTTGTGTTGCCCCTATACCTATGTGCTCCTATTGCAATCCACTGTAATTTTACACTGCTTACATTATGTTTCTTGTTATTACCTGCATAATTTTGGTTTGTGTACGTATATCTTGTGTATATATATTATCCTCATACTGAGGGTACTCACTGAGATACTTTTGGCATATTGTCATAAAAATAAAGTACCTTTATTTTGAGTACTTCTGTGTATTGTGTTTTCTTATGATAATGTGCATATGACACCAGTGGTATAGTAGGAGCTTTACATGTCTCCTAGTTCAGCCTAAGCTGCTTTGCCATAGCTACCTTCTATCCGCCTAAGCTGCTAGAAACACCTCTTCTGCACTAACAAGGGATAACTGGACCTGGCACAATGTGTAAGTACCTCTGGTGCCCACTACAAGCCAGGCCAGCCTCCTACAAGTGGTCCTCGCATGCCCACACCAGTCAGTAATCCTGGCTGCTAGGGCTTCTGTGCACCTTTGCAAGGATTCCTTCGTGCACAGCACAGCCCAGATCCCCAGCACTCTGTTCTGCATTGCTCAACTTGCTGAGGTGACCACCGGCTTCGTGGGACCCTCTTTTGTTGTGTTGAGACGACCGCCGTGCTCAGATATCTTGAATGCCTGTTCAAGTTCTTCGCAGGTGCTGCCTGATTCTGCATCGGCTCCCTCTGTTGCAGAGTGCCCCCTCTGTCCCCTCCTCCAAGAGGCGACCTCCTGGTCCTTCCTGGGCCCGGGCAGCACCCATTATCTTTAAACACAACTCTTCCAGCTAGCAAGTCTTGGTTGCGGTCTTTCTGTGTGGACACAACTCTGCGTCCTCCAGCACTCTGTGCGACATCTTCGGTGCAAAGGAGACGTTTCTGGCGCCTTCCGTTGTTGCAGAATCTTTGGCTTCTTCCACCCAGAGGCAGCCCTTTTGCACCTTCATCCAGGGTTTAGTGGGCTCCTGCCCCCCACCCCCCCAGACACTTGCCTCAATCTTGGACTTGGTCCCCTTCCTTTGCAGGTCCTGCAGTCAGTTGTTGCCTTTGCAGAATCCCCCATCTCATCCTTACTGTTTTTTTGGGGTAGTAGGGTAACTTTTCTCTTACTTTTCAGGGTCTTGGGGTGGGGTATCCTGGACACCCTTAGTGTTTTCCTACACTCCCAGTGACCCTCTACACACTACACTAGGTCTGGGGTCCATTCATGGTTCACATTCCACTTTTGGAGTATATGGTTTGTGTTGACCCTAGGCTTATTGTATCCTATTGCATCCTATTGTATTCTAAGTGTTTGCACTACTTTTCTAAATGATTTTGGTTTGTGTGTATACTTTGTGTATTTTACTTTCCTCCTAAGGGAGTATATCCTCTGAGATACTTTTGGCATATTGTCACTAAAATAAAGTACCTTTATTTTTAGTAACTGTGAGTATTGTTTTTCTTATGAAATAGTGCTATATGATGTAAGTGGTATAGTAGGAGATTTGCATGTCTCCTAGTTCAGCCTAAGCTGCTCTGCTATAGCTACCTCTAATAGCTACCTCTATCAGCCTAAGCTGCTAGAACGCTACTAACCCACTAATACGGGATAACTGGACCTGGCACAAGGTGTAAGTACCATCAGGTACCCAGTATAAGCCAGGCCAGCCTCCTACAATCAGGGACCTGGGGTCAGTGGCAGTGGGCACACGGTTCAGGGAACAGAGGCATAGAACAACAGGGAAGCTGGGAGGACTGTTGTGCGACAGGGGAAGGACAGGCCCAGGGAACCCACTCTCAATGAGGCACTCTCAAACATCCTGGGAGCATACCACCATTCCCAGGAGACCATGGGCCAGATACTGGCCAAGTTGCAGGAGACCCAGCAGCTGCAGGAGGGACAGTACCTGGGGATCAGGGATGACCTAACAAAAATATACACCACCCTGGTCACCATTGCAGGGGTGCTGGCTGACATGGGCAAAACCATGAGGGAGGCAGTGGCACAACAAAGGGCGCATGACACTAGCCAAACTGAGGAACAGGCTTCTACCTCCGCTGGCGCTAGTAAACAGGAGGCCCCGCCACAGGACCAACAGGCCACCAGCACCCCTCCCCCTGTAGAAGGAGAACCACCCCGCAAATGGTATAGGCAGAAGACAGAGAACATTGCCAAGACCCCAGCCAGGAAATAGGACTCTCCTGATGGTCACCCTTCTGTCCCACTCTGTACCCTGTCCACCTTAAACTGCCATTGCTCCCCTTCCTATGCCCCCTTGGACAATGCACCTGTGATACCAAGAGACTGAACTCTACCCTGGACTTTCCTCCACCATCACCCCAGCCCCTTGCACATACCCCTATACTTATTAAATAAACACAGTTGAAACAAATACCAATCTGGAGTCAGTCTAAAGATTTACAAATGTATTAGTACAACATTATCAAAGCATTGCAACCTATATGTACAGTGAAATATACTACAGGATGAACTTTGGTGGGCAGCAGTACATATAGCAGGATCCAGAATGGGGCACAGAGATCCGAAAATAGAGAATCTAAAGGGAACAGTCAGTGACCATAGACATCGGGTAAGAGGCTGCCTTGTACAATGTCCAGCAGATTACTGAAATTTTATGTGGAGTTACAGTCTCAAGTACTGCTGTATTATATTTGTTCTGCTGTCAACATCTTCTTCCTCTGCCTCCTCTTCCTCACTGTCCACAGGCTCCACTGCTGCCACAAGACCAGCTCCAGACACATCCTCCTGCAGAAAAGGCACCTGGCATCTCAAGGCCAGGTTGCACAACATGCAGCATGCAACGATGATCTGGCACACCTTCTTGGGTGAGTAGTACAGGGAGCCACCTGTCAGATGGAGGCACCGGAACCTGGCCTTCAGGATGCCAAAGGTTCTTTCTATAATCCTCTTTGTACGCCCATGTGCTTCATTGGAACGTTCCTCTGCCCTTGTCCTGGCATTCCTCACTGGGGTCAGTAACCATGAGAGGTTAGGGTAACCAGAGTCACCTGTAAATATAGGGTGACAACTGTTAGACACACACTAACCCTTAGGGGCAATCCCATACCCAGACATCAACATATCCTGGGTGGGGACCTTTGGCTCACCTATTAGCCACACCCGGTGCCTCTGGAGTTGGCCCATTACATATGGGTTGCTGCTATTTCTCAATATAAAGGCATCACGCACAGAGCCAGGATATTTGGCATTCACATGGGAGATGTACTGGTCTGCCAAACACAACATCTGCACATTCATAGAGTGATAGCTTTTTCTATTCCTGTAAGCCTGTTCATTTCTCCGGGGGTGGGGGGGAGGGGGGCAGGGGAACAAATGCTACATGTGTACCATCAATGACACCAATGATGTGGGGGATATGTCCCAGGTCAAAAAAGTCAGTCTTCACTGTGACCAAATCCTCCACCTGGGGGAAGACGATGTAGCTGCGCATGTGTTTCAGCAGGGCAGACAACACTCTTGTCAACACGTTGGAGAACATTGGCTGAGACATCCCTGATGCCATGGCCACTGTTGTTTGGAAGGAACCACTTGCCAGGAAATGGAGCACTGACAGGACCTGCACTAGAGGGTTGATTCCTGAGGGCTGGCGGATACCTGTCATCAAGTCTGGCTCCAATTGGGCACACAGTTCTTGGATTGTGGCACAATCAAGTCTGTATGTGATGATAATGTGTCTGTCCTCCATTGTAACAAGGTCCACCAGGGGTCTGTACACCAGAGGATGCTGCCATCTCATATTCTGCCTCAGCGGTTGAAGCCTATGGAAGAGAACAGTGAGCAGAGGGTCATATTTCCACATCTATTGTACTAATGTTGAATAATTTACTTCACAGAAGCAGTATGTGAACTCGAGAGTCAGTTGATGTGCCAATGTCTACTGTGATGCAGTTAGGTGCCATGCCCTGTGCCACCCTGAAATGGCGGCTGCCTGACCTGTGAGGATTGACAAGTGGAAATGAGGTAATTGCGTTGGCGTTGTGCCCCGTCCTGGTAGGCAGTCAATGACCGCTGCAAAACTTTGCATTGGTTATTAGTGGGCCCTATCGGTTCCAGGAGCCAATGGCGATGTACGCCGGCGGTGACGGTACGGACTGCTGTGGACGTGACTGCCATTTTCTAACTATTCACTCACTTGCTACCTGAACTTCAACGGGAGAGGACCTACACTGCAAGTGCTGCTGTGGCCTGTGTCTGGAAGGAACAATGGCTCATGTGTCTGCGGAAAAGGCCCCTGTCTTCACTTCGGAGGAGTTGGAGAAACTGGTGGATGGGGTCCTATCCCAGTACACATTACTCTACGGTCCTCCAGGCAAACAGGTGAGTACACTGTGAGCATGATGCGTGGGCCATGAATGTATGGAGTGCTGTGGATGTAAGCCACATGTTGGGGGGTGCTGAGGCGTCCTGGCCAGAGTGCAGCATGTAAGGTGGTCAGTGTATGTGCATCAGGGCATAGGTGGGAACTGGTGGGCAATGAGTATGACGGTCAGGACGGGTGAGTAATTTCCTTTTCTGCTGTCTTTTCCCTCCAGGTCAGCGCCCACCAGAAAAATGGTATTTGGCGTGCTATCGCAAAGGAGGTGCGGACCCTGGCTATCTTTCATAGGCGGAGCACCCACTGCCGCAGGAGATGGAAGGACCTGCACCACTGGTCAAAGAAGAAAGCAGAGGCTGGCCTCCCAACGTGGAAGGGGCGCCCATCGCACCATGACCTCTCTGATGTTCCGCATCCTGGCGGTGGCCTATCCGTAGTTGGATGGGTGCTTGAGGGCATCAAAGCAGCCACAAGGGGGTGAGTACAGATTCTGAAAGCTGACTTTGCATGCGTTAGGAGGTACCTGTGTGGGGGATGTGGGCTGTGGGTGCCCCTAGGCCAGGGTGATCATGTTGGGCAGGCTCTGGAGCACTTCTACCCCAATGGTGTAAGTGGCCATCTACTACTAGGCAGGGTCCTGTGGGTTTCTGGTGTGCAGATGCTGGCATAAGGCATTGTACCCCAGGGGCTGGTCACTGTCTCAGTAAATGGTTGGGTCTAGTGCATAGGGCTGATCCCTGTGTATAGTGTACGCCAACGGTGATGTTGTTGCTGGCATTGACCAAGTGTATTCTCTGTCTCCCCCACCCCTTTTTGTTTTGTCACCCTGTCCATGTGTGCATTAGCATCATCTGGCGGAGGAGCAGAGGCACCAGCGACGGAGGGAGCTGCATCCCACATGGGTCTGGATGCTGAATCCACCGAGGGTGAAGGCACCAGTGGGACGGAGGGCGAGGGGAGCACCACGACGGGGACAGGAGGGGAGACCAAAGACAGTGACTCCTTCTCCGAAGGCTGCTCCCTGGCAGTTGCGGACACCTCTGTTCCCACTCCAACAACAGGTACAGCCACCACCCAGATACCAGCAACCCCTCATTGCGTTTCTCGTGCCCACTCACCCAGGAGGTTGGGCATCTCCTTCGCCCCAGGCATCTCAGGCCCTGCCCCAGTCAGCCATGCTGCCCTCAGTGAGGAGTCTATTGACCTCCTGAGATCCATCACTGTTGGGCAGTCAACCATTCTGAATGCCATCCAGGGTGTCGAGAGGCATTTGAAACAAACAAATGCATACCTGGAGGGCATTCACTCTGGCGTGGCAGCCCAACAGAGAGCATTTCAGCATCAGACCTCAGCACTGATGTCAGCCATTGTCCCTGTGTCTTGCCTCCCCCTCCAACTTCCTCTACCTAGTCCCAATCCCCTCAACCTCAGCACACCTCCAGACCAGCATTCACCCAAATCACCATACAAAAGTGGCTCAGGCAAACATAAGCACCAAACCTCATCTCACAGGCACTCACACAAGCACCATGCCCATGCAAACACACCAACATCCACTGCCTCCACTGTGACCCCCTTCTTCTCATCGTCTACCTCCCTCCCAGTAGCGTCCCCACTCACAGCTGCATTCACTACATCTTCATCCACTACATCCATCACCAGCATGCCCATCACCACACAGCCCTCATGAGCAGTCACCACCCCAACAACCATGCACACGTCCCTTGTGTCCTCTCCCAGTGTGTCTGTGACCCCTCCTCCCAACAGGCATCCACCTCACAACAGCATCCAGCCCATGCACCTTCACCCAAACTCAGCAGACAGACATGTCCTAAAACCACTCCCTCTTCCTCCACTCCCAAACCCTCTCCATCTTCCCATCCCAGTGTGTCTAAAAAACTTTTCCTGGCAAACATTGACCTCTTCCCTACCCCCCGTCCTTCCCCTCGGGCCAGGGTGTCCAGATTCCAGGCCAGCACCTCAGCCACCAAGTCAGCGTCCATTGTTGTACCTGCAACTCCCAGAGGATCAAAGGGGGCACCCGTCAGGCCAGGCAGTGTGCCACCAACCCCTGCAAAGGACCAACCCATTCTGCCACCTGCCAAAGTGAAGAAGGGGCCAGCATGCAGCACGGCCAAGGAGCACGACCCACCTAGCAAGGCCTCCTCTAAAATTCCAGCTGCCAGTTCCAAGGTCCCAGCAGCATCTGCCAAGGTGAGGAAGGGGCAGAAAAGCCAAGGCAAGGCACTTCAAGCCTCGGAGGCTCCAAGTGAGGGCCTGCTGCCCACCATCAGAACCGACAGCCCGCCACCTTTACTGCAGCAAGCACAGCCGCAAGCACTGCCATCTGCACCGCCACCTGCCCCGCTGCTGCCATAACAACTGTCCATTAACATTCACAAAGAGGGGAGTACCCTGTAACCCCAACCTGCTTAGGGTACTATCCTTAACAAAATCACAAAAAATAGCAGGCAGGGACAAATCTACTCATTATTTTAATAACCAAATACTCACTTTTGGTTAGTAGGGTGAATTACCTGTTCCCTGGCAATCTCGTGCCTCAGGCACCCAGGTGAGGGAATGTGAACTGCAACACCCCAAGTGCTGCACCACTGGGCACAAAGCCCCCTCCAGAACCAGTGGAGAAATGCATCCACTCCCCCTATCGTTGGCAGGATGAAGTAGACTGGGCACAAAGCCCCCTCCAGAACCAGTGGAGAAATGCATCCAATCACCGTATCCTTGGTAGGATGAAGCACACTGGGCAGAAAGACCCCTCCAGAACCAGTAGAGAAAGGCATTCACTCCCCTTATCCTTGGCAGGATGAAGCAGACTGGGCACAAATCCCCCTCCAGAACCAGTGGAGAAAGGCATCCATTCACCCTATCCTTGTCAGGATGAAGCAGACTGGGCACAAGGCCCCCTCCAGAACCAGTGGAGATGCCACCCCCTTGAGAGACTGTGAGCTTGCACTCCCCAGGACCAAGCAGTGGGCAACCCGCCCACTTGAGAGACTGTGGCTTTGCACTCCCCAAGACCAAGCAGTGGGCAACCCGCCCACTTGAGAGACTCTGGCTTTGCACTCCCCAGGACATCGGTGTGGGCATGGAGCCCCCTCCAGGAGCAGTGGCGTAGTACCATCTTCTGGCTGAGGTTCCTCCCTTCCCCGTCCCCCTGAGGTGCCTGTGTTTTTTCAACCTGAAGCCCCTGCAGTGTTCTCTCCATATTGAGGCAGGATTCAAGTGTGGGCTTGGCCCATGAATTTTGGCTCAGTGAGCCACAGACATTTGCAAAGGACAGTGTGCGCCCTTCTGTACATATTGTAAATATTTGTATATACTGTTTTTCTATTCGTTAGGTATATCTGCCTATTTCTAAAATATCACTGATTTAACTCTTTTGTCCTTGCGTTCTTCCAGAGGACAACAGGGTGTAAATGTAATGTTGAGGCATGTGTTTATGTGTATGGTGTTTTGGGTGGGGGTGGTAGTGTTGCGTGTTGCGTGTGTGTGTCACTTTCTTTTTCCTCCCCCTCCCCTGTGTGCTAGGAGCAGTACTCACCGTGGTCATCCCCGCCGCCTCCTTTGATATTCCTTGTGTATGAGGAGGTAGACCAGCATCTGTAGGACCTGCAGCTCGGGCTCCATGGCCTCCTGGTTCTTCAGAGATTGTTGGAAGGGGAGTGGGTTCCCTTCCAAAGACTGTTTCCGCCGTGCTTTTGATGTCATTGGTACCGCCCCGAAAAAGCTGCTGGATTGGCGGGTTGTAATAGGGTGGGCGGTACATTGTCTTCCACCTGTCTGTTGGCGGTGACCGCTGCGGTGTTTGCTGCTACCGCTGTGGTGGTCGGAGTGTTAAAGTGGCTGTTGGTGTTGGCAGTTTCCGCTGTGGTCATTTTTTTTTACCCCCGGCCTGTTGGCGGTATTACTGCCGCTTTAACACCGACCGCCAGGGCTGTAATGAGGGCCTATGTGTTTGTGCATTTCTCTTGTTTACAAAGGTTTTGTTATTCTGCAGGCCCTTTGTGATGAACATTGAATCAGAAAGATATTTTAGTTGGGTTAAGAGAATAATTATCAAGCAATGCTTATTAATTGTGTGCTTTGTTGGTGTAAGGTAAACACACACATTAGTTAAGTCTCATGAGGAATGTATTATTTGTTTAGGCTTCAGTAATAGCTTAGCTTCGTGTTTCTTTATTTTTTATTTTGAAACATCATTCTCACACCTAAAAAGTAATTTATTTGACACCTTGAAGTGTGTTGTAAAGTGACGCTCACAAGAGAATTTTAACTGGATGCATTGAAGTCATGCAAGGATTTAAAATAGAGTCAACCCATTTTAGACAAAAGTTGTATTTAAACTCTGGGTGAGCTACGTTTCCTTTACATAACATGTGCCTGTCAAAAGTTTCCTTCACACAGAAATCTCAGTCAGGGAGGTAGAACAAAAACTCTCCAAGTATGGTTAGCTTTGTAAGTTTGTGCATGTCCACCAGAGAAAAGGTCAGATTTTTACTCAAGGGTGAGAATGGATCATCTTCAGATTTTGTTGGGGTTTGGGTGAGGGGCATTCTTAACTGGTAAAAATATTTTCCTTTTACAGGTACAAAGAGTGCATTTGTAGAGGTAATACCACTCACCAGCATGGAGTCCTATGCAATGAAGAATTCCACAAAGCAGGACTAATGTGCTAGTGGAAATGTCATATACCCTACTTGAAATGTCACATGGGCACCACCAGGTTCCAAATTTCATTAGCACCTGCAAAGTCCCCCCAGCGTTCCATCATGTTCACAAATTTGATGATGATACATGTCTACCTGAAAGTCCACTCTCCTTCAGACATCCCACCCTTCAAACTCTGCCTGCACGTCATACAGACCTAGATATTCAGCATCTACCACAAGCACAACCCAATGAGACAGAATTCTTATAGTTGGTCAAGAACAAACAAGAAAGAGTATAAACCTGTCTCAATTACATGGAACATGACAGCTTTGAACCCTCTTTTTCACTGAATACCTAGTCACTTATATTCGCTCAGGAACCAAACTCAAGGAACACATTGCCAAAAAACAAAGATCGCTTGGTACCAGCTCACTCCTTTAAAAAAGTGAAACCATTTCTTCTAGAAAGCAACATCAGAACTGTTGCACCCGGATGGCTGAAACACCTGCTACATTGCCTCCCATACCCCCAATTACCACCACTTAAGTGCATCCTTCCATCTTCAGCATGTTTAAACCAGGGCCTGAAGACATACAACCTCATCACCCCCTTCCTGATGGAACTTTATTGGCTCCTCTTGCCAGCCCATACTACCTTCATTCAAGAAGATAGAATGACCAGCAGCCCTACTTATCTTGCAGAAAAGCTCACCATTTCTGGTGGTTCTCAGCACACCTGCATCCGACTTCAAAACCTTTGGCTAGATTTGACCTATAGGAATAGAACATACATCCATACAGGTCATTTAGGGAACTGCTAAGTTATGGAATACGCTACCAATAAATCTGAAGAACAGTCCTAATCTTCTATCTTTTAGGAAATCTCTTAATAGCTGGCTATTCAGCACCTACGGGAGCATCTTTCTTACTGTGACAGCGAGTGCCTAGACGCCTGAATGCTTATGAGTGCTCTATAAATCCACAAAAATCTGAATTAAATCAAATACATTTTCACATGACCATGTCAGAGGTACACATGGGAATCTGTGTCTGGAGCACCCACAAAGCATACTCCTTAGAATGTTAATGAATTCCATAAAATAGAAAAAGTAGATGCAGGGAGGAACAGAGATCTCTTCCAGTCCTTTTATCACTTTATTGTTCTATCATGCCACAGTGTTTAAGAAAGAAGGCTTTGTTGTTAAAACCCAAAACATTATTTTAAATTAGATACTACATAGTTTCTTATTAGACAGATTCATGACAATGAATAACTGCAAGGAACAAATATTAAACTTCACATAACACTGAAAACAAAGTTCATGTTCTTACTTCAGTGTTTATTATTTTACCATAAAATGCTGCACTTTCAAAAGGGAAGAAGATGGGCGATATTAAGGAGATCATGATATTTTATGCAAAGTACAGAAGTTCTACAGGGAAGGATTAAAGATATTCCTAGATCAGAAAGCCGTAGACAATTGCAATGATGGATGAGGAAGCCAGGCAGTGGTACTTTAATGAGTACTTCTTTAAATGACTCAAATAGAGGGAGTTTTAGCTTCTTGCACCTGAGGATAGGATAATCACTATGAATCACAGTCTAACTGAATCTAGGAAGTTGTCTCTAGTGTAAACTGTTAGAGCTTAGGGATGAAGCTCAAGTCAATGAAAGAATTTTATGTGCAAATGTGTCTTTCGAAGTGGGGTCTTTGTTGTTGTAGTGTATGCCTAAGATGTGTCTTTTTGCCATTTCTGAATTGAGAAGTGCAAACTTGGATGTAGACAATAGAATAGGGCTTAGCTGATATGGTAAATGGTTATGGTACGAGTGGCACAATATGATTGACTGATGACTGGGAAATTAATGTGTTGACTGCTTACAGATTGCATCACGTACAAAGGCTGTGGTTTCAAGTCACACTTAACAAAGCATTGTTATTTTAGCATTGGCAGGACAACTTCTTTTCAAAGTCAGACGATTTTTATGTTGATCATGCAAGATGAGAAAGTGAAGAAGATGAGGTACAGAAAAATGAAAGCAGCAGTTTATATATTCTACTTCAAGCTCTCTACTTCTCAACTACATTGCTATACAAGGCTTAATCCAATGTGTAACAGGCTTTTTGGGTATAATGCACAACTTGTTTTGCTGATTTGTCCCATCAAAATGTAGTGATATTTAAGAATGTTTAGCTTGTCTAGTTTAGCACACAGTTTAGTTATTATTAAACTACATATTTTAAAATGTTCTATAGGCAATTCCTAACATATAGCTGGTGATATGATACAAATAGTTTGCTAGAAAGTGGGTTTCATATCATTGCTTATATTATTACTATTACTATTATTATTATTATTATTATTATTATTATTATTATTATTATTATTATTATTATTATTATTACTATGCTGGTGAAAATTGTGACTGATTTCAGTTTCATGCTGAGGATGGCTTGGAGCTGTCCTTAGCCACAGTGTTTGTCTGCCAAAGGCAGTTCCAATCCATCCTGATACATGAGGCAGGAAATCCCACTGCTGTTTACTGCAGAGGAGTTTCCATTTTAGTTGAGGCAGAGGTTCCCCAGCAGTCCAATGCATTTATTTTAATGTAATAACACCTGGTGCATGTCACTTTCACTGCAGAGGTATTGTTGGAAATTGGTACCTTTCCAAGTGGATCCCTGCTTGGGGATTACCACAGGAGGGCAATACACATGCAGGAACCCACCCATTGGACTCAGGTAGGGGGGAGAGGCCCCTAAGACAAGGGCTTGTTCTCCCTAAACAATGTAAATAATACAGTTATTGTAGATTCTGGAATTTTCCATCACAGAGACTTCTGGCCATGTTTGAGGTTTTTAGAGTATTGTGGGTAAATAGAAAAACCTCATGCGATACAGGCGAATAACCCCATCCTTGATTCCCCTTTGTGTCTAGTTTTCAAACCTGTGCAAGTTTGCTAGGTTTTTCTAGGTGCCACTGAGCTAGGGTCCAAAAACCGCAGCTACCCACTTTGCCTAAAATTGATCTTTTTTAAATGGAAAAATGTGCTGTATCCATGTTATGTTTTGGACCATTTCATGTTGCGGACCATAGGCCTACCCACACAAGTGAGGTACTATTTTGATCAGAAGACTTAAAGGTATGCTGGGAGGAAGGAAGTGCGTGGCTCCCTGCAGATTCCAGAACCTTCCATTACAGAAATGTGAAGGAAATGTGTTTTTTGTCAAAGTTTGAGATTTGTAAGGTATTCTCTGTAAAACATCCTAGTGAGAGTCATGCAAGTCACCCCATCCTGGATTCCCCAGAGTGTCTGGACTTGAAAAGTGTACTGGTTTGCTAGATTTCACTGGGTGCTCACTTACCCAGGACCCAAAAACCACAGCTTCCCAATTTGTAAAAAAAAATAGGACAATTTTGAGTGGAAAAATGTGATGTATTCTTGTTGTGTTTTGGGACATTTCTTGTCATGAACACTAGGCCTACCTACACAAGTGGTGGGGCTTCCCAGCATGGGTTTGGTCATGCCTTCAACCCCCCACCCCAAAGAAACAGGAAGCAGTCTTTCTGCACCCTGGGGGCAATAAAAAAACGTGTGCGATACATACAAGTCATCCTTGATTCCCCTGTGTATCTAGTTTTCAAACATGTGCAAGTTTGTTAGGTTTTCCTAGGTGCCAGCTGAGCTTAGATCCAAAAACCACAGCTACCCACTTTGGAAAAAATGGGTCAGTTTTAAGTGGAAAAATTTGAGGTATCTATTTTGCATTTTGGGCCATTTCCTGTTGTGGGCCATAGGCCTACACACAGAAGTGAGGTACTATTTTTGTCAGAAGACCTAGGTTAATGCTGGGGGGGAGGAAGTGCATGGCTCTTTGCAGATTCCAGAACCTTCCATAACAGAAATGTCGGGGAAATGTGTTTCACTGGGTGCCCACTTAGCTAGGCCCCAAAAACTACAGCTACCCACTTTGCAAAAAATAATAGGACAATTTTGAGTGGAAAAATGTGATGTATTCTTGTTGTGTTTTGGGACATTTCTTGTCATGAACACTAGGCCTACCTACACAAGTGGTGGGGCTTCCCAGCATGGGTTTGGTCATGCCTTCAACCCCCCACCCCAAAGAAACAGGAAGCAGTCTTTCTGCACCCTGGGGGCAATAAAAAAACGTGTGCGATACATGCAAGTCATCCTTGATTCCCCTGTGTATCTAGTGTTCAAACATGTGCAAGTTTGCTAGGTTTTCCTAGGTGCCAGCTGAGCTTAGATCCAAAAACCACAGCTACCCACTTTGGAAAAAATGGGTAAGTTTTAAGTGGAAAAATTAGAGGTATCTATTTTTCATTTTGGGCCATTTCCTGTTGTGGGCCATAGGCCTACCCACAGAAGTGAGGTACTATTTTTGTCAGAAGACCTAGGCTAATGCTGGGGGGGAGGAAGTGCATGGCTCTTTGCAGATTCCAGAACCTTCCATAACAGAAATGTCGGGGAAATGTGTTTCACTGGGTGCCCACTTAGCTAGGCCCCAAAAATTACAGCTACCCACTTTGCAAAAAATAGGTCACTTTTGAGTGGAAAAATGTTATGTATCCTTGTTGTGTTTTGGACCATTTCCTGTCATGAACACTAGGCCTGCCCACACAAGTAAGCTACCACTTTTAGCAGAATACTTAAGGGTATGGTGGGTAGAAGGAAGTATGTCTTTCTTCATAGATTCAGGAACGGTTGAAGGGATTCTGGGTGAAACATCCTGGCGAGAGCCACGCAAGTCACCCCATCCGGCATTCCCCTAGGTGCCTAGATTTAAAAAAAATTACAGGTTTGTTAGGTTTCAATAGTTGCATCCTGAGCTAGGACCCAAAATTCACAGCTACTAACATTGCCAAAAAAGGGTCCGTTGTCATTAGAACAATGTAATGCGTCCATATTGTGTTTTGGCGCCTTGAACATTTCTGCATTCATGTTGTCTTGTCCAGAAACTTTTCTGCTTCTGGAAAGATCAGATGGCAGTAACAATCTCTTCTTTCTATGGTGGGGCAGTGTTCACATGTAAGTCTGTCTCCGCTTTATGGATGTCCACTTTACTTGTTGGTACTGGTCTGTTCGAGGCTTCTGTGAAGTGCTTGTCCCAGCATGCTTTCTGCTCTGTCTGTTATGAGCAGTGTGCCTTGCTTGCCCATGATAGTGGTGTTGTATGTTTCACAAGATTAACCAATGAAAATTCTTTGTGATCTCAAAAACCTTTCCCCATATTTCTCTACTGGCTGCCTTCTCTAATTGACTGGCAAGTTTATTCATGTTTACTCACTTGTCTGCTCTATTGATTGCTCAGTTTTTTTTTTATGTAGTGTTTCTTGTACTTCTCGTATAGCCTCCTAGATTTCTCTCCCCTGAGTTTCTTTTCTATTGCCCTACTTTCTTTAATAGCTCACTATTTTTCTTGTGTTATCTTAAATAAATTGAAGAGACCTGTTCCAATTTCATTTTGACTGTATTTGCAGCTAGCTCAGACTGATATTTCCTGTTTGCCAGGATCTGAAACATGTTGTTAATTTCTAATTTAAATGCTTTCTCAGTCTTAAGGTGCTGTAATCATGCTGTTGTCTGATGTTTTGCATTTGTTTTTTCTGAGCTTCAGCTTCACAAGTGTGATCACTAGTTGGTGATCACTGCAGAAATCTGCATCCCTCCTTGCTGAGAAATCTTGCAATGAGTATCTTCAGAGACCACTTACCATCAGGCGGTCAATCTGGATTCTGTTTCTGCCACTAAGTGAGCACAAACTTAGTTTGTGAATATCACTGATGGAATAGACAAAATGACAAAATCACTTGTGGTACAAAATTCTACACCCTTTCTCCATTGTTGTTCATTGTTTTAATACTCTGTCATGGCTCATGTTGTCATTTTTCTCTTTAACCCCTTGGGTGCCCTGGACGTAACAGTTATGTCCTGTGCAGCACCCTTCTGGTGTCCAGGACGTAACTCTTACGTACAGATAGGGGCCCACGGGAGAAGTGCTCCCAGGGGGGCCTGGCACCCCCTCCCCTGGGCAGGGATGGAAGGGAAATCGCTACCCCTTACACCCCCACCCCCTCTTACCCCGTGGCATCTGATGACATCAGCCCGCGATAGTGCTGGCCTCTTCGGAGGCCTGCCGAGCTTCCAGCACGGATCGGAGGAGAAATGCAAAAGCATTTCTCCTCTGCTCACGTGCAGGGGGCGAGAGAGGCATGAAAGGAGAAGAAAGGCCTTTCCTCTCCTTTCATGTCTCTGTCTGCATTTCTGCCTTCCAATTGCGATGCGATCGGGCAGCAGAAATGCCCGCTAGAAACCAGGGATTTTTATTTTTTTGTAATTGAATAAGGGGAGTGGCTCCTTGGGCAAGGTCCGCTCCCCAGGGGGGCAATTTATTTTTAGGCCATTTCTGCCCCGGTGGCAGATCGGCCTATTATAATTAGGCCGATCTGCCCCCAGGAGGGGCAGAAACCGCTAGATATCAGGGATACTTTTCTTTGGTTTCTTTTGTTTTATGAAGGCAAGGCAAGGGTCGCTCCCTTGGGGCAATCAGACTTTTTTTATTAGGCCAATCTGAAACCACTAGACACCAGGGAGTTTTGTTTTTTTAGTTATCTTTATACATAAGGGGACGGGGACCCTTGGGCAAGGGCCACTCCCCAGGGGGGGCAAAGTATTTTTAGACCTTCTCTGCCCCCCTGGGGGCAGATCGGCCTATTATAATTAGGCTGATCTGCCCCCAGGTGGGGCAGAAACTCCTAGACACCAGGGGTATATATTTTTTTATGTTTATTTTTTTATATATATATGGGGAGTGACCCCTTAGGCATGGGTCGCTCCTCTGGGGGCAAATTGTATTTAGGTCAAGATAAGCCTATTTTTATTAGGCCAATATGCCCCCAATGGGGGCAGAAACCACTAGACACCAGGGATTTTAAATTTTTTGTCAGTTCCACGTGAGGGGAGCGACCCCCTTAGGCAAGGGTCGTTCTCCTGGGGGGTACATTTATTTTAGCCCATTTCTGCCCCCTTTGGGGCAGATAGGCCTATTTTTATTAGGCTGATCTGCCCCAGAGGGCCAGGGGGCAGAAATCACTTAAGCACCAGGGATTGGTTTGTGTGTATGTATGTGTTTGTTTGGGGTGGCAAGGGTCACTCCCCATGGGGGCACATTACTGTTGGCCATATTGGCCCCCTCTGGGGGTAGATCAGCCTATTTTTGGAAGGCCCATCTGCCCCAAAGGGGGGCAGAAAGCCCCCCAGAAACCAGAGAAGATTTTTTTTCCAAAACAAGAGGGTGGGGGCATGGCTATCCCCCCACCCCAAATAAATGGGGCCAAAGTTGTTCTGCCCACTAGTGGGCATATGGGGCAATTACCCCCGATCCACACCCCGGGGGAGGGCAGAAAGTCTACTAGATCACAGGGTATTAAAAAAAAAAAAAATTGTGGAGTGGTGGCTACCAACCAGTATGGGCCTGGTTATGCTCCCACCCCAACTGAAAGGGGTAACAGTTTTTCAGCTCTCCCCCCGCACACTAACACATCTTATCACTCAGCAAGCAAGAGGACATTTGATTTTTTGGGGTTTTGGTTTTACATTTGGGCTTTGAGAGCTTGGCTAACTCTCAAAATCGTCCCACTTGGAATGGTGAGGGCTGCACTTTTTGGACTTTGGGAAGCTGATATGTAGAAAAATCTACAAGACCTAGACACATCTGAAAACTAAACATCTGGGTGATTCCAGAGTGGTGTGCTTCACATGCACCCCACACCATTTTCTCACCCACAATGGCCTGCAAACCCACAAATTTGCCGGAAATCACACATTTTCCCCATATTTTTGTGATGGAACATTCCTGAATCTGCAGGAATCCACAAAATTCCTACTACCCATCATTGTCTCATCTATGCCGATGAAGATTCTGCCCCACTTGTCAGCCTAGAAATGCTTTTTTTCAAACTGACCTTTTGGACCCGCTTTGGTTCCCCCTCAATTTCGACATATTTTCGGCTTTCCCTGTCACAGGCACTTGGCCACCTACACAAGTGAGGTATCATTTTTACTGGGAGACTGAGGGGAACGTTGGGTGGTAAGTAATTGTCCTGGTCCAGTGATCCCACACAGAAATGTGGGAAAAATGTGATTTGTTTAGCTAAATTTGAGGTTTTCTGAGGATTCTGGGTAAGAAAACACTGGGGGATACATGCAAGTCACACCTCACTGGACTCCCTCGGGTGTCTAGTTTTCAGAAACGTCTGGGCTGGGTATGTTTCTCTAGATGGCTGTTGCACCCAGGACCAAAAACGCAGGTGCCCCCCACCCCGTAAAAACAGGTAGTTTTGTATTTGATAATTTTGATGTGTCCAGATAGTGTTTTGGGGCATTTCTGTTCACGGGCACTAGGCCTACCCACACAAGTGAGGTACCATTTTTATCCGGAGACTCGGGGGAACACTACGTGAAAGGAAATGTGTAGCTCCTCCCAGATTTCAGAACTTTCTGTCACCAAAATGAGAGGAAAAAGTGTTTTTTGGGCCACATTTTGAGGTTTGCAAAGGATTCTGGGTAACAGAACCTTGTGGCGGCCCCACAAGTGACTCCATCTTGGATTCCCCTAGGTGTCTAGTTTTCAAAAATGCACAGATTTGGTAGATTTCCCTAGGTGCCGGCTGAGTAGAGGCCAAAATCCACAGCTAGGCACTTTCCAAAAAACAGCTCTGTCCACATTGTGTTTTGGGGCATTTTCTGTTGCAGGCGCTAGGCCTACCCACACAATTGAGGTACCATTTCTATCAGGAGACTCGGCGGAACGCTGGATGGAAGGAAATTTGTTGCTCCTCTCAGATTCCGGAACTTTATGTCACCGAAATGTGAGGAAAAAGTGATTTTTTGGCCACATTTTGAGGTTTGCAAAGGATTCTGGGTAACAGAAACTGGTGAGAGCTCCCCATCTTAGATTCCCTATAGGTGTCTAGTTTTCAAAAGAGCACAGGTTTCTACAGCTAGGCACTTTGGAAAAAACACACCATATTTCAATGTAAAAGTGTGAGGTGTCCATGTTGCGTTTCCTGTCGCGAGCATTAGGCCTACACATGTAAGTGAGGTACAATTTTTATCAGGAGACTTGAGGGAACACAGAATAGTAATACAAGTGTTATTGCCCCTTGTATTTCTCTACATTTTATCCTTCCAAATTAAAAAAGATGTCTAGTTGAGAAATGCCCTGTAGTTCACATGCTAGTATGGGCACCCCGGAATTCAGAGATGTGCAAATAACCACTGCTTCTCAACACCTTATCTTGTGCTCATATTGGAAATACAAAGGTTTTATTGATACCTATTTTCACTCTTTATATTCCAGCAATGATTGCTGTATACCCGGTATAGAATGAAAACCCATTGTAATGTGCAGCTCCTTTATTGGCTCTCGGTACCTAGGGTTCTTGGTGAACCTAAAAGCCCTTTATATCCCCGCAATCAGAAGAGTCCAGCAGATGTAACGGATATTGCTTTTAAAAATCTGACATTACAGGAAAAGATGCAGAGTAAAACGTGGAGATAAATTGCTGGTTTTTTCACCTGAATTTCAATTTTTTTTGTTTCAGCTGATATTTTCTGTAGGAAAACCTTATAGGATCTACACAAATGACCGCTTGCTGAATTTAGAATTTTGTCAATTTTTCAAAAATGTTTAGCTTTCCGGGATCCAGCATTCGTTTCACACGCATTTCTGTCACTAATTGGAAGGAGGCTGAAAGCACATAAAATATTATTTAAAAAATGGGGTATGTTCCAGTAAAATGCCAACATTGTGTTGAAAAATGTGGTTTTCTGATTACAGTCTGCCTGTTCCTGAAAGATGGGATAATGGTGATTTTTGCATCGCAAACCTTTTGTTGATGCTATTCTCAGGGAAAAAAACACAAGCCTTCTTCTGCAGCCCGTTTTCCCATTTGTTTGAAAAAAATGAAATTTTCAATGTATTTTGGCTAATTTCTTGGTCTCATTCAGGGGAACCCACAAAGTCTGGGTACCTCTAGAATCCCTAGGATGTTGGAAGAAAAGGACGCAGATTTGGTGTGGGTAGCTTATGTGGACAAACGGGTATGAGGGCCTAAGCCCGAACTGCCCCAAACAGCCACAAATAGGCCTGACACCTGAGGGGAAAAGGCCTGGCAGTGAATGGGTTAACATTCAATCTCCCATCAAAATCTTCATTTAGTGGATCAGAACAGCTTCCAGCTTAACTTGCATCTGTTGGGAGAATTTGTCCTTACCTGTGTAGGAAAGTACCATCTTGCCTGGCATGTTACCCCCATTTTAATTGTGTGTCAGTTTGTTTTTGCATGTGTCATTGGGATCCTGCTGTGGTATATATGTGTTCCCTGTGTGGTGCCTAACTGTATCACTGAGGCTCTGCTAACCAGAACCTCAGTGTTTATGCTCTCTCTGTTTTTAAAATTGTCACTGCAGGCTAGTGACCATTTTCACCAATTCTGTATGGGACACAGGAACACCCTTGTAATTCCCTAGTATATGGTACCTTGGTACCCAGGGTATTGGGGTTCCAGGAGATCCCTATGGGCTGCAGCATTTATTTTGCCACCCATAGGGAGCTCAGACAATTCTTACACAGGACTGCCACTTCAGCCTGAGTGAAATAACGTCCACATTATTTCACACCCATTTTACACTGCACTTAAGTAACTTAGAAGTCACCAATATGTCTAACCCTCAGTTAGTGAAGGTTAGGTGCAAACTTACTAAGTGTGAGGGCACCCTGTCACTAGCCAAGGTAAGGTGCCACCAGATTGTTCAGGGCAATTTCCCCAGACTTTGTGAGTGCGGAGACACCATTACACGTGTGAATTACATATAGGTCAATACCTATATGTAGCTTCACAATGGTAACTCCGAATATGGCCATGTAACATGTCTAAGATCATGGAATTGTCCCCCACATGCCAAATCTGGTATTGGGACGCCAATCCCATGCATCCCCGGGGCTCTAGCATGGACCCCTGGTACTGCCAAACTAGCTCTCTGGGGTTTTCTCTGCAGCTACCGCTGCTGCCAACCCTCAGACAGGTTTCCGACCTCCTAGGGTCTGGGCAGCCCAGTTCCAGGAAGGCAGAACAAAGGATTTCCTCTGAGAGAGGGTGTTCCACCCTCTCCCTTTAGAAATAGGTGTTAAGGGCTGGGGAGGAGTAGCCTCCCCCAGCCTCTGGAAATGCTTTGAAGGGCACAGGTGGTGCCCTCCTTGCATAGGCCAGTCTACACTGGTTCAGGAATCCCCCAGGCCCTGCTCTGGTGCAAAACTGGACAAAGGAAAGGGGAGTGGCCACTCCCCTGTCCATCACCACACCAGGGGTGGTGCCCAGAGCTCCTCCAGTGTGTCCCAGACCTCGGCCATCGTGAATGCGGAGGTGTGAGGGCATAGTGGAGGCCTCTGAGTGGCCAGTGCCAGCAGGTGATGTCAGAGACCCCTCCTGATAGGTGCTCACCTGATTAGGTGGCCAATCCTCCTCTGAGGGCTATTTAGGGTCTCTCCTGTGGGTTTCTTGTCGGATAACAAATGCAAGAGCTCACCAGAGTTCCTCTGCTTCTCTCTCTTAAACTTCTGCAAAGGATCGACCGCTGACTGCTCAGGACACCTGCAAAACTGCAACAAAGTAGCAAGATGACTACCAGCAACATTGTAGCACCTAATCCTGCTGGCTTTCTCGACTGTTTCATGGTGGTACATGCTCTGAGGGCTGTCTGCCTTCACCCTGCACTGGAAGCCAAGAAGAAATCTCCTGTTGGTCGATGGAATCTTCCCCCTGCTAACACAGGCACCAAACTTCTACATCACCGGTCCTCTGGGTCCCCTCTCGTCCTGACGAGCGTGCTCCCTGGAACACAGGAGCTGGATCCAAGTGACCCCAACAGTCCAGTGGTCCTTCTCTCCAAATTTGGGGAAGGTAAGTCCTTGCCTCCCCACACCAGACAGTAATCCTTTGTTCTGTAGGATCTGCAGCTGCTAGGGCTTCTGTGCACTTTTGCAAGGATTCCTCTGTGCACAGCACAGCCCAGGTCCCCAGCACTCCGTCCTGCATTGCTCAACTCACTTAGTTGACCACCGGCTTCGCAAGACCCTCTTTTGTTGTGTTGAGATGACCTCCATGCTCAGGTTTCTTGAATGCCAGTTCAAGTGCTTTTGCAGGTGCTGTCTACTTCTGCATGGGCTCTCTCTGTTGCTGAGTGTCCTCTCTGTCTCCTCCCCAAGGGGCAACCTTCTGGTCCTTCCTGGGTCCAGGCAGCACCCATTGTCTTCAAATGTGACTCTTGCAGCTAGCAAGGCTTGTTTGCAGTTGTTCTGCATGGGAACAACTCTGCATCCTCCACAATGCAGTGGGACATCTTCTAACCAAAGGAGAAGTTCCTGGCACCTTCTGTTGTTGCAGAATCTGTGGCTTCTTCCACCCAGAGGCAGCCCTTTTGCACTTTCATCTGGGGTTTAGTGGGCTCCTGCCCCCCCGGACACTTGCATGACTCTTGGACTTTGTCCCCTTCCTTTGCAGGTCCTCAGGTCCAGCAATCCATCTTCTGTGCTTTCCAGTCAGTTGTTGCCTCTGCAGAATCCCCTATCTTTACTTTACTGTCTTTCTGGGATAGTAGGGTGACTTTACTCTTACTTTTCAGGGTCTTCGGTGGGGTATCTTTGACACCCTTAGTGTTTTCTTACACTCCCAGCGACCCTCTACACACTACACCAGGCCTGGGGTCCATTCGTGGTTCGCATTTCACTTTTGGAGTATATGGTTTGTGTTTCCCCTAGGCCTATTGTGTCCTATTGCATCCTATTGTATTCTACAGTGTTTGCACTACTTTTCTAATTGTTTACTTACCTGATTTTGGTTTGTGTATATATTTTGTGGAATTTACTTACCTCCTAAGGGAGTATATCCTCTGAGATACTTTTGGCATATTGTCACTAAAATAAATTACCTTTATTTTTAGTAACTCTGAGTATTGTGTTTCTTATGATATAGCGCTATATGATATAAGTGGTATAGTAGTAGCTTTGCATGTCTCCTAGTTCAGCCTAAGCTGCTCTGCTATAGCTACCTCTATCAACCTAAGCTGCTAGAACACTACTAATCTACTAATAAGGGATAACTGGAACTGGCACAAGGTGTAAGTAACACAAGGTACCCAGTATAAGCCAGGCCAGCCTCCTACAACCTGTTTCTTCTGTGTCAATTGTTGGCGCATAGAACTGGAAAATGCTGGTATTGATATTTCTGTCTTTTACACTAACAGTCATGAGTCTGCTGTTGACTGACCTCCCCTCAATTAGGCATTTCTGTCTCCCTTTTCTGAGGATAATGGCTACTTCTTTGTGAGAGTGGTCATCGTCCCTTCCCAAGTACAATACCAGCTCTCCTGAGATGATTTTCTTTCTGCCAGATTCAGTTCAAATACTTTCTCTGACTACCAGGATGTAAACATTGTAGCATCTTCTGTCAGATGTTTCTTGAGATAGAATTCCTATGTCATACATAGTCTGTACATTACAGAGCCTGGTCCAATTTAGTGGTTCTTGCTGCTTTTTCGATAAAAAATGTTTTTTTAGGAAACGAGGTTGTTAGCTTTGTACCTAACCCCCATTTTGGAGGACCAGTGGACCATGCTTCATCTGGTCTCTACCTTTTGACCAGTCTTGCTTGGCCAAGCTTTCAGGAGACTAAACTCCCTCCAACATAGCCCTCCAGGTCAATGAGAAATGCAAGCCACCCAACCACTTCAAGGTAGCAATCCGGTGAGGTGTTTATACATATGTCTTTGCATCAAAATCCTTGAGTGAATGTATATCAGCTCCCATGCACCATCCAAGGAACACCTCCCTGATGGCGAGCAATAGTAGGCAGAAAACTTGTTGTGTTGCTTACTTTCAAAGCAATGCAAACTGTGATTTGTGTTACATTGAATATATAAAAAAATATTATGCATTGACTCTCCCGGCAACAATGGCGGCCCCTTGTCAACGGGGATGGCAGGGCGGAGGGTTTAAAAAATGTTTTTTTACAAAAAGTAGCTTTATGTTGGGAGAGACGGTTTCTTCTCTCCTTTCTCATCCGACTCCTGATAGCACAAGGCTTCCAGACTCTCCTACGATCATGACGCTGCTTTCAACAGCATGATAGCAGAGTCTTGATTGTCCTGAGCACCCTGCTTCGGTGCTCAGCCAGGGAGTAGGGCCCTGTGCACTTTCTCCTCCCGGCTATGTAGTGTAGCCAGGTAAAAAAATGAAAAGTGTGCATGACTGTTTGGCCAGCCCAATAAGGCCGGCCAAAGCATCATGCATGCTTATGTGCATATAGCCCTACTTCAGCCAGCCCAGCCCAGCTCCACCCTGCCCTAACCCTGCTCCAGAGGAAAAATACAATTATAGAAACATTACGCTATTATCATTTTATTTTTCCCTTTCATTCACTGCATGAAGCCTTAACAAAGGAGCCGCCGCTGGTTGGCTCGCAAGTGTCACAAATACAACACATCATTTTTCTTCAAGTTGGACAACATGTAAAGGCAACAATCAAATAAAGTATCAAATACTTCAAAAATATTTTAATGCATTCAACATAATTATTAAAAAGCATACTTAGCAAAATTGAATTACACTACAAACCATCCTTAAAACCTTGATTGGTTGAGCAGTGTGTTTCAAGGACACTCAGCCAACACATTCTGAGATTGACATCCGTAGTCCACAATTGTTTGAACATTCATTGAGTAGGAGTGAGAAAACTGGGCTGATTGCAGAAGCCCCCTAACTCTCTGCCCCTTTTTTTCACTTTTTGCTGGTGTTTTCCTGACTCTGATGATGCCCTGGGTACTGCTGACCAGTCCCAAAGCCTGTGTTCTGTGTAAAATGAGTATGTAAATTAGGCTAATTATCAATGGCTATTTCAACCTACCTATAAGTCCCTAATATATGGTAGGGCATGTAGGTTTACGGACCCCAGCATAGGTAGTGCCCCCATAGATGCACTGCTGAGGAGCCCAGGGTCATTTTAAAGGCAGGCCTGTCTTGCTGGCTGCTTTTAAATTAAAGTAACATGCATTTTCAACTGCAGAATTAAAAGTACTTCAAAAATCTTAAACTACCTTATTTTTACATATGTCACCCTAAGGTGTGGCCTAGGTGCCCCCGGGGTTAGGTTTAGTGTAACTATATGCAGGGCTGAAATAGGGAGACTTTGTTTTAATTAGTAAAGTCTCCGTAGGAGCTAGATGTGTGGTCTCAATCTGATTTTTAAAATAAATGCAACAACTTGCTATTGTTGGATTTAATATAACTAGTTCAGGGAAAGAGTTTTAGAACTCTTCCTAAAAGTTACCAGTTTCAGTTCTGTAGTGCCCTTCCCTGATGGGCCAGCCTCTGGAAGCATAGCCAGGCTGCCTTAATGAGGTGTGAAGTGGCCTGGACTGAATAGAGGAAGTCCCTGGGGTGGAGATCTACCTCAGATCTACCCTAGATCTCATCTGCTGAGATCTACCTCAGCAGATGGTGAAACAGGATGGGGGAAAGCAGCCAAACTGACCTTCATAGGAGGGAAGGACAGTTGGAGCAGCTCCTGATCTCCCCCATTTCCTGCACACCCAGACAATTAGGTGACTTCTTGATTAGATTAGGAGAGGGGTGTGTTAAGGATTTTTAGCCACATCAGTGGGTGGGCCCAGCCAGACATAATCTTCAAAATTCAGTTCCTGCCATTGAGAACGTTGCTCCCTGCAATTGATTTTTGCTACACTTCCTAGGAAGAGGTCATCCAAGAGGGTAGTGGCCTGTATGTGATTCGACTGTTGTTCACCTTGCTTTTCACCCCAGGAGCAAGGAGAAGTTTGGCTGAGCTGCACCCACACCTCAGATCCCTACAAGGAACATCTTCAGAAGAAGAAGGACAGTCCTGCTGGACTCCTGACCTGCACCTGGGCACTGCACTCTGAAGGACTGAACCAGCTGCACCCTTGGGCTTCATCAGTAAAAGGACTTAACCTCTCTTCAGCTGGTTCAAGAAGGAACTCCCTGCTTACTACCGGGGAAGAATAGCTAACCAGTCCCCTGCATCAAAAGCTGACATAACTAACCAGCTGACCAGTGGATGATGGTCATTTTTGAATTTGAACCAGGTGCATTCTGGGAGTTAGAGTCCTAACCCCTCATGGAGCAACTCATAGCTTCTGGAACCTTGGGGTGAGCTAAAGGACCTTCAAAGACCTTCTGGAACAAGGTCCAGAAGTTTGGAAACGTTTGAAGAACTTTTGCAAAAAAAAGGCTTCATAAAGGGACTGACCCACTGTGCTGAGTCCCATCTGAATGTTACAGCTATCCCACCCGCTGAATTACAAGTTCCATTATATCCTATGGAACTTGCCATACAGCAGATGGGATATCCTTCACATTTGGGACACAGTAATCCTCTCTGCCAAGGTCGAAATAAGGCCCAAAGTCTGAAGGTAAACTTTTGACCGAGGCCTCCCACTTGCTGTAGCCGTGCAGGGTTCCATCGCTGTTGACCTCAAACTTTTACTTTCCCTGATCTAGTGCTACAAGATGAACAGATTGATGCTTTTAGGCCCATATTTATACTTTTTTGAGCGCCGCATTTGCGTTATTTTTTTATGCAAACTTGTAAAATACAATTGTATTTTGTAAGATTGCGCCATTTTTGCATCAAAAAGCGGCACAAATATGGTGCTAACAAAGTATAAATATAGACCATAGTTTCTATGCGCTCGAAAACATTAAGGGGGTCATTATGACCCTGGCGGAAGGCGGAGAAGCGGCGGTAAGACCGCCAACAGGCTGGCGGTCTTTTTTGGGGAATTATGACAATGGCGGTTACCGCCATGGTCATCCACCGGTTCTCCGTTCTGGGTCTACAGCCCAGCGGCCGTCACTATACCGCCGGCGGTATTTGAACCCGGCTGACCGCCATGGATTTCATGCAGTTTGAAACTGCCATGAAATCCATGTCGGTAAGCACTATCAGTGTCAGGGAATTCCTTCCCTGGCACTGATAGGGGTCTCCCCCACCCCGACTCCCTCCCCTACACCCCCCATCACACCTGCCACCCCCCAAAGGTGTCAGGGCCCCCCTCCCCCCGACCCCCAACATCACATCACTCACTCACACACGACACGCACGCAGGCACCACCAACACACATACACGCACACACACACCGACATACATGCCAACATCCACAAACACAGTCAGACACGCACACCCACATTCAAACATACACGCACACATCCATACAGACATACCCACAGACATACATGCACTCATTCCCAAACACACAACACCCCCGCAAGCATACACGCACTCACACACCCCCTACATACACACACGCACACCCCCGTGCACGCACACAACACACAACACCCCCACACCCCCTCCCCTAACGGACGATCGACTTACTTGGTCCGTCGATCCTCCGGGAGGGGACGGGAGCCATGGGGGCTGCTCCGCCGACACCACACCGTCAACAGAACACCGCCACGCCGAATCACAGGACGTGATTCGGTGGGCAGTGTTCTGTTGACGTGGCGGTGGAGGTGGAGCAACCTCCAATTCCCCGCCGCCCACCAGCATAGCTGTTGGTGGCTCTCCGTCTGAAAAAGGACGGAGAGCTGCCAACAGTCACAATACGCTGAGCGGAAAACCGCCACCACTGGCGGTCTTCAGCACGGCGGTCCCTCGGCGGTCTTTTAAAAAGACCGCCGAGGTCATAATGACCCCCTAATTCTTAAAAAAATTTATATCTCCGGTTCCCCTTATCCGATTTTGGTGTCATTTTAAAGATAAAAATATAATCTATGTTTAGAAATTCATTGTTGGAATTTTAATTGTGGTTTGAGTTTTACTTGTTTACTGTTTTGTGATTTTTAAATGCTTTACACACTTGTCTCCTAGGTTAAGCCTTGTCGCTTGTTGCCAAGCTACCAAGGGTTGAACAGGGGTTTAATTTATTGAGACCTAACTGGACCTAAGTGGGGATTAGTGACCTATTGCTTGATGTAGGTACTTACCTGCCCATACCAATAAGCCACATTCCAACAGTAGGTATGCTTTCTATTATGATAAATGTGCGCAGTGTCTGCATGTGAAACCAGCTGCGCATGGGTGCAGTTAATCACTCGAAAGAACATGTGAAAAATGTGCAAATTCATAATAGCCTTGCTTGACCTGAATTTGTTGAAAACATTGTGTTGGTATTTTAATGATGGCATCCAGTAAAGGTGTCAAGAAAGGAAAGAGCACATCCTGTGAAGTACCGGCCATTCTGGCAGAAGTTCTCTGAAATTAATCTGAAGTCAACATATGCAGTGCTGTCAGCAATGTCACACGGGGTGCACTGGCATGTGATCAAGCAGTTGAAGGTTGGGAAATTAGATCGAACTTTGATGACAAATCAAAAATATCCTACTTCCTTAAACAGTATAACCTCCTCTTCCCTCTTATCAATGATGAAATATTCTCCTCTTCCTCCTCCTCTACTGCTCGCGTCGATGAAGACGTGGGCTAACTTCATGAAACACAACCTCTATTGCTAATAGAGGTGGGGAATGTGTTTTGAGTCCAATGCCCTTCATTAATTCATATTTGCATGACTATTTGCATCTGCTAGGGCCATGAGTAATATTCTGACGCACTTTTGCCAACACAATGGACTACACTGCATGATGGTGCGCCGTGCACCAGCTTTTTTGTAAACAACACTACATTAGCCTTATGTTACACATTGAATGGGAACACCCACCGAGCATACAATAAAATATGCATCAGAAAGGAGGATGCAAAGCAGGACTTGCACCATGCAGGCCTACAAAAACAATGCACAATAATAACTGTGTCGCTTGGTAAATCAGACTTAAGACCCTGCCTTGTTTTACAAGCTATTGAACCACGAATGGAGAATGCAATCTGGGCCAAGATTCATACTGCCCCACTCAGTTACTTGGAATGAGCCACCGAAGACCGCCCTTTTTCCAAAATATGTGGACGTACCCTCCATTAGGGGTGTCTTCAGTGTCAGAACCAAGAGTTCTGGGGCCATCCAAGACAGGCAATAGCAGCCCGAGAACCACTGGACAGTCCGTTTTCGTGCCATGCCCTATTTCCTGTTGAAATGTATGTGGAATATTTATATGTGCTTTTTATGGTTTGTGCTCTCATTTGTCAAGGGACAAAAGGACACAAGTAAATACAGTTCTTACAAATGTATCCTAAGATGTTTGTACTTCTAAAGAAAGGTGCCCTTTCCTCCATAGCTGACAGCCTCAATGTTTCTGTTAAAATGTGGTGTATTGAAGGTTTTGCTGTAGAAATCTATTATCAATGTGTACGTTTATATACTTTACACTGACAGAAACCTTCATGGGTGACCTAAAATAAAATATGTGAAAAAGTGGTATTCATAACTGATATGTTATTCAAGGGAAAGTGCAATAACAGCCATTCACTTGTTGAGAGGTTATTCTCCTGTATCTTTTGTATCACAAAGTCCTCACAAATCATTTTACATTTTCACAAAACAAAGGAATTGCACAGTAGACAGAGTTCCCGCGTAACCCATCTAAAAGCAAGCATGCCTCTGCATGCTCTTTTCAGGCTGGCCATTTAAGCTATCAACGCCGCATGATATCAGAGATGAACATGTTGAGTGGATTTGTTTGCTTGTAAACAGATACAGATTTTTTTCCGCCTGAAACAACACGGAAAAAAAAAACCTAATCATCTCTTGACTTTAAGTTCTGCCATGTTTAACCCCAAAGTTTAAATTTAATGGAATGTATGTATATATATATATATATATATATATATATATATATATATATATATATATTTGCGTTAAACAGGAGGGGTATAAAACATTACTTATACTATGATGTCCCAAAAGTGGTACATTTGGGGGCAGATTTAAGAAAAGTGGCACTGCAGCCAATGTAGCGCCACTTTTCTTGTGCTCCTTAGCATCCACCCAACACCACTATGTGTTCGCTGTATTTAAGATATGGCACACCATGGCAGTAGTTAGGGAACTAGCATTACAATTGTTGACGCTAGTTTGGCACTTTGCAGGATTAGCGTCAAATATGTTGATGCTAACTCTGCAAAGCACATTGAGGCCCTTTATAAATAAAAGTTTGCCTCCTTTTAATGCCTGTTCAGTGCAGGCATACAAAATGCTACAATAATGGTGCAAACAAACATTTTAGATTTCTTTGCACCATTTTTTTTGGCCCTAATGGGGGAATGGCACCTCTTGCATACATTATGCCTGGCACATGCATAACGTGGCACAAGTGGTTACAAAGTAGCGCAATGCGTGCATTGCGCCACTTTGTAAAACTGGTGTGGAGGTTTTTGAAGACTAACGCCACAATAGCATCTAAAAATGATGCTAATAAGGCGCTAGAGCTTCTTAACCCCTTCTGTGCCGCGGACGTAATGGTTACGTCCTGCGGCACAGTGCTCGTGTGCCGAGGACATAACCATTACGTCCTGGGCACAGAGCTTGCTCCCTCTGTGGGCTTCCCTCCCACCCCCCAAGGTAGGGATGGAAGGGGAAGCCATTCCCCTTCCTCCCCTGACCCCCTCTGACTCCTCCCAGTGACGTTGGATGACGTCAGGGCACATTTGCGCGCTGACCTCATCAGAGGCCACGCGATCAGAAGAGAAATGCAAAGCCTTTTCTCTTCCGATCATGTGATGGGGGCCTGAGAGGCTTCAAAGGGAAGGAAAGGAATTTTCTTGACAGCAGGGATTTCATTTTGTATGAAAGTGCCATGAGGGGAGCAACCCCTTGGGCAAGGGTCACTCCCCAGGGGGGCAATATTTTTCAAGGCCTTTTCTGCCCCCCAGCTGCTCCTCCCTCCCCCATCCCTTCTTAATGGCTGGCGCTGCGCGTCGCGAGTGAGCGACCTCTGAGCTGTTTTTGGTCCAGAGCTCGCCCCCCACGTCCGCAGCACCACCCTGCTGTCTCGTGCCCCTGACCCCCGCCCACGCTGCTGCTAGCGTGTTCGAGGCCCGAGGCTTCTGCCACTTTTCGACGTTCCTGTAAGTGTTTTTTCCACTTTTTCAGCGCCTGCTTCCTTGCGCTCTAGCCCCCATTTGTGCCCCTCTGATTGCTGTATTCCAATTGTATTTTGTGCCATTTAGCGTATTTTTGTGACTGTTTAGAATTTGTGCCTTACTCTTGTGATTGTGCCTTGTTTCCTGGTTTTTTCGCCCCTTGTGCGCTCCCCCCTTGCCGCTCTCTTCCTGCCGCTGCCTCCCCGTGGCCCGCCCCCCTCGCGCCCCCATTCGCCGCTCCCTCCCGCCTCCTGGCTCCTCTCTGATTCCAGAACTTTCTGTCACCGAAATGAGAGGTAAAAGTGTTTTTTTAGCCAAATTTTGAGGTTTGCAAAGGATTCTGGGTAACAGAATCTGGTCAGAGCCCCACAAGTCACCCAATCTTGGATTCCCCTAGGTGACTAGTTGTCAAGACTGCACAGGTTTGCTAGGTTTCCCTAGGTGCCGGCTGAGCTAGAGGCCAAAATCCACAGCTAGGCACTTTGCAAAAAACAGCTCTGTTTTCTTTGTGAAAATGTGATGTGTCCACTTTGTGTTTTGGGGCTTTTCCTGTCGCAGGCACTAGGCCTACCCCCACAAGTGAGGTACCATTTTTATTGGCAGACCTGGGGGAACACAGAATAGCAAAACAAGTGTTATTGCCCCTTGTCTTTCTCTACATTTTTTACTTCCAAATGTAAGACAGTGTGTAAAAAAGACGTCTATTTGAGAAATGCCCTGTAATTCACATGCTATTATGGGCACCCCAGAATTCAGAGATGTGCAAATAACCACTGCTTCCCAACACCTTATCTTGTGGCCATTTTGGAAATCCAAAGGTTTTCTTGATACCTATTTTTCATTTTTTATATTTCAGCAAATGAATTGCTCTATACCCGGTATAGAATGAAAACCCATTGCAAGGTGCATCTCATTTATTGGCTCTGGGTACCTAGGGTTCTTGATGAACCTACTAGCCCTATATATCCCCGCAACCAGAAGAGTCCAGCTGACGTAACGGTATATTGCTTTCAGAAATCTGACATCGCAGAAAAAAGTTACAGAGTAAAACAAGGAGAAAAATGGCTGTTTTTTCACCTCGATTTCAATATTCTTTTATTTCACCTGTTATTTTCTGTAGGAAACACTTGTAGGATCTACACATATGACCCCTTGCTGAATTCAGAACTTTGTCTACTTTTTAGAAATGTTTAGCTTCTGGGATCCAGCACTGGTTTCTCACCCATTTCTGTCACTAACCGGAAAGAGGCTGAAAGCACAAAAAAGTAGTAAAAATGGGGTATGTCCCAGTAAAATGTCAAAATTGTGTTGAAAAATGGGGTTTTCTAATTCAAGTCTGCCTGTTCCTGAAAGCTGGGAAGATGTTGATTTTACCACCGCAAACCCTTTGTTGATGCCATTTTCAGGGAGAAAAAAAACACGAGCCTTCTTCTGCACCCCTTTTTCCCCATTTTTAAAAAAAAAACTAAATGTTTGCTGTATTTTGGCTAATTTCTTGGTTTCCTTCAGGGGAACCCACAGTCTGGGTACCTCTAGAATCCCTAGGATGTTGGAAAAAAAGGACGCAAATTTGGTATGGGTAGCTTATGTGAACAAAAAGTTATGAGGGCCTAAGCACGAACTGCCCCAAATAGCCCAAAAAAAGGCTTGGCACAGGAGGGGAAAAGGCCTGGAAGCGAAGGGGTTAAATCTGGGCCTTGGTATTTACTTATTTTGTATTACTCTCGCACACATCACTTAAACATGGCCAAGGACAAAAACATATTTCTCGGAGTAAACAATGTAATTGTCTTGAAGCCGTCTCTGGCAATGTAAAAATAGAGATGAAACACAACTGCAGCGAGTTACTTCAACAACCTGCTTT
The DNA here is from genome assembly GCF_031143425.1 of Pleurodeles waltl. Taxonomy (NCBI): domain Eukaryota; kingdom Metazoa; phylum Chordata; class Amphibia; order Caudata; family Salamandridae; genus Pleurodeles; species Pleurodeles waltl. The sequence continues at coordinate 1,066,615,038 of NC_090437.1, forward strand.
TATAATTAATTAAACGATGGTAAAATACAATAGAACTGATGCAACAATGCATTAGAAACATGCACAAAATGTGGAAAAAATTGTCTATAAAGAACCTCAAAATTATCAAAAAACAGACAAAACGTCAGTCGATGTGATTCAGTCCTATAATTCAACAGTGTCACGTAAAGATTTGTAATATCAGTTATTTATTAACATAACTGAACACTTCATATTAAAATTAAAAGCAGAATGAGGGTGTCCAACATTTTCTATTATTTTCGAATCAGAGATAAATATACTTTTTTTTTCCCCTTGGTTGCAAATGGATTTTTTGTATCTGTCTACTCGCGCCTTCATTGTTTCTCAGTGATGAGACCTGGGTTCAGTTTCAGACGACATGCGAATAGGGGTATGATGTTGCAAATGGAAATGGGAGACTTTCCTCATGCAAAGAGTGCAGAAGAACATATTAGTTTGGTAAAATAATAATATTATTTAAATTATTATACAAACATGGGAGTAAAAAGCCTATATTGTAGTTTACGTTGCGAGACAGAAAGAAATACATTTTGAAATATAGTGATAATGAGGACGGAATGTTTACCGAAAAAAGTGCTTCCACATATATGCGTTGCAATACTTACTGAGGTCTCAACGTTTCTTTATCCCTTTATTTATTCCTTTAGTGTAAACTAAAGTTCATCATCGGCAGATTAAGGTTTTCTAACTTTGAAAGAGTATTTTGTTTGTCATGTTACAATATGTTGCTGTGAGGATTTGTTTGCCTTTTTTTGTAAACCATGTAGTTTCGTGATGACTGACATTGGAAAACTCTCACATGCAGCTAGAAATGGGAAGAAAACAACAGGTTCGTGAAAAAAACCTGAGAAAAGTGATGTGTCGCTGAGAAATAGAAAAAAGTTTTTAGATCGTAGAAGCTGAAACAGGAAGCACATTTGTTAAACAGTGGGAAACTCTGGTATAGCACAAGGAGCAGACAACTCTCAAGACAAACGTTTGCTAAGTTCAAGCAGTACAAACAATGGTGACGTCAAGAAAGCAACACAATACAATTCCAAACCAAATTTAGAAAGTGGGAGAGCAATGCAATAATAAAAACATACCTAAACTACAAATATGTGCTAAATAAAACTTAAGCCCATATTTATACTTTTTTAGCGCCTCATTTGTGTCATTTATTTACGCGAAATCGGAGCAAACTTACCAAATACAATTGTATTTTGAAAATTTGCGCTGCTTTTGTGTCAGAAAATGACGCAAATGCGGCGCTAAAAAGTATAAATATGGGTGTTAATTTTTAAAACTTTAAGGCAAAAATTGACTAGAAATTGAATACATTTATGAAAAATATTAATTTGCAGTTGACTAGTATCTAGGTACAATTGTATGCCAACGGCGATGGAGCAGAAACTGCTAGATAAGCTAAGAGGATCCCACACGTCAAAGTTTTTACTTTGGGACTTAGACTACCTGGAGGTCAGTCTTCCAGCTGAGTAAGGTCCAATGCTCATGTTGGTGAAGGTACCTCAAAGTCAAATACATCATCATCAAGATCCCACTGAAGACATTGGTTTTGCCCTCAAAAGCTCGGAGCATGATAAAGTTGGATTTTGTAGTCACCAAGGTTGCTTTGCAACTGGAAATAACAATTTACCCCCTTGCTCCAGATAAGATTTTACTTTTGGATGGAGTAGTTTTATTCACTCTCAAATTAATCCAACAAGAAAATGGTGAAAGGTTGAGCTTGCCGGGGCTCCCCAAGTCAGGCCACCTTTTCTGCAAAGTCCTCCTGAATTTGCTTCCAAAGCGTAATAAAGTTCTGAGTAGAACAAACTTAGGCCCTGATTTATACTTTTTTGTGCAAAACTGCACCAAACCAGTTTTGCACCAAAAAGTTTAGCACTGGCTTTCACCATTTCTGTGCACCAGCTGGGCACCATATTTATGGAATGGTGCAAGCCAGCGCAAAGGTTAGGCTAGCGTAAAAAAAAATATGACATAAGTCTGGTGGGGCTGGCGGTATGGAAGAAGGGGTGTTTGCACCAAAAAATGACGTTAGGCAGGTTAGAGTAAAAAAAATGACTCTAACCTGCCTAGAGTCATTTTCTGACGCAAAACCATCCACATGACTCCTGTCTTAGAAAAGACAGTAGTCATGCCCACCACCCCAGTGGCCAGCACAGGGGACAAGGGTCCCCTGGGCATGGCCATTGCGCCCTGTACCATGTATGGGGGCCAAGTTCAGGGCCCCCATGCCAATTTATAAAATGAAATTAAATACCTACCTTTACTTACCTGTACTTACCTGGGATGGGGTCCCCCATACTCCGCAGTCCCTCTGCTCTGGTGTGGGTGGGGGTGGGGGTGTCCGTGGGGCCTCCCTCTGGTGTGGGTGGGGGTGTCAATGGGGCCTGGGTAGGGCACCTGTGGGCTTATTCCATGGTGCTCCACCATGGAAATAGGCCCACAGGTCCCCTAATGTCTGCCCTCACCCAGGCATTAAAAAATGGGGCAAAGCAAGCTTTTGATCCCTCCTCCCTCCTGCGCACCATTTTTGCATGGGAGTATAAATATGGCGTTAAGACCATAGAGTCATTTTTTGCACGGGAATGCCTACCTTGCATCTCATTAAGGCAAGGTAGGTTTCAACGTTGAAGAAATGACTTTAACTCCATAAATTTGGTGCTAGACTGGTCTAGCACCAAAGTATAAATATGGAGTTAGTTTTGCACCGAATTAGAGTAAAAAAAAATGATGCTAATAAGGTGCAAACAGAGTATAAATTTGCCCCTTAGTTTTCTTGCCACCTTGGATGCACCTACCTCAGCAAGCCAAAGTGACACTTTTCTACAACTGTAGAACAGCAGCTCAGGCGTCTTCAGGCTCAAAAGTCATAGCTTTCATTCCAACCAGGATTCCTGCATGATCCAGTCATCTTTGGACAGCTCAGTGCTTGTGGAGTTTAGAGCACTTTTTTGTGTCCCTAGAGCAGACAAACAGGAGGGCAGCCATCTGACCAACAGAGAGCAGTTCCAGTCCCTTGATGTTAGCAGGTGCCACAAGACATTGAGGTGGTCATTATGACATTGGTGGTGACTGTTACAAAGGCGATAATTCCGCCAACAGGCTGGGGGTATTTACTGCCAAATTATGACCATGGCGGTGATAAGTCCTGTCAAGACGGGGCCACTCATCTGAAAGGCAGTATGTCTGCAGGGGCGATGGTATGCCCCCAACCACCTGGAACACCTCTCGGCACTTCCTGGTGGACACAGAAACCCAGGCAGGTGTCCTAGAAGGAAAGGGGGAGTGGAAGAGAAAGAGACAAAATACTGCCAAGTCTTGCCAGTTCAGCCAGGTGTATCTTCGGGGGGGGGGGGCAGGTCATTGTTGACAGAGTGATAGTAGGGTTAGTGCACTCAACTTCCTTGAAACTGAATCTCTCTTTCCGATATGGGCAAGGAGTGGTAGAAGAACACCAGGATGCTCCAGCACTTTTCTTGGATCATAATAACTCTGGGCACAATTACTAACACTGCATTACCAAAAACCCAAACTAAGTACCATAACAATAAGTACTGCAACACTAGGGCTGGCTTCACAGAGATTCACTGTTGCACACTACAATTAGAACTGTGGTTGCACTTATCATGCACAAGAAAAACAAGCAAGGGCATTCATTACATCACGTATAACTTTCCTGCATGCAGAGGGTTAAACTAAAAAGAACAAAAAGAAATATAAATGTCCACTCTAGGTTTAAACAATTAGGGTGGCACAGTTTGATTTGGTTTCACTGTGTGTGTGAAAACCCCTTCAAACGCAAATTCATAAAACCTGAAACACAGGCATGAATGACACATTTTAAATCCAAGAGTAATGCTATTAGAGAAAGAAAAGTCACTTAAATGCTCTTTTAAAATTGCACTGTCACTTTTTGTAGTACTTGAGTTCAAGCAGATTTCCTCGAGCACATTTAGGCAAGTAACTACAATAATAATGTAGAATGTTCAGAAATGCATTTGTCTCTTCAAGATAAGCACTCTGTCAAAATACGAGGTCTGAAATACACCAGCTGTTCTAGGAAAGCGCAGCGCTCAAAGAACAAACTCCCTGGAGAATACTAGTCACTTAGCTGCAGTCTTTACCGGAGTGCTGGAGGAATGCCTGGTGTCAGCTGGTACAGGAACAAAGAAAAGAATTGCCTCAAAAGTCCTGAATATGAGGAACCACATCCAATTAGAAGCACATGTCTACGCCACATCCAATTTGAAGCACATGTCTATACGTGTTCACATTAGCAAACAAGCATTGGTAAAACATGCATTGATAAAACCAATTGGGTAACACAGCACATTATGTTTACTTAGAAACATGAAGGTTTAACCAAGAACAGAGATTTGATTTAACCCAAATCCCTGGGGATGCTGACAGATAACGCAGGAGGCACCTTGGGGATTCCTGACAACTCCCATGGACAGCCAATGTACCACACCAACCGCCAGGGTGTTAACACCACTGACCATGGCGGTAGCTACCTACAGCCAGGCATAAGTCAAGGTACCGCCCACCATGTTATGACATAGCAGACCACCAGGATTTCTGGGACGGTACCGACCCCATTAAAAGCCTGGAAGAAACACAGTACAGACAACGAAAGACTCACCATCAGGGAAAAAGAGAAGACCACTGCAGCCATGGAACCGGAACAACAAGTCTTCCCGATGCTCTTCTACGCAATGCTCCACCTGGAACACCAATGCCGACGAAGATGATGACGGTGCGAACAGCCGCCTAGCACACAAGGGAGGGAGGGAGGAAAAGGAGAGTGACACACACACGCACAACACACAGCATTCCCACACACACCATACACACAACCAGCTGCAGAGAAAAAACTATTTCACAGGACACACGTCATAATAATGCAGGGACAATAGTTAGGCAGTACTGATATTGTAATTGTATGCCAACAGCCATCATATTGTCCATATGAAAAAAAAAATGATTCACTGTTCCGAAAGGGCCAATGGCCAGTCCAAAGTAAAAAAAGCCCACATGGCCACAGGGCACAGTCCAGGGCCCAACTTGTTCCCTGACATAATCCGCACTACACTGTGCAGGGGCATCATGTTGTGAATGGCCAGGCAACCCAGGGGGAAAAGGGTGGGGGCCACCTCAGCTGAAGTGGGGAACTAACCCACTGGTTCTGGAGGGGGCTCCATGCCCATTACAATAAGCTGGGGCGTGCAAGGTCACAGTCTCTGAGGTGGGGGCTTGCCCACTTGTTCTGGAGGGTGCTCTATTCCCACTATCATATGCTGGGGAGTGCAAGTCCACAGTCTCTGAGGTGGGGAACTTGCCCACTGGTTCTGGGAGTGGCTCCATGCCCATTATCCTTTGCTGGGGAGTGCAAGGTCACAGTCTCTGCAATGGGGAACTTGCCCACTGGTTCTGGGGAGGGCTCCATGCTCATTATAATTAGCTGGGGAGTGCAATGTCACAGTCTTTGAGTTGGGGGTCTTGCCCACTGGTTCTAGAGGGGGCTCCATGTAAAACAGTCCCTGGAGGGTGGCCTACATGCCCTCTGCTGGAGGTGAGGGCTGCTATGTCCCAGCTGGAGGTGAGGGCTGCTGTGTCACAGATGGAGGTGAGGGCTGCTGTGTCCCAGCTTGAAGGTGAGGGCTGCTGTGTCCCAGATGGAGGTGAGGGATGTTGTGTCCCACCTGGAGGTGAGGGCTGCTGTTTTCCAGCTGGAGGGGAGAGCTGCTGTGTCCCAACTGGAGGTGAGTGCTGCTGTTTTCCAGCTGGAGGTGAGGGTTCCTTGCCCACTGCTGTTGGAGGGGGGTATCTTGCTTCTCTTAGTTGGTGGAGTGGGAACCTTCCCTCTCGGGTGGTGGGGAGGGATCCTTCCCTCTCTTGCCTGGTGGAATGGGATCCTTCCCTCTCTTGGATGGTGGAGTGGTACCCTTCCCTCTCTTGGGTGGTGGAGTGGGATGCTTTCCTTTCATGCCTCTATGACTAGGAAGTGCCTCCACAGGGGGGAGACAGGGTGGGAGAGGACACAGGGGACGCGTGGATGGATGTTGTGGAGGTGTCAGCAAGTGAGGTGTGTATGCTGCTTGGTGTGGTGATGGTGGTGGTGGCTGTTGAATCAGTGCATGCATGTGTGAGTGCAGATATGACAGTGAGGGAGGAGGAGGAGGGCGAGAAAGTAGAGGCAGTAGATTCCATTGTTTGTGTGAGTGCTTGGAGCCTAAAGCGTGCTGCCTGTGTTTGTCTGTGCCACTCTTGTGTGATGTTTTGTGTGCATGCTTGTCTGTATGTATGTATGGGATAGGTTGGGGTTGAGGAGACTGGGGCTGGGAAGTGGTATTTGGAGGGGGGACGGTAGGAACAGGAACAATGGCTGCCATCAGAGAGGAGGCAAGAGCCTGGAACGATCTCTGTTGGGCTGCCAATACACCGTGAATGCCCTGCAGGAATGCATTGCATTGCTGCATCTGGGATGCCAGCCCCTGGATGGCATTCATAATGGTTGACTGCCCTACAGAGATGGATCTCAGGAGGTTGATAGCCTCCTCACTCAGGGTAGCAGGGTCAGTGGGGCAGGGCCTGAGGTGTCTGGGGCAATGGAATGCCCACCTTCCTGGCTGAGCGGGCACTGGCAACTCGGTGAGGGGCTACTGGGAGGGCAGTGCTGGTACGAGGGTGGAGGCTGTACCTGTAGCTGGGGGGGTTCCAGAGGTGTCCGTCACCACCAGGGAGCTTCCATCAGAGGAGGTATCTGAGTCAGTGTTGTCACCTCCTGTCTCCACTGTGGTGCTCCCCTCGCCCTCCATCCCACTCGTCCCCTCTGCGTCGGTGGACACTACCTCCTGGGTCCTTTGGGATACAGTTCCCTCTGTCACCGGTGCCCCTGCTCCCCTGCCAGATGATGCTAATGCACACATAGATAGGATGAAAGAAGAAAAAAGGGGAGGAGAAAGGGAGCACTGGGTCAATCACAACACCAACATCAGAGATGGCATACACATTACTGTCACACACAGGTATTAGGATTGAGCACCATGCATCACACTACATTACATTTGCTATGTACAACAGCAGATGTGAACAAAGCACTGGCAACTGCACCTCTCCTGGTAGTCACTAAGCCCTGTCTGACATGGAATGCAACCCAGCTGGGTTACCAGATATAGCAATAAAAACATTACCCTTGAGCTGGATCACGCTGCGTTCTCTCAGTTGGCATTAACGGACACCCACTAACTGACACCCACCATGCAACCTACCAATCATAGTTGTAACACATACTGTACTCACCACCTTGTGGCTGCTGTGATGCCCTCAAGCGCCCATCCAGCTCTGGGTATGCCCACCAGTATGCGGGCCATCAGGAGGGTAAGGTTCTGAGAGGTACCCCCCACTCGTTGGGAGGCCACCGCCAGCTAGGCATCTGCGGTCTTTTGGGCCCAGCGTTCCTATAGTGGGTGCTCTGCCTGTTGTAGATCCACAGGGGTCCATGGCGATGGCACACCACAATCCATTATTCTGATGGGCGCAGAGCAAACACAGACAGGAGGACACTATTAACCAGACAATCCAGCCTGTTACACATATGTCCCACAAATCCCCTTCCATCCCCATTGGTACACATATCCACCCAGCGCACACCATGTGCACCACCACCAGACATACGACCCCTCCAAATGACCCAATGCCTGCACACATATCTCCATGCAACCTTGTCACATGCCTCGTACCCCAAGGTGTACTCACCCCATACACCAAGTGCTCCAACACCTCGAAAGTGAAGGAAGGGGCCCTTACCCTAGTCACACATGCCCTGACAGGATCCAGACACAGGTCACAGCAGCACACGCAGTGTAGGTGTTGTCCTGTGGAAAGTCAGAAAACAAGTGAGGTTATAGGCAGAAATTGGCAGTCACGTACGCTGCTATGCACACTGTCACTGCCGCTGGTGATCCCCATTGGCCACTGTACTCCATAGAGCCCCCTTTTATCCAATGAGTAATAGCGCGGTGTGCAAGACCGCCTTTTGCCATGACGCGCAACGCCCGCGGAGTTAGCTCACTTCCACCTGTCCCTACATACAGAACAGGCAGTCACCATTTTATGGTGGTGGACAATATTCAGATAATCGAGAACTGCGTCATAGCTATAATTTGCACATACATTGCCATTACCAATGTTCCATCACATTACTGCTCTATGTACACTGAGATGGTGGTTCCATTGTTTAAATTGTGACAGCCTACTCACTCTTGTGTCCCTTAGATGCCTACCACTGCGGAGGAATCGAAGGAGGAGACAAGACCCCGTGTACAGGCCCCTTGTGGACTTGGCTACACTGAAAGACAGGCACATAATACCTATAGATTGAACAGGGCCAAAATCATGGAGCTGTGTGCTCAATTGGAGCCTGATCTGATATCTGCTATCCGACATTCGACTGGGATCCCCCATCTTGTGCAGGTTCTATCTGTGCTCCATTTCGTGGCAACTGGCTCTTTCCAAGTGACAGTGGGCTTGGCAGCAGGAATGTCACAGCCAATGTTCTTAATCATGTTGGCAAGGGTTTTGTCTGCCCTGGTGAAAAACATGTGCAGCTACATTTCTTTCTCCCAGGTGGAATATTTGGCCACTTTGAAGGCTGGATTCTTTGCAATGGGACACATACCCAACAGTATTGGGGCGATTGATGGTACACATGTTGTGTTTGTCCCCCCTGCCAGAATGAACAAGTGTTCAGGAATTGGAAGAGTTTCCACTCACTCAATGTGCAAATGGTGTGCCTGGTTGACCAGTACATCTCCCACATCCCTGCCAAGTATCCTGGGTCAGTGCATGACGCCTTCGTCCTGAGGAATAGCAGCATACCAAATGTGATGGCACAACTACAGAAGCACAGGGTGTAGCTAATTGGTGAGCCTGACTCCCCACCCAATGTATGTCAATGTATGCCTTCTGGTGTTGACCCTATACAATTGTGTAAGGTTAATGTTTGTCCCTTGATATTTCCAGGTGACTCTGGCTATCCAAATCTATTGTGGCTCCTGATGCCTGTGAGGAATGCCAGGACAGAGACTGAGAATCGTTATGATGACAAGGAGAATTATTGAAAGGACCTTCGGCCTCCTGAAGGCCAGGATCAGATGCCTCCATCTAAAAGGTCCATCCCTGTGCCACTCACATGAGAAGGTCTGCCAGATAGTAGTGGCATGCTTCATGTTGCACAACCTGTCCCTCAAACAACTTGTGCCTTATCTGTAGGAGGAGGAGATGGTAAATGCCCCTGTGGCAGCAGTGGACCCTGAGGACAGTGAGACTGAGGAGGCAGAGGATGAAGATGTGGACAGGAGAACATCAGTTGTTCGTCAATACTTCCAATGACACACAGGTGAGACAGTGGAACTGGCCATTCCTCTGATTAATGATGTTTTCTGTGTGGCAGTAGCAGGATGGCATTCACTTCCTTTGCATCTCTTCTTACTGTCCCCTATGGCTTCTCATGTTGCAAATGTTGGTGATATGACAACAGTGTACTGATGTGATGACTACAGTCAGATACAGGTAAAAAAATGTATGTTATCACAGTGTTCAGATCATTCGCACATGATGTGACTGTTACCATATATGCACATTTTCACTTCACTTTTACTTAGGTTGTTTTCATGGGTGTTTATTGTAGTGCAAATTATTGGCGGAAAAGTGCAATGGAATGGGGTGATGATGGAGTCCAGGGTATTGTTACAGTCTGTTTAAAACATAGGTCCAGTGTGCAAGGGGCCACAGGAAGGAGAGCAATGGCAGTTAAAAGTGGACAAGGTGACAGTGGGACACAAAGGGGACATGCAGGTGGGTCTCATTTCCTGCCAGTGGTCTGGTCTTGGTAGGTGTCTCTGGCTTCTGTCTGGGTCGCAGGAAATGTTTGTGGGGTAGTTCACCTTCTGCAAGAGGAGGGTGCTGGTGGCCTGTGGGTCCTGTGGCAGGGTCTCCTGCCCACTAGTTGCAGCAGAAGTTGTGAGCTGGTCAGTAGACTGGTTAGTGGTAGGGGCCTGCTTGTGTAATGTCCATTCCTTCATGATGTTGGCCATATCTTCCAGAACCCCTGCTATGGAGACCATTGTGGTGTTGAGGGCCTGCAAATCCTCCCTGATCTCTTGATGTTGTACCTCCTGCAGCCACTTTTTCTCCTGCATGTTGGTAAGGATCTGGCTCTTCTTGTCCTGGGATTGTTGGTAAGTTTCCAGGACATTAGTGAGTGCCTCCTGGAGAGTCGGTTCCCTGGGCCTGTACTCCCCCTGGTGCACTGATGTCCTCCCAGTGTCCCTGTTCCTTGGGTGAGAGGTGTGGATTGGGGTCCCTGTGCAGGTGGGCACTCTGCTGATTGACGTGTCCTGGGTACAGAGGTGTAGGTACGCTGGGTGGGTGCTGTGGGGTTGGATACTGGTGGGGAAGGCTCTGTGGTGAACTCTGAGTGGGCTGGGAAAGCTGACTGACCAGTGGTCCCTGATGGGCCAGGTAGTTCATCCAGATGCTGAAGTCCAGAGTTACTGTCATCACTGGGGGCATCTTCCGTTGGGGAACTGGTTAGTCATGACACCTCCTCGCCGCTGAGATTGCCCAGGGCACCTGTGGGGATGTAAGTGTTGTATTATACTTCATGCCTGTGACATATTGCACATCCCTTGCTTCCCCTCTATTGTTGCTGTTGTCCTGCCAACTTTGTTTGTGTATGGTGATGTATTGTGGGATTGTTAGTTCTCCATGCTGTGCATGGTTTGGTGATGAGTGTCTATGCAGCCCTGGAAGGGGTGTCCATGCATTGGTATAGCATGCAGGGCTTGGCATTGGGGTTAGGCAGATGTGTAGGTGCAGTGTGTGGGATGGAGTGGAGTGATGGGTGTGAGGGGGTGAAATGGCATGCAGGTATGGGGGGGTGATAAGTAGTAACTATTGATTCACCAGAGTCCAGTCCTCCAGCAACTCCTGTGAGTCCCTCAGGATGCAGTATTGCCAAGACTTGCTCCTCTCATGCTGTCAGCTGTGGGGGAGGAGGTGGGGGTCTGACGCCAGTCCTCTGGATGGTGAGCTGCTGCATTGCTGCCATGGAACGTAACTTACCCCCAGGTTGGTCTACTCTTACTGGTGTCATCCCTTGTTCTTGGATGCTGTCCCACGACCTTCACCCTCTCCATGATTCTCCCCCACAGCTCCATCTTCCTGGCAATGAATATCTGGTGGAGCTGTGTTCCAAACAACTGTGGGTCTACCCTGACTATTTCCTCGACCATGAACCTCAACTCCTCATCAGTGAAACCGGGGTGCCTTAGTGGAGGCATGGGTGTTGTGTGGTGAATGTTCTTCAGAGGGTGTTAAGTGATGTGGTGGGGTGTGGGATGTGGGGTGCGTGACTGATGGATGGGTATTTGTGGTGTGTCTGTGTAGTTGTCTCAGCGGTCTTGGTGTTAGTCTTGTGGCACCTTTTAGTATTAGTAAAGGGTGGTGTGAAATGTGGGTGTGTATTTTGTAGTGCTGTTGGTGTGTGGGAGTGGTGTGTGTATGAGTGTCAGGTGTGTGTTTCTGGTAGTGGTCAATGTTGTGTTGTTTTGCATTTGGGTGGCCCTTCTGAGTACGTCGGTGTGTACTGCCAATAGTTTACCGCCGTTGAATGTACGCTGTGGTGATTCGTGGGTCGTAATGTGGTGGGTGTTGGTTTGGTGGTGTAACGGTATGGGTGTTCGTACTGCCACTTTAGCACTGACTTTTGAGCTGGCGGATTTGTGTATGTGGCAGTATTCTGTCAGTTTTTGTGTGTGTGTGTGTCATAATATGGCAAATGGATATTCGCCACCGCAGCTGTTTGTTGGCAACCGTCACCGCGGCGGTAAGTGGCATTTACCGCCAATGTCATAATGAGGGCCTGAGTCTTCTTTCTTTCAGTTGGGACTTCATAAGATTGTTCCCACCAGACCCAGGGAATATTTGAAAAGGCGGTGTCAGTTTTATCCAGTGTCAGTGATTGGACAATATTTCCCAACGAATTCTGCATGAGTTCCTTTTTAAGCACTTCATATTTGCTTGACTGTAAATCTTCCATCAAGCCCGTTTTTCAATAAGAATGGTACCTGGCACCAGAGAATCTAGAAGGGCCACGTACATGAATGGCAGCAGATCCTTCGTACCACATTTAGGCCCTCATTACAACCCTGGCGGTAAATCCTGCTTTCTGCCGTGCTGAAGACCGCCAACATACCATTGTGGTGGCAGAATTCTGCTACAGGTATCACAACCCACATCTCGGAATCCGCCACAATAGAGACACCCACACAAGTCCGCCACACCAAAGGTCAGTGATAAACTGCTGATACCAAAACCTACACTGTCATGGCAAAAAGAATACGCACACACTATCACGACCCACAAATCAACGCGGTGGTCATTCAACCGTGGTAATCCATTGGCGGTACACACTGCTGCGCTCAAAATACACACACATTTACAATACACAACTACATTGGACAATTCGAAATACACACACCTGATACACATACACACACTACACACAAACAACACTATAAAACACACACCCACATTGCCCACAAACCCTTACAATGACAATTTTTTAAAAAGCTGTGAGAGAGAGAATTACAAACACAACACCAGCATCCACAGGCACACAACACCATCACTCATACAACCATGCACCTCAAACAACACACACCAACACATTCCCACACACATCACAACAGACAGCACCTCACACATCACCCACACTACATCATGGCACCTCAAAGAAACCCCAGGTTTAATGAGGAGGAGCACAGGGTCATGGTGGAGGAAATCATCCGGGTAGAGCCACAGCTATTCGGATCACAGGTGCAGGAGACATCCATTGCAAGGAAGATGGAGCTATGGCAGAGAATCGCAGTGGGACAGCATCCAACAACACGGGATGACATCAGGAAGAGGTGGAATCACCTACGGGGGAAGGTACGTTCCATGGTATCAAGACACCAGATTGCTGTACAGAAGACTGGTGGTGGACCCCTACCTCCTCCCCCACAACTAACAACATGGGAGGAGCAAGTCTTGGCAATACTGCATCCTGAGGGCCTCGCAGGAGTAGCTGGAGGACTGGACTCTGCTAAGTCATATCTTAACTACCATATCCCCCTACCCCATCTGCATGCCATCACATTCCCCCATCCTCACCCTCACCCCCATCACTCCAACACCTCAAATATGCCCACTATCACAACCCACACATCCCAATACCAAGCCCTGCATGCAACACCAAAGCATTGACATCCATTACCAAACCATGTCCAGTACAGATACCCACACAGACCACAAAACACTAATCACACAAGGGCAAACACAACAATGCAAGCACGGGAGTAGAGGGTAACTCACCCAATGCAGAAGATGGCACACACAGATACTAAAACTCTGTATTTACACCCCAGCAGGACCCATACCCAACGTCACTGGACAGGAGGTGCCAGACATATCCAGTCCCCCCACAGAAGAGGCCCCAGTGATGACAGCAGCTCTGCACGCCTGGATCAAGATGACCAGCCCGGCCCATCAGGGACCTCGGGACAGTCGGTTCCCCTGCCACTGTCACAAGCCACCACTGAACCTCCCCCCTCACGAAACACCACCACAGTACCCACCCAGCGCGCCCATCCCTCTGTCCCCAGGAAACTTCAATCAGCAGTGTGTCCACCACTACAAGGAACCCAGGCAAACCCACCAACCCAAGACAATCAGGGACCTGGGGTCAGTGGCAGTGGGCACACGGTTCAGGGGACAGAGGCACAGGATAACAGGGAAGCTGGGAGGACTGCTGTGTGATAGGGAGAGGACACGCCCAGGGAACCCACTCTCCAACATCATGGGAGCATACCATCATTCCCAGGACCATGGGCACGTTACTGGCCAAGTTTCAGGAGACCCAGTGGATGCAGAAGGAACACTAACTTGGGATCAGGGAGGACTTGAAGTCCATTAACACCACCCTGGTCACCATTGCTTGGGTGCTGGGAGACCTTGTCAACACCATGAGGGACACAGTGGGACACAAACACTCCTCTGCCACTAGCCTGGACAATGAACAGCCCTCCACCTCCGCCGGCGCTATTGGACTGGCCACAGGACCAACAGGCCACCAGCACCCCACCCCCTGCAGAAGGAGAACCAGCCCGCAAACGGTCCCTGAGATCCAGGAACAAGACAGAGAACATTGCCAAGACCCCTGCCAGGAAATAAGACCCTCCTGAATGTCACCCTTCTGTCCCACTTTGTCACCCTGTCCACCTTAAACTGCCATTGCTGCACTTCCTATGCCCCATTGGACAATGCACCTGTGATACAAATAGGCTGGACTCTGCATGGACATTCCTCCACCATCACCCATGTCCATTTCACACCCCCTCCACTTATTTGCACAGAAATAAACACCCTTGATTCACCAAACAATATGGAGTCAGTCTGTGCTTTCACAAATGTGTAAATGCAAGATCTCTGGAATATAGCAATGTCAATGTACATGTTCACATACCAATGTTACACAACTGTAGGCCAGGAGTAAACATAGCAGAGGGCACAATTTGGGAGCCACATCTGTGAAATGGAAAGCCAAAGTGACAAGTTAGGGTCCATACACAGATCGAAAAAGGCATAGGCCCTCATTTTGACATCAGCGTTAAAAACTGCCTACCTCCACGGCGACAGTCACCAAAAGACCATCGCCGCAGCTACCAGCCATCTGCCATATTGTGACCACTGCCGGATTTCTGCCACAAGAAGGGTGGAAATCCGGCTGTGGCCATATTGGCGGATGGCAGTAAGGGTACGCTCCTGCCACCAGCAGTGCCACACCAGTAGACAGCCGCCAGCCGTATTATGACAAATAATACATTCTGGTGGTGTTCTGTTGGCAGCCGCTGCCTGCTGTAGCAGCACCCCGTCCGGTCTCCTGCTGGAGGACTCTCTTGATCCAGGTAAGTCGGGGGTGTTGTGTGTGTGTGGGGATGTGTGCATGTATTTGTGAGTGTGTGCGTGAATGCGGGTGTGTGTTCAGTGTTGATTGGGTGCGTAAAAGTAAGGAAATGTGAGTGCGTAAATATAAGTGTGTCTGCGTGAATGTATGGAATTCAGAATGCCTTTCTGTGAATATGTTTTGAAGTGTGTGCGGATGTGTGTGTGAATGGATGAATGCATGCATGTATGTATGTGTGAATGAGTGTGTGATTGTGTGTGTGTGTGTGAAGAGAGCGTGGATGTATGGGGTTGGGAGGTAGTTTGGAGAGGTAAGGGCGGTGGGGGAAGCCTATCAGTGACAGGGAAGGAGTTCCCTGTCACTGATAGGGCCTACCATCATGGTTTTTGTGGCGTTATGAACGCCATGAAAACCATGGCGGTAGGCGGGGTCATAATCCCGCAGGCGGCACAATGGTGGCTGCCGGGCTGGAGATGGTTATCTTCAGCCAACCCGCCAATGTCATAATGTGGCGGTAAGTACTGCTAGCCTGTTGGCGGTACTACAGCCACATTAACGCTAACCATTAGGATCATAATGACCCCCAAAGTGTGTAAAGCATTAAAATATCACAAAACAGTAATAAAAGAAAACACAGGAAACAGTTCAAAAATCCAAAACCAATTTACGAAAAAGTAATGTTACACCAAAATGCATAAAATCGGACATGGGGAACTGGAGATCTGAATTTTTAAAGAATTCATGTTTTTTAGTGCATAGAAATTAAAAGAGCCACTTTGGACATCTGGTCGCACCTCAACCGGGGCAAGTCAAAGGTTAAGGCTCAGCTACAGCAAGCAGGAGGCCTCAGTCAAAAGTTTACCTTCGGACTTAGGGGCTCATTCCAACCCTGGCGGTCTCTGACCGCCAGGGCGGAGGGCAGCGGAAGCACCGCCAACAGGCTGGCGGTGCTTCCTGGGCTATTCTGACCTGGCCCAGGGAATCCTCCATGGCAGCGCTGCTGGTTTTCACCGCCAGAACCAGGATGGGCTGGAACGCGTGTCGTGGGGCCCCTGGGGGCGCCTGCACTGCCCATGCCTCTGCCCAGTACAGGGGCCCCCTAACAGGGCCCCATACAGATTTTCACTGTCTGCTTTGCAGACAGTGAAAATCGCGACGGGTGCCACTGCATCCGTCGCACCCCTGCAACTACGCCGGCTCCATTCGGAGCCGGCTTCCTCGTTGCAGGGGCTTTCCCGCTGGGCCGGCGGGCGATCTTCTGGCGATCGCCCGCCGGCCCAGCGGGAAAGTCAAATTGACCCCCGCGGTCTATTGACCGCGGTGCGGTCTGTCGGCGGTTTCCTGCGGGCGGCACCCGCCGCCCGCCGAAGTCGGAATGAGCCCCTTAGTCTTTTTCTTGAAGATTTTCTTCATTGGGACGAAGTCACAAATTTGATCTGACCTCCATACAGCCTTCTTCGGATATGCATTGCAGGAGACCTCAGTCAAGAATTCTACGTTCTGACTTAGTTGATTTTTCAGGATGGAAATCTATGTCCAGGCCAAAGCTGAATCCTAATTCAAAGTCCCTTGAGCCCTCCTTGGATACACTATGCAGGAAGTCCTGGTCAACTTTTTACGTTCGGACTTTGTCACTTTTTTGGGGAGCTTTTTTTCTCCAACGTCAGGCGACCCTCCGCAGCAATCCAATTTTGAGTCAACATTGTCAGATTGCCTTTCCAGGAGCCCCTGGTGAAATCCTGTAACTCTGGGGCTCCAGAGCTTTTCAGCAGTATGAACCTTCAAGTCAGGTACGTAGTGGTCGACGTAAGCCAGCTTGACCCATGACGTCTGGTCAGCCCCCTTATGGAGCTTTTTACCAAAAGTTCTCCAATCTTCTCCAAACTTCTGGATCTTCTTCCAGAAGGTCTATGAAGTTATTTTAGGAGTCCACAACTCACCCCAAGGTTCCAGAAGCGCTGAGTTGCTCCTTGAGGGTGAGGACAGCAACTTCCAGAATGCACCTGGCTCAAACTACAAAATGACCACTGGACAATAGTCAGCTGGTCAGTTTCTTCAGGATTGGATGCAGGGGACTCTGGCTAGCTATTTTCAACTGTAGGAAGCAGGGTGTCCCTTTGTGAACCAGTTAAAGCAAGGCAAAGTACTTTTTTTGTGGTGAAGCCCAAGTGTGAAGCTGGTGCAGTGTCCAGGGGTCCAGCAGGGCAGGCCTTCTTCTAAAAATGATACCTCAATTGTGTGGGTAGGCCTAGCGCCCGGGACAGGAAATGCCCCAAAACACAACATGGACACATCACATTTTCCCAAAGAAAACAGAGCAGTTTTTTGCAAAGTGCCTAGCTGTGTATTTTGGCATCTAGCTTAGCTGGCACCTAGGAAAACCTACCAAACCTGCGCATTTTGGAAAACTAGACACCTAGGGGAATCCAAGATGGGGTGAATTGTGGGGCTCTCACCAGGTTCTGTTACCTAGAATCCTTTGAAAACCTCAAGATTTGGAAAAAATACACTTTTTCCTCATATGTCGGTGACAGAAAGTTCCGGAATCTGAGAGGAGCCACAAATTACCTTCCACCTAGCGTTCCCCCAAGTCTCCTGATAAAAATGGTACCAGACTTGTGTGGGTAAGCCTAGCGCCCGGGACAGGAAATGTCCCAAAATACAAAGTGGACACATCACATTTTCCCAAAGACAACAGAGCTGTTTTTTGCAAAGTGCCTATCTCTTGATTTTGGCCTCTAGCTCAGCCGGAACCTAGGAAAGCCTACCAAACTTGCACATTTTTTAAAACTAGACACCAAGAGGAATCAAAGATAGGTTGACTTGTAGGGCTCTCACCTGGTTCTGTTACCCAAAATACTTTGCAAACCTCAAAAAAAGGGGGACAGATATGGCCAACAGTAATGTTCCCCCAAGGGGAGCGACCCTTCCCCAAAGGGCTGCCCCCCCCCAAACAACACATACACACACACACCAATTCCTGGTGCCTAAGTGGTTTCTGCCTCCCCCTGGGGGCAGATCGGCCTAAAAGAAATAGGGCGATATGCTGCCAAGGGGAGCAGAAATGGCCTAAAATAAATTTGCCCCCCCGTAGAATGACCCTTGCCTAGGGGGTCGCTCCCCTTTTGTGAAATTGAGGGGAAAAAATAAAATCCCTGGTGTCTAGTGGTTTCTGTCTCCCTTGGGGGCAGATTAGCCTAACAAAAATAGGTTGAAAAGGCATAAAAATATGTGTAAGTATTAAAAAAAAAATCCCTGGTGTCTAGTGGTTTCTGCCCCCGACAGAAATGGCCCCAAAATAATTTAGCCCCCTGGGGAGTGCTCCCCTTATGAATAAGTCTGAAAAAGAAAATTCCCTGGTGTCTAGTGGGCAGTTCTGCTGCCCGATCGCATTGCGTGGAAGCATGCTTCCAGCGCGATGGGAGGTGATCTCTGAGGTGATCGCTGATGGGGTCAGCACGCGATCATCACTGGGGGTTCACGGGGGCCGGGGTTAGAAGGGGAAGCGATTCCCCTTCCAGCCCTGCCTTGGGGAAGTGGGGGGAAGCCCACGGAGGGATCGCTAGTGCTTCCTCCAAGCTCCGGTGCCGGAACATAATGGTTATGTCTTCGGCACAGGAGCACTGTGCTGTGGGATGTAACCATTACGTCCCCGGCAGAGAACCAGTTAATCCATGTAAACTCTTGTCTGCTCAGAAGTCCAGAAAACCCAGAGACATTGTGAGATCCAGGATGCTGGATTTAACTAGCTGGGACGATTGTATAATGATTGTATAACTTAACAAGTATTTAAGTGCAGCAAGAACCATTACCTAGCTTCTCTTTTTGTTCATAGTTTGGCTGGTTCTACCACACTTATCTGGACAGGAACATTGCCATTTCAACATGGAGAACATGGCAGTGCTTTTGAGGCTAGCTCAGCCTTGCAGCCTGTCATTAAAAGTTGAAATGTAGAAATCCCATAATCGAAAGCATATGCACCTTGTCTCCACACTACTTCCCAATGGCAGAGGCCTTTTCATTGTATGCAGAGTTCATAATGTGCAGGAGTACTTATGTCATATTGATAGAAGCACTAGGCGCATAAGTCATTAAAACAAATGTAGTTTTGGCAGAGATTAACCTCTACTCCTGGAAGCACGTTCATTTGTTTTTATAATTTCCCAATTATTCAAAAGGTACGCCTGAAAAGCTGTCCCAGATGCAGGCCTTCATGTGTGCTATTGCGAATTTCATGTGATATCTCCTGCATGCTCTTTTTACTCAGTATGCGGAAATCTATATAATGTTGACTTAAGCATAGAGGAAGTGAAGCCCACTGTGCTTTTCTTCTTTTTTTCTCTTTTTTGTCTCTGCAGGGAAAATACTTATCCCACGGAAAAGCCCTCCCTCTACATGGCCATCTAATGTGAAGTTCGACTTTTTCCCTTTCCGTGGCGAACTGGTAAGATCAAAGTTTGTGTGTTTTTTGGCAATTACAGACTAACAATGGACTCCACATATTTTAATATTTTAATATCTTTTTCCAACCGCCTTATATAGGGTTTGCTGCAGCAGATTTCTCTACACATGTGGAAGAAGCATTCCAAAGCTATAAATCCACTTGCCCAGGATTTTTTTGTGGCTGCCTGATGGTCATAAATGACTAATGTTTTCTGGACCCATATGTTTATGGCCAAAGTAGTTTTGTGACTAAAGCCCTATCTGTTTACCTTAAATATGTATAAGCTCTTGCTTTCATAGAGGGACAAACAAGCAAATTAACAACCCCCTCATAAAGGAGATGCCCTGTTCTGTAATGAGACCAGTGGGGTACCATTTTCTCAAAGGAGGTTTTGAATGCTGTGAAGAAGGTACTCTCCAGTCTTTTAAGCTCTCGAAATGACATTTGCCTTTGTATTTCTTTCTTGCATGAAAAATGATGGGGCATAGTATATATATAACTGGGGTTGTATCACACTTACACCACGCAACATGGTTCATGTGAAACAATGCAATATATGAAGGTACGCAAGGCCACCATGCGTGGCTCTGGGTGGCTTCATAAATTTGGAGTATCTCAATGGAGTGCAAATCACTGAGTTGCATTACTCTGCCCCAGGGAGGCATTCCATGGGTGTTGCATTGGTATTACCATGCAAAACCCAAGATTATTTTATGCAATCTCAGATTTACCAGAAGTGGTAGACCTAAGAATGTACCAACATGCTATTTCTTATTTCTATGTGTGCTGCATTCTACAGCATACATAGAAAGAGGAAAATGTCTCAGAAGATTCTTTTTGTGTAAGAAGGTGCACCTTGCTTCAAACAAAATCCTCCTTACAACACCATTACCCTTGCACCATAGTGTAAAGGTGCATGTTTTTGCAGCCAAAACACCACTTACCAAGGATTTTTTTGTGGCTGCCTGATGGTAATTAATTATTAATGTTTTCTGGAACCATATGTTTATCGCACAAGTAGCTTTGTGACTAAAGCCTTATCTGTTTACCTTAAATATGTATAAGCTCATGCTTACATAGAGGGAAAAACAAGCAAATTAACAACCCCTCATAAAGGAGATGCCATGTTCTGTAATGAGACCAGTGGAATACCATTTTCTCAACGGAGGTTTTGAATGCTGTGAATAAGGTACTCTCCAGTCTTTTAAGCTCTCGAAATGACATTTGCCTTTGTATTTCTTTCTTGCATGAAAAATGATGGGGCATATATATATAACTGGGGTTGCATCACACTAACACCACGCAACATGGTTCATGTGAAAAAATGCAATATATGAAGGTAAAAGGCCACCATGCGTGGCTTCATAAATTTGGAGTATCTCAATGAGTGCAAATCACTGAGTTGCATTACTCTGCCCCAGGGAGTCATTCCATGGGTGTTGCATGGGTGTTACCATTCAAAACCCAAAATTTGTTATGCAATCTCAGATTTACCAGAAGTGGTAGACCTAAGAATGTACCAACAGGCTATTTCTTATTTCTATGTGTGCTGCATTCTACAGCACAAATAGAAAGAGGAAAATGCCTCAGAGGATTATTTTTGTGTAAGAAGGTGCACCTTGCTTCAAACAAAATCCTCCTTACAACACCAGTACCCTTGCACCATAGTGTAAGGGTGCATGTTTTTGCACTAGGCAGCCAAAACAGCACAGATGCAGGAACAAAGACAGGAAAACACCATATTCTTTTAAATACAATGCATTTCTGCCCTTTTCCTGTGGCGCAGCTCAGCACAGCAAGGTGATTTTAAGCTCTGTGCTGTGTCACATTCTAATAACTCTTCCCTTATATCCTTTGCACTGTGGCAGCCACAAATAGAGGAATGGTCTAGGTCTCTCTTAATAACGTGTGAACTTAGAATGCTCTACATTCTATTTCACAATATTTGTGACTATTGTTTTCAAAGGTGGGAGTGGAGGGCTTTTTCCAGAAAAGGTGAAAAGATGGTGCTTCCTGCCATGTATAGAAACAGAAATGTCTTTTTCAAAGTACATATATTCTGATTGTAAACTCATCACTGAAGCATGACCAAGGTGCTTGGGAATTTTGGTAGCATCCGCTGTAGAACCTCCAACTTGTTGGCAGGCAACCATATCTACTGGTAACCCTGGAAAGAGAAATTAAAATTAAATGTGCCTTAATGAAAAGGTAAAATGTTAAAAAGGTTATCCTCTCACAAATGACAATGAGATGTCTAATATTTAGGAACTAAAGTACAGATTTATCAGATAATTATGCTGCCCTCACGCCACTGAAAGTCAAAGCGATGCAAGGGCAATGCAATCCTTAAGTCAGATTTATCTGCAATGCTTGGTAAATCTGGAGTAACACAAGGCAGCACAAATCACGGTGTCATGGTAATCTGTGTCAGGGTGGCATTACATGAAAGCTTGGGTTTTCCTATGCAACAACCCATGCTTTTGGATGCAATCTCAACCTTACTAAGACTTACTAAGACTGGTAAACCTGGTAAACCTAGAAATGCATCAAAGTCCTATGCCTTCCTGATAGAGGCACAACAAAGAGAAGTGTATTTAGTTCCACTTGTTGTTTCCTTTTTTAAGTGTGCTGCTTTCTGCAGCACATTTACGGAGAGGAAAACACCTCCAAAGATTTTTTTTTGTGCAGGAAGATGTCCCTTCTGCATAAAAACAATCCTGCCTGCAATGCAGGCCTGCTTGAACCAATACTACACAGGAGTGCCTTCATTGCCACTAAGCAGAAAACAGGGGACCAGAGCAGGGGGAGAGCAGGAATGCATCATAATTTGATAGATATGGTGCCTTTCTGTTCTCTCCATTTGACACAGCGCAGTGCAGCAAGTTTTCTTGCTCCATTGTGTTGCGTCAAACAATGATAAATCTGGGCTCAGGTACTTGGCAAACTTTTTATTTGTGAAGTTTTCTGGCCGCAAATGAGGGGTAGTTTTTTTTATTTTTACTTGATAATAAAATTCCATGTATGTTTGAGAGGTTTGGAAATTAACTAATTCTCTTTATAGGGGAAGCTACCCAGTGTCACGGACTGCGCTGGACTTCTCACCTCTGGATTTCGGATTGGCGAATACACCAAGTCTTCTACAGGTCCTGGATACTCCTAGATAAGGGCGACCCCTTCTTGTAGCCACGGTGCCGCTTGACAGGCTACGCCAAAGCAGACCGTACCCTCCAGAAGGAGTCCCAGAGGGAAAAAAAACCAACACTGGGGCAAAAACCTCTAACAGGAACTCCTGAAGGAAAACAAGAAAAAACAGGACTTGACAACAGGAAACAAAAATAGGCAGTATCCAGGGTAAAAGGCAGGAAAAAAGGAACAGGTAAAAATCTCCCAAGGCAAAAGCAGGAACAAAGAACAGGCAAAAATCTCCCAAGGCAAAAAAGCAGGAACAAAGAACAGGAGCGAACAGCACAACCAGAAGGAAGTGTTTGCAACGCAAGGAGGAAGAAGACTGACTGACTTATATACTGAGAAAAGGGAAGTGACATCACAGGAAAGGGAAGTAACACCATCTTGGATTGGGAAAAGCCCATAGACCAGTATAGGAAAAAGGAAGTAGTATAAAAGAAAAACAGAGCATGCTGGGACAAAAACACGAAGAAGACAAGATGGACACAACATGGATAGAGACAGGCAAAAGGACCAACAAAAAACCCACCACCAACAACAAAAGAAGAAAAAAGGCTACAAGTAAGTGTAGCGCATCCGGAAGCAAAATATATGCTTCCCAGAAAGCATAGTCAAAAAACGCGGGGAACGGCGTTCCGAATATCAGTAACGCGTTCCACCTGTGAGGACAGAAAGAGACGCTGCGTCAGAGCACGGTGTTACAGCCATGGCTTAAAATGGCCACACCTTAGTTGAGATCTCTCGGCCGTATATGATATCCTTTGTGATCCTGCACCTCTGCACCAGAATTTGCACCCTCGAAGTGGAAGCTTAAAGGCTCAACATCCCTGCTGCTGCCCTGAGATCCCGCTGTGCATAGCTCCCTTGGATATATATCTATCATCTGCAACCCACCGCGAGGTGGAGTAATGGACTTCGCTGTGGGGTCTAGTGCCATTAGTCACCTTGCTTGCTGCTATCCTGGAGGCATACTAAGGAGCTTCCTGCCCCCAAACTACAAGGACCTCATGCCGCTGCTGAACGGCCCCTGCAGCAACTGATTCCTACTTAGCTAGGGGCTGCTGATATGGCTGTTGCAGACAAACTCACCCGGGCCTGGATCAGTGTGAAGAGAGAGAGCTGCACCCATCTGCCCATACTGCCTATGACATCTTGCCTACCTCAGGGAGATGTAATAGGCTGCCACCCTGTGGAAGGATGACTGCTTAAATCCCCGGAGCCGGTGCACTAGAGTGCCTGGCTAAGTGCGTTGCTATGACAAGGCCTGCCGCATATGTGCCTAGGCTTGACATTATTGGACTGCCTCCCGTCTTTGACTGATATGCTGCTTTCACTGTGCCACATCGCGCCTGTGGGCCCTCGGGCCTCTCAAGTGCTGCATTGCATTGATTGAGGTCCAGGGCCTAGGAGAGGGATAACCACTGCCATGACCAACAGGCTGTAAACATTCTAAAATTGGCAGTAAGGAGAACAGGAGTTGCATGGGGGCCCCAAGGGATATTATATGACTGTAGGTGCCTATTGAATATTAGGTTCCCCTCACTTGGGTGAATACTGTCCACATTTGACCTCTGATTGTTTGATATTTTTAATTCTTGACTCTCCCTACTGAAGCGTATGTTGTTTAAGATGTGCTACAGTGATTCATAGCCTTAGCAGACTTTGTCACCAAACACCCCTGATTGAACTGCCTTATTGAGCATCATTAGAGGCTCAGACTACACACTCCAATCTGATACTTGTCCCCCTATGTGGCTTCACTTGTATGCCTAGGTGCGGATGTACTCCAGTGGGATATTTATGCGCATGCATGGTCACGCACTGAATCAATTGTCAGTTGTTCATGTCTCACCATAATTGACTGGTCATAAATATCGAGAAGCATAATGGGCATGGCATGGCAGTTTTGGGGCCCCCTGACAGGGCCCCATGCAGTGAAAAGCGCGATGGGTGCAACTGCACCCGTCGCACGGCCACAACACCTCCGGCTCCTGTGTTGCAGCCGAGATCCCCACTGGGCCGGCGGGCGGAAACCAGGTTTCCGCCCATTGGCCCAGCGAGGATCTCATAATGACAAACAGGCCTTGACTTCTGAAATGCAGAGGTGGCTAGTAAGGGCGCTGTCAATGCTTAAAGCCAAGGGGGAAGATTTGGGGGTGTGCTTTCAATGAAATAACTTGAAAATTATTGGTCTGCCAGGATCAATGATCGTAGGTAATATGGAACTTTTCATAGAGCAGCTTCTGCTGCTAGGGAGTCTATCAGATCTGCTTGTCATGGAACATGCTCATTGCTCACTTGCCCCTTGACAAGTGCCAGGAGCTCAGTCCTGAGCAGTCATCTGCTCAAATCTTTGTTATGAGTGCTTTGAACACTCTGTCTTCCCTGATTTTCTTCCACAGGTGCAAGAGGCATGGGGATAGATGTTGCCAGCCAAGCAGAAGCTACAGGAACTAAAACTTAGACATGCCATGCTCTACCCTGCCCACTTGAGGGTATCAGTTGATGAGACCACAAAAGTTTTCAGTGACCCTAAAATGTTTCAGCACTTTCTCAAGCACTGCAAGGCAGGAAAAGGGTGATGATGATCACCGGGCCTGAGTGAAGTCAAGCAGGGGACCTCCCGGGAGCTGGAGGAACAGGACTAACTCTGTTTCAAATGTATTGTTACATTTTAATTTAATTTACTTTTATGATGTACTATTTGAAAGCTGATGTAACTGTCTGGGTGTTGTGGTGGGAGGGTTGTCCCCCATGGAGTGTCAAGATCATTGATGGGTAGGTCTACTGAGCTTAGGGACACCTCATGTTTAGTATTGCTTCCCCTCCTACATGCTTATCGATGACTCTAAATTTGCAAAGATAAATACATGACGTCATGTTGAGGGGGTGCAAGAGAGCGTGTGACAGATTGATGGTAGTGGGATTCAAGTGTTATAACTTCTTCATGCAGCATCCCTTTTTTTCCTTTTGCAGGGCCAACCTCGCTGGTTGTGTCTGTCCCCATGTTTACAAAACACTGCTTAGTTTGGGTTTCACCAAAGGGGGGAACAGGTGGGTGTGGGGTTGAAATTAAATTGCCATGCTGTTTGTTGGGGGGGGGCAAGGCATGGGTGGAGGGTGGATGAGGACATGTTTGACTGACTAATTGGCACTGGAGTGGACTGACAGAGTTGTGTACATTACGTTCCAATAGCTGTGTAATTGGAACAGGGGTGGGTATGGTTGATGATGCAGGGGTTTCAACCCATACTATGAAACCAAAACCACTGTTGAAATTATTCACCTGGAATGGTAGAGGGCTGAATGATGACAGGAACATATGCAAGGTTGTCTCATGTTTGCAACAATACCAGATGAACATAGCTATCCTACAGGAAACTTGCTTGCCTCCTAACAGCACTTACACAATGACTCATGAAGGGGACATGCTATGCAACAGGCTTTACAACACACGCATACAGAGTCCTTATTGGGGTTAGGCACAGCTCCGGCGTTGAAATACAAGAAAAAAAAAACCAGGAAGACATGGGTGGCGTTTCGTAGTAGCATGCTGTCACATGGACCATTTAGTGACACTATTGGTAGGAGTAAAGGAGCCCAACTATGATTAACCACAATTCTATTACGCACTACATATTAGACTATCCAGGTACGTCAGCAGAAATCTGCTCATCTTATTTGCCTCTGTCCTTATTAAATACCGACACAAAGATCCTCCCACAAATTCTAGCCAACTGGCTGGCACCCCTGCTGGTAAACAACCAGAGGTGCAATGGGATATGCTGAACCTACCCTATCCAAAGTAGGGCCTTAACGTGCTGGACTTTGAGGCATACTACAGGGCGGCGCAATGTATGTTCGCCCATTACTGGTTACATGGCCTGATGGATTTATCCCACCTCTGACTGGAAAAGTATGCTGCAACACACCTAGTGCTGCTCCAATGCTTGTTTAGAAACCAAAATGCTGACATCATGTTGGGAATAGTTGATAGTACTGGTGATGTGTTGCAAGGCATGAAGTCCACAAACTGTCCTCAGGCTCCAGAGAATGATGACAAACTGGCTCCCATATAGACGCCAACCCATTTGTGAATTAAAGGAACATATTTATGTTGTCTACATCAGAGTGTCACTGTCATCTGTACAACACTGTACAGTATATTGAATCAGATCCACCCCATGTTATTCCGATATTTCTGCTAGTGTGTCACTTGTATGCAGAACCACTCCTGTGCCAAATTTGTCATAGTATATTGCCCGGTTGTTACTTTAATCAAAATGAACATAAAGTTAAACAAAACACATTATATTTCTTCCACCTACCTTTCGTTAAGTTACAAGTGTAAAATTATAAACAGTATCTCAGACCAGAGTTGCACTAAGGGGAGAACTCCCAGGTTCAATTATAATCAGTTAAGAAGGACACAGTGTACAACTCAACATGTTTGAATTGGTATAATCCTAATTGGTATATATACCTTACCTATAAGTCCCTGTATATGGTATAAGGTATAACCAGGGCATGTAAGTTGAATGTCACTAGTAGATTGCAGCACCTGTTATGCCATCCAATACTGTGGAAGTGCAAACATGGCTTCAAGCCTACCAATTTAGACTGACTGTAACAGGGTAAAAATGCAATTCTGACAAAATACACATTTTCACAGGTATTTCCCTTTTAAATATTAATACATCGCTGCTATGTAGTCCTTTAGCAGAGTGCATTGTATTTAAACATAGGAGATGTAGAAAATGAATGCTCACATGTCCTTACCTTGACTAGCCCTTAAGAGTAATTTTCACGGTTGAAGCTGTCTACTCCATGGATATATACTGGGATGCACTATCAACATTAATAACAGTATTTTACAAGGAAATGTCGAGAAACAACATTCAAAAACAATGTAATACCTGTTAAAATCCCAACTAAATTGTCAAGTAAGATTTTTAATAACTACTAAGGAAAACATGTTTTTCAAAATTCAACTCTTCCCTGCCCAAAGTCTCCAACTGCTGACCTCTGACTACTCAAACCTGAAATGATGCGGAAAAACTTCTCACATAGCAGAAACTAAAGCCTGGGAGTGGGTAGGTGTTTTCCCACTAGCAGGATGACCATTCAGGCTGTGCCAGGAACTTAATTTATTTCAAAATGGCCTCCTCCCGTGCCACAGGAAGATGTCAGATGACACCTGAAGGGGCCCATTCTTTTGTTCCCCAGTCAGGCAGACACCAATCCTAGTGAGAAGGGGTCTTCTGCAATACTGGTGTGGGGTGATAGCATACATACATGTTCACTGATGATTGAGGAAAATAAAAGCTTTTTGCTGACTAAGTGCCCAAAATGTAATGCTACAATTACTTGGTAGAAATGAGTTGGTGAGAGACAACAAAGGGGGACATTCTGACCCCCGCGGGCGGCGGGAGCCGCCCGCCTGGAGGGAGCTGCCATATGGCCACTCCGCGGTCGAAAGACCGCAGAGGCCATTCTGCCTTTCCCGCTGGGCTGGCGGGCGACCGCCAGAAGGCCGCCCGCCAGCCCAGCGGGAAACCCCTCCCCACGAGGAAGCCGGCTCCGAATGGAGCCGGCGGAGTGGGTATGTGCGACGGGTGCAGTGGCACCTGTCGCGTATTTCAGTGTCTGCAAAGCAGACACTGAAATACAAAGTGGGGCCCTCTTACAGGGGCCCCTGCAGTGCCCATGCCATTGGCATGGGCACTGCAGGGGCCCCCAGGGGCCCCACAACACCCCATACCGCCATCCTGTTCCTGGCGGGCGACCCGCCAGGAACAGGATGGCGGTATGGGGTGTCAGAATCCCCATGGCGGCGCAGCTGCGGAAAACCTGCGGGAGACCGCCGGTTTTCCTGTTCTGAACGCGGCTGAACCGCCGCGGTCAGAATGTCCTGAGGAGCACCGCCAGCCTGTTGGTGTCAGAATCAGGCCCAAAGTCTTCTAAAGGGCATTGTAATCATGTCTGGTCTGGGGCAAAGCAGAACAAATCACCAATGAGATTGAAATCACCAGGCATATTAACTTTACTGTTCAGTGTAGTATATCTGCAGCAAAACTGGTGTGTGTTGACCAATAAGGAGGGGCCGCTCATTGCCTTGGTCACACCTCTAATGAGGGCACCCAAGATGTGCACAAGGGTAAAAGGTTTTCACCATCTTTTTACAACAGAGGGGGCACTGTGAGATTGTTTGCTTTAGGGCATACAAGAAATGCTGCAATAGTGAGAAGGCTGCCCCTGGTAATGTTTACCCCTAGGGGAAACCAGGAGTCACCATCAACCACAAGTTGGTGCCAAGCCAAAATGTGACATGCCAAGTACCACCCTCAGAACACTATTGAACCTGAGGAAGATTAGACATTGAATTAACCTGCTCTCTGTGACCTGAGAAGACCCTTAAAGCAATGGACATGCTCTACCTTGCAGCCTCCACAAAGAAGTGCACTCCACTGGTCATAAGGCTGACCCCCTGCTCAAGCTAAAGGGGCGCAAAAAGCTACATGAGGCTTTTCTTACAACTGCCCGGTTGACTAGTGCCAAATGGATCTTCATTGGACCCTCTCTTTGTCTTCTTCTGTAGTGAGTCCTGATTCTGAAGTGCTTTTTCTGAGGTCTTGGAATCCTTGGCTGAGTCTTTCTGGACTTTTCATACCACAACTAAAAAACTTTGGACTTAGAAACCTTTTGGCCCCAAAGACCTACTGAGGAGTGGGACTGACCTGCCAAGTTGTGTTGCAGCTGGGCTGAAAAATCAGTTTTTTCCCACTCTGAATGTTTCAGTGATGGTAAGTCCTCTGCAGAGTGACCTCACAGAAAGGGTGTTCAACTAAGTGGATTCATCTCCGGCTACTCCCTGCAGTGGCCCCACTAGAAGAGCCTGAGTTCTAAAAAAATGGGTAAGTAGGAATGTAGAAATCTTGACTAGGTCAAGGCACCAAAGGTATCCAGCAGATGAGGGTCTCTAGTTCGCAGAGGTATGCACCCTTTCAAAATACAAAGCACAATCTCACTCAAGTCATAACACAACCTAACTTATCCTGTGCTCACTCTCTTGTGGCTTGGCACAGACAGGCAGCCTCAACTTAGAAGGCAATGTGTAAAGTATTTGTGCAATAACTCATACAGTAACACAGTGAAAACACCGCAAAAATGACTCCACAAAAAGTAAAAAAAATAGATTATGATTTCATAAATAAAACAGGACCAAAACATCAAAATCCAATAGCACAGGACGGCAACAGGGACCCACTTGAGCCAGCTGAACAAAGTCATTTAAATCCCAGTGCACGGTCTCCACGACTTTGCTCAGTGAGCTTCCTTTATCTGAATTCTGAGAAACTGTTCAGTGAGGCTTTGGGGGGCTTGGTGTCACTTTGTATTGATACCAGGGGGCTGTGGGGTGAGGCTTTGCAGGGCTTGGAGTCACTGTTCATGTGTTCTGATGGTCTGGCAGCTGCGTGGCAAGGCTTTGTGTGGCATCGCACCACCTGGTGTTGAGTCTGGTGAAGCTGGCAGTTGGGCCCTGAGGCTTTGCGGGGCTTTGTGGATGTTCTGATAAACACCACAGAGGGTAGAGAACCTTTGACCCACTTCCAAGGTAGAGCAGACTCACAGCTTGTAGAGGTGTTATCAGTCCTTTGTGTGGGGTCAGGCCATTACCCTTTGATTATGCCTCTCTAGATAGAATGCACAAGGGGAGATGTCACCCAGCACAAACCAGACATGGATTGGAGACAGGCTGTAAGGCACATAGAGCAGTAAATACGAGAAATGGCTACTTTCTAAAAGTGCCATTCCTAGAAGAGTGATGTTAAAATGAACTTTACAGAAAAGAAGATTCATCATTACCATTCCAAAGATATGAAACATGAAGTAGCTACTCCTTGCTGATCAGGAATTACCTCTTAAAAGTAAACACAGTAATTTCTAATGATGGTCTATGAGAGGAGCAGTTTTCTTTGTAATGAGAAATAACTTTGGGAGTTTTTCACTACCAGGACATGTAAAACTTAAAATTGTGTGTCCTGTCTTTTACAGACACTGTACCCTGCCTTGTGGGTCACATAGCTCCTACTTTAGGGGTGGCAAATATGTAATAAAAGGGGAATATAAGGCTTGGCAAAGTGTTCTAATGCCACACTAAGGTGGCACGTAAACTGCACACACAAGCCTTGCAATGGCAGGCCAGAAATGTTTAAGGGGCACTTATGTGGGTGGCACCATCAGTGCTGCAGGCCCACTAGTAGCCTTAAACTTACAGGCTCTGGGCCTTAGTACACTTTACTATGGTCTTATAACTAAATTACATATTCCACTTGGGTATGAACCAATATTCCCATGTTTAGGGGAGATAGCATATGCACTTTAGCACTGGTCAGCAGTGGTAAAATGCACAAATACCTAAAACCAGTAAAAATGAGACCAGCAAAACGGAGGAATGCTGGCAAAATATTGGGGCAAGGTGACCCCAAGTTTGTTGTGTCTAACGGACTTTCTGTGGAGTTTCTCTAGCTCCGAGCTTTCGCTCTGAAAACTGAAAGCTTTACCAGGATTTTATCCACACTATTCAACCTTGTGGAGCCCTCCTCAGCTACAGCCTGCTGCCTTGCACGACTGTAGACATTTGACTTTCATTTTTCAAACCTCGAACCAGGTTAAACCTGGTTTCTGTATTCGACCTGTGCGCCATCACAATTGGATTCAAACTGTGCCTATGTCCAGGTCCCTGCAACCAGTTGACTGTGGCTGGTACTGAAAGAAATTTGTTGATATTTCTAATTTTTATTTTAACCTTCTGAAATCCATACCTCTAGTTCCCCTTCTAGAATTTATGTCATTTTAGTGTTATGTTATGGACTAACATGTACTGTGTTTGTTTAAATTGGTTTGGGATTTCTTTGTGTTGTGTTTTAACTTTTGTACTGTTTCGGTCCTGCATAATTGCTTTACACATTGCGTCTAAGTTAAACTTGTCTGGTCTGTGTCATACCTACCAGTGGGTTGCACACAGGGTAATTTAGTGGTTCACCCTAACAAATATGTCATCCATTGCTTAACATGGCTAGACATGCCCCTTAACTAATTTCCCAATTTCCTACACTGGGTTTTATCTACAAATCGAGTTTCTATTGTTGCAGTACTTATATACATCACTGAAGCAAATTAGACTGAATGAACAGATTACTTTGATTTCTAAAAGGACAGCCTAAGTGAGGTGCATTGCATCCTTCATGATATGAACCATTGCTAGCCTTGCTACTCTCTGTTTCTGTCTTGGTCATCTTGGTTCCATAAACAGCAAGCACTTTAGTGCTGATACCCTGACTGCCAAAACAACCGACAATGGACGGAATGCAGAACAAATCAAACATTCAGCCCAGTCACAGATCTGGGTTTAATCCATCATTATTTTTGCTTGCCATGCCATTCTTGTTTGTACCCAGCCATATGCAAATCAGTCTTGACCCTGTTCCCCATGGGAACAGTCTAGCCCAAACTGTCAGACCAGATCCTCCCTGGACCAGAAACAAGGATCCTGGGACCGGCAGGTAAGAAGCTAGAAGGTGATTTGTTTCTTGACCGGTAGCCAGTGGAGGGTCCTCAGGTGCTGGGAGATGTGTTTTGGAGAGGGAGGTCCAGAATGAATCTGGTGGCAGCGTTCTGGATAAGTTGTTGTTTTTGAAGTTCCTAGTTGAGGTGCCAGGGTAGAGGATGTTGCTATAGTCGTGCTTGCTAGTGCCTAAGGCATAGGTGACTGTCCTGCGACAGTCTGCTGGGATCCATCTCAAGATCTACCAAGGTTGGCAGAGTGTGTGCCAGCAGGAGGACGTGACATAGTTTACCTGGCAGGTCATGGATAGGGAGGAGTCAAGGATGATTCCTAAGTTGTGGGCGTGCTCAGTCGATGCAGGGCGGATGCTGAGGGATGTGGGCCACCAGGAGTCGTCCAAAGCTGATGTGGCGTTTCCGAAGATGATGAGCTCAGCCTTGTCAGAGTTGAGCTTGAGGCATCTTTCTCTCATCCAGGTGGCGACGGCTTCCATTCCCGAGTGGAAGTTCCTTTTGCCCATGTCCGAGTCTTCAGTGAGGGAAATGATGCGTTGTGTGTCATTGGCATATGACACGATATTCATACCATGGCTTTTGACAATAACAGCGAGAGGGGCCATGTACACGTTGAAGAGTGTGGGACTCAGTCAGGATCCTTGGAGGACTCCACAGTTGATGCCTGTGCATCTGGAAGTGTAAGGCAGGAGTCTGATCCTCTGCATCCTCCTGGAGAGGAAGGAGTGGATCCATTCCAGGGCTTTTCTGCAGATTCCTGTGTCGTGGAGTTTGGTGCACAGAGTGCTGTGGGAGACTGTGTTGAATGCTGCTGAGAGATCGAGTAGTATGCCTGCTGCGGTGTGGCTGTGGTCAGGGGGTAATCTGATGTAGTCTGTGGCTGCCAGGAGGGCTGTCTCCATGCTGTGGTTGCTGCGAAAGCCAGACTGGGATCTGTCCAGGGAGTTGATGGCCTCGATGAAATTCCATAGTTGTGCGTTGATTGCTTTCTCCAGTACTTTGGCTGGCAGGGTAGCAGGGTGATGGGCCTGAAGTTCTTTAGTTCTGATGGGTCAGCCAAAGGTTGCTTCAGGAGAGAGTGTATTTTTGCATGTTTCCTGTCCTCTGGGATAGTGCCCGTGTTGATGGAGCAGTTGATTGTGTTCCGGAGATCGGGGCGATGGATGTGCTGGCTTTGATGTATATGTGGTGCAGTCAAGGATCCGAGGAGGCTACGGAGTAGGTGTTGTTCATGATGTTGACTGTTTCCTCTGTGGTGAGTATAGACCATCTGTGGATGGTCTGGGTGGGTTCTGGGGGGCTGGGGCGATCACAGGTTCTGGTGCCAGGATTTTCCAGGAGAAAGCTGTTGTAGATGTCCTGGATCTTGTGGTGGAAAAAGGAGGCAAGGTCCTGTGACGGGTGCTGCTGGCTGGTGGAATCAAAGAGTGCCTGCTCATTGTAAAAAATGGCACAAAGACATCTCTTCAATTTTTTGGCAACATTTTTTCACCCTCCTCTCATATGGGGGAATGCCCCTTTTGCATACATTAGGTATTGCGCCACTTTGCAAATTTGGCATGGTGATTTTGTTCTTGTTGGGCCACAATAGTATTAAAATAATGATGCTAATGTGGTGGAAGGAGGTGCTAGGGGCTCTTAAATCTGCCCCTAACTTTTTATTGCCCTCTTCCGAAGAACACAATGAAAAATAAACTGCAATTAAAAATAACCTCTTTCTACGTTAATTTTTAGCATCCTGCATTGTGTCTCAATCACCTCCATACTCTTGTCTATTTATGTTTTGTGCATTTTCCCCCTTGAAACAACATCTTGTGATTTGTTACTCTCTTTCTTAATACCCATTTCCATGTTTCCACCTTTGCTGAAAGCACTGTTTTGTTTCTTAGCACGAGCTTGACTGCCAAATGCAATAAATTAAGCTGAATTGAAAGATGACCGAAAAGGAATTTCTTTGTATATAAGGATGGATCTGAAGCAATTGGTTGCTTTGAAAGGAAATGTTGTTGAGTAAACCTTTGTTTCATATACATTGCCTGAGAAGTACTTAGACACACTCCCACTGTTGTCTTGCTTCTTGGTAAATGCAGGACCTGCGTGAATAATTTTACACAGTTGTTTTATGTGTACCTTTGAGTCAGTGACATTATCCCAATTTTTGAAAACGGAACGAGTAGGTCTCTGGCGATTGGCAAAGGCACACTGAATTCTGGTGATTGGGGGGGGAGAGGAGAGTGATGGGCTGGGTAGGGTCCTGAGATAGCTGTGAAGAGTCGCAGTGGGGGGGGGGGGGCAGGTAGAGGGATCATCAAGGGTCTCATACCTCTAATGATAGTATGTTCCAAGCACCCCCAGTGTAAGTGTGGGATGGAAGATTTTCCAGGGTCGTCTAGCAGTTGAGTAATAGCGAGATGCAAAATCTGCCCAGACAACCTCTCACTACTGTTGCAGTCCAGCCTCTGAGTTAATCTGACAGTTGCCTATTATTGCATTCTAATGCTATCTGCGCAGCTGGAGGACAGGTACAGCTTCATGTTAAAAATCCACAAGGTGGGTTGGGGATAGATGTAGAAACCTCCTGCGCGGACTCTGTAGCTGCAACCAGGAAGAATGTGAAACTTAAGGACTATGCCCTATTTTCAAAAATCCCTCCCCAATAGGGGTCCTGGATTGGACTCCAACATGCATGTTACTGAGGTGTCCATTCAGGAGCTAGTAACAACCTCACCACCATAGATGTCAGACTCAGCATCAGCTGTAACATCTGTGTAAAGTTTAAGTGAAGTTCTAGAGGTCACACCTATGGTCAGGAGAGCAAGCAACCAGGCATCTACAGCATCTGTTTCGTCATGCGCCACCCAAAGGGGGAATGTCACTAATTACACTAACAGGACTTAATATTAGAAACTATCCTCACTGAAGTCCAAGATTTGAAAGTACAACAAGCCGAACAAGGTATATCTGACCTTGAGAACAAACTAGCTATAACTCTATATAAAGTAGTTTTTTGTATTTCATTCTGCCCAAAGAAAAGTATTTAAAAACACAGTGGATTGTGCATAAAGAATTGACAATGATTAAAATAATATATTTATTTCTAGGTTTTCTTCTTGGGGGAGTATGGGTAGGGAAGTTAAAATATCCTAGCAGCCCTCTAACCTCCATGTGGGTGGGCAAGCGACTTGCACTACATTGCCTTACTCTATATCTACACGGCCATGCAAACCCACTTAAAATGGATTTGCGTGGCCTTGCAAATATGGGTCTGCTGCCTGCAAAACCAGTGAGTCAAAAATATGACGCACCAGTGGTGCAAGCCACTTGTCAATATTAACCCCCTCTTTAGGAATCAGTTATATGTTAAATGACAATACTGGTGCCTGGAGTGGAAAAGAGTAAGTGATGCTGTCAGAGATCATTTGACAGTGTTCTTACATGACATCATGTATTTATTTCTCCCGGTTCAAGGTCATACTTCATCTCCAGTTTTACAATTTTGTTTCTTTATATGCCAAGCCTTTTATGCATCTCACAAAGAGGATTACTTTTCCATTTCCACAGCCTATCACTCTGTGGTCCATCTCTGTTGACAATTTCCAGTTCTTCTGACCACTTTCAGATCCTGAGATCTAATCACAGGATTACCATTCTTTCCTTAATGAGAAGCCCACAGTATTTCTAGGATGTTTAAAGTACCAGCTGGTTATTGCAGTGGGAATTTATCAACATTACCAATGAATGAAAAAGCTAATTGCTGAGAGACACCATCTATAAACTATCAAATTTGGCATCAAATGAAATATTATGGCCCATATTTGAAAGAAAATGATGGAGTGTGGCGCTGAGCCAAAATTGGCAGCGCCGTGCTCCATCATTTTCACAACGCAGGGATGTGCCGTATTTAATTGAACACGGCACACCCCTGTGTTGTCTCCTGCTCTGGTGCTAAATTAAGCTGCATGCCCCAACGTTGAGGGGTTCGATTGTTTATGTACGGGAAGGTGTCCCTTCTTGCACATAAATAATTATTTCAAAATTACGCTTTGGCACTTCTGTGTGTGCTGCTTGCTGCAGCACACACAGAAGTGTCGAAATTGACATTAGTGAGTGTCAATCATTTATGGCATTTTGCAGCACACATAGAAAAAGCGAAAAAACGAGCAGGAATAAAAGTATTCCTCCTCATTGAGATTTGCGAACATCACCCCTGGGGTCACATTAGAATTTGGCACTGCCTCAGGTTAACGAAATCTCATAAATCTGAGGCTGTGTCAAAATGTAATGGGTGTTGCTGTGGCACACCTGCAGCAACACCTATTGTGCAGCCCTTCAATGCAAAAGGCAGTGTGTAAAGGGGCTGTATTTACAAGGTGGCGTTATGCCACAAAAAGTGGCTTAACGACACCTTGTAAAATCGGCACATGGCATAGCGCCAGCAGAGTGTCACTAAAAGTGACGCTCCAGGGGTGCTAGGGGCTAGTAAATATGCTCCTTTGATTTTCCTCCTTGCTTCTCAAAGTTATACTGCTAACATGAGAGCCTACAATGCACATGCACAGGAGCTGAGGTGCTTCTCTGAAAAATTCAGATTCTTACATAAACATGTCTTTCATGAACATGCACAGATAGAAATACTTTTTGTGACATTTAAAGGAATACTTTATATTTAGGACGTAGAGAGTGTGTCATATGTACATATGCAATCTATCAGTCCTAGGGCAGTGAGTGGATGGGCGATAAAGCATTTTATAGAAATGGAACCAACATGTCCTATGCTTGTAATGCACAGAATGACTCATAGACACATGCATGATTCAATACAATGTAGATACTGCTCATGTGTTCAAATACACCCTAAAGTCTTTGAAGACCTCAATGGTTCCCTATCAGAAGTGTCTGTAAAATAAATATTTGGTCAAATATTGTAGAACGTGGCCATTAAGTGTGCCACTTGGCCACCATTTTTCCACCCTTCTCTTCTGGAAGAAGCATACCAAGCACTCACAGAGTCAGTCAGAGACCACTGCTTGCTGAGTTGAAATTGAGGCTGGTTTGACTGTTCTAGCTAAGACTACAACTTCCAGTTTCCTGAGTAAGTGTGTTTATTCAATGCTCTTACTTAGAGGCCCTGATGAAATTAAAGTCGATTTGGTTCAACTTGCAAGTTCCTTTGGAAACTGTTTTATAATCACAAAACCCTACTTCCCCAAAAAGGCTCTCTCTTAGTGACACATCCACACACTTCCACTGGAGTCCACTTAAAGTCATGTGAAGTAATGGAAGGGATGTAATGGCAGCTGATGTTCTGGTAGAAGACGTTAATAGCGTTATATCCCCTGGGCAAAGTCCAAACCTTCTATTCTCAAGGTTTGAAGTAATTTTCTCTATAAAACAGAAGTTAATGATATCTGTGATTTGTTTTAAACAATATAGTGCATGTAAGATTTAACCACATACTACTTCGCAGTGCTGGACCATAGTTACTTATATAGTTTTATATTTTTATGTAACATGTACCATGCAAGGGAGCTATGTGCTTTACATTGAAACACTATATTACATTCATAAAGTGCAAACCAAAAATGATGACATATTAAGAAGTTAAATGGGGTGGGGAGTGACTTACTATGTGAAATACAAACAATTTTGATAATGGGGTTGCGAAAAGTGAACACTAATCTTAAGTGCACCCTCCTTTGACAGTGTACGATGAAGAACTGAGAGGATGAGTGATATTTACCAAATTTAACAAAGATGCAAAGCTAAAAATAACAGTTTCCACAAGGTCATAGATGGGGATATATAAGAATGACAGATGGTTAGTACTATTGCGTAGGGGAATGTATATCAAGGAGGACAAAGCTGCTAAATTATATTTATCAAGCCAACCAAGGCCATTTTGTGTGGCTCTGCAAAGCTTGCTAAATCTGCATTAATGCACCGCAGCACAAATCGATGCATTGTGGCGTTCCATGGGTGGAGCGTGGATTTTGGTGCATTCCCATATTTACTATTACTGGTAGACCTAGGAATGCGTCAAAATGCTATGCCTCCCCAGGTGAGGTGTAATGAGGAGGAATATCTATATTTCTCCTTTTTTCTTTTCTTTTATGAGTGCTGCATTCTGCAGCACATGTAGAAGAGGGAAATGCATCAGAAGATTGTTTTTGTGGAGGAAAGTGGCCCCTCCTGCACAAAGCGTATCCTGTTTGCAATGCAGGTACCTTTGTACCACTGCATGAGGGTGCCTGAATTTGCACTAGGAAGCCAAAAGGGCTCCAGTGCAAGGAAAGAACAGAAATGCACAATACTATGTTAAATACAGCGCATTCCTGCCCTTTACCTTTCACGCAGCAAAGTGACTTTCTGCGGTCCTTAAAATATTAATAACTATGCCCCGCAATATTCATCTTGCGTATGTGTGAAAAGGAAATTAAGAATACGGTTAACAAAACAGACCTTCTCAACTGACAGATAGCTATTTACATTTTTAAGCAGTGAGGGAGGTTTTAGTGTGGGTAACATGAACATGGTAGTCCTCATTTTATAGTTATATTGCGACACAGTGCAAAGTTTTATTAAGGCAGAAGTATCCAGAGATTTTGTTATCTGTGGAGACAGGTAGGTCTTTGAGATATGTAGGCCCATATTTATGGGCCTTTGCACAGGGCAGCTCAGCAGGTCACCTTGCTGAGCTAACCTGTATCACATGTATAGGGCAGGAATACACTGTATCTAGGGCATACAGTGCATTCCTGTCGTTTTACACTGTGTTAACACCACTTTGGAAGCTTAGAACCAACACAGGCACCCTTGCCTCATGGTGCAAGGGTTTCTGTGTTGTAGGCAAAATAGTTTTTGTGCACGAAGGAGCAGTATTCTGCAATAAAACAATCCTGTGAGGCCTTTTCCTCTTACTATGTGTGCTGTAAAATGCAGCACACATAGTAAGTGGAAAAAACAAGGAGAAATAAAGATATTTCTCCTTGTTACGCCTCCCCTGGTGAGGCATACAGTATTGGTGCATCTCCTGGTTTACAATGTCTTGCACATATGGGGTTGCTTCAGAATCCATGAGTGTTGCATGGGAACACCCACTGCAATGCCCATGGAATACCTCCCTTGCATAGAGTAAGGCAATACATCAATTTGTGCTGCCTTACCTTTCGCCATATCTATGAGGCCATTCAAAGCCATGTATAGTGCGTCTGCATTGACTCATCAACATGAGTTACTGCAGCACGAGGGGCTCATATATATGTCCCTGAGGCCCATATTTATGGGTGTTAGGAATGGGGTTTCTGGTTGGCTAGAGTATGCACCTGAGCCAGGCAGAACCCCGCCACTCTAGTCAGGGCAAGGGAGTTACACGTCCAAGATAACCCCTGCTCACCCCCTTGGTAGCTTGGCACGAGCAGTCAGGCTTAACCGGAAGGCAATGTGTAAAGCGTTTGCACAACACACACAACACACGTGACACACTATCCCCACCACAAAGGAAACAGAACACCAAGTTATATGAAAAGATACTGTATTGTACACATTGCAATTATTAGACCAAACATCACATATCAGTAATATCCTGCTACCTTAGCAGTTGTCAGAACGTTACACATTAGTTACTCTGCAAACTAGCAGTAATCACTTATAACACACAGGTATCTCAGTATTCTGCAACATAAGCAGTAGTCATCAAACATGTTATTAAACTAAAGACCTTGTCATAAGAATATCATAAACACCCATATTAGGAACATTATAAAACGTATGGCATGTCAGAAAAACATTAGCATGTTATGCTCATAAAAGGAACATTTGCACACATATATGAGAACATCATCAAACAGGTAAACAACATATAAATCAATAAAAGTCTCTAAAAAGAACTTATGATATACAAAATGTCTTTTAATAGTACCTGGTTTAAGATGAAGGCACCTCCAGTGCCAATAGAACGAAGAAGGGCCCCCCGGGGCTCCTCTGCACAAAACTGGGGCCTCCTGTGAGTTCTGAGGCAGAGGGGGGCAGCACGTACCCCGTCTGCATGACTGATGGGCCCCTCCTCGGACCGCGATCGCTTGGGGCATCTCCGGGCCTCCACCATCCCTCACGATGGGGGGGCCATGGTCAGCAATGGATTTTAGAAAGGAGGGGGCACCACACACCCCCTCTGCTTTAAGGACAGGCCCCTTCTGGGGCCCACGATACCTGGGGGCCCCCTTGGGCCGCTTCTGGACCCTCACAAGGACAAGGTCAACAAATGGCATCCAAGGAGGAGGGGGGTGCCACCCCCCTCTGTTTTAATGATTGGCCCCTCCTGGGGCCCACCAGCACTGAGGGGCCCCGCAGGCCTTCACTGGCCCTCCAATGAGGGGGGAGCCGAAGTACAGGCACCGGCCCACAAGGGCCCACACAAAAGGGGCCGGGTGGGGGGAGCCTCCGATGAGGCCTCTGTCCCCGCTCGAGGCCTGGAGCTACACTCGGAGGCCCGTCCGGCCATCCGAGAGGGCAGGCACCAAAGTAGGTGCCTGCCTGTGCCCCGGGCGTGCTCCACGGGGCGCACTTCACCCCGGGGGCACGATAGGAGTGCACTCGCTGCAATCTTCTGTTTCGTAGTTTTCATCGTCCCCTGGGGACACAGAAAGCAGTGCGACTCCGGCGCTGCACTAAATACAGCCTGGGTTGCGTCAGTGATTTCTCTTGGCAATAAATTGCTTCTCAAGTGCTGAACGAATAAAGAAAAGCAGTGCTTTTACAAATTTTATGAGCCCGGGCTGCAGTGGTGATTCTGGGCTTCAAAGAGTGCTTTTTACAGCACTGAAGGAACTACAGGAGGAGCACTTTCCGAAGTGCTAGTTTTTCTCAAATATTGAAGCACTGCTCGTGCTTCACTCAGTTTGCAGGGGTCAGGGGCCACGGCACCCTGCCTTTTGGGAACAAGACTCCAAGCGCAAGGTCCACAGGTGAAGGGGCCCAACAACAGGCCAGCACAAAGAGGATGCAAGCTGCTGGCAAGTCCTTACAGTGACCAAACAGGTCACAGGACAGCACAGCAGCAGCAGTCGATGGCGGTTCTTGTGAGTCCTTCCAGCCTTTTGTGTCCCATTCCAAAATTCTTCCAAGAGTCTCCAAATTGTGGGGAAAACTCCCTTGTACTTATACTCAGTCCTTACAGTGTTTTACAATGGTGGGAAAGAGGAGGTTCCAACCAGTTACAACTGGTTCTGGGAGTGCCCCCTCTCTCCTCCAGCACAGGCTCCAAACATCAGTTGGGAGTAAACAACCCTATTGTGTGAGGCCAGGGCACAGCCTTTAGAAATGTAGGTGTGCTCTGCCTCTCCCTTCTCTCAGCCCAAGAAGACTATTTAGCATGCAGATGCACCTCTGTGATACCTCCACCCTCCCTGTGTACAGGCTGTCTGAAAAGTATGCACAAAGCCCCAACTGTCCCTCTGGCCAGACGTGGATTGGAGTCAAGCTGCAAAACACCATCATAAGCAAAGAGAAATGCGCACTTTCTAGAAGTGGCATTTCTGTAATAGAAATTTAAAAACACACCAGTAAGCAGCATTTCTTATCACCATTACGATAGAATGAAGAAGGCCCCCCCGGGCTCCTACGCGCAAAACGCGGGCCTCCTGTGAGTTCTGAGGTAGAGGGGGGCAGCACGCCTACGCTACCCCTCATAAATCAGACAATACCCCTTACAC
Organism: Pleurodeles waltl; assembly: GCF_031143425.1. NCBI lineage: Eukaryota > Metazoa > Chordata > Amphibia > Caudata > Salamandridae > Pleurodeles > Pleurodeles waltl. Next base: position 1,066,656,997 of record NC_090437.1, read on the forward strand.
ATAAGGCAGGGCATTTATAATGCAATCCTATGAGAAGGCAGTACTCACAGAAGTGAGACACCAAGTTAGGCTGTTTGTCACTACCAGGACAGACCAATCAACCTGGCACATGTCCTGCCTTCTACATACATGGCACCCTGCCCATAGGGCTAGCTAGGGCCCACCTTAGGGGTGACTTACATGCAGTAAAAGGGGAGTTCTAGGCCTGGCAAGTAAATTTAGATGCCAGGTCCCTGTGGCAGAAACTGCGCACACAGGCCCTGCACTAGCAGGCCTGAGACAGGTTTGAAAGGCTACTTCAGTGGGTGGCATAAGCATCACTGCAGGATCACTAGTAGCACTCAATTTACAGGCCCTGGGTATAGAGATACCACCTTACAAGGGACTTATAAGTAAATTCAATATACCAATTAGGTATAACCGAATCATACCAACTTTAGATGGGAGAGCACCTGCACTTTCGCACTGATCAGCAGTGATAAAGTGCTCAGAGTCCTAAAGCCAACAGCAAGAGGTCAGAAAGAATAGGGGAAATCAGGCAAAATGTCAGGGGGTGAACCTGCCACAATGGGCTTTTTGGGCAGGGCAGTGCAGCAAGTCATCTTGGAGCACTATCCTACATCAAAGGAAATACATTTGGTGCATTCCTGTCCTTTCCCATTGTGCTGCCACCGTTTTGGCAGCCTAGTGCCAGAGCAAGCACCCTTGCACCATGGTGCAAGGGTGTCAGCGTTGTAGGCAGGATTTGTTTTTGCACCATCCTTAAAAAAAAAGTATTCTGGGAGGCTTTTCCTTCTTTCTACATAGAAAGGGAAATGTGAGGTTTTGGCACATCACCATGTTTACACAAATCTTGTAAATCTGGAGACATGTCAAAATCCATGGGTCTTACATGGGAACACCCACTGCAACGCCCATGGAACACCTCCCTTGCACAGAGTAAGTCAATGTAGCGATTTGCACTGCCATGCCTTACTCCATCTCAATGAGGCCATTCAGAGCCACAAAAATTACCTTTTCTTCCTTCTTCACAATAGAACATTTGGTTTTGCATATTAACACAGAGGATGATGGTCCAAACCTTATCGACCCACTTTCTCGAAGGCATAAATGCATAAATGCATATTTATACATAAAAGATATGAGAGGTTTGCACTGGTAAGTTTAATATTGTTTCAAAAAAGGACACATTTCAATAAACACATATTACATGTCTAACAACCAGTGGGAAAAAATAAATGTTATCTCATGAACATGGTCTCATAGTGTAACCTTTAAATTCAGATGATGCGCTTTAAAACAAATGACTGTGTGACACTGTTTGACTGTTTGATATGCTAACCATGGCTTTTTTACACCTACCTGTTACATGTATAGAAGTCCCTCGTGCCACCTTGCGCTGCCCTACGGTAATTTTTGTACATTAAGGTGGCATTAAGGAGGCCTTTCTCCTGTGCTGTATTTAGAAAGTGGCATACAATGCTTGCATTGCACAACTTTGTAAACCTTTGCGCCACATTGTGCCTGGGTATAAAGTGGGTGTTCCGATGCAGTGAGGCTCTAAAAAAATGGCGCAGTGACATTTACAATATTTCATTGTGCCATTTATCTGCCATTCTTAACCTCTGCTCAGAGCAGGCGCTAAAATGATGCACCCATTTTAATCAATGGGCCTCCTTGTGCATTGCTGAACTAGCATCACCATTTTTTAGGCTAGTGCAGCAAAGCGCCACCATAGATTCAAAAGTGTTGACACTACTGTCCTAACAATCACAGTGGTATTGTAAATACAGCGCAACCATGATGGCGATAGGTGGGGCTGGGGTAACACAAGAAAAGTGATGCATTGGGACCAATGCACCACTTTCTTGGAAATATGCCCCTAGGTGCTATAATGCACCCCATGACTTCAGGGCAGTACCAGACCTAAAAAGTTTTGCATTTTCAGAACTCAGCATGGGAAAAACACTGGGATCAGTCTGAATGGGCTGAAATGCCGCCCAGTTAGGGAGGGGGAGCATGCATTGGTTTACCACCCAGCTGTGAAACACAACTCGGGTGGTAAGTTCTAAGTACGCATGTCAGTTTGGCCTGCCTGAGACAGCCGGCCAAACTGATATGTGCACCTAGGGCCAGATTTACAGGAAACTGACACTTCAGTACTGATGTGCCAGTTTGCTTGCATCACCACCACCCCACCTAACGACACCCTGTGTGTGCCGTATTTATAATACAGCACACCTTGGCAGTCATTAGGCCAATAATGTCAGAATTTTTTATGCTATTGTGGCGATTTGCAAAGTGCAAAGAGGCCAATACTTTAATATGGGTGCCTCATTTTAACACCTGCACTGAGCTGGTGTCAAAAATGACACAAAAAATGGTGCAGTGAAATATTGTAGATTACACTGCACCATTTTTGCAGTCCTCCCAATGCAGGAACACCTCCCTTCAATACATTATGCCTGACGCAGGCATAATGTGGGGCAAACATGCATGAACTACATTGTAAATATGGTACAGCAAAAATTGCCTACTTTAGCCACATTAGTGTAAAAGAATTACATTAGTGTAGTGCAAGGAGGGGCTGGGTCCTTGTAAATCTGGCATTTAGAATGCACCTACAGCTACCCTTCCCACTCCTCCTCCCCCTGTTGATGCAGAGGATACTGGCCTGCCCGCCACTTGACTCAGTGGACTAGCAGTGGCTAAGCAAAGAATTATAATAGAATACTTTGATTATGATTTTGTTTTTCTGCTTTATGCTGCCTTTCAGCAGTGTTGGGATGCTCTCCTTCCATAGTGAAGGGGTCACCCCTGTTCAAAACGGGAATAAAGGTGGGTATACAGGCTAAACAGCAGTGAGAGGAGCTTGAATGATGATATTCCATAGCACTAACATTACTGCCATTAGGGCTTCCGCTGGCTTTGACAGGCATAAGCATATAGACCCTTCACTACGACCCACAACAAAACCAGATAAGAAATATGATGGCATTGAGGGAGGGGGACAACAAATATCTGTTCAACCTATCAACATTTCACTGCCTAAACATTTAACATTGCCATTGCCAGATAAAGGAGAGATATGTTATGGTTGTGTGAGAAAAGGAGACAAACTATACAAAGAAAACAAGTATTGGTTGAACAGGAGGATGTGAGCACATATAGGGATGGGTGCATTTATCCTTGACCAGAGCAGATAAAAAGGAGAATCATGTCTGCCCACAATACCAATTCAGATATCAGAGCATTTACAAGGACATAGACAATTGCAATGTAAGGGTTATATACATTCCTTAACATCTCCTGAAATTACAAACACAACTCATCGGATTCACTCCCTAAAAGATTACTTTGAAAAGACTCAATGTTCACAATATTAGCAAGGGCACTAGAAACTAGCACTTGCATCAAGGAGTAGCCAGCTCAACTAAAGATGGCTGATGGATAGCTCACTTTAATAGGTGGCGTGTGGTCCTAGCCTGACACATTCGACACATCCCCATCAAACAAAAAAATGGGCAGTGTAGGAACCCTTCATGAAGTAAGTGGCACAGAGTGGAGGAGCGACGTGACACCATGAAGTGTTGAGGTACATTTCTGGCATATGATGGGCGTTGGGGTGGGGGGGGAAATTTACCCAATACAGATAAAGGGATCCAATACTAAAATGAAACAGGCAGTGTCCCATGGTGGGCATTGGACGAGGTAGGCAAACCATTGCCTGGTGTGGACTCTAAGGGGGATGATGCTGCCATGAACACGCATCTTTATACCACCATTTGTATGTGGGGCTAGGGGACGACTTTGTGAGCATTTACTATACCAATGTCTCTCTCCTGCACCTGAGTATCTCTTCCATCACTGTTAACCTCTCTCACCTCTGTCCATCTATTCCATCACTGTCACTATCTCACTCCATACAGCTCTCTTGGATTTTTCAGTCACTCCTTTGAAGTCAACCCTGACTGAATTTGCAGATACCCAAACAATCAGAATAATATTAAGTTTATATGATTAGACTTGGCCCTCTGTAGGGTCACCACCAAACCTTTTGCCTTTGACCCTCCTATTGTTGCAGAATGTGTTTTTGTTGACTTCAAGACTCTGTAAACTTCACCACAACTAACCAGTGTTACAGTGATTGTGCTTACTCCCTCAAACATGGTAACATTAGTGTATACCTGATTGGCATATGTATTTTACTTACAAATTCCTCTTAGACCGTTGTACCATATACCCATGGCCTAGTGGGCCTGCTGCACCTATTTTGCTCCCCACAAGCCTCATGTCTGCTACTGCAGCCTGAATGCAGTTTTAAACTGCCAAATTGACTTGGCAAAATAAAGCCCTTTCCAAGCCTGAAGCATCCCTTGTCTAACTTATGAGTAACTTCTAAGGATGGCACCAAGTAGCCCCTAGGGCATTGTTCAATGTAATTAAAAGTTTTTACTTTTAAGTTTCACATGTCCTGTTAATGATAAACTCCTTTTTTTTACTACTGTGAAGCCCGCTGCTCCTATATTATAACGCTGACTTGCTCTATTTCGTTTAAAAATTATTAATTATTTGATTGGGAACAGAACATTTCATGTTTGGTGTCTGAGGAATCATGATTAAAAATCATCTCTAGTGGCAAAGTCAGAGTTTATATTTCAATTTTGAAAATGCTACTTCTGGTAAGTTGACTTTTTCCTTCCCTAAACATTTGGTACCTGTAGCTCATTCCTCAGTCACATGACTGGGTGTAGTTGGCAGCTGGACCTTGTTTACACCTCCCAGAAAGCCACACAGCAGTGGGATTAGGTATGCCTTGATGGACCATCATTAGCAGTACTTGCCACTGAATAGGCTGTACTCTGCCTTCACACATAGGGCTTGTCAACATTGTATTGTTTAAGAAAGCAGCCTGGAGCCAGGGATGGTGAGATAAGAAACTTCATGCACTTCAATAGGAATTTCCTAGAAACTTCTCCCACTTAAAGAAGGCACCAGGAATGCAAATATGACTGAGACCCACTGTTAAGTTTACTCTGTTGACCTGTTGAAGTGTCACTTGGTTCTGCCTACTCTACTGCTGTGGCCTACTGCATACTTCAGAAAACTGCTTTTTCTGCACCTCAAAAACCTGGAAAGCCTGCCTTAAAACCTCACTGGTTTGGCCTGCTGCTTGAGCCCTGTTCCAATTATTGAAACCAGGAATCCAAGGGCTAGTTGGCTGGTGGCCTGATAAGATCCCCAGGGACAGAAAAGGCTCCAACCATCTTGTATCCCCACCTGGACCTAGCCTGGGTGAGTGCTTACTCCCAAATGGTGCCCCTATAGTCCTGGACAATTGGTGGTGGTAATAAAGGTGCCCCAATGGGCAAAAACGAAAATGTGGCAATTACATTTTTTTGGGTTCAAATCTGCTCTGAGAACCAAGAGAAGATGAAGACCAACATTTACGAATATCCACACAAGGTGCATCACCGGTCGGCCTGACTTCACTACACCCCCTTTTACATTCTTCTCTGCAGCAGAAAATCCTTTTTAGCATCCTCTTTGTGAAGGGGTATCCAGCCTACTGGAACTCTCATTGGCTACTGCCTCCAGCTTTGTCCCGCACAACATTTTTGACTCTAAACAAAAAAGGACTAAGGGTCTGATTTAGAATTTGGAGGATGGGTTACTGTGTCCCAAAAGTGACAAATATCCTGTCCGCTGTACTATGATTCTCATAGGATATAATGGGATTGTAATATGGTGGATAGGATATCAGTCACATTTGAAAAAACCCCGTCATGTGGTGGTTGGTGGAGTTTTTCCAGAACTCCGCGCTCTAAGTGGAGTGGACCAAACTCCTCAAACTCTGCCTGAGGAGCAGAGTTTACCACCCACCCCTAGTTAGGACTCACACAGACTTTTTTCACTTTCATCAACAGCTTCACCTATATTTCATCAAGCGGATCCCCATAGTCGATGGCTCTAGTCTGCTTTTGTGCTCTGCCAAGAACTCTTTCTTCTCAGAACAATATTAGGTCCAAAGATAGTTCCTTGACCACCCCATGTCCTGGTCTCTCCTGCCCAGCTCCCCGCGGTTGGTGCTTTGTGCATTTTGCTGCTAAAATTGAATTAATAGTTTAAATATTCATATCTCCATTTCCCAATATGGGATTCTTGTCATTTTGGTGTGCACTCACATCTGTCTGCTCATTAAAATCTACTCTATTTTTCTAAATTGGTTTGGGCTTTTTTATGTGCTGTATTTTTCATTTTTTGAACTGTTTTGATAGTGCTAAATGCTTTACACATTTCTCCTAATTTAAGCCGGTCTTTTCTGTGCTACAACTACAAAGGGTTGAGCTGAGGTTTAAACTATCAAGTCTTAACTGGATCTGGTATTCAAATGTGACATTATTACTGGACAATGACTCCCATCCCATCCAACTAATAACACAGTTTCTCATAATGCCATTCACATTTTATTTCCACACACCGCAACACACATCAGAGGTCAATCAGTGAACCCACTATATTTACTGATCAGTTTTATACCATTTACATTTTGCTTCCACCTACCACTGCATTGGACAAGGTCCCACCCCACTTCGGCCATTGATCAGCTATTGAGCCATTTAGATTTTACTTCCACGCAACACAACTATACTATGGGGCAATTGGTGAGGCCATTTCAGTCATTTTTCTATTATTCAGCCATTCACCTTTTATTCCCATGCACAACAAAATAGGGCAAGGTGCCATTGCACTTCAGTCCCTGATGTTTTTGAGCTATTCACATTTTACTTCCAACACCTCAGCAAATGCCACGGGGCAATAGATGAGCCCTCTTCAGCCAATGATCTGTTACTCAACCACATCACATTTTACTGTCACCCAGCACAGCCTTCTAAATGCCATTCACATTGCAAATTATCAATGACTGAATAACTAATTGATCAATGGCTGAAGTGGCTTTACCGATTTCCCCACAGCTTCCTTCATTATATTCTGCCTGAGGGGAGGTGCCTAAAAATCCTTGGGAAGCAGTACTTAAAAATGAATGACCACCAAATTTCCATTCACCTGGGTCCCAATCACCCACCCAGGGAATGGAAAATCTTCAAATTACACTAAGTCACACATGGGTAGGGATTGACAACCCATTCCAGGGGTTCTTACCCCCAATTATGCTGACCAAGGGGCCAGAAATGTCCTAGCTAATTTTGAAATAAAAAGTACAGTTGCCAAATTTGACCTTTTCTGGGGGGGTTATTGTGCCACCTGGGTTTGCTGACACTGCTAGAGAGTGTACAGTTTTCCCTTGCCAGTGGGCTCCCAGGTGGCAGGGGGAAGAGTTGGTCGACATAAAAGCAATTCCATGGTGGGCACACAACACAGCAGGTGTGAAAAAACTCTGTTGTGAGCACTGAAAGCTCCTCCATGCGTCACACTGAGGAGAATCCATATAGATAGTTAGAAGGAGATCAGTGGGTTGTTCTCACCGCCATAGGTGCTAAATTAAATATACTATCATACAACCAGCCACACAGCCCTCATTCTAAACAGCTATAAATTAGTAAACTCAAATACACATATAAGTGGTCAACTACTTTGAAAATATCAATACTTATTTTCTACCAACATAACTTGCATATTCTACATATCCAGAGTTCAAAGCCTAATGAGCACAAAAAACATCATATTTATTTTGAAATTATTGTTTTGCAGTTGAATTGTATTAAAAAGTGAAAATGTTAGCTCATTATCTAAAATATTTTCTTTCCTGTTGAATATCTGCGACATATCCTGCAAAAGACATTCTACCACACAACTCCACAGACAGCTTTACCAGAACACTCAACATTGCCCCCCCTTAGTTTAACTCATTCTTTCTCACCACTGTGAATTCAATCAACTATTCTTCTATTTGAAACAATATAATCTCCCCTTGAAACTCAATGTGAGAGGCTTTCACCACAGTCACACTTCTTTTCCCTCAGTTTTCCTATTATGCTCTCTATCCCTTTTCAATTTGTTATGTCTAAGCAGTATATGTCAACCTGCAATTCGAACAGGACATACCCACATATCCTTCTGTGCCTGTATGGATTATTAAGTACCCTTAGTAGCCCAATAAACTATAATCACATATAAAAACAAAAAGTCAGACCAGATAAGCCCCATTAGAGGATTTTCAACAATCTCAAAATGTCAGGTTTGCTTTCTATTTGAGGCCTGAAGAATATAACTTCACCACCCTATCCATGCTATTTATAGTGCATAGGTTTTCAATAAAATATCTCTGGACATCCATTACCTTTAGCAAGAAGTCCTGCGCACACCCCTATTATTTGGGCAGTCTTTGGAAAATAGAGTGATGGAAGGCAATTGGAGAGTTTCAAATAACAAATGCTGCATCCTGCTAAACCAGTTAGGTATACTTTTAAAGCTTCTCTCACAGAAATATTATTTGAAGAAACTTTAATCTCTTAAACGTTTTGCAAGTTCCCGGTTAGTTTTGGAAGGTATTTGTTCAGCAAAACATATGTCAAAAAGGGTTTATTTCAATCATTCTACAAGCAAAAGTGGACAAATTAATTACAATTACAATTAAACAACACCAATACAATTAAACAACACCAATATGAGTGGTCAACCATCCATCCACAACTACATAGGACTAAATTAAGAAAACCAAGGAAAGCAGAAATGCTCTCCTCTGTCACCGATTGAGAGGCTAAAATCAATCAATCAATCAGTATTTGTAGAGAGCAGCACTATTATGTTGTATGGCGGTTGAGCAATTTTAATATTTTAATATTTGTGGATGTATTTTCTTGGGCTTGTAGGCTGACGTCTCCTTGTGTGTTGCTACAGAATCTATGTTTACAACCTGTTCTAAGTAACGGAATGTTCTTATTTTGGTTGGGCGCCTGACACAGTGTATTTTGTGGTGCATGCTGTCTATGTTTTTGAGGTACATTTTGAACTTTGTTTGTCATGTAGGTGGTGACCTATACTAGTATCCACAACTATGTTTGTTGTGTTTTCTTCACTTCAACCGGCGGTACACATGGTGTGATTTGGCTGATTGCACATACTGTTTTATAATTAATTTCCTTATGTGTAGTTATTAGTTTACAACACTGATTCCTGATGATGGTCTGATGGATCTCTGACTGCCACCACAGACCACAACTTCGATATTACCTTCTCATTTGACAAGCTGAATTGAAAGACCATGATATTGCTTGAATTGGGACTGAAAACCAGACAGTTCTTGTGCAGGCCTGTGTCATGAGGAGGGTTATAACCCCTTCCTGGATCTTCTGTTGGGTACAATTGTGTCATCTAGTGGAGTTATATACACTGATGTTGTCTATGGGATGGACATTTGTTGTATTTTTTGTACATACTTTGAACTTCCTGAATCCTATTGATTAATATGTTGGATTTGAACAGTACAGAGTTGTCTTATTCATTAATTGGACACTGGGTTTTACGCACACAAATTAAATCTAAACAATTCCTCTAGGAGGATTTTAAAGTTTAGAATATAGGCATTTCCCTGTACTTACTGCTCTCTGTGCCTTGCAGCCTGTCTCCAATACATGTGTGGTCTACACAGCCATAAACAGCTGCATCTGTACTCATCTGCATATTGGTGGGTCTTCCTGAGCAGGAAGGGTAGAGGGGCTCTCACACCTCAAAGGCTAGTAACCTGAACCCACACGTAGGACTGATAACCCCCCACAGATCTCCTGACAGAGAAGACTAGGTTGAAAGGGGACCTGATGCACTTCAAAACCAATCTTTGAAGTCTCCTCTATTACAAAGGCACATTTGAGTATATATACTGGGTTTGGGTCCCCTTCAAATTTTGATCTTTCTAAACTGACAACTGGACTCTGTCAGAGTGACAGCTGTGCCGCTCAAATGACCCTTCTGGACTGCTTTTCTGAAAGGACTACTCTCATGATTCCCGCCCTGCTGCCTCTGCTGGAAGGACTCTGCCTTCACCACAAGTGATCTCCAAGGGCTTGGACTGAGCTTGCCTCATTTTGAGAGGTCTCAGGGCCATCAAAGACTTCACTAGAGAGAGAAATTCCACAGTGTCAGAAAATTGACACAATGCCTGCAAAATATAACGCAGCACCTGTCTTGTGTCTGACAAATTGCTGCATCGCCTACCAGATCAATGCAGTGCCTGTTTCATCCTCCCAGTGCATTGTGGATTTTCCACTCATCATCCCTGGGCATCAAACTATCCCTTCACAGCAGTAAGGAGCCAAGCCTGCGCACCTGTAAATCACCTCCACAGTGCAGAACAAATCACTTTACATTGTGACTCATCACCCCATCTGCGGCCCTCTACAGCGTTTTTTTTATGCATCCCTGTTACTTTGTGCTGAAAAGATACAACCATTGATTTCTATGGATTAGGACTTAGCTAAACCTCTAAAAAGTAATATCTTGACTTTTGCATATTGTATTCTTGTCAATTTGGTCCTATTTTATTCAGATACATATTATCTATGTATGTAAACTGGTGTGGAGTACTTTTTATGATGATTTCACTGTGTTACTGTACACATTATTGCAGAATACTTTACTCATTGCCTTCTAAATTAAGCCTGGCTGCTCTGTGCCAAGCTACCGGAGGAGACTTCAATTTTGGAATGTGGACTATTGGATATTTAACTTTACCAACATAATATCTATAATAGGATTTTTGTAATTTTGATTTAATGTATTTTTTTTGATTTGTGGGGTTTTGATGTATGTAAAGTTCATTATTTGGTTGCAATAACATTTGAACTTATCTACTTACATTGTGTGTAATTTAATTTGTACAATGTGTGTGAATACCTTAAGCTAAGTTATAGGTAACGTTGTGTTACTGTGTTGGGGTATTGGAGGGTGTAACCCCAGTATTTGGCACTGTGTACTGTAAGACGATTTATAGCAAATAATTTTGAGGGTAGGAGCGCCTTTCACTCGTTAATCACACCCCTCCATATATATTGATTTACCTTCTCCTCCACATCTTTACATTTTCTTTATAAGCTTGTTCATGTGCATTTGGTCTCTCACTTCTAATAAGTCAAATTTCACAAAATGTCATGGAACTAGTACAGTTTAATTCAGAATGTGAACAAATATTTTATATCTCTTTGTTCGAAAATAAGAGCAAACACAAGAATGGCAGTTGCATAAGGCCTAAATGGCACACACTGTACTGTAATGTATCTCTAGTTAGTGTGCCATGCTATTTTCTTTAAAATAAAATGCATTGTATATGCTGACATCTGTCACTTTAAATTATAGCAGTTAGCAAAATGATACTGCAGATCTTAAAATTACAGCTTTTCCAAACCCTACACTTATTCATGCTAGGCCCATACTTACTTAAGCCTACGACTCAGTGTTTACATTCAGCAACATTTCCTGGTGCTTTTCAGAGTAGAGAATGTGTTCTGAATATGAATTAGTATTCTTGAAAGCGTGTTTCGAAAATTTGAATAAAGAAATCTTAAGGTTAAAAGGAATACACAATTTATGTTATGTTAAATAAGATAGTTAATCACAAGTGCTCCGTAACACTTTAATTGTTCAAGTGATATGTACATACATTTTTAACAAAATATAAACAGTCAAAACAAGCACCAATTGAAAAGGCTGAGTACTGCCTATACTTAAACTGCTTAATAATCTTTTTTATTTGTTGCTCTCCTACACCAATTAAATCATTTTGGTAATTATCGAATGAGTCAGGTATGACTTAATAAAGGAGGATCATTTCACTAATCATCACTGTGGCTTTCGCCACCGTGTCTTGCAACTCTGGCAAGGAATGAACATATGATTGTACTTTCAAATGCACACCTTTCCTACAATGCAGAATATATAAAAACCCACAGAGCAGTATCTGATTTTAATACGATTGTGATGCCCTTTTCTGTGATGCGCCAACGCAGCGCACCGTATAAGAAGTCAATGTGCTTGTGAGCATGCATTAAAATGAAATATTTCTAAGTTAATGCATGCTTTGCTTAGAGCAGAGCTTGAAACACAGGGAAATATTAGTCTCTTTGTGTTTCCAAACTCTGCAGACATTACCTTTGCCACAAGGCACAGGTCGGGGTTACACGCAGCTGGGTGGCGTCCACCCACTATTTTTCAGTGTGTAAACCATCCACTATGACAAGAAGTTGTGCCCTATGATAAAATGCTGAACTTGTCCACGCCTAATTTATTTTGAGACACGAGGACACTTTCATTAGCGCCTATACTTGTCTGCTTTCGATTCGAGCAATGTGCAGGAATGGAGGCAGCAAGGGGATCTTTCCAATTTCAGATGCCAGCTGAACCCATAATAAAGGATGAATTTAAGGGGCCATCAGAGAGAACAAAGACATAGAGCTTGTTAGCACTTCACAGGGACTTAGGAGAGACACCCTCTTGACTTTCAAAAATGACTCCATAACCACCCTGGATCTGTGAGCCCTGCCCACTCTGCACCCGACACCCACGACCCAAGTCCCGGTGGCCCACCAGTCCAGAAAAGGTCCCAAGGCGATTCCGATCTCAATTCCAACCTGGGTTGACCTCTCCTGGCCAACAAAACAATGCCTGCCGCCTGAATCCAGAGGACCCCCTGGCTGCGACCTGATCAGACAAAGATTCCCGACACCCAAGGAGACTCCTGGAATCCACAGCCCCCTGGCCTTGGGGAATCAGACCGATGGTCCAGCAACATCCAGTGAGTGCCTCTCCTACCTGTCCAGCCTTTGGTTTCCCAGAACTGACCCCCTGGAGCCAGCCTGCAGCATCTTTTCTGACCCCGAGGATCCCCCAGTTGAAAAGCATTTGGCATCCAGTTCTGTGTATAAACTGTTTTAACTGCTAAAACTAAACAAAGTACATTTGATATGTATATGCTTGATACCTACTTACAACTGTACTTACCTGGAACAAAGTTCTTCTGATTCTAGTAATAAAGTAACAAAACATATTTTTGCTCAGAAACATATTGGCCTGGAGTTCGTCATTGACTGTGTGCCTCATTTCTTGATTGTGTGAGTACAGCAAACGCTTTGCACTACCCTCTGATAAACCTAACTGATGGACTTCACTACCACAAAATTGAGCATTAGTATTATCTACTTTAGCCTCTGTTAAGCCTCTGGGGAACCCCTGGACTCTGTGCACACTATACCTCATTTTGGTATAATATATACAGAGCCAGCTTCTTACAATCCTTGTTTAAAATAGCTTCTGAGGCACGTATTACCCTCATTCTTTCTTTTTGTAAGTTTCATTTTTCTGGTTCCAAAGATACTATGTGAAATATATCCAACAAGACATTCAGAAAACAGTCCCCCTTCAAGTTGTCAATTTAGGAGAGTATAATGACCTGGGACAGCTCAAGCCAGGTTCCATATCTACCAAGTAGTCCACCAACTTGACACTGGTTGTCAAGTTCATGATCCATGACATGGAGTCCCCAGGTTAATCTTTTCATAGCTATCAATGCCCATAACACCCCCCCCCCCCAATTTTATATTGTGGGAGCGGTTGGGGGTGTTCATCTCTATGCTAGTAGCTGCTAAATGCCTAGAAGTGTTTTTAAAATAAGTCTCCAGTCCCAACATCACATAGGGGGGTATCCCACGGTATGAGACCCAGAATAGCATTTGCAGGACCAGGCCACAGAAGATAGCCAATCACTCCTCTAATGTGGCTAAGGAAGTCTTTCGAAAACGTTGTTAACTTAGGGCATGACCCACACACATGCAAAACATTGCTGCCTCCAGCACAGACCATCTCCCACATCATATATTTGTTGCAAGCAAATAAGTGAGTATGTCTTCCCGAACTTTTTGCCAATAAATTAAGGGCCTTTTGGACTCCAGTTTATTCTTAAGGGAATGGACCTAATGACACAGCTGGGAATCCCGCATAGGGTCAACCTTCAGAAGCCCAAAGTCTCATTTACATTGAAATGTCTAGCTTTCTCCTCTCTGGAATAGGTCATGCAGAACCCTACAGGCACGGTCAGTTAATTACAAGAAATCTTCCTATACTATGCCAGGAAAAAAGTCTACATTTACCCCAAGGGAGTAAATGGGGACGAGAAGGTCAATTTATGGTTCCTGGTCAGGGGAATCCCAAACGCCAAATAAAGTTTTCTGAATGTTGGAAAAATAGCACACTAAAAGTCTCACCTGTTTTGAGAGCCATGGTATAGCCTAGGGTACCCTGCCCATTGCTGCAGTATCAATGTGTAACCAGTGATGCTCTTTTTCACAAGTGACCATTCAAAGACAATTTGGAGCTTTTCTGCCTGGTAGTATTTATGAATGTCTGGAAAGGCCAGCACATCCAGTCTCTTGGAGGAGCTCAGATCATTCCTTCAGACATGTGCTTGCTACCCACCCCAAAATAAAACATATCTATGGACTTCTGTGAGAACTTTATTTCAGTCTATGGAACTTGATGGGAAGTGACTTGAAGATGTAAACTGGGTAGCAAGTTTTGCTTATTAGCTGACACCCTCTCCAGCCAATACACGCATAAATGTTTCCACATAAAAGGGCATATAAAATACTGTTAAGCGGCATGGTTTGTTTGCTGCATAGAGTTGATGATGGTGCGTAGTGAGTGTTTGAGCTTTGTATTTGCTGCCCTACAGAGTGGGGCATAGTCAGCAGCTTAGTTTGAAACTTTGGTGGCAAACCCCTAGTAAGCACTTCTGATTTAGCTAAGTTCACTTTGAACCCTGATACTTTCGGTTTCCCGGTTGTCTATCACCCTCAGAATTGATTGTACGGGGTCTGTCAGTATAAGGAGAAATTTGACTATATTTTTGAAAAGGAGGGAAACTGTCAACATCAGGACAGTGCGGGCTCTACGGGCGTCTAGAATGCAAAAACCCAGCACTCTCAAGTTAATGTAATTTATACATTGTGATGATATGTTATTGTTTAACCTTTTGCATTGCAGAATTCAACCCAGAAGATTCATTCTTAAGGTGCTTATAAATACTGTTCATTTGCAATGTATTGCTGCAGGCTTTCAGAGTGAGTCAGAGTGTGGTCCCTTTCCAGGGCCTTCTAGAAGCTTCCCTGCAGCATGCCTGGGTGTGGTTGTGGGCTGGGCCAAGACTCTATAAAAGGGAGCCAGCCCAGCTCCACGTGCTCACTATTCAGAGGTCCCGGTGCAGAGCAGCAGCAACTTCCTGAGCTCCTGTTCCGGTGGCCTTCCTTGACCTTCCAGGCCTCTGTGCTTCATTCTACAGTGGTGATCCTTAGTCAGGGCGGTAAGGCGGAGGTTGGGCTGGGCCCCTGACCCCGTAATCAAAGACGCTTAAATTCTTGGGCCTAATTCTTTATGTTAATAACATTTTGCTCTTGCGCATGTAATTGTGCGTTTAGAATTTTCATGGCATTTGTATGCACGCATTCGAATCAGCAAGACGTGCACTTCTTTCCTTGTGATTAATTAGTGTTATTCATTGTGCGCTACCATTCCTTGACAGTCTCATGGTGGCATTCGAATCAGCAACACACGCAATTCTTTCCTGGTGTGTAATTCTTGATATTCACTGTGCGCTACCATTTTCTTGGTCAGTTTCATGGTGACGTTCGAATCAGCAACATGCGCAATTCTTTACTTGTGTGAAATTCTTGATATTCATTGTAGGCTACCATTTCCAAGGCATTTTCATGGGGGCATTTGAATCGGCAAGACGCACAATTCTTTCCTTGAGTGCTTTTCATGTTATTCATAGTGCGCTACCATTTCTTGGCAGTTTCATGGTGGCATTCGAATCGACAAGGTGCGCGATTCCTTCCTCGAGTTTTAATTCATGTTATTCATAGTGCACTACCATTTTTTGGCAGTTTCATGGTGACATACGAATCGGCAACAGGCGCAATTCTTTCCTTGTGTGCAATTCTTGATATTCATTGTACGCTATCATTTCCGAGGCATTTTCATGGTGGCATTCGAATCGGCAAGACGCGTGATTCTTTTCTTGTGGTTAATTCATGATATTCATTGTGCGCTACCATTTCTTGGCAGTTTCATGGTGGCATTCAAATCGGCAAGATGCGCGATTCCTTCCTCGTGTTTAATCCATGTTATTCACAGTGCACTACCATTTTTTGGCAGTTCCATGGTGGCATTCCATTCGGCAAGACACACGATTCTTTCCTCGTGTATAAATAATGTAAATTACTGTGCGCTACCATTCTAAGACATTTCCTTGATAGCATTTCGAGTTGACAAGTCGCGTGATTTATTCATTGATTCTACGTTGTGTGATTCATGGTGCACAATCCTTTATGGTGTTTATTACACATATAAAAACCTGCAATGTGCGCAATTCACTTTCCAATGTTTTGAGAAGAACACAACAAGACCAGAGTTCTAGATGTAATGCTGTGTGTTCCTGATATGTATTCTTAAATGGAGATTGATATGATTGTTTAGAACTTACTCAAAGTGTTTCCTGATTCTCATGCTAAAAAAGTACTTGAATTTGAAAGTTCTATTTAACTTTTCTTGTTCCCTCCTCATCTAAAGCCTGGTCAGTTTAGGACTATTCTAGGGTTGTTCATGTTTTCAGAATGACGAAGCTTAGAGTTATAGCATAGTACTGATTTCATGAGATGTAATTTTGATGTTGTGTGTTTTAACCTTTTGCTTCCTACAGGTCTCCTTCCCAGCTGCTCCCTTCCTAATCCCCTTTTCCCAACTTGGACTCTCTTAGACTCTGTGACAAATCTAACCAGAGTATTGGATCTGTCTTGTGGTGGAAGTGTTGGGAACGTGCATAGACCCCGAGGATCTGGTGACTCTGACAAAATAGTGAGCCCACTAATTATTATACTCCTGGTTTGTGTATGTTCTCAGAATGGCCACACTGGACGAGCTAGTCAAGGCTATAACCCAGCTCCAGTCACAAGTGGTATCATCAAAAGATTTGACAAATAGCCTAGCTGAGAGAGTGACTCAGTTATAGGATCAGGTAGAGAACAAAGAACAAAGTCCCACAGGTGTGTCTTGGCCAGGTACTTCTTCTCAGACTTCTGGAGGTAATCCCCTAACATTTCCCTCAATGTTCTTTCAGCCATTCCTTTAGCTCCCCAGAACGTTTTTCAGGTGACCCCTTGTAAGCGCAATCTTTCCAGGTTCAAGTGGAACTACATTTCACCTGCAGACCACATACTTTTCCAGATGCCCAGTCCAAAGTGACTTTCTTGTTGTCATATCTGTCTGGAGATGAAGCTACCTGGGCTATTCCTCTTGTGCGTAAAGATAGTCCCCTGTTGTACAACTGGAGAAATTGTATTTGTGAGTTTGAGCGAGTTTTTGATCGTAGAACTGTAACACTGTCAGCAGATCGTGAACTATTAGACTTACGTCAGGGGAATCAGGACTTAGGGCCAGATGTAGCAAAATTGCAAATTGCGACTTTCAATTTGCGAGTCCTTCCGACTCGCAAATTGCAAGTCGCAATTTGCAATGCAGAACGGTGTCTCAGACACCGTCTGCGAGTCGCTATGGGGTCGCAAAGACCCACCTCATTAATATTAATGAGGTGGGTCGCAAATTGCGGCCCCATAGCGACTATGGGCACTCTCAAACATGGAGGCCTGCTGTAGTCAGCAGACCTCCATGTTCGTGACTGCTTTTAAATAAAGCAGTTTTTTTTTTTTTTTAAGTGTAGCCCGATTTCCTTAAAGGAAAACGAGCTGCACTTAAAAAAAAATCAGAAACCTTTAGTTTCGGTATTTTTTCAGGGCAGGTAGTGGTCCCTTGGACCACTACCTGCCCTGAAAAAATAATTTGTGGTCCATTCACAAAGGGGAAGGGGTCCCATGGGGACCCCTTCCAATTTGCGAGTGGGTTACCATCCACTTCAAGTGGATGGTAACTACGACACCGTTTGCGACCGCATATGCGGTCGCAAATGGTATTGCATACCACTGCGAATCGCAAATAGGAAGGGAACACCCCTTCCTATTTGCGATTCGGAAATGCATTTTGCGAGTCGGTCCCGACTTGCAAAATGCATTTCTGCATAGGAAACTGCGATTTGCGACTCGCAAACAGCAGATTTTGCTGTTTGCGAGTCGCAAACAGTTTCCTACATCTGGCCCTTAGTGTCATACTTAGCCAACTTTAATCGGTTGGTCGCTGAGACATCCTGCCAAGAGGAAAAACAAGTGGCCTTGTTTTACAAGGGACTCAAAGAGGAGTTAAAAGATATCTTGTGTAACGCCGCGCTCAGACGAGGCGTCTCTTTCTGTCCTCGCGGATGGAACACGCTACCGATGTTCGGAGCGCCGTTCCCCGCGTTTTTTTACTATACATTCTGGGAAGCATATATTTCGCTCCTGGTCACGCTACACTTACCTGTAGCCCTTTTTTCTTCTTTTTTGTTGTTGGTGGGGTTGTCTGGTCTTTTTAACTGTCTCTGTCCATGTTGTGTCCATCTTGTCTTCTTTGTGTTTTTGTCCCAGGATGCTCTTCTTTTATACTACTTCCTTTTTCCTATACTGGTCTATGGGCTCTTCCCATTTCAAGATGGTGCTCTTTCCTTTTCCTGTGATGTCACTTCCCTTTTCTCAGTATATAAGTCAGTCAGTCTTGTTCCACCTTGCATTGCAAACACTTCCTTCTGGTTGTGCTGTTCGCTTCTCGTCTTTGTTCATGCTTTTTGCCTTGGGAGATTTTTGCCTGTTCTTTGTTCCTGCTTTTTGCCTTGGGAGATTTTTGCCTATTTTTTGTTTCCTGTTGTTTAGTCCTGTTTTTTCTTCAGGAGTTCCTGTTCGAGGTTTTTTCCCCAGTATTGTTTTTTTTTCCCTCTGGAACTCCTTCTGGAGGGTACGGTCTGCTTTGGCGTAGCCTGTCAAGCGGCACTGTGGCTACTAGAAGGGTTCTCCCTTTTCTGGGAGTATCCAGAACCTGTAAAAGACTTGGTGTATTCGCCAACCCGGTATCCAGAGGTGAGAAGTCCAGCGCAGTATGTAACATCTTGGCGCAAATTGACCTGCAGCCTACAGACTGTCAATAATTAATAAACCTTGTCTTGAGGCTTAATCATCGTTTAACTGAACGAAGAGAAAGGCGTAAAAAGACTGAAAAATATTCTTGGTGTGTTCATGACAACAGAGACTCAAGAAATCCGAAAGAAAGAACGCCTGAACCGATGGAGATTGGAACCATCAGGAGACCTTTGACCAAAGATGTAGAGGACCTACGCAGAAAAAATTGACAATGTCTCTATTGGGGGCGGAAAGGTCATTTCATCAAAAACTGTTCAACAAACCAAAGAACAAGCGAAGTCCAGTTCAGAATGTTGCAGCCAATGCATCAGTTGAGTCGGAAAACTAAAACACTCAAGATGCACAGAAGGGTTGCTCTTGGGTGTCACGGTAGACACTTCACAATCCAGACATCTCAAACTGGGAATAAGAGTTCAGGTCAAGAAAAAGACCTATTTCAAGAAGGCTCTAGTCGATTCTGGGGCTACTGGGAACTTTGTTGACGCCCAATTGGTTCATGCATGGGGGATCCCATGTATTGAAAAGAAGTCCCCAGAAATCATCCAGGCAGTCGATGGAAACTCTTGACTGGAGGTCCGGTAACTCTTCAGACTGTCCCCTTGTCAGTAGTTTGTGAAGATAAAAATCACAGAAAGAAACATAAAGAGAAACTTATCCTTGACGTGATCCATGCTCCCCAGTATGGGATCATCCTTGGCTTGCCATGGTTAACTCATAACAATCCAGAGATTAATTGGGCAGAACAAAAGGTCGTGTTCACATCTGTGCTATGTAAAGAACGATGTCTCCAAAGGACTCAAGAATCGGAAGTTCGCAATTCTTACATAGCTACCACCGCAGAGAAAGAAGTTCAGTTGCCCGAACAGTATTCATCTTATGAAGATGTATTTGATGAGAAGGAAGCAGAGAACTTGCCTCCTCAAAGATCTTATGACTGTCAAATTGATCTAGTCCCTGGTGCGATACTTCCCAACTGTCATGTGTATGCCCTGTCAGAACATGAAAATCAACATTTACGAAAATTTACGATCAATTCTTAGAGAATGGTTTCATCCGCCCCTCTAAATCTCCCGCAGCTTCTCCTTTGTTTTTTGTTCGAAAGGCAAATCCAGAGCTTCAAACTTGTATCGACTATAGGGGTTTGAACAAAATCACCATCAAGAACAAATATCCTTTGCCTCTAATTCCAGTCTTACTGGAACAAGTAAAGAAAGCAAAAATCTACACGAAGCTTGACCTTCGAGGTGCTTATCATTTGGTCAGAATGAGAGAGGGTAACGAATGGAAAACAGCATTCAAAACAAGATATGGCCTTTTTGAGTACACCGTCATGCCTTTTGGTCGGTGCAATGCTCCAGCAGCATTTGAATTTTTCCTAAATAATGTTTTTAGAGAGTACCTCAATATCTTTGCCATAGTCTACATTGATGACATCTTGATGTACTCAGACAATGAAAATGAACATGTTCAACATGTCAAGAAAATTCTGGCAGCCATTCACAAACACCATTTATATTGCAAACTAACCAAGTGTGAGTTTCATGTTACCACAGTTGAGTTTTTAGGGGTTATCCTTACCCCTCAAGGTATGGTGATGGCAGAAAAGAAAGTAAAAGCCGTATCTGATTGGCCCACCCCAAAGACTGTTCATGATGTACAATGTTTCCTGGGGTTTGCACATTTTTACAGGAGGTTCATAAATCATTTCTCCCAGACAGTGGCTCCAATTACTAAGCTATTAAGAAAGAAAGAAAAACTTGTATGGTCCCCAGAAGCCGATCAAGGATTTTCAACTTTGAAAGAAGCTTTTTCCACTGCCCCAGTCTTTACTCATCCAGATGCGGATCGACCTTTCATAGTGGAAGCTGATGCTTAAGATGTGGCGATAGGAGCAGTCTTGTCACAACTAAACAAAGACACTGGTCAGCTTCATCCTGTAGCTTACATTTCTCGGAAGTTGAACGAAGCCGAACAGAACCATGTCATTGCTGAAAAAGAGCTTCTGCCGATTTGTGACGCCTTTAAAGAATGGAGACATCATTTGTTAGGAGCCAAATATACTGTGACAGTATATACTGATCATCGCAATCTTCAATTCATGAGTTCCACCAGACTTTTGACTCCTCTGCAATTACGCTGGATGCTGTTTTTTGCTGAGTTTGATTTTGTGGTAACTTTCCAGCCTGGTAAAGATAATCACAAAGCTGACGCCTTGTCCCACCAAGAGTCTACCACATTGCCAGTCGTTCAAACCTCCAGAGCTATCATTGCTCCTGACAAGGTCCTATGTATCATAAAAACAGAAGATTTCTTTGAAGACATCCGCAATTCATTCACTGTTGAAAAATGGCAGATGTGGGCCCAAGCAGATCCAAAAAGGTCAATCAAGCAAGGATTACCCTTTCATGTCGCTCGTTTGTTCGTGCCCACTACCAAACTTCGCAAGATAGTGTTTCATTGGTTGCATGTTATACCTATGGCAGGTCACCCAGGTACTCCTAAAACTCTTGAATTAATCCAACTCTATCTTTGGTGGCGTACCTTAACAAAGGATGTAAAAACAATGGTAAACAACTGCGAAGTCTGTACTCGCACTAAAACAAGTCATTCAAAACCGAAAGGGTTGCTACACCCACTCCCAACCCCAAGTCGTCCGTGGGAGCACATCTCTTTAAACTTTATTACTGGTCTGCCAGTGGTTCAACAGCATTCAGTAATTCTGGTGGTAGTAGATAGTCTCACAAAACATGGAGATTTCATTGTCTGTAAGAAATTATCCACCTCTAGTGAACTGGCAACTATCTTACTGAATAGAGTGGTTCGTTATCATGGACTGCCAAAAGTGATCCTCTCCGATCGGGGGTCACAATTTGCCTCCAACTTCTGGAAGACATGGTGTGAAACACTCCAAGTGACATCTACCCTATCTACTAGCCACCATCCTCAAACAGATGGTCAAACAGAGAGACTAAATCAGACTTTGAATCAATACCTACGTGCTTACACTGAAAAAGCACTTAATTCTTGGACATCAATGCTCTGGTTAGCTGAGTTAGCCTACAACAACTCCTTCCACACTTCTACTGGTGTCATAACCTTCTTTGGTTTGTTTGGGTATCATCCTGACACCTTGCCATTACAATTCCTCAAGAAAGTTCTCTCACTCCAGCTGTGTCAGAAACCATTCAACATTTGCATCAAACTCAGAAATCAATTCAACAGCATTTAGAAAAAGCCAAACAACAATACAAAAAGTATTATGACAAGAAACATTGTAAGGGACCGCAGTATCAACCAGGCTTGCTGCGCCGCCATGGGGATTCCGACCCCCTCACCGCCATCCTGTTCCTGGCGGTTTCGACCACCAGGAACAGGATGGCGGTGAGGGGTGTCGTGGGGCCCCTGGGGGCCCCTGCAGTGCCCATGCCAATGGCATGGGCACTGCAGGGGCCCCCGTAAGAGGGCCCCACTTTGAATTTCAGTGTCTGCTCAGCAGACACTGAAATTCGCGACGGGTGCTACTGCACCCGTCGCACACCTTCCACTTCGCCGGCTCCATTCGGAGCCGGCTTCATCGTGGAAGGGTGTTTCCCACTGGGCTGGCTGGCGGCCTTTTGGCGGTCGCCCGCCAGCCCAGTGGGAAACCCAGAATGACCGCGGTACGGTCTTCTGGCGGTCCCAGCCAGGCCGGCGGCTACCGCCGCCGGCCGGGGTCAGTATGACCCCCATAGACTTCAAGAAGAACCACATGTTGAACCCCAAATTTATAGGTCCTTACACTGTTCTTCAGCAAATCAATCCTGTGACCTATAAACTGCAATTGCCAAGATAATTACGGATTCATCCAGTGTTCGATACTTCCCTCTTAAAAAAGGCAGTCAAAAGGTCCGCCCTCATCGAGCTCCTGTTCTAGTACAGGGGGAAGAAGAATACGAAGTCAAGAAAGTGTTGGACTCTAAACTGAGTGGACGTGACCTATGGTACTTAGGGCCATATTTATACTTTTTGACGCAAAACTGCGCTAACGCAGTTTTGCGGCAAAAAAATTTGCGCCGGCTAACGCCATTCTGAAGCACCATGCGGGCGCCGTATTTATTCAATGACGTTAGCCGGCGTTAGCCGCCGGCGCTGTCTGGTGTGCGTTGAAAAAAACGACGTACACCAGGCAGCGCCGGCGTAGGGGGAAAATGGCGTATGGGCGTCCACAAATGGTGCAAATCAGGCTGAGGCAAAAAAATCGCCACAACCCGATTTGCGCCATTTTTTTATGACACCCATCCCCCATTGAAATGACTCCTGTCTTAGCAAAGACAGGAGTCATGCCCCCTTGGCCAATGGCCATGCCCAGGGGACTTCTGTCCCCTGGGCATCGTCATTGGGCATAGTGGCATGTAGGGGGGCACAAATCAGGCCCCCCTATGCCACAAAAAAAAATTAAAAAAAATACTTACCTGGACTTACCTTAATGTCCCTGGGGTGGGTCCCTCCATCCTTGGGTGTCCTCCTGGGGTGGGCAAGGGTGGCAGGGGGTGTCCCTGGGGGCAGGGGAGGGCACCTCTGGGCTCATTCTGAGCCCACAGGTCCCTTAACCCCTGCCCTGACCCAGGCGCTAAAATCCAGCGCTAATGCGGGTTTTTTAGACCCGCCCACTCCCGGGCGTCATTTTTGCCCGGGAGTATAAATACGACGCATATGCATCGGAGTCATTTTTTAAGACGGGAACGCCTACCTTGCATATCATTAACGCAAGGAAGGTGTTCACGCAAAAAAATGACGCTAACTCCATGAACTTTGGCGCTAGACGCGTCTAACGCCAAAGTATAAATATGAAAGTTAGTTTTGCGTCGAATTTGCGTCGAAAAAAACGACGCAAATTCGGCAAAAACGGAGTATAAATATGCCCCTTAATCTCTTGAAAAGGTTATGGCCCTGAAAGTAATTCATGGGTTTCCGCATCTGATGTTCATGCTCCAGTACTTGTGAGACACTTTCATTGTCTCAATCCAGACAAACCAGGCCCTAGAGCGTGCCTGGGAAAGGGGAGTACTGTCAACATTAGGACAGTGCGCGCTCTACGGGCATCTAGAATGCAAAAACATAGTACTCTCAAGTTAATGTAATTTATGCATTGTGATGATATGTTATTGTTTAACCTTTTGCATTCCAGAATTTCATTCTTAAGGTGCTTATAAATACTGTTCATTTGCAATGTATTGCTGCAGGCTTTCAGAGTGAGTCAGAGTGTGGTCCCTTTCGAGGGCCTTCTAGAAGCTTCCTTGCAGCATGCCTGGGTGTGGTTGTGGGCTGGGCCAAGACTCTCTAAAAGGGAGCCAGCCCAGCTCCACGTGCTCACTATTCAGAGGTCCCGGTGCAGAGCAGCAGCAACTTCCTGAGCTCCTGTTCCGGTGGCCTACCTTGACCTTCCTGGCCCCTGTGGTTCATTCTACAGTGGTGATCCTTAGTCAGGGCGGTAAGGCGGAGGTTGGGCTGAGCCCCGGACCCCATAATCAAAGACGTTCGAATTCTTGGGCCTAATTCTTTATGTTAATAACATTTTGCTCTTGCGCATGTAATTGTGCGTTTAGATTTTTCATGGCATTTGTATGCACGTATTAGAATCGGCAAGACGCGCAATTCTTTCCTTGTGATTAATTAGTGTTATTCATTCTGCACTACCATTCCTTGACAGCTTATGGTGGCATTCGAATCGGCAATACGAGCGATTCTTTCCTGGTGTGTAATTATTGATATTTACTGTACGCTACCATTTTCTTGGCAGTTTCATGGTGACATTCGAATCGGCAACATGCGCTATTCTTTCCTTTTGTGAAATTCTTGATATACATTGTACGCTACCATTTCCGAGGCATTTTCATGGTGGCATTCGAATCGGCAAGACGCGCAATTCTTTCCTTGTGGTTAATTCATGATATTCATTGTGCGCTACCATTTTTTGGCAGTTTCATGGTGGCATTCGAATCGGCAAGATGCGCGATTCCTTCCTCGTGTTTAATCCATGTTATTCATAGTGCACTACCATTTTTTGGCAGTTCCATGGTGGCATTCAAATCGGCAAGACGCACGATTCTTTCTTGTGTATAAATAATGTAAATTACTGTGCGCTACCATTCTAAGACATTTCCTTGATAGCATTTTGAGTTGACAAGTCGCGTGATTTATTCCTTGAATCTACGTAGTGTGATTTCATGGTGCACAATCCTTTATGGTGTTTATTACACATATAAAAACCTGCAAAGTGCGCAATTCACTTTCCAATGTTTTGAGAAGAACACAACAAGACCAGAGTTCTAGATGTAATGCTGTGTGTTCCTGATATGTATTCCTAAATGGAGATTCATATGATTGTTTAGAAATTACTCAAAGTGTTTCCTGATTCTCATGCTAAAGAAAGTACTTGAATTTGAAAGTTCTATTTAACTTTTCTTGTTTCCTCCTCAGGTATTCGGTCATTTAAAGCCTAGTCAGTTTAGGACTATTCTAGGTTTGTTCATGTTTTCAGAATGACGAAGCTTAGAGTTATCGCATGGTACTGATTTCATGAGATGTAATTTTGATGTTGTGTGTTTTAACCTTTTGCTTCCTACAGGTCTCCTTCCCAGATGTTCCCTTCCTAATCCCCTTTTCTCCACTTGGACTCTCTTAGACTCTGTGACAAATCTAACCAGAGTATTGGAGCTGTCTTGTGGTGGAAGTGATGGGAACGTGCACAAACCCCGAGGATCTGGTGACTCTGACAGAAACACAGTTTCTGCATCCTATCTTCATGATTATCCTCATTAAGCCCTCCTCTTTACCCATAAATCTCTAGTTGCCCATGACCACTTCCTGTTTTAATTCTTGTATGCAAAGACAGTGCAACATTTTTCTTTTTTAGTGTAAGCCTTATTAATGCTATATGCTTATATGTGTGGCATAGTTGTGCTTGTAGGAGGATGTCCAATCTTGCTGTTTGGTCAACATGAGCTCTGCAATGGTCACAGTACCATCAGGCGGGTTGTGAGGAAATGAAGGCAGTGCACCATAGATAGCGATCTAGCTTCCAATGCACTTTCCTTTATTGCCTGTGTACAGCCTGGTAGCTTGGAGTTGTCAGCACATCTCCCTAAGGGGGGTCTGCTGAGCAAATTTGGAACTAATTTTATATGAAATAGTTCACTTTGAAAGTAAGATTCTCCTAGGTTCCTCAGGTCTATCATTTATTTTAGTGGGCTATGCTCTAGAATCAAGGAGTCAATAAATGCACATCTAAAAGGCACCATATAGAGTATACAAGAGTTTTTCCTGAGCAAAGATCTGGCTTGATTTTAATTTCCATTGGGAGAACAGAGAATCCTACATTTATAACATACTCTGCACCTCTTTAACGTTCATGAGGGGATCTTTGGTATGAGTTGCAAACATAAAGCTGCAATTACAGTACATCAAATATCTCCAGGAGTCAAAATCAGAGTTTTAGTTATAGTTTAAGAATGTTATTTATCATGAAGCAATCAATCAGTCAGCATTTAGATAACGTAGCACTGTCACCTCTAGGGGTCTCTGGGCACTGAGGGTGCTGTGTCTCCATAAAAAAGACAGGTCTTGGGTTTCTTTCTGAAATCCTTGGTCATGTAGAGATTTGTAGGTCCTTCTGGGGATGTCCTGAACGAGTCTAGCTGCAGTGTTCTGTATGGTCTAGAGTCTTCTGAGGAGCTGGTTGAAGATTGTGTGGTAGAGAGTCCTGCCTTAGCCAAGGCAGCTGATGACAAGGTCAAGGCAGTTGATTACAAGGACCTGCATGACAGTTTTTCTCCTGTTGATTGTGATCAATCTGAAGATTTTGCTGAACATGCAGAGGGTGACTGCATTGACTTGGCATTTCATGGTCAGTTGGCTGTCAAGGTTGTGCATGTGCATGTGCATGTAGTCTGTCGGTGTGGGTGTCAGTACAAGTTCTGCCACCAACCAGCTGTGGTCCCATACAGAGGTGTTCTTTCTGAAGATTAGTACTTCTGTTTCATCTAAGTTTAGTTTGAGGCAGCTGTCTCTCATCCATTTAGCTACATTGGTCATGGCATTGCAGAAGTTTGGTTCTGGTGTTGGAGGGGTCTTTGGTGAGCCAGAGGATTAGTTGAGTGCCATCTGCTTAGGAGATTGTGTTGAGTCTGTGGGATCTGACAGCGTCTGCGAGGAGGATCATGTAGATGTTGAATAAGGTGGCGATAAGGGATGATCCTTGGGGTATGCCACATATGACGCCCTTGAGTGCAGAGGTGAAGGGACGTAGTTGGATGCTCTGTGTGAAAGAGATAATCCATTTGAGGGCTTTCTGCTGTTTGCCGGTATTACAGAGTCTGTCAATGAGGGTATGGTGGGAGATGGTGTTGAATGCAGCAAAGAGGTCAAGGACAATGGGAGCTACAGTTTCTCTGTAGTCGAGGAAAGTTCAAAATCTGAACTTAGTCTAATATTCTGTCATTATGAAAAAAAAAATGTAATAAGAAAATATAAAGGAACAATATTTCAAGAGACAGTCTAGTCCGTGAAGCTATGAGTACTCATAAAAATATTGTAACAGACTCTGATAGAGAATAGTCTGAGCAAAGAGCAAAGTCTGTCTGAGTCTTGCAGAGAGAATAATTCTAAATCTGAGAGCAAACAACAGTTTTTATAATAACGTGAATAATACAGTTCAATAAATTTGTTTCATCCAAGATATGAGACAGTCAATCAGGAACCTGTAAGTTTATGAGAGTCAAGCAGCTATTGTCAAGAAGGTTCATTCTTACAAGTAACAGTCTTAACTCGAGATACATTTTTGTTTCATTCAACATTAGTCTGGCCATGGGATATTTTCCTGTATGCTTTGCTGTCTGAAAAACAAAACACTTCTATACGTTTTATGCTTATTCTCATTCTGTCATTTCCATTCTCACACAGCTTCACACTAGAGCCTATTCATAGAAAAATACATTTTAGATGAGTTTAGTAAGTTTTGAGATTCCAATGCATGTCAATCAGTTAACAAGAAAAAAATAATATACCTTTCTTTCTTCACATTCTCCATCTGTCACCAGTTTAGTGGATGAGACGTTTCTTTGTATGTTGCACTTAAATAACATTTCTCTTAATCTTTACTCATTGTCAATTTTACATTAATGATGAGCATAGAGACGTACCCCAAAAAGAAATCAAGTCTTCTGCCATTCACGTACTGTTTGCTCACTGTAACAATCTCAAAATTTGCATCGCTACCTATTATGAAACTTCTCAACACTCATATACAGTGAGAGAGGAATCCTTCATTACAAGGTTGACAGGCAGAATATTCTTCCATACAAGGTGCTGTTGCAAGCGCATTACAGGTTAGCACATGATATAAAATGGTAAAAAAATAATTAAATTGGGGCGTGTTATGTGGCAATTTAGAAATTGCATTATTTACTTCAATTGGCATCGTAACAAGAGAATTACTTCATCTTCAATGTTTAATCATCCTCAGGAGTGACTGTTTATGATGGCATGCTCCCATGACTTACCTCGCACCTGCCTTGCAAATCTCTCTCACGCACAGACTCCCTCTGGCATTCAAAGTTCTACATCGGTGACCACGTAGAGCGACGTGGTAAGTACATATTAAGATGCCTCAGGATTGGTGTGATCATCCACAGCAGCACGCTCTCTCTAGACTCCGTTTTTGAAGTCTTGCATGGCATGTCGTTCAGTGACGTGCACACTCGTTTATAAGTGAGCTTTGCAGAGGTTTCCTTGTTGCGCATGATGATTCAGCAGGCAGCACCCATCTGTAACACATGTCATCCTTTTGGGAATCTGAGATGTATACACTGTTGTGTCAGCGGCATATTCTTCTGTGATATGAACACAATTTAAGTAAGTTGCGTCCTATGGCACACACTTTGAAACATCTTCAGGTTCGGGCACACTGTTGCGCAAGTGGGGAATTCTTCTATGATGCGCACACAATTATTAAAACAAAAAAAAAGTATGACTGCCACTTTGTGAATTCAGATTACCAGTGATGCGCACACTCCTATTTATTCGTTAAGACTGTACATCCACAAAATTCTTAAGTAAATTATATTATGATTTTATATGTTAACGTTTTTTTCCATTGACAAAAAAGCTTTTTGAATTATTATATGTTATGTTGTAATCTCCATCTGCCCCACTTCACTACAATATCAAACCATATTTGGGAATTGCATTGTTCTGTATCAGAAGATAGTCCTAAGTATCAATTTGTTCATAGTGGTGGGTTAATTGCTCACCTAGTATTATCTGCTTTTATTTGATTTGTCTAGTCTACTCTCCAATAGCCTTTGAAATGCTAAATGTATCAGCCCCACCTTTTATTTTGTCCACTCGGACGATACACTTATAAAATGGTCTAAGTGAAAGAAAATGTTCCTACATTAGACGCATGTATGCAATGCACCTTTACGTGCAGAAAAGAAGACTTTTTTTATTAATGAACTGTCTAGGGTCAGAAAATAAGGAAGACTTTGAACATTCCTCCGAATTAAGCGAGGATGAGTCTAACAATCTAAATGAATTTTAAATTTGCCTGACTAAGTGTGATAAACACTATTTACTGAAAATAAGCACTATTCTAGAATGCTATCATTTCGGTAGATGTATGCAAAGGACTTAAGAGTCAGTAGAGTTGTATGTCACAGATTTACTAGCTTGGTGGCTACTTGTAAATTTGATAATATGTTGTAAGAGCATATTCAAGTCCAGTTTATGCTTGGTTGCAACATTGAAAAGATAAAGGATGTTCTTTGGCAAAAAGATAATCCCCAGTTAGACGAGCTACTAATGACTGTGAAATGTGTTGAACATTCCCTTGTTTGTGTTGATGTTCTAAGGAAAGAAGATATTTCCTGTCAGTCTCGGGAAGAACACCTGTTGACAAAATGACCCATGACAAGGCTAATAATGAAAAGAAGATTAATTATGGTGGGAACAAATGATGAGAAAAGCTAAGTGTTTCCGTTCTGGTAGCAGTAGACTTCTAGGAATTAATATCACGTCTCCTGCTCTTTCTACCAAATGTCACAGGTGTGATAATGTAGGACATTTTGGAAAATACTGTAGATCATCTCTATGAAAGACATGAGTAAAGGAAGTTTAAGTATATGATGAAGATGAGTATGAGTATGATGAATTACACTGTGGAGAGGTTATACTTCAAATTGATCTTTGAAAACTGAAACGCCGAGTACATACTGTATTTTTAAATAGCCAACCGGTCCAGATGTTGTTTGATTCTGAAGTGCAAAAATGATATTAGTTTCAATGAAATTTTACTTAGAAAACCTGATAGGTAAGATTAAATTACTTCAGCCTGACATTAGGCCTTCATCATATGGTGGTCAGCCCATAAAACTAATAGCTTACTTTTGGTGAGCTATAGAGTACAAAGGTAATTTCACATCAGGCAAAGTATGCATCTCTTGTAAGGGATGCAGTATACTAAATCCCAAAAATCCCAAAAATATGGGTGAATTTGTTTGAACCTTACTTACCTACTACAAGTGTCTTGGGGCCATATGTACTAAAGCATTTTCCCATAGACGCAGAATGGGTCAAATCCTTTGATATATCTGGCCCTTGGTCTCTTACAAATGCTACTTTGCCTGAGCTTACCTGTACTCATGCTCACTGACACTTAACTTTGATGTTTTTTTTGAGTGCCTGTCGATTGATTGTTGTATTTTTACAAACCTTTCCACATTCTAGTTTAAGTAGTTAGACACTTACCTCTTTTTATTTGTGATATGTTGAATAATTTTAGATTATGAAACGTTTGTTTTATGGGGAAAGATATGTGGTATCTGCTGTCTTGATAAAATGACAACATAGATAGAACATGGTGATAGAATTCACTTGTGGAATGCTGAGACAACAGGAACAGATGGGACCTTTCTTTTTCTGCAGCACTTAAATACATATCTCTTAATCTTTCTTCTTAAATAAAACATCTCTTAATCTTTCCCCATGTGAGGTTTGTCGCTTTTAACAAATAAAAATGCATTTTATACAGGATTTATTTCTAAATCTGCTAATCTTTGGGATGACCGAAGTCACCCATTAATTTATCACTAATGGGATAGGCAATGATAACCTTTCCGGGAAAGCCTGGTTAGCTCCATTTGCAAGTCTATATTAGTCTCCTCTCGGCAAGATGAATAGAATTCGATAAATATGTTATCTATTTATTTTTAATGTGTTGTCCAGTAAATGTTTAGACGAATATATATTCAAGTTAAATTTATTGGTGCTCTCAGAAACACTTTGTTTTCTCGAATGTTTATTTCTCTTAACAGTTGATATAAGTCTACCTTCTGTCGCTGTTATTCATTAGGTGAAAAGCTTCAATCGGAAGGCACACTGCTACAATAGATCTCCTGACTAGAGGCAAATTAGGGGACTTTCTACAATTAGCAACTTGCACTGGTGGTCCGATGTTCATCAACCGTATCAAATGCCACTTTCGTTGGATGAATATGCTTTGAAGGTGCATGATATAAAACTAAATAACAGTCCTCTGCTGTTTACAGCCTCCCATTAAATATTTCCTTGGGTTGTTGCAAAATTATCCGCTAGTTCTCCAAATGGAAAAATTAGCGTCTTCTCTGTTGCTTTGTATGGTGGCCAGCCTCAAAACTCTCCTTCTTCCGCCCGTAATCCTAAATATAAGTTTTGTGAAATAAATTGTATTTAGTATTGCTGGTGGAAGGCGAAAATCAGACCAGTCATGTTATTGAGTGCTCTTTACAAACATAACTTTTTATTAATCATGATTCTGTGGGCCACAGCCTACTTCTTAAGTACAACTCGAGTCTGCAAAAAATGCTGGATGTTAGAGCTGTAATTATTTCAGCTTCATATCTTTGAAATTGATAACTATTCTCCTGCAAGTTTCCACATTGCTATCGTTTTTGAAACATTAGGGAGATTCCAAATGATTTATGAAAGTATTGGAACTTGAGTACACAAAGCATTGGATATTTCCATAGACAAAATGCATTTTATACCCAAAATGCAGACACTATGACATTGAGCAGTTGGCCAAAACATAAGAAAATTGTTAACTATGCTAGCAGCAAACTAAATAAATAAAACAAACAGGGATTCAACAGGCTGTTCTCGGATTTGAAAAAATAAAACAAACATTCCCAGCTATTAGACAGCAACCTCAGGTATTTATGATTCTGTCCACGCAAACATTCCATGCCTGATATTATTTCTTAAGGTTTATAAGTAGTCAACTGGCAAAGGACTCATTAACTTAGATTAAAAAAAAAAACACAGTGCAGCTTCCGAGGCTACTTTAGTAATAGAATATACACATTCTGTTTAAAATTCCACTGCTATGCAGATTATTAGGTTGCTAGAAATGTAAGGCAGAACCTTGATAATTCAAACATTATTAATATCTATTCATGTTGTGCTTCAACGCTATTCTTTCAAACCGAAAATTGTGAATATGGGTGTTCTTAGAGAATAGATAGAAGGATAGCCAGTAAGAATGCAGTGAACACCCACAAAGTTATCTCATTGTAGGAATTCACAAACATTCTCATTGGAGTTTCACAATCATTTTAATCTCCTCTCCTATTAATAGGGAGCCGTTATTTCCATTATTTTCAGATATTCCTATGACTGGACCTTGGCATCAGAAACTCAGCTTGTAAAAAAATTGCTCCAATGTTGACAATTTTGATAGCACATTTTCTTCTGCATCACATTCAGGCCCATATTTATACTTTTTGACGCTAAACTGCGCTAACGCAGTTTAGCGTCAAAAAATTTAGCGCCGTCTA
This sequence comes from Pleurodeles waltl, assembly GCF_031143425.1. NCBI lineage: Eukaryota > Metazoa > Chordata > Amphibia > Caudata > Salamandridae > Pleurodeles > Pleurodeles waltl. Next base: position 1,066,689,911 of record NC_090437.1, read on the forward strand.
ACGCCATTCTGAAGCACCATGCGGGCGCCGTATTTATGGAATGGCGTTAGCCGGCGCTAGCAGACCGGCGCTGCCTGGTGTGCGTGGAAAAAAACCACGTAGACCAGGCAGCGCCGGCGTTGGGGAAAATGGCGTTAGGGCGTCTTAAAATGGGGCAAGTCAGGTTGAGGCAAAAAAATCGCCTCAACCCGATTTGCGCCATTTTTTACGACGCCCAGACGCCATTGAAATGACTCCTGTCTTAGTAAAGACAGGAGTCATGCCCCCTTCCCCAATGGCCATGCCCAGGGGACATATGTCCCCTGGGCATGGTCATTGGGCATAGTGGCATGTAGGGGGGCACAAATAAGGCCCCCCTATGCCACCCAAAAAAAAAAAAAAAAAAAAAAATGTATACTTACCTGAACTTACTTGAATGTCCCTGGGATGGGTCCCTCCATCCTTGGGTGTCCTCCTGGGGTGGGCAAGGGTGGCAGGGGGGGTCCCTGGGGGCAGGGGAGGGCACCTGTGGGCTCATTTTGAGCCCACAGGCCCCTTAACGCCTACCCTGACCCAGGCGTTAAAAAGTGGCGCAAATGCGGGGTATTTTGCCCCGCCCACTCCCGGGCGTGATTTTTGCCCGGGAGTATAAATACGACGCATTTGCGTCGCCGTCATTTTTTTAGACGGGAACGCCTTCCTTGCATCTCATTAACGCAAGGAAGGCGTTCACGCAAAAAAATGACGCTATTTGCCCATACTTTGGCGCTAGACGCGTCTAACGCCAAAGTATAAATATGGCGTTAGTTTTGCGTCGAAAAAAACGACGCAAATTCGGCGCAAATGAAGTATAAATATGCCCCTCAGTTCGGTTTTCACCACGAGGTGTCAGTGAAAGAAATAGCATGTCCAATAGTGCACGAAAATTGTACTGAGAAATATTCCTATGGCTATACCTGTATACTTAGCAAATGTGGTAAAATTAGTGTTTTACACAATATGTGAGCACAAGGGATTTGCTGAAAATACAGTGGTAGATTCATCGTGGGTCTAGACATACAAATGCATATTGTTTTCACAGCTCATGCAATTCACAAGGTTTGCAACCATACAATCCTGTTTTCGGCTGTTCTAAAGGTGCCACCAACAAGTAGCTCATGAGCGACCAATAGCTCTTCAGCTAACTGTAAGTAGCTCTTCTGTGGTCAGCCCAGCCTACTAAAATAGAAGCATTTGCAAGGTTGAATTTGAAGCAAAATTAAAATGTGCATTTTTTAGAAGAAAATGTGTGTATTTTCGGTTCTCATGAGCTGATTTTTGGAGAAAAACAGTTGAACTTTCAAAATGCACTTAAAGCTATTAAGTGATAAATCATGTGGTGTTGGAGAAACATATTACTCATATTATTAGTTTGGCGCGCTACTTAGCAGACAGCTATGTCTGTTTCATATATTACCGATGTAGAGGCATTTCATATTGATAATTTTTTTTTTACTTACTGCTGACAACCCTGCCGAATACACTGATGTGATCACTGCTGACAATCTTGGATGGGGTGGTCACTATTACATCACCACTTAAAGTAGTCCGGGGTGAATTTCATTGAATATAAGTAGGTCTTATAACAGAAAAAGTTAGAAACCCCCATCTAAAGCCCTTTTGCACTTTGGAGAAGCCTTTCTGAATCACAAAAGTGGTTTCTGAGTCCATTCGAATTACAGTTAAGAGAGGAGCCTGAAAGTGTAATTCCCTATCCTTACTGTGATTTGCTGTGAAAAATATCAACGGTATGTGCCCGCATTTCCAAATCATCAAAAAGTTGTCAACTCTTCAAAGTAGGTGGTAACTCTATCACAATTTGGAAGCTGTCACTCTTGGGCTGCTGCCTCGTTGGAAACAGTATCAGGCAGATTGTGGTGGAGTTTTCAGTGGTTTAGGGTAACGTTCTGCAGCCAGGTCTGAAGTCAGATAAGTATTCTTGTAGATGACTCTGTAGTTTATTGGAGGTTGCTTTCTCATTTATTTTTCAAATGCAGGGAAGGTGGGTGATGGGGTGAAAGTTAGCAAGGTCATTTGGGTCCTGTGTCAGGTTTTGTTTTCCTTTTTTTTAAGCATTGGGATGGTCTTTCTTGTTATGGCAACATCAGGTTAGGTCCTTTCCTGCCAATGCTGAAATGGAATGCAAGCCTCTGCTCGAAAAGATGCCCAGTTTTAACCTAGAAAGAATGCTGCATTGTACCTGACTGACAAGCCCACTATTAAGTTCATCACTCATATGAGCAGCAGTGAATCAAGCAGATGTCAGGCACGCAAAATCGGTCAAATCTCAAGTGAATTATTTCCACATACAATCACATAAGGGAAATGACAGATAACTGCATTGCTGAAAATCTACAAAAGGGTAGCAAAAGTTGCCCCATTTTTGCTGCTTCAGTAATGTATAATAGAGCAAATCGTTTTGACATTTGAGGACATATATGAGACGATGTTATTTCATCCTATTCAAGGCCTGGGTGACCTTTTTAAGGCATATTCAGGTTCGGTGCATCCTTTTCAAGTAATGCTAATTTCATAAGTATACTAGCTTTTAATTCAATGTTTCAATTCTTACCACTTTGTTGCAAATCATACATATTTTAAAAAGTATGTCAAAAGTAAAAACAAAGTCTGGCATACACGTAAAAAGTATGTGCTGATTTAATATACCTAATTTGTTTTGATTTCTTTCTTTTTTTTAATACTAAAGAGAGGTGCGATATAGTCTGTCAATATACATTAAAAACGTACACTTCATTTAATGATTGTCAGCCTTACTGGTCAATGAGATATCATACACATTCCCCAGACATATAATTTCTCGCTGTAATATTCTTTATGGTGAGTATACAAAAGATCTAAATTCTGAGTTCTGTCATATACGTTTTACACTGACAAATTCTAATGACTTTTCATATTCTAGTTGAAACCTTAATACAAATGATTCAGCGATATTACAGTTTTACTGCTGCGTTTGTACGGATAATCATTATTTAAGGAAAACATATTTCCATATTTCTTTTGAATTGTATGTATTAGGTTAAAGCATATAACAGATTATTCAGTGCAGAAGATATATCCCACGTACAACGGTTAATTCACCACATCATGTAACATAGAGGATATGTCACAAAGGGCCAGATGTAGCAAAAAGCCAATTTGCGACTTGCAAATTGCGAGTCCCTGCGACTCGCAATTTGCAACTCGCAAATTGGTATGCAGAACGGTGTCTCAGACACTGTCTGCGAGTCGCTATGGGGTCGCAATGACCCACCTCATTAATATTAATGAGGTGGGTCGCAAATTGCGGCCCAATAGCGAGTCTAGGCACTCGCAAACATGGAGGCCTGCTGTAGTCAGCAGACCTCCATGTTCGTGACTGCTTTTAAATAAAGCAGTTTTTTTTTTTTAAGTGTAGCCCGTTTTCCTTAAAGGAAAACGAGCTGCACTTAAAAAAAATAAAAAAAACTTTAGTTTTGGTATTTTTTCAGGGCAGGTAGTGGTCCCTTGGACCACTACCTGCCCTAAAAAAATAGTTTTGGGTCCATTCACAAAGTGGAAGGGGTCCCATGGGGACCCCTTCCAATTTGCGAGTGGGTTACCATCCACTTGAAGTGGATGGTAACTGCGACACCATTTGCGACCGCATATGCGGTCGCAAATGGTATTGCATACCACTCCGAATCGCAAATAGGAAGGGAACACCCCTTCCTATTTGCGATTCTGAAATGCATATTGCGAGTCGGTCCCGACTCGCAATATGCATTTCTGCATTGGAAACTGGAATTTGCGACTCGCAAACGGCATTTTTTGCCGTTTGCGACTCGCAAATAGTTTCCTGCATCTGGCCCATAGTTATGTATCTGAAATGACACAGAAATTCAAAAGTAAACAATCAGAGATCCTAATTTAGGCACCCCGAGTTCAGACATGGAAAGGATTGAAAAACGTTATTAACACGTTCAGCAATATAAGTCAAAAACTGGAGGTACAGCCTGAAGCAAGAATATGCCAAAAGACATCACACCCACTTTTCCTAATCCGACTCCAAAAAGTGGGTCCTAAGTACGAATAACTATCAAAATGAACGGTAAAGACTCTCTAGGTAGGAATCCAGGATAGTCTAGAAAATCTCAATTGGATCAGTCAATTTGTGAATCAAACGTTAATGCAGTCCCTTTTACAGCATGGCTTCAGACCATTCATTTAATGTAGGGACAGATTTCCATTGTCTTAAGATGCAGACTTTAGCCACAGCTAATGCAGAGTCAATCCATCTTTTTATGAGTTGTAATTTCTGTTATATTTTCTGCATTCAGCAGGAGGGTAATTGAGGAGGATGGAAAATTCTGGGGTTTGTCATGTTGTTGAGCAAGTGTCACACAGAGTTTAATAGGCTCACAGTCAACATGCGCATCACGTACAAATGCCTGATCCACACCTACAAGGCACTACACAACATAAGACTGGCATACCTCAACCACCACCTCGCCTTCTACGTACCTACCAGACAACGCCGCTCTTCCAAGATCACCCTCACAGATGTTCCTAAGATCCTGAAAAGCACAGCAGGGGGAAGATACTTCTCCTACCTTGCAGCCCAGGCACACTACCTCTCAAACTCAGGCAGACCACATCATTGAAGCAGTTCAGGAAGGACGTCAAAACCTGGCTCTTTGATTGAGCTGCATGCCAGCAAGCAACACCTTGAGACCCTACTGGTGATTACCTGTGCTTAAGAAATCACCAATTGATTGATTGACTAGGTTTGTATCTATCAGCAGGGCCAAACTATGTAAACCGCATCTTTTGTTAATTGGCATCGCCAGAGTGTGGAGGAATGTAAGGTTTGGCTTTGCACAATTTCTCTGGAGACCAGTTCCAGTCATGAAAAACCTTAAAGTAATTGAACCTTAGTTTAGCTTCTTTTATATTCTTACTATGATTGTATAACAGATCCGCCCAGTTTCCTCATAGTACTTTCTGAATAGTTTCTTTTGCCGTTTGCATTGGATAAGGATAAAGGCTGCCTTTCAGTGTTTTTTTCATAGGTCAGAATTTAGCTTCTTATTGCCACCATGATAGAAATGGAGTCTTTGGTTGGCAGTCACGTTACCCCGTCCAAGCAAGGACCCTCCCTCTGGTCAGGGTAAGTCACACACAATCCAAATTATCCTGTGCCCACCCTCCGGTAGCTTGGCACTGAGCAGTCAGGCTCAACTTAGAAGGCATTGTTTAAACTATTTGTGCAAAAATCATGCAATAACACAGTATAGCACCACAAAAATACACCACAAAGGTTTACAAAAATATGGAATGATGAAGGTTTGATAAACACAAGTTGAAATATCACTTTTGTAATGAGAAATAGAGCCTTAGTTCTTAAAAACAACAATGGTCTCTTGCGAGCGCAAAGTACCTGGTTTATGTCTAAATGATTCGCTTGCGACCGCAAAGGAGGAGATGCGTAGAAAATGGGGAGGTGTGCGTCAGTTTCTCCGGGTGCACACAGATGATGCGTCAATGTTTTTCCATGCAGCAAGGTCTTTGTGTTGATTTCCGGCATGCAGGCTTGGATTTTCTTCGGGTTGGGAGGTATTTGGACGCCCCGGGGATGATGCAGAGAAATCCTGGGTGTGCAGGATGAAGTCACAGGAGCGTTAATCCGGTGGGCGATGCAGGGAGATTTCTGTCGCACGGCAGACACTACATCGATTCCTCTTGCAAGAAGTCAGCTATGCATCGATCCAGTTGCCCGTGTGTTGAAGTTTCCGGTCACAATGCTGGTGCTGCATCGATCTCCACCCGGGGATCCGGGTCGTTCCGGTTCAGCGATGCAGTGATTTTCTCACAGCAGGGCATGCTGTGTGTCATTTCCGGCAGGTTGTCCATCAGTCTTCGCTGCACAAGGAGTTCTTTGCAGAGGTGAAGTCTTTTTACCCTGAGACTTCAGGAAACAGGATGCAAGCTCAATCCAAGCCCTTAGAGAGCACTTCTCAGCAGAGCCAGAGGGCAGCAAGGCAGCAGGGCAACAGCAAGGCAGCAGTCCTTTACAGAAAAGCAGTCAGGTGAGTCCTTTGGGCTGCCAGGCAGCTTCTATTAGCAAGTGACAGGTTCTGGTTCAGAGTTTCTTTCCCAGGAGGTATCTTGTAAAAAAGTGTCTTAGTTGGGAGGGTCAGGGACCCAGTTTATATACCGAAATGTGCCTTTGAAGTGAGGATACTTCCAAGTGTGGTTTAGAAGTGCACAAAGTTACCTTTCAGTTCCATCCTGTCTGCCAGGGTCCCAGTAGGGGATTTGGCAGTCCATTGTATAAGGGGAGGCCACTGCCCTTTGATATGTAAGCGTCAGGCCCGCCACCCTCCCAGCCCAGAAAGACCCATTCATTATGCAGATGTGTGCAGGTGTGACTGAGCCTCCTGTGTTTGTGCGTGTCTGGGTGTAATGCACAATGGAGCTGTCCACCAGCCCAGGCAGATGTGGATTGGAGACAGTCTGTAATGCACAGAAGGATCTGAGTGTAGAGAAATGCTCACTTTCTAAAAGTGGCATTTCTAGAATAGCAATATTAAATCCAACTTCACCAAAAAGCTGGATTTTCTATTACAATTCTGGCCATACTAAACATGTCATGGTTACCCCTTTCAGATCAGAACCTACCACTTAAACAGTGTATGAGGGTAGCCTTAATGCTATCCTATGAAAGGAGCAGGCCTCACAGTAGTAGAAAATAAATTTAGGATTTTTACGCTACCAGGAGATATAAACTACACAGGTATATGCCCTGCCTTATACCTACATAGCACCCTGCCCTATGGGTTACCAAGGGCCTATGTGAGGGGTGACTTATATGTAGAAAAAGGGGAGTTTAAGGCTTAGCAAGTTCTTTTAAATGTCAAGTCGAAGTGGCAGTAAAACTGCACACACAGGCCTTGCAGTGGCACAACCAATGCTGCAGCCCAATAGTAGTATTTAGTTTACAGGACCTTGACACATGTAGTGCAATTCGCTAGGGACTTATAAGTAAATTAAATATGTCAATTGGGTATGAACCAATGTCACCATGTTTTAGGGAGAGAACATATGCACTTTAGCACTGATTAGCAGTGATAAGGTGTGCAGAGTCCTAAAGCCTTAAAAAATGAGATGAGAGAAGGCGGTAGGCAAAAAGTTTGGGGGTGACCCTACAGAAAGTTCATTTCCAACACACCCTATTTAGAAAGGTACAATTTAAAAGTCCTTTCTCAAAGGGTGGGAAGATGTGAGTTCACTGCTTTACATAGCCTTGAATGCAATTGATAACATTACCACCTTTAGCGGTGATCAAGGCGAAATTCAGCTCCAAGACCCTCGTTAGATGGTTCAATCATTGTTTTCCTCTATATTGCCAAAAGGCTAGTTGAGTATTGGACCATCGATGAGTAGAACCTTGTTATTCCAGTCTTGAATCTGAAGGCTTTACCTTCCGTCTTACCCTACATGCTTATGGCCTAGTACCTAGGTTTTAAAGGATGCATTAATTATAGGTATTATTTGACCAGTGTGAGAAAGTAGCCTCTTTCTAGCATGGTTACCCCTACTTTTGGCCAGTTTGTGAGTGTGTGTCAGTGTGTTTTACTGTGTCACCGGGATCCTGTTAGCCAGGACCCCAGTGCTCATAGATAAAAACCTATATGTCAGTGTGTTTTGCCTGTCTCACTGAGATCCTGCTATCCAGGACCCCAGGGCTCATAGTTTGTGGCCTAATGTATGTGTTGTCAATAGTGCGTGACTGTGTCACTGAGGCTCTGCTAACCAGAACCTCAGTGCTTATGCTCTCTCTGCTTTTAAAATTGTCATTGTAGGCTAGTGACTTCATTTACCAATTTAAATTGGCACACTGGACCCCCCCTTATAAGTCCCTTGTATATGGTACCTAGGTACCTAGGGTATTGGGGTTCCAGGAGATCCACATGGGTTGCAGCATTCCTTTTCCACCCATAGGGAGCTGCAGCCTGCGTGAAATAACGCACATGGTATTTCACAGCCATTTTCACTGCACTTAAGTAACATGTAAGTCACCTATAGGACTTCACTTGCTGAAGGTTAGGTGCAAAATTACTAAGTGTGAGGGCACCCTTGCACTAGCAAAGGTGCTACCAAATAGTTCAGGGCCATTTCCCCGGACTTTGTGAGTGCAGGGATGCCATTACACGTGTGCACTACATATAAGTCAATACCTATATGTAGCTTCACAATGGTAACTCTGAATATGGCCATGTAACGTGTCTAAGATCATGGAATTGTCCCCCCATTCCAAATCTGGTATTGGGGAGCCAATTCCATGCATCCTGGGGGCTCCACCGTGGACCCCAGTACTGCCAAACCAGCTCTCTGAGGCTTGCACTGCAGCTACAGCTGCTGCCACCTCACAGACATGGTTCTGCCCTCCTGTGGTCTGGACAGCCCAGTCCCAGGAAGGCAGAATAAAGCATTTCCTCTGAAAGCAGGGTGTTACACCCTCTCCCCTTGGAAATAGGTGTTACAGGCTGAGGAGGGGTAGCCTCCCCCAGCCTCTGGAAATGCTTTGAAGGGCACAGATGGTGCCCTCACTGCATAAGCCAGTCTACACCAGTTCAGGACCCCTTGTCCCATGCTCTGGTGCGAAACTGGACAAAGAAAAGGGGAGTGGCCACTCCCCTGTCCATCACCACCCTAGGAGTGGTGCCCAGAGCTCCTCCAGTGTGTCCCAGACTTCAGCCATGTTGCTTTGCAAGGTGTGGGGGCACTCTGGGGGGCTCTGAGTGGCAAGTGCCAGCAGGTGACATCAGAGACCCCTCCTGATAGGCCCTTACCTGATAAGGTAGCCAATCCCCCTCTCAGGGCTATTTAAAGTCTCTCCTGTGGGTTATCTTCAGATTCTGCTTGCAAGTTTCCTTAAGGAATCCTCTGCAACTACTACTTCATCATCTGACCTTGGATTAAATGTAGCCTGCTCCAGAAACCACTGTAACAGCAAAAAAGTATCCACAAGGGATACTTTTCCTCTGAAACTTCAGCTCCAACCAGCAACTTCAACAGTTTCCACAGTATGCACACTCTGAGGACTCCCTGTCTTCATCCCGAACCAGAAGGAGCGAAGAAATTTACAGTGGGAGGACGGAGTCACTCCCCTGCTCACACAGGCACCTTCCAATATGATGAACAGTACCCTTGGACTCCTCTCACAGCGACGAGCATGCTCCTAAGGACTGTCCTGAGGTCTGGCTAATGCAATTTGGATGAGGTAAGAACTTGCCTTCTCTGAGAGCTATGATACCGCTGTGTACTGCGTCCTCTTCACCTCCTGAGGCCTCTGTGTACTATTTGCAAAATTCCTTTGTGCACAGCCTGGCCCAGGTCTCCAGCACTCCATCCTGTGACACTCAACTCGCTGAGTTCTTCTCCGGTGGCATGGGACCTTCCTTTGTTGTGCTGCACCAACCACATTTTGCACCTCCTTTGTCCCCATGTCCTGGGGCTCCCGTCAGTGCTGACTGGCATCCTAAGGGCTCTCTTAAGTGCTGAGAGCCCACTCTTCCTCCTCACACACTCCACACACAGAGTTGAGGCCCCCAGGTCCCTCCTGGGTCCAGCCAGTGCCAGTTTGACAGAAAACGCACTTTTGGCATAACCAAGGCTTGTTGGCGACTTCCAGCACTAAATCACATCTGCAGCCATCTTCACGTCGTGGGACATCCTTTGCATCATGCAGGAACCCGCTGGCATCTTCCTAGGTTGCATTACTGCAGTCTTCGTCCAACCAGGGACTCTTCTTTTGCACCCTCTTCCGGGTTGGCAGGAGCTCCCGTCCTTCCTGGAACTTCTTTTGATTCTGGACTTGGTCTCTGCCCTTTGCAGGTCTTCAGGTCCAATAATCCAGCAGTTGTTGTTTGCAGACTTGGTTGGCTGCTGCCAAATCCCAAAAATGTAGTGTATCCTAAGGAAACTTGCAGTACTCTACTCTTGCTTTTCTGGGCTGGGGCAATTTAGTTACCTTTACTGTTTTCTTACTCTCCCAGCAATTCTGCACACACTACACTTGTCCAAGGGGGGAATTCATGATTCGCATTCCACTTTCTTAGCATATGGTTTGTGTTGCCCCAGACCTATTATCTCCCATTGCACTCTTGTTAGACTTTTCATCCTTTACGTGGTCTCCCTAAACTTTTTGCCTCTGTTTCCCAGGTTGTTGATGTGTGCTGGACTCTGATGTTGCTGTTTTGTTACTCTGGGCACTTTACCACTGCTAACCAGTGCTAAAGTGCAAGTACTCCTTTACAAAATGGGTATGTAATTGGTTTATCCATGATTGGCATATTTGATTTATTAGAAGGTCCCTAGTACAGTGCACTAGAGGTTCCCAGGGCTTGTAAATCAAATGCTAATAGTGGGCCTGCAGCACTGGTTGTGCCACCCACATAAGTAGCTCTGTAACCCTGCCTCAGACCTGCCACTGCAGTGTCTGTGTGTGCAGTAAATTCGACTTGGCAAGTGTACCCACTTGCCAGGCCTCAACCTTCCCTATTCTTACATGTAAGGCACCCTTAAGATAGGCCCCAAGGTCAGGGTGCAGTGTATGGTTAAGGTAGGACCTATGGTAATGTGTTTTATATGTCCTAACAGTGAAATATTGCTAAATTCGTGTTTCACTGTTGTAAGGCCGGTCCCTCTCATAGATTAACATGGGGGCTACCTTTGAATCTGATTAAAGTGTAGATTCCCTTGGGAGCGCATGGACATGTCGAGTTTGGGGTCTGTGGGCTCACAATTTAACAATGCATCTTTTGGTAAAGTTGATTTTAAGATTGTGTGTTTGAAAACGCCACTTTTAAAAAGTGAGCATTTTCCTGCTGATACCATTTCTGCGACTCTGCCTGTTTGGGATTCCCTGTCTGGGTCAGTTTGATAGTTGAGCTGGTTGCACCTCCCACTAGACAGTGATACAAAGGGAGCTGGGGTGTAGTCTGCATATCCTGATGAGCCATCTGTGCTAGGAGGGAGGAGAGAAGTGGTCACTCACACCTAAAAGGTCTGTGCCTGCCCTCACACAATGCAGTCCCCAACCCCCTGGTGAGTGTCTGGGGCCTGGTCTGGGCAAAGCAGGATTTCACAATCAAAAGAGACTTTGCTTTGAAGTAGGCCTACTTCATGGTTTTGCTCGACTGGGATTTTGAAGTAGAAACAAGTATGCAATGAGACAAATTCCTTTACTATATCTGTGGAGAGAGTTATTAGCTCATTTGATGATGATCAAATTGCTGGGACATTTGAGAGGGCCTTTAGTTGTTTGAGAGATAATGCCACAAATATTTCTGCCTTTTCTCGATGTTCATATTGTCTGCAACAGAGATGATGTAGCACTTTCTTGGATTGTAATGTAAAGTGCTTGTTGAGTTCATATTTGGTAGAAAGCAATGGTCAAAGGAGTGTAATGTCCCCACCAGTTTGGTTTTGACATTGGAGGCAGTGTATGAAAGCTTCTAAAATTGTGATTCTTTGTGTTGTGTACGGTTCCTATTGTATTCTATAGTCACCATACATTGCAGGTAGGCTTACCCTGTAGCCCATAACATGGATTATGTGACAGAGTGTTCGTTTCAGGCTGTGTGGGGCCATCAAATGTTTTTCGCCACATGCTGCTTATTAAAACTGGCATTCATCTGCCACATTAGAGACCGGTATTATTAAAGTTGAAAGTGTAGATGAATTGAAACTGGAGCATGGGCAGCGATTCCTCTTGCTTTGGTTTTACAACTGTAGATAACGAGAAGGAAAAAAAGTCAGATTGGGTTTTTGTATTGTGGGGGCATGACAAGAAAAAGTAATGGATGGTCAAGTCTCCATGGTTTGATGTGACAGTGGCAGTGTAGGAGTTCCAAAAAGAGGCCTCTCTTCGGCTTTCTAAAAATGGCTGGAGTACCAGAATGAGCAATTAATGAGCCTGTACTAGATTCTAATCTTCTTCAGAATCAGTTGATGTCGACTGTTGGAAAATGGGTTATTGGTAAGGGGCAGGTAGGTACCTACACCTAGCTACAAGCCACTAACCTCCACTTAGGTCCAGTTAGGTCTCAGTAAATTAACCCCAGCTCAACCCTTGGTAGCTTGGCAACGAGCGTCAAGGCTTAACTTAGGAGACAGTGTGTAAAGCATTCAAATATCACAAAACAGTAATTAAATAAATCACAGGAAACAGTTTAAAAATCCAAAACCAATGTATAAAAATAGTTTATATTTTTATCTTTAAAGTGACACAAAAACGAATAAAATCGGATAAAGGGAACCGGAGATATGAATTTTTAAAGAATTATTATTTTTCTAGCGCTTAGAAACAAAAAGCGCCAATCGGGTCATCTGGTTGCACCTCGACCGGGGCAAAGTCAAAGTTTCAGGCCGACCGCGATGGAGCCCTGCTCGGCTACAGGTCGCAGGAGGCCTCGGTTAAAAAGTTACCTTCTGACTTAGTCTTTATTTTGAAGATTTTCTTCAGCGGGACAAACCTGCCAGTCCTATCCGACCTCCTGGAGCCCTTCTCCGGATACGCAATGCTGGATTCCTCGGTGGAGATTTTTACCTTCGGACTTAGTCATTTTTTCGGGGTGAAAATCCTTCGACCGGGGTAAACCTGGATCTTGATCCGACGTCCATGGAGCCCTTCTCGGATACGATGGCTGGGAGGTCCCGGTCAACTTTTTACCTTCGGACTTAGGGCCTCATTACGACCCTGGCGGGCGGCGGAGGCCGCCCGCCAGGATGCCGCCCTCCATAATACCGCTCCGCGGTCAGAAGACCGCGGAGGGTATTATGAGTTTTTCCCTGGCCAGCCCAGGGAAAAACTCCCTTCCCACGAGGATGCCGGCTCGTAATCGAACCGGCGGAGTGGGAAGGTGCGACGGGTGCTACTGCACCCGTCGCGTATTTCACTGTCTGCCAAGCAGACAGTGAAATACTTTTAGGGGCCCTCTTACGGGGGCCCCTGCAGTGCCCATGCCATTGGCATGGGCACTGCAGGGGCCCCCAGGGGCCCCACGACAATCCCTACCGCCATCCTGTTCCTGGCGGCCGAGCCGCCAGGAACAGGATGGCGGTAGGGATTGTCAGAATCCCCTCGGCGGCGCAGCGAGCTGCGCCGCCTTGGAGGATTCTAAGGGGCAGTGGAAAACCGGCGGGAGACCGCCGGTTTTCCCTTTCTGACCGCGGCCAAAGCGCCGCGGTCAGAATGCCCCGCGGGGCACCGCCAGGCTGTCGGCGGTGCTCCCGCCTACAGCGGCTCTGGCGGTGTTACACCGCCAGGGTCGTAATGAGGGCCTTAGTCTCTTTTTCTGAGACTTTTCTTTACCGGGACGAACCACCAAATCAGGCAAGGTCGCGAATGAGGCAAGCCGGCTAGAATTTCCGCGGCGGGTCGTTCCCTCTATGGAGCTTTTTTACAAAAATTCTCAAATCATCTCCAAACTTCTGGGGCTTCACCCAGATGTTCTTTTAAGGTTCTTTTGGGGTCCACAGCTCACCCTAAGGGTCCAGAAGTTCTGAGATGGTCCTTGAGGGGTGCGGACTACAACTCCCAGAATGCACCTGGCGCAAACTCCTTTTTAGCCACTGGACAGTGGTCAGCTGGTCACTTTCTTCAGGAGTTAGTGCAGGGGACTCTGGATAGCAATTTTTCACCTGTAGCAAACAGGGAGTCCCTCCTTGAACCAGTTGAAGCCAGGCAAAGTCCTTCTTGTGGTGAAGCCCAAGTGTGCAGCTGGTGCAGTCCTTCTGAGTGCAGGTTCCAAGTGCAGGCCAGGGGTCCAGCAGGGCAGTCCTTCTTCTCCTTTAGTTCTTTTCTTGTTGAAATCTGGTGGGGATCTGAGGTGTGAAGAACCAGAACCTTATGGGCCTGGCGGCGCAGGGTACGCCTGAAATCTCCTTGGATTCACCTGCCTCAACTAACAGAGACACGGGACACTCTGTCAGGCGTAAAAGATCAGATTTTATTAGCTGCAGCTAGTACAGTTGTCCAAGAAGTACACAAGGTATGTTCTCAGGAGACTGCCACTTTACTTTGTGGCGCACAATCTTATATACCGTATAAAAACCATTTATTAACTACATACACTCCCAGAACACATAGAAAGGAGCCAGTAAGAATAATGTAAAGATAGAACAGAGCCAATAGAAATGTCGGAAAACAAGACAGCACCAATAGAAGGAATTGGAAAACAAAGTATCAAGTGACTTAAGGTTGCCTTCCCTCCAGCTGTGTTTGTCACCCCTCCCTTGAACTAATTCATTAACCGATCCACAACGAAGTTGCATGTGGTGTGATAAGTTTGTGTGCGTTTGGAGGACAGTTGTGAAATGAGAGAATACTAGCAAAGGACAGCGAAGGCCAGACGATAAGATAAGATCGGCGGAGAATAGTGTGAGCCTACAGATAGTTGAAACAAGGATTAGAAAACCAGACAGGGATTAGTGTACTCGGTCAGACCTTAATACCAGCCTTGTAAAGATAGAGGCAGAAGGCTGTTTTGAACACCATGTTGCAGAATAAGCAGAAAAGGCAGAATGGACTTCGTTCGCTGTGCTGCCTGAGTGAAGGCAACATAAAATGGCGGCGGGCCACAAAATGGCGGGTCGATACGATCGTATTAAAAATCGAATTTCCTCAGGTGTGGATGCAGGTCTGCCAGTTTTATCCTTGCTCCTGGGTGAAAAGCAGGGGGGTCATGGTTCTCCAATCAGGTGCAGGGTCCTTACCCCTGCGATGACCACTTCCTGGGAAGTGTGGCAAAAATCCATCCCAGAGGGCAACATTCTCTAAAAATCCAACATGGCTGAATCTGATTTTTGGAGGTTACATCTGGCTGAGCCCACCCACTGGTGTGGCTAAAAATCATAAACACACCCCTCTCCTGCCCTCTCCTAATCTAATCAAGGGGGCACCTAGTTGTCTGGGGTTGCAGGATGTGGGGGTGTTGCTGGTTGCTCCAAATGTCCTTCTCTGCCTTTGAAGACCAGTTTGGCAGCCCTCCCCCTTCCTGCCTCACCATCTGCTGAGGGGAGATTCTCTCCCACAGGCACATTCCTTTGTGTGAAGCCAGGCCACTTCACACCTCATCAAGGCAGCTTGGCTAAGCTGCTACAGGCTGGCCAATCAGAGCACAGCAGCAAAAACAATGCAGGGCTGAAATTGGCAACTTTTTAGGTAAAGTCTAAAACTTTTTACCTGAACAAGTTATATTAAATCCAACAACTGGAAGTTGTGGGATTTGTTACAACAATTAATTTGATACCAAATTCTTGGTATGCATCTTTTAAGGAGACTTTAAAATTTAAAACAAAGTCTCCCCATTCTAGCCTATGAAGGCCATTTACTACAATGAGGGAAAAACGAATTTGGCTGTTTTTACCTCACCAGGGCTTATAAAACTATTTTTATAAAGTCCCTGCTTATAGTTACATGGCACCCAGCCCTAGGGGCACATAGGGCACACCTTAGGGGTGACTTATATGTAAAAATAAGGTAGTTTAAGACTTTGGAACTACTTTTAATTCCAAAGTCGAATTTGCATATAACTTTAATTTAAAAGCAGCCAGCAAGGCAGGCCTGCCTTTAGAATGACACTGGGCACCTCAGCAGTGCACCTATGGGTGCACTACCTATGCTGTGGTCCCTAAACCTACATGCCCTACCATATACTAGGGACTTATAGGTAGGTTAACTTAGCCAATTATAATTACCCTAATTTGCATATTGATTTTACACAGAGCACAGGCCCTGGGACTGGTTAGCAGTACCCAGGGCACCATCAGAGTCAGGAAAACACCAGCATAAAGTGGAAAATGGGGGCAAAAAGTTAGGGGGCCTCTGCAATCAGCCCTGTTTTCTCACACAAGCCCCCCCCAGCCCACACGCCCAGGAGACTCAGCCCAACCCTGGGAGAGTCTTCCTGGCTTGTTAGGCGAGGAAGACAGTGAAGAAAACTGGCTGTCCCTTTGCAGGGCCTACTCTGCCTTACATCCTCCTGTCATGGTCACTCCCTCTGGGTAGTGAAGCCATCCCAACAGTGAAAGGACCCATCTCAAACTGAAACTTCCCTCTAGGGGGGTCTTCCTCCTCTCTCTCTGCCAACTTGGGTAGTGAGGTGCCCACCTCCCCTACTCCTAACTTTGCTAGGGCAACACCTAGCTTACCCAAAGAGGTCACCCAACACTTGAGCAACCCCACCATGACCAACAGGGTCAGGGGGCCTACTTTGCTATTGGCCCTGGGGTCTGCCTCCCAGGCCAAGTACAGTGCTGCCAGGAAGGCTAGCACCAAGCAGAGGCTACTGACAGCTGTCAGTACCCAGAACCACACCCTAAGCTCTCCACTGACAGGTGGCTGAGCTGCTTTAGGGGCAACTTTGGGGTCCTGGCACCCCTCTTGCTGTCTAGAGTGGGGGGCTACCACCTCCTGTGGCAGACACCCTCCTTCCACTCTCCCTTCTGTCAGTGCAAGGGCAACACCCTGCATCTGGACAGCTGCCTGACTACTCAGGACTTCCTTGGGGTCAGGGGAGGCCTCACCAGTGCCAACTCTGGGCTCCCCCCCTACTGGGGCAGAAGGCCTTTGGCTCCCTGGACCTCTCTTTAAGAGTGGCCTACCCTTCCTCTTCTTCTTTTCTCTTCTTGGGGACCCCTGTCTCCTAACTGTAGGGACTGACTCCCTAGGACTTTGGTTTGGGGGGGCGCCCTGGGCGACCGCCCCATCTGGGACCAGACCCACCTCTGGGAGGTCATTGCCCAGGATACAATCTAGGGGGAGGTCAGCACTGACTACCACCCTAAACCAGTCAAGGATACCCTCCCTCTCTAGGGGCACTTTGGCTACAGGTTTGGTGGTGACCTCCCCTGTGGCTATCCTGACTTTCCTTGTCTCTCCTGGGACATACATGTCTGGGGTCACTAACCGGTCACTCACTATAGTGTGACTGGCACAGGTGTCTCTCAGGCCAGTGGTAGGGATCCCATTCACCTGAATGGGGTGGAAGTGCCTACTTCCACCCTCAGGGATCACCAGCTTACCATCTGGTCCTGTCTCCCAGCTCAATGCTAGGAGGACTTCATCATCTGAGGAGTCCTCCTCCATGGCTACACTGGACAGCCCAGTGCTAACCACCTTCTTTGGACAGGCTGCATCCCCTCTGAATTGACCTGTCTGCTGACAGTCAAAGCAAGCCCTACTGTCCAAGGGCTTTTTTAACCCTGGGTCTCCCTGTCTCTGCTTGTCAGAGTGGGAGTGGGATTTACTCTCCTCCTTCTTAGGGTTCTGGGGTACAGAGGGAGTCTCTGTGGTGGGCTTACCACCTCCCTCCTTAGGTTTTTGGGGACCTGACCCCCCCTTCTTGGAGTCTCCCACCTGGGACTTGACAACCACCCTGGTTCTCAACCACTCATCAGCTGCCTCCCCTAGCTCTCTAGGGTTGGTCTGCTTAGAGTCCACTAGATGCTGGCGTAACCTTTCTTGGGTACAATTGGTCAAAATGTGCTCTCTCATGATCAGATTGTATAACCCCTCATAAGTATTTACTTTGTTACCAATAATCCAGCCCTCTAGTGCCTTTAGTGAGGTGTCTACAAAGTCAACCCAAGACTGGGTACTGACCTTCTGGGTGTCCCTAAACTTGAGCCTATACTGCTCTGGGGTCAGACCAAACTTTTTAGTCAAGCAACTCTTCATACTGGGGTATGAGTCTGCATCCTCCCCCCTCATGGTTAGGAGCCTATCCCTCCCAGAGTTGGGAACTAACTCCCAAAGAAGTGAACCCCAGTACTGAGGCTTGACTCTCTTCATCTGGAGGGCCCTCTCAAAGGCCTCCAACCACTTGTTTATATCATCCCCCTCTACATAAGCAGGAACCACCCCCTTGGGTAATCTGGGGCAAACTCCCCCACCCATGGACACCCCAACTTCTCTGTCGCTGCCACCATCTCTTTTCTCTTTCTTTGCCCACTTTTTCTTTTCTAGGGCCAGCTTGTCTGCTTCCAAAGCTATGTATGCTAGCTGGGCCTCCAGCTCTCTTTCCCTGATGGATGGGTTCTCTCCTCCTGAAGGGACCCCCTTCCCACCACTAGCTTTGGGTCTGCCCCTAGTGACTGTATTACTGAGGACCGTTCTTCCTCATCCTCACTTAGGCTCAGATGCCCTCCCTCCCCTGAGTGGTTAGAGCTAGCACCCTCCCCTGTTTCTTCCTCCTCCGGAGCTTCCCCTAGGTCTACCTCTTGGGCCTCAGCCCATGTTGTCAGGGATTTGATCAGGACTTGCTTCCTGAGGTCAGTGGTTGCAGGCAACCCTCTTTCCGTACACAACCCCCTAAGCTGGACTACTGTCAGTGTGGGTAGGCTAGCCAGATCAAGCTCCATGGTTCCCTAGTTTTGTGTCAACAAAAACTTTTTGCAAAAATTGGAAACAATAATTTAGAAAAATTACAAAAATTCAATTATAGAAATTAATCCAAATTAAAAATGTAATTTAAAAAAAAAAAAAAAATAATTTTTGCACTAAGACAATTTAAAGGATTTTTAATTTGTTTTACTTAAAACTGTAACGTGATACTGAACACAAGTACAGGATTCCACCGCTGCCACCAAAAATGTTGGAAAATGGGTTATTGGTAAGGGCAGGTAGGTACCTACACCTAGCAACAAGCCACTAACCTCCACTTAGGTCCAGTTAGGTCTCAGTAAATTAACCCCAGCTCAACCCTTGGTAGCTTGGCAACGAGCGTCAAGGCTTAACTTAGGAGACAGTGAGTAAAGCATTCAAATATCACAAAACAGTAATCAAATAAATCACAGGAAACAGTTTAAAAATCCAAAACCAATTAATAAAAATAGTTTATATTTTTATCTTTAAAATGACACAAAAACGAATAAAATCGGATAAAGGGAACCGGAGATATGAATTTTTAAAGAATTATTATTTTTCTAGCGCTTAGAAACAAAAAGCGCCAATCGGGTCATCTGGTTGCACCTCGACCGGGGCAAAGTCAAAGTTTCAGGCCGGCCACGATGGAGCCCTGCTCGGCTACAGGTCGCGGGAGGCCTCGGTTAAAAAGTTACCTTCTGACTTAGACTTTATTTTGAAGATTTTCTTCAGTGGGACGAACCTGCCAGTCCTATCCGACCTCCTGGAGCCCTTCTCCGGATACGCGATGCTGGATTCCTCGGTGGAGATTTTTACCTTCGGACTTAGTCGTTTTTTCGGGGTGAAAATCCTTCGACCGGGGTAAACCTGGATCTTGATCCGACGTCCATGGAGCCCTTCTCGGATACGATGGCTGGGAGGTCCCGGTCAACTTTTTACCTTCGGACTTAGTCTCTTTTTCGGAGATTTTTCTTTACCAGGACGAACCACCAAATCAGGCCGGGTCGCGGTTGAGGCAAGCCGGCTAGAATTTCCGCGGTGGGTCGGTCCCTCTATAGAGCTTTTTTACAAAAATTCTCAAATCTTCTCCAAACTTCTGGGGCTTCACCCATATGTTCTTTTAAGGTTCTTTTGGGGTCCACAGCTCACCCTAAGGGTCCAGAAGTTCTGAGATGGTCCTTGGGGGGTGCGGACTACCACTCCCAGAATGCACCTGGCGCAAACTCCTTTTTAGCCACTGGACAGTGGTCAGCTGGCCACTTTCTTCAGGAGTTGGTGCAGGGGACTCTGGATAGCAATTTTTCACTTGTAGCAAACAGGGAGTCCCTTCTTGAACCAGTTGAAGCCAGGCAAAGTCCTTCTTGTGGTGAAGCCCAAGTGTGCAGCTGGTGCAGTCCTTCTGAGTGCAGGTTCCAGGTGCAGGCCAGGGGTCCAGCAGGGCAGTCCTTCTTCTCCTTTAGTTCTTTTCTTGTTGAAATCTGGTGGGGATCTGAGGTGTGGGTGCAGGTCTGCCAGTTTTATCCTTGCTCCTGGGTGAAAAGCAGGGGGGTCATGGTTCTCCAATCAGGTGCAGGGTCCTTACCCCTGCGATGACCACTTCCTGGGAAGTGTGGCAAAAATCCATCCCAGAGGGCAACATTCTCTAAAAATCCAACATGGCTGAATCTGATTTTTGGAGGTTACATCTGGCTGAGCCCACCCACTGGTGTGGCTAAAAATCATAAACACACCCCTCTCCTGCCCTCTCCTAATCTAACCAAGGGGGCACCTAGTTGTCTGGGGTTGCAGGATGTGGGGGTGTTGCTGGTTGCTCCAAATGTCCTTCTCTGCCTTTGAAGACCAGTTTGGCAGCCCTCCCCCTTCCTGCCTCACCATCTGCTGAGGGGAGATTCTCTCCCACAGGCACATTCCTTTGTGTGAAGCCAGGTCACTTCACACCTCATCAAGGCAGCTTGGCTAAGCTGCTACAGGCTGGCCAATCAGAGCACAGCAGCAAAAACAATGCAGGGCTGAAATTGGCAACTTTTTAGGTAAAGTCTAAAACTTTTTACCTGAACAAGTTATATTAAATCCAACAACTGGAAGTTGTGGGATTTGTTACAACAATTAATTTGATACCAAATTCCTGGTATGCATCTTTTAAGGAGACTTTAACATTTAAAACAAAGTCTCCCCATTCTAGCCTATGAAGGCCATTTACTACAATGAGGGAAAAAAGAATTTGGCTGTTTTTACCTCACCAGGGCTTATAAAACTATTTTTGTAAAGTCCCTGCTTATAGTTACATGGCACCCAGCCCTAGGGGCACATAGGGCACACCTTAGGGGTGACTTATATGTAAAAATAAGGTAGTTTAAGACTTTGGAACTACTTTTAATTCCAAAGTTGAATTTGCATATAACTTTAATTTAAAAGCAGCCAGCAAGGCAGGCCTGCCTTTAAAATGACACTGGGCACCTCAGCAGTGCACTACCTATGCTGTGGTCCCTAAACCTACATGCCCTACCATATACTAGGGACTTATAGGTAGGTTAACTTAGCCAATTATACTTAGCCTAATTTGCATATTGATTTTACACAGAGCACAGGCCCTGAGACTGGTTAGCAGTACCCAGGGCACCATCAGAGTCAGGAAAACACTAGCATAAAGTGGAAAATGGGGGCAAAAAGTTAGGAGGCCTCTGCAATCAGCCCTGTTTTCTCACATCGACCTAATGCTGCCATCTTTTGCTTAGCTTTCAGGAAGAAGGATAATGTGGAAGCAATCCTGCAATTTTATTTTTGCATTGGCATATTGGCAGAATCTGTCAATCTAAAAGGCATATTTATGCTCTGTTTGCACCAAATTAGCGTAATTCTTTTTAACTTTAATTCGGTGCAAAACTAACTACATATTTATACTTTGGTGCTAGACCCATCTAGCACCAAATTTATGGACTTAAAGTCATTTTTTGGAAGTGGAAACCTACCTTGCCTTATTGAGATGCAAGGTAGGCATTCCCATGCAAAAAAATGACTCTATGGCCTTAATGCCTTATTTATACTCCCATGCAAAAATGGTGCACGGGAGGGAGGACGGGTCAAAAAATGGTGCACAGCTTGCTTTGCCCCATTTTTTAACGCCTGGGTCAGGGCAGGCGTTAGGGGACCTATGGGCCGATTTCCATGGTGGAATACCATGGAATAAGCCCACAGGTGCCCTCCCCAGGCCCCAGGGACACCCACACTAGAGGGACAGTGGAGGATGGAGGACCCCATCCCAGGTAAGTACAGATGAGTATTTTATTTTATTTTTTAAAGTGTCCTAGGGGGCTCTGAAATTGCCCCCCATACATGGCACAGGGTGCAATGCCCATGCCCAGGGACCCTAGTCTCCTGTGCTGGCCATTGGGGTGATGGGCATGACTCCTGTCTTTACTAAGATGGGAGTCATGTGGTATGGATGGTTTTGCATCAGAAAATGACTCCAGGCAGGTTAGAGTAATTTTTCTTTTTACTCTCACCTGCCTAACATTATTTTTTTGGTGCAAACCCCCCTTCTCCCATACTGCCAGCCTCACCCCACTAACGGTATTTTTTTTTTACACTAGCCTACCCTTTGCACCGGCTTGCACCATTCCATAAATATGTCCCCTGGCTAGTGCACAGAATTGGTGCTAGCCAGTGTTAAACATTTTGGTGCAAAACTGCGATAGTGCAGTTTTCCACCAAAAAGTATAAATCAGGGCCCAAATGTTGGAAACACGGTGAGAGATTTATTAAAGAGTACTGCTACCCTTTGTTTCTATGGGGGGTTGGCTGTATCAGTCTCATGGAAGGAACAGGAAGCAGAGACCACATGTCTGAACTATTCCCTTCCAAGAGCATCCTATTCTAAGTGTAACAGAGGGGTCTTGTGGATGAGAACAATGTCAGATTTTTTAGAGGCAACATTTTCTTTTGTTTCCCATAATTTGTAAGACGGTTAATGTTCAGTGACTAATTAGATAGCAGTTTGGTTGTGGGCGATTGTGACAGACAATACACATTTTGTTCAATGGGGTTTTCTCTCCTAGTCGACATTGTGGCAGTCCCAATGCATCCTATGATGTAAAATGAAAGGGTCATGGTATATATTATCACAAGACGGGGATGATTTAGGAAGAATTTAAGCAAGCTAAAGTTTAGGGAGGGGATCTTGATTATTTATGCCCTGTCATACATTGTCTTCGGTATTATGGCCTCTGATTGACTGAATATGTTTGGTGCGGATTCGTTCGAAGTGCCATTTTCTGAAACAGATATACTATCTGTGACATTTAATGAAAGACGAGCATCCCACACAGGTGTTGTAGAACTTCCCTCTAGAGCTTGGTCTGGCGAATTAAGGAAGGTGGCAATTTCTTGGGGATCCAGAAATGTCCTTGTCTACCATTGATTGTTATTAACATTGAAGCACAGTCGAGTAGGCCATATCTGTCAAGCACTCACCTCAGATTCCCACAGGAGTAAGCTGATGTTCGAGATGCTGTGTCCCAACTCCACCACTGAGCCCGAATCTCCTGTCAAAATTAATATGCTGAGGCAACTCTAACCTGATAGATGGGATATATGCTCTGGCTATCTTGTACTGTCTGCTACTCTTCCTGTAGCCTGTCTCTCACTAGTGTCTGTGGAAAGACGCACTTGTGAGGTCTGTGTTTTAAATGGAGTGTTACCCTATCCACCTTCCATCTATCCCACAGAAATGTACATTATCTTTCTCTCTTTCCCGCCTGCAGTACTTGTTAACTCACAAGTTAGTTGTTGGGAAGGGACACCTTGAAACCACAAGAGTCGTAATCAATGGGTGCCTCCCTGGGATATGAATGAGCTACCATCATCTAATACATTAGTAAACTGTATATATACCTCAATTATGAGAGTGACTGTCATTGTATATATTTACACTGAAGCACTCAAAAAGGGGTGAGAGGAAAAATGTCCGTGCCCAACCTCCCAAAATCTCAATCAATAACAATATCGGACAGGAAACAACCAGTGCATCACTATCCCCACCAGGGGTAATCAGCAGTTATAAAAAAACTGCCCTCACCCACAAGTTGTGGCCTGCTTCATCATCAGGCTACTGCTAACACACTCCAACATAATCCCAAGTCGGAGTGGAGCAGAAAGGGTGGGGGAACATAAAATTGCACAACAAATAAGCAACATCAATCACGGGGACCAAGGACGAACAAAAAAAAACGTGTGCCAGTGATTCTTGTTGCACCTGGAAAGTTTCGGGGTGATCCGTCAACCTGGGAACAAGAAAAAGGGGGTAAAAAAAGTTTTGTTTTCCCTGTTCATTTCCATGGGACCTTTAGACACGACTACAGCCCTAACCACTAGCTGCCAAATTAAGCAGAAAGCTAGCTTTCAGTACGAAGATTGTGCTTTCCCTTATTTGGTGTAAATCTGTTCAGTAGTTTTAAAAGACATTAAAGGTAAAACAAATTAGTATTTATCGACGCAACGACTTCTCAAAGATTAAGAGCATGTACACGGCAAACAGGAGCGCTCTGATTGGCTGCCAACACTTCAAACCAGGAAGTGTTGGCAGACATCTAAAAAATGGGAAAAAAAGGAAGAGGCCAGGGTAGGGACACATTAACCCCTTAGCACTGGTGATGGGGTCCCAGGTGGACCACCCCAGAGCTAAAATGCATTTTTTTGTAATTGTTGCCACAAATCCACAAAATTCATGGCAATTATTTTTTTTACAAAACCAATCGCAGGCTTCCATGCTTGTTTCTGTGAAGCTCCCGAGTGAGCCTAGTCCCAGGGGCATTTACAATTTAATGTGGGGGGTCCTCCTGTCCCCCAAAGCACTGCAAACCACCACCTCCCCAGGGCTTAATACAATTGTAATGGGGGACCCCTGTGTCCCCCTGCAACCCCAGGAACCACCACCTTCCCAGGGCTTTAAGTAGATATAACACTGGGGGGCCACCAGGACCGCCTGAAGCCCCAGGGACCACCACCTCCCAGGGGCATTTCTGAAATTGTGTACAAGGGGACGCATGTCCCCCACAGCCACAGAGACCACCACTTCCCCAGGGCATTTCTCAAATTGTGTGGGGGGGGCTGACCGTCGCAGCCCCGGACACCACCACCTCCCAAGGACAAAAGCAAAAAAAAAGGGGGGTCCGATTCAAACCCCCGCAGCTCCAAGAACTACCACCTCCACAAGGCTCTTTTCATGGGAGGGGACTGTGTAGTCCCCTTCAAGGAACCAAGGAACAACTGATGGTTCGGTGGACCGCCACACCTGTTTGTTGTAGCTTGGCTTCAGCTATGACAGCTGCTGCCAAGCCATAGCAAACACCCTTCTCACAAGGCGGAAGAGCTGTCAAACAGCTGTCGCTCATTGCAAGCAGAGGTTTCCTCTATCTCCCTGCTCACAGACATTCACACTGAGCACTCAAGCTTTGAATCCAGCTGGGCTCTCTTCCCTCTTTTTTAGAGTACAAATTATTTTTTGTTTTTATTTTTAGAAATGAAAGATACATTATTTTTTAAATTGTACAGAAATATCTCATTCTAAGTATATCATAAAGAAACTCTTTATCTCCCTCTCAGTTTCTTTCGCTCTCTCTGTCTCTCTTTCAATCAATTTTTCCCAGTCACAGACCCACTAAGACACTCACGCACACACTCACAGACCAACTGAGAGGCTCATGCAGCTAATCACAGCCCCAGTCAGACCCACATGCACCCACTCACAGACCCACTCAGACAGTTATAAACCCACTCACAGACCCACTCAGACTGTCCCACACCCACTCACAGACCCACCGACAACCTCATGCACCTAATCACAGACCCGCACACTGACTGATGTACCTACTAAAACACTGATGTAGACACTCTCACACCCAGAAAGACACTCTCACAGTCATTCTCATCCCCAGATACATCCTCTCATACCTATTCTGACACCCGGAGAGGCTGTGGGCAACTTTGGCCACACACAGTGAAAGGGCTGTGCAAAGCAGGGGGTTGGTTGGTTGGGTGGGGGGTGGCCGCAAGTTCTTGCTGCAGGCCAGGTATTGCAAGCAACCTCCTTTGCGCAAGGGGGGAGGCCATGCATAGTGCAAGGTTGGGTGCTTATAGGGGTGTTGGCCAACCACCACCATGCACAGCCAAAGGCAGTGGTTGGATTTACGTATAGTAATAAAAATTACTATACCTTAAAAAAAAAATCACTGAAGAAACCTAAGGTTACAGGGATGTTAGAGTTAAAAAAAAAACATGGAAATTCACAGGCAAATTCAAGGCTACAGGGACATTATAGTTAGGCTGACATTTTAAACATATGAAATCATTGAAATTCACAGGTTATAGTAGGAGTTACCTCAGATAACTGTAACTTGTACCCAAAAGTAACTATAACTTGTGCCCTCACCATGCACTGCTAATTACCCCACAAATTACGGCACTCATGGCATCTTTGAGAATATCATTGATAATATCAATATGATATTTGCAGTAACATTTTGAATGAAAAACTGTGGATGGCGGGGTGCGAGTTATAGTTACCTAAGGGCATGAGTTTTAGGTCTGGGAATACGGTTTTAGGGAGGGGGCAGGGGGTTATATTTTAGGCAGTGGTGGTTTTCAGGAGTGAAGAGGGTGTAGTGGGCTTGGGGGAGGGGGGCTGTTTTAGGGAGGGGCAGGGTGGTGCTTAGGTTTTAGGACAGGCATGGTTTTCGGGCTTGGGGGGTATTGGGCCTGGGGGTACTGTTTAGGGAGGCGGTGGGGTTATGTTTTAGGGTCGGGCGGTTTTCAGGTTAAGTGTGGAGGGGAATTGGACTTGGAGGTGAGGGTGGAATGCAACACACATTGGAAAGACCAGAAAATGAGGAGAAATACAATTATTTCTACTTGTTGTGTCACTCTAACACCGTAGGCTTACATTTCCTTGTAAATCTAGGGCAGTGTCAAAAAGCAATAGGTGTTGCTTGGGTACTCCCACCGGAAGACCCATTTCATGCCCTTTGCAACCGAAAGCTGTGACATATTTACAAGGCCATGTTAAGCCTCGAAAAGTGGCTTAACCCCACCTTGTAAATATGAAGCAGGGCACAGTGCTACCAGAACATCGCAAAAAGTGATGTTTTGGTGACATAAGGGGCATTTAGATTAGGCCCTAAGAGGTCTCATGCACTGTATCTACAAATGCTTCCCTGCCTATTTATATGCCATGCAGAGGGAACAGAAATGATAAACACTACCCTCTTCTGGATGTAAACTTTTTACATCTTCACAACGCTTTACTAGTTCCTGGTCAGATTTCTTCTTCAAGTGTTTTCTTGTCATGTAGTAGAAATAATAGACATACTTCTAACCAAAGCTCCAGTACTATCTACTTCTCAGCCTTTCATAGCAAGAAAATACAAACCTCCATACTTCAAGAGGGAAAATGTGAGCAGATATATTCTGGATTTGTTTTACTAGGAATATTACTCTTGCAATTGATTATTGGAGCTTCATTTTGTTTTCTATTTTGTTGAACCAAAATGTAGTTTTAGGGGGAGCTCAGGTACATTTTGGTGTACATGTTAATCATCATTAGACTTATAACCACTCTCTTTTGTCCTCCTATTCTGGCATCTTTGTATTTGGTTCTCTAATCTGTTTTATGTACTTTTCTTCTTTGTTTTCCTATCTCACTTCTTAGGTTTCATTTACGTTATGATCTTTTCAACTGTAGAATCCTTGATTTGTTCTGTCCTTCTATATTCTCTTTACTCCTATTTATTTATTTACTTATTTTGCTTTTTTTTATTCAACATTTTTACCTTTCACTATGTAACAAATAAGACTGCCTCCTTTTTATCTCATGACTCCAGGCGAAATGATCCTCCTCTTCTCTACCCAGAATGGAAGAATGTTTTCATGCTTGTCCACTGTCTAGGTAAAGAATGACAAGAGATTCATGAGAAAGTGATGGTGATACTTTAAATTAATTTGATACTGCTATTAAGAAACTTGGTATGCATTTTCTTCCCAAAGTTGCTGTAATATTGCAGCACATTTTGTTTTGGTAAAAGGAAAAAGAATGAAGGTGAATCTGTTTAAGACTTTGCCACTGCCCTTAGAAAATTAGCAGCACAATGTAATATTGGTGACAATACCAAAGAAAGAATATGTGACCAGTTCATGCTAAAAGCAGGAGGAGTTTTAGATTGAAAGTAATCCTAGTCTCAGTACCAAACAAATAGAACATTCCAAGCAATACATACATGAATTGAAAAAATCCAAAGATAGTAGTCCCTTCAGAAAAAAGCAACGGATCTTGGGCAAGGCAAAGACTCTGTGATCCCATTGTGGAAATCCTTACTACGTAGCGAACCCTTAAGAATGCCCATCTGTCCGTGTCAAATGCAGGTTGTGTGGCAGGAATGGGTATTGTGCTAAGACACTGAAGACAGTGTTCTTGCAGAATGTCAATAATGTTGATGTATCACAAGTGTAAAGTGTGAACACCCAGCGGATGTGGTTAGGGTCAGGAAATTGAGTTGTCCATGATGATGGATTCTGTACAAGGTTATCCCTTCTGTTCGATTTTGACTATGCTAGATTGTTTGAGAGAAAGGTTAATCTTTTTTACTCTGGTGTCACACCATACTGTTACAGTGGTAAATCAATTGATCTGGTGGGATATTTTGAAGCTGATTTAGAATTTAAAGGAAATCAAGCTACAGAGTACTCATATGTTCCAGTAAAGGGTGATACTATTCTAAGTTGGCCACATCAAAAGCTCCTAAGAATAGTTCTAGATCCTAATATTTATCCTCAGGTGCAATATAGGAAAGGGGAGACTATGTCAGAGATGCTCTCCTGAGAATTCCCTGAGGTGTTCTAGGACAAAGTAGGTTGTGTCATCATATTGAAAGAGAATGGTACCTCTATTTCATGCAAAGTAAGAATCTTCAATTTTACATGCTACCTTTGATACTGAACTTGATAGATTAAAGAAAGAAGAAATAATTGAGCCTGTTCAGGTTGTGAGTTGGGTGACCCCTGTTGTGTTAGTGATGAAACCTCCAGGGGTTATATGGTTATGAATTGACCTAAGACATCTTAACAAAGAGGTAGTAGAGGACAAGTTTCCTCTACCCATCCCTTTAGTAGATAATAAAGATGTTCAAAGCAAGGTTTTTATGCTACCTCCAACTGAACCTCTACCTGCCATTAGGTTAATCTCAGTAAGGACTTTAAGGATCTCACTGCATTTATAATGCCATTTCAAGTTTTCAGTTTTAACTGGATGCTGCTGGACTCTGTTATGTGTATCAGTGTTTGAAAGACTCATGGCAGATTTATTAAAGTGGGTGTTTTGTGTTATACCTTTTCAGAATGATGTGCTTATTTTCAGTGTGACTCTCAAAGAACATATGAAAAAAGGTCACTGAAGCTCTGGGAATTTTTGAACGGAAGAGCATGTCACTCAAACTCAACAAGTGTCATTTCTGTCTTCCAGAAATCACATATCTTGGACATGTAATATCAGGCAGGGGAGTGAGCCCAAAATATGACTAAGTGTCTGATTTAGATCTTGGTGGAGGGGAATACTTTGTGATGGATATCCCCTTCACTGTATTACAATCCCATTATATTCTATAGTGATCATAATACAGCATAATACGTTTGTGACGGCGTATTCCATCCCTTAAAATATAAATCAGGCCCTTAGTCCAGACTCTTGTAAGCTTGCATTCTCCAATAAATAAAGAGGAGATACAGTCTTTCTTGGGGATGAGTGAATACTATTCGAGATTTGTCCCAAATTGTGCAAGCCATACTCAAGCCACAAGATCTCTTCTCAAGAAAAATGTTTGGTTTGAGTGGTCAGTAGAGTTGCAGAAGGAGTTTGATGATTGGAATCTACTCTTGTGTCAGCGCAAAATGTGGGAAGCTTTGTCCCAGGTCAATCATGATAGATGCAATTGAAAAAGGGTTGGGGTCTGTTTTGAGACAGAATCAATGAAATCAAAAACAGACCATAGCTTTTGCTTCAAGGTCATTCAGAGGTTCAGAAAAACTGTATTCGACTATTGAGAAACAGTTTTTGACTGTGTAGTAGATTATTAGGAAGTTTAAGCAGTGTGTATGGGGTGTTAAGTTTTGTTCATACCCATCATAAGTCATTGCTAGAAGTGTTCAGTAAGAGGGGTCTTGATCATATCTCATTCAGAATATTGAAATGGATGGTAGTCTTATAGGTGTTTCATATATTCCTGAAATTGATAATAAAGTTTCTGATTGTCTCTAAAGTCTATTATTAAACGTTGGTGATCAGAAGAAGGATAGCAGGATGTGGTGGATAGAAGATTAAGTGAAGCTTTGCAGTGTATTTTGGTTATATTTCAGAGGGGATGTGGCTACAAGAACTGTAGTTGGATGAAAAGCTGATTATTGTTCACCAATTCATTCCTACAGGAGACAAGCTATGGAATAAAGAAAAAAGATGTATGGGCTGTGCTAATGTTCTGATTCAATTGTTAGTGGTAAGTAACATTGTGTTGAAAGGGACTTGTTGGGTTCCATCATTAAGGGTGTGAGAGCATCCTGTGCATCTAGCTAATGAGGGGCACCATGGAAATACGAAGAAGCACATATTGGTGGCTGAGAATGGATACAATTACTGAGCGTATTGGGAAAGATTTCAGGGAGTGTGGGTTGAGTGAAAAAGCCATGGAAGTGTGGACTCCTCCTATGGTTTGCAAGGAGATTCCCAGTGATGTTTGGGAAGAAGTAGCACTAAATCTTGTTGGACTCATATGTTCAGGAGTGTTGAGCAGCTGTCTCTTGGTGGTAATGGACATGCTCTCAAGTTGGCTAGAGGTTGGCATCGTTCATGAGATTTGTTCAAGGTCTGTAACTAGACAATAGAGTACAACTTATGCCCAAAAAAGGGAATGTTTTCTGAGAGTAGCTTGCACCAACCATCGAAAAAGAGAAGGAGCCTGCACCAGCCATCAAAAAGGGGAAGGAGCCTGCACCAGGCAGGAAAAAGGGGAATAAGTCTGCACCAACAGCTGTCACAGATCCCCCATCCCCAGAGCAACAGGATGGTAGAGAGATTTAACAGAGTTCTCGAGGAAACCATTCAAATTGTGAAGCGAAGTAGAGATTATTGTGTTGAGGGTGTCAGGAGAAGAGATGAGGAATATAGGCTTACACCTGATTCTACCACTGGTGCTACTCCCTTTGTTTCATTTGAGAAACACAACCCTAACATGACCATAAGTCCTTCATGGGTGAAAAGTTACAGTGATGATGAGGAAAAAGGTCGCAACCAGGTGGAGGGTTTTTTGGAGAGAGAAAAGCAGCCACAATTCAGAAAGGAAGTGGATTATGTAAGGCAGTTAAACCCAAGTCGGATAAGATTGGAGATATGGTAAAAAATAGGATACCTGGCAGAAATTAGAGTTCATCAAATTCCAGTGTGATTTATAGGATGACATAGGCATTTTGTAGTACAGCTAAAATGTATGATGGGAGCATTTGAAACTTTATCAGAAACTTAAAAGTGGAATGAAATGTATGTAATGTTTAATATTCACTGTAAATACTCTTCCCCAAATTCTGTTTTCTGAGGGGAAGAATGTATGGTATTGTGCATATGTTATTTTTTTCTTTGTATGATCTATCCGTTTCACTTATGTCTCCCGCCCCCTATCCCGGTGGAATTCCCTTTCCCCTATGTTTTATTGGAATGTTGATATTTGATTTGAAACTGTATTGAATATGGGAAAGCTAGCATTGAGATGGACTACTGTGACTGGAGTTTCTCTCACCTGAGAGTAAAATCTGCAACTTTCCATTTTCAAAGCTTTAAGAGTTGCTCCTCTGCTTCAAAGGTTTGTTGCAGCTGGTGGGTTGTAAAATTCTTTGATGAAGTTGAAGAGTTATTAGCTGTTATTGGAGCTTGATTCAATGTATGAGGCTAAGGCCTTTTTCTTCAGTTCTCTCAACTGTCTGTGGTAAGGGTTGAGGGCAGTCTTTAAGGCAGTCTTGTTGGTAGTGTCCTTGCTGATGCACCATCTCCTTTCCAATTGTTTGCATTGTCTTTTAGTGGTTCTGATGCCTTCAGTGTACTAGCTAGGCTGCTTGATGGACCCTTGTGGGTGTTGTTACTGATATGAGTGACTCTGTTGGCATGGTTGGTGATGCAGTTGTTTTAGTTTCTAACATTGTGGTCTAGGTAGTTGGAGGAGATGGTGTGTGTGGTGTAGAGGGTGTTGATCCATGTGTCCTTTGAGACTGTGCTCCAGTTGTGGTGGGGGGTGTTGGGCAGACTGGGCTTGGAGGTCTGTGAGCTGGTGATGTTGAAGTGGACGATGGAGTGGTCGGCCCAGATAAGTCTGTGGTGTGATCAGGTCACGTGACTGGAGGCAAAATTTATGTTTTGCGCATTGGCGCTGCTGCAAGATCAGGAACATTGCATTGCCAACTGCGTGACACATCACCTCCATTTCTGAAGCATATCCTACTTTGCGCAGCTCGGAGCCTATGCATTGCCATATCCCAGTGATCGATGATGATGCATCAACTCCTCTGCTCCTCGCATCCTCTTAGGCTTTGACGCAAACAAGGTACTTTTTCAGGGTGTCAAGGCTGGCCCCTTTATTTGAACTGCATTCCTTCACAAGTGGCCTGGTTATTCAGATTTGACCCGGTCTGGGATGACTAGATAGCCCCAGATGGCGCTTTCTGCTTTTAAGCACTGCATTTCAGTTCATTCTTTAAAAATTCAAATTCATATTTTGAGTTCTAATAATTATATTTTTGTCATTTGGTCTTGTTTTGTTCATTACACTACACTATGGCCCTCATTATGACATTGGCGCTTGCTGCCATGCTGACTGCTGCCAACATACCGCCGCTGCGGCAGTTTACCGCTACCCATATTGTGACCCACAAATAGCAATTCATCACTATAAAGCCACACACACAGGTCTGCCAGCCCAAAGCTCAGTGATAAACTGGCAGTACCAAAATCCACACCATTACGGCAACAGAACTACGGCCACAGCATTATGACCCATGAATCACTGCGGTGGACATTCAACCGCGGTAAACCATTGGCGGTATATAGCGCTGCGCTCAAAATACACACACACATACAAAACATCACAATTTGAATAACACACACCTGACACCCATAAACATACCACACTCACACACCACTATAAAACACACACTACCCACAACCCCTTACGACTCAAAAATATTGCCAACTGAGAGAAACAGACCAACAGCACCCACAGAACCAGAGCCACAAAACACCATCACCCATACACCATCCACGTACCTTACAGCACACTCCCCAACACATCACCCCACACACCCTCACACACACCACTCACACTACACCCATGGCACCACAAAGACACTCTAGATTCTCAGAGGAGGAGCTAAGGCTCGTGGTGGAGGAAATCACCAGGATAGAGCCACAGCTATTTGGAGGTGCAGCAGACATCCATTGCCAGGAAGATGGAGCTATGGCAGAGGATCGTGGTCAGGGTCAATGCCTTGGGACCGTACCCCAGAACAAGGGATGACATCAGGGAGAGGTGGAACGACCTACGGGGAAAGGTGTGTTCCGTGGTAGCAATACACCAGACAGCAGTACAGAGGACTGGAAGTGGACCCCCACCTCCTCGCCCACAACTAACAACATGGGAGGAGCAAGTCTTGCAATACTGCATCCTGAGGGCCTGGCAGGAGTGCCAGTAGGACTGGACTCTGGTAAGTTGAATCTTTACTACTTTCACCCCCCTACCTGCATGCCATCACATACCCCCACCCTCACCCTAACCCTCACTCCCATCACTCCACCACCTCCCACACACCCCACCATCACAACTCACCTCTCCCACAGCCAAGCCCTGCATGCAACACAAAGGCCCTCATTCCGGCCCTGGCGGTTTGAAACCTCCAGGGTGGAGGGCAGAGGAAGCACCGCCAACAGGCTGGCGGTGCTTCCCGGGCCATTCTGACCGCGGCGGTAAAGCCACGGTCAGAAAAGGGGAACCGGCCGTTTCCCGCCGGTTTACCCCTGGCCCAGGGAATCCTCCATGGCGGCGCTGCTTGCAGCGCCGCCATGGGGATTCCGACCCCCTTCCCGCCAGCCTGTTTCTGGCGGTTTACACCGCCAGAACCAGGCTGGCGGGAACAGGTGTTGTGGGGCCCCTGGGGGCCCCTGCACTGCCCATGCCACTGGCATGGGCAGTGCAGGGGCCCCCTAACAGGGCCCCACAAAGATTTTCAGTGTCTGCTTTGCAGACACTGAAAATCGCGACCGGTGCCACTGCACCTGTCGCACCCCTGCAAATCTGCCGGCTCCATTCGGAGCCGGCTTCCTCTTTGCAGGGGCTTTCCCGCTGGGCCGGCGGGCGATCTTTTTGAGATCGCCCAGCGGGAAAGTTAGAATGACCGCCGCGGTCATTTGACCGCGGTGCGGTCTTTTGGCGGGCACCGCCCGGCTTGCGCCGCCCGCCGCCCGCCGGGGTCGGAATGACCCCCAAAGTCTTGGACCCCCATCACAGACCTGCATGGACACCCATCACCAAAGCATGCCACTTGAGACAATCACCCAGCTAATGAAATCACCACTCACACAAGCCTGAGCTTCCAGGGCAATAACAACCATAGAGGGCAACACACTCATGCACAAGATGGCACACACAGAAACAATAACACTGCGTTTACATCCCCACAGGTCCCCCATCCAACGTCACCGGAGAGGAGGTGCCAGCAACATCCAGTCCCCCCACAGAAGAGGCCCATAGTGATGACAGCCACTCTGGACACCTGGATCTGGATTATCAACCTGGCCCACCAGGGACCTCCGGACAGTCGGTTATCCAGGCATAGTCCCATACCACCACAGAGCATCCCCCATCAGGAAACACCACCACAGCACCCACCCAGCGGGCCCATACCACTGTCCCCAGGACACGTCAATCAGCAGTATGTTTACCATTAAAGGAACCCCAGGCCACCCCACAAACACAGGGTGATCTGGGACCTGGGGTCAGTGGCAGTGGTCACATGGTCCAGGGGAAAGAGGTACAGGACAAAAGGGACGCTGGGAGGACTGCTGTGAGAAAGAGGGAGGACAGGCCCAGGGAACCGACTCTCCATGAGGCACTCACCAACATCCTGGGAGCATAACACCATTCCCTGGAGATGATAGGCCAGATACTGGACAAGTTGCAGGAGACCTAGGGGCTGCAGGAGGAACAGTACCTGGGGATCAGGGAAGACCTGAGGGACATCCACACCACCCTGGTCACCATTGCAGGGGTGCTGGCAGACATGGCCAACACCATGAGGGAGGCAGTGGCACACCAACGGGCCCCTAACACTAGCCACACTGATGAACAGCCTTCTACCTCCGCTGACGCTAGTGGACAGGAGGCCCCGCCAAAGGAACAACAGGCCACCAGTACCCATCCCCCTGCAGAATGAGAACCACCACGCAAACGGTCCCTGCGATCCAGGCAGAAGCCAGAAAATATTGCCAAGACCACCACCAGGAAATAAGACTCTCCTGAATGTCACCCTTGTGTCCCATTATGTCACCATGTCCACCTTGAACTGCTATTGCTCCACGTCCTATGACACTTTGGACAATGCAATACATATAGACTGGAACTTTACCCTGGACTCTCATCCACCATCACCCCAGCCTATTGCAATACCCCCTCCACTTACCATAAATAAACACCCTTGTAAAAAATACAAGTATGGAGTCTGTCAATTGATTGAACTATGTATTGTTTAACAAGCTGTAAACATTGCAATTCAACTGTACAGTAATGTATACATAGGTATGACCTGTAGTTGGCTGAAGTCAACACACCAGGAGCCAGAGTGGGGCACAGATATCTGAAAATAGACATGCCAAAGGGTACAGTAGGTAGCCATAGTAGTGTGAAAATCGGCCTGGGACAATATCCAACACAAACCTGTCAATGGAAGGTGAAGTTACAGTGTCTTACCTGTGTGTCACTGGAAGTACTGTTGTATGATTGCTGTTCTGTTGTCCTCATCCTCATCCTCTGACTCCTCTTCGTCACTGTCCACAGGGTCCACTGCTGCCACACGCCCATCTCCAGCCTCATCCTCCTGCAGAAAAGGCACCTGGTGTCTCAAGACAAGGTTGTGCAACATACAGCATGCCACGATGATCTTCGGTGAGTAGCACATGGAACTACTAGTTGAATGGAGGCACCGAAACCTGGCCTTCAGGAGGCTGAATGTCCTCTCTATAATCCTTCTTGTTCACCCATGTGCCTCATTGTAACATTCCTCTGCACTTGTCTTGGGATTCCTCAAAGGGATCAGTAGCAATGAAAGGTTGGGGTAACTAGAGTCACCTGCAAATATCGAGGGATACCTGTTAGCCAAACACTAACCCTTAGGGTCAACCCCATACTCATATACCAACATATACTGGGTGGGAACCATGGGCTCACCTATTAGCCACACCCGGTGCCTCAGGAGTTGAGCCATCATAGATGGGATGCTGCTATTCCTCAGGAAAAAGGCATCATGAACAGACACAGGATACTTTGCATTGACATGGGAGATGTACTGGTCTGCCAGGCACACTATCAGCACATTAATCGAGTGAAAGCTCTTTCGATTTCTGAACAGCTGTTCTTCTCTTGAGGGGGGCAAATGCAATATGTGTACCATCAATTGCCCCAATAATGTTTGGGATATGTCCCATTGCATAGAAATCAGCTTTCACTGTGGCCAAATCCTCCACCTGGGGGAAAACAAGGTAGCTGCCTAATCAGAGCAGACAACACTCTTGTCAGAACTATTAAGAACATGGGCTGTGACATTCCTGGTGCCAAGCCCACTGTCACTTGGAAAGAACCAGTTGCCAAGAAATGAAGCATAGATAGCACCTGCACAAGAGGGGGGATCCCAGTGGAGTGACGGATAGCAGATATCAGGTCTGTCTCCAATTGGGCACACAGCCTTGGATCGTGGCCCTGTCAAGTCTGTAGGTGAGGATAATGTGCCTGCCCTCCATAGTTGCCAAGTCCACCAGGGGTCTGTACACGGGGGGATGTCTCCACCTCCTATTCATCTGCAGCAGTTGCAATCTCTGGGGCAAAAAGGGGAGCAGCTGGTCATTATTCCACATTTCCAAACTGTATGCTGCATTGCATGTTATGACTGAAACACTATGTTGTTGGTTAGGCCCAAATGGTGCCTATGTGTACTTTGACGCAGTTAGAAATGGGGTCTGCCTGTCCTGTGTTGATGGACAGGTGGAAATGAGGTAAAGCCAATTACGTTGTGCATTGTTGCGGGAGGTGGTCGAGTACCGCCGTGCAACTCCTCATTGGTTGTCATTGGGCCAGATGGGTCACAGTGGCCAATGGTGATGTACGCCGGCGGTGATGGTGCGCACCTGTGTGACATGACTGAATTTTCTATCTGTTCTCTCATTTGCTACCTGACCTTCAACAGGAGAGGACCTACACTGCAAGTGCTGCTGTGACCTGTATCTGGAACTGACCATGGCTCGAGACACTGGGGAAAGGGCCCCTGCTTTCACCGCTGCGGAGTTGGAGAGACTGGTGGATGTGGTTCTACCCCAGTACAGAATGCTGTATGGGCCTCCATACCAACAGGTGAGTACACTGTGAGCAGGATGCATGGGGCATGAATGCAGGGATTGCTGTGTGTGAAGGCCTCGTGTAAGGGGGGTAGAAGGTTCCTGGGCAGCGTGCTGCATGTATGGTGGTCAATGTCTGTGCGTAAGGGGATGTGAGGGATATGGTGGGCCAATAAGTGTAAGAGGCCGGACAGGATGGCTGATACCTTTTTCTATGTTTATTTGTCTTCAGGTCAGCGCCCATCAGAAAAAGGGTATATGGAGTGCCATCGCCAAGGATGTGCAGACCCTGGGGGTCTACGGCAGGCGGAGCACCCACTGTCACTAACATTGGGAGGACCTCAGATGCTGGGCACAGAAGATGGCAGAGGCCCAGCTAGGGATGCCCTCCCAACGACCCCTGACCACTCAGATGGCCAGCATACTGGCGGTGGCCTATCCAGAGCTGGATGGGCGCTTGAGGGCCTCACAGCAGGCACAAGGGGGTGAGTACAGTTTCCAAATCTACAACTTTCACGTGGTGGGGTGGTCTCTGGGTGGGAGATGTGGGCCTATGGGTCCCCCTAGGCCAGGCTGGACATTGCGTGGTAGGTCCCATGTTGGGCAGGGTTCTGATGTAAAATTCCTCCATCCAAGCTAGTAGGCATCCACTACTGAGCAGGTGTCTATGGGTCTCAGGAATGCTGCTATTGGCCTTAGGTATTCCTGTCCTAGGGTAGGTGACAAGCATTGTGACTGGTAGTCTGGGCTGTTCCCTTTGTGAGTGTGCTGTGTACGCCAACGGTGGTGTTGGTGCAGCCATTGACCAAGTGTATCCTTTGTCTCCCCCCCTTTTTTGTTTTGTCCTTGTGTGCATTAGCATCATCTGGCGGAGGAGCAGAGGCACCAGCGATGGAGGGAGCTGCTTCCCACATGGCCCATGAGGCATAATCCACAGACGGTGAGGGCACCAGTGGGACGGAGGGCGAAGGGAACACCACGGCAGAGACAGGAGGGGACAGTTTGGACAGTGATACCTCCTCAGATGGAAGCTCCCGGGTGGTCCGGGTACCTCTGTGGCCACCCCAACTACAGGTATAGATGCCACCCCCGTTCCAGCACTGCCCTTCCAGCAGCCCCTCAGTTTCCCATGCCCGCTCACCCAGGAGGGTGGGCATCTCCTTCACCTCAGGCACCTCAGGCCCTGCTCCAGTTAGCCCTGCTGCCCTGAGTGAGGATGTTATTGACCTCCTGCAATCCATCTCTGTTGTGCAGTCAACCAAAGTGAATGCCATCCAGGGGCTGGCAGGCCATTTGCAACAAACTAATGCATTCCTGGAGGGCATTCAATCTGCCATGGCGGCCCAACAGAGATCAATCCAGGCTCTGGCTTCCTCCCTAATGGCAGCCATTGTCTCTGTCTCTAGCCTCCCCCTCCAACTTCCTCTACCCAGTCCCATTACCCTGAACCCCAACCTATCCCAAGCACACATTCAGACCAGCATGTACACAAGACAACACACAGGAGTGGCTTAGCCAAACACAAGCACCACACATCATCCCACAGGCACTTACACAAACACCGTCCAGAATCAGGCACCCCAACATCCACTGCCTCCACTATGTCCCCCTCCTCCTCCTCATCCACCACCCTCCCAGTAGCGTCTCCACTCACACCTGCATGACTACATCCTCATCCACTACCTCCATCACCATCACTCCTCACTGGCAGTCACCACCCTCACATCCATGCACATGTCCCCTGTGTCCCCCCCACTGTGTCTGTGCCCCCTGCTCCCAAAGTACCCAAACGCAAGCATTCAGACACCCAACAGCCATCCACCTCACAACAGCATCCAGCCCATGCACCTGCACCCAAACACAGCAGATTGACACCTCCTACAACCTCTCCCTCTTCCTCCACTCCCAGACCCTCTTCCCACCCCTGTGTCCCTAAGAAGCTTTTCCTCTCCGCCATTGACCTCTTCCCTACCCCTCCCCCCCATCCTTCATAGCGGACCAGGGTGGTCAGAACCCAGGCTAGCACCTCAGCCACCCAGCACACAGCCATAGTAGTGTCTGCTGCTACTGCTGGTGGGAGAAGCTCTAGGGAACCAGCCACAACCACTGACATTGTGCCTGCACCAGCTACCAAAGGGAAGGACAAGGAGGCACCACCAGCTTGGAAGGGCAAGGGCAAGGAGACACTACCAGCTGTGAAGGGCAAGGAGGCACCACCAGCTGTGAATGGCAAGGGCAAGGAGGCACCACCGGCTGCCAAGGTGAAGGGCAAGGAGGCACCACAAGCTGGGAAGAGCAAGGGCAAGGGGCCTGCCATGCAGGCAGGAAGGTCAGGAGGCCTGGTGCAGGGACTGATTCTGAGCCCCAACCACCAACCATGGCAGTTCAGCCATCCGAGGCTGCAGGGAAAGGGCTGGAGCCTCCCCCCACCACGGGCATTCCCGACACCAGCACCGCCACCAGCATCACTGCCTGCATCACTGCCTGCAGCAGCAGCCCTAGTAGGCAGCCAGCGAAGGTTGCAGGGGATTGGTAGGAGCCTCCCCCACCACTGCCATCCCCAACACAAGCCCCAGTAGGCAGCCATCTGAGGCTGCAGGGGACGGGAAGGAGCCTCCCCCCACCACTGTCAGCACCACAGCAGCCCTGCCACTGCCACCACTGAGCAGCCATCACTGCCGGCGGGCAGTGTGTAGTCTTGCCTCCATGGACTGTAGTGCGTCCCAGCCCCTAAAAATCCTGTGGGTGTGACACCCAGGTGAGAGACTGTGACCTTGCACTCCCCATGTGCTGCATCACAGGGCACAAGGCCCCCTCCAGAACCAGTGGAAGAATCCATCTACTCACCCCCTCCTTGCCAGGATGAAGCACACTGGGCACAAAGTCCCCTCCAGAACCAGTGGAGAAGCCATCCTCTAGAGAGACTGTGGCTTGCACTCCCAAGGACCAAGATGTGGGCAGACCACCCACTAGAGAGACTATGGCTTTGCACTCCCCAGGACAGTGTGATGGGCATCTTGCCCCCTCCAGGACCAGTGGTGTTGTTCCATCTTCTGGCTGAAGTGCCCCCCTGTTCCCCATCACCCTGAGGTGCCTGTGAATTTTCTACCTGATGCACCTGCAGTGTTCTCTGCGTGTTCTTTCAGGAGTCAAGTGGGGCCTTAACCTATGTGATGTGGTCCTGTGGCCTACGGACATTGTGCACTGGGCTGTGTCCCTCCATTTGTATATATGTATATACTGTTTTGATTTGAAGCACAATTTTAAAGCATTTTATCTTATTACACTCACTTTAATCAATTCCTTTTGTCCTTGCATTATTCCTGAGGGGTACGGGATGTATATGTGATGTTACTGCATCTGTTTGTGTGTATGGTGTTGGGGGTGGGGGAGTTGCGTGTTGTATGTGTGTTTCACTCTCTTTTTCCTCCCCCCTACCTTGTGTGCTAGGTGGCAGTACTCACTGTGGTCGTCTTCGCCAGTGTTGGTATTCATGGTGAAGAAGGAGATAGACGAGCATGGGGAACACCTGCAACTCGGGCTCCATGGAGGCGTGGTTCTTCCTTGAGTCTCCAGGGGTGAGTCGTTTCACTTCTGTGCACTGTTTCCGCCGTGCCTTTGATGTCATTGGTACTGCCCCGGAAAAGGTGGGGGATAGGCCTGTTGTAATACAGTGGACTGTACATTGTCTTCTGCCTGGCTGTTGCCGGTTACTACTATGGTGCTTGTTGCTACCATCGTGGCGGTCAGTGTGTGAAAGTGGCTGTCTTTATGAGCGGTGTCCGCCGTGGTCAGAATTCCATTTTTGTCACCAGCGGCCTGTTGGCGGTATTACCACCACTTTATCACCGACCGCCAGGGTTGTAATGAGAGCCTATATTTTTTTTTAACTCGGTATGTTATCTTTTTGTGTGGTGTTTTCACTGTTTTACTGCTTGAAGTTTTGCAGAAATACTTTACGCATTGCATCTTAAGTTAAGCCTGACTGATCTATTCCAAGCTATCATGGGGTGAGCGAAGGTTAATTTTGGGTTTGCTTGTTTCATGCCCTGACTAGGGTTGTGGATGCTACTTGACCTAGACTTACACCCCAGTCAACCATTAACCCAATTTCTAGGAGGGCCATTGTGACTTACCCTGACTAGGTTTGTGATTCCTGTTTGGACAGTGTGCATAGTTCTGTCAACCAGAATTCCAATTTCTAACATAGTGTTGTTTAGAATGTTAAAATACTGTTTATAAATAGATTTTAATTTTTCTTGTGCAAAATGAGTGTGCTACTGTAGGCTGTGTTCAGTCATTTAGGAATAGTTTTACGATTTTCTGTTATGTATGCAAGACATCTTATTAGTACTGGTATTAGTGTAGAAGATAATTGTGCATGTTATTAGATATTGATTAAAGATTACACATAAAAATTAATGGATTGCAGTTTATATATATATATATATATATATATATATATTTTTTTATAATTGCCAATGATATTTAACAATCAAATATGTGTTTGAGAAAGGTGGACAGCAACAACACAATTTGAATACCATCTATATTATCACAAGGTATAATATAAAGCATCAAGTGAACTTTCATATTTGAGTACCATCAACTATTAAATTATTTGAGTGTTGTTCCTTATGCATATGACATATCAGCATGTGTTATTCATTCTGCAACATATATATGTAAATTACAAAATGTACATTTGCAAGAATGATCAATTTTTCACAGTTGAAGGTAGCTTTCATTGAGATAAGACAAAGGATTACCCACAAACGTATTAACATTTGTTGTACTGTAGAACAAAGTTCTGGTCTTTCATAGCAATATATCCTCACTTTTATATAGGTGCATGGAAGGGTTGCAGTCTAATTGTTCAACAACAGCTGACACAAAAGGGCAGCCTTAGTGAGCCTGAGAAAGATAGTAGTGAACCAATTTACAGTTTTTTGCAACAAGTTTACAGCTAAGCAAAATAGGTAAATGGCATTAAATTTGTTGTTCTTCATGGCATTCACTGGGTTCCGCACGCCAGCATGCCAGTGTGCTGAATACTTAAAAAACATATCAAAGTGGAAGAAGTAGGTGCAGCTCATCGAAAAAGTGCACTCCCCACAAATTCAGTGTTTATGTATACAAACGATTACAAAGGTCAGATTAACACCTATAATTGTATGTTATGTTTTAGAGTAGTAATCCTGTCGTTGCATTACAACTACAAATTCCAGAAGCTCCATAGGACTGCTACACACACTTTTAGGTCTGACCAGAGTCTCTTTTGGGTCCAGTAATCTGAGGCCATAGTAGTCAGCTCATAGTATAATCAGGTGTGATATGAGTGATCCAACTTTCATATTTGTAATCAAGTTACAGAATATGAGTTAAAACCTCTATTCTCAAACAAATATATATTTGAACCTACATATTAGATCTATAAAAGTAAATAATCAATATTGTAGAAAAATGTTGCTCTGCCAATGGTCTTATTGAAATGTTTCATGTTTGGTCACACAAGTATTAAGAAAAAAATATTGTACTTATTGTGCCTGGTCATTTTTGCAGTGTACCCATTACCAGTGCATGCACTTTTTCCATGCAAACCAAAATAAATGTGTACAATTGTCTTATACCTATTTGACACATTTACATATACTTGTAAGTTCCTACTAATTGGTACTACATATACCCGATGTCTGTGAATTAAATGCGACTACTGTGTCTTCTGTACTCATTGTGCC
Organism: Pleurodeles waltl; assembly: GCF_031143425.1. Lineage (NCBI taxonomy): Eukaryota > Metazoa > Chordata > Amphibia > Caudata > Salamandridae > Pleurodeles > Pleurodeles waltl. Next base: position 1,066,732,755 of record NC_090437.1, read on the forward strand.
ACCCACTAATGTTTTACTTTTTCTGAGCATGCATCTCAGTGCAACATTTAGTAAATAACACTTTACAATTTACAGTGCATTCATGAGGCAAGACATTAACTAAAAACAGTACAGCCCTTACTAATACATTCTTACACAATGCAATGCTGCATGTGTTGTATTAAATCTGACCCTACATTTCTGAAGAACAGAAAGGAGTTGTGTGTCTATACTATCAATCACAGTGAAAGAATGGAGGTTGATCTATAAAGTACAATTTGTAACAACATTATCCAAAAGTAACTAATTTCATCTCCAAAAGGAAGACCATAGCAGTAAATTTAAGTACACCCTTTTTTTTAAATGATTTACTTAGAGGTGTTGAATACAGGAAATCATTTTCACAAGTATGTTAATGTGAAATACATACCTGAAAGATCTGTATATGCATTTACATGTAACCTAATACATTATATGGGTGCATGTTTGTGTTACTAAACACAATTTAAATACCTATTTCAACATAAAATAGTGTATACTTTTAAATCACCAAACAAGAAGAGAAATTGCTTATGAAGAAAAAATATATTTTTTATTAGATAGTAAATTTGAAATGTGTTATCCTAATCTATATCTGGAATTTTCAACATATTTGTGAATATAATAGGACATTTCCCCATTCACACCCTCAACTTTACCAAAGAGGAAAGCCAATCAAGTATTTCTTTTTTTGCAAATAATTACATAACATTATAGGAAATTGTGGGCATTACCATTAGATAAAAATGATTATTCATGTCGAGAATTGGTGATCAAAATAAACAGCATGAAAAAAACAGGACTGCAGTTGAACATGAATTACATGGCATGATGGCAAACACAGGACTAAATACAAAACAGCACAAATGGATCAAAAACTGAGGAACACTGCATCTTCATCCTCTGATGATTGTGCTGTCTCCTTTGCTTGAGGCTCTGCACCCAATGAAGGCTTGAGACTACCTCTACATGCCCCAAATGCAGAAATATCAGAGATAGAAGTTGTTAGACCCACTTTTGAGGGATCAATAATGAGTGCAGTGAAGGGTCCATAGAAATCCCTGGAAAAAGTGTATTGCTTTTGCAAAACAGCAACTATGTTCCTGTGTGAGTAAATCTTGGATTCCATTATGTCACCAATAGCCTCCAGTCCATGATTTAATGGGTGGCCCACAAATGGCTGACTAAATCACTAGATCATGATGAAGAAGACTATTGTTTTATGTTCCTCTCCATCATAACACCAGCAATGTGAGCTAAGCAGACATTAATTCCATGGAGCCAAGATATGTGTCTCATTTAGCCTCATTCAAGACCTTGTTGGGGTTGAGACACATCTGGATTCCTTATAGAGTACCTAATAAGGTCTCCACCCCCAACTGACATTTTCCAGCATATGCTGATGCACCCCAAATATTTTTCCCTCAATCTGGACATGGGCATCATCATGCACTTTGGGAGCAGAATGGGCAGCAGCTCTATGAGAAATACTTTGGATGGGCTTACATGGAGACAAAGCTAAATGTATTCTTCCATTGTCAAGATTGGAAGAGACCTAGGCCCTCATTACAACATTGGCGGTAAAAGCCGCTTACCGCCGTGCAGAAGACCGCCAATACACTGCCGCGGCTGCGGAATTCCGCCACAGCTATGACCCATAGCTCGGAATCCGCCGAAATTCAGACACCCACACAAGTCCGCCACACCAAAGGTCAGTGATAAACCGGCAATAACAAATCCTCCACCGTCACACCAACAGAAACATGCCCATGCTATCACGACCCACGAATCCACGCGGCGGTCTTTCAACCGCGGTATTCCATTGGCGGTACACACCGCCGCGCTCAAAATACACACACATCTCCAAAACCCCACCACATTGGACAATTCAAAATACACACACCTGATACACATACAAACACCACTCCCGCACACCCAACCCAATATAAAACACACACCCACATCACCCACAAACGCCTACGACCCAAAATTAGAGATGAAGGCAACAGAGAGAGAGCACAGCAATAGAGAACCCCACCACACATAGGCACAAAACACCATCACCCACACAACATCCACACACAAAACACCACACCCCACTACACATCACCACACTCATCACCACATACACCACCCCACACATCACCTACACCACCCCATGGCACACCAAAGACACCACAGGTTTTCAGAGGAGGAGCTCAGGGTTATGGTGGAGGAAATCGTATGGGTAGAGCCAAAGCTATTTGGATCACAAGTGCAGCACTCCTCTATAGCCAGGAAGATGGAGCTATGGCGAAGAATCGTGTACAGGGTAAACGCAGTGGGACAGCACCCAAGTAATCAGGAGGACATCAGGAAGAGGTGGAACGACCTACGGGGGAAGTTGCGTTCAGTGGTCTCCAGGCACAACATAACGATTCAGCGGACTGGCGGCAGACACCCACCTCCTCCCCCACAACTAATAACATGGGAGGAGCAGGTCTTGACCATTATGCATCCAGAGGGCCTCGGAGGAGTCGGTGGAGGAATGGGCACTGGTAAGTCAAATCCCAACTATCATATCCCCCATCCAACCTGTATGCTATCACACACCCCCACCCTCACCCCCTCCCCTATCACTCCAACTCCTCACTAATGTACTAATAACACAAACCCCCCATCCCAACACCAAGCCCTGCATGACACAACTAAGCATGGACAACCATCACTAAAGCATGCCCACTGCACATACCCATAACACCCCCGAACCATCATCACACAAGCCCCCACACAGGAATGCTTGCACTGGGGTACACGCACACCCACCCATTGCACACCATGACACACACAGATGCAATAATCATGCTTTTATACCCCTGAAGGACCACTACGTAACGTCACCATACAGGAGAGTCCAGACATCTCTACCCCACCCACAGAAGAGGCCCACAGTGATGACAGCAGCTCTGGCCAACTGGATCCAGATGACCAGCCCGGACCATCGTGGGCCTCGGGACAGTCGGTTACCCTCGCACAGGCACAGCCCAACACTGACCTTCCACCCACTGGTAATACCAGCACAGCACCCACCCAGCGGGCCCATACCTCCGTCCCCAGGACACGTCAATCAGCTGTGTGTCCACCACTAAAGGGAACCCAGGATAACCCACCACCCCAACAACAACAGAGACCTGGGGGCAGTGGTAGTGGGCACACGGACCAGGGGACGGAGGCACAGGAACACAGGGGAACTGAGAGGGCTGCTGTGCGACAGGGGGCGGACAGGCCAAGGGAACCCACTCTCCACGAGGCCCTCTCCTCCATCATGGGAGCATACCACCACTCCCAGGAGACGATGGCTACCGTCCTGGCCAAGTTTCAGGAGACCCAGCGCATGCAGGATGAACAGTATTTGGGCTTCAGGGAGGAGCTCAGAACCATCAGCTCCGCCCTGGGCACCATCGTAGGGGTGCTGAAGGACATACAAAAGACCATGAGGGACACCGTGGCACTCCAAGGGGCCCCTGACACTAGCCTGGACGATGAACTGCCCACCACCTCCGCTGGCGCTAGTGGACAGGATGCCCCACAACAGGACCACCACACCAGCACCCCACCCCCTGCAGACGGAGAACCACCCCGCAAGCGGTCCCCGAGATCCAGGAACAGGACAGAGCTAGATGGCAAGACCCCCGCCAGGAAATGAGACCACCCTGATTGTCCTCCCACTGTCCCACTTTGTTACCCTGTCCAGTTCGGAACTGCCCCAGCTCCACTTCCTATGCCCATATGGGCAATGCACCTGTGAGACTAATAGACTGGACTCTGCCATGGACATTCCTCCACCATCACCCATCACCATTTTGCCACCCCCTCCAATAATTAGCACTTCAATAAACACCCTGGAACCACAAAACAATCTGGAGTCAGTCTGTGATTTTGAAAATGTGTATTATCTATGACAATGACAAAAACCGTTCGAAAATGTAATGTCAACATACCTATGTTACACATCACAAGCCCATGAAGGATGCAAGCAGATGACACACGTTGGTAACCACACCTTTGAAACCGTAATGGAAATGTATCTCTCAGTTAGCAAATACTACTTCAAATTGACAGACATGATAGAGGTAGAAGTGTGAAAGTAAATGTAATAGTAAAAAAAATGTTCTCACCTGTGTGTCACTGGAAATATTGCTGTATGACAGAGTCCCTGTTGTCAATGTCTTCTTCCTCTGCTTCCCCTCATCACTGTCCACAGGCTCCACAGCTGCCACAACACCGTCATCTGGACCATCCTCCTGCAGAAAAGGCACCTGGCGTCGCAAAGCAAGATTGTGAAGCATCGAGCAGGCGATGATGATCTGGCACACCTTCCTTGGTGAGTAGAATAGGGAACCACCTGTCATATGGAGACACCTGAATCTGGCCTTCAGGAGGCCGAAGGTGCATTCGATCACCCTCCTAGTCCGCCCATGGGCCTCATTGTAGCGTTACTCTGCCCTGGTCCTGGGATTCCTCACTGGGGTCAGTAGCCATGACAGGTTGGGGTAACCAGAGTCCCCTAATAGCCACACATGGTGCCTTTGGAGTTGACCCATCACACACGGGATGCTGCTATTCCGCAGGATGTAGGAGTCATGCACTAAGCCAGGGAACATAGCATTTCCCTGCGAGATGTACTGGTCTGCCAAACATACCATCTGTACATTCATCGAATGATAACTCTTCCGGTTCCTGTGCACCTGTTCACTCCTGTGGGGGGGGACCAAAGCCACATGGGTCCCATCAATGGCATCTATGATGTTAGGGATATGTTCCAGGGCATAGAAGTCACCTTTAACTGTAGCCAAATCCTCCACCAGAGGGAAAACGATGTAGCTCCTCACGTGTTTCAGCAGGGCAGACAACACTCTGGACAACAGGTTGGAAAACATAGGCTGGGACATCCCTGATGCCATGGCCACTGTTGTTTGAAATGACCCAGTTGCTAGGAAATGGAGCACTGATAGCACCTGCACTTGAGGAGGGATTCCTGTGGGATGGCGGATTGGTGACATCAGGTCTGGCTCCAACTGGGTACACAGTTCCTGGATTGTGGCATGGTCAAACCTGTAGGTGATGATTAAATGTCGCTCCTCCATTGTTAACAGGTCCACCAGCGGTCGGTACACCGGAGGATTCCGCCATCTCCTCACATGTCCCAGCTGACGGTGCCTAGGAAGGACAACAGCGACCACAGAGTCAACCAATTCTGAGGTATGTACCCACAGCTACACAGAACACGACAATAAATACAAAATTCTTCCTGTATGTGTGTTGAGTCAAGGCCTAGGTATGTGTGACGCAGTTGTAAATGAAGCCATGTGGGCCCCTGAAATGGCAGCTGCCTGACCTCTAAAGTGGGACAATGGGATGTGAGGTAACTGCGCTGGCGTTGTACACCATCGCGGTAGGCGGTCAAAGACCACGGCGCAATGCTGCATTGGTTAACATTGGACCCTATGGGTCCCAGGAGCCAATGACGAAGTGCGCCGGCGGTGAGGATACGCACCGCCGCGGATGTCAACGCCGCGGACGTGACCGCCATTTTCTATCTGTTCAATCACTCTATACCTGATCTTCGACAGGAGAGGACCAACACTGTAAGTGCTACTGTGACCTCGTTCTGGAAGAGACAATGGCTGGTGCGTCTAGGGAAAGGGCCCCTGCCTTCACTGCACAGGAGTTGGAGAAGCTCGTGGACGGGTTCCTCCCCCAGTACACGCTACTCTACGGTCCTCCAGACCAACAGGTAAGTACACAGGGAGCACGTTGTATGGGCTATGCCCGGGTGGAGAGGGATGGATGTCAGTAGGAAGGGGGCAGAGTTCTTCGAGCATGAAGAAGTGTGATTCCGTGTGCCACATAGCAAGGGCAGGGATGTGGGCCACTCACTTCGACGGTGCTGTTGCTAATGACTTCTCTTCTTCCCCTGTACATGTCATGTAGATCAGCGCCCACCAGAAGAAGGATATTTGGCGTGCCATCGCCAAGGACGTCCGGACCCTGGGGGTCCACCAGAGACAGAGCACCCACTGCCGTAAAAGATGGGAGGACATTCGCCGCTGGAGCATGAAGACGGCGGAGGCTCAGCTGGGTATGGCCTCCCAACGTGGGAGGGGTGCCAGTCGCACCATGACCCCTCTGATTTTCCGGATCCTGGCGGTGGCCTACCCTGAGTTGGATGGGCGCATGAGGGCATCACAGCAGACACAAGGGGGTGAGTACACTCACATTCTCATGACTTTGCGCGCAGTGGAGGGTTCTGGGTGGGGGAGGAGGGCTTTGGGTTTCCCTAGGCCAGGGCGAGTTCTGTAGGCTAGGCCCCTCCAGAATGCAGGCCATGTGCCACTCCACCCCTGTAGAGTGCCAAGTACAGGTATACATGCCCCTGTGTCATCTATGTGGGTAGATGACACTCATAGCCATGTAGGCCATATCCCAGGAACTGCATCTGTAGAAGACAAGAGCACGGCGTAGTGCATTGGGCTGCTGTGTCTGTATTGTCCTCCAACGGTAGCGGCAAGCCATGCACTCAACCTTTCTTTCTTCTGTTTCCCCACCCCTTTTTGTGCTCTCCCTGTTCTTTTGTGCATCAGCATCATCAGGCGGAGGTACAGTGGCACCGGAGCACGAGGGGGCTGCATCCCACATGGCCATGGAGGGCCACTCCATGGACTCAGAATACACCAGTGGGACGGAGGGCGAGGGGAGCTTCACGTCGGTCACCGGATCAGCAAACAGCGACACAGACTCGTCCTCCGATGGGAGCTCCCTTGTGGTGGCGGCACCATCTGTGGCCCCCACTTCTACAGGTACAGCCGCCACCCCCCCTACCAGTACCGCCCTCCCAGCAGCCCCTCAGCCTTTGCTCCGTGCCCGCTCATCCAGGAGGGTGGGCATCACCTTCGCCCAAGGCACCTCAGCCCCTGCCCCTGTCACCCCTGCTGCCCTCAGTGAGGAGGCTATTGACCTCCTCAGGTCACTCACTGTTGGGCAGTCTACCATTGTGAATGCCATCCAGGGTGTAGAAAGGGAGTTGCAACACTAATGCATTCCTGGAGGGCATTCATTCTGGTCCGGCTGCCCATCATCGAACCCTGCAATCTCTGGCCTCAGCACTGATGGCAGCCATTGTCCCTGTGTCTAACCTCCCCCCTCCAACTTCCTCCACCCAGACCCAATCCCCTGTACCCCAGCCTATCCCAAGCACACCATCAGACCAGCCTGCACACACCTCAACACACAAGGGCAGCTCAGGCAAACATAGGCACCACACATCCCACAGGCACTCACACAAGCATCACCCACAAACAGACACAGCAACATCCACTGCCTCCACTGTGTCCCCCTCCTCATCGTCTCCCTCCTCCCTCCCAGTGTCATCTACACTCTCACCTGCATGCACTACCACTACAGCCACTAGGACTCGCACCAGAACACCCAGCACCACACCCCGCTCACCTGCACTCACCACCCCCACTACCATTTACACGTCCCATGTGTCCTCTCCCAGTGTGTCTGTGACGCCCCCTCCCAAAAGTACACGAACGCGGGCACCCACACACCCAACATCCATCCACCTCACGACAGCCTCCAGAACCTGCACCTGCACCCAAATCATCTAAAGTTACACCTCCTACAACCACCTCCTCTTCCTCCACTCCCAGACCCCCTCCAGCTACCCGTCCCAGGGTTCGTCAGAAACTTTTCCTGAGCAACCTTGACCTCTGTCCAACCCCCCTCCCCCTCCAATTCATAGGCCATGTACTAGCACCTCAGCTAAAAAAAGTCTGGTACCAGTGGTGCATGTTAGAGGTATGTGGAGTGCACCAGGCACCAGTGCAGCCAGTGTGACACAGAGCCAAAGCGCTGCCAGTCCACCCCATGTAAAGCACCAGAAGTTGGACAGTGCCCGACAGGAGAGGGGGAAGAATCCTGCCGGCAAAGCCACTCACAAGGGTCCCGGGGGGAGTGTCGAGTCAGCTGTGACTCCTCCCAAGGTGGTGAAGGGGCAGAAGAAGTCTCCAAAGTCTGGTAAGAGCAGCACAGCGGAGAAGGCCGCCATCCTCCTCGCTGGCCAGGACACCACAGTGCAAAGACCGCCATGGCAAGCACCGCTGAACAGGGCAAGCACTGCTGAACAGGGCAAAGACCACAATGGCAAGCACCGCTGAACAGGGCAAGCACCGCTGAACAGGGCAAAGACCGCTGAACAGGGCAAGCACCGCTGAACAGGGCAAAGGCCGCCATGGCAAGCATCGCTGAACATGGCAAGCACCGCTGAACAGGGCAAAGACCGCCATGGCAAGCACTGCTGAACAGGGCAAGCACCGCTGAACAGGGCAAATACCGCTGAACAGGGCAAGCACCGCTGAACAGGGCAAAGACCGCCATGGCAAGCACCGCTTAACATGGCAAGCACCGCGGAACAGGGCAAAGACCGCCATGGCAAGCACCGCTGAACAGGGCAAGCACCGCTGAACAGGGCAAAGACTGCCATGGCAAGCACCGCTGAACAGGGCAAGCACCGCCAACTCAAGCATCGTTAGCCCATGTGCGGCTGGGACAGTGACAGAACTGGGACCGTCACGGGGAGCGTGATGCACGCTGGGCACCAGTCCCCCTCCAGAACCAGTGGAGACTGTTATCCACATGAGAGTCTGTGGTTTTGCACTCCACAGGAACAATCAAAGGGCAACCCACCCACTGGAGAGACTTGAGAGACTGTGGCTTTGCACTCCCCAGGATACAGCAGTGGGCAACCCACCCACTGTAGAGACTTGAGAGACTGTGGCTTTGCACTCCCCAGGATGGTACAGTGGGCAACCCACCCACTGTAGAGACTTGAAAGACTGTGGCTTCGCACTCCCCAGGATAAAGCAGTGGGCAAACCACCCACTGTAGAGACTTGAGAGACTGTGGCTTTGCATTCCCCAGGATGGTACAGTGGGCAACCCACCCACTGTAGAGACATGAGAGACTGTGGCTTTGCACTACCCAGGAACAATCAGTGTGCAACCCACCCACTGGAGAGACTTGAGAGACTGTGGCTTTGCACTCCCAGGATAAAGCAGTGGGCAAACCACCCACTGGAGAGACTTGAGTGACTGTGGCTTTGCACTCCCCAGGATGGTACAGTGGGCAACCCACCCACTGTAGGGACTTGAGAGACTGTGGCTTTGCACTCCCCAGGATAAAGCAGTGTGCAAACCACCTACTGTAGAGACTTGAGAGACTGTGGCTTTGCACTTCCCAGGATGGTACAGTGGGCAACCCACCCACTGTAGAGACTTGAGAGACTGTGGCTTTGCACTCCCCAGGAACAATCAGTGGGCAACCCACCCACTGGAGAGACTTGAGAGACTGTGGCTTTGCACTCCCCAGGATGGTACAGTGGGCAGCCCACCCACTGTAGAGACTTGAGAGACTGTGGCTTTGCACTCCCCAGGATAAAGCAGTGGGCAAACCACCCACTGTAGAGACTTGAGAGACTGTGGCTTTGCACTCCCCAGGATGGTACAGTGGGCAACCCACCCACTGTAGAGACTTGAGAGACTGTGGCTTTGCATTCCCCAGGAACAATCAGTGGGCAACCCACCCACTGGAGAGACTTGAGAGACTGTGGCTTTGCACTCCCCAGGATGGTACAGTGGGCAGCCCACCCACTGTAGAGACTTGAGAGACTGTGGCTTTGCACTCCCCAGGATAAAGCAGTGGGCAAACCACCCACTGTAGAGACTTGAGAGACTGTGGCTTTGCACTCCCCAGGATGGTACAGTGGGCAACCCACCCACTGTAGAGACTTGAGAGACTGTGGCTTTGCACTCCCCAGGATACATCAATGGGCATTGAGCCCCTTCCCTTCTCCCTGAGGTGCCTGTTGTATTTCTATCTGATGCCCCTGCAGTGTTCTCTCCGTTTCTGGACAGGTATTGTGTGTGGGCCCCGTGGTCAACAGACATTGAATTGTGCATACCTGCACTAGTAATCGTGATGTATATATTTGGAATGTGTATATATTTCTGTATATATGAGCTTACTGTATTTTGATACATTACAATGGTTGTACTGATTCCCTTTTGTCTTTGCATTCTTCCAGGGGGGTTGGGGGTTGTTACTGTGATGTTTGAAAAAGCATTGGTGTGTGTGTTGTAGTGTGCGAGGGTCGGGGTGGGGGTGGGGATGTTGCGAGTGTCCCCCCCTGACTTCTGCCTGACCCCTCCCCTATGTAGTAGGTGCAGTACTCACCGTTGTCTTCGGCGCCGCCGTTGCTGATGTTCGTAGAGGAGCAGGAAGACAAGCGCAGGGAGTATTCGGAGTTCCGGCTCCATGGTGCCCTCCTTCCTCGTGGAGTGTGTTAAGGTGAGCGTTTTCCCATTGCAAAAGCTGTTTCTGCCGTGTTTCTATCCATGGTGAATCCGCCACGGAAAAGGTGGCGGATTGGCCTGTTGTGATACTGTGGGCGGTACATTGTCTTCCGCCTGTCTCTTGGCGGTGACCGCCGCGCTGCTTGTCTGTACCGCCGTGGCGGTCGGAGTGTTAAAGTGGCTGTCTATGTTGGCGGTTTCCGCCACGGTCATAATTCCCTTTTTTTTTTCCCCGGCCTGTTTGCTGTATTACCGCAGCTTTAACACCGTCCGCCAGGGTTGTAATGACCCCCCTATTAATTGTTTCCAGGAGTTGGTTTAAGGTGCCTTCATTCATGGAGGGCAGATTTAAAGTTGGGATCTGTTTCAGTTACAGGCTGTTTGTCAGGATACTTTAGTCCTTCTAAAACATTATTTGACAAATTCACCTTATTTTTAAAAATGCATATAGAACTTATAATTTCTTTTATAAAACAATACTTTTACAAGGTTAAGTCATTTATATGATGCAAAGCTGACCTGCATTACATACATTTGACTTACAGCACTCAATTCAACTTTCCATCATGCTGCATGACAATTCCCTCAAGCTTGCATCATGGTGCACCAATGGCAGATCTATGTGGCAAGAGAGCAATGTAACACGACACATTGCATTTTCCCACAATGCTACACAATGCAGCATTGCATGAGTCTTAGTAAATCTGTGCCTAAATGTCTGTACAAACTTCTGCAGCCATCTAAAAATGAATAGATTTACATTTATGAAGAGGAATATACTGATCTGACAGCTTTGCTATTGAAAGCACAGCAAGGCCTCTTTATACCAACTACGTGGAGGAGCTCCAAAAATATATAAGCTGGCATCCCAAAGCTCTACCATAGTAGTGCGCCATCCAGAGCCATATTCATTATGACAGTAGCAAGAAGAACATATGAACCCCAGAGTTACAGTACAGGAGATTAGTGTGATGAGGTTGTGGAGCTCCTTTTGATAAGAGTCAAGGTTATTGACTCCTAATGCAGTAACATAATTGATTCAGGAGAGGAATATCTGGACAAAGGACAGCATTGACACATCTAACAAACAATTGAGTAATGTAATCATACAGGGATACTCATAGCTGAGGATAGTTGTATTCCAACCCCCATTTCATCATAACTATTGCGACAAATGATGACTCAATTTTTTTGTACTGAAGATTTAAAAAAAGATGAAAGAGACTGCCACTTCAAATGTGAAAGCATTTGTTTCTAAGGAATGTTGAGGGCTACTTATATATGGAACACTTCAAAAAGGAATCTGTTTTACAGATATTTTCTTCTCTTTGGTAAACATTCCTTATTGGCACTATAGGAGTCAAGACTGGGTCTTCTTATTTTCTCCTTAGAATAACAATCATCACATTGATGGGCTATGTCACTGCTGTATCAGTGATCTATGACTCTTCCTTGCATATTTGCCACTGAATTATCAATAAACCACTTTTGAGTCTGTCTCCATTGCTGAAATACTCCTTTGATAGCCTGACAAAGTGAGGACTATCAGAGATTTGGCCATTCAAATACCTATCTGATTTAGAGCTGGCAGTCAAATGGCCAGTTTTTATTATCTGTTACTGCAATGAAGAAACCTGGCTGTAGCAAATGGTAAAACTACCATGGTGTGGGGCATCATTAGTTAAATTTTTTCAATAGCATAATACACCACTTTGGGATTTTGTTTTTTAAAGAACTAAAACATGCTAAAAGTGGGACAGTCCATCAAACTATTCATTCAGTGAAAGGAACTGCCATGAAGGGGGTTCTTGTCAATGACTAGAGTTGTCTGCTGAGCCGGAAGACAACTCTAAATTTGGAGGTCAGATACTCAGAGCTCTAAACTTGGTCCATAGTATCAGTACCTCCTCCTCAGCCCAACATTTTGAGGGTTTTTGGATTACTAAAATAATAAGAGCATGTCTTTATCTTTGCAATTACCCAGTTAACAAAATAGGAGAGAATGATAATTTATTCCTAGCTTTTTCAGAAAATTGTTTTATTTCATCTTTTGCATCTATTTATGTAAATATAAGAAATTGCTCAAGTAGTTAAGGTTTTGATCTCCTTTGTAATTCATAAATTGTGTCCAGGAAGACTTTTGCATTTGGGTTAAGAAGGATGTTTTCTTGTTTAGCAAGATATCTTTTTAAGAAGGAGTGCTCCACTGAATCCATTATACTGCTTGTAAGGTTGTATTTCAGACTTATTGCCAAAGGGCAGGCATTACTGATTTGATGGCATCAAGGTGATGCAGGACTTAGCTTAAGGGCAAGCCCTGACAGCAGAGCCTGCTGCACATGGCAGAGAGTCATACACAGCTTTTCAGCAGCACAATAGATCTTACAGTGCCTGGCTGCATACCAGGTCATTTGCCTAAATTGCATTACATATAGTCAGTAGACATGTGCAGCATGTGTTCAGGTGTGAACTAGTGCAAAATCTAAAAGACGCTTCAGCTCTTCGCTGAGAGTCCTCTGTGCATGACCAAATGACATAAAGGACATAGACATTCTCAGCAGGGGGTAGTGACACAGGAGTTGGTTCAGGGCCTGGTAAAATTACACAGCAGAAAACAAATTAAGTAAAAGCATTTTGCTAATGGTTAGTTTTGGTCAGCATTTCTCATAAGCCTAACATCTACTTATATTAACCTCACAAATTCACTTCACTAAAATAATGCAGCTGCATTGCGGCTATATTCAAAAGTTTCCATAAAAAAAAGAAATCTGTCAAGTACAAATAGCAATGCAAAATATTACATCCCCAATGAGCTAAATTTTTAAGAGCATGCAACTATATGGGGGAATCCTTTGCCAACTTCACATCTTTATGGTCATCCAATGGTATCTTTGCTACACTGACACCATTGAAGTCGTTATGTGAGAATCTTGCAATATTTTCCAAAAAAATCAGATGTTTTAACTACCTTTTCTCAGCAGGCTCTGATTTTGCAAAGCATTTAATGACTACCTACCTTGCAGGACTTTTCTGCTTGTCACAGGAACAGTATCATCACCACTGGACCCATGTCCACCTAATATTGCAATGAAAAGTTCTTCTGAAATTACTCAAGCATTTGCTATTGTTCCAGCATCACTGCTTCAGTACTTGCTCCATGGAAGAAAGTGAAGATCATACTACTGTATTGCTGAAAATGCTCTCAGCAAACTCATCTTGTGAGAGCAGTTTCTCCCTATCACTTTATTACCCTATCATATGAAGATTCTTGAAAAAGCTCTCAATAAGCAAACTTCAGACTTTATTGAATCCAACAATATCCTACACGTAGCTCAACCAGGCTTTTGTCTAGGCCATAGCATGAATATCACTTTGGTTCTAGCCTTGAATGACATAAGAATGATGACAGATCAAGAAAAGACAGCTCCCTGGTCTTACCTGACCGCCTTCAAAATGGTCTCACATTACATGTTGCTTATTTGTCTGTTTGAGGTAGGATTCCAGGACAAGTCCCCATTGTGGACTGAATCTTATGTATCTATCTATTCAAAAGCTGTTCACATGACACCTTACTGGTCTTGCTTTAAACCTGTCAAATTGGGGTGTTGCATGTATTTATCCCTGAGCCCCACATTCTTTATTCTGTATGTCCCGCCTTTGACTCTCCTTATTGTATTCTTTTAGTTGGGAATATTATGATATTCCAATGACACACAAATTGTCATCTCCTTTGATGAACGCTTCCCTCACACTGTGTCCATGTTCCACAACAGCATGATTCAGGCCATCAATTGTATGAGCAGCATGTCTCCTCTCAAATCTCAGTCCCACCAGTAAGAAATCTCCAATGTATTGTTTGGAAAAGATCTGTCCTTGACAACAAATGTGAATCACCTGGCTTCCCAATAGTTTCTTTTCCTCTGTTTGCTGAATAAAGTCCATTATTTGTGTAATTTAATTTGCATTGACTAAGTAGTACAAACAACTATTCTTAGTTATCTAGATTACTATATCAGTCTCTTACCTCAGTCTACCTGTTTCAAAACCACGAGGGCTTACAGAACACAGTTGTCCGTCCTGAAGTTCATCTTCCGATTGGAGTTTCTGTTGGTAAAGCACTGAAGACACTTTCATGGTGCCTCATCACCCAAAGGTGACCTTCACATCTCTGCAGTTGACTTTAAAGCCTATCAGATTAAGGACTAAACTACCTCAAACAAAATATCCTATCTGATTTTAATGTCCTCATCTGCCCATCTTTTGAACATTCCAAGGCATTATAAAACAAGGTTTGGCTTCACAGTACTTCTCCCCAAACTGAGTGATGCTGTGCCAGAGCACATTCAACCCTTTACCTTGTCTTGCCATTTTGAAAAACCATAGCATTTTGGCATCTACGTCTGCATTCAAAGCCTATTGGCTATTTGTTTCCACAGTTCTCTGCAACAGGACATTTTTAGTTTAATCACATGCATTACGTAACAATTGCATATATACATACAGCTACCAAAGATCACACAAAGGATATCACAGATGAAATGACAAATTTCATCACTAGTGATATCACGTATCACTGCAGCATTGATATGATCAATTACCTACTCAGTGAAATCACATATCATCTGAATGTCACTTGGACTGACTCAGCCTGCCATCTGTGCACATGTAGGCCTGTGGCAATGAGATCCATTATAAATTATGAATGTTGATTTAAATAACAGTGATGATAAGCACTCTGAATAAGTGGGTTCAAAATTAATGGATTTTACTTTTAGGTAAAGTGTACTGAACTGAGTGTATGTTCAGACTTTATTCTCCTCATTGCTAAATTTGTTTACATTATTTTTTAAGATTGGCTCACTTTAAAGAGACCAAGAGTGACTCCTGTTTCCCTATATGAATTTTTCACAATTCAAGTTTATAGTTGGTATCCCCCCCTTATATAATTCTTAGGCAAAATTGTGCATGTATTGATATTTTCAGAGTCCATAGCTTTCTGAAATTTGTACTTGATTTAGTGAAGGTACTTGCTATACTCTCCGTAGGCAAATCAAGGGCTCTACCTTCTAGACTTTCATATTATAAACAGCTAAGCTTCTGTTCCTGCATGAAGGGGAGGGCCATGAATTTCTCAGGCAGTTGAAGCATCCTCCTAACCTCCTAATACTTAGGCCATGTAAATTTCTTAGCATAGAAAAAAGGCAGAGAACATCTCCTTCCTTCATCTTATCCCTGTAGGGGCCTGTAAAAGTATTTATTCTATAGAGAGTGGCCTTGAGAGAGTGCTGAAGGAAAACAGGGCTAATTGGACACAAAACATGGACAATCATCTATCTTTAAAAGTCCCAGGCTAGCCTAAAAGGCTATGAGAAACAGTCAGCTGCCCACTGGAAGTGCATGAAAAGGCAGAATTCAATCAGACCTCCTTTTCAAACCTGAAGCACATGAATACATTTATGAATGTATTTGTACTTACGATATTTCTAGAGAGCAAACACTCATCCCCAGATGGATACCATAGTGCAAGATTGCTGCAGGCCCTAAGAATGTGGCACGTGTCTTAATACAATAAAAAAAGTAGGTTTTTAGGTTCTTTCTAACATGGCGTGGTCTAAGGGCAGACGGAGATCAGTGGGCATTAGGTTTCCGTGAGAACCTGACAAGTGGATAATTGAATGGCCACCCACCCTAGCATTTTGTATGCATTTCGCTTTGGTCAATGCTAAATTTGATGAATGCAGATTTTGTGCAGGTTTGTAAAATTTCACTTTACTCTGTAGAATGGCAGGGCCAATGTTGTAGAGTGCCTTGTGGACATTTAAATTTGGCTCGCTTGCAGATTAGCAGCCAGTGGAGGGCGTTTAAATAGGCAGATGTGGGACTGTACCTATCTCTGTTACAAATGAGTCTAGGATCAATGTTTTTGAATGCCTGTAGCCAATAAAGAGCATTTCCATAGTCAAGTTTACTTATGAACAATGCATGGACTACAGCCCTACGCCAGTCCACAGGAATCCAATGCAATAGTTTTGGTAGGATCCTGAGTAGACCAAAGCATTTGCCAAATTCACTTTGACCTGTTCCTGCATAGAGACTCTTCTATCATGAAGCCAAGGGTCTTTGCCACTTTCTTAGGTTCTGGCACAGGGCCCAGTGATGATAACTACCAGGAGGTGTCCCAGATGTCCCCTTTACAATTAAGACAAGAGAAAGAGCCCTGTATATGCCCCGTCATCCATAGCATACATTTGTCAGAATCTAGTTTGAGGTGCATGCCTAATATTATGAGAGCTTCTCGCAAGTAGCAGAGTCATACTAACTGGCCTTGCTGTGAAACTGGAAGGGATCCTGGTGTCTAGCTGAGAATAAAACTAAAGATGTGCATGAGGCTTAAAAAGTAATAGAGAGCAACTCATTTTCTGTTGACCCCTGCCAAGAACGTTAGTGGCTCTTTAACTGCCCCCCTCACATTTTGCCCCCATTTTTAGCTGATACTAGTGATTCTGTCTCAGACTGTGCCCTGGGCACTACTACCTAGTGCCAGGGCAGTGCTCTATTTGAAATGGCAGTACATGTACATGGCAGGGCATGTAGGTTTAGGGACCCCAGTATAGTTGGTACACCTGTAAGTGTATGACTGTGGTCCCTGGTGTCATTGGAAAGGCAGGCCTGCCTTGCTGGTTGCTCTTAACCCCAAATTTGACTTTGAAATTAAAAGTACTTCCAAAGTTTCAAACTACCTTTGTTTACATGGTCACCCCTAACGTCTGCCCTAGGTGGGCCCAGGGTTCAGTGCAGTGTGAATATAATCAGAATCCTTATAAAAAGATGTTTTACAAGCCCTGGTGAGGGAAAACAGGCACATTTATTTTCCCATTGTATTCAAACAGTTTCATAGGCTAACATTGGGAGGCTTAAAAAAAAAAAAAAAAGTCTTATTTGCAACAGAGATGAGCCACATATACCATATTTGGTACCAAATTAAATGTTATAATACATCCAACATCTTGCCAATGTTGAATTTGATATAGCTAGCAAAGGGAAATAGTTTTAAACTCTTACTAAAACTTACCATATTCAGCCTTGTAGTGCCCTTTCCTGATTGGTCATCCTTTGGCAGCCGGAGACTGACTACCTCAATGAGGTGTGAAGTGGCCTTTGGTGATGTAAAGGAATCATCTGGTAGGTGGTGAACTGCTGCAGCAGATGGCAGAACAAAATGGGGAAGAGTATCCAAACTGGTCTTCAAAGGAGAAGAAGCCACTTGAGACAGAAACTGGACCTCCCCATTTCCTGCTCTCCCAGACAGATGGGAGCCACACTGATCAGATTAGGTAAGGGGCTGAAAGAGATGTGTTAAGGGAGACTTGAAAACACAAGAGGGTGGACTCAGCCAGAGCTAACCTCAAAGAACAGGTTTTTGCCATCTTGGATTTTTACTGAATGATACTTTCTGGGATTGATATTTGCCACACATCACAGGAAGTGATCAACCCAGAGAGTGGTGGTCTGCACCCATTGGACAGAAGCACCCCATGCTTTACAGATATTGCAGAAGAAGGACTGCCCTGCTGAGCCCCTGATCTGTACCTGAAGAACTGCACTTACAAGGACCCGACCAGCTGCACACTTTGGGCTTCACCAAGCAAAATACTTTGACTTGCTTCTGCAACTCCAAGAGTGGATTCCCTGTAAACTACAGTTACAAAGGAGCTGAATGGAGTCCCCTGCCTCAAGTCTTGCAAGAGGACACCAGCTGCTCAGCATCCAATGGCCATTTGAGGATTCTGACTGGTGTATTCTTGGAATGGTAGTCCCAACTCCCAAGGAGCAACTCAGAGCTTCTGGAACATGAGATCAAGTTTATGGACACTACAAGGACCCCAAAGGAGCTCTGGAAGAAGATCCAGAAGTTTGAAGAAGTTTGGAGCAACTGTTGTAAAAAGCACCATAAGTAGAAGAGGTACATTGTGGGAGTTGTAGTCCCAGACCCCAAGAGGCAAACCAGAGCGCTTGGCTTGTACTGTGGGCCACTTTCCCGAATCAAGAAACACTTTTGGAAGTAAGTGTAACAGTGGTACATCATTGGTGGCCTGAACTCTGGACTTTGTCCCTGTCCAATGTAACCTTTTTTTAACCCTTTGAGCACTATTTGCTTCCAAATCCTAGTCTTACTTTTAATCTTCAAAAACTCATAATTCTGGTTCCCTCCATTGCATGTTCGTCATTTTGGTGTTGTTTTAAAGATAAAAATATTACCTATGTTTACAAAACTAGTGTCAGATTTGTATTGTGTGTTGTGCACTTCTTTACAGTTTTATTGATATTGATTTCTTTACACACCTTTCTCCAAAGTTAAGCTTAACTGCTTGTGGGCCAAGCTACCAAGGGTTGAGCAAGGATTAATTTAAGGAGAAATTTACTGGACCTACTGGGGATTTGTGGTTTGTTGCTGAGTGTAGGTACCTACCTGCCCTTACCAATAGCCCACTTTCCAACAAACTGCTTGGTTGAACACTTGATGAGTGGGCACTATAGATACTAGGGGTAGACAGAACTCATGTAGTTTCACTCATTGAAATCCATGGAGTTACATAAAAAATATTCAAGAATTTGCAGAGTTCTGCGAGCGGGTGAAAATTGGCACATTCCACTGGCCACACTTAATTTTGGTGCCAGGGGTGTGTTCCACTCTGGGATATAAACACAAACTGCACAATGTGGTGTACCAGGGGCCATTGCTATTCAAGTTTATTTTGCTGCTGCTTGAGTGGATTTCCTCCTAGTATGGCAGCTTTCACAACAGGAATGGTTGCCACCACCTGCAACCACCCACATTAGGAAAATGTTGCTGTTTTCCCTCCTCGCACTAGGGGATGCCAATCCTTGGTGATGCTTGCCAATTTACCATTGGTGAGCCATGCAGGATGAAAAAAAAACTCTCTATGTGTAATGTGGAGTGGCCACAATTCAGTAAAGTCTGCCAATGGAGCAGAATTGATCACTACCCCTAGTGGAAACATGTTGCTGTGCTCTATCACCCTGTACCTGACTGTGGTCCTAGGTGGCTTGACAGGGTTGACATTGAGTGTAACATTTGGCAGAGGACCCATGGGCACTGCAGTCTCTATCAACCAGGCAACTGGAGTACAGTTCTGGGTAGGGGTGGAGGTTCATAGGCCTGCCAGAAAGATTGCTCTCTGCATTGAAATGAAGAGCATGATGTCAATCAATCAGTCAATTAATATGCCTTTGTATAGCACACTCTATCACCCCACAGAGTATTGGGCACTGGGCCAACTCGAAGACCCAGGTCTTAAGCTTTCCCCTGAAGTCCGTCAGCGAAGGGGATGTCCAGAGCTGGGTAGCAGGTCATTCCAGGCTCATGCAGTGATGTATGAGAAGGCAAGGCCACCACAGGGGTTACAACATATGCAAGGGGTGTGCAAGGGTGAGAGAGGCTGAGCAGAGGTGTCTGGAGGGTTGCTCGAACTTTGGTTAATATAAGAGGGTCCAAGGTCAAGGACGGCCTTGTAGGCGCGGGTGAATTGTTATTTTCTTCTGGATAGGGAACCAGTAGAGGTTCCACACATGAGGGGTGATGTGAGAGTATCTGAGATGGTCAATAATGAGTTGGGCTACTGCATTCTGCACAGTCTACTGCCTTCTTAGTAGCTGGATGGAGATTCCGGGGTAAAGGGCATTGCCATAGTCGAGGTGGCTGGTGACAAGAGCTTGAGGGACATTCTTCCTGGTTTCGGTGGGGATCCACTTGAAGGATCTTCGGAGCATGCAGAGGGTGTGGAAGCAGGAAGAGGCGGTGGTGTTGACCTGATGTTTCTTGGTCAGTTGACTGTGGAAGGTGAACCCTAGGTTGCAGTCGTGGTCTGTAGGCGTAGGGCTGGGTCCAAGTTCAGTTGGCCATCAGCTGTCATCCCAGGCAGAGGTGTTGGTTCCAAAGATGAGTACTTCCGTTTTATCAGAGTTCAGTTTGAGGTGGGTGTCTCTCATCCAGTTGGCTAAGTCGGTTGTGGCGTTGAAGAAGCCGGTTTTGGTGTTGGCTGGGTCATCAGTGCGGGAGAGGAAAAGGGATCTGATAAGGTTTGCAAAGGGTGTCATGTAGGCGTTGAATAGGGTGTGGCTGAGGGTTGATCCTTGGGGTATGTCGCAGATGATGTCTTTAGGTGCTGAAGTCAAGGGGGACAAGCTGATGCTTTGTGCACGTCCTGTGTGGAAGGAGGCAATCCACTTGAGAGTGTCTTGTTGTATTCCCAAGTTGTGGAGTCTGGTGATAAAGGTGTTGTGGGAGGCTGGTCAAAAAGCTGCAGAGAAGTCGAGTATGTTCTGAGCAGCCATTTCTCCATGGTTGAGAAGTCTTCTGATGTCGTCTGTGGTGGCGATCAGAGCAGTCTCATTTCTGTGGTTTGCACAAAATCCTGACTCCGAGGTGCCCAGAAGGTGGCTCTCTTCTAGGAAGGTGGTAAGTTGAAGGTTGATGACTTTCTCCAGAACCTTGGCCAGGAAGGGGAGGAGGGGGACCAGGTGGTCATTTTTTAGTTTGCAGGGGTCAGTGGAGGTCTTTTTTTTAAAGAAGTGGGTATGATGTTGGCATGTTTCCAGTTGTTCGGGAAGGTTGAAGTGGAGATGGAGGCATTGATGATGTTGGTGATGTGGGTGCTGATCTGGTTGGTTCTGAGGTTGTTGAGATGGTGGGGGCAGGCGTTGGTGGGTCCATAGGAGTGGATGGAGGTCATGATGGCTGAGGTGGTCGAGGTGGTGAACTAGTCCAGGCAGTGATGGTCTGGCTGGTGTTAGCCTGTTGGTTTATGTTGTCAGTGTTGGAGGTAGCTAGTTGGGAATTGAGACTGTGGTAGATGTTGATGATCTAGTTGTGGAAGAAATCTGAAAGATTGTTGCAGATGTTTCGGGAGGGATGAATGGTGTTCTCTGTGGTTGTCGGATTGGAAAAATCCTTCACTATGAAGAGTTTTTTGGTGTGGTTGTCTGCTGCGTCAGTGTGAGTGGCGAAGGCTACTTTCTTGGCTTCTTTGATGTGTTGGTGGTTGGTGTTGAGGGCTGCTGTGCATGTGGCTCTGCTGGTGGGGTTCCTATTAATGCACCATCACCTCTCAAGTTGGTAACATTTGCAGTTTGTGGTCCAAAGCTCTGTGGTCAACCAGCTAGCTCGTGTGGAGGGCGTTTAGATTTTTGCTGGTTTCACTGGGGCCACCTGTTGATGCAGTTGGAGATCCAGGAGGTGAGGTTCTGAATTGCTTGGTTGAGGTCAGCAGTAGGTACTAGGTGGGAGGAGGAGATGACCTGTGTATATTGAGTTCCGGTGACCGTGGTCCAGGAGCAGAGGGAGGAGATCTGTTGCCTAAGGGTGGTATTCTGTGCATCTGAGATGTTGAAGTGCACAATGCATGGTCGGTCCATGTGAGTTCGGTGGTGTGGTTAAACTTGATTCTGTCACTGGAGGTTGATGGTGTTGAGTTTTTGTCTGGCATTGTAAGTGGGTATGGTGACCAGTTGGATGAGGCCAATGTTATTGATGCTTTCAGGAGGGTGGTGGCATTGGTGTCACAGGGGTGATTGATGTGTAGGTAGAGATAGCAGAATAGGATATAGTATTGGGAGTCTATGGCTAGGGGGTGTTGAGGTTGGATATGTCATTGCAGAAGGTGGCTTGGGGTCCATGTGGTCTGTATATGAGGGTGCTTCTTGTTGTGGTCTTTGGGTCAAGTTGAAGTAGGAAGTTGAGGTTTTCCACAAGCAGCGTGGGATGGTCGTTAATGATTGAGCATCTGATGGTGTCATTGAAAATTATGGCACGTTGCCCTCCTTGTTTGTTGGTGTGGTCGCAGTGTGTCATCTTGCAGCCATTGGTGGTGGCCTTGGCAATATCGGGTTTCTAGAGATATTGAGCCACATTTAGGTGATGAAGGGGATGTCCGTGGAGTGGCTGATGATGGTGTACCAGACTTCTATGGCATGTTTGCAGAGGGATCAGGGGCAAGGAGTGACACAGCAGCAAGGAGCTATGCAGGGGCAAGGAGCAATGTACAGGCAAGGTATGACACTGGGGCAAGGAGCAACGCATGGCCAAGGAGCTACGCAGGGGTAAGGAGCAACGTAGGAGCAAAGGAGGTGCAGGGCAAGGAGCGACGCATTGGCAATGTGGTGACATGGATGCATGGGAGGTGCAGCGGAAGGAGAGGCATGTGTAACTGAGGATGAAATGATAGAGGGGTAGAAAAGCCCTGCCTCCTCCGGGCTTCAATGGGCATGAACATGCTGCAGGACCTCGCTGGCAGCTTTAAGCTGCAGGGAAGTCAGAAGGTGGGAGCAGAGAGTGCTGGCCCCTCACCCAGTGGCAAAGGCTCCTGGGGTTGTGGTCAGGGGCTGTAGGAGGCTGGTGGCGGCAGTGTCCAGTGGGATCTGGGAGGTGGGAGAGCTCAGGGAGGAAGAGGGCTGCGGGAGAGCTTCTCTGCGTGGCAGAAATTCAAACTTTGTGTGCAGGTAAGGTCCTCACTGAATAGGTACTTTTGGCACACCTTCACCGAGTCAAGATTTCTCTGGTCAATCTTAGTCATTTTTTTACAGCTCAGAATGCTTCAGCAACACAAGGCTTCAGGCTATAGCTTAAGAGGACTCCATGAGACTATATATCTTCTCCGTGAGGTCTAGTTGAATTTGATTGCTGCTTTGGAGAAGCTCTGAATGAGAGAAACAGGAATCTTCAATCCAGTGGCAGCACACCATGGTCAGACCAGCTTGGCCATTTTGTCCCTGTCCTCTGGAGGCCTTGAAGATGAAATAAGATTCCATGTCCCAGGTTTTCAGGGGTCATAGGAGAAGTCCAGCCAAACACAGCAAAGGGTTCCAGGACATCAGGAACAACACTTGATGAGCAAGAATCACTCCAGTGGAGGCCAACAGCAGAGTCCAGGACAGGTCCAGTTGGAATTGGTAAGCTAAGAACTTGCTTCAAAAGCATCTTGTAGCTTGTTATATCCCTGTAGAATGAACAGGGCAGACTTATAACTATGTTTTTTCCATGGATACCTGGATACAAGAGTGACAAGTTTCAGTCCTTCAGGTTTACTCTAAGGTCATAGGTGTCAAGTTTAATATGTTGTGCTTCTTCCTCAGGTCCAGAAAGTGTTCTGAAGAGAGTGCAAGGGAATGCCACACTCATTGCTGACTCTTGCATGTTGTTGGCGGGGGGCTCCTGGCCCCTCTAAAACCAATGAGATAAAACTTCTAAGTAGTAAGCCTGCTCATGTTTGCACTTTTCACTTTTTGAGCAGTCCCTTTCTCCTCTATTGTAAACAATCCCACAGTGCCCATGTCTGCCTAAATTGAAGATGGTGAAATATTTCTCCTCTGGTCAACGCCTGTGTCCCGCCCAGATGGGGTGTAGGATAATGAGAAGCCCTCCTCTGTGGTTCTAGGGGATCACTCCTCTCACACTCACTGACTGTGATAGCAAAAGAAGGTTCCAGTGACACCTTACTGTGAGAGTGAAGCCCCCTTTGAAGTATATTAGTTTCCTGGGCACAGCCCAAATGGGTATCCTATCAGAGGAAACAAAACACCTCCCCACATCCTGACATTTGTCTCTGCTCTGGAACAAGTTTTCACACCTCATTAAGGGTCATTCACTCATGGGGCTCCAGCTGGGGGTTAATGTAAATTAACCTCCATAGGCTTCATGCAGGGGAAATGTCACTTTCTAAAAGTAACATTTCCTTATTACTCAGAAATCTGACTTCACAATTAAATTAGCCATTTAATAAATATTTTCAAACATTTGTTGAATCATATTTCCTGCTGGTTCCTACTCTGAGATAGCAAAATACATATTTAATATTGCTTCCCACCGTTTCTCTAAGGACCAGGCCACCATCCTAAAGTTAAATAGTTTTTGAGTGCTAGTTAGTTTGGGTGCTAGTTATTGTGAAGGCATATTAACATTATTTTTTCTACTTTCAAATAGCATGCACTCTGCCTCGTATGCTACATGAAGACAATTGGTGACTTATTACTATTTAAATGGAAGTAGCAGGCCTGCCAAAAGGGGTTATTTTGTCAGGTTAAATTGCAACTTTGACACTGCTCTAGCCATGCCTGAATGGAAGGCCTGAAGCCATGTTTGCACTGTCACAGCAGTGGATGGCAGAATAGGTGCTGCAATCCACTAGTGGCATTTAGCTTCCAGGATGCACCATATACTAGGGAAACATAAGCAAGATAAATATTCCAATTAGCAGTATGCTAATTTACTCATGTAAAAAGGAAATTACAGGCACTTCACTAGCTAGCAGAGGTAAAGTACACTGAGCTCTGTGGCCAGAAAAAACAGATATGACAAGAATCTTGGGGTACATGAAGGAACAGCCAACATTTCCTACAGACAGAAACTGACAAACTGGCACGTATATCCACAGTGCTTACTAGCACTGAACATGTATAAATACAAATCCAAGTGAAGGTAGGCTTGAGAATGTCCAGGTCTTGCTAATCAAGGCCTTACATTGTAAGGTTGGGTTTGAGCAGTTTTCTGTTTCATATTAAAAATAGGTAGGTCTGGCTTAAAGATGACTGGTCCTTACCAGACGATGCCTTTTATTATATCTTTAGGTCTGGCATGGTTTTGTTTTTCTCACTAGAAGACACTTTCTTACACAGATATTTTATAATGTTACAAGCCAATGAGCAGTCATCCTAGCCCCTTTTTCACACTGGATGTCTACTGCAGTACATCATTTAGGCCAGAGGTTCACAAACTGTAGTCCAGGGACTCCTGGGGGTTCATGAAGCCTTCTCAGGGTGTCCGTGACGCTTAGAAAATCAACTAATGTTAACAAATGAATAAAGTGTATATGACTAAAAGTGGCTAAATGCACAATTGAAAATTGTAAACCGTACTGTAAATATCAAGGAACTTGAACTTGGAAGCTGAAAATGAAATTAGTATCTTCAGACTGATTCGTGGGAGCAGTACATGTACATCAAACAGAATATAGTATGGATGATGAGTAGCTTCAAATGAATTTAGAAAAATTCAAACCTTCTTATTTAACATTTTTATTTTTTTATTTTATTAGTTTTCATTTGTGCGTATTTGTTTGCTAGAATGGCTGTTTCTTTATTTTTTTTGTTTCATTTTGAGGTTCAAATCACCAACAGTGTAAAGGCCTGGGTCCCTGGCCTCCAGTAATGACTCAGTGTGGGGCCCCAGAATCCAATAATGACTTAGTGGGGGTCCCCGGTTTCCAGCAATGATAAAGTGGGGGTCCACAGATGTCAAAATTTTGTGAGCCAAAGATAGTCTTTGATGAAGGGCTTTGATGAAGGGCTTGTGCTAACAATTATTAGCCTGTTTTTCATTATGAAGAGCTTGCCTTAAGACTTGTAGACCTGATGTTTTGCTATATTATGTATCCCTCATCTTTGACACCACGAAAAATCAATATTAAGCTTGTAGGCTTGAACTGTAAATAATGAAAAGTATTTAACAAATCTAATTGAAAAGAATTGTGTAAATATTTGCATTTTTTGAGTGACATGTAGCTGTTCATGCATGATAATATTTTTCTTTTTTAAAGGAAAACAACAGTAAATCGGTGAACAAGGATTCAACTGCCCTGCCTCACTATCCTTAAAGCAATTGTACTCATCCAGAAACACGAAGGAAACCAAGAAAGGGGCCAGTTATGGTTAGCTGTGTAAAGCACAACTAACACTGCCAGTTATATGTTCATGGCCTCATGAAATGCATAATATGAATTAGTAGGACTTAACAAAAAAGTTAAATTAAATAATAACACATATCCAAAAACAATCCATTATGTTTTATTCATAGTGATGTCACCAATAGTGTCAGTGTTACGGTACAATGTAATTGCATCACTGACGTCATTGATGTTACTGTCGTGTCATCTATCACATCACAGTTGATGTCATGATTATTCTATTTGATATGCAAGTTATGGGTTGCTTGACAGGAGAACAAGATATTATTTACTCTGATAACCATAACTGGCCAAAGTTGTCTATTGTATTTTGTAACCAGAACTTTATTGTAACCATGTTTTTTCAGTTAAGTGTTCCAAAGGGGATGATATACTACATCCACATCTAGTGCAACCAAACACTTGTGGCACACAGACTTTGGTCTTCCACAAGAAGGGTTTCCCTCAGGCCCTGGGTTTTAGACAATATCTGCATCAAACCAACTGGACTTCCAAATTCCACTTTCATGGTCCCTGACATGCAAATAAGAAGTTAGCCTGAGGATCTAGCACTTTTAGGCTATGTGCAGCTTAACTTTATTTGTAGTGGAGACCGGCTATCTCATGTGTCAATGCAAAGACTGCTTGCATTCAGTGGGTAGAAAATCACTGCAGCATACACACTTGTTCTGTGCCCTGCTGTTAATATTGGAGTAATCGATGTTGATAAACACAGCTATACATTCATTTACAAGAACTAAGTCGCATCACCATTATTAGGTTCCCCCATTGTGACCGTTTCAACAAACCTGACAACTAGATACATGTTCATGCAGGGTCTGAGACCTAGGCCTGAAGTTACTGACTGACAGGTCACAGGTGGGGTGACGCTTGGCTGGCAGACAAACACGCATACAGGAAACTTAAATCAAATCCCACAGATCGGCGCAATGACGCCACAATGGCCCCATGAGATTGGACCCAATAAAACACACATGGTCAGAGCCCAGAGGGTGTGAATGTTCCTTCAGGAGGATATTCTTTTTAAAAATGAATCTTGAACTGCAAGTGAAGAGCTTAGCTGGAGTCTCAATAATATTTTTCACACTGTGTGCTGAGCAGCGTGCGTAATATGCTAAAGTTACAAAGTGTGTAAGTGAAAGTAGTCAGCACCATTAGATAGCAACTGATTTCCAACTGATGAGTGGAATATCTCAGCTCCCCACCCCAGCCCGATCAAAGCAGGGATGTACTACTGAAATGAGGACAATGTACCCTTTTAAACAGTACCTTCTAAATTGATCTTTGCTTGGGATAAACACAGGATGGTCAACCAAGTATCCATCCACTAAACACCAGGGAGGGAGGGAGCGAAGCCCCAGGCATGTATAAGTGCTCTCTCATTTCTCCCCTTGAGGAGGGCAAATGAGGGGTTTACCCACTAGATCCATGGAATGTTGTATTTTAAGGAGTGGAATCTGTGCATCCTGTCATCAGACCATGCCCCCTTACTCTAAAGATGAAAACATCTTCTTACCATCAGGTAGGACAGTTTAGAGAATTTACTCCAAAATCTATGGTGGAATGGAGTGAGGTGTCTCACCCTGTCACTGGGCAATGTCTGCAGCCCTTAACTACTTTAACAGTGTTTCTACTCACCTGGGGGCACATTTGTGGGTTTATATGCAATCTGACAATCCCGGAGAAGGAATGGGTGGAAAGCACACTACAACACAGATGTAATTTTCTTTAAAAAAATGGGTCTTTAAATTGGGCTAACCCCACCCTTCAAGGCTCCAACAGTCTTTCTTTACCCCGGGTCCCATAATTGAGATTTTCCCCCATTCTACTCTGCTTGAGACTGTGGGGGCAGAGAGACCTTAGAAATCAAGGAATTATTTAAATACAACTGCGGGGGAGAGCCTTCTTTGGCATCAGGCTGTGCCTTCACAATCAAAACTTCAGCAGTGTTTCTGGCCTCCTAATTGCCCTCCCTAAAGGGCACAAAGCATACTTAAACACTCAGGAATAGTTTATAGATCAAATGGATGGATTAAGTGCGCCTTCCATTGGTCATGACCACAAACCCAGAAGGCCCTAACAGTCTTTTTGCCCACCCTTGGAGGCAGAAAGTCCTGCTGACACTAATAAATATATACATATAATATAAAGGTCTGAGGTTATCTTTATTAGCTTTAGACTGTGGTCCCTGCCCTAAAGTCCTCAACAGTCCTTCCATTGGACATTTTGGGTAAGAAAACATAGTGGGATCTGTGTAGGTCACACCACCCTGAAATGCCCTTTGTTGGGCTGTTTAGTTTTGAGAAATGTTTGTGGTTAGTTGAATTCCCTAAATTCCCTGAATGATGAGTAAGCCTGACCCAAATACCATGTTACCCACATCCCACAATTGTTCAACTGGCCAGACAAAATCTTGATGGATCCATATTTTGTGTTGTATCCTTTCCTTTTCATAGTTAATGTGCAAGAAATGTAAAAAAGCTGGATGGCAGGTGTTAGACCTGGCATCCTTGGTGTGGTCTCCCCTGTCTTTTTGCTTCTGTGCTGGACTTTGTTTTTGCTGGCTTTGGTACTCTGGGCACTTTACCACTGCTGACCAGTGCTAAAGTGCAAGTTCTCCTTGTGCAAATTGTATGTGTAATTGGCTTGCATATTTGATTTACTAATAAATCCCTCGTAAAGTACACTTGAGGAGCTCAGGGTCTGTAAATCAAATGCTACCAGTGGGCCTGCAGCACTGATTGTACCACTCATGTGAGTAGAACTGTAAACATGGGTCAGACCTGCCATTGCAGTGTCTGTATGTGCAGTTTTAAACTGCTAATTCGGCCTAGGAAGTGTACTCATTTGCCAGGCCCAAACCTTCCATTTTTATACATGTAAGGCACCCCTAAGTTAGGCCCTAGGTAGCCCCATGGACAGGGTGCAGTGTAAGGTAGGACATGTACTGATGTGTTTTACATGTTCAGGCAGTGAAATACTGCCAAATTCAGTTTGCACTGTTGCAAGGCCTATGTCTCTCATAGGTTAACATGGGGGATGTCTTTAAATAGCTTTTCTCTTTGGGAGCAGATAGAGATATGGAGTCTGTGGTCTCTGAGCTCACAATTTAAAAATGGTAAAGTTATTTTATAGATTGTGAGTTTACAAATGCCACTTTTAGAAAGTGGGCATGTTATTGCTCAAACCATTCTGTGACTCTGCCTGCTTGTGTATTTCCTGTCTGGGTCAGACTGACAGTTGGGCTATTTTTTAATCTCCACTAGACACTGACACAAAGGTAGCTGGGGTGCAGTCTGCATATCTTGATGGGTCATCTGAGCTAGAGTGGAAGGATGAACTGACACTTATACCTGAAAGGGATGTTTCTGGCCTCACACAATGCAGTCTCCAACCCCCTGGTGTGTGTCTTGAGCCAGGCCTGGGCAGGGCAGAATCATGTGATCTACAGAGACTTTCCTTTAAAGTTTGCAAACTTCAAAGGCAGCCAGGGGTATAAGTAGTGGACACAAGATGCCAGATTTTTAGATTCCTTCTAGAACCAACTGGAAACTCTGTCAAGGAAAAGACCTGAAGAGGTGGAGGAGGAGTTCTGCCACTTTGCCTGTGACTGTGCTTTGCTGAGTTGGCCTGCAGTTGCTGCTTCTGCCCGAAAGAAGACAAAGACTGGACGTTTTGATATGTTCCTACTTGTGAAGTGTCTCCAAGGGCTTGGACTGAGCTTGCCTCCTGTTTTGAAGTCTCAGGCCATTAAAAACTTCCTCTGCAAGTACCTCTGTTGAGACTCCTACAATGCCAAGTGGTACCCACCGCAGTCCCCGGGCCCTTGAAAGGTGAAGCTCACTCACAGGGACCATGCGGGGAAAAATCTGATGCACCACCTGCAAGGCAGCTGTAAAAACAGTGCACCACCTACATCACAGCTGAGAAATCAATGCACCAACGGCATCACGTCTGGGAAATTGTTGCATCATCTGCATCGTGGCTGGAGAAAAAAAGCAACACCTGCTTGTGGTTGCTGAAATCGATGCAAGCCCCACGCAGCAATGTTCCTCATTACAGTATGGCCGGATTTCGTACGTATTTTTTCTGGGTGACAAAATTGACGTGAACCTGCCCAAACCTACAGTGCCCATCCGGAAATCAATGCATCGCTCTTTTGCGGAAGAGAAAAACCACGCATCACCTACCCAACAGGAGAAGAAACAATGCACGGCCTCACTTGCGAGTAAGGTATCACTGCATCACTGACTTTTCTAACACACGCTTGCCCATGCGGCTTTATTTTTTATGCAAACCAGGTACTTTGTGTAACCTCAATGCAACCATTGTTTTCTATTGAGTTGGACTATTTTTAATTCAAAAATTCATATTCTTACTTGTGTATGTTTAATTTTTGTCATTTTCATTTTGTTTTACTCAGTTTAATATTGGATTTTTTATTAAACTGGTGTGGTTTCCATTTTGTAGTGTTTTCACTGTATTACTGTGTGTGTTGGTACAAATACTTTACACATTTCCTTTGGGATAAGCCTGCCTGCCGGTGCCAAGGTACCAAGGGGGTGAGCAGGGTTTAACTTAAGTGTGTATCTCCATTGCTCTGACTAGAGTGAGGGTCCCTGCTTGGACAGAGTACACATTGACCAAAAAGAGACCCCAGCTCTAACATTGATGATCAATGGTGAGGATAGAACTTGTATTTACACTTGACATACATTGATGAAGTGTACACTACAGTTTTCAGTGCAGAACATTACATGACCATACACTACTTGTTTTTGTTTTTTCTCTTGTTGGATTCTTTTTCTGCTCCCTTTTTCTGTTTTTTTCCAGGGAACTTTCTGACTTTTTTGAACTCTTGCATTTATATTGAACCTCACAAGCATGTCTCAGTGTAGGGGGGATGTACCATCTGTAGCTACAAAAGCTGTGTTTGAATTGGAGAACCTGAAGGATTGCACAGTGGCTGAACTTAAGCAATTTTGTAAGGATCTTGTCTGCTCAATCAAAAGCTCCGCTAGGAAGGAGGAGCTGCAAAGGCATTGAACCCTGGGTGGCAGCCAAGGAGGCTGGGGGAGCACACAGAAGAGAGGGATGATGGTGAGGAGGTGCAGATTATTCATAATGTGGTGTTGGGCAACTCTGTTCTGCCTGGGAGTAGGGTCTCCAGAGTAGGCAGTAGTGTTTCTTCCAAATGTCTGGTCCCTGAGGAGTTGCATGACAGACAAGCAGAGAGGGTGCACCAGTTGGAGTTAGAAACCTAAAATGGAGATGGAAGAGAGAAAGTTGGCTAAAGAAGAGAAAAATGTGCTGTTGCCTTATGAATTACGTTTGAGGGAGCTAGACAAAAGGAGCCAGTCCAACAGAGATGGTGGACACAGTAACTCACTGCAGCCTGAAATGAGGATTCACATTCCAATGGACTTAGTGGATTACAAGAGGGAGGCTGACATATATCTCTGATTCAAGGGGTATGACTCAGCTCTCTACCTGAACATGGTCCCTGAAACACATTGGGGGGTGGGTCTGTGGAAGCACTTAGAGTTATAGGGGAGGGACACTCTGACATCCTTAGGGGATCCTCAGGGACCCACCTACTCTATCATGAAGGATGCCCTACTCACCAGATATGGTCTTACTCCTGAGCAGTGTAAGGAAAAGTATAGGTCTTATAAGAAAAAGGAATCCCAAACTTTGTTGGAGTGTGTAGACTCTTTTTACAGGTCATTGGATGGCTGGGTGAAGGGCAGTAAGGTGAAAACTTATGAGGGGCTGTATAATTAGATTTCTTGGGACCACTTGAATATTCTTTGTTTTCCAGAGCTGAGCCAGAAATTAATTTACAGCAAGCCGGCTGACCCCAGGAAGCTTACTCAGGAAGCGGACCTGTAGGAGACCACCAGGGTCCAGAGGAGGGGTGAGGCAGATTCCACCAGAGGTGGGCAGGGTCCACATCAGAAGAAGTGGGGTGTAAGGATAAACAGGGGGAAATCTCTACAGGGCCTCAACCTAGTTACCAGTGTAAACACTCCCAGCCACCAGTTCGCCACAGCTCTCTACAGGGAAACCTGCAAAGACTGGTCCCGCAAGTATTATGCATCTGATCAGGTTGGCCACATGAGGACCCCCAGTACTATAATTACAGCCTTCTGAGGTTTTCTAGGCAGCCCCAGCTGCTGCTACCTTAGTGAATCATAGTTCGTTTTAATGGGATAACAGGAGTTAGCTTAGCCTCTGGCTCGCATACTCATGCCCCCGTCACCTAGTGACTTTTAACCTACTTAGCTTGCTCTGTCTTAGCCCATTTAATTATTTATTTCTTCTAAGATGGCTGCCTTGTTTATAGATAGGCCACTTGTTATGGGTAACATTATCAGTGTCACCGAGCCAAGGCGTCAAGATCAAGCACCAAAGACAAACAAACAGTAGGTGTTGACACTTAGGGATTTTCCCTCTCTATACTTTCGAGGGATTGTTTATATTAATTGCCGTCCCAGGCATGTCTGTTATCTATTGTTTAGGAACACACCTACGTCAGGGGTCCTTGTCGATCTGTATAAATACATCACACTTTAGACAGATAATCAGAGGGATTCCGACCAGAGGACATCGCCACCATCGCTGATACCGATGCTGCAGTCATCTTGACGCTGACCCAGTCTTCCTGTCCCTGCGGAGTCTGAGATAGAGACCTCATTCCAAGGTAACGAGGGTTGGGGGCTCCTCTCATGGACATGGCCTTGGCAGATTAGGATTAACAAACCCATCTCTCCTTTAGGTAGGAGGTTAGGCCTTTCACATTAGGGTATTAGGGCATATTACATCTCATATATCTTTTCTACGTATTGCAAGATGGTGGGGGTCTTTGTAATAATGACTCTCGTCTTCACTATTCTGTTTCTTGCATTATTCATTATCCTAATCATTGCAGCCCATGCAACATATCGCAAATTGCAGTTATGTTAAATAAAAACTATTGAAACTCCACTGCATCTTTGTCATGGCGCTGTGTTTGTATGAGGCATGATATATCTGTGAGAAAGGGGTAATCTCCGTTTAACCACGACACTCCCTGAGATGTCTTATCCTCGAGTCCATGCGTTATGGCTGCCATAAATCACCTTTTACTATTGTGTTTCTGGTGAGGTGCTGCTAGTGAGCCGGTAAGGTTGGGATAACAGTTGCGACTTGTTGTAGGAAAAGCGTAGTCGCCTACAAAAAAAGTACTGTCATCCTTAAACCAGCAGTCTTGCTCAGAGCAAGAGTCCAAACTACGACATGGCGCCCCACAACAATGGTGTTTAGGCACTAATTTACGGATACCCCGACTGTCACTGTCTCACAGACAACAGGTACCCTAAGCACCATTATACGGAGACGACCGTGGTCTTTGGGAGAATGCTCCTCAGCTGAAAAGGTAACACCTGATTAAGCTGTAGGTTGTTCGAGCTCAAACTCATAAAAGGACTTTACTACCCATTTTTGGTGTTCCGTTTTTCTAAACAAATATGGCTGATGCCATTGACATTCCTGAAAATGCTAGACAAGCACTAACACAACATTTATTAACGCATGGCCTTACAGATGAGGGAGGGGATGTTACTCTGATAATAGAAGCTAATGAAGCATACAAACAGAAACATTTTACTGTTGGGTCATCTTTCCTGAGGTTGACCAAAGAACAAACACATTCCACACATATGAAGTTGCAAACGTACCTTTACAGTACCAAGCATACCAGTATCATGAAATATCGCTCACATACCAGGAGCATCAGAACTGGTTCGAAGGCGCCCTACCACATGTACTACGAAGAGTCAGGTTAGGTCCCTTAGGTATTGATGGACCTACATGGCCTATGTTTGCCACATACACACCTCACCCAGGCATACAGAATATGCCAATAGCAGATCTACAAGTTTTATATAATGAATTAGTGGCATTATATACGATTAGTCCAGTTCGTAATGCGAACATTGAACACAACACCAGCGCGTACAGCACCGCCAGTAGCTGGTGGTTATCAATTGGCTACTGGTATTAATCCGCAAACAGTGCATACTATTATGGGTAAAGTGCCCACGGAACGGGAAAAAATACCGTTCTGGATTGCCCAGAAAACAAATCAGCTGGAAGCTGTGTTTCCCCATACGGGACCACAGGAAAAACATAGGTTGCACACTATGTAATTGCCTTTTGGGATGGTTCCCTCAGTGGATGACTGTGCCACATGGGGTACAGTCTTCGCTGCCATATATACTACCACACATGGTACCCCGACACTTGCCAATTTACCGGAAGTGTTAAAACAAATCCAAATGAGCATGGGGTGCACCAGCCCTGGATTTGGGGATGAAATTAATGCGTAACTTTGACGCCGTATCCTCAATAATACTGAGTAATATTAAGGGGGAAGCGGTAGCACTGGCAATTCATCAGCGTCTCCAGGAAACTCTACACCAGGAACAAGAGAGACAGCTACAGAAAATCATTTCCGATACGTATACTAGTATAGGACGAGATAGTTTTGGAGTCAAACCTAAAAAATTTGAGTTACAAGGCACCGCCCACAAGGAGGGTACAAAGCAGGCACAAGAGGGCTCTAAGAAGCACTGGGACAAACAAAAAGATTTCAAAGAAAGAAGAAATAAGAGAGCTGATTCTCCACACCCGGAGAGCTCCGAAGGAGATATAATCTCAGAAATAGGGAGAACATTAAAACTCCAGACAGATATACTGATTCACGTCCCTCTTGTTCCTTTCAGGACGCACCGGATACACGTAGCGAGAGAGGGGGCCATCAAGATCGACATCCGGAATACATGAAAGAGATGAAAGACTCACAACAGTCTTCCATTAAAAAAGAAGAAAAGACTCCTCAGCAAAAGCCACAGTTTAAAAAGAAGAAGGTGGCAGCACTGACAGTTAAAAATGCCAGTAAAATTTAGAACATTGTTGAGGAACAAGACGTGGGCAGTGACTCTGTTAGACAGCGCGGCAGAATTCACAATATGTCGCCAGAGTCTGAAAGATCATCTGGATGTGACAGCAACTAGCGATTACATTGTGGTTGAAACAGCGGATGGCCACGTTCTCCCCCCGATATGGTTTATGATTAAAAAATTCAGATAGAGGGAGACGTGGAGCAGACTATTAGTGTGATATTTTGGGATGAACTTACTAGTGATATCCTATTGGCCGAAAGAGACTGGCCACCTGAACACGTCCGCAAGCTCCCGCATAGGGAAGATGTCATTTTGCCTTCTTTCTCCGATCTTGTTCCGGAAGCAGCAAAAGAAGCCTATGCTGCTGAATGGGCTTTAGCGCAGGCACTATATCGCAATCATGTAGGTTGGGACAAGGAGTCTCCTTGTCATATTATTCCCGTTAGGTCTACACCCCAACATCAGCCACAATACCCTGTCAAACATGAAGCGAAAGCTCCGGTGAAGGAGATCCTCACCCAACTTGAGTACCAGGGAGTAATTGAGCCCTGTACATCTGCAATGAATAATCCGTTATTCCCCGTTGCAAAGCCAGGCCATTCATATAGAATAGTTGTTGATTATAGACACTTAAATAGTCATACACGCATGTATGCTATACAAAATTCACACAGCATGGCACTGATAAACAATATAGTGCGTAAAAAATATAAAACAACATTAGACATTTCTAATGGGTTCTTCTGCCAGAATTTAGCACATGAAAGTCGGGACCTGAGGTGCATTCTCATTTTGCTCTCATAAACGCTTTTGTCGTTTACCTCAAGGCTATAAAAATAGCCCAGGACTATTTTCAGCCCGTGTAACATCAATATTACATGATATTTATTCTGAGGCATTGTCCTACGTGAATGACATATATCTCACAGACGATGTCCTCGACATTCATCTTGCGAGAGTCGATCGGATCATTTTGGGATTTGCAGACCTCTGTTATAAATTCAATTTTAAGAAAAGGAAGATAGCCTTTCTTAGCGTATTATTCGAGGGGAAGAGCCTGGCCCTGCACTTTCTAGAGAAGTGTGCTCAACTACAGCCTCCAAACACACTTAAGAAATTGCAGTCATTACTGGGTTTCTTCAATTTTGGCAGAACATACATTCCAGATTATGCAGAACGCATCAAGCCACTTTATGACTTAGTTCAGCCCAATTTTTCTAGCAGACACTGGACAATTGAACACACGCACATCCTTAGGGACATGTAACATGACATGCTAGAAGCTAGACACTTACACACACGTGACAATAAAACAAATTTGGTCATCAGAATAATTGCTGGTGCCATTGGATTTATTTATGTCACCTTTAATGAGGATGAAAAGGTATCCATAGCATATAAATCACATTTATACTCAAATGCTGAACAACGTTTTGCACCTACAGAAAAGATTCTGATGGCAGTTCAGATGGCCGTTATAAAAGAGAGGCCACTTGCCCAGGGGAAACGTATTATTGTTGTCTCCCCGGTGCCGGCCTTAGAGGATGCCACCAAAGCAAGCGTTCCTAATGCTAAAGCATTACATCTGTGTTGGATTCAATGGGCAACGTCTCTGACCGCCACTGATGTCGATTATATATTCGATCCAAAACTTCAGACACAGGAATTCCTCCAGTATGAACATGAGTACCCCGCTCCTCTAAATATCTTGCCACTAGACAGCTACCATACTGTCATGTACACTGATGGTTCGGCGCAACCGGCTGTGGGTACTAAACATCAATACTTGGCAGCTTGCGCAGCCGTGAGCGGAGTGATGGAAGATGGAGTTTTCCACCCTCACAATACCTACATGCAAACCTTATGGGGACTGCACAGCCCAGTTGGCTGAACTTAAAGCTCTTATTCTAGCGCTCGAACATACTGAGACAGGATGCCAGACTTTGATAGTCTGTGACTCATATTACTGCATCCAGTCATACAACAAATATCTCAATCATTGGAAACTGAACGGGTTTAGCGATTCTAAAGGGAACACCATTAAGCACAAGACATTGTGGGGGAGGTTGGCTGATCTTAAGGATAAGCTACCGTGTGTCCATGTAGTCCATACATTGGGACACCAACGTATAGGAGTACACGTTACCGGTAATACACTGGCTGATGAAGCGGCCAAAACAGCAGTGGCTACGGCTTCTGTGGCTGCAGTGACTCGTTCACAAATGAGAATGGATAATGAAATATTGATTGCTGTTAAAGCTTCGGCTGCAGGCAAGCCCCTTCCGAAAGGATACCCTAGAAACTATACTTACCATATCAGTGCACAGAATGTTGCTTAGACAACGATTCCTGGGGTTGGAGATCGAGTGATCCCCAATGAAGACCAGAGATTAGATCTAATCAAAGCAGCGCATGAGGGTGTCGCTTCTGCACATGCCGGTGTACAGGCCACGGCAACACTCCTACAGCAACGCTTCTGGTGGCCTGGTCTATGCAGATGAACAAAGCAATATGTCCTTTGCTGTGACATTTGCCAGCAGATCAAGGGCTCTCATATCAAACGACCACCGCAGACATCCCTCTTAGTGTCCAACAAGCCACTACAGTGTGTGTACCTAGACCATTGTGGTCCCTTACAGCCTGATGGTGCATACAAATGCATTTTAGTAGCTGTAGATTCCTGTTCTAGATTCCTGTGGGTTTGGTCACAGCGGTCGGGTGACGCCCGGACTGTTATAAAAGATTTGCTGATCTTGATCGGTACATATGCGGTTGCAACATTCCATTCGGACCAGGGCCCTACATTTGCCTCTAAAGCATTCAGGGGGACCATGGGGACGATGGTTGTTGAACTCCATTACTCCTCACCATACAATCCCGAGGGAAATTCGGTTGTGGAGAGGCGGAATCGTGATCTAAAGCAGTCCTTAACAGCTCGAGTATTAGGTTCAGGCCGCAGTTGGTTACACCACCTCTATGGGGTCCAGAGAGCACTGAATAATCTGCCAAGACGGTCTTTGGGGGGATGCCCTCCATATGAGTCTCTCTTTGGGATACCTTTGTATGTCCCAGATCTTGATGCCTCTGGTATGGTGGCAGCAGAAACACCGTTTGACATAAAAGAACGTCTCACTGTTTTACAGGAGCTTCAACAATTTTGTGATGATAAATCATCTGCAAGCGCTGCCACCTTAGGAATAAGGGATTTGGCGAAAACTTCAACTGGCTGGATTCCTAAAGTTGGAGATCTTGTTTGTGAGAAGATCACTGTGAAGAAGGAGTTTGGTCCATCATACAGAGCCCCTGTACCAGTCTTGGGAATACAAGGCACCAGGACTGTCATCTTACCACCACTGTCTGGTTCTAAGACAAACAGGTTCATCTCCATTGATGACATCAAACTACACCATGTGGCCGAACCTTCACAGTAGACCAGGAGGTCCCTTGGGTGGTTCCCGAACCCCTATCACTACCCAACAGGACATCCATCTACATAGTAGGATGAACATTACTACTACAGACTATGCAACAATGTCAACTGCTGTTCCAGACACCTCCTCGACCATGGGGAGGGCGGAAAATGAACTCTTGTTGGATCCAGTCACATCTTCAGTGACCACCCGGCACAGAAAATATTCAAATACCATACGTGTTCAAAATTTCAATGACTGATGTAATTACACCTGATGTTGTCTCTGATGATTGGGATGTCCAAACAGTTGATTCCATGCTAACTAAAATGAAGGACCATATTACGCTTTTGAAAGTGATGATGTAAATGATTATACAATGAATTATGCGGAACTGTTCTGTTATAACAATTGGGACATCACTACCTACACTGTGTCACTAGATACAGGCCAGTATTGAACTACACACAGTGGGAACACTGTTCTACACCACTGGTGGGGAGTCCAAAGTATTATATTGATAAATTTACATACTTTTCAGGGCATGATTCAAGAAAAGTAGAGTTGTATTATTTTAAAATACCTCTGGCACAAATTAGGAAAATTTTGCTAACTGATACAAAACTGATTTATTCAGATCCCTTTGTTTCCCGGCTCGCAATTGAGGGTTACGAATACTGGAAGAGCACTATTGACTTGAAAAGTGTATGGGGAACACAAGATTGGCAAATACAGGGTAGGGAGGCTTTATTTCGATGCAAATTATTTTCTTAAATGACACAATTCAGCAGACATCCTGTCTGGGGTTAGCAAAAATTAAGTATCTGAACACACCCAGTATCCCTACTCCGGCAAGGTTTAATGATTGGCAACACTTCCTTAATATCACAGAGGAAAGGCCAGATGCAATGGTGAAGGCT
The DNA here is from genome assembly GCF_031143425.1 of Pleurodeles waltl. NCBI lineage: Eukaryota > Metazoa > Chordata > Amphibia > Caudata > Salamandridae > Pleurodeles > Pleurodeles waltl. The sequence goes on from NC_090437.1 coordinate 1,066,772,200, forward strand.
GGTACCTATAATTCTTCACTTTCCAGTCCCGGTGGGTGGTTAATATGGCCCACTGACACTAATGAGTGTCAAGTGCGTTTTTTGAACTCTTCCGGGGGTTTTTCAATTAACAGGCCAGACCCTCGCTTTATATGGGGTCAACATACAGATATTGTTACAACATACAGGCCCTCATTACAACTTTGGCGGGCGGCGGAGGCCGCCCGTCAAAGTTGCGCGTCGTGAATACCGCACCGCGGTCGGAAGACCGCGGCGGGTATTCAGAGTTTTCCCCTGGGCTGGCGGGCGGCCGCCGAAATGCCGCCCGCCAGCCCAGGGGAAAACGACCTTCCCACCATGAAGCCGGCTCGTAATCGAGCTGGCGGAGTGGGAAGGTGTGACGGGTGCTACTGCACCCGTCGCGTATTTCAGACAGTGCAGACAGTGAAATACATTTTGGGGCCCTCTTACGGGGGCCCCTGCAGTGCCCATGCCGTTGGCCCCGCGACTCCCCCTCCCGCCATCCGGTTCCCAGGGAGGGGCTTGGAGGATTCCTTGGGGGCAGCGGGAAACCGGCGGGAGACCGCCGGTTTCCCTTCTCTGACCGCGGCTAAGCCGCCGCGGTCAGAATGCCCTGCGGGGCACCGCCGGCCTGTCAGCGGTGCTCCCGCGTGCCGCGGCCCTGGCGGTTCTATACCGCCAGGGTCGTAATGAGGGCCACAGTGTGGGTAAGCTGTGCCAGAAATGGGTACAAACAAACACGTTAGCCGCAGTTAAGAAACACTTGAACACTCTTTCTGAAAATATAGACTTGCAGGATTTTCTGCTGGGTCCTAGGAAACAGCGCTCACAAAGGGTTTTATATGCTATGTACAATGAAATTTGGAAACTTTCCCAGATTGAGGCTGTTGCATGTTTAAGGCAATTGGATAAAGAAAATTTAGAAAAAACATTAGCTGTTGTCGACAACGGCATGAATACACTGTCCAACAGAATTTATTCACTATCAAATATAGGGCCATATTTATACTTTTTGATGCAAAACTGCGCTAACGCAGTTTTGCGCCAAAAAAATTAGCGCCGGCTAACGCCATTCTGAAGCGCCATGCGGGCGCCGTATTTATTGAATGGCGTTAGCCGGCGTTAGTCGACCGGCGCTGCCTGGTGTGCGTGAAAAAAAACCACGTACACCAGGCAGCGCCGGCGTAGGGAAAAATGGCGTTTGGGTGTCCAAAAATGGGGCAAGTCAGGCTGAGGCAAAAAAATCATCTTAACCCGATTTGCGCCATTTTTTTTGGGCGCCCAGACGCCATTAACATGACTCCTGTCTTAGCAAAGACAGGAGTCATGCCCCCTTGCCCAATGGCCATGCCCAGGGGACTTCTGTCCCCTGGGCATGGTCATTGGGCATAGTGGCATGTAGGGGGGCACAAATCAGGCCCCCCTATGCCACAAAAATCTTTTTAGAAAAAAACTTACCACAACTTACCTTTTCTTCCCTGGGATGGGTCCCTCCAGCCTTGGGTGTCCTCCTGGGGTGGGCAAGGGTGGCAGGGGGTGTCCCTGGGGGCTTGGGAGGGCACCTCTGGGCTCATTCTGAGCCCACAGGTCCCTTAACGCCTGCCCTGACCCAGGCGCTAAAATCCGGCGCAAATGCGGGTTTTTTAGTCCCGCCCACTCCCGGGCGTCATTTTTGCCCGGGAGTATAACTCCGACGCAATAGCATCGGAGTCATTTTTTAAGACGGGAACGCCTACCTTGCATATCATTAACGCAAGGAAGGTGTTCACGCAAAAAAATGGCGCTAACTCCATGAACTTTGACGCTAGACGCGTCTAACGCCAAAGTATAAATATGGAGTTAGTTTTGCGTTGAATTTGCGTCGAAAAAAACGACGCAAATTCGGCGCAAACGGAGTATAAATATGCCCCATAGTATTGTATGCTATTGATATCACTCAGACACACTTGTCCCGGTTATATCATGGGCAAACACAGCTACGTTCCATCATGCAGCTAGGTTGGACATTACACACACAGAAAAGTGGGCGCATTCCATGGAAGTATATTAATGGGAGTGAATTGTTCACTGCCTTTAATTTTTCCAAGCAACAAGTGACAATGGCTAAAAGGGAGGCTAGTTTCACCCTGCTTCAAGTAGAGAAGTTAGATAAGTTGCCCTTCACGGTAGTAGAGAGTCCTTCAACTATTTGGCTCTTACATGGCTTCATTAATTTACTGATTTCGACCTTTCATTTCTCGAGCTGCCTGAAACATCTTTCAGTGGGAAGATATGAGCAACTAGGAGATAGCTTTATTAAGGAAGAGTGGGAGTTGCCCTTTGACTATAGATGTCTGAACGGCGAAAAGGAGGTCTTTCTTAGCGGAAGCGAATGTGAGACTGTTGTTCGGCATTGTATGATATGCAAGCAGGTGTCTCTTCACGGTCTTTGTAATGCAGGGGTCGCAAATTTGGCCTGTTTTCTGAAGGGTACTCCCGTCCCCTTGATTCGCCCAGTATTTCATGTACTTTCCAATGGAAGTTATGTGGTACTGAACGATCAAAGTTGTTGTGGCATGCGACCAGGCATTGCCTACGCAATCTCGGTCTCGAAGGTCATTACGTGTTGTGGACATGTTTTGTTTCCCCCCACACAAGTGACAAAAGTATCTGACATGTGGCCCCACATAGATACTATTAATGTGAACTATGACAAGCTGAATAGGCTAAAGGCGCTATTGTTTCAAAAACAGGTCACCTTGACATCCGCAAAGGAGACGTACGCTCTCCAGATTGCGAGATCATCAGCCGAGATACAATCCCTTTTAAATACCAACTTCCCCAAACACTTTGGAGAACTGGTATCCAGAATATTCAATGTTTTGTGCACCACTGGGATTGTTCATTTCTTTAAGGCTGCCGGGTCTGGTTTCGTGTCCATCTTCCAGACTGTCTTCTGAGTCATCCCATCAGCCATCCATTCTCTCTTTTCAAGTGTGTTTGGTGGCTTTCCGATTATTTTGGCTTTGATTGGCGGACTCCTACTGCTATTTCTTCTGATTCGCAGTGGTTGTTTCTTTCCAGCAACACAGAGCAATGGAGCCGCTCCCACCAACTCCACTGTGCCGTGAGCGCATGGTTCGGATCATCAGTGCACCTTTGCTAGTGGAACTGGAGCATGAGTGGTCAATGTCATTTCGGCCCCTTCTCTGGTGCGTACAACCAGTCTTCCGCTGCATATGCTGTCTCTTTGAACATCTGCCTATGGTCTGTCTTGCTGTTGCACCGACATCTCCTGTGGACCACGAACTGCTGTTGTCCCCGATGAGGGTTCATACACGGTCATGCCCCTTGAGACTGAGGTTGCTCCGCGAGGCCACCTATGAGCCTTCCATTGTGAGATCTATCATGGACGAGGACACTGCAACAGATAACGATACACCAGGAAATACGGCTCACTACTTGTTAGAAATTGGGTTTTTGGTTGGCAGTCAGGGTACCCTCTGTCCATGCAAGAACCCTCACTCTAGTCAGGGTAAGTTACACACAATCCAAATTATCCTCCCTCTGGTAGCTTGGCACGAGCAGTCAGGCTTAACTTAGAAGGCAATGTGTAAAGTATTTGTGCAATAAATCATACAATAACACAATATAGCACCACAAAAATACACCATACAGTGTTTAGAAAAATATGAATATTTATCTGGATATTTGTAGATCAACAGAATCAAAGATGCAATATGAATTTGTAGGAATATCAGTGAAAGGTGATAAAAAGGGGGTCATTCCAACCCTGGCGGTCATCGGTGCTTCCTTGCCCATTCTGACCGCGGCGGTAAAGCCGCGGTCAGAAAAGGGGATCCCGCGGTTTCCCGCCGGATTTCCCCTGTATGGGCTGAATCTCCATGGCGGCGCTGACCCCCTTCCCGCCACCCTGTTTCTGGCGGTTAGCAGACAGTGAAAATCGCAACGGGTGCAATTGCACCCGTCACACCCCTGCAACACCCCTTCTATGTTGCAGGGCCTTTCCCGCTGGGCCGGCGGGCGCTCCTTTGGCGGGCACCCGCCAGCCCAGCGGGAAAGCCAGAATAGCCGCCGCGGTCTTTTGACCGCAGAGCGGCCAAATGGCAGTGAGCGCATGGCGACACAAAGGGAGCTGGGGTGTAGCCTGCATATCCTGATGGGTCATCTGGGCTAGAGTAGAAAGAGGAGCTGACACGTACACCGGAAAGGGCTCTGCCTGCCCTCACAAAGTGCAGTCCAACCCCATGGTGTGTGTCTGGAGCCTCATCACCGTGAGGCTGGATTTCACACGCATTGTCACTGGATGTGAAAATCAATGTCAGCCTGCTTGGGCCCGAGGTGCCTGTCCAGAAATTGATGCATCTTTCTCTTGCAGGAGAGGAAAATGACGCATCACCTGTCTGATTGGAGAAGAAGTGACGCATACCACACAACATGGATCATTATGAAGATTCTAATTTTCCAGGTGTGTTCTAGGGACCCTGTTACTTTAAAACTGGTATTATTGCAAGATAGCTCCCTTGTGAGATACATTTAGAGCAAGATTACATTAATTATAGGATGAGAAGCAGTGCTTGCTAGTACCAGCTTCTCGACTGATAGAAGCTCTTCTACATTACCTTCTTAAATGGTGTTGTCTGTCTTTCCCCTCCTCATGCAGAGAGAAGCTTGAGCTGATGCCGTAATCGAATGGCAGAAAAAATGGGACTTTACACTCGTGCTTTTTTGCCATCCTTGATGCTCAATTTCGTTGACATCCTTGTGGTAGCTGGTTAGATAAGACTGATGAGTGGTTGAACCTGCAGGTACCTGCCAGGACCTAATAGGGATATTAATTATTCTGACAATATTTAAAGAAATCAAGAATACCATACTATTTAGTCATGTAACGCATGTTGTATTGCTAATTTGTAGTAAATATAATTCTGAAGTGCTAATAAATATATATCCACACACCAGCTCATATTTCAAATTCAGTGGATTGAATTCTCAGATTTTACTGAGTCTGCAGGGCTTTCTTTAATTTTCAGACCCGAAGAGAAGTTTCACAAGGGCAGGAAGAAAAAATACCCAGTTGTAACAGTTTTTCTAGTGCTCTTCCAGGCAGACACAATCCCCTGCCACAAGGGCCTTCTGTAGTCTCTCACTTCAGTAGAGAAGTTACAAATGGATCAGGAAGAAGATATCACCTATAAGCCTTGAATTGGATTTGTGATACTCAGGACAATGTTGAAGGCACAGTTCTCTCCAACATCCTCTGCCAGGCCGATAGGACTTCCTCCAGGGTGCAGAGTTCATATTTCACCTTTTCCTCTTTCTTACAGCAATCGGTAAAGGTTTTACAAAATTGTCCTGTAGCTAAACCTCAGAGAGGTAATATGACAAGACATAAAAACATATGCAAGGAGTGTAGATAACTTTTGGCAAACTTATTTAAGTGAAAACCGGACCTTTATGTTTTTTACATCCTCATATTTGCAGAGAGCAGCTTTTTGTTAGTAACAATTCCCTTCCCTTTTCCTTTTTCCCACAGCAATCTGTGAAAATGTTTTACCAAGTCAATCTGTGATTGATGGTAACTCTCGAACCAATGAATTTAAATGTATTTATTTTTCACTGCCTAAAAACTCTAACAAACTGACTCTGTTTCTGTTCTGTTTATGCTTCATTTAAGCAGATGAACAATGTCAGAAACTTAGGGGCTGATTACGACCTTGGCAGAGGGGATTACTCGGTCCTAAATGTGACGGATATCCCGTCCGCCGTATTACAAGTTCCATAGGGTATGATGGAGCTTGTAATATGGCGGCGGAATATCTGTCACATTCGGAACAGAGTAATCCCCTCTGCCAAGGTCGTAATCAGGCCCTTCATCTCCTCATTCTTTACTCGCATTCTCTTCCTGTTTCTCCTCTTCCTAAAAAAACTCCACTTCTGAGTTACAAATGCTTTGGGGAGTTCTGCTTGTAAGAGGAGCATGTGGAGTGGCTCCTTTCACATGGTGATGTGACCTGGAGTCTATTTTTAGGTTGAGAGTTAGAGCTCGGCCTGCATTATGCTAAAGTATACAATAGAGTGAATTCCAGAGTTTTGATTTGTTAGTTGTAGTGTCCTTCAAAAATCGTTGCTTGCTAGTGGTCATTTCTGCCTCTTTGTCCTCCCTTTTTTCACTTTGGGAGCATTACAAAGTACTGTGTAATTACGCTATGTCCTGTTTATCTCTTCTGTAAGGGACTTTTTTTGGCATTTGCGTTTCACCTCAACAGTGTGGGTGCTTATCAGTCCCTCCTCCCCACCAGCTCCCTCTGTAAACATAAACCACAGCAGAGGGGGGCTTTTCCAAGGCCAGCTCACCTCGCTCTCTTCCTTTTGTTATTTTCAGTCTGTCTGGCAATAAAAGTCCAGTCAGTAATTTACAACGCTATGATCTCTAACTGAGCAAACACAAGACTATTGCATTCCAAATGCTTGTTATCTTTTGTTCGCAGCGCGATCGCTCTTGGCAGAAGCGCTTTGCATAACATAGCCGATGTAGCATGAGACATGTTCTCAACTCAGAGAAGTATTTACTAAGCTGTTTTACAGCTCTCTTTTATACTGTATCTTAAACGTAAACAGGCTTTCCCCATCGTACTGGTACCCCTACCATTCTTCCAGACCTCTACTCTCCTAATTCCTACAGATTCACACACGTAACTTTGCTTGTGGGGCTGTCTTTATTTCTCACTGACTTAGATATGCCCCTTGCAGCTGGACCTACGTCATGATATATGAGCTTTAAAACATTTCATAGAATCCAAGCCTCAACCTGGGCCTGTTGTCAGCGGTGGACCGTAGACATTTTCTCCAATAAATATTTTCTCGTTGAAAACACACTGGCACAAAGGAGAAATCATTTTATTAAGTGTTCAGTTCGGTTCTAGTGTGCCTTCTTAGTAGAACACAGTGAGTACATTCCCTTTAATGCTGTACAGATATTTTAACTGTACGAGTTCATGGTCACAATTTCAAAGAAACTCTTGCGTTTTTTGAGGCATCCCAAAAAATACATCAAACATCTTGGCCACTATATGAAAATGTTTTGGAGCAACACACCTCTAATGCGGTACACCAAAATAAGGAGTTGTTCATTGAAGAAGTAGGAAACAAATACATTTCGCCAAACATTTAGTTGTGAGTTCACGTTTTTCAACAGTAAAGCACAAAATTTAATTCTGTACCTATGTGAATAGCAATACTCACTCTTTCTGGTACCTGCTCCTCTGGAACATGGAGTAGTAGATATGTTCTTTGTTCGTCCTGCTCAGAGATTTCTTATAAAAATATCTTCTGCTAAGGACAGTAAATGTGATTGCTGCCTTCCCCCTCACAATGATGAAGGGATCTTTAATTGCAAGTTTGTCTTCACATCCCACTGTAATGTACGAGAAAACGGCTTACACAGGATGTCATCAAAGTTTGCAGAAAGAACCATGCGTTCACTTTTGTCACAATTTCCTCTTTGTTCATCTCTGGTTATTTTTTCTCTGAGGTCGAGATCGGTTGTAAGATGAAAGCAATGTAACCTGAGGGTTTTTAATTCAGTTTGTTTGTTGATGGTTAAACTATTAAACTATTGTTATATTTATGTACAGATTGTAGGTTAAATCATTGTGAGGTGTTGCTTCTCCTAGCAAGAACACCATCCCTTTACCCAGCTGCAGCCACCACTCTGCAATTATGGTTCAGCTGCACTTTCCTTCGAAAGGGCTTTTTTTCATTTGCCTATACCTTTGGTTCCCAAGGACAGAGCTGATTAGATATGGCGCTCCCTTAATGTATGCAGATAAGGTCCCGCATTCCAATTTTAAAAATATTTAAAGGGGGTTAAAATTAAAGGGGGTAAAAATGATGCGTTTTTTCATTTTAATTTGCATAGGAACTATTAATCATCGCTAAACTAAAACCGCTGAAGGGATTTATTCTGCGCTTGGACTTCATCCAGCTGCTGACCTACACATTTTGCTACTACCAATGAAAATGGTTGACACACTTTATTTGGTGGCTAAAATTTCATTGTCAATATCAATCGGCCATGCTGTGGCACAGAAAGTAGCAGAAAGAGCCATGGCTGAGGTCTCAATCCTCGCCCTCCTTCATGCTAAGTGCTGTTTTTTTCTTTGCATAGTGAAGGGGATGGCAACTGAGAGTGAGTCAGATCAGAGGTGGTGGCATGGTCTGGGCGACTCAGAACCCTGCTTTCTACTGGTTTCTGTTTCCCTCTTTCCGCTGCACACACAGAGACAGAAGAGTCCAAAGTATTCACTCATCGGACCTCTCTTTTAAACCAAGGGTGGAGTGTAGCTGACAGGCAGGCCGGAATGGCCACTTGGGCTTTACCTCCAGGCTCTCCTAGGAGGTCACCTACTCTTATGGTTGTGTCTAGGCATGATAGAAGGAGCGCAATAATTATAGGTTAAACTTCACTGACATAATGCTTTATTTGGTGACAACTCATGGTACACAATAGTAGTGTCCTTTCAGAATCAATGCCCTTTTTCTGCTCTGATGCGTTGTTAAATGCAGAAACTACCTTGTTACATAATATTTATATTTGTCCTAAAAGCTAGTTTGGGCCTTCTCTGCCTATTAATCTTATATACATTCCATTTATTAATGCCTTATTTGACATTCTTGGGTGCGCTAGTAATACTTGTGAATGCAGAACTTAATAAAACAAATGTAGCTCTTAAAATCAAAACCTAATTTGTTTAGAGTCTTGTAGCTCTTAAAATAAAAACCCATGGCTTCATTTACAAAGACCTTTGCACCACCATTGCATAATTTTTTATTGACGCAGCAGTGGCTCTAGAAACACTTGACACTGTTCCAGATTTACGAATTGGCACATTGGGCCCAAGGCGTCAATTTGTAAAGTCCTGTGTCACATTATACCAGCTCTATGTATAATATGTGCAGATTAGGCATTACCACGGGAAAGCCACGAAGAACTGACACAGTGAAATTTACATTTCACTTCGTCATTCTGCGTCTTCACTGTGTCAGAATTTTACTGCCTACTCAATGCAGGCGTAAAAATGGTGCAGGGCTTTTCTCTATAGAGGCCTCTTCGCATTGCTGGAGTAGCATCATTAGGGTCAAGCACGCACAAGCACTCTAGACCATGTTGTAATCTCCATGTGGGCTTCTAACCACGCCCATGTCATTTCTGTCACTTTCATTAGTTCGTGGGCTTGCCTTTTAAAAACTGATTGATTCCATTTGTGAAAGGCATGCATATGTCATACCTTTTCCTGTGTTTAGCCCTCCTCCAGCGCACCGATAAACTACTGAAAACATACGAGGCTCCGTGTTTTCAGCTGTTTTGGGGACTACTTTATCTTTTCATTTTCTGTGCAGTGCAATCTCGCTGGGCAGAATTCTAGCGCTTTGCATGTCATGGCAACCATCGGCTTCATATGTGAAACTGTTTTACTTTTCATTATTAGTTTATGTGACAAGAAAACTCTGGTTAGGGTTTACAACGCTAATAGCTCTAATGCGAGCAAACGTGAGACCAGTTGCATTGCAAATGCTTGTTTCAAGAAGTCCACTGAAGCCATGCATAGAAAGCCACGCAATGGTTTATTCAGGGGGCTTTATTCAATAAGTGGAACAACTAAGGCCCTCGTTACAACATTGGCAGTAAATGCCGCCTACCGCGTGCTGACAGCTGCCAACATACCGTGACCGCGGTGGTACACCGCTACAGGTATTATGACCCACACAGAGAAATCCACCACTATACAGACACCCACACAAGTCTGCCAGCCCAAAGGTCAGTGATAAACTGGCGCTAGCAAAACCCACACTGTTACGCCAACAGCAATACACCCACAGCATCATCACCCATGAATCACTGCGGTGGTCATTCAACCGCTGTAAACCATTGGTGGTACACACTGCAGCGTTCAAAATACACACACACTAACAAAACTGCACCACATTGGACAATTCAAACTCCCACACTTGACACACATACACACACTCAATCCAACATAAAACACACACCCACAATACCCACAACCCCTTACAATGAAAAAAATATTGCTAACTGAGAGAGAGACAGCCAGGAGCACCAACTGAATCTGAGCCACATAGCTCCATCACCCATACACCATCCACGCACCCCACAACACACACCCCAACACATCAACCCACACACCCTCACACCCTCACACATACCACTCACACTACACCCACACAGACACCCCAGGAGGAGCTAAGGGTCATGGTGGAGGAAATCATCTGGGTAGAGCCACAGCTATTCAGATTACAGGAGCAGCAGACGTCTATTTCGAGGAAGAAGGAGCTATGGCGGAGAGTCGTGGACAGGGTCAACGCCGTGGGGCAGCACCCCAGAACAAGGGATGACATCAGGAAGAGGTGTAACGACCTACAGGGAAAGGTGCGTTTCATGATTGCAAGACACCAGGTAGCCTTACAGAGGACTGGCGGTGGACCCCCCTCCCAAACAATTAACAAAGAGGAGGAGCAAGTCTTGACGATCATGCATCCTGAGGGCCTTGCAGGAATAACAGGAGGACTGGACTCTGGTAAGTCAAATCTTTACTACTATATCTCCCACCCTACCTGCATGCCATCACAAACTTCTACCCCTATCCTCACCCCATCACTCTACCACCTCACATATACCCTACTATCACAACCTACAGATCCCAATACCAAGTCCTGCATGCAACACCAATGCATGGACACCCATCACAGGCCTGCATGGACACTCATCACCACAGCATGCACACTAGTGACAAGAACTTACCCAAACCAAGCACAACTCACACAAGCCAAAACTGCCTTGCTAATAACAACCATAGAGCGAAACATATCCATGCACAAGATGCCACATGCAGATACAATAACACTGCATTTACATCGCCACAGGACCCCCACTCAATGTCACCGGAGAGGAGGTTCCACTAACATCCAGTTCCCCCGTCGGAAGAGGCCCACAGTGATGACAGCAGCTCTGCATGCCTTGATCACGATGACCAACCTGGCCCATCAGGGACCTCTGGATAGTCGGTTACCCTGTTACAGTCCCAACCCACCAAAGAGCCTCCCTCCTCAGGAAACACCAGCACAGTACCCACCCAGTGGGCCCATATGTCTGTCCCCAGGACACGTCAGTCAGCAGTGTGCCACCACTACAGGGACCCCAGGGAACCCCACAAACCTAAGACAATCAGAGACCTGGGGTCAGTGGCAGTGGGCACACGGTTCAGGGGACAGAGGCACAGGACAACATGGAAGCTGGGAGGACTGCTGTGCGACAGGGGGAGGACAGGCCCAGGGAACCCACTCTCAAAGAGGCACTTGCAGGGATCCTGGGAGCACACCACCATTCCCAGGAGACCATGGGCCTGATACTGTACAAGTTGCAGGAGACCCAGAGGCTGCAGGAGGGACAGTACCTGGGGATCAGGGCGGACCTGAAAGACATCCACACCACCCTGGTCACCATTGCAGGGGTGCTGGCAGACATGGCCAACACCATGAGGGAGGCAGTGGCACACCAACTGGCCCCTGACACTAGCCACACCGAAGAACAGCCCTCCACCTCCGCCGGCGCTAGTGGACAGGAGGCCCCACCACAGGACCAACAGGCCACGAGCACCCCACCCCCTGCAGAAGGAGAACCACCCCGCAAATAGTCCCTGCGATCCAGGCAGAAGCCAGAGAACATTTCCAAGACTATTGTGATTGTCACCCTTCTGTCCCACTCTGTCACCCTGTCCACCTTGAACTGCCATTGCTCCCCTTCCTGTGCCCCCTTGGACAATGCACCTGTGATACAAATAGACCGGACTCTACCCTGGAGTTTCCTCCACCAGCAACCCAGCCCATTGCAATACCCCCTCCACTTATTAGCACACAAATAAACACCCTTTGAACAAATTCAAGTATGGAGTCCGTGGATTATATGACACATGTATTAGTTTCACAAACTGTAAACATTGCATTTCTAATCTACTGTAATATTAACATAGGTATAACCTATAGGGGGCAGCAGTAAACACACCAGGAGCCAGAGTGGGGCACAGAGATTTGAAAATAGAGATTCCAAAGGGTACAGTACGTGGCCAGAGACATAGGGAAATCAGGCTGCCATGCTCAATGTCAAACACAAAACTGCAGTGGAAGGTGAAGTTACAGTGTCTTACCTGTGTGTCACTGGAAATAATGTTCAATGAGTGTACTTCTGTTGTCCACATCTTCTTCCTCTGCTTCCTCTTCGTCACTGTCCACAAGCTCCACCGCTGCCACAAGACCATCTCCAGGCTCATCCTCCTGCAGAAAAGGCACCTGGCGTCTCAAGGCCAGGTTGTGCAACATCCAACATGCAGCAATGATCTGGCACACCTTCTTGGGTGAGTACTACAGGGATCCACCTGTCAGAAGGAGGCAATGGAATCTGGCCTTCAGGAGGCCAAAGGTTCTCTCAATTATCCTCCTTGTTTTTCCATGTGCCTCAGTGTAACGTTCCTCTGCCCTTGTCCTGGCATTCCGCACTGAGGACAGTAGCCATGAGAGATTGGGGTAACCAGAGTCACCTGTAAATATCAAGGGATACCTGTTAGCCACACACTCACCCTTAGGGACAAACCCACACCTATATACCTACATCAACTGGGTGGGGAGCATGGGCTCACCTATTAGCCACACCCGCTGCCTCTGGAATTGAGATATCACATATGGAATGCTGCTATTCCTCAAGATAAAGGCATCATGCACAGAGCCAGGATACTGGGCATTCACATGGGAGATGTACTGGTCCACCAAACACACCATCTGCACATTCAGTGAGTGAAAGCCTTTTCTATTCCTGAACACTTGTTCATTTCTCCGGGCGGGGAACAAATGCTATATGTGTACCATCAATGGCAACAATGATGTTGGGGATATGTCCCAGGGAATAAAAGTCAGCCTTCACTGTGTCCAAATCCTCCACCTGGGGGAATACAATGAGGCTGCACATGTGTTTCATCAGGCAGACAACACTCTGGTCAACACGTTGGAGAACATTGGCTGAGACATCCCTGATGCCATGGCCACTGTTGCTTGGAAGCAACCACTTTCCAGGAAATGAAGCACTGACCGGACTTGTACTAGAGGGGGGATACCTATGGGCTGGCGGACAGCTGAAATCAGGTCTTGCTCAAATTGGGCACTCAGTTCTTGGATTGTGGCCCTATCAAGTCTGTAGGTCAGGATGATGTGCCTGTCCTCCATTGTCAACCGGTCCACCAGGGGTCTGTACACGGGGGATATCTCCATCTAGTATTCATCCTCAGCAGTTGAACTCTAGGGTGAAAAACGGTGAACAGAGGGTCATATTCACCCATGTGTGAAAATAAAAATGCATTTCTTCCTTTACAGAAACAGTATGTGAATTTGAGAGTCAGTTGATATGCCAATGTCTTCTGTGATGCAGTTAGGTGCTATGGGCTGTGCTCCCCTGAAATGGCGGCTGCCTGACCTGTGAGTAGAGACAAGTGGAAATGATGTAATTCACTTGCTACCTGACCTTCAACAGGAGAGGACCTACACTGCAAGTACTGCTGTGACCTGTGTCTGGAAGCGACAATGGCTCGAGTGTCTGGGGAAAGGGCCCCCGCCTTCACTTCAGAGGAGTTGGAGAGACTGGTGGATGGGGTCTTACCCCAGTACACTTTACTCTATGGTCCTCCAGACAAACAGGTGAGTACACTGTGAGCATGATGTGTGGGCCATGAATGTATGGATTGCCCTGTGTGTAAGCCTCGTGTGGGGGGGGGGCTGATGGGTCCTGGGCAGAGTGCTGCATGTCTGGTGGTCAATGTCTGTGCGTAAGGGGATGGGAGGGATATTGGGGTCCATGAGTGTAACAGTCCTGACGGTACGACTAATCCTTTTTTTCTACGCGTATTTTCCTGCAGGTCAGCACCCATTAGAAAAAGGGTATTTGGCATGCCATCGCCAAGGAGGTGCGGACCCTGGGGGACTTTGACAGGCGGAGCACCCACTGCCGCAAATGGTGGGAGGACCTGCGCCGTAGGGCAAGGAGACGGCCGAGGCCCAGCTGGGGCTGGCCTCCCAATGAGGAAGGAGTGCCCGTCATACCCTGACCCCCCTGATGTTCTGCTTCCTGGCAGTAGCCTATCCGGAGTTGGATGAGCGCTTGAAGGCATCACAGCAGCCACAAGGGGGTGAGTACAGATTCAGAATCATGACTTTGCACGCGTTAAGGTTTTACCTGGGTTGGGGATGTGGGCTGTGGGTGCCCGTAGGCCAGGGCGAACTGGCAGGGTAGGTCCCTTGTTGGGCAGGCTCTGAAGCACTCCAACCCCAATAGTGTTAGTGGGCATCCACTGCTGGGCAGGGTCCTGTTGGTTTCAGGTGTACAGCTAATGGCTTTAGGCAATGTACCCCATGAGCTGGTGACTAGCTTTGTAACTGGTAGTGCGTGGCCTAGTGCATAGGGCTGATCCCTGTGAGTTGTGGATGCCAACGGTAGTGTTGTTGCTGGCATTGACCAAGTGTATTCTCTGTCTCTCCCCCCCTTTTTGTTTTGTCACCCTGTCCTTGTGTGCATTAGCATAATCTGGCTGAGGAGCAGAGGCACCGGCAACAGAGGGAGCTGCATCCCACATGGGCCTGGAGGCCGAATCCACCGACAGTGAGGGCACTAGTGGGGCGGAGGGCGAGGGGAGTACCACGACGGAGACAGGAGGGAAGACTACCGACAGCGACTGCTCCTCCAATGGAAGCTCCCTGTCTGTGGTGGACGCCTCTGTGCCCACCCCAATAACAGGTACAGCCGCCACCCCTGTACCAACACCGCCCTCCCAGCAGCCCCTCAGCGTGTTTCCCATGCCCGCTCACCCAGGAGGGTGGGCATCTCCTTCGCCCCAGGCACCTCAGGCCCTGCCCCAGTCGGACCTGCTGCTCTCAGTGAGGAGACTATTGACCTCCTGAGATCCCTCACTGTTGGGCAGTCAAAAATACTGAATGCCATCCAGGGTGTCAAAAGGCATTTGCAACAAACAAATGCATACCTGCAGGGCATTCACTCTGGCGTGGCGGCCCAACAGAGAGCTCTGGCCTCCACAATGATGACAGCCATTGTCCCTGTCTCCAGCCTTCCCCCTCCAACTTCCTCTACCCAGTCGCAGGTAATCACACAAGCACCATCCCCATGCAGACACACCAACATCCACTCCTCATCGTCCACCTCCCTCCCAGTAGCGTCTTCACTCACACCTGCATGCACTACATCCTCATCCACTACCTCCATCAACAGCATGCCTATCACTACACACCCCTCACTGGCAGTCACCACCCCCATATCCATGCACACATCCCCTGTGTCCTCTCCCACTATGCCTGTGACCTCTCCTCCCAAAGTACACAAACGCAACCACACACCCACCCAACAGCCATCCACCTCACAACAGCATCCAGCTCATGCAGTTGCACCCAAACACAGCAGACTTATACCTCCTACAAGCACTTCCTTTTCCTCCAAACCCAAACCTTTACCCTCTTTCTATCCCAATTTCCCTAAGAAGCTTTTCCTCACCAACATTGACCTCTTCCCTATCCCTATCCCCTGTCCTTCACCTCGGGCCAGAGTGGCCAGAACCCAGCCCACCACCTCAGCCACCCAGTCCACATCCGCTGTGGTTTCTGCAGCTGTGAGAGGCTCCAAGGAGGCACCAATCAGCCCAGCCAGTGTGCCACCAACACCTGCCAATCCAAGAAAGTTCTGCCACCTGGCAAGGGCAAGAAGAGGACAGCATCCAGCAAGGGGAAGGAGGCACAACCAGCCAGCAAGGCCAAGTCAAGGACTCCAGCTGGCAGAAGCAAGGAGGCACCACCATCTGCCAAGGGCAGGAAGGGGCACAGAACACCAGCCATGGCACTTCAGCCGTCCGAGGCTGCAGGTGAAGGCCTGGAGGCTACCAACACAACCACCAGTATCGCCACCTGCACCGGGGCCAGCACCGTCACCTGCACTGCGACCAGCACTGCCACCTGCACCGCCGCAAGCAGCACCACTGCCAGCAGCAGCAGCCCCAGTGGGCAGCTGTCCGAGGTTGCTAGTGAAGGCCTGGAGGCTACCACCACTGCCAGCACCGCCATCTGCACCGCGGCCAGCACCGCCACCTGCACCGCCGCAAGCAGCACCACTATATAAACGAAAGAGGATGCCCTATAACCCTACACTGCCCAGGGTCATACAATATCATGAACATACAAAATTGTCAGGAAGGGATAAATACAATTATTAACTTAAAGAAATCAGTGATGAATCCTGATATCTAGGGACAATTTATTTTAAATCATTTTGTTATTAAAGGTAAGCAGTGGTTATTCGATAAACATTCAATACATCTTAACACAACACAAGACAAAAATCGTATTCACATTACAAGCAATCTTAACAAAAAACAACTCATTGGTTTATGGCGATTACACAAAAAAGAAAAAGGGTATGTGCCCCTCGTTCGTTCTTTATCTTGTGGTAAAACACAAAAAAGAAAAAGGGTATGTGCCCCTCGTTCGTTCTTTATCTTGCGGTCACTATCAAGAAAATCAAGTTGTGATCCACTGAAACACAATGGCTGAGGACCTGAGCTGCACCCAGCTGTCAAATAGCTGTCTATTTATTATCAACGGTATTGTATGGTGCAAATCACATTTTCTTATTACATTGACTTATAAGCCCTCAGTCTCGCATGTATTGGGTCGACGCGTTTCGGCCTATCCAAAATTGGCCTCATCAGGACTCGAGGAGGGCAGCACCGCCTCTACAAAAATCAACAACAAATACAAACTAATATCATTAGGATCGGTAGCGAAGGATATTTACATAATGTCAAACAATATCACCCAAAGCTTGTGGATATCATCATGCTATAACTCGTGTCACTAGCAGAAATGGATCTATCCCCAATCCAATCCATTTGGCCATCACATTACCAACTGGTACAGATACATAGATGATATCCTAATGATCTGGGAAGGTACAGAAGAAGCACTTAACATGTTTTTTAATTGGCTTAACCAACGCACAGTTGACTTCAAATTCACCATGAGTAAAGACAAAACAAAAATAAATTTTCTTGATTGATGGATTGTAAGCAGGAATGGGAGATTAGAAGTTAGCCTATACAAAAAACCTACAGACCGTAACACGTTGCTACACTTTTCAAGTAGTCATCCTAGGACACTTAAAGAAAATCTACCCTATGGCCAATTCTTAAGAATAAGAAGAAACTGTACAGAAAAAAACGATTATTTTTGTAATGCAGATGAACTGACTAAAAAACTAATCAACAGAGGCTATCCTAAAAAGCTAGTAAAAACAGCATCAAAAAGAGCTTGGTTTACTCCAAGAGAAACACTTCTAATCCCCAAAGTAAGAACTAAAGAGATCCCCCTAACATGTGTGATCACGTTTAGCCCAAAGGCTAATAAAATTTGTTCTATTATTGAAAGAAATTGGAGGATTGTCAATGACTTAAATATAGACAAACCCCTTTTTTCCTTTAAGAAGGCACGTAGTCTGAAAGATAAGTGGGTACAAGCGGCACAAACATACCCAGAAAGAAGGAAAGATCTGAGATCAATGCTACAGCTACCAGCTGTGCAGGGACACTATAGATGTGGTAATTGTACAGCATGCCAATACACACAAGATTCTAAAGAGATCAAAATACATGCTAAAGTACATGTACAAAAAGACTTTACGAATTGCAATACAAAATGTGTGATCTATTGTATCTTGTGTCCATGCAATAAAGCCTATATTGGACAAACTTCACAGCCCGTGAAAACCCGGATTTTACAACATCGCTCAATAATTAAATGGGCAATTAAAGGAGCACCACTGGTGGAAATGTTTTTGGAATATACACATACAGCGGTAGATATACGCTGGGCTGTATTAGCAGCGATACAGCCCAAAATGGATGGTCCATCAATGAGAACAAGATTGTTGAAATTGGAAGCAAGGCTAATTGAAAAATATCAAACAGCCAGAATTGGACTTAATGACTGCGATGAAGTTTGGACACTAATTAGTTGAGTGGTCAAAATCCTTGTATCAGGATGTTGACAGAGCTATGATTAATTATCAGGTGCCAAGAAGAGAGATATGTATTGAATGTTTACATTGACCTCCCTGTGTCTCTTTGTTGTGTATATATATAAGATACTGCAAAATACGATGGTGTGTTTTTATGTTTAGCCATCAGTATGGTTTGTACAGCTAGATGTATAGTTTTTCTCCAAGCTGGAATGTTTTACTACGACCCAGAATTAAGGTAGTGATTGGTTGAAAGAATGTAGGTACTAACTCTACACGCCCTTCAAACTCTAGATCTGGGCTTATTATTTTTAGACTTCATTTTTAGAATTTAGAGGTTAATTGGCTTTAAGGAATTGTAATCAATAGAGTAGCTCCACACATGAGCTTATATTCGCTCCTCCTTTCTCCTCCTTTCCCTCCCTCCCCTTTCCCCCTTTCCCCTCCCTTCTCTCCTTCCCCGTCTCTTTCCCCCCCTCCCTCCGCCTTTCCCTGTGGTATCCTTTTCCTTTTTCCCTCCCTTGTAGTTTCTCCACATAAAATAAAAAAACCCTGATTAGCAAGACTGGGTCGTCCAAGATGGCCGCCGCGTTTTGACTAAAGTGCCGCGACCTATGCGGGCTAGCCTTTGGAAGATATTCACGCTTTTAAATCACATGCGCGTGGCCCCTGACGCTGGTTTGATTCAACACACGCAATGAGGTTCGTCCCGGGCCCGTTTCTCTGGATACAAGTGTATCACGTCTCCGTCCCGTGCTAAAAGTAAGGCAAAGATTACATCTTGTAATGTTGAGCCAGACGTTTTTGGCTTTCAGAATATATTTTTTTGATGGTATCTATTGACAGCATCTGTCTGTATTACAGGCAAGGGAATTGATTTCCCCAAAGCATTAAGGGTGAATTATCACAACTACAGACGGCTCATCTTTTACCCTGAGATTAAAAGAGAACAAAGTAAGAATTTACGTCAGGCACTTGTAAATGCCATATATAGGCACCAGGTTAATAGTTGGTTTGATGGTGTTGTACCATTATGAGACACTTCCACGTAATTCTTTGTTGTGTAGATGTGCTTCAGTTAACATACGTGGCTCGGTGTATATATCCCGACTGCCAAAAGAAATAGAAGTAAATATCATTTCCTCCTTGGTAGATTTGGCAGTATTTGGTAGAAACGCACAGTTGAGGGTTATAGAAAGCATGCTCCTTACTTTTTTGTAAGGCCAATAGGCTCCTTTTTCCTTAGCGGTCTAAATAGAATTGGTATCATTCCCTTTTACCACATAGGGGTGACACAAATTATTGCATGATGATATCCACAAGCTTTGGGTAATATTGTTTGACATTATGTAAATATCCTTCGCTACCGATCGTAATGATATTAGTTTATATTTGTTGTTGATTTTTGTAGAGGCGGTGCTGCCCTCCTCGAGTCCTGATGAGGCCAATTTTGGATAGGCCGAAGCGCGTCGACCCAATACATGCGAGACTGAGGGCTTATAAGTCAATGTAATAAGAAAATGTGATTTGCACCATACAATACTGTTGATAATAAATAGACAGGTATTTGGCAGCTGGGTGCAGCTCAGGTCCTCAGCCATTGTGTTTCAGTGGATCACAACTTGATTTTCTTGATAGTGACCACAAGATAAAGAACGAACGAGGGGCACATACCCTTTTTCTTTTTTGTGTTTTACCACAAGATAAAGAACGAACAAGGGGCACATACCCTTTTTCTTTTTTGTGTAATCGCCATAATCCAATGAGTTGTTTTTTGTTAAGATTGTTTGTAATGTGAATCCGATTTTTGTCTTGTGTTGTGTTATGATGTATTGAATGTTTATCGAATAACCACTGCTTACCTTTAATAACAAAATGATTTAAAATAAATAAGGGAAAGAAATTGTCCCTAGATATCAGTATTCATCACTGATTTCTTTAAGTTAATAATTGTATTTATCCCTTCCTGCCAATTTTGTATGTTTATGATATTGTATGACCCTGGGCAGTGTAGGGTTATAGGGCATCCTCTTTCGTTTATATAGGTTTAGTACACCTGGTTAGGTGTGAGGCTACTACAAGGATAATAGACATTTGCTTTTCTCCCACAACGTGGGCGCTATATATAGAATCACTATTAAAGGTTAGGCTGGTTTTCATTTTTTTATTAATTATAGACACGTATGGTATATATTTATAATGTGTAATATGAACGGTAGACGAAGATTAGAGTGGATTCAATGCTAGGATGTCAGACCACCAAACAGTATGCTATACGGACGAACAGATATCGAAACTACTAGAGCTTCCCTCACTTTTGAGTGGAGAACTACCCCCCAGTGATATTCCTAAGTTAGATAAAGTAGAAAAATTAAAACAATTGAAGAAGAAAAACACAAGGACCCAATTGCACGCCCAGGTGTTATTGGAGCATCTCAAAAATATTACAATTCCACAGGGGTTACAAGTGAGAAATATTCCAGTGATTTTCACAGGGGACCCAAAATACCTTACACAATTCAGTGGAGTAGGCACTAAGGCCCTCATTCCAACCCTGGCGGTCTATGACCGCCAGGGTGGAGGATGCCGGAAGCACCGCCAACAGGCTGGCGGTGCTTCACATGGCATTCTGACCGCGGCTGTAAAGCCGCGGTCTCCCAGCCGGGTCCGGCGGTTTCCCGCCGGATTTCCCCCGGCTGGGGGAATCCTCCATGGCGGCGCTGCTTGCAGCGCCTCCATGGGGATTCCGACCCCCTTCCCGCCAGCCTGTTTCTGGCGGTTCTCACCGCCAGAAACAGGATGGCGGGAACGGGTGTCGTGGGGCCCCTGGGGGCCCCTGCACTGCCCATGCCACTGGCATGGGCAGTGCAGGGGCCCCCTAACAGGGCCCCAGCAGGATTTTCACTGTCTGCTTTGCAGACAGTGAAAATCGCGACGGGTGCAACTGCACCCGTCGCACCCCTGCAACACCGCCGGCTCCATTCGGAGCCGGCTTCAATGTTGCAGGGGCTTTCCCGCTGGGCCGGCGGGCGCTCTTTTGGAGGGAGCCCGACGGGCCAGCGGGAAAGTAGGAATGGCCGTCGCGGTCTTTCGGCGGCCAGATTTTGGCGGGCGGCGGAAAATCAGAATGAGGGCCTAAATGTTCTAGGGATTGGTTAGCCCTATCAGTCGAAACGGCACTAAGGATCAGTGAGAGTGAACTTAAAGAAATAACTGCACTAGAACAAGAGATAGCTCTAGACAACCCCATATTAAATGCACAACAACTTTTGGATTCTGTAAATAAAACCATAGCAGAGTTCAAAGCTAACACGATAAACCAAAAAACGACAAAACTAGCACGGGACATAAACATTTTTTATATTCTGATTACATATCCCTACTTGAGAGAAGATTTTTATAAAAATAACAACCCAAACACTCTCAACGTACAATTTCAAACAAGATCTCGTAGAAAATGTATTACTTTCTCCGACACATCATCTGACTCCGAGGCAGAGACACAAGGCTCGTTTTCTACGGCACAACCTTTTTTAGGCAGAGGCAGCCGGAGAGGGACAAGAGGGACTGTGCACTCCAGGGGCCAATTTCAAGATCAAAACTTTTTCCGGACCAGAAGAAGAGCTTACAGGAGACAATAATGGGGGTAAAAGACTCTATCCCCATTTACAATTTATCCACATACCCCCTCACACAAATAGAAAAACAGGTGCTCAGTAAGGGACTGTCTTTTGTCCCAACTCGCAATCAAGATCCTATAGATAGCAAAATAGAAGTGTTGAAATTTCTCCGTAAAGTGAGATTGAGAGCCTTCTTCTACTTAACACCCGGGCAAGGAGAGATCCTAGATATTGGATTTAGACCAAAATCCACCTTTCTACCTGATAGGAATGAGATGCCTGAGGAGATTAAGGTGTTTGAAGATTTAGTACTGAAAGAATTGGATGCACTCAATGCTGAAAAGATCTATTATGAGGAAAATTGTTCCAAAATAGAGAAAGAAGCTATCGCCAAACTAGCTGCAAATAAAGACATCATAATTAAGCCAGCTGACAAGGGAGGAGGAATTGTGATCTGGGGTGTCGAACAATATAACAATGAGGTCAAGAGGCAACTGAATAATCAATCACATTATCGTGAAATCGAAATCAATACACCGAAGCAAGTAAGGGTTCAAATTGAAGCATTGACACATATAGCTAGGGAACATGGATGAATTAGCAAGAAAGAATACAAGTTCCTGAACCAAAACGAGGGACGTACTCCATGTTTATATATTTTACCCAAGATTCATAAAAACATAGAGAACCCTCCAGGAAGACCTATAGTTTCGGCCTGTGGTTCTATTTTGGAACCCCTTGTTCAATTTGTGGATGGTTTTTTAAAACCTTTTGTAGCTAAAACACCAGCGTTTGTACGGGATTCTATGGACATTATTAATAAACTAGAAAATCTAGGATACGATGAAACCAGTTTCTAGTTACATTCGACATTGAATCCCTTTATACCAACATTCCACAAGACGAAGCTTTAGAAATTATCAAACAAATTTTAAACAACAATATCGAGCCTAAAAATCCTCCAACAGATTTTTTAGTGGGCCTAGCCACCTTATGTCTTAAAGCAAATTTCTTTAAGTTCAACAATAACCTATACCGACAAGTCAAAGGAGTAGCAATGGGGTGTAGCTTTGCCCCAGAAATTGCTAACTTGGTGATGGATTACTTCGAGCAGAAATGGATCTATCCCCAATCCAATCCATTTGGCCATCACATTACCAACTGGTACAGATACAAAGATGATATCCTAATGATCTGGGAAGGTACAGAAGAAGCACTTAACATGTTTTTTAATTGGCTTAACCAACGCACAGTTGACTTCAAATTCACCATGAGTAAAGACAAAACAAAAATCAATTTTCTTGATTTATGGATTGTAAGCAGGAATGGGAGATTAGAAGTTAGCCTATGCAAAAAACCTACAGACCGTAACACGTTGCTACACTTTTCAAGTAGTCATCCTAGGACACTGAAAGAAAATCTATCCTATGGCCAATTCATAAGAATAAGAAGAAACTGTACAGAAATAAACTTTTATTTTTGTGTTGCAGATGAACTGACTAAAGAAATAATCGACAGAGGCTATCCCAAAAAGCTAGTTAAAACAGCAGCAAAAAGAGCTTGGTTTACTCCAAGAGAAACACTTCTAATCCCCAAAGTAAGAACTAAAGAGATCCCCCTAACATGTGTGATCACGTTTAGCCCAAAGGCTAATAAAATCTGTTCTATTATTGAAAGAAATTGGAGGATTGTCAATGACTTAAATATAGACAAACCCCTTTTTTCCTTTAAGAAGGCACGTAGTCTGAAAGATCAGTGGGTACAAGCGGCACAAACATACCCAGAAAGAAGGAAAGATCTGAGATCAATGCTACAGCTACCAGCTGTGCAGGGACACTATAGATGTGGTAATTGTACAGCATGCCAATACACACAAGATTCTAAAGAGATCAAAATACATGCTAAAGTACATGTACAAAAAGACTTTACGAAATTGCAATACAAAATGTGTGATCTATTGTATCTTGTGTCCTTGCAATAAAGCCTATATTGGACAAACTTCACAGCCCGTGAAAACCCGGATTTTACAACATCGCTCAATAATTAAATGTGCAATTAAAGGAGCACCACTGGTGGAACATGTTTTGGAGTATACACATACAGCGGAAGATATACGCTGGACAGTATTAGCAGCGATACAGCCCAAAATGGATGGTCCATCAATGAGAACAAGATTGTTGAAATTGGAAGCAAGGCTAATTGAAAAATATCAAACAGCCAGAATTGGACTTAATGACTGCAATGAAGTTTGGAC
Organism: Pleurodeles waltl; assembly: GCF_031143425.1. Classification (NCBI taxonomy): domain Eukaryota; kingdom Metazoa; phylum Chordata; class Amphibia; order Caudata; family Salamandridae; genus Pleurodeles; species Pleurodeles waltl. The sequence continues at coordinate 1,066,796,207 of NC_090437.1, forward strand.
ACTAATTAGTTGAGTGGTCAAAATCCTTGTATCAGGATGTTGACAGAGCTATGACTAATTATCAGGTGCCAAGAAGAGAGATATGTATCGAATGTTTAGATTGACCTACCTGTGTCTCTTTGTTGTGAATGTATATAAGATACTGCAAAATACGATGGTGTGTTTTTATGTTTAGCCATCAGTATGGTTTGTACAGCTAGATGTATAGTTTTTCTCCAAGCTGGAATTTTTTACCACGTCCCTGAATTAAGGTAGTGATTGGTTGAAAGAATGTAGGTACTAACTCTACACGCCCTTCAAACTCTAGATCTGAGCTTATTATTTTTAGACTTCATTTTTAGACTTTAGAGGTTAATTGGCTTTAAGGAATTGTAATCAATAGAGTAGCTCCACACATGAGCTTATATTCGCTCCTCCTTTCTCCTCCCTTCCCTCCCTCCCCTTTCCCCCTTTTCCCTCCCTTCTCTCCTTCCCCTTCTCTCTCCCACCCCTCCCTCCGCCTTTCCCTGTGGTGTCCTTTTCCTTTTTCCCTCCCTTGTAGTTTCTCCACATAAAATTTAAAAAAACCTGATTAGCGAGACTGGGTCGACCAAGATGTCCGCCGCATTTTGACTAAAGTGCAGCGACCTATGCAGGCTAGCCTTTGGAAGATATTCACGCTTTTAAATCACACACGCGTGGCCCCTGACGCTGGTTTGATTCAACACACGCGACGAGGTTCGTCCCGCGCCCGTTTCTCTGGATACAAGAGTATCGCATCTCCGTCCTGTGCTACAAGTAAGGCAAAGATTACATCTTGTAATGTTGAGCCAGACGTTTTTGGCTTTCAGAATATATTTTTTTGATGTTATCTATTGACAGCATCTGTCTGTATTACAGGCAAGGGAATTGATTTCCCCAAAGCACAGCATTAAGGGTGAATTATCACAACTACAGACGGCTCATCTTTTACCCTGAGATTAAAAGAGAACAAAGTAAGAATTTACGTCAGGCACTTGTAAATGCCATATATAGGCACCAGGTTAATAGTTGGTTTGATGGTGTTGTACCATTATGAGACACTAACACGTAATTCTTTGTTGTGTAGATGTGCTTCAGTTAAAATACTTGGCTCTGTGTATATATCCCGACTGCCAACAGAAATAGAGGTAAATATAATTTCCTCCTTGGTAGATTTGGCAGTATTTGGTAGAAACGCACGGTTGAGGGTTATAGAAAGCATGCTCCTTACTTTTAGTAAGGCCAATAGGCTCCTTTTGCCTTAGCGGTGTAAATAGAAATGGTATCATTCCCTTTTACCACATAGGGGTGACACAAGTTATTGCATGATGATATCCACAAGCTTTAGGTAATATTGTTTGACATTATGTAAATATCCTTTGCTACCGATCCTAATAATATTAGCTTATATTTGTTGTTGATTTGTGTAGAGGCGGTGCTGCCCTCCTCGAGTCCTGATGAGGCCAATTTTGGATAGGCCGAAACGCGTCGACCCAATACATGCGAGACTGAGGGCTTATAAGTCAATGTAATAAGAAAATGTGATTTGCACCATACAATACCGTTGATAATAAATAGGCAGGTATTTGACAGCTGGGTGCAGCTCAGGTCCTCAGCCATTGTGTTTCAGTGGATCACAACTTGATTTTCTTGATAGTGACCACAAGATAAAGAACGAACGAGGGGCACATACCCTTTTTCTTTTTTGTGTTTTACCACAAGATAAAGAACGAACGAGGGGCACATACCCTTTTTCTTTTCAGTGTAATCGCCATAATCCAATGAGTTGTTTTTTGTTAAGATTGTTTGTAATGTGAATACGATTTTTGACTTGTGTTGTGTTAAGATGTATTGAATGTTTATCGAATAACCACTGCTTACCTTTAATAACAAAATTATTTAAAATAAATAAGGGAAAGAAATTGTCCCTAGATATCAGGATTCATCACTGATTTCTTTAAGTTAATAATTGTATTTATCCCTGCAAGCAGCACCACTTCCAGCAGCAGCAGCCCCAGTGGCAGCCGTCTGAGGCTGCAAGTAAAGGCCTGCAGGCTACCACCACCACTACCAGCACTGCCACCTGCAGCGCAACTGCGATTCACTGAGCAGTTGTCACCACCGGAGAGTAGTGTGTAGCGGTGACTACATGGGCTGCAGTGCATTCTGGTCCCTGCAAAAGCTGTCGTTGTGACATCCAGGTGAGAGACTGTGACCTTGCACTCCAAAACATCTGTATCAGAGGGTGCAATGCCCCCTCCAGTACCAGTGAAAGAAGGCATCCACTCAGCCCCTCCTTGCCAGGATGAAGCACACTGGGCATAATGCCCCCTCCAGAACCAGTGGAAGAAGCCATCCACTCACCCCATCCTTCCCAGGATGAAGCACACTGGGCACAATGCCCCCTCCAGAACCAGTGGAAGAAGTCATCTGCTCAGCCCCTCCTTGCCAGGATGTAGCACACTTGGCACAATGCCCTCATCCACCCACCCCATCCTTCCCAAGATGTAGCACACTGGGCACAATGCCCCCTCCAGAACCAGTGGAAGAAGGCTTCCAGTAGAGAGACTGTGGCTTTGTACTCTCCAGGACCTAGCAGTGGGCAAACCACCCACTGGAGAGACTGTGGCCTTGCACTCCCCAGGACCATGCAGTGGGCAAACCACCCACTTGAGAGACTGTGGCCTTGTACTCTCCAGGACCAAGCAGTGGGCATGGAGCCCCTCCAGGAGTAGTGGCGTTGTACCATCTTCCGGCTGAGGTGCCCCCCAATTCCCCATCCACCTGATGTCCCTGAAGTGTTCTGTCCATATTGAGGCAGGAGGCAAGTGTGGGCTTGGCCTATGTGTTTTGGCACAGTGGGCTACGGACAATTTTTGAGTGAGCATTGTCCCACCTTTTGCATATATTGTATATATTGTAAATACTATTTTGCTTTATGAATGAATTTCTAAGTATTTCTAATATTACACTCATTTGACTCCATTCCTTTTGTCATTGCGTTATTCCTGAGGGTTACGGGGTGTATATGTAATGTTGTTGCATGTGTTTGTGTGTATGGTGTTGTGAGTGAGGGTGGGGGTGTTGCGTGTTGCATGTGTGTGTCACTCTATTTTTCCTCCCCCCATCCCTTGTGTGCTAGGTGCAGTACTCACTGTGGTCGTCGTCGCCGGCGTTCATGCTCCTGGTGTATGAGGTGTACCAGCATGGGGAATACCTGCAGCTCGGGCTCCATGGCATCCTGGTTCTTCCTTGAGTGTCGAAAGGTGAGTCGTTTCCCTTCAGAGTACTGTTTCCACTGTGCTTTTGATGGTATTAGTACCGCCCCGGAAAAGCTGGCGGATGGGCAGGTTGTAATAGAGTGGGTGGTACATTGTCTTCCGTCTGGCTGTTGGCGGATACTGCTGCGGTGTTTGTTGCTAACACCGTGGCAGTTGGAGTATTAAAGTGGCTGTATGTGTTGGCGGTTTCCGCCTTGGTCATGATTCAATTTTTTTTTACTGCTGGCCTGTTGGCAGTGTTACCACCGCTTTAACACCGACCGCCAGGGTTGTAATGAGGGCCTATGTGTGTGCCACAGAGGGCTTATCCAAGGACAAGCATTTAGCACTGTAGCTAAACCTCAGACAAGCAATGACAAGACATAAAGTTATTTGCCCTGAAACTAAACATCAGATAGGTGATGTAACAAGACACGAAACGTGCAAGGTGTGTAGATAAAAAGGGCCATATTTATACTTTTTGACGCAAAACTGCAGCAACGCAGTTTTGCGTCAAAAAGTTTAACGCCGGCTAACGCCATTTCTTTATATATATATACTTTGGCGCTCCGTGGCGCAAACCATGGGTTAGAGTCATTTTCTTTTTACTCAAACCATTGCGCCAGTTAAAGGCACTAGCATAGTCATGAGAGGAAATGGAGCACTGCCAAGACCATCAGTGCAATCCAATGTAGCACACATTCCCCAACATCAGCATTACACACTACCAATGCTGACACCTGTATCGTGCCATGCCAATGCTATACATAGTATATGCTAGGTCTCAGCAGCATATAGGTGGATGTGAAATATCAGAGACTGGGTCAGTTCCAGATTGCTAAGTGTGGTGCAAGTGCCATCAGAACACCCACAGCCAGTGCAAGGCCTCACCATGATAATGGAAGTGGAGGGAGGGTTGAGTAGGACAAGAGGTTGGCAACATACAATTTGGACAGAACCTACACCTAGAGGATGTGATGCAGACAATTCCCCAAACTGCCCACACTACATGTGACATGCAGGTGGGGCATTGGCCTGTGAGAATGCTAATCTTAATGACAGGAACAATGAACAGGAACCAAGATTACAATGTTCCACTAATAGGAAGTCAGTAACGTCACATTACAAGTGCCACAACACAGACACACTAATTGTACAATATCTCATAGCAGAGGACGATGGCTCTCCTGGGGATATGCCTGTCCTGGACTTCCCTGATGACATGGATGACGAGATGACACACATTAGCCAGCAGACCCTCCAAGATGTCCTTGGAACCCTCCAGACCCCACCTTCAGTCGCAAGGAGCACAGAAGTAGCAGCTATCACAGAGGACCCACCCACCACCCCAATAGTATGACCTGCCAGCTCCAACCCAGCAGAGGACACTGAGGACACTGGTACCACCTTTGAGAGGACTGTAGTTGGAGTACAGCGGGAGCTGGCCAAGGAGGTGCAGGTGGGGATGCAAAATAGGCAGCCAGCCTTGAGGGGATGCGTACGTGCATGATGTCATCTGCACAATAGGCTGCAGCCATGCAAGCGCTAACTTCCATCCTTCAAGGACTACAACAAAGTGTGAGGTATTTCACCACAGCAGTAAGGGAGTTGCCACAACAACTGGTATCCCAAACCTTTCACTGCATGCACGAATACAATCATGACCCCCTCAGGGCCGACCTGGCTACCTACCACAGTAATGTAGTTGCTATATTCAAGAACCAGCAGCTCCTCCTTGCTGCAGTCATGCCCTTAATAGCCCCACTGTTGGCAGCTACCGGGAATTCTGACTCCACGTCTTCAAACACTGACGTGTGTGTTGCCCCTTAAAACCCACCACCACCAAGGTTAGAAGAGACGACACACACATCAGAAGATGAAGACGTGGAACAGATCCCCTTCTCCCATAGGAGTACCCGTTAGCACCAGTCCATGCCACATGGGCACTGATATCCTATGTGCTGTGCTTGTTAACATGCCAGTCCTGCTACTGTTGGTCACATTCACTGTTCTCCAGCACACTGTTTACCTTGACACTATGCACTGTAATTGTCTCTCACTACCTCATTGGCAATTCATGTTCCTGCGCACTGTATGAAACTTTACCCCAGCATGTCCAATGACATGTCCCATTGCACTTGTGTTGCATCACAATAAAAGGTGTCACACTAATGGACTCACAATCCTGGACTATGTAATTATTGCACTACAGCACTTTAAAATAAATAGCACTTACACAACCACTTTGTCTCTGTGTGATGTGACACACAAACTGTGTAGGAGATTAGTGATGAATGGCCATAGAATGACAATACAACTGCATTGAAAGATTGTGGGCTGATAACAATGCACTGGGGTCTGGATTGTATCATCATCTGCGCTTCATGAGGATTATTTCTGAAGTAAACTGATAACAAACAGTATAATGCTGTGTTGGACTGAAAAAGTCCGCTTCAAGGTATGTATAAGCTGAAAAGCAATGTGGCCAACATTCCCTTCAAGACAATCTTTATGTATGTGGCATCTAACTATAAACTTTCATCATACACACACACCATACAGCAGGAATAGATGTGTAGGAATGTATGGACAAATATGTAACCTGGGAGAACAATGTAAGAAATGATAGGTGTGATTTATGTATACAATACTACATAAGATGATAACATCACTCAGCTTATCAGGATTCACATGAACATAAGGCTGCGGGCAGACGTACCACAGTGCCCAAGATTCTAAATCAGGACTTAAACGATGACAGATTTAAAAACACATCCAAACTTCACAACACATTGGGAACCATAGTAACCTTGAGTGGTGGGTGCAATGGATGTCAGAAGCATAGAGAAGTAGCTTTGGTGTAGCTGCTATTGTGACTGCACATTAGGAATTGTGAATAACCATGTTAATAATGGGAATCGGATGCAGGATGGAACACAAATGCAAATACTAAATTGACACTGTTCACCCATGCTAAGGTCCTGATCCTCAAGCATATGACACATACTGTAAAGGAGTACCTAAAACTTTATTTAACAGCAATAAAGGATACTAAAACTAGGGGAAAACCTTAACTAACCTGACCTATCCTAACTACACATTACCCACAACTGGCCCTTACAACCCTAATCTAAACTTACCTATCACATTCAACTAAACACTCTAAACATCAGCCCCCCACCCCCTTATATGACAGGACACATGTAGGACAACATATACTAACCTATACTATTGTATCCTAAACAAATATATGTTTTTGGATTTTTTTATTTCAATATTTTTATATATTTATTTTTTATACACATAAATCCCAACATCATCCCACACCCACCCACACACAAAAAAACACATGTAATAATTTAACCCCCTCCACCCTCCAACCCACGTATACTAACTAAACTAATAGCCTAAGCGCCCTAAACCCACTAAAGATAAAAAACAGGAAAGAGGAGAGAGGGGAGGGAATCATGGCTGAGGATCCAAAAGTCACAAATTGGCCCTCTGCAGGATCTTCTTTATACCCTGCAGTCTCCTGCTATTGCGGGACACCTCCTGCTGTAGCCAGTCCATCATGCGCAACATCTGTTACATGTCACGTCTCATGAACTGAAATTCTGCATTGTCTATCACAGCAGCTGGGGTTGTATGTGTTCCAATAGTTGATGGCACTGCTAGTGCCATTGCCGTACTTGGAGGGGGAGGTGCAGAAGCTGCTGTCTGTGGGCCTGGAGCAGATGAGGTTGACAGACCTGCAACAGTGGCTGTCATCCTTTGGGCGACTGTGGTCTGAGCTGTAGTGCTGGTGGTGGTGGCTGTTGTGGGCAAGGCTGGCCCCCCTTGGGCAAATGCCCTCCAGACCCCTGTGGCTCTCTCATGGCGATAATGCTGTGCCATATTGCGTAATCCAGACTCCACATCTAGTATGTGGCGGTAACGCATTGCCCGCTTTTGAAATTCCCTGATCTCATGGGCATTCATGTTGGGAGCAGAAAAAATTGAGAAAGCCAAACATTAGTGACATCAGTGTGTAATACATCTACTGATGATATTCTAACACTTCCTCAAAAATAGCACATACAGTCCAAATCACAGTACAGATCATAGAATGTCCCTGAGGAATGACATGCCAATGCAACCTACACATCTACTATCTAACAGCACAGTGTTGGAAAATGGGTTATTGGTAAGGGCAGGTAGGTACCTACACTTAGCAATAGTCCACTAACCTCCACTTAGGTCCAGTTAGGTCTCAGTAAATTAAACCCAGCTCAACACTTGGTAGCTTGGCAACGAGAGACAAGGCTTAACTTAGGAGACAGAGTGTAAAGTATTCAAATATCACAAAATAGTAATTAAATAAAATACAGTTAACAGTTTAGAAATCCAGTTTATAAAGATAGATTATATTTTTATCTATAAAATGACACAAAAATTAATGAAATTGGATAAGGGGAACCAGGTATGAATTTTTAAATAATTATTGTTTTTTAGCGCCTAGAAACAAAAAGCGCCAATCTGGTCATCCGGTTGTACCTCAACTGGGGCAAAGTCAAAGTTTAAGGCCGACCGCGATGGAGCCCTGCTCGGCTACAGCTCGCGGGAGGCCTCGGTCAAAAGTTTACCTTTGCACTTAGTCTCTTTTCTGAAGATTTTCTTCAGTGGGACGAACTTGCCAATCCGACCTCCTGGAGCCCTTCTCCTGATACGCGTCGCGGAAATCCTCTGTGGAGATTTTTACCTTCGGACTTAGTCATTTTTTTGAGGTGAAAATCCTTCGACCGGGGTAAACCTGGATCTTGATCCAACGTCCCTGGAGCCCTCCTCTGATACGCGGGCTGGGAGGTCCCGGTCAACTCTTTACCTTCGGACTTAATCTCTTTTTTAAAAGATTTTCTTTAACGGGACAAACCTGCAAATCAGGCCTGGTCGCGGTTGAGGCAAGCCGGCTAGAGTTGCCGCGGTGAGTTCGGTCCCTCTATGGAGCTTTTTTCAAAAGTCCTCAAAACTTCTGAAAACTTCTGGGGCTTCTCCCAGATGTTCTTTTATGGTTCTTTTGGGGTCCACAGCTCACCCCAAGGGTCCAGAACCTCTGAGATGATCCTTGGGGGTGCGGACTACAACTCCCAGAATGCACCTGGCACAAACTCCTTTTTGGCCACTGGGCAGTGGTCAGCTGCTTTCATTCTTCAGGAGTTGGTGCAGGGGACTCTGGCTAGCAGTTTTTCACATGTAGCAAACAGGGAGTCCCTCCTTGAACCAGTTGAAGCCAAGCAAAGACCTTCTTGTGGTGAAGCCCAAGTGTGCAGCTAGTGCAGTCCTTCTGAGTGCAGGTTCCAGGTGCAGGCCAGGGGTCCAGCAGGGCAGTCCTTCTTCTTCTTTGGTTCTTCCCTGTTGGATGTGGTAGGGAACTGAGGTGTGGGTGCAGGTCTGCCAGTTTTATCATTTCTCCTGGTGAAAAACAGGGGGGTCCTGGTTCTCCAATCAGGGGCAGGGTCCTTCCCCCTGTGATGACCAGACGAAGTGTGGAAAAATCAATCCCAGGAGGCAACATTCTTCAAAAATCCATCATGGCTGAATCTGATTTTTGAAGGTTACATCTGGCTGAGCCCACCCACTGGTGTGGCTAAAAATCATAAACACACCCCTCTCCTAATCCAATCAAGGGGGCACCTAGTTGTCTGGGGTTACAGGATGTGGGGGTGTTGCTGGGTTGCTCAAAATATCCTCCTCTGCCTTTGAAGATCAGTTTGGCAGCCCTCCCCCTTCCTGTCTCACCATCTGCTGAGGGGAGATTCTCTCCCACAGGCAGATATCTTTGTGTGAAGCCAGGCCACTTCACACCTCATCAAGGCTGCCTGGCCAGGCTGCCAGAGGCTGGCCAATCAGAGCACAGCAGCAAAAACAATGCATGGCTGAAATTGGCAACTTTTCAGGTAAAGTTAAAAACTCTTTACCTGAATAAGTTATATTAAATCCAACAACTGGAAGTTGTTATAACAAGTTATAACAATTAATTTGATACCAAACACTTGGTATCCATTACTTAAGGGGACTTTTAATATTAAAATAAAGTCTCCCATTCTAGCCTATGGAAGCCATTCACTACAATGAGGAAAAAACTAATTTGGCTGTTTTTACCTCACCAGGGCTTATAAAACTATTTTTATAAGGTCACTGCTTATAGTTACATGACACACAGCCCTAGGGGCACATAGGGCACACCTTAGGGGTGACGTATATGTGAAAATAAGGTAGTTTAAGACTTTGGAACTACTTTTATTTCCAAAGTCGAATTTGCATATAACTAATTTAAAAGCATCCAGCAACGCAGGCCTGCCTTTAAAATGACACAGGGCACCTAGGGGTGCACTACCTATGTTTTGGTCCGTAAACCTACATGCCCTACCATATATAGGTAGGTTAACTTAGCCAATTATAATTAACCTAATTTGCCTATTGATTTTACACAGAGCACAGGCCCTGGGACTGGTTAGCAGTACCCAGGGCACCCTCAGAGTCAGAAAAACACCAGCAAAAAGTGGAAAATGGGGGCAAAAAGTTAAGGGGGCCTCTGCAATCAGCCCTGTTTTCTCACACACAGCAATGCACAACAAGGTATGTACCTACTTAAATGATCTGTGCCTTTTTGTACTGCTATTAGTCACATAACAAATGCTGCAAGTACTCCACAAGTGATAGGCCAACTAATGACAATCTTCTGGATGACAATCAAGGCCCACAAGACCTGTGATTTGTAAATGGAATAGCCTGGACGGTATGCAGTTGCTAATCATGAGGGTGTATCCTAGGTTGGAACAAATTAATGTTGGAATTACCCGTCTGTCTTCTCCACTTGATCCTCACACCTAGGTACACATATTTCATAACCCTAACCCTGTGCCTCTGGGGGTGATGGACATGCAACACATAATTTCAAACATCAAGGACAGCCAGGAAGCTTTGGACAGCTGTCCATGGGTTTAGTCAGTCCACCACAGGTAAGGAGGGCTGCCAACTAGGATTGACTCAAACATTGGACAATCACATCCACATTTATGTTCCTAATTGTGGACAATTGTCAACGTCATTTGATCTCAATGATACCTTTTCAAAAACAAGCACATAGATGCAAGCACTCATCTTGGCTTGAGCTGCATGCACACCTATGACATTCTACTCAAGTGCCACATAAACGGAGCACAATATGTGGAGCTAGATGCTGCTAGAAAGTCAAACATACAGTCCTACATGTTCAGTAGTTAACAGGGATGGTCAAATCTGTGGGTAATATTTCGGCATCACTGGTCTGTGTGAATCAGGGTATGACTTGCTGACTAAATCAGGAAAATGTCCACCTCCAAATTAATCATTGGCATACATGTAGCAACAAATATCACCCTGTTCACTGCCCATGCCTATAGCGCAGCACACAACTCCCAATATATGACTCTCCGACACAGATTGTCCAACTCAAACATGGAACAAAATGTCAAACTCCAGTCAAGTCACATATCAGATCGTGTGCCAGCATATCATACCTTGCAATGAGTCCAACACACATGAGTCAATCACACAACAGCTGCAAACACAACACAGGACAAACATATCAACACTTACTGGACATATCTGGGTCCGCAAATCGAGCCACTTCACCAATTGTGTAGGGGGCTGGTCCAACTGTAAAACATGGAAGGGTGAAATGTGCTCAATGTCTGTTCCCTGTACAGAACATGGATCAACAAATTATGTGTGTGACATTTTATATGATAGAGCAGCACATCAGGCATGTAGACACCCAACAGACATAATGCTGCAAACATGCATTGACCCTGTCACTCCAGTGAGTGATAGACTCACATGTGCACACATTCACAGGCCCTAACAATCATGTGGTACCAAACATGATTCCTCAATTTTGTGCAGAATTATTTCTAGAGGGTATTCCATTTCATCATTTGTTGTTATGAGAGACATGCAAAGCCACATTCCTGGTGCACTGCAATACCAGTCACTCAGGTATTGTGGCTTGTGCATCAAGGGACAATGAGTTACTGTGTGATGCCCATGTGGGTTGAGTTTAGTTCAGGAATTATTGTGCCTTCTATGGTCGATGATATGTGTGCCTGTGTTGTATGTAGGTTACATATACCACGTTGGCAGTGTACCCAGAGCTGTATATGCCCCCTCTGACACAATGATGGCAGGGATCCTGGGTGTTACTTGATCACAATGTTACTCTAAACATGGATTAGCCATTTATCTAAATCAAAACAACAACAAAATATATGCTGACAGTGTATAATTTGATCATCTGTGACAGATTTCATGGGCACAGGTGTAGTCATTGCACCTGAAATGTGTCACTCAGGGCTGTGTGTACCTATATCAGGTATTGTAGATCACAGTTAGCCGCATTAATTATCTTACATTTGCCAAGTTGGGTGATCTGTGGTTATACAACCGAACTGACACTGCCCCCTAATTGAAACATGGTTTAGCAAATGTCCTACTTCGGCAATCTTGATGACGTAGGTCTGTATTTGTATGCACCTTGGGAATGGCGGCACTCACAGTGCATACACTCATGTCTGTGATAGCCTTCATACTGAGAAGTTAACAATTGTACAATTGTACATATGCTGCAGTAGATCAGCAGGGGTGTACCAAACGTAAAATACCAAACTATTTTGTCAATTTAAATGTATGATGGAAGCAGTCAGGGGTCCCTTCCACAACATCATGCAAATAAATAATTTGTGACCATGCATTCACAAAGTTCAGGGATCCCATGATGACCCATTAACTTTGGAAAATTGTTTTGCTATAAAGTGACACAGATGGCAAATGCACCAGCTCTGTACCAACAATTGTGCCCAAGGCAAAAAGAAAACACAGACACAATGAACGTAGGGCCAGATGTTCTTTTTTTTAATGTGTAGCATTTGCTTCATTTGTTTACGCTATAGATATGGAAAGTAGCGCAAAATATTGAGATATTATCAAGTGTGCATTACTTTGGCATCAATAATTAATTTAAATGCTGCACAAACCAAGTCGAAATATCAGCCTAAGATGTTACCAGAGGTTAGGAATATCTTTGTATGTATGGCCATGAATACTGTTCAGAAATGTATTAAAAAAATTTGGGGACTACATTGGTTCCTTGCATTCCTGGTACACTCACAGGCCTTGAATAGTAGTTTTGTTTGTGCCACATTACCATCATCTACTGACGTCAAAGCAGCACTAATTTATAAGATAAAGTTGTCTTTTGTAAGTTTGTGCAGCTTTTGCGTCAACAAATGACGGTAATGCATAGCAAAAAGTGTCCATGTGCCTTCACTGGAGGTGACATGATACGTCCACACACACAATTGATTCCACTGTGGTGGTAACACGGTTGCACTATATGGACTGAACATCCCATCCAATTAGACATATGTAATTGCATGTGAAATACAACAGTGAGGCCCTATGATTTGGCTAGGTGACAATGTACAACACATTTCCATAAGTTGGCAGCACTGAAGTGTTCACAATTGACAATGCACAAATATCCCATGTGTGACAAGTTCTATGGAAACCTATTTTTGTGCCCTCACTGAGTTGGCTCATGTGCAAACGTGTACCTAAACTACTGAACCTGCTCCAGGTAAGCTGGCTAACTTGGTTGTGGGGGTCAGGTTTAAGTGTCAGAAGGTCCATGTGCTTGTACATCTGTTATGTATATGTATAATTGACTCAATCTGTATGTTTAGCAGTGTGCACTTTATATTAGTGTCACATCAATATGTGTTCATAGCACAGTCCACTTCCTTATTGCTAGCGGGCAATGTCACCCCAGGAGTGATGTGAGAGGTTGGTACTGCCTCAATGATTCCATATCACCTTCATTAGAGTTAGCATCATCATGCTATGTGTCTCATGGTGTTTAATATACACCCCTTACACAGTACGTATTGATTGGAAGGGTGTGTGATTGAGTGTTATTGATGTGATATTGGAAGATTCATCTTCCAAGTAGTATTGCCAGTAAAGGCCATGTCAATGTCACTGGGTGGTTTTAAATTGGTCCCTTGTGGCTCTGGAGTGGCATCTGTTGTTATCTGCATCTGTCATTTGTCCATAGGTGTTTATCCCATTGGGTCAGGATATCAGACATGACTACCAGTGTTACAACCTCAGTGTCTTCCTGGCCACGTGTGTAGGAAAGTACAATCTTGCCTGGCATGTTACCCCCATTTTTACTTGGGTGTCAGTTTGTTTTTGCCTGTGTCACTGGGATCCTGCTAGCCAGGACCCCAGTGCTCATAGTTTGTGGCCTATATGTGTTCCCTGTGTGGTGCCTAACTGTGTCACTGAGACTATGCCAACCAGAATCTCAGTGCTTATGCTCTCTCTGCTTTTAAAATTGTCACTGCAGGCTAGTGACCATTTTTACCAATTCTGATTGGCACAATGGGACATCCTTATAATTCCCTAGTATATGGTACCTAGATACCAAGGGTATTGGGGTTCCAGGAGATCCCTATGGGCTGCAACATTTCTTTTGCCACCCATAGGGAGCTCAGGCAATTCATACACAGGTCTGCCACTGCAGCCTGAGTAAAATAACGTCCACGTTATTTCACAGCCATTTTACACTGCACTTAAGTAACTTATAAGTCACCTATATGTCTAACCTTCACTTAATGAAGGTTAGGTGCAAAGTTACTAAGTGTGAGGCCACCCTGGCACTAGCCAAGGTGCCCCCACATTCTTCAGGGCAAATTACCCGTACTTTGTGAGTACGGGGATACCATTACACGCGTGCACTACATATAGGTCAATACCTATATGTAGCTTCACAATGGTAACTCCGAATATGGCCATGTAACATGTCCAAGATCATGGAACTGCCCCCCTGTGCCAAATCTGGTATTGGGGGGCCAATCCCATGCATCCCCGGGGCTCCAACATTAACCCAGGTACTGCCAAACTAGCTCTATGGGGTTTTCACTGCAGCTACCGCTGCTGCCAACCCACAGATAGGCTTCTGCCCTCCTGGGGGTCTGGGCAGCCCAGTCCCAGGATGGCAGAACAAAGGATTTCCTCTGAAAGCGGGTGTTACACTCCCTCCCTTTGGAAATAAGTGTTAAGGACTGAGGAGGAGTAGCCTCCTCCAGCCTCTGGAAATGCTTTGAAGGGCACAGATGGTGCCATCCTTGCATAAGCCAGTCTACACTGGTTCAGGTATCCCCCAGCCACTGCTCTGGCGCGAAACTGGACAAAGGAAAGGGGAGTTGCCGCTCCCCTGTCCATCACCACCCCAGGGGTGGTACCCAGAGATCCTCCAGTGTGTCCCAGATATCTGCCATCTTGAATGGAGAGGTGTGAGGGCACAGTGGGGGCCTCTGAGTGGCCAGTGCCAGCAGGTGACATCAGAGACACCTCCTAATAGGTGCTTACCTGGTTAGGTGGCCAATCCTCATCTGAGGGCTATTTAGGGTCTCTCCTGTGGGTTTCTCGTCAGATATCGAATGCAAGAGCTCACCAGAGTTCCTCTGCATCTCCCTCTTCGACTTCTGCCAAGGATCGACCGCTGACTACTCCAGGACGCCTGCAAAACTGCAACAAAGTAGCAAGAAGAATACCAACGACATTGTAGCGCCTAATCCTGCCGGATTTCTCGACTGTTTTTCTGGTGGTACATGCTCTGATGCTCTGAGGGCTATCTGCCTTCACCCTGCACTGGAAGCCAAGAAGAAATCTCCCGTGGGTCGACTGAATCTTCCCCCTGCTAACGCATCACCGGTCCTCTGGGTCCCCTCTCATCTTGACGCACCTGGTCCCTGGAACACAGGAGCTGGATCCAAGTGTCCCCGACAGTCCAGTGGTTCTTCTGTCCAAATTTGGTGGAGGTAAGTCCTTGCCTCCCCATGCCAGACAGTAATCCTGTGTACTGCATGATTTGCAGTTGCTAGGGCTTCTGTGCACTTTTGCACGGAATCCTTTGTGCACAGCATAGCCCAGGTCCCCTGCTCTCTGTCCTGCATTGCTCAACTCACTGAGTTGACCACCAGCTTCGTGGGACCCTCCTTTGTAGTGTTGAGATGATCGCCATGCTCAG
Organism: Pleurodeles waltl; assembly: GCF_031143425.1. Lineage (NCBI taxonomy): Eukaryota > Metazoa > Chordata > Amphibia > Caudata > Salamandridae > Pleurodeles > Pleurodeles waltl. Next base: position 1,066,811,576 of record NC_090437.1, read on the forward strand.
ATTTCTTGAATGTCTGTTCAAGTGCTTCTGCGGGTGATGCCTGCTTCTGCATGGACTCTCTGTGCTGCTGGATGACCCTCTGTCTCCTCCTCCAAGGGACAGCCACCCTGGTCCTTCCTGGTCCTGGGCAGCACCCATTTTCTTCACCCGCAACTCTTGCAGCTAGCAAGGTTTGTTTGCGGTCTTTCTGCGTGGAAACAACTCTGCTTCCTCCAGCACGCCGTGCGAAATCTTCTGTGCAAAGGAGAAGTTCCTGGCATCTTCCGTTGATGCAGAATCTTCAATTTCTTCCACCCAGAGGCAGCCTTTTTGCACCTTCATCTGGGGTTTAGTGGGCCCCTGCCCCCCCGGACACTTGTGTGACTCTTGGACGTGGTCCCCTTCCTTTCCAGGTCCTCAGGTCCAGGAATCTATCTTCAGTGCTTTGCAGTCAGTTGTTGCCTTTGCAGAATCCCCTATCACAACTTTAGTGTGTTTCTGGGATAGTAGGGTAACTTTACTCCTACTTTTCAGGGTCTTGGGATGGGGTATGTTGGACACCCTTAGTGTTTTCTTACACTACCTGGGCCTATTGTATCCTATTGCATCCTATTGTATTCTACAGTGTTTGCACTACTTTTCTAACTGTTTACTTGTTGATTTTGGTTTGTGTGTATATTTTGTGTATTGTACTTACCTCCTAAGGGAGTATATCCTCTGGGATACTTTTGGCATATTGTCACTAAAATAAAGTACCTTTATTTTTAGTAACTCTGAGTATTGTGTTTCTGATGATATAGTGCTATATGATATAAGTGGTATAGTAGGAGCTTTGCAGGTCTCCTAGTCCAGCCTAAGCTGCTCTGCTATAGCTACCTCTATCAGCCTAAGCTGCTAGAACACTACTAATCTACTAATAAGGGATAACTGGACCTGGCACAAGGTGTAAGTACCATCAGGTACCCACTATAAGCCAGGCCAGCCTCCTACAACGTGTCATTGTAGTGGTGTATGTTTTGTGTCCTACAGGGTTGCTGTGCTGTGTGTATATAACTAGGTTTCTGTATTACCAACAAGTAGGCCATTGCCATATCGTCCATCCTGGAAGTGTTGATTGATGGTGCTGTGGCGGAAGATGACTGAATCATGTACACTCCCAGGATACTTTGCCACGATGTTGGTGATCAATCCCCAGTGATCCACAATGGCCTGCACATTGATGGAGTGTGTGTGCTTCCTGTTGCGGTATTGCTGTTCGGTTGCTGCAGGTGGCACAATCCGTACATGCGTGCAGTCAATGGCACCAAGCACGTGTGGGAAGCAATTGATTTGATAGAAGCCCTGTTTTGTCTCCTGCTGCTTCTGCTGTGTGTTGGGGAAGCTGATGTGGTGGGGTGTGAGTGAGGTGATGGCATCAAGTACCTTGGGAAGGAAGGCAGAGAATGAGGGCTGTCATATCCCCGCAATCAGGGCACCACTGGTTTGAAAAGAGCCACTTGCCAACGTGTGCAGGACAGCAAGCACCTTGGTCTCTGGTGGAATGATGTGGGGTGTCTGCAAGCTGGGTGCCAACTGTGGCTCAATGTGGCGCAGCAGCTGCTGTATGGCTTGCCAGTTTAGTCTGTACCTCTGGATGATGTCATGTTCCCTGAGGCCCTGAAGGGTTGCCCTGGTCCGGAAAATCCTCTCCTGTCTTTGGCATTGCCTTTGGGGTCCCTGTTGGTGTGGTGGAAGCTGCTGCTGTTGCTCCTATGCTCTGCGTCTTCGTGCATGCTGGATGAATAGAACCTCCATGTCTTCCTTTTGGAGCTCTGATGTTGCTTTTGTGGGTTTTCCTTAAGTACTGGTGTGCTTGCCCCATTTTAATGCCTGCCCTGACCCAGATGTTAATTTTTGCCCAAATCAGAATTTGCCCCATTTTCTGTCTCCCACTCCCAGCTGTGCACCATTTTTGCGCTGTTGGATAAATATGGCGCACGGGTTTTTAAGTCATTTTTTGGACGGGAATGGCTACCTTGCATCTCATTAACGCAGGGTGCTTTAACGCATCCAGAAAATTATGCACACATGGATATTTTGACGTTAAACGAATCTAGCGTCAAAGTATAAATAGGGTGTTAGCTTTGCGCCCAATTTGTGTAAAACAAATATGCAAATCCGGCGCAAACAGAGTATAAATATGCCCCTTAGAGGAGAGGTCTTCAAACTGGGGGGCGGGCCCCCCTTGGGGGGCCTCAAGTGATCCTAGGGGGGGTGCCAGACTCTGGGCAAAACCAACATTACACAGAACACAGGCCTTTGTTTTAAGCAGAAGCATGTTATTGCATTTTTTTAAAGGTAACAGTACTGAACTGCAATGTTTAAATAGGTCTAGGCATATTTAAACATTGCCATCTTTATAAGACAATTGTAAAAAATCCTGAGGGGGGCCCAATGATTTTTGTTTTTGCAACTTGGGGGGCACGGCATTAGAAAGTTTGGAGACCACTGCCTTAGAGTCTCCGCCACTTTTGGCAAACTTATTTAGTGAATGATCGAACTTTATATTTTTAGTCTTTTCGTATTTGCTGAGAGCAGAGTTTTGCAGTAGCAATGCCATTCTCAAAACATGATGGCTCTCGGGAACATAGAAAGGTCGTAAGCCATAGAGCCCGTTGCATATTCATAGGTCCCATTTCAAGAAATTCTACTCATACTAAGATAAACACAAGGCATTGGAATACACGTCTGCTCTTTTACATTAATTATGGCAATGATAAAGACACCCATTAAGCTTAACAAGGGCCATCTTCCTTCTTCTAATGCCACTTATATGTCACTTTACTACTAGTACCAATTGGAAGATTAGATGACTCTGATACTTACTCTTCAGAACTCTAAAAATAATCAATAATTCACTCACCTTAATTGGGCAAATGTATTAAGCATCTTAAGCCTCACCACCTTTATTGAAATAATCGAGAGACGTGGAGTAATTTCATCAACTTTAGCGGTGTAACATACGTCCAGTAGGTCACGGAAACGCGATGCGATTCATCTGCGTGTAGCAGGGCGATTAACCTTGTGAGGCATATCGACAGATACTTGCCGTGAAATTAGTCCCTTTAGCATTAGCAGGCAACACTTTGAGATGTTTTTTGGCTACTGCATTCTTGATTCCTTATGCTGTTCGCAGAATCAAGCACCACATTGCTCTGTTTCATGGGTGCAGTATTATTGCGTTCAAATTTGAAAGATTCTTGCAGGGATTCTGCCTGTTTATTTCCTTTAACCAGCCGTCCAGGCTGGCTGTGAAGTAATTGATAGCCTATTATGTGCATCCCTGATTTTCTTAGCGAATAATAGTTTTTATTAAAATAAAAACCGTGAACAGGTTTTTTCTATAGTGACTGGCTCATCCTGTAATATGGAGTTTTCAGGGCTCTGGTGATTTACCGCCATGTTTTTAGGACTTGACCTCCGTTCTGCATTAATTAATTTTGGAGCCACGCACCTATAAGGATAAACCTTGACTGAATGGGGGTCGGTCAGGGTTTGAGAGAAATCTGTTTGCATTACCTTCCCTCTACAGTATAGTCTTGAAAGTTTCTATCATGCCATTCGGTGGCTCCTAGTTCCAAAAATCAAATTATTTATCAGGTTATTTTGATATTGTGATTATTTACATGAGGGTTACTCTATGGGATATAATGCTCTGTTTCATAAAGATAATATTATGCATTATATTTAGCCTTCTTATTGAGGTTAATAAAAGCTTGTCCATTTCTTCACTCAATTCTTGAATTCGAAAATTATTCTAGTCATAGTGCCTCATAGGAAACAGTGTGATGTTGATCATCAATGCTAAGTATGTAACCATGTTTTGATTATATGGGACTGAACGTCTCTCTTAATAGCCATCGCCCCTGACTTTTCTTTATTAACCTTGTACACATAGATCTGGGTGACATCATCTAATAAGTAACCTTGTTTTGATTAAATGGGACTGAAAGTCGTTCGTCAATGTAATTGTCTTTTAATTTTCTTTATTAAACTTGTAGCCACAGATCTGGTGGACATCAGTACCATTAAACCATAAATGTTCACTTGGTAAACAAGGATCAAGTCTCAACCTTTCTTTTCACATACCTTATATTTAAAGCTTATACTGTTTTGCACCTTGCTATCTTGGTAGTTAAAGTCTCAATGTATGGATAGAAAAGGTTAACTGTAACCCTGATGTCTAGTCCCTTGTTCAAGTGTTTTACATTGGATGGGTTTCTCATTCACCAAAATGTGCACCACTGGAAAAACATTGGGCATATTTAGAAGCCACTAGCACCACCACCACCACGTTTTGTGACTCTCCGGTGGCGCTGTGCACTGCGCCATACTTACAATTTGGTGTTAAGCCACTTTTTGTGGCTTATCACTACCTTGTAAATACAGCCCCTTCACATGTAGCACTTTGTGCGGAAGGGACTTGCAATGGGTGTTGCTGTGGGTGTTCCGCAGCAACACCCATTGCATTTTGATGCTGCCCCAGATTTACGAGATTTCATAAACTTGAGGCAACACCAAAATCTAACGCCATGGCGTTAGCATAGTTCAATGCTTTCATTTCTCCTCCAATGCTCTTTTTGTGTGTGCTGCACTCTGCAGCATTCACAGAAAGAGCAAATTGCTATTGAAGATTGTTTTTGTGCAGGAAGGTATCCCTTCCTGTACAAAAACAATCTCCCCCATAACACAGCCATCCTTGCATCATAGTGCAGGGGTGGCTGCATTGGTGCTTGGCAGCTAATTTAGTGCTGATGCAAGGGGAAACACAGCGATGAGCCATATTCTAGTAAATATGGTGCATCCCTGCTTTTTAGAAGTGACGCAGTGAGGTGCTGCTAATTTCCTTGATACAAGTAAGCGATTATTTTTCCTCTGTTGTTGATGATGCTTGTTCTGCACTGGTGGTGTACAATTGGTGCATGACTTGGAAGTATCACACTTTTGGGTGTATTGGTTTAAAGTTATGTGGCTATGATTTTACTTGTTGATTCTCACTTTTGTTAATGTTGGTGGTATTGGTTGAAGTCTATGAGGACATTGATTTATTCTTTGTTGATATTCATAGGATTAGCTCGGAGGTGATTCATGATTGAATTGAATGTGAATATTCACCCCTGGCCATTAATTAGTTTATTGGCAGGAATTTTTAAGAAATGTGTCTTATCAAATGTTTCATTTGTTTTGTAGATTCTTACTGTGCTCCACTAACCACATGTCCTGATGATAACCCTATAAACAACTAGTGGGTTGAAAAACCATCAACGCTTTTTGAAGGCCTTTGCATATGACTATTTGTGAAGTATTTTTGAGTACCCTGTGTTGTCCTTCTTGTTTGAATATTGGATCCTTTGCTTTTATGTTGTTACAATGTTGATTGTGAATATTTCTATGTTATGTTTCTGTGGAGACATTTTTGAGTGGTTTTTGATATATTTATATTTGTTTTTTTTTCCATTTTTTTGTTATTGCACCTTTCTTGATTAGTTAATGTATAATTTTCAAATTTACTCTCTTTCCTGGAACTATTGTGGTTAAAAGATACTTAACTGCCCTGGTTCTAGGTCTGAAGAGCAGCTCCAGGAGTTTATATATTATTCACAAAATTACAACAGGCAACACAGCAGTGCACATTCCAGTGCCGGAAATCTACTGGGCCTCCAAACCTTCCTGCCGTATTATATGTGAGGGACTTATAGGTAGTTTGTATCCCTCTTCTCTTATTATATACTAAGGGCTTACAGGGGTTGGTCATTGCTAGTTGTAATTGTACCTAATTACCATATACCTTTTTAATCAGAGCACTGGCCCTGGATCTAGTTAGAAGAGCCCAGGGTACAGTCAGAGTGAGTTTTCACCAGTATCAGTCACAAAAAAAAGTGAACAGGGCTAAAAGAATGACTTTTTCACATGCATTTTAAACGTTTTAAGTAGAAATGGCATCAAGAAGCACAAAGCACCAAAGATAGTCTATAATAGTATTAGACTAGGACCTAGGCATGATTTGAGGCCCAGTTCGAGCGAGGCCTGTTCCGGTATAAGTGGAATGGTCCCGGTGGAAAAATTAAAAAAGTCCCACTTTGTAATTTTTTTGTAGTATAGAGTTGAAATGTCTTCTAAGTCCAAATGCAGAAAGGGTCTATGCCATTTAAAAAAAAGAAAAAATGCTCCCTGAATCCTCAACTGCCACAGTGGAACCAAAGGCTTATTAATTGAAGTAGGTTGGTCCCAATGGAGATTTGGAGATTTCTCACTGACGTTTTTCTGAGTCCTACCACAGAATGACACTTAGTTGTTCAGAGGTGCTGGGAGCCTTGATCTTTAGTGCAGGGTTCTTGGACCTTTCTACTAACAAGTGCTACTAGTATTATTAGTGTTGTGCAAATCTGACAAGATTACATCAGTGACCACCCCACTCAAGATTACCAGCCCTGATCAACTCAGTACAGGATTGCCAGCAATAATGTAAAAATGCTTAGTCAGTTGGAGTGCCTTTAACACATAATAATGCATAACCACCATAGCAGCAATTCCCCATTGCACCAAGATATTATTATTAGTAAAAAATCCCCCAAGGCTGCATGATTTATCATTCAGATATCAACTTTAAATACATTCTGGAAATTATGGGCTCTGAAAGTACACACATTTTCTTATCAAATACACACTTTTCAATTTTGGGATACATATATTAATTCAATTAAACAAAAGTTTAAAATTTAGTAGACTGGGCTGCAAACAGGGGAGTTACTCACAGTCAGATGTAGAGCTACTAGTAGTTCACAAGCTATTCATTGGAGAAGCCTGTTTTAGAGACTGTCACAGTGCCAGGAAGCAGCCAACAGCAAAGTGCTGTGTAGGCCAGTCCTAGTGCAACTGGTCAGCTGGGTACTTCAGGAAAAAGGCCTCATGATGTTTGTTGTGCCCCAGTAGCCAAGTTAGAGGTCAGGGAACTAGCCCTTCTACAGTAGGAAGCAGGACTAGTCCTATGGGGAATCTTTTTAGGTCACAGACAACTGGTAAGCTGGTCCAGTTCCATATTGATCACTTGCAGGTCCAATACATGTTCTAACGATTATGCCTTTTTGTGCATTATTTATGTCTGGCACAGACTACTTAGTGGGGATGTCTGCTGGGCTCTCCCTAACGAGAGGGATAAAAATTCTAATGGGCAAACCCACCCACTTTTCAACTGTTCCTTTTGGCTCTACAGCAAACAGTCCTCAAGTGACCCTCAATCTCAAAATTCAAGATGGGGAAACTCTACCTACTTAGGCAGGGTATGTCTGTCCACCCAGAGGTGTGGCCAGGGCAATGAGCAGTCCTCTCCTCTGATCACCAAAAACCGGTTTTCGGGGTTGCTTTCCTCTGACTGTGTTTGGTGCCACCCTGACTATGAGGACAAAGGCTGGGTCCTTTTCAGTTTTCACTTGACATTTACTTGTGACAGAGCAGGTACCTTTGAAATAAATTAATTTCCTGGGTCCACCCTAACTGATCCTCCTGCAAGGGCAAGAAAACATCTCCCCACATTCCGTGCATTGTCTCTACTCTGGAAGCAATTTGTTTTCACACCTTTTCAAGCCTCATTCAGGTCAAGTATAGTCTAGGTTGTGGCTGGAGGGCTAATGCAAAATAACTTCCAGCAGCTTCAGGCATGGTATACCATTTTTTTAAAAGTTACATGCAACATACATTTAGTAAAAATGTATAATTACCATCTGATAGAATTTGTATTAAATGTACAAATATGTCCTTGTGGGAGGCAATGTCTGCTTCCGGGAGACCTATTTAAACATGAAAAATCAGGTTTTCTTATCTATCAAAAGGGTGTTTTTGGAAAGGAGTGTGCAGCAGGATCCAAGCTGCTGCTTCCAGGCTACATAGGACAGGCCTGAAGCCATATAATCACCAACACTCTAGAGAATTACACCATAAGTGCTGCAGTCCACAAATGGCATTTAACTCTCAGATCTTGGGCCCATTTTCTATACCAGATACTATGGACTTTTAGGCTTGTTAAATAAGTCAAGTTGAAAAGAGAAGCACCATCACTTTACTCTTGTTTAATAATATGAAAGTGCACAGAGTTTATACTGATTTTGATATTACTAAAAATGTATTTAATGTGACGAATGCCCAGAGGCATCTTCGCTCTAACATCTGACAGGTTTAAAGAACTCGAAAAGGAAGTTTATTCCACAACTTACAAGTGGAGTAAACAAAGCTCCAACCACCTCACAAAACTTTGTTACATTTGGGGACAGTAAGTGTTCTGGATGCAGCTGAACCTAAGGATCTCCTTGGAATGTACCACATAAATCTCTTCCCAAACTTCTCAGGGCCTATCCCATAGAGAGATGTATGTGCTGTGCAGAATGCCTTAAATGCCACTCATTTATTGGTAGGGAGCTAATGAAGCTCTACGCGAACACTGATTGAAATATAGGTATTTTCTTTTAGAGCTAGGCTGTTGCATTCTGTAAAGGCTGGAATTTATTTAAGAAGCATAGATGAACATCCTGGTAAAGGACATTACAATAATCAAGCCTGAAGAGTACCAGCTCAATGACAACTGACCTTTGCAAGTCAAATGTGATAAAAGGGAGACTTTTTTTCAGTATTTTCAAAATCAAGTTTGCTAATCTGATCTTCAAAATTAAGTTTGTCCTTGAAGATCACCTTCAGGTTTCTATCTTTCCGGACTGGGATAGGGAGAGAACCAAGGGACTGGGGCCATCAAGATGAATTCAGAAATGAGGTATTCTTACCAAAGAGGAGAAACTCAGTTTTGCCAGAATTTAACTTAAGGCTTTTGATGACCTTGCACATGTAATTGTTCAAGCATTCAGAAACCTCTTCAATATTGCTAAAAATGGGCACTATAATTTGAGTGTCATCTGCATATGCAATCATGGAAAAATGTAAAGGATTGACTTAGTTTTAATAGAGGTGTTGCATAAATATTGAAGAGCACAGGACCAAATGATGACCTTTTGAAGGACACCGCAAGGCAAAGTAAAGGGTTTTGACCTAAACTCACAGAGGAAACTGACTGCTCTCTGTTGAGAGAAAGGATCGAAGGAGAGCCAAGGCTCAAGGCTGATCCACAGATCCTAATAACTAAACAATCTGTGAGGACAGCCTAGGTCAGAGTATTGAAGGCTGCAGAGATCTAGAACAATCACTGCAGTCTTACCACCACTGTTGACCATTGCTCTGATCTCCTCAGTGGCTACCACCAAGCTGTTTCAGTTTTATGGTTTGATCTGAACCAATGGTGAACTCCATTAAGTATTTCATTTCTGTTTAGAAATTCCAAAAGGGCGATGGTAAGATGTGTTTCAATAATTTTTGGCAGCGTTGGTAGTAGGGCGTTCGCATGGTAATATTTTTTCTCTTTGTGGTTGAGAGAGGGCTTTTCAACAGAGGAAGTATGGAAGCCTTTTTCCATTCATCAGGAAACTGTCCAGAAGTAATGACATTAATCAATATTTTCATGAGAGTGGGTGCAACCATTTCAGCTATGTCTCATAAATGTTTTTGAGGGCAATGGCCTGAGGGAGCTCCTGATTTAGTAAGAGTTATAAGTTCAAGCACTCTATCTTCCCTGGGAAGAGGAAACTTTCTGAGCTCCTGTTTGCTAAGCCTTATTGATTTTTCACCAGAAGAACCAGAAATAGTGTTGAGACTCGAATCAAAATCTTTATATATTACCCCAACCTTATTTCTGAAAAAATTAACTAAACTGTCACATAACGACTGGATTGTAGTCACTAAAGAAGTTGAATTGGGAATAGAGAGCACTGTAGCTGTTTTGGAGTGTTTTCTTGTTGAATTATTTGCTAGTTTAATATGATCACTAAAATAATTGGTTTTCTCTTTGATAATCATATTTTTAAATCTTGAATGAGTTATTTATATTTACCTTTTTCCATTGGGATATAGCTACTTCTCCAGATCTTCTCTTGCCTATTACATTTTCGTTTAAACTCCCTAAGATTTGAAAAGAACCAGGGCACTGTTTGCAACTGCAAATTAATCCAATCAGCATATTTAGTTGAGTAGTATCCAGGATATGAGTATGTTCCTTTCTCTTAAATGTATTCCATTCCAGAGTTTTTATGGCAGGCAATGTCCTGCCAGTTGGAGAATTCAGGACAGGGATTCTTAAACTTAAACCAATGGCTTTATGGCCTGACCAACCTTTTAGTAGCACAGCTTCTAACTGCAAGTCTGGATGGCTTGAAAAACACCTTCTAGGTGTGACCCACCTTGTGTGCAGCAACATTCACCAGTTGTCTGAGTTTAAAAATTCAGGTTGTCTATAAGTTATTCAGTTTCTTAATTGGTGAATTTTTCAAATGGAAGGTGAAGAACATAGGATGGTATAATTAGAGTATTGTATACAGTATACAATAACCTTGCTTAAGGACATCAGAAGTTAGCTGTGGGTCCTGGAGGCCTATAAATCAGAAGAGTATTGAAAATAGTGTTGCTATTCAGTTTACATCTGAAAGTGAGTGCCTCACAATCTCCTAAGCCCATTGACTTTCAAGAGATCTCAAGATGTTTGCAGTAACCAAATGGTATGCCTCCATTGTGTTTAACTACACAGTCTACTTAAAAAAATTCTGTAGTCTGTTTCCCGTTAAGCTGGTGGGTGGAAACCGAGGCCCCAGTCAGACATTTCCCAAATGTTCTATTCATAATCAAGATTCACTTTTTTCCTAATTATCTTGCCCAACATAAACTAAATGTCTGTGTTTGGCATATCCTGTCTAACCTCCACAGAATTAATATCCCTAGGAATATCAAGCAAGTCTACATATTTAGGACCTAGTTTTGAGTCTGACAGTTTTCCCTCCATCTGTCAAGCTGGCAGAGCGAACTACATCTGCCACCTTGAATGATCATTATATGTAGACATCACTCCTTGCCAATTGGTGATCCATGTGTGATCCCAGGAGCTGCCACCATGGGGGCTCCCATGAACACACTGAAGGTTTATTGCGTAGTCACCTTTCCATAGTCTGTAATATATATCTCCACCTCACAGGGATCAGAAAGCAGGACTCAGCAAGAACTCTTTTGGAAAGGCTGGATACCCTTAATGCAGAGTATATTGATGCTATGTACTAAATAAGTGGTAACTTTAACTCAAACTAACTTGAGTCTAGCAGTTCTGAGCAATGGAAAGAGAGAGAGAACATCAATTGGAAAATCCCCTGCATGACTCAGTTAGACCAGAAAAAATACTTTTTCTGGATTCTACTTACAACCAACTTTTACTCCCTTGGCCTCTAGTGTCTGAATAGTAGAACCAAGAGTGACACCCTAGCTGCCTATACTCATGCATATCCCTACAGACTAGCCACCTCACACTACGCCTTGATTTCCATAGATCATTTCCACCCTATCTCCAATTTGTAAATAATGTCAAAAATCTCAAGAGGCCATGCAGTATTACCTTGTGCCATCTCTTATAACCCATATACCCACAAGATAACATGTTCTAGAGATCCAAAATGATGTGGCCCCCCTCAACCGAATCACATGGAATTGGTGTGAATTTGGCACTCTACTTACAACCAACTTTCAATCCCTTGGCCTCTGGTGTCTGAACCCTTTATGGCTCCCCTCAACTGAATCACCTGTAATTGGTCTGAATTGCATAGTAACAAAAGGGCCATGACAAGGTGGGCTAAGTGTATTCCAGCAACCTTCAAGAGCAGCTCCATGACTGGGGGCTGGAAGCAAGAAAAACAAGGACTGAAATGAATACAAATGTGCACACATTGAAGGAATAAGGGCTTTAACATGGAGCTGAAAGAAAAGATCAAACTCCTTAGGCGTACATATAGAAAGCAAATGATGTAGCCTAAGAATGAGGAATAAACTAAATGGATTGCCTGCCACTCTTCCTAAATCAGATGCCTCTCTGTGAGCCTTATTTCAACATCTGTTTACGCTAACCGTTTTTGTAGTAGATTAGTGTCCAATAGCTGGAGGGGACTATCTTGGTACCAATCTAGAAGAAGGGTTGCTGTTAATAGCCAAACAACTACTGAATATTTGCAGTCCTAGATGTAGAAGCTGAATGGAGAACTTGAAGCATAGTCTAATAAGAAACAACGGTTCCCTTTGTTCCAATCAGGTTCCAAAGGGCTTGCAATATTGAGGACACCTTGCTGACCTTCACCTGCTTCATAGAATACTCTGTACTGACAAATGCAACAAAACTGCCAGTCTTCCTGAGTTGGTAGTTCCACATCATGGTTAAAATCAGACTAATGAGATGGTGATGTGATTTGATTACCTCAAGTTATTGGTTTGGTTGCTGAAAAGGAGAAATGAACAAGCAAAATGCATTCAATCAGGGGAATCACTGATGCATGCAATCTGCACCTAACAGCGTTGAAGAAGTACTGGTTAAGACCCATGTTATGAATTCTAAATATTCAATCCTGCAGGAGTTCTATCATTTGCTGCTTAAGAGGTGAAGCAAGACAGCTCTCATGCCTCCCTACACGGTACATGTTAGCAGTAGCAGACCAACAGAAACTCCTGGGCTACATTGAGAATGATCCAATAGTGAAGAAACCTGAATAAGATATGGTCCGCTACCTAGGCATGATTAAAAAAAATTCAGGAGTGCATTGGGTACTCATTATTAAATTTAAAAAAAGGCGGCTTGGAGAATGACAATTTTTAAAGTCCATAGTTTGTGTTCTAGAGGGATGATTTGCAATATTGGGACTAACTAAGGCAGCTTTTGGCTTTGATAAGAATTAGGAAACATTTGTGCTGCAATAGCGGGATAAGCACATTATCAACTATAGGATGACTAGGTGTAAAGAACATGTGTGTTAACCTTGAGTGCAATTTCTCTAGTTGGTTAAATGCAGTACTAATTGGAGGTCCACTATGGATATGGAATTTGCTAGGCAATTTAGGCCTACATTTATACTTTTTTTGTGCTGCATTTGTGTCATTTTTTTATGCAAATTCTGCGCAACCCCAACTACATATTCATATTTTGATGTTAGAAACATCTAACGTCAAAATATAGGAGTTTGCACCATTTTTTGGATGAGTCAACCTACCTTGCGTCATGATGCAAGGCAAGCGTTCATATCCAAAAAATGGTGCTATCCCTATAGCCCTATATTTATCCCCCTGTGCAAAAAATGACGCATGAGTGGGAGGAGGGGCTAAATAATGGTGCTAAGCTTGCTTAGATGAGATGAAGGTGATCTTTATTAATCCTTTTGCTCCAACATTTAATCTTCCTAGTAAGTGACTGAAAGTGTTATGCACTTTATTCCTCATGTCCAATTTATTCATTTATTGAAAAGGAATATTTACACTTATTCATCAAACGTTGACTCTAACAATGTGGTATGATCCAATGTGCCATTTCCCTATTACTCCTATCATTCTTGATCTCATTTACTAGTACCAGACCCTTGATCAGACAAATCTATAGGTTTATGGCAACCTCTTATACACCTGCAGTAAAATATCTGGCAATGAGAAAACAGTATAATCTGGCAGAAAAAAACATGTTTTTGTAAGAAAAAAATAATCTCTTCGATCTACTTTTTCACTACAAATGTCTCCATGTCTTCTTTAGGTTTGGCAATAGTTTTGTTTGTCAAAGGATGAGATCTGGGGTTTGATCTGCTCAATTTCTCTTCCATCACCATGTTGAATATCTGCAAGCCAATTTAAGGAGAGGGAATCTGAGCTACGTTTCTCAGCAGATTTGTTTGTAATGCTCTGCCATGCCAGTATTAGGGCCAATTAGTCCTGATGTCCTTGGCATGGCTTCCCCTAACTGTTTGCCTTCAGACCTCCTGTTTTGCTGACTTTGGTTTTGCTGGCTTAAGATTCTGCACTCTTTACCACGCATAACTAGTGTTAAGTGCTTGTTCTCTCCTCCTAAAACATGGTAATATTGGCTTATACCAAATTGGTGTATTTAGTTTACCTATAAGATGCTAGTAAAGTGCATTATATGCACCCAGAGCCTGTAAATTAAATATTACTGGTAAGCTGCAGCATTGAATGAGCTACCCACTTAAGTAGCCCTTTAAACATGTCTCAGACCTGCCATAACAGAGTCTGTGTGTGCAGCTTTTACCTGCCATAATGACCAGGCAAAGTAAACCTTTTGCAGGCCCAAACATTCCTTTTACTACATATATCAGTCCTGGACAGCCAAAAAGGCAAGATGCAGCATATTTAGAAACTTGGGCATGTATGTTTTTTTCTTTACATGTCCTGGTAGTGAAAAACTCTTACATTCTTTTTTCCCCACTGCAAAGTCTGTCGCTCCCAAAGGATAACATTGGAGTTGTCTTATTACATTTTATGAGTGTAATTTCTAGATAGGAAGAGATCATTTGGTCATGTTTGGTGTCTCTGGAATCCTAATTTAACATCTTAAAATGGTGATGTTGAATTTTGAATTACAATTCTGAAAATGTCACTTTTCGAAAGTTGGCATTTTCTTCCCTTAGCTATTTGGTGCCTGCAGCCTGTCTCTGGCCACCTGACAGAGTGTAGTTAGCAGTTAGACTATGGTGGTCATTATGTACTTGGCGGTGTGGCTCGCCATGCCTGCGGTGGCAGGAAAACCCGCCAGCTGGCATGGCGGGCCACACCGCCACATAAAGAACACCATGAGGGCCACCATCGGCAGCCCTCACTCACCCCTAGGCTGCCTCCATCAGGCAGCCTGGCGGTGGTCGGAATCATTATCCGACAGGGCAGCAGTGCTGCCCCTCGGATAATGATCCCTAATCCTCCAGCCTTTCCCTGGTGTGGAAACCCGACAGGGAAAGGCTGGTGGAGGGGGTGCCCCGGGGCACCCCTGGGAGCCCCTGCACTGCCCTTGCAGTTGGCATGGACAGTGCAGGGGCCCCTGTGCAGTGCCCCATCGCGCAGGTCACTGCTGTGCCGCACAGAGGCATTGGCGGCATCAATGTCCCGGGCAGGCATTCCTCTGGGCCGGCCGGCGGAAACAGTGTTTCCGCCCGCCGGCCCAGAGGAATGTTCCTAATATGGCCAGCAGGGATCCGGGGGCGCTCGCGGTCAGTAGTTTGACCTCTAGCATGAACACGCAAGTTTCGATCGCCGCGTTCATAATGAGGGCCTTTGTGTATTCCTCCCAGACAGCCACACACAATTGGAGCTTAGGTGTGACTGGTTGGACCATCACTGGCAGGATGGGTGGGAGGAGCGGGGCCCAGCCTCACTCACACCTGAAAAGGCTGTGTACTATCCTTATCACCGTTAGTTAGTCTGCAGCCTGGGCAATAAATGCCAGGCATTTATGCACTTCAAAGGCATGCCTCTAGAAGCTTCTCCTCACTTCAAAGGCTAAACTGTGTGTTAGTTGGACTGCAGACACCAGCCTCGTTTGCTTTATATGAAAATGTATCTATTCATTTATTCGGTCATTCATTCCATTGAGTTAGTGAAGTGGAAATGTTTTTTTCAGAGGGGTGCATACCTTGTTCCTAGTGTGCAGTGTTTAGGAGCAAGATCCTTCTTTTTAGGACATGTCATGTCATGTCCACAGGTCAGTGGCTCGGTTCTAGACTTTCTTATACAGATCCTTGGCTTCAGATGTGCTTGTTGGTAGATGCAGCCAACAGGATAGCTCCCGTAATGCACTGATTTGTGAAGTCAAATCATAGGGCAGGACAAGTGCTCTTCTGCCAGTACTGGGTCTGGCAACCCAATGGCTCAGAAGGTCTGACCTGTTGCTGCACTTCACATGAGCAGTCCTGTAGAAAGATGGACTGAGAAATGTGTTTTTCAGGCTAGGTTCACTGAGCCATATGAAACAGCGGTTTTGGTGCACAGTCTCTTTTAGGGCTAAAGTGCTTTGTGTCCTAAAAAGGGTGTAGTATTTCTGCACCTCATCGGGTGTGTAAAGTGCTATATAAATGCAACTACAGCACAGTCCAAGCTACCAAAGACTCAGTCCCATCATTTCGATTATGAAGACTTAGGGCCAGATGTATGAAAAAAGTTTGCACTCGCAAACAGTGCGAATCCGTAAATTTGGCCGTTTGCGAGTGCAAAATAGTGGTCTGCAATGCATGAAAGCCATTCGCAGACCACAAAGTAGAAATCGCTAAAAAAGGGATGTCTTGCGTTGTGACCTGGATTTTGCAAATCGCAATTTGCGATTCGCAAAATCCAGGTTGCAAGGCGATGCTGCAAAAAATCGCAAATTGTGATTTTTCGCAGAACGGCATTTTGCACATGCCTTAGGGCACAGAGCTTAGGGCACACGCGCACAATTAGTCAGCAAGCAATTCTATAATACTTCACAATCAAGCTGCATATTTTAACTTAAAATCGTCCTTTTAGTATTTTATGATCTTTTATTTGTGTATTGATTGTGTAATTGTTTTAATTAACTGAACACTGGTAAATAAATAGTACTGTCTAAATAGTACTGTAGATTATTCTCAACACGGGTGAATTTCCAGACAATGCATATTTAGAGCTTTTCTTGTCCTGTCACTGAGATCAGCACATGCACCAGTAAGAGTAGATGTGCGTGACCTGTAGGCAGACGATACTGACCGACAGCAGGAAGGGGAACTCACTGCATTGTGGGCACTTGTCACTCAAGTTTGGTGGTTAAAATTCACTGCTTTGGTTTTCAGTGGCGTTATGGAACCTCCCACCTCCTGTAAGCTGTTCAAGGCTTACCACCGGCTTCCCCAGGCTGATCTGTCCTGGTAGTCCCATATTGTTACAGTCGCCCCTCAATCTCTTGCCTCCAAGGCATGTCATACTTTGCACAGGTTTGCAGCTTGAATGCTGACCTTGTTACACTTTTCTCACACTGGAGTCCATTCTCCATGAACAGTCTTTTTCCTATCCATCTATCAAGAACATCTCAACTTCCTTTATGTCAGATGGGCATAGCGCACCATGTCCTGGTCTCTTTTGCATCCTTTTATTTTTTTATATATGTTCAGGATTATCAGTAACTAAGATAGAGTCATGGATTTGCTTTCACGGTCCTCCATTGGATTCCATTGCTTTGACAGAGCTCTCAAGAAAACCAATTCTTTGCATTAGCAGTTTATGCAGGTTGAGGGCGCAATCGCTCTGACGTGTTGTAATATATCTGTGGACTTTAAAGCATGCCCACCGCACGCCCATTACTGTCACTCGTTTATGGGCCTGCCTTTCAAAAATCCTTTGCTATCAATGGTAAATGCTTTATGTTTGAAATCTCCTTGGGGCGGTTTTGTTACTGCCTTGCAGAGTACCGCTGTTACATGGATAATTGCACGTTTGGCGATACGTTTGACTGCGAGCGAACTTCTTTTTCTGTTTCTCTCCTTTGCGCTCATGCTCATGGCAGCCGTGGCGCTTTGCATTGGCTTGCTTATGTCATTTTCATTTTAATTTTTTTATATGTGGCAAGAAAAGTCCAGTTAGGAATTTACAACGCTAATAGCTCTAACTCGAGCAAACACGAGACCCATTGCATTGCAAATGTTTGATTCTAACTGGTGCCATTAAGTTAAGCCTGACTGCTCTGTGGCAAGCTACCAGGGGGTGAGCACAGGTCAATTTGGGGTTTGCTTGGTCCGTGCCCTGACTAGTATTGTGGGTGCTGCTTGACCCAGGGTCACATCCCAAACAATCAGCAGCCCAATTTCTAAGAGGGCCATTAACTTACACTAAGTTATAACAAAAACCCTATACCTGTCCACTTGATGTTCCCCATCTACCCCTGTGAGAATCTCTTTTTTCTCTAGATGACTCATTATCCAACCCAAATAGGAAGCACAGTGCAACTAAGGATTTTCTTTTAGTTTGTTCCTGAAAAAAAGTTAGGAGAAGGGTGCTTTGGCCAATTGTTGTACCTTTAAACAGAGGCCACTGAAGCATGCTGCACAAATCTTTTTAATTTTATCCAGCCTGACAAAATGTTTGTGCAGTTACAGATGGCTCTCCGACAGTGATTAATTTGAGCCAATGGTTGCCAGTGGAGGGTGTGGGTCTAGCACTCATTTTTGGAGTCAGGGAATTATCAGACATTTCCTGAGAATAAGAGAGGAAAAAACACACAAATAAGAAAGGAGGAAGAGAAAGATGAAGAACCTGACAAAAAGAGAGAAAGCAGGAACCTGTAAGAGTTAAACAAAAGGGCCGGATGTGTTCTAGCAGACGATTTAAACGCTTGAGTTGGAGCAAGGACTACGCAGCCGTGGTCTTCGGTGCACGGACATTTAATAGCACAGACGACGGGCTTCTGAGCAGCGGTTTCGGCACCAGCACTCATTATTTTCCAAATTAAGCACTGCTTGCAAAATGTAATTTGTATGACTGTAATATTAACATGCACCTAGATCGCATCCGTGTAACTGGAAGTTGTTGAGTTTCTGGGATCAGAGCTCAAATGCCAGATGACCAGGTGCAACATTTTGTTTGGGAATACACAGTAAGAAGATGGGTGTGATATGCGACGTATTATTCATTAGGCAGTGTATAATTTAGTCGCATGCCCTTGTGGTGTACACAACCCTGTGTTAATTGTGTAGTTAGATTATTTTTATTTAAAACATTCCACAATTTACCACATTGTCAAACATGTACTAAACATGCTATTTTCTTTTGCATCCGTTTTAATTCTGCTTTCAACAGAATTCATATAAAATGCAAATGTTTGAAGTTCAATTGCATTGAGTATGATGAAGCTCGAGTTCAGCTGTTTCTTTGTGGCTTAGTTGATTTGACAATGCATTCATTTTTTTCTGACGTTTAGGAGTGGTATTTGATCTCTGAAAACGGTAGTGATATAAACGCATTTCGCTTTCATCTAAGCAGTAACCCAATACGTATGCTTCTCTCTTTTATTTTCAGAATTGTTTCAGATATGTTTTGAAGAGTATTCCAATATTAATCAATAACGTTAGACGTGTTATCAACGTTCACTGCATTTGCTACTGCAGATTACCATCCTAGGAGCGGTTTGTCACCCTTTTATATTCCGACATTTCTGCATGACTTCAGAAATCTATGAATATTGATTGGCGACAGGAGGAAATGATGAATGTTCCAGAACCTGCAGCGAAATAAATCTATGCTGTGTTTATAAAGACTAATAAAAGAATGTTCTCTCCATTAGCAATGGGAAAATCTATATGGAAATGGTTACCAAAGATCACTGAGAAAATTAATGCCCAAAGTAGCAATTTATATGTATCCATTTTCTTACTACAACACAGCATGTTTATGGAAAGAAAATATTTGTTAACGAGAAACGACTCCTTTTCAAGTCTAGTCACCTGATCACCCACTCATCAAGGGTCAAAAGGAAGCGCGAGGGTGGAGACACCGAAGAAAGAGCAGGGGAGTGAGAGAGAGAAGTGAAAGAGCAGAAAGAAAGAGGATGAGTTGCGGAGATTCAAACAGTGCTGGAGGTGGGCCTGCAAGGACTATGCCTGGTCAGAGGAGCAGCCCTAAGAAAGGGAGCAGGTGTTAGGCGTGGGCCAGGTGATCGAATTTAAGTATAATATGTTGTTTGAACCATTCCTGAATAGAATACCACAAGTTTTTTTTTTTTTTTTTTTTAGAATTTAGGTAGGTAGTGTTCCCTCTAAACAACTTTTCTATCAGATGGAATGTTGTCATATACGATTAACTTGCCCTGCTTGATCCTGTCTTTCATTACCTGTTCAGTGTACCGATCTCAAACAAGAGATTATATTATATTGACATCGGTTTTCATAATGTGTTTTTAGCAAATTGTAGTAAACAAATTGGTTCAGGGTTGAGATGGCTGTAATGTGCTCTTAATAGTCATTGAATTATTTGGTTTTTATATTTTATTATGTATAAATGTGCATGATATCCTTGTATTGTGACAAATTGTGGCATGGTCGACTGTGGCGATTTACGTAATGCGCTATGGATTATATTGTTTAAATATATATGTGTATGTTTTTATGTTTTATCTTAACCCCTTCGCTGCCAGGCCTTTTCCCCCTCCTGTGCCAGGCGTTTTTTTGCCTATTTTGGGCAGTTCGCGCTTAGGCCCTCATAACTTTTTGTCCACATAAGCTAACCAAGCCAAATTTGCGTCCTTTTTTTCCAACATCCTAGGGATTCTAGAGGTACCCAGACTTTGTGGGTTCCCTTGAAGGAGGCCAAGAAATTGGCCAAAATACAGTGAAAATTTCGTTTTTTTAAAAAAAAATTGAAAAAGTGGCTGCAGAAGAAGGCTTGTGGATTTCCCCCTGAAAATGGCATCAACAAAGGGTTTGTAGTGCTAAACTCAGCAGCTTCCTAGCTTTCAGGAACAGGCAGACTTGAATCAGAAAACCCAATTTTTCAACACAATTTTGGCATTTTACTGGGGCATACCCCATTTTTGCAATTTTTTGTGCTTTCAGCCTCCTTCCAGTCAGTGACAGGAATGGGCATGAAACCAATGCTGGATCCCAGAAACCTAACCATTTCTGAAAAGTAGACAAAATTCTGAATTCAGCAAGCGGTCATTTGTGTAGATCCTACAAGGGTTTCCTACAGAAAATAACAGCTGAAAAAGAAAAATATTGAAATTGAGGTGAAAAAAACATCAATTTTTCTCTACGTTTTACTCTGTAACTTTTCCCTGCAATGTCAGATTATGGAAAGCAATATACCGTTACGTCTGCTGGACTCCTCTGGTTGCGGGGATATATAGGGCTTGTAGGTTCATCAAGAACCCGAGGAACCCAGAGCCAATAAATGAGCTGCACCCTGCAGTGCGTTTTCATTCTATACCGGGTATACAGCAATTCATTTGCTGAAATATAAAGAGTAAAAAATTGCTATCAAGAAAAGCTTTGCATTTCCAAAAAGGGCACAAGATAAGGTGCTGAGGAGCAGTGGTTATTTGCACATCTCTGAATTCCGGGGTGACCATACAAGCATGTGAATTATAGGGAATTTCTCAAATAGATGTCTTTTTTACACACTCTCCCATATTTGGAAGGAAAAAATGTAGAGAAAGACAAGGGGCAATAGCACTTGTTTTGCTAATCTATGTTCCCCCAAGTCTCCCGATAAAAATGATACCTCACTTGCGTGGGTAGACCTAGCGCCCGCGACAGGAAACGCCCCAAAGCGCAACGTGGACACATCCAAAATTTTGGGAGAAAACAGAGGTGTTTTTTGCGAAGTGCCTACCTGTAGATTTTGGCCTCTAGCTCAGCCGGCACCTAGGGAAGCCTACCAAACCTGTGCATTTCTGAAAACTAGAGACCTCGGGGAATCCAAGGAGGGGTGACTTGCGGGGCTCGGACCAGGTTCTGTTACCCAGAATCCTTTGCAAACCTCAAAATTTAGCTAAAAAAACACATGTCCCTCACATTTCTGTGGCAGAAAGTTCTGGAATCTGAGAGGAGCTACAAATTTCCTTCCACCCAGCGTTCCCCCAAGTCTCCCAAAAAAATGATACCTCACTTGCGTGGGTAGGCCTAGCGCCGGCGACAGGAAACACCCCAAAGCGCAACGTGGACACATCCTAAATTTTCGAAAAAAACAGAGGTGTTTTTTGCGAAGTGCCTACCTGTAGATTTTAGCCTGTAGCTCAGCCGGCACCTAGGGAAACCTACCAAACCTGTGCATTTCTGAAAACTAGAGACCTAGGGGAATCCAAGGAGGGGTGACTTGCGGGGCTCGGACCAGGTTCTGTTACCCAGAATCCTTTGCAAACCTCAAAATTTGGCTAAAAAAACACATGTCCCTCACATTTCTGTGGCAGAAAGTTCTGGAATCTGAGAGGAGCTACAAATTTCCTTCCACCCAGCGTTCCCCCAAGTCTCCCGATAAAAATGATACCTCACTTGCGTGGGTAGGCCTAGCGCCGGCGACAGGAAACACCCCAAAGCGCAACGTGGACACATCCTAAATTTTGGAAAAAAACAGAGGTGTTTTTTGCGAAGTGCCAACCTGTAGATTTTGGCCTCTAGCTCAGCCGGCACCTAGGGAAACCTACCAAACCTGTGCATTTCTGAAAACTAGAGACCTAGGGGAATCCAAGGAGGGGTGACTTGCGGGGCTCGGACCAGGTTCTGTTACCCAGAATCCTTTGCAAACCTCAAAATTTGGCTAAAAAAAACACATGTCCCTCACATTTCTGTGGCAGAAAGTTCTGGAATCTGAGAGGAGCTACAAATTTCCTTCCACCCAGCGTTCCCCCAAGTCTCCCGATAAAAATGATACCTCACTTGCGTGGGTAGGCCTAGCGCCGGCGACAGGAAACACCCCAAAGCGCAACGTGGACACATCCTAAATTTTGGAAAAAAACAGAGGTGTTTTTTGCGAAGTGCCTACCTGTAGATTTTGGCCTGTAGCTCAGCCGGCACCTAGGGAAACCTACCAAACCTGTGCATTTCTGAAAACTAGAGACCTAGGGGAATCCAAGGAGGGGTGACTTGCGGGGCTCTGACCAGGTTCTGTTACCCAGAATCCTTTGCAAACCTCAAAATTTGGCTAAAAAAACACATGTCCCTCACATTTCTGTGGCAGAAAGTTCTGGAATCTGAGAGGAGCTACAAATTTCCTTCCACCCAGCGTTCCCCCAAGTCTCCCGATAAAAATGATACCTCAATTGCGTGGGTAGGCCTAGCGCCGGCGACAGGAAACACCCCAAAGCGCAACGTGGACACATCCTAAATTTTGGAAAAAAAACAGAGGTGTTTTTTGCGAAGTGCCTACCTGTAGATTTTGGCCTCTAGCTCAGCCGGCACCTAGGGAAACCTACCAAACCTGTGCATTTCTGAAAACTAGAGACCTAGGGGAATCCAAGGAGGGGTGACTTGCGGGGCTCGGACCAGGTTCTGTTACCCAAAATCCTTTGCAAACCTCAAAATTTGGCTAAAAAAACACATGTCCCTCACATTTCTGTGGCAGAAAGTTCTGGAATCTGAGAGGAGCTACAAATTTCCTTCCACCCAGCGTTCCCCCAAGTCTCCCGATAAAAATGATACCTCACTTACGTGGGTAGGCCTAGCGCCGGCGACAGGAAACACCCCAAAGCACAACGTGGACACATCCTAAATTTTGGGAAAAAACAGAGGTGTTTTTTGCGAAGTGCCTACCTGTAGATTTTGGCCTCTAGCTCAGCCGGCACCTAGGGAAACCTACCAAAACTGTGTATTTCTGAAAACTAGAGACCTAGGGGAATCCAAGGAGGGGTGACTTGCGGGGCTCGGACCAGGTTCTGTTACCCAGAATCCTTTGCAAACCTCAAAATTTGGCTAACAAAAACCTATGTCCCTCACATTTCTGTGGCAGAAAGTTCTGGAATCTGAGAGGAGCTACAAATTTTCTTCCACCCAGCGTTCCCCCAAGTCTCCCGATAAAAATGATACCTCACTTGCGTGGGTAGGCCTAGCGCCGGCGACAGGAAACACCCCAAAGCGCAACGTGGACACATCCTAAATTTTGGAAAAAAACAGAGGTGTTTTTTGCGAAGTGCCTACCTGTAGATTTTGGCCTGTAGCTCAGCCGGCACCTAGGGAAACCTACCAAACCTGTGCATTTCTGAAAACTAGAGACCTAGGGAAATCCAAGGAGGGGTGACTTGCGGGGCTCTGACCAGGTTCTGTTACCCAGAATCCTTTGCAAACCTCAAAATTTGGCTAAAAAAACACATGTCCCTCACATTTCTGTGGCAGAAAGTTCTGGAATCTGAGAGGAGCTACAAATTTCCTTCCACCCAGCGTTCCCCCAAGTCTCCCGATAAAAATGATACCTCAATTGCGTGGGTAGGCCTAGCGCCGGCGACAGGAAACACCCCAAAGCGCAACATGGACACATCCTAAATTTTGGAAAAAAAACAGAGGTGTTTTTTGCGAAGTGCCTACCTGTAGGTTTTGGCCTCTAGCTCAGCCGGCACCTAGGGAAACCTACCAAACCTGTGCATTTCTGAAAACTAGAGACCTAGGGGAATCCAAGGAGGGGTGACTTGCGGGGCTCGGACCAGGTTCTGTTACCCAGAATCCTTTGCAAACCTCAAAATTTGGCTAAAAAAACACATGTCCCTCACATTTCTGTGGCAGAAAGTTCTGGAATCTGAGAGGAGCTACAAATTTCCTTCCACCCAGCGTTCCCCCAAGTCTCCTGATAAAAATGATACCTCACTTGCGTGGGTAGGCCTAGCGCCGGCGACAGGAAACACCCCAAAGCGCAATGTGGACACATCCTAAATTTTGGGAAAAAACAGAGGTGTTTTTTGCGAAGTGCCTACCTGTAGATTTTGGCCTCTAGCTCAGCCGGCACCTAGGGAAACCTACCAAAACTGTGTATTTCTGAAAACTAGAGACCTAGGGGAATCCAAGGAGGGGTGACTTGCGGGGCTCGGACCAGGTTCTGTTACCCAGAATCCTTTGCAAACCTCAAAATTTGGCTAACAAAAACCCATGTCCCTCACATTTCTGTGGCAGAAAGTTCTGGAATCTGAGAGGAGCTACAAATTTTCTTCCACCCAGCGTTCCCCCAAGTCTCCCGATAAAAATGATACCTCACTTGCGTGGGTAGGCCTAGCGCCGGCGACAGGAAACACCCCAAAGCGCAACGTGGACACATCCTAAATTTTGGAAAAAAACAGAGGTGTTTTTTGCGAAGTGCCTACCTGTAGATTTTGGCCTCTAGCTCAGCCGGCACCTAGGGAAACCTACCAAACCTGTGCATTTCTGAAAACTAGAGACCTAGGGGAATCCAAGGAGGGGTGACTTGCAGGGCTCGGACCAGGTTCTGTTACCCAGAATCCTTTGCAAACCTCAAAATTTGGCTAAAAATACACATGTTACTCACATTTCTGTGGCAGAAAGTTCTGGAATCTGAGAGGAGCCACAAATTTCCTTCTACCCAGCGTTCCCCCAAGTCCCCCGATAAAAATGATACCTCACTTGTGTGGGTAGGACTAGCGCCCACGAAAGGAAAGGGCCCAAAACACAACGTGGACACATCAATTTTTTTTATAAAAAGCAGTGCCTACCTGTGGATTTTGGCCTGTAGCTCAGCCGACACCTGAGGAAACTTAGCAAACCAGTGCATTTTTGAAAACTAGAAACCCAGGGGAATCCAAGATGGGGTGACTTGCGGGGCTCTGACCAGGTTATGTTACCCAGAATCCTTTGCAAACATCAAAATTTGGCCCAAAAAACACTTTTTCCTCTCATTTCGGTGACAGAAAGTTGTGGAATCTGAGAGGAGCCACAAATTTCCTTCCACCCAGCGTTCCCCTAAGTCTCTCGATAAAAATGGTACCTCACTTCTGTGGGTAGGCCTAGCACCCACTAAAGGAAATGGCCCAAAACACAACGTGGACACAACATATTTTTTCACAGAAAACAGAGGTGTTTTTTGCAAGGTGCCTACCTGTGGTGTTTGGCCTGTAGCTCAGCCGGCCCCAGGGGGGGGGCAGAAATGCCCTAAAATAAATTTGCCCCCCCAACCCCCACCCTCCCCGGGAGCGACCCTTGCCTACGGGGTCGCTCCCCCTGCGTGACATTGGCACACAAAAACAAATCCCCGGTGCCTAGTGGTTTCTGCCCCCTTGGGGGCAGATTGACCTAAAATTGGCCAATCTGCCCCCAGGGGGGCAGAAATGGTCTAAATACAATTTGCCCCCCCCCAGAGGAGCGACCCTTGCCTGATGGGTCGCTCCCCATCTCTAAAAAAAGAAACAACAAAAAAAAAAAACACAAAAAAAAAATTGCCCTGGCTCCTAGAGGGTTCTGCTCCCCCTGGGGGCAGTTCGGCCTAATAATAGGCCGATCTGTCCCACGGGGGGGGAAGAAATGGCCTAAAATAAATTTGCCCCCCCAACCCCCACCCCCCCCGGGAGCGACCCTTGCCTACGGGGTCGCTCCCCCTGCGTGACATTGGCGCCAAAAAACAAATCCCCGGTGCCTAGTGGTTTCTGCCCCCTTGGGGGCAGATTGACCTAAAATTGGCCAATCTGCCCCCAGGGGGGCAGAAATGGTCTAAATACAATTTCCCCCCCCCCCTTGGGGAGCGACCCTTGCCTGATGGGTCGCTCCCCATCTCTAAAAAAAGAAACAACAAAAAAAAAAAACACAAAAAAAAAATTGCCCTGGCGCCTAGAGGGTTTTGCCCCCCCCTGGGGGCAGTTCGGCCTAATATTAGGCCGATCTGTCCCCCGGGGGGGGGCAGAAATGGGCTAAAATAAATTTGCCCCCCCAAACCCCCCCCCCCCTCCCGGAGCGACCCTTGCCTACGGGGTCGCTCCCACTGCGTGACATTGGCGCCAAAAAACAAATCCCCGGTGCCTAGTGGTTTCTGTCCCCTTGGGGGCAGATTGACCTAAAATTGGCCAATCTGCCCCCAGGGGGGCAGAAATGGTCTAAATACAATTTGCCCCCCCAGGGGAGCGACCCTTGCCTGATGGGTCGCTCTCCATCTCTAAAAAAAGAAACAACAAAAAAAAAAAACACAAAAAAAAAATTGCCCTGGCGCCTAGAGGTTTCTTCCCCCCCTGGGGCCAGATCGGCCTAATAATAGGCCGATCTGCCCCCAGGGGGGGCAGAAATGGCCTAAAATAATTTGCCCTCCCCCCCAGGGAGCGACCCTTGCCTAAGGGGTCGCTCCCTTTGCGTGAAATTCACGCAAAGAAAAAACTCCCTGGTGTCTCGTGGTTTCTACCCCCCTTGGGGGCAGATTGGCCTCATCAAAATAGGCCAATCTGCCCCCAAAGGGGGCAGAAATGGCCAAAATATAATTTTCCCCCAAGGGGAGCGACCCTTGCCTAAGGGGTCGCTCCCCACCAAAAAAAAAAAAAAAATATAACACAAAAAACAAAAAACAAAAAAAAAGGTCCCTGGTGCCTAGAGGTTTCTGCCCCCCCTGGGGGCAGATCGGCCTAATAGTAGGCCGATCTGCCCCCGGGGGGACAGAAAAGGCCTTCCCGAAAATATGCCCCCCCTGGGAGCGACCCTTGCCCAAGGGGTCGCTCCCTTTTGTCAATAACAATAAAAAAAATAAAAATCCCTGGTGTCTAGTGGTTTCTACCCCCCTTGGGGGCAGATTGGCCTCATCAAAATAGGCCAATCTGCCCCCAAGGGGGGCAGAAATGGCCAAAATATAATTTTCCCCCAAGGGGAGCGACCCTTGCCTAAGGGGTCGCTCCCCACCAAAAAAAAAAAAATATAACACAAAAAACAAAACAAAAAAAAAAAGGTCCCTGGTGCCTAGAGGTTTCTGCCCCCTCTGGGGGCAGATCGGCCTAATAGTAGGCCGATCTGCCCCCGGGGGGGGCAGAAAAGGCCTTCCCGAAAATATGCCCCCCCTGGGAGCGACCCTTGCCCAAGGGGTCGCTCCCTTTTGTCAATAACAATAAAAAAAAAAAAAATCCCTGGTGTCTAGTGGTTTCTACCACCCTTGGGGGCAGATTGGCCTCATCAAAATAGCCCAATCTGCCCCCAAGGGGGGCAGAAATGGCCAAAATATAATTTTCCCCCAAGGGGAGCGACCCCTGCCTAAGGGGTCGCTCCCCACCAAAAAAAAAAAAAATGAAAAAAAAACAAAACAAAAAAAAAAAATGGTCCCTGGTGCCTAGAGGTTTCTGCCCCCCCCTGGGGGCAGAAAAGGCCTTCTCAAAAAAATGCCCCCCCTGGGAGCGACCCTTGCCCAAGGGGTCGCTCCCTTTTGTCACTTTCAATAAAAAAAAAAAAAATCCCTGGTGTCTAGTGGGGTTTCAAAAGCCGGATTGCAAGCAATCCGGCTTTTGAAACCCTCGGAGGGACTTCAAAGGGAAGGAAATACTTTTCCTTCCCTTTGAAGCCCCTCCGGGCCTCCCAGTAATTGAAAAAGAAATGCTTTTGCATTTCTTTTTCAATCGCGCTGGAAGCAGAGCTTCCAGCGTGACTAGGGAGGCCCCTGTGACACATCAGCGCGCGTGCGCGCGCTGACGTCACAGGGGGGGGTGGGGGGGGTCGGGGGTGTAAGGGGAAGGTCTTCCCCTTCCATCCCCGACTTGGGGGGGGAGGGGGGTGCACGGGGGGCGCGCTAGCGCGCCCCCAAGTTCCCCTGTGCCTAGGACGAGATGATCTCGTCCAAGGCACAGGGGAACTGTAGCCTCGGACGAGATCATCTCGTCCAAGGCACAGAAGGGGTTAAACCGAATTTAGAACAATACGTGAGATGTCAGAATCAAATTGTATAATCCATCGCACTTATCCATTGTATTGCTGTTCACCTAGCCCAATAGTGCATTCAATGAGATGTCTACAAAACGTTTGCTGTGACTGTTTGTGAATGTCCTGGAACTTCTTCTAGTACTCCTCAGGTGTAAGATCAAACTTCTGCACTAGGTTTTCTTTCATGTGTGTATTAGGAAGCTACCTTTCGTCTAGAATCAGGAGCCCAGACCTTCACAGTTTTAGTATCAACTCCCAAAACTTCCAGCGCTACTGTCTACTCTGCTGATTCCTGATGCCTTTTCATAGGAGGCAACCTAACACCTAGACCCATATTTATGGGCTTTATGGTGCATGGCAGCACAGCAAGTCTCCTTGCTGTGCTGTCCTGCATCACAGGGGAAGGACAGAAATGAACCGTATTTTTCCAGTATGGTGTATTCCTGTCCTTTTCCCCGGCACTGGCGCCCTTTTGGCAGCTTAGCACTAACACAGGCACCCTTGCACAATGGTGCAAGGGTGTTTGTGTTGCATGCAGGATTGGTTTTATGCAAGAAGGGACACATTCCTGCACAAAACAATCCTAAGAGATGTTTTCCTCTTCCTATGTGTGCTGTAGAATATTGTAATCCTAGTTTTATTCATGTTAGACCTGACAGCTTTAGGGTGGTCATCCTCCAACTTTATGCCTGCCTCCCTCTCTGACTGTTCTGACTGTTTTTGCTGGTTTTAGGACTCCGCACACTTTAATCCTGCTAACCAGTGCTAAAGTGCATATGTTCTCCCCCTTAAACATGGTAACATCTGTTCATTCCCAATTGGCACATTTGATTTACTTGTAAGTCCCTAGTAAAGTGCACTACATGTGCCCAGGGCCTGTAAATGAAATGCTACTAGTGGGGCTGCAGCACTTATTGTGCCACCCACTTAAGTAGCCCCTTAACCATTTCTCAGCCCTACCGTTTCAAGACCTGTGTGTGCAGTTTCACTGCAACTTTGACTTGGCATTTAAAACTACTTGCCAGGTCCTAAACTCCACTTTTTCTACATATAAGTCACCCCTAAAGTTGGCCCTAGGTAACCCATAGGGCAGGGTGCTATGTAGGTAAAAGGCAGGACATGTTCATGTGTGTTTTATATGTCCAGGTGGTGGAAAACTCCTAAATTCATTTTCCACTACTGTGAGACCTGCTCGTCCCATAGGATAGCAGTAGGACTACCTTGATATACTGTTTCAGTGGTAGATTCTGATACGAAAGGGGGAACCAGATCATATTTAGTATTGCCAGAATGGTAATAGAAAATCCTGCTCATTGTAAAGGTTGCATTTTATATCACTATTTTAGAAAATCCACTTTTAGAAAGTGAGCTTTTCTCTGCATTTAAAACCATCTGTGTCTTACAGCCGGTCTCCAATCAATGTCTGGGCTGTGCTGGTTGACAGATTCCTTGTGCATTTCACCCAGACAACCACAAACACAGGACACTCAGTCACATCTGCATTCATCTGCATACTGAATGGGTCTTCCTGGGCTGGAAGGGTGGAGGGCCTAACACTTACATTTCAAAGGCTAGTGGCCCGCCCTCACACAATGGACTGCCAAACCCCCTACTGGGTCTCCGGCAGACAGGCCTGTACTGAAAGGGGAACTTGTGCACTTCAAAACCACTCTTTGAAGTCTCCTCCACTTCAAAGGCATTTTGGGTCTATAAACTGTGTCCCTGACCCCACCAACTCAAACACTTCTGAACCTGAACCTGCAACCTGTCAAGAGGAACTGCCTGGCTTCCCAAAGGACTACTCTGGACTGCTTTTTCTGAGAAGGACTGCTGCCCTGCTGTTCCCTTGCTGCCCTGCTGACCTCTGACTTTGTTTAGAAGTGCTATCCAAGGGCTTGGATTGAGCTTGACTCCTGGTTGCTGAAGTCTCAGGGCCATAAAGTCTTCATCTCTTCAGGAAACTCCTTCTGCATCAAAAATCAATGCACAGCCTGCTGGAAGTGATGCACAGCCCTCCTTGCGACCAAGCAATCGTTGCACAGCTGAACCGGAACAACGCAGCCTATTCCCCAAGTGGAAAATTAATGCTGTGCAACAGAAAATTCAAAGCAGCACCCTACCAGATCGACACAACGCCTTTGACTTCTTCCAGCATGGCCAGATTTTCCTGCATCGTCCCTGGGCATCAAAAAGATCCCCGCATTGCAGTGAGGAACCAAGACTGCAGGCCAAAAAACAGCATGGAAAGAAATGATGCATTGTCTGTGCCATGTCGGAATATCCAACACACACCATATTTTTCCACGCATCTCCTATTCTGCGGTCTACGTGAGTGTTGTTTTTTATGCAAACCAGGTACTTTGTGTAAGCATTAGACAACTGTTGATTTCTAAGATTTAAAACTTTTTTTAAACTTGAAAAAGTGATATTTCAAGTTGTGCTTATTAAATCTTGAATTGTGTGTGTTTTACCCTGAATAGGATTGTGGTCCCTACTTGGCAAGGGTGTATAGCTCTGCCGGCTAGAGACCCCATTTCTAACATATCCCCTATCTAACAATAACAACCAGATTGAAGCAGGAATTGTATTAACAACAACCCAAGAGATAAATGCAGAGTCCTTCAAAATCCAGGCATAGAATATACAAGAATTCTCCTGGCGTCCTGTTCTCTTACTTTCAAGTGTGCTAAAGTGGTACATGTGGCTCAATAGACCTGACACGCAGGATCTGAAACTTGTGTCACCTGAGGGCCCAGAGTTCTCCCTTCATATTTATATGTGCTCAGAAGGGTCATCTCTACCCATTTAGATCAGCCTGTTGTGTGTCTGTGGGAGAAAAATCACACCTCTTTAATACCTCTTTATGGGCTGATCACAGGCTGGGAGTTGGCAGAGACCAATGCTAATTAGGCCTGGGCGGAACTCACAGAGTTTTACTCTGCGGAAATCCAGAGAGTTAGAAAAAACTCTGCAACTCTTAAGCGGAATTGCACAAATGGGCAGAAATAGGCACATTGCACTACTCATGCTGTGATTTAGTGCTGGAAGCTCATTCTGCGATGAAAAATCAGAGTGAAGGGCACCGTCTGGCACACCAGAGGATGCAGCTTCTCGAGTTGATTTTGTTACAGTTTGAGTAGATATTCTACTCAAAAAGCGCGTTTCTGACTGGGAATAGTCGTGACTCCCTTTGACTACCTGTGTTGGAGAAATCTCTATGGGTGCCCTCCTAGGGACGAAAAATTTAACCAGGGGATGTCAAATTTCACTTGCCAAATTACTGTTTTGAGCCACACAGAAGAAAAAACTCCCCCACGACAGTCGGTGGAATTTGGCTAGAACTCTACCTTACAAGCATTTGACTGTAGGGACATGTTAAAATTCATTTTCTTCATGTCCACTTTTAGTTATCATATCCTGAAAACAGGTGTGACTTAATGAATTTTAAAAGCTAGGTGGTTTCTACTTTTTAAAAAGGGATAGCCGGTTAAATTGCAGCTTTTGCCCTGCAACAGTCAGACTACAACAGTATGAGGTGGCTACTTTTTCAGACCCGTAAGAACATGGGTTATTAGTCCTTCCTAAGTAATATATCTAAAATCATGTCAGGTCCAACACACAACTTCAATAAATACACATAGGCTCAACTCCTGGTAGCTAGGGAGCCAACAAGCATAAGTTAAGGAAAAGTATGTGAAGTATAAAAAGAGAGAAATATGTAATAAGAAAAATTGCATCAAAATGGCTAAAAGGCAATAATGGAATCTCGATATTTGCATTTTTAAACATTGAGGGCAAGGAGCTCCAAGACAAGGTAAAGTGCCAATCAAACGTCACTTTTCACAGTTGACCAGTATCTAGGCACAGTTTTTTGGGTGAACTATTATGAGCAGAGTGGAGTTGAGGCACCCTAAGAGGGTCGCCCATGATTTTACATTCTGACTTCGGGCCTGGTTTAGAATTCAGTGAACAGTTTACTCCATCACAAATGTGAGGGATATCCCTTCACCATATTACAAGTGCCATACTCACTACTGCATTTATAATACAGCGGACAGAATATTTGTAATGTTTTTGATGGAATGACCCACTAAAGGCCATTAAACTCTAAAATTAAAGTTGAACCCTCCAGCAAGTCAAGGTTGCAGGTTGCATTAGGTGAAATCCTCTTGAAGTTGAGGAACTGTTGGCAAGGTCCCACTGTAGCTGTTACAATTTGTAGGATACACTCCAAGCAGGAAAATTCAAATTTTGTAGCTGCTTAAGTTGTCTTGTTGGGCAGATGCTTTTTGATCCTTTGCCCAATAAAAAAATATATTTTAAGACTTGCTCTCTTTTTAAGAGCTCTAAAACTTTCATGGGGGTAATCTTGGAAATTTAAACTGACAATGTCCTATCAAAGTTAATTACCTTGAAATGACATCCTGCTGATGCTCCAGAAGTTCTAGGAGCCTAAAAATGTTCTATGTCTCCAATTAAAAAAACTTTCTTGAGAAGTTCCTCTTCTAAGGCTCCCAAAATCTTAGGGACAGTACTTAGGGGGCAACACTCACTCAAGGAGCCGCCAGCAGGGTCCAGTATAGGTTGATTTGCTTTTGGTCATCTTGGAACTCCAGGAAACAAAGAAACTTACAGCTAGTTGTGTCTTAGTAGCCACATGGGCGGTGGGCCAGGTACCCCTTAGAGTCCACTTCTCATATTCAGGTACATATTGAAGCAGGCCAAGCCCCTCAAGTGGACAAAAGAAAATGAACAGATTATGGATAGAATGCAGAACAAATCAAACATTCACCCTCAGTCACAGATCTGGGCTTAATCCATCCATTTTTCTTGCTCACCATGCCAATCCAGTTCCAGTTTGGACTCAGTCATATGCAAATCAGTCTTGACCCTGCTCCCCATGGGAACAGTTCAGCCCAAACTGCCAGGCCATGTCCTTCCAGGACTGGAAACAAGCATCCTGGGACCGGTTTCAGGGTGCTGGAGTTCCCACGGAGGTCTTCTTCCTGCCTCGGGTTCAGAAACCACAAGTGCTCTGGTGAGACACCATATCTTATCCCACCACTAGAAGTCGACTGGATATTTGGACTGAGTGTGGAGTGTGGTAATCAGAATCATTTAACACAAATACATAATATAAACTCATAAACAATTATAAACACCAGAAATGAAACACAATATCAAAACTCCAAACTGAATAAAGTTTCAAAACTTCATTATAATCCCAAAATCAATCTAATTTATAAGGTGAGCAAAAATAAATTATAAACATACATGAAAATTCTTGGCTGACCAAAATGTCTAAATAAATTAAGCCTACTAAACATCAATACCATTAGACACTCCAAAATAATAATATAAATTAGCAAGCTTATAATATAAACATTAATTTCATATTTCAAAGCAGATGATCATCAAACTCATCAAAATTCAGTTAAACATTCAGGTGGTCATTACGAGTTTGGTGGTCCCAGGACCACTAAGGCTGCTATGGCGGTCACACTGCTACCAGTCCAGCAGAGTAGACTGTCATATGATAACCAAGATGGTGATCCAAACGGAACACAGCCAATACACTGTCAGTAACGCCAGTGTAGACGGACTGCCATGGCCGGCGGTAGGCATCTCCAAGCTGGCGGAGACCATGTTTCTGCCGAACATATTACGAGGTTGCACACCACCAGAATTTCTGGGGCAGTCTCACCGCCAACAAAAGTCTGGCAGAAAAGAACAATATAAAAGGAGACACTCAGCTTCAGGAACAGAGACACGTCCGCAGCTGCCTTGCAAACTGAACTTGAAGTCTTTCTACTGCTCCTGCAGGCCCTACAACTCCAGAGCCAGCGACAAAGACAACAACCATAAGTACACCCGCCTACCACACACTGGAGGGAAGGCAATTAGTACACACCAACACACACCCAGCACGGCCACACACACCCATACCAACACACATACACATATATACACATACACATGCACAAATAAAACTCACCACGGCCAACATACACGTCTCATACACACATGATATTGCACACACACACACCACTGTCACTGTCAAACACATTCATACACAATGCCACTGAGTGACACGACAACACCATTGCAACAACACAAACGCATTGGCAGAGAGGCACACCACACACCTCCACAGGAACACATACCGGCAGCAACACGTCACAATAGCACACAACCAATCCAAACCAAAACACTGCCAAACAACATGTCAGATCACATGCCTTGTCCACTCAACACACAAGGCACATCAAAGATGCATCACTAAACACAGGCGCACACACCACTACCACACAATGCCACACAACACCATCCCAACACATTACAAAAAGTCCATAGCACAAGTCACCTACACAACTTATGCTGCTACACAAACACAGAAGACACACACCAAATCACACAAGTACATCACATACATGTGGATGGAAAAGCAGGATACGTTTGTTACCCTCAACACCAACTGTTCTGTGGTGCAGATATATTGAAATAAATATGTCATTAGAAAAATAAACATGCACATCATAGGCCTGCTGGCCAGTGCAAACATTTTTAGTGCCCCAGGCACACTGGGCAACTCCTCTGACCCCAACTTGACTTCTGACTGCAAAGTGGTCTCCACATGGCAGGTGCATCATAGGGCAGGCAGGCACCTCAGGGGTGAGGGTGGGTGAAGGTGGGGACTTGGATTTGGGAGTGGGTTCCTTTGGCTTGGGTTTTGGTTTTGGGGCTTTGGGTTTTGTTTTAGGCTTTGGGGAAACCCTTGGCCTTGGGTTTTGGAGGGGTGACCTTGGGTGTGCTGGGGCTTGTATTTCTCACAGGGGCAGGGGGCACAGCCAGTACCGGGGGGCATGGGAGGACTGGGAGGCAGAAGGTCTGGGTTTGGGGAGGGTAACTGTGAACTTAGGGGCACCACAGGCTGGGATAGTGGGATGAAACATGGAAAACTCATAAACAAATCTTTTTTTAGGGACAGAGAGGTGGCCATGGGAAAAACATGGAGTGGAGGGAGAGGAAGTGATTGAGAGGTATGTCTTGGTAGGTGCCTTGGGTGCTGGTGCTTGGGTGGAAGCCATATGTGTGCTGGGTGTCTGTTGGGTGGGTGAGTGTGAGCGTTTAGGTGTCTTGGGAGGAGGGGGCATGCAGGGAGATGTCAGGGTGGATGGTTTGTCTGTTGGGGTGGTGCCTGCAGGAAGGTGGTTGTGCTGCATGTGGGGGTGTTGGTAGTCATGGTGAGTGTGCATGTGGTGTATGGTGTGGATGTATGTTGGTCTGCTATTGTGGTGATGGTGGGTATGAGGGGACTTGTGGCTGGATCTGGGAGTGTTGATGTGGTGATAGCAAGTTTGAGTGGTGTATTATCTGGGTGGAGGGAGGTGGTGGTGGGGAGTCTTTGTAGAGAGTGGGTGTTGTTTTGTCTGCATGTGTGTTGTCTGTGTGAATAGCAGTGGTGGGTCTTGTGGTACCTGTGTTTGTCTTTGTGAACCGTGTCTGTTGAGGTGGATGAATGGTGGTCTGACTGTGTGTTCTGCATTGGTGTCGGGAGAGATGTGTGGGATTGGCCACGGGTAGCTGAAGGGGAGATGGAAGATGAAGGGACACTGGCTGCCATCAACGAGTAGGCCAGAGCCTGAAAGGATCTCTGCAGGGCAATCAGGGCACCATCAAGGCCTTTCAGGTTGCCATTGGTCTGCTGCATCTGTGATGCCAGTCTCTGGATGGCATTCACGATGGTTGACTGTCCCACAGAGATGGACCTAGGAAGGTCAATAGCCTCCTCATTGAGGGCAGCAGGGCTGATTAGACCAGGGGCAGAAGTGCCTGTGGCAAAGGAGATGCACACCCTCAGAGGTGAGTGGGCACGGTCAACTGGGTGGGGAGCTACAGGGAGGGTGGTGCTGGTAAGGGGGTTGGCCAACAAGGATGGTGCTGAGCTTGTCCCACATGGATCCGCCCCCTCAGGGAGTGTCCATTGGAGGAGGAATCCTAAGATGATGTTGAAGATCTAGTCTTCCCCATGGCACTCCCCTCCGTCCTACTGGTCCCCTCGGCTCCTCTGGTGTCAGCCTCCTGGGTCCCATGAGCTGCAGCTTCACCACTTTCCAGTGCCCCTTCTCCATCACCTGATGATGCTGATGCACACAAAGACAGAGGAGGAGAGGGAAGAAGGGTGTGAAGAAAGAAAGGGTGAAATGTGTCAATACCTACCCATCATTCACACAGAGTAACAAGGCATTTGTCTGCTGGTAAGCCATGGCAGGGCATGCCTTTACATTAACATGCATAACTGTGGGAAATCATAGGGGAAACAAAAACTTTGCTGAAAAAAACTACTAATGTGGGAACATTGGCACTCATTGACTTGATGAAGGGTCTAGCAATGCACAGTTACATAGTGCTTAGCACATTCCCATGGTCGTTTACATAGACATATCCTGTACTCTTTACTCAACCAAATCCTGCATGGTAAGGTAGCATGACCACAAATCAATTAACAAGGTGGTCAGTAATTTCTTGGCCCTCTACAGCCATCTACACATTCAGTAAAAGGCAGCTGATTGAGAACTCACAAATTACCTCTGTCACAGTGGCAGAGTAATACTGATGGCAATGCTCTAACACGTCAGGTAGACGGATGTTGATGGAAGAAGCTGGTCTCTCAAAAGATGTGAAGTGCATCCAGACAGATCCAAACATGTATATAGTCCCCTTGTAAGTCACTGTCTGCATGGTGTTGGAACACATAATCAATACAACTCCTGCCAGGGTGGCTGATACCCATAGTCGATGTGCATCTACCAATGATCTACACTACTTCTTCCCACTAGTGGGCTACCCAAACTCATACAAGCTTAACAGTAGCAAGGTGTGAGTTTGTACTTACCCCCTTGCGACTGCTATGCTGCCCCCAAATACCCATCCAACTCAGGGTAGGCCTCCGCCAAAATGCGGGCCATTAGGGGGGTCAGGGTCGATGGGCACCCCTCCCTTATTGTGAGGATGTCTCCAGCTTGGCCTCAGCGGTCTTATGGGCCCAGCGTATAAGGTCCTACCACCGCTTTCTGCAGTGGGTGCTCTGCCGGCTATGGAGCCTTAGGGTCTGCACTTGCTTGGCGATGACATGCTAAATCCCCTTCTTCTGATGGATGCTGACCTGCATAGGTGACAGTGACAGAAGGAGAAAGTCATGTAGAGTGGCATCATGGCAACAGAAGTGAATATCACAGATCAAACACATCTCATGTCCACAATAACATATCTCAACGGCAAAAAACACACCAACTCCTTCGCCACCGGCATGCATCCAATTTGTGTACATCATCACAATACCTTTCTGCCTCACACACACCACTATCAGACAGGACAGTAACATTGGACTCACCTGCTGCTCGGGTGCCCTATACAGCTGTCCATACAAGGGCAGGACCCCGTCCACTAGCTTCTCCAACTCCTCCCGGGTGGAGGTGGGGGCCCTATCTCCTGCAGGACATGGCATTATGGCTTCCAGAGACAATACACAGCAACTCATGCAGTGAATGTCTTGCTTGCATGAGTGTCAGGTGTCAACTGACCTATGTACCAGAAAATGGCGGTCAAAGCCACTGCGTACATGAGCGTCACCGCCAGCGGCGATCATCATTGGCCCCAGTCTCCCATAGGCAACAATGTTATCCAATGAGGAGCTCCACAGTGGTTGCAACATTCTACCACCATGACAACTAACTCCAGTGGAATGGGGTCACTTCCATCTGTCCTGTGCATGCAGGACAGGTGGTTGCCATATTACATATAGTTAGTGTATGGTAGGTGAATAATAGGTGTGTCATGGATGAATTGTAGTGACAAATACATAGATTAACTATGTTCAAATATCAAAGCTGGGTTCACACATGTGACATTCATGGACAGTGTAGTTAGATGTACTGATGACTATGACAGGATATGTGAAGTCACGTTCTGTCTCATAGACGGGCTGACCATATTGGTTGTTAAAAGGTTACATACACCTTATTACCTGGGGGAATAGGGTAATGTTACATGGCAGTGTCACATGTTTTGTGTGTGGCAAGCTGTTTGTCTGGGACTGCAACAGTAATCTAGGATGGCATACAGGTAAAGTCTACATGCCCAAATGGATTGTGTATACTTCAGGGTTATGTCCACAATACTATTGTGTGCTACAAGTATATTGTTAGGTGGCATGTGAACTGTCAACATCAACTTGAGGCTTTTCTTCTCTCCTGTTCCTAGATACTGCGCAGTGGTGAGAATGAGACAAGCACCTGTGTACCAGCCCTTGGTAAACCTTGCTACTCTCGAAGAGAGACACATCATTCAGGCCTATCATCTGAACCGTCAGACCATCATGGAGCTGTGTACTCAGTTAGAGCCGGCTCTCTTGCTTGCCATACATAATCCCCAGGCCATCCCTCCCACAGTACAGGTCTTATCAGTGCTACACTTCCTTGCCTCAGGCTCATTCCAGATTACAGTGGGATTGGCAGCAGGGATGTCACAACCAATGCTCAGTGTTGTGTTGAAGGATGTACTGTGTGCTTTACTCAAACACCTGGACAGCTACATCCGATTCCGCTAACATGTGGAT
Organism: Pleurodeles waltl; assembly: GCF_031143425.1. Lineage (NCBI taxonomy): Eukaryota > Metazoa > Chordata > Amphibia > Caudata > Salamandridae > Pleurodeles > Pleurodeles waltl. The sequence goes on from NC_090437.1 coordinate 1,066,850,411, forward strand.
TTGCCCACTGTTAAAGCTGACTTCTATGATATGGGACATGTCCCTCATGCGATTGGGGCCATAGATGACACCCTTGCTTTGGTTCCTTCCAGGGCCAATGAACAAGTGTCAAGTGTGCATGAACAGGAACATTTTTTACTCCATAAATGTCCAGGTGGTGTGTCTCGCTGACTAGTATATCTCCCTAGTGACAGCCACGTTTCCTGGATCTGTGCATGACTCCTACATTCTGAGGAACAGCAAAGTCCCACACATGATGGCACAACTACAGAGAGAGAGGGCCTGGCTCATTGGTATGTATACAATATTATGTGTGCAACTGTAATGTCACCTCTCTTCACATTCTGCCCTGTGGCTCTACCAGTATTGTGATAAGTCCAACCTTTGTGCACACTGGTGACTCTGGCTATCCTAACCGTCAATGGCTGCTGACACCAGTGAGATACAACAGATGGGAAAAACTATTCCAATAAGGCCCACTTCAGGATGAGGCGTATCATTGAGAGGACCTTGGGCTACTCTTTGGGCTATGTCTACATGTCTCAGGAGATGCCCTGCTCTACAGAACACTAAAGGTCTGCCAGATCATTGTTGCCTGCTGCATGCTACACAATCTGGCCCTGAGACGTCACATACCATTACTGGATGTTGAGGTGGTGGCAGCTGAACCAGTGGCTGATGATGGTGACATAGAAAGTGATGAGGAGGCAGATGATGAGGAGGCAGCTGACTCTAAAACAGAATTGATCCACCAATAGTTCCACTGAAATTCAGGTATGCGTTAACTGTACCGCATGTGAGCCGTACTCCTGTCTGCCTTGCAACATTGTTCTTCCTGGTGTGTGCCATCAGTGGAGGTGTTAAGTGCTGCTATCCCTCTGTGTAGGTTTGGGGCAAAAACATATTGCCCATCAGAGGAGGTGTTACTGTTCAAATGTCAGAGCTATGTTTACTATGCTGTTGACTAGAATCAGATCTAAAAAGGATACGGCATGTTATATGTTCTCAGGACTACCAAGTCAACTGCAAAAGGACTGCCAAACCAAAGTAGTGGTATCAGTATTGCTACTTATCCTCACTAGACACAATGGATGAATATGGAACATAACACATTGACAGTGGAACTTGGCTTTAGTTGGGTAATGTCTGGTGTGAGGGATCGAACATTGGGAATGCATGACTTGAAAATGTGGATTTGCCATGGTAATATATGTTAACATTCCACTTGCCAATTCGCACTAGAGAGGGCGGCAATGTACTGCATGTGTATTGAGTCGCCAACATTGACTCCTTTAATGATGGTTGTCCCTTTCTTGGTCTAGTTGCAGGTCTGTTAGGTGGTGCTATTCTGGTTCCTGGCTTGACAGGTGGCTCCCTTGACACCGCATTTAGGAATATGTCTGTTCTACTTTCATACTTGTTGCACATTGTTCCCCCTTCTCTCCATCTTACAGACCTTTGTTGTCAATGGGTTAACTGAAATGACATATTGTACTACAGAAAATAGTACTTGTGACAATAAAGACACGTAAGCAGTAGCTGTGTTGAATGGTGTTTAAGGTGATTCTCAAGTGTAATGGGTGATGAGTAGGGTCATGGTGGTTGAAATCATCAGAGTAGTTGGCCGAACTGTAGGTACTAAAGGTCCAGTATCAGAGAGCCATAGAAAAATGACAGTGGACAGTCAACAGGGTGTCTCAGTGGCAGACAAGGGAGAATGTTGAGGAGAGGGTCATTTCCTGGCAGTGGTTTTGGTCTTGGCATCAGGTCCTGCAGGATGTCTGGATGGATGACCTTGTTTGTGTGGGGGTCCTTAGCTACAGAGGGTGGGGTGCTAGTGACCTGTGGGTCCTCTGGAAGGGCCTCCATTACACTAGCTGCGGCAGAAGTGGATGGCTCAGTTGGTATGTGGCTAGTGGAAGAGGCCTGCTGGTGGGTGGAGGAAGCACACAGGATGGTGGTGAGGTCCATGAGCCCCCCTGCAATGGAGGCCATGGTGGCATTGTGAGCCTGCCACTGCTGGCCTCATGGTGGTATTCCCTATGCAGCCTCTGGTTCTCATGCAAGGTAGAGAGTATCAGGCCCATCTTGTCCTGAAATGCTCCCAGGACGTGGGAGATGGCCTCCTGGCCAGTTGTTTCCCTTGGGGCCCCATCCCTTGGCCCAAAGGTGCCCTCACACTGCTCCTGGCTCCCTGTGCCTGTGCCCCTTCCAGATACACCAGGACCATCATTGCCTTTGGTGTGAGGGGTAAACTCTGGTCCCTGTACTGTGGGGCACAATGCTGATTGACCAGTCCTTGGGGCACAGGTTTGGGGACGGGGGTTGGCTGTGCTGTTGTTGCCACAGGGTGGGGGGGCTCAGATGTGGGCAGGGTGAGGCTGGTGGTGGTAAACTGACCAATTGTCCCAGATGGGCCAGGTAAATCGTCAATGTCCAGACATCCACAGTTGTCCTCACTGGTGCCTTCATCCTGGGAAGTACTGGCTGTCTCTAGCATCCTCTGCAGGGTGGCAATGGCAGGGGTACCTTTGGATGGAGAGGGAGAGAGTTACATTGTGGAGGTGTACTTGTTTGTATCATAGTCTGATGTTTACAGTGGCTTGACTTCCTTCCAGTGATGTCAATGGCAGATGCAGCACAGCAGACATTGTTTGTGGGTGATGGTTGTGACATTGGTTCCATTTTCCATTGAGGGTTGTGGATAGTGGATAGCATTGCTGTCATTGCCATGTAGTAGTACGCACTGGAAGCATCCAGTTGGTGTAGTTGGTGCAAAGGTTTTATGTGCAGGTGTTCCACTGTGAGATGGGAATAGCTGCTTTTCATGAGAAGAGAGTAATGCTTTGTTGGAGTTGTAGTGCTTATTATTGTGAGTGCTATCTGTGCACTAGGGAGGGACTGTATGGGGATAGTGGCAGTAGGGTAGTATGGCATGCACGGGAGGGGCATTAGGTGATTGGGTGGGGGGAGGAAGTGTAAGATGGGGTAAATTGGGGAGTGATAAGGTAGTGGAGACCCATGCTGTACAGGGGTCATTGGCAACAGGGGAGCGTTAGTGACTTACCAGAGTCCAGTCCTCTGGTTATTCCAGGCCGTCGGGATGACGAAAGCCAAGACCTTCCCCTCCCATGATGTGAACTCTGGGGGAGGAAGTGGGGACCAACCACCATTCTTGTTGATGGCAATCTGGTGTTGTGCTGCCATGGAACACACCTTCCCCCGTAGGTCGTTCCACATCTTACTGATGTCCTCCCTTGTGCATGGATGTTTGCCCACCTAGTTGACCCTGTTGATGATCATCTGCCATAACTAAATTTTCCTGGTTATGGAAACCAACAGTTGTGGCTCTAACTTGACAATTTTATTGACCATGACCCTCAACTCTTCATGTATGAATTGTGGGTGCTTTTGAGGGGACATAGTGGTAGAGAAGTGGTTTTGGGGGGTGTTGTGCGAAAGGGTGGAGTGTTTGGTGCTTGATAGGGTGCGTGTGGTGCTCAGGTTTGTGTGCTGGTGTTTTGTGGTGTTTGTTTTCAGTTCTGATGTGTGTATAGTGTTGATGGTGCAGTTGTGTGGTGTGTGCTGAGTGTGAAGTGTATGTGTGCCTAAGGTATATCAGCGCTTAGTAATCATTTTGTGGGTCCTCGCTGTGTCTGTGGTTGTAGTTGCAAAGGATTGTTGGTTGCATGGGGGTGTGTTTTATAGTGGTCTGTGTGTCTAATGTGTGTATGTGTCTCAGGTGTGGGGTATTCATACTGTCTAATGTGGTGTTGGGTTCTGGTGGAGGTGATTCTTTGACCGTGGCTGTTTTTGGGCGGCCTTCAGTATGTGACCGCAATAAAGCAGTTGGGATACTGCCAACACTGGTGGTCTTTTGGAGGCTGCCACCATGGCAATCATCCAAAAAGACTGCCAAACTCTTAATTAGGTCCTCAGTTTTCAGGGCTGGACCATCCTTATCACTAATACGAATTTGGACTTGCATGTGTTGGAACGGGCTAACACATGCGGGCAAAACAAAAAAGATAGACAAATAAATTTAGAAAAATATTTTACCTAGGGTAACTCACTATAAATGTACACTGGTGCAATTATATAGGCTGAAAAGGAAACAAGAAACCATATCATGAATTATATCTCTCCTCATGGGACGGGAAAGTTTCATCAAGTAGAGAGTTCCCTTTTCCGCGACATCAGTAGATAGCAGCAACGGAGCAGTGTAGAACCCGGGCTGCACATAGGACAAGTCAGTACTTCAGAATTGATTGGGCATATTAGTGCTCAACAGCATAAGCATATAGGACAAATTAGGAGTAACAGGAAACTCATAACATAAGACTAAGGCCCATATTTGAGATAAAGTGGCGCATCAACCAATATGTGCCAATATTCTTGCGCTCTCCTACCACCACCTAACAACACCCTAGTTGCGCTGTACTGATAATACGGCACACAATGGCGGTCATTAGCACAATAGCATCAGCATTTTTTACTCTATTGTGGTGCTTTGCTACACATACATCAAATATTTTGACGATAGTGTAGGAAAGTGTAAGGAGGCCCTTAGGTTAATATGGGAGTGTCATTTTAACACCTGCTCTGAGCAGGCACTAAAAATGACACCAAAAATGGTGCAGTACAATCTTTTAATTTTCACTGTGCCTCCTAGCACCGGAACCACCATCCCTTGCATACATTATCCCTGGCGCAGGCATTTTGTGACACAAGGGGTTACAAAGTAACGCAATGCATGGATTGTGCCACTTTGTAAATATGGCACAGCAGAAAAGCCACTTTAGAGCCACATTGGTGTAAAAAAAAAAAACATTCTATGGTGGTGTTGAGGTGGCGCTAGAGCTCTTAAATATGCCCCTAAATATAGCGGAGGACTTGGAGAGAGACAGGTGACATCAGAAACACCAGAGAAGATCTCTCAGGCTTGGGCAGACAGCATCAGACTAACTAAAGGTTTAAAAAGTTGCTCCCTAGTAAGAAATGTCAAGGGGTTTCTGATTGGTCTTCCAGGTGGACTCATCTTGCACACAACAGCCAACATCCAATGGTAGCCACTGACACCATAAAGTTTACAACTATTCAGGATTTTGTTATGGAAAACAGTTGGTTGTCTCAATGAATTCATACAGTTCCACCAAAATATTACATTTTCTATTTAATTGCAATTTTGGTATCCTTATTCATGGTACATAGGATGAGCTGAACATGAAATTAATAAGGCTTCCTGTCTTGTTCGACAGCTAGAACAAATATTGTTACTTAGTTAACATTGAAACATGTTCGCCATCTTCAATACAATAGGACATTCAACGTCACATCAGCAACCTATGAAAAAATTCAGGTTGGCCGGAACAGAATGAACAAGTAATTTTCCTTTACTGCTGCAAAAATGAATCTAAAGGCCTAGTCTAGCTAAGTAAGTTTAGTATATATTAATACAGTTAATACATTATATAAAACATTAGAACACAATTTAAATGTGCATTTATTTTTCTGCACACATGTAACTCACGGTAATACGTTAATTTCACTCAATATAAGTATGAATAATTCATATTCATTTAGTATTCTTAATATACTTAATTTCTACTGCTTCTCTTCAAAATAATACTTTCAATGTTAATTCTTGTCAGTAATTCACTTGAATATAAGTGCACAATATATTTCATGTTAAACATAATTTCAAACACGAATAAAGGCCTTATTGTCAGCCATAATCCTAATGTGCACAATTTACATCTCATGTTAATTTCTCTGTTAGGTTTTTAAATGATGGTTTGTAAGATGCCATACACTAACTTCTATGCCACTAATATATTAATAAAATGTGATCACTACTAGGGGTATCACCCCTCATCAGCCAGGCTAGCTTGAATACAGTGGCCCAGTGAGCAAGGGTCCCATGTCTGACAAAAGCAAAAAGAAGAGATGACAAAAGCAAAAAGAACAAATGATTGACGAAATGCGGAACAAATCAAACATTAACCCCCAGTCACAGATCTGCGTTTAATCCATCATTTCTTTTTACTCAGCCCACCATCCTGGTTTGAACTCATATGCAAATCAGTCGTGACCCTGCTCCCCATGGGAACAGTCCAGCCCAAACTTCCAGGCCACGTCCTCCATGGACCGGAAACAAGCATTCTGGGATTGGTTTGGGGGTATCACCCCTCATCAGTCAGGCTAGTGTTGAATCCAGTAGTACAGTGGGTACGGGACCCTCATCTGGGCATACCCTTTTCACTTAGTTTGACAAAAGTTGGTATCCACAAACGTCATCAACAGCAGGTACAGTCCTCTTCTTATATTCCACTGGTCCAAAAAGTTTTTTTATGAGCTGTGTGTGAGTTGTCAGTTTTTTAAGATTCAGCAGCCTGGGTTGTCAGTGATTTCCTTACACTCCCTAACCAATGGGGAAAGTTCCCAAGGGCAACCATTTCTACTTCTGAAGCAAATTGTGTTCCCCTTACTGCCAACTATCCCATTGCACACGATTCTGAGGCAACTACAAGATGGCAACACCCTTTGGAGGGTTCTGGTGTTTCATCCAGATATATATTTAGGGAAATTATCAGTCCCTTCTAAACTGGTTCTAAAACTAGCTCCCCTTCCCACTGATGCTAATCTGGCTACAATTTTTCCTGGGAACAAAGGTTTCCCTTTCACAGACCTTGCTTTATAATTAGCTGTGGTTAGGCTTCACTCTGGTCCTTTGAAGTAAATGAAGTTCTTGAAGAGTTCCCATCTTCCCTTCCAAAGTTGAGAGGAGTCACAGAGCACATACCCACGTCTTCGTCTCAAAAGGCATAAACCATTGTTTCTACTTTAGGACTAGTTTTCTCATCTCATGATAGAGACGCACTGACAGGGACCAGCTGCTAGCAGTCTAATGCTAATTAGACTACCGGGGGCTTGGACAAACAAAATCTCAATTTGTATTAGTTATGTTTCCTAAGGATTTATGAAAATGTTGTCTTTGTCAGTAAATTGGATTCTTACTAAACATTAATATTAGCAATTGAATAATTTCTGTGTCCTAACAGAATTTTAGGAATCTGGCTATCTATGTAAGATACCAATTAAATGGGACACTATGCAGATCATCCAGGGAGACCCTTATTGTCTGACAGGGGTAAAATAGTAAGGCTAAAAGCTTTCTTTTGTAGTAGAGTGGGCGAGCAGTTAGGCTTCTTAGAGGACAGTGGTAAACATTTATTGCACACACAGAGCCAGAAAGTGAGTCACTCATCCAATAAAGAAATACAGCACCAATTTATAAAATAAGAATTATTTTTATATGAACTTAGATACTAAAATCATCAAAATGAGGTAAGTACATTTTCGCGTTATGAATTTTTACAGGTTTCAAAAATCAACATAATGCACTTTCTGGAACGGTAATGTTATTCTATACACCGCACTCAGGTACTTAACAACAACTTACAGGACTGTTCTTCTGGTGTTAAGGTAAGTGTGGGGCAAGTTCCGAAGCAGCACCAACAGGTCACTTCACAAGGCACTGAGGCGTCCAGGTGCAGAGATGCTTTTCAGTCTCTGGTGCCTTAATGTTATTCTATGGGTAAGAAATAGACACTGCATACGGGTGCTTGGCAACGATTTGCAGAACTGACTTGAGGTGAGTATGGGGAAGGTCTAAGGCCAAAACAACAGATCACCTTGGGCACTCTGAGGTGTCTGTGAACAGAAGTGTATTATGGCATTGGGTGTCCCATTTCCTTCAAAGGTGATCGGTCCAGTTAAAAAGTGGCTGCAATTAGGGCTGCAGTCCGGGGGAACCCACAGGGAGGCTTGACCCTTGAGATCCTCGGGCACATAGGGACACCATTGTCCCACTTCTCCTCAGGCTGTCAGACTGTGGGGCTTGTGTGCAGTGGTGTCTTTTGGCTTTGAGTTCCCATGCAGTGGTTGCTTGTGTTTGGAGGAGGCCATCAGAAAGAGGCTGTAGGCAGCATGGGGAAGTCTACAGTTGGCAAATGCAAGGTAGACTTTGGCTCTTGAAGGCCTAGGAAACATGCTGGCACTGTTAGCCGACTTCAACACGAGCTCCTGGGCATGGGTACAGTGGTGCTCTCCGGGGGTTGGTGGTCTGGAGTTCTTGTGAGCCTTCTATGGTGCCTGCAGGGTGCAGGGAAGCAGCTCTGTTACTCCATGGGAGATCCTGGTTAATTCTTGATGTGCTGGCAGTCCTCTAAGGCTTTTTGAGGCAGAATAGCTGCAGAATGAGTCTTCTTTGGTGAATTGTTGAGGTTAGCAGGCAGGCCAGCGGGGTTGGGGCCAATTCAATTGCTGCTCCTCAGTTCTTGCTTTTTTGGGGCTCTTCAGGTCTTTCTTCTTCTTTAGTCCAGTGAACTGGGATCAGGAGGGCCCCTAAATACTCAATTTAGAGGTGTTAAGGAGTGGAGGGAGTAGCCAATGGTCTACTTACCCCTGGAGTTACTACACCCCCAAGATGATCACTTACAATGGGGAGTGGGCATCACTCTGTTCCAGGAATCCTATTTCTATCACATACAAGATGGCAGAATTCCTGATTTTCAGTTCATTTCAGGCTGGTCACCTTAGAGATGTGCCCAGCCTGGCAGAGCAACAAGCTCCATCATAGCTAATTTTCCAATCTGTACTGGTGCCAAATTTGAATCTCTCAAGTCTGTGAATCAGAGGTCACAAAGAAAAGGCAGCTGGGCCTTTAGAGTTTCTGTCCATTCTATTAGCGGAGGTGATAACAGGCATTTTTCAGACATCGGAAAGCAGAGGATCTCACCTGCAGGGATCAGAAACTCGACTGCTGTGGTAGGCTGGTCAAAACCAGTCAGCCAGCACACTAATGGACTAGTAGGTTTCAAGGCCACCTCTAAGGTGCCCTCTGGGTACCTGTCATAAGAAATCTAATACTGGCATCAGTGTGGATTTATTAAGATGAGTTGTTTGATACCAAACACCACTAGTTTATGTGCAGCCATCATGTAGCTGGGTCACTCATGCTGAATAATGACCAATACATGGTTGAGATGGCTGCCTGGTCACTTGCAATGTCTAGGATTGGACCTAGTCATGACAGGTTCTTAGGGCTTCTAAGCCCTGCTGTAGGGGTGACTAACATATAATGCATACAGTGACCATATTATGGCACACATTGTGTGTACCATGTAGTGTTTTCACTCAGGGTTTGCACCCTGCCATGCAGTCGGCAATGGCAGGATGTGAGCAATTTGTGTGTGGGTCCCTTAGGGTGGCATAAAGAACGCTGCAGCACTTAGGGACCCACCCTAGTACCCATGCCCTAGGTAACAGGGGTACTATTTACGAGGGACTGACAGGGATGTTTAAGGAAAGAGCACTGGCATTGAGGTCTGTTTAGTAGGCCTCAGTGCACTGGAAGCATAAAAAATCAGCATCTAGTTGTCCTAAAAGGGGACAAAAAGTGTGGGGGGCATCTGCAGAAATGCCCAGTTGCCTACACCCCCCCTTCCCCAGCCCACATGCCCAGGTGACTCATCCCACATATGGGTGAGATTTCCTAGTGTGTCAGGCGAGGAAGAGTAAGGAAACTGGTTATTCTATTGCAAGGCATACTCTGCCTCACACCCCCTATCAAGGTCACTTCCTCAGGGCAGTTGACCTATTCCAACATTATTAGGACCCATTTTAAACTGAACCAGACCTAGTTCTTTTTTCTCCTTTCCTTAGAGTTAGAGGTATCTACCTCTGCTAACTCTCTCTTAGCCAGGGCAACATCCAGCTTACCCACAGAGGTTATCTGTAACTGGAGTAGCCCTACCATGACCAGTAGGGTCAGGGGGGCTAGCTTGCTATTTGACATGGGGTCAGACCACCATGCCAAGGACAGTGCAGCCATAAAGGCTAAATCCCAGCAGAGACTACTGATAGCTGTCAGTACCGGGAACCACACCTTTAGCTCCCCAGTGAGAGGTGGATAGGTTAGGGAACAGGTTTCTTTGGGTTCAGGGGTTCCTCCTGCTGGTTTTGAGTGGGAGGTTACTACAGTTTGTAGAAAATACTCTTCTTCTTCCCTTTCTGTCAGCTGAGGGGCCACAACCTCCAGTTGAACAGATGTATGACTAGCAAGGACTTTTTGTGCGGCAGGTGAGGCTTTACCAGGAGTTCTTCCTTATTGGAGCAGAATCTCCTTAGCTGACTGGATTTTTTTCTAAAAGTTGCCCATCTTTCCCATTTACTAACTGTATGTGATGGAAGTGTTTGCTTCCCTCTGGAGTCACCAGCTCACCTTCTGGTCCTCCTTCCCAGTTAAAGACTAGAAGGATCTCCTCATCCGAGCAGCACTCCTCCAAGACTACACTGACAACCTCAGTGCCTACCTTTTTCTTGGGACAAGTTGAGTTCCCTCTGTAGTGCCTAACCAGCTGACAGTCAAAGCAGCGCCTACCTTCTAGAACTTTTTGCGCTTATGATCCCCAATACTCTGTTTAGCACTAGAGGTGGCGTGGGATGCACAATCCTGTTTTTTTAGGGGCCTGGGTCCCTGAAAGAACTTCTTCGGAGGGCTTACCACCTCCTTCTTTTCCCATCTGTGGGCCTAACCCCCCTTTCCTGGGGTCTCCCACTATTGTTTTTTTGGAATCCTATCCCTAACCCATTCATCAGCCTTTTTAGCCAGTTCTCTGGTACTAGAAAGCTATGTATGTGTATCTACTAGATGTTGATGTAACGTTTCTGATGTAAAGTTTGACCAAATGTGTTCCTTGATAATCAAACTGTACAGCCCTTCGCAGTTCTCCACCTTGACAGCTTTTTTTTAACCAGCCACCTAGGCCCAGGTTTATGCTAAAGTGGTGCAGCGTGGTGCTGCTCCAAAAATAGCAGAGCCACGCTGCGCCACTTTTGAAACACAGGGGTGTGCCATATTTAGAGGAATACAGTGCACCCCTGTGTTTCCCCATGTGCTGGCACTGAATTAAGCTGCCTGCGCCAATGCATGCATCCTTGCACCATAGTGCAAGGGTGTCTGCATTGAGGGGAGTGATTGTTTATGTGCAGGAAGGTGTCTCTTCCTGCACGTAAACAATTGTCCATGGCATTGTGCTTCTTTTATGTGTGCTGCAGAATGCAGCACACATGCAAAAAGCAAACATAGAGGGGGAATAAAAGCACTCCTCCTGGATCTGCCATGCTAAAGCCACCCCTGGGGTGGTGTTAGTTTTTAGCGCAGCCTCTGGTTCATGGCAACTCGTAAATCTGAGGCAGCGTCAAAACCAATGGGTGTTGGCGGTGGAATGCCCACAGCACCACCCATTGCACGCCTCTCTGATGCAGAAAACTGAGTTGCAGGGGTCCATATTTACAAGGAGGCGTAACACCATAAAAAGTGGTGTTAGACCTTCTTGTAAATATGGAGCACTACTTAGCACCACCAGAGCATCACGAAAAGTGACACTTTGTTGGCACTAGGGGCTCTTAAAACTACCCCTTATGTCTTGACTGAAAAGTCAACAAAATCTACCCAGGTGCTACTCAAAGTTTTATGAGTCTGAACTTAATTCTATACTCCTCAGTGGTGTGTCCAAAGCCCTCAATTAGAGTCTCCTTTATGAGGTCATAGGACTCAGCATCTGCCTCACTAAAGCCCTCATTACGAGTGTGGCGGTTTATGACCGCCACACTCGTGGTGGCGGTCTAGGCCACCGCCTATGCGGCAGTCTGACCACCACATAACAACCCTGACAGTCTGATGTCTGATCTTGGATCCCAGCCGTCTAGCGGTGGCAGAGATCCTAATCCGCCAAGGCAGAGCTGCCCTGCAGATTACAATGTTGTTCTCTGCCAGCCACAGGGGGGCACCTGCAATGCCCATGCACTTGGCATGGGCAATGTAGGGGCCCTCCTGCCTAGCACTGTCGCAATGATCACTGTCTGCTTTGGTCTGTCTGCTGGTGCACACTGCTGGCTACAGCCTTGCCACTGGCTCGATGAAGAGCTGGAGACAATGCTGTAGCCTGTTTCCTGCTAGTCTGCCAGGCAGAAACCTAAGTTTCCGCCCACCAGCCTAGCGGGAAACTCTTAATGGGTCAGGTGGGGAGGTAGCCAGTGTGGGAACAACCTCCCTCTCGGAAGTTCAGCGGACGGTGAAAAGCATCCACTGAACTCCTAGCCTGCCCAAAAGTGTCAGGAGTCTATCCCTGAACTTGCCTGAAAACAGCTCCCAGGGTAGAAAGTCCCAGTGTTTCTGGTGAGACAGAAAATCACATGGTTATGTCGTCATCCTCAACATATTTGGGGACAATCCCTTTGGTTAGTTTAAGGTCAACAACTTAATCTTTCTCCCTATTTAAAATTTTGCTGCCACCAGAGATGGATCCGAGGCCCAACTCAGCCCTTTCCTTTTCTATGTCCAAGATTTTGGCTAGTTACTCCACCTCTAAATGTGGATCCTCTGGTCTTTCTCTGGGCCTGGAAGAGCCTTGTTGACCTCCAGGTACCCTTCTCCTCGCCCTCCAGGGTATTGGAGTATTGGAAAGGAAGCCTTCCATATTAGTACTGTTTACAGTCTCATATTCACTGTCTGGGTCATCCTCTGGATGGTCAGTGTTTTCTTGTAGTGCTTGGGCATAATCAAACTAGGCTAGCAACTCCTGGAGTTGTGCTTTTGTCAAGGCCCAGGTACAATCTTTCAAGGCTTGCAAAGGTCTTTGAGCTCCTTCAAAGAAAGATTCAGGTAAGTGGTGAGGTTGAGCTCATCAGCTCTATCCCTGGAGGCTGACATGTTTTAGATCAGTTGGGACCTTTTTAGAACTTACCCAAAATTCTAAACAGTTTTTAGGCTTAACTACCTAGTAACCTTTTTAACTGGGGGATTTAACAGAAGGCTCTATCAGTTTAGAATAGAAATCTAGAAAATGTTCAAAAAGTTCAAAAATATTTTTGGCAACTAAAGTCAATTGTGGATTCTGTAGTGTTAACAGTTATTGACAGAGTGGTACAGCAAATGCAAAGCCTTGTATCTCACCGCTGTGCCGCCAATGTAGGAAGCTGGCTATCTATGTGGTGAACCAATGGAAGGGTCACTATGGAGATAGTACAGGGTGACCCTTATTGGCTGACAGGCTTTAAATAATAACTCTAAAAGCTCTTCTTTGTGGCAGTGTGGGTGAGCAGTTAGGCTTAGTAGAGGACTGTGTTAAGCATTTGCTGCACACACAGAGCCAGTAAGGAGTCACACACCCAATAAAGAAATATGACACCAATTTCTAAAAATAACACTTATTTTTTTATATGAATTTAGATACCAAGATTATCAAATTTTTCAGGTTTGAAAAATCAACACAGTGCTATTTCTGGAGCGGTAATGTTATCCTATGGTGAAAAGACATATGCTGCATTCAGGCAATAAACAACAACTTACAGTGCTGTTCTTCTGATTTTAAGGTAAGTATGGGGCAAGGTCTAAAGCAGCGCCAACAGGTCACTGTTGGGAGGCACAGAGGTGTCCGGTACAGAGGTGCTTTTCATCCTCGGGCACCCTAATGTTATCCTGTGGTAAAGAAATAGACACTGCATACTGATACTTGGCAACGATTTACAGGACTGTTCTTCTGGACTTATGGTGAGTATGGGGCAATGTCCGAGACCACACCAACAGGTCACCTCAGGGACTCTGGGATGCCCCAGTGCAGGGAAGTGTTACTGCACTGGCTGTCCTGTTCACTCCAATGGTGAAAGGACTGTTTAGAAAGGGGCTGAAAGTAGGGGCTGGATGGCCAGTTCAGGGGCACCCATGGGGGGGCTTGACCCTTGACATCCTCAGACAGCTAGGGACACCACTGACCCTCTACTCCTCGGGCTGTGGGGCTTGGGTGCAGTGGTGTCTTTTGGCACTGGATTCCAGAGCAGGGGATGTTCATGATTGGAGGAGGTTGCAGAAAGAGGCTGCCCAAGGTGGGCTTTGGCTCTGGAAAACCTGGGGATCATGCTGGCACCACTGGCCCACTTCAACTCAGACTAGGGTGCACTGGTACAGTGGTGCAGTGGCAGTGTCTGGTTTTGGTGGTCCGAGTCCTTATGAGTTTTTCTTGGTGGCTCCAGGGTGCAGGGAAGCAGCTCTGCTAATCCACGGGAGATCCTGGTTACTTCTTTAAGTGGTAGCTGTCCTCCCAGGCTTTTGGAGGCAGAACAGCTGCAGGATGAATTGTATTTGGCGCAATTGTCGAGGACTGCAGGCAGTCAGTTGCTGCTCCTCAGGTCTTGCATTTAGGGCTCTTCTGGTCTTTCTTCTTCTTTAGTACAGCGAATCGTAATGGCTGGTGTCAGGGAGTCCCCTGAATACTCAATGGAAGGGCATTGAGTGGACTGAAAGCCTGTAGCCTATGGGCGACTTACCTCTGAGGCCAATATACCGCCTAGTTGATCTCTTCCTTTGGGGAGTGGAAATCAAGCTGTCCCAGAAATCCTATATGTATCATACACAAGATGGAGGAATTCCTAATTCCATTTTCACTTCAGGCTTGTATCCCTTGTTGTGTGGCGAGACTGGCAGTACAACACGCCTCATACACAGCTAATTCTCCAGCCTGTCCTGGTGCCAAATGAGTCTCTGAGCAGAGAATTGCCTCTCTTGGGTCTGTGGGAAGTGGAATCGCATACCAAAGGCAGCAGGGACTTTGAAGTCCTTGGTCTTGGTATGCAAATTTACCAGCCACACTGTGGGCTAAGGTGATAACACCTCCTGCCAGAGCAGGCATTGTTTCTGACCTCGGAGTACAGAGGCTCTCACCTCCAGGGGGTCATCTAGCAGGTTTCAGGGGGAACCTCAAAGGTGTCCTCTGGGTGCCTGTCAAAATAAATCAAATACTGGTATCAGTGTGGATTCATTAAGACTAGTCATTGTAGATTCATTCCACCACTCAATTCTTGCATGTACCTCTTTTGAACTATAGAGACCCTCCAAGGATTATTCCAAAGCATAATAATTACATCAGGAGATGTCCTGGTGCTGGAAACTAAGCAATAGACAAGATCAAAGCAACAGACAGACACTAGTTATTAAAAAGCCAGATCTTTAAGGCCTATCTGAATTTCAGTAAGAGAGGAATCTTAGATAACAAGGAAACTCATTCACCATTTAAGCTGCTTTCAATGAGAAATATTTACCAGCCTAACAAGCCTGACCATGTCTGGGGACAGCAAGCAAGTGGCTTGCAAGGGGCTAGCAATTTCTACCCCAAGCCCTAAAATTATTCTTACCTTCCTTAACCACTGCCCACCTCTAAAACCTAAAATTATCCTTACCTCTATGTATCACTGCCTGCACCTGAACCCCTTTAAAATAACATAATGCTCATTAGATAATTATGCTATTTTAAAAAAAACTGAGTGCTAAAGGCATGTGTCATAAGGGCACAAATACTTACCTGTATGGTACTTATGTGTGTGGTAAAGGCTACATGTCAATGGCATTTGCATGGTAAAGACTCAACTGTTAAGGTTGTTTCCCAATGTGGCATATATACAGATTGCATTCAGTTTCAAGCTAGTACAAAGGTTAGAGAGTATTCTTAATGTTTAAAAACACAAATTATATGTTCTTGTTTAGATTGTGGTTAGGAGACAAAGACTTGTCCTCATAAATGTGAGTTTATATAAATTGAATACCATAATTTAAGATCATGTGCCTGTTGAGCTACTCATTGATGTGTTATAAGGAGTGTTCCATAACCTGGTTAATGAATGCTGAATGCCTTCACCTTCATGTCAATCCAGAGCACAAATTAAAGCCATGAAAATTAAATAAAGAAAAGTTAGGATGGTTGACAAAACTCAGCTAAACTGAATACCACTGCAATTGAAGAGGGGGTGTCATGGCACCAGGTGCATACACAAGGGAAAAGACAAAGAGAAACTAACGATGCTAGAGGACAATCTGAAAATAGCCACACATCATCACAGTTAGGGATACAAGTGAAAGGGATACATGCACAATACAAGTCTTATATTTTTTATTCTGTAATTAATAACAATGTTTAACGTTTCAAAATAAATTTTGATATTTGCCCCCGGGAAGTGTAAAAGCCTTGCCCATTGCATAGATAACACGTGATTCTATTTAAAATACCTAGATAAATGTATCAGTAATTTGTTACTCCCTGACAACAATAGTATTATTGCTAGACTTTTTCATCCTTGGCGTGGTCTCCCTTAACTGTTTGCCTCTGCTCCCCAGGTTGTTGCTGTTTTTGTTACTTTGGGCACTTTACCACTGCTAACCAGTGCTAAAGTGCAAGTGCTCCTTTACAAGATGTGTATGTAATTGGCTTATCCATGATTGGCATATTTGATTTATTAGTAAGTCCCTAGTACAGTGCACTAGAGGTGCCAGGGCCTCTAAATCAAATGCTACTAGTGGGCCTGCAGCACTCATTTTGCCACCCACATAAGTAGCTCTGTAATCATGTCTCAGACCTGCCACTGCAGTGTCTGTGTGTGCAGTTTTAACTGTAAATTCGACTTGGCAAGTGTCCCCACTTGCCAGGCCTAAACCTTCCCTGTTCTTACATGTCAGATACCCCCGAGGTAGGCCCTATATAGCCCCAAGGGCATGGTGCAGTGTATGGTTAAGGTAGGACATATAGTAATGTGTTTTATATGTCCTGACAGTGAAATATTGTCAAATTTGTTTTTTCACTGTTGCAAGGCCTGTCCCTCTCGTAGGTTAACATGGGGGCTACCTTTAAATCTGATAGAAGTGTAGATTCCCTGTGGGAGAGGATGGACATGTGGAGTTTGAGGTCTCTGAGCTCACAATTTAAAAATACATCTTTTAGCAAAGTTGATTTTACGATGTTTGAGAATGCCACTTTTAGAAAGTGAGCATTTTCTTGCTGATACGATTTCTGTGACTCTGCCTGTTTGTGGATTCCCTGTCTGGGTCAGTTTGACAGTTGGGCTGGTCGCACCTCACACTAGACAGTGACACAAAGGGACAGGGGTGTAGCCTGCATATACTGATGAGCCATCTGTGCTAGGAGGGAGGGGAGGAGTGGTCACTCGCACCTGAAAGGGCTGTGTCTGCCCTCACACAGTACAGTCTCCAACTTCCTGGTGAGTGTCTGGGGCCTGGCCTGGGGAAGGCAGGATTTCACATTCAAAAGAGACTTTACTTTGAAGTAGGCCTACTTCAAAGGAGAAACTGGGTATATGAAGGGCACCCAAAACCACAGACTTTAGAACACTTCTGTAAACAAGAGAAACCTCTGCCTGGACTAAGAGCTGCCCTGCCTGTAACTGTGCTTTGTGGAGCTATCCTGCAGTTGCTGTTTCTGCCAGAGTAAGAGGTCAAAGACTGGACTTTGTGTGCCTTCCATCTTGTGACGAAATCTCCAAGGGCTTGATTTAGAGGTTGCCTCCTGTTGCTTGAAGTCTCACGGACAGCAAAGACTTCTCTCTACCAGAACCTGGAGTCTCTTGAGAGACTCCTGCTCTGACAAGTGGTGCCCTATCCAGTCCCTGGGCCCTTGAAAGGAAAGCTGGTAAAAATCCAAGGAAATCGACTTTGGACGACTCTGGACCGATGCCGCTGTGGAATCCGGTGACGTCGCCTGCAACCGACTACGTGATCTTCACTGGAACGTGACGACCTTGGCAGGCCCAACACAGCTGCAGCCCTGCCAAAGTCCGTGACTCCATGGAAGTTGCCGCACCACATCGTGATCAATGCCGCTCGAAGTGCGCAGATTCACACAGACGCCACGATCCCCGTCTCTGCGGTACTGTACCTGCGGGTCTACGCGACTCCGTGTCCTGCGCCGCTGGTGTTGAATTGTTGAGAATGACTCCGTCATGACGCCGTGTTAACACCTCATCGAAACATTTCATGTTTCTAAGTGCTATTTCTAAGTTTAATCTTTAAAAATTCATAACTTGACTTGTGTATGTTGGATTTTTGTCATTTTTGGTCTTGTTTTGTTTAGATAAATATTTCCTATTTTTTAAATTGGTGTTGTCTCATTTTGTAGTGTTTTCATTAAGTTACTCTGTGTGTTGGTACAAATACTTTACACCTTTTGCACTCTGAAGTTAAGCCTACTGCTCTGCCAAGCTACCAAGTGGGTAAGCAGAGGTTAGCTGAGGGTGATTCTCTTTTACCCTGACTAGAGTGAGGGTCCTTGCTTTAACAGGGGGTAACCTGACTGTCAACCAAAGACCCAATTTCTAACAATTATCTTTTCAGCATTTCTTCAAGAATTGTAACTTTCTATGTGTTCTTTCTATGTTTCACCCTAGATTGTAAATATACGAAAAACATATTTATTTATGTACTTATTTATTTTAGTTATTTAGGAACTTTGAGAAATGACAACTGTCCCCATCTCAACCATTACAAATCGTGAGTTGTGTGTGTGGGTGTATAGGGGTGGGCAAAATATTCTGTTCCATCCCTAGAATTGGTGGAATTGTTGGTAACTCTGCATTAATCTTTAATTGAGAGTTCTGGACAAATTCTACCAATCACCCACAGCACAATTTTTCTCCCACCATGTGCCAGAATATGCTAGCTGGCGAACCTGACTTGGCTTCCCCTAGTGTGATTTTCTAATATGGGCAGTCGCCAGCTTTCACGAACACTCATGGTCAGAGGGCTTCAGTTCGAGTAGATTTGCTGCTGCTTGAGTAGATTTTATACTCAAGCCGTAACAAAATCAGCTGCAGTGGCCACACTCTTGTGCAATGCATGGTGCCATTTGCACTGATTTTCAGTGCTGCTCTTGCCACCAGTGTTGAATTGCAGCACGAGCAGTGTGAGCTACATATTTTATGCCCAGGTTTTTTGTAACTCTGTGGAATTCTACAGAGTGAAACTATGTGAGTTCTGCGCACTCTTAGTTGTGTGTACCGTTACAAGAGGCTTCACATTTTGAGTTCAGTTCTCATACCTGGCACATATGCGAAGAGCCTCAGACAGAGCCCTGAGATGGTGGGAGCCACATGGAGATCATTGTTGGTTCAATGAGTAGGTCACCACTGGAACTTAGCCGTGGTGCGAGACACAGGTGGTAGCTGTTGATGCGAAGTTCTGGATATTCACCTATAGTTTAATCTTTGCAGTTTTGAAACAGGAGGAAACACTCTGATGCTAGTCAAGGTTCCGGGTCTTGAGGAGGCATCTCTTGGAGAACAGGGCACACTCCTGAAGAGATGAGAGCAGATCTCAGTCAGGTTCAGTTAGTGCCGGTCAGCTTTGAAATTGCAGGGAAGGCCAATGGAAGCTTATTGTGTTCCTATGGCTCAAACTGGAGTTTAGACAACTGACCCTTTGAGTCACTTCTGGCAATCCTGGGTCCAATGCAAGCAGGTCCAGTTTTCTATTTTTAGTCATCAGGTCAATCCTTTTTCTAAATCTTCCACAGATTCTGATAAGAGGTTCTGAAGGTGCCTCTTTTACACCCAGACCCAGCCTGTGTGGGGGCTTCCATTTCTTTTTCTAACTATACTGGTTCTGAACAATTCTGCCAATTTCCATGGGCTTGGCTACCCTGCCTAAGGTAACATAGGGCAGGCTGGCCAAGGTGTCAGTTGCATTTGTCAGTAATAGAGTTGGAAGCTCCTAAGTCATGAAAGGATGGCACAGACCTCAGGCTACCCTCTGAAGCTTAGCAAGGGAGTATAGCCCACAAACCTTCCTTGTCAGGAGAGAACACACTTATGTGCTCCTGGGCACTAGCAGAAAGGCACATTTGATTTAGGTAGACAAATTGTAGATTTCTTAAAATACTATTTTCAAATTTGTAAATTGAAATCAAATCGTACCGATTAAGGGGATTTTGAATTACAATTCAATGAAGTGTAAAAAGTATTTCGCTACCTGCTCCCAAACTGAAGTTACTACTTATTAAGTGTAATAAGGTAATCCAGATTTAGGCTATGGGAGCATAAATACAATGAAACATGACTTTGGGAGTTTTTCACTGTCAGGATATGAGAAACTTAACACATGTTCTACTTTTTAAATATGAAATCCTATCCCAGTGAGCATTCAAGACCTACCATAGGGGTGACATCATTATTTAAAAGACTGTTTAGGCCTTGAAAGGGTTATATTTGCCAGGTAAAAATGGCACTTTAAAATTCCACTACAGGATATGGTGACAGGCCTGAAACCTGTTTTAGTGCTGCATTAGTGGGCGGCCCAAAGAGTGCTGCTTCACACTTTAGCATTTAATTTAATTTACAGGTATGGGGTACATGCAGCACCATGTAGTAGGGGCTTGTAAGTAAATTATAAGTGCCAATTAAAATTTTATCATGTTAAGAGAGAGAGCACAAGCACTGTATCACTGGTTAGCAGACGTAAAGTGAATAGAGTCCTAATAGCAACAAAACAAGTTCAGCAAAAAAAGGTAGTGAAGGCAAAATGTCTAAGAGAATTCCACACTAAAGATGCTAGATCAATAGCAAACTGAAAAGCATGGAGTCAAAGAGACAGGAAAGGGCCAGATGTACTAAAAAGTGGTTTGCGATTTCCTAATAATTCATTTTTGCTTTTGGCTATTAGAAAATCCCATACTGCAATGTGCTGCAGTGTTTCAGACACTATTTGTGATTACCTTATGGTTTGCAAGTAACCTGCCTCATTAACATTCATGAAGCAGGTAACAAATTCTTACCCATTTGGGAATGGCCACAATCACAGGGATGGTGGCCTGCTGGGGTCAGCAGACCACCATATCTGTGATTGTTTTATAACTAAAGCATTTTTTGTAATGCAGCCCATTTCCCTTAAAGAAAAATGGGCTGAATTTTAAAAAAAATGAAAAGTTTTTTTCAAATTTGTAAGAGTAGGCAGTGATCTGTGGGACCACTGACTGCTCTTAAAAAATGTTGGCATCCCCATTCACAAAAGGGAAGGGGTCCCTAAGGGACCCCTTCCTGTTAGCAAATGGTTATCACCTCCTTCAAGGAGTCTGTAAAGTATCAGTGTTTGCAAATGCATACCAGTCGCAAAACATTCATACATACAAGTGTGATTCGGTATTAGGAAGGGATGCCCTAAACACACCACTTCTTACCATTGAATAGCAAAAAGAAAATGTGATTTGGGAACAAGTTACCAAGTCGCATTTTGCCTTTGGAACATGTCAAAAATAATTTTTCCAGTTTCAAACAGCCCAATTGGCTGTTTGAAACTGGAAAAGTTGTTCATACATCTGGCCCCAAGTTCCACCACTTTATCTTCCTGATCCTGCACAGTATATTCCTCAAATAGTAACAGTGACAAGTGCCTGAACGTGATGGAATGATTCTGTCACTCAAGCCTCTTCTTGGAAAAAATTTGTCAGACCTAAGCTTTCAAACTTTATTTAACATTATAGTTCCTACAACTGAGATGCCATTGGAAGTTAAGTAATCAGGGGGAAAGAGACATTTCCTTGACATAGGCTACCATCATTCTACACACAGAAAAGATATCATATTAACCCCATGTCAGTGAGCTTACACACATAATCAAAGTGAGCCATGAGAGGGAACCCACAAAGAATCCTAAAAGGTCCTTCTTTAAAACTATTTCCCAATCTATAAGTGGCATGCTTCATCCTCTGGGTTTTAACCAGGATGGGCTCAACCATATTGCAGGGAGCACTTATGATAGTTTTCTGCTGGGTTCTTCTATATGATAAAATGACCTTTGGAAGTGCAAGGTATCCATTTAATGATGGAAATCCATGGTACAGATACAAACAATCATGGTGTGGTTATGGAAATGACACACTAGCTATAATGGCAACATGTTTTTTCAAATCGCTTTACTGATTTTTACTGATTTTCATACAACTGGGTAGAAACTGGCCACCTATCTACAACAATTAAAATTGAGCCCCTATTAGTGTAGTGTAGGCAGAGTTAGAAACCAGGCTCTCAAGAGGTAGCTGTGGATCAGCAGCCAAGGCTTATTTAGGAGACATACAAAGCTCATGCAATACCACTGTAGTCACGCAGTACTCACACACATGAAAGAAAATGTTCAGTGTTACAAAAATAAAAGAGCTTTATTTTGGTGACACAAATACCAAAAATACCATAGAGACTATACTCCCTTAGGAGGTACGTAATACACAAATTATATACACTAGTGTGAATAATAGGCATAAAACAGTTAGAAAACAGTGCAGTTAGTGAAAATCACAGTAGTTAGAAATGGGCCAGGTGGAGCACAAACATATACTAAGAAAGTGGAATGCGAAAGTCAGTCTCCCACCTGGGCAAGTGTAGTGTGTCGAGGGGAGCTGGGAGTAATTACAAAGCTTAAAGGTAAGTACCAGAACCCACCTCAGTGCCTGGGAAAGCAAGAGTAAATCACAGTAAGTTTGCTAGAACACACAGAAAGAAGGACAGAAGAATATTGCAAAACCCAGAAGAGACTGCGAGACACCAATAGTGGATTCCTGGACAAGAAGACCTGTTGAAGAAGGGGACCAAGTCGAAGAAGCACAGAAGAGTCCAGGAAGAGCAGGAGCCCCTGCTAACCCGGATGAAGGTGCAAAAGGAGACCCATCGGCAAAGAAGAAGAGTCAATACTGTACCCAAGAAGATGAAGTTGGGTTCCTGAAGGGTGTAAGTTATGTCCCACGCCAGATGGAGGATTGCAGTCGGGTTTGCATCGTCGGAGTCTGCCAATAAGCCTTGGCACATGCAAAGCTTGAGGTTAGCAGAAAATGGTGCTGCCCGGGATCAGGAAGGATCAGGTGTACTCTACCCATGAGGAGGAGTCAGAGGAGGCCCTCAGCAACACAGAAAGCCCACAGAACACCAGACAACACACACAGGAGTCCCACACGATGAGGGTGCAGAAGAGGCCCTTGCAGCACTAGACAAAGGCTCCCACACAGCTGGAGAACCAATCAGGAAGTTGTGCGTTGCAGAATAGAGTGCTGGGGGCCAGAGCTCCAAGATGCATGAAGGACTTGGAGGAAGGATGCCAATAATCCTGGGGAGCTGCCAAAGACGCGGTGCAAGGGGGTACTGTTTTGCTTGGGAAGGCAAGGTCTTACCTCCACCAAAGTGGGACAGCTGGAATAGAGGACCGCCCAAAGGAGAGACCCTAAATAGCCCTGAAAGTGGGATTGGTCACCTAACCAGGTAAGTACCTATCAGGGGAGGGCTCTGATGTCACCTGCTGGCACTGGCAACTCAGATGCTCCCAGGGTTCCAGGCCGGCAAAACCCAGGGTCACTCCCCTTTCCTTTGTCCAGTTTGGTGCCAGAGCAGGGACTGGGGGTCCCTGAAACAGAGTAGAGTGGTTTATGCAAGGAGGGCACCAAATGTGCCCTTCAAAGCATTTCCAGTGGCTTGGGGAGGCTACCCCTCCCAAGCCTGTAACACATATTTCCAAAGGGAGAGGGTGTAACACCCCTATCCCAAAGGAAATCCTTTGTTCTGCCTTCCTGGACTCGAGCTTTTCAAGCAACAGGAGGGCGAAACCTGTCTGCGAGGTGGCAGCAGCTGAAGCTCCCTGGAAAACCTCAGAAGGCTGAAATGGCAATACTGGGGGTCCTCTAAACAGCCCCCAGAGTGCATGGAATCATACCACCAATGCCTTGTGGTATGATCCCACCATGTTTAATACCAAACATGCCTATGTTCAGAGTTACAGTTATGTAGTTGGGAATAGTTAATTTGTGGTCTCAGAACTGTTAACGCGTCCGTCTATGTCAATTTATACACATCAGGACTCGTTTTAGGCCAATGAATCGTTGGGCCCAGTGGTGAGACACCGTAGGACGAGATAACTAAATAAAATATCAATCAATATCTCGATATCATTGTCAACGTTTAACATCAAAACACCTCTCACTTTAGACATTAACGAACATTCGACGCAACCATGACCCTTCAGTCATGAATAACCACACCTTAATGGAGTTAATACATTTTATTCCCTATTGATTACAATCTAGTAGTAAAAGGCAATAATCTCAAAGTCAATAAACATGTAAGCACGATTACAAGATGACAACCACAATAAGCATTTGATAATGCAAAGATCAGTAGCATAGACAATCAGATAGATATAAGTAGTTTATTACACATCGAACTTTCTAAGATACTAGTTCAGCATAGCACCACGCCAGTCACGTCAGTTGTCAGTCAGAGTGAATACCTCATCTAACCTCTAATTAGCATTAGCATGTTAGGCGTCATGCAAAATAATTTTGAACACCAATTTGGAAAACATCTAACTAAGGTCTCTATCAAAACATACAGCAGTTGGTACCTAGAAAGAAAGGCAAAATGAGTTCTCATTAGCAATTTTATATAATTACCCTCCTCTGATTAAGTCAGCATTCAGGATCAGTCTTCGTCTTCAGGACATCAGTTAGATCGCCGTCAGTCTATCTAAGTTAGAGGCAAGAGACACTCTCTTCTTAAGGAGAAAAGTGTAAGGGGCAGTAATATGGGCAAGGATGGTTTGTCTAAGTCTCAAATCACAGAATAGTGTGACAGAGTTTCGGGATGTAATCAATATCATTCCCTACCTAATGTCTGGTTATTTCCTGTGTCATGGGTTTTTATCCCTTTCTAGTAATTCATTCCCCCAAAATTCTATTGGTTAGTCAGTACACCCCATCATTGTTAACCTATCAAATTATACATTAAGTCATGCATTTGTCATCTCTCGATAATATATCGTCTTCTGATTGGTCTTCATAATCGGTCTTTCGTAGGTGGCATATCCGGGGTTACTTCATCAGCTTGGCACACGTCTCAGGTTAAAAGTTCTCGTTCCCTCGTCTCATTGTCCTTGGAAGTATCTACAAATGTTTCGAAGCACAATCATTTTATACTAAAAGATGTTAGCATGCGGATGGGAAATTATCCCTATGTTACGAACTAATACAGAGAGAACAATAGCTGGGTTATGGTCGTTTGCAAGTTCTGCACACTGAAGAAACAGGAAAAATACGCCTTTAATATGAGAGCTACACAGCTTCTGCTAATGCTAACTTAAGATATACGAGTTTAATGAATGCAGTTTTATACGTTTTAATGTGCTCAGTTAGGCAAACTATAAACGATTATTCCTTACAGTTGACATTAGTTTATACATGTGAACGATTCTCCATTTTTATGAATACGCTATTAATAAATGTTTTATTAATACAGCATTGTTAGACATAAGCATTTCACGTCAATAATATGTAATATCAAAATACGCTCTCTCACAACAGTTCAAACTGGTCTGTTAACTCAGGGAACTTTATAATCTCTTGGCTCTTCCAGACATTCCCTACCTTCGATAATCTTATCGGGTCCCATTTTTCATGATCCTCAATGGCTCCGAATCCCCTCAACAAGATGGAGGCCCATAGCAGGGTTTTAAATGTTTGTCTACCTCTCCATCCCAGGGCTTTGGTTGCTTTGTGCCAGATCTCGACCACCACAGAGACAGGCTCTGGCATTTGAATCATCCCCTTTCTACACTACACTTGTCAGAACTAGCCCTCAAAGCTCATTGAATGTCTGTCAGCCATCACCAAGGGTTCTTTCTGGGAAGAGAAGGCCCAGACATACAAACATAAGTCAAGGAGGGCTATATCCCCGTCCATCAGTTTCCCAGTGAGGGACAACCAGGCTTTCCTCAATGTTGTGCAAGCCTTGCTTGACATCTGCCACTTCCTGAAAGAACTCTTCAGGAACCTAAAATGGAGTGTTTTGTAGGACATAAAGACATTTTGGGAAGTAAATATTTTTATAGAGGGCTGCTTTGACCATCGCGGAGAGTGGCAGCTTTTTCCAGCATTCCATGTATGATTTGTACAATTAAAAAATATTACCTAGGTTTTTTTTGCCAGGAACAAGTCCCAGACTTTTGTAACAAATTTTCCCAAATATTTAAACCCCCTGGGTTGGGATGTCAGAGGGGGGTGCCAGGTCCCACCCAATCCCATTGGAGACTGGAAATATAGGCCCATATTTATACTTTCTTAGCGCCGCATTTGTGTCATTTTTTGATGCAAAAGTGGCGCACACTTACAAAATATAATTGTATTTTGTGCGTTTGTGCCGCATTTGTGTCATAAATTACGCAAATGCGGCACTAAAAAGTATAACTATGGGCCATAATGTCCCTATGCCAGTTAATTTGCATCCCCGAGAATGAGCCAAACACCTCCAGAATCTCCAGCACCCCAGCCATTGCATGGTCTGGATCTGCTAGGTACAGCAGGATGTCATCTGCATAAAGGGATATGACATCCTTTCACACTTGGTCGTATCTTACGCCACAAATACATGCATCTGTTCACTCCAGCTTGCCAGGTGTTCAATCACCAGTGTGAACAGCACAGGGGAGAACAGCACCCCTTTGAGTGTCCTTACCAAGGAGGAAGTCTATAGATAAGGCTGCATTCATTTTGACTCTAGCCACCTGTTCTTTGTAGAATAATCCTACCCAGGATAAAAACCTTCTACCAATCCCTATTCCTTTCAGTATAGCCATGAGATAAGGGCACTCACAAGAGCCATAGCATGTTTATTATCCAAAGAAAGGAAGAGTGCTGGCTCATCAAGCTGGTAGTAATGCACTAGGCAGCTGGTTAGCCCACAGAGATTATGTCTGGTCACCCTTTAGGACATAAAGCCTGATTGCTCTGGGACCAGTGGGTCAGCAACCTGCATAAGGTGAACAGCATAGACCTTCAACAAAATGTTTGTTTCCAGAAGACAGCTAGGCCAATAGGAAGCACATTCTTCTTTGGGCTTTCCCTTCTTATGGATCATGACAATCATCATTATACAGAGATCCCAAGATAAGCTGACCTCTCGCTAGACCCTGTTCAATATTGACCTCAGTAGACCCATAAATTGTGATTTTGCGCAGTTGAACAACTCAGGAGGAAACCTGTTTGGACTTAGGAACTTCTCTCTTGTCATTTGGCCTATTGCCTTGGTCAATTTATGTTCAGACAGTTCTGCATCAAGGGATTTGCCAGATCCTGCAATCTGTGTGCCGTTATTTTGCTTGTAAACGTCTCTAGATTTTTCATGACTATCCTCTCTCTAGCCTGGTATACATCCTCTAGATGTGCTGCAAAGGCTTGTGTATTGGCCCTTTGGGTCACTGCCCCCATCATAAACTCCCTCCCAACCTGTGCAATCCACCTCTAATCCTTTTCCTTTTTGGCCAGCCATGCTAACAGTTTGCTCGACTTGTTGCAGACTTATAACAGTCTGAGATGTTTTGCCCTATGTATCTACCTTGCCTCTTGGTGTAACAGGTGGTGCAGTTCCTCTCTACCTCCTCAATGATGCCTGAGAGGTCTGGGTGGGGTTGAACATGGAATCAGCCTCCCAATAAACCATCCACACCTTGAGATTCTCAACCCTTTTTGTCTTTTCCTAATGTTTGCCAGAGACATGGGCTATGAAGTGGCCATGCACAACGTTAAGTAGGCTTCTCACACAGTGACCTCCGAGTCCACAGTAACTACATTTTCCTTAAAGAGCTGAGTCATGGTCTCCACCTACGACTTTCTATTATTCCCATTGATCAGGTCTCAGGAGTCTAATTTCCCTCTTTCTGTTGAAGGAGGGCTATTAGTGGTGAGTGATCGGATATGCCCCTTCCCTGGATAGTGGTGTGCCTGAAGCAACCAATCTGGTGTTGTGGTGTCAGGAAGTAGTCCAGATTAAACATGGAGTGTAACTGGTTAATGTTGTATGTGAATTGTGAGATCCTTAGATGTTCCTCCCACCACAGGTCCAAAACATTCATGGCGTCAGAAAGTATTCCAAACGAGTATCTCTTCTGGGCTTCTCCCTAGACTTTGGGCCTGATTTAAAACTCAGTGGTCAGGTTACTCCATTACAACATTGATGGATATCCTTTCCACTAAAATTTAAATCAGATTATAGCCTAATGGATTTAGATTTCGGCAGACAGGATATCCGTCACTGTTGTAATGGAGTAACCCATCCTCTGAATTCTATATCATGCCCTTTGTCATTTTATTCTAGTAAATGTGTGGGGGGGGTCAGGTTAAGGTCTTCACCTATCAACAGTATGGACTCCGTCATCTCCACCAGACACTCTCTGCCAGGAGGGAAGTACCAAGTAGCAAATGTCAGGTTTGTCCAATTCCACTGACCACTCACCACAGCCTGGTATTCCAGTCTGTCCACCAATGTGTGGATCACCAGCAAGGGAAGCGAATGGTGAGTCTGTATGCCCACCCCTCTGGAGTCGGACAAGAAGCCGCCATGTGCTAGAAGGTGAAATTTGTCATGATTCAGCACTCCACTGGTGTTCCGGGCGAGGTGTGTCTACTGGATGAAAATTAATCTGGATTCTGTCTCACTAAAAATGAACCACATTCCCCCCTCACTTCAACTAACTGCCCAGGCTGGAATGCTCTAGGATAGAACGTTAAGGGTAAGGCCCGAAGCTGTTAAGCTGTGTGTGGTCTTTCTCTTTGGTATCTGAGCTGGTTCAGAGTCCCTCTGTCACAGTGGTGCTGAAGTGTGCCTCTAACAATGCTTCAAACCCTCCTCTACCCCATTCAACCTCCTTGTGCTAATGATTTGAAAGTACCTGCCCCGCTGATGCCTTAGGTATCTGTTACTCCAACTCAAACAGCTAAATTACATGCTAACTTGCGAGCTTGGCCTGGTGAATGCAAAAAGGCCCATTATTCTTGTGGCATCTGTAATTCAAGTTAGCATTCAACTGTCCCCAACTGGGGAGCTCACCATTCCCCTCCCGGCCGTCACAGACAAAACTGAGCATCATATTTCTGTGTCTGCTGTCAACAGGCTAACCAGAGCCTCCCACTTATTACCTGGACCCAGGAGTGATGTTGTTGGATGACCGCAAGACTTTGGCTCTTTTAGTCTCGGCCTGGGTTCTAATAATGATCCCACCATTCTCTCTCAGGATGCTGCTCACCTGGGTCTTGAGAGAGGCTATGCCTTTAACTCCAGCTATCCCAATCAGCCGTGGCTGTGTGAAAAATGTGTGTATTCCTCACCTGTGTACACTCACAGCTTCACTTGGAAGAGCAGGGCATATTTGAGGTATGGTGACCAAAGGTGTCTCTTCACACGCTGAAATGTTTGCCGCTTGATGGTGGTAGTGTATTCTAGATACATTTCCACTGCAGGGCACTAAGTCTTCCAGGGTCTGTGAGCCACATCACTTGCAGGATGTGTTCTTGGTCACAGAAATTAAGTAGCCATGCCACAATTGACTTGGGAGGTGCCCCAGCCTCGAGGAGTCTTCCAGACACTATTGCACCCTCTTTACTGTGAACATCTACATCCCCTTGCCCCCAAGCACCTCTGTAAGGAGCCAGTTCTCCATAAACACTTCCAATCTGGGGTCCTCCGATGTTTCTGGGACCCTCATCAATATGACATAATCCCATCGGGAGCTTCCTTCGCCGTCTTCCAACCTATCCCTCAGATAGGCAAAGGACTTGGGGCCACTCTCTCTGCCAGTTTCTTATGCTCTATTCCTAGGAACACAAGGTCCAAGTTCACTACATCTATTTTTCTTTCCAGGGCAGTCTTTGTATCTCTTATAACTGCCAGGATGGTAGTTATGTGATTCTGTAGTCTGCGGTCTGCGTGCATCTTTGGTGTGACCTCGCCTGCAGACATTGATGGCTTCTCTCAGGGAACACATCCTTTGCCCATGGGGTGGACCATCTTCCCCTTGTAGCTCTGGGCCCCAACCCAGGTCTTCTAGAGTCTGGCAGATGCAGCATCACATCTCGAAATATCCAAGGGTTATTGCAGCAGAGACTCCTTATGCAGGGGGTGCCTGGGCCTCCCCACTTTGGCCAGGTCCCCCCCAGACACCACCAGCCATGGAATGAGCCTCAACTGAACAGTGACCCACACTGCCCCACAGGCATGAAAGCCCACTGTCTTCCTCTGAGCAGACATATGGGTGGCCCCATCTGCCATGACAGCAGCTCCTCTCCTCTCAGGAAGCCCCTGCAATGTTGCCGCACTCATTGCTCACTCCACCTGCATAATCATGTGAATTGTAGTTCAGAAAGCTGGTGTCTTAACTTTCTTCTCCATCCAATTGGATATTTTGTCCAATTTCATATTATGCATCATCCTATTTGGCAGATATTCCTTATTCAAACAATAGATTTGTCTGTCCCCTTCTTGGATAATATAGCGACTCGTGTTGTTGTCATCGCCTCACTCATTTGTAGGAGCAAAACAATTCCTCCACAGCTGTGTGTACATAGACAGTGCTTGCATCTCTGTGTCTGACATCCTGATTTCATGTGACATCATGCGACTATAACAGGGATGTATACCAGGTAATATAATTCTTTGGTGACTTAGTTATGAGAGATAAATGCAATCTGGATAAACCCACTTCTCTTCTCCTTACTCTTAATATGGAAGTAAAATGGCTTTCATGAAATTTTTTTCACAAAAAGCTATGTGCCTGATTGAGATCTTGGAGGATGGGTTACTACATCACAAAGGTGACGGATTTCCCATCCATTAAAATATGGATCCTTTAGGATATGATGGCATTTACTTTGTGGTAGAGGGGATATCCATCACCATTGTGATGGAGTAACTCATCCTCCAAGATCTCAATCAGGCACTTAACATTAACATTTAGTACATTAAATACTCCCCGATCTATCTATTTTACTTTGATTGGTACCTATCATTTTATTTTATAAATGGCAGACGATCCGTATTCATATAGCTAAGTAATGAGTGTCCTATGTTATCATATCACTGTTCACTTCATGGCATAGAGTCAAAGGGCCGGATGTAGCAAAAATCCAAATTGCGACTTGCAATTTGCGAGTCCCTGCGACTCGCAAATTGCAAGTTGCAATTTGGTATGCAGAAAGGTGTCTCAGACACCTTCTGCAACTCGCAATGGGGTCGCAAAGACCCACCTCATTAATATTAATGAGGTCGGTCGCAGTTTGCGACCCCATTGCGAGTACGGGCACTCACAGGGATGGTGGCCTGCTGGAGTCAGCAGACCACCATGTCCGTGACTGCTTTTTAATAAAGCCGTTTTTTTTTTCTAAGTGCAGCCCGTTTTCCTTAAAGGAAAACGAGCTGCACTTTGAAAAAAAAACCGAAACCTTTAGTTTCTGATTTTTTCAGGGCAGGTAGTGGTCCATTGGACCACTGCCTGCTCTAAAAAAATATTTTTTTATCCAGTCACAAAGGGGAAGGGGTCCCATGGGGACCCCTTCCCGTTTACGACTGGGTTACCATCCACTTCAAGTGGATGGTAACTGCGATTCCATTTGCGACCGCTTTCGTGGTCGCAAATGGAATTGAATTGCATTGCGAGTCGCAAATAAGAAGGGAACACCCCTTCCTATTTGCGAGTCGGAAATGCATTTTGCGAGTCGGATCCGACTCGCAAAATGCATTTCTGCATACCGGTGAGGCTTTTGCGACTCGCAAACGCCTTCTTACATCTGGCCCAAAATATCTAATATTACCCAAGGTGTCTCTTGGCCATGTTAGTACCTGCACCAGTTTTCTCAGTTATTGTTAGTCTTTATTTGACTAACTATTATTGCCCCCTTCCAAATCGCCATCTCCTGTTAAGTGACAAGTAATTACTTCTCCTAGTTTCCCTTCCAGCAGAACTCGTTTTGTTGCCTAGCAGGAAAACCTTAAATGACTCATGAGGGTGATAATTGCTACCACTAAATGGAAAGTAAACCAGAAGAACTGGTTCACTACTTCAAGGCTTTCAGGCAGTATAAGTATTACTTTACAAGCCTACCTTTTTAACATATTTATCAACAATCTACATTCATTATTGAACCACATCTATCCAATTGACGTTTATTACTTTATAAATATTAAAAAGGAACTTAAATAAGCATTTTTCTAACAAAAGTTGTGAATAATTGCACTCAGTAGTAGGGTGAAAACAGAATTCTATGGGGGTGATTCTAACCCTGGCGGTCGGTGATAAAGCGGCGGCCAACCCGCCAACAGGCTGGCGGTCCAAAAAATGGAATTCTGACCCTGGCGGGAACCGCCAACACAGCCCGCCACATTAACACTCCGCCCGCAGCGGCGGTACAGACAAACAGCGCGGCGGTCACCGCCAACAGGCAGGTGGCAGACAATGTACTGCCCACAGTATCATAACTCATCAATCCGCCACGTTTTCCGGGACGGGAGCCCCGCCGATAAAAACACGGCGGAAACAGACTACGAAGGGGAAAACGCTCACCTCTACGCACTCCACGAGGAAGGAGGACAGCATGGAACCCGAATTAAACATACTACCTGCTCTCGTCTACCTGCTCATCTACCACGAGTACGAACGCCGGCGCAGACGACAACGGTGAGTACTGCACCTACGACACACGGGAGGGGGGAGGAGGAAAGCTTACTGGCACACACATATGCGACCCCCACCCCCCCAAACTATGTACACACCAATGCAGAGCAACAAGTCACAGTGACACCACCCAAACCCCCCTGATAAATGCAAAGACATAATTAAATTGTGAATAAAAATTTATGTACAAAATAGGCTCTGAAAAGTTATGGTCAACTAGCCAAAAAATCAATATCAAAATAAGTCTATATACAGTGCAATGGATAACCGAGGCAATTAGTCCTGCACATCAAAAGAAAATCGAAGTGTCCGTGGGCCAAAGTGTAACAACACAAGGGCAAAGCCCACACAGGAGACCTGAGTCCTCTGGAGAGAACACTGCAGGGGCATCTGATGAAAAAACTACAGGCACCTCAGGGGGAAGGGAAGGGGGGGGCACCACAGCCACATGAGTCCACGACGCCAGAACCACGAAGGGGCCACCATGCCTACTGTGCCATCCTGGGGAGTGCAAAGCCACAGTCTCTCAAGTCTCTACAGTAGGTGGGTTGCCCACTGTTCCATCCTGGGGAGTGCAAAGCCACAGTCTCTCAAGTCTCACAAGGGGTGGGTTGCCCACTGTGCCATCCTGGGGAGTGCAAAGCCACAGTCTCTCAAGTCTCACAAGTGGGTGGGTTGCCCACTGTGCCATCCTGGGGAGTGCAAAGCCACAGTCTCTCAAGTGGATTACAGTCTCCACTGGTCAAGGAGGAAGCATGGTGGGCACAGTGAACCGTTAACAGTGCATGCAGGAAGGGCCCAGCGGAGCGGTGCTTGAGACGGCGGGGCCCAGCGGAGCGGTGCTTGACAGGAAGGGCCCAGCGGAGCGGTGCTTGACAGGAAGGGCCCAGCGGAGCGGTGCTTGAGACGGCGGGGCCCAGCGGAGCGGTGCTTGACATGAAGGGCCCAGCGGAGCGGTGCTTGACAGGAAGGGCCCAGCGGAGCGGTGCTTGAGACGGCGGGGCCCAGCGGAGCGGTGCTTGACAGGAAGGGCCCAGCGGAGCGGTGCTTGACAGGAAGGGCCCAGCGGAGCGGTGCTTGACAGGAAGGGCCCAGCGGAGCGGTGCTTGAGACGGCGGGGCCCAGCGGAGCGGTGCTTGACAGGAAGGGCCCAGCGGAACGGTGCTTGACATGAAGGGCCCAGCGGAGCGGTGCTTGACAGGAAGGGCCCAGCGGAGCGGTGCTTGAGACGGCAGGGCCCAGCGGAGCGATGCTTGACAGGAAGGGCCCAGCAGAGCGGTGCTTGACAGGAAGGGCCCAGCGGAGCGGTGCTTGAGACGGCGGGGCCCAGCAGAGCGGTGCTTGAAAGGAAGGGCCCAGCGGAGCGGTGCTTGACAGGAAGGGCCCAGCGGAGC
The DNA here is from genome assembly GCF_031143425.1 of Pleurodeles waltl. Lineage (NCBI taxonomy): Eukaryota > Metazoa > Chordata > Amphibia > Caudata > Salamandridae > Pleurodeles > Pleurodeles waltl. The sequence goes on from NC_090437.1 coordinate 1,066,884,173, forward strand.
GGTGCTTGAGACGGCGGAGCCCAGCGGAGCGGTGCTTGAGACGGCGGGGCCCTGTTCAGCAGTGCTCTTCTGCACGGCGGGCCCTCTTCAGCGGTGCTCTTCTGCACGGCGGGGCCCTGTTCAGCGGTGCTCTTCTGCACGGCGGGGCCCTGTTCAGCGGTGCTCTTCTGCACGGCGGGGCCCTGTTCAGCGGTGCTCTTCTGCACGGCGGGGCCCTGTTCAGCGGTGCTCTTCTGCACGGCGGGGCCCTCTTCAGCTGTGCTCTTCTGCACGGCGGGGCCCTGTTCAGCGGTGCTCTTCTGCACGGCGGGGCCCTGTTCAGCGGTGCTCTTCTGCACGGCGGGGCCCTCTTCAGCGGTGCTCTTCTGCACGGCGGGGCCCTGTTCAGCGGTGCTCTTCTGCACGGCGGGGCCCTGTTCAGCGGTGCTCTCCTGCACGGCGGGCCCTCTTCAGCGGTGCTCTTCTGCACTGCGGGGCCCTGTTCAGCGGTGCTCTTCTGCACGGCGGGGCCCTGTTCAGCGGTGCTCTTCTGCACGGCGGGGCCCTCTTCAGCGGTGCTCGTCCAGTAAGTCAAGGGAGCCAGACCTGGCCTGGACTCCCTGCTCAGTCGCCCTCCGACCGTGCTGTTGCTGGACCCTTCGGTGACGGAGTCCTGGGCCCTTTGGTGTTCTCCCTGACACCCGGGATGGGGCTTGTGGGCCCCTCCTGCTCCGCGCTCCTGCTGGCTGACTTCTCCGCCCTGCTGCCCTTTCGCTCCTTAGATGGGGCTTTCGGGCCCTTGCCTCCCCTAGCTGTTGTGGCTGGTGAAGTGGGCGAACTTGGCTCCTTGGGGGCAGCCGTGTCAGTCCTCTCACGGCGGCCCTTTAGTTTCCGGGTCCTCTTGCCTGGGGGGGGGCTAGCTGTCCCCTTGCTGCTGATTGAAGTGTCACTGCTGGCAAAGGGTGGACTCCAGAACCCATGCACCACAGTGACACTCGAAGCTGGGCTGGTGGTGGCTGAGGTGCTCTTGGGACTCTTTGCAGATGGAGGGGGTGGGTCAGTGGAGGGAAAGAGGTCAAGATTAGCGAGGAAAACTTTCTTAGGACCAAGGTAAAAGGTAGGAGAAGTGGTGATGGGAGTGGAGGAAGAGGATGTGGTTGTAGGAGAGTCAGGTGTGCTGTCTTTGGGTGCAGGTGCTTGTGCTGGAGGCTGTCGTGAGGTGGATGGCTGTTGGGTGGGTGTCTGCCTGCGTTTGTGTGTCTTGGAAGAGGGGGTGACAGACACAGTGGGAGAGGACACAGGGGACGTGTAAATGGTAGTGGGGGTGGTGACTGCACGTGTGCGGACTGGACTGGAGGGTGTGCTGCTGATGGAAGCACTGGCTGATGGTGGTGTGCATGCAGGTGTGAGTGTAGACGTCACAGGGAGGGAGGAGGGAGACGAGGAGGAGGGGGACACAGAGGTGGTAGTGACTGTTGGAATGTCTGCATCTGGGTGTTGCTTGCGTGAATGCTTGTGGGTTCTGTGGTGCTTGTGTCTGGATGAGCTGTCCTTGGGTGTTGAGGTGTGTGCAGGCTGGTCTGATGGTGTGGATGGGATAGGCTGAGGAACAGGAGACAGAGACAGGCTGGAGGCAGTCAGAAGAGGGAGGCTGGAAACAGGGACAATGGCTGCCGTCAGTGCTGAGGCCAGAGCATTGAACGATCGTTGATGGGCAGCCTGACCTGAATGAATGCCCTCCAGGTAGGCATTGCTCTGATGCACCTCCCTTTCTACCCCCTGGATGGCATTCAAAAGGGTAGTCTGCCCAACAATGATGGTCCTCAGGAGGTCAATGACCTCCTCACTGAGGGCAGCAGGGGTAACAGGGGCAGGGGCTGAGGTGCCTGGGGCGAAGGAGACGCCCGCCTTCCTGGGCGAGCGGGCACGGAGCGTAGGCTGAGGGGCTGCTGGGAGGGCGGGGCTGGTGCGCTGGGTGGCGGCTGTACCTGTAGAGGCGGGGGGCCCGGATGTTGCCGCCACCGCTAGGGAGCTCCCATCCGAGGACGTGTCGCTGTCGCTGGTGTCACCACCGGTCCCCGTTGTGGTGCTCCCCTCGCCCTCCGGATCACTGGTGCCCTCGGTGTCTGTTCCTGGTTCCACCGGGGCCTTGTGACTTGCAGCTCCCTCGTGCTCCGATGCCAATTCTCCTCCGCCTGATGATGCTAATGCACACATGCACAAGAAGATGAAGAAGAAGGGTGGGGGGAGAAAAACGAAGACCAGGTTGAGTGCATGCAATGTCAACACCGTTGGCGGAGAGGACAGACACAGGAGCCTCATGCACTAAGCCGCGCATTCGGGGTACACTACTCAGTACTTCTGACTAGGACCACAGGTCTAGAGACGACAAAGGCGCACATGTGTGATGCTGGACCATCGATAGCTGTACTTGTCACCCTACAGAGGTGGGGGCCGGGAGCACAGGGCCATGCCTAAAGGAGAGGACTACACTACAGAAAGCGCCCTGGCCTAATGTCACCCACAACCCTCCTCCCCCACCCAGACGCCTCCACTGCGCAGAGAGATAGCAGAATGTGCTGATACTCACCCCCTTGTGTCTGCTGTGATGTCCTCAAGAGCCCATCCAAATCAGGGTAGGCCACCGCCAGGATCCGGGACATCAGGGGGGTCAGGGTACGAATGGCACCCCTCCTAGGTTGGGAGGCCATCCCCAGCAGTGACTCGGCGGTCTTCCTGGTCCCGCGGCGGATGTCTCCCCACCTCTTGCGGCAGTGGGTGCCCCGTCTGACGTGGACCCCCAGGGCCCGGACTTCCTTGGCGATGGCACGCCAAATGTCCAATTTCTGATGGGCGCTGACCTATTTGACATGTACAGGGTGGAAAGGAAAAATCATCAATTTTCTGCATGTTAGATGCGATTGGCCCCCCCTCCCCAACCTTGCCATATGGCACATGCTCTCATCTGTCGTGCGTTGCACTCCTCATTCGCCCCCCACCCCACCAACTTACATCCACCCACTCCACACAGGCATAGCCCATTCAATGTGCACCCAGTGTACTTACCTGTTGGTCTGGAGGACCGTAGAGTAACGCATACTGGGGGAGGACCCCATCCACAAGTTTCTCCAACTCCTCAGACGTGAAGGCAGGGGCCCTTTCCCCAGTCGCAGCAGCCATTGTCACTTCCAGACCGAGGTCACAGCAGCACTTGCAGTATAGGTCCTCTCCTGTGGATGATCAGGTTTCGAGTGATTAAGCAGATAGAAAATGGCGGTCACGCCCGCGGCGGTGCGTACCGCGGCGGTGCGTACCGCGACCGCCGGCGCACCTCGTCATTGGCTCCTGAAACCCATAGGCCTCAATGTTAGCCAATGCGGCTTCGTATAGCGGTCTTCGACCGCCTACCGCCACAGTGTGCCACGCCAGCGCATTGACCTCACATCCCATTGTCCCACTTCACAGGTCAGGCAGCCGCCATTTCAAGGGCCCACATGGCATAATTTGTACTGCGTCACACAGGCCTAGGCCTTGCATTGCCACACATACACGCCTTTCAATACATAGATAATCGTGTGCTATGCATGCAGTGGTGAACGTACCTGTGATTTGCTTGACTCTGTGCTCCATGTTGTCCTTCCTAGGCACCGTCCGCTGGGACTTGCGAGGAGAAGGATGAATCCTCGCGTGTACCGACCGCTGGTGGACCTGTCGACAATGGAAGAACGCCATATCATACTACGATACCGACTTGACCGAGCCACTATACATGAAATGTGTGCCCAGCTGGAGCCAGCCCTGATGTCCCCCATCCGCCAACCCACAGGAATTCCCCCTCTAGTGCAGGTTCTGTCAGTCCTCCATTTTTTGGCAAGTGGCTCATTCCAGACAACAGTGGCCATGTCATCTGGAATGTCTCAGCCTATGTTTTCAAAAATCTTGTCTAGAGTGTTGTCTGCCCTGACGAAACACATGCGGCGCTACATTGTATTCCCTGAGGAGGTTGATTTGGCCACTGTGAAGGGTGATTTTTATGCCCTTTTACATATCCCCAACATAATTGGTGCCATTGATGGGACCCATGTGGCTTTAGTACCCCCAAAAGACGATGAGCAGGTGTACAGAAACAGGAAAAGTTACCATTCTATAAACATCCAGGTGGTCTGTTTGGCTGACCAGTACATCTCCCATGTGAATGCCAAGTTCCCTGGGTCAGTGCATGACGCTTATGTGATGCGTAATAGCAGCATCCCTTATGTGATGGAACAGCTACAGAGACAACGTGTGTGGCTAATTGGTGACTCTGGTTACCCCAACCTGCCTTGGCTATTGACCCCAGTGAGGAATCCCCAGACCAGGGCAGAGGAACGGTACAATGAGGCCCATGGGCGAACTAGGAGGATCATTGAAAGAACCTTTGGCCTCCTGAAGGCCAGGTTTAGGTGCCTGCATATGACAGGGGGATCCCTGATGTACTCACCAAAGAAGGTGTGCCAGATCATCGTGGCCTGCTGTATGCTTCACAATCTGGCATTGCGACGTCAGGTGCCTTTCCTGCAGGAGGATGGTCCAGATGGTGGTGTTGAAGCAGCTGTGGAGCCTGCGGAGAGTGAAGAGGAGGAAGACGAAGAGGACGACCCAGACAACAGGGACAGAGTTATCCAACAGTATTTTCAGTAGCACACAGGTAGGAATCACCCACGCCATTTAACATTTACTGAAAGCCCCCTGCATCTTTACTTTGTGTATTTCCCCCCAGTTCTTTTAAACTGATGTTTGATTTTCCCTTCCCTTTTCAGTGCTGTATGACCCACTGCGTGACTTCTGCTTGGTTAGCCCATGAACTAATGCTTATTGACATCGGTATGTTGTCATCACATAAATAACAGAACATTATTGATCAGTAATGTGTTATACATTTGTAAATAATACAGGCTGACTCCAGAATGATTTCAGTGCAATGAGTGATTTATTTTTAGTGCTAGATATTGGTACATGATATTAAAACGGTGATGGGTGAGGGTGGAGTTATGTCCATGGCAGAGTCCAGTTCTCGGTCGCACAGGTGCATTGTCCATATGCCTGTGGAAGGATGGAGCAGGGGCAGTTCAAGGTTGGACAGGGTGACACTGTGGGACAGTGGAATGACATCCGGGGGGATATTAGGCTGGCGGGGGTCTTGGCATCCTACTCTGTCTTCCTTTGAGATCTCAGGTTCCTCTTGCGGGGTGGTTGTTCTTCAGCAGGAGGTGGGGTTCTGGTGGGCTGTCGTTCTGTGGGGGCCTCCTGACCACTAGCGCCGGCGGAGGTGGTAGGCTGTTCCTGGCTAGTGACAGGGGCCCTTTGTGGTGCCACATGGTCCCGCAATGTGGTTTCTATACGGTTGAGGGCCTGGACTATGGTCCCCATAGCGGTAGCGATGTTCCTGAGTTCATTGCTGAACCCCATGTACCGTTCCTCCTGCTGTGCCTGGATCTCGGTGAACCTGGCCAGTACCGTCACCATCGTCTCCTGGGAGTGATGGTATGCTCCCATGACGGTGGTGAGGGCCTCTTGGAGAGTCGGTTCCCTGGGCCTGTCCTCCCCCCCCCTGTCGCACAGCAGCCCTCCCAGTTGCCCTGTTTCCCCGGGCCTCTGTCCCCTGGACGGTGTGCCCACTACCACTGCCCCCAGGTCCCTGTTGTTGTTGGGGTGTTGGGTCAGCCTGGGTGCCCTGTAGTGGCGGACACACCGCTGATTGACGCGTCCGCGAGACAGAGGCATGGGCCCGCTGGGTGGGAGCTGTACTTGTGTTCCCAGAGGGGGTTGGGTCTGCTGTGGCCTGTGTCTGTGTGTGGGGAACCGACTGTCCAGAGGTCCCCGATGGTCCGGGCTGGTCATCAGGTTCCAGGTCGACAGAGCTGCTGTCCTCACTGGGGGCCTGTTTCTGGGGGTGGGATGGACACATCTGGACCCTCCGTGGCGGGGTGTTGGCGTTCGGGCCCTGCAGGGGTAAAGGAGTATGGTTATTGTTTCGGTGTGTGCCATGGCGTGCATTTTGAGTGCCCTTGGCCCCCAGTGCTGGCATTCCCTTGTGGGAGGTGTTGTGAGGGTGGTGGGGGGGGTGTATGGGTATGTGCAATGGTCATGCTTTGGTGGTGGCTGTCTATGGTTTGTGTTGGCATTCAGGGGTTGGTGTTGTTTAGGGTGGGTTGTGCTGGTGAGACATTGGCAGGGAGGTTGTGTGCTGGGGGGTTGAGATTGGGGGTGAGGGGGGGGTTGGCATGCTGGTGGTTGGGGGGGGTGAAGTAGTTGAGATTCGACTTACCAGAGTCCATTCCTCCGTGTACTCCAGCGAGGCCATCAGGATGCAGGATGTTTACCACCTCTTGCTCCCATGCTGTGAATTGGGGTGGAGTGGGTGGGGGTCCGCCGGCAGTCTTCTGCACAGCGATGTTGTGTCGCGACACCATCGAGCGCACCTTCCCCCGTATGTCGTTCCATCGCTTTCTGATATCTTCCCGATTTCTGGGATGCTGTCCCACAGCGTTGACCCTGTTTACGATCCTTTGCCATAGCTCAGCCTTTCTTGCTATAGTGGTGTGCTGCACCTGTGTGCCGAAGAGCTGGGGCTCAACCCTTATAATTTCCTCCACCATGACCCTGAGTTCTTGGTCCGAGAACCTGGGGGGTCTTTGGGGTGCCATGGGGTGGTGTGGATGAGGTGTGGGGTGGTGTTTGTGGTGATGTGCGTGGTGATATGTGGTGATGTGTGCGTAGATGTGGTGTGGGTGATGAAGTTGGGTTCCTGTTTGTGTTGGGGTTTTCTATTGCTGTGCTCGCTCTCTCTATCTCTATCTCTCTCGCCTTCTCTCCGATTTCCAACTAGTGGGGGTTTGTGGGTGATGTGGGTGTGTGTTTTATAGTTGATTGGATGTGTGGGATGTGTGGGAGTGTTGTTTGTATGTGTGTCAGGTGTGTGTATTTCAAATTGTCCAATGTGGCTGTGTTTTGGAGCTGTGTGTGTATTTTGAGCGCAGCGGTGTGTACCGCCAATGGAATACCGCGGTTGAAAGACCGCCGCGTGGATTCGTGGGTCAGAATGGCATGGGCGTGTTTGTGTTGGCGTGACAGTGGAGGTTTGGTCATCTCCAGTTTTCCGCGGCCCGCTGATGAGGCGGCCTTCCTTGGATGTCGGATTGTTGGCGGTTTCACAGTTGGTGGTCAGAATGACCGTGGCGGTTTACCGCGGCCGCGGCGGTAGAATGACTTCTGACCGCCGAGGTCAGAATGACCCCCTATAACTTTTCACCATAGGGACTGAGGGCCAGATGTATCAAGCTTTTTTGTATTCGCAAACGGTGCGAATGGCCGTTTGCGAATGCAAAAATGCCTTTTCTGATCTACAAAAGGCATTCGCAGTGCAAAAATAACAAATCACAAAAATATCAATTTTTTACGAATTGAACATGAATTAGCATGTCGCAAACAGCGTATCGCAAATAGAGATATGAATTACCAATCGCTATTTGAGAAATGCAAATTGCGACACTGATTAGCGAATCGCAGATAGTGGTCCGCTAAATCGTGATGCTATTTGCAATACGCAGATTGCTATACGCAAAAACAGATTTGCAATGCGATGCATCAAAAAATCGCAATATGCGCAGAAAGGCCGTTTGCACATGCAATTTACCACAAACTGAAACCTGGTGGTAACCAAGTGCAACCTATATAAAGAGGCCAGGAATGCCTCAGCTCCTCTTCCACAATGACTGCACTCTATGTCATGGTGAGGAGAATGAGGATCTTGGCAGGTTTGAGGAGAGAGAGGAGGAGACAGGAGCACATATTTAGAGTGCACATACCCCTTTTTGACCAGACTGAGGAGGAAATTTATGAGAAGAACAGGTAAAGCTCAGCCTTAATATTTGACCTGATAGCTGAGCTACTGTACAAACCATGCTGCAGCGCACAACACACAGGACCAATAGAACACCCACCCATGTACAGGTATTATGCTCCCTGCACCTAATAGCCTCAGGGAGCTATCAATGGGTCATATCAGCAGCTGGAGGGGTATCACAGAGTGCCCGTACTAGATTTTTCAACACATTCTCAATGCCATGCTGAGAAGAATACAACTGTACTTAAGATTCCCCAACACCCCACAGGCATTACAACAAACTAAAATTAATTTCTACCAGATAGCACAGTCCCCACATGTCCTAGGTGCCCTCGATGGGACACATGTAGCAATCTGTCCACCATCAGCCAGCGAGTATGTATATTGCAACCGTAAAAACAGCCATTCAATGAACATACAGATGATATGCAATGCCTCCTACATCATTACCGATCTCGTGGCGAGATGCCCAGGGAGCACATGTAACTCCTACATCTTTTGCCACAGCGGGATACACACAAGACTGCTAGCTGGGGAGTTTGGTGAAGGATATCTACTAGGTAATTTGATAGTTTAGAATAATGCATTGATGTAAGCGTGACGTCAGAAATCACATGTACTCATTTTACTCTCTGTGCATTCAAGAGACAGTGCCTACGCTGTGCGCACCTATATGCTTATGCCTACCTGAGCCCTACAACTCCAGCAGAGAGGAGGTACAATGCTGCACATAGGGCAACCTGCAATGTGGTGGAGCGCACTTTTGGGCTGCTGAAGAGCCACTTCAGGTGCATCCATAGGAGTGGAGGTGCACTACAGTACAGCCCAGAGATGACATGCAAAATTGTGGCCACATGTGCTATCTTGCACAACATAGCAACCACCAGGGGCATACCAGTGGAACTCATGGAGCCGGACTCAGATGAGGATGATGATCCCTTACCACCCCTTCAATCAGCAGACAGGACTAGTGCAGCAGAGGGCAGGCAAAGACATGCTGAAATCACACGCAACCATTTTTTAAATAAGTAATGACAACTCCACTTAAATGAAATGTATTTCTGTAGTTAGCATCTTTATTACCTTGACTTCAGGTAACCAATGTGTCAATAGGATGTGGCTCTTCACAATAGGCAGACATGAACAATTAACAGTGTCACAATATTAGCATCATAGCATAACTGTATTGCTACTTGTTTTGGTAGTCCCCTGTAGCCCTCAACATCACTTCTCATGTCCATGCACTCCACTTGAGTGCTCAGTGCCCTCGCTGGCATCTCTTGTAGCAGGGTCACATGCAGTACTGTGTCTGGCACTGCGACGCTTCAGATCAATCACAGGGACTGTCAGACTGCTGAGGCTAGAGGACTCCTCACTGTCCCCAACACCCAGTTCGCTGGTTGTGGCACTGAATGCTGTTTGCATTGCATCCAGTACGTTGGTTATTCGCACCAATCGCTGTGCAATGTCCCGACTGCAATGTGCCATCTCCACCTGTGTGGCAACTGCAGGCTGTTGAACTTGCAAACCGACTGACGGATCTACAGAAGCTATCAAACCTTCCCAAATATTGGTGATGGCGCCTGTGCTGGCTGACGCGCGCCTGCCGTATCTAGGTGCAGATTTCCCCAATGGCCTGCGTCAACTCCTTGGTGTATTCAGCTGCTGTTTGCTGTCCATCAATCATAGTCTCCAACTGCTTGTGTAGTAACCCCATATTGCAATTGTGAGACACAAACTGTTTGTGCAGTGACTTCACTTGTTTGCATTGTATGCACTGCACCTTCAGCATGGAAGCTTCAAGGCCGCCAAAGATTGATGGGCCCACTCCTTCATCTGTGCACTGTCTGCCTGCATTGTGGCTCCTCCTGAGGGGAGTTGATTGTCGCTGGCTCTGGGACTGCTGTCTTCCTGTGGGACTAGCCTCTAGTGGTGGTGTAGGTTTGTGTTCTGGCATCTCATCTCAGAGTCCAGGTTATACTCTGGCAGTGGTAACACCCTTGCCCTGCGTCTAGTCAGAACAATACTGTAGGACTCACTGGTATTGGAGTCAGACTGTGGCTGTGTTTCTGCTTCCCCCACTTTTTCAGATCCTGCAGCAGCAGGGACCGGGTCATCTGCAAGGACATTGTGCAGCATGTCAGTTCTAGCATTTTTCACAGATTTCTGCAGTGTTGCTTTAAATGTACAATTAAATGGTGTCACCATAAGTCGTCTGTGGTGTTTCTGTATGTTGCTGACCTCTATCTTGCTATTTATGTTGTGTATTCACCTTAGGGTTGTGTGCTACCACTCCCATAAGGCATAGTTGTGTTGTATATAAGATGTGACATGGACTACTTTTCACTGTGCATCAAGCTATACACTATTTCCTAAGGGGTATTTGTACATGCACATTTGGGGATACACATAATTACTGGCCTTATCTTTGCTGGTGATGGGTGTCCCTGAGGTGTCAATGTCAGTAACACCACTGACAGCTTCTGGAAGCAATGTGGACTCCACCAGGTCTTCCGTAGGGGTGGACGGTGTCTGGGTGGATGGTCCCCCTCCGGTGGTCCTTGCCTCCTTTAGCCTGCTGGCCACCCTCTCTTTGGCACAGGACTGCAAGTCGTAAAAACGCTTGCGTATCTCCTCCACAGAGCGCTGCTCAACACCCATTGTGCATATTGTTCTCTGGATGTCAGATCAGAGTTTCCGCTTCTCACTCTCAGGTACTTTGAGTGAGTTGTTGCCAAATAGTCTATCATGGTTCCTAACAACCTCCTCAATGAGCACCTCCAATTCTTCTTCACTGAATTTGAGCTTTCTCTTCCTGTCTCCCTTCTCCTTCCCATTTCCAGCATGCCAGGTTGCTGTTTGGTCCTGGCTTACTCTCAATGCTGACTCCCAGGTGCTCGGCTGTGTCTCTCTCTCACTGCTCCTGTGGGTGTGGCTCCTGGAAACAGCATGGGCTGGCTCACTTCCTGGTTGTGATGTCATCAGGGTCTTCCGATTTGCTGCTTTTGCTATTTGCGATTTTCAATTACCGAATCGCAAAATGTTTTGCGATTCTGTATTTGCATCTCGCAAATTGCATTTGCGAATTTTAAGAAATCACTATTAGCGATTTTCAAATTTGATACATCGCTTTTTGTATTTCTTAAATTGCATTGTCTTAAAAATCACAGTTTGAGAATGGCTAACTGGAATCTTGATACATCTGGCTCATAGTTTTTTTAAATAATTAGTATGTTCCACCTCCATACATTAAGCACTCAAGACAACATGCTAGAGGTTCAGCTAGTGCTGATTTATGTATTGTATTAAAACTATTTTCTACATGCCAGAAGGCTTTTCTTTGATATGTATTACTTCATTGTTTTAGGCTGCAGACCATCACATCACACAGGTGACCCTGGTGCCAATCTTTTCCTATCATATATGTGGGTGATGTAAAAGTACACTGTGAGCCAACATGTGACATTTATCTTTCATACCATTTGAACGTCTTACAACAATTTACAGTGTAGGAGGCTGGCCTGGCTTCTAGTTGGTACCTGGTGGTACTTAAAAAACAAAATCAGGTAATTATGGTTTGTGTTGCCCCTAGGCCTATTGCATCCTCTTGTATTCTACAGTGTTTGCACTACTTTTCTAACTGTTTACTTACCTGATTTTGGTTTGTGTGTATATTTTGTGTATTTTACTTACCTCTTAAGGGAGTATATTCTCTGAGATATTTCTGACACATTGTCACTAAAATAAAGTACCTTTATTTTTAGTAATTCTGAGTATTTTGATTCTTATGATATAGTGCTAAATGATATAAGTGGTATGGCAGGAGCTTTGCATGTCTCCTAGTTCAGCCTAAGCTGCTCTTCTATAGCTACCTCTATCAGCCTAAGCTGCTAGAACACCACTAATCTACTAATAAGGGATAACTGGACCTGGTACAAGGTGTAAGTACCATCAGGTACCCACTATAAGCCAGGACAGCCTCCCTCCTACAGCAAGGACTAACTCTTTTATAGGAAAACATTGTGATTACCTTATTACATTTTATATGTGTAATTTGCAATTGGAAGGAGATGGGACCCCCAAGTTTGGTGTCTCTGGAATCACAATTTAAAATCTCAAATAATGGTAAAGTCAGGTTTTAAATTGTAATTCTGGAAAGTTAGCATTTTCTTACTTTAACCTTTTGGTGCCTTCTACCTTCTCTGAAAACACATCTCTGAATACTTATCTGGGATGGGCGACAGATGGGCTTCGGTGTGACTGATGGGTCATCCACAGGCCATCCTGTGCTGAATGGGAGGGATGAACTAACACATGGATAGGCTGTGTCCTCTCCCCAAACAAAAGGTTTCGTACCTCCCTGTAGTGAGTCTGGAGCCAGTCTGGACCTCTCCTGGAAGTCTATGCTTTTTTTCTAAGGCACAACTGGGTATCAGTTCTGGACCTCAGACATTACCAACTCAGTACACTTCTGGACGTGTGGATACTCTGCCAGGAAAAAAGGATTAATGTGCTGCTTCAAGGACTTCCACTTTGCTAGACTGTTACTCTGCTGGACTCCTGCTCTGCTATGAAGATGTGCTGGCTGCTGCCTTCCTTGCCTGGAAGTAAGAAGGAGTGAACCGCCACCTTTCCAACACAGAATTAAAGTGACTCGGAGTGCTTGCTAGCTTGCTTGCTTTTTTCTGAAGTGTCAGGGACACAAAATATGTCTACTTCACCTGCTACAGCACCTGGACTGGGCAACTGTGAGATTTGCCCTGCCAAGTGGTACCATTCCAGTCCTGGGCCCTTGGAAGTGGGTATAAATTGCTGCCCAATCCAAACCAATACATTGGCTCTGCTGGGGGGTTGGAACTGGTATATTGCCCCTGTTGCATGGATTGGAACCAAATAATTGGCCCTATTGCATGGATCAGAGTCAGCCTTTCCAGTGCAGATCGGCCTCGGCTCATTGCCTTTGGAACCACTGCATCTCCGACCAACATAGCTACCACCAGGGTCATACCTGTGGAAATATCAGAGCCAGACTCAGATGAGGATGATGACCCCATACCACCCCTACAGCCAGCAGACAGGACCAGTGTAGGAGAGGGAAGGCAAAGGCATGCTGACATCACACACAACCATTTCAGATGTAAGTATGAAAACACAAATCCACTGACAAATGTACCTGTAGTGAGTAAATTTATTACCTTAATGTCAGGTAATGTTAGTCCAACGAATACCAACAAAAGTGAGTTAAAAAAAAAACAATAGCAGTTCACAGTAAAGAACTATTTCTTCATAGTGTACTCATTACAGACACACATACAGTCCCCTGTGGCCACTACAGTCACTTCTTTCGGCCATGCATGCCACTCGAGTGCCCAGTTGCCTCACTGGCACCTCGATTGTCTGCCTCTGTGGCAGTGCTGTGCCTGGCACTGCGCCGTCTGGTGTCCATTGCGGGCACAGCTAGGCTGCTGAGGCTGGATGTGTCCTCCGTGTCCCCCAGTCTAAGCTCGCTAGGTGTGGCTGACCTGTTTCCCATGATATTGTCAATCACATTGGTGATTTGTACTAGTCATTGAGCCACATCCCTGCTGCTGTGTGCTGCCTCAACCTGTGCAGCCACTGCACGACGTGAAATTAGGGAGGTGGAATTAGCCAGCCTGGTCACAGAGTGACAAAATCCCCCAAACATGCTCATGAAGCGTCGCTCCTCCCTGCGGTGGCTCACCCTGTCATGGCGCAGCTACTGACATAGTTCCCTCACAGCAGTAGTGAGCTCCCTTGTGTCCTGCGATGCCTGGACCTGTCCCTCATGCAGCTGTTCAATGTTGGCATTCAGGCACTCCAGCTGGCGATGCAGGTCCCCCATGTTGGCATTATGTTGCTGCATCTGCCTTTGTAATGCAGTGATCTTTTTATTTTGCAGGCGCTGCTGCTGCAGCATAGCCGATTCCAGGCCACCAAAGAAGGAGGTTCCCTCACCTGCCTCATACGCCTGTGCACCTGCATATGTAGGCATCCTGCGGGGTGCTGTGGTCTGCTGTGAATGGGGCTCCTGCATTTGGGTGCATCTGCCAGTTCGGGATGGTGTTTGTGGGCCTTCCTGCTGCTCATCGGAGTCCTGACTCAGTTCTGGCAGTGGCAGTGCCCTAGACCTGCATCCGAGTGACGCAATGTTCTAAGACCCACTCGTATTGGAGTCTGAAGCAGGATGGGTGTCTGTCTCCCCTACACTGGCTCATGCTGTGGCTGCTGGGCCTGGCCCACCTGCAACGACAATATGCAGCATGACAGTTATGTTTTTTACAATTAAGGTCACACAATGGTAATAAAGGTACAGGTACTTCTCTTCACAGTGTAGTGGGTGTTGTGTTCTTCTGTGTGTCGCTCTGCCTCTTACATTGTATGTGTTACTTTCAGCTCTGGGTTGTGGACTACCACTCCCATAAGGCATTGTTGTGCTGCTTCTAAGATGTGGAATGGACTACTTCTCACAATGTTTTACATTACTTGCTAATCCCTAAGGGGATTCTGTGCATACACATATGGGGTTACAATTCAATATTGCACTTACCTTTGCTGGTACTTGGTGTGCCGGAGGTGTCAATCTCAGTGACCCCACTGACTGCTTCCGGGAGGAGTGTGGACTCCACTAGGTCCTCTATCGGGGTGGAGGGTGTCTCTGTGGGTGGGCCGCCTCCTGTGCTCCTGGCCTCCTGCAGTCGTCTTGCCACCCTCTCCTTGGCACGGGACCGCAGGTCATACCACCTCTCCTTGATTTCTTCTACCGAGGACTGTGCCACTCCAACAGCGCAGATCTTTGTCTGTATTTCTGCCCAGAGTCTCCGTTAATCACTCTCAGGCACCTGGAGTGAGCTTTTGCCAAACAACCAGTCATGGCTTCTGACCACCTCCTCTGTCAGCACCTCCAGCTCTTGCTCGCTAAATTTCAGCTTGTGCTTTCTTTCTCCCTTCTCCTTTCCCTGTGCAGGGGTGTCCATGTTTGTTCAGCTGCGCTGTGCCTTCTCCAGAGTCTTGCTCAGTGTGGCTGGGCTGACTCTCTCTGAGTGCTGGTTTGGGTGTTGCACCTGAAACTGCCTGGGATGACTCACATCCTGCTTGTGATGTCATCAGGCTCCTCCAGGTGTGCTTTCTCGCAATTTCGCACAATTTGCGATTTTCAATTACCGTATCACAATTTGCGAAAATGCAAATTGCGATTCAGTAATTGGGCCTCGCAAACCACAAATAGCAATTTTTAAGAAATCGCTAATTCTGAATCGCAATTATGATACATGGTCTTTGCGACTCAGAAATAGAGATTTCTTAAAAATCGCTATTTGCGATTCGCAAGGCCATTTCTTCATACATCTGGCCCAAAATTCATTAAACAGTATGGACAGATTGAAAAAACATAAAAGACACAAATATCTACAAAACATCTTTAAAACTGTATGTTAACAGTACCTGCAATGCCCGTTTATTTGATTATTCAATAGTCCTTCTAAAGTCATCTGTCCTTGGTTCTTATATGAGTTCATTATCAGAACATATGTAACCTGATCAGGTGTGACTGTGCCTCAGCTGAAGAAGATCAGTTCAGACTCTGTGGTGGCTCTTTTTCTGTGCAGGTTGCATAGTTGTGGAATTCAGTGCCTATTTAATTAAGTTGAAAAGCTGTTCTCTTAATGTTTAGGAAGTTACCTAAAACATGGCTCTGTACATGGTAATAATATTCATGCCCACCATTCTGCTCTCAGGAGTCTCTCCCAATGTGATAGGTAGTTTTCACTTTTTGCTTAATAATAATCATAATAATAATAATAATAGTAATAATAATAGCCCTTTAGTTGCTGGGCCCTCTGCTTGTGCTGATTCCTTTTTTTAGCTATGTGGGGTTGTTCACTCTGCGGGCCACATAACCTTTTTCTCACAAAGATAACCATGCCAAAGTTGCATCTTTTTTTCCAACATCCTGGGGATTCTAACGGTACCTGGGCTTAGTGGATTGCCCTGGAGGGGACCGAAAAAATAGGCAAAATATGGCAAGGTTTTGAGCTTTTTGAGTGCTCCAGATAAAATTTTCGTTTTTTTTTCCTGAAAATGACATCAACAAATGGTTCACTGTACTAAAGTCACCAGCTTTCCAGCTTTCAGAAACGTGCAGAGCTGAATTAAAAAAAAAACAATTTTGTGCCGCTGTATTGTCATTTTTCTAAGAGACAGCCTAATTTCCCCATTTTTGCACTCTCAACCTGCTTCCAATTTGTGGTGGAAACCTGGGTGAAACCCATGGGTGAGCAAGAAAAGCTATAGACTTCTGAAAAATAGACAAAATTCAAAATTCACTTGAGGGTCATATGTGTAGATTTTGCAAGGTTTTCCTATGGAAAATAACTGTTGAAATAAAAAAAAATTAAAATGTGTAAGAAAAACAGCATTTGTGCAAACCTTGTCACAATGGCCAATTTACAAAAACAATATACCATTATGTCTGCTAGACCCTTCTGGTTGTGGCAATGTATAGGTTTTGTGGGTTTTCAAAAAACCAAGGTATCAATAGCCAACAGTTGAGCTTGCACCGTGCAATGTTTTTTCATTGAATAACGAACATTGACCAATTCATAAAGCAAAAAAAAAATAGAGTGAAAAATTGATATCAAGGAAACCTATGTATTTCTGAAATACCCACAAGATATGGGCTTTAGGAGCTGTGGGTATTTGTACATCTCTAAATTTGTTGGTATCCATATTAGCATATGATTTAGAGGGTACACTTGAAAATGTCATCTTTTTTTTATATACTGGCTTACATTTGAAAGGCACACATGCAGTGAAATCCAATTGGTAATAACACATGTTGTATTATTTTATGCTTACACAAACATTCTGATCAAAACTGTATCTCACTTGTGTGAGCAGACATAGATGTCATGACAGGTAACAGCCCAAAAGAGCCCAAAACACTAAATGGATGCACCTCATTTATCCACTGAAAACTGATCCTTTTTCCCAGTGTCGGCAGCTCTAGATTTTGGACCCTAACTCAGCTGGCCCCAATGGAAGCCTAGCCAATCTGTACAATTTTTAAAGATAGACACCTAGGACTATCCATGGTGTGCTGCCTTCTGTGGGTTGAACCTAGAATCCCCTGCAAACCTCAAACCTTGACTAAAAATAACACATTTTCCTCACATTTCTGTAAACTGCAGAGAGCTCCAAACTTCCTTCTACCTGCCATTCCTCCAGGTTTCCTGATAAAAATGGTACCTCACTTTTGTAGGTAGGTGTAGTACCCATGAGAGAAATAGATAAAGCCAAGGTCAATGAAAGTCCCCTGGCAAAGCCTCACATTGACTTTGGTTTGAACTGCTCCTGTAACAAGTGGGCTAATGGAATTTTGTGGATTCCAGGACTTTCTATCACAGAAATGGAAGCTAAATTTGTGATTTCAATCACACTTTGAGGTTTGGAGAAAACTTTGTGGAATTGGCACAAGGTACACCAACCCAGGCTCCCTTGTTTGTCTGATTTTTAAAAATGTGGTTCATAGGTTTGCATAGTTGTTGTCACAGCACAGCCCCAAATAACACCACTACCCCTTTTGCTTATCTCTCAACATTGTGATTTAGGGCATTTTGTTTCCTTTTCACTTGGGCCATCCACACAAGTGGGGTATCATTCTTAGCGGGATATGTTTGAGAACTCAAGATGGCAGAAGACCTGTGACTCCATGCAGATTCCATTTCTTTCTATCACAGAAAGTTGAGGAAAATGTATATTTCCTACCAAATTTGTAAATTTTCAATGGCTTCTGGGTAATATTGCCTGTTAAGAGCCATGTAAGTCATGCACCCCTCAACTCCTCTGTTGCTTAGGTGCCTGCTGAGCTAAGGCCTATAATCCACAGCTGCCCATGATCAGAAAAAAGGAGTTAATCCACAGCTTACACTGGTTGGTTTTTGCATCTCCAGAAATGATGGCTTCAAAGCACAAATACCAATCAAAGTATCTGAACATTGAAACCAAGACTTCTGTATGTGAGAAAAAGTGCCAGGTCAAGGCACCAACCTCTTATGGTCCATTCTCATGCCATTCACACACCACACACAAGCCTTTCATACCGTCAGCCACGGGCCCAATCAACCAGTCAGGACACTCACATCAACATACCGCCACCATGTAATGGCCCATTACATTCATACGCCACAGGATGGACTCAGTTTAACTATATTTTACCACCTGTCAAGTAACCACCTCCTTCTTTCTGAACATTACCAAATGCATGCCTAGGTAACCTTTACTAATAGCTTCCATGATTGCCACCTTAGGCTCAGGACGATATGTCTTCCATGCGTCCTTAATGTACTCACTGTGGTTAAGCCAACTCCTTCCAGCTGGTCAAGTATTTACATATACGTGCCATAGTAATTCAGTATCGGGGTGCGTGTGCCACCAATGGGCTTGAATCTGTAGGTTAAGATGATGTCATGGCATGTGTATCTATTCTACCTTTGCTATCAATATTTTACCTATGCAGTATCCCTGTGAAAGAACACCTGCCATAAGCTTTTCTTACCCGTTCATGTCTCTGTCATCGTTAGAGTCCTGACTAATTCTGTATATGGGCCAAGTGAACCTATACTGATGCCTTCCAACCCTAACTACCTGAAGCTCAAGAAAACATGTCCTTCATGAGCCATCAGCACAATTACTGTGCTAAATCCAACTTCTTCCAATTTGTGGATGTAGACTCCTTCTGAGGCCTCATTCCTGAAACTGAACAAGCACATCTACAATTGAAACTAAGGCGCACCTGCTAGGGAATACTGACTAGGTGGCCTGAAGATATAAGGAAACCAAATGTCATGTGGAACACATTCACCAATACTTCAAGTATGAAAACTCAAATACTAACTTGTATCATACCCAATGTTATTGAAAAAGGGGTACAGAACACAATATCTTGTATAATTATTATTTTCACATCTTATATTAGCAAGTAGAAATGCTGGTGAATAGATCCCACAGGACATTTTTTTGACTTATTACACTTACTCTGGTTCTAGTGGGCAATCAAGGTGGTCCTTGTGTAATATACATACGTTTTCTAGGAAACACTTCTAAATCTAGTGAAGCTTTAACATGTTGCCACACAAGTTACCCTATGACAATGTGGCATATGTTCTGTCCACCATTGTGTGCAGTGTGGGGACTATAATCACATGTTTTTCCATGAACAGAATACCTATCACATTCTGATGGATAAAGATATTAAGCAGGTCATAAAGAATTCCACGATTTCTTTAAGTAGAGGAACTAAAACTCTGCAGCTTCACAGGCTCACCTTTACATCTCGGGGAGGTGTGGTTTGGGAGGTAGACACGGGACAGGCATCGGTCATACTGTCCACAGAAGGGCCCAGGTCACTGGAGGTGACCCTTGGATTTGGGGGCAGTAGACAGAGCCTTACAGCTTTGGAACTGGCATGGCAAAGCATACAGGACCCACAAGCTGAACTGAGAGCACTGCCCTGGTGCAGCCCTCTCCTCCTGACCCAACCGCCAGGCAGATACTATGGCCCTCAACCCACAAAGGGAAACTGCACTAACTCAAGAGAACCTTGAGATCAGAGGACTGAGACATACAGTAATAAACAAGTATATACATGACTCCACCAGGGCTATAAAGATATATCCTTAACATCTGGCGACCCTAAGCTCCCACATAGGTGGGAGGTCACATGGACAGATCATAGGGCCTTTGAAAATAATTTGCTGTCCCTCATCTCTAATGGAAGAAGGACAGGAAGCTAACATCAGGGGCAACCCATAGAGATGCTATACCCTTCTTGAGGCTGCTTATAAGAGAGATATAGGCCCCCCACCTGGTGAACCATGCTGGATTTCTTGCAGCGTTCTCCCTTTTCGTTGGCCTTTGCTTGATTCCAACTCTGGTAAGGCATAGCAACTCAAGGATTCCTTATCGACCCTTGCGTGGCTGTGGGTAGACTTGAAATTTACTGGAGTTAGTGGAGTGTAAGATGTGCACCACCCACATACAGTAGCTAGCCTATATCTAGACGTAAGCCCCCTTACACATGCTCTACCCTCCTTAGGCTCATTGGGCTCATGTCTCGACAAGTCCCTCCATCAGGTTTAAAGCCAAACAACACAGGAAAAGCTCAGTGATAGACATGCGGCAGAGCACTGGAGAGGGGACACACAAATAAGAGGAATTCCTAACCTTGACATCAACGGACACTGCCACAACCCAAGTCCCACAGGAACCCAAGGGTAAATTTCTCTCAGAAATATGCTCTGAAATCGGTCTTCCTCAGTCAGATGTCAAATCTTGCATACAGGAACTAAGGAAAGAAGTTACAGAGGTGGACTATGTGTTGATGATTTAGAGCACACACTGGTCTTCAGAACAAAAAATCAGGCAATACTTCTACATTTAACATCCTACACTGCACCCATGTTACACAACATCTAAAAATAAATCACTGCCTCCCCATTCACAAGGACAGCCAATTTGGACACCTCACACACACACATATTAAGCCCTACATAACACAGACCAGAATACCTAAACAGTCACACAATTTTACCAACCCACCAGACACCTACGCTCTGCCTCATTCTCACTCGCACACACTTCCCACATCCACAAAAGCAAACTGCAAGTCGCTAATTTTCCTACTTCACACCCAAGACATGGAACAACCTCCGTCAACACATGAGAGTCTTGTCCTCAATTCTTCATATAAACACCTTGGAACCACACACCTTCAAGCCTTGCCCAAACACCTGAATAACCTCTTGCATTATTAGTGTGCTATACTAATCAATATAGCATAAAATAACATACTGTGGCAGAAAGTACTTCAGCTAGAAGAACCACACACTGACATTCAAATGAAGCAGGAAAACCTCAAAAATCAAAGCAGGTGCAGAACAATATAGGGTCCGGGATCCCAAGGGATGCCATTGTCCACAATATCCTGGAATTCACTAAAGACTTTCTGCAGGCTATCAGAAGCAACCTTCGGCCTACTTGCACCTAGACTGAATTGAGCCCAAAGAGTCCTCAGCAACATGGCACCAGATGTGGTCCAGACATCCTCACTTGTGTCTGTTACTTTGATAAAAAGGAAGACAATATGCAAGTAGTAACAAGTGATTGATGGGGTGACAATGGAGATGGTCTGTGTGTATCTAGGGGTCATGCTAACCGAAAGCTTCAACTGGTCTCCCCACGTCGAGCTGCATAAACTTAAGCTACAGCAATACTGTGGAGGTAATTTGAAGGCTCATCTCTCCTCTTCTTTATGACCACTTGAGATCTACAAATGCCTGACCTAGAAATATCTGAAAATTGCTTTTGGAGAAGTTTAGTCAACCTTTCTGCCAGCACTCCACTTCTTACCTTGTGGTTGGATTGTGGTTTGAGGTGGGTTAGTGACCTGGTTGGATTAAGACCCCTTTTATATTGACAGAGACCTTGGTCAGTTCACAAGCTCACTTCTTTTCATCAAGCCCTGGAAGAGGTGTTGGGGCAATATGGAGCTGCTAAAATTCACTGGTCCTGGTCTCTGAAAGCGTGTTTGGGCCAGATTGAGTTTGAACACCTATGGCCTTGACCTGCAGCCATTAGCTCAGTGTCTAAATCTGACCTGAAAAGTGTTTATAGGAGCTATTTTGATAATTCTAATTTGCACATTTCCAGGATTTGGTCCCTTGTGGCATCTTTCCTGGAGTTTAAAGTGGTGTTTCAGTTGGACAAGTTCCTGAATGACATTAAACCTCCCCTTGAGAAGAGCTTATATTTCACATTTTGGTTGGGGACCCTACCCCTTGGTTCCTTCTCCACCAAGTGGAAAACTCACTCCAGTGAGTAGGGACAATTTTGTCTATTCTGCCCATTGGTGGTTGAATCACATGCACATGCTTTGTTGTTTTGCCCTCTCCATCATGAGACTAGAATGGATTCTACCTGTTTGTCGTGGCTTGGGGTTATGTAATTCCAGAACCGCTTTTAGAGTACTACGGAGTGACATTAGGTAGTTTTCTTTGTTTTCTCGGTTTTTGTTGCACGTGTGAAGTATTAGGCAGAAAGACGTTCAGATGAGGTACAGGTTTTTAGATAGCCCCCGCTTAGTTGTTTTACATTATTAACCATATGGCCTCATCAAGTACATTGCTGCAATTTGTGTCTTAATTGCTGAATTTTATAAAACGTGAAAGATTTATTGCTTTCTTAATTTATTGTTTATAGTGTCAGATTGTATTTTCACATGTTCTTTTAAAGCTATGTAGCCGAAATAAAGATTGGCTTGACTTCATTTGTATTTTTGCTATTCACTGTCATGGGTCAGCAGGAGAGGGTGTTGATTCTACAATGTATAACCATGTTCTTCAGCTTCAGCGTGTCATTATCTTGGCTCATGGCAGTGATAATGTGGGCTAACAAAATGGCACAACGGTGACAGATATCCCATTCACTAAAATATAAATCTCAATATATCCTATGAGATTTCTATTTCGGGTGACAGGATATGCATCGACATTGTGACGGAGCAACCTTGCTCCTGAGATGTAAATCAGGCCCTGAGTCTTTTGTATTGAATCAAACTGACCTGTGTAGAAAAAGTTGTGATGTACCTGCAACTTTCTTAAAGTTAGATGATGATAACCTTTATTTAAATTGAGGTTTAAATCAAGGTGAGAAAAGACCTTTGACCATTCAATTGCATTGTTATGTCAGCAATGTGTGAACCTGGATGTCGTTTCTGTTCACTTGCCTTGTTTGCCGGAAGTATGTCAATGAATATTCATTCAGCTCCTTCACTGTCCTATTTGGCACTACCACTGCTGGAGAACCCCAGGCTGTAGGACTAGTGGAATGTTCAATAATGTCATAGTTTAAGTAGTGATTCAAGTTCTTTGACAATGGTTTCTTGTAAATGAAAAGCAGTTTGTTTACGTCTCTGAGCAACAAGAGGGACACCTTCATTAATATGCAGTTTTACTTTTGTAATCTTCCAAAACTATGAAAGAGCAAAGGAAATGGACTTACTATTTTCTGATGAGCATTCATGTTGTAATTCACAGAAATCAGTCCCATATCAGCAGCCGTATTAAAACTGAACAAACAGGCACTTGATGCTCTAACCTGAAGCACAATGATTGGTGCTTGTGCCTATGTTTTCTTAGTTTTCAATATTCCTACAAATTAATTTAAACTTTTTTATGGCATCAATGCAGCACATGTATACACTTTCGTCTTCAATGGTGTTGTAGCTCGAATGTGAATTTACCTTGAAAAAACAAAAGAGAAGAGATGTTTGGCAAAACAGAAACAGTTTGTTTAATTAAACATTACAGCCGGAAGAACAGTTACAGATTCGGGGTCTGAGGGCTTCCTCAAGGTACAGTTGAGCTGAGTGGTGTTTTATACATTTCTCTGATTACCATAAAGCAACTATGGCTTTCCTTTTTATGGTAAAAAATGTGAACAGTTTTCTTGGAGTCATATATAAGGTCCTGTTAGCAAATGCAGGGGGACCTTCACCTTGCGTGGACACAATGAGGGCCAATGGGTAATGTGTCCGGGTGTATAGCCTGAGGGGAGCATGATAGTGACATGTTAGTGTGTGTACAGTGTTCTGATTGGCTGAGTGTTCCTAACTACATGTGGCATCTAACTTTATTGTGTTTTGGGAATGCATGCATCCCTCTGGCCATGCGTGCTTTATTGGGGCCAATCTCCTGGGACCATTGTGGTTTTGCTGAACATATCTATGGGACTGATCTCAAGTTTCCTGTTCACTTGTTTATCTGCTGCCTCAGTGCTGACTTACCTGTGATCTGTCAATCAGTAACCTCAGGCCTAGGGTTCAGAGCCTGCCTAACCACAATTGAGAAGTAAGTCTGAACTAGAGTTGTCCCAGTAACACGCTAGTACCCAATCGTCACAGGAAACTCAGCATAGTGCACAACAGGAGCTGCAGCCAGTAATAGTAGGTCTTCCTGAAGTAGGAGCAGAAAAGGAGGTTTAGCTTCTGCTGAGCAAGATGTACTTTGTCTTGATCCATTGGCTTCCCAATCTCCAGTAGGAAAATGGAAGGTACTCCACCATATTCTCCAAGCTGGACATTGATTGGACCTTGGCTGAGTCTGAGACCTCCCACAAGAGACGGGGAAAAGTAAAAGTAAAGTTCCTGAAAGCCTTGGACTTATGGAAGGGGAGGAGGAAGTTGGGCCAGTCATTGTCATGGAAACGGGATTTAAAATGATAGCACTGGACCTCTTCCCTTTTCTTTTTGTAGAAAGTCTGGTGATTTTAAAATTGTTGGCCGCCATCTGCCCAAAAATGGGAGTTTCCCAATCAGGCCTATTTTGTCAGAGTTGTATTCCAGGGCTCTATCACAATATGCTGCAATTGATTGGACAAGCTTTGCAGCAGAGTGTTGTTCACACTATCCACCTGACGACAGACATGTGGACCAGTTGTCAAGGAGCTGATAACGTGTGTATCAATGCACACTGGATCTCTTTGATGGGTTAGGCAGCAGTTATCTACAGGCCTAAGACCTGAAGAAAGGGCATTCAGAAGCATGCAAAAGTAGCCATGTTGGCCATGGAGAAATCCCACACAGCTGCAAACACCTTGGAACACTTTAACAGAGGTCTTTCAATTGGATTTGTTGTCACAGACAATGGCCGTAATATATTCAAGGCCATGAGGGGGGTGGTGGCTATTTCAGTGTCCTGTTTTTGTCACATTGCATTTACCTGATTGTGTGGAACTTTCAAAAAAAGAAGGTATATGGCCTGATTTAGAGTTTGGGAGATGGGTTAGTCTGTCACAAACATGATGGCTATCCTGTCTGCTGTGTTATAGGTTCCATAAGATATTATGGAATTGTAATGTGGCGGAGTAGATATGTGTCATGTTTGTTACAAATTAACCCCATCCACAAAATTCTACATCAAGCTCATAGTCAGAAATATACTGACCATCTCCAGAAAAATCAGTACTCAGTTCAGTAATTCTTTTAAAGTCCATAAAACGTTGAGGATCATTTAGCCTGCTTATACAGGAGGTGTCAACACATTGGAACTCAGCCTATTACATGTTGCAATGTCTGAGGAGTACAAACTGATCAATGACTACGTCATTCAAAGAGAAGAGGATGCAATTGGGAAAAACATGACCCTGGATGCAGAGAAATGGGGCTTTGTCAAATGTCTGATACAGATGATACTTCCTTTTAAGGTTTTCACTCATGAAGTCAGCATGAGGACAGTACCATGAGCCAAACTATCCCATTTTTGCATCTGCTACTGGACCAGCCAAGATTCACCAGTGTGAACGGCAACAGAGAAGTGCATACTTTTGTTGAGAGCTTAATCCTTCACTTGGCTCTTAATCCATGGCTGTAAAGAGAGACTGTGTCCTCCAAGAGTATATCTGTGCCGCAATATTTGATCCACGGTACAAAAAAATACTGCCCACTTTCATTCCTTTTTCAGAAGGGGATGCTTCTTTATACAAGATGTGGATTGTTGAGCAAGCAAGAGAATTGGAAGAGTGGTGGCTGGAAGTTAGAGGCCCAGACAGGCATTCTCGTGTGAAGCCTTTAACCACCAACCCCTAGAGAGGGCAGTGCTGTTGTCTTACAGCAGCCAACACCAGCAATAAGAACATCCACACAGCAGAAGCAGAAGAATCGGACCCAATCTCTGTAATGGATTGATTACAAGTGGTAGGGCATAAGGCAAGTGCAGAGGCAAATGCAAACACGGGTGAGGAAGTGGCAGCACCAATGACCATTCAAAGGATGTTCCAGGACTATCTGGATAACCCAAAATGGGTCTACATGGATCAAACCTCATTTGTCTATTGGTGAGGAAAGACATGCTAATGGCCTGAGCTCATCAGGCTGGCAAGAAAGAATCTGACTTGTCTGGTAGCCAGTGTGTTTGCTGAGCATGTTTTCAATGCAACTGGGGTAGTTGTCACTGTCAGAAGGACCAGTCTCTCACCTCAAAATGTGGGGAGATTGACCATGATTAAAATGAACCAACACTTCATACCGCACAACTTTAGTGTTACTGGAACACTATATGAGGAGAAGGAATATTTGGGTTATTGGTCAGACGCAAGTGTTTGCTGACGAACCTCTGGGTGAACTCCCTGGATTTGTGGATGAACTTTACTTCCCTGACTGAGTAGACAACCATAGAATATTCAGTTTACTGTCAAACTGTTCTGCCACGTAAAAATAGATATAGCTAGAGGAACATTACACATTTTGTTTGTGTCTAATTCATGCAGCCCCACCATGTTAGGCACATGTATGGCCAGATTGGAGTTGGAACAGTCTGCAGAGAAGAAGCCTTCCTATTCCCTTCAAGGACATTGCAGACCTTGCCTGCAGCTGTCACATGCCTACCCTTTTATTTTTTACTTTCCCTAGTAGGGTTGCTCTAGTAAAGATCATTTGATTTGCAAGACTGAAAAATTACCAATGTGTTGCTTCCATCAAAGGTGGAGATGCAATTGTGTACCACCATGCTTGGAAAGGAACAGGTAACTATTGCACAAATGAGTGATATGGTGTTGAGTGATTGTGAGTAATGATTGATGATTCCTGGCATACAGTGAGGGAGGGTACTAGCAGTTTGTAAACCTGAGGGCAGATTTAAGGAAAGTGGCGCTGTACACAATGCAGCGTCCCGTTCCTTGTGTAAAATAGCACCCCTATACCAACACGATGTGTGTGATGTGCTTCAAATACAGCACACCATGGCGCAGGGTAGAGGGCAATACAATATATTTTTTTTCTTACCCTATCGATGTACTTTGCAGGAGTAGCGTCAACATTTTAGCACTACTCCTGCAGACTACATAGGGGCCAATTGTAAATAATTGTATGCCCCCTTTTAATGCCCGCTCTGAGTAGACCTTAAAAGTGCAGAAAAAAATGGTGCAAGGCAATCTCTAAGATTTCCTTGCGCCATTTTTCCCCCCCCCAATGAGGGAACCCCGGCTTGCATACATTATGCCTGGCGCAGGCATAATGTGGCACATGGAGTTACAAAGTGGAGCAATGCATGCATTGTGTCACTTGAAAATATGGCGTGGGGAAAATGACACTTTATGCCACCTTAGCATAAAAAAATGATGCTATGGCGCCACTAAGGTGGCGCTACGGTCTCTTAAATATTACCCTTATTTTTGATGATTTCCACTAATTGGGGGCTGATGGGGGATTTTGCCTGAAGGTGATTGGGCCTTTCACACTTAGCTAGATTTACTTGCATGGTTCACTCTTTGTTGTACTTTTCTTCTGGTCCCTCAGAGACCAGACCAGTCAATTTTGTATGCACAATTTGTGATTTCTAACATGTAGGAATCAAAATTTTCGATTCCCAGGATAGGAAATCGCATAGAGAGATTTACTATTTGTGATTCCTATTCTGATGTACAAAGCATTTCCTAAATGCGACTTGGGCAGTAAGGAGATAATATTACCACTACCTTTAAGTCGGTGGTAAGCAGGTGCCATTTAACAAAGCCCCCCTCAAAGTGATTTTTTATAAAAATTTAATAGAGCACACTCATGTCTCTACAGCTGCACCCCTATTTGTGGTGTTCACCAAGGGGGGCCTTTTACCCTTGGCCATCCCTGGTTTTGCATTTGCTATATCAAGAAATCGCTAAAGAAATAGCTATTTAGGGAAATGCAATGGAATTTAGATATGAAGTAGTAAAAATGTTTTCAAATTATGAGAACAAATATGACACAATAAGATCACTAATCTAACAAAGACATAAGATGTGTGGGGATTGTGAAAGTCTTTTGTGGCAATTTTAGGTGTTAGTTTGTTTTCCTTACATGCAGACATATGAACACAAGGATGGGTTGAAGAAAACGTCCTCAAGTCTTTTGACTATTTCCAGAGCTTATCACCATGGAGTAGAGGGACATAATAAAAAAGTTCAAATTAAATAGGCAAACTATACTGAATTTGTGTCAGGAGCTGGAGCCTGATCTCCTGCCTCACAATAGGAATACAACAGCAATAAGACCAATATTGAAACTCATGGCAAAACTTCATTTTGTGGCCACTGGAACTTTTCAATATCCTGTGGCAGCATCTTGAGGCATGTCACAACCAACCTTCAGGGGTGTGCTACAAGAAGTCCTTGCTTCAATGATGAGACACATCAACAACTTATTACAGTTTCCAAGAGTTCAGGATTTGGCCAATGTGAAGGGAGAATTTTATGATTTGGGTAGCCTACCATATGTAGTTGGAGCAATTAATTGCACACATATTGCTTTGATGCCACCACGTGCCGGGTAACAGGTTTACCACAATCAGAAGAATTTCCATTTCATCAATGTGCAGATTTATACCTCTCAAGTATGGGTGCCTCCTTTCCTGGGTCAACACATGAATACCTTGTACTACAGGACAGCACCATACCCCTGCAAATGTCGCAACCAGGATCTGAGAAGACCTGGCTTGTTAGTAAGTACAATATGACACAAGGATCATTTGCTTTAAACCTAGTTTAGGAAGGTACAATGGCTTGATAATATTTGATCTATCAATGTAATGCTTCCATGTAGGAGACTCAGTGTCTCCTAACTGACAATGTCTGCTGGCACAGCTGAGGAATCCAACAATGCGAGTGGAAGTCTGCTTCAATGAGGCCCATGGAAGAACATGGAGGCCAGTAGAGCACGCTTTCTGGCTCCTGAAGGAGAGATTTCAGTGTCTGGAAAAGACCTGTGAAGCCCTCATCTACTCACCTGATAAGGTGTGCCAAATCATGGTTGCCTGCTGCATATTGCACAACATTACCCTGCAAAGAAAAATCCCAATCATCACAGAGGATGGAGACCGTGAAGTGCCACAGAGTGAGGGTGTCAAAATATCCAATGGAGATGACAGTTGTGAAGAGAAAGGAATTGACAGACGTCAATATGTCATTGACCACTTCTTCACTTGAGTGTAAGCATACTCTTATATATTGTGACATTCAATGTCAAAACAGCTTGTGACATACTGAACATATCAGTCTTTGATGGTAATTTAGTAGGAATGGTCAGTTCAGGAAAGTCCAAGGCAAAGATGTTCATGAACGAACGTTTCCATACATCGAATACTGTGTTTAATGACATTGTTTAAATTTGCATGTGCTAGTTATATGTGTCCTCCTAGCTTAGAATTTGAGTCAAATGTTAATATGTGAAATCATTAATTTTCCCTTGCTATTCTGTTTTTGGGTCCTTCGCCGTGTCATCTTCATTTGGACATTTCAAAGTTGTGACATTTGCTGTGAGATGTTTCTGTTGGAAAGTACAAAGAGAACATCTGTTGATCCTGGGACAGACACCCAATTTGGAAGGACAGATCCTGTACTGAGACAACTTGCACTATGATTGAATGGAAGTTCAGGAGATTGTATCAGACCTGTTTTCTGTCAGATGTTGCCATCAAGGCAATATGTGCTGCCTAACTTGCTGTAACCACATATATATGTCATGCCATAGTACACTGGTATCAATTCACATTGGCTAAATCTTCAATTTGTGTTCAGTGTCGGAAGCTGTTGATGTTTCTCCTTATAGTTGAAAGAACGTATTCTAGCACACTACTGAATAGTGATTATGACAGTGCACCAGATACCACCACAGTGCCCTGAAATGGTCAAGTGGCCTCAATTTTTGTTACTGCCATGATGTAGACTATTGGTGTTATTTATGTCTGATTCCTTTTGTGAGGGCAGTACGTCTGGCTCCAGCTGTTGTCATGAATCAATAACAGGTTCCCTATTTAATTTGGTTTTATGAAATATTCCCTTTATTTCATGGGTTCAAGGTTCCAGACAGTCAATTTCTAAATGGCACAGACTGTTTGACTTTGCATGGTTTGTAAAAAGCAGATTTGATTGCGTAATAGGCTTGTTACCTACAAAAGTATGACACCAATACATTGTGATTTCAATGTTTCTTTTTCCATCTTTTTTTACACGGAAAACACATTACAAAGATGGTATCTATTACTTGTTTTAGAATCATGTAGTTTGACAGGTTTCAGCAAAAATGGTGTATGAAAGACATAGATAAGGAATTACCACAACAATAGTCTTGGACTTTGTTTAATATGCATTTATTCTGGAAAAAGTGTGCAATATCTCTGAAACCAAAATTAAAAAGAACAAGAATAAAAAACTAAAGTCCACAATAGGGGATGAAACTATATTTGTTGATATCAAATTGTTTAGAATCCAATGTACAAATTAAAACTGTCCTCAAAAAAGGCAAGTGTGGCCATGAAATAGTCCACAGAGTAAATGGTAGATGCACATTGGAGGAAATTAGGTTTAACATCTCTTGGAGGTAGTGGTGGAGGTTTTGCAATCCTATCATTGTGGTCCGGGTGAATGTCCCATTAAGGGACTAAGGGCCAGATGTAGGTAGGTTTCATTTTGCGACTTGCAATTTGCGAGTCATAGCGACTCGCAAATTGCATCTCGCAAAATGAAATGCAGAAAGGTGTCTCAGACACCTTCTGTGACTCGCTATGGGGTCGAAAAGACCCACCTCATGAATATTAACCTCTTAAGTGCGGGCGTCGGCCACTGGTGCGGGTCACGACCAGTGGCCGACACCAGGAAGGGCATTAATAAATCCTCGGGTGCGTCGCACCCGAGGATTTTTTTTTTATTTATTTTTCCCCCCGGGAGACACGGAAGCTACACTCCCCTTTCTTACGAGGCCTTCCTGAAAGTGTTTCCTGGCCCCCGGTCGCAGCTGTGCTGCGATCGGGGGCCAGGAAACACTTTCAGGTTTCCTGGCTCCCCCGATCGCAGCACAGCTGCGATCGGGGGGGTCAGGAAACATTTTGAAAAGGCCTCGTAAGAAAGGGGAGACTCTCCCCTTTCTTACGAGGCCTTCTGAAACTGTTTCTGGCCCCCGATCGCAGCACAGCTGCGATCGGGGGCCAGAAACAGTTTCAGAAGGCCTCGTAAGAAAGGGGAGAGTCTCCCCTTTCTTATGAGGCCTTCTGAAACGGTTTCCTGGCCCCCGACCGCAGCACAGCTGCGATCGGGGGCCAGGAAACCCCACTAGACACCAGGGATTTCACTTTTGGGGGGCGGCCCCCCCCGGAAAACGGGCCACCCCCGCCATAATTTTCTTAAAAAAAAAAAAAGGTAGGTGCCCCCTATGTAGATAGATATATCTAGGTACATGGATATATCTATAGATATATCTATGTAGATATATATTTATATATATATATAGGTAGATCTGTATCAAAGAGATTTATAAAGCGCGCTACTCACCTGTGAGGGTCTCAAGGCGCTGGGGGGGGGGACGGGGGGGAGGGAAAGGGGCTAGGAGATTCACTGTTCAAAAAGCCAGGTTTTGAGGCCCTTCCTGAAAAGAAGTAGGTTTTGGGTCTTGCGAATGTGGGTTGTGAGTGCGTTCCATGTTTTGGGTGCAATGTAGGAGAAGGATCTGCCCCCGGTGGTGGTGTGTTTGATGCGGGGGTCAGAGGCAAGAGAGAGGTCAGCTGAACGGACGTTTCGTGTGGGGGTGTGGAAGGTGACTCTCGTTGAGGTAGGCAGGGCCTGTGTTGTGGAGTGATTTGTGTGTGAGGATGAGGATCTTGAAGGTGATCCTTTTGTCAATGGGGAGCCAGTGGAGGGATTTGAGGTGGGGAGAGATGTGTTCGTGTCGGTGGAGGTCGAGGATGAGTTGTGCTGCTGAGTTCTGGATGCGTGTAGTTTGCACTTGAGTTTTAGAGTGGTGCCGGCGTAGAGGGCGTTTCTGTAATCAAGCCTGCTGCTGATGAGTGCGTGAGTGACAGTTTTTGTGGTCTCTGTGGGGATCCATTTGAATGTTTTTCAGTATACGGAGTTTGTTGAAGCATGAGGAGGTAAGAGCGTTGATTTGTTGGGTCATAGAGAGGGAGGAGTCTAGGATGATGCTGAGGTTGCGTGCGTAGTTGGCGGGGGTGGGTGCAGGGCCTAGCGTGGTGGGCCACCATGGGGGGTCCCAGGTTTTTTTGGTGAGGGCCAAAGAGGATTATTTCAGTTTTGCTTGAGTTGAGTTTCAGGTGGTTGGCTGTCATATATACATCACTTTTGTCAATATGTGTGTGGTTTCCCTGGGGGGAAAAGGGTCCAACTTGTCTAGTGGCAGTTTTAGTGCCATAAAGAAGCGCAGAAGGTTTATATGCCTACTGCAAAGAGCACATCTGTATTTTATGTAAATAGCTGAGTACATTAGTAAAGTCTATGGAGAGATGAAGGGCACTTTTGCTGGGTGGTAATGAGGGAATCCGAGGAGGAGGGAGTGGGAGCACCAATAATGATTGTTGGACTGGGCGCAGGAGGTGCTAAAGACTGTGACAAATGGTATGTGACAAGGTGTTTTTTGAGTGTCTTGAAAGTACGTGCTGATTGAGGGAAGAAGCGCAGGTAAGGTGGCCTCTACTGTTGCACGTATCTCACACACACCATCGATTTTGTGACTGTCTACGTAGGCTAGTGTTTTAGAGCAACAGTTTAGCCAATAGCAGAGATGGCATCTTGATGGATGACTGCTGCCTGCACTTGGGTTATAGAGGACCGCTCTGACATAGGATCAGAGACTGAGACATCAGATACTGAGACAGCATCTGACGGATAGGACAATGGCGCAGACTCTGGGAGTGATTTTTCAGTCAGAGGAGTCCCATTCGAAAACTCCTCTTCCAGTACATTATGAGGGAGGTGATGAGGACAGTCCTGCTGTCCCTTCGCAAGCTGTTCGTGCAACTGGGTAATAGTGGGTTAGGCCAACCCAGAGAGCAGGTGAATGCGGCGGCAAGCAGAGAGAGAGTGCTCTCTTGGGAGCTCACCAATTTAGTTCAGCCCCAAATTCCACCACCCAAATCATATTGTGGAGACATCAAAATTGTCTATGGCAAAACAAACTGGTTTTGTAAGGCAGGCACCTGTGTTTTTGGTCCTGGATTCGGCGGCCATATAGAGAAACACACTAAACCCAAACATTTCTGGAAACTAGACATTCGGGGGAGTCCACAGAGGTGTGACTTGTGTGGATTCCCCAAAGTTTTCTTACCCAGAATACCCTGCAAAGCTGAAATGTTGAAAAAAAACTCTATTTTTCTCGCATTTCTGTCACACAAACTACAGGAATATGCTGGGATCCACAACATTCCTACCACCCAGGGACTCCTCACCTGTCCTGATAAAAACACTACCCCACTTGAGTGCCTACACCTAGTGCCTGTGTCAGGAATGGATCACCCCAGGGTCAACAGCTGCCTCACGTAAGGACCAACATTGACCGTTGTGTGATCTATTCCTGTCGCAGGCACCAGGCCTAACCACACAAGTGAGGTATCATATTTATCGGGAGACTTGGGGGAACGCTGGGTGGAAGGAAATTTGTGGCTCCCCTCAGATTCCAGAACTTTCTGTCACCGAAATGTGTGGAAAACGTGGTATTTTAGCCACATTTTGAGGTTTGCAAAGGATTCTGGGTAACAGAACCTGGTCCGAGCCCCACAAGTCACCTCATCTTGGATTCCCCTGGGTTTCTAGTTTTCAAAAATGTGCTGGTTTGCTAGGTTTCCCCAGGTGCCGGCTGAGCTAGAGGCCAAAATCCACAGGTAGGCACTGTTTTCTCTGAAAAAATCTGATGTGTCCACGTTCTGTTTTGGGGCATTTCCTGTCGCGGGCGCTAGGCCTACCCACACAAGTGAGGTATCATTTTTATCTGGAGACTTAGGGGAACGCCGGGTGGAAGGAAATTTGTGGCTCCTCTCAGATTCCAGAACTTTCTGTCACCGAAATGTGAGGAAAACTTGTTTTTTTGGCCACTTTTTGAGGTTTGCAAAGGATTCTGGGTAACAGAACCTGGTCCGAGCCCCGCAAGTCACCCCTCCTTGGATTCCCCTAGGTCTCTAGTTTTCAGAAATGCACAGGTTTGGTAGGTTTCCCTATGTGCCGGCTGAGCTAGAGGCCAAAATCTACAGGTAGGCACTTCTCAAAAAACACCTCTGTTTTCTTCCAAAAATTTTGATGTGTCCACGTTGCGCTTTGGGGCGTTTCCTGTCGCGGGCGCTAGGCCTACCCACACAAGTGAGGTATCATTTTTATCGGGAGACTTGGGGGAACGCCGGGTGGAAGGAAATTTGTGGCTCCTCTCAGATTCCAGAACTTTCTGTCACCGAAATGTGAGGAAAACTTGTTTTTTTAGCCACTTTTTGAGGTTTGCAAAGGATTCTGGGTAACAGAACCTGGTCCGAGCCCCGCGAGTCACCCCTCCTTGGATTGCCCTAGGTTTCTAGTTTTCAGAAATGCACAGGTTTGGTAGGTTTCCCTAGGTGCCGGCTGAGCTAGAGGCCAAAATCTACAGGTAGGCACTTCTCAAAAAACACCTCTGTTTTCTTCCAAAAATTTGGATGTGTCCACGTTGCGCTTTGGGGCGTTTCCTGTCGCGGGCGCTAGGCCTACCCACACAAGTGAGGTATCATTTTTATCGGGAGACTTGGGGGAACGCTGGGTGGAAGAACATTTGTGGCTCCTCTCAGATTCCAGAACTTTCTGTCACCGAAATGTGAGGAAAACTTGTTTTTTTAGCCACTTTTTGAGGTTTGCAAAGGATTCTGGGTAACAGAACCTGGTCCGAGCCCCGCGAGTCACCCCTCCTTGGATTGCCCTAGGTCTCTAGTTTTCAGAAATGCACAGGTTTGGTAGGTTTCCCTAGGTGCCGGCTGAGCTAGAGGCCAAAATCTACAGGTAGGCACTTCTCAAAAAACACCTCTGTTTTCTTCCAAAAATTTTGATGTGTCCACGTTGCGCTTTGGGGCGTTTCCTGTCGCGGGCGCTAGGCCTACCCACACAAGTGAGGTATCATTTTTATCGGGAGACTTGGGGGAACGCCGGGTGGCAGGAAATTTGTGGGTCCTCTCAGATTCCAGAACTTTCTGTCACCGAAATGTGAGGAAAACTTGTTTTTTTAGCCACTTTTTGAGGTTTGCAAAGGATTCTGGGTAACAGAACCTGGTCCGAGCCCCGCGAGTCACCCCTCCTTGGATTGCCCTAGGTTTCTAGTTTTCAGAAATGCACAGGTTTGGTAGGTTTACCTAGGTGCCGGCTGAGCTAGAGGCCAAAATCTACAGGTAGGCACTTCTCAAGAAACACCTCTGTTTTCTTCCAAAAATTTTGATGTGTCCACGTTGCGCTTTGGGGCGTTTCCTGTCGCGGGCGCTAGGCCTACCCACACAAGTGAGGCATCATTTTTATCGGGAGACTTGGGGGAACGCCGGGTGGAAGGAAATTTGTGGCTCCTCTCAGATTCCAGAACTTTCTGTCACCGAAATGTGAGGAAAACTTGTTTTTTTAGCCACTTTTTGAGGTTTGCAAAGGATTCTGGGTAACAGAACCTGGTCCGAGCCCCGCGAGTCACCCCTCCTTGGATTGCCCTAGGTCTCTAGTTTTCAGAAATGCACAGGTTTCCCTATGTGCCGGCTGAGCTAGAGGCCAAAATCTACAGGTAGGCACTTTGGAAAAAACAGCTGTGTTTTCTATAAAAAAAATAGGATGTGTCCATGTTGTGTTTTGGGGCATTTCCTGTCGCGGGCAATAGGCCTACCCACACAAGTGAGGTATCATTTTTATCGGGAGACTTGGGGGAACACAGAATAGCAAAACAAGTGTTATTGCCCCTTATCTTTCTCTACATTTTTTCCTTCCAAATATAAGAGAGTGTGTAAAAAAGACGTCTATTTGAGAAATGCCCTGCAATTCACATGCTAGTATGGGCACCTCGGAATTCAGCGATGTGCAAATAACCACTGCTCCTCAAAACCTTATCTTGATCCCATTTTGGAAATGCAAAGGTTTTCTTGATACCTCTTTTTCACTCTTCATATTTCAGCAAATGAATTGCTGTATACCCAGTATAGAATGAAAACCAACTGCAGGGTGCAGCTCATTTATTGGCTCTGGGTACCTAGGGTTCTTGATGAACCTACAAGCCCTTTATATCCCCGCAACCAGAAGAGTCCAGCAGACAAAACGGTATATTGCTTTCAGAAATCTGACATCGCAGGAAAAAGTTACAGAGTAAAACATAAAGAAAAATGGCTGTTGTTTTCAGCTCAATTTCAATATTTTTTTATTTCAGCTGTTATTTTCTGTAGGAAAACCTTGTAGGATCTACACAAATGACCCCTTGCTGAATTCAGAATTTTGTCTAGTTTTCAGAAATGTTTAGCATTCCGGGATCCAGCATTGGTTTCACACCCATTCCTGTCACTAACTGGAAGGAGGCTGAAAGCACCAAATATAGTAGAAATGGGGTATGTCCCAGTAAAATGCCAAATTTGTGTTGAAAAATTTGGTTTTCTGATTCAAGTCTGCCCGTTCCTGAAAGGTGGGAAGATAGTGATTTCAGCACCAGAAACCCTTTGTTGATGGCATTTTCAGGGAAAAAACCACAAGCCTTCTTCGGCAGCCCTTTTTTCCCATTTTTTTGGAAAAAACTAAATTTTCACTGTATTTTGGCTATTTTCTTGGTCTCCTCCAGGGGAAACCACCAACTCTGGGTACCATTAGAATCCCTAGGATGTTGGAAAAAAAGGACGCAAATTTGGCGTGGTTAGCTTATGTGGACAAAAAGTTATGAAGCCCTAAGCGCGAACTACCCCAAATAGCCAAAAAAGGGCTCAGCACTCGGGGGGAAAGGCCCAGCAGCTAAGGGGTTAATGAGGTGAGTCGCAGTTTGCGACCCCATAGCGAGTCTAGGCACTCACAGGGATGGTGGCCTGCTGGAGATAGCAGACCACCATGTCCGTGACTGCTTTTTTAATAAAGAGGTTTTTTTTCTTTTTGCAGCCCGTTTTCCTTAAAGGAAAACGAGCTGCAAAAAGAAAAAATACCGAAACCATTTAGTTTCGGTTTTTTCAGAGTAGGCAGTGGTCCATAGGACCAATGCCTGCTCTGAAAAAATATTTTTTTGGGCATTCACGAATGGGTTTACGAATGGGTTACCATCCACTTCAAGTGGATGGTACCTGCGAGTTGGTTTGCGACCGCTTTCGCGGTCACAAAGCAACTCAGCATCGCGATGCGGTCGCAAATAGGAAGGGAACACCCCTTCCTATTTGCGAGTCGGAATCACATTTTGCGAGTCGGTACTGACTCGCAAAATGTGACTCTGCATCACGTTCAGCCTTTTGCGCCTCGCAAACAGCATTTTTCGCCATTTGCGAGGCGCAAAAGGCTTTCTACATCTGGCCCTAAGGTGGGTGGATCAGTTGCCTGTTGTGGCAGGACCTCCTTGTCTGTGGCTGAAGAAGGTGTATTTTGTCCTGATGTTAAAGGACCACAGACAAGGGTAGATGGTACAAAAAAAAACCTTCACATAAATGTCAAACATCACCCCAATGAAGGAGCACAAATTGGAGTTGTGATATTGCAGCTCACAAATGTGCTCCCTTTGCACCTGCTTATAGTCCTGGATCCCTGTTAGGACCTGGCCCGTCATTTCTTGGGACTGTTGTAGTGCTCCCAAGACTCGATCAATGGTGGTTTTGGAGACAATGATGCTAGTGACATCACTTTGCTGGCCCACTGATTCCCTCCCACGACCCCTACCCCCACTACCCTGTACCCCTTGAGGCATCATGGCCGATCCTACTGGGTTCTGGCACAACTGGAGGTGGTGGTGGTAGTGATACTAGTTGCTCAACAGTAGCCAGGACTGGGTGGCACAATATTAGAGTTGTTTTCTTCTGGACACAGGAAGTAGAGTTATCCATAGGCTGAGTTTTTGGAGCAGGTATGGTAGGAGGTGTAGGTGTGGGTCGAGCATGACTCACTTGGGCTGTCTGCCCAGACAAACCAGATGGACCAGACATCCCGTCATCATCCAGACTTGTAGAAGTGGTGTCCTCACTGAAGGCTTGTTCCTGCTCTGTATTGTACCACAAATGAGTCTTTAGCTACAAATGAAACAACTTGAAAAAATAAAAAAAATAATTAATGGTATGTTTAGCCCTTTGCGTGAGTTTTAACTTTTTATCCGTACAGTACAAACTACAGTAAAAGAGAAGGAGAGATGTCCTGAAATTTAAAATGTTATTTAGGAAGTATACAGTATATATACCAGACCCGCTACTCAACACAGTAGAGAGGAGATTTAAGAGCTGAGCTATTTCAAGGCCCAGCAGCCTTGAAAACAAACCATGGGCCAATTTATTGCATTAAAAGGCATTGGTTATCATATGACCACTGCAAAGTTAATTGTGTATCAAAACAACTTATAATCAGCATGCCACTGATTGGAAACCTTTCATTACACAAATTATGAATTATGCAAGCAAGTAGATCATTTCAATAGAGTAACAAGAAAGATGACAAAATATTGGATCAACATAGCCGATCAAATTTTAATACATACCGTGAAATGGTGAATAAAAACTACATACATTTTTACTTTTGGGCATATGTGGAAGGAAAGAAAGGTTGAGCTACATCACATTCACAATTGTTTTTCAGAGACAAAAGCAGGGCATCATGGTAGTTGTAGTCATTGGAAAACACTATTGCCAATACCTGTGAAAGAGTAGCACATACCTATATAAGTTACTACAGTGAAATAAACACACATTAAGATATGTTCATACATAAGTTTGTAATGAATAGGTTAAGATACCATTTACAAGCGTTATACATTTATGTGCACATGGATGGAATTTGGAACCTGTTTGTTGAAGTACAACAACCTATATTGAGATAAAGCAAAGAACTAGACAAATGCAAGGGGCGATCCATGGAGAACAACACACAATCTGACAATTCACATTGTTCATTATTTAATTGGAAGAAACAACCATGGTGATACCAATTTGGATAACACAAGATATTTTTGAAATTGAAGTTTAAATACATATGTTTTGATAAGTGTCTAGAAACATTCCAATCAGCTACGTTAAGAGCAAGGACTCAATTTGTAATTAGTGTGACATATATACGTGTAACTTACCAGTCTCTATTCCACCAGGGATTCCTGTTAAGCCTTCAGGATGTAGGATCAGCAAGAGCTTCTCCTACTAGTGAACTAGTTGTAATGGAGGGCTGGGAGAACCACAACCAGTCGGTGGGTTCCAACGAGTGAAACAGAGTACACCCCATCAAAGCAGACATTGGTTGACCAGCCATGAATCTAAATACAGCGGTCGGGAACACCATCAGCTTGAAAGAGTACTTAGGACCGCTGTCAAGGAGGATTGGTTATAATACTGCCAAGCCCTAAATCAGGCCTTAAGTCCCATTTTGCAAGAAATCTCCAAGGCTCCACAACTCCAGCGGGACAACCTGCTTCAGGAATCTGCCAATCAGGTTTAAGGCAGTTTCTACAATTCGAGTGATAGCCAACTCAGGGAGGATTGTTCTTCTCAGAAAGTGACAAAGTACCTATCTGCACTGGGATTTAGATGAAATGTCAACACTTTTCTTCAAGAATGTAATAAGGTTCCTTTATTAATTGTAATTTTGAAACTTTTTTGATGTCAATATTTTACAATGGGACCAATCAAACTATTTAATAAGGGCTTTATTGTGGTTGACCACAATTCAGACCAAGTCCCGGTATACTACTCCCATAGACTACTAGTGCTGATTACGGCTTTTTGACTCTATTTCTTTAAAGCTTTAAAAGTGTATGTATCTCTGGTTCAATTTTATCTTATTTTTATGCTAGCTTGTTTAATAAAGCTTACATTATCTTTCTAATTCAGTTGATTTTGTGTATTTCCTGGTGTTTCAAATTTATGCCTGTTTTAATACTTCATAAATACTTCATACATCCACTTAAGTTAAGCCTGTCCGCTCTGTGCCATAGCTACCAGAGGGTTGAGCTGAGGATAATTTAAAGAGTTTGAGGGTTCACACTGACAAGAATTCTTATGATTCCATGAGGTGGGCCCCTTGAGATAATAATCTATTTTTTTACACTGGGTTTAGAAGGATGTATTTGAGTTTTTTCTTGTTATATTATATTGAGTTGTACTGCTTCTACACTAATCTAGGCTACCCTGGTAAATCAGCATATTTTTAGACCGAACATGGACTGTTTTCTTTTCTATTGCAAATTTCAAAAGGTCTTTTAAGTCACTACAATTCAAAAGATCAGCTAAAAAAAGTAGTGCTGAGGCATCTTGTGGAGGCTTATTGGTCAGTGCTCCATGTACCATATCAATTACAAATCTTGGAGAGACTTTCCTCAGTGACTATCCTTTGGCACCAAGGTTCTAACAAACTTTCTGGTTAGTTTAGTTATACTCCTTTTGCACAGCCTATGCATCTTAACTTGTTATGATGTGTTATTTCTCCTTCATCTCCCATACATGCTGTCAACTCATTTCATGATGCTGCTTCATCTCTTAGACTGTGTTCTCTAGCTCAAATAGTGGTGCCACAGCAGAGTCAGGTGTCAAAGACATCAGTGACATGGCACTTAGGGACTCATGGAGTCGCACAACTTCAGCGAGCTGACCTGTGGTGTTGGTCATGGTCATTGCACTCCTGCAGGAACCCTGGCTTAGGGTTGCAGGCAGCTACGCAGAGTCGTGCAGTGGTGCCGGTTCTGGAGTCATCCAGAGTCGGTGTTTCTGGATCTTCTTGTTTCTCACCAGAAATCACTTCCAAGGGCAATTCCAAAGGCCCAGGAACTGTATTGGCACCACTTGGCAAGTCAGGGTCCTCCAGGGGGTTGGAGTCTGCATTGTGTGAGGACAGGCGCAGCCCTTTCAGGTGTAAGTGTCAGCTCCTTCCTGCCCACTCCAGCCCAGGAGACTCATCAGGATATGCAGGACACTCCTCAGTCTAGAGAAAATTAGACACAGCCCAACTGTCAGACTGACCCAGACGTGGATTTGAGAGGCAGGCAGAAGCACAGAATGGTTCAGTAAGAAAAAGCCCACTTTCTAAAAGTGGCATTTTCAGACAATCTAAAAACCAACCCTACCAAAAGATGGATTTTTAAATTGTGAGGTCAGAGATCCCAAACTCCATATCTCTATCTGCTCCCTATGGGAAACTGCACTTAAAACATATTTATAGGCAATCCCCATGTTAACCTATGGGAGAGATAGACCTTGCAATAGTGAAAAATGAACTTAGCAATATTTCACTATCAGGACATGTAACATACACCAGTACATGACCTACCTTTAAAATACACTGCAACCTGCCAATGGGGATACCTAGGGCCTACCTCAGGGGTAACTTACGTGCAGAAAAAGGGAGGGTTTGGGCTTGGCAAGTGAGTGCACTTGCCATTTCGAATTGGCAGTGCAAAACTGCACACACACACAGACACTGCAGTGGCAGGTGTGAGGCATGCTTTACTCATGTGGGTGGCACAATCAATACTGCAGGCCCACTAGTGGCATTTGATTTGCAGGCCCTGAACAACCACAGTTCACTTTACTAGAGACTTACCAGTAAATCAAATGTACCAATCATGGAAAACCAATTACCAATATCCTTTAGACAGGGAGCACTTGCACTTTTGCACTGGTTGGCAGTGGTGAAGTGTATCAAAACCATCAAAAACGAATTACAGCACAGCGTCCAAAAACATGTACAGGGAAACCATGTCAATAGCTGCCAGGTCTAACAGAGTCAAATCAGGAGACTTCTTTTTTCTACAACAGCATCCAAAATGTATTCCAACAAAGATTCTCGTGCAATTAAGGTTATGTGTTTAAGAATTCTTCAGCCTGAGAGGAGGTATTTTCAAGGACTGGTATAAAAGGGGGTAGGTCTAACAAGGGTAGTGAGCTCTTAGACTAATCTATTTTTTCCCTAGGTAGACTCCCATCACCTATTACCATATATTACGTGTACATTAAGGCCCCAAGTCATAAATCTTTCTGACTTTCTTTTTCATTTGCGATGGCAGTTATCTTACCTGTGACATAACAAAGGATTCTCAAGATAACTACAGACAGGCTTTGGAAATGAAAACACCATTATATACCTAATTCCAACAAACATTTAGAAATACATTTAAAGTAATTATCAGAGTACGTTACATTTCTTTTCCAAGTCCTGCAAGCTTGTACAGGTCTCCAAACGTCTGAGCATTCCACTCTGCAGGCAGTCACATAAAACATGAGGGCAGAAACTTCCTCTGGTTGTGGCTGTGCATCTTTGTTTTATAATTCACATTTCCATCCTAAAACTGGATTTTTCATATTCCTATTGATTATAAAACAACCCTTTATATTTTAAAAGCTACTGTCTTTCAACTTTCATCAGTTTAGCTGTGGTTAAATATCTGCAAGCTTTACTCCAAAATCAATATTGTTTTCAAAGGATAATATATAGTAGGAATATATTTGAGCTGATTCTCTCTTAAGAGTCCAAAGAACCCACAGCCCTGTGACAGAGAACATTCACAGACAGGGAAACTGGAGAAAAATGAGGGGAGGGGTTAGACACCAGAGACACTGGTTCAGATTGGCACTAACAGCAGCTTAGGACCGTCTGAGTACACTAATCGAATATCTTCAAGAGAGCGCAAGAAACAAAGAAACTGTATAACACATTATAAATCTTTAAACACTGAATGCATCACTCCAATGTCATTCGGACCTTACGTCACATTTAATGAGGACATAAGGTGAGTGTTAGACTTTTCATCCTTGGCTTGGTCTCCCTTAACTTTTTGCCTCTGTTCCCCAGGTTGTTGATGTGACTCTGATTTGTATGTGTATGTAATTGGCTTATTCATGAGTGATATAGTTTATTTACTAGTAATTCCCTAGTAAAGTGCACTGGAGGTGCCGGGGCCTGTAAATCAAATGCTACTAGTGGGTCTGCAGCACTGGTTGTGCCTCCCACATAAGTAGCTCTGTAATCTTGTCTCAGACATGCCATTGCAGTGTCTGTGTGTGCAGTTTTAACTGTAAATTCGACTTGGCAAGTGTACCCACTTGCCAGGCCAAAACCTTCACTTT
This sequence comes from Pleurodeles waltl, assembly GCF_031143425.1. NCBI lineage: Eukaryota > Metazoa > Chordata > Amphibia > Caudata > Salamandridae > Pleurodeles > Pleurodeles waltl. The sequence continues at coordinate 1,066,927,109 of NC_090437.1, forward strand.
TCACATATGTCAGACACCCCAAAGGTAGGCCATAGGTAGCCCCAAGGGCAGGGTGCAGTGTATGGTTAAGGTAGGACATTTAGGGCCTGATTCTGACCCTGGCGGCCGGTGACCACCAGGGTCACCGGCCACGGGAGCACCGCCGACAGACCGCAGGTGCTCCGAAGGGCATTCTGACCTCGGCGGTTCAGCCGCGGTCAGAAAGGGTAAACCGGCGGTCACCCGCCGGTTTACCGCTGCCCTTCTGAATCCTCCATGGCGGCGGAGCGCGCTCCGCCGCCATGGGGATTCAGACACCCCCTACCGACATCCTGTTCATGGCGGGAAACCCGCCATGAACAGGATGGCGGTAGGGGGTGCCGCGGGGCCCCTGGGGGCCCCTGCAGTGCCCATGCCAATGGCATGGGCACTGCAGGGGCCCCCGTAAGAGGGCCCCGCAAAGTATTTCAGTGTCTGCTATGCAGACACTGAAATACGCGACGGGTGCCATTGCACCCGTCGCACCTTCCCACTACGCCGGCTCAATTCTGAGCCGGCGTCCTCGTGGGAAGGTTGATTTGCCCTGGGCTGGCGGGCGGCCTTTTGGCGGCCGCCCGCCAGCCCAGGGCAAATCTCAGAATCACCGCAGCGGGTGTTCCAATAGGGTTACTTTGGCGGGCGGCCTCCGCCGCCCGCCAAAGTAAGAATGACCCCCTTAGTAATGTGTTTTATATGACCTGACAGTGAAATATTGCTAAATTCGTTTTTCACTGTTGCAAGGCCTGTCCCTCTCATAGGTTAACATGGGGGATACCTTTAAATCTGATTAAAGTGTAGATTCCCTTTGGGAGCGGATGGACATGTGGAGTTTCGGGTCTCTGAGCTCACAATTTAAAAATACATCTTTTAGTAAAGTTGATTTTAAGATTGTGTGTCTGAAAATACCACTTTTAGAAAGTGAGCATTGTGTTGCTTATACCATTTCTGTGACTCTGCCTGTTTGTGGATTCCCTGTTTGGGTCAGTCTGACAGTTGGGCTGGTTGCACCTCACACTAGACAGTGACACAAAGGGAGCTGGGGTGAATTATGCATTTCCTGATGAGCCTTCTGTGCTAGGAGGAAGGGGAGGAGTAGTCACTCACACCTGAAAGAGCTGTGCCTGCCCTCACACAATGCAGTGTCCAACCCCCTGGTGAGTGTCTGGGGCCTGGCCTGGGCAAGGCAGGATTTCAAATTCAAAAGAGACTTTTTCTTTGAAGCCTATTTCAAAGGAGAAATTGGGTATAAGAAGGGCACCCAAAACCACAGACTTTAGAAACACTTCTGGAAACAAGAAGAACCTCTGCCTGGAGAAGAGCTGAAGAGCTGAGCAAGAAGAGCTGCCCTGCCTCTGACTGTGCTTTGTGGAGCTATCCTGCAGTTGCTGCTTCTGCCAGAGTAAGAGGGCAAAGACTGGACTTTGTGTGCTTTCCATCTTGAGAAGAAATCTCCAAGGGCTTGATTTAGAGCTTGCCTCCTGTTGTTTAAAGTCTCAGGGATAGCAAAGACTTCTCACTGCCAGCACCTGGAGTCTCTGGAGAGACTCCTACTCTGCCCTGTGGTGTCCTTCCAGGTCCTGGGACCCTGACAGGAGAAGCTGGCAGCCTAAAGACAAGGAAATCCATGCACAGAGCGCTGTGCGGGGCAAAGATTGACGCAACTCCAATCTGCGGCTGAAGAAATGACTCGCCGCCGTCTCCGCAGCTGAGGAACGACTCTCGCAGGAAACGTGACCGAAGATTCGACGTACGGAGCAGGAAAAACGATGCGCAGCTTCGCCAATGGAGGCTGGGAGATCGCAACCCATGCTGCAGGGTTTTCGGATCATCGTGTGGCCGGATTTCCAACTCAAGTACTACTGGGCGTGGAAAAACAATGCAAGGCCTGCCCGGACCCAAGAGTGCTGACCAGATCGACACATCGCTCTCCTGCGAAGAGAAGAAACGACGCACCCGACCCTGCGAAAGGAGAAACAACGCAAAGTCCCGCTCATAAGTGGAATCAACGTATCGCAAGCCCTTTTTGACGTGCACTTGCCCGTGCAGGGTTATTTTTGACACACCCAAGGTACTTTTTCACGCTGACAGCGTTAGTGTGTGTTTGAAACTACTTAAAGACTCTTTTTGATTTTTAATTGATAACTTGACTTGTGTATTGTGGATTTTTGTCGTTTTGGTCTTGTTTTGTTTAGATAAATATTTCCTATTTTTCTAAACTGGTGTTATGTTATTTTGGAGTGTTTTCATCAAGTTACTGTGTGTGTTGGTAGAAATACTTTACACCTATCACTCTGAAGTTAAGCCTAGTGCTCTGCCAAGCTACCAAAGGGGTAAGCAGGGGTTAGCTGAGGGTGATTCTGTTTTACCCTGACTAGAGTGAGGGTCCTTGCTTGAACAGGGCGTAACCTGACTGTCAACCAAACACCCCATTTCTAACATTGGTGGCAGCAGTGGTATTTGTACTTGTATTTGTACTTGACATACAGTGATTAAGTGTACACTACTATTTTGAGTGCAGACCACTACGTGACCACATACTACTTGGTTTGTGATCCTTTGATTTTTTCTCTTTGGGACTGTTTTCGTTCTACTTGTTCCATTTTCTCACTGATTCCTGAATTTACTTTCTTTGAAACTTCATTTGGGAACTTGTTTTTCTGCCTTTGGAACTTTGCACTTGTTTTTGAATCTTCGTCATGTCCCAAGCTGGAGATGCATCAGTTGGAGCTGACTTTGACCTTGAGAAATTGGAGAGTTATACCAAGGCTCAGTTGAAGCAGTTCTGTAAAAGTTTTGAATGTTCCATTGAGAGCTCATCTAGGAAGGAGGAGCTGCAAAAGGCGCTGAGGGCCTGAGTGACAGTCAAGAGCACTGAAGGGCACACAGAGGATGAGGGAGATGAGGAGTTGGAGGAAGAGTGTTCTGTACACAATGGTGTTGTGGGTGGGCCTGTTATGTCCAGGAAGAAGGTCTCCAGGGCAGGTAGCAGTGTCTCATCTAAGGGTCTGACATCTGAGGAGTTACAGGACAGACAGGCAGAAAGGGAGTACCAATTGGAGCAGAGAAGGCTTGCCCTTGAGGAGAGGAAGTTAGCAATGGCTCATGAGCTTAGCTTGAGAGAGATGGATCATAGAAGCCACTCCAATAGAGATGGTGGCAGCAACCCTACAGTACAGCCTGAGAGGAGGGTGCACATTCCTAAAGACCTTATGAAAGATTACAAGAGGGAGGATGACATATACTTGTGGTTCAAGGGGTGTGAGTCTGCTTTCCACATGAATGTGGTCCCTGAAACTCATTGGGGGGCGGGTCTGTGGAAGCACTTTGAGGTAGAGGGGAGGGATCCACTGACAGCCTTAGGGGATGCTCAGAGTCTCACCTACTCTAGCATGAAGGATGCCTTGCCTACAAGGTATGGTCTTACCCCTGAGCACTACAAGGATAGGTTTAAGTCCTACAAGAAGAAGGAATCCCAAACATGGTTGGAATGTGTTGATTCTTATTGCAGGTCACTGGATGGTTGGGTGAAGGGCAGTAAGGTAACTACGTATGAGGGGCTTTACAATCTGATTGCTTGGGAGCACTTGTACAGTTTATGTTTTCCAGAGCTGCGCCAGCACCTGATTGACAGCAAGCTGACTGACCCCAGGAAGCTTGCGCAGGAAGCAAACCACTGGGAGAGCACCAGGGTCCAAAAGAGGTATGGGGGAGACCACGCCAAGGGTGGGCAGGGTCCCTCTCAGAAGAAAGGGGGGGTATGGGTGGACAGGGGGAGTTCTCTAATGGGCCCCAAACTGATTCCCAGGGTAAAGATTCCCAAACCCCCGGTGAAAAGAAGCCATGATTCTCTAAAGGGAAGCCAGTGGCAAGTGGTCTCCTACGTAAGTGTTATGCATGTGACCAGGTGGGTCATGTGAGGGGGAACCCCAAATGCCCCAAAAGTACACTGGCACCCACTGGTGCGCCATACCAGTGTTTGGCCAGTGTAGCACTTGGGGAGGAGTTGGTTTCAGGTGTGTGGGAACCAGCTGAGATGACCCTTGTCTCACTAGGGGACAGTGAGATGGTCCAGAGAACCTTAGTGCCTGAAAACACTAAGAAGTACAGGCAGTGGGTGACCATTTATGGACAGAGGGTGGAGGCTCTGAGAGACACAGGAGCCAGTGTGACTACAGTGAGGAGTCAGCTGCTGTCTGAAGAGCAGATTGATCCCCGGGTACTTCACCAAGTAGTTGCAGTGGACAACTCAGTGTGCCTGTGCAGCATGGCGCAGGTTCCCTTTGAATGGAGGGGGGGGGTCTCAGGTTCCTTGAAGGTAGCTGTGAGTCCAACCATGCCTGTTGATTATTTGCTAGGCACTGACATGGACGATTCCCCTTGGAAGGAGGTGGAACACAGGTCTCAATTGGAGATGTTGGGTCTGCCTGGGGGGGTATGTGTATCCACCCAGTCAATGGCAGCCCATCAGGGTAATCAAAAGCCCCTGGAGTCTGAAACAGTGGCCCAGGGGACCGCCAAGAAGAGGAAGGGCAGGGGGGTGCCAGAAACCAGTCCCAGAAGTTCCCACGCTCCAGGAGGAAGCAGAGCCTGAGGGTGACGCCCACAGCCTACAGGGGAACAAGAGGCTGAACTGGGGGAGGTCCCTCAGCTGTCACAGTGGCAGCAAGAAGGGGGGCCCACCAGGGAAGAATTCTGTGCAGCACAGAAGACATGCCCTACTTTGGAGGGTGTGCAGCAGCAGGCTGCCGACCCGGCGGCTGGCAAGGAGCCAGGATCACACCTGATCTATTGGGAGGATGACCTCCTGTATAGCGAGCCTAAGGTTCCTGAGCCTGGGTCAGCCCGTATGCTGGTGGTACCCCAGTGCTTCAGGGCCTTCCTACTGTAGTGAATCCTAGTTTGTTTTAATGGGATAACAGGAGTTAGCATAGCTTTTGCTTGCAGACTCATGCCCCCGTCACCTAATGACTTTTAACCTACTTAGCTTGCTCTGTCTTAGACCATTTATTTGATTAAATCTTTTAAAATGTCTGCCGTGTTTATAGTTGGCCTCTTTTGTTTAGAGTTATGTTATCAGTGTCACCTCGCCAAGGCGTCAACTCATACAACAAAGACAAACAAACTATATGGGCTCACATTAGAAATTACCGTCCCAAGCATGAGGCGTTATCAGTTGTTTTGGAACAACCTCCGTCAGGGGTCCAAGTAGATCTATATAAATATATCAGACTTTAGACAGATAATCAGAGGGATTCCGACCACATACCATCGCCGCTATTGATGCTGTCACCGTGATGCTGATCCGGACATCGTGTTCTGCCAAAGTCTGAGCTCGAGACTTCATTCAAGGTAACCAGGGTTGAGGGCTCCTTCTAGGGACATGGCATTGGCAGATTAGGTTTAACATACCCAGCTCTCCTTTAGGTAGAATGTTAGGTCCATTATGATAGGGTACACGGACATATGACACACTTCATGTCTTCCTATGCTATTACAAGATGGTGGGGTCTTCATAATCATGACCCTCATCTTTACAATTTATTCTCTTGTACTATTCATTATCCTTATCATTGCAGCCAATATGATTTACCACATTATGTTGAATACAACTATTGAAACATCACTGCATCTTTGTTATCGTCTGTGTTTGGTTGAGATATAATATATCTGTGAGAAAGGGGTAATCTCTGTTTAAACACGACATTCCCTGAGATGTCATACTTCTGAGTCCATGTGTAAAGGCTGCCACAAATCACCTTCGACTGTTAGGGTTGTTGGTGAGGTACTGCTAGTGAGCCAGAAGGTTTGGGGCTACAGTGGCAATTTGTTGTAGGGCAGGCATAGTCACCTACAAACATAAGTACTGTCATCCCCAAACCAGCAGTCTTGCCCAGGGCAAGAGTCCAATTTACGACATGGCGCCTCCAACAATGGGGTTTAAGCACTAAGGCCCTCATTACAACCCTGACGGTAGATGTTAAAGCAGCGGTAATACCGCCAACAGGCCTGCGAAAAGAAAATGGAATCACAACCATGGCGGAAACCGCCAACATGGATAGCCACTTTCACACTCTGACCGCCACTGCAGTAGAAACAAACACTGTACCGCCCACTGTATTTCAAGACGCCTATCCGCCACCTTTTCCAGGGCAGAACCAACGCGATCAAAAGCACGGTGGAAACTGTACACAGAAGGGAAAACACTCACCTCTAGACACCCAACGGGGAACCAGAACGCCATGGAGCCCGAACTACAGGTGTTACAAATGTTGGTGTATCTTCTCATCTACCAGGAGTATGAACAGCAGCGACGACGACAACAGTGATTACTGCACCTACAACACAGGGGAGTGGGGGAAAGAGAGTGACACACACACGTAACACGCAATACCCCTACCCCCACCCTCACCCACAAAAATATACACACAAATACATGCAGCAACATCACATATCCACCCCCCACCCCCTGGAAGAACACAAGGACAAAAGGAAATGATTGTAACAAGTGTAATCATGAAAACTCAGATAGTCAAAATTCAAAATTCAGTATATACTAATATGTACACCAACTACACAAGTCCGGATAGTGTACCAATCATTGTCCGTGCACCACTGGGCCCAAAATGCATGGGCAAAGCCCACACTAGATACCTGACTAGAAACGGAGAGAACACTGCTGGGGCATCAGACCGAAAATATACAGGCACCTCAGGGGGAGGGGGCACCATGCCCATTGCTGTATCCTGGGGTGTGCAAAGCCACAGTCTCACAAGTCTCTCCAGTTGTGCCTCCCACATAAGTAGCTCTGTAATCTTGTCTCAGACATGCCATTGCAGTGTCTGTGTGTGCAGTTTTAACTGTAAATTCGACTTGGCAAGTGTACCCACTTGCCAGGCCAAAACCTTCACTTTTCACATATGTCAGACACCCCAAAGGTAGGCCATAGGTAGCCCCAAGGGCAGGGTGCAGTGTATGGTTAAGGTAGGACATTTAAGGCCTGATTCTGACCCTGGCGGCCGGTGACCACCAGGGTCACCGGCCACGGGAGCACCGCCGACAGACTGGAGGTGCTCCGAAGGGCATTCTGACCTCGGCGGTTCAGCCGCGGTCAGAAAGGGTAAACCGGCGGTCACCCGCCGGTTTACCGCTGCCCTTCTGAATCCTCCATGGCGGCGGAGCGCGCATCGCCGCCATGGGGATTCAGACACCCCCTACCGACATCCTGTTCATGGCGGGAAACCCGCCATGAACAGGATGGCGGTAGGGGGTGCCGCGGGGGCCCTGGGGGCCCCTGCAGTGCCAATGCCAATGGCATGGGCACTGCAGGGGCCCCCGTAAGAGGGCCCCGCAAAGTATTTCAGTGTCTGCTATGCAGACACTGAAATACGCGACGGGTGCCACTGCACCCGTCACACCTTCCCACTACGCCGGCTCAATTCTGAGCCGGCGTCCTCGTGGGAAGGTTGATTTGCCCTGGGCTGGCGGGCGGCCTTTTGGCGGCCGCCCGCCAGCCCAGGGCAAATCTCAGAATCACCGCAGCGGTCTTTTGACCGCGGTGCGGTGTTCTGATAGGGTTACTTTGGCGGGCGGCCTCCGCCGCCCGCCAAAGTAAGAATGACCCCCTTAGTAATGTGTTTTATATGTCCTGACTGTGAAATATTGCTAAATTCGTTTTTCACTGTTGCAAGGCCTGTCCCTCTCATAGGTTAACATGGGGGATACCTTTAAATCTGATTAAAGTGTAGATTCCCTTTGGGAGCGGATGGACATGTGGAGTTTCGGGTCTCTGAGCTCACAATTTAAAAATACATCTTTTAGTAAAGTTGATTTTAAGATTGTGTGTCTGAAAATACCACTTTTAGAAAGTGAGCATGTTGTTGCTTATACCATTTCTGTGACTCTGCCTGTTTGTGGATTCCCTGTTTGGGTCAGTCTGACAGTTGGGCTGGTTCCACCTCACACTAGACAGTGACACAAAGGGAGCTGGGGTGAATTATGCATTTCCTGATGAGCCATCTGTGCTAGGAGGAAGGGGAGGAGTAGTCACTCACACCTTAAAGAGCTGTCCCTGCCCTCACACAATGCAGTGTCCAACCCCCTGGTGAGTGTCTGGGGCCTGGCCTGGGCAAGGCAGGATTTCAAATTCAAAAGAGACTTTTTCTTTGAAGCCTATTTCAAAGGAGAAATTGGGTATAAGAAGGGCACCCAAAACCACAGACTTTAGAAACACTTCTGGAAACAAGAAGAACCTCTGCCTGGAGAAGAGCTGAAGAGCTGAGCAAGAAGAGCTGCCCTGCCTCTGACTGTGCTTTGTGGAGCTATCCTGCAGTTGCTGCTTCTGCCAGAGTAAGAGGGCAAAGACTGGACTTTGTGTGCTTTCCATCTTGAGAAGAAATCTCCAAGAGCTTGATTTAGAGCTTGCCTCCTGTTGTTTAAAGTCTCAGGGATAGCAAAGACTTCTCACTGCCAGCACCTGGAGTCTCTGGAGAGACTCCTACTCTGCCCTGTGGTGTCCTTCCAGGTCCTGGGACCCTGACAGGAGAAGCTGGCAGCCTAAAGACAAGGAAATCCATGCACAGAGCGCTGTGCGGGGCAAAGATTGACGCAACTCCAATCTGCGGCTGAAGAAATGACTCGCCGCCGTCTCCGCAGCTGAGGAACGACTCTCGCAGGAAACGTGACCGAAGATTCGACGTACGGAGCAGGAAAAACGATGCGCAGCTTCGCCGATGGAGGCTGGGAGATCGCAACCCATGCTGCAGGGTTTTCGGATCATCGTGTGGCCGGATTTCCAACTCAAGTACTACTGGGCGTGGAAAAACAATGCAAGGCCTGCCCGGACCCAAGAGTGCTGACCAGATCGACACATCGCTCTCCTGCGAAGAGAAGAAACGACGCGCCCGACCCTGCGAAAGGAGAAACAACGCAAAGTCCCGCTCATAAGTGGAATCAACGTATCGCAAGCCCTTTTTGACGTGCACTTGCCCGTGCAGGGTTATTTTTGACACACCCAAGGTACTTTTTCACGCTGACAGCGTTAGTGTGTGTTTGAAACTACTTAAAGACTCTTTTTGATTTTTAATTGATAACTTGACTTGTGTATTGTGGATTTTTGTCGTTTTGGTCTTGTTTTGTTTAGATAAATATTTCCTATTTTTCTAAACTGGTGTTATGTTATTTTGGAGTGTTTTCATCAAGTTACTGTGTGTGTTGGTAGAAATACTTTACACCTATCACTCTGAAGTTAAGCCTAGTGCTCTGCCAAGCTACCAAAGGGGTAAGCAGGGGTTAGCTGAGGGTGATTCTGTTTTACCCTGACTAGAGTGAGGGTCCTTGCTTGAACAGGGCGTAACCTGACTGTCAACCAAACACCCCATTTCTAACATTGGTGGCAGCAGTGGTATTTGTACCTGTATTTGTACTTGACATACAGTGATTAAGTGTACACTACTATTTTGAGTGCAGACCACTACGTGACCACATACTACTTGGTTTGTGATCCTTTGATTTTTTCTCTTTGGGACTGTTTTCGTTCTACTTGTTCCATTTTCTCACTGATTCCTGAATTTACTTTCTTTGAAACTTCATTTGGGAACTTGTTTTTCTGCCTTTGGAACTTTGCACTTGTTTTTGAATCTTCGTCATGTCCCAAGCTGGAGATGCATCAGTTGGAGCTGACTTTGACCTTGAGAAATTGGAGAGTTATACCAAGGCTCAGTTGAAGCAGTTCTGTAAAAGTTTTGAATGTTCCATTGAGAGCTCATCTAGGAAGGAGGAGCTGCAAAAGGCGCTGAAGGCCTGAGTGACAGTCAAGAGCACTGAAGGGCACACAGAGGATGAGGGAGATGAGGAGTTGGAGGAAGAGTGTTCTGTACAGAATGGTGTTGTGGGTGGGCCTGTTATGTCCAGGAAGAAGGTCTCCAGGGCAGGTAGCAGTGTCTCATCTAAGGGTCTGACATCTGAGGAGTTACAGGACAGACAGGCAGAAAGGGAGTACCAATTGGAGCAGAGAAGGCTTGCCCTTGAGGAGAGGAAGTTAGCAATGGCTCATGAGCTTAGCTTGAGAGAGATGGATCATAGAAGCCACTCCAATAGAGATGGTGGCAGCAACCCTACAGTACAGCCTGAGAGGAGGGTGCACATTCCTAAAGACCTTATGAAAGATTACAAGAGGGAGGATGACATATACTTGTGGTTCAAGGGGTGTGAGTCTGCTTTCCACATGAATGTGGTCCCTGAAACTCATTGGGGGGCGGGTCTGTGGAAGCACTTTGAGGTAGAGGGGAGGGATCCACTGACAGCCTTAGGGGATGCTCAGAGTCTCACCTACTCTAGCATGAAGGATGCCTTGCCTACAAGGTATGGTCTTACCCCTGAGCACTACAAGGATAGGTTTAAGTCCTACAAGAAGAAGGAATCCCAAACATGCTTGGAATGTGTTGATTCTTATTGCAGGTCACTGGATGGTTGGGTGAAGGGCAGTAAGGTAACTACGTATGAGGGGCTTTACAATCTGATTGCTTGGGAGCACTTGTACAGTTTATGTTTTCCAGAGCTGCGCCAGCACCTGATTGACAGCAAGCTGACTGACCCCAGGAAGCTTGCGCAGGAAGCAAACCACTGGGAGAGCACCAGGGTCCAAAAGAGGTATGGGGGAGACCACGCCAAGGGTGGGCAGGGTCCCTCTCAGAAGAAAGGGGGGGTATGGGTGGACAGGGGGAGTTCTCTAATGGGCCCCAAACTGATTCCCAGGGTAAAGATTCCCAAACCCCCGGTGAAAAGAAGCCATGATTCTCTAAAGGGAAGCCAGTGGCAAGTGGTCTCCTACGTAAGTGTTATGCATGTGACCAGGTGGGTCATGTGAGGAGGAACCCCAAATGCCCCAAAAGTACACTGGCACCCACTGGTGCGCCATACCAGTGTTTGGCCAGTGTAGCACTTGGGGAGGAGTTGGTTTCAGGTGTGTGGGAACCAGCTGAGATGACCCTTGTCTCACTAGGGGACAGTGAGATGGTCCAGAGAACCTTAGTGCCTGAAAACACTAAGAAGTACAGGCAGTGGGTGACCATTTATGGACAGAGGGTGGAGGCTCTGAGAGACACAGGAGCCAGTGTGACTACAGTGAGGAGTCAGCTGCTGTCTGAAGAGCAGATTGATCCCCGGGTACTTCACCAAGTAGTTGCAGTGGACAACTCAGTGTGCCTGTGCAGAATGGCGCAGGTTCCCTTTGAATGGAGGGGGGGGGTCTCAGGTTCCTTGAAGGTAGCTGTGAGTCCAACCATGCCTGTTGATTATTTGCTAGGCACTGACATGGACGATTCCCCTTGGAAGGAGGTGGAACACAGGTCTCAATTGGAGATGTTGGGTCTGCCTGGGGGGGTATGTGTATCCACCCAGTCAATGGCAGCCCATCAGGGTAATCAAAAGCCCCTGGAGTCTGAAACAGTGGCCCAGGGGACCGCCAAGAAGAGGAAGGGCAGGGGGGTGCCAGAAACCAGTCCCAGAAGTTCCCACGCTCCAGGAGGAAGCAGAGCCTGAGGGTGACGCCCACAGCCTACAGGGGAACACGAGGCTGAACTGGGGGAGGTCCCTCAGCTGTCACAGTGGCAGCAAGAAGGGGGGCCCACCAGGGAAGAATTCTGTGCAGCACAGAAGACATGCCCTACTTTGGAGGGTGTGCAGCAGCAGGCTGCCGACCCGGCGGCTGGCAAGGAGCCAGGATCACACCTGATCTATTGGGAGGATGACCTCCTGTATAGCGAGCCTAAGGTTCCTGAGCCTGGGTCAGCCCGTATGCTGGTGGTACCCCAGTGCTTCAGGGCCTTCCTACTGTAGTGAATCCTAGTTTGTTTTAATGGGATAACAGGAGCTAGCTTAGCTTTTGCTTGCAGACTCATGCCCCCGTCACCTAATGACTTTTAACCTACTTAGCTTGCTCTGTCTTAGACCATTTATTTGATTAAATCTTTTAAAATGTCTGCCGTGTTTATAGTTGGCCTCTTTTGTTTAGAGTTATGTTATCAGTGTCACCTCGCCAAGGCGTCAACTCATACAACAAAGACAAACAAACTATATGGGCTCACATTAGAAATTACCGTCCCAAGCATGAGGCGTTATCAGTTGTTTTGGAACAACCTCCGTCAGGGGTCCAAGTAGATCTATATAAATATATCAGACTTTAGACAGATAATCAGAGGGATTCCGACCACATACCATCTCCGCTATTGATGCTGTCACCGTGATGCTGATCCGGACATCGTGTTCTGCCGAAGTCTGAGCTCGAGACTTCATTCAAGGTAACCAGGGTTGAGGGCTCCTTCCAGGGACATGGCATTGGCAGATTAGGTTTAACATACCCAGCTCTCCTTTAGGTAGAATGTTAGGTCCATTATGATAGGGTACACGGACATATGACACACTTCATGTCTTCCTATGCTATTACAAGATGGTGGGGTCTTCATAATCATGACCCTCATCTTTACAATTTATTCTCTTGTACTATTCATTATCCTTATCATTGCAGCCAATATGATTTACCACATTATGTTGAATACAACTATTGAAACATCACTGCATCTTTGTTATCGTCTGTGTTTGGTTGAGATATAATATATCTGTGAGAAAGGGGTAATCTCTGTTTAAACACGACATTCCCTGAGATGTCATACTTCTGAGTCCATGTGTAAAGGCTGCCACAAATCACCTTCGACTGTTAGGGTTGTTGGTGAGGTACTGCTAGTGAGCCAGAAGGGTTGGGGCTACAGTGGCAATTTGTTGTAGGGCAGGCATAGTCACCTACAAACATAAGTACTGTCATCCCCAAACCAGCAGTCTTGCCCAGGGCAAGAGTCCAATTTACGACATGGCGCCTCCAACAATGGGGTTTAAGCACTAAGGCCCTCATTACAACCCTGACGGTAGATGTTAAAGCAGCGGTAATACCGCCAACAGGCCTGCGAAAAGAAAATGGAATCACAACCATGGCGGAAACCGCCAACATGGACAGCCACTTTCACACTCTGACCGCCACTGCAGTAGAAACAAACACTGTACCGCCCACTGTATTTCAAGACGCCTATCCGCCACCTTTTCCAGGGCAGAACCAACGCGATCAAAAGCACGGTGGAAACTGTACACAGAAGGGAAAACACTCACCTCTAGACACCCAACGGGGAACCAGAACGCCATGGAGCCCGAACTACAGGTGTTACAAATGTTGGTGTATCTTCTCATCTACCAGGAGTATGAACAGCAGCGACGACGACAACAGTGATTACTGCACCTACAACACAGGGGAGTGGGGGAAAGAGAGTGACACACACACGTAACACGCAATACCCCTACCCCCACCCTCACCCACAAAAATATACACACAAATACATGCAGCAACATCACATATCCACCCCCCACCCCCTGGAAGAACACAAGGACAAAAGGAAATGATTGTAACAAGTGTAATCATGAAAACTCAGATAGTCAAAATTCAAAATTCAGTATATACTAATATGTACACCAACTACACAAGTCCGGATAGTGTACCAATCATTGTCCGTGGACCACTGGGCCCAAAATGCATGGGCAAAGCCCACACTAGATACCTGACTAGAAACGGAGAGAACACTGCTGGGGCATCAGACCGAAAATATACAGGCACCTCAGGGGGAGGGGGCACCATGCCCATTGCTGTATCCTGGGGTGTGCAAAGCCACAGTCTCACAAGTCTCTCCAGTGGGTTGTTTGCCCACTGCTTTATCATGGGAGTGCAAAGCCACAGTCTCACAAGTCTATCCAGTGGGTGGTTTGCCCACTGCTTTATCCTGGAGAGTGCAAAGCCACAGTATCTCAAGTCTCTCAAGTGGGTGGTTTGCCCACTGCTTTATCCTGGGGAGTGCAAAGCCACAGTCTTTCAAGTGGATAACAGTCTCCACTGGTTCTGGAGGGGGTCTGGTGCCCAGAGTGCTTCATCCTGCCAAGGATTGAGGTAGTGGATGTATCTCTCCACTGGTTCTGGAGGGGGCATTGTGCCCAGAGTGCTTTATCCTGCCAAGGACTGAGGTAGTGGATGCTTTTCTCCACTGGTTCTGGAGGGGGCCTGGTGCCCAGAGTGCTTCATTGTGCCAAGGACTGAGGTAGTGGATGTCATTCTCCACTGGTTCTGGAGAGGGCCTGGTTCCCAAAGTGCTTCATCCTGCCAAGGACTGAGGTAATGGATGTATCTCTCCACTGGTCTGCAGGGGGCATTGTGCCCAGAGTGCTTCTTCCTGCCGAGGACTGAGGTAATGGATGTATCTCTCCACTGGTTCTGGAGAGGGCATTGTGCCCAGAGTGCTTCATCCTGCCAAGGACTGAGGTAGTGGATGTATCTCTACACTGGTTCTGGACTGGGCCTGGTGCCCAGATTGCTCCACGTGCAGTGTGGCCGGTACAATTCCCTCACCTGGGTGTGTGTGCCACGAGATTGGCGAGGTACAGGTAGCATGATATGTCATGGAGGCAGAGACATACCCCACACTGCTGCGGCTTCGCCTTCCACCTGCAGGTGCAAAGAGTGATGGAAGTCATGCCTCATGAAAGCTGCCCAGGGTCCAGGAACTCTCCTCCAGCCTTGGACGACTGACCACTGGGGATGATAGACATGTCAGCGGCGGTGGCACTGTCCGAGTACTTCGCGGAGCCGGTGGCGGTGCTTGCCGCAGTGCTTGCGGCAGTGTCTGTGGCGGTGGTGCTTGCGGCGGTGTCTGTGGCGGCATTGCTGGCGGTGGTGCATGGGTCAGCACCTGCTGATGGACACTGCAGGACGTCTCCTGCAGCCTCAGATGGCTGCCCACTAGGGAAGAGGCTGGGGACTGTCGCTGAGGCTGTAGACGTGCCAGTGGCGGTGCAGGTGGTGGTTGTGGTGGCGGGGCAGCTAGCGGTGTTCGCCGCCGTACAGGTTGGTGTGGTCGTGGACAGAAGTTGTGACACTGGTCCCTCAGTCAGTGCCACCATGCCCTCTCCTGACCTGCTATTCTGCTTTTGGCCCTTCCCCACCTTTGATGGTGCAGTAGTTGTCTTGCCACTATCCCCTTTTATTTTTGCTGAGCCCTTGGTGGCTGGTAGTGTCGGCTTCTCCCTCCGGGATGTGGGCACCTTTTTCACTTTGGCAGGTGGCGGAATGTCCTTGCCCTCACTACATGGCACACTGGCTGTCCTGATGGGTGGCGCACTCGATGTCACCGCAGTTGCTGGCACCACTGTGCCTGGAGATTTGGTGGCTGAGGTGCTGGGCTGGGACCTGGAAAGCCTGGCCCTAGGGGAAGCTCGGGGGGAGGGAGGTGAAGGCAAGAGGTCAAAGTTATTCAGTAAAAGTTTTTTAGACACACTGGGACGGGAAGATGGAGGGGGTTTGGGAGTGGAGTAAAAGGTAGTGGTTGTAGGAGGTGTACGTCTGCTGAATTTGGGTGAAGGTGCATGGGCCGGAGGCTGTTGTGAGGTGGATGGCTGTTGGGTGGGTGTGTGCCTGCGTTTGTGTAGATTGGGAGGAGGGCTCACATACACACTGGGAGAGGACACAGGGGATGTGTGAATGGTAGTGGGGGTGGTGATTGCACATGAGCGGTGTGTGGTGATGGGCGTTCTGGTGATAGAGGTAGTGGCTGAGGATGTAGTGCATGCAGGTGTGAGTGGAGACGAGACAGGGAGGGAGGAGGAGGACGTGGAGGGGGGACACAGTGGAAACAGTGGATGTTGGTGTGTCTGCATGGGGATGGTGCTTGTGTGAGTGCCTGTGGGATGTGTGGTGCTTATGTTTGCCTGAGCCACTCTTGTGTGTTTTGATGTGTGTGCATGCTGGTCTGATGGTGTGCTTGGGATAGGCTGAGGTACAGGGGATTGGGTCTGGGTGGAGGAAGTTGGAGGGGGAAGCTGCACACAGGGACAATGGCTGCCATCAGTGCTGAGGCCAGAGCCTGAAATAATGTCTGTTGGGCCGCCTAACCAAAACGAATGCCCTCCAGGTATGCATTTGTTTGTTGCAAATGCCCTCTCAACACCCTGGATGACATTCAAAATGGTAGATTGCCCAACAGTGAGGGATCTCAGGAGGTCAATAGCCTCCTCACTGAGGGCAGCAGTGCTGACTGGGGCAGGGCCTGAGGTGCCTGGGGCGAAGGAGAAGCCCACCACCCTGGGTGAGTGGGCACGGGGCACATGCTGAAGGGCTGCTAGGAGGGTGGTGCTGGTAGGGGGGTGGCAGCTGTACCTGTTGATGCGGTGGGCACAGAGGTGCCCGCCACTGCAAGGGAGTTCCCATCAAGTGGGTTGCAGCTCCCTCCTGCTCCGGTGCCAATGCTCCTCCACCTGATGATGCTAATGCACACAAGAACAGGGAGACCACAAAAAGAGGGGCAGAGACGGAAGAAAAACATGTTCAGTGCATGCAACACCACTACCGTTGGCGGACACAACACACAAGGTGCAGCCCTCTGCACTATGCCATGCACTAACAGTTCCTAGAAATTTCACCTGACCATGGGGTACGAGGCCTAAGCCCAATTGCTGCACACCTGGAAGTCACAGGAGCCTGACTAGGTGTAGATGGCTCATACCACTAGGGGGGTTGGGGTGCCACATAGCCTGCCTCACAAGGGACCTTGCCTACCAAGTTCGCCCTGGCCTAGGGGAACACACTGCCCACCTCCCCCACTCAGACACCTCGTTATGCACGCAGAGTCAGCTGAATCAGAGTGTACTCACCCCCTTGAGGCTGCTGTGATGCCCTCAAGTGCCCATCCAACTCCAGATACACCACCGCCAGGATCCGGGACATCAGGGGGGACATTGTGTGACGGGCACCCCTTCCACGTTGGGAGGCTATCCCCAGCTGGGCCTCCGCTGTCTTTTTGCTCCAGCGGCACAGGTCCTCCCATCTTTTACAGCAGTGGGTGCTCCGTCTGTGGTAGACCCCGATGGTCCGGACGTCCTTGGCGATGGCACGCCAAATACCCTTCTTCTGGTGGGCGATGACCTAGAGGAATGGTACAGGGGGAAAGGAAATTACTCACCTGTCCGGACCGTCATAGCCATTGCCCATCAGTTCCCACCCATGCCCTGACGCACATACACTCACTATCGGCACATGCAGGCCTCAGCCCCCCCATGTATCTTCCATCCACACCACTCAAAGCAGGCATTGCCCATGCAGCATGCTCACAGTGTACTCACCTGGGGGAGGACCCCATCCACTAGTTTCTCCAACTCCTCCAAAGTGAATGCAGGGTCCCTTTCCCCAGACACTGTAGCCATCGTCGCTTCCAGACACAGGTGACAGCAGCAATTGCAGTGTAGGTCCTCTTCTGCTGAAGGTCAGGTATGAAGTGAGTGAACAAACATTAAATGGTGTCACGTCCGCGGCGGTGCGTACCGTCACCACCGGCGTACATCGTCATTGGCTCCTGGGACCCATAAGGCTCAATGTTAACCAATGCAGAATTGCGCTGCGGTCTTTGACCGCCCACCGCTACGGTGTACATCGCCTGAGCAGTTACCCCATATCCCCTTGTCCCACCTTACAGGTCAGGCAGCCGCCATTTCAGCGGGCCACATTGGATAGATAAAAACTGCGTCACACCTATCTAGGCCGGGAATACAGACAGATACCGGCACATAGCGGATTAATAACGTTTCTGCAAATAACACAATGTGATACCTCAGTGTTGGATGACTCTCTGCTCGCTGTTCTCCTCCATAGGCATGTTTGCTGGGGCAGGTGATGAGATGGCGGCATCCTCCGGTGTACAGACCCCTGGTGGAACTGTCGACAATGGAAGAGAGAAACATCATAATCACATACAGACTTGATCGTGCAACAATCCTGGAACTGTGTGCCCAGTTGGAGCCCACAGGGATACCCCCTCTAATGCAGGTCATGTCTGTACTCCATTTCCTCGCCAGTGGGTCTTTTCAAACAACAGTGGCCATGGCATCAGGGATGTCCCAGCCAATGTTCTCTAACGTGTTGTCCAGAGTGTTGTCTGCCCTGCTGAAACACATGCGCAGCTACATCGTTTTCCTTCAGGTGGAGGATTTGCCCACAGTGAAAGGTGATTTCTATGCCCTGGGACATATCCCCAACATCATTGGTGCCACTGATGGTACACATGTGGAATTTGTCCCCCACCCACAGGAATAAACAGGTGTACAGGAACCGGAAGAGCTACCATTCGATGAATGTGCAGATGGTGTGTTTGGCAGACCAGTACATCTCCCATGTCAATGCCAAGTATCCTGGCTCTGTGCATGACGCTTACATTTTGAGAAATTGCAGCATCCCTCATGTGATGGGGCAACTCCTGAGGCACCGTGTGTGGCTAATAGGGGAGGCCAAGGTCCCAATACAGGTGACATAGCAGTCTGGGTATGGGGTTATCCACAAGGGTTAGTGTGTGTCTAACAGTTGTCCCTCGACATTTGCAGGTGTCTCTGGTTACCCCAACCTGTCATGGCTACTGACCCCAGTGAGGAATCCCAGGGCAAGGGCAGAGCGCTACAATGAGGCACATGGGCGAACTAGTAGGATAATCGAGCGCACCTTCGGCCTCCTGAAGGCCAGATTCCTGTGCCTCCATCTGACAGGTGGTTCCCTATACTACTCACCGAAGAAGTTGTGCCAGATAATCGTGGCCTGCTGTATGGTGTACAACCTGGTTTTGTGATGCCAGGTGCCTTTTCTGCAGGAGGATGGGCCAGATGGTGGTCTTGCGGCAGCTGTGGAGCCTGTAGACAGTGAAGAAGAGGAGGCAGAAGAAGAGGGTATTGACAACCGAAACAACATCATCATGCAATACTTCCAGTGAGACACAGGTAAGAAGATGCAACTGCTTCCCACATCTCATACTATTGTTGGAGCTAGCATAAGTCTGTCATTTTCACTCAGTGTATGGACACTGACTTGACACTTTGACTTTCCATTTCACAGATCTGGGTCCCACTTTGTGCCCTCTGCTATGTTTACTCCTGGCCTACAGCTGTGTTACATTGGTATGTGAACAAGTAAATGTACATTACTATGTTCCATAGATATTGCAATTACACATTTGTGAATGCACAGACTGACTCCAGATTGTTTTGTGATTGAAGTGTATTTATTCCTGTTCAAATAAGTGGAGGGGGTTGAAAATGGGCTGGGGTGATGGTGGAGGTATGTCCATGGCAGAGTCCAGTCTACTTGTTTCACAGGTGCATTGTCCAAAGGGGCATAGGAAGTGGTGCAATGGCAGTTTAATGATGGACAGGGTGACATTGTGTGACAGAAGGGTGACATTCAGGAGGTTCTTATTTCCTGGCGGGGTCTTGGCAATGTTCACTGTCTTGTTCATGGATCTCAGGGACCGTTTGTGGGGTGATTCTCCATCTGCAGGGGGTGGGGTGCTGGTGTCCTGTTGTTCCTGTGGCGGTGCCTCCTGTCCATTAGCGCCGGCGGAGGTGTGGGGCTGTTTATCAGCCAGGCTAGTGTCAGGGGCCCGTTGGTGTGCCACTGTGTCCCTCCTGGTGTTGAGAAGGTCTGCCAGCACCCATGCAATGGTGACCAGGGTGGTGATGATGGACTTCAAGTCCTCCCTGATCCCCAGGTAGTATTCCTCCTGCAGCTGCTGGGTCTCCTGAAACTTGGCCAGTACCGTGCCCAAGGTCTCCTGGGAATGGTGGTATGCTCCCATGATGTTGGAGAGTGCCTTGTGGAGAGTGGGTTCCCTGGGCCTGCCCTCCCCCTGTCGCACAGTAGTCCTTCCAGCTTCCCTGTTATCCTGTGCCTCTGTCCCCTGAACTGTGTGCCCACTGCCCCCAGGTCCCTGATCGTCCTGTGTTAGTGGGGTTGCCTGGGTTCCCTGTAGTGGTGGACTCACTGCTGATTGACGTGTCCTGGGGACAGAGGGATGGGCCCGCTGGGTGGGTGCTGCGCTGGTGTTTCCTGAGGGGGGATGCTCTGTGGTGGTTTGTGACTATGTCAGGGGAACCGACTGTCCCAAGGTCCCTGATGGGCCGGGCTGGTCATCTTGATCTAGGCGTGCAGAGCTGCTGTCATCACTGTGGGTCTCTTCTGTGGGGAGACTGGATATGTCTGTCACCTCCTGTCCGGTGACGTTGGGTATGGGTCCTGTTGGGGTGTAAATGCATAGTTATTGTGTCTGTGTGTGTTATCTTGTGCAATGGGTGAGTGATCCTCTACTCCTTTGCTTGCATTATTGGCTTGGTCCTTGTGTGATTGGTGATTTTGGAGTATGAGTGAGTCTCTGTACTGGACATGCTTTGGTGATGGGTGTCCATGCAGTTCTGTTACGTGCAGGGCTTGATTTTGGGATGTGTGGGTTGTGTTAGTGGGGTATCTGTGGGTTGTTGGGGTGATGGGTGTGAGGTATGTGATGGCATGCAGGTGGGGTGTTGGGGATTAAGTAGTAAAGATATGTCTTACCAGAGTCCAGTCCTCCTGCTACTCCTGCGAGGGCCTCAGTATGCAGTATTGCCAAGACTTGCTCCTCCCATGCTGTTAGTTGTTGGGAAGGAGGTGGGGGTCCACAACCAGTCCTCTGTACAGCAATCTGGTGTCTGGATACCATGGAACGTACCTTCCCTCATAGGTCGTTCCACCTCTTCCTGGGATGCTGTCCCACTACGTTGACCCTGTCGACAATTCTTCGCCATAGCCCCATCTTCCTAGCAAAGGATGTCTGCTGCACCTGTGACCCAAATAGCTGTGGCTCTACCCGGACAATTTCCTCCACCAATACCCTGAGCTCCTCCTCATAGAACCTGGGAAATTTTTGAGGTGCCATGATGTGGTGTGGGTGATGTGTGAGGTGGTGTCTGTTCTGATGTGTGAGGGGATGTGTTGGTGTTTGTTGTTTGAGGTGCGTGGATGTTGTGTAAGTGATGGTGTTGTGTGTCTGTGGATGCTGGTGTTGTTTTAGGTAGTCTCTCTTTCTGGCCTTCTTTCAAAATTTTAGAAGTAAGTGTTTGTGGGTGATGTGGGTGTGTGCTTTATATTGGATTGGGTGTGTGGTAGTGGTTTGTGTATGTTTATCAGGTATGTGTATTTCGAATTGTCCAATGTGGTTGTGTTTTGTAAATGTGTGTGTATTTTGAGTGTGGCAGTGTGTACCGCCAATGGAATACCGTGGTTGAAAGACCACTGCGTTGATTCGTGGGTCGTGATACTGTGGGTGTATTCCTGTTAGCGTGACGGTGTCGGTTTTGGTATCACCAGTTTATCACTGATCTTTGGTGTGGCGGACTTGTGTGGGTGTCTGTATTGTGGCAGATTCTGAACTGTGGGTTGTAATACCTGTTGCGGAATTCCTCGGCCGCAGGGGTATGTTGGCGGTCTTCTGCAAGGCGGAAAGTGGGATTTACTGTCAGGGTTGTAATGAGGGCCTAATTTACGGATACCCTGACTATCACTGTCTCACAAACGACAGGCACCCTAAGTACCATTATACGGCGAAGTCCGTGATCATTGGGAAAATCCTCCTCAGTTGAACAGGGAACCCCTATTTAAGCTGTAGGTTGTTCGAGCTCGTACTCATAAATTGACTTAATACTCCCCACTTGGTGTTCCATCTCTTTACCGATTTCTTCAATATGGCTAACGCCATAGACATTCCAGAAAATGGCATTAACTTTACATCTAGTAGCGCATACGAGGGTGTGGACGTCACTTTCATAGTAGAAGCTAACGAAGCTTATCAAACAGAAACATTCTATGCCTGGGTCACCTCTCCTGAATAAGACACCAGGGGCCAGATGTAGCAAAGGATTTGCGCGTCGCAAACGGCGAAAATCGCCGTTTGCGAGGCGCAAATGCCTCTTTGCTATGCAGAAATGCATTTTGCGAGTCGGAACCGACTCGCAAAATGCATTTCCGACTCGCAAATAGGAAGGGGTGTTCCCTTCCTATTTGCGAGTCTGAGTGGTATGCAATACCATTTGCGACCGCGTACGCGGTCGCAAATCGTATCGCAGTTACCATCCACTTCAAGTGGATGGTAACCCACTCGCAATGGGACCCCTTCCACTTTGTGAATGGACCCAAAAATATTTTTTCAGGGCAGGGAGTGGTCCCAGGGACCACTCCCTGCCCTGAAAAAAAAACCGAAACTAAAGGTTTTTTTTTTTTTTTAAGTGCAGCTCGTTTTCCTTTAAGGAAAACGGGCTACACTTAAAAAAAAAAAAACTGCTTTATTGAAAGCAGTCACGAACACGGAGGTCTGCTGACTACAGCAGGCCTCCATGTTTGCGAGTGCCTTGACTCGCTATGGGGCCGCAATTTGCAACCCACCTCATGAATATTCATGAGGTGGGTCATTGCGACCCCATAGCGAGTCGCAGTCGGTGTCTGAGACACCGTACTGCATTCCAAATTGCGAGTTGCAATTTGCGAGTCGCTGGGACTCGCAAATTGCAAGTCGCAATTTGGAAGTTTGCTACATCTGGCCCCAGGTCTGCTACCTTTCACACATATAGAATTGCTAATGTACCTCAACGGTACAAAGCATACCAGTATCAGGAAATACCGCTCACCTCTCAGGAGCATCAGAACTAATTTGAAGGCACCCTCCCACATGTAATACAGCGAGTTAGATTAGGTCCTTTGAGTAACGACGGAACAACATGGCCTATGTTTGCAACATACACACCGCACCCAGACATACAGAACATGCCAGTAGCAGACCTGCAAAACTTATACAATGAGATTGTAACATTATACGGAAGGCTGGTTCACTTTGTAATGCAGACTTTGAACACAACGCCAGTGCACCAAGCACCACCAGCAACTGCTGGATACCAATTGGCTACTGAAATTAATCCACAAACAGTACATACTATCATTGGTAAGGTACCCACAGAAAGGGAGAAAATACCTTATTGCCCAGAAAACTAATCAGCTGGAAGCTGTGTTTCCCCATACAGGACCACAGGAGAAACATAGAATTCTCACAATGTGCTTGCCCTTTGGGATGGTTCCCTCAGTGGATGACTGTGCCACATGGGACACAGTCTTCGCTGCAATATACACTACCACACATGGTACCCCGACACTTGCCAATTTACCGGAAGTGTTAAAACAAATTAAGAATGAGCGTGGGGCAGCACCTGCGCTAGATTTTGGGATGAAACTGATGCGTAACTTTGACGCAGTATCCTCAATAATACTTCGTAATATTAAAGGGAGGGCAGTAGCACTGGATATACGCCAGCATCTCCAAGAAACTCCACATTTGGAACAAGAGAGACAGCTACCAAAAATTATTACCTATACCAGTATAGGACAGGATGGTTTGGGAGCCAAGCCGAAGAAATTGGAAGTACACAGTACCACCCCTAAGGAAGGTACTAAACAGACACAAGGAGGTTCGAAAAAGTGCTGGAAGAATCCTAAACAATTTATAGAAAGACAGAATAAGAGAGCAGATTCTCCACATCCAGAGAACTCCGAAAGGAGATACACTTTCAGAAATAGGGAGAATATTAGAACACCTGATAGATATACTGATACACGTCCCTCTCGTTCCTTTCAGGACACTCCGGATAGGCGTAGCGAGAGAGGGGGCCATCCTGACCGACGTCCGGACTACGTGAAACAAAAGAAAGACTCACCACAGTCCACAGAAAAAAAGGAGAACGGACTTCACAACAAAAGCCACAAAAGGTAAAGGTAGCAGCATTATCACTTAAAAATGCCAATACACTTGAGAACTTTGCTGAAGAACAAGACGTGGGCAGGGACACTGCTAGATAGCGCGGCAGAGGTCATGCCAGACCAGAGTCTGAAAGAACATCTGGATGCGACAGCAACTAGCGATTTTGTTGCAGTTGAGACGGCGGACGGACGTGTACTCCCACCAGATAGACTTTATGACCTAAAGATCCAGATTGAGGGAGACGTAGAATGCACCATTGATGTGATCTTTTCGGACAAACTTAATTGTGACATCCTATTAGCCAAAAGAGACTGGCCGCCTGAACATGTCCCTAAGCTCCCACAGGGGGCAAATGTAATTTTGCCTTGTTTCTCCAATCTTGTTCCAGCAGCTAAAAAGGAATCATACTCTGTCAGTTCGGCTCTGATACAGGCACCTGCAGTATACCGCAATCATGTAGGTTGGGACTGGGATTCTCCGTGTCATGTAACACCTATGAGGTCCACACCCCAGCCTCAGCCACAATATCCAGTTAAGCATGGGGCAAAAGGTCCAGTGAGGGAGATCCTCACTCAGCTGGAATATCAGAGGGTAATTTAGCCCTGTGCCTCTGCAATGAGTAATCCATTATTTCCAGTTGCAAAGCCAGATCATTCCTATAGAATAGTCTTAGATTACAGACATTTAAACAGCCACACTCGTTCATATGCTATACAAAACTCACATAGCACAGCTCTAATAAATAAAATGGTGCAGAAAAACTATAAAACAACGTTGGATATATCCAATGGTTTTTTTCTCAGAATTTAGTAGAAGAAAGTAGGGACCTGAGTGCATTCTCATTTGGCTCACAAAAACACTTTTGCCAATTACCCCAGGGCTATAAGAACAGCCCAGGACTGTTCTCAGCCCGAGTAACATTGATATTACATGACGTTGATCCTGAGGCGTTATCCTATGTGGATGACATTTACCTCATAGACGACGACCTGAACATTCATCTTGTAAGCGTCGATCGCATAATTTTGGGGTTTGCAAAAGTTGGGTATAAATTCAATTTTAAGAAAAGTAAGATCACCTTTCTCAATGTACTGTTTCTGGGATATGAGCTATCAAGCAAAGGAAAAAGCTTGGCCCCACACTTCCTGGAAAAATGTGCACAACTGCACCCACCGAATACGCTAAGGAAACTACAGTCGCTGCTTGGTTTCTTTAATTTTAGCAGAACGCACATTCCCGACTATGCACAACGCATTAAGCCGCTCCATGACTTAATATGACCAGATTTTTCTAGCAAACACTGGCCGATTGAACATATACGCATCCTTAGGGATTTGCAACAGGATATGATAGAAGCTAAGCACTCACACACTTGGGACAACAAGAAAAATTTGGTCATCAGAATAATTGCTGGTGCCCTTGGGTTTACATATGTCACCTTTAATGAGGTTGACACGGTGCCCATAGCACATAAATCTCATCTATACTCGAATGCAGAGCAACGCTTTGTGCCCATAGAGAAAATTCTAACTGCAGTTCTGATAGCTGTCATAAAAGAGAGACCAATTATGCAGGGGAAATGCATCATTGTCATTACCCGGGTGCCAGCACTAGAGGCTGGCACCAAAGCGGTGTAACGCCAAAGCATTACATCCACGGTGGATTCAGTGGGCGACTTCTCTGACAGCTACTGATGTGGATTATATTTTTGATCTAAAACTTCAGACACAAGAATTTCTACAATACGAACAAGAGTGCCCCATTCCATCCATCTTTTACCTTTAGACAACTATGATACTGTCATTTATACTGATGGTTCAGCCCAACCGGCTGTAGGTACCAAACATCAATACTCAGCTGCTTGCGCAGCCGTGAGTGGAGTGATGAAGGATGGAATCTTCCACCCTCACAATACCTATAGGCAGACCCTAGGAGACTGCACAGCTCAGTTGGCTGAACTTAAAGCCTTGATTTTAGTGGTAGAAAAGACTGAGACAGGAAGACTGATTTTGATAGTCTGTGATTCATATTATTAAGTTCAATCCTACAATGATTATCTTACTCATTGGAATCTGAACAGGTTCAGAGATTCTAAAACGAACACCATAAAACACAGAATACCCTGGGGAGAGTGGCTGATCTTAAGGAGAAGCTACTGTGCGTCCATGTAGTCCATACATTGGGCCACCAACGTGTAGGAGTACACGTTATCGGTAATACTTTGGCTGATGAAGCAGCCAAATCTGCAGTGGCCACAGCTTCTGTGGCTGCAGTGACTCGTTCCCATACGAGATTGGATAATGAAATTTTGACTGCCGTAAAAGCTTCAGGATGAGGGCAAGTCTCTCCCGAAAGGGTACCCTACAAACTATTCTTACCATACCAGGGCACAGAATGTTGCCTATGCAACAATTCCTGGGGTTGGAGATCGGGTGATACCCAACAAAGACCAAAGGTTAGATCTAGTGAAAGCAGTGCATGAGGGTGTCGCCTCTGCTCATGCTGGTGCTTCAGCCAAGATAATACTCTTACAGAAATGCTTCTGGTGGCCTGGTCTATGCAGATGGTCAAAACCATACGTTCTCTGTTGTGACATCTGCCAGCAAATTAAGGACTCCAACATCAAACGCCCACCACAGACATCCCTCTTAGTGTCCAGTAGGCCACTACAATGTGTGTACCTGGACCATTGCGGTCCACTTCAACCTGATGGTGCATACAAATATATCTTAGTTGCTATAGATTCTTGTTCTAGATTCCTGTGGGTATGGCCGCAGCGGTTGGCTGACGCTCGGACTGTTATAAAAGACTTGCTGACCTTTATCTGTACATATGCGGTTGCAGCATTCCATTCGAACCAGGGCCCTGCATTTGCCTCTAAGGCATTCAGGGACACCATGGGAACGATGGGTGTTGAAATCCATTACTCCTCACCATACCATAGCGAGGGAAATTTGGTTGTGGAGAAGCGGAATCGTGATCTAAAGCAGTCCTGAAAAGCTAGAGTATTAGGTTCTGGCCGCAGCTGGCTTCATCACCTGTATGGGGTCCAGAGAGCACTGAATAATCTGCCAAGATGGTCCTTGGGGGGACAAACTCCCTATGAGGTTCTCTTTGGGATATCTATGTATGTCTCAGATCTTGATGGTTCTGGTATGGTGGCAGCAGAAACAACTGTTGACATAAATGAACGTCTCACTGTCTTGCAGGAGCTTCAACAATTTTGAGATGAAAAATCATCTACCAGTGATGCAACCTTAGGAATAAGGGATATTCCAACAACTTCCAATGGCTGGATTCCTAAAATACGGGATCTGGTTCGTGAAAAAATTGCTGTGAAGAAAGAATTCGGTCCATCCTACAGAGTACCAGTCTCGGTCTTGGGAATACAAGGAAAAAGAACAGTAATATTGCCACTGTTGCCAGGTTCCAGAGGAAACTGATTTGTTTCAATTGATAATGTCAAATTACACAATGTGGCCTATCCTCCACAGTAGACCCAGAGGTCCCTTGGGTGGTTCCCGATCCCCTCTCACTACCCAACAGGACATTCATTCCTCTTCAGAATAGAGTAACAAATGACACTCTGAACTATGTTATGATGGCCAATAATGCTATGAGTTCCTCTTCAACCATGGGGAGGACGGAAAATGGGCTACTACTGGTTCCAGTCAACACTAGAGTGGAATTGGTCACTTTCATTTTGACCACTCCTTTGGTGCGTGCAGCCGGTCTTTCGCTGGGTTTGTTGCTTCTTCGAACATTTGCCAACGGTGTGTCTTGCCGTCTTGCAAATGTGTCTCCTGTGAACCCAGAACTGCTGATGTCCCAGATGAGGGTTCATACTCGGTAGTGCCCCATGAGACTGAGGCTGATCCGCGAGGCCACTTATGATCAGTCAAAGTTGGTCCTACCATCTATGGACAATGGCGCTGACGCAGGTGGACCCGCACTTGAGACTATTGCGCACTTTTGCTCCGTGAATCCATCCGCCCAAATGATCGATCTCACATCAGACGATTTGGCTTCATTTTTTGATGATTTCTTGCAAGGTGACTTCAGAGCTAGTCTTCAAGATCATGATTATAGTTCCATGCCACAATGATCTACTTTGGCCTGCTGTGCTTGTCATGGTTGACATTAAGGTGGTCATTACAACCCTGGCGGTCAGTGGTAAAGCGGCGGTAAGACCGCAAACAGGCCGGCAAAAAAAAACATGGAATTATGACCGTGCCGGTTACCACCGTGGTCATCCGCCACTTCACCATTCCGACCGCCATGGCAGTGCAGACCGCTGGGCTGGAGATTGCGGTCTCCAGCCGGCGGTCGTCACTAGACTGCCAACGGTATCAGGACCCTGCATACCGCCATGGATCTCGGGTGGTTGGGAACCGCCATGAGATCCATGGCAGTAGGCACTATCAGTGCTAGGGAATTCCTTCCCTTGACACTGATAGGGCTCTCCCCCACCCCACGCTACCCCCCACAAATCCTCCCCCCACACCCCCACCCCCCTGCCACCCCTCAAAGGTGGCACAACCCCCCTCTCCATCCCGTCCCCGAACATGCACATATACACACCCCTACACGCACACACCCCCAACATGCACATGTACACACCCCTACACGCACACACCCCCAACATGCACATATACACACCCCCTACATGCACACATACACCCGACAACACATCCCCGCACACATACAAACAGACATGCACACCGTTCGACCCGCACACATTTCCCATACACACAGCACCCCCCGCACGCATACACTCACTCACTCACCCCTCTACACTCTCATACGCACACCCCCATGCATGCACACAACACACAACACTCCCCCACCCCCTTCCCTAATGGCCGGTCAACTTACCTTGTCCGTTGATCCTCCAGGAGGGGATGGGATCCATGGGGGAAGCTCCGCCACCAGAACACCGCCACACCAAATCATGGGACATGATTCAGTGGGCGGTGTTCTGTTGACGTGGCGGTGGAGGTTGAGCAACCTCCACTTTCCCGCCATCCGCCATTATGGCTGCTGGCGGCTTTCCGTACGAAAAGGACGGCGGCCTGCCAGCGGTCATAATACGCAGCGCGGAAGACCGCCACCACTGGCGGTCTTCAGCATGGCGGTACCTCGGCGGTCTTGCGAAAGACCGCCGAGGTCGTAATGACCCCCTAAGTCTCTATAGTATGTTTTAAACATTAGATTTTTTACTATTTTTTTAACGTTGGGTTTTATGCTTTGCTTTTAGTTTAGAGCAGCTTTTTTAACTCTTTGGATTACCACACCTTCGGTGGCGGCCAGTACTGGCGGCATACTTGTTACGGCAATGGGGAGGGTGTAGTGAATCCTAATTTGTTTTAATGGGACAACAGGAGTTAGCTTAACTTTTTCTTGCGGACTCGTGCCCCCGTCATCTAGTGACGTTTAACCTACTTAGCTTGCTCTGTCTTAGGCCATTTATTTAATGAAATCTTTTAAAATGGCTGTTGTGTTTATAGTTGGCCTCTTTTGTTTAGTGTTATGTTATCAGTGTCACCTCGCTAAGGCGTCAACTCATACAACAAAGACAAACAAACTATATGGGCTCACATTAGAAATTACAGTCCCAAGCATGAGGCGTTATCTATTGTTTTGGAACAACCTACGTCAGGGATCCAAGTAGATCTGTATAAATACATCACAGTTTAGACAGATAATCAGAGGGATTCTGACCAGATACCATTGTCGCTATTGATACTGTACGTCGTCTTGACGTTCTGCCGAAGTCTGAGCTTGAGACCCCATTTAAGGTAACCAGGGTTGGGGGCTCCTTCCAGGGACATGGCATTGACAGATTAGGTTTAACATACCCAGCTCTCCTCTAGGTAGAATGTTCGGCCCATTATGATAGGGTACACGGACATATGACACACTTCATGTCTTCCTATACTATTACAAGATGGTGGGGGTCTTCATAATCATGACCCTCTTCTTTACAATTTTATCTCTTGTAATGTTCATTATCCTAATCATTGTAGCCAATATGATTTACTGCATTATGTTGAATAAAAGCTTTTGAAACATTACGGGGTCTTTGTTATTGCCTGTGTTTGGTTCAGATATAATATATCTGTGAGAAAGGGGTAATCTCTGTTTAACCACAACATTCTCTGAGATGTCATACTTCTGAGTCCATGCATAACGGCTGCTACAAATCACCTTCGACTGATAGGGTTGTTGTTGAGGTACTGCTAGTGAGCCAGAAGGGTTGGGGCTACAGTGGCGATTTGTTGTAGAACAGGCATAGTCACCTACAAACATAAGTACTGTCATCCCCAAACCAGCAGTCTTGCCCAGGGCAAGAGTCCAATCTACGACACTACTGGGGTTCGCTCATGATGTGCCTTTAGCTGGACATTTGGGGCAGGACAAGACCTTTGCGAGGCTTGTCACCCACTTTTACTGGCCCCTAATGCACAGGCACTCAGATGCACATTGCAGGTCTTGTCAGACTTTTCAGGCAAGTTGCAGGAGTGGGAGGAAATGTAAGGCTCCCCTCCAGCCTTTGCCTGTTGTCAGGACTCCCTTTGAGAGGGTAGGTATTGACATTGTGGGGCCTCTGGATCCCAAGACAGCCATGGGCAACAGGATTATCCTGGTCTTGGGGGACCATGCCACCCGGTACCAGAAGCCATTCCTTTGAGATCAAGCACTTCCCCTGTGGTGGGTCGTGCTTTGATGTTTTTTTTTACCCGCATGGGGTTCCCCAAGGAAGTGGTATTTGATAGGGGCACCAACTTCATATCCACGTATATGAAGTCTCTGTGGAAGGAGTGTGGGTTAACCTACAAGTTCACCACCCCTTATCACCCCCAAAGTAATGGTCTGGTTGAGAGATTCAACTGCACCTTGAAAGGCATGATCATGGGCCTGTCAGAGCCCTTGAGGCGGAAGTGGGACATCCTCTTGTCATTTTCTGTTCGCTTACAGGGAGGTGCCTCAAAAGGGACTTGGGTTTAGTCCCTTTGAGCTGATTTTGTCCACCCTGTGAGAGGACCTGTGAGTCTGGTTTAGGAAGCTTTAGAGAAAGCTGCTAGTAAACCCCTCCAGCATGTATTCAGTTACATGCTGGCTTTGAGAAACCAGACTGCCCACTTCAGGAGTCTCGCTCAGCAGAACCTGGAAGCAACCCAGGAAAGTGATCTGGACAGAGGCTTGCCAGAATGCTTTTGAGCCCTGAAGGCTGCCATGTGCACATTGCCTTCTAAGTTAAGCCTGCTTGTTTTGTGCCAAGCAACCTGAGGGTGAGCACAGGATCTTTGGGTTGTGTTGTGACTTACCCTGAATAGGACTGTGGCGCCTACTTTGGCAGGGTGCCTCTGTCAGAAGATTATATTGGAAAGTCAAATTTTAAGTTCAAAATTGAATTCAGGTAGCACTGGCAGGCCCGATACCTGTTTTCAGGGACTGCAGAAGTGGTGGCAAAAATGAGCTACAGCCCACTTGGAGCATTTAATTTATAGACCTTGGGTACAATTGCTACATGTACAAAGAAGGTATGGATAATTTCAATGTGCCAATTATGTGTATACCAATTTTACCATGTTTAAGGGAGCAAACATAAGCACTTAACCACTGGTTAGAAGTAGTAAAGTGCACATAGCCCCTATGCCATCAAAAATGAATTCCAGCAAAATTGGAGGTAAAGAGTAATAAAGGTAAACAGCTTCTATAGGTAACCTTTAGGCCCACCTCTGTGGACTAGGCTGACTTTCTAGCCTGATACATTTGAAGGAGTGTTCTGATCTAGAGGGGCCCAGTAAATTACTGATATTAAACAGGTATAGCAGTGCATTCAAGTAGAGCCCCAGTCTCAACAAGTCATTAGTAAGTGTAAATGGTACATGTAAATAACTACAAAAGCAATGATACCCTTTGCATCAATCTTATCTATGAACTAATGCGATGATCAGAATGCTTATCATAGGACCAGTTATCTTGACATAAGGGGTCAGGTATATAATATTAAATAGCAGAAGAGCTTTGCGCTACATAACATGTTCAATCAAATGTGATATTACGTTCAACTAAAAATAATAGCAATGGCTCTGTCAGTCTAAGCTTGGGTTTCAGTGATTATTTTGTTAATAATATGATCTGGTCTGCACTTATATTCTTGTTCCATACTTACATTTCTAAAAAGGAAAACAAAAACAGAAGTAAAAAAATAAACAAAAGAAGAAGATATGAATATACAAATTCAAGGGTTTGGCATGTTTTAGCACCGCCCAAGATAACACCATATAAAAGAAGGGCAGAAGCGTTTGGAATCTTACCAGGCCAAGCTGGACAAAATACATATTCTCTGGTCCGCACACAAAACCTAATTGCATGACAGAATTATAGACCCAATTCACGAAGATAATTTCAGCTGCAAATGGACTTTACGCCAGTATATACCTTGATTTATGTGAGCCAACAAAACAGTTACAGAATACTTGCAGAGTAACTGTATTCTTTCTGTTGTAATACAGAAAGTGGACAATTCCACAGTAGTATATCCTGTGCAAGCACTGGGAAGTGGGCGTTACATGTTGATATTGGTCTCATAAATTTTGGGGAGCACACAAATTTGTTTATAGGTGTGAATTCCCAAACTCTGGTGCAACCCTTTCCAACCCTTGAAATGTTCAGAACATAATTCCAGCCAAGGGATGGATTAAGTCCCTTTACCATAAAGCACAGTAATTGATTCCCCAGATTTGGTGAGGATGTTGGGACTGGCTTTCCACATATAGTAAAATGCATTCCATGTGGAGAATAAAAAGGTATTTTTGCACAGTGCGGTTAGGTTGCCCAATTTACACATAAGTAATAATATCCTAGGGATGTATCACACGATAGTCACAATAGTATACCTGGAAACTTGCACTTGGCACACCTATCCAAGCGTAATACTAGGAATCCATGTGACTGGGAAAAACGTGACTATGCATACAAGCACAGATATAAAACTCTGCATTTAATTTTACATTTATTTTTTGTAAATTAAGCCTATAGAGTCTAGCAGTCTTATCGACTCTATGAAATGATAAGTAGGACGGCCCAACACCAGAAAATTAGGACTCGTAACTTGAGAAGCTGCACCAGTTGGTATGTTTCACATTTCATATTGGTGATGCAAAGCACTAATTACTCATCAGCCAAGGGATCACTAAACGTAAATGTTTGTATGTTTGTTGGTATTCAGATTGAAATTTAACTCTTTGCACCCTAATGCAAGTTCGATATTTATTTACTCCATCCAGGGTCTGAAATAATTTCCCCTCCAGGAAGGATGGGGAAGGGATTATTTCTAGATTTTAAGGGAGTGTCGAGGAATGGATTTTTCTAGGGACAAAAATGTTTTCCTCACTATTTAAAAAATGTGAATTCGAACATCTCGCTACATTCTCCCCCACTTAGGGGCATATTTACAAGAAAGTGGTGCATCAGCTCTGATGTGCCACTTTTATTGCGTCACCCTGTACACTCTAACGAACACATGGCAGCTCATGTTGGCACAATAGCATCATAAATTATGATGCTATTATGGCGCTTTGCTGGATTAGCTCCTTAAATTATGGTGCTAGTCCAGGAAAGACAGGGAGGCCCACAGGTTGTCATAGGAGTGTCAGGTTAACCCCTGTCTTGAGCAGGTGTTAAAAATGATGGAAATAAATGGCGCAGTGAAATGTTGTAAATTTCACTGTGCCATTTTTTCTATATGGAAACAGCCCCTTGCATACATGATACCTAGCGCAGGTGTAATGTGGCACAAGGGGTTACAAAGTGGTGCAATGCATGCATTAAGCCACTTTGTAAATATGACGCATGGTGGGGCCTCCTTAACACCTTCTTAGTGATGATGATGCTAGTGAGGCACAAGGGGCTTGTAAACATACTCCTTAATTCTACATTATGTAGGACTGCACACAAAGGAAATAGTATGTTGGGGAATATGTCACAGGACACTGCTGGCAGTAGCCTGGGGACCTGTGTCTGGCCCAGCTTTCGAGAGATACTAAAGAAAATTGATTTGAATTTCTAAAAGTTGTAAATATGCCACTGCATGTAATTATTAATTTTCTAGACAGATATGAGAATTCTGCAATCTGCGCATACTGTGCAGTGATTAGTGACCACATGCATGCTGCAAAAGTGGATCTGCACTGTCTGTTTGCACATGAAGTTGGTATGTAATAGTGGGAGGGTGCGTTGGCACTTGTCTTATGACTTCATTTCCCACTTATGGATACAAAGAACAGTTGTCGGACTCAGTTGAACGGCTGCTGCAGGCTTGCACTCTACAAACCTTAAGTATGTCACTGAAATTGAAATATCGATTCTGCGTGAAGCAGGCTTTAGTAATACAAGAAATTGTTAGTTGTAGATATTAGTTCTATTCATTGCTTAACAACCTTTAGTAAATCGATGACCCTTTTTATCAAAGAACTCTTCTTTGACAACACATATATTAGTCTGCACTGTATATTCTGTTACCTCAATGCAAACCAGCTAGAAGTACCGTCACACCAGGTCAATCTAGTTATAAACCTCATTCTTCTTTTTTGCACGTATGCCCATTGCATAATGTAATTGTTCAGCACCAGGTTCAAGTAAAACATTTTGTGAAAACTCAAATCATTCTTCTTGCTTGCCAGATAGCACTGTGAAGTTAGAATGCTTTTGACCTTATACAGAGTTGGACTGGGGCTCATGAGACATGGACTGCTGGTGGGGCTGAACCTGAATGTTGCCTAAAGTGAATGGAGAATAACCACTACCACTAGCTTGGAGGGAGCAGGGCATGGGATCCTGCCTATGAATATCTAGAGCCCTGACCTTATGGGAATGTGTGCATTGTTTGTGAATGTAATAGTTTACTTTGTGGTCATATATCCCTTGAACAAAAAAAACAAAACAAAAAAAAAAAACATTTGACTATACAACCAACTATTAATGCTGAGGTGTGTGTTTTTTGTTGTGAACCTGTGTTCACCCCTATTTGTCTACCAACACTCCCCCCCCAAAGCTTGAATTGCTTTCAAGTGCTGAAAGGGTATTTGGCCCAGTTGCCCAGGACCATAGTAGGTTGGTCCTTCGGATTTCAGGAGTAAAAGGCCTAACCATCACGGTTGGGCCCGCTACTTGCTGCTTGACCAGTGGTCCTCTGAACAGGGTTCTGACAATTGCAGTATCCATTAGAAGTACATCTAATAGCAATGACAGCTCAAGCACCTCTCTAAGTTTAACCATGCAACAAGTTAGAGAGCAAACTATGTGCTTGCTTAATTTTTATGGACTTTCTAACTATAACAAATAAGTCTGGTGCCAACTAGTAACTAAAAGAGAAATATTGCTTTCGTACTGGAGGTTTATTTTTCACAGACTGTACTTGAAAAATGAATAAGAGGCTGAGTTGGAATGGTGATTCCTTCTGTGAATCATATACTCAAAATACCAACAACAGAAACCATACCCACATTACATGAAAAGCAGAGTTGTCATTCAGATACATAAAAGATAAGCTGCTTGACAACAAATATCAACTATCAAGGGTAGGTTCAGAGGGCCGCTATGTATTTGCCAAACTAACCATACAAGACCAAATAACTATTTTAGGCTGCATGTATGCACTGCACAGTTCAAAATATGACCTATTCTCCACATTAAAGAGACTACACTCAGAGTTTGTTTTATAAAAAAACATAGTGGTAGGAGACTGGAACATAGCAATAGACCCAGTAGTAGACAAATTAGTCTACATTCAGAACAGAAACAACAATGTCAGAGGTCACCTTAAGGACCTTATGCAAATCTACACATTACTAGGCCCATACCACTGCTCCATTCTGCAGTGAGAGAGTATATTGTTTTCTCCATGGCACATTGTACTTATTGTTAAGGATGGACTTTTTCTTAATGATTTGAGCCTCATCACCTGAGGTTTGCAACTCTGGGATAGATGCCAGTAGCATATCATATCATACACCAACTTAAATATGAGTAGACTTTACAAAGGTCAATTCCCAAAACCTGGACCTGGCGGAAAAATGCATCGTTACAAATTGCTGGAGGAAAAAAAGAAAGCTTTGAAACATATTTGAGGAATATTTATGAACCTCAATAAAACAGTCACTGCACCAAAGCTATTGTGGATCATGAGAAAGTCTGAGGTTATAGGATGAAAATCTCAGCTGCTATAAGGAGAACCCTCCTCAAAACTGAAATATTCACAGTACAGAAAGAATGCAGACAAAATTGTGTAGATAAAAATCTAGGGATAACGCAAAAAGAAATTAGAATTAGATACTGTGAGGATATGCCTCTTTTGTGAGGTCATCTCCATTTTTGACTACTGAACATTCAAATTGGGGTGCTTCTATTCAGTTCTCAGCAAATATGTGCCCTAACCTTTCAATCTGCCCCAATCTTCAGTTGGCATATATTACTGTCTAGAAAGGCCATAGTATATGGTGTAATAACGTAAACCAATGTCATAGAAAGTTAAATGCCGCCTGTGAACTTCATCTGTTGCTGTATTCACTAGGCTGACATGGAAAACATGGTTGACTCCTGCAGCTTCCAATCCTGCAGCCAGACCAGTCAAAGTAAAGGTTTGACAGGAAGGAAACCCTACATTGAAACATTATTTAAGTGTAAGTCACTCCTTCGGAGTTCTTGTAGCCTGCAAGGTATTTCCCAAAAATCCCAACCACCGCAAAACACATTCAATTAGTACTAGAAAAATACAAATGCACAATATTTTCAAATTATACTATAAAATGTATTAATATATAAAAACCTGAAACATGATATAATTAATTAATATCCAAATGATTAAAAAAATTAAATAATCAGCAAAATTAATTACCTAATTGAATAGCTAACTAAAAAATAATGAATATATTAAAAAAATTACCTTGCAGATAATCTATATATTTTTGACATAAATCAAATTAACAAAATTAAAGTTATAAAAAAGATATAACCAAATAAACATTACAAATTTAGAAATCTTCCCACTCAGTTCCTTATAAACCCAACATCTGGCCCAAAAATAAATAAATACAATGAAAAAAGTATTAAACTATATTTTCAAATCAAATGCAAATGCACAAAAAATTAATTAAACATGTGCAACTTTAAATTAATGACAACTTAACAAAAACTAACAATAATAAAGAAAACTATTTAAAAAGTAACATTATGTATAACTATCTTTATATAACCAACATAAAGAACTGTAAAATAAAAACAATTTATCTTATATATCCTTTTACATGATATTTGCCTCAAGTCGATATTTTTGACACAATATTTTGGTGGAATACCTTCTTCGACAATAGAAGACTACAATTTCCCCCCACACATGACAAATGGTTGGTCATTGGCAGATATAGCAGTCTATGAACTGCTAGTATTTAACCCCTTTGCTGCCAGGCCTTTTCCCCCTCAGGTGCCAAGCTTTTTTTGGCTATTTGGGGCGGTTCGCACTTAGGCCCTCATAACATTTTGTCCACATAAGCTACCCACGCCAAATGTGTGTCCTTTTTTTCCAACATCCTAGGGATTCTAGAGGTACCCAGACTTTGTGGGTTCCCCTGAAGGAGGCCAAGAAATTAGCCAAAATACAGTGAAATATTTTTTTTTTCAAATAAATGGGGAAAAAGGGCTGCAGAAGAAGGCTTGTGTTTTTTTTCCTGAAAATGGCATCAACAAAGGGTTTGCAGTGCTAAAATCACCAGCTTACCAGCTTTCAGGAACAGGCAGACTTGAATCAGAAAACCCAATGTTTCAACACAACTGTGGCATTTTACTGGGATGTACCCCATTTTTACGATTTGTTTGTGCTTTCACCCTCATTCCAGTCAGTGACAGAAATGAGAATGAAACTAATGCTGGATCCCATAAACCTAAACATTTCTGAAAAGTAGACAGTATTCTGAATCCAGCAATGGGTAATTTGTGTAGCTCCTACTAGGGTTTCCTACAGAAAATCACAGCTGAAATAAAGAAATATTGAAATTGAGGTGAAAAAAACATCAATTGTCCTAAACGTTTTACTCTGTAACTTTTTCCTGTGATGTCAGATTTTTCAAAGCAATATACAGTTACGTCTGCTGGACTCTTATGGTTGTGGGGATATATAGGGCTTGTAGGGTCATCAAGAACCCTAGGTACCCAGAGCCAATAAATGAGCTTCACCCTGCAGTGGGTTTTCATTCTATTCCGGGTATACAGCAATTCATTTACTGAAATATAAAGAATCAAAAATAGGTATCAAGAAAACCTTTGTATTTCCAAAATGAGCACAGGATATGGTGTTGAGGATCAGTGGTTATTTGCACATCTCTGAATTCTCAGGTGCCCATACAAGCATGTGAATTACAGGGCATTTCTCAAATAGACGTCTTTTTTACACACTGCCTTATATTCGGAAGGAAAAAATTTACAGAAAGACAAGGGGCAATAACACTTGTTTTGCTATTCTGTGTTCCCCCAAGTCTCCCAATAAAAATGGCACCTCACTTGTGTTGGTGGGCCTAGTGCTCGTGACAGGAAATGCCCAAAAACACAACGTGGACACATCACATTTTTCAACAGAAAACAGAGGTGTTTTTTGCAAAGTGCCTACCTGTGGATTTTGGCCTCTAGCTCAGCCAGCACCTAGGGAAATCTACCAAACCTGTGCATTTTTTAAAACCAGAGACCTAGGGGAACCCAAGACGGGGTGACTTGTGGGTCTCTCACCAGGTTCTGTTACCCAGAATCCTTTGCAAACCTCAGAATTTGGCTAAAAAATCACTTTTTCCTCACATTTCGGTGACAGAAAGTTCTGGAATCTGAGAGGAGCCACAAATTTCCTTCCACCCAACATTCCCTCTCATCTCCTGATAAAAATGGTACCTCACTTGTGTGGGTAGGCATAGTGCCCGGGACAGGAAATGCTCTAAAACACAATGTGGACACATCACATTTTTCTACAGAAAACAGAGGTGTTTTTTGCAAAGTGCCTACCTGTGGATTTTGGCCTCTAGCTCAGCCGGCACCTAGGGAAACCTACCAAACCTGTGCATTTTTTAAAACTAGAGACCTAGGGGAATCCAAGACAGGGTGACTGGTGGGGCTCTCACCAGGTTCTGTTACCCAGAAACTTTTGCAAACCTGAAAAGTTGACAAAAAAAACACTTTTTCATCACATTTCGTTGACAGAACGTTCTGGAATCTGAGAGGAGCTACAAATTTCTTTCCACCCAGCATTCCCCCAAGTCTCCCAATAAAAATGGTACTTCACTTTTGTGGGTAGGCCTAGTGCCCGGGACAGGAAATGCCCCAAAACATAAAGTGGACACATCACATTTTCTCAAAGAAAACAGAGGTGTTTTTTTGCAAAGTGCCTACCTGTTGTTTTTGGCCTCTAGCTCAGCCGGCACCTAGGGAAACCTACCCAATCTGTGCATTTTTGAAACGTAGAGACCTAGGGGAATCCATGACAGAGTGACTTGTGGGGCTCTCACCAGGTTATGTTACCCAGAATACTGTGCAAACCTCAAAATGTGGCTAAAGAAACACTTTTTCCTCACATTTCGGTGACAGAACGTTCTGGAATCTGAGAGGAGCCACAAATTTCCTTCAACCCAGCATTCCACAAAGTCTCCCGATAAAAATGGTACCTCACTTGTGTGGGTAGGCTTAGTGCCCGCGAAAGGAAATGCCCCAAAACACAAAGTGGACACGTCACATTTTCTCAAAGAAAACAGAGGTGTTTTTTGCAAAGTGCTTAGCTGTGGATTTTGGCCTCTAGCTCAGCCGGCACCTAGGGAAACCTACCAAACCTGGGCATTTTTTAAAATTAGAGACCTAGGGGAATCCAAGACAGTGGGACTTGTGGGGCTCTCACCTGGTCCTGTTACCCAGAACCTTTTGCAAACCTGAAAATTTGGCTAAAAAAACACTTTTTCCTCACATTTCGATGACAGAACATTCTGGAATCTGAGAGGAGCTACACATTTTATCCACCCAGCATCCCCCCAAGTCTCCCAATAAAAATGGTACCTCACTTTTGTGGGTAGGCCAGGTGCCCGCGACAGGAAATGCCCCAAAACACAAAGTGGACATGTCACATTTTCTCAAAGAAAACAGAGGTGTTTTTTGCAAAGTGCCTACCTGTTGTTTTTGGCCTCTAGCTCAGCCGACACCTAGGGAAACCTACCCAACCTGTGCTTTTTTTTTAAACTAGAGACCTAGGGGATTCCAAGACAGGGTGGCTTGTTGGGCTCCCACCAGGTTCTGTTACTCAGAATACTTTGCAAACCTCAAAATTTGGCTAAAAAAACACCTTTTCCTCACATTTCAGTGACAGAAAGTTCTGGAATCTGAGAGGAGCCACAAACTTCCTTCAACCCAGCGTTCCACAAAGTCTCCCGATAAAAATGGTACCTCACTTGTGTGGGTAGGCTTAGTGCCCGCGACAGGAAATGCCCCAAAACACAAAGTGGACACGTCACATTTACTCAAAGAAAACAGAGGTGTTTTTTGCAAAGTGCCTAGCTGTGGATTTTAGCCTCTAGCTCAGCCGGCACCTAGGGAAACCTACCAAACCAGGGCATTTTTGAAAACTAGAGACCTAGGGGAATCCAAGACAGAGTGACTTGTGGGGCTCTCACCAGGTTCTGTTACCCAGAATACTTTGCAAACCTCAAAATTTGGCTAAAAAAACACTTTTTCCTCACAAATTTCGGTGACAGAACGTTCTGGAATCTGAGAGGAGCTACACATTTTCTTCCACCCAGCATTCCCCCAAGTCTCCCAATAAAAATGGTACCTCACTTTTGTGGGTAGGCCTAGTGCCCGCGACAGGAAATGCCCCAAAACACAAAGTGGACATGTCACTTTTTCTCAAAGAAAACAGAGGTGTTTTTTGCAAAGTGCCTACCTGTTGTTTTTGGCCTCTAGCTCAGCCGACACCTAGGGAAACCTACTCAACCTGTGCTTTTTTTGTAAAACTAGAGACCTAGAGGAATCCAAGACAGGGTGGCTTGTTGGGCTCCCACCAGGTTCTGTTACCCAGAATACTTTGCAAACCTCAACATTTGGCTAAAAAAAACCTTTTTCCTCACATTTCGGTGACAGAAAGTTCTGGAATCTGAGAGGAGCCACAAATTTCCTTCCACCCATCGTCCCCCCAAGTCTCCCAATAAAAATGGCACCTCACTTGTGTGGGTAGGCATAGTACCCTTGACAGGAAATGCCCCAAAACACAAAGTGGACACGTAACATTTTCTCAAAGAAAACAGAGGTGTTTTTTGCAAAGGGCCTACCTGTGGATTTTGGCCTCTAGCTCAGCCGGCACCTAGGGAAACCTACCAAACCTGGGCATTTTTGAAAACTAGAGACCTAGGGGAATGCAAGACAGGGTGGCTTGTGGGGCTCTAACCAGGTTCTGTTACCCAGAATCCTTTGTAAACCTCAAAATATGGCTAAAAAAAACACTTTTTCTCACATTTCGGTGACAGAAAGTTCTGGAATCTGAGAGGAGCCACAAATTTCCTTCCACCCATTGTCCCCCAAGTCTCCCAATAAAAATGGTACCTCACTTGTGTGGGTAGGCCTAGTGCCCGCGACAGGAAATGCCCCAAAACACAAAGTGGACACGTCACATTTTCTCAAAGAAAACAGGGGTGTTTTTTGCAAAGTGCCCACCTGTGGATTTTGGCCTCTAGCTCAGTCGGCACCTAGGGAAACCTACCAAACCTGGGCCTTTTTTTTAAACTATAGACCTAGGGGAATCCAATACAGGGTGACTTGTGGGGCTCTCTCCAGGTTCTGTTACCCAGAATCCTTTGCAAACCTCATAATTTGGCTAAAAAAACACTTTTTCCTCACATTTCGTTGACAGAAAGTTGTGGAATCTGAGAGGAGCCACAAATTTCCCTCCACCCAGCGTTCCCCCAAGTCTCCCAATAAAAATGATATCTCACTTGTGTGGGTGGGTCAAGTGCCTGCAACAGAATAAGGCCAAAAACATAGCACAGCGAGTTGATCAGGACATATTCTTCTTTCATACATCTTTAGGCTGACTGTTCTTTGGGGATCCACACAAGTGAGGTGTCATTTTACTTGGGAGATGGAGGGGAACGCTGGGGAGAAGGATTTTTGTGATGGAGTGGTGATCCTACTAAGAAAAGTCAGGAAAAATATGCTTTTTTAAGCAAATTTTGAAGTTTGCAGGAGTCTGGATAAGAAAATGTTGGGGATCCACGCAAGCCACACCTCCCTGGACTCCTTGGGGTGTCTACTTTAAAAAAATGTCTTGGTTTATTTGGTTTCCCTAGATGAAGGCCGCACCCACAACCAAAAACATAGGTGCCCCGTCCCCCCCAAACACAGGTAGTTTTGCGGTATATCATTTTGATGTGTCCACGCACGTCCGTGATGTGC
Source organism: Pleurodeles waltl (assembly GCF_031143425.1). Taxonomy (NCBI): domain Eukaryota; kingdom Metazoa; phylum Chordata; class Amphibia; order Caudata; family Salamandridae; genus Pleurodeles; species Pleurodeles waltl. The sequence goes on from NC_090437.1 coordinate 1,066,969,273, forward strand.
CAAACACTAAAATTGTGAAAAAAAAACGCACTTAGGTTATGTGAAAAAGACCCCTCACCCACCAACCAAGTTTGTGGCATGCTTCATCATCGGGGTCCCACCTGAGACACCTAGTATGTCACAAGTGTGCTGCGACGCCTGATTACAGCAGAGCAGGTTTTGTCATTTGTACCACACATACTGGTTGTATTTGGCACGAGGGTGAGTGATGGTTCAGTAAATCAAATTTTATTAACAAGAGATTTCACAAAAGTGAAATGCACTGTTAATAACTGAAAGGCCAAAAAACTGAACCAATGGCTCACAGCTCGTGAGCTGTAAAGCCACGTCAAGGCACCTACCGTTTTACAGTCCGTTCACACACCTTTCATAAATGACATGCACAAGACCATTCACGCCGTCCGCCACAGGCCCAGAATATTACAACACACGCATCAACAGACAGCACTACTCAAGGGCCCATCACTTACATACGCCCACATACCTGATACAGCAGTCACACTAGCTGATGGGAGTGTGTTCACTGACGTTTGGCTGGCACCGCCAGCCAAGCGCCACCCCACGCACACAGCCAGCCAAGCGCCACCCCACGCACACCGCCAGCCAAGCATCACCCCACGCACACCACCAGCCAAGCGCCACCCCATGCACACCACCAGCCAAGCGCCACCCCATGCACACCGCCAGCCAAGCGCCACCCCACGCACACTGCCAGCCAAGCGCCACCCCACACATACCACCAGCCAAACACCACCCCAAGCACACTGCCAGCCAAGTGCCACCACATGCACACTGACAGCTAAGTGCCACCCCAAGCACACCGCCAGCCAAGCGCCACCCTATGCACACTGCCAGCCAAGCACCACCCCAAGCACACCACCAGCCAAGTGCCACCCTACACACACCGCCAGCAAAGTGCCACCCCAAGCAAACCACCAGCCAAGCGCCACCCCACGCACACTGCCAGCCAAGCGCAACCCCAAGCACACCGCAAGCCAAGTGCCACCCCACACACACCGCCAGCAAAGCGCCACCCTACACACACCGCCATCACTTTTTTTATTTAAAAACAACAAAGAAACCACTAACTAATTATAAAATAAGTACAAAACTACAAACACAAAAGCTCTAACTAAATACATGACAGTAATGCCAACCGTGAAACTGAACATACAAAGATATAAAATAGGCAGTTTACACTCACGGTATTTCCTCAAAATTTTTCTTTGTGTGGTAATATCTGAAACAGCCAGGCACAGACAGCCCAGGCTTTGAAGGGCAATCGGGGCAGTACATCCGGCTCTCCGTCCGGATACCTCTTTGGGCACCTACTCTACATTTCTTAGTGGGTAAGTCTTTCTTGGGAGTGGGAGGAATGTGATCTGGAAAGTGGCGATCTTTCAATCTAGCCACTTCCTCCCCCACTGCTACTCTAGGAACTCTTGCCTGTTCCACCACAATAAGGTTCTCTATCACCGACTCCTGAAATTTAACAAATGTCATCCTTGACTCAGGTAAACAATCCTTGAACGCAATAAAGGCATTAAAAGTTGCCAGATGAAATAAATGTAGGGCCAACTTCTTATACCACAAATAAGACGTACGCAGAGCAGTGTAAGGTTTCAACCTCTGATCTACTATATCAACACCACCCATGTGCCTACTGTAGTCCAAAATGCATGCAGGTTTGCGCGCTTTGGCAACCTGGCGCCAAACAGTCACAGGGGAAGTACTCTCATCATGGATGGTAGATAGCATGTACACATCCCTCCTGTCTGAAAATTTCAGAGCTAGCAACTCATTATTCTGCAAGGCACTGCACTGTCCCCTCTCAAGTTTTTTACAGACATGCTCCCTTGGATAGCCTTTCCGGTTAGAACGGATTGTGCCACAAGCAAAAGTGTCCACTCTAAACAACTCCTTGAACAACTGCACTCCAGTGTAGAAATTATCTACATACAAATGGTGACCTTTGTTAAACAGTCGTCTACCAAGTTCCCACACAATTTTTTCGCTAACTCCAAAAGTGGCCGGACAACCAGGAGGGTCAATACTGGAATCCCTACCAGTGTAGACACGGAAATTATACACGTATCCTGTACTGCTTTCTGACAGCATATACAATTTAATCCCATACCGTGCCTTCTTACTAGGAATGTACTGCTTAAAAACTAAATGCCCCTTTAAAAGGACCAAAGACTCGTCCACACTTATCTCTTTGCCTGGAACATTGGCCTCTGAAAACCGATCCACAAAATGATCAAGGACAGGCCTAATCTTAAAAAGACGGTCACAATCAGGGTGATCTCATGGCAAGGCTAAAGCATTGTCTACAAAATGCAGAATACGAAGAAGAAGCAAATAGCGATTACGAGTCATAGTTGCAGGAAATATAGCCTTTGCCATCAAGGGACTAGTAGACCAATAAGAAGCCAGTGATGGCTTCCTTATCAACCCCATCTAAAAAGTAAAACCTAAAAACTTTGTCATCTCTTCCAGATATGTGGGAACCCACTGAGTAGCTCTAAACTGAGGCCTATTGGCAGCGTTGTCCCTCAAATATTGCTCCGCATACACATTAGTCTGCTCCACAATCTCTTCCAAAAATACATCGTCCATAAACAAGTGAAAGAAATTGACAGTATTGACTCTACACCCTGGGAGACCAGTAAATGCAGGTAACTGTGGCTGCTCCATGTTTGGGGCAATCCAGGTGTCAGGTCTTCTAATGGGAAACCCTTGAGCCCCAGACTGCTGCACTCTTGGCACATCAATGTCCTCCTCTAAAACAGGCCCTTCATCTGCACTAAGAGTGGCTTCCTCATCAGAAGAATCCTCTCGGACAGAAAACTCACTGCCAGAATCTCTCACTTCCTCCTCTGCCTCAGATGCAGAGTCAGTATCGTAATCATGGTCTGAAGACGACTCAAAAAGCATGCCAACAACCTGCTTAGCAGTCAGTCTGCGGCTAGCCATGATCTTCCCTAACAACAAATGGATTGCCAACAACCACCAGCAGTAAAATAAGTAATAAACAACAAAGTGTAGCTTTATCACAATGAGTTATGTACTAAAAAACTATACCCCTCACTTGCCTGAAAAAGCTACTCACCAGCAACTACTCTGCACAGACACAGCAATCACCAATGATATCCCACTAAAAAGAAAAAAGAAAAAAGCAAATTAGACATATGACAACACAAATGTCATTGTGCTCAAATCTAAGGAAAATTTCACACACAATACTAAATTTAGTACATCACCTACAAACATGTCATTCATGCATGCCAACAATGCTCCTTTGGAGTAAATTGCTTTCACTTACCTAAAACATGCAACTATGCAAACTGCAGGACAACTACTGGCAAAACCGCAAGGATCCACAGCAAAGGAAGCAAAAGCTTTGAAATAGAACAAAAAGAAGAAATAAACTGTTATAATCACAAATACAAATACTTCACCAGTTGACACATTTTGGTGACAGAAAGTTCTGTAATCTGAGAGGAGACCCCCTGCCCCCAAGAACTTAGAAATTGTCCCTGGTGCCTAAGTGGCTTCTGCCCCCCTAGTGGGTGATGGGCCTAAAAAGAAAATAGGCTGATCTTGGCCAACAACTCTGTACCCTGTTTGGTGGGGGGGGGGTGACCCTTGCTAAAGGGGGCAAATGGGGGTGCCCCAGCACAAAAAAAAACAAAGGGAACCAAAAAACAAATCTCTGACATCTTGGTGCCTTCTGCCCCCTTGGGGGCAGATGGACCTAAAGAAAAATAGGCCGATCTGCCTCCAAGGTGGGCAGAAATGGACATCAGTAACGTGCCCCCTCTGGGGGGCGACCCTTGCCAAAGGTGCCACCACCCCACACAAAACACACACACACACAGGATCGCTGGTGCCTAAGTGGATTCTGCCCCCCTTGGGAGCAAATGGGCGTAAAAAACAATTGGCCGATCTGCCCCCATCTGCCAACAGCTCTGTGCCCCCTTTAGGGGGTGACCCTTGCCAAAGGGGGCAAAAGGGGGCACCCCCAGCAAAAAACAAAAAAAGGGGAACAAAAAAAAAATCCCTGGCGTATTGGTGGTTTATGCCCTCCTTGGGGGCAGATGGGCCTATAAAAAAAGGCCCATCTGTCCCCAAGGGGGTCAGAAATGGCTAATACGAAATTTCCCCCCTTTGGGGGGGCAACCCTATCCCAAGGGGTGCCCCCAAACAAACAAAACACACACACACGCCACACAATCCCTGGCACCTAGTGGGTTTCAACCCCCCCGGGGGCCAGATCGGCCAAAAACATGGCCAATCTAGCCCCAGGGGGGGCTAAACATATAAAAAAAAATTGCCCCTGGGGCAGCAACCCTTGCCTAAGGGTTCGCTGCCCAAAAACATAACAAAATTAAAATCTCTTGTGGTCTAGTGGTTTTCAAACCCCCCCGGGGGCAGATCGGCCAGATCGGCCGAAAAAATGGCCGAACTGCCCCCAGGTGTGGCCAAAATAGAATTATTTATGTCCCCTAAGGGGAACGATTTGCCCAAGGGGTTGCTCCCCAAAAACATAACGCAAATAAATTCCCTGGTGTCTAGTGGTTTTCGTCCCCACCGGGGGCAGATCGGACGAAAAATCGGCTGATCTGCCCCCGGGGGGGGGCGATATAGGATAAAAAAATAGCCCCCAATGGGAGCAACCCTTGCCCAAGGGGTCGCTCCCAAAAAACGTAAGGAAAATGAAATCACTGGTAGGCTAGTGGTTTTCGACCCCCCAAAAAAAGTCCGATCTGCCCCCAGGGGGCCAAAATAGGATTATTTATGCCCCCCAAGGGGAGCGACCCTTTCCCAAGGGGTCGCTCCCCAAAAACATAGCGAAAATAAATTCCCTGGTGTCTAGTGGTTTGCGGACCACTCCTGGGGGTAGAAATAGGATAAAAAATAGTCCCCAATGGGAGCAACCCTTGCCCAAGGGGTCACTCCCAATAATAAAGCTAAAAATAAATCCCTAGTGCCTAGTGGGGATTCCTGCTTCGCGATCCGGGTCCCCGTCTGGGATCGTGGAGCAGGAATCTACTGAAAACAGGCACAGAGGGAAAGGAAAAACCCTTTCCTTTCTCCCCGTGTCTGTTTCCCCCAAAAAAAAACCAAAAAGGGAAGGACTCACCTCGTTGTGGTCCTTTCCCTCGACGCGTTGGAAGCAAATGGCTTTCAGCGCGTCATCGGCAACAATGGATGACGTCGGCGCACTGTGAGTGCGCTGATGTCATCAGATTGCCGAGGGGGGGGGGTCGGGGGTGGAAGGGGAAGGTGAAGGGATTCCCCTTCCATCCCTGACCGGGGGTGTAGGTGGGGGGGCCACGGGGAGCGCTAGCGCTCCCCCCGTGGGCCGGGTGCAGGACGAGGTGATCTCATCCCAGGCACACGGGAACAGTGTGCTGGGACGAGATCACCTTGTCCAAGGCACCCAGGGGGTTAATGGCATTTGAGGGCTATTCTTATTGTGATGAACATTAATCATGGTCTGCTGTGCTATGTTTATGTGCCTATTGGATTGATGCCAAAGTGCACACTGTGCAAAATCTACATAAGCATTATGTTGCCAACTAGGAAGTGCAATGTATCAGTTATGTATGGCTCTCTTAGAGAATCTCTTTTGCTTATTACAGCTTATTTCAGTTTATTATTCTCATAACCTACTGCTACGACATAGCAGTAGTTGATAACAAAAGATGTTACCCACTGTTGTGATGTTATGAATGCCTTCCATGCCAGGATGGCAGGCCTCCCTGAGAGCCTGTCAATGCAGCTCTTTTTGTCTGCTTTGACTGAAAGCAGAACGCACAGCTGAAAGAGGTGGAATAAAGGCAGGAAAGCTGGTAAAGATTGGTCAAGGAAGGAGTTAGAAACAGCATACTGTAAAGAAACATAGGCCAGAATTATGACTTTGTCTGTCTTTTTGAAATATCATCAAAGCCATGGGCGCCAAAAGACTGCCAGTGCTGGCAGTCTTCCGCCCACCATATTATGAGTACTGCAGGATTTCTGCCACATTTTGGGCAGAAATCCTGCAGTAGGCGTGCTGGCTAGCAGAGGCACATGAGCCGTTTCACCACCGCCCCCCCACCAAAAGGACTCCACCAGCCTTATTACAACCTGTAATTGTATGGGGGTGCTGTCCCTGAAGGGGAGTTGGGGGAGGGGGCACTGTACCTGAAGGGGGCTCTGGTATGGAGGGAGGGTATTGTGCTTGATGGGGGGGGAGGAGTCATTTTCCGGTGACAGGCAAGAAATTCCCAGTGACCAGTAGCCTTTCCGCCAGGGTTTTCATGGCAGTGCTTCTGCTGAGGAAACCCTGGTAGAAAGCCGGCTCATGATACTGCTGGCGGTCTTCATTGGACCCTGCGGATCCAACCACCCTGGCAGTCTGAACGGGGATGTGGTGGGTTGGCAGGGACCGCCAGGGTCATAATGAGGGCCATAGTCTGATTAGTGCTGGCTGAACGAGAAGTATAATGTGTCTTCTGCCACAATTTATTCCATAAAGCAATTGAAAAGTAGACTGAAGGTCTTGTTCCCAGGCAAGTTCAGTTTTGGTTTTGGCCTGTCAGATTCTGAGAGAGAAAGCTGTTTAAATGTGCAAACAGCTTTCAATTCTGTGTTTAAGTCATGAGAAGGTGTAAGATCACCAAGAAATTGAACTGAGATGGAAGAAGGATCAGTATTGCTTTGTAAAAGATTGTCCAAGAAAAAATAATATTTGTGTCTATGAGAAACAGGAATACGAAAAGGGCTACACAACTCCTCAAAGGAGATAAACTCATTATTAGAAGTGATTTGGAAAATGTATATAATACCAGAGGCTAGCCAGGAGGACCATTCAATAATTTTATTGTAATGATCATATTAGGATTGTATCAAATGTGGGGGATGAAAACAAGAGTTGAGAGTGAGAATATATCTAGGATATATAAATTTTGGCAATATGACTAGACTGGTATAATAAAGGGGAAGGCATATGTCTAGGTTTTTGAGAGATAAGGACAAATTGAAGAATAGAAAAAGGAGAGATTAGCGAATGTTCAAGAGAGCACCAAAGGGGCAAGATGGAGTGGACACACCTAGAGAGGACCAAATCTGCATGAGGACAAAAGTTGAAAGATATTGTAAGAAGTCAAGAAAATTAACTCCACAGTATATTTTCAGCTTCTTGAGCCTGGATTAAGAAATTTTAGCCAAACGGTTGTTTCATAAGAACTACCAATAGAATGGAAGAAGATGTGAGTAAGCCAAAGAAGGAGCATTTGTAAATAAAAGTTAATATTGGACAAGAGCATACATTTAATAGTGGCTAATCTACCCCATCAAGACAGATGAAGAGGGGTCCATTTGGCAGAAAGGGTAGTAATTTTCTGTCTTGGGGAGGTGTATTGCCTCTCAGATACTTTTGGCCTTGTGTCACCCAAATAAACTACCTTTATTTTTGGTAACACTGAGTATTGTCTTTATTTGTGTATATGTACTGTGTAACTATAAGTGGTATTGCAGCAGCTTTGCATGTCTCCTAGTTCAGCCTAAGCTTCTCTGCTATAGCTACCTCTATCAGCCTAAGCTGCTAGAACACTACTACATTTTACTGATAAGGGATAACTGGACATGGTATAAGGTGTAAGTTCCCAAGGTACCAGGCCAGCCTCCTACAATTACCAACACAGCTCACTTTCCTCTTACATACTTACTAACACAATGGTCATCCAGCTGTCACATGGGCATGCCACTAGCTCAAAACTAATATAGGTGCACCTTTCATTTAGCACTCACAATGCTGACTATACAATCACAACACTCAAGGTCACTCAGCATTTACATGGAAACACCTCTCACACTGCACACATTAAATTACCCAACACTCATAAACATGCACACATGTTCACAAATGCACTTACAGAATATCTGCTCTTCCTGTAGTACTAGATCCCTATTTATTCCATCCACAACCACAGGGAGGGTGCAAGATGGAATAGTACTCTAAAGCCGGTGGATACACCATGAAGGGTGATTGGTCCGAGGCTGAGTGGGCTGGTGTGTGGACAAGATCAGTCTTAGTCTGTGGGGATATGCTAGGAGGGAGTGGTGTTGTGGTACGATAGGGGAATGAAGCCAAAAAGTCCTGCATATGAGGCCATGGGCTGGTGTGAGAATAGAGTGGGGACTGCAGGCTAAGTGCATGTGGGCACAGGTTACAGATCTACTTGTTGATACTTCACTTTAGCCCTATTGACCTTCATGCTGGCTTCTATGAATGAAGGAGGTGGTGGGTCACCATTGGCCACACCCCTTTTGCTGCTTCTCAAACCGCAATGTAGACCACCATCTGTGCCCCATTGGCCTTCATCACCGTATCCATAATCAGTGAACTGGTTTTAACAACACCATTAGTTTGATTCAAATTCACCCTGTTTTCACTTCTGTGCCTTTAAGAATTTAGTGCAGATATTGATTCTGGAATCATTGTATCCTGGACTCCCACTGAAAATGTAGTATTAAAGTAAATTGCAGTAACTATATAGGGTTAGGAGGTACACAGTGGAAAGTCCTGTAGTATACAGAAGCAGCTGTAGCGAAGCGATCAACAGTCATCATACAGACATGGTCATCTGGTTGGAATCACCCTCTAACTGGTACGGGACAGAGAAGTGTTTTTATAATAAAATAGCTGTTGTTACAAGAAGGAATCCCTACGTAAGAGTGTATTTGTTTCTATGAACACTAGCGACAAAGCGTTACCACCTTTACCGACAACCTATCTTACTGCAGCCTTGAGAAAAGCACAGAGTAAAAGAAATGTCTTGTTTAAGAATGCAGTGCTGGCCTAGGCAAAGAACAGCTAGATAGAGAAAATAAAACAAGACTGCAAATGTGTTTTTTGTTAAAATAATAAACGAAGCTGAATAAAATATATCTAGGTTGCAGAGCACAGTGGCAGACCTAGTTCGCTAAAATAACGTAATAAATGGCTACACAACACCCTCCCCTTGCGGGTTCAAAGGTGGTTCAAAGCCTAATTATGGATAAAAGCTACTAAAAGTCAACCTAAGACATATATATAAGAATGTCAATAATGATAAGTTAAAAAGACCCGTGAGCTTGTGTAAAAAGGAAATTTTAAAATGGTAACTGTGGCATTAAAAAAAAAACGGATTTCAAGAGTTAGAGTCATTTTGGAAGTTGTCAATTGAATCCGGGATAATTGAAGACAGGAAATCTTCTACTTCGGCAGGTGGTAAAGTAGGAAGTTCATCACCAAGGAAAACCTAGGAGCATTCGTGTTCAAGAGCCAGAGCTCCAGCCAAGGCAACAGCACTCAGTGGTGTGCCCAAAAATTCGTTTAGAGCTGCTTCCTCCATGATGGGCAACTCAGAAGCCGCTTCCCCTAGCAAACGCACCCTTAACACGCATGTCTGGTAATGAACCCTCAGCGAGAACATCAACAGATCAGCATCACAGATAATCGCTTCAGTTGTAATTCTTCTTATTGCACAGCAGCAAAGTTAGCCACCTCTCTGCGATTCCCACTTGCCACTTTACTTCTGGCTAGAGTGCACCCATATTTTCAGACTCACCAATCTCTCTGTATAGTCTCCCTTTCCCTGGGTAGATGCTCAGCACCATGTTCTGGCTGGATCTTTCCCTCAGTAGGTAGGCTGGCTTCCAGGCACTAGTTCAGGGATACAGCTCTTCAGGTTAGGCAAGACCCCTGGGAATACCTTCTCTCATCTAAGAACCTGGCAGTCATCACAGTATGCTGCCGAGTGATGCTCCTCGTAGCAGGATAGTATCCAGCCTTGGACACCCACCACAGAGGCACAAATAGGCATTAACTTTCTATGCTTGGCTTATCAACAGCCACACTGTACAATGATCATGGGAAATACAAAAGGCTGGTTAACCTAAAAATATCCTTTCCGTGCTGAAAAGAGATTTCAGGTTCTAACTTCACCCCAACATCTTCGGCATAGCAGTACTGCAGAAAGACGTATCAGCAGCTCCTCTCAGCAAAATGGCCTCTGTGAATTTCTAAAGGGGGCTAGTCTTCTCTATACCCACTTCATTGTCTAGATCTCCTCCTTCCAGCTTCAGGAATGTCACCATCTGGTGAAACAATCTTACCTCCATCTTGTGCACATGAGCAAGTTAGGGTTTTCTAAAATGGAACCAGCAGCCCTCCATTACTCTGGCACACTAGTGTGTATATTGAATGTACATCAAAAGCTGTGTGCACAACACATGTTTGGAATGTTAGCACAAGGATTAGGATTAGCACATTGAAACAGAGCTTTACACAAGTAGGGCCTCCACTCCAGTGACACAGATAAAAAATGTTGGCCATGACTATGGAGTCACAAAATGGTATTCTGCACCGTCGACCTACATGAGAAACCTGTGCTGGGTTGGACTGGCCTGTAGGGCAATCAGGCAGAACCGACAGGCTGCTCTGACAGATCACTTTGTGGGCTGTTTTTTCTCTGTTTGTGAGACTGTTTTATAGTCTGCTGGGCCAGTTTTTACTGTAGATTTCCCAGTTCATATAACAATCATTGCTTGCGGCAAATCCATGAAGTCTTTCATATCTTTGAAAATAATTATACAGCATGTTTTTAAAAGATTAAACCAGACCCAACTTGTGAATGAGGGCCACATTTTTAGCTATCAACTTCAATAATCGGCCAATTTTATTTTGATGCCCAAACTTATTTTCTGTCCCAGTCTAACCCTAAACCTGTGACAAACCAGTAGTCCACAGTCATCAATATGAGGACATGCTTGGTATGCCTCTTCAGGTCAGAGGAGAGTTCTAGGTTAGCATGAGTACTAGATTAGCATGAGGCTTGAGACAAAATCTGGGAAACTAGAAATTTAGGCCCAAATTTAAAAAAGGCCTAGCGCAACAGTAGCGTAATTATTTTGTTTACACTAATGTGGTGTTACGCTTTCAAAATCGCCAAGCCATGTTGACAAAGTGGCGTAACGCATGCATTGCACCACTTTACAAACCTTTGTGCCACGTTATGCATGCGCCATGCATGATGTTTGCAAAGGGGGCATTCTGGCACAAGGAGGCCCAAAAGAAATGACACAATGAAATCAACAAGATTTAATTGTCCCATTTTTAACATCCTTTTTAACGCCTGCTGTGAGCAGGAGTTAAAAGGATGCACCCATTGTAATCAATGGGCCTCCTTGCACTTTGCTCCATCAGCAATGCTCTTGTTGTTCCTAATATCGCAACAGTGCGCTGTATCATAAATACAGCACTCACATGGTAGCATAGGGGGGCATAAGAGGAGCGCAAGAAAAGTGGTGCTGCATTGGATGCAGCACCACTTTTCTTAAAAATCTTAAATTCGGCCCTTACAATTTTCCATTCAGGAAAGGGCAATATGACTGTGTACCTCAAATGATACATTCGCATCCCAGCAGCCTGTTCAGGCAAAAATGTTTTCCTGAATTAATATGGCTTCTCTTATGGACCTTTCACTCTGTGCATGTTTAGTTGACTCCTGTAAAGTTGATGTTTTGTTGATACTAAACAAGTACATATATCCATTTCAATATATAGTCATTTGTCTAAATATACATTATTTCAATGCACACATACAGTAATAGTCACTCCATAGCGTTCATAGGGTGAGCGAGGTGTAGTTATCATTTATTTTCTTCTGGAGAGGGTAGCGAGCACAGTTGACTGGGGCAAGTAAACTTAACAAACCACAATACCTGATGTCTGTCTTGCTTCAGGGAGACCTGCCCTATGTCCTGGTGAGCCAACAAAGGCCAACAGCCTGTTACACAGGAAAGGAGATCTGAATAGGGAGAGCCATTCAGTGACCTGTAGACATGAAGAGGGGCCTAAATATCAAAAACAATATCCCATCTAGAAGAGTTCAAAGGAAAATGGGTCCTTCAACAGCAACTTGAAGTAGAAGATCCTTAGGGCATCTTTGTTCCTTTTCAAGACAACAAAAGGCCTCCTCATCACTGACCCTTGCTGATTGCATGTCACACCTGAATTGCTTTCTATCCACCAGAGTCACTGTCCCTCCTTGCCTTCTCACTGCTCAACCAGAATTCTAGCAGCCTGGCTCATTTGATCAGATAACAAAACATGAAATAACTGCAGTAGACCCCTTGAACTGCCTGACCATAGAGGACTTCATCAATGCTGCAAACACTTGTAGGCCAGCAGTATTACCAGCAGACAAACAGGGACATAGCTTTAGGGAGGGTGTATGGGGTGTGACACCTCCCTTAAATAAATGCATTCTTGAATTGGCAGTTGAGTCCAGGGGCCCACAATCGGGTCTGCTATGCCTGTGTTGGGTTTTTTCCACTCATTTAGTTGGGAACTGTGAGATTCACATCTCCTGAATCTCACTGTCTTAACTACATTCCCGCAAACAAATGTCCTATGAAATAGCTCTGTAGCCAATCTGACCATAACTGTAAACAACACCTTGGGTACAGGTATCTTCTCAAGGGAACTCTGAATGTCTTGCATAAAACCTTTCTAAAACAAGCATACCTTGAAACAAGATATCCCTTTTTACTTCTGGCCAATAAAAGACTGTTTTAGTCAAAAAGATAGAAAGATCTGCTTTAAGACAAATATATGCATTGAAGTACTAGCAGGGTTATTAATTAAACTCTTCATTGCCTTTGTTGCTATTACTCATCACAATCTTATACAGAGACTTCAAAACAAACAGGGGTGGACCGAAGCAGATTGCATCTTTTCAATCAGACAGATCATCATCTCACTTTATCCTCTCAGGTGAGCTCCATTCAATTCACAATTCATGTAAAGAACAGTTCTACTTCTTCTATAGCACTTGGTTTCACTCTTCGATGGGCCTAATCTCCTTCTTCAATTTCAAATATTACTTATATGCAGATAATATACAAATAACACTTAAGTATGAATACCCATCGGACTTTGACTCATACTCAAATGGACAAGTGGTCAAGTAACGGAAGATGTCTAATCACAGGAAAATAAACATATGACAAATCAAAATATTCATTTGTAACAAATGCCTCAAGATAACCTCAGCAACCAGGCCCACCACCTAACAACTCACCCAAGTGACAAACCAAAGTAACCACAGACTCCAATCTTCCAATCATATTCAGATTTGGTTTGTCCACTACATTCAAATTGCGCAGATTGTAATTTATTTCCCCTCATGCTCTGCCCGCATCACTTATTGTAAGTGTTAGAAAGGAATGGTCTAGTTACGCCCCTTGTGAGAAAAGGCCTCTTTTGTCAAGGTTAACCCCCACTTTTTGCCTGGTATCTGATGTTGTCTCCAAATTGTTAGTGCCCAGGGAACATGCTAACGAGGTTCACTGGTCCAGATCTCTTTCGCAGAACTGTTGTGAGCCATTGGCACAACTGGCAACACCTTTAGCTGCCGCTATAAGTACATAGTAAATGGTACTTAGGTACCCAAGGCATGGGGTACTGAGGGAAGGCCCCTGAGGGCAGCAGCACAGATTGTCCCACCCTCTAGGGTCATGCATCCAGATGCACCCACCACTGCCATTGCAGGCTGAGTGCCCTGGTGCAATCCTAAAATGCAAACTCGACATAGCACACAGCCTATGTGCCCTGTCCTCTATAAACTGCATGTAATATAGGTAAGTCACTACTCTGGCAGGACTACAAGCCCTAAGGCAGAGTACATTATACTGTATGTGTGGGCATAGATGCATGAGCAATATGGCCCTACTGTATCCTTGCCAAACCTGGAACATAGTAAGTGAACAGAGCAGCCATTGTAAATAAATGTGCTAGACACTGGTCAGTAAAAGTTTCACAGCTACATGATTGCCACTCTGAACCCTGGATTGTTTGGTATCAAGCAACTCAGAACAATAGATCTAATCTGGTACCAGTATTGCATTTATGGCAAAAAGCATTTAGGGGTCACCTTAGAGGTAACCCCTGCAAAGCTAACTAACACCATCATGGTTGCTAGTCAGTCACAACCAGCCTGCCACCACCAGACAAGATCCTGGAACCCTGGGACGAGAGCTCATGCTCTCTGGGTCCCAGAACAAAGCCCTTCCTTGGTGAAGGTGCCACCCCCCCACTTAGGAATGTGCACTGTCCTGCTAGCGAGCTTCAAAGGGCTCACATCCCTTGAAAGTCAAGCCTCATATCAGTTGGTAGCATCATACGGCCTCACCCATTGAGACTCCAAATTTTGGTGGGAGCAAAGGTGGAAAAACACAAAAAGGACATGAGGAGTGGTCAGCTCAGGTTCGCACCATCCCTAAGGTGTTGCATGCAAGATCACTCCTCCATGTCATTTTCCTCCATCTTGCATGGAAGGAAAATAGCCAAACAGGTGTAGAGACAAGACCTTCGCCCACAGGAAGTGGTCACTTAGTGGATGTAGTCACCCTAAATTAGATGACCCATTGGTCACCACTAGGTACTCCCCTAAACACCCACTAAATACAGTATTTAGTGGGCAACCCTAGACCACAGATTCACATTCCAAGGTCACAAAAAGGCCAGCAAAAAAGAAAATCAAAGGCTCGAGAATTGAAGTCCTGCTGCACCAAGAAATAGGCACCAACCCGGGACCGGAAGGAAGCCCCAGTGGAGGGACGTCAGAAAACACTAGGGCCCATATTTATACTTTTTGACACACAACTGCGCCAACACAGTTGTGCGTCAAAAATTGTACCGCCGGCTAACGCCATTCCAAAGCGCCATGCGGGCCCCTTATTTATTGAATGACATTAGCCGGCGCTGCGGACTGGTGTGCGTCAAAAAAAATGACTCACACCAGGCAGCGCCGGCGTAGGAGAAAATGGAGGTTGGGCGTCAAAAAATGGGGCAAGTCAGGTCTGAGGCAAAATTCAGGCCTCAACCCGATTTGCGCCATTTTTTTGGATGCCCAACCTCCATTGACATGACTCCTGTCTTAGCAAAGACAGGAGTCATGCCCCATGCCCAGGGGACTTATGTCCCCTGGGCATGGTCATTGGGCATAGTTGCATGTAGGGGGGCCCAAATCATGCCCCCCTATGCCACAAAAAAAAACTAAAATAAAATACTTACCCCAACTTACCTCAACTTCCCTGGGATGGGTCCCTCCATCCTTGGGTGTCCTCCTGGGGTGGGCAAGGGTGGCAGGGGGTGTCCCTGGGGGCATGGGAGGGCACCTCTGGGCTCCTTCTGAGGCCACAGGTCCCTTAACGCCTGCCCTGACCCAGGTGTTAAAAAACGGCATCCATCAGGCTGGGCGCCGTTTTTTAAGGCCTGCTCCCTCCTGTGCGTCAAAATGACGTCAGAGTATAAATATGGGGCACAGGCATTAAAGTAATTTTTTGGAAGGGAACGCCTACCTTGCATATAATTAACGCAAGGCTGGTTCCCCCTTCCAAAAAATGACGCACATGGTGGAACTTTAACGCCCGCGGGGTCGGACGTCAAAGTATAAATATGGGGCAGGGTTTGCGCCGATTGTGCGTCCAAAATTTCGAAGCACATTCGGCACAAACAGAGGATAAATATGCCCCTAGGACCTCTCACCAGCATTTCCCTGCTGACCTGCAAGCAACCCTCAAAGTGAACTATCTCCTGCTTCCAAGGGCACCTTTGTGCACAGCTCCTGGCTCACTGTTTCACTCTGCACCCTCACACCATGGCCCATATTTATACTTTTTGACGCACAACTGCGCCAACGCAGTTGTGCGTCAAATTTTTTACCGCCGGCTAACGTCAATCCAAAGCGCCATGCGGGCGCCTTATTTGTTGAATGACGTTAGCCGGCGCTGCGGACTGGTGTGCGTAAAAAAAAATGACTCACACCAGGCAGCGCCGCCGTAGGGTAAAATGGAGGTTGGGCGTCAAAAAATGGGGCAAGTCAGGTCTGAGGCAAAATTCAGGCCTCAACCCGATTTGCGCCATTTTTTTTTACGCCCAACCTCCATTGACATGACTCCTGTCTTAGCAAAGACAGGCGTCATGCCCCCTTGCCCAATGGCCATGCCCAGGGGACTTATGTCCCCTGGGCATGGTCATTGGGCATAGTGGCATGTAGGGGGACCCAAAT
The DNA here is from genome assembly GCF_031143425.1 of Pleurodeles waltl. Taxonomy (NCBI): domain Eukaryota; kingdom Metazoa; phylum Chordata; class Amphibia; order Caudata; family Salamandridae; genus Pleurodeles; species Pleurodeles waltl. Next base: position 1,066,985,382 of record NC_090437.1, read on the forward strand.
CAGGCCCCCCTATGCCACAAAAAAAAAAAAACGAAAAAAAATAATTACCCCAACTTACCTCAACTTCCCTCCATCTTGGGTGTCCTCCTGGGGTGGGCAAGGGTGGCAGGGGGTGTCCCTGGGGGCATGGGAGGGCACCTCTGGGCTCCTTCTGAGCCCACAGGTCCCTTAACGCCTGCCCTGACCCAGGCATTAAAAAACGGCACCCATCAGGCTGGGCGCCGTTTTTTAAGGCCTGCCCCCTCCTGTGCGTCAAAATGACGTCAGAGTATAAATATGGGGCACAGGCCTTAAAGTCATTTTTTGGAAGGGAACGCCTACCTTGCATATAATTAACACAAGGCTGGTTCCCCCTTCCAAAAAATGACGCACATGGTGGAACTTTGACGCCCGCGGGGTCGGACGTCAAAGTATAAATATGGGGCAGGGTTTGCGCCGATTGTGCGTCAAAAATTTTGAGGCACATTCGGCGCAAACAGAGTATAAATATGCCCCCATGTGTCTGGCACCATAGATCAAGCTGTGTTCCATGGGTTTCCTACCGCTTGCGACCTTGACACTCCAAGGGGACCCACCGGACTCACTTTGAAGTCCACCTGTGCAGTATATTTCCAGATGGTCCCCTGCAATGTTCTTGCACCAGCTCAAATGACTTTCTGCAGCTGCTCCTGCTGAAACCAGGAGCTGCCCGAACTTCTCCAGCTGGTCCACAGGGCCCACCAACGACCTGACCTACCTGATTTTACATGCATTTTTAAAGAATTTCTCCACTATTTCCTATGGTGGATAATTACGCACAGAACTGAGATATTTTCAAAATTTAAAAAATTCATAACTTAAAAAGTAATGACCTGATTTTTATGATCTTAGTCTTAAAAATGTTACAACAATCTGAAGTATTTTTGTAAAGTGGACTTGAGTAATTCTTTTGAGTGTGTGTCTTTACAGTGAGTACAACAAATGCTTTGCACTTCTCTGAGATTAGCCTGACTGCTTCACCAAGCTTCCATACAAATTAGAGCATTTGATGGTCTATTTTTACCAATGAAAACAAATGTGTGGTTGCTCTGACCATCTACAAAGTGCGCCTGGTTTTGTACACTTCATAAAGAGCCAGCCTCCTAACCGCCTGATCTTACGTGTAGCTGAGCAACGACCCCATGCTCTATCCCCACACCACTGAAACGTAGAACATCCTATAGCTATTTTATAATTTGAAGATTTGAATGAAGATGTGTTTTTCTTTATCTTCTATAAAGTGTGTTGTGTGTTTAGATGACAATGGTTGTCGTAGCACACATTTAGCAACCAAGGTTTAATTTTCTAACAGTTAAATATTTCCTCTTGCATGGGGGCGCAGTAACGCTAGTTCCCCACTAATGCTCTATTTACTCCCCAAAATAAAATAATAAGGTAACAGATACCACATTAATGAAACACTTAAATCAACGGAATAGATTAGCGTCAGCAAAAGGGAAATTATTAGAATTGTCTCGGTGTTCAGGAGCATAATCAGAGCACAATTATACTAATCAATTTACATTCAAAGGTATGACATTAAGAACTACTGTTTAAGAATAACTTCCTGCAACTAATTACATCTGAACTTATCACTACGAGCAACCGTAAACAGCCTGAAGGTGGTAAACAATGGAGCAGATATTTAATACTAAAACCAATCCATCTGTTAGTTGTTATAGTTCTGCAAGTCTTATAACAGTGGGTGGGAGGGGAGGAGGAAACTAAAAGGACTACAAGACAAAATAGGTATATTAAAAATCTATTTGAATGGCAGCAGGTAAAGCACTTTAGTACCAGGTACTTCTATTGCCCTTTTCACAGTACTCAATTTTTAGGCTTCGATAGGATGGAAACGTGAGCTTGGCTCACCGGAAATCGAACTCATCACCTCCAAAACAGCTCATTTGTGGGCAGCCAACATTCATTTCACTGAGCGATGCTTCTCCACAATCATAGTGATTGCCTTCTAAACTTTTTGAATTGTTATCCGTACAAAGTGAGCGGCAATGATAACAGAAAAGCGCAGGTAGAACAATTTCATGAACACTTGTTTTAAATTATCCACCCTTTCAGCACCGTATGTTTGAACCAGTATTTCATCTGAAGTTGTCAGTAACTGCATTTGATTTACTTGATATTTACTGCTTTTCAAACTTGCTTAAGTGCTCTTGTCAACAGTTCAAGGGTTGAGTGAAGCAAAGTGTTAGTTAATAGTGTGAAAGTCTGGTGTGCTGTCAGAAAAGGGCAGGTCATTAACTTTGAAAAATCCACATCCACTGCAAAGCAGTTCTAGTGCTCAAAGAACAAATCCGCCTAATGAGTTACTAATAATACATCAAATGGTACAGACAGGGTCTTACAATGTAATTACCCACAAGTCAATGCTTTTTTCCAACAACATAACAGAGTCTAAACTATGGATACCATCGCCACCAGAAAGTATACTGAAAGCTTCTACATGTCTGCATTTAGTACCACCGACAAAAACCCAAGTCATTTTTCGAAATCATGTTAATGTGCAGATAATTACAAACTTAGGGGCATATTTATACTCTGTTTGCGCCGGAATTGCATCGTTTTTTTTGACGCAATTCCGACGCAAAACTAACTCGATATTTATACTTTGGCGTTAGACGCGTCTAGCGCCAAAGTCCATGGAGTTTCCGTCATTTTTTAGCGTGGACACCTACTTTGCGTTAATGATATGCAAGGTAGGCGTTCCCGTCTAAAAAATTGACTCCGAGGCATGAGCGCCGTATTTACACTCCCGGGCAAAATTCACGCCCGGGAGTGGGCGAGTCAAAAAAAATGACGTACGGCCGCTTTTGCGCCGTTTTTTAGCGCCAGGACAAGGCAGGCGTTAAGGGACCTGTGGGCTCGGAAGGAGCACAGAGGTGCCCTCCCATGCCCCCAGGGACACCCCCTGTCCCCCTTGCCCACCCCAGGAGGACACCCAAGGCTGGAGGGACCCATCCCAGGGACATTAAGGTAAGTTCAGGTAAGTGTTTTTTTTTTTTTTTTTTTTTTTTGTGGCATGGGGGGCCTGATTTGTGCCCCCCTACATGCCACTATGCCCAATGACCATGCCCAGGGGACAGAAGTCCCCTGGGCATGGCCATTGGGCAAGGGGGCATGACTCCTGTCTTTGCTAAGACAGGAGTCATTTCTATGGGGGTTGGGAGTCGGAAAAAATGGCGCAAATCGGGTTGAGGCGAAAAATTTGCCTCAGCCTGACTTGCCCCATTTTTTGGCGCCCAAGCTCCATATCCCCCTACGCCGGTGCTGCCTGGTGTACGTCGTTTTTTTCACGCACACCAGGCAGCGCCGGCGGCTAACGCCGGCTAACGCCGGCTAACGTCATTGATTTAATACGGCGCCCGCATGGCGCTTCAGAATGGCGTTAGCTGGCGCAAATTTTTTTGACGCAAAACTGCGTTAGTGCAGTTTTGCGTCAAAAAGTATAAATATGCCAGGGAAAGTCTGGCAGAAGGGGTGCTCCGGGCCCCCCCTGGGGTGCCCCTGCACTGCCCACGCACTTGGCATGGGCATTGCTAGGCCCCTGTGACGTGCCCCATTGCGCAGGTCTCTGCCCGATTTCCGGGCAGTGATCTGTGCGACGGGTGCAGCTGCACCCTCTGCACAGAGGAATTGTCCGCGGCTCCATGTGGAGCCGCCGGCAATGTCCCGGCCCAGCCCAATGTTTATTATACGCCCGGCAGAGTTCCAGGGGGGGCAGGCAGTCACTGGAAAAACCACCAGTTTTCATAATGACCCCCATAATCTGGGCCGGAGTATTTCCCTCCTCCAAGATCTAAATCAGGCTTGAACTGTTCCCTAATTGTCAAAAGTGCTGCATGGCGCAACGGACAGGCGAGTCTGCTTTGTGTGCCCACAGGGCAGGTTGTTATTATGTAATGAATTGAAGACACTTCAATGGCCCCTTCCGTAATATAGAGCCTTCCAGTGCTAAATGTGTGCTGGCACAAACGTGATAGGACATTCCCTCATTTGCATGGGCTATGGCCCAATAAAAATGAGACAATCGTTTCCATTAGTGCCTTCACCATACTATAGACATAGGTGCAGTCAAAGACATAGGGGGTCATTCTGACCTCGGCGGTAAAAGGCGCTTACCGCCGGTCAGAAGACCGCCATAACACCGCCGCGGTCGCGGTAAACCGCCACGGTCATTCTGACCCGCATCTGGCAAACCGCCAAAAACCCGACATCAACAAAAGTCCGCCACACCAACGGCCTGCGAAAAACTGGTGATGACCAAACCTCCACCGTCACGCCAACAGAAATACGCCCATGCCATTCCGACCCACAAATCCCCGCAGCGGTCTTTCAACCACGGTATTCCATTGGCGGTACACACCGCCGCGGTCAAAATACACACACCTTTACAAAACACAGCCACATTGGACAATTCGAAATACACACACCTGATACACATACACACACCACTCCCACACACCCAATACAATAAAAAACACACACCCACATCACCCACAAACCCTTACGACCACAATTGCGACTGAAGGACAGAGAGAGACAGCACAGAATAGAGTAGACCATCACACAGAGGCAAATCACTATATCACCCACACAATATCCACGCACAAAACACCACACACCAACACACTCACCACACTCTACAACACATACCCCACCCCACACCTCATCCACACCACCCAATGGCACCCCAAAGACACCCCAGATTCTCTGACGCAGAACTCAGGGTCATGGTGGAGGAAATAGTTTGGGTAGAGCCCCAGCTCTTCGGGACACCGGTTCCTGCCTACCACCATTGCCAGGAAGATGGAGCTATGGCAAAGAATAGTGGACAGGGTCAACGAAGTGGGACAGCATCCACGAAATCGGGACGACATCAGGAAGCAGTGGAACGACCTACGGGGGAAGGTGCGTTCCATGGTATCAAGGCACAACATCGCGGTGCAGAAGTCTGGCGGCGGACCCCCACCTACTCCCCCAGAATTTACAGCATGGGAGGAGCAAGTCTTGCACATCCTGCATCCTGAGGGCCTCACAGGAGTAGGCGGAGGAATTGACTCTGGTAAGTCAAATCTTCACTACTTCATTCCCCCCACCCCACCTGCATGCCAAATCATACCCCCACCCTCACCCCCACCCCCATCACACCAACTCCTTGCAAATGGCTCACCATCACAACCCACCCATCCCAAAACCTAGCCCTGCATGCGTCCCCAAAGCATGGACACCCATCACCAAAGCATGCCCACTGCACATCCCCATCTCCCCCACAAGCCACCATCACAACAGCCCCCACAAGGGAATGCCAGCACTGGGGTACATGGCCACCCACCCATTACACGAAATGGCACACACAGAAGCAATAACCATACTCTTATACCCCTGCAGGACCCGAACGCCACCACACCGCCCAGGAGGGTCCAGAGATGTCCATCCCACCCCCAGAAGAGGCCCCCAGTGATGACAGCAGCTCTGTCTCCCTGGACCCAGATGACCAGCCCGGCCCATCTGGGACCTCGGGACAGTCGGTTCCCCACAGACAGCCACAGGCTACAGCAGACCTAACCCCCTCTGGGAACACCAGCACAGCTCCCACCCAGCGGGCCCATGCCTCTGTCTACAGGACACGTCAATCCGCGGTGTGTCCACCACTACAGGGCACCCAGGTTGACCCACCACCCCAACAACAACAGGGACCTGGGGGCAGTGGTAGTGGGCACACGGTCCAGGGGACAGAGGCCCAGGGAAACAGGGGAACTGGGAGGGCTGCTGTGCGACAGAGGGGGGACAGGACCAGGGAACCCACTCTCCAAGAGGACCTCTCCTCCATCATGGGAGCATACCACGGCTCCCAGGAGACGATGGCTACGGTACTGGCCAGGTTCCAGGAGATCCAGGTACTGCAGGAGGAACAGTACATGGGGTTCAGAGAGGAACTGAGAAACATTAGTTCCGCAATGGGGACCATCGTCGTGGCTCTTAACCAGATAGTCACCACATTGCGGGACCATGTGGCACCACAAAGGGCCCCTGTCACTAGCATGGACCAAGACCAGGCTACCACCTCCGTCGGCGCTAGTGGACAGGAGGCCCCCACACAACGACAGGCCACCAGAACCCCACCTCCTGCAGAAGAAGAACCACCCAGCAAGCTGTACCTGAGATCTCAGAAGAAGACAGAGTAGGATGCCAAGACCCCCGCCAGCAAAGGATACCCCCTGATGTCATCCCACTGTCCCACATTGTCACCCTGTCCAACCTTAAACTGCCCCTGCTCCATCCTTCCACAGGCATATGGACAATGCACCTGTGAGACTGAAAACTGGACTCTGCCATGGACATTACTCCACCATCACCCATAACCGTTTTTCAACCATGTCCCTAAATTTAGCACTTTAATAAAATCACTCATTGCACTTAAAAAATCTGGAGTCTGCTTGTATTTTGAACAAATGTATTAGACATAACGGTGCCAAAATGTTCAGTTACATTGTGATGACAACATACCACTGTCACACAGCTGTAGTCCATGGGGAAACAAAGCAAAGGTCACGCAGTGGGGCCCACAGCTCTGAAAACGGAAGGGAAAGTCACAACTTAGTTAACAGGAACTGGGGGGAAACACAGACAGAAGAGAGGCAGGAGACTTTAAGTAAATGTAAAATGGCAGGGTTGATTCATACCTGTGGGCTACTAAAAATACTGTTGTATCACTGTGTCCCTGTTGTCTGTGTCGTCCCCGTCGTCTTCCTCCTCTTCACTCTCAACAGGCTCCACAGCTGCTACAACACCACCATCTGGACCATCCTCCTGCAGGAAAGGCACCTGGTGTCGCAAAGCCAGGTTGTGAAGCATACAGCAGGCCACGATGATATGGCACACCTTCTTTGGTGAGTACATTAGGGATCCACCTGTCATATGCAGACACCTAAACCTGGCCTTCAGGAGGGCGAACGTCCGCTCGATCACCCTCCTAGTCCACCCATGGGCCTCATTGTACCGTTCCTCTGCCCTGGTCCGTGGATTCCTCACTGGGGTCAGTAGCCACGACAGGTTGGGGTAACCAGAGTCACCAATTAGCCACACACGATGTCTCTGTAGCTGTTCCATCACATAAGGGATGCTGCTATTTCGCATGATGTACGCGTCATGCACTGACCCAGGGAACTTGGCATTTACATGGGAGATGTACTGGTCAGCCAAACAGACCACCTGGACATTCATCGAATGATAACTTTTTCTGTTCCTGTACACCTGCTCACTTTCACTGGGGGGAACCAAAGCCACATGGGTCCCATCAATGGCACCAATGATGTTGGGAATATGTCCAAGGGCATAGAAATCACCCTTCACTGTAGCCAAATCGCCCACCTCAGGGAAAACAATGTAGCTCCGCATGTATTTCATCAGGGCAGACAACACTCTGGACAAAATCTTAGAAAACATAGGCTGAGACATCCCTGATGAAATGGCCACTGTTGTTTGGAATGATCCACTTTCCAAAAAATGGAGTACTGACAGCACCTGCACCAGAGGGGGAATCCCTGTGGGTTGGCGAATGGGGGACATCAGGTCTGGCTCCAGCTGGGCACACAGTTCCTGTATAGTGGCTCGGTCAAGTCTGTATGTCAGTATGACATGTCTTTCTTCCAGTGTCGACAGGTCCACCAGCGGTCTGTACACGGGAACATTCCTCCATCTCCTCGCAAGTCCCAGCGGACGGTGCCTAGGAAGGACAACATGGAGCACAGAGTCAAGCAACCCACAGGTACGTAACCACAGCTTGCACAGAACACGATTCGCTATGCATTGAATGGCTTGTATGAGTGGCAATGCAAGGCCTAGGCCTGTGTGACGCAGTAGAAATTAAGCCATGTGGGCCCTTGAAATGGCGGCTGCCTGACCTGTGAAGTGTGACAATGGGATGTGAGGTCAAGGCGCTGGCGTGGCACACCGTGGCGGTAGGCGGTCGAAGACCGTGGCGCAAAGCAGCATTGGTTAACATTGAACCTTATGGGTCTCAGGAGCCAATAACGATGTGCGCCGGCGGTCGCGGTACGCACCGCCGCGGTACGCACCGCCGCGGGCGTGACCGCCATTTTCTATCTGCTTAATCACTCGAGACCTGATCATCCACAGGAGAGGACCTATATTGCAAGTGCTGCTGTGACCTTGGTCTGGAAGAGACAATGGCTGCTGCGACTGGGGAAAGGGCCCCTGCCTTCACATCTGAGGAATTGGAGAAACTTGTTGATGGGGTCCTCCCCCAGTATGCGCTACTCTACGGTCCTCCAGACCAACAGGTTAGTACACTGGGACCATGCTTCGTGGGCAATGCCTGGGTTGAGTGGGGTGAATGAACGATGGTGCGGAGGGGAGCGTATGAGGCATGCATCAAACGACAGATGAGAGCATGTGCCACATGGCAAGTGTGGGGATGGGGGGACACTCACATCGAGCATGCAGTAAATTCTGATATTGTATTTTCTCTCCCTGTAGGTGTCACATAGTTCAGCGCCCATCAGAAAGTCGACATTTGGCGTGCCATCGCCAAGGACGTCTGGACCCTGGGGGTCCACAACAGACGGGGCACCCACTGCCGCAAGAGGTGGGAGGACATCCGCCGCGGGAGCAGAAAGACCGCAGAGGCTCTGCTGGGGATGGCCTCCCAACGTAGGAGGGGTGCCACGCGTCAATTGACCCCCCTGATGTCTCGGATCCTGGCGGTGGCCTACCCAGATTTGGATGGGCGCGTGAGGACATCACAGCAGACACAAGGGGGTGGGTACACTCTCCTTCTGCTGACTATGCGCGCAGTGGAGGTGTCTGGGTGGGGGAGGAGGGCTGTGGGTATCCCTAGGCCAGGGCGATTTCTGTAGGCTAGGCCCCTCCGTAAGGCATGGCCCTGTGCCCCCGCCCCCCACCTCTGTAGGGTGCCAAGTACAGATATCCATGGCCCTGTGTCACCTATGTGTGCAGTTGTCGTCCATAGGCTTGTAGGCCATGTCCCACTGATTGAGTAGTGTACCCCAATTGCGCGGCGTAGTGCAGGGGGCTTCTGGAGTCTGTCCTCTCCGCCAACTGTGTTGCCAATGCATGCACTCAACATGTCTTTATTCTCCCCCCCCCTTTTTTGGTCTGCTCTTCCTGTTCATGTGTGCATTAGCATCATCTGGCGGAGGAGAAGTGGCATTGGAGCACGAGGGAGCTGCATCTCACATGGCCCCGGAGGGCCATGCAACGGACTCTGATTTGACCAGTGAGACGGAGGGCGAGGGGGGCTCCACAATGGGGACACGTGGAGACATCAGCGACACTGACACGTCCTCGGAAGGGAGCTCCCTTGTGGTGGCGGCAACATCCGTGCCCACTGCAACAACAGGTACAGCCGCCACCCAGCGCACCAGCTCCGCCCTCCCAGCAGCCCCTCAGCGTTCGCCCCGTGCCCGCTCGCACACCAAGGCGGGCATCTCCTTCGCCCCAGGCACCTCCGGCCCTGCCCCAGTTACCCCTGCTGCCCTCAGTGAGGAGGTCATCGACTTCCTCCAGACGCTCATTGTTGGACAGTCTACCCTTTTGAATGCCATCCAGGGGGTGGAAAGGGAGGTGCATCGGAGCAATGCATACCTGGAGGGCATTCATTTGGGTCAGACTGCCCATCAGCGATCGTTCAACGCTCTGGCCTCAGCACTGACGGCAGACATTGTCCCTGTCTCCTGCCTCCCTCCTCCAACTCCCTCCACCCAGTCCCACTCCCCTGTTCCTCTGCCTATCCCAAACACGCCTACAGACCAGCCTGCACACACCTCAACACCCAAGGCCAGCTCATCCAGACATAAGCACCACAAATCACACAAGCATTCACACAAGCAACAGCCACATGCAGACATGCCAACAGCCACTGCCTCCTCTGTGTCCCCCTCCTCCTCGTCTCCCTCCTCCCTCCCTGTGACGTCCCAACTCACACTTGCATGCACCACTTCATCAGCCACTACGTCCATCACCAGCACACCCACCAGAACACTCCGCACACGTGCAGTCACCACCCCCACTGCCATTTACACGTCCCCTGTGTCCTCTCCCAGTGTGTCTGTCACCCCCTTTTCCAAACCACACAAACGCAGGAAGCCACCCACCCAACAGCCATCCACCTCACGACAGCCTCCGTCACAAGCAACTGCACCCATAGACAGCACACTTGACTCTCCTACAACCACATCCTCTGCCTCCACTCCCATACCCACTGCACCTACCCTTCCCATTGCTCCAAAAAAGTTTTTCCTCTCCAAAATTAACCTCTTTTCATCACCTGACCCACCCCCTCCATCTCGTAAAAGTCCAATCTGCACCTCAGCCACCACAACCCCTGGACCTACAAGGACCATAGTCCAGGGATATTGGAGTCCCCCACCTTCGAGGGCAGCCACATCGGCCAGCAGCAAAGGGACAGGCAGCCCACCCCCTGGGAAAAAAACAAAAAAAGCCAAGGGCCGTTGCGAGAAAACAGAGACTGCAGCCTCCACAGGCACCACCCTGGCACCGTCAGGGAGTGGGGTGCCACCTGGCACATCTCCAAAGGGAGGCAAGGGCCACAGAGGATCAGGCAAGGATGGCAAGGGCAGCACGGCCGACAAGTCCGGCAGCAGGCGAGCTGCCCAGGAGGGCCCCACCAGCCCCATTCCGGGGGTGAAGGAGGACACCCACGGGAACGGGACACCAGCACAGGAGGGCCCAGTAAGCGAGAAGTCGGATGGCGAGTGAACACCATCTATTGCCCGAATCTGGTGCCCTGGAGACACATGACAAACACCGCGGAACAGGGCCCCGCCGTCTCAAGAACCGCTGAACAGGGCCCTTCAAGACAAGCACCGCTGAATAGGGCCCCACCGTCTCAAGAACCGCTGAACAGGGCCCTTCAAGACAAGCACCGCTGAACAGGGCCCCGCCGTCTCAAGAACCGCTGAACAGGGCCCTTCAAGACAAGCACCGCTGAACAGGGCCCCGCTGTCTCAAGAACCGCTGAACAGGGCCCTTCAAGACAAGCACCGCTGAACAGGGCCCGCCGTCTCAAGGACCGCTGAACAGGGCACCGCCGTCTCTGCACCGCTCTGCTTGGCCCTTCAACTCAAGCACCGCTCTGCTGGGCACCGCCGTCTCTGCACCGCTCCGCTTGGCCCTTCAACTCAAGCACCGCTCCGCTGGGCACCGCAGTCTCTGCACCGCTCCGCTTGGCCCTTCAACTCAAGCACCGCTCCGCTGGGCACCGCCGTCTCTGCACCGCTCCGCTTGGCCCTTCATCTCAAGCACCGCTCCGCTGGGCCCTTCATCTCAAGCACCGCTCCGCTGGGCCCTTAATCTCAAGCACCGCTGCACTGGGCCCTTCATCTCAAGCACCGCTCCGCTGGGCACTGCCGTCTCTGCATCGCTCCGCTTGGCCCTTCAACTCAAGCACCGCTCCGCTTGGCCCTTCAACTCAAGCACCGCTCCGCTGGGCCCTTCATCTCAAGCACCGCTCCGCTGGGCACCGCCGTCTCTGCACCGCTCCGCTTGGCCCTTCATCTCAAGCACCGCTCCGCTGGGCCCTTCATCTCAAGCACCGCTCCACTGGGCACCGCCGTCTCTGCACCGCTCCGCTTGGCCCTTCATCTCAAGCACCGCTCAGCTGGGCCCTTCATCTCAAGCACCGCTGACACATTGGCAGAAGGGGCAAGCCCGGATCAGTGTCGGACAGGGCTGCACGATACACTCTGGGCACCAAGAGTCCTCCAGTACCGCTGGAGTCTGTCATCCACTTGAGAGACTGTGGCTTTGCACTGCCCAGGATGGCACAGTGGGCAAGCCACCCACTGTAGAGACTTGAGGGACTGTGGCTTTGCACTCCCCCGGATGGCACAGTGGGCAAGCCACCCACTGTAGAGACTTGAGAGACTGTGGCTTTGCACTCCCCAGGATGGCATAGTGGGCAAGCCACCCACTGTAGAGACTTGAGAGACTGTGGCTTTGCACTCCCCAGGATGCCACAGTGGGCAACCCACCCACTGTAGAGACTTGAGAGACTGTGGCTTTGCACTCCCCAGGACTGAACATTGGCCGTGGAGGCCCCTCGTGGATCTGGCGTCGTGGACTCATGTGGCTGAGGTGGCCCCCCTTCCCTTCCCCCTGAGGTGCCTGTAGTTTTCCTATCTGATGCCCCTGCAGTGTTCTCTCCAATGGATTCGGGTCTCATGTGTGGGCTTTGCCCATGTGTTGAGGACCATTTGCCCACGTACAATGACAGAAAGCCAATTCTGACGGGACAATATACATATGTGTATATAGTTATGGGATGTTCGTCTTACTTATTTACTTTGCCTTACAATATATTTGTATTACAATTACTTATTATTTTGTCTTTGCATTCTTCAGGGGGGTGTCACTCTGAGTTGTTGCTCTGCATTGGTGTGTAGGTAGTTGGGGGGGGTGTCGCGTATGTGTGTGCCTGTAATCTTTTCTCCTCCCCCCTCCCGTGTGTCGTAGGTGCAGTACTCACCGTTGTCTTCTGCGCCGGCGTTCGTGCTCCTGGTAGAGGAGCAGGTAGACAATAGCTGGTAGGATGTGTAGTTCTGGTTCCATGCTGTCCAGATTCCTCGTGGAGTGTGTATAGGTGAGCGTTTTCCCGTTCGTAGTCTGTTTCCGCCGTGTTTTTATCGGCGGGACTCCCGCCCCGGAAAAGGTGGCGGATTGGTGAGTTTTGATAGGGTGGGCGGTACATTGTCTGCCGCCTGTCTGTTGGCGGTGACCGCCGCGCTGCTTGTCTGTACCGCCGTGGCGGTCGGAGTGTTAAAGTGGCGGGCTGTGTTGGCGGTTCCCGCCAGGGTCGGAATTCCATTTTTTTGTCCACCAGCCTGTTTGCGGGTTGGCTGCCGCTTTAACACCGACCGCCAGGGTTGGAATGACCCCCATAATCTGGAGGTGTTGTAGTTTAGCAGCGATTAGATTAAGCATTAGCAGAAGACATCTTGTATTTAGTAACTATTGTGAACATTTCGCGGAATCCATTTTGTATTCATGGCAGCCATTTTCTCTGCCACATGCTGCCATGTGCTAACCATGTGCTCTGTCCTACCTTTCTGTTAACTACTCTTGAAAATCTGCCTAGTGACAGGTTATATTTAGCATCTCCCACTTTCGCACATGCTCAGTAAGGTCTGCAGCTGTTAGTCCTTAAAAACTGTCAGCCCCTCCTACCTGTCGACTGTGCATTTCCACATGACCTTACATGTATGCAAGTCTTGCTTCTATAATTGTACCACCTCCTTTTAGCCCCTGCGGGTGTATAAAAGGACCATGCTCTCTCAGTTCAGTGTGCTACTTCAAACATTACCGAAGGGTGCTGTTTGAACTTTAGTATCACCTCATGAGGTTTAATAAACTTTGTCTTTTATTTCAGTTTCTGTGCCAACTTCTTCCTACATGGTCTGAGGACTTTGTGCAGAGAAAGGTGAACCCCTTGCACTAGTAGGCCTTGCTGAGGCTTACTTCAACAGAGGGGCACTGATTGTGTGCTACATGGAGGTGGTGCCAAGTCAGTGTGTTGATCATGGGCACCCCTTGGAAGGGAGGGAAGAGCTCTTACGGACCCTTCAGGACCCCTCCGACCCCATTTGTGATAACAGTCACTAACTGCACCCACATGTAGAAAGATTTCTATCTCATCTGAAATGCAGGACAGATTGCTGCAGATTGTAAGGCTGTTCACCTCCTTCAGACAGTTGTCTGACTTTTACTAATGTGCTGTTCTCAATGCAGGTATCAGTTTGTGTCTGCACTGGGAACAGCACATCCATAATGGTAGGGTGCACCAACTCAGTCTGCACATGGTCACCAGTTAAATGTGGACTGCTGCACAGACCAGGGCAGTGGACTAATTTTAAAGAGTCCAGCAAGTTATATGTATTAACTCTAAAATTAACAGACACCATACATTTAGTGGGTGGTCCCTTATTACATCAATTCAATCTACTGATGAGGGTTGTATCAGTTATTAAAGTTCCTGAGCCTGAGTTATAGGCCTGACCCGCAGACAAGGAGCTGTCTCAATAGAAAGGGCATTTAACAACTGATGTAGCTATTAGCAGAATGCCTATAATGCTATAAGAACTCTCCACACCATACAATTGTCACGTGAGACAACACTTTCTACACCTTTCAGCATGTCTTGTATACCAATGTGCCCATGCCATCAGAGGGACCTCTGCCTGCCAAATCTGAGTTGTCCACAAGACCCATAACAATTCTTAATAGTCATGATAATTCATGTCACTGAGATGTTCAAAGCTGTAGAAAGTGTTGTTTCACATGTGATAAGTGTAAGGGTGATGGATGCATGTTTTCAGAATACCCAGATACATACTGTATTTCCAGTAAATATAGGACGGAGATTGTGACTCCACTTTCTTTTGAACAGCTATCTGTATATGACAGAGGTTGATTGAATTCAGTATCATGTACTGCATAAATGGAAGTGTACCACATGTGACATGTTAAATAACACTTTTTACATCCTTCAGCATTTCATTGGCTGTGCACGTACCGTCTGCTTTAGATGTTGTCCGATGGAGGGTACCCCTGCATGGTGCCAATGCCCCTGCAGTCCCAAGGTACCTCTGCTCACCAAGTTGTCCACAAGTTGTGCTAAGAACTCTTAACACTGGCAGAAACTGTTGTCATGGCGGTTCCTGTCAATGTTGTAAAAGTTTGAAGGATGGCTCCATTAAACATGCTAGTTGCCCATTCACCTTTTACTAATATATTCATTTTTCAAAAACACTTCAATAGCAGGAGATTATGTTTGAAAATTGAAAAGCCAATGACTTGTCAGCGGCATCTTTATGTGGTGTGACCAGCTGGGCCTCAATGGGTGGCTGTCCTGGAGGGGGGAGTGGCACCGACCTCAGGGGGGCACTGTGTTTAGCAATTTCTTTAATTTAAAAACACCTGCTGCAGAGTTCCTTGTGCGTCCAGCTTTCAGACATGAATAAAAATGTCAAGATCACACTTGTGATTAATGGTTCTGCTAAAGAAAGAGATTAGAGCTTTGCCTAGTGGAAGTTTTGACTAAATAAAACAGCAAAGAAGGTGAATATGCCTGCTGCAAAGAACACATCTGTATTTTATGTTGAAAGCTGAGTGAATTTGTAAAGTCAACCATTAGCAGCAATTTAAAACAAATGAAATATATGTGAGAGTGGGACTATGGAGAGATGAAAGGCACTTTTGCTCAGTGGAAATGAGGGAACTTGAGGAGGAGGTCATGAGCGTGGGGGTGTCAAAAAAGGTTGTCGCACCAGGTGCCACCAGCGCTAAAGCCAGCCATGTGATCCCTACAACATGGGAGTTTTCTCCAATTACGTAAAGGATTGTTACTTTTTTTTACTTTTCCATACTGCCTGTCTTTAGCTGGTGGTGATGGACAACAAAAAAAGCTAATCTCCCACTCAAAACTGTGCAAGAACTTTATGGCTCTGTCATCAGCATACTATCTGTTCACAACTTTGAGTCTGAGTGGGAGAACTGTCACTTTGACAGAGAGGGACATCCATCACCATTGTAACACTCAGCCAAACACTCAATCAGCCCCCACATTGCTTTCCCCCTTTTAAGCAATCAGCCCCTACATTGCTTTCCCCCTTTTAAAGTCTTCCAGACGCAAATGTTGCCCACTCTTCTCACTTGCAGCTTCAGCCTTGCAGAACATGGTGCACTGCATCCTGATTGATTTGATGGTAGGCAGCTTATTCAACATGTTCAACATTTTGTGTAATGCACAGCCTTCATCCAGCGACATCCTTGTCTCACCTCTCCCCGGCAAAACTCCTTTTTTCCTTCGTCACCCAGCATTTTCTTGCATATTCTTTAAAATTGTGTCCATTCATTTCCTAATAGATGGAAGGTGTGTTGCATGGAGGTAGGAGGTATGTTTGCTTTTCCCTTGTAGGCTTGGCTGTAGCTACAGCATCACAACTCTTTTCAGGATTCTAGCCCTTTCTCAGTTACAATTAACTACCAAGCAATTCACTAGAATACTGACCCTAACATTCCATGCATTATAACATTCTGACTCTTACTTATTTTTATTATTAATATTACTAATAATACACAATTTTTCACATATATGACAAGAATTTCACACAGTCAGCGTTATTACATTGTGTCTCACTTACAAAGCAATACATGATTCCTTTCCTAAAGAATCCTTTCTGGATGCTTGTGACTGACCATGTTCAACTCACATACCCTCTGATTTCTGAGTCGCAGCTGCACTGGAGGATTCCCTTGATCAGATTATACAACACAAGCACCTGGCGCCAATCAGAATGGCAACAGGGAAGTTCAGCACCCAAGACATTTACACATCACTAATAAAGTAGGTGGCTTTCTTTACTGGAGCCCTGCAGTGCCACAGAAACATTCTGATGTTTAAGCAATTATAACTGTGAAAACAACATGCCACTTGAATACATGTATTCTAATGCAGAATGATTATTCATGAGATAGCCCAAGACAAAGAGGAATTTAAGGACAAATGGCAACCAAAAGAGGAACAATGTAAGAGGTACAAGAAAAGCAGAATTTAGCAATATAGCACTTATCATTCCATGTGAAACAATAGGCACATCACCATCCTGAAATGCACTGTAGAACAAGGGGCTGGCAGAGACTGAGTTGCAGAATCAACTGCAAAAGTGACAGCAAGCAGACTGAACAGAAGAAAGCGCAGTTATGCGATAACATAGCTGTCAGAAGTCTGGACTTCTGGATAGATCAACCACTCCTTCTAACACCTTCATTGTATTTATCTGTAACATATACCTCATTTACCTCCAAGTAAGTGCTTCCTAATATACAGTCAGGTCCTGGAGAGTTTTAGGAATACCCACATTCCCTCCAAAGGTCACCCAAAAAATAATACCATTAACATGACATCCTGCTAACTTGCCCAGTTATCACCACTTCCCATTTTCAGTTATGGGAGCTGGTTTGTATCTATATGTACCCAAGAGCTAAGAACCCCCTTCAAACACAAATCTATTATCTGTGGTATTGCCCAGAACTCTTACATCAATTTTGAGAAATTTTATACAATATTTGTGATTATACCATTCTTTAATTGTCTCCTGGGTGTCTTCAATGTGCTTAGTCTAAACTTAATGCATGTCTTGCTGAACCTTCTATGAATGAAACTTGGTTAACCCCTTCGCTGCCAGGCCTTTTCCCCTCCTGTGCCGAACATTTCTTTGGATATTTGGGGCAGTTCGCACTTAGGCCCCCATAACATTTTATTCACATAAGCTACCCACGCCAAATTTGGGGCCTTTTTTCCAACACCCAGGGATTCTAGAGATACCCTAAGAAATTAGCCAAAATACAGCATAATTTTAGTTTTTTTCAAAGAAATGGGAAAAAAGGGCTGCCGAAGAAGGCTTGTGTTTTTTCCCCTGAAAATGGAATCAACAAAGGGGTTGCGGTGGTACAATCACCAGCTTCCCAGCTTTCAGGTACAGGCAGACTTGAATCAGAAAACCCACTTTTTCAACACAATTTTGACATTCTACTGGGACATACCCCATTTTGACAATTTTTTGTGCTTTCAGCCTCCTTCCAGTTAGTGACAAAAACGGGTGAAAAAACAATGCTGGATCCCCAAAAGCTAAACATTTCTAAAAAGGAGACACAATTCTGAATTCACCCAGGGGTCATTTATGTAGATCCTATAAGTTTTTCCTACAGAACAACAGCTGAAATAAAAGAATATTGAAACTGAGGTGAAAAAAACAGCCATTTTTCTCCACGTTTTACTCTGTAACTTTTTCCTGCGATGTCAGATGTTTGAAAGCAATATATGGTTACGTCAGCTGGACTCTTTTGGTTGCGGGGATATTTAGGGCTTGTAGGTTCATCAAGAACCCTAGGTACCCATAGCCAATAAATGAGCTGCACCTTGCAATGGGTTTTCATTCTATACCGGGTATACAGCAGTTCATTTGCTGAAATATTAAAAGTGAAAAATGGGTATCAAGAAAATCTTTGTATTTCCAAAATGGCCACAAGATAAGGTGTTGAGAAGCAGTGGTTATTTGCACATCTCTGAATTCCGGGGTGCCCATACTAGCATGTGAATTCCAGGGCATTTCTCAAATAGACACTGTCTTACATTTGGAAGGAAAAAATGTAGAGAAAGACAAGGGGCAATAACACTTGTTTTGCTATTCTGTGTTCCCCCATGTCTCCCGATAAAAATAGTACCTCACTTGCGTGGGCAGGACTAGGCCTCACGACAGGAACTGCCCCAAAACACCACGTGGACACATCACATTTTCACAAAAAAAACAGAGCTCTTTTTTGCAAAGTGGCTAGCTATGGATTTTGGCCTCTAACTCAGCCGCCACCTTGGGAATCCTAGCACACCTGCACAGTTTTGAAAACTAGACACCTAGGGGAATCAAGGATGGGGTGACTTGTGGGGCT
Source organism: Pleurodeles waltl (assembly GCF_031143425.1). Classification (NCBI taxonomy): domain Eukaryota; kingdom Metazoa; phylum Chordata; class Amphibia; order Caudata; family Salamandridae; genus Pleurodeles; species Pleurodeles waltl. The sequence goes on from NC_090437.1 coordinate 1,067,003,925, forward strand.
CTGACCAGGTTATGTTACCCAGAATCCTTTGCAAACCTTAAACTTTGGCCAAAAAACACTTTTTCCTCTCATTTCGATGACAGAAAGTTCTGGAATCAGAGAGGTGCCACAAATTTTCTTCCACCCAGCGTTTCCCCAAGTCTCTCGATAAAAATGGTACCTCACTTGTCGGTGTAGGCCTAGCCCCCGCAACAGGAAACGCTTCAAAACACAACATAGACACATCACATTTCCACAAGGAAAACAGAGCTGTTTTTTGCAAAGTGCCTAGCTGTGGATTTTGGCCTCTAGCTCATCTGGCACCTAGGTAAACTTAGCAAACCTGCGCAGTTTTCAAAACTAGAAACCTAGTGGAATCCAAGATGGGGTGACTTGTGGGGCTCTGTCCAGGTTATGTTACCCAGAATCCTTTGCAAACCTCAAAATGTGGCCAAAAAAACACTTTTTCCTATCATTTCGGTGACAGAAAGTTCTGGAATCAGAGAGGAGCCTCAAATTTCCTTCCAGCCAGTGTTCCCCCACGTCTCCCGATAAAAATGGTACCTCTCTTGTGGGGGTAGACCTAGCACCTGCAACAGGAAATGCCCCAAAACACAACGTGAACACATCACTTTTTCACAAAGAAAACAGAGGTGTTTTTTGCAAAGTGCCTGGCTCTGGATTTTGGCCTCTAGCTCAGCCGGCACCTAGGGAAACCTATCAAACCTGCACAGTTTTGAAACCTAGACACCTAGGGGAATCCAAGATTTGGTGACTTGTAGAGCTCTGACCAGGTTCTGTTACCCAGAATCCTTTGCAAACCTCAAAATTTGGCCAAAAAAACACCTTTTCGTCTAATTTTGGTGACAGAAAGCTCTGGAATCAAAGAGGAGCTACAAATTTCCTTCTACCCAGCGTTCCCAAAAGTCTCCCGATAAAAATGGTACCTCACTTTTGTGAGTAGGCCTATTGCCCGCAAAAGGAAATGCCCCTAAACATGGGGGGGAACTGCGTTTTTGGTCCTGGGCTTAGCACCCTTCTAGGGAAACCTACCAAACCCAGACATTTCTGAAACTAGACACCCGAGGGAGTCCAGTGAGGTGTGACTTGCGTGGATCCCCCAATGTTTTCTTACCCAGAATCCTCAGCAAACCTCAAACTTAGCTAAAAAATCTAATTTTTCCCACATTTCTGTGTAGGATCACCGCACTGGGACAAATTTCATACCACCCAATGTTCCCCTCAGTCTCCCGGTAAAAATTATACCTCATTTGTGTAGGTGGGCCAAGTGCTTGTGAAAGGGAAGAGCAAAAAACATGTCAATGTTGAGGAGGAACCAACCAGGGCCCAAAAGGGCAGTTTGCAAAAAAACACTTTTAGGCTGACAAGTGCAGCAGAATTTTTATCGGTATAGATGAGACAATGTTGGGTGGTAGGAAATTTGTGGATTACTGCAGATTCTGGAAGGTTCCATCACAAAAACATGGGAAAAATGTGTGATTTCCAGCAAAGTTGGAGGTTTGCAGAGCATTGTGGGTGCAAAAATGGTGTGAGGTGCATGTGAAACACACCTAGGGTACCTGTAAGGGCAGGTAAGTAACTATGCTTAGCAATCGTCCACTAACCTCCACTTAGATCCAGTTAGGTCTCAATAAATTAAACCTAGCTCAACCCTTGGTAACTTGACATGAGCGACAAGGCTTAACTTAGGAGAAAAGAGTGTACAGCATTTAAAAATCACAGAACAGTAAATAGGTAAAACACAATAAAAGCCCAACACAAATTTATAACAATAGATTATATTCTTATCTTTAAAAGGACTCCAAAACGATTGAAATCAGATAAGAGGAACCGGAGATGTGAATTTTTAAAGAATTAATGTTTTTTAGCACATAGAAGCAACTAGCCATGAAAGGGCATGGACAGGGACAAAGACCAGAGTTAAGGCCACCCATGAGGTAACACTGTTACACTTACTTTCAGAAGTGTTTCTTGATTCAGGAAAGCGGACTACAGCACCAGCCAAAGGATCAGGGCCTCAGGTTTTCCTCTTGGGGGCATGGACTACACCTCCCACAATGCACTTCTTCAATTTATGGAGTTGCTCCAAACTTCTCCAAACTTCTGGAGGTTCTTCCAGAGGTCCTTTTTGGGCCCTTGAAGTGTTCACAACTTGTTCTAAGGTTACAGAAGCTCTGAGCTGCTCCTTGGCAGTTGGGACAACAATTCCCAGAATGCACCTGGTCGGAATCCTTAAATGGCAACTAGACGCTGGTCAACTGGGCTCTTCTATCAGGACTTGATGCAGGGCACTCTGGGCAGCTCCTTTGTACCTGTAGCAAACTGGGAGTCCCTTCTTGAAACAGTAGACGACAGACAAAGTCCTTTTAGTGGTGAAGCCCAAGGCTTCATCTGGTGCAGTCCTTCAGAGTGCACTTTCCATGTGCAGGTCAGGAGTCTAGCAGGGCAGTCCTTCTTCGTCTTTGTCTTGCTCCTTGTAGGGATCTGAGGTGGGGATGCAGCTCTGCCATATTTATCCTTGGTCCTGGGGTAGACACCAAGGGCAGCTGACTGTCAAATCACAGGCAGGCTCCATCCCCCTTTGATGACCACTTCCTGGGAAGTGTGGCAAAAATCAATGCCAGGGAGCAACATTCTCCAAAAACCCAACATGGCTGAAACAGGTTTTTGGAGGTTAAATCTGGCTGAGCCCACCCACTGGTGTGCTTAAAATCCTAAACGCATCCCCTTCCTGCCCTCTCCTAGTCTAGTCAAGAGGGCACCTAATTGTCTGGGACGGCAGGAAATAGGGGGGGCCTGAGCTGCTCCAAATGTCCTTTCCTGCCTTTAAAGACCAGTTTGTCTGTTCTTCCCCATCCTGTTTCACCATCTGCTGAGGCAGATCTTGTCCCCCAGACACGTCCTTTGTTTTCAGCGCAGGCCACTTCAGACCCCATCAAGGGCATCCAACCCTAGGCACACGTAGGGCACACCTTAAGGGTGACTTACATGCAAAAATAAGGTAGTTTAAGACTTTGGAAGTACTTTTAATTCCGAGGTTGAATTTCAAATAACTTTAATAACTTTAATAGAAAAGCAGTCAGCATGGCAGGTCTGCCTTTAAAGTGGGTGCATCACATATGCTAGGGTCCCTAAACCCAAAATAATGAAGAAAATGACTCTCCTATCTAAATAATGCAAAAATATACAAGTAAAATACAGCTCAAATAAAAGACAACTACCTTTAATCGTATTTCAAATAAAGCAACACATAGCAACCAAATTCTAATCTTAACATGACAGATATCATCCAACAAAAAGTCATATATAAGTAAATCACAACACAACATAAACTTACACAGACAACAATCAAGACAACATGTAACACAATATATATAAAAACAAACACAGTCTCAAACAGACAAATAAAAAATAAAAGAAATTCCCACAAATAATTTCATCGATATAATAATATGTATCTACATGAATATTGTGATCTTTATATAGCAATTTTGTGCATCTTATCCACCAAACGTATATACATTTGTATTCTGCCTATATTCCAAAATTCTTCCAAAGAAATCTAAAAGTCTCTGCATATAGCAAATCCTCCAAACAAGTCTTTTTAAAGAGTTCTTTAACAGTCCTGAACCTTTCTGAATATTGAAGACAGCGCAAGGTCCCAAATACTTTCTATTCTCCAAATGGTCCATATATAGTACTCCGACAGTAGATTTCTGAAACGTAGGTACTTCATTGTCAATTTTGGTACTCCATTGCCAACGTGCGTTTCGGTGGATTTGGACTTCCTAATGTATTTACACTTCCACAGCCACCTTCATCAGGGCATGTATATATAGAGAAAGAATTACCAAAGACAAAAATTTAATCTAAATCAAAAACAATATACAAAAAAATATATTAATCGATAATATGAACATCTGTGTAACAGTTGTGTTGTATATTACAATAATGTAATAACCCAAAATGTTCTAATAAAGCCAAGATACAGAATAAGCAGATGTAAGTACCCAAACCTTTACATACTAAAAGCCCCAAAGAAATAAAATAAAGATAAAAACTACTGAATCAACAACCATGTCATCAACACTAAATGAAAACCAACACCACAACAGGCATGTGAACTCCCACCAAACCACAGAGAAAATATATGTGAATAACTTAAAAGTGAACACAAATATGCCACAACACGGAAAGCAAATGACAAGTTGAATTATCATACATGGTAGGGTTTCTCCCTTCAGAATATTATTTAACCCCTTCTCTGCTGCGGACGTAATGGTTATGTCCTGCGGCACAGTGCTGCTGTGCCCAGGACGTAACCATTACGTCCTGGGCACACAGCCAAGAGGGAGCGCTAGCGCTCCCTCAGTGGGGTTAAAGTCAGGGATGGAAGGGGAAGCCCTTCCCCTTCCACCCCGACCCCCCCAACCCCCTGTGATGTCAGCGCGCGAGCCTTCCCCATCGCGCTGGAAGCTGAGCTTCCAGCGCGATCGGAAGAGAAATGCTTTGCATTTCTCTTCCGATCACGTGGGGGAGGCCGAGAGAGGCTTCAAAGGGAAGCAAACGTATTTCCTTCCCTTTGAAGTCTCTCTCTGCGTTTTGGCAGCTGAATTGAAAGCAATCCTGCTGTCAAAACGCCCACTAGACACCAGGGATGTCTTTTGTAAAAAGGAAATTGGCATAAGTGAGCGACCCCTTGGGCAAGGGTCGCTCCCAGGGGGGGGCATTTTTTTTTAAGGCCTTTTCACCAGGGATAATTTCTTTTTTTTTTTTTAGTTTTTTTTTTTAGGTGTGGGGAGCGACCCCTTAGGCAAGGGTCACTCCCATAGGGTCAAATTATATTTAGGCCATTTCTGCCCCCTTTGGGGGCAGATTGGCCTATTTTTATGAGGCCAATCTGCCCCCAAGGGGGGCAGAAACCACTAGACACCAGGAAGTTTTTTTTTGTTCGTTAATTTCACGTAAGGGGAGCGACCCCTTAGGCAAGGGTCATTTACCTGGGGGGCAAATTTATTTTAGGCCATTTCTGCCCCCCAGGGGGACAGATCAGCCTATTTTAATTAGGCACTAGGCACCAGGGATTTTTGTTGTTGTTGTTTTACAGATGGGGAGCGACCCCTTAGGCAAGGGTCTCTCCCCTGGAGGGGCAAATTGTATTTAGGCCATTTCTGCCCGCTTTGGGGGCAGATCGGCCGATTTTAGGTCAATCTGCCCCCAAGGGAGGCAGAAACCACTAGTCACCAGGGATCTTTTTTTTTGCGCCGTCATGCAAGGGGAGCGACTTTGCAAGGGGTGCCGGCTGAGCTAGGGGCCAAAATCTACAGGTAGGCGCTTTGCAAAAAACACCTCTGTTTTCAGTAAAAAAATGCGATGTGTCCACGTTGTGTTTTGGGCCATTTCCTTTTGTGGGCGCTAGGCCTACCCACACAAGTGAGGTACCATTTTTTCGAGAGACTTGGGGGAACGCTGGGTGGAAGGAAATTTGTGGCTCCTCTCAGATTCCAGAACTTTCTGTCACCGAAATGTGAGCAAAATGTGTTTTTTTAGCCACATTTTGAGGTTTGCAAAGGATTCTGGGTAACAGAACCTGGTCAGAGCCCCACAAGTCACCCCATCTTGGATTCCCCTATGTCTCTAGTTTTCAAAAATGCACAGGTTTGGTAGGCTTCCCTAGGTGCCGGCTGAATTAGAGGCCAAAATCTACAAGTAGGCACTTTGCAAAAAACATCCCTGTTTTCTGTCAAAAAATTGAATGTGTCCACATTGTGTTTTGGGGCATTTCCTGTCACGGGTGCTGGGCCTACCCACACAAGTGAGGTATCATTTTTATTGGGAGACTTGGGCGAACGCTGGGTGGAAGGAAGTTTGTGGCTCCTCTCAGATTCCAGAATTTTCTGTCACCGAAATGTGAGGTAAATGTGTTTTTTTAGCCAAATTTTGAGGTTTGCAAAGGATTCTGGGTTACAGAACCTGGTCAGAGCCCCACAAGTCACCCCATCTTGGATTCCCCTAGGTCTCTAGTTTAAAAAAATGCACAGGTTTGGTAGGTTTCCCTGGGTGCCGGCTGAGCTAGGGGCCAAAATATACAGGTAGGCACTTTGCATAAAACACCTATGTTTTCTGCAAAAAAAAATTGGGATGTGTCCATGTGGTGTTTTTCCTTTCGTGGGCGCTAGGCCTACCCACACAAGTGAGGTACCATTTTTATCGGGAGACTTGGGGGAATGCTGGGTGGAAGGAAATTTGTGGCTCCTCTCAGATTCCAGAACTTTCTGTCACCGAAATGTGAGGAAAATGTGTTTTTTTAGCCAAATTTTGAGGTTTGCAAAGGATTCTGGGTAACAGAACCTGGTCAGAGCCCCACAAGTCACCCCATCTTGGATTCCCCTAGATCTCTAGTTTTCAAAAATGCACAGGTTTGGTAGGTTTCCCTGGGTGACGGCTGAGCTAGGGGCCAAAATCTACAAGTAAGCACTTTGCAAAAAACACCTCTGTTTTCTGTCAAAAAAATGGGATGTGTCCACGTTGTGTTTTGGGGCATTTCCTGGCCTGGGCGCTGGGCCTACCCACACAAGTGAGGTATCAATTTTATCGGGAGACTTGGGGGACATAGAATAGCAAAACAAGTGTTATTGCCCCTTGTCTTTCTCTAAATTTTTTCCTTCCAAATATAAGAGAGTGTGTAAAAAAGACGTCTATTTGAGAAATGCCCTGTAATTCACATGCTAGTATGGGCACCCCGGAATTCAGAGATGTGCAAATAACCACTGCTCCTCAACACCTTATCTTGTGCCTATTTTGGAAATACAAAGGTTTTCTTGATAGCTATTTTTTACTCTTTATATTTCAGAAAATGAATTGCTGTATACCCGGTATAGAATGAAAACCCAAGCAGGGTGCAGGTCATTTATTGGCTCTGGGTACCTCGAGTTCTTGATGAACCTGCAAGCCCTGTATATCCCCGCAACCAGAAGAGTCCAGCAGATGTAACGGTATATTGCTTTAAAAAATCGGACATTGCAGGAAAAAGTTACAGAGTAAAACATAGAGAAAAATTACAGATTTTTTCACCTCAATTAAATTTTTTTTTTTCAGTTGTTATTTTCTGTAGGAAACCCTTGTAGGATCTACAGAAATTACCCCTTGCTGAATTCAGAATTTTGTCTACTTTTCAGAAATGGGATCCAGCATTGGTTTCATGCCCATTTCTGTCACTGACTGGAAGGAGGCTGAAAGCAAAAAATGTTTTTAAAATGGCAAAATTGTGTTGAGAAATTGGGTTTTCTGATTCAAGTCTGCCTGTTCCTGAAAGCTGGGAAGCCGGTGATTTTGGCACTGCAAACCCTTTGTTGATGCCGTTTTCAGGGACAAAACCACAAGCCTTCTTCTGCAGCCCCTTTTTCCCATTTTTTTGAAAAAAAATGAAATTTTCACTGTATTTTGGCTAATTTCTTGGCCTCCTTCTGGGGAACCCCCAAAGTCTGGGTACCTCTAGAATGCATAGGATGTTGGAAAAAAAGGACACAAATTTGGCATGCGTAGCTTATGTGAACCAAAAGTTATGAGGGCCTATGCGCAAACTGCCCCAAATAGCCAAAAAAAGGCTCGGCACAGGAGGGGGAAAAGGCCTGGCAGCGAAGGGGTTAATATATACTCCTTTATCCCTCTATAACAAAATAATGAACATTACTTACCTAAGGCCAAGAAATGGTAGAAACCACTTAATAGGAAAACTGGTCATATTACACCCTAACGTTACACTAATCACATCAGACATTGCCAGAAAAAAGCCATATAAAAAATGGCTTACGTATAGAATCACATCAGACATTGCCAGAAAAAAGCAATAAAGAAAATGGCTCACGTATAGAAACCATGCATGCTTATGGTAAAGTTAGCCATTATCTATAACCTAGAGTCATGTAAGTTTGTACGAGCCTGCACAAACAGGGAACTGTTTTGAAAATGTTAATCATATCGACGAAATGGCTTGCGCTCCGATATTAAACATGGTGCTCAAGATCAAAGCAAGCATAGTTTCATCCACGCTGAACACAGCGTAAATTGTGGTGCCTTGAGTCCTCCTATAAAACAATACAAAGAATACGTTTCTGAGTTATAACACTCACCCAATCATGGAAAAATGATTGAATAGCCCACTCTCCGGATAAATTAGATTATGGGAACAGCGGATGTACGCTTCACCAAGCATCTTATAGCAGCTCGAGAATCACGCTACAATAGAAGGCCAAACATAAAAAAAGAACTGTTCGGGTATCAAGGCTGTCACACACCCAAACGGTGTCGGCCATTTTCAAAGGGAGAAATTTTTGCACCTTTGATTGACGCAACATAATTAATCACAGATGACATAGTGATTAAAAGAAATCATAAAGATAGTCTTTAAGTGTACCATGGCAGAGTTGTTTCTTTGGCAAAAGACCACAAACAAGCCTTGCTAGCTGAAAGCGTTGTGGTTGAATGATAAGGGTTGCTGCCCGAGCCCAGGAAGGACCAGGATGTCGCCACTTGGGATAGGAGACAGAGAGGGCAACTTAGAGAGCCCATGAACAAGAAGTTAGCACCCACAGAAGTACTCTGAATATGGGTTCAAGAAGTCTGAACACAGCAGTCATCTCAACACTGCAAAAGAAGGTCCCACGAAGCTGGAGATCAACACAGGGAGCTGAGCATCGCAGGACAGAATGCTGGGGACCTAGGCTTGGCTGTGAATGAAGAAGTTTGTGGAAATGTGCAGAGAAGCCCTAGCAGCTGCAGTTCACACAGTGCACAGGATTACTGTCTGGAGAGGGGAGGAAAGGACTTATCTCCTCCAAATTTGGAAAATGGACCACTGGACAGTCTGGGTCACGTGGGTCCACACCTGCGTTCCAGGGGCCACGCCCATCAGGATGAGAGGGGTCCAAGAGTACCAGTGATGCTGAAGTTTGGTGCCTGCTGAAGCAGGGGGAAGATTCCGTCGACCCATGGGAGATTTCTTCATGGCTTCCAGTGCAGGATGAAGGCAGGCAGCCCCCAGGAAACAGTTGAGAAAGCCAGCAGGATTAGGTGCTACAATGTGGCTGGTAGTCTTCTTGCTACTTTGTTGCAGTTTTGCAGGCATCCTGGAGTAGTCAGCGGTCGATCCTTGGCAGAACTGAAAGAGAGAGGTGCAGAGGAACTCTGGTGAATTCTTGCAAATCATTATCTGAGGAAAAGCCCACAGGAGAGACCCTAAATAGCCCTCAGAGGAGGATTGGCCACCTAGTAATGTAAGCACCTATCAGAAAGGGTCTCTGACATCACCTGCTGGCACTGGCCACTCAGAGGCCTTCAGAGTGCCCTCACACCTCTAGATTCAAGATGGCAGAGGTCTGGGACACACTGGAGGAGCTCTGGGCACCACCCCTGGGGTGGTGATGGACAGGGGAGTAGTCACTCCCCTTTCTTTTGTCCAGTTTCACACCAGAGCAGGGACTGGGGTTTCCCTGAACTGGTGTAAACCGGCTTATGCAAGGAGGGCACCATCTATGCCCTTCAAAGCATTTCCAGAGGCTTGGTAGAGGCTACCCCTCCCCAGCCTTTAACACCTTTTTCCAAAGAAGGAAATTCATTGTTCGGCCTTCCTGGGACTGGGCTGCCCAGACCCCAGGAGGGCAGAACCCTGTCTGTGGGATGGCAGTTGCGGTAGCTACAGAGATAACCCCAGAGAGCTGATTTGTCAGTACCCGGGGTCCATAGTGGAGCCCCAGGGATGCATGGAATTGGCACCCCAATACCACATTTGGCATGCGGGGGCAATTCCATGATCTTAGACATGCTACATGGCCATATTCAGAGTTACCATTGTGAAGTTACATATAGGTATTGACCTATATGTAGTGCACACGTGTAATGGTGTCTCCGCACTCACAAAGTCCGGGGAAATGGCCCTGAACTATGTGGAGGCACCTTTGCTAGTGCAAGGGTGTCGTCATACTTACTAACTTTGCAACTAACTTTCAGCAAGTGAAGGTTAGACATATAGGTGACTTATAAGTTACTTAAGTGCAGTGAAAATGGCTGTGAAATAACGTGTACATTATGTCACTCAGGCTGCAGTGGCAGTCCTGTGTAAACGTTTGTCTGAGCTCCCTATGGGTGGCAAAGGAAATGCTGCAGCCCATAGGAATCTCCTGGAACCCCAATACCCTGGGCACCTAGGTACTATATACTAGGGAATTATAAGGGTGTTCCAATAGTGACAAATTTAAAGGCAGAGAGAGCATAAGCACTGAGGTTCTGGTTAGCAGAGCTTCAGTGACACAGTTAGTCATTACACAGGTACACAGATTCAGGCTACAAACTATGTGAGACAGGCAAAAACAACTTACATACATGTAAAATGGGGGTACCATGTCAGGCAAGATGGTATTTTCCTACATGAGGATACTTAAGCTCAGTCACATATTTAATACCAACTTCTCCAGTTCAAGAGCAATAATTTCCCAAATTAGCACAACATCATATGAGTTTCGTAGGCAGAGGATTTATATAATCCGGCAAACAAGAGATATCTAGAGAGAGTGGCAGGATCAAGGTTGGGCTATTGTAATACACTGTATTTGGGCCTGTCAAAGAAAGTAAGCAATGTTTTACAAAGTTACAGACCCATGCACTATGTTCACAATTGTCACATTTTTATAACTTCGAATGGCCAAGCGCTGAGGCTGTGGCATTGTTACATATTAGAGAATACTATGATGGAGTTTTGCTTGGATAAAGCCTATGTAAGTTTCTGCAGAGAGCTGGCTCACATCACATCAACATTTTTTACTGTGTCCTTCTGACTTCGGACTATTGTTGATTTCAAAAGATTGGCTTGGACCCGTAATTGCATATCGTTCTGTGGGAATAGAAAACCGCTGTGATTGTTCAGTAACAAATCACTCTTACTTGTTTTTGGCATACTGTGTATGCCAAGGTAACAAGGCTAAGTTAAAATGACCTTATGTATAACAAATTTAATTGTGATTACCTTCCTACATCTCAATTGTAGGCACACAACAAAACATAAATATACTATTCAAATAGCTGAAAATTGCAATGAGACTTTTATGATTAAATACTTTTCATATAAAGGTTAAACGACTTTGTGCTCAGCATCAAAATGATTTTCCAAATCAAACCAAGGGCTGTAGTTGAATAGTATATTTCCAGCCTTGTTATAAAATATGCTCCACAGATGTAATTCCTAAACTTATTATTGCTCAAATATGAATTTTTATGTGGCAAAAAAAGGAAAGATGAAAGGGTTTGGCAAAGCCAGAACAGTTTGTCTCGGAATCATAAATAAGGTCCTGATAACAAATGGAGGTGAGCCCACTTGACCATACGTGGACACAATGAGGGCCAGTGGGTATCTTATCCAAATTTCTGGCCTGAGGGGCACGTGATTGTGGTGTGTTACTGTGCATGCTCTGATTGGCTGCATGTGCCTTACTACATGTGACATCTGACTTTATGGTGTTTTGAAATGTGCTTACCCCTCCGGCCATATGTGCTTTCTTGGGGTTAATCTCCTGGGACCATTGTGGTGTTCCTGCACCTATCTGTGGGACTGACTTGATTTTCCTGTTTACACATTTGTCTGCTGGCTACTTGCTGCTCCACCTGTGACCTGCCTGACCATGTACGTCTGTGTCAGTGTTGATGCAGAGTTCATGATGGGTGAATTTGGCAATAGTGATGTGATTAGTTTTTTATGTGTGAACACATCATGGTGCACATCTACATAAATTTTCCTAATATTAACTCTATTAACCAACTATTAGCTCTACTGGGAGAATCTCTACAAAACCTGACCACACCAACATGTTGACTAAACAGCCTGAGCTGTATGCTTTGCACATGCGAAGCATATACTTGTCAAAAGGATAGTTCAATGGGAAAGGATAGTTCAAATAGTTTGCTGCATAGGCTAAAATATAAACCCTCCTTCTGACTGCCCCATTATTACACCTAATAACTCTGGGGGTCATTCTGACCCTGGCGGTAATTACCGCCATGGTGGAGGTCGGCGGTAGCACTGCCAACAGGCTGGCGGTGCACCGCTGGGCATTCTGACCGCGGCGGTTCAGCCGCGGCCAGAAACGGAAAGTCGGCGGTGTCCCGCCGACTTTCCGCTGCCCTTGAGAATCCTCCATGGCGGCGGAGCGCGCTCCGCCGCCATGGGGATTCTGACACCCCCTACCGCCATCCAGTTCCTGGCGGTTCTCCCGCCGGGAACAGGATGGCGGTAGGGGGTGCCGCGGGGCCCCTGTAAGAGGGCCCCAAAAAGAATTTCAGTGTCTGCCTAGCAGACACTGAAATTCGCGACGGGTGCAACTGCACCCGTCGCACCTTCCCACACCGCCGTCTCAATTCTGAGCCGGCGTCCTCGTGGGAAGGGTGTTTCCCGCTGGGCTGGCGGGCGGACTTTCGGCGGTCGCCCGCCAGCCCAGTGGGAAAGCCAGAATGACCGCCGCGGTCTTTCGGCGGGAACCGCGTGGCGGGCGGCGACCGCCGTCCGCCGCGGTCAGAATCACCCCCTCTGTCTCCCCAACGTTATGTATACCTGAGTACAAGTAACTGGGGGGGAGGAGGAGGTCAGAGTCCCTTAAGAATTACATTCTTAACCTGATATGAGCTCTTGATTCCAATGTAGTTGAGTCCCAGTGACACAGCGAGCAAGTAACTGATGTAATGGCATGCCTTTGGCTGTTACATCAAATTCACAAAAGGTGATCAGAGAAATGCTTGAAACCAGCCTCGGGTTGCTAGTGTTTGGGTTCAGGGAAAACTTGGCCTGGCAGTTCTGCCTAGGCTGTTTCCATTGGAGCCGGGTCAAGAGTGATTTTCATTAGGCTGGGTCTAGACTATGGTGGCTTGGTCTGCAAAGCAATGATGGACTGGGATGCAGCCTCAGTAATTCCCAGTGGCTGATATTAATTCATGTACCTCCCATCATTGTTCATACACCTTAGAAATTCCTCTACTACCTGGTATTATTTATGCATCATACTCCTGCACGATCTTCAGTACTGAAGTGGAGGCAACATTAGATGCAGGTGTTATTGATAGGCTGCACCTGTTGCAATTAATGAGAGACATCTGTAGTAGTGTTAGGCAATGAAGTACTTGTGTCAAAGATGTTTTGATGATTAACTATCTATTTCCCCTGACATGTTTAATTGTATTGGTTGGAGAACACAACCCAGGCCAGAGCTATACAGTTGAACCATACATGTGTGTGGAATAAATATACAATTTAGCTGACGTAATGACATTTAACTTCCATGGCACTGAAGCATTTTTTGCACAGATTTATCATAACCTTAATGGAAAGGTAAATAAGCCAATTGCTAATTCACCCTCAATTAATGCCTTCCGCAATTGTAGGACTGGGTGCTTAGGCCCATATTCATACTTTGCGAACTTACAAAATACATTGGGCCAGATGTACGAAAAAAGCAATTTGCGACTTGCAAATTGCGAGTCCCTGCGACTCGCAATTTGCAACTCGCAAATTGCTATGCAGTACGGTGTCTCAGACACCGACTGCAACTCGCAATGGGGTCGCAATGACCCACCTCATGAATATTCATGAGGTGGGTCGCAAATTGCGGCCCCATTGCGAGTATAGGCACTCGCTAACATGGAGGCCTGCTGACGTCAGCAGGCCTCCATGTTAGCGACCTGCTTGTCAATAAAGCAGGTTTTTTTTTTTTAAAGTGTAGCCCGTTTTCCCTAAGGGAAAACGAGCTGCACTTTAAAAAAATCCGAAACCTTTAGTTTCGGTTTTTCAGGGCAGGGAGTGGACCCTTGGACCACTCCCTGCCCTGAAAAATTAATATCTGGTCCAGTCACAAAGGGGAAGGGGTCCCATGGGGACCCCTTCCCGTTTGCGACTGGGTTACCATCCACTTCAAGTGGATGGTAACTGCGAGTCCATTTGCGGCCGCTTTCGCGGCCGCAAATGGAATTGCATACCAGTGCGAGTCGCTAATAGGAAGGGAACACCCCTTCCTATTAGCGAGTCTGAAATGCATTTTGCGAGTCGGATCCGACTCGCAAAATGCATTTCTGCATAGCAAACCCACGTTTGCGAGTCGCAAACGGCGATTTTCGCCGTTTGCGACTCGCAAACGGGTTGCTACATCTGGCCCATTGTATTTTGTAAGTTTGCGCCGATTTTGCGTAAAAAAACAATGCAAATGCGGCGCAAAAAAAAGTATAAATATGGGCCTTAATGTCTAAGGGTGGGACACAATAAATATTGAAGAAATGTATGTCCCCAAAGCTGTTTATTGCTGTTTTGATTAAAGTATATTTTGAACAAACAGGCCTGACTGTGAATAGAAATCGGCATTCTCAAATCAGCCTGGAAAAGTATTGCAAGTTTCATTCAAGTAACTTTTTACAAAAATCGAATTCAAAGGTGAAAGACAGTTTTTGATAACTGTAGTTGTTAAATGTTCTGGCTGTTTCAAAATATGTTTATTTCTGTTGCTAGGCATCTTTAATAGTTGCCACAGCTGGATCTGACTACATGGATGTTGGGTTTTCAGTATAAACACTTCTAATTCCTAAACTATGAAATTACAGACCCTTTGGGGTACAGAGAAGTACCCTTAACCAATGTGTAATTTAAGTAATTTTATTTGAACTCTCACAAATGGGGATGCATGCTATGTTAGGAGTAGCTGCAATAAAACAGGAAGGATTCTTAAGAGGATATATGTATGTAAATGCTTAGTTTATGCACATAGTTCTATTAGGGTCAAGTAGAAACTATGGGCATCATCCACACACAGGAAAATAGTATCCAAAGTTAGATTGCAGTAGGGTATTTAAATGGAGGTATAGATGTAAGAGTATATGCATTTGACTAAATATTCATGTTTCCTTATTTGCAACATTCAGGAAATTGCAAGTTGCTCATGAAATCACAGAGGGTTTATTAAACTGAGAATTTGCTATGGTATATCATTCCATAATTACAGGTTATGTTCAGTGTTCCAATCTCTGGGTAAGCACCCAGCTTTTTAAAAGGCACAATGAGGGACCATAAGAAAGATTGCTCCCCCATTAGAAACAAATGTCTTAATATGGAAAATAGGAAGGGATTTTCAAATGGATATGATAAACAGACTAGGTGGTGATTCCTTAGACAGTTCTCTATAAAAAGGTGAATGTAAAGGGACGAACCCCATGGAACCCTCTTAGAGGGATAGTGCTTTGATTGTCTACAGATAGGGCACAAGGGAGGGGACTTAAACTGTTCAAGGAAACAACCCAATGGTGGGTTGTTCAATAGAATTGAAACTGTAGGATATAGGTAGAGGTTGACCTAGTGATCAGAGAGAATGTGATAGAGCTTACCTAGGCCTCCATTGATGAGAGGAAAGTTGATTTAATGACTTACACATCTGCCAGAACGAAGATTTACAGGCAGTGGCCATCTTTCAACACTATGGCCCTCATTACAACCCTGGCGGTCGGTGTTAAAGCGGCTGTAATACCGTAAACAGTCGGGAGGAGAAATAAATGGGATTACGACTGTGGTGGAAACTGCCAACATAGACAGCCACTTTAACACTCCGACCGCCACAGCAGTACAAACAAACAGCGCGGCGGACACCGCCAACAGACAGGCGGAAGACAATGTACTGCCCACCCTATCACAACAGGCCTATCCGCCACCTTTTCCGGGGCAGAACCAACTCGAACAAAAACATAGCGGGAACAGTACACAGAAGGGAAAACACTCACCTCTCCACACCCCACGAGGAACCAGGACGCCATGGAGCCTGAATTGCAGATACTGCTGATGATGGTCTTCCTCTTCCTGTATCAGGAGCTCCAATGACGGCGGCAATGACCACAGTGAGTAGTGCACCTAAAACACAGGGGAGGGGGGAGGGAAAAGAGAGTGACACACACACGCAACACGCAACACCCCCACCCTCACCCACAACACCATACACACAAATACATGCTGCAACATTATATATACACCCCTCCACCCCCTGGAAGAACGCAAGGACTAAAGGAAATGATTTGAACCAATGTAATCATGTGAAATATTATTATAAAAATTCAAAATCCAGTACAATTATGTACACCACCCATACAAGTTCGGATAGTGCACCAATCATTGTCCGTAGACCACTGGGCCCAAAATGCATGGGCGAGGCCCACACATGATACCTCACTCCAAATGGAGAGAACACTGGAGGGGCATCAGATTTGAAATAAAGAGGCACCTCAGGGGGAGGGGGGCACCTCAGCCTGATGAATGCACAGCGCCACTGCTCTACGAGGGGGCTCCATGCCCAAAGTTTGGTCCTGGGGAGTGCAAAGCCACAGTCTCTCAAGTCTTTCCAGTGGGTGGTTTGCCCACTGCTTTATCCTGGGGAGTGCAAAGCCACAGTCTCTCAAGTCTTTCCATTGGGTGGTTTGACCACTGCTTTATCTTGGGGAGTGCCAAGCCACAGTCTCTCAAGTCTTTCCAGTGGGTGGTTTGCCCACTGCTTTATCCTGGGGAGTGCAATGCTACAGTCTCTCAAATGGATAACAGTTTCTACTGGTTCTGGAGGGGGCTTTGAGCCCAGAGTGCTTCATCCTGCCAAGGACTGAGGTAGTGGATGTCATTCTCCACTGGCTCTGGAGGGGGCATGATGCCCAGAATGCTTCATCCTGCCAAGGACTGAGGAAGTGGATGTCATTCTCCACTGGTTCTGGAGGGGGCATGGTGCCCAGAGTCCTTGAACTCACCACCAGCCTCGGATGACTGACCACTGGGGATGGTAGCCATGTCTGCGGTGGTGCCACTGTCTGAGGATGTTGCGGGCCGCTGGTGGTGCTTGCGGCGGTGTCAGTTGTGGCGGTGCTTGCGGCAGTGTCAGTTGTGGCGGTGCTTGCGGCGGAGTCAGTCTTGGTGGTGCTGGCTGCAGGGTCTGTGGCTGCGGTGCTGGTGGCAGGGTCTGTGACAGCGGTGCTGGTGGCGGGGTTTGTGGCAGCAGTGCTGGCGGCGGGGTCTGTGGCGGTGGAGCATTTGTCAGCACCAGCTGAGTGAGAAAGCAGGATGTCTCCTACAGCGTCAGATGGCTGCCCACCGGGGAAGAGGCTGGGGACTGTCGCAGCAGCTGTAGATGTTCCGGATGCAGTGCAGGTAGCGGTGCTGGTGGCGGTGCAGGTGGCGGTGTTCTCTGCCGTTAAGGTTGGCGTGGACGTGGACAGAAGGTGTGACACTGGTCCCTCAGTCGTTGCCACCATGCCCACTCCTGACCTGCCCTTCAGTTTTTGGGCCTTCCCCACCTTTGAAGTTGTCTTGTCACTA
The DNA here is from genome assembly GCF_031143425.1 of Pleurodeles waltl. Lineage (NCBI taxonomy): Eukaryota > Metazoa > Chordata > Amphibia > Caudata > Salamandridae > Pleurodeles > Pleurodeles waltl. The sequence goes on from NC_090437.1 coordinate 1,067,021,290, forward strand.
TCCCCTTTCGTTTTTGCTGACCCCTTGGTGGCAGGTGTTTTCGGCTTCTCCCTCTGGGATGTGGGCACCATTTTAACCTTGGCAGGTGGCGGAATGTCCTTTCCCTCGCTTCGTGGCACACTGGCAGCCCTGATGGTTGGCGCACTCCGTGACCCCGCAGTTGCTGGCACCACTGTGCCTGGGGATGTAGTGGCTGAGGTGCTGGGCTGGGACCTGGAAAGCCTAGCAGTAGGGGAAGGACGGGGGGGAGGTGTAGGGAAGAGGTCAATGTTAGCCAGGAAAAGTTTTTTAGACACACTGGGACGGGTAGATGGATGGGGTTTGGGAGTGGAGGAAGAGGTAGTGGTTGTAGGAGGTGTACATCTGCTGAATTTGGGTGAAGGTGCATGGGCTGGAGGCTGTTGTGAGGTGGATGGCTGTTGGGTAGGTGTGTGCCTGCATTTGTGTACTTTGGGAGGAGGGCTCACTGACACACTGGGAGTGGACACTGGGGATGTGTGAATGGTAGTGGGGGTGGTGAGTCCACGTGAGTGGTGTGTGGTGATGGGCATGCTGGTGATGGAGGTAGTGGCTGAGGATGTTGTGCATGCAGGTGTGAGTGGAGACGAGACTGGGAGGGAGGAGGGAGATGTGGAGGAGGGGGACACAGTGGGGGAAGTGGATGTTGGTATGTGTGCATGGGTATGATGCTTGTGTGAGTGCCTGTGGATGTGTGGTGCTTAAGTTTGCCTGAGCCACTCTTGTGTGTTGATGTGGGTGCATGCTGGTCTGATGGTGTGCTTGGGATAAGGTTAGGTACAGGAGATTGGGTCTGGGTGGAGGAGGTTGGAGGGGAGGCTGGACACAGGGACAATGGCTGCCATCAGTGCTGAGGCCAGAGCCTGAAATGCTCTCTGTTGGGCTGCCTGGCCAGAATGAATGCCCTCCAGGTATGCATTTGTTTGTTGCAAATGCCTCTCAACACCCTGGATGGCATTCAGAATGGTAGACTGCCCAACAGTGAGGGATCTCAGGAGGTCAATAGCCTCCTCACTGAGGGCAGCTGAAAAAGTAGAACAGCTCCCAAAAATAAGGATAAGGTGCTTGACAAACCATCCACAGATAATCAAATAATCAGAAATGAGTCTGACCTTAAGAGGTGAACTCACAGCCAAATGTCATGGCTATAAAGCAACACAACCATTTGTCCAGATACATAAATTCTACATGGAAATCCAATCAGTTGTCTAGATGTTCAGGCCTAAACCAATAGTAAACCTACAATATTCTGCATATGTTTGGAATGCTTATGGTTTATGCTTCTTTAGGGTACGTCATTAAAAGATAAGAAAGTGGAAGGTGAGGTTGTCGTGTCATACACAATCAACATAGAGGAATTTAATTACACCAGCAAAACTTCTGCCCAGAAACTATTGTGTCATCTTAAAGAGGGGAGAACAGAATATGTTAAACGAGCATGATTAGACATTGGCTCAATCCTTATGAGACTGCAAAGACTTTGTCAGACTTGTTGAGTCATTCTTTAATTAAACTATGCCTTTTTCTGCACTGAGGTCCTAGGAACCTTAGCAGTAACCAAGAAGTGCTGCTCTAGAAACTGTGAAAAGTTGGGACTTATGAAAAGTTCAGGCCTGCAAAAGATCTGGAGCTTCAGTGGGATTTTGTGGCAAAAGTGCTTGAAGTGAGATAACTTTGTCAAATACAGCTATAGGGTTACCCCGTTGGAGAATTCAAAGCTCCATAAAAAAATCTTGACTAGGCAAGAGTGCAAAGAGTATCTCAAAAATTAAACTCTCCCATGTTGAGCTTGCCCTCTCAAACAACTAATGGCCACAGCAAGATATCATCCAGCTGCTATCTGACTTCAGGAGGACTTCAGCAGATGCAACCTAGATGATTTTAACTTCCTTTTGAAAGACTAATTCAGTAAATAAACTCTTTGACTGCTCCTGGCCTGCTTGGTGTATCCAACCCATTTCACATCACAATCAGACTGAAATTACACTTAATTCCCACTCAGCCATGATTAGCGACTGCTGATTGAAACTTTACTTTCTTTAGATGGTTTTTACCCTCAAATATTTTGAAATTCATATATCCGGTTCCCTTTGTTGGATTTGTGTTGTTTTGGTGTAATTTCACTCACTTCATTTTCTTTATTTTTAGAAATTGATTGTTTAATTTTTAGTGTGCTGTATTTTTAACTGTTTAGTTATTGTAACTTACTTTCCCATATGAAGCCTATCTGCTCCGCGCCATGGCTACTCTTTGTTTCAGCCCAGGTTTAAATTATTGACTGCATTTTACAGTGACAATTTGTTGGTCCTATTCCTTGTGGTTGACTGTTATCCTATGCAATAATAACCCACTTTCATACAGTAGTTATAAGCTGTGTCTGAGTGAATGCATGAGAGATATGTCTCTGTGTGGAGTATGATAATTTAAAATGAGTGTAAATCGACTTTTAGTGATAAGATAGAGGCATTTAGGGCCATATGTACAAATATATTTTCCCATAGACACAGAATGGGTAAAACCCTTTGGTACATCTGGCCCTTAGCGTCTTCCTTGCAATGCCATGAGGCGCTCCAAACAGACAGGCCATATAGCAGGCCAGGATGCATGGTGGTGGATATATTTTTTAGGGGTTTTAATGGGATCCAATTCTGCCTCAAGAATGGAGTTTTCCACCTGTATTGGGAACAGGTGAAAGATACTCCTTCACGTGCGTTCTCAACTCCTGCTATTTCTTCTTCACATCACTCACAATGTGTCCCTTTACTCAAACACATTATTAGAGTCTGCCATTTCCTGCCAAAAAGGTGCTTCCTCATCTCCATTGTGGGTTGTGCAAAGCCAGACCATGTCCTCGTAATGATCAACAACAAAAGTCGTATCTCCTCCTTGATTAACATACTCTTCCTCTTGAATGGGACTGGCAGAATTCTAAAGACTGCAGCTGTAGCATCACATCATACATTTCATGCAGTTCAAGGGTAGAGACCAGAGTCTAGGTCATTAGCAGTATTTATAGGTTTGCTTGATTAATATCAGTTCAGTGTGTATATTCAAGGCCAGGTGTACTACTGTATATTTACGCTCTAAGTCTTCGATAATGGACAAAGACCACCACCTCCACTATGGAGCTCACTGCCTATAGGCATAGATATGAAGTAAAATTGTAAAGTTACTTGTATTAACTGCATAGTCATAATTTTTAAAACTCGTATTACTAAGTGGATATTCTCACCAAGAATGGGAAGAGACAATCTGGGAAGAGATTTCCACCCAGTCACAGTCAGAAATTGACCATGAAGAAATCTCTGCATCTAGGTTTCCATTTATGAATCAGACTCTGATAAACTATTTGTGAGTTTTAGAAATAAGCTATATTTTAGTTAGTTCTGAGAAATACAGCATTGCTGAGGAAGATTTGCATGGCTTGCTGGTAGATAACTCCTTCCTCCTCACTTCTTCATACCTAAATAACTAAGCCATTCTTTAAAGTACAAAAAAAAACATTGATTCAAATTAGAAAAATCTGTCAACACACCTCAAACAACACCCAATAAAAACAAAGGTAAATATTTGTCATAGTTAGGTGAAAATGCCACTTAAAACAAACCAATTGAAAATGAAAAAACACTGAAAATCACAAGTTATATAATCTGGAGGCATTCTAAGGTGTGATATAAAGTAACTATAATGCAGACCTCTGCATGCACAGTTGTGTCATCAAATATTTCATTTCAGATGTTGCAGTGATTTTAATAATGATGTCAACATGTAATGAGTTTTGTACTATGTAAGCAAATAACCAGTGTGCAGCAGAGCAGTGAATGTGAAATCAGTAGCTACTATGCTCATTTCACATTCACTGTGCCTTCTTTTCTTATATGAGGAAGGGGGATTGCCGCCCCTCCCAGGTCCATGTGTCACCGTCTCCTAAAAAATGACCCCCTTCAAAAAAGTGTTTCTCCCACTGGGGCCCTGGCCCATTGCCTGAAAATTTTCATTAAATGTTCAAGAATCTGCAAGTTTTTTAAAAACATGCTTACTGTCGATCCACTGAAAAGTTTCCTGTAAAAGTTGTAAAAAATGTTTTTGGGCACTAGGAGGCTGCCAGATCTAAGGAGGCAGGGTATCCCTACCCTAGCAACCCAATGTCTTTTTTAGCTTACATTCACAACAAGATGTTGGAGGTCCAGCACCGCAGGCAATAGTATGTCTCAGGCTCTGAAAGTTGCAGTGCCACCAAACTTGGCACACTTGTAGGGTTTACTATGGCTTCCCTGAACACCTACTATGTCTTAAGGTTTTGCAAAGACACAGTAGGGGCATATTTGCTCATGCACTCATATGCCCTCACATGTATTTTAGTTCACTCTGCTTTAGGGCTGGAATGCCTGCTAGAGGGGTGATGTATCTATAGTGCATGCAGCGTTAGTGGACATGACACTCTTGGTGAGTGACATGTCGGGTTTGCAACTTTTAAGTACACCTTGTCAGGCACTCACAATGGCGGTCTGCATGAGGCTCGTGTGGGGCCTCTCAAAGTGGCACAATTGGTGCTGCAGCTCCGGGGGGGGGGGGGCTCTTCAGGACCCATGCATCAGGTACCATGGGTATCATGTACTCGGGACTTACAAGGTGGCTGAAGTGCGAAGGGACCAGGGCACTTTCAGTTTGAAACCATATAATTGTCCAGTCAAAAAGTGGGGTGGCTACCATGTCAAAAGAGGCCCTTTACCACAGTATGGGTGAGTGAGTAAGTGAGTGAGTGCATGAGTGCATGTATTGGTGAGTGAGTGATTGTACCAGTGAGCCAGCGAGTGAGTGATATATGGCCAATTAAGTAACTTCATGCATGATGTATGGGAGATTGACTGAGTGCATGAATGCATGTATGAGAAAGTGAGAGAGTGTATGAGTGCATGTATGCATAGGTGAGTGAATGCATGAGTGCTTGTATGAGTGAGTGAGTGTATGAGTGGTGTGTGGGTCAGAAAGTGAGTGTATGAATGGGTGAGTGAATGAATGTATGAGTGTTGCATGGGTGATTGATGGAGTGCATGAGTGGCTATGTGAGTGAATGAGTGAGTGGTGCATGGCTGACTGAATGAGTTTATGCGTCTGTGCATGGGTGAGTGAGTGAATGCATAAGTGTGTGTATGAGTGATTGAGTACATCAGCGTGGGTATAGGTGTGTGAGTGAGTGTATAAGTTGTGTATGGGTGATTGAGTGAGTGTGAGCAGTGGGTGACTAAGTGTATGAGTACCTGTATAAGTTAGTGAGTGCATGAGTGTGTGTACAGGTGATTGTGTGAGCAGCTTTATGAGTGAGTGAATGGTTGTGTGTGTGTTTGTATTGGAGAATGAATGGCTGTGTGTGTGTCTATATGGGAGAGTGCCTGTTTGAGTGCCTTTGTCGGTCAGTGAGTGCTACTATGAGTGGCTGTAAGGGTGAGTGACTGCTAGTGTGAGTGGCTTTATGGATGAGTTAATGGCTGTGTAAATGGTTGCATATGTTAGTCAGATTGTATGTAGGTACCTGTACAGGTGAGGGAGCAGGTGTGACAGTGAGAGTATATTTGAGTGAGTGGGTGTCGGAAGACTGTATCAGGGAATAAGAGGGTGTGTGGGTGTATTAAGAGTGAATGGATTTGTCAGTGGATGTTTTAGTGAATGAGTGTGGGTGTGATCTGGTCTATGAGTGAAATAGTAGGTATATGAGTGTCTTTGTCATTGAGTGACTGCTTCTGTGAGAGGCTTCATAGGTAAGTAATTGGTTGTGAGATTGGTTGTGGGAGTGCCTGTATAAATAAGTTGCTAAATGATTGAGTATGTTGTTGTGTAATGTCATGAGCAGTATCTTCAGTGGAGCAGAATGACACCATGAACCCAATGCCTCTCTAAAGTTCTCAGTCCCCAACTGTCGTAGTTTGGACTCTTCCTCTAAGCAAGACTGCTGGATTAAGGATGACAGTACTTTTGTTTGTGGGAGGTTTGCCTTTCCTACAACAAGTCGCAACTGTTGTCCCAACCTTTCCGGCTCACCAGCAGCACCTCACCAGAAACACAATAGTAAAAGGTGATTTATGGCAGCCGTTACGCATGGACTCGAGAATAAAATATCTCAGGGAGTGTCGTGGTTAAACGGAGATTACCCTTTCATCACAGATATATCATGTCTCACAGAAACACAGGCAATGACACAGATGCAGTAGAGTTACAATAGTTTTTTATTAACATAACTTCAATTTGTGATAAGTTTCATGGGCTGCAATGATTAGGATAATGAATAATGCAAGAAACAGAATTGTGAAGACGAGAGTCATTATTACAAAGACCCCCACCATCTTGCAATACGTAGAAACGATATATGAGATGTATTATACCCTAATACCCTAATGTGAAAGGCCTAACCTCCTACCTAAAGGAGAGCTGGGTTTGGTAAACCTAATCTGCCAATGCCATGTCCATGAGAGGAGGCCCCAACCCTCGTTACCTTGGAATGAGGTCTATATCTCAGACTCCGCAGGGACACACGGACTGGGTCAGCGTCAAAACGACTGCAGCATCGGTATCAGCGATGGTGGCGATGCCCTCTGGTCGGAATCCCTCTGATTATCTGTCTAAAGTGTGATGTATTTATACAGATCTACAAGGTCCCCTGACGTAGGTATGTTCCTAAACAATAGATAAGAGACATGCTTGGGACGGCAATTAATATCAACAATCCCTCGAAAGTATAGAAAGGGAAAATCCCTAAGTGTGAACACCTACTGTTTGTTTGTCTTTGGTGCTTGATCTTGACGCCTTGGTGCGGCGACACTGATAATGTTACCCATAACAAGTGGCCTAACTATAAACAAGGCAGCCATCTTAGAAGAAATAAATAATTAAATGGGCTAAGACAGAGCAAGCTAAGTAGGTTAAAAGTCACTAGGTGACGGGGGCATGAGTCTACAAGCCACAGGCTAAGCTAACTCCTGTTATCCCATTAAAAAGACTAGGATTCATCACACTCCCCATTGCTGTAACAGGTATGACGAAGGTACAGGAACTCAAATGCTAAAACTTGCTTCTGAACTAAAATCTACAAGTTAAAAAAGATTTAGCATGTGTTAAAAATATGTTAAAACAAATCTGTTAAAATACATACAGAGATGTTAATGTAAACTATGACAAGTACAGCGTGCAACGGCAAACGTAAATTTAAATGCATAATTTAGAATCGGGAATGGCAAGTCAATTAATCAAATTATTTGTTATACGCATGATCTTGAAGAATGTTATCGAAGTCACCAACCAAGGACCTAAAAAATGAGTCAACATCGTCCGATGTTAAGTCGAGTGCTGGGTGGACAAACGGATCCACAGAGCAGAATTGAGCTGTCTTTTCTGGTGTATCGTTATCCGTTGCAGTGTCCTCATCCATGGTAGATCTCACAACGGAAGGCTCATAGGTGGCCTCGCGGAGCAACCTAAGTCTCAAGGGGCATGACCGCGTATGAACCCTCATCGGGGACATCAGCAGTTCGTGGTCCACAGGAGATGTCGGTGCAACAGCAAGACAGACCATAGGGAGATGTTCAAAGAGACACCATATGCAGCGGAAGACTGGTTGTACGCACCAGAGAAGGGGCCGAAATGACAACGACCAGTCAAGGTCCAGTTCCACCAGCAAGGATGCACCGATGATCCGAACCATGCGCTCACGGCACAGTGGAGTTGGTGGGAGCGGCTCCATTGCTCTGGGTTGCTGGAAAGAAACAACCACTGCGAATCAGAAGAAATAGCAGTAGTAGTCCACCAATCAAAGCCAAAATAATTGGAAAGCCACCAAACACACTTGAAAAGAGAATGGATGGTTGATGGGATGACTCCGAAGACAGTCTGGAAGGTGGATACGAAACCAGACCCGACAGCCTTAAAGAAATGAACAATCCCAGTGGTGCTCGAAGCATTGAATATTCTGGATAACAATTCTCCAAAGTGTTAGGGGACATTGGTATTTAAAAGGGATTGTATCTCGGCTGATGATCTCGCAATCTGGAGAGCATACGTCTCTTTTGCGGATGTCAAAGTGTCCTGTTTCTGGAACAATAGCACCTTTAGCCTACTCAGCTTGTCATAGTTCACATTAATAGTATCTATGTGGGGCCACATGTCAGATACTTTTATCTCTCGTGTGGGGGGAAACAAAACATGTCCATAACACGTAACTACCTTCGAGACCGAGATTGCGTAGGCAATTCCGGGTCGCATGCCGCAACAACTTTGATCGTTCAGTACCGCATAACTTCCATTGGAAAGTACATGAAATACTGGGCGAATCAAGGGGACGGGAGTACCCTTCAGAAAACAGGCCAAATTTGCGACCTCGCATTGCAAATACCGTGAAGAGACACCTGCTTGCATATCATAGAATGACGAACAGCAGTCTCACATTCACTTCCACTAAGAAAGACCTCCTTCTCGCCGTTCAGACATCTATAGTCAAAGGGCAACTCCCACTCTTCCTTAATAAAGCTATCTCCTAGTTATTCATATCTTCCCACTGCAAGATGTTTCAGGCAGCTCGAGAAACGAAAGGTCGAAATCGGTAAATTAATAATGCCATGTAACAGCCAGATGGTTGAAGGACTCTCTGCTACCGTGATGGGCAACTTATCTAACTTCTCTACTTGAAGCAGGGTGAAACTAGCCTCCCTTTCAGCCATTGTTGCTTGTTCCTTGGAAAAATTAAAAGCAGTGAAGAATTCACTCCCATTAATATACTTCCATGGAATGTGGCCACTTTTCAGTGTCTGTAATGTCCAACCTAGCTGCATGATGTAACGTAGCTGTGTTTGCCCATGATATAACCTGGACAAATCTGTCTGAGTGATATCAATAGAAGACAACACTATATTTGATAGTGAATAAATCCTGACAACAGCTAATGTTTTTTCTAAATTCTCTTTATCTAGTTGCCTTAAACGCGAAGCAACCTCAATCCGGGAAAGTTTCCAAATTTCATTGTACATAGCATATGAAAACCTTTTCGAGCGCTGTTTCCTAGGACCCAGCAGAAAATCCTGCAAGTCTATATTTTCAGAAAGAGTGTTCAGGTATTTCTTAACTGCGGCTAACGTGTTCGTTTGTACCCATTGCTGGCACAGCTTAACCACACTGTATGTTGTAACTATACCTGTATGTTGACCCGATATGAAGCAAGGGTCTGGCCTGTTAATAGAAAAAAAACCTGAATAGTTAAAAAAACGCGCTTGACACTCATTAGTGTCAGTAGGTCATATTAACCACCCGCCGGCACTAGAAAGTGAAGAATTATTGGTACCAGCCTTAACCATTGCGTCTAGCCTTTCCTCTGTGATACTAAGGAAGTGTTGCCATTCTTTAAACCTTGCGGGAGTAGGGATACTGGGCGCGTTCAGATCTTTAATTTTTGCTAACCCCAGGCAGGATGTCTGCTGAATAGTGTCATTTAAGAAAATCATTTGTACAGGAATCAGGCATGCTCGAAATAAAGCCTCCCCACCCTGTATTTGCCAATCTTGTGTTCCCCATACACTTTTTAAGTCAATAGTGTTCTTCCAGTATTCGTCACCCTCAATTGCGAGCCGGGAAACAAAGGGATCTGAATAAATCAGTTTTGTATCAGTGAGCAAAATGTTCCTAATTTGTGCCGGAGGTAATTTAAAATAATACGACTCCGCTTTTCTTGTATCATGCCCAGAAAAGTATGTACATTTATCACAATAATACTTTGGACTTCCCACCAGTGGTGTTGAACAATGTTCCCACTGTGTGTAGTTCAATACTGGCCTGTATCTAGTGGCACGGTTTAGGTAGTGATGTCCCCAATTGTTGTAGCAGAACATTTCCCCATAATTCATTGTATAATCATATACATCCTCACTTTCAAAAGCGGAATAGTCCTTCATTTGAGTTAGCATGGAATCAACTGTTTGGACATCCCAATCATCAGAGACAACATCAGGTATAATTACATGAGTCATTGAAATTTTGAACACGTATGGTATTTGAATTATTTCTGTAGGCCCATATATATTGAATGGAACTTTGTCCCACACAATCCCATCAGTAATCGCTATTGCTGTAATATTTACAGGGGACAAATCTCTTCGGACCATATGTGAAGAATGATGTGGTGTTAAAACTTCAGCAACAGGCTCCACAGAGGAGCGATCAGGAATATAGTGACCATTTATAAGTAAAAAGAAAACAGTCACAAAACCAATCCATAAAAATAATGCTATAAATGTCAAACAGAACCACAAGTAGTTCTATGGATATATCAGATAGTTCTTTTTAAGCCATCGATATAGCTTACTACTTTTTTAAACATTGTCAATCACAGTAGAGGATGAATCTGAAGAAAAATCATCAATGTCAATGAAATAGCCAGAGGTATTCTCTGCAAACACAGGAGCCGGTGTAAACTAATCCACTGCACATGGAGGCTCTTGGTAGACAACGTCATCAGTCGTTGAAGTGTTTGTGTAAAATACAGCTAAATCTTGAAGCAGGGTGGTCACTGAAGATGTGACTGGAACCAACAAGAGTTCATTTTCCGCCCTCCCCATGGTCGAGGAGGTATCTGGAACAGCAGTTGACATTGTTGCATAGTCTGTAGTAGTGATGTTCATACTACTATGTAGATGGATGTCCTGTTGGGTAGTGAGAGTGGATCGGGAACCACCCAAGGAACCTCCTGGTCTACTGTGAAGGATCGGCCACATGGTGTAATTTGATGTCATCAATGGAGATAAATCTGTTCGTCTTAGAACCAGACAGTGGTGGCAAGATGACAGTCCTGGTGTCTTGTATTCCCAAGACTGGTACAGGTGCTCTGTATGATGGACCAAACTCCTTCTTCACAGCGATCTTCTCACGAACCAGATCCCCAACTTTATGAATCCAGCCAGTTGAAGTTTTCGCCAAATCCCTTATTCCTAAAGTGGCAGCACTTGCAGATGATTTATCATCACAAAATTGTTGAAACTCCTGTAAAACAGTGAGATGTTCTTTTATGTCAAATGGTGTTTCCGCTGCCACCATAACAGGGGCATCAACATCTGGGACATACATAGGTATCCCAAAGACAACCTCATATGGAGAGCGTCCCCCCAAGGACTGTGTTGGCAGATTATTCAGGGCTCTCTGGACCCCATATAGGTGGTGGAACCAACTGCGGCCTGAACCTAATACACGAGCTGTTAAGGACTACTTTAGATCACGGTTCCGCCTCTCCACGACCGAATTTCCCTCGGGATGGTATGGTGAGGAGTAATGGAGTTCAACACCCATCGTCCCCATGGTGTCCCTGAATGCCTTAGAGGCAAAAGCAGGGCCCTGGTCCGAATGGAATGCTGCAACCGCATATGTACCGATAAAGATCAGCAAGTCTTTTATAACAGTCCGGGCGTCAGCCGACCGCTGTGGCCATACCCACAGGAATCTAGAACAGGAATCTACAGCCACTAAAATGTACTTGTATGCACCATCAGGCTGTAAGGGACCACAATGTTCCAGGTATACACATTGTAGTGGCTTGTTGGACACTAAGAGGGATGTCTGCGCTGGGCGTTTGATATTAGAGCCCTTGATCTGCTGGCAAATGTCACAGCAAATGACATACTGTTTAGTTCGTCTGCATAGACCAGGCCACCAGAATCGTTGCTGTAGGAGTGTTATTGTGGCCTGTATACCAGCATGCGCAGAAGCGACAGCCTCATGCGCTGCTTTAATTAGATCTAATCTCTGGTCCTCATTGGGGATCACTCGATCTCCAACCCCAGTAATCGTTGTGTAAGCAACATTCAGTGCACTGATATGGTAAGTATAGTTTGTAGAATATCCTTTCGGAAGGGGCTTGCCTGCAGTCGAAGCTTTAACGGCAATCAGTATTTCATTATCCAATCTCGTCCGAGAACGAGTCACTGCAGCCACAGAAGCCGTAGCTACTGATGCTTTGGCCGCTTCATCAGCCAATGTATTACTAGTAACGTGTACTCCTACACGTTGGTGTCCCAATGTATGGACTACATGGACACACTGTAGCTTATCCTTAAGATCAGCCACCCTCCCCCACAATATCTTGCATTTAATGGTGTTCCCTTTAGAATCTCTAAACCTGTTCAGTTTCCAATGATTGAGATATTCATTGTATGACTGGACGCAGAAATATGAGTCACAGACTATCAAAGTCTGGCTTCCTGTCTCAGTATGTTCGAGCGCTAGAATAAGAGCTTTAAGCTCAGTCAACTGGGCCGTGCAGTCCCCTAAGGTCTGCGTGTAGGTATTGTGAGGGTGGAAAACTCCATCTTATATCACTCCGCTCACGGCTGCGCAAGCTTGCAAGTATTGATGTTTAGTACCTACAGCCGGTAGTGCCGAACCGTCAGTATATATGACAGTATGGTAGCTGTCAAGTGGCAAGATATTCAGAGGAGCGAGGTATTCTTGTTCATCCTGGAGAAATTCTTGTGTCTGAAGTTTGGGATCGAATATATAATCGACATCAGTGGTGGTCAGAGACGTTGCCCATTGAATCCAACGTGGATGTAATGCCTTAGCATTAGGAACGCTTGCTTTGGTGACAGCCTCTAAGGCCGGCACCGTGGAGACAACAACAATACGTTTCCCCTGGGCAAGTAGCTTCTCTTTTATGATGGCCATCTGAACTGCCGTCACAATCTTTTCTGTAGGTACAAAACGCTGTCCAGCATTTGAGTATATATGTGATTTATATGCTATTGGTACCGTGACATCCTCATTAAAGGTGACATAAGTAAATCCAACGGCACCAGCAATTATTCTGATGACTAAGTTTGTTTTATTGTCACGTGTGTGTAAATGTTTAGCTTCTAGCATGTCCTGTTGCATGTCCCTAAGGATGTGCGTGTGTTCAATTGTCCAGTGTCTGCTAGACAAATTGGGCTGAACCAATTCATAAAGTGGCTTGATGCGTTCTGCATAATCTAGAATGTATGTTCTGCCAAAATTGAAGAAACCCAGTAATGACTGCAATTTCTTAAGTGTGTTTGAAGGCTGTAGTTGTAGGGTGTAGTTGAGCACACTTCTCTAGAAAGTGCGGGCCAGGCTCTTCCCCTCGTTTGATAGCTCATATCCCAGGAATAATACACTAAAAAAAGCTATCTTGCTTTTTACAAATTTAATTTATAACTGAGGTCTGCAAACCCCAAAATAATCCGATCGACCCTCGCAAGATAAATGTCGAGGATTTCGTCTGTGAGATATATATCATCCACATAGGACAATGCCTCGGAATCAATATCATGTAATATTGATGTTACACGGGCTGAAAACAGGCCTGGGCTATTTTTATAGCCTTGAGGTAAACGACAAAAGCGTTTCTGGGAGCCAAATGAAAATGCACTTAGGTCCCGACTTTCCTGTGCTAAATTCTGGCAGAAGAATCCATTAGATATATCTAATGTTGTTTTATATTTTTTATGCACTATATTGTTTATCAGTTCTGTGCTGTGTAAATTTTGTATAGCATACATGCGTGTATGACTATTTAAGTGTCCATAATCAACGACTATTCTATATGAATGGTCTGGCTTTGCAACGTGGAATAACGGATTATTCATTGCAGATGTACAGGGCTCGTTTACTCCCTGGTACTCAAGTTGTGATAGGATCTCCTTCACCGGAGCTTTCGCTTCATGTTTAACAGGGTATTGCAGCTGCGGTTGTTGTGTAGACCTAATAGGAATAACATGACAAGGAGACTCCTTGTCCCAACCTTCATGATTGCGATATAACACAGGTGCCTGCGCTAAAGCCCATTCAGCAGCATAGGCTTCTTTTGCTGCTTCTGGAACAAGATCGGAGAAAGAAGACAAAATTACATCTTCCCCATGCGGGAGCTTGCGGACGTGCTCAGGGGACCAATCTCTTTCGGCCAATAGGATATCACTAGTAAGTTCATCCGAAAATATCACACTAATATTGTGCTCCATGTCTCCCTCTATCTGAATTTTTTAATCATACACCCTATCGGGGGGAAGAACGCAGCCATCCGCTGTTTCAACCGCGATGTAATCGCTAGTTGCTGTCGCATCCAGATGATCTTTCAGACTCTGGCGACATGGTCCTCAACAGCGTTCTCAATTTTACTGGCATTTTTAACTGTCAGTGCTGCCACCTTCTACTTTTTAAACTGTGGCTTTTGCCGAGGAGTCTTTTCTTCTTTTTTAATGGTAGACTGTTGTGAGTCTTTCTTCCCTTTCGCGTATTCCGGACGTCAATCTTGATTGCCCCCTCTCTTGCTATGTCTATCCGGTGCGTCCTGAAAGGAACGAGAGGGATGTGAATCAGTATATCCGTCTGGAATTTTAATGTTCTCCCTATTTCTGAGATTATGGGCCTGATTCTAACTTTGGAGGATGGTGTTAAACCGTCCCAAAAGTGGCGGATATACCACCTACCGTATTACGAGTCCATTATATCCTATGGAACTCGTAATACGGTAGGTGGTATATCCGCCACTTTTGGGACGGTTTAACACCGTCCTCCAGAGTTAGAATCAGGCCCTATATCTCCTTTCGGAGTTCTCCAGGTGTGGAGAATCAGCTCTCTTATTTCTTCTTTCTTTGAAATCTTTTTGTTTGTCCCCGTGCTTCTTAGAGCCCTCTTGTGCCTGCTTTGTACCCTCCTTGTGGGCAGTACCTTGTAACTCCAATTTTTTAGGTTTGGCTCCCAAACTATCCCGTACTATACTAGTATAGGTATCGTAAATTATTTTCGATAGCTGTCTCTCTTGTTCATGGTGTGGAGTTTCCCAGAGACGCTGGCGAATTGCCAGTGCTACCACTTCCCCTTTAATATTACTCCGTATTATTGAGGATACGGCGTCAAAGTTACACATTAATTTCATCCCCAAATCCAGGGCTGGTGCAGCCCCATGTTCATTTTTAATTTGTTTTAACACTTCCGGCAAGTTGGCAAGTGTCGAGGTACCATGTGTAGTGGTATAAATGGCAGCGAAGACTGTACCCCATGTGGCACAGTCATCTACTGGGGGAACCATCCCAAAAGGCAAGCACATAGTGAGCAACCTATTTTTTTCCTGTGGTCCCGTATGGAGAAACACAGCTTCCAGCTGATTCGTTTTCTGGGCAACCCAGAATAGTATTTTTTCCCGTTCCGTGAGCACTTTACACATAATAGTATGCACTGTTTGCAGATTAATCCCAGTAGCCAATTGATAACCACAAGCTACTGGCGGTGCTGGACGCCCTGGTGTTGTGTTCAATGTTCGCAGTACGAACTTGACTAATCGTCTATATAATGCCACTAGTTCATTATATATAACTCGTAAATCTGCTATCGCTATATTCTGTATGCCTGGGTGAGGTGTGTATGTGGCAAACATAGGCCACGTAGGTCCATCATTACTTAAGGGACCTAACCTCACTCTTTGTAGTACATGTGGTAGGGCGCCTTCGAACCAGTTCTGATGCTCCTGGTAGGTGAGCGATATTTCATGATACTGGTATGCTTGGTACCGTAAAGGTACGTTTGCAACTTCATATGTGTGAAATGTGTGCGTTCTTTGGTCAACCTCAGGAAAGGTGACCCAACAGTAAAATGTTTCTGTTTGGTATGCTTCATTAGCTTCTATTATCAGAGTAGCATCCCCGCCCTCATCTGTAAGGCCATGCATTAATAAATGTTGTGTTAGCGCTCGTCTAGCATTTTCAGGAATGTCTATGGCATCAGCCATATTTGTTTAGAAAAACGGAACACCAAAAAATGGGTAGTAATGTCCTTTTATGAGTTCGAGCTCGAACAACCTACAGCTTAATCAGATGTTACCCTTTCAGCTGAGGAGGATTCTCCCAAAGACCACAGACGTATCCGTATAATGGTACGAAGGGTACCTGATGTCTGTGAGACAGTGATAGCCAGGGTTTCCGTAAATTAGTGCCTAAACACCATCGTTGGTGGCGCCATGTCGTAGTTTGGACTCTTGCTCTAAGCAAGACTGCTGGTTTAAGGATGACAGTACTTTTGTTTGTAGGTGACTACGTCTTTCCTACAACAAGTCGCAACTGTTGTCCCAACCTTTCCGGCTCACTAGCAGCACCTCACCAGAAACACAATAGTAAAAGGTGATTTATGGCAGCCATTACTCATGGACTCGAGAATAAAATATCTTAGGGAGTGTCGTGGTTAAACGGAGATTACCCTTTTCTCACAGATATATCATGTCTCACATAAACTCAGGAAATGACACAGATGCAGTAGAGTTACAATAGTTTTTATTAACATAACTGCAATTTGTGATAAGTTTCATGGGCTGCAATGATTAGGATAATGAATAATGCAAGAAACAGAATTGTGAAGACAAGAGTCATTATTACAAAGACCCCCACCATCTTGCAATACGTAGAAACGATATATGAGATGTATTATGCCCTAATACCCTAATGTGAAAGGTCTAACCTCCTACCTAAAGGAGAGCTGGGTTTGTTAAACCTAATCTGCCAATGCCATGTCCATGAGAGGAGCCCCCAACCCTCGTTACCTTGGAATGAGGTCTCTATCTCAGACTCCGCAGGGAATCAAAGACTGGGTCAGCGTCAAGACGACTGCAGCATCGGTATCAGCGATGGTGGCGATGCCATCTGGTCGGAATACCTCTGACTATCTGTCTAAAGTGTGATGTATTTATACAGATCTACAAGGTCCCCTGACGTAGGTGTGTTCCTAAACAATAGATAACAGACATGATTGGGACGGCAATTAATATCAACAATCCCTCGAAAGTATAGAGAGGGAAAATCCCTAAATTTGAAAACCTACTGTTTGTTTGTCTTTGGTGCTTGATCTTGACGCCTTGGTGCGGTGACACTGATAATGTTACCCATAACAAGTGGCCTAACTATAAACAAGGCAGCCATCTTAGAAGAAATAAATAATTAAATGGGCTAAGACAGAGCAAGCAAAGTAGGTTAAAAGTCACTAGGTGACGGGGGCATGAGTCTACAAGCCAGAGGCTAAGCTAACTCCTGTTATCCCATTAAAACAAACTAGGATTCACTACACAACTATATTCTTATCTGGAGACTAAAAAAACTCTTAGAGGGGAAAGGAGTTGGGGATGAAAGAAGAGACTGCCTTGTCCTCTACTTGGTGCATGTCTATCAATTTGCCTGTTATTTTTGAGGATTCAGTGGTTATGTTACTCCAGGTGTAAGGTAAAGCAAAACATTAATACTCTCTCTCACTAGGTCCTACCTTCTCTATTCCCTTTACTAGGATTTATCTTTTCTTTATAACAGGTAACTTTTAGTGTGACCTACCCCAGTATAGAGAGGTGTTAGCTTCTCTTCTGTTTACAATTATTGGTAAAAATTACAATTAAATTTTACTTGTGGAGTTTGGCATGTGATTATGCACCTTCTGTTTTCATATTCCGTTCCTCTACTTCAGCACACTGGATTTGATTGAAAAGAGTATTGTGGGAGAAAACCTGTTTTTCACAATTTTTACATGACAGAAAACAAATGTTCTTGAAATAACTACTCTTCCTGCTCTTCACAGTTTTTTTATGACTAAAACAAATGTTCTTGAAAATACTACTCTTCCTGTTCTTTACAGTTTTCTCATGACTAAAACGAATGTTTTAGAAATGATTGCTCTTCACCTTTTACATATGACAGAAAACGAGTGGTCTTGAAATGACTGTTCTTCCTGCTCCGTACTGTTTTCTCAGGACTAAACAAATGCTTAAGGAATAACTGTTCTTCACTATTTTTAATATGACAGAAAACAAATGTTCTTGAAAATACTGTTCTTCCTGCTCTTTACTATTTTCTCATGGCTGAAACAAATGTTCTAGGAAGTAAAAGTTTCAATGGCTTGAAAACAGAACTCTTAAGAAATAATTCTCTCTCTCTCAGAATACTTTTGTGACTGCAACAATTGACTCAGGAAAACAAATGCACAACTTTTCCAGAAAGGCTTCTGTCTCTCAAAATCTCCTCAGTGAAGTGCGCGGCTTTAGAGGCTGCACGCGCAATTCACATCCCTCATCTGTCCACAAGAGCTTCTCCAGCCGCAACACTAGAGCAGCAACCTTGACTCTCAGCGGACGCCATTTTCAGAGCTCTCTGCTTCCAAGAAACTCTCCATAATGAATTCTGCAGATTGTGTTGGTGTCACCAACTTCGAAGAACCCCCAAAACCTGGAGAGGGGGAAGCAAGAGAAACCGAGAATTTCCTTTCATGTAACTACCTGAAAAACCGCTATATTACAATGAAAGTTTAGTTAAAAATAGGCAAAAGGGAATAATGGGAAGGTATGGCAAGAGTACATTATGTTTAAAAACACTGTCCATGGATATCTCTAAGCAATACATTTGTGGTTCAATAAATAATTTGAGACATCTAACAAAGCTGATCTGCAGCCACTATTGAAAAAGAAAAAGAAGATAAATATGTGTGATCATCTAATCTTCAAAGTTACACAAACATAACAATACACAATTTGCTCATACTTTAAGACTGTATTATTTTATTTTTTTACTCTTCTCAGCTTTTATACTTCTTAATTATAAATATAGTCTGTATAAGGCATCATTTTTGAACAGTGGGGAAAGAAAAAAAACAATTAATGGATTATAAAAGAAACACACAAACCTGCAGAGTAGATCACTACATAAAAATAAGTGATACTATGAATTGTTCTCACTACAATTCATTTATTTGTTTGTTTTTTTCTAGACTTACTACAGTAATCTAAAGAACCATATCGAAAAAATATTACTTCTATTATTATATCTGGTACAACATCACAAGCAAATGTAAATCACTCAGGTAGCAATTTTTGTCCACAATTAGGACATAGTTTGTTTGTAGAAACAAAAGGAGTAAATTTTGTTGTTTTGAAGGCAGTTTTTAGTTTTAACTAAGTATTGCTCTAATTAGAATATGTGCATCCAGTTTCAGTCTTTAATTAGAGTATGTTGGATTGAGTTGCTCCTTTCTAGACCATACATTTTTTTCAATGTAGTTTAAAAACATTAACCTTAATAGGCTGAATAATGTCTACAAAAGAGGTGAACCTCAAAAACCATATGACACTTTTTTAACCAGAATTCTTTCTTAAAACTTTGTTTGAATAAAGAAAATAAATGAGTTTGGAAGTTTGAATGGAAGTTTTGGTCCATCCAGTTTCCCTCCTTAATAGACAGTGTAGTGTCCAGAGGTTGTATCAACACCTTTGTGAAAGATTCTAGCCAAAGTAGTAAAAGCTCTTCCTGAAAGTGATATTTGTCCACCCTTGAAATTTGTAACCTGAGCTTCCAATTTTGATCCATGTGCTCTGTATCATTGTATCGTTACTGTAAGGTATTTTCAATTTGTTTGTAGAAACAATGTAGACACAACATTTGAGCCATAGTTTGGACATGTCATATTTTGTTTGCCATTTCTGTAAAATTTGTCAAAAGGCAGTTTTAGAATCCGCTAATGTTCCTTACTAGGTGTAAAGGAGCAGTCTTCGCAGACGTATTTTCATTTGTGACTGACTCCAGACAAATTATCAATATGTATTTCTTCTTGTTCTAAGACTCCAAGGATGACCATAATAAGTTCTCGTGTGTCTTGAAGAGTATTAAGAGTAAACATTATTGATCCGTTACATGTATCCAAAAGATATAGGATCCCTGAAGCAGAATGTATTACACTCCTGTCACTCATTCAACACTGCAGCAAATTATAGTCAGGAAGACATTCTCTTATCTGATTTTGTTCAATTTGGTTTACAACATGTGGGAAATGGAACAGTACATTGAGAACCCCATTCGCTTGGCAGTTGACACCTGAACTGTATTCCAACTGGTAACCTACAACTTCACCGTCATTTTCCAATTTTCTTTTCTTAACACCATCTGTCTTCTCTTTCTATGCTTTGTTTTCTTGAGGGTCTGTAAACTGTTTTCTAATTTTCCCTCTCAGACAGATTATCTGTTTCTCATTAATAGGGTACTGGCCTAAATGAGGAGTGTATAGGCATCTCATCAAAGTCAATCAAAATCAAACCAGACAACATTATAATTCGCGAAAATGCTACATATGATATTCCTTTGTTGAACGCAGAACTTACAACATTAACTAAAGCTGCATCTACACTCAAACCTTCTGATGATTACAACTTCTGCTAAAGAGACGGGGAACTGTTGCAGCCAGATATATACATCTTTTACAAGCAAAAAACGTACAATACATTAGCCAATCTTTACATCATCTATCTGATCACATTTTATAGCCAAATATTCTACCTCACCTCTATTTAGAAAATTAATGAAATCAATACCTTCACCTATTGCACCATTTACTAACCCTTCCTCAACAATTAAATTACGTCACAAAATACCTCATCAGTTTTCACAGACACATAAATGCTTTTCTAATGATGCTCTCTTGGTTATTGATTTCTTTAAAGAATCCAATTTTGATTGTAGTTTATCTGTCAGTAATAATGTGACTCCCTAATAGTCTTTCTATCAATGGCTGTTATTTCCAACATCTCTTCTTTCTTCAGCTATGGTGATTTTTCATTAACATTGGAGCACTCTTGAAGTGTTGGCATAAAACAAGCCACTGATTTCTCTTTAATTAAATTGAACATTAGTTCTGGTGCTGTAATGTTAGATGGGAATGGAGTCTTGATAAAGTGGCTTTCTGACACACATTTTCCCTCTTTTGTGAGCACTCCCACCCTAATGTCCCCTAGTATAGCTCTATATTCCAGACCAGATGCTTGGTGCATATTCTTCACTAATTTTCTATAAGTTTAACCAAATATTCATGTTCCCAATACTTCCAAGGGAACTTCTTGCTTCATTATGCAAAGGTGTTTTGAAAACAGGTTGTACTTTTACAGGGATAAGTTGGAGCAGGTCACCAAGCACAATTAAATGTTTTCCTCCAAAGAGTACATCATAGTTTGGTCTTAAAACCTGCTGCATTGTTAAGTGTAAGAAGGCAAGTATTATGTTTGATACCATGCTGAGTTCATCAATGGTAAGAAGCGTCGTTTTTTTTTCAGTTCTCTTGAGACCTCATGCCAAGCGTCGCCAGATAATTCTGAAATTTCAATTTTATTGTTATGTTCAATAGGTAGCATTAGTAGTTGATGCAGAGTGATTCCTTTAATGTTATGTGCAGCTAATCCTCTTGGTGTTGTTACTACATATGGCAAAATTTTATCTGTAGCCTTCTTTAGATAACCGGTAAGAACTTTAATTAGAAAACTTTTGCCAGTGCCAGCTCATCCACTGTTGTATGGTATTGTTAGTTTATATGAAGAACAATCACATTGTTTTTTCTCATTGAGAAATCCATGCTCTATTTTATATTTAACTTTATTGTATATTTCTCTCTGTTTATTGTTCAATTGTCCCACTAACTAATCGAAATCCACAGTTTCCTCTCTTGCCTATTGCATTGCAATCTCCACCTCATTCATAGCTATAGCTGCCTCATTTTGAATTACTGGTTCTCAAAGAGGATCTTGACTTGCTGTTGCAGAACTTTGGCTGCTTTGTGAACTCCCTGGCTAGCTCAGTAGTGATGGTTTCTTCCTGTTCAATCTCATCTTTCAAAGTCTGCAAGTATATTGGAAACACAGAACACTGAATACTGTATTTTACAGTGTTGAATGAGTCTGTATAACACTCATAGTATCTGAGTAAATCTGATTCAGTACGCGATGGCTTGAACTGTTGCAAAACTGTCAAGTAAAAAAACTCTCTTTTCCCTGATGTTTAGCAACTAAGCTTTCAGTGTTTTATTAGATTATCTTTGTTTTATCTAACTAAACAACTGTCACATCCAATGTAAATTGTCCTTCTTCTATGTTTTCGGTTACATTAGTTCTATATTTATAATGCTAAAGTACTTCATAGAGAAGTATGTTTTCAAGATGGGGACTCCTTTTTGGGTAGTATGTACCAGCATGTTAGACGTTAGAATATCTTTACTGTCAGGATCAAATTCTGCAAGGTATTCACAAAGAGCTTTTAGAGACCAACTCAAGTGAGCAGTGAGAGTGAACAGAAAGGCTCTGCAGAAACAGGCTTCACCCACGATTATAAAAAATAATAACTGCTAAGATCATAAAGCGAACGAATCATTGGAAAAATAACGTTTTATTCTTGTTTAAATCCGCAGGAAGCTTAAACATATTTTCTGCCCTCTCTAGTCCATCTGGGTTCGTCTTAGGTTTTCGCATGGACTAGAGAGGGCAGTAAATATGTTTAAGCTTCCTGCAGATTTAAACGAGAATGAAATGTTGTTTTTCCAATTATTCGTTTGCTTTATGAACTTAGTAGTTATTATTTTTTCCACGCAGGCAAGAAAGGATGGATTGAGCCGGTGGGGGCGTGGAGTTCGGACCAGAGTGTAACGATGTATCTGTTCCACTTCAGTGTCTGTGTTACGAAATGAAGCAGGTTGCATTACCGCATGCGCCAGAGAGGGTGCAAGGAGTGTATTCAGTAATGCCGACCAGTGTGAAACACCTTATTAATGGGTTCCACACCTGTTGACTGTTTAAGGGAATGATTTTAGCTATATAAGCGCGTTGGTTCTACCACCGTTGTCTTTCTTTTTCGACGGTCGGATGTGAACTTAGGCTACCGCTATATTTCAAGGTATGTGGGCTGTGAGTTGTTTATTAAAGCGGAATGGCTTCATGTTGGGAATATAGAAGGGTGTTAGAAGTGTTCACTATTAGGAATATTAATTGTATAAGAATAAAAAGTTATGTATGTTGTAATATATATAGGAGTACGTTGGTTATTTGTGAAGGGAGATGTTTATACATGTTTGTTTATTTTTAAGGGATCATTTTGAAGTAATTGGCTGTGATGAAGATGGAAGGAGTAATATTTCTCAGTATCCTCTGGTAAGAATATGGGTTGGCTTGTTTGGCCTAAGTTTATTTTGTGGTGTAGTGATTTATTTATAATAGTGGGTTTGTTTTAGATATGATGTAAGGTGAGGTTTCTTTGAAGAGGATTGTGATTGTGACAATGGCATTAGAATGAGTGTAAGCATTCTTTGAAATGGGTTTGCAGCAGCATAATTAAAAAAAATATATTATAAAAATAGATTAAGATTGATTATTACTTTTCTGATTGTTTAGGCAGGCCCCTATCGTTTTAGTTCTGATGAAGACCCAAGTGTGAGCCCGGATTTAGCCCGTTAACCGGATGGGTCAAAACGTCAACAATGGTGTTTTGAGCCTGGATATGCTTTTCTCTTTTTCATAACGAAGGGAGGACTTGAATGAGGATTTATTACCTCTGTTTTTGCTCTAATGATTCAATGAGGAAAAAGTTGAACCAGCAGGCTCCTCTTTTGTGAATTTATGTCTCCATTGGATGGACCTTTGGTCCTTTTCTTTCTGAATCATGTGCATTTTATTTCTTAGCACTTTCTTCTGTCCTTCTCATTTTATGTTTGTGGTAGGGGCTGTTTCTTATCATTGTATGTGATTTAATTCTTTGTATATTAATAAATTATGGTTTTTCTAATCTGTTTTTATTATACTGCTTGTCAGTGATAGGATGGATGTTCCCAAGTGGGCATTGTAGTCTTTTGACCGAGCCCTTCTTGGGTTTACAGGGTTACCCTCTGTGGTTTTTTAATATATCATCCACAATTAGAGCAATACTTGTCTGCATATATAACAAGATTATGACACTACTCCCTTATATTTCTGACTGAATGTAGGAGAAAACCTACAGAAGTGTTATGAGATGTTACAGTAATTGTGCTGGTATGTGACTCTATGGCTTTCTAAATGGGTATGTAAGTGGTTGAACAAATACATTAGTACCTGTGTTAGGAAATAGAGGGGCATGTGGATGTGTCTTGAACTACCTTTAACACTGCTACATACATAAGTAGTTTCTGAATATATGCCTGAATGTATAAATCCTTTTGTACCTGTCTTACTGTGTGTGATAGAGAATGTGAATATGTACGTCACTTGCTTTATGAATAGTATACTGTATGTAGTACTTGGTGTAGGGCATGGGAGTCTATGAGTTACTTATTTCCTCCATCAATCAATCAATCAATCAGGAATTTATAAAGCGTACTACTCAACTGTGAGGCTCTCAAGGCGCTGAGGAGGGAGGAAGAGGGGGGAAGAGAGGGGGAGGTGCTGCTACTGCTTGAACAGCCAGGTCTTGAGAAGTTTCCTGAAGGTAAAGAGGTCTTTGGTCTGGCGCAGGTGGGTGGGAAGAGTGTTTCACGTTTTGGCGGCGAGGTGCAAGAATGATCTACCACCGGAGAACCGTCTGTTGAGGTATTCTGGTCCAGTGTTGTGCAGTGCTTTGTGAGTGTGGGTGAGGAGTTTGAATGTGACTCTCTTTTTGACTGGGAGCCAGTGCAGTTTTCCCAGGTTTTCTGTGATATAGCAGGGGTGGGGGATGTCCAGGATCAGGCGTGCAGAGGCGGTCTGGATGCTTTGCAGCCTCTTCTGGAGTTTGGCTGTGGTTCCTGCGTAGAGGGCATTGCCGTAGTCCAGTTTGCTGGTTATGAGGGCTTGGGTGACTGTTCTTTTGGTTTTGGTAGGTATCCATTTGTAGAGGGTGTTGAAGCAGGAGGAGGAGATGGCGTTGACTTGCTGGGTCATGGATAATGAGGAGTCCAAAATTAATCCTAGATTGTGCGCTTGGTCGGTGGGAGTCGGAGCGGCTCTGAGAGTGGCAGGCCACCAGAAGTCATCCCATGCAGAGGGGGTGGAGCCGATGATGAGGACTTCCATCTTGTCAAAATTTAGTTTGAGACAGCAGCTCTTCATTCATTCGGCGATGGCCTTCATTCCTTCATGGAGGTTCATCTTGGCGGAGTCCTTGGTGAGGGAGAGGATCAGCTGGGTATTCCATGGGTGATACACTTGATCACTTGAAGCACGTGCTTGAATAACTTCTTCATCTAAAAAAAAAAAAAAGAATCTCTCTTCTTTTATTTTCACATAGTACCATAATTTAGGACATATGACCAGCATATTTGTTAAATGAGTAATGGCTACTAAAATGGGTTTAACAGCTAACAAACACATTCTACATGTCATGAGAAACTGCCTGTAACACCATAAACAGGTTCTGGACTACTAGGTCTCACCAGTGTTCGAAAACTACATATTTAAGTATGGTTAACAGTCTTGTACCACAAGTGTAACTCAGTATCAGTTTAAAGAAGAAATCTTACCATCTATGCACATACAAGCACATACAAACATGCCTTATAATTCATCAACACCTACCCTAAAGAGTACCTAATAGATTGCTCTAAACTTTCAGAGGTTTATGCTTTATATATACCTACAGTGCATGTTTTTCCTTTTCATTTTTGAGTTTTGTAATCCTCTTTTACCGATCTATCTCAACAGCACATTATTTACAGAAATATTAAACTTGCCCGCCTACTAATACATTGTTAAATATACATTTAACCCTAAGCGTACAGTTTGTTTTCTCACAATTAGAACATTCAGTAAAGCAGCACATGTACAATATGCAGTTTCGTGGCAACAGTTTGGAAAAAAAACTCTCGCACACCTAGTCTGCACCTCATAGAGATTGCATTTTCATCACCTATTAATAAATATATAAACACAGTCAGACTAACACTCATAGATCATCTCAGGTACTTTCAATAATTGTCTATATATTTTGTACTCACAATCTCAGACATACCTACCTACCTGAAGACTGCATTTGTTGGAGAAATAGTTTTCCTCTTTAATAGCCTCACAATTGTTAAAACTAAGCATAAGATTGACACACCACTCTCATGCAAAGCAACCATGACACCCTGTTCAACTTTGCACTGTCTCATACTGTGGAAGTCAGCAAATAAAAACATACCTTTCATATTTTACTTTTGTAAGTCTAGTTCTGAATGGTTAGTATGTGTTAACTATTTCATGCACTTTTCTAAAGAAGCCCAATATGGAGGACTTTTTGTACATATGTGTGTCTTAATCATGATTTTTGCAACAAATTGACAAAAAAATGGGTGTCCAAAAATATATTTAGCTTGATAATCTTATGCCTTTAGCCCTACAGTCCAATGTATTAGCTAGCACTAAAAGGAAATTAAACCTTTATCAAACATTAATAAGTACAAACACCTTTAATTTCTAAAAAGATATAACTATCTATTTAACAGCATTCCCCCGATTCTTTCTTAGCACAGTCTCCATAGCAACCAACTACAACCAGTAGGTCACAAGTTTGCTGCACATTCTAGAAGGGTCATGCTAGTTACAAAATTAGAAGTAGCAGGTGTGGTTTACCGTATAGACTGAAAAGCATTTCCAAGTCTATATTATATTTGTATTATTTTTACTAGACCAATCATACATCAGCTTACTAATCCTTTCAATACCTTATCTAATTTTAGTCACTAGCACATTCACAGCATCCAATCAAATATGTTTTTCTTAAACCAGGAGCATACCTCAATTTTAATTGCATTACATTTTCATAACTACCTCATCCAGACCCAGCCTTCTCCTGTCTGCTCCTGCTGCTTCACTTGAAAATGGTTAAGATGTTGATTGTGGGCCACAGCTATGTCTTTTGGGCTAAGGAAGCTGCTAGAAGAGTTGTATTGACATAGACTTGGGTTTGGCTAATGGGGACATTAATTGTATTGGCCAGACAGGGTTAATGTGGCATCAATTGCTCCCTTTGGTGCAACGCATTAGGGATTGCCAACCCCCTGACGTCATAATTGTGCTCTGTGGTGGAAATGACCTAGGCACACTTGCTGGGGTAGAATATCTTAGCACAAATTAAGTCACTTTTATCTCACACTGTCTTGGTTTACTCCAACATATGCCAAAGACAGAAATGAAAGTGGACAAATCAATTCTGCCCACAGATTGACAAAGCCAGGAAACGTGTTAATTAAACTGTTTCTGCATTCCTCAGAGAACATAACATGGGCTGTATCTACAACAACAACCTGCCCTTTGCCATGGATAGTATCTATAGAAGTGACAGTATGCACTTCACAAATGAAGGCATAAGGGTGTTTCTTTCCAACCTAAAACTATGCATCCCATTTTAAATGTATGTATCACATACTCATAATGAACACAAAGGATCTTCTCGGGCCAGCCTATTCCCAGAAATATTTGAAACATTTCTTCAATTAAATATTTTTTTTTTCTATTTTTTTAAATATTTACAACGATGTTGTGATCTTTGTGACACAGTCGCAACTACGCAAAACAAAAGCAGGCATTTAATAGACACTAGTCCGTTCAAAATTCATAACTACATATATAGGACATTTTTTACATTACACCATGGACATCACTTTCTAAATAACTATATAAACTCATTAATGACTTGCTGACTGTGCCTGTGACTGCATATATATAATAGTTAGAGTGTGTCTGTGAGTGAACATGTCACTATATGATTGAGACTGTGAATGTGTGTATGAGTCACTGAGTTGGTCTGGGACTGGGTGAGTGAGAGTCTCAGTTGGTATGTGAGTGGGTGCATGACAGTCTGAGTGGGTCTGTGAGTGGGTGCAAGAGTGTCTCACCGGGTCTATCAGTGGATGACTTACTGTATGAGTGGGTCTGTGAGTGGGTAAGTGAGAGTATGAGTAGGTCTGTGGGTGGATGTATGTGTCTTGAGTGGGTCTGTGAGTGGTGCATGAGTGTCTTAGTGTGTCTGTTAGTGTGTGAGTAAGAGTCTGAGTGGATCTTTGAGTGAGTGTGTCAGAGTCTGAGTGGGTCTGTAAATAGGTGTGTAAGTGTCGGAGTGGATCGGTGAGTGGGTGCATGAGGGTCTGAATGGGTCTGTGTTGGTGAGTCAGTGTCTCAGTGGCTATGTGAGTGGGTCCATCAGTGTTTTAGTAGGTCTGTGAGTGGGTGCATGAGGGTCTTAGTCGGTCTCTGAGTGGGTGAATGAGGGTCTCAGTGGGTCTGTGAGTGGGTGCCTGAGGGTCTCAGTGGGTCTGTGTGTGTGTACATCAGTGTTTGAGTGATTCTGTGAGTTGGTGTATGAGTCTCTGAGTGTGTTTGTGAGTGGGTGCATGAGTATCTGAGTTGGTCTGCAAGTGCGTGTGTGAGGGTCTGAATGTGTCTGTGAGTGGGTGCATAAGTGTCTGAGTGGGTCTGTGAGTGGGTACATCACTGTCTGAGTGGGTCTGTGAGTAGCTGCATGAGTGTCTGAGTGATTCTATGAGTGAATGATTTTGACTATGAATAAATCTGTGAATGTTTCTAAAAAAATGTTGCAGATGTATGCTAATTCATCATATTATAAGGTGGGCCACACTGAGCATTGAAATGTTTTCACCAATATCACGATTCATGAAAAAAAATAATTATGAGGTCATAATGTCATCCAGTAAGACCCTAATATCACAGTCCTGGGTCAGGGTACCTCCACCCTGACCCCTTATGCCTCTTTCATTTTAATTTTCAGGCCTGGGGACTGTGCCCCATTACATAAAAGGGCAGCTACAACTTTCTGGTCAGTTTGCAGCGAGGCAATCACAGCATTCCTATTGGTGCACATTCGTGAATACGCTGCTATCGCCACAAAAATCTTTCAACGGATCTACAGTGCTAGATACACAAATGTATTTCCCCTTTAATACTCCAAAAACTACTGAATAGATTTACACCAAATCACAAAAGGTGTACTCTGCATACCGAAAGCTACCTTTCTGCCAAATTTGTTGTAATTCTGTCCAGCGGTTCAGGCTGTAGTCATGTTCAAAAGTCTTCCGGGAATTAACATCGGAAATGCATGTTTTTTCACCCTACTGTTTCATGGCCCCCAACTTGACACATACCCCAAAACATTCAGTGTTCAATAGGAATCAATAGCACACTTTAAAAACAAATTGTGAAGATTCATCAAACATTGCCAGAGATATAGGCAAGAAAAAAACATGTTTGTAATGGAAACATGGTCCTAACTATAACTACATATAATATATCTATATATATATATATATATAGATAGATAGATAGATAGATAGATAGATAGATAGATAGATAGATAGATAGATATATTGGCAGGAGTACCCATTCTATGCAGAACATCCCATGGCTTTTCTCTGGGGACCATATCAAAAGCAGACCGAAGATCCACAAAGGCGACATATAAATTTTGCTTAGCAAGGACTATCTCATCTCTAAGACCCCAATGAGTCAATAGTTTTGCATCAGATTCTTGTAAATGAGGCCCTTGGTCTCTAAATATATAAATTCTATGCTATGTTACCTTCTTTGCTAAGATGCCCTATTCTATTCCCATGTCACCTCCGAGACGTCATCAACGCCTCCCTCACCACCGCCACCTTCCCGGAGAGCTGGAAACACGCGGAGCTCAACGCCCTCTTAAAGAAACCTACAGCAGACCCCACCGAACTCAAAAACTTCCGACCCATCTCTCTCCTACCGTTCCCCACCAAAGTGATTGAGAAAATCGTCAACGCTCAACTCACCACCGCCCTGGAAACCAACGACTCCCTCGACCCCACACAGTTCGGTTTCAGGGCCAACCACAGCACCGAGACCGCCCTCATCGCAGCCACGGACGAGATCCGAGCCCTGACCGACAAGGGAGAAACCGTGGCCCTCATACTCCTGGACCTCTCTGCAGCCTTCGACACGGTCTGCCACCGCACCCTGATACGCCGCCTCAGCAACGCCGGCATCAGAGGCAAGGCCCTGGAATGGCTTGTCTCCTTCCTCTCCGGAAGGACCCAGAGAGTCCGCCTACCCCCCTTCAGATCCACAGCCACGGAGATCATCTGCGGCGTACCCCAAGGATCCTCCCTCAGCCCCACTCTTTTCAACGTCTACATGACCCCCCTGGCGAACATTGCACGCAAATATGGACACGACCTCATATCCTACGCCGACGACACCCAGCTCATCTTATCGCTCACCAGCAACCCCACCTCAGCTAGGACCAGACTACATGAAGGAATGAAGGAAGTAGCAAACTGGATGACAGACAGCCGGCTGAAACTGAACACAGATAAAACGGAGGTCCTCATCCTCGGCCCTACTCCCACCGCATGGGACGACTCCTGGTGGCCACCCGCCCTAGGCAGCACTCCCCAACCCACCGACCACGCACGCAACCTCGGCTTCATCCTGGACTCATCCCTCTCCATGACCAGACAGGTTAACTCGGTGACCTCGGCATGCTTCAACACCCTCTGCATGCTCCGCAAGATCTTCCGCTGGATCCCCACGACACCAGGAAGACCGTCACCCACGCCCTCGTCACCAGCCGCTTGGACTACGGGAACACTCTGTACGCTGGCATCACCACCAAGCTGCAGAGGAAACTTCAACGGATCCAGAACGCTGCCGCACGTCTCATCCTGGACATACCCCTGCACCACCACATCTCCGGACACCTGAAGAAACTTCATTGGCTCCCAGTCAGCAAGAGGATCACCTTCCGACTCCTCACCCACGCACACAAAGCCCTCCACAACCTCGGACCCAAACTCATCAACAACCGCGTCTCCTTCTACACTCCTCCGCGCACTCTACGCTCTACCGGACAGGCCCTGGCAGCCGTACCCCGCATCCGCAAAGCCACCGCCGGAGGAAGATCCTTCTCTTTCCTGGCAGCGAAGACCTGGAACTCTCTGCCCAGCCACCTTCGCGCCATACCTGATCACCTCACCTTCAGAAGGCAGCTCAAGACCTGGCTCTTCGAGCACTGACCACCCCCCCACCCCCCTCCCAAGCGCCTTGAGACCCTTTATGGGTGAGTAGCGCGCTTTATAAATGCGAATGATTGATTGATTGATGTGTGTGATCCAATAGAGAGATATCTGGCATGTATATTCCCATAACTGATTCCAAAAATTGTAGGGATGCAAAGTGATACTTGAATCAGGAGTATGTGGAATATATTGTGAAAGGACAAAGTAATTTCTCTGCCTCATGTGGTAGTGTCTCCTCACATTTATCATCCTCATTTTCTGGCAGTGTGTTCTTCTGGGACCTTGATGTAGCTCTTACACTATTGACTATTTTGCTCATCCTGTCTGAATCCAGGGCCCACATCAGATTAAAATCTTCTCCCAACACACATGATACTTCTGCATTCTTGAGTATGGTTTCTCTTAGCCCTATCAAGAAGAGTTCCTTTGTGGTATTGGGTGCATAGAAGATAATAATTGTGAAGGGTTGGTTCTGCAACATGAGTTGTATTTTGATATATGACTTCCTTTTGCTTGTGCTATGAATCTTCTTCATATACATGTTTTTTAGTGAAAATCACTATTTCCTTTATTTTTGTTTTAGCTAATGCTCAACATTTGAGTGAGTTAAAGGTATACCTAATCTGATTTGGTCCCTCTGTAATATTTTGGTTTCCTGGAAGCAGTCCACACTTGGATTATATTTCATAAAATTGTTCACAGTTGATGTTGTTTGTTCGTGGGACTGAGCCCTTTTATGTTTAAGAATGGTAATTTTCTTTCCTTGTGATTCTGATATTGTTTCTTTGCTTATCATTAACTGAAATGCTTCCTGCCTCCTCTTTTGATATCTAGTAACTTCTGACAATTCCGACAACTGCAATTGTGTCCAAAGGGGGCCAAACACTCAACTCATCAATCTATTACGGATCAATAGTGATCTTACCCCCTTTTTTCCGAGAGGTTAAGTAGTAATTTGGATGCCTCCAACTCTAGGTTCAACTTTCTAGTGAGGTGTGGCCTCTGCCACTGTCCTTCCTCACATATGCAGCCTGGTCTTCTGTTCTGATCCTCTATTTCTTCACATTTCTTCTTTACCATGATATATAAGTCCAAATCTCTCCCCTTTTGCTCTGAAAATTCATGTCATCCTATTCATCTAGCTTCTATTCTTTTATCATTTCCATATTCTTCAGATGCTTCAGTACATCTTTTTTGCTACTGTTTTTGTCTCTGTTGAGGGTTTTTTGGGGCACCATTCCTATTCATCACGTTTGTCTGAAGAATCCCCTCAAACCTAAATCTACCATTTTCCTTGTACTGTGTTTTGGAATCTCCATTTTTGAGTTAGGATACTTTGGTGAGGGAGCAAACTGTTCTCCATGGGCCCTTCCACACAAAGACAATGCGTAAAGGATGCCCACCTATATGGGATTAGCTGGCACCCTAGATTTTCAGTTGTTTGGTGAAAGTCCTTCTGTTTCTTTAGTACTATTGAGGATAGATCAGTAGTTAATGTCCTGTGTTGAAAACATCTTCCTTTAGTCTTGTGTGTCACATTATGGCCTCCTTCTCCTCATTAAAGTGTACCCACATTAAAATGTTTGATCAACGTGGCTGCTGGGGTGTCTCTGACATTTTGAAGGAGGTCTCTGGTAAAGTCATTAATGCTTCACTACGTAACTTGTCACTCCCCTGATTTTGATATTGTTTTGTTGGGAGTGCTTTTAAGGCTTTCCTGTCTAACCATTAGTCTAAAGTATTTTCCCCTTATGGTTTGAAATATTTACCATATTTGCTTGTCCTCCTCCAATCTGGCATCTATTGTCAGTCCAGGGAGTCTACTCTTATCCATAGTTGCATCATCTATTTGTGTAATTTTTGGTGTCATGTTCTAAAGGCTGTAAGGATAGTTCTTGCATCTAGTTTTTTCTCCTTCAGGAAATATTTCATATTTGCTTGTATAGGACCCATAATTAATTGCCTGTAGTGTGGCTTTTCATCCACTTCATGTTTTTGAGATTCCTTTGTATTCCTAGTTTGGTCCACAAATCTGCTACACTCTGTTCTCATTTGCTCCTAACTCTCTGTATTTCACTTTTGTTGTGAAATGTTCTAGGGATATTGTAGTGATATACCAGGTATTTGCCAGCTTTGTTGATTGTTATCTTAAAAGTGCCTTGATAGTCCTAGCTAGTGTCTTCACCCATGGGGTCCCCTCTCTCGGATGGCAGCCTTATGGCTTTTTTAGCAAGTGTTACCATGTTATTCTGTTTCATTTCAGTCCCTCAAAGTATTCCCAGAGGCTCCCTTCATTCAAAATCTCTGGTTCTAGCTGTTATTGCTTTGCTGTTTGTTTTGCTTGAGTCTTGGTTTGCTCTTTTTCCTCCCTCCCCTGCTGTAGCGAGCAGGCTCACCATAAGGCCCTTGATGGTGGCCACCTTTTCCTGTGGCCTCCACACCCCACTTATGACCCTGCTTCTTTTCATTGTGACTGCACCGTACTTAATTGATGAGACCTTTATGTTTTTCCCTACATCTGTTCTTCTTGCGGTCCTTTACTTAGCCAAGTTTGGGTCCTTAGGTGGGTGTTTCTGGCATACAAATCTGCTATGTCGAGGCTTCCCCCAAACTGCTATGCTACTCCTTTTCTACCAGTTTGGTCTTATGGAAAAGGCATCCATTTCTATGTCCTGGTAGGGCCCTACTCTAGCCCAACAAACCCAGCTCACTTCTCTTCAGTTGCAGTGATACCCATCTTGGCAGTCATGCCTCCTCAAATCTTCTCTTTTGCCAGAGTCCTCCTTCTGGGCATTATGCCCAGCACTTCTCTTGCCCTCTGAACCTCCTCAAATCAAGATTGACCCTTTTCCACTTATCTCCCGTTCTCATGCACCACAGCTTCAGCGTACATGTCCCAGGCTACAAAATGGAACCTGCCACCTGATCTTTGCCCAGGCTATGGTACCTTTACACAGTTTGGTCAGTCTGGGGGCCACTAGATTTAGTTTTTCTGGCTCATCATGTCTTATAGACCTTCCCATCTTTCTTTCTGTTGGGGAAGATGGACTTGCATGCCTGGTGGCTGCTTTGGATGGTGTTTCTGGTGGAGTAAGATCAAAGGTTAGTACTACCACATCCAATTACATCACCAGTCAGGCCATTGCAGGTAGTGTTTTGGCATAGGGAGAAATTTAACAGGAATTGGGTCAGAAGTTTAACCAGAGTGACACTGGGACAGCAGTTCGTTTACATTTTCAAGATCTTATAGAAAGAAGGTGGGAGTGGGGGTTTGGGTATTTGTTTTTATTTAGCATAGGGTGCAGAGTAGTTTATTTTTAAAGGGGTGGGGAAGGTTTAAGGAAGGGCAGGAGGAAGGAGGAAGGAGGACAGAAGAGGAGGAAGGATTGGGAGAGGACAGGGTGAGGTAAAAAAACAGAGTTAAGCTCAGGTGGGGGGTTGTGGTACTTTAGCTTTAGGCCCAGGGCGGTGTTTTTTTTTGGTACTTTAGCTATCGGGGTGATGTTAGTTTTGGGGCTCAGGGCGGGTTGAGGGAGTTGTATGCCAGAACCAAATGTGCCGTTTCCACATATGCCTCTACTAGGCACGCTTTTACATTGAAATTCGTTCTAAAGGCATGCGTGGTAAAGGCTTGCGTGGAAATGACGCAGTCGTGGTTCTGACCACTTTGTTGAGGCATGCGTTATTCTGGCACGCATGGCTTTGTCATCAAACCGTTGTAATTGACTGATACTTATAGTATTTAATTGCAGGATGGATGTAATAATGAAGTGAATCCTTAGAATACCCTATGAAATGAGAAATTAGCAAAGGAATTGTAATAGGTGATGTATTATGTTCTATGTTTTAAGTGTTCTTTCGTTAGGTAAGGTTAGAATCTGTTTTCATTGGTGGGATGCTCGGGGTTCTTTAGCTTCGGTCACAGCGGCCAGTCGACCGTTGTTCCTAGAGCCGGAGGCAGCAATTTCTGTTGTGGGTCTTTCTTGTCGAAATAAACTTTAATTAACTTTAATTACCTTGCTGAGTCCGAGGTCGATCCTTTCCCCACACTACAATTTGGTACCCAGGGTGGGGTGACCACCGCCGTCCGACTACTGAAGGGCCCACCAACAGATTTCCATACTTCAAGCAAAAGCACAATTTTGGAATGTCTCCATTTACACTTACGTCTTCTTTGGCTTTGTTTCTTGTGCCGGTGAGCCCGCTTTATGGTTCATGATTTATTACTTATGATCAGAGACTCTGCATATGGTTGAAGGTGCACACGCACGTTGCTTAGCAACGCAATGCATGCTGTTGTTTTAATTTGGGAATCGCTCTTTTGGATGCTGCATTAGTTGCCTTGCAACGCATGCCTCCTTTCACGCGCACATATTGCTACATGTGATGCTTGTTGCTTGGCCACGCATGCCACTTGTTATGCGGCTTGTCAAAGCGGTGCGCACTGCTGCTTATGGAAATTGAAGACGCTTTTTATCTAACAAATGTGCCTGACATTTTCCACGATTACACGGTTACAGTTTCGGTCAACTTCAGTATCTTTGTGTGATTACTTAAACGAAGGAAAGGAAAAAATATATATATAGACCTACCTTGTCATACTTTTATTGTTGCTTTATTTATGGCTGCCGCTCAAGGTATAGGACAACCTCCAGCATTTTTGCAGAAAGCAGGGAAGTCAGATATTAAATGGACATAATGACTATGCATATTTGAAAATTATTTAACGGCCATTGATGCAAATGAGTTTCCTCCAGATAGGAAAATGGCTTTGCTTTTTAATCATCTTGGAGTTGCAGGTCAACGCATCTTTGATAACTTACCTTCAAGCGCCCCACCGGACTGAGGTGACATCGCATGGAACTGCTACATTGAAGGATTGGAAAGAATGAAGAAACAGTACTCTAATGAATCCAGTGTTTTGCTAGAGAGATTCAACTTTGCAATGTGCAAACGATCATCTGATGAAACTGTTGAAAAACATGTTCCAAATTTGCGGGTTCTAGCATCTAAATGTGAGTTTGGATCTAATGTTGATGTGTATATTTGTGATACATTGTTTTTATTGTTTTCACACAAAAATACAGGGGAGACTCGTGGCTTGCCGGAATCCTACTCTTGAGGAAGTCATTGACGTAACGAAAGGTAATCAGAGTTTCACTGTTGATTGTATGACTAATCATGGAACTGTTTGTGCAGTTTCTAACAAGCAAGAAAAAATGGGTAAATCTTGATCTCATGGACAATCTGGAAAATCTTAACAAATGTGTTTCCGTTGTGGTTTCAAATTGCACATTGGTATAGATCCCTCTTGTTCTGCACTTGGTAAAAGGTGCAATTATTGTCGCAAGGTGGGTAATTTCCATAGTGTTTGCTTTGCTCAAAACACTAAAAAAAAAATATCTTAAAAAGTTAAAATTAGCAATGTGGATGTTGATGATCAAATTGCACAATGTTCCAGCCAATTTCCGAATGTCTTGTTAACTGTTGATCTTCCGGATCTAATTGGTGGTAAATCTGAGAAGGTCATTAGGGTGCTTTATGTGCCATTTTTGTCCATTCTAAAAATAATTCTGTATTGGCTGATTCGGGAGTGTCTATTACTATTCTAGCTGATCAGACTTTCTTTAAATTCCGGCAGGGCACCATTGATTTACACAATCCTGACATCACTCCTAAGGCATTTGGGGATTATGACATAGATTTGCTTGGTTACTTTTGGTCCAATTTACAGTGTTTAGGGAAAATCATTTACACTAAGATATATGTGGCTGTCAAAGGACGTGCTATTGTAGGCTGGAGGGACTTAGCTCATTTAGGTTTCATTCTCAGACCTGGACATGAAGTTCCTGTTGGTCTGGGTGAATTGCCAGATTCACTGTCATCTGACCATATTGCTAATGTCACCATTCCTAACAATATCATGAAGTACATGATCAGTTTGTTTCCTGAAGTCTTTAGGGACCAAGTGGGCACTGTGCGTCGTTATGAACATTGCATTAAATTAAAGAAAGATGCAGTTCTAGTAGTACACAAGGTGAGACCTGTCCCATTGAGCGTCAGGGCAGATTTGAAGGCCTTACCGCACAAATTACAAAGTGGAGGTATCATTGAGTTGCCAAAGGGTAGAGTGAGTGGGCATAGAATTGGAAAATAACAGCATGCCAGTGACAATGATTAACCATAAAATGAAAATGTAAAATGAAGTAACACTGTCTTACCTGTGTGTCATTGGAGGCATTGTCGAACACTGCAGTTCTGTTGTCATTATCCTCATCCTCATCCTCTGCCTCCTCATCCTCACTATTCACAAGGTCAACTGCTGCCATATGGCCATCTCCAGCCTCCTCCTCCTGCGGAAAAGGCACATGACGTCTGAGGGCCAGGTTGTGCAGCATGCAGCATGCCACGATTATCTGGCAGACCTTCTTGGGTGAGTAGCACAGGGATTCACCTGTTAGATGGAGGAACCAAAACCTGGCCTTCAGGAGGCCAAAGGTACATTTGATAATCCTTCTTGTACGCCCATGTGCCTCATTATAACGTTCTTCTGCCCCTGTCCTGGGATTCCTCACAGGGGTCAGTAGCCATGATAGGTTTGGGCAACCTGAGTCACCTGCAAATACCGAGGGCCAACATTTAGCCGCACACTATTCCCTATGGTCCACACCATACACCAACATCAATTGGGTGGGAACCAGGGTTCACCTATTAGCCACACCCTGTGCCACTGTAGTTGGGCCATCACATTTGGGATGCATCTATTCCTCAGGATAAAGGCATCATGCACCAACCCAGGATACTTAGCATTGACGTGGGAGATGTATTGGTCCGCCAAGCACACCATCTGGACATTCACTGAGTGAAAACTCTTTAGATTTCTGAACACCTGTTCATTTTGACGGGGGAGGTCAAATGCAATATGTGTACCATCAATTGCCAAAATTATGTTGGGGATATGTCCCGTTGCATAGAAGTCAGCTTTCACTGTGGCCAGATCCTCCACCTGGATGTAAACAATGTAGCTGCACATGTGCTTTATCAGGGCAGACAACACTCTGGTCAGCACTATTGAAAACATTGGCTGTGACATTCCTGCTGCCAAGCCCACTGGAAAGAACCAGTTGCCAAGAAATGGAGCTCAGATAGGACTTGCACAAGGAGGGGGGATCCCGGTGGGGTGAAGGATAGCAGATACCAGGTCAGGCTCCAGTTGGGCACACAGCTCTGTGATTGTGGCCCTGTCAAGTCTATAGGTGATAATAATGTGCCTGACCAGGGGTCTGTACATGGGAGTATGTCTCCATCTCCTATTCACTCACAGCGGTAGCAATCTATGGGGCAAAAGAGTGAGGAGCCGGTCATAAACTGTAAATCGTAGCACAACAGTACAATGCATGATGTTAAATTTCATTGTATAAGTGGCATTTGCTCTGTAAGTCCAATTTTGAACTGTGATGCAGTTATTATCCAGGGCCTGCCCCCCCACCCCCGAAATGGCATCTGCCTGTCCTGTGTGGAGGGACAGGTGGAAATGAGGTAATTCTGCTGACGTTGTGCGCCTCTGCGATAGGCTGTTGGGAACCGCCGTGCAATTTCTCATTGGTTATTACTGGGTCCTATGGGGTACAGTGGCCAATGGTGATGTACGCTGGCGGTAACGGTATGCACGGCCACGGATGTTACCGCCATTTTCTATCCAATAACTCACTTGCTACCTGACCTTCAACAGGAGAAGACCTACACTGCATGTGCTGCTGTGACCTTTGCCTGGAACCTACCACAGTTCGTGTGAATGGGGAAAAGGCCCCTGCCTTCACTTCGACGGAGATGGAGAGACTGGTGGATGGGGTCCTACCCCTGTACAGACTGCTGTATGGGCCTCCAGACCAACAGGTGAGTATACTGTGAGCACAGTGCATGTAGCATGAATGCATGGAGTGGTGTGTGTGAAGGCCTCATGTAGGGGGGTGAGTGGATGTCCCCTGGGCAGCGTACAACTTGTGTGCTGGGCCCTATGTGTGCAAATGGCGATGTGAAGGGGTATGGTGAGCCATAAGTGTAACAGGCAGGACGGTCTGACTGATACCTTTTCCTGTGTGTATTTCTCTGCAGGTCAGCACCCATCAAATGACGGGTATATGGTGTACCATTGCCAAGGATGTGCGGACCCTGGGGATCTATGGCAGGCGGAGCACCCACTGTCGGAAACGGTGGGAGGACCTCAGATGCTGTGCACGGAAGATGGCAGAGGCCCAGCTGGGGATGGCCTCCTAATGAGTAACAGTTACCCGTTGAACCCTGAACCCCCTGATGGCCCGCATACTCGTGGTGGCCTATCCGGAGCTGGATGTGCGCTTGAGGGCATCACAGCAGTCACAAGGGGAGAGTACAGTGACCATCATTACAACTTATGCATGGTAGGGTGGTACCCAGGGTGGGGGATGTGTGTCAGTGGGTGCCCCTGGGCCAGGCCTGACTTTGCAGAGTTGGTCCCATGTTTTGCAGGGTTCTGAAGTGATAATCATGCTACCTAGCTTGTAGGCATCCACTACTGGTCAGGACTGTGTGCGTCCCAGGTGTGCTGCAGTTGGTGGTATGTGCCCCTTCCCAGGCCCTCGTGGCTAGCATCATTACTGGTAGTGCATTGATTTGTGCGTAGGGCTGTAACTTGTGTGTGATGATGGTGTGTACACCACCAGTGGTGTTGGAGCAGCCATTGACCAAGTGTACCCTTTGTCTCCCCCCTTTTTGTTTTGTCACCCTGTCCTTATGTGCATTAGCACCATCTGGCGTAGGAGCAGAGGCACCGGTGATGGAGGGAGCTGCATCCCACATGACCCAGGAAGCACAGTCCACCAGCAGTGAGGGTACCAGTGGGACAGAGGGAGAGGGGAGTTCCACGGCAGAGAAAGGAGGGGACAGTTTGAACACAGATATTTCCTCCAATGGAAGCACCCTGGTGGTGGCGGACACTTCTGTGACCATCCCAGCTACAGGTACAGCCGCCACCTCCCGTAGAAGCACCACCCTCCGAGCAGCCCCTCAGCAAGTTGCTTGTGCCCGCACCCAGGAGGGTGGGCATCTCCTTTGCCCCAGGTACCTCAGGCCCGGCCCAGTTATCCCTGCTGCTCTGAGTGAGGAGGCTATTGACCTCCTGCAATCTATCTCTGTAGGGCAGTCAACCATTGTGAATGCCATCCAGGGGCTGGAAGCCCAAATGCAACAGAGTAATGCATTCCTGGAGGGCGTTGACACTGGCTTGGCGGCCCAACAGAGATCAATCCAGGATCTGGCCTCCTCTCTGATGGCAGCCATTGCCCCTGTTTCCACCCTCCCCTCTCCAATTTCCTCTTCCCAATCCAATTCCCCTCAGCCCCAACCTATCCCAAGCACACAAGCATGTACACAAGACAACACACAAGAGTGGCACAAGCAAACACAAGCACCACACATCATCCCACAGGCATTCACACAAAAACCATCCAGATGCAGACATACCAACATCCACTGCCTCCACTTTCTCCCCTTCCTCCTCCTCATCCACCTGCCTCCCAGTTGCATCTACACTCACACCTGCATGCACTACACCATCAACCACTACCAGCATCACCACCACATCTAGCAGAACATACACCTTAGTTGCAGACACCACTACAACAGCCATGCTCACGTCCTCTGTGTCCTCTCTCACTGTCTGTCCCCCTTCCCAACAGCATCCAGCCCATTCACCTGCACCCAAAACACAGCAGGCAGGCACCTCCTACAACCACTCCCTCTTCCTGCACTCCCAAACCTCTCCCTCTTCTCTCTCCAGTGTCCCTAAGAAGCTTTTCCTCACCACCATTGACCTGTTCCCTACACCTTCTCATGTCTGGCCAGGGTGGCAAAAACCCAAGCAAGCAACTCAGCTACCCAGTCAACGGGACCAGTAGTCTTCACACCCACTTGTGGTGGGAAAGGATCCAGGGCACCAGCCAGCCACAAAGAAAGTGTGCCTGCCCCAAGTGCTGCCCGGAAGGGCAAGGAGCCTGCCCCAGCTGCTGCCAGGAAGGGCAAGAAACCTGCCCCAAGTGCTGCAAGGAAGGGCAAGGAGCCTGCCCCAAGTGCTGCCAGGAACGGGAAGGGGCCTGCACCAACAGGCAGGAAGGACAAGGGCCTTGGTGCAGAGACTCGGTCGGAGCCCCCATCACCAACCATAATTGTGTAGCCATCAAAGGCTGCAGGGGATGGGCTGGAGCTTCCCCCCACCACCACCAATAGCACCACCACCATCAGTGAACAGCCATCTGTGGCTGCAGGGGATGGGCTGGATCCTCCCCCCCAGCAGCTGTAGCAGCACCACTGCCACCACTGAGCTACCTACTCACCCCATCCTCCCCAGGGTCAGAAGCACAAGGCATGATGCCCCCTCCAGAACCAGTGGGCCAGTCACCCACTTGAGAGACTGTAGCCTTGCACTCCCCAGGACCAAGCACAGGACATGTTGCCCCCTCCAGGGCATGTGGGCAAGTCACCCACTCAAGAGACTGTGGCCTTGCACTCCCCAGGGTAAAGCACAGGGCATGTTGCCCCCTCCAGAGCATGTGGGCAAGTCACCCACTCGAAAGACTGTGGCCTTGCAGCACCTAGGACAAAGCACAGGGCATGTTGCCCCCTCCATATCAAGTGGGCCAGTCACCCACTTGAGAGACTGTGGCCTTGAACTCCCCAGGACCAAGCGCAGGGTATGTTGGCCCCTCCAGGACCAGTGGTGTTGTTCCATCTGCCGGCTGAGGTGGCCCTGATTTCCCATCTCCCTGAGGTGCCGCCCTATTTTCCAACTGATTCCCCTGCAGTGTTTTCTCCATGTTGGTGCAGGTGATAAGTGGGGCCTTGGACTATGGCCTGTGGCCCATGCACAGTATGGACTGGTAAGTGTCCCTTGCACTGTACATATATATATGCTATTAGTTTGATTTTTCATATTTCTAATGTATTTATATTATAACACTAACTTTTCATCAATTCCTGTAGTCCTTGCATTATTCCTGAGGGGTATGGGGTAAATATGTTTTATTACTGCATCTGATTGTGTGTATGGTGTGGGGGTGGGATAGTGCGTTTGCGTGTCACTGTCATTTTCCTCCCCCCCTTCCCTGTGTACTAGGCGGCTGTACTCATTGTTGTCGTGTTCGCTGTCTTTGGTGTTCGTGGTGGAGCAGCACATAGAATAGCATGGGGAAGATCTGAAGTTCAGGCTCCATGGCGGCGTGGTTGTTCCATGTGTCTCCAGAGGTGAGTCCTTTCCCTTATGTGTTCTGTTTCCACCAGGCTTTTTATGTTGTTGGTACCGCCCCTGAAAAATGACTAATGTTAGAACTAATTTCTTGTCATATATTGGTACCCAGGGAGAGGGAGGATGCGTCAACTACCTGTCTACCATCCACTGCAAGACCTTTGGACCATGGAAGAATGACACATCATACTCCTATGCTGTCTGAATCGGCAAACAATAGTGGACTTATGTTGTTAGTTCGAGTCAGATCTGAAGCCACCCATTAGTTATCCAAAATACCACCCACTGTACAAGTCATGTCAGTACTGCACTTTCTAACCACAGGGTCCTTACAATATAAAGTGGCCCGTTCAAAGGGCATGTCCCAACCTATGTTCAGTCTGAATTTGAAGGATGTCCTATCAGTAATGTTGAAACACCTGGACAGCTATAACCAGTTTCTCCAACATCAGGATTTAGCCCATGCAAAGGCTGACTTTTATGGTTTTGCATGCCTCCCACATGTGGTAGTGGTTATTTTTGGCACACACATTGGCTTGGTCCCACCGCATGCCAATGAATAAGTATACCGCAACAGAAAGAACGTCCATTTCATCAACGTGCATGTTGTATGTTTGGTGCAGCTATACATTTCCGAGGTCTGTGCTTA
Source organism: Pleurodeles waltl (assembly GCF_031143425.1). Lineage (NCBI taxonomy): Eukaryota > Metazoa > Chordata > Amphibia > Caudata > Salamandridae > Pleurodeles > Pleurodeles waltl. Next base: position 1,067,064,033 of record NC_090437.1, read on the forward strand.
TTATCTAGGTTCCGTCCATGGTACCTTCTTTATGCAGAATAGCACTATCCCCCAGCTGATGTCACAACTGTATGGAGAGAGGGCCTGGCTGGTTTGTAAATCACATCTGTCCTGTTTCTATCTGTGCAAAGTCTTGTGCAACAATTCTGAGAAGAGCAACTCACTGTTGCACAAATGTCCTATCCCATAATAGGAGAGTCTGCCCATCCAGACTGTCCTTGGTTTTAGACACCAATAAGGAATCCAAAGACACCAGGGTAAGTCCGCTACAATGAGGCCACTGGAAGAACATGGTGTGTAGTGGGGCAGACTTTTGGGCTCCTGAATGCCAAATTTAGGTGTTTTGAACCGGACAAGAGGAGCCTTCCTCCACTCACCCAGATGTGTATCAGATCACTCTAGAATGCTGCATTCTCCACAACATTGCCTGTGGATGGATACACCGTACCTCCCGGAAGAGGGGTAGGATTCCTGGATTGCTAAGTGAAGATGACAGTGGTGAAGAGGAAGGAGAAGACTTGTGGGAAAATGTCATCAATAACTACTTTTCTTGAGTGAAAGTATGTAATGTGATGTAATGACTGTGAATGAACAAAGAACTGTAGTTGTTAGAATGTGTGGAGTAGAGTGTTTCGACAAAACTGGGGAGCCAATATTGTATAATAGTTAGCTAAAGGGCACTTGATGTGTTATCCTTTGACATATCCCTAGCTTGATGTAGCTACATTGTTCATGTCAGACTCATTGCAAAGTAATTTCCTTTCCAAATGCTTGCATTATGAATTGTGTAATTTGATTTTTAAGCCTATACTCCTTGTTTTGTCTTTGTACAGGTACCTTCACCATTACATCCTCACGTGGGCATTTCAGAGTTGTGACATTGGCAGGCGTCTGATGCTTTTTCGACATAGGAAGTGGACATGGACAGGTAATGTAGGTCACAGATTTGGATGGCATGAGACCTGTGCTAAGGCAGATTGGACAGTGTTTGTGTTGAAGGTCAGAAGTGCACATTGTACTTGTTTTCTGTGCTGTGGTGGGCCGATTGCATTATGTGTGTGATCATGTGGCCATGAAATATGTTGTCATCAGGAGCAAGCAAGGCATTCACCTTTCACATAGGCTAAACACTCTTCTTTTATGACCTGTATGTAGCTGCTAATGTGTTTCATAATTGCAGGTCATAGCGCATGTGCCACAACATTGACACATCTTTGTGTCATACCACAGGATGCATGGTCATTTGATCATGATGGACTTGTGATCAAGGACTGTTGTATTGCCCTCTGTCTGTATCTTGGTGTATGTCATATTGGATCAATTTGCTTTTAATGTGATGAGGCTCAAGCTGGTGACACCATTCATTTTTCTGTTAGCCTATTCTACAGGACAATGTCTGACAAGGCCCATCCCACCGTGGTCTGGGGGTCTGTACCTTGGTACATGTCCCTCAACACAATATGAGTCAGCCATTCTTGACTCTGACAATCCAGACATATGAACAGCCTATGTGCTATACAGTGACACTTGTTGCAATGTGCTTGTGTGTATTGTTGGTAATCCTTAGCAGGACACTGTACCTGTAACATACCCCTCTGTGTGTTAGTATCTTGTGTCTCCTTCATTTGCATCACATGGTCATATGTCTCTACAGAGCAACATTTCAAACAAAAAGAGGCAGACAATGACTTTGTGATAGGTGGATTTATTGAAAATTAGTTCTTTATAATTGAATTGGGACATGGTTGAAAAGAACATCAAAGGGTTCAGTCATGGTGGATGAAATCATTGGACTAGATGCCACACAATTGTAAATCCAAAGTCTATTGTAATCCGAAATGGAAGATAGTTAAGTACTGTCAACATAAGTGGCACACAAAGGAGGCTCTTTAGGAAGAGGCCACTTGCTGGCAGTGGTGGGTGTCTTGCCATATGCACCTCCAGGAGTCTTTGCTGGATGCCCCCACTTATGTGGCATGGGGCAAACTTTCTGCTACATAGGCAGGGTTGTCTGGGGCCAGTGTCTGACACCAAGAAAGGGCCAGGTGCTTTTGCGACAAAGAAAGGGGTAGATTGTTGTTGATGATCCCTGATCAGGGTGCTACTAATATCCCTCAATACCCCAATTAGGGTGGCCATGCTGGTATTGTAGACCTCCCTCTGTTTATGCATATCCATGTCCCTCTGCAGCACCTTGATCTCCTGGAGTTCTACAAGTACCAGGCCCATCGCGCCTTTGGGCACCTGATAGATTGCCAAGATGTGGGTGATGGGGTCCTGGCCAGGAGCATCCCCAGTGGACTCACCCCGATGGCCCACGCACCCTGCTCCCAAGGGCCTGTGCCCCTGCCACAGGGGGATCCCTCCCACTGGTTCCAGGACCATCATTGTCCAATGTTGGTTGATGCGACTTAGGATCCTGCACTGGGTGCACAAGATGATAGACACTGTCCTAGGGACACAGGTTGGGAGGTGAATGGCTGCCGGCGATGGCAAGAAAACTGGGCTGGGAGGAGTTGACGAGGCCACAGTGAGACTCACTCTTGGGGTCTGGCCAGGTTGTCCAGATAGGCCTGAATTGTCCTCCACATCCAGACATCCCGGAGTGTCTTCTTCACCGAGGGCTTCGTCCAGGGATGAAGTGGCAGTCTATTGTGTGGTCTCTGTGTGCCTAGTGCCATCTCAATCTCTTGATGTGAAACATATAATGTTACTGGTTGTATTGTGACATCTACGACCAAAATTCTACAGCTATATTTTTCAAAGCCCTTGTACATAGTAGATTTGCAGGTTATCCTATTGTGTTTGACACCCATGTTGTTTGTTGTATTGACCTAGTATTTGTGAAGAATGCCAATTCCATTAAAGTCAAGAGCTGCTGAACTGTGCAGGTCTTTAGCACTTGGGACGATGGGATGAGAATTACCTCTTGCCATCAGTGCAGGCAAAATAGTGACTGGGCGGGATGCAGCTGTGAGCATTTTGAGGCCTAGTTGATTGTCATGCAGGCAGACCCAGTAGTTTGTTGTATATTTGATTGGAGTCATCATGTGGTCAGAGCAGTGTGAATATGTCTGCTGTCAATACCATTCTGGTAATGCATCTTGTGACCTTTGGGATAATTTATTTGCACACTGGGTAAGCCGTCCTTCTTGTCTTTAATAGTGTCATCATGAGTTAGCTGTTCAAGAAAGAGCTAGCTGGCCAGACACATCTCTGACATGAGTAGGATCTATATCTTGGTCCCTCCCAAGTGAATACATTTCAATTGAAAGTTAGCAGGTAAGGGTTTTGCACAAGTGTGCAAGGTACAAGGGTTTTGCACTGTTCTGCTGTTTGGAGCTACTTGAACAGTGCCTCCTGGGAGATGCAGTCAGATCACTTTCACTACTTCCCAAAACTTGACAATAGGTATCCTTCCAGGTGTGTAAACTTACAGATGTATTGTGGCAAGTGGACACTGGGCTAGTGATTGTAGTTAGCAAAACAGGGCCCATTGGGCTTTGCTGTCATGTCACTCCCTCTACTTCCCAACACTTCCCAACACTTGATGACTAGCAACCTCCCAGGTGTGTAAACCCCAATTGAGAGTTCACTAACAGATGCATTTGGACAAGTGTAAACTGGGCTGGTGATAGGAGTTGCAGGAACGGGCCCTTCTGGGAGTTACAGTCATGTAACTCCCTGTACTATACACAGTATACAAATGCTATCCTCCTAGGTGAGTACAACTCCATTGAGAGTTAATGAACAATGGTATTTGGACACATAAACACTGGGCTTGTGTTTGGAGTAGAAAAGACAAATCCTCCTGGCCTTGGCAGTCATGTCATACACCTGGGAAAATGTAATCCCTCCAGGTGAGTACCTTTAATGTCTGACTTCCAAAACATGTTTTTTGGAGAAGATAACCCTGGGCCAATGGTTGGAATGACAGTAAGAGAGCCTCCTGTGATTTGAAGTCATTTAACTTCATGTACTAACCACACTATGCAAATGGTTTGCTTCAAGGTGAGTACACGTCAATTGACAGTTAAGACACAGGGGTCTTTGGAGAATAGAACACTGTGATGGGGGTTGGAGTTACAGATACTGGGTCTGCTGGGAGTTGCAGTCATATCACCCTCTAGCACACACACTATACAAATGTCATCCTCCCAGGTGAGTACACTACAACTGAGCGGTATCAAACAAGGGTGTAAGGTGACGAGGACACAGGGCTGGCTGAGGGGAAAAACAATAACAGTGCCTCCTGGCCTAGGCAGTCATGTCAGTCCCTATACCATGCACACTATTCATATGTTATCCTCCCAGGTTAGTATATTACAATTGGCATTTGGAGAAGGTGACATAGTGTTGGTGGTTTGAGTAACAGCAACAGTGCCTGCTGGGAGTTGTGGTCATGTCAGTCCCTGTAATACATACACTTGACAAATGTTATGTACCCAGGTGGGTACACTACAAGTGGGAGTTACCAAACTAGGGTATTTGGTGAAGAAAAATCTGGTCCGGTGTCTGGAGTTTTAGAACTGTGCCTGCTCAGAGATGTAGTCATGTAAATTCCTGTAATACACACACTATATACAGATGTTATCCCCCCAGTACACTTCAATTGTGAGATGCCGGACAGGGGTCTTTGGACAGGTGGACACTGAGCTGGTGATTGAAGTGACAGTGAAGGTGACAACAGGTGAGCAGTGAGCATGCATGACATTGCATTTTGGTACCATTCATAGGCCCAGATTTATACTCTGTGCTGAATTAGCGTTATTTTTTATGCTAATTCACTGGAAATCCATATTTATATGATGGCGCTAGACAAGTCTAGCACCAAAATATTAGATTTAAAGTCATTTTATGGATGCGTGAACCTACCTTGCGTCAATTAAATGCAAGGTAGGCGTTCCTGTCCAAAAAACAACTTCAAGACCCTATTCCCCTTATTTATCCTCCCATGCAAAAATGGTGCACGAGAGGGAGATGGGCCTAAATAATGGCTCTAAGCCTGCTTAGCGCCTTTATTTAACACCTGGTTCAAGGCAGGAGTTAGGGGGCCTGTGGACCCATTTCCATGGTGAAACACCATGGAAAGAGCCTACAGTTGCTCTCCCCAAGCCCCAGGAACATCCCCCCACACACCAGAGGGACACCACTGGATGGGGGACTCCAGCTCAGGTAAGTAGAGGTAAGTATGTTACATTTTTTTAAGTGCCATTGAGGGCCGTGAAATGCCCCCCCTACATGGCAGAGGATACAATGGCCATGCCCTGGGGACCCTTGTCCCCTGTGCTGGCCATTGGGGTGGTGGGCATGACTCCTGTCTTTTATAAACAGGAGTCATGTGGTATGGATGGTTTTGTATCAAGAAATGACATGGTGGGAAAAAATAATTAAACTTTAGAAACGTAACAGTGACTTACTAAAAAGGGGTAGTGCAAAAGGATGTGAGTGGAAAAAGTGTCTGCAGGGTGTTGTATGAGATGGTGAAAAACATGGTGCCTAGTATCTGTGCAGTGTCAGAAAGGAGCTGCTCTGTCTTGCTGGGTCTTGCAGTTTAAATGCAAAGGATTGTGGTGTTTTTCATAGTGTCCTTTGCAGGTGTGTCCAGTGTGGCAATGGGTGTCAGCTGTGTTGTTTTCAAATTCATGCAATCTGTAGTTGTGTATTACTTTGCTGACTGTAAACTGCAGTGGTTCACACCGCCATTGGCCTTCCGCCATGGGTGCTCCATTGGGCTTGCCATATTGTCAGTGGCCAAGGTGTCAGGGGCCACCACAAGCTGAGAACTGGGCTCATGGAGATGTTGGGCCTTACAAGGCATTGTGGGCTAGGATGCGTATGTGATGATCTGTCACTGTCCTGAGGAAAGCTGCTTTGCTTTAATGTAAGTGGCCGCGTACCGCGTTCTTCTATGATTGAGGGGTGTCCGGTCCCACCCAGACACTCCCAGGATGGCTGCCTCATTGGCTTCCCTCATGTGGGAGGATTTTTCGGGTCCCACCTGGACACCTCTGTCATGCTTCCTCTTTGGTGGAGGGCAGCGTGGGGAGCCCAGTCCCAACTGCCCTCATGATGGGTGGTGACTGGTCCCACCCAGACACCCCTATCAGGTGGTCAACATTGGGTAGCAGCTCAGGGAGCAACTCCACTCTCTGGCTTTGTCTTTGGCCTCCGGCTGGCAAAGAACAGGTGCAGAGGGTCACAGGGGCCCTTCCACTGCCCATCACAATGTTCACTGTCTGCTGTGAAGACAGTGAACATTGTGGAGGTGCTGGTGTACCCTGTGGCGATGACAATGCTGCTGATTGTTTCCCGATTGGGAGCTGAAACAATGCTGCCACCTGTTTCCCACTGGGCTGATCAGCCTGTAAGCCTAGCAGGAAACACCTAATAGGTCCAGCAGGTTGATTGCCACTACGGCAGAGGCCACATTGTTGGGAGTTTGGTGGACGGACTTTCCAGTCTGCCAAACTCAAAATAAGGCCCAAAATGTTAATCCAGCCACAGCCATGCACAGCCTTTGGCATGCATGGCTGGAGTTGGCCACAGGCCTGGCCTGCATCCAGGCCTTTCGGCCAAGCCACTATAAACACCCAACCACCCGGGCATGCCCTGCAGCCAGGCCCTCTTGCCAAGCCCCTAAAATCACCCAACCCCACACAGTGCACGGCCTTTGGCCGTGCATGCCGGGGGTTGGCCACAGGGCCTGGCCTGCAGCCGGACCCTGTGGCCACCCCCCCTATAATCACCTAACCCCATGTCATGCACCTGTAGGATGTTGCATGAGTCTCTGAGCACGTCTATCAGTGATTGCATTACTGTCTGTATCAGTCTGTGAATGTCTTTTTTTTTATTTGTTTCGCAGATATTTGTGAATTCATCACAACATTACATGGGGAGGTCGCGCTGATGGCTGAAAAAAAAGTTGTGAATATCATTTGTAAAGAAATCATTTTTTTACATATTATTTACACCAGGGATCCCTCAAACACCCCTATACTATAACCATGGGGTCAGGGTACCTCTACCCAGACCCCTTGTAGCACTTTTCCTTTTCATATTGAGTCCCAGGACCATGTCCCGTAAGGTAAAATGGCGGCTGCAACTTTCTCTTCAGGTTGCTGCTAGCCAATCATAGCATTCCTGTTGGCATGCTCATTTGTGAATTCACCTGAATAATCGCAAAATCATCACAAAGGATACGCGTCCCTTGATATACATTTTTTTTCTCCCTTCAATATCTCAAAAGTTACCGCACGAAACAGCCAAAAACACAATTCCATGATGCAGTTCAGGCTGTAGTCGTGTTCAAAACTCCCATGGGAATTAACATGGGAAACTCACATTTTTGACCCCCTCTTTTTCTCATTCACCTCTTGACAGATTACCCCAAAACGTTCAATGTGGAACAAGAATCACCGGCACACTTTTTTGGGAACATTTCATGAAGACTCATCAAGCGATGCTAAAGACATAGGGAAGTCAGAAAATGCTTTTTTTATGAAAACATGGTCCTATCTCAAACTACTGCCCCAGTAGGTAATATAGATAGATAGATAGATAGATAGATAGATAGATAGATAGATAGATAGATAGATAGATAGATAGATAGATAGATAGATAGATAGATAGATAGATAGATAGATACTGGGCCAAAGAAAACTGCTGGCCACACAAAACAACTGAAACAGAAAACAAAATATTAGGAGTTCATTATCAGTAATGGGCTGTACATTGCAATCTCTATCATTACTGACACCGGGCACAAAGGTAATTATAGGTGTGAGAGTAGTCATTAAAATTACAAATTTTACTGTGAGATTACTTTCAGAAAAGAGGAATTAATGGGAGAATCTGGAGGAATCTGGAATATAGAAAAACAGCCCTGTGGAAATTCCCATTTACCCTGGATTTGCCTGCATGAAGCAAACCTGAAAACATGGAGTTACTCATAAACGTGTAATCCAAATTAGGTCAATATTTCCTCATGCCCATGCAATAAAGAATAAAGAGGGTCTCATAATGTCCTGATTCTTTTTTCAAGAACTAGGAGTGAGTATACTCAAAGTAATTGGCACACATGTTTCCAAACTTGGATGTGGTTGATTACACAACATCTGCAGGAAATGTGTCAAAAGTCCCATCTATTAAATTTTGGAAACCCCACGTCTTTGGGAAATTTGGAAATGTAGCTTCCCAATGGCAGAGCTGCCACCTGCTTCTCTTTCAGGAAAGCCATTCATCAAATACCAGTAAAAGATATGTCAGATAGGTCGCCTTGCTCCTAGACAGAAAACCCTTCAAACATACCCAACACTCTAATAGCTCATTCCTAGTATGTTGGAGGGTTGCATGATGGAACAACGCATGCATTTACAATGCATGCCTTTACCATGAATGCCTTTATGCGCATAATTTATCATGCATATACCACTACCATAGACATCTTTACCATGCAAATCATTAACACAAACTTACTTAGGATACATTATAAGTACCATTACCATGCATATTATTATCACGTATATTGTTACCACTCAAACTGTTACCACACATTTTCTTGCTACAGAAAATTAATATTTACTATACAAAAAAATATATATATTACATATAGTTAAAGACTACACATATATATATTTGAATTTACTTAAGAATGTATAATATCAAAACATTTGTTATTCAAAATAACTTACAGTGGAGGATTTTTGCTGTATAGCACATCTCCATGTAACATACTACATGTAAATGCAACACATGTAAAAACTAAGCTATATCGTTGTGCTATACAAAATTATTTTAAACACAAAATTGACCCCCTATCCATGTGAAAACAGCACAACAGTATGAGTCTGTATGACATTATACCACAACATCACATACCATGGCAATAGTATACAAATTATTTTTACATTATTTAATAATAAACATAAATTAAAACCCAATTCAACATTAAGAAACATTTTATAATTTATAAAAACATTTGACAAGATACACATATATACATTAGTCTTTCTTTCATTTCAAGATGAACATTTTTTCTTGTCCTCAACCGATATGGCCACCTCATATTGTGAAGAAGGTCAAACATTTATTATGGTTCGCATAAAAAAGAATTATACATTTATCACAGTTCAAATCAGAAAAAAACACCTTTCACAGCATATTTCATTGTAAATTATCGAATACTTCCTAAAAACATAAAAAAGATGTCTACCATTTTGTAATCAGTTTTAAATTGTCTTGTGATCTGAGCATATGTAACACTGACTTCAGAGAAGAGCAACCCACCCATTTGCAAACAGTGCCATCTCACTATACAAGTAAGTATAATCTTTCTTTAAATCATCCTACTTCAATACTAACAATAAAACATTTTTGTAATCTTTCACAGACAATCTGAAGGTTTTCTTCAACAACTATCTTCAAACCATATACTGTTGAAGTATAGTAAGTTACCCTTCACTCTTTCTTATATAAGAATTATTTGTGTAAATTTTTTTAACAACCTCGACATAAACCTACCTCAAGGCAGGTACTGGACAATGACAGTGTGGAAAAATTACTATTGAAACTCCGACAAGTGCATACCTCAGAGTAGGTGCTGGACAATGACTGGGGGTAAAATTAGTACCCTAAGTCCTCCAAGCGCTTACCTCAGGGCAGGTGTTGGACAGTGACTGAGGGGGCAAAATTACTATTCAACTCCACCAAGTACTTACCACAGGACAGGTGCTAGACAGTTACTGGGGGACAAAATACTTACCTCTTTTTGTTTTCCTTAGTGTTGCATAAATTAAAATTCAACACAATCCATCAACTAGAGTGCAACATCTGTGAAAGATCACACACCATGGGGGTCATTACAACATTGGCGGTACAAGGCACTTACCGCCGTGCAGAAGACCGCCAACACACCGCCGCGTCCGTGGAATTCCGCCACAGCTATTATGACACACACCACGGAATCCGCCGAAATTCAGACACCCACACAATCCCGCCACACCAAAGGTCAGCGATAAACATGCGGAAACAAATCCTCCACCTCCACGCCAACAGAAACACGCCCATGCTATTAGGACACACGAATCCACGCGGCGGTCTTGCAACCGCGGTATTCCATTGGCGGTACACACCCCGCTGCGCTCAAAATACACACACTCTTACAAAACACAGCCACATTGGACAATTCCAAATACACACACCTGATACACATACACATACCACTCCCACACACCCAACTCAATATAAAACACACACCCACATCACCCACAAACCCCTACGACCTGAAATTAGAGAGAAGGCCAGAGAGAGACAGCACAGAATAGAGAACCCCATCACACAGAGGCACACTACACCATCACCCACACAACATCCACGCACAAAACACCACATACCACTACACTCACCACAACCATCAACACATACACCACCGCACACATCACACACACCACCCCACGGCACGCCAAAGACACCCCCGCTTTTCCGAAGAGGAGCTCAGGGTCATGGTGGAGGAAATCGTACGGGTAGAGCCACAGCTATTTGGCTCACAGGTACAGCACATATCCATAGCAAGGAAGATGGAGCTATGGCAAAGAATAGTCGACAGGGTCAACGCTGTGGGACAGCATCCAAGAAATAGGGAGGACATCAGGAAGAGGTGGAACGACCTACGGGGGAAGGTGCGTTCAACGGTATCCAGGCACCACATCGCGGTACAGCGGACTGGCGGCGGACCCCCACCTCCTCCCCCACAACTAACAACATGGGAGGAGCAAGTCTTGTCCATCTTGCATCCTGAGGGCCTCGCAGGAGTCGTTGGAGGAACGGACACTGGTAAGTCAAATCTTAACTATCAGATCCCCCTCCTTACCTGCATGCTATCACACACCCCCACCCTCACACCCTCCCCTATCACCCTAACTCCTCACTAATGTACCCATAACACCAACCACCCATCCCAACACCAAGACCTGCATGACACAACTAAGCATGGATACCCATCACTAAAGCATGCCCACTGCACATACCCAGAACACCCCCCAACCATCACCACACAAGCCCCCACACAGGAATGCCTGCACTGGGGTACACGCACACCCAACCATTGCACACCATTACACACACACATGCAATAATCATGTACTTATACCCCCGCAGGAACCCGAAATACCGTCACCACACCAGAGGGTCCAGACAACACCACTCCACCCCCAGAAGAGGCCCACAGTGACGACAGCAGCTCTGCCCTACTGGATCTTGATGACCAGCCCGGACCATCGTGGGCCTCAGGAAAGTCGGTTTCCCTTGCCCATCCACAGCCCAACACTGACCTTCCACCCTCTGGTAACACCAGCACAGCACCCACCCAGCGGGCCCATACCTCCCTACCCAGGACAGGTCAATCAGCGGTGTGTCTACCACTACAGGGCACCCAGGCTAACCCACCACCCTAACAACAACAGGGACCTGGGGGCAGTGGTAGTGGGCACACGGTCCAGGGGATGGAGGCACAGGAACACAGGGGAACTGGGAGGGCTGCTGTGCGACAGAGGGAGGACAGGCCAAGGGAACCTACTCTCAACGAGGCCCTCTCCTCCATCATGGGAGCATACCACCACTCCCAGGAGACGATGGCAACGGTCCTGGACAAGTTGCAGGAGACCCTGCGTCTGCAGGAGGAGCAGTATTTGGGGTTCAGGGAGGAGCTCAGGACCATCGGCTCTGCCCTGGGCACCATCGTAGGGGTGCTGACGGACATTCAAAAGACCTTGAGGGACACCGTGGCACTCCCAGGGGCCCCTGACACTAGCCACGACGATGAAATGCCCACCACCTCCGCCGGCGCTAGTGGACAGGACGCCCCACCACAGGACCAACACACCAGCACCCCACCCCCTGCAGACGGACAACCACCACGAAAGCGGTCCCTGAGATCCAAGAACAGGACAGAGCAAGATGGCAAGACCCCCGCCAGGAAATAAGAGCACCCTGATTGTCCCCCCACTGTCCCACTTTGTTACCCTGTCTAAATCGGAACTGCCCCAGCTCCACTTCCAATGGCCAGATGTGCAATGTACCTGTGAGACTAATAGACTGGACTCTGCCATGGACATTCTTCCACCATAACCCATCCCCATTTCACAAACCCCCTTCATGTTTATGCACTTAAATAAACACCCTTGAAACACTGATAAAACTGGAGTCAGTCAATGAATTTGAACTTTGTATTGTCAATTACAGTGTCAAAAATGGTTACCCATTGGAAGGCCAACATACCAATGTCACACATCACAACCCTTTCAAGGGTGCAAGCCGTTGACACGTAGGTTACCACATTTGTGAAACTGAAATGGAAGGGGACAACTCAGTTAACAAATAGTGAGTGAAATGTAGGTACAGGATAGAGGTAGACGTGTGAAAGTTAATGTAATGTTAAACCAGAAAACGTTCTCACCTGTGTCTCATTGGAAATATTGCTGTATGACTGACTCCCTGTTGTCGTTTTCTTCTTCATCAGCTTCATCCTCATCACTGTCCACAGGCTCCACAGGCTCCACAGGCTCCACCGCTGCTACAACACCGTCATCTGGATCATCCTCCTGCAGAAAAGGCACCTGGCGTCGCAATGCCAAGTTATGGAGCAGGCGATGATGATGTTGCACACCTTCTTCAGTGAGTAGAATAGGGACCCACCTGTCATATGGAGGCACCTGAACCTGGCCTTCAGCAGGCCGAAGGTGCGTTCGATCACCCTCCTAGTCCGCCCATGGGCCTCATTGTAGCGTTCCTCTGCCCTGGTCCTGGGCTTCCTCACTGGGGTCAATAGCCATGACAGGTTGGGGTAACCAGAGTCCCCCAATAGCCATACACGGAGCCTCTGGAGTTGAGCCATCATATCAGGGATGCTGCTATTCCGCAGGATGTAGGCGTCATGCACAGAGCCAGGGAACATAGCATTTACCTGCAAAATGTACTGGTCTGCCAAACAGACCATCTGGACATTCATCGAATGATAACTCTTCCTGTTCCTGTACACCTGTTCACTTCTGCGGGGGGGACCAGAGCTACATGGGTCCCATCAATGGCACCTATGATGTTCGGGATATGTCCGAGGGCATAGAAGTCACCTTTCACTGTAGGCAAATCCTCCACCTCAGGAAAAATGATGTATCTCCTTACGTGTTTCAGCAGGGCAGACAACACTCTGGACAACACGATGGAAAACATAGGCTGGGACATCCCTGATGCCATGGCCACTGTTGTCTGAAATGACCCACTTGCAAGGAAATGGAGCACTGACAGCACCTGCACGTCAGGGGGGATTCCTGTCGGATTGGTGACATCAACTCTGGCTCCAACTGGGTACATAGTTCCTGGATTGTGGCACGGTCGAACTGGTAGGTCACGATCAAATGTCTCTCTTCCATTGTCAACAGGTCCACCAGCGGTCGGTACACCGGCGGATTCTGCCATCTTCCAATATGTCTCAACTGACGGTGCCTAAGAAGGACAACAGCGAAGAAACTGTCACCATTCCTTCAGGTATGTGCCCACAGTCACACACAAGACTACAACAGACAATTAACCCATCCGGTAAAAGTTTTGAGTGTAGGCCTCGGTATGTGTGACGCAGTAGTAAATGAAGCCATGTGGGCCCCTGAAATGGCGGCGGCCTGACCTCTAAACTGGGACAATGGAATTGTGGGGTAACTGCGCTGGCATTGGACACCATCGCGGTAGGCGGTCGTAGAGCGCGGTGCAATGCTGCATTGGTTAACATTGGACCCTATGGGTCCCAGGAGCCAATGAACAGGTGCACTGGCGGTGATGATGCACCCCGCCGCGGACATCACCGCCGCGGACGTCACCACCATTTTCTATCTGTTCACTCACTAGATACCTGACCTTCGACAGGAAAGGACCTACACTGCTAGTGCTGCTGTGACCTCGGTCTGGAAGCGACGATGGCTGCTGCGTCTGGGGAAAAGGCCCCTGCCTTCACTGCACAGGAGTTGGAGAAACTTGTGGATGGGGTCCTCCCCCAGTTCACGCTACTCTACGGTCCTCCAGACCAACAGGTTAGTACACAGGGAGCACGTTGGATGGGCTAGGCCTGGGTGGACAGGGCTGGGTGGAAGAGGGAAGGGGGCAGAGTTCTTACAACAGAAAAGCATGGGGATGAATGGGCCACATGGACAAAGTTGGGAGGGGCCCACTCACATTGACGGTGCAGTAGGTAATGACTGTTCCTCTTTCCTTGTGCATGTCATGTAGGTCAGCGCCTACCAGAAGAGGGACATTTGGCGTGCCATCGCCAAGGAAGTCCGGACCCTGGGGGCCCACCAGAGACGGGGCACCCACTGCCATAAGAGATGGGAGGACATTCGCCGCTGCAGCAAGAAGACGGCGGAGGCTCAGCTGGGGATGGCCTCCCAACGTGGGAGGGGTGCCCGTCGCACCATGACCCCCTGATGTTCTGGATCCTGGCGGTGGCCTACCCGGAGTTGGATGGGCGCTTAAGGACATCCCAGCAGATACAAGGGGGTGAGTACAACCTCATTCTGTGGACTTTGCGTGCAGTGGAGGTGTCTGGGTGGGGGAGGTGGGCTGAGGGTGTCCCTAGGCCAGGGCGAGTTAGGTAGGCAAGGCCCCTTCGTAATGTAGGCCATGTGGCACTCTACCCCAGCTCAGAACAGAGGCAAGTTGATGTATAGTTGCCCCTTTGCCATCCTTGTGTGCAGATTTCTACCATTGCCATGTAGGCCATATCCCAGAAATTGCATGTGCAGAGGTCAGGAGCACGGCGTAATGCATGGGGCTGCTGCGTCTGTCTTGTCCGCCAACGGTAGCGGTATGCCATGCACTAAAACTCTCTTTCTTCTGTCTCCCCCCCCCTTTTCCTGCTCTCCCTGTCCTTTTGTACATCAGAATCATCAGGCGGAGGTACAGTGACACCGGAGCACGAGGGAGCTGCATCCCACATGGCCATGGAGGGCCACACCACAGACTCTGAATGCACCAGTGGGATGGAGGGCGAGGGGAGCTTCACGTCGGCCACAGGATCACCAACCAGCGACACGGACTCGTCCGCCGATGTGAGCTCCCTTGTGGTGGCGGCACCATCTGTGCGCCCCACTTCTACAGGTACAGCCGCCACCTCCCCTACCAGCACCGCCCTCCCAGCAGCCCCTCAGCCTTCGCCCCGTGCCCGCTCACCCAGGAGGGTGGGCATCACCTTCGCCCCAGGCACCTCAGGCCCTGCCCCTGTCACCCCTGCTGCCCACAGTGAGGAGGCCATTGACCTCCTCAGGTCACTCACTGTTGGGCAGTCTACCATTGTGAATGCCATCCAGGGTGTAGAACGAGAGTTGCAACACGGTAATGCATTCCTGGAAGGCATTCATTCTGGTCAGGCTGTCCTTCAGCGAACCCTGCAATCTCTGGCCTCAGCACTGATGGCAGCCATTGTCCCTGTGTCCAGCCTCCCCCCTCCAACTTCCTCCACCCAGACCCAATCCCCTGTACCCCAGCCCATCCCAAGCACACCTACAGACCAGCATGCACACAAGTCAACACCCAAAAGTAGCTCAAGCAAACATAGGCACCACACTCACCACAGGCACTCACACAAGCATCACACCCATACAGACACAGCAACATCCACTGTCTCCACTGTGTCCCCCTCCTCCTCTTCTCCCTCCTCCCTCCCAGTCTCGTCTACACACACACCTGCATGCACCACATCTACAGGCACTAGGACTCGCACCAGGACACCCAGCACCCCAAGCCGCTCACCTGCACTCACCACCTCCATTGCCATTTACACGTCCCCTGTGTCCTCTCTCAGTGTGTCTGTGACGCCCCCCTCCCAAAGTACACAAACGCCAGCAATCACTCACCCAACATCCATCCACCTCACGACAGCCTCCAGTACCTGCACCTGCACCCAAAACACCTAAAGTGACACCTCCTACAACCACCTCCTCTACCTTCACTCCCAGACACCCTCCAGCTACCCATCCCAGTGTCCGTCAGAAACTGTCCCTATGTCAAATTGACCTGTTTGCCCCCACCCCTCCTCCAGTTCATCAGTCCCGTCGTAGCGCCTCAGCCAAAAAGCCTCCAGTGCCAGTGGTGCGTGTTCCAGGTTTTTGGAGTGCACCGTCCACCAGGGCAGGCAGTAGGACCCGGAGCCAAGGCACTGGCAGCCCACCCCCTGTAAAGGCTCCAAAATTGGAGAGTGGACAACGGGACCGTGGTGGGACAACAACTGAAATGGGATCGAAGGCGATTGGTGAGTCAGCTGTAACTCCAAAGAAGGTGGGGAAGGTCCAGAGGAAGTCTGCCCAGCCTGTTGTGAGTGTCACGGCGGAGAAGTGCGCCATCATTTCCAGCGGTCGAGACATAACCGCCTGCACCATCGTTACTGGTCAGGAGACCACCGCCGGAGTCACAGCCCACGAGGGCCCAAGTATCGTCACTGGTCAGGAGACCACCGCCAGAGTCACAGCCCAGGAGGGCTCAAGTATCGTTACTGGTCAGGAGACCACCGCCACCGCCGGAGTCACAGCTCAGGAGGGCCCAAGTATCGTCACTGGTCAGGAGACCACCGCCAGAGTCACAGCCCAGGAGGGCCCAAGTATCGTCACTGGTCAGGAGAGGAGGGCTCAAGTATCGTTACTGGTCAGAAGACCTCCGCCAGAGACACAGCCCAGGAGGGCCCAAGTATCGTCACTGGTCCAGAGACCACCACCAGAGTCACAGCCCAGGAGGGCTCAAGTATCGTTACTGGTCAGGAGACCACCGCCACCGCCGGAGTCACAGCCCAGGAGGGCCCAAGTATCATCACTGGTCAGGAGACCACCGCCAGAGTCACAGCCCAGGAGGGACCAGGATCCCACAGCCCCACTGGGAAATGATGGAACTTTAAGCCACACACCAATGTCGAGTGTGGAGATCGTCATGCCACACACCAATGTCAGTATCCGAACCGCCATGTCAGAGCACCGCTGAACAGGGCAAAGACTGCCATGGCTAAGCATCGCTGAACAGGGCAAAGACCGCCATGTCAAAGCACTGCTGAACAGGGCCAAGACCGCCATGGTGAAGACCGCTGAACAGGGCCAAGACCGCCATGGTGAAGACCGCTGAACAGGGCAAAGACTGCCATGGCTAAGCATCGCTTAACAGGGCAAAGACCGCCATGTCAGAGCACCGCTGAACAGGGCCAGGACCACCATGGTGAAGACCACTGAACAGGGCAAAGACTGGCATGGTGAAGACCGCTGAACAATTCAAACACCGTGTGGGTATGAATAGTCCGCCACATCAGGCATCCTTATCCCATGTGCAGCTGGGACAGTGACAGGACATGAACTTTCACGGGGAGACTCATCCTGTCTGGGCACCAGTCCCACCCAGTACCAGTAGAGAACTGCAGATACTTGCGAAAATGTAGCTTTGCTTTCCCCAGGATGGTCTAGTGGGCAACCCACCCACTGTAGAGACTTGTGAGACTGTGGCTTTGCACTCCCCAGGATGTAACAGTGGGCAACCCACCCACTGTAAAGACTTGTGAGACTGTGGCTTTGCACTCCCCAGGATGTAACAGTGGGCAGCCCACCCACTGTAAAGACTTGTGAGGCTGTGGCTTTGCACTCCCCAGGATGTAACAGTGGGCAACCCACTGTAAAGACTTGTGAGACTGTGGCTTTGCATTCCCCAGGATGTAACAGTGGGCAACCCACCCACTGTAAAGACTTGTGAGACTGTGGCTTTGTACTCTCCAGGATACATCAATGGGCATGGAGCCCCCTCGTGGATCTGGCTCCGCATTCATCTGGCTGAGGTGCCCCTCCTTCCCTTCCCCCTGAGGTGCCTGTGGTGTTTCTATCTGATGCCCCGGCAGTGTTCTCTCGGATTTTGGTCAGGTATCTATTGTGGGCCACGCCCATGCATTTTTGGACTGTTGGTGAACGGACATTGTTGTGTACATATCTGCACTACTTCTTGTATTGTATATTTAAATATAACAGATTTTGAGATACATATCAGTATTTTTTTGTATGACATGTATATTGTCACATTACAATGTTTGACCGAAATTCGCTTTGTCTTAGTATTCTTCCTGAGGGATTGTGGGTTGTTAATGTGATATTTTTGACTGCATTGGTGTGTATGTTGTGATATGCGAGGGTGGGGGTGTTTGGTGGGTGTCCCCCTAACTATTGCCTCCCCCGTGTCGTAGATGCAGTACTCACCGGTATCTTCTGTGCCTACATCGCTGTTGGGCGTCGAGGAGCAGAAAGACAAAGGCAGGTAGGATTTGGAGTTCCGGCTCCATGGAGTCGTCGTTCCTCGTGGAGTGTGTTGAGGTGAGCGTTTTCCCATAGCAAAAGCTGTTTTCCGCCGTGTTTTTATTCACAGAGAATCCGCCCCGGAAAAGGTGGCGGTTTGTCTGTACCGCCGTGGCGGGCGATGTGTTAACCTCTTGGGTGCCTTGGACGAGATGATCTCGTCCAAGGCTACAGTTCCCCTGTGCCTTGGACGAGATCATCTCGTCCTAGGCACAGGGGAACTTGGGGGCGTGCTAGCGCGCCCCCGTGCACTCCCCCTCCCCCCCCAGGCGGGGATGGAAGGGGAAGACCTTCCCCTTCCACCCCCGCCCCCCCCCCCCACGGCAATCCGATGTCTAGTGTTGCCGGGCGCGCTGGAAGCCATTTGCTTCCAGCGCGTCTACCGAGGAGGACGCAAAAAGTAAGTCCTCTTCGTTTTTGGGGGTCGGGGGTGGTGGAAACAGACACGGGGGAAAGGAAAGGGTTTTTCCTTTCCCCCGGTGCCTGTTTTCATTAGATTCATTTCATTAGATTCCTGCTCCACGATCGCGGGCAGAGCCCGCGATCGTGGAGCAGGAATCTCCACTAGCCACCAGGGATTTACTGTTTTCAATATTTTGGGGGCGACCCCTTGGGCAAGGGTCACCCCCCCGGGGGCAATTATTTTTAGTATTTCGCCCCCCCCTGGGGGCAGATCCGCTGTTTTTTCGGCGGATCTGCCCCCAGGGGGGGGCGAAAACCACTAGACACCAGGGATAGTGTTATTTTGCCATTATTTTGGGGTCGACCCCTTGGGCAAGGGTCGCCCCCCCCGGGGGCAATTTTTATTTGTATTTCGCCCCCCCCTGGGGGCAGATCCGCCGATTTTTCGGCGGATCTGCCCCCAGGGGGGGTGCGAAAACCACTAGACACCAGGGAAAATTTATTATATTGATTATTTTGGGGGCGACCCCTTGGGCAAGGGTCGCCCTCCCCCGGGGGCATTTATTTATTGTATTTCGCCCCCCCCCTGGGGGCAGATCTGCCGATTTTTCGGCGGATCTGCCCCCAGGGGGGGCGAAAACCACTAGACACCAGGGATATAGTATTTTATGTTTATTTTGGGGGCGACCCCTTGGGCAAGGGTCGCCCTCCCCCGGGGGCAATTTTTTTTTGTATTTTGCCCCCCCCTGGGGCAGATCCGCCGAATTTTCGGCGGATCTGCCCCCGGGGGGGCGAAAACCACTAGACACCAGGGATTTTATATTTTGTGTATATTTTGGGGGCGACCCCTTGGGCCAGGGTGGCTCCCCCGGGCAATTTTTATTTGTATTTAGCCCCCCCCCCCGGGGGGCAGATCCGCTGATTTTTTGGCGGATCTGCCCCCGAGGGGGGTTGAAAACCACTAGACACCAGGGATTTATTTTTATTGTAAAGTTTTTTTGGGGGGGGCGACCCTTTGGGCAAGGGGCGTCCCACTGGGGGACAATTTTTTTAGTATTTGCCCCCCCCTCCCCCCCCCCGGGGGCAGATTGCCAATTTTTGGGCTGATCTGCCGCCAGGGGGGGCGGGGGGCAAAATCCACTAGACACCAGGGATTTTGTTTTTGTTGTTTATTTTGGGGGCAACCCCTTGGGCAAGGGTCTCTCCCCTGGGGAGTTTTTTTTTTCTGTTTCGGCCCCCCCGATGGCAGACCAGTCATTTTTTGGACGATCTGGCCCCGGGGGGGTGGAAGCACACTAGGCGCCAGGGATTGTGTGGTGTGTGTGTAATTTTGTAGGCCCATCTGCCCCCAAGGAGGGCAGAAACCACCAATACGGCAGGGATTTTTTTGTTTTGTGCTGGGGGTGCCCCCTTTGGGAAGGGTTGCCCCCTAAAAGGGGGCACAGAGGTGTTGCCCATTTTGGCTAATTTTTTTACACCCATCTACCCCCGAGGGGGGGCAGGATCCACTTAGGTACCAGGGACAACTTCTAAGTTCTTGGTGGTGGGGTGTTTGTCAACTGGCAAAGTATTTGTATTTGTGATTATAACAATTTATTTCTTCTTTTTCTTCTAGTTCAACGCTTTTGCTTCCTTTGCTGTGGATCTTAGCGGTTTTGGCAGTAGTTGTCCAGTGGTTTGCATAGCTGCATGTTTTAGGTAAGTGAAAGCAATTTACTCCAAAGGAGTATTGTTGACATGCATGAATGACATGTTTGTAGGTGGTGTACTAAATGCAGTATTGTGTGTTTGACATTGTCCTTAGATTTGAGCACAGTGATGTTTGTGTTGTCATATGTCTAATTTGCTTTTTTCTTTTTTCTTTTTAGTGGGATATCATTGGTGATTGCTGTGTCTGTGCAGAGTAGTTGCTTGGTGAGTAGCTATTTCAGGCAACTGAGTGGTATAGTTTTTTGTAGTACATAACTCTTTGTGATAAAGCTACACTTTGTTTATTACTTATTTTAGTGCTAGTTGTTGTTGGCAATCCATTTGTTGTTAGGATCATGGCTAGCCGCAAAGTGACCGCTCAGCAGGTTGTTCGCATGCTCTTTGAGTCGTCTTCAGACCATGATTACAACACTGACTCTGCATCTGAGGCAGAGGAGGAAGCAGGAGATTCTGGAAGTGAGTTTTCTGTCCAAGAGTATTCTTCTGATGAGGAAGCTACTCTCAGTGCAGATGAAGGGCCTGAGTTAGAGGAGGACATTGATGTGCCAAGAGTGCAGCAGCCTGGGGCTGAAGGGTTTCCCATTAGAAGACCTGACACCTGGATTGCCCCAAACATGGAGCAGCCACAGTTACCTGCATTTACTAGTCTCCCAGGGTGTAGAGTTAATACGGAAAACTTTCTGCCTGTCCATTTCTTTCACTTGTTTATGGACGATGTATTTTTGGAAGAGATTGTGGAGCAGACAAATGTGTATGCAGAGCAATATTTGCGGGACAACGCTGCCAGACTTAAGCCTCAGTCTAGAGCTACTCATTGGGTTCCCACATATCTGGAAGAGATGAAAAGGTTTTTAGGTTTGTCTTTTTTGATGGGGTTGATCAGGAAGCCGTCACTGGCTTCTTATTGGTCTACTAGTCCCTTGATGGCAACTGCTATATTTCCTGCAACTATGACACGTAATCGGTATTTTCTTCTTCTTCGTATGCTGCATTTTGTAGACAATGCTTTAGCCTTGCCACGAGATCACCCTGATTGTGACCGCCTTTTTAAGATTAGGCCTGTCCTTGATCATTTTGTGGATCGGTTTTCAGAGGTCTATGTTCCAGGCAAAGAGATAAGTGTGGACGAGTCTTTGGTCCTTTTCAAGGGGCGTTTAGTTTTTAAGCAGTAAATCCCTAGTAAGAGGGCACGGTATGGGATTAAATTGTATCTGCTGTCAGAAAGCAGTACAGGATATGTTTATAATTTCCGGGTCTACACTGGTAGGGATTCCAGTATTGACCCTCCTGGTTGTCCGGCCACTTTTGGAGTTAGCGAAAAAATTGTGTGGGAACTTGCTAGACGGCTGTTTAACAAAGGTCACCATTTGTACGTAGATAATTTCTACACTGGAGTGCAGTTGTTCAAGGAGTTGTTTAGGGTGGACACTGTTGCTTGTGGCACAATCCGTTCTAACCGCAAAGGCTATCCAAGGGAGCTTGTCTGTAAAAAACTTGAGAGGGGACAGTGCAGTGCCTTGCGGAATAATGAGCTGTTAGCTATGAAATTTTCAGACAGGAGGGATGTGTACATGCTATCGACCATCCATGATGAGAGTACTTCCCCTGTGGCTGTTTGGGGTCAGGTTGCGGAAGTGCGCAAACCTGCGTGCATTTTGGACTACAATAGGCACATGGGTGGTGTTGATAGAGTAGATCAGAGGTTGGAACCTTACACTGCTCTTCGTAAGTCGTATGTGTGGTATAAAAAGTTGGCCCTACATTTATTTCATTTGGCAACTTTTAATGCCTTTATTGTATACAAGGATTGTTCACCTGAGTCAAGGATGACTTTTGTTAAATTTCAGGAGTCGGTGATAGAAAGCCTTATTGTGGTGGAACCGGCAAGAGTTCCTAGAGTAGAAGTGGTGGAGGATGTGGCTAGATTGAAAGATCGGCACTTTCCAGATCACATTCCTCCCACTCCCAAAAAAGACATGCCCACAAAGAAATGTAGAGTATGTGCCCGGAGATCAATCCGGAGGGAGAGCCGGATGTACTGCCCCGAATGCCCTTCAAAGCCTGGGCTGTGTGTGCCCAGCTGTTTTAGAAGTTACCACACAAGGAAAAACTTTTGGGAAATACCGTGAGCGTAAGCTGTCTGTTTTATATTTTCATATGTTTCACGGTTGGCATCTGTCGTGTATTTAGTTTGAGGTTTTGTGTTTGTAGTTTTGTGCCTATTTTATAATTAGTAGTTTATTTGTTGTTTATAAATAAAAAAAAGTGATTGCGGTGTGCGTGGGGTGGCGCTTGGCTGGCGGTGTGCGTGGGGTGGCGCTTGGCTGGCGGTGTGCGTGGGGTGGCACTTGGCTGGCGGTGTGCGTGGGGTGGCGCTTGGCTGGCGGTGTGCATGGGGTGGCGCTTGGCTGGCGGTGTGCGTGGGGTGGCGCTTGGCTGGTGGTGTGCGTGGGGTGGCGCTTGGCTGGCGGTGTGCGTGGGGTGGCGCTTGGCTGGCGGTGTGCATGGGGTGGCGCTTGGCTGGCGGTGTTCGTGGGGTGGCGCTTGGCTGGCGGTGTGCGTAGGGTGGCGCTTGGCTGGCGGTGTGCATGGGGTGGCGCTTGGCTGGCGGTGCCAGCCAAACGGCAGTCCACACTCCCATCAGCTGGTGTGATTCTTGTATCAGGCATGTGGCGTATGTAAGTGATGGGCCCTTGAGTGGCGCGGTCTGTCGATGTGAGTGTTGTAATGTGCTGGGCCCGTGGCTGGCGGTGTGAATGTTCTTGTGCGTGTCATGTATGAAAGGTGTGTGAATGGACTGTAAAGCGGTTGGTGCCTTGTCGCGGCTTTACAGCTCACGAGCTGTGAGTCATTGGTTCACTTTTTTGCCTTTCAGTTATTAGCAGTGCATTTCATTTTTGGGAAATCTCTTGTTAATAAAATTTGATCCACTGAACCATCACTCACCCTCGTGCCAAATCCAACCAGTATGTGTTGTAAAAAATGACAAAACCTGCTCCGCTGTAATCAGGCGTCGCAGCACACCTGTGACACGCTAGGTGCCTCGGGTGGGACCCCGATGATGAAGCATGCCACCAACTTGGTTGGTGGGTGAGGGGTCTTCTTCACATAACCTAAGTGTGTTTCTTTTCACTATTTTAGTGTTTGGCACATCACGGACGTATGTGCACACATCAAAATGATATATTGCAAAAATACCTATCCCTTCTATCTCTTCAGGTTTTGGGCCTTATTCTGTTGCAGGCACCTGGCCCACCCACACAAGTGAGGTATCATTTTTATCGGGAGACTTGGGGGAATGCTGGGTGGAAGGAAATTTGTGGCTCCTCTCAGATTCCAGAACTTTCTGCCACAGAAACGAGAGGAAAAAGTATTTTTTTGGCCAAATTTTGAGGTTTGCAAAGGATTCTGGGTAACAGAACCTGGTCCGAGCCCCGCAAGTCACCCCTCCTTAGATTCCCCTAGGTCTCTAGTTTTCAGAAATGCACAGGTTTGGTAGGTTTCCCTAGGTGGCGGCTGAGCTAGAGGCCAAAATCTACAGGTAGTCACTTTGCTAAAAACAGCTCTGTTTTCTGTGATATGTCCACGTTGTGTTTTGGGGCATATCCTGTCGCGGGCGCTAGGCCTACCCACACAAGTGAGGTATCATTTTTATCGGGAGACATGGGGGAACGCTGGGTGGAAGGAAATTTGTGGCTCCTCTCAGATTCCAGAACTTTCTGCCACAGAAATGTGAGGAACATGTGTTTTTTTAGCCAAATTTTGAGGTTTGCAAAGGATTCTGGGTAACAGAACCTGGTCCGAGCCACACAAGTCACCCCTCCTTGGATTCCCCTAGGTCTCTAGTTTTCAGAAATGCACAGGTTTGGTAGGTTTCCCTAGGTGGCGGCTGAGCTAGAGGCCAAAATCTACAGGTAGTCACTTTGCTAAAAACAGCTCTGTTTTCTGTGATATGTCCACGTTGTGTTTTGGGGCATATCCTGTCACGGGCGCTAGGCCTACCCACACAAGTGAGGTATCATTTTTATCGGGAGACATGGGGGAACGCTGGGTGGAAGGAAATTTGTTTCTCCTCTCAGATTCCACAACTTTCTGCCACAGAAATGTGAGGAACATGTGTTTTTTTAGCCAAATTTTGAGGTTTGCAAAGGATTCTGGGTAACAGAACCTGGTCCGAGCCACACAAGTCACCCCTCCTTGGATTCCCCTAGGTCTCTAGTTTTCAGAAATGCACAGGTTTGGTAGGTTTCCCTAGGTGGCGGCTGAGCTAGAGGCCAAAATCTACAGGTAGTCACTTTGCTAAAAACAGCTCTGTTTTCTGTGATGTGTCCACGTTGTGTTTTGGGGCATATCCTGTCGCGGGCGCTAGGCCTACCCACACAAGTGAGGTATCATTTTTATCGGGAGACATGGAGGAACGCTGGGTGGAAGGAAATTTGTGTCTCCTCTCAGATTCCACAACTTTCTGCCACAGAAATGTGAGGAACATGTGTTTTTTTAGCCAAATTTTGAGGTTTGCAAAGGATTCTGGGTAACAGAACCTGGTCCGAGCCACACAAGTCACCCCTCCTTGGATTCCCCTAGGTCTCTAGTTTTCAGAAATGCACAGGTTTGGTAGGTTTCCCTAGGTGGCGGCTGAGCTAGAGGCCAAAATCTACAGGTAGTCACTTTGCTAAAAACAGCTCTGTTTTCTGTGATGTGTCCACGTTGTGTTTTGGGGCATATCCTGTCGCGGGCGCTAGGCCTACCCACACAAGTGAGGTAAAATTTTTATCGGGAGACGTGGGGGAACGCTGGGTGGAAGGAAATTTGTGGCTCCTCTCAGATTCCAGAACTTTCTGCCACAGAAATGTGAGGAACATGTGTTTTTTTAGCCAAATTTTGAGGTTTGCAAAGGATTCTGGGTAACAGAACCTGGTCCGAGCCACACAAGTCACCCCTCCTTGGATTCCCCTTGGTCTCTAGTTTTCAGAAATGCACAGGTTTGGTAGGTTTCCCTAGGTGGCGGCTGAGCTAGAGGCCAAAATCTACAGGTAGTCACTTTGCTAAAAACAGCTCTGTTTTCTGTGATATGTCCACGTTGTGTTTTGGGGCATATCCTGTCGCGGGCGCTAGGCCTACCCACACAAGTGAGGTATCATTTTTATCGGGAGATGTGGGGGAACGCTGGGTGGAAGGAAATTTGTGTCTCCTCTCAGATTCCAGAACTTTATGCCACAGAAATGTGAGGAACATGTGTTTTTTTAGCCAAATTTTGAGGTTTGCAAAGGATTCTGGGTAACAGAACCTGGTCCGAGCCACACAAGTCACCCCTCCTTGGATTCCCCTAGGTCTCTAGTTTTCAGAAATGCACAGGTTTGGTAGGTTTCCCTAGGTGGCGGCTGAGCTAGAGGCCAAAATCTACAGGTAGTCACTTTGCTAAAAACAGCTCTGTTTTCTGTGATATGTCCACGTTGTGTTTTGGGGCATATCCTGTCGCGGGCGCTAGGCCTACCCACACAAGTGAGGTATCATTTTTATCGGGAGACGTGGGGGAACGCTGGGTGGAAGGAAATTTGTGGCTCCTCTCAGAATCCAGAACTTTCTGCCACAGAAATGTGAGGAACATGTGTTTTTTTAGCCAAATTTTGAGGTTTGCAAAGGATTCTGGGTAACAGAACCTGGTCCGAGCCACACAAGTCACCCCTCCTTGGATTCCCCTAGGTCTCTAGTTTTCAGAAATGCACAGGTTTGGTAGGTTTCCCTAGGTGGCGGCTGAGCTAGAGGCCAAAATCTACAGGTAGTCACTTTGCTAAAAACAGCTCTGTTTTCTGTGATATGTCCACGTTGTGTTTTGGGGCATATCCTGTCGCGGGCGCTAGGCCTACCCACACAAGTGAGGTATCATTTTTATCGGGAGACGTGGGGGAACGCTGGGTGGAAGGAAATTTGTGGCTCCTCTCAGAATCCAGAACTTTCTGCCACAGAAATGTGAGGAACATGTGTTTTTTTAGCCAAATTTTGAGGTTTGCAAAGGATTCTGGGTAACAGAACCTGGTCCGAGCCACACAAGTCACCCCTCCTTGGATTCCCCTAGGTCTCTAGTTTTCAGAAATGCATAGGTTTGGTAGGTTTCCCTAGGTGGCGGCTGAGCTAGAGGACAAAATCTACAGGTAGTCACTTTGCTGAAAACAGCTCTGTTTTCTGTGATATGTCCACGTTGTGTTTTGGGGCATATCCTGTCGCGGGCGCTAGGCCTACCCACACAAGTGAGGTATCATTTTTATCGGGAGACGTGGGGGAACGCTGGGTGGAAGGAAATTTGTGGCTCCTCTCAGATTCCAGAATTTTCTGCCACAGAAATGTGAGGAACATGTGTTTTTTTAGCCAAATTTTGAGGTTTGCAAAGGATTCTGGGTAACAGAACCTGGTCCGAGCCCCGCAAGTCACCCCTCCTTGGATTCCCCTAGGTCTCTAGTTTTCAGAAATGCACAGGTTTGGTAGGTTTCCCTAGGTGGCGGCTGAGCTAGAGGCCAAAATCTACAGGTAGTCACTTTGCTAAAAACAGCTCTGTTTTCTGTGATATGTCCACGTTGTGTTTTGGGGCATATCCTGTCGCGGGCGCTAGGCCTACCCACACAAGTGAGGTATCATTTTTATCGGGAGACGTGGTGGAACGCTGGGTGGAAGGAAATTTGTGGCTCCTCTCAGATTCCAGAACTTTCTGCCACAGAAATGTGAGGAACATGTGTTTTTTTAGCCAAATTTTGAGGTTTGCAAAGGATTCTGGGTAACCGAACCTGGTCCGAGCCACACAAGTCACCCCTCCTTGGATTCCCCTAGGTCTCTAGTTTTCAGAAATGCACAGGTTTGGTAGGTTTCCCTAGGTGGCAGCTGAGCTAGAGGCCAAAATCTACAGGTAGTCACTTTGCTAAAAACAGCTCTGTTTTCTGTGATGTGTCCACGTTGTGTTTTGGGGCATATCCTGTCGCGGGCGTTAGGCCTACCCACACAAGTGAGGTATCATTTTTATCGGGAGACGTGGGGGAATGCTGGGTGGAAGGAAATTTGTGGCTCCTCTCAGATTCCAGAACTTTCTGCCACAGAAATGTGAGGAACATGTGTTTTTTTAGCCAAATTTTGAGGTTTGCAAAGGATTTTGGGTAACAGAACCTGGTCCGAGCCACACAAGTCACCCCTCCTTGGATTCCCCTAGGTCTCTAGTTTTCAGAAATGCACAGGTTTGGTAGGTTTCCCTAGGTGGCGGCTGAGCTAGAGGCCAAAATCTACAGGTAGTCACAAACTAAAAACAGCTCTGTTTTCTGTGATGTGTCCACGTTGTGTTTTGGGGCATATCCTGTCGCGGGCGCTAGGCCTACCCACACAAGTGAGATATCATTTTTATCGGGAGACTTGGGGGAACATAGAATAGCAAAACACGTGTTATTGCCCCTTGTCTTTCTCTACATTTATTCCTTCCAAATATATCGGTGTGTGTAAAAAAGACATCTATTTGAGAAATTCCATGTAATTCACGTGCTACTATGGTCACCCCGGAATTCAGAGATGTGCAAATAACCACTGCTCCTCAACACCTTATCTTGTGCCCTTTTTGGAAATGCAAAGGTTTTCTTGATAGCTATTTTTTACTCCTTATATTTCAGCAAATGAATTACTGTATACCCGGTATAGAATGAAAACGCACTGCAGGGTGCAGCTCATTTATTGGCTCTGGGTTCCTCGGGTTCTTGATGAACCTACAAACCCTATATATCCCCGCAACCAGAGGAGTCCAGCAGACGTAACGGTATATTGCTTTCGATAATCTGACATTGCAGGGAAAAGTTACAGAGTAAAAAGTAGAGAAAAATTGATGTTTTTTTCACCTCAATTTCAATATTTTTCTTTTTCAGCTGTTATTTTCTGTAGGAAACCCTTGTAGGATCTACACAAATGACCCCTTGCTGAATTCAGAATTTTGTCTACTTTTCAGAAATGTTTAGGTTTCTGGGATCCAGCATTGGTTTCATGACCATTCCTGTCACTGACTGGAAGGAGGCTGAAAGCACAAAAAATTGCACAAATGGGGTATGCCCCAGTAAAATGCCAAAATTGTGTTGAAAAATTGGGTTTTCTGATTCAAGTCTGCCTGTTCCTGAAAGCTGGGAAGCTGCTGAGTTTAGCACCGCAAACCCTTTGTTGATGCCATTTTCAGGGGAAAAACCACAAGCCTTCTTCTGCAGCCCCTTTTTCCAATTTTTTTGAAAAAAACGAAATTTTCACTGTATTTTGGCCAATTTCTTGGCCTCCTTCAGGGGAACCCACAAAGTCTGGGTACCTTTAGAATCCCTAGGATGTTGGAAAAAAAGGACGCAAATTTGGCTTGGTTAGCTTATGTGGACAAAAAGTTATGAGGGCCTAAGCGCGAACTGCCCCAAATAGGCAAAAAAAGGCCTGGCACAGGAGGGGGAAAAGGCCTGGCAGCGAAGGGGTTAAAGTGGCTGTCTTTGTCGGCGGTTTCCGCCAGGGTCGTGATTCCCTTTTTTTGTCCGCTGGCCTGTTTGCGGTATTTCCGCAGCTTTAACACCGTCCGCCAGGGTTGTAATGACCACCCATATTTCTAAATATTCTCCAGCATAATGTAAGTTATTTCAAAATCAAACCAAGCTAATGAGAAACAAAACCAAAACTCAAGACTATGAGCAAATAATTAACCCTCATCTTTCTATTCTGTAGTAGATTTACAGCAAGCAAACACCTGGGACACAACTCCAAACCACTAGAAACTGCCCTCTGAATATTTGAAACCACAAAGGAAGACAAAGGGAAAAACACCAGGTAATACAATTCTTTAAAAAAACACTTAACTAACTAACAACTTTCTCTTCACAGACAATAACCCGAGGAATATGTAGGGTACTATCTACAAAAATAAAACATAGTTTAACCATATAGGTGCGGGCACTGATGTCTGCACAGCCTCCCTAATGAGGGTCTCGACCAGTGGCCCACACCAGGGAGGGGTTCAAAAAATCTGTGTCTCCCCCCACCCGCCCCTCTGAAACGGGCCACCCTCTTGGGGGCATATTTTTTTAAACAAAAAACTTTGGCTTACCCCAGGAGTTAAAACATAATAGTTTTTATTTTACGTTTAAAAATTAAACTGACAGGGTGTTGTCCGTGAGCCGGGCTGACCCCCTCTGGGGGCAGTTGTTTTTAATAGCTGCATGGTTTCTCTGGGGCCACGTTGGCCCCCCAGGGAAACCATACAGCTATTAAAAAGTATATATATATATACATATATATATATATATATATATATATATATATATATATATATATATATATATATATATATTCCACACTTAATCCCCTTGGTACAGAGAAGGACAGGACTCCGCGGGTATCATAATTCATCAGGGTTTATTGGCACAAATGAAAAGAACGCGTTTCGGCATTGCCGCCTTTGTCAGCTTCTAGTTCGCCATTTTGTTTTTCTTCATATATATCACATGATCGCTATGCTAACTGGAAGTGTTTAATTTATGCTTTCCTGCCCCCGCTGCCAGAAGATCTAACAGCATCGCTACCGGCTCGGGGTGAGCCCGCTACGGAGTCGGAGTATGCCGGAGCTGCCAACCCATCGAAGTGAGGTAAGCGTGCTTATGACGTGATTGGCATTTGAAGCGGAGTCAGACGCCGGTTATAACAACTGCACAAAGAAGCAATTTTACAAACTGTGCACCGGCGCATGTGGCATCTAAATGTCGGATTGGTTTGTTGGCTGAAAAACAGTACGATACTGTTAGTGACATTGAAATGGCACAGAAATCCCAGAACATGTACGATAATAGAAAATTAAGAGCACAATTGGCCTTTTCATCTACAACAGAGGTTACCATACAGAATACGGAATACTCGGAGAGGCGAACAGATATTTATGAAACGTTCAAGGAACTTGAAAGATTAAAGAAAAAGGAGATGAACAAATGGTGGGAGTGTGAGTCTCTGAACAGATATTTGGAAGCAAACAGAGTCCCAAGGGGCCTACGGATCTCTATATTGCCTGCCTATGACGATCCCAATCCGTAAATGCTAAAAGAATGGGCCGAACACAATGCACACAGCTCGGCAGGAATGATGAGAATTTTGATTAAGTATGCTCAGAGTGACAGGGATAAAGTGTTGGAAAAAATTGACAGTCTGGCCAAGGATATAGACGGTTTCACATATAAAAAAACAGTAGAATCCCTAAATAAGGTAATGGAAGAACGACTTGGTAAAATGGAAGATGAAATTATTCAAAAGAAAAAGCGAAAATTCGATAGGGATAAAATAGACTATGAAACAGGTCAGATATATACATATGCCAAAAAATGTGATTTTTGGAGGAACCAAAGAACAAGTGAGTCACAAAAGCAAATCATAAATGATGAAAGAAGAAAATCAAATATAGATATCAGCGAAAGTTCAGATACAGACGCTGAAGAATCAACACGTTCACTTATACAAACAACCTTACAGGATGAATTAGATTTTTTAAGGAGAGACCGCAGATCCAACCACAGACCATGGCGAGGAACCAGACCAAGAGGAAGAGGCAGAGACAGAAGAGACGAGGGGGGAAAATAAACCTACACAGAAGGGCACGAGAAATTAACTCGAAGCAACAAACAATATTAACAGATGACAAAACAGTCATGAATCTGTCAAAGCTTGACTTGGAAGAGGATAACATTAAGAACCTGTCACTGGGATTATCATACTGTCAACCCAATCATTTTGAGTACGAGCAAAGTCGGATAGACCTTTTCCTGTTTATACGAAAACTGACGCTGTTAAAAATCCATACTCTTAAAAATAATAAAACCAGAGAGGAGGAAAAGGCGTCGACAGCCAACAAGCTGCATGCAACATTATTAAAAGAATTGTGGGAAATGGATGAGAACATTAGAATAACAGAAGATGAACAAGTTATTGCCAGATTAGACCTAGAAGGGATAGCAACGAACAAAATAGAGATCTCAGGACTTAAACAAAGATCGAAAACCGTGCCAGGATCCAGTGGAGACCTGATTGACCAGTTCTCAGAGACTATAATCAAAGGCTTAAAAACATTGAAAAAAAGAGAAATGGAGAAGACAAGGAAGATCAAGACCAAGTATGTCAATACCCTTGAAAAGCTGACTAATAACCTGCAAATAGTGGTGAGAGGATTAGATAAAGGTGGAAACATTGTGATCTGGCCAATTGAAGAATACATGGAAGAAGCCTACAGACAGTTGAATGACCCTATCTGTTATGAAAAGATAGATAAGAAATATGTGGATAATGTCAAACACCAGTTTGACATAGAATTACAGAGTTGGAAAACCAAATGTCTAATCACGGAGGATGAATATAGATTTTTGAAAGTGGACTACCCAAAATTACCTGTGTTTTATTTAATACCTAAGTTACTCAAAGACGCAGTGAAACTCCCTGGGAGACCCATAATTTCAAGTAGAGGTAGTCTCTTTGAACCCCTATCACAGTACATAGATACATTTTTATCCCCTTTAGTTGCGAGCTTGCCATCGTACTTGACAGACAGCACTGCCTTCTTAAAAAGGATCTTTGATGTTGCGTGTGAGGATGATTTCCTCCTCATGACGTTGGATGTAACAGCACTGTATACGAGTATACCCCATGATTTGGGGATGAAAGCTATTGAACACTTCTTGAGAGTGAGTCCTATCGGATTTTTCCAACACAGCAAAATGGTAATCGGCATGATCAGTTGGTGTCTACGAAACAACATGTTCTTTTACAACAATGAGATATTTGAACAGAAATGCAGGACTGCTATGGGAACCTGTTTCGCACCATGCTATGCAAACCTTTATATGGGATGGTGGGGAGAACAAGTACTGAATCTTCCCCCCCTGGATCAGTGGAACCAACATATTGTACTTTGGTTGAGATATATAGACGATATCTTTATCATCTGGAAAGGGGACATGACCAGTGCTTTACAATTCTCACAAGAAGTAAATAAGAATAATTGCAACCTAAATTTCACAAGTAAGGTACATACAAGTGAGATAGAGTTTCTTGATGTAAAAGTGATGATAGAACACAACAGGGTAGAAACCACAGTATTTAGAAAACCAACCGCAGGCAACAGCATAAAAGAAAGTATTCCATTTGGTGAGATGATGAGAGCTAAAAGAATATGCAGCACTGAGACTAAGTTCAAAGAAGTTCAGTTAGACATGGAGAAGAGACTGCACAATAGAGGATATACCGACAGGACACTCGAAAGAGCCAGTAACAAAATAAAATCCAGAGCCAGAGAAGATCTATTAGTCTCGCCAAAAGGAAGAAAGAACAAGACAACAGTGGGGAAAATACTGGAACAATAGTGAGATTCATTACAACATTCAATGAAGCACATGACCAAGTACGCAATTTATTACAAAAGCACTGGCATGTTGTAAGGAGTGATCCTGTAATAGGACAGAGACTAATGAGGAGACCACAAATAGCCTATCGAAGAGGGAAATCTTTGAAAGATGTTCTAGTGAAAAGTGATATCAGACAATTGAACAAACAGACCGCTTGGTTCAATACACAGGATGGCTTCTATAAGTGTATGAAATGTAAAGCACGCAAGAATGGAGAAAATATTAAAAATTTAACCATTAGCAATAGTATGGTACACACCATAAAAGGAAGATACACATGTAAAAGTGATTATGTGATCTACATCCTGAAATGCACTTGCCCTAAATTATATGTGGGTAGCACAAAATTGCAGGTACACAAAAGAATCTTGCAACACTTAAGAGCTATCACAAATAAAGATACCACATATCCAGTAGCTAGACACATTCATGAGACACATGGATGGAAAATAGAGGAGCTACGCTACAGTGTAATTGATGGAATAGCCAGAGACAGCAGAGGGGGAGACCGAGAGAAAGATCTGCGCAAATTAGAGTCGAGATACATACTATCACTCGACACTAAGGAACCAAATGGGCTGAACATCAGTGAGGAGTTATACATACACCTATATTAAAGAATGGATACAACCAGCACCATGCAAATACCCGAGGAGGTAGAAATCATTATTACCTCTATACATTAAATATTCATGATGGAAAGTTGTAAATGTTTCCCATTTAAATGTAAAGTTCCCACACTCAGTCCCCACAATACCAAGTTGGGAGATGAGCCTGATGCGTTCACATTATCAAGAAGAAAATGTAAGATGATGAGATATTTTAAGATCGAGGTAAGGAACACATTTGAAGAGATAAGATGCATGTCAAATGTGAAACACGCTGCAGACTATTTAAAATCAATTACACCAACAAATGAGGAACCTACTTTCATGAGTTGCAATATAAGCACAGTCTATTTGGGAAGTTAACTTTTTATGGAATACTTATAACATATGCACACACTGAGGCAATGTGGTTTTGTATTTATTCGTATTTTTCACATACACTTTTACTTTTATTCACATCGTTATATATATTTGGGTCATTCTGGTTCATATTGCACATGTTGGTAATCCGTATCAAAGTAAGATTCATTTATCTATTTATCTATTTATATGGTAATCAACATAAATCATATATATAAAAAAATGTTATGATGGAAAGTTCAATTAGAAAACAAATTGGTTGTAACATAGATTGGGATTGAGCATAACGATCATGTGATATATATGAAGAAAAACAAAATGGCGAACTAGAAGCTGATGAAGGCGGCAACGCCGAAACGCGTTCTTTTCTTTTGTGCCAATAAACCCTGATGAATTATGATACCCACGGAGTGCTGTCCTTCTCTGTACCAAGGGGATTAAGTGTGGAATAATAGCGAGGTAGCGCTCGCAAGGAGACGAGCACCGCTGACGGTTTATAGCAGGACTGGTACGCTAACTGGAATTGTTTTATATATATATATATATATATATATATATATATATATATATATATATATATATATATGTGTGTGTGTGTGTGTGTGTGACTTGTGTGGATTCACCAAAGTTTTCTGACCCAGAATACCCTGCAAACCTGAAATGTGGAATAAAAACTCTAATTTTCTTGCATTTCTGTCAACACAAACTACAGGAATATGCTGGGATCCACAATAATTTCTACCGCCAAGTATTTCTCCACCTGTCCTGACAAAAACGCTACCACACTTGAGTGCCTGTACCTAGTGCCTGTGTCAGGAATCGATCACCCTAGGTTCAACAGTTGCCCTCATGTAAGGACTGTTGGAAAATGGATTATTGGTAAGGGCAGGTAAGTACCTACACTTAGCAATAGGCCACTAACCTCCACTTAGGTCCAGTTAGGTCTTAATAAATGAAACCCAGCTCTACCCTTGGTAGATTGGTAATGAGCGACAAGGCTTAACTTGGGAGACATATGTGTAAAGCATTTAAAAATCACAAAATAGTAAATAAGTAATACACAAAACACAACAACAATCCAACACCATTTCATAAAAATAGATTATATTTTTATGTTTTAAATGACACCATAACGATTAAAATTGGATAAGGGGAACTGGAGATATGAGTTTTCAAATAATTATGTTTTTTTAGCGCATAGAAATGAAAAGCGGCAATCTGGTCATCTGGTCGCACCTCGACCGGGGCAAAGTCAAAGTTTAAGGCCAACCACGATGGAGCCATGCTCAGCTACAGCCCGGGGAGGTCTCAGTCAAAAGTTTACTTACTGACTTAGTCATTTGCTTGAAGATTTTTTTCAGCAGGACCAAGTCGCCATTCCAATCTAACCTCCTGGAACTCTTTCTCGGATACGGCCACGGGAGCCCTTGGTGGAGAATTTTACCTTCTGACTTAGTCTTTTTTTTTTTTTGATGAAAAAATGAAAATCCTTCATCCGGGGCAACTTTCTATGTTAGAACTTAGTCACTTTATTGGAGATTTTCTTCACCTGGACGAACCTGCAAGTCAGGCCGTGTCATGGTTGAGGCAAGCCGGCTAGAGTTGCAGCTGCAGGTCGGTCTCTTTATTGAGCTTTTTTCCAAAAGTTCTCAAAATGTCTCTGAACTTCTGGATCTTCGTCAAGATGTTCTTTTGAGGTTCTTT
This sequence comes from Pleurodeles waltl, assembly GCF_031143425.1. Taxonomy (NCBI): domain Eukaryota; kingdom Metazoa; phylum Chordata; class Amphibia; order Caudata; family Salamandridae; genus Pleurodeles; species Pleurodeles waltl. The sequence continues at coordinate 1,067,099,598 of NC_090437.1, forward strand.
TGAGGTCCACAGCTCACCCCAAGATTCCAGAAGTTCTGAGATGCTCCTTAAGGATGCAGAGTAGAACTCCCAGAATAGATCTGGCGCAAACTCTAAAACGGCCACGGGACAGTGGTCAGCTGGTTAGTTTCTTCAGGAGTTGGTGCAGTGGACTCTGGTTAGCAATTTTTCACCCGTAGCAAACAGGGAATCCCTCCTTGAACCAATTGAAGCCAGGCAAAGTCCTTCTTGAAGCCCAAGTGTGCAGCTGGTGCAGTCCCCCAAAGTGCAGTGTCCAGGTGCAGTTCATGGGTCCAGCAGGGAAATACGTCTTCTCCTGTAGTTCTTCCTTCTTGGAATCTGGTAGGGATCTGAGGTGTGGGTATAGCTCTGCCATATTTATCCTGGGTGAAAAACAGGGGGGTCCTGGTTCTCTAATCAGGTGCAGGGTCCTTCCCCCTGTGATGACCACTTCTTGGGAAGTGTGGCGAAAATCAATCCTATGGAGAAACATTCCTCAAACATGGCTGAAACTGATTTTTGGAGGTTACATCTGGCTGAGCCCACCCCCTGGTGTGGCTCAAAATCTTAAACACACCCCTCTCCTGCCCTCTCCTAATCTAGTCAGGGAGACACCTAATTGTCTGGGTTTGCAGGATGTGTGGGTGGTGCTGGGTTGCTCCAAATGTCCTTCCCTGCCTTTGAAGACAAGTTTGGCAGTCCTCGCCCTTTCCTGCTTCTTTATCTGCTGAGGGAAGATCTTGCCCCAAAGGCACATACCTTTGTGATGTTTAATCCAGGCTACTACTCACCTCATCAAGGCCGCCTGGCCAGTCTACCTGAGGATGGACAATTACAGTAGAGCATTACAGGGCTGAAGACGGCAACATTTTAGGTAGTGTTTAAAACTCTTTATCTGAACAAGTTATATTAAATCCAACAATTGTAAGTTGTGGGATGTATTATAACAATGAATTTAATACCAAATGTGAGGTATCTCACACTTACAGGGACTTTATAAATTACAATAAAGTCTTCCAATTCTAGCCTTTGGAGGCCATTCACAATAATGAGGGAAGACAAATTTGGCTGTTTTACCTCACCAGGGCTTATAAAACTATTTTAATAAAGCCCCTGCTTAAAGTTGCATGGCACCCAACCCTACGGGCACATAGGGCAAACCTTAGGGGGGACCTATATGTAATAATAAGGTAGTTTAGGACTTTGGAAGTACTTTTAATTCCAAAGTGAAATTTGCATGTAATTTTAATTTAAAAGCAGCTAGCAAGGCAGGCCTGCCTTTGAAATGGCACTGGCCATCTCAGCAGTGCACCTATGGGTGTATTACCTATGCTGGGGTCCCTAAACCTACATACCCTGCCATATACTAGGGACTTAAAGGGAGGTTGACATAGCCAATTATAATTAACCTAATTTGCATACTGATTTTACACAGAGCACAGACCCTGGGACTGGTTAACAGTACCCAGGGCACTATCAGAGTCAGGAAAACACCAGCAAAAAGTGAAAAATGGGGGCAAAAAGTCAGGAGGCCTCTGCAAGCAGCCCTGTTTTCTCACAAGGATTAATATTGACTGTTGTGTGATCTATTCCTGACACAGGCACTTGGCCTACCCACACAAGTGAGGTACCATTTTGTATCAGGAGACTTGGGGGAATGCTGTGTGGAAGGAAATTTGTGGTTCCTCTCAAATTCCAGAACGTTCTATCACCGAAATGTGAGGAAAAAGTTTTTTTTTTTGCTAAGTTGTGAGGTTTGCAAGGGATTCTGGGTAAGAGAACCAAATGAGGGTGCCACAAGCTACCCTATCCTGGGTTCCACTAGGTGTCTAGTTTTCAGAAATGTCCTGATTTGCTAGGTTTTCTTAGGTGCCAGATGAGCTAGAGGCCAAAATCCAGCTAGACACTTCAGGTCAGTTTTCATAAGAAAAATGTGATGTGCTCATGTTGTGTTTTGGGGCATTTCCTGCTGCGGGCACTTGGCCTACCCACACAAGTAAGGTACCATTTTTATTGGGAGACTTGGGAGAGTGATGGGTGGGAGGAAATGTGTGGCTTCTCTCAGATTCCAGAACTTTCTATCACCACAATGTGAGGAAAAAGTCCTTCTTGGCCACATTTTTAGGTTTTCAAAGGATTCTGGGTAACAGAAACTGGTGAGAGTGCCACAAGTTACCCCATCCTGGGTTTCTCTAGGTGTCTAGTTTTAAAAAATGCACAGGTTTGGTAGGTGCGGCTGAGCTAGGGACCAAAATCCACAGCTATGCACTTTCTATGAAACACGTCAGATTTCAATGTGAAAATTTGATGTGACCATGTTGCGTTTCCTGTCGTGAACACTAGACCTAGCCACACAAGTGAGGTACCATTTGTATTGGGAGACTTGGGGGAGCACAGAATAGAAGAACAAGTGTTATTGCCTCTTGTCTTTCTCTACATTTCTTCCTTCCAAATGTAAGATAGTTTGTAAAAAAAGGACCCCGGGAATGTGCAAATAACCACTTTTATTCCAGCTGTTACTTTCTGTATGAAAACCTTGAAGGATCTGCACAAGTGACCCCTTGCTGAATCTAGAATTTCATTTACTTTTCAGAAAGGTTTAGCTGTCTGGTATCAAGCACTAGTTTTACACCCATTTCTGTCTCTAACTGGAAGGCGGCTGAAAGCACAAAAATAGTAAAAATGGGGTATGTCCCAGTAAATTGCCAAAATTGTGTTGAAAAATGTGGTTTTCTGATTCAAGTCTGCCTTTTCCTGAAAGCTGGGGAGATGGCAATTTTAGCACCTTGAACTCTTTGTTGATGCCATTTTCAGGGGGAAAAACACATGCTTTCTTCTGCAGCCCTTTTTCCATTTGTCTGAAAAAAACACAATTTTAGCTGTATTTTGGCTAATTTCTTGGGCTCCTCCAAGGGAACCCACAATCTCTGTGTACCTTTAGAATCCCTAAGGTGTTGGAAAAAAGGATGAACATTTGCCATGGATAGCTTATGCAGACAAAAAGTTATGAAGGCCTAAGCACAAACTACCTCAAATACCTAGCACTGGGGAGGAAAAGGTCCAGCAGCTAAGGGGTTAAATACATTATACTCATGTTTTTTTCTCTTTTAAAACAACAGGCAGTATAACACGGCAAAAACATAAATCAAGCAAGCTACATCCACTCTAGAAGAGGAATCAAGCTACTCAAGTATGGTGGCTACATGTATTAGAAGAAGAGTTTAACTGATCCCAGGTGTCAATGGAGGTGTGTTGAACAATTTTCATCCTATTTCAAAGGCAGAGTGGTTACTCTTGGTGACACTTTGGAAAGAAACACAGAGCATAACCACTCTGTCTCTGCAAAGGAAATTGAAGTGAGAGAGATTATACAGCAATTGAAATTGCTAGCATCCAGCTCCAATGAAACCTGTGACTCAGTTGTAAGGGAGCGAGCTTAAAACATCCATGTGCATGTTGCTATTAGTGTGCCCACATTACCCAATTTAAGGAGAATGTTTCAGAGATAAAAACAGACAAGCAATCCCCATAGAATAACACCACAATCCTACTCTGATGTTAACATCCCCTTGAACTTGCAGTTACTTTTACTAATAAACCTTTCCTGTTGCATGACCTCAAACGCATACTAATCTTCAGTACAATGCATAACTTGGTAACGCTAGAGAATCCAGAAAATTGGATTATGGATGATACTTTTAAGTGTCCACCCCATCCATTCACTCAAATTTATACTATTCATAGCAACATAACATTATCAATACCACTGTCCCATTAGTATACAACTCACTCCCTGCCAAGCAATCCTCAACTTGCACTTATTATGTTATCAGTATATGTCCTAGGAAAATTATAATTGATTTTCAACCACAAATCATTAATACTATAACTAACATTTACCCCGAAATACAATTTCAAGGATTTTCCTGTTTAATTTTCCCAGGCATATTGGAGACAAATTCAAAATACATCCTTCACTGAGGGTTACAGGTCAAACAGTAAACTGCAATATGAGCAAAATAAAACTACCAGCTTTGTATCTTGTACCCCCTGAGTGTGTGAACTACTTCAACACATCAATTAAACAATCAGACTACTTTTTGCAAAATGCAGAAAACTTGGCTCCACTCCTAAATTAATTTGAGGACACTTGGATTGGCCATCTAAGCTGGTAAGGACTCAGAAAGAAGTCAATGTTCCCAACTGAATGGTAGTACTGTTAGTAATGTGAACAATTTGAGGGAGATACCCGACTAACTCCTAAAGGGACAGGGTTATTACATGCAGCAACAATGTTTTATCCTTTAGGGATATTACTTATAATTATATAAAATCTATTGGTATTGATAATGCCACCTCTACACCCATCTGAGGTAGAAGAATGGGTGTACTATAGCTGTCAAACCCGTTTTTTCACACAATGCAACTGTACTCTACTGTCACTCTATATGAAATTTCCCTTTTATTTACAAATACATATTATCATAGATACAGAATAAAATCCACAAACATTCAACATTACATATCATATCACGATTTGCTTAAAAATATAAAATATTTTTCTAAAAAAGAGAAAAAAACATTCATTTAACTGTATATCATCATGATCCATAGGACTTCCATAGCCCCCCACACATATTTTTCTAAAAAAGTTGATGCAGCATTCTCAGTAGTCCTCACAATGGTTCACCCCACCTTCTTCAGGACCAAATGATTTTTTGTTTATAGATATATTTTGTAACTAAAAAGAGTACAATAACCAGCAATTTTAGCAATCTTGTACATCATTATTCTCAAGGTAAAAAACAGATCTAGTCACACCCCTTATCATCTTCTTACCCATCATGACCTAGATATTCCATCTTATGGGCAGGTAACTCCATTTGCCCACCAAGCCTCATCTCTTCTTATTACCTCCTATTTCTTCTCTTATTAACACTTCATAAACTCCTCATCCAGGTTTTGTCTTATACATTTTATAATGTTTTACCTCATTGGCTTAAACAGGACTCAATTGTACCTCTGTGTGCTTTAAATTATTCTAAGAAAATCAATTAGTAACTCCATGATGCAGGTCGATATTATCTTCTTATAATGACTCTTATTTACACAGGTGATTCTTACTCCTTTCTTTATTCTCTATTTATCCAATAAGCTTTCCTTTTATAAACATCTTTTCTCTACTCTGTTTGTACTGCATTTACCAGCATATGAAAAAGTAAAAAAGGAGGGGGAAGCAACGACCCAAGTGATATAAGTTTTAAGGAAACAGCAACGCCACACCCATGGTGAGGAGACCACCATTGAGGTGTCAGTCTTCCCACCAGTCCTATTACAACTTTCCTACTGAGCCGACAGGCAAGAAAGATGCAGCAGCATTCTTCCTGGTTCATAATTGAGCTGGCGGCAACGATGTCACACGTAGTGTGCACCAGCACCCTTGAAATGCATACTGTCTGCATTGCATACAGTGTGCATTTCAAAGGTGCTGGGCTTGAGGACCCCTGCACTACCCATGCCACAGGCATTAGCAGTGCAGGCCCTCCCAAACCCCCCTCGCACTTGGTCTTCACTAGCCTTTTCATGGTGGTGGAAGCCATAAAAATGCTGGTGGAGAACAAGATTGTAATCAGCAGGGCGGCGTCCTGGCTAATACAACCAGGCCTGCCATCAGGATCACTGATCCTGGCGGGGACCACTGTAGGTTGGTGGTTCTGTCTGACAACCTCGTAATGTAGTGGTCAGACTGCCACAGCTATGGTGGTCCAACCGCCACCATGATGATGGAGGTCTTTGGTCTGCCAGCCTCGTAATAAGGGCCTTAGTCCCTCATTACAAGTTTGACAGTCGGACTGCCATGTTCGTGGTCCCAGAAAAAAGGCCATGTTGGTGGTCTTTCTGAGCACCCTATCACAAGCAACAGAGGTAGGACCACCAACCAAAAATGGGCAGACCGGTAACAGTGCAGAGGCCCGGAAGTAGGCAGTCTGAACTCCAGCCCCGACAGCACTGCAACCAACCACTCACAGTATTACAAGCCCAAAGTCACAGTGGCAGGCATCCATGGAATTCCAACTCACAGCAGTTTGCGGTCAGCAAAGTAATACACAAGGGCACATCGGATGGATTTGTAAACAACACAGCTGACAAACATTGCTACACTGGACACACCTGCAAAGGAGAAAATAAAACACATCCCTTCACACAGCACAATCCTCTGCATCCTCACTGCTAGACACAGAGGGAAGAGCACATACAAAATTAGAATAGGCACTCCTACAGGTACTTTCAACATCCCATACCACACCCTGCAGACATTTCACTCTATTTATACCCTTTTGTACTACCCCAGTTTAGTTACCCACTGTGACCCATTTTTCCTAATTTTGTCCTATACACCACCATGTCATGCTCCAAAAGCCCATGTTTTACTGAGAATGAATTAAAAGTCATGATGGATGAAATCATTAAGGTAAAGCGACAATTGTTTGGAGCCCAAGTCCATCACACTCCTCTCAGTATGAAAATGAAAATGTGGGACAGGATAGTTGACAGAGTCAATGCTGCAGGCCCCACCGTGCGCACAAAGGAGGACATAAGGATGACGTAGTATGACCTCATGGGCAAGGTCCGATTCTTGGACTCAAGGCACCAGCTGGAGGTCAAGAAAACTGGTGGTGGCCCTCCAAGTGCCCCATTACATCTCTTTCCCTGGGAGGAAAAGGTCTTGGCCATCCTGCATCCTGAGGGCTTGAAGGAAATACTTGGGGGAGTGGAGTCTGGTATGTCATACACTAAGAATGACACCAAAATGCTATGTCATGCGTGCAACAGCTCACCTTTTCCCTAACTTACTTTGAATCCACTCACCAGCCCAGTGTTCTCCCCTTTAAATACTCCTGAATGTGAACTCCCACCTGGGGTCTATTTGTAAGCATAGAGTGCATAGCATGGGGGTGACAGGACTGCACATACCAGGATGAACTGTTACTGTAACCCAAACCACCAGGACTGTAAAGGCTAGTAAAATCCTGTGAATTCAACTACAAGCCCAGTGTTCACTGCTGCACATAACCTTGTTTGGCAACTCTCAAATGAAGTGTACCCACCTGGGGGGGTTCACATTTGATAGTGTGTGTACTACAGGGACTGACAGCACTGCAACTCCCAGCAGGCACTGTTTCTGTAACTCCAACCACCACCACAGTGTTCTCTTGTCCAAAGATCCTTTTGGGAATCTCTCAAATGAAGTGTACTTAAGTAGGGGGTTCAAATCTGTATAGTGTGTGTAGTACAGGGACTGATTGTAGGAAAGTATTATGTTTGACTGTGTCACTGGGATCCTGCTAACCAGGACCCCAGTGCTTATGCTCTCTCTCCTCTGAATGTTGTCACTGCATACTAGAAACCTAGGGGCAAATGTATACTCTGTTTGCGCCGGAATTGCGTCGTTTTTTTTTACGCAATTCAGACGCAAAACTAACTCCATATTTATACTTTGGCGTTAGACGCATCTAGCGCCAAAGTCCATGGAGTTTGCGTCATTTTTTAGCGTGGACACCTACTTTGCGTTAATGATATGCAAGGTAGGCGTTCCCGTCTAAAAAATTTACTCCGAGGCATGTGCGCCGTATTTACACTCCCGGGCAAAAATCACGCCCGGGAGTGGGCGGGTCAAAAAAAATGACGTCCAGCCGCTTTTGCGTTGTTTTTTAGCACCTCGTCAGGGCAGGCGTTAAGGGACCTGTGGGCTCGGAAGGAGCCCAGAGGTGCCCTCCCATGCCCCCAGGGACCCCCCTGCCACCCTTGCCCACCCCAGGAGGACGCCCATGGATGGAGGGACCCATCCCAGGGAACATAAGGTAAGTTCAGGTAAGTATTATTATTATTATTTTTTTTGTGGCATAGGGGGGCCTGATTTGTGCCCCCCTATATGCCACTATGCCCAATGACCATGCCCAGGGGACAGAAGTCCCCTGGGCATGGCCATTGGGCAAAGGGGCATGACTCCTGTCTTTGCTAAGACAGGAGTCATTTCAATGGGGGTTGGGAGTCGAAAAAAATGGCGCAAATCGGGTTGAGGCGATAATTTTGCCTCAGCCTGACTTGCCCCATTTTTTGGCACCCAAGCTCCATATTCCCCTACGCCGGCGCTGCCTGGTGTACGTCATTTTTTTTTACGCACACCAGGCAGCCCCGCCAGCTAACGCCGGCTAACATCATTGAATAAATACGGTGCCCGCATGGCGCTTCAGAATGGCGTTAGCCGGCGTTAAGTTTTTTGACGCACAACTGCGTTGGCGCAGTTGTGCGTCGAAAAGTATAAATATGGGCCCTAGTATTTCACCCACAATTGGCATACAGGGATCCCTATGGGCTGCAGCATTTCTTTTGCCACCCACTGGGAGCCCATGCAAAGGCTTCTACAGGACTGCCATTGCAGACTGTGTGAAATGGTACATGCTCCCTTTCACAGCCATTTACACTGCACTAGGTCACTTAGAGGTCACCTATATGTCAGGATTTCCAACCCTGAAGGCTAGGTGCAGAGAACCTATGTGTGAGGGCACCCCTGCACTAGCAGAGTTGCCCCCATGTCATCCAGGACCATTTTTCCGGACTTCATGAATGCGGGGATGCCATTTTATGCGTACACTATACATAGGTCACTATCTATGTACAGCTTCACAATTGTGACTACGAATATGGCCATGATTGGAATCAAACATGTTGGAATCATACCCCAAGGCTTTTTCAAGCATTGGTTGTATGATTACATGCACTCTGGGGGCTCCTTAGAGGACCGCCAGTACTGCTGTTACAGCTTTCTGAGGTTTTCAGGCGGCCCGAGTTGCTGCCACCTCACAGACAGGTTTGTGCCCTCCTGTTGCTCAAGCAGCTCGATGCCAGAAAGGCAGAACAAAGCATTTCCTTTGGGAGAGGGGTGTTACACCCTCTCCATTTGGAAATAGGTGTTACAGGCATGAAAGGGGTAGCCTCACAGAGCCTCTGGAAATGCTTTGAAGGGCACAGATGGTGATCTCCTGGCATAATCCAGTCTACGCCAGTTCAGGGACCCCACAGTCCCTGCTCTGGTGCGAAACTGGACAAAGGAAAGGGGAGTGACTACTCCCCTGTCCATCACCACCCCAGGGGTGGTGTTCGGAGCTCCTCCATAGTGTCCCTGGGTTTTGCCATCTTGGATCCCAAGTTGGCAGGGCACCCTGGGAGCATCTGAGTGGCCAGTGCCAGCAGGTGAGATCATAGCCCTCCTCTGATAGGTGATTTCCTGTATAGCTGACCAATGCCCCTTTCAGGGCATATTTAGGGTCTCTACCTTGGGTGGTTCTTCAGATTCTGATTGCAAGGCTCCAGCAGGAATCCTCTGCCTCCTTTACTTCACTTTCTTACTGACGGAAATGCGTCAGGACCCTCCAGGAACTCTACAAACTGCAACAAAAATGACTTCTGCAACATTGTATCTTCAGCTCCTGCCAGCAACTGCAACTGTTTCCAGGTTGTGCATCCTCCGATGACTGCCTGTCTTCAGCCTGCACCAGAAGAATGAAGGAATGTCCCTTGAAGTGAATGAGTCACTTCCCTGCTTCAGCAGGCACCCCTCTGCAACACCCAGCAACACGGGTGGTAGACTGAAGTGGTTCAGACTGTCCCGATGTCCAACTGTCCAACTTTGGTGGATGCAAGAGCTTGCCTCCCCAAACAAGACAGTATCCCCTTGCACCGCGTGTTTTGCAGTTGTCAAGGCTTGTTGGCATCCTTCCACAAAGGTCTACATGCACCGTGCATCTCCATCCCCTAGCACTCTATGCTGCGATGCACATCTACCTGCGTGGTTTTCCGGCGGCATGGGATCCCTTTGTGTTGTGCTGCATGGGCCTCCATTTGCACCTTCTTTGTCCCCTTGCTGAGGGACTCCTGTGCATGCTGCCTGGTCTCATGGGGGTTCTCTGAGTTGCTGAGAGCCATCTCTGTCTTCCCCATTCTGGGTAGAGGCCACCAGGTCCCTCCTGGTTCTGGGCAGCGCAATTTCCCGCTAACCTCAAGTTTTGCATGTGCCAAGGCTTGTTGGCAGAATTCAGTGACGCATGCCAGACTTCAATCATCTATCTGGTGTGGGACATCATCTGCACCAACTAGGAACCTGCATCCATTTTATTGGGTGCAGTACTTCCTGTTGTTCTTCACTGGTGGTTCTTCTTTTGCACATTCATCTGGGTTAGCAGGAGCTCCTGTTCTCCCTGGACTCTTCTGTGCTTCTTAGACTTGGTTCCCTTCTTCCACAGGTCTTCAGGTCCAGGAATCCATAGTTGGTGTCTTGCAGTCTCTTCTGGTTCTTGCATTATCTTCTTTCTTGTGTTCTTGTGTATCCTATGAAAGTTACTGTGATTTACTCATGCTTGCCTTTATTTTTGTATGATATAATATCAACCTCAGAGGGTAACTCAAATAACCCCCAGGCCTGGGTAGAAACTATGTTACAAAGACTACATTGCCCCCTTAGGGGAAGATAACGCCTATCAAAAACATTCCTCCACAGTAACAATCAGCATAGATATATGAACAATCAAAAAACTTACTTTATTGTTTATATATAATAAATACCACTTTAAATAAAAATCATATTGAAGGAAGCCCCTTTCAAAAACACCCCAATATCGAAGGACAAAAGAAAGTGCAAAGATCAAGTGCTCGTGATCAGAAAAAGGAAACAAGAGAAAATAAATCTCATAACCATCAATGTATCATACAATAAACAACAGCCTGTTGGTTAATCTTCTTCTGCATTGAACCAATCTTGAATTTAAAAAAAGGCATCAAATCCCATGTATTAGTCCTTCATCAGCACTATAAACAGTAACCAAATTCAGGCTGAAGCATCATCCTCGACGTTTCGACCCCCTTGGGCTCTTGGGCCAATTCAAAGCTCCTTAACGGGTCTTCTTCAGGACTAACTGATAGGGACCCCTAAAATAATCAAAAACAAATCAGTCAATCCAACTCAAAATCACACAACTATGCTGCAAGCACTCACCACCCATACTTACCCATTTTTTCAGATCAAATCATGTCACCACAATCTTCTTCAAAGTTACTCAGAATCAAACAAATCTACAAATCCAATCAGAGATCAATTCAATTAATCACCTTGCCAGTCCCTTGTACAAAATAATCTACAATAATATTATCAAAATCGAATCCCGCATTTATAAACATATCTTTTCACTCATTGAATAATAGTCACACGAAGTACATCCCTTGTATGACTCCTTCCTTATTCCTTTTTTCCTAAAAAAAGGACAAAATCACCTCATTGTCTAAATCCACCAACTTAATTCACCCACATCTCCTTTTATAAATATCTAAAAACCAACTAACTAAATTCACTACATATTTCTAGCAATTCCATACATTGTAAACTTTAAACATATTACCCTACAATCCGATTGCCTCTGGGAGATTACTCTCCTTATCGTATACTATCCCATTGACATTTAGCAAATTAGAAACACACAGCATGTCAAGAAACATGCCTGTCCAATCCATGTCAGTGCGTCTTACTCATAGGCTTTCATAAATTCTCTTGGCAAGTTTTTCAAAAGCCACACACTCTGCCCTCATTCCTTCCGCCTGTCTCCAAGGCTCATAACCAAAGCCTAAAGCCAAAAGGGATCGCTCCACCTTTGAGCGCGTTAAGATGATCCCATTAATGTGCTAAATTAATCCGAAACCATAACATATACTCGAAATCTAGGACCGCGTACCGGTCATTCAATCCAATATAGCCGGCATCCACAGTACAGAACCCTCACATCAAGTTACCTTTAGACCGCCAGTGTCCTCTTTCTATGTCTTATGCCGGAACTGCTTTCACCACGTTTAAGACACAGCGAGTAAAAAAGCGCGCTTTATAAACCACATTCATGCATCCAATTTCTGGCATCTGCAGGCATTTCAAGAATGTTGTTTCCGACGTCTTCATCAATCACACCTGACTCGAGCGCCCGTGCAGGAACGGAGACAAACAGGGGGAATCGCTCCCCCTACAGGCCTCTTTAGTGAATATAACATTTACGTTATACTAGTTCAAATAGGTTATAGTCACTACAGACACATGCCGGTAATTCAAACAATTCCAGCATGTATCAACAGTTCAGAATCCTTCAGTCAGTTCCATCGTACTATTCTATCACTTTAATACTGGTACAGGTACTTGATCTCTCACTATTAAAAAAATCTCAGTCTCCAGAAAAAGCCACAAGGGTTAGTCTAAATTCTATGTATGGTTGATATTTTGAAATCATTTTTTACAGTATGGCGTTTGAAAAAGAAACATTATCATACAGTGAGGATTATATTAATAGGCTGATTCAGGGCCAAACAGGTATAAAGTTTTTAGGGAATGCTCCATCATCTAGTGATCTATCACTGAGTGAAAGGATTAATAAGCTTGAGAGACTTAAGAAGAAATTGGTACGAACTTGTTTACATGGTCATTAATTAACCAAACATGTACAATCCAATACCATTCCATTAGAATTGCAAGTTAGGAATGAACCAGCACTTTTTGTGGACAACCCAAAATTCAAAGAGGGTTTTAGTTTCGCAGCCAATAATTGTTCCCGCCACTGGATTGTGTTGGGAGTGTAAATAGCACTAGAAGAGGTACAAAAATTGGTGAAGGAGATAACTGATTTGAAAAAGGTGATTGTAGATAATAAGGCTTTGGTCAATGCAAATGAGGCATTTGATCGTCTAGATAGGACAATGAAGGATTTTAAAACTAATGCTCAAGCTTATAAGTTAGAGAAATTGGCCAGAGATATTGGTTTCTATGATAAAAAACTGGCTTATCCACATCTAAAGGAGGAATATTATAAACAAGACTTAAGAGGTAGATACTCCACGAGAGGACGGGAGGGACCCAGGCGGTACATTACATTTTCTGAATCATCAGGGACGAGTGGGTAAGAAAGCGATAATGAGCAACCCAGTACAAGTACAACACCCAGAGACCAGGAGTTTCACAGGTTAGATCTACCCTCTGTACCTTTTTAGGCCCTACACATTGGACCGACCCCAGAGGGGGAGGGCTATCATGGAACAGAGGTTTTCCCAGAGAACGGGGTTTGAACCGGGGACGTTACAGAGGCAGGAGACAAGTGCGTTTCCTGCAGGAAGAACATGGGGAAATACAAACACAGAGACATTCACAGGTGGTGAATGCACCGAGTCCGGTGGTCAACCTATCGACTTATCAATTATCAGCAACAGAGGAACAGGCACTATTGAAGGGTCTATCTTTTGTCCTCACTAATTTACCTAACTCCTTCAATCTAAAAATTGAACTATATCAATTCGGAAGGTGAGATTGAGGTACTATTTTAATAAAACTGTATCCCACCCTTCCTAGTCTGTGACTGGCTTGAGAACACCTTCCAGTTTCACAACTCCTGCTCATGTAATGTCACATAAGGTTTTGGCTTTTTAACAGGTGGTCATGAGAGACATAATGAATTTGATCTCAAAGGGGAGGCACGTGAAGTACAATACTACAAAAGCAGAGAAGGATGCCCTATTTCCCTTAAGATCTAATAAGGATATAGTAATTAAAACGCAGACAAGGGTGGAGCCATAGTAGTACAAAATACAAAGGGCTACAAAAATGAGATTCACATGCATCTAGCAGAGTTAGAAGGTTATTTGAAACTTGATTGAGATCCCACAAATGACTTGGTGGATCTGATTAAAAGAATCACAAGTGATGGTCTTCTGATGGGTTTCTTGACAGATCTGGAGTATGACTTTCTAAATAAGAAGAATCCCCGTATTCCTACAATCTACACACTTCCTAAAATACATAAAAATCCTTTGAAACCTCCAGGCCGCCCGATTATATCAGGTTGTGGGTCGATTTTAGAACCGATTTGTAAGTATGTGGATTTCTTTTTGAGCCCTCTGGTGCAGGTGACAGAGGCATACATAAGGGAAACAATGGAAGCCCTTAAATTGACTGATAATTTGAATTTTGATTGTGCGAAGCAACTTCTGGTGACATTGAATATTGTCTCACTATACACGAATATCCCTCAAGGACAGGATTTACAGGTGATTAGAGAAGCACTTGATAGGAGAATACAACCCATGCAAGTACCCACTAGTTTTATCATTGATCTGTTAGGAATAGCAATGATGAAAAACTTTTTTTACTTTCAAGGTAACTTTTATATTCAAACAAAAGGAGTTGCTATGGGTGCAACCTTTGCACCGGATGTAGCAATTTTATATATGGCTATGTTTGAACAACGATATATCTTTGATAAAGCATTACTATATTTTGCCTATATTACTTTGTGGAAATTATATATTGATGATGTGATCATGATTTGGACATGCTCACAGAAAGAGTTGGTGGAATTCCATAAATGGTTCAATGAGAGATCGGGGGATATTCAATTTACTATACAATACAGTTCCTCTGAGATACATTTTTTGGATCTAACAATTAGACTACATGACCATCGTCTATACACGACTCTCTGTAGAAACTAAAGTGAGAAAACGTCATTGCTACAATACTCTAGCCACCATCCTTGTAATCTGAGGGACAATTTACCCTATGGACAATTCCTTCGTCTTCGGAAGAACTGTTCTCGTAAACAAGATTATTTAACAGAATCAGAAGATTTGATGAATCGGTTAGTAATACATGGGTACCCGAAGAGTATAGTGAGAAAAGCGTGTAAAAGAGCTTGGTTTTGTCATCGTGAGAATCTCCTTGAACCTAGAGGACAGACAGACAGTGACAATAACAGATTGATTTGTGTTACAACGTACTGTACTAGAAGTTCGGAAATAAGAAAAGTTAATAACCAACATTGGAGTATGATTTCAGATGATCTTGAAATATATGATCCCCGATGCATGCTTTCAAGAGGGGTAAGAACATCAAGGATTGGGTGGTGAGCTCTAGGTTAGTGGAACCCAATAAACCCTCACTGTTATCAATGTACAACTTACCAAAAATTGTGGGCCATTTTAAAAGTGGTTTATGTAAAGCATGCACACAATGTTTGGAAATAAAAACATTTCAGTAGAAGAATGTGACTGCGACCTTTAAAGAA
The DNA here is from genome assembly GCF_031143425.1 of Pleurodeles waltl. Taxonomy (NCBI): domain Eukaryota; kingdom Metazoa; phylum Chordata; class Amphibia; order Caudata; family Salamandridae; genus Pleurodeles; species Pleurodeles waltl. The sequence goes on from NC_090437.1 coordinate 1,067,114,741, forward strand.
CATACAAATTGTAATAGTGTGAATGTAATTTATGTCATCAAATGTCCATGTGATATGATATATGTTGGGCAGACCAGACAAAAAGTTAAGGTACGGATTTTACAGCATTGTAGTCGTGTCAGATGCAAAATACAAGGTGCACCTTTGGTGGATTATTTTACTGCATTGAACCACTCAGTGGACTTGGAGATGGGTGGTGATTGATAAGATTGTTTCTAACCCAAGAGGGGGGAACATGAATTTGAGAGAATGTAAATGGATCCATCTTTTAGGCTCAGTCAGTGAGGGTCTGAATGAATATGAGAAAATAGCCTGCCAGACAGCTAGCTTGGCTAATGGCTGACTCAGAACAGCTATGTATGAATATGACATTACATAAAGAAATCTGGAATGAGAGCTTCAGAGTGTATGTGATAGTTCAAGTTGTTCTTGCGGGTCTATGGATGTACTGTGAAGTGTAGTTTATTCTGGCTTTTTCTGGAGATGGGGAATTTTTTAATGGTGAGAGATCAAGTACCTGTACCAGTATTAAAGTCATAGATCAGTATGATGGAAATGACTGAAGGATTCTAAACTGTTGATACATGCTGGAATTGTTTGAATTACCGGTATGTGTCTGTACTGACTATCACCTATTTGAACTAGTATAACGTAAATGTTATATTCACTAGAGAGGCCTGTAGGGGGAGCGATTTTCCCTGTTTGTCTCCGTTCCTGAACGGGCGCTCAAGACAGGTGTGATTGATGAAGACTTCAAATACAATATTCTTGAAATGCCGGCAGACGCCGGAAATTTGACGCATGAATGTGGTTTATGAAAGCACGCTTTTTTACTCGCTGTGTCTTGAACGTGGTGAAAGCGGTTCCGGCGTAAGACATATAAAGAGGACACTGGCGGTCTAAAGGTAACTTGATATGAGGATTCTGTATTGAGGATGCCGGCTATATTGGATTGAATGACCGGTATGCGGTTCTTGATTTCAAGTGTATGTTACGGTTTTGGATTAATTTAGCGTATTAATGGGACCACCTAACTTGCTCGAAGGTGGAGTGATCCCTTGTGGCTTTAGGCTTTGGCTATGAGCTTTGGAGACAGGCGAAAGGAATGAGGGCAGAGTGTGTGGCTTTTGAAAAAACTTGTCAAAATAATTTATGAAAGCCTATGAGTAAGACGCACTGACATGGATTGGACAGGCACGTTTTTTGACATGCCGTGTGTTTCTTGTTTGCTAAATGTCAATGGGATAGTATACGATAAGGAGAGTAATTACCCACAGGCAATCAGATTGTAGGGTGATATGTTTAAAGTTTACAATGTATGGAATGGATAGGAATATGTAGTGAAGTTAATTAGTTGTTTTTTAGATATTGATAACAGGAGATGTGGGTGAATTAAGTTGGTAGATTTAGACAATGAGGTGATTTTGTCCTTTTTTTTAAGGAAAAAAGGAATCAGGTAGGAGTCATACAAGGGATGTACTTCATGTGACTATTATTCAAGGAGTGAAAAGGTATGTTTATAAATATGGGATTAGGTTTCGATAATATTATTGTAGATTATTTTGTACAAGGGACTGGTAAGGTGATTAATTGAATTGATCTCTGATTGGATTTGTAGAGTTGTTTGATTCGGAGTAACTTTGAAGAAGATTGTGGTGACATGATTTGATCTGAAACAATGGGTAAGTATGGGTGGTGAGTGCTTGCAGCATAGTTGTGTGATTTTGTGTTGGATTGATTGATTTCTTTTGGATTATTTTAGGGGTCCCTATTGGTTAGTCCTAAAGAAGACCTGTTAAGGAGCTTTGAATTGGCCCAAGAGCGTAAGGGGGTCGAAACGTCGAGGATGATGCTTCAGCCTGAATTTGGTTACTGTTTATAGTGCTGATGAAGGACTACTACAGGGGATTTAATGCCTTTTTTTAAATTCAAGATTGGTTCAATGCAGAAGAAGATTAAACAACAGGCTGTTTTTATTGTATGATACATTGATGGTTATGAGATTTATTTTCTCTTGTTTCCTTTTTCTGATCACGAGCACTTGATCTATGCACTTTCTTTTGTCCTTCGATATTGGGGTGTTTTTGATAGGGGCTTCCTTCGATATGATTTTTATTTAAATTGGTTTTTATTGTATATAAACAATAAAGTAAGTTTTTTGATTGTTCATGTATCTATGCTGCTTGTTACTGTGGAGGAATGTTTTTGATAGCTGTTCTCTTCCCCTAAGGGGGCAATGTAGTCTTTGTAACGTACCTTTATTTTTGTAACACAGTATTATCTTTCATGTATGTGAGTACTGTGTTACTACAGTGGTATTGCATGAGCTCTGCATGTCTACCTAGGCCTTGGCTGCTCATCCACACTACCCCTAGAGACCTGGCTTCTAGACACTGCCTACATTTCACTAAAAAGAGATAACTGGACCTGATATAAGTTGCAAGTACCTTAGGCACCCACTACACACCAGGCCAGCTTCCTACACCATTACACAGAGTTTAACTCACCATTTGGCCCTCATCCTCCTCGACCTATCAGCCGCTTTTGACACAGTCTGCCACCGCACCCTACTGACCCGCCTCCAGGAAGCCGGCATCCAAGACAAAGCCCTCCACTGGATCTCATCCTTTCTCTCCGACAGAACTCAGAGAGTCCGACTCTCCCCCTTTCGCTCCAAAGCCACCAACCTCATCTGCGGCGTCCCCCAAGGATCCTCCCTCAGCCCTACTTTGTTCAACGTCTACATGGCCCCCCTCGCAAAACTGGCCCGCCAGCATCACCTCAGCATCATCTCCTACGCCGACGACACCCAGCTCGTCCTCTCCCTGACCAAAGACCCACTCACCGCCAAAACAAACCTCCACGAAGGACTAAAATCCATCGCCGAATGGATGAACAACAGCCGCCTGAAACTCAACTCCGACAAGACGGAAATCCTCATCCTCGGGCGCTCTCCTTCGGCCTGGAACGACTCATGGTGGCCCGCCGACCTCGGACCCCCACCCACCCCTGCCAGCCACGCAAGAAACCTCGGCTTCATCCTGGACTCTGCACTCACCATGTCCAAACAGGTCAGCACTGTCTCCTCCTCCTGTTTCAACACCCTCGGCATGCTCCGCAGAATCTTCAAGTGGATTCCAACAGAGACCAGAAAGATGGTGACCCAAGCCCTCGTCAGCAGCAGACTTGACTACGGCAACGCACTCTACACAGGCATCCCAACCAAAGACATCAAACGACTCCAGCGTATCCAAAATGCCTCCGCCCGACTGATACTCGACATACCCCACCGATGTCACATCTCCCCTCACCTGAGGGAACTCCACTGGCTCCCGGTGGAGAAGAGGATCACCTTTAAACTCCTCACCCACGCTCACAAGGCACTTCACAACGCCGGACCCTCCTACCTCAACTCCAGACTCAATTTCTATGCTCCCACACGTCAACTTCGATCCGCCAACCTCGCCCTCGCTGTCGTCCCCCGAATCCAGCGCAAGACCTGCGGCGGCAGATCCTTCTCCTTCCTCGCCGCCAAGTCCTGGAACTCTCTCCCCACATCTCTACGCCAGACCCAGGACCTCCTCGCCTTCAGGAGACTCCTCAAAACCTGGCTCTTCGACCGCTAACTGCAGCACACCTCCACCCCCCCCTCCCCCCAGCGCCTCGAAACCCTGACGGGTACATAGCGCGCTTTATAAATATCGTGATTGATTGATTGATTGATTTGGTGCCTTTTAGTTCTGCAGGATGCCATTTGATTTGGCAGCAACGGCCTGTGCTTTTCAACGCATTATTCAGCAATTGTTGGAAAAAGTTCAAGGCATGATCATGGGTTTGTCTGACAAACGCAGGAAGAGGTGGGATGTTCTCCTCCCATGCCGGATGTCTGCTTACAGAGAGGTACCACAGAAAGGTTGGATTCAGCCCCTTTGAGTTACTGTTTGGGCACGCTGTAAGAGGCCCATTAAGCTTGGTGAGAGAGTCTTGGGAGAAGCCACTCAAAGAACCCAAGGAGAATGTGCTGGACTATGTACTTGGCCTGTGGTCACACATGGCTGAGTACATGAAGAAAACAAGCAGCAACCTGGAGGCAAGCCAAGAGCTCATGAAGCTCTGGCATGACCAGAAAGCTACCATCCCTGAGCATCAACCAAATCAGCTGGTGTGGGTTTTGGAGCCTTTGGCTCCTAGTGCACTTCAGGCCAAATGGTCTGGGCCCCATCCAATTTTGGAGAAAAAGTTTGAGGTCACATACCTGGTGGACCTTGGAACCCCCAGGAATCCTCATAGGATCCTGCATGTCAACAGATTGAAACCCCACTAGGACAGGGCAGACATGACCATGCTGATGATTACAGATGAAGGGAAGGAGGAGGAAAGTGAACCTCTGCCAGACCTCCTTTCCACAAATGCACAAGATGGGTCAGTGGAGGGAGTGGTACTCTCTCGCAAGTTGACAGCCCAGCAACAGAAAGACTGCAAACACGTTTTGGAGCAGTTTCCTGGTCTCTTTTCTTTGACCCCTGGACTCACCAATTGCTGTGTCCATGATATTGACGCTGGTGACAGCTTAACTGCCAAGAACAAGCTGTACAGGTTGTCTGACCAGGTCAAGGCCACCCTCAAAGCTGAAGTGTCTAAGATGTTGGATCTCAAGGTAGTTGAGCCCTCTGATAGTTACCTGGCCAGTCCAGTGGTGCTGGTACCCAAACTCAATCCCCAAGGTTGGAAAACGGAATTAAGAATCTGTGTCGACTACAGAGGTCTATATGCAATCACTCAATCACTAAGACTGATGCTTACCCTATACCTAGAGCTGATGAGCTCATTGATAGGTTGGGGGCTGCCATATTCCTGAGTACATTTGATCTGACCTCAGGATATTGGCAGATTGCCTTAATTACAGGAGCTAAGGAGAGGTTAGCATTTTCCACACTAGAGGGCCACTTTCAGTTCAAAGTGATGCCCTTTCGCCTGAGAAATGCTCCTGCCACCTTCCAATTGATGGTGAATTGAGTCCTGTCTGGAACGGAATCTTTGAGTGCAGCTTATATGGATGATAGAGCTGTATTCACTTCCACCAGAGAGGACCACCAGGTCCTGTTTGAAGCAGGCCTGCCTATCAAGGCAAGCACGTGCCAGATAGGGCAAAATTCAGTTGTGTACCTGGGCCACCTTGTTGGTGGAGACCATGTACAGCCTCTCCTGCCCAAGATCCAGACTATCCTGTATTGGGAGGCTCCTAAAACCCACAATTAGGTCCGGGCCTTTCTTGGCCTGACTGGGTATTATAGGAGGTTTGTTCAAAACAGTGGGACCATAGTGGCTCCTCTGACAGAACTAACTTAAAAAAAAAAACAGCCCAAAAAGTCATTTGAACCCCAGGGTGTCAAACAGCCTTTGACACTCTGAAACAGGCTATGTGTTCAGCACCAGTGTTACTGGGCCCTGACTATAGCAAAGAGTTTATAGTGTAAACAGATGCTTCAGAAGAAGGGATTGGGCCAGTGTTAGCACAAGTTAATGAAGAGGGCCAAGATCAGCCAGTTGCCTTCATCAGTAGGCGTCTGCTCCCAAGAAAGAAAAGATGGAGTGCCATTGAGAGGGAGGCCTTTGCTGTGGTCTGGTCCCTGAAGAAGTTAAGGCCATATCTGTTTGGCATCCACTTCCATGTTCAAACTGACCACAGACCTCTCAGATGGTTGATGCAAATGAGGGGGGAGAACCCGAAACTGTTGGTCCAGTACAGGGGTTGGACTTCACAGTGGAACTTAGAACTGGGAGTGCCCATGCCAACGCAGATGGCCTTTCCAGATTCTTTCACTTAGCTGATGAGAACAACCAGGGTGTAGGTTAGTACCCATCACCTTTCATCTGGGGGGCAGTGTAGGAAAGTCCTTCTTTTTGCCCTGATCACCCCCAAACATTTGGCAGATACTGGTGGTTACTGACTCTTGGCTCTGCTCTGGGTACTGCTTACCAGTTCCAGGGCCAGGGCTCTGTGTAATGTGGACAGGCAAATTAGGCTAATTATAATTGGCTATGTCAACCTACCTATAAGTCTGTAGTATATGGTAGGGCATGTAGGTTTAAGGACCTCAGCATAGGTAGTGCACTCATAGGTGCACTGCTGAGGTGTCCAGCGTCATTTTAAAGGCAGGCCTGCCTTACTGCCTGCTTTTAAACTAAAGTTATATGCAAATTTGACTTTGGAATTAAAAATTCTTCCAAAGTCTTAAACTACCTTATTTTTACATATAAGTCACCCCTAAGGTGTGCCCTCTGTGCCCCTAGGGTTGGGTGCAATGTAGCTAGAAGCACGGACCTTATAAATATATACGTTTTATATTTATATATTTATATTGTTTTATAAGCCCTGGCCAGGTAAAATAGCCAAATTAATTTTTCCTTCATGGTAGTGAATGTCCTCCATAGGCTAAAATGGGAAGACTTTATTTTTATTAACAAAGTCCCTCTAAGTGTCAGATACATCAAGTTTGGTATCAAATGAATTGTTATAATAGATCCCACAGCTTACAATTGTTGTATTTAATATAAGTAGTTCAGGTAAAGAGTGTTAAACTCTACCTGAAAAGTTGCCAACTTCCTTTCTGTAGTGCCCTTATCTGATCCGCCAGCCTCTGGCAGCCTGGCCAAGCTGCCTTGATGAGGTGTGAAGTGGCCTACGCTGTACAAAAAGAATGTGCATGGGGGAGGAGAACTACCTCAGCAGATGGGGAAGCAGGTGGGGGAGGTCTACCAAACTGGTCTTCAAAGGCAAGGACGGTCATTTGGAACAACCCATCACTTCCCTCACATCCTGCAACCCCAGAATATTAGGTGCCCTCTTGATTAGATTGAGGGAGGGCAGGAGAGGGGTGTGTTTATGATTTTAAGCCACACCATTAGGTGGGCTCAGCCAGATGTAACTTCCAAAAATCTGTTTAATCCATGATGGAGTTTTGAAGAATGTTGTTTCCTGGGATAACTTTTTTGCCACACTTCCCAGGAAGTGGTCATCACAGGGGTAAGGACCCTGCATCTGATTGGAGAACCAGGATTCCCCTGTTTTTCACAGAGGAGCAAGGATAAATATGGCAGAGCAGCAACCACACCTCAGATCCCTGCAAGGAATAACAACAAAAGAAGATGGACTCCCCTGCAGGACCCCTGACCTGTAGCTGGACACTGCACTCTGAAGGATTGCACCAGCTGCACACTTGGGCTTCACCACAACAAGGACTTTGCCTGGCTTCAACTGGTTCAAGGAGGGACTCCCTGTTTGCTACAGGTGAAAGATTGCTAACCAGAGTCCTCTGCATCAAACCCTGAAAAAACTGACCAGCTGACCACGGCCAATTTGGAGTTTGTTCAGGTGCATTCTGGGAGTTGTAGTCCACACCCTCAAGGAGCAACTCAGAGCTTTTGGAACCTTGGGGAAAGCTGTGGACTACTAAAAGACATAAAAAGACCTTCTGGAAGAAGATTCAGAAGTTTGGAAAACCTTTTGGAAAAAGCTCCATAGAGGGACCAACCCGCCGTGGCATCTCTAGCCGGCTTGCCTCAACCGCGACCTGGTCTGACTTGCATGTTCAACCCATCTCCGAAAAAGTGACTAATTCCAAACATACATAGTTGACCGGGACCTCCGGAACAGTGTGTGCGAAAAGTGCTCCAGGGATTTCGGATCAAGATTCAGGTGTGTCCCGGTCAAAGGATTTTCATCTTGAAAAATTGTCTAAGACCGACTGTAGAAATATTCACATAGGGGTCCCGCAATGCGTATCCAGGAAGGGCTCCAGGGAGGATGGATTGGACTGGCGACTTCGTCCCGCTGAAGAAAATCTTCAAGAAAATGACTAAGTGCAAATCTAAACTTTTGACCGAGGCTTCCCGCTTGCTGTAGCCGTCCAAGGCTCCATCGCAGTCGGCCCTAAACTTTGACTTTGCCCCGGTCGAGGTGCAACCATAGAACCAGATTGGCGCTATTCGTTTCTAAGCGCTGAAAAACACTAAAGCCCTCATTACAACTCTGGTGGTCGGTGGTCAAGCGGCGGTAAAACCGCCAAGAGGCCGGCGGTAAAAAAATGGAATTATGACCATGGCGGAAACCGCCAACATAAACAGCCACTTTCACACTCCGACCACCACTGCGGTACAAAACAAACAGCATGGCGGTCACCGACAACAGACAGGCGGAAGACAATGTACCGCCCACACTATTATGACAGGCCAATCCGCCACCTTTTCCGGGGCGGATTCAATGCAAACAAAAACACGGCGGAAACAGGACTTGGAAGGGAAAACACTCACCTCTACACACCCCACGACGAACCAGGACGCCATGGAGCCTGAACTCCAAATACTCCCTGCAATTGTCTTCCTGCTCCTCTACCAGGAGCACGACAGACGGCGGCAACGACCACGGTGAGTACAGCACCTACGACACAGGGGAGGGGGGAGGGAAAAGAGAGTGACACACACACGCAACACCCCCACCCCCACCCTCACCTACAAAAACACACACACCAATTCATGCTGAAACATTACATTTATACCCCTTAACCACCCTGGAAGAACGCAAGGACAAAAGGAAATGATTGTAACCATTGTAATCAACAAACATCCATTAGTCAAAAATGTATATATACTATAAACAAATATGTACACCAAGAATTCAAGTCCATGTACTGCACCTATATAGTCTGTGGAACACTGGGCCCAAAATGCATGGGCGAGGCCCACACAAGATACCCGATCGAAATGGAGAGAACACTGCAGGGGCATCAAATCGAAATAAAATAGGAACCTTAGGGGGAAGGGAAGGGGGACACCTCAGCCGGATGAGTGCACGACGCAAGCTCCACGAGGGGGCTCCATGCCCATTGATTTATCCTGGGGAGTGCAAAGCCACAGTCTCTCAAGTCTCTCCAGTGGGTGGGTTGCCCACTGCTTTATCCTGGGGTGTGCAAAGACACAGTCTCTCAAGTCTCTCAAGTTGGTGGGTTGCCCACTGCTGCATCATGGGGAGTGCAAATCCACAGTCTCTCAAGTCTCTCCAGTGGGTGGATTGCCCACCACTTTATCCTGGGGAGTTCAAAACCACAGTCTCTCAAGTCTCTCCAGTGGGTGGGTTGCCCACTGCTTTATCCTGGGGAGTGCAAAGCCACAGTCTCTCAAGTCTTTCCAGTGGGTGGGTTGCCCACTTCCTTATCCTGGGGAGTGCAAAGCCACAGTCCTCAAGTCTCTGCAGTGGGTGGGTTGCCCACTGCTGCATCCTGGGGAGTGCAAAGCCACAGTCTCTCAAGTCTCTCCAGTGGGTGGGTTGCCCACTGCTTTATCCTGGGGAGTGCAAAGCCACAGTCTCTCAAGTCTATCCAGTGGGTGGTTTGCCCACTGCTTTATCCTGGGAAGTGCAAAGCCACAGTCTCTCAAGTGGATAACAGTCTCCACTGGTTCTGGAGGGGGCATTCGGCCCAGAGTGCTAGATCCTGCCAAGGATTGAGGTAGTGGATGTCTTTCTCCACTGGTTCTGGAGGGGGCCTTCTGCCCAGAGTGCTTCATCCTGCCAAGGACTGAGGTAGTGGATGTGATGCTCCACTGGTTCTGGAGGGGGCCTTCTTCCCAGAGTGCTTCATCCTGCCAAGGACTGAGGTAGTGGATACCTTTCTCCACTGGCTCAGGAGGGGGCTTTCTGCCCAGAGTGCTTCATCCTGCCAAGGACTGAGGTAGTGGATGTGATACTCCACTGACAGTGGGGCAACATGGAAGCTGCCCAGGCCCCTGGAACTGACCACCAGCCACGTACGGATGACCACTGGGAATGGCAGCCATGTCTGCGGTGGTTCCACTGGCTCAGGTTGTCGCAGGCCGCTGGAGGGGCTGGCGGCGGTGTCATTAGCGGTGGTGCTTGCGGCGGTCATTGTGGCGGTCAATGTGGCGGCGGTGCTGCTGGCAGCCTCACTGACTGCGGTGCTGGTGGCTGGCTCACTGACTGCGGTGCTGGTGGCTGGCTCACTGACTGCCTTGCTGGTGGCTGGCTCACTGACCGCGGTGCTGGCGGCGGTGTCAGTAATGGCAGTGCTGGTGGCGGCCTCACTGACTGCGGTGCTGCTGCTTTCTGCTTCAGGCTCTTCCTCACCTTGGATGCTGGTGCAGCTGTCTTGCCACTCCCCACACTTGTCTTGGCTGAACCCTTGGTGGCAGGTGCTTTGGCCTTCTCCCTCTGGGATGTGGGCAACTTTTTCTGTTTTGGAGGTGGGGCAATATCCTTGGCCTCGCTCCTTGGGACACTGGTAGTCCTGTTGCTTGGCGCACTCCAGAAACCGGGTATTGCTGGTACCACTGTGCCCAGTGATGTGGTGCCTGAGATGCTGGGTTGGGACCTGGAAAGGCGGGCCCTAGGGGACGGATGGGGGGGGTGTAGGGAAGAGGTCAAAATTTAAGAGGAAACGTTTTTTGATACACTGGGAGGGGTAGAAGGAGGGGGTTTGGGAGTGGAGGAAGAGGTTGTGGTTGTAGGAGGTGTTTGTTTGCTGACTTTGGGTGAAGGTGCATGGGCTGGAGGCTGTCGTGAGGTGGATGGTTGTTGGGTGGGTGTGTGACTGCATTTGTGTAGTTTGGGAGGAGGGCTCACAGACACACTGGGAGAGGACACTGGGGATGTGTGAATGGTGGTGGGGGTGGTGAGTGCACGTGAGCGGTGTGTGGTGAAGGCGTGCTGGTGATGGAGGTAGTGGCTGAAAATGTAGTGCATGCAGGTGTGAGTGGAGACGTGACAGGGAGGGAGGAGGGAGACGTGGAGGAAGGGGACACAGAGGAGGAAGTGGATGTTGGTATGTGCGCATGGGTATGATGCTTGTGTGAGTGCTTGTGGGTTGTGTGGTGCTTATGTTTGCCAGAGCCACCCTTGTGTGTTGAGGTGTGTGCATGCTGTTCTGATGGTGTGCTTGGGATAGACTAAGGTACTGGGGATTGGGTCTGGGTGGAGGAAGTTGGAGGGGGGAGGCTGGACACAGGGACAATGGCTGCCATCAGTGCAGATGCCAGAGCCTGAAATGCTCGCTGTTGGTCTGCCTGGACAGAATGAAGGCCCTCCAGGTATGCATTTGTCTGTTGCAACTGCCTCTCTACACCCTGGATGGCATTCAGAATGGTAGACTGGCCAACTGTGAGGGATCTCAGGAGGTCAATAGCCTCCTCACTGAGGGCAGCAGGGCTGACTGGGGCAGGGCCTGAGGTGCCGGGGCGAAGGAGATGCTCACCCTCCTGGGTGAGTGGCCACGGGACACACCCTGAGGGGCTGCTGGGAGGGCGGTGCTGGTAGGGGGGGTGGCGGCTGTACCTTTAGATGCGGTGGGCACAGAGGGTCCCGCCACCGCAAGGGAGCTCCCATCAGAGGAAGAGTTGGTGTTGCTGGTCTCAGCTCCTGTCCCTTCCATGGAGCTCCCCTCGCCCTCTGTCCCACTGGTGAATTCAGACTCCGTTGTCAGGCCCTCCAGGGTCATTTGGGATGCAGCTCCCTCCTGCTCTGGTGGCACAACTCCGCCTGATGATGCTAATGCACACAAGAATAGGGAGACCACAAATACATGCCGCTACCGTTGGCGGACACTAAAGACACAGCAGCCCTCTGCACTACGCCATGCACTTGGAGTTCCCTAATTAATCACAGGGACATGGGGTACATGGCATATGCCCGATTGCTGCACACATGGAAGTCACAGGAGCCTGACTAGGGATAGATGGCTCTTACCACTGGTGGGGATGGGGTGCCACTTAGCCTGCCTCACAAAGGGTCCTTGCCTACAAAGCTCGCACTAGCCTATGGGAACCCACTGCCCACCTCCACCACCCATACACCTCCAATGCACGCAGAGTCAGCTGAATGTGAGTGTACTCACCCCCTTGAGGCTGCTGTGATGCCCTCTAGAGCCCATCCAACTCCGGATACGCCACCGCCAGGATCTGGAACATCAGTAGGGTCATGGTGCGATGGGCACCCCTCCCACGTTGGGAGACCATCCCCAGCTGGGCCTCAGCCATTTTCTTGCTCCAGCGGCGAATGTCCTCCCATCTTTTACGGCAGTGGGTGCTCTGTCTGTGGTGGATGCCCAGGGTCCCGACGTCCTTGGCGATGGCACACCAAATATCCTTCTTCTGGTGGGCGCTGACCTAGAAGAATAGTACAGGGGAAAATGTAACACTTTTACAGTCCGGACTGTCACAGTCATTGTCCCACGTTCCCACCCTTGCCCTGACGCACATACACTCACCGTCCGATCATGCAGGCCTCATCTTCCCCCGTATCTTCCATCCACACCACTCCAAACAGGCATTGCCCATACAGTATGCTCACAGTGTACTCAACTATTTGCCTGGAGGACGGTCGAGTAGCATGTACTGGGGAGGACCCCATCCACTAGTTTCTCCAACTCCTCCGATGTGAAGGCAGGGGCCCTCTCCCCAGACACATGAGCCATCGTCGCTTCCAGACTGAGGTCACAGCAGCACTAGCAGTTTAGGTCCTCTCCTATCGAAGATCAGGTACCAAGTGAGTGAACAGAGAGAAAATGGTGGTCACATCCGCGGCGGTGCGTACCGTCACCGCCAGCGTACATCGTCATTGGCTCCTGGGACCCATAGGGCCCAATATTAACCAATGCAGGATAGCGCCGCGGTCGTCGATCGCCTACTGCGACGGTGTAGAACGCCAGCGCAGTTATCTCATATCCCCTTGTCCCACATTACAGGTCAGGCAGCCGCCATTTCAGGTGGCCACATGGCATTATTTTTAAAAGCGTCACACATATATAGGCCTTGCATATACACAGAGACAGGCACATAGCGTATATAATTGTTTTTTACTTACCTCAGTGTTGGCTGACTCTGTGCTCGCTGTTCTCATCCATAGGGCACGTCCGCAGGGGCAGGTGAGGAGATGACGGTATCCTCCGGTGTACAGACCGCTGGTGGACCTGTCGACAATGGAAGAGCGACATGTAATAGTCACCTACAGACTAGATTGTGCCACAATCCAGGAACTGTGTGCCCAGTTGGAGCCAGACCTGATGTCAGCTATCCGCCATCCCCCAGGAATCCCCCCTCTAGTGCAGGTCCTGTCAGTACTCCATTGCCTGGCAAGTGGGTCTTTTCAAACAACAGTGGCCATTGCATCTCGGATGTCCCAGCCTATGTTCTCAAACATGTTGTCCAGAGTGTTGTCTGCCCTGCTGAAACACATGCGCAGCTACATCGTGTTCCCTCAGGTGGAGGATTTGTCTACAGCAAAAGGTGACTTCTATGCCCTGGGACATATCCCCAACATCATTGGTGCCATTGATGGTACACATGTGGCTTTGGTACCCCCTGCAGGAGTGAACAGGTGTACAGAAACCGGAAGAGCTACCATTCTATGAATGTGCAGATGGTGTATTTGGCTGACCAGTACATCTCCCATGTGAACGCCAAGTTTCCTGGCTCAGTGCATGACGCTTACATTCTGCGGAATAGCAGCATCCTTTATGTGATGGGGCAACTCCAGAGGCACTGTGTGTGGCTATTAGGTGAGGACATGGACACTATACCGTGTGAATAGTTGTTTGGGTCTGGGGTTGTCCCTAAGGGTTAGTGTGTGTCTAACAGTTGTACCTCGACATTTGAGGTGACTCTGGGTACCCCAACCTGTCATGGCTACTGACCCCAGTGAGAAATCCCAGGACAAGGGCAGACGAACCCTACAATGAAGCACATGGGCAAACTAGGAGGATTTTCGAAAGAACCTTCGGCCTCCTGAAGGCCAGGTTCAGATGCCTCCATGTTACAGGTGGTTCCTTATACTACTCACCAAAGAAGGTGTGCCAGATCATCGTGACCTGCTGTAAGGTGCACAACTTGGCTTTGTGACGACAGGTCCCTTTTCTGCAGGACGATGGTCCAGAAGGAGGTCTTGTGGCAGCTGTGGAGCCTGTGGACAGTGAAGAAGAGGAGGCAGAAGAAGAGGACATAGACAACAGAAACACCGTGATCCAGCAATACTTCCAGTGAGACACAGGTAAGAAGACATCACTACCTCCTACATCTGATAAAATTGTTCGACCTATCATCTGTCTGTCACTTTCACCCAGTGGATGGACCCTGATTTATCACTTTGCCTTTCAGTTTCACAGATGTGGGTCCCACTGTGTGACCTCTGCTATGTTACCTCATGGACTAGAGCTGTGTGACATAGATATGTAGACATTACAATGGACATTGGGTTTTTCCTCAGTTATTGCAAGTACACAATTGTGAAAGCACAGACTGACTCCAGATTGTTTTGTGATTCAAGGGTGTTTATTTAAGTGCAAAATAGTGGAGGGGGTTGTAAGATGGGCAGGGTGATGGTGGAGGAATGTTCATGGCAGAGTCCAGTCTATTTGTCTCACAGGTGCATTGGCCAAAGGGGCAAAGGAAGTGGAGCTAGGGCAGTTTAAGGATGGACAGGGTGACAAAGTGGGACAGAACGATGACATTCAGGGTGGTCTCATTTCTTTGCAGGGGCCTTGGCATTGTTCTCTGTCTTTGTCCTGGATCTCAGGGACCGCTTGCGGAGTGGTTCTCCATCTGCAGGGGGTGGGGTGCTGGTGTCGTTGTCCTGTGGCGGTGCCTCCTGTCCACTAGCGCCGGCGGATGTGGTGGGCAGTTTATCGTCCATGCAAGTGTCAGGGGCCCCTTGTTGTGCCACAGTGTCCATTCTGGTGTTCACAAGGTCCTCCAGCACCCCTAAAATGGTGCCCAGGGTGCTGTTGATGGACTTGAGTTCGTCCCCGAACCCCAAATACTGTTTCTCCTGCAGCTGCTGGGTCTCCTGAAACTTGGCCAGTACTGTTGCCATCGTCTCCTGGGAATAATGGTAAGCTCCCATGATGTTGGGGAGGGCCTCGTGGAGAGTGGGTTTCCTGGGCCTGTCCTCCCCCTGTCACACAGCAGACCTCTCAGTTCCCCGGTTTTCCAGGGCCTCTATCCCCTGAACCATGTGCCCACTGCCACTGCCCCAGGTCCCTGCTGTTCTTGGGGTTGTGGGTTTGCCTGGGGTCCCTGTAGTGGTGGACACACTGCTGCTTGACGTGTCCTGGGGACAGAGGTATGGGCCCGCTGGGTGGGTGCTGTGGTGGCGTTTCCTGAAAGGGGAGGCTCTGTGGTGGCCTGTGACTGTGTCAGGGGAACCAACTGTCCCGAGGTCCCAGATGGGCCAGGCTGGTCATCTAGATCCAGTTGGACAGAGCTGCTGTCATCACTGTGGGCCCCTTCTGTGGGGGGAGTGGACATGTCCGGAACCTCCTGTCCAGTGACGTTGGGTAGGGGTCCTGCAGGGATGTAAAGGCATGATTATTGCATCTGTGTGTGCCATGGTGTGGTGTTCTGGAGGGGGCTTTTTGGTGTGGCGGACTTGTGTGGGTGTCTAGATTTTGGCGGATTCCGAGCTGTGGGTCATAATAGCTGTGGCAGAATTGCACGGCCGCGGCGGTGTGTTGGCGGTCTTCTGCACGGCGGTAAGCGGGATTTACCGCCAATGTTGTAATGAGGGCCAAATTCTTTAAAAATTCATATCTCCGGTTCTCCTTACCCGATTGTATTCATTTTGCTGTCATTTTAGAGCTAAAATATTTCCTATTTTTATACATTGGTTTTAGATTTTCATACTGTTTCATGTCTTTTATTTAATTACTGTTTTGTGGTACTTGAATGCTTTGCACTTTGTCCACTAAGTTAAGCCTTGTCACTTGTTGCCAAGCTACCAAGGGTTGAGCTGGGGTTAATTTATCGAGACCTATCTGAACCTGGTGGAGGTTAGTGCCCTATTGATAAGTGTGGGTACTTACCTGTCCTTACCAAAAATCCACTTTCCAACAATGACTGTGATGGGGATGGTGATAGAAGGCATGTTGTGGGCCTCCTAAAAGTCCTTGCTACTTCTGTGTCTCTTCAACATGCAAAGGACTGATGACTTCTACTAAGGCACTCAGAGTGAGTAATTGTAAGAGGTGCCAGGAATGAGTGGTTATGACCCTTCGGCTTACTGATTCATTGTGTTGTTTTTTTGGGGACATCTCTTCCTGACAGATTTACCATGATGTCTCCAGCGTTCATTGGCATGCAGCATGTGTGGCCTATTTTTATGACACTGATTCTACCTCTTGTCTCTATTTGGGCAATAATTACTTGTTGAGGTGTAAAATATAGATAGTTTCTCAGTGTCACATGGGTATTTCCATGTCACCTTCTCCAGGCTATTGTATTTTTGCCATCAACATGGCCGAACTTGGATCATCATTTCTTGGTATAGGGTCATGATTTATGTGACAAATGGATGTGTGCATGGCCTTGTGTGGGATCTGTGGGGATGGACTTTGTATTGTCCTACATTTGTATGCCAACAGCTGACTGAGGTCTTCTCCATGGTGCAACATTTTTTGGGTGATGTTGTCTCCAAATGGTTGACCGGTTATGGTGAGTGCACAATGTCAGCCATGCATCAGTAGTATTGTGAGATCCTAATTTTCCTTTGGGCAACTGTTGCAAGTTCAGGTGGCATGGCCTACTTGACATCATGTTCATGTATGCTAATCAGAACTGTTGTTCAAGTGTGTTCTTGTGCATGTGATGACCCTATTTCTCTTTGCAGCATCAACACAGGCAAGTGAAAGAGAAGGGGCTAAGCAAATGGCAAGACACCACAGACACAGAGGGACCCAGTGGCCCAGACGGTGAGGGGAGTGTCACGGAGGAGACAAGAACATCCTCATCATTGGATTCCTCCTCCAGTGGCCATACCCTAGTTGTGGTGGGCATCCCACAATACCATCCTTGTCTGCCACCTTGTCTTATCACTTTCCTCCCTGTTCTGCCCCACCCAGTTGGCCGTGCCCTCGCAACTAAGAGGGTTGATGTCTACTTTACAGTAGGTACCTCTGCCCCAGCCCCTTTCACCCCTGCTGCCCACAGGTGAGGCTATTGACCTCCAAAGAAGCATCTCTGTGGGTCAGATAGTCATGGTGAATGCCATCCAGGGAATGGCAACACAACTCCAGCAAGCCAATGCATACCTGGATGGCATTAATGATGCAATGGCTGGCCCACAGAGATCTTTTCAGGCTCTTGACTCCTCACTGATGGCAGCCAATCACCCTCCACCTTCAGCCCCCTCCACCTCCCTCTTCCCATTCCAAATACCCCTACCCCTACCTACCCAAAGCACACAGACTGATCCACAGACATCCACCTCAAAATCCAAGAAGAGTGCATACAAATAACACAAAGCACACTAGCATGCACACAAACAACATCCACCCATAGACAAAGCAACAGTCACAACCTCCCTTGACACCTCTACCACCCCCAGCATTACACACACACACCACATCCAACATACCTGTGGGCACCACACCAACAGTCAGTGACACACCCACCACACCCATCAAACCTGCAAACACCACCCCAGGAGACAAACAGGCATCTATCACAAGCATCACACCTGCAGACACCACAATTACAGACACACAGACATCCACCACATACACATACCTTCAGTCACCACCTGAACAGCCACACACTCACCCACCACTGAATCCCCCAGTACCTTTGCCTCCCTGCCCCACAAGACACACAAACGCGCACACTCCCCCATCCAACAGACACACCCAAAACACAAGTAGACTTCCCATAAGCACGCACCCACCACATCCACATTGACTCAGCATACGGCCACTCCCTCAACCTCCACATTCCAACGCCCTTCTGATGACCATCCCTATGAACTTAAGTTAAGAAACATTTTTGTATAGACCTTGACCTTTTCCCTGTTCCCTCAACCCCTGCACCAATTTCAATATGCCCCACCCATCTCCCGGGCTGTCCCTTCTACCTCTAAGGCCTCCCTTGCCTCCCTGCAGGCAGCCATACCTCTACCCCCCATGAGGAAGCCCAACCTTCCCAAGAAGAAGCCTACCTCTCCAGAGAAAAATACTACCCCTTCCAAGCCCAAACTCTGTCCAAAATCCAAACCATCCCCCAACCCTCACCCGATAATCCCTGAGGTGCCTGCCTGCCCCCTTGATGCCTCTTGCTATCACTGTACAATGACAGTTGAGAGTCAAGTTTGGCACAACACTGTGCTACTTTGGAGCACATTTCTATGGACTAGCAAATGGCCTTTAGACTTTGATATGTCCTGTTCAATACACCCAAACAGTTCGTTTCCTTGGGTATACATTTGTCCTGCAATTCTTTTTCTACCTTTTTGTTGCTCCTGATTAACTTGCGTTTGTGCCTACAGTTGTGTATAATTGTGCCTGCTTGCAGCTCCATTTGCTGTTGTTTGTAGTCTGGGGTCTCATTATCCTAATGAGGCTGCTGGATTTGGGCGGCAGCATCACCTGAATTGTGGAGAACTGAGTCGAATCCCACACCACGTGACAACTGTTGGCCTAATCCGTTCCCAGACAGCTAGCAGCGCCTCATCTCTGCCCAAGAGCAGGGATGATTTGTGGCAACCGGGCACATGAGAAGATGATTTCTCAGGGAAGTCATGCTGTATCAAATCTCATCCTTTTTTGTAAAGACAAACAGAGGCAGAAAATGGTTCAATAGACTTTATTTACTCAGCTGCGTCTTGGGTAAAACTGCATGAATTTCAATAATTAGAATGGTGAAACATAGGAGCAAAACAGTGACAACAAAAGTCCCACTAGACTGTCACTATGCACAATATATGTGGTTCCAACCTAAGCTGTGTTAGAGTGCAGCATGATAGGCCCTGATCCACCCTTCAGGATTCCTTCCTGGGAAGACATCCCCCATACCTAAGCAAGGAAGCCTGTTGTCTATAGTGACACCTTCCCCATGTCAGCCAGCGAACCAATAGTCTCACCAAGCAGGTGTAGCAAAGCAGCATGGAATCATGGTCATCTGGCTGGAATCTCCCTTTGTGCATGGGACAAAGTCGTCTTTTTATAATAGAACAACTGGTGTTCTGAGAAAATATCCCCACATTAGGATGTGTGTGTTTCTGTGAATGTTGGAGAGACAGTGCAACACTTTGCCGGCAACTCTATCTCACTGCAGCCTTGAGGAAAACACAAAGTGAAAAGAATGTCTTGCTAAGAAACACAATGCTTTGTTAAGCAAAAGAATAACTAGATAAAGAAAAGAAAAGCACTACGAATGTGGCCTATTCTGAAATAATAAAAAATATGCAGAATAAAATGTAACTGGGCCAAAGGGCACAAGCTGCAGGCCTAGCTGCTAAAATAACATGCCTAGAGGCATCATTAAAATGGCTATACAACAGAGGGTACATATTCACAGTATGTATATGTGTGTGTACATGAAATTGTGGTGTCATTGCATTGTGTACTGTTTTTCATGGAAAGTATTTCATCTTGTGTTGTTCAATGTGAGCATGTATGGTGTTCTACTTGTCCCCTGATATGACTTATGTATTCTTCTGATGTGTGTAAGCTTGAGTTTTGTTAGTGCAGATGTGGAGTGTGTTCAGTTTTGCTATCTTTGTTTGCATGAGACTGTTCATGTTTCAATGTATCTGTGTTTCCCTTGCAGCTAGTTCCTGTAGAGGTATGTCCCATGCAGTTGGAGTTGTTTGTGCTTGTTGGTTTGCACTTCCACACTATGCAGATAGGCATATCATTTTTGTCTAGTACTGTTTGTCAGTAAGACGTATGTAGGGCCACGTCCTGTGCAAATGTTGTTTTATGGCAGTTGCAAGTTGATATATCCCATGCTGTCTCCTTCCCTTAGTGTTCCTAGTGCCCCGTCTCAAATGTGCAAGTATTGTGTGCATGGTGCTCTTTGTTTATTTGTCTCTCTGTATATTGCGCATGCCATTTTGCTTCCATTGTGCTGTGATGTAATATGTGTGTCCATTGTGGGTTGTTTGCGCTCCATAAAACATTGATACATTTGTGTGTTGTATGTGTGGCCATGTGTCTTTGTGTGGTGTGGTAGTGAAGTGTGACTGAGCTACCCCAAAGAGGGTGTATTATCACTGTGATTGTGTCCACCTTGATGTATGTTTCAGACTGTGTATGGGATGTAACATGTTCTTGGTGCCCTGGCGTGCCCCCCTTTTGATGTGTACGATGGGCTACTATGTGGTATTTAGCATTCTGATATGGGTAGGTCTGCGTAGTTATATTTGGTGGCATCATCCATGTCGGCCTTGGTTTTGTGCAGGACCATCAGAAGCGGCAGGACATATGTGATGGACTCTATGGCGGCATCAGACGAGTAAGACTGCCTGCAGGTGAGTGTCTCCCTTTATACTGTCCATTTCCACCTTCTTAGATGTGGTGGTTGGCCTGCCACAGTCACATTGTTGCTGTGCAATCTTGTAATTGGTTCAGCGGAAACACAGGCTCCACTGGCCTTCTGGATCAGACTCGTAACCGTGGTGGCCTGGGCTGTCTGACGGTGGCGGCGGACCTGGCGGTGTTTGCTTCATAGGCCCCAATGACTCGTATTATGGTAGTCTGACCGCCATCCTGATGGCGGTCAGACAACCACCACTGCCATGGCAGTCCACGGCGGTCCATGCATATGTCAGGCACATATATGCAGCCAAAGGCTGTGACATGGGGTTGGATACATAGGTTGAGTAGGCCACAGTCAACCCCTTCAGCACACAGCCGAAGGTCGTGTGTGCCATGACGTTGGATGACTACAGGAGATGGCTACAGGGCTACATAGCCTGGCCAACCTACAGCATGCACATACTAAGGCTGTATATGTTGATAAGATACCATCCACAAAAATAAAACATAGTTTAAATACATCATACTCATGTTTTTTCTCTTTTAAAACAACAGGCAGTATAAAATGGAAAACATAAATCAAGCAAGCTAATTGAGAGGAGAAAGCTGCTCAGGTATGGTGGTTACATTTATTGTAAGGAGAGATTAACTGATCCCAGGAGTCAATGGAGATGTGTTGAGCATTTTTCATCTAATTTCAAAGGCAGAGTGGTTACTCCGGGTGCCACTTTGGAATGGACCACAGAGCATAGCCACTCTGTCTCTGCAATGGAGATTGAAGTGAGAGCGAACATACATCAATTGAAAATGCTAGCATCCATCTCCAATGAACCCTGTGACTCAGTTGTGAGGGAGGTAGCCTAAAACATCCCCGTACATGTTGCTATTAGTGTTCCCACATTACCCAATTTAGGGAGCATGTTTCAGCGATAAAAGCAGACAAGTAATCCCCATAGAATAACACCACAATCCTACTCTGATATTAACATCCCCCCTAAACTTACAGTTACTTTTTCTAATGAACTTTTATGCCCTGACAAGTAATTCCTACCTTACACTGAATTTCTATCAGTATTAAAATATAAAGCTGCCATTTTGCCACTGGGTCGACTGGTGGAAACCTTAGCTTCTGCCTGTCAGCTCAGCGGAAAAGCTGTAATGGGCCCAGCGGGGTAGTAACCAGTACACGGCAGCCTCCACATCGCACGTTCGGTGGATGGCTTATCCCTCCTGCTGAACTCAAAATTAGGCCCTTAGTGCCTCATTAGGAGGTTGACAGTCTCGAGTCCACCAACCTCGCTGTGGTGATTGGGCCTCAGCACTCCAGGTGGTCCGACAGCCACATGATGAATCTGGCTGTTGAACTGCTGAGGGACCACCTTCCCCACCAGGAACATGGCTCCTGACAGGCTGACGGCAGTCAGCATTGTGCTCAGCCATAGTCGAAGTGAGTTCAGCGTTGCCACACTGATCACAAGTACAGTTTCTGCCAGCCTTTACATGGCGCGGACCATGTCATGAAAATGCTGACAGAAACACAGTGCTGGGGGCCACAAGGGGCTCCTGCACTGCCCACAACCATGTCCTGGGTGTTGCCGGGCCACCCTGGCCTGCACTCTCCGAATGCGCACTGTCTGCTGTGGCAGATAGTGCACATTATGAGGGTGCTGGAGGCATCCTCTGTGTGACAACATTGGGCTGAGCTCTGAGGCCAATGCTGCCGCACATTGTCCACTGGGCTGACCGGAGGAAACCTCTGAATTCAGAGGTTTGTGCCGGTGAGCCCAGTGAAACACCTTGTCATAGGGCCAGGAGGGGAACCTGCCAGCTTGACGGCAGTCTCCTCTCCACGGATTTTGCAGTCTGGATTTCAGACTGACAGACTCTTAATGAGGCCCTTAGTTATATTTAATAAAAGCTCTCTCCAAAAATCATGAGAAACCCAATAATTCAAAGGGTTAATCTAAATCCACAAAAATGTATTTTAAAAAACACCTACTCCTCCATAAAAAAAATGGCTATGAAAACGGTGCAAAAATATCTCATGGATTTCTTTGTGCCATTTTTTCAGGCCCCTAGCGCCTGGTGCATGCCTAATGTATTGCAATGGGTTACAAACTGGAGCAATGCAAGCATTGCACCATTTTGTAAATGCAGCACAGCATTTTTGTCCTTCTAATGCCACATTAGCGTTACAAAATTATGCTAATACGGCATTAGAATGGCGCTAGGCCCACATAATTCTGGGTCTAAGTCTGAAGGTAAAATTTTGACTGAGGCTTCCTGCTTGCTGTATCCAAGCAGGGCTGCAGTCGCCCTTAAACTTTGACTTTGCCCTGGTCGAGGTGCGACCAGATTTCCAAGTGGCGCTTTTAGTTTCTAAGGGCTAAAAAACATTATTGGCCTCATTTTGAGTTTGGCGGAGGGGAATTCTCCATCACAAATGTGACGGATATCCAGTCCACCATATTACAAGTTCCATTATATCCTATGGAACTTATAACATGGCGGACTGGATATCTGTCACATTTGTGTTGGAGTAATTCCCTCCGTCAAACTCGTAATGAGGCCCTAATTCTTTAAACATTCAAATCTCCGGTCCCCCTTTTCTGATTGTATTCGTTTTGTTGTCTAATTAAAAATAAAAATATTTGCTATTTTCATAAATTGGTTTTTGATTTTTAAACTGTTTCCTGTGTTTTATATTATTACTATTTTGTGATGCTTGAATGTTTTACGGCGAACAGATTACACCTTCTTCATATTGGCTACCTTCCCGCCGGGCCCATTAAGAGTTTCCCACTAGGTCAGCAGGCAGAAACGTAAGTTTCCGCCTGCTCACCAAGCGGGAAACAGCCTACAGCATTGTCTACGGCTTGTAATCGAGCAAGCGGCAATGCTGTAGGATGCATGGGGCACAAGCACATTTGCAATGTTTACTGTCTGCAAAGCAGAATGAACATTTCGAGGGTGCTGGCCAGGGGAGCCCCTGCACTGCCCCTTCAAGTGCATTGGCAGTGCAGGGGCCCTCTGGGTCCCCCTGCACCCTTTCTCAGCCAGTCTTTTTTAATGGTGATGCTACAGCCATGAAATGGCTGGGGGAGAAAGAGCTTGAAATCCCCAGGACAGCTCTGCTAGCAGCGCTGCCCTGGCAGATGAAGAGCATCACCTACCATCAGACTGCTGGGAACCCTAACGCTGGTGGAGCTGGCGGTCCCACCACGATCTCACCACCAGGATTAAAATATGGCGCTTGGACAACAACATTGGTGGCAGTCCGACCATCATCCGTGAGTCTGGTGGTCTAGTGACCACCAGACTCATAGTGAGGGGCTTTGTCTTCTTAGTTAAGCCTTGTTGCTCATTGACAAGCTACCAGAGGTTGAGCTGGAGTTAATTTATTGAGAGCCAACTAAACCTAGTGGGGGTTAGTGGCATCTTGCTAAGTGTAGGTACTTACCTGCCCCTACCAATAATCCACTTTCTAACACAGCCTTTTCAAGGCAAAGTCACCACCACGAAAAGGCTGGCAGAGAACAGGTGTAGGCAACCACAGGGGGGCCATGCACTGCCCATGTACTTGACATGGGCAGTGCAGGGGTCCCCCTGCCCAGCATCCTCACAATGCTCATTGTCTGTGTGAGTGAGCATTGCAAGGGTGCTCGTGCACCCTGCTGCGGCAATTTTGCCACCTGTTCGATTACGACCCAGAAACAATGTTGCTGTCACTTTCTGTCTGGGCTGACAGGTGGAAACCTTGGTTTCCCCCATCTTCCCAGCGGGAAAGTCATAATGGGCCCAGTGGGAAGGTAGCCAACATGGCTGCAACCTCCCTGTCGAAAGTTCGAAGCCCGAAGAGCCTGATTATGAGGCTGGTGGTCCTGAGATCACCATCCTTGCTGTGGCAGTCCGACCTCCACATTAAAACCCTGGCAGTCAGACTGGCAGGGTATCACTGTCTCCCCTGCGATTGGTGATCCCGACAGGCCGATGGTGGTGGAGGTCAGAATCAGCCAAGGCAGAACAGCATGCAGCACCACCTTGCTGATTATGACCTGGTTCTCCGCCCGCCTTTTCCTGGTGGTCTCATCAGCATGAAATGTCTGTCAGAGAACAGTTGGAAGGGGCCACAGGGGAGTCCTGCACTACCCATGCTATTAGCATGGGTAGTGCTGGGGTCCCCCTGCTTAGCATCCTTGCAAGACTCAATGTCTGATGTGCAGACAGTAAGCAATGAGAGGGTGCTGGTGCACTCTGTGGTGGCAGCATAGCAGCTGGTTCAATTAAAAGCCAGCAACAAAGCTGCTGCCACTTTCCTGCTGAGCTGACGGGTGGATACCTTGCTTTCTGCCCGTCAGGCCAATGGGAAATTCATAATGGGCCCGGTGGGAAGTTTGGCAGATGAGTTATATCATCAGGTGAACTTGTAACGAGATCCTAAGTCCGAAGGTAAAACTTTCACCGAGGCCTCCTGCTCACTGTAGTCGAGCAGGGTTCCATTGCGGTCGGCCTCAAATTTTGACTTTGCTCCAATTGCGTGTGACCAGATGTCCAGATTGGCGTTTTTAGTTGCTCTGCGCTTAAAAACATTTAGGGCCTCAGTTCAGCCTTACAGTGGCAGTCAGGACCATGCTGCTGTAGCGGTTTGACCGCCACATTAAGACCCTAGAGGTCAGACCACCAGGGTACTGCCATCTCCGCCGGCATCAGTGATCCTGACGTGTTGACGGTGGCTGCATGCAACGCCACCCTGCTCATTACGACCTGGTTCTCTGCCAGCCTTTTCATGGTCGTTTTACCTCCATGAAAAGGCTGGCAGAGAACAGGTGCAGAGGGCCACAGGGGGGCCCCTGCACTGCCCATGCACTTGGCATGGACAGTGCAGGGGTCCGTCTGCCCAGCTGCCTTGCAATGTTCCCTGTCTGCTTTAAAGTCAGTGAATGTTGTGAGGGTGCTGGTACACCTGCAAGGCGACAGCATTGCCACTGGTTTAATTATGAGCCAGAGACGATGCTGCTGCCACTTTACCACTAGGCTGCCAGTCAGCCTAGCGGGAAAGTCTTAATGGATCCGACGGGGAAGTAGCTAGTGTGGAGGCAACCTCCCCATCAGAAGGTAGGAGATTATTCCCGTCCACCGAACTCCTAATTAGGCCCTTAACCTTTGAAAATTAATCTCTGGTTCCCTCTATTGGATTTTTGTCATTTTAAAGATAAAAATATAAGCCATTTTAATAAATTTGTGTTGGATTTTTATTATGTTTTGTGTTTTACTTATTTACTGTTTTGTGATTATTAAATGCTTTACACACCTGTCTCCTACATTAAGCCTAATTGCTCGTTGCCAACTAGTGAGGGTTGAGCTTGGAAAAAACCTGATTGGACCTAATGGAGGTTTGTGGCCTATTGCTAAGCGTAGATACGTACCTGCCCTTATATGTATCTATATATGTATATGTATATATATATATATATATATATATATATATATATATATATATCCACATTCACACCATGCCAGTATTTGTTTTAATTTATTAAATTATATTTACAGTTCCTTGGAGTCCGGATTCTTCTTGATGTCAAAGAGCCAGTGTGTGGATGTTTAAGGGTTGCCGGAACCAGTACGGGACCGATCGCAGACAGCCTCTGTATTCTGGTGTCTTTGTGAGGATGATCTATCTCTCTCTCTCTCTCTCTCTCTCCCTCTCTCTCTCTCTCTCTCTCTCTATATATATATATATATATATATATATATATATATATAGTTTTAGTTATGGATAACTCATCCATCTCTGCTCCTTACGGGAAAGTTTTGTGGTGATTTCTTCAAAGGGGGCTGAGACAAAATAGGCGGTCACAAACCATAATATTGCATTGCATTTTTAGAGACTTTTTTGCTCATGGCTACAGTAGAAACTGCTGAATTGAGTTAAACCGACCAAATCTGTCAGGCAGGTATTTCTTGGTCTGTAGACTAGATGTTTGTGATTTGGTGTAAATCTGTTAATTAATTATTGAGAAGTTAACCCCTTCGCTGCTAAGTCTCCCCCCCATGCTATGTCTTTCTTTGGCTATTTGGAGTAATTTGTGCTTAGGCCCCCACACATTTTTGTCCACATGAGCTATCCACACCATATTTGCATCCTATTTTTTCGAACATCCTGGGGATTCTAAAGGTACCTGGGTTTGTGGATTCCCCTAGAGGGGGCTGAGAATGTAACCAAAATACAGCTACATGTTGGGCCTTTTGGACACAATGGTAAAAAAGTGGCATTGGTGTAGGGCATGCAGTGCTCAAATCACCATCCTCCCAGCCTTCAGAAACAGGCAGACTTGAATCAGAAAAGCTAATTTTTCAACCCAGTTTTGGCATTTTACTGGGACATGGCCCATCTTCCTATTGTTTTGTGCTTTTAACCTCCTTCAAATTACTGGTAGAAATGGGTGTAAAACTAATGGGGGATCCCAGAAATCTATATATTTCAGAAAAAAATACAAATTTTGAATTCAGAGAGAGGTCGCTTGTGGAGATCCTTCAAGGTTTTCCCAAAGAAAGTAACAGGGTAAATAAAAAAATATTAAAATTGAGTTGAAAAAAGAGCCATTTTTGTTATGTTCTCATCTGTGACTTCTCCTAATTGTGAGCACATTTTTTAAATCAATATACTGTTGAGTCCATTGGACCCTTTTGGTTGCAAGGAAATATAGGGCTTGTAGGTTCACTAAGAACGCTAGGTACCAAGAGCCAATAACTGAGCTGCACCTTGCAATGGTTTTTCTTTGTGTACCGGGTATGCAGTAACTCATTTGGTAAAATATAAAATGTGAAAAATAAGAATCAAGGAAGCCTATGTATTTCTCAAATGGGCACAAGATATGGAGTTTAGAAGCAGTGCTTATTTGCACATCTCTGAATTTGGGGTTACCCATACTAGCATGTGAGTTAGAGGGCATTTCTCAAAATGACTTCTTTCTTACAAACTGTCTCATATTTGGAAGGCACGAATACAGAGAGTCAATTGCTAATAACACCTATTCTACTATTCTGTGCTCCTCTAAGAATACTGATAAAAGATGTACTTCACATGTGTGGGTAGGCTTAGTGCCTGTGACAGGAAATGGCCCAAATAGCAACATGGATATGTCAATTTTTTCCAGGCAAAACTGACACGTTTTTTGCAAAGTGGGAAACTGTGATGATTGGCCCCTACCTTAGCTGGAACCTAGGTAAACCCAGCAAACCTGTATATTTTTTAAAACTAGACACTTAGGGGTATCCAGGATGGGTGACTTGTATGGCTCTCACCAGGTTGTTTTACCAGAATTCTTAGCAAACCTCAAACTTTGATTAAAAAACACATTTACTGTTCCTGATTCTGAAAGGAGCCAGCATTTCCGTAAGTCTCCCAATAAAAATATTACCTTACTTGTGTAGGTGGGCCAAGTGTTTGCGACAGGGAAGGGCAAAAAGGTGTAGAAACTGAGGGGGAACCAAAACATGTCCAAAAGGGCAATTCTTTTTATATGTTTTCAGACTGACTCTGCTTTGGGCACCTACACAAGTGAAGTAGAGTTTTATCAAAACAGATGGGGCAATGCTAGGAATTTAATGGATTCCTGAAGATTATGAAAGTTTCCATCATACAAATGTAGGGAAAATGTGTGATTTCAGACAAAGTTGGAGGTTTGCAAGCATTGTGGGTTAGAAAAGTCTGTGGGGTGCATGTGAAGAATACCATTCTGGACTCCCGCAGATGTTTACCTTCATAAGTGTCTAAGCATCTGGAAGTTGTTTCCACATGTCAGCGTATCTAACTCCAGAAATGGCAGGTGGGACAATAACGGGAATTAGCCAATCTATCTTGGTCTATTTTTCTGAACTGGTGTGGTGTCCATTTTATAGTGTTTTCACTGTATTACTGTGTATGTTGGTACAAATACTTTACACTGTGCCTTTGAGATAAGCCTGACTGCTTGTGCCAAGCTACCAAGGGGGTGAGCAGAGGTTAAGTGTGTATCTCCATTGCTCTGACTAGAGTGGGGGGCCCAGATTGGACAGAGAGCAAACTGACTTCAAACCAGAGACCCCATTTCTAACGCCCATATTCTTCCAGACAATTCTATCTTCATTTGACCCAGCCTTTACATTGATGCTGTACAAAACGTGGTACACACCCATGTGATGTGCGAATGTCAGATCTAAAAGTGTTCTGCAGGAAGTTTAGACCCAAAGGCAAAACCTTAGCAACCTCTGCCAATTCTTCATAACATAGGGTGGCAGAGAGTGCCCAATGGATACTTCCTTGAAAGCCGATTATTTTAAAGTCCATATAGAATCCATACTGCCAGGCAGGGGCCTGGATATAGTCATTAGGGCAACCATGGCAGTTGAAGACAAAAGTTTGGGCTGCCGGGTAAACCTTCTCGAAATGACCATTCACACACAAAAACCTATCATTTACCAATCAAGGGCACAGCTTCCTTCTTAATTGCATTACTGAGATTGGAAGCAGCAGGTACATTATAATACTCTAAGCCCTCCTCCAGAACTTCATCTGAATAACTTGGGAACAAGCATATATTAAAGTCCCTCTCCGGAACTACCATTGCAATTGAGAATTTTACTAACTTCTTATTAAAGAAGGTTAACATAAAAATAACAAAGTCAACGACCACAGGTATACTCGTATGCACGGCTCAGTAGCCAGTACAGGATATATGTGTGAACCTCATATTCTTTGCAGGTACAGTCTTAGAAATTTGTATCAATTATGACATCATCGGTATTCACCAGTATTCAATGTGATGTCAATTAGCGAACAACAACACCGATTCTATCAGATGCTGGCATATGACCGCAGTGTTTTCTGAAATCAAGGGCATGAATAGAGGATGGACAACGTCATAGGAGGCATCGGCCATAGGTGGGGTCCACACCTGGCCTGGTGGAGGGGTGCAGCAATGGCATTTGCAATTTTGATTCAGAACGTGTGCACCTTCCTGCCTTCCCCGGGACAGCCCGCTTGGGGCACCTTGCCCACCAGTTGCCTCATCTGGAGAGTGGGCAGGGGCACAAGAAGGGGCATTTACGCCGTCAGCTGTGAACAGTTATGGCCCTGCAGACCATTGAAGTAACCTCCTGCGCTGGACTTCAGGTTCCTTAACCCACCTCTAGTTCAGTGATTGTGGTAAAAGGGTACACAGGACTGTTAGTAGTTTTAACTAGCTAACTTGGGTTGGTTTCCTTTATGTGTATACTCACAATTGTAAAATTTATCGTGGTGATGGAGTCAGATGTGGCCCCAAAGCTAGGACACCTTGGCAGCTTGAACAAGAAGGCATGTGAATTCCGTATACATTTGACGTTAAACCTTTGAGGATGTAGGGAGAGAAATACTCTTGTCTAAGGCAGGCCCAGGGATGTGCGAGACAGGGATTGCCCTTGTGTCTCTGGGTACTTTATGGCACTGCCATGGTGACTGGGGGAACTGGAGCTTGTATCAAAAACAGAATATCGTGCACTCAATTTAAACCTATGGTTATAACACAAAATATAGCATACATTTTACTCAGTGTACTAATACTTTGCTTTAGTATCCTGTACTGGATAGGGTCCTGTTCGGTTCCAATAAAACTCAAAGAAAAAACTAGGGCCCCCCAGTGTGCACTAGTCCCAGCACACACCACTAATATACCACTACTGTTTGAATCACAAATAAACACATTTTAAAGCATCAGTTCAACAGTTTATCCGTCTCCAAATCGGAAGTGATTCTATGTTACAATTTTGTTGTTACAGGTGATGTGTTATCCACAAAAAGTCCAGATGTTGCTTTACAACAAACATGACCAAGAAATCAAAAACTCATGTTCGGTCCCAATGCATCAGGGGAAAACTGCAAAACATATTTCACATGGAAATTAGAGATGGAAAATCTTACTTGAATGACTGAATAATGTGAGGTTAATGGACATGCTGCTTAGTGCTGTGAGCAAAACTTGTCAATCTTACATAGGAGAGTAAGGTAAGGTGAATGGACATGCTGCTTAATACTGTGAGTAAAACGTACCACTCAGGTGCCTGAAAGCACCATAAAAAACGTATTTACGCAGGTGACGATTGTCAGTCAAACTTAAAAGCGGTATGCAAGAACAGTGAATATTAAAATATGTTAGAAAGCCCTTTACAAACCAAGCACCTCCACCCCATGTGGGAGTACCTAGAATAAAGTAAAAACAGAACTGAACATCAGATGAAAAGGAATGCCAGCAAACTAGGCTAATCTCCAAGTGACACCGAGAAACATACTGAGTACTGCAATGTCTGGAATGCTCACTAGGAGAAACATCCAACGAGCAGCGTGAACAACTTGCAATGCGCAGTGTCAAGAGAAGCACCACTGTTAAAGAGCTGAAGGTTGTGCCTGCAGCGTAAGATGCCAATAGCGCGCAGGAACTGTCATGTGCAAAACATAACACAGCAGGCTACAAATGATAGTCTGACTCATACTCAAGGAGTTCAAATGCTCATGTTTACCGAAAGGCACATACTTTTCCAAAAAGTCGTACACCCCGAGTGCAAGGATGTGCCTTCATTACGTGCAGCCAACATTGAACAAGTATTTCTAACAGCCGGTGTGCCATCGACGTAACCACCATGCAACCAGTGAAAAGACAGTGGCGAGGAAACCCAGTGATCCAAACCAAGGAATTGTACTGAGAAATAAACCTAAAGTGTATCAAAGGTGACACAAGATTGAAAATGAATGAACAAAAGTAAAACAGGCAGTTCAACTCAATACATACAAGAACTTCCCCCCCAAAAAACCTATGAGCACAAAAGTTAATAGGATTAACATGCAGAGTAATATTGTGCCTACATTAAAAGCGGCATCCTCCGTGTAGGTGGCCATAAACACAGCATATCACATGTGCTTAAAACATGACCAAAACAGAATGACCATATACATGACAGTGGCTCTAAGGTTCATATGTGTTCCACGTAAAATAGCTCAACACAATAAGCTGAAGAAAACAAACATTTTAAAGAAAACAAACATTTCCAATTTGCCATTCAACCCATTAGGCAGGACTCTGTCTAAGTACTTTATCCAAAACGTTTATCTGTGCTAGTGTTCTGTGGTTATCACTTTCTGAATTTAACCCACCGCCTCTATGATAGTAATCCTCAGTTGAGCAATGGCGTAGCTGTGTTCGAGCCAATGAACCTCTAAACAAAAGTTTCTGTTCATGTTGCTAATCATACTCTTCTGTTCAATTGATCTGATCTTTATCTAGCGTTCAGTCTTGCCTATGTAAAGACGGCCACGGGGCACTGGATGGTATAACTGACATTTGCTGTGTTTCAATGAGAAGTGTGATCTAATTTCAGTTTCGGTCCAGTTGTGGGGTAAGTTATCGTGTCACCATCTATTATATTGTTAGAGTGTACACAGTTAAAACATTTCTGTATGCCTTTGTGCTTCGTAGTCATCTTCTTGGTGTGTGAAGACACGATTTCTTTCATGTTCATGGACCTAATGTAGAAGAAAAACAGTTGTTCAGAAAAAAGGCCTTTGAAGTCCGGTTCAGATTGAAGAATACCCCCAGCGTTTGCTAATGACTCGTTTGATGGTAGCTGAGCGGTTTGAAAGCTATGCCGCATATACCTCTATACCCGCCTTAGTGTTTTCTCTATGCTGAAAGAGAGATCGGTGAGCCATGGCCATTGTTTTAACCATGGCCTGTTCCAATGTTTTGATGGGGTGACCCCTTTGCTTATACTTGGCTGTGAACAACAATGGAGTGGATTTGCAAACTCTGTGTTTAGAAGTGATCCTCCAAATGCCAATGAATTGTGAAAGAGGCAGATGATGTGTAAGTGATGGAGGATGGAAACTGGTAAACAATAATGAGTTATTCTGGTATGTGAGATTACTGTACACATTGGTTACTTAACCATATTGAGTTGATTCTATGCTGACATAAAAAAGCAACGTGGTGCATGCCCCATGTGTGAGCACAGGAAATGCAGGGATTTTTCTAATTTAAAATTATAGATCTGTTGTTCCAATAGGGGCTTGGGGCCCCTCCAGATGAAGAAGATGTCACCAATGTATCTACAATAGAGAAATATATGACCCTGCCAAACTTTAGGAGAAAAAACAAACTGGTCCTCAAAGAAGGCCATGAAGATATTCGAGTAGCTGACAACCCCTGACAAGCCTATGGATGTTCTGTTCTTCTGGAGATAAAAGGAGTCCTTCCACAGAAATGGAGCAATTCAAGAATGAAACCTTGTTGGCCTGCGAATCCTCTTGGGCCAATAATGCCCACTCAACTTCTTCAATGCCCTGTTGATGCCGTATTGATGTATACAATGAATTAACAATGGTACATAGCCAAGAGGACTCTGAGTCAAAAAGTGTATTGTTGATAGTAGTTTCAGGCATTCCATTGTGTCTTGTATATAGGAACGCCACCTCTGGATAATAGGCTACAAAATGTATACAGGTATTTGCCTTAGGGTTCATATTTGGAACCACAGCCCGATACTATGGGTCTGAAAGGTGGATCTAAAGGTTTTTTGTGAATTGTAGGCAACATGTACATCCTTGGATGTCGTGGATGTTGAGTCCATAGAAATTGTTTGCTGTTCTCAGTAACCCAAGTGTTATCTACTGTCTTGTCAAGTATTAACCGTAACGTGGTGGAAAACTCCACACTGGGGTCACCTTCTGATGCAATGCAAGTATTGCTATCTGTTGTTTTCATGGAGACCTTGCCCTCATGTCACTGTTCATGACAACTAAAGCACCTCCTTTGTCAGCTGGTTTAAAAGTCAAACTTTGGTTAGAGGCTATATATTTTAAAATGCCACAATCCTTGTTTGTTAAATAAAAAAAAAATGGGCCTTTTGAAAGTTCGTGTTCTATAAATCTTTTTGGTTAGTGTTTGACATTTCTAATATCTTGAGTCATGTAGGTTCCAGAACATAACTTTTAGGTTTAAATTCGAGAGAATCTGGTTCATCTGGCTGTTTATTGGTAGGTGGCAAATTGCTGAAAAAATACCTGAGTCAGTATTTGTGCATGAGTTTGTTGAAGTCAACTCCACATTCCAAACCATTAGACTGGTAGGTAGGCATGAATGACAACCCTTTGTTAAGCACTGCCTTTTGATGGGGCGTAAGATGTGTAGAGGAGATATTAATCATGAGGGCTTTGAGTGACTCCTGAGGTTCATCCGCCCCTCTTTCTCCTTTTACCTTTTCTTGTCCCCTGCAAATTTTACTAGGTGAGTTGTGTGTGACTAGCTGGTGTTCCCTAGGTCATTGTTGGCTGCTGGACTAAAGGCTAAAAAAGAACTCTTAGATGTGAAGTTTGTGAGGTGACCGCAGAGCTCCCATCATGCTCCACAGCTAGCCACTGACGCAGAGGGAAGGATGCGCGCTGGAGCTTGGACGTGCTGTGCTCACGCCATGACATTTCCCAATCGCCGACAATTCACTGAGCCTCTGAAAATGCTGTGAAGGGGTTTTCCGCTCCCTCCTCCTTGCCACAAAGCGTATTTGATGTCAGAAGACGTTGGAAGAGATCTGAGGGCTGCCTCCTCAATTATGGAATTTGAGCTGTTGGCAGAAAAGTTTCTTTTATGCCTGATCCTGCTCCCCACCCCACGGGAGGAGACCAGATCAGGGACTGGGGGCTCTATATAGAGGTGGCAGTCTCGCTTTTTGGAACGGATCAAACAGTGCCTGACTCAAAAAAATATATATATATAGTTTTGTGCAGATCAAAGTATGACTATTAGAAGCACTACTAAAGTATCTCAGCTACTCTCAGTGCTTTCAGCTCTCCATGCTTCACATGTTCAGTACACCAGTGTATTCTAAAGCTGCTTGCTAAAGGTTACTAACCCTGGCTATACAGTACTCACTGTCTCTGGTCCATTCTAGTTCGTGACGAGCAACATAAGGTTTTTTCAGGGACATTCAAATTTAGTATCTACAGTTGATGCTGCTAAGATTCTTTTGCATTCAGTTCAAAACTCTGATTGATCAGGTCGAAGTGAGGGAGGGGGCAGGGAAAAACATAAAAAAGAGAATTGAAGGACTGGTCCTCACTGTGCACTGAGAGGGGTGAATTCATTTGGGAATGGGTGTTTCCGCAGAGTGTGAACACAGCCTATCATTTTTTGGCACTTACATTCCAGTCCCTTTGCAGTCTATGGCAACCAGGGGCCATGTCGAGCACCCGATTAGGGAAGAAAGGGTTCAGGGGGTGGAGGTGGTCCCGGATCACTCAGATGGGAAAGCCCCAGGAGTTGGCCACCCAAGGAGGGAAATGGCGGTCCAGGGGATGGGTGGGGGAGGCAGCAAGAGGTTCAAGATCCTT
Source organism: Pleurodeles waltl (assembly GCF_031143425.1). NCBI lineage: Eukaryota > Metazoa > Chordata > Amphibia > Caudata > Salamandridae > Pleurodeles > Pleurodeles waltl. The sequence goes on from NC_090437.1 coordinate 1,067,149,448, forward strand.
TTTTACCATACTAAAAAGTAGCTATGTGCAATGCAGAATGATTAGGTCCACAGTGCAGATGACACCACCCGATGCAAGCCAAGGTCAAGACTTTTTGGCGGTTTCAGATCACTCAATATTCAGGCAATCTTTTATAAGAATCCAAAGGCAAGGTTGAACTCCTCATTAAAGGTAGTCCCTTGGAATGTCAATGGGCTAAATAATCAAAGGAAAAGGAGTGCAATTGAAGAGAGGATAAATTCTCTAAACCCCTCTGTTATTCTACTACAAGAAACTCATGTTCAGGCAAAACAAATAGCATGCTTTAACATGTTCAAAAGATTTGTTGAGGTTAAGGTGGTTGTGTCAGCCCCAGCCGCTCACAGAGGGGTGGAGTTTTTTTTGGCTAGGGATGGGCTCGGGTGCATGATTCTTTTAGTGCTGGGTGCACTGCCTAATGGTTAAAGAAAGATTTACTTTTGTCAGCTTTTATGCACCTTTGATAGATGATCCGGCCCCTTGTGTGGAACTGTTTCAATCCTTTTTGCATCATCCAGGCAAAGTCCTTATTGGTGGTGATTTCAATTTTCTTCAGGATCTATTCATGGACACTATTGTGAAGGATAAAAATCAACATAAACCTAGAGTCGCTAAAAATGTTAAAGACTATGTCAAAGTGTTGATGCTCTGTGACCCTTGGAGAATAAATGAGAGAGAGTATATGTGCATTTCATGCCAGTTTAAATGCGCCTCCCGAATCAATTTTTTTCTGATATCTAAAACAATGCGTTTCAAGAGCCAGTCTGTGAGGCATTCTGGTCTATCCGAAAATGCCACCCTGGTGCTGAAAGTGTTATTTTTTCCAGAATATTCTAACTCCCAACCTAGAAGGTGGGTGTTCAACAAGCAACTCCTCCATGAGGAGGGATGGGTCCAGGCCTCTAGAGTCGAAATAAATTAATTTTATCAAATGTAATCAGGGAACTTCAACCCCATCTATGGTCTGGAATGCATTTAAGGCATTTTTAGGGGGTTGGTAATCACTAAAGGGGCAGCAGATCAATCTTATCAGAAGCAACAAGCTAGGGCACTGGAAGAAGCAGTGCAGAGGAGTTTAGTTATCTATTTCCGTAACCCTATGGAAAACAACAGAAAATCTTTCGAACTAGCGAAACGGGCACTGTCCAACAGTTTTCTTAAGAAGGTTGACACAGGATATCATCCTCACAGACAGAAGGTATATGAAGAGAGTAACTTCACAGGCAAATTCTTGGCCTGGAAAGTTCAAGACCAAATTGCTAGTAATCTGATACGTGCACTGAAGTGCTCTGTTTTCGGGGAAAGGCATACTGACCCCAGAGCAGGGGTAAAATCATGCTAGAACATTATAGACAAATTTATAGTCAAACCCAGGATATTGACCTTAAAACCACTAGGGATTTCTTAGGAAAATTAGATATTCCTACTCTCATGGAAGAAGACAGTGACACTCTTTTGCAGCCATTTACAAAGTCAGAACCCCTAGCGGTTGTCAAAAACCTCCCTTAGGGGAAGGCCTGCGGACCTGATGGCTTCCCAGCTGAATTTTATAAAATTTTCATCAATGTATTTATAGACGATTTTTTGTCTTTAATGAAAGGCTTGCTTATGGGTGAACAGATCCCCAATTCTTGGTATACGGGAAATGTGGTTAGCTTTCCCCCAAAAAATAAAGACAGGGAAGACCCTAATGCATATTGTCCAATTTCTTTGTTAAATACAGACTATAAAATTATCACAAAACGTTTGGCCAATAGGCTTAATGGTGTTGTCAGTAAACTGGTGCATCCCGACCAGAATGGGTTTATTGCCGGTCGACAACTTGCGACTAATACACACTGTTTAGCTGAGGCTCTTGACTATTTTGCTTCTAACAAAATGCTGCCATCATTCTTTTACTAGATGTGAAAAAAGCTTTTGATCTAGTTGTATGAGATACACTGCCCAGATACCAGGTTCCCTCCAAGGTTTCTACGTTAATTCAAAGGCTATATCAAAGCTCTAAAGCCAACATCATAATTAGTTTTGCTTGTATTGGTCAGCTTCAAGTTCAACGCGGGACTCGTCAAGGGTGCCCCCTAGACCCTGTTCTCGTTGCTCTCTTCATTGAACCCTTAGCGATTAAAATCAGACAGAATAATCAGATTAATTTCCCACTGAAGTCAATAGGGAAGACTAAACTCTTCGCTGATGATATTGTTTTTAGATGGAGAGCGGTCTTCCTAGGAGGAGGTTCTAAAGGTGTTTTCTGAATCTGAGCAAATTGGTGGCTACAAGATTAACATGAGTAAGACTGATATTATTCTTTGTCGCTCGTCCTCTATTAGACTATTCCTCAAACTAATGCATTGTGTGAATAAAAGGCCGAAGAGATACCTTGGGATACATTTTTCATCCAATGTAGGAGATCTGTAGGCCCTGCTTGCACGTTGGGGGTCTATTCTTGGCCGAATTGCATTGATTAAAATGTCTATACTGCCATTATTTAACTTTCTGTTTTTGGCCATCCCTTGTGTATTAACGTCTTTATTTTTCAAGAAATTAGATTCCACGTTCGGCTCATTTATTTGGCAAAACAAGAAGGCACGTGCTGCATTAAATACACTATGGCCCTCATTACAACCCTGGTGGTAAATGCCGACTACCGCTGTGCTGACGGCCGCCAACATACCATGACCGCAGCGGTATTCCACTGCGGGTATTATGACTCACACTGAGAATTCTGCCACAATACAGACACCCACACAAGTCTGCCACACCTAAGGTCAGTGATAAACTGGCGATAGCAAAACCCACACCGTTACGCCAACAGGAATACACCCACAATATCATGACCCACGAATCTCCACTGCGGCCTTTCAAAAGTGGTAAACCACTGGCGGTACACACCGCCGCGCTCAAAATACACACACATTTACAAATAAACACCACATTGGACAATTCAAACTGCACTCACCTGACACACATACACACACCACACCCACCCACATTACCTACAACCCTTTACAGCGAAAAAAATGATAGCACACAGAGAGACACAAGGCAGGAGTACCCAATCAATCAGAGGCACAGAACACCATCACCCATACACCATACACTCACATCACAGCATACACCACAACACATCACCCCATACATCACCCCACACATCCTCACACATTTCATGCACACCACATCCATGGCACCCCAAAGACACCCCAGGTTCTCAGAGGGGGAGCTAAGGGTCATGGTGGAGGAAATCTTCTGGGTATAGCCACAGCTTTTCAGATCACAGGTGCAGCACACGTCCATTGCTAGGAAGATGGATCTATGGCGAGAATAGTGGACAGAGTCAACGCCGTGAGACAGCACCCCAGAACAAGGGATGACATCAGGAAGAGGAGGAATGACCTACAGGGGAAGGTGCATTCTGTTGTTGCATGACACCAGATAGCCAAACAGAGGACTGGCGGTGGACCCCCACCTCCCCCCCACAACTAACAACATGGGAGGAGCAAGTCTTGGTGATAATGCATCCTGAGGGCCTCGCAGGAGTAGCAGGAGGACTGGTCTGTGGTAAGTCATAGCTTTACTATTATATCCCCCACCCTACCTGCATGCCATCACATACCTCCACCCTTACCCTCACTCCCATCACTCCATCACCTCACATATACCCCACCATCACAACCCACCCATTCCAATACCAAACCCTGCATGCAACACCAATGCATGAACCCCCATCACGGACCTGCATGGACACCCTTCACCACAGCATGCCCAGTAAATCACCACTCACACAAGGCCAAGCTGACAGGGAAATCACAATCATAGAGGCAAACACACCCATGCACAATATGGCCCATGCAGATACACTAACACTGCATTCGAATCTCCACAGGACCCATAGTCAATGTCACCGAAGAGGAGGTGCCAGCTACATCCAGTCCCCCAACAGAAGAGGCCCACAGTGGTGACAGCAGCTCTGCATGCCTGGATCTGGATGACCAATCTGGCCAATCTGGGACCTCTGGACAGTCGGGTACCCAGGCACAGTCCCAACCCACCACAGGGCCTCCCCCTCAGGAAACACAACCACAGTGCCCACCCAGCGGGTCCATGCCACGGTCCCCAGGACACATCAATCAGTAGTATGTCCACCATTACAGGGACCCCAGGCAACCCCACAAACCCAGGATGACTAGGGACCTGGGGTCCGTGGCAGTAGGCACACAGTTCAAGGGACAGAGGCAGAGGACAACAGGGAAGCGGGGAGGACTGTGTGCGACATGGGGAGGACATGCCCAGGGAACCCACTCTCCACAAGGCACTCTCCAACATCCTAGGAGCATGCCACCATTCCCAGGAGACGATGGGCCAGATGCTGACCAAGCTGAAGGAGACCCAGCGGCTGCAGGAGGGACAGTGCCGTGGGATCAGGGATGACCTAACAAAGGTATACACCATCCTGGTCACCATTGCAGGGGTGCTGGCAGACGTGGGCAAGACCATGAGGGAGGCTGTGTCACAACAACGGGAGCCTGATAGTAGCCAAACTGAGGAACAGCCTTCCTCCTCCGCTGGTGCTAGTGGACAGGAGGCCCTGCCACTGAAACAAAAGGCCACCAGCACCCCACTCCCTGCAAAAGGAGAACCACCCTGCAAGCGGTCCCTGCGATCCAGGCAGAAGACAGAGAACATTGCCAAGACCCCGCCAGGAAATAAGACTATCCTGATTGTCACCCTTCTGTCCCACACTGTCACCCTGTCCACCTTGAACTGCCATTACTCCCCTTCCTATGCCCCTTTGGGCAATGCACCTGTGATACCAAGAGACTGGACTCTACCCTGAACTTCCTTTCACCATCAGCCCAGCCCTTTGCACCACCCCCTCTACTCATGAGCACCTAAATAAACAACCTTGGAACAAATACCAATCTGGAGTCTGTCAAATGATTCAAATGTGTATTAGTACAACATTATCAAAGCATTGCAATTCAAAAGCACAGTGAAATATATTTTAGGATGACCTCTGGTGGGCAGCAGTAAACATAGCAGAAGCCAGAGTGGGGCACAGAGACCTGAAAATGGGGATGCCAAAGGGTACAGTCAGTGGCCATAGACATAGGGAAACAGGCTGCTTTGTGCAATGTCCAAAAGATAACTGAAATGTTAAGTGAAGTTACAGTGTCTTACCTGTGTGTCACTTGAAGTATTGCAGAATAATATTAGTTCTGTTGTCAACATCTTCTTCCTCTGCCTCCTCTTCCTCACTGTCCACAGGCTCCACCACTGCCGCAAGACCATCTCAAGGCTCATCCCCATGCAGAAAAGGCACCTGGCGTCTCAAGGCCAGGTTGTGCAACATGCAACATGACACGATAATCTGGCACACCTTCTTGTGTGAGTAGTACAGGGATCCACCTGTCAGATGGAGGCACTGGAACCTGGCCTTCAGGAGGCCAAAGGTTCTTTCTATAGTCATCTTTGTACGCCCATGTGCCTCATTGAAACGTTCCTCTGCCCTTGTCCTGGCATTCCTCACAGGGGTCAGTAGCCATGAGAGGTTGGGGTAACCAGAGTCATCTGCAAATATCGAGGGACAACTGTTAGACACACACTAACCCTTAGGGACAACCCTATACCCAGACACCTACTCATACTATGTGGGGACCTTTGGCTCACCCATTACCCACACCCGGTGCCTCTGGAGTAAGCCCATCACATATGGGATGCTGCTATTCCTCAAGATATAGGCGTCAGGAAATTTGGCATTCACATGGGAGACGTACTGCTCCGCCAAACACAACATCTGCACATTCATTGAGTGACAGCTTTTACTATTCCTGTAAACTTGTTAATTTCTCCGAGGGGGGAACAAATGCCACATGTGTGCCATCAATGGCACCAATGATGTTGGGGATATGTTCAGGGCATAAAAGTCAGCCTTCACTGTGGCCAAATCTGACACCTGGGGGAACACGATGTAGCTGCATGTGTGTTTCAGCAGGGCAGACAACACTCTGGTCAACACGTTAGAGAACATTGGCTCAGACATCTCTGATGCCATGGCCACTGTTGTTTGAAAGGAACCACTTGGCAGGAAATAGAGCACAATTGGGCACACAGTTCCTGGATTGTGGCACGGTCAAACCTGTAGGTGATGATTAAATGTTGCTCCTCCATTGTCAACCGGTCCACCAGCCGTCGGTACACCGGAGGATTCATCCATCTCCTCACATGTCCCAGCTGACGGTGCCTAGGAAGGACAACAACAACCACAGAGTCAAGCAACTCAGAGGTATGTACCCACAACTACACAGAACACGAAACAAAATCCAAAAAGTTGTCTGTATGTGTTTTGAGTCCAGCCTAGGTATGTGTGACGCAGTTGAAAATGAAGCCATGTGGGCCCCTGAAATGGCTGCTGCCTAAACTGTAAAGTGGGACAATGGGATGTGAGGTAACTGCGCTGGCGTTGTACACCGTCGCGGTAGGCGGTCGAAGTCCACGGCGCAATGCTGCATTGGTTAACATTGGACCCTATGGGTCCCAGGAGCCAATGACGAAGTGCGCCGGTGGTGATGATACGCACCGCCGCGGACGTCACCACCATTTTCTATCTGTTCAATCCCTTGATACCTGATCTTCGACAGGAGAGGACCTATACTGCAAGTGCTGCTGTGACCTCGGTCTGGAAGAGACAATGGCACGTGCGTCTGGGGAAAGGGCCCCTGCCTTCACTGCACAGGAGTTGGAGAAGTTCGTAGACGGGGTCCTTCCCCAGTACACGCTACTCTACGGTCCTCCAGACCAACAGGTGATTACATAGGGTGCAAGTTGTATGGGCTATGCCTGGGTGGAGAGGGCTGGATGTAAGAAGGAAGGGGGCAGAGTTCTGCAAGCATGAAGGACTGTGAATGCATGTGCCACATGGCAAGGGTAGGGATGTGGGCCACTCACTTCGACGGTGCAGTTGGTAATGAAATCTCTTCTTCCCCTGTACATTTCATGTAGGTCAGCGCCCACCAGAAGAAGGATATTTGGCGTACCAACGCCAAGGACGTCCGGACCCTGGGGGTCCACCAGAGACGGAGCACCCACTGCCGTAAAAGATGGGAGGACATTTGCCGCTGGAGCAAGAAGACAGCGGAGGCTCAGCTGGGGATGGCCTCCCAACGTGGGAGGGGTGCCCGTCGCACCATGACCCCCCTGATGTTCCGGATCCTGGCGGTGGCCTACCCTGAGTTGGATGGGCGCATGAGGGCATCACAGCAGACACAAGGGGGTGAGTACACTCTCATTCAGCTGACTTTGCGCGCAGTGAAGGGGTCTGGGTGGGGGAGGAGGGCTGTGGGTTTCCCTAGGCCAGGGCGAGTTCCTAGGCTAGGCCCTTCTGTAATGCAGGTCATGTGGCATTCCACCCCACCTCTGTAGAGTGCCAAGTACAGATATACCTGCCCATGTCATCTATGTGTGCAGATGTCCACCAGAGCCATGTAGGCCATATCCCAGGAACTGCATCTGTAGAGCCCAACAGCGCGGCGTAGTGCAGGGGCTGCTGTGTCTGTATTGTCCGCCAACGGTAGCGGTAAGCCATGCACTCAACCTGTCTTTCTTCTGTTTCCCCCCCCCCCCTTTTTGTGCTCTCCCTGTTTTTTTGTGCATCAGCATAATCAGGCAGAGGTACAGTGGCACCGGACCCCGAGGGGGCTGCATCCCACATGGCCATGGAGGGGCACACCACGGACTCAGAATACACCAGTGGGATGGAGGGCGAGGGGAGCTTCACGGCGGTCACCGAATCAGCAACCAGCGAAAAGGACTCGTCCTCCGATGGGAGCTCCCTTGTGGTGGCGGCAACATCTGTGCCCCCCACTTCTACAGGTACAGCCGCCACCCCCCTATCAGCACCGCCCTCCCAGCAGCCCCTCAGCCTTCGCCCCGTGCCCGCTCACCCAGGAGGGTGGGCATCACCTTCGCCCCAGGCACCTCAGCCCCTGCCCCTGCCGCCTCTGCTGCCCTCAGTGAGGCCATTAACCTCCTCAGGTCACTCACTGTTGGGCAGTCTACCATTGTGAATGCCATCCAGGGTGTAGAAATGGAGTTGCAACACACTAATGCATTCCTGGAGGGCATTCATTCTGGTCAGGCTGCCCATCATCGAACCCTGCAATCTCTGGCCTCAGCACTGATGGCAGCCATTGTCCCTGTGTCTAGCCTCCCCCCTCCAACTTCCTCCACCCAGACCCAATCCCCTGTACCTCTGCTTATCCCAAGCACACCATCAGACCAGCCTGCACACACCTCAACACACAAGGGCAGCTCAGGCAAACATGGGCACCACACATCCCACAGGCACTCACACAAGCATCACCTACATACAGACACAGCAACATCCACTGCCTCCACTGTGTCCCCCTCCTCGTCGTCTCCCTCCTCCCTCCCAGTATCGTCTATACTCTCATCTGCATGCAATACCACTACAGCTACTAGGACTCGCACCAGAACACCCACCACCACACCCCGCCCACCTGCACTCACCACCCCCACTACCATTTACACGTCCCCTGTGTCCTCTCCCAGTGTGTCTGTGACACCCCCTCCCAAAGTACACAAACGCGGGCACACACACACCCAACAGCCTCCAGAACATGCACCTGCACCCAAATCATCAAAAGTGACACCTCCTACAACCACCTCCTGTTCCTCCACTCCCAGACCCCCTCCAACTACCCGTCCCAGTGTTCGTCAGAAACCTTTCCTGAGCAATGTTGACCTCTTTCCCACCACCCCCCCTCCAATTCATAGGTCCTGTACTAGCACCTCAGCCAAAAAATCTCCGGTACCAGTGGTGCCTGTTAGAGGTATGTGGAGTGCACCGGCCACCAGGGCAGCCAGTGTGACACGGAGCCAAAGCACAGCCAGTCCCCCCCCTGTGAAGCACCAGAAGTTGGACAGTGCCCGACGGGAGGGGGGAAGACTCCTGCCGGCAAAGCCGCTCACAAGGGTCCCGGGGGAGTGTCGAGTCAGCTGTGACTCCTCCCAAGGTGGGGAAGGGGCAGAAGAAAGCGGCAAAGTCTGGGAAGAGCAGCACGGTGGAGAAGGCCGCCATCTTCCCCGCTGCCCAGGACGCCACTGCCAGCCCCATCGTCACTGGTCAGGAGACCACCGCCAGAGTAGGTGCCCAGGAGGGCAGCCCAATCGTCACTGGTCAGGAAACCACGGCCAGAGTCAGTGCCCAGGAGGGCACCCCAATCGTCACTGGTCAGGAGACCACCGCCAGAGTCAGTGCCTAGGAGGGCCCCGGCAGCCACAGCCCCGCTGGGCAATGAGGGACCACCATGGCAAACACCGCTGCACAGGTCAGAGACAATAAAGTCAAGCACCGCTGAACAGGGCAAGCACCGCTGAACAGGGCAAGCACCGCCATGGCAAGCACCGCTAAACAGGTCAGAAACTGCTAAGTCAAGCACCGCTGAACAGGGCAAACACTGCTGAACAGGGCAAAGACCGCCGTGGCAAGCACCACTGAACAGGTCAGAAACTGCTAAGTCAAGCACCGCTGTACAGGGCAAAGACCGCCATGGCAAGCACTGCTGAACAGGTCAGAGACAGCAAAGTCAAGCACCGCTGAACAGGGCAAGCACCGCTGAACAGGGCAAGTGCCGCCATGCAAGCACCGCTGAACAGGTCAGAAACTGCTAAGTCAAGCACCGCTGAACAGGGAAAAGACCGCTGAGCAGGGCAAAGACCGCCATGGCAAGCACCGCTGAACAGGTCAGAAACTGCTAAGTCAAGCACCGCTGAACAGGGCAAAGACCGCCATGGCAAGCACCACTGAACAGGTCCAAGACAGCAAAGTCAAGCACCGCTGAACAGGGCAAGCACCGCTGAACAGGGCAAGCACCGCCAACTGAAGCACCGCTAGCCCATGTGCGGCAGGGGCAGCGACGGAACTGGGACCGTCACAGGGAGAGTGATGCACTCTGGGCACCAGTCCCCCTCCAGAACCAATGGAGAACAGCATCCACTACCTCAGTCCTTAACAGGATGAAGCACTCTGGGCACCAGTCCCCCTCCAGAACCAGTGGAGAACAGCATCCACTACCTCAGTCCTTAACAGGATGAAGCACTCTGGGCACCAGTCCCCCTCCAGAACCAGTGGAGAACAGCATCCACTTGTGAGACTGTGGCTTTGCACTCCCCAGGATGGTACAGTGGGCAAACCATCCACTGCAAAGACTTGTGAGACTGTGGCTTTGCACTCCCCAGGATGGTACAGTGGGCAAACCACCCACTGCAATGACTTGTGAGACTGTGGCTTTGCACTCCCCAGGATGGTACAGTGGGCAAACCACCCACTGCAGAGACTTGTGAGACTGTGGCTTTGCCCTACCCAGGATGGTACAGTGGGCAACCACCCACTGCAAAGTCTTGTGAGACTGTGGCTTTGCACTCCCTTGGATGGTACAGTGGGCAAACCACCCACTGCAAAGACTTGTGAGACTGTGGCTTTGCACTCCCCAGGATACATCAATGGGCATGGAGCCCCGTCGTGAATCTGGCGTGGTGCTGTCATCCGGCTGAGGTGCCCCCCCTTCCCTTCCCCCTGAGGTGCCTGTTGTATTTTGATCTGATGCCCCAGCAGTGTTCTCTCCGTTTCTGGACAGGTAATGTGTGTGGGCCTAGCCCATGCATTTTGGGCCCAGTGGTCTACGGACATTGAATGGTGCATAGCTGCACTACTAATCGTGATGTATAATTTTTTGAATGTGTATATATATCTGTATATATTAGCTTACTGTATTTTTATACATTACAATGGTTGAACTCATTTCCTTTTGTCTTTGCATTCTTCCAGGGGGGTTGGGGGTTGTTACTGTGATGTTTGGAAATACATTGGTGTGTGTGTTGTAGCATGCGAGGGTCAGGGTGGGGGTGGGGGTGTTGCGTGTGTGTGTCCCAGACTTTCACTGCGCTGCTTGTCTGTACCGCCGTTGCGGTCGGAGTGTTAAAGTGGCTGTCTTTGTTGGCGGTTTCCGCCACGGTCATAATTCCCTTTTTTTTTCCGCCAGCCTGTTTGCGGTATTACCGCCGCTTTAACACCGTCCGCCAGGGTTGTAATGACCCCGTAATTCTTTTTGGCCCTGAGACTTCAGAAAACAGGTGGCAAGCTCAATCTAAGCCATTGGAGAGCATTTTGGGGAAGGCAGAGTCCTTCTCAGCAAAGTCAGAGGCCAGCAGGGCAGCAGTACTTCTCAGCAAAGCAGTCCAGATGAGACCTTTGGGCAGCTAGGCAGCTCCTCTGACAGGGTGCGAATGTAGGTCCAGAAGTGTCTGGTTTGGTGGAATCAGAGACCCAGCTTATGTAACCAAAAATGCCTTTGAAGCGGGGGAGACTTCAAAAAGTAGTTTTGAAGTGAACATGTTCCCTTTTTCAATTCAGTCCTATCTGCCAGGGTCCCAGTAGGGGTTTAGCAGTCCATTGCTTGAGGGCAGACCACTGGTATTTGAAATGTAATTGTCAGATCCTCTACCCTTGCAGTCCAGGAAGACCCATTCAATATGCAAATGAATGCAGGTGTGACTGAGTTTCTGTGTTTGTGGTTGTCTAGGAGAAATGCACAAGGGAGCTGTCAACCAGCACAGACCAGACATTGATTGGAGACAGGCTGTAAGGCAGAGATGGTTTTAACTGTAGAGAAATTCTCACTTTTGAACAGTGTCATTTCTCAAATAGTAATATAAAATCCAACCTTACCAATAAGCAGGATTTTCCACCACCATTCTAACCATATTAAATATGGCCTGGTTACCACTTTCTGATCAGAATTTCCCACTCAAAATGTATCTGAGGGTAGGCCTTATGCTAGCCTATGAAAGGAGCAGGCCTCGCTGTAGTTGATCACAAATTTTGAAGTTTTCCACTACCAGGACATATAAAACACATATGTACATGTCCTGCCTTTGACCTACATAGCACCTTGATTGTGGGTTACCTAGGGCTTACCTTTGGATTTACTTATATGTAGAAAAAGGGAATTTTCAGGCTTGGCAAGGACTTTTGAATGCCAACTTGAAGTGGCAGTGAAACTTGCAATGGCTGGCCTGAGACGTGGTTAAGGGGCTACTTATGTGGGCGGCATAATCAGTGCTGCAGACCCATTAGTAGCATTTAATTTGCAAACCCTGTGAAAATGTAGTGCACTTTACTAGAGACTTACAAGTAAATTAAATATGCCAATTGGGTATGAGCCACTGTTACCATGATTTAGGGAGACAGCACATGCACTTTAGCAATGGTTAGCAGTGATAAAGTGTCCAGATTCCTACACTGAGCGAAAATGAGGTCAGTAAAAGAAGAGGAGGAGGACAAAAAGTTTGGGGTGACCCGTCAGAGATGCCATTTTCCAACAGTAGGATTGTGTATTTGTGTGAGAGAAATGTAATGACAAAGTGCTGGGTGTGCCATGTCACTTCTGCTACCCCAGACATTTTGGGAAATTGAAGTTAAAGAAGCTTTGCCAGAAATATTCAGAGATCGATTAGTTCATGTTTTTCACAAGTCAATCTGTGGGCTTCTGATCTTTACACTCCTCCTACGTTCAACGAGGGCTGCTTAATGGCGATGAGCATTTGCACAATTACCTGCTGCAAGTGCCTTAGTGCTCTACAATTGAACTGTGACAGCGTAGTTGCACTTGTTTATTCCAACATAAACACAAGTCCATTATTTGTTTTTGAGGCTTGTATCTGATGTTTTAAATAAAATACTTTTAAAAATTTAGGAATGGGAAATCATGAACTTAAAGCATGAAAAAAATTAAGTGCGCTGAATAGAGTGCACAAATGATTTAGTGCAGGCAACGTGATCATGTTATTCTTTGCATCAGTATAATGGATCGAAATTAGCAGCAGAGGAAGACACAGGAAATTAAGTCAGCTGAAATGAGAGACCGTGTTCAACTCATACAAACTAGACACAACACAGACGCAATTACTCCAATGAATAGAGCAGTTACATTGTAAATACCAAGACGAGTTTCTAAAAATATTCCCTCTGGGCAATGACCCTTAATCATGGGCGCATGCCTCGCGCATATGCATAGCAAATCCTCTATCAGCCCTTTGCATTTTGAGAGCGGAATAATGTGTTTTTCATGGAGACCACAGGATGTACCATCTGCTCTGGGTTCAAAGAGCTGTAACATTAGTCTCCTAGTAACAAATGCTGTATTCTCCCAGCAACATTCACAGACACTTACCCCATTGACGCTTTGCATTTCTTGCGGTTTTTAATGCTCCCGTGATGAATCGTTTTACCATGGAAAATAATATGAACTATATTGCTCTCTGTTGGTGTGTTTCTCAGTGACCTCTACGAAAATGTAAACCGAACAGCCGTCACATTTTTAAGAAAAATCTAAAAGAACAAGAGAATAGTCTATAGAATCTATAGATATAGTTCAAAGAATTACATAACATAACCGTTAATGTACACATTTCTAATAATTTCTCGATTTGAGGACAATGCAGTTCTACTGTCTTATTGTAATGTCGTTTTTTATTTTTTTCCAGGAAGATAGAAGGACACTGCTTTTGAAGAAGAACCTCAACAGCATCGCCTATTTTGTTCCATATAGTATAACTAACAAACCCCTATACCTGTTATGCGTTTGTACATTAGACACAAATATCCCACGATATCAGACATAGCTCACTCGTTCACCAATCACAAAGTCCTCCGTAATATCAATCCCATAGGTCCACCTAACATAGACCCATATTTATACTTTTTGACGCAAACCAGCGCCGGCTTGCGTCAAAATTTTTACCGCCGGCTAACGCCATTCCTACGCACCATGCGGGCGCCTTATTTAAGGATTGATGTTAGCCAGCGCTGCGGACTGGTCAGAGTAAAAAGAAATGACTCAAACCAGGCAGCGCCGACGTAGTGGAAAATGGGGGTTGTGCGTCAAAAAATGGTGCAAGTCAGGTTTGAGGCAAAAATCATGCCTCAAACCGGACTTGCGCCATTTTTTGATGCACAACCCCCATTGAAATGACTCCTTTCTTAGCAAAGACAGGAGTCATGCCCCCTTGCCCAACGGCCATGCCCAGGGGACTTCTGTCCCCTGGGCATGGTCATTGGGAAAAGTGGCATGTAGGTGGGCCCAAATTAGGCCCCCCTATGCCACTTTAAAAAAATAAAAACAATATTTACCTCAACTCACCTGTACCTACCTGTGATGGGTCCCCCATCCATGGGTGTCCTCCAGGGGTGAGCGAGGGTGGCAGGGAGTGTCCAGGGGGCAGGGAAGGGCACCTCTGGACTCCTTCCATGGTCAGAGACCATGGAAGTGAGCCCACAGGTCCCTTAATGCCTGCCCTGACCCAGGTGTTAAAAAACGGCGCACATCAGGCTGTGTGCCATTTTTTAAGGCCCGCCCCCTCCTGTGCGGCAAAATGACGCTGGAGTATAAATAAGGCGCACAGGCCTTAAAGTCATTTTTTGGGAGGGAACGTCAACCTTGCATGTCACTAATGCAAGGCAGTTTCCCCCATCCAAAAAATGGCGCACATGGAGGAATTTTGACATCCGTGGGCTCGGGCGTCAAAGTTTAAATATGGTGCACGGTTTGCGCCGAATGTGCGTCAAAGTTTTTGACGCACATTCGGTGCAAACAGAGGATAAATATGCCCAATACTTTTTTAGGTCGCCATAGCAGCGCGCAAGTGCTGCTTTTCTGAGCTGTTGGTAAGTATCTGGGCTTTTAACCATGCCCACTGCACGCCTATCACTACCAATCCTTTGTTTTCATTGGTAAATGCTTTACCTTTGTCCCTCCTTAGGGCAGTTTTGTTACCGCCTTGGCCATCGACCCTGTTATATGGATAATTGCAGTTTTGCCAATATGTTTGACTGCAAGTGAAGTTCTTTTTCCTTTTGTCTCGCTCTTCGACTTCCCAGCGACCCTTTGAATCGGCTCACTTATGTCAACTGTTTTACTTTTTATTTTCAGTTTGTGTGGCAAGAATAGTCCAGTTGGGAATTTACGGTGCTAATAGCTCTACCTCGAGCAAACGCAAAACCCATTGCATTACTTGATTTTTTTACAGTGGATAATAGTTTGCAGATGATGTGCATACATGGAGGGAGGGAGGGAATCAGAGAAAAAGGCACATCCCCTCTTCTCTAAGGGATAAAGAAAGGAACAATGTAAGCATCTTTACCACAGACCGACACAGCCCACGCCCATTCCATCCTTGCCTCTCTCTGGTGACTGGGATCTCATGCCGGCCAAGTTTCTTTCTTTTGGTTATGTGTACAGGACTCTGTGCCACCCTATTAACCAATCGATCAGGAATGTTTTAGGATGTTATTCATCACACAGAGCCAATCGTCAGCCATGCATCTAGCCCCAGTATCTTCCTCTCTACCCACATAAGGCACGAGTACTCATGCACAGGTTCTAGACCTCAATTCACAATGGCAAGAACAAAACTCCAAGTAGTGGAATGCAATCATAATTCAGGTAGTAAGCCCAGAATGGATGAGCATCTTACAACTGTCCTGGTAAAGTCGGAGAGGTCCTGCAAAGGTTCACTGTGGCTTAAGACCATATTAAGTATGCCTTTCACCAGAACATACAGTTTTAACTTTGCTGTAAGCTGGGGAGGACAGTGTTAATAATATGTGAAATCATATAAACATGTTATTCAGTCTTTGATTTCTGCCAATAACAATATGTGTACATACCAGAGGGGGACACCAAGAGAAGTTGGGGGTGATGGACACATCACATGCTGCCTTCTGACAGAGTGATAAATGCCCAGGACACTTAATAAATCAATCAGGTTTTTATAAAGTGTGGCTACTCACCTATGAGAGTCTCAAGGCGCTGGTGGGGACGGTAGTGGCCTCATCCGAAGAGCCAAGTCTTTCTAAAGATGGTGAGCGATGGTCTTTGTCTGAGGTGCAGGGGGAGGTTGTTCCAGGTCTTTGCTGCAAGGTAAGTGAAGGATTGTCCTCCATCGGTTGTTTTACAAATGCTAGGGATGGTGGCCAGGGCCATCTGGGTAGAGTGGAGGAATCTGGCGGGGTGTTGAAGGAGACACAGTGGGTAATGTAGGCTGCTCCTGCTTTGTATATGGCCTAGTATGTGTGGGTGAGTAGCTTGATGGTGATTTGTTTCACGACCAGGAGCCAGTTGAGGGTCCTCAGATGTTGGGAGATGTGTTCCCGGTGTGGGAGGTCCAGGATGAGTCTGGCAGCAGCATTGTAGCTTTTTGATGTTTCTAGTTGAGGTGCCAGTGTAGAGGGCTTTGCTGTCGTCGAGCTTGCTTGTGACTAAGGCGTTGGTGATTGTCCTGCGACAGTCTGCTGGGATCCATCTGAAGATCTTCCGAAATTTTCCGAGTGTGTGCCAGCAGGATGAGGTGACTGAGTTTACCTAGCGGGTCATGGATAGGGAGGAGTCAAGGATGATGCCTAGGTTGCGGGCGTGCTCAGTCGGTGCAGAGGAGTGGCACTAAGGGATGTGGGCCACCAGGCGTCATCCCAAGATGAGGTGGCGTTTCCGAAGATAATGAGCTCCGTCTTGTCGGAGTTGAGCTTGAGGCAGCTTTCTCTCATCCAGGTGCCAATGGCTTCCTTTCCAGAGTGGAAGTTACTTTTGGCCATGTCCGGGTCTTCAGTGATGGAAATGATGAGTTGTGTTTCATCGGCATATGACACAATGTTCATACTGTGGATTCTGACGATGGCTGCGAGAGGGGCCATGTATACGTTGAACAGTGTGGTACTCATTGAGGATCCTTTGGGAACCCTCTGTGTCCTTATGGAGAGGAAGAAGTGGATCCATTCCATGGCTCTTCCGTGGATTCCTATGTTGTGGAGTCTGGTGCGTAGCGTGCATTGGGAGACCATGTCGAAGGCTGCTGAGAGGTCGAGGAGTATGTGAGCTGCAATGTGGCCATGGTCTAGGAGTAATCGGATGTCATTGGTGGCTGCCAAGAGGGCTGTCTCCATGCTGTGGTTGCTGTGGAAGTCGGACTGGGAGCTGTCAAGGGAGTTGTTGGCTTCGATGAAATTCGGTAGTTGTGCATTGATTGCTTTCTCCAGTACTTTGGTGGGGTAGGGTAGCAGCAAGATGGGCCGAAACTTCTTTTAATTTGATGGGTCAGCTGAAGGTTTCTTCAGGAAAGGGCATATTTCAGCGTGTTTCCAGTCCTCGTGGAAGGTGCCAGTGTTGATGGAGCAGTTCATTGTGTTTCGGAGCTCGGGGCGATGGATGTGCTCGCTCTGATGTATATGTGGTGTGGGCAGGGGGCCGTGGGGGCTCCGGAGTGGGTGCTGTTCATGATGCTGACTGCTTCCTCCGTAGTGAGCATAGACCAGCTGTGGATTGTCTGGGTGGGTTCTGGGGTGGTTGGTAAGTCACAGGTTCCGGTCCCAGGATTTTCCAGCAGGAAGCTGTCATAAATGTCCTGGATCCTGTGTTGGAAAAAGGTGGCAAGTTTGTCGCAGAGGTCCTGTGACGGGGATGCTGGTGGTTTCGGAGGGGGGCTCTGTGAACCCGTTGATGACTGAGAAGAGCTCCTTAGAGTTGTGTGTGAAAGAGTTGATGTGCTCCTGGAGTGCATCCTTCCTTGCATTCTTGATTTTTTGGCAGTGAGTGGCGGTTGTGGCTCTGAAGGAGGCGAGGTATTCACTGGTTTGGCTGTTCCTCCATTTTTTCTCTAAATCTCTGCTGGTATACTTTGATTCTTGGATTTCAGTGGTGAATCAGATGGCCTTCATAGATACACGTTTGGCCAATGCAAGCGTGAGAGGGGCTAGAATGTTGGTGCATTCGGTGATCCATGCATTGAGATTGCGTGCTGCTGTGTTGGCCTCATTGAAGGGAGGAGGGAGGGATTTGGCGAGAGAGGTGAGTTGCTTGTTGGTGATTTTGTTCCATTTCCTGTTGGGGGTCGTGTGGGTGCAGCTGCTGGGTACAGTGATTGTGAAGTGAATTCAGCAGCGGTCGGTCCAGTCTGTGGTGGAGATGGTCTCAATGGTGATCCAGTTGCCCGAGGAGAAGATGGGGTCCACTGTGTGTCCTGTGATGTGTGTTGGTGCGAAGGCCTGCTGTCTGAGGTTGAGGGTAGCGAGGTTGTCGAGTAGAGCGGTGGTGTTTGGATCAGCGTGGTCCTCGAGGTTGAAATTCAGGTCACTCAGGAGGAGGTAGTCATCTGATGCTAGAGATTCTGCTATCATCTCCCTTCTCAGAAACCGAGGATGCGACCTAAAATTATTTTTGCTAAATAACATCAAAAGATGACCAAATCTTGAATACAAACAAAATTATAAAATAGGCTGCAGCTAAAAAAATTGATAAACAATACCCAAATGGAGCATAACTAGGCTAGAAAATATATTATTAAAGATGCAACCTTGCTGAAAGAAGATAAAATATAACTACACTAGAATAATTACAAAATAAAAATAATATTAGATGACTAACAAGATAAAACTAACAAATGGAACTACATTTTAACAGAGATGTGTCAATGCCACTCATATAGGGGTTCAAAAATGCTAGGTAATTGATCACTAACCACGTAAATGTACCCAACTGCATGTTACCCATGTAACCATGAAGCCATTTGAATCCCATTTAAACTGTGATGTGTAATGTTACTATTCCACCTCTGACGGTGAGATGGTAAATGTGGTATTCTACTGAAATTAGCATGGCAGATTTAAATTAGGATGCTAAATGGCAAAATTTTCATTTTTGTCTGTATCTAAAGGAAGAAGATAAATGGAAGTGCTTTAGATATATGCAGGGCCACTGGAATTATATGGCAGGAAAAGAAGAAATTATAAGGAAGGGGTGACCAATTTATGTGGCAAAAAAGTCCAGTTATAAATTTACAAAGCCAGTAACTCCAACTCAAGCAAATGAAAGACCTATTGCATTGCAAATGCTTGTTTGAGAAAGAGCTTTGGTAACTTGAGCCAACACCTTTATCTTCCACCACAGAAATATGCATTTTGCTTATGTTAGAAATGTGGTCTCTAGTTGGCAGCAAGTTCCCATCCTGGCCAAGTAGGGACCCTCACTTTAGTAAGGGTAAGGGAGTCAAACTCCTAACATAACCCATGCTTACCCCCTTGGTAACTTGGCACAAGCAGTCAGGCTTATCTCAGAAGCAATGTGTAAAATGTTTTTACCCACACACAAAGTAACACAGTGAAAACACTATAAATGGGCACCACACTAGTTTTGAAAAACAGGCACTATTTATCTAAGTAAAACAAGACCAAAACAACAAAAATACAACATACACATTCAAGGTTATGAATTCTTAAAAATTAAATCCAAATAAAATGCTTAGAAACACAATAGGTCTAAGTGGTGATACCACAGCGTCATGACAGAGTAATTTCCAACAGTCTGATGTCACCCGCAAGAAAGTATGGTGCCAGTCGCAGGGACTCCAGGTATAGTACTTTAGAGACGAGTCAAAGATGTGGCACAAAGTCAGGGAGGATAGGCATCTATTAAGCTGGTGTTCTGTGCTGTTATGCAGGAGGTGAGACATCAGGTACTTATGTAGGTGAGGCATCGATTTCTTATGGAGGCACCAGAGGTGAGGCAGTGGTGGCAGCGAGGCATCAGTTCCTGACAATACAGCAGGGTAGATGACTCCATCAAGATGCTATGAGGTGACTTCACAGGGTTGTGGTCACACCACAGGGCCGCAGGCGCAGCAGCAGACTTGGGTGACATGGATGTCGGTGACATGACACTAGGGACTCAGAATGTTGTGGGACTCCAGAGGCCCTGTGGAGGTGTCCGACCAGAGGCCCCAGGCCTTCTGATTTGGTTGCAGTCATTGCACTTCAGATGGGACCACGGGTTCGGGTGCACGCAGCTTTGTGGAGTTAGGCAGCAGTGCTAGTTCAGGAGTCGTCCGGAGTCGATGTGCCTTGTTCTCTATGTTTTTATTGCAGCTTTCACTCCCAAGGACCTAGAAACTGTAGTGGACACCATCTACACCATCTAATAAGTCAGGGTCCTCAGCATGAGAACCCAGAGGCTGGTAGGGGACGTCTTTGCTGTCCCTGAGACTTCTTAACAGGAGCAAGCTCAGTCCAAGCGCTTGGAGAAACTTCAGAAGTCGGGTGCACAGCAAAGTCCAGTCCTCACTAAAGCAAAAGCAGCAACCAAAGGCCAACCCAGCAAAGCACACACAAGAAAAGGGCAGTTCTTCGACCCCCCAGTTCTTTAGTTTTTATCCTTGACAGAATCTCCTCTTCATCCAGAAGTGTTCTGAACATCTGTTTTTTGGGTCCAATTTCTGCCTTTGAAGTCAGCAAAGTTCAACGGAAAGTCTTTCTAGTGCCCAAGACCCAGCCTTTCTTGCTGTGGTCCTAGAAACACTTGCGGGTGTTGAAGACTGTACTGTGTAAAGGCAGACACAGCCCTATTCAGTTGCAAGTGTCAGCTCCTCCCACTACTCTAACCCAGGAAGCCCCATCAGGATACGCAGGGCATACTTCATCTCCCGTTGTGTGACTGTCTAGAGAGAATTTACAACCAGCCCAACTTTCATCCTGACCATGACATGTAGTCCACAGACAGGCAGAGGGACAGATTGGTTAAGCCAGAAAATGTTCACTTTAAAAAAATGGCATTTTCAAACATGCAATTTAAAAACCACCTTCACTAAAAGTTGTATTTTTAATTTGTGAGTTCAGAGACCAAAAACCTCATATCTCTATCGGCTCCCAATGGGAAATTACACATTAAAGATAGTTCAAGGCAATCCCCATATCAAATTATGGGAATGATGGGCCGTGCAATAGTGAAAAACTATTTTGGCAGTATTTCACTGTGAGAGCATGGAAAACACACTAGTACAGAACTTACCTTTTAAATACACTGCACTCTGCCCATGGGGCTACATTGGGCCTAACTTAAGGGCTATACAGCACACACAGAACCTGCAATGATAGATCTGAGACATGTGTACAGGGCTACTCATCTGGGTGGCAGGATCAGTGCTGCAGGTCCACTAGTTGCATTTGACTTACAGGCCCTGGGCACACATGGTGCACTATACTAGGGACTTCATAGTAAATCATATATGCCAATCAGAGATAATCAGTCATAATCACAATTTATACAGCAAGAACCTGGACCTTAGCACTGATCATCAGTTCTAAAGTGCTCAGAGTGTCAAAACCAGCAAAAACGAAATCCAACACACAGTCAAAAATACAGGAGACAGAGGCACAAAAACAGGGGGAAACCACACCAAGAATACAAGGTCTAACTGCTAGGAATCAGGCCACCTAAAACCCTCAAACATTTTTGAATATGCTCTTTTTATTAGCTCTTTATCTGGTGATCCTTGCCTGCTCTTGGATCAGCAATTGCTCAATTCACTAAAACCTACGTGATGTCTGCTCAAAACTTTGTCACCACTATTTGCCTTGGTTTGTATCTATGAAGCCCCTCAAATCCCTTACATAGGTCTCTTCAAAGCCCACCAGTGCCTTCTGACTGTTTATCTACCAGCCGACCACCAAAGCCACAGGGAGGAGGCTGCTGTACTGCCCGCAGCCTCCCCCAGTCATATTACAATGTTTAATTCTGGAAATACTGTAGCACTCCCCAGACATCCAGAGTAGCAAAGTAAAACCACTACATTCAGTTGTAGTGAGATCTACTTATTATTTGTATGAATGTCAAATTGACAAGATAGACATGGTTCCACAATCACAGAAAACATGTGTTTCATCACATTTGTGACTTTTTCAAGGATGTCTGGATATACAGAAATGTGTCTCACAAACCTTGTACATAGATACGGAGGATGATAGCATACTGTTCCGAAAACTGGAAAGAATGTATGGGGCAGATGGTGGAGAATCCCTGAATGTGAAGGAGGAAGCCAAATGACTGAGAAAACATGCAGTGCATTTGTGACAGAAAATGGCACTAGAAGAAAGGCTCGTAAAAAAACCCAAAATTTGTTCACATGCAAGGGTGGACTCGCTCAGTTCAAGCCTAAAGTGGATAGACTCAATCACCAGCAGTGAACCGTATAGGTGTAGAAAATTGCCAAAAAACAATCTACTCAATAAACCTAGAGACCGAACCAAAGTGTTAAATATAAAGGCGGTCATTACAATATTGGCAGTAAAAGCCGCTTACCGCCGTGCAGAAGACCGCCAACACACCGCCGCAGCCGCGGAAAACCGCCACAGCTATTACTACCCACATTTCGGAATCCGCAAAAATTCAGACACCCACACAAGTCCGCCACACCAAAAGTCAGTGATAAACTGGCGAAAACAAAACCAACACAGTCACACCAACAGAAATACGCCCACACTATCATGACACACGAATCCACGCGGCGGTTTTTCAACCACGGTATTCCATTGGCGGTACACACCACTGCGCTCAAAATACACATTCCTTTACAAAACACTACCACATTGGACAAGTCTAAATACACACACCTGATACACATAGACACACCATTCCCACACACACATTACAATATAAAACACACACCCACATCACCCACAAACCCCTACGACAAAAAAAATCAGAAAGAAGGTGTTGAACTTTTGCTTATGCAGGGACATCCCCAGTCTTTTTGCCTCCTGCCTCCTATTTTTTTTCTGACCTGTTGCTGTTGGCTTTTCAACTCTGAGCACTTTACCACTGCTAACCAGTGCTAAAGTGCATATGCTCTCCATGTAAATTGTATATAATTGGTTTATCCATGATTGGCATATTTGATTTACTAGTAAGTCCCTAGTAAGGTGCACTAGAGGTGCCAGGTCCTGTAAATCAAATGCTACTAGTGGGCCTGCAGCACTGGTTGTGCCACCCACATAAGTAGCTCTGTAATCATGTTTCACACCTGCCACTGCAGTATCTGTGTGTGTATTTTTACACTGTAAATTCGACTTGGCAAGTGTACCCACTTGCCAGGCCTAAACCTTCCCTTTTCTTACATGTAAGGCACCCCTAAGGAAGGCCCTAGGTATCCCCAAGGGCAGGGTGCAGTGTATGGATAAGGTAGGACATATAGTAATGTGATTTATATGTCCTGACAGTGAAATACTGCCAACTTCGTTTTTCACTGTTGCAAGGCCTGTCTTTCTCATAGGATAATATGGGGGCTACCTTTAAATATGATTAAAGTGTAGATTCCCCTAGAGAGTAGATGGACATGTGGAGTTTGGGGTCCCTGAACTCACAATTTAAAAATACATCTTTTAGTAAAGTTGATTTTAAGATTGTGCGTTTGAAAATGCCACTTTTAGAAAGTGAGCATTTTCTTGCTTAAACCATTCTGTGACTCTGCCTTGTTTGTGGATTCCCTGTCTGGGTCAGTTTGACAGTTGGTTTGTTTTTCACCTCGCACTAGACAGTGACACAAAGGGGGCTGGGGTGTAACCTGCATTTCCTGATTAGCCATCTCTGCTAGGAGGGAGGGGTGGAGTGGTCACTCTCATCTGAAAGGACTGTGCCTGCCTCTGACAATGCCGGCTCCAACCCCCTGGTGTGTGTCTGAGGTCTTGCCTGGGCAAGGCAGGATTTCACAAGTAGGTGTGAGTCCCCTTTGAAGAAAGGTGGCTTCAAAGACTAAAATGGGTATAAGAAGGGCACCCAAATCTACAGACTTTAGAAACACTTCTGGAACCAAGAGGAACCTCTGCCTGGAGAAGAGCTGATAGCTGAGGAAGAAGTGCTGCCCTGCCTGTCACTGTGCTTTGTGGAGCTTTCCAGCAGTGCTGCTTCAGACAGAGTAAGAGGGCAAAGACTGGACTTTGTGTGCCTTCCATCTTGTGAAGAAATCTCCAAGGGCTTGAGTTAGAGCTTGCCTCCTGTTGTTTGAAGTCTCAGGGACAGCAAAGACTTCTCTCTGCCAGCACCTGGAGTCTCTAGAGAGACTCCTGCCGCGACAAGTGGTGCCCTATCCAGTCCCTGGGCCCTTGAAAGGAAAGCTGGTGGAAATCCAAGGAAATCGACTTCGGACGACTTCGGACCGACACCGCTGCTGAATCCAGTAACGCCGCCTGCACCTGACACTGTGACCTTCGCTGGAATTGCACGCTCTTCGCAGGCCCGACGCCGCAGCAGCCCCGCTGAAGTCTGCGACTCCGTGGAAGTCGCCGCACCACGTCGTGACCGACGCTGATCGAAGTGCACGGATTCAACATTTCGCACAGACGCCGCGATTCCCGAATTCGTGCATCAGCTTGTTTTCACTCTTCACCAAAGGTACTGTACTTGGGGGTCTACACGACTCCGTGTCCGGCGCCGCTGGTGTCTGCTTGTTGGGAACGACTCCGTCACGACGCCCTGTTAACATCTCATCGAAGCATTTTTGTTTCTAAGCGCTATTTTTTAGTTTAATCTTTAAAAATTCATAACTTGACTTGTGTATGTCGGATTTTTGTCGTTTTGGTCTTGTTTTGTTTAGATGAATATTTCCTATTTTTCTAAACTGGTGTTGTATCATTTTGTAGTGTTTTCATTAATTTACTGTGTGTGTTGGTACAAATACTTTACACCTAGCGCTCTGAAGTTAAGCCTACTGCTCTGCCAAGCTACCAAGGGGATAAGCAGGGGTTAGCTGAGGGTGATTATCTTTTACCCTGTCTCCAGTGAAGGTCCTTGCTTGAACAGGGGGTAACCTGACTGTCAACCAAAGACCCCATTTCTAACAGAAGGCCAGAGAGAGACACCACCAGCAAGAACAACAGCATCCACAGGCACACAATCCCATCACCCACTCAACTTCCACGGACCTTAAACAACACACCATTACATATCAGCACACTGATCACCACACAATCCACCACACACATCACCTACACCACCCCATGGCACGGGAAAGACAGCCCAGGTTCTCGGAGGAGGAGCTCAAGGTCATGGTGGAGGAAATCGTCCGGGTAGAGCCACAGCTATTCGGAGCACAGGTGCAGCACACCTCCATTGCAAGGAAGATGGAGCTATGGCGAAGAATAGTGGACAGGGTCAACGCAGTGGGACAGCACCCAAGAAATCGGGAGGACATCAGGAAGAGGTGGAACGACCTACGGGGGAAGGTGCATTCCGTGGTCTCAAGACACCACCTGGCGGTTCAGCGGACTGGCAGCGGACCCCCAACAAAACTAACAACATGGGAGGAGCAGGTCTTGGCGATTCTGCATCCTGAGGGCCTCGCAGGAGTAGGCGGAGGAATGGACTCTGGTAAGTCAAATCTTAATTATTACATCCCCCACCCTGCCTGCATGATATCACATACCCCCACCCTCACCCCCAGCACCCCAACTCCTCACAAATGTCCCAACATCACAAACCACCCATCCCAACACCAAGCCCTGCATGCAACAACAGAGCATGGACACCCATCACTAAAGCATGCCCACTGCACATACCCATTCAACCCCCTAAACCACCATCACACAAGCTCCCACACAGGAATGCAAGCACTGGGGTACACGCTCACCCACCCATTGCACACCATGACACATACAGATGTAATAACCATCCTTTTATACCCCTGCAGGACCCCTACCCAACGTCAGCGGACAGGAGGGTCCACACATGTCCACACCACCAACAGAAGAGGCCTACAGTGATGATAGCACCTCTGGCCAACTGGATCTAGATGACCAGCCCGGCCCATCGGGGACCTCGGGACAGTCAGTTCCCCTCACACTGGCACAGTCCATCACAGACCTTCCCCCCTCTGGAAACACCAGCACAGCACCCACCCAGTGGGCCCATACCTCTGTCCCCAGGACACATCAATCAGCTGTGTGTCCACAACTACAGGGAACCCAGGATAACCCACCACCCCAACAACAACAGGGACCTGGGGGCAGTGGGCACACGGTCTAGGGGACGGAGGCCCAGGAACACAGTGGAACTGGGAGGGCTGCTATCCGACAGGGGGCGGACAGGCCAAGGGAACCCACTCTCCACGAGGCCCTCTCCTCCATCATGGGAGCCTACCACCACTCCCAGGAGACGATGGCAACCGTACTGGCCAAGTTTCAGGAGACCCAGCGCCTGCAGGAGGAACAGTATATGGGCTTCAGGGAGGAACTCAGAACCATCAGCTCCACCCTGGGCACCATTGTAGGGGTGCTGAAGGAAGTAATCAACACCAGGAGGGACACTGTGGCACTACAAGGGGCCCCTGACACTAGCATGGATGATGAACTGCCCACCACCTCCGCTGACGCTAGTGGACAGGACGCCCCGCCACAGGACCACCACACCAGCACCCCACCCCCTGCAGAGGGAGAACCACCCCACAAACGGTCCCTGAGATCTAGGACAAAGACCAAGCACGATGCCAAGACCCCCCCCAAGAAATGAGACCACCCTGATTGTCATCCTACTGTCCCACTTTGTCACCCTGTCCATGCTGAAACTGCCCCAGCTCCACTTCCTATGCCCATTTGGGCAATGCACCTGTGAGTCTAATAGACTGGACTCTGCCATGGACATTCCTCCGCCATCACCCCTCACCATTTCACCACCACCTCCAATATTGAGCACTTAAATAAATACACTTAAAACACAAAACAATCTGCAGTCTGTCTGTGATTTCGAAATAGTGTATTAGCAATTACAGTGACAAAATGCTCTTTCAATTGTAATGCCAACATACCTATGTCACACAGCTAAAGTCCATGAGGAATCAAAGCAGATGTCACAGAGAGGGACCCACATCTGTGAAATCATAAGGGAAAGTGACAACTCAGTAACCATACACTGGGTGAAAAGGACAGACAGTAGAAAGGTAGCAGTGTTTAAGTACATGTAGTCAGCAGGTCTGTACTCTTACCTGTGTCTCACTGGAAATATTGCTGGATCACTGAGTCCCTGTTGTTCATGTCTTCTTCCTCTGCTTTCTTGTCTTCACTATCCACAGGCTCCACAGCTGGAACAACACCGCCATCTGGACCATCCTCCTGCAGAAAAGGAACCTGTCGTCGCAATGCCAAGTTATGAAGCATACAGCAGGCCATGATGATCTGGCACACCTTCTTTGGTGAGTAGAATAGGGATCCACCTGTCATATGGCTGCACCGGAACCTGGCCTTCAGGAGGCCGAAGGTCCGCTTGATCACCCTCCTAGTTCGCCCATGTGCCTCATTGTAGCGTTCCTCTGCCCTTGTCCTGGGATTCCTCACTGGGGTCAGTAGCCATGACAGGTTGGGGTAACCAGAGTCACCTGCAAATGGCGAGGGACAAGTATTAGACATACACTAACCTGTAGGGTAACCCCAGACCCAGACAACCATTCCCACTGTCTTGCTTCCAGGTGCTCACTTAATAGCCACACATGGTGCCTCTGGAGTTGACCCATCACATAAGGGATGCTGCTATTCCGCAGGATGTAGGCATCATGCACTGAGCCAGGGAACTTAGCATTCACATGGGAGATGTACTGGTCTGCCAAACATACCATCTGTACATTCATCGAATGATAACTCTTCCGGTTTCTGTACACCTGTTCACTCCTGCGGGGGGTACCAAAGCCACATGGGTCCCATCAATGGCACCTATGATGTTGGAGATATGTCCCAGGGCATAGAAATCACCTTTCACTGTAGGCAAATCCTCCACCTGAGGGAAAACGATGTAGCTCCGCATGTGTTTCAGAAGGGCAGACAACACTCTGGACAACACATTGGAAAACATAGGCTGGGACATCCCTGATGCTATGGCCACTGTTGTTTGAAATGACCCACTTGCAAGGAAATGGAGCACTGACAGCACCTGCACTTGAAGGGGGATTCCTGTGGGATGGTGGATTGCTGACATCAGGTCTGGCTCCAACTGGGTACACAGTTCCTGGATTGTGGCACGGTCAAGCCTGTATGTGATTATGACATGTCGCTCTTCCATTGTCGACAGGTCCACCAACAGTCTGTATGTCAGAGGATGCCGCCATCTCCTCAGATATCCCAGCGGACGGTGCCTATGAAGGACAACAGCGAGCACAGAGTCAAACAACTCAGAGGTATGTACCCACAGTTTACACAGAACACCAATCATACACAAAAGGTGGCCTGTATGTGTGTTGAGTCTAGGCCTAGGTATGTGTGACGCAGTTGGAAATGAAGCCATGTGGGCCCCTGAAATGACGGCTGCTTGACCTCTAATGTGGGCAATAGGATGTGAGGTAACTGCGCTGGCGTTGTATACCGTCGCTTCAGGCGGTTGAAGACTGCAGCGCAATGCTGCATTGGTTAACATTGGACCCTATGGGTCCCAGGAGCCATTGACGATGTGCGCCGGCAGTGACGGTACGCACTGCCGTGGACGTGACCGCCATTTTCTATCTGTACAATCTCTCGATACCTGATCTTCGACAGGAGAGGACCTACACTGCAAGTGCTGCTGTGACCTCAGTCTGGAAGAGACAATGGCTCGAGTGTCTGGGGAAAGGGCCCCTGCCTTCACATCGGAGGAGTTGGAGAAGCTTGTGGATGGGGTCCTCCCCCAGTACACGCTACTCAGCGGTCCTCCAGACAAACAGGTATGTACACAGGGAGCATGTTGTATGGGCTATGCCTGTGTGGAGAGGGCTGAATGTAAGAAGGAAGGGGGAAGAGTGCTGCGTGCATGAAAGATGGTGAATGCATGTGCCACATGGCAAGGGTAGGCATGGGGCCAATGACTGTGACGGTGCGGACGGTTATATCTTCTCCTTTTCCCCTGTACTATTCCTGTAGGTCAGCGCCCACCAGAAGAAGGATATTTGGCGTGCCATCGACAAGGACGTCCGGACCCTGGGGGTCTACCACAGACTGAGCACCCACTGCCGGAAAAGCTGGGAGGACATTCGCTGCTGGAGCAAGAAGACGGCGGAGGCTCAGCTGGGGATGGCCTCCCAATGTTGGAAGGGTGCCTGTCGCACCATGACCCCCCTGATGTTTCGGATCCTGGCAGTGGCCTACCCGGAGTTGGATGGGCGCTTGAGGGCATCACAATAGACACAAGGGGGTGAGTACACTCTCATTCTGCTGACTTTGCGCACAGTGGAGGTGTCTGGGTGGGGGAGGTGGGCTGTGGGTTTCCCTAGGCCAGGACGAGTTCCGTAGGCATGGCCCCTCCGTAAGGCAGGCCATGTGGCACCCCATCCCACCTCTGTAGAGTGCCAAGTACACCTAGTCATGCCCCTGTGTCATCTATGTGTGCAGATGTCATCCATAGCCTTGTAGGCCATTTCCCAGGAATTGAACAGTGGAGCCCAAGAGCGCGGCGTAGTGCAGGGGGCTTCTGTGTCTGTCGTGTCCACCAGCTGTAGCGGTAATGCATGCACTCAACATGTCTCCCTACTGTCTCCCCCCCCCTTTTTGTGGTCTCCCTGTTCTTGTGTGCATTAGCATCATCAGGCGGAGGAGCAGTAGCACCGGAGCTCGAGGGAGCTGCTGAAACCCCCATGGCCCTGGAGGGCGACACTACGGAGTCTGAATTCACCAGTGGGACGGAGGGCAAGGGGAGCTCCACGGATTCATCCTCTGATGAGAGCTCCCTTGAGGTGGCAGCAACATCTGTGCCCCCTGCATCTACAGGTACAGCCGCCACCCCCCCACCAGCACCGCCCTCCCAGCAGCCCCTCAGCCTTTGCCCCGTGTCCGCTCACCCAGGAGGGTGGGCATCACCTTCGCCCCAGGCACCTCAGGCCCTGCCCCAGTCACCCCTGCTGCCCTCAGTGAGGATGCCATTGACCTCCTCAGGTCCCTCACTGTTGGGCAGTCTACCTTTTTTAATGCCATCCAGGGTGTAGAGAGGCAGTTGCAACAAACAAATTGATTCCTGGAGGGCATTCATTCTGGTCAGGCGGCCCTTCACCGAGCTTTTCAGACTCTGGCCTCAGCACTGATGGCAGCCATTGTACCCGTCTCTAGCGTCCCCTCTCCAACTTCCTCCACCCAGACCCAATCCCCTGTACCTCACCCTATCCCAAGAACATCTACAGACCAACATGCACACACCTCAACACCCAAGGGTAGCTCAGGCAAACATTAGCACCACACATCCCACAGGCATTCAAGCAAGCATCACACACATGCAGACACACCAACATCCACTGCCTCCACTGTGTCCCCCTCCTCCTCGTCTACACTCACACCTGCATGCACTACATCTACAGCCACAACGTCCCTCTCCAGTACACCCACCACCACACCCCGCTCACGTGCAGTCACCACCCCCACTACCATTCACACGTCCCCTGTGTCCTCTCTCAGTGTGTCTGTGACGCCCCCTCCTAAGATACAGAAACGCAGGCACACACGCACCCAACAGCCATCCACCTCATGACAGCCTTCAGCGCATGCACCTTCACCCAAAGTCACCAAACGTACACCTCCTACAACCACCACCTCTTCCTCCACTCCCAAACCCCCTCCAGCTACCCATCCCAGTGTGTCCCAAAAACTTTTCCTGTCCAACCTTGACCTCTTTCCCACACCTCCCCACCCTGTCTGTCTCTTAGGTCTCGAACTAGCACCTCAGCCACAACCTCTCCGGGACCAGTGGTGCCTGTAGTCACCGGAATCTGGAGTGCACCGGCCACCAGGGCAGCCAGTGTGGCACGGAGCCACAGCACAGACAGTCCCCCACCTGTGAAGCATCAGAAGTTGGCCAGTGCCCGGCAGGAGAGGGGGAAGACTCCAGCCACCAAAGCCGCTCCCAGGGGTCCCGGTGGGACTGTGGAGTCAGCTGTGACACCTTCCAAGGTGGGGAAGGGCCACAAGAAACTCGGCAAGTCTGGGAAGAGCAGCACGGCGGGGAAGACCGCCATCATCCCCACTGCCCAGGAGGCCACCGCCAGCACCAGCCCAGCTGCCCAGGAGGCCACCGCCAGCACCAGCTGCCCAGGACAAGACCGCCAGAACAAGCTCCGTTGGGCCATGAAGGACAGCCAGCAAAAGCCCCGTTGGGCCATGAAGGACCATCAGCAAAAGCCCCGTTGGGCCATGAAGGACCGCCAGCAGCTGAGACCCTGCAATGGAGACTGCCATCCTAAGCACCGCTGCACAGGGCACTGCCATCTCAAGCACCGCTGGCCCATGAGTGGCAAGGACACTGACGCAACTGAGTCGGTCAGGGGGTGAATGAAGCACTCTGGGCACAAAGCCCCCTCCAGAACCAGTGGAGAAAGGCATCCACTCCCTCTGTCCTTAGCAGGATGAAGCACTCTGGGCACAAAGCCCCCTCCAGAACCAGTGGAAAGATACATCCACTCCCTCTGTCCTTAGCAGGATGAAGCACTCTGGGCACAAAGCCCCCTCCAGAACCAGTGGAGAATGTCATCCACTCCCTCTGTCCTTAGCAGGATGAAGCACTCTGGGCACAAAGCCCCCTCCAGAACCAGAGGAGACTGTCATCCACTCCCTCTGTCCTTAGCAGGATGAAGCACTCTGGGCACAAAGCCCCCTCCAGAACCATTGGAGAGATACATCCACTCCCTCTGTCCTTAGCAGGATGAAGCACTCCGGGCACAAAGCCCCCTCCAGAACCTGTGGAGAAAGGCATCCACTCCCTCTGTCCTAAGCAGGATGAAGCACTCTGGGCACAAAGCCCCCTCTAGAACCAGTAGAGACGGTCATCCACTCCCTCTGTCCTTAGCAGGATGAAGCACTCTGGGCACAAAGCCCCCTCCAGAACCAGTGGAGAAGGTATCCACTTGAGAGACTGTGGCTTTGCACTCCCCAGGATGTAACAGTGGGCAACCCACCCACTGTAGAGACTTGAGAGACTGTGGCTTTGCACTCCCTAGGATGTAACAGTGGGCAACCCACCCACTGTAGAAACTTGAGAGACTGTGGCTTTGCACTCCCCAGGATTGAACAGTGGGCATGTGGCCCCCTCGTGGATTTGGCTTGGTGCACTCATCCGGCTGAGGTGCCCCCCCTTTCCCTCCCCCTGAGGTGCCTGTTTAGTTGCTGTCTGATGCCCCTGCAGTGTGGTCCCAGTGTTCCACGGACTTTCTTAGAACACTACCTGGACTACTATGCTTGGTATATATTATGTACATGGTGTATATATATATATATATATATATATATATATATATATATATATATTTCTGCCTACTTGCTTTTAATATATTACAATGGTTACACTCATTTTCTATTGTCTTTGCATTCTTCTGGGGGGGTTGGGGGGTGTAACTGTGATGTATTGATATGTATTGTTTGTGTGTTGTAGTGGGTGAGGGTGGGGGTGTTGCGTGTGTGTCTCCTTGTTTTTTGCCTCCCCCCTCCCCTGTGTCATAGGTGCAGTACTTACCGTGGTCTTGCCGCCGGCGTTCGTGCTCCTGGTAGAGGAGCAAGAAGATAAAGGCAGGGTAAATGTGGAGCTCTGGTTCCATGGCGTCCTCGTGGAGTGTGTAGAGGTGAGCGTTTTCCCTTCGGGATTCCTGTTTCTGCCGTGTTTTTATCCGCTGTGAATCCACACCGGAAAAGGTGGCGGATTGGCCTGTCATAATAGTGTGGGCGGTACATTGTCTCCCGCCTGTGTGTTGGAGGTGACCGCCGCGCTGTTTGTTTGTACCGCCGTGGCGGTCGGAGTGTTAAAGTGGCTGTCTTTGTTGGCTGTTTCTGCCACAGTCGTAATTCCAATTTTTTTACTGCCGGCCTGTTGGCGGTCTTACCGCCGCTTTAACACCAACCACCAGGGTTGTAATGACCCCCAAATTGAGGAAAACTCTATACCTAATTAAGTAAAAGACGTAAGAACCGCACAAACAGCAGTGAGTTCAATGGTAAGAGCATTCAAATGCCTGAAACAAAAAAAACATGTAACACCTGAGTCAAGAAAAGCGGAAAACAACTGAAAAACTAAAAAGAGAGGGAGGAGGCTGCAGTGAGTGGTATTTGAAAGTAGGCGGGAGACTACTCACCTCACTGGTAATTAGAATGTCTAAAGAGTAAATGTAGAAACGGTCACAGCTTAATTTGGCAAGAGCAAGTGACAATCTATACTAAGGGGACGACCATGATAAGTCTGTGCCTAGGGGGAAGGGAGAAAAAAAAACACAGACATAGAAAATGAAGATATCCAAGGCTAGAGAATGCTTAATGTAAAAAAAAGACCTGGTGGCAAAAAATAATGTGAAAAGGAATAGTGCAAAACCAAAGAGGGGAAATCCCATAAGTTAATGAGGAGTGGGAGTATATGTAAATGTACATAGAAAATGCCTAAGCGTAATGACATATCCAAGGTGGCCAAAAGTCCATAAAACTACTGAAAACCATTTCGATGTTTTTTACAAGGCAGTTACAAAACAAAATACAAACTAGAGGACAAACATATACCTAAAAACAAAAACATGTTGACAAACATGTGAGCTTAGAGCATTACAAGAACTTAGTGGGAACACTGATCTGGTCATTTGTGAGGCTGACAAGGGTGGCAATGCGGTGGTCATGAATTGTATTGATTGCATAAATGAGATAAACAGAAAACTAGCTGATAGCCAGGCATACGTCAGCCTCAACGCCAATCCTCTTAGCACCATCACCAACATCATTAATGAAAAATTGACCTATTGGAGAGACTTGTGCATTATTACGTACTTGGAGTGTAGATACATGCTAAACATCTCACCACCTGCACCCTGTATCTATGTTTTACCCAAAGTACACAAACCAGGCATATTTCCACCTGGATGACCCATCATTTCGGACCTAGGTTCCCCCACCAAACACATCTCTGAATTTATTGATGTCTATCGGCAACCATTAGTACACCGTCCTACATCCATGACACTAAGCACTGATTGTGCCGATTGGAGGACATACACTGGATAATCGATTGTTGCTTTGTCACACTAGACGTTAACTCTCTGAACACCTGTATTCCATTAGAAATGGGTATGTCTGTTTCACTTCTACTCTTTCCACTGCAGATGCCACTTTGTTTGAACATACAGAGATGTTGATTGAACTTATCAGACTGGTTTTGGAAAATAATGTATTTTTACATGACGGAAAGTGGTACAAGCAGATACAGGGTGTAGCCATGGGAGTCACATTTTCACCTTTATATGCCAATCTATACATGGGCCACTTTTAAAAACATTACTTGTGGTCATCCTGCCCCCATGAATTATCAGATCGCATCTTGTAATGGGGCAGGTACATTGATGACATCTTTATAATCTGGACAGGGGGCATGAAGAAATGTGAATTGTTGTATAAACAACTCAATTATAATGAATACAGCATACGATTCACCCGACACATTAATGCAAAACAAATCGAGTTTCTTGATCTCAACCTCTATAATGAAGGTTCTAAAATTATGTCTAGACGCTATAGAAAGTCTACAGCATGGAACTCCATCCTACATGCACATAGTGCACACCCATCTGCCCAGATTAATGCTATACCATAAGAAGAAATTACCAGAGTATGGCGTAACTGTAGTAATGACCTTGTGTTTGCAAAAGAGTTGGCTGTAGTTGAACAATGCTTTTAACAAAGAGGGTACTCTGACCTGGTTCTTTTTAAAGCTAAAACTAGCTACATTGGCTTGAACACACATGACTAGTCCAACAATTGGTTACCCCCAATTTTTTAAATGCACTTGTTGTAATGTTTGCCAATTTGCCATGGACAAGGTGGTTGAATTTTCATATAACTCTGCACATGTGCATTGAATACAACAGTTCATTAACTGTAATAGTAAACTCACAGTTGATTGTATCATTTGCAAATGAGGATTAATCTATGTGGGAATCACTACCTGTCCTCTTAAGGAACTCATACAGGGACATATTAGAGCCATCAGAAATAACAATCCCAACTACCCCCCCGGCAACCCGCTACAACTCTGTACATGTTGGTTCTGAGGAGATTGGTATTAAATTTCATGGGATTACACACATTACCAGTAACGTGAGAGGAGGTGACATGGTTGCCAAACTCAGGAAATGTGAAGCCAAATGGATCATTAAACTGCATGCAGTGGACATGGGTATTAATACAGATGGGGAACTGCATGTATTCCTGTGAGGACATTACATATGTTTTGGTTTGTTGTATGCCATGGCGTTTAAGCAGGATGCCAGTTTAACACACACTATGCACAATAATGTGGGATTACATGCTCTAATGTGTGTCTAAATTCTATTACTTTGGTATAACACATGGTGGAACTTGTATAGTCTATCTAGCCATGAGGCCAGTGGAATATATCCAGCATCTAATACTTCTGATATTATTTTGTATGTTTTACAATTGTACAAATTGTAATTGTATTGGTAATTGGTCTATCCATGATTGGCATATTTGATGTATTGGTAAGTCCCTGGTGAAGTACACCTGAGGTGCCCAGGGGTAGTAAATCAAATGCTACTAGTGGGACACTTTTAGATTGTCTGTTTGAAAATGCCACTCTTTGAAAGTGGGCATGTTCTTGCTTAACCATTCTGTACCCCTGCTTTACTGCTGAAAACACGTCAGACTGACACAACACCTGCTCCCAGGCTGAAATTTCAATGCAGCATCTGCGTCACAGCTGGGGAATTGATGAAGCACATGTTCTCAATGTGGACCCTTCACACAGCACGTCGGAATTTTCCATGCATCAATCCTTGGTGTCAAAATCTTCCACATCACCACACAGACCTGAGGCTGCTTGTCTGAAAATCGACGCATCGCTTCCCTGTGAAGAAAAAATTAATGCACAGCCTCACTTGTCAGTAAGGAATCAGCGCATTGCTTGCTTTTCTGATACATGCTCACCATGTGGCTTTATTTTTGATGCATTCCAGGTTCTTCATGCTAAAGCAAAATGTTGGACCTGGCTTTTTGACAGTGTCATCCCCAAACTTTTTGCCTCCTTCCTCCTATTTTCTCTGACCTGTTGTCGTTGGCTTTTGAACTCTGAGCACTTTACCACTGCTAACCAGTGCTAAAGTGCATATGCTCTCTGTGTAAATTGTACTGTTGATTGGTTTATCCCAATTGGACTATTTAATGCACCTATAAGTACCTAGTAATGTGCTCTGTATGTCCCCAGGGCCTGTAGATTAAATGTTACTAGTGGGCCGGCAGCACTGGTTGTGCCACCCACTTAAGTAGCCCCTTAACCTTGTCTCAGGCCTGCCATTGCAAGGCCTGTGTGTGCAGTTACACTGCCACTCCGACTTGGCATTTAAAAGTACTTGCCAAGCCTAAAACTCCCCTTTTCCTACATATAAGTCACCCCTAATGTATGCCCTAGGTAACCCCAGAGCAGGGTGCTGTGTGGGTAAAAGGCAGGACATGTACCTGTGTAGTTTATATGTCTTGGTAGTGTAAAACTCCTAAATTCATTTTTACACTACTGTGAGGCCTGCTCCCTTCATAGGCTAACATTGGGGCTGCCCTCATGCATTGTTGAAGTGCCAGCTGCTGATCTGAAAGGAGCAGGAAGGTCATATTTAGTATGGCCAGAATGGTAATACAAAATCCTGCTGACTGGTGATGTCGGATTTAATATTACTATTCTAGAAATGCCACTTTTAGAAAGTGAGCATTTTTTTGCACTTAAATCTTTCTGTGCCTTTCAATCCACGTCTGGCTAGGTTTAGTTGACAGCTCCTTGTGCATTCACTCAGACACACCCCAAACACAGGGTACTCAGCCTTACTTGCATACATCTGCATTTTTAATGGGTCTTCCTGTGCTGGGGGGGTGGAGGGCCTGCCCTCACACAAAGGACTGCCACACCCCCTACTGGGACCCTGGCAGACAGGATTGAACTGAAAGGGGACCTGGTGCATTTCTTAGCCACTCTTTGAAGTCACCCCCACTTCAAAGGCACAATTTAGTATAAAACAGGGCCTCTGCCCTACCTCATCAGACATTTGCTGGAGAAGAAACCTGAACCAGAACCTACATCCTGCCAAGAAGAACTGCCTGGCTACTCAAAGGACTCACCTGTCTGCTTTCTACAAAGGACTGCTTGCTGTTGGCCTGTGCCTTGCTGAACTCTTGTCTGGCTGTAAAAGTACTCTCCAAGGGCTTGGATAGAGCTTGCCTCCTGTTCCCTGAAGTCTCAGGACCAAAAATACTTCTCTTTTTCATTTGTAATCTTTGTGCGCCAAAATTTTGTTGCACAGCTTGTTCCGTGGTGAAAAAGTCACTGCACGCCAATCCAGAAAGACGCCGTTCAACACGAGGCCTGCAGTGCGACCGGAACTTCGACGCATGGCCTCGCATGGACAATGCCACCCGACTTGCAGAGGGGAAATCGACGCCTGCCGTGAGAAAGAAAATTCCACGCACAGCCTCCTGGAACGATGCGCAGCCGGATAACAAGCCGTGGAATCTATGCACAAACCCTGGGACATCTGGTAATCACGCGATCCATAGAAGGAGACGGTCCGCGTGCGGGAAAACGACACACGTCTTTTCCAAGTGAAAAATAACTATGCAAGTCCATGTGTGAAGGGGCGAAACCGACGCACACATAATTTGTCCTCCCGTAGAACAACGCACGTCTCCCCCGCGTGAAAAATAACGATGCAAGTCAGTGTGTGCAGGGGCATAACCGATGCACACACCATTTTTCCGCGCATCTCCTCTTCTGCGGCCCTCTGCAGAGATTTTCCACTCCAAACCAGGTACTTTGTGCTTGAAAAAGACTTTGTTTGCTTTTTAAAAACGTAAGACACTTTATATCACATTTCAGTGATATTTCTACAAATTCTTATTGCATCTTTTATTGTGTTGATCTACAGATATCCAGATAAATATTCTATATTTTTCTAAACACTGTGTGGTGTATTTTTGTGATGCTATATGGTGTTATTGTATAATTTATTGCACAAATACTTTACACATTGCCTTCTAAGTTAAGCCTGACTCCTCATGCCAAGCTACTAGAGGGTGGGCACAGGATAATTTGGATTGTGTGTGACTTACCCTGATTAGAGTGAGGGTTCTTGCTTGGACAGAGGGTAACCTGACTGCCAACAAAAACCCAATTTCTAACACAAAGCAACAATTTATTTTTATGAATTAAGACACTTTTTACTTTAAAAAGTCATATCTTTGCTTATGTATGTTGGATTTGTATTGTTTTGGTCTTATTTGATTTAAATAAATATTGGCTATTTGTCTAAACTGGTTTGGAGTCCTTTTGTGGTGTTTTCACTGATTTACTGCGTGTGTTGGTACAAATACTTTACACATTGCCTCTGAGATAAGCCTGACTGCTTGTGCCAACCTACCAAGGGGGCGAGCAGGGTTTATTTTAGCTGTGTATCTCTATTACTCTTATGAGAGTGAGGGTCCCTGCTTGGAAAGGGTGTAAACTGACTGCCAAATAGAGACCTAATTTCTAACAGCATTTATTTTTCTAAATGTTAGGTTTTGAGTCTATGTACTCCCGCACTATGTCTCAACCTGTGACAACTGGTTTTAAGAATCAGACAAACAGAACTTGATCATTAACTACCAGACAGTTCACCAACCCCCATGATCCAGCAGTTTTTTGATGTTTGTTTTCAATCCACTCTGATGTGCTGTTTATCCTGTTGCTTGTATATACGTTGCTAAGTGGACGTGTCAAATTTCATATTTGGGTCAGTAAGAACACCTCATATAAATTTTGAAGTTGCCTACAGCTTTTGCTATGCTGGTTTCCTTCCTAGTTTACTTCATCCTTTAGGCTTTCTCCATTAAGCCGTCCCTGTCATTTCAGAGAGAAAATCACAAAGGGACTCAGCCTCCTATTTAGAGGCCACTGGAGGCAGTAGCAAGTCAGCATCCACATCAATGGTTTTAATACCAGTTGCCAATGAGGTCATAAGGAAGCACTTCCATTCCCTAACCATTTCATCAGTGTTGTCATTTTGATGGTTCCTAGAGGTCTCTGTTATGTCTCTGAAATAGGAACCGGTACAGTTGTGAGAGAATATCTTGGGTTCAACTTTTATTTAGTACAACTCTATTGTAAAACGGCCAACAAATTCAAACATAATTTTCAATTGATTGCCCAAAAAAAACTCCATTGTAAGTTGGCCATCAAACACAAACTCCGTTAAAGAAAGGCCACAAAAGACACACATAATTGTAAAAGGCCATTAAACATGGAGATACTTATAGTATGCTCAGCCTCTTTCTTCCTGTTCTCGAACCAGTCCCTTCATGTCAGGGTATTCCTGGCATTTCATGTTTGTTAAAGTGCCTGTTCTGTGTGGCAGTCGATCAAAATGTATCTGGTTTGCTGCGCTGTTTGAGACTTTGATGATCTTCCAGTGCTGCAAACTCTAGCTTTACTCTAATACTCCAAAGCTCTGCTCTGAACCTACCAGGTCTGCTCCAATCTCCGTAATATCCATCTATATCTGGTACTGCTGTTAAAGGCTGGAAGTGGAAGTGCAAGATATGTGTGAAGCTTAGCATGGTCTGACTTATAGAAATTATTGGAACAGATAATGCAGCTATAAAGACACTCTTGTACCTCGTATATACTATGTTACACCATGTGTGGTTGTTAAGAGGACACGCTTGAGAAATAGTTGGTCATTATGAACATGGCGGTAAACAATGCACCAAGCCGGCAGAAAAGCCCTACCCCCTACCAAATAATGAAACACCACACCACCATCAGTTCCGAGGCAGGAACCACAGCCAGGAAAAGCATGGCAGAAACAAACAATATAAAAGGAAATACTCACAGGAGGTACAGAGAACACACCACAGACGAGAGTTGGAAACAATGCCAGTGCTTCTCCTTGCCATATTCCTCCAGGACCATGACCGACGATGAAGACGACGACGGTAAGTAACGCAGCCTAGTACACATGGGAAGAAAGGGCACAGTTACACACCCACCCCACCCACCACGCAATGCATTCCCAACCCCTCCCACATCCCAAGCCATACATACCATAACAAGATGTACTTACCAGACACAAGCCAACAAATACCCGCACCCATGCACACACCTGTGCACACCACACCCCCACAGTGAAATGCTGCACAACGGCTCTATATTGTGCCAACAGCACTGCTGGGCACTCAAATTGTATTGTAAAGAACAACAGGAATGTCAAAATAAGGCTATTGGCCAGTCCATGATAAAGTTCCTGAATGGCAAATATAGCCCAAACTTGACCCCCACGTGTGTAAAGGAAACTCCACTGATAAGGGGCATCAATGGGGTAGCCAGGCACCTCAGGGAAGAGGGGCAAGGGGTGGTGGGGGTGGGAACTCAGGTCTTGAAGGGAGGTCTTGGGTTTAGATTTAGTAGGTGGAGGGGGTTTGGGTTTGCCCTTGGAAGGAGGAGAAGTGGGCCTGGACCAGTGGGTAGCAGAGGGACCTGGGGCAACACAGGGCTTCTTCTTCCCTGGGGAAGGGGCATGGGAATGGGAAAGGTGGACTGAGGCGGACTTAGACGAGGAAGGACTGGACTGGGCAACGGCATGGGAACGTTTAGGAACAATATGGGGTGGGCCAGTGGGTTCAAACAGGTCAACACGGGATAGGAAAAGCTTCTTAGGTGCAGTTGGAGGGGATCTGGAGCCAAGTCTTGGAGTGGACGTTGAGGGAGTGGTCATACCAGGTGTAGGTGTGCTGGACTTGGATGCAGGTGCCTGTTTAGAATGCTTATGTATGGTGGATGTGTGTGAAAGTTTGAGTGTTTTAGGAGGAGGAGGATGGACACAGTGGGAGAAGACAGGCTGCAGTGTAGATGGATGTTGTTTGGGTGTCTGCAAGTCTGGTGAGTGTGCTGCAAGTGTCTGTGAATGTAAACGTGGTGAGTTCAGGTGTGGTGTCTGGGCTGCATGTCTGGATGTTAGCTGTTGTAGTGACTGCATGAATGGGGGCAGCAGCAATGACTGAGGGTGCAGTGCATGTGGGCGTGCATGTTGAGGTGACAGACAGGGTGGTGGTGGAGGTTGACACACTGGGAGTGGTGGATGTTGTTGTGGGTGCTTTGGTATGTTGGGTGTGTGTCTGCCTGTGGTGGGAAGTGTGGTGCTTGTGCTTCTTTGTGTGCTTCTTGTACGTTGATCTGTGTGCATGGCTGTCTGTATGTGTGCTTGAGATGGGTGAAGGAAGTGGGGTGCTGGAAGGGGCAGAGGTGGTGGGAGGTGGGAAAGAAAAGACCAGGGACACTGGCTGCCATCAGAGATGAGGCCAGAGCCTGAAAAGATCTCTGTAGGCCAGACACGGCACAGTGAATGCCTTTTAGGTATGCATTGCAGCACCTGGGATGCTAGCCCCTGGATGGCATTCATGATGGTTGTCTGCCCTACAGAGATGGTTCTCAGGAGGTCAGTAGCCTCCTCCGTGAGGGCAGCAGGGCTGACTGGGGCGCAGGATGAGGTACCTGGGGCGAAGGAGATGCCCACCCTCCTGGGCAAGGGGGCACGGGCAACTCGGTGGGGAGCAACTGGGAGAGCGGTGATGGTATGGGGGTGGTGGAAGATGACAAAGAATGGGTGGGTCCAGTAGGGTCCACCACCACCAGGGAGCTGCCATCGGAGGAGGTATCAGAGTCACTACCTCCAGTGGTAGTTGCCTCCCACTTGGTACTCCCCTCGCCCTCCAACCCACTGGTCCCCTTGGCATCGGTTGACTCTGCCTCCTTGGAACCGTGGGCTGCTGCACTCGCCGGTGCCTCAGCTCCCTCGTCAGATGATGCTAATGTACACAGGGACACAAGAGCACAGGGGAGGGGAAACAAAACAAGAAACAAGTTTGTCAAATCCCTGAAATAAGTACATTTTGGGACACAGACACTCCCACCCAGGTCAGGCATGAACCCTCAGCAGACACAACATATGTTATGAATGTGCCCCTGACTAGTAGGCATTACCCCAGAATACACCACATTACCTTCCCGAAACACGAATCTGAGACACTGTGTGAAGTGAACCCATGAGAGACTATGCCAAGCCAATACATCTACAAGTTCATAAGGCCACAAGGAATACAAAATGACAAAAATAGGACCGCTCACAGGCCTACAGATCCTGCCAAAACTAGCTATGACATTATCCCAAGGATATGGAGGGGGGCAGGACTGCAGGGAAACACCTGCCTAAGTGCCTGGTACTACAATGATGCATCCCACAGCACTCAACTACACTCATCATAGTGGAATCACAACATTGTTGGTACTCCCCCCGTGTGGCTGCTGTGCTGCTTTCAAGCGCCCATCCAAATCTGAATAGGGCACCACCAGAATGCGGGCCATTAGGGGAGTCAGGGTCCGACAGGCACCCCTTCCTGTTTGGGGGGCCTTCCCAAGCTGGGCCTCTCCGGTCTTTCTGGCCCAGCACCTAAGGTCCTCCCACCGCTTCCTACAGTGGGTGCTCTGACGGTTGTAGATCCCCAGGATCTGCACTTCCTTGGTGATGGCTTGCCACAGGCCCCTCTTCTGATGGGTGCTGACCTGCATGAGACACACAGAGTAAAGAAACAGACATCAGTGTGGGTGCCCCATACAGAAATGCCATGCCCATTCATACTGACATGGCCCATGGAGACATACATGTGGACAAATTACAAGCAGAAAATGCCAGACACACTACGGGTGAGCATTCACACACTGAACACAAATGCATACAGGCATCTGCCACACTCACACACATCTAAGGATGACAGATAGCAACTCACTTGCTCCTCTGGTCACCCATACAACTTCACATACAGGGGTAGGACCCCGTCCACCAGCTTCTCAAGCTCCTCCGCGGTGAAGGCCGGGGCCCGTTCCCCTATCACACGTGCCATATCAGGGACCAGAGTCAGGACACAGCAGCACACGCAATGGAGTTCTACCCTTTACGTAATGCAGAAGTCAAGGGTCTGTCAAAATAGGGGTAGATACCCTGGCGGTATGCACCATCACCGCCGGCGGCAATCATGATTGGCCCAGGTTCTCCATTGACAACCATGTAATCCAATGATCAGGTGCATGGCTGTGAACACTGCCTACCGCCATGACGACTAACGCCAGCGGTTGAAGTCACTTCCACACTACCATACCTGGATGACAGGAGGCTGCCATTTTGCTTTCACCACGTCTCCATAGGCTGGCCGGGGGCCGAATCCATGGCCTCATTCTCTCTCCCCTTCTTCAATTACTGACATGATTCTTTGATCCCCACATGTACTCATGGTTAGAAGTGTGTCTACAATGTGATGCCATTATGACAGAGAAACCTCAGCACATATCAGCGTGACGATGTACCTCATTCTTTCTGTTTGTGTGCATTACCTATTTGTCGCTTTTTAGAAAAGTATAGTGACATCATGTGATGCAATTGTGTGTCGAAACTCAAAATGTGTTCTTTCATCACCCATAGGTAGAGCCCCATGTGCTGAGGGAGGGCCCCATCTTTTTAGAGACTCCTGGTAGTTCTGGCCACTATGGAGGAAAGTCACATCATTATTATCTACCGAC
Source organism: Pleurodeles waltl (assembly GCF_031143425.1). Classification (NCBI taxonomy): domain Eukaryota; kingdom Metazoa; phylum Chordata; class Amphibia; order Caudata; family Salamandridae; genus Pleurodeles; species Pleurodeles waltl. The sequence goes on from NC_090437.1 coordinate 1,067,192,923, forward strand.
TTAATCGACCTACAATCCTTGACCTCTGTGCAGTAATGGATCCTGTTCTGAAGCCGGCCTATCAGAATCAGCATGCCATACCTACAAATGTGCAAGTGCTATCTGTGCTCCATTTTTTGGCAACAGCTCATTTCAGGTGACAGTGGGCATTGCTGCAGGGGTATCACAGCCAATATTCAGCCACATCCTATCCAATTTCCTGGATGCATTCGTTCGACACTTGCAAACTTATCTCCAGTTTCCCCAAAGGGCTGAACTCACTGCCATCAAAACTGGATTCTATGCCTTTGCTAATATCCCCCATGTGATTGGTGCCATTGATGGGATCCACATAGCCCTCAAATCCCCAAGAGTGAATGAACGGGTGTATAGGAATCGTAAGAACTATCACTCCATGAATGTCCAATTGGTGTGTACTGCTGATCAATACATTTCACATGTCAATGCAAGTTTCCCAGGATCAGTCCATGATTCATTCGTCCTGAGGAACAGCAGTGTGCCACACATGATGGGACAACTACAGGGGAACAGAGATTGTCGCATAGGTGAGTGTGTATGACACTAGATCAGTTACATGGCTGGCAGGCAGGCTGTATGCAAGTAAAATGTGTGTTTTCAAGACCTCTTTCACTCACTTTTGTAGGTGATTCTGGCTACCCTAACATGACACCTGTGAGGAATCCCAGGAAAGATGCAGAGAGGAATTATAATGAGGCCCATGGTCGTACTAGGAGGGTAATAGAGTGCACTATAGGACACCTGAAAGCAAGATTTTGTTGCCTGCATCTCTCTGGAGGATTCCTTTGCTATTTCCCTGATAGGGTGTGTAAGATAGTGGTGGCCTGCTGCATGCTGCACAACTTGGCTGTGAGGAAAGCTATCCAACTTCTGGAAGAGAAGGGTTCTGTTCAACCAGTCCTGCAACCTCAGAGGATGGATGAGAGTGATGGTGAGGAAGAAGAGGGGGAAGATATTAACTCCAGGACCCAGCTAATCCTGCTATGCTTCCAGTGACTCTCAGGTACTGTTCAATGATGCTGATGTCTTCACTGCATTGTTTCAGTTTGACTCATGTAATAAGTACTGTGGTGTCTTTTGTCAGTGACAATGCAAAATCATGACTGAAATGGGAGATGCCAGGGAACGCTATTGTATGTACAGTGTGACATACTTCAGACACTACAGTGTGTTGGATCCCCTCCTGCAATAAAAGTGGTATTATGACGCTAACTGGCTAATGCATTCACATTCACAATTGATGTTTCATATTGATTAAGGACATATATTTTGAGTGCACAGGTGTATTTATTCAATGTCAATATATATATATAGGAGTGTTGGGAATGTGAAAGGGAGTGAGCACATTGTGAACAACACACTCAGGTACATATGCTCAGCTGTTGGTTGCACAGAAGTATAGTCCATGGAGCCATTGGAAGATTGTGAGATGGCTGTGGCATGTCAACGAGGTAGCTCAGTGGCACACAAGGGAGACAGTTCAGGGCAGAGTCACTTCCTGGCGCTGGGCTTGGTCTTGGCTGTTGTTTCAGTGGCATATCTGGGTCTGAGGGCTTGTTTGTGAAGGTGTAGCAAGGGGGATGCATGGGTAGGGGTCCTGATATCCTGTGAGTCCAGTGGATGCTGCAGATGTAGATGGCAAGGCAGTGTCCTGGCTAGTGGTAGGGGCCTGCAGGTGGGTGGAGGGCTCAGGCTGGCTGTGGTACTGGTGCTGCAGCACCCTTGCAATGGAGTCCATGGTGGAATTGTGCTATTTCCATTGCTCCGTGGCCTCTTGGTGGTGTGCATGCAGCCTCTGATTCTGCTCCAAGGTGGCCAGAATCTGGCCCATCCTGTCCTGGGAATGATGGTATGCTCCCAGGACCTCAGATATCACCTCCTGGGCTCCTGCATCGATCCTTTGGCCACCCCCTGGGCCACTGATGTCCTCCCACTGGCCCTAGCCCTGTGTGTCTGTGTCCCCTGCATAGGTCTTGCAGTTGGCCCTTCATCATCCTGCTGGTTGGTGGGTGGAGTCTCTGGCCTCTGTACATGTGGCAGCCAGTCTGTGGCCTAGTGACACTGGTGTGGGGTCGTTTGGCCAGAGCTGATGATGGTGGCTGTGTGGTAAGAGTGTCAGTGGTGTCCTGGGTGGGGCTTCTGGAGGGTGACTGTCCAGGGGTGTGTGGTGGGACAGGGATTTCTTTGTGTCCAGACATCCCTCTGCACTCTCCTGAGTGGGGCCTCCATCTTCAGGTGGAGGACTCGCACTCCTTGATGTCTCCATCTGGGTGGCATGGGTGGTGTTGCCTGTGTTGGTGTCCTGTACATATGTGTCAATTGCAGCACTGTTCAGCACTAATCGATGCATACATTCTCATGAAGTGGCATGCAAAGTCCCTTCATGTACAATCGACAACAAATGGCAACTCATTAATTGAAATAAATGCACATTCTAATTATGTATTCAAGAAGGAAATTATGGGTGCTCATACACTGAAACACATCGTTGCCTTGATGTGTAAAACCGGGTTTGCAAAAGTAAACCCGTTCTAGTAACAAAGAAACAAACCAGTGGGGCACACCAACAAATCAATATCTATACTTAAAAGATAATGTGATATCTTAATGAGGTAAATTGAAGAATCACAATGAGTATTAACTACAATGCTTTTTTAGCCCTCTCCCTTTCTTGAACAGTGTGAATGATCACAAAAACTGACCAAAAAATGAGACATACACAAAAATATTACTATCCAAAAGAAGGGTATATCCATGCAGATAGAAATTTTAATACAAAAAGAATATATCTTCTTATACACATAAATATATACATATATACACAAAACATATGGAAAAAGAATGGAAAGCCATCAGCCGACACATGTTTCGTCCTGACTGGACTTCTTCAAGGCTGAGAAAATCACAACAGACAACAATCAATCACGACAAACATATATGTACAATTTTACACGAAAATAATATATATATACATCTAACATTTTTTTCCTTTCATTTTCTAAGATAGATAAACAAAGGATTTTTTTGGTCAGTTGAATACCCAAAATATTATATCAACATCATGTTTGCAATATGACTCTTAATTTAGAACTGGACAAGAAACTGCAAAAGAAAAGAAGAGAACCACCACCACATATCCTTTTGTGCCAAAGTGTTATGTAATGTCCGAAGGTATAACATCAAAAACTCCCCATGTCTCCAAAAATAAATATATGAAAGCCACAGCAATGATTGCACATGCCACATGCAAACCCAAGTGAGAAAGAATTTCTCCTTTGTGGACATTAGATTGCTTCATGTCCAAAATAACCCCACCTTGTGCAATGGTGAGGAAAAAAATATATATCCGATAAGTATATACCTTTGATCACTTATATGTCCGTTATGCTCATATCCCATCTATCATGTACTAAAAAGGGGAAAGTGACAATTTCATTATCCTCCTTTCGCTCATCAAATATATTCCTTAAGTATGCAAATGCAATTTATTGTAATGCCCATACTGACCTGTTTTTAACCACAGTCAATCACCTCTTTTGTCTCTTCAAAATCAATCTAAATGCTGGACATCACAAGTCTCTTTCATATATTGTGGAACCAACTGAAACACAAACAATTGGAATAACTCTAATAACCTCTCTATGAAAACCTCAGTTTCTATAGTTACTATGGAGTCACCGTCTGCCCATATAACAAGATTTGTACCAGTATCTACACGGTTTCCAGTAATGGAGCAGACACTCTAATGACGCTCCATTTCTCCATTGCTTCCATTTAACTACACTTCCCAAACTTGCGCTATTAACTTACCTATCCATCCATCTTTCTGTTCTTTGAGTTCACCCCAGTCGTGTTTGCTGGTATATCTCGGCTTATTTCGTGTTCAGAAAAAGCTAATTGACAACGAAGACGGACTTCAGCCTATCCATTATAACTGCGGCGGCCATTTTGAAGTGGTTCGTATTAGAAAGAAGCTAGCAAACAACGAGGACGGACTTCCGCCTAACACATGTAACTACGGCGGCCATTTTGAAGTGGTGATTATAATATATCGTTTCTTTCAGCTAGTACACAAGCTACATTACCAACCTATTTAAGAACTGGCAAAAAGGCATATCCCTAATCAAATTTCTCTCTACTAAGCCGTACTAGAATATGGTAAGGACAGAGTTCTCATAACCAATTGCAATTGTCTCATGTACATTTAGGTGCATTTTTTGAGGGGGTGGAGGTGCATTGTGGGTGCTGTAGTGCCAATGGGATTCCATGCAGGGGTAGGTGACTGTGCACAGGGGGCTGGATGGTGATTTGTTGAGGGGATTGTGGGTATGCAGGGGACTTTGATGTGTGGTGTATGGGTGTTGTGGAATGGGTAGGGGATGGGGTCCTGGTGGTAGTGATGGGATGGGGTGATACATGCAATACATGTGTGGTGACTGTTAAGGTGTTGTAGTTGACTTACCCTAGTCCAGTCCTCCAGTGCGTCCGGTGAGGCCCTCCGGGTGCAGGATAGCTAGGACCTTCTCCTCCAAGTCTGTGTATTCGGGGGGAGGAGGTGGGGGACCTCCATCAGTCTTCTGTACGGCAATGTTGTGCCTGGATGCCATGGACCGAACCTTCCCACGCAGGTCATTCCATCTCTTCCTGATGTGATCCCTTGTGCATGGATGGTTTCCTACTGCGTTGACTCTGGTGACAATCGTCTGCCATAGCTCCATCTTCCTGGCCACGGGTGTCTGCTGCACTTGTGCCCCCATATAGGTGTGGCTTTACCCTGACTATTGCGTTCACCATGGTCCTTAGCTCTGTGTCTGTGAAGCAGGGGTGCATAGGGGGCGTCATGGTGTGTGTTGTGGGTGGTGTGTTGTAGCTGTATTGGTGAAGGTGCTGTTGTGTGTTTGGGTGTGTGGCTTGTGATGGTGGTTTACCAATGTATGAGTTTTGGTGGTGTTTTTGTGTGAGTGACTTGTGTGATGGTGAGTTCAATGTATGTGTGTTGTGTTGTCAATATCTGTCATGCTATTGGCGTTGCAAAGGATTGTGGGGTGTGTATGTGTGTGTTTTATAGTGTTGTGGATGTGTGTAAGGTGTGTGGGTTTCAAACTTGCCAATCTGTGCATTTGTTGTTAGAGGGTCCCATTGCTGGCCGTAGCAGTCCATACCACCAATGGTCATTCGACATTTACTGTCCGCCAAGCTGATTTGTGCATCATTATTTGGTGGGCGGGGATTTGTCTGCATGGCGGTGGCCGGGTGAGGTGTACTGCCTTTCCGCCGTCATTGGCCTTGGTGGTGGGTGGAGGTTGCTTGATTTTTGGAGATTTTACTTTTTGGCATCATTGTACAGCGGTGTGCAGTTAACCGCTCCTGGCGGTCTTTTGATCACCGACAGCACGGTGGTCAGCGATGATTGCCGCCAAGTTCATAGATTGTGTAGGATACAGGTGAGCATACATAGTTGGTCCTCAGTGCCAATGCCAATGAGTTGTTCTTTTTTAGAACCTTTAATTCTGTGATGATCGTTTGCTTTTAGGTCCACAGGGAGGGGGTTCAGGTGTTGTTATGCAGGACGTGAAATGATCCTAAATCAAAGATGGGGACCACAAAAAGTGTCTTTCATGAATCACATATTCAAATGGAGGGGATATTTGTTGCTTCATGGCTAATGTTTAATGTTATCTCACTAGTATTTTATGACGTTGAGGTGGGACCTGTGTATTTTCTAAATGCATCTTTGTTTTGTACACAATAAAATGCACCCCATGAAATACCAACAACAAAATAAAGCAAAAATGTTCATGACTTGGTTACTTTAACACACACTCACTGTTAACTCTTTTTTGGTGGCAGAATAAAGTTTGGTATATTTTATGTTGTGTATACATTTTCGATTGTGTGTTTTCAAAGATGAGTAAAAATGTCTTGCACTGACCTGTTTTATATCATATATGCTACCAAATTTTGCAATCGCTTTAAATATTAGATCGGGCATGATAAAATTAACGATAAGACGATATTCACCTTATGTTCTAACTGTATCTTCTCTTTGTTGTGTTTTGTAAATGTACCTATTTCATTCAAGTTAACGTCATCGTCTCCAAAAAAATTTTCTTGAATATTGCAAAAATTCTTCTGATAATTGTAAAGATGAAACTCTGACCTTGTAGTTGGACGTACGGGTTGCTTAAGGCCCACCTTTAAAGTAACAAATCATGTCAACACTTTGCAACTAATTCCTACTGAATATCTTTTCCTCGAGACTCTTCCTTTTCCATAACCTCACCATAGAAAACATAAATATCCATGGGTTTCAGAATTTCTCTATGTATGGCAGTCTTCATATTAAGCATACAACCACGAACATTTCTACTAGGTGCGTACTCTCTTAGTACGTAATATTTCTCTGCACGTTCCCTATCATTAAGCATTTTAATCAACTATTCAAAAGCTCCAAAGTGAAGTAATTTGTGTTCGGTGTATTGATATGGACCTCGACGTGTCATTTTTCACCTGTTATTCACCTTTGAAATGAATGGAGGGAAGAGATTTGATAACGGTAGAATTTGCACAGCTTGTTTTCCAAGAAATAGACTATGACACGGATATGTTTTATTCTTGTGCAAACAGCTTAAATATTTAATTCAGAATTGTGTCGTCTATCACTGTACTCAAAATCATTTTTCTGACAAAATGTCCTAAAATGACACAACATCGACTTTTAACTGCAGTAGCTAAAAAGTTAGCGTATTAATGATAACGCATATTAAGTCAAACTTTACCACTTTGGGTCAAATTATTCGGAATGAGGAATCAGTTTTTGTGCCACACAACTTTATTCATAATACATGGTATGCTATTGGTTGCAATTATTTAAACTTGGCTATGAAATTGCGATGAACGTGTTGGCTAGGTTGCTGCAAATTGTTACCATACTGCAACCCGTATGCCAGGATATACCTTCACCTGATGCACACAGAGTCAAAGGTATAATTAGTTCAATTGGAAGAAGCTGGTACTAGGACCAAAAGTCTGGTGAGTACAGTGCTCCAATGAAGACTGTCTTTCACCACCTAAAAGAGAGAGAGGGAACCATTTTCTTTTGCTCTTGCTCGGATGCATGCCAGTCGTATTGCGCCACATTGAATTGCGTCAAAATGAAGAAGCCCAAAGATGCAGAAGTGGATCCCAGGTTAAAGAAATGCATATCTGTGCCTGCAACAATTGCAGCTTTCAGAGACCATGCAGGAGGAGTGTACAAGAGCTTTGTTGGTCCGTAATAGTACATGTTATATTGTTTTCAACTCAAGACTAAGGGCCAGATGTATCATACAACCGATTTGCGATTCTCAAATAGCGATTTTTAAGAAATCGCTATTTCAGAAATGCAAAAAGGTATGTATGATTTTTGAGATTCAGTAATAGCGATTTCTTAAAAATCGCAAATGCTATTACCGAATCGCAATTAGAGAATCTGTCCCCATTCGCACCTATGGGCCTGTTGGCCTATATCTGCGAATTTTTAGCATTTCCAAAATTGCGATATCTTAACCAGAAATCACAATTTTGGAAATGCAAAACACCAGGGTGCTGGGGGCCTAAGGCCCCCTCTGCTGCACCCCAATTTTTTTGGGGGGGACATGTAAGGTGCACACATGCCAAAAGGGCATGTGTGCTTTACATGTACATTTAAAAAATGCATTTAAAATGCATTTTAACATTTTGCACATGGTTACCACCAGGTTCAAGATGGTGGTAAATAGTGATTCCTAAATGCCCAAATCGCATTTAGGAATGGCTTCATACATGTGCTAAGAAATCGCAAATAAGGAATCCTTATTTGCGATTTCTTATTTAGAGAGTCTCTAAACAGGGTCGCAATTTTAAGGAATCGCTATTTTAGCGATTCCTTAAAATTGCGTTCAGAATGTATTTCTTACATTCTGAACTGGCTTTTTGCATTCACAAACGGGCATTTGCACCGTTTGCAAATGCAAAAAACCTTGATACATCTGGCCCTAACTTTCGCAAAATTGTTAAACAAGTTAAGATTTTCAAGCATACATGGCAAAACATAAAAATTACCAATATTTGCAGCTTAAAAATAAAATGCTTAAAACATGCAAATTTGAAAAGATTATGCTATTTGCAAAATTACAAAATATCAGAATGTAACTCTAATACTAGGGCGTTTGTATTGTCAAAAGCAGTTTAGTGGTAAACTGAAGCCCAGAATTGTACTTAAGCAACTATTATCATACAGCTTTATTTCAAATATTTATATTTGTGCTCTTGTTCAATTCAGGACTTCTGAAAAAAAATCTTGGCGATAATAACACATTGTTTTTTTCTAAATTTGGGCTTAATGAACAAAGGTGGGGTCACAATACATTAGGGCCCATATTTATACTTTTTGACGCAAAACTGCGCTAACGCAGTTTTGCGCCAAAAAAATTAGCGCCGGCTAACGCCATTCTGAAGCGCCATGCGGGCGCCGTATTTATTGAATGACGTTAGCCGGCATTAGCCGCCGGCGCCGTCTGGTGTGCGTTAAAAAAAACGACGTACACCAGGCAGCGCCGGCGTAGGGGGAAATGGGGCTTGGGCGTCAAGAAATGGGGCAAGTCAGGTTGAGCCAATTTTTTCGCCTCAACCTGATTTGCGCCATTTTTTTTTCACTCCCAACCCCCATAGAAATGACTCCTGTCTTAGCAAAGACAGGAGTCATGCCCCCTTGCCCAGTGGCCATGCCCAGGGGACTTCTGTTCCCTGGGCATGGTCATTGGGCATAGTGGCATGTAGGGGGGCACAAATCAGGCCCCCCTATGCCACAAAAAAAAAAAAAAAACACTTACCTGAACTTACCCTAATGTCCCTGGGATGGGTCCCTCCAGCCTTGGGTGCCCTCCTGGGGTGGGCAAGGGTGACGGGGGGGGGTCCCTGGGGGCATGGGAGGGCACCTGTGGGCTCCTTCAGAGCCCACAGGTCCCTTAACGCCTGCCTTTTGCAGGCGCTAAAAAACGGCGCAAAAGCTGCCGTAATTCATTTTATTTGACCCGCCCACTCGAGGGCCTGATTTTTGTCCGGGAGTATAAATCCGACGCACATGCCTCGGAGTAGATTTTTTAGACGGGAACGCCTACCTTGCATATAATTAACGCAAAGTAGTTGTCCACGCTAAAAAATGACGCTAACTCCATGGACTTTGGCGCTAGACGCGTCTAACGCCAAAGTATAAATATGGAGTTAGTTTTGCGTCGAAATTGCGTAAAAAAAAACGACGCAATTCCGGCGCAAACGGAGTATAAATATGCCCCTAGGTGTTGTTTGCACACAGACTGCTTTCAAATCCCTTCTAAATATTGCAAAGCAATTGATGTACTAAAGTATTATTCATTCACTTCATGACATATTAATACAAAAACTTCACAGACCTGCATATAAAGGAATGGAGAACCGTGAGGGACTGATGGCCTCGTCCCTCCCTTCACGTAACTGAACAATACTATTTTTACAAAGCAGCCCCTTGAAGATTAAAGGGTTTATTTTAAAAATAAAAACAGTCATTCGGTAAATAATATCAGAGTGGTGAGTGTGAAGTACCATGGAATACTGTCGACTCTCTCCCTTGCTAATGCACCCTTCTCACAAAGTGGAACCCATACAATGGGGAGAGATTTCACTTTGCGAACTGAATCCCTTCAATTTCAGGAGCTGCTATCTGAAACTGACTTGCAAATGCAATGCAATCAATAGATATTCCCACGGCAATTCGGTAGGAAAAGAGGGTCACAGCATTTAGGCCCATGTCCCAAATGAACTGCAGTCAGTAACATGGAGCATGCTGCGATTTTGGAACATAATTTTTGACTGACAATGTGTCTTTTAGACATTGAGACGTTCCTTTCTATGTTCGCACACCCTATGTTATTATGAAAGTTTGAGACCACAAAAACGCTTAATAAATCAGGTCCCTAATATTGTAATGTTAAATCATGTACTGATGTATGGTCTATGCATGTAAGAGGGTAAATGACAATGCAGTATGGAGCTAACTTAGGGCCAGATTTACAACAAACTGGGGCAGCACGGTGCTGCGTCAAAGTCAGCAGCGCCGCACCAGTTTTGAAACGCAGATATGCACTGCATTTACAAAATTACGGCTCACCCATGTGTTTGCCCCTGTGCCAACCCTAAATTTATCTACCTAGTGCCAACACAGGCATCCTTAGCCATAGTGCAAGGGTGTCTGTGTTGAGGGAATTGATTGTTTATGTGCAGGAAGGGACAACTTCCTGCACATAACAAGCTACAATGGCGATTTGGCACTTCTATGTGTGCTGTATAATGCAACACACATAGAAGTACCAAATGTCATTTTTCAATGATTGTTTATTTGCAGGAAGAGATGCCTTTCATGCACATAAACAATCATTCATTGTGGTTTTGCTCTTTCTATGTGTGCTGCAGAATGCAACACACTTAGAAAAAGCAAAAACGAGGAGAAATGAAAGCATTTCTCCTCATTTCACCATACCACCCCTGGGATGCCGTTCATTTTTGGCATTGCTACAGATTTACAGATTCTTGTAAATCTCGGGCAGCATCAAAAGCAATGGGTGTTGGGGTGACAAGCCCACAGCAATATCCATTGCATGCCCCTCTGCTGCAGAAAACTTAATCGGGTCATAGTTACAAGGCCGCGTTAAGCCACAAAAAGTGGCTTAGAGCTACCTTGTAAATGTGGGTAATGTACAGCGCCACTGGAGCACCATAAAAAGTGAGGCTCTGGTGGTGCTATGGGGCTTGTAAAAATGCCCCTACATTCACCATAACTCTATGTAAAAAATGTCAAACCTTGAGCAGGAATGCTGGCTTCATAGTTATCAACAATGTTATTCTTCAGTGGTGGCTGACACTGAACGGGGGTGGCAGGAAGGGGGGGCAAAAAAAATAAATAGAAAATGAAAAGTAAAAAAAAAACACTTACCTGTTTCCTACGGAGACAGGGTTGTCTCCTCTGTCCGTCCTCACACACAGGCTCCCAGACTCCCCTCAGCCAATCATAGCACTTGACAGCAGTACTGTGATTCGTGTGAGTGGCCTGGTTCGGCACTCACAGAGGAAGTAGCGCTGTGTGCACTTTCTCTCTCCTGGATGTGCAATACAGCCGGGAGAAGAAATGCAAAGTGCGCATGTCTGGTTGGCCGGCCAAACAGACATGCGCACTTATGGTGCACAAACCACTCCTCCTTCCAGCCCCGCCTGCCCTGTCTCAGCTGAAAAATAAAATTATAAAAAAGCTTTGTTTTTATCATTTTATTTTTCCTTCCCTTTCTGCTGAAAGCATTGCCGCAACTTCTCAATCATTGATTTATTTTTAAGGTCAAGCAAAGAAAAATTATTTTAAATTGTATTCTTTAACGTGTCTATGATGTATGTTCATTTATCTTAGCGTTGATACAGGGTTACAAATTAATGCTGCTACAGTATAGATTGTTTTATAGAAGTAACTAAAGCAACTACTAAAGATGTTAATAACCCTTGTTAGTAGATGCCTAGTATATTATTTACTAATTTCTATGAGCGTAGAATGAAAGAGTTTAAAACAGGAGCTGGTTCTTAAAAGTTTAAGTCAAAATCAATGTTAGGACCTCTGGGGCACGATATGCATTGACAACAACTAAAAGCCAGTTTCATCTCGTGCAAAGTGCAATCTCACATTTAGAAGTGTCCGTATAAGATAGACATGTGAGGCTTGTCACTTTTTCATCTTTCTATTATATTTAAAACATATTTCACTTTGAGATACCTTTGTCTCGTCTTTGTATTTCAGGATCTCATGATAGCTGGTTTATACTTTCTTGAATGAACTACTTAAGTTTTCGAAACATTTTGTGGCAAGATAGCTCCTGCCGCCAGATGAGAGCATCTGAAGCAGCTACTGGTTTCATACGTGACAATGACATGAACTGAATGTAGCATTCATCTCTGAGGTTTTGAGCTGCACAACAAGAATGCAATTTGTCTTTTTAGTGAATTCATCTGTCAATAAACCAAATTAATTCCAGTCATGTAATGACCTTTGAAATTTTTTGGCAAAGGAGACCTTTGGTTGGAAAGTTCCACTGCAATAAAGAGTCCTGTAAGGAGAGTTCAGTGTGTTTTTCTCATCCGTTCATCAATTAGCCAGCATGAGGGGAAACTACAGTACAGTAGAGGGACGGGGTAGAGAAATAAGGAACAGACGAAGTGAGGAAATATATATCAAGGTGGGGAGCACCAATTGGGAGTAATGATCACTGGACAGAGAGTTAGGAAACATAGTGGACTGTTACTGACATTCTGCTGCAAACTGACATACTAGCTTTGGATGAGAAGGGCTCTATGAGGCTGGAGAGCCATGGGACGAAGTCCCAGTACAGCAGTTGATTTGTCAATGGAGTGTCATGAGCAGGAGAAATTCAAAATGTGTGCCCAAAGAAGGTCGCTCACTGGTGCACTTGCCCAGTTAAGATTTCTACATTTAGAGTTAATCACTTTTTTTAATGACTCAGACTCCTCCAGCGGGGCAAGGCTGCTAGCTGTGACTGAACAGGGTCCCACAAGGCTGAATACCTTTTCCACAATATCTCTCAACATCCCGTTAAAATGGATTTCTTGCTGTGGAAAATCTCCAAATGGGAGGAACCTGAATCTTTGGTCCACTGGGAGTGCACCTATGTTGGATTGACTTGGCTGATTTGTCTAGGTCCTCCGGAGGTCTTTGGAGACAAAAAAAAATATAAGTCCCATGTCTTTCAGTATGTTAGGAAGATTACCCATTGACACAGTCAAGGTTCTCAGGACCTGAGAAATAGCACTTGGGGCCCAAATCACTGTAGCAGAAGTCACCAACAGGGTCTGGGGCAGGGCTAGTTAGAAATGGTCAGCTGGACTCTTCCAGAAAAGGGCTACTAGCAACTTGTTGTGCCCCAGTAGCTTAACAGGAGGTCATTCAACTGACCTTTAGAGTGCAATACTTTGACAAGGATAAACTAGTGGCAGATTCAGCCTTTCATGTCTGCTCACAGGTCTCAACGGCAGGTGCTGTCCTTTTTCTGTCTTTCATGGCACAAGTATTTTTCTGAAGAGGTTGTCTAGAGACAACATATTTATGCTAAGCACAAGCTTGTGGGTTGGGATCACTCCGGTCGGCTCCCTAACTAATAGAGAAAAGTTTGCCAGTGTTAACCCTACACACAATTGCAGTAGTTCCTCCGTGCCCTATTGCAAACAAACCCATAGTGTCCCTCTCTATCTAAAACCAAGATGGCAGAACCTCCTTTCATAGTGTCCAGTAAAATGAGCAAGCACTCCCAAGTGGCCAATTCCAACAAGTTCTTGGGGGAATCTCCTCTCCGACTGGGATTGGTGCTTTCCTGACTAGGTAGAAAAAGAAGGACCTACCTGGGTACCATCTTACAATTGACTGTGACAGTGTAGGACCTTTTGAAGTTCATCAGGGTCCTGGGCACACCACAGATGGTCACCCTGCAAGAGGAAAAGAAGACCAACCCACACCAAAGGCCATTATCTGAGCTCTGGGCACAAATTTACACCTCAGCAAGGGGACTGTTCAGCTTCTGGGTGCCATCTGTAGCTCAGGTAAATGGGCTCCTAGGTGCTTTGTGCAGGAAAGAAAGGTAAATTTCTAAAAGTACCTTTTCGAAACATTTATTACAAATCCATCTTGACATGAAATTTAAAATTGTGTCTCTACGCTTTCCCATGGAACATATAAGTCTGCTACAATGAAAATAGTGTTTGAGGCCTTTTCATTGTAAAGGCATGTTTAACATTAAAACTTTACATGTCCTACTTTTAAAGGTATAGGGTTCACTCCATGAGATACAGCAGCAAACACAGGAAGCATGTCAGTGCTTGGATATGAAAGATTGTGTTTGCAAACTTGTCGTCTTACACTTTTAAAATTGAGAATTTGAACTATCAATTCACCATTGGGACTCAGACATAGATGCATTGAGCCATACAGTTCCTGCAATAGTCAGATGACTAGTCCTGATGAGACCCTATGATTATTGTTGGGGTTGAAACATCAACAAAAATACATTTTAGTTTACAATGATCATTGCATATTGGGAATAGCTATCAAATGTCAGCATCCTTCAATACAGCCCATTACAGATTCCCGGGATTGATAATAAAGTTGTGTTAGACCTGGCAGCCTTAGGGTTGTCACCCCTAACCTTTTGGCTGCCTCCCCTCACTTTTTAGATTCTGTTTTTGGTGGTTTTAATACTTTGCACACTTTACCACTGCTAACCAGTGCTAAAGTGCATATGCTTTCTCTCTTTAAAGGTGGCAACATTGGATTCTACCCAATTGGATTATTTTATTTACTTATAAGTCCCTAGGAAAGTGCACTATGTGTGCCCAGAGCCTGTAAATTAAGTGCTACTAGTGGGCCTGCAGCACTGATTGTGCCACCCACATAAGTAGCTCCTTAACCTTGTCTCAGGTCTGCCATCGCAAGGCCTGTGTGTGCAGTTTCATGGCCAATTCGACTTGGCAATTAAAAGTACTTGCCAAGCTTAAAACACCCCTTTTTTAACATATAAGACACCCCTAAGGTATGCCCTAGGTAACCCATAGGGCAGCGTGCCGTGTAGGCAAAAGGCAGGACATGTACCTGTGTAGTTTGCATGTCCTGGTAGTGTAAGACTCCTAGATTCGTTTTTTATACTGCTGTGAGGCCTACTCCCTTCATAGGCTAACATTGGGGCTGCCCTCATACCTTGTTTGAGGGGCAGCTGCTGATCTGAACGGAGTAGGAAGGTCATATTTAGTATAGCCAGAATGATGATAAAAAATCCTGCTGACTAGTGAAGTTGGATTTAATATTAGTATTTTAGAAATGCCACTATTAGAAAGTGAGCATTTCTCTGCACTTAAATCTTTCTGAGCCTTACAGTCCACGTCTGGCTGGGTTTAGTTGACAGCTCCCATGTGCATTCACTCAGACACACCCCAAACACAGGATACTCAGCCTCACTTGTACACATCTGCATTTTGAATGGGTCTTCCTGGGCTGGGAGCGTGGAGGGCCTGACACTTGCATGTCAAAGGACAGTAGCCTGCCCTCACACAAAGGACTGCCACACCCCCTACTGGGATCCTGGCAGACAGGATTGAACTGAAAGTGGACCTTGTGCACTTCTAAGCCACTCTTTGAAGTCTCCCCCACTTCAAAGGCACATTTGGATATTTAAACAGGGCCTCTGCCCCTACCAACTCAGACACTTCCTGGGCAAGAAACTTGAACCAGATGCACAGCCTGGCAGAAATGACACACAGCCTGAGCTGCAGTGAAAATTTCACCGCAAGCCGAACCGGAACGACGCAGCCTGACTTTGCATCGAGAATATCGATGCAGCTCCAGCAAAGTAATCAGAAATTCGATGCACGGCCCACCAGATTGACACACAGCCGAGCCAGAACGATGCAGCCTTACTTCCAGAGAGTAATTAACGCAGCGCCTGCCATGCGGTAGAAAATTCCACGCAATGCCGACCAAATCGACGCAGCTCCTGTGACTTTATTCTGCCAATGCAGGAAATCCATGCATCATCCCCAGGGCGTCCGAAAACCCCGCAACCCAAAGCGGATCCACGACCGAGTGCCTGAAATCGACGCACAGCCATCCATGCGTGAAAACTAAATGACACACTCCGTGTGCGGCCTGATAAATCGACGCACACATCCTTTGTTTCCATCCATCTCCTCCTCTCCAGTTCTTTGCGGAGATTTTGCAAGCAAACCAGGTACTTTGTGCTTGAAAGAGACTTGATATTTCAACATATACTTATTGCATTTAAATTTTTTTGACCTGCATTTATCCAGAAAAATATTATATATTTTTCTAAACACTGTGTGGTGTATTCTTGTGGTGCTATATGGTGCTATTGCATGATTTATTGCACAAATACTTTACACATTGCCTTCTAAGTTAAGCCTGACTGCTCAGTGCCAAGCTACCAGAGTGTGGGCACAGGATAATTTGGATTGTGTGTGACTTACCCTGACTAGAGTGAGGGGCAGGAGGTAACCTGACTGCCAACCAAAGACCACATTTCTAACAAGTTGTTTTTATTTGGATATAAGTCACTTTTCCAACTTGTTCACACACTACATCATCTGTATATTGTCACAAAGAAGTTGATTGTGTTATGTAACTACATGACTAAAGAGAAGATTATAAATGAGAGAATATATGCAATTCATTTCTAATGAAGAAGACCAGGCTGTATTAGTTATTATTATATGTTGTCATTCTTATTGAGGGGTATACGAAAGTCTTAGTTGAATGAGGTTACCATTAATTTATCCATAATGAGTCCCACAGGACCGGTATTTCATACAACACAGTGCAACTACATCACTGTAGCATCTTAACAGCTAAAAGGTACAAAACATTATGCAAAGTCAGCAGGGAAATGTTCTACTCAATTGACAAATATGATATGCAGTACCAGGAACCCTTGCTCAAGGAAAATGTTTTATATATCAGCTGGGAACAAATTAATTTAAGAGTCAGGGTATTAGCATGAGATGAGGCACAACTAAACAATATTGTCTATTTGTTTAGCTGAATACTCTTCAGATGCGTAGGTCCCCTGCATACAAATGGGAGGTTGGGAGATCATCATTAACATATGGATGATTTGTTTGGACAGACCTTTTACCTAAGATAGCAACAGTCTGTAAACCTTTAATATTTGGATCAATCTCTTTTTCTTATGTTTTAAAATATATAATTATTAGATAAATAGTATACATTCAAAGGAGCCAGAGGTCAGCTTGATGTTCATGACATTGTCTGCCTCTTACACCAGTATTCTGTCTGAACAATTACCCTTTCTCCTTCAGCCAAGCTGCAAAGGACCAGACCAAAAAGGTTACTGGTGAAGCACTCTGTTATTTATATCTATTGTTTATGAGGTGGAATGTTGGGCGCGGGGAGGTAGAACGGTGGGCGCGGGGAGGTAGAATGGTGGAATGTGGAACGGGGTGGACGGATGCTGGCGATCGGCGGTTGGCGGTCGGCGTGAAGGACGCGCTGTGGGTGGCTCCTGTTTGTTTTCCGATTAAACTTGTTTTCTTACCAAAATCCGCTCTGTCTGCGTTACTGGAATACAACATAATTTTGGCGACGAGGGTCAGGAGCCACTTCGGAACCTACGAGAAACCACTGAGTCATCCCCATTTCAAGGCTGAAGCTGTTGTCTTCACGGGTGTGTATCCTGCTTCTGTGGTTCGTGTCATACAGTTTCTTCAAGGTGACAAGTCTTTAATTTTTAATCGCAAGATTGGAGGTTGTGGTACGCCTAGCAACCGGCAAATTTTGGATACGTATTCAAGCGTAGAGCGCGTGAGAAAGAAGACACGCGCGCGTCGATATCCAAGCAAACATTGCACCTAGCAACCGTCTAGCTTCAGCACGCAGTGAAGCGCAGAGCGCAATTACAGAGGAGGGGCGCGCGTCTGTATCCAGGCAACCATCATGTTGTTACGGAAGTGCTTGGGCACGTCCGTCTACGCTGAAATTTGACAAGTTGGTTACTTACTTTCAAAGTTGGTTATTATTCTGGGGTATATCACTGACTTTATTTTATTTTGTATCTGCTTTTTCCAGTTTTGATTATTAGTGAACAAGTCAAACTCTTGCTTTCTGGGTGATTTCGATTTCACAGTAAATAATATTCTACAGATTGCAAAATGCAATCTGTTTCTGCTCCCCCACCTTTCTTGGAAACACCTGGAGAACCACCTGTGCTATGGTCACAATGGTTTGACGCTTTCGAGACTTATTTAGGTGCGATTGGAGTATCTCGCTTTAGACCTGAAAGGATTTTTTTTTTGTTATTACACTCTCTGGGTTTTGAAGGCCGTGAAATTCTTAAACATCTTCCAGATATTGAATTACAGGATAATGAAGAGTTGGATGAGTACCAAGAAACTGTTAAAAAGTTGACTCTGAGATTTGAAAAACAGCCCAGTCTAGTTGTGTTACGCCACAAATTTTTCAAGAGGAGCCAGTTTCAAAATGAATCCATTGACGAATTTGTCAGTGCACTTCGGAAGCTATGTGCACAATGCCAGTTTAGTACTTTCCGTGATCAACTGATTAGAGATCAGATGATAGGACATTGTTTTGACAAACATATTCAGCAAACACTTCTCACTATGGGGGACCCTTCACTTGAAAATGTTATCAAGCAAGCTAAGAGCATAGAAATGGCTCAGGCATCGCTTAAGGAACTTGCAATTCAACGCAAGGAAGAAGAAAAAACTTTTATTAACGTTGTCTCTTCACGCAAGGAACAGAAATCTATGAACAGTTTTTTTAAACAAACAAATATTTGCTTTAGATGTGGTAACTTACCACATTCGAAAGACTCTAAGGGGTGCCCTGCTAAGAATGTGGTGTGCCATAAGTGTGGCCGGGTAGGTCACTTTGCTAAAGTTTGTCAGAGTATTGGGAGCAAGTATGTCAAAGTTAACAGTGTGTGTGATCCTCCTCTAGTGAATGATCAAGTTTTGGAAAGTCAGTTCCGCGATATGATTGTTGTAGTCACGGATGACAAAGTTGTTTCGGGTATTCCGGAAGAGTGTATTGACCCTTATGTAGATATTAACGTGGGTGGCAAAATTCTCCATTTACTTGTTGATTCAGGTGCACGTATCACTATGGTGACATCGGACTTGTTTAAGAAAACTTGGGGCTCCAGAGCGTTACTTCATCCTGACAGAGCTCCTGTCTCCTATGAAGGAAGGAAGATCGAACTTAAAGGGTTCATTGAGGATTTTTTGGAATTCAAAGGGCGCAGAATCCGGGGTAAGGTGTATGTGGCAGTGAAGGGTCTTAACATATTAGGATGGTACCACCAAGGCCTCTTTGGTATGGTACTGAGGCCAGGTACCGCTGAACAAGTCATGGTTGTTAAAGATTGTGGTAGTTTAAATTTGCAGTCTTTACATGAGTATTTCCCTGGGGTGTTTGAGAATAAATCGGGGTGCAATAAGGGGTTCCAACATAAAATCAGAATCAAACAGGGCGCCATTCCCATTAAGCACAAATTGAGAGCGATTCCCTTCAGTCTGAGAGATGATCTTAAATTAGAGTTAGAAAAGTTACAATCAGCAGGAGTAATTGAATCGGTTGAGTCTAGTTTGTGGTTATCTCCCATTGTAGTTGCTCGCAAGCGTAGTGGTGAGATGCGCCTTTGTGTTGACTTGAGGAGTTTGAACAAGGAGATATGGGTCGATTCTTTTCCGCTTCCCAGAATAAATGATCTGTTGGGTAAACTCAATGGTGCACAATGGTTCTCCAAAATTGACTTGGCTTCGGCCTACCACCAAGTTGTTCTTGAAGAAGATTCCAAACATTGTACAGCTTTTAACACACCCTTTGGTACTTTTCAGTTTAGAAGGATGCCTTTTGGCCTTGCATCAGCAGCATCAGTTTTCCAGCGCATTATGTCACATCTTTTGAGGGATATTGATGGAGTAATAGTGTTCCAGGATGATGTACTTGTTTTTGCTAAACATTTGACTGAACATGACACAATACTTAAGTTAGTGCTGAAAGTGTTTGAGGAGAGCGGGGTTGTGGTGAAGGATCAAAAGTGTGAATTTTGGAAGAGGGAGATTGAATTTTTGGGACATGTTGTGTCGTCTGAGGGGATCAAACCAAGACCTGGTCTTGTTGATGCTGTCAGGAACTGTCCTCCTCCTAAAAATAAGGATGAACTACGCTCGTTCATGGGTTTGTGTGAATTCTATTCTAGGTTCATTCCTAATTACGCTTCCAAGATGAAGTGTTTGTCTAATATGATGAAGAAAAGTGTGGGGTTTTCTTGGAACAAAAATTGCCAAGATACATTCGATTTGGTGAAAATTGAAATGACCAATGCTAGAGCGCTACACCCTTATGATCCCCAGTTAGTATGTAAGATAATGGTTGATGCCAGCAAATATGGTTTGGGTGCTGTTCTCGTCCAAGATTCGAAGCAAGGAGAAGTGACAGTTAGTTATGCTTCTAGAGTGTTGAGAGAGGCAGAGTTGAATTACTCCGTCATTGAAAAGGAGTTGTTGGCGTGTGTCTGGGCTAGTGAAAAATTCAGGAGCTATGTTTGGGGAAGGAAGTTTGTGATTGTAACTGATCACAAGCCCCTGCTTTATATTCTCAGTGGAGACAAAACTAACTATTCCACTCCACGTATTGCTCGTCTTACTACTAAGTTGCTGCAATATGATATTGAGGTTAAGTTTTTACCAGGTAAGCTTAATGTAAGAGCGGATTTTCTCTCTAGGTTTCCCATAGAGGACCCAGATAATTGTGATTCGGAAGATGATAGAGAAGATTGTTTTGTTGCTAGTGTGGATCTTCCAGTGTTCAAGGCTTTTAGCAAAATGGATTGGGAGACTGCAGTACATGAGGACCCCATTCTAGTTCAGGTAAAGGAATTTGTGACCAATGGTTGGCCGAAAGAGAAGAGTGTTCCTTTACCTCTTCAACCATTTTGTAAAGTTGCTGATGAAATTTCTAATGAAGACCAGATAATTTTGAGGGGTGAGAGATGTATTCCACCTTTTGGTATTCGTTCAGGTTTGATTAATTCAGCACACGAAGGTCATTTTGCGGCTACTATGACAAAAAGGAGATTAAGAGAGAGTTATTGGTGGCCATCTATGGACAAAGATGTGGATGCTGTTATTAGTGGGTGTGCAATTTGTAATTCTGCTGAGAAGGGTCTCAAAGTGTGTACGCCTCCGTTGCATCCTATACAAGTTCCGGATAGACCTTGGTCGAAGCTTGGGATTGACATGATTGGGCCTTTTAATTTTCTTCCTCATAACTTGCGTTATGCTTTTGTTCTCATGGACTATCACAGCAGATGGCCAGAGGTTTATTTTTGTGCCACCCTGTCAGCATCTAAGGCAGTTAATTTTCTTAAAGACGTTTTTAGGTGTGAGGGGTTCCCTAACACCATCATTTCTGACAATGGAGTACAATTTGTTAATTCTGAGATGGATTTTTTTTTACAGTAAGCAAATATTAGACATCTTAAAAGCTCGTTATATCATCCCCAAACTAATGGTTTGGTCGAAAGAATGAATAGAGTTGTGGGGAACTGTATAAAATGGGCCAGACACAATAATTATGATATACAAGAGGCGGTCAGCACCATGCTATTTGTCTATCGTTCCACACCTCATTCTCTGACAAAGGTGTCTCCATTTGAAGCATTGAGAGGTCGCAAACCCACTTCCACTTTATTTCCTTCATGGTTAGCAAGTTCTTTGAAAAATAAAGGAATGAGTGTATTGGATGGTGGGATCAGCTGGCAAAAGGTGGAGTCTGGTCAGCAGCGCATGAAGAATAGATATGATACGGTCAAAGCTACTAAGTTGCGTGTGTTCTGTCCTGGTGACTTAGTGCGTATAAAAAAAAGTTTCTTTGTGAAGAAAGGGGATACTGGGTTTAGCAATCCAGTTAGGGTGAGAAAGGTGTGTGGAAGTGCGGTCATGGTTGATGGTGGACAGTGGTGGAATGTGTCGAAGATTGTTAAGGTGTCGGAGGACCCATCTCCAGGTCCCAGTCATCTTACTGGTGGTGGTGAGGTTTGTAATAGTGGGAGGTCGAGGGTGCAGGTCCAGAGTTCGTATGAGTCCAATGGTCAGAGTTCAGCTATGAATCCCTCAGAAGGGTCTCTGTGTAGATCTTCCAGGGAAAAGTTTTTACCATGGAAATTGAGGTCTGATGTGTTTTAATCTTTATCTAGATATTTTCCCTATTATTGATTGTTTTTGTTTTTTGTGTTTTTTTTTGTTTTGTTGTGTTTCAAAAGGGAGAGATGCTATGTTATGTATATCTATTGTTTATGAGGTGGAATGTTGGGAGCGGGGAGGTAGAACGGTGGGCGCGGGGAGGTAGAATGGTGGAATGTGGAACGGGGTGGACGGATGCTGGCGGTTGGCGGTCGGCGTGAAGGACGCGCTGTGGGTGGCTTCTGTTTGTTTTCCGATTAAACTTGTTTTCTTACCAAAATCCGCTCCGTCTGCGTTACTGGAATACAACACACTCAAGAAGATGTTGTTGTAAGAAAGTGATTTAAGAATTGGGGTGGATGTTAGTCCAGCACAGGTTATAAAGTCACTTACAGGTTAGGACCAGGAAATGTTTACAGAATTCTAAATTAGACCTCAATCCCTGGTAGCCATGGAAGAAAGTTTTATCTCTGAGAAAATGTGTATAGCATTTGGAAGTATCAAAACAATTAAAAAGTCAAAAACCCAACGTAGTAAAAATCCCTGGCGGATTTAGATAGTTAAAAGAAAATGTAATAAAATTACAAAAATCCAATATGCAGAAACAACGATAAATGGGCTTTTGAAGATTTAAGAGAAAAAGCACCAAGAAAAAATAAAGTGGCAATCAAACTTCACTGTTCATGGTTGACCAGGGTCTAGGTGTAGTTTCAATCAAGCCAGCCGTGATGAAGTGTGGGTCAGATACATGAATCACCCCAGTCAGAGATTTTTCTATCAAACTTAGGGCCTCATTATGAGTTTGGCGGTCTCAGGACTGCCATGATGGTGGTGGCAGTCATACCACCAATAGGCTGGCGGAGAAGACCACCAAATTATGACCATGGCGGGATTCCCAAGAGAATACAGCCAAAACACTGCCAGCACACGCCACTGCGGTCAGACCACCACAGAAACTCAGGCAGAAACAAACTACGTAAAACAATTCACTCACCTTCAGGAAGCCATACGTGTCCGGAGCCTCCATGAAATCAGAACTATACGTCATCCCGCTGCTAATGCTCACAAAAAGACAACGGAATCTTCGCCGACGAAGGCAACAGCACTTGTAAGTACGCACATCTGTAACTATTGTATATTGTCAGTGTATGTACCGACACACAATAAATACATCATCTGGAAGGGGGTGTGAGGACGACAACCAAACGCTACAACACACTTACATGCATACTTCATACAGCCACACACATACACAGTACACACACACATGGCAATACACACACATCAAAAAACACACTCACACACAGAAACACAGGTCCAGTTACACACAATAACACATAACACCACAACACGTCACCACAACACCACAACAACACCATCGCCAATACATTGACAAACACTCACTATAGACACTATCCAGGGACACAACACACATGCAACACAACCTACAACTGACAGGCAATGAACACACAGAACCACACAACGAAACAACTGACCAATCAACAAACACATCATACACAGCATATTGTAACTATCATACCATCCACTAAACATGCACACTGTCAAAACACACAAAGTAACATAACACAGCAACAAACACAAACACCACTCAATAGAATGACAAAAAAATATTTTGAACAGACACATGCCCATCACACAACACACACTATCACTGTGGGACAGAACACACAACACCCATCCTAACATACTGCCCATACAATACATGTAGCTTAAGTACCACACATACAAATATAGACACACAACCAATGTCAGCCAGGAACAACTCCATACTGGGAATAGAAAACAGTGATGTAGATGTAGCTACAAAAACCAACAACAGGTTGATTGTAAACATATTGTAAAACATCAAATTGGAAAATCATAGGCCATAGGCCAGTCCTGTATGTACAGAATATAATTAACACATATGTGTGCCCCGAACTTGACTCCTGATTGCCATGTAACTTCCACAGGTAGGGGCATCAATGGTCAGACAGGCACCTCAGGGATTATCAGGGAGGTGGTGGTGGGGGGGATGGGTTTAGGTTTGGGAGGGGGACTTTGGGATATGGCTGGGGGGGTGTTTAGGTTTATGCTTAGGGTAGGGTTGGCTTTTTTGAGAGGGGTAGACTTCTTGGCAGGGGGATGCGAAAGGGTACTTGCAGGGGGGCAGGGGAGACCTTGTAGGGGGAAGGGATGGACTTGGGGATGGAAGCAAAACAATTAGGAGTCTCACAAGTGGAGAGAGGAGTAGAGAAAATTCTGAAAGGAATGCTTTTTTAGACACACAGGGAGGGTCATAGCAAAAGGGTTTGGGCGTGGAGGGAGAGGGAGTGGTTGTCTGAGGTGTTGGTGTGGATGTCTTGGGTACATGTTTGTTGGAGTTATGCTTGTGGGTGGTGGGTGTCTGTTGGGTGTGTGAGTGAGGGTGTTGATGTGTCTTTTGATGAGGGGGGACGGAGGTTCTGGGGGATCCGTGGTGGGTGGGTGACTGTCTGTT
Organism: Pleurodeles waltl; assembly: GCF_031143425.1. NCBI lineage: Eukaryota > Metazoa > Chordata > Amphibia > Caudata > Salamandridae > Pleurodeles > Pleurodeles waltl. Next base: position 1,067,217,272 of record NC_090437.1, read on the forward strand.
GGGTGGTGACTGCAGGTATGGTGGGTGTGCTGCATGTAGGAGTGTCAGTGGTTGTGGTGTCTTCAGGTGTGGTTACTGGGGTAGATGTCTGAGGGTCTGATGTGGTACTGTCTGTGGGTAGGATAGGTTTAGTGGCTGGATCATTGAATGTAGGTGTGGTGTCTCCAGGTGTGTCCGGTTTGCTGTCTGTGATCCTGGGGGAAGTGGGGTTGTCAGGTCAGTTTGTGACTGTTGCTGTATGTGCATCTGAATGTTGCTGTGTGAATGGCGGTGGTGTGTCTTGTGGTGCTTATGTCTGTTAGAGCTATCCTTGGATGTTGAGATGAATTCATGCCTGTCTGTGTGCTTTGGCTGCGTCTGGGAAGAGGAGTTTGGGATTGGGAAGAGGAAAGCAGAGGGCGGATGGTAGACAATGGGTAACTGGCTACCATCAGTGTGGAGGCCAGAGCCTAAATGGATCTTTGTAGGCCAGCCAGTGCACTGTGAATGCCCTCCAGGAATGCATTACTCTAATGGGTTTGAGTTGCCAGTCCCTGGATGGCATTCATGATGGTTGACTGACCCACATAGATCGACCTCAGGTCAATAGCCTCCTCACTGAGGGCAGCAGGGCTAACAGGGACAGACGTGCCTGCGGCAAAGGAGACACCCACCTTCAGGGCACAGCCAACTGGGTGGGGAACTACAGGGAGGGTGGTGGTAGAAATGGGGGTGGTGGACAGAGATGGTGCTGGGGTGGTCCCAGATGTGTCCACCATCGCTAGGGAGTGTCCACTGGAGGAGGTTTCCGATGATGAAGAACTGGATCCTTTCTCCCCTGTAGCACTCCCCTCACCCTCTACCAGCTACTTTTTCCCATTTGAAGAGGTTGATTTTTTTCCTTCTTTCAACAACTGGCTATCGGGTTTCTGACGAGAATTTGTTTTGGCTTAACAGAACTTCAAGCAACTGCAGTAAGGGATCCTTTTGTTTGATTTCCAGACTTGCCAATACATATATATACATATCTATTCAGGTACTCTTTGCTTTGCAGACTTGTCAGTCTTAGAGATAAACCTCATTGCTCATGCTAATTCCTAGAGACTGTGATTGAGAAAACTGAACCATGAGAAGGAGTTTTCGTTTCCTGTTAAAGACGTTAGTAGGTTGTATATTTGTCATCTTTTGAACTGTTCTCCAGAGAACCTTGGAAACCTCTGGCTCCTGGAGAAAAGAAGATATTAAGTTAACATTATTCTGTTAGAGAGAGGCTAGCCTCTCAAAAGATCCAGGTTAGGAGAACGATAGAATTGGGTGAATTTGAATGGCTGAACAGTTGAATGCGCAGTAGGAATGTACTTATCTATGCTCTTTTCACCCGACTGCAGGTCCTTCCTTTAAAGAAATCACAAAAAGAAGAAAGGTGCAGGTTTTCAAAGACTCACACTGAATAGCCTATCTTCAAATGGGAAACACAGGCTGGAACTGGATTTGGAGGTGGTCTCTCTTTTTCTATTCCTATTCCCCTTTCCCCTAGTGGATGCAAGGTTCAGATAATCAGTTAAAGTCTGAGCACCTATATGTTGGATGGAGTTTGGTAAAAGGCATCTGCTCCTGTAGAAGTTTAATTTAATGGGTAATCTTCTGACAGCTGGCAGTCAGGTTGCCCCCCGTCCAAGCATGGAGCATCACGCTAGTTAGGGCAAAGGAGAAACACACCCGCTTAACTTCCGCTTACACCCTTGGTGGCGTGGCATGAGGAGAAAGTCTTAACCCAGAGATAATGTGTAAAGTTTTTGTAGCAACACACACAGTAATGAAGTGAAAAGGCTACAAAATTACTCAACACCAGGTTAAGAAATAGCCAATATTTATCTGAGCAGAACAAGACCAAACAGTAAAAATCCAAAATGCACAAAGTTATGAAATTTTAAGGGTTAAACTTCAATATAGCGCTTCAAAACACAAATGCCTCGAATTGGTGATATCACGACATTTTGACGGAGTCGTTCCCAACAATCCAACGCCAATGGCGCTGGTCACGGAGTCACACAGACCCCCATGTACAGTACCTCATGAATATGAGCAAACAAGCCGGTGCACGGAGTCGGGGATCGCCCTGTCGCTGGATCCGAGGCAGCATCGATTCTGGTGCTGCGGAGCGAAGGAGTGGAGGTGTCACAGAGAAGCATTGGGTTCTTGCTGGGGAGCAGTGGAGGTGAGACGGCATTGGTGCGAAGCGTAGGATCTGTGCACTTCCGGCAAAGTGACTATCCGGTGGTCATGACGTGGTGCAGCAACTTCCACTGAGTCGCAGATTTCAGCAAGGCTGCAGCGGTATTGGGCCTGCGGGGTCATCACACTCCATCAACGACCACGGCTTTGGTTGAAAGCGACATCATGGGATTCAGCAGCAACATCAGACCAGAGTCGTCCGAAGTCAGTTTCTTCTTGATTTTCCACCAGCTTCTCCTTTCAAAGGCCCAGGGACTAGAATAGGCACCACTTGGCAGGGCAGGAGTCTCAGTAGAGACTCCAGGTGCTGGCAGAGGAAGTCTTTGATGGTCCTGACTTCCGAACAGGGGGAAAGCTCAGCCAAAGGCCTTGGAGATTCTTCTCAAGCAGGAATATACCACAAAGTCCAGTATTTGTCCCCTTCCTCAGGCAGGAGCAACAACTGCAGGATAGCCCAACAAAGCACAGTCACAGGCAGGGGCAGCACTTCTCCTCAGCTCTTCGTCTTTTCTTCTTGGCAGAGGTTCCTCTTGGTTCCATAAGTGAATCTTGAAGTAATCTAAAGTCTGGGGTTTTGGGTCCCTACTTATACCCCATTCTGCTTTTGAAGTTGCCCAACTTCAAAGAAAAGTCTCTGTTGTTTACAGGATCCTACCTTGCCCAGGTCAAGCCCCAGACACACACCAGGTGGTTGGAGACTGCATTGTGTGAGGTCAGGCACAACCCATTCAGGTGTAAGTGACCACTACTCCCTCCACTCTAGCACAGATGGCTCATCATGATATGCAGGCTACACCCCAGTTCCCTTTGTGTCACTGTCTAGAGGAGATTCACAAACAGGGAATCCACAAATGGGCAGAGTCACAGAATGGTTTAAGCAATAAAATGCCTACTTCCTAAAAGTGGCATTTTCAAACTAAGAATCTGAAAACCAACTTCACTGAAAGATGTATTTTTAAATTGTGAGTTCAGAGACCCTAAACTCTATTTTTCTATCGGCTCTCAAAGGGAAACCGCACTTAAAAAGATATTTAAAGGCAGCCCCCATCTTTACCTACGAGAAGGATAGTCTTTGAAACAATGAAAACCACATTTTACAGCATGTCACTGTTAGGACATGTAAAAACACATCACTACATGTCCTACAATTAACATGGGGCTTCCTAGGGCCTACCTCAGGGGTGCATTATATATATAAAAAGGGAAGGTCTGGGCCTTGCAAGTGGGTACACTTGTCAGGTCGAGTTGGCAGTTTAAAATTGCACATATAGACACTGCAGTGGCAGGTCTGAACCATGTTTACAGGGCTACTCATATTGGTGGCACAACCAGTGCTGCAGGCCCACTAGTAGCATTTGATTTACAGACCCTGGAACCTCTAGTGCACTTTACTAGGGATTTACTAGCAAATCCATTATGCCAATCAAGGAAAAGCCAATTACACATACATTTTCACATAGGGAGCACTTTGCACTTTAGCCCTGGTCAGCAGAGTAACAAGGATGCCAGGTTTAACTAATGGAAAATGTTGCAAACATTCATTTCAACATACCACATACACAAAATCTACATATACCTTCATTTGTAACAGAGGTCATGTACCTGGTAAGGAACTACATCATGTGTCAAACACAAGACAGCATGTTGCACACAAGCCAAAACCATTTCATGCCACAGAGTCCACGACCCTCACTGTTGACATATACAAACATGCATCAACTACATCTGCCTTTCCTATAATCGGAGTATGATAGGCTCTAAACCCATGTCAGTAACACATGGCCCAATAGTCATGTGAGAAAGGATGATACAAACCTTTTATGATCTACTCATCCAAGTATTTCTTCACCTGTAAACAGTCATGCACACATATAGGGGCCCACTTAGCCCACAGGATTTACGCACAAACAAGGCCCAAACAAGGCCAGGCTCCATACCATCACCATTGCGCTTCTGCCCCCGTCGTGCCCCTTCTGTTTGTGCCACTTTTCACCATACTGTAAGTGCGCTTTTACTGTTTTCAAGCGCCTCGCCTCCCGCGCTTCTGCCCCCGTTGTGCCCCTCTGATTGCTGTTTCCCCGATTGTATACTGTGCCATTAGTGTATTTCTGTGTCTGTTTTGAAATTGTGACTGTTTGAAAAAATTGTGCCCGACATTTTTGCCTTGTTTTTCGTGTTTTCGCCCCTTGTGCGCTCCCCCTTGCTCTCCACTCCCTGCCGCTGCCTCCCTGCGGCCCCGCTCCCCTCGCGCCCCCATTCGCCGCTCCCTCCCGCCTCCCGCCTCCCAGCTGCTCCTCCCTCCCCCCGCCCCCCTCCCTTCTTAATGGCTGGCGCTGCGCGTCGCGAGTGAGCGACCTCTGACCTGTTTTTGGTCCAGAGCTCGCCCCCCACGTCCGCAGCACCAACCTGCTGTCTCCTGCCTCTGACCCCCGCCCACGCTGCTGCTAGCGTGTTCGAGGCCCTCCTCCACCCGCAGGCATCCTCCTGCGCCTCATCCCTGGTGTCTAGTGGGCTCTACTAAGCTTCACTTGACCCGTGTGCCGCTTTCCGCCGTCGTCCTGTAAGTGTTTTTCCTCATTCTCAGCACCTTGCCTCCTTGCGCTTCTGCCCCCGTCGTGCCCCTTCTGTTTGTGCCACTTTTCGCCGTCCTGTAAGTGCGCTTTTACTGTTTTCAAGCACCTCGCCTCCCGCGCTTCTGCCCCCGTTGTGCCCCTCTGATTGCTGTTGCCCCGATTGTATACTGTGCCATTAGTGTATTTCTGTGTCTGTTTTGAAATTGTGACTGTTTTAAAAAATTGTGCCCGACTTTTTTGCCTTGTTTTTCGTGTTTTCGCCCCTTGTGCGCTCCCTCTTGCTCTCCGCTCCCTGCCGCTGCCTCCCTGCGGCCCGCCCCCCTCGCACCCCCATTTGCCGCTCCCTCCTGCCTCCCGCCTCCCAGCTGCTCCTCCCTCCCCCCTCCCTTCTTAATGGCTGGCGCTGCGCGTCGGGAGTGAGCGACCTCTGACCTGTTTTTGGTCCAGAGCTCCCCCCCCACATCCGCAGCACCAACCTGCTGTCTCCTGCCTCTGACCCCCGCCCACGCTGCTGCTAGTGTGTTCGAGGCCCTCCTCCACCCGCAGGCATCCTCCTGCGCCTCATCCCTGGTGTCTAGTGGGCTCTAGTAAGCTTCACTTGACCCGTGTGCCGCTTTCCGCCGTCGTCCTGTAAGTGTTTTTCCTCATTCTCAGCACCTTGCCTCCTTGCGCTTCTGCCCCCGTCGTGCCCCTTCTGTTTGTGCCACTTTTCGCCGTCCTGTAAGTGCGCTTTTACTGTTTTCAAGTGCCTCGCCTCCTGCGCTTCTGCCCCGTTGTGCCCCTCTGATTGCTGTTTCCCCGATTGTATACTGTGCCATTAGTGTATTTCTGTGTCTGTTTTGAAATTGTGACTGTTTTAAAAAATTGTGCCTGACTTTTTTGCCTTGTTTTTCGTGTTTTCGCCCCTTGTGCGCTCCCCCTTGCTCTCCGCTCCCTGCCGCTGCCTCCCGGCGGCCCCGCCCCTCTCGCGCCCCCATTCGCCGCTCCCTCCCGCCTCCCAGCTGCTCCTCCCTCCCCCTCCCTTCTTAATGGCTGGTGCTGCGCGTTGCGAGTGAGCGACCTCTGACCTGTTTTTGGTCCAGAGCTCGCCCCCCACGTCCGCAGCACCAACCTGCTGTCTCCTGCCTCTGACCCCCACCCACGCTGCTGCTAGCGTGTTTGAGGCCCTCCTTCATCCGCAGGCATCCTCCTGCGCCTCATCCCTGGTGTCTAGTGGGCTCTAGTAAGCTTCACTTGACCCGTGTGCCGCTTTCCTCCGTCATCCTGTAAGTGTTTTTCCTCATTCTCAGCGCCTTGCCTCCTTTCGCTTCTGCCCCCGTCGTGGCCCTTCTGTTTGTGCCACTTTTCGCCGTCCTGCAAGTGCACTTTTACTGTTTTCAAGCTCCTCGCCTCCCGCGCATCTGCCCCCGTTGTGCTCCTCTGATTGCTGTTTCCCCGATTGTATACTGTGCCATTAGTGTATTTCTGTGTCTGTTTTGAAATTGTGACTGTTTGAAAAAATTGTGCCCGACTTTTTTGCCTTGTTTTTCGTGTTTTCGCCCCTTGTGCGCTCCCCTTGCTCTCCACTCCCTGCCGCTGCCTCCCTGCGGCCCCGCCCCCCTCGCGCCCCCATTCGCCGCTCCCTCCCGCCTCCCGCCTCCCAGCTGCTCCTCCCTCCCCCCTCCCTTCTTAATGGCTGGCGCTGCGCGTCGCGAGTGAGCGACCTCTGACCTGTTTTTGGTCCAGAGCTCGCCCCCCACGTCCGCAGCACCAACCTGCTGTCTCCTGCCTCTGACCCCCGCCCACGCTGCTGCTAGCGTGTTCGAGGCCCTCCTCCACCCGCAGGCATCCTCCTGCGCCTCATCCCTGGTGTCTAGTGGGCTCTAGTAAGCTTCACTTGACCCGTGTGCCGCTTTCCGCCGTCGTCCTGTAAGTGTTTTTCCTCATTCTCAGCGCCTTGCCTCCTTGCGCTTCTGCCCCCGTCGTGCCCCTTCTGTTTGTGCCACTTTTCGCCGTCCTGTAAGTGCGCTTTTACTGTTATCAAGCGCCTCGCCTCCCGCGCATCTGCCCCCATTGTGCCCCTCTGATTGCTGTTTCCCCGATTGTATACTGTGCCATTAGTGTATTTCTGTGTCTGTTTTGAAATTGTGACTGTTTTAAAAAATTGTGCCCGACTTTTTTGCCTTGTTTTTTGTGTTTTCGCCCCTTGTGCGCTCCCCCTTGCTCTCCGCTCCCTGCCGCTGCCTCCCTGCGGCCCCGCCCCCCTCGCGCCCCCATTCGCCGCTCCCTCCCGCCTCCTGCCTCCCGCCTCCCAGCTGCTCCTCCCTCCCCCCTCCCTTCTTAATGGCTGGCGCTGCGCGTCTGCGCCGCTGGCGTGCCGAAGGCGCGCCGAAGGCGCGCCAGAGGCAAGCCCGTCTGCGCCCGTCCACGCCTGGACCGTGCCCAGCGCCACCCCCCCTGGTCCTCACGCCCCCCGCACCTCCTGCTTCCGATACTCGGCCCGCGAACTCCTTGCCCTCAACCCTGGCCCCTCCACAGAGTGCTTCCTGGCCACCCCGAAGCACACCAAAGGACCTTTTTCCTGCCGCACCTGCAACTTCTCCTGCAACAGAACTACGAAGCCAGTAACAACCAATACAAACCACCTGCACTGCATCCTCCTCAACACACGCTCGGCACGAAAACACGCCATCGAGCTCTGGGACCTGCTCGACACCACCGCCCCAGACGTGGCCTTCCTGACCGAGACCTGGTGGAACGACTCTTCGGCCCCTGACATCGCCATTGCCATACCTGACGGATACAAGATCACCAGAAGAGATCGCACCAACGGAATCGGCGGAGGGATAGCCATTGCCCACAAATCCACCCTCAAGATCCATACCCACACGGACGACACCCTCAAGACAGCCGAACACCTCCACTTCCAGATTCACACGGACCCCAACACTACCCTCAGAGGAACCCTCATATACCGCCCCCCAGGACCAAGAGCCCCCTTCAGCGACACCGTCTCCGACCTCGCAAGCACCCACGCCCTCACCTCTCCAGACTACATCCTCCTGGGAGATCTTAACTTCCACCTGGAAAACAACAACGACGCCAACACCGCATCACTGACCATCAACCTCCTCAACCTCGGACTCCGTCAGCTGGTCAACACTCCCACCCACATCGCCGGACACACGCTTGACCCACTCTTCACCTCAAGCAACCACATCTCTTTCAGCCACACCTCCGAACTCCACTGGACCGACCATCACTGCGTCCACTTCTCCTTCAAGAAAAACACCGAACACCACCGCATCCCTCTACCGCCTCACCGCCGCTGGGGAAAAGTCACCAACCACCAACTAACCAGCACACTCGCCAAAAACCCACCACCCGAACCCACCGACCGAGCACCACCGCCATCAACCTCCATCAATGGATCCTCAACTGCGCCAACACCTTAGCCCCACTCAAGAAACCCACCGCCAACCAAGAAAAGAAAAAACCAGCATGGTTCACAGCCGAACTGACCACCTCCAAACGCACCTGCCAGAAACTCAAGAAGAAATGGATCCTCGAGCGCACACCCGACAACCTTGCCACCCTCAAGGACGCCAACCGTGAACACCACCAACGGATCCGACTCGCCAAGCGCGCCCACTTCACAGAACGCCTCAACAACAACGCCCACGACTGCAAAGAACTCTTCTGCATCGTGAAGGAGCTCTCCAAACCCTAACGCCAACGTCAACGACGTCCCTCCCTCCCAGAAACTCTGCAACGATCTCTCCACCTTCTTCCACCAGAAAATCGCAGCCATCCACGACAGCTTCAACACCGCACCTCTGCCAGACCCCACCCCCGATGACTCCTCCCACGCCTGCCGCCTCACCACCTGGACCCAAGTAGACGACGCCGAAACCCTAACAACCATGAATTCTATCCACTCAGGCTCTCCCACGGACCTGTGCCCACATCACGTATTCAACAAAGCCGACGCCACCATCGCCCCCAAACTCCGTAAGATCATCACCCTCTCCTTCAACTCCGCCACCTTCCCAGACAGCTGGAAGCACGCAGAAATCCAACCCCTCCTCAAGAAACCCAAGGCTGACCCCAATGATCTCAAAAACTTCCGACCGATCTCTCTCCTCCCTTTTCCAGCGAAAGTCATCGAGAAGATCGTCAACGCACAGCTCGCCCACTTCCTAGAAGTCAACTCCATCCTAGACCCCTCACAATCTGGATTCAGACGAAACCACAGCAATGAGACCGCACTCCTCGCCGCCACAGATGACATCAGACAACAAATGGACAACGGCGAAACCTCAGCCCTCATCCTCCTCAACCTATCTGCCGCTTTCGACACAGTCTGCCACCGCACCCTGCTAACCCGTCTCCACGAAGCTGGCATCCAAGACAAAGCCCTCAACTGGATCTCATCCTTCCTCTCCGACAGAACCCAGAGAGTCCGACTCTCACCCTTCCGCTCCAAAGCCACCAACCTCATCTGCGGCGTCCCCCAAGGATCCTCTCTTAGCCCAACGTTGTTCAACGTATACATGGCCCCCTTTGCACGACTGGCCCGTCAACACAACCTCAGCATCATCTCCTACGCCGACGACACCCAGCTCGTCCTCTCCCTGACCAAAGATCCGCTCACCGCCAAAACCAACCTCCATGAGGGACTAAAATCCATCGCCGAGTGGATGAGCAACAGCCGCCTGAAGCTCAACTCCGACAAGACAGAAGTCCTCATCTTCGGACGCACCCCCTCGGCCTGGAACGACTCCTGGTGGCCAACCGCCCTCGGACCCCAACCCACCCCAGCCAGCCACGCACAAAATCTCGGCGTCATCCTAGACTCTGCTCTCACCATGTCCAAACAGATCAACGCCGTCTCCTCTTCTTGTTTCAACACCCTCCGCATGCTCCGCAGGATCTTCAAGTGGATTCCAACAGGAACCAGGAAGACGGTGACTCAAGCCCTCGTCAGTAGCAGACTTGACTACGGCAACGCACTCTACACAGGCATCCCAACGAAAGACATCAAATGACTCCAACGCATCCAGAACGCATCCGCCCGCCTGATCCTCGACATACCCCGCCGATGTCACATCTCCCCCCACCTGAAGGACCTCCACTGGCTCCCTGTGGAAAAAAGGATCACCTTCAAACTCCTCATCCACGCACACAAGGCACTCCACAACACCGGACCCACCTACCTGAACACCAGACTCAACTTCTACGTCCCCAAACGTCAACTCCGCTCGGCCAACCTTGCCCTCGCCATCGTCCCCCGAATCCAGCGCAAGACCTCTGGTGGAAGATCCTTCTCCTTCCTCGCCGCCAAGACCTGGAACTCTCTCCCCACCTCACTACGCCAGACCCAGGACCTCCTCACCTTCAGGAGACTTCTCAAGACATGGCTCTTCGAACGCTAGCAGCACCCCCCCCCCCCAGCGCCTCGAAACCCTGTCGGGTACATAGCGCGCTTTATAAATTCTTGATTGATTTTGATTGATCACCATAAATACATGTACAGCTGTCATGTGCATGGAGGCCAAACACAGTACAAATAATCATGAAGATTGCCAACATCAAGAGCCCATTATTCAAGTGGCAAGATCACTATCCACACCTCAGACATGAACAATCTTACATCTGTACATGATCATTACAATGCTACAACACACTTCTGAGCTTTACATGACAGAGACATACACCTTGAGGCTAGCCAAATGACTGACTACACATACCATTCCAACACCATTTGAAGGTGAAATACAACATCTTCACCACAATTCAGTCAGTACTAACTATAGGATTCCATACCAAAAGCCACCAAACATATCCAATAGGCAAAATAAGAATGTTGAAGTTGCATCACAATGTTGGTATATGTCTGAACCTAACGATGTACACATGATGTTGCCAAAAAACAGTTCAGATGGTACCAGTTACCAAGATGTAGTGGCCTATTAAGGATTCCCACAACACATTGGAATAGGAAATTGCTGTGTAGCCACTTAGCATCTGAAGAACATGTACGTGGTACTGATATTCTGAGCTCTCCTATCAATTATATAGGTTGAACTAGGAGTCTAGTTATACCACTATGGTTTATTACAAGCAGGATGTCAATTGTGAGGAAACATCACATGTGCCAATGTATAGTCCTCCCTTACCAATGGGGACACCTCCTAACAGATCTGAGTAAATGCAGCAAGCGTGGCATGTGAAATGTCATATTGAGATCACATCCTCACAATAAGTTTACACTCATTTGAAACCTGAGGATTATTAGGCATCTACTCAACTTGTCAGACTCAATGTTGCACATAGAGATGGATCAAGGGGCAACTGAATGGACAGAGGGCAAAGACCAGTACAACTTACCATCAGGATATTGGGAGTATGGATCTGTAGGTGGCAAGGAACAACCAGAAGGGTACTAAGAGCTATATAGTGGTACACATATGACACAGTCACACATGCATCTTTAATTGCTACTGACCAGGAGGGATGACATTGGTGAGTAATATGTCCCTATACACAATACAATGTACACACCTCTGTACCAATCATGAGGACTCCACATATAGATTTTCCTATGATACATTTAACCTTTTGCACTTACCACATTGTCATAGCTTAGAGTCTTTCACATCATACACAGCCTTGCAGAGGAATGTAAATGAGTTTAGTCATTACTCACCCCCTTGTGGCTGCTGTGCATCCCTCAAACACCAATCCAACTCAGGGTAGGCCGCTGCCAATATGCGGACCGTTAGGGAGGTCAAGGTCTGACGGGCACCCCTTTGACCTTGGGCGAACAAACCCAGCTATGCCTCAGCGGTCTTATGGGCCCAGTGTCTCAGTTTCTCCCACCACTTTCGATAGTGGGTGCTCCACTGGCTGTGGACCCCCAGGGTACGCACTTTCTTGGTGATGGCACGCCAGATCCCCTTATTCTGATCGGCTTTGACCTACATGGATAGCATGGACAAGAGAAGAAAGTCATGTCCACATGCTCCATTCCAAAACAAGTGGGGTGAAAAAGCAAGTTAGAGTAAGTTGGCAAACATACTATTCCTCACACTTCATTTGTCATTCCAAGATTGATGTAAATGCTATAATGTACATATGTGGATCAGGCTAAATACACCACACACTACCTACTATGTATCAAGGGTAACAGTCTTCCTATGTACATGTGCACATCAACATCTATCGACACATCATAGCTCAACATCCCATTCATACACATTTCATCATCCTCCTCATACACTCTACCATTCACCCATTGGTATTGCATTTGGCACACCGGCTCCTCTGGTGCACCATATAACTGTTTATACATGGGAAGAACTTATTCCACAAGCTTGCTAGCTCTTCAGGAGAGAAAGCAGGGGCCCTATCAACTGCAGGATGTGGCATGATTGGTCTAAGAGGCAGTACACAGCAGCACAGATCAAGGAGGTCTTCCTGGAAGCAGTGTCAGGAGTCAAGTGAGGGATTGTGCAGGAGATGGTGGTCACATCCGCCACCTACAGGGCCGTCACTGCTGAAGTACATCGCCACTGTCCCAAGTCCACCAAAGGCAGCAATGTGTTCAAATGGCAATGTCCACCCCGCGGCTGTAACTTCCTACTGCTATGATGACATCTGCCGGAGGAGACAGGTCACTTCCTGATGTCCAGTACAGTAGGGCAGGCAGCTGCAATTTTAGTGCTCAAATATTTATGATAAAGTTATTAAAGTTGCATTGTTCAAAATGGGGTCTTTTGTTGACAGTCAGGACCAAGCAAGGACCCTCACTCTAGTCCGGATAAAGGGGAATAACCCTTAGTTAACCCCCGCTCACACCCTTCGTAGCTTGCCACAATCATGCAGGCTTAACTTCAGAAGCAATGTGTAAATTATTGATACCAACACACACAGTAACCCCGTGACAAAAACTACAAAATGACACAACACAGGTTTAGAAAAATAGGTAATGTTTATCTGAACAAAACAAGACCAAAACAATAAAAGTCTGACATACACAAGTAAAGTTATGAATTTTAAAAAGAATAGGAATCTTAATCCTGCATCGGAAAAGGCCAGTGATGCCTCGATTTCTCAACCGCAAGTGAGAACGTGTGTCATTCGTCCTCCGGTTGGGTCGGCGTGCATCGTTTCTTCTCTCCCACAAGAGAGCGATGTGTCATTCCGTACGGGCCCCTTGGTTCTGGGCAGGCTTTGCGTTGATTTTCCATGCCTAGCCTGCTTTGATATCCGATCACACGGTGTCAAGAAACCGCTTCATTAACAGCAGCTGCTGTGGGTGTTGCGCATCGTTTCTCCAGCCGTGTTGCATCGATCTCCCAACCGTGCTTCAGGTGGAGCAATAAATTTAGCTGCGAGGCTGGTGGCACATCGTTTATTAGTCGCAAGGCGGTTGGTGCATCGATAGTTTCCCCGCACGGCGGTCTTTGCGTGGATTTCTGTCCTTTTCCACCAGCTTCACCTTTCCAGGGCCCAGAGACAGAAGAGGGTACCTCGTGGCAGGCAGGACTCTCAGCAGAAATCCCAATTCCTGGCAGAGAGAAGTCTTTGATGTCCCTGAGACAAGCTCAGTTCAAGCCCTTGGAGATTCTTCACCAGAGAAAAGTCACACAAAAGTCCGTCTCTGTCCTCTCTCAGGCAGAAGCAGCTGCTGCAGGCCAACCCAGCAAAGCACAGTAACAGGCAAAGGGGTGGTTTTCATCCTCCAGTTTCAAGCTCTTCTCCTTGGCAGAGGTTCCTCTTGGTTCCAGAAGTAATCTGATTTTCAGGGGTTTTGGGTGCTCTTGTTATACCTCCTTTGGCCTTTGAAGCATGCTTACTTACCCAGGCCAGGCCCCAGACACACACCAGGAGGTTGGATATTGCATTGTGTGAGGGCAGGCACAGCCCTTTCAGGTGTAAGCGACCACTCTTCCCCTCCCCTCAGCCCAGATGGCCCATTAGGATATGCAGGCTACACCCCAGCTCCCTTTGTGTCATTGTCTAGAGAACATCCAAAATGACAAAATGACCCTGACAGGGAATCCACAAACAAGCAGATTCACTGAATGGTTTAAGCACGAAAATGCCTACTTTCTACTACTACTTTCTAATGCCTACTGCCATTTTCAAACACACAACCTAAAAACTAACTTCACTAAAAGATGTAGTTTTAAATTGTGAGTTCAGAGACCCCAAACTCTACATGTCTGTCTGCTCCCAAAGGCAATCTGTGCTTTAATAATATTTAAAAGCAGCTCCCATGTAAACCTATGAGAGAGATAGGCTCTGCAACAGTGAAAACTGAATTTGATAGTATTCCACTGTCAGGACATGTAAGACACATACGTACATGTCCCACCTTTAACATGCACTGAACCCTTCCCATGGAGCTACTTAGGGCTTACCTTAGGGGTGCCTTACATGTATAAAAAGGAAGGGTTTCGGCCTGGCAAGTGGGTACACTTGCCAAGTTGAATTAGGAGTTTCAAACTGCATACACAGACACTACAGTGTCTGAGCCATGTTTACAGGGCTACTAATGTGGGTGGCACAACCAGTGCTTCAGCCCACTAGTAGCATTTGATTTCTGGGCCCTGGGCACCTCTAGTGTACTTTACTAGGGACTTACTTGTAAATCAAATATGCCAGTCATGGATAAGCCACTGTACACATACAATTTATACAGGGAACACTTACACTTTAGCACTGGTCAGCAGTGGTAAAGTGTGCAGAGTAAACAAAAACAGCAAAAACAGAGTTCAGCATGCAGGATCAACCTGAGAAGTAGAGGCAAAAAGTTAGGGGAGACCATGACAATGATGCCAAGTCTAACATGCGTCATTTACTGAAACCTCATACCTATCACAAAGTGTGAAGTGCAGGCTTACTGTTTACAAGTATTTATGTGCATGTCATTAGTAGAGGAAGTGAAATGAGGTATTGTGGGTTTTTTACACGAAACAGTGTTGTCTCCATCCTAATGGCAATCGTAAGATGGTATAGGTGCAATAAATATGTGTTACATATCTACACAGTTGTTGTAACTTTCCCAGTCAGTGACATGTATCTCCATTTAGAGAACATGCAAAGGTTTAGGGGATTAGATTCCAGTACACTTTCATATTTTGGCTCGCTAATTGCTGAATACCACATATTAACTGCTTCATGTGACATGATTTCACTATATGTGTGACGCTGTTCTGATCATATTTAAGATGTATGGATTGAGTCATTCACTTACATTCTTGTGTTGTTCCACATAGTTACCCTGGTCTGAGGAGAGTAAGACAACCTCCAGTGTACTGTCTATTAGCAGACCTGCAGAGCATGGAGGGGCGACATGTAATCCAGACATATCGCCTGGATAGGCATACAATTGTGGATCTTTGTCTTCAGTTGGAGCCAGATCTGATGGCTGCCATTCAAAATCCCAGTAGCATACCACCCATCGTTCGAGTAATTTCAGTGCTGCACTTCATGGCCACTGGGTCCTTTCAGAATACAGTGGCTCTAATTTCAGGGATGTCTCAGCCCATGTTTAGTATGGTTTTGAAGGCTGTAATGTCTGCATTGTTAAATCACCTAGACAACTACCTCAGATTTCCCCAACGTGAGGATCTGGCCCATATAGAAACAGGAAAACCTTCCACTCCATAAACATCCAAGTGGTCTGTTTGGCTGACCTCTACACATCACAGGTTTGTGCAAGGTATCCAGGATCAGTCCATGATTCCTTCATCATGTGGAACAGCAATATCCCACTGCTGATGACACAATAGTACACAGAGAGGGCCTGGCTAGTTGGTAAGTTTTGTATGTAATGTGTGTCAGTACCTTTTTTCCTGCCACCATATGTGTATATGTCCAAGATTAAAGTATGAATTGGTGTAACTATACCTTACAGGAGACTCTGGCTACCTAAACCGTCCTTGGTTATTGACATCAGAGAGGTACCCAACCACGCCAGAGGAAGTCTACTTCAATGAGGACCGTGGAAGGATAAGGTGTGTTGTGGAGCAGACGTTTGGGCTCCTGAAGGCTAGATTTTGCTGCATAGAGAAATCTGGAGGAGCCCTCCTCTACTTACCCTGCAAGATATGTCAAATAATTGTTGCCTCCTGCATGTTCCACAACCTTGCCCTGAGAAATCAGATACCATTCATTCCAGATGAGGGGGAGCCAGAAGATCCTGTGGGTTGAAATGCAGATTTGCCAAGTAAGGATGATCATGATGAGGATGAAGCTGGAAACATCAGGGCAGATGTCATCTATCAGTACTTCAACTGACTCAAGGTATGTGATGTGATGCTACAAAAGAGATTCCATGGGGTATTGTTGAGGTTATGCATACCATGTAATGTTCTTTTTACCACCATCAGTATGGTCTTAAGTGGCTGCAAAGCCCATGACTAAGATGTGCATGCTGAATGTTTCTACGAGTTGTTAACAGAACTGTAATGTACATTAGTAGTTATATATAGACAATCTGGCCTTTACCTTTATTTTTGTCAAACACAGATTTGCAGATTGGCTGTTTGGCTCATCTTCATTTGGCATTATCAGACGGTTTCACAGGCAGATGGGAATTGCAGGCTGACATGAGCACTGGAAATAGATTGCACCAGAAACTGTTTTGCATGAGATTTGTGGTGTGTGAATTATATGCCCAGACTGTCAGGGCAGTGGTTTGGAAGTGTCCTTTTTCCAACAATATAGACCTGTTTGGTATTGTAGGTGGCTCAAATGGTGGCATATGTGTGTCCCTTTGTGTCTGACACATGTCATAATCTGGTGTCAAGACACTTTACCATCATTATGGTTTGTGTTGTATTTGACCTAACTTCTGCATAGCTATGTGTTTCCTCATTGCAGAGAAATGCCCATGTGTTTAAAGTCTGACATAGGTGGTTGGCAAGCCTACAGATACTTGACCATGGTAAGTGGTCATTTGGTAGGATAAGGTATTGGTATGTGATAAGGCTTTAGCTGATGATACATTGACCCAATCTGTCTGTCTCCTGGGATGGTGATACACTGACATGTATTCTGTGGGTTGGCAATGAATGACACCTAAGCTGAAACACTGAAGTCCACGGCAAGACTTCACAATGTGCTGTTTGCCATTCTCCCCAAAAACATGTGGAGATGTACAATACAGGTGACTTGTGTCATGTGTATGTTACACATCCCAATGCAATATGTCTCCTGGTTGACCAGTACATGTGTGATGGCCATAACAGAGGTATAACATTGGAGAGGGACATTTTGGTACAATAGTTGTCATACATGTCAGTTGCTAATGGTTGGTACATCACACTTACACAGGATCTATGATTAAGTGGTATTTATTGGGAAGTGAACAAGAATATGAGTGAATTGAAACAAACACTAAGTGAAATTAACAGTAAATGGTTCAGTCATGGTAGATGAAATCATCAGGGTAGCTGCTACACCATTTGGAAACACAAGTCCAGTGTCCTTGCACCATAGGTCTGAATCCCCCAGAAGGACAAAGTTGTATGATGCATCTGACAATGAATTCCAAAAGTCAAGATAACTTCTCTATAAGGACATGCTGAAATGGATCTGCTGATGTGCAGAAGCTCGGAGCAGAACTAACCTGATGTTCTTTCCCAGTGACGTTCCTCCTTAGTTGGATTAACTTGGATGGTTAGCTCTAGTCCTCCGGAGGTCTGCAAGTACAAATTTTAGAGAGATTTCAGAATATGTTGTTCTTTGCACTATTACGGATCACAGACTTTCACAGACAGCAATATGGGTCAATGCCCAATCCAGCAACGGCCACTGGTAGTGCATGGTTCTCTTCTAGTTGTAACTTGTCACTTCAGGAAAAAGGCCTCCAGAAGTTAGTTATATCACTTTAGCCACACAAGAGGTTAGCTAACTGACCCTAGATTTCACTTCCTTCATGGGGTACCACACAGGTGTTTGGCAGTAGCTATTGGGTGAAAGTGACTCCGGGCTCCTCCATAACGGATGGGAAAAGGTTTCTTGTGGGTGCCCTTTCTACATTTTCAGCAGTTCCTGTTTGCCTTACTGCAAACAGTCCCACACTGAACATAACTGCTACAATCCAAGATGATGAGCCCCACCTCCCTTGTGCAGAGCTGGTTTGGAACCAGCCTGCCTGGGGAACAAAGGTTTTCTTTCCTCCGGTCTTACCTTATATTTACTTGCGAAACAGAATGCTTTTTACAAGTTAATGAAGATCCATGGTCCACACTAACTGGTTTTCCTGTAAGGAGAAGAAAAGTACCTCCCTAGCCCAAGGCCTTTTTTAGTGCTGTGGGAGCAGTTTTACACCTTATTAAGGCCCAGCACTGACAGGGCAGCTTCTAGCAAGCTAATGCAAATTACCCTTCAGGAGCTTCAGGCAGGGGAAAGGTAACTCTCTAAAAGTTACATTCCATTAATATTTATTATAACTCTAACTTCACTATTGAAATGGATTTTGATTAATATTAAAATTAGTGGGTGAACCGTTTTATAGATTGTCCCAAACCTGCACTATCAGAATTAATATTTTAATCTGTTATCTAGTTTTCCTCATAGGACAGCCAGAGCCTTGCACAGTGAAAACAAACACCTTTTGGGGAGTTGTCACTGTAGAGACATGGGGGGTCATTCCAACCCTGGCGGTTGGTGTTAAAGCGACGGCTAACCCGCCAACAGGCTGGCGGTTTAAAAAATGAAATTCTGACCCTGGCGGAAACCGCCAACAGAGACCGCCACATTAACACTCCGACCGCCACAGCGGGACAAACAAACAGCGCAGCGGTCACCGCCAACAGACAGGCGGGAGTCAATGTACCACCCACCCTATCACAACCCACCAATCCGCCACCTTTTCCGGGGCGGTAGCCCCGCCGATAAAAACACGGCGGAAACAGACATTTCAAATGGAAAACGCTCACCTCCATACACCCCACGAGGAATCTGGACAGCATGGAACCCGAACTACACATCCTACCAGCCATTGTCTTCCTGCTCCTCTACCAGGAGCACGAACGCCGGCGCAGAAGACTAGGGTGAGTACTGCACCTACGACACAGGGGAGGGGGGAGGAGAAAATATTACGGGCACACATACGCTACACACCCACCACCACCCTCACCCACTACAACACACACATCAATGTATAGCAATACATCACTGTTACAACCCCCAAACCCCCCGGAAGAATGCAAAGACAAAATGAAATGATCATAAACAGTTGAATATATTGTATTATCGGCATATAAAAACATCACACATTTAAAACTAATATATACATAAATATTAAAAGTCCGATAATTTTAGCAGTCATTGTCCGTGGACCACTGGACCCAAATCACATGGGCAAGGCCCACACAGGATACCTGACACTAACGGAGAGAACACTGCAGGGGCATCAGATAGAAAAACTACAGGCACCTCAGGGGGAAGGGAAGGGGGGGCAGCTCAGCCACATGAGTACACAACGCCAGATCCACGAGGGGCCTCCATGGCCACTGTCCCATCCTGGGGAGTGCAAAGCCACAGTCTCTCAAGTCCATACAGTGGGTGGTTTGCCCACTGCACCATCCTGGGTAGTGCAAAGCCACAGTCTCTCAAGTCCGTACAGTGGGTGGCTTGCCCACTGAACCATCCTGGGGAGTGCAAAGCCACAGTCTCTCAAGTCCATACAGTGGGTGGCTTGCCCACTGTACCATCCTGGGGAGTGCAAAGCCACAGTCTCTCAAGTCTATACAGTGGGTGGTTTGCCCACTGTTACATCCTGGGGAGTGCGAAGCCACAGTCTCTCAAGTGGATGACAGTGTCCACTGGTTCTGGAGGGGGACTGGTGCCCAGAGTGCTTCGTGCAGCCCTGCCCGACACAGATGCGGCACTGCCCCTTCCGCCAATGGGCCAGCGGTGCTTGAGATGAAGGGCCCAGTTCAGCGGTGCTTGAGACAGCGGTGCCCAGCGGAGCGGTGCTTGAGATGAAGGGCCCAGTTAAGCGGTGCTTGAGACGGCGGTGCCCAGCGGAGCGGTGCTTGAGATGAAGGGCCCAGTGCAGTGGTGCTTGAGACGGCGGTGCCCAGCAGAACGGTGCTTGAGATGAAGGGCCCAGTTCAGCGGTGCTTGAGATGAAGGGCCCAGTGCAGCGGTGCTTGAGACGGCGGTGCCCAGCGGAGAAGTGCTTGAGATGAAGGGCCCAGTGCAGCGGTGCTTGAGACGGCGGTGCCCAGCGGAGCGGTGCTTGAGATGAAGGGCCCTGTTCAGCGGTGCTTGAGATGAAGGGCCCAGTGCAGCGGTGCTTGAGACGGCGGTGCCCAGCGTAGCGGTGCTTGAGATGAAGGGCCCAGTGCAGCGGTGCTTGAGACGGCGGTGCCCAGCAGAGCGGTGCTTGAGATGAAGGGCCCAGTTCAGCGGTGCTTGAGATGAAGGGCCCAGTTCAGCGGTGCTTGAGATGAAGGGCCCAGTGCAGCGGTGCTTGAGACGGCGGTGCCCAGCGGAGCGGTGCTTGAGATGAAGGGCCCAGTTCAGCGGTGCTTGAGATGAAGGGCCCAGTTCAGCGGTGCTTGAGATGAAGGGCCCAGTGCAGCGGTGCTTGAGATGAAGGGCCCAGTTCAGCGGTGCTTGAGATGAAGGGCCCAGTGCAGCTGTGCTTGAGATGAAGGGCCCAGTGCAGCGGTGCTTGAGACGGCGGTGCCCAGCGGAGCAATGCTTGAGATGAAGGGCCCAGTTCAGCGGTGCTTGAGATGAAGGGCCCAGTTCAGCGGTGCTTGTGATGAAGGGCCCAGTGCAGCGGTGCTTGAGACGGCGGTGCCCAGCGGAGCGGTGCTTGAGATGAAGGGCCCAGTTCAGCGGTGCTTGAGATGAAGGGCCCAGTGCAGCGGTGCTTGAGACGGCGGTGCCTAGCGGAGCGGTGCTTGGGATGAAGGGCCCTGTTCAGCGGTGCTTGAGATGAAGGGCCCAGTGCAGCGGTGCTTGAGATGAAGGGCCCAGTGCAGCGGTGCTTGAGACGGCGGTGCCCAGCATAGCGGTGCTTGAGATGAAGGGCCCAGTGCAGCGGTGCTTGAGACGGCGGTGCCCAGCGGAGCGGTGCTTGAGATGAAGGGCCCAGTTCAGCGGTGCTTGAGATGAAGGGCCCAGTTCAGCGGTGCTTGAGATGAAGGGCCCAGTGCAGCGGTGCTTGAGACGGCGGTGCCCAGCGGAGCGGTGCTTGAGATGAAGGGCCCAGTTCAGCGGTGCTTGAGATGAAGGGCCCAGTGCAGCGGTGCTTGAGACGGCGGTGCCCAGCGGAGCGGTGCTTGAGATGAAGGGCCCAGTTCAGCGGTGCTTGAGATGAAGGGCCCAGTTCAGCTGTGCTTGAGATGAAGGGCCCAGTGCAGCGGTGCTTGAGATGAAGGGCCCAGTTCAGCGGTGCTTGAGATGAAGGGCCCAGTGCAGCGGTGCTTGAGACGGTGGTGCCCAGCGGAGCGGTGCTTGAGATGAAGGGCCCAGTTCAGCGGTGCTTGAGATGAAGGGCCCAGTTCAGCGGTGCTTGAGATGAAGGGCCCAGTGCAGCGGTGCTTGAGATGAAGGGCCTAGTGCAGCGGTGCTTGAGATGAAGGGCCCAGTGCAGCGGTGCTTGAGATGAAGGGCCCAGTTCAGCGGTGCATGAAACGGCGGTGCCCAGCGGAGCGGTGCTTGAGATGAAGGGCCCTGTTCAGCGGTGCCTGAGATGAAGGGCCCAGTGCAGCGGTGCTTGAGACGGCGGTGCCCTGTTCAGCAGTGCATGAGACGGCGGTGCCCAGCGGAGCGGTGCTTGAGATGAAGGGCCCAGTTCAGCGGTGCTTGCCCTGTTCAGCGGTGCTTGCCTTGGCGGTCCTTGCCATGTTCAGCGGTGCTTGCCTTGGCGGTCCTTGCCCTGTTCAGCGGTGCTTGCCTTGGCGGTCCTTGCCCTGTTCAGCGGTCCTTGCCCTGTTCAGCGGTGCTTGCCTTGGCGGTCCTTGCCCTGTTCAGCGGTGCTTGCCTTGGCGGTCCTTGCCCTGTTCAGCGGTCCTTGCCCTGTTCAGCGGTGCTTGCCTTGGCTGTCCTTGCCCTGTTCAGCGGTGCTTGCCTTGGCAGTCCTTGCCATGTTCAGCGGTGCTTGCCCTGTTCAGCGGTGCTTGCCTTGGCAGTCCTTGCCATGTTCAGCGGTGCTTGAGTTGGCGCTCCTTCATTGCCCAGCTGGGCTGTGGCTGGCGCTCCTTCATTGCCCAGCTGGGCTGTGGCTGCCGCTCCTTCATTTCCAAGCTGGGCTGTGGCTGGCAGGGCCCTCCTGGGCAGCTGGGCTGTGGCTGGCGGGGCCCTCCTGGGCTGCCGTACCGGGCCTCTGGGTGTCCTCCTGCACACCTGGGATGGGGCTGGTGGGGCCCACCTGGGCAGCTGGCCTGCTGCCGGACTTGTCGGGCGTGTTGCCCTTCCCACCCTTCCCTGGTCGTCTGTGGCCTTTTTCCCACCTTTGGCGGTGTGCCATGTGGCACCCCACTTCCAGCCAGGGTAGGGATTTTGGTCCCTGGTGTCCTTGGCCTCTCGCGCCTGGCACTGGTAATCTTTGGGTGTTTTTCCGAGGGTGGGCTGGCCGTGCCTTGGCTCCTAGCAAAACTAGTTGCCCTTGAGGGTGGGGGACTCCACAGTCCTTGGACAACAGTCTTGATAGGTCCTGGTTTGGTGGTGGCTGAGGTGCTGATTGCAGTCTTATTCGATGGACGGGTTGGGGGAGTTGTTGGAAAGAGGTCAAGTTTGCAAAGGAAAATCAATTTGGAAAGAGAGGGACGGCTAGGTGTAGTGGGTATGGGAGTGGAGGAAGAGGATGTGGTTGTAGGAGTGTGAAGTCTGGTGTCTTTGGGTGCAGGTGCTTGGGCTGGAGGCTGTCATGAGGTGGATGGCTGTTGGGTGGGTGGCTGCCTGTGTTTGTGTGGTTTGGAAGAGGGGGTGACAGACACACTGGGAGAGGACACAGGGGACGTGTAAATGGTAGTGGGGGTGGTGACTGTACGTGTGCGGAGTGTTCTGGTGGGTGTGCTGGTGATGGACGTAGTGGCTGAAGATGTTGTGCATGCAAGTGTGAGTGGAGACGTCACAGGGAGGGAGGAGGGAGACGAGGAGGAGGGGGACACAATGGAGGCAGTGGGTGTTGTTGTGTCTGCATGTGGATGTTGCTTGTGTGAATGCTTGTGTGATGTGTGGTGCTTATGTCTGGATGAGCTTCCCTTGGGTGTTGAGGTGTGTGCAGGCTGGTCTGTAGGTGTGTCTGGGATAGGCAGAGGTACAGGGGATTGGGTCTGGGTGGAGGAAGTTGGAGGGGGGAGGCTAGAGACAGAGACAATTGCTGCCGTCAGTGCTGAGGCCAGAGCGTTGAACGATCGCTGATGGGCAGCCTGACCCGAATGAATGCCCTCCAGGTATGCATTACTCCGGTGCACCTCCCTTTCTACACCCTGGATGGCATTCAAAAGGGTAGACTGCCCAACAATGATGGTCCTCAGGAGGTCCATGACCTCCTCACTGAGGGCAGCAGGGGTGACAGGGGCAGGGCCTGAGGTGCCTGGGGCGAAGGAGATGCCCCCCTTCCTGGGTGAGCGGGCACGGGGCAAACACTGAGGGGCTGCTGGGAGGGCGGTGCTGGTGCGCTGGGTGGCGGCTGTACCTGTTGTTGCGGGGGCACGGATGTTGCCGCCACCACAAGGGAGCTCCCTTCAGAGGACGAGTCGCTGCCACTGACATCAGCACGAGTCCCCGCTGTGGAGCTCCCCTCGCCCTCCGTCCCACTGGTGTACTCAGAGTCCGTTGCATGGCCCTCCAGGGCCATGTGGGATGCAGCTCCCTCGTGCTCCGATGCCAATTCTCCTCCGCCTGATGATGCTAATGCACACATGAACAGGAAGACCACAAAAAAGGGGGGGGGGAGAAAGAAAGACATGTTGAGTGCATGGATTACTGCTACCATTGGCGGAGAGGACAGACACAGAAGCCCCCTGCACTACGCTGCGCACTTGGGGTCCACTACTCAATCAGTGGGACATGGCCTACAAGCCTATGGACGACAACTGCACACATAGATGACACAGGGCCATGAATAGGTGTACTTGGCACCCTACAGAGGTGGGGGGCGGGGGCACAGGGCCATGCCTTACGGAGGGGCCTAGCCTACAGAAATCTCCCTGGCCTAGAGATACCCACAGCCCACCTCCCCCACCCAGACACCTCCACTGCGCGCAAAGTCACCAGAATGAGAGTGTACTCACCCCCTTGTGTCTGCTGTGATGTCCTCACGCACCCATCCAAATCGGGGTAGGCCACCGCCAGGATCCGGGACATCAGGGGGGTCAATTGACGACTGGCACCCCTCCTACGTTGGGAGGCCATCCCCAGCAGAGCCTCCACCGTCTTCCTGCTCCCGCGTCGGATGTCCTCCCACCTCTTCCAGCAGTGGGTGCCCCGTCTGTTGTGGACCCCCAGGGTCCGGACGTCCTTGGCGATGACACGCCAAATAGCGATTTTCTGGTGGGCGCTGACCTATGTGACATGTACAGGGGGAGAAAAAAAATCATCACCTTCTGCATGCTTGATGTGAGTGGCCCCCCATCCCCACCCTTGCCATGTTGCCAATGCTCTCATCTGTCGTCTGATGCATGCCTCAATCGCTCCCCTCCCCACCATCTTTCATCCACCCGACTCAACCCAGGCATTGCCCACAAAGCATGGTCCCAGTGTACTTACCTGTTGGTCTGGAGGACAGTAGAGTAGCGCATACTGGGGGAGGACCCCATCCACGAGTTTCTCCAATTCTTCAGAAGTGAAGGCAGGGGCCCTTTTCCCAGTCGCAGTAGCCATTGTCTCTTCCAGACCGAGGTCACAGCAGCACTTGCAGTGTAGGTCCTCTCCTGTGGAAGATCAGGTATCGAGTGATTAAGTAGATAGAAAATGGCGGTCACGCCCGCGGCGGTGCGTACCACGACCGCCGGCACACATCGTTATTGGCTCGTGAAACCCATAGGGTTCTATGTTAACCAATGCGGCTTTGCGCCGCGGTCTTCGACCGCCTACCGCAACGGTGTGCCACGCCAGCGCATTGACCTCACATCCCATTGTCACACTTCACAGGTCAGGTAGCCGCCATTTCAAGGGCCCACATGGCATAATTTCTACTACTCACACATACCTAGGCCTTTCCTCAACACTCATACAAACCATTCAATGCATAGTGAATCGTGTTGTGTGCAAGCTGTGGGAACGTACCTGTGGGTTGATTGACTCTGTTCTTGCTGTTGTCCTTCCTAGGCACCGTCCGCTGGGCAATGCGAGGAGATGGAGGAATCTTCCCGTGTACAGACCGCTGGTGGACCTGTCGACAATGGAGGAAAGACATGTCATACTGACATACAGGCTTGACCGAGCCACTATTCATGAACTGTGTGCCCAGCTGGAGGCAGACCTGATGTCACCCATCCGCCAACCCACAGGGATCCCCCCTCTAGTGCAGGTGCTGTCAGTACTCCATTTCTTAGCAAGTGGGTCATTTCAAACAACAGTGGCCATATCATCAGGGATGTCTCAACCTATGTTTTCCAAGGTGTTGTCCAGAGTGTTGTCTGCCCTGCTGAAACACATTAGGAGCTACATCATTTTCCCTGAGGTGGGGGATTTGCCTACAGTGAAGGGTGATTTCTATGCCCTTGGACATATCCCCAACATCATAGGTGCCATTGATGGGACACATGTGGCTTTGGTACCCCCCAGCAGGAGTGAACAGGTGTACAGGAACAGGAAAAGTTATCATTCGATGAATGTACAGATGGTCTGTTTGGCAGACCAGTACATCTCCCATGTTAATGCCAAGTTCCCTGGCTCAGTGCATGACGCCTACATCCTGCGGAATAGCAGCATCCCGTATGTGATGGGTCAACTCCAGAGGCACCGGGTGTGGCTATTAGGGTACTCTGGTTACCCCAACCTGTCCTGGCTACTTACCCCAGTGAGGAATCCCAGGACCAGGGCAGAGGAATGCTACAATGAGGCCCATGGGCGGACTAGGAGGGTGATCGAACGCACCTTTGGCCTCCAGAAGGCCAGGTTCAGGTGCCTCCATATGACAGGTGGATCCCTAATGTACTCACCAAAGGTGGTGTGCCAGATCATCGTAGCCTGCTGTATGCTTCACAACCTGGCTTTGCGCCGCCAGGTGCCTTTTCTGCAGGAGGATGGTCCAGATGGTGGTGTTGTAGCAGCTGTGGAGCCTGTGGAGAGTGAAGAAGAGGAAGCCAGAGAGGACGACATAGACAACAGGAACACAGTAATAGAGCAATATTTTCAGTGACACACAGGTAAGAGTACACACCGGCATATTGCATTTACTTAAAGACTCCTACCTCTCTACTGTCTGACTTTTTCCCCCAGTGTATGGTAACTGTGTTGTGACTTTCCCTTCCGTTTTCAGAGCTGTGGGCCCCACTGTGTGACATCTGCTTTGTTTCCCCATGGACTACAGCTGTGTGACAACGGTTTGTTGGCATCACAATGTGAATAACAATTTTGGCACTGTCATGTCTAATACATTTGTTAAAATCACAGACAGACTCCAGATTGTTTATGTGCAATAAGTGTGTTTATTCAAGTGCTCTAATTTGGATGGGTGGTTGCAAATCGGTGAGGGGTGATGGTGGAGGATTGTCCATGGCAGAGTCCAGACTATCAGGTTCACAGGTGCATTGTCCAAATGCCTGTGGGAAGTGGAGCAGGGGCAGTTTAAGGTTGGACAGGGTGACAATGTGGGACAGTGGGATGACAATCAGGGTGGTATCCTTTGCTGGCCGGGGTCTTGACATGTTACTCTGTCTTCTTCCTGGATCTCAGGGCCCGCTTGCGGGGTGGTTCTCCTTCTGCAGGGGGTGGGGTTCTGGTGGCCTGTTGGTCTTCTGTCGGGGCCTCCTGTCCACTAGCGCTGGCGGAGGTGGTAGCCAGTTCTTGGTCCATGCTAGTGTCAGGGGCTCTTTGAGGTGCCACAGTGGTCTGCAATGTGGTGATTAACTCATTCAGGGCCACTACGATGGTACCCAGGGCGGAACTGATGTTTCTTAGTTCCTCCCTGAACCCCATATACTGTTGCTCCTGCAGAAGCTGGATTTCCTGAAACCTGGCCAGGACCGTCGCCATCGTCTCCTGGGAGCGGTGGTATGCTCCCATGATGGAGGAGAGGGCCTCGTGGAGAGTGGGTTCCCTTGGCCTGTCCCCCCCTGTCGCACAGCAGCCCTCCCAGTTCCCCTGTTTCCTTGGGCCTCCGTCCCCTGGACCGTGTGCCCACTACCACTGCCCCCAGGTCCCTGTTATTGTTGGGGTGGTGGGTTAGCCTGGGTTCCCTGTAGTGGTGGACACACCGCTGATTGACTTGTCCTGGGGACAGAGGTATGGGCCCGCTGGGTGGGTGCTGTGCTGGTGTTCCCAGAGGGGGGAAGGTCTACTGTGGCCTGTGCCTGTCTGAGGGGAACCGACTGTCCCGAGGTCCCCGATGGACCGGGCTGGTCATTTAGATCCAGGGAGACAGAGCTGCTGTCATCACTGTGGGCCTCTTCTGGAGGTGGAGTGGACATTTGTGGACCCTCCTGCGCGGTGACCTGGCGTTCGGGTCCTGCAGGGGTATAAAATTATGGTTATTGCTTCTGTGTGTGCCAATGGCGTGCAATGGGTGGGTGCCCGTGTACCCCAGTGCTGGCATTCCTTTGTGGGGGCTGTTGTGACGGTGTTTTTGGGGGGGTGATGGGTAGGTGCATTGGGCATGCTTTGGTGATGGGTGTCCATGCTTTGGGGCCACATGCAGGGCTAAGTTTTGGGATGGGTGGGTTGTGATGGTGAGACATTTGCAAGGGGTAGTTGTGATGGGCGTGAGGGTGAGGGTGGGGGTATGAGTTGGCATGCAGGTGGGGTGGGGGGATGAAGTAGTGAAGATGAGAATTACCAGAGTTCATTCCTCCACCGACTCCTGCAAGGCCCTCAGGATGCAGGATGTTCAAGACTTGCTCCTCCCATGTTGTAAATTCTGAGGGAGGAGGTGGGGGTCCGCCGCCAGTCCGCTGTACCACGATGTTGCGCCTTGATACCATGGAACGCACCTTCCCCCGTAGGTCGTTCCACCGCTTCCTGATGTCGTCCCTATTTCTTGGGTGCTGTCCCACAGCGTTGACCCTGTCCACTATTCTGCTCCATAGCTCCATCTTCCTGGCAATGGTGGTGTGCTGCACCTGTGTCCCAAACAGCTGGGGCTCTACTCGTACGATTTCCTCCACCATGACCCTGAGTTCAGCATCTGAGAACCTGGGGTGTCTTTGAGGTGCCATGGGGTGGTGTGGATGATGTGTGGGGTGGAGTGTGTAGTGATAGGTGGGGTGCTATTTAGTGGTGTGTTGTGTGAGGTGCGTGGAAGTTCTGTGGGTATTGGTATTGTGTGCCTGTGGATGCTTGGTAGTTGACTGTGGTGTCTCTTTCTCGCCTTCTCTCTGAATTTCTCGTCGCAGGGGTTTGTGGGTGATGTGGGTGTGTGTTTTATATTGTATTGGGTGTGTGGGAGTGGTGTGTGTATGTGTATCAGGTGTGTGTATTTTGAATTGTCCAATGTGGTAGTGTTTTGTACGAGTATGTGTATTTCGACCGCGGCGGTGTGTACCGCCAATAGAATACCGCGGTTGAAAGACCGCCGCGTGGATTCGTGGGTCGTAATGGCATGGGTGTATTTCTGTTGGCGTGACGGTGGAGGTTTGGTCATCGCCAGTTTATCGCTAATTTTTTGGTGTGGCGGACTTTTGTGGATGTCTGTATTTTGGCGGTTTGCCTGTTGTGGGTCAGAATGACCGTGGCGGTTTACCGCGACCGCAGCGGTGTTATGGCGGTCTTCTGTCTGGCGGTAAGTGCCTTTTACCGCCGAGGTTGGAATGACCGCCATGGTAACATTACATTTGTATGTGTTGAATACAATGCATTTTACCTTGAGGGCTACAAGAACTATAGGGGTGACTATATTATTTTAAAAAGGAAGGTCAGGATGCAGGTTCTAACTACAATAGTCAGGCTACAAAGTTAGGCCTGATGCCATGTGTTTATGTTTCACTCTAGTGGAGAATACATTATGTGCTGCATTCCACAGGTGATATTTAACTTTCCATGCCATGGCTGTAGTTTCTACACGATAGTCTATGGCCTGAAAAAAGAGTTAAATATGCCAATGAAGGATTGCTCATTTTCTACATGTTTTATGAGTAAGAGTAAATACTTTGTGCATGGGGCATCATCACCCCAGTGAAAAAAACACTGATAAAAATCAGCAAAAAATGGGAATGACCAAGCAAACAGGGACAGTTTCTCACAGGTGTAATTTTTTATTTTCACTGCAGGACAGAAGCAGTGAGACTTTATGAACTCTTAATGATGGGACTCTTGGGCATTTATGTTAAAACATAAATTATGTATGACAGTTCCATCGCATCTCTAAACTATTCAACAAGCACTTTTCTCACAACTGTGCTTATTGATGAAGCTGTGTCTACTCCCAGACAAGATCTAAGGGACAATGCCCTTTTAACATGTACTGCTATAAGTCTTAATATGGGTATTGGCGGAACAAAGACCGTGATGACTCTGCATCCTGTGACCTGTCTGACCTGGTTAAACTACCCATTTTGTGAAACAGCTCTGATCTCTATCATCTGGTAGTAGAGAATAGTTCACGAATGTGCCCCCTGTCTCAAAATTAACTGTGTGTTAAGCATCAGCCTAAAGTCATAACTGAGATTTGTGTTGGACCACCTCCCTGGCCTCACTCATAGTCTTAAATTGGCACCATATGTAAGATACAATGTAACCTAAAATGCAAATTGTCACCTATCAGCAGCAGGCTAATGTAGGTATTAAATGTGCTTCATTACACTCTGGTCCCCACAATCTGCCTGCAGAACAGGTGATTTAAAGAGAGATTTTAGCCCCCGCCCCTCCCCCCCCCAAAAAAGGGAACGCCTTCAAAATAATAAGGATGATAAGAGGCTGCAAAACTTCTACAGCATGGTTTTAAATGTCATACCAAATCCAAAATTTAGTGGAGCTCAAAAAATATATAGTTCAGCTTGAATAAACGTGCTGTCCTAAACCATCCACTATGTGTAAAATTCTCAATTGAGTTGATGCAAAACATAACACTTTTAGCATCACCCTGGTTGTAATAATAAATAAATGTCTCACACTGATTTGTCTTGGCCTCACAAATTTTGCCTGTCTGATTTTGCTCACTTTATGACTCTGGGTGCTTTCCCACTGCCCAGCAATGTGGTTTCCCATAATATGTGCAGTATACTGGAACTCCATGTTTGGCCTATTTAACGTCTCTGTTAACTTCCCTGTAAATGGTCTCTAAAATGCACCTATGACATGACTGAAGTGTGTATTTAAACCACCCACATATGATGAAATATGCCTGCCACAAGCAATATTGTAATATGACAAAGATGTAGTTTAAATTTACACTGTAACAAAACCTACTATACAAAAACAGGGGCTGCCCATCTTGGAAACCACCTGGAAGCAGGGGCAATTAATACATAAATAGCAATGGTCTCATGTGGTAAAGCAATTAATGGTTGAAAGGTCATGTAACAATAAACATATAAATCACAATAATTCTGCATCACTGAAGGCTGTAGACAAGGAAAATGAGCAAGTGTATTGGTAAATGTATTTAATAATAATGGTAAAATGTATTTTGTACTTAATATTGTTTCTAAATGTATTAGCTTTTTCAAGATAACTAATATTTAACTAATATTTAAATGTAATATATTTTTATTAAACATATTTTTCAGTGTTTTGATGTTTGAGGATGAATTAAAAACTTATTTTGTACTTTGTATTTTTTCAATAATACAGGTTATATTTTTTATATAAAATATAAATCTACTGTTGTTTAAATTGGAGTGGTAATCGTTAATCCAACCTTTCCAAAGTCCCATACTTTCTCACTGTTGGTTAGATTGGAGTGGGAAGAGTAAATTTAACCCCTCCAAAGACAAACACTTTTCCTACTGTTGCTTGAATGGGAGTGGGAATTGTAAATGTACCTTATACAAAGTCCGGCATTTTCCTTGCTTTTCTGTACATTGGAGTGAAAAAGGTAAATTTAATGTGATTGAATGTATGATATTTTTCTTCCTTTTGTTTTGATGTGAGTTATTTTAAAAAAACAAATATTTTGTTCATTTTAATTTTGAAACAGGAATTTTGTTTGGAATTCATGTTTATATTAATGATATTCCTTTAATTCATTTTTATTTGTTTTAGCGTAAATTTTGTTTATGGGTAGTTCCCAGTTTTAATAACACTAACACTCCAATCTCCAAATCTGCTCACATGAAATGCTCAAATGTCTGTTTTTCAAGCACAATTAATTAGAATAGGACTAGCAATAAAATGACCTAGAAAAATGATAAAGCCTTTTGCCATCTTTGCATCAAAATCATGAAGCATAGAGTTAGCAAGTGCATATACTCGGAGCTTGAAAAATGATGAAATTGTTTTACCATTTCAGACACAGTATTACAACTTTGAATTAGTAAAATGTCATCCAAGCCAACCTGAAATGAATAAAAGCAGATGCTGACGCATGTTTCACTCTTATTAGAACTCGTCAGAGAGGTAAAGCGTTGTCTAGGCACAAGCGAGCACTCAGTATAAGCTAAAGCAATGCCCTTTCAGGCTTAGAGTGCTGCATTAATTATGCAGAACAAGTAAGCAAAGGTCTCTGGATACATGACACTTTTTAGGCCAGTGAGAGACAAGACATATGACATTCTGACATGCAAATGTGGCCTGCAAAACTACCTACAGCAATAACTCAACAGGCTCTTATGGTTTTACCTCTGAGTTCAGTTCTCTTCGGGCTCAGAATTAGTATAAGGTAATAATATGCAGACTTTTATGCTAATCATACAGACAGAAACATTTATCAGCTAGAAAGAGGTATGTCATAAATTGATCTAAAAAACTTCACTGGAACAGACTAACATTAATGACAATTCCATAAATATGCACAGCACAACAATTATTCACAAATGAAGAGGTGGGAAGCTCCATGCACAGAAGTTTGGTACTGACTTTTACAAGGCCTTTCTTGTCCTTGCCACGAAGTGGACATTTATATCTGTGAGGTCTATGAAGAAGTACTTTTACTTCTACCAATTATGTGTGATGCTGTGGTCATTCTACTCTTTAAACTAGAAGCTATGCGTAACCTTGTAGATTCTGTTGTATACCACCATTGCACAACTATAATAATCATATATTTGTTCAACTATTTCCTGTACAATTATAGAACTGACATCCAGTCTTTTATCCCCAACAGTTTTATATGCTGATTCCATAGAGTAGAATTTGTTGTTTTAGCCAGTATGTATTTTCCAATTTCATAGCTAGGACCTACAGATTGTTTCAGCTCTCCAATATGTATTTCTCACTCTCATAAATAGGATCTGAACCTACTGCCTAATGTTCCATCTGACAGATTTTTTTCTAGCTGCTAGATTATACTTCCCCTTAGATGTGTATATTTACACAGACATTTAATCCACAGATCTCCCTTATCAGGTACTTCTATAGAGAGAGATTACACTATAGATGATGTTAGAAATTGGGTTTCTGGTTGGCAGAAATATGCAATGTGTCCAGGCAGGAATTGCGATCCTAGTCAGAATGTGTCAGTTACACACCATAACTTAACCTGTACTCACCCTCTGATAGCATGGCACAGAGCAGACAGGCTTAACTTAGGAGGCAATGCATAAAGTATTTGTGGAACACTTTAGGGTATTTGTGCAACACTTTAAGACAATAAAACAGCAAAAATAACACACACAAAAATCCACACGACATGAGAAAAACTAAAGGGTTAATCTGATGAACACAACAAGACCAAAATGACACAAGCACAACAAGAAGAAGTTGAAATCTGAATTTAAAAAAAATATTTGCTGTTGTAATGTTTAAAAGCTTAAAGCGTCAACCGGGCTATGTGGTAGCAATAGACTGGGGTAAATCCAAAGTTCAGGACGACCGCGATGGAGCGCGGGCCAGATACAGGGGCCAACCTTGTATCTCTGAAACTGAAACTTATGTAGAGGGTTGCATCAATATTGAAGAAGCAAGGAGCGGAGGGGGTGATGCAAAGACAATGCATTGGTTCTGATCCTCACAGTTGGGGATGTGTCATCCTCAAGCCATGCTGTTGTTGATGCAAAGGCAATGCATCAGGGCTGAAGGTGTTGCACCTGTTCTGAGCCACGCAGTCGTGCTACAATGTCTTTATCCTCAGCAGCAGTGGTGATGTGTTGGCATCGAGGAGAGATGTGGCAGTACCAATCGGCACAGTGATAATGATGCACGGATTCTGCACAAAACAGCTGCAGACCCCATTTGCAAGGGTCCAAGACTGGATTGGCACCACTTGCCAGGGTAGGATTCACAATTGGCAGAGTCCAGAAGCTGTAGCAGTGTCGGGTGAAGTCTTTGATATCCCTGAAACCTCAGAACAAAAGGCAAGCAGGCAAGCCCTTGGAGTCAATTTGGTTCTGGGATATAGAGATGTAGGTCCAGTCCTGCTCACTCCCAGGCAAGGAGGATAGCAGATAGAAGGCCATGCACAACAAAGTAGGAGTCTAGCTAAGTCCAGCCGAGTTCCAGCAGAGTGGCAGTCCCTTTAGCAGCACAACAGTCTTTCTTCCTGGAGGAATGTCCTCAGGTCGAGACATGTACTGATTTGGTGGTGTCTAAGGTCAGGTACTGATACCCAGTTGTGCCTTTGAAGTGAGGGAGACTTCAAAGAGAGGCCTTTGAAGTGTGGAAAGTTCCTGTCATTTCTGCCCTGGCTCCAGATACACTATAGGGGGTTATGCAGCCCTTTGTGACAGCTCAGGACACAGCCCATTCAGTTGTGTCAGCTCCTCCCTCCTAACCTGTCAAGGAGGGGCCATAATGATGTTGATGGTCCGTCAGTCACACCTGTGCTCCCTTTGTGTGTGGCTGTCTGGAGGGAATGCACACGAGTGCAGCTTTCACCCAGCCAGATGTGTATTCAGAGACAGGCAGAAAGTACTACATAATTTAAAGTAATAAAATGCCAACATTCAAAAATACACATTTTTTGAATTCCAATGTAAAATTCAGCTTCACCATAGTTATTGTGATTCCAGAGACCCCACACTCGGGGTTCTATCCCTTACCAATTGGGAATTACATTTATAAAATCCAATACAACAATCCCAATGTTCAATATTCCTTGCAGCAGTGAAAATGTCCAACTTTTAAATTGCATCCTGTCACTGGGACAGTCCAGGGCCTACGTAGGGGTGACTTATATGTATTAAAAACAAAGGTTTAGGCCTGGCAAGAAGGTTAACTTGCCAGAACAACAGGGCACTTTACAACTGCACACACAGGTTTTGCAATGTCAGGCCTGACCATGTTTAAAGGGCTATTGAAATTGGTGGCACAATCAGTGCTGCAGGCCCACCAGTATCATTTTAAATTGCAGGCCCTTGGCACATGTAGTGCCTTTTACTTGAGACTTATAAGTATAAGTTATCATGTCATCATGTGGTCAGCAGTACATAACCACCCAGAGTCCTAAAGCCAGCATAAATGAATTCAGCAAAAAGTGAATGAGGAAGCCAAAGCAACTGGGGATGACCCTGCCCTGAAGAAAGGGCCAGGTCCAAAAGTGACTTTGAACTATCATTTCATCATTTCCCAATGACACTCATCTTGCTTCGCTGAATC
Source organism: Pleurodeles waltl (assembly GCF_031143425.1). NCBI lineage: Eukaryota > Metazoa > Chordata > Amphibia > Caudata > Salamandridae > Pleurodeles > Pleurodeles waltl. Next base: position 1,067,251,876 of record NC_090437.1, read on the forward strand.
CAGAAGTTAACTTCCTTTCTTTATGACTTTATTTTGAGGAATTGATTATAGAGTTTTGTTTGAGAGTCCACAGACCTAAAGCCAACATTTTATCAATAACATACATTACTTCAGGGACTTGATACATGGCTGACTCTACGATACCTTGACATAAAGGTGAGTTTGGACCCCTTTTAAATGTATAAAGAAAATAATGTTAAGATGCAAAATGTATTTTTGACAAGGTACGAAATTGCATTAGGTTGCCTTTAATATATGCTGGTTGCATCACAGTCATAAAGATGGCAAATTACTTCACAGTGTTCTTAGTGTCCATCATCCAGTGCAAGACATTTTTCACAATCTTGTAATCCAGGCATATAAAATTTATATTGACTGCGTTTCTTGCAAATCTTTAATAAGCTGGAAGATTTTAGTTAGCCACTATAACCTTGTAGGTTTTGTTTCTACTGTATTTGAATTATACTTCAGTTAGCACAAGATCGGTGTGCCTCTTATGGTTTCATGTGCTGTGTACTATACAAAAATTGAGAAGACTCTGACTACTTTCATGGTTTCTCACAGGTCATAATGTAAGACTGTGGACTGATGAATGGTGTCACCTTTACCTAATATAAGCGCTCCATTTTGGCAAAGATGGACTTAGATCTTTTTTGCCATTTCCCTGACGGCATATTTACCACACTTCCCCTAGAATCTCCACTGATACCCGATTGCTGCATTATATAAGCATAAGCAGGTTTTTTAATCCAAAATTTTGAAATGCTTTTATCCACAATTTACTACTGCCACACCTAACCTAAACCGAATATTCGAAATATCATAGGAAGGCTATGTTTTTCACTTAATGCATTTTACTAATTAGTCACCTCTCATGTGTATTAAGATGTTCAGAGTGAATCTTGATTGCTTTAGATGAAAACATATTACCCCAACTACAATACCAAAGCAACATTATACAAAATGTATGCCACAATACTCTTAAAAACATAAAATGTATTAAAACTACATAATTAATACTCACTTGTCACTGTCGACCCTTCAGGACAAAACCTAAAACAAAATTAATCACCATCAATAATCTAGTTACATTAAGGTCTCCTGAATCAACATTCAGTTTTTATTACACACATAGACAAGACAATAAACTGTGCTAAACGTGCCTGTAACTTATTATATATACCTCATCATAACATTATATTGTTTTGGTATTTTTCTACATTTCTAGGCCAAATAGATCATTCTGAAAGAAAGTGGCTTGAAATCATCCAGCAAAGGGAGACAAATAAGAAATGAAGTAAGCATTCACTTGTTAAATTACGCAACTGGCAAGAGTGATATTACACAGTGTTCTGAGAAATCACGGGAACCAGAATTGAAAGGCGTTTAAAGAAATAACCCATCAATCCCATCACCATCCCTTGATATGTTGTCTAAACTAGGTAGTAATAAGGCCTCATTTCAATGCATCTAGCAGACTATGGCACTCATTACAACCCTGGCAGTCGGTGACATTTGGCCAGACGCCAGTCTTTTTGCCTCCCTCCTCCTGGTTTTTCTGACCTCTCGCTGTTGGCTCTAGGACTCTGAGCACTTTATCACTGCTGACCAGTGCTAAAGTGCAGGTGCTCTCCCATCTAAAGTTGGTATGATTGGCTTATACCTAATTGGCATATTTAATTTACCTATAAGTCCCTTCCACAGTGGTATCTCTATACCCAGGGCCTGTAAATTAAATACTACTAGTGGGCCTGCAGCGCTGCTTGCGCCACCCACTGAAGTAGACTTTCAAACCTGTCTCAGGCCTGCTAGTGCAGGGCCTGTGTGCGCAGTTTTCTGCCACAAGGACCTGGCATCTAAACTTACTTGCCAGGCCCAGGACTCCCCTTTTACTACATGTAAGTCACCCCTAAGGTACGCCCTAGCTAGCCTTATGGGCAGGGTATCATGTATGTAGAAAGGCAGGACATGTGCCATATTGCATGGCCTGTCCTGGTAGTGACAAACAGCCTAACTTTGTGTCTCACTGCTGGGAGTGCTGCCTTCTCATAGGATTGCATTAGAAACGCCATGCCTTATGTGTAAAGGGTATTGTCTGATTTATGAGGGGTAGCATAGGCGTGTTTGGTATGGTTGTGATGGTGATAATAAATACTGCTTACTGGTGTGGGTGTATTTTTTATTACTATCACAGAAATGCCACTTCTAGAAGTGCGCATTTATCTGTGTTTATGACTCTGGTGTTTTGCAGCTTGACTCCAATCCACGTCTGGGCAGAGTGACAGTTGGGGCTTTGGGTATACTTTTCAGACAGCCTGTACACAGGGAGGGTGGAGGTGTCACGGAGGTGCATCTGCATACTGAATAGTCTTCCTGGGCTGAGAGAAGGGAGAGGCGGGGCACACCTGCATTTCTAAAGACTGTGCCCTGGCCTCACACAATAGGGTCGTTAACCCCCCACTGATGTTTGGAGCCTGTGCTGAAAGGAGAGAGGGGGCACTCCCAGAACCAGTTGTAACTGGCTGGAACCTCCTCTCCATACCATTGTAAAACACTGTAAGAACTGACTATAAGTACAGGGGAATTTTCCCCACAATTTGGAGACTCTTGGAATCATCTTGGAACTGGACCCCAAAGGCTGAAGGGACTCACCAGGAACCACCATGGACTGCTGCTGCTGTGCTGACCTGTGACCTTCCTGGTCACTGTGAAGGACTTGCCACTTGCTGCCTTTCCCTTGTGCTGGCCTGTTGCTGGGCCCTCCACCTGAGGAACTTTCCTGAAATATTCTGCTCCCCAGGGGCAGGGTGCTGTGGCCCCTGACCCCTGCGTCCATTGACAGTGTGGGGATTGCTCCTTCTTTTAACTTATAGCGCCTGGAGGGCGCTTTGCTAAAATAGCGCTGTGCACAAGAGGAGCGCTTCTTCTGGCATCTGTTGTTAGCGCTTAAAAGCGCTCTGCTGAAGAAATCACGCCGCAGCTCGGGGGAAGTTGTGGCCCCAAGCGCGAGTGAGCGCGCTGCTTTGTACCCCCGGGGCACCAGAAGAATCTATTTCTTTTTGGAGCACTAGCGCTCCTGTTGTGCCCCCGGGGCGAAGCGCGCTCCGTAGAGCGCCCCCGGGGCACTGGCAGGCACTGCCTCCTTCCCAGCGGCCGGACGGGGGGCCCCCAATGATCACGGGTCCCAGGAGGGGCCAGCCAGGAATACTGAGAGGGTGCGTGCCGCCCCTCTTGGTAGCAAATGCTCCCAGGAGGCCCCCGTTTTGCGCAGCGGAGCACCGGGGGCCCCAATTATCATCTTTTAGGCACCGGAGGTGCCTTCATCAAGTCAGGTACTTCTAAGTGACAATATATATACCACAAGTTCTTACTAGAGACTTTATTGCATTATATATTGCCTACCTGTTCTATGATGTTTTTATACATGTGTGCAAATGTTCCTTTTATGGGCATGACTTGCTAATATGTTTCCCTAACTTGCCATAGGTTTTCTAATGTTCCTAATATGGGCGTTTTATGATATTCTTATGACAAGTGTTCTAATGTGATAACGTGCTTCCGGACTACTGCGTATGTTGCAGAATACTGAGTAACCTATGTGTTATGTGTGACTAGTGCTAATTTGCAGAGTAACTAATGTGTAACGTTCTGACAACTGCTAAATTAGCAGGATAGTACTGATATGTGATGTTTGGTCTGATAATTGCGTTGTGTACAATACAGTATATTTTCATATAATCTGGTGGTGTGTTTCCTTTGTGGTGGGGATATTGCTTCACATGTGTGTGTGTGTGTTGTGCAAACGCTTTACACATTGCCTCCGGGTTAAGCCTGACTGCTCATTTCAAGCTACCAAGGGGGTGAGCAGGGGTTATCTTGGACGTGTAACTCCCTTGCCCTGACTAGAGTGGGTAAGTTCTGCTTGGCTGAGGTGCATACCCTAACCAACCAGAAACCCCATTTCTAACAATGACCAAGGCGGAAACCGCTCAGGCAGCCTCTTTAACACTCCGACCACCATGGCGGTAACACCAAGCACCACGGTGGTAACCTCCAACAGATAGGCGGAAGACAATGTACTGCCCACTCTATTTAGACAGGCCTATCCACCACCTTTTCCAGGGCGGTGCCAACGACATCAAAAGCACAGCAGAAACAGAACACAGAAGTCAAAGGACTCGCCTCTGGACACTCAGGGAACAACCACGATGCCATGGAGCACGAGTTGCACATTTTCCCCATGCTCGTCTACCTCTTCCTGCATTACGAGCAGCAACCCCGGCGAAGACGACCACGGTGAGTGCTGCCTCCTAGTACACAAGGGGGGGGAGCAAAAAGAGAGTGACACACAGACGCAACACCCCCGCTCCCACCCCCAACACCATACACACAACCAGATGCAGTAACATTACATATTCACACCCTACCCCTCAGGAATAATGCAAGGACAAAAAGATTGGAAGAAAGTGAGTGTGATACGAATATAAACGTATATACATATCTACAAATGTAGGGACACTGCCGAGTCAGTGGGCCAGAGGGCCAGAACACATAGGCCAAGGCCCCACCTCACTCCTGCAACAACATGGAGAGAACAATGCAGGACAGGGCACCTCAGGGGGACAGGGAATGGGGGGGCACCTCAGCCGGAACGCCACTGGTCCTGGAGGGGTCTACATGCCTTGTGCCATGTCCTGGGGAGTGCAAGGCCACAGTCTCTCAAATGGGAGGTTTGCCCACTGCTTTGTCCTGGGGAGTGCAAGGCCACAGTCTCTCAAGTGGGTGGTTTGCCCACTGCATGGTCCTGGGGAGTGCAAAGACATAGTCTCTCTAGTGGGTGGTTTGCCCGCTACTTGGCCCTCGGGAGTGCAAAGCCACAGACTCTCTAGTGGGTGGTTTGCTCACTGGTTGGTCCTGGGGAGTGCAAAGCCACAGTCTCTCTAGTGGATGGCTTCTCCACTGGTGGTGGAAGGGGCCTTGTGCCCAGTGTGCTTCACCCTGTGAAGGATGGGGTGAGTGGATGGCTTCTTCCACTGGTGCTAGAAGGGGCCTTGTGCCCAATGTGCTTCATTCTGGGAAGGATGGGGTGAGTGGATGGTTTCTTCCACTGGTTCTGGAGGGGGCATTGTACCCTGTGATGCAGATCTTGGGGAGTGCAAGGTCACATTCTCTCACCTGGGTGTCACACCTACAGGATTTGCAGGGTCTAGGACGCACTACAGCCCATGGAGGCAGGACTACACACTGCCCGCCGGTGGTGATGGCTACTCAGTGGTGGTTGTGGCGGTGTTGATGTTGTGGCTGGCAATGACGGAGGGAGGCTCCAGCCCATCCCCTGCAGCTTCAGATGGCTGCCCACTGGGGCTGCTGCTGCTGGTGACGGTGCAGGTGTTGGTGTTGGGGGCGGTGCTGGCAGTGGTGGGGGGAGGCTCCAGCCCTTCCCCTGCAGCCTCGGACAGCTGCCCACTGGGGCTGCTGCTGATGGTCGTGGTGCATGTGTCGGTGCTGGCGGCGGTGCTGGTGGCGTTGCTGGCAGTGGTGGGGGGAGGCTCCAGCCCTTCTCCTACAGCCTCGGATGGCTGCCCACTGGGGATGCTGCTGCTGGCAGTGGTGCAGGCTGGTGCTGTCAGTGGTGCTGGTGGCGGTGCTGGGGACAGTGCTGATGCTGCTGCTGCTGGCAGTGGTACTGGTGGCAGGGCTGGCAGCGGGGGAGGCCCCATCCCTTCCCCTGCAGCCTCGGACGGCTGAACCGCCATGGTTGGTGGTTGGGGCTCAGAATCAGTCCAAGCACCAGGCCACCTGTCCTTCCTGCCTGCTGGTGCTGGCCCCTTGCCCTTCACTTTTGCAGCTGGTGGTGCAGCCTTGCCCTTCACTTTTGCAGGTGGTGGTGCCGCCTTGCCCTTCTCTTTGGCAGCGGGTGGTGCCTCCCTGCCCTTCCCTTTGGCAGCTAGTGGTGCCTCCTTGCCCTTCCTTGATGCACCTGGTGCATGCACACTTCCAGTACTGCTGGCTGGTTCCTGGGATCCTCTCCCACCTGCAGTAGCTGTTGACACTACTGTGACCGTGGACTAGGTGGCTGAGGTGCTCGTCTGGGTTCTGACCACCCTGGCCTGACGTTAAGGACAGGGGGAGGTTTAGGGAAGAGGTCAACAGTGGAGAGGAAAAGCTTCTTAGGGACATTGGGAGTGGAGTGGAGGAAGAGGAAGTGGTTGTAGGAGATGTCTGTCTGCTGTGTTTGGGTGTAGGTTCATGGGCTGGATGCTGTTGTGAGGTGGATGGCTGTTGGGTGTCTGAGTGCTTGCGTTTGTGTACTTTGGGGGGCACAGACTCAGTGGGAGAGGACACAGGGGACGAGTGCATGGATGCTGGGTTGGTGATTGCCAGTGAGGGGTGTGTAGTGAAAGGCTTGCTGGTGATGGAGGTAGTGGATGAGGATGTAGGGCATGCAGGTATGTGTGTAGACACTACTGGGAGGGAGGCGGATGAGGAGGAGGAGGGGACACAGTGGAGGCAGTGGATGTTGATATGTTTGCATCTGGATGGTGTTTGTGTGAGTGCCTATGGGATGATGTGTGGTGCTTGTGTTTTTCTGAACCACTCCTGTGTGTTGTCCTGAGTGCATTCTGGTCTGAGGTGTCTGGGGCGAAAGAGATGCCCACCCTCCTGGGTGAGCGGGTACAGAAAACTCACTGAGAGGCTGGTGGGAGGGCAGTGCTGGCACGGGGTGGCGGTTGTACCTGTAGTTGGGGTGGCCACTGAGGTGTCCACCACCATCAGGGAGCTTCCCTCGGAGGAGGCATCACTGTCTGAACTGTCCCCTCCTGTCTCTGCCGTGGTGCTCTCCTTGCCCTCTGTCCACTGGTGCCCTCACTGTCGGTGGATTCGGCCTCCTTTGCCCTGTGGGATGAAGCTCCCTCCATCGCCGGAGCCTCAGCTCCTCTGCCAGATGATGCTAATGCACAGAAGGACAGGGTGACAAAACAAAAGGGGGGGAGACAAAGGATACACTGGGTCAATGGCTGCTCCAGCACCAACGTTGGCGTAGATGACACACACACACACACACAGGGAACAGCCCTACGCATTAGGCAATGCACTACCAGTCACAATGCTAGTCACCAGCCCATGGACAGTAATACCTAATGCCACTAACAGCATACCAGAGACCCCTGGAGAGCCAGGTCCATGCCAGATTTTTATCATAGCCACATTTAGAAAACTGTAGGTTTCTGAAACATCTTTTTTTTAAATGTGGATATGCTAAAAATCTGGCATGGACCCAGCTCTCCAAGACTGACTTTGCAGAACCCTGTCTCAGCCAATGTTCTCAGTAGTGCTGCCATGATTAAACACATGTGCAGCTACATTGTTTTCCCCCAGGTGGAGGATTTGGCCACAGTGAAGGCAAATTTCTATGCAATGGGACATATCCCCAACAATATTGGGGCAATTGATGGTACACATATTACATTTGCCTCCCCCAGAGAAATGAACAGGTGTTCAGAAATTGAAAGAGCTTTCACTCCATGAATGTGCAGATAGTGTGCCTGGCGGACCAGTACATCTCCCATGTCAATGCAAAGTATCCTGGGTCTGTACATGATGTCTTTATCCTGAGGAATAGCAGCATCCCATATGTGATGGCTCAACTCCAGAGGCACTGGGTGTGGCTAATAGGTGAGCCCTGGTTCCCACCCAGTGGATGTTTTTATATGGGTATGGTGTGGGCCCTAAGGGTTAGTGAGTGTCTAACAGTTGTCCCTCGATATTTTCAGGTGACTCTGGTTACCCCAACCTCTCATGGCTACTGACCCCTGTGAGGAATCCCAGGACAAGGGCAGAGGAACATTACAATAAGGCACATGGGCAAACAAGAAGAATAATAGAAAACGACATTCGGCCTACTGAAGGCCAGGTTTTGTTGCCCCCATCTAGCAGGTGGAATCCTGTACTACTCACCCAAGAATGTGTGCCAGATCATTGTGGCAGATTTGCCTTTGAGTGAGTAGCTATTTGGTGGGCTAGGTGATTCTCTCCAGGGTGCATGCAGTGTTGATAGATGTCCATGCAGGTCTGTGAGTGGTGTCCATGCATTGGTGTTACATGCAGGGCTTGGTATTGGGATGAGTGGGTTGTGATGATGGGGTATGTGGTAGGTGGTGAAGTGATGGGAGTGAGGGTAGGGGTGGGTGTTTGTGATGGCATGCAGGTGGTGGGGTGATAGTAATAGGGATTTGACTTACCAGAGTCCAGTCCTCCTCCTGCCAGGCCCTCAGGATGCATGATTGCCAAGACTTGCTCCTCCCATGTTGTTAGTTGTGGGGGAGGAGGTGGGGGTCCACCGCCAGTCATCTGTACAGCTACTTGGTGTCTTGCTGCTGTGGAACGTTCCTTCCCCCGTAGGTCATTCCACCTCTTCCTGATGTCATCCCTTGTTCTGGGGTGCTGCCCCATGGCGTTGACCCTGTCCACGATGTTCCACCATAGCTCCATCTCGCTTGCAATGGACGTCTGCTGCACCTGTGATCCGAAATGCTGTGGCTCTACTCGGGTGATTTCCTCCACCAAGAACCTTAGCTCCTTCTCAGAGAACCTGGGGTGTCGTTGCGGTGCCATGGGTGTATTGTGAGTGGTGTGGGTGAGGGTGTGTGGGGTGCTGTGTTGGGGTGTGTGATGTGGGGTGTGTGGATGGTGTATAGGTGATGGTAGCGTGTGTCTCAGGTCTTGTCTGTGGTCTTGCTATCTCTCTTGTGGCACTTGTTTGTAATTGTAAAGGGTTGTGGGTAATGTGGGTGTGTGCTTTATAGTGGTGTGGGTGTGTTTAGGTGTGTCAGGTGTGTGTTCAAATTATTCAATGTGGTGTTGTTTTGTTTGTATGTGTGTATTTTGAGTGTGGTGGTATGTACCACCAATGGTTCAGCGCCATTGAATGTCCGCCGCAGTGATTTGTGGGCCATAATGCTGCGGGCATAGTTTTGTTGTTATAACAGTGTGGGTTTTGCTACCGGCAGTTTATCACTGAACTTTGGGCTGGCGGACTTGTGTGTGTGGCTGTATAGTGACAGATTGCTATGTGTGGGTCATAATATGGGTGGCGGTAATCAGCTGTGGCAGCAGTATGTTGGCAGCAGTCAGCATGGCGGTAAGTGGGATTTACCGCCAAGGTCATAATGAGGGCCTATGTCTGAATACATTAGATCTCTATCAGAAACTAAACAACGTGAACACATTTATTACAATATTAAAGCTTTCTTACTCAACCTGTACTATTAATTTCCTGCCCAAATAGCCATGTGGCCTTACCACATCAATAATTGTGACGAATAGGTTAGAGGAATATCTTTAAACAACTTATGTCTTCAAAGTCTTTCCCATAACCGAGTTGCCATCGAACCAGTTTAAGAGAGTTTCAGCCTAGAAGTTATTACATATCTGATTTGTCTGCTAGCATACTCACTGTCTCTGTGCTCAACTCCAGCCTTATTAAATTTTGGGGACATGACTTCCTAAGGTTAAGAAAAGTGACTGAATAGCACTCTACATCATCTTGATCAAATTTGTATCCAATGCCCCCTTGTGCGCTTTCAACAAGTGTATCATCAAACCAGACAAGCATCCAAAACAATACTTAGACAGCCTAAAACCTTCATTTGTTGCCTGAATATTTGATCATAGAGTGGATTTACTAATTTGGGATGGACATTGTTGATTGACCAACGAAATCAAGTCTTTCTGCATCCAGATTTCATGGTACTTGTTACAAACTCCTTGCCAGAAGCAAGGGGCTTCTATATGTGACTCATTTGTCTGTGCTGAATCTGATGGCTCATTCGTTTCTCTTTGGCAGCAGGTGTCATTTCAGGAACATGCTCAAATGACCGGCTGACTCTGATGACTCATTTGTTTGTGTTGACTGGGGTAACTTCATTGTTTTTTGCCTTTAGCAGCAAGTGCTCATCTGGAACATGCTCAATGACCTGCTCACCCTGATGTTTGTGATGACTCTGACGACTTCATTGTTGTTTCGTTTTGGTAGCAGGTGCAAGTTCTGGAACATGTTTGAGGGCAACGCTTTCTGAGATGGTCTCTTTATTTAAAGAGGCTGTGTACTTTCAGCTGCAATTGCTATTCATGTTTTGTTTTAAAAGGAGCTGCCGCAATTAGGAGCCAAACACTCAAGAGGTCTTCTTGATTTCTGAAAACATTTCTGGTCTGCACTTGTTTCCTGAAACTGCATTCTCCAACTGTGTCTTTTCAGTCCCTGCCCACCTTCTTCAGACTTTCGGATGAGGCACTGAGGGGCATATTTATACTCCGTTTGCGCCGAATTTGCGTTGTTTTTTTCGACGCAAATTCTACGCAAAACTAACTCCATATTTATACTTTGGCATTAGACGCGTCTAGCGCCAAAGTTCATGGAGTTAGCGTCATTTTTTTGCGTGAACACCTTCCTTGCGTTAATGAGATGCAAGGTAGGCGTTCCCGTCTTAAAAAATGACTCCCAGGCATGTGCGTGGTATTTATACTCCCGGGCAAAAATGACGCCCGGGAGTGGGCGGGGCAAAAAAACCCGCATTTGCGCCTCTTTTTAACGCCTGGGTCAGGGCTGGCGTTAAGGGACCTGTGGGCTCAGAATGAGCCCAGAGGTGCCCTCCCCTGCCCCCAGGGGCACCCCCTGCCACCCTTGCCCACCCCAGGAGGACACCCAAGGATGGAGGGACCCATCCCAGGGAAGAAAAGGTAAGTTGTGGTAAGTATTTTTTTTAAAAAATGTTGTGGCATAGGGGGGCCTGATTTGTGCACCCCTACATGCCACTATGCCCAATGACCATGCCCAGGGGACATAAGTCACCTGGGCATGGCCATTGGGTAAGGGGGCATGACTCCTGTCTTTGCTAAGACAGGAGTCATGTTAATGGCGTCTGGGCGCCCAAACAAAATGGCGCAAATCGGGTTAAGACAATTTTTTTGCCTCAGCCTGACTTGCCCCATTTTGGGATGCCCAAACGCCATTTTTCCCTACGCCGGCGCTGCCTGGTGTACGTCGTTTTTTTTCACGCACACCTGGCAGCGCCGGTTGGCTAACGCCGGCTAACGCCATTCAATAAATACGGCGCCCGCATGGCGCTTCAGAATGGCGTTAGCCGGTGCTAATTTTTTTGCCGCAAAACTGCGTTAGTGCAGTTTTGCGTCAAAAAGTATAAATATGGCCCTGAATTCCTGCACTGAAGCAGAAATTCTTCTGGTGAACTGGAGAAAAACAGCACTCCAGGAAAGTGGTAGGTTGAGGGGCATGATTAGGTCTGCACTAGTGGATGGTGAAGGGAGATCTACCAGCTATAGCATGTGAGACACTTTTCGAACTAACTCCTAGTTCCCCCTCAGAAGTGATCTAGGTTTTTGTGGGAAACTACCAATGAGCCTTAAAAGGAGCATCTTTTTATTCAAGAATATCAGGACGTGTGCTATTTAACATAAGGAACTGTAATTCTGGACTATATTATCTTAGTGATAACAACCTGCATTTTCGTGTGTGAAATGTAAAAGCAATTCCTCATGAAGATAGAACTAAGAAATAGTGACTAACCTTTTTTCTTCCAGGCCTCATTCCCTGCAGTGCCCACCCTAACTGCACTTCCTCTATTCGGCCACATAAATACTCTGGTAAAATATAAAACTCAGAGTCAGTGCTGCCAGAAGGAGAGCACCTTGACAGCAATGCTTCTGATGACCTGGGCCTGACATTAGTGGTCTAAGGGCCATGTGTATGAAAGTCTTTTCCCAGTTGCAAACAGCCCATCAGGTCATTTGCGACTAGGAAAAGGCTTTTCTCCATGTAGCAGTCCTATTCTGCTAGTAGGTAACCTGTTACTGACTTACAAAATAGGTATGCGAGTGACTATTAGGAAGAGGCATGCCAAGGGCATCCCTTCCTCGAAGCAAATTAAAGGGGGATGCAAGATTTGTTTTGTGACTGTGACAAAACAATCACAGTTATCACAAACTTCAAGTTGATGGTAACCCAATTGCAAACTGGAAGGGGATCCCCAAGGGACACCTTCCCCTTTGTGAATGGAAGTGAAAATATTTTTTTCAGAGCAGGTAGTGGTCCCATGAACCACTGCCAAATCTGAAAAAATGAAAAGAAAAAAAATCATCATGAATATTGATGAGGTAGGTCATTTGTGACCCCATTGAGAATCGCAAACCAAACAGTGTTAAACACATTGTTATACATACCAGTTTGTGATTTCCTAATAGCTAATTGCCAAGATTTGCTATTAAGAAATCGCAAAGCCAAATCTACATACATCTGGACATAAGTTATTTAAAACCTTATTTAGCACATTTGGAGTTTGCTCCAAAGGGAGAAAAACATCCATGCACTTCATCAATGACAGATTTAACAGAACAGCTTAATAAAAACTGAAAATAGTTGGTCCCAGCATAAAGCCTTGTGTTAGATGTTGGTAGTTGCTATCCTCCTCTTGATGGACAAATCCCTGCTGCAGCAAACTTTAACCCACAATTAAAGAGAAAAGACGCACACATTTGCTCAGAACATTCAATTTCAACTATAAACAATCCTGCCTATTCCATTTGAATGAAGTTGAGTAACTCACTTTACAAGATAGGTTTTTGGCATCATAGACTGTTTTCTTTGCCTGGTAGACTAGCACTATTATGTTGTCACCATGCATTTCAGCATTCTTAGAAGAGTATCCAAGGTAAATTGATCCTCAAAATGCCTTCAGTTTACTATACAAAATGTGTTAATGAAAGCATTAGATTGTGCTCTTGTTTCTGTCTCTCAGGATAGGAGAAACCAGCACTCATGCTACATGCGGATAAGTCCAATCTTGAACATTGTGAAACTTTAAACATAGCTAATGGAGAAATCTGCCAGCAGCAAGCACTGTGCAGATTCTAATTCTGCATTTACAATTTTCTTTTTCAGCCGTGTCCAAATAAAAGAAAACACCATGAGTCACACTTTTTTTCATTCCTGATGCGGCACTATCCAGTTGCACTTGTTCTCGAAATTAGCCTCCAAAAGCAATATCCATTTTTGTCTTAGTGTATACTTCAATGCATTTTCCTCTAAAAATGAAAGCAACAGCTTAGAAATTAAATGGAATTCATAGTTTGGTGGACAGTACATGTAAACGCAGTAGAGTACTCTGTAACCAAATGATGGTCCGGATGTCCTGTTTAGGGGCGAGAAGACTTTTTTGTTTTATGTTGTCAGAGTCCCTGTTGGCCCGTTCAACGAAAAGCTTCCTCCAGTGGCTCAACAAGCTGGGTTCATTGGAGGAAGGGTTTTACACCAGCCATCCTAATGGAAAGAGACATAAAAAAGTGAATGATCTCACACGCACAGGGAAAATGTTCCCTGGGTAGGGGGATAATTATTTTTCAATAATAAACTCTCACTGTGGGAGCCTCTTTTTGGAAAATAAAAATGTATTTATATTTTTAGTCAAAAACAATTACATTTGTCCTCCAGACATTTTGTACCTGAGGTGTGTGGTTCCTAAATCCTGAATAACTACCTAAAATGTACCACATTCAATTAATAAAGCATATACAAATTTATGATAAGTAACGTGTGGTATTATCCTATATTGCCATCTGGGTGTTATGGTGATAATATGAAATCAGCAGCAAGCTATTGTCAGCAAAGCAACAAAAAAAAACATATGCCACAACGATGACTTGGAAATGAGGTATTTAACTGAAATTATTAAAGGTCACTCACTGAATAGTGTTAGCACAACATATGTATCTTAATTAGAAAAGTTTTATTGGTCAGTCCGGTAATACTATGGTTTTAGAGCTGTTGTTTTAACCAGTTGTCCCTATTCGCACCGAATTTGAGCAAATGATTGCTTATTTATTTGGGACTGCATGCTTGGCTATTGTTAGTAGTGTACACTGACTAATGAGACTGTCAGAATGAAAACGGCATCGCCAGGAACTGACGCAAGTGCACAGTGTGGGATGCTGTTTACAGAAAATTCAAAGGGTGATAACAATGAACCTACTAAGGGTTATAGAGAACGCGTTGGGAATGTTCTGTCACATTTTAGCAGCCAGATTGTGAATACTATTGAGATAATGTTGCTTTTCCGGTGTTTTTATACGGTGACTGTCTCAAAATGCAGTGAACCAGTGATGCTCATCTATGTTTCTATTGTGATTGTTGAAGGTTACGCCGACACTTTTGAGAGCTGCACAGGCGCATTTAATCAAGTGTCTCTAGTATTTCTTATAGTTCAAATTTATTGATTTCTATCATGTTTTTAAAACAAGCTGCATCCCTCCTTCAAATGGAAAAGTATGCACAACATTTGATTCATCAAGGATACTGCATAACCATCAATGAACAATGGTGGGTTAATACTACAAGGCAAGACTCAGGCCCATAGTTGTGGGAAAGTGGCGCAGTGCAGCACAGCAATTTACCTTGCTGCACTGCATTGTATCACTGGGAAAGGGCAAGAAAGCACTGTATTTAAGACATGTGGCGCATTCCTATCCTTTCCTCCTGCGCAGGCGCACAATGGACTGTCTAACTATGGTGCAAGGGTACCTGCTTTGTATGCATGGTTGTGTTTGTGGAGGAAGTGTCACCTTCCTGCACAAAAACAATATTGGTAGGCCTATTCCTCTTTATATGTGTGTTGTACAATGCGGTACACATAAAGATAAGAAGAAATGGGGAGTAATAAAGATGATTCACCCTGTTACACCTCAGCTGGGAAGGCATAAGGTTTTGTCACATTCCTAGGTTTACAGTTTCTTGTAAATCAGGGAATGCGTCAACATCCTTGGAAGTTGGTGGGAAAACCCATGCAATGCCCATGGAATCCCTTCCCTGGGCAACGTAAAGCAACATGGCGATTTGCGCTGTGTTGTCTTACTCCATATTTTTGGAACCACTCAAAGCCAAGCAAAGTGGCTTTGAGTGGCCTCAAAAATATGATTTAAGGTTTACTTCATGAATGTACCATGTTGCATGGTGCAAGCATGATGTAACTGCTCATAAATATGCCCCTCAGTTTAATCCGCAAAAAGTTATAAAGGTGACCAATTCATTTCAGTTCTTTTTTGAACAACGTAAAGGTTTCATTGAGATGGAGGATTTCAGTAAAGCTACCCTTTAACTTTAAAACCCCTAGTTGAAATAGCAGATAGCCT
The DNA here is from genome assembly GCF_031143425.1 of Pleurodeles waltl. NCBI lineage: Eukaryota > Metazoa > Chordata > Amphibia > Caudata > Salamandridae > Pleurodeles > Pleurodeles waltl. Next base: position 1,067,267,077 of record NC_090437.1, read on the forward strand.
TAGCAAGTATTATGTGATGTCCTGAACAGTCTAAAAGAGTATTTGTGCCAAGACTATGCCTGAGAAATATTGTTCATAGATTCCATTCTTTTAGCACAGGGTGAACCATTGGTCAAGTAAAGTGCTTAAAAAGAAAAACAAAAAATGTGAAATGCATCCTAGCGACCCAGTGAGCAAAGAATGGTTATTGAATATAAAACAACAAAGCATACAAACCTGTCAGTAAGAGATTTACATTTAGGGATTGTTCAGGGTCTCTGTTGAAAGAACATGTAATGCAAAAATGCTGAAGTTTTAGAGATGGGGCATATTTACAAAAAAAATTACATCGGGCAGCACAGCCAGTCTTTTTGCTGTGCTACCCTATGCCATTTTCAAAGGGCACAAATGCCCCATATTTACGAGATACAGTGCATCTCTGTCCTTCAGCCAGCACCGGCACACAATGTGGTGTTTACACTATGCTGCAAAGGTGTCTGCATTGTAAATAGGATAGTTTTTGTGCTGGAAAGGGGCACATCCCTGCACAAAAACAACACATGGAGGTATTTCCATCTTTCTATGTGTGCTGCAGAATGCAGCGCACATAGAGCGAGGAAAAAGCAAGGAGAAATAAAGATATTTCTTGTTGTTATGCCTCCCCTGGGGAGATTTACGGTTTTGGCAAACTCCCAGATTTACGCTTCTTTGTAAACTTGGGAATGTGTCAAAACCCATGGGTGTTGCACGGGAAAACCCACCGCAACACCCTTTGGAATGCCTCCCTACTGTAGTGTAAAGCAATGTAGCAACTTGTGCTGCATTGCCTTACACGATATCTGCAAGGCTATGGAAAGCCATGCAAAGTGACTTTGCTTGGCCTCGTAAATATGGGTCTGCACTGCCAGAGCATCACAAAAAGTGATGCACAGGCAGAGAGTACATATGCCTCCGCTTCTATAAATGACGGAAACTGAACTCTCACTAAAGAAGACTGTTCATTGCACAAGGCTTTCTGTAATCACTATTATTTGAAGACCATACTCATGCCATGCAGTAATAATAATTTCTTCTAACAACACATGAGCCCTTGTTAGAAATGGGGTCTTTGGTTGGCAGTCAGGTCTCCCCCTGTCCAAGCAAGGACCCTAACTCTAGTCAGGATAAGTCATACACAATCCAAATGATCCTGTGCTCACCCTATGGTAGCTTGGCACTGAGCAGTCAGGCTTAACTTAGGAGGGAATGTATAAAGTATGTGTGCAATAAATCATGCAATAACACAGTAGAACACCGCATAAATACACCACACAGTGTTTAGAAAAATATGTAATATTTATCTGGATAAATGCAGGTCAGAACGAATAAGATGCAATAAGTATATGTTGAAAATATCACTGAAAAGTTACATAAAGTGTCTTTAGTCTTTTAAAAGCAATCAAATGCCTCTTGCAAGAGCAAAGTCCCTGGTTTGCATTCAAAATCTCCGCAAAGAACCACAGAGGAGGAGATGCTTGGAAAACAGGGAGCTGTGCGTTGATTTACCAGGCCACACACAGTGATGCATCATTTAGTTTTTATGCAGGGAAGGCTTTGCGTCGATTTCCGGTGCTCGGTCTTATATCTTCTTCAGGTTATGGGGCTTTGGGATGCCCCGGGGATGATGCATGGATTTCCAGTGCTGACAGGACAAAGTCATAGGGGCTTCATTGATCTGGTGGGCGTTGCGTGGAAATTTCTACCACACAGCAGGTGCTGCGTCAATTCCTCTCTGGAAGTCAGGCTACGTCGTTCTGGCTCCATTGTGCTTCTATCCAGTGGGCTGTGCATCGAATTTCCAGTTGCTATGCTGGCACATCGATCCTCTTGTTGTGAAGGCTGGCTGCGTCGTTCCGGTTCAGTATGCAGGGAATTTTTACCAGCGATGCAGGCTGTGCATCATTTCTGCCAGGCTGTGCATCGATTGTTGCCGCACAAGGAGTCCTTCTTGCAGAGATGAATTATTTTTGGAACAGGAGGCAAGCTCTATACAAGCCTTTGGAGAGCACTTCTCAGCACAGCCAAAGAGCAGCAAGGAAGCCGGGTAACAGCAAGGGAGCAGTCCTTCACAGAAAGCAGTCAGGTGAGTCCTTTGGCCAGCCAGGCAGTTCACAACCAGGGTTCTGGTTCAGGTTCACTACTCTAGGAAGTGTCTTGATGAAGTAGAGTGTCTACCTCAGAAGTGTCTAAGTTGGTAAGGTCGGAGACCCTGCTTAAATACCCATATGTGCCTTTGAAGTGGGGGAGACTTCAAACAGTGGATTAGAAGTGCACAAGGTCCTCTTTCAGTTCCATCCTGTCCGCCAAGGTCCAAGTAGGGGTGTGGCAGTCCTTTGTGTGAGGGCAGGCTACTGTCCTTTGACAAGTAAGTGTCAAGCCCTCCACCCTCCCAGCCCAGGAAGACCCATTCAGAATGCAGATGTATGCAAGTAAGGCTGAGTATCCTGTGTTTGGTATGTGTCTGAGTGAATGCACATGGGAGTTGTCAACTAAACCTAGCCAGCCATGGACTGGATGGCACAGAAGGATTTAAGTGTAGAGAAATGTTCACTTTCTAAAAGTAGCATTTCTGAAATAGTAACATCAAATGCAACTTCACCATTAAGCAGAATTTTGTATCACCATTCTGGCCATACTAAATATGACCTGGCTACTCCTTTCAGATCAGGATCTACCACTCAAACAGTATAGGAGGGTAGCCCTAATACTATCATATGAAAGGAGCAGGCCTCACAGCAGTGTAAAACAAATTTAGGAGTTTTACACTACCAGGACATAGAGAACACACATGTTCATGTCCAGCCTTTTACCTACATAGCACCCTGCCCTATTGGCTAAGTAGCACCTACCTTAGGGGTGACTTATATGTGGAAAAAGGGGAGTTTAAGGCTTGGCAAGTACTTTTAAATGTCAATTCAAAGTGGCAGTGAAACGTCACACACAGGCACTGCAGAGGCATGCCTGAGACATGGTTAGGGGTCTACTTATGTGGATGGCACAACCAGTGCAGCAGGCCACTAGTAGCATTTAATTTACAGGCCGTGGGCACATGTAGTGCCTTTGACTAGGGACTTACAAGTAAATTAAGTAAGCTAATTGGGTATGCGTCAATGTCACCATGGTTTAAGGAGAGAGCATATGCACTTTAGCACTGGTTAGCAGTGGTAAAGTACGCAGAGTCTTAAAACTAGCAAAAACAGTATCCAAAAAGTGGAGGGAGGCAGGCAAAAAGTTATGGGTGACCAGCCTAAGGCTGTCAGGTCTAACAGCCCTCGCCAGGGCCGCGGTGGAGGTTGGACCGCCGCCAAAGCAGCGGCCTGGCCTCCACATTATGACCCTGGCAGAACCGCCACAGTCCGACTGCCAGGTTGCTGCCAGTCGACAGCCTGGCAATGCCAACATTCTTAATCTGCCAGGGCAGCGCTGCTTTGGGGATTGTGTGTCTTCTCTCTGCTAGCTTTTGCATGGTGGTCCCACCTCCATACAAAGACTGGTGGAGATGGGTTACCCAGAGCCCCATGGGGGGCCCTGCACTGCCTATGCACTTGGCATGGGCAGTGCAGGGGCCTCCATCAACAGCCCTGTCTCACTTTTCACTGACCAAATTACGGGCAGAGAAAAACATGATGGGTGCTGTCACAGGTGACACACCGCAACATTGCTGCTGGCTCGTAATCGAGTTGTTGTGGCTTGTTTCCTACTGGATCAGTGGATGGAAACGCTGTTTCTGCCCACTGGCCCAGCAGAAAACTCGCAATGGGGCCAGTGGGTGGAAAACCGGAGCAGTGGTTTTCTGTCCTAAAGAGTTTGGTACCAAACTCAAAATGAGGGCCATGGTCATTAAAATATACCACAATTTCAGTCCCATCTAACACATGAGAAGCCAGGATCTGTTCTAAAAGGATGTTATATGGAAACTGATGCAAAGTGAAAAATAACTAAATAGGGCCCAGGCCTAATGACTCATAGATACCGAATATTAGGACATTGGAATGCTGGGAGCTCCATTGGAGAAATGGAGTGTTCTGAGCTTTTACTGGTTTGTAAAAGCCCAGAGTGTTAGCATTCCAATGTACTTTGTTTACAGCAGCAGCTGTGAACAAAGGCCTCACGGAGCCAAAGGGGATTTTAATCCCTTCTGGCTCCATGAGGACTCTGTTTTATTTATTAGAACATTCTGTCCTTTAGTTGCAGAATGTTCTAATAGCCTCACAGCCCTTCCTAGCTGGGTTATACCGGCAATTAAAGTCTCACTCCCTTGTTAAAGGCTCTCGCTGGAATGGGCCTTTAATGGGTGGTATATCCCGCTACGGCAGGCTCTAAGGCTGTATTGGGTGACCTGTAGCTGACATAATTTCCTTGTTTCTATGCATAACCTAATCATGTTTCTTAAGCTTTGTGTTATAGAGAAAGAACTGTGGTGAGGGAAAGAGCAATTTGATTTATAACCATGAACAGATGGTGAAAATTCAGATGAGAGCCCCCTCACCAACAGGTGTAAAACTTGTAGTAAAAATTGTTAGCTCGTGAAATACACATTTGACTCTGCTAGCTCTGTGGTGCCTCTATATTCTTGAGTAAACTATTTTTCTCATAGCAAATGTGATATCAAAAATGAATGTGTGTTTATTGGAATACCAATTTGGTGCAGACCTCAGTATATGGGTAAAAGTGACACTCTACAGAGAGCAACAAAATGTTCTACAATAGCATGTATTCAATAAGCAATAAAAAAAGACTTTGAAAGCAACACCTATACATGTCTCTTAAAAAACAAAACTTGTAGAACCAGATTGGGAGAATTGCCAGTTCTGAAAATATATCTTCTAGAGAATATTCAAGGTGACAAAAATGGTCAAAAACGTTATTAATCATGTATCAAATCCAGATGTTAAAAACTGTCAACCAAAACATATAAAAAACTAAAAGATATATACATTTTGATGTTTTTTAATAAACAAACAGAAACTTGATATGGAAGTAGGAAGAGAGAACAAGACAGAAAAGCATTTGGAAGGGGAAGGGTTAAAAGAGGTTGAGAAGTAAAGTTAGTGGGGAAGAGAGTTAGCAGTTTTGACAAAGCACACAGCATCACAACACAATATAAAACAAGTATTGGGAAAGCCAACAGGTCTGCACCTTGTTAGTAGGAGCTGACCAATTGGCTCTGCCAATGTTTTTTCTTCTCCGATATACCATGGTGTACATGGTGACCATCTTGTAATGGAGTATTTAAAAAAACTTGCATGCCCAGCAGCCGTCTTGTAGTGGAATTTCCTGTTTTCTAAACTCTATTACAAAATGGCCATTTTGCATTTTTGCATATATACGGTGATCATCTTGTAATAAAGTGCCAAAACACATAAGAAGCTCTATATTTTTCAGACTAAGTAACGTAATTATACAGCCAGAGCGCCACAGGAGCATCACTTTTTGTGACGCTCCTGTAGCGCTAAGCACAGTGCAGTTTTTAGAAGGTGGCATTAAGCCACTTTTTGTGGCTTAATGCCACCCTGTAAATACAGCCCCTTCCCACGCAGCACTGTGCGTGGAAGGGGCGTGCATTGGGTGTTGTTGTCGGAGTGCCACAGCAACACCCATTGCATTTTGATGCTGCCATAGATTTATGAAATCACGTAAACCTGAGGCAGCACCAAAATCTAACACCAACCCCAGGAGTGGCATTAGCAGGGCGCAACGAGGAGGAATACTTTTATTCCTCCTCATTTTTTGCTTTTTCTATGAGTGTTGCATTCCGCTGCATGCATAGGAAAAGCAAAATGGCAGAAATGATTGTTTATGTGCAAGAAGGTGCCCCTTCTTGCACATAAACAATCATTGGGACATGACGCTTTGGCACTTCTGTGTGTGCTGCATTGTGCAGCACAGACAGAAGTGCCAACGCACCATTAGTGTCTCTTTATGTCCTGGAAGGGGTACCTTCCTGCACCTAATCAATCATACCCCTCAATGCAGACATTCTTGCACAATGGTGCAAGGATACCTGCGTTGGCGCTGGCAGCTAAATTTAGCGCCATTGCAGGTGGAAATGCAGTTGTGTGCCGTATTCACTTAAATACGGCACATGCCTGTGTTTCTAAAGTGACGCAGCGTGGTGCTGCCAATTTTGACGCAGCATCGCACTGCACCACATTTCAATAAATCTGCCCCTAATAGTGCAGAGAAAAAGTACATTTCCAAGCCAATGTCACTATTTGTGGTTGATGTGAGCTAGGCACAATTCCAGGTTGACCGCGAGTAGAGGCTGTGTGCAGCAACTCCCAGTCAAAGATTTCACCGTCTTACTTTATATATCTAATGGAAATTGAAATCATCCTTTCCCCTTTTTGAATGTGGGTAGCATAATTTTTAAAAGCAGGCAGTTGTCCCAAGAACAATTTTCATTTTTTATTTTGAAATGCATCCAATTTTCCTTTAAGGAAAATGGCTGCGTTTAAAAAACGCTTTATTTAAAAAGCAATCACAGACATGGTGGTCTGCTGACCCCAGCAGGCCACTATATCTGTGAGTGCAGGCCATTCCCAATGGGTCACAAATTGCAACCTGCCTCATGAATATTGATGGGCAAGACCCTTTAGACCCATTGGGAATCATAAATACTGTGTGAGACACTGTTGTACATCGCATTTTGTTAGTTCCTAATTGTGAGTTGCAAATAGGAATTTCCAAAATGTAGCAAACGTACATGTGACCCTTGGAGTTTGGTAGAAAGCTACTGCATGACAAACATGACGAATATCCTGTCCACCTTATTGCAAGTTCCACTGGGTATAATTTACTTGCAATAAGGCAAACAGGATATCCATATCATTTGTGATGCTTTAACACATCTGTAAAATTACAAATCAGGTTAATTGTCAGTAATGGATATTTGAACTTTGTTGATGATATATTGTTTGGAGTGCGCCTTAAAAATAAATTGCAGTCTGTGCTTTCATCAATGATTCATGATATTCACACTCCTGTGGTGCAAGTAACATTATTTGGGCGTAGCAATATCTATATTAAACATGATGTGTTGCCACAACTGTGTTTATAGAAACGTTCTGTGCCAAGAATAGTATCCCTTGCCCATTAAATTTTGGCTTCGACATCTAAGACCTGAGCAACTGTAAGAACACACTAATATTTTAAAGGTGATCAAGGCCTTGATAAATACCCAGGTTTAGTATGAACTTAGGTTCAAATAGTTGTGCAATAGTGATAGCAGAAATGTATAAATCTGAATGCTAAGCATGAGCTAGGAGTATACATCATGCATGAGACATTGCTATCAACAGTATTTCAAAGGGAAAAAAATATACTAATGTGCCATATTTCGATTTTGGTAGAAGAGATAGTCCTTCACAGCATGGCAGAACACCTACATTATATTCCTAGTGCATTAAGCATATCTAACTTGTAAGGTGGTGGCCAATACGTATGTTACATTTATGACAGTGTTGCCTACAACAAACTGTGTAAATATGACACCCTGTGAGATTGCTTTACAACTGTGCAAGCTAAGGCATTCTAGCTTTACTTGAACTTAGTTCATTAATAGATATAGTACATGATATTGAGATTTGGAAACTGGGAAGGCAGAGTCTGACTGTGCCCAGGATGGTTAGATCCCGCTAGAGCTCCTGTGCCATCCGAAACCCCCTGGAGAATATAACTGTCCCCTGGCTTACCATATCAAGTCATGGAGCGGTTTTAATGCAGGCTTAGGATGGGCGCAATCTGGAACCCCCTTAGTGATCACCAAGGAGCATGTCACTCCTAACAGACTCGGAAGCGCAGTTAGGGTCCACCATTCCCTTCTCCCTTGAGCCACCCAGCATGGTATTCAGACTGCATTGGGCTGCTTCTGGGCCTGGGGGAAAGCGGATGAGTGACAACAGTGCCACACTTTGGAAGCACATCAGGAAATCCACTGACTTTGCTCCATCCCAGCCTCCTTGAGTCCATTGACATTGCGACTGCTGCAATGCACTTGCAGCTGGGCCCCTGCCCTTGATGTCAGGCAGGCAGCCTACATAACTCCTTGACCCAGTGTATGGAGGCTCTGGGCCTGATTAGCCTTCTTGACTTCTCTGCTGCAATCATTCTCACGAGTGGCTTCTCCAATAGCCTGGGGTCTGACTGCACATTGGCTTTTCATTCCTATACTGAGCAGATGAACTGCACTTTCCTGCCTCATGGTTTCTGCCTGTTAACTGTCTGAAAATTTAGGGGGCTGGGATGACTGAACTGCTGGGGCCTCGCACACAGACGATGCAACAGTGGCACCCTCTTTTGTATCCTGTGAGCCTTCCTCAGTATATGTACCTCATTGCTGCTTACCAAATAGCACAACCTACTCAAAAACTATACTGCTGTGTGGGTGAGGCCCACTTTGACTGTGATGTACAGCTTCTATTGATGCTAGGGCTTCATAATGGAAGCAATGAATTGGATACTGGTTTTCTCTAAAAGATTTAGAACCTGGGGGCTCTGGTGTAGGCAACTGGCACTTGGTCACTGTCCTTTCTTGTTCACAGTTGCTGCAGTGGGGCCTTTGTCACCTGCTTCAGATGGGCACTGTGTTGCAGCTGATATTAGACCTGGAGGTTATTTTAGCTACCCACCATTACCAAAGTTTTGCCCTCTTATCACATTAACCCACTTGTCATGTTCTACCTGAGTTGATCTCTGGTGTTGCTGGTGAATTACACCTCCTCTGGAAACTTGCTCTTTTAGGTCCTTCCTGATGTCCAAGGGTAGTAACACGAGTCTGTTCATTTTCAAAGATATGCTGGCTGGAAAGCAGAAGAATGCTGGGCCCACCATGATGGATGTTACTTTGGAAACGTTAATGAGAGAGCTTACAGACACCAGGAAGCTGATAGACCTGATGCCTGTAGACACCTAGGGGGTGATTCTGATTCTGGCGGGCGGCGGAGGCCGCCCGCCAGAATTCCGCCCCCATTATACCGCTCCGCGGTCAGAAGACCGCGGAGGGTATTATGAGTTTTTCCCTGGGCTGGCGGGCGGTCTCCAAAAGACCGCCCGCCAGCCCAGGGAAAAACTCCCTTCCCACGAGGATGCCGGCTCGTAATCGAGCCGGCGGAGTGGGAAGGTGCGACGGGTGCAGTGGCACCCGTCGCGTATTTCAGTGTCTGCAAGGCAGACACTGAAATACTTTGCGGGGCCCTCTTACGGGGGCCCCTGCCGTGCCCATGCCATTGGCATGGGCACGGCAGGGGCCCCCAGGGGCCCCGCGACCCCCCCTACCGCCATCCTGTTCATGGCGGCTTTCCCGCCATGAACAGGATGGCGGTAGGGGGGGTCAGAATCCTCATGGCTGCGGAGCCATGGAGGATTCAAACGAGCAGCGGAAAGTCAGCGGGAGACCGCTGACTTTCCGCTTCTGACCGCGGCTGAACCGCCGCGGTCAGAATGCTCGTTGGAGCACCGCCAGCCTGTTGGCGGTGCTCCCGTGGTCGGTGGCCCTGGCGGCCACCGGCCGCCAGGGTCAGAATGACCCCCCTAGTTCCTTGTCTCTGACCCTAAATCCCTCTGGACTGACCTCAGCTATGTGCACAAAAGATTCAGTGATACAAATCAGAGAGTGGATGCTGTGGATTAACTTCTTACCACTCTGAAATCTAATCATGTGTGGGTAGTGAGGCGTGGCACCTCCACAGAAAACTAACAGCGGTTGAGGACCGCAGTCTAAGAAATAATGTCCACTTTGTTGGCATACAAGTCTTCGCTGTTTTTCTTCCTGAACTCACAGGCCTGAGCTTTACACCAATCACTGGAGTTCCAAAGGGTGCACAGGATCAGGGATAGAGGTCCTTGTGAGGCCCCAGGACAGGGTCCGGGGCCCCTCCGTCCCAATCTGGAAAGAGCGTTATGACGGTCCCTCCTGCTGCCATTTTTTCCAGGTATGCACAAAGGTGCTCCCTGGCTCCACTATTTTTCAGGGGAAGCCCCAGCGCCCTGGCCCACCCAAGGGGCAACAGTGGCACAGGAGCCCCACGTTCATCGCTGTGGGTCCTCCCTAGGGGTCAAAGTTCATGTACTTTTCCCTAGGGACATCTTGGGCTCCTGTGGGCCGATTTTGATAATCTTAGTGTCTTTTCACTCTTGGATGAGAGCCCTTGCCACCAGGAGCACTTTCTTTAGGCCTCCTGGCCTAGAAGGTTCCCGGTAATTGGTAGGGAGCCAGTCCCACTGGCTCCCTAGGCCAGCCTTCCGTCAGGGGGCCTTCTTTGCTTATGGCTAGCACACTCTCCTTGCGTTTGAGCCCAGTCTGTCCCCCAAATGGTCCTCAGGGGGTAAGAAGGCCAGCTCATCTGGCTATGTGGTGTGCCCCACTGTGTCTGGGGTCATTTAGGGGCAAAGTCCTTGCCCCAGTGGGCAGTCATCAGATTCTTCTTTCCAGTTTTCCATGAGGCCTGTCTTCAGTCCCATTGTTCTGCAGAGAAGTACAGCCAAAAAACAGAGCCCTCCCTGGTCCAAGACCTTTTAAGTGGGGGCAGATGTTTCTAGCAGGGCTGCATCTCTCGCCTATCAAGATGTGCCACATCACTTCTCCTCCCCTGCCCCAACCATTCTGCACATTCTTCTCGGATAAAAAGAAGTTGGTTAGATGGGCTATATGGGGGGGCAGTTAATCAAGACAATTGGAGATCTTCTTGGTTGGGAGTCACTAAAATCTGAACTGACGCTTTCCGAGTCAGAGTTATGGTGATTTTGGCAGGTGCAATACTGTCTACAGGGTAAACGAGGGCAGGTTTCATCACATCTCTCTGCTTCCTCTATTCTAGACTACCCAGGCTATGGGAGCTTTCCAGGAGAGGTGTGTTCAATATGTACCAAACACTCTTTGACAGTCTTTATTCACACAAGACCTGCCTAGCAGCTAGGTCTTATTGGCAGGAATGGATGAGAGTAGTCTACTCAGAGGCTGATTGGAAGGAAGACCTAGAGTATCATGATCACTCACATTAGGAAACATGCTTCACATATGCTTGTTTCAAGATTCTCCATAATTGGTATTCATCCCTACTCAAATTGTACAGGGTACTTTGATCTCTAGTGATGTCTGCTGGCAATGTCCAGATGATGCCTGCGGTCTGTACCATATATTATCATCTTGCCCTTCTCTGGATGTCTATGTGCACTCCATGTGGGTTGCTTTACACTCCACTTAGCTGCATCCCTTTTGTGAAATCTGAAAAGCTAGCCTTACTACACAATTTTGTCCCCTTGGGTGATATAACTTCCCAACGGCATAGATTGATGTCAGTCGTCTTCAAGTGGCTAAGATATGCATCCTACGGCATTGGTGTTCATCGCAGGTACTCACGCATCAATAATTGCTCACTGAGCTATACTGTTTGGTTAACTTTGATGATGTGTTTATAAGGTTCAGAATCAACTACATATTTATAACAAAGTATGAGGTCTTTTTTTAGTCTACATGAACCCTAAACTCCTTTTTTTCCTACTGTGAGGTGTCTCACTTTCCATTTGACTAGATCAGTGACTGGGGTGATTGCTAACACATTTGGCGGTTGGGCAGGAATGTTTGAGTGTGATTTGGAGGTTTGGGGTATGAGGAGTGACCCTTTTGTGTGTTCAGCTACTGTATTGTTGTTTTTACCATATTGGAGATGACAGAGTGTGGGGAGGGTATGGAGTAGGTATGGTGATGATCTTTTTAGGTGGGATTAACACTGTGCAAACAGGTTAGGGTTTTCTTCACCACAGACACTAGTGTCGTAGAGGCCATTGCAGGTTCTAAGGAACCTCTTTCAGGAGACAATTGATTTTTTTCATGCCATCCAAGCTGTCAGCAAACAATGTTCACAAGTGAATGACATCCTCGATGATATGCTCTCTGCCCTGTCTGACCTACACAGTGGTCCTCTCTGTGCTAATGCCTCTGCTTACAAAAGCGCTTCTGGCACCTCTTCCCCTTATTCCTCATTCTGGCTCCATTCAAAACCCTGACCGCTTTCCAAAGCCTAGCCAAAATTCTTCTTCTCAAGAAATCCCTCCACCACCTGCCACAATTCAATCTGTCTTGCATGCCCCTAAACATTCACATACCCCAAACACTCACTGACACCAAAACCAGCATTCCCATCAACATTCCTCAGCAGACCCGTCACTCCCTGGGTTTTCCTACCCTCAGAAATCCTAAAAACCCCACCTCATTCCAGCAAAAGGCAGGCAAACATCCATCTGCTTCAGGAGGCAGAAGAGCCATGTGAAGAGAACAATACTATGATGCTGACGCAAAATAAATGCACTGAGACCATTAAAGACTGAAAGAACACAAAGGGGGTGATTCTGACCGCGGCGATTGGCGGTCGCCGCCCGCAAAGCGGTTCCCGCCGAAAGACCACTCCGCGGTCAAAAGACCGCGGCGGCCATTCTGGCTTTCCCGCGGGGCCGGCGGGCGACCGCCAGAAGACCGCCGGCCGGCCCAGCGGGAAAGCCCCTACAACAATGAAGCCGGCTCGGAATGGAGCCGGCGGAGTTGCAGGGGTGCGACGGGTGCAGTGGCACCCGTCGCGATTTTCACTGTCTGCTTTGCAGACAGTGAAAATCTTTGTTGGGCACTGTTAGGGGGCCCCTGCACTGCCCATGCCAGTGGCATGGGCCCCCAGGGGCCCCACGGCACCCGTTCCCGCCATCCTGGTTCTGGCGGTGGACACCGCCAGAAACAGGCTGGCGGGAAGGCGGTCGGAATCCCCATGGCGGTGCTGCAAGCAGCGCCGCCATGGCGGGTTCCCTGGGCCAGCGGGAAACTGGCGGGAAACCGCCGGCTCCCCTTTTCCGACCGCAGCTTTACCGCCGCGGTCAGAATCGCCCAGGAAGCACCGCCAGCCTGTTGGCGGTGCTTCCGCCGCACCCCGCCATGGCAGTCATGGACCGCCAAGGTCAGAATGACCCCCAAAGTGCTTACCAGCCACCAGTCTTCATTATGAATTATTATATTTAATTGCCCTTCAAATGTCCAAAGGAAGATTTTTGTTGTCTTTTTTTTATTTTTTATTTCAATAAAATATATAACTCAACCATTTGAGCTTTTTGCTTTCTTGCAAATGCATATAGGTTTGTTAAATATAACGTTTGCCATAAGTGAATATGTTTTCCAATAATTTGTTTCCATAACCCATTTACTAGGGCTCATAATTTCTAACATGTTACATTGTTGGAGCTTCAGGTCATTCTCTTCCCTATGTTTGCTAACAGAAGTAGGAGTGTTGTATGAGGGCCTAGTATGTGTGGCATTCGGATTTTTGTAACTAAATGTGGGAATACCTTCAGTTATTCAAGTTCACATATAGTCTATGCCATACATTATACATACCTACACATAGATTAAGTATATGAATGCAATGTCTTGCATGTGAGTGTCTGCCCCGCCATATTTTAGCCTAGATTTATAGAGGTGGCATTACAGTGAATGGGTAGTGAAAATATGTACCTGGAACACCCTGTCGAAAAGATGCTAAATGTATCTGTTTGATGGGAGGAAATTTGAATTTCTCGTGCTCAGAGCTTTTCTCACCAAAACATTCAGCTATAGTTGGTCCTTATACAACAGCGATCCAGGTCTGAGGAGACTTTATTGAATACATCTTTCGAGGTTGGAGGATTTCAACTTTAATTATGATGACTAAGGACCTGATTTAGATTATGGTGGATGGGTTACTCCATCACAACATTGACTTATATCCCGTCCACCGAAATCAAAATGCCATAGGAAAAAGTAGGATTTAGATTTCAACGGATGGGATATCCATCACGGTTGCGCTGGATTAATCCATCTGCAAAAATCTAAATCAGGCCCTAAGTCAGAAGGAATGTTTGACTAGGATAACCGGTGTTTCTGACCTGCACACCATTGCGGTCAGCCTGAAATCAGGCTTATGTTCTATTTAACACCTAACAATGATTTCTAGTTAGGCTTCACATTTTTTTGCCATGTTTTACCCTCATTCTTCAAAAATCATACCTCTGGTTCCTCTTACTGAACTTTTGTTGTTTTAATGGCATGTTGGCATTACATTTTTCTATAAAATTAGAAGCTAGTTGAGGTACTTTTATTGTGTTGTGTTTTGAAATTTTATTACTACTAAATAATTAGCACAGTGTCCAAATCATTGTACCATAGCTACTATGGGGTTGCCCAAGTTTAAATTATTGAAACTAAGTTTTACCCTGATGGGTTATGGCTTTACTCTTTGCGAGGGACTAAAATCTTTGACAACCTAAAGCTCACTATCTTACATACCAGCTCTTGACTGGCTGGAGTAAAAGTGCACCCCATGCCAGGGTGGAAAAGTGAGTGAGAGGAGTTTCCAAATACCCACAGCTGTAGTGATAATAGGCTTTCACAAACACCCACAGCTACGTATGTCTTAAAACATTCAACCACACATTTTCCCTCTGTTTGAGTGGGATTTACTGGTGCGGAGAACTCTGCATCAATAAATTGTATTATTCCTGCTAATAACCCTTTGTTAATTCCTGCCAGGCATAATACATTAAAAAGATAAATTCAGCTGTAACCTTATGCTAACTGTTGAATAGGCTCCATTGTCTATTTTGTACATTTTTGTTTAGAGCAAGAATGTTACTCGGGAGTAAGTATACTTACTGCCTATGTTTATATATATATATATATATATATATATATATATATATATACACACACATACATATATATATACACACACACACACATACATATATATATATATATATATATATATATATATATATATACACACACATACACATATAGATCGAGAGATAGATAGACAGACAGACAGATTGACATCCATTATATTTGGTATTCAGGTTTTTGTAATATAAAAGTCTAATGGCAAAATTTGAAATCACATGTATAATTTTTGTTCCCTAATAAGTATAAAGATATAAAGAACTTGTGGTAAGGTGGAAGAGAAGGTAAAGAACTTAAAAAGATAAGTGGTTAAGTGCAGGAAGTTAAACACAGATGTTGGTAATCCTGGGGTTTTCAGTGTGAGCATATGAGGGAGAGTAGTGGAGGGATACATTACCTCTTAGGTTTAGGCTCAATAAGGGGGCGCCAAAGAATGTATGGGCTTCCCCCTAAAACAGCTAAGGTAGAAGACAATACCAAAGAGAGTCACATAAAAAAGAAAGCTCAAGGGCTATCCACAAAGTACAGAATTGAAAAGAAAGTGATTAGGAATAATCATATCAGAATACACAAAAACCTGTGAAATATGTTGATATGAAAGACATTTGTAATCTTTAACCAGGTGACTGTCATTTTTCAAAGTGTTTCTTTTTATCTAGGTGACCTATAAACTGTTTTGCATTGAGAGATACAAGGACGATATATATATATATATATATATATATATATATATATATATATATATATAAACACACACATATATCCAGAGAAAACACGCACATAGGAATAGTTTGGCCACAATATTATTTTTTTCAGTGAATAACCAGCCCCAGCAACGCGTTTCGGTTGAACAGCCTTGCTCATGCATATATATGGGCTTATGCATAGTTATCACATTTGGAAATATTTTAATGTGTAAGATTGTATGATAATGTACACAATAACCATTTAAATCCATGAACATGAGAGTTACAATGATAAAAGTAACTGAGTTCTTTGAAACAAGTAACATTGGGTTCTTAACCTTTTAACCAACATATGGTTTCCTTTTTCAATCAATATATTGTCATAAATAGTTTTCATTTCTTTTTTTTTATTTTTATTTTTTATTTTATTTTTTTACTTTTTTTTTATTCTGGAAAGGTATCATACAACAAATACAAATAAGAAAATAAAGCAGATAAAACCCAGCAGGGGATAAACCTTTGGGAGACAAATGTCCATCTCTTAAATGGTGACATACCATTTTGGTTTAAACATTTAATCATTATGAGCAAAAATCCAATCCTGAAATGCCCCCCATATTACCTTCCCTTTCCTCCTCGCATATTTCCCTTTCCGTTCATACAATGCTATTTCCAAATAATACACAGACAATAATCTGGCCAACCATTGTTGCCAAGTCGGGGGTCGGACATTGAGCCAGGCGGATGCTATACACAATCGAAATACTGCCATAGACACAAATATAAATGCTTCATAAAGATTGTCCGTATCACCCATAACCCCTAAAACCATTACCTCGGGGGTTAGGATTAGATCAAATCCCAAAACTTCTTTCAATACAGATTGAATGCCCTCCTTCAAATCCTTCAATTCCCCGCATGTAGCCATCATGTGTACAATATCTATTCCATACATCCCACATCTTGGACAGCTTGTTCCCAATAAACTGCCCCATTTAACAAGATGAGCTGGGGTATGATACAAATCAAACTCTGTTTTGGGTGCTTTTTTGCTTTTTTATACTAAAACTCAATGTTTCACCACGTATTCCGGCTTTTAAAGTGTCCCAGACTATCTCTACCGGAGCTGTCCCTTGGTTAAACCCCAAAAATTCAGCTATCCACTTGCTCATATGCGTACAATATTCCGGGTCCCTTAGAAGCCCTCTTTCAAATGTCCATCTCCTCTCCTTTTGTTCCAACCCGTCTAATTCCAATTCTAGTACTAGGGGATTATGATCTGATACAACCCGCGGATATAACTCCATCTGACCCTGGTTTAATAATACTGGAGAGACCAGAAAATAGTCGAGTCGTGCTACTTTCACATGCGGGGCGGAGTAATAGGTATATCCAGGATCTGGCTTACATAATCTCACCCATGCGTCCACTAATCCTAGTTCTTTCTGAATAGCGACCATTGCATTATATACTCGCGGTTTCCGCCCTTGGTATTTCTTTGTAGGCGCTAAAACATCCTGTAATCCCTCCCAGGATCCATTCAAATTACAATCGCCACAAAGAATATACGGGGGAGCCCATCCTATTAATTCTATAGCCAGGGTATCTAAAACTATTGGGTCGTCCGTGACCGTGCTATATACGGAACAGAGTGTAAAACTACCATGTCCATAACTACACTCTACAATTACCCATCTCCCTCCCCTATCTGCCTTCTGCCTACCAAAATTTAATTTATTAGTCCGATCTAATATCGCAACCCCTTTAGTTCTAACCTCTTGTTCTGTTCGAGCAATTACTTTCATACCAAGTGTACCCAGAATTCCGGCATTCCTATATTCCACATGTGTCTCTTGTAAACAGTAAATGTCTGCTTTAAAAGTTTTAAGTTCCTCCACTACTCTACTTCTTTTACGAGGGTCATTTAACCCACAAATATTAACTGAAGCGATTCGAAGTCTAGCCATTTTCTATTTTAAGCTCTCTTTCTCTCTTTTTGTCCTCCCAAATTTTTATATCTGACTGCGCTTTCTCTTGAATTTTCCACTCAATTTGTTCCCCTCCTTTTGTCTCTCCTACCCCTGCTTTCAGTTGCTTCCCTTGTTGCACTCCTACTCCCATCCCTTTCCTTTTTACTCCCTCGTTTTCCCTCCTTTCCCTCCCTTGCCTATCCTTCTTCTCTTCCTCCCCAACCCCTCCCTCCTTACCCCCTCCCCAACCGCCATCCTTCCTCCCTCCCCTCCCCTCCCTGGACCAGTCCCTTCCACCCCCCTCCCGTATTAACTTCCTCCCCGAGACTGGCCCCCCATCCTGTAGAGCAATCAGACCACTTATGGCCTGAATGTTGGCGTCGTGACAGTGCGAACCCACCCACCAGTTACCGGAGCACTTTTGCTGACCAAGAGACTCTATTTCGCTATCTGGCCCCCATCACATATTCTTTTGCTTTAATTTCTGACGTGAATATCTCTGTTTTCCCATTCAATATTATTTTGAGGCGAGCCGGGGCCAGCAAATACGCTTCCCCGCCTTTTTCTAGAACTGGTTTAATAAGTTGTCGGAGCCTGAGATCAGACTCTTCTGTCAAAGAATAAAATTTATCACTATTATCCTTTCCCCATTCCACCAATTGAGAGACTTTTCCTGCTATTTTGCCCAAGGTTTTAGTATTTGAGAAACTCTTATGCAAATTCTCTTCTTCTGTTGTAGATTTTAATATAGACGCACCTCCTTCCCCATCTCGATATTCCAATTGCTCAGACCAGTCGAATTGTTGTGCTTGAGGCTGCTTAATCTCGGTATAAGAGCCAGAATTCTTCTCTCTTACCTCCCTCTGACTGTCTTCTGACTCTGGCATGCCTTGCTTAAGATTCACAGTAGGATCGTTGTTCATAATACATCCACTTATACTACTACTACTACTGCTCGGAAGGGGTTCTGTCCCAACCACCTTACTCTCAGAGGGGAGGGTTAAATGTACAGGCCGCATATCCTGTGCCCCTCCTTCAAGAAACGTTGTGATAGTAGATTGACTTTTGCCCTTGACCTTAATTTCGGTGGGGGGAGTGGTAATACTACTCTCACTTGTCTTAACACCTCTCAACATATTTTCCACGGCCGGTTTAGCAACCGCTGTCGTCAGGCGTTTGTTTGATCCCGTTTGCTCTCCTTTGCCGCGACCAGCCCGTGTCACTTTCACCCCTTCCATCTTTTCTCCTAAATTACGGAAGGCTTTGGGAGGCATCTTAGTCTTTAATGCGTGTGCCAACAGCCTAAATAGTCCTTTTACCCCAGACGACACTAAAGCTGTATCTGCTATTATTTGTTTTGTCAAGTTTTTCCAAAGCCATAAGGGGGTATATAAATGTCGACCGAGATCATCTTGCACACTTAATACCAGCATCAGAGTTCTCAGATATTCGCTCTCCCCCTTCTCTCTTTTTTTTCCTCCCCCAAACCGCTCCCCTCTGTCCAATATTTTTACCTCTCCCCCTCTTACCGCAGTAGTAGAGTAGTAGAGTACACCTGGCTCTCCACCTGTTTGTTTTCTCTTGTTTATTGTTTTTTTCCAGCCGAGCTCTTGTCCTTTGTCCTTGTCCTGTCTGCTTTTCTTCTTGATCTTCTTGATCTCCTCCTAAATTCGCCCTTCTGCTCCTCAAGATAAAAGCAGAGTTTTTAATCCTGGTAGTCCTTTACTCCTAAGTCCTTTGCAGCTACAAGCATAATCTTCCCAAAAAAAAAAAAAGGAAGGGGAGCCTCTCCGCCCCATATGCCTTCTTGCAAAGGGACTGTCAAGCTTTGTCAAGCTTTGTGCAGCCTTATCCGTGCAATCTTGCCCCAGACGCCAGTGGCTCAATGTAGCTCCTCACTTTCTTCCATGCGGGGTAAAAGAAACCAAAAAAGAAAAAAAGGCAAAACGACCGGCAAACCAAACTTGGCCCGGTTTCAATTGCCTATCACTGCCGTAATCACTTCGTCCGCCGCCGCCGCCCTCCCCCCCCCCCCGGCAGCCGAACTGCGGGGGAGAGTGAAAAATAAAGACGGGCCGAAATTCGCCGTCGCCCGTTTTATCCCACCGCGGCCACCGCGGCCGTTTACATTCTTTTCTCTCCCGCTGCGAGCACAACCGCGGGAGAGGAAAACGAGCCGCTCCCGTGGGAAGCTCACAGCGTGTCAGGCTGCTCCACCACGGACGCCTCGGCCGCCGTTCCTTCGGCTCCCCTGGTGGGCGGAACTGCGAGAACGCAGTTACGCTGACGCCGACGCCATGTTGCCCCTACCCCATGAATAGTTTTCATTTCTATGTGTCATCGTTAATTCGTATTCTGAAAAGCCCAGTCAATTTTAGAGAATTTTTTGTTTTAATGTGCATCTGTAATATCTAACACAATTCAGGTGTTTTACAGCACCCTCAAAATTGTTGCCCTTTGGAGAAGAGAACTGGGTAAGGATACCTTCCCTCCCTAAAAAAGATTCATGCTTGTTTGCCAAGATGTTCCAATTTGTATCATTCTGAGCTTTTCAAAGGGAATGAAGTATTTTGGGCTTGAAAAGAAGTCCAAAGGTAAAATTTTAGAGTATGAAAAGGCAACGTGTGACACCATGGCAGCAAGTGATCCCAGTGAGAAAATTATTTAGCCGCTACATTTTTTAAGCTTGACGCTTTTCACATGCAAACAGCAATCCTTGCAATTGAGTATGTAGCTGTAAGATGACATCATGTACTTCCTTGCCCCACACAGACATTGGATTTCAATGAAAAAGACTAGTACAATTGATGTTTGCAGCTTAATGGTGGCTTTTTACTTTAAAGTATGTAACATTTATGTTTCTAGTTCAGATTGCACATTGATCTGTGCCTCGTGTATTTCTACTGAGATCAGTAGTATTTTCAGGCAAGAGCAGTCCTGCCCCTTGCATGGGCAAGGATTCTCTTTCTCCTCATGTCACAGCAGGTAAGGTGTCCTGTAGTATAGAACATCGTTGTCACCCCAGATTTTTTATCTTTTTCTAGACCATATTTTCAAAGACACAACTCTGTAAGTTGTTATCCCAAATAATCAGAATTAAAGTGTCTATGCTCCCCCCCTTAAAACATGGTTAAATTGGTGTATCTCTGGTTGCCTGATCCATCCATGGTATATGAGAAAATGTGCTTAGATCCTGGAAATGAAATGCAACTGCAGTACCTATGCCATCCACAGAGTGGGCTGGTAAAACATGGCTTGAGGCATAACATGTGTACTTTACTGCAGCAGCCTACAAACCTGCCGTTAAACTTGTCAAAATAACCCTTTCTGACAGGTGGGAACCCCTGGTGTTAATATTAATAAATTAGCCCTAATTCCACCTGCTTCTGCACAAGGTCAGGTGTCTGATATTTAAAGGTAGAATATTTCCAAAATTGAAGCTTGAATGTTCTATCAATGAGTAGGACTCAAAAGCTGTTTTAATTGGCTGGGTTGTAGTGAATCCTAGAACATGTCAGTGTGTAAATTATAACTTAATCTGTAACATTTGATAGGAACTTGAAAAGACTATTGTTAATATTTGTTAAAGGCCCAATATAATGGTGAAGTCAGAGTTTTTGTAATTATTTAGGTAGCATAACTTTAAACAAATTATATTTTCCCTGCCTGACACTCCTTGAGCCTACTTTGCATTAGCTCTCCAGCAGCCCCACATCTAACCTATACTAAGCCTTTAATGAGGTGTAAAATTATTTCTGGGAGCCACAAATTAAATCACTTTGATTGATAGGTCGACCTGAATGAGAGGGGATGTCTCCTCTTCTCACATCAATGTCAAATCCTGCCTGAAAGACTTGACTGAGACAGATGTAAACCTTTTCCACCCTTGAAAGTAATCAAACACGGCCATGTCACAATTCTTGTGTATGCTCTGTGTGGTATGCTCTGTGTGGTTGTGTTACCATGCTGTGTCTCATTTATTTTTGGTTGTGGGGCCGGGGCTTACTTCAAAACACATTTTAGTGTTAGATATGAAAGTACAGTAGTAATCTCCATGGTGCATGCCCTCACAGAACCCAAGCTCTCACAACCCAAGTTCAGTGTTGTTGAATGCTTTGGCCATCTTGGAATTGCCCTGACATATTACATTTTGGGCCTTTTTTCAATGAGGCAAACAATATCTACTGAAACATGGAGTAGGACAGGGCCGTGGAACATTTGCCCTCATAGATTAGGGAGCACCCTGGAGTCATCTCCACCCATTAGCTAGTATCAACCATAAATATGTCACCCTATGACATGCTCCTGAAAACACTTTCTGTAAATGCAGAAGGTCAGAAGAGGACTGCACCTGCTGTCTGTGAGCCTGAGAGGAGCTCTAAAGGACTGGACACACTTCTTCTTGTACACAGGAAAAAGTCATGGACTCCAATGGTCAGTTGTCTGACCTCCTCTGTGGCTACAGGGACATAATAAATGGTATTTTCCTTAAAGTGTCCAACTGACCAGTGGCAACTGGACTGAACTTTATTGTTGGCCTCTGTCTGACACCCTGAGAGTCTCTAATTACCTTCTCCTGAGAACCTGGACGGGAAATAAATGTACTCCTGCGATTGTCAAGGCCTGAAACGCAAGTGTGTAAGCTTATGAAATGCATCCAAACCACAATTCTGCAGAATCTAAATGAATTTCAGCTTCATCTCTATAAAGAAATGGCTTTTGCAGGGTAACCTTCATGTTTTGCCCCACTTTCTGGTAATTTGGACTGATGCTGCTGGTTTTCTGACTCTGTTAGTGCACCTGGCATCCAAACTATTATTGCAGGCTGGAATAGCAGTTTCTAAACTGCTAACTGGGCTTTGCCATTTAAAGTATGGGCCCTAAGGCAGGCTGCTGTAAATTAAAAGGAAGGACATGTGTTTTTCAATGTCCTGACAGTAAAAAAGACACACGTTGTCGTTTTTACTGTAGAAAGGCTATTAGCTCAATCTGCAAGTACAGGGTTGAATGCTGACAATTCAAAAATGCTAAATTCTTATAAACATTATAATTCAAGCTATCAAACAATTGTTGCCTTAAACCCAGGGTGTTGCTCAGTTAAATATAATGTAACTTCTGCACAAATAGCAACTAGAAAGTTGCCACTTTGTTTCCTAAAGGCTTACAGTGACCATTCTTAGCTGCACACAAGCTGCCAACCTTGACGTAGACTTCTGCTTAACTGGGGAGAGGTGTAAAAAACTCTCAGGAAGGAAAGTAAAGCAGCTGCAGCTGGAAAAGGTTTGGCCCCCTCCTGGTACGATTGACAAACAGGATGTAGGCCAAATGGTGAGCATCAAAGGGTAAGCTGCCTCTGAGGGGCAAATGGTACTCACACATGACAGGCACTGTTCTTTTGTTTTAGCAGACGGGCTAGTGTCATAAAAGGAGAGCTGGAACCCAGTGCCAAACTATTTTTTAGTGGGCGTGTAGCCTCCAGGTAGCTTCATGTCAGGACTAGGCTAAGGAGCTTCACACATTATGAGAGGGGTTCACTTATGTTGGAAGTGAGTAGAATAGTGCATTCTGGGGCTAGCTTGATGCCTAAGTTTACAGGAAGCTATAAGGCACTAAGAGACCTCATATATAATTGGCTAGTGAGTGCCTCATCCCCGAGGGTAAAAACTGGATATTGTGAGAAATGGGGTTGTTAGTTGACTAGAGTATGGGCCCTTGTCAAGCAACATCCACAATCCCTTGCAGGGTGATCTACAAAAAGTCACTAAATTAAACTGTGCTGAACCCTGGGTAGCTTGGCACAAAAAGCAGATAGGCTTAACATAGAGGCAATGTGTAAAGTATGTATGAAGCAGACAAACAGTAATACAGTGAAGACCCAATGCAAGAAAAATCCCAATACAAAAGTTAGAAACATAGAGTATATGTTAATAAATGACTTGACACCAACATGGCAAAAATCTAATCAGCAGAAGCAGAGGTGTGAAATTGTAAACTTTAAGGTTCAAAATAGTGCCTAAAATATAAAAGCACCAACTGCGGACATCTGCTCACCCTTAGCACCACAACCAAGGGTTCAGAAGTGGATGTAGACCTCTTGGAGGTTCAGGACTCACTCAGGCTTGGTCCATGTGTGGGTTCAAGATGGTGGGAGCCTGTTATGTCCCTGTAGCTCTAAACAGGAGACCAGCAAACTTGCCCTTGAAGTTACTTCTGGAAGTCCTTGGTGCAGATGATGCAGGACTCAGCAGGAGGACTGGCCTATGAAGGTTCAAGACAGGCTCCAGGCAGCAGAGCAGTCCTTCCATCTAGCAGAGAGCACAACAGGTCACCTCAGGAGGCAGTCTTTTATTAGTCTCTCCGCAGGTCTAAAACTGAACTGAAGAGTAGGTCTGAGAGCCCTATTTTATGCCATGGTGCCTTCCTCTTAGAAAGGTGGGAGAAGTCTCTGGAAATGTTCTTTAAAGTTCTAGGAATTTTCTGCTTCCTATGTCTTGGCCCCAAGCTGGCTGCACTGGCAATACAGGGTAGTTATGCCTATTGTGAGGAGACAGGACACAGCCTATTCAAGTGCACGTGGGGCTGTGCTCAGCTAAGCCCTCCCTTCAAGTCCTAGCTGTCAGCTACACACAGTCATTTAACCCAAGACTGCCTGCAGGCACGAAGGGCTAAGGGTAGGGAAATATCAACTTTCTAAAAGTTACATTTTCAAAACTGTAATGACAAATTTGATGTTACCATTAGAGAGGGCATATTACAAGTTCATAGGTACCAAACATGACATATCTACCTCCTCGCACTTAGTAATTACAGCTTAGTAAATATAATAAGGGTTTCCCAGTGTTATTCCATTGGAGACATAGGCCTCACAGTAGTAAATACATGATTCTGGGAGGTTTTCACTACCAGGACATGTAAAACATAAAAGTACATGTCCAACCAACCTTTTAATTACACAACACATATGTAATAAAATGTTTTTTTTAAGCTTTAAATGCCAGGTCGACATGGCAGTGGAACACTGCATTCCGACTTCAAGGGCAGGCCTGGGGCATGTTTTTAGGAGGCTACATAAGTGGGTTGCAAAATAAGTGCTGCAGGCCCACTAGTAGCATTTCATTTACAGGACCTGGGTATATGGCATATCAATCTACAGGTGACCTACAAGTAAATGAAATATGTCACTTGGGTATAAAATTATTTAGCCATGTTTTAGGCAGAGAGCACAAGCACTTTAGCACTGGATAGCAGTGGAAAAGTGTACAGAGTCCCAAAGGCAACAAGAGCAAAAATCCTTCAAAAATAGGAGGAGGAAGGGAAAATGTTTGGGGGTAACTGCAGAGAGTGCCATTTCTAAGACGCATCCCTGGCAACTAGACCTCAGATCAAATCTGTACTGAAGACAGAACTGTAGAAGGACTGCCTTGTTGTTCTCTGGACCCAGCAGCAAAAGGCTGCACTGATGACTTGACTGCACCTGCTGTAACCTGGGCTAGCAAAGGGAGGACTGCACCTGTGGTGTCCTGCTCAAGGAAAATTCACCCCCAAGCCTCAGTGAAGGTGACTCTAACAGTCAGTTGTCTGACTCCCTGTTACACAGGGTTAAATAGAAACTGAAGAAGCCTGCCTTAGCAAGATAGTAGTCAAGAATGCCAGCTCTCTGCTAACTTCTGAAGTGCAGGCTGGGTGACTGAGTCCCAGCTCTCAAACGTGGCACCTGAACAGTTTGGTTGACCAGCAAGAACGTTTTTTCAGTGTTATTTTGTGTATTACATTTTACTCTATTTTGATTTGTATTGCTTAGTTGTTTGACATTATTACTGTTTTGGTAGTGCATAAATACTTTGCACATGGCCCTAAGTGAACCCTACCTACACTGTGCCATCCTTACAAAGGAGCTGAGCTCAGGCCAGTTAACTGCTTTTCATGGTTCACGCTGACAAAAAGTATCAGTATTCCTTTAATTTAAAACAAAAAAAAAACACTTTCTTACATGTAGGATGGCATCCTTGTGCCTACCATAAACCTAATGGTTTGACTTACAAAGACATGTCTACCAAAATGGGGTGTGTGTATCCACCTAAGTGTTTAGACAATCTACAAAATACTTGTCAGGTGGCCAGTATTTATCCTACTTTTGTAGTGAAAACCAATGGCCAGAGTCAACTAGAAGTCTGTTGAAGTACTCCTCCAGTCATCGATGATTACATATGCCAGTGTTTTTAAAGTTATCTTAGTCTCCAAAGCCAAGAATCATAGGTCACAAAAGATTTGAGTTTTGAAAGTAGTTTTGATTATTCTGCACAGTAAAGAGTCCATCAGTTCCTATTGCCTTGGAAAGGAACGAATATAGGGGATAGCTGTTTTCAATTCTGACATACACTCCACGAAAATGATTTACTGGCATCTTTCTGTCACCCAGTATCTTGAGCAGGTTTTAGAAAGGGAGACCGGTAGAAAGTGCAGGTGCATACTGCCAAGTCCACCTGAAGGAGAATCATGATCTTGGGCAGCAGGCATGCAGGCTCCATATCGGCTCCAGTGCACACTCGATCGCTGTAAGCCAAGCACAGTCAACATATGTCAATCCCATAAGAAGGAAAGAGACCCCTAATTATGGAAACTGAATAAACGTTTAACTGAGGTGGGCCAATATAAATTCTATCATAAGCTACCTATGCTACGCAGAGGCTCAGATCGAGTCTGATGTTGATTCACCCGCTCTAATGCCTACTTCTCCTCAGCTTAGTCAGAATACCGGTTCATGAAAAAATACACTGAGAGAAAAAGAGAAATGCAAACAGAAACATGATTTTCCAATCTGGGAGTGCTAATACTTCTGAGTAGGTGGATTGGTTTGCGTACTTTTATCAATGTCTTCTCTGGTTTAATAACTAGAATACAACAAAGCACTATATTATGTGCACACTCTCACTGCTTCACTAAAGACAATGATAACATCTGAGTTCCATTGTGGTATGGTCGCAGTGTGCAATCACATCTACTTGGGTTTACAGAAATAGCTCTTGAGCACCTCCTGAATCTCAACTGTATGTTGCACTTACAGCAATGAAACATAATACGTGACAACTGAACAACGATCAATACTAATGTTGTGGTTATAAAATATATAGATCTCATCTCATTACCCTCTTTGCTTACCTACTATATATAAATGTGGCGTGCCAACTAAGGGCAAGATGTACCAAAGGATTTTGCAGTCCCATACCCTGCATTTCCCAAAATAACTGGCTTTGCAACAGTACTAATCTACAAAACTCAATTTATCAGTCAGAAAAATTGGGTTCTTAGCCCCATAGAATGAGACTGTTAACTTGAAAGGGGAGTCCCTTTGAAATTGCAATTTCAAATGCGATGTGTCAATGGTTTGCAACCCCTATTCAGGTCACAAACCATTTAACAGTTGCAGACACCTCAAAGTCGTGGCAACTCACATAGGAAATGGGATGAGGCCCCTTTGGGATCTCTTCCTCTTTTGGAATTGTGTTGACGGTCTCGGGGAGAGGTGGGAGTGGGCACAGGGCAAGAGGAACACTGCCGGCTCTCCCTGATGTCTTCCCAAACAAGAAATGTTTGCTTTTTTGAAGCAGCACTGGTTGTTTTAAGGATCACTGGTGGCTTTAAACAAATCTATTTGGAAATGTAATGAAAACAGGGATGGTGGCCTGTTGTCCCTCCATCCCTGTGTTTGTAGCCAAATACCAACTTATCAAACTGTGACATGCCTAAATATTATTAATTAGGCAGGTCATTTTGTTACCCTAAACACATGATGATTTTTCAACGCAACTTATATGAACATAGGTCGGCTTGCAAAATCAGAGTCACATAAATTGGCGTACAGTTTTCAATCACTTATTGTGAATGACACTTATTAAATCCAGCCTGTAATTTTGTTTTGTTCAGACGATATTTGCCATATGTATCCTGTCATAAAATTTGTGGTTATTGTTACAATCGCTACCTAAATATATGATTAGTAGGGGTGTATGAAATTCACGTAAATTCTTTTCAGATAATTTTAAAAAAATGGAAAAATGATGTGAGATTGCACATCATTAGCTGTAATGTAATTATGGTATTTAAAACTATATTTTAGTCTGAAATGCATCCATGTACCATGAATAATAGCCTCTCACATTCTGGTCATTAGCTTTGTTCCTGTGATAAAATGTTTCCACTAGCACAGCACAATTACACGACGTGGTGTTTTGGGAATTTTATATAACAAGCGCAATGTGAAATTCCTGACATTCCTGAAAATAAGCCAGTGTAATTGGCATTTCTCTCGGCCCTACCAATAAACTGTGAATCATTTACAAGGGGCACATAGTGGCCACAATATAACAAATAAAACAACTACTACAGTGTTATGTTTTTCACTAGTAAAACAATAACATGTATAACTTACTTTAGAAATGTATTTTTAGGAATTACTTTTTGTACAATGTTTCCTCACTATTGTTCTTGCATGTCCTTTGGCCAACTTTCTGTCCGTATAGCAGTAGCAGCTTCTGTTCTTTGGTTTCAGATGCTCCAAAATGTATAATGACATGACACACGTTTGGAACAATATATTAATGCCCATATTTATACTCTGTTTGCACCGAATTGGTGAAAAAAATGTTGACGCAAATTCGGCGCAAACCTAACACCATATTTATACTTTGACGCCCGACCCCGCGAACATCAAAATTCAGCAGTGTGCGTCATTTTCTGGATGCGTGAAACCACCTTGCGTTAATGACATGCAAGATTGGCGTTCCCGCCCAAAAAATTACGTTAAGGCATGTGCGCCTTATTTATACTCCCACATCATTTTGACGCACCGGAGGGGTCGGGCCTTAAAAAATGGTGCACAGTCTGATTTGTGCCATTTTTTAACGCCTGGGTGAGGGCAGGCATTAAGGGACCTGTGGGCTAATTTCCATGAGGTGCCCTTCCCTGCCCCCAGGGACACCCCCTGCCACCCTTGCCCACCCCTAGAGGACACCCATGGATGGGGGGTACCCGACCCAGGTAAGTACAGGTAAGTAGAGGTACGTTTTTTTTTTAAGTGACATAGGGGGCCCTAACTTGGGCCCCCCTTCATGCCACTGTGCCCAATGACCATGCCCAGGGGACAGAAGTCCCCTGGGCATGGCCATTGGGCAGAGGGGCATGACTCCTGTCTTTCCTAAGACAGGAGTCATTTCAATGGGGGTTGTGTGTCAAAAAATGGGGCATGTCCGGTTAGAGTCATGATTTTTATCGTTAACCTGACTTGACCCATTTTTTAACGCTCAACCCCCATTCTTCCCTACGCCTGCGTTGCCCGGTTAGAGTATTTTTTTTTTTTACTATAACCAGGCCACAGCGCCGGCTAATGTCAATCCATAAATAAGGCGCCCACCTGGCACGTTGGAATGGCGTTATCCGGCGGTGAATATTTTGACGCAAACCAGCTCCGGCGCTGGTTTGCGTCAAAAAGTATAAATATGGGCATAAGTCTTGACGTGATGTACCTATGAAGCGTTAGTTAATGTGAAACATTTCCCAATGCCTTAGAAAGTTGTTAGATGTATATCTTGTATAGATTTAAGGTGCCCGATTATTGATGATACATTACACGAATAGTTAACATTGGTCATCATTTGTGGAATCTCAGTGTTGGCTTTAGACCTTTGGACTCTCTTCTTGAACAATCACCTATCTTGTTGTGCTTCTGTCCTTACTACAGTTTGACAGCTTTAGGGTTGCTTCAGTCAAACACAAATATGTTGGGTGTTACTGCAAAGTCTGGTTAAGAGGTGTGTGTGCAATTGGGCTGTTTGATTGAATGGGTTGTGAGCCATGGTCAACCTGCAATCACAATTATTGTCAGGGTAAGGCACCAGTAAACCCCACATTGACCGGTGCTCACTCTCTGGTAGCTTAGCACAGAGCAATCAGACTTAACTTAAACGTAGTGTGTAAAGTAATTGTGCAAACAGTAAAACAGTGAAAACACCACACTAAAAAGATTCCATACCAGATTAGAAAAAATTAACTTAATTTATTGAATAAAACAAGACCAAAATGTCCAATCAGTAGAACTTTAGTTATGGATGTTTTTACGAATAAAACGTAGTATAGCGCCTAAAAGAAAAAAGCTACAACCATGGATATCCGGTGGTTCTGAACCAGTAAAAAGTTAAAAGTTCAGGCCGACCACTGTGAACCATGAGCAAGTTACAGGAACCCAGTGAGTCCCACTGAACAAAGTACCTTAAATCCTGGGTGTGGAGTGTTGCATGGATCCAAGGTAAAAATGTGTCACATAGCCAATGCAACGCGTTGCTTTCAAGATGGAGATGACTGCGGTGTGAGGTCAAGGATCCTATTGATGAGGCTTGGGACACTGTGTTGAAACTGGGATGCAGTGCTTTGGCAGCACCTTCCAAACTGCCCTCAATGAGGGATGTGAGGACCTTCTTCAGGCAAGTGTTGTGCAGTGGCAGTTCTGAGGACAAAGCATTAAACCCAAGATGTGGAATGCAGCGGTGATGCAAGTCTACTGCGCTAGGACCAATCCATGCAACAGCGGCGATGCATCTGTAAGGCCAAACTTAGGAGTGAGTTATACACATTAAAAAGGATGGTTTGGGTCTGCGTTAGACCTGGCATTCTTGGCGTTGTTTCCCATGACTTTTGTCTTCTCACCTCCTGGTTGCTGACTTCATTGTTGCTGGCCTTAGGATTCTGGGCAATTTACCACTGCTGTCCAGTGCTCAAGTGCATGGGCTCTTTCCCTAAACATGTTACTATTGGCCCATCCACAATTGGCATATTTAATTTACTTATAAGTCTATACTAAAATGTACTACATGCACCCAGGGCCTGTAATTTAAATGCTGCTACTGGGCCAGTAGCACTGATTGTGCTTCCCAATCAAGAAGCCCTTCAAACATGACTCAGGTCTGCCATTGCAGAGCCTGTGTGTGCAGTTTTACACCGTCATGTCGACCTGGCAAGTTAATCCTCTTGCCAGGCACAAACCTTTGTTTTTAATTCATATGTCACCCCTAAGGTAGGCCCTGGACAGCCCCGAGATTAGGGTGCAGTGTCTTTAAAAAATTAGACCTGTACTTTTAAGTTTTACATGTCCAGGTAGTTGTAATGCTGTCCACTGGCTCCATCTTGACTACTGACTCAATTTTGTGCTTAGCTTAGCTTCAAACACCGTCACATTGGTGGCGCAGGTATTTTTCAATGCACAGCTTGTTGAGGTGTTTTCGCTCTTTTCTCATCAAGGATGGGAGCATAACATGGAGGAGTAGTAGAGATAAGAATGGACAAGGCTGAGAATGTTATGGTAGACCAGGGTACAGCTCAGTCTTGGAAGTACACCTTGGGATCTGGCCAATCTCTAGCATGTTCTTTCAACACTGACCAGATACGGCCAGCGTTTGAACAACAACTTACTCGACAGGAGAAGAGTTTCTAGAACCTTCCTCTTACTTTTGTTTAGAGTATATAGGGTGGGGAAGCTTGGCAACTGAAGGAAGAAGGAACTCCCCTGGGAAGGGATGCCTTGAACAAAAAATAAATTCCATTGCGGTTTAGCCTCCCTTCTGTTTCCATTGTCAAGGGTTCCACGACTTGAAGTTGGCAGACAAAGGGATAAAGTCAGTTGCACGCCCCATGGTGATGCATTTAAATTTTTTATTTTTTGCTTTGAGGTGTGCATGCATGAATACGTTGTCACCATTTATATATATATATATGTATATATATATACATATATATACATATATATATATATATATATATTGCATTTTCTTTGTTTCTGTGATCATTATTATTCTACTGCTGTGATTATTTTTAGAACTGCACGTGTGTTGCTGTATTTGAAATAAAAGCTTGCGTTATTCTTTTGATTCATGAAACTTGGGAAGTGCCTTCGTAAATTTATTATTCAGACTAAGAGTGCTGCATTCTTTGCATTTCTTCCACTTTGTTTACTCTCAGTCTGAAGCAGAGCAGAATAGTAGTTAAAACTCCTGAAGTCATTTTTCACTACTGTAAGGTCTACCTAGCACATAGGATAACATTGCCATTGCCTTATTCCATTTTACAAGTTTAATTTCCATTTGGGAAGAGATGGGACCCCCAAGTTTGGAGTCTCTGGAATCACAATTTAAAATCACAACTTATGGTGAAGTCTGATTTTAAATTGTAATTCTGAAAATGTTACTCTTAGAAAGTTGGCATTTTCTTACTTTAAATCATCCAGTGTCTTTTGCTTGTCTTGGAAGGAAGTCTGAGGGGGTGTCAGCCACACATAAAGGACGTTTAGGTGTGACTGAGTGGCCATGTGCATGTTGATGGTTCATCCTGCGCAGGATGGGAGGGTGAAGATGACACTTACATCTGAATGAGCTGGCTCTGAGCCCTCACAAAGGGCTGCATAACCTCCCTGTAGTGTGCCTGGAGCCAGGGCAGGAAGGGCACTGACTTTGTGCACTTCAAGGTCCTCTTTTGGAAGTCTCTCCCGCTTCAAAGGCACCATTGGGTATAAGAATTGGACTTCTGACCCCACCAAATCAGTGCACTGCTGGACCTCAGAATATTCTGCCAGGAAGAAGGACTGCTGTGCTTCTAAAGGGATTGTCATTCTGCTGGAATTCTGTGGGACTTTCTTGGACTCCTCCTTTGCTGTGCCTACCATGCTGCCTGCTGGCCTCCTTGACTGATAGTGAAAAGTGATGGACCTGTATCTCTACATCCCCAGAACCAAAGTGACTCCAAGTGCTTGCTGACTTGATTTCTTTTCTGAAGTCTCAGGGACATCCAAGACTTGACTGAACACTGTACAGCTTCTGGACTCTGCCAACTGTGAGTTCTACCCTTCCAAGTGGTGCCAATCCAGTCCTGGGTCATAGGATGTGGGTTCTCCAAGTGTTTCTACAGACATCTACACATCATCGTCACTGCAGTGATCAGAACCATGGCATCCCCCTTCATCACCGTTGCATTGCCACTAAGGACAGAGACACCACAGCACCAACTGCATGGATCGGGAATGATGCATGGTTCGGGATCAACACATTACCCTCAGACCTGGTGCATCCCCTCTGCATTGCTGGCATTGCTTAATGATGATGCATCACCTCCATTACAAAGGCTGCAACGCTGCTAGAGGACATCAAATCAATGACTGTATGGATCAATGAGGATGCATCCACAATTGCGTGGATCTGAACTGATGCACTGCCTTTGCATCAGCCACACTATTCCTCTATGAGATCTTCGACGCAACCTTCCACACAAGGTACTGTATAGAAGGAAGAGATTGGTCCCTGTGGTCGGCCCTTGCTCCATCGCGGTCACCCTGAACTTTTGGATTTACCCCAGTCTGGCATGACCAGATAGCCCTAGTTGGCAATATTCAGCTTCTAAGCACTACATATGCAGATGCACCTTAAAAATTCTTATTTCAACTTCTACTTTTTGGATTTTTTTTTCTTGTTTTATTAATAATAATAGTGCAATCTTTTTTTTTTTTTACTTGGCGTGGAGTCTTTTTGTGGTGTTTTTATTTTGATACTGTTTGAAGAGTTCTCCAAATACTTTACAGATTGTCTTTTAAGTTAAGCCTGCCTGTTCTGTGCCAAGCTATGAAACGATGAGCACAGGTTAATTTATGGTGTGCAAGTGACTTACCCCGATTAGTAGTGTGGTTCCTGCTTAGACAGGGAGCGTACCTGTGACAACCAGAAACCCAATTTCAAGCAGTCTGGCAAAAGGGCTATTTAGCCAGGTCAACATGGCAGTTCAGAATTGCGCACACAAGCTCTGCAATGGCAGGCCGGAGGCATTTTCAAAGGGCTACTTAACCGGCGCAGGCCCAAAAGTAGCATTTATTTACAGGCCCTGGTCTCATGTAGAGAACTTTACCCTTGACTTATAGGTAGATTAAATATGCGCATTGGGTATATGCCAAGCTAATCATGTTTTAGGGAAATAGCACTCTAGCACTGGTTAGCAGTGGTAAAGTGTGGCAAATACTAAGGCCAGCAAAAACAAAGGTGGTCATTATAAACATGGCGGGAAACACCGCACTGCCAGCGGTGGCAGTAACTACCACCAACAGGCTGGTGGTCTGGACTGCCAAATAATGAAGCCAATGAGAAACAAGTAGTGGTCCATCCACACACCGCCATTTTTGTAGTCCCGCCGATGATGGAGGAGGCTGCCCTCAGGTTGTGCGAAAAGGCCCTACCCGCCCACCAAATAATGAAACACCACACCGCCATCAGTTCTGGGGCAGGAACCACTGCCAGGCAAAGAGTGGCGGAAATGAACAATATAAAGGGAAACACTCACCCGAGGTACACCGAACACGTTGAGGCAGACATGAAGCGAGAGTTGGAAATAATGCCAATGCTTCTTCTTGACATATTCCTCCAGGACCGTGACCAACGACGAAGACGACAACGGTAAGTACTGCAGCCTAGTACACATGGGAAGAAAGGGCACAGCTACACACCCACCCCACCCACCCTGCAACGCACTCCCACCCCCTCCCACCATCCCAAGCCATACATACTATTATAAGATGCACTTACCAGACACATGCCAACAAATACCTGCACCAATGCACACACCTGTGCACACCACACCTCCACAGTAAAACACTGCACAAAGGCTCAATATTGTGCTAACAGCACGGCTGGGCACTCAAATGTAATTGCAACAAACAACAAGAATGTCTAAATAAGGCCATTGGCCAGCCTATTGTAAAGTTCCTGAAGGGCAAATATAGCCCAAACTTGACCCCTACGTGTGTAAAGGAAACTACACTGGGAAAGTGAATCAATGGGGCAGCCAGACACTCAGGGGACAGGGGGTGGCGGAGGTGGGGACTCAGGTCTTGAAGTTGGGATCTTGGGCTTAATTTAGGAGATGGAGGGGGTTTGGGCTTGCCTTTGGAAGAAGGAGGAGTGGGCCTGGACTGGGGTGGCAGTGGGACCTGGGGAAACACAGGGCTTCTTACTCCCTGGGGAAGGGGCACGGGAATGGGAAGGGCGGACTGGGGTGAACTAAGACGGGAAAGGAGTGGACTTGGCAAGCGCATGAAAACGTTTAGGAACAGTGGGTTCAAACAGGTCAACACGGGAGAGGAAAGCTTCCTAGGTCCAGTTGGAGGGGATCTGGAGCCAGGTCTGGGAGTCAAGGTTGAAGGAGTGGTCGTATCAGGTGTAGATGTGCTGGATGTGGATTCAGGTGCCTGTTTAGGATGCTTATGTACGGTGGATGTGTGTGGTGTGGATGTGTGTGAATGTTTGAGTGTTTTGAAAGGAGGGGGTGGACACAGTGGGAGAAGACATGCTGCCAGTGTAGATGGATGTTGTGTGGGTGTCTGCAGGTCTGGTGAGTGTGCTGCAAGTGTCTGTGAATGTTGAAGTGGTAAGTGAAGGTGTGGTGTCTGGGGTGCATGACTGGATGTCAGCTTGTATGGAGACTGCAAGAATGGGGGCAGCAGCAGTGACTGAGGGTGCAGTGCATGTGGGTGTGCATGCTGAGCTGACAGACAGGGAGAAGGGGGAGGCTGACACAGTGGGGGAGGTAGATGTTGTTGTTTTGCCTTTGTACGTTGGGTGTGTGCATACCTGTGGTGGGAAGTGTGGTGCTTGTGTTTTTCAGTGTACTTCTTGTGTGTTGATCTGTGTGCATGGCTGTCTGTATGTGTACTTGGGATGGGTGAAGGGAGTGGGGTGCGGGAAGGGGTAGAGGTGGTGGGAGGGGTGACGGAAAGACCAGGGACACTGGCTGCTGTCAAAGAGGAGGCCAGAGCCTGAAAAGATCTCTGCAGGCCAGAGATGGTACTGTGAATGCCTTCCAGGTATGCATTGCATTGCTGCATCTGGGATGCCAGCCCCAGATTGTCATTCACAATGGTTGTCTG
The DNA here is from genome assembly GCF_031143425.1 of Pleurodeles waltl. Classification (NCBI taxonomy): domain Eukaryota; kingdom Metazoa; phylum Chordata; class Amphibia; order Caudata; family Salamandridae; genus Pleurodeles; species Pleurodeles waltl. The sequence continues at coordinate 1,067,302,393 of NC_090437.1, forward strand.
TCCTACAGAGACGGTCCTTAGGCGGTCAATAGCCTCCTCCGTGAGGGCAGCAGGGCTGACCGAGGCAGGGGATGAGGTGTCTGGGGCGAAGGAGAAGCCCACCCTCCTGCGTGAGCGGGCAAGGGCAACTCTGTAGGGAGCAACTGGGAGGGCGGTGATGTTATGGGGTGGAGAAAGATGACAAATAATGGGTGGGCCCAGAAGGTTCTGCCACCACCAGGGAGCTGCAACCGGAGGAGGTATTAGAGTCACTACCTCCAGTAGTAGCCTTCCCCGTGGTACTCCCCTCGACCTCCAACCCACTGGTCCACTTGGCGTCAGTCGACTCTGCCTCCTTGGAACCATGGGCTGCTGCATCCCCACTCGCCGGTGCCTCAGATCCCTCACCAGATGATGCTAATGTACACAGGGACACAAGTTCACAGGGGTGGGGAAACAAAACAAGAAAAAAGAATGTAAAATCATTGAAATAGGTACATTTTGGGACACAGACACTCCCACCCAGGTCAGGCACGAACCCTCAACAGACACTACACACATCATGAATGTGCCCCTGACTAGTAGGCATGACCCCAGAATACACTACATTACCATTGTGAAACAAAACTCTGATACACTTTGTGAAGTGAACCCATGAGAGACTATGCCAAGCCAATACATCTACATGTTTATGAGGCCACAATGAATACCCCCTCACAGGCCTACAGACCCTGTCAAAACTAGCTATGACACTATCCCAAGGACGTGGAGGGGGGCAGGACTTCAAGAGCACACCTGTCTAAGTGCCTGGCACTATAATGCATGCAGCACTTAGCAACCAACTACACCCATCATAGTGGCATCACACCAGTGTTGGTACTCACTCCCTTGTGGCTGCTGTGCTGCCTTCAAGCGCCCATCCAAATCCGGATAGTCCACCCCCAGAATGCGGGCCATTAGGGGGTTCAGGGTCCGACGGGCACCCATTCCTCGTTGGGAGGCCTTCCCCAGCTGGGCCTCTCCTGTCTTCTTGGCCCAGCACCTCAGGTCCTCCCATTGCTTCCTGTAGTGGGCGCTCTCCACTGATTGTAGACCCCCAGGGTCCGCACTTCCTTGGCGATGGCTTGCCACAGGCCCCTCTTCTGATGGGCACTGACCTGCATGGGACACACAGAGTAAAGAAACAGACATCAGTGTGGGTGCCCCATACACAAATGCCATGCCCGTTCATACTGATATGGCCCATGGAGACTTGCAAATGAACAAATAACCAGCACAAACTGCCAGACACTCTACGGCTGAGCATTCACACAGCGAACAAAAATGCATACAGGCATCTACCACAATCAAACACATCTAAGGAGGACAGAAAACAACTCATCTGCTCCTCTGGTCTCCCGTCCAACTTTGCATACAGGGGTAAGATCCCGTCCACCAGCTTCTCAAGCTCCTCTGCGTTGATGTCCGGGGCTCGTTCCCCTGCCACACGTGCCATCTCAGGGACCAGAGTCAGGACACAGCAGCACTCACAGTGGGGTTCTACCCTTCATGTAATGCAGAAGTCAAGTGTCAAGGGTCTGGTAAAATGGCAGTAGATACTGCACCGGGGTGCACCTTCACCGCGGGCTGCGATCATGATTGGCCCAGGTTCCCCATTGACAACCATGTAATCCAATGATCAGGTGAACACCGCCTACCACCAGGACGACTAATGCCAGCGGAATTAATTCACTTCCACAGTACAAATACCTGGATGGCAGGAGGTTGCCATTTTGCTTTCACCACATCTCCATAGTCTGACCAGGGGCCTCATCCATGGCCCAATTCTCTCCCCCCTTCGTCGACTAATGACATGATTCTTTGATCCCCACATGTACTCATGGTTGGAAGTGTGTCTACACTGTGATGCCTTTATGACCTATAAACCTCAGCACACATTAGCCTAATGGTGTACCTCATTATTTGTGTTTGTGTGCATTACCTATGTGTCACATTGTAGAAAAGTATAGTGACACTGTGTGATGCAAGTGTGTGCCGAAACTCAAAATGTGTTCCTTCATCACCCATAGGTACAGACCCATGTGGCGAGGGACGGTCCCATCTGTTTACAGACCCCTGGTATATTTGGCAACCATGGAGGAATGTCACATCATCATTACCTACTGACTTAATCAAGCTACAATCCTTGACCTCTGTGCACTAATGGATCCTGTTCTGAAGCCGGCCAATCAGAATCAGCATGCCATACCTTCAACTGTGCAGGTGCTATCTGTGCTCCATTTTATGGCCACAGGCTCATTTCAGGTAACAGAAGTCACGGCTGCAGGGGTATCTCAGCCAATGCTCAGCCACATCCTGTCCAATTTCCTTGATGCATTTGTTCAATACTTTCAACCTTATGTCCAGTTTCCCCAATGGGCTGATCTCATCGCCATAAAATCTGGATTCTATGCTTTTGCTAATATCCCCCATGTGATAGGTGCCATTGATGGAACCCACATAGCCCTCATACCCCCAAGAGTGAATAAAAGATGTATAGGAATCCTAAGAACTATCACTCCATAAATGTCCAATTGGTATGTACTGCTGATCAATACATTTCACATTCCACTGTAAAGTTACCAGGATGATTCCATGATTCCTTTGTCCTGAGAAACAGCAGTGTGCCACACATAATGGGACAACTAAAGGGGGACAGAGCTTGGATCATAAGTGAGTGTGTATGACACTGGATCAGTTACATAGCTGACATGCAGGCTGTATTCAAGTAAAATATGTGTGTTCAAGTCCTCTTTCGCCCACTTTTGCAGGTGATTCTGGCTACCCCAACATACTATGGCTCCTGACACCTGTGAGGAGTCCCAGGACAGATGCAGAGAGGAATTATAATGAGGCCCCTGGTCATATTAGGAGGGTGATAGAGTGCACTATAGGACTCCTGAAAGCAAGATTGTGTTGCCTCCATCTCGCTGGAGGATCACTGTGCCATGTCCCTGACAAGGTGTGTAAGATAGTGGTGGCCTGCTGCATGCTGCACAGCGTGGCTGTGAGGAAAGCTATCCCACTTCTGGAAGAGGAGAGTGCTGTCCAACCAGCCCTGCAACCTCAGAGGAGGGATGAGAGAGACTGTGAGGAAGAAGAGGGGGAAGATATCAACTCCAGGACCCAGCTAATCTGGCTATTCTTCCAGTGACTCTCAGGTACTGTTCTATGATGCTGATGTCTTCACTGCATTGTTTCAGTGTGACTCATGTAATAAGTACTGTGGTGTCCTTTGTCAGTGACAATGCAAAATCATGAATGAAGTGGCAGATGCCAGTGCATGCAATGGTGTGTACAGTGTGACATACTTCAGACACTATAATGTGTTGAATCCCCTCCTGCAATAAAAGTGGCATAATGATGGTAATTGGCTAATGTATTCACATTCACAATTGATCTCACATCATGATTAAGGGCAAACATTTTGAGTGCACAGGTGTATTTATTCAATGTCAAAATATACATGCGTGTTGGGACAGTGAAAGGGAGTGGGCATATGGTGAACAACATACTCAGGTACATATGACCAGCTGTTGGTTGCATGGGGTATCGTCAATGGGGCTATTGGAAGATGGTGAGATTGCAGTGGCATGTCATAGAGGTAGCTCAGTGGCACACAAGGGAGACAGTTCAGGGCAGAGTCACGTCCTGGTGCTGGGCTTGGTCTTGGCTGCTGTTTTAGTGGGATATCTGGGTCTGAGGGCACATTTGCGAAGGTGCAGCTGAGATGCATGAATAGGGGTGCTGATGTCCGTTGAGTCCTCTGGCAGTGCCACCAGTCCAGTGAATGCTGTAGATGTAGATGGCAGGGCAGTGTCCTGGCTGGTGGTAGGGGCCTGCAGGTGGGTGAAGGACTCAGGCTGGCTGTGGTACTGGTGCTGCAGCACCCCTGCCATGGAGTCCATGGTGGCATTGAGCTGTTTCCATTGCTCCATGGCATCATGGTTGTGGACTATCTGCAGCCTCTGATTCTGCTCCAAGGTGGCCAGGATCTGGCCCATTCTGTCCTGGGAATGGTGGTATTCTCCCAGGACCTCAGATATCACCTCCTGGGCTGCTGCATCCAACCTTTGGCCACCCCCCTGGGACACTGATGCCCTCCCACTGGCCCTACCCCCCTCTGCCTCTGTCCCCTGCACAGGTCTGGCAGTCCTACTTGCAGTTGGGCCTTCATCATCCTTCCTATTGGTGGGTGGAGACCCTGTCCTCTGTACATGTGAGCAGCCAGTCCGTGGCCTAGTGACACTGGTGTGGGGTCATTTGGCCAGAGCTGATGTTGGTGGCTGAGTGGTAGGGGTTTCAGTGGTGACTTGGGTTGGGCTTCTGGAGGATGACTGTCCAGGGGTGTCGGATGGGCTAGGGATTTCCTCTGTGTCCAGAAATACCTCTGCACACTCCTGAGTGGGGCCTCCATCTTGAGGTGGATGACTGGTGCTCCTTCACGTCTCCATCCAGGTAGCATGGGTGGTGGTGCCTGTGTGTGAGAGAATAGAGATGTAGGTGTCCTATACCTTTTCGTCAATTGCAGCACTGGTCAGCACTAATTGAGGGTTAAATTCCCATGTAGTGGCATGCAAGGTCCCTTTGTGCACATTTAGATGCATTTTTTGAGGGGGTGGAGGTGCATTGTGGGTGCTGTAGTGCCACTGGGATTCCATGTAGGGGTAGGTGACTCTGCACAGGGGTCTGAATGGTGATGTGTTTGAGGGATTGTGGGCATGCAGGGGACTTGAATATGGGTGTGTAGGTGTTGTGGACCGGGTAGGGGGTGATGTAAGTCAGTAGTGATTAGATTAAGCATTAGCAGAAGACATCTTGTATTTAGCAACTATTGTGAACATTTTGCGGAATCCATTTTGTATTCATGGCAACCATTTCCTCTGCCATGTGCTCGCCATGTGCTCTGTCCTACCTTTCTGTTAACTACTCTTGAAAATCTGTCTAGTGACAAGTTATATTTAGCATCTCCCACTTTCGCACATGCCCAGTAAGATCTGCAGCTGTTAGTAATCAGTAACAGACAATAATGTGTCTACTAGTCCTTGAAAACTGTTAGCACCTACTACCTGTCGACTGTGCATTTCCATATGACCTTATATGTATGTAAGTCTTGCTTCTATAATTGTACCACCTTATTTTAGCCCCTGCGTGGGTATAAAAGGTCCATGCTCTCTTAGTTCAGTGTGCTACTTCAAACAATACCGAAGGGTGCTGTTTAAACTGTAGTACCACCTCATGAGCTTTAATAAACTTTGGGGGTCATTACAACCCTGGCGGACGGTGTTAAAGCGGCGGCAAGACCGCAAACAGGCCAGCGGTAAAAAAAACTGGAATTATGACCGTGGCGGAAACCGCCAACAAAGACAGCCACTTTAACACTCCGACCGCCACGGCGGTACAAACAAACAGCACAGCGGTTCCCGCCAACAGACAGGCGGGAGACAATGTACTCCCCACAGTATCACAACCTACCAATCCGCCACCTTTTCCGGGGCGGATTCACTGCGGATAAAAACACGGCGGAAACAGCCATTTCAAAGGGAAAACGCTCACCTCTACACACTCCACGAGGAAGGAGGACACCATGGAGCCGGAAATCCAAATACTTCCTGCACTAGTTTTCCTGCTCCTGTACGACGATCATCAACGCGGGTGGCGAAGACAACTGTGAGTACTGCACCTACGACATAGGGGAGGGGAGGCAAAAGACAGGGACACACACACGCAACACCCCCACCCCCACCCCCACCCTCACCCACTACAACACACACACCAATGCATATCCAAACATTACAGTAACAACCCCCACCCCCCGGAAGAATGCAAAGACCAAAGGAAATGAGTGGAACCATTGTAATATATCAAAATACAGTAATAAAGATATACATGTATATATATATATATATATATATATATATATATATATACACATTAAAAAATATATACACCACGAATAGTAGTGCAGGTAATGCACAAGTCATTGTCCGTGGACCACTGGGCCCAAAATGCATGGGCGAGGCCCAAACAAGATACCTGACCAGAAACGGAGAGAACACTGCTGGGGCATCAGATAGAAATACAACAGGCACCTCAGGGGAAAGGGGGGGCACCTCAGCCGGATGAGTGCACAACGCCAGATCCACGAGGGGGCTCCATGCCCATTGATGTATCCTGGGGAGTGCAAAGCCACAGTCTCTCAAGTCTCTACAGTGGGTGGGTTGCCCACTGTTCAATCCTGGGGAGTGCAAAGCCACAGTCTCTCAAGTCTCTACAGTGGGTGGGTTGCCCACTATTACATCCTGGGGAGTGCAAAGCCACAGTCTCTCAAGTCTCTACAGTGGGTGGTTTGCCCACTGTTACATCCTGGTGAGTGCAAAGCCACAGTCTCTCAAGTCTCTACAGTGGGTGGGTTGCCCACTGTTACATCCTGGGGAGTGCAAAGCCACAGTCTCTCAAGTCTCTACAGTGGGTGGTTTGCCCACTGTTACATCCTGGGGAGTGCAAAGCCACAGTCGCTCAAGTAGATAACAGTGGGTGGTTTGCCCACTGTTACATTATGGTGAGTGCAAAGCCACAGTCTCTCAAGTCTCTACAATGGGTGGTTTGCCCACTGTTACATCCTGGGGAGTGCAAAGCCACAGTCTCTCAAGTCTCTACAGTGGGTGGTTTGCCCACTATTACATCCTGGGGAGTGCAAAGCCACAGTCTCTCAATTGGAGAACAGTCTCCACTGGTTCTGGAGGGGGACTGGTGCCCAGAGTGCTTCATCCTGTGCAGGACAGACTGAGTGGATGCATGTCTCCACTGGTTCTGGAGGGGGACTGGTGCCCAGAGTGCTTCATCCTGTGCAGGACAGACTGAGTGGATGCCTTTCACCACTGGTTCTGGAGGGGGACTGGTGCCCAGAGTGCTTCATCCTGTGCAGGACAGACTGAGTGGATGCATGTCTCCACTGGTTCTGGAGGGGGACTGGTGCCCAGAGTGCATCACTATCCCCGTGACGGTCCCAGTTGCATCACTGCCCCTGACGCTCATGGGCTAGCGGTGCTTGACTTGGGCGTCCTTGCCCTGTTCAGCGGTCCTTGCCCTGTTCAGCAGTGCTTGAGTTTATAGTTTCTGACCTGTTCAGCGGGGCTTGCCATGGCGGTCTTTGCCCTGTTCAGCGGTGCTTGCCCTGTTCAGCGGTGCTTGAGTTTGAAGTTTCTGACCTGTTCAGCGGTGCTTGCCATGGCGGTCATTGCCCTGTTCAGCGGTGCTTGAGTTTGAAGTTTCTGACCTGTTCAGCGGTGCATGCCATGGCGGTCCTTCATTGCCCAGCTGGGCTGGTGCTGGCGGTCCTTCATTGGGCAGCTGGGCTGTGGCTGCCGGGGCCCTCCTGGGCAGCTGGGCTGTGGCTGGCGGTGGCCTCCTGGCCACTGACGATTGGGCTGCCCTCCTGGGCACTGACTGTGGCGGTGGCCTCCTGACCACTGATGATTGGGCTGGCAGTGGCCTCCTGGGCAGCGGGGATGATGGCGGTCTTCTCTGCCGTGCTGCTCCTCCCAGACTTTGGCGATTTCTTCTGCCCCTTCCCCACCTTGGGAGGAGTCACAGCTGAGTCGACACTCCCCCCGGGACCCTTGTGAGCGGCTTTTCTGGCTGGAGTCTTCCCCCACTCCCGCCGGGCACTGTCCAACTTCTGGTGCTTCACAGGGGGGGACTGGCTGTGCTGTTGCTCCGTGTCACATTGGCTGCCCTGGTGCCTGGTGCACTCAACAGGCACCACTGGTCCCGGAGATATTTTGGCTGAGGTGCTAGTACGGGACCTATGAACTGGAGGGGGGGTGGGAAAGAGATCAAGCTTGGTCAGGAAAAGTTTCTTAGGAACACTGGGACGGGTAGCTGGAGGGGGTCTGGGAGTGGAGGAAGAGGAGGCGGTTGAGGGAGTTGTAACTTTTGTGGCTTTGGGTGCAGGTGCATGCGCTGGAGGCTGTCGTGAGGTGGATGTATGTTGGGTGGGTGTGTGCCTGCGTTTGTGTACTTTGGGAGGGGGCATCATAGACACACTGGGAGAGGACACAGGGGACGTGCAAATGGTAGTGGGGGTGGTGAGTGTACGTGAGCGGGGTGTGGTGGTGGGTGCGGGACCTAGTACCTATAGTGGTAGTGCATGCAGGTGAGAGTGTAGACGAGACTGGGAGGGAGGAGGGAGACGACGACGAGGGGGACACAGTGGAGGCAGTGGATGTTGGTGTGTCTGTATGTGTGTGATGCTTGCGTGAGTGCCTGTGGGATGTGTGGTGCTTATGTTTGCCTGAGCTTCCCTTGTGTGGTGAGGTGTGTGCATGTTGGTCTGATGTCGTGCTTGGGATAGGCAAGGGTACAGGGGATTGGGTCTGGGTGGAGGAAGTTGGAGGGGGGAGGCTAGACACAGGGACAATGGGTGCCGTCAGTGCTGAGGCCAGAGTTTGCAGGGTTCGATGAAGGGCAGCCTGACCAGAATGAGTGCCCTACAGAAATGCATTAGTGTGTTGCAATTCCCCTTCTACACCCTGGATGGCATTCAAAATGGTAGACTGCCCAACAGTGAGTGACCTGAGGAGGTCAATGGCCTCCTCACTGAGGGCAGCAGAGATGACAGGGGCAGGGGCTGAGGTGCCTGGGGCGAAGGTGAGCGGGCATGGGGCGAAGGCTGAGGGGCTGCTGGGAGGGTGGGGGTGGCGGCTGTACCTGTAGAAGTGGGGGGCACAGATTTTGCTGCCACCACAAGGGAGCTCCCATCGGAGGACGAGTCCGTGTTGCTGGTTTCTGATCCTGTCCCCGCCGTGAAGCCACCCTCGCCCTTCGTTCCAATGGTGTATTCTGAGTCCGTGGTGTGGCCCTCCATGGCCATGTGGGATGCAGCTCCCTCATGCTCCGGTGCCACTGTACCTCCGCCTGATGATGCTGATGCACACAAGAACAGGGAGACCACAAAAAGGGGGACGACGACAGAAGAAAGACAGGTTGAGTGCATGGCTTACCGCTACCGTTGGCGGATAATACAGACACAGCAGCCCCCTGCACTACGCCGCGCTGTTGGGATCTACAGATGCAGTTCCTGGGATATGGCCTACATGGCTATGGTCGACATCTGCACACATAGGTGACACAGGGGCATGTATACCTGTACTTGGCACTCTACAGAGGTGTGGTGGAGTGCCACATGGCCTGCATTACGGAGGGGCCTAGCCTACGGAACTCGCCCCTGGACTAGGGGAACCCAAAGCCATCCTCCCCCACCCAGACACCTTCACTGCACGCAAAGTCCGCAGAATGATGTTGTACTCACCCCCTTGTGTCTGCTGTGATGCCCTCAAGCGCCCATCCAACTCCGGGTAGCCCACCTGCAGGATCCGGAACATCAGGGGGGTCATGGTGCGACGGGCACCCCTCCCACGTTGGGAGGCCATCCCCAGCTGAGCCTCCGCCGTCTTCTTGCTCCAGCGGTGAATGTCCTCCCATCTTTTACGGCAGTGGGTGCTCCGTCTGTGGTGGACCCCGAGGGTCCGGACGTCCTTGGCGATGGCACACCAAATATCCTTCTTCTGGTGGGCGCTGACCTAAATGAAATGTACAGGGGAAGAAGAGAAGTAATTAGCAACTGCACCGTCGAAGTGAGTGGCCCCAATCCCTACCCTTGCCATGTGGCACATGCATTCACAGTCCATCATACACACAGAACCGTGGCCCATTCCTTCTTACAACCAGCCCTCTCCACACAGGCATAGCCCATACAACGTGCTCCCTGTGTACTTACCTGTTGGTCTGGAGGACCGTAGAGTAGCGTGTACTGGGGGAGGACCCCGTCCACGAGCTTCTCCAACTCCTGTGCAGTGAAGACAGGGGCCCTTTCCCCAGACGCACGAGCCATTGCCTCTTCCAGACCGAGGTCACAGCAGCACTTGCAGTGTAGGTCCTCTCCTGTCGAAGATCAGGTATTGAGTGATTGAACAGATAGAAAATGGGGGTCACGTACGCGGCGGTGTGTACCATCACCGCCGGCGCACTTCGTCATTGGCTCCTGGGACCCATAGGGTCCAATGTTAACCAATGCAGCATTGCGCTGCGCTCTTCGACCGCCTACCGCGACGGTGTACAACGCCAGCGCAGTTACCTCACATCCCATTGTCTCACTTTAGAGGTCAGGCAGCTGCCATTTCAGGGGCCCACATGGCTTCATTTTCAACTGCGTCACACATACCTAGGCCTAGACTCAACACACATACAGGCTACTTTTTGGATTATGTTTTGTGTTCTGTGTAAACTATGGGTACATACCTCTGAGTTGTTTGACTCTGTGGTCGCTGTTGTCCTTCCTAGGCACCGTCCGCTGGGACATGTGAGGAGATGGCGGAATCCTCCGGTGTACCGACCGCTGGTGGACCTGTTGACAATGGAGGAGCGACATTTAAACCTACAGGTTTGACCGTGCCACAATCCAGGAACTGTGTACCCAGTTGGAGACTGACCTGATGTCAGCAATCCGCCATCCCACAGGAATCCCCCCTCAAGTGCAGGTGCTATCAGTGCTCCATTTCCTTGCAAGTCGGTCATTTCAAACAACAGTGGCCATAGCATCAGGGATGTCCCAGCCTATGTTTTCCAACGTGTTGTCCAGAGTGTTGTCTGCCCTTCTGAAACACATACGGAGCTACATCGTTTTCCCTCAGGTGGAGGATTTACCTACAGTGAAAGGTGACTTCTGTGCCCTTGGACATATCCCTAACATCATAGGTGCCATTGATGGGACCCATGTAGCTCTGGTCCCCCCTTCACAGGAGTGAACAGGTGTACAGGAACTGGAAGAGTTATCATTCCATGAATGTACAGATGGTATGTTTGGCAGACCAGTACATCTCCCAGGTAAATGCTATGTTCCCTGGCTCAGTGCATGACGCCTACATCCTGCGGAATAGCAGCATCTCTTATGTGATGGGTCAACTCCAGAGGCACCGGGTGTGGCTATTAGGGGACTCTGGTTACCCCAACCTGTCATGGGTACTGACCCCAGTGAAGAATCCCAGGACCAGGGCAGAGGAACGCTACAATGAGGCCCATGGGCGGACTAGGAGGGTGATAGAACGCACCTTCAGCCTCCTGAAGGCCAGGTTCAGGTGCCTCCATATGACAGGGGGTTCCCTATTCTACTCACCAAGGAAGGTGTGCCAGATCATCGTGGCCTGCTGTATGCTTCGCAATTTGGCTTTGCGACGCCAGGTGCCTTTTCTGCAGGAGGATGGTCCAGATGACGGTGTTGTGGCAGCTGTGGAGCCTGTGTACAGTGATGAGGAGAAAGCAGAGGAAGAAGACATTGACAACAGGGACTTGTTATCCAGCAATATTTCCAGTGACACACAGGTGAGAAAACATTCCTGCCTACTACAAGTACTTTCACACTTCTACCTCTATCCTGTCTGTCGATTTCAACCAGTATATGGTAACTGAGTTGTACATTTTCATTAAGGTTTCACAGGTGTGTCATCTGCTTAGATTCCTCATGGACTTGAAATGTGTGACATAGGTATGTTGACATTACAATTGAGAATGCATTTTGTCACTGTCATTGCTATAATACATTTTCTAAATCACAGACTGACTCCAGGTTGTTTTGTGCTTCAAGGGTGTTTATTTAAGTGCTAAATATTGGAGGGGGGTTGTAAAATGGTGAGGGGTGATGGTGGAGGACCGTCCATGGCAAAGTCCAGTCTATGAGTCTCACAGGTGCATTGCCCATATGGGCATAGGAAGTGGAGCTGGGGCAGTTCCAATATGGACAGGGTTACAAAGTGGGACAGTAGGTTCTCCGTCTGCAGGGGGTGGGGTGCTGGTGTGGTGGTCCTGTGGCTGTGCCTCTTGTCCACTAGCGCTGGCGGAGGTGGTGGGCAGTTCATCGTCCTGGCTAGTGTCAGGGGCCCCTTGGAGTGCCACAATGTCCCTCCTGGTGTTGAGTATCTTCTTCAGCACCCCTACGATGGTGCCCAGGGTGGTGGTGATGATTCTGAGTTCCTCCCTGAAGCCCATATACTGTTCCTCCTGCAGGCACTGGGTCTCCTGAAACTTGGCCAGGACCGTCGCCATCGTCTCCTGGGAGTGGTGGTATGCTCCCATGATGGAGGAGAGGGCCTCGTGGAGAGTGGGTTCCCTAGGCCTGTCCGCCCCCTGTCGCACGGCAGCCCTCCCAGTTCCCCTGTGTTCCTGTGCCTCCGTCCCCTGGACCGTGTGCCCACTACCACTGCCCCCAGGTCCCTGTTGTTGTTGGGGTGGTGGATTATCCTGGGTTCCCTGTAGTGGTGGACACACAACTGTTTGACGTGTCCTGGGGACGGAGGTATGGGCACGCTGGGTGGGTGGGTGCTGTGCTGGTGTTACCAGAGGGTGGAAGGTCTGTGGTGGGCTGTGCCTGTGTGAGGGGAACCAACTGTCCAGAGCTGCTGTCATCACTGTGGGCCTCTTCTGTGGGTGGGGTGGAGATGTCTGGACCCTCCTGTCTGGTGACGATGGGTAGTGGTCCTGCAGGGGTGGAAAGGCATGATTATTGCATCTGTGTGTTTCATGGTGTGCAATGGGTGGGTGACCGTATACCCCAGTGCTGGCATTCCTGTGTGCGGGCTTGTGTGATGATGGTTGAGGGGGGTGTTATGGGTATGTGCAGTGGACATGCTTTAGTGATGGGTGTCCATGCTTTGTTTTTGCATGCAGGGCTTGGTGTTGGGATGGGTGGTTTGTGATATTGGTACATTTGTGAGGAGTTGGAGTGATAGGGGTAGGGGCGAGGGTGGGGGTCTGTGATAGCATGCAGGTAGGGTGGGGGATATGATAGTTAAGATTTGACTTACCAGAGTCCATTCCTCCACCGACTCCTGCGAGGCCCTCAGGATGCATTATTGTCAAGACCTGCTCCTCCCATGTTGTTAGTTGTGGGGGAGGAGGTGGGGGTCTGCCGCCAGTCCTCTGTACCGGGATGTTGTGTCTGGAGACCACGAAACGCACCTTCCCCCGTAGTTCGTTCCACCTCTTCCTGATGTCATCCCGATTTCTTGGGTGCTATCCCACTGCGTTGACCCTGTCGACTATTCTTCTCCATAGCTCCATCTTCCTAGCAATGGAGGTGTGCTGCACTTGTGAGCCAAATAGCTGTGGCTCTACCCATACGATTTCCTCCACCATGACCCTGAGCTCCTCCTCCGAGAACCTGGGGTGTCTTTGCCGTGCCATGGGGTGGTGTAGGTGATGTGTGGGGTGGTGTATGTGGTGATAAGTGTGGTGATATGTAGTGGTGTGTGGTGTTTTGTGCGTGGATGTTATGTGGGTGATGGTGTTGTGTGCCTGTGGATGCTTGGTTGTAGATTGTAGTGTCTCTCTCTGGCCTTCTGTCACAATTGTGGTCGTAGGGGTTTGTGGGTGATGTGGGTGTGTGTTTTATATAGTATTGTGTGTGTGGGAGTGGTGTGTGTATGTGTATCAGGTGTGTGTATTTCTAATTATCTAATGTGGTGGTGTTTTGGAGATGTGTGTGTATTTTGAGCGCGGCGGTGTGTACCGCCAATAGAATACCATGGTTGAAAGACCGCCGCATGGATTCGTGGGTCGTGATAGCATGATTGTTTTTCTGTTGGCATGACGGTGTCGGTTTTGTTTTCGCCAGTTTATCACTGACCTTTGGTGTGGAGGACTTGTGTGGGTGTCTGAATTTTGTCGGATTTCGGGATGTGGGTCATAATAGCTGTGGAGGATTTCTGTGGGCGCGGTGGAGTGTTGGAGGTCTTCTGCACGGTGGTAAGCGGCTTTTACCGCCAATGTTGTAATGACTCCCTTTGTCTTTTATTTCAGTTTCTGTGCCAACTTCTTCCTATATGGTCTGAGGAATTTCTGCTGAGAAGGGTGAATCCCTTGCACTAGTAGGCCCTGCTGAGGCTTACTTAGAAAAATTGGCGCCCGAACAGGGACTCATCGGTGACTCGAACCCCGACGGATTGGTTGCGATGAAGGATTGGGATCTCGCTGTGGACGATCAATGCCTGAGGAGACCAGGTCTTGGCAACCACAGCGTTTTTCCTTTTTTTCTGATTTGACCATCCAGGTGGCGCCGGGCCTCGACTGAGATCCTTTTTGTTCATTCGTCATGCAGTGACCATTTGGTCGATTTAAGAACTTGGCAGTTGGAACCTGAACGCCCTGTGATTGGTAAGAGCCGTTTTACGGAACTTGCTGTGGGTTTTGATGCCTTTGTTTGGTAATGAAGTTTAGTGCCACTTACTGTGGCTCTCGTGTTTTGGGTGACTACTCAATTTGTGTCCTTTGAATTGATATATAAATTGCAATTTATATAGGCAGGTAATAAGGAGAATTTTCTCCAATTTAATTTTGATTTGACCGGCACCTTAAGTGCTACTTTGATTCTAATATTGCATATGCTGCACTATTTTTGGCATGCCTGTTTTTAGCGCACTTCGTAGGATGTGTTGCTTTTGTAATGGTACCAATTTGAGACTGGAAGAATCGCAACCGGCACCCCCAGAGGGGACGCCCAATAGAGATATGTATGTTAAACATGGTCTTTTCTCTATAATGTACAGCACATTATGGAATAAATACACTTGTGTGGATCCTGAGTTACGTTGGCCTATGCATGGGTCATTTGATTTGCGAAAGATTGAGTATGTGGAACAATGTATGTGTAAGCGAAGGTCTAGGCAAGATATGCTTGACTGTGTACGAATGTGGGAGAAAGAAGTGCATGGACAAGTGAAGCGTGAGCAAGCCTTGTTTGAGAAAGAGCAGCGGAGGAATGTATATGTGAAAGCATTGGAAATGAGAAAGAAAGAAATAAATGACTTAAAGGAGCTAGAAGAGAAAGAATGTAAATTACACGTAACTATCCAATACACTGTTAGGCAACCTCTCTATCCTATCCTTAATAAACCACATGATGATTTTGTGTTACTAGATTGCCCTCCACCTCCGTATGTCGTTCCTTCTGCCCCTCATGAGTTAGCTGAGGTCTCCAGTTCGGAGCAACAGAAGATACGAGACAGTCGCTCTATGTTGCCTGCTGACCGTGCGTCTGAGCTTAGATCTATTGCTTGTAAAACAATTTGTAGCATTGTCTCTGCTTCCGAACTTTTAGACAACATGAAAAGGTGGACAGAAAAGGAGCAGCTATATTTTACTGAGGCATTTGGCACAGAAGTTATTTAACTATTTCAGAAATATTCTGATGAGTTAGACCCCGATGATGTAGCAGCTGATCATAAGCAAATGCGTGACGGTCTTTTTGTTTTCTCCCAGGTGGCTGATGCAATCAGGCGTTTGGTGAAATTATGTGTTGTGGCAGTCCATTTGCAAGAGGAGAAGAGGGCCGTGGATGTAGTTGCACGGACATCTCAGACCGGAGGGGTGCAAGCTTCCATCTTTGGAACAGATAAGACTATTATAGTTCACACGAAACCAATGTGGTAGGCCGCGCCTTTGTATGTTCCTCCTAAAGGACTGGGTACAAGTGATGATAAAACTTCTGTTGATGCTATGGGTTATTTTATGTATAATTGGGTGTATACTCCTTGGAATAGGGCAGACGTAATGGCACTTAAAACAGCATTACCTGACCAGCGGAAAAATCCAGCCACCTCTTGTGAGGAAGTTGAAGGAGCAATTAGTTCTTGTACCATGACTTTGGCTGACATTGATTTATTTTTCGGATTGATATTACCGCCAGATATGTGGAGAACTGTTCGTAAAGTTGATGATCGTCTAGTTTTTGGGGCGTCATGGAAAGAATTAGAACAGATGGACGGGGATAGGGAACCTGCAAAAAAGCCATATCAGTTGATTCTAGATCTTCCCACAGCCATATTAGTTAAGTTAAAAACAATTATTCCCCCAAAAATGATAGATTGGACTGTTTTAGCGTCTTGTAAGCAAAAGGCAGATGAATCGGTCTCTGATTTCTTTACACGCTTTGAAGAAGCATTTCATGATTTTAGCGGCCAGTTATTGTCAGATGATGCGGGCGATAAATATGTCGCAAATCTGTTACCAGGAATAGCTAGTTGTCTACAAGATAGTGAAAGTTCATGGACTGCCCCATCTCCTGTTTTTCTTTTGACTATGGCTCAGTATTATGAACGTCAGGAATTAGAAGCAAAAGGTAGCGAGGATAAAAAGATTAAAGAATTAAAGACGAAGGTTATGTTGGCTCAAGCTTATGGTCCGCCTTTTAGAGGTAGTGATAGAGGTGGACCTGGATCTTATGGTTATTCTTACACTCATTCGAATTTGTCTGTTGGTCAGTGTGCGTATTGTAAGAAATTTGGGCATTGGGCTGCCGATTGTCCAGCACTACATGTTCAGCAGTGTTCACGTAGTCGGGGACAAATGAGAAATCACTCAAGATATTCAGGGCCTAGAAGAAGCACGAATGATCATGCTAGGGTTGATGCTACTGTACGAGGGCAGGATGGGTTGAACATTTTTGAAAGACGGAACCAATACCAGATGTCTAACTATGTGCAGCCTGATTTTCAAGATTCTGCTTATGCATAGGATTGCCTAGGATGGGGTAAGGAATCAGTTGAAGTTCCAGTAGATCAGAGGGGGCCCTATGTTACAGCACATGTTTTGGGTTCTACTGATCAGTTTCTGGTTGATACAGGAGCTACTCGTATCGCCTTGTCTAAACAATTGATTCCAAGGGCTCCCCTGTCTGGCTTAACCATTACATTGATAGGTTTCGATGTAACACCTTCCCCTAGCCCATTGTCACAACCACTTGCATTCCATGTTGATAAACTTACTGCTCCATGTCCATTTTTGCTTTCTCCAAATACACCAGACAATATTGTGGGTCTTGATATGCTCAAGTATTGCAGGTCTACAATACGATGCTCTCCTGAAGGGGTGCGTGTTATTTTGAATCATAATCATCCTGTGATGGAAAGAGTTTGTCTTGTTAAAGAGGATATTGCATTAGCTTCACTCCCTAGTACTTAGTGGGCTTCTTCAGATACTGATGTGGGACAAATGATTATTCCACCGGAACATGTTAGTGTCAAGGAGGGAGCTGTATTGCCACGTTTGCCTCAATACAAAATTTCACAGGAGGGTGAAGAAGCACTCACACGAATTGTGCATGATCTTGTTGCAGTTGGAGTTGTTGAGGAAGTTCCGTATAATGTTTGTAACAGTCCGATTCTTCCTATTATAAAAAAGGATACTGATACTAGGATTTACCGATTCATTATTGATTTACGAGAAGCCAATAAGATTGTGGTACCACAATATCCTGTGGTATCTGACATCACAACACTTCTTACTTTGGTTCCCCCGACAGCAACTACGTTCTCTGTGATAGACTTGAAGAATGCTTTCTTTTCGATCCCTATTCATCCTGACAGACGATATTTGTTTGGTTTTACTTTGAATAAACGATCATGTAGATTTTGCAGAGTTCCTCAAGGCTATCCTGAGAGTCCTAGTATTTATAGTCAAGCGTTAAAACAACAACTTGATTCTTTTGTTTTGCCTGAAGGTGTGGCTCTCATACAATATGTTGATGATATTTTGTTGGTAGCTGATAGCCCTGAGCAATGTGAAAAGTGCACTTTGTCCTTACTTTCTTTTCTTGCTTCACACCATCATAAAGTGTCACAAAAGAAATTGCACTATTGTAGACCAAAGGTAACCTATTTAGGTCACCTTTTGTCTAAGGAGGGCCGTGCACTTACATCAGATCGTATTCAAGCAATTTTAGATACACCAGTACCCTCTACTCAGAAAGATGTTTGTGCATTCCTTGGTCTTACTTCTTTTTGTAGGCAATGGATATTAGGGTTTTCACACATTGTTAAACCTTTGCTGGCACTTTTGACTAAAGATACTCCAATGCCCCTCCCATGGACAGATTAATGTGAGACTGCTTTCCGGCAGCTACGACAAGCCCTTTGTTCAGCACCAGTGTTAGGTACTCCAGATTACACGAAGCCTTTTGCACTTTATATACATGAGAAAGATGGATGTGCATTGTCAGTTTTAGTACAGACACATGGCGATAAGCAGTGTCCCTGTGCATATTTTTCAGCAGTACTTGATTCTGTCGCTCAAGCGTTGCCTGGGTATTTTGTTCAGTTGTGGCAACAGCTGTGTCAATACGTCAGAGTGAAGGGATAGTTTTGTCACATAAGCTGTTGGTGTTAGTACCCCATGCGGTTGATGCTCTTTTAAATCAAACAAAGACGCAACATTTAACTAGCGCTCGTCTGACAGGATATGAATTGACATTGCTGGTTCCTCTCATTACACTGAAGAGAAGTGCAGCACTAAATCCAGCCACTTTGTTGCCATATCCGGTGACTCAGCCTCAGTCACAAGAAACACATGATTGTATATTCCTTACCAAAGAACAGACAAAGGGTCATATTGATTTACAAGATACGCCCCTTCCAGATGTAGACAGGGAATTGTGGGTTGATGGGTCTTGTTTGAAGTTGCCAGACGGTACGACCTCAGCTGCACATGCAGTCACCACAATACACACGGTAGTGGAGACAGCTCGTATACCACAGAAGTCAGCTCAAGCAGCTGAACTAATAGCTTTGACACAAGCGTGTGAGCTTAGTACTGTCTTATGTGTGAACATTTATACAGACAGCCACTATGCTTTTTGAGTGGCTCATGATTTTGGTTTGCTTTGGAAGAAGAGAGGCTTTCTCACATCCCACGGGATGCAGATAATGCACGGAGAATTAGTGCATTCCCTTTTGACTGCATTGACATATCCACAGAAACTAGCTATTGTGAAATATAGTGCACACAAGAAAGTGACCGATAAGATAGGGCGAGGTAATGCCCTTGCGGACCGCGTAGCACGTGATACTGCAATGCAGCGAAGTACCACTTCTATGTATGTAGTGAAGTCACAAGCTGAACATTGGCATAATGCTAGACAAGACGTATTATATATACAGAAAGCTGCTTCTGTGAAAAAACGTGAGCAATGGACTGAAGAAGGAGAATTGGATGATGAGGGCTGTTGGCGGAATAAGCAGATGGATAAATAGAAATTGCCTATAGCTTTTGTACAACCTATGGTTCAGATGGCACATGGGCTGGCACATGTTGGAGCTTCAACAATAACGAAGTTGCTTACGCAAGTTTGGGAGCATCCAGAAATTTCCAGTACAGCTAAGAGAGTAGTATAGTCTTGTTTGATCTGTTTACAATACAATCCTGGAAAAGGGACACAAACTCCTGCGGGTGGGTTTGCTACACCAACTGCACCTTTTGAAGTTCTACAAATGGATTATATTCAGCTTGAACGCTGCAACAATTTAAAGTATGTCTTGGTATGTGCCTTCAGTAAATGGATAGAGGCGTACCCCACAAAGGATAATACTGCCATTACCACAGCAAAGGTGCTTTTGAAATAATTTTTCCCTAGGTTTGGTGTTTGCAGACTTTTATGGAATGATAACGGACCTCATTTTGTTGGGGAAGTTATTAAGTATGTCCTGAAAGGATTAGGAATCAAACAGAAGTTCCATGCGGTTTTCCACCCACAATCAGTAGGGTTGGTGGAAAGGTATAATGCTACTTTGAAGCTGAAGTTAGCGAAGATACAGGCTTCCACATCCTTAACTTGGCCGGATGCATTACCATTGGCATTATTATCTATTAGGTCAGTGCCACACTCTCGAATAGGCCTTACACCCTATGAAATAGTATTTGGAAGGCCAATGAACATTTGGGGAGTTCCTAAGCCAAATTCTGTATATGATGTACCTTGTGTCCTGATGAATGATTATTTGGCAAAGTTATCGAAAATTTGGTTTCTATTCATCAACAGGTTCGAGAAGCACTTCCTGACAGATCTACAGGTGAAGGCCATGAACTCCGACCTGGTGACCAGGTGATGATTAAGTCCTTTGAAAGATCCAGCAGCTTGGAACCAAGGTGGCAAGGCCCAGAGCAGGTGCTCCTTGTGACAAGGACAGCAGTTCAAGTGACGAACCAAAATAATTTGGTCCATAGTACTCACTGCAAGAGAGTTCTACCTACCTTGGTGGAATCTGCTGTGCTGACCGGTCATCGAGAGATTTTGACTACGGAGAAAGGCAGTGCTATATCACCTGACAAATCTGCTGAGTTCTTCCCGGACTATACGATTTCTGGAGTGTCGCGATATAATTTGAGACCGAGGAAAGACCCCTTAGTGCTGGAGAAAACTGGTTGAGCTACCGCCCTGGGTTAGTGAAATGGAGAGCCAATGTGGGAATGGGGGGGGGTCAGCCATGCATTAGAGTAGTGACACCCGTCTTGGCCCGTGGTGAAGAAATCAGCGGCTGCCCAGGGATAAGAGCTCCAACGATTGTTTTTAATTATTTTCTGAAAGGGTCGATTATCACTGTTGCTAAAATGAATAACAAACTGATCATTAGTACTATGGGGTTTGTTGTTGTTTTGGTGGTTATAGCAATAATCACCTGGTTTGTTGAAAAGAAGGCTCCTGCTCGTGAGTTTTTTGTTGCCACTACTCCAGTACCAGAGGATCACTATTACCTTACGCTTCCCTATCAGGAGCAGAAGTACCATCAATCGTACTTCAATAATACTTTCATTCAGATGTTGCATCATACTCATAATGCTACAAATACTACTAACTGTTGGTATGTAGAATGATACCTGTGCATCAAAAGAAAGGAGGAACACTTTTCATTCCTCTTCCTTTTTCACACAATGGTTCTTGTCAAGCTTGGTATACTCTTTTGTTTGCATCTGGAAAACGTACAGAGGGCGGACTTCTTTTTCGCCTTAATAAAGTATGCTACCAAGACAAAGATGGGTATCCCCAAGCCAAAGGAACTAAATGGGAATGGGAAGAGTATCAACCGGACAATGTTTCCTTACCATATGTCTTCACAAATATAAGAGACTCTGACAAGAAAGAACAATTTGTGATTTCTGTTACAAAAACTAAAGCAGATTTATGTATACATAGCATTGGGCGAATTCCAGTGGGGATAAGCGATTGTACTTTGATTGTAACTATTGAGGGTATAAATAATAGTAGTTTTACAGCTTCACATAATACATATTTTGTTTGTGGTAACTATGGACATTACCAACTACCTGTTGGGTGGTCAGGTGTGTGTTATGTATCTTTTCTATTACCCCCTGTGTTTTTGGCCCCTGCATCATATCACCGAGATTTTAAACTGTTCAATGACATCATTAAAAATAGATATAAAAGGACAATAAGTACAAATGAGGTAGACCAATCGGACACTAGCCGGCAACAATATGTTGATTTTAATTTAGGGTTGTTCTCCTTTGTGGGGGCTGCATTAAACAGTAGGAAAGTGAGACGATTGACTAGGGTTGTGGAAGCTGTTACCAATCAAGCAGCTCTGGCACTTGGGAATATTACAGAGGAGCTCCAAATTGCGTGGATTATAGCGCTCCAAAATCGTATGGTACTAGATGTGATATTAGATGATCGAGGTGGTGCATGTCGCATCATCGGTAGTAGTTGCTGCATTTTCATTCCAGATCACTCACCTTCAGTATATGATGCAATATCTAAATTGCATAAAATTGCTGCAGAAACCCACACAGAGACTGGTACTTGGGCTTTTTCTGGATGGTTTTGGGCTCTTGTTTCTACTTGGGGCTGGAAACAACTGACTATCCTGTGTGTAATGATTGCAATATTTTTCATATGCTGTATCTGTATTCAGTGTGGTCCAATGTTCTGCTCCATGTGTATTACTGCTTGTATGCCTACCAAAAGAAATATTACAGAAATGAAAGCACAACACATGTTAGGTAAGGAAATAGCTGAAATGATGAGCATAAATATACAAGATGAATATTTAGATTATCCCAGAAAGACGAATGACTTCAGCTAATGTTGAAAGGGTCGTCTGTTGTAAGTCAGTAGCGGTTAGATTAAGCATTAGCAAAAGACATCTTCTATTTATCAACTATTGTGAACATTTCGCGGAATCCATTTTGTATTCATTGCAGCCATTTTCTCTGCCATGTGGTCGCCATGTGCTCTGTCTTACCTTTCTGTTAACTACTCTTGAAAATCTGTCTAGTGACAAGTTATGTTTAGCATCTCCCACTTTCGCACATCCCCAGTAAGATCTGCAGCTGTTAGTAATCAGTGACAGACAGTAATGTGTCAACTAGTCCTTGAAAACTGTTAGCCCCTACTACCTGTCGACTGTGCATTTCCATATGACCTCATATGTATGTAAGTCTTGCTTCTATAATTGTACCACCTTCTTTTAGCCCCTGCGTGGGTATAAAAGGACCATGCTCTCTTAGTTCAGTGTGCTACTTCAAACATTACCGAAGAGTGCTGTTTGAACTGTAGTACCACCTCATGAGGTTTAATAAACTTTGTCTTTTATTTCAGTTTCTGTGCCGACTTCTTCCTATATGGTCTGAGGACTTTGTGCATGGAAGGGCGAACCCCTTGCACTAGTAGGCCTTGCTGAGGCTTACTTCGACAGGGGGATGGCATCCTGGTGGTAGTGAGGGGATGCCGTGATACATGCATTACAGATATCTGCCATAGCTTCATATTCCTGGCCACGGGTGCCTGCTGTACCTGTGCCCTCAATAGGTGTGGCTAGAGTACCCCGTCCACCATGGTCCTTAGCTCCCTGTCTGTGAAGCGGGGTTCTTATTGGTGCCACGGTGTGTGTTGTGGGTGGTGTGTTGTAGGTGTATTGGTGAGGGTGCTGTTTTGTGGTTGGTTGTGTGGCTTATGATGGTGATTGAGCAATGTATGTGTTTTGGTGGTATATTTGTGAGTGTGACTTGTGTGATGTGTGTTCAGTGTATGCATGTTGTGTTGTCAATATCTGTTGTGATATTAGCATTGCAAAGGATTATGGGGTGTGTATGTGTGTGTTTTATAGTGTTGAGGATGTGTGTCAGGTATGTGGTTTTCAAACGTGCCAATGTGTGCATTTGTTGTTGGTGGGTCTCATTGCTGGTCGTGTGGGTCCGTATCGACAATGGTCGTTCAACATTCACTGTCCGCCAAGCTGATTTGTGCATCATTATTTTGTGGGCAGGGAATTTGTCTGCATTGCGGTGGCGGGGTGAGCTGTACAGCCTTTCTGCCCTCGTTGGCCCCGGCGGTAGGTGGAGGTTGCAGGATTTTTGGAGGTTTGTCTTTTTGGCATCATTATACGGTGCTATGCAGTTCACCACCACTGGCGATCTTTTGTTCACCAACAGCATGGCGGTCGGCGGTGATTGCCGCCAACTTCATAATGAGGGCCTAAGTCAGCAAAAACAGGATGTCTGAAGGCAAAAGTCCAATGAGGCAGCCATAACCAAAGGTGCCTGGTCTAAAGGCGGCATATTTCTCACAAAGTTTGACTGAACTGAGAACAACATATATAATTGAGAACACATCACTTTAATCACTGTGGGCAGTATCCAAAAGGTGCACCTCACAAGATCACATTGCAGATTGAACACATTAACTTGACAAATTTAACTTACTTGAAATGTACTAATGCTAGGAATGATAAACTGACATTATTTTCTCCCAGTTGTACTATTTACTTATATGCCAATTAGGAAGTATATATGGGAAATCAAATGCTTTGTTTGGACAATTGATCACCAGTGGATCCTCCTAACATTCTTTCTACCATGCTTCAATCTGGAGAAAAATAAAGACATTCTTAAACAGCAGGCAACAAGCCTGATCCAACATTGATCTCTGTAGTGAACACACCAGCCTGAGCATTATAATATTCATGGGAAATTGATACTTATGAATGAAGCATTTTGCATCCACAAATCAGCAATCGATTTATGGACAATGAGATGGTGCCATGAATCTACATGGCAGGCCATGCCCATCAGAGGTAAATGGAAGACCTTTCTAATTATCATTCAGGACAACTAAAGCAAACTGTGCACCAATATGTACAGCAATGCTAAATGTGAACTCCTGCCAAGGGTTCTGATAGCTCTCCATCTGGCCTACCACAACTCTTATATACTCTGATACAACTTTGGAATAATATATTCATGTATATTATAGTAGATCTACCTCATGCAAAGGGCTAAGCTACCTTATTGGGTGGAATGGGCTATTTCACCAAAATATACCACTTCATTCCTTTGGAGGAACTAACTACAACAGAGGAATTAGCAAATTTTAATTAATGTGTTTCTGTTACATTTATTATAAGAAATCACGTTGCAGAGCAAGTGACACAATTTATTGTCATCTTTTGGAGAGCTGATGAAAGAGTAGACATCAAACACTTCATGGCTTCATCTCCACTAGCTGTCATCCACAAACGGACTGACAGGCAGAACAACTAAACTAATACATTAAACATTACCTGTTTGCTTGGAGTGGGTGTAATTCCTAGGATTTTTTTACAATACCTCTCTGCATGCCTCTTTGGGAGGATCTCCCTTTTTCTGTATATATGGATATTATCCTCAACTTCGGCCAGCCCAAGTTACAACCTCCATAATTCCATCAGTCACATGTTTTCTTTATGTTTTCAAATAATTCAGAAAGCTGCTTATTAATATCTGAGACAAGTTAAACTTCAATACAAGAAATTTGCAAATCATCACCGAAAACCAGCAGTGAACTTGCAGAGAGTAGAAGGAGTATTTTTCTCAACAAGACATCTAACCATTCCAGGATCACACACATTACAAATCCATCCCTTACTTTGTGGCTCCATTCAAGATTGAAGGACAAAATGAGCAATTAGAATTTCACCTACTCAGTGGCACATACCTCATTTCATGCCTCTGAGCTTAAAAAAACAACAACAATTGCACTGTGTATTCTCCTCCTTTGATGGTAGATGGTTTCCAGAATATGAAGCTCAAGAATTCATTCATTCCAGTTAAGGCTGAGGGCAGCTCCAGTACGTAGTAGCAGGGAAAGGATACGATGTATCTGTCAGACCTTGGCAGCCTACAGACTATGTCCATGCACCTAGACCATGCTTCCTCAAATGCTTTCCCCCCAAAAAAATTGATTGTGCCACATATTCCCAGTGAGGGGGGTTTCATGGAGAGAGTACTGTCAATATCAAGAACATCTGCAGAAAGCGAGTGCACCATAGTTTGGGAAAAGTTTTGAAATTTTAGTAGATTTGTAGTTTGAAACTGCATGCCTTTAACAACTAGATTGCATCATTAGTTTTAGGTTGGCTGTCCACCTCCTGGTTAGAGTGAGCACTTCCGGAGTAATGGCAGTAGGGCCAATATTAAAGACGCTTTCTACAGAGCTCAAGGGCCGGGCAATGTATTACATTGTCCCTAAGGTTCTCCTGCTTTTCTCTGAGTTTGCACCCAGATTTTTTCCATTATCTTTGTATTTTTCTTATCTGACATGTTTTTCTTAGCTTAGGCCTTTAGTCCTTTCTACCTCTGGTTCTTATGTTTCTTGCCCTTTGTTGTGCCTGTAAATATGCTTCCTTCTCAGTAGTTACCTTTGTTTGCTCTGACATCATTGAGTCTTTTCCTGGTGCCTGGTTTATCAAAGGCTTGTCATCAAACGATATGCCAGAGAAACAGACAAGTCTGTCTTTCAGTACTCTCAGCTTTATTTATCCTGCTTTCGGATGCTTACTCCTTCTTAATTATTACTCTCCTATTCCCTTTACTTGGTTTTCTTATTTCTCTTACCACACCAAGAAGCCTGCAATAGAGATCTCGGTTGCAGCACTCTGACTGTTCCATTTCCAAAGAAGTCCAGTGCTGGGTTTTCTCTCACTTTTTTTCCTGTCAAACTATGATAAAGCTTGCCCTGATAAAATCTGATTACCCATAGCGAGAAAGCCAGTAGATTTATTGAGGCCAGTCTGTTTACCTCTCCCTGTTGTCCCCTGAGTTCTCTTTTGGTGTTGCTGTATTTACCATTATGCTTCTGAAAGGGACAACAGAGTGTTCTCCACAGGTCCACCTTTCCTGAAACTTGACAGTTTCTTACAGTAGGCATATCCCATAGTCCAAATTGGAATAAACTAGGTTTGGACCACAATTTTAGAGTCAAATTACTAGATGTAGGTTTAACTAACCACAGGACTACTAAATAATTATTGGCACATTTGCCAATTTGAGCATTTGATTCAGCATTTTAAGAAATTGGATCATTATTTTCAATGTGTGATCACCAACTTCTTAAAATAATCACACCTGTTGTCAGGCGAAACCCTTAAAGTGACTAAATTAACATGAACTCCACCCCCTGGTACCTATTGCACAGACTAGACCACCTTCACATAAGGAAATGTGTAAAGTGTTCTTGCAATACCTAAAAAAGTAATATGTTGAAACTCTGTGGAAGCATGTTTTATTTTATGTGGAACCCATCTTCTAATGTTTGCGGTATTCAATGATGGCAAAGCCTGCAAGACATGCCCAGAGGTCGAATGACCTCAGGTAAACTAATGTGGCTCATAGCACAAGGCTTGCACAAAAGACATCTCATATGGTATCTCAACTGCCCAGAAACAGCAATAGTTAGACATATTTTTGACTGTATATCGCCATAGGCTTGAAGACTAGCATTTGACCGGGTAGGAATTGTGCACAATCAGTATATTTGCACATTGGAAGGTCCCTCCCCACTATCGAGCATGCAAAGGTAAGACCCACAGCCATCTTGTGTCACCCTTTTGTCACGAGTTATCATTTTATTTTGATTGGCTGGATACTTAGGCCCGTATTTAAACTTTTTGACGCTAAACTGCGCTAACGCAGTTTAGCGTCAAAAAA
Source organism: Pleurodeles waltl (assembly GCF_031143425.1). Classification (NCBI taxonomy): domain Eukaryota; kingdom Metazoa; phylum Chordata; class Amphibia; order Caudata; family Salamandridae; genus Pleurodeles; species Pleurodeles waltl. The sequence continues at coordinate 1,067,329,216 of NC_090437.1, forward strand.
ATTAGCGCCGGCTAATGCCATTCTGAAGCACCATGCGGGCGCCGTATTTATAGAATGGCGTTAGCCGACCGGCGCTGCATGGTGTGCGTGAAAAAAAACCACATACACCAGGCAGCGCCGGCGTAGGGGAAAATGGCGTATGGGCGTCTCAAAATGGGGCAAGTCAGGTTGAGTCAAAAAAATCACCTCAACCCGATTTGCGCCATTTTTTTACGACGCCCATCCCCCATTAACATGACTCCTGTCTTGGCAAAGACAGGAGTCATGCCCCCTTGCCCAATGGCCATGCCCAGGGGACTTCTGTCCCCTGGGCATGGTCATTGGGCATAGTGGCATGTAGGGGGGCACAAATCAGGCCCCCCTATGCCACAAAAAAAAATAAACAAAAATACTTACCACAACTTACCTTTTCTTCCCTGTGATGGGTCCCTCCATCCTTGGGTGTCCTCCTGTGGTGGGCAAGGGTGGCAGGGGGTGTCCCTGGGGGCAGGGGAGGGCACCTCTGGGCTCATTCTGAGCCCACAGGTCCCTTAACGCCTGCCCTGACCCAGGCGTTAAAAAGAGGCGCAAATGCGGGGTTTTTTGCCCCGCCCACTCCCTGGCGTCATTTTTGCCCGGGAGTATAAATACCACGCACATGCCTGGGAGTAATGTTTTAAGACGGGAACGCCTACCTTGCATCTCATTAACGCAAGGAAGGTGTTCACGCCAAAAAATGACGCTAACTCCATGAACTTTGGCGCTAGACGCGTCTAAAGCCAAAGTATAAATATGGAGTTAGTTTTGCGTCGAATTTGCGTAAAAAAAAACGACGCAAATTCGGCGCAAACGTAGTATAAATATGCCCCTGAATGATTGTGTAATTTCTGTACCTTTAGATCGACATCACACCATGTACCTGACTATAAAGTTAAAGTAATCATTATTTCTGTATCGTGATTGGATGTGCATTTTCATGCCTTTTGTGGTTTTTATGAACAAAAGATCAAAAGGAAGTTCTGCAAATTGGGCATGCAGCTGTCAGCCACTGTTTTCATGAATTCATGTATAAATATTTTCCTATGAGATGTGACTGTTGTCTGGGTTACTTGCATTGAGGTTCTACAATGTAAAGCAACAAATCCCAAAGATAATTAGATAACCAGAGCAAAAATTAATAGACGAAATTACACTAAAATACCTAAAATCCCACAAGGGGAACTAGAGATAAGAGTTTTGAAAGTTTTACATAGAAACAGCTCCAAGAAGCATAATGTGCTAAAGGCAGTCATTGGGCGAGGCAAAATATGATGCTGACTGTGATGGAGCACAGGTTGGATACATCAAAAAGGTTCATCATGGTAACGGAGTTCACCTTTAAACTTTTGTACTTTAAGTCCCAATCCACTTCAGGATTACACTTCCAATTTCCTCCAGAGGTCAAAAGAGGGATCCCGTTACTGCTGGTCACCTGGCAAGTTGCAGGAAACAGCCTTGTATACCTTATTGTGTCCCTGTGGCTTCAAGAGAAGGTATGCTTCTGATTCTTGGAGTTCACTTCTATGTCATGGGTACTAAAGGGAGCAGATCCAGCCAATCAGGGCTCCTCTCAGGTAACAAACAGCAGGGTCAGCTCTCTTCTGTTCTTCCTCAGGTCCAGAAGTGTGGTAAAGTGGTCCCAATTGTCTGACATGAGTTAATGAGTAGTGTGGGACTTTTGACCTTTTGCAGGGTCATCTCCAAACCTTTTGCCTCCAGTCTCCTATTTTTTTTCGGAACTGTTGCTGTCGGCTTGTGAACTCTGAGCACTTTACCACTGCTAACCAGTGCTAAAGTGCATTTGCTCTCTGTGTAAATTGTATGGTTAATTGGTTTATCCATGATAGGCATATTTGATTTACTAGTATGTCCTTAGTAAGGTGCACTAGAGGTGCCAGGGCCTGTAAATCAAATGCCACTAGTGGGCCTGCAGCACTGGTTGTGTCACTCACATAAGTAGCTCTGCAATCATGTCTCAGACCTGCCACTGCAGTGTCTGTGTGTGCAGTTTTAACTGTAAATTCGACTTGGGAAGTGTACCCACTTTCCAGGCCTAAACCTTCCCTTTTCGTACATGTAAGACACCCCTAAGATAGGCCCTAGGTCGCCCCAAGGGCATGGTGCAGTGTATAGTTAAAGTAGGACATATAGTAATGTGTTTTAAATGTCCTGACAGTGCAATATTGCTAAATTTGTTTTTCACTGTTGCAAGGCCTGTCCCTCTCATAGGTTAACATTGGGGCTACCTTTAAATCTGATTAAAGCTTAGATTCCTTTTGGGAGCGGATGGACATGTGGAGTTTGGGGTCTCCGAGCTCACAATTTAAAAATACATCTTTTAGTACAGTTCATTTTAAGACTATGGGGCTCATTACAACATTGGCGTTAAAAGCCGCTTACCGCCATGCAGAAGACCGCCAACACACTGCCGTGGCTGCAGATTACCGCCACTGCCATTATGACCCACAGCTCGGAATCTGCCAAAATCCAGACACCCACACAAGTCCGCCACAACAAAGGTCAGTGATAAACTGGCGATAACGAAACCTCTACCGTCACGCCAATAGGAATACGTCCACACTATCATAACCCACGAATCCACGGGCGGTCTTTTAACTGCGGTATTCCATTGGCGGTACACACCGCCGCGCTCAGAATACACACACACTTACAAAACACTACCACATTGGACAATTCCAAATACACACACCTGATACACATACACACACCACTCCCACACACTCAATACAATATAAAACACACACCCACATCACCCACAAACCCCTACGATAAAAATTGAGAAAGAAGCACAGAGAGAGACACCACCAGAAAAAACAATAGCATCCACAGGCACTCAACACCATCACTCACACTACATACAAGCACCTCACACAACACACCTCTAAATATCACCCCACACATCACAACACATACCACCCCACACATCACCCACCCCACGGCACCGCAAAGACAACCCAGGTTTTCTGAGGAGGAGCTCAGGGTCATGGTGGAGGAAATCATCCGGGTAGAGCCACAGCTATTCGGATCACAGGTGTAGCACACCAGCATAGCTAGGAAGATGGAGCTATGGTGAAGAATCGTGGACGGGGTCAACGCAGTGGGACAGCACCCAAGAACTAGGGATGACATCAGGAAGAGGTGGAACAACCTATGGGGGGAGGTGCATTCCGTGGTCTCAAGACACTAGATTGAGGTTCAGAGGACTGGCAGCGGACCCCCACCTCCTCCCCCAGAACTCACAACATGGGAGGAGCAGGTCTTGGCTATACTGCATCCTGAGGGCCTCGCAGGAGTAGCTGGAGGAATGGACTCTGGTAAGTCAAATCTATCACTACTTCATCCCCTACCCACCTGCATGCTATCACATACCCCCACCCTCGCCCTCACCCCAGTCACTCCAACTCCTCACATATGTCCCAATATCACAAACCACACATCCCAACCCCAAGCCCTTCATGTAACACCAAAGCATGGAAACCCATCACCAAAGAATGCTCACTTCACATACCCATACACCCCCCTAAACAATTAACACACAAGGTCCCACACAAGAATGCAAGCACTGGGGTACAGTGTCACCCACCCATTGCACACCATGGCCCATACAGATTCAATAATCATGCTTTTACACCCCTGCAGGATCCCTACCCAATGTCACCGAACAGGAGGTTCCAGACATGTCCACTCCACCCACAGAAGAGGCCCACAGTGATGACAGCAGCTCTGTCCAACTGGATCTAGATGACCAGACCGGCCCATCTGGGACCTCGGGACAGTCGGTTCCCCTCACACTGGCACAGGCCACTACAGAGCTTCCCCACTCTGGAAACAACAGCACAGCACCCACCCAACGGGTCCATACCTCTGTCCCCAGGACATGTCAAGCAGCAGTGTGTCCACCACTACAGGGAACCCAGGCTAACCCACCACCCCAACAACACCAGGGACCTGGGGCAGTGGTAGTGGGCACATGGTTCAGGGGACAGAGGCTCAGGGAAACAGAGCAATTGGGAGGACTGCTGTGTGACAGGGGGAGGACAGGCCCAGGGAACCCACTCTCAACGAGGCCCTCTCCAACATCATGGGAGCATGCCACCATTCCCAGGAGACGATGGCAACGGTAGTGGCCAAGTTTCAGGAGACCCAGCGGCTGTAAGAGGAATAGTATTTGGGGTTCAGGGAGGAACTCAAATCCATCAATACTACCCTGGGCACCATTGTAGGGGTGCTGAAGGAACTCGTCAACATCAGGAGGGACACTGTGGCACAACAAGGAGCCCCTGACACTAGCCTGGACGATGAACTGCCCACCACCCCGCCGGTGCTAGTGGACAGGAGGCACCGCCACAGGACCACGACACCAGCACCCCATCCCCTGCAGATGGAGAACCACCCTGCAAGTGGTCCCTGAGATCCATGACAAAGACAGAGAACAATGCCAAGACCCCCACCAAGAAATAAGACCACCCTGATTGTCATCCTTCTGTCCCACTTTGTCACCCTGTCCATCCATCAACTGCCCCAGCTCCACTTCCTATGCCCATTTTGACAATGCACCTGTGAGACTAATAGACTCGACTCTGCCATGGACATTCCTCCACCATCACCCCTGACCATTTTACAACCCCCTCCACTATTTAGCAATTAAATAAACACCCTTAAATCACAAAACAATCTGGAGTCAGTCTGTGCTTTCGAAAATGTGTATTAGCAATAACAGTGGCAAAATGCTATAGCCAATGTAATGTCAACATACCTATGTCACCCAGCTCTAGTCCATGCGGAAACAAAGCAGAGGTCACACAGTGGGACCTACATCTGTAACATCGAAAGGGAAAGTGACAACACAGTGTCCATACACTGGATGAAAATGACATACAGAAGAGAGGGAGAAGAATTAAATCAGATGTAGCAGGCAGTGTTGTCTTCTTACCTGTGTCTCACTGGAAGTATTGCTGGATCACCGTGTTCCTGTTGAACTCTGTGCTCTTCTTCTGCTTCCTCGTCTTCCTGGTCCACAGGCTCCACAGCTGCCACAACACCTCCATCTGGACCATCCTCCTGCAGAAAAGGCACCTGTTGTCGCAAAGCCAAGTTGTGAAGCATACAGCAGGCCACGATGATCTGGCACACCTTCTTTGGTGAGTAGAATAGGGAACCACCTGTCATATAGAGGCACCTGAACCTGGCCTTCAGGAGGCCGAATGTCCTCTCTATAATCCTCCTAGTTCTCCCATGTGCCTCATTGTAGCGTTCCTCTGCCCTTGTCCTGGGATTCCTCGCTGGGGTCAGTAGCCATGACAGGTTGGGGTAACCAGAGTGACCTGCATATGGCGAGGGACAATGGTTAGACACATACTAACTCTTAGGGACACCCCCAGACCCAGACACCTAGTCACACTGTATTGGGTCGATGTCCTCACCTAATAGCCACACACGGTGCCTCTGGAGTTGCCCCATCACATAAGGGATGCTGCTATTCCTCAAAATGTAAGTGTCATGCACTGAGCCAGGAAATTTGGCATTCACATGGGAGATGTACTGGTCTGCCAAACACACCATCTGCACATTCCTAGAATGGTAACTCTTCCGGATTCTGTACACCTGTTCACTCCTGCGTGGGGGGACCAAGGCCACATGTGTCCCATCAATGGCACCTATGATGTTGGGGATATGTCCCAGGGCACAGAAGTCAAGCACCGCTGCCAAGGACGCCGCCGCTACAAGCGCCGCTGCCAAGGACACCGCCGCCACAAGCACCTCTGCCAAGGACACCGCCACCACAAGCACCGCTGCCAAGGACACCGCCGCCACAAGCACCGCTGAACAGGATACCGCTGACACCGCCGCCACCAGCACCACTGAACAGGACACCGCCGCCGCCAGCACCGCTGAACAGGACACCACCACCACAAGCACCACTGCCAAGGACACCACAGCTACAAGCACCACTGAACAGGACACCGCCGCAACTAGCACCGCAGGCCAGTGAGCGCCAAAGATTCCAATGCTACTGAGGCCGCCACGAGCATGATGAAGCACTGTGGGCACCAAGCCCCCTCCAGAACCAGCGGAGATTAACATCCACTACCTCTATCCTTGGCAGGATGAAGCACTGTGGGCACAAAGCCCCATCCAAAACCAGTGGAGATTAACATCCACTACCTCTGTCCTTGGCAGGATGAAGCACTCTGGGCACCAAGCCCCCTCCAGAACCAGTGGAGATTAACATCCACTACCACTGTCCTTGGCAGGATGAAGCACTCTGGGCACCAAGCCCTCTCCAGAACCAGTGGAGATTAACATCCACTACCTCTGTCCTTGGCAGGATGAAGCACTCTGGGCACAAAGCCCCCTCCAGAACCAGTGGAGATTAACATCCACTACCTCTGTCATTGGCAGAATGAAGCACTCTGGGCACAAAGCCCCCTCCAGAACCAGTGGAGACTGTTATCCACTTGTGAGACTGTGACTTTGCACTCCCCGGGATAAAGCAGTGGGCAACCCACCCACTGGAGAGACTTGAGAGACTGTGGCTTTGCACTCCCCAGGATAAAGCAGTGCGCATGGAGCCCCCTCATGGATCTGGCATTGTGCACTCATCCGGCTGAGGTGCCCCCCCTTCCCTTCCCCCTGAGGTGCCTGTTTTATTTCTATCTGATGCCCCAGCAGTGTTCTCTCTGTCTTGTTTCGGGTATTGAATGTGGGCATCACCAGTGGTCCACGGACTATGATGATCGAATACCTTGGACTTGTATTCTTGGTGTATATATTTGTTTATAGTGTAAATATCTTTATATATGTATATATTTTTGATGAATGTATTTGAATATATTACAATTGTTCGACTCCTTTCCTTTTGTCCTTGCGTTCTTCCAGGGGGTGGTTGTAAATTTAATATATCAACATGTACTTGTGTGTGTGTTGTAGTGGGTGAGGGTGGGGGTGGGAGTGTTGCGTGTTCCTGGTAGAGGCGCAGGAAGATAAAGGCTGGTACAATCTGGAGCTCGGGTTACATGGTGTCCTGAATCCTCGTGGGGTGTGTAGAGGTGAGCGTTTTCCCTTCCAAGTCCTGTTTCCACCGTGTTTTTGTTTGCGGTGAATTCGCCCTGGAAAAGGTGGCGGATTGGACTGTTGTAATAATGTGGGCGGTACATTGTCCTCTGCCTGTCTGTTGGCGGTTACCGCCGCAGTGTTTATTTGTACCGCCTTGGTGGTCGGAGTGTTAAAGTGGCTGTCTATGTTGGTCGTGATTCCATTTTTTTTTTAAAGTAAGCATTTTCTTGCTTATACCATTTCTGTGACTCTGCCTGTTTGTGGATCCCCTGTCTGGGTCAGTTTTACAGTTGGGCTGGTTGCACCTCACATGAGGCAATGACACAAAGGGAGCTGGGGTGTAGTCTGCATTTCCTGATGAGCCATATGTGCTGGGGGGGGGAGTGGTCACTTACACCTGAAAGGGCTGTGCCTGCCCTCACACACTGCAGTCTCCAACCACCTGGTGAGCGTCTGGAGCCTGGCCTGGGCAAGGCAGAATTTTACAATCAGGAGAGACTTTGATTTGAAGTAGGCCTATTTCAAAGGAGAAATTGGGTATAAGAAGGGCACCCAAAACCATAGACTTTAGAACACTTCTGGAAACCTAGAGGAACCTCTGCTTGGAGAAGAGCTGAAGAGCTGAGGAAGAAGAGCTGCCCTGCCTGTGACTGTGCTTTGTGGAGCTATCCTGCAGTTGCTACTTCTGCCTGTGCTAGAGGACAAAGACTGGGCTTGGTGTTGCCTTCCTTCTTGTGAAGTTCTCCAAAGGCTTGATTTAGAGCTTGCCTCCTGTTGTTTGAAGTCTCAGGGACAGCAAAGACTTCTCTCTGCTAGCACCTGGAGTCTCTGGAGAGACTCTGACCCAGCCAAGTGGTGCCCATCCAGTTCCTGGGACCCTGAAATGAGAAGCTGGCAGCTCAAGAGTGAGAAATCCACGCACAGACCACCGTGTGGGGAAGAGATCGAGGCAACTCCAATCTGCAGCTGAAAAATTGACACACCGCCGGCTTCAGGGCTTAAAATCAATGCTCGCCTGCAACGCAACCTGAAGATTCACACCCGGGGCTGGAGAAATGACACACAGCATCGCTGACTGAGGCTGGTGAAATTGCAACCCGCGCTGCGTAGTTTTTGGATCATCGTGCGGCTGGATTTCCATCACAAACACCGCTGTGCGTGTAAAACCGACGCAAGGCCTGCCTGGACCTGAGAGTGCTGATCACACATCGCTCTCCTGGCGAGAGAAGAAACGACGTATGCCAACCCGACTAAAGGAGGAACACTGCAAGGTCCCGCTCGTCAGTGGAATCGACGCATCGCAAGCCCTTTTTGACGTACACTCACCCGTGGGGGGTTATTTTTTATGCACCCAAGGTACATTTTCACGCTAACAGTGTTAGTTTGTGTTTAAAACTACATTCTTTTTAATTGATAACTTGACTTGTGAATTGTGGATTTTTGTCATTTTGGTCTTTTTCTTAGATAAATATCCTCTATTTTTCTAAACCTGTGCTGTGTCATTTTGTAGTGTTTTCATTAAGTTACTATGTCTGTTGGTACAAATACTTTACACCTAGCACTCTGAAGTTAAGCCTACTGCTCTTGCCAAGCTATCAAGGGGTTGAGCGGGGTTAGCTGAGGGTGATTCTCCTTTACCCTGACTAGAGTGAGGATCCTTGCTTGGACGGGGGTGACCTGAGTGCCAACCAAAGACCCAATTTCTAACAAGTAGGAATGACTGCTAGGCATGACCAAACTAATGGCACAAAAGTTATCTGAGTGAATTTTACCCACTTTGGGAATTTTCAAGATGACAGAGGTCTAATACTAACAAAAATATAGGGTCCAGCAAAAGGCAAAAATATAGGCCAGATTTCCTAGAAGCATAATACATGTTTTATAACTCTTTATTAAACAGATGTATATGTAGATATATCTTTACATGTCAGATTATCCCTGATCATTTTAAAAGTTGAAACGGTGGCACAAATCAGCAAACAAAATCCAAACTGTATGGGTTGCATTCTTACTTCCACTTGTTAACACAGCTTACAATAGCATTACGTATATGCAATTATGTTGATCAATAGGCCTGTGTAAACATACAAACTAACAAATGTGCACACTTCCACCATATATTATGTTTGTCATCTAATCAAGTGCAACTGCTTTCGGCAGGAAATGGAATCACGTCTTCTGATTGTAGTCCTAAACCAGCATGTTACCAGTGAACTCCATTTGAACTCAATCTATGAGCTTCATCAACACTTGCACTTTGCTCTAAACCCTTTAGGCCAATTCACAAAGGTGGAACTCATGCACTACTCTTTTCTACACTTCTACATGCCTTTGGGAATCATTCCAAAAATGGGACTAAAACGAGAATAGTCAGGGCATAATTATATGGAGTTTTTATGACAGAAAGGACTGTACCATCTTTGCAATTTTACTAATACAGAGGTGGATCTTTCAGGGCTAATTCATAAAGGCCGGAGAGCTTACATAAAAGGGTACTAATGTGATACTCATTATTGCTTTTATGAATCCGTCTCTTTATGTCCTTAAAACTAAACAATAGACACTACTGGATGACTCCCCATCTCATTAAATGCAGTACCATCTAAAGAGAATTACTACCAATTGTTCCCCTAATAGTTTTGGGAGTATCTTGCTTCTGCTCAACCCTGTTACAGTAGCAGAGCACTATCCACTAGATGCAGAATTTGAAAAAAGAGACAAATTGTCATTCAAGGGAGGAACAGTAGCTTACGATCTTAAATAAATGCCCTAGCCAAAGGGGCTAGGCTGCTCACTAGGATGCAGAAATATGTTTTCTCAACAGATATTTCCAATAATTTCCAATAAAAGTGAGACTAGTCTTCAAAACAGCCTGCAACAGACACAATGCCTAAGTCTATTGTCTGCAAACTCTTAAGAAGAAAGAGTACTCTAAGGGTTGCAGCCATTCTTTTGCTAGACACCCTAGCTTTCCATGTAGAAACATTGTTGGAAAAGTCTTTCTCTTAAAGTCTACAATTCCAAGGCACCAGCAACCAGAATGTTAGTTTCACATGAAGCTTGAACAACCTGATGCTCGAACATCTCGAGCTCATGTAGGTAGCCAGAATCAATATTCACACTGAATCACTGAATTGTAAGAAATGAAGCTGACCTCTTCATCATTCATACTGTGCTTTTGTAGACAACCTTTTTACTCTCATGGGTCTCTCAACACTGCATATACTGTTGCTATCTGTAATTATTTGGCATCTGGTCCTGCAACTTGTGGTGTATCAGCTCAAATATACACCTATAGTACATGTTGTAATAGAGCAAAGACTATTGTGCTGTATCATGTCTGAGATCTCGTTTGCCCTATATAAAAATGTTAATCCAGAAATAAGTAAATAAATAAGTGCTAAGATGATTCGTAATGAGCTGACTGAGCATAGGAGTAGTGATTGTAATGATCTCAAGTCCTTGGAGATACAACACCAGTAGTACAATTTCTCATAGGGCACTTCAAAACAGGGGTTTTGCTACTTCATGGATACACATGCGTACTCGCGCTTCACGTTTTGACTCGTGGATTGATATAACTGATATCCGGAGATAAGGTGCTTAACGGAATTATTCTGGGATTCGCTTGTAAGGAATACTTATGATATAGGACGCATCTACATATAAGTTAAGCCCTGATGAAGTCATTGGGAAACTCCCGGACGAAACACGTGTTGGCTATCAATTTGGATGCGGCTGCTAAAATTTAAATAATAAGCTATATCATCCTTTGAAGAATATGATTGAACCTTGATTTGAGAAAATCTGGACTGGCTATCAATTTGGATGTGGCTGCTAAAGTTTAAATAATAAGCTATATCATCTTTTGAAGAATATGATTTAACTTTGATTAGAGAAATCTGGACTTGGACTTTGGATCATAGCAATCTTGGAATAACAGATCAATTAATTCTACTATTTGGATTTGGACAGTGATACTGTAATTGGGGATTATGTTGGAAATAATCCTATTAATTTTCAGAAATATATGACAAAACATTACCTATGTATACTGACTTATGAGTACTATTATTTTTCATGTTATAATGAGTGCCTCTTGTACTTTATATTCACTTCCCTATACTATAATGATAAATTGGCCTATCCCCAGAGAGGCCAGGGTTTGCAGCTAACCCCTTCAAGAGAATTCCAAGCATAATAGCTCCAGATCCTATGTCTTCACTCAGAAATCATGTACCTATCCCATGATGGCTTTAATTAGATGGTATGTACTTGATTGCGTATGCTAAAGCTAACAAAGCTGAAGTCAACATAAATAACCCATGGGAGGAATCAGGGGTCCAAACTGAACTGAGGTCAGTTGGATCAAATATCAGTGTGAACCTCTGCATGATCTACCAGCAATCAGGATTCTTTCAAGGTTAACCAGTAAATAAACAGACCTGCTGAGTATAAGTAAGCCCAACTCACCAACAAATCTACTCCTTTGGATAAATGTCTATCTTAAGAATGTTTTTCCATTCTATTAATTCAAAAACTGTTCCATAAGTAAATCTCGGGTGCTTTCATTGCTGTATCCCTCTCTAGCATTAATCTGAAATTATTTTGTAAATTCAATTTTTTAAAGATCAAATACACATATCTATACTTCATCACATGAACATTAAGAGAGCAAGATCAAATTAATTTGCTACATCAGGGGCGGCTCCTCTGCTATGGCAGAGAAGAGTCGCCCATCCCCGTCCCGCTCCCCCTGCCAGCAGCAGCAGCTGCAAATCTTTTACAATAAAACTATAATAAACTATGTTTATTATGGGTTTATTGTAAAATGGGCAGGGCTACAGACTGTGATGAGCACGGAGGGGCACTGCCCCTCAGTGTAAATGTGTGTTTGGCTGGCCGTCTCGGGCCAGCCAAACATACATGCGCACTAGGGTCTCTCCAACCCAGCAATGCAGCCACTGCATTGCTGGGTTGGAGACAGCAGGCAGAGACTTTCAGTCTGCCTTAGAGCACCCTGGCTAGGCACTCCATCCAATCCTTTTGCTGCTTTCATGCTGCCAACAGCATGAAAGCAGCATTAGGACTGGATGCAGGGTAGGCTGGGAGCCCGTGCCTGCAATGGAAGAGAGGAGCAGTGCAGATCGGAGCGCTGTGGTGAGGCGCATAAGATAAATAATTTTTTTACATTATTATATATTATTTTCCCCCCACCCCACCACCTGCTCTGCTGCCACCTTTCCCTCCTTCAAGCCACCACTTTGCTACATTATCAATTTTCACCAGTGGGATGTGGCAAAACTTATAACCCCTCAAATTTTGAAGGTATTCCCTTCCACTGCAATGCACATATCAGCTTTGTTGAATTGTAAAGTACCTCGTCTATTAAGATATTATTTTAAAATGCACATTTTGTGGCACGTTCGACGCGTTACATGTGCTTTGGATCACTGGATCGTCTTATTATATCACCTTAGGATCGCCTTAGGATCGCCTAGCTTATTGTAGTTTCACAGACCGAACAATGACTATGCAACCGATTCAAGGCTAGTGTACCTTAAAGCTTATTCATATTCAGACACAGGCAGAAAGCTGGGCAAAATGCCTTATGGTTGTGTGCATTTTTATTTTCAGATGTCATTTAGTGAATGAAATGATTATAACACCATAACCTTACATCCAACCTATGACTTCTAACAAAAACTGTAATATTTGATGTACATGAAATGTAATAGAATTACATTCCAAAAGCACTCTTTTTCTTTTCCATGAAGGTGAAAAATGGCTTTCTGTTCTGGCGCTTCAGCACTGATTAATATTTCATCCCGAAAATGTGTTAAGAAAATGTGATTCTGAAATGGATAAACATGCCATCAAAAGCATGAGGCCCAGGTATGTCTCTGACTTCAGTGGCTACTGATTTAAAACGTGTTAAATGGCACTTGGTGATTTAATAGGGATAAGCCTTTAAACAGATTAATCCATCATATGACCGAGCTGAATGGAAATCATTGACATCAGATGCCTAGAAGTGAATTTCTTCACTTGTTTGCAGTTTGAGTCTGGTCATAAAATGAAGACATCTTTATGCTGTGTAAGTAAAGAAAGCAGGACAATACCACAATAAGGTCAATGGAACAAGTAATTTCAAATACAGAATGTTTTAAAACATGCCCTTCACATTCATTTTGCTCTGTTTCAACTTAACTACATCATGTTGTTTGCATCAAGAGGAAAGATACCTACAGGACAAAAAGGGTAGCACAATGTATACTTGAGGTCAGCTGTTTAGATATCTTGTGGGAGCCTACTCAGATAGTGGGCTATTCAGAGAGATACTCCTTAATGTAGAAGAAACAAATTGGAGCTATAGTGATCATCATACACAGATACTCCTTTAGTGTCAAAGTACTAAAAACCCTCTTAACACTTTTGCATGCCTGTGGATTGAACTGAAGATGTTGTATGACACCATCCATCTAATTTCCCATCAACCAGGCTACAATCTATTATTCCTGGAAGAGGAGCTAGACTTCATTACTAGGCACTCATCCACTGCTTCTTCTATTTTGGCTTTAGCTGAGTCTAGCCTTCACTCTTGAGAAACTTATGAAACAGTGATTCCCAAGGATCCTCTTTCCTTTACAAAACTGAACTCAGATAGTTCTGCAGAACTGCAGCACAACACAAAGGACCATATTTATGACAAAGTAGCACAGTGCAGTGTGCTGCACTGCATGACAGGGAAGGGGCAGGAATATGCCTTAAAAGAATATGGTGCATTGCTGCATTTGTCCCTGCCCTGGCTCCATTTTGGCTGCCTAGAACCAATGCAGGGACCCTTGCACAATGCACCGTGCAAGGGTGCCAGCATTGTAAGAAGAATTGGTTTTGTGCAGTAAGGTACACCTTCTTCCTCATCTGGGAAGGCATAGCATTTTGACACATTCCCAGGTCTACCATTTTTGGGAAATCTGGGAATGCATCAAAATCCATGGGTGTTGCATGGGAACACCCACACAACACCTATGGAATGCCTTGCTGTGGCAGACTAACACTGGTGTGTAGCCATTTCAGTTATAGCTTTATTCAGGTTATTTTAGAAATATAGGCCTGCCGCTGTGCACTTTAACCTAGACATATTTCATTCAGCTTCGCATTATTATTTTAACAATCGCCCCATTTGCGGTCTTGTTTTATTTTCTTTATCTACCTGTTGGCCTAGGCCAGCAGTTCTTAAACAAGACATTTCTTTCACTCTGTGCTTTTCTCAAGGCTGCAGTAAGATAGGTTGCTGGCAAAAGTAGTACGCCTTGTCTCTAGTGTTCACAGAAGCATACGCACTCTTGCGTGGGTATCCTTTCTTGGAACATCAGCATTTTTATACTAAAAACACTACTTTGACCCATGTATGTTAGAGGAAGATTCCAGCCAGATGAGAACGACTGTCTGCTGATTGCTGAGTGTTTCGCTGCAGCTGCTTATTTAGACTACAGGCCCCTTGCTCACGTATGAAGGATGATGTCTTCCCAGGGGAAGCTGAAGGGCAGAATTAGAGCCTAACATACTGTGCTCTAACAAAGCCTAGGTAGGAGCTATTTTAATGATCTTAGTGACAATATAATAGCAATATTTTTATATTTCACTCTCGTTGTCACACTATTAATCCTGTCATGCTTCATTGTCCTAGTTATTGCAATACATGCTTTATTATCTAAGATGGAGTTACTACAGTAAGACATTATTGAACTATATTCTGCTTCTGATTGCCCTTGCATACATGAGACTAATGTAACTGAGAGAAATGGATGAGATCTGAGTGACCACGATTTCCCTGAGGAGTCAATTTTGTCATGCACTCAGTTGCGCAATCATCCCTGCTCTTGGGTGGAGATGAGGCACTGCTAGTTAGCTGGAGCAAAACCCGGATAAGGCTGACAGGTGTCACCTGTAGTGGGTTCAGACTCAGTCCCCCACAGTGCAAGTGAATCTGCTGCCCAAATCCAGAGGTTTCATTAGGATAATGAGAGCCTACGTGACATGGCACCATCAACGTTTAGTCAGACACTAATTTTCAGGTCCCCCTGAGTATCTCTGTCTCAGTACATGCAAAGACACATCAGTACTATATACGGAGACGTCTGTGGTATTGAGGATTTTCCAGCTAAGTAGTGAGTACCTAACTAATGCTGTAGGTTGTTCAAGTTGAACTCTGAAAGGATAATCCCCATTTGGTGTGCTTATCTTTGAATAAAAATGTACCATTCATTATGGCAAATCCGCAACAGGTAGCAATTGCAGTCAATATGCAACCACCCCTTACTGCACATTTATTGGCACATGGCCTAACGGCCCGGGGGTTCCTGTTACATTTGTTCTTGATGCTCCTCCAGCCTATAGAACAGAACATTTTTATTCGTGGGTCACATTTCCAGCAGCTGATGTGAACACAAACACATTTCACCTCTAAACACCTGCAAACATACCTGCACAATACAGAGCATATGGATATCTAGAAATACATCTGTCTTATCAAGAACATAATGGCTTGATTGTGCCCTACCCATACAATTCTACATGTTAGGTTAGGTCCTCTAAGTAATGATGGCCCTACCTGGCCTTTATTGGCCACATATACACCGCACCCTCCTGCAGCAATCTTGACGGTAGCTGAAGTCCGTCGCTTACATGCTGAGCTTACGGCAATATACAGATGATTAGTACAGTTTGTAGTGCAAACATTAAATAAAAACCCAGCACATGCTGTCCAGGACTGTTCGTGGCTTGTGTAACTTCAATATTGCATGACATTGACCCTAAAGCATTGTCCTATGTAGATGATATCTATCTCACTGATGATGAATTTCTGCAACATCTAAGATGGGAAGCCCGCATTGTTGTGGGATTTACCAAATTCGACTATAAATTCAACTTAAAAAAAACAAAAATAGCCTTCCTTAGCGTCCTGTTTTTGGGATATGAGCTAACAAGTGAAGGAAAGAGCCTAGCGACACAATTCTTGGAAAAATGCCCACAGTTACAACCTCCAAATACCATTAAGAAAACTCAAATCACTATTGCGTTTAACCTATTTTTTGGCAGAACTTACATTCGAGATTACGCATTGTGTATAAACCCCTATATGACTTAATATGTCCTAACTTTTCCAGTAAATTTTGGACAGTCGAACACACACGCATTCTAAGATCTTTGCAAACAGATATGCTTGAAACACAACACCTACTCACAAGGGACAATAAAAAACATCTGGTCATCAGAAAAATTGCTGGTGCCATTGGTTTAATTGGTTTCACCTATGTACCTTTCAATGAGAGTGAGATAGTCCGGATTGCATACAAATCACATTTGTATTCAGCAGCAGAACAACGCTTTGCTCCCACACAGAAAATTCTCACTGCTGTTCAGATGGCTGTCATCAAAGATAGACCACTAGCCAAGGGGAAACACATTATTGTTGTATCTCAATTCCAGCCCTTGAGGCTGTTACCAAAGCCAGCATTCCAAGCGCTAAAGCATTACATTCACGTTTGATTCAATGGGCACTGTCTTTGACAGCCACTGACTACATTTTTGACCGAAAGTTACAAACTCAAGAATTTTTGCAATAGGAACTAGAATACTCAGTTCCGACAAATATATTGCCTATTGATCAATATCAAAGAGTCATGTACACTGATGGCTCAGCACAACCTGCAATACCCACAAAGCATTAATACTCCGCTGCGTGCGCAGTCGTAAGCAGCTATATGGAGGGTCATACATTCAATCCACAACATACTTTCACACAAACCCTAGGGGATTGCACTGCACAACTGGCAGAGCTAAAGGCTCTGGTGATGGCAATGGAACATAAAGATCCTACACAGCTAACACTGATTGTTTGTGATTCGTACTATTGTGTCCAGTCCTTTAATGAATATCTGCATTTCTGGTGCCAGAATGGGTTCAGAGGTTCCAGAGGTAACACCACCAAACACAGACTTCTGTGGGGGAAAGTAGTGGATCTAAACAAAACGCTACCAAATGTCCATATGTACATACACTTGGACACCAGCACATTGGAATACATGTTGCAGGAAATACACTGGCTGATGAAGCAGCCAAATCAGCAGTAGCCACGGCTGCTGATGCTGCAGTAACTCATTCTAGAACAAAACCAGACAATGACATATGGGCTGCAGTGAAAACCACGGCTGAAGACACGCCCTTTCCAAAAGCATTTCGTGCTAAATATTCCTACCGAATGGGAGGCTTCCTTGAAGCAGAAGTAAAAATACCAGACATAGGGGTTTGGAAAATTTCTTTAAAGACCTAAGATCAGAGTTGATTAAAGCAGTACATGAGGTGGTTGCTTCCACCCATGCTGGTGTGGTGGCTACAATGTCTTTATTTCAAGCATGTTATTGGTGGCCAGGTCTATACAAACAGACCAAGCAGTATGACCTTTGTTGTGACATCTGCCAACAAAGTAAGGGGTCCACCATCAAATGCCCACCGCAGACACCCCTCCTAATTTCTAACAAACCTTTACAATGTGTGTAATTGGACCATTGTGGTCCCCTAACACCGGACAGTGCATACAAATACATTTTAGTAGCTGTCTACTCCTGCTCCAGATTTCTATGGGTATGGCCACCACACTCGGCTGACGCTAAGACTGTTATTAAAGATTTTCAAGTCTTTATCGGCACATGTGCAGTTGCAACTTTCCACTTGGACCTGGGCCCTGCTTTTGCCTCAAGGGCATTCAGGGACGCCATGGCTTAGTTAGGGGTCAAACTTTATTACTCGTCTCCATTTCATCCCAAGGGAACTACTATCATGGAGTGACAAAACCGAGATTTAAAGCAATCCTTAACAGCTGGAGTATTAGGTATGGGTCATAGTTGGCATAATCACCGGGAATGGAGTCCAGAGAGCACTTAACAATCTGTCTAGAAGGTCCCTGGGGGGTTGTACTTCATACGAGTGCCTGTTTGGAACTCATATGTATGTTTCAGATCTTGATGGTCCTGGCGTGGAGGCGGCAGAAACTCCTTTTGACATAAATGAACGTGTCACTGTCTTGCAGGAATTACAGTAGTTCAGTAACAACAACGCTTCTGCCAGGGCTGCCTCCATAGGAATTAAGGATGTACCAATAATATCTACCAGCTGGATTCCAAAGGTTAGGGATCTAGTATGTTGAAAAGTTACTGGGAAAAAGGGGTTTGGTCTTTCTCATTGTGCACCGGTCGCAGTCATGGGAATACACGTTACCAGAACTGTTGTTCTACCATTTTTACCTTGTGCTAAAGAAAACCACTTTGTATCTATTAACAATGTCATGTTACACCATGTGGCTGCTCTTGCATAGCAGACCAAGAGGAGCAACCAGCAGTCCCTGAATCTCTCTCACTACTGGTCAAGATGTCCTTTACAAATCTTAAGCAGCAACGCTGACACCTCTCCGAGATTGCTAAAGGTGGAAAATGATCTTGCATTAGTTCCACTAACATCAATTGTAACAAGTAACACAGAAATTTCTAATCAATTTGATTCAACTTCTACACAGACGGATGGCATCATTTACATTGAACAACCGTGGGAGACCCCTACCAGTTCTACTCCTCCAAATACGGCTCCAGTTTTTGCACGACCTGCTTCTGGATACTTTGCCAACATCAATGACACCTTTTCAGACTCATTTGCCTCTTCTATACCCAAACTGCCAAAAACTCTTAAGCTGATAAACTGGCTTAAAACAAATTACTTTATTTTCCCATGGAACTATCTGCGGCTTTCATTGACTATATTGGTGTTCCTCCTTTGGATTGGCTTTGTTATTATTTTTTTTCTACTAATACATGGTCGCTACCTTCCTGAACGACCAACAGTTGAACGGAGGTCATTCAAATACCATATGTGTTTAAACTTTCTATGAACGATGTAATAATAACAGGAGTTGTTTCTGATGACTGGGATGTGAAAATAGTTGATTCTATGATGACTGAATTGTAGTTTTTTAGTGTATTTGAAATTGAGGCTGTTTATCAATCCAAAGAAAATTATGGCGACATGTTTTGCTATATTTATTATGGATACCATTTCATTCATAGAGCAAGTACCCCAAAGACTATTTTTAATTACATACAATGGGAACATTGTCCAACTCCACCACAAGGCAGTTCTAAAACATGTTCTGAAAAATGTGCATATTTTTCTGGCCACAATGGTAAAAATGCTGAGTCATATTATTTCAAATTGCCATTGATGAAAAATGTACATATATTATTGACAGATATGAAATTCATTTGTTCAGATTCCTTTATTTCCCGATTGGCTAAAGAAGGATGTGAATATTGGTTGAAGTCGATTGACTTAAAAAGTGTGTGAGGTACAAAAAATTGGCAAATAAGGGGAAAGGAAGCTTTATTCAGAGAATGCCTGATACCTGTTCAGATGATATTTTTAAATGAAACTGTACAACAGACATGCTGTTTAGGCTTACCAAAGATTAAGGAATTGAATGCGCCCAGTATCTCTGCCCCTGCAAAATTTTACAACTGGTAGAAAATATATAAATGCAACTGAAGATCAGCATGTTGAATGAGTCCAAAATAGCACATTTAGGGCCAGATGTAGCAAGCAGTTTTGCCCATTCTGTGTCTATGGGAAAATGTGTTTGTACATATGGCCCTTAATGCTTTACTTTCACGTCCTGATGAGTGGTTATTGGGGCCAATAGATACCAATGGGTGTCATAAACATTTTATGAAATCCGCAGGGGTTTTAGAAGAAGTAGGCCTGACCCTCGCTATGTGTCATCTGAACATGCAGGTATAGTAACAACATACAGTGTAGGGAAACTATGCCAGCAATGGTTGAAGGGTTCCTCACTAGATGCTGTTAGAGAACACCTCAGTCTCCTGTCTAATAATACTGACTTACAGGATTTCCTCTTAGGCCCCCGAAAATATTGCAGAAAGTGATTCTTATATGCCTTCTATAATGAAATTTGTAAGCTTTCTCAATAAGAAGCTGCTGCCCGATTAAGGCAAATAGATCAGGAAAATTTACAGAAAGCATTAGCTGTTGTAGATAATGGGATTAATAACCTGTCTGACCAGATATACACCTTAAACAACATAGTTTCTTCTGCAATAGACATAATACAAAGTGATATGTCCTCTTTACATCATGGACATAGTCAACTAAGATTCATTATTCCGTTAGGTTGGACACTTCAAACACTGAAGGCTGGTCGCGTTCCCTGGCAACATGCTAGCACAAGAGACATATTTTGCACATTTAATTTAACATGACAACAGCAACTAATGGCTAAGAAAGAAGCGACTTATGTCATGTTAAATATTGAGAAATTAGAAAAGTTGCCTTTTACTGTGACTGAAATACCATCTGCTGAGTGCTTAATAGACAATGTCATTAATCTGCCTATTTCAACACTTCAATTCATGTCCTGCTTAAAACACATTCCAATGGGTGTAGGAGGCTGGCCTGGTTTGTAGTGGGTACTTTGGGTACTTACACCTTATACAGGTCCAGTTATCCCTTATTAGTGAAGTAGTAGTGTTCTAGCAGCTTCAGCTGATAGAGGTAGCTATAGCAGAGCAGCTTCTGCTGAAGTAGGAGACATGAAAAGATCATGCAATACCACTTACAGTTACACAGTACTTAAAGACAATACTCAGTGTTACCAAAAATAATGGTATTTATTTGGGTGACACAGTACCAAAAATATCTTAGAGGCAATACTCCTTCTAGAGGTAAGTATTATACACAATATATACACTAGACACCGACATTAGACAAGTAATTAGTCATAGGACAGTGCAAACAATAGGAAATGCTATATAATGCAATGGGAGAAACTAGGTCTAGGGGCAACACAAACCATATACTAAGAGAATCGAATGCGAATCATAAAATTCCCCCCTAGACAAGTGTAGTGTGTGCAGAATCGCTGGGAGAGTAAGTAAATTACCCCATTCCAGAGCCCAGAAAAGCAGGACTAAAGTACTGCAAGTTTCCTTAGGACACACTACACCTTGTGATTGGGATATTGCAGTAACCAACCAAGTCTGCAAACAACAACTGCTGGATTCCTGGACCTGAAGACCTGCAAAATAAGGGGACCAAGTCCAGATGTCAAAAAAGTTCCAGGAAGGGCAGGAGCCCCTGCCAACTCAGAAGAGGGTCCAAAAGAAAAGTCCCCGGTTGGACGAATACTGCAGGAATGCACCCTAGGAAGATGCCAGTGGGTTCCTGCATGATGAAGATGTCCCACAATGTGAAGATGGATGCAGACGTGATTTCGTGTTGGAAGTCTCCAACAACCCTTGGTTACGACAAATATGCATTTTGCATCAAAATGGTGCTCGTTGGACCCAGGAGGGACCTGGGGGCCTCAACTCTGTGTGAGGAGGAAGAGGAGGGTCACAACACTTTAGAGAGCCCTCAGGATGCCAGGCAGCACCCACAGGAGTCCCAGGACATGGGGACAAAGGAGGTGCAACATGCAGTTGGTGCATCACAACAAAGGAAGGTCCCACGCCACTGGAGAACAACTCAGCGAGTTGAGCGTCACAGATCGGAGTGCTGCGGACCTGGGCCAGGCTGTGCACAAAGGAATGTTGTAATAGTGCACAGAGGTCTCAGGAGATGAAGAAGATGCAGTACACAAGGGTACTGTCTCTCTCAGGGAAGGCAAGGTCTTACCTCCTCCAAATTGCATCAGCAGGACCTCAGGACAGTCTGTGTCGATGGGGTCCACCCTCTGTGACCCGAGGAGCATGCTCGTCGGTGTGAGAGGAGTCCAAGGGTACCAGTCGTTGTCTTAGAAGGTGCCTGTGTGAGCAGGGGAGTGACTCCGTCACCTTCTAAGACAACGACTGGTACCCTTGGACTCCTCTCACACCGACATTTCTTCGGTCTTTCTGATAAAGGATGAAGACAGGGAGTCCTCAGAGCTTGCACACCATGGAAACTTTTGCAGTTGCTGGCTGGAGCTGAAGTTGCAGAAGAAAAGTATCCCTTGTGGATACTTTGTTGCTGTTACAGCAGTTCCTGGAGCAGGCTGTGGTTGATCTGAGGTCAGAAGATGAAGTAGTAGTTGCAGAGGATTCCTGCTGGAAACTTGCCAGTAGAATCTGAAGAGAACCCACAGGAGAGACCCTATTTAGCCCTTAGAGGGGGATTGGCTACCTTATCAGGTAAGGATCTTTCAGGAGGCGTCTCTGACGTCACCTGCTGGCACTGGCCATTCAGAGCCCTCCCGAGTGCCTACACACCTTGCAAAGCAAGATGGCTGAAGTCTGGAACACACTGAAGGAGCTCTGGGCACCACCCCTATGGTGGTGATGGACAGGGGAGTGTGAGTGCGGGGACACCATTACACATGTGCACTACATATAGGTCAATACCTATATGTAGCTTCACAATGGTAACTCCGAATATGGCCATGTAACATGTCTAAGATCATAGAATTGTCCCCCCATGCCTAATGTGGTATTGGGATGCCAATCCCATGCATCCCCGGGGCTCCAGCATGGACCCCGTGTACTGCCAAACTAGCTCTATGGGGATTTCACTGCAGCTACCGCTGCTGCCAACCCACAGACAGGCTTCTTCCCTCCTGCGGTCTGGGCAACCCAGTCACAGGAAGGCAGAACAAAGGATTTCCTCTGAGAGAGGGTGTTACATCCTCTCCCTTTGGAAATAGGTGTTACGTGCCTGAGAGGAGTAGCCTCTCCTGGGATCTGGGAATGCTTTGAAGGGCACAGATGGTGCCCTCCTTGCATAAACCAGTCTACACCAGTTCAGGGATCCCCCAGCCCCTGCTCTGGCGTGAAACTGGACAAAGGAAAGGGGAGTGACCACTACCCTGTCCATCACCACCCCAGGGTTGGTGCCCTGAGCTCCTCCAGTGCGTCCCAGACCTCTGCCATCTTGAATGTAGAGGTGTGAGTGCACAATAGAGGCCTCTGAGTGGCCAGTGCCAGCAGGTGATGTCAGAGACCCCTCCTGATGGGTGCTTACCTGGTTAGGTGGCCAATCCTCCTCTGAGGGCTATTTAGGGTCTCTCCTGTGGGTTTCTCGTCAGATAACTAATGCAAGCGCTCACCAGAGTTCCTCTGCATCTCTCTCTTCGACTTCTGCCAAGGATCGACCGTTAACTGCTCCAGGACGCCTGCAAAACTGCAAAAAAGTAGCAAGAAGACTACCAGCAAAATTGTAGTGCCTAATCCTGACGGCTTTCTCGACTGTTTCCTGGTGGTGCATGCTCTGAGGGCTGTCTGCCTTCACCCTGCACTGGAAGCCAAAAAGAAATCTCCTGTGAGTCAATGGAATTTTCCCCCTGCTAACGCAGGCACCAAACTTCTGCTTCACCAGCCCTCTGGTTCCCCTCTCATCGTGACGAGCATGGTCCCTGGAACACAGGAGCTGGATCCAAGTGACCCCGACAGTCCAGTGGTCCATCTGTCCAAATTTGGTGGAGGTAAGTCCTTGCCTCCCCACACCAGACAGTAATCCTGTGCACTGCGTGAACTGTAGCTGCTAGGGCTTCTGTGCACTTTTGCAAGGAATCCTTCATGCACAGCATAGCCCAGGTCCCCAGCACTCCGTCCTGCATTGCTCAACTCACTGAGTTGACCACCGGCTTCCTGGTACCCTCCTTTGTAGTGTTGAGATGACTGCCATGCTCAGTTTTCTTGAACCTGTGTTCAAGTACTTCTGTGGGTGCTGCTTGCTTCTGCATCTGCTCTCTGTATTGCTGAGCGCCCCCTCTGTCTTCTCCTCCCATTTTCTTCAACTGCAACCTTTAACTAGCAAGGCTTGTTTTTGGTCTTTCTGCGTGGAAGCAACTCTGCATCCTCCAGCACGCCGTCGCACATCTTCTGCATAAAAGAGAAGTTCCTAGTATCTTTCATTGTTGCAGAATCTTCAGCTTCTTCCACCTGGAGGCAGCCATTTTGCACCTTCATCCTGGGTTTAGTGGGCTCCAGCCCCTCCTTGACACTTGTGTGATTCTTGGACTTGGTCCCCTTCCTTCGCAGGTCCTAAGATTTAGGAATCCGTCTTCAGTGCTTTGCAGTCAGTTGTTGTCTTTGCAGAATCTCCTATCACAACTTTAGTTTGTTTCCAGGGAAGTAGGGTACATTTACTCCTACTTTTAAGTGTCTTGGGGTGGGGTATCTTGGACACCCATAGTGTTTTCTTACACTCCCAGCGACCCTTTACACACTACACTAGGCTTGGAGTCCCTAAGTGGTTTGCATTCCACTTTCTTAGTATATGGTTTGTATTGCCCCTAGGCCTATTGCATCCTATTGTATTCTACAGTGTTTGCACTACTTTTCTAACTGTTTACTTACCTGATTTTGGATTGTGTGTATATTTTGTGTATTTTACTTACCTCCTAAGGGAGTATATCCTCTGAAATATTTTTGGCACATTGTCACTAAAATAAAGTACCTTTATTTTTAGTAACTCTGAGTCTTGTGATTCTTATGATATGGTGCTATATGATATAAGTGGTATAGTAGGAGCTTTGCATGTCTCCTAGTTCAGCCTAAGCTGCTCTGCTATAGCTACCTGTATCAGCCTAAGCTGCTATAACACTACTAATCTACTAATAAGGGATAACTAGACCTGGCACAATGTGTAAGTACCATCAGGTACCCACTATAAGCCAGGCCAGCCTCCTACACTCCTCAATAGTGAAAGAATAAACAGAATAGTTTATGTCGTTTCGGTCTCTAAGATTGTGATATGCTGCGGAAACGTACTTTGTCCTCCTACAAAACAGAGGGAAGTAGCAGAGATTTGGCCCCATATCGCTAATTTGACAAGTTGAGCGGACTCAAGGCTTTATTGTTTCAAAAACATGAGGCACTGAAATCTGCACGCAAGACCTATGTGCTTCAGGTTGCGAGGTCATTAGCAGAAATACAGTCCCTTTTAAGTACTAACTTTCCGAGACACTTTGGTGAGCTCGCAGGACGAATATTAAATGCATCCAGTACTACTGGAATCGCAAACTTCTTTAAGGCTGTTGGTTCTGGTTTCGTTTACACTTTCTCCTCTATATTAGGCATAATACCTTCAGCCATCAACTCGATATTCTCCAGTGTTTTCGGGGGATTTCCGATAACTTTTGCCATAATAGGTGGTATTTTGCTACTGCAACTTTTTCTGCACAATGGCTGTCCCGTTGCAACAAGGATGACTGAAAGTGCCTCCACCAGCGCAGCTGTGTCTGTAACGCATGATGCAGTACTTTGGAGCATCACTCCTGGAGCAACTGGAGTGTGACTGGTCTCTGTCTTTCAGACCGATATTGCATTGTGTACAGAGTGTGTTTCGGTGCCTCTGGTGCTTGTTCGAACATGCACTGAAACATTGTCGGGCACACCACGGAATGCTGCTGCGTTTGCTGGGGGTCAGGACGAATGCTCCTTGGTTTTTCTTGGTGATGAACTTCCTACTTTACCACCTGCCGAAGTCGAAGGTTTCCTGTCGTCAATTATCCCGGATTCAATTGGCAACTTCCCAATTGACTCTGATTTTTTAAATTCAGTCTTTTTGGTGCCACACTTAACATTTTAAATTGTCCTAATACATGCTCAAGTGTCCTTCAACTTGTCATTATTGATATTCTTATATATATGCCTTAGGTTGAATTTTAGTCGCTCTTATATATGATTAGGCTTTGAACCACCTTTGAACCAGTGAGGGAAGGGTGTTGTGTGGCCATTTTAGTTATAGCTTCATACACATTATTTTAGCAAACTAGGCCTGCCCTTGTGCACTTTAACCTAGACATATTTTATTCAGCTCTGCTTTCATTATTTTAACAATAGCCACATTTGTGGTCTTATTTTATTTTCTCTATCTAGGTGTTCTTTGCCTAGGCCAGCACTGCGTTCTTAAACAAGACATTTCTTTCACTCTGTACTTTTTTCAAGGCTGCAGTAAGAGAGGTTGCCGGCAAAAGTGGTATGCTTTGTCTCTATTGTTCACAGAAACATACTCTCTGTTGCGTGGGGATCCTTTCTTGGAACATCAACTGTTTTAAAACACGGCTTTGACCCATGTAAGTTAGACGGAGATTCCAGACAGATGACCACGACTGTATGCTGATTGCTGAGTGCTTTGCTGCAGCTGCTTATGTGGACTACAGGCCTCTTGCTCAGGTCTGTGTCACTCATTCTTTGCCACTTTTGAGCACTGCTCGCTCCTCTTCTGTGCCTCTTTCATTCCTTTCATATCATTCTTTCTCTTGTTCTGTGTTTTTGCCCATCATTATTTAAGGATTCTCTGTTTTTTCACTTAGCCTCTTTTTTCCTGTTGTTTTATCTTTTATTTTGCACTCTCAAATGCTCTCTTACCACCACTTTTTCATTTTACTTATTCTTTTGCTCCAGTTCATGCCTGTTAGAGTGGGGGTTTCTGGTTTTCAGAGTCTACACTATGTACAAGCAGAAACCACCATATCTAGTTAAGGTAAGCTGGCTACACAGAGATAACCTGTGTTCTTCCTCTGGCAGCTTGGCACTGAGCAGGCAGGCTTATATAAAGAGGAAATGTGTAAAGTATTTGTGCAACACACACACACTCAGTAACACAAGAAAAACGCCACAAAAAACTATACACAGTTTTATCAAAATAGCTGAGTAAAACACGACCAAAATGACAAATATCCAATCAGTAGAAGTCAAGCCATGAATCTTTAAAGATTAAACTTTAAAAAGTGCTCAGAAGTCACTAGCAGTCAACATCCTCTGCTTTGGCATCAAAGGGTGATGCATCGGTTCCGACTGGCAAAGTGGTGATGCTGCGTCGGTTTTTGCAGACAGTAGCTGCCGAACCCACTTGTGAGGTCCAGGACTGGAATGGGCACCTCAGGCAAGGGTGACGCTCACAGATGTCAGATCCTAGCCACCAAAGCAGAGTTGCTTGCATTCTTTGATTTTACTGAGACTGCAGTAGAACAGGGTGCAAGCCAGCATGCCCATGGAGTCACGCACGGTTAGATGACACGCGTCCAGTTCTTGTCCTAAGTAGTGCAGAGATCAACAGGCAGCAGGGCAGCTCAGCAAAGCAAAGAAGCAGTTTGTCAGAAGAATCAGTTGAGGCAAAGTAGGCACCAGGACTCCTGATTCTCCTCCCACCTACACTGCTTCTCTTCTGCTTTCCTCCTCACCCTGGATGTACCTCCCATTGCTACTGCCGAGCTTCCCCAGCCAACACAGAAGATGCCTTCTCCTTTTCTATCTGCCATTTCTCCTGCATCCTTTGTACCCTCACACTGACTGCAAACATCACAAACCTCACAGTTAACCATACATAACCGACCCCATATCCTCCAGCCCCCTCTCCTTCCTATTTGGCCTCCTCCGCAACATCACCCCCTCACCAAAAATGCCATTGACATCTGGGACATGCTACACAACCGCACTCCAGACCTGTCCTTCTTGACAGAAACCTGACTGAGTCTAAATGCCAACATCTTCTAAGAGCACACACATCGCTCCACTCCCTCAGCTATCATTAACCGCAACATGGAACATCTGACTTTTAAACTCCACATCCCTGCCAACTTCATTATGAGTAGCACATTTGGCTACTGACCCCTCCAGTCCACTCCAATCCCTGAGCAAACTTTAGAAGTACAATTGCAGATGTTGTGGGTCCCCTGATGCTCACCTCCCTGGCTTTCATTCTCTTTGCCAACCTCAACTACCACCTGGAGGACAGATCAATCACAACACAAACAACCTTCTGGAGGACCTAACAAACCTCTGACTCATCCAGCGAGTGGAAGCCCTCACCATTGTCAGTGAACACCTACTAGACCTTATCTTAACCAGCTTCAGAGAAATCAAATTGGACAAGACCACACCCATCACCTGCTCCGATTATACTCTTGTACATTTCAAAATACCTATTCCTCATCACTGCAGAAATGCCATTACCAAACCCTAGCAATGGGATTGCAACAAGGTAACATAGGAATCCTGGATGTCAGAGCTCAATACTTGGGATCACCTCCTGTGCAGCACCATGGTCCCCTTAAGATGACCAAGAAAACCAGAACCAAACCACAAGAAAGTTGGTTTGAAATCACCAAGCACCACTGCAAGCAGGTAGTGCACAGATGTTTGCAAAGCCAGGACAACACCAACAAGAGAAAATACAGATTAGCCCTCAAACAATACCAACAACATATCAGAGCCACCAAACGCTCCACCCTCAGTGAGCGTATCGAAAGCAGCACCATCACCATCAAGGAGTGTATCAAAAGCAGCACCATCAAGGATTTCACCACTCCAGTAGCATGCTCTCCAAGCATCACTCCCTCACCTAGTAGCCAAGTTTCCCTCTCCTTCAGCCACAAGATCTGTATCATATATGACAACTTTAAGCCCCAACCATACACCTCCACCCTCACAACCACTCTAACCATCACTTTCAATTGTCAGAGGAAAACACTTACCAGCTGATCCACATCTGGGCATACCATTCCCAATTGGGATGTCACACTGAAGAATTATTTTGTGGTAATCTCAGATTTTCAGGCATACTATTAGCAATCAAACACCCAAAAGGTGATTGGGCGAATGGTTGCAAATAGTTGAATCGCTGGCAATCCATTTAGGTAGCACACCAAACCATTTTTTTTCACACACTGTGTAACTCTATATTAAGGACCTGATTTAGTATTTGCCAGACAGAGTGAAAGCAAACAGGGTGGTGGAGGACTTTATATACATATCCATGCCTTTACTCCACCCTCCAAATTTAGAAGTGTCTACTAGCTTGGTGGATATCTCTATTAATTGACAGGAACCCCTGTCATGGCTATTCCTTTCAATGTAGGAATCATATGGGGTAATGCTCTTTCAAACATGACTGCTAGCTGTCAAACTTTTCCAAAGTTTTTTTATTTTTAAAAATTCAGTCAACCAATGTTTCCGTTTTTTTTTATGAAAAATGTAAAAACTAACAAAATCCAGACTCTGGGAGGATGTACCTGGTGCTAACGGACAATAAAAAGAAGCCATCCAAATGTTCACTCAATATAGGGAATACGGTTGTATGGCTTATCTCCAACAGCTTAATCTCCATAGGGCCATTGGTTGAAGCTTTACATTGAAGGAGTACATTTTATTCTGTCTGAGATCCACCTGACTCATACTTGGGTGGGCACACCTTGATTATGGGAGACATGGCACTCTCTCTCCACTGCAACTCAGTACTTGTCCACTAAACTCTGAACCAGCCAAAGAGGCCCACCTAATGCAAATCATCTCTGACTGTACATGGATCCCCTGCCACCCTGGGGAATGCATCAGTCTGGAGCTAAAGGCCTGGGCACTTTGTGGCAACAACATGTTATTTCTACTCCTGGAGGGAGTGGCAACCAGATGTTAGTCGCCGCCCCCCAGGCTCCTCCACAGCACTCACCATGGCCCAGGGGTGATCTCTGAAGCATGGGACCACACCTGTGGGGCCTCCCCCCCCTTCAATAGGAGACCTTGGTTGGGCTCTTTGCAATCCATCTGAGGGCTTTGCTTTGCCACTGGAGGGCTTCCATAGTTCCCTGCTTTCTCATCTCCTCCCCTGAGTGTAACAGACCTGGAACATCATAGCATTTCAACAGACCTGCTCAGGGCTGGAGAGAGGATACGTACTGTTTCTATGACTAAGCCCCAGGGCTCTTACCTGTGTTAACCACCACATTATTTCTACCATTCTGAAATACCTAATCAGTGGGGCTGCCGTAAAGTCCTGCAGATGACAGTGCCCAGATAGGATGTATTACTTCAAAGTGCTACTCCTATCAACCTACCCTCCATCCTGACATCATCTACAACCATCTAAGACATAACCATGCTGTCAAAGCCCAGCTCACCTGAGTTCTTGTTCAGTTCTGATGGAGGTTGAAGACAATCCGACCCCACCCTGAAACTGCTTGTTCCAGCACACTAGTTTTTAACACAGTGCACTAAGAACAGAAGCTCAAGGGTAGGGGGGAAGTGGATAAAATAAAAAAGAGAGACAACACCGTTCTTGCGTTTCCACTGTTGAAGTGCTGCACAAATCTGCGGCCCTTTCTGACTTCTGTAGAAACTGGTGCCTAATGAAACATAAACAAAGAACAGATAAGTGCAACCTATTCCTAAATGGGTTCCTGACTATCCCTTTATTTATTAGAAATTCTCTTCTAAAAGTACCTCTTGGATCCTGGTCTCGAGTTTCCAGGTTTGGAATGTGTTACTGCTCTGGGATGTGCTTTCTATTACTGTAAAGCTTCTAAAACATTAAACAATTACCGTTATCAGAATTACCAATATCAAA
This sequence comes from Pleurodeles waltl, assembly GCF_031143425.1. Classification (NCBI taxonomy): domain Eukaryota; kingdom Metazoa; phylum Chordata; class Amphibia; order Caudata; family Salamandridae; genus Pleurodeles; species Pleurodeles waltl. The sequence continues at coordinate 1,067,359,699 of NC_090437.1, forward strand.
CATTCATCTTAATATAACTAAAGCCTAAATTCCCAATAGCAGACTCACTTTTCCCATATCTCCAGAATCTTTTGGAAATTAAATACTGTACTTTTACATCAAAATACAGCATGTAATTTGTGCAAGTCCTTGATTTACTGTTTGCCTTGCTGTTAATGGTTTCCACTGTTCGATTCTTAAAAGTTCCATAAAAAAAAAACAATGTTTGTTTCACAAAGCTCCGCAAGGTATTCTTGCAACAAAGAGCCTGAATCACAATGTTCGTGGAAGGTATCTTGCTTCAAACCGTCCACACACGAATCCAGAAATTGTTGTCAAAGTTCCTTCAGGTAATAAAAAGTTTTGCACTTACTTGTTGCTGGCAAGAGATACTGATCAGTCTAACCTTGTCTTCTTTCTCTTTTGCAGGTTGTTTGTAGGAGAGAGGCTGAGGCAAGGAGGAACCGGAAACCAGAAGAAGGAAGAGCCAGCAGCTGCGCCCATTGAAGCCAATGAAAGTCTGTAGAGAGCAGGAGTGCCAGCGCCGAGGGATCTGTTCTCAGGTAAGCGGTAGGTAGATGAGCACAAGCACTGGGTGAGGCTCGGGGGCTGCCTTTTATAGACAGGTCTGGGTGTGGTTCAAAGAGCTGGGTGTGGTTTGAAGGGCTGGGTGTGGTCCTCACATGCTGCACATGTTCTTGAAAGGTGAGCAGAGCTGGGTGTGGTTTGAAGGGCTGGGTGTGGTCCTCACATGCTGCACATGTTCTTGAAAGGTGTGCAGAGTTTCAGTTATTATGCAAATGAGTTGAATTAACACATGGCCTAGGGAGGAGTGTTTTAAAGAAGCCTTGGTAAAAGCAAGGCCCAATGTGTAAACAAAACAGCACATTAAACAACATACACAGAAGCCTAAGGGGGGGGGAAGGTGAGATAACAAGAAAGGGTTTGAATAGTAAGTTTAAAAGGGAGCTATTACAGAACCCACTAGTGCAGTGAGAGGGGACATGCTCTTTGCTGTGCACAAACCCTAACACATGCTGAGTACTGGGGGCATGGTCATACCGATTGAACTGGGTCTAGCTAGGACTTCTAACGCGGTCCCCCCACCCTGACTGTCTGCCGGCAGGGCAAGCAGTTCTGACACCTCCCTAACTCCCTGGGATCACTAATAGACAAGATCACTATGCATCACAAACTTGCTCACTGAGCCCTATAGATCCTCCTGCATATGGGACACCAGTGTGAGATTTGCCCCCGGCCTCCAAATCACCAAACAGACCCTATCAACCACATCATTTTACACTACTCAGCCCGGCAGGGACCCAGGGGTGGTGGGCTCACTGCTGGTGGGGGGCTGTAATTATGGGACTTGGCTCTGACTGCTCATGCTGTCCCCCATGACTATCCATCAGGTGTGGGCAATAAGGTTTGAAGCTTATTTAAGACATACACTGTCACTTTTTGATCTTCTACTACTGCCACCCCTTTTTGTCACATACTGGTGCCTCCATCTTCCTATGACACTGGTTCTGGGAATACATTCCGCTTAGTACCCTGTCCTCTTACTTTTCCATGGAGAGGGCTTACAGGGTCTCAGCTTGAAACCTTCTTATGGGCTTCATCGTTTCCATTTCTAGTCCAGATCCTGCAATACAGGACCAGGACCCAATCCTGCAGGCAGCATAGCAGGCAGCTCCACTACTAAAGGACAACACTCAAATCATGTTGTTCCTGGATTATACAATAGCATTCTAGCATAGACAGCATCTTTCTTGGGAGTAAAGAAACACCTCAGGGACCATGGAGTTCAATAGTCCCTTCTCTTCCCCACCTGCCTTAAGGTTATCATGAAGAGAAACTCAACTGACAGCTACGTTGGATTAGGTTGATTCTCAGGCCTTTCCCCCCAGTTTCTCTGACAATGCTGGCATCATTAAAAATCCAAGTGAGTGGGACCTTAGCAGTGATCCAGGAGGAAAAACAAACATCACCAATGACAACCCCATCCTCTGTGGCAAGCACAGTCATAATGGGTATGTCAAGCAGCTCTAGTAAGGGGGACTGACTTCTGCAACCCCCAGTGGGCATATCTTCAATCTCTTCTTCGGCTTCAATCGAGAAGATCTCTCAGAAACACCACCCCTTCCCGAAGACTCAATGGACTCTCTTATGAGCGTGAAACTGCAAACTTCTAAAGATCTAGTGTGACTGTTGAAACTACCCACTGCCAAATTTTTCACTGCATCCCTGGGTCGGCTTGTTGCTTTGTTCATTAAAGGAACTGGTGGAGAATTAACTCTTTTAATCAATAAAGTGTTTTGGCACACCCTGGACAGGTATGGATCAGTCACTCACTTCTCTCCCATAAATATTGCTTTCCCTAGGCCCTGACCTTAGAGCTCACCTGCTAATTAGGTGACACCCAGACATTATTTGACTTTGTTGGACCTTCCCTGCTCACCCCAGAGGGTGCATACCCAGATCTCTGCTCTCACTCTGAAAGGATGATCTTTTCATTGTCACAAGTACTGCCCTTCCTGATGCTGAGCTGACATTCTCCTTCATGAATTGTCTGAAATGACGCTGGTTGAGTACTGCCCTTTTTGGTTACATCTCTTCTCAACTGTTTGGTATCATTTGTTTTGTTTACTTCTGTAGGGACTCCTGTCAGTTGAAGGGGGATCAGGTTACAGGGATTGTATGCAGTTCCTCAACTACTGGTGATTAACAAAAACAAGCCAATCACATGGCATATATGAGGCATGTTGTACCTGAAATAGGGTTACAAAATCCATTCCTCATTACAGAGCTGCAAAGTCCATACAGCATTCTCATAGGAATCCCATGTTTATTGGGTTGAAGATTTGAAACTTCAGAGGCACTGGTGGAGTCATGTACTCACTACCAACTACTGCCACTTTGTCACGACAGCTCTGATATGGATACCAGTGGGGGTCCCTTTTAAAGTTACCAGAACCATCCTCGACCCTGATGCCAGGTGCAAATTCCCTGAGGGGAGACTAGACACCTCCCTTTGGTTCTCTCATATGTTTGTGCACCCTATAACAACCAATATTCATGTTCTGCTGGCATTCACAGGGCAAATGTTCAGCAGTGATTTTAATTCTATTCTCAAAGTAGGTCTCAATGGATCTTATCCTCCCCTCTCCAGGACTCAAACAACCTTGCATGCTAAAATACTGTGCAGTGGCTATGGCTATGGTCTGTTCATAACCTTCCCCACCACCTACATTCCTCTTACTCTTTCATCTATGACCTCTATGTGCGATAGGGTGGTGTTTACCTCCAACACATGCCCTTTCATTACACAGATGGAATACCTGGGAAGGGATATACCAGACACTAGTCCCCTGATTCTAAACCTGAAATGGAGTAAGACTCAACTACCCATTCCACCGTGGAGACTTTCCACTTCCCTTCTTGAAGACAGACCCTCCTAGCAACCCTAGCCACTCAGTTAATAGAATACTTTGATTTAATTGAAAATATCACCTCCATAAAAGCCTGGAATGGAAGGCGATGAAAGTGGTGGTCAGACGTTATTTTATTCAAGGCATGATTAGTGAGTGCAGGATCTTAAAGCAGGTGCTGCATCATGTTGAACGAATGGTGGTGTCTGACTCCACAGCAAGGAAAGACCTGATGCCCTCAATAAAGAGGAAGCAGTGTTATTAGAAATACTTTGATATTTAGATTGGTAAGCTTATTCTGACAGAACCCACTCTGAAGCAGATAAAATGGGCCAACTCTTGGCCTGGATGCTTTCTAAGGACCAGTGTTGAACTAGAAACCCCATTCCTGAGCTTCAGGATCAGTCAGGTAACTCTGTATATACTTAACAGGTCATTTGCCACACTTTTCTTCAATACTACGATGGGCTCAATCATGGCACCTGGCGCCTTGGATAGCAGCAGGCATATCACCAGTGGATATTTATTCAATAACAACTATTTAAAGTCATCTCAAGATCACACCTGTAACCACTACTACATAAAGGCCACTTCTTAAACCACAGTGTCCTCCAACACACACTCCAGAACACAAAGATGGTGGTGGATGAGGAACATATATATGGACATTAGCAGACACCCTCTGACTTGGTTATACCAGTCCCAAAATTTTAACTAACGTGTCCCTTTGCAAAACCTTTGTGTGTATTGGGAAACAGAATTACAATGGATCTTAAATGTTAAAGGCCTGGAGCCCTCAAATATCCATTCACAATTCCACAGAATACCTATTTTCAATTAATTCAATGTTATGTGCTACACTGCGCCTCTCCCTTGTCCTAATCAACAGAGTCTTTCTTGGTGCATTCACCTCCTGACCATGATGCCATCCCTTTCTGGTCAATCAATCAATCAATCAGGATTTGTAAAGCACGGTTAATCACCCAACAAGGTATCCAGTTGCTTGCATGCCCCAGAGAAAGCAGTAAAAATTTGCAAAAAGCAAGGATAAGGCACACAAAAAACAGGGGAAAAAGCAAGAAGAAAGCAGTGAACATGCAGGAAAAGCAAAGATAAGGCACACAAAAGTGGGGGGAAGCAAGGAGAAAGCAATAAAAATGAGGGAAAAGCAAGGAGACGGACACTAATTAAAAGGGGGGAAAACAAGGAAAACGCAATAAAATGAGGGAAAAGCAAGAAGACGTCATACAAAAAGACAGGGGAAAAGGAAAGAGAAGGCAGTGAGAATGAGGGAAAAGCAAGGAGAAGGCACCCAAGAAACTGGGGAAAAAGCAAAGCGAAAGCACTGAAAATGAGGAAAAAGCAAGAAGAATGCACTCACTTAAAAAACAGGTCTGAGGACAGCAGAGAGAGAACATTGAGAATGAGGGAAAAGCAAGGAGAGACACACAAAACACAGGGGAAAGCACGGAAAAAGCAGTGAAAATGAGGGAAAGCAAGGAGCGGGCGCACAACGAAATGGGCAAAAAGGCAAGGAGAAACAGTGAAAATGAGGTAAAAGCAAGGAGAGGGCACAAAAAAACAGGGGAAAAGAAAGAAAGGAGACAGCAATGAGAACGAGTTAAAAACAAGGGCAAGGCATTAAAAAAATGGTGGTAAAGCAAGGAGAAAACAGGAGCAAGAGTGATGCAGCAGCATGGGGGGAGCTGGGGCTGGGACCTGGTGGATGTCTGTCACATGCTATGGGACTGTCCTTCCCTTAAAACATTTGGATGCAAGTATGGTAAACTTTGGCACATTGTACAGGTCTACCTGTCTCACCCTCATGGGAACTGTGCAGTGGGAATCTTTTGATGCCCCCTTAAATGCAAAGTACTTTTTTACAGTGCTTGCACATATCTCTTCTTCTAGCAATATTGGAAATCAAATCCCGCTGGAAGCTGGTGGCAGCTCCCTCTGTCCCTTTCTGGCGATCAACAACACTGAGATGGTCATGGGCTGAAAGCAAAGCCATAAATACGAAGGAAATGCAGAGGCTTGACAAAACATCTGATAGCAGAGTACTGGGATGAACTTTGGATGCCATTGTCGAAGAACCCCAGTGATTACACTTTAACCCCTGATGAGATCATCAAACATCCAATCCCCTTGATTAAAATTGGACCCATACATTGGCCTTTAGGAGTCTAGGGCGGTCATTCTGACCCTGGTGGTTGAAAACCGCCAGGGCAGAGTGCCAACAGGCTGGCGGTGCTTCATGGGCAATTCTGACCGCGGCGGTAAAGCCACGGTCAGAAAAGGGCAACTGGCGGTTTCCCGCCGGTTTACCCCTGCCCCAAAGAATCCTCCATGGCGGCGCTGCTCACAGCACCGCCATTGGGATTCCGACCCCCTTCCCGCCATCCTGGTCCTGGCGGTAAAAACCGCCAGGAACAGGATGGCGGGAACGGGTGTCGTGGGGCCCCTGCACTGCCCATGCCTGTGGCATGGGCAGTGCAGGGGCCCCCAGGGGCCTCACAACACCCGTCATTATGGGGCCCTAACAGGGCCCCATAATGATTTTCAGTGTCTGCCTAGCAAACACTGAAAATCGCGACGGGTGCCACTGCACCCGTCGCACACCAGCAACTCCGCCAGCTCCATTCGGAGCCGGCTTCATCGTTGCTGGGGCTTTCCCGCTGGGTGGGCGGGCGGCCTTTTGGTGGTCGCCCGCCCGCCCAGCGGGAAAGTCAGAATGACCGCTGCGATCATTTGACAGCGGTGCGGTCTTCTGGCGGTCTCCGCCCGGCGGGCAGCGCCCGCCGCCCGCCAGGGTCGGAATGACGCCCTAGATCTTTTTACTGGTTTCATTGGAGTCCAGGTTCATCCCATTTGAGCCTCTTCTTCAGTGATCAGTCCTTATTACACTATGAGAGGAAATGCTCCTGTCACTCCGCCCTTTTTAACTGGCATGAAATAATTTGTTATCAATCAACACTGCCAGCAGACTGTAGGATCCCGGCCCTCTATGTAGTGTGCAAAACTGTGCAGGGGATCCAGGCAACCACACATTGGTTTCCAGAGGCAAAAACTAGATAATTTAATACTCTAATTTTTGAGGTAGCTTGGTCGAGCAGTTAGGCTAATCTTGGAAAACTGCAAAGCGTTTGTTTTACTCACAGTATCAATCATGCATCTCAAATATTTCAAAGAATAACTAAGTCCAATTTATAAAATGACTTCAGATTTCTATTTAAATTCAAGACCAAGATTATCAAAATTGGTTAAATACTTTTTAAGATACGGATTTTGAAAGGTTTAATAAATGCAGTCTTTCTGTGCGTAATTACTCACCAGAGGACTCAATAAGCAGTCACTTTTAAAAATGCATATAAAATCACACATTTGGTTTACCAAGTTCAGCTTTTGCAGGTTCGTCGAGGTCGTCAGTGAGCACGCTGTGCCAGCTGGAGATGTTTGGGTGGCTCCTGATTCTGGTGGGAGCAGGAATGAAAAGTCTCTCGCAGCAGGTGGAGGGCCACTGAGAGGGACCACTTGGAAAAGGTCTGTTCTTGCAGATTTAAATGAGGTGCCTGGGGGTCCCGTTGGAGTGTCCAGGTTGCAAGAGGTGAAGGACCCTTTGGGAACATCTGGTTCCTCATTGCAGGGCACAGGGCAGCCAGGTGCAGAGCGGTTGCTGATCCAGGAGCTGTGCGCAACAGAGCCATTTGGAGCTGAGGTAAGTCTCTTTGAAGGCTGCTTACAAGACAACTGGGGCACTCTGGGGGGAGGTACGGAGTGTTCCTGAAGTCCCTTGACTGGGGTTTCCTCCTGATCCTTTTTCAGCTCTGGGGAGCTGTTTTTCCTGCTGTTCAAAGTCCCTTGACTGGGGTTTTCTCCTGATCCTTTTTCAGCTCTTGGGAGCTGTTTTTCCTGCTGTCCAATGTCAGCTGACCAGTGCCCAGATTATTGGCATTGCTTGGACACTGGAGGGCTCATGCCACCAAGCCGATCAGTGAAGTGACCCTCACTGGATTGTTGGTCCTTTGTTGGTTGCAGAGTGACACCTCCCCTCTGGAGGGAGATCTTGGGTGATTGGTGAAGCTTGGAGGTCCTCTGGTTTTATTGAGGTCAGTCCAGTGTCTAGCTTCTCAGCAGCGGTGATTGTTGGGCTCTGAGTGCAGCAGCATGGTTTGTCACCTTTTTCTTGGGCAGCAGGGCCACATTTCTTATGCCTAGGTTCTTCTTTGGGCTGCTCTTCTTTGTCCTTTTGAATCTAAATAAAAGGAAATGGAGGGCCCAGCTTGCAGACAACATCTTAGAGGTGGTGCATGCCAGATTGGGCCACTCCTCCTACCCTTGGTGCGGTTTCCTACCTTTGCTCCCACCAAAAGTGGGAGTTTGCAAAGGGAGAGGCCATCTGCTGCTAGCAGCAGGCCTAGGGGTCAAGTTTCAAGGGTGGTAGCCTGTGAAGCTCACCACCAGGGCAGTGCACATTCCTGAGGAAGAGTTTGTTAGCTCCTTCACCCAGGAAGGGCATTGTTTTACAAACCAGAGAGACAGGGCTCTCCCGAAGGTTTGTATATTGGCTGTCCGAGGGTGGCATGCTGGATAGAACCAGTCAGCAATCATGCAGGATAGTTAGCTTTTGTAGGGAGGCACCGCTAAGGTGACCTCTGTGTACATTTAGAGATAAATCCAATACTGGCACCAGTTTGGATTTATCATTATGAGTTGTTTGATACCAAACAACCAGGGTTCAGAGTGGCCATCATGTAGCTGGGAAACGCGTGTTGACCAGTGTCCAACACATGTATTAAAATGGCTGCTCTGTTCACTCACAATGTCCCAGGGGTGTCTTACCCATAGTAACTGCAGTGTATGGTGTACAGGGCACACAGGCAATGTGCCATGTCAAATTTGTGTTTTAGGTTTGTGTAGGAGGCTGGCTTGGTTTGTAGTGGGTACCTAAGGTACTTACATCTTATACCAGGTCCAGTTATCCCTTATTAGTGAAATGTAGTCAGTGTTCTATCAGCTTAGGCTGTTAGAGGTAGCTGTAGCAGAGCAGCTTAGGCGGAACTAGGAGACATGCAAAGCTCCTGCAATACCAATATAGTTGCACAGTACTTATATACAATAAAAGACAATACTCAGTGTTACCAGAAATAAAGGTACTTTATTTTAGTGACACAAGGCAAAAAATATCTTAGAGGCAATACTCCTTCTGGAGGTAAGCATAATACACAATATATACACTAGAGACCAAATCAGGTAAGCAAATAGTCACAGGATAGTGCAAACAGTAGAAAATACAATAGAATGCAAAAGGATGCAATAGGCCTAGGGTCAACACAAACCATATACTAAGAAAGTGGAATGCAAATCACAATTTTCCCCCTAGGCAAGTGTAGTGTGTAGAGCGGCACTCGGAGTGTAAGAAATCCACAAAGTTGAGTAAAATACCCCACCCCAGAGCCCAGGAAAGTAGGAGTAAAGTACTGCAAGTTTCCTCAGGACACACTACAAGTCATGATAAGAATTATTACAAGAACCGAGCAAGACTGCAAACAACAAATGGTGAATTCCTGGACCTGTTGACCTGTGAAGAGAGGAGACTAATTCCAGAAATCGTTGAAGATTCCAGGAAGGACTGGATCCCCTGCTAACCTAGAAGATGGTGCAAAAGAGGATTCTCCTGTCAGAAGAAGTGTGCAGAAGAGCACCACAGAAGATGGCTGCAGGTTCCTGCTTGGTTCAGGAAAGATCCGACGTCGAGATGTTGGATGCAGACAAGTTGCAGAGCTTGATTCATCCAACAAGCCTTGGTTCACGCAATGTTGCGTTTTTCGTCAAAATTCCTCTGCCTGGACCCAGGAGGGACCTGGGGACCTCAACTCAGACTGAGGAGGCAGAGGGGGCTCCCAACAATGGAGGAAACCCACAGTTGACCAGGCAGCACCCACGTGAGTCCCAGGACACGGGGACAAAGAAGGTGCAAATTGCGGTTGCTGCGGCACTACAAAAGAAGTTTCCACGCTGCCGGAGGACAACCCAGGGAGTTGTGCATCGCAGAATGGAGTGGTAGGGACTTGGGACACGCTGTGCACAATTGATTCTTGCAAATAGTGCACAGAGGCCTGAGGAGCTAGAGATGATGTGGAGCAAAGGGGTACCATCACAAACCGGGAAGGCAAGCTCTTACCTCTGCCAAATTTGGACAGCTGGACCTTAGGACAGTCTGGGTTGAAGGGGTGCACCACCTATGCTCCAGGGAGCACACTCATCGCCAGGAGAGGAGTCCCAGAAAACAAGTTTTCATCGTGGAAGGTGCCTGCTGGAGCAGGGAAGTGACTCCGTCACTCCACAAGAGATTCCTTTGGTTCTTCTGGTGCAGGGTGAAGGCAGGGAATCCTCAGAGCGGGCACACCTTGGAAACTGTTGCAGTTGCTGGCTGGAGCTCAAGTTGCAGGGTCAGAGTAGCCTTTCTGGATACTTTTTTGCAGTTACAGCAGTTCCTGGAGCAGTCTGCGGTTGATCCGACGGTCAGAAGCTGAAGCAGAAGTTGCAGAGGATTCCTTGATGGAAATTTGCAAGCTGAATCTCAAGAGGAACCCCCTGGAGAGACCCCAAAAAGCCCTGAGAGGGGGATTGGTTACCTAACCAGGTGTGCCCTTTTCAGAAGGGGTCTATGACGTCACCTGCTGGCACTGGCCACTCAGAGATCTCCAGAGTGTCCCCACACCTGGCTAACACCAGGGATACACTGAAGGAGCTCTGGGCAACACCCCTGGGGTGGTGATGGACAGGGGAGTGGTCACTCCCCTTTCCTATGTCCAGTTTCATGCCACAGTAGGGACTGGAGGTCCCTAAATCAGTGTAGACTAGCTTACGCAAAGTGGGCACCATCTTTGCCCTTCAAAGCATTTCCAGGGGATGGGGGAGGCTGCCCCTCCCCAGCCTGTAACACTATTTGAAAAGGGAGAGGGTGTAACACCCTGCTCCCAAAGGAAATGCTTTGTCCTGCCTTCCTGGGACTGAGCTGCTCAGACCCCAGTAGGGCAGAACCCTGTCTGTGACATGGCAGCAGCTGTAGCTGCAGTGCAAGCCTCAGAGAGCTGGTTTGGCAGTACTGGGGGTCCATGTGGAGCCCCCAGGATGCATGGGATTGGGCTCCCAATACCACATTTGGAATGGGGGGACAATTCCATGATTTTAGACACCTTACATGGCCATATTCAGAGTTACCATTGTGAAGCTACATATAGGTATTGACCTATATGTAGTGCACGCATGTAATGGTATCCCCTCACTCATCAAGTCTGGGAAATTGTCCCTGGACCGCGTGCGGGCACCTTCGCCTAGTGTAAGGGTGCCCTCACACTTAGTAACTTTGCACTTAGCCTTCTGTAAATGAAGGTTAGACATATAGGTGACTTATAAGTTACCTAAGTGCAGTGAAAATGGCTGTGAAATAGTGTGTGTACTATTTCACGCAGGCTGCAGTGGCAGTCCTGTGAAAGGGTTTGTCTGAGCTCCTATGGGTGGCAAAGGAAATGCTGCAGCCCAAAAGGATCTCCTGGAACCCCAATGGTACCTAGGTACCATATACTAAGGACTTATAAGGGGGGGTCCAGTGTTCCAATTGGAATTGGAATATGAAGTCACTAAGGTATAGTAACTAATTTGTAAGTAGAGAGAGCATAAGCTCTGATGTTCTGGTTAGCAGAACGTCAGTGACACAGTTAAGCACTACTGACAACACATACATTAGGCCACAAACTATAAGCACTGGGGTCCTGACCAGCAGGATCCCAGTGAGACAGGCAAAACATACTGACAAACATACTGACAAACAGGTTTTAACTATGAGCACTGGGGTCCTGGCCAGTGAGACAGTTAAAGCACACTGACATACTCACAAACAGGACAAAAGTGGGGGTAATCCATGCTAGAAAGAAGCTACTTTCTCACAATTTGCACCACAAAGCTTAGCCTGCAATGGCAGTGCTGGGTGCATCTGGATACAGGGCCCTAGAGGGTGGCCTACCCTTAGTACCCCATGCCCTGGGCAATTGGTACCCGCTTACTAGGGACTTATAGTGGTAGTTAAGAGTGTATTAAATTGTGCCAAAAATTCATAACAGATTTAGGAAAAGAGCTCTGGTCCAGGGAACCTGGTTAGCAGGGACCCGGGTACTGCAATTTCTAGGACACATCAACATCAGGCAAAAATTTGGTGGCTAACCCTGTCAAAAAGAGGCCTTTTCTCACTCAGACATCTATTTACTTTGCTATAATATCACTAACTCCACCTCACACATGGGGTGCACATCGGAGAGGCAATAGATGGGCGAGAGAGAGTCGAGACACCCAGAAAAATTAAGAAATTGTACTCCTCAAAAGCACAGTACAAATGCGTGCTGAGAAAATAAGAATTGAGTGAATTAAATGTTGGTCAAACCAAAGCACACTTTCAATGCCTGCAACCAGATAAACATTAGATAAAAGGAGTTAGCTTTAGGAAAAAATGTAATCGAAGCGCTGTGCAGCCAACGTTGATTTTGTCATAACGCTTTTTTGTATACTTTAAGCCATGCTGCACAGCAGGCTGTGCCAATGTGCAATATGCCTTAGAACAGCACAGGTTGATCACAAGCAACCTTCTCTTCTGGGGACAGCATGTGGAGTTACGGCTTGAGCTGCCCACTGTGGAACCAGGTTCTAGTTCTGCCATCGGGGTCAACATCCAGTGATTCTGGACATATCACTTAATCTACCCGTGGCTAAAAATCAAAAGTGGATGTGTCCTTATGGAATGTGACTAGTGCTCATGGAAAGTGCTTAAATAGCTTCTGGTCGCAGTTCTCAATTACATGATTGTTTAGCCGTTTTCTCCGTGCACATCTTTTGGTCTGGCCCTTGTGCGCATATTTCTTTCTGACTTCACCAGCTAATCAGCTGTAATAATGCCAGACAGTGCCAGAACAGGACCATGCGGTCACACAAACATAAACAAAACCCTCTCACTTTATGGGCCAATGGTGCCCCACATGCATGTATGCTGCTGGGACAGTGATGGAAGTTGAGTGGCTACACTATCACCACTTTATGCATTACACAGGATTGTACGACGAAACAACAAATTAAAAAACAACTACTGACTTAACAACGAGGTCGGAACACCGACCTCGTTGCTACTACTAATGATTTTACCACGAATGCCTTAACAACGATATTTCATTGTAAAGGCATTCCTGATAAAATCATTAGCAATAGGCACCATTCACCCTACATCCCTTACCCCACCCCCCCAACCCCACCCCAAAACCTAAAACCCCCTGACCCCCCACCCACTCCCCAAAACCAAAAACGCCCCACCCCCCCAACCCCACCCTAAAACCTAAAACCCCCTGACACCCACCCACTCCCCAAAACCAAAAACACCCCACCCCTCCCAACCCCACCCCAAAACCTAAAACCCCCTGACCCCCCACCCACTCCCCAAAACCAAGAACGCCCCACCCCCACCCCAAAACCTAAAACCCCCTGGTCCCCCACCCACTCCCCAAAACCAAAAACGCCCCACCCTCCCAACCCCACCCTAAAACCTAAAACCCCCTGACCCCCCACCCACTCCCCAAAACCAAAAACGCCCCACCCCCCCAACCCCACCCTAAAACCTAAAACCCTCTGACCCCTCACCCACTCCCCAAAACCAAAAACACCCCACCCCCCCAACCCCACCCTAAAACCTAAAACCCCCTGACCCTCCACCCACTCCCCAAAACCAAAAACGCCCCACCCCCCCAACCCCACCCCAAAACCTAAAACCCCCTGACCCCCCAACCCCTCCCCAAAACCTAAACCCACCACTTACCTTCGCCAACTCCCTTCTTTGTACCTTAACCACGCATGTTCGTTGTTCAGAACATTCGTAGTTAAGGCACAAAAAACCGGAGTCGTGGTTAAAAAAGCGTTGTTGCGCTTTCGTTAACCACGACTTTCGGGAAAAAAAAGTAGTAAAAAAGGATGTTTCCCATTACACAGTCTCTGCATGACACATGCAGAAGGACCATTGTGCAAGATTGACTCTTGGAAAGTGCCAGCAGTCAGTAAGATTTTCACATGAGCTCATTTGTTAAAGTAACCTTGTAAGGCTCTCTAGGGTCTGATGTTGTCATCAACAGTTGTTTATGAACATGTGCAGCTTGTGTCTGTCTACGCATCTCTCTACTTCTCAGCTGAGGTAGGCATCCTGCTGCCGGGGTAATTATCACAGGTACATGTGCAGGATCTGTTTAAAACACAAAAGTGCAGATCGGCAGGACAGTTTTTGCAATAATTTAGATGTGTGATATGTAAACATGTAAATGAAAACTTAGGTTTTTGAGGTGACTATAGCAACAGTGCTGATTATTGCTTGATTGTGATGCCTGTTCTTATATATAACAATAATGATGTCTCTCCTATCCCATCACTGTACCGAGGCCTGCTCAGTGAACTTTTTAGGTTGAGCGTTAGCGTTCAGCCTCCTGTATACTAAAGTATACAATAGAGTGAGTTCCAGCGTTTGATTTGTTAGTTGCAGTGTCCTTCAAAAATCCTTGCTAGCTTTTCAGTTTGGGAACAACACAAAGTACTGTGTAATTACGCTATATCCTGTTTATCTCTTCTGAAGGGGACTTTTTCTTTCAGTATTGGCCTGTTTGCCTTGCACTGTGGGTGTGTGTTCAGTCCCTCCTCCCCACCATCTCCCTCTGTAAACATAAACCAAAATCAGAGGAGGGCTTTTCCAGGGTCAGCTCACTCTCGCTCTTTTCCTCTTGTTATTCTCAGTCTGTGTGGCAATAAACGTCCAGTTAGTAATTTACAACGCTATGAGCTCTAACTTGAGCAAACACGCGAGTATTGCATTCCAAATGCTTGTTTTAGCTCATTTTTGTTTCTCTACAGTTTTTTGGTGAAAAGGAAACACTGATCACGCTACCTTAGCTCCACAGCAGGGATGCCAATTATAAAAGCTGACAGTTGAAGAGTGCATGGGAAGGATTTCTTGCTGAGTGACGGAAAATAAGGAAATCAGCTGTTTAATATATTTGTCACTTGTCATACTTTTATGGAGCAAAAGCCTTGCCCGTTTTTGGTAATTTCATTTTCAGCTACTCTTAATCTGTTCTTTTGAGATCACCGCTGTACAATAAAAGAAAGTGTTATTTTCAATTTTACACGTATGTAATGCTCAACATCTTATTAGCTATATGCGATGTTTCACATCTCAGTTATGGTTCATTGAGCTTCATGGCACTGCGCTAATAGCTTTCCTCTTCAATGTGTTTTTGTTCAGTTGGCGTGAACGAGCAAGTTTGAAATTTAGTCTATTTTTTAAAAAAGTGTCACTTTTCGTTTACATTGGCTCATATGCTCGTACCGTACAACCTTACTGCCGCTAGAAATGTTAAACACTGGTATGTTTGATAGAGATGCCAACCATAGAGGTCACAGATCCATATTAATCACAGGGCACAGGCATTCTACAATCTATTCCCGGACGTGGGTTTTTCCACCTATGGAAGTGAAGGTCTGCTTTCTGCAATACTTTCAGTGATACAACTTGCGTTATCACGCTGCTTTAGAACACCACAACACAACAGCCTTTGTGGAGCGAACGTTGCCCTGTAAATGATATCTTTGCACTGAATACCAGGTGTTGATTGTTACCTAACTCAAGGGTGCTCAATTTATTGACCTCAGAAAGGCCAAAGGCAGAGTGGACCCCCTGCCGACTTTGAACCTCTGATCATGAGGTCAAACATTCCATCAGCTCAACACCAATTTTGGGTTTTTATGCTCTTTGTGGCTTCTTTTTATAAAAATCGGGACTTCTTGATTAAATTCTATTTTACAAGTACTCATAATGTGAACAATTCACTCATTTCAGCGGCCGCTACGAATGCTGCAGAAAGTATTGCTGATAATTTAAGAAGGACCACTGGAATTATGCGGGAGGGGAGGTCCAGATTATGCCGCAGGGTTGTCTAAATTGTGTGATAAGGAAAGGCAAATTATGTAACGCAATGCGGCACATTTTGTGATGCTGTTACCTCACAATTACGTCATGTTTTCACATGTTCACACTGTCTAGCTAAAGGTTTCAGTTAATTAATACGAGTTTAATATCAAAATACCGCAATATTCGAATTGAAGCCGATCAGTCAACCTTCCCATAGAACTTTCTACTTCTCAGCAACATATGTTGCTGTGATATTAGTATTTTTTGATCCATTTGAGCTAGGAACACATTTTTTGTCAGCACATTAAGAGTAAGATGATGGAAAATGCAGAAAATTCATATTGATGTAGAAAACCCTGCAGCAGCAGAATCGCATAATTCAGTTAAAGTAAATGTTTTGATATAACCTTTGTTTTGCACCCTTGTAATGATTAATATCTTTTTTTAATAGACAATACACTCCTCCATCCTTCTCAAGGATAGCATTTTCAAGTTGCCAAGTGGCATTTTATCCTCTATCCTAAATGATGTTTGTCACTCCATTCTAAACGGTACATCTATAAAACCTTCTTTAGCATTTACCTGGCATACCTTCATGGCAGTGAAGCGCTGTGCTTTTTGGTACTTTCATTGTTGCAGCTTCACTTAACATGACGTTCTATACATGTCTATAAAGAGCATGTTCGACCTGAGGGGTCTCTTGGCACTGAAAACCAGATGTTTATTGTTCTCCAAGTCAAGGGTACTAATTTAATTCACCCTAAAGGGATGAAAGGCTGAGTAGACCCAGTAGAATCTGAACCTGTAACTATGAGGTCAAACACAGCTCCCTGCAGTTGATGCAATAATCAATTTGTTCCATCCTGTGATCTCTGGGTATTGCTAGTACCTCAGTACAACGTCCCACCTGACAAATTGCTTGTATGCAGTATCTTGGTCAGAGACCACTTCTGATTCCCTCCCACACCATCATGGTGTCCCGAAGCATTCTCTTGTTGGTCCGTTCCTTTTCCTAATCTAACCTTATCCTTGGCTTTCTTGTAATTGCTGTGCTGGTCACTTTCAGCTTGTTTTTAAGGTCAAGCACAAAGTGCTCCTTCCCTCTTCTAATGTCTCTTAGGGGGATTTTAACCATGCCCATGTTACGTCAGTCACTTTTATTGGTTCGTGGGCTTGCGTTTTAAAATCTGCTTGTTTTCATTTTTGAAAGTCATGCATACGTCATGCCTTTTCCGGTTTATAGCCCTCCTCGACAGCACCGGTAAACTACCGGAAACATACAAGGCTCCATGTCTTCCATATGGTTTCTGGACTACGTTTTCTCTTTATTTCACAGTGTGATCATGCTTGTTTTTTTTGTTTTTTTGATTTAATGTGGCAAGAAAAGTCCGGTTAGGAATTTAGAACGCTAATAGCTCCAACTTGACGTAATACAAGACCCGTTGCATTGCAAATGCTTGTTTATTGCCTGTATTGCCTGCAATAATACCTTCCTCAAATAATGACTGTTCAGAGTCGCTCCTCCAATACTTATTCAGTGCAATGAGTCCACAGATGCTTGCTCAGTTCCCAAAATCAAGAAATAGCTGGTTCGGAGCCCCATTCCCCTGGTGCCACCCATTTCCCTGGGTGCACTGTTGCTCTAATTGTGCATGTATCATCACATGCCTGTATGGCTGCTGCTAAGTCTTCCTGGTTCATTTGCTTGTTCTTATGTCTGAGCCAAAAACTCAGCCTTGGTGCATATGTGTTGCACTAGGGTCCTGTGCACTATACTGAGCACTGCCCTTCTGTAGCGCATTCCCAGATTTGTGTGGATGGCACTGAACCTCTGATGCTTGTGAACTGCATTGAGGACTGCCTTCCCGTAGCACCATCCCCACACCACTGTGTATGAGTGTGTTAAAGAGAAAAGGGGGTGCTGAAAAGTAAAAGTGAAACCAAGACACAAGCTAATAAAAACATAAAAGAAATCCAAAGCCGCAAATATGCAATATATTCTTAAGTGGAGATCTTGTGAGAATCATACAACAGAGAAACTACATTGTAAACAAGTATTCTCTATGCTCACTACAGCGTTAGATATGTCGTGATACTACAATGTGTGCTGTTAATTGCACCACTTCTAGGCTTTTGGGGCAACCGAGGACATTCATTTCAAGCCTGTGAAAGATTGCAGGAGTGACGAGGCTTATTAGTATCCAATTTGCACATCTATGAATTGCAAAAGAGGTCTGCATTGATTCCTGCTGTCCGTCTTCAATACCTTCAGAAAAAACAACTGAAAACGGAACTGTGCTACATACCAACCTGAAGAAATTGTTCTCTTTACCCAATGCGTTGTCAAGCAAAAGGAAAACACATACCTCGCTTAAACGTGTCCTCCGGACATGCAACATGTGAACCCAAGTAAAACCGTATGTGCTCGGCAATAGGATAGAGTAAATAGCTATATTAGATGGAACAACAAATTAAGGTCAAGCGTCATGACTTTTTTAGCCAACAGTCTTTAAAAAAAATAATGAAAGTTTTCGAAAGACAAAGAAATGCAGCCCTGTGTGCGGGCACCAATGGAATTCTTCAAACGCATCAACAAAAGTACAAAAACAAATGCCTGCAGCACGGGAAAGTTAAATAAAGTCGCAATTAAGTAATAAGTGTTGGAGAAACAAAGAAATGTTGTCATGCATGCTGCCCCAAAAAATATTCTTCAGATGCATCAGCAAAAGTACAAGAACATTAGTTAAAAAGAGTTGGATCACAGCCTTAACCTAATAAATTGAATTTCCAGCCATGAAAGCAGATGAAAAGCGAATTAGAATGAGTAATTGGGCTACGGGATACCGATAAGAGAAACACGCTCACCCCCCCCCCCAACCCAACAGGAAATACAATGCACAACCAATAGAAATAAGGAGAAGTAAGTTGATAAGCAAATAAGAAGTGATGGTGGGCCCCTTTTAAGACATATGAAATGCAATAGATTTCAAGAGCACAGCACAAGCAAGCAATACAGGCCAGACCTTAAAGGAAATGTGCAACAAACATACATCTGTGTACTTTGAAGAATATTAGGGTCGTTTACTCTGTTGAAAATGTATCTACAAGTCTCTGCTATGGTGTGCTAACGGGCCCAATCTATCTAATTTACTCACTCTGGGACTCGTTTTAGGCCAATGAATCTTTTGACCCTGATTGAATACACCTTAAGACAAGATAACTGATCAACATGTCAATCAACAAGTCAATAACGTAATCAATAAGATTCGGAAACCACCATGACCTTTCTGTCATGAATAACCACACAAGTTTAGTACAATTTTGTGATGTTTATTCCCTATTGGTTACAATTCTACCAGCAAGTTTATTAGTCTCAAAACCATGAAACACATCAGCATTGTCATAGAATGGCAACTCGAATAAGATTTCATCAAAGCAAAGATCACAAATATTAGAACATAGCACGACGTCAGCATGGGTTAACCTCAGCAGAGTATCATTAGCATATTATTCAACAAAGCATTGATTCAGTCATTTGTCTATTTGCATCCGTTTAGTGAACCACTTAACTAACCTCAAATTAGCATTGGCATGTTGGGCTTCATGCAAAACAATTTGGCAACACCAATTTAGAAAAACATCTAACTATGGTCTCTGTCAAAAGAAGCAGTTGGTACCTAGAAAGGAAAGGCAAACAGACAATTACAATTTCATTATCATATAGTTACCCTCCGTAATGGGTCAGCTTACAGAGTAAATCTTCGTCCTCAGGACATCAGTTGATTCGCCATTAGCCAGGGAATTCAACAAGACGGGGTAAGTAGGGACACTTCCCTCATAAGGAGGAGAAGTATAGAACGGGCAAGATAAGGGTGAGGATGGTTTGCAAAACCAAACAGCAAAGTCTCTAAGCAGAGTGACAAAGTGTCTGGGTCATAGCAAAAGTTTGCAATGGCATCTCCTAATGGTTCTTCATGTCAAAGGTTTTTATCCCTTTTCTGTTGTACAGTCCCCTAATTCCTAATTGGGTAGGGTTGGCACCCCACTATCTCCATCCAATAGATTTCCAGTGGTATTATCAAAATTGTCACCCCATAACAGTTCTCACGTAGTTTATTGGTTCTTGTGATTGATGTCTCCAGTGGGTAGAATGTCCGGTATGATTTCATACTCTTGTGGTCCTCTCGCATCCCCAGTCAGTGGTTCCATTGTCCGTACCGGTTTATGCGACCTTGTGCCTGTAACAATTCTACACTGTTGAATTCAGCAAAAATGTTTCTCTGAGCAAGTCGAATTGCATGGGAACGGATCTACTATGGTCGCACTCATCCTTTAGCTTTGGAAAAGTACGAGTACATGTCCTTCAGCAAGTCAGCACACTGCACGTTAGAAAAATACATTTAATATGAAACCCGGCAGCTAGGCCTCGACTAATGCTAACTAAGGCCTAGTAAATTAATTAGCAAAACCTTAACATATAACTCATTTAATATTAGTGTAGAATCACTCATTAACGCATTGTCATTTCATTATTAGTCAATTTCATTAATCATCGTATACATTGGCGGCCACTTCTCGTGGGCACTTTTCACGTGCACGTCTAGCAAAAACACATCAATACATTTTCTATGCGACATTATTATGCATTAGTTCATAAACATTTCATGTTAGTTTTGAGTATAAGAGCTACGCTCCCTCAGGTGTTCTTCCTCTACTCTTCTTGACATCATAACAATTCAATAAAAACTTATTTTAAAAAAGGTGAAGAATACGATGATTTACAAACCGGGCTTCCTTAAATTGAATATCGAATAAAATTCTGCTGCAGCATCACCTTAGCGTTCACGTCCTGCCTTGACACAATTTGCTCCTCAAAGAGTACGGAAGAAACTAGAGAGCTCTCTACCTTGTTCAGAAAGGAATTCTATTGGCAATATATTTGGTTGTGTGAGATACCTTCTTGTGCGACTACACGGTGCGATCTTCATGACATGGAATGCTGGAAAGGAGATTTTAAGGAATGCTGATTGAAACGAGGGGGCTCAACAAATGGACTAGGGGTACTTTTAGTAGCACCTTATGGTGGATTCTTCTCCTGCCTTGTGTTTTTCAGCTGGACAAGCCCCGCAGAACCCCATTTTCATTACAAAATGCAAGCACTGGCAGCACATATGCAAGAAGCTTTTCTCGGGGTGGAACCAATGACAATGCAAGGACAACAGGTAGGTCCTCTGAAGTCTAGATACTTCATAACTTGGTTCTCCTCTGTCTCCTTCACTTGCCTGGGATGGTGCTGCAAATGCAAAGAGAAAAAGAGTCACACATGTCCCAGATCATACCTGAACAACAGCTGTGATCAGCAAACATTACCATGACATCAAGTAGCCCCCAGCAACAATCTACATCAAAGTGTCTCCTGCATGTACCACAACACACATGCATGCCACATGAACTGTCAACAGTTGCCCAAAGGAAAATCACGATCTCAGACAACTTCAATTGCATGGGTGAAGTTGTGCAACACAGTAACCATTAAACAAGTAGGTGACCTCATCACTTCCAGTGGTTTGCCTCATGGAGCATACCTCAGTTACCTGTTGTCATTCAATAGTAGGACAATGCAAAGTTCATTCCCACAGATCCCACATAACATCATGCATATATCTATTCATCACATATACAATGCCACAACAATAAGAAATGATGCTTCAAAATCCTGGCATATTGCTGACAACAGTATGTTACCCTGAAGAAGGTGACATGTAAATACCTATGTCACACTGGAAAAAAATCAAGAATGGACACTTTACCATGTGCAAAGTGTCCAAATGGAGTCCTGTAGGTAGTACTAATGTTGCTCAGACATACTACACATCTAACATGGAAATGTACACTGTAGACAAAATGTGAAAATTGTCATGGAGACATGTCTCTAAAATACACAACACAATGAATCAGCTATCCCCAGAGAAATCACTGCTTCTGTATGGCACCCCTTACAATGATATACTCTGATTGCATCAATAGAAGCCATTAGTTCTTTGTATGTTGTGGAGGCCCAGGGATTATCATGTACTTTTAGAAGGCCCTCAACATGTTGCCTAATTGGAAACTACATTGCTGTCTCCTTTTTCATCCTGCAAACCCAGATGTCCATTGATGACTGGTTGTACCCAACCACATATGATTCCCACATAACTTTAACTCACTCCATGATGCATGTCAACAGTCGGGTAACAAATCTTCCCCATTTCATATATAGGGAAAAAAAATTAAACACATGCCACATAAAGTGCATGGAAATGCACAATGTGTGTAAAAACTGTAGTTCTACCTGTCATGTTCCTCATTGCTACTGCAGTTGTACATGCCAAATGACATGCAATGATGGGTATGGGTATATGTAAGCCAATAAACAATGGTGACACACTCCTGTCTGTGGCACCACATGAAATGTAGCCCTGTTACATATATCTGATTCCAAATACACGTTGGCATGCACGTATAATTGAGGAAATACAGAAATTATCCCATGAAGTAGACAATACATGAAACACAGGTGTACACATTTTGTAAAAACTGAAAGGTGCTTATTCTAACATGTAGGCACATGGAATGTTGGTGACAGCAATGGCACAAATCATGTCAAAGGACATTCTCTACTTACAAAAGGAAATTATTGATCTGTTGCTGCACCTAAAGAAGAATGGATCTTTTGTCACATGTATGGTGGCCACCTTCACATGCTAGACAGTAGTGAGGCACCAGCTCTAGTCATACACTGAAGACAAGTGGCCTCTGGGGGGCAGATGCCAATTTACTCACTTGACAGACTGTAGGAAGGTAGCCTCTTTCTAGCCTTGTTACCCTCACTTTTGGCCTATTTGTGAGTATATGTCATGGTGTTTTTATTGTCTCACTGGTATCCTGTTAGCCAGGACCCCAGTGCTCATAGTGGAAACCCTATTTGTCAGTGTGTTTGATATGTGTCACTGGGACCCTGCTAGCCAGGACCCCAGCGCTCATAGTTTGTGGCCTGTATGTGCTCCCTGTGTGGTGCCTAACTGTATCACTGAGGCTCTGCTAACCAGAACCTCAGTGTTTATGCTCTCTCTGCTTTTGACCATTTTCACCAATTCTGATTGGCACACTGGAACACCCTTATAATTCCCTAGTATATGGTACCTAGGTACCCAGGGTATTGGGGTTAAAGGAGATCCCTACGGGCTACAGCATTTCTTTTGCCATCCAAAGGGAGCTCAGACAATTCTTACACAGGACTGCCACTGCAGCCTGAGTGAAATAACATCCATGTTATTTCACATCCATTGTACACTTCACTCAAGTAACTTATGAGTCACCTATATGTCTAACCCTCACTTTGTGAAGGTTAGGTGCACAGTTACTAAGTGTAAGGGCAACCTGGCACTAGCCAAGGTGCCCCCACATTGTTCAGGGCAAGTTTGCCGGACTTTGTGAGTGCGGGGACACCATTACAAGCATGCACTACATATAGGTCAATGCACATATGTAGCTTCACAATGGTAACTCCGAATATGGCCATGTAGCATGTCTAAGATCATGGAACTGTTCCCCCCATGCCAAATTTGGTATTGGGGTGCCAATCCCATGCATCCCCGGGGCTCCAGCATGGACCCGGGTACGGCCAAACTAGCTCTCTGGTCTTTTCACTGCATCTACCACTGCTGCCAAACCAAAGACATGCTTCTGCCCTCCTAGGGTCTGGGCAGCCCAGTCCCAGAAAGGCAGAACAAAGGATTTCCTCTGAGAGAGGGTGTTACATCCTCTCCCTTTGGAAATAGGTGTTAAGGGCTGGGGAGGAGTAGCCTTCCCAGCCTCTGGAAATGCTTTGAAGGACACAGATGGTGC
Organism: Pleurodeles waltl; assembly: GCF_031143425.1. Taxonomy (NCBI): domain Eukaryota; kingdom Metazoa; phylum Chordata; class Amphibia; order Caudata; family Salamandridae; genus Pleurodeles; species Pleurodeles waltl. Next base: position 1,067,382,991 of record NC_090437.1, read on the forward strand.
CCTCCTTGCATAAGCCAGTCTACACCGGTTCAGGGATCCCCCAGTCCCTGCTCTGGCGCAAAACTGGACAAAGGAAAGGGGAGTGACCACTCCCCTGTCTATCACCACTCCAGGGTTGGTGCCCAGAGCTCCTTCAGTGTGTCCCAGACCTCTGCCATCTTGAATGAAGAGGTGTGAGGACACAATGGAGGACTCTGAGTGGCCAGTGCCAGCAGGTGACGACCGAGACCCCTCCTGATAGGTGCTTACTTGGTTAGGTGGCCAATCCTCCTCTGAGGGCTATTTAGGGTCTCTCCTGTGGGTTTCTCTTCAGATAACAAATGCAAGAGCTCACCAGAGTTCCTCTGCATCTCTCTCTTTGACTTCTGCCAAGGATCGACTGCTGACTGCTCCAGGAGGCCTGCAAAACTGCAACAAAGTAGCACCAAGACTATCAGCAACATTGTAGCTCCTAATCCTGCCGGCTTTCTTTACTGTTTTCTGGTGGTGCATGCTCTGAGGGCTGTCTGCCTTCACCCTGCACTGGAAGACAAGAAGAAATCTCCCATGGGTCGACGGAATCTTCCCCCTGCTAACGCAGGCACCAAACTTCTGCATCACCGGTCTTCTGGGTCCCCTCTCATCTCGACGATCATGGTCCCTGGAACACAGGAGCTGGATCCAAGTGACCGCGACAGTCCAGTGGTCCTTCTGTCTAAATTTGGTGGAGGTAAGTCCTTGCCTCCCAATGCCAGACAGTAATCCTGTGTACTGTGTGATCTGCAGCTGCTAGGCCTTCTGTGCACTTTTGCAAGGATTCCTTTGTGCACAGCACAGCCCAGGTCCCCAGCACTCCGTCCTGCATTGCTTAACTCGCTGAGTTGACAACCGGCTTCGTGTGACCCTCTTTTATTGTGCTGAGATGACCGCCAGGCTCAGATTTCTTGAACACCTGTTCAAGTACTTCTTTGGGTGCTGCCTGCTTCTGCATGGTTCTCTATGTTGCTGAGTGCCTCCTCTGTCTCCTCCTCCAAGGGGTGACCACCTGGTCCTTCCTGGGCCCCGGCAGCACCCATTATCTTCAACCCGACTCTTGCAGGTAGCAAGGCTTTTTTGTGGTCTTTCTGCGTGGAAACAACTCTGCATCTTCCAGCATGCCGTGGGACATCTTCTGACCAAAGGAGAAGTTCCTGGCAACTTCCGTTGTTGCAGAATCTCCGGCTTCTTCCACCCAGAGGCAGCCCTTTTGCACCTTCATCCGGGGTTTAGGGGGCTCCTCCCCCCGTGGACACTTGCGTGACTCTTGGACTTGGTCCCCTTCCTTTGCAGGTCCTCAGGTCCAGTAATCTTTCTTCAGTGCTTTGCAGTCATTTGTTGCCTTTGCAGAATCCCCTATCTCAACTTTACTGTCTTTTTGGGGTAGTAGGGTAACTTTACTCCTACTTTTCAGGGTCTTGAGGTGGGGTATCTTGGACACCCTTAGTGTTTTCTTACTCTCCTAGCGACACTCTACACATTACACTAGGCCTGGCGTCCATTCGTGTTTCGCATTCCACTTTTCAAGTATATGGTTTGTGTTCCCCTAGGTTTATTGTCTCCTACTGCATTCTATTGTGTTCTACAGTGTTTGCACTACTTTTCTAACCGGTTACTTTCCTGATTTTCGTTTGTGTGTATATTTTGTGTATATTACTTACCTCCTAAGGGAGTATATTCTCTGAGATACTTTTGGCATATTGTCACTAAAATAAAGTACCTTTATTTTTAATAACTCTGAGTATTGTGTTTCTTATGATATAGTGCTATATGATATATGTGGTTTAGTAGGAGCTTTGCATGTCTCCTACTTCAGCCTAAGCTGCTCTGCTATAGCTACCTCTATCAGCCTAAACTGCTAGAACACTCCTAATCTACTAATATTGGCTATGTGACAGGCAGGAATATGCCCTGGACTCACCCCCTTGTGGCTGCTGTGCTCCCCTCAGATGCCCATCAAGCTCCAGGTAGGCCATCACAAACATTGCACCCCGTTGGGGATGTCATGCTCTGACGTGTGCCCCACCCACATTGGGAGGGCAATTCATGCAGGACCTCAGCAATCTTCTGGGCCCAGAAGATTAACAATGGGCGTTCTGCCGGCTAAGGACCCCAAGGGTCGCACCTTTTGTGCAATGGCTGTCCAAATCCCCTTCCTCTGATGGGTGTTGACCTGTATTGATGCTAGAGACAAATCAAACAATTACAAACACAAGTATTTGCACACATGGTTGTGTCACACATGTAAGAAACACCAGGCACTAAATGGACAATTTGTCAACATACCACAAGTGTAAAGCACACATGCTGATATGTACAGGGGCATGACTATACTCTTGGAGTCATCTGCAGGCTAACCCATAACTGTGCTCCTGGCCTACATTGTCTGAACAAGCCTACTAACAACAGGGTGCCTATGCAACATGTACTGTGATGTGAGCCACAATGAAACACTACACATCAATGTGGCCTCTGAAGGGTAAACACCTTAGGCCAGGCTGAACAAACACATTTACACTCTGCAACATTAACCCAATGCAGTCCCTACATGTAACTATCACAGTACAAATTTCACCCTTATACTTGTGTGAAAACGAAAAGGCTGGCATGGTGGGTACAGAACGTTTCTTCCCTGTGCATGTGTGGACAAGTGCCCTACCAAATACTAACTTATGTCATTTGAGTGTGTGTTTCTGTGGTATGTACCTGTACCACAGAACCCACCTTTTAACATATGTTTCAAACCTACAGAGATGGCATCCAACATACAAAGGTATGTTTGGTTCAATTTTTGCTATATAACCAAGTCTCTGAGTCACACGTCATGGCCTCCCAGAAATCTACACAATATCTGCACTATGGGTTTGTAATTTTTGCAATATGGCTGTACAGGACAAATATGACTTCACTGGAGGTGACAACAGAGCTGGGGCAGTAAGGCACCTGTCATGAGTCAAAGACACATTGACAATGATGCACAATGCACATATAGACTAGTTGATGGATTTATCTCAGTACACATTTCTGTTCTAGTCAATGGACAGAGGCATTCAGGACATGGATTGCCAGTAGAGCCTCATATTGGTTACATGACAGGATTTGCAGTGTTACAGGGAGTGGGCCCAGTGCCATGGTTGCATAGCCACAGTTATTCCTTCACAGATTGGAGTGTGTCCCATACTAGGAGATACATGTGACAGGCCCTGATCTCCACAAGCTGAACATACAGAACCTACATGACGTATTTCCATCACTTCTATGCATGGCAGCATATTATTTGGCCATCAGCAATGTGGCTTGTGGCTTATGTGGCAACTTGAAGGGCAGAGTGATTCATGATATGCCTTCCAGACAACAGTTTGGCAAGGGCAGATGTGAGGTGAACAATCTGTGGCACAACACACAATGCTTACAAGATCCTCAAATGACTCAGATAAGATGCATACACAGCCCATGCTGACATGCACATACATGTTGTCTAACATTTACAACCATCATAAATAAAGAAACATCATTGTATGGCAGTAAAGTCTCCTTGCCTAGTCATGTGCATCCAACACAAGGAAGATTTAGGGCCTCAAAAACATCACACAGCACAATGTGAATGACCAAAACATATAGTACAGGTCTCCAATACCTGCACCATGTACATACTATTGATGCCGCACAAACTGCAAGAACAGGCACACAAGGACACATTGTAGCCTGCTAGGAGGGACAGGATTGTGTTGAACAGAGTCAGTTGTGCCTATGAGGTACTTACTTGCTCCTCTGGTGAGCCATACTGCTGACCCTACAGGAGAATGACCACATTCACAAGCCTCTCCAGCTCCTCTGGAGAGAAGGCAGAGGCCCTTTCACCTTCTGGATGTGGCATGCTTGCTCACAGAGGTGGCACATAGCAGCTGAAGTTGTGGAGGTGTAGATGGCAGCAGTGTTAGGAGTCAAGTGACTGTTTTTGCACAATGCAACGTACACGTATAGTACGTACATGGTCATCGTTGCCGATGGACACAGTCATTGGGGCGCGACTGCCACAGGAAACAATGTTAGTCTATGGCTGTGTCTGCCGCGGTTGGAACCACCCACCACACGAACAACTTCCGCCGGCAGACGCAGACAAATCTTGATGTCCAATATGGTAGGTCAGGTATTCACCATTTTGGCGGTTTAAAGTACTGTATATGGCCCTGGTAAATTTGTCACCACAACAAAACATATTTAAGATCTAATCTAATCTAATCAGGGGATTTGTAAAGCACACTACTCACCCATGAGGGTCTCGAGACGCTGGGGAGGGAAGGGGCAGAAGGCGGGGGGGAGGTGCTGCTACTGCTCGAACAGCCAGGTCTTGAGAAGTTTCCTGAAGGCAAGGAGGTGTTTGATCTGGTGCAGGTGGGTGGGAAGAGTCTTCCACGTTTTGGCGGTGAGGTGTGAAAATTATCTACAGCCTGTTGTAGTTCTGCGGACGCGTGGGATGGTTGCGAGGACGAGGTCAGTGGAGCAGAGATGCCGGGTCGGGGTGTAGAAGGAGAGTCGTTTGTTGAGGTATTCTGGTCCGATGTTGTGCAGTGCTTTGTGAGCATGGGTGAGGAGTTTGAAGGTGATTCTCAATGTTGACTGGGAGCCAGTTCAGGTTTTTCGGGTGGTCTGTGATGTGGCAGTGGCGGGGTATGTCCAGGATAAGGCCTTCTGGATGCTTTGCAGCCTCTTCTGGAGTTTGGCCGTGGTTCCTGCATAGAGGGCATTGCGTAGGTCGGTTTGCTGCTTACAAGGGCTTCGGTGACTGTTCTTTTGTTTTCAGTGGGTATCCATTTGTAAATCTTTCGGAGCATGCGGAGGGTGTTGAAGCAGGAGGAGGAGATGGTGTTGACTTCCTGGGTCATGGATAGTGAGGGGTCCAAGATGAATCCTAGATTGCGTGCGTGGTCGGTGGGAGTCGGAGCGGTTCCAAGAGTGGCAGGCCACCAGGAGTCATCCCATGCAGAGGGGATAGAGCCAAAGATAGGGACTTCCGTCTTGTCCAAATTGAGTTTGAGGCAGCTGCTCTTCATCCATTCGGCGATGGCCTTCATTCCTTCATGGAGGTAGGTCTTGGCGGAGTCCTTGGTGAGGGAGAGGATCAGCTGGGTATTGTTGACGTATGAGATGATGTTGAGGTTGTGGGATCGGGCGATGTTAGTGAGTGGGACCATGTAGATGTTGAAGAGGGTCGGGCTGAGGAACGAACCCTGTGGTACGCCGCAGATGATTTTGGTGGCCTCTGAGCGGAATGGGGGGAGGTGGAGTCTCTGGGTTCTGCCAGTGAGAAAGGAGGTGACCCAGTCCAGGGCTTTGTCACGGATTCCAGCATTGCTGAGGCGTGAGCATAGGGTGTGGTGGTAGATGGTGTCGAACACGGCCAAGATGTCCAGGAGGATGAGGGCTTCGGTTTTGCTACTGTCCAGTATGGTTCTGATGTCATCAGTGGCGGCAATGAAGGCAGTTTCGGTGCAGTGGTTGCTGCAGAATCCGGATTGGGAAGGGCCCAGGGTGCGGGTCTCCTCTAGGAAGCAGGTTAGTTGTCTGTTGACGGCTTTCTCAATGACTTTCCTGGGAAAGGGAGCAGGGAGATAGGCCAAAAGTTCTTGAGGTCCTTTGGGTCCACCTTGGGTTTTTTGAGGAGGGGGTTGTACTCGGCATGTTTCAAGCTCTCCAAGAAGGTGGCAGACTTGTAGGAGCTCTTGATGATCTTCCGTAGTTGGGGTGCGATGACGGAGCTTGCTTTGTTGAGGATGTGGTGAGGGCAGGGGTCATATGGAGAGCCAGAGTGGATGGTGTTCATGATTTTGATGGTGTCATTGTCATTGACGGGGATCCAGGAGAGCAGGAGGTTGATCAGAGGTGCATCTGTGGTGTTGGTGGTTGCCGGGGGGGTCTGGGTGCTGAAGCTGTCACGGATGCCTGCAATCTTGCGGTGGAAGTAGGAGGCTAGGGAGTCGCAACGGTCTAGGGATGGCAAGATGTTGTTGACGTTGGAGCTGGGTTTGGAGAGTTCCTTCACGACATTGAAGAGCTCCTTGTGGCTGTGTGTGTTGTTGTGGATTCGGTCTTTGAAGGCGGTTATTTTGGCGGCTCAGATGAGTTGGTGGTGTCTGCGGATTACATTTTTGAAGGCTATGTGGTTGTCCAGAGTATGATCTTGGCGGCACTTTCTTTTGAGTCTTCAGCAGCTTTGCGTAGATTCGTGCAGGTCAGTGGTAAACCAGAGGGCCTTTCTGTCAGTGCGTCTATTGGAGGGATTCCTTGATTGGGGAGAAAGTATTGGCACAGGTGTTGACCCATTGCCTGAAGTTGCGGGCAGCTGCATCAGTGTCGGTGGTGTTGATGGGTGGGTTCTGATAGAGGGTCACAATAAGTTGGTATTCGGTGACCTTGTTCCAACTGTGGTGGGGGATCCGTTGTGGGTAGTGGTGTGTTGTGGGTTTCTTGAAGGAGAAGTGGATGCAGCTGTGGTCTATTCAGTGGAGTTTGGTGGTGTGGCTGAAAGAGACGTGATTGGTGGGGGAGATAATAGGGTCGAGTGTGTGTCCTGCGGAGTGGGTTGGTGTCATGACAAGCTGTTTGAGGCCAAGGTTGGAGAGGTTGTCGAGCAGGGTGGCGGTGTTGTTGTCGTTGGTGTTCTCAAGGTGGAAGTTTAAGTCTGCGAGGAGTATGTAGTCAGTGGATACGAGGTGTGCATGCTGATGATGTTGGTAATGGAGTCGCTGAACTGCTGTCATGGGCAGGGGGGGCTGTAGATGAGGGTCCCTCGAAGGGTGGTACTTAGGTCAGTGTGGATTTGGAAGTGCAGGAGTTCAGCGGTGCTGAGGGTGTCTTCGGTGTTGTTCGTGATCCTGAGGGTGTTCTTGTGGATGATCGCGATGCCTCCTCCTGGTTTTCTGGAGAGGTCCATGTGGGTGATCTTGTAGCCCTCTGGGATGGCTATGGCGATGTCAGGCGCTGAGGAGGGGGTCATCCAGGTCTCGGTCAGGAAGGCGACATCTGGGGAGGCTGAGTCGAGTAGATTCCATAGCTCTACTGCATGCTTGTGGATGGAGCAGGTATTGAGGAGGATACATCTGAGATGGTTGCGTCCTGCCTTGGTGGGTGTGTCATTGGCGTGGAGGCTGGTGTAGGTACAGTTCCGGCAGGAGAAGGGTCCATGAGTGGTCTGCCGGGAGGGTTAAAGGCAGGGGGGATAGCGGACAGTGTTGAGGGCGCGCAGGGTGGTGGCGTCGTAGTGAAAACATGGGTGGCCGCGGTGGGGGGCAGGGGGCCAGGGGGGTTCTTGTGCTGGGTGCGGTCATGGTGCGGACGGGTGCAGACAGGCTTGCCCGTGGCACGCCTTCAGCCGACATTAAGTAGGGAGGTGGGGGGGATTAGAGGACAGCTGTGAGGTGGGTGAAAAATAGAGTGAAAAAGGGGCAGAGCTGAAAAGGGGTCAGAACCAAAAAAGGGGGTGGGGCAGCAATGGCAGGGGAGAGAGAGAGGGGGGGGGGAGAGTGAAAGTGAGAGAGAGAGAGCAGAGTGAGAGAGAAACAAGGAAAAGGAACACTAAAGGACAGTAGTGGAGCAGTGAGCAGAGCAAAGCAAAGCAAAAGGAGGAGAGAGGCAGAAGGTAGCTTAGTAGGAAAGCAGAGCTCTCGATGAGGTGCAGGCAGAAGCCTGCGGGTGGAGGAGGGCCTCAAACTCCTGACAGGGGTCAGGAATTCAGAGGAGCCAGGGAAAGGGCTCTACATAGACAGTGGAGCACAGGAGGCAAAACAATGCACTGACCAATCATCACAAGTCATCTCAAACATCCTAAATATGTCTTGTTGTGTAGGTCCAATAACATAACCACCAGTTTGGTGTGTTGCCAGGCACAGGTGGCATATGACGGTGGTGCACAGTCCACCACCGATGACGGTATTTATGCGGTCATAAAAGACATTTCAAGGGCAATTGAGTAGCAGATATTTGGGTGTCACCGGAATCCATGTTGTGGACACATGTTCTCAACCATGGGGGTCACAATAGACCCTTATGTAGTTGACAGCTGTGATGTATACTGTGTGTATTGTATTTCCATTCAGAAATGCTTTGTCACATGATCCTGTTGGTATTCATCGTGTATGTTGCTTTGGACACAGTGACTAATGTTCCAAATCATGTTTATTCACAGGTAGGTACCCTGGGAGATGGAGGATGCAACAACCTTCTATCTACCGTCCATTGCCAGACCTTCAGACCATGAAGGAAAGCCACGTCATCCAGCTCTACGATCTGAGGCAAACAACAGTGGATTTATGCCATCAGTTTGAGCCAGATCTGATGCCAGCCAACAATAATCCATACTGCATATCAACCATTGTACAAGTCGTGTCAATATTGCACTTACTGGCCACAGGGTCCTTACAACATAGAGTAACCCTATCTAGTGGTTTGTCCCAACCTATGTTCAGTCTGGTGTTGAGAGATTTCCTCTCAGCAATGTTAAAACACATTGACAGCTATATCAGGTTTCCCCGAAGTGACAATTTAGCCTATGAGAAGGCTGACTTCTATGGTTTTGCCCACCTCCCACATGTGGCAGAGCTATTTATGGAACACATGTTAGCTTGGTGCTACCGCAGGCCACTGAACACATCTATTGCAACTGAAAATAATTCAATTCCATCAATGTGCAAGTTGTCTGTTTGGCCGATCTCCAGATCTCAATGGATGTGCCCGTTTTCCTGGATCAGCTCATAATTCTTTATAATACAGAACTGCACCATACCCTAGCTGATGTCACATCTGCAACAAGAGAGGGCCTGGCTGGTTGGTAAGTCACATCTGTCCTGATTGTGTGTGAGCAATATTACGTGCTATATTCATGAAGTCAGTGATTCATTGTTGCACTTATGTCCCATTCCTTAACAAGAGACTCAGCATATCCAAACCGTCCTTGGCTATTGATGCTGCTGAGGAATCCAACTAGGCCAGGGGAAGTCTGCTTCAATAGGACCCATGGAAGAACAAGGAGCGGGCTTGGGGCTCCTGAAAGCCAGATTTCGCTGTCTGGACTGGACTGGTGGAGCCATCCTCTATTCACCTGGGAAAGTGTGTCAGATCACTGTGGCATGCTGCATGCTCCACAACATCGCCCTGTGGAGGACTAGCCCGTTTTTCCCAGATGTGGGGGAGCCTGCAGGGCCACCGGGTGAGAATCCTGAAATGCCAACTGAAGATGACAGTAGTGAACAGGAAGAAGCTGACTTGCAAGAAGATCTTATCCACAGCTACTTCTCATCAGTATATGGCATGTGATGTCATGACTTCAACTGTACAATAAACTGTAGTTGTTTGGAATTGGGGTTCAGTTTTTTGATACAGTTAGGGAGCTGATACTCTGCAAAAATCAGCCAAAGGTTGATTGATGAGCTTTTGACACATTCCAACCTTGAAGATGTTGCTTTGTTTGTGTCAGGTTTCTTGCAATGTAGTTTGCTTTCTCGGTGCTTGCTATGTGACTTGCGTCATATGTATGGTTTCAAGCCTGTACACTTTGTTTTGTACTTTGTACAGGTACCTTCACAATGACATCTTCATGTGGGCATTTCAAAGCTGTGACATTGGCAGATATGTGATGCTGTTCTGACATACTAAGTGGGCATGGATTGATCCAGGTAATGTAGACATTGGCAGATATGTGATGCTGTTCTGACATACACAGTGGACAAGGTTTGATCCAGGTAATGTAGGTCACAGTGTTTGGGTGTAGGAGACCTGTGACAAGATAGCTTGCACAGTGTTTAGATGGAAGTTCAGAAGTGCCCATTGGACTTGTTTTGTGTCCTGTGGTGGGCCCGATGCATCATGTGTGTCATCATGTGGTCAAAAAATATATAGCCCTAGACCACAACCAAGTCAGTTCCCCTTCACTTTGGCTAAACACTTTTTTGTCTGACCTGTATTGTAGGCCACAGAGCCTATGCCAAAACACTGACATATGTTTGCTTCATGCCACCAAATGCATGAGCACTGAATTCTAATGACCCTATGATCATAAACTGTTGTACTACCATATGGATGAATCCCAGATTATGTAATTTTAGATTACTTTGGTGTGGTATGGATTAAAGCTCAAACTGGTGACATCAAGCACTTCAATGTTTGCCTATTCTATGGGACAATGTCTGACAAATCCCTTCCTTCCATGGTCTGGAGGTCTGTACCTGAAAATATGTTCATTTATTCAGTATGAGTCAATCATTTACGATTTACAATAGTTCAGACATATTGACATTCTATGTGCTGAACACTGTAATAACATTTTTAGTTTGACCAAGTACTTATATGTATGTGTTTGTGTGGTATGGTTGTAATCCTGAGCTAGACACTGTCAACATATCCCATCTTGAACAAGTACCTGGATCATAATCGTATGGTTCTCATGGTCTGACATAGCTACATGGCTAAATATGAAATCAAACTCAGCAGCCAATCAGTCAATGACGGGTGATTTTATTGTGAAGCTATGAGTAAAAGAAAATATATGTGATCCAACTCAACAAAAAATGATATGCGAAGGGGTCAGACATGGTGAATTAAATCATTACAGTAGATGCAAGACCATTCACGTCTAAAGTCCAGAGTACTCCTCTCATTGGAAATGGAAGATGGTTCACAATCAGTCTACAGAGTGAATGTGTGACACAATAAGGAGGATCTTAAGGAAGAGAATCATTGCTGGCAATGGTGGGTGTCTTGCCATCCGCACCTCTTGGATTCTTTGCTGGACATTTCCTTTATGGTGGGGTCAGCTGGTACAGAGGCAGGGGTGCCTGTGGCTGGTTGTTCCTCTGCCAGGGTCTACCTTCCTGTGACTGACACTGATGTACATGAGCCTGGTGCTGATGAGCCAAAGGAAAGAGAAGTTTGGTTTTCAGAAGCCCTGCTTAGGGTTGTGTGTATGTCTCTCAGCAACCTCAGTTTGGGGGGCCATATTAGAATTGTGGGTCTCTATTTGATGACACATGTCCCTATCCATGTCCCTCTGTAGCTGCTTGATTTCCTGGGATTCGGTCAACAGATGGCCCATCACGCTTTGGGACTCCTAATACACCCCTAAGACATGGCTGATGGTGTCCTTGCTGGCAGCATCCCCAGTGACCCAACTCTCTGGCCCACAGCATCCCTCCCAAACACCCTACCCCCACAAGCCTGTGCCATTGGCATAGGGTGCCCTCTTCAAATATTTCCCGGACCATCAGTTTCTGAAGATTTGGGATGCACCTCTGTGCTAGATACACAGGTTGGGAGGCAAATGAATGCCTGTGATGTTGAAGCAACAGGGCTGGGAGGTGACAATGTGGTGACAGTGAGGCTCACTGTAACTGTCTGACCTGGTTGCCCAGATGTGTCAGGACCTTCCTCCATGTCCACAAGTCCAGGAGTGTTGTCGTCACTGAGGGCTTCATGTAGGAGGGTAGTGATAGTCTGTTCTGTGGCCTCTGTGTGCCCAGTGGCAGATCCACCTGTTGATGAAAAACGTACACTGTTACTGGTTGAATTGTGGCATCCACCTTCAAAGGTTTTGTGTTACAGTAAGCAGAGATCATGTACATAGTTAAGTTGTAGGTAATCCAATTGTGCCAAGTTACCATTGTATTGGGTGATTTGACATGACATGTGTGAAGCAATCCAACCTTATTTGACTCAAGCAGCTGCTGAGATGTGCAGATTAATTGCACTTGGAAACATGGCCTGGAAATTACATTTTACTACCAGTACAGCCAACAGAGTGGAGAGGTAACATATGGCTTTGACCATTTGGAGGCCTAGTTGAGTGGGATACAAACAAACCCAGGACTTTGTTGAATATGTGACTGGAGTCACCATATGCACAATGCTGTGTCAATGTGTCTGCTGCCAATATCAATTTGGTGATGTATCTACAGGTTTTAGGAATAATGTTTGTACACACTGGGTAAGGTGTCATTCCTGTCCTCAATAGTTTCATCTTGGGTTAGCACGTCAGGATGGAGCTAGTTAAACAGACACGTCTCTGAGTTGAGCATGATCTGCATCTTGGTCACTCAAAGGTGAATACATTTCAATTGAGAGTTAGTGAACAAGGGTATTAGGACAAGTACACACTGTGCTGGTGGTAGAACTAACTAGAAGAGGGCCTCTGGGAGTTGCAATCAGGTCACTCCCTCTACTTCCCAACACTTGAAAAATTGTGGCCCATATTTATACTTTTTGACGCTAAACTGCGCTAACGCTGTTTAGCGTCAAAAAATTTAGCGCCGTCTAACGCCATTCTGAAGCGCCATGCGGGCGCCGTATTTATGGAATGGCGTTAGCCGGCGCAAGCAGACCGGCGCTGCCTGGTGTGCGTGGAAAAAAACCACGTAGACCAGGCAGCGCCGGCGTAGGGGGAAAATGGCGTTAGGGCGTCTTAAAATGGGGCAAGTCAGGTTGAGGCAAAAAAATCGCCTCAACCCGATTTGCGCCATTATTTTCGACGCCCAGACGCCATTTAAATGACTCCTGTCTTAGTAAAGACAGGAGTCATGCCCCCTTGCCCAATGGCCATGCCCAGGGGACTTATGTCCCCTGGGCATGGTCATTGGGCATAGTGGCATGTAGGGGGGCACAAATAAGGCCCCCCTATGCCACACAAAAAAATTTAAAAAATATAAAAAATTATACTTACCTGAACTTACCTGAATGTCCCTGGGGTGGGTCCCTCCATCCTTGGGTGTCCTCCTGGGGTGGGCAGGGGTGGCAGGGGGGGGTCCCTGGGGGCAGGGGAGGGCACCTGTGGGCTCATTTTGAGCCCACAGGCCCCTTAACGCCTACCCTGACCCAGGCGTTAAATAGTGGCGCAAATGCGGGGTTTTTTGACCCGCCACCTCCCGGGCGTGATTTTTGCCCGGGAGTATAAATACGACGCATTTGCGTCGCCGTCATTTTTTTAGACGGGAACGCCTTCCTTGCATCTCATTAACGCAAGGAAGGCGTTCACGCAAAAAAATGACGCTCTTTACTCCTACTTTGGCGCTAGACGCGTCTAACGCCAAAGTATAAATATGGCGTTAGTTTTGCGCCGAATTTGCGTCGAAAAAAACGACGCTAATTCGGCGCAAACGGAGTATAAATATGCCCCTGTATATTCCCAAGTGAGTAAACTTCAATTGAGAGTTAGCAAACAAGAGTATTTGTGAAAGGGCACATTGTGCTGGTGGATGGAGTTAGAGAAACAGGACCTGTGAGAAAGTAGCCTCTTTCTAACACGGTTACCCCCACTTTTGCCCTCTTTGTGAGTGTGTGTCAGTGTGTTTTTACTGTCTCACTAGAATCCTGCTAGCCAGGCCCCCAGTGCTCATAGTTAAAACCAAATTTGTCAGTGTGTTTTGCCTGTCTTACAGGGGTCCTGCTAGCCAGGACCTCAGTGCTCATAGTTTGTGGCCTATGTGTGTGTTCTCAGTAGAGCTTAAGTGTGTCACTGAAGTTCTGCTAACCGGAACTCCACTTATTATGCTCTCTCCACTTCCAAATTAGTCACTTTAGTTTAGTAACTTCATATTCCAATTCAAATTGGCACACTGGACCCCCCTTATAAGTGCCTAGTAAATTGTACCTAGATACCCAGGGCATTGGGGTTCCAGGAGATCCTTATGGACTGCAGCATTTCTTTTGCCACCCATAAGGAGCTCAGACAAACCCTTTTACAGGCCTGCCACTGCAGCCTGAGTGAAATAGTGCCCACACTATTTCACAGCCATTTTCACTGCACTAAAGTAACTTATAAGTCATCTATTTTTCTAATCTTCATTTACTGATGGCTAGGTGCAAATTTACTAAGTGTGAGGGCACCCTTGCACTAGTAAAGGTGCCCCCACGCTGTCCAGGGCCAATTCCCCAGACTTCGTGAGTGCGGGTATACCATTACACGAGTGCACGACATATAGGTCAATACCTATATGTACTTCACAGTAGCATCTCCGAATATGACCATGTGAGGTGCCTAAGATCATGGAATTGTCCCCCATTCCAAATCTGAAATTGAGGGGCCAATCCCATGCATCCTGGGGCTCCACCATGGACCCCCAGTACTGACAAACTAGCTCTCTGAGATCTGCACTGCAGCTACAGCTGCTGCCACCTCACAGATGGGTTTCTGCCCTCCTGGGGTCTGAGCAGCTCAGTCCCAGGAAGGCAAAACAATACATTTACTTTGGGAGGAGGGTGTTATACCCTCTCCCTTTGGAAATAGGCGTTACAGGCTTGGGAGGGGTAGCCTCCCAGAGCCTCTGGAAATGCTTTGAATGGCACAGATGGTGCCCTCTATGCATAAGCCAAAATACACCGGTTCACAGGCCACCCAAGTCCCAGCTCTGGCGCAAAACTATTCAAAGGAAAGGGGAGTGACCACTCCCTTGTCCATCACCATCCCATGGGTGGTGCCCAGAGCTCCTCCAGTGTGTCCCTGGCGTTAGCCATCTTGTTCCCCAGGTGTGGGGACACTCTGGAGATCTCTGAGTGGCCAGTGCCAGCAGGTGATGTCAGAGACCCCTCCTGATAGGTGCATACCTGGGCAGGTAGCCAATCCCCCTCTCAGGGCTATTGAGGGTCTCTCCTGTGGGTGTTTCTTCAGATTCAGCTTGCAAGACTCCTCCAGAAATCCTCTGCATTCTCTGCTTCAGCTTCTGACCATCGGATCAACTGCAGACTGCTCCAGAAACCGCTCTAACTGCAACAAAGTATCCAAGACAACTCCTGTGACCTGCAACTTCAGCTCCAGCCAGCATTGCAACAGTTTCCAAGATGTGCACGCTCTGAGGACTCCTGTCTTCACCCTGCGCCAGAAGATCTGAAGGAATCTCCCGTGGAGTGACGGAGTCACTTTCCTGCAGGCACCTTCTGCGATGATGGGACTCCTCTCCTGATGACGAGCGTGCTCCCTAGAACACAGGTAGTGGACCAGCACGACCAAGACTGTCCTAAGGTACAGCTGTCCATGTTTGGTGGAGGTAAGACCTTGCCTTCCCGTTTTGCGACAGTACCTCTGTGCACCGCGTCATCTCCAGCTCCTTCGGCTTCTGTGCACTTCTTCCAAGAATCCTTCATGGACAGTGTAGCCCAGGTCCCCAGCACTCCATCCTGCGACACACAACTTGCTGAGTTGTTCTCCGGCAGCGTGGGACCTTATTTTGTTGTGCTGCACCAATCATACTTTGCATCGTCTTTGTCCCCGGCACTGGGACTCTTGTGGGTGCTGCCTGATCATCTGTGGGCTCTCTCCAGTGTTGGGAGCCCCCTCTGCCTCCCCAGTCTGAGTTGAGGCCCCCAGGTCCCTCCTGGGTGCGGGCAGTGCCATTTTGATGCCAACCACGACCCTGCTTGAACCAAGGTTTGTTGGATGAATCCAGCTATGCAAACAGCCTGCATCCAACATCTCAACATGGGACATCTCCTGCACCACGCTGGAACCCGCACCCATCTTCTTTGGTGCAGACTTCTTCTAACCGGAGAATCCTCTTTTGCACCATCTTCTAGGTTGGCAGGGGCTCCTGTCCTTCCTGGAATCTTCTGCGACTTCTGGACTTGATGTCCGATCTTCACAGCTCTTCAGGTCCAGGAATCCACCATTTGTTGCTTGCAGTCTTGCTTGGTTCTTCCAATAACTCTTATCACAAATTGCAGTTTGTCCTGAGGAAACTTGCAGTCCTTTATTCCTACTTTCCTGGGCTCTGGGGTGGGGTATTTTACTTACCTTTGGTGTTCTCTTACACTCCCAGCACCCCTCTACACACTACACTTGCCTAGGGGGGAATTCGTGATTCACATTCCACTTTCTTAGTATATGGTTTGTGTTGACCCTAGGCCTATTGCATTCTATTGCATTCTATTGTATTTTCTACTGTTTGCACTATTCTATGACTATTTACTTGCCTGATTTTGGTCTCTAGTGTATATATTGTGTATAATACTTACCTCCAGAATAAGTATTGCCTCTAAGATATTTTTGGCCTTCTGTCACTAAAATAAAATACCTTTATTTTTAGTAACACTGAGTTTTGTCTTTTATTGTGTATAAGTACTGTGTAACTATAGTGGTATTGCAGGAGCTTTGCATATCTCCTAGATCAGCCTAAGCTGCTCTGCTACAGCTACCTGTAGACGGCCTAAGCTGCTAGAACGCTGCCTACATTTCACTAATAAGGGATAACTGGACCTGGTATGAGGTGTAAGTACCTTAGGTACCCACGACACACCAGGCCAGCCTCCAACATTGGTGGTGCAGCAGTGGATAAGTACTTGCAAATTACATTACCACTTTGCTACTAGTGCTTTTCACAAGAAAAGTGTACTCCAATACTTAAAGCTAGACATAATTGTACCTAGTAGCCTTTTCTCACTTTCTAAAAAGTTCTTTAAAACTTTCTAAAAGTTTCAAAAGTTTCTGAAAAGTTTTTTTTTCCCCTAGAAAGTTAGGCCAAATAGTTTGCTAACTTTTTACTCTTTTCCCTAACCTCTTTCTGTCTGTATGTCTGGTGTTGAGGCTATCCACAGGGTTGAAAAGACAACTTATGAAAGTATGAATTTCAAATGTTTTAGGAATTTATCTTAAATCTCCTCCTGCAGGATGACCAGGGACATACCACTGGTCAGGTACAGTCAGAGGGGGACGTAGAGGGAGATTCCAACAAGGTAGATTCAGAAGATCATTCTGAAGATCCAGGGAACAGTCTTTCCATAAATCTTTTCAAGAACAAACCTCCCAGTGTAGCTCTTAGTGGGAAGGGGTCACACACAAGTAGGGCACCCTTAACACCTACAGGCCAGGTAACTAGAGTTTCTCAAGTTAGGGAAAGATCTTCCTCTTCCAATTCCCATGTCACTTCTGTCTCAGAGGTGTCACATACATCCAACCCTGAGGACCACTCCCTAGA
This sequence comes from Pleurodeles waltl, assembly GCF_031143425.1. Lineage (NCBI taxonomy): Eukaryota > Metazoa > Chordata > Amphibia > Caudata > Salamandridae > Pleurodeles > Pleurodeles waltl. The sequence continues at coordinate 1,067,399,955 of NC_090437.1, forward strand.
TAGGGAACTCAGAAAGCTAAGGTTGGAAGATGGATGCCAGATTGAGGCTACAGCAGCAACATTTGGCCTTAGAAAGGGAATCCCTGGCTGTGGAAAGGGAAAGGCAGGGGTTGGGTTTAGTTCCCCATGGTGGTAGTAGCAGTAGGTTCCTCAACTCCAGTGTTAGAGAACATACATTTGATTCCAGAAATCTGCACAATGTTGTTCCCGTTACAAGGATGGGGATGACATTTATAACTGGTTTGCTGCACTTGAGAGGTCCTGTAAAGTTCAGAGGGTACTTCAAGCACAGTAGGCTGCTATCCTGTGGTTGTCTTCTGAAAAGTGCACTCTTGGATGGTCTAGGCTTAACTACTGAACAATATAGAATCAAGTTCAGAGAGACCAGAAAGGAGACTTCACAGGATTGGATAGACTTTGTAGACTGTTCAGTGAAGGTCTTAGAAAGTTGGTTACAAGGCAGTAAGGTGACTGATCATGAAAGCCTGTATAATCTAATTCTGAGAGAGCATATATTGAACAATTGTGTGTCTGGTTTGTTGCACCAGTATCTTGTGGACTCAGATCTGACCTCTCCCCAAGAATTGGGAGAGAAGGCAGACAAATGGGTCAGAACAAGGGTGAGCAGTAAACCTTATACAGATGGTGACAAGGACAGCAAAAAGAAAGATGGTGAAAAATCTCAGGACAAACATGGGGTTATGAGTAAGCACAAAGACCCTTCTTCAGGTCTAAAACACTCCTCTGGGGTGGGGATAAATCATCTTCTTCTTCTTCTTGTCACTCTACACACACTAAAAAGCCATGATGCTATGTGTGCAGAGGTAAAGGCCATTGGCCAGGGGATAAATACTGCCCAGGTAAAGCCCCTGAGCCTACCACCAATTATACATCAAGCTTGACTGCCCCTAGCAGTAGTGGTAATAGTGGTGAGACTACTGGCAATGGTCAAACAAAGGGTGTAGTTGGGTTCACATTTGGGTCAATCATAGAAACTGAGGTAGTCAGTCCCAAGACAGTTTCTGTCACACCTGGTGGCATTGGCCTTGCCATCTTGGTTGCTTGTCCCCTTAACATGGATAAGAACAAGCAGTCAATCTTAATAAATGGTGTTGAGGCCCAGGCCTACAGGAAAACATGTGTCAGTATTACTTTGGTAACTGAAAACTTGGTGTCACCTGTACAACACCTCCTTGGACAGAAGTACCAGGTTACTGATGTCAATATCTCTACTCAGTCTCTGACCCTTAGCTGTAGTGCAACTTAGTTGGGGTGGAGTTACTGGGCCAAAGCAGGTGGTGGTATCACCTAGCTTACCTGTAAACTGTCTCTTAGGTAATGACCTAGAGGCCTCAGGTTGGGCTGAGGTAGAGTTTAGGATCCATGCATCCATGCTGGGTATCCCTGAGGAATTGCTTCTTCTCATTTCTGAATGCAATGAAATGAAAATGCAAAGAAGAGAAAGAGCCCTGAAGCCTCAGGATCCTCCTCATCCCACAGGTAAAAAGGGTATTAAAGTATCCCTTCCCACTATAACACTACGGATACCATTCCTGTGGTGGGAGAAACCTCTCTTGGGGTGGAACCTGTACCAAGGGAGCCCACAGCTGAACTCTCAGAGGTAAAAGTCCCTCTCTATGGAACCACTAAACCAGATAGGCAAAACAGCTCTTTTTTAGTAAATTTAGAGCACACCTCCAGCCCTCCCAGAGAGACTTTATTGCAGCAGCCCTGCCCTACCTCTAAACACATAGTACAGCAGTCCTGTCCTTGTGTGGAGCCTATATGACAGCAGCCTGGCCCTGCTCCAACCCAAGAGAAACAGCAACCCTGTTCTCTCTTCCAGCCATTTGGACAAACCTTTTGCGCAGCTATGGTCTTGCATCCCTGTCTAGCATTCTCATCCTTAGGACTCCAGCCTTGTCTTGACTTAGGATCAGTGGAACATTCCCACTGACCCACATTAAACCTTACAATTAGAGAATCTGATAATATATGCCCTTGTACTGTTTTCCAGGTAAAAATCTCCAAACAGGGTGGTTTACATACCCAGAGGGAAGTAACCATACAGTGGATTATAAAGGGAGTAAACACTCTATTGCAGATCTACTCTCCACGTATCATCACTTAGACAATAAAGTCTCAACTGGCCAAGGTTAGCATTATTGTCCTTCGTTTGGGGTGGGGCTTATGTGAGAAAATAGCCTCTTTCTAGCATGGTTACCCGCATTTTTGGCCTGTTTGTCAGTCTTTGGCAGTGTATTTTTACTGTCTCACTGGGATCCTGCTAATCAGGACCCCAGTGCTCATAGTTTGTGGCCTACATGTCAGTATGTTTTACTGTTTTGTCTGTATGCTTGACTGTGTCACTGGAGTCCTGCCAACCAGAACTCCAATGCGTATGCTCTCTCTGATTCCAAATGTGTACTTCCATACAGGTAACCCAATATTCCGTTCCAAATTGGCATACTGGACCCCCTTATGAGTCCCCAGTATATGGTACCTAGGTACCTAGTACATTGAGGTTCCAGGAGATCCTTATAGGCTGCAGCATTTATTTTACCACCCATAAGGAGCCCATACAAACACTTCTTCAGGACTGCCATTGCAGCCTGAGTGAAATAGTGTAAACACTATTTCACAACTATTTTCGTTGCACCAGGTCACTTATAAGGCACCTATATATCTACCCTTCAGACCCTCAAGGCTAGGTGCATGCTACTTGTGTGTGAGGGCACCCCTGCACAAGCGGAGGTGCTCCTGTGTCGTCCAGGCCCATTTTTCCAGAGTTTGTGAGTGTGGGGACGCCATTATAAGTGTGCACTACATACAGGTCAATACATACATGTAGCTTCACAGTGGTAACTCTGAATATGGCCATGTGAGTTGTCTAGGAAGTGGAAAGTTTTACCTCTAATCTGATTCTGGTTTTGGGGGACAATTCCATGCACCCTGGGGGCTCCACCATAGACCCCCAGTACTGCCATACCAGTCTTCTGAGGTTTTCACTGCAGCCCCAGCTGCTGCTACCTCACAGACAGTCATCCTGGGGCTTGAGCAGCTCAAACCCAGGAAGGCAGAAGACTGCACTTCCTTTGGGAGAGGGGTGTTACATTCTCTCCCTTTGGAAATAGGTGTTACAGGCATGGGAAGGGTTTCCTCCCAGAGCCTCTGGAAATTCTTCGAAGGGACAGGTGGTGCCCTCCTTGCATAATCCAGTCTACTCAAGTTCAAGGACACCAGTCCCTGCTATGCCATGAAACTGTACAAAGGAAAGGGGAGTGACCACTCCCCTGTCCATCACCACCCCATTGGTGGGGCCCAGAGCTCCTCCAGAGTGTCCTCCTGTACTGCCATCTTGTTTTCAGGATGGTTAGGGAACTCTGGGAGCATTTGATCTGCCAGTGCCATCAGGTGACTTCAGAGACTTCATACACTGGTTAGTTGACCAATCCGCCTCTGAGGGCTATTTAGTGTGTCTCCTGTGGGTGTTTCCACAGCTTTGGATTGCAAGTCTCCAGCAGGGATTCTCTGCATCCTTTACTTCATCTTCTACCATTGGATCAACAGCAGAACTGCTCCAGAACTCTATAACTGCAACACAGTAACAAAGAAGGCTACTGCAACTCTATAACGTCAGCTCCTGCCAGCAACTGCAACAGTTTCCAGGTTGTGCATGCTCCGAGACCTGCCTGTCTTCATCCTGCACCAGAAGAACCAAAGGAATCTCCTGTGGAGTAATGGAGTCACTTTCCTGCTTCAGCAGGGACCTCTCTGCAGCAATGACTCTGGGTCCCCTCTCCTGATGACAAGTGTGGATCCTGGAACACAGGTGGTAGACTAAAGTGACTATGGTGCTCATTACAACCCTGGCAGACGGTGTTAAAGCAGCGGTAAGACCGCCAACAGGCCGGCAGAATTTTTTTTTAATTACGGCCGTGGCGGAAACCGCCAACAAAGACAGCCACTTTAACACTCTGACCACCACGGTGGTACAAACAAACAGCATGGCAGTCACTGCCAACAGACAGGTGGAGGACAATATACCACCCACAGTATCACAACCTACCAATCCGCCACCTTTTCCGGGGCGGATTCACTGCGAACAAAAACACGGCGGAAACAGGACTTTGAATGGAAAACGCTCACCTCTACACACCCCACGAGGAACCAGGACACCATGGAACCAGAGCTGCACATTTTCCCTGCCCTTATCTTCTTGCTCCTCTACCAGGAGCACGAACGCCGGCGGCGAAGACCACAGTGAGTACTGCACCTACAACATAGGGGAGGGGGGAGGGAAAAAACCGGGGGACACACACGCTAGATGCAACACCCCCACCCCCACCCTCATCCACTATAACACACACACTAATACAGCATGATACATTACAGTTACACCCCCCAAACCCCCTGGAAGAATGCAAAGACAAAAGGAAATGAGTGTAACCATTATAATATATTAAATTCCAGTAAGCAAAAATAGATATACACTATTAACAAATATACACACCAAGAATAGTAGTCCAGGTATTGCTCCATTGATGTCCGTGAAACACTGGGCCCACATGGCATGGACGAGGCCCACACTCAATACCCGAACATGACGGAGAGAACACTGCAGGGGCATCAGATAGCAATAAAACAGGCACCTCAGGGGGAAGGGAAAGGGGGGGCACCTCAGACGGTTGAGTGCACAATGCCAAATCCACGAGGGGGCCCCATGCCCACTGTTCAATCCTGGGGAGTGCAAAGCCAAAGTCTAACAAGTCTCTACAGTGGGTGGGTTGCCCACTGCTATATCCTGGGGAGGGCAAATCCACAGTCTCTCAAGTCTCTACAGTGGGTGGTTTGCCCACTGTTCAATCCTGGGGAGTGCAAAGCCACAGTCTCTCAAATCTCTACAGTGGGTGGTTTGCCCACTGTTCAATCCTGGGGAGTGCTAAGCCATAGTCTTTCAAATCTCTACAGTGGGTGGTTTGCCCACTGTTCAATCCTGGGGAGTGCAAAGCCACAGTCTCTCAAGTCTCTACAGTGGGTGGGTTGCCCACTGTTCAATCCTGGGGAGTACAAAGCCACAGTCTCTCAAGTGGATAACAGTCTCCACTGGTTCTGGAGGGGGCTTTGTGCCCAGAGTGCTTCATCCTGACAAGGACAGAGGTAGTGGATGTCAATCTCCACTGGTTCTGGAGAGGGCTTTGTGCCCAGAGTGCTTCATCCTTCCAAGGACAGAGGTAGTGGATGCCTTTCTCCACTGATTCTGGAGGGGGCTTTGTGCCCAGAGTGCTTCATCCTGCCAAGGACAGAGATAGTGGATCTAAATCTCCACTGGTTCTGGAAGGGGCTTTGTGCCCAGAGTGCTTCATCCTGCCAAGGACAGAGGTAGTGGATGCCTTTCTCCACTGGTTCTGGAGGGGGCTTTGTGCCCAGAGTGCTTCATCCTGCCAAGGACAGAGGTAGTGGATGCCTTTCTCCACTGGTTCTGGACGGGGCTTTGTGCCCAGAGTGCTTCATCCTGCTCGTGGTGGACACAGTAGCATCAGTGCCCTTGGTGCTCATGGGCCAGCGGTGCTTGTGGCGGTGGTGTCCTTGGCAGCGGTGCTTGTGGCGGCGGTGTCCTGTTCAGCGTTACTTGTGGCGGCGGTGTCCTGTTCAGCGGTGCTTGTGGCGGCAGTGTCGTGTTCACCGGTGCTTGTGGCGATGGGGTCCTTGGCAGCGACTCAGCTGCTGGTGGTCCTGTCTGGCCCAGCGGGACTGGTGCTGGCGGTCCTTTCTGGCCCAGCGGGGCTGGTGCTGGCCGTCCTGTTCGGCCCAGCAGGGCTGGTGCTGGTGGTCCTTTCTGGCCCAGCGGGGCTGGTGCTGGCGGTCCGTTCTGGCCCAACAGGGCTGGTGGTCCTTTCTGGCCCAGCGGGGCTGGTGCTGGCGGTCCTGTCTGGTCCAGCGGGGCTGGTGCTGGTAGTCCTTTCTGGCCCAGTGGGGCTGATGGCGGTCCTTTCTGGCCCAGCGGGGCTGATGGCGGTGGCTTCCTGGGCAGCAGGGATGATGGCGGTGGCCTCCTGGGCAGCGGGGCCGATGGCGGTGGCCTCCTGGGCAGCGGGGATGATGGCGATGGCCTCCTGGGCAGCGGGGCTGATAGCGGTCTTCTCCGCCGTGCTGCTCTTCCCAGACTTGCTAAGTTTCTTGTGCCCCTTCCCCACCTTGGAAGGTGTTGCAGCTGACTCCACACTCCCCCCTGTACCCCTGGGAGCGGCTTTGGTGGCTGGAGTCTTCCCCCTCTCCCGCCGGGCACTGACCAACTTTTGATGCTTGACAGGTCAGGACTGTCCGTGCTGTGTCTCCTTCCCACACTGGCTGCCCTGCTGCCTGGTGCACTCCAGAATCCGGTGACTACTGGCACCACTGGTCCCGGAGATGTTGTGGCTGAGGTGCTAAGTTGGGACCTGAAGAGTCGGGCCCTAGGATACTGACGGGGTGGGGGAGGTGAGGGACAGAGGTCAAGGGTGGACAGGAAAGGTTTCTTGAGAACACTGGGGCGGGTAGCTGGAGGGGGTTTGGGAGTGGAGGAAGAGGTTGTAGTTGTAGGAGGTGTTTGTTTGGTGACTTTGGGTGAAGGTGCATGCACTGGAGGCTGTCAGGAAGCGGATGGCTGTTGGGTGGGTGTGTGCCTGCGTTTGTGTATCTTGGGAGGTGGCGTCACTGGGAGAGGACACAGGGGACGTGTGAATGGTAGTGGGGGTGGTGACTGCACGTGAGCGGGGTGTGGTGGTGTGTGTGCTGGTGATGGAGGTAGTGGCTGTAGATGTAGTGCATGCAGGTGTGAGTGGAGACGAGACTGGGAGGGAGGAGGGAGACGAGGAGGGGGACACAGTGGAGGCAGTGGATGTTGGTGTGTCTGCATGTGTGTGATGCTTGCGTGAGTGCCTGTGGGATGTGTGGTGATTATGTTTGCCAGAGCTTCCCTTTAGTATTGACGTGTGTGCATTGTGGTCTGATGGTGTGCTTGGGGTAGGCTGAGGTACAGGGGTGTGGGTCTGGGTGGAGGAAGTTGGAGGGGGGAGGCTAGAGACAGGGAGAATAGCTGCCGTAAGTGCTGAGGCCAGAGTCTGAAAAGCTCGCTCAAGGGCTGTCTGACCAGAATGAATGCCCTCCAGGAATTCATTTGTTTGTTGCAACTGCCTCTCTACACCCTGGATGGCATTCAAAATGGTAGACTGCCCAACAGTGAGGGACCTGAGGAGGTCAATGGCCTCCTCACTGAGGGCAGCAGGGGTGACAGGGGCAGGGCCTCAGGTGCCTGGGGAGAAGGTGATGGCCACCCTCCTGGGTGAGCGGGCACGGGGCAAAGGCTGAGGGGCTGCTGGGAGGGCAGTGCTGGTAGAGGGGGTGGCGGCTGTACCTGTAGATGTGGGGGGCACAGATGTGGCCACCACCACAAGAGAGCTTCCATCAGAGGACAAGTCCGTATCACTGGTCTCAGCTCCTGTCCCCGCCGTGGAGCTCCCCTCATCCTCCTTCCCACTTGCGAATTTGGAGTCCATAGTCTCGCCCTCCAGGGCCATGTGGGATGCAGCTCCCTCCTGCTCGGGTGCCACTGTTCCTCCGCCTGATGATGCTAATGCACACAAGAACAGGGAGACCACAAAAAGGGGGGGACGACAGAAGAAAGACATGTTGATTGCATGCAATACCGCTACCGTTAGCGGACACGACGGACCCCTGCACTACACCGCGCACTTGGGGTCCACTGTTCAATCCCTGGGACATGGCCTACAAGGCTATGGCCGACATCTGCACATATGGATGTCACAGGAGCATGACTAGGTGTAGTTGGCACTGTACACAGGTGGGGTGTGGTGGCACAGGGTCTGCCAGAAGAAGGCGACCTAACTAGCACACTTGCCCTGGCCTAGGGAAACCCACAGCCCACCTCCCCCACCCAGACACCTCCACTGCACGCTGAATCAGCTGAATGAGAGTGTACTCACCCCCTTGTGGCTGCTGTGATGCTCTCAAGCACCCATCCAACTCCGAGTACGCCACCGCCAGGCTCCCGAACATCAGGGGGGTCATAGTGTGACGTGCACCCCTCCCACTTTGGGAGGCTATCCCCAGTTGGGCCTCCGCCGTCTTCTTGCTCCAGCGGCGAATGTCCTCCCATCTCTTACGGCAGTGGGTGCTCCGTCTGTGATAGACCCCCAGGGTCCGGACGTCCTTGGCGATGGCACGCCAAACATCCTTCTTCTGGTGGGCACTGACCTACAGGAATTGTACAGGGGAAAAAGAAAAGTTATTACCAACTGCACCGTCACAGTCATTGGCCCTCATCCCTACCCTTGCCATGTGGCACATGCACTCATTGTCGTTTCATGCACGCCTCAATCTCCCCCCCCATCTTTCATCCACCCCACTCCACACAGGCATAGCCCATACAGCATGCTCCCAGTGTGCTTACCTGTTTGTCTGGAGGACCGTAGAGGAGCGTGTACAGGGGGAGGACCCCATCCACTAATTTCTCCACCTCCTCCGATGTGAAGGCAGGGTCCCTTTCCCCAGACGCACGAGCCATTGTCTCTTCCAGACTGAGGTCACAGCATCACTTGCAGTGTAGGTCCTCTCCTGTCGAAGATCAGGTATCGAGTGATTGAACAGATAGAAAATGGCGGTCACGTCCGCGGCGGTGCGTACCGTCACCACCGGCGTACATCGTCATTGGCTCATGGGACCCATAGGGTCCAATGTTAACCAATGCAGAATTGCGCCGTGGTCTTCTACCGCCTACCGCTACAGTGTACAGTGCCAGCGCAGTTACCTCACATCCCATTGTCCCACTTTACAGGTCAGGCAGCCGCCATATCAGGGGCTCACATGGCTTAATTTTTTACTGCGTAACACCTACCTAGGCCTTGCCTCAACACTCATACATGCAAATTTCGGATTTTGAATCGTGTTCTGTGTAAGCTGTGGGTACGTACCTCTGAGTTGGTTGACTCTGTGCTCGCTGTTGTCCTGTCATCACCTGCAGGCTTGATCGTGCCACAATCCTGGAACTGTGTGCCCAGTTGGAGCCAGACCTGATGTCAGCTATCCGCCATCCCACAGGAATCCCCCCCTCTAGTGCAGGTGCTGTCAATACTCCATTTCCTTGCAAGTGGGTCATTTCAAACATCAGTGGCCATAGCATCAGGGATGTCCCAGCCTATGTTTTCCAACGTGTTGTCCAGAGTGTGCCTACAGTGAAAGGTGATTTCTATGCCGTGGGACATATCCCCAACATCATAGGTGCCATTGATGGGACACATGTGGCTTTAGTCCCCCGCCCACAGGAATGAACAGGTTTACAGAAACCGGAAGAGTTATCATTCGATGAATGTGCAGATGATGTGTTTGGCCGACCAGTACATCTCCCATGTTAATGCCAAATTCCCTGGCTCAGTGCATGACGCTTACATCCTGCAGAATAGCAGCATCCCTTATGTGATGGGGCAACTCCAGAGGCACCGTGTGTGGCTATTAGGTGCGGACATGGACTCTATACAGTGTGAATAGTTGTCTGGGTCTGGGGTCGTCCCTAAGGGTTAGTGTGTGTCTAACAGTTGTCCCTCGCCATTTGCAGGTGACTCTGGTTACCCCAACCTGTCATGGCTACTGACCCCAGTGAGGAATCCTAGGACAAGGGCAGAGGAACGCTACAAAGAGGCCCATGGGCGAACTCGGAGGATTATAGAGCGGACCTTCGGCCTCCTGAAGGCCAGGTTCAGGTGCCTCCATATGACAGGTGGATCCCTATTTTACTCACCAAAGAAGGTGTGCCAGATCATCGTGGCCTGATGTATGCTTCACAACTTAGCTTTGCGACGACAGGTGCCTTTTCTGCAGGAGGATGGTCCAGATGGAGGTGTTGTGGCAGCTGTGGAGCCTGTGGACAGTGAAGACGAGGAAGCAGAAGAAGAGGACATCGACAACAGGAACTCGGTGATCCTGCAATACTTGCAGTGAGACACAGGTAAGAATACAAACCTGCATACTACATGTACTTTAACACTACTACCTCTCTACTGTCTGTCGTTTTCACCCAGTGTATGGTCATTGAGTTGTCCCTTTCCCTTACGATTTCACAGATGTGGGTCCCACTGTGTGACATCTGCTTTTTTTCCTCATAGACTAGAGCTGTGTCACATAAGTATGTTGACATTACAACTGAAAGAGCATTTTGACACTGTAATTGCTAATACAATATTTCAACATCACAGACAGACTCCAGATTGTTTTGTGCTTTAAGAGTGTTTATTTAAGTGCTCAATATTGGAGGGTGCTGTAAAATGGTGAGGGGTGATGGTGGAGGAATGTCCATGGCAGAGTCCAGTCTATTAGTCTCACAGATGCATTGCCCAAATGGGTATAGGAAGTGGAGCTGAGGCAGTTTGAGGATGGACAGGGTGACAAGGTGGGACAGTAGGATGACAATCAGGGCGGTCTCATTTCTTGGCGGGTGTCTTGGCATTGTTCTCTGTCTTTGTCCTGGATCTCAGGGACCGTTTGTGGGGTGGTTCGCCCTCTGCAGGGGGTTGGGTGCTGGTGTGATGGTCCTGTGGCGGTGCCTCCTGTCCACTAGCACCGGCGGAGGTGGTGAGCAGTTCATCGTCCAGGCTAGTGTCAGGGGCCCCTTGTTGTGCCACAGTGTCCCTCCTGGTGTTGAGGACTTCCTTCAGCACCCATACGATGGTGACCAGGGTGGAATTGATGGACTTGAGTTCCTCCCTGAACCCTAAATACGTTTCCTCCTGGAGCCGCTGGGTCTCCTGAAACTTGGCCAGTACCGTTGCCTTTGTCTCCTGGGAATGATGGTATGCTCCCATGATGGAGGAGAGGGCCTCGTAGAGAGTGGGTTCCCTGGGCCTGTCCTCCCCCTGTCGCACAGCAGACCTCCCCGTTCCCCGGTTTTTCTGTGCCTCTGTCCCCTGAACCGTGTGCCCACTGCCACTGCCCCCAGGTCCTTGCTGTTCTTGGGGTGGTGGGTTAGCCTGGGTTCCCTGTAGTGGTGGACACACTGCGGATTGACGTGTCCTGGAGACAGAGGTATGGGCCCGCTGGGTGGGTACTGTGCTGGTATTTCCAGAGGGGGAAGCTCTGTGGTGGCCTGTGCCAGTGTGAGGGGAACCGACTGTCCTGAGGTCCCAGATGGGCGGGCTGGTCATCTAGATCCAGTTGGACAGAGCTGCTTTCATCACTGTGGGCCTCTTCTGTGGGGGGGCGGACATGTCTGGAACCTCCTGTCCAGTGGCATTGGGTAGAGGTCCTGCAGGGGTGTAAAGGAATGATTATTGCATCTGTGTGTGCCATTGTGTGCAATGGGTGGGTGACCCTGTACCCCAGTCTTACATTCTGGTGTAGGACCTTCTGTAATGGACATGCTTTGGTGATGGGTGTCCATGCTTTGTTGTTGAATGCAGGGCTTGGAGTTGGGATGGGTGGTTTGTGATAGTGGGACATTTGTGAGGAGTTGGTGTGATGGGGGTGAGGGTGGGGGTATGTGATAGCATGCAGGTAGGGTGGGGGATATACTAGTAAAGGTTTGACTTACCAGAGTCCATTCCTCCACCTACTCCTGCGAGGCCCTCAGGATGCAGAATCGCCAAGACCTGCTCCTCCCATGTTGTTAGTTGTGGGGGAGGAGGTGGGGGTCCGCCGCCAGTCCGCTGAACCGCCAGGTGGTGTCTTGAGACCACGGAACGCACCTTCCCCCGTAGGTCGTTCCACCTCTTCCTGATGTCATCCCGTGTTCAGTTTAAGGATGGACAGGGTGACAAAGTGGGACAGAAGGATGAATTCCAGACCGAGGTCACAGCAGCACGTGTAGTGTAGGTCCTCTCCTGTCGAAGATCAGGTATCGTGTGATTCAACAGATAGAAAATGGCGGTCATTTCCGCGGCGGTCACGTCCGCGGCGGTGCATACCATCCACGCCAGCGTACATCGTCATTGGCTCATGGGACCCATAGGGTCCAATGTTAACCAATGCAGCATTGCGCCGCGGTCTTCGACTGCCTACCGCGACGGTGTACAACGCCAGCGCAGTTACCTCACATCCCATTGTCCCACGTTACAGGTCAGGCAGCCGCCATTTCATTGGCCCACATGGCCTAATTACCAACTGCATCACACATACCTAGGCCTAGTCTCAACACACATACAGGCCACATTTTGTGTATAAATGGTGTTCTGTGTAGACTGTGGGTACATACCTCTGAGTTGTTTGACTCTGGGCTCGCTGTTGTCCTTCATAGGCACCGTCCGCTGGGACATGTGAGGAGATGGCGGAATCCTCCGGTGTACTGACCGCTGGTGGACCTGTCGACAATGGAGGAAAGAAATTTGATTATCATCTACAGGTTTGACCGTGCCATAATCCAGGAACTGTGTACACAGTTGGAGCCAGACCTGATGTCAGCAATCCACCATCCCACAGGAATCCCCCTTCAAGTGCAGGTGCTATCAGTGCTCTATTTCCTTGCAAATGGGTCTTTTTAGACAACTGTGGCCATGGCATCAGGGATGTCCCAGCCTATGTTTTCCAACGTATTGTCCAGAGTGTTGTCTGCCCTGCTGAAACACATGTGGAGCTACATTGTTTTCCCTCAGATGGAGGATTTGCCTACAGTGAAAGGTGACTTCTATGCCCTTGGACATATCCCAACATCATAGGTGCCATTGATAGGACCCATGTGGCTTTGGTACCCCCCCACAGGAGTGAACAGGTGTACAGGAACCGGAAGAGTTATCATTCCATGAATGTACAGATGGTATGTTTGGCAGACCAGTACATCTCCCATGTGAATGCCATGTTACCTGGCTCAGTGCATGACGCCTACATCATGTGGAATAGCAGCATCCCTTATGTGATGGGTCAACTCCAGAGGCACCGTGTGTGGCTATTAGGTGACTCTGGTTACCCCAACCTGTCATGACTACTGACCCCAGTGAGGGATCCCAGGACCAGGGCAGAGGAACACTACAATGAGGCCCATGGGGCGAACTAGTGTGATCGAGCGGACCTTCAGCTTCCTGATGGCCAGGTTCAGGTGTCTGTATATGACAGGTAGATCCCTATTCTACTCACCAAAGAAGGTGTGCCAGATCAGTGTGGCCTGCTGTATGCTTCACAACTTGGCTTTGCGACGACAGGTGCCTTTTCTGCAGGAGCATGGTCCAGATGGCAGTGTTGCGGCAGCTGTGGAGCCTGTGGACAGTGATGAGGAGGAAGCAGAGGAAGAACTTGCAGAACAGGGACTCAGTCATCCAGCAATATTTCCAGTGAAACACAGGTGAGAATACATTCCTGCCTACTACATGTACTCTTACACTTCTACCTCTATCCTGTCTGTCGATTTCACCCAGTGTATGGTCACTGAGTTGTCACTTTCCCTCACGGTTTCACAGGTGTGGGTCCCAACGTGTGTCATCTGCTTAGATTCCTCATGAACTAGAGCTGTGTGACCTGGGTATGTTGACATTACTATTTCATGAACATTTTGTCACTGTAATTGCAAATACACTATTTCGAAATCACAGACAGACTCAAGATCTTTTGGTGCTTTAGGTGTGTTTATTTACATACAAAATATTGGAGGGGGAAGTTAAATGGTGAGGAGGGATGGCGAAGGAGTGTCCATGGCAGAGTCCAGTCAAATCTCCATTTGAGCACTATTTGTACAAAATAAAAATGACCGTAAGATAAGTTTTCCACTGAAGTGCATTGTTTTAGGGGTAATGTTTCTGACATTTCTGCCTTAGCTTTCCCTGATGAAGAGTTATTTACACCTGAAATTCATTGGGATTCTGATGATGATTGATGAACAGTGGACTATCCCTAAGTCATGCATGCACTGAGCAATATACGATTCATAAAGAATTGTGCTTTTCTAAAAGAAGATATGTCATACAAAGGCAATTCATGAATCAAGCACTAAAGAGTATATATATGGAATTTTGTAGTTATTGAGTTTATATTTGTTTAAATGGACTCAGCTTTTGGGCTCATGTGATACAGTGCATATTGAGACTCTGCGCTTCCCCCTACTGGGTCAGCAGGCCCTTGGCTCACAGGATCTCTCTTTAACAGTGGCTTACCTTTCGCCTTCTTTTTCCCTTTCCTGTGGGACCTCAGTCTCCCAACTGTAGGTGTGGCTTCCCAGGATCCTTGGGTTGGAGGCCCCCCATCTGGCTTCAGGTCAACTTCTGGGAGGTCATTGCCTTGGAAACAATATATGGCAAGTTACACACTGATGACCACCTTATACAAGCCTGGCACATATGTCTCTCAGGCCAGGGGTAGGGCTCCTATTCACTTGAATGGAGTGGAAGAGCTTACTCCCTCCCTCAGGGATCACCAGATTACCATCGAAACCAGTCTCCCAGCAAAATGCTAAGAGGGCCTCTGGGAGACATTGGGCTGTTGGTTGACTGGGGTTTGAACTCTAGTCAAGTAACAACCACATTCCCTTGTAGGGTGAACCACAAAAAGTCACTAAATTAACCTACATGTAACCCTGGGTAGTTAGGCACAAATAGCAGCCAGGCTAAACTTGAAGGCAATGTGTATTTTTGCAGTACACAAACATTAACACAGTGAAATACAACACAATACAAATCCTAAACTGATTTATAAACATAGAGAAAGTGTTAATAAACTAGTTGACACCACAACCGTCCAAATCCAACTAGTACAACTGGAGTTATTATTTTCTAAAGTTTAAGGTTCAAAATTGCAGTTTTAGAAAATGACCACCTGGGCACTATTGGTACCACAACCAAGGGTCCAGTAGTGGAGGTAGACCTATTGGGGGTACCAGACTCACTCAAACTGGGTCCAGGCACAGGTTTAAGATGGTAGGAGCATGTTATGTCCCCATGGCTCAAAGCAGAGGACCAGCTGAACTATCCCTTGGAGTAACTTCTGGAGTCCAGAGTGTAGGTGGAGATGCAGGGCTCTGCAGCAGGGGTGGTCTCTGAAAGTCCTAAGCAGGCTCCAGTCAGCAAAGCAGTCCATCCAAGTACAGCAGCAGTCTGGAAGAGTGCTCAGCAGGCACAGCATCAGGCAGTCCTCTGACAGTCCTTCCACAGGTACAGTGGTGAACTGAGGAGCAAGTCTAAGAGTGTTCTTTTGATACCCTGGTGCCTGCTCCTAGAAGTTGAGAGTAATTTCCAGAAGGGTTCTCTGAAGTTCCAGGAATGTCTTGCCTCCCCTACCCTGGCTCCAAGCTGGCCTCACTGACAACACAAGGTTGTTAAGCCTATGTATGGTGGCAGAGCCCAGTCTATTCAGTTGCAAATGGGGCTGTGCTTAGCTCCGCCCTCCCATCAAGTTGGTTAATGACCATTCAGGCTCTGCTAATCCACCTATTGTGTGACTGTCTGGAGTGAGTTCACAAAGTCCCAACTGTCAGTTATACCCAGTCATGTGACTTAAGACATGTTGCGGGCACAAAGGGCTAGGAGCAGGAAAATGTAAACTTTGCAAAAGTGGCATTTTCAAACTTGTAATGGTAAATCTGACTTTCCCATTAAAGAGGGTTAATCATTACAAGTTCATATGTACCTAACATGACATATCTACCACCTCTGGTTTAGGAATTACAACTTATTCATTTTAATAAGGGATCCCCGATGTTACTCTATGGGAGGGATAGGTCTCTCAGTAGTGAGAACATTAATTTGGGAGGGTTTCACTACTAGGACATGTAAAACTAAAAAGTATGTGCCCTACTTTTTAATAACACTGCACTCTGCCCTATGGGCTACTTAGGGCCTACCTTAGGGGTGACTTACATGCAATAAACAGAGAGTTTAATGCTTGGCAAGGGGTTTTAAATGTCAGGTTGACATGGCAGTCTTCAGGCTGCTATGGCACGCCTGGGAAAGGTTTTAAGGTGACACTTAAATAGGTGGCACAATAAGTGCCTCAGGCCCAATGGTAACATTTAATTACAGGCCATGGGTATATGTTATACCACCCTACAAGGGAAGGGACTTATATGTAAAAAAAATATGTCAATCAGGTATATGCCAATCAAACCATGTTTATGGGAGTGAGCACATACACTTTAGCACTGGTGAGCAGTTGTAAAGTGCACAGAGTCATAAGGCCAACAGAGCAAAAATCCGAACAAAATGTTTGGGGGAAGACCACCCTAAGGCTGACAGGTCTAACACATGTCCCCCAAACCCCCCAAGCTGAAAGTTCGGAGAACTACCCAACCTCCTGGGAGTAGTAATCACTAAGGCTGAAGAACCTGGATAGACCATCTGCATTGGTGTGGTCTGTTCTAGATCTATGTTCTAATGTGAAGTCCATTCCCTGTAGGGTGATGGACCACCTCAACAATTTTTGACTCACCCCCCTCATTTGCACTAGCCACCTGAGGGAGCCTGTGGTTGGTCTGAACCTTGAAGTGAGACCCAAACAGGTATGGGCTCAGATTCTTCAGTGCCCAGGCCACAGCAAAGGCTTCTCTCTCAATAGTATTCCACCTCTGTTTCCTAGGAAGTAGCCTCCTAGAGATGAAGGCTAGAGGTTGGTCTAGGACCTCATCATTAAGCTGTGAAAGTGCTGCCACTATACTATGCTTGGAAACATCTGTCTGGACTATAAATTATTTTGAAAAGTCAGAGGTCTTGAGCACAGAGGCTATGCACATGGCCAGCTTTAGGGAGTCAAAGGCTTTCTGTCAGGCCTCTGTCTAGATCACCTTTTTAGGCTACTTCTTTGAACTCAGCTCAGTCAAGGGGGCAACAATGGTGACGGACCCCTTGAAAACCTCCTGTAATAACCTGTGAGACACAAAAGGCCCTCACCTCTGTCTGAGACTTTGAGGGATCCCAGGCCAGAATGTTCTCTATTTTGACCTGAAGAGGCTGCACCTTGCACCCATCCTCCAGGTGCCCTAAGTACACCACTGCCCTATCTGGCACCTACTGGCCTTGATAGTCAGGCCTGTATCCTGCGGGGCCTGAAGCGAGTCCTGGAGGTGGAAGAGATGGTCCTTCCAGCTGCTACTAAAGACAGCTATATCATTTAAGTAGGCAAGAGGGAAAGCCTCCATACCAGAGAGTTCTTGGTTTATCAGCCTCTGGAAGGTGGCAGGGGCATTCTTTAATCCAATGTGCATCGCTTTAAATTGATAGTGGCCCTCTGGAGTGGAGAATGCTGGCCTCGCCTAAGCCCTTTCAGCTAGGAAAATCACTCAGTAGCCTGAGGTTAAATCAAAAGTGTTCAGTAACTTGGCAAGCCCTAGCCTATCAATGAGCTTATCAGCTCTACCTATAGGGTGAGCATCAGTCTTGGTGTTGAGTTCTGTGGCAGCGCCTGATAGGGCCGCTTTTGATACCAGCACCAAAGGGCTGGACCAGGAGCTACTTGAGGGCTTAATCACCTCCACCTCCAACATCTTGAAGACGTCCTCTTTGACGCTGGCCCTTACTTTGTCAGACAGCCAGCACATTTTGTTTGTGACAGGGGTCTGTCTCCTGTATCAATATCATGGGTACAGGTGTGCAAGCCCAGGAATGAGGGAAAACAAAGAGGAAAACTATCCCAATAACTGGTGACAGTCCCTCTGTTGCTCTTGGGTCAGGGTAGGGGATAGTTTCTCATCTTCCACTGAACCATCTTGCTGTTTTGATGACAGGAGGTCACGGAGAGGCTCACTCTCCTCCTCCTCATCATCATCTATCACCAATAGCATGGTGACCTCAGACCTCCCATAGTGGGGTTTGAGACGGTTGATGTGAAGGGGTCTTGAGGTCCACCAGGTTTTCCCTCAACTATCTCATAGGGCCCAGTCCATCAGTCTTGGGCTCCACTGGCTCCATCACCCACACTTTCTGTCAGGCTGAAATTCCACAGATGTAGCCTTCTGGTGGTACCACTGCTTCATCACCTCCTGACTTGTATCCAATGTCTCAAAAGCTTTTTTCTAGAACTTGACCATCTGGTTCCTGAGAGGTAGCATGTAGCTAACCACATCATGGGGAAGTTTCTTGGGTGCTTGCTTCCAACCCCTCTTAATCAGACTGAGAGGTCGTCTTACAAGGTGATCATAAAGAAGCTCTCAGGGGCTGAATCCAACCCCCTTCTGTAGTACCTCCCTGTAAACAAAGAGCAGGCAGGGAAAGAGGACATTCCACTTCTGCCTCAGGGGGTCAGGCAGGCACCCAATCATGCCCATCAGGGTCTTGTTGAACTGCTCAACAAGCCCATTGGTTTGTGGATGAAAGGGTGTGGAGAACTTATAGGTAACTCCACATTCCTTCCACAGAGATTGCATATATGTTGAAATAAAGTTGGTGCCACTGTTAAACACCAATTCTTTGGGGAACACACTTAGGTAAAAATCCCCATTCGGGCCATAAATACTGCAGGTGCAGTTGTAGTTCTCAGAGGTATGTCGTCTTGATATTATGTAGCATGGTTGACCAAAACCAGGAGAAACCTGTTGGCAGACGCTGTCTTGGGGTCCAGGGGTACAATGATGTTAATGTGCACCCTTTCAAAACTGGTGGCAACAACAGGTACGGGTTGCATGGGAGCTTTCAGCTTCTTCCCTGACTTCCCACTAGACTGGCAGGTCATATAAGTCCTGCAGAATGTACCTGAGGACGCCTTTTTCCTGGGCCAGTAAAAGTGGGGGACAATCCTGGCAAAGGTCTTGTCCTGCCCAAGATGTACTGCCGGGGGATCTCATGGTCTAACTTTACTAGAAAACTCCTGTAGCATTGAGGAACAACTAGGGCCCCATACAAAGGTGCCTTGGGTTCACTGTACAGGAGGTCATACTTCCAATATATGTGGTGATCTCAAGTGGTTTCCCAAGCTGCCTGGACCTCAGGCAATGACCTCCTCAGTGGGTTCTGAAGCAGCCTCCTCTGGTGCCCATCCACCTCCTTTGGGAGACAAACAGAGGCTGTTTTCCCGCACTTCCTGCCCTTCCCTCTTTTGCAGATGTCTGGGCCATTTTACCAGGCTTCAAACCCTTTTGAATCCTTTTCTGGGCAGCCATGGACCTCATGGTCACACAAAACCACACAGCAACCCCAACATTCCATCCAGGCAGTGTGCACTAGGTCATTTTCTGGTATATATAGGCATGGCATGGCTTACAGAAACTTTCAGAAGACCTGAGACACCCCCCCCCACCAACAAAGGGAACTAGAGCCACAGAGTACTGGCTCTCCCGGTTGTCTGCTACTACAACCTGGTGGATTGTATTGGGAATGACTTGCTCCAGATGACACCTTACTGAAGTCATGCTCGGTACTGTGTACCTCAGAGTCTCTATCCTCTGTCCATTGATGGTAACCCACTGCCTATACTTTGCAGTATTTGAAGGCATGTGGGCTTTGGGCACCATCTCTCAAATACGCTGGGACACTAAGGAAATCTCACTGACTTCCCCCTACTAACTGGGACCATCTCCTCCCCAAGCGCTACACTTGCCAACCCAGGGGGTTTACCTTCAGTGGGAAGTTGTGCCCTCTTGGGACACTTGGGGTCACTCTTGTATGACCCATGCTCATAGCACTTGGGATTATATTTGTTTTTACCTGAGAAGCCTTTCTTGAAGTGACCAGATTGGGATGGGGACCCTTTTCCTTGAGAACTATTTTAGGGGCCTTGAGAGGACTTCTTTTTATCTCCCTCCTCTTTCTTCTGATGGGAACTGACCCCCGTTCTGCGAGTCACCCCCAGATGTCTTTTTGGACACTCTAGGGCTGGCCCAGAGGTCCGCCTCATCAGCAAGCTTCCTGGGGTCAGTCAGCTTGCTGTCTACCAGGTTTTGATGCAACTTGGTAAAACAACTATTGAGCATGTGCTCTCTCTTAGAATCAGGTTGTACAGCCCATTGAAATAATTTACCTTGATGTCCCTCATCCAGTCCTTCAGTTGCTTGCTAGCATGATCCAGAAAGTTCACCGAAGTCTGGTTGGGAAGCTTGTGGCTGTCTCTGACAATCTGTCTATACTTTTCAGGTGTCAACCCAAACTTAGAAAGAAGAATGCCCTTCATGGGGGTACACCTAGTCTGGTCCCCACTGGAGGTATACATTTCCACAAGCAACCCCCAATTCTCCTCTGGAACCTTATGGCCCATCATGGATACCTCATATTCTGAAAGCCGCTTATCTATATCATCCTGTGGCCAACTGCTGCTGCGCATAGCCAAAGGCCATGCACATTTGTTGTTGGATTAAGATATAGTAATAAAAATTACTTTCCATTAGAAAAAAAAATAAAAAACATAGCATTAAAGGGGTGTTATAGCTAAGAAATAGAATTTTAAAAAACATAGCAATTCAATTAAAAAAGCAAAAGTCACAGGGACTCTGTATTTAGGCTTACATTTTAAATGTACAAGACCATAAAATTCACCTGTTATAGTTAGAGTTATTTCAAGGAACTAGGGGCCAGATGTATGTAAAAAGTAGTTTGGGATTCCCTAATAGTGAATCTTTGCGATTCGCTATTAGGATATCGCAAACTGGGATGTAGTACAGTGTGTTTAACACTGTTTCACTGTTTCTTATTACCAAATGGATTGCAAGAGACCTCCCTCCTTAATATTCATGATGTAGGCCGCAATTTGAGACCCTATTGGGAATGGCCACAATCACAGGGATGGTGGCCTGATGGGGGCAGCAGACCACCATGTCTGTGATTGATTTTAAATAAAGCAGTCTTTTTTTTTTTGTAATGCAGCCCTTTTTGTTTAAAAGAAAGAAAACAGGATGCATTACAAAAAGAAAACTTTTGGGACCACTGCCTGCTCTTCAAAAAATGTTTGCAACCCCTTGGGTACCCCTTCATGTTTGCGAATGGGTTACCACCATCTTGACGTTGGTGGGAACTGAGAATGTTTTCTGTCTGTATTCCCGGTCGCAAAACATTCTTACATGTAACTTGCTACAGGCCCTTTGCAACCCCCTTCCTAGTAGCGACTGGCAATCCCTATTTTATGAGTCTGTAGGAAGTTACAGACTCGCAAAATGGGGATGGTACACGGCCAGAAGACCGGCAAAACTGCTTCATGCTTCTGGCACCAGAACTCGCACCCTAGGGTAAACTATAACTCGCACCCAAGCCATGGCAAGTTATGTGATTAGTAATTTTATGGCAGACGTTACAGTGACAGAATTAATGATGTTATCAAAGATGCCATTAGTGCTGTAATTTGTGGGATAATTAGCAGTGCATGGCAAGAGCATGACTTAAAGTTACCTCAGGGCGCAAGTTATAGTTACTTAAAATAACTAACGATAACAGGTAATTTCTTTGGTTTTGTAAGTTTAAAATATGAGTCTGACTATAATATTCCTGTATCCTTTTTTTCTTTATTTTTTTTTATTGAATCATATATATATATATATATATATATAGAGGGAGAGAGAGAGAGAGAGAAAATGAGAGAGAGACAGGGAGAGAGAGAGAGAAGAGAGAACTCTGTGTAGTTCCCAAGTTATCCGCATTTCTAGCAAAGTTTTTAAGCATATAATTATCACAATACCATCCATGCTGAGCTAGAAAATGACAATGGACCTGATTATGAGTTTGGTGGTCGGACACCCGGACTGCCATGTTGGCAGTCTAAAAAAGATTGCTGCGCCGGTGGTCCCTAGCCTGCCGTTTTACAATGAGAACAGGAAGAACCACCGCCCACCAAGCAAAAAGGCAGACTTCCAGTGCTGTGGCGGTCTTGTATCTAGACGGTCCAACCTCCAGCACTGTCAGCACTGCGGCTAACCACTGAGTCTATTACAAACACATGTCGCTGTGGCAGTCTCCTTGTGGAGGTTAGCCAATCGTGGTCGCCCACTCTGATATATGTTCAGCAAAGTAACAGACAAGTGCACATTATATGAATTTAAAAACAACACAGGTGACACACATTGATTCTGTGAACACACCTGCAAATCTCTCTGTAAAACACACCCCTTCACAGACCACAATCCCTTCCATCTGCACTGGAAGACAAAGGACACTGACCACCATTTTTTTTATTTTCCATAGAACAGGCACCTCTTTTTTCACCATCCCATTTAACACCTTGCACACTATTTGGTCCATTCACTCTCTATTGCACGTCCCCTGTTAAGTAAGTCCCTGTCCGTCCCTTTAGTTGTCCACCATGTCACATTCCAAAAATCTTAATTTCTCAGACGATGAGTCATGGTGAGTGAAATCATAAGAGTAGAGCCACAATTGTTTGGGGCCCAAGTTCAGCATACTCCTCTCAGTAGTATAATGGAAATGTGGCAAAGGACTGTCAGCAGAGTGAATTCTATAGGCACCAGCCTGCACACAAAGGAGGACATTAGGAAGAGGTGCAATGACCTGAGGGGCAAGATGCATTCCCAGGCCTCCAGGCAACATATGGATGCCAAGAAGACTGGCGGTGTCGCTCTCAGTTCCCCATTAAGACTCTTTCCCTGGGAGGAGAAGGTCTTGGCCATTCTACATACTGAGGGCTTGACAGGAATACCTGGGGTAGTGGAATCTGGAAGTTACCAAGCAAACACTGTCACAAAAATGCAATGTCCTGTATGCTCGCAGCTCAGCTTTTGCAACTGCCTTGTTCATGTACTTCACCAACATTCAATATCCAGAGTATCTGAGATGTAACACAGTCATTGTGTATTGTTGCACCCAACAGCACAGCTACCAAGACCCATCTCATGCCATAAGTTGTAATGAAGTCTGTAAGTCTTTCCATTTCAAAAAATCATCCCAGGAATCATGGTATGTTCCAACATGTAAATGTGTGTACAAACCTAAAAGCGGTCAGCCTACAGATATGCAATACCCAATGTTTGTCAAGGGCTGGGACGCTGAAGGAGTGACCTGACTGCAACTCCCAGGAGGCCCTGCGTATGTAATTCCAACCACCATTCCAGTGCCTACTTGCTCATATACCCCTGTCCATTAACTATCAAATGACATTTTCTCACGTGGGAGGATATCATTTGTCAAGTGTTGGGAAGAAGAGGGAGTGACCTGACTGCAACTCCCAGGAGGCCCTGTGTTTGTAATTCCAAACACCAGCCCACCTGGGAAAATACCATTTGTCAAGTGTTGGGAAGTAGAGGGAGTGACCTGATGCAACTCCCAGGAGGCAATGTGTGCGTAATTCCAACCACCAGCCCAGTCGTCACTTACCCAAATACCCCTGTTTGCTAACTTTCACATACAGTTTAATCACCTGGGAGTATACCATTTGCCAAGTTTTGGGAAGTATAGGGAGTGACCTGACTGCAACTCCCAGGAGGCCCTTTGTCTGTAATTCCAACTACCAGTCCAGTGTCTACTTGCCCATATGCACCTGTTTGTTAACTCTCAAATGAAGTTTACTCACCTGGGATGATACAGTTTGTCAAGTACTGGGAAGTAAAGGGAGAGATCTGACTGTAACTCCAAGCAGGCCCTGCGTCTGTAATTCCAACCACCAGCCCAGTGTCCACTTGCCCATGTACCCCTGTTTGTTAACTCTCAAATGAAGTTTACTCACCTGGGAAAATACCATTTGTCAAGTGTTGGGAAGTAGTGAGAGAGACCTGATTGCAATGTCCGATAGGCCCTGTGTCTCTAATTCAAACCACCAACCCAGATATACACATATACCCATGTTTGTTAACTCTGAAATGAAGTTCACTCACCAGGGAGGATACCATATGTCAAGTGTTGGAAATAGGACGGAGTGGCCTGACTGCAATGCTCAATAGCCCAGTGTCTGTAATTCCAACTAGGGGAGGATGAATATTTCTGCTTTGCCAGCAGAGTTGGCAGAGTTTTCCCCACTCCACGCTCTGATTGGAACGCGGAGTTCTGAAAAATCTGCAAAGTGACACAGAGAGGAGTTTTCTCTCATGCTCGCCAACGTTAAGTTGGCGAGTGCAAGCAAGAAAAATCTCTAAGTTGGTGAGCAAGATTTCTGAATGTGAGCAGTCACGTGATGAGAAAGCTGCTGCTTGCTTTGAGGAAGTTGCGGCTTTAGTAGAAAATCTGCTTGAGCAGCAGAAAGAAGTTAGTGCCCTCTGGCGTTCCTTGTGATGCTGTTTGCACCGATTTTACAGCCTGAGAGAATGCACTGGGCCTAACAATCAAACATATGTGGCTAAACCATTTCAGATAGTACTGCATGGCATGATTTGTATTTGGATGAAAATGTCAATGTCACTTCCTTGGTGCACTGCAATACAAGTGACTCAGGTACTGTGGCTTGTGCATCAAGGAACACTGAGATACTATGTGATGAACATGTGGTTCAATTTACAGTCTGCAATTTTCATGGATTCAGTGGTCCATGACAGATGTGGCACAGTTGTATGTAGGTAACAAATGCCCCATTGGCAGTGTCCCCTAAGCCGCCTTTGCTAATATAATGTCAGGGATCATGTGTGTGTAATGATGACAATGTAGCGCTAAACATGGATTGTCCAGACACTGTCTCACCTGATTATCATTGACAGACTGCATGGGCACAGGTGTTGCCATAGCACCTGAAATGTGTGACTAAGAGCCACATGTAAGAAGATCAGGTTTTGTGAGTCGCAAATTGCAAGACTTGGCAACTCGCAATTTGCGAGAAGGAAAATGTAATGTACATCACTGTCAATGACACTGTTTACAATTCACAAATGGGGTAGCAAATGACCTACCTCATGAATATTCTTGAGGTAGGTCTCAATTTGGCAACCCATTGGAAATGGAGGCACTCACAGGGATGGTGGCCTGCTGGTTTCAGCAGATCACCAAGTCTGTGACTCCTTTTAAATAAAGCTGTATTTTATTTTTTTAAATGTAGCCTGTTTTCATTAAGGGTAAACAGAATGCATGTTAA
Organism: Pleurodeles waltl; assembly: GCF_031143425.1. Classification (NCBI taxonomy): domain Eukaryota; kingdom Metazoa; phylum Chordata; class Amphibia; order Caudata; family Salamandridae; genus Pleurodeles; species Pleurodeles waltl. Next base: position 1,067,424,840 of record NC_090437.1, read on the forward strand.
AAACAAAAATTATAACTTTATTTTTATTTTTTATTAAGCAGGCAGTGGTCCGTGGGACCACTGCCTGCTCCAAAACAATGTTTTAACATGCATTTACAAAGGGGAAGGGGTCCCATGGGGACCCCTTCCCCTTTGCGAATGGAAGAACACCAGACTGAAACTGGTGGTACTGCAATTGTTTTGTGATGACATTCGTGTTCACAAAACAATCACACATCGGACTGCAACTCGCAAATAGGAAGGGAACGCCCCTTCCTAAATGCAACTAGCAAACCCTGTTTTGTGATTCCGGAGTGGCAAAATTGGGTATGTGCATTGGAAAAAGCATTTTTTATTGACACAAACGCACCAATTCAGCATACTGGGCTGTTTGCAACGGTAAAAAAGAGCTTCGTACATGTGGCCCTAAGTGATATTCGTACATGACTCAACAAATCTCAGGCCTGCATTGTTAACATGTATAGACATGTGGATTCCATCTCAGTACTGGGACACTAACACTTTGTTCTGCACACATTCAACCTGGCCACAAACATTGAATGCAGCACGTCAACACATCTGCTACTGTCCCTCAGGAGCATTCTACTGTACACATTTGTCAATGTGATATTCACTGACAGGGCCACCAATCACCACATCCAGGTGGTCCAGCAGATCCTGCTCTCTGGCCACCAGGTCAACCCAGCGATTCTTTAGCTGGTGCTCATTCCTGCTGGTATGGTACTCTTGAGGTGGTAGAGCAACTTGCCGCACTGGAGCTGCCTCGCCTCTGTGTGATACCCATGTATCACCCGCCATCCCACCTCAAGCATCATGGGTAGGAAGTGGCACACCAGCCACACAATGCCCCCAAGCTCCACCCCCATGCATGTCAGCCTCCCCCTTCCTGACCTGTCCCTCAACAACAAATTCAAACAGTAAATGTAAAAAAAAAGAGGAAAAGAAATGAAAATAAAGGAAACTTACAGCCAAACCTAAGAAACCCAACTAACCAAACTAATCTAACACCCAGACAGACACCCGACAGTACAAATACAATATGAAAGACACTAAACTACACAAAATCACATACACTGGTACAAGAAATAAACAAATTCCACAACAGACACAACAAGAGAGACACCACAAGATACAATAAACGCGATCACCACACCAGCAACACTGAGACAGAGCCACACAGCCAAAAATTGCACAGACTGTAAAGTAAAAGTGAAATTACACCCACTGTACCATGCCTGTAAACAGGATTTCCTATTAGTTCACTTCTTGTCCCCATGCAGCAAGTTTTCCGTCATGCGTGTATTTTTTTGACGCAGACAATGTTTGCGTGAATATTTTCGACACATCACCCACATGTGCGCCAAAATAGCACGCATTACCTGTATACTTCAATTTCAGTGGATACCCGCATGAGTGTGGTGGACAGGTGGAATTCACCAATGGGCCCATGTATGGTTAGTTTGCATTCGCAGAAGTTTTTGACGCATTTATGTAACATTTTTTTACTTTATCTGTGATTGCCTGATATTCTATATTTAGAATTTATATTCTATATTTAATATTGATGCACCCTGTATGAACATGAAGATAGGATGGTATGGCCTGCAGTGTATAATAAAGTATATGGCCACATGTGGTAAAGCATATTACTTTGTGATTTGGGTGTGAATGATCTGTAACAACGATGTGTGTGTTTCTGAAGGAACGGCAAGCAATACTTTGGATGTCATGCAAATGTATGAATGTGTGCCAAATGTCTATCTACATCTGATGGCAATCAGTGATCTACAACATTCATGGGATGTGTTTGTAACATGTGTTGACTCGTGATATGTGTAGTTGTTTGACTTAGGGGACATTACATTTCACACAACAAAAAAAACTCAGGTATCATTGAGGATGGCTGATGAGTGCTATGTAGGATATGTTACCCCTCATATGTCATTAATTGTTGGTTACGAGTTCCTGGTGACTTGTGTGTGGTCTACACAAATGTCTGACTTGTACATGTTTGGTGGGTACTGTGTTTGAGACACTGTGCCTTAATTCCACCCATAAAATGTTTGGTACACGGCAGTTTGACTCATTACAATTACCTATGTTACCTGTGTTGCTGTGGTGGACCTGCTGCCCTGGGTGTATGTGTTCACATATATTCAGATGTGCATTCCACAGAAGTGTCCAGTTCAAGTGTGTGGGCATGTGTACCCTGTATCAGGATTGGCCTCCATAGTGTCACGGTTTTGGGTGGTTCTAGTCAGGACTATGGTAGGGGTACTCCTTGAGCTCACAGAGTTTCTCGCAAGGAGGTAGTGTACCAAAGCAGAAGAGCAGCTGAAGGCATTCAAGGGGAAAGGGCAGCTATGGTAAGGCAGAGAAAACAGGAAAGTGAAGGCAGAGTAACCTTAGTGTGAACAAACATGGAACGTATCAGTAATGGACAAACACGCTGGGGTTATCACTAAGGTTGTACACATGGTAGGCTCAGAACTTCCCACAGCAACAGGGAACATAAATGCCTCTGTGCAGATTACTCTTACAGATAGTCACCACACAAGCCCCATAGAAAGGAGGCAGCAGAAATGAGTCTGTCTCTGGACCCTTGGGGCACAAACAAGGATTGTACTCACATGCACAAGACTAGCCCTTGTGGGTCCAGCTGGAGACACAGTGGCAATTCCTGGGAAACAGCAATAGCACACTGTCACTGTTAGGCATGAAAGACTACATGCAACACTAGACAAAGCATGGGGGCTAGAATTGCCTCCTGGAAACCAGGGGCCAACCCAAGTAAAAAGGAAAACACTTCTACACAGGTGAGGACTGATAGTACACTTAACAGACACGATAACCCAAGAGGAAACAGAAACAGAAGGAACAAACTAGGAGGCAAAGCCAGGAACAGGGAACTGGCTCAGGCTGATGCAAAGGCAGGAACAGGACTGGGAAACAGAGAGCAGGCTCTGACTGGAACAAGCAAGAACAGGACTGGAAAACAGAGAGCTGGAGCAAGCAGGAACAGGGCTGGGAAACAGAAAGCAGGCTCTGATTAAAATGAACAGGAACAAGGCTAAGAAACAGGGAGCAGACTCTGACTGGAACAAACAGGAACAGGACTGTGGAAAACGGAGAGCATGTTCAGGCTGAAGCAGGACTGGAACAAAATCCAACAAGGGGTCTGGAACACAAAGAAATCAAACTCCAATGCACGATGAGGAACTTTGGGGAATGGCAGCTTATAAGCAGTTCCAGGTAGCAGCAAGCCCAGGGCGGAGTCACATGGCTGGGCTGCACAAGAGAGATCACAGGTGTGTGCAGTTTCAGTCTCTCACAAGTCATGGAGGAGAGAATCCAGTATAAAGGATCAACCAGACTTTTCCCATAGGAAGCAATGGACTGAAGATTACAGGTCTTACCAACTACCAGGCAGTGCATTATGGGACCTGAAGTCCATGGGAGTTAATGTTGTTCCTCTATAGAATGCCATATTGAAAAAGGAAGCAAACAGGAGTCAGAAAGGGACTCTGGGTGAGTGTTAATGATGATTCCCAGGCCACAGATAGTCAGTTTACAGCGCCCCTAGAGATGGGAAAGCAGAGCCGTAACACGTGGCAGGACTGATTTTCAAGTATGAACCGCACAGGGCATGTGTTGTGAACATTGCTTGTCATACATGGGTAAATCATGCTATCCATTTTCACAAATGATGCCCCCTTGTCACACAAGCTCCTTGCAGACATTACAAGTGTCACACTTAGTAATTTCAGGGGTCTGTTCATACATTCCTGTACTTCTGATGTTTCACATTCACATCCTTATGTATGGGACCCTTATTTACCTTATGATTGGAGATGTCATTGTTGTGTATCATGTGCTACAGTAGACCATGTTGGCAATGTGGATGTGCCTCATATGTGGTGGTCCATTGATTGTATCCTTCATATGTGACATTCACAAGATGAGTATTTTTTATATGTGTGTGATGTTTGCTGTACAATCATATGCATCACATTTGATGTTGCATCAGAAGTAGTCAGATTTGTCTTTGTAACAAGCTTCCTGAGGTAATACTCATATTCCTAAGGTACATGTCTTGGAGAATGAAGACACCAGAGCAGGATTGTGTGATCAAGTAAGGTGTTTATTTACATATCTTAAGAGTGACTAGTAAGTGAAAAAGTTGTGTACAATTTGCTGTCTGTGGTGCATTCCTGCAGCTGTGTTCTGCTGTTCCCCTTCAGTTTCCATGCCACCATCCTCCTCCTCAGGCAGGTCTTGGTCCGGCTCTTATAATGGGATGTTGTGCAGGATAGCACAGGTCAGTATAATTTTACACAGATTGTGTGGGACATATGGGAGGCTGCCTCCTGTGATGTCCAGGCACCTAAATCTGGACTTCAGGATGCCAAAAGTCCTTTCTACAATGGTGCGTGTCCTCCAATGTGCCTCATTATAGGCACGCTCTACTGCTGTGCTTGGGTTGGGGAATGGGGTAATGATCAATGGCTGAATCCTGTAACCCTGATCGGCTGCAAAAGATAATACGAGTGATTATTTTGTCAGTGCTTGCAACAGGACTGTCATGTAGCATAGCAGTTGATATCTTGTGTCGTCTGTGACTCTTATGTGTTTGTGGTATTGTGTGGGATCCTGGGCTTCTGTGATGTTTTCTCTGCACTGGGTTGTTTGACGTGACAACTTGTGTTTGGCTCATTGACCTGGGATCTATGATTTGGTTTCTGAATTGTGAACTGTTGGTCAGTATTTATGTACCATGCATTGTGTAGTGTCACACATGTTTTAAGTGTGCTTTCACTGGAGGGGACATGATACATCCACACACACAATGGATTCAGATGTGGTGGTAACATGGTTGCACTACATGGCCTGGACATCCCATCCATTTAGACATATGTCATTGCAGATGAAATGCAACACTGAGGCCCTTAGAATTGGGTAGGTGACAATGCACAACACATCTCCATAGGTTGGCAGCACTGAGTGTGTTCAGTATTGACAATGCACAATTGTCCCATGTGTGACTTGTTTCTAGGCAAGCCTTTGTTGTTCCCTCTGCCAGTAGCTCATGTGCAACCGTGCACCTACACTACCGAACTTTCTCCAGGGAACCTGGCTAACTGCCTTGTGGAGGTGGATGTATCTGTGCAGGAAGGGCCATCTCCCTGTACATATGCTATTTTGATGGACAATTGGCTCGTTTAGTGTGTGCAGCAGTGAGCAGTTTTCATTAGTGGCACATCAATATGTGTTCATAGCGCAGCCCACTTCCTTATTGCAACCTGGAAACGGCACGCCAGGAGTGATGTATGATGTTGGGACTGCCTCAGTATTTCCATGGCACCTACATCTGAGTCTGTATCATCATGCGATGTGTCTCATGGTGTTAGACCTGCTGCAACAAACATTGCACACCCCTTCCATGCTACATACTGTTTGGGAGGGTGGCCGATTGACTATGTGGTAACTAATGTCATTGTATACGGGTCATCTTCCAAGTTCTACTTACACTGCAAGCCATGTCATTGTCACTGTGGGCTTTGACGTTGGTCCCTTGGTGCTCTAGAGTGGCAGCTAATGTTTGTGGCAGCCGTCATTTGTACAGAGGTATCTATCTCATTGTGTCAGGGTGTACAACATAACTACCAGTGTCACACCTCAGTGTCACCCTGCCCACGTGTCAATGTAGTGGTGTATGTTTTGTGTGTCCTACAGGGTTGTTGTGCTGTGTGTATATTGCTAGGTTTATTGATTTACTGACAAGAAGGCCATTGCTATATTGTCCATCCTGGAAGTGCTGATTGATCCTGCTGTGGCAGAATATGAATGAGTCATGGATAGTCCTAGGATACTTGGCCAAGATGTTTGTGAACAATGCCTGGTGGTCAACTATGGCCAGCACTTTGATAGAATGCATGGGCTTTCTGTTCTCAAATAGGTGCTCTGCTGCTGCAGGTGGGACGATCAGGACATGGGTGCAGTCAATTGCACCAAGCACATGCGGGAAGCCATGGATTTGATAAAAGCCCTGTTTTATCTCCTGCTGCTTCTGCTGGATGCTGGGGAAGTTGATATGGTGGGGTCTGAGGGAGATTATGGCATCTAACGCCTTGGGCAGGAAAGCCAAGAATGAGGGCTGTGATACCCTAGCGACCAGAGCATTCGTTTTGTGGAAGGAGCCACTTGCCACCACATGCAGCGCATCTAGCAGCTTGGTCACCGGTGGTATGTTGTGTGGTGTCTGCAGGTTAGCTGTTAGTTGTGGCTCAATATGGCGCAGCAGCTGCTGTATGGCTTGCCAGTTGAGTCAATACCTCCGAATTATGTCCTGTTCCCTGAGGCCATGGAGGATTGGCCTGTTTCTGAAAAGTCTTTCCTCCCTTCTGCGTTGCCTTTGTGGGCTGTGTTGGAGTGGTGGTGGCTGCCGTCTTTGGTCATGTGCTCTGCGTTGTCTTGCAAGCTGCATCAGTAGCACCTCCATGTTGTCCTGTTGGTCTGTAATGTTGCTTGTGTGTGTTTTCCTTAAGTAGTGGTGTGTTTGCCTCATTTTAACGCCTGCCTTGACCCAGGCATTAAAATTTGATGCAAATCATTTTTAGCATCATTTTTCGGGTCCGCTTCTCACCTGTGTGTCATTTTGGCCCTGTTGGATAAATATGGCGCTATGGTGTTAGAGTCATTTTTTGGACGGGAACGCCTACCTTACATCTCATGAACACAAGGCGGTTTCATGCATCCTTAAAATTATGTTAACTCCATATTTTTGACACTAGAGGTGTCTAGGGTCAAAATATAAATAGGGAGTTAAGTTTGCACTGGATTTGCGAGAAAAAAAAAATAAGCAAAACTGGCGCAAACAGAGTATAAATATGGGCCTTACTGTGCTCTGGGCACTGCTGACTAGTCCCAGGGCCAGCGGTCTGTTTAAAATGGTGTATGCAAATAAAGTCTAATTATAATTGGCTCTGACAATCTACCTATGAGTCCCTAGTACATGGTAGGGCATGCAGGTTTAGAGGCCCATAGGTGCACTGCTGTGGTGTCTAGTGTCATTCTGAAGGCAGGCCTGCCTTGCTGGCTGCTTTTATATTAAAATTAACCCCAAATTCAACTTTGCAATTAAAAGTATTGCCAAAATCTTAAACTACCATATTTTTGCATATGTCACCCCTAAGTTCGGCAGTAGTTGCCCTAAGGGTTGGGTGCATTTAAATATAATCAGGGAGTTTATAAAATATGTTTTATAAGGTGTGGTAAGGGGAAAACAGACAGATTTGTTTTTCCACATTGTATTTATTGGGCTCCAGAGGCAAACATTGGGAGACTTTATTTTAAAATAATAAAGTCTTATTCCCAATACAGATGAGCTCAATATATCAGGTTTGGTACCAAATAAAATGTTAGAATGTTAGAATAAAATCAACAACTTGTCAATGTTGGATTTAATATAACTAGCAAAGGGAAATAGTTTAGAACTCTTTCTGAAAGCCACAAAATTCAGCCCTCTAGTGCCCTTTCCTGATTGGTCAGCCTCTGGCAGCGTGAGCTTGGCTACCTTAATGAGATGTGAAGTAGCCTGGGCTGAGACAAAGGAAGCATCCGGTGGGGGGATAGCTACTGCAGCAGATGGCAGGGCAGGATGGGGGAAGAGTAGCCAAACTGGTCTTCAAAGGAGGGAAAGCCACTTGAGACAGAAACTGGGCCACCCACATTCCTGGTCCCCAAGAAAGACGTGAGACCCACTGATTAGATTAGAAGAGTGGCTGGAAGGGGTGTGTTAAGGGAGACTTAGCCACACCAGTGGGTGGACTCAGCCAGATCTAACCTCCAAGAATGAAATTTCTCTATGTTGGACTTTTAGAGACTGTTACTTTCTGGGATTGATTTTTGCCACACTTCACAGGAAGTCAGAGGGTGTTGCCCTGCACCCCATTGGCGAGGAGCCCCCACTGATTCCCAACCCAGGAGCAAGATTAAATATGGCAGAGCTGCCTCACAATTCAGTTACCTGATGGAAGAAAATACTAGATAAGAAGGACTGCCTTGTTGTACCCCTGGCCTGCACCTGAGGAACTGAACTCACAAGGACAGCTCCAGTTGCACACTTTGGACTTCACTGAGAAAAATACTTTGGTCCTCATTGGTGGTACCTGATGGCCCGGTGGTGAAGACTGCCAAATTATGACCATGGCGGTCTTCCCAACAGTTTACAGCCAATGCACTGCCAGTACCGCAAGTACAGTGAGACCACAGTGGACGTCGATAGGCACCTTCGGACTGGCAGAGAGCATGTTTACGCTGGACATATTACAAGTCTGCACACCGCCATGGTTTCTGCCGCTGTTGCACCACCATGAAAACCCATGGCAGAAACCAACTGTATAAAAAGAAACACCCACCTTCTGGAACACAGAGCTGACTGGAGCCACCATAGAACCTGAACTCGAAGTCCTCTCACTGCTTCTGCTCGTACAGTGACACCAAAACGAGCAATGGCGATGAAGACAACAACCGTAAGTACACCTACGTAGCATACACTGGAGGGAAAGGCATCAGTACACACCCACACACAACACACACAGTAGGGAAGCTTTGTGAAGGGGACACACACACAGATGTAACCACACACCCATGTGAAAACACACACACACCTACATGCACACAAAACTATACACAACAAGGCCAACACACATGTGCCATAAACACACCAACCTGCACACACACAGCACTGCCACTGTCTAACACAATCATAGACAACAGCACCCACTCACACAATGACATCACTACTGCTACTACACATACACTTTGCCAACCACTCTCACTGCACACCTCCACATGACAACACATACATACAATAACACGTAACAACACCACACAACCAATCTACACGATCTCACAGCCATACAACAATCCATTTGTCACACCACACCCGCACCACACACAACGCATAGGACATAGCCAACATCACACACATGCACGCACACAGAACAACCACACAAGGGCACACAACACCAACATTACACATGCTAACACAAACTATACACAATTTGGGTACTCACATGCATGGAACAAATACAAACTCATCAACACACAAAACACAACAGTGACAGCAGGACCAATGACAAGCACACACAAACACATGCATGTCAGGCACAACAGCTAGCACAACCAACACATACACAAATCACACACAAACAAACCAAATCCCACAAACACAAAACCACCATTTAGAAAGAAAGGTAGTACAAGTATGTCACCATCAAAGCCAACAGCAGGGTGGCCGAGATGTGTTATTAGGCAATCAAATAAGTAAGGAACTATGTACAAATATACATAAGGCCATTAGCCAGTCCAAAGTCACAAGTGTCCAAGGCACATATGGCACCTACCAGTGCCCCTACTTGACTCCTGACTGCAAAATTACCTCCACAGGGAAGGGGAATCAAGGAGTCAGGCAGGCACCTCAGGGATTTGGAAGGGGGTTGGGTTTCGGCTTGGGACGGAGGTCCTTTGACTGGGGTTAAGGCGTGTGAGAGGGGTCCTTGTACTCGGGCTTGGGAGAATGTCCTTGGGCTTAAGAGGGGTTGACTCCATGGCAGGGGGAGGGGCATGGGCACTATAAAGGGGGGAATGGGAGGTTTTAAAGGTGAAAGGGATAGACCTGGAGACAGACACTGAGCGCTTGGGGGTAGACAACAGGGAAAACTCTGAGAGAAGCACCTTTATACACACATGGGGAGGTCATGACAAAAGGATTTGGGAGTGGAGGGAGATGGAGTGGTTGTCAGATGTGTTGGTCTGGATGTTATGGGGCGAGTGCATCTGTGGAATGATTGTGGGTGCTGGGTGTATTTTGGGTGGATGAGTGTAGGTGTTTAGGTTTTTGGGAGGAAGGAGGAAGAGGTGCTGGGAGATGCTGTGGTGGATAGGTGACTGTCTGTTGGGGTGGTGTCTGCAGGTATGGTATATGTGATGCATGTGGGGGTGTCGGTGGTTGTGGTAGGTGTGGATAAACACATGAATAACTCTCTAAATTTTCTTTAGATGATTATTTTTGAATTTCAAATTGACTAACAATTTTTTACACATTTTTAAAAATGTCTGTTAGGGCCCTGGTCAGGTCCCTGAAACTTTAGAAAAAAACGTTTTTAGAAGTCTTTGCTTTAGTTGGTCATCCAAAAAGGGGAATCTTAAATTCTAAAAAGGTCCCAGCTTTAGTAAGATAAAAAGGTCAGAAGTAGAGACAAGAACACAGGAGCTCAACCTGGAAACCTATAAGGCATATAGCTATGGCCAATCAAGGAGACTCTGCAAGCTGTACAAGATCCAAATTGGAAAAAGCCCCAACACAGAGAAACTTAGGTTTCTGGTGTACCAGTATGAAAGAGAGCATCCCACAGCTGATAATGATGATGATACATCTGAGGTACTTGAAGATCCTGTGGATAATGGGAATGAGGGTTGCTCCTCTTCCCTTGGAAGCTCTAGAGCCCCCACAGACAGAGACCTGGACATTGCCAGGCTGACCAAAAGACTGGTGTAGAAAGTCTGCTTTTGGAGATAGAGAAACAAAGAACAGAGTTGGGCTTGGCACCCATCTTTAGTGGCAGCATACAAGTGTTGAAAAATAAAGCTTTCAACATCAAACTCCCAAAAGGAGTTGTCCCTCACTTCACTGAAGGGGATGACATAGTGAAATGGTTTCTGCCTTTGAAAGAGCTTGCATTGAGTGGGAAATTGAGAAAAAGTAGTAAGGCACACTTATGTGGGAATTATTCTCAGGAAAGTGCAGGGATAGGCTAATGACACTGAATGAGGCAGATTCTAACTCCTATGACCTCCTGAAGGATACCGTGATTGTGGGCTTTGGATTTATAACTGAAGAGTACAGGATAAAGTTCAGGGAGGATCGAAAATCCTAGAGCCAGACCTGGGTTGACTTTGTGGACTACTCAGTAGCAATGCTGGGTGGTTGGGTAGCTGGGAACAAGGTACAAGATTCTGATGGGCTGTACAATTTGTTTGTGAAAGAGTATCTGTCGAGTAATTGTTCCAATGATAGGCTACATCAACATATGGTAGACCTGTGCCCACTTTCCCCTCAAGAGGTGGGGAGAAAGGCAGACCATTAGGTCAAAACAAGGGCGACCAAAACTAACACTGATGGGGGAGACCAAAAGAAAGAGGCCAAAAAGACCCCCTAAGGGAAAGATGGGAGCCAGGGTAAAAACAACAAAGAGTCTTCTCAAGGCCCCCAAATATCTGCACAGGAGGGTGGGCCCGGAGACTTCTCACAGTCCAAGGGTGGGTACAAAGGGAAACACTTTGACCCGAGCAAGGCTTGGTGCTAAGATTGTAGAACCAAAGGGCAAGAAACTGGAGACTCTGGCTGTTAAAATACAAAGAATGCCTCTAGTCAACCTGCAGTTAATGTAGTTGGCAATATCCAGACGGGGTCTGACCATGTCAGTGTCCCCACAGAGGCAACAATAATCACTGAGGTGGGGTAGATTTATCCTATGCTGTCTGGCCAAGTAACATGAAAAAATACAGGCAGCACCATGTGATTAATGGGGAGAAAATAGAAACCTTGAGGGATACAGGGGCAAGTATCCTGGTAGGGAGGTCTTACCCTGTCACCAGGGCTGAAAATGAGACTAAGTTCCACCCCATGGCTATGGTAAACTTTGACTGGGGAAGAGTAACAGGGGAGAAAGACATGGTTGTCTCCTCATCGATCCCTGTAGATTGAGCTGATGTAGAGCTAAAGACCTATGAATCAAATGCTTGGGATCCCTGAGTGGGCTTGTGTCATGACTAGGGCACAGAGCAAACTTCAGAGAGAAAAAGGAGAGCTGGATCCTGAAATAGTGGACCAACCTCCCAAAAGAAGAGGCAAGAAGTCTGTGGGACCATCTTCAAAACAAATCCTAAGCCAGGACTCCTCTTCTCAGGAGGATTAGTCACCCACCGTAGAGGGAACTGAGCCTGAAGAGCTTGGGCCTTACCACCCAGAGCTCTTGGGCCCAGAGGGAGCCTCTAGGGAAGATCTGTGCAAGGGAAAAAGAGAGTGTACCATTCTTGAGGGCCTGAGACAGCAAGCTGCTCAGGAGAAGCTAGGAAATGACATTGGTACCCATAGGGTCTACTGGGAGGAGGGACTCCAGTTCATTGAAGCCAGAGACCTCATGCCTGGTGCACTAAGGAGGGTGGTAGTGCCACCGAGGTCTATGGACCATTCCTCTCACTCTAGTCCATGACATTCCCCTGGCAGGGCATCTGGGCCAAAATAAGACATAGAGTAGGTTGGTTAACCACTTCTACTGGTCAGATATGTCACAAAAAGTGAAGGACTTTTGTCAGTCTTGTCAGTGGCTAGGCAGGTGGGCACTTAAAGGTCCCCTTAATACTACTACCTGCAGTTGGGGTTCTCTTTGAAAGGGAAGGGGTTGACAATGTGGCCCCCTTGTCCCTCCAACAGCATCAGGACATAGATATATCTTAGTGTTAGTAGATCATGCCACTAGGTATCCTTAGGACAATCACTGCATCTGCATTTTCAAAGGCCCTCCTGGGTATCTTTACCAGGGTTCGGTTCCTTAAGGAGGTAGTATTAGACAGGGGGTCAGACTTTATGACTATGGGGGTCATTCTGACCCTGGCGGTCATTGACCGCCAGGGCCAACGACCACGGAAGCACCGCCAACAGGCTGGCGGTGCTTCCTGGCCAATTCTGACCGCGGCGGTAAAGCCACGGTCAGAAAAGGGAAACCGGCGGTTTCCCGCCGGTTTTCCCCTGGCCAAAGGAATCCTCCATGGCGGCGCTGCAAGCAGCGCCGCAATGGGGATTCCGACCCCCTTCCCGCCAGCCTGTTCCTGGCGGTTTACACCGCCATGAAGAGGCTGGCGGGAACAGGTGTCGTGGGGCCCCTGGGGGCCCCTGCACTGCCCATGCCGCTGGCATGCCGCTGCTTGGCAGACACTGAAAATCGCGACGGCTGCCAGCCGGCTTCATCGTTGCTGGGTCTTTCCCGCTGGGCCGGTGCGGTCTTCTGGCGGGCGCCGCCAGCCGCCCGCCGGGGTCTGAATGACCCCCTATATACTTAAAACACATGTGGCAGGAATGCGGAATGATTTATAAATTCACTACCTCATACCATCCACAAACCAGTGGGCTGGTAGAATGGTTTAACCAGACCTTAAAAGGCATGATTGGAGGACTCCCTGAAAAACTCAGAAGGAGAAGATATGTCCTACTTCCTTGCCTGCCATTTGCCTAAAGGGAAGTGCCACAAAAGAGAGTAGGATTTTCACCTTTTGAACTTTTGTTTGGGCACCCTTTTAGGGGACAACTGAATCTTGTAAAGGAAGGGATAGAGCTCTCAAAGAGCCCAAACAAGATATCATGGACTGTGTGCTTGGCCTACATTCTAGAATGGCTGAGTACGTGGAGAAAGCCAGCAATAGGCTTCAGAACAGCCAAGAGCTTCAAAAGCTTTAGTATGACCAAAAAGCTGCTATGGGGGAGTTCCAACCAGGGCAGAAAGTTTGGATGTCGGAGTCTGTTGCCTCAAGTGCCCTTCAGGACAAATGGTCTGGGCCTTATTCCATTCTTGAAAGAAAAGGGAAGGTCACTTATCTAGTGGACCTAGTGTAGGAGGCTGGCCTGGTTTGTAGTGGGTACCTTGGGTACTTCCACCTTCCACCAGGTCCAGTTACCCCTTATTAGTGAAATGTAGTAGTGTTCTAGCAGCTTAGGCTGATAGAGTTAGGTACATCACAGGAGCTTAGGCTGAACTAGGAGACATGCAAAGCTCCTGCAATACCACTTATAGTTACACAGTACTTATACACAAGTAAAGACAATACTCAGTGTTACCAAAAATAAAGGTAGTTTTTTGGGTGACACAGTACCAAAAATATCTTAGAGACAATACTCCTTCCGGAGGTAAGTATAATAGACAATATATACACTAGACACCAAAATTAGACAAGTAAATAGTGAGGTACTGGGTTTTTCAGAACCGGTACTGATCCGGTAACCCAGCGGTGCCAGGGTACACCCAAAGACCTCGGGTACTTTCCTGATTCAGACTACAGAAACTCAGAGTCTTCTAGGTGAAGTCAAAGATCGAATTTATTGGCTGCAACCAATTGACAAGTGTCCTAGAAGTACAACAGCACGATTTGTATGTTCTCAGGAGACTGTGTTTCAATGCAAAGTCAGGTTTCCTTATATACAGTTTTTTAAGCTTCAGGCAAACATTCTTGACATTTTGGTTGGTCATTCACATGTTTTCACTACAAAGGAAAAAACAGTGTCATGATGAAACCTCATATTTCATGTCATCCAACCCATAATAAATTACCCGGCAAGGCCTAGTATTTTACATCAGATAAGTATGGACCCCCAATAAAAACGGGCACCTCCCCCTCGTAAAGTAAGAGGAAGAAAAGAGCAGGTGCAGGTGTGAGCAAGATTAGGTAGGGTGTGTGAGCGATAATAAGGGTTTTATGGCATGGTGTGCCTTGATGCTATCTGATTCGGCCACTGGGAGAGGGACTGACCAAACAGGTTTGGCCTGAGGCAATGGTTCCAGCTTGCCCAGGTCAGAGAAAAGTCAATCAAGGTGTACGTGTACTTGGAATCAAATCTGACTGTATTATAAGCCTATGTGAGGGCAACTTTTAAAATGGCTGCCGTGTATAAAATGGGAGCCACGAGTGCAGGACGAAAATGGCGATTTCGAGGTGAAAACGCTGCTGGAATTGAGCGAAAATGCTAATGCTTAGTGTACTAGTCATTATCGGTCTTTTGATACTAAAATCGTACTGCTGTGGCAAAGTAAATTACATGGGTCCAGAATTTTTAGAATCACAAACCCTCCTTTTGCCCTTACATAGGCAATAAACCTATTCTCATGCTAATCTGAGTCCAGGTCTATGTTTATAAGGCCATGGAGATGTTGCTGGAGCAAAATTCTAGTACTTGGTAACTCTCTCTGGACAGGTCTCCTCGAACATGAAGTAGCACAAAAGGCCACATATGGCAGGACAAAATAAGGAATACCTCTATCTGCAGTAGGTGGCATAAGATCACACACCCAACAATTAGTGATGTTCACTACTAACTAGTGTTGATGCAGAAGCTGTACAAAAGAATTGCTTACAAATTCTGATCTTCTAACCTGCTCATGTTCAGGAAAAGGGTGAAAAGAGTGCAAAGAAACAATAGTAGGAAAAGACGTAGGTTGGGAAGTGGGTGCAGAAGTCAATTGAGTAGAGAAAAACAATCCCACCCATAAATGACAACGTCATGTTTAAAAGACACTAGAAAACACGTTATTAAGAACATATAGACAACGGGAGAAAGTAGTGACCACTATTTACAAATGAAATAATAATTTTTCACAACCCTAACCAAAAAGCAAATCCTAAAATTATCTAGTAACATTTTTAGGGCTCCTCTGCATTTCAGTAATTTTTGTATGTTCAGGTGGAACAGTGGTGACTCTCATCAATGCTCTAAGGTGAAAAGGGGGTACTCTTTCCACAGAAAATGGACTTTATTCTGCTTTTACTAAACAGAATAGTACTTTAAAACAATGCCAGCAAAACAATCAGTCTCCTAACACCTAGTCTATACAATCACACGGAAACCTCTTGTGAAACCAACTATGCCCAGAGTCCGTTCAAAAAGCCTCTCTGGCAGGCTTCTATTGTCCATCAAATTTTCTTTTGTTGTTTTCTTTCGCATGGGCCTCTCAATTCAGGCCTCTTTGTGAGAAAAGTACTGCTTTAGTTGGAGTGCCCTCCTGGCAAACACCCACAGCTCACTCGAAAGTCTCAATGTCTTAAAGCAATGCACCAGTGTCTCTCCTCTGTGGCAGATACTACAAACAATGTGCTCTTCATTGATCAAGGGCACAAATCATCTCGTGCAGACCCAAGCACCATTAATTGGGAAATAGCTCAAGCTCAGCAGCACTTTCAGACTCCAACACTCATTATTTAGTGTCAGAGGACGCTCAAGCTGCTCTTTCATGGGCACCAAAATATAGTGCCTTTTTCCAAACTTGAAATCTCCGGTGCACTGCCCTTCTTCCGTTGGAGCAAAGAAAAGGGGGTGTGTGGCCAAAACTCAGGCCAAGGGGCTCAAGGGATTGCACACTGTCAGAGGTTACCAGCACATGACAGGTAGAGAAATGAAACCTCAAAACAGCTCTGCCATCAACAACAGGAATCCTTCTCTTTAGCTCTTTTACACTGAAACTTTGGTTTTGTGATGTACAACGCCGTCTGATGGAGCAAGTACGATACCATGCGCTGGCGATCGCTGTCCAGCTTTGCTACTTCCTGGGTGCTGAGACTGTAGGGCCAAGACGTCCGTCTTTCATCTGTAGCTGTCACTGATGGGAATTAGGCTTAAATCAATGTCCTGCAGGTTATTATGACTTGATACCCGCAGAATCTAGTGACGTAGGAAGTGTGCCACAGCTGTTAGTTTCCTTCAATTTAGTACAAAAACAGTTCATGGTTTTTAACAAGGGGACTGCAAGCAGGTGGTCTGCAGTCTTCAAAGGAGTAGCCATACACCATGGGCATAAAATACAAAGACAAAGGCAGAAGGGCAAAACAGGGTCTGTAGCATCTTTAATTCAGTTCTCTCCATTATTCTCTGCCATCTATAGCTACATGCGAATTCTATCTGAATGGATTTCCTCACACAGTGGCATTGTCTAATGGGGTAAACACATATTTTCCTCAATGATTAAGTCTAGGTGTTCCTCCTTACCTTAGAACATCTCAATAGAGAAATCACATGATACCGATTATCAGGTACATGTAGAAACCTTCCTTTAAAAACTGTGCATCAGGTGCACTATGCAATACACAGGCTAATAGTCAAATGTGCAAACAAAAAGACAAGAACTAGAGGGTCCTGATATTTACATGATTAGGACACATCTGATCCCACAAAAAATTAAAGTAGCAGGAACAGAAGGGAACCGAAAACCAAATAAAAATACACATTGAAAATTCGTCATGTTCAAAAAGGTAAACATAAGATATCTCCTATTTAAATGGAAAACTTGTCTTACTATAATATTGAGTCAGTTAACCAGTCTATCGCTACCCTGACAGTCAGGCTGGAAAACATTGAAGCAGGCAAATTCTTGAAAACCAGTCTGGTCATACCAAAGGGAATGATACATAACATGGGGGTCCCTGGTACATCACTGCAGTCTGGAAATGTGAACCTGAGCAATACATCAATAATAATAAAGGGGCTGACTGGTGAAAGGAATTAAAAAGAGAAATGGGACTAGGACATAGCTAAAATCTCAATAACTAAGCATGATGCGACATTGGTCAGGGGAAGTAACAAAAGAAAAAAAATCTATAGGAAGAACAAAAAAAATTATTTGGGTGATAGTCAGGCATGTGACACAACACCGAGAGTATGGGTGATACACAAAGGCCAAAGTTACACAAATTTTAACTCTACCGTTGGCGACTACACCATATACGGTACTCCTAGCTAATGTTTCAGTTCCTTCTTCAGGAAAAAATTAAAACCTGGTTTTCTTTTAAGGAACGAAAGCCATATGCTACTTAGGAAACAGACCATCATTAACTAATGTAATATAGAAATTAGGCCACCTTGAGTCACAGATCTATAATTTCATCCTTAGGTCCAATCAAGGATACATAAATGTAGGGCTGCCTGTTCCTTTAAGGGAAGGGGCAGTAACGTGACTAACTGCAGGTGACACACTTTGATCCTGTATATCTCTTTTTATTTTCCTTCAATACCATTATAGCCAAATAGACATGGACTGGTGAAGTGTTATCTTTTATGTTCACAGCATGAAATATCATTATCTGTGGAATTTAGTAACCAGAACAAGTTCAACCAACTGTTGCGTAGCGATGGGCATCGTCATGACCATCCCCTCACAACACAGGGGAGCTTGTAATAGTATCAAAAGCAGCAACAAACATGCAAAAAACAAATAAAAAAAATAATAAAAACGCACAAAACGTCAAGCCATCAGATATACTTGCTGTGTATCAAGCACAAAAAGCATAGACAAAACAATAGCATGTGTGAATAAGCGGTGACACACAACACCATGTCATGTACTTTATGCACTGTAAACCTGCGGCCCAAAACCCAATATTTGGGCCTGTTTAATTTGTCAGGTTTAAAATCCTTACCCTCCTTTTGACAGTAGATCACCAGGCAATGGAAATCTGCTGTCAAATATAACTTTACTGTTTCTCTTCTATCATACAGGACCAGCAAGAACAATTCATGATAGGACCAAATACATTAAAAATAAATTTCCATTACTTAACTGTTACCCTCTTGTCAGTTACTTCGCAACATCAAGCCACCTTAGTTTTACCTTTCTAAAAGTAAAAATTGTTACACTGACACTCCATATTAATTTGGCACCTACAATTTCCACTGTGAAAAATAAGTCTTAATTGGCAAATCGTTCTCATTAAGGCATGTAGCCTTCAAATTTTTAGAAAAGGGCTGCATCTTATTTTCTGTCTAAGACTTAATGCAACACTTCGTTTTCTGTCAAATAAAAGCAACTAGCAGGCATCATTTTATTTTTTTAGAGCGGAGACACAAATGTATCCGTTCTGCAGAGCATTTAACATGATGTTGGGACTTTCGAAGAAACCCCCTTTTTTATATATTTTCCCTTTGGAATTAAGTTCTTTAATTGTATTGATGTTCTTCTGGAGAAACCAGAAATCCCACTTTTAGAGGCCCGATAGGGTCATTCTGCATTTCACAGAGACAAGGCTCTAATTTAAAAGGTCACAAGTGTCAACATGACAGCCTCCTCCATTGTTTATGGGAAAACTAAAGATAGCATCTCAGCAGCATGACTTGAGCCAGCCTCTGTAGCTCTCCTAGCTTCTGCCACTCTGAATCTGTCAAAGACAGTAGGCCTTCTTATTTTCCTTCTAACCTGCAATAATTCACTCTATTTTGAAAAAAATAATTTTTCCTTTTTAGGCGCTAAAAAAATTACCTCTATTTCCAGATTATTAAACTACATTTACTGTGAATAATTCACAAACCTTAATAACACACATACCAGTTGTTAGAATAAATGCTTGTTGCAATCCCATGCAATGGTACATATTTCATCAACCTCGAATGAATGAACGTCTCAGTAGGCCCAGCTGAAGTTAGAACCTTCAACCTTGATATTAAAACAAGCCTTTGTACTGGCACATTGACTCATTGAATCATAAGAAGGCACAACCTGCAAATATATATCAAACCTAAATGTATGCATTTACTGAAGCCTGAGACACTTTAAAAAGTACTCTGAATGAAAGAAAATGCAGTTTAAACAGTGCTTTTGCCCAAAATCGACTTTGATATTTTAGGCATTAAAAAATCAATATCCTACAATTTTCTTGCATAATATGCATTACCAGAATGTCTATTACACAATCCATGAGTCAGCCATTGAAAATATTACTTATACTTTATAGAAATGAGCTTGTTTGCTCCTGCGCCAAGGGAAAATTGCACATACAAATGTCATTTTAGCGGTGCAACATAACTTAAATTAAATTTTAATGTTAGGAGGTCATAGTATAGGTATTAAGCTTTATAAATATTAAAAAACGATTTTGAAAGGCACTTATTTTTTAAATAATTTTTCCATAATTAATAATTTTCTTTAAAAAAAAAAAAAAAAAAACAATTATTCTTTTTTTGTGATAATTCCACATATAAAAGCAAGCTGCATCCCTTGCCTATTATTTGGGATACATTAACTCACAAGCCTAAGCGCATAAGCCTAACTTGAAATGCGTCACATTTTTGCGCCACTTTCATTTAAAAGGAAGGTTATGCAAAATTCCACCCATGTTTAACTGGGAAAGTGCTGGCTGAATTGAACATTCCTATCAAATAGACTGCAGCTGAAAAGTTTGCCTGTGAACATCTAATACAATGCATCTAAGAAAAATGCTGTAAATTTATTTATTTTTTTGCAAAAATAGATAATTTCGTTTTTTTTTTTTGGGGGCCCTATTTATATCTATTGAATGTGTTTTCTAATTTATTAAGCATTTAACGGCAGTTTTGTATATGTGCACAATTGCTCATTCTATAAATTAAAGAGCAACATATAGCTATGTTAGCACATCACATGGTTCATTTCTGGATTTTTTCTAAGTTTCTACTTAATATTAATTAACCAACATTTTACTTAACAAACTGTAAACATCAAGAAGACCCACAAACACACATTGAGCTCATTTCAGATATAAACAGAAAACACTCAGTACACATAATACAGCGCGCTTTAGCCATTTTTCATAAATAGCGCCGTCGCAATTTACTTACAGAACCGTTTGCAGATCCTAGTTGTAAGTCATATTTACAAGAAGAAAAAAAAAAAAAGAACTTTTCTCAATTATTTCCAAGAATAGCGGACCCATACTTTATTAAACGTGATGGGGCCCACTCCGTGCTTCACATATAGTTCATAGGTTGGAGTTCCAATCGGAGGAACCGGACATGAGTCCTCCAACCGGGAGTCCCTTTTACAACCAAGACAAAACAAATTTCCAAGTCTGCTAAGACCATGCATCTTCGCTCACTAGTCTAGCTTCAAACTTCAAAGGATTATCGTTTACGATAGTCTCGTGAATACACGAGTCCTTCGGCTTTGGTACTTGCAAGTTCCAAATCAAAGTGATCCCAAAGGGATACCAAACCAAATGTCCAACTAAGGACCAAACCAAGTGTCCAACTAAGGACCAAACCAAGTGTCCAACTAAGGACTGGGAGACGCTCCACTTATACTTAACTGAAAATATCAATGACGTCACCAGAAGACTCGTCTTATCGTTTCGCTCTACCAAAAATCAAGGGTCCAAATCAGGGCGATAGCCAGGGCAGCAGTCCTTCATAGCCGTCGGGAAGCGGGGAACCTCGCAACAAAGACTTTCGGACCACGTCGACATGCAGGGGTCGATGAAGTGGCGGCCTTCCTCCAGAATTTTCACACGAAGCTCCCCACGGACCTCAGGCTTGGACCGGTACCGCTGGTATCGCCCCACGTTTGGGCGCCAACTGAGGTACTGGGTTTTTCAGAACCGGTACTGATCCGGTAACCCAGCGGTGCCAGGGTACACCCAAAGACCTCGGGTACTTTCCTGATTCAGACTACAGAAACTCAGAGTCTTCTAGGTGAAGTCAAAGATCGAATTTATTGGCTGCAACCAATTGACAAGTGTCCTAGAAGTACAACAGCACGATTTGTATGTTCTCAGGAGACTGTGTTTCAATGCAAAGTCAGGTTTCCTTATATACAGTTTTTTAAGCTTCAGGCAAACATTCTTGACATTTTGGTTGGTCATTCACATGTTTTCACTACAAAGGAAAAAACAGTGTCATGATGAAACCTCATATTTCATGTCATCCAACCCATAATAAATTACCCGGCAAGGCCTAGTATTTTACATCAGATAAGTATGGACCCCCAATAAAAACGGGCACCTCCCCCTCGTAAAGTAAGAGGAAGAAAAGAGCAGGTGCAGGTGTGAGCAAGATTAGGTAGGGTGTGTGAGCGATAATAAGGGTTTTATGGCATGGAGTGCCTTGATGCTATCTGATTCGGCCACTGGGAGAGGGACTGACCAAACAGGTTTGGCCTGAGGCAATGGTTCCAGCTTGCCCAGGTCAGAGAAAAGTCAATCAAGGTGTACGTGTCCTTGGAATCAAATCTGACTGTATTATAAGCCTATGTGAGGGCAACTTTTAAAATGGCTGCCGTGTATAAAATGGGAGCCACGAGTGCAGGACGAAAATGGCGATTTCGAGGTGAAAACGCTGCTGGAATTGAGCGAAAATGCTCATGCTTAGTGTACTAGTCATTATCGGTCTTTTGATACTAAAATCGTACTGCTGTGGCAAAGTAAATTACATGGGTCCAGAATTTTTAGAACCACAATAGTCATAGAACAATGCAAACAGTAGGAAATCCTATAAAATGCAATGGCAGAAAATAGGTCTGGGGCAACACAAATCATATACTAAAAAGTGGAATGTGAATCACGAATTCCCCCCTAGACTAGTGTAGTATGTGCAGAATCACTGGGAGAGTCAGAATACAGTAAAGGTAAGTAAATTCCCCCACCCCAGACCCCAGAAAAGCAGGACTAAAATACTGCAAATTTCCTTAGGACACACTGCACCTCGTTTTTGGGATTTTGCAGCAGCCAACCATATCTGCAAAGAACAACTGCTGGATTATTGGACCTGAAGACCTGCAAAGGAAGGGGACCAAGTCCAGAAGTCAAAATAAGTTCCAGGAAGGACAGGAGCCCCTGCCAACCCAGAAGAGTGCGCAAAAGAAGAGTCCCTGGTTAGTAGAAGACTGCAGCAATGCACCCTAGGAAGATACACACACTATTTCACAGCCATTTTCACTGTACTTAAGTAACTTATAAGTCACCTATACGTCTAACCTTCACTTACTGAAGGTTAGGTGCAAAGTTACTAAGTGTGAGGGCGCCCTTGCACTAGCAAAGGTGCCCCCACATAGTTCATGGCCAATTCCACAGACTTTGTGAGAGTGGGAACACCATTACACGCGTGCACTACATATAGGTCAATACCTATATGTAGCTTCGCTATGGTAACTCCGAATATGGCCATGTGACATGTCTAAGATCATGGAATTGTCCCCCCATTCCAACTCTGGTATTGGGGAGACAATTCCATGCATCCTGGGGCTCCACCATGGACCCCCCCAGTACGGCCAAACCAGCTCTCTGAGGCTTGCACCGCAGCTACAGCTGCTGCTACCTCACAGACAGGGTTCTGCCCTCCTGGGGTCTGGGCAGCCCAGCCCCAGGAAGGCAAAACAAAGCATTTCCTCTGAGAGCAGGGTGTTACACCCTCTCTCTTTGGAAATATGTGATACAGGCTGGGGAGGGGTAGCCTCCCCCAGCCTGTGGAAATGCTTTGAAGGGCACAGGTGGGGCCCTCCTTGCATAAACCAGTCAACACAAGTTCAAGGACCCCTTGTCCCCTGCTCTGGCATGAAACTGGACAAAGGAAAGGGGAGTGACCACTACCTGTCCATAACAACCCTAGGTATGGTGCCCAGAGCTCCACCAGTGTGTCCCAGACTTCAGCCATCTTGCTTTGAAAGGTGTGGGGGCACTCTGGAGGGCTCTGAGTGGCCAATGCCAGCAGGTGATGTGGTGTAGCCATTTTAGTTATAGTTCCATGCACGTTACTTTAACACACTAGGCCGCTGTGAACTTTAACCTAGATATATTTTATTCAGCTTTGCATTATTATTATCACAATACACTGTACACTCTGTTCTCAAACAAGACTTTCTTGATCACTCTGTGCTTCATTCAAGGTTGCAGTTCTGTACATTGCCAGCGCTCGTGGTAGATGTTTAGTCTACAACATATGTTGAAAATACACATCCTTACGTAGGGCCATTTTCTCAGAACATCAGCTGTGTTATTATATAAACACTTCCTTGTCCCTTACAGGTTAGAGGGAGATTCCAGCCAGGGAACCACGACTGTATGCTGATTGCTGTATGCTTCGCTACAGATGCTAATGCAGACCACAGGCCTTTGCTCAGGTATGGGGGTTGATGTCTTCCCAGGGGAACCTGAAAGGCAGAACTAGAAGCTTAACATGCTGTGCTCAAGTTATAACTTATATGCGAAATAGTCCATCGATCATAGTGACAATACGGTAGCGTTGTTTTAGTGCTTCACTCTTCTCGTCACAATTTTAATTCTGTCATGTTGTGTCATCCTGGTTATTGCAGCTCATGCTTTGCTATCTAAAATGCAGTTGTTTTATTAAACTCATTATTGAAACATATACTGCCTCTGTTTGCCGTTTATATCTGAGACTGATTTGTAAATGAGAGAAGCGGATGTGACCTGAGTGACCACGACTTCCCTGAGAAGCCAAGTATGTCATGGGTGCTCCTGCCCAATCATCACTATCCTTTGGTAGAGATGAGGCACTGATGTGTCACCCGCAGTGGGTTGGACTCAGTCTCCCACACTGCGGCCGATTCTGCCGCTCAGAATCCAGTAGTCTCATTAGAATAATGAGAGTCTACTTGACATGGCGCCCCCAACATTTGGTCAGGCTCTCGTTTTCGGGTACTCCAGAGTATCTCTGTCTCATTATATAAAATGACGCCTCAGTACCGTATACGGAGACGTCCGTGGTACGGAGGATTTCCACCCCAGCTTTCTAGGCTATCCTATTTGCAGATCAATGTTGTTCAAGCTTGAACCTTAAAAGGAAAGCCCTATTTGGTATGCCTTCTCTGAACTTATAGTTTCACTACAATGGCGAATCCACAGCAGGTACAAATAGCGGTTAATATGAGACAACCTCTAACTACACATTTATTAGCGACTGGCCTAATGGCCAAGGGGGGTCCAGTCACATTTGTGATGGATGCTCATGCATTATTCTTGGGTCACATTTCCAGGAGTTGATGGGAACACAAATATATTTCACCAATATACACTTGCAAATGCGCCTGGGCAATACAGAGCATACGCATATTTAGAAATACCTCTATCTTATCAAGAACATAATAATTGGCTTGATGGCACCCTACCCCACACAATATTACCAGTAAGGTTAGGTCCTCTAAGTAATGACGGTCCTACCTGGCCTTTATTGGCCACTTATACACCACATCCTGCGGTCGCAAATTTAGCAGTAGCTGAGGTTCGTCATTTATATACTGAACTAACTGTGATATATAGGCGATTAGTTCAATTTGTAATGCAAACATTAAATACAAACCCAGCATGTGCTGCTCCAGCACATCCACATGCAGCAATGCTAGGTATAAATCCTGAGACTGTACATTTAATTATGGGTAAAGTACCCGCCAAACGAGAGGAAACTCCGTTTTGATTAGCACAAAAGATTAACACGCTGGAGGCAGTATTTCCCCATACGGGACCTCAGGATAAACATAGAATATGAACAATGTGCTTGCCCTTTGGGATGGTCCCTACAGTAGATAACTGCAAAACTTGGAGCACGGTGTTTGCCGCGCTCTATACAATTGCACATGGAACACCGACACTTGCCAATTTACCGGAGGTGTTGAAACAAATTCAAGATGAATACAGGGCTGCCCCGGCCCTAGATTTAGGGATGCAATTGATGGGCAATTTTGCCACAGTATCCTCAATCATTTTAAGTAATGTTAATAGGGGAAGCAGTGGCCCTTGCTGTGCGCATGTGGCTCCGTGATGTTCCGCAACAGGATCATGAACGAGAGCTGCCTAAAATAATCGCAGAGACCTATTCAAGTATTGGTTGAGATAGTCTAGGGGCCAGACCACAAAAACCACAATTTCAGGGTAAATCGAGTAAATATTCCCCTAACCACCTGAGGGTAATAAGAAACGCTGGGATAAAAAGGAACAAACTCCTGAAAAAGAGAGGGGAGAATCTCCGCGTATGGAGACCCCGCAGGATAGATATAATCTCAGAAATACAGGTAATATAAAAACACCTGATAGATATCAATATACTGATACACGCCAATCTCGTTCCTTTCAGGACTCATTGGAAAAACAAAATGAGATAGGTGGGCGATCAGAGCAAAGGACAGAGTACGTGAAACTGAGGCCAGGAAAGGAAGAGAAACCCACCCAACAAAAATCACAATTCAAAAAGAAAAAAGTGGCAGCAGTCACAGTCCGACATGCCACTCAGGAAGAGGGTTCTCTTGAAGAACAAGAAATAGGCTCTAGCACTGCTAGACAGCGCGGCACAATTCAGGAATAGTTTGCCGGAATCTTCTAGAGCATCTGGAGGTGAAAGTAACTGATTACTTTATACAATTAGAGACTGCGGACATGGGAGTCTCCACGCCTGATAGGGTGTATAAAGTAACACTACAGTTAGAAGAAGATATTGAAAGCATAATAGACGCAATCTTTTGGGATCGCATAGTAAACATATATGATGTCTTGTTGGCCGAACAAGATTGGACACCTGAATTTGTCTGTACCTGCCCATATGGAGAAGAAGTCATTAAGCCTTCCTTCTCGCCCCTTGTTCCAGAGGAACTCGCGAATCCTATTCCATTGAATGGGCTTTTGCACAAGCACCCGCATTATACAGAAATCATGTAGGATGGGATAAAGAATCCCCCTACCATGTAATTCCAATTAAACGTGAATCTCAACCGCAGTATCCTATAAAACATGAAGCAAAACTCACACAATTAGGGTACGAGGGCGTAATTGAACCCTGTGTCTCGCCAATGAATAATCCATTATTCCCAGTAGCTAAGCCAGACCATTCATATAAAATAGTCTTAGACTATAGACATTTAAACAGTCATACACGCACTTATGGTATACAAAACTTGCATAGCACAGCACTAATGAACAACATAGTGCGTAAAAAATACAAAACAACACTGGACATTTCCAATGGTTTTTTCTACCAGGATATGGCGCCTGAGAGTAGAGACCTAACAAGTTTCAGTTCACTAGGCTCCCAGAAAAAAATATGTAATTTACCTCAGGGATATAAGAACAGCCCAGGACTGTTTGCACAAGATTGACCCTGAAGCATTATCCTATGTAGATGATATCTATCTTACAGATGATGACTTGCTACAACATTTAAGACAGGTAGTCTGCATTGTTGTCGGATTTGCTGAATTTGGTTACAAATTCAACTTCAAAAAAACAACAATTGCCTTCCTCAGCGTCCTGTTTCTGGGATATGAGCTGTCAAGTGAAGGAAAGAGCCTAGTGCCACAATTCTTAGAGAAATGTGTACAGTTACAACTACCAAATACGATTAAAAAAACTCCAATCTCTATTGGGTTTCCTAAATTTTGGCAGAACTTACATTCCAGATTATGCTACACGCATAAAACCTTCAAATGATCTAATATGTCCTGATTTTTCAAGTAAATTCTGGACAATTGAACATACATGCATTCTTTGAGAGTTGCAAACAGACATGTTTGCAGCACAACACTTACACAGAAAGGACAACAAAACACATTTGGTCATCAGAGTAATAGCTGGCCCCATTGGTTTCACCTATGTGATATTCAATGAAGGTGAGACAGTTCCGATTGCATGTAAATCACACTTATATTCAGCGGCAGAACAACGCTTTGCTATCACTGAGAAAATTCCCACTGCTGTGCAGATGGCTGTCATTAAAGACCTCTTGCCCAAGGAAAACACATTATTGTTGTTTCTCCGATCCCAGCCCTAGAGGCTGTTACAAAAGCCAGCTTTCCAAACGCAAAAGCATTACATCCACGTTGGATACAATGGGATATGTCTCTGACAGCCACTGATGTAGACTACATTTTTAACCCAAAGTTACAAAGTCAAGAATTTTTACAATACGAAATAGAATACCCAGTTCCAGCAAATACATTGCCTACTGAAGAATATCATAGAGTCATGTACACTGATTGCTCAGCACAACCTGCAATTGGAACTAAACACCAATATTCTGCTGCTTGCGCAGTCGTAAGTGGCTACATGGAGGGCAATACATTTTGTCATCTACATACCTTTACGCAAACCCTAGGGATTGCACAGCACAATTGGCAGAACTAAAAGCTCTGCTGATGGCACTGGAACACGTGGATCCTGCACAGCTTACGCTGATTGTTTGTGATCCGTATTATTGTGTCCAGTCCTTTAATGAATACCTGCATTATTGGTGCCAGAATGGGTTCAGAGATTCCAAAAGCAACACCATTAAACACAGACTTCTTTGGGGGGAAAGTAGCAGATCTGAAAGAGACACTACCAAATGTCCACATTGTACACACACTTGGACGCCAGCATGTTTGGATACACCTTGCTAGAAATACATTGGCTGATGAACCTGCAAAATCAGCAGTGGCCGCTGTAGCTGCAGTGACTCGTTTGAGTTCCAAACCGGACGCAGACATTTGGGCTGCCATGACAGCTGCGGCTGATGGTAAGCCCTTTCCTAAAGGATTTCCTAATAAATATTCCTACCGGATGGGAGATCGCCTGAATGCTGAAGTTAGAATACCAGGTATAGGCTTAAGGGACATTCCCAACAAAGACATAAGACCTGGGCTGATAAAAGAAGCAAATGAGGGGGTGGCATCTGCCCATGCTGGTGTGGCAGCTACAATTTTGATCCTGCAGGCCCATTATTGGTAGCCAGGTCTTCACAAAGAGACCAAGCAGTATGTCCTTTGTTGTGACATTTGTCAGCAAATTAATGTTTCCACTGCCAAGTGCCCGCCACAGACACCCCTCTTAATTTCAAACAAACCATTACAATGTTTGTACTTGGACCGTTGTGGTCCCCTAACACCTGATAGTGCATACAAATATATTTTAGTAGCTGTTGATTCATGCTCCAGATTTTTATGGGTGTGGCCGCAACGCCCGGCTGATGCTCGGACTGTTATTAAAGATTGGCGAGTCTTTATCGGTACATATGCGGTGGGGCCTTCCATTCAGACAAGGGCCCTGCTTTTTCTCCCCAAGGGCATTCAG
Organism: Pleurodeles waltl; assembly: GCF_031143425.1. Taxonomy (NCBI): domain Eukaryota; kingdom Metazoa; phylum Chordata; class Amphibia; order Caudata; family Salamandridae; genus Pleurodeles; species Pleurodeles waltl. Next base: position 1,067,453,454 of record NC_090437.1, read on the forward strand.
GGACGCCATTGCTTTATTGAGGGTCCAACTCCAGTACTCGTCTCCATTTCATCCCGAGGGAAATAGTGCCATGGAGCGATTAAACCGTGATTTAAAGCAATCCTTAACAGCCAGAGTCTTAGGTACTGGTCATAGTTGGCTTAATCAACTATTTGGAGTCCAGAGAGCACTAAATGATCTGCCTAGAAGGTCCCTGGGGGGTCGTACTTCATATGAATGTATGTTCCGGATCTTGATGGTCCTTGCGTGGAGGCAGCAGAAACACCTTTTGACATAAATGAACGTGTCACTGTCCTACAGGAATTTCAACAGTTCCGTGATGATAATTCTTCTAACAGTGCCGCATCCACAGGAATCAAGGATGTGTCTGTAACATCTACCCACTGGATTCCCAAAGTTGGGGATCTTGTATGTGAGAAAGTCGCTGGGAAAAAGGAATTTGGCCCTACTTATTGAGCACCAGTCCCAGTGTCGCGTGGGCTCTCATTATCCTAAATGAGACTACTGGATTTCTAGGCAGCAGGATCGATAACGGTGTGGGGGACTGAGACTGACCCACTTGTAAAGAACTCTGTCACCCTAAATCCGGTTTCTGCTCCGGCTAACTAGCAGTGCCTCATTTCTCCCACGGGGAAGAAATGATTAGGCAGCCGAGCGCATGATATGTTTGGAACTTCTCAGGGAAGTCGTGGTCACTCAGATCCAAACCAACTCTCTCATTTACAATATGATCTCATATACAAATGACAAAGACAGTATGAGTTTTATATAATGTTTTAATAAAACGACTGTATTTTAGATAATAAGGCGTGAGCCGCAATAACCAGAACAATACAACATAGTAGGATTGACATAGTCACCAGGAGAGTAAAACATAAGAACAAAGCTATCATAGTGCCTAACAGTTTCTACTCTCCCTCTGCTTGTTCTATTTAGAGCACAGCATGTTAAGCTTCTAGCTTGCCTTTCTGAATCACTGGGGAGACATCAGCCCTCATACCTGAGCAAAGGCCTGTGATCTGGTTCAGCATCTGCAACGAGGCAGTCAGCGTCTAGTTGTGGTTCCCTGGTCGGAATCTCCCTCTTGCGTGTATTGGGACAAGGAAGTGATTTTATAACTAACATGTCATCGTGATCACAAAATGTCCCTACGCAGGAATGCCAAATCTAAACTCCTACCACGTCTATCGGCAATGTACCAGACTGTATCCTTGACTGAAGCACAGAGTGAATATGTTATGGAGAACTCCAGTGCTGAAGTAGGCAAAACAGTGTGATATAAATAAAAAACAATGCCGTAGAACTGGCTATTTGAAAAATAACAGTACGAAGCCTAATAAAAAGCATTTAGAGCAAAGTGCACAGAGGCTCTAAGCTGTCAGCAAATGAATAAAATACATTCAGGGCAAAGTGCACAAAGGCCTAAAGCCTGAAGCCAATGCGCAAAGGATACATCAAACTAACCACACTACACCAGTATTAGGGATACACGGTACCAGAACTGTAATTCTACCACCGCTGGCAGGTGCCAAAGTAGATTGTTTTGCCTCCATCGACAATGTCAAACTACACCATGTGGTCGATCCTGCACAGCCGACCAAGAGGAACATCCAGTAGTTCCCAAATCCCTCTCACTACTGGCGAAGAAGTTCCTCTACAAGTTGTATATACCAACACCGACACCTCTCCGAGCTTGGGGAGGGTGGAAGATGATCTTGTATTAGTTCCACTAACGTCAAATAATTTAGAAATATTTGACCAAGTTGACTCAACTCCAACACAGACGGATGGTGCTATCTATAGTGTGCCACCATAAGAAACACCAACTCCACCACTGACGACGGATCCGCCATTTGTACGAACTGCCTCTGGATATTTTGCTGACTTCAACGATGACTTCTCAGACTCATTCGCCTCTTCAACAGCTGACTTGTCAAGTGTATGTAACAGGCTTAATTAAACTTATTTTACCTTTCCATGGAACTATCTATGGCTCTCTTTGACTGTCTTAGCATTTCTACTTTGGATTGGTTTTGTCATCACCTTTTTCTTATTAATACATGGTCATTTTCTTCCTGAAAGATCAACAGTTGAACTGGTTTAGCAGGTTTTAAAGCCACATTTTTTATCACATAAAGTCCGAAGATACTTATCCTTTGTGAACATTTCCGCAGTACCAATTCCTGATGGGATTGTTCGGGACAGAGTAATGTTTGATATATATGATCCTACGGATGTTATTCAAATACCGCATGTGTTCAAACTATCAATGAATGATATAGTAATACCAGGCATTGTTTCTGATGATTGGGATTTGAAAACAATTGATTCTATGATGACTGAATCGCAATATTATACTGTCTTTGAAATCGAAGATGTTTACCAATTTAAAGCAAACTATGGTGATGTGTTTTGCTATAATTATTATGGGCACCATTTCATACATAGAGCGAGCACCCCCAGAACTGTTTTTAATTATACGCAATGGGAACATTGCCCAAGTCTACCCCAGGGGAGTTCCAAAACACACTCTGAAAAGTTTGCATATTTTTCTGGGCACAATGTGAAAAATGCTGAGTCATATTATTTTAAAGTACCACCTACTAAGGATATACATATATTAATGACCAATACAAAGTTTATATATTCGGAATCCTTTGTTTCCCGGTTATCGATAGAAGGCTATGAATATTGGCTGAAAATGATTGATCTGAAAAGTGTGTGGGGAACGAGAAATGGGCAAATTAAGGGAAAGGAAGCTTTGTTTAGAGCATGCCTTATTCCTGTACAAATGATCTTTTTAAATGAAACAGTACAACAGACAAGTTGTTTGGGCTTATCTAAAATTAAAGAATTAAACATGCCCAGTATACCTGCCCCGCAAAGTTTTATAAATGGCAAAAATATACAAATGCAACTGAAAATGAGCTCGATGAATGGGTTCAGAATGGTTCGTTTAATGTATCACTGACACGTCCTGGGGGGTGGTTATTGTGGCCAATAGATACCAGCGGGTGTCATTAACCTTCTTTTAACTCCTCTGGGGCTTTAGGACGAGTAGGCCAGACCCTCGCTATATATCATCTGAACATGCCGGTATAGTTACAACATATAGGCCTCATTACAACCCTGGCAGGCCGGCAGAAAAAAAATGGAATTACGACCATCGAAGTTACCACCTTGCAAAACCGCCACTTTTACACTTCGACCGCCAGGGTGGTAACGACTGCTGGGCTGGAGAATTTGGTCTCCAGCCTGGCGGCCGTCACTAGACTGTCAGTGGTTTCAGGACGCCGCATACCTCCATGGATTTCATGGGGTTTTGTACCGCCACAAAATCCATGGTGGTAGGTACTATCAGTGCCAGGGAATTTGTTCCCTGGCACTGATTGGGGTGTCCCCCTCCCCTGAGTCCTCCCCCAACACCCACGCCCCCCTTCCGCCCCCCAAAGGTGATAGGACCACCTCCCCACCCCCCCACAGAAACACCCCCACACCCCCCCACAATGCTGCACGCACACTCACACCACTCATACACATACATGCACACAGACATGCACACATACATGCACACAGACATATACGTCACATTTCCTAGACACACAATACAGCCCCAAATGCATACACGCACTCGGCCAACCACTCTAGACACTCACACGCACACACCCCTATGCACGCACAGACCACACAACACCCCCGACCCCCCTACCCTAACAGACGATCACCTTACCTGTTCCGGTGATCATCCGGGAGGGAACGGGATCCATGGGGGCTGTTCTGCTGTCAGCACCCCGTCACCGGAACACCGCCACGCCGAATACTGAGATGTAATTCAGTGGGCAGTGTTCTGATGACGTGGTGGTGGAGCAGCCTCCACTTCACCGCCGACCGCCAGTATGGCTGCTTGCGGCTCTCCGTCCGTAAAAGGGCAGAGGGCTGCCAGCTGTCACAATAACGTTAGCGGAAGACTGCCACTACTGGCGGTCTTCTGCCTGGAGTAACCTCGGCGGTCTTCAAAAAAGACCGCCGAGGTTGAAATGAGGGCCATAGTGTTGGAAAATTGTGCCAACAATGGTTAAAATCATCCTCACTAAATACGGTTAGAGAACACCTCAGTCTCCTGTCTAACATGACTGATTTACAAGACTTCCTGTGAGGCCCCAGAACACCATGTAGGAAGTGTTTCTTATATGCAGTATATAATGAAATTTGGAAACTTTCCCAACAAGATGCTGTGGCCCGGTTAAGGCAAATAGATCAGGAAAATCTGAAAAAGACATTAGCTGTTGCTGATAATGGGATTAACACCTTGTCCGACTGGATATATACCATAAATAATATTGTCTCTTCTGCTATAGACATTATACAATCAGATATGTCTTCTTTACACCATGGACAGAGTCAGTTCAGGTCCATTATGCAGTTGGGTTGAATGCTTCAAACATTGAAGGCGGGTCGCGTTCCCTGGCAGCATGTCAGTGCAAGGGAGATATTTTCTTCCTTTAATCTAACATGATAACAACAACTAATGGTTAAGAAGGAAGCAATTTATGTCATGCTTAACATCGAGAAATTAGAAAAGTTGCCTTTTACTGTGGCTGAAATACCATCTGCTGAGTGGGTAATACATGGGGTTATTAATCTGCCTATTTCAACACTTCAATTCACCACCTGTGTAAAACACATTCCGGTAGGCAGATATGAAAAGCTGGGAGATAGTTACATCCATGAGGTGTGGGAGCTTCCCTTCTCATACAAATGCTTCTGTGGCAAGAAATAAGTCATTCTTAGCGATAGTGAATGCGTGACTTCAGTCAGCTACTCGCTGGTTTGTAAACAGCTGTCCTTGCATGGGGCATGTAACGCGTCTGCTGCAAACTTGGCTTGTCATCTGAAGGGAGTTCAAGTCCCCTTTATTAGACCTACGTTCCAGGTGCTTTCAAATGGCAGCACCTCAATGGTGAAGACAGTTGTGGCATGCATGCCGGAATAGCTTACGTTGTTTCGGTCTCTAAGGTTGTTACATGCTGCTGGAACGTACTCTTTCCCCCCACTAAAATTAAGGAGGTAGTTGATATGTGGCCTTGCATTGCTACTTCAAATGTGAATCTTGACAAGTTATACAGACTCAAGGCTGTACTGTCACAAAAGCATGTGGCCCTTACATCTGGCCCCAAGACCTATGCACTTCAAGTGGCAAGGTCATCAGCAGAAATACAGTCCCTGTTAAATACAAACTTTCCGAGACACTTTGGTGAACTCATGGGACGGATATTTAATGCGCCCAGTACAACTGGAATCGCACATTTTTTCAAAGCTGTTGGTTCTGGTTTCATTCACACCTCCTCCTCTGTGTTCGGTTTGATAGCTTCAGCTATCCACTCAATTTTCTCTACTATTTTTGGGGGTTTCTGATAACTTTGGCTTTATTAGCTGGCGTCCTGCTGTTGCTGTTGTTTATGGGCAATGGCTGTCCCGCCACAATGAGGAGAAATGACGGCGCTCCCATCAGCGCAGCTATGTCATGAACGTATGATGCAGTATTTTGGAGCAACACTCCTGGAGCAATTGGAGTGTGGCTGGTCTTTGTCATTCAGACCAGTTTTGCATTGTGTGCAGCCCGTGTTTCGGTGCCTCTGGTGCTCTTTTGAACATGCACTGCAAATCTGTCTTTCACAGCAGCGCTTGCCTGCAGTAGATGCTGATCTGTTGATTTTATGCCACATGCTCATGTTTTAAATGGATGCTTGTGTGTCCCTTTGACTTGTCCGAATTGACTTTGCTTTTATATATATCTTAGGTTGAGCTTTTTAGTAATGAAATTTTAGCTTTGGCTTTGAACCACTTTCAACCGACAAAGGGAGGGTGTTGTGTAGCCATTTTAGTAATAGCTCTATGGATGTTATTTTAACACACTAGACCGCTGTGCACTTTAATCTAGATATATTTTATTCAGCTTCGCATTATTATTATTACAATAACCATTTTTACGGTCTTGTTTTATTTTCATCTATCTAACTGTTTTTGCCTAGGCCAGCACTCTGTTCTCAAACAAGACATTCTTGATCACTCTGTGCTTCATTCAAGGCTGCAGTTCGGTACATTGCCAGTGAACGTGGTAGAAGTATAGTCTCCAAAATTCGTAGAAAACACACATCCTTACGTAGGGACATTTTCTCAGAACATCAGCTGTGTTTTTATATAAACACTTCCATGTCCCTTAGACGTTAGAGGGAGATTCCAGCCAGGGAACCACAACTGTATGCTGATTTGTGAATGCTTCGCTACAGATGCTAACGCAGACCACAGGCCTTTGCTCAGGTATGGGGGGTGATGCCTTCCCAGGGGAACCTGAAAGGCAGAACTAGAAGCTTAACATGCTGTGCTCAAATTATAACTTAGATAGGAAATATCCATCGATCATAGTGACAATATGATAGCGTTGTTTTTATGCTTCACTCTTCTCATCACAATTTTAATTCTGTCATGTTGTGTCATCCTGGTTATTGCAGCTCACGCTTTGCTATCTAAGGTGCAGTCGTTTTATTAAACTCAATATTGAAACATATGCTGCCTCTGTTTGTCGTTTATATCTGAGACTGATTTGTAAATGAGAGAACCGGATGCGACCTGAGTGACCATGACTTCCCTGAGAAGCCTAGTATGTCATGCACTCAGCTGCCCAATCATCACTATCCTTTGGTAGAGATGAGGCACTGCCAGTTAGCCGGAGAAAACCCTGGATTAGAGCGACAGGTGTCAACTACAGTGGGTTGGACTCAGTCTCCCACACCGCGGACGCTCAAAATCCAGTAGTCTCATCAGAATAATGAGATCCTATGTGACAGTGACATCAGAGACCCCTCCAGATAGGCCCTTACCTGATAAGGTAGCCAATCCCCTCAGGGCTATTTAGGGTGTCTCCTGTGGGTTCTCTTCAGATTTTGTTTGCAAGTTTCCTTCAGAAATCCTTTGCAACTACTACTTCATCCTGTGACCTCGGATGAACCGGAACCTGCTCCAGGAACTGCTATAACAGCAACAAGGTATCCACTGCAACTTCAGCTCCAGCCAGCAACTGCAACAGTTTCACCTGTGTGCACGCTCTGGGGACTACCTGTCTACTCTCTGCACCAGAAGGACCGAAAAAATCTCCAGTGGGGTGACGGAGTCACTCCCCTGCTCACGCAGGCACCTTCCAAGATGACAACCGCTACCCTTGGACTTCTCTCACAGCGACGAGCATCCTCCTAAGAACACAGAGGGTGGTACCTATCGACATAGACTGTCCTGATGTCCTGCTGATGCAATTTGGAGGAGGTAAGACCTTGCCTTCCCTGAGAGTGACGGTACCCCTGTGTACTGCATCTTATTCACCTCCTGAGGCCTCTGTGCACTATTTGCAAAATTCTTTCATGCACAGCCTGGCCCAGGTCCCCAGCACTCCATCCTGCGATGCTCAACTCACTGAGTTGCTCTCCGGTGGCGTGTGACCTTCCTTTGTTGTGCTGCACCAACAACGTTTTGCTCCTCTTTTGTCCCTGTGTCCTGGGACTCCCGTGGGTGCTGTCTGGCATCCTGAGGGCTCTCTACAGTGCTGAGAGCTCCCTCTTCCTCCTCACATAGAGTTGAGGCCACCTGGTCCCTCCTGGGTCCAGCCAGCGCCACTTTGATGCAAAATGCACATTTGTCATAACCAAGGCTTGTTAGTAACGTCCAACACAAAATCTCATCTGCATCCATCTTCATGTCGTGGAACATCCTTTGCATCATGCAGGAACCCACTGGCATCTTTCTAGGGTGCATTCCTGTAGTCTTCGTCCAACCGGGGACTCTTCTTTTTCACCCTCTTCTGGGTTAGCAGGGACTCCTGCCATTCCTGGAACTTCTTTCGATTTCTGGACTTGGTCCCCTTCTTTTGCAGGTCTTCAGGTCCAGGAATCCAGCAGTTGTTGTTTGCAGACTTGGTTGCTTACTGCAAAATCCCAATCATGAAGTGTAGTGTGTCCTAAGGAAACTTGCAGTACTTTACTCCTGCTTTTTTAGGCTCTGGGATAAGGCAATTTACTTACCTTTACTGTATTCTTACTCTCTCAGCGATTCTGCACACACTACACTTGTCTAGGGGAGAATTCGTGATTTGCATTCCACATCCTTAGTATATGGTTGTGTTGCCCCTAGCCCCATTTTCTCCCATCGCATTCTATAGCATTTCCTATTGTTTGCACTATCCTATGTCTAATTACTTACCTTATTTTGGTATCTAGTGTATATATTGTGTATAATACTTACTTCCAGAAGGAGTATTGCCTCTAAGATATTTTTGGTACTGTGTCATCCAAATAAACAACCTTTATTTTTGGTAACACTGAGTATTGTCTTTACTTGTGTATAAGTACTGTGTAAATATAAGTGGTATTGCATGAGCTCTGCATGTCTCCTAGTTCAGCTATAGCCTGGTCTGCTATAGCCTAAGCTGCTAGAACACTACTACTTCAATAATAAGGGATAACTGGACGCGTTATAAGGTGTGAGTACCCAAGGTACCCACTACAAAGCCTCATACACATCCCACTTCCACAGAAGCATCCTGAGGAGACTGATTGCAACATTTCCATCACATCAACTCACCATGTATCATGCAATACCCAAACCACTTCTAATCTACTACATCCTACTAGCTAAGCTAAGATGTAAAAGTTAAAGGCCATCAGAAGTGCCCCGAACTATCCATGTCGACATGATGTAGACTGTCAGTCACCAATGCAGCAGAAGACAAGCTAGGGCTTTGAAATACATACCATATGCACAACATGGTGACACATCAGGGATCTCCCAGGGCACTTACCACCACTAGCACCAACCCATAGTTTGGAAGGCCACATTCCCACAAGTATTGTTCCTAGGAATGCAACATATGTGCAATCAGACCTCAATAAATCTACATGTGTCAGGTTGCATACCAACACACACCATACAGTCAGCAGATCACCTATATATGCTTAGTCAGTTCTCAGGCCAGTACTCCTGTTCCATGATGGGCAGTTCTGTAGTGGAAATGTAATGCCAGACCCACAATCTGTCCATATCAGACACAGTACATGATTTACAATGTCCCAGTAATTGAAGGACAGTCACACAGTTGCATATACAGGTAGCCTACACAGATGGCACAGGACTGACACCTCAGAGCCACTAATGAAGATGGATGGAGCTGCTCATATACAATGCTTAGGGTGCTACTGACCCTCACATTCATTGTATGGCCAGGATGGAGACAGACATGTGCCTATGTCATTAGTGCATCTCCACATTACAGATTTGGAGATGTATGGAAGAGGGAGATGTAAATCAACTGACAGTAAAGCATGGCAACATATCTACAAAATATACTCTGCCAGGGTGCCTATTGCCAATTTCCAAATGTTGATGCACATGTAGCATTAACTACAATGGCACTTTGCCAGCATTGAGACACCCAATCCCAATTAAGGCCAGCAACGTCCCAGGATACTGTCAGTACTCAAACCCTTGTGGCTTGGCTGCTGTCCTGCCCTCAAATGGCCATCCTCCCAGGGTAAGCCACTGCCAAAATGCGGGCCATTAGTGGGGGTCAGGGTCAGATTGGCACCCCTCCATCATTGGGAGAACATCCCCAGCTGGGTCTCTGCGGTCTTCCGGGCCCAGCGTCTCAGGTCCTCCCACCGCTTGCAACAATGGGTTTTCTGCTGGGCATGGACCCCCAGGGTCTGCACTTGCTTGACGATGGCACACCATATCCCTTTTTTCTGATGGGCGTTTATCAGAATGGGTGACACCAACAGAAGAAGAAAGCCATGTAGACTGGCACCATACCAATAGCACTGGACTATTAACAGCAGATTCACCAAATGCCCAAACCTATCCATCTTAATGGTTTGCCCGCCTTAACTCCATGCAGCCTGCATACATGTACCCCCAGACCGCCACTCTTATGCTATTCACCCTCACACCCACCCATATCAAGCATGACTGTGGCATTGGGATCACCTGCTCCTCTGGTGTCCCATAGAGCTGTTCATACAGGGGTAGGACCCCTTCTACCATCTTCTCCAGCTGTTCTTGGTTGAAGGCAAGGTCCCTATCACCTGCAGGACGTGGCATGAGACGTGGCATGATGGCTCCCAGAGACAGTACACAGCAGCTCAGCTCATGGAGGTCTTGCTTACTAGAGTGTCAGGAGTCAAGTGAGCAAGGTGGCAGAAAATGGAGGTCACAGCCGCCAAGTACAACACTGTCACCGCCAGCAGTGATCGTCATTGGCCCCAGTCTCCCATAGGCAGCAATGTTATCTGATGAGAAGTTGCACGGCAGTTGAGACCACCTACCGCCATGACGACATATGCCAGCGGACTTTGGTCACTTCTACATATGACATGCATGACACAGTGACCCTATGTGGCTGGTTGTCTAATGAACAGCATGTCCAGATTCTCGTCATCTGATTGGCGGCATCACAGTATAGGTATATGGCATGACTACATACATGCTAAGTGCAGGGCAGGTCAGTGTACTACATATGGAACATGACACATGTGATGTATGTACGAAACTATAGAGCAGAGGCAGCAATGTGCATCAAGGGTGGAGTGCATGCCACTTCAGCATGCCCAAAATAGTATGCATCAGCAGTGTGTGGCATGTCTACAGTGTTAAGTGTTTTCTAAATTGATATATTCTGCTAACATGTGTAGGATGCTGGCCTGGTGTGTGGTGGGTGCCTATGAAACTTACACCTTTCTCCAGGTCCAGGTATCCCTTATTAGTGTAGTGTAGTCAGTGTCTAGATTCGAGGCTCTCTAGAGGTAGCTGTGGATGAGCAGCCAAGGTTTGTCTAGGAGACATGCAAAGATCTTGCAATACCACTGTAGTCATACTTAATACTTCCGCACATGAAAGAAAGCACTCAGTGTTACAAAAATAAAGGTACTTTATTTTGGTGACACAAATACCAAAAATACAAAAAATACCATAGAGACTATACACCATTAGGAGGTAAGTAATACACAAATTATATACATAGTATGCGGAAATAGGCATACACACAGTTAGAAACATTGAAATCACTGAAAATCACAATTGAGAGACATAGGGGGAGCATAAACCATATACTAAGAAAGTGGGATGTGAAAGTCAGTCCCCCACCTAGGTAAGTGTATTGTGTAGAGGGGAGCTGGGAGTACTAGGAAAGCCCAATGGTACATACCACAACCCACCCCAATGACCAGGAAAACAGGAATAAATCACAGTAAGTTTCCCAGAACACACACAGAGAAGTAAAGAAGAATAATGCAAAACCCAGTAGAGACTGCAAGACACCGACAGTGCATTCCTGTACAAGAAGACCTGTGGAAGAAGGGGACCAAGTACAAGAAGCACAGCAAAGTCCAGGAAGGTTAGGAGCCTCTACACACTAGGATGAAGATGCAAAAAGTGAACCACCTGTGAAGAAATACAGCCAGCACTGCAGCCAAGAAGATGAATTTGGGTTCCTGGAGGATGCAAGTGATGTCCCACACTGGGAGGATTGCAGTCAGGTTTGCATCTTCGGATTCCGCCAACAATCCTTAGCACACGCAAAACTTGCAGTGAGTGGAAAGTGGAGCTGCCAGGGACCAGGAAGGAGCATGTGGACTCTACCCAGGAGGAGAAGCCAGACTGGGCTCTCAGCAACACAGAGAGCCCACAGAAGCCCAGGCAGCACACACAGGAGTCCCACAGGATGGAGCAGAAGAGTCACAGAAGAGGCCCACACAGCAATACGAGAAAGGCTCCATTCTGCAGGAGAATGACTCAGGGAGCTGTGCGTCGCAGGAAGGAGTGCTGGGGGATGGAGCTTCAAGATGTCTGAAGATCTTGTGGAAAGGATGGCAACAAGCCTTGGCACCTGCAAAGGATGTGGTGCATGGGGGTAGTGTCATGCGTGGGCCAGCAAGGGCTTACCTCCACCCAAGTTGGACAGTTGGAAGAGAGGACTTTTGGGACTACTTCAGTCCACCAACCATGATGCAGGATCCAAGGAGCTCAGCAGGAGAGGGGATCCACGCAGCCTGTTGTTGTCGCAGTTGGTGCTTGCAGAAGCAGGGGAGTGACTCCTTCACCCCAAGGGAGATTCCTTCTTTCTTCTTCTGCAGGCTGAAGACGTACTGTTCTCAGAGGATGCATGACCAGGGAAATGTTGCAGTTGCTGGAAGGAGCCGGAGTTACAATGTTGCAGAAGGCATCTTGCTTCTTTGTTTCAGCTTGTAGGGTCCTGAAGAGTCCAGATGCTTTTTCTTCGGTCAGAAGTGAAAGTGGAGTGTGCAGAGGAATCCTGGAGGAGTTTTGCAATCCGAATCTGAGAAACCACACAAAGGAAAGACCCTAAATAGCCGTGAAATGGGGATTGGTCACCTAGTTAAGTGGCTACCTATTAGGAGGGAGCGCTGACATCTCCTGCTGGCACTGGCCACTCAGACGCTCCCAGAGTTCCCTGCCAACCTTCAATCCAAAATGGCAAAACCCAGGCACCCTCTGGAGGAGCTCTGAACACCACCCCTTGGGTGGTGATGGACAGGGGGGTGGTCACTCCCCATTTCTTTGTCCAGTTGTGCACCAGAGCAGGGACTGGGAGACCATGAACCGGTGTAGACTGGTTTATGCATGGAAGGTACCAAATGTGCCATTCAAAGCATTTCCAGTGGCTTGGGGAGGTTACCCCCCTAAGCCTGTAAAAACCTATTTCCAGAGGTAGAGGGTGTAACACCCATCTCCCAAAGGAAATTCTTTGTTCTGCCTTCCTGGGCTCAAGCTCCTCAAGCAACAGGAGGGCAGAAACCTGTTGGAAGGTGACAGCAGCTTGGGCTGCCTGGAAACCCTCAGAAGGCTATGATGGCAATACTGGGGGTCCTCTAAACAGTACCCCAAAGTGCATGGAATCATACAACCAATGCTTGCAAAAGCCTTGGGGTATGATTCCAACATTTTTGATACCAAACATTCCTATGTTCAGAGTTACCATTATGTAGCTGGACATAGGTATTTACCTTTGTCCAGTACACACGTAAAATGGCATCCCTGAGCTCACAAAATATGGGTAAATGGGCCTGGAGTTTGTGGGGTACCTCTGCTAGTGCAAGGGTACCCTCACTCACAGGTACTTGGCACCATGCCCTCTGGCCTGCATGGCCTGCCATAGGGGTGACTTATAAATGATCTGTTGTAGTGAAAGGAGGCTATGAAAGGATGCTTGCACTTTTTCACACAGGCTGCACTGGCAGTCCTGCAGAACCCTTTGATTGGGCTCCCTACGGGTGGCAAAATATATGCTACAGCCCATAGGGATCCCCTGGTACCCCAATGCCCTGGGTACCTAGGTACCATAAACTAGGTACTTATAATGTGGCACCAGTGTGCAAATTGTTGGGGAAATACAGTGATAACAATTACCAACAACAAAATTTAAGGGAGAAATCATAACTACTGGGTCCTGGTTGGCAGGATTCCAGGAGGCACAATCAGACAGACTAAAAAAAGGCCAAAGGTTGGGGTAATCAAACAAGAAAGAGGTTTCTTTCCTACAACAGTGGTGTGCATATCACATCGTACAATCTATCCTCTCTATCCTAGATACTCTGTTATGAGGAGATTGAGAAATGCAGCAGTGTACCGTCTGCTAGTGGACCTTGCAACCCTGGAGGAGAGGCATATAATACAGACCATCATGGATTTTTGTACCCAGTTGGAGCCAGATCTATTGCCTGCCATACGTACTCCCTATGCCATCCCTCCCACAGTTCAAGTCCTGTCAGTGCTACCCTTTCTTACCACAGGATCCTTTCAGGTTACAGAAGGCTTGGCAGTAGGGGTGTCACAGCTTATGTTCAGTATTGTGCTGAAGGATGTACTGTGAGCTTTTCTGAAACACCTGGACAGCTACATCAGGTCCCCCCAATGAGAGGATTTGGCCTATGTGAAGGCAGAAGTCTATGATGTGGGACATATACCTCATGTGGTAGAGGCCATAGATGGCACCCATATAGCCTCGGTCCCTCCCAGTGCCAATGAACAGGTGTATAGGAAGTGGAAAAACTACCACTCCATCAATGTTCAGGTGGTGTGTGTGGCAGACCAGTACATCTCCCAAGTAACAGCTGAGTTTCCTGGATCTGTGCATGACTCCTACATTCTGAGGAACAGCAATGTCCCACACATGATGGCACATCTACAAAGGGAGAGGGCTTGGCTCATCGGTATGTAAGCATTTGGATGTGTGTCCCTGTTATGGCACCTGTCATCACAATGTTTCCTGTGGCTGTACCTATCATGTAACAGGTCCTACCTCTGTGCACACAGGTGACTCTGGCTATCCTAATCTTCCCTGGCTATTGATACCAGTGAGGTACCCTGCCACTGAAGGGGAACACCATTTCAATGAGGCCCATGGCACAACAAGGCATGTGATAGAAAGGACATTTGGCCTCCTGAAGGCCAGATTCAGGTACCTGCTCGTCTCTGGAGGTGCCCTCCTCTACAGTCCCCAAAAGGTATGCCAGAACATAGTTTCCTGCTGCATTCTCCACAATCTAGCCCTGTTAGAAATTGGGTCTTTGATTGACAGTCAGGTTACCCCCTGTTCAAGCAAGGACCCTCACTCTAGTCAGGGTAAAAGAGAATCCCCCTCAGCTAACCCCTGCTTACCCCCTTGGTAGCTTGGCAGAGCAGTAGGCTTAACTTCAGAGTTCTAGGTGTAAAGTATTTGTACCAGCACACACAGTAACTTAATGAAAACACTACAAAATGACACAATACCAGTTCAGAAAAATAGGAAATATTTATTTAAACAAAACAAGACCAAAACGGCAAAAATCCGACATACACATCAAGTTATGAATTTTTAAAGATTAAACTAAAAAATACTGCTTAGAAACACAAAATGCTTCGATGAGGTGTTAACCGTGACGGAGTTGTTCCCAACAAGCTTACAGCAGCGGCGCCGGACACGGAGTCGCGTAGACCCCCAAGTACAGTACCTTTGGTGAAGAGTGAAAACAAGTTGATGTGCGAAGTCGGGGATAGCGGTGTCTGTGCGAAACGTTGAATCCGTGCACTTCGAGCGGCGTCAGTCACAATGTGGTGCAGCGAATTCCATGGAGTCGAGGACTTCAGCGGGGCTGCAGCGGCATCAAGCCTGCGAAGGTCGTCACGTTCCTGTGAAGATCACGGAGTCAGTTGCAGGCAGTGTCACAGGATTTAGCAGCGGTGTCGGTCCAAAGTCGTCCAAAGTCAATTTCCTTGGATTTCCACCAGCTTTACTTTCAAGGGCCCAGGGACTGGATAGGGCACCACTTGTCAGAGCAGGAGTCTCTCCAGAGACACAGGTGCTGGCAGAGAGATGTCTTTGCTGTCCCTGAGACTTCAAACAACAGGAGGCAAGCTCTAAATCAAGGCCTTGGAGATTTCTTCACAAGATGGAAGGCACACAAAGTCCAGTCTTTGTCCTCTTACTCTGGCAGAAGCAGCAACTGCAGGATAGCTGCACAAAGCACAGTCACAGGCAGGGCAGCACTTCTCCTCAGCTCTTCAGCTCTTCTCCAGGCAGAGGTTCCTCTTGATGTCCAGAAGTGATCTAAAGTCTGTGGTTTGGGTGCCCTTCTTATACCCAATTTCTCCTTTGAAGTAGGCCTACTTCAAAGCAAAGTCCCTCTTGAATGTGAAATCCTGCCTTGCCCAGGCCAGGCCCCAGACACTCACCAGGGGGTCGCAGGCTGCATTGTGTGAGGACAGGCACAGCCCTTTTAGGTGTAAGTGACCACTCCTTCCCTGCCTCCTAGCACAGATGGCTCATCAGGAAATGCAGGCTACACCCCAGCTCCATTTGTGTCACTGTCTAGTGTAAGGTGCAACCAGCCCAACTGTCAAACTGACCCAGACAGGGAATTCACAAACAGGCAGAGTCTCAGAGATGGCATAAGCAAGAAAATGCTCACTTTCTAAAAGTGGCATTTTCAAACATGCAATCTTAAAATCAACTTTACTAAAAGATGTATTTTTAAATTGTGCGCTCAGAGACCCCAAACTCCACATGTCCATCCGATCCCAAAGGGAATCTACACTTTAATCAGATTTATAGGTAGCCCCCATGTTAACCCATGAGAGGGACAGGCCTTGTAACAGTAAAAAACAAATTTAGCAATATTTCACTGTCAGGACATATAAAAACACATTGCTATATGTCCTATCTTAACCATACACTGCACCCTGCCCTTGGGGCTACCTAGGGCCCACCTTAGGGGTGTCTGAAGTGTAAGAAAAGGGAGGGTTTAGGCCTGGCAAGTGGGTACACTTGCCAAGTCAAATTTACAGTTAAAACTGCACACACAGACACTGCAGTGGCAGGTCTGGGACATGATTACAGAGCTACTTATGTGGGTGGCACAACAAGTGCTGCAGGCCTACTAGTAGCATTTGTTTTACAGGCCCTGGCACATCCAGTGCACTTTCCTAGGGACTTACTAGTAAATCAAAAATGCCAATCATGGATAAGCCAATTACAAACACATTATGCACATTTTGTAAAGGAGCACTTGCACTTTAGCACTGGTTAGCAGTGGTAAAGTGCCCAGAGTAACAAAAACTGTAAAATCAGAGTCCAGCACACATCAACAACCTGGGGAACAGAGGCAAAAAGTAAAGGGAGACCACGCCAAGGATGAAAAGTCTAACAACAAGGATTAGTCCATTTCAGTGTAGTAGGCCTGGATTTGTGGCCCTTAAGATTGGTGACAGTGGTGTATCTCTGTTTGGGCTACTATGGCATTGTGTACTGCTGTTGCATTGCTGTCATTACAATGTAGTGGTCCTCAGTCGTAGCATCCAGTTGTTGTAGCTAGTGCAATAGTCATACATGCAAAAGGTATGATGTGACATGCACATTGCAGGTTTTGATGTGGGTGGGCTAGTGAATTGTGGGAGTCATAGTGATTGTACTTGGCAGTGCTATCCGTGCACTTGGAAGGGAGTGTGTGGGCATGGGAGGTTAGTGGTGTGGCATGCAGGAGAGGTGCATTAGGAGTCTGGGTAGGAGGTGTTGTGAGTGATGGAGTTAATTGGGTAGTGTTTTGGTGGTGAGGAAGCATGCTGGACAGGAGAAAATAGTGCCAGGGGAGTGTTAGTTACTCACCAGAGTCCAGTCCTCCAGGTTTTCCAGCCAGGCCCTCAGGATGCAGGATGTCCAATACCTTCTCCTTCCATTATGTGAACTCTGGGGGCTGAGGTTGGGGCCCACCGCCAATCTTCTGTACCGCCAGCTAGTACCTGGATGCCATGGAATGCACCTTCCCCTATAGGTCATTCCACTTCTTTCTGATGTCCTTCCTTGTGCAAGGAAGAGTGCCCACCGAGTCGACCCTGTCAACTATTCTCTGCCATAACACATTTTCCTGGCTATGGAGGTTTGCTGTACCTGTGCTCCTAAAAGTTGTGGCTCTACCCTGATGATTTAATCAACCATGGCCCTCTTTTCATCATCATCACTAAAGTGTGGGTGCTTTTGACGTTACATGGTGGTTGTGTTGTGGGTGAGGGTGGGTGTTGTGTGTGTAAGGTGTAGTTTAGGGTGCTTGGTGGGGATGTTTGGTTGTGAGTGCTGGTAGGTTGTGGTGCTTGTGTGTAGTTGTGATACGTGTGTATAGTGTTGGTAGTGCAGTTGTGTGGTGTGCAGTGAGTGTGAAGTGCATATGTGCCTCTTGTGTGTAGGTGCTAGATTTGTGATTCTGGCTGCTCTCGTCTCTCGATCTCTGGTTTTAGTCGCAAAGAATTGTGGGTTGTGTGGGGGTGTTGTATATCGTGCTGTGAGTGGGTGTGTCTTGTGTGTGTGTGTGTATCAGGTGTGAGATCTTTAAACTGTCTGATGTGGAGGGTATTCTGTTCATGGCGGTTCGGACCACCAATGGTTTTCCGCCAAGGAAAGACTGCTGTCCTGATTTGTGGATCATGATATTGTGGGCGGAAAGTTGTTGGGGTAGCGGTGCTGGTGGTGGAACTGCCTCTTTCCCACCCATCAGTGTCCTGGTGTGGTCGGATTTGTGGCTGATTTTTGGCGGTCTTCATTGTGGACACCTTATACGGCAGGCGGGATACTGTCAACACTGGCGGTCTTTTGGTGCATGGCACTGCAGCAGTCCTGCCAAAAGACTGCAAAACTCATTATGAAGGCCTTTGTCTTGCTTCTGCCACTCTGGGAGTGGATTCCCTGTAGGCTACATGTACAAAGAAACTGACCAGAGTCCTCTGCATCAAGTCCTGCAAGAAGAGCCCAGCCCACCAGCATCCAAAAGACATTCAAGGATTCTGACAAGATGGAAACTGGGAACTGTAGTCCCAGATTCCAAGAAGCAATAAAGAGCTCCTGGAACCTTGTATCAATTTTGTGAACATTTCAAGGACCCAAAAAGGACCTCTGGAAGACGATGCAGTTCAATTCAATTGTTGTGAAATGCTCCATAAGTTGAAGGGGTGCATTGTGGGAGTTGTAATTCCAAACCCCAAGAGGCAAATCAGAGCCTCTGAAAGCTTCCCTGGTGCTGTGGACCACTTTCCTGAATGAAAAAACTCTACTGAAAGTAAGTGTAACTGTGTTACATCATGCTGGCCTGAACACTGGACTTTGTCCCTGTCCAGTGTGATCTTTTGTAACCCTTCGAGCTCTATTTGCTTCTAAGAACTAGTTGTATGTTCAATCTTTAAAAAATCATATCACCTGTTCCCTACATTGGATTTTTCTCGTTTTGTTGTCACTTTAAAGATAAAAATATTTCCTATTTTTATGAATTGATATTGAATTTTTATTGTGTGTTGTGTTTTATGTATTTACTGCTTTGTTAATTATAAATGTTTTCCACACCTGTCTCGTAAGTTAAGCTTAACTGCTTGTGTACAAAGCTACCAAGGTTTGAGCCAGGATTGATTATTGAGAACTTGACTGGACCTAGTGAGGGATTGTGACCTATTGCTAAATGAAGGTACCTACCTGCTCTTGCCAATAATCCACTTTCCAATATAGATGAATCCATAATCCATATCAGGGGGACATCTGTAACACCATACATGCTCAAATTGA
This sequence comes from Pleurodeles waltl, assembly GCF_031143425.1. Classification (NCBI taxonomy): domain Eukaryota; kingdom Metazoa; phylum Chordata; class Amphibia; order Caudata; family Salamandridae; genus Pleurodeles; species Pleurodeles waltl. The sequence continues at coordinate 1,067,472,592 of NC_090437.1, forward strand.
ACAACGCAATTTGAAATACTTATCATACCAAACAGTCCACCATTGCATTTACACCCACAATTCCAAACAGTCAACATATACCCTTGTCTTGGGGGACACCAGAACTGCCCACAAAGTCAGATACTGCAAACAACAGCAAATGGATCAATGAGCAGGCTGAAACACACACAACTGTTTGCGGCAAGATAAGTTATTCAGGAACCACATAAAGGTAAACAAGGTAGAAAAGAGACAACTTATTGGGTGTATTAATATCCAAATTGAATGAAGATTTGGATTGGGAGAGGTAGGTGGAGTGAGGAAGGAAGGTAGGGTGACTGGCTTCCATCAGTGTGGAGGCCAGAGCCTGAAAAGATCTCTATACTCTAGACATTGAACCATAAATGCCTTCCAGGAATGCATTGGCCTGTTGCAGTCGTGTTGCTAATTCCTAGATGACACTCAGAACAGTTGTCTGACCCACAGAGATACTCCTCACGGGGTCAATAGCTTCCTCATTTAGGGCAACAGGGGTTCTGCCACTGCCAATTGTTCTGCCACTGCTAGGGTGTTTCCACTGGAGGAAGAGTTTGATGATGAAAATTATGTTTTTCCAGTCTCCCATGTGGTACTCCCCTCACCCTCCGCTCCGGGCCACTGGGGCCCTTTGTGTCAGTGGTATCTTGACCCAAGGTCCCATGGCCACATGCATCCCCACTCACCTTAGCCATGTCTGCTTTACTTCCCTGGGCTAGTAATGCAAATACAAAGAGAAATAGGGTCATCACATGTCCATGATCACACTTGAACAACAGCTCTGATTAGCAAACATTACCATGATGTCAAGTAGGCCCAGGCAACAAACGTCAACTAAGTGGCCCATGCATGTGCCATTCCATATACATGCATGCCATCTAAATTTTTAACAGTTGCCCACAGGAAAATCAGGATCTCAGACAACTACAATCACATAGCTGAAGTTGTGCAATCATAGTGACCACTGAATTAGTAGGAGAGATCATCACCCTCAATGCTTCTCCCACGGAGCATACCTCAGCTACCTGTTGTCATACAATAGTAGGCCAATGGCAACTGCATTCCCACAGATCCCACATAAGGTCATGCATGCATCTATGCTTCACATACATAATGGCCTAACATAAAGAAATGATGCTCCAAAATCATGCCATGTTCCTGACAAAAATACAATAGCCTGGAGAAGGTGACATGGAAATACTCATGTCACACTGAAAGCAGTTCCACAATGCACAATTCACCAGTGATATTTGTCCCAGTGGAGTCATGGAGGTAGTGTTAATGTTGCTCAGATAGGCCACACATTTGGCATGGAAATGGACACTATAGACATCATGTGCAATATGTCAGGGAGAGGTATCTCTAAACTCTACAACACATTGAATCTGCAAGACCCAGATAATCACCACTAATGTCTAGCACCCCTTATAATGAGATACTCTGAATGTATCAGTAGATGCAATTAGTCCTTTGGATGTTGGAGAGGCCCAGACATTTGCAAGTACTTGTTGAAATAACTCAACTTATTGCCTATTGGAAGCTACATCATTGTCTCCATTATGGTCTTGCAAACCCAAACATATGTGATTTTAACATTACTGCATGTCACTCCATGATGTATGCTGTAGGAGGCTGGCCTGGTTTGTAGGAGGTACAGAGGTACTTACATGACTAGATATCCGCAGTTGGCACTTTGGGCCTCATTACGAGGCTGGCAATCTTAAGACACCCAGCCTCGTAGTGGTTGTCGGACCACAGCACTCCTGGTGGTTAAACTGCCACATTAGGACCCTGGCATTCGGGCCGCCATCCCCACCAGGAACATGGTTCCCTATGGGCCGATGGCTATCGGACTCATGGTCAGCCACTGCGCTGAGTTGAACACCGCCATGCTGTTCATAGTCCACTTTCTGCCAGCCTTTTCATGGCGATTTAACTACCTTGAAAAGGCTGGTGGAAAGGAAGTGCTAGGGGCCACAAGGGGGCACCTGCAGTGCACACGACTATGTGGCCACAAGGGCCCCCCCTGCCTAGCACCCTTGAAATTTGCACTGTCTGCTTTGCAGACAGTGTGCATTCTGAGGGTGTTGTTGTGTTATTGTATTGGCCTTGGATCCCTTAAGGGAGCCAAGACCAATACTATAGCACTGTTTCTGCCGGACTGACCGGCGGGAACGTCGTAATATGATGTTCCTGTTGGTCAGTGCAACTGGGGGTGAGGCTACTGGGTTTACGGCGGTCTCATCCCCACGAGTTTGACGGTCTGGTCATCCAACCGCTAAACTCATACTCAGGCCCTTTGATCTTTTATGCACCATTTTTTACCTGAACCTTTAAAAAGTCAAAACTTCGCTTCTACTGATTGATTTTATGCTCTTTTGCTGTCTAATAATTGAATTAAATTTACTCTATTTTTGTTTAAATTGGTGTGGGGTTTTTTTGTGTTGCGTTTTTCACTTTACTTCTGTTTGTATGCTGTCATTAATACTTGATATATTGCCCCTATTTTAAGCCTGACTGCTCCTGTGCCAAGCTACCAGAGGGTAAAGCAGAAGTTAGTCTGGTGACGTGTGGTTCACCCTGACAAGATTTGTGGCTGCTGTTTGAACAGGGGTGTTAGAAATGGGGTTTTTGTTTGCCAGTCAGGTTACCCTCTGTCCATGCAAGAACCCTCACTCTAGTCAGGGTAAGTCACAGACAATCCAAAATTATCCTGTGCCCTCCCTTTGGTAGCTTGGCACGAGCAGTCAGGCTTAACTTAGAAGGCAATGTATAAAGTATTTGTGCAATAAATCATACAATAACACCATATAGCACCACAAAAATACACCACACGGTGTTTAGAAAAATATAGAATATTTATCTGGATAATTGTAGGTCAAAACGAATAAAGATGCAATGTGAAATTGTAGAGATATCACTGAAAAGTGATGTATGGTGTCTTAAGTCTTTAAAAAGCAAACATAGAGGGTCATTCTGACCCTGGCGGCCGGTGGCCGCCAGGGCCACCGACCACGGGAGCACCGCCAACAGGCTGGCGGTGCTCCAATGAGCATTCTGACCGCGGCGGTTCAGCCGCGGTCAGAAGCGGAAAGTCAGCGGTCTCCTGCTGACTTTCCGCTGCTCATTGGAATCCTCCATGGCTGCGGAGCGCGCTCCGCAGCCATGAGGATTCTGACCCCCCCTACCGCCATCCAGTTCATGGCGGGAAAGCCGCCATGAACAGGATGGCGGTAGGGGGGGTCGCGGGCCCCTGGGGGCCCCTGCCGTGCCCATGCCAATGGCATGGGCACGGCAGGGGCCCCCGTAAGAGGGCCCCAAAATGTATTTCACTGTCTGCCTTGCAGACAGTGAAATACGCGACGGGTGCAGTAGCACCCGTCGCACCTTCCCACTCCGCCGGCTCGATTACGAGCCGGCATCCTCGTGGGAAGGTCGTTTTCCCCTGGGCTGGCGGGCGGTTTAACTGGAACCGCCCGCCAGCCCAGGGGAAAACTCGTAATACCCGCCGCGGTCTTTTGACCGCGGCGCGGTAATTTGGAGGGCGGGATCCTGGCGGGCGGCCTCCGCCGCCCGCCAGGGTCATAATGAGGCCCAAAGTCTCTTTCAAGCACAAAGTACCTGGTTTTGAGGGGAAAATCTCCACAAAGGGCCGCAGAAGAAGAGATAAGTGGAAAAATGGTGTGTGCGTCAATTTCTCCCCCGCAGATACGGACTTGCGTCGTTATTTTTCACGCGGGGAAGTCGTGCGTCGATTTCCGGCGCGTGGACAGTCTCTTTCTGTGGGTCACGGGGATTACCAGATGTCCGGCTGCGCGTTGTTCCGCTGGGCTGTGCGTCAAAGTTTTGCTTTCACGGCAGGCGTCGCGTCGATTTCCCCTCTGGAAGTCGGGTGGCGTTGTCCTTGCGAGGCCGTGCATCGAAGTTCCGGTCGCCCCGAAGGCGTCGCGTCGGTCAGCGTTGTTGTGCGGTGTTTTTCTCACGGCGGAGCAAGCTGTGTGTCAAAATTTTCTGCGCACGAAGAGTCAAAATGAAAAAGAGAAGTCTTTTTGGTCCTGAGACTTCGGCGAACAGGAGGCAAGCTCTATCCAAGCCCTTGGAGAGCACTTTTACAGCCAGACAAGAGTTCAGCAAGGCAGCAGGGCAACAGCAAGGCAGCAGTCCTTTGTAGAAAGCAGTCAGGTGAGTCCTTTAGGCAGCCAGGCAGTTCTTCTTGGCGGGATGCAAGTTCTGGTTCAGGTTTCTTCTCCAGCAAGTGTCTGATGAGGTAGGGCAGAGGCCCTATTTTATACCCAAATGTACCTTTGAAGTGGGGGAGACTTCAAAGAGTGGCTAAGAAGTGCACCAGGTCCCCTTTCAGTTCCATCCTGTCTGCCAGGGTCCCAGTAGGGGGTGTGGCAGTCCTTTGTGTGAGAGCAGGCCCTCCACCCTCCCAGCCCAGGAAGACCCATTCAAAATGCAGATGTATGCAAGTGAGGCTGAGTACCCTGTGTTTGGGGTGTGTCTGAGTGAATGCACAAGGAGCTGTCAACTAAGCCCAGCCAGACGTGGATTGTAAGGCACAGAAAAGATTTAAGTGCAAAGAAATGCTCACTTTCTAAAAGTGGCATTTCTAGAATAGTAATATTAAATCCAACTTCACCAGTCTGCAGGATTTGGTATTACCATTCTGGCCATACTAAATATGACCTTCCTACTGCTTTCAGATCAGCAGCTACCATTTCAATACGGTATGAGGGCAGCCCCAATGTTAGCCTATGAAGGGAGCAGGCCTCACAGTAGTGCAAAAACGAATTTAGGAGTTTTACACTACCAGGACATGTAAACTACACAGGTACATGTCCTGCCTTTCACCCACACAGCACCCTGCTCTAGGGGTTACCTAGGGCACACATTAGGGGTGACTTATATGTGGAGAAAGGTGAGGTTTAGACTTGGCAAGTACTTTTAAATGCCAAGTCGAGGTGACAGTGAAACTGCACACACAGGCCTTGCAATGGCAGGCCTGAGACAAGGTAAAGGGGCTACTTGAGTGGGTGGCACAACCACTGCTGCAGGCCCACTAGTAGCATTTAATCTACAGGCCCCAGGCATATATAGTGCACATTACTAGGGTCTTATAAGTAAATTAAATAGTCCAATCAGGTATGATCCAAGGTTACCATGTTTAAAGGGAGAGAGCATATGCACTTTAGCACTGATTAGCAGTGATAAAGTGTGCAGAGTCTAAAAGCCAGCAAAAACGGTGTCCAAAAAGTGGAGGGATGCAGGCAAAAAGTTAGGGGTGACCACCCTAAGGCTGCCAGGTCTAACAAGGGGTCACCCCCTTCAACCAACAACAATTTCTCACATCCTGGCAATGTTAAAAGCTCTATTGAGTGGTTTAGGGGCTATCTATATGATGAGGAAATACATATTTCATAGGCAACTGTCAATTATTCATCATATATTATATTTCTCTGTGATATATGGGTTGTTGTGCCACTGCATGTTGTGCAATTCATAGCTTTATAGTTTTGCTTTTTTGTCTCCTTCGGGTAGTGGTGTGGCTTGGCATGTTCTGAAATTCTAACACTTCATTGGGTGGGCCACAGCCATTCCAAGCTAAAGATTCCTTACAAAGCATGGGGCACTCCATTACTGGAATTATTGTGCCTGTGTGTCACATGCCATGGCTACAACACAACGTCAACCAAAGTCACTGTGGTGACATAAGGATGAAGGAGCATAGTAAATAATGAAATAAGATGATATTTCTTTCTTGACAATAACCAAGTTAGATGTTTATATGTTTACCTCTCTAAGGGTAGTGGATAGAGACAGCAAGCAGTATAGGCGCCTCTTACTTTGAATGTATCATATGAAGATTTCCATTGCTTACGTCCTAGAACAGTGGAGCTATGTAAAGCTTTAAATTCATATGTTGTTGCCTGCTAACTCAAGCAGATTGGCTAAGCCTCTTCTGGAAGTTTATTAGATAATTTTTTATGATCATTACCCCAATACTGCCCCCCTACTTCACTGAGGCCCTGATTACGAGTTTGGCAGATGGAAACACACGTCTGCCAAACTCCCAACAAGGTGGCCTCCACTGTAGTGGCGACCTCCCGACCGTCCCATTATAACTTTCCCACTGGGCTGACTGGCAGAAACCAAGGTTTCCATTGGTCAGACCAGTGGGAATGTGGCAGCAACATTGTCGCTGGCTCATGATCACCAGCAGACAGTGCGCATTACAAGGGTGCTGGGCGGGGCCTTGGCATTGCAGGAGCCCCCCTGTGGTCCCCTGCACCTGTTCTCCACCAGCCTTTTCATTGCGCTGCCCTGGCTGATTTCAACCTGCACTCACAGTCAGCCCATCGCGATCACTGATCCCGGCAGCGACAGCGGTACCCTGGTGGTTGGACCGCCAGGGTTTAATGTGGCAATCAGACCGCCACAGCAAGTCTGGCGGCATCATAATTAGGTCCTAAATCTTTCAGTCCAATTAAAGCACAAGTGGTAACATGTGGTGCAACAACCATTCATTGCCTGGAGAAAAAGAGCCATTCAAAATTTTATGTAAACTTGTTGGGTGTTGTTTCGTGATGCAAAATTGGACTCGTGACTCTTTCTTTATTATCAGTGCAGACTCGTCTCTGAAAATAAAAAATATATATAGATATGTAAGTTTATGTCATCAACTTGAGGTTGATAGTGAGCTAAATAAAAGTACATCCTGTGCTTTAAATGGGCCATGCAGTAGCAACATGAAAGGTAACAGTTGCCCGAGTCATATAAAGTTTGTATAGTTTTTCAAATCTGTTGTGCACTTTCCTGTTCACATGGTGCGTCAGGTTTGAAAGGCATGGAAAACCAGAACCCATTTATAGGCCACAGTGAATGGCTGACTACAAGCTAACACAAACTGAACATTAATTAGTAACACTGAAAGAGGCAGTAGTGAGCAAATTAGGTTAACAGGATGTTACATGCTGACAATATTTAAAATGAAGCATTTCCTCCTTCCCTTGCAAAGGGCCTCTCAGCAGAAAAAAAAATCTATATTTTTCTCCTACACAATAAAGAAACCATGCTTAGCTCTTACTCTATGTGGTCTTTGATGTAAAGGCTTTCACTTCAAATGTATTCCAGCAACAGCTGTCATTTGTTTCTTCCTGGAATTCAGAGAGCACAACACCATCAAACCAGAGTGGTGGAAAATATGATGCTGAAAACCCTAGGATCTGAAGCAACCACACTGAGCACAGTCTGTTTTCTCCCCGTGCTGCAAAATGTTGTCTGCTTAAAAGGCTTTTTAATCTCTTCACTGTCAATCCAGTATATAAAATCCTTCTATCTTTTGAAAGTGCTGTCAAAAGATCACTAGCAAAGAGGGACCTCTAAAAATAAATCTGGAAAGGAGTTGCAAGCACCGTCAAAAACGTTTGCTGTGTAGTAAGGGCAAAGTTTGTACATAATATTTCGTTTTCTGTATAATGCATGACCTTTTATGAATCAAACTTTAGTTGTTTTTCATGGCATGTCGACCAATAATTTCTTCTTTAAAGAACCTCCAAATATTTCTGATATTATGCGTGTGATATTGTGGAAACCTCCTTCAAATCCTTCCCAGGATGAATGAATACAGGGAGTAGCAGACCACTATATTTATTTCGTTTGGTATGTGGTTGGTTGCATTGTGTAGGTTCACTACAGTTACTCTCAAGAGGAACTATTATATTGGCTCTACTAACTGTTCTCATAGCTTGCCTTGATCTGTATACTTTATAACATGGAGAGAAGAGGTCACATGTTCACCTTTACTTTACCTTGCTGAATATGGATCGGAGACCTACACATATCCATCTTACATAAATACCAGTGAAATCATCCCTCTAGCGTTCAATGCGTCATATATCTTAGATCAGTGGTTCCTAACCCGTGGTCCGGTGTTTGTGAATTAAATACATTATTTCATAATTTATGTTTGCTTTGTGGTTCATATCATCAAAAATGCTTAAACCGGGGCCACTGACTTCCAGTAATGACACGGTCCCTGAATAACAATAATGAGTCAGTCTGGGTTCTCTGGTTGCAGTGATGATTAAGTGGGGATTCACAGAAGTCAGAAGCTTACAGTTAGAAATGGAACTGGCCATGCTAAATAGCCTCCGAAAGTTGAAGCTGTCCTCCAACCACCTGATATGTACTATAACTGCACCTGCAACCGCTGGTGTCTAATCGAGAGTCTTAAGGATATGGCAAATAGGTGGGGCAACACATTTTTACATATTACCATGTGTGTTGTTTAAGGCTACCTATACAGTAGCCTGTGCTATGAGGGTTACTGCATCATTAATGGAGTGAAAGTAGCATTGTGAAACAGAAAAACTATTAGCCATGAACTGGGAATGTCTTGTGGTCAGAGTCCTGTGCTGTATCCCCCCACCTCTCCTTCCACCGGGCACTATCTGAGCTAGGAGTGGCGCTGTTGGAAAGAGAGGAGTCTCCCCTTTCCAATGGTGCCCCTTCTCCCTGATCTTTCCCTGCTTGAAATTAATGCCGCAAACCCTGTGCAGCATTTCTCCACCCAACATCATGTTGACCATATTGGCGAGTAGATGTAATTTAAGCATTTATCCTTCCTTGGGGGAGGCCAACAGATCCTGTCCCCCTAATTACACACCTGCCCAAGAAAGGACATTTTGATGGCCATTTGTTTGAGCAGATGTGCCCACAGGCAGGCACATTTATGGCCATGAGAGGCCACAGTTGGAAATGTGACAGTTTCTTCTTTCCCATTGTCCCTGTTAAGAAAGCAACCCTGTCCTGGGATCTTGGCCATGCCAAGATACTTGAGCAGAAATCCACCTCTAGACAACATGGATGATTTTTTTAGGTAGTCAGCCATATTGGGTTAGGGGCGGACCCAAATGGGAGTTTATTACAATTTAAGCGATTTCACTTACTCGGTGTGCTAACCGGAACCGGTCTGCCTACTAATAGGCTCCACAGGGTAGAGAATATGCTGGTTGATAGTGCATTCAAATCATTTGGGTGGTTTGTACCATCCCATGGCACATTTACAGACAGGAACGGCACAATTGAAATGGGGTCAATCTCTCATTTCCAATGGTCCTCCTCTAGAAAGGTTTCTGCTTGAGGTGCATAGCCGTGCCAGAATCATTTATGAATAGAAATCCACCACTAGATACCATTTTTTGAGGGGGTTGGTCCCATGGTCTTGTAAAAAAATTATAATTTAGATCTGGCTTCTCTGTTCCTAGAGGCTTTTATCACCCCCTCGCTCCCCATGCAGATATAAAAAATACACCAACTCCTCTGTCACGTGAACTTTCAATAGGAATTTCCATCCTTGTTTGAAAGCAAGTTTTCCTTTGTTGCTTCATTGACTGTTAATATTGTAATTGTATTTCAGCATGCCTTGATTTGTGTGTTTCAAGTTGAAGTAATGTGTTCCTTTATCTTTTCTTGAAGGTTGCTTTGTCTCTGTTTGTGAAGATTCAAATTGATTGTTTCCATCTGTACTACATTCTTACTTGCACTGCATTGTACATTTTTCTCATATCACACACCACAGTTTCAGTGCATAAATATTTATATGACTACCTCTGTATTGCATCTACCACACAGTTTTTAAGGATAACATTTTAAATCAGAATCAGTCATGGTGTAACATTGGATAACTGCCAAATGCTCCTTACTGCGTAAAAAGGAGGGGAGATGTGAGGCTGGATCTGATATTGAGACTGGGTTTGAGAAACAGAATAATGGATCATAAACTGGAAGTGATTTTTCATTTGGTGGAGTTCCAGCTAACAATGACACCCCTTCCAATGATATTGAATAAAAAATGACGATACAGCAGAAAAGGACAGTCTTGATGTCCCTTTACAAGTGCAACATACATTGCTCTGAAAAAGTGTCAGTGTTGTGTAATAAGCAGCACAGAAAGGTGCTATCCTGAGCACATGAAGAGTGTTCACTTTGCAACCTCCTATTAGACTGCAGATTCCAATTCCTCCTCTCAATGGACATACCAGGGGTAGAGTCAATAATATATATATATTTGCCCATTTGATACTTACATCATTTTCTAGGTGATGTGTTCCTTGAGAAAAATGTTTGAGAAACATTTTGCATACCAAACAGTTTTTTAGGGAGCAGGGAGGCACTCTGTATCCTCAATCTAGTGGACATTTATATCCTCCCACTTCACTTGGGAAGTCAAAAAACGTTTGGGGACTTTCACTGTTCATGGAAAAATTTGGCAAATCATCAGTACACCCCTGGCCAACTTCTCATATTGTTTTGGGCAACACTCATTTTAGGAAATTAGAGTATTACTTCAGTGGGGTAAGTACCCACCTCAAGTAAAAATCACAGTCCTTGTCAGAGTGAACCATTTAAGTCACTAAATAAACCTGAGCTCAAACACCTTGTTGCCATGGTACAGAGCAAATAGGCTTAACTTACAGGCAAGGTGTAACATTTTGATGTATTACTAAAACAGAAATAAAATCAAAACACAAATCCCAAACAAATTTAAAACAATAGGGACAATGTTAATAAATAAAATAGCACCAAGACAACAACAATCCAATAAGGGAAACAGCAGACATGATTTTTTAAAGTTTAATTGAAAAATAGTGCCAAAATGTGTTAAACACCAACCACAGCCCTCTGATTGCTCTTAGCGATACCTATGTGTTAAGACTGTCCATGATGGGGGGGGTGTAGGAGGCTGGACTGGCTTGTAGTGAGTACCAAGGGGTACTTGCACCTTGCACCAGGCCCAGTTATCCCTTATTAGTGTATAGGGTGTCTAGCAGCTTAGGCTGATAGATAATGGTAGCTTAGCAGAGCAGCTTAGGCTGAACTAGGAGACGTGTGAAGCTACTACAGTACCACTTAGTGTCATATGCACAATATCATAAGAAAACACAATACACAGTTATACTAAAAATAAAGGTACTTTATTTTTATGACAATATGCCAAAGTATCTTAGAGTGTACCCTCAGTGAGAGGATAGGAAATATACACAAGATATATATACACAATAGCAAAAATATGCAGTATAGTCTTAGAAAACAGTGCAAACAATGTATAGTTACAATAGGATGCAATGGGGAAACATAGGGATAGGGGCAACACAAACCATATACTCCAAAAGTGGAATGCGAACCACGAATGGACCCCAAACCTATGTGACCTTGTAGAGGGTCGCTGGGACTATTAGAAAATAGTGAGAGTTAGAAAAATAACCCTCCCCAAGACCCTGAAAAGTGAGTGCAAAGTGCACTAAAGTTCCCCTAAGGACAAAGAAGTCGTGTTAGAGGAATAATGCAGGAAAGACACAAACCAGCAATGCAACAACTGTGGATTTCCAATCTAGGGTACCTGTGGAACAAGGGGACCAAGTCCAAAAGTCACAAGCAAGTCGGAGATGGGCAGATGCCCAGGAAATGCCAGCTGCGGGTGCAAAGAAGCTTCGACTGGACAGAAGAAGCTGAGGTTTCTGCAGGAACGAAAAGGGCTAAAACACTTCCCCTTTGGTGGACGGATCCCTCTCGCCGTGGAGAGTCGTGCAGAAGTGTTTTCCCGCCGAAAGGACGCTAACAAGCCTTGCTAGATGCAAATCATGCGGTTAGCGTTTTTGGACGCTGCTGGGGCCCAGGAGGGACCAGGAGGTCGCAAATTGGACCTGAAGAGAGAGGGGACGTCGAGCAAGACAAAGAGCCCTTCCTGAAGCAGGTAGCACCCGGAGAAGTGCCAGAAACAGGCACTACGAGGATGCGTGAAACGGTGCTCGCCGAAGTTGCACAAAGGAGTCCCACGTCGCCGGAGACCAACTTAGAAAGTCGTGCAATGTAGGTTAGAGTGCCGTGGACCCAGGCTTGGCTGTGCACAAAGGATTTCCGCCGGAAGTGCACAGGGGCCGGAGTAGCTGCAAAGTCGCGGTTCCCAGCAATGCAGCTTTTTGGTGCCTGCGGTTGCAGGGGGAAGATTCCGTCGACCCACGGGAGATTTCTTCGGAGCTTCTGGTGCAGAGAGGAGGCAGGCTACCCCCACAGCATACACAAGCAGGAAAACAGTCGAGAAGGCGGCAGGATCAGCGTTACGGAGTTGCAGTAGTCGTCTTTGCTACTATGTTGCAGGTTTGCAGGCTTCCAGCGCGGTCAGCGGTCGTTTCCTTATCAGAAGGTGAAGAGGGAGATGCAGAGGAACTCGGCTGAGCTCATGCATTCGTTATCTAAAGTTTCCCCAGAGACAGAGACCCTAAATAGCCAGAAAAGAGGGTTTGGCTACCTAGGAGAGAGGATAGGCTACTAACACCTGAAGGAGCCGATCAGCAGGAGTCTCTGACGTCACCTGGTGGCACTGGCCACTCAGAGCAGTCCAGTGTGCCAGCAGCACCTCTGTTTCCAAGATGGCAGAGGTCTGGAGCACACTGGAGGAGCTCTGGACACCTCCCAGGGGAGGTGCAGGTCAGGGGAGTGGTCACTCCCCTTTCCTTTGTCCAGTTTCGCGCCAGAGCAGGGGCTAAGGGGTCCCTGAACCGGTGTAGACTGGCTTATGCAGAATTGGGCACATCTGTGCCCAACAAAGCATTTCCAGAGGCTGGGGGAGGCTACTCCTCCCCTGCCTTCACACCATTTTCCAAAGGGAGAGGGTGTCACACCCTCTCTCAGAGGAAGTTCTTTGTTCTGCCATCCTGGGCCAGGCCTGGCTGGACCCCAGGAGGGCAGCTGCCTGTCTGAGCGGTTGGCAGCAGCAGCAGCTGCAGTGAAACCCCAGGAAGGGCAGTTTGGCAGTACCAGGGTCTGTGCTACAGACCACTGGGATCATGGGATTGTGCCAACTATGCCAGGATGGTATAGAGGGGGCAATTCCATGATCATAGACATGTTACATGGCCATATTCGGAGTTACCATGGTGAAGCTACATATAGGTAGTGACCTATATGTAGTGCACGCGTGTAATGGTGTCCCCGCACTCACAAAGTTCAGGGAATTGGCTCTGAACAATGTGGGGGCACCTTGGCTAGTGCCAGGGTGCCCTCACACTAAGTAACTTTGCACCTAACCTTTACCAGGTAAAGGTTAGGCATATAGGTGACTTATAAGTTACTTAAGTGCAGTGTAAAATGGCTGTGAAATAACGTGGACGTTATTTCACTCAGGCTGCAGTGGCAGGCCTGTGTAAGAATTGTCAGAGCTCCCTATGGGTGGCAAAAGAAATGCTGCAGCCCATAGGGATCTCCTGTAACCCCAATACCCTGGGTACCTCAGTACCATATACTAGTGAATTATAAGGGTGTTCCAGTAAGCCAATGTAAATTGGTAAAATTGGTCACTGGCCTGTTAGTGACAATTTGGAAAGAAATGAGAGAGCATAACCACTGAGGTTCTGATTAGCAGAGCCTCAGTGAGACAGTTAGTCACTACACAGGTAACACATTCAGGCACACTTATGAGCACTGGGGCCCTGGGTTACCAGGGTACCAGTGACACATACAACTAAAACAACATATATACAGTGAAAAATGGGGGTAACATGCCAGGCAAGATGGTACTTTCCTACACAACCCCCCCCCCAAACGAAGGACAATAAGACTAGCCATGACCTGATGAGTCTTCATTGTCTAAGTGGAAATATCTGGAGAGTCCATCTGCATTGGAGTGGCTACTCCCAGGTCTATGTTCCACTGTATAGTCCATTCCCTGTAGGGATATGGACCACCTCAACAATTTAGGATTTTCACCTTTCATTTGTTTTAGCCAAAGTAGAGGTTTGTGGTCTGTCTGAACAATGAAGTGAGTGCCAAACAGGTATGGCCTCAACTTCTTCAGAGCCCAGACCACAGCAAAGGCCTCCCTCTCAATGGCAGACCAACGCTTTTCTCTAGGGGTCAACCTTCTACTAATAAAAGCAACAGGTTGATCCTGGCCCTCAGAATTAAGTTGTGATAGGACTGCCCCTACTCCTAATTCAGATGCATCAGTTTGGACATAGAATTTTTTAGAGTAACAAGGGCTTTTCAGGACAGGTGCAGAGCACATGGCCTGCTTCAGCTCCTCAAAAGCTTTCTGACAGTTTGCTGTCCATAATACCTTTTTAGGCATTTTCTTGGATGTGAGGTCATTAAGAGGGGCTGCAATGGAGCCATAGTTCTTAATGAACCTCCTGTAATACCCAGTGAGGCCTAGAAAGGCTCTCACCTGAGTCTGAGTGGTAGGGGGAACCCAATCAATAATAGTTTGGATTTTCCCCTGAAGTGGTGCAATCTGTTCCCCACCAACAAGGTGTCCCAGATAAACCACCTTACCCTGCCCTATCTGGCACTTTGAAGCCTTGATAGTGAGGCCTGCCTTTTGCAGAGTCTCCAAAACTTTCCATAGGTGGACCAGGTGATCATCCCAACTGGAGCTAAAGACAGCTATATCGTCCAAATATGCAGCACTGAAAGCTTCCAGCCCTTGCAGGACTGTGTTCACCAACCTCTGAAAAGTGGCAGGTGCATTTTTCAAACCAAAAGGCATTACAGTAAACTGGTAATGTCCTCCAATGGTAGAAAATGCCGTCTTAGGTTTAGCATCTTCTGATAATTTGATCTGCCAATACCCTGCAGTCAAATCAAAAGTGCTTAGATACTTGGCAGATGCCAGTGTATCTATAAGCTCATCTGCCCTGGGTATAGGGTGAGCATCAGTTTTGGTTACCAAGTTGAGACGTCTATAGTCTACACAAAACCGCATTTCCTTCTTTCCATCTTTAGAATTGGGTTTTGGTACCAGTACCACAGGAGAAGCCCATGGACTGTCAGAGTGCTCAACCACTCCTAGTTCCAACATTTTCTGAACTTCTTGCTTTATGCTGTCCCTGACATGGTCAGGCTGCCTATAGATCTTACTTTTGACAGGTAAGCTGTCTCCAGTATCTATAGTGTGCTCACACCAAGAAGTGGTGCCTGGCACAGTAGAGAAGAGTTCTGAAAATTGTCCTAGGAGATTTATGCAATTATCTTTCTGCTCAGCAGTAAGACAATCAGCCAAAACTACACCTTCCACAAGAGCATCTTGTTCTGTGGAAGAGAAGAGATCAGGTAGAGGATCACTATCTTCTTCCTGTCCCTCAACTGTTGCCATGAGCAGGGTGAGATCAGCCCTGTCATAGTAGGGTTTCAGGCGGTTGACATGGAGCACCCTAAGGGGACTCCTGGCAGTGCCTAAGTCAACCAAGTAGGTGACTTCACCCTTCTTTTCAACAATTGTGTGGGGTCCACTCCATTTATCTTGGAGTGCTCTTGGGGCCACAGGCTCCAAGACCCACACTTTCTGCCCTGGTTGGTACTGAACCAAAACAGCCTTCTGATCATGCCATTGCTTCTGGAGCTCTTGGCTGGCCTGAAGGTTTTTACTGGCCTTTTTCATGTACTCAGCCATCCTTGATCTGAGGCCAAGTACATAATCCACAATATCCTGCTTAGGAGCTTTTAAAGGTTGTTCCCAACCCTCCTTTACAAGTGTGAGTGGACCCCTAACAGGGTGTCCAAAAAGAAGTTCAAAGGGGCTGAAGCCCACTCCTTTCTGGGGTACCTCCCTGTAGGCAAAAAGGAGGCATGGTAGAAGGATATCCCATCTCCTGCGGAGTTTTTCAGGGAGTCCCATAATCATGCCTTTGAGAGTTTTATTAAATCTCTCCACCAGTCCATTTGTTTGTGGATGATAGGGTGTTGTGAACTTGTACGTTACACCACACTCCTTCCACATGGCCTTTAAGTATGCAGACATGAAATTGCTTCCTCTGTCTGATACTACTTCCTTTGGGAAGCCCACCCTGGAAAATATTCCCAGGAGGGCCTTTGCCACTGCAGGTGCTGTAGTGGTCCTTAAAGGAATAGCTTCAGGATATCTTGTGGCATGGTCCACTACCACTAAGATAAACCTATTGCCTGAAGCAGTAGGAGGGTCAAGGGGGCCAACTATGTCAACCCCTACCCTTTCAAAGGGAACCCCAACCACAGGCAGTGGAATAAGGGGTGCCTTTGGGGTGCCACCTGTCTTGCCACTGGCTTGACAGGTTTCACAGGACTTACAAAATTCCTTTGTGTCCCCAGACATCCTAGGCCAATGAAACAGGGGAACAAGGCTGTCCCAAATTTTCATTTGTCCTAGGTGCCCAGCTAAGGGAATGTCATGTGCCAGTGTTAGGAGGAACTTTCTGTACTCCTGAGGAATCACTAATCTCCTGGCAGCTCCAGGTTTAGGATCCCTATGCTCAGTGTACAAGAGGTTGTCCTCCCAGTAAACTCTGTGAGAGTCACTGACATCCCCATTAGCCTGTTTGACAGCTTGCTGTCTGAGACCCTCTAATGTGGGACAGGTTTGCTGTGCCACACTCAGCTCCTCTCTGGCAGGCCCCCCTTCACCCAAAAGCTCAGCAGTGTCTGCTTCCAGCTCTTCTGGTGTAGGTTCTGCACAGGGAGGGAATTCTTCTTCCTCAGAAGTAGAATCCACTGTAGAGGGAGGGATAGTAGGAAGTGGTTTGCTTCTACTAGCCCTAGCTTTAGGGAGCACTTGGTCCATTGTTCCAGGATCCAAGCTTCCCTGTCCTTTTTGCTTTTTGGCCTGAGCCCTTGTCAAAGCAAAAATATGCCCTGGAATGCCCAGCATTGCTGCATGGGCCTCCAACTCCACATCTGACTAAGCTGATGTCTCCAAATCATTCCCTAATAGACAGTCTACAGGTAAATCTGAAGCTACCACAACTTTCTTTGGACCAGGTACCCCCCCCAGTTGAGATTTACAACAGCCATGGGGTGGCTTTGTGTTATGTTGTGAGCATCGGTTACTTGGTACTGGTGTCCAAGTATGTGTTGTTCAGGGTGCACCAGTTTCTCAATCACCATTGTGACACTGGCACCTGTGTCCCTGTAGGCCTGGACCTCAACACCATTTATTAGGGTTAGTTGCTTGTACTTCTCCAAGTTATGGGGGCAAGCAACCAAAGTGGCTAAATCAATAGCCCCTTCAGAGACTAAAGTAGCCTCTGTGGTCTCCCTAATTAGACCAACCCCAACTAAATTACCAAAAGTGAGCCCAGCTACTCCCTTGGATTGGCTATTAGTAGGTTTGCTCCCACCACCACTGCTATTAGTAGGGACACTAGGTGTAGCAGTAGGGGTTGTAGTGGTAGGAGCTGTGGTGCCTTTCTTTGGACAACTGGGATCTGTTGTCCAATGGCCTTTTATTTTACATAAATAGCACCATGGTTTCTTTTCCTTGTTCTGATTAAAGGAGGATTTGGACCCACCACCCCCACCAGAGTGTTTTTGTGGGCCTGATGAAGACTCATTTTTAGATTTGTCCCCACCCTTGTCAGAAGACTTACCATCCTTCTTTTTGTTGCCATCTTTGTCACCCCCTGTATGAACTTTTCTGTTCACTCTTGTTCTGACCCATTTGTCTGCCTTCTTTCCCAATTCTTGGGGAGAGGTCAGATCAGAGTCCACCAAGTACTGGTGCAACAAATCAGACACACAATTATTAAGAATATGCTCTCTCAGGATCAAGTTATACAGGCTGTCATAATCAGTAACTTTACTGCCATGTAACCACCCCTCCAAGGCCTTCACTGCCTGGTCAATGAAATCAACCCAGTCTTGTGAAGACTCCTTTTTGGTCTCTCTGAACTTTATCCTGTACTGTTCAGTGGTTAAGCCATAACCATCCAGGAGTTCATTCTTAAGAACTTGGAAATTATTAGCATAATTTTCTTTCACAGTAAGGAGCCTATCCCTACCTTTTCCACTAGATGATAGCCATAGGATAGCAGCCCACTGCCTTTGAGGGACATCCTGTACAACACAGGCCCTCTCAAGTGCAGCAAACCACTTGTTAATGTCATCTTGTGCAGATTCCTGGAATCATGCTCTTTTGCAGGATGACTATGGGGAATACTGCTGCTGCCACCATGGGTATCTAAACCCAACTTCTGTCTTTCCTTCTCTAATTCAAAAGACTGTCTATCCAAATCCAGCTGTTGCTTTTTAAGCTTCAGTCTGGTTTGTTCCACCCTCAACTTATTGAGTTCCCTCTCTAACATTCTGTCATCAGGGTTGGTGGGAGGGACATTTCTAGAAACAGAGCTATGATGGGAATGAACAGAAGGAGACCTGTCCCTTACAGAAGCCAACTTAACAGCTTGGTTTACAGAAACATTACTACCAGTATGGTGAGAATAAATGCTTTTGCTATGATGTGAGACAACACTATTTATTTGGTGTGGCTCATCATCATTACCATCTATGCTAGATTGTCTAGTAATGGGCAGGCTAGGAAGTTTCTTTCCTGAATCTTTTCCTGGGGGAGTCCCTGAATCAGATTGGGAACTATTAGGTATTTTTTCAACAGATGGGGCACCTATGGCCTTATCCTGTTCTCTAAGCATGTTAATTAACAGTTCCAAGGCAGGATTCTTCCCTACACTCAAACCTCTCTCTATACAGAGACTCCTTGCTCTTTTCCAGCTAAGGTTGTCATATGCAAGTTTGGACAGATCAACACTTTGGCCTGTGCCAGACATTTTTTAGAGAGAGTTAAAGTGATAGAGAAAGAGACAAAAGTTTTCAGAACTTTTTGGAAAGACAGAAAAAAACTTTTTAAACTTTTAAGAACTTTTTGAAAGTTTAGAGGTACTTTTTCAGCACTTAGAAAAGAGTGAAAAGAGGAAATGCAAAACTTTTTGGCTATGTGTATATACACTGACCTTGTTTTGTATATTTTTCTCTTATGAAAAGTACAATGACAAGAGTGGTAAGTAGTCTCAAGCACTTATCCCACCACTGCACAACCAATGTAGGAGGCTGGACTGGCTTGTAGTGAGTACCAAGGGGTACTTGCACCTTGCACCAGGCCCAGTTATCCCTTATTAGTGTATAGGGTGTCTAGCAGCTTAGGCTGATAGATAATGGTAGCTTAGCAGAGCAGCTTAGGCTGAACTAGGAGACGTGTGAAGCTACTACAGTACCACTTAGTGTCATATGCACAATATCATAAGAAAACACAATACACAGTTATACTAAAAATAAAGGTACTTTATTTTTATGACAATATGCCAAAGTATCTTAGAGTGTACCCTCAGTGAGAGGATAGGAAATATACACAAGATATATATACACAATAGCAAAAATATGCAGTATAGTCTTAGAAAACAGTGCAAACAATGTATAGTTACAATAGGATGCAATGGGGAAACATAGGGATAGGGGCAACACAAACCATATACTCCAAAAGTGGAATGCGAACCACGAATGGACCCCAAACCTATGTGACCTTGTAGAGGGTCGCTGGGACTATTAGAAAATAGTGAGAGTTAGAAAAATAACCCTCCCCAAGACCCTGAAAAGTGAGTGCAAAGTGCACTAAAGTTCCCCTAAGGACAAAGAAGTCGTGTTAGAGGAATAATGCAGGAAAGACACAAACCAGCAATGCAACAACTGTGGATTTCCAATCTAGGGTACCTGTGGAACAAGGGGACCAAGTCCAAAAGTCACAAGTAAGTCGGAGATGGGCAGATGCCCAGGAAATGCCAGCTGCGGGTGCAAAGAAGCTTCGACTGGACAGAAGAAGCTGAGGTTTCTGCAGGAACGAAAAGGGCTAAAACACTTCCCCTTTGGTGGACGGATCCCTCTCGCCGTGGAGAGTCGTGCAGAAGTGTTTTCCCGCCGAAAGGACGCTAACAAGCCTTGCTAGATGCAAATCGTGCGGTTAGTGTTTTTGGACGCTGCTGGGGCCCAGGAGGGACCAGGAGGTCGCAAATTGGACCTGAAGAGAGAGGGGACATCGAGCAAGACAAAGAGCCCTCCCTGAAGCAGGTAGCACCCGGAGAAGTGCCAGAAACAGGCACTACGAGGATGCGTGAAACGGTGCTTGCCGAAGTTGCACAAAGGAGTCCCACGTCGCCGGAGACCAACTTAGAAAGTCGTGCAATGCAGGTTAGAGTGCCGTGGACCCAGGCTTGGCTGTGCACAAAGGATTTCCGCCGGAAGTGCACAGGGGCCGGAGTAGCTGCAAAGTCGCGGTTCCCAGCAATGCAGCTTTTTGGTGCCTGCGGTTGCAGGGGGAAGATTCCGTCGACCCACGGGAGATTTCTTCGGAGCTTCTGGTGCAGAGAGGAGGCAGGCTACCCCCACAGCATGCACAAGCAGGAAAACAGTCGAGAAGGCGGCAGGATCAGCGTTACAGAGTTGCAGTAGTCGTCTTTGCTACTATGTTGCAGGTTTGCAGGCTTCCAGCGCGGTCAGCGGTCGTTTCCTTATCAGAAGGTGAAGAGGGAGATGCAGAGGAACTCGGCTGAGCTCATGCATTCGTTATCTAAAGTTTCCCCAGAGACAGAGACCCTAAATAGCCAGAAAAGAGGGTTTGGCTACCTAGGAGAGAGGATAGGCTACTAACACCTGAAGGAGCCTATCAGCAGGAGTCTCTGACGTCACCTGGTGGCACTGGCCACTCAGAGCAGTCCAGTGTGCCAGCAGCACCTCTGTTTCCAAGATGGCAGAGGTCTGGAGCACACTGGAGGAGCTCTGGACACCTCCCAGGGGAGGTGCAGGTCAGGGGAGTGGTCACTCCCCTTTCCTTTGTCCAGTTTCGCGCCAGAGCAGGGGCTAAGGGGTCCCTGAACCGGTGTAGACTGGCTTATGCAGAATTGGGCACATCTGTGCCCAACAAAGCATTTCCAGAGGCTGGGGGAGGCTACTCCTCCCCTGCCTTCACACCATTTTCCAAAGGGAGAGGGTGTCACACCCTCTCTCAGAGGAAGTTCTTTGTTCTGCCATCCTGGGCCAGGCCTGGCTGGACCCCAGGAGGGCAGCTGCCTGTCTGAGGGGTTGGCAGCAGCAGCAGCTGCAGTGAAACCCCAGGAAGGGCAGTTTGGCAGTACCAGGGTCTGTGCTACAGACCACTGGGATCATGGGATTGTGCCAACTATGCCAGGATGGTATAGAGGGGGCAATTCCATGATCATAGACATGTTACATGGCCATATTCGGAGTTACCATGGTGAAGCTACATATAGGTAGTGAACTATATGTAGTGCACGCGTGTAATGGTGTCCCCGCACTCACAAAGTTCAGGGAATTGGCTCTGAACAATGTGGGGGCACCTTGGCTAGTGCCAGGGTGCCCTCACACTAAGTAACTTTGCACCTAACCTTTACCAGGTAAAGGTTAGACATATAGGTGACTTATAAGTTACTTAAGTGCAGTGTAAAATGGCTGTGAAATAACGTGGACGTTATTTCACTCAGGCTGCAGTGGCAGGCCTGTGTAAGAATTGTCAAAGCTCCCTATGGGTGGCAAAAGAAATGCTGCAGCCCATAGGGATCTCCTGGAACCCCAATACCCTGGGTACCTCAGTACCATATACTAGGGAATTATAAGGGTGTTCCAGTAAGCCAATGTAAATTGGTAAAATTGGTCACTAGCCTGTTAGTGACAATTTGGAAAGAAATGAGAGAGCATAACCACTGAGGTTCTGATTAGCAGAGCCTCAGTGAGACAGTTAGTCACTACACAGGTAACACATTCAGGCACACTTATGAGCACTGGGGCCCTGGGTTACCAGGGTCCCAGTGACACATACAACTAAAACAACATATATACAGTGAAAAATGGGGGTAACATGCCAGGCAAGATGGTACTTTCCTACAGGGGGGGGTTGCATAAAAAAACATGTGTAGCACAGTCAGAGGTTTTACCTTCATTCAGACTCAGGACCTGGCTTATATTTATATTTGGCCAGACGAATGATAGATATCCCATCTGCCAAAATATAAATTCAAATATTTCCCCATTATTTTCTATGGATTTATATTTCGGCTGACAGAATAACCGTCACCATTTTGTCAGAGTAACCCATCCGCCAAAATGTAGGTCAGGCCCTTAGACCCTGAAATAGAAGTCAAAAATCTTCAACGGGACGAGTGGGCAGACTGTGGAACAGGAGGGCTTCACAAAAACCTTTAGCTGAGGTCCATAGGAAGCTGTTGACTTGAAGGGAAAGTTCTGAGCGGGAGAGATTGGAACTTCACACTCAGACCTCATTGGCCAGATACTTTGGACCATTCTTCCGGTAAAGACTTCTACATTTCCACATACTCACTTTTTGGAAATTCATATTCTTCCAGCGGGACAAGATTGCAAGCTATGGCCTGAGGGGGGTGCACGATGCCAAATAACATTCCTGCAATATACCACAGAATACAGTTTGCTATTGCAGAAAAGCATCCAGTGGAAGAAATCAGAATATTTGGCTCAGCTGCCACACACCTTTGTCGTATCAAATTGTCAGGTTTTGTAGGAGGCTGGACTGGCTTGTAGTGAGTACCAAGGGGTACTTGCACCTTGCACCAGGCCCAGTTATCCCTTATTAGTGTATAGGGTGTCTAGCAGCTTAGGCTGATAGATAATGGTAGCTTAGCAGAGCAGCTCAGGCTGAACTAGGAGACGTGTGAAGCTACTACAGTACCACTTAGTGTCATATGCTCAATATCATAAGAAAACACAATACACAGTTATACTAAAAATAAAGGTACTTTATTTTTATGACAATATGCCAAAGTATCTTAGAGTGTACCCTCAGTGAGAGGATAGGAAATATACACAAGATATATATACACAATAGCAAAAATATGCAGTATAGTCTTAGAAAACAGTGCAAACAATGTATAGTTACAATAGGATGCAATGGGGAAACATAGGGATAGGGGCAACACAAACCATATACTCCAAAAGTGGAATGCGAACCACGAATGGACCCCAAACCTATGTGACCTTGTAGAGGGTCGCTGGGACTATTAGAAAATAGTGAGAGTTAGAAAAATAACCCTCCCCAAGACCCTGAAAAGTGAGTGCAAAGTGCACCAAAGTTCCCCTAAGGACAAAATAGTCGTGTTAGAGGGAAAATGCAAGGAAAACACAAATCAGCAATGCAACAACGATGGATTCCTGACTGAGGGTACCTGTGGAACAAGGGGACCAAGTCCAAAAGTCACAAGCAGCTCGGAGATGGGCAGATGCCCAAGAAATGCCAGCGGTTGGTGCAAAGAAGCTCTTACTAGGCTGAAGAACTGTGAATACTGCAGGAACGACAAGGGCTAGAGACTTCCCCTTTGGAGGATGGATCCCCCACGCCTTGGAGAGTCGTGCAGAAGTGTTTTCCCGCCGGATGGACGCCAACAAGCCTTGCTACATGCAAATCGTGCTTTTGGCGTTTTTGGACGCTGCTGGGGCCCAGGAGGGACCAGGAGGTCGCAAATTGGACCTGCAGAGAGAGGGGACATCGAGCAAGACAAAGAGCCCTCACTGAAGCAGGTAGCACCCGGAGAAGTGCCAGAAACAGGCACTACGAGGATGCGTGAAACGGTGCTCGCCGAAGTTGCACAAAGGAGTCCCACGTCGCCGGAGACCAACTTAGAAAGTCGTGCAATGCAGGTTAGAGTGCCGTGGACCCAGGCTTGGCTGTGCACAAAGGATTTCCACCGGAAGTGCACAGGGGCCGGAGTAGCTTGCAAAGTCGCGGTTCCCAGCAATGCAGCCCAGCGAGGTGAGGCAAGGACTTACCTCCACCAAACTTGGGCTGAAGAGTCACTGGACTGTGGGGGTCACTTGGACGGTGTCGCTGGATTCGAGGGACCTCGCTCGTCGTGCTGAGAGGAGACCCAAGGGACCGGTAATGCAGCTTTTTGGTGCCTGCGGTTGCAGGGGGAAGATTCCGTCGACCCACGGGAGATTTCTTCGGAGCTTCTGGTGCAGAGAGGAGGCAGACTACCCCCACAGCATGCACAAGCAGGAAAACAGTCGAGAAGGCGGCAGGATCAGCGTTACAGAGTTGCAGTAGTCGTCTTTGCTACTATGTTGCAGGTTTGCAGGCTTCCAGCGCGGTCAGCGGTCGATTCCTTATCAGAAGGTGAAGAGGGAGATGCAGAGGAACTCGGCTGAGCTCATGCATTCGTTATCTAAAGTTTCCCCAGAGACAGAGACCCTAAATAGCCAGAAAAGAGGGTTTGGCTACCTAGGAGAGAGGAAAGGCTACTAACACCTGAAGGAGCCTATCAGCAGGAGTCTCTGACGTCACCTGGTGGCACTGGCCACTCAGAGCAGTCCAGTGTGCCAGCAGCACCTCTGTTTCCAAGATGGCAGAGGTCTGGAGCACACTGGAGGAGCTCTGGACACCTCCCAGGGGAGGTGCAGGTCAGGGGAGTGGTCACTCCCCTTTCCTTTGTCCAGTTTCGCGCCAGAGCAGGGGCTAAGGGGTCCCTGAACCGGTGTAGACTGGCTTATGCAGAATTGGGCACATCTGTGCCCAACAAAGCATTTCCAGAGGCTGGGGGAGGCTACTCCTCCCCTGCCTTCACACCATTTTCCAAAGGGAGAGGGTGTCACACCCTCTCTCAGAGGACGTTCTTTGTTCTGCCATCCTGGGCCAGGCCTGGCTGGACCCCAGGAGGGCAGCTGCCTGTCTGAGGGGTTGGCAGCAGCAGCAGCTGCAGAGAAACCCCAGGAAGGGCAGTCTGGCAGTACCAGGGTCTGTGCTACAGACCACTGGGATCATGGAATTGTCCCAACAATGCCAGGATGGCATAGAGGGGGCAATTCCATGATCATAGACATGTTACATGGCCATATTCGGAGTTACCATGGTGAAGCTACATATAGGTAGTGACCTATATGTAGTGCACGCGTGTAATGGTGTCCCCGCACTCACAAAGTTCAGTGAATTGGCTGTGAACAATGTGGGGGCACCTTGGCTAGTGCCAGGGTGCCCTCACACTAAGTAACTTTGCACCTAACCTTTACCAGGTAAAGGTTAGACATATAGGTGACTTATAAGTTACTTAAGTGCAGTGTAAAATGGCTGTGAAATAACGTGGACGTTATTTCACTCAGGCTGCAGTGGCAGGCCTGTGTAAGAATTGTCAGAGCTCCCTATGGGTGGCAAAAGAAATGCTGCAGCCCATAGGGATCTCCTGGAACCCCAATACCCTGGGTACCTCAGTACCATATACTAGGGAATTATAAGGGTGTTCCAGTAAGCCAATGTAAATTGGTAAAATTGGTCACTAGCCTGTTAGTGACAATTTGAAAGTAATGAGAGAGCATAACCACTGAGGTTCTGGTTAGCAGAGCCTCAGTGAGACAGTTAGGCACCACACAGGGAACATATACATGCACACCTATGAGCACTGGGGCCCTGTGTGACAGGGTCCCAGTGACACATACATATAGGCCACAAACCTATGAGCACTGGGGTCCTGACCAGCAGGATCCCAGTGACACATAACAACCATACTGAAAACATAGTGTTTTCACTATGAGCACTGAGGCCTGGCTATCAGGATCCCAGTGAGACAGTGAAAACAGTGACAAACACCCTGACATACACTCACAAACAGGCCAAAAGTGGGGGTAACAAGGCTAGAAAGAGGCTACCTTCTCACACAACCCCCCCCCAAACGAAGGACAATAAGGCTAACCTTGGCCAGTTGAGACTTTATTGTCTAAGTGGTGATAAGTAGAGAGTAGCTCTGCAATAGACTGGTTACTCCCTTTATCATCCACTATATGGTTACTTCCCTGTGGGGATGTAAACCACCCTGTTTGAAGTTTTTTAGCTAAGCAACAATGTGAAGATGTATTTTCAGAGTTTCTATCAGTAAGTTTTAGTTTAGAGCAGTGGGAATTGTCCACTGAACCTATTTGTAGTGATGGAAATGCCAGACAGGGATGCTGTCTCAGAAAAGCCATAGCTGGGCAAAAACTTTGTCCATCTGGCTGGAAGAGAGAACAGGGATGCTGTTTCTCTTGAGTTGGAGCAGGGCAGGGATGCTGTCCTATGAGCTCCACACTAGGGCAGGGATGCTGTCCTAAGTGTTGTGAGGTAGTGCAGGGTTTCTGCACTAAAGTTTCTCTGGGAGGGTTGGAGGGATGCTCCATGTTAACTAAAATGGTGCTCTTTTTCTCACCAATGTTAGTTATCCCACAGAGAGGTACTTCCACCTCAGGGAGTCCAGCTTTGCCAGCTGATGATTCCCTTGGAACAGGTGCCACCCCAGGAGAGGTTTCTCCCACCACAGGAATAGTATCCTGAATGGTAGGGTGGTTAGGGGATACTGTGATACCCTTTTTACCTGTTGATGGAGAGGGATCCTGAGTTTTCAGGCCTTCTCTCCTTTGCTTTTTCATTTCACTTGAAATGAGAGGGAACAATTCCTCAGGGATGCCCAGCATTGCTGCATGGGCATAAAACTCTACATCAGCCCAACCTGAGGCCTCTAGGTCATTACCTAAGAGACAGTCTACAGGTAAGCTAGGTGATACCACCACCTGCTTAGGGCCAGTAACTCCACCCCAACTAAACTGAATTATAGCTAAGGGAAGAAACTTAGTGGAGTTATGGACATCAATAATCTTATACTGTTGTCCAATGATGTGTTGTTCAGGAGGCACTAGGTTTTCAGTCACCAAAGTGAAACTGGCACCTGTGTCCCTGTAGGCCAAGGCCTCAACACCATTTATTGAAACTGTCTGCCTGTACTTATCCATTGTAAGGGGACAAGCAGCCAGTGTGGCAAGGCCAATGCCACTAGGTGTGACAGAAACTGTCTTGGGACTGATGACATCAGTTTTCACTATGGACCCATAAGTGAACCCAACTACACCCTTTGCTTGACTGTTGCCAGCAGTCCCACCACTAGTACCACTACTGCTAGGGGCACTAGAGCTTGATGTATTAGTGGTGGTAGGCTCAGGGGGTTTACCTGGACAGGACTTATCCCCTGGCCTATGGCCTCTATTTTTACACACAAAGCACCAAGGCTTTTTAATGTGTGCAGGTTGGGAAGAAGAGGAAGAATTTGTTTTATCCCCACCCTCTGAAGAGTGTTTAAGATTTGAAGTGGGATCTTTGGTTTTACCCTTATCCCCATGCTTATCTTGAGATTTTTCACCATCTTTCTTCTTATTGCCATCTTTGTCACCCCCTGTATGAACTTTTCTGTTCACCCTTGTTCTGACCCATTTGTCTGCCTTCTTTCCCAATTCTTGGGGAGAGGTCAGATCAGAGTCTACCAGGTACTGGTGCAACAAATCAGACACACAATTATTAAGTATATGCTCTCTCAGGATTGTGTTATACAGGCTTTCATAATCAGTAACTTTACTGCCATGTAACCACCCCTCCAAGGCCTTCACTGAATGGTCAATGAAATCAACCCAGTCTTGTGAAGACTCCTTTTTGGTCTCTCTGAACTTTATCCTGTACTGTTCAGTGGTTAAGCCATAACCATCCAGGAGTGCATTCTTAAGAACTTGGAAATTATTGGCATCATTTTCTTTCACTGTAAGGAGCCTATCCCTACCTTTTCCACTAAATGATAGCCATAGGATAGCAGCCCACTGCTTTTGAGGGACATCCTGTACAGCACAGGCCCTCTCAAGTGCAGCAAACCACTTGTTAATGTCATCCCCCTCCTTATAAGGGGGAACTATCTTGTGAAGATTCCTGGAATCATGCTCTTTTGCAGGATGACTATGGGGAATACTGCTGCTGCCACCATGGGTATCTAAACCCAACTTCTGTCTTTCCTTCTCTACTTCTAAAGACTGTCTATCCAAATCCAGCTGTTGCTTCTTGAGCTTCAGTCTGGTTTGTTCCACTCTCAATCTATTGAGCTCCCTTTCTAACAATCTGTCATCAGGGTGGGTGGGAGGGACATTTCTAGATACAGAGGTATGATGGGAATGAACAGAAGGAGACCTGTCCCTTACAGAGGGCACCCTAACAGCTTGGCTACCAGTATAATGTGAGAGCACACCATTAGTATGGTGTGATTCAACCTCTGTACCAACTATGCTAGACTGTCTAGTAATGGGCAGGCTGAGAAGTTTCTTTCCTGAACCTTTTCCTGGGGGAGTCCCTGGATCAGATTGAGAACCATTAGCTACTTTTTCTACAGATTGGGCACTTATGGCCTTATCCTGTACTCTAAGCATATTAATTAACAGTTCTAAGGAAGGATTCTTCCCTACACTCAAACCTCTCTCTATGCAGAGACTCCTTGCTCCTTTCCAGCTAAGGTGATCATATGCAAGTTTGGACAGTTCAACATTTTGGCCTGTGCCAGACATTTTTAGAGAGAGTTAAAGTGAAAGAGAAAAAAGTTTTCAGAACTTTTTGGAAAGACAGAAAAAAACTTTTTAAACTTTTAAGAACTTTTTGAAAGTTTTAGAAGTACTTTTTAGCACTTAGAAAAGAGTGCAAAGAGGAAATGCAAAACTTTTTGGCTATGTGTATATACACTGACCTTGTTTTGTATATTTTTCTCTTATGAAAAGTACAATGACAAGAGTGGTAAGTAGTCTCAAGCACTTATCCCACCACTGCACAACCAATGTAGGAGGCTGGACTGGCTTGTAGTGAGTACCAAGGGGTACTTGCACCTTGCACCAGGCCCAGTTATCCCTTATTAGTGTATAGGGTGTCTAGCAGCTTAGGCTGATAGATAATGGTAGCTTAGCAGAGCAGCTCAGGCTGAACTAGGAGACGTGTGAAGCTACTACAGTACCACTTAGTGTCATATGCACAATATCATAAGAAAACACAATACACAGTTATACTAAAAATAAAGGTACTTTATTTTTATGACAATATGCCAAAGTATCTTAGAGTGTACCCTCAGTGAGAGGATAGGAAATATACACAAGATATATATACACAATAGCAAAAATATGCAGTATAGTCTTAGAAAACAGTGCAAACAATGTATAGTTACAATAGGATGCAATGGGGAAACATAGGGATAGGGGCAACACAAACCATATACTCCAAAAGTGGAATGCGAACCACGAATGGACCCCAAACCTATGTGACCTTGTAGAGGGTCGCTGGGACTATTAGAAAATAGTGAGAGTTAGAAAAATAACCCTCCCCAAGACCCTGAAAAGTGAGTGCAAAGTGCACCAAAGTTCCCCTAAGGACAAAATAGTCGTGTTAGAGGGAAAATGCCAGGAAAACACAAATCAGCAATGCAACAACGATGGATTCCTGACTGAGGGTACCTGTGGAACAAGGGGACCAAGTCCAAAAGTCACAAGCAGCTCGGAGATGGGCAGATGCCCAAGAAATGCCAGCGGTTGGTGCAAAGAAGCTCTTACTAGGCTGAAGAACTGTGAATACTGCAGGAACGACTAGGGCTAGAGACTTCCCCTTTGGAGGATGGATCCCACACGCCTTGGAGAGTCGTACAAAAGTGTTTTCCCGCCGGATGGACGCCAACAAGCCTTGCTACACGCAAATCGTGCGTTTGGCGTTTTTGGACGCTGCTGGGGCCCAGGAGGGACCAGGAGGTCGCAAATTGGACCGGCAGAGAGAGGGGACGTCGAGCAAGACAAAGAGCCCTCACTGAAGCAGGTAGCACCCGGAGAAGTGCCAGAAACAGGCACTACGAGGATGCGTGAAACGGTGCTCGCCGAAGTTGCACAAAGGAGTCCCACGTCGCCGGAGACCAACTTAGAAAGTCGTGCAATGCAGGTTAGAGTGCCGTGGACCCAGGCTTGGCTGTGCATGAAGGATTTCCGCCGGAAGTGCACAGGGGCCGGAGTAGCTTGCAAAGTCGCGGTTCCCAGCAATGCAGCCCAGCGAGGTGAGGCAAGGACTTACCTCCACCAAACTTGGGCTGAAGAGTCACTGGACTGTGGGGGTCACTTGGACGGTGTCGCTGGATTCGAGGGACCTCGCTCGTCGTGCTGAGAGGAGACCCAAGGGACCGGTAATGCAGCTTTTTGGTGCCTGCGGTTGCAGGGGGAAGATTCCGTCGACCCACGGGAGATTTCTTCGGAGCTTCTGGTGCAGAGAGGAGGCAGACTACCCCCACAGCATGCACAAGCAGGAAAACAGTCGAGAAGGCGGCAGGATCAGCGTTACAGAGTTGCAGTAGTCGTCTTTGCTACTATGTTGCAGGTTTGCAGGCTTCCAGCGCGGTCAGCGGTCGATTCCTTATCAGAAGGTGAAGAGGGAGATGCAGAGGAACTCGGCTGAGCTCATGCATTCGTTATCTAAAGTTTCCCCAGAGACAGAGATCCTAAATAGCCAGAAAAGAGGGTTTGGCTACCTAGGAGAGAGGAAAGGCTACTAACACCTGAAGGAGCCTATCAGCAGGAGTCTCTGACGTCACCTGGTGGCACTGGCCACTCAGAGCAGTCCAGTGTGCCAGCAGCACCTCTGTTTCCAAGATGGCAGAGGTCTGGAGCACACTGGAGGAGCTCTGGACACCTCCCAGGGGAGGTGCAGGTCAGGGGAGTGGTCACTCCCCTTTCCTTTGTCCAGTTTCGCGCCAGAGCAGGGGCTAAGGGGTCCCTGAACCGGTGTAGACTGGCTTATGCAGAATTGGGCACATCTGTGCCCAACAAAGCATTTCCAGAGGCTGGGGGAGGCTACTCCTCCCCTGCCTTCACACCATTTTCCAAAGGGAGAGGGTGTCACACCCTCTCTCAGAGGAAGTTCTTTGTTCTGCCATCCTGGGCCAGGCCTGGCTGGACCCCAGGAGGGCAGCTGCCTGTCTGAGGGGTTGGCAGCAGCAGCAGCTGCAGAGAAACCCCAGGAAGGGCAGTCTGGCAGTACCAGGGTCTGTGCTACAGACCACTGGGATCATGGAATTGTCCCAACAATGCCAGGATGGCATAGAGGGGGCAATTCCATGATCATAGACATGTTACATGGCCATATTCGGAGTTACCATGGTGAAGCTACATATAGGTAGTGACCTATATGTAGTGCACGCGTGTAATGGTGTCCCCGCACTCACAAAGTTCAGTGAATTGGCTCTGAACAATGTGGGGGCACCTTGGCTAGTGCCAGGGTGCCCTCACACTAAGTAACTTTGCACCTAATCTTTACCAGGTAAAGGTTAGACATATAGGTGACTTATAAGTTACTTAAGTGCAGTGTAAAATGGCTGTGAAATAACGTGGACGTTATTTCACTCAGGCTGCAGTGGCAGGCCTGTGTAAGAATTGTCAGAGCTCCCTATGGGTGGCAAAAGAAATGCTGCAGCCCATAGGGATCTCCTGGAACCCCAATACCCTGGGTACCTCAGTACCATATACTAGGGAATTATAAGGGTGTTCCAGTAAGCCAATGTAAATTGGTAAAATTGGTCACTAGCCTGTTAGTGACAATTTGAAAGTAATGAGAGAGCATAACCACTGAGGTTCTGGTTAGCAGAGCCTCAGTGAGACAGTTAGGCACCACACAGGGAACATATACATGCACACCTATGAGCACTGGGGCCCTGTGTGACAGGGTCCCAGTGACACATACATATAGGCCACAAACCTATGAGCACTGGGGTCCTGACCAGCAGGATCCCAGTGACACATAACAACCATACTGAAAACATAGTGTTTTCACTATGAGCACTGAGGCCTGGCTATCAGGATCCCAGTGAGACAGTGAAAACAGTGACAAACACCCTGACATACACTCACAAACAGGCCAAAAGTGGGGGTAACAAGGCTAGAAAGAGGCTACCTTCTCACAGGTTTGTCCTGGTCCTCCAGAGACCTTTGGAACCAAAAAGCTTTTGATTCACAGATCTTCAGGGGTGATAGGAGGAGTACAAGAGTCCAGCACCTTGAGGACAGAACTTGGGGGTCAAGACTCACACCATCAGAGACCACCAGCAGTGTCCAAGAAAGGTCCGGTTTCGACTGGTCAGCTGGGCAGTTGTAGCTTATTATGCTCCTGTAGCTTGAACAGGAGGTCAGTCTATGCCCCTTGCAGTTCACATACTTGTTCTGGGTTAACAGTAAGAGCTCACTAAACATCTGTGGTTAATGAATAGGTTCAGTTGGCTGATACTTACAAGCCCAAGTGTAATCTTTATTGACCCAATTATATGGTAATGTGCTATCTGCCTGATCTCTTTGGCAATATACAGAGTACACGTTGCCGATCACCAGACTACCAGAGGAAGACGGATGTCCTTGCTTACTTGAATTTGACCATTATTGTTAGTCACACTGCTGTAGAAGCAATAGCTCATTTGCTGTGGGGGACTTTGCAGGACATCAGGATCGATACTTTGCATACCTCATTCCTGCAACAGAGGAAAAGAATAAACCATATCACAGATGCAGAGTTTATACTCTGGAGGAAAAGAGACAGGGGAATCATTTCTACTGCACCCAGTTTCCATCTCGGCCAGGTATTTCCATTCCAATTCACTTCACTTTAGACTACTCATAAGTGAAGTTCTAGGAAACTGACTGAAGTGGAACAGTCACTTTAAGAGTTAGTATATAACTTCAAATGGTTGTGCAAGTATACATGCCTTCCATGGTCTGTTATTTGACTTGCCTATGCAATATTTTAAATTCTTCCATCTAAGTTGGAACATCCTTCTAATAGTTGTCACTCATAGAATTAATATCCTGTCATATTAGAAGTACATCAAAATCAATGTAGTGTGGATAACAGTGGATGGGATATTCGCCATGTGATTCCAGAGCACCCTGTTCGCTACAACCTAGGATGCCCTGCCTTTCTGTTAAAGATTTTTAGGAAATGTAGGAGAATCCGCCCCAGGATTTTATCACAGTTTTCAAATGAAGATATGCTCACACTCTTTGAGGCATGAATTATCAAGAAACCCTTGGACACACTTAAACTTTCTACCGCACAGTAGTAAGAGATGTAATCAGCTCAGTGAGTGTGGTAAATGTGGCAGAAAGTCCAATCTTCCCATGCCTAAGCAGGCTACTATGGGGAGTACATTAGTAAAGGTAACCCTGGTACCCATTAAATATTAGAAAAGGGCATTGACAAATGCTTTATTCTTAGTCTAGGCTTTTCCCATTAGGAACAAAAGGCAGACTTTAGAAGTAGAAGTGACACACAGATCACTACACCCACCATTCCATAATTATGTCATACTTTTGGCCTGCTACTTACATTTCTCCTATTTCAGAATGTGTCAGATGTTAATCTGCTAAACATGGCAGATGCTCTTCTGTCATTTTAGAAGTGCTTTATGGTTAATGGTACAAACTGAGACTCTACACCTTGCTTTTAACCACTGTCCTCAAATGTAGATATGCTCACACTGTTTCAGGAATGGACCAATGAGACAACCACAGACACCACCCAACTTGCTACCATACAATCGCAGGGGTTGGATTTGACAGTTGCCAACTGCATTTTTGTCTGTCAAGAACCAAATTCCACCAAACAGTTCTCCTGCCAAACAAAGTGAACATGCTAAAAGAACAAAGGCAACAGGCTGGCAAAAGTGAAATGGGGACATGTCATGAGTACACCACTAGTAGCATTTTAGTATCTATGATGCAAATCTCATGTTGCCTTTCATGAGGAATGTTACATCACTCTCGCACTTAGCCTGACTACGGGTAAATGTGCAGGTATATATGTGTGTTCTCTACGAGAGAGAAAATATTTGACACTGCGCCCAAATCCAGTCTATGGTGAATTGACATAGGGCGCAACTGGAGTATTTGTTCCCAAGGTCAACCAGCACCTACTGGGGATGGTAAATGTTCCTGGGTGGTAGCTAAGCCTGGGTATAAATACCACATCTTGCTAAAATTGGCAACATTTAAAGGAATAATCATAATGTTCTTTTCTTGCATTTTTTAAAGCTTTTCCTGTTACAAGTGAAATGCCTAGCCATGCAAGTGGGTACAATGTCTATGAAGAGAAGCGTGGGAATGATCAATGGGAGCAAAGTTATGAATTCCCACATTCTGTAACTTTCCCTCAAAACATTTTGAGAAAAAATCAGCACTTTAGCCAAAGTTATAGTTGATGCAAACTGACTGGTTTGTGTTCTCCACCTTCAGATGCATTGCAAAATCCACAATCACTGGGTTCACAAAAAAACCTCTCCAGATCAATATTTAAAAGGCAATAGGCTTTTTATTATTTCCTGTAAATAGCTGCAAATGTTGAGGTCAGGTCTGCCAGGAACAGCAAACCTAAGTCCCTGCATTCACATTCACAAAATGGCAAAAAGTTGTAAAGCTTTCCCGGCAATCTAAGTGGACAGTGACTGCTTTAAAAAGTAGCTGACATTCAATGAATGATACTGGGGGGGAGCGTGCAGTGATCCCTTCCACCCCTGACTGCGCCTCCTGATTTCTCATGCAAACATTCAAAAGTTAGAAGCTATACAGTGCAGACCGTATATACTCTCTAAATGAGATATCACCCTCTTCAGAGAGTCTGCCTCAGACCAATTGTTTGTGTCTGAAATTGAAGTTTTACACTATAGGTGTATACCCTTTTGTTTTGGTAGGAGGAGGGTGTAGCGTTCTCCCCAGCCTGGGTACCTACCAATGACTACATCACACACAGAGCTGTAAATCACACGTCATTATTCCTCTGCATGTACCTGTGACTTCTAACTTTCTAAACCAAGCTTTTATAACAATCTATTCTAGCAATTATGTCACACTGCTATGAAGTCTCTTTGAAGCCAGTTTAAAGCCTGTTATAAAATATGCAAAACACTACATGTCCCTCACTGTTAAATGAAATATTTTTTTTTTTATAAAATCAGTAGACATACACATATACATATAAATATTTACATTTATATATCTCTGATCAATCTTCTTGGTGCTTTGATCCTGTGATCCGATCTGCAGCTGTATGCTGTCATCTTCAGTGCTGGAGATTGCCACGGATGGTAAAGGGACAGCAGCAGTCAGGGTCGTCGTTCTTTCCCCATTTTAAGTTGAAGACTGATGAATCACAGTCCTAAAGTGAGATGGGTCTCTGGTAACAACCTTTCCAGAGTGCTGGACAGTTACCATGTGACCCTTGTTAGACACCATTTGGAAAAGTTCAGAGTCATAGGGAGCACCAGGTTTTCTTTTCCTAATCTGTCGGCCATTCACCAAATCTGCTTCTCTGAACAAGATGTTCTTTGCATGTTGTCTTTTGTCTGCATACACTTTCATTTTCTGCTTGTTAACCAAGCCCCTTGTATGAATCATGTTCTGACACTGGTCTCTCTCCCTGGTCCATTGAGGTAACTTGGTTGTCATTGCTCTCCTGAACATCAAAGTTAGAGGACTTTTGCCTGTGGTCCACTGGGGTGTTGGACGATAAGCTCGTAGAGTAGAATTTACCACTGGTTTCAAATTGATCTGCTCAAGAGTAGCACACTACACTGTTTACTTTGATGTACTCATAAAATGTTCAACAAGTCCATTGGCCTATGGCCACAAAGGTGTGGACTTTTGATGCTTTATGTTCAGATGCTCCAGGAATTTTTTCAGTTCTTTACTATTAAAGGGTAGGCCATTGTCTGACTTCACAATGGCTATAACGCACCATGTTCTGAAGATGTCTCAAGCTTTTCAATGACTTGTTAATGAGTTGTCAATGAGAGATCTTTAACCAACGGGAAACCTGAGTATTTATCTACAATCACCTTTAAATGATGTCCATTATGAAGTGGACCAAAGAAGTCAATGACTATTACCCCCGTGCATGTTGTGGGAGTTCTGAAATGTTCAGAGTATGTTGAGTAACACTGGTAGAACACAGGCTTTAATTGTTTTTTTCAACTCTTTCATCTAAGTATGGAAACCTAACTCGGTCTGAGAGAGCTTTCTTTGTGGTGATATTACCACAGTGTCCTTTATGAGCAATTTCAAATACTTTGGGCCTCATTATAACTTTGGCAGTCTTTTTGGAAGACCGCTGAAGTGGCGGTCAAAAGACTGCCATGTTGGTGGCAATCTGACCACCGCATTGTGACACACACCGTGAAATCCGCCAAAAAACAGCCACAAATCCAACACCACCAGGACACTGGAGGACAAGAAAGAAGTGGTTCCCCCCCCAGCACAGCCATGCCAACACTATTTCACCCACCAGATTACGAGCCACAAATCAGCACCGCGGTTCTTTCATGGTTGAAAACCACTGGCAGTGCAAACCGCCACATTCAGAACCCACTACTGTCAGAAAACAATACCACATTGGACAGTTTGATTATCCCACACCTGACACACATACACACACCAGACACACCTACTCACTGCACCATATAACACAACCCAACAAAACCCACAATCCTTTATGACAAAATCAATGCACACATACGCAGAGAGCAGCCAAATATACACAAAAAGCACTGTTACAGCATTGGCACAGGTACACATCCTACCCAGCACTCGCAACACAATTGCACTGCCAACACAAAACACACATAACAATCACACACACCTCAAGCCTCCATCACCCATTAAGCCCCACTTACACCCCATCAATCACAACACACTGCACCCTTACACACACAACAACCCCCTCCCACACACAACACTACCACCACATATAGAAAAAGGAAGTAATGAGGAGAAATAAAAATATTTCTCTTCATGATGCCTCAGCTGGGAAGAGAGAGGCTTTTTATGTATTCCCACGTCTACCAGTAACAGTAAATCCGGGAATGCATCAAAAGCCATGGGTGGATTCGTGGGAACACACACACTCCACCCATGAAATGAGTTTGCAGGGTAGAGTAACACAATGCAGCAATTTGTGCTTGATTGTGTTACAGTATATTTATCAGGCCAAGAAAGGATACTCCAGGTGGCCTTGCCTGGCTTGATAAATCTAACTTAAAAGTTGTGTCACTCTTGCACCTTATTGAGTGGTGCAAAGCGGTGCAACTGTTTGATAAATATGCCCCTTGTTGTCTCAAAGCATGTGATTCAGCAAATCAAATGTTTTGCATATTAAATCATGACATTTGAAGCAAATATACAGTGGCATTGAATGGTATAGTCTCTTATTTAAAGGCAAAATCTGTAATACGATTTACTGAATTTCAATCCAAATTTATATTTGCTCATAAAATGTCTTAAATCACGCACTGTAGGCCAACATAGTTTTAGAAATTGATTAGAGATTGTTATGAGTAAGGAGAACCACATGTAAAAACTTTACATTGCAATAATTCGACCTGTCCTCTTTAAACTAGAGATACTGTCACATCAAATAGTTCCTAGCTGTTAAAGTAGCAAACGCATTCATCGACGTTGATTTCATTCTGTTAGTAGGGCGCAGTTCAAAGATCCCTGGAATGTTCGATCTTCCTGCCTGAGAGTGGGTGGTCATACTTCATCAATAACCTGTGTGATTTCTGCCCCTCGCCATGATTAATGTCTTTATAGATTTAATTAATGTTCATGGTGAGCTGTCATTTGTGTTCTTGTTTACCTCTTTTAATTAAGGCAATTAGTCATTTTAAGTATTGAAGCTGTTTATAGGGCTTGCAACACGACTATAGCACTTATGCCAATTGGAACATTTTAGATTTAATGAGAGACAGCGTAGAAATGTTATCCAAGCCAGCCATCCTGGTACTGTGCATACACGAAACGATAAGAAGACAGGGCGAGCTTGAGGCAACATTCTAATGGTTAGTTAAGTGCCATTCAATGTGTCTGTCAAAGCAGCAGAAGTCTGACCTTCTGATTCGGAGGTCAACCCAGTAATTGGATTTGTTGTATTGGGAATGAAAGCAGTAAAACAAAGACACAAAAGTAACGCAGCAACTGGGTGCTTCACTTTCGAAATACCATCCAACCATGAGTTTTTGCACAGCCATCATTTTGTTGATTAATAGACAAAAAAGAAAACACAAAACAAACTTGATTAATGACCTCTGCAAGTTACTACAATAACAGAGTGCACTCTAATTAACATCTATTGCAATAGATGCAGTAGTAAACAGTGATGCGTTGCCGTTGGAGACCATAGGCCGTTGGTATAATTGGGTGTTGTATGGACATTAATGTTTATTGATGGCCGCATTAAATTTAAGCTAGGAAGGTACCTTTGACCCTGACTGCTCCTTTATGTTTAATACATTTTTATTCTAGAAGTCATGAGCTATAGGTCATTTGGAAATTGTTCTTGTATAAATCTCGTGAGGGAACAGTAATCAAAGGTAACTAGTAGTATATCTTCTCTCATCATAATGTCTCTGGCTTTATGATGCTTGTTGGTGAAGACCAATTATCCTTCTGTCCGTTTTTGGAACTTTCATAGTAAAGATGTAAAACTAGAATTAAAGCAGAAATCAACAGGATCAGTCTTTCAAAACTTATATTCAACCACATTTTAACAATAGGCTCCAACCAGAGTCTGTTGAAGAATCCAGTAACATTCCAGTTACCAAGAGCCGCTCTCATCAGCTGAATTCCCTGAAAACATTCACACGTGACTTTCATTTCAGTAACGCCCCCATCGGTTTCCATCCTTCTAAACTTACAATGTATTTACCACACATGCCTCTCTATATAGTACACAAGACTACTGTGATAAAACTTGAAATTTACAAAGGAAAAATGTAACATAAAATGTTCATGTTTATTGGGTGACTTACATTTCCTGTTGCCTCTTCTCTCTGGCACCAGCTTTTCCATGAGCATCCCCTCCACCCCAACAGCATCTCCTATGCACAATAGAACCCTATTTTAACTATGACTTTGACAATGCACTTAAAATCCATTTTCAGCAACCTCGTCTCTATCCTGTCCATTTAGACTCACCTTATCAGTACTCTGAGTCCCTCCTCAATCTCAGGAGAAGTTGCTCCGATCATTTCAGTCCTGCCATCCTCTTATGTACATGTGCACTACTCAGATATACAAGGCTATATTCATCCGTATCTTCACTCAGCTCACCTATAGTCCCATTTCCCATTTCCCATACGTTTTACACATCCAGGGATCCTGCTGAGAAGCCGACTTCCACAGTCCTCTACCTCCACACTTCATAAATTTACAACCAATCTCAGTCATCAGTTGGGATTAGTAAACTTTGATATACCTATTCAACTAAACCAAATGTCTTTATCCCAGCATTATCACAATCCTCAACACTTTCCAATATATATTTTCTTCTATTTTATCTGCCACACTTCTACTAATCACTTTTCACATTCAAGACTCCTTTTGTGATATCTTTGCCAAGAAAAATATACAAAATGAAATAACTCTTCTTTCAATTACAAGCTGAAATAGAGTATACAATTTAACTCGTTTTTGTTGCATGTTGTTAATGCACCATCTCCCTCTAAGTTGGAACTTTATCTTTCCAACTTGTTCTTCCAATTACTTACAAACCTCTATGAAATTCCTTTATGATCCCATTATTCCTAGATAAATGTATGTTTTTTCCTTAATTCAAGAAAAACGAGTTCATTTTGAATGTCGGTGCCATTAAATGGCCCTATTGGCAATGGCTCGCTTCTAAAAAATGTAGTGTTAAATTGAACCACAACTTCTACTTATGTCCATTTATGAGAGCAGATAATCATCAATATGTTATTACACTAATTGAACCTGAAGAGGATACATTATGCCAAAGGTTAGCTTTTTTCTAGGCCTTGAGGACATTTTATTTTCGCCGGGGTAATCGGAGTGCATTACTAATTACAAATTACTGAAAACATATGGTCGCACCAGTTTGAGAAATTAAGAGTAATTTGGGGCAAAAATGTAACCAAGAGGAGCACGGGAATAATGAGCTAAGAGAGAGTGAGAGGCTGCTGGCTACTACTATTCTTGTCCTGTAGTATTTAGTGCTATTTTTTTACTGAAAAATACACCCTTGGGCCAGTGTTGGATGCGAGTTCCAGCATAACAATAAACTATGCACGTTCATTTCTATCATGGGCACCTGTCCACATGCTGTCAATATTCCTTTTTAGGTTGAAAACGTGGTCAATGCTCAAAGGCTGATTTTACGTCTGATGTCACAATGCTGTCTTTGAATCATTTTGACATATTGCACACCTAGCGCCCGTTGTACAAATACATTTTTTTGCAGCCACAAAGCCTGCATTTCACATAATTCAAGGGATTTCCAAGTATAAAAATGCAGGTCACAAAGTGCAAATGGCACAAAATCAGTCAGACATTTAAATAGTTTTATTGCATGTTTTTTCTAACAAATACAAGAAAAGAATAACAGAGAAAAAGCATACAATTGCCACGACAGATACAGTAACAGTAAAGTACCAGATTCATAATATTAGGTGCATTCTTCATAATGCATAAAAGCCTAAAAAAGTGCCATTTGAAGAGGAAAATGCAAAATGTGCATTAAACATTAATCTAAGGCAACGGGGTATCAAAATGTGATATACGCATTGAAATTCACCGAAAATCAATGTGCAAGTCACAGACTAAAGTGCAAAGCATGCCCTTCAAATTGATTAGATTCAGCCAATATAAATATAGAAGAGTGCAAATTCAAGGGGTAAAGTGCAAGGCGTGCTTCTATACCATTGCCCTCACAGATGCAGTAGCTATAAAATGACAATAAAATGGCTCAGTATCTTAGCAGATGGATTCACAGTATGAGATACAGTACAAAATATGGATTAAAGCTCACTCCAAAACGTCCAAATCTCAATTTCCCTTATTATGACGTTGGTATGAAAAGGAAAAGTGCAGTTCGCAGCATAAAGTGCAAAACATACCCCTGACATTGCTCAAATTCACAAAAACAAAGAGGGAGAAGGAGGTTGTGGGTCTGGGGCTGTCCCCTTTATGCCTACATAACATTACAAAAGAGGCCCAGCTAAAAGAACTACCACAGGATGGATAGGTTACCACTTGGTGGGTGAGGATTTTTCTAACAGGAAAATCCTTTTTCCTAACCACCCTGTGGTAGTTCTTTTAGCAGAGCCTCTTTTGTAATGTTATTGCTCAAATTCAGCAAAGGTAAAAAGAGAAAAATTGAAATTCTAGCAGTAGAATGGAGGGCATGCTTCTATAGTAAAGCATTGCTATTCCCGAGCTGGTAATTCCAAACTTCAAAGTAATGACCATGGGAGGGGACGATCACCAAAATTCTGTGAAACCATGCATGAGAATCTCAAACTTTGTGAACTACCCCTTACATCCAACTAATCAAACTGTCAGGCATTGACCCCATCCTAGAAAGGTGCCCATATAGGTTTCTCCTTCTTTCTGGGTTTCCTACTTTTACATGCGTACAGGGTCCTTTCTATATTATACATCAAGAGAAATCACGCAAGCCATTGATCAAATATCGTGGGATGTGGATCGAGTCAGGCCAAAGCTACACAGATGCGAATAACAGCCATGGGCACAAAGACAAAAGGTTGGCTAGGTCCAGTAACCACCTCATTATGCACATTAGGCACACCAACAACATTAACTGGGGGGGATCAACATATTGTAAAGCTATAAGCCTGTTTCCATTAACTTTGTAATCTTGTGCTTACATTTAAATACTTTTGTTAGCAGCTCCAATAAAGCAACTTTGGCAAAGCCCCTTGAGCCACCTCCTTTCTTAAAAAGAAAATCATGGATCTGTGAATATTAAAACAAGAATCTTTCTGATTGTTCCCAAAATCATTCTGTACTTCCACAAATGAAACTATTCTATGCTTCAAAATAAAAATCCCCTAATTTTTTATGCCCCTGGCCCTCCCATACAAGCGCATAAGAGTCTTAAAAAATTCCAGGAAGAGCTGGATTCCTCTATAATGGGGTATAAAAACGAATTCTACCCAGCCCTATTTTTTTCTCAGAATTGCCCAGATCTTAATCACAGCCAGGTGAGTCTTGAACCGGATATTCTTGTAATACCTAGGTTCAGTGAACCTTAAAAAACACATCTGGCCTCTTCCCCAAGTAACAACACATATATAGGGGGAGTATTTCATTCAACTCAGCAATCTTCCAGGTGCCTTTCCTTCAATGAGAGAGTGCATATATTGCAGCGCAGCAGCCCACCGATAAAATTTTAAATGATACATTGCCCATCTCCCTCTATCCCTAGGGAGTATCACATGTGTAAGAGCCATTCCAGTTCTTGCATATGACTGTGTAACTCTGCAGACATTGTCATGCAATATTTTAAACCAGTGATTCTCAAACTTGGGAGGAATTGCCCTAAAAAAATACAAAAAGTTTGAAAAAAATATAATTTTAACAACATTACTGTGGCCAATAATTGACAAATGCAGATTGTCCATCTTCCATTGATCCTTTTTTTTCTTTCTGTATGACTGGGGCCAATTTGGATTCCACTATCTTATTAACCCCTAAATACAAAGCTTTCTCAAGAATACGCACAACAGTTAGTTGTATCCATCTATTAACCACCAGTTGAGTTTTATTCCGGCTTAAGGAATAGCCATAACGTTTCCCAAAGACTGAGGCATCTTTTTCTATCTCCTTCAGTGCCACCCAAGGATCAGGCATCAGCAATGCAATGTTGTCAGCGTAAGCAAGAACCTTGGTGTTCCAACCATGACATTGCATAGGGATAATTAATATGTTGGTTTCCAGATTACGAATCAGAGTGTCTGCATATAAAGCAATAACAAGGGGGCAGGGGTCACCCCTGCCTTGTGCCTCTACGTATTTGTATTTGAGAAGACTTGCCCCTCCTCATAATCTGAAGTCTGGCAGCAGGATTACAATGAATAGTTTCAACAGCCTTAGTGTAGTTTGTCCTAATTCCATACGAGCTAATGTGAGTCCATAAGTAACCATAGAATACTTTGTCACATGATTTTTCTGTCTCTAAAAGTGAGAGAGCCATTGGATCACCAGTGACAGGAGCTGCCTAAAGAAGCACTATAGCTTGGCATGTATGTTCCATAGTCCTCCTCCCTGGAATAAAGCCATGCTGCGTGGGAGAGACAGCCTTGCCTATAATCTGATTTAGCATTGCGGCCAAAACTTTAGAGTATAACTTAGTATCACTGTTAATTAATTTAATTGGTCCTTAAGAACCTGGATCTTGTGGGTGCCTTCCCCTTTTAAAAAACACCACTATATTAGCCAAGGACCAAGAGTCCAGTGCCTTTTGCCCCATTTGTACCTACAAAAATGTCTCAACCAAACCAGTACCTAAGAGGGTAAGGGAAACTTTATAGAATTCTAATGGGACCTTGTTGACTCGAATAGCATTCCCCGACAGCAGATGTTTAAAAGCCACTCGGATTTCCTCTCCAGTAACTGGAGCATCTAAAAAATCTCATTCTTCGGAGCTAATTGGGTT
The DNA here is from genome assembly GCF_031143425.1 of Pleurodeles waltl. Lineage (NCBI taxonomy): Eukaryota > Metazoa > Chordata > Amphibia > Caudata > Salamandridae > Pleurodeles > Pleurodeles waltl. Next base: position 1,067,515,757 of record NC_090437.1, read on the forward strand.
GACTAAGATTGAACCAACATAGTGGCACTCAGAAATCGCCCATCAACCATATTTATGAGCAGAACAGTGTTTAAAGCTGCATATGTTTTTCGCATGCCAATATTGCAGCCCGACCGCTGCTCGTGCCTTATGTGGTGCATTTTACTAAAGAAAAATCAAGGGATTCCAACAATTCTTTCTTTGCCCCCTTGATAGTAGTATGCTTCTTTCCTCACTTGATTAAGTATGCTTTCCTCTTCTTGCACCACCTCAGCTCCAAACACCTCCTGGATCCCCTCTGAATCAGTAAAGGAATCACCTTGGTTATCCCTGACTTTGGCAATCTCCCCTTGGGTCACTTTTTGCCTAGTGCGGTCTGCAAGAAGGTGCCCAGCCTGCTCACTATATTCATAACACTCGCATCTCCAGGCAAAATAAGTTTCCACTACTATTTTTACAAAAAGTTATTATTAGCAGTTTTACCTAATGTGAGCTTATGTTGAGCACTCTCAGGATCTGCACCTTGCACAATTAGTTCACTGCAAAACTCCCTCATCAGCTGATTCTGCCTTCTCTGCTGACTCAGACTAAAACTAAGCATTTCTCCCCTTATGCCGGCCTTAAAAGCATCCCACACTATGGCAATTGAAGCGGTCCCTCTATTACTTTTCAAGAATTTCACGATCCAATTATTCACCTGCCTGGTATAAACCTCATTAGTGAACAAACCTCTCTCATAAGACCAGTTCTGTGCAATTCGGCCTTGGCCAACAAGTGGGATATGATTTGATGGTGTAATTTTTTAATTTGACAACCATGGAGCAAACTAAGAAATATAAGAAATAATTCAACCAGGAATGTTTTCTATGGGGGCAGAAAAGAAGGTATAACAGAGATCTGGTACTTTGATCTTACACCAAATGTCAACTAACCCATGAGCCCTCGTCAAATGACACAGATCTCTAAAGACTCTGTGCTTCCGACCAGAATAAATATTACCCCAGCATCAGAAAGCTCTCTGGCCACATTAATATTAAAATCTACACAGATAATAATCGGGTTTGGCTACAATGCCAATTTGATAACCAGAAAATCAAAAGTGTAACAACACCCGTAACATGATGACACTTGGTAATCGCCCATCAACCATATTTATCAGCAGAATAACATTTAAAGCTGCATATGTTTTTACACACCAATATTGACACCCATCTGGTGTTCATACCCTGTGTGGTACATGTTACCAATGAAAAACCAATGGATTTCAACACTTTTTTCTTTGCCCCCTTGATATGCATCTCCTGCAGTCAAAGGATATCACCCCATAATGCTTTTAAATCTTTGGCCACCTTGTATCTTTTAATATGACCATTTAGGCCACAGATAGCCACTTTCACAATACGAAGCAGAATTGTATGAGTCATAGTAAAGGTTTAGCCACACCATCACCCAGCTTGCCTTGTCCACCTTCAAAACCGACCTTTCCAGAATTATGCTACAGCATTACCTGCTCTGTCAAATTAATTTGATTCTCCTCTGGTGTTGTGGACTCCTCCTTCACAAAACTCCTACAATGACTGTTGGAAATGACCCTTTTTGCAGGGCCATGCCAGAACTTTTTGCCTTCTTCCTCTTTTTTTCTGATCTGTTTTTGCAGATTTATTGTCTCTGCACACGTTACCACTTTTAATCAGTGCAAAAGTGCAAGTGCTCCCTATATAAATTGTATTGTTGATTAGTTTATACATGATTGGCATATTTGATTACTGGTAAGTCCCTTGTAAAGTGCATTAGAGGTGCTCAGGGTCTGTAAATCAATTGCTACCTGTAGTCCTGCATCACTGATGGTGCCACCCACAGGAGTAGCCATGTAAACATGGCTCAGACCTGCCACTGCAGTGTCTGTGTGTGTAGTTTTAAACTGCCAATTCGACTTGGCAAGTGGACCCACTTGCCAAGCCTAAACCTTCCCTTTTACTGCACATAAGACACCCCTCACGTAGGCCAGGGGCAGGGTGCAGTGTATATTAAAGGTGGGACATATACTGATGTCTGTTACATGTCCTAACAGAGAAATACTGCTAAATTCAGTCTTCACTGTTTGCAAGGCCTATCTCTCTCCCAGGTTACCATCAGGTTGCCTTTAAATAACTTTAAAGTGTAGATTCTCTTTGAGAGCAGCTAGAAATGTGGAGTTTGGGGTCTCTGAGCTCACAATTTGTTTGAAGTTGGTTTTTAGATTGTTAGTTAAAAATACCACTTTTACAAAGTAGGCATTTTCTTGCTTAATCCATCCTGTGACTCTGCCTGTTTGTAGATTCCCTGCCTGGGTCAGTTTGGCAGTTGGGCTGTTTATACTTCTCCTCTAGACAGTAACAAAAAGGGAGCTGGGGTATACCATGTAGGAGGCTGGCCTGGTTTGTAGTGGGTACCTTGGGTACTTAAACCTTATACCAGGTCCAGTTATCCCTTATTAGTGAAGTAGTAGTGTTCTAGCAGCTTCAGCTGATAGAGGTAGCTATAGCAGAGCAGCTTATGCTGAAGTAGGATACATGAAAAGATCATGCAATACCACTTATAGTTACACAGTACTTAAAGACAATACTCAGTGTTACCAAAAAAAAAAGGTAGTTTATTTGGGTGACACAGTACCACAAATATCTTAGAGGCAATACTCCTTCTGGAAGTAAGTATTATACACAATATATACGCTAGACACCAAAATAAGGTAAGTACTTAGACATAGGATAGTGCAAACAATAGGAAATGCTATAGAATGCAATGGGAGAAAATAGGTCTACGGGCAACACAAACCATATACTAAGAAAGTGGAATGTGAATCACAAATTCCCCCTCAGACAAGTGTAGTGTGTGCAGAATCGCTGGGAGAATAAGAATACAGTAAAGGTAAGTAAATTACCCCACCCCAGAGCCCAGAAAAGCAGGAGTAAATTACTGCAAGTTTCCTTAGGACACACTACGTTATATGGATTATTGCAGTAACCAACCAACTCTGCAAACAACAACTGCTGGATTCCTGGAACTGAAGACCTGCAAAAGAAGGGGACCAAGTCCAGAAGTCAAAAAAAGTTCCAGGAAGGGCAGAAGTCATTGCCAACCCTGAAGTGGGTGCAAAGGAAGAGTCCCAAGTTGGAGGAAGACTGCAGGAATGCACCCTAAGAAGTTGCCAGTGCATTCCTGTGTCATGCAAAGGATGTCCCACGATGTGAAGATGGATGCATATGTCATTTTGTGCTGGAAGTCGCCAACAAACCTTGGGTATGACAAATGTGGTTTTTGTGTCAAAATGGCGCTGGCTGGACCCAGGAAGGACCTGGGGGCCTCAGCACTTCAGAGAGCCCTCAGGATGCCAGACAGCACCCACAGGAGTCCCAGGACATGGGGACAAAGGAGGTGCAAAATGCGGTTGGTGCAGCACTACAAAAAAGGGTCCCACGCTGCCGGTGGTCAACTCAGTGAGTTAGGCATCACAGGCTAGAGTGCTGGGGACCTGGGCCAGGCTGTGCATGAAGGAATTTTGCAAATAGTGCACAGAGGCCTCAGGAGGTGAAGAAGAGGTGGTGCACAGAGGTACTGTTGCTCTCAGGGAAGGCAAGGTCTTACCTCCTCCAAATTGCATCTGCTGGACCTCAGAACAGTCTATGTTGATGAAGTCCACCCTCTGTGTTTCTAGGAGCATAAATAGCCCTTAGAGAGGGATTGGCTACCTTATCAGGTAAGGACCTATCAGGAGGGATCTCTGACATCACCTGCTGGCACTGGCCACTCAGAGCCCTCCAGAGTGTCCCCACACCTTGCAAAGCAAGATGACTGAAGTCTGGGACACACTGGAGGAGCTCTGGGCACCACCCCTTGGGTGGCGATGGACAGGGGAGTGGTCCCTCCCCTTTCCTTTGTCCAATTTTGTGCCAGAGCAGAGTACAAGGGGTCCCTGGACCAGTGTAGACTGGATTATGCAAGGAGGGCACCATCTGTGCCCTTCAGAGCATTTTCAGAGGCTGGGGGAGGCTACCCCTCTCCAGCCTGTAACACCTATTTGCAAAGGGAGAGTGTGTAACACCCTGCTCTCAGAGGAAATGCTTTTTTCTGCCTTCCTGGGACTGAGCTGCTCAGATCCCAGGAGGGCAGAACCTTGTCTGTGAGGTGGCAGCAGCTGTAGCTGCAGTGCAAGCCTCAGACAGCTGGTTTGGCAGTACTGGGGGTCCATAGTGGAGCCCCCAGGATGCATGGAATTGGCTCCCCAATACCAGATTTTGAATGGGGGGACAATTCCATGATCTTAGACACCTTACATGGCCATATTTGGAGTTACCATTGTGAAGCTACATTGAGGCATTGACCTATATGTAGTGCACGTGTGTAATGGCATCCCTGCACTCACAAAGTACCGGGAAATGGCCCTGAACTACGTGGGGGCACCTTTGCTAGTGCAAGTGTGCCCTCACACTTAGTAACTTTGCACCTAACCTTCAGCAAGTGAAGATTAGACATATAGGTGGCTTATAAGTTACTTAAGTGCAGTGAAAATGGCTGTGAAATAGTATGTGCACTATTTCACGCAAGCTGCAATGGCAGGCCTGTGGAAGGGTTTGTCTGAGCTCCTGTGGGTGGCACAAGAAATGCTGCAGCCCATAAGGATCTCCTGGAAACCCAATGCCCTAGGTGCCTAGGTACCATATACTAGGGACTTATAAGGGAGGTCCAGTATGCCAATTGAAAATGGTAAATGAAGTCACTAGCCCACAGTGACAAACGTAGAAGCAAAAAAAGCATACGCACTGAGGTTCTGATTAGCAGAGCCTCAGTGACACAGTCAAGCACTGTACAGACACACACATTAGGCCACAAACTATGAGCACTGGGTCCTGACCAGCAGGATCCCAGTGAGACAGGCAAAAACATACTGACATACAGGTAAAAATGGGGGTAACATGCCAAGGAAGATGGTACTTTCCTCCATATCCTGCATATCCTGATGAGTCATCAGGGCAAGAGTGGAGGGAGGAGTGGTGACTAACACCTGAAAGGATCGTGCCTGCCCTCACACATGCAGGCTTCAACCCCTGGTGTGTGTCTGGGACCTGGCCTGGGCAAGGCAAGATCTTGTCAACAACAGAGACTTTCCTTTGAAGTTGAGCAACTTCAAAGGCAGATAGGGGTTTAAGTATTGGACCCAAAACCCCAGACTTTTAGACTTTTTCTTGAATCAAGAGGAACCTCTGCTAAGGAAAAGAGCTGGAGGAGGAGTTCTGTCCCTTTGTGTTTTTGCTTTGCTGGATTGGCCTGCAGTTGCTGCTTCTGCCTTAAAAGTGAGCAAAGGGTGAACTATGTTGTGTGTCCTGCTTGAGAAAGTTCTCCAGGGCATGGAGTAGAGCTTGCCTCCTGTTGGAAGTCTCAGGGATGTCAAAGAGTTCAGTTTCCTCTTCCTACAGCACTGGAAACATTGTGTTTTGTGCTCTTCAAGGAGAAAAACCACTGCAACACCATCAACAATGCCGCTGGCCTGCACCGTGACCTGCCGATACCACACAGAGCTGCACTGCCATGCTTCTCACCGCAACCCTGTCCCATTGACACCGTCATCGGACAACTTCACCGAGCCACTGCTTGCACCGCGTCCTGTGGGCCCCGCACTCCAGCATTGCCTTGCTCACACTGCAGCCTCGGCATCCCCGATGACGACGCTCCTGCTGACACCGACTTCGATGCCTGCACTGTGGCCTGTGCGCACTGCTCGTGAGGTACACAAAGCACTATCCCATCCTGCACCACAGCCCCAGTCCACCAACACCAGCACCACTAACTCCAGTGGCATCACCAGGCATACCTGCCTGCACCCCGACCTGTGGATGATGCATAGAGCTCACCCCGCCCTGCCCACGCCTTACTGCCGACTTGGGCCTACCGCCGACAGCGCTTCAGCAACGATGACGATGCTGTCTGCACAGTGACCTGGTGACACTTCATGTCTCACCCCTCGCTTCACACCGCAGCCCTGGTCTCACGATGCCGCTGGAAACCGTCACCGGCCTGCTGCCTGCACCGTGACCTGTGGGCACCACACGTTGCATCATTTCGCTTCGCACTGCAGGCTCACATCATCCATGCCAGCGCTCCTGACTTCATCGGGCCGGAGTTCAATCCGCAACATGTGTGACTTCAAGGGCCTGATGACCCTTGCATCGACCTCCAGAACTGACACCAGAAAGCCAGTGATGCCACTCTCTGGAGCTCATTACAAGGATCATGACGCCCTGCAATTCCGAAGGTACTGTATGCGGATCTTCCCATCACCGTAGTTGGCCCGCGAGGCTGGCCAGCCTGAACTGTTGGTTTTGTTGATCACGATGCCGTGGTAGCCCTAAGTGGAGCTATCGACTTCAAGGAACTTTTATTTTTAAGTTAACTCTTGCAAAATTCATGTCTTTACTGTATTACTGTATTTTGGAATTTTATTGTTTTAGTCTTGTTTTACACAGATACATATTGGCAATTTTTCTAAAACTGGTGTGGTGTCCTTTTTATTGTTTTCACTGTATTTGTGTGTCTTATGAACTAATGCTTTACACATTGCTTCTGAGATAAGCCTGACTGCTAGTGCAAAGCTACCAAGGGGGTGAGCAGAGATTATCTGAGCATCCAATAAAGTGCCACTATTCTTATGCCCCTTAACACCCCCCACCGCAACTATGTGTGGGCCACATTTATTATACGCTGCACCATAGTGCAGGATGGAGGCAATAGCATTGAAATTTGTGATGCTATTGATGTACTGTCCAGGATTAGCACCAACATTTTGGTGCTAATCCCGCACAGTACATAGGGATTGTTAGAAATGGGGTCTTTTGTTGGCAGTCAGGTTACCCCCTGCCCAAGCAAGGACCCTTACACTAGTCAGGGTAAGTCACACACAATCCAAATCATCCTGTGCCCACCGTCTGGTAGCTTGGCACTTCTTAACTTAGAAGGCAATGTGTAAAGTATTTGTGCAATAAATCATGCAATAGCACAGTAGAACACCAAAAAAATACACCACACAGTGTTTAGAAAAATATATAATATTGATCTGATAAGATGCAGGTCAAAACAATTAAGATGAAATAAGTATATTTTGAAATTTCACTGTGAAAATGATATAAAGTGTCTTTAGTCTCTTAAAAACAATACGTTTCTCCTGCAAGAACAAAGTACCTGGTTTGCGTTCAAAATCTCTGCAAGGAACCGCAGAGGAGGAGAGGCGTGGAAAACATGGAGGTGTGTGTCGATTTCTCGGGCCGCACACAGCGATGCATCATTTATTTTTTACACAGAGAAGGCTTTGCGTCGATTTTGGGTGCTCAGACTTGGATCCTCTTCGGGTTGTGGGGTTTTCAGACGCCCCAGGGACGACACGTTGAAATTTGGCGCTGGCAGGACAAAGTCACAGGTGCTGTGTCGATCCAATGGGTGTTGCGTGGAAACTTCTACTGCACGGCAGGCGATACATTGATTCCTCTCAGGAGGTCAGACTGCATCATTCTGGCTAGGCTTTACGTCAAACCAGTGGGCTGTACGTTGAATTTCCAGTCGCTACGCTGACGCTGCGTTGATTTTCTCCTTTGCAAAGTCAGGCTGTGTCGTTCCAGTTCGGTGTGCAGTGATTTCCTCACCACGATGCAGGCTGTGCGTCATTTCTGGCATGCTGGGTGTCAATTTTCGACACACAGGGATTTCTTCTTGCAGGAATAAAGTATTTTTCATCCTGAGACTTCAGGGGACAGGAGGCAAACTATATCCACCTTGGAGAGCACTTCTCAGCACAGCCAGAGAGCAGCAAGGCAGCAGGGCAACAACAAGACAGCAGTGCTTCTCAGAAAGCAGTCTGGTGAGTATTTTGGGCAGCCAGCCAGTTCTTCTTGGCAGGTTGTAGGTTCTGGTTCAGGTTCTCTTCTCCAGGAAGTGTCTGAGTTGGTAGGGGCAGAGGCCCTGTTTAAATACCCAAATGTGCCTTTGAAGTGGAGGAGACTTCAAAGAGTGGCTTAGAAGTGCACATGGTTCCCTTTCAGTTCCATCCTATCTGCCAGGGTTCCAGTAGGGGACGTAGCAGTCCTTTGTGTGAGGGCAGGCTACTGTCCTTTGACAAATAAGTGTTAGGCCCTCCACCCTCCCAGCCCAGGAAGACCCATTCAATATGCAGATGTATGCAAGTGTGGCTGAGCATCCCCTGTTTGGGGTTTGTCTGAGTGAATGCACAAGGGAGCTGTCAACTAAACCTAGCCAGACTTGGATTTTAAGGCACGGAATAATTTAAGTGCAGAGAAATGTTCACTTTCTTAAAGTGGCATTTCTAAAATATTAACACTAAATCCAACTTCATCAGTCAGCAGCATTTTGTGTTACCCTTCTGGCCATACTAAATATGACCTTGTTACTTCTTTCAGATCAGAAGCTACCACTCAAACAGTATATGAGGGTAGCCCTAATGTTAATCTATGAGAGGAGCAGACCTCACAACAGTGCAACAGGAATTTAGGAGTTTTACAGTACCAGGACATGTAAACCACACAGGTACATGTCCTACCTTTTGTCTACACAGCACCCTGGCCTATGGGTTACCTATGGCCTACCTTAGTGGTGACTTATATGCAGAAAAAAGGGAGTTTTAGGCTTGGCAAGTACTTTTAAATGCCAAGTCAAATTGGCAGTGAAAGGTGTAGGAAAGTACCATCTTGCCTGGCATGTTACCCCATATTTCACTGTATATATTTTGTTTTAGTCTATGTGTCACTGGGACCCTGCCAGGCAGGGCCCCAGTGCTCATAAGTATGTGCCCCGTATGTGTTCCCTGTGTGATGCCTAACTCTCTCACTAAGGCTCTGCTAACCAGAACCTCAGTGGTTATGCTCTCTCTGCTTTCCAAATTTGTCACTAACAGGCTAGTGACTAAATTGACCAATTCACATTGGCATACTGGTACACCCATATAATTCCCTAGTATATGGTACTGAGGTACCCAGGGTATTGGGGTTCCAGGAGATCCCTATGGGCTGCAGCATTTCTTTTGCCACCCATAGGGAGTTCTGACAATTCTTACACAGGCCTGCCAGTGCAGCCTGAGTGAACTAACGTCCACGTTATTTCACAGCCATTTACCACTGCACTTAAGTAACTTATAAGTCACCTACATGTCTAACCTTCACCTGGTGAAGGTTGGGTGCAAAGTTACTTAGTGTGTGGGCACCCTGGCACTAGCCAAGGTGCCCCCACATTGTTCAGGGCAAATTCCCCGGACTTTGTGAGTGTGGGGACACCATTACACGCGTGCACTGTACATAGGTCACTACCTATGTACAGCGTCACAATGGTAACTCCGAACATGGCCATGTAACATGTCTAAGATCATGGAATTGTCACCCCAATGCCATTCTGGCATTGGGGTGACAATTCCATGATCCCCCGGGTCTCTAGCACAGAGGCCGGGTACTGCCAAACTGCCTTTCCGGGGTCTCCACTGCAGCTGCTGCTGCCAACCCCTCAGACAGGTTTCTGCCCGCCTGGGGTCCAGGCAGCCCTGGCCCAGGAAGGCAGAACAAAGGACTTTCTCTGAGAGAGGCCCTTTGGAAATAGGTGTGAAGGCTGGGGAGGAATAGCCTCCCCCAGCCTCTGGAAATGCTTTGATGGGCACAGATGGTGCCCATCTCTGCATAAGCCAGTCTACACCGGTTAAGGGATCCCCCAGCCCTGCTCCGGCGCGAAACTGAACAAAGGAAAGGGGAGTGACCACTCCCTTGACCTGCACCTCCCAGGGGAGGTGCTCAGACCTCCTCCAGTGTGTCCCAGACCTCTGCCATCTTGGAAACAGAGGTGTTTGTGGCACACTGGACTGCTCTGAATGGCCAGTGCCAGCAGGTGACGTCAGAGGCTCCTTCTGATAGGATCTTACCTCTCTTGGTAGCCAATCCTCCTTCCTAGGTAGCCAAACCTCCTTTTCTGGCTATTCAGGGTCTCTACTTTGGGGAATTCTTTAGATAATGAATGCAAGAGCTCACCAGAGTTCCTCTGCATCTCCCTCTTCACCTTCTGCCAAAGGATCGACCGCTGACTGCTCAGGACGCCTGCAAAACTGCAACAAAGTAGCAAGATGACTACTAGAAACCTTGTATCGCTTCATCCTGCCAGTTTTCTTGACTGTTTCCTGGTGGTGCATGCTCTGGGGGTAGCCTGCCTCCTTTCTGTACCAGGTGCTCTGAAGAAATCTCCCGTGGGTTGACGGAATCTTCCCCCTGCAACCGCAGGCAACAAAAGACTGCATCACCGGTCCTCTGGGTCCCCTCTCAGCACGACGAGCCTGGTCCCTGGAACTCAGCAACTCTGTCCAAGTGACTCCCACAGTTCAGTGACTCTTCAGTCCAAGTTTGGTGGAGGTCCTTGCCTCCCCACGCTAGACTGCATTGCTGGGTACCGCGTGATTTGCAGCTGCTCCGGCACCTGTGCACTCTTCCAGGATTTCCTTTGTGCACAGTGAAGCCTGGGTCCCCAACACTATTACCTGCAGTGCACAACCTTCTGAGTTGTCCTCCAGCGTCGTGGGACTCCCTTTTGTGACTTCGGGTGGACTCCGGTTCACTTTTCTTCTAAGTGCCTGTTCAGGTACTTCTGCGGGTGCTGCCTGCTTCTCCGAGGGCTCCCTATGTTGCTGGGTGCCCCCTCTGTCTCCTCATCCAAGTGGGGACATCCTGGTCCCTCCTGGGCCACAGCAGCATCCAAAAACCCTAACCGCGACCTTTGCAGCTAGCAAGGCTTGTTTGCGGTCTTTCTGCGTGGGAACACCTCTGCAAGCTTCTTCACAATATGGGACATCCATCCTCCAAAGGGAAAGTTCCTAGTCCTCTTCGTTTTTGCAGAACACCAAGCTTCTTCCAACAGGTGGCAGCTTTCTTGCACCCTCAGCTGGCATTTCTTGGGCTCCTGCCCACTCTCGGCACTGTCACAACTCTTGGACTTGGCCCAATTATCTTACAGGTACTCAGATCCGGAAATCCACTGTTGTTGCATTGCTGGTGTTTGTTCTTCCCGCAGAATCCCCCTATCACGACTTCTGTGCTCTCTGGGGGTAGTAGGTGCACTTTACACCTACCTTTCAGGGTCTTGGGGCGGGCTATCTTTCTAACCTTCACTGTTTTCTTACAGTCCCAGTGACCCTCTACAAGCTCACATAGGTTTGGGGTCCATTCGTGGTTCGCATTCCACTTTTGGAGTACATGGTTTGTGTTGCCCCTATACCTATGTGCTCCTATTGCAATCTACTGTAACTTTACATTGCTTGCATTACTTCCTTTTGCTATTATCTGCATAATTTTGGTTTGTGTACATATATCTTGTGTATATAACTTATCCTCATACTGAGGGTACTCACTGAGATACTTTTGGCATATTGGGCCAGATGTAGGAAACAGTTTGCGACTCGCAAACGGCAAAAATTGCCGTTTGCGAGTCGCAAACCGGCGTTTCCTATGCAGAAATGCATTTTGCGAGTCGGAACCGACTCGCAAAATGCATTTCCGACTCGCAAATAGGAAGGGGTGTTCCCTTCCTATTTGCGACTCGCAGTGGGATGCAATTCCATTGGCGACCGCGTATGCGGTCGCAAATGGAGTCGCAGTTACCATCCACTTGAAGTGGATGGTAACCCACTCGCAAATTGGAAGGGGTCCCCATGGGACCCCTTCCCCTTTGTGAATGGACCCTAAAATATTTTTTCAGGGCAGGTAGTGGTCCAAGGGACCACTACCTGCCCTGAACAAATTCCGAAACAAAAGGTTTCGGATTTTTTTTTAAGTGCAGCTCGTTTTCCTTTACGGAAAACGGGCTACACTTAAAAAAAAAAAAAATTGCTTTATTGACAAGCAGTCACGGACATGGAGGTCTGCTGACTACAGCAGGCCTCCATGTTAGTGAGTGCCCATAGTCGCTATGGGGCCGCAATTTGCGACCCACCTCATTAATATTAATGAGGTGGGACTTTGCGACCCCATAGCGACTCGCAGACGGTGTCTGAGACACCGTTCTGCATATGGTTTTGCGACTCAGAAATTGCGAGTCGCTCGGAGTTGCAATTTCCGAGTCGCAAAACCAAGTTTTGCTACATCTGGCCCCAAGTCATAAAAATAAAGTACCTTTATTTTCAGTACTTCTGTGTATTGTGTTTTCTTATGATATTGTGCATATGACACCAGTGGTATAGTTGGAGCTTTACATGTCTCCTAGTTCAGCCTAAGCTGCTTTGCCATAGCTACCTTCTATCAGCCTAAGCTGCTAGAAACACCTCTTCTACACTAATATGGGGTAACTGGACCTGGCACAAGGTGTAAGTACCTCTGGTACCCACTACAAGCCAGGCCAGCCTCCTACAAAAGGTTAAGGGGCTACTTAAGTGGGTCGCACAATCAGTGCTGCAGGCTCACTAGTAGCATTTAATCTACAGGCCCTGGGCACATATAGTGCACTTTACTAGGGACTTATAAGTACATTAAATAATCCAATTGGGTAGGATCCAATGTCATCATGCTTAAAGGGAAAGAGCATATGTACTTTAGCGCTGGTTAGCAGTGAGAAAGTGCGCAGAGTCCTAAAACCAGCAAATACAGTGTCCAAAAAGTGGAGGGAAGCAAGCAAAAAATTAGGGTTGAGCACCCTAAGTCTGTCAGGTCTAACAGGGACCAATTGAAAGCAATGGTGTGCCCCCTGTTTACACCTCCTCTGTGCAGGCGTTAAATGTAGCCACAAAACATTACCCAGTAGAATCTTGTAGATTCCACTGTGCAATTTTTGTGAGCCCCCTGACGGGGAACACCACCCTGGCATACATTATGGGTGGCACAGGCATAAAGCATCACAAGTGGTTACAGAGTGGTGCAATGCATGCATTGCACCACTTTGTAAATATGGTGCAGCGATTTTGATCTCGTTGGGCAACATTCGTGGAAAACAAATTATGCTAATGTGGTGCAAGGAGGTGTTAGGTCCTTTTAAATATGTGCCTAAGTTTACTCAGAGGCTGTACAGTATTTAACAAATAGAGGCATGGCAAATAGGTCTCTCACCTCCTGTTTGACAATTCTTTCAAATGTTCTTTGGCTTTAACATCAGACGCAAATGTGAGAGTCATGTCCTTGAAAATTATCTTCAGGTGAGCAGGATTAAGAAAGAATGCCTCACCCTCAAGAGTCTGAAATGGGTTAATAAGCTGTCACAGCCTCTGTCGTTTCTTAACCAAGTCATGGTAGACATCTGGCAGTACAAAAAGAGTTTGACCATTGAAGCTAGGTCTGGTGTCAGGATGGGTCTTCTCATAAATTGCTTGCCTGAGCAAGTAGTTTGCAAAGTACACTAAAATGGATTGGAGCCTTTTGGTGCATTCTTCTTGTGGGTGGTGTTGTTTCCTAAGCCTCAGTGTCCCCGTTCCATGAAGTCAGCACAGGAAAAGCTCCCTTGAATTTAGCCATGATTGCAAGAAAAAGAGGAGGAAATAGGGATGATCTTAGGAAATTAAGAAGACAGTGGTGTATATATCAAGGTTCAACAGAAGAAGATGAGTGTTGAACCTTATAGATGAAAGGGACTGCTTTATTGATTAGGTTGAATATATATATATATATATATATATATTTAGAAACTCTGATAGAATATTTTAGTTAAATATACCTTCTGAAAGGTCATTTTATTCAACATAGAGTGGATATAGCGCCCATCGAGAGCAGCTATTGGACCACTAATTATTGGTAATTCCTGTGATGGGAGATAGGAAGTGCAACTTGGGGTAACTTTGGTACAAATAGTTTTGTAGATGGTGATTGGTTAAGCTGAGTAAAGACTGTTGAACTTTCAACATAGCAGCTATGATGGGTCAATATAAGTATGTGTTCAGTCTAGTTGGAACTTCCCCAGGTGCCACTTAATACAGTATGAATGTGGTAGCCTATAAAATTGGTGTATCCTTAGATGTGGTTCTTTTTATCATTGGATCAGACACACATTTTGGTGTCGACAAGACACACCACTGCAAGGTGAAAATTGTTGGTATAGGTTTAAGTTTAAGAGTAATGGTAATTTGGTATTAGCAACTATATATTTTACATCCAGGAGGTGTGTGGCCAAAATTGGATGTAACCTCTAACACTTGTATCAATATACAGAGGATTGGGAGGAAAAAATTTCCCAGTTTTTTGTGGAAAAGGGTTCAAGTTGTATCTAATAAATGGAAGAGGGTGGAGGAGTTTTCCCAACTGTTTGGTTTCCAACAGATAAATACAATCAGTTGCCTTTATGGTAAGCACATAAGTTAACATCTAATGAGCTTGATGTTATGAACATAAAAAGATTGAGAAAATAACAGACCTAATGGGCCCTTATAGCTAACTCCTTGGTAACTCAAGGAGTGGGTATACGTTGCGGCACCTTTGGACCAAATACGTTTGAACTACACAGGCCAGGATGAAGGGCATATTTTGAGGCATTACAGGAAGAAGCAAGGTGATGCTATTTATGCGGAAGAATCTGAAGGTGTTCACTGTGAAAGGTGATGAGGCGGTGCATGGTATGGAGTTTATAAATAACATATGACTCTTAAAAAGATGGATGGTTGATGATTTGGTATGAATTTGATCCATGTCCTATAGTAATTTGATGTAACAGGTTGAGTGACTCATAGTGGTAGTACAATGGCACTCTACAAGATATGGGGTTTTGGATAATGAAATTAATTTATAAGAGAGGTTTTAATGATCTAAAAAAACTTTTTGCTACTTTTTTAATTGTTGTAAAGATGTGTGTACCATATTTATGCAAGCAGCTGATCATGGGGGTGTTTTTTAAGTGTTGGTATATGTTTTTATTACAAATGGCACTACCTGGATTTTAATGTGAGGGAAGATTTATATGTTTGTGTCCTGAGGAAGGTGGCAAAATAAGTAAAGAACCACTGAAATGTGTTTGACGCTTCATTTGAACTGAATCTGTATACGGATATAATTGGATGTTAAATATATAATATACAATGTATCTGAGGTAAGAAAAGAGATTGGTATCACTGAAACTGTGCATTTGTATTGTTGTTTGTCTCTCTCACTCTCTGTGTACAATTTATATTGTAAAAGGTTTTTGTTGTTTTATAAATTTTATTTTATGTTGTACCGGATTTGGGTGGGTATTGTTCTTTATGATATGATTTCCAGTATGTTTTAATTATTAATATCAAACCATTCTTGTACTTTTAGTATGTAATACATTTACATGTGATTTGGTATTGTATTTGTGTGCATATTATCTCATATTGTTGTGGTACTACAATCATTTACGTTGGTGTATGATTGAGATTGTTGGATAAAGTAGATGAGTGGGTAGGTTCATAATCCAAGGGGATTTCTGATTCTCCAGTTGATCACGGTGCTCCTTCCCCTTGGTCAGGGGAGCCCTCCCTCTTTTTTTGATTGGTCTCAATCCTTAGTACCTTATTACTTCCATCAGTAATCAACCACCATTTCAGTTTCAGTGCCTGTTTTTTAGGTGGTCGTGCACTATTAATTGGCCTCTGCTGGGCTACTGCCCCAAGCCTCATTAGCCTCTTTGCCACCCGGCGTTAGATGGTGTTTTTCACCTCCAATCTGTCTCCCAAAGGGCAGAAAGCGCACTAGACACAAGGGTTTTTATGAGTGCATGCTTTTTTTTAGGGTGTGCCCGCCCATAATCATGGGGCTGTGAACACCCTACACAAGGTGACCTAATAGTATTTCTGCCCATCTGGAGGGGTAAATGGGGGTGTTCACCCCACTATGCCGCTGGACGGCAGAAAGCCCACTACACGCTATGGTTTCCATTAGGGTACTTTATTATTTGAACGAGTAGCTCCCTGGGAATGGGGGTGTGTTCTTTCTCCCGCAGGAACCTCATTTGCCTTTCTGCCTCCCCGAGTGATAACTGGGGGTGCTCATCCTCAATCTACCCACCTAGGGGGTAGAAAGCCCACTAGACACAAGGCGACATATTTACAACCCTCTAGCGCCACCTTGCCCTGCCATAGTGTCATTTTTTTATGCTAAGACAGTGCTAAGGTGTTTTTTTCTTTATGCCCTACACTTTGCAACCCCTTGCGCCACACTATGCCTGCCTCAAGCATAATGTATGCAAGGCGGCTCTCCAATGCAGAGAGGCCTGAAAAAATGGCGCAGTGACCCAACATTTTGACATTTCACTGTGAAATTTTTTCTGACATTTTCAATGAGACTCCCTGTGCTTTGCTGCACTAGCATCTACATTTTCAACGATAGTGCAGCAAAGCGCCACAGTAGCGTAAAAAATGTTGACGCTATTGTCCGTATGATCGCCATGATGTGCTGTATTGTAAATATGGTGCAACCATGGTGCAGTTAGGTGGGGCAGGGGTAATGCAGGAAAAGTGGCACATCAGGACTGATGCACCACTTTCTCGTAAATATGTCCCCAGGTTTTTGTATTTAGTGTTTCTTTTATGGTAGGGGCACCCCCCCCACCGGGCAAGGGTCTATGCATGCCGTTGCCCCGGGTCCTATTTGTCTTTCAGCCTCCACAGGATTGTTGAGGGGGTTGTTCCCCACTAATCTTTCACACTAGAAACCAAGAAAATATTTTAAAGTTTAAACATATGGCGTGTGGGTGAACCACAATGGTGTTGAGCATACCCTCTAGCCCTAAAACCCTAACAACCTGCCTGCCCACTTAGGACGCAGACCTCCATTCCCATTGCAAGCCAGAGGAAATGTTGATTATTTTAGCCATGGTTTTTACTTGTCATGATGAATGGTTGTACTATTTGGTCCTCTTCTCTGTCACCAAGGGAAACTGAAGTCAACTAAAGTCAGCCATTTTAATAACTAGACAGTAAAGGGACTCCAGGGTGTTGTGGCTTGCATGAATCCCACAATGTTTTCTTACCCACAGTGCCATACAAACTGCAAACTTTGCCTAAAATCATGACATTTCCTCACATGTCTGTGAAGGAAAGTTCCAGACTCTGTGGGGAATCACAAATTTCCGACCACCCAGTGCCCCCCCCCCAGTCCTGAAAAACTATGGCTGGCCATCACAACCACACCAGAAAAGGGCCCAAAGCAATATGGAGAAATCAGTAACAGTGGCAGAATTCTGGACCGAGTTGGACTGCCAATCAGGGAACCCTACCAAACTCAAATATTTCTGAAAACAATATACAGAGGGAGGTTAGGGTGGTATGCCTTGTGTGGATCTCACATCAGGTTCTTACTCACAATGTCCTGCACACAACCAACTTTGCCCAAAATTACACATTTCCCTTACATTCCCTTGAAGTACACTTCCAGAATCTGATAGGATTGACAAAATTCCTTTCACCCATCATTTTCCTACTTGTTCTGATAAACTTTTACCCCACTTGTGTCGAGGGGCTTAGTGTCCTCAACAGGAATGGATCAAACAGTGGTCAATTGGACACCTCAGCATTTGAGGGGTAAAAAGTGCTGCTATAGGAACTTAGCATTAAAAGACCTAGGGGATTATCTATATGATAGTGCGGCAGTCACCCTGCTGAGCTGAGTCAAAAATGCATCGTACTTTCGGCATACAGTGCATTCCTGACTTTTATTCCTGAGTTGGCACCCTGTTGGCAGGCTAGCGCCCATGTAGGCACCCTTGCACAATGTGCAATGGTTATTGTGTTGCATGCTGGATTGTTTTTGTGAATGATGGGACACCTTCCTGCACAAAACCAATCCAGAGAGACACATCCTCTATCTAGTTGTGCTGCATAATACAGCATATATAGAAATAAGAAGTACGAGGAGAGGAGGAGTATCTTTTTTGGTGCGTTCCTAGGTTTACAGTTCTTGTAAATCTGGGAATGCACCAAAACCATTATAGTTCCGTGGGAACACCTATGCAATGCCCATGGAATACCTTCCTGGGTCAGAGTAAGGCAACACAGTGATTTTAGCTGATTCCCTTACTCCAGATTTTTTTACCCACTTAGCTTCCTGAATTTGACTTAAAGGTTTGCATCACGCATGTACCAGGTTGTGTGGTGCACACATGAAACAATACTCTTCTTAATTCGCCCCTTAATGCATATTGTAAATCCTTTATTATAGCAATCCAAGACCACTAGAGAAGAATGAGGCTTTAATCCCAAAATAGAACACTTACATTTACTTTCCCCCAAAATGTTCTGACCTCTTTCTCTCAAGAGTCGCTACATTGAAGAATGATTTTCTTTTCAACACTTAACTGTATATGGAAACCACCAATCTGTAGGTGCCTCCATGGCAACAATATGGTAAACCTCTCTGAAGTGTGTTCACAGGTATAAAAAATCACTGTTGACCTACTGTAAATATTCCTATCTTTGATTGCACCATTCATGTTACTGGTTTCATACATCAGTGTTTGTTGAAAAACAGTAAAAATCTTGAGCAGTATGGAAACATCCATGCCATCACTTAAGCCATCCTAGGCACAGATTTAGAGTTTTGTAGATTCTCTATCACAAAGATGATGGATGTGATGTCTGCCTTATTACAAGTTCCACAGATATAAGGCACTTGTGATAAGACAGACAGGATATCCATAACATTTATGATTGAGTAACCCATCCACCAAATTCTGAATTAGTACCTAAGTGTGTTTTTGAGTTACTCATGAAAACAATATTTGAAAGTATCACACCCTAGAAATTACATGCCATAGGTAATGCATTGGCTGTTACTTGAAGACATGTTTTTTGCAGGCAAAACTATCAAGCAGTTTTCACTTAATGTTATTGGAAATGTTCTTAAAACTTCATTACGTCTATTTTGTGGACATTGGTATTTTTCAGTATCTTAGCAAATTGGATATGAGTGTACTAAAAACTAAGTTTATGACTTATCTCTGATTTTGCAATGAGATGTAGGTACATTTAGATTGCATAGCTAGTGTTTAGTCACAAGGGATCGCATATTGACCTTTCTAATGAATATTAATTAGACATGTCACTTTTTACAGCCTATTATGATTGACTACAAGCACAGAGATGGTGGACTTCAAGGTAAAATAGACCACTATGCCTTTGTTTTTGTTTCCAACTAACCTGGTCTATTAAAGGAGCCCCTGCAGCCATTTTCTTTTTAAAAAAAAAGCCTACTGGGAAATGCATCAAGGGAAGCAGCCAGTGACTCCCTAGACAATTGCCTGCGCCTTGCATAGACCTGACCAGATTCACAAAGGGGATGGTGTCCCAAGGAAATTGATTACCATGCATGCACAAGTTTCACCAGAAAAAAATCTGGTAGGATTTGTATGGGAAATGCCACATGTTACACATGACATCCTTGCGTAGTTTCCCCAAACTTTTTGCATTCAGACCTCTTGTTTTTGCTGACTTCATTGTTGCTGGCCTAGGATTCTGCACACTCTGCCATTGCTAACCAGTGCTTAAGTGCTTGTGGTCTTCCTTAAAATTGTGGTAACATTGGCATATCCTGAATTGGCATACTTAACGTACTTATAAGATCCTAGTGGAGCACACTACATGTGCCCGGGGCCTGTAAATTAAATGCTGCCATTGAGCATGCATCACTGGCTGTTCCACCCACCTAAGTAGTCTTTTGAGCATATGTCAGACCTGCTACTGCAGAGCCTGTGTGCGCAGTTTAAAACTGCCATGTCGCCCTGGAAAAGACAGCATTCTGCCAGGCCCAAACCTTGCTTTTAAATACATATGTCACCCCTAAGGTAGGCCTTAGACAGCCCAATAGCAGGGTGCAGTGTATCTAAAACGTTGGACATGTACTTTACCATTGTACATGTCCTAGTGGCGAAAAACTCTTACATTTATTTTTCACTACTGCAAGGCTTATCTCTCCTATAGAGTACAGGAGAGTTACCTAATTACACATTATAAGCATATTTCTAAAAAAGAAGAGATTACCCCCTCCCCCCAAGTTTGGTGTCCCTGGAATCATAATTTAAAATCATAACTTTTGGTGAAGTAAGGTTTTAAATTGCAATTTTGAAAATACCACTTTTAAGAAGTTGTGATTTTCTTACTTCAGCCATTTGGCACCTACTGTCTGACTCTGATGACATGTCTGGGCTGGGATGGCAGCTACACTTTTTGTATTCCTCCTAGACAACGACACACAATGGGAGCTTATGTGTGAATTGATAGGCCTTGATGAGCCATCCTTGGCAGGATGGGAGAGAGGAGCTGGGCACAACCTCACTTACACCAAAATAGCTTGTGTCCTGTCCACTCATAAAGGGCTGCATAACCCCCTGTAGTGAGTCTGGAGTCAGGGCAGAATAGCAGGGACTCTGTGCACTTCAATAGCATGTGTTTGAATCCTACCCCACTTCAAAGGCCCGACTGGGTATAAGTACTGGACTTCTGACACCACCACCTCAGTACACTTCTGGACCTGTTGATACTCTGCCAGGAAAAAGGACTGCTGCGCTGCTGAAGGACTGCCACCCTGCAGGACTGCTACTCTGCTGGACTGCTGCTTTGTTGTGCTGATCTGCTACTTGCTGCCTTTATGCCTGGTAGTGAGAAGAAATGGACCTGCATTTCTCAATCCCAGAACCCAGAGATAATCCAAGGGCTAGTTGGCTGGCTTCCTGATCTGAAGTCTTAGGGACATAAAAGACTTCCAACCACCCAGCTTCTACAACTGGGTTCTGCCATCTGTGAGTCTGCCATGCCAAGTGGTGCCACCCCAGTTCTTGACCCCTGAAATTGGGCCTAAAGTGTTTACTTCAGTGGAATCGATGCATCCTCTGCTGGTGGAGAATGACCAAAGCATCAATGCTACTGTGTGGGTCGGAACAAATGCAACAGATTCTCATTGCCCCTTCACTGTCATCTTGGGACTGACACATTGCCGTTAAAACTGCCACTGTGCGACACTTTCCCAGCCCACCCTCCTTGTATCTCCTGTGGTTGACAGCCCCAAAGATGAACCTTCACATCACAGCCTTCGCGCTCATCAGAAACAACCCATCACCTCAACTTTGTCAGGAATTCTCTACATTGGCCTTCACATTGCAAGCCCCCTTGACATGATGACAACACATCAGGATTTCATACTAACCATCATTGTATCTCGGAACCGATGCATCGCCATGGCTGTGCAATTCATCGGTTTTTCAGATCCATGCAACACTCCACAACCCGGAATAAGGTACTTTGGTTCAGTGGGACTTACTGGGTGCCTAGAACCGACCTGCACACCATCACAGTCAGCCTAAACTTTTGACTTTGTCCTTGTCCAGTGTGACCAGATATCCCTGATTGGCAATTCTTGCCTCTAAGTGCCATTTTTCAGTTTATTTAAAAAAAAATCATACTCTCATACTCAAGTTCTACTCAGCGGATTTTTGTCATTTTGGACTTGTTAGAGTTAACCTTGTGTGTGATCCTGCTTGTTGCTGTTTTCACTGTTGGCTCTTTGAAGTGTTGCACAACTACTTTACACATTGGCATTAAGTCAAGTCTGACTGCTCTGTGCCGAGCTACCAGAGTGTGACCACAGGTCATTTTCTGGTTTGTTTGTGCCTTAACCTGACATGAATTGTGGTTGCTGCTTCACTGGGGCTTACACCTCAGTCAACCAACAACCCAATTTCTCAGACCACACAATTATGAGTTTTGCAGTTCAGCAACATTATGGGCCTCATTCCGACATTGGCCGGCGGCGGTCGCCGCCGGCCTGTCGGGGGCCGCCAGAATACCGTTCTGCGGTCGAAAGACCGCGGCGGTGATTCTGACTTTCCCGCTGGGCTGGCGGGCGGCTGCCTTCAGGCCTCCCGCTGGGCTGGCGGGCGGCTGCCTTCAGGCCGCCCGCCAGCCCAGCGGGAAAGAGGCTTCCACGATGAAGCCGGCTCGGAATCGAGCCGGCGGAGTGGAAGCTGTGCGACGGGTGCAGTTGCACCCGTCGCGTATTTCACTGTCTGCGACGCAGACAGTGAAATACATTTAGGGGCCCTCTTACGGGGGCCCCTGCAGTGCCCATGCCAGTGGCATGGGCACTGCAGGGGCCCCCAGGGGCCCCGTGACCCCCCCTACCGCCATCCAGTTCCCGGCGTGAGAACCGCCGGGAACTGGATGGCGGTAGGGGGGGTCGGAATCCCCTCGGCGGCGCAGCTAGCTGCGCCGCCTTGGAGGATTCCTATGGGCGGCGGTACACTGGCGGGAGACCGCCAGTGTTGCCGGTCCGACCGCGGCTTTACCGCCGCGGTCGGAATGCCAATTGGAGCACCGCCGGCCTGTTGGCGGTGCTCCCGCGGTCCTCCACCCTGGCGGTTTGAAACCGCCAGGGTCGGAATGAGGGCCTATGTTTCCTCCATTTTGGCATAAGGAGCTCTGAATGGGAATTTAATTGAAAAGATGGCTAGCAGATCATCAGCTGAAGCTGCAATGAGCTGCGGGGGCCGGGATCACAGTCGGTGACAATCTAGATCCTGCCCCAGTCATCCATCCACCCACACTTGGTGAATTAGCCAGTGGATGACAGATATTTCAATGAGAAGCTGGGAAAATTAGAAGAAGCTTAGGACACATGTCCCTTCTACTTGGAGGAACACTCACTGGGAAAATCCACAGGTGGAGGAGGAAACTGAACTGGTTCTCTGATGGGTGAGGATCACTCACAAGGAGAGTAGACGAGGGGAGTAGGAAAATGAACTGAACCTCAAGTGGACATTGTGAAAGGCCGCGGAGCCAGCTGAGGAGCACAGTAGCAAGAGCGTTATGAGTTTGCTTGTCCTGATGGGGAGGTGAGAGGCTAGTTTTTATTAGCCCAACAGACACCATTTCCTTTTCTTTTTGTGTGTGCATGACTTAAAGCACTACCTGGGAGACCTCCACAAGTGCCACACAGTGCTACAACACAGGGAACAAGTGCAGCCAGCTGAGCAGGACAAAGGCAAGCTGGCCTAATATTTGCCCACCTATCCCTCAGAAACCAGCCCATGGCTATTCTTCCATTAGGGAAATAGATCAACCAGTGTCCCTCATAGAAACACACAAGCAGAAAGAGGACTTAACATTATTAAAGTCCTCCCCTTATGGAAAGGGAGCAGCCATTATTTGGAGCATGATCTTCAGCCCGTAAAAATAGAAAGACGACTTCACTCTCGCACCTTAGTGTAACTGAGCAGCTATTGTAAGGTCCAGAGAAATGAAAAGAGGGCGGTGGACATCCAGAGTAAGTAGAAATGACACAAGGGTACAGATTCACAAAAGTACATTTAGACCAAAGATCTACGTTTAGAGCTAAAGTTTAATTTTACTCATAGTAAAATAGACTATTGGTCTAAGTTTAGGCCAAAAGTCTAAAGTTAGAACAAATGTCTAACTTTACTACGAGTGAAGTTAGACTTTGACCTAAGTTTAGACTTTGCTCTAAACTTAGACTTTTGGTCTCAGTTTATCTTTGTGAATCGGGCCCAAGGTTTCAATCAGAAAATGGACATGGCACCCTCACAAACTGAAAGGCACACTCCTTTAATCACAACAACACAGTAAAGGAAAACAGTGGGGTGAAACACACTTTACAAAACCCACAAAATCACATTCTACGCCCATGAGAATCAATGGATCCCACATCAATTAGGAGACTACAAAAGACAGGCCCTCAACTCCTTTTTAATTATTTACCCTCGTAAACTCTCAAAGAAGGCCTCCAGAAGACTAAACACAGACTACTCAAAAAAACTACCAGAAACACTTTCTTTTTCATTCCTACTAAACTCCACAAAATAATAGACCTTATTATTTACACATGTGGGCTCACAAAATGGAATGACAACTTTTTGAACAGGTTATGTGTGTCCAACACAATTAGGACCTCTTATGGGCTTGAGATCAACATCAACATTTTACCATCTACTGATTTCAGAGGGTAAGTCTGCATAACCATCTACAAAAACAACATCATTCTCATACAAGCAGCAGACCACAAACTTCAAATATTTTATCTTCGCAATTTCATACATACAACTACCAAAACCTGAAACAACAGTGAGAAGCTGAATTTTTCACTACTCAATAGCCATAGTCATGAACACTTGAAGAGACCCACCTCAACACACAAATTTGAGAAACCCCATAACACCATCTCACAAATCCAACAAGTCACACCATTAAGCTACTTTCAGGAAACCTCTCTTACATATATCACCAGATTCTCTCACCCCAACTTGAAGCTGCAAATCATCACACAATCCAAAGCCCCTCTAAATACCCTACAGCTTTATACGTCCCAAAAGACACAATAACACACTCATTACCATCTTCTAAGATATCTCAACACATACTTAACAAATTCACTACTTCTGAATTCATGCACACAAATCTTACCTGCACAGAGACCCACACCCTCTACCAAAATGAAACGTACAAATTGCACAACAGGCGGAGCTTAGCAACTCCCCCTACTCCTAATATGCATATGGACATAACAAGAAACACAAACCAAAGGAGTGTTTCAGAGTACCCCACCACACGGGCAACTTGATGTACCCCTGACAAACTCCTCCACCCACCTACTCAAATTATTCGGACAACAGACAGTCTATGCACTCATCTACACCCCTGGATTAACCTGCACTACTCACAGTTCTACACAAAATTGACAATAGACTTGACATCCTTACTGTGAGTTGTACTCAGCTGTGGAACCTGAGATACCCAATATGGCCAACGTGGAAGGCCTTACAGAAGGAAGAATAGATTTGCCTGCTAGCTTCTTTAGCACACTTCAATAGTAGTGTTTTGATGGAATATGAGGAGCCGACTCCAAGTAGGTCACAGTTATGGAAGAGGATTGAGGTAGGAAATGTGGGAAACTGGAAAAGAGGATGCCAAAGTGGACTCCAAGCACCTAGAATCTGTGAATCAGTCCTAGAACGAAGGACAAAGGAATCTAGTGCAGCAAGGAAAGAGCAACCAGAGGTGAGTCCTAGCAACAAGAACAGTTGAGGAGTACCAGAAACAACAAGTCAGGAGGAAGACATGGTAGAGAGAGGAAGGGGGACCTGCAATAGAGGTATTTTGGTCCAGCAGCTGGAACCCATCACAGGAACATGACGACACGACAGGCAAGTGACAGAGTCTACTGGCTTTAGCTCATTTTTGGGGTGGAAAAGGTTTTCACATTTGAGGTATCAGGTTTGTTGCACAGGGTGACTGATATAAAAGGGAAGTCACAAATAGAAAGACTTCTCACTCAGCCCTTCCCAACTAGCTCACCCATGCACTGTTAGACCTGAAAGCCTTAGGGTGGTCTTTCCTCAACTTTTTGCTGCCTCCCCCCATTTCTCCATTTTTTCTGACTTTGGTTTTGCTGGTTTTGACTCTGCACTTGATTACTGCTGTCCAGTGCTAAATTGCTTGTACTCTCTCCCCTAAACATGGTAAACTTGTCTTAACCCTAGTTGGCATATTTAATTTACTTATAAGTTCCTAGTAAAGTGTACTACAAGTGCCCAGGGCCTGTAAATTAAATGTTTCTAGTGGGCCTGCAGCACCCATCATGCCAACCACTTAATCAGCCTTATAACCATGTCTCAAGACTGCCATTTTAGAGCCTGTCTATGCAGTTTACAAATCCACCTCAACCTGGCAAGATAAACCTCTTACCAGACCTAAACCTTCCCCTTTTTATACATATATGTTACCTCAAAGGTAGGCCCTCAACAACCCAGAGGGCAAGATGCAATGTATTTAAAAGGTAGGGCATGTACTTTTAAGTTTTACATGCCATGGTAGTGAAAAACTGCCATAGTTGTTTTTCACTAATGCAAAGCCAATAAGTGTAATTTACAACCTTGAAGAGAAACGTTTGTCAAGTTAGGTGTCACTGGACTCACAATTTAAAATCACAACTTATGGTGAAGGTGGATTTTAAATTGCAGTTTAGCAAATGCCACACTTAGAAAGTGTGTATTTACTTGCTTTAGCCATCTTGTGGCTTCTGCATGTCTCTCCTCAGTCTGGGTTGGGTGACCGCTGGTCTTTGTGTATTCCCTCTAGAAAGCCACAAACAAAGGGGGGCAGGGTGTGACTGCATTCATCTTCTGGTAGTATGAGAGGGAAGGGCTGGGCACAGTCTCGCACACACACAAAGGGCTAATAATGCCCCTGGAGGGTGTCTGGAGCCAGAGCAGGAATGGGTGACTTCTGTGCACTTCAAAGATTTCTTTGACATCTCCCCCGTTTTAAAGGCACAACTGGCTATAAGTAGTGGACCCATGACACCAGAACTTCAGTACACTTCTTGACCTGTGAAGCCTCTGCAAGGAAGAAGAACTACTGTGCTGCTTAAAGGACTGCTACTATGATGGATCCCTGCCTTGCTGGATTCTTGCCTTGCTGAGCTGCCCTGTTGCCTGCTGTTCTCCTGCCTGGGTGAGAAGGACTGGACCTGCATCTCTTGGACTCAGAGTGACTCCAAGGGCTTGTTGGCTTGCCTCCTGTTTTCTGAAGTACCAGGGGCACAAAAGACTTTCATAAATACTGCTGCAACATGTGGACTCTGCCAACTGTGTGTCCTGCCCTGCCAAGTGGTGCCAACCCAGTCCAGGGCCCTTCTGGCCACTCCTGTAAAGAACCACACTTCAACCCTATTGCACCGATTGTAACTGACACATTACCTTCAGAGTTGATGCTTCACTATGTATACCCCTGCTGCATGGATCAAGGACACCACTTCGCTGTCAAAGATAGCTTGCCGCTGCTGTGAGAATCCGAGTGCCACATTGCTGACTGCGTGACTCATCATCCACTCTGCATGGCCCAAAATCAACGCATCTCCTTCATCCTTCAGATTAATCCTGGTGCATCTCTTTACTGCTCCCTTCAGCGCAGACCCAGAAACGATGCATCACCATCGCTGCACCATTGGAACCAACACATCTCAGGGACCAATGTACCTTTGTTGAACAGGCCCTGCATGGGTCTTGTGGCCGGTTGCACCCCATCAGCCTGAACTTTTGACTTTGGTCCAGTCTAGTGTGCGCCAGTTTGCTCTTCCTGCTTCTAAGCATTATGGTTTAATTTATTCTCTAAAAGTTCAATCGCAACTTATACTTATTGGACTTTTTTGGGTTTGGTCCTATTTTGCTCAGAAAAATTTACTTTATATTTCTAACCCAGTGTTGAGTGTTTTTGTGGTGTCCTCATTGTGTTACTGCTTGTGTGTCGCACAAACTCTTTACACATTGGCCCTTAAGTTAAGCCTGAGAGCTTTGTGCTAAGCTACCGGGGGTGAGCACAGGATAATCTAGGATGTTTTGGCCCGTATTTATACTTTTTTTGAGCCGCATTTGCGTCGTTTTTTGACGCAAAAACGGCGCAAACTTGCAAAATACCATTGTATTTTGTAGGTTTGCGCCGTTTTACGTCAAAAAGCGGCGCAAATGCGGCGCTAAAAAAAGGATAAATACGGGCCTTTGTGTCTTACCCTAACTAGGATTGTTGCCCGGTCATGGACAGGGTGCATACGTCCGCCAGCTATAAACCCAGTTTTTAAAACATAGGATATCCTTGAACTGCACAGGTGATTGTGAAGGGATGCTGTGAGAAGGACAACGATATTCTTCGATTGTCTTCAGGATCGACTTCAATGAAGAGGAAGTAAGTGCAGTGGCATAAGCACGGCAAGGACAGAGATATGGGCCTCGCTAGGATTGTCAGAGTTGCCATAGACTGAACCAAAACATTTTTTACATCTTACTCAATATATATTTTTTTAAAACACCAGTCACAACCCCCATGTCAAGCCAGGCAACACTGTTAAACTAACCAAATAACAACCTCAGTTCAGGAACACCAGCTGTCACCAATCTCATCACTAACTATAAGTATGAATCCTCAACACTAGAATGGAGCAAATTGAAACAACTGTGGCCCATCACCCCTATAAAAGATAGCACAAAAAGACTAATATAGACCAACAACAGGACATGTTGAGAATAAATTGACTCACTGTTAACGTGTTTAAGTCCTACAAGCAATGCACCCCAAACGAAAAAACTGAAGGCCCAGAACAAGCCATCAATATAATAAGCAGCCAAAGCACATTATGAACATAGAAACAGTTCCCGCCCTATCCAAAGCAATGGCCAAAACAAACCTCAAATGCATGCTCCTTAGATGTAGATCTGCAGTCAAACACACAACAAAAACAACACAGAAATAGCTTAAATGATTATTACTCCTCACATGTACCTGGCTAATTGACTTTGGGCACCCTGGATCTTCTAGCCCCCTCTCCCCGGTTACACCATAATGTGCGTTGACCAAGAGGGTCATCAGGGTGTAGGAGTGTCAGTGAACCAAAGTGACAGCCTGTGAATCAACACCTTCAAAACAGAGAAATACACCTCCTTTGAATGCCTAGTAGTGGACTTCATCACATCAGATCACGACCCAATAAAATGCTTCATCATCTCCCTTCCTCCTACCCAAGGAGATGAACAACTCCTCTCACAGCATCTAATAGACCTCAAAACACAACAATCTTATATTGACCACAAACATATGATTCTAGGGGAATTCAGTATTCAGTGGAATGACACAAACAATACACTTATAGCACAACTGATACACCTTCTGACACGCAATGCCCTCACATAACACTGCAAATGCACACCTCGCAATGAGGGGATTCACTCTTGAGCTATTCATTGCCAATCCCGGATCCTTAAACATAAATTCCCTCTCCATCTTATCAGTAGGCTGGTCAGATCACCACAATATCTTTTTACACCTTAACACAAAACACACAAAAATCAACAGACATATTCACAGAACTCAGTGATGCGCTAGAAACACTAAACAAGTAGACAACAAAGATTTAGTAGCAATGCTGAGCTTCCTACAACCCCCAATGGAAAATGCTCTGCGTATGACCTGATGTATCACTACAAAATAATGTCTGACATCCTCAACCAAGTAGCCCTCCTACACCTTAAGAGACTCAGGCATAACCCATCAGCCCCGTGGTACAACAATGGAGAAAAGAGTTTACTGAGACTAGGGAAGAGACGATGGGGACCAGACCCCTCAATTGCACACCTCACTCTGCTAAGAAAAGTAAGAACCTGTAACAAGAAAAGCATCTTCAGTGCAAAAGGCTCACTCTTCTGATTGCTGCTTGACATAGCTAAATATCACCCCAACAAAACTATACAAAATCAGGCAGGCAACAAATAGTACCCTCCTCCTCTATTGAATAGACAACATTCACAGGGGGAACAATGTGAGGAGTTTCCAATTCTACACAGACAAGCTTGAAAAGATCAAACTCGCCCTAATCAATGTCTTGGTTACCACCAGGGCATAATTTTTACACCAACCACAACCAACACGATGGGACAGAAAAGAGTGAACCCAACCCACTACCAGTAAAGAGTGATGCAAACTGACATGAATTCAAGTTACTCAATTAAAAAGATCTCATCAGAGTCATGTCAGATCTGACTCGAACACCCATTCTCCACACCTATAGTCAAACATGTCAGTCACCGTACTGCACCTCTATGAACCAACATAATTGATGCCCTCTAATACAAGGAATAGTCTTGGACTGCTCAAAACTAGGGCAGGCCAGCATATTTCTCAAAAGGTAAGGTACTGACCCACAAGATTTGAACAGCTTTCTCCCAATAACCAACAAACCCTACCTTGAAAAGTGCCTTTTCAGGGTAGGGTAGGTTTGTTATTGGGATTAAACCAGCTCAACCAACACATAGAAAAGTATGATCTGCTAGACAGCTTCCAGTCAGGATTCAGAGCTGGCTGCAGTACAGAAACAGCCACTGATGATAACCTCAGGATACGGGATGAAGGAGACCCATGCCTGCTTATACTCCTTGATCTATCCTCAGGATTCAACATCGACAACCACAAAATACTCATAAACACTCTAAAAGCTTGCATGGGCATTGGCTGCACAGTCCTTAACCGGTTCACTGTCTACCTAAATAGAAGATCACAGCAGTCATTCTGGAAGATTCTGTTTCAACTCCAACACCCATACAGCAAGGAGTTCCTAAGGCTCAATAGTCTCAATAACTCTCTTTATTCTGTTAATGGCACCTATAACAATGATCCTGAAACGTGTCACCTATATGCAGATGATACCTAACTCTACATTAGAATAGCATCACTAAGTTATGTCCTCCACTTGAATAATACACTAAATAAGGTCTATCTGCCAACCACTTAAAGCTCAACCCTCAGAGAACAGATTTTCTCCTATTCTCTCCACAAGGACAATCACCATCAATTTAACAGTAGATTCAAATTCCTAGATGCCCAAACTGCAACCCTACAATCATCAACACTACCAAAGCACGTGGGATCACTGTAAACAAAAGTCGGAGAATGACTGCACATATAAACACCACGACAAGGAATGCACAACACAACTGCTAACGCGTCCTTCTATGTTAATTTATATACATTAGGACTCTTTGGGCCCAGTGGTGAGACACCGTAAGACGAGGTAACTGATCAATATATCAAGCAATACATCAATAATATTGTCAACATATATCACTACAATATATCTCGATTTAGACATTGGTTAAACCTTCGGCGCAACCATGACCTTTCAGTCATGAATAACCATACCTTATTGAAGCTTTGTGAATTTTATTCCCTATTGATTACAATCTAATAGCAAATGTATTAATCTTAAAACCAAGAAGCAAAAGAGCATAGTCACAATGTGGTAATAATGCAAAGATCACAAACATAAGATAGTAATATGAAGATAAACAAATCTAAATGCATAAAACCTCATATATGTTTAGTTCAGCATAGCACCACGTCAGTCACGTCAGTTACGTCAGTCAAGATTAAATGCCTCATCTAACCACAATTAGCATCAGCATGTTGGACTTCATGCAAAACAGTTTAGAACATCAATTTGGAAAACATCTGACTAAGGTCTCTAATCAAAAATACACAGCAGTTGGTACCTAGAAAGAAAAGGCAAATAGATGAATTTCAATAGCAGTAGCATAATTACCCTCCTCGGAATAGGTCAGCATACAGGATCAGTCTTCGTCTTCAGGACATCAGTTAGATCGCCGTCAGTCTATTTAGTCTAAGAGTATGGGACACTTCCCTCATAAGGAAGAAAGTGTAATGGGGCAGTCTATGGGTGAGGATGGTTTTATCTAAGTCTCAAGTCACCAAATAGAGTGACAGAGTTTCTGGATGCAATCGATATCATTCCCTACCTAATGCTCTTGAGTCTCTTGTGTCATGGGTTTTTATCCCTTTTCCATAATACATTCCCCCAAAATTCTATTGGATAGTCACTACACCCCACTATCTGTAACCTATCAAATTATACATTAAGTAATGCATTTGTCATTTTATGATAAATTATAACATTCAGATTGGTCTTCATAATTGACGTCTTTCGTAGGTGGCACATCCGGGGTTACTTCATTTTCTGGCACGTTCTTCGGGTCAAGAGTTCTCTTTTCCGTGGTTCAGTGTCCTTGAAAGTGTCCGTATTTTGTTGCAAAGCGTACAATTTTATACTAAAGCAACTAGCATGTGGATGGGAATATAACGGTCAATGATACAATAAGCGGAGAAAAGAACAAATGCTGGGTCATGGCCTTTTGCAAGTCAGCACACTGGAGAAACAGAAAAATATGCTTTAATATGAGAGCTACACAGCTAGTTTTTGACTCACGCTAACTTAAGGCTTATGGATTCTAATAAATGTAATCATCGTACGTGTTAACATATTCAATTAATCATAATACAAGCAATTATTTCTTACAGTCGATATTAGTTTATGCATATGATAATTCTCCACGTTTAAAATACGTTTCAATGAATAATATTATTAATGCAGCATTGTTAATATAAGCATTTCACATCTAGAAATATGTAATATTTAAACTACACTCTCTCAGTCCCTCCTCTGATGACGCTCGTCATCACACAATCTTTCTCTTTGATCTTAATTTTTCACTTTGTGCATAATACGCATTTCAACATCTTGCCCTTTATGTGAGCTTTCCCATATTTCATTGAACATTTTCTCTCTTTCACTTTCTTCATTTCGTCGGGCTCTTTTAGTCCAATTTCTTTTTACTTTGTCATTGATTTTACATGCCCCCCATATTCCTAATAGACAAACCAAAACAATTAATAGACCCATCATAATTTTTGCAAGTACCCCATTCCAAATGTTGGTAAACCAGCTTCCCACTCTGGCAATTCCTTTCCCAAATTTCTCCCAAACACCAGGTTCTTTCAGATCCTTCAAATCTGTACTATCTCTAGTAAGGTTAGTAAGCATGCTTCTAATTTTCTTACTGTTATCTGGTATGAATGAGCAACAATGACGCTCATTAAGAATTTTGCAGACACCTCCACTCTTTGCTAAAAGAATGTCTAAGGTAAGCCGATTTTGAAGAGTCATAGCTCTTTCTGCAGCAAGTTCAGTATCCATCAGGAGTATGGCTCCTGTAAAATTTGTCAGCATGTTATCCACAATAGTAGACAACTTTTGAATCTTCATAGAATTTAAGATAACCCCCACTGATGGGATTATGGCTCCAAATATATCACCAATGACAGCCGCCACTGATTCTCGTTTTTGTCTAGGATGTTGTAATTCAGACGTTTTAGGTATTTGTTTTAAGTCATCAATCTGGTATATCTTTGGGAATACTATTCCCAAATAACATGTCCCATACCATCCCTTAGGGAGACGGTAATATGCATTTAGTCCACAAATATAATAGATTCCAGGGATTGCTGGATCTTGTCCATTTAACATAAAGGTCCATTTACTCTGAAACAAAAACACATGCCTACATTCACTCGTACCCACAAACAAATTGTCTTGATCAGATTTTGGTCTATATATACAGAGCCTACCTACGTGTTATGCATCTATAGCTAGTTTGCCTTGCGTTTTGATTGCAGTGTAAGCATAATCATTTGCATAAGTACGTTTCTCTAGTCCTTTTTCTAACCTTTCTTTCAGTGCTTTGCGTCTATCATCTGTGTGATCTAAAAAGCTCTTTTCTACAGGAGACAGCAAACAAGTCAAATTGTTGCGATGTGCATAAGCAGTTCCAAATGTAAGTGTTGCCTCAAAGAATCCTCTAACTATTTTTATATCATGCTCTTTAGCTAATTTATTTAGGAATTCAATCACTGGTACAAAAGAAAACACAACATCCAAGTTTGAATAAAAGTATTGCACATGCTCTTGATTATAGAATCTTGTTAATAGCAAGCTGCAACTAATTCCATAAGTAAGAGGGAGGCTATGATAAGTAACTCCCTCCTGCACAGATGAAGGAATTTTAGTACATACATAACAATCTTTCTCATCCATAGTTTCCACATACTCATTTAATAAGCGATAGAAGACATTAGTAGAAAGTTCCCCTTTTGCATTAGTTCCCTCATGCATATGTCTTGCATCTTGCTCAAATTTCTCCCACGGTGATAGCTTAGTAGTGGTAGTTTCAGGTTTCGAAGTTGCATTAATAGTTTCTCTCTCCATGGCATTCCCACAATCACTCCCACAATCATTACTGCACATACAACACCTATTATAAGACCTAACCAACCACACAGCTTACTTCCTTTGCTACTGTAAGCCATGTTTGTATAGAATCAGAATAGCAGATCAACAATCAACTTGAGGAAAAAACTCTTTGCGTATATTACAGCGTCTTCACTCACTCCAGGACCCTTTTCGTCAATTCAGGTTAGCAGCCTGTCGTAATCAGGTTTCTTTAAAGTCAAATCCGGTTTTAGTGTTACTTCCAGTAGTTTCTAAAGTCTCTTTCTCTTTTCAGCTTTCACAAATTAAATTTTAGTCGAGTTTCCCTTTGAATATCTTCAGGTACCGTAATATTGGCCTGGTACTTCTCGATCAAAACAGAATGCTAAGAATTCTTGTTGCCATTCAGAGGTTGTAGCATATGCCCATTCAGGACCTGTATATCTTCTGTTTGCTATTCTTTTTCTTTTTAGCCTTCGTTCACCTTGTTGTTCTCCTTCACTCAGATCATCTGCTTGTGAAGTATGACTTTCTTCTATTATTGTGTCATTCGATACCTCTCTTATTTTAGGATGTGACTTGTCTGGCCAATTATCGCCTCTATGTGTCTTGGTTTGATGTTTTCCTTCAGGACGTTGGACAGCACCCTCCTCTTGTGATATGGTGTTTCCTCTTGACGGACCTGCAACTGGTTCGGGAGACTCTGACATGTTTCGATTTGTATCTACAGTTTCTCTTTCTCTTTCGTCTTCTGGTTCTATGTTGAGTTCGGACTCTAACCCGTACTCGTCTACTTCTGGGAGAACCTCTCCTTGGCTTAGTTTTCCTGCTGCCTCGACTGAGATAGGCACTCTGTTACCTCTCTCGAACTCATTGACAGTTTGAGGGACAAGGCTGTTCTCAGTGGGCTCTCCAGTAGTCTCAGTTCCTTCTTGACTGATCTCTGACTCTGAGACTTCTCTTCCTGAAGTTGCTGTACCGGAAACTTCAAGTTCCTCTTCAACAGGACACGTTACCCTTTTTGTGTGACTGGGATGTATCCAGTTGGGAACCCCGGCACACTTCACAGCAGTGGTGGTCGTCAATATTACTTGATACGGCCCCTTCCAACGCGGCTCAAGACACGATTTTCTCACGTGCTTCTTGACAACCACCCAATCTCCAGCTTGCAGAGAGTGACCTGGTTCGCCAATTGGTGGCAACGTGTTAGCTTCCACCTGGTGAGAGATAGAGCGAATCACGTCAGCCAAACCTTTGCAGTAATCCAGCACCATATCATCTGTAATATTCACTAGTGCATTTGCAGGTACCGCTGGTAATCTCATTGCTCTGCCCATGAGGATTTCATGGGGGGACAGTCCTGTTTTCTTATCTGGGGTATTTCTCATAGACATCAGTACTAGAGGTAAGGCATCTGGCCATTTCATGTTTGTTGCAGCACACATTTTTGCTATTCTTGATTTTAAGGTACCATTCATCTGTTCAACTAGTCCTGATGCTTCAGGGCGATAGCTACAATGCAGCTTTTGTTCAATGTTGAGTGCGGCACACAGAAGTTTAATCACCTCATTGTCGAAGTGTCTCCCCCTATCTGATTCTATAGAAACCGGAAACCCGAATTTTGGTATCAGCTCCCTGAGTAGTAGTTTTGCAACTGTAAGACTGTCATTCCTACGTGTGGGATATGCCTCAATCCAATGACTGAAAACACACACAATCACCAACACGTACTTCAATCCTCCACAAACAGGCATTTCGATAAAATCCATTTGCATTTTGTTTAATGGACCTCCAGCTCTCCCAATGTGGCTCAAAGTTACCACAGTTCCTTTTCCAGCATTCATCTGGTGATGACGCACCTGTGGCAAATGATTCCTGCGGCATGTTTGAATTTTGGATTGAACCAATCAATCTTAAAGGACCTGATCATGGCATCTCTTCCCAGATGTGCCTGGCCATGATAGAGCTGGGCAAACTGAGATAAAAGACTATTTGGCAAAACCAATTTTCCCTCTTCTGAAACCCATAAATCATCTGCTCTTTGTACACATTGCATTTTCTGCCAGGAACGTTTTTCTTCTTTGCTAGTACGACTTTGTAATGTTTTCAGTTCGTCTAAGGTATCAACCACTCGTAATGCTAGACTTAAACTCGTGTCGTTTTCAGGTTGTGGTAACAATTCCCACTGCTCTTTAAACGATATACAGTTCAATGCACAAAATCTTGCGACTTGATCTGCATAGCTGTTTCCCATAGACACAAAATCTTGTGATCTAGTGTGAGCACTGCACTTTACCACGGCAATTTCGAGAGGTAACTGAATCGCATGTAACAAATCTCTTATTTGTTCACCGTTTTTCACAGGAGAACCAGAGGAGGTCATGAAACCCCTCTGTGACCAGAGTTGGCCAAAATCATGCACAATTCCAAATCCATATCTGCTGTCAGTATAGATAGTGACTTTCAAATTTACAGCTGCGTGGCATGCCTTAGTAAGAGCTATTAATTCTGCCACTTGTGCAGAAAACACTTTCTCGAGCCAGGAGGCTTCGACAATGCCAGTTATGGTACATATTGCGTAACCGGCTCTCAATGTTCCTGCTGAATCTCTTAGACAGGACCCATCAACAAACATAATGCAATCGTTTTCTTTTAACTAGGTATCCTGTATGTCTGGGCGAGGTTTGGTACAAAGTTCAGTCAACTCAAGACAATCATGCTCAAATTCTTCCCCATCTTTGATTTCAGTATTTTCATTGGGAAGTAAGGTTGCCGGGTTCACCACAGTGCATCTCTTTAGTGTGACATTTGGTGACCCCAGTATAATCGTCTCATATCTAGTGAGTCGTGCATTTGTCATGTGTTGTGTCTTAGTTCGTGTCAACAGAATTTCAACTGAATGTGGAACCATTACTGTCAGAGGGTATCCCATGACTATGCCTTCACATTGTGAAAGGCTTTGACCAACTGCTGCAACTGCCCTCAAACAACCCGGTAAGGCTGCTGCGACAGGGTCCAAGGTAGCTGAAAAATATGCTACAGGGCGA
Organism: Pleurodeles waltl; assembly: GCF_031143425.1. Lineage (NCBI taxonomy): Eukaryota > Metazoa > Chordata > Amphibia > Caudata > Salamandridae > Pleurodeles > Pleurodeles waltl. The sequence goes on from NC_090437.1 coordinate 1,067,552,385, forward strand.
TTTGCATCTCCGTGGACCTGTGTTAAAACAGACAAAGAACAAGCATCACGTTCATGACAGAACAAGAGAAAAGGTTTCTCATAGTCAGGCATTCCTAATGCTGGTGCCCTGCACATGCATTCTTTTAATTCTACAAATGATTCAAGCTCCTCTTTTGTCAAGGTTATTGTGTATGGCTCATCCTTGACTTCTTTTCCTGTCAATTTTATTAAAGGCTTTAAGATGATCGAGAAGTTGGGTATCCACTGGCGACAGTAGCCCACCATTCCCAAAAACATCCTGACGTCTCTTTTTGTTGTTGTGGGATTCATCTGCAAAACAGCTGTTATTCTTTCCTTTGATATTCTTTGAGACCCTTTCTCAATCAAATGTCCCAAGTATTTCACTTCTTTTTGACAGTATTGTAACTTTCTGGGTGACACCTTGTGTCTATTCTTTCCCAGATGATTCAATAATGCAACGGTATCATATTTACAACTGTCTCTGGTTTTGGATGCAATCAGCAAATCATCAATGTACTTCACAAGAGTCGAATTAAAAGGCAGCACAAGAGGTTCCAAGTCCCTCTTCAATATCCGATTGAAGATGGATGGTGACTCTGAGAACCCTTGAGGAATTCTGCACACTGTACATCTTGTCCAAAAATTTGAAACTGAACAAAAATTGGCTGTCCTCATGAAGAGGTATCGAAAAGAATGCTTGTGATAGGTCTACCACAGTAAACCATTCCGCATCACAAGGAACCTGGAACATTATTACTGCTGGGTTAGGTACCACAGGGCAGCATTTTATCACAATTTCGTTTATTTTCCTCAAATCCTGCACAATTCGAACTTTTCCACAGGGCTTCTTTAAACCCATTATGGGAGAGTTACACGGACTGCTCAAAACTTCTTTCAGGACTCCCTGTCTGAGAAAATCTGCAATTATTTGTGACACCTCAATGAGGACATCCTGGGTCATGTGGTATTGTGGCACTTGTGGGAACACTGCATTCGGCTTTATCTGAACCTTGACTGGTTCTACTCCTTTTATCAATCCTACTTCTTTCCCAGTCAAATCCCACACTTTCTCTGTCACGGTCCCTTGTAGATCATCAGGTAGGTCGATCCAAGTATGCATTGGGAATAAAGTAATTAAAGGGTAGTCTTCATTTGTTTCTGCTTCTTCCTCTACAAATTGACTCTCGTCTCCCTCATCGTCACTGTTTGTCTGTACTTCTATTCCATCGTTGGAACAGGTAATTGAACATTTTGTCTTACACAGTAAGTCCCTTCCTAGCAAGGATACTGGACTTGAATCGCATACAACAAATCTATGCAGGCCTTGGAAGTTGCCAATTTCAACCTGCACCGGGTCAGTAATCGGATTAGTCAGGTACTGGTTTGCCACACCAACCACTCGTATAGTACTCCCTGAGAGAGGTAATCTCGGGACTTCTGCACTTCGAACTGTAGAGCGTGTAGCTCCTGTGTCGACCAAAAATGAAACCTTACAGCCCATTACTTTTCCCTCTACGTATGGGCCTCTCTGATCCACCTCTAGGGATGCTGCAAGCCTGCACTCTTCACTGTCTGAGCTGTCGTCTGACCAATCCTCATTTATGCAATTTTCACCTCGTAATGGGAATTGTTGCACAGTGTTATTTTGATTTGTTACCTGGCCTGTGACCTGCTGAGGAAGCATCACCTGTTGCTGTCCTATCGGAGCCATTGGTAATTGCATTTGCTGTCTAGGCACCATAGGAATCTGCTCCTGTACTGGTTGCATTTGTACTGACTGAAAACGTGGCATTTGCATCTGCTGCATGGGCTGTACCCCTTGCATTTGTACCAAATTATTCTGAAAATTCGGGTTTTGATGTCTCACTTTTGGACCTCGTGGATTTTATAATGTACCAACATTAATGCTCTGCTGAACTACACCATCCTGCACCATATTTGGACAATCCCGTTTCCAATGCCCCACGCCCCCGCACACGTGACATGATGACATCTTTTTCACTCCTTGACCGTCATTTTGAATAACAACATTATTCATGTCCGAACCACAGTTCACAAACCCTCGACCTCTGCCTCTCGGCTGTGCCTGAAACACACCATTCATTTGCGGTTGTTGCTGTATCATTTGTTGAACTCCATTACCCTGTATTCCAGCTTGTGCAGCCCTTATCTGCATCATTATCACTTTCTCCTTAAACTTTTTCTGCTTCAATTCAATCTCATCACTACAGTATTTCGCATACTGCAACACCTCATCAATCGGTTTAGTTTGCCAACAAATCAAATGATTCTTAATCATCTGGCTAACCTCTGGTCTCAGCCCTTCAACGAATCTAAACACAAGGTGATTCATGTCCTTCGGTTCGATAGTCTCAGTACCACTGTAATGTTTGAACGCTTTCAATAATCTCTCGTAATAAGCATGTATTGACTCCTTAACCTCTTGAGAGGTCCGGTCGATTTTCTGCCAATCAGTCACCTTCGGCGACACCTTTTGTTTCAAGAACTCAATTACTTTATGATAATATTTCATCACCTCTTCTGAAGGTGCTCCAGTCACCTTATCTCTTGCCGGCTCCTTTGAGGGCCAAACTTCCCCTCTCTTGCACTCGAGCCACAAATCAGGCAGAACAATGATCTCAAACAAAGTATTCAAGTCTTCCCAGAGACACTTTGCAAGCTTCACAAACCTATCCGTTTGTTGATACCACTCGATCGGCTTCTCTCTTAGCCTAGGATAATCATTCGTAAACGATAAAATGTCTCCTCTAGTCCATGGCACATGCACTAAAACACCACCAGCTGTCTCTCTCATAGGTAAGATTTTTACTGAATCCAGATTAGGTGAGGTCCTAACTTCATTAGACCCTGGACTATCTCCCTTTCCCTTATCTCTTTTCTTTGCCCATCGGCCTTCCCATTTCTCCAATGCACCCCAAATTTGTGCACTTTGCAACAGTTCTCTCAGATGTGCCTTCATTCCTGCAGATCTCATGTGTTCAAAATCTTTGGAGTCAAAATCTAATCTGTAACTTCTTTTCAAATGTTTAGTATTTCCGATATCAATATTGTATTTGTCTGCCAAATTCGCTAATTTCTGATGTACTTTGCCTACCTCTTTGGTAATCTTGGGGCATAAGTATCTCAATTCTGCCTCAGTGTAGGACTCCAATCTATTTACTCCCATCGTTCCTTCCACTAATTCAGCAGCTTCTGCCCCTAGTCGTACAAAATTCAAGTATTCATCTTGTTTTTCTTTCTCAGGTTCAAATGTGGTCACTGTAGTCTTTTGTGAGGTACAAGTTTTCTCTAACCACTCATTTAACTGTTGCACTGTAAAACCCTGCAGTGAAATGTTCCCTGCATGTATCATTGGAGAGTGTGAAGTATTTGTACTCATGGTTTGGGGAGTTAAAACTCCCAACCCTACTTGACGCATCGCTTCGAGAGGTGCCCCTACTGGACCAAGGTCCATTAAGGGTCTCGGTGGCTCATTTACTTGCTCTCCCGGGGCCATTATCTGTGGAGTTCTCATAGGCCCTCCTCTTGTCGCTTCCTGAGTCATAACTCCCTGATCACACATCCTTGTTTTATCTTGTGCATACAATGGCACTGGGGGACCAACAGTAATAGGTAACGATAAAGCAGCAGGTGTCTGACCTGAACCCAGACTTCTTGGAGCCGCAAATCCATAGGTCTGCTCCAGTGTACCCGGTACAGGTACTAACGGTGGTCCCGCTACAGGGTTATACCCTGGTATCAACTTTGGCAGTTGAGACATTAGCTTCGGGGTCGATTAAATCTGTATTAACTTTGGCTTTGTGTATATCGGGTCTGGCGGCACTATCAAGTTCGTAGTAGTCTCAAGCACTGGAACATCAGGGTAGATTCTCTTTATCTGCAGTGGAGGCTGCAACTGTATTGGCAAGTCTGGTGCATTGGGTACACTGACACTATTCTGTATCAAAGCTGTGTCGCTAGTCTGTACCGTATCAGTAACTCCCTTCTCCTGCGTCTGGTTCCCAGGATCCAAGCTAGTGCTTGGAGCGCTGTCGCTCACCGCATACGGTGGCGGACGATCATGTAACAATCTATCCATAAATTCCTCATCATCTGAATCATCTTCCTCTTCCCAGGACCTTTTATTTTCTTTAGTTTTGCCTGAATCTTTGTCGGTTTTACAGGAGGCCTTCTTTCCCTGTGTCTCTTCTCCCAGGGTTATTGCTGGGAATAACTTCAATCCATCTACGATTCCCCTTCTCCACGTTTTGCTCTCGTTGTCCCACCTAGCTTCTGCATTTGATTTTGCTGCCCTTCTCAGCCTTCTCTGAAACCTTTCTTGTCTGTGTTTAAGAGCCATTAAGTCCCAAATCGCCGAAGCCTCATATTGTGCCGGTCTCAAAGGTGGCTTCTGTGTACTTAACATCCACCTCAGATTTTCTAGTACCTTTGGATTAAATGTCCCATGTTCTGGAAACGCTAAACACCCTTCTTTTTCTGTTAATTTGCGCCACTGTTTCATCCATAAACAAGGTGCGACACCTTTCTCTTCCATCACCATGTAAGCCGGAGTACCCTCAGGTGGTGTAGGTTCCCCATCAGTTGCAACAATATACACATCTCCCTTTAGAGCGCTCTTGAATGCTTTGACGAAATTCATTTTTGCGATTCTTTTATTTCGTATTTAATCGGAAATGGCTTAGTTCCCAGGACACTCTTCACCTGCCCTTTCTCAACCTATTGCCTCTCACGGACGGCAGCCAATCCGTGCGCGACCCCTCTCGACATCCGACCTATTTCAGCGCGGCACCACTGACGTCACACTTACACACACTGTAGCTGACAAAGTCTTGCGGCTTGTCCGCTCTTCACTGATCCCTACAACTCACACAAACTAATGCAAAATTATTGCGAGCACCTTAAAATGACAACACAAATCTGTCGGTTTACTACAGGAAGGGTAACACATTCGCTTCAGAACTTTACAGAGATTTCACTTGAAGCCTCGGCCGCTACTCTCTCCTTCTCAGTTCCCGCATACGCAAGCAGAATTCGACCCGCAAATTCTACTCTCGACTTGTCAATGACTCCTTCTAGTGCACTTTAGAATTTGTCAAATCTCCATCGAAGGTTTCATACATGTGAACAACGCTCAGGCCACATTACTCCCATAACCTCTAGGCTTAGCTGGCTACCGATCAAAGCCAGAAGCATTTCCAAAACTGCCTGTTTTACTCACAAAGCTCTACTCATTGATAATATATAATGAATAATGTGTATTGCAGGAGAAATGAAATTACCTAGCGATAAAAGTGACAAGATCATATTGATATCCCACACTCAGAAGCTCTGACACAATACTACTGGAGCCACCTGGAGTCAAGAAAGAAAGAACATACACATGCACATTAATGGGATGTGTGCCCAGAATCTGGACCTCATTACACCGGAGATACGATCTAACCACTCGTTGGCACAATTCAAAAGAGCCATTAAATTACTGGTGTTTGATAGGCACGAAGGTTTAAAAGAGAAATAACCCTTCATTGCTCATTGATCTAAAGAGACCTCCATGTAAAATAAACCTCGGGGACATGCAACCAAATGGATAGCGTCAATAACCACATCGCCACCACACCATGGGTGGATAGGTGTATATACATCACACATACCAATATGAATAAATACTACAATGTATGTTTTATAACATGTATACTAGAAACTATGAATCTTTTAATAAACTATTACATAACCTCGTAGATTATGTTTAGGGGTGAAAACATTGTTTACAATATTTATTATATAAAACACTAAAATAAATAAATAAATCGATAAAATGGAAAGGTAATTCCGCACCCGGAAAGTGCCTCTCAAGACAATTAACTATTTGGATTGAGGCTCTCAATATAAAATGACAGCTTTTTTCCAGGTGACAGTAGCAAAAGAAGAAATTAGCATAAACTGTACTTGCCATACATGTGAGTGGCAGTGGATACATTGGACGCATGCGTGCAGCATGGTTTCCGATTTTTTATTTTATTTGCTGCCAAAGGCTTGTAGGAAATGTGTTCTTTCCTGAAAGCAAGTTGTTAGGTCGTGCTTTACGGTGGCGTTTTGTCTGCATATCTGCTACTACATTCCATATGCGGAACATTAGAGAGCTCATCAACTTGAATAGGCTATTTCATTCAAAGCATCCTCTCACCTCAGTCTGCGTTCGAGGTGGTTGCCAGGCCTTGATAGTTTCAATCTTGGCCTGGAGTGGCTGCACCTTGCCACCACCCACTAGGTGTCCCAAGTACACCACGGAACCCTGCCCAATCTGGCACTTACTAGCCTTGATGGTCAGGCCTGCCTGTTGCAGGGCCTGAAGCACCTCCTTGAGGTGAAGCAGGTGTTCCTCCCAGCTGGAACTGTAGACAGCTATGTCATCCGGGTAGGCTGCACAGAAGGCATCCTTGCCAGCTAGGACCCCGTTAACCAACCGTTGGAAGGTAGCGGGGCATTCTTCAATCCAAACGGCATCACCCGGAACTGGTAATGGCCATCAGGGGTTGAAAATGCGGATCTTTCCTTAGCCCCCTCAGTCAGGGCGATCTGCCAGTACCCTGAAGTAAGATCAAACGTACTCAGGAACTTGGCAGCGCCCAGCCTGTCAACGAGCTCATCCGCTCGGGGGATGGGGTGAGCATCAGTCCGTGTGACTGAGTTGAGACCCCGGTAGTCCACACAGAACCGGAGTTCTGGCTTCGCACCTGGGGCAGTAGCCTTAGGGACCAACACCACTGGGCTGGTCCAGAGACTACTGGATTTCTCGATGACCCCTAGAGTCAACATCTTGGAGACCTCCTCCTTGATGCTGGCCTTCTCCTTATCCGACAACCTGTACATTTTGTTCTTCACAGGGAGACTGTCACTGGTGTCAATATCATGAACACAGAGGTGGGTCAGTCCAGGAGTAAGGGAGAACAGGGGGGAGAACTGCTCCAACAGCTCATAGCAGTCTCCTTTCTGGTTTAGAGTCAGGGAGTCAGAAAGAATGACCCCGCTTACTGACCCATCACCTTCTTGGGCAGAGAGGAGGTCGGGGAGATGTTCACTCTCCTCTTCCATTCCTTCATCTGTGACCAGAAGCATGTTGATCTCCGACCTCTCAAAATGAGCCTTTAGTCGGTTCACATGGAGCACCCTTAGGGGATTCCTAGGGGTTTGGAGGTCCACTAGGTAAGTGGCCTCCCCTTTCCGCTCCTTTATTTCAAATGGGCCAGACCAGCGGTCCTGGAGAGCTCTGGGCTCTACTGGCTCCATTACCCACACTTTGTCTCCAGGTTGAAACTCTACCAGGGTGGCCTTCTGGTCATTCCAGTGTTTCATTACCTCTTGACTGGCCTCAAGGTTACTTTTGGCCTCTTTCCAGAAGCGGGTCATCTGGTTGCGGAGGGCCAACATGTAGCTGACCACGTCCTGAGGGGGAGCCTTTGGAGATTTCTCCAATCCCTCCTTGACAATGCTTAAGGGTCCCCTGACAGGGTACCCATAGAGAAGCTCAAAGGGACTGAACCCTACCCCCCTCTGGGGGACCTCTCTGTAAGCAAAGAGAAGGCATGGTAAGAGGACGTCCCACTTACGCCTCCTGGCCTCAGGGAGGCCACCAATCATGCCTTTCAGGGTCTTGTTGAATCTCTCCACAAGACCATTAGACTGGGGGTGATAGGGTGTGGTGAACTTGTAGGTTACACCACACGCATCCCACAGAGACTTCATGTATGCAGAAATGAAGTTAGTGCCTCTGTCAGACACTATCTCCTTGGGGAATCCCACACGGGTAAATATCCCCATCAGAGTTCTGGTCACCACCGGTGCAGTTACGGTCCTCAGAGGGATTGCCTCTGGGTAACGGGTGGCATGGTCCACCAAAACCAGGATGAACCTGTTGCCTAAGGCAGTTTTGGGATCCAAGGGACCAACAATGTCGATGCCCACCCTCTCAAAGGGGGTGCCAACGACAGGAAGTGGAATCAGGGGTGTTTTAACCCTTTTTCCTGCTTTACCACTGGCCTGGCAGGTAGGACAAGATCTGCAGAACTTATCTGAGTGTGTCCTCATTTTGGGCCAATAAAAGTGGGTGACAAGCCTGTTAAAGGTCTTGCCTTGCCCCAAATGTCCTGCCAGGGGAATGTCGTGAGCCAGACCCAGTAGGAAGGTTCGGTAACATTGGGGGACCACCAGCGTACGTGCTGCCCCAAAGGCTGGAACCTTAGGCTCACTGTAGAGGAGATTATTCTCCCAATATAGGTGGTGGTTGCCAGAGGCGTCACCCGCTGCCTGGTTTGAAGCTTGTTTCCTCAGACCTTCCAGAGTGGGACATTCTTTCTGCGCCTTGCAGAATTCCTCCCGGGTGGGTCCACCCTCAACTTGCCAGCCAGCAAGCTCAGGTAAGTCACCTAGGGTGGCAATGTCTTCCCCAGTTGGCTCGGGAGCCTCCTCCTCAGGAGCCCCGTCAGCCACTGCAGGAACTTCCCTGCCCCTTGTCCCTCCTCTTGGCAGCTCTCTGGGCCATCGTTCCAGGCTCCAGACGCCCTTGACTTCCCTCTCGGTCAGCCATGGACCGTGTGGTCATGCAGACCCACTCAGGTAACCCTAACATCTCCAGGTGAGACTTGAGCTCCACTTCTTTCCAAGCAGTATGCTCAAGATCATTGCCTAACAGACAATCTACAGGCATGGCAGGACTCACAGCTACTTTCAGAGTACCAGAGACCCCCCCCCCACTCAAAGGGAACCAGAGCCACCGGTAGGTGACTCTCGCGATTGTCAGCGACTATGACCTGGTGGAATGTATTAGGTACTATCTGCTCTGCTGACACCAGCTGACTCTTGATAGTAGTCATACTGGCTCCTGTGTCACGCAGAGACTCCACCTTCTGCCCATCAATGGTGACCCACTGCCGGTACTTGGAAGTATTTTTGGGCATGTGGACCTTGGGCACCATTTCTCCTTCTCCCAGGGACACTAGGGAAATCTCTACCTGTTCCCCAAAGCTATCTGGGTCCATCTCCCCCCCGAGCGCTACACTAGTCAACCCAGGTGCCTGTCCGGTAGTGGACGGTGCCCTCTTGGGGCACTGGGGATCGCCTTTATAGTGACCATACTGGTAACACTCCATGCATTTGGGGTTAGATTTCCCTGACCTGTCATATGTCCCTGGCTTTTTCCCAAATTTGGAAAAGGAAGGGTTGCCACCCGCTCCCTGGGAATTCTTTTGGGGGCCTTTGGAGAGTTCCTTATCTGCAAGTTTATCTCCCCCCTCTTTCTTCTGTTGGGAACCCTGACCACCTTTGTGGGAGTCCCCCCCAGGTACCTTCTTGGACACTCTGGTGCTAACCCAGAGGTCCGCCTCCTTAGCAAGCTTCCTGGGATCAGTCAGCTTGCTATCCACTAAGTGCTGGCGCAACTCTGTATAAGTAGTATTAGGCATATGCTCTCTTAGAATCAAGTCATATAAACCTTTATAATCAGCTACTTTGTTGCCCCGCACCCATCCATTCAGTGCCTTACTGGAGAAGTCAAAGAAATCTACCTATGTTTGTGTGGTTTGTTTGGTGCTGTCCCTGAACCTCTGACGGTATCCCTCAGGGGTCAGCCCAAACTTGGCAAGTAAAGTGGCTTTCTGAAGTGGGTATGTGTTTTGATCAGGTTGATCCAATGGGAGGAGTGTATCCCTCCCCAATGGCGGTACATAACCCCACATAGCTACCCCCCATTGCCCTTCAGGAACCTCATGAGCCCTTAGTGCAACTTCATAAGCAGCTAACCATTTATCTATGTCATCTCCCACCACAAAACTGGGCACCACATTTTTGGGTATACGAACCTTCTTTTCTCCAGCAGGTCCTGTCAGTATGCTGCCACCATTATTGCTGGATTCAGACTGTCTTGCCTTGATCTCCAGCTCTTTGAGACTCAGTTCATGAGCCAACAATTGTTTCTTTTCAGCCAAAGCTCTCTCAGCCTCCACCTGTTTGGTTTCTCTTTCAGCCTCAGCTTGCTTGGCTTCTCTTTCTGCCCTTCTCTCCTCCTATTGAGCCTCAATTTTCAGTTTTGCCATTTGCAATTGGAACTCCCTTTCTTCTCTCCTTTCCTCTGCGGTCAGGCTTTGCACAGAGACACTGCTCCCTGGTCTGGAAGGGGGCACAATGGCAGTGGTAACACCATCCACAGATAGTGAAAATTCCTCTGAGGGGCCATTTTCTGGCTCCTCTTCCTCATCATCCTCTAAATGGGCTTCTGCCCAGGCCCTCAGCGCCACTTGAAAGTCCTCCTTTCTGGAGGCCCCTTGGGTGGTTACCCTCAATGCCCTGCAGAATCCTCTTAGTTGTTTGACAGTATATGTATCCAACTGGACTAGGTCAAAGTCCCCTGTCTGAGACCCAGTCAGAGACATGTTGAGTGAGGATTTAGTTTTTGAAAATTGTCAGGAGAAAAAACGGATTTGCAAAAAGAGATAAAAACCAAGTTGACCTTCAACTGTGGGTAGGTAGTGAAATACTTAGCTACTGTATGTCACTGCACAAATACAAGTCCTATCCTCACCGCTGATCACCAATGTTAGAAATTGGGTTTTTGGTTGTCAGTCAGGTTACCCCCTGTCCAAGCAAAAGCCCTCACTCTAGTCAGGCTAAGTCACACACAATCCAAGATTATCCTGTGCCCACCCTCTGGTAGCTTGGCACGAGCAGTCAGGCTTAACTTAGAAGGCAATGTGTAAAGTATTTGTGCAATAAATCATACAATACCACCATATAGCACCACAAAAATACACCACACAGTATTTAGAAAAATATATAATATTTATCTGGATAATTGTAGGTCAAAAAGAATAAAGTTGCAATGGGAAATTGTAGAGATATCACTGAAAAGTGATATAAAGTGTCTTAAGTCTTTAGAATATAAACAAAGTCTCTTTCAAGCACAAGTACCTGGTTTGGAGTGGAAAAATCTCCTCAGAGGGCCACAAAGGAAGAGGTGCGTGGAAAAAGGGTGTGTGCGTCGATTTCTCCCCAGCACACACGGACTCGCGTCGTTATTTTCCACGCAGGGAAGTCGGGCGTCGTTTTCCGGCGCGCGGACAGTCTCTTTCTGTGGATCGCGGGGATTACCAGATGTCCCGGGTCTGTGCGTGGATTTTCCTGCTCGTTCTCCGGCTGCGCGTCGGTCTGCGGGGCTGCGCATCGAAATTACGATCTCACGGCAGGCGTCGCGTCGATTTCTCCTCTAGACGTCGGTCTGCGGGGCTGCGCGTTGAAATTACGATCTCACGGCAGGCGTCGCGTCGATTTCTCCTCTAGAGGTCGGGCGGCGTTGTCCTTGCGAAGTCGTGCGTCGGATTTTCGGTCGTCCCAAGAGCGTTGCGTCGATCAGCGTCGGTGTGCGGCGTCTTTCTCGCCGCGGAACAAGCTGTGCATCGAAATTTTCGCGCACGGAGCGTCCAAGTGAAAAAGAGAAGTCTTTTGGTCCTGAGACTTCAGGGAACAGGAGGCAAGCTCTATCCAAGCCCTTGGAGAGCACTTTCACAGCCAGACAAGAGTTCAGCAAGGCAGCAGGGCAACAGCAAGGCAGCAGTCCTTTGTAGAAAGCAGGCAGGTGAGTCCTTTGAGCAGCCAGGCAGTTCTTCTTGGCAGGATGTAGTTTCTGGTTCAGGTTTCTTCTCCAGCAAGTGTCTGATGAGGTAGGGCAGAGGCCCTGTTTTATACCCAAATGTGCCTTTGAAGTGGGGGAGACTTCAAAGAGTGGCTAAGAAGTGCACCAGGTCCCCTTTCAGTTCAATCCTGTCTGCCAGGGTCCCAGTAGGTGGTGTGGCAGTCCTTTGTCTGAGAGCAGGCCCTCCACCCTCCCAGCCCAGGAAGACCCATTCAAAATGCAGATGTATGCAAGTGAGGCTGAGTACCCTGTGTTTGGGGTGTGTCTGAGTGAATGCACAAGGAGCTGTCAACCAAGCCCAGCCAGACGTGGATTGTAAGGCACAGAAGGATTTAAGTGCAAAGAAATGCTTACTTTCTAAAAGTGGCATTTCTAGAATAGTAATATTAAATCCGACTTCACCAGTCAGCAGGATTTTGTATTACCATTCTGGCCATACTAAATATGACCTCCCTGCTCCTTTCAGATCAGCAGCTGCCACTTCAACAGTGTATGAGGGCAGCCCCAATGTTAGCCTATGAAGGGAGCAGGCCTCACAGTAGTGTAAAAACGAATTTAGGAGTTTTACACTACCAGGACATATAACTACACAGGTACATGTCCTGCCTTTTACCTACACAGCACCCTGCTCTAGGGGTTACCTAGGGCACACATTAAGGGTGACTTATATGTATAAAAAGGGGAGTTCTCGGCTTGGCAAGTACTTTTAAATGCCAAGTCGAGGTGGCAGTGAAGCTGCACACACAGGCCTTGCAATGGCAGGCCTGAGACAAGAAAAAGGGGCTACTTAAGTGGGTGGCACAACCAGTGCTGCTGGCCCACTAGTAGCATTTAATTTACCAGCCCTATGCACATAAAGTGCACCTTACTAGGGACTTATAAGTAAATTAATAGTCCAATCAGGTATGATTCAAGGTTACCATGTTTTAAGGGAGAGAGCAAATGCACTTTAGCACTGGTTAGCAGTGATAAAGTGCGCAGAGTCTAAAACCAGCAAAAACAGTGTCCACGAAGTGGAGGGAGGCAGGCAAAAAGTTAGGGGTGACTACCCTAAGGCTGTCAGGTCTAACACATCCGTATACACAATAGTTAATAGCGCAGGATGAATGCTAGGGAGCAATTATATAACATTAAAATATATAATGTTCATATTTCCTTAGTAGACAGAATGTGAAAGTAGACTAAAAGTCCAAATTGCCTTCACTCTGCACGTTAGTTCATGGGGTAAATACCAATCTTGTTATTGTCATTCTTTCATGTACAACTGAATATGATCATATAAAGATAATTAACAATTAATACTGTCTATTGTTGGAGAAATGCAAATTCCTAATGATAGTGACTGTATTTGGTTTATTAAAGCACAAGGCATCTTAAAGAACCTAAAGAAGTCTGCTCGAAAATGTAGTGAGCTAAGAGCCATTTCTTCAGGCATCTTCTGAATGTCAAGTGATCCGCAAAGAAGCGGATCACATATATAGAGTGCTCGATTGCTTGGCTTAGATCTATGAGAAGCGTGACTTCCTTTAAATAAGTATGTTTGTCACATTCCACAGACACAAAAGGCCTTTTGTTCCAATCGATTTTACAGTTGCCAAAATCATATGTGAACGTTTGCGATTGCAAATTTGCAATATAAATGTACAAAACCAAAACTGGAATTCAGTAACATGTTTGGGTTTTAGAATAACTATAGAATCAGTATTTGAAAGGCACTTGTAAAGGGGTCTCTTCCAAATACTGATTCAATAGCTTATGTGGTAATGTTTTCTGACCGAAATCTGGTCACAAAACATTACTTTACCATAAAATCAATATAAGTGGTATCCATTGACAAATGGAAGTGCTCCCCAAAGGATCCCTTCCCTTTTGTAAATACGACAAAAAGCTTACTTTTACAAGCAGCCAGTGGTGGGCCACTGCCTGCTACAGAAAAATGTTTATAAAATTAATCATTTTCTTTTTTGAATGCTACATCCCACTTTCCTATTAGGAAAACAGGTATTTGCACAAAATATTGCTTTATTTAAAAGGAATCACAATTATGGTGATCTTCTGATCCCAGCAGGCCACCACACCTGGAACTGGAACCAATCATTGAGGGTCTCGTTGTGCAACCTCCGACATGCATAATACTGTGTTTTGTCAAACTGCACCCACTTCTACTTAATTCATACCCATAGACAATATGAAATTGTAAATTGCAAATCGCTATTTGATGCAATTCATGATTTCTCAGGCATCTTAGCACATCAGGCCCGAAATTTCCAAAGAGGATTTCAAATGGGTGCATAGGAACCCCATACGGCTACAAACGATTCGGGACATTTATGCTATACTGCTCTAACGGCTATTTAGATGACACCACCAATATACTGTGAAGCTGGACCAGAGATAGGGAAATGAGAATCTAAGGCTACATCTTTTGAAATCTAGCAGTTTCATCATTTTAAAATAATGAGTTCTCTATGATGTCACTTGGAACTCTATAGTACAAAAGTCTATGTTATTGGCTACTAATATCTGTATTTTTTTTTCTTTATCATATGCAAACCCCTCCGTCTTCCTCTCCGTCTTCCTCTCCCCAACTCAGATCATCAGTGCATAGGTAGCAATTCACCACAGGGCATCTCCTACACCTCCAAACCACCACTTGTGCATTTCCTCATTCTATGCCTCCGCTCTGCACTCTCACATCGAGAGCGGAACGCTGTCACCATAATGGCAGCCGCTTTGAGTCTCTCTCTAAATACATTCCTCTGGCAGAGGTGGTCTGGAGAGGAAAAAACAGCTGGTGGTTAAAGAGCACCACTTAAATTGCAGAACCGGGAGTGGCGGGAAATTGCCATCAGTCCGATCATTGGGTTTTATAACTCAGTGCTTTGCAGTTCTGATGTTAGAACGTGAAAACACAACAGGCTCAGTTCTGCTTCCCGTGGGACCCCATCTTCTTATGAAATCTGGACATAAGAAAAAAAAAGAAAAAACTGAAGCTATTTATTCGTTATAATTTCCACGACTTCTATAAAATTACATTTTACATTTCCCATGTCTGAGGTTTCATGTTTTTATTTTTTATTTTTTATTTTTATTAAAGAGGGTGTTTTAAATAACTACCTACCAGCAATTCATTTACTGACATAAGTGGACGAAGTTGACTCATAATGCAGTTTCACCTGAGTCAGGTGACCCTGTTGATATGATGTTAACCATACGTTATTTGTGATTTAAACAGGCAAGTAAATGTATACAAAGCTATTGGGATTGTACAGTCTATGGCCAGCACTGTGGAAGATTATAGATCAGTAATTACCTAGAAACTATTTTGCAACATTTTGAGTTTTAAAAATATATGTTGCATCTTGGTGTCAAAAATCCTTTTGTGCAACATTGCAACTGGGTGTTTTTTTCTTCAGATGTTCAATAAGAGAACTTTGGTGTAAAATAAACTCTATCAATACTGTGGATATATTTCCTTTGAAGATATGCTTTTGTTTCCTGGATCATGGTTGGGTTAAACGTGGTCTTTGTTGATTGGGATG
Organism: Pleurodeles waltl; assembly: GCF_031143425.1. Lineage (NCBI taxonomy): Eukaryota > Metazoa > Chordata > Amphibia > Caudata > Salamandridae > Pleurodeles > Pleurodeles waltl. Next base: position 1,067,567,630 of record NC_090437.1, read on the forward strand.
AGTTGCTGCCTCTTGGAAACAAATATCGATTTTGTCTATTTCGTGAGATTGCATTATTCAGTTTACCCATCCTACATTTCATGTACAAATATTGTTGGAATCCTGTGTTTCTGTCAAATCAGTTGGCAGCCATTGTTTCAATGATCTAGGATAACCCAGCGCCACATTTAAAGAGAATCAAGAATCCTTTTCCTGACCTATGGACCTAGTTGGTAAGATATTATTAAGGTCTCCATCACTTGTATATCCAAACATAGAGTAGTGTTGAGTTTTGCCTCAATGAGACTCTGTATTTAGCTCTGGACAATGTGCTTTGGATAACTACTCGCACCAATTTTGCTGCATGCCTTTTGCTGTTTCTTTTCTTGAACGTTATGTAGGCTTTGTATACATCGCAAAGTATGCATGCTAACTACATAATTGATTTGATTGGCGGCACAGATAGAAACTTCACTCTGAATAATTCCTTGAAGATGCAGAACTGCATTATGTACCCATGTGGAGATCCATTGCTGATCATTTTTCAATGCTCATGTGTTTCAACTATGTCTTAGTCTTTCAGCCGAATGTCAATAAAGAACTAAGATTATTGGGGCCGCAATGATACTTTACAAAACTGCACTTCCCAGCATCATATCTAATGTTCAGAATTACAGAACGAGGGGCTTGATGTACAGAGCAATTTTACGACCGTAGAGGTCAAATTTGAACCTTTCTGACCACAAAATGACGGGCTTAAGGGCTAGATGTACATAGCCTTTTTGTTGCAAAAGGTTTAATTCACTGATTCGGGCCATTTGCAATGGTAAAACGTTTTTTCTGTATGTACAAACCACAGATTGCAAATTCGATAAAGTTGCAAATCACAATTTGGGTTTTCAACTAAAGTCTGAATTGGTATTTGGAAGGGATATGTTTAGGGCGTTCCTTCCAAATACAAATTCATATTGGTAAATAGTAATATTTTGGGAACTAATTCTTGTCTCTAGGGTGGTGCAATGGAGGCAGGGTACTCTGACCTCAGGATAGCGCTCTGTTTAGCAATGACTTACCATGTAACCTACGATTTAAAAGCACCTGCTGCGGATTTCAGGCAGCAATTAAAATGTCAGGATAACTCTTGTTATTCATGTTCCTGCTAGAGAGAGTTCAGAGTTTTGTCTGGTGGCAGTTTTGACTCACGATAAAGTAGCGCAGAGGGTTAATATGTCTGCTGCAAATAACAGATCTGTATTTTATGTGGATAGCTGAGTGAGTTCATAAGTAAGCCTTTACCAGAGCTTTAAAATAAGTGTGAGGGGGTTCTTTAGAAAGATGAGGGACACTTATGCTGGGTGGAGGTGAGGGAACTCGAGGAGGAGGTCATCGGGGGGCAACAAAAAAGTTTCTCTTACCTGGTGCCACCAGCGCTAAAGTTGGCCTTGAATTTACTAGCTGCACTGTGCTGGTGTCTCACCAATTTTGTGGACCACTGAGTGAGTGTCCTCCCAATGTCCGCCTTCCAACATAGTTACCCTATCACCCGGTTTGACGAGGGATCAATATTAAGGGCTCTATAAACAGCAGAAATCAGCATGCTTTTGTGAGTCATCTTGTGTCTCACCTGCAGGTATTGTAGTCTCTCAGTTTTGGGTATGCTATAATCTTTTTTAATTTGCTCAAATTACTTAAGTCCCTGGAGGTCAAACGAGTCACCTATTCACTTACAGCCAGAAATCTTCCATTCTGTAAATCCAGCACAGCCAAAGCCCAAAGCAAAGTCTGGGTTGCTTATGGTAGGAGTCAGAGGAGAAGGGTACAAGGACAGACCCTTCCTAAGCATGACCGTCTTTCAGGTGGCAAGTGTAGCTGGTGTAAGTGGGCAGAAGAATAAGCCTCACATGCAGAATCGTCTATGTAGCCTTGGAATCTACCAGGTCTGGTCCCCAGCTATCGTTTGGTCCAAAAACACCATGGCCCATATTTATACTACTTTTGCGCCGAATTTGTGGCATTTTTTTAAATGCAAATTCGGCACAGACAACTCCATATTTATATGTCTAATGTCAAAATATAGGAGTTTGCACCATTATTTGGATAAGTGAACCTACCTTGAGTCAATGAGATGCAAGGTATGTATTCCCATCCAAAAAATCATGATACCCCCATAGACCCATATTTATCCTCCCATGCCAAAATGACACACGGGAGGGAAGAGGGGGTAAATAATGGTGATAAGCTTGCTTAGCACCATTATTTAATGCCTGGGTCAGACCAAGCAATAGAGGCCCTGTGGACCCATTTCAATGGTTAAACACCATGGAATGGGTCCACAGGTGCTGTCCCCAAACCCCAGGAACAACCCCACCAGACGGACACTGGAGGATGGGGGACCCCATCCCAGGTAAGTCCGGGTAAGTATTTTTAAAATATTTTTTGGGGGTATTGGGAGCCCTAACTTGGTCCCCCCTGCATGGCACAGGGTACAATGGCCATGCCCAGGGGACACTTGTCCCCTGTGCTCGCCATTAGGGTGGTGGACATGACTCCAGTGTTTCCTAAGACAGGAGTCATGTTTTTGGTGGTTGTGCACCAGGATAACGTCATTTTTTGACACACAACCCCCTCCTTCCCTACCACCGCCCTAACATGGCTAGCATCTTTTTCTAAGATGCCCTCCCAAGTTTAGTGCTGGCTTGCGCCATTCCATTAATACGGTGCCTGGCTGGCGTTGTATAATGATGTAAAACGGCACTGTACTTTTTGGTGTCAAACTGTGTGCCTGCAGTTTTGCACCAAAAATTATAAATTCGGGCCCATATTTTTTCTGAGCTGTTCACCCTCATTCCACTATGTATCCGAGCTGGGCAGTGTGCTAATAACTATGTGAGGTGTTCTCAGGTGTTCCTCTGACAGATCTGCATGCATTGTATATTTGGGTAGTCTAGCTTTCGTACGCGTCCTAGATAAAATTGTTAGTCAAGCTTTGAAGATCCTTCAGGAATCCTTGTGGTGGGTGCAGTGGAAGGGACTGGGCAAGATGTAGAAATATCGGGAGAGCTGTCATTCTGCCTCAGTTATGTGGCCAAGCCAAAATAAGCCCCATCATTCCATTTTCACAGGTCATCTTGCAGTGATTTCAGAAATTCTAGATAGTTTGTCCAGACTATGACTTCCCAGTAGGAGACAATATTTACCCCCAAATACATAATGCATTTCTGGGTACACAGCAATGGATATTGTACTGTAATGTTTCTGTAGTTCGATGTGGGAGCAATAGAGATAGGAGTTGGGATTTTTTGTAAATTTATCTTAAACCCTGCTGTCCTACAAATGTAGCTAAATTTCCTTAGGGTGGAGTGAACCAGGTCTGTTAACATCAAAAGCATACTGTCTGTCTAAAGTAAGATTTTGTAGACCTCCTCACTGTTAGACCTGACAGCCTTAGGGCGATCATCCCCCGACTTTTTGCCTGTCTCCCTTCACTTTTCTGACACTGTTTTTGCTGGTGTTAGGACTCTGCATACTTTACCACTGCTAACCAGTGCTAAAGTGCTTATGCTCTCTCTCTTAAACATTGTAACATTGATTCATCCCCAGTTGGCCTATTTGATTTACTGGTAAGTCCCTAGTAAAGTGCACTACATGTGCCCATGGCCTGTAAATTGATTTCTACTGCAGGGCATGCAGCACTGGTTGTGACACCCACATAAGTAGCCCCTTAAACATGACTCAGACCTGCCATTGCAAGGCCTGTGTGTGCAGTTTCACTGCCACTTCGATTTAGCATTTAAAAGTACTTGCCAAGCCTTAACCTCAGCTTTTTCTACATATAAGTCATCCTTAAGGTAAGCCATAGGTAACCCATAGGGCAGGGTGCTATGTAGATAAAAGGCAGGACATGGAATGTGTGTTTTATATGTCCCGGTAGTGAAAAACTCCTATATTAATTTTCCACTACTGTGAGGCTTGCTCCTTTCATAAGATAGCATTAGGACTAACCTCATTTACTGTATGAGAGGTAGATTCTGATCAGAAAGGGGTACCCAGGTCATATTTAGTGTGGCCAGAATGGTAATAGAAAAACCTGATTATTGGTGAGGTTGGATTTTATATTACTGTTTTAGAAATTCCACTTTTAGAAAGTGAGCATTTCTCTGCACTTAAAATCCATTTGTGCCTCACAACCTGTCTTCAATCAACGTCTGGGCTGGTTGAGAGATTCCTTGTACATTTCCACCAGACAACACACCTACACTCATCTGCATACTGAATGGGTCTTCTTGGGATGGAAGGGTGGAGGGCCTGATACTTACATTTCAAAGGCTATTGGCCTTTCCTCACTCAATGGACTGCCAAACCCCCTAACGGGACCCTGGCAAACAGACCTGTACTGAAAGGGGCTCATTTGCACTTCAAAACCACTCTTTGAAGTCTCCCCCACTTCAAAGACACTTTTGGGTATAGAAATTGGGTCTTTGACCCCACCAACTCAGACACTTATGGACCTGAACCTGCAACCTGTCAAGAGGTACTGACTGGCTGCCCAAAGGACTCATCCGGACTACTTTGCTGAGAAGGACTGCTGCTCTGCTGTTGCCTTGCTGCCCTGCTGACCTCTGACTTTGCTGAGAAGTGCCCTCCAAGGCTTGGATTGAGCTTGCCTCTTTTTCTAGGAAGTCTCAGGGCCAAAAGGATTTAGGGGGTCATTCCTACCCTGGCCGTCCGAGACCGCCAGGGTAGGGGACCGCGGATGCACCGCCAACAGGCTGGCGGTGCATCCAGGCCCATTCTGACCGCGGCGGTGAAGCCGCGGTCAGAAAAGGGAAACCGGCGGTTTCCCGCCGGTTTTCCCCTGGGCTGCAGAATCCTCCATGGCGGCGCTGCAGGCAGCGCTGCCATGGGGATTCTGACCCCCTTCCCGCCAGCCTGGTTCTGGCGGTTTTGACCGCCAGAACCAGGCTGGTGGGAACGGGTGTCGTGGGGCCCCTGGGGGCCCCTGCAGTGCCCATGCCAATGGCATGGACACTGCAGGGGCCCCCTAACAGGGCCCCACATTGATTTCCAGTGTCTGCATAGCAGACACTGGAAATCGCGATGGGTGCAACTGCACCCGTCGCACATAAGCAACTCCGCCGGCTCCATTCGGAGCCGGCTTCATCGTTGCTGTGGCTTTCCCGCTGGGCGGGCGGGCGGCCTTTTGGCAGTCGCCCGCCCAGCGGGAAAGCCAGAATGACCGCCGCGGTCTTTTGACCGCGGTACGGTCTTTTGGCGGTTCCCACTTGGCGGGCGGCGACCGCCGCCCGCCAAACTAGGAATCAGCCCCTTAATCTTTTCAGGAAAATCCTTGTGAGCCAAAAAATGATGGCCAGCTTGCCAGAAACAATGCCCAGCTTGCCTTGCGACCAAGAAATCACCGCACAGCTGTACAGGAATGACCCAGTCAGACGTACTGAGTAGAAATTCGATGCAGTGTCTGCCTTGCGACAGGAAATTAGACGCACTGCCCCACCGGATCGATGCACAGCTGTACTGGAGAGAGTCAGCCATTTCCCCAAGTGGAAAATCGATGCAGCACCTACTGTGTGACAGAAAATTTGACACACCACCCTCACGGATTGATGCAATGCCTGAGACTTCTTCCAGCATGCCCAGGTTTTTCCTGCATCGTCCCTGGGCGTCAAAAAGATCCACGCACTGCAGTAAGGAACTAAGACTGCAAGCCGAAAATTGATGCAAGCCCCTTGCAGCGTGGCAAGAAATGATGCAACATCTGTGCCACATCAGAAAATCTCGACGCACACCTTATTTTTCCACACAATTCCTTCTCTTTAGTCTCTGTGCATGTTATTTTTGATGCAAACCAGGAACTTTGTGAATGAGCAAAACAGACCACAGCACACAATATAAACAACAGTATGATACAAGTAATTGGATCCGTAGAGCATGAGTTCCGTTGGTTCAAAGAAGAAGACGGCACGTAGGTATTCACATATTTTCTTGGAAGAAAAGTCTCTTTATTTGAGAGCGCAGTTACATTGGAACTTTTTGTAATCAAGAGATAACTGTTGAATTCTAAGTTTGAAGACTCTTTTCAAACCAGCAAAAGAGATATTTCAACTTGTGCTTAATGAATTGTCATTGCTTTGACCTTATTTTATTCAGATAAATATCAACCATTTTTCTAAACCTGAGTGGTGTATTTTTGTGGTGTCTTCACTCGGTTACTGTATGATTTATTGCACAAAGACTTTACACATTACCTTCTAAGTTAGACCTGACTGCTCAGTGCTAAGCTACCAGAGGGTGTTCACAGAATAATTTGGATTGTTTATCACTTGGCCTGACTAGGATTGTGGTCCCTACCTGGACAAGGGTGTATACCTCTGCAACTAGAGATGCCATTTCTAACATTGGTGATCAGCGGGGGGCTAGGACTTGTGTTTGTGGAGTGACATCCAATACCTACCTACAAACTACCTACCCACAGTTAAAGGTCAATTTGATGTGTTTGCTTTTGCTGCAATTGTCTTGGTTGACATTTTATTCTTATCCTATACATGTCTCTGGCTGTGTCTCAAGGAGGACCTGGAGAGTTTGCCCTAGCTAAGCTGGAGGCATACACTGTCAGCCAGCTAAAAGGGGATGGGAGTACCTACCAAGAAGGAGGAGTACCAAAAGGCACTGAGGGCCTGGGCAGAAGCCCGTTCACAAGAGAATGCTGTCTTGGGAGAGCAAGAGGATTGCTCTCCAGAGGATTTCCCAACAGCAGTGGGGGATGACACCCCTGGATCTGTACCCCCTGCTAAACCAGGGAGCAGTGTCTGAAGTCACAGCCTGACCGCAGAGGAACAGAGGGAGGAGAGAGTTTCAACTGCAGTTGGCCAGATTAAGAATGGAGGAAGAGGACAGGCGAAGCTGAAAGAGAAGCCAAACAAGCTGATGCTGCTGCTTAGGGGGGCCTTGGATAAAAAGAAACTACTTCTGGCTCATGAACTGAGTCTGAAAGAGCTGGAGCACAAAGCTAGGCAGCCTGAGTCCAGCAGTGATTGTTGCAACATACATACAGGACCTGCTGGAGACAAAATTGTTTGTATACCCAAAGATGTGATTCCAAGATATGTGGTGGGAGATGACATTGACAATTGGTTTGCTGCTTATGAAGTTGCACTAAGGGCTCATGGGGTCCCTGAAGAGCAATGGGGGACGGGCTTGTGGAAATACATGCCAATACTTGGGAGGGCCACACTTCTCACTTTAGAAGTTAAGTACCAGAACAAGTACGCACTCATGAAAGCGATTTTAATTGTCAAGTTTGGACTGACCCCTGAAAAGTATCACTAGAAGTTCAGGAACAGTACCAAACTCCCCATCCAAACTTAGGTAGACTTTTATGATTCTTCTATCAAGGCACTGAATGGATGTGTGCGGGCAGTAAAGTAAATGATTTTCTGATCCTGAGAGAGCATATGCTCAGTATTTGCTTCACTGAGTTGCTCCAGAACCTGCTTGACTTTAAGCTGACTGATCCCAGGAAGCTTGCTGAGGAGGTTGCGCAGTTATTCTGGTCACGTTTCTTGGGAATGCTGTTGAGATATCCCTCCTTCCAGTCTGATGACATATTTTCCTTTCCCCAGATCCTTACAAACAAAGGGTAGAGCATATCTAGTGATTTTTCAATATCTGTCTTCACTGCTTCTGCTGGAATTTTTTTATGTTGTGCTTCCTTCCCATTTCTCATATGTTTTATGGCTTGCTGTATTTCTTCCTTGATTGGTCTTCTGCAGTCGATTGGCAAGTCCTTTTCAGCTGGCTGTTTGCCTGGTGTAGACTGTGGTAAGGGCTGTTTCAGCAGCTCTTCAAAGTAGCCCACTCATCTTCGTTATTGGCCTTCATTACCCATGATTGTCTTCGCAGTTTTGTCCTTAACAGACCTTTCTGGCTTGCTGTATCAGTAGAGGGTTTACTTGTTATTTTGTAGGGTACTTTCAAGTTTCTCTGGCTTGATGCTTCCTGGTCTTCTATGACAAGGCCATTGATAAATCTTCACTTGTCTGCTCTTAAGCCTCTCTTTGCTTCCTTGTTGATTTTAGTGGGGTCACCTTATTTTTTTGTGCTTTATTTGCTCCTTTTCAGCTGATGTTGACCACAGAAGTCCTTTCCTTTCTCTCTTGGATTTTGCAGAGAGTCTTGGTGGAGATCCATTAATCTTGCTGGTGTTTCTTGGGACCCAGTGCCACCTGGCAGGTTGATGTCACTGATAGAAGTTGGTGAGAAATTCCGCTTCACAAGCAGAGTTGATCAAATTTTGGCCACTCCATTGGCGAGTGCGAGTGGGGAAGTGGCATCCATTAGCACAATTTCTGGGTGCTAGCAAGGTACCCAGTAACATTCCCCACCACAAACAGTCACAGTCAGTCTCAACCATTCACAGTGAGAAAGCTATAGCTAGAGTAGAAAATCTACTGAATCTGCAGCAAAAGCAACTCGAGGAGCAGTGCCCTCTGGCACGCCGAGTGGTGCTGTTCATGTTGATTTTTCATCAAAGTGAAACTCCAGGAGTTCTGCTTATCCCTACTCACTGTTTCTTTGATCTTCTCCCACTGACTTTTGACTGTGTCTCTGTCATCCTCTATTTCTTGTAGGACCTGAACCCTGTTACTGAGAGGGACTCAGGGGGTCATTCTGACCCTGGCGGTCTTGGACCGCCAGGGCGCAGAATGACGGAAGCACCGCCAACAGGCTGGCGGTGCTTCAAAGCCCATTCTGACCGATGCGGTAAAGCCGCGGTCGGAAAACCAGGGCCGTCGGTTTCCTGCCGTTTTTGCCCCGGCTGTGCGAATCCGCCAGGGCAGCACTGGATTCTGACCCCCTTACCGCCAGCCTGTTTCTGGGGGTTTTCACCGCCATGAAGAGGCTGGCGGTAAGGGGTGTCCTGGGGCCCCTGGGGGCCCCTGCACTGCCCATGCCACTGGCATGGGCAGTGCATGGGTCCCCTAACAGGGCCCCGGCCAGCTTTTCACTGTCTGCCTAGCAGACAGTGAAAAGCGCGAGTGGTGCAACTGCACCCGTCGCACGGCCGCAACACCGCCGGCTCCATTCGGAGCCGGCTTCTGTGTTGCGGCCTCATTCCCGCTGGGCCGGCGGACGCTAACTTGGTTAGCACTCGCCGGCCCAGCGGGAATGTTGGAATGCCGGCAGCGGTCTTTTGGCCGCATGGCGGCCGATTGGCGGTTCCCGCCTGGCGGGCGGCGGTATTTGGAATGACCGCCTCAGTCTTCACTTTTTTTTCTGTGCATCTCTGAGGTGGTAGGTGTTACATTGCTGGCATAGGTTCATTGGTTCAATCCTTGCTTTCTTCAACTTTAGCTTTAGCCTGGCCAGACCAAGGTGATGGACTGATGCCACATCCACTCTCCACTCCTCTTATCACTTTCACATCTGCAAGGACCTCTGGAACTTCTTGGCAATGCATACATGTTTGATCTGATTCTCTAATGAATGATCTGGTGACCCTTATGTGTCCTTGTGTATTCTTTTGTGTGGGAATACACTACTGCCTATTACCAGACTGTTCAGGGCACAGAGATCTGCAAGCCTGATCATGTTGCCAAGGCCATGGTTGCCCATGTCTTCTTCATGCACAGTGTTGTTGCTTCCAATCATGGCATTGATGTCCCCCATCAGTATGGTGATGTCTCTTTCAAGGTATTTCTCCAGGATGGACTAGAGTCTATTGTACAACTCTTTTTTTTCCTCTTCTTTGCTGTCACTTGTAGGTGCATTGCACAGGATAACATTCAGGTTGATCCTCCTTTTCTTTGTGGTGAAAATCACTCTGAGGATTTTAAGATCGTCAGCTTCCCATCAATTCAGTGCTCTGTTGGCTTCTGGTGATATTTTCAGTGCTACTCCTTGTGTAGGCAGGTCATTCTCATCCTGGTGTCCAGGATAGTGCAGAATTCCTGCTATTGTCAGTTTTTTTGGTCTTGCTGATGCCAAGCATGGCAAGGTTGTATGTTTTCATCAATGCTGCCACTTGGACTGTCTTACCTGTCTCGATGCACATGATCCTCACATTCCATGTCCTGATGGGGTTGGTCTTGGTCGAAAGCAGGTAGATTGGATTTACAGCTTCTAGGGATCACTGGCTTTCACCAAAAGGCTTCATAGTTCTCACTGAAAGATATTCCTCAGTCTCCAAGTCTGGAATGTATTTTGGTTAATGTTTCTGTAGCTATGATTATTTTACATGGTTGGGTAGCTAGCCCCACACATACCACTTCTTGTTTTGGAACTGGGCTTGGGACCTGCCATGGAAGATTTAAAAGGTATTTTCATTCTCTGAGTTTTAAAATTTGCTCAACTACTGTTTGTCACTTTGTTTGTCTAAACAGTCTCTGTTCTACTCTCAGAGTCACATTCAGACAATGACCAAGATGTATCTCGAACAACTGCTTGCTGGCATTTCTAAATAGTCTGCTTAGTGCCTCGTAAATAGGCTTTCCAATTTGCCAATATGATTCATCACAGTTAATGTATTTTTGTCTTGACTATTTTTGCATTCCAAGCATCTCAGATATGTGTCCTCAGCAACATTTCTAAATTTTGTATTTTCCCAATGTTTTCTAAAAACACACATCATGCTATCTCCACCTGCATGTGTCGGATAATGTAAGTATTTACCCATTGGGTGCAACATTGCGCCTGTGAACTTGTACTTGTTTTCAGCATTAACATACAAATCCTGATAATTTTTCTAATAACCCACTTTCTCTCACTTCTTTTTTTCATATTCAGAGACATCCTTCTAAAGATCTCACAACTCAAGGCCTGAACGAATTCATGAAGAAACAATGTAAATGTCCTGCAATTTGTATATTGCTCTTTCTTGATTCATAATTTTCACATTCCTATACCAGGGACTCATCTTGTATTGCACAGTATTTTATCATGTGTCCTGCATATTTATTGCCAAGTGTTATTAGATATTTACCAGTGTTGTGGGCAACACACTTAACCACTGTAATTTTTTTTTTTTTTTTTTGTGTTGATTTCAGTGAATCAAATAGCACTTTTTATGGACGCTCCACGAGATGTCATAAACCCTTTTGTGACCACTGTTGACCACAATCATGAACCACTCCAAAGCTATATTGGCTGTTTGCATAAATTACCACATCCAAATCTTCTGAAAGGCAACAGCCTCTTGTCAATGCTGCTAATTCTGCCACCTGGGCGGAAGCAGGAAAGATGCTTTCTTGGTATTAGACATGTAACCTATTGCACAGGCAGCTCTCAACCCTCCATATTGGTCTCTTTAACAAGACCCATTATCAAACATTATCAGATCAGTCTTTTCCAAAAGAGAATCTTTAATATCAGGTGTTGGGTTTGATACATAGCTCTGTAAAGGCAATATAGTTGTGTTCTAGTCTAAAATGGAGTGTTGCTGGATTCAAAGAACTACAACATTTAATGGAAACATTCTCTGCTGTAAGGATAACTTGCTCAGAGTGAGTCAGCCTTCTGTTTGTCATGTGTTGAGTTCTCGTTCCTGTCAACAAAATCTCAACTAAGAGAGGGACATATATATACTTATGACTCATCATTATTCCTTTGGGTTGTTCAATGGTAACACATTGAAACCATCCCTGAAGACTTACAGCTTCTGGATCCAATACTGCTGATGAAAATATATGCCACTCATCGCATCAATCCACCTGGTCTTTGTACAGAAACTGACAATGTACATTCACCCTTATGAAAAAAATGAAAGTTTGGTTATAGTCTGGCATTCGGAGTGCTGTTGCACAAAACATGTTCTCTCTCCAATTCTTTGATTGCTTTAGATCATTCTTTAACAAATGTGACTAGGACTTGTATGTCACTGTGGGTCAGCCTTACTAAAGACTATACAACCAAGTAAAAGTTTTGAATTCATTGTAGACAGTAGCCAACAATTCTAAGAAACATCCAAATTTCGTTCTGGGTAGTTGGTTGTGCTCATTTTCAGAATTGCAGAAATTCATTTCTTTAAGCCTTTCCTAACATCCTTTCCAAATATCGTGCCCAAAATATATATATTTATTTACAGTACCATATTTTTGTTGGGAACACCTTATGTCCACTGTCAGCTTTATGATGTAATAAGGCAATTGTATCAAGTGTATAGTCCTCTTTTGTTTTGGATGTGACTCAGAAATCATTTTTTTACTAAACTAAGACAAAGTTGAAATGCAACGTCAACATTTTCTAGATCTTTCTTCAGGATTTGACTAAAGTTTGAAGAACTTTCTGCATACCCCTGTTGAATTCCACACCTCAGGAGAACTTTGTTTTGAAATTGAATTGACTGTTTTCATGTAAAGGGACTGAGAAGAACGCTTGGCATAAATCAATGACTGTATGTCGTTCTGTTTCTGTAGGAATTTGAACAAAATATTTGGCTGGATTCGGTACCATCAGACAACATGGGATGACTCTTCTGTTTCTCTTCCTCAAAATTTGGACAGTTGTCAATTTTTACTTGGTTTCTTTGTCCCCATCAAAGGAAAATTACAAGGACTAACTAGTACCTTCGGGAGGCGTCCCTGCTCAATCATATTTTCAACACTGGCTTTATTTCTTCCACTGCCTCTTTTGAAAAGTTATATTATTTAGTTCTTGGAAAAAGTGTATTTATTCTCACTTTTATTCTACCTGGTTCAGCACTTTTGGTGATTTTGATTTCCTTTCCAGACAAATCCTATAACTCATCCATTACTCATGTCTTACATCTGGAGGCATTGCTAAAGAATGCACCTGAACTTTAGTTTCTTGTGATTTTACTTTGAACACAGAATCCTCTTCTGATGTTTCAATCCCATCACCATCAGGTATGTAGTTAACCACACAATGCAGCCCACACAGCAATAACTTCACAGGACGTGAATCACACAGCATTAACTGATATTTACTCTCAATTTGATCAATTTCAACTTGGTCAGCTGATGTAACCTGATTAACAATTTGTTTTCTACTAATCCACAAAACTTGAACTTCTCTTCCTGAGAGAGGTAGGTTTAGGGCTTCCACCGAATGAACTGTAGAATGAGTAGCCCCCGTATCAATCAAAAATTAAATAGGATGGCCATTGACATCTCAACATATGGGCCACTTTGGTCCACCTCTTAGACTACACAAAGTAAGCAATCACTATCCCGCCTCATGGACCATCATTGTGACTTACTCCCTGCTGAGACACCATTCAGATCAATAGATTCTGCTGATACCCTGCACCATATATCATTTTATACCTGATACATTACTGCATCACCGGTGCTGAAGGCTTAGGCATTCAAAATAATTTCTTATTCTGTATTCTTTGTTAGGAATTTGTTACAGCTGGTACCATCATATTTTTTCTACATCTAGGGATCAAGTGCACATTGAATTCTATTTGGGTTTTGGCAACATTTGTGAACCTAGTGCCCGATGTTTCAGCAAAAGTGACAAACATTGTTTCTTTTCATCATTTCAACAATCACATTCATCTATTCATTATTCATCATTCTTCTTTCACCTTGCATTCGCATCACTCCTTTTCCCATTTGTACACCCTGCATTTGATTCATCCCACTCATTCCATTTATTTCATGCTGAACATTCTTCATATTTGTACACATTTGGTTCCAGGATCCTCTCTCAAACTGCTTTGTCTAAGCAACAATCAACTTTTCTGTGATTTTTTTTCCTGCTTTGTGTCAAGGTGATCATCACTACGTTTCTCCCACATCAGGTTCTCATCTATACTTTTCATCTGATAGCATAATTCACTCTGTTGTATATGATTGCTAAACTCTCTCCTCAAACCCATAACAAAAGCAGAAACAAAACCAGTGTTCCTCGTAATTTGCTTTAAGAAGGAGAACAAAGTACCTAAAATGCTAATGGCTTCACAAAGTAGTGGAAGCTAGTTTTAGAAATAGGTTTGTTGCTTGTCTGTGGTATGAGCCCTGGTCCAGCAGCAACCACAAACCTAGTCAGGGTAAGTGTCAGGCAAACCCTAAACTAACCTGTGCTCACCACCAGGTAGCTAGGCACAAAGCAGTCAAGCTTCACCTGTAATTTTAATTGTAATTGTATTTATATTGTGCTTACTACCCCTGATGAGGAGTTAAAGCACTTTTCAGTGAGTGGCATGCTACTTCAGAAGCCAAAAGGAATAATGGTGGATTAGAAAAAGGGAAACATGAGTACAGTAGCAGTACTAGTATAGAAAGGTATGAGTTAATTTTAGCGGAGGACATGTGAGTCTGTTAGTTGGATTGGGTAGAATAATGGAGGGAAAGAGGAGGGAAGAATCAAGAAGTGTTAATTGGGGGATCGTAGTAGTGAGATGAGATTTGAGATAAGTAAAGTAGAGATGGAAGAGGGAAGAGTCTGTAGAAGGGGATTAGGGAACTCATAGTAGCAAACTGGGGTTTGGGATGAGTCAAAGGAGAACATAAATGAGGGAGAATTTAGAAGGGTTGTTTGAGAGATCATAGATCAAGAGGTTTCCAGGGAGGTTCCTGTCTATACCAGGTGTTTTAGTACAGCATAGGCCGAATAATGGACATGAATGGGTGTTAATTAAAGGAATGTATTGTCTTGTCTATAATATTTCAGACTTTTTAGTTTAGTTTATTTAATCCACCAATTAGTTGTCTTTCCTCTTTTTCAGGTGGTTCCGGTCCTCTGGCAAACAACAGCGCTCGGTCACGTGCACAATAAGGAAGGAAAGAGAAAAGGAAAGAGAAAAGAACCAACAACAGGTAAGTTTGTTTTTTCGGTATGTGGTGTTTTTCCAAAGAAAAAAAATTAATATCAAAGGGGAGGAGTGGATATTTGATATTGAGGTGGGTGAGTATCAATCTACAAAAAAAAAAAATGTGACTGTATGCACTGTGTATCCTATCATGCACCAGTCAGCATGCTTCCCCAGTGAGATATTTTTCACGCTTCCAAATCCCCTCCTTGTTCTGCCTCTGTAATATGGGGATATACCCCTCCTTCTACTTCTCCTCTTCTCCCGGCCTCCTCTTTGCCCTTCTTATTATGGACGGTGCAGAGCCCTGTAATCGGGCACGGACCTGGGATAGAATACGCCGCTCCTGGGAAATGGCTGGGTTCTGTTTCTTGGAACCTCGTTGTTCCCTCATTGGGCTGGTTCTTCTGGGGTTCCCGCCTGCTCTTTCCTCATCAGCTTCATTCTTCCACTCTCCTGCTCGCCGGTCCAACATCTTGGCTGTGTTTCCTTCTGGATCTTGGGCGCCGTCTCCTTCTTCTTCGGTCGCGTTCTCCTCCTGTTCTTTGCTGACAATCAAGGCCTGCTCTCCGCTTGCCTCCGTTTCCTCTTTTCCGGCACCTTCGTTCTCTCCCTTGACGGCATTATCCATCTTCTCCTAGTCGTCATTTTCCTTCTAGCCTCCTCCGACGTTCCCTTCCACTTTCATCATTACATCCCTACGTCGGGAAGTACAACTCTTCATGGTCCCCCTGGGGCACTCTTCTTTCGACCCGGACCATGTTCCCACATCTACGTTGACCTGGTTTAGTTCCCCTTCACATTTGCTTCCCCCTGTGAGCGGCTGTTGTAGCCCCAAATCAACTGGATGTCTCAATAGTCAGCATTGGATAGATGGGAACCTGGAGCATGTTGAGAGGGCCATGAACCATTGTAACACTGGGGTTTGTGTGTTTACGGCGGGCTAACCAAGTCAATGGGGCATGGTCTGTGATCGAGATAAAAGGACGTCCAAGCAAATAATGCTGTAAAGCTTCAATAGCCCACTTTATGGCCAAGCATTCCTTCTCTAAGGTGGGGTAATGTCTCTCTCCCAGTAATACCTTTCTACTTATGTAAACCACTGGATGTGCAAGTCCTTTCTCGTCTTCCTGTGAGAGAACTGCACCCAGACCGACATCCGAGGTGTCTGTTTGTAACAAAAAATGTCTCTTGAAATCAGGGCATTGTAAAATGGGGTTTGTTATTAGGTACTTCTTGAGTCTCTGATAACTTTCTAATTGTGGACCTGTTAACTTGCCTATTTTATGCGACTGTCCTTTTCTGAGTAGGTCGGTTAAGGGAGCTGCATGGGCACAATAGTGTGGGATAAAATGACTGTAATATCTTAACATTCCCAGGAAGGACCTTATCTCCTGTTTTGTTTTTAAGGTGTGGTACTTTATTGATTACGGCGGCCTTGTCCAGTTAGGGATGTGTGTGCCCATTTTCTATGTTGTATACAAGATAAGCTATGGAACCACTAGCTAACTTGCACTTTTCCAGATTAGCTGGATTAACCGGAGAGCGCCAAGGACTCTTTGATGGTTCTATTATACCAGTTTTTAACATATTTTGGATTTCTTGTTCAACAACCTGTCTACGAGCTTCTGGTATACGATAGGGCTTCAATTGGACTAGTTTTCCTTCTTTCGTTATGATATCATGTTGGACCAATGTGGATTTACCAGGTTTTATTGAAAACAGATTCTTATTTTGTTTTTGTACAAGTGCTATTAGCTGAGTTTGTTTCTCGTCTGAAAGGTCTGGGTCTATATGGGGCATAAACTTATTTGTTTCATCTGGTTGGGGACATAAAGGCCCTCATTCTGACCTTGGCGGGCGGCGGAGGCCGCCCGCCAAAGTCCCGCCGTCAGGTTACCGTTCCGCGGTCGAAAGACCGCGGCGGTAATTCTGACTTTCCCGCTGGGCTGGCGGGCGGTCGCCTTCAGACCGCCAGCCAGCCCAGCGGGAAAGAGGCTTCCACGAGGAAGCCGGCTCGGAATCGAGCCGGCGGAGTGGAAGCTGTGCGACGGGTGCAGTTGCACCCGTCGCGTATTTCACTGTCTGCGCAGCAGACAGTGAAATACTTGTAGGGGCCCTCTTACGGGGGCCCCTGCAATGCCCATGCCAGTGGCATGGGCACTGCAGGGGCCCCCAGGGGCCCCGCGACCCCCCCTACCGCCATCCGGATCTCGGCGGTCCGACCGCCGGGATCTGGATGGGGGTAGGGGGGGTCGGAATCCCCGCGGCGGTGCAGCAAGCTGCGCCGCCGCGGAGGATTCAATGGGGCCGCGGTACACTGGCGGGACCCCGCCAGTGGTGCCGGTCCGACCGCGGCTTTACCGCCGCGGTCGGAATCCCCATTGGAGCACCGCCGGCCTGTCGGCGGTGCTCCCGCGGTCCTCCGCCCTGGCGGTCAAAGACCGCCAGGGTCAGAATGACCACCATAGTAATTTCCAGAGGTTTTGTCGTATTTATAAGGAGGACGGTACTGTCAGCTGGGGTTGGTAACTCTTCGTCTTCCCATTCTTTGAGGAGGTTGACGTGAAATATCTGGGGGGTTTTCAGAGTATGTGAAATTTCCAGTCAGTATGTAAATGGCGTAACTTTCTCAAGGACTTTATATGGACCCTGCCATTTTGCTAGCAGTTTGTTCTCTGAAATTGGTAAGAGAACCAGAACCTTGCTCCCTATAGGTAAGTCTCTCAATTTTTTTCCCATGTTATAATACTTTCTCTGTTTTTCTTGGGCTTCTTCCAAATGCACCCTCACGTCTTCCCATATGGAATGTATGTTTTCTTTTAATCAATGGGTATATTCAAGTATGTTTCGACATTCGTCCTCATCTCCTCCCATTGTTGTGCTGCCATGTCCAGGAGGGTTCTGGGTTGTCTACCAAATACCAATTTGAAGGGGCTATGCCCTGTTGAGGCTGGAATGTGCGTTCTAATGGCATACAGAACTAACAGTAGTTTCTTGTCCCAATCCCTACCTGAATCGGAAATTGTATTCTTCAGGAGAGTTTTGTTGTACCTCTCTACCAAGCCATCTGTTTGTGGATAAGGTACAGATGTACGAATATGATTTACTCCTAGAATGTGGCATGGTTGAGACATAAGGTGGGACATGAATGGTATGCCCTGATCCGTTAGAAGTTCCCGTGGGAAACCCACCCAGAAGAAAAACCTGATAATAGCATGAGCCACGTTTTTCGTAGTCATGCTCATGAGAGGAATAGCCTCAGGGTAACGCATAGCGTAATCCACTAACACTAAGATATTTTGGTACCCCTGTGAGGAGGATATCAATGGTCCTACCAAGCCCATACCTACCCTAGAAAAAGGCATTTCTATGAGTGAGGGGTATAGTTGAGCCTTTGGGACAGCAGAGGGGTTGATTAGCTAATATTTGGGACATTGATTACAGAACTTACGTATGTCTGTGAAAACTCATGGGCAATAAAAATGGTGTAGTAGACATTCCTCTGTTTTTTCTCTTTCTGTAATGCCCACCACCTACTTGACCGTGAGCTAGGTACTTGATAGGGAAAGGGTACCACTAGCTGAGTTTTCAGTACGTTATTTGTTGGAGGATCCTATACAGTGAGACATTCTTTATAAACAAATAAGGACCCACCTGCCCTGTAGGTTCCGTATAGGTGGAAGCCCAGGCATGTTTCAGTGTGGGGTCTTCTCTCTGACAGACTCGGAAGTGTGATTGAGTTGATAATACCTTATTTTCTGTGAAAAGGAAAGAGAGATCGTTTGGCTTTCCACTAGTTCCATATTGTTTATTTTGCTCTCTCTCTTTTCATACTTGCTTAACTTTGGTTTCTCCTTACCCAGCTTAATAGCAGTGTTGAAAAAGGGGCTTCTTTAATCCAGGAGTCTACAGGACTGTGCCTCTTTAAGCTATGTAATAGATTTTGGAAGTCATGATAGTGTGTCTTTATGATCATATCTTCTACCAGATGGGGTATTACTACTATTCTTATCCTTTCTTCCTGCCCTTTCCACTCAATTTTTATTTCTGCTACTGGGTATTGTTAACTTTCTCCGTGTATACAACATATGGTTAGGGATTCCCCTATACGCCATTGGTCCTTAGATATCAGTTCTTCCTTAATCACAGTTTGACTACATCCATCAGTGCCCTAACGTTTTTTTTTATTGATTAACATTGTTTTAACGTACTGTGGAATATTTCCGCTGGTACATAATGCCTCTCGTTACCACTATTTCCATGGGTTCAGGTTTTGGAAATTTATAAGGACAATTGCGGGCAATATGGGCCCACTCAGCACAGTGATAGCACTGTGGGTTTTGATTTGGTTCCTTTACCGGAAACCGTATGCTCTGAACATTCTTCTGGGAATTCTGGAGACGTGCTTTAGGGAAAGGATTGGTATTCTTTACTGCCGACGTTGGTCCTTTGGGGGGATTCAGTCTAAACTCAGGAGCTCTATGGTATGCACATACAAGTTAAATGGCTGATGTTACAGTAACATTAGGATGTTGTTTAATCCAATTTTGTGTGGGCACTGGTAATGCTTCTAGGAACTGTTCTAATAATATGGTTTGAATAACCTCCTCTTTTGAATTGTCCACTGGGTTCAGCCACTTGAGACCCAGATCTTTAACCCTATAAGAGAGAGCTCTGGGGCTCTCCATGGAGTTCCATTTTGTCCTACGAAAATTTAGACTGTGGTATTCTGTATCAAACCCCACTCTTTCCAAAATAGTCTTTTTGATGTCTCCAGAAGGAGTTGTTCCCCTGGATTTACCGTTTGGTACGCTGCTTGTAGAGCAGCCATCAATAAGGGTGCTATATACAGACCCCACCTATCTTGTGGCCAGTTACCAGTTCGCCAAGGTAGCGACCCTTTCAAAATTGGTATATAAAGCATCTGGGTCGTCCCCTTTTTTAAATTTCTGTAACACTGAACTGAGGATGTTTGGATGGACTCAATAGTAGCTACACTATCCATCAGTTTTTGTAAAGCAGTCTCATGTACCAATTTGTTGTTTGCTATAATCGTAGCTTGACTTTTTAGAGCCGTTTGTAACGTTTCCCTATCAGTCTGTGCTTCCCTTAATTGTTCTTCCCAAACTAACTGCATATGTCTTTGACCTTGAGTGAGTTGGTTTTTCAGGTGGTTCCGGTCCTCTGGCAAACATCAGTGCTCACGTAATAAGGAAGGAAAGAGAAAAGGAAAGAGAAAAGACCCTATGAACAGGTAAGTCAGTTTGTTCAGTATGTGGTGTTTTTCAAAAGAAAAGAAAGTTAATATCAAAGGGGAGGAGTCGATATTTTTAGTGAGGAGGGTGAGTATCAATAATAATAAATGTGACTGCATGCACTGTGTATCCTATCAAGCATCAGTCAGCATGGTTCCCCAGTGAGATTTTTTTTCACTCTTCCAAATCCCTTCCTTATTCTGCCTCCATAATTTGGTGATATACCCCACCTTCTACTTCTCCTCCTCTCCCTGCCTTATTATGGACAACGCAGAGCCCTGTAATCGGGCACATACATGGGATAGCCACATCCCTTCTGGGCCATGGCTGGGTTCTGTTTCTTGGAACCTCGCTGTTCCTCCATTGGGCTGGTTCTTTCGGGGGTTCCTCCTGCCCCTTCCTCATCCACTTCATTCTTCCACTCTCCTGCTCACTGGTCCAACTTCTTGGCTGTGTTTCCTTCTGGATCTCGGGCGTCGTCTTCTTCTTCTCTGGTCGTGTTATCCCCTTGTTCTTTGCTGACCCTCATGGTCTGCTCTCCGCTTGCCTCCGTTTCCTCTTTTCTGTCTTCTTTATTTCAATTGAAAGCATTCTCCGTCTTCTCCTCGTCGTTGTTCTCCTTCTACCCTCCTACGGTGTTCCCTTCTGCTTTCATCGTTCCGTCCCTATGTCGGGATGAACAACTCTTCATGGTCCCCCTGTGGCACTCTTCCTTCGGCCCGACCCCGTTCCCACATCTACGTGTACGGGGTTTAGTTCCCCGTCACAAGTAGTAAACTGAGGTTTGGGGTGTGCCATGAGGGTGAGAGAAGAGAAGAGTCTATGAAGGGTTATTTTAGTGATCAGACTAATAGAATGGGTTTGGGATGAGTTCGAGAGTGGAGATAGAGGATAGATTGAGAGAGGCATATGATGATGGTTAGACAGAGTAAAGCTTTCTAGAGAGTATTTTTTTCTCTTGCACAGTAGTGCTAAACTAATAAATATATGGATATATGATTACACAGTAAGGGAATATATGTGCAAGGAATATAATATACTGAGATTTAAAGTTGAATGATATAAACACAGACTTTCAAGAGTTGCAGTATTTATTTCTATACTTTTATAACATGTGCAAAATATTTGTGCAACAAACTATAAAACAGTGAAAAACACCTCACAAAAATATTCAACACCACGTTTGAAAAATAGATCTGATTTTAATACATAACGCAAGATAAAAATGTCAAAAATTCATACTGTATAGCAAGTTATGAATTTTACTGATTAAACTGTGAAACGCACTTTGAAGCAGGAAGAGCCAACCCGGTATATCTGATAGTGCCAGGCGGGAACAAAGTCAAAAGATTAGGCTGACTGTGATGGAGCGCTGGCCGGCAACAGGGGCCCAGCTAGACCTGCTGAACCAAAACACCTTAAATCCTGTTTGCTGAGCATTGCATCAGGTCTGAACTTTTAGAAGATGAGTTGTTTTTCTCCAAGAAACAGTGGTGATGCGTTGGTTCTGAGATGTGGCAGAGTTCAAGTGATTTTTAAATTGTGATTTTAGAGACACCAAACTCAAAAAGTTTATCTCTTCTACATTGCTAATTACACTTATAACATGTAATAAGGTAATCCCAATGTTTTCCTATGGAAGAGACAGGTCCTGCTGTACTGAAAAACGACTTTGGGACATTTTCAATATCAGGACATGTCAAACTTGAAAGTACATGTGTTGCCTTTTAAATACATTGCACCCTGCCCTCTGGGTTGTCCCAGGCCTGCACTGGAGGTGACATATCTATAAAAATGGAAGGTTTGGGCCTGTCAAAAGGGTTATTCTGCCAGGTCGACACAGCAGTGTAGAATTGCACACACAGGGTCTGCAATGGCAGGTCTGAAACATGGTTAAAGGGCTATTTAAGGGAGAGACATAATCAGTTCTGCAGGCCCATAAGTAGTTTTTAATTTATAGGTTCTGGGCACATGTAGTACACTGTACTAGGGACTTATCAGTAAATAAACTATGCCAATTGGCTACAGGCCAATGTTACCATGTTTTAAGGAGGATGCACAATCACTTTAGCACTGGTTAGCAATGGTAATGTGCACAGCGTCCTAAAGTGAACAAAAATGAAGTCAGAAAATATAGGTGGAGGAAGGTAAAAGATTTGGGGCTCACACTGCAGATAGGGCCATGTCCAACAGCTAGCTTATCCACCACATGGCCAGGAAAGAAGGAGGCATGGAAAGCAAAGACAAAATGGGCACCACACATACTCACTGGCTAATCATAATGGTGGTTACTGTATGGCAGGCAAAGAAGAAGGCACAGAAAACAATTATAAAATGGCCACCCTCTCACATACATACAGTGCAAGGCCTGCAAAGAAAGCGGTGGGGAGAACAAAGCGGTAGGGAGAACAAAGAAAGTATTGCAGCTTATACCACTCTTGCTGCACTAAATGGCTATGCCGCTTGCCCAGCAAGGAAAGAGACATGGAGGACACAAAACATGGTTGCCTTATTTTGCCTAGAGCACCTTTGCTCCCACCTGCCAACCAAATATTTTGCCATTGTAGGGAAAGTATTGCGCCTATTTTTTTTATTTACCAAAATGTATCTGAACCTACAAGTCAGATTTTAAGTTACAATATTAAAATTGCCACTTTTAGAAAGTTTGCATTTTTTTGCACTAACTATTTTGTGCCTACATCCTCTTCGACATGATTGGGTGTAGTTAGCAGATGGATTTTGTTTGTTTCTCCCAGATAGCCACACAATAGAAGGGTTAGGTGTGTCTGCATGGACCATCACTGGAAAAATGGGGGGGGGGAGGGACTAGGAATAGCCCAACTTGCAAATCAGTAGACTGTGCCCTTCCTTCAAACAAATGACTTCTCACCATTTCATTGTTCAGGCAGCCAGGCTGGAGCCATGGCAGAAGAGGCAGGCAACTCAATATACTTTAAAGGACATTCTCTAAAAAGTTCATGTACTTTAAAGAGATGCACCAGGTATAAAAATATGACCCTCAGACCCACTGTTCAGATTCACTTTCTGGACCTGTGGAAGGATTCTCGGAGGACTGCCTGCTGCTGTGGTCTGCTGTGTACTTCAGAAGACTGCTTTCCTGCACTTGGAAGTATTGCTCAGCTGTCTGAAGGCTGCCTTGAACCCCAGGAGGCCTTTTCCTGCTGCTTGACCCCGTTCTACTTCTTGAACACAGGAATATCGAAGTGACTCCAAGGGCTAGTTGTCTGGCCTACTGGTCAGAGCCTCAGGGACTAAAAAGGCTCCAACCTTCTTGAATCTACACTTGGACCCAGCCTGAGTGAGTCCTGACCTTCCAAGTAGTGCTTCTCCATTCCTAGACTCTTGTGAATGGGTCCTGAAGGTGCCCAGATAGCCAAAATCCAAAACATGAGATTTAGAATATTTTGGCTAAAAACTGCTCTGAGAACCGAGAGGAGAACTGGGCCGTCTGGCTTGTCTATCACCCAAGGTGCATCACTGGCCAGCCTGACTTTATGGCAGCTTCTGCTACATCCCTCTCTGCAGCAGCAACCGGTTCTCAGCAGTCCTTCGCAGATGGGTAATCGGGCCTCATGATGCCCCCTTCATCTATAGCCTCCAGCCTTGTCACGCTGGAAAGTTTCAACATCTAAAAAAGAGACTAAGGGGACATAGAGGTTGGCAGACAGGTCACTCCGTAACAAACATGACAGATATCCCATCCTCTGTATTACAATTTTCATTGAATATTGTGGAATCATAATATCGTTGATGGGATAGCCGTCATGCTTGTGACAGAGTAACCCAATCCGCAAAACTCTATATCAAGCCTTAGGTCTGAACATTGTGACGGAGTAACCCAATCCACAAAACTCTACATCAGTCCTTAAGTCTGGCCATGAAAATACACACAATAATGTCTCCTCCTTGAGCACCACCTGCCGCCTTGCGCCGCAGAACTTCTACCTTCTCAGATTTTTTTTTTGTTAAAATGTCTTTTAAGTCCAAAGGTAAGTGACAACCAAGCCCAGTGCTAGTTTTTACCTTAAACTCGAAAACAAATCAAAAATCCAGTTCTACTTATTGGATGTTAGTGGTTTTGGTGTCAAGTAACTTATTTAAATTGACTCTGTTTTTGTGCCAATCTGCCAGAGAGTTACCCATGGGTTAATTCTGGTTTACCTGACAGGGACTGTGGCTGTTTCTTGAGCAACAAGAAAAAAAGTACAAAATTAGTGGTGCCTGCCCTCCCTCAATATACAATTTTTGCAAAGTACTGTAATGAACATACGTTTTCAAAAAATAAATATTCAAGGGGTGTAGATTCTGCAGAAATTGCAGACAAAAAGAGAGTGATGCTTTCCTTTCAAAATCCAAATAAAAAATGACCAAGGGCTGAACAAACCAGAAGGAGTCTTAAGGGCAGGAAGAAGAAGAGTCAAATGGATGTACAGTCACCACTGTGGCACTTTCTTCACGGTTAAAGAACAGAATAATGAAACCTTACCCAAATAGAGCTGTTTGGGTAAAAACTTAACTTCAAAATGTACTTTTGAGTTGGTTTTCTGGTTCCTCCTGTTACAGGTAATGCCACTTGTGTTCGGATTTGTAGTTTTGTGCTCAGTAAAAACACAATTGAGTTAAAGAAAATGAAACAACTGGGAAGATGACACTCACGTTTGTGCCTAAATCTTTATCCTAGTACATCTCACACTATGATTTCTCTCTAAATAGAAATATTGTTCATGACAGGGCTTGAGGCATAATCTTGGTAATTACATGGAATTTTTGTTACACAAAATTATCAACATTACACCAGTTATGCAGATTAATAAAAAATTCACTCAGGCCAAAAACAAATTGTGTCATTTGTATCAATGTTGTTAAGTTTAGATTTTCAGTAGATGTGGGATGATGTACAATAAAACTGGTCAATACATTGTTTATTTAAGCACAGATCTTTATTTTGGTGTATTGTTAACAGTGGCCTTCATATGGTTTAGAAGTATTTATTTTATTGATGATCTTTATCCTTATGTAAGCTAATGTGACTGACTGCAAAATGACTGCCTGGATGGATGGTTCTCTGTGAGGACCCAGCAGCCTGGGGAACCCAGTCCTTGTGAATCCCACACCTTTGCAAGCCATGCAACTAAGCAATCCTGATTGCTTGTTGCTTATCTCTTATTCATCTTTTTGGCTGTCTCAGTATCGGTTTTACCTTTGAAGGCCCTGCAACCCAGTTGTCCTACACCTGAGTGATCCCCACTTCACCCATCCATCCAGCAAGGACACTGCAACATCAGTGGTCTCAGGTTATAGGGCCTGCAGGGGTAGATAGTAAACTCCTTGTCCTCCCAGCTTGAAAACAGACCTCAATCCATCTGGCACAGAGGTGACAAGATCACTGGACAGCTCTTTCACTTCACCTCAATCCCATCAATGACACATTTTTAGTGAGGTAGATCACTGTGGGGATCCACAGCTTTGCTCAGTTAGCATGCGCGGTGGGGGTAGATGAAGTGCTGTCACTTTCCATCCAGAGGTAATGGCCCTGTTCTCAGAACCCACAGACAGAGGAGGTTACAATTTTTTTCAAAATCTATGCAGAAGAAGAACTATCATCCTACAACATAAGCCCTTGCCTGATCAAGGCCTGGCACCCAGCCATAGAAGGCTCCCAACCTTTGTTTAGGCAACAACCCAGGACTCTTAGGAGGCCTCAAAACAGGACTGCATTTTCTAAACTAAAACAAGGTCCAATTCAATAGTTATATTTCTTTAATAATTAATTAATCAACACGGAAGACAGAGTAGTATTAGTGCAGAATGAAGACTAATATTCACCTTCCTAAAGAACTTATAAACAAACTGCACCCATTCTAGAAAACATCTATTACCTATTCTGTAATTGAACTCCGTTAAAATGTGCTCCTAAGGTCCTGGCATACCACGTTTTGAGCAAGTAAAATCGGAATCAATTCCTCACTGCCCACAATGAAACCATCTCAATATGAACCTCGTTCTCAAAGAACAAAGTACACAAAATCTCCTACTTTTCAAAACTACCACAAAAATTTTCAAGCACAAGATTATACAATAATTCTCTGGAACACTAATTGTAAATTAATACAGTGGATTTAGTGGGCACCTCAGGACTGATCTTCTTTTTCTTGTCAATGATACTCAGTGAGTCTGACTCACTCTATTCCGCTCTGAAGCCACTAAAATCATCTGCGGCGGACCCCATGAATTGTCCCTCAGCCTGACCCTCTTTAACATCTACATTGCTCCGCTCGCTAACATCACCCGATCGCACAACCTCAACATCGTCTCATATGCCGATGACACCCAGCTGATCCTCTCCCTCACCAAAGACCCCGCCACCGCCAAGACCAACCTCCACGAAGGAAAGAAGGCCACCGCCGAATGAAGAAGAACAGCTGCCTGAAACTGAATTCCGACAAGACTGAGGTCCTCATCTTAGGCTCCAACCCCTCCACATGGGATGACTCCTGCGGGCCTGCTGGGAACCGCACCGACACCCACTGGCCACGCACGCAACCTGGGATTCATCCTTAACTCATCACTATCAATGACCAAGCAAGTCAACGCCATCGCCTCTTCCTACTTTAACACCCTCTGCATGCTTCGGAAGATCTACAAATGGATCCCCACTGAAACCAGAAGGACGGTCACCCAAGCCCTCGTAAGCAGCAAATTGGACTACAGCAATGCCCTCTACACAGGAACCACGGACAAGCTCCAGAAAAGACTGCAATATATACATAACTCCTCAGCACGCCTCATTTTGGTCATCCTCTGCCACTGCCACATCACAGCCCACCTGAGAGACCTACACTGGCTCCCCATCAACAAGAGAATCACATTCAAACTCCTGACCCACGCTCACAAAGCAATGCACAATACCGGACCAAAGTACCTCAACAGACGACTCTCCTTCCACACCCTGACCCGACAGCTTTGCTCCGCCGACCTTGCCCTTCCCACCATCCCACGCATCCACAGAACGACCACCAGTGGCAGATCATTCTTCCACCTCGCCGCCAAAATGTGGAACTCTCTTCCCACCCACCTGTGTCAGACACAGGAGACATCTCAAGACATGGCTGTTCGAGCAATAGCAGCCCCCCTTACCTCAGCACCTTGAGACCCTCATGGGTGAATAGTGTGTTTTACAAATACTCTGATTGATTGATTGATTGATTGACTGTCTAGCAGGAAACATTGAAAAGGAGCTAAACATCCCAGAGTGAAAGGCACTCCCACATAGAAGAAAACTAAACATCATCTTTCCAGACGTCTCCTTGGAAAGTTGATCATTTTCTTCTATAAAAATGGTAACAAAATGAAGCATTCTTCAGACAAAACTCTGACCCTTCGGGACCTCAATTTCAGGCCCCTTCTACCTTCACAAAAAATTTACTTTACTACCACACCTACCCACCCATCAATCCAATTACCCATACCAGCTGACCAAAGAACCTATTGTTCCCCATTTTCCTTCTCTTGTTAATGCAAAATGTGAAGTCCACTACATCAATCCCCAAATCATATGGAAGCTAATAATCTCAGTTGATCACAACATCTCATTTCAGCTAGTCAAAGTCAACCATACCCACAAATGTTATCACCTATACTTCTCAACCCTTTCCTTAAATACGCTGGGTCCAATAGGACGCTCTGGCTGGGGCACCCTACCCTATCTTCTGTTTCAGCAACATTGGTGATGCTGGGTAAAGACTGTTGGTTTGCACTTTCTTTTTACTTTTTCATTTCATTACATGTTGATTTTGTGTGAGAGGCTCGTTGCCCACTTGGGGTTGTTATGTTTTTTTTGTTCTTTAAGTTTCTGTTATATTTGATGGATGCTGCCTTTTCTCCCTTTTTTGCATTGCCCACTTGGACAGTATTTTCTTTTGCATTTTCACAACTGTGCTTTCAGTATTCTGCTGATGTTGAATGCTATTTATTGTGGTATACATTGCCCACTTGCACAATATTTTCTAGCACCATCCTTGGAAGTTTTTCCTACATTTACAGCATTTTGCTGGTGATTAACATTATCCTGGTTATCTAAATTTTTAATTGTGCAGATATTGGGAGTTTTTCTATTATTTGTGAATGATTTTTACATTGTTGTACTTCCTTTGATTGACATCTGAACATGGTTTCAATCCTTTTATGAGTATTCCATTATTCTACATCCTATAACCAGCCCTGAGCTGTTTAACACACTGCCTCTGTTGTTTTTTTATTTCCCTTCAAGATGGCTGAATCTTTTCATTGAACTGTTTATACATTTTGAGTCCTTCTTTTATGTTGGTCACATTTCCAAGCACTATCCAAGAAACCCTTTCTCAATTTCCAATACTGTTCTGGCAATTATTTTTATTTTGATATTGGGTGCATTTCAATTTAATGAGGGTGATTTTCATATTGTTCACATTTTATGGGTAGCAACTACATGTATTATACTTGTTCATTTATATGTTTTTTCTCCCCTTTAGGATGGCCGATGCTTTCCTAGAATTTTGTAAACATTTGAGTCCCTTTTCCATGTTGATCACACAAATTATTCCATACACTCCATTTTTGTCTTACAATTGTGAAAGTGTTATGATTCTATTGCATCTGATCTTTTTGCAACACCGAACCGTCAATGGATTGGCCACAGACTGCACAATTGCTGTATCTGAAATGTATTTCTAAAGGCTTCATGATCCATTGTGATCTCAAATCTCCTTTCTTTACTTTCTGAATATTGCCAGTCTTACAAGATGTTTGCCCGGATGTTCTTCATCACAAAGAGTGGACAGTCAAACCCACACTCTGAGTTTTTTGTCAGATGCCAATTATTGCAAATTATCTTTTAAAAGTTGGTGGTTTGAGGGCAATACGTAGAAAGTCATACTAGTTTTTCTACTGTTTTTAAAAGATTTCTTTACTAGGAGTCACTCTTTTGGTATGTACCACACTCTTTTTGTGGAATGTTTTAAAAGTTTATGTGGATACCCTTTCCCCTTCAGTTTCTCTGTCAGCATGCTCGTATGGATGTTGAAGTCTTCTTTTCCAGTACAGTTTCTCCAGATTCGTAGATATTGCCCATAGGCATCTAACTGCAAAATGAATTGCTTAGGGACACTATGGGGTTGTTGCATTGTTTCTAAAAATAATTCCATGGTTTCTTGCCCTTGATCCTGGGGGATTTAGGGGTATAACGAGACAACATCAAATGTAACCATCAGCTGTGTTGTGGGATTTAATTGATATCCTTCTATGTTGTTAATGAAATCTGTTGTATCTCTTAAGTATGAGACCTCATTGAGGAACAGTTTCAGAAATGTGTCTGGCAATTGGGAAATAGGTTCTGAAAATTAGATGCACCCCAAGACAATTGGTTGTCATGGTGGATTCTTTTCGTCTTTATGAATTTTTAGGAGGAAGTAAATCACAGGGATCCTTGGGTTGTATTTTTTAAAAAAAAATCTAAATCTTAAGGGCCAAGAACATCATTATCAAATCCCTCTTGTATGATTTTAGAAATGACCTCTGGAATGTCTTTTGTTGGATCATTTGGAATTAGACAATACAAATTCTGAATGTACACTTGGCCTTTCCCTTTCCTTTGATATTGCTCTTTGTCCCATAGAAGTACCCCACTCAATTGTCAGATTGCTTTATCACTATTGTGATGTCATTCTTCAGTTCTTAAATGACCCTTGTTTCATTTTTTTGTTATATTCTTTTTGCAAAAGTGTTTCTTTTTTTTCTAGTCGGATCAAGGGTGAAAAACTACTTACTCAAATGATATGACTTCCTTTGGGATAGAATTAGGGGATGGATAGAGTGTTGACTTTTTGCTTAAGTCTGATGGTTCCTCAATGCAGTGATCTTCTTTGTTAGCGAAGCAAACAAATTCCAACGCTTCTGTTTTTAGTCTCACAAAATCTGTGTGTTTTCCAGAGACAAATGACAGCTCCAATTCAAGTGTGGTGTCTTCATCTTTAGTTAATGATTGAAGCTTTTTTTAAATTCTTGTAGATCTGGTGTCACGTGCACATTTTGCATGGTTGATTTTTGTATTGCCCTCTGTTTTTTTTTTGTTAGCTCCTGGCTAAGAAAGGGCTTTGCCTTTGTATATTTTGATTTGAAGGTCCCTCACCTACATCTGATTCTCCAGTTAGAAACCTGTTTTTCAATCTTCTGTGGTACACAGGGAGTACACTCTGTGTTTCTGGCCTAGTATAAACGTCTTCCTTCAAATATGTAACAAAATGTAGTGTACGCAATAATTTGTCCACGTGAAAAAGTATATATTGGGAAAATTAACCAAGAAATCAGGCATAGAATTATACAACACAAATCTTGCATTAAAACAAGAACAGTTACAGCTCTTTTTTTCAACCATTTCATAGACAAAGGACACAGGGAGAAAGACCTACAGTGGACAGTACTAAGGCCCATGTTTATACTCTTTGCCGCAAAACTGCGCAAAGTCCACAGGTCCCCTAATGCCTGGTCTGACCCAGGTGTTAAGTAATGGTGCAAAGCAGGCTTAGTGCCATGATTTAGGCCTGCTTCCCACCAATGCACTTTTTTTGCACTGGAGGATCAATAAGGCGCTAGGGGCATTGAGTCATTTTTGGGACGGGAACGCCTACCTTGCATCTTATTGATGGAAGATTGCTTTGCGCATCCAAAAAATGACATTAACTCATATTTTATGAGCATAGACAGGTCTAGCACCAAAATATAAATATGATGCAAATGCAGCGCAAACAGAGTATAAATATGCCTCTAAGTGTGATATAACTGAGTCCAAGAGGACTACAAACTAATTTGATGAGAAGAGAAGCGTATTTAATCCTGAGATTTAAAATGGTCGATAACGATCTCAATGTAACGTTGGAACTAAATAGATAGTAAATAGCAAAAAAGAGACTACAGAAATGAGAAGGAAATGAGAAGAAAAAGTGCACCTGCAGGCATTGAATCCAAATCTAAGCATTTGACAGACTAAACCCTGGATAATTTACGAATATGAGTTTATCTAGTATCCGAAAGCCAGTATGGGAAATATCAGCAGAAAGTGGCAGGGCTCTAACTAAAGTATCAGATAAGCAATACCAATTAACGGAAAACATAAGGGAGAGGTCCGAGAACTACAACTACCAGCATTCAACGGTAAAGCACGATGTGTACTCTACTATTCAGGCCTGAACAAAAGGGCAGAGGACCGTTAAGTGAGAAGCGCAGGAAACCAAAGTGATCAGGACCCGGAGATATGTGGCATCCTGGCATTATAAGTATGTTTAAGAGGTTACAGAACAATAAAATTAATGCTTTGAAGTTCATTAAGAGCATCCAAACTTTGGAATTTTAACAGACTGCATAATAAGCAACTTCAATTTGAGAACGTCGTTTTTTTTTAAATACAAGTTGACCTTCTGTAAGTGAGCAAAACATGAGCTAATAAATATGAGTGTCAGTACATCAACTAGTCTATTTGTAAGTTGCAGAAAGTTGGAAAGATGAGAAATAGTTCTTTTATCAAGAGCACCCAAATCGCTCTGGAATGTTTTCATGACTTTAAACGAAATGGCGATCATCCCAATTTGAAATTAGTCACAGCTATATGATACAATTTATTAAGTCTTGTAACTCTGAAGCCGCTAATAAATCTCTTTGAAACATGAATTTCAAGCATTGTACAGCAGCTACTTAACGAATAATGCATGCTCATTAACAAAAATGCAGCACCAGCTCTGAATAACAGCTCGACTGTTAAATGCTTGCAAAAAACGGCAAGCTTTACCTATTTGATAAATGTTTTTGAAACACTGTTTGAAACACAAGAATATACTGAATATAAGACTCATGTTGTCTCCTGCAACAAAAAGTGAATCAGCTAAAAGTGTGCTCAGCACAAACAGCTTTGCCTAACTAACATTAAAATACTTCTTTCAGAATACAAACTCAAAAAGGAGAACAGAAAGAAATATATGAAATATGGCAGAAGAACTCTAGTAAAGTTCTCCCTAACCCAGCAACGGCTCCTCCTCAATGGTGGAGCAGTGTTGCCCCACTGGCTAAGAGCCAGCAGCAGAAAAATAAAACAATATTTGAACATATTATTTTCTGCTGCTGGTTCAGCTAGCAGATGCAGGAAGGGGTGGGTCCCACTGAGGTGGGCGGGGGGGGTGAGGAATGATGTGCACTAAGTGCGCATGTGTGTTTGGATGAGCTAAGACAGCCGTCTAAACACACATGCATGCTTAGATTTCTCCAGCCCGGTATGTACACAGCCAGACTGGAGAAACTGCACAGGCCACAGGGTTGTGTCTGAGCGGCAGTCACTGCTACTCTGACCAGTCCTGACCCCAAAATACGCTACATATAATAAAGACATTATACTTGCTGATAATCTCAAAAAGAGGAATAGTCAAGACCTACAATTCCTTTCCTGTTGAGGATTCAAAACACACCTTAATACCCTTTAAATATATGCCTTAAAACTACATTATTGGATCAATCTAAATACCCAAAACCATGGATAAAACACTTTAATGACATTAACGTAGAAAGAAAGATCTTCAAAAAATGCTGATGATCCCAGATTCAAATCCAAACTCTTCAATGTCTCCCATGAACACACCCAGGCTAGATGTATAAGACAAAATGACACCCACAAAATTAGTAAGGCTAAGGAAATGTAAAGTCATGAATTAATTCTTCAAAGTATAATCAAAGAATGGATATCGCTCAGACTAATGGAACACTTATGTTGCAAAAATCCCCCTGGGATTACCTGGCCTGGCAGTTCGTGCTTGACTGACCTCATGGGGAGCAGGGTCAAGGCTGATTTGCATATGGATGGGTCCAAACTGGGGTTGCATGGTGGGCAACAAAATGATGGGTTTAAGCCCAGATCTCTGACTGAGAGTGAATGTTTGATATTGTTCAGCATTCCGTCCATCATCTGTTCTTCTTGCATTTGTTGCCCTAAGTGCACCGGGTGTGACAAGACGTGAGTCTAGGGCACACTGTGCCACTGAATTCAATTTAGTCTGGCTGATGATGGGTGATACTCTGAAACAAGTCCTAGGATGCTTGTTTCTGGTCCAGGGAGGACCTAGCATGGTAGTTCGAGCTGGATTGTTCCCATGGGAATCAAGACTGATTTGCATATGGCTGGGTCCAAACTGGAGTGGCACAGTAGGCAAAAACAATGGATTTAGGCCCATGTCTCTGACTGGGCGTGAATGTTTGACATTGTTCAGCATTCCTTCCATCATCTGTTCTTGTTACATCCTTCAAGTGTATGTCATACAAGCACCCATTTGACTCCTAGTCAGGCATCATA
Source organism: Pleurodeles waltl (assembly GCF_031143425.1). NCBI lineage: Eukaryota > Metazoa > Chordata > Amphibia > Caudata > Salamandridae > Pleurodeles > Pleurodeles waltl. The sequence continues at coordinate 1,067,601,045 of NC_090437.1, forward strand.
GAGTATTAAACTACACAGTTGATTGATTTGCTTACTAATCTTTCCTCAGTGTATCCCAATAGAAGGAGGAGTACATAAAACAACAGCTCCATCTTTATCAGCCATGCACATAGTTATATTAGGAGTGGAAGCCAACCTTTGAGTGCATTTTTTGGCATTGGTATATTTTCACTTTTGCTTTGATGCAGCAATCAATGTGCTTCAAATGATTGAGAATCAAAGTCCCAAATGTGCTCAATGGAGTCTTCACCTTTTTTTCTGTGCAGAATACAGTCACTTCTAGTTGTGGATCTGCAGTGGATAGCTGCTTTGGTATCCAAAATAAATGTTTTAAGCTCAGATGCCCCATGAATTTAAAGATCTGATCTGTAGTTCCAGCTGGGATTCCCTGTCTCATATGAATTCTCAGAAGCAGGCTGAAGGCCTCCACATCAGGCATCTGCATCTAAAGTACATGACATCCTACATATATAAAGGAGAGTGGAATGGTTAATTTGAACCTGGACAGCAGGTGACTAATCATCCAGACAACATTTGTTTTATTCCAACAGACATAACCACTAATACCGGTGTGAGCTGGCAAATGAACCTCTGATGGTGGAGTAATCTGTAAAGAAGATAACAAAAAATACACCCCTAAATAGATCAGAGTTACCCTTCTGACAACATGCCTATACAATATGAGAACATTAGCACACAAGGAGCCTGACTTTATTCAGAGACATGAAAGATAAGGTTTCTATGCGTAAGTCATATCTAGGAAATACTTTCACATAAACGCCTAGACATATCTAGGGGTTACTTTCACAGAAAAAGGCTTCTGAGTGAAAGGGATAATAGGAGTAAGTAAATTGTTTATCTGTTGGGGTGGATTGGTGTCCTCCGCAAGTAGCAAAATCACTACCATGTTAGATCCAGTCAAAGGTTTCTGCAATTTAATCCTGAGTTCCACTCAAGGTAGCTACAACACAGAGCAGACCGGTTTAACTCAACAAACAATTGTAAGACATTTGGTAGTACTAAAGCAGTTAAAAAGTCAAAACATAATAAAACTCTCTACAATTTATAAAACTAGAGTAAAGCTTAATGAAAAAATGACCCCCAAATCACAAAAATCCAATAACGGGACCAAAGGTGTGTATTTTTTTAGATTTAAAAGACAACAGCACCAAGAACTGTAAAATGCCAATTATGGTCAATAGTTGCAGTAGACTTGGGCCTGGCTGCAATTTGAGACCAACCACAATTGGCTGTGGGTTTGCTATATCTAGTAAATTGGCTACATTAGAACCTGATAGTAGCTAAGTTTGAAACATTTTCTAAATCTCCATCTGAAAAGGGACTTCAACCTTGTTCTAAGGAAAAACAGTCCAATATTGTTGGACTACACATGGACGGATCATTTGAAGCTCTGGAGCAAAACTTTTGAAAAAGTTCCAAAGATCCCAAACTACCTTTGGTGCCCACCAAAATACAGAAGTAGAATTTTATGGCCCTCCAGCGGAGCACCTTAAGAGTCTCAGGGTGTCAGTCAGAGAGCAACAGCAGAGACCATTCCTGGTTCAGTTGCCTACAGTCAGCTTCCACTTTTTTATGTTTCTCAAGCTACCCAGTGGATCAGGCTTGGTGATCTTTCTGTCCTTGGATATCAACTAAAATGTTTTCTGCCTTCCCTTGTCCTTCTCACAGGTCACACTTGCTAAGTGCAGCAGGATCCTCTGTCTGGTATCCTTTTGTAAGTCCAGAGGATGGCTTGCTGAGTGTCCAGAACTGTAGATTTCACTAGCCTGTGGGTAGGGGACACCCTAATAGACTAATAGTTCTTCTCTGACCAATGGATTAAAATTTCATAGGTCCTGACCTACTTACTTTTACAATAGTTCCCACTGGATTTATTGCAAACAGGCCCAAAATGCAATGTGCTATGGCATATTCAAGATGGCAAAAGTCTTTGGCCATATTAAATGTGGGCTCTGAGGGCTTGGCCTGTGTGTGAAAGTGTCATAGGGAAATCACCAGTGTCCTCTGACATGTAGCACTATGCTCCAATTTGAAGCAGACGTTCTACAACAAACCCAGAGACCAAGATCTGGTAGAACAAAAGCAGATTCCTTCGGCAAATAAGCAAGTGACACACAATAATTGTTTTGACATCCCTGTTCTCTTCCTTTCAAGTGTGCTCCCAATGTTACAGTGTCAAGCAGACTTTGACAGCCTGGTGTCATCTCTGTCAATTTAGGTCAGCCTATTGTTGGTTCCTGGAAGCAAATGTACACCTCTTTCACACAATAACCAAGCCAAATACACAGTAGGAGAAGCTGAAGAGTAAATGCATATTAACCACTGGGAATTTTAGGCAACACATAATGAACTTTAAAATATTACTTTTCCTTGGATTTTAAAAAAAAATCCAACTTCACCACTGAACTGGACTTTTAATACCTACGAAAATAGACCTTTAATTATTTTTCTAACTTGCCCCACTCCGGAGATAGCAGTATTAGCATTTTAATCTGTATTCTAGCTTTCTACGTAGGACTTTTAGGTTACAAGGCTTACATATGTATGACTTACTAAAATATAAAATGGAGGTTGCTACTTGTTAAAATGGTTGTTTTAAAAGGTCACAGTGTAGGGAGGGTTTGCACTGCAGCAGTCAGGTTACACTGGTAGGCCTGAATCCATATTTTGGTTTGCCAAGCTAGGGGATAGCACAATAGGTGTTGCTGTCCACAGGTGACATTTAGCTTTCCGTTCCATGTGCACAGTTTCTACACCACATACTGTGGTATTACAGGAAATATAAATGTGCCAGTCAGGGATTTTTCAATTTCTGCATGTTTTTAGGGGCCAGAGCACATACACTGGGCATGGGACAGCAGTACTCCAGTGTGCAGACACCAAAAACCAATATTATTTGAATGTGACAGAAAGTGACATTTTCATGCAGTGTGAAAATACAGTTTCTTTTTGATAGGTTTAGGGACTTAGGGCAGGGACCTCCTTACCATAACACAAAGTATGAAGAAGCCTTTAGGCACCACCACCAGAAAGCACATTGTAGAAATCTCTGTCTAATGATCTAGGGGTGGACTGGGGTATGACCTAAATATAGGGAGCAGGAAAAATCAAGTTAAATAGACAGTTATATGCTATCGGTGTATTGCACCACTTAATGTGCGACCTACTAGAGTGACCAACAATACATGGCTTCTGGCCTACCTGTGTGGCCTTTAAACCCACAGGTAAACCAGGCAAAACAAACTTTCTTACAGGAAAGAGCCCTTCTTCCTAAGGGTAAGTGAGTCACACCTAGGTAGGCCTTGTAGGACACCATAAAGGTTGCCTAGTATTTAAGTCATCGATGCAAGAATTTAATGTTGGAATGTTTGCAGTGATTAACCACCAAAAGCTATTTTCACTGGTGAGGTCCATAGTTGTAGTTAAAGAGTTAGTTTAAAAAGAGCTACACTTTACCTGATTGAGTCTACAGTAAGCTAATTGGCATTAGTCTGCTGGCAGATGGCCATGCCAGTGGTTCCCCTAAATAGCTCCCACAAGCAAGGGCTTAAGCCTATTTCACAGGAAGACATAGGCATGAGATATTTATTATATCAGCTCTGGAAGGGTAGCTGGGGAGAGTTCAGGGAATTCATTAACTTGAAAGGGGTCAGGGTGAGACCTGCGCATTCATACCTAAGCATAAATGGAACTGGGGAAGAGAAGATGTTTGACCCTATGCCCTCTGTAGCAAGATTGGCACCTGCGCAGTTGGAGGGGGAGCAGGAAACAGATCCCCTTTGGTGTAGCAGAGGGGGGAGAGTACTACTCATTTCCATAAACACACCTCTACTTGGCACACAAGCACCCTTCAGGGACAATAAGGATTCTGCCATGTTAGTTTAGCCCCAGAATTATGTACTGTGGGATAGTGTGCAGTAGGCAAACAGGATGTGCTGCAAATGTGGGAAGTTTTGCCCCTGGAAACTTTTTTCTCATTGTTGAGGGAGTGTTTAGGAGTCATGCCCACATACTGACAAGGGAAATTACTGAGCAGGCACCTCACCCACTGCTCATCAGAACACCCTATGTACCTGCAGAAGAACAGAAAAAGACTGGAAGACGTGGATTTCAAGAGTCAGTTGGCTTCAAAGCGGCCCCACTTCACCAGTGGCTGATTTTGAGCAGAATTTGTCATGTTCAGCTTCAGTATTGCCCGCTGGAGTATTTTGAGTTCATAAAAAAGGCTAAGTCAGAAGGTGAAAATCTTGCCCAGTTAAAGGCATGAAAAATATCTGCACGATGAGACATTTTTGACAGCTGTAGAATTTGAACTTCTTACTAGTAGATTTTTTCCCACTAAACCCAATTGCTTCTCCGGCGTTAACTCATGCAGTCTGCAACCTTCCCCCACCACAAGATTTCAAGTTCCATTTTAGACACTAAGCCACAAAGTAAAACCTGTGACTGGCACAAACCTGCTTATTGTAGCCAGCCAACACTCCTTCATGGTTGATCAGAAATCATGCCTAGGTCTCGGTCAACCACGAACAATCACTATTGATAGCAATTTACTTTTTCATGGAGCCCTTTTACTTAAATCTTTAAAAATTCATATCCATGTTTTCCCTTATTAGATTTTTGTGACTTTTGTGTCAGTTTACTCATTAAATAGTTTTAGTTGTCTAAATTGGTTGTGGGAGTTTTATTGTGTTGTGTTTTAAATTTGTAACTGCTTTGTAGGCCCAGACGAAACTTGTGTTATGCTGGAAGTTCCCAAAATTTTGCAATTATGCCATATTGCATAATTATGCACCTTCCATGTTAAAATGTTACTCTGAATGTGCCGTTCACAGTAATTAATTACTGTAAATGCACAGGAAATATGTGAACAACAGAGCAAAAGTGGGTGTTGTTCATTGTGCTTTTTTAATGTTTTAGCATTACTTGTGTCTTGTATCCAAAATGGATCATTTCTCACAAAAGTTGTTTCAAATGCTAATTTTGCACTTCAAATAATTTTGATGACCTTTCACGTAGTTACACAAAAGCAAATTAAGTGAATTTCACATACCCCTACTGTGTTATCTTTCCTAAATACTTCTTTACAGTTTCCTGATTTGAGGCTGTCTGCTCTGTGACTTAGCTACTAGTGAATGGAGACCCTCACAAACCTGTTCTTATTACTTGTGTGACTCAAAGTCACCCCAATTAATAACGCACTTTAATACAAGTGCTTAGGCCCAAATTTAAGAAAAGTGGCGCTCCATCCAATGTAGCGCCACTTTTCTTGCGCCACCCTGCACCCTGCTAACACCACCATGTGAGCACGGTATTTATCATACAGAGTATCATGATGGCATTAGGAACAATAGCATCAACATTTTTGATGCTATTGTGGCACTTTGCTCCAATAGTGTCAAAAACATTGACGCTTGTGGAGCAAAGGGCAAGGAGGCCCATTGATTCCAATAGGTGCGTCCGTTTAACACCTGCTTTCAGCAGGCCTTAAAAATAATGCCAAAATGGCGCAATGAAATCTTGTAGATTTAATTGCACCATTTGTGTGTGCCTCTTTGCGCTGGAATTCCGCCTTTGAATACATAAAGCATGGCGCATGCATAATGTGGAGCAATGGGCTACAAAATGGCGCAATGCATGCATCGTGCCACTTTGTAAATATGGCATGGGGAAAAGGCCACCTTAGCGTAATTTTCTTTTTACTAAAGTAGCACTAAAGTGGTGCAGGAGCCTCTTAAACCTATCCTTTAATATGAAATTTACTGAGCTGTTGTTTATGTTTGTTTTCTTTCAATATAAAAGGTGGTGCTGCTTAATTGATGCATAATATGTCTTTTTTAGCTGCATAATATAGCCAGAAGTGCCACAAAATCTGGTCCTGCAGTGGTACTTCCATAATAAACAAACATCTATTAACCCCTTGACAGCCAAGGACATAACGGTTATGTCCTTGATTGCGGCGCTGAGGCGCCAAGGACGTAACCGTTAAGTCCTGGTACCGGCTCATGGGTGGAGCATTAGCGCTCTCCCATGAGCCGAGCTTCAGCGTCCCCACTGCAGGGATGGAAGGGGAATTGCTTCCCTTTCATCCCCCCATGGTGTCTGATAACGTCAGTGCACGATTGTGCACTGACCTCATCAGAGGCCTGCCCCTCCACGCTGGAAGCTCTTCCAGCATGGATCGGAAGAGAAATGCTTTTGCATTTCTCCTCCGATCACTGGAGGGGCCGAGAAAGGCATGAAAGGAGAGGAAACGCCTTTCCTCTCCTTTCATGTCTCTCTCAGCATTTCTGCTGCCCAATCGCGATGTGATCGGCCAGCAGAAATGGCCACTAGACACCAGGGAATTTTTGTTGTTGTTGCAATTGACATGAGGGTAGCAGCCCGTTGGGCAAGGAAAACTCCCCAGGGGGCCAAATTACTTTTAGGCCGAAACACCCTAGACACCAGGGATAATTATTTTTCTTTATTGTTATTTTTTATATGTGGGGAGCGACCCCTTGGGCAAGGGTCACTCCCTGGGGGCAAAATTAATTTTAGCCCATATACACCCCCTTTGGGGGGGCAGAAACCCCCTAGACACCAGGGATTTTTATTTTTTTGCATCACTTTCATTCAAGGGGAGCACCCCCCTTAGGCAAGGGTCTTTCCCCTGGGGCGCAAATTTATTTTAGGCCATTTCTGCCACCCTAGGGGGCAGATCGGCCTATTTTTATTAAGCCAATCAGCCCCCAAAGAGTGCAGAAACCACTAGGCACTGGGGATTTTTTTTTGCGCCCATTTCATTCAAGGAGAGCGACCCTTTAGGCAAGGATCAATCCCTTGGCGGGACAAATTTATTTTAGGCCAATTCTGCTCCCCTTGGGGGCCGATCAGCCTATTTTTATTAGGCCGATCTGCCCCCAGGAGGGGGGGCAGAAACCACTTAGGCACCAGGGATTGCTGTGTGTGTTTTGTTTTGGGGCAGCCCCCTGGGCAAGGGTCACTTCCCATGGGGGCACATTACTGTTCGCCATATCTGCCTCCCTTGGGGGCTGATCGGCCTACTTTTGGAAGGCACATCTGCCCCGAAGGGGGGGCAGAAAGCCCACCAGAGACCAGGGAAGATTTTTTTTTCAGAATATGAGGGTGGGGGTATGGCCAATAACTGGGGCCAAAGTTGTTCTGTCCACCAGTGGGCAGATGGGGCAGTTACCACTGATCCACACCACAGGGCAGAAAGTCTACTAGATGGCAGGGAATTTTAAAAAAAAACAAAAAATAGTGGGGTGGTGGCTACCAACCAGTATGGGCCTGGTTATGCCCCCACCCCAACTGAAGGGGGTAACAGTCTTTCAGCTCTCCCCCCGCACACTAAAACGTCTTATCCCATGGCAAGCAAGAGGACATTTGATTATTTTGGGTTTTGGTTTCACATTTGGGCCATGAGTGCTTGGCTAACTCTCAAAATCATCCCACTTGGAATGGTGAAGGCTGCACTTTTTGGACTTTGGGACACTGCCATGTAGAAAAATCCACAAGACCTAGACACATCTGAAAACTAAACATCTGGGTGAGTCCAGGGTGGTGTGCTTCACATGCACTCCACACCATTTTCTTGCACACAATACCCTGCAAACCTCCAACTTTCCTGGAAATCACACATTTTTCCCACATTTTTGTGACGGAATCTGCAGGAATCCACAAAATTCCTACCACCCAGCATTGTCTCATCTATATCAATAAAAAATTCTGCTGCACTTGTCAGCCTAAAAATGTTTTTTTTTTTCAAACTGCCCTTTCGGACCTGCTTTGGTTCCCCTCCATTTCAACATGCTTTTGGCTGTTCCCTCTCATGGGCACTTGGCCCACCTACACAAGTGAGGTATCATTTTTACCGGGAGACTGAGGGGAACATTGGGTGGTAGGAAATGTCTCACAATGCGGTGATCCCACACAGAAATGTGGGAAAAATGTAAATTTGAGGTTTTCTAAGGATTCTGGATAAGAAAACATTTGGGAATCCACGCAAGTCACACCTCCCTGGACTCCCTCGGGTGTCTAATGTTCAGAAATTTCTGGTTTTGGTAGCTTTCCCTAGATGGCTGCCGAGGTCAGGACCAAAAACACAGGTGCCCCTCCCCTGCAAAAACAGGTAGTTTTGTATTTGATCATTTTGATGTGTCCAGATAGTGTTTGGGGCATTTCCTGTCGCAAGCCCTAGGCCTACCCACACAAGTGAGGTACCACTTTTATCGGGAGACTTGGGAAAAAACTGGGTGGAAGGAAATTTGTGGCTCATCTCAGATTCCAGAACTTTCTGTCACCGAAATGTGAGGAAAAAGTGTTTTTTTGGCCAAATGTTGAGGTTTGCAAAGGATTCTGGTTAACAGAACCTGGGGAGAGCCCCACAAGTCACCCCATTGTGGATTCCCCTAGGAGTCTAGTTTTAACAAATGTGCAGGTTTGGTAGGTTTCCCTAAGTGCCGGCTGAGCTAGAAGCCACAATCCACAGCTAGGCACTTTACAAAAAACAGCTCTGTTTTCTTTGGGAAAATGTGATGTGTCCATGTTGTGTATTGGGGCATTTCCTGTTGCTGGCACTAGGCCTACCCATACAACTGAGGTAACATTTTTATCGGGAGACTTGGGGGAACGCAGTGTTGAAGGACATTTGTGGTTCCTCTCAGATTCCAGAACTTTCTGTTACCGAAATCTGAGGAAAAAGTGTTTTTCTGCAAACCTTTGAGGTTTGCAAAAGATTCTGGGTAACAGACCCTAGTGAAAGCCTCACAAGTCACCCAATCTTGGATTCCCCTAGGTATCTAGTTTTAAAAAATGTGCAGGTTTGGTAGGTTTCCCTAGGTGGCAGCTGAGCAAGAGGTCAAAATCCACAGCTAGGCACTTTGCACAAATAGCTCTGTTTTCTTTGGGAAAAGGTGATGTGTCCACGTTGTGTTTTGGGGCAGTTCCTGTTGCTGGCACTAGGCCTACCCACACAAGTGAGGTACCATTTTCGTCGGGAGACTTGGGGGAATGCTGTGTGGAAGGAAATTTGTGGCTCCTCTCAGATTCTAGAACTTTCTGTCACCGAAATCTGAGGAAAAAGTGTTTTTATGGCCAAATTGTGAGATTTGCAAAGGATTCTGGGTAACAGAACCTGGTGAGAGGCCCACAAGAGACCCCTTCTTGGATTCCCCTAGGTGTCTAGCTTTAAAAAATGCACAGGTTTGGTAGGTTTCCCTAGGTGCTGGCTGAACTAGAGGCCAAAATCTACAGCTAGACACTTTGCAAAAAACACGTCCGATTTTAATGTAAAAATGTGATGTGCCCATGTTGCATTTCCTGTAGCGAGCATTAGGCCTTCCCACGCAAGCAAGGTACCATTTTTATCAGGAGACTTGGGGGAATACAGAATAGCAAAACAACTGTTATTGCCCCTTTTCTTTCTCTACATTTTTTCCTACCAAATGGAAGACAATGTGTAAAAAAGACCCTGGAATTCAGAGATGTGCAAATAACCACTGCTACTCAACACCTTATCTTGTGCCCATCTTGGAAATACAAAGGTTTTCTTGATACCTATTTTTCACTCTTTATATTTCAGCAAATAAATCGCTGTATACCCGGGATAGAATGAAAACCCATTGTAAAGTGCAGCTCATTTATTGGCTCTGGGTACCTAGGGTTCTTGATGAACCTACAAGTCCGGCATATCCCCGCAACCCAAAGAGTCCAGCAGACGTAATGGTATATTGCTTTAAAACATCTGACATCACAGGAAAAAGTGGAGAAATTGCTTTTTTTCACCTCAATTTCAATATTATTTTTTTAGCAGTTATTTTCTGTAGGAAACCCTTGCATGATCTACACAAATTACCCCATGCTAAATTAAGAATTTTGTTGACGTTTCAGGAATGTTTAGCTTTCTAGGATCCAGCATTGGTTTCACACCCATTTCTGTCACTAACTGGAAGGAGGCTAAAAGCACAAAAAATATTTAAAATGGGGTATGTCCCAGTAAAATGACAAAATTGGGTTGCAAAATGGGTTTTCTGAATCAAGTCTGCCTGTTCCTGGAAGCTGGGAAGATGGTGATTTTAGCACTGCAAACCCTTTGTTGATGCTATTTTCAGGGAAAAAAAACACAAGCCTTTTTCTGCAGCACTTTTTTCCCGTTTTATTTTTAAAAAAATGATATTTTTGCTGTATTTTGGCTAATTTCTTGGTCTCCTTCAGGGAAACCCACAAAGTCTTGGTACCCTAGGATGTTGGAAAAAAGGACGGAAATTTGGCGTGGGTAGCTTATGTGGACAAAAAGTTATGAGGGCCTAAGCGCAAACTGCCCCAAACAGCCAAAAAAAGGTTTGGCACCTGAGGGGGAAAAGGCAGGGCAGCGAAAGGGTTAATAGCGTTTCTCTAGTAAAAGAAGTTGTTTGTGAAGCATTAACGTTTACAAACCAAGTCGCAGCGCTATTTTGGTGTATTATGTTGATAGATAAAGCTGTCTCATTAATTTGTCCTAAAAAACGTGCTGTTATTAGGCACATTTCTTATTTGTGTTCCTCTGTTGCTATTCATCTGCTACAGTTATCTTATATTTTGAGGTGCTGTATGATTTGTGAACTATTAAATGATCTTTAATTGAGCATTTTTTCTTTTAATCTGATACCTTAATTTTATTTTTCTTCTATTAGTCTTTTTTTCCTGCATTTCTTTCATTCGTCTGTGTTATTTAATTCTGGTTAATTATTTAGATTAGTATGTTATAAAGTCTTTCTATGTATAGGTTGAGTACATGATGAGTTTGTTACTGAAAAGGCAGTGATGCTGTGGAAATTTTGAGATGAGATTGTATTGTTGAGTTTTAACAGTTTTGTTCGTCTTGAGTTTCATTAATTGTTGGTATTTGCCAATTGATTGAATTGTTCACGTCTCTTTAAAAACGTAAATAAAAATCGTCAAACGGAGAGAAGAAAGTTCAGGTGCAGTACATCCTTTGCCTAGCCCTGAAAAAACATGTCTGCAGAATTTATGGATAAATGAATTTGGGGATCTGAATAATGTAACATTCAGTGAATTAGCAATAGACATAAAACATATTCTTTAGTCTAATTTATCAAGAACCGACGTGTAAACCACACAAATGCATTAAGAACATTTGACAATTATACCACTTTAGATGCTTATGCCTACTTAAAGTATCTCGCTAACAATTCCTGAACAGAGTAAATGCAGTCTGGGTTTGAACTGTCAAGTGTAATTTTGAACCTTTTGGTATATGTAATCATAGTTCAACGCATAGTGGAACCTTCTGCAATTTGAGACAAAACGCCAACACCTTAAAGTGCACTAACTTTTACATTTACTGAATTGTCACTCTCTGTACTCCAAAGCACAAGACTGGAGGAAAAAAACATATTTTGAGAAGCAATATATAGACCAAATAAACAAACCATCAATCATATACACATGGCTTGAAGCAAAGAAACAAAATAGGAAACAGACTTAGCCCCACACAGTTTTGAAAAATGTCATCAGATGTATTACAAGAGGATTCTCAATCAATACATATGAAATATCAGCAGTCATCGGAGAGAAGACAGGAAAAGGAGTAGGCACTGAACGCCCATAAACTTAACAAATGTGTACATGTATGCTTTGCTTTGCAATGGAAAAGGAGGAGGATAAGTTCATGAATTCTGAAAACTTCAGTAACTACTTAAAATGTTTTTTCCATATACTGGAACTTTTACTGCACGCAGAGGTTTGCAATACGAATTTGCCATGTATGTTATGCCATTGGTCTGTGCACGTCTCTGAAGACGTGTAGCTGCGCCCATGAATAACCTGAGCCACATGCATGACAGTGGTGGGTCTTTGCTTACCTTCTGTGCCAGTCATGAGGGGGATCCCGGATCTGGCAGCTGATATTGAGCCGGTTCAAGGATCATCGTGTGACTCCCTGACCTGGTTCTTGCCATGAGTCCACTTCGCCCCACCAGCCTGCCTCCGTGTCCCTGACCCCGCCGATTGCTGCCTGGACTGAAGTTCGAGGCCCTCAACCACCCTCAGTCACCCGCCTGCGCCTCATCCCTGGTGCCTAGTGGTAGGCATATCTCGCTGTGCTCTGCTATTATTTTCCTTGTTTTTTCATTTTTTTTTCGTTCTAAAAGCATTTCTGCATTGTGTATTTCTGCCCCATTGTGTTTTTCTGCATTGTGTATCTCTGCCCCTGTGCCCCTTCTGCAATCTGCTTTGTTTGCTGTGCTTGTCCGTTTTTTTTGCCACTCTCGCAGGTCCCGTTTGCCCTGCCGCTGTGTCCCCTGCGGCCGCGCTTCCCTCGTGCACCCATTGGCCCTTCCCTCCCGCCTCCCAGCTGCTCCAACCTCCACCTCCCCCTCTTAATGGTGGCCGCTGTGCAGCCGTGTCGCTGGTGCGCTGGAGGCACGCCAGAGGCAAGCCCGTCTGTGCCCGTCTGCACCTGGCCCACACCCAGCGCCAGTCCCCCTGGCCCTCGCTGCCCGACCCCCCAAGGCAGCATTACTCCTCCACTAAACTCCACTCCCTCAACCCAGGACAGCACCCCGCCTGCACCCAAGCCAACCCCAATCACACACACGGACATTTCACATGTCATGCATGCCACTTTTCCTGCACTCGCACAAACACCACCAACATGCTCCACACCAACTCTAACACGCCACTCACCAACTCTAACACACCCCACAAAAACACTAACACGCCCCAACACACTAACACGCTTCACAACAACACTAACACGCTCCACAACAACACTAACATGCTCCACAACACCAACACGCACCACAACAACAACAGCCCCCACAACCACCTTAACCCTTTCGCTGCCAGGCCTTTTCCCCCTCAGGTTCCAAGCCTTTTTTTGGCTATTTGGGGCAGTTTGCGCTTAGGCCCTCATAACTTTTTGTTCACATAAGCTACCCACGCCAAATTTGCGTCCTTTTTTTCCAACACCCTAGGGATTCTAGAGGTACCCAGACTTTGTGGGTTCCCCAGAAGGAGGCCAAGAAATTAGCCAAAATACAGTGAAAATTTCTTTTTTTTCAAAAAAATGGGAAAAAGGGGCTGCAGAAGAAGGCTTGTGGTTTTATCCCTGAAAATGGCATCAACAAAGGGTTTGCGGTGCTAAAATCACCAGCTTCCTAGCTTTCAGGAACAGGCAGACTTGAATCAGAAACCCAATTTTTTAACACAATTTTGGCATTTTACTGGGGCATACCCCATTTTTACGATTTTTTGTGCTTTCAGCCTCCTTCCAGTCAGTGACAGAAATGGGCATGAAACCAATGATGGATCCCAGAAACCACAACATTTCTGAAAAGTAGACGAAATTCTGAATTCAGCAAGGGGTAATTTGTGTAGATCCTAGAAGGGTTTCCTACAGAAAATAACAACTGAAAAAACAAAATATTGAAATTGAGGTGACAAAATCTGCAATTTTTCTCTACGTTTTACTCTGTAACTTTTTCCTGCAATGTCAGATACTTGAAAGCAATATACTGTTACGTCTGCCGGACTCTTCTGGTTTCGGGGATATATAGGGCTTGTAGGTTCATCAAGAACCCTAGGTTCCCAGAGCCAATAAATGAGCTGCACCCTGCAGTGCATTTTAATTCTATCCCAGGTATACAGCAATTCATTTGCTGAAATATAAAGAGTAAAATATAGCTATCAAGAAAACCTTAGTATTTCCAAAAAGAGCACGAGATAAGGTGTTGAGGAGCAGTGGTTATTTGCACATCTCTGAATTCCGGGGTGACCATACTAGCATGTGAATTGCAGGGCATTTCTCAAATAGATGTCTTTTTTACACACTCTCTTATATTTAGAAGGAAAAAATGTAGAGAAAGACAAGGGGCAATAAAACTTGTTTTGCTAATCTATGTTCCCCCAAGTCTCCTGATAAAAATGATACCTCACTTGTGTGGGTAGGCCTAGTGCCCGCGACAGCAAAAGCCCCAAAACGCAACGTGGACACATCACATTTTTTTAAAGAAAACAGAGGTGTTTTTTGCAAAGTGCCTACCTGTAGATTTTGGCCTCTAGCTCAGCCGCCACATAGGGAAACCTACCAAACCTGTGCATTTTTTAAAACTAGAGACCTAGGGGAATCCAAGATGGGGTGACTTGTGGGGCTCTGACCAGGTTCTGTTACCCAGAATCCTTTGCAAACCTCAAACTTTGGCTAAAAAAACACATTTTCCTCACATTTCGGTGACAGAAAGTTCTGGAATCTGAGAGGAGCCACAAATTTCCTTCCACCCACCGTTCCCCCTAGTCTCCCGATAAAAATGATACCTCACTTGTGTGGGTAGGCCTAGCGCCCGTGACAGGAAATGCCCCAAAACGCAATGTGGACACATCACATTTTTTGAAAGAAAACAGAGGTGTTTTTTGCAAAGTGCCTACCTGTAGATTTTGGCCTCTAGCTCAGCCAGCACCTAGGGAAACCAACCAAACCTGTGCATTTTTTAAAAATAGAGCCCTAGTGAAATCCAAGATAGGGTGACTTGTGGGGATCTGACAAGGTTCTGTTACCCAGAATCCTTTGCAAACCTCAAAATTAGGCCAAAAAAAACACGTTTTCCTCACATTTCGGTGACAGAAGGTTCTGGAATCTGAGAGGAGCCACAAATATCTTTCCACCCAGCGTTCCCCCAAGTCTCCCCATAAAAATGATACCTCACTTGTGTGGGTAGGCCTAGCGCCCGCGACAGGAAATGGCCCAAAACACATCGTGGACACATCACATTTTTTCATAGAAAACAGTGCCTACCTGTGGATTTTGGCCTCTAGCTCAGCCGGCACCTGGGGAAACCTAGCAAACAAGTGCGTTTTTGAAAACTAGAAACCCAGGGGGAATCCAAGATGGGGTGACTTGTGGGGCTCTGACCAGGTTCTGTTACCCAGAATCCTTTGCAAACCTCAAAATTTGGCTAAAAAAACACATTTTCCTCACATTTCGGTGACAAAAAGTTCTGGAATCTGAGAGGAGCCACAAATGTCCTTCCACACAGCGTTCCCCCAAGTCTCCCGATAAAAATGATACCTCACTTGTGTGGGTAGGCCTAGCGCCTGTGACAGGAAATTCCCCAAAACACAACGTGGACACATCACGTTTTTTGAAAGAAAACAGAGGTGTTTTTTGCAAAGTGCCTACATGTAGATTTTGGCCTCTAGCTCAGCCGGCACCTAGGGAAACCTACCAAACCTGTGCATTTTTGAAAACTAGAGACCTAGGGGAATCCAAGATGGGGTGACTTGTGGGGCTCTGACCAGGTTCTGTTACCCAGAATCCTTTGCAAACCTAAAATTTGGCTAAAAAAAACACGTTTTCCTCACATTTCGGTGACAGAAGGTTCTGGAATCTGAGAGGAGCCACAAATTTCCTTCCACCCAGCGTTCCCCCAAGTCTCCCGATAAAAATGATACCTCACTTGTGTGGGTAGGCCTAGCGCCCGCGACAGGAAATGGCCCAAAACACAACGTGGACACATCACATTTTTTCATAGAAAACAGTGCCTACCTGTGGATTTTGGCCTCTAGCTCAGCCGGCACCTAGGGAAACCTAGCAAACCAGCATGTTTTTGAAAACTAGAAACCCAGGGGAATCCAAGATGGGGTGACTTGTGGGGCTCCGACCAGGTTCTGTTACCCAGAATCCTTTGCAAACCTCAAAATGTGGCTAAAAAAACGCGTTTTCCTCACATTTCGGTGACAGAAAGTTCTGGAATCTGAGAGGAGCCACAAATTTCCTTCCACCCAGCGTTCCCCCAGGGGGGCCAGAAATGGCCTAAAATAAATGTGTCCCCCACCCCCTCCAAACACCCCCTGGGAGCGACCCTTGCCTACGGGGTCGCTCCCCCTGCGTGACATTTGCGCCAAAAAAAAAAATCCCCAGTGCCTAGTGGTTTCTGCCCCCTTGGGGGCAGATTGACCTAAAATCGGCCAATCTGCCCCCAAGGGGGGCAGAAATGTTCTAAATACAATTTGCCCCCAGGGGAGTGACCCTTGCCTAATGGGTCGCTCCCCATCTCTAAAAAAACAAACAAACAAAAAAAAAACACAAAAAAAAAATTTGCCCTGGTGCCTAGAGGGGCAGATCGGCCTAATAACAATAATAACAATAGGCCGATCTGCCCAAATGGCCTCAAATAAATTTGCCCTGGCACACCCCCCGGGGAGCGACTCTTGCCTACAAGGTCGCTCCCCTTCCGTGACAGCGCAAAAAAAAGATCCCTGGTGCCTAGTGGTTTCTGCCCCCCTTGGGGCAGATCGGCCTAATTACAATAGGCTGATTTGCCCCCATGGGGGGCAGAAATGGCCTAAAATAAATTTGCCCCCCAGGGGAACGACCCTTGCCTACGTGAAAAACTAAAAAAAAAAAACTCCCTGGTGTCTAGTGGTTTTTACCCCCATTGGGGGCAGATTGGCCTCATAAAAATAGGCCAATCGGCCCCCAAGGGGGGCAGAAATGGCCTAAATATAATTTGCCCCATATGGGAGTGACCCTTGCCTAAGGGGTCGCTCCCCACACCTAAAACACAAAAAAAAAAAAAAAGTATCCCTGGTGTCTAGAGGTTTCTGCCCCCCTTGGGAACAGATCGGCCTGATAATAGCCCGATCTGCCCCCGAGGGGGGGGCGGTCCTCGGGGGAGCGCTAGCGCTTCCCCCGAGGGCAGGTAGCAGGACATAATGGTTACGTTCATGGCGCCACATGGGCGCTGCCATGGACGTAACCATTACGTCCATGGCGGGGAAGAGGTTAACTGCATAATCCTAAACACCTGCTACGTACACAAGCATGCCCTCGAGCTCTGGGACCTGATCACAACACACTCCCATGACATTGCCTTCCTCACGGAAACTTGGATGAACCCCTCATCTGAACCCGACATAGCCATAGCCATCCCAGAAGGCTACAAAATCTCTCGTAGAGACCATCTAAACAAACTTGGAGGAGGCATTGCCATCATACATAAAAGCACCATCAAGATCACCACCAAAACCCACGACACCCTAGACAGCGCAGAACACCTACACTTCTTAATTCACATAAACGCTAACACGTAAGATATTCTAAAATTAAACCTTTGCAACTAATTATGTCCAAACACATTTACTGTCACATTTTTCCATGTTGACAATTTCTTATTAGCACAGTTTCAAAACATAAATGTGGAAGTTGACCTTCAGATAGCTTCCCATGACCCCACCCCATGTGCCTCCACGGCCATTCTACTACCATACCTTTGCATTCAATTTCTGGGTTCCCATAGTACACTATCTCTAATTCCAACACTAAAAATTATCTATCAATAGATACGTGTAGATGTGTAGCAACCTTTGTAAGTGTTCTCCTTAAGCATGGGCACAGGCTCCTCTCAAGGGAGGTGAAATGCACACAATGGGCATTTATCTATTTCCTTACCTGCATTGCGTTGTATACGATTTTGTACAATAATACAATTTCAAACTTAGTTTAGGATGAAGTCTGAAGAAATGCTTTCCAGCACAGAAATAAAATCAAAACATATCCTCATGCTGATAATTCTAAATAACTATAACTATCACATCTCGCTATATACATCAATCCATTTATGGGTAGGCAATGAGCTCCATGTTTAATAATTGGTAGATGAAATGTAAATGAGCTAAGATACCACTGGAAAAGTGACCAACTGCTGGAATACATATTTCATGGAGGATATATGTAATATACTGGCAGGAGGCCCCCTTAATTTAGCACAAGGCCTGCATGTTACTAGCACTAGGGTAGAATAAGGGATTTTTCATCTCAGCGCAAACCTTTGCCAGTAAGAGCACAACTCTTATTTTTGCTTACCAAAAAGGAATAGGGAAAATTACATCAAAACAGATTCTGAAGCCAGATGGGTAAGAGTCTTTATATCAGCAAATTGAAATTTACTAATAGTAATTCCACTATATAGCCCCAATCAAGACTACCCAGAATATTCTTCAGAAATGCTGACCAAATGTCCTTGCTGGTGGCTTTAACAATATTCTGAATGAGGAGCTTGGTGCATATACTGCAATAACTCATTCCAAAACGATGAATACATAAAGCAGCCTTCGAAAAATCTATTTAGGATCTGAATTAAAGAGTTGTGTGAGAGACAGAAAAGACTCAGAACAAGAGTACTCTTTTTATCCAAATAGATATGGACACCATGCATAAACATGGGCTTTGATTTGCTAAACTTTGAATATAAGCAGAAATCCAGTGCACTATTAGCTTGGAAAACTAAAGTGACAAATAACACAAATCCATTTCATTTAGAATCAGAAGAGATGTAAGGAAGCTGGTCTAGATAGATCTTCCACAAAATTGTATAAGATACTGATAGATGTCTTAGCATATGTAATGTTCAGGATATTCAAAATGGTTAATGATGAATACACAACACCTAAGTGATTGTGAAATGTGTTGATAAGCTTCAATCAAACATGATGTAAAAAAACATCTACCTCTTGATCTCCCTAAGATTCTTATTGACCTTCTTGGGAAATGGGTAGACAGAGTCATACAGAAGGTGATAGTTAAAACTTTAATTGTTTTTTCAAGGGCATCATTTTACTGATCTATCACATGCTATCTTTAGCTTGATTGCCTTTAGGTTTTAAATAAGGCTTATATCATTGCCTGTTCAGTGTCTAATATAATTTTGTCTGAAGAATAGTTGTTGGTTTTTACTTTGATGTGGTTAAAAAGTTCATAGTAAGCTGTGCATACATGAGTGGTATGTTAGTGTTCACCATGTATGCTTTACATCTGTGTGAATGGTGGCAGGCACAATTTAAACATTCCATCCAGCATTCACATTTCATATTGGCTTAGTCTTCAGAGGATGTTTTCAGTTGCAGATATGATTATGTTTCTGTTTTTATTGTGATTTTAGTGCAGGAAGAAGGGCTCAGCATCATGGGTAGTAGTTAGATATTCTGGAAATTGTATGTCTTGGGATCACCTCAGGGCAACAAGGGTTTGTTCTATTACTTTTGTCTTTGTGATATTAGTCATTTTATATTAGGGGCTGCTGGTAGTAGATGGGATATGCTAATACACTTTACAGAGTATGCTTACTTTAAATGTTAATACTGGGCTCTTGGGGACTAGTGCTTGCCACTTTTAAATCATGAGGTACATGGCTTATGGCAATCTCTGTATCATTTGGGGGTGGTTGTGTTCTCTGTCATTAAATACAATATCATTTTTCATTGTAGCCTTCCCATAACAAACATTTGCATAATATTTAGTACATTTCCAATTCACATTCTTGTTGCTATTGCTTTTCTGGCTGTATGTGTATCCCATGTGTAAAAGCAATTTTTTGCATTTCTATAAGGTGATATGTGGCGTGTTTTGCAATTATCTCTGAAAGTACTATATTTTTATATTATTAATTTAATATTGAACATCTTTGCTAACATAATTCAAACATTCTTTCAAACGTTGTCCATTTTACAATCACGCGTGCTGCTGCTTTATATTGCACTTGATTTTCTTCCATTTGTCTTTTAAGTCACCAAAATTTGGGTTGGGTGGGCTTTCATTTCTATTGGTGAGAAAATGTTCACTCCAGTTTTATGTTAAAAATGTGGGTTTTGTAGTTTTTTTAGGGATAGTGGAATTTTAGGTTTAAGTTTAACATGTAGGGGTAGCTTTATTTTTGCAACTGTTTTTATTTTACTGACTTTGAAAGTAACTTTCTCCAAATGTATTAGTGCGGAGATGGAGGTTTCAGTGTGCAGTGCATCATTTTGATGTTGCTTTAGAGTCTAACAATTAAGATAGATAATAAAAGAGGGAGTTTAATCCTTTATTTATACATTTGAATTTTAAAGTTATTTTACAATACTTTCCAGTTCATTTTTAAACTGTCTTGCTTGTTATTTTGTTGAAGTCTTCCCTCTAGCCTTTCTTCATGCAGTCAAATCAGGCGTCATTTTTTTGTAGTTGTTACTTTTTCCCTGTAATATTAGTCAAGTTTTGTGCTTTTATATTTTTATTGGTTGGTCTCTTTAATGTTATTTTTTTTATTACTTTGCATGTAATTTGAATTGTTTTTCAGTGTTCTTTTTTTGTGGACACTGATTAGTGTTTATGTTTTAAATTTAAATGTGCTTATATATTGGATTGTTGTATTCATATTTTTTTTAATGTTAAATGTATGTTTTTGCCTGTTGTAATATTTATTTGCTTGTAAGATGTGACTTTTTAAAAATGTGTTTATTTTTTATAGTATATTATTGTGAATAGATATGGTTTTATACATGAATAACTTTATGTTTAACCTCCTGGGTGCCAGGAGAAGCTGGTTTGGCCCTCGGTCAAGGTTGCCCGGTGCCGAGGACGAGACCAGCTCGTCCTGCTATGGGCCCCCGGGGGGAGCGCTAGCCAAACACCCCCCTCCCCTGGGCAGCGATGGAAAGGGAATCGCTTCCCCTTCCACTCCCACCGACCCCACCCCCGTGGCATCTGATGACATCAGCGCACGATCGCAAGGGCCGCTCCTCAGGGGGGCAAATTATTTTACAGCCATCTCTGCCCCCCTGGGGGGCAGAAACCGCTAGACACCAGTGATTTTTTTTTTTTTTTTTTTTAAATATGTGGGGAGCGACCTCTTAGTCTAGGCCCTTTCTGCCCCCCTTGGGAGCAGCTCAGCCTATTTTTATTAACCACTAGACACCAGGGATTTTTTCTTTGTCAGTTTCAGGTAAGGGGAGCGACCGCTTAGGCAAGGGTCGCTCCCCTGGGGGACAAATTGTCTTTAGGCCATTTCTGCCCCCCTTTGGGGCAGATCAAGGGAGGCAGAAACCACTAGACAACAGGGATTTTTATTTTTTGTGGCAATTTCAAGCAAGTGGAGCAACCCCTCAGGTTGTTTACCTGGGGGGGAATTTATTTTAGGCCATTTATGGCCCCCTTGGTGGCAGATTGGCCTATTTTTATTAGGCTGATCTTCCACCAAGGGGGGCAGAAACCACTAGGCCCAGGGTATTTTTTTCTTGCGTCAATTTCATGCTAGGGGAGCGACCAGCGACCCCTTAGGCAAGGGTCGCTCCCCTGGGAGAGCAAATTTATTTTAGGCCAATTCTGCTTCCCTAGGGAGCAGATAGGCCTATTTCTATTAGGCCAATCAGCCCCCGGGGGTGTAAACCACTTAGGCACCAGGAGTTGGTGTGTGTGTGTTTTGTTTGGGGGGAAGCCACTTGGGCAAGGGTTGCTCCCCATGGGGGCACATTACTGTTGGCCGTATATGCCCCCCTTGGGGGCAGATAGGCCTATTTTTGGAAGGCCTATCTGTCCCCAATGGGGGCAGAAAGCCCACTAGAGGCCAGGGAAGACTTTTCAAAATAAGAGGGTGGGGGTATAGCCATACCCCTATCCCAAATAAATAGGGCCGAAGTTGTTCTGCCCACCAGTGGACAGATGGGGCAGTTACCCTTGATCCACACCTCAGGATGCAGAAAGTCTACTAGATGCCAGGGAATTTAAACAAAAACAGTGGGATAGTGGCTACCAATTAGTATGGGCCTGGTTATGCCCCCACCCCAACTGAAGGGAGTAACAGTTTTTCAGCTTTCCCCCGCACACTAAAACCTCTTATCTCATGGCAAGCAAGAGAACATTTGATTATTATGGGTTTTGGTTTCACATTTGGGCCATGACAGCATGCCTAACGTTCAGAATCATCCCACATGGAATGGTGAGGGCTGCACTTTTTGGACTTTGGGACGCTGCCATGTAGAAAAATCCACGAAACCTAGATACATCTGAAAACTAATCACGCAATAAATAGGTACACTGTTCCAAAAAGAAGAAAATCTAGGGGAACTTTAACGTTCAGGAGCCAGAGCCCTCACACATCCAAATGGATGTCATGCTTCATCATTGGGTTGCTCCTCGTCAGACTGGCACTGCAATGTCTGACGGGCTCCCGGTTAGGGGCTCTTTGCAGGAGATCTTTTTAAAGTGACTGCCGTGGTGATAAACACTCACTAGAAAAGAGGTCAGGCACTATTTCTGACAGGAGAGTTCTAAGTTAAAATTGGTTCTAAGCCCCACAGGAATCAGCATTATTTAATGTGTCAGAAAGACAGGGCTAAGACCAAGGTTAAAAACACCAGGAAAGTGGAAAATGAGAGTTCATGCTCAACCTCTTTCTACCTAACCTTGGAGTTATGGGAAATTATCACCTATCCCCTAGAACATGGTCAACATGTTTCGTGTACAATGGTCTATACAGATCCTATGATGCTTCTTCAGGACCAACAAGTAAACAGGACTTCTCCTGACTCATAATCAGTTAAGGGGATTTAAATAATTTTAAATCAAATACAACACTGCTTTGTGTATGCATAAGTACCAGTCACTTACATTCGAGTAAACTGTATGTCAAAAATAAGGAACCAAAAAGGTTTCCCTAGAAAGTAAATCATAAAATCAGTATACACTGTTAATGACCAAATCACCTGTGACAAACCAGTGAGAGTAAGGGTGGTAACCCATAGTGTACAGAAGCGAGCAAAATCGTATGCTTACCATCCTTAGTCATAGGAGGGGCCCCTTGGGAAGTAGCATGCCAAAAGCGGTCACTAGTAGTTAAAATAGTAGGGAAGAACAAAATTAATAAAAAACTGAATCCAGTTACGTTCATACCAATTCAGTAAAGCATGAGGATAACCAACTGGCAACAGTGATTCAATATGAAAACTAAACATCTGAGTGATTCCAGGGTGGTGTGCTTCACATGCACCCGCACCATTTTTTTTACCCAAAATGCCCTACAAACCTCCAACTTTGCTGGAACTCACACATTTTTCCCACATTGTTGTGATGGAACCTTCCGGAATCTGCAGGAATCCACAAAATTCCTACCACCCAGCATTGTCTCATCTATACCGATAAAAATTCTGCCCCACTTGTCAGCCTAAAAATGTTTTTATTCAAACTGCCCTTTTGGACCCGCTTTGGTTCCCCCTCAATTTCAACATGTTTTTGGCTCTTCCCTGTCACAGGCACTTGGCCTACCTACACAAATGAGGTATGATTTTTACCGGGAGACTGACTGGAACGTTGGGTGGTAGGAAATTTGTCCCAGTGCGGTGATCCCACACAGAAATGTGGGAAAATGTGATTTTTTTGTTGTTGTTAAATTTGAGGTTTGTTGAGGATTCTCTGAAAAAAAACAATGGGGGATCCACTCAAGTCACACCTCCCTGGGCTCCCTTGGGTGTCTAGTTTTCAGAAATGCCTGGGTTTGGTAGGTTTCCCTGTAAGGCTGCTGAGGCCAGGACCAAAAACGCAGGTGCCTCCCCCCACCGCCAAAACAGGTAGGTTTGCATTTGATAATTTTGATGTGTCCAGATAGTGTTTTGGGGCATTTCCTTTGGTGGACACTAGGCCTACCCACACAAGTGAGGTACCATTTTTATTGGGAGACTTGGGGGAATGATGGGTGGAAGGAAATTTGTGGCTCCTCTCAGATTCCAGAACTTTCTGTCACCGAAATGTGAGGAAAATGTGTTTTTGTGGCCAAATTTTGAAATTTGCAAAGGACTTGGGATAATAAAACCTGGTGAGAGTCCCATAAGTCACCCTATCTTGGATTCCCCTAGGTGTCTAGTTTTCGAAAATGCACAGGCTTGGTAGGTTTCCCTAGGTGCCAGCGGAGCTAGCGGCCACAATCCACAGCTAGGCACTTTGTAAAAAACTGCTCTGTTTTCTTTGGGAAAATGTGATGTGTCCACATTATGTTTTGGAGCATTTCCTGTCGTGGGCGCTAGGCCTACCTACACAAGTGAGGTACCACTGTCATCGGGAGACTTTGGGGAATGCTGGGTGGAAGGAAATTTGTGGCTTCTCTCAGATTCCAGAACTTTTTGTCACTGCAATGTGTGGAAAAAGTATTTTTGTTCAAATTTTGAGGTTTGGAAAGGATTCTGGGTCAGAACCTGGTGAGAGCCCCACAAGTCACCTCCATCCTGGATTCCTGTAGGTGTCTAGTTTTCAGAAATTCACAGATTTGGTAGGTTTTCCTAGGTTCTGGCTGAGCTAGAAATGAAAATGCACAGCTCTTTCAAAAAAACACTTCAGTTTTCAATGTAAAAATGAGATGTGTCCATGTTGCGTTTCTTGTCGCAGGCATTAGGCCTCTCCACGCAAGTGAGGTACCATTTGTATCGGGAGACTTAGGGAAACACAGAATAGCAGACCAGGTGTTATTGCCCCTTGTTTTTCTCTAGATTTTTTGCTTCCAAATGTAAGACTGTGTGTAAAATAGATGTCTATTTGAGAAATGCCCTGTTATTCACATGCTAGTATGGGGACCCCAGAATTCAGAGATGTGCAAATAACCACTGCTTCTCATCACCTTATCTTCTGCCCATTTTGGAAATACAAAGGTTTTCTTGATACCTATTTTTCAATCTTTATATTTCACTAAATGAATTGCTGTGTGCCTGGTATAGAATGAAAACCCATTGCAAGGTGCAGCTCATTAGTTGGCTCTGGGTGCCTAGCGTTCTTGATGAACCTACAAGCCCTATATATCCCCACAACCAGAAGTGTCCATCAGACGTAGAGGTATATTGCTTTAAATAATCTGACACCGCAGGAAAAAGTTTCAGAGTAAAACGAGGGGAGAAACGGCTGTTTTTTTCACCTCAAGTTCAATATTTTTTCAGTTTAGCTGTTATTTTCTGTTGGGAAACCTTGTAGGATCTACACAAACGACACCTTGACGAATTCAGAATTGTGTCTACTTTTCAGAAATGTTTAGCTTTCTGGGCTCCACCATTGGTTTCACACCACTTTCGGTCACTAACTGGAAGGAGGCTAAAAGCACAAAAAATAGTAAAAATGGGGTGTGTCCCAGTAAAATGCCAAAATTGTATAGAACAATGTGGTTGTCTGATTTGTGTCTGCCTGTTCCAGAAAGCTGGGAAGTTGGTGATTTTAGCACCATAAATGTTTTGTTGATGCCACTTTCAGGGAAAAATATTATTTTTAATTTCACATATATTTAACAAATAGACATTTTTGTGTTTTGATATTTGTTTTTTGATATTGGTAAATTTAGATATTTTAAAAGTCGATATTTTTGTCACTGAAATCTGTGTGTGGGTTTTTTGTTACGTATATTTAGCCAATATTTTTGTTACAGTATTATTTTAAGATATCTTGGTAAATCAAAATTGTTTTCCAAGATATTCTGTCACATAAGTCATCACATTACTTTACTTTAAAGAAGCATGCTTCTTTTATTGGTTCAAAAAGCTTCACAGCTATTCAGTGGGGATTTAACTTTTTTTTAATGTCCATGCTCCTTTGAGGAATCAAACACTTCTCTTCTGCTGACCCAGCACTCTCAGGAAGACCGCAAGGCTACTCTAGAGCTGTGCAGTCATGCCGCTTTGCCTCACCTTCACTTATTTCCCACTGCTTGATCATAAGTGCTCTTTTCTTTTCTTGATGAGGACAAGCAATTCTCCTGTGGCAGGTGAGGCAAAAACAGATATTGCTCACAGTACCTTAGGGTTGTTCCTAATTTCAGAACTATGGTGGTCAGCCATGAGGACTATATTAAGTAATCAGCTTTTCCCACCCTGCTGATTATACGTAGACAGCAGACAAAAAGCTACATGAATGGAGGAATTTTAGGAGCGCATTATCTTTTTATAATTTCTGATATTGGCTATTTTCTGATAATGGCAATTGCCAAATCCCCAGGACACACTGGAAGTACTGTTGAGTCACAAACACGCAGCAAATTAAAGCTGTGAATCTTGGTC
Source organism: Pleurodeles waltl (assembly GCF_031143425.1). NCBI lineage: Eukaryota > Metazoa > Chordata > Amphibia > Caudata > Salamandridae > Pleurodeles > Pleurodeles waltl. Next base: position 1,067,626,905 of record NC_090437.1, read on the forward strand.
CTCGTTGAGTAATTCTTTAGAGTGTTTCCAGCCTTATGTTTCTCAGGATCAGCTCTAGGCATCATAGATATCATCTAGGGGCCCTTGGACCAGGAAGACAGGGGATTTGCCACATCATGTGCAAGTACGGCTCAAGCACCACAGCTGCACACTTCAAAGGACTCTTCTGGCCAACCACATCCTTTCTGGCAACGGAAGGCTTGACACTAAGGGGTTTGGGTATGCCCTCATGACCAATCCTAGTGATCTCTTGACCTAGCCCACATCCATGCTACAGCATTTCGTCTTATGGACTAAGCAGCCGCCTACGCAAAAAAAACTGCACTTCCAGCTACTCATGTGTTCAGCCTCCTTCATGCCTATCATGTTCAAAATGTCCACTCCTTCTAGACACAACAGCATGTCCAGTCACAACATACTTCCACATTTCACCCTTGTACAAGGGAACAGAGCAGGTCCACTCCCATATAGGTCAGGGAGAGAATTTTGGACAAAGACTCTAAAACAGTAATGAAATGCAAGTTAGCAGTGGGTGCACACCCAAGGCTCTTGGCAAGTCTTGTTTGACAATTGTGCTTGTCCTTGTTCCAAAGTTCTTTCCTATGGCATCGTGCCCACAGAGAGTTTAAGGAGAGGTGAAGAATTCTGCCATTGATGAGAATCCCATCCAATTTTGAAAAGCTACATTACCACTACACTTCGACCTGATACTAGCAGGAAACAGGCTAATGACTGTCTCACGTCTGCACATCATACTGAGAAGGACCTAGGATAGTGAATCCTCCAAATGTCAGAGCACATCTGCTCCCTGGATTTGCCTCTGCTCATACAAACCTTCCCTTTCTAGCCAAATCTTTAAAGGGGTCTCTTGCTAAACAGAAGAGACAGAAGTCTTCCCTTTCCCTACCTCTCAGGTTGGAAGTCTGTAGGTGTCTCTCATGAGGTCCCAGGGGCCTTAAACTTAAAAAAGTGTACTCCTCTGGTTGTTAGGGCACTAGAAGAAAAGTCTGGAAACTTTAGAAAACTTTTCCTCCAGTCCTCTACAGCTTCAGCAGGACCTGCTGTAAAAAAGTAAATGAATGGCAGTTCCACAATATTGTATTTCAGTATTGTCCCACTCAAAGATTTCTGCACCTCAGAAAAAAAGAACTAAGCCCCATTCTGTATTGAGACTTTAGTCAGTGTGACCACCAGCATGACAAACCTGTTTTAGGTATCTGGCCATCTGTTCCACAGACTTAACTACAGTTGCTGTAGCAAATTCCCAAGGAGGATTGTTTTGTTCCAGAAAAGTGACTAAGTCCCATTCTGCCTAAACAAGTAGAAGAAATGTCAAAAACATTTCTTCCAGAAAGTGGCAATGTTTCCATTATGGAGAGGGATGCACTCAGTTGGTATGTCCAACCTGGGATCCACCTTGATTGGGCTAAAATTACACCCTGGTCACTCGCTACAGTGATCACTGACTTACACTGGATGCTTTATTCATTTTAGCACTTTTTCAACTTAATTCTTTAAAAAATCATTCCTCTGGTTCCCCTAATTGAATTTTTGTTGTTTTGTCTTTTCAAATTTTCTCTGTTTGTATAAATGTTATTGCATTTTAGCTTCAACTTTTTAACTGTTTTGCTACTCTGAAACATTTTACATATGTTCTCTAAGTTAAGCTTGTCTGCTTTGTGCCCTAGTTATCAGAGGTTGAGCTCAAGTTTTCATTGCCGAAACCTTTGACTAGACCTAACAGATTAATGACTTTATTACTTCAGTTGGACTTCATTCCAATCCTAATAAAAATGTACTTTCTTACAGTGTGGAAGTGGCTACATCTCCATTGGGGTTTTCTGCTCATGCTCAGTTTTCCACTTATATATACAAATCGCAGCCATTTAAAAAAATAATAATAATTGTGGCCCACTCCAAAATTCAGAAGTACAGTGGATTCAGTGAGAACCTGTTGAACTAATTCCTTAACATAAAGAACCATTGATACCAGTATTTATGGGGGATAGGAGGTCATTCAGCAGGGGATCAAATTGAAACTTCTACCATGGTGTGAACCAACTCACTGGCCCTCCCGCTTTCTCCAGTATTGTCCTCCATATAGATGCCACCAGAACAGGCATGCCTTTCTTGGGTTGTCACTAGGTCACCAGTGTGGAAAAAAGGCTACATCTAAGGCAACGTGATGTGTATGCTTGAATAATGAGTTGTAGCTTTGTGGGGCAGCCCATTAAATGCTAATCCTCTCACCAGCCAGCAAGATGTTTGAAAACGCTACTTTTGTTGATTTTAGAAAATCTCTAGGGGCATATTTATAAGATTGTGATGTAGCTTACTTATTAGATATGAATTTTCAAAACTGTAAGAGTTTTACCACATAACAAAACCATGGAATCCTTGATTTTACCCAAAATACCTGGTCTGCGTAAAAAATAAAGCTGCACAGGTGATCGTGCATCAGAAAAGTCAGCGATGCATCAATTCCTTACTCGCATTTGAGGCCTTGCATCATTTTCTTCTCCTGGTGGGTTGGTGATGTATCGTTTCTCTCCCTCACAAGGGAGTGATGCGTCGATTTCCGAACGGGGTACCTCGGATCAACGCAGGTTCACAATTACTTTGACGCCCAGTGACGATGCATGTGAAATCCGGTTGCACGGTGTCGGAAAACTATGCTGCATGTGGCTTGCATTATTATCAGCAACTGCAAGCAGGTGTTGCGTCGTTTTTCCAGATGCGATGCATTGATCTCCCAGCTGCCATGCAGGTGGAGCATTGATTTTAGCCGCAAAGTTGGAGGCGTGTCATTTTTCAGTGGCGTTGCAAGTGGTGCATCGAAAATTTCCTTGTGCATGGATTTCAGTCCTTGTTCTGCCAACTTTACCTTTCAAGGGCCCAGAGACTGGACAAGGCACCACTTGGCAGGGCAGGACTCTCAGCAGACAGAACAGATGCTGGCAGAGGAAGTAATTGATGGCCCTGAGACTTCAAAACAGGAGGCAAGCTCAGTTCAATACCTTTGAGATTCTTCTCAAGCAGGAATGCACAACAAAGTACAGTCTTTGTCCTCTTTCAGGCAGAAGCAGCAACTGCAGGCCAACCCAGCAAAGCACAGTCACAGGCAAAGGGGCAGTATTCCTCCTCCAGCTCTTCAGCTCTTCTCCTTGGCAGCGGTTCCTCTTGATTTCAGAAGTAATCTAAAAATCAGGGATTTTGGGTCCACTACATATACTCCTTTCTGCCTTTGAAGTAGGAAAACGTCAAAGGAAAGTCTCTATTGTTTACAGGATCCTGCCTTGTCCAGGCCTGGTCCCAGACACACCAGGGACCAGGGGGTTGAAGACTGCATTGTGTGAGGGCAGGCACAGCCCATTCAGGTGTAAGTGACCACTCCTCCCTCCATTCTAGCTCAGATGGCCCAACAGGATATGCAGGCTACCCCCAGCACCCTTTGTCTCACTGTCTAGAGGGGATTCACAAACAGCCCAACTGTCAGTTTGACCCAGACAGGGAATCCACAAACAGGCAGAGTCACAGAATGGTTTAAGCAAGAAAATGTCTACTTTCTAAAAGTGGCATTTTCAAACTGACAATTTGAACACCAACTTTACCAAAAGCTATATTTTTAAATTGTGTGTTCAGAGACACCAAACTCCACATTTTCATCTGCTCCCAAAGGGAAACTGCACTTACAAGTTATTTATTTAAATGCAGCCCCAATGTTAACCTATGAGAGAGATAGGACTTGCAACAGTGAAAATCGAATGCAGCAGTAAAACACATCAGTACATGTCTCACCTTTAACATACACTGTACCCTGCCCATGGGGCTACCTTGGGCCTATTTTAGGGGTGCCTTACATGTATAAAAAGGGACGGATTAAGCCTGGCAAGTGGGTGCACTTCCCAGGTCAAATTGGCAGTTTAAAACTGCACATCCAGACACTGCAGAGACAGGTCTGGGCTATGTTTACAGGGCTACTCATGTGGGTGGCAAATCCAGTGCTGCAGGCTCACTAGTAGCATTTGATTTACAGTCTGTGGGCACCTCTAGTGCACTTTAATAGGGACTTTCTAGTAAACGAACTATGCTAATCATGGTAAAGCCAACTACACATACAACTTACACAGGAGCACTTGCACTTTAGCACTGGTCAGCAGTGGTAAAGTGCCCAGAGTACCAAAAACAGCAAAAACAGAGTCCAGCACACAGTCTAAACATGGAAAGCAGAGGCAAAAAAGACAGAGGAGACCATGCCAAGGATGTCAGGTCTAACACCTCTCTCTTCCAGCACAAAAACAATCCCCTGAGGCATTTTCCCCTTTCTATGTGTGCTGCAGAATGCAGCACATAGAAATAGAAAAACTAGGAGAAATACATATATTTCATCTTTTTGTGCCTCTCCTGGGCAGGATTAGCATTTTGGTGCATTCCCAGGTCTACCACATCTGGTAAATCTGGAAATGCATCAAAATACATGGATGTTGAATTGGGATACCCAGGCAACATCCATGGAACTCTTCCTGGGGGCAGAGTAACCCTGTGAATTGAAGTGCATTGCATTACTCCAGATTTGGCCTTGCATGGGTTAATGAATCGCATTTTGGGCTTGAGTAACACATGCACTACATTAGGAGCAACCCCTGACCTGCTCTTATGTCGGGAGAAGCTCCCTGCACTGCACAGCTCCACCGTTGTCGCTGCGTCCCTCTCCCTGCCCTCCACCTGCTACTGCGAGTTCGAGGCCCTCCTCCACCCGCAGGCCCCACCTGCACCTCATTCCTGGTGGTCCAGTGGTGCCGTAAGTATCATCTGTCTGTTTGCCTTGTGTCTGTCTTTCACTTTCTTTTTTCTGCTTCTCTGTTGTTCTTGCCCCGTTGTTTGTGCCTTTTTCCTCTATTTTTGCTTTTTTCCTTTATTTTCTTGTTCTAGCCTTCCCCAGTGGCTTCCCCTGCTGCTGCATCCCCTGTGGCCCCACCCCCTTGCACGCCCATTCGCGCTTCCCTCCTGCCTCCTAGTTGCTCCCACCTCCCCACCTCCCACCTCCCCCTCTTAATGGCGGCTGCTGACATGCCGGAGGCGCGCCAGGGGCAAGCCCGCCTGCGCCTGTCTGCTCCTGGACTGCACCCAGCGCCAGTCCCCCTGGCCGCAGAGATTCCCCCAGGCACTAGACGCCACTATGACGCCAACACCCTCCACGCCCTCAACACCGGCCGCTCTACAACCTGCTTCCAGGCCTCACCAAAGCTCGCCCACGAACACTTCTCCTGCCGGAGCTGCAACTTCTTCACCCTCCGGACCATCACCTCACCCGCAAGAACCAGACTCAACCACCTCAGGTGCATCCTTCTCAACATCTGCTCCGTCCACAAGCACGCCATCGAACTCTGGGACCTTCTCGTCTCCTCCTCCCTGGACATCGCATTTCTGACAGAGACCTGACTGAACCAATCCTCAGCTCCCGACATCGCCATAGCCATTCCAGACGGTTACAATATCACCCACAGAGACCACACCAACAGACCCGGAGGAGGGATCGCCATTGTCCACAGGAACACCATCAGAATCTCAACCAACACCGAAGACACCCTCAGCAGCGCCGAACACATGCACTTCCACCTCCACATCGACCCCAAGACCATCCTCAGGGGCATCCTCATCTACAGACCCCCCGGGACCTGACCTCAGTTCAGTGACTCCATCGCCGACATCGCCAGTGCTCAAGCCCTATCTTCTACAGATTACATCCTCCTCAGGGACCTGAACTTCCACCTCAAAAACACCAATGACAGCAACTCGATCTCCCTGCTCGACGACCTCACCAACCTCGGACTCAATCAACTCGTCACATCTCCCACCCATTCCGCCAGACACACCCTCGACCCCATCTTCTCCGCCAGCAGACACATCACCTTCAGCCACACCACCCAACTCCACTGGACCGACCACCGATGCGTCCACTTCACCTTCAATAAACTCACCACCCACTACCTCCCGCAACCGATCCCCCGCCGCAACTGGAACAAGATCACTATTAGACCTGACATGCCTTAGGGTGGTCACCCCTAACTTTTTGCCTGCCTCCCTCCACTTTTTGGACACTGTTTTTGCTGGCTTTTAGACTCTGCACACTTTACTACTGCTAACCAGTGCTAAAGTGCATATGCTCTCTCCCTTTAAACATGGTAACTTTGGATCATACCCAATTGGGCTATTTAATCTACTTATAAGTCCCTAGTAATGTGCACTATATGTGCCCAGGGCCTGTAGATGAAACGCTACTAGTGGGCCTGCAGCACTGGTTGTGCCACCCACTTAAGTAGCCCCTTTACCTTGTCTCAGGCCTGCCATTGCAAGGCCTGTGTGTGCAGTTTCACTGTCACCTCGACTTGGCATTTAAAAGTACTTGCCAATCCTAAACCTCCCCTTTCTCTACATATAAGTCACCTCTAATGGGTGCCCTAGGTAACCCCTAGGGCAGGGTGCTGTGTGGGTGAAAGGCAGGACATGTACCTGTGTAGTTGTACATGTCCTAGTAGTGTAAAACTCCTAAATTTGTTTTTACACTACTGTGAGGCCTGCTCCCTTCATAGGCTAACAGTGGGGCTGCCCTCATACATTGTTGAAGTGGTAGCTGCTGATCTGAAGGGAGTAGGAAGGTCATATTTAGTATGGCCAGAATGGTAATACAAAATCCTGCTGACTGGTGAAGTTGAATTTTATATTACTATTTTAGAAATGCCACTTTTAGAAAGTGAGCATTTCTCTGCACTTAAATCTTTCTGTGCCTTACAATCCACATCTGGCTGGGTTTAGTTGACAGCTCCTTGTGCATTCACTCAGACACACCCCAAACACAGGGTACTCAGCCTCACTTGCATACATCTGCATTTTGAATGGGTCTTCCTGGGTTGGGAAGGTGGAGGGCCTGCTCTCACACAAAGGACTGCCACACCCCTACTGGGACCCTGGCAGACAGGATTGAACTGAAAGGGGACCTGGGGCACTTCTTAGCCACTCTTTGAAGTCTCCCCCACTTCAAAGGCACATTTGGGTATAAAACAGGGCCTCTGCCCTACCTCCTCAGACACTTGCTGGAGAAGAAACCTGAACCAGAACCTGCATCCTGCCAAGAAGAAAAGCCTGGCTGCTCAAAGGACTAACCTGACTGCTTTCTACAAAGGACTGCTGCCTTGCTGTTGGCCTGCTGCCTTGCTGAACTCTTGCCTTGCTGCAGAAGTGCTCTCCAAGGGCTTGGATAGAGCTTGCCTCCTGTTCCCTGAAGTCTCAGGACCAAAATGCTTCCTTCTTTCAACTGGACTCCTTGTGCGGCGAAATATTCGATGCACAGCTTGCTCCGCGGTGAAAAATTCACTGCACGCCGGTCCGGAAAGACGCGGCTCGACCCCGCAAGGAAAAGATCGACGCAACGCCTGCAATGCGACCGGAACTTCGACCCACGGCCTGGCTGGACAACGTTGCCCGACTTCCAGAGAGGAAATCAACGCGACTCCTGCCATGAGGGAGAAAATTCCACGCACAGCCCAACCGAACGACGCGCAGCCGGATAACAAGCCCAGGATTCCACGCACAGACCCCGGGACATCTGGTAATCCCGCAACCCACAGAGGAGACTGTCCGCACGCTGGAAATCGACGCAACGTCTTCCCCGTGTGGAAAATAATGACTCAAGTCCGTGTGTGAAGGGGCGAAACCGACGCACACACCATTTTTCAACGCATCTCCTTCTCTGTGGCCCTCTGCGGAGATTTTCCACTCCAAACCAGGTACTTTGTGTTTGAAAGAGACTTTGAGGGTCATTCTGACCCTGGCGGCCGGTGGCCGCCAGGGCCACCGACCACGGGAGCACCGCCGACAGGCTGGCGGTGCTCCAATGAGCATTCTGACCGCGGCGGTTCAGCCGCGGTCAGAAGCGGAAAGTCAGCGGTCTCCCGCTGACTTTCCGCTGCTCATTGGAATCCTCCATGGCTGCGGAGCGCGCTCCGCAGCCATGAGGATTCTGACCCCCCCTACCGCCATCCAGTTCATGGCGGGAAAGCCGCCATGAACAGGATGGCGGTAGGGGGGGTCGCGGGGCCCCTGGGGGCCCCTGCGGTGCCCATGCCAATGGCATGGGCACGGCAGGGGCCCCCGTAAGAGGGCCCCAAAATGTATTTCACTGTCTGCCTTGCAGACAGTGAAATACGCGACGGGTGCAGTAGCACCCGTCGCACCTTCCCACTCCGCCGGCTCGATTACGAGCCGGCATCCTCGTGGGAAGGTCGTTTTCCCCTGGGCTGGCGGGCGGTTTAACTGGAACCGCCCGCCAGCCCAGGGGAAAACTCGTAATACCCGCCGCGGTCTTTTGACCGCGGCGCGGTAATTTGGAGGGCGGGATCCTGGCGGGCGGCCTCCGCCGCCCGCCAGGGTCATAATGAGGCCCTTTGTTTGCTTTTTAAAGACTTAAGACACTTTGGCCCTCATTCTGACCTTGGCGGGCGGCGGAGGCCGCCCGCCAAAGTCCCGCCGTCAGATTACCGTTCCACGGTCGAAAGACCGCGGCGGTAATTCTGACTTTCCCGCTGGGCTGGCGGGCGGTCGCCTTCAGACCGCCCGCCAGCCCAGCGGGAAAGAGGCTTCCACGATGAAGCCGGCTCGGAATCGAGCCGGCGGAGTGGAAGCTGTGCGACGGGTGCAGTTGCACCCGTCGCGTATTTCACTGTCTGCGCAGCAGACAGTGAAATACATGTAGGGGCCCTCTTACGGGGGCCCCTGCAATGCCCATGCCAGTGGCATGGGCACTGCAGGGGCCCCCAGGGGCCCCGCGACCCCCCCTACCGCCATCCGGATCCCGGCGGTCCGACCGCCGGGATCTGGATGGCGGTAGGGGGGGTCGGAATCCCCGCGGCGGTGCAGCAAGCTGCGCCGCCGCGGAGGATTCAATGGGGCGGCGGTACACTGGCGGGACCCCGCCAGTGGTGCCGGTCCGACCGCGGCTTTACCGCCGCGGTCGGAATCCCCATTGGAGCACCGCCGGCCTGTCGGCGGTGCTCCCGCGGTCCTCCGCCCTGGCGGTCAAAGACCGCCAGGGTCAGAATGACCACCTTTATATCACTTTTCAGTGACATCTCTACAATTTCGTATTGCATCTTTTATCGTTTTGACCTGCAAATACCCAGATAAATATTATATATTTTTCTAAACACTGTGTGGTGTATTTTTGTGGTGCTATATTGTATTATTGTATGATTTATTGCACAAATACTTTACACATTGCCTTCTAAGTTAAGCCTGACTGCTCAGTGCCAAGCTACCAGAGGGTGGGCACAGGATAATTTGGATTGTGTGTGACTTACCCTGACCACAGTGAGGGTCCTTGCCTGGACAGGGGGTAATCTGACTGCCATCCAAAGACCCCATTTCTAACATTGGTGATCAGCGGTGAGGATAGGACTTGTATTTGTGCAGTGACATACAGTAGCTAAGTATTTCACTACCTATCCACAGTTGAAGGTCAACTTGATTTTTATCTCTTTTTGCAAAATGTGTTTTTCCTGCCAATTTTCAAGAACTAAATCCTCACTCAACGTGTCTCTGGCTGGGTCTCAAGCAGGAGATTTTGACCTAGCCCTGGTGGAGACATATACTGTCAAACAACTAAAAAGGTTCTGCAGGGAGATGAGTGTACCCACCCAAGGGGCCTCCAGAAAGGAGGACTTTCAAGTGGCGCTGAGGGCCTGGGCAGAAGCCCATTTAACATAACATGTGTATTTGTAAAGCGCACGTTCACCCGCAGGCATCTTGGCGCTGAATAACAGATGTTTATTGTTACCCAACTCAATGGTACTCATTTTATCGACCTCAGAATTTTGGATGAAAGGCTGAGTGAACCTGTGACCATGAGGTCAAACACAGGCCCCTATAGTGGACGCATTAGTCCACTAAGCCACCAGACCCGGCACCCGGATCCTTTAGAAGAGGATGATGAGGAAGAGGAGGCAGAAAATGGCCCCTCAGAGGATTTTTTGCCTGTTATCACTGCAATTGTGTCCCCTTCCAGACCAGGGAGCAGTGTCTCTGAACAAGGCTTGACTGCAGAGGAAATGAGAGAAGAGAGGGAGTTCCAATTGCAAATGGCAAGACTGAAAATTGAGACTCAACAGGAGGAAAGAAGGGCAGAGAGAGAAGCCAAACAAGCTGAAAGAGCTGAAGCTGCAGCTGAGAGAACCTTAGCTGAAAATAAAAATGTGTTGGCTCATGAGTCTCAAGGAGCTGGATCTTAAGGCAAAACAGTCTGAATCCAGCAGTAATGGTGGCAGCATACAGACAGGACCTGCTGGAGAAAAGAAGGTTCGTATACCCAAAAATGTGGTGCCTAGTTTTGTGGTTGGAGATGACATAGATAAATGGTTAGCTACTTATGAAGTTGCACTAAAGGCTCATGAGGTTCCTGAAGGGGAATGGGGTACAGCTATGTGGGGTTATGTTCCACCATTGGGGAGGGACACACTTCTCACATTGGATAAACCAGATCAAAACACATACCCACTTCAGAAAGCCATTTTACTTGCCAAGTTTGGGCTGACCCCTGAGGGATACCGTCAGAGGTTCAGGGACAGCACCAAACAATCCACACAACCATGGGTAGATTTCTTTGATTTTTCCAGTAAGGCACTGAATGAATGGGTGCGGGGCAACAAAGTAGATGATTACAAAGGGTTATCTGACTTGATTCTGAGAGAGCATATGCTCAATACTACTTTTACAGAGTTGCGCCAGCACTTGGTAGATAGTAAGCTGACTGATCCCAGGAAGCTTACTGAGGAGGCGGACCTCTGGGTAAGCACCAGAGTGTCCAGAAAGGTATCTGGGGAGGACACCCACAAAGGTGGTCAGGGTTCCCAACGGAAGAAAGAGGGGAGAGATAAACTTACAGATAAGGAACTCTCAAAAGGCCCCCAAAAGAATTCCCAGGGAGGGGGGTGGCAACTATTCCTCTTCCAGATTTGGGAAAACGCCAGGGACTTATGATAAATCATCAGGGAAATTTACCTCCAAATGCTTAGAGTGCTACCAATATTGTCACTCTAAGGGCGACTCCCAGTGTTCCAAGAGAGCACCGTCCAACTACCTGACAAACACCTGGGTTGACTAGTGTAGCGCTCGGGGGGAGATGGACCCAGATAGCTTTGGGGAGCAGGCAGAGGTTTCCCTAGTGTCCCTGGGAGAAAGAGAAATGGTGCCCAAAGCCCACATGCCCCAAAATACTTCCAAGTACAGGCAGTGGGTCACCATTGATGGGCAAAAGGTGGAGGCTCTGCGTGACAGACGAGCCAGTATGACTACTGTCAAGAGTCAGCTGGTGTGAACAGAGCAGATAGTCCCTAATACATTCCACCAGGTCATAGTCGCTGACAATCGTGAGAGTCACCTACTGGTGGCTCTGGTTCCCTTTGAGTGGGGGGGGTCTCTGGTACTCTGAAAGTAGCTGTGAGTCCTGCCATGCCTGTAGATTGTCTGTTAGGCAATGATCTTGAGCATACTGCTTGGAAAGAGGTAGAGCTCAGATCCCACCTGGAGATGTTAGGGTTGTCTGAGTGGGTCTGCATGACCACACAGTCCATGGCTGCCCAGGAAAGGAGTCAAGTGTGTCTGGAACCTGGAACAATGGCCCAGACAGCTGCAAAGAGGAAGGGCAAGAGGCGTGGGAAACCTGCCTCAAATGCTCCCACAGTGGTGGACGGGCCCCTGAGGAGTAGGAGGCCCCTGAGCAAACTTGGGAGGACATAGCTGACCTGGGTAACCTACCTGAACTTGCTGGCTGGAAAGTAGAGGGGGGGGCCGACCAGGACAGAATTCTGCAAGGCGCAGAAGGAATGCCCCACCCTTGAGGGTCTGAGGCAACAGGCCACAGCCCAAACAGCAGGTGACGCCTCTGGCAATCGCCATATTTACTGTGAGAATGATCTCCTTTACAGTGAGCTGAAGGTTCCAGGTCTTGGGGCAGCACGTGTGCTGGTGGCCCCCCCAGTGTTACCGGACCTTCCTACTGGGTCTGGCACATGACATCCCCCTGGCAGGACACTTGGGCCAAGACAAGACCATTAATAGGCTTGTCACCCACTTCCATTGGCCCAGAATGAGGATAGCCTCAGATAACTTCTACAGAGCTTGCCCCACCTGCCAGGCTAGTGGGAAGACAGGAAAACAGCTTAAGGCTCCCTTGCTCCCACTCCCAGTTGTTGGCACCCCCTTTGAAAGGGTGAGCATCGACATTGTTGGTCCCTTGGACCCCAAAACTGACTTGGGCAACAGGTTTATCCTGGTTTTGGTGGACCATGCCACCCGCTATCCAGAGGCAATCCCTCTGAGAACAGTGACTGCACCGGTGGTGACCAGAGCCCTGTTGGGAATATTTACCCATGTGGGATTCCCTAAGGAGGTTGTGTCTGACAGGGGCACAAACTTCATGTCTGCATACATGAAGTCCATGTGGGATGAGTGTGGGGTGACCTACTGGTTTACCACCCCTTATCATCCTCAATCCAATGGGCTTGTTGAGAGATTCAACAAGACCCTGAAGGGCATGATTAGTGGCCTGACTGATGCCATGAGGCGTAAGTGGGACGTCCTCTTACCATGCCTGCTGTTTGCTTACAGAGAGGTGCCCCAGAAAGGGGCGGGGTTCAGCCCCTTTGAGCTTCTCTATGGTCGCCCTGTCAGGGGACCCCTAAGCATTGTTAAAGAGGGCTGGGAGAAAGCTCCCAAGTCACCTCCCCAGGATGTGGTCAGCTACATGCTGGCCCTCTGCAACCAAACCCAACGCTTCTGGAAGCAGGCCAAGAGTAACTTCGAGGCCAGTCAAGAGGTGATGAAGGAGTGGTATGACCGGAAGACCACTCTTGTGGAGTTCTCACATGGAGACAAAGGCGGTCATTCTGACCCTGGCGGTCAAAGACCGCCAGGGCGGAGGACCGCGGGAGCACCGCCGACAGGCCGGCGGTGCTCCAATGGGGATTCCGACCGCGGCGGTAAAGCCGCGGTCGGACCGGCAACACTGGCGGTCTCCCGCCAGTGTCCCGCCGCCCCATTGAATCCTCCAAGGCGGCGCAGCTTGCTGCGCCGCCGAGGGGATTCCGACCCCCCCTACCGCCATCCAGATCCCGGCGGTCCGACCGCCGGGAACCGGATGGCGGTAGGGGGGGGTCGCGGGGCCCCTGGGGGCCCCTGCAGTGCCCATGCCACTGGCATGGGCACTGCAGGGGCCCCCGTAAGAGGGCCCCTACAAGTATTTCACTAACTGCAACTGCACCCGTCGCACAGCTTTCACTCCGCCGGCTCGATTCCGAGCCTGCTTCATGGTGGAAGCCTCTTTCCCGCTGGGCTGGCGGGTGGCCTGAAGGCGGCCGCCCGCCAGCCCAGCGGGAATGTCAGAATTACCGCCGCGGTCTTTCGACCGCGGAACGGTAACCTGACGGCGGGACTTTGCCGCCCGCCAAGGTCAGAATGAGGGCCAAAGTTTGGGTGATGGAGCCAGTAGAGCCCAGGGCTCTATGGGACCGCTGGACTGGCCCCTTTGAGATCAAGGAGTATAAATGGGAGGCCACTTACCTAGTGGACCTCAAGACCCTTAGGCACCCCCTAAGGGTCCTCCATCACAACTGGCTCAAACCTCACTTTGAGAGGTCTGAGGTCAGTATGCTCCTGGTCACAGATGAGGGCATTGAAAGGAGAGTGAACCTCTCCCCGACCTCCTCTCTGTCAAAGAAGGGGATGGGTCAGTGGATGGCGTCATTCTCTCTGACTCCCTGACTCTAACCCAGAGAGGAGACTGCTATGAGCTGTTAGAGCAGTTCTCCCCCCTGTTCTCCCTTACTCCTGGACTGACCCACCTCTGTGTTCATGACATTGACACAGGTGACAGTCCCCCTGTGAAAAACAAAATTTACAGGTTATTGGATAAGGTGAAGGCCAGCATCAAGGAGGAAGTCTCCAAGATGTTGACTTTAGGGGTTATTGAGAAATCCAGTAGTCCCTGGCCAGCCCTGTGGTATTGGTTCCTAAGGCTACTGCCCTAGGTGCGAAGCCAGAACTCAGGTTCTGTGTGGACTACCGGGGTCTCAACTCAGTCACCCGGACTGATGCTCACCCCATCCCCTGAGCTGATGAGCTTGTTGACAGACTAGGCGCTGCCAAGTTCCTGAGTACGTTTGATCTTACTTCAGGGTACTGCAGATCGGCCTGACTGAGGTGGCTAAAGAGAGATCAGCATTTTCCACCCCTGATGGCCATTACCAATTCCGGGTGATGCCATTTGGGTTGAAAAATGCCCCCACTACCTTCCAACGGTTGGTTAATGGGGTCCTAGTTGGTAAAGATGCCTACTGTGCAGTTTACATGGACGACATAGCTGTCTACATTTCCAGCCGGGAGGAACACCTGCTCCACCTCAAGGAGGTGCTTCAGGCTCTGCAACAGGCAGGCCTGACCATCAAGGCTAGTAAGTGCCAGATTGGGCAGGGTTCCGTGGTGTACTTGGAACACCTAGTAGGTGGTGGCTAGGTGCAGCCACTCCAGGCCAAGATTGAAACTATCAAGGCCTGGCTAACACCTAGATCACAGACCGAGGTGAGAGCCTTTTTAGGCCTCACTGGATACTACCGCAGATTTGTCAAGGGCTATGGTACCATTGTGTCACCCTTGACAGAACTCACTTCCAAGAAACAACCTAGGTTGGTGAATTGGACAGATGCTTGTCACAAAGCCTTTGATTCTCTGAAGGAAGCCATGTGCACGGCCCCTGTGCTCTAGGCCCCTGACCACTCCCAGGAATTTATTGTGCAGACAGATGCTTCAGAGCATGGCATTGGGGCTGTTCTTGCACAGCTGAATGAGGAGGGCTCAGACCAACCAGTAGTCTTTATTAGCAGAAGACTATTACCACGGGAACAGAGGTGGAGTGCTATTGAGAGAGAAGCATTTGCTGTGGTCTAGGCACTGAAGAAGCTAAGACCCTACCTGTTTGGGACTCACTTACGGGTTCAGACAGACCACAGGCCCCTCAGATGGCTCATGCAGATGAGGGGTGAGAATCCAAAACTCTTGAGGTGGTCCATTTCCCTACAGGGGATGGACTTTATGGTGGAGCATCGCCCAGGGGTTGACCACGCCAATGCTGATGGTCTCTCCAGATCTCCCAGGAGGTCGGGTAGCTCTCCCCAATTTCAGCTGGGGTGGACACGTGTTAGACCTGACATGCCTTAGGGTGGTCACCCCTAACTTTTTACCTGCCTCCCTCCACTTTTTGGACACTGTTTTTGCTGGCTTTTAGACTCTGCACACTTTACCACTGCTAACCAGTGCTGAAGTGCACATGCTCTCTCCCTTTAAATATGGTAACTTTGGATCATACCCAATTGGACTATTTAATCTACTTATAAGTCCCTAGTAATGTGCACTATATGTGCCTAGGGCCTGCAGATTAAATGCTACTAGTGGGCCTGTAGATTAAATGCTACTAGTGGGCCTGCAGCACTGGTTGTGCCACCCACTTAAGTAGCCCCTTTACCTTGTCTCACTCCTGCCATTGCAAGGCCTGTGTGTGCAGTTTCACTGTCACTTCGACTTGGCATTTAAAAGTACTTTCCAAACCTAAACCTCCCTTTTCATACATATAAGTCACCTCTAATGGGTGCCCTAGGTAACCCCTAGGGCAGGGTGCTGTGTGGGTGAAAGGCAAGACATGCACCTGTGTAGTGTACATGTCCTGGTAGTGTAAAACTCCTAAATTAGTTTTTACACTAAACAGGGGTTTTGCTACTTCATGAATACACATGCGTACTCGCGCTTCACGTTTTGACTCGTGGATTGATATAACTGATATCCGGAGATAAGGTGCTTAACGGAATTATTCTGGGATTCGCTTGTAAGGAATACTTATGATATAGGACGCATCTACATATAAGTTAAGCCCTGATGAAGTCATTGGGAAACTCCCGGACGAAACACGTGTTGGCTATCAATTTGGCCCTCATTCTGACCTTGGTGGTCTTTTCGCAAGACCGCCGAGTTACCGCCGCGGTAAAGACCGCCGACCGCGGCGGTATGCCGCTGCGCGTACTCCGACCGCTGGGAGCGTTCCGCCGGAATACCGCCAGCAGCCACACTGGCGGTCGGCGGGAAAGTGGAGACTGGTCAACCTCCACCGCCACGCCAGCAGAACACCGCCCCCAGAATTACGACCCACATTTCTGTGTGGCGGTCTTCTGTTGGCGGTCTTCTGTTGGCGGTCACGTCCCTATGGCTCCCGTCGCCTCCCGGAGGACCAACGCACAAGGTAAGTTGATCGTCCGTGAGGGGAGGGGGTGGGGGGTGTTGTGTGATGTGTGCGTGCATGGGGGTGTGCGTGTGAGTGTGTAGAGGGGGTGTGTGAGTGCGTGCATGCGGGCGGGGAGTGCTGCTGTGCCTATGGGCGAT
This sequence comes from Pleurodeles waltl, assembly GCF_031143425.1. NCBI lineage: Eukaryota > Metazoa > Chordata > Amphibia > Caudata > Salamandridae > Pleurodeles > Pleurodeles waltl. Next base: position 1,067,643,381 of record NC_090437.1, read on the forward strand.
GTGTGTAGTTCGGCGGGTGCGCATGTCGGCATGTATGTGTGCGGGTATGTGTCCCCGTTGTGTATGTGTGTGTGTAGGGGGTGTGTATATGTGCATGTTGGGGGTGTGTGCATGTCGGGGTGCGTGTATGTGCATGTCGGGGTGGGGTTGGGGAGGGGGTTCGTACCACCTCTGGGGGGTGGCAGGGGGGTGGAGGGTGTGGGGGGAGGACTCGGGGGGCAGTGGGGGGTGGGGGAGACCCCTATCAGTGCCAGGGAAGGAATTCCCTGGCCCCGATAGTGCCTACCGCCATGGTTCGCATGGCGGTTCCCGAACGCCAGAAACCGCGGCGGTAAGCAGGGTCATGATACCGTTGGCGGTCTTGGGTCGACCGCCGGACCGGAGTGCGCAGACTCCAGCCCGTCGGTCATGACCGCCGTGGCTGTCGAAGTGGGGAAGTGGCGGTCGGTCGTGGCGGTGACCGCCGCGGTCAGAATGCCATTTTTAATACCGCCGGTCTGTTCGCGGTCTGACCGCCGCCTCTCCGCCGACCGCCAAGGTCAGAATGAGGGCCTTTGTTTGCTTTTTAAAGACTTAAGACACTTTGGGGGTGATTCTTTGGCAATTCGCCCGCCAGAGTTCCCCCCTCCAAAAAAACGCTCTGCGGTCGTGAGACCGCGGAGGGTATTCTGGCTTTTGCACTGGGCTGGCGGGCGGCCGCCAAAAGGCCGCCCGCCAGCCCAGTGCAAAAGAGCCTTCCCACGAGGACGCCGGCTCAGAATTGAGCCGGCGGAGTGGGAAGGTGCGACGGGTGCAGTGGCACCCGTCGCGTATTTCAGTGTCTGCAAAGCAGACACTGAAATACAAAGTGGGGCCCCCAGGGGCCCCAAGACAACCCATACCGCCATCCTGTTCCTGGCGGGAGAACCGCCAGGAACAGGATGGCGGTATGGGCTGTCAGAATCCCCATGGCGGCGCAGCGAGCTGCGCCGCCATGAAGGATTCTAAAGGGCAGCAGAAAACCGGCGGGAGACCGCCGGTTTTCCGCATCTGACCGCGGCAAAACCGCCGCGGTCAGAATGCCCTGTGGGGCACCGCCAGCCTGTTGGCGGTGCTCCCGCCAACCCTGCCGGGGTCAGAATGACCCCCTTTATATCACTTTTCAGTGATCTCTCTACAATTTCGTATTGCATCTTTCATCGTTTTGACCTGCAAATACCCAGATAAATATTATACATTTTTCTAAACACTGTGTGGTGTATTTTTGTGGTGCTATATTGTATTATTGTATGATTTATTGCACAAATACTTCACACATTGCCTTCTAAGTTAAGCCTGACTGCTCAGTGCCAAGCTACCAGAGGGTGGGCACAGGATAATTTGGATTGTGTGTGACTTACCCTGACTAGAGTGAGGGTCCTTGCTTGGACAGGGGGTAACCTGACTGCCAACCAAAGACCACATTTCTAACAATCACCAAAGACCGGCTGATCTCCGCCCTTGCCATCGCCACACCAGCTGTCTCCACCAACGCTGACTCAGACGCCTGCAACCTCAGGCAATGGATCAATGACTGCGGCAACACTCTCGCCCCGTTCAAAAAACCCACTCACAACCACACCATCAGTAAGGCCACCTGGTTCACCACCGACCTCCGGACCTCCAAACTGGTCTGCCGCAAACTCAAGAGGAAGTGGTGCCAGGAAAGGACTCCAGCCACCCACACTCCATCGGCAAGCACCACCAGCTCATCAGAGCCACCAAGAGATCCTCCTTCAAGGAACGTATCGATAACAATGCACACAACAACAAAGAGCTCTTCAACATTGTAAAGGAACTCTCAAACCCCAGCTCCAGCACCAACAACATCCCACCTTCGCAAGACCTCTGCGACTCCCTCGCCACCTTCTTTCACTGCAAGATCACCGACATCCACGACAGCTTCAACAACATGACCTCACCTGCAGCCACCAACACCTCCAACTCATTGCCCCCAACCACACCAACCTCCTGCTCTCCTGGACACACGTCAACGACGCCAACACCATCAAAGTAATGAACACCATCCATTCTGGCTCTCCATCTGACCCCTGCGCGCACTAAAACTACAACAGAGCAAGCTCCATCATCGCTCCCCAACTCAGCTTGATCATCAATAGCTCCTTGGAGACCGCCACCTTCCCAGAAAGATGGAAGCACGCCGAGATCAACGCATTACTCAAGAAAACCCCGGGCGGACCCTAAGGACCACAAAAACTACCAGCCCATCTCCCTGCTTCCGTTCCTGGCAAAGGTACTCAAGAAGATTGTCAACAGGCAACTGTCCTACCACCTGGAGGAAAACAATACTCTGGACCCGTCTCAATCCGGCTTTCGCAGCAATCACAGCACGAAGACCGCCCTCATCGCTGCAACCGATGACATCTGGACCCTCCTGGACAAAGGCGAAACAGCAGCCCTCATCCTCCTGGACCTCTCGGCCGCCTTTGACACTATCTGCCACCATACCCTGCGCACATGCCTCCAGGACGCAGGGATCCACAACAAGGCCCTGGACTGGATCACCTCCTTCCTCACCGACAGAACACAGGGAGTCTGCCTCCCACCATTCCTATCTGAAGCCACCAAGACCATCTGCGGCGTACCACAGGGCTCCTCCCTCAGCCTGACAGATTTCAACGTCTACCTGGCACCGCTCACCAAAATCATCCGATCTCACAACCTCGACATCATCTCTTACGCCGACGACACCCAGCTGATTCCCTCCCTCACCAAGGACCACGCCACAGCCAAAACCAACTTCCACGAGGGAATGAAGGCTGTAGGATGAAGAACAGTTGACTAAAACTTAACTCAGATAAGACAGAGGTCCTCATCCTCGGCACCACCCCCTCCGTTTGGAATGCCTCCTGATGGCCGCCCGCACTGGGAGCCGCACCAACGCCCACCAACCACGCCTGTAACCTTGGTTTCACCCTTGACTCATCGCTCTCCATGACCCAGCAAGTCAACGCCGTCTCATCCTCCTTCTTCAACACCCTTTGCATGCTCCACAAAAACTACAGGTGGATCCCTACCGAAACCAGAAAGACGGTTACCCAGGCTCGTCAACAGCAGACTGGACTACGGCAATGCTCTGTACGCGGGAACCACAGCAGCACTCCAGAAAAGACTACAACAGATACAGAACGCCTCCGCACTCCTCATCCTCAACATCCCCCACCACAGCCACAGCCCATCTGAGAAATCTACACTGGCTTCCCGTCAACAAAAGGATAACATTCAAACTCCTAACCCACTCCCACAAAGCACTCCACAATGCCAGACCAGCATACCTCAACAATCGTCTCACCTTCTACACCCCAAACCGTCAGCTCCGCTCCACTGAACACGCCCTTGCCACGTCCCACGCATCCACAGGACAACATCTGGTGGCAGATCCTTCTCCTACCTCGCGGCCAAGACCTGGAACACCCTCCCCATCCACCTACGGCAGACCAAGGACCTACTGACCTTCAGGAGACTCCTCAAGACCTGGCTGTTCAAGCAGTAGCAGCTCCCCTGCCCCCCTCAAAGCGCCTTGAGACCCTAACAGGTGAGTAGCATGCTCTACAAATACTCTGATTGATTGATTGATTGACATTCATGGTACAAGAGCAACGCAACCTAGTTATAAGTATTCCCCTGCATTTGGACATTCCAAGCTACACTTAACTCTCAAACAAAGCAATATATTTCTAAAACGGATTCTCAACACACCAAGGCCCTCATTCCGACATTGGCCGGCGGCGGTCGCCGCCGGCCTGTCGGGGGCCGCCAGAATACCGTTCCGCGGTCGAAAGACCGCGGCGGTGATTCTGACTTTCCCGCTGGGCTGGCGGGCGGCCGCCTTCAGGCCGCCCGCCAGCCCAGCGGGAAAGAGGCTTCCACGATGAAGCCGGCTCGGAATCGAGCCGGCGGAGTGGAAGCTGTGCGACGGGTGCAGTTGCACCCGTCGCGTATTTCACTGTCTGCGAAGCAGACAGTTAAATACATTTAGGGGCCCTCTTACGGGGCCCCTGCAGTGCCCATGCCAGTGGCATGGGCACTGCAGGGGCCCCCAGGGGCCCCGCGACCCCCCCTACCGCCATCCGGTTCCCAGCGGGAGAACCGCCGGGAACTGGATGGCGGTAGGGGGGGTCGGAATCCCCTCGGCGGCGCAGCTAGGAGGATTCCTATGGGCGGCGGTACACTGGCGGCAGACCGCCAGTGTTGCCGGTCCGACCGCAGCTTTACTGCCGCGGTCGGAATGCCCATTGGAGCACCGCCGGCCTGTCGGCGGTGCTCCCGCGTTCCTCCACCCTGGCGGTTTGAAACCGCCAGGGTCGGAATGAGGGCCCAAATGCTAAACAATTAAGACCATCTCATTGGATAGTGAAAACATAACCAGAAGCTTGTTGCAGTTTGCACTAGCTTCCATTGTTCTCACCATATCGTATTTTCAATTTACATCAAGAGGCAATCTGTTCGCTCTTCGCTCTCTTTACCCAGTTGTGAAGGTACAAAGATTCAGATTGTGTTGCACGGATAGAAATCAAACTCTCAAGGATGGAAAAAACAATGAGTATGTATCAGAAGGATTGTGAAGGATTTGGAAACAAAGATGTCCCTTCTCTTTGACATTTCCGGCTCAGTGCAATAACAGAATGAAGCATCAGCACCTAGTAAACAGTCAAATCAAGCTGTGAGGAACCATGAGAAGCGAATGAATTGATTTGAACTCCTTGCTCCAGTCTTTATTTTGGTTCCTCTCGGTCTTTACACGACCTCCTGTAGGTTACATTCGAAGAAGCAATGGAAACTTGCTTGAGCAGTGTGCCTTATTTGGGCCCACTGTCCAAATTTGACAAAGCCTCGGAAATGACACTACACAAAGACATGAAACATAGGGGGTCATTCAGACCCCGGCGGGCGGCGGGCGGCGGGAGCCGCCCACCTGGCGGGAACCGCCGAATGACCGCACCGCGGTCAAAAGACCGCAGCGGCAATTCTGTGTTTCCCGCTGGGCTGGCGGGCGACCACCAGAAGGTCGCCCGCCAGCCCAGCGGGAAACCTCTTCCCACGAGGACGCCGGCTCCGAATGGAGCCGGCGTAGTGGGAAGGGTGCGACGGGTGCAGTTGGACCCGTCGCGAATTTCAGTGTCTGCAATGCAGACACTGAAATTCTATGTGGGGCCCGCTTACGGGGGCCCCTGCAGTGCCCATGCCATTGGCATGGGCGCTGCAGGGGCCCCCAGGGGCCCCACGACACCCCTCACCGCCATCCTGTTCCTGGCGGTCGGAACCGCCAGGAACAGGATGGAGGTGAGGGGGTCGGAATCCCCCATTGCGCCGCCATGGGGGATTCCTCAGGGCATCGGAAAACCGGCGGGACACCGCCGGTTTTCCTGTTCTGACCGCGGCCAAACCGCCGCGGTCAGAATGCCATGCGGGGCACCGCCAGCCTGTTGGCGGTGCTCCCGCCAACCCCGGCCCCGGCGGTCCTTGACCGCCGGGGTCGGATTGACCCCCATTGTGTGCTCTCATTCCACCTTACACTGTCAATGAAGAAAAATGTTTTTTGAGAAAAGTATAAAAGGTTATTGCAAAAACAATTAAATATTATTTTGCAGCTGTATTGGGGGATACAAAAGTATTGTAGAAACATATATGTCAAGACGTTGGAAGTGTTAAAAATACAAAGTAGTCTCGCTAACATCGAAAATCTACAGTTTCCTTTTTTGAGAACGTATTTGCAAACCTGTCAGCTCTACGGACTTAACAATTGACAACAAATAAGCATGTTTGGGCAAGAGGACCCTGCCATTTAGTCAGGAGCACAAGATGCAAATAAATATGTTTTATTTTTGATAGAGTTGTGTGCTTCTCCTTTTTACTGTTTCCAGTTCATTTTAAAAATTGATTAGGTGAGCGAGTAAGTGTCAAGGTTTGAATTGCAAACATGAGCCAATTCATCTGTTTAGGATTATAAAATAACGTAAATTATCAGTCTCTGTAAATCAAATGTGTCACTGTCACTTCATTACAGAGCCTACTTGTCCCATTTTCTTGCAGCAGTGTTCTCGGGGAGCATCCTAGTTTCAGCACATCACTCTGTTAAGTCCTTCAAATAAAGATGAAGTTGTTTGGGCATGTGATTATCCTCCAGATTCACTGAACAGATCTGAGGGGGTAATTAAGAATAAAGCGAGCCACCGTATTTAACGTTTCATGCCAACCCAGCAGGGAGCGCTTCCAATGAAAAAGGAAGGCCAGACAGGCAGACACGTGATCGCCTACATGACATTAAAAAAAATTCACACTCAAACATCCAAGCACGGGTTTGTTTGTGGAAAACTAAAAATACATTTTGCTGACTTGCAGAGAGTGTTCTTCCACACTACGAGGGACATTTATACATCTTTAGCGCCATGTTTCCTTTCAAGGTGGTCCCGACAGATCAAAACAGCATCTGAGCGCCCCTCCTAAGTTAAACTGGACATCTAATGCTATTGAGCAGGCTGTCCAGGGCAGGTCTGCTGTCAGCAAGTAGTTTATGACTCTAAATCAAGGGATTCAATTGAGATGTGTATACAATGGAAATATGCAATTTTTTCCAGATGCCTTCTTTCTTACCACATTTAGATGACAGTTTATTCACTAGTGATTAAAAATCGGGGGATTCCAGTAGGTGTGCAGATTGCCCTGCTTACGAATATATTTGATATTGCAATTTATCCCTACTCCAAACTGTTTGTCTGAAAACCGTGCAGAGCAAGCAAATGGCACTTTGGGCCTCATTACTACCCTGCGGGCCGGCGGTAAGCTGGCGGTAACACCGCAAACAGGCTGGTGGTGTTCCGCCAGTTATTATGACCCTGGTGCAATAGCCACGGCCATACCGCCGGCCCCTCCAACTTAATCCCCAGGGCAGCGGTGCAAGCACCGCTGCCCTGGGGATTATGAGTCCGCTGCAGTGCCCATGCACTTGGAATAGGCAGTGTAGGGGCCCCCAGGCACAGCCCCATCACACATTTCACTTCCCGAATTTCGGGCAGTGAAATGCGCGATGGCTGCTACTGCACCCGCTGCACATCAACATTGCCGGCGGCTCTATTACAAGCCGGCTGCAATGTTGATGTGACTTTTCCGCTGGGCCAGCGGAAGGTAACATTGTTACCGTCCGCTGGCCCAGCATAAAAGTCAAAATAGGGAGCCAGATATACCGCCCACAGCTTCGTGATCTTTCACAAAGATCGCCGAAGTTGTAATGAGGCCCTTTATGCGTACGCTCGTTGAGACATATTAATAAATATTATAGAATGCGTTTCAAGGCGTGTGAATATACTATCCAACACTAATGGAAAAGAGTATTAGCTGAAAACTAAGGTACAATTGGGTTGAGACTGTCCCTGTTATTATGCGCATGGCAAACTGCCTGTTTATGTGCTTAGTGCAGGAGGACAGAGGTTGTGTGGTTTGCTTGGGGCCCTGCATATGCAGCATGGGAAATTCGGCAGCAGGTGCATGGACTGGCCGCAGAAGAGCAGCTTTTGAAATACTGGCGGCATTGTTTGACACCAAAGTTGATTTTTTTTTAATGATTTTTGATCTGGAGAATGGTGTTAAGCATGGGCCATACAACACCATCTTGCGTAGGTTTGCAGATAGTCCGGCATGAAATGTTAATTAACCTGTCAAAATGTGCAAGATTTCCGATTCATTTTTGAACAGCCCTTTTACAAAGTACAATGCAGAGATTACACCTTTGGTAGCTTAGGCCACAACAACCTGACAAATCTCATCGAAGTTAAATCGGGTCTTTTGGCAAACAACAAAACTGAGCAGTATTACAGTTAAGAATTTAGGATGTGAAGGGTCCGAGTAAAGCTGAGATACAAAGGACAAGAACTCATTAAGCAAAATACTTAAGGTTGATAGGGATAGTCACACGAACCAATGCTTATTTAAGAATGAAAATGTAAAAAATTTACCACATTTTGTTTACAACACATGGTTGTTTTCAATGCATGCATTAACAAAGCATGCATTTACAACAAAATAGGTAACTAGTAATAAAGACATTTTTGCGGGTGGATAGAGGCAAAGGGTGTTATTGTATTTTTAGGGCCTTGGGATGGGCAGGGGTAAAGGGAGCTATGAGCTTTTAAGGTACAGAGGTGTGAAGAGGTAAGGTAGGGTTTTTTTAGGGTTAAAGTGGAGGTGAGGGTTTTCTAGGGTTCAGTGGACGGTAGAGATAAAGGCATTCTGCAGCATACATAAAAGGAGCGAAAGGCCATGAATGATTGTTTATGTGCAGGAAGGTTCCCCTTCCTACACATAAACAATCATTCAAAAATGACGATTTGATACTTCTATGCAGCAAACATAAAAGTGCCAAATTGCCATTGTAGATTGTTTATGTGTAGGAAGTGACACCTTCTTGCACATAAACAAACAATCCCCTCATTGCAGACACCTTTGCATAGATGCAAAGGGTGGGAGTATATTTTTAGGGCCTTGGGATGGGCAGGGGTAAAGGGAGTTATGAGCTTTTAAGGTTCAGAGGTGTGAAGAGGTAAGGTAGGGTTTTTTTAGGGTTAAGGTGGAAGTGAGGGTTTTCTAGGGTTCAGTGGACGGTAGAGATAAAGGCATTCTTCAGCACACATAAAAGGAGCGAAAGGCCATGAATGATTGTGTATGTGCAGGAAGGTTCCCCTTCCTACACATAAACAATCATTCAAAAATGACGATTTGATACTTCTATGCAGCAAACATAAAAGTTCCAAATTGCCATTGTAGATTGTTTATGTGTAGGAAGGGACACCTTCTTACACATAAACAATCAATCCCCTCATTGCAGACACCTTTGCACTATGGTGCAATTGTGCCTGTGTTGGAGCTGGCTGCTAAATTTAGTGCTGTGCAGGGGGAAACACAGGTGTCGCTGTTACTTTTGGCGCAACACCGTGCTGCACCACTTTGTCGTGAATCTGGTTCAAGGTTCCTTGCAAGCCCAGTGGTTACAAAATGTTTGGTGTACATCCACCATTGTATTTTACAAAAGTACAAAAAACTTTTAAACTTCAAGTGGGGGGTTGTTTTTAAAAAACAAAAACCTCATATCCTCCACACCTTGGAAGATTTTTCCAAGGGTGTGACATTTAGTACTGATTTTTTTCATGTCCCTCATCTGCAAAAGTTCCCAAACAGTGACGGATAGAGATATAGGGCCTGATTCTAACTTTGGAGGACGGTGTTAAACCGTCCCAAAAGTGGCGGATATACCACCTACCGTATTACGAGTTCCATAGGATATAATGGACTCGTAATACGGTAGGTGGTATATCCGCCACTTTTGGGACGGTTTAACACCGTCCTCCAAAGTTAGAATCAGGCCCATAGTCACACAAACCAATGCTTATTTAAGAATGAAAATGTTAAAAATGTACCACATGTTTTTCACAACACATGGTTGTTTTCAATGCATGCATTAACAAAGCATGCATTTACAACAAAATAGGTAACTAACTAGTAATATAGAAATGTTTGCGGGTGGATAGAGGCAAAGGGGGGGAGTGTATTTTTAGGGCCTTGGGATGGGCAGGGGTAAAGGGAGTTATGAGCTTTTAAGGTTCAGAGGTGTGAAGAGGTAAGGTAGGGTTTTTTTAGGGTTAAGGTGGAGGTGAGGGTTTTCTAGGGTTCAGTGGACGGTAGAGATAAAGGCATTCTGCAGCACACATGGTAAGGCATTACACCAGTCACTCTAAATAGGGTGGACAGTGTAATGTCTTTCCTCCAAAGGCCTCTGCTCTGTCAGTCCATTGGAGGAAGCATTCTGTCAATGGAGCCAACAAAGGCCCTCATTCTGACCTTGGCGGGCGGCGGAGGCCGCCCGCCAAAGTCCCGCCGTCAGATTACCGTTCCGCGGTCGAAAGACCGCGGCGGTAATTCTGACTTTCCCGCTGGGCTGGCGGGCGGTCGCCTTCAGACCGCCCGCCAGCCCAGCGGGAAAGAGGCTTCCACGATGAAGCCGGCTCGGAATCGAGCCGGCGGAGTGGAAGCTGTGCGACGGGTGCAGTTGCACCCGTCGCGTATTTCACTGTCTGCGATGCAGACAGTGAAATACATGTAGGGGCCCTCTTACGGGGGCCTCTGCAATGCCCATGCCAGTGGCATGGGCACTGCAGGGGCCCCCAGGGGCCCGCGACCCCCCCTACCGCCATCCGGATCCCGGCGGTCCAACCGCCGGGATCTGGATGGCGGTAGGGGGGGTCGGAATCCCCGCGGCGGTGCAGCAAGCTGCGCCGCCGCGGAGGATTCAATGGGGCGGCGGTACACTGGCGGGACCCCGCCAGTGGTGCCGGTCCGACCGCGGCTTTACCGCCGCGGTCGGAATCCCCATTGGAGCACCGCCGGCCTGTCGGCGGTGCTCCCGCGGTCCTCCGCCCTGGCGGTCAAAGACCGCCAGGGTCAGAATGACCACCAAAGTGTCTATTGGTGGCATACTAAAGGTCTGTCCATCTTTAAATGATGTGGGCAGACCAAGGGTATCAGCAGGCAGGATACTCCTATGCATTTGGAATTGAGCACCCTGTGTGCCAAACATTCAAATCTGACCAGTAGACTTCACAGTGTAGACCTTCACAGATTATTGTTCCTTTCTGAAGCAACCTCCTACAGTTGAGATGTCGTGGGCTGAAGAGGCACCCTTTGTCCTAATGTGACACAATTGGTAGTCTCTTTTTCTTGGTAGACACACCTCTGTATGCCTACCAGAAGTGACTTTTTACATTTACCACCAGTGCACCCTTATGGATGCAGTGTTGGAAACTTTGGCTCCATAGAATCACTCTCAATTTGTCAGTGTAGAGACAAAGAAAACTGTGCCGGTCAACTCTATACCTAGCTTTTTACTAATATTATCTAGTATTCATGTAATTTGTGTTAATTCTTTTTGAAGGCTCCAAATCAAGTGGCTTTGTACTGTAATTATTGCAAATAGCCCAGATAGAGTTATGTGGTCTAGCAGGCAAAGACAACTGCTGAGCGCCTTCTTCCACCCAGCTCATGCTTCCTGCTTCTGGTCCTCTACCTTCTACATCCTGTCAAGTAGTACTGGAATGAAGATGGGCCTCTCAGTGAATCGATGTCGCCAGAAGAATCTGAATTTAATTTAGCAGAAGCAGATGCACTGCAGTTAGCAGCATGCTGATGAAGGACATTGTAGATTGAACTATGGAAAGGAGGAGGATTCTACAAGGAACAGGCTTGCCTCAAGCTACACCGGATTCCTGTGCTCTCACCCTCAGCACCAAGCCTAGTATGATGCCACTGAAATGTGCTAATTAATTATGAAAAAAATGAGGTATGGTCTGGGCTACTTGGATACAGATGTGCAGAAAGTATTCCTAAGCTTTCTTTGATCACTTCTTCATGTTAATTGTGCATGTACTTTGAAGCTTGCTGCACAGGTGGCTTCAACAAACCGGTTAATAGGTGTGTGCAAAAACTGTCTTTCCCTAGAGTAGTGCAAAGAAGATGAAAAATAGCTTCAGCTTAAAAAGCCACCCCAGTCAGGGACCATATTTTCAAAACGATGCACTGTGGCGGCAGGAACAGGCTAGTGTAAAAAAAATGAAGATAGCCTTTACGACATGTTGGAAAAAAATGTCAGTGCAGCAAAAGTGGTGTTTGCCTGACAAGCGGCGCTAGCATCACTTTTGCACATTAAAGCATCAAAAATATCCCACAAAACAAACACACAAAAAAAAAAACAGGAGACATTCCATGAAAAAAGGAGAATACAGGACAGCAAAGAACCCAGGAGGACCCTAATGACCCCAGTACCAGCCAGGTTGTCCAGACAGGCTCCCAGGTGATGCTAAGGTTTAGTGAGGAGGAGATCCAGATCCTGATCAACAAGGTGAAAGAGCATCAACATCAACTCTTTGTCACCTCAAAATTCCCATTAGGGAGGAAAGAGGCCATATGGCAGTCTATTGATGATGAAGTCAACAGTGTGGAATAGGTCAAGTGGACCGTCACTGTAAAAAGCGCTGGCATGATTGCAAGCTCAGAACAAAGGAGGATTTTCCCAGCAACCACAAGGCAGCATTGCAGACCAGAGGTGGAAGTCCAGCACCCCAGGAGGAGCTACATGACCAGGAGGAGATTGTGGCAGCCGACATCCCTGAGGAGTTGGTGGAAAGAGTCCAGGGACAGGACAATGTGGCATACAATGAACAACAACAACCACCGGGTAAGTTGAAGTGGGGGGCAATGTGGCAACTAACAAATACCGGAAGGCACCTGGGTCCTGGGGAGAAAATGCACTGTATGCACGCTAAAGGATTGCAGGTGGGCACACTAATGGGTAAAGAGCAAATGGATGCAATGTGCACTGAACCCCACTATATGCACAGACAAGTCCACAACCATCACCCCACTCCCTTCACTGTGTCAACTGGAGCATGTGTCTACATTTAACTGTCATTTCATGTATGAGGGCTGTTGCACAGGGTGGGGAAGCAAGTGATGGAGTATGCCTCCCTGCATCACTGGAAAAGTGCACAATTGCAACATGCATGCAAAATACAGGGCATTCCTGTCCTTCACCTCTGCGCTGGTGCACAATTTGCTGCCATGTGCCAATACAGGAACACCTGAACCATTATATATGGGTGCCTCTACTGCAGATATGCTTGCACATGTGCAGGAAGGAGCACAATCTCCAACATGAACAATCAGGAACATTGTCTACCACTTCCAAGGTGAGTTACTGAATGCAACACACATTGAAAGATGTAAAAATATGTTGCATAAATTTGTATCAACTTGTCGTACCACTACAACGCCACCCCCAAAGGGGGGTTAGCAATCCGACGCCTTACAACATTTACAATTTTTGGGAATGTGTCAGATTCCTATGCCACCTCACATGTGGTGTGAGTGTGTTGCAAGGGGAAGAAATGTTCACATACCTCCTCCTTGTCCACTCTTGCTATGTGTGCCGTATCATGCAGCACATATAGATATATGGAAACTTTGGGCTAGATTTATACTTTTTGACGCAAAACTGCACTAACGCAGTTTTGCATCAAAACTTTTAGAGCTGGCTGGCGTCAATTCTTAATGCCACCTGTGCGTCAAATTTATACTTTGACGCTAGTAGGTGCTAAGAATAGGTTAGAGTCATTTTTCCTGACGCTAACCATCGTGCCTTGTCTTAAGGCAAAATGAGGTTAATGCAGTAAAAATGACTCTAATCCAGTTTGCGACATGGAAAAACATCACAAAATGGATATGCACCATTTTTACACGCAATAGCATCAAAAAGCGACACAAACATAGCAAACAGTGCAAAGGAGCCCCAAAATGGAGCCCAGAAGCCAGGAGAGACCCCAGGGAGACTCCAGCCAACCAGGAATAAGCCAGGAGGACACAGACAAGACCCAGGGGAGAGACAAGAAGAAGAGGAAGTGTCACTTCAGCACAGAGGAGCATGAAATTCTGGTGAGAGAGTTGACGGAGCACCAGCATCAACTCTTCATCACTTCTAAATTTCCAATTGGGAGGAGAGAGGCAAATCGGCAACATATTGTGGACAAGGTTAACAGTGTGGCAAAGGTCAGGAGAACTGTCACTGAGTGCAAGAAATGCTGGCATGACTGCAAGCACAGGACAAAGGGAGAAATAGCAAGGAACAGGAAGGCAGAACTGCAGACCGGAGGTGGGAGTCCAGCACCACAAGAGGACTTGGACGAGGTGGAGAAGATGGTAGCAGCCATCCTCCTGGAGGAGATCGTCATGGCATTGCAGGAGAGCGCAGACTACCAGGAAACAACACATATGCACGGTAAGTTGCATGGGGGACCTAAATGCCTAAAGGTCAAGTGCAAGAAGGGGGAGGCACATAACTGCTACTCAATATATGTCAGATCAGCAAATCAGGCAGTGGAAAGTAAAGGGCAAAGGGGCACGGCACGGGACTCCCTGCACTGCTCATGCCAGGTTCATGGGCTGTGCTGGGGCTGCGCAGAGGAACAGCACAACACAACACAAACAACGTTTGCATGGGGGTACACTGTCATGGCAAGGCTGCTGGAAATGCTGAAACAGACCAGGAGGGTAGGGTAGAACGTAAAACTGGTCTGGTGTCACAGGACAGCTGGTATTGTCGGAATGTAAACTAGAGGACAATGCCCAGTCTCAGGCCATTGTCTCAAGTGGCATTTACCATTGACAACAGTTACCACTACTTCCTGTGCTGTGTATGCTGGCAATTAGGAAATGGCTGTTAGGTGCCCATGACTATGTGATCCATACCCATCAATCCCTACTCCTGTCAACTGCTCATGTCCATAGACTCAATAACCATCTAGCACTGTCACATACATAATGATGTACACAACAGTTAACCCATACCCATGCTGCCCATTCCTGGGTTTACCACTGTGCCTGTTTCACAATAGCTGCAATGCCACCATGCAACATCTCAGGTGTCATAGTGCTGAGACACTTGCATTGAGGGGAAGGACATATATGTGTAGGAAGGCAAACACACCCGTACAGTCACAAGAGGAAATGGAACTCTGCCAGGCCCATCAGTATGATGCAATGTAGCACACATACACAAACATCAACATGAGAAATTGCCAATAGGAACACCTGTGTTGTCTCATGGAAATGCCATACATGGTATGGTGCTAGGTCTCAGCACCGCATAGGTGTTTGTGATAAATGATAGACTGGGACAGGGTCATATTGATATGTGTGGTGCTGTGGCTTCAGCACACCAACAATCATTGCAAGACCTCACCATGATAATGGAAGCAGAGGGAGGGTTGATGAGAACAAGAATGTGCAAAGCCACAATATGTACAGAACCAACACCTAGATGTGACGCAGACAATTGCCCAAACAGCCCACACTACATGTGACATGCAGGTGTGGCATAGGGCTGAGAGGCTACAAGTCTTAATGACAGGAACAATGCATGGGAACCAAGATAACAATGTACCACCAATAGGAAGTCAGTGATGTCACATTATAAGTGGTACAACACAGACACACTAATTGTACAATATCTCACTGCAGAGGACGATGGCTCTTCTGTGGATCCATCTGTCCTGGACTACCCTGATGACCTGGAGGAGCAGCTCACAACCATCAACCAGGAAACCCTCCAATATGTCCTGGGAACCCTCTAGACACTACCTCCAGTCGCAAGGAGGAGCATACATGTAGCAGCCATCCCAGAGGAACCACCCCAATAGTATGATCTGCCAGCTCAAACACAGCTGGGGACTCTGATGACACAGGGACCACCTTTGAGAGGACAGTAGTGGGAGTACAGCAGGAGCTGGCAAAGGAGGTGCGGGTGGGGATGCAAACTATGGCAGCCAATCTTGATGGGATGCGCATGTGCATGATGATGTCCACAGAACAGTCAGCAGCCATACAAATCACACAATCCCTATTGCAAGGAGTCCAACAGTGTGTGAGGGACCTAACCAATGCTGTGAGGGAGTTGCCACAACACCTGCCCTCCCAATCTTGCTGCTGCATGCACAACAACAAGCTGGAATCCCTGCACTGGGAACTGGCCTCCCTCAGGGCAGACGTGGATGCCTACCACAGGGATGTTGCTGCCAACCTCAATAATCAGCAGCTCCTCCTTGCTGCAGTTATGCCATATGTAGTTCCTCAGATGGCAGCTGCCAGGGATTTGGTGTCCACTTCTCCAACCACTGAAATGTGTTGCCCCCTCAAACCGACCACCACCACCTGCAAGGGCAAAGGAGACGACAAACACATCAGAGGATGAAGATGTGGAACAGATCATCTTCACCCCTTAGGAGTACCCGGTAGCACCAGCCCATGCCACATGGTCACTGATTTCCCTTTCTTGTGTGCTTGACAACATGGCAGTGTTGCTATAGTTAGTGACATGCACTCTTCATCGACACACTGTTAACCTTTTCACTATGGACTGCAATTGTCTCTCACTACCCAATTGGCAATTCATGTTCATCTGCACTGAATGACACTTCATCTCAGCATGTCAAATGACATGTCCCTCAACCTTGCACTTGTGTTGCGTCATAATAGAATGCTTTACACTTTGGGGTCACAGACCTGGTATTAGACCTGACAGCATTAGGGTGGTCACCCCTAACTTTTTGCCTGCTTCCCTCCACTTTTTGGACTCTGCACACTTTACCACTGCTAACCATTGGATCATACCCAATTGGCTTATTTAATTTACTTGTAAGTCCCTAGTAAAGTGTACTATGTGTGCCCAGGGCCCATAGATTAAATGCTACTAGTGGGCCTGCAGCACTTCTTGTGCCACCCACTTAAGTAGCCCCTTAACCATATCTCAGGCCTGCCATTGCAAGGCCTGTGTGTGCAGTTTCACTGCCAATTCAACTTGGCATTTAAAAGTACTTGCCAAACCTAAACTCCCATTTTTCTATATATACGTCACCCCTAAGGTAGGACCTAGGTAATCCATAGGACAGGGTGTTGTGTAAACAAAAGGCAGGACATGTACCTTTGTAGTTTACATGTCCTGGTAGTGTAAAACTCCTAAATTCGTTTTGCACTGCTGTAAGGCCTGCTCCTTTCATAGGCTTACATTAAGGCTACCCTCATATACTGTTGAGTGGTAGCTGCTGATCTGAAATCAGTAACAAGGCCATATTTAGTATGGCCAGAATGGTAATACAAAATCCTGCTGACTGATGAAGTTGGATTTAATATTACTATTTTAGAAATGCCACTTTTAGAAAGTGAGCATTTCTCTGCACTTAAATCCTTCTGTGCCTTACAATCCACGTCTGGTTAGGTTCAGTTGACAGCTCCCTTGTGCATTCACTCAGACAAATCACAGTTGAGTATTTAGACAGGGCTTCTGCCCCTACCAACTTAGACACTTCTGGAGAAGACAACCTGAACCAGAACCTGCAACCTGCCAAGAAGAACTGCCTGGCTGCCCAATTGACTCACCTGACTGCTTTCTGAGAAGGACTGCTGCCTTGCTGTTGCCCTGCTGCCTTGCTGCTCTCTGGCTGTGCTGAGAAGTGCTTGGATAGAGCTTGCCTCCTGTTCCCTGAAGTCTCAGGACCAAAAAAACTTCACTCCTGGAAGAAGAAATCTCGGTGGGGTGAAAATTGACGCACCGCCTGCCAGCAATGACGCACAGCCTGCACTGCGGTGAGAAAATCAGGTACTTTGTGCTTGCAAGAGACATTTGTTGCTTTTAAGAGACTAAAGACACTTTGTGGCATATTTATACTCCGTTTGCGCCGAATGTGCGTCGTTTTTTTCGACGCAAATTTGGCGCAAAACTAACGCCATATTTATACTTTGGCGTTAGACGCATCTAGCGCCAAAGTATGGGCAAATAGCGTCATTTTTTTGCGTGAACGCCTTCCTTGCGTTAATGAGATGCAAGGAAGGCGTTCCCGTCGAAAAAAATGACGGCGACGCAAATGCGTCGTATTTATACTCCCGGGCAAAAATCACGGCCGGGAGTGGTCGGGCCAAAAAACCCTGCATTTGCGCCACTTTTTAACGCCTGGGTCAGGGTAGGCGTTAAGGGGCCTGTGGGCTCAAAATGAGCCCACAGGTGCCCTCCCCTGCCCCCAGGGACCCCCCCCTGCCACCCTTGCCCACCCCAGGAGGACACCCAAGGATGGAGGGACCCATCCCAGGGACATTCAGGTAAGTTCAGGTAAGTATAATTTTTTTTTTTTTTTTTTTTTGGGTGGCATAGGGAGGCCTTATTTGTGCCCCCCTACATGCCACTATGCCCAATGACCATGCCCAGGGGACATAA
This sequence comes from Pleurodeles waltl, assembly GCF_031143425.1. NCBI lineage: Eukaryota > Metazoa > Chordata > Amphibia > Caudata > Salamandridae > Pleurodeles > Pleurodeles waltl. The sequence goes on from NC_090437.1 coordinate 1,067,661,223, forward strand.
GTCCCCTGGGCATGAGTGGGCATGGCCATTGGGCAAGGGGGCATGATTCCTGTCTTTACTAAGACAGGAGTCATATAAATGGCATCTGGGCGTCGTTAAAAATGGCGCAAATCGGGTGGAGGCGATTTTTTGCGTCAACCTGACTTGCACCATTTTTAAGACGCCCTAGCGCCACTTTTCCCAACGCCGGCGCTGCCTGGTGTACGTGGTTTTTTTCCACGCACACCAGGCAGCGCCGGTCTGCTTGCGCCGGCTAACGCCATTCAATAAATACGGCGCCCGCATGGCGCTTCAGAATGACGTTAGCCGGCGCAAAAATTTTTGACGCTAAACTGCGTTAGCGCAGTTTAGCGTCAAAAAGTATAAATACGGGCCTTTATATTATTTTTATTTTACAGTGATATTTCAAAATATACATATTGGGGCATATTTATACTCCGTTTGCGCCGAATTAGCGTCGTTTTTTTCGACGCAAATTCGGCGCAAAACTAACGCCATATTTATACTTTGGCGCTAGACGCGTCTAGCGCCAAAGTATGAGTAAAGAGCGTCATTTTTTAGCGTGAACGCCTTCCTTGCGTTAATGAGATGCAAGGTAGGCGTTCCCGTCCAAAAAAATGACTGCAACGCAAATGCGTCGTATTTATACTCCCGTGCAAAAATCACGCCCGGGAGTTGGCAGGGTAGAAAACCCCGCATTTGCGCCATTTTTTAACGCCTCGGTCAGGGCAGGCGTTAAGGGACCTGTGGGCTCAAAATGAGCCCACAGCTGCCCTCCCATGCTCCCAGGGACCCCCCCTGCCACCCTTGCCCACCCCAGGAGGACAACCAAGGATGGAGGGACCCATCCCAGGGACATTCAGGTAAGTTCAGGTAAGTATACATTTTTAATTTTTTGTAAATTTTTTTTGGCATAGGGGGGCCTGATTTTTGCCCCCCTACATGCCACAATGCCCAATGTCCATGCCCAGGGGACAGAAGTCCCCTGGGCATGGCCATTGGGCAAGGGGGCATGACTCCTGTCTTTACTAAGACAGGAGTCATGTAAATGGCGTCTGGGCGTCGTTTAAAATGGCGCAAATCGGGTTAAGACGTTTTTTTTTGCGTCAACCTGACTTGCGCCATTTTTAAGACGCCCTAACGCCATTTTTCCCTACGCCGGCGCTGCCTGGTGTACGTGGTTTTTTTCCACGCACACCAGGCAGCGGCGGTCTGCTTGCGCCGGCTAACGCCATTCAATAAATACGGCGCCCGCATGGTGCTTCAGAATGGCGTTAGCCGGCGCAAAATTTTTTGACGCTAAACTGCGTTAGCGCAGTTTAGCGTCAAAAAGTATAAATACGGGCCATTGTATCTTAATCATTTTGACCTGCACCTTACCAGATACATATTATATATTTTTCTAAACACAGTGTGGTGTATTTTGCTGGTGTTCTACTGTGTTCTGCTGTGTTATTACATTATTTATTGCACAAATACTTTACGCATTGCCTCCTGCGTTAAGCCTGACTACTCAGTGCCAAGCTACCAGAGGGTGGGCACAGAATAATTTGGATTTTGTATGACTTACCCTGACTTCACTTGGACAGGTGGTAACCTGACTGCCAACCAAAGACCCCATTTCTAACACCTGTACTATGTAAATATCGGACTACAGCACTTTAAAATAAACCGCATCTACACACCCTTTTTGTGTCTGTGTAATGTGACACATCTACTTTGCTGGAGATTTGTGATGCATGCAACATGTTTATGGTTACAGAGTGTCAATACTAGAGTGCAGAAATAATATGGGCAGATATCTATGCACAAGGGCCCAGATGGTTACATTTTCGGGGCTGCATTTGCGTCATTTTTGAAGCAAAAGCAGCACAAACGTACAAAATACCATTGCATTTGGAAAGTTTGCACTGCTTTTGTGTCAGAAAATGAGGATAATTCAGGGCCAAGGTATCTACAAGATGAAAGTCAATGCTGGCCACATCCCCAACAAGCAAGTCATTGTGTATGTGGCATTTGTTTGTAAACATACATGCCTTTCCCACAACATACAACTGGAATGGCTGTGAAAGACAGTTTGGCCAATAACATCAGCTGGGGGTACAAGTAAAACACATAGGAGTGGAATTTGTATTCTTGACCTTATCTGAAAGTGGCACTACTCAGTTTAGCAGTGTTGACATGAACTTCAGGCTGCAGGTAGACACCCCACAGTGCCCAACATCACAACACAGGATCAAAACTATTACAGTTTAAAAAGCACACCTACCTGTCCAATACATGGGAACCATAGTCACTTTGAGTGGTGGGTACAATGGATGGCAGATGCATTGAGATTTAGATTTGTGGTAGCTGCCAATGTGACAGCTCAGTTGGAAGTAGGAATTAACATGTCAAGAGAGGGATGTGGATGCAGCATGGAATACACAGGCCAACAGACAATTGGCACTGTACACTCATGCAAAGACCCTGAGCCCCAAGCATATGACACATGCAGTAAGGGAGTAGCTAAATCATTAATCACTATGTACGAAACAGAACTTAAAACTATGTAACACACCCATACTAACCTAATCTATCCTAACTATACATTACCCACAACTGGCCCCAACTATCCTATGCTAAACTTACTTACCACATTTAACCGCACACTCTAAACATTTGCCCCCGCCCAACTCATATGACGAGGCACATGTAGGACAACATATAATAACTTAAACATATACTAATACTTAACAAATATATATTTTTTTGTATTTTGTTTAAATTTTTAATTTCTTTTTCTTTTTTAAATGCACAAAAGCCCCAACATTAACCCCCACCCCCACCCACAAACTAACATGTAATAATATGAAACCCCAACCTACTTATCCTATCTAAACTACTACCCTACTCTAACATATCATGAAAGCCCCTAAACCCACTGCAAAACAGGATCAGGAATGAGGAGGGAGGGGACTGAATTAGGGGTGAGGGGAGGCAATAGTTCACAGGTTTGCCCTCCACAGTGTCCCCTTAATAGCTTTGAGCCTCCGGGTATTTTTGTCCACATCCGTCTGTATTGTGTCAAGCTTTCTCAACATTTTCCTCATGTCCCTCTGGAGCTCAGCAATTGTGGCCATGTCCATTGCAGAAGATGGGGTGGTCTGTGTTGCAGAGGTTGATGGTCCAGCAGGTGTAGTGGTCGGTGGTGCTGAGGTTGAAGGTGCAGCAGGTGTGGTGGTTAGTGGTGCTGAGGTTGACGGTGCAACAGATGGGGCTGATGTGACGGTGGCTGCTGTGGTACTGGCTGCAGTTGTGGTGGTGGCTCCAACCTTTTTGGGCTATGCCGGTCCCCCTTGGCTGAAAGCCCAGAATTCTCCTGTGGCTTGCTCTCTCTGATAGCATCTTGCCATCCTTCGGTACCCAGACTCGACATCCAATATGTGTCTGTATCTCACTGCTCACTTCTGCAAATCCCTGCTCTCCGCTACATTCATGTTGGCAGCTGTAAACATTAGACAGGCAACCATCAGTGTCATCATTGTGTGATGCATGTACAGATGATAATCTAACACTCTGGCTCAATTTGCACATGCAGTCCAAATCACAGTCCAGATGATATAATGTGCCTGATGAATGAAATGGCAATGCTGCCTACCAATCAAGTATTTAACACCACAGCAAAGCACAACAAGAGGTGGACCAAATAAAGTGATCTGTGCATTGATGTAGTGCAATGTGTCACAAGGCAAAGGCAGCAACTACTTCATATGGGCAAGGCCGACTAAACTTTATCATCTGAGTCAACTTCAAGGCACCCAAGACCAGTGATTTGTAGATGTAATTGGCAGGATGGTATGCAGTTGCTAATCATAAGGTGTCAGTGTTGTTTGGGACACATGCATGCTTGAATGAGATGACTGTCATCTACACTGTTATCATCACATCTACCTACATATTTGTTGTTCCCCTAGCGCTGTGCCACAGGGGGGATGGGCATGCAATATATCATCACAACTGTAGAGGACAACCACAAAGCCATGTCCACTTGTACATGGATTGAGTGAGTGGAAAACATGTGAGGAGGGCTGCCGCCTAGGAATGAGGTATCCATTGGTCATTCACATCTACATTCATGTGTCCAGTTGTGGACAAACATCAACATCTGATCTTCCAACACAATTCCCAAAACACCCACATTGATGACAGCACATGTCTGGCCTTGACCTGAATGCCCACCTATTACATACCACATAAGTGTCACGTAAATGGAGTACAACTTATGGGGCTAGATGCTGGGAGACAGTTACCCATACAGTCCTACATGTACATTACAATACAGGGATGCACATTTTGTGTGGAAAACTGATGCATCACTGTCTTGTGAGAATGATGGTATGACTCAGTGACAATATTCTGACACTGGAGCATTTCCAAGTCACATGTGGGCCTACATGTGGCTACTAATCACCTTGTTCACATGCTGCTGCCTATTGCACAGCACAAGACTCCCAAGATATGACTCTCTGCCTGTGAATGTCTAACCCTTGCACGGAACACTATGGCCCTCATTCTGACCCTGGCGGTCTTTGACCGCCAGGGCGGAGGACCGCGGGAGCACCGCCGACAGGCCGGCGGTGCTCCAATGGGGATTCCGACCGCGGCGGTAAAGCCGCGGTCGGACCGGCACCACTGGCGGGCTCCCGCCAGTGTACCGCCGCCCCATTGAATCCTCCACGGCAGCGCAGCTTGCTGCACCGCCGCGGGGATTCCGACCCCCCCTACCGCCATCCAGATCCCGGCGGTCCGACCGCTGGGATCCGGATGGCGGTAGGGGGGGTCGCGGGGCCCCTGGGGGCCCCTGCAGTGCCCATGCCACTGGCATGGGCATTGCAGGGGCCCCCGTAAGAGGGCCCCTACATGTATTTCACTGTCTGCTGCGCAGACAGTGAAATACGCGACGGGTGCAACTGCACCCGTCGCACAGCTTCCACTCCGCCGGCTCGATTCCGAGCCGGCTTCATCGTGGAAGCCTCTTTCCCGCTGGGCTGGCGGGCGGTCTGAAGGCGACCGCCCGCCAGCCCAGCGGGAAAGTCAGAATTACCGCCGCGGTCTTTCGACCGCGGAACGGTAATCTGACGGCGGGACTTTGGCGGGCGGGCTCCGCCGCCCGCCAAGGTCACAATGAGGGCCTATGTCAGCGTCCAGTCAAGTAATATATCAGATCACGTGCCAGCTCATCATATCTTGCAATGAGTACAACACACAAGAGTCACTCACACTAACAGCTGCAATCACTACACAGCACAGACATTATCACACTTACTGGAAATGCCTGGGTCCTGAAATCGAGCCACTTCCCCGATGATATAGGGGGGCAGTTTCATCTGTAACACATGGAAAGGAAATATATGCTCAATGTCAGATCACTGTACAAACGTGTGGAAAACATATCACAGTGTGTAATATTTTATATGAGTGAGCTGGTGATCCTGCGTGTAGACACTCCAACAGACATTCCACTGCAAACTCACATTGACACTGACACTCCAGTGAGTGATAAACACACATCTGCACACATGCACTGGGCCTAACAATCATGTGGTGCTAAACCTGACAACAAATATTTGTAGCTAATCCATTTCAGATGGTACTCCATGTCATGATTTGTATTAGGTGACAATTTCAATGGCACTTCCCTGGTGCACTGCAATACAAGTGACTCAGGTATTGTGGCTTGTGCATCATGGGACACTGAGTTACTGTGAGACAGAATGTGGCCCAATTTTCAGTCTGCAATTATCATGCATTCAGTGGTCCATAACAGATGTGGCACAGTTGTATGTGGGTAACAAATGCCCCATTGGCAGTGTCCCCTAAGCCGTGTATGCCACCTTTGCCAACATAATGATAGGGATCACGTATGTGTAATGATGACAATGTAGCGTTAAACATGGACTGGCCACTTTGCTGTCGTGATACAGTGAAAGGTGGTATGCTGAAAGTGTCTTACCTGATAATCATTGACAGAATGCATGGGCACAGGTGTTGTCATTGCACCTGAAATGTGTGACTAAGGGCCACATGTACCAAGATCTGGTTTTGTGAGTCACACATTGAGAGACTTAGCAACTCACAATTTGCAAGTGGGATGATCTGAGGTATAACACTGTCAATGACACTGTTTGCAAATCACAATTGGGGTAGCAAATGACCTACCTCATGAATTTTACTGAGATAGGTCTCATTTTGCAAACCCCTTGGGAATGGTGGCACTCACAGGGAAGTGTAAAAAGAAAGGAAAATAAATGTAAAAAATGTAAGCCCAAACCTAAGAACCCCAACTAACCCAACTAACGTAACCCCCAAACAGACACCCAATAGTACAAATACAATCCAAAAGACACTAAACTACACACAAGCACATACACAGGTACAATATACAAATAGAATACACAAAAGACACAAGAGAGACACCACAGGATACAAGAAACGCAATCCAGACACCAGCAACACCGAGAAACAGCCACACAGTCAAGCACAGACTGTGAAGTGAAGTGAAAGTGAAAGTACACCCACTGTACCATGCCTGTAAACAGGATTTCCTATTACATCACTTCCTGTCCCCCTTGTGGCCCATTATCTGTCATGCGTGTATTTTTTTGATGCATGCGCTGTTTGCATGAATATTTTTGATGCATAACCTACATGTGCGGCAAAATACCACGCATTACCAGTAAACTTCTATTTCAATGGATATCCGCATGCGTGTGGTGCGCTGGTGGAATTAACGCTAAGGTCACATGTATGTTTAGATAGCTTTTGCGTGATTTTTCAAAGCATTTGCATCAACATTTTTACTTAAACTGTGTTTGCGTGATTTTCAATTATTTAACATGCATGTATCAAGATGAAGATAGGATGGTATGGCCTGCAGTGTGTGGTATAGTGGTTGGCTACATGTGGTAGACCATGCAACTGTGTGTTTTGTGTGTGAATGATCCGTAACAACAATATGTGTGCTTCGGAAGGAAAGTCATGAAATACATTGGACTTGATGCTCATGTATGAATGTTACAAATGGGTATCTACATCAGATGGCAATCAGTGAAATGCAACAGTGATGATATGTGTTTTTAATATGTGTTGACTCATTTGATGTGTGCAGTTGTTTGACATTGGGGACATTACATTTCACACCACAAACAAAACTCATGGATGATTGAGGATGGCTGATGAGTGCTATGTCGGATATGTTACCCTCATATGTCATTAATTGTTGGTTACGACTTCATGGTGACTTGTGTGTGAACTACCCATATGTCAGCAATGTGTACATGTTTGGTACGTACAGTGTTTGAGACACTGTGCCTTAATTCCACCCATAAAATGTTATGTACACGTCAGTTTGACTCATAAGAATTACCTATGTTACTTATGTTGCTGTGGTGGACCTGCTGCCCTGGCTGCATGTGTTCACATATTTTGAGGTGTGCATTCCAAAAAAGTGTCCAGTTCAAGTGTGTGGCCATGTATACCCTGTGTCACAATTGGGCTCCATGGTGCAACGGTTTTGTGCAGGTCTAGTCAGGAGTCTGTTAGGGGCACCCCTTGAGTTCACAGAGTATCTTGCAAGTAAGTAGTGTACCAAAACAGAAGAGCAGCTAAAGGTACACAAGGGGAAAGGCCAACTATAGTAAGGCAGAGAAAACAGAAATGTGAAGGCAGAGCAACTTTGGTATGAACAAATATGGAACGGGCCAGTAATGGACAAACATGCAGGGCTTATCTCAAAGATTGTACACAGGGTGGGGCTCAGAACTTCCCACAGCAACAGGGAACATCAGTGCCTCTGTGCAGAATAATCTTAGAGCTAGTCACCATGTAAGCCCCATAGAAAGGAGGCAGCAGAAGTGATTATGTGTCTGGATCCTTGGGGCACAAACAAGGATTGTACTTACATATACAAGACTAGCCCTTGTTGGTCCGGCTGGAGACACAGTGGCAATTCCTGGAATACAGCCATAGCACAATGTCACTGTTAGGCACTAATGACTACATGCAACACTAGATAAAGGATGGGGGCTAGATGTGCCTCCTGGAAACCAGTTGCCAGACCAAATACAAAGGAAAACACTTCTAGACAGGTGAGGACTGAGTGGACACTTACCAGACACAATAACCAAAGAGGAAACAGACAAGCACAGGGAACAGGCTCAGGTTGACGCAAAGGCTGGAACAGGTCTGGGTAACAGAAAGCATGCTCAGGCAGAAACAAACGTGAACAAGGTTGAGAAACAGGGAGCAGACTCTGATTAGAACAAGCAGGAACAGGACTGCATAAACAGAGAGCAGGTTCAGGCGTAAGCAGGACTGGAACACTATCCAGCGAGGGGTCTGTAACACAAATGAATTGTACTCCAATGCACGATGGGGAGCTTCAGGGAATGACAGCTTCCAAGCAGTGTCAGGCAGCAGCAAGGCCAGGGCAGAGTCACATGGCTGGGCTGCACAAAAGAGGTCACATGTGTGTTCAGCTTCAGTCTCTCACAAGTCCTGGAGGAGAGAATCCAGTGTAAAGGGACAACCAGACTTTTCCCATAGGAAGCAATGGACATAAGATTACAGGTCTTACTAACTACCAGGCAGTGCATTCTGGGACCTGAAGTCCATGCAAGCTAATGTAGTTCTTCTATAGCATGCCATATGGAAAAGGGAAGCAAACAGGAGTCAGAAAGGGACTCTGGGTGAATGTTAATGATGATTCCCAGGGTACAGATAGTCCATTTACAGTGCCCCCTAGAGATGGGAGGGCAGAGACTTAACACATGGCAGTGGTGGGGCATATTTCCAGGGATGGACTGTGCAGGGAATGTGTTGTGAACATTGCTTGTCATACCTGGGACACTCATGCTGTCCATTTTCAGAACTGATGCCCCTCTTGTCACACAAGCTCCTTGCACAGATTGCAAATGTCACACTTACTAATATCAATGGTCTGTTCATACATTCCTGTTTGCACTGATATTTCACATCCACTGCCTCATGTATGGGGTGCTTATTTACCTTATGATTGGATTGGAGATGTCATAGTTGTGTGTCATGTGCTACATAGACCATGTTGTCAATGTGGATGTGTGTCATATGCTGTGGTCCATTGATTTTGTCTTTCGTATGTGAAATTCAAAAGATGAGTATTTGTTATATGTGTGTGTGATGTTTGCTGTACAATCATATGCATCACATGTGATGTTGCATCAGACGTAGTCAGGTTTGTCTTTGTAACATGCTCCCTGAGGTAATACTCACATTCCTAAAGTACAACTGATGGAGAAAGAAGAAACCCAAGCAGGATTGTGTGATCAAGTAAGGTGATTAATTACATATTGTTGGAAAATGGGTTATTGGTAAGGGCAGGTAGGTACCTACACTTAGCAATAGGCCACCAACCTCCATCTAGGTCCAGTTAGGTCTCAGTAAATTAAACCCAGCTCAACCCTTGGTAGCTTGGCAACGAGCGACAAGGCTTAACTTAGGAGGCAGAGTGTAAAGCATTAAAATATCACAAAACAGTAATTAAATAAAACACAGGAAACAGTTTAAAAATCCAAAACCAATTTATAATTTTTATCTTTAAAATGACACAAAAATGAATAAAATAGGATAAGGGGAACCGGAGATATGAATTTTTAAAGAATTATTGTTTTTTGGCGCCTAGAAACAAAAAGCGCCAATCTGGTTGCACCTCGACTGGGGCAAAGTCAAAGTTTCAGGCCAACCGCGATAGAGCCCAGCTCAGCTACAGGGCGCGGGAGGCCTCGGTCAAAAGTTTACCTTCACACTTAGTCGTTTTTCTGAAGATTTTCTTCAGCGGGACGAACCTGCCAGTCCAAACCGACCTCCTGGAGTCCTTCTCCGGATACACGTCGCGGGAATTCTCGTGGAGATTTTTACCTTCAGACTTAGTCATTTTTTCGAGGTGAAATTCCTCCGACCGGGGAAAACCTGGATCTTGATCCGACGTCCCTGGAGCCCTCCTCGGATACGCTGGCTAGGAGGTCCCGGTCAACTTTTTACCTTCGGACTTTGTCTCTTTTTTGGAGATTTTCTTTACCGGGACGAACCTGCAAATCAGGCCTGGTCGCGGTTGAGGCAAGCCGGCTATAGTTGCCGCGGCGGGTCGGTCCCTCTATCAAGCTTTTTTTCAAAAGTTCTCAAAACTTCTCCAAACCTCTGGGGCTTCTCCCAGATGTTCTTTTAAGGTTCTTTTGGGGTCCACAGCTCACCCCAAGGGTCCAGAAGCTCTGAGATGATCTTTGGGGGTGCGGACTACAACTCCCAGAATGCACCTGCCGCAAACTCCTATTTGTCCAGTGGGCAGTGGCCAGCTGGTTGATTTCTTCAGGAGTTGGTGCAGGGGACTCTGGTTAGCCGTTTTTCACTTGTAGCAAACAGGGAGTCCCTCCTTGAACCAGTTGAAGCCAGGCAAAGTCCTTCTTGTGGTGAAGCCCAAGTGTGCAGCTGGAGCAGTCCTTCTGAGTGCAGGTTCCAGGTGCAGGACAGGGGTCCAGCAGAGCAGTCCTTCTTCTCCTTTAGTTCTTCCTTGTTGGAATCTGATGGGGATCTGAGGTGTGGGTGCAGGTCTGCCAGTTTTAGCCTTGCTCCTAGGTGAAAAACAGGGGGTCCTGATTCTCCAATCAGGTGCAGGGTCCTTCCCCCTGTGATGACCACTTCCTGGGAAGTGTGACAAAAATCAGTCACAGGAGGAAACATTCTTCAAAAATCCATCATGGCTGAATCTGATTTTTGGAGGTTACATCTGGCTGAGCCCACCCACTGGTGTGACTAAAAATCATAAACACACCCCTCTCCTGCCCTCTCCTAATCTAATCAAGGGGGCACCTAGTTGTCTGGGGTTGCAGGATGTGGGGGTGTTGCTGGGTTGCTCCAAATGTCCTTCTCTGCCTTTGAAGACCAGTTTGGTAGCCCTCCCCCTTCCTGCCTCACCATCTGCTGAGGGGAAATTCCCTTCCACAGGCACATCTCTTTGTGTGAAGCCAGGCCACTTCACACCTCATCAAGGCTGCCTGGCCAGGCTGCCAGAGGCTGGCCAATCAGGGCACAGCAGCAAAAACAATGCAGGGCTGAAATTGGCAACTTTTCAGGTAAAGTTTAAAACTCTTTACCTGAACAAGTTATATTAAATCCAACAACTGGAAGTTGTGGGATTTATTATAACAATTAATTTGATTCCAAACTCTTGGTATCCATCATTTAATGGGACTTTTAAAATTAAAATAAAGTCTCCCCAGTCTAGCCTCTGAAGGCCATTTACTACAATGAGGGAAAAACAAATTAGGCTATTTTTACCTCACCAGGGCTTATAGAACTATTTTCATAAGGTCCCTGCTTATAGCTACATGGCACCCATCCCTAGGGGCACATAGGGCACACCTTAGGGGTGACTTATATGTAAAAATAAGGTAGTTTAAGACTTTGGAACTACTTTTAATTCCAGAGTTGAATTTGCATATAACTTTAATTTAAAAGCAGCCAGCAAGGCAGGCTTGCCTTTAAAATGACACTGGGCACCTCAGCTGTGCACCTATGGGTGCACTACCTATGCTGTGGTCCCTAAACCTACATGCCCTACCATATACTAGGGACTTATAGGTAGGTTAACTTAGCCAATTATAATTAGCCTAATTTGCATATCCACTTTACACAGTGCACTGGCCCTGGGACTGGTAAGCAGTACCCAGAGCACAGCCAAGAGTCAGTAACCACCATTACCTGTCCAAAAAGTGTGGGGGTGACCAGGGCAAAAAGAAGGACATTCCTACACTTCCCCCCCAGATGAAAGGTGATGGGTACTAACCTACACCCTGGTAGTCCTCATCAGCTAAGTGGAAAAACCTGGAAAGGCCATCTGCATTGGCATGGGCAGTCCCAGGTCTGTGCTCCATTGTGAAGTCCATCTCCTGGAGGGAAATGGACCACCTTAACAGTTTTGGGTTCTCTCCCCTCATCTGCATCAGCCATCTGAGAGGTCTGTGGTCAGTTTGTACACGGAAGTGAGTGCTAAACAAGTATGGCCTCAACTTCTTCAGGGACCAGACCACAGCAAAGGCCTCCCTCTCAATGGCACTCCATCTTTTCTCTCTGGGGAGTAGTCACCTGCTGATGAAGGCAACTGGTTGATCTTGGCCCTGTTCATTAACTTGTGCTAACACTGCCCCAATCCCTTCCTCTGAAGCATCTGTTTGCACTATAAACTCCTTGCTATAGTCAGGGGCCAGTAACACTGGTGCTGGACACGTAGCCTGTTTTAGGGTGTCAAAAGCTTTCTGACACTCTGGGGTCCAAATGACCTTCTTGGGTTGTTTCTTGGAGGTAAGTTCAGTCAGAGGGGCCACTATGGTCCCATAATTCTGAACAAACCTCCTGTAGTATCCAGTCAGGCCAAGAAAGGCCCTGACCTGATTCTGGGTTTTAGGACCCTCCCAATCCAGGATAGTCTGGATCTTGGGTTGGAGAGGTTGTACATGGCCTCAACCAACAAGGTGGCCCAGGTACACAACTGAGCTTTGCCCTATCTGGCACTTGCCTGCCTTGATAGTCAGGCCTGCTTGAAGCAGGGCCTGAAGCACTTCCTTCAGGTGGACTAAGTGGTCCTCCCAGGTGGTACTAAATACAGCTATATAATCCAGACAAACTGCACTGAAAGATTCCAACCCAGACAGGACTCTATTCACCAACCGTTGGAAGGTGGCAGGGGCATTTTTCAGGCCAAAGGGTATCACCTTGAACTGAAAGTGGCCCTCTGGTGTGGAAAATGCTGACCTCTCCTTAGCTCCTGGATTTAAGGCAATCTGCCAGTATCCTGAGGTCATATCAAATGTGCTCAGGAATTTGGCAGCCCCCAACCTATCAATGAGCTCATCAGCTCTATGTATGGGGTGAGCATCAGTCCTAGTGACTGCATTTAGACCTCTGTAGTCCACACAAAATCTCAATTCCTTCTTCCCACATTGGGGATTAGGTTTGGGCACCAGTACCACTGGACTGGACCAAGGACTGTCAGAGGGCTCAATTACCTTGAGCTCCAACATCTTAGCCACTTCAGCTTTGATGTTGGCCTTGACCTGGTCAGACAGCCTGTACAGCTTGTTCTTGACAGGCAAGCTGTCACCAGTGTCAACGTCATGGACACACCAATTGGTGAGTCCAGGGGTCAGGGAGAACAGACTAGCAAACTGCTCCAAAACTTGTGTGCAGTCTTTTTGTTGCTGGTCAGTCAACTTGGGAGAGAGTACCACTCCCTCCACTGACCCATCTTGTGCATTTGAGGACAGGAGGACTGGCAGAGGTTCACTCTCCTCCTCCTTCCCTTCATCAGTGACCATCAGCATGGTCATGTCTGCCCTGTCTTGGTGGGGTTTCAACCTGTTAACACGAAGGATCCTATGAGGATTCCTGGGGGTGACAAGGTCCACCAAGTAGGTGACCTTACCCTTTTTCTCCAGAATTGGATAGGGCCCAGTCCACTTGGCCTGAAGTGCCCTAGGAGCCATGGGCTCCAAAACCCACACCAACTGTCCTGGGTGATACTCAGGCATGGAAGCCTTCTGATCATGCCAGAGCTTCATAAGCTCCTGGCTGGCCTCCAGGTTTCTGCTTGCCTTCTTCATGTACTCAGCCAATGCGTGACCGCAGGCGCAGCACATAATATAGCACATTCTCCTTGGACTCTCTGAGAGGCTTCTCCCAAGACTCTCTCACCAAGCACAATGGGCCTCCTACAGGGTACTCAAACAGTAACTCAAAGGGGCTGAATCCAACCCCCTTCTGTAGCACCTCTCTGTAGGCAAACAGTAGGCATGGGAGGAGAACATCCCATCTCCTCCTGAGTTTGTCAGACAAACCCATGATCATGCCCTTCAGGGTCTTATTAAATCTTTCCACCAGACCATTGGTCTGTGGATGATAGGGGGTGGTGAACTTATAAGTAACACCATACTCATCCCACATGGCTTTCAGATAGGCAGACATAAAGTGTGTGCCCCTATCTGAGACCACCTCCTTTGGGAATCCTACTCTGGTGAACACACCAAGTAGGGCCCCAGCCACTGTGGGAGCAGTGACTGTCCGGAGGGGTAGTACCTGTTACCTGAGGCAGCTGGTGGGTCTAGGGGACCAACAATGTCAATCCCCACCCTCTCAAAGAGAGTCCCAACCACTGGCAGTGGTATCAAGGGAGCCTTTGGTTTGCCCCCTGCCTTGCCACTGGCTTGGCAGGTTAAAGAGGAGCTGCAAAACTCCTTGACTTTTTCTGACATTTGGGGCCAATACAAATGGTTGACCAGCCTGTTCCAGGTCTTGGTCTGTCCCAAATGTCCAGCTAAGGGAATATCATGGCTTAAAGTAAGGAGGAATTCTCTATTCGTCTGGGGGACCACTACTCTCCTGGTTGCCCCTGGTTTGGGGTTCCTTGCCTCAGTGTAGAGAACTCCATCCTCCCAGTAAACCTTGTGGGTCCCACTGGTATCCCCTTGTTCTTGCCTGGCAGCAGTCTGCCGTAGGCCCTCAAGAGTGGAGCACTCTCTTTGTCCCTGGCACAACTCTTCTCTGGTGGGCCCACCTGCCCCTTGCAGTTCTGCCAAGTCAGGCAGAGCTTGCAGGGGGAGTGTCCCTCCCTCAGAAGTCAGATCCTCCCCCTCAGGTTTGGATTCCTCCTGATCCTCTGTACTTGTAGGGGCTGGAAGCCGGACCTAGTGCCCTTTCTCTTCTTCTTGGAGGCGTGGCCCATTGTTCCAGGGTGCAAGTGTCCAGCACTTCCCTGTTATGCTGCCTGTGACCTGGTCAGAGCACACACCCATTCAGGGAGGTTCAGCATCTGTTGATGGACCCTTCTCTCCACCTCTGACCATTCAGATGCTTCAAGATCATTTCCCAGCAGACACTCTATTGGGAGGGCAGGAGCTACAGCTACCTTCTTAGGGCCAGTCACACCTCCCCATTCCAGGCTCACCATGGCCATGGGATGGAGTTGGGTTCTGCTATCTGCATATGTTACATGGTGGAAGACACCAGGTAAGACCTGTTTTGGAGAAACCAGCTTCTCTGTGACCATTGTCACACTGGCTCCTGTATCTCTCAGAGCTTCCACCTCAGTCCCATTGACTTTAGACCTCTGCCTATACCTCTCCCTGCTGGAAGGTAAGGTGGCCATAGTTGCAATGTCCACCCCACCGACGGATACTAAGGTGACCTCTGTGTACTCTGATCCCAGCCCTGGGCCAACTTCCACCCCCAACCCTACACTAGCAATCCTGTGGGATTGCCCACCAGTGGGGGGCTTCTTGGAGCAGATAGCATCTCCTCTTTTGTGTCCAGGGTGATGACACTCAAAACACTTGCCGGCGTTAGCAAGCTCCTGAAACTTTCCTTCTTTAGCAGGATCATAATTCTTCCCCTGATACCCTTTCCCCTTAGAAGTGGAATGGCTCGGGGCTCCCCCACCCTGAGAAGTTTTTGGGGACTCTTGTGAGGACTCCTTGGGCTTTTTATCATCTTTCCCTTGTTTCTTCCCCTAAGAAGAACCATGTCCTCCCTTTTTCTGATCACCCCCTGGGGGTTTCTGGTTAACCCTAGTTCTTAACCAGTCATCCGCTGTCTCCCCCAGCTCTCTGGGGTTGGTCAACTTAGAGTCAACTAGATACTGGCAGAGCTTCCCTCTCATAATCAAATTGTACAGCCCCTCAAAGGTACTTACCTTGTTCCCCTGTATCCAGCCTTCCAGTGCTTTTACTGAGATGTCCACAAAGTCCACCCAGGACTGGGTGCTTGTCTTTTGGGTGTCCCTAAACTTGAGCCTATACGGCTCTGGGGTCAGACCAAACGTTTTAGTCAAGCATCTCTTCATACTGGGGTATGAATCTGCCTCCTCCCCCCTCAAGGTTAGGAGTCTATCCCTCCCAAAGTTGGGGGCCAACTCCCAAAGAAGTGAACCCCAGTACTGAGGCTTGACTCTCCTCATCTGGAGGGCCCTCTCAAAGGCCCCCAGCCACTAATCTATATCATCCCCCTCTACATAGGCAGGAACCACCCCCTTGGGTAATCTGGGACAAAACCCCCCACCCATGGACACCTCAGCTTCTTTGTCGCTGCCACCATCTCTTTTCTCTTCCCTTGCCCACTTTTTCTTTTCTAGGGCCAGCTTCTCTGCCTCCAAAGCTATGAATGCTAGCTGGGCCTCCAGCTCTCTTTCCCTGAGGGACATGTTCTCTCCTCCTGAAGGGACCCCCTTCCCCCAACTGTATGTAATGAGGACTGGTCTTCCTCATCCTCACTTAGGCTCAGATGCCCTCCCTCCCCTGAGTGGTTAGAGCTGGCATCCTCCCCTACTTCTCCCTCCTCTGGAGATTCCTCTGGGTCTACCTCTTGGGCCTCAGCCCATGCTGTCAGGGATTTGATCAGGACATGCTTCCTGAGGTCAGTGGTTGCAAGTAACCCTCTTTCAGTAAACAACCCCCTAAGCTGGACTACTGTCAGTGTGGGTAGGCTAGCCAGATCAAGCTCCATGGTTCCCTAGTTTTGTGTCAAGAAAAACTTTTTGCAAAAATTGGAAACAAGAATTTAGAAAAATCACAAAAATTCAATAATTGAAATTAATCCAAATTAAAAATTAAAAACAAATTTTGCACTAGGACAATTTAAAGGATTTTTAATTTGTTCTACTTAAAACTGTAATGTGATACTGAACACAAGTACAGGATCCTGCCACTGCGCACCAAAAATGCTGGAAGATGGGTTATTGGTAAGGACAGGTAGGTACCTACACTCAGCAATAAACCACCAACCTCCACTTAGGTCCAGTTAGGTCTCAGTAAATTAAACCCAGCTCAACTCTTGGTAGCTTGGCAACGAGCGACAAGGCTTAACTTAGGAGACAGAGTGTAAAGCATTCAAATATCACAAAACAGTAATTAAATAAAACACAGGAAACAGTTTAAAAATCCAAAACCAATTTATAAAAATAGATTTTATTTTTATCTTTAAAATTACACAAAAACGAATAAAATCGGATAAGGGGAACCAGAGATGTGACTTTTTAAAGAATTATTGTTTTTTAGCGCCTAGAAACAAAAAGCGCCAATCGGGTCATCTGGTTGCACCTCGACCGGGGCAAAGTCAAAGTTTCAGGCCGACTGCGATGGAGCCCGGCTCGGCTACAGGCCGTGGGAGGCCTTGGTCAAAAGTTTACCTTCACACTTAGTCGTTTTTCTGAAGATTTTCTTCAGCGGGACGAACCTGCCAGTCCAATCCGACCTCCTGGAGCCCTTCTCCAGATAAGCGTCACGGGAATCCTCGGTGGAAATTTTTTCCTTCGGACTTAGTCGTTTTTTCGAGGTGAAAATCCTACGACCGGGGTAAACCTGGATCTTGATCCGACGTCCCTGGAGCCCTCCTCGGATACACTGGCTGGGAGGTCCCGGTCAACCTTTTAGCTTCAGACTTAGGGGGTCATTACGACCCTGGCGGACGGTGTTAAAGCTGCGGAAATACCACAAACAGGCCGGCGGACCAAAAAAGGGAATTATGACCCTAGCGGAAACCATCAACAAAGACAGCCACTTTAACACACCGCCCGCCACGGCGGTGCAAACAAGCAGCGCAGCGGTCACCGCCAACAGACAGGCGGTAGACAATGTACCGCCCACAGTATTACAACCCGCCAATCCGCCACCTTTTCCGGGGCGGATTCTCCGTGGATAAAAACACGGCGGAAACAGCTTTTGCTATGGGAAAACACATCCCACGAGGAACGAGGACTCCATGGAGCCAGAACTACAAATACAACCTGCCCTTGTGTTTCTGCTCCTCTACGACCAACATCTACGTAGGCGCCGAAGACAATGGTGAGTACTGCACCTACGACATAGGGGAGGGGGAAGGCAAAAGTTAGGGGGACACCCTCCAAACACCCCCACCCCCACCCTCGCATATTAAAACATACACACCAATGCATTCACAAAAATCACAGTAACAACCCACAATCCCCCCAGAAGAATGAAAAGACAATGCGAAATTCGGTCAAACATTGTAATGTGGCAATATACATGTCATACAAAAATATACAGATATATATTTGAAAAACAGTCATAATTATATACAATACAAGAACTAGTGCAGATATGTACACAATGTCCGTGCACCAACAGACCAAAAATGCATGGGTGAGGCCCACAAAGGATACCTGACCACAATCGGAGAGAACACTGCCGGGGCATCAGACAGAAATACTACAGGCACCTCAGGGGGAAGGAAAGGGGGGGCACCTCAGCCGGATGACTGCAAAGCCAGATCCACGACGGGGCTCCATGCCCATTGATGTATCCTGGGGAGTGCCAAGCCACAGTCTCTCAAGTCTCTACAGTGGGTGGGGTGCCCACTGTGCCATCCTGGGGAGTTCAAAGCCACAGTCTCTCAAGTCTCTACAGTGGGTGGGGTGCCCACTGTGCCATCCTGGGGAGTGCAAAGACACAGTCTCTCAAGTCTCTACAGTGGGTGGGGTGTCCACTGTGCCATCCTGGGGAGTGCAAAGCCACAGTCTCTCAAGTCTCTACAGTGGGTGGGGTGCCCACTGTGCCATCCTGGGGAGTGCCAAGCCACAGTCACTCAAGTAGATGCAGGTCTCTAGTGGTACTGGGGGGTACTGGTGCCCAGACTGGATGAGTCTCCCTGTGAAAGTTCCTGTGCTGTCACTGTCCCAGCTGCACATGGGATAAGGATGCCTGATGTGGCGGCCCATTCATTCCTACCCGGTGCTTGCCCTGTTCAGCGGTGCTTTGACATGGCGGTCTTTGCCCTGTTCAGCGGTGCTTTGACATGGCGGCCTTTGCCCTGTTCAATGGTGCTTTGCCATGGCGGCCTTTGCCCTGTTCAGCGGTGCTTTGCCATGGCGGTCTTTGCTCTGTTCAGCAGTGCTTTGACATGGCGGTCTTTGCCCTGTTCAACGGTGCTTTGCCATGGCGGTCTTTTCCCTGTTCAGCGGTGCTTTGCCATGGCAGTCTTTGCCCTGTTCAGCGGTGCTTTGACATGGCTGTCTTTGCCCTGTTCAACGGTGCTTTGCCATGGCGGTCTTTGCCCTGTTCAGCGGTGCTTTGCCTGGCGGTCTTTGCCCTGTTCAGCGGTGCTTTGCCATGGCGGTCTTTGCCGGTCTTTGCCCTGTTCAGCGGTGCTTTGGCATGGCGGTCTTTGCCCTGTTCAGCGGTGCTTTGCCATGGCGGTCTTTGCCCTGTTCAGCGGTGCTTTGACATGGCGGTCTTTGCCCTGTTCAACGGTGCTTTGCCATGGCGGTCTTTGCCCTGTTCAGCGGTGCTTTGACATGGCGGTCTTTGCCCTGTTCAGCGGTGCTTTGCCATGGCGGTCTTTGCCCTGTTCAACGGTGCTTTACCATGGCGGTCTTTGCCCTGTTCAGCGGTGCTTTGACATGGCGGTCTTTGCCCTGTTCAGCGGTGCTTTGCCATGGCGGTCTTTGCCCTGTTCAGCGGTGCTTTGCCATGGCGGTCTTTGCCCTGTTCAGCGGTGCTTTGCCATGGCGGTCTTTGCCCTGTTCAGCGGTGCTTTGCCATGGCCGTTCTGCTACGGACATTGGTGTGTGGCATGACGTTCCATCATTGCCCAGCGGGGCTGTGGCAGCCGGGGTCCTCCAGGGCACTGACTCCGGCGGTGGTCTCCTGACCAGTGACGATACTTGGGCCCTCCAGGGCACTGACTCCGGCGGTGGTCTCCTGACCAGTGACGATACTTGGGCCCTCCTGGGCTGTGACTCTGGCGGTGGTCTCCTGACCAGTGATGATACTTGGGCCCTCCTGGGCTGTGACTCTGGCGGTGGTCTCCTGACCAGTGACAATACTTGGGCCCTCCGGGGCTGTGACTCTGGCGGTGGTCTCTGGACCAGTGACAATACTTGGGCCCTCCTGGGCTGTGACTCCGGCGGTGGTCTCCTGACCAGTGACAATACTTGTGCCCTCCAGGGCTCTGACTCCGGCGGTGGTCTCCTGACCAGTGACGATACTTGTGCCCTCCTGGGCTGTGACTCCGGCGGTGGTCTCCTGACCAGTGACGATACTTGTGCCCTCCAGGGCACTGACTCCGGCGGTGGTCTCCTGACCAGTGACGATACTTGGGCCCTCCAGGGCTGTGACTCTGGCGGTGGTCTCCTGACCAGTGACAATACTTAGGCCCTCCTGGGCTGTGACTCTGGCGGTGGTCTATGGACAAGTGACGATACTTGGGCCCTCCTGGGCTGTGACTCTGGCGGTGGTCTCTGGACCAGTGACGATACTTGGGCCCTCCTGGGCTGTGACTCTGGCGGTGGTCTCCTGACCAGTGACGACGGTGCTAGCGGTTGTGTGTCGACCGCCGGAAATGATGGCGCACTTCTCCGCCGTGACACTCACAACAGGCTGGGCAGACTTCCTCTGGCCCTTCCCCACCTTTGGTGGAGTCACAGCTGACTCTCCAATCCCCTTGGAACCCATGTCAGTTGTTTTCCCACCAGGAGTCTTAACACGGTCCCGTTGTCCACTCTCCAATTTTAGAGCCTTTACAGGGGGTGGGCTGCCAGTGCCTTGGCTCCGGGTCCTACTGCCTGCCCTGGTGGCCGATGCACTCCACAAACCTTGAACAGGCACCACTGGTATTGGAGGCTTTTTGGCTGAGGCGCTACAACGGGACTGATGAATTGGAGGGGGTGGGGTGGGGGCAAAAAGGTCAAATTTACAGAGGGACAGTTTCTGACGAACACTGGGATGGGTAGTTGGAGGGGGCCTGGAGTGGAGGAAGAGGAGGTGGTTGTCAGAGGTGTCACTTTAGGTGTTTTGGGTGCAGGTGCAGGTACTGTAGGCTGTCGTGAGGTGGATGAATGTTGGGTGAGTGATTGCCGGCGTTTGTGTACTTTGGGAGGGGCGTCACAGACACACTGGGAGATGACACAGGGGACGTGTAAATGGCAGTGGAGGTGGTGAGTGCAGGTGAGTGGCTTGTGGTGCTGGGTGTCCTTGTGCGATTCATGGTGCCTGTGGATGTGGTGCATGCAGGTGTGTGTGTAGATGAGACTGGGAGGGAGGAGGGAGAAGAGGAGGAGGGGGACACAGTGGAGGCAGTGGATGTTGCTGTGTCTGTACGTGGGTGAGGCTTGCGTGAGTGCCTGTGGTGTGTGTGGTGCCTATGTTTGCCTGAGCTACTTGGGTGTGTTGACTTGTGTGCATGCTGGTCTGTAGGTGTGCTTGGGATGGGCTGGGGTACAGGAGATTGGGTCTGGGTGGAGGAAGTTGGAGGGGGGAGGCTAGAGACAGGGACAATGGCTGCCATCAGTGCTGAGGCCAGAGATTGCAGGGTTCGCTGAAGGACAGCCTGACCAGAATGAATGCCCTCCAGGAATACATTACCGTGTTGCAACTCTCGTTCTACACCCTGGATGGCATTCACAATGGTAGACTGCCCAACAGTGAGTGACCTGAGGAGGTCAATGGCCTCCTCACTGAGGGCAGCAGGGGTGACAGGGGCAGGGCCTGAGGTGCCTGGGGCGAAGGTGATGCCCAACCTCCTGGGTGAGCGGGCACGGGGCGAACACTGAGGGGCTGCTGGGAGGGCGGGGCTGGTAGGGGAGGTGGCGGCTGTACCTGTAGAGGTGGGGGGCACAGATGTTGCCACCACCACAAGGGAGCCCCCATCGGCGGACGAGTCCGTGTCGCTGCTTGGTGATCCGGTGGCCGACGTGAAGCTCCCCTCGCCCTCCGTCCCACTGGTGCATTCAGAGTCTGTGGTGTGGCCCTCCATGGACATGTGGGATGCAGCTCCCTCGTGCTCCGGTGCCACTGTACCTCCGCCTGTTGATGCTGATGTACAAAAGGACAGGGAGAGCAGAAAAAGGGGGGGAGACAAAAGAAAGAGAGTTTTAGTGCATGGATTACCGTTGGCGGACAAGACAGACGCAGCAGCCCCCTGCATTACGCCGTGCTCCTGCCCTCTGCACATGCAATTTCTGGGATATGGCCTACATGGCAATGGTGGACATCTGCGCACATGTATGCCACAGGGACAACTGTACCTCGACTTGGCACTCTGCTGAGGTGGGGTAGAGTGCCACATGGCCTACATTATGGAGGGGCCTTGCCTACCTAACTCGCCCTGGCCTAGGGACACCCACAGCCCACCTCCCCCACCCAGACCCCTCCTCTACGTGCAAAGTCAGCAGAATGAGGTTGTACTCACCCCCTTGTGTCTGCTGTGATGCCCTCAAGCGCCCATCCAACTCCGGGTAGGCCACCGCTAGGATCCGGAACATCAGGGGGGTCATCCACAGCTGAGCCTCCGCCGTCTTCTTGCTGCATCGAATGGCCTCCTATCTCTTACGGCAGTGGGTGCCCCCTCTCTAGTGGGCCCCCAGGGTCCGGACCTCCTTGGCGATGGCACTCCAAATGTCCCTCTTCTGGTGGGCGCTGACCTACATGACATGCACAAGGGAAGAAGACAAGCCATTACCAACTGCACCGTAGATGTAAGTGTCCCCCCTCCCTACCCTTGCCATTTGGCACATGTATTAATGTTCCCTGAACTCTGCCCCCTTCCCTCTTCCAACCAGCCCTCTCCACCAAGGCCTAGCCCATACAACGTGCTCCCTGTGTACTAACCTGTTGGTCTGGAGGACCGTAGAGTATCGTGTACTGGGGAGGACCCCGTCTACCAGTTTCTCCAACTCCTGTGCAGTGAAGGCAGGGGCCTTTTCCCCAGACGCAGAGCCATTGTCGCTTCCAGACCGAGGTCACAGCAGCACTTGCAGTGTAGGTCCTCTCCTGTCGAAGGTCAGGTATCTAGTGATTGAACAGATAGAAAATGGCGGGGACGTCCGCAGCGGTGACGTCCGTGGCGGGGCGCATCATCACCGCCGGCGCACCTGTTCATTGGCTCCTGGGACCCATAGGGTCGAATGTTAACCAATGCAGCATTGCGCCGCAGTCTACGACCGCCTACCGCGATGTTGTGCAACGCCAGTGCTGTTACCCCACAATCCAATTGTCCCAGTTTAGAGGTCAGGCAGCCGCCATTTCAGGGGCCCACATGTCTTCATTTACCTGTGCGTCACACATAGCTAGGCCTACACTCAACACACATACAGGAAGGGTTTTGTGAGTGGTGTAGTCTTGTGTGTAACTGTGGGTACATACCTGGAGGAATAATGACTGGTTCGTCGCTGTTGTCCTTCATAGGCACCGTCAGCTGGGACATATGAGAAGATGGCGGAATCCTCCGGTGTACCGACCGCTGGTGGACCTGTTGACAATGGAAGAGAGACATGTCATCGTCACCTACCGGTTTGACCGTGCCACAATCCAGGAACTATGTACCCAGTTGGAGCCAGACCTGATGTCACCAATCCGCCATCCGACTGGAATCCCCCCTGACGTGCAGGTGCTGTCAGTGCTCCATTTCCTTGCAAGTGGGTCTTTTCAGACAACAGTGGCCATGGCATCAGGGATGTCCCAGCCTATGTTTTCCAACGTGTTGTCCAGAGTGTTGTCTGCCCTGCTGAAACACGTAAGGAGATACATCATTTTCCCTCAGGTGGAGGATTTGCCTACAGTGAAAGGTGACATCTATGCCCTTGGACATATCCCCAACATCATTGGTGCCATTGATGGGACCCATGTACCTCTGGTCCCCCCCCACAGGAGTGAACAGGTGTACAGGAACAGGAAGAGTTATCATTCCATGAATGTCCAGATGGTCTGTTTGGCAGACCATTACATCTCGCAGGTAAATGCTATGTTCCCTGGCTCAGTGCATGAAGCCTACATCCTGAGCAATAGCAGTATCCCTGATATGAAGGGTCAACTCCACAGGCACCGTGTATGGCTATTGGGGGACTCTGGTTACCCCAACCTGTCCTGGCTATTGACCCCAGTGAGGAATCCCAGGACCAGGGCAGAGGAACGGTACAATGAGGCCCATGGGCGGACTAGGAGGGTGATCGAACGCACCTTCGGCCTCCTGAAGGCCAGGTTCAGGTGCCTCCATATGACAGGTGGGTCCCTATTCTACTCACCGAAGAAGGTGTGCGACATCATCATCGCCTGCTCCATGCTCCATAATTAGGCATTGCGATGCCAGGTGCCTTTTCTGCAGGAGGATGATCCAGATGACGGTGTTGTAGCAGCTGTGGAGTCTGTGGAGCCTATGGACAGTGATGAGGATGATGCTAAGGAAGAAGACAACGACAACAGGGAGTCAGTCATACAGCAATATTTCCAGTGAGACACAGGTGAGAACATTTTCATTTTTACCATTACATTAACTTTCACACGTCTACCTCTATCCTGTTTCTCGATTTCAATCACTATTTGGAAACTGAGTTGTACCCTTCCATTACGGTTTCACAGGTATGGTTACCTACGTGTCAACTGCTTGCATCCTTCAAGTGCTTGTGATGTGTGACATAGGTATGTTAGCCTTACAATGGTAAACCCATTATGATACTGTCATTGATAATACATATTTAGTAAATCACAGACTGACTCCAGATTGTTTTGTGTTTCAAGGGTGTTTATTGAAGTGCTCTGAAATGTGAGGGGTTTGTAAAATGAGGATGGGTGATGGCGGAGGAATGTCCATGGCAGAGTCCAGTCTATTAGTCTCACAGGTGCACTGCCCATCTGGGCATAGGAAGCGGAGCTGGTGCAGTTTAAGTATGGACAGGGTAACAAAGTGGGACAGTGAGGTGACAATCAGGGTCGTCTCATTTCCTGGCGGGGTCTTGCCATCTTGCTCTGTCCTGTTCCTGGATCTCAGGGCCCGCTTGCGTGGTGGTTGTCCGTCTGCAGGGGGTGGGGTGCTGGTGTGTTGGTCCTGTGGCGGGGCATCCTGTCCACTAGCGCCGGCGGAGGTGGTGGGCAGTTCATCGTCCTGGCTAGTGTCAGGGGCCCCTTGGAGTGCCACGGTGTCCCTCAAGGTCTGCTGTATGTCCTTCAGCACCCCTACGATGGTGCCCAGGGCAGAGCTGATGGTCCTGAGCTCCTCCCTGAAACCCAAATACAGTTCGTCCTGCAGGCGCAGGGTCTCCTGCAGCTTGTCTAGCACCGTGGCCATCGTCTCCTGGGAGTGGTGGTATGCTCCCATGATGGAGGATAGGGCCTCGTGGAGAGTGGGTTCCCTTGGCCTGTCAGCCCCCTGTCGCACAGCAGCCCTCCCAGTTCCCCTGTGTTCCAGTGCCTCCGTCCCCTGGACCGTGTGCCCACTACCACTGCCCCCACGTCCCTGTTGTTGTTGGGGTGGTGGGTTATCCTGGGTTCCCTGTAGTGGTGGACACACCGCTGATTGACCTGTCCTGGGTAGGGAGGTTTGGGCCCGCTGGGTGGGTGCTGTGCTGGTGTTACCAGAGGGTGGAAGGTCTGTGTTGGGCTGTGCCTGTGCAAGGGGAACCGACTATCCCGAGGCCCACAATGGTCCGGGCTGGTCATCAGGATCCAGTAGGGCAGAGCTGCTCTCGTCACTGTGGGCCTCTTCTGGGGGAGGAGTGGTGTTGTCTGGACCCTCTGGTGTGGTGACGGTCCTTCGGGTTCCTGCAGTGGCATAAAAGCGTGATTATTGCATGTGTGTGTGTAATGGTGTGCAATGGGTGGGTGTTTGTGTACCCCAGTGCAAGCATTCCTGTGTGTGGGTTTGTGTGATGATGGTTGAAGGTGTGTTCTGAGTATGTGCAGTGGGCATGCTTTAGTCAGGGGTGTCCATGCTTAGTTGTGTCATGCAGGGCTTGGTGTTGGAATGGGTGGTTTGTGTTATGGGTAGATTAGTGGGGATTTGGAGTGATAGGGGAGGGGGTGAGGGTGGGGGTGTGTGATATCATGCAGGTAGGGTGGGGGATATGATAGTTAAGATTTGACTTACCAGTGTCCCATCCTCCACCGACTTCTCCGAGGCCCTCTGGATGCATGATGGTCAAGACTTGCTCCTCCCATGTTGTTAGTTGTGGGGGAGGAGGTGGGGGTCCGCCGCCAGTCCGCTGTACCGTGATGTTGTGCCCGGAGACCGTTGAATGCACCTTCCCCCATAGGTCGTTCCACCTCTTCCTGATGTCCTCCCTATTTCTTGGGTGCTGTCCCACAGCGTTCACCCTGTCCACTATTCTACGCCATAACTCCATCTTCCTGGCTATTGATGTGTGCTGTACCTGTGAGCCAAATAGCTGTGGCTCTACCAGGACGATTTCCTCCACCATGACCCTGAGATCCTCCTCGGAGAAGCGGGGGTGTCTTTGGCGTGACATGGGGTGGTGTGTGTGATGTGTGGGGTGGTGTATGTAGTGATGAGTGTGGTGAGAGTAGTGGTGTGTGCTGTTTTGTGCCTGGATGTTGTGTGGGTGTTGTGTGCCTCTGTGTGATGGGGTTGTCTATTCTGTGCTATCTCTCTGGCCTTCGTTCGTGATCTTTTGGTCAGAGGGGTTTGTGGGTGATGTGGGTGTGTGTTTTATATTGTGTTGGGTGTGTGGGAGTGGTGTGTGTATGTGTATCAGGTGTGTGTATTTGTAATTGTCCAATGTGACGGTGTTTTGGAGATGTGTGTGTATTTTGAGCGCGGCGGTGTGTACCGCCAATGGAATACCGCGGCTGAAAGACCACTGCGTGGATTCGTGGGTCGTAATAGCATAGGTGTGTTTCTGTTAGCGTGGAGGTGGAGGATTTGTTTCCGCCAGTTTATCACTGACCTTTGGTGTGGCGGTGTTGTGTGGGTGTCTGAATTTCGGCGGATTCCAGGATGTGTGTCATAATAGCTGTGGCGGAATACCGCAGCAGCGGCGGTGTATTGGCGGTCTTCTGCACGGCGGTAAGCGCCTTTTACCGCCAATGTTGTAATGACCCCCTTAGTCTCTTTTTGGGAGATTTTCTTTTCCAGGACGAACCTGCAAATCAGGCCGGGTCACGGTTGAGGCAAGCCGGCTAGAGTTGCCGTGGCGGGGGTGTCCCTCTATGGAGCTTTTTTTCAAAAGTTCTCAAAACTCCAAACTCCCAGATGTTCATTTAAGGTTCTTTTGGAGTCCATAGCTCACCCCAAGGGTCCAGAAGCTCTGAGATGATCCTTGTGGGTGCGGACTACAACTCCCAGAATGCACCTGGTGCAAACCCCTTTTTGGCCACTGGGCAGTGGCCAGCTGGTTGATTTCTTCAGGAGTTGGTGCAGGGCACTCTGGTTAGCAGTTTTTCACCTGTAGCAAACAGGGAGTCCCTCCTTGAACTAGTTGAAGCCAGACAAAGTCCTTCTTGTGGTGAAGCCCAAGTGTGCAGCTGGTGCAGTCCTTCTGAGTGCAGGTTCCAGGTGCAGGCCAGCGGTCCAGCAGGGCAGTCCTTCTTCTCCTTTGGTTCTTCCTTGTTGGAATCTGATGGGGAGCTGAGGTGTGGGTGCAGGTCTGCCAGTTTTATCCTTGCTCCTGGGTGAAAAACAGGGGGGTCCTGATTCTCCAATCAGGTGCAGGGTCCTTCTTCCTGTGATGACCACTTCCTGGGAAGTGTGGCAAAAATCAATCCCAGGAGGCAACGTTCTTCAAAAATCCATCATGTCTGAATCTGATTTTTGGAGGTTACATCTGGCTGAGCCCACCCACTGGTGTGGCTAAAAATCATAAACACACCCCTCTCCTGCCCTCTCCTAATCTAATCAAGGGGGCACCTAGTTGTCTGGGGTTGCAGGATGTGGGGGTGTTGCTGGGTTGTTCCAAATGTCCTTCTCTGCCTTTGAAGACCAGTTTGGCAGCCCTCTCCCTTCCTGCCTCACCATCTGCTGAGGGGAAATTCCCTCCCACAGGCACATCTCTTTGTGTGAAGCCAGGCCACTTCACACCTCATCAAGGCTGCCTGGCCAGGCTGCCAGAGGCTGGCTAATCAGGTCACAGCAGCAAAAACAATGCAGGGCTGAAATTGGCAACTCTCAGGTAAAGTTTAAAACTCTTTACCTGAACAAGTTATATTAAATCCAACAACTGGAAGTTGTGGGATTTATTATAACAATTAATTTGATACCAAACTCTTGGTATCCATCATTTAATGGGACTTTAAAAATAAAGGCCCTCATTCTGACCCTGGCGGTCGGTGATAAAGCGGCGGCCAAGCCGCCAACAGGCCGGCGGTCTAAAATATGCAATTCTGACCCTGGCGGGAACCGCCAACACAGCCCGCCAACTTAACACTCCGCCCGCCACAGCGGTACAAACAAACAGCGCGGCGGTTCCCGCCAACAGCCAGGCGGCAGACAATGTACCGCCCACCCTATTACGACCCACCAATCTGCCACCTTTTCCGGGGCGGGAGCACCGCCGATAAGAACACGGCGGAAACAGACTACGAACGGGAAAACGCTCACCTCTACGCACTCCACGCGAGATTCCGGCAGTATGGAACCAGAGTTGCAGGTCATCCCCGCACTCCTATTCCTGCTCATATACCAGGAGCACGCCCGGCGGCGCGGAAGACATCGGTGAGTACTGCACCTACGACACAGGGGAGGGAAAAGATTACCGGCACACACCCACCCACCCACACCCACTACAACACACACATCAATGCATTCCCACAGATCACTGTCACAACCCACAAACCACCCCCCTCCGAAATAATGCAAAGACCAAAAGAAGAGATCATAAACGGGCAGATATATTGAAATATGTACACCAGTAATCCCAATAAATAAATAAACTATGTACAAAATATATACAGCTACTAAATGTAGTCCAACCACTGTCCGTGGATCACAGGGGTCCTGTGCAAAGGGGCAAGGCCCAGTCCCACGACAAGAACTCCACGGAGAGAACACTGCAGGGGCATCAGAAAGAAAATAGGACAGGCACCTCAGGGGGAAGGGAAGGGGGGGCACCTCAGCCACTTGAGTACACGACGCCAGATCCACGAGGGGACTCCATGACCACTGGCCCATCCTGGGGAGAGCAAAGCCACAGTCCAAACAGTCCATACAGTGGGTGGCCTGCCCACTGGGCCATCCTGGGGAGAGCAAAGCCACAGTCCAAACAGTCCATACAGTGGGTGGCCTGCCCACTGGGCCATCCTGGGGAGAGCAAAGCCACAGTCCAAACAGTCCATACAGTGGGTGGCCTGCCCACTGGGCCATCCTGGGGAGAGCAAAGCCACAGTCCAAACAGTCCATACAGTGGGTGGCCTGCCCACTGGGCCATCCTGGGGAGAGCAAAGCCACAGTCCAAACAGTCCATACAGTGGGTGGCCTGCCCACTGGGCCATCCTGGGGAGAGCAAAGCCACAGTCCATACAGTCCATACAGTGGGTGGCCTGCCCACTGGGCCATCCTGGGGAGAGCAAAGCCACAGTCCAAACAGTCCATACAGTGGGTGGCCTGCCCACTGGGCCATCCTGGGGAGAGCAAAGCCACAGTCCATACAGTCCATAACAGACCCCACTGCCACTGGAGGAGGCAAGTTGGCCAGAGGACATCCTGCAGCCCTGCCCGAGATAGATCCTGCCCTGCCACGTCTGCCAAAGGGCCAGCGGTTCTTGCCTTGAAGGGCCCAGTTCAGCGGTTCCTGAGACGGCGGGGCCCAGTTCAGCGGTTCTTGAGACGGCGGGGCCCAGCGGAGCGGTGCGTGAGACGGCGGGGCCCAGCGGAGCGGTTCTTGAGACGGCGGGGCCCAGCGGAGCGGTGCTTGAGACGGCGGGGCCCAGTTCAGCGGTCCTTGCCCTGAAGGGCCCAGTTAAGCGGTTCTTGAGACGGCGGGGCCCAGCGGAGCGGTGCGTGAGACGGCGGGGCCCAGCGGAGCGGTTCTTGAGACGGCGGGGCCCAGTTCAGCGGTCCTTGCCCTGAAGGGCCCAGTTAAGCGGTTCTTGAGACGGCGGGGCCCAGTTCAGCGCTCCTTGCCTTGAAGGGCCCAGTTCAGTGGTTCTTGAGACGGCGGGGCCCAGTTCAGCGGTTCTTGAGACGGCGGGGCCCAGTTCAGCGGTCCTTGCCCTGAAGGGCCCAGTTCAGCGGTTCTTGAGACGGCGGGGCCCAGTTCAGCGGTCCTTGCCCTGAAGGGCCCAGTTCAGCGGTTCTTGAGACGGCGGGGCCCAGTTCAGCGCTCCTTGCCTTGAAGGGCCCAGTTCAGCGGTTCTTGAGACGGCGGGGCCCAATTCAGCGGTCCTTGCCTTGAAGGGCCCAGTTCAGCGGTTCTTGAGACGGCGGCCGGTCTATGGCCAACTGCTAATTGCCTGGTGGTGCCCTCCTGGGCAGCGGGGATGGTGCTCCTTCACTGCCCACCTGGGCTGTGGGTGGTGGGGCCCTCCTGGCCAGCTGGGCTGGGTCCTCCCTGGGCAGCGGCTATGGGGGTGGTGGGCTCTCCCGGGGCAGCTGTGCCGGTTCCTCCCGGGGCAGCGGCTATGGGGGTTGTGGGCTCCTCCTGGGCAGCAGGCCTGCTGCCTGACCTCTCCGACTTGCTGCCCTTGCCCTCCTTAGTCGTGGGCCTGTGTCCCTTTCCTCCCTTTGGAGCTGTGGCTGGTGACTGTCTCTGGGTGGTGTCCGGGGGGATGTAGAAGGCGGGCTCCTGCGGCGCCCCTTCCGCCTTCTGCTCCTCTTCCCAGGGGGTGGGCTGGCTGTCCCCTTGCTGCTGGGCGAAGATCCAGACATGCGGGCTGGCGGGCTCCAATACCCCTGCACCCTTGTCAAGGGGGCTGCAGGGCTGGTGGTGGCTGAGGTGCTCTTCTTACCCCGACGAGAAGGAGGGGGGGGCTCAGGGTCAGGAAAGAAGTTAGTAGTGGCGAGGAAGAGCTTCTTGGGACAATGGAGAGTGGTAGGTACAGTGGGAATGGGAGTGGAGGGAGAGGATGTGGTTGTAGGTGAGTCACGTTTGCTGTCTTTGGGTGCAGGTGCAGGAGGGATAGGCTGTCGTGAGGTGGATGGCTGTTGGGTGGGTGGGTGGCTGCGTTTGTGTGGTGTGGAAGAGGGGGTGACAGACACAGTGGGAGAGGACACAGGGGACGTGTAAATGGCAGTGGGGGTGGTGACTGCACGTGTGCGGACTGGAGTGGAGGGTGTGCTGGTGATGGAAACACTGGCTGATGGTGAGGTGAATGGAGGTGTGAGTGTAGACGTCACAGGGAGGGAGACGAGGAGGTGGGGGTCACAGAGGTGGTAGTGACTGTTGGCATGTCTGCATCGGAATGTTGCGTGTGTGAATGTCTGCGTGATCTGTGGTGCTTATGTTTGGATGAGCTTCTCTTGGGTGTTGAGGTGTGTGCAGGCTGGTCTGATGGTGTGGGTGGGACAGGCAGAGGAACAGGAGACTGGGAGGAGAGAGTTAGTAGAGGCAGGCAGGAGACAGGGACAATGGCTGCCGTCAGTGCTGAGGCCAGAGCCTGGAACGATCGCTGATGGGCAGCCTGACCCGAATGAATGCCCTCCAGGTACGCATTGCTGCGATGAACCTCCCTCTCCACCCCCTGGATGGCATTCAAAAGGGTAGTCTGCCCAACAATGAGCGTTCGGAGGAGGTCAATGACCTCCTCACTGAGGGCAGCGGGGGTAACAGGGGCAGGGCCTGAGGTGCCTGGGGCGAAGGAGATGCCCGGCTTCCTGGCAGAGCGGGCACGGGGCGAACGCTGAGGGGCTGCTGGGAGGGCGGAGATGGTGCGCTGGGTGGCGGCTGTACCTGTAATGGCGGGGGGCACGGATGGTGCCACCCCCGCAAGGGAGCCCCCTTCCGAGGACGTGTCCGTGTCGCTGCAGGGTCCAGTCGTCCCCGTCGTGGAGCTCCCCTCGCCCTCCGTCTCACTGGTCCAGTCTGACTCTGTGGCATGGCCCTCCTGGGCCATGTGAGATGCAGCTCCCTCCTGCCCCGATGCCACTTCTCCTCCGCCTGATGATGCTGATGCACACAAGCACAGAAAGACAAACAAAAAGGGGGGGGGAGAGAGAAATAAAGGGATATTGATTACATGGATCTCCGGTACAGTTAGCGGACATGACAGACACAGATGCCCCCTGCACTAAGTTGCGCACTTGGGGTCCGCTACGCATTCCGTGGAACATGCCCTACACGCCTAGAGTTGACAACTGCACCCATGGATGACACGGCCCAGGGATGGCTGTACTGACAAACTACTGAGGGTGGTGGCTGGGGGCACAGGGGCTTACGGGGGTGCCCAGCCTACAGATATCGTCCTGGCCTAGGGGGACCCCCAGCCCTCCTCCCCCAACCAGACACCTCCACTGCGCGACAACAGAGTAGATAATGCTTGTACTCACCCCCTTGTGTCTGCTGTGCTGCCCTCACGCGCCCATCCAATTCAGGGTAGGCCACCGCCAGGATCCGGAACATCAGGGGGCTCAGTTGACGGCAGGCACCCCGCCTACGTTGGGAGGCCATCCCCAGCAGAGACTCGGCGGTCTTCTTGGTCCCGCGGCGGATGTCCTCCCACCTCTTGCGGCAGTGGGTGCCCCGTCGATGGTGGACCCCCAGGGTCCGGACTTCCTTGGTGATGGCACGCCAAATCCCGATCTTCTCATGGGCGCGGACCTATGTGACACGTACAGGGAGGGAGAAATACCACGTTCAAGTTTGTCAGCATTTTCCTTTCCAGTGGCCCAACGCCCCCCATCCCCGCCAGGCCCCCCGCCATGCCCCCCGCCAGGCCCAACATGCCCCCCATCCCCGCCAGGCCCCCCGCCATGCCCCCCGCCAGACCCAACATGCCCCCCATCCCCGCCAGGCCCCCCGCCATGCCCCCCGCCAGGCCCAACATGCCCCCCATCCCCGCCAGGCCCCCCGCCAGGCCAAACATGCCCCCCATCCCCGCCAGGCCCCCCGCCATGCCCCCCGCCAGACCCAACATGCCCCCCATCCCCGCCAGGCCCCCCGCCATGCCCCCCGCCAGGCCCAACATGCCCCCCATCCCCGCCAGGCCCCCCGCCAGGCCCCCAAGCCAGCCCGTGGCCCCAAATCCAGATTGAATTAAACTCAATTGTTGGTCTGGAGGACCGTAGAGTAGCGCATACTGGGGGAGGACCCCATCCACAAGTTTCTCCAACTCCTCTCCAGTGAAGGCAGGGGCCCTTTCCCCAGGCGTAGCAGCCATTGTCCCTTCCAGACCGAGGTCACAGCAACACTTACAGTATAGGTCCTCTCCTGTGAAAGTTCAAGTCGCAAGTGGATAAGTAGATAGAAAATGGCGGTCACGTCCGCGGCGGTGCGTACCGCGGCGGTGCGTCCCGCCACCGCCGGCGCCCTTCGCCATTGGCTCCTGAAACCCATAGGCTTCAATGTTAACCAATGCGGCTTGGCGCCGCGGTCTTGGCCCGCCGCCCGCCGCGGTGTGCCACGCCAGCGCATTGACCTCACATCCCATTGTCACACTTCACAGGTCAGGCAGCCGCCATTTCCAGGGCCCACATGGCTCAATTTCAACTGCGTCACACAGGCCTAGGCCTTGCATAGCCACTCAGACACGCCATTCACTGCATAGATAATCGTTTACTGTGCTAGCTGTGAGTACGTACCTGTGGGTTGCTTGACTGTGTGCTCCATGTTGTCCTTCCTAGGTACCGTCCGTACGTTGGGCGAGGAGACGGATGAATCCTCCCGTGTACCGACCGCTGGTGGACCTGTCGGCAATGGAAGAACGCCACATTATCCTGACCTACCGTCTTAACCGTGCCACTATCCATGAACTGTGTGCCCAGCTGGAGCCCGACCTGATGTCCCCCATCCGCCAACCCACAGGGATTCCCCCTCTGGTGCAGGTCATGTCAGTACTCCATTTTTTGGCAAGTGGGTCATTTCAGACAACCGTGGGAATTGCTTCTGGGATGTCTCAGCCCATGTTTTCGAAGGTGTTATCCAGAGTGTTGTCTGCCCTGATGAAATCCGTGAGGCGAATTGGCTACAGTGAAGGGTGATTTCTACGCCCTTGGACATATTCCCAACGTAATTGGTGCCATTGATGGGACCCATGTGGCTTTGGTTCCCCCAAGAGACAGGGAGCAGGTGTACAGGAACAGAAAAAATTACCATTCAATGAACATCCAGGTGGTGTGTTTGGCTGACCAGTACATCTCGCATGTAAATGCCAAATTCCCAGGGTCAGTGCATGACGCCTACATCCTCAGGAATAGCAGCATCCCTTACGTGATGGAACAGCTACAGAGACACCGTGTATGGCTAGTGGGGGACTCTGGGTACCCCAACCTGTCGTGGCTACTGACCCCAGTAAGGAATCCCCGGACCAGGGCAGAGGAACGGTACAATGAGGCCCATGGGCGTACTAGGAGGGTGATCGAACGCACCTTTGGCCTCCTAAAGGCCAGGTTTAGGTGCCTGCATATGACAGGTGGATCCCTAATGTACTCACCTAAGAAGGTGTGTCACATCATCGTGGCCTGCTGCATGCTTCACAACCTGGCTTTGCGCCGCCAGGTGCCTTTCCTGCAGGAGGATGGTCGAGACGGTGGTGTTGTGGCAGCGGTGGAACCTGAGGAGAGTGACGAGGAGGAAGACGACGGGGCTGAAACAGACAACAGGGACAGAATCATTGAACAGTACTTCCAATAGGACACAGGTAACATTTCTAAGATAATTTAGTAAATGTTAACTACTCTCCTGCATCTCTGCTGCCTGTCTATTTGCCCCAGTGTATGATGACTGAGTTTTGGCTTTTCCCTCCCTATTTCAGATCTGGGGTCCCCACTACGAGTCCTGTGCTTCGTTTCCCCATGGACTACAGCTTTGTGGCAGCTGTTTGTTGACTTCACCATGTACAAGGACATATTTGCACTGTCATGTCAATTACAATATATTGAAATCACAGCCAGACTCCAGATATTTTGGTGCAAAATAGGTGTTTATTGAAGTGCTCAAAATGGGATGGGTGGTTTCAAGTGGGTGGGGGCTATGGTGAAGGAATGTCCATGGCAGAGTCCAGAGTAACAGTCACACAGGTGCATTGTCCAGAGGCCTGTGGAGAGATGGAGCATGGGCAGTTCAAGGATGGACAGGGTGACAATGTGGGACAGTGGGATGACATCAGGTGGTATCCATTGCTGGCGGGGGTCTTGACATCCTACTCTGTCTTCTTGCGAGATCTCAGGGCCCTCTTGCGGGGTGGTTCTTCTCCTGCAGGAGGTGGGGGTCTGGTGGGCTGCTGCTGTGCGGGGGCCTCCTGTCCACTAGCGCCGGCGGAGGTGGTTGGCTGTTCTTGGTCCAGGCTAGTGGCAGGGGCCCTTGGGTGTTGTTGAGTGTCCGCCCTGGTGTTTACGAGGTCCTGCAGCAGCCCTACCATGGTAACCAGGGTGGTGTTGATGGCTCTGATGTCCTCCCTGTACCCCCGATAGTGTTCCTCCTGCAGTGCCTGGATCTCCTGGAACCGGGCCAGTACCGTCGCCATCGTCTCCTGGGAGCGGTTGTATGCTCCCATGATGGTGGTGAGGACCTCGTGGAGAGTGGGTTCCCTGGGCCTCTCCTCCCCCCCCTGTCGCACAGCTGCCCTCCGAGTTCCCCTGTTTCCCTGGGCCTCTGCCCCCTGGCCGGTGTGCCCACTACCACTGCCCCCAGGTCCCTGTTGTTGTTGGGGTGGTGGGTTATCCTGGGTGCCCTGTAGTGGTAGACACACCGCAGATTGACGCGCCCTGGAGACAGAGGCATGGGCCCGCTGGGTGGGAGCTGTGCTGGTGTTCCCAGAGGGGTTAGGGTCTGTAGTGGCCTGGGCCTGTGTGAGGGGAACCGACTGTCCAGAGGTCCCCGATGGTCCGGGCTGGTCATCGGTGTCCAGGTCGACAGAGCTGCTGTCATCGCTGACGGCCTCTTGGGTGGGGGGTGTGGAGAATTCTGGCCCCTCCGCCGCGGTGTGTTGACGGTTGGGTCCTGCAGTGGTATAGAGGTATGGTTATAGTTTCAATGAGTGGCATATGGGTGTATCTGTGGGTTCTCGTGTCCCCAAGTGCTGGCATTCGTGTGTGGGGGCTTTGGTGAGGGTGGCTTGTGGGGGGGATGTGTATATGCATTGGGCATGCTTTGGTGATGGGTGTCCATGCTTAGTGGACGCATGCAGGCCTAGGTTTTGGGATGTGTGGGTTGTGATGGTGAGACATTGGCGGGGAATAGGTGTGCTGGGGGTGGGGGTGAGGATGGTGGTGGGGGTGAGGGTGGTGGTGAGGATGGGGGTGGGGGTGAGGGTGGGGTTCGAGGATGGGGGTGAGGGTTGGGGTCTGATTTGGCATGCAGGTGGGGGGGAAGCAGTATTGAAGCTTCAACTTATAAGTATCCATTCCTCCGCCGACTCCTGCGAGGCCGTCAGGATGCAGGATGTTCAAGACTTCCTTGAGGTGGGGGTCCTCCGCCAGTCTTCTGCACGGCGATGTTGTGCCTGGATACCATGGAACGCACCTTCCCCCGTAGGTCGTTCCATCGCTTCCTGATGTCTTCCCGATTTCTGGGGTGCTGTCCCACTGCGTTCACCCTGTCGACAATCCTCTGCCATAGCTCCGTCCTCCGGGCAATGCTGGTGTATTGTATCTGTGTGCCGAACAGCTGGGGCTCTACCCGAACGATTTCCTCCACCATGACCCTGAGTTCTTCGTCTGTGAAGCGGGGTTGTCTTTGGGGTGCCATGGGGTGGTGTGTATGATGTGTGGGGTGGAGTATGTGTATTTAAGTGAGTTGAGTGTGGTGGTGTGTGTTGTTTTGTGTGTGGATAGTGTGTGGGTGATGGTGTTGAGTGGCTGTGGCTGTTATTTTTTGGATGCTGGTGTCTCGCTCTTGCCTTCTTTACGAATTTTTTAGCGTAGGGGTTTGTGGGTGATGTGGGTGTGTGTTTTATATTGTATTGTGTGTGTGGGAGTGGTGTGTGTATGTGTATCAGGTGTGTGGGATTCAAATCGTCCAATGTGGCTGAGTTTTGTTCGTTTGTGTGTATTCTGACCGCGCCGGTGTGTCCCGCCAATGGAATACCGCGTTTGAATGACCGCCGCGTGGATTCGTGGGTCGTAATGGCATGGGCGTATTTCTGTTGGCGTGACGGTGGAGGTTTTGTCACCTCCACCTTTCCGCCGACCGCTGGTCTGGCGGTCTGTTGTGGCGGTCGGATTTTCGGAGGTTTGCCTTCTGCGGGTCAGAATGACCGTGGCGGGTTTCCGCGACCGCGGCGGGATTATGGAGGATTTCTGAACGGCGGTAGGCGCCTTTTACCGCCGAGGTCAGAATGACCACCAAAGTCTCCTCAGTCTAGCCTATGAAGGCCATTTACTACAATGAGGGAAAAACAAATTTGGCTGATTTTACCTCACCGGGGCTTATAAAACTATTTTTATAAGGTCCCTGCTTATAGTTACATGGCACCCAGCCCTAGGGGCACATAGGGCACACCTTAGGGGTGACTTATATGTAAAATGTACGGTAGTTTAAGACTTTGGAACTACTTTTAATTCCAAAGTTGAATTTGCATATAACCTTAATTTAAAAGCAGCCAGCAAGGCAGGCCTGCCTTTAAAATGACACTGGGAACCTCAGCAGTGCACTTATGGGTGCACTACCTATGCTGTGGTCCCTAAACCTACATGCCCTACCATATACTAGGGACTTATAGGTAGGTTAACTTAGCCAATTATAATTAGCCTAATTTGCATATTCACTTTACACAGACACCTGGCCCTGGGACTGGTAAGCAGTACCCAGGGCACAGCCAAGAGTCAGTAACCACCAGTACCTGTCCAAAGGGTGTGGGGGTGACCAGGGCAAAAAGAAGGACCTTCCTACACATATCCTAACAAGGTATGTAGAGTGATTTTTGGTTGAAAGTAGTTTGAGCAATTTGCTGTCTGCACCGCATTCCTACAGCTGTGTTTTGATGTTCCCCCTCATTTTCCCTGGCACCATATTTCTCCTCCTCCTCTTCAGGCAGTTCTTTCTCGGGCGCATATATGGGGGGATGTTCCTCCTCACACACATTTTCTGCAGGATAGCACATGTAAGTATGATTTTGCAAACTATGGGCCTGATTCTAACTTTGGAGGACGGTGTTAAACCGTCCCAAAAGTGGCGGATATACCACCTACCGTATTACGAGTCCATTATATCCTATGGAACTCGTAATACGGTAGGTGGTATATCCGCCACTTTTGGGACGGTTTAACACCGTCCTCCAAAGTTAGAATCAGGCCCTATGTGTGGGGCATATAGGAGGCTGCCTCCTGTGATGTCCAGGCACCTGAGTCTGGACTTCAGGATAGCAAAGGTCCTTTCTACAATGGTGTGTGTCCTCCGATGTGCCTCATTATAGGCACACTCTTCTGCTGTACTTGGGTTGCGGAATGGGGTCATGATCCATGGCTGGATCCCGTAACCCTGATCCACTGCAAAAGATAATAGGAGAGAGTATTTTGTTAGTGCTTGCAACAGGAATGTCATGTAGCATGGCAGTTGATATCTTGTGTCGTCTGTGACATATGTGTTTATGGTATTGTGTGAGATCCTGGGCTTCTGTGACGTTTTTTCTGCAGTGGGTTGTTTGACTTGACAACTTGTGTTCAGCTCATTGACCTGGGATCTATGATTTTGTTTCTAAACTGCTGGTCAGTGTATATGTACCAAGCATTGTTTAGTGTCCTACATGTTTTAGTGTGATTTCACTGGAGGGGACATGATACTTCCACCGACACAATAGATTCTGATGTTGTGGTAACATGGTTGCACTACATGGTCTGGACATCCCATCCAATTAGATATATGTTATTGCAGATGAAATGCAACAGTGAGGTCCTTTGATTTGGCTTGATGACAATGCAAAACACATCTCCGTAAATTGGCAGCACTGAGGTCTTCAGCATTGACAGTGCACAATTGTCCCATGTGTGACTTGGTTCTGGGCAAACCATTTTTGTTCCCTCTGCCAATGGCTCATGTGCAACCGTGCACCTTTACTATCAAACTTGCTCCAGGTAACCTGGCTAACTGCCTTGTGGAGGTGGATGTATCTGTGCAGGAAGGGCCATCTCCCTGTACATACATATTTTGATGGACAATTGGCTCTTTCAGTGTGTGAAGCAGTGTGCAGTTTGCATTAGTGGCACATCAATATGCATTCATAGCACAGTCCACTTAATTATTGCTACCTGGCAACAGCACCGAAGGAGTGATGTATGATGTTGTCACTGCCTCAGTACTTCCACGTGACCTGCATGTGAGTCAGCATCATCATGCTATGTGTCTCATGGTGTTAGACCTGCAGCAACACACATTGCACACCCCTTCCATGCTACATATTGCTTGGGAGGGTGCCAGATTGACTATGTGGCCTAATGTAATTGTAAATGGTTAATCTTCCAAGCTATACTTCCAGTGCAGGCAATGTCATTATCACTGTGTGCTTTGACCTTGGTCCCTTGTAGCTCTAGAGTGGCAGCTAATGTTTGTGGCAGCCGTCATTTGTCCATAGGTGTATATCCCATTGTGTCAGAGTGTACAACATAACTACCAGTGTCACACCTCAGTGTTTTCCTGCCCATGTGTCAATGTAGTGGTGTATGCATTGTGTGTCCTACAGGGTTGCTATGCTGTGTGTATATTGCTCGGACTTACTGACAAGAAGGCCATTGCCATAATGTCCATCATGGAAGTGCTGATTGATCGTGCTATGGTGGAATATGTAGGAATCATGTACACTCACAGAATACTTGGCCTGCACATTGATGGAGTGGGTGTACTTTCTATTCCGGAATAGATGCTCTGTTGCTGCAGGTGGCACAATCCGGACATGGGTGCAGTCAATTGCACCAAGCACATGCTGGAAGCCATGGATTTGATAAAACCCCTGTTTGATCTCCTGCTGCTTCTGCTGGGTGTTGGGGAAGCTGATGTGGCGGGGTATGAGGGAGATGATGGCATCTAAGACATTGGGCAGGAAGGCAGAGAATGAGGGCTGTGATACCCAGGGAATAGGGCACCCATTGTTCGGAAGGAGCCATTTGCCAACATATGCAGGACAGCTAGCAGCTAGGTCACCAGTGGTATATTGTGTGGTATCTGCAGGCTGACTGTTGTTTGTGGTACAATTTGGTGCAGCAGCTGCTATATGGCTCCCCAGTTGAGTCTAGACCTCTGGATGATGTCCGCTTCCCTGAGGCCATGGAGGGTTGTCCTGTTCCTGAAGACCCTCTCCTGCCTTTTGTGTTGCCTTTGGGGGCCACGTTGGGGTGGTGGTGGCTGCTGTTGTTTGTCCTGTGCTCTGCGTGGTCTAACAAGCTGCATCAGTAGCACCTCCATGTTGTTCTGTTGGGCTATGATGTTGCTTGTGTGTGTTTTCCTTAAGTAGTGGTGTGTTTGCATCATTTTAACGCCTGCCCTGGCCCAGGAATTAAAATTTGACGTAAATCAGGCTTTGTCTAATTTTTCGGGTCCGCCTCCCACCCGTGCGTCATTTTTGCCCTGTTGGATAAATATGGCGCTAAGGTGTTTGAGTCATTTTTTGGATGGGAACGGCTACCTTTCATCTCATTGACGGATCCTTAAAATGATTCAGACTCTATACTTTTGATGCTAGACAGGCCTAGCATCAAAATATAAATATGGAGTTAAGTGTGCGCTGCATTTGTTTAAAAAAATTGCAGAAATCCGGCGTAAACAGAGTATAAATAGGGCCTCAGTGTCTGTGCATGAAAGTGTCCCTTCCTGCACAAAACCCCTCAGCCGTGCAGTGCAGGCACCCTTGCTCCAATGGTGCAAGGATGCTTTGTTGTAGGGATGACACCTTTATGCACAGACTCAAAAACAAAATGCTTTTCCATCTATCTATGTGTGCTGCATGATATGGCATCACCCTCACACCACATGTGGGGTGTAATAGGAATCTGATCTGACAAATTCCCAAAACTGAAAATCTGGCAATGTGAGAAATTCGATACATGTCCATGGGTGTTGCATGGGAACACCCCAGGCAACACCCATGGAATGCCACAGGCACACAGTGAAATTTGTGAAAAGGGACCATATTGATAAGCTCATGAAAAGCCACTCAATCTAGCTTTGCATTGACTAGTAAATGTGACCTGGCATACTGTGCTACCGGAGCAATCCAAAAAATGACAGTAGCTGCTCATAAATGAGGTCCCTGATGTGCGTTTGAGCACCATGCAATATGTAAATCAGGCATATGATTGTCAACCTGATGGCCAATATCAACAGCTAGCATATATCAAAATAAACACATTACCATCTCATTGCAGATTAGCTGCACACTATACATCCGAATACCCTCCAGGAAATCCTGGGTGCCATGCAGACACTATCTTCAGTTGCAGGGAGGACAGACAGCATTGTAGGGTCTTCTGATGATCCACCCAACAGTCAACATGCACCACTTGCCACCTTAACCACAGCCCTGGACTCCCAGGACCCACAACTTACATTTTGAAAAAGTGCTGTGGTAGTCCAGCATGAGCTTGTTTATATGGTGCAGGTGGGGATGGAAACTGTGGAGGGTGACTTAGAGGTAGTCCTGAGGTGCCTCAGCATGAATGAAGACAGCTCATCTTCCATTCGAGGCACCAACTCTCTGCTCCCTGGCCTCCATCAGTCCCTGGTTGACATTGCTGGTGTCATGAGGCTGATTCATGAGCAAATGCCCAGCCGAAGTGCCACCTGCAAAGTTGCCAACAGTCTGAGGCAATTCAAAATGTCTTGGGGTCCATAGAGCAGAAGCAGGACTCCCTCATCCTTACCTTGGGTGCCATTCGCTGTGACGTTGATGCTCTGTTGCAGACCATGAAGGCCCTCCTTGCTGGTATCTTGCCTCATGTGTTCCCGTAGATGAGAGCTATTATGGACATAGGACCCACATCTTTGGCTCTTGATATGCCTGTGCGTCCCTCTACTTCAGCACCTACAACACACCAGTCACAGGAGGCACCACATATATCAGACGATGAAGATGTGGAAGGAAAAACTTTCACTAGGGAAACTACTGGTAGTCTCTCTCTGTGGGACATGACCTCTTTCTCATTGCTCTGTGCCAAAGATCATACTAGTGTAGACAAATCTGGCACCATCCTCAAATGGAACCTTCCACTGTTGACCTTTCACATATGTGACTGTCATTGTGGCCAATCTTCTCTAATGGCTATGTGGTCACCTCCTCACTAAAACACTCCTCTTCCACACATGTCCCATGACATGTTCCCCCAACCGCCCCCCCAGACTCAGTCTGAACATCCAATTGCTTGATATATCCAATAGGGTCCTTGTCCTGTGAAAATATATATCAGTACATCACGTACATTTGACCATGCAAATAATATCACTTACTACATCCTTTCTGTTGAATGTATTTCTGAGCAAGTTACACTTGTAATCTGTTGCAATGTGCGACGTCAATAAACCGAGTACTTGCCAAAGGACTATGTGAGGGTTTGTGACAGACATAAAGCCACACACACTGACTGAAACATAAGTGAGGTGACTTGATATCTTTGTTGAATAGCAAGCAGTTCCTGAGGCTTTCAAGCATGTCATGCAACAGGTTGCATGGATGAATTGTGACAGCTGTTAAAACCACAACACAAGTGGGTGGTTAAGCAAGGATAGTAGCAACAGTTTAACATTCATGTGACAAACAAATGATGCATGTGTAAGACTGTGAGGGACAGCCATAAGTGTGTCAATAACAAATTCTAGATTCAGGGTGAGTGCAATTACAACAACATTTCAACAATGCATGTCCCATGACTTACCAGCACAGAGCAACTGCATATGAATACCTGTTTATGGATGTGTATTAATGCGCATCCAGATTATCACGTACATTGTTGAATGACGTCTGGAGATTGCTGATGTGACACCATTGCTAACCTGGCAGGTACTTGATCATAGGGGATAGACATAGTCACACATGTTTCAAAGTACTGCTTGAAAAGCCAAAGGCATATGCCTAACATGATCTGTACAGAACTGCTACCACCTAGAGAGTAAATCATGAGGAAGACCATACAGTAGGGAACAACAAGATTTAATAAAACTATAAACATCAGCCTAAAATTCCCTAAACTAACTAACCTACCTATACTAACCTAACTTACACTATCCTATCCTAACACATACCTACAACTAACTTAGCTTATCTTAACTCTTCCTATACATTTATTGCGACATGATGAACATCAGCCCGACACCCCCTTAAAACACATCTGTAGAGAAGGACAACAGTAAGCATCGCTAAACATAGACTAACTAAACATATAGCCTAAACAAATATATACGTTTTTAAATAGTATTTTTTTTCAACAACACACTAGGCTCACTAATCTAACCCTGACATTCTAAATACCCAACTATAAATTAAACTATATACAAGGGGAAGGGAAGGAGTGTCCATCAGGCCCATTGTCATACTCAGCACCTGATCACTGCTGACTTAGGCCCTCATTATGACCTTGGCGGTAAATCCTGCTTACCTCCACAGTGAGGGCCACCAGCTTACCGCCGTGGCAGCGGATATCCATTCACCAAATTATGACACACACACCCCAATCCGACAGAATTCGGCCACAGACAGAAATCCACCAGCCCGAAGGTCAGTGATAAACTGGCGGTATCAAAACCCACATCGTTACGGCAACAGAACAA
Organism: Pleurodeles waltl; assembly: GCF_031143425.1. Taxonomy (NCBI): domain Eukaryota; kingdom Metazoa; phylum Chordata; class Amphibia; order Caudata; family Salamandridae; genus Pleurodeles; species Pleurodeles waltl. Next base: position 1,067,704,865 of record NC_090437.1, read on the forward strand.
CACCCACCACATTATGACCCATGAATCACCACGGCGGACATTCAACGGCAGTAAACCATTGGCAGTACATACTGTCGTGCTCACAATGGACACCTACATACAAAACAACACTACATTGGACAACTCAAACAACACACACCTGACACCCATACACACACTACACCCACACACCCACACCACTATAAAAACACACCCACATTACCCACAATCCTTTACGAATACAATTCATTGGCACAAGACTGACACCAAGACCACTGGCACAACTACATACACACACTACATACACCCATACATCCTTTACACACCCCACTTCACACACCCCAACACATTACACAACACACCCTCACCAGCACACATCACATAACACCCTTGGTACCGCAAAGGCACCCCCGTTTCACTGAGGAGGAGTTAAAGGTTATGGTGGAAGAACATCTTCAGGGTACAGCCACAGCTGTTCAGAGCACAGGTGCAGCAAATGTCATTAGCCAGCTATTGCGGAGAATCATGGACAGGGTCAACACAGTGGGATAGCGTCCCAGAGCAAGGGATGACATCAGGAAGAGGTGGAATGACCTATGGGGGAAGGTACGTTCCATAGCAGCAAGACACCAGCTCGGTATCCGGAGGACTGGCAGTGGACCCCTACCTCCTCCCCAACAACTCACAGCATGGGAGGAGAAAGTCTTGGCAATACTGCATTCTGAGGGCCTGGCCGGAGTCAGAGGAGGACTGGACTCTGTTAAGTCAACTTTCAACAATCATCAACCCCCACACATGCATGCCATCACATACCCTAACCCTCACTCCCACCACTCCACTAAATCCCACACACCCCACCATCACATCTCACTAATCTCAATGCCAAGCCCTGCATAATGTACCAATGCATGGACACCCCTCACAGTCCTGCATGGACACTCATTACTAAAGCATAAACAGCATAGAGAACTAACAAATCCCACCATACACCAACATACACATGCCAGCTCTAACCAGTCCCCCAACAGAAGAGGCCCACAGTGATGACAGTAGCTCTCTACTTCAGGATCTGGATGATCTACCTGGCCCATCAGGGACCACTGGACAGTTGTTTCCCCAAGCCCAGTCACAGATCACCAGAGAGCCTCCCCCATCAGGAAACAACACCACAGCACCCACCCAGCATCCCCAAACGTCTGTCCCCAGGACACATCAATCAGCAGTGTACCCACCTGTACAGCAACCCCAGGCTACACCTCTCACCCAAGACAATCAGGAACCTGGGGTCAGTGGCAGTGGGCACACAGGACAGAGGCACAGGTCAACAGGGATACTGGGAGGACTGTTGTGTGCGAGGGGGAAGACAGGCCCAGGGAACCGACTCTCCGGGAGGCACTCTCCGAGATCCTAGGAGCCTATCAACATTCCCAGGAAACGATGGGCCAGATCCTAGACACCATGCAGGAGAACAGGCGGCTGCAAGAGGGACAATATTAGGGGATCAGGGAGGACTTGCAGGCCAACAACCACACACTGATCTCCATAGCAGAGGTGCTGGCAGACATGGCCAACAATGGAGGCAGTCTCATACCAGCGGGCCCCTGCCACTAGCCGGCCATCTAAACAGCCTTACACCTCTGCTGTCGCTAGTGGCCAGTAGGCCCCGCCACAGGACCCATAGGCCACCAGCCCCCTTCCCCTGCAGAAAATGAACAACCCTGCAAACGTTCCCTGTGATCCAGACTGAAGCCAGAGACACTTGCCAAGACCCCGCCAGGAAATGAGACTCTCGTGATTGTGCCCCTTGTGTCCCACTCAGTCACCCTGTCCACCTTGAAGTGCCTTTGCTCCCCTTCCTATGTCCCCTTGGACAATGCAGCTGTGCTACAAACAGACTGGAACAATACCCTGGACTTTCATCAACCCATCATATTGCACTTTCCCCTCTATATATTAGCACTTCAATAAACACCCTTTGATAAAAATCGATTTCAAGTATTTCATTATCTCAAATAATTGAAAGAGCTACAAACATTGCAAATAAACTGTACATAGAATGATCATAGAATTAATAACCTGTAGCTGGCTGTTGTGATCACAGCAGAAGTATTTGTCAGATCACCAACATCTGCAAAATGAATAGCCAGAGGGAACAGTAAGTGGGCATAGAAGTCGGAAATATCAGCATGCAAATGCCACACAGAATACAACCAAAGTCAATCAAATGTAAAGTTACACTGTCTCACCTGTTTGTCATTGGAAGTACTGACGGATTACAGATGTTCTGTTGTCTTCATCCTCATCCTCTGCCCCGTCATCCTCACTGCCCACAGGGTCCACTGATGCCACATGGGCATCTCCCGTCTCCTCCTCCTGCAGAAAAGGTACATGGCATCTGAGGGTCAGGTTCTGCAACATACAACATGCCACTACTATCTGGCAGACCTTCTTGAGTGAGTAGCACAGGGGCCCACCTGTCAGACTGAGGCACCACAACCTGGCCTTCAGGAGGCCAAAGGTTCTCTCAATTATCCTTCTGGTTCGCCCATGTGCTTCATTATAACGTTCTTCTACCCTTGTCCTGGCATTCCTCACAGGGGTCAGCAGCCATGATAGGTTTGGGTAACCAGAGTCACCTGCAAATATTGAGGGACAAGATTTAGCCACACCCTATCCTGTATGGCCAACATCATAGCCATACACCAACATATACTGGGTGGGAACAAATGCTCAACTATTAGCCACAACCTATGCCTCTGTAGTTGGGCCATCACATTTGGAATGCTGCTATTCCTCAGGACAAAGGCATCATGTACCGACCCAGGATACTTAGCATTGATGTGGGCGATATACTGGTCCCCAAGCACACTATCTGCACATTCATAGAGTGGAAACTCTTACGATTCCTGAACACCTGTTTATTCTGGCGGGGGGATAAATGCAATATGTGTTCTGTCAATCGCGCCAATTATATTGGGGATATGTCCCATTGCATAAAACTCTGCTTTCACAGTGGCCAAATCCCCAAATCCTCAACCTGGGGGAATGCAATGTAGCTGAACATGTGTTTTATTAGGGCAGACTACATTCTTGTCAGCACTATTGAGAACATTGGCTGTGACATTCCTGCTGCCAAGCTCACTGTCACTTTAAAGAACCAGTTGTCAGTAAATGGAGAATTGATAGCACTTGCACAAAAGGGGGAATCCCAGTGGGATGACGGATAGCAGATATCAGGTCAGGCTCCAATTGGACACACAGCTCTGTGATTGTGGCCCTGTCCAGTCTATAGGTGAGTATTATGTGCCTGTCCTCCACTGTAGCCAAGTCCACCAGGGGTCTGTACACGGGGTTATGTCTACATCACCTATTTATCTGCAGCAGTAGGAATCTAAGGGACGAGGGAGGAGGCTGTCACAAACTGAACAATGGAGCCACAACAGTAGTCTGCAATCTGTAAACATGTGATGGGTCAGTGTGATTTGTCCAGTATGTACCTACTTCTACTGCAGCATTATTCCATAGGCCTGCCCACCCTGAAATGGTGTCCGCCTGTCCTGTGTGGAGGGACAGGTGGAAGTGAGGTAATGCTGCTGACATTGTGCGCTGTGGCGGGAGGAGGTCAGGAACAGCAGTGCAATTCATCATTGGTAAAAATTGGGCTCCATGGGGTACAGTGACCAATGGTGATCTACTCTGGCGGTTACAGTATGCACCCAGCGGATGTGACCACCATTTTCTATCTGATTCTTCACTTGTTTCATGACCTTCCATAGGAGAGGACCTACACTGCAAGTGCTGTTGTGACCTGTGTCTGGAACCTAACATGGCCTGTGTGACCAGGGAAAGGGCCCCAGCCTTAACTTCAGAGGAGTTGGAGAGACTGGTGATGGGGTCCTACCCCAGTACAGACTGCTGTATGGGCCTCCACGATGCATGTGGCATGAATGTTTGGAGGTGTTTGTGAAGGCATTTTATAAGGGGGGAGGGATGTCCTCCTTGCTGGGTTATGTATGTACCAATAGTGCTGGAAACAGGTATGGTAGGTCATTTGTGTTACTGGCTGGACTGTTTGTGTAATGGTGTTCTCCTGTCTGTATTGCCTCTGCAGGTCAGCGCCCATCAAAAGAAGGGTATATGGTGTACAAATCCACAGTTCCACCAACCTCGACTCCCACCTGGTCCAGAAGGTGCCGTTCCAGGGCAATGAGGTATGCCGAGAGATGTTTCAATTGGTGGTCCATGTGCCAAACCTTCAATGTATGCATCATGTGGTACAAGACATTATCCCACTACAGCTTGCGTGCCTACGTCTTGTATCCCAGGATGACTCGCCCCCCGAGAACCATATTAGAGAGGTAGTGTAACATTAGCCAGATGATTCTCCCCGACTCATCCCCATTCCGATGACAGGCCCTTCCCCAGCATATCCCAACCTAAACCCACCGTACCCCTAACAAAACAAGAAAAAACTACCCCAACAAACATAACTACCACAGAGACAGACACTCAACAATACACACTTAAATACTACATAATTTGACAATAAACACAACAAAAATGACTTTAAGGACACAACTCAGACAGCAGACAGCACAAAAAATTTGCAAACACCACTCCTCACAACAGCACCAGTACCACACAACCTCTCCCGAGCACAGACAGAAAGACTGTGAATAGAAGAAAAGTGAAAGTAACTTCACAGTTCCTGGTTTGCAGAAATGATGTACAATTGCATCACTTCCTTGACGTATCCATCACATTTGAGGCAATGTGTCATTTTTTTGACGGATGACAGCCATGTGTGTATTTTCAATGGATGACGCCATTTCTTTGCACCATGTGGGCATCAAATTTATACTTTGACGCACGGCGGTGTAAAGCACAGGTGTAAGTCATTTTCTTTTTACGCACACCTCAGCGTCACGTCATAAAGGAAAACAACGTTAACGTGGCGGAAATGACTGTGAACTGATTTACGACACCGCAAACCGGATATGCAGCGTTTTTTGACGCGATAGCGTCAAAATTCCCTGAAAACACGACCATTTCAGCAGAGGAGAGCCAAAATGGATTCCAGATGCCTGTACAGACCCCAGGAAGATGACAACAGACCAGGAACCAGCCAGGAGGACCCACACAAGACCCACGACAGGGAGAAGAAGAAAATAAAGTGTCACTTCAGTGCAGAGGAGCAGGAAATCCTGGTAAAAGAGGTGACGGAACACCAGCACCAACTGTTTGTCACCTCAAAGTTGCCAATCAGTAGGAGAGAGGCAATATGGCAACAAATTGTTGACAAGATTGACAGTGTGGCAGAAGTATGCAGAACAGTCATCGAGTGCAAGAAACTCTGGCATGACTGCAAGCGCAGGACAAAGGATAAGATGGCCAGGAACAGGAAGGCAGCACTGCAGACTGGAGGTGGGAGTCCAGCAACGCAGGAGCCCATGGACCAAATGGAGGATATGGTTGGCCCCATCATCCCTGAGGAGATCGTCACAGGGATTCAAGGACAGGACAGTGCAGACTACCAGGAGACAACGCACATGCAGGGTAAGTTGCATGGGGAATTAAAATGCACTAATGTCAACTACAACCGGGGGGGATACCGACTACAAAATGCATGGAAGTCATCATATACATGGACTGGCATGTGTAAAGGGGTACGGCATGGGGGCATGGCCTGAACAGAGAAAAGCTGGGGCACACCATAACACAACACCAACAACAGTTCCATGGGGGTATGCTGCCATGCCAACGATGTAGCAAAGGTAAAGCCACGCCAGGAGGGAAGAGGACAACGTCAAACTGACATCCTGTCACACGTCAGCCATTATACCCACTACATTAACTAGGGCCCAATTAACAACCTCTAGCCATACCGACGACTGGAATGTAACAGCGACAACATTTGCCACTACCACCTCCGCTGTGTGTGCAGCTCAAGTAGCCAATGGCAGTAACGTCCCCATGGATCACACACACCTAAATTTGAGGGTTGATGATGACAACTTTAACAATCCCCTGAAACAAGACAAATGTTCCAGTCCTGTCAATTGTCAATGCCCATAGTTGCCGCAAACATCAGCCAATGTCATCAACATTAGGAGCTACACAGCACTAAGGTCACACCCATGCTGCATTTGTTAGGGTCCATCCTGTGCCTGGGTCACAATGCAACATCCCAAATGTCATACTACTCAGACAACAGCATTGAGGGAAAGGACACATGTAACTGGTCACTGAAATACACCTGCACAGTCAGAGGAGGAAATAGGACACTGCTACGACTATCAGGGCAATCCATTGTACCACACATTCCCCAACATCAGCTGTACACATTACCAATGCTGACATCCATATCGTGCCATAACAATGCTATGCATAGTATACGCTACATTTCAACTACATATAAGTGGATATGAAAGATCAGAGACTGGGGCAGGTCCAGATTGTTAAGTGTGCTGCTAGTGCCATCAGAGCACCCACAGCCAGTGAAAGGTCTCACCATGAGAATGGATGTAGACGGAGGGTTGAGTAGGACAAGAAGGTGGCAAACCAACACCTAGAGGAGATGATGCTGACAAGTCAAATAACTTACCACAATACATGTGACGTGCAGGTGGGGCATAGGCCTGGGAGAATGCCCATCTGAAAGCCTGGGGCAATGAACAGGAAACAAGATCACAATGTGAAATCATCACAAGGCAGGCCTGTCACATCACCAATGCCACAACACAGACACACTAATTTTACCCCATTTCATTGCAGAGGACGATGGATCTCCTGCGGCTATGTCTGTCCAGGACTACCCTGATGACATGGATCACGAGCTGACAAACATCAGCCACCAGACCCTCCAAGATGTCCTTGGAACCCTCCAGACCCCACCTTCAGTCACAAGGAGGAGCACAGTACAAGCAGCCATCCCAGAGGACCCACCCACCACCCCAATTGTAAGACCTGCCAGCTCCAATACAGCTGACGACTCAGATGACACAGGCACCAGCTTTGAGAGAACTGTAGTTGGAGTACAGCGGGAGCTGCCCAAGGAAGTGCGGGTGGGGATGCAAAATATGGCAGCCAGCCTGGAGGGGGTGCGTTCGTGTGTCAACTGAAGAACAGCAGCTATGCAAGGGCGAACAACTATCTTGCAGGAAATAGAAAAAAGACTGAAGGAAATCAGCACAGCCGTAATATAGTTGACCCAACACCTACAACACCAATCCCGTCAACGCGTGTACGAATGCAACATTGAACCCCTCAGGGCCGACCTGGCTGCCTACCATTGTGATGTGGCTGCTATTCTTAAGAACCAGCAGATCCTCCTTGCAGCAGTACTGCCCTTAAGACCCTCACAGGTAGCAGCTACCGGGATGTCTGACTCCACGTCTTCAAACACTGAGGTGTGTGTTGCCCCTTCACAACCACCACCACCTAGGACAGAGGAGGCAACGCACACATCAGAAGAGGAAGACATGGAACAGATGACCTTCACACGTAAAAGTACCTGGAAGCACTAGTCCCTGCCACATGGCCACCTATTACCAAGGTCCTGCGCTTTGTAACATGCCCGTCTTGAAACAACTGTACTCAACAACTGTTTTGCAAACCACTGTATATCTTGTCAGCCTGCCTTAAGATTGTCTCTCACTTACTCATTGGCAAATCCTGTCACTCTGTACTGTCTGACACATCACCCCAGCATGTCAAATGCATTTTCCTTTAGCACTTGTGTAGGATCAAAATGGAAGATGTTGCTATAATGGACTCACAATCATGGACAATGTACATATAGCACTACAGCACTTTTCAATAAATAGCACTTCCACAACCACTTTGTCTCTGTGTAATGTGACACATCAACCATGCAGTACACCACAGAATTTTGCCTCCTGTCATATTACATAGCTTGTCAATACAACTGTCCTGAAATAATGTAGTCTGCTAACTATGCACAGTGACCTGGATTCTACCCTACTCTGCCCTTCCTTAGGGTAATATCTGATGAAAAGCTAAACTATTCACCATAATGCTGTGTTGGACAGAATAATGCTTTCTCAAGGGATATCTAGGCCATTAAATAGTGCCTGCAAAATGTTGCCTCCATGCGAAACTAACACATATAACATTGCCCACAAATCTAGGCGAACAGTCACCAAACAGCATGAATGGAGGGGTCTGAGTTTACATCCAAATAAGTAATCATGCTGAACATTGTAACAAACGATCTATGTGAGTCATGAACATGATACTACAAGAGTGCTTACTACCACTCACCTTACAAGGGTTTCCTTGAACATCAGACTGCAGTCGGACATAACACAGTGTCCCCAATACCCAATACCAAATCTGGAAGCACTGTATGTGACTTTGAAAACATACTTATTGAAAAAAAACACGTTGGGATCCATAGTAACTGTGATTGGTGGTTGCAATGAATGGTCTAAACTTTGCAAGGTTGCTTTGGGGTAGCTGCCAATGTTACAGCTAATTTGGGATTTGTTTGTAGCATAGGACACAAATTGTAACACAAAAGAAATCATGTACACTCACGCTAAGGCCCTGATCTACAAGCATGTCACACATACTGTAAAGGGTTCACTACATATTTATTAAACTGTAAAAACAGAAGAGAAAACTCGGGAAAAAGCCTTGCCTACCCTAATCTACTCTAACTACACATCACCCACAACTGTCCCTAACTAACCTAAGCTAAACTTACTTATCACATATAACTAAACATTCTAAACATCAACCCTCCACCCCCCTTATGAGACAGGACAACAGATACTAACCTAAACACATACTATCCTATACTAAACAAATAGATATTTTTTGGATTTTTTTTATTTTTCAAAATACATTTTTTATTTTTTACACAAGAACCCCAACATTGCCCAACACACACTCAAAAAGAAACAGTAGAAATAATCACCCACTAACACTAACTAAACTAACAGCCTATACTAACCTAACACTAAGCTCCCTAAACCCACAAAGTATAAGAATAAGGAAAGAGGAGGGAGGGGAGGAAATCATGTCCATCAAAATGTCTATAGGTTGGCCCTCCGGACGCTCCGCTTAATGGAGCGCACCCTCCGGTTTATATGTCACACATCCTGCCGCAGGCGACTCATTTTTTGCAGGACACGGACCAATTTACGCTGCATCTCAACAAAAGCAGCAGGGTCAATAGCTGCAGCTGGGGTGGTCTGGGTGCCAGCTGATGAAGTATGGGGCCGTGTAGTGTCCATGTCTGTGGGCTGCCCTGCAGGTGGTGCTGTGCTGGGGCCTGGAGCACTTGCTGATGTGGTTGCCACAACGGTCCCAGCTGTTGGTTGTGCCACCTGGGCATTAGTGGTGGTGGTGCTGGTGGTGGCTGTGGTCGGCAAAGTGGGGGCCGCCCTGTGGAAATGCCCTCCAAGCTCCGGAGGCCTGTTCGTTCCGGTATCTGTGGGCCATTCTTTGGTACCCAGACTCTACCTGAAGTATATGCTGGTACCTCATTGCCCGCCTTTGGAATTCCCACACCTGGATGGGTGTCATATTTGCAGCTGTGAAGACAAATCGAAAAAATAACATTAGGAACTGCATTGTGTGAAATGGCACAAGAAGTAAATCAGACAATACATCTACTGTACTTGTAACAGCTCATATCATCATACAGATCATTGAATGTCCCTGAGAAAGTACATGACAGGCCAGCCTACAAAGGTTCTATCACACATAGCACATCCAAACCCTACAAGATAGGTAACAACTGGCATGTTTTGGAATCAGAGTTCTGCCAGTTGTCAGCTAACAATCATGCAGCACATCCTCCGCCAATGCCAGGGCTACAAATGTCATTGTACGGGATGGAAATCTATGGCCACATGATCTGCAAGTTGTAAATGTACTTGCTAGTATAGTACTCATGTGGGAAAAATGAGTGTGCATACTAGGCTCAGACAAAATATTAACTGATTTTCATGTCTGTGTACCAAACTTGTATCATCAGTCCTAGGTACACTATTCACAAACCCATGCCTGTGTTTGAGGGTGGGGGTGGAGTAACAACTAACAATTTCAAACAAAATGGACACCCAGGAAGCTTATGAAAGCTTATGACATGTGTTTGTCTCTACAAACACACCACAGGTAAGGTGTATCTAAAAATAGGAGACAGCAAACCCTTGACCAATCCCAGCGCCACACATGTCTGGAAATGCAGACCTTTGTCCACATCATATACTTCCAGTAAGCCATGACATACAACTAACACAGATGTGCAAGAACACCCCTGGCCATGATTTGCATGCACATCTAAGCCATTGCACTCAAGTGCCACATACTCGTAGCACTACATGTGGAGCTACATGCTGCTAGGAAGTTCAACCTACAGTTTAATAAGTACATTAGTGAATAGGGAAGCCGAAGTATGTGGGTAAGCATTTAGCAGCCCCATTCTGGGAGAATGTGGGTCAGACAGGCTGACTAAATCACAGATTAGGTCCAGTGTGACTCTTGCTGATACAAGTGTTATCCACATGACTCATCCCCATTCACATTGCGGGGCCTACAGGACTGACCTAGAATCCCTAAATAAGAAAATAGGATAAGCATTGGCCAACTCTAAAATGGTGATAAAATGAAATCCCACTCATGGAACAAGACAAATGATGGGCCAACGTGTCACACCTTGCTATGTGTTCAACACACAGGAGTCCATCACACATCACCAGCAAACACAACACATAACAGACATATCAACAGTTACTGGAGTTGTCTGGGTCCTCGAATGAAGCCACCTCGCCCACAGTGTAGGGTGTGGGTCCACCTGTAAGGCATGGAAGGGAGAAATGTGTTCAAATTCTGTGCACTGTCCAACAATTCCAAAGATAAATACTATGTGTAAGATTACATAAGTAGGTAAAGCCAATCAGACATGATGATACTGCATCCGATATAGCACGGCTAACATGCACATACCATGGGTCTCCTGTGAATTTTACCCACATATGTGCACACATGCAGTGACCCTAACTATCATGTGGGGGCAAACATGCTCCTTCATTAGTGAGCAGACATAATAATGGAGTGTATTTGTCTCATCATGTGTATCCAAGAAAGACATCCAAAGCCACTTTCCTTGAGGAGTGCATTACCATTCAACCAGCCATTGTGGCCATGACAAATTTATGACACACAGGTACAATGTACAGAGGGGCAGGGGCAGTTGTAAGCCCTCATGTTGTTACATTTTCTTCATTTGATGTGGCCCAGCTATGATGAGTTGCACCAACCATAGAGATATGAACCCATGTGCATACCTTTGGCCAGCCATCCCTAAGCGAAAGGTGGAACAACAAACACTAAATACCAGTCTAAGATGTTAGCTAAGGGCACCTTGAACTTTTTCCCTATGTCTCCAAATCCAGATCTGACATTTATCCGAAAAGACGAAGGGCCACAATAATCACTAAGGGGGTTATTCTAACTTTGGAGGAGGTGGTAATCCGTCCCAAATGTGACGGATTTACCACCAGCCGTATTACGAGTTCCATAGGATATAATGGACTCGTAATACGGCTGGTGGTATATCCGTCACTTTACCGTCACTTTTGGGACGGATTACCACTTCCTCCAAAGTTAGAATAACCCCCTAAGATTTATAGAACTTCTGTGATTGCTTTCCTTACACACTCACCAGACACACATGAGACATATGTTTGGGCCACATTGCTATCATCAATTGACGTGAAGCCTGCACTCATTTTCAGCCTCATGTAGTGTTTCAAAGGTCAGTCTAGCTGGTGCGTCAACAAATGTTGGTAATGATTTTGAAAATCTATACCTCACAGGCAAATGTGACCTATATCTATACATAATTGGCTTCTGATTTGTGTTGCTGTTTGACACAAAGGCGGCACCAACTTACATTAAGCAAAAGTATTCAGTAAGTTTGCAGAGCACTTGCTTCTTAACAGCTAGCAATTGTGGTCCTTAACATAGTCCATGAATGACCCCGTATGTTTCCAAAGCATTTCACACACTCAACAACATTGCCAGGAGATATTGTACAAATCATCTGATGTCACTACAGAGCATTGAATCGTGCACATTTACATGATTTGTACTCACCAACAGGGCCACCAATCACAATTCCCAGGTGGTCCAGCAGACCTTGCTCCCAGGAGATGCGGTCAGCCCAGCGGTGCTTTACCTGGTGGTCATTCCTTGGGGACCGATAGGCGCGTTGCAAGTGATGCAATACCTTTCCCCACCGGAGCCTCCGTGCCTCGGTGTGATACCCCTGTATCACCCACCCACCTAACTCAATCATAAGGGGGAGGAAATGGCACACCAGCCATATGAAACCCCCAAGCTCCTCCTCACCCATCTTGCCAAGACGAGGCCTACCCAACATCTTAGCAAAAAAAAGGGTAATAGGGGATAACGGAGAACAAAGGAGAATAGGGGGAAAGTAGAATATGAAAAATGTGAACTAAACAACTAAAACAGCCCAACTATCCCCAAACTATCACTACCCACAACAGACTCCCAAACACAACAAAGACAATACAATACTAGACAATTGTACACAATAAACACTCAGACAGGATACAACAACAATATTTTATTCACAAAATGACAAGTAAAGGACCACACAGGAGACAAAAACACAATTTGACCAGACATAACTCTAAACACAGCCACACAGTCTAGAAGAGTCACAGACTGCAAAGTGAAAGTGAAAGTACACCCACTGTACATAATCTGTAAACAGGATATCCTATTACATCACTTCCTGCCTAAAATGGCAGCCTTTTTTTATCATTATGCGTCAAAAGTTTTGACGCATACAGTCTGGGCGTCATTTTTTTTGACGCACAGGAGTAAAAATGAGCCCTCATCCATATATTTGGAAATAGTCTAACACTTAACCAATTTTCTGAGGTACAGTGTGGAAGAGTCAATGGTGTTTTCAGGGCATTATGTGTCATTTTTTGGGCATAAGAGTAATTTTTGGACGCGAATGCGTCCAAATTTCAGGGCATTAACTGGGTTTGGGTAATTTCACCATTTTAATGTTATGTAACATTTGTGACACAACTGAGATAGGCTGATTGCATCCACTTTGGTCTTGATGGTGTATGGGCACATGTGAGACATCATACTGATGTGGACCATGATCAGCTACTTCCTTAACAGGATTTTCACTCTTGGCTGATGCACTAGATGGCCATATGTGTGGCCTACATATATGTATTGCACAAACTGGGCATGTTTGGCATCAGGAGAGGATAGCAATGTGACGCACATAAGTACAATACCTCAATGCCTATGGCTCAATGTGTGTGCTTTGGCTACTAATGTAGTTGTTGACCAAGTGTGTGTGCATCACAAGATGCATTATTGAAAATATGCTTGTATGAATGTGAAGTTAATGTGTCCAAATCTTAGATGCAAGTCAGTGTGGAAATGAGAGAGGACATGTGTTAGTCATACATGTAGCAACATCTGTTGTATGCACTTCCAAGATTTTGGGTAACGTAGACACCAAAAATGACAAAACATGCACCGGATAGATGGCAGACGCTTGTTCATGTCAATGGTCCAAAAGTTGCCCATCACATGTCCTGGAAATTTGGAAACTGCTTCCTGGGCATTTGTTGGTGAACACACCGTGAGTCAGGCACATGTACAGACCAAGTGGGTACCATGTTATTGACACGGAAAGCCAAAGGTGACCAACAAAGGTAATATCACCCCACAGTTGTGGTCATATGACTGAGCCACAACTCTCCTGTGGCTGTGGTGGACCAGCAGACTAGGCAGCACGTGGCCACATATTTCCAGTGATCAATTGCACAGAGGTGTCTCGTTCATGTGTGTGGTCCAATGTTGATCCTGTATATTTTTAGGGGTCTATGTTGTCACAGTTACGTCCAGGTCTCATCATGAGTCAGTGGCGGCTATTCCTGTATCTACTGAGTATCCTTCTGAGATCAATGGAAGTAAAGTCAATGAGGACATGAGAACCTACATGGGGATGGTTTCACCCTGTCACTGCAGACATGTTATGAGACTGTCAACAGGGCAACCTTGGTGTGCTGAGTGAGATCATATCTCAGGAGTCATGTTCCGGCAGGTGTCATTACAACATTTGTACACAGGTTGGCATGTAAAGTTCCCACTGCATCTGGGAACATCATAGCCTCTGTGTTGATTAATCTTGCAGCTATTCAGCACGCACAGGCCAAACATGTGCCTTGGTGTAGGCCCTCTCAGAGTCTGTTTGTGGGTTTGCAAAAGGTGTCAACACACATAGCTGGGTTCTGTAACCTTGGTCAGCTGAAAACTTAAAGGACAGAAATGTGTCATTGCTTTGGCTTCCTGACTGGCCTATTTGTGCAACAGGTTTGGCTGGTGGCTGATTCCCATCACTCAAGCCTACTCAATGTTTTGTGTTGCCACTACATATGTAGTGAGACAGAATGGGGCTGTGTATCTTTTCTGTAGGTGCAGGCTAGGTTGTTGGTGACCTGCCAGAAATGGCTGACACAGACACATGTATGGGTCCATGCTCCACCCCAGATGTTGGTGTTGCCCTAAATTAAATGTTTTCCATGCCTTGGATTGTCCTACTTTATCCATGACAGTTGACATGATGCTCTCCACACAGTATGCCCTCACACATTGTTATCCAATTTGTGCACACAACACGTGTGTTCAGATTTGTGTGTGGCCTTTTGCTGTCCAGCAACACTACTCCCTGCACTCTACTACATTTCCAAGAAGGGGAACTAGAGCACATTACTTGGGACCTCTGGCTAATTTAGGGTCTGTGCAACTAGGCCTACATAGACGTTGCCCAGTGAGTACACATTCACACTTTCATCAGGGGTTGTAGGTGTTCCACTTAGCTTTTAGGATGGAATTGGTGTATGTGGGAGCACCTTCTAGACAAGGCCACTGCCTCCAAGGCATGGTGAGTGATGTCTGTGTGTAGCATTACACTTCACACATGTGATATGTTAGTTCTGTGACATACTATTATACATTAGCACAGTTACATGTCACCTGCCCATGGGCTGTGGTTTGTCGGCTAGCACTTAGACCTCATTTACAAGGCACAATGCACAGGGTGGTGAAGTAAGTGCCTTGCTGTGCTTCCATGACAACCAAGTAAGGGCAGGAATGCACAGTGTCTAGAAGATACAGCACATTTCTGTACTCTCCCTCTACACCTTCCTGCACAAAAAAAGCATCACAAGAGGTGTTTCTATTTTACTATATGTGCTGCAGAATGCAGAACACATCAGAAGGGGAAGATATGGGGAGTGATAAAGCTATTTCTCCCCATTGCATCACTCTTACACCCCCCCCCGAGATGGTGTAAGTTTGTGCTACATTCTGAGACTTGCAAATCTGCTGATACGTCAGATATATTCAACTTCCTTGGGTGTTGCATGGGTATTTCCCAAGCAACACCCCTGAAACACCCCTTTCACATAGTGTCATGTGTGTACATTGTCCATATTTACAAGGCCATTAAAAAGCCATGCAAGGTGGTTTTGCATGGCCTTGTAAATGTGCAGTGGCACACCGCCAGTGAAGCATCCATAATATGTTGCTCTGGTGGCACAGAGTTCCAAAAATATACATTTGTTAAACTAGTAGTGTGAGAAAACAGGGCTGATTGCAAAGGCCCCCTAACTTTTTGCCCCCATTTTCCACTTTCTGCTGGTGTTTTCCTGACTCTGAGGGTGCCCTGGGTACTGCTAACCAGTCCCAGGGCCTGTGCTCTGTGTAAAGTCAATATGCAAATTAGGCAAATTATAATTGGCTAAGTCAACCTACCTATAAGTCCCTAGTATATGGTAGGGCATGTAGGTTTAGGGACCACAGCATAGGTAGTGCACCCATGGGTGCACTGCTGAGGCGCCCAGTGTCATTTTAAAGGCAGGCCTGCCTTGCTGGCTGCTTTTAAGTTAAAGTTATATGCAAATTTGACTTTGGAATTAAAAGTAGTTCCAAAATCTTAAACTACCTTATTTGTACATATAAGTCACCCCTAAGGTGTGCCCTATGTGCCCCTAGGGCTGGGTGCATTGTAACTATAGGCAGGGACCTTCTAAAAATGGTTTTATAAGCCCTGATGAGGTAAAAACAGCCAAATTTGTTTTTCCCTCATTGTAGTGAATGGCCTCCATAGGCTAGTATGGGGACACTTTATTTTAATTTTAAAAGTCCCCTTAAGTAATGGATACCAAGAGTTTTGTATCAAATTAATTGTTATAATAAATGCCACAACTTCCAGTTGTTGGATTTAATATAACTTGTTCAAGTAAAGAGTTTTAAACTTTACCTGAAAAGTTGCCAATTTCAGCCCTGCATTGTTTTTGTTGCTGTGCTCTGATTTGCCAGCCTCTGGCAGCCTGGCCAGGCTGCTTGATGAGGTGTGAAGTGGCCTGGCTTCATACAAAGAGATGTGCCTGTGGGAGGGAATTTCCCCTCAGCAGATGGTGAGGCAGGAAGGGGAGGGCTGCCAAACTGGTCTTCAAAGGCAGAGAAGGACATTTGAAGCAACCCAGCAACACCCGCACATCCTGCAACCCCAAACAACTAGGTGCCCCCTTGATTAGATTAGGATAGGGCAGGAGAAGAGTGGGTTTATGATTTTTAGCCACACCAGTGGGTGGGCTCAGCCAGATGTAACCTCCAAAAATCAGATTCAGCCATGATGGATTTTGAAGAATGCTGCCTGCTGGGATTGATTTTTGCCACACTTCCCAGGAAGTGGTAATCACAGGGGGAAGGACCCTACACCTGATTGGAGAATCAGGACCCCCCTGTTTTTCACCCAGGAGCAAGGATACAACTGGCAGACCTGCACCCACACCTCAGTTCCCTACCACATCCCTAACAGGAAGAACTACAGAAGAAGGAGGACTGCCCTGCTGGACCCCTGGCCTGCACCTGGAACCTGCACTCAAAGGACTGCACCAGCTGCACACTTGGGCTTCACCACAAGAAGGACTTTGCCTGGCTTCAAATAGTTCAAAGAGGGACTCCCTGTTTGCTACAGGTGAAAAATTGCTAATCAGAGTCCCCTGCACCAACTCCTGAAGAAATCAACCAGCTGACCACTGCCCAGTGGCCAACAAGGAGTTTGTGCCAGGTGCATTCTGGGAGTTGTAGTCCACACCCCCAAGGATCATCTCAGAGCTTCTGGACCCTTGGGGTGAGCTGTGGACCTTAACAGAAGGAGGCCCCACAGGCTGGGAGGGGCTACCCTGACATCGGACCAACTGAGGCCTCCTGGTAATGACGTTCTCCCTCTTAACAGATCCTGAGCTACTGGGACCTACACCCTCCATTCCTCTCCTGCCTTCTGCCCCTTGACTACTGGCATTGCAGCAGTTACTTACGGCCCTTGCTGGGTACTGGACACAGAGTGGGGGGGCATTGAGTGTCTCCTCCTCCCCCCTCTCCTCTTACCGTGCCACTCGCTTGCCTGCGCCTGGCTATTGCTTCCCTAGCCAATGCTCAGCAGGAGCCCTCCCTCCCCCTTCACAGCTTACCGGACCATACAGGGGCCACTGCGTACAGTATTGCGGTTGTTCAGTGTCGCGGACACTTCTCCTCTGATAGCTCCAGTTGGTTCTCCTCGCTCCACCTGCATGGTGCGGGAAGGAGCGCTCAGTCCACTCCGCCTGCAGACCCGCCTCACAGTCCCGAGAGGCTCTGCTCTACAATGGGTCTCATCCCTGTCTGCAATTCCTGCTGCCTCCCGGCCACGTGCCCCTCCTCGCAGCCGCCGGTCAGGGCCCCTCTCTGGCAGCGCCAGCCCGTTGTCGTGAGGTTACTGCGTCCGTAGTGCGCAGACATTACACCCCCATTAGGCAGCATAAGGGGGGGGGTCGGAGGCGGTATCTGGGGGTGAGAGGGGGGCTAGGTGTAGGAGGCTGGCCTGGCTTATAGTGGGTACCTGATGGTACTTACACCTTGTGTCAGGTCCAGTTATCCCTTATTAGTAGATTAGTAGTGTTCTAGCAGCTTAGGCTGATAGAGGTAACTATAGCAGAGCAGCTTAGGCTGAACTAGGAGACATGCAAAGATCATACTATACCACTTATATCATGTAGCACTATATCATAAGAAACACAATACTCAGAGTTACTAAAAATAAAGGTACTTTATTTTAGTGACAATATGCCAAAAGTATCTCAGAGGATATACTCCGTTAGGAGGTAAGTAAAATACACAAAATATACACACAAACCAAAATCAGGTAAGTAAACAGTTAGAAAAGTAGTGCAAACACTGTAGAACTCAATAGAATGCAATAGGAGACAATGGGCCAGATGTACCATCATGGCCCATTGCGATTCGGTAATAGCGATTTTTAAGAAATCACTATTACCGACTCGCAAAGGGCCATGTATCACATTTGCGAATCGGTAATAGGGATTTCTTAAAAATTGCAAATGCTATTACTGAATCGCAAATTGCGATACAGGCCCCATTCGCAGTTATGGGCCTGTTGGCCAATAGCTGCGAATATTTTGCATTTCCAAAATTGCGATTTCTGAACCAGAAATCGCAATTTTGGAAATGCAAAAGGCCCCATCTCCTGCACCCCAAAAACTTTTTTTCCAACATGTAAGGTACACACATGCTAAAAGGGCATGTGTGCTTTACATGTTTAATTTAAAAATGCAGTTTTAAAAGTTTGCACCAGGTTACCACCTGGTTGCAAAGCATGGTATTTTGCAAGTGCAAAATGCCATTTCTGGAAAAATCCCAATCTGGGATTTTTTCCAGCATAGCCTTGCGACCTGGAAATTGTGAATCGCAAACTGCAACTCGCAATTTCCAGGTTGCAACGCAAGAAATCGCTATTTTAGCGATTTCTTATTTGTGGTCTGCGAATGCATTTCATGCATCGCAGACCACTGTTTTGCACTCACAAACGGCCGAATTTACCGATTCGCACCGTTTGCGAGTGCAACATTTTTAATGGACCCCAGGCCTAGTGTAGTGTGAAGAGGGTCGCTGGGAGTGTAAGAAAACACTAAGGGTGTCCAAAATACCCCAACCCAAGACCCTGAAAATTAGGAGTAAAGTTACCTTATTACCTCAGAAAGACAGTAAAGTCGAGATAAGTTATTCTGCAAAGGAAACAACTGACTGCAAAGCACTGAGGATGGATTCCTGGACCTGAAGACCTGCAAAGGAAGTGGACCAAGTCCAAGAGTCACGCAAGTGTCCAGGGTGGGCAGGAGGCCACTAAGCCCCGGATGAAGGTGCAAAAGGGCTGCCTCTGACTGGAAGAAGCCAAGGATTCTGCAACAACGGAAGGTGCCAGGAACTTCTCCTTTGGTCAGAAGATGTCCCACGTCGTGCTAGAGGATGCAGAGTTGTTTCCACACAGAAAGACCGCAAACAAGCCTTGCTAGCTGCAAGAGTCGCGGTTGAAGATAATGGGTGCTGCCAGGGCCCAGGAAGGACCAGGAGGGCGCCCTTTGGAGGAGAAGACAGAGGGGGCAGTCAGCAATAGAGAAAGCCCACGCAGAAGCAGGCAGCACCTGCAGAAGCACTTGAACAGGAGTTCAAGAAATCTTGAGCACAACGGTTGTCCCAACACAACAAAAGAGGGTCCCACGAAGCAGGTGGTCAACTCAGTGAGTTGAGCAATGCTGGACAGAGTGCTGGGGACCTGGGCTGTGCTGTGCACAAAGGAATCCTTGCAAAAGTGCACAGAAGCCCTACCAGCTTCAAGATCACGCAGTACACAGGATTATTGTTTGGTGCAAGGACTTACCTCCACCAAATTTGGATAGAAGGACCACTGGACTGTCAGGGTCACTTGGATCCAGCTCCTGTGTTCCAGGGACCACGCTCGTCAAAATGAGAGGGGACCCAGAGGACCGGTGATGCAGAAGGATGGTGCCTGTATTAGCAGGCGTAACATTCCGTCGACCCACAGGAGATTTCTTCTTGGCTTCCAGTGCAGGGTGAAGGCAGACAGCCCTCAGAGCATGCACCACCAGGAAACAGTTGAGAAAGCTGGCAGGATTAGGTGCTACAATGTTGCTGGTAGTCTTCTTGCTACTTTGTTGCGGTTTTGCAGGCATCTTGGAGCAGCCAGCGGTCGATCCTTGGCAGAAGTCGAAGAGGGAGATGCAGAGGAACTCTGGTGAGTTCTTGCATTTGTTATCTGATGAGAAACCCACAGAAGAGACCCTAAATAGCCCTCAGAGGAGGATTGGCTACCTAACCAGGTAAGAGTCTACTAGGAGGGATCTCTGACATCACCTGCTGGCACTGGCCACTCAGAGGTCTCCATTGTGCCCTCACACCTCTGCATTCAAGATGGCAGAGGTCTGGGACACACTGGAGGAGCTCTGGGCACCACCCCTGGGGTGGTGATGGACAGAGGAGTGGTCACTCCCCTTTCCTTTGTCCAGTTTCGTGCCAGAGCAGGGGCTGGGGGATCCTTGAACTGGTGTGGACTGGTTTATGCAAGGAGGGCACCATCTGTGCCCTTCAAAGCATTTCCAGAGGCCAGGAGAGGCTACTCCTCTCAGGCCCTTAACACCTATTTCTAAAGGGAGAGGGTGTAACACCCTCTCTCAGAGGAAATCCTTTGTTCTGCGGTTTCTGGGACTGGGCTGCCCAGACCCCAGGAGGGCAGAAACCTGTCTGAGGGTTGGCAGCAGCAGTAGCTGCAGAGAAAACCCCAGAGAGCTATTTTGGCAGTACACGGGACCCATGCACCCCCTCTCTCCTCCCCATCTGGACTCCCTGACCCCTATCTCTGGGTTCCATGATGGACGACTCCCCACGTTCCCCCTACTCCGCTGTGGATCATATCCTGGAACGTGAATGGCCTTACCCATTTCATAAAACGTAAAAAGGTGCTCTTCTACCTTAACTCCAAACGGTCTGACATAGCCTTACTTCAGGAGTCGCACCTCAACAGGGATGAGTCTGACAATGCTACACAGGGACTGGGTGGGAACGGCATTATTTAGCAGCGGCCCTACCATGCAAGAATCAGAAGGCAGTGCCCCCCGGAAATGTGGTGTTGCATTGCTGTTGCGGAAAACCATCCCCTTCACTGTCATTAAATCATGGACTGACCCAGAGGGGTGATATGTGTTCGCTAAGTTGAAGATGGGGGACGCCTTCCTGTGCGTGGGCTCCGTTTGTGCACCAATCGGTTCAAAGCGACTGTTCTTTCTGAAAATCAACCGTCTGTTTTATTTATTTATTTTTTTTATTATTTTTATTATTTTTTACATCAGTACACAATAGGATACATTGGTGGTCATTCCGACCTAGGCGGGCGGCGGTTGCCGCCCGCCCGTCGGAAGCCGCCTGAATACCGCCCCGCGGTCAATAGACCGCGAGGGGTATTCTGACTTTCCCGCTGGGCCGGCGGGCGATCTGATTCAGATCGCCCGCCGGCCCAGCGGGAAAGCGCCTTCCACAAGGAAGCCGGCTCGGAATCGAGCCGGCGGAGTGGAAGGCGTGCGACGGGTGCAGCAGCACCCGTCGCGCTTTTCAGTGTCTGCATCGCAGGCACTGAAAAGCATAGTTGGGCCCTGTTAGGGGGCCCCTGCAGTGCCCATGCCATAGGCATGGGCACTGCAGGGGCCCCCAGGGGCCCCAAGACGCCCGTTCCCGCCGGCCAGGTTCTGGCGGTAAGAACCGCCAGAGCCAGGCCGGCGGGAAGGGGGTCGGAATCCCCATGGCGGCGCAGCATGCTGCGCCGCCATGGAGGATTCCCCAGGGCAGCGGGAAACTGGCGGGAGACCGCCAGTTTTCCCTGTCTGACCGCGGCGTTAGCGCCGCGGTCAGAATGCCCTTAGGGGCACCGCCGGCCTGTCGGCGGTGCTCCCGCGCCCGTTGGCCCTGGCGGATTGTATCCGCCAGGGTCAGAATGAGGGCCATTGTCACTTACAGAGAATAAAACGAAAAAAAAAAAAGAATCAATCAGGTTTATCCAAGAAATAATTTCCCCAGATTAGAGAGAACTTTTTGACATTGCCTATTCTCCTAGCATATCTCATCTCCTGAAGTCTAACTTGAATCATTTTATTGTACCATCCTTGACTAGTAGGAGATAATTCAAACTGCCAGTTTCTCAGCAACAGTGACATAGCCACCGCCGTGGCTATAAATACGAGCTTCTCCAGCCAAGGGGAGAGTCTTGCCTCAGGATCATAGCCCAGACTCAGCAGGAGAATACTCAGAGATATGGGTACCAACACAATGGATGTTAACGTTGCAAAGACCTCTTCCCAGTATCTCTGTATACATTTACATGTCGCTATCGTATGTATCCAGCCAGCTGCCCCTATTTCCTTGCACCGAAAACACATATTTGGGTGGCCAATCCTCATACGGGATAGTGCTTGGGGGGTTCGATACAGCAGCCATTTGCTAAAAAATATAATTCTGTGCCAATTAGCCCCTCGTAGCGCAGAGAAATTTAGGTGGTTAATAGTCTCCCAGTATTCACTTGAGAGCATCATGACCTCCTGACTAACCCATTTCTTCTGAGCTCTTATCCCCAAATCCACTTTAAACCTTTCTGCCAAGAGCCTTCGCCATGCCCCTGCATTCCCTACCCGCAAAGGAGTAACTAATTCTGATACCAGTGATTGGGTATTAATGATAGAATTAGTATCTAAGTCTTTAAAAACCCTCAGCAATATATTGTAGGATCTGACCAGCAAAAGATCATTATTAACTGTAATCATGATTTTCCAAGGGGCTTCCCCGTTACCCTCAACCCAGAAATCTCCAACTTTACTATATCCAGCGCGCTCCCACCTTTTCACCGTGATTTCGTCAAGCTGTGTCCCTGAACCTAGAGAAATCTGTGAGAGTGGGGTGTGAAAATGTACAGAGGGAATTGAATATTTTCTAGCGAAATCCACTCTTCTCTTAAGAAACCATTTAAGAATTTTATAACAAACTTTTTTAGGCGATTTGGTCAAAAGGGCTGGGTTCCGAATATTATGCTCTTGGCATATTAGTACCCGAAAATCAATAAAAAACTTGGAGCCCACAGAGTATTCTAACTTAAAGCTAGCATAATAGTGTGCAAAGAAAGCATAATAATAATCTTTGAAATTGGGTAAGGCCAGTCCCCCCTTCTCCTTATCGGCATACAGTATGCTCAAAGCGGCTCAAGCTTTTCGGTTCTGCCAGATAAAGGAGCGAAATAGGGATTCCAGTTTTTAAAAAAGGGTTGCGTTAAAACACACGGAATGGCTGCAAACAAGAAATTAAAAAGTGGTAGGATTGACATTTTAATTAATGCGATGCGGCCTAATATCGAAAGAGGAAGAGGCCTCCAACGGGTGAGTAAAGCCTGAGTTTTCTGAAGTAGAGGAGCGAAATTCAGTTCATAAAAATCACTTATATTTTCTGAATAGAAAACCCCCAAGTATCTCTTTGGGTTGAGGTTTACACATCCTCTTAATTCAGGAAGATGACATTTAGGAGTAGTGCCACAAAGAATGATGTTGGTCTTGGTCCTATTAATCTTATAGCCACCGATTTGCTGAAATTCTTTAAATATATTAAAGGTCACTTCCTGAGAGGAGTATTTTGTGTCCAAAAACAAAATAATATCATCTGCATAAAGTTTAATTTTTCCCATTGATTTTAGCGGTGCCTGAACCTGAGTATTCTGTCTAATTTTGATGGCAAGTGGTTCAATAAAAAGGGCAAATAAAATAGGGGGTAGTGGGCACCCTTGTCTAGTCCCTCGTTGTATTTGAAGCTGTCCCACAGACCTTGAGTTTATAATAATATTAGCCTCAGCATTTAAGTACAGCCTTTGAATTAAAGAGATCACTTGAGTGGGTACCTTGTAGCTGGATAAAATTAAATAAAGCGTGTCCCAGACTACCAAATCAAAGGCTTTCTCTGCGTCCAGCAGAAGAATAATGGCAGGGATTTTATTAGTTGTAAAATAATCAAGAGCCTCTGCTAAATAGTGAGTGTTTGTAGCCAGTTGTCGACCAGCCACAAAACCATTCTCTTTCGTCTCTTGACTGAAATAGGGGCAACTTGGTATGTCATTGGGGGAGATTGAAATCTGGGTAGAGACGCAGTATTGGACAGGACAGGGCCCCTGGATATCAGCAATAATGCTGACAGGGCCCTACGGTCTGATATAATGCTGGACAACTGCCTGGTGGATCACTGGATGCTGACGCATCCGGTCGACAAAGAGTACTCTTTTTTTAAACCGGTGCACGACACTCCATCCGTCTAGACTATTTCCTCATGTCACATAACCTAGTGGCACATGCCCAGGATGCTCGCATACTTGAATGTGGCCTTTCGGACCACTCCCCAATCCATGTCGCTGTCCAGTTTGGCCTGGTGACTGCGGGTCGCAAACCATGGAGATTTGATGTACATCGCTACCGTTCTCCACAGGGTAAGACACAGTTAGGAGCCCATGCGTCCACCTTCATTCAAGAAAACCTAGGCACTGTCGACTCCAAGAAGATCGTATGGGCAGTGGCCAAAGCAACCATTCGTGGGCAACTGATGCGAGATGTGGCATTGGCAAATAGAGACAGAAAAGTGCGGCAAGTGGCACTGGAAACTGACATTCGGCGTCTCACAACCCACCCCTCCCTTCACACGCACAGATGTCTGGAACGTGCCCGTATGGCCTTCAACGAGCTGTACACCTCCCAGGCCGAATACTCCTTGCAACGCCTGCAAGGGAGGCACTATGAGCACGGTGAGAAAGCCGGTCAGTTGATGACAGCTCAGCTTCGTCAGAGGACAGCCGCTCTCGCTATACCAGCCATCCGTGCCCATACGGGAGATGTGCTTACGCACCCACAAGAGATAGTCAGTAAATTTGCGTCCATCTACCAGCATCTCTACATGCCGAAGGTGACATCCAGCCCTGCCCAAATTGAGGCCTTTCTAATCAACATTCACTTACCCTCTCTTTTCAATGAAGGTCGCAACCCTCTAGATGGAGAAATCAGTAGGCTGGAAATTGAGAAAGTCATCTCCAACCTCCCCTCCACAAATCACCCGGGGAAGATGAATTCCCCGCAGAATTCTATAAAAGGGCAGGGGAGGAGGTGATCGAAGTCGTGCATGGGCGAAGCCTGACGGACGAAGGCCCTGGGTGCTATCTCCAACAATGCCACTATAGCGGTCATACCGAAACCAGGAAGGGACCCCCTCCTTTGTAGCAGGTACCGACCCATATCTCTCCTAAACTGCAATATCAAAATACTAGCTAGTGTTTTAGCAAACCACTTACGCAAATTCATCCCATCCCTAATACACCATACTCAAGTGGGGTTTGTACCTGTCCGCACCTCCAGAAACCACTTTTGCACTCTGTATCACGCTCTGTGGGTGTCCAGGGACATGCCAGAAGCCACACTGGCTCTGTCTCTGGATGCAGAGAAGGCATTCAATCGCATAGAGTGGCCCTATCTCTTTGCGACACTGGCGAAGTTTGGTCTGGGGGATCGGTTTATTTCTCTGGTACGACTGCTCTATGACCATCGCACGGCACGGGTTAACTCTGGAAGTTTCCTCTCGGACCCTTTCCCCATCTGCAGAGGGACACGACAGGGCCGTCACCCCTCACCCCTTTTGTTCCTGTTAGCAATGGAACCACTGCCAGCTGCCATTCGCTCTTCCCCTTCGCTATAAGGCCTCCCCCTACAGAATGGCACCTCCAAAATATACTTGTATGCTGACGATGTCCTTTTAACTGTGACAGACTTGGAGCATCCTCTACGAGCCCTACTAGAGATCATCAATGGGTTTTCTCCCCTCTCTGGTTATCGCATAAACTGGGACAAGAGTGAGACTTCCCCCCTTTAGCGAGTGGCCACGAAAGCTGTGCTTCACAGCTTTCTCTTTCGTTGGACGCCAAGGCGCCTCAAATATTTGGGAGTGCTAGTCAATTAAGGACTGGCCCATATGGTGGCAGACAACCTAGATCCCCTTGTCGCGCAACTGAAACTTGACTTCGAGAAATGAACCACTTAGGCCTTTCCATGTGGGGTAGGGTAGAGGCAGTACGGATGGTCATGGTCCCTCGCTTTACTTACGTTTCGGGCCTTCTACCTTTGCAGGTGCCTTTATCCACCTTTCTGTCAATTGATGCACATATAAGAGCCTTTGTCTGGGGTTCTATGCTGCCACGTCTAGCATCAGTTAAGCTAATGGCGTGCCGTTCCCATGGGGGAATAGGACTTCCTTCGGTGGAACGCTATGTGCTACCGCTACATCTGTCACAACTGGCTCACACAATGCCTAGATCATCGGAGTCACCGCAGTGGGTTGCTTTAGAGAAGACTCTGCTTTCCCATGATGGGGGCTTGGCGGGCTCTATCGAGGAGGTCTTTCATCCCCTGCTACAGCAAATCTGATCATAAAGGAGACACGCGCAGCCTGGCGCATCCTCTCCTGCATGCCCAGGCCCCCTTATGGAACAACAATGGCCTACGGATTGGTAGGGAGGTGCTTAATTGGCCACAATGGAGCAGAGTTGGTATCCTTGACCTTGCTCAGGTGCTGGAGGACGGCACGCCCAAATCCTTCGCTAAGCTACAGGAGGAATTCAACCTTCACTCGCTGCAGGAATGGCGATATTTGGAACTCAAACACTGTTTACAACAGGGTGCTGATACGATTCTCTGGGGACTCCAGACCTCGCCTGTGGTAACTTACTTAAAAACTTGGGGAAAACACAAAGGTGTTATGGCAGGCCTCTACAAGGTCATCACATGACACCTTTATTCACAACCTCTCCAGGACAAGCTACGTTTAAAATGGCAAGACCGCCTGCAATGGACGTTTGACACGGAGGACTGGGCGGACATTCTGGTGACCCTGGACAGTGGTACTCGAGATGCTCCACTAAAATTCTGTCTCTTCAAGGTAATCCATGACTGGTATTGGACTCCAGCAAAATTACATAGAACAGGGCTCCTCCCGAATGCAAAGTGTTGGTGCTGTACAGAACCACACTGCGATCTGCTCCATATCCTAATTGATTGCCCGGCGGTTCAGCCTTTATGGAAAGCTGTAGGCCACGCTCTGGCTGAGGTACCGCTCTCTCGCTCCCTTATCATATTGCATGACATGGCCTCCCTCCTGGCCTTGCCCAGGCCACATAGACGTCTGTTGCACACAGCGCTAGCCACTGCTAAAATCTGCATCCTTCGCCACTGGAGATCTGCAACCCTGGAGAAATGGATTGTGGCAATGACCCGCATAGCCACACATGAAAGAGTCATCTATAACCTACAGGATCAGGCTGCTGTATTTAATCAGGTGTGGACCCCCTTCCTTGCAGTAGGGCCATCGTGAATTATCCGCCACCACCTACACTTGCCCGATGCCGCTCCTCACCTCTGCTTCCGTCGGCCCCCATTCAGAACCAAAGTCCTAGCTGATGCCCCCCCACCCGCACTTCCCACTCTCATATGTAAGCCCCTCCTCGTACTTTGCATGTCCCCTTCCTCTCCCCCCCTAGTATTTCAGACTCCCTCTCCCCTTCTTCCTCCCCCCCATCGCAGCAGAAACCGACCCAGCTCTCACCCTAGGGAGCTCGATAACACTTGTGATGCATTATTATGCAATCCTCACCTCCCCCCTTCCCCTCCCTCACCCTTCCCTTCTTTCCCCCCTCTTTTTTCTTTTTCTTTTCTTCCTCCCTTCCTTCCTCCCCCTTTCTTTTTTTTTTGTATAGGGCTTCCTGCTACCCTCCTGATATCAGTCTTGCTCCCCCTTCTCTTCCTCTCCTCACTCCTCCTCTACCTTTTCTTTTCTGTCTCCCTTCTTTTACATTATCTTTCTCTCCATAAGTTGGGCTGCCCTACATTGTGCCCTCTGTAGGCCTTAGTGGGCCTCACAAACATCCTCTTTTTGGGAACTCAGACCCGGTCCTTTATTTCCTCCTTTACCTGGCCTCTTCACTACTATATCTTAATGAGTCACAGCTGTTGCATAAGACAGTAATCTTTACCTGTAAATGGTGCACGGTATTGTGTGAACGGCTCCGGATATCCTGTCCTTTAATGCGAGGAAGGGCGACCCGTAAAGGCGTCCCAGACTAGTTAGACTGTACGAAGTCCCCCTGAACTGCACCTCCTTCCAGCGAGACATGCCATTACAGACATTGTGCCACTAGGCCACCTACGTTGCACTTCTGCCATCCCTTTCCCCCTCCTCTTTCCCCCACCTTTTATCTCGCCCCAAGCTCATTCTTTTCCCCCCATCTTTACCTCCTCATTCTTTATTATTAGTGTCCTGTTGCAATGCATAGACGTGTTGTTGGCTGTATTCCGCCTAATTTGCACTTTAGGTGATACATTTTATGTCATTTCCTTCATATGTGGGTGATAATGCGTCCTTCTATGTTAATTTATTACAGATTAGGACTCGTTTTAGGCCAATGAATCTTGTGACCCAGTGGTGAGACACCGTAGGACGAGATAACTGATCAATATGTCAAGCAATATATCAATAATGTCATCAATATTTACCAACACAATACACTTTACTTTGGATAAAGACATTAATCAAATTATCGACGCAACCATGACCTTTCAGCCATGAATAACCACACCTTTTGATAGAATTTTATGAATTTTATTCCCTATTGATTACAATCTACGAGCAGAAGAGTTAATCTCAATATCAAGAAGCATAAGAGCATAGTCACAATATGGCAACTGTGATAAGATTTCATTAATGCAAGAATCACAAACATAAGAACATAGCACGGCGTGAGCATAGGTCAGTATATAGCAAATGTCATATATGTCTCAGTTCAGCATAGCGTAATGTCAGTCATTTGTCTATTTGCGTCAGTCTAAGTGGACTTCTGTCCTAACCACAGATTAGCATCAGCATGTTGGGCTTCATGCGAAAACAATTTAGAACACCAATTTAGAAAACATCTAGCTATGGTCTCTATCAAAAATTGAGCAGTTGGTACCTAGAAAGGAAAAGCAAACAGACAAATTACAAATCGCATTGTCATAATTACCCCTCCAAAGATTAGGTCAGCACACAGGATCAGACTTCGTCTTCAGGACATCAGTCAAAACGCCATCAGTCTAACTCGTCTAAAGAACAGGGGACACTTTCCTCATAAGGAGGAGAAATGTGAGGGGCAGTCTATGGGTGAGGATGGTTCAATAATTCTCAAAGTCACCAAACAGAGTGACAGAGTTTCTGGATAAATCAATAGCATTCCCTACCTAATTCTCTCGACCCTTCTGTGTCATGGGTTTTTATCCCTTTTTCGTAATACCTTCCCCCAAAATTCTATTGGACATTCACTATACCCCACTATCTTTAGCCTATCAAATTATACATTAGGTAATTCTAACTATCAGCCCATGATAATTCATAACATTTTGATTGGTCTTCTTAATTGACGTCTTCGGAGGTGGCACATCCGGGGTTACTTCACCGTTTGGCATGTCTTCTTGGGTCATGAGTTCCTTTGTCCATGGTTTGAACGTCCTTGTACATTACATTAATCTACACTTGTTACAATTTTGTATACAAAACCTAAACTAAGACACCAAGTATTCGGTTGGGAACGGAATCACAAAGATACATGCATCGCCTAAGTTAGAAGAAAAGGAACATTTGCAGGGTCATGGCCCTTTGCGAATCAGCACACTGAAAAACAGAAAAATGCTTTTAATATGAGAGTCAGGCAGCTAAAACTCCACAGCTCACGCTAACTTAAGGCCTATAGGGTTCTCAATACAATATCGCAAACGTTAATATAAGCTTGATTAATCATAACGCAAAAAGTTTACTCATTATTGTCATTAGTTTGCATACACAATGGTAACTTCACATATTATAGTCACAATTCAAATGCACGTTTAAGCAAATCGCTATTTATTGTAGTTTTCTATGCGGCATCGTTAAGCATTGATATAAGCATTTCATTTTTAGTATATGTAATATTTGAACTACGCTCTCTCACGGGGACTCAGGTCCCCTTCTGCTTTTTACCACCTTGCAATGTTAATAAAGAATTTCAACACAAAAAAAAATAATGTCCATGGAGTCACGGACATATGCTTTGGTTCCGACTACAAAAGGTTTTAAGAAGACATCTACAAATTGGGCCAAAGGTTCTAAAAGTGAACCACATGCTGAAATGATCGGTCTGCCTGGATGCTTTTCCACATTTTTATGTATTTTGTGCAAAATATAGAAACATGGTATTTTGATTAAAGAACTCAAATTCCTTTTTACATATCCAATTATTGTCCAAAGCTTCTTTTGTAATGGACTGGATTTGTGCGTGTAATGCTGTTATTTAGTCTGCATCTACCCTGCGGTAATAGTGAATGTTGTTTAACTGCCTCATCACTTCCTGATCATACATATCTACATCCCAGATCA
This sequence comes from Pleurodeles waltl, assembly GCF_031143425.1. Taxonomy (NCBI): domain Eukaryota; kingdom Metazoa; phylum Chordata; class Amphibia; order Caudata; family Salamandridae; genus Pleurodeles; species Pleurodeles waltl. The sequence continues at coordinate 1,067,735,297 of NC_090437.1, forward strand.
CAATTCCCCCACCTTTATCTGCTGGTTTAATAATAATATCATGTTTATTCGCCAGACCAATCATAGCATCTTTTTCTTCTTTGGTGTAATTATTTCTGAAGAAAATCTGTTTAGAATTAAGATTGTCTAATTCTTTCAATACTATGGGGGTCATTCTGACCCTGGCGGTCATGGACCACCAGGGCCAACGACCGCGGAAGCACCGCCAACAGGCTGGCGGTGCTTCTGGGGCCATTCTGACCGCGGCGGTACAGCCGCGGTCAGCAAAGGGAAACCGGCGGTTTCCCGCCGGTTTCCCGCGGCCCCAGGGAATCCTCCACGGCGGCGATGCAAGCTGCGCCGCCATGGGGATTCCGACCCCCTTCCTGCCATCCTGTTTCTGGCGGTTTTCACCGCCAGAAACAGGATGGCGGGAACGGGTGTCGTGGGGCCCCTGGGGGCCCCTGCAGTGCCTATGCCACTGGCATGGTCACTGCAGGGGCCCCCTAACAGGGCCCCATTAAGATTTTCAGTGTCTGCTTGGCAGACACTGAAAATCACGACGGGTGCAACTGCACCCGTCGCACACCAGCAACTCCGCCGGCTCCATTCGGAGCCGGCTTCCTCGTTGCTGGTGCTTTCCCGCTGGGCGGGCGGGCGGCCTTTTGGCGGTCGCCCACCAGCCCAGCGGGAAAGTCAGAATGACCGCCGCGGTCTTTTGACCACGGTACGGTCTTCTGGCGGTTCCCGCCAGGCGGGCGGCTTCCGCCGCCTGCGGGGGTCAGAATGACCCCCTATATCCTCAAAAACATTGACTTCAGGTAAGCGACGCCGTGTGAATCAAATGAGTGTACGTTTGTATTCTGCACGTGTGCTGAACTGCACGCGAGCGAGCCCCCTTCTGTGGGCCCATGTTTTAGGAAAACGCATCGCGGGCAGCGAACAGGGTTACTTTTTAACTAGGACGCGCTAAGTAATTAAGGCGTGTCTGTGTACACCTCCACTTTCTATGGGGGTCATCTTGGAACAGAGTCTATAAGTATAGTGGTCCCTGTAATTTATTTAAGGGATGATTTTATATACATGCGGTAAGTTCTTACTGCATCCCTTTACCAAGAACAAACTTTAATCAACGTCAACAGCTCGGTGGCTTACTCGCCAACCCAAAGCTACTAAAAATACAATTACGTAAAATCGGAATCAGTGATCTCTGTGAAAGATTATAACGGATGGACATAGCCTGTCACTTATAGATGGATACCATTTACTAAAAACATATGCATTAAGAAACCTTGAAACCTTTGCATGAGCATCTTAAATCTATATGGCCATTGTAGGAAAGTACCATCTTGCCTGGCATGTTACCCCCATATTTCACTGTATATATGTTGTTTTAGTCTATGTGTCACTGGGACCCTGCCAGACAGGGCCCCAGTGCTCATAAGTATGTGCCCTGTATGTCTTCCCTGTGTGATGCCTAACTGTCTCACTGAGGCTCTGCTAACCAGAACCTCAGTGGTTATGCTCTCTCTGCTTTTCAAATTTGTCTCTAACAGGTTAGTAACTAAATTTACCAATTCAGTTTGGCATACTGGTACACCCTTATGATTCCCTAGTATATGGTACTGAGGTACCCAGGGTATTGGGGTTCCAGGAGATTCCTATGGGCTGCAGCATTTCTATTGCCACCCATAGGGAGCTCTGACAATTCTTACACAGGCCTGCCAGGGCAGCCTGAGTGAAATAACGTCCACGTTATTTCACAGCCATTTACCACTGCACTTAAGTAACATATAAATCACCTATATGTCTAACCTTCACCTGGTGAAAATTGGACGCAAAGTTACTTAGTGTGTGGGCACCCTGGCACTAGCCAAGGTGCCCCCACATCGTTCAGGGCAAATTCCCCGGACTTTGTGAGTGCGGGGACACCATTACACGCGTGCCCTATGCATAGTTCACTACCTATGTATAGCGTCACAATGGTAACTCCGAACATGGCCATGTAACATGTCTAAGATAATGGAATTGTCAACCCAATACCATTCTGGTATTGGGGGGACAATTCCATGATCCCCCAGATCTCTAGCACAGTTCCCGGGTACTGCCAAACTGCCTTTCTGGGGTCTCCACTGCAGCTGTTGCTGCTGCCAACCCCTCAGACAGGTTTCTGCCCTCCTGGGGTCCAGGCAGCCCTGGCCCAGGAAGGCAGAACAAAGAACATCCTCTGAGAGAGGGTGTAACACCCTCTCCCTTTGGATATAGGTGTGAAGGCTTGGGAGGAGTAGCCTCCCCCAGTCTCTGGAAATGCATTGATGGGCACCGATGGTGCCCATCTCTGCATAAGCCAGTCTACACCGGTTCAGGGATCCCCAAGCCCTGCTCTGGCGCGAAACTGGACAAAGGAAAGGGGAGTGACCACTCCCCTGACCTGCACCTCCCAGGGGAGGTGCCCAGAGCTCCTCCAGTGTGTCCCAGACCTCTGCCATCTTGGAAACAGAGGTGTTGGGGGCAAACTGGACTGCTCTGAGTGGCCAGTGCCAGCAGGTGACGTCAGAGGCTCCTTCTGATAGACTCTTACCTCTCTTGGTAGCCAATCCTCCTAACCTGGTAGGCAGACCTCCTTTTTTGGATATTTAGGGTCTCTGCTTTGGGGAATTCTTTAGATAACAAATGCAAGAGCTCACTGGAGTTCCTCTGCATCTCCCTCTTCACCTTCTACCAAAGGATCGACCGCTGACGGCTCAGGATGCCTGCAAAACCGCAACAAAGTAGCCAGATGATCACTAGCAACATTGTAGCGCCGCATCCTGCCGGATTTCTCAACTGTTTCCAGGTGGTGCATGCTCTGGGGTAGCCTGCCTTCACCCTGCACCAGATGCTCCAAAGAAATCTCCTGTGGGTCAACAGAATCTTCCCCCTGCTAACACAGGCACCAAAAGACTGCATCACGGGTCCTCTGGGTCCCCTCTCATCCTGACGAGCCTGGTCCCTGGAACTCAGCAACTCTGTCCAAGTGACTCCCACAGTCCAGTGACTCTTCAGTCCAAGTTTGGTGGAGGTAAGTCCTTGCCTCCCCACGCTAGACTGCTTTGCTGGGTACTGCGTGATTTGCAGCTGCTCTGGCTCCTGTGCACTCTTCCAGGATTTCCTTTGTGCACAGCCATGCCTGGGTCCCCGGTACTCCTTTCTGCAGTGCACAACCTTCTGAGTTGCCCTCCGGCGTCGTGGGACTCCCTTTTGTGACTTCGCGTGAACTCCTGTTCACCTTCCTTCCAAGTGCATGTTCAGGTATTTTTGTGGGTGCTGCCTGCTTCTGTGAGGGCTCCTTGAGTTGGAGGGCACCCCCTCTGTCTCCGCCTCCAAGTGGCAATATCCTGGTCCCTCCTGGGCCACAGCAGTACCCAAAAACCTCTACTGTGACCCTTGCAGCTAGCAAGGCTTGTTTGTGGTCTTTCTGTATGGGAACACCTCTGCAAGCTTCATCGCGACGTGGGACATCCATCCTTCAAAGGAGAAGTTCCTAGTCCTCTTCTTTCTTTCAGAATTCCAAGCTTCTTCCAACAGGTGGCAGCTTCCTTGCACCCTCAGCTGGCATATCCTGGGCTTCTGCCCACTCTCGACACTGTCGCGACTATTGGACTTGGTCCCCTTGTCTTACAGGTACTCAGGTCCGGAACTCCACTGTTGTAGTATTGCTGGTGTTTGTTCTTCCTGCAGAATCCCCCTATCACGACTTCTGTGCTCTCTGGGGGTAGTAGGTGCACTTTCCACCTACCTTTCGGGCTCTTGGGCTGGGCTATTTTTCTAACCCTCACTGTTTTCTTACAGTCCCAGCGACCCTCTACAAGCTCACATAGGTTTGGGTGCATTTGTGGTTCGCATTCCACTTTTGGAGTATATGGTGTTGCCCCTATACCTATGTGCTCCTATTGCAATCTACTGTAATTCTACACTATTTGCGTTACTTTTCTTGCTATTACTTACCTAATTTTGGTTTGTGTACATATATCTTGTGTATATAACTTATCCTCATACTGAGGGTACTCACTGAGATACTTTTGGCATATTGTCATAAAGATAAAGTACCTTTATTTTTAGTAACTCTGTGTATTGTGTTTTCTTATGATATTGTGCATATGACACCAGTGGTATAGTAGGCGCTTTACATGTCTCCTAGTTCAGCCTAAGCTGCTTCGCCATAGCTACCTTCTATCAGCCTAAGCTGCTAGAAACACCTCTTCTACACTAATAAGGGATAACTGGACCTGGCACAAGGTGTAAGTACCTCTGGTACCCACTACAAGCCAGGCCAGCCTACTACAGCCATCATAGCATGTCTTGTGTTAAAAGAAAATTCCAAACTATATAAAAAACTAGTTGAATGGTTCTTGATCTATATATATCATCTACCCCATTGATCTGGTTGTAGCTTTGCACCTGAGATAGCAAATTTGGTAATTAACTGCTTTGAAAATAAATGGATATTTACAGACGTTAATCCCTTTAGTAAGAATATTGTCAATTGGTTCAGATACATTGATGATATACTGATCATTTGGCAACAAAACCATGAAAGGTTGGCTGTGTTCCATGATTGGCTTAACCAATGTACATCTGACTTTAAATTTACAAATAATTGCGATGTTAAGAAAATCAACTTTATAGATTTGTGGATCCTATCAAAAGAAGGACATCTAGAAGTTAATGGGTACAAAAAACCAACAGATCGTAATACTTTGTTACATTTTTCGAGTGACCATCCAAGAACCTTGAGAGAAACTTTACCTTATGGATAGTTTCTTTGTATTAGAAGAAACTGTAGCAACAAAGATGCTAACTTTGCTAACGCTACTGATTTGACCAACAAACTCATTAGTAAAGGATATCCAAGAAAATTGGTTAAAGCTGCGTTCAAAGGAGCATGGTACACACCAAGAGAAATTTTATTTATCCGTAAACAATGAATTAAGGAGACCACTTTAACTTGTCTCATTACTTATAGTCCTAAAGCCAACAAAATCAAGGCAATTATTGACAGAAATTGAAGAATTGTGAAGGATTTAGGTATTGAAAAACCTCTGTTCTCATTCAAGAAAGCATAAAATTTGCCGGACCTTTGGGTGAAAGCGCCACTTCCAATAAAGCGTATAAAAGACTTGAGGGAGATGGTACAGTTACCCTCTGTACAGGGACATAATAGATGTAAAAATTGTGTTGCGTGTCAGTTCACGAAGGACTCCAAAGGAATTGTGATAAATGGAATGGTACATCAACAAAAAGACTTTTCGAAATGCAATACCAAGAATGTAGTTTATTGCATCAAGTGTCCTTGTGATAAGATGTACATTAGTCAGACATCGCAACCAGTGAAGACAAGAATCCTACAACACAGATCAAGGATAATGTGTTTAACCCAAAGTGCACCACTTGTAGAATATTTTTGTGAACTGAACGATCAACCAGATGACATTCGGTGGTCTGTACTAATGGTGATACAACCAAAAGGAGATGGTCGTCCTGTAACAAGTAAACTACTGAGAATGGAGGCAAGACTGGTTAAGAAATACAAAACAGCCAGACAAGGCTTAAATGATTTGGATGAACTTTGGTCTCTAATTTAGTGACCCATTGGTTTGATAAAGCATTTGGATTTAAAAACATATGCACAGAGTACAATGTACACAGTGGACAGCCTCTATACACACATACATAACTGCTTAGAACATGTGCAAAGTACTATTGGTTAATGATAGCTATGTGCCCTGTACATCTAGGATTCGCAATATGGTGGTTTGTATGTATAACATACCAGAATGATAATTGCCAGATCAATGGGGTAGATCATATATATAGATCAATAACCTCTCGACTAGTTTGTGATATAGTTTGGAATTTTCTTTTAACACAAGACATGGTATGATGGCCATATAGATTTAAGATGCTCATGCAAAGGTTTCAAGGTTTCTTAATGCATATGTTTTTAGTAAATGTGTCCATCTATAGGCGACAGGCTATGTCCATCCGTTATAATCTTTCAGAGAGATCACTGGTTCCGATTTTACGTAATTGTATTTTTAGTAGCTTTGGGTTGGAGAGTAAGCCACAGAGCTGTTGACATTGATAAAAGTTCATTCTTGGTAAGGGGCTGCAGTAAGAACTTACCACATATATATAAAATCATCCCTTAAATAAATTACAGGGACTGCAATACTTATAGACCCTGTTCCAATATGGTGCCAATAAAAAGTGAAGGTGTACACAGACACGCCTTAATTACATAGCGCGTCCTACTTAAAAAGTAACCCCGTTCGCCGCCCTCGATGCAGCGTTTTTCCAAAACATCAGGCCCACAGAAAGGGGGCTCGCTCGCATGCAGGAGTTCAGCACACAAGCGGAATACAAACGTAGGCCCATTTGATTCACACAGCATCGCTGACCTGTAAGTAATTTCTTGCTGCTTTTTGAGCCACCAATATTCTATTATAGCTGGTATTGCTGTTCAGGAACAGGTAGGATACTGGTTATATTTTCAGAGATGCCCGTTAACGAATATCGAACCACATGAATGGGAGAGTTTAAGATACATTCGGGAAACCCTTTTCAGGTAACGGTCGGGCAAAGAGAATGTGCAAGCAATTTAATCACAAGGGGAGAGGAATAAGGATGTTTCACTGATTAATTTTCAAAGCATGAGCTTCATTCAGTCACTAATTAGGTCTGTGCTGTTAAATAACCCACAATGGGGTGCCAAAATAGTGATCCTTATGTATTATTATTTTTTAACAGTATCTTCTCAGTTTTAGCATGTTTTTGGTGGCAGAAAAAATAAGAGGTCTATGATAGACAATTTTTTACATTTATTTTTTTGGGTACACATGACCACTGTTTGTTTCTTTGTATTTATGTTTAATAGGCATTGTTGTCTACATTTGTCCTGATGAGGCCCAGAAGGGATGGGGCTGAAACGCGTCGACAATAGGTTTAATGTGAGGTTGTAAAAAATGTTTAGTTATCAAGGACTACATTACACATTATCTCAAAACATAGAAGGAAAACATCTACAGAGTGAGATATGTGCTTTATCAAGGACAACCATCACTGATTTGTGGATTTGTGTCCAACAGAGTTGCATAACCACATTGTGAACAAATACTTTGGAGAGCAATGATATTGTCGTTTACGATTTGGTGTATACATTTATGTAAATTTTAGCTTGTTTGTGAATGATATTATTTGTTTTCAATGTCCTCTCGTCCTTTTTATAAAACTAATATGAATAAATTTAGAAATTAAGTTTCACTATTAATGGGTGGATTATATATATTTTTTTCCTACTAGTTTACCACATGTATATTTTTGGATTTCTGTTTGCCCAGGTCTAGTAGGGTTAGGTGAGTAGACCTCTCTCTAGTATGATCTGGTGGCAGAGAGTGGCACAAGGGCCTGGTAACTGTGTCCCCTATCCCATGATGTATAATCCATGACACAGCTAATGTCCCATGCATTTTACTTGTGACCTCTGCTCCATATAGCCGTTACACCTTCCTTGCATACATAGAGTTAGGGCTTATTTTCTGTCTGCCATGCATGGCTGTGTGCCTTTATATCATGCAGCATGTGCAACAGTGGCTTGAGATGCATTCAACTGTATGTCAGGATGATTTGCATTTGGTATGTGTGCAGAAGCATGGTGCATGTATGTGTGCAGGCCTCATTGTGCAGTCCCTATCTGTGCAGGCAGACAGTTGTCTGTGTATTGTGTCCCCCATATCTATTTGTTAGTGTATTTCATAGTTACTTGCTGTTTGCTTACGTACAAGCAGGCCATTTCCATATTGTCCATCCTGGAATCTATGGTTGATGATGGACGGGTAGAAGATATAGGCATCATGGACACTGCCCGGGTATTTGGCCAGCACATTGATCAACAACCCATGATTGTTCCTGATGGCCTGCACATTCATTGAGTGGGTGTGTTGCAGCAGGAGTGCAAGTTGCACTTGTGTGCAGACCATGGCTCCCAGAAGATGGCAAAACCCAGGAATGCCATAAAAGCCCTATTAAGTTTCCTGCTGCAAATTGCTGGGCATTGTGGAAGAGGATGTGGGGGGTGTGAGGCGGATGAAAGCATCCTAGGCAGAGGGCAGAATTGAAGACAGGGATGGCTGTGGCACTCCAGCCACTCATGCTACAGTGGTCTGAAAGGATCCAGACACAAGCAGATGAAGCACAGCCAAGAGCTTGGTCATCAGTGGGATGGTGTTGTACCTCTCAACCGTTGCCTACAGTTGGGGCACAATGAAGTGGAGCAGTTGTATGATGGACTCCTTAACCAGCTGTTAGAAGTGGATCACCTCCTCTGCCCTGAGGGCAATCAGAGATGCCTGCTAGAAGTAGATGCACTTATTTTTCCTGCACTGCCTCTGTGGTGTCGGTAGTGGGGACTATGGTGTGCTGGTTGATGTGGCAGTGATGGTGGGGGTTGCAGTGGTCTCCTTAGTGCCCCAAGTTGTAGCAACAGTTAATCTGGTGTGTACTCCAGATTGACAGTGTTTTTTTGATGTGTTCTCCTTATACATCAGTGCCTAAGTTTCATTTAACTGCCTGGTTTGACCAGGCATTAAAATGTTGATGCTTGTCAGAGTTAGCATGATTTATCCTAGGTGATGAGTCATTTTTTGGAAGGCTGGTACAATAGGGCGCTGACGGCCCAGCATCATTTTTAAATATCATTGTCGGTATCCAACACAGTCAGATCCGAGACTCAGGAAAAATAACGCACACCCAGGAAAAGTGGCACTAGACAGCTCTAGGTCATTTTGTAAATATAGCTGTAAATTAGCGTCACTGCTGCGTCAAAAAAAAGTTACGGTACGGCGGTGCTAAATGCTTGTAAATGAGGCCCCTATGTATTCAAAAAGACCATTTATAAGGCTTCCTCCAGTGCACCGCTCTCGTAACTAAGCGATGTGTTTTTTTGCATTTAGCTAAAATCCCCAAATACCAAGCACATCTTTCCAGAAAGACACTAAATAGTTAGGAAAAAAGTAAAGTGACATTGCTGTGCATGTGATGTGTCTGATAAATATACATTTGTAATTTCTATCATAGGTACTTTTTTAATTTAATATTGATAAATATTGAGACCAAACATAACTTTGTGAGTAAAACAGCCATGCACATTAAAAGAAAAATAAGAAACAGAAATGGAATGAAATAAACCATTGAAAAGTTGAGATGGTAAAGGCCTGCCAATCATTGTAAAATGCAGCATATCATCATCCCATTATGGTTGGGGTGCATGGCTAAGCACATCATGTGTTAGCACATATATTGCATCCTTAAATATTTTAGGCAGTATTGATATATTTCGTCCAACTTTAAACTTCACACTTGACATAAGGCCATGTGAAACTCAAATAATAGGCAAAACAACAAAGGTGTACAACTGCAAATCGCACTACACTTAGAGTACTAAAAGGAACAGTTCAAGAACACAGAGATAGACGGGAGGCACTTATTTTCATGTTTCTCTGTTTCGAATATGGCATTGAAGAGCCTTGATGCTTACCTAACAGCATTGAAGTGTTTTTTTCTTGTCCCAATTCAGTTTTCTTCGGCTCCCTTGAATCGATCTGCAATCAACACTTTCAAAAAAATATCCAAGTGTTTTCAATATGCTATTGTAAGATGCGCTTTCAGTGTAATATTGGTAATAGTGAAATCATTTTCCCTGAAAACTCAATCTTTTGCATCATTTTACCTAGTGCACTCTCCTCCACATAGCTGCAAAGTGCACTCTTTGTTAGCTCCTTCTTAGACAGCTTTGCTTTATAGAACAAACACTATCCACAAAGGCCACTTCGAAAGTGTGATTTCAAAAGAGCTGAAACTGAATGCTTTGGTGGGTTCTTGTTTTTTTTGTTTGCTTGTGCTTTGGGAATCAAACTTCCTGAGGACTGACGCATAGGTAGATCTTATTCTCTCAGAAGATGTCTATTGAATGTGAGTGAATTTAAGAAACTTCAACCAGTTGAAGCAGTCATTGTACTTAAACAATTTCCTTACTAATATTAGTTTTCTGAAGTTTATTTACATAGTCATTAATCAATGTACTATCATAGTGCAATTGTCCAAAGGAACTTTAAGAAAAGAGCTGTATTAGCAGCAACCAGTGCGTTGCTTTAGCTGATTGTTGTAGGGAGTAACTTCCGATAATCTGGTCCGGTGTCCTGTAAACTTCTTTTACTTTTATAGGAAAACATTCTGGGCCAGATTTATGAATATTTGACACAGTGCATTGCAACTGTGTAAAATGAAGAGAGAAGGGATGTGTGATTTTACTAAGATATGGCACATTCCTGTTCTCTCACTGCCTAGCACCAATGCATACACTTATGTGCCATGGTGCAAGGGTGCCTGTGCTGCAGGAAGGATTGCTTTTGTGCAGGAGAGGGCACCTTCCCACACAAAACAATCTGCGAAAACAATCCATCGATGCCTTCTGTAGCACACTTAGAAAGAGGAAAAGCCCCTAAGGATTGTTTTGTGCAGGAAGGTGCCCTTTCCTGCACAAAAACATGGCTGAGAAACACTCACTTTCCACCCATGTAATGCTTTTCTGGCACAGCCATGCAAGTCGTGCTGCCTTGCATTACTCCAGATTTACCAAGCTATGGAGGACCATGCAAGGTGGTTTTGTGTGGTGTGTGTAATCTGACTTACGAATTGCTTTCCCCATGCTTCACATTTAGTGATACCAGGGCTTGATAAATCTGGTCTAATGACACACAGTTGTTCAAATACATCCCTTTAGCTTTATGCCCTTAACCAAGCATCACTGAATGCCTCACTGATCAAGCAAGCTTGTCACCATCACTCTTTGGGATATACTTGGAATAATCCTGGATAATTAGTCTCAAAATTCAAAATACCAACAAAACAAAATTCAGCAATAAATATTTGTATTTTTATTTTATTAGTGATTGTCACAAATGGATTCCACCCATTTAGTTCATCTGGGGTTTTTGATTTTCATTAGCACATTGAGGTTGAGTCTCACTACCTGAGTCTCACTTGCTGTAATTTCATGGTAATTGGAGTGAACACATTTACCGCAATTACCTGTCTTTTAAGACAAGGCCACGCAGTGTAGCTAGGGAATCGAGCAATGGACCTGTTACACATGAACATGTGTGCACTCTAATGTGCTCACCTTTACAGACTGTGCATGTAAGACTACTGTTGTGTTCAGTGCAAGTATTGCACTCAGGTGGCTTGACACAGATGGGACTCCGCAAGGATGGGTGATCTGGGATATGCTTTATAATATTAGTGGTCATCCATAGATAGGGCAGTAGGGTTTATTGGAAAATCTGTAGTGATTTTACTGTATTTTACATATAGGAAAAAATTGACTTAATGTGCAGGCTAATGCTTTATTAAACATTTTATTGACAAACATTTCCATACTAAAATTAATAGTGAATGGGTTTACATACAGTTCTAGATGCTGTTGGCTTTAATGATAGATCCTAACATGACAACTTTGACAAAGCCAATAGTATAATAAGCATTGTGATAACAGGGTTACAGGCCCACCGGGAGTGAAATGTAATATAAGGGTGTCACCATAGATACTTCCATCTTTGTGATTATATATATATATATTTTTGTAATACAATGCATAATATTTAGTAGTGTGTGTGTAATTATTATGTCTTTCCTTTTTCAAAGAATAACTGACTGGAGAATAAATTATTGAGTGTTTAGGCCAGTGAATTGGGGTTACATCATCTACTCAAAGTAAGCCATGGACTCCTCTTATTCACTACCCTGAGAAAGTCAAGTGCAAGGGTAGGCAAGGTGACTGTCGCCACGTGTTGGGACAGTTTTCCTCACTGTTTTCCCTGATCCCAGGAGTCACACACTTGTGCACACATGATGCGGAACCTGGGGACAGTACACCAATTAAACCGAAGGTTTACAGGGTGACTGACAGGGTCAGGGCATGCATTAAACGATGTGGTATCCAAAATGCTCACCCTAAGGGTTATTGAGCACTCCAGCAGTCCTTGGGGCAGCCCAGTGGTATTGAGAAAGTCAAGTGCAAGGGTAGGCAAGGTGACTGTCGCCACGTGTTGGGACAGTTTTCCGCACTGTTTTCCCTGATCCCAGGAGTCACACACTTGTGCACACATGATGTGGACACTGGGGACAGTACACCAATTAAACAGAAGGTTTACAGGGTGACTGACAGGGTCCGGGCATGCATTAAGGATGTGGTATCCAAAATGCTCGCCCTAGGGGGTATTGAGCACTCCAGCAGTCCTTGGGCCAGCCCACTGGTATTGGTCCCAAAGAATGCTGCACCTGGTGCCACTCCAGAACTCAGTTTCTGCGTGGACTACCAGGGACTCAATGCAGTCAGCAAGACTGACGCACACCCCATCCCCAAACTGATGAGCTCATTGACCGGTTCGGAGCTGCCAAGTACCTCAGTACGTCTGACTTAACATCTAGGTACTGGCAGAATGCCCTAACTGAGGAGGCCAAGGAGAGGTCAGCATTCCCTACCCCAGATGGACACTTTCAATTTAACGTGATGCCATTTGGGATGAACAATTAAGGCGAGAAAGTGCCAAATAGGGTAGGGTTCTGTGGTGCACTTAGGACACCAGGTGGGGAGTGGCCAGCTGGCACCCCTACAGAATAAGACTGACACAATTCTGGCTTGAGAGCCTCCCAAGACCCAGACTGAAGTGAGAGCCTTTTCAGGTCTCACAGAATAATAGAGGAGGTTTGTTAAGGGATAGGGTACCATTGTCACCCCATTAACTGATTTGACTTCTAAGAAGCAACCCAGGAAAGTGATCTGGACAGAGGCTTGCCAGACGCTTTTGATGCCCTGAAGGCTGCCATGTGCATTGACTACTCCAAGGAGTTTGTTGTGCAAACAGATGCCTCCGAGCATGGTATTGGAGCAATACTCTCACAGCTTAGTGAAGATGGACTAGATAAACCCGTAGCCTACATTAGCAGGAGGTTACTATCCAGGGAATGTAGGTGGAGTGCCATAGAACGTGAAGCGTTTGATGTGGTCTGGGCACTGAAGAAGCTAAGACCCTACTTGTTTGCGACTCACTTCCGAGTTCAGACCGACCACAGGCCCCTCAGATGGTTAATGAAGATGAGGTGTGAGAATCCAAAACTGTTGATGTGGTCTGTTTCCCTACAGGAGATGGACTTTATGGTGGAACACGGTCCTGGTACAGTGCACGCCAATGCTGCTGGTCTGTCCAGGTTCTACCGCCTTAGTGATGAGAACTCCCATGAGGTTGGGTAGTTGCTCCCCACTTTCAGCAGGGGGGGGACACGTGTTAGACTTTTCATCCTTGGCGTGGTCTCGCTTAACTTTTTGCCTCTGTTCCCCAGGTTGTTGATGTGCGCTGGACTCAGATTTTGCTGTTTTTGTTACTATGGGCACTTTACCACTGCTAACCAGTGCTAAAGTGCAAGTGCTGCTTTACAAAATGTGTATGTAATTGGTTTATCCATGATTGGCATATTTGGTTTACTACTAATTCCCTAGTAAAGTGCACTAGTGGTGCCAGGGCCTGTAAATCAAATGCTACTAGTGGGCCTGCAGCACTGGTTGTGCCACCCACATAAGTAGCTCTGTAATCATGTCTAAGACCTGCCACTGCAGTGTCTGTGTGTGCAGTTTCAACTGTATATTTGACTTGGCAAGTGTACCCACTTGCAAGGCCTAAACCTTCCCTTTTCTTACATGACAGACACCTCCTAACGTAGGCCCTAGGTAGCCCCAAGGGCAGGGTGCAGTGTTAAGGTAGGACATATAGTAATGTGTTTTATATGTCCAGACAGCGAAACAATGATAAATTAGTTTTTCACCGTTGCAAGGCCTGTCCCTCTCATAGATTAATATGGGGGCTATCTTTAAATCTGATTGAAGGGTAGATTACCTTTGGGAGCGGACAGACATGTGGAGTTTGGGGTCTCTGAGGTCACAGTTTAAAAATACATCTTTTAGTAAAGTTGATTTTCAGATTGTGTGTTTGAAAATGCCACTTTTAGAAAGTGAGCATTTTCTTGCTTATACCATTTCTGTAACTCTGCCTGTTTTTGGATTCCCTGTCTGGGTCAGTTTGACAGTTGGGCTGGTTGCACCTCACACTAGACAGTGACACAAAGGGAGCTGGGGTGTAGCCTGCATATCCTGATGAGCCATCTGTGCTAGGAGGGAGGGGAGGAGTGGTCACTCACACCTGAAAGGGCTGTGCCTGCCCTCACACAATGCAGTCTCCAACGCCCTGGTGAGTGTCTGGGGCCTGGCCTGGGCAAGTCAGGATTTCACATTCAAGAGAGACTTTACTTTGAAGTAGGCCTACCTCAAAAGAGAAATTGGGTATAAGAAGGGCACCCAAAACCACATACTTAAGAAACACTTCTGGAAACAAGAGGAACCTCTGCCTGGAGAAGAGCTGAATAGCTGAGGAAGAAGATCTGCCCTGCCTGTGACTGTGCTTTGTGGAGCTATCCTGCAGTTGCTGCTTCTGCCAGAGTAAGAGGGCAAAGACTGGACTTTGTGTGCCTTCCATCTTGAAAAGAACTCTCCAAATGCTTGATTTAGAGCTTGCCTCCGGTTGTTTGAAGTCTCCGGGACAGCAAAGACTTCTCTCTGCCAGCACCCGGAGTCTCTGGAGTGACTCCTACTCTGCTCTGTGGTGCCCATCCAGTTCCTGGGACCCCAAAAGGAGAAGCTGGCAGCCTAAAGAAAAGGAAAACCTCGCACAGAGTGCCGTGCGGGGAAAAGATTGACGTGACTCAGATCTGCGGCTGAAGAAATGACGCGCAGCCAGCTCCGTGGCTAAGAATCGACACTCGCCGGAAACACGACCGAAGAATCGATGTACGAGCGGGAGAAATGACACGCAGCATCACTGACGGAGGCTGGGAGATCACAACCCACACTGCGTGTTTTTCGTGTCATCGTGCGGCTGGATTTCCGAATCAAGCTCCGCTGGGCATGTAAAAACAACGCAAGGCCTGCCCGGACACGAGATTGCTGATCGGATCGGCGCAGAAACGATGCGCCCAACCCAACGAAAGGAGAAACAACGCAAGGTCCCGCACATGAGTGAATTGCCGCATCGCAAGCCCTTTTTGAGGCACACTCGCCCGTGCGGGGTTATTTTTGACCCACCCAAGGTACATTTTCATGCTAACAGTGTTAGTGTGTGTTTAAAACTACTTAACGACTCTTTTTGCATTTTTATTGATAACTGGACTTGTGTATTGTAGATTTTTTGTCATTTTGGTCTTGTTTTGTTAAGATAAATATTTCCTATTTTTCTAAACCTGTGTTGTGTCATTTTGTAGTGTTTTCATTAAGTTACTGTATGTGTTGGTACAAATACTTTACACCTAACACTCTGAAGTTAAGCCTACTGCTCTGCCAAGCTACCAAGGGGGTAGCAGGGGTCAGCTGAGGGTGATTCTCTTTTACCCTGACTAGAGTGAGGGTCCTTGCTTGAACAGGGGGTAACCTGACTGTCAACCAAAGACCCCATTTCTAACACCCACCATCCTCTGACCCTTCCACAGGTGAAGTATCACAGGACGATGTTGTAAATGTCCTGCCTTCCACATCTGCAGTGTACAAATGGACAGATCTGAAAAAGAATTTGTTCTTCACGTTACCAGCTGGCCAAAACATATAAATAAATGCTCTAGTATTTACAAGGACCTTTTGCAAGCAGGTGCTCCATCAGGATAATGCTGGGAATATAGACATAGAAATACATGTGGGCTATGCATCCCCACAACATAGCTTGTGCTGAAGTTTAGATGACACAAGGAGAAGAAGAAGAAACTACACCAGTGGAAGTGCTGCATCAACAATATAATGAGGCTCAATAAATGTTGCTTTTGGAGAAACGAATTAAATAGTTTTTTTTCTAAAGCCCGGGAAGACCAGTTAAAGAAAGAACATAGAGAGTTCAGCAAAAACTGAAGAAACAAAAAAATATCATGTTAATGTTAAATGATGCAGCATTTGAGCACTCGAACAATTTAAAAAATCTGTTTCAAACCAAAGAATAGATGAAAAACATTATTTAAAAAAACAAGGTATTCAAAAAACTAATTGTCCAGAGATAAAGGTCTGAATCCAATCTCCTCAGCACAGAACCACAGGTGTTGTGCAGAAATGTGGTTAGATTAGATGCTTGCATGCAGCTGCGCACAAGATCTGGCCAGAGGCCTGGCCTTTTGCCCAATCTGTCACTGTGCAAAGTCATGAACCATATGCAGTGGTGTTCCCCACCTGAAGAAACAGTTAAATATAGAGCGTTTAGCATATCATCAAAAACCTAGACATTTACTGAAAAGTGGCCCAATAGTTAAGTATGAAAAAAGACCTTAACTTACCTATACAAAAAAACTGAACTTCACTGAAAACATTAGATGTTAAAGTGAAGTTATAATTAGATATTGAAGTAAAACAAGGACTTATCTTTAAAAAACAAGAACAACACTCAAATTCACTGCATGTGAGTTCATATATTACATCACTTATAACTAAGTATATCTCAAATGACATCACTGTTATATTTTGTACAGTATGAATATGAGAACAGAAGTGAGTCTCTAGGGCAAGGACATTCCCTTGATATCAGTCATTCTTTAAAGAGCTGACATTGACTAGTGATGCAACTCAACTATAAAACTGGGGAAAATTAATGATGTGGTGCAATCAATGTTAATGTTTTAATCAGACATGTTTGACATTTATTAATTAGTATAAAAGTTACTTCTAGGAGCAAGTGGAATGCACAGTAAAAGTTAGATTCAGCAGCCCATAATTTAATGACTGAAAACAAAATGTCCATTGTCTAGTAGAATTTCCAGCATATGAAATCCTCAATATTCTAGATGTTAATAATGTGTCTTTAGTCATTTCTTGAATCCCCAAATGCCCTTCAAAGAGAAAGGCAAGATGTTGCTTTCACAACATATTCCTTGCCATGCAAAACCACTATACCCTCACTTTAAAGCAGCACCAAGTTGGGACCAAGAGCTTTGGGGCCATTTGTGAGCACAGCCTTCTCTGAAGTTTGTAAATTTTGAAACACATAGAAATTTTGGAGTCAGTCCATATAATGATTCAAAAAAAGAATTTACACTTTGCTTAACTTTATCTGATAAGTTATTGAGAGCATGCCTAATTGACTCATTCCGTAAGGAGGAACCCCTGAGTTATATCCTTAACATATGGCTTTCACAACCATGTTTCATTAGACTGGATCATGGAAAAGAGTGGTTCTACCACAAGATGATCAGGTCCTGTGTTTTTCCCCCCATACTTTTTGTGTTCATGATTAACAGAAGGCACACCATTATTTATAATGGGCCTCAATGTGTTTTGCAGGATGAGTGTCAACTTTTTTTATGCTAATCCTGCAAAGAGCCAAACTAGTGTTAAAAATGTTGATGCTAGTTCCCTAACTACCGCTAAAGTGAGCCGTATCTTAAATACAGTGCCACACATGGTGGTGTTAAGGGGTGCTAAGGGGCAATGGATACAGCACAAATTTTCTTAAATCTGCCCCTTAATCTTTTAGTTGTGCACAGAAGCCATCTTTAAAAGAAGACAAACTACAGTGAATCCAACTCATTGTATGTGATAAATAACATTTTATGTAAAAAAAAAAATGCAAAGCACATGTTTTAGTGAAATATGACATAACAGCCAACACACTGAGAAAAAAATGAATGAGGGTTTTGGACAGCAGAGAAACTAGGTGCTCAGAGACCCAGTCAGCAAACAGTACAGTGCATATAAATCATTATAGTGGTGCTCTTATAAGGGGAACACCCACACCCCTTAATCTGAAGAAACCAAGGTAATCAGACAAAAACTGCATAATTAGAGGAACACGCTAAAGTAAATTAGTGCATGTCTTCAGTTAATAGTACGAACGTTCATATTGAAATATCTTGGTCAAATAACGATGAGATATCCAAGTCCAAGGCGCATAGTCATAAACAAAGTCTGATCTTGCAACCTTGCATACTCGCAACCTTTATCTGCAGGTTTCGGTACATTTGTTTCCCAGATAGGTTTTTGCTTTGATACGTTTAAACTATTACGATGTGGGGCATTATACTGGAGCTTGGCCAATAGGACAAGTGAACTTTATAGTTGACTCAATAACTGACTACTGCATCAGCCCTGAGGAAGTCATGGGGTCATTCCCCTAGACGAAACACGTGTCGGCTGGGGTACATTTGAAATCCATAATTTCTACTTATGGAAGGACAAAAACTAATTGAAACTAATAAACTTCAAACTGGTTGAACTACACTGAAGAACTGCGATGCTTTAGCTCTGCTTGTTGCAATATCAGACTTTGTGTATGACTATGCGCCTTGGACTTGAACAAGATATTTCTATGTGAACTTTCGTACCATTAACTGAAGACATGCACTAACTTACTTTAGCGTGTGCCTCTAATTATGCAGCTAACACACTGATTTAAACAGTTATCTACTTATCTATCTCATATAATAAGTAGGTATTTGTATCTTTTATTGCTTTTATGGGATTTACTTTGCTATGAACTAAGCCACGTTTTTCTTTCAGTGTTTTGCTCTGAAGCCATTCATTATCCAACCAACTAAGCACCGACCCACTCACACTCAATTTGCATAGTGAAAGACAGCCATAACCCCCGATGGAAGGAGCAGTATCTGTGTCTATTCAGGCTGTACTCAATCGCTATTCAAAAACCATTGGCAAATGTGAGTATGGGTAAGTGCAGCATGAGCTGACAGCAGTGGGCCCTGGATTTGCAGAACAAGTCTTCAGAATAATATTTATCCCCATGTAAAGCCATAATCAAAATGTGCTGCACTATCTCTTTACCTGCTTCTACCACAACCTCTGCTGTTCAGAGGATGAATCTCCATATGACGATGCAGAGGCTTCCTTGACCACTTGCTCAGAGAACACCTACTGCCCTTGGTTGACAAATTATTAACAAAACATTAAGGGGGTCATTACAACCTTGGCGGTAAAAGCCGCTTACCGCTGTCAGAAGACCGCCAACATCCCGCCGCGGCCGCGGTAAACCGCCACGGTCATTCTGACCCACAACAGGCAAACCGCCAAAATACAGACATCCACAAAAGTCCGCCACACCAAAGGTCAGCGAGAAACTGGCGATGACAAAACCTCCACCGTCACGCCAACAGAAATACGCCCACACTATCACGACACACTAATCCACGCGCCGGTCTTTCAACCACGGTATTCCATTGGCGGTACACACCGCCGCGCTCAAAATACACACACTCTTACTAAACACAGCCACATTGGACAATTCAAAATACACACACCTGAGACACATACACACACCACACCCACACACCCAATTAAATATAAAACACACACACACATCACCCACAAACCTCCACTCCTAGAGAATCGGTACCACGCACAGAGAAATAGATATCCGAGCACCCAGACGCGCATATTACATTCACCCAGCAATATTACCATGCACTTCACACAACACACCAATACACATCACCACACTTAGCACCACACAATCCACCCCACACATCACCCACACCACCCCAGGGTCATGGTGGAGGAAATCGTACTGGTAGAGCCACAGCTCTTCGGAACACAGGTGCAGCACACCTCCATTGCCAGGAAGATGGAGCTATGGAACAGAATAGTCGACAGGGTCAACGCTGTGGGACAGCACCCAAGAAATAGGGACGACATCAGGAAGCGGTGAAACGACCTACGGGGGAAGGTGCGTTCAATGGTATCCAGGCACAACATCGCGGTTCAGCGGACTGGCGGCGGTCCACCACCTCCTCCCCCAGAATTTACAACACGGGAGGAGCAGGTCTTGACGATCCTGCATCCTGAGGGCCTCAGCGGAGTATCTGGAGGAATGGACTCTGGTAAGTCTCATCTTCACTACTTCATCCCCCCCACCCCACCAGCATGCCAACTCATACCCCCACCCACACCCTCACCCCCATCACACCTACTCCTTGCAAATGTCTCACCATCACAACCCACCCATCCCAACCCCAAGCCCTGCATGCGACCACAAAGCATGTACACCCATCACCAAAGCATGCCCACTGCACATCCCCATCCCCCCCAAACCACCATCACAAAAGCCCCCACACAGGAATGCAAGCACTGGGGTACACGGGCACCCACGCACTGCACGCTATGGCACACACAGATGCAATAACCATCCCTTTATACCCCTGCAGGACCCGAACGCCACGTCACCGCGCAGGAGGGTCCACAAATGTCCACTCCACCCCCAGAAGAGGCCCACAGTGATGACAGCACCTCTGTCGACCTGGATCTATATGACCAGCCCGGCCCATCGGGGACCTCGGGACAGTCGGTTCCCCTCAGACAGCCACAGCAGACCTTCCCCCCTCTGGGAACACCAGCACAGCACCCACCCAGCGGGCCCATACCTCTGTCCCCAGGACACGTCAATCAGCGGTGTGTCCACCACTACAGGGCACCCCGGTTAACCCACCACCCCAACAACAACAGGGACCTGCGGGCAGTGGCAGTGGGCACACGGTCCACGGGACAGAGGCCCAGGGAAACAGGGGAACTGGGAGTGCTGCTGTGCGACAGGGGGGGAACAGGCCCAGGGAACCCACTCTCCACGAGGCCCTCTCCTCCATCATGGGAGCCTACCATCATTACCAGGAGACGATGGCGACAGTACTGGCCAGGTTTCAGGAGATCCAGCTCCTGCAGGAGGAACAGTAGCTGGGGTTCAGGGAGGAACTACGAACCATCAGTTCCGCCCTGGGCACTATTGTAGGGGCTCTGAATCTGGTAGTCACCACATTGCGGGACACTGTGGCACCACAAAGGGCCCCTGACACTAGCATGGACCAAGAACTGCCTACCACCTCCGCCGGCGCTAGAGGACAGGAGGCCCCGCCACAGGACCAACAGGCCACCAGCACCCCACCCCATGCAGAAGGAGAACCACCCCACAAGCAGGCCCTAGATCCAGGAAGAAGACAGAGTAAGATGCCAAGACCCCCGCCAGGAAAGGATACCTCCCTGATTGTCATCCCACTGTCCCACCGTGTCACCCTGTCCATCCTTAAACTGCCCCTGCTCCACTTTCCAGAGGCATTTGGACAATGCACCTGTGATACAAATAGTCTGGACTCTGCCATGGACAATCCTCCACCATCACCCCTCACCGATTTGCAACCACCCACCAATATAGAGCACTGTAATAAACACAGTTATTGCACAAAACAATCAGGAGTCTGGCTGTGATTTTGAAAAATGTATTAGACATTAACGTGCCAAAATGCTTATTTACATTGTGATGCCAACATACCAATGTCACACAGCTGTAGTTCATGGGGAAACAAAGTAGATGTCACGCAGTGGGGCCCACATCTCTGAAATCGGAAGGGAAAGTCACAACTCAGTTACCATACACTGGGGGAAAAGGACAGACAGTAGAGAGGTAGTAGTGTTTAAGTATATGTAATATGCCGGTGTGTATTCTTACCTGTGTGTCATTGGAAATACTGCTGTATTACTGTGTTCCTGTTGTCTATGTCGTCTTCTTCGGCTTCCTCGTCTTCACTCTCCACAGGCTCCACAGCTGCTACAACACCACCATCTGGACCATCCTCCTGCAGAAAAGGCACCTGTCGTCGCAAAGCCAGGTTGTGAAGCATACAGCAGGCCACGATAATCTGACACACCTTCTTTGGTGAGTAGAATAGGGATCCACCTGTCATATGGAGGCACCTGAACCTGGCCTTCAGGAGCCCGAAGGTCCGCTCGATCACCCTCCTAGTTCTCCCATGGGCCTCATTGTAGCGTTCCTCTGCCCTTGTCCTGGGATTCCTCACAGGGGTCAGTAGCCATGACAGGTTGGGGTAACCAGAGTCACCAATTAGCCACACACGTTGCCTCTGGAGTTGACCCATCACGTAAGGGATGCTGCTGTTCCACATGATGTACGCGTCATGCACTGAGCCAGGGAACTTGGCATTAACATGGGAGATGTACTGGTCTGCCAAACATACTATCTGCACATTCATCAAATAATAACTCTTCCTGTTTCTGTACACCTGTTCACTCCTGTGGGGGGGAACCAAAGCCACATGGGTCCCATCAATGGCACCTATGATGTTGGGGATATGTCCAAGGGCATATAAATCACCCTTCACTGTAGGCAAATCCCCCACCTCAGGGAAAACGATGTAGCTGCGCATGTGTTTCAGCAGGGCAGACAACACTCTGGACAACACCTTGGAAAACATAGGCTGGGACATCCCTGATGATATGGCCACTGTTGTTTGAAATGACCCACTTGCAAGGAAATGGAGCACTGACAGCACCTGCACTAGAGGGGGATCCCTGTGGGTTGGCGGATTGGTGACATCAGGTCTGGCTCCACCTGGGCACACAGTTCATGAATAGTGGCTCGGTCAAGCCTGTATGTCAGTATGACATGTCTTTCCTCCATTGTCGACAGGTCCACCAGCGGTCTGTACACAGGAAGATTCCCCCATCTCCTCGCATGTCCCAGCGGACGGTGCCTATGAAGGAAAACAGCGAGCACAGAGTCAATCAACCCACAGGTACGTAACCACAGCTTGCACATAACACGATTCTCACTCCATTGAATGCTTTGTATGAGTGTTGATGCAAGGCCTAGGTATGTGTGACGCAGTAAAAAGTAAGCCATGTGGGCCCCTGAAATGGCGGCTGCCTGACCTGTGAAGTGCGACAATGGGATGTGAGGTAAATGCGCTGGCGTGGCACACCGTGGCGGTAGGCGGTCGAAGACCGCGGCGCAAAGCAGCATTGGTTAACATTGAACCCTATGGGTCTCATGAGCCAATGACGATGTGTGCCGGCGGTCGCGGTACGCACCGCCGCGGTACGCACCGCCGCGGGCGTGACCGCCATTTTCTATCTGCTTAATCACTTGATACCTGATCTTCGACAGGAGAGGACCTACACTGCAAGTGCTGCTGTGACCTCGGTCTGGAAGAGACAATGGCTCATGCGACTGGGGAAAGGGCCCCTGCCTTCACAGCTCAGGAGTTGGAGAAACTTGTGGATGGGGTCCTCCCCAGTACGCGCTATTCTACGGTCCTCCAGACCAACAGGTTAGTACTGAGGGAGCATGCTTTATGGGCAATGCCTGTGTTGAGTGGGGTGGATGAAAGATGGTGGGGAGGGGAGCGATTGAGGCATGCATCAAACGACGGTGAGAGCATGTGCCACATGGCAAGGGTAGGGATGGGGGGGCCACTCACATTTAATATGCAGAAGGTGTTGACTATTTTTCTCCCCCTGTTCATTTCACATAGGTCAGCGCCCACCAGAAGATCGATATTTGGCGTGCCATCGTCAAGGACGTCCGGACTCTCGGGGTCCACCACAGACGGGGCACCCACTGCGGGAAGAGATGGGAGGACATCCACCGCTGGAGCAGGAAGACGGCGGAGGCTCAGCTGGGGATGGCCTCCCAACGTGGGAGGGGTGCCAGTCGGACTTTGAGCCCCCTGATGTCCCGGATCCTGGTGGTGGCCTACCCCGATTTGGATGGCCGCGTGAGGACATCACAGCAGACACAAGGGGGTGAGTACACTCTCATTCTGTTGACTTTGCGCGCAGTGGAGGGGTCTGGGTGGGGGAGGAGGGCTGTGAGTATCCCTAGGCCAGGGCGATTTCTGTAGGCTAGGCCCCTCCGTAAGGCATGGCCCTGTGCCCCCGCACCCCACCTCTGTAGGGTGCCTAGTACAGTTATTCATGGCCCTGTGTCATCTATGTGTGCAGATGTCGTCCATAGGCTTGTAGGCCATGTCCCACGGATTGAATAGTCGACCCCAAGTGCGCGGCGTAGTGCAGGGGGCTTCTGTGTCTGTCCTGTCCGCCAACGGTGTCGCCAATGCATGCACTCAACATGTCTTTATTTTCTCCCCCCCCCCTTTTTTGTGGTCTTCCTGTTCATGTGTGCATTAGCATCATCAGGCGGAGGAGAAGTGGCATCGGAGCACGAGGGAGCTGCATCCCACATGGCCATGGAGGGCCATGCAACGGACTCCGAATTCACCAGTGGGACAGAGGGCGAGGGGAGCTCCACAGCGGGACTCGGGCAGACATCAGTGACACCGACTCGTCCTCTGAAGGGAGCTCCCTTGTGGTGGCGGCAACATCTGTGCCCCCCGCAACAACAGGTACAGCCACCACCCACAGCAGCCCCTCAGCGTTTGGCCCGTGCCCGCTCACCCAGGAAGGTGGGCATCTCCTTCGCCCCAGACACCTCAGGCCCTGCCCCAGTCACCCCTGCTGCCCTCAGTGAGGAGGTCATTGACCTCCTGAGGACGCTCACTGTTGGGCAGTCTACCATTTTGAATGCCTTCCAGGGTGTAGAAAGGGAGGTGCACCAGAGTAATGCATACCTGGAGGTCATTCATTCTGGTCAGGCTGCCCTTCAGCGATCTTTCCAGACTCTGGCCTCAGCACTGATGTCAGCCATTGTCCCTGCCTCTAGCCTCCCCCCTCCAACTTCCTCCACCCATACCCTATCACCTGTACCTCTGCCTATCCCAGACACACCATCTGACCAGCCTGCACACACCTCAACACCCAAGGGAAGCTCAGGCAAACATAAGCACCACACATCACACAGGCATTCACCCAAGCAACATCCACATACAGACATACCAACACCCACTGCCTCCACTGTGTCCCCCTCCTCCTCGTCTCCCTGCTCCCTCCCTGTCATGTCTCCACTCACACCTGCATGCACAACATCTTCAGCCACTACGTCCCTCAGCAGCACACACACCAAAACACCCCGCACACGTGCAGTCACCACCCCCACTGCCATTTACACGTCCCAGTGTGTCTGTGACCCCCTCTTCCAAGATACACAAATGCAGGCAGCCACCCACCCAACAGCCATCCACCTCACGACAGCCTCCAGCCTAAGCACCTCCACCCAAAGACACCAAACTTACAACTCCTACAACCACAACCTCTTCCTCCACTCCCATACCCACTACACCTACCCGTCCCACTGCTCCTAAAAAGCTTTTCCTGTCCAAACTCAACCTCTTTCCCCCAACTCCCCCACTCCGTCCATGTCATAGGACTACAGTCAGCACATCAGCCACAACAAAACCGGCACCCGTCATCACAGTCTGCCATGGACTGTGGAGTGCCCCACCCTCCAGGGCAGCCAGTTCGGTAAGAAGCCAAGGCACGGGCAGCCCACCCCCGGAGAAACATCCCAAGATAGGCAGTGGCCGGCGCGAGAGGGTGAAAACACCAGGGACTAAAAGCCCTACCATGGCTCCGGCAGGAAGTGTGGAGACAGCTGGCACACCGCCCAAGGTGGGAAAGGGCCACAGCCGATCAGGGAAGGCTGGGAAGGGCAGCACGCCCGACAACACCGTCATCAGCCCAGCTGGCCAGGAGGGCCCCGCCAGCCCCATCCCAGGTGGGCAGGAGGCCACCAACAGGCCCGGCACAGCTGCCCAGGAGGGCCCCGCCAGCCGTAGGACAGATGGGCAGGAGGGCCCCGCCAGCCACAGGACAGGTGGCAAATGACCTCCCCACCATGGCCGGATCTGCTGAACTGGGCCCTTCATCTCAAGCACCGCTGCACTGGGCCCTTCATCTCAAGCACCGCTGAACTGGGCACCGCCGTCTCAAGCACCGCTGCACTGGGCACCGCCGTCTCAAGCACCGCTGCACTGGGCCCTTCATCTCAAGTACTGCTGCACTGGGCCCTTCATCTCAAGTACCGCTGCACTGGGCCCTTCATCTCAAGCACCGCTGCACTGGGCCCTTCATCTCAAATACCGCTGCACTGGGGCCTTCATCTCAAGCACAGCTGAACTGGGCACCGCCGTCTCAAGCACCGCTGAACTGGGCACCGGCGTATCAAGCACCGCTGCACTGGGCACCGCCGTTCAAGCACCGCTGCACTGGGCCCTTCATCTCAAGTACCACTGCACTTGGCCCTTCATCTCAAGCACCGCTGCACTGGGCCCTTCATCTCAAGCACCGCTGCACTGGGCCCTTCATCTCAAGCACCGCTGCACTGGGCCCTTCATCTCAAGTACCGCTGCACTGGGCCCTTCATCTCAAATACCGCTGGCCCATGAGCGGCAGGGGCTGGCCCGCATCTGTGTCGGGCAGGGCTGCACGAAGCACTTGGGCACCAGACCCCTTCCAGAACCAGTGGAGACTGTTATCCATTTGTGAGACTGTGGCTTTGCACTCCCCAGGATTGAACAGTGGGCAGCCCACCCACTGTCTGGACTTGTGAGACTGTGGCTTTGCACTCCCCAGGATTGAACAGTGGGCATGGAGGCCCCTCGTGGATCTGGCGTCGTGCACTCATCTGGCTGAGGTGCCCCCCCTTCCCTTCCCCCTGAGGTGCCTGTAGTTTTGCTATCTGATGCCCCTGCAGTGTTCTCTCCGTTGGAGTCAGGTATCCTGTGTGGGCTTTGCCCATGTGATTTGGGCCCAGTGGTCCACGAACAATGCCTGCTACAATGCTTGGACTTGTACATTTATGTATATAAGAGTTTTTTATGTGTATTTATATTTTTTTGGCAGTAATACAATATATTCCAATGTTTAGAATCATTTCCTTTTGTCTTTGCATTCTTCCAGGGGTGTCACTCTGATGTGTCACTCTGATGTGTTGCTATGCACTGATGTGTGTGTTGTAGTGGGTGAGGGTGAGGGTGGGTGTGTCGCGTATGTGTGTACCCGTAATAATTTCCGCTCCCCCTCCCCTGTGTCGTAGGTGCAGTACTCACCGTTGTCTTCTGCGCCGGCGTTCGTGCTCCTGGTAGAGGAGCAGGAAGACTATCGCTGGGAGTATGTGGAGTTCGGGTTCTATGCTGTCCTGATTCCTCGTGGGGTGTATGGAGGTGAGCGTTTTCCCTTCGAAATGGCTGTTTCCGCCGTTTTTTTATCGGCGGGGCTACCACCCCGGAAAAGGGTGGCGGATTGGTAGGTTGTGATACAGTGGGCCGTACATTGTCTCCCGCCTGTCTGTTGGCGGTGACCGCCGCGCTGTTTGTTTGTACCGCCGTGGCGGGCGGTGTGTTGATGTGGCGGTCGCTGTTGGCGGTTTCCGCCAGGGTCGGAATTCCATTTTTTTTCCCGCCAGCCTGTTTGTGGTTTGGCCGCCGCTTTAACACCGACCGCCAGGGTTGGAATGACCACCTAAGTTTGGTTAAACACACTTCCAGATGCTAAAGGATATAGATAAAGCTAAAATGTGCTCTGAGCCTATGGAATTACTTCTATGCCCCTGATTATGAGCTGCCAAACAACTGGCACAGATGTGTTATACTTAGTTGTGAAGAAGGTGGGGCCATCACAAATAACTAGTTTGCATCCTTCCATCCACTGGAAACCAAGTACCTTGCACTCATATTTCAAATATATTGGTTATTATGTTAGCACACTATAGCCACACAATGATAAAATCAATATATAATAATAAGTAATCAATAAATGCCTTCAATCCCATAAATCAGTCACTACTAGTCTACAGAAATAACAACAGGCAATAAAAGCAGCAAAACCCACGAAACCCACAGCTGCATGTTAACATCAACGTAAAGTGTGAGTGCATGTAAAATAAAATATGGAAACAAACAGCATAAGAACTACATTAACCACATGATCCTTCTGTTTAACAGTAGCATGACAGCATACCCTGGGTTACATAAAGATCACATAAAACAACAGTCTCCTACTAATCATGTTGGGTTACAGGATACAAATAGTAGTGTCCCTAATTACAACAACTACTAATCAAGATCCTCCCTGAGCACAGATGTAAATCTTCTATAAAAAGATATTAAGGGCCAGATGTATCAAAGGATTTTGCATTTGTAAATGGTGCGAATCGGTACATTTCACCATTTGCGAATGCAAAATTGCCTTTCACGATGTATGAAAGGCATTCACAGGTAAAACGTAAGGAATCACAAAAATAGTGATTCCTTGCAACTGCAATATGACTTTGTGGGTCGCATTCTGCGAATCGCAAAGAGTGACCTGAATTTGCAAATCACAGAATGCGAATCGCAAATTCCGTATCACAGTGCAATGCATCAACAAATCGCAAATTGCAAGTATTCGCAGGATGGCTTTTTGCACGTGCAATTTACCACAAATTGAAATCAGGTGGTAACCTATTTAAAGAGGACCAGAATGACTCAGCCTCTTTTAAACAATTGCTGCACTCTATGTCATGGCGAGGAGGATGAGGATCCTGGCAGGTTTGAGGAGAGGGAAGAGGAGACAGGAGTGCATTTTTATAGTGAGCATTACCCTTTTTGACCAGACAGAGGAGGAGATATATGATAAGTACAGGTTAAATTCAGCCATGATAATTGACCTGATAGCTGATCTACAACCCCTACTGCAGTGCAACACACAATGGACCAATAGCATACCCACCAATGTGCAGGTATTATGCTCCCCTGCACCTATTAGCCTCAGGGAGCTATCAAGGGATCATAGGAGCTGGAGGTGTCTCACAGAGTGCGCTTTCACACTTCTTTAATGCATTCCTCAATGACATGCTTAGCAAAATCCAGCAGCACATAAGATTCCCTAACACCCTACAGGAATTGCTATTTTGTGTGAATCAATATTTGGAACTCGCAAATTGTGACTGCGAATTATAAGAAATCACTATTACGGCCTCACAATTTTCATACATCCCATTTTGCATTTATCAAATAGTGATTTCTAAAAAAACGCTATTTAAGAAATCCAAACCGGCAGCTTGATACATCTGGCCCCAAGTGCTTTGGTATCCATAATTGCGTACATTCCAATGGACAACAGAGCTTAGTCAGATGTTTTGGTCAATTACGTGTCCCCGCATTCATTGCCAAGTGGCCCATAAATATGAGGCGATGGAATTAAAAATACATTCATCATCTGTTCTAAAACAAAATAGTAAAACTGCTCTGACAGAATTAATCTAATAATTTCTACCATGGGACTCAAGCCACCTTTTACGTGCTAAGATGTACTTACTGCAAAACAGTAAAAAGTGAAATAAATTGTGGTTCCCCCCAAAGCTACATTCACAAAAGTCTTCACTTGTGGGAAGTCTTGAACACTTAACTAGATATTGTCTTGTTGGCAATGTACCCAACCTAAATTTGATATAAAGTGTGCATTTTTATTCAGAGTAAATCAAGTTCATATATAACAAGTTGACTGGGCCATTCTTATTGCTAAATAGTGGCCCTCTCCTGTCTACACACCGAGTTATGCTTCTTGGGTCAGTCCAAAGAGACCCCCACTGCATTTCAACTAATATACGTTTTACGTGGGACCACCATGTATTTCTACCATGAGCACCAATACCTTGTAGTATTTGACACTTTCAGGATAGCAAAGCAATGCTGTTTGCCTAGGTCCTCAGGGTGGGATGGATGTGTCTAGGATCAATTCTCTAGAAAGAGAGATGTCACATGCACTCCACTTGGCCATTTTCACAAAGCCTCAGAAGAAGAGCGCTACGTGCACCCAGACCCCTGCTTGTCCCCCTCGGGGTACCAAGCTTTTTTCAAATGTTTTCCCAGCCCCATTTATGACAATTTTTGTGTTGGTTTGCTCTTGGTGGTATCAGTGGCGGCTGCTGCCAGTAATGTGTTGCAGCACGTGGAGGAGGGGAAGGTTGTTACCCAGCATGAGAGAAGCGCTGGGATTTGTCTGAGCGGACTGAAATGCTGCTGAGTTTGGGACTCAGAGCGTGCACAGCCCAGCAGGAGGGTTCTAAGTGCGCATGTCAGTTTGGCCTGGCCTAAAATGGCCAGCAAGCTAGCAGAGGAAGCAAATTCAATAGTTTTATCATCATTTATTTTCCTGCTTTCAACAGTGGGGCAACACTCTTCTGCCATAGCTGAGGGTCTGCCCCTGGGTGGTAGGCTCTAGACACATTGAGTGGTTTCATCACTTTGGGTTAAACCATTCCCATGGGGAGCAGGTCAAGACTGATTTGTATATGGCTGGGTCCAAATTGGGGTGACATGGTGGACAAAAAAAATGGTTTGGGATGTATCCCTGAGCAATTGCCAGTTGCTGAGATTAATTGAGGCATTCTATCCATCACCGTCTTGTTTTTGCATTTGACACCCCAAGTGTGCTGATTATGCCCAGACATTGGTCCAGGGCTTACTTCCCCACAGGATTCAACACTTCCTGGCTGGTATGGAGTGATACCCCAAAACTGGTCCCTGGCAAGGAGACACCATGGTGACGTGGTTGTTTTCTCTGAGGTATCCGAGGAGGAGGAGGTTCCAGTGTTTCCAGTGATTGCAGCTCTTCTCTTCAGCGTGAAATCGGGGGACCCTTCCGGAAGGGATCTCTGCGAATATGGCGACTAGTCAAGCGCGCCAAAATGCAGTGAGGTTCTCAGCAGTTGAAGACGTCAAGATGGATGGATTGTTGTTCAGCCGCTCAGTGCTGCAAAAGGAACTTGGATTCAGACCTGATCAGATTGACTACCTGTTTGCATTTCCTGGAGGTAAAGTATTTGAAGTGATTTTCACCACCTTTGCTTTGTTTGAACAATGCCTCAAGTGCTTTAAAGAAAGGAATGACTCTGCACCTTTGAAAGTGTTTTCCATAAATGCCTTGACTCAGCCTCAGAAGAGATGGGTGAATGTCTTCATGTTTAATGAGTATGTTCAGAGCTCTGACATTATCACCTATCTCAATCAGTTTTGCCTTGTTTCTCATGGGGCAAGAGTGAGAGATGCTGATGGAGTAAAGGCTGGCTACTTTAAAGCCTTGGTATCTTTAAAGAGAGACCGTGCCACTGAGGAAGTGAGGCACATACCTAGCGCTATTAGACTTGGTGGAGCCAGAGGCACTGTCTTCTATGTGGGTCAGCCTAGGAGATGCAGGAAATGTAATTTGGAGGGGCACTTGGCTAAGGATTGCACTGCACCTTTCTGCACTAAGTGTAGAAACACTGGACATGATTGTGTGGCTGAAAAAACGTGCAATCTTTGTGGCTCAACTGAGCATGAGTTTAAAAACTGCCCCTCCTCCTATGCCTTTAAAATCAAAGCTGCATGACTGGAGCAACCTTTCACTCCCCACCAGAGTAGAGGGAGGTCAAGGGAAGATGAAGAGGAGGAGGAGGAAGAATTAATCAGGCTTGGTTTGGAGGAGGAAAGATTTGCTCTCCAACCTGGTTTATCATTGTCTGAAGCATAGGTGGATTTAACTGTGGAGCAAGACACCTCTGGGGAAGGTGCTCCGGTTTTGGCGGGAAAACAAACAGGTGCAGTTGGTGAGGCTGGGAACTGCATGGAACCTAATGAGGGTGCTTCACCAGGTGCTCCTCATCAACCAATCATGGCTCCCACACCTGATTTAAATTTGAATGTCCAATCACAGCAGACGTCCTCCAAAACCACTAGAGGGGGTGTTGCCCAACATCACCTGAGTGCTGTTGAAAGGAATGATATCGTCAGTGCTGGAGGCTCTTCTTTGATTTCCACCACAGGTGCAGCTCTTGACGCACCCCAGGTGCAACTTGTTCCACCTTCTGCTCCACAGCCACATGGCACTGTTATGGATGACAGTCTGTATGTTACGCCTAAGGTATTTTCTACTCTAAGCCAGTACTCCCTAGAACCTGCTTCATCTGGTACTGCAAAAGCGGTTGGCACTCAAGGTACAGTGTCTACAATTTCCTCTACAGACTCTTGCAGTGAGATAGAGTTTGCCTGTACAGCCCTGGAACACTCTTCTTTCTCTGACACTCCGGTTGCTGCTGAGGTGGTTGAGTGGGGCAAGGATGACATTTTTGTTGAGGAAGAGGTTCAAGCTGCCATGGATGTCTCAACCTCATTGAAAAGGAAGGAGAAAGAGGGTGATGACACGGAAGAGACTGGTTTTGAGAGCAATGACTCTAGAGACTTGTGCACACAGGATGACAGGCGTAATTTCCAGGCGGTGACAGGGGAGGATGCTTTTACCCCTGTGATAAAGCGGAAGGCTAAGAAGAGGAATAGGAAATTGGACTGAAAGTACCATTTTACAATGTTTATGTTTTTCAGATATTTCCTGATGCTTCTCTTGGGGAGTATTATTGTCAGGTGCCTGGGTGAAATTAGACATAATTTTCTTACAGGAATGTGCTATTCCAGAACATTCTAGGGACCAAAAACTGCAGCAAATGTGGACCTGTGGCCCTTCCATCTGGTCAGGCTGTAATTCTGACCGTAATGCAGGATTAGGCATTTTACTTTGCAGTTCTGACTTTGCTGTTCACCAGGTACAACATGTAGTTAAGAGGCGACTACTATGTGTGGATGGTACTTGGAATGGCCATGATTTATGCCTCATTAATGTGTACTGCCCTACATCATTGTCCTGCAGAAATAATGTTTTGAGCTTCCTGTCTCAGCTCCTTTTATGCAACAGGAATGTTTTTCTGGGTGGTGATTTTAACTGTTTACTGGATGTGAAAGACAGATCCTCTTCTTCTGCAGTACACCTTGACGGTAGCTCTACCTTACTGGAAAGTATAATTTCTGATTTTCATTAACAGGATTCCTACAAAGTGTTACATCCAAATGATCCAGGTTACACTTGGGTTAGTTCTAACTCTCCCACTAAGTCTCGCATTGACTTCATCTTTGCAAGTCCCTCTGAAAAGATAGTTTCAGCTACTCTCATTCCTGTTTTCTTTTCAGATCATTACCTCATTTCAGTTGGCGTCTCCATAGCAGATATACCTCTTAGAGGGAAGGGTCTGTGGAAACTAAATATTATTTTGCTCAATGACAAGGCTACCCGGTATAAGTTTAGTTACCATTACCAGAATTGGCAGTCCCTTAAAATTATTTTCCCCTCCATCAGTGAGTGGTGGGAGGACATTAAGATTCGTATACGGTCCTTCTTTATTCGGGAGGGTACTAGAGTGGCTAGAGACCGACGTTGTAGAATCAACCATTTGCAAATCCGGCTCCAGAATATGTCCAAGCTGTTGGAGTTCGGTTTTGATGTACAGGCAGACATTCTTTTGTGCAAGCAGAGGTTATCCTCATTGTAACATGATTTTACTAAAGGGTTGCTTCTCCGCAGTAGGGTTCAGTTCCTAGAGGACAATGAGACTTTAGGTTTTTCTTTCTTAATGCTAGGGCTACTGGGAGAATTATGGATGCCATGATGGACTCCCAAGGTACCACACATACCACTACTGAAGGTATCCGAGACAGTGTGCATGATTTCTATAGCGACTTATATGGGCCCAAAGTTTCAGACAATGCAACTGGGAATTTTTTCATGCAACATCTGCGGTTGTCTTTGTCTGAAGAGGATAAGGAAGTTCTTGAAGGGGACTTGGTGCTTGCAGACCTCAAAAGGGCTATGCTCAGCTTGCCTAAGGGGAGATCCCCCGGTTCGGCTGGCATACCTGTAGAGTTCTATGCTACATTTTGAGACTTAGTGGGCTCCGACTTGCTTGAAGTCTTTCGTTGTTCTATGAGGGAAGGATTGCTCCCCAATTCCTTTAGAGGTGGTTACATAAGACTTATCTATAAGAAGAAAGGTGATAGAGCCGATGTAAAGAACTGGCGTCCAATCAGCCTTCTTAATGTAGACTTTAAAATATTGTCTAAAACTTTGTTCCTTCGATTGCGGACTGTTGTATCCACAGTTGTTGAATCAGACCAAACGTGTGGCATACCTGGGCGTAAGATATCTGACAATTTATGTTTGGTTAGGGATGTGTTATCGTATGTTAAAGACCGTGGGTTATCTATGTGTTTGTCGAACCCGGATCAGGAAAAGGCTTTCGATAGGCTAAACCACTCTTTTATGTTTCAGGTTTTAGAACATTTGAATTTTGGTCCAACTTTTAGGTCCTGGATTTCTTTACTGTATACCCATTGTTACAGCAGGGTCATGGTCAATGGCACGTTGAGTGCCTCTTTTCCTGTTTTGTCAGGTGTACGGCAGGGATGTATTTTGTCCCCCCTCTTGTTCATTTTGGCCATCGAACCTTTTCTTGTAACTCTGAGGGCTGATAAGCTGATTAAAGGGATCTCTGTCCCTGGAGGTAGGGGGGTTTCTGTCACTGCCTCTGCTTCTATGGACGATGTATCTGTTTTTTGTTCAGATAATAATTCCATCCGCCAGGTTTTATGGTATTGTAGTAGGTTTTCCTACTCTGCTTCATCATCGAGGATTAACCTGGCAATGAGAGAGTGTTTGTACGTCAACTGGAAGGAAGATAAGATGGATTGGGGCCTTAAGGTAGTGGAAGATCGCGTCAAAGTTCTTGGTCTGTTCTTTGGTGAGGGTGGTAGCTTGCAGAGCTGGTCTGAATGCATGCCCAAGGTGAAGCAGAAGATTGCACTTTGGGGTTTGCGATCACTTACTATGACTGGTAAAATTCTTGTTACAAAGGCAGAATTTCTATCGTGCCTTCTGTATATTGCAGTGGTTTACCCCGTCCCCCGACACTGCCTTACACTGCTACAGAGGTGGGTTTTTCAGTTCATTTGGGGAGGAAAGCAAGAACGAGTGGCCCGCGTGACCATGTTTAAGCCTGTGGTTTTGGGTGGCAAGAGTGCTCCAAACATTGGTCTCGCTTTGCAATCTTTGTTTATTTGCACCATGATCAGAGGTAGTATTTGTCTGGATAAGGAAGAAAGGAAGTGGTCTTTTTTTGCCAGTTTTTGGTTGAATTTTCTGGTGTGCAGAACATGGGGCATGGTTGTCTCTAATAGCATGTCTTATTCAGAATCCTGCCCATTTGCTTACTTTTATGCCAGAAAATTAATCAGGACTCACAATTTACACGCGATTCCTTTGGGCCTGATCTCACATAGGCTCATTCCCACATCTGTTACTGGGGACCAGCAGCAGGTACCAGTCAGGGGGTTTTCAGACCTGGCTTCTAAGGCTATTTGGGCAAATGTTTCTGTACGGTACCTTCATAATATCCATTGTGACCTGGCATGGTCCACAGTACATGGTTGCCTGCCTCTCCGCCTTTTTTTGTTTAGGAGACGATGTTCTAGGGCCCCCTTTTGTGTGAGGAAGGGTTGTTTGGCAGAAGAATCCTGTGACCACCTCTTTTGGTACTGCCCCATGGCACAACAGGTGTGGGCTTTGGAGGAAGTATGGCATTCTTCCCTGAATTCTGATGTGGTTTTGTCTAGAGAGGGTGTGATCTTTGGCCTGTTCGTTTCCAGCTCCCCATGTCAGAAGTATTGGATAGTGGTGAATTGTTTGAAGGATGCTTTGTGGATGGCTAGAAATCTTCTGCTTTTCAAAGCTGTTGATCTCTCCCCACAAGTGGTCTATGCTCTAGGTTGTTATTTGGTCCACAATTACTTGTGTAAAGATATATTTCAGAAGGGCAAGGTGCCTACCTATTTGGAATGGTGTTGAAGTGATCATGGGTGATGGATGTTTTTTTGGGGGGTTTGGTTTTTTTTCTAACACAGGAGTTGCTGTGTTCATTGGGATTGATCTTTGGCGTTTTTCTTTTATACCATTGCTTTTAAACATTCCTGCTTTTAGTTTCTTTTAATTGTGAATACATTACCATCTAGATGTTCACCTGGTGTTGGCCTTGGCACTGTGTGCGGCTTTTCCCCTGGTCAAATGTCGTGCCACCTGAAACATGGATTGGCTGCCATGTATTCTGTCTTTTATAGTTGAATAAAGGTTTGTGAAACATAAAACAAAGAAGAAAAAAAAGGTCCCAGGATGCTTGTTTCCAATCCAGATAAGACCTGGCCTGGCGGTCCAGGCCGGATTGTTCCCCTGGGGAGCAGGTCAAGAATGATTTGCATATGGCTGGGTCTGAACTGGGAGCAGCATGATAAGCAAAAAAACAGTGGCTTGAGATGCAGCCCTGAGTGATTGCTAGTGGCTAAGATTAATTCAAGCATTCCACCCTGTGGTTTCATCAGACCACCTAGCATCTAAATATTAAAAGTTTGTGGGAAGTTTATATTTTTTGTTACTAATCCTCCCATTCAGGACATGTCTTCTGTCCAACACCAGGTGGGGATCGCCTCCAACACCAAACCACAACCTCATGACCAAATGGCCACCATGATTGCACTCTTCAGATGCTAAATCCAATGTGGCCACTTGAATGGCTCCTGTGAGAAAGTGTGATAGCAGAAGGCAGGGGCTGGCCCTCTAACAAGAGCAACCACTCGGCAGGCCCAGGCCACAGAAGTTCCAGGGTAATCCTTCTCCTCCAGGGCCCCTCCACAGACACAGCTCCACAACTGTCTTTCAGAGGATGTAAGGGGCCAGAACCGTTGGCTTGAGAGGTAAATCCATCTAGTCTTATTCCAAGGTGCTCCAGCACCCCAGAGACAGTTGCCAGCATCTTTAGAGTCCAAAAAATTTCATCTTTTTCCCCTCTTTGCCTCCCCTGTGCTGGGTTTTTTAAGTAGGAGTGAGTCACAAACTTGTTGCCCCAAGTAATAAAAAAAGTCCATCTCAAAAGCATGCTTGTACCAATAATGCTCCAATGCTTAAACAACAAGACATATTGTATTACTGTAATGTTTTTATTGTTATTGTTTTGTGTTCTCCAATACTCATGACAGTAAGGGGCTTCAATCTGTGACTCATTTGTTGATGCAGACTTTGGTGACTTCATTGTTGTCTCCCTTTAGCAGGTGTGCATCTTGAATATGAGCAAATTACCTGCTGACCCTGATGACTCATTTGTCTGTTGTGACTTTATTGATGTTTCCCTTTCAACAACAGGTACACGTTTTGGAACATATTTGAGGGCACATGCCTCCTGAAAATGCACCTCTATGCAAAGAGGCTGTGTCCTTATACTTGCACTTGTCATCAATGTTGGTTTTTGAAAGGGGCTGCCACATTGAGTAACTAAACTCCCAAGAGGATTCCTCAACTTTAGAGAGCTGTTCTGGTCTTCCTTACACCGTGCTAACTGCATGCTTTCAGTCCCAGGCATTCAGATGAGGTACTGTCTTTTAGCTCTTGAGCAGAAATGTTTCTGGTGAGGTGGGAAAAAGCAGCACTCCCTTAAGGTAGAGATTTCTGGGGTATGTTTAGGTTTCCACTGGTGGTTAGTGAAGGAAGGTCAACCAACCTTAGCATGAGAAACACATTGGGAGCTAAAAGCTCGTTCCCCTAAGTAGAGATTTATCTTTCGAGCTATAGGCCTGTTTTAGGAACTTGCATCCATTTTTACTATATGATTGGTATGTCACACTAGTCTCTAGATCTAAATCAGTATTACCAAATTGTACCTTGGTGCAGACCTGTAATGAATAATACAGTAGACATAAACGTGTTTCAGTTAAGCCTTATTTTAAGAATGCTCTCTCACATTTATAAGGCCTACCCTAGGTCAGCACCAATCCCTGAAGGGCCGCTTCTGTGTGCAGATTGCAAGCTATGCTAGACAGAAGGCTATACACACCTGCTGTGTGCCTTAGCCTCCTACCTCAGCTGCACAACTGCAGGCCTTGTTTTAAAAGGTGGACACTGGCTTCTGGGACTCTCAGGGCATTTTTATAGAGTTTACAGTGAGTGATAAATGGGATATCAGCAACTTCAGGGGTCAGGAAAATCCAGGCCATTACAAGTGGGACCCTATGGGTCCCCTCAGAAATGAGGAAATATTGTGAGAATTCGCATTTCCACATCAGATCCCCTGGTAATTCTTCTTTTTTACCTGGATTTTCAAAAGGCTATTCCAGCTGCATTCAGAAGCTGAAATCTACATGTGAGAATACATAGATCCACTGAAACACAGTAGATCTCATAATTTCAATTGAGCCTGTAACTGCTGTTATTGGCCCATCAGAATTACTAGGCCACTTATAATGAGAGTCTATGGGCCTCATTACAAGTCTGGTGGTCCCAGGACAACCATGTTGACGGTGGTGGTCACACTACCAAGAGGCTGGCGGAGAAGACTACCATATTATGACCATAGCAGTCTTTCCAAAAGGACACAGCCAAAGCACCACCGGCATTACCAGTGTGGTCTATCCGTCATGGATGAAGGTAGACACCTGCATGTCGGCGTAGACCATGTTTCTGCAAGACAGATTACAAGGTTTCACACCACCAAGTTTTCCACTGCGGTCGCACCACCATGGAGACATAGGTGGAAACCAACCGTATGAAAGGAGATACCCACCTTCAGGAAGCCAGACCTATCCGGAGCCACCATGGAACCAAAACTACACGTCTTCCCACTGCTCCTGCTCACCCAGAGACACCGGAAGCAATGCCAAAGAAGACAACAGCAACCATGAGTACACACACTTTCCTGTCACTGTTGTAAAATGTCAAAGTACGTACGCACACACAACATACCAATCTATAACAGGTGGTGAGCGTGAGGTATATTTGAAGATGGAAGAGGTATTTTTGGAAATGGAAGTGGTGGTAGAAACAGTAGACAATGAGCATAGCATGGATGTGAGAATGGGCAACTTGAAGGTGAGTTGTACTAGAGTACTAGGTGTTGGATGGACATGAATTCAAATAGTATTCCATGTGTTGCTCCACAAAGAGATAGAATAAACTACCACTGTCTTTTTTGGGGCTTTTTCATCCTAAGGTCATAGGCAATTTGATGTTTATGCCCCTTCTTAAATACCCAAGAGAGGCCAAATGGAATTATTACATTTGTCAAAATAGAGAGAGATTTCTTTCACTGCCACAGTTCTTGTTTCAGTTCTTTTATCTCTCTTTAAATCTATTTTGGTCATGCTGCTGTAGTTGCAACTTGCATCAGTGATGCACCATTATGGGATTCATAGAAAGTGATTGCAGTTTGCTCACTGACATTTTGTAAATCCTATTGTATTTTTCAAACTGACCAATGTATTAATATGTTGGTTCACAAAATACCAAGGTGCAGTGGGTCACATTTTGACCTCCCTCATGAATAATAATGAAGTAGGTCACAAATTGCAACCCACCACAATTGCCTGCCAGCACAGTGACGGAGGCCTGATGGGAGCAGCAGACCACCATGTCTGTGATTGTTTCCAAATAAAGCAATTTTTTAAAGTGCAGTTCACATTCCTTAAAAGAAAACAGGATGCACTTTAGAAACTTTAAGTTTTTAAAAACAATGTTATAAGTGTAGGTACTCAAAAAAACTGTTTTTGACCATTCCAAATAGGGATAGGGGACGCTTAGTGGGGACCAGAAAATGTGTTCCTACATCTGGCCCAAATTCCTTTTCCAAAATGTAAGCGTGTATGCTTTATTCTCAGCTTAAGATGGAAACTTAGAAATGCTTAAGAACATACGGAAACATAACAACACAGCCTCACAAGAGTTAATTACAAGACTCGATATGCTGTATTATTACTCAGGCGATCTATATATGCTAGGACCTTTTTCACCATATAAATTGCCCACTCTGCAGCATGCAAGGAGTAGTACAAGGAGTAGTATGCAAGGAATCATGTAAACATACCACAAGACAGTCCCCATTTTAATAATAAAAATATGCTATTTCGGTTACTTAATAAAAATTATATTTTATTACATTTGATAAAATATAGGTATACCATTTCTCTCAGCACAGACTACACATGTCAGAGCTCATGAGTCGGTCAAGCTGTATCCATCAAGTTTGCAATGAGGTCATTACAGGGAGCTTCTGTAGAAGGGACAGTTAATAATTTGTTGACATATTTCAATGTATATTTGACTAAAAACTCACCAATTCTTTGACTTTTCAGATAAAATATGCAAATATTCAATAATCTCAAGCCATCGTTGTTTACTTACATGTTTTTTAGTATGACACATTTTCTTTTCAGTGTAATGATAAATGCAAAAACGGATCTGTATTACAATGACACAAAGATCATTATGCATAAACTGTAGAAAAAAATATACTCCAATGACCATCTAATACTTATCGTAATGTTCAATTTTCTACAAGCATAGCATCTGGACAGTTTGCGTTCTTTCTTTTCCAAACAGTTTTCAACCGAGTTAAATGTCCTCATTTTTATCTTCATCCCATAAATTAACCTTCAATAAAGACGTTGTCAAACGCTTCCTGGAACAAGTGCATTTATGATGTGTACTTCATTCCATGTTTCTATCCTGGCAGTTTCATCTTACATTCCATCCAGAAATATCCAGCATGTCCTTTGTTTTTTAAATTATCTTTGCAAGGCAATGTTCCATCAAGCTGTTATTTTCTAAGAGCTCTCTGCCTAATCACTTAAAATTGGTTCTAATGCATTCTGTACCACCGGGGTTAAAAAAAAAAATTGAGCCTTAATTTCTTTACAGCATCCCAAGGCATTTTCTTAAATAGCAGCATTATGCATGCCACTTTCCATTATTCATCCGTTAGGACTGTACATTGGATTTCCGATATGTTCAATAAGGTTTCTGTAATTTAAGTCTAATACTTACCGTTTTAATTGTTCTATTTTTTGTTTGGAAGAGTTGGAACTTGCGCAAAAAAACCTCTCACAACTCAATGCTGAACAGGAGCTCAAAGTGGCTTCCTAAATAAGCATTGTTGGAAATCATTATAATGGTAAAAATGTTTTGATTATTTTGCAGTTGATGAGACACCGGAGAGACGTTCATTTATTTACGAATACTTATGAAATGGTGCGTGGATTGTTACATCCTATTGTTTATTTTGCGCTCCTTGTGTCCTGCATCTCCAGTACATACTGTCTAGTAAGGGCAGCTTTTACATCATAGCTTTTTAGCTTCTCCTGCTGAAGTGCCCTTTACGGTTAACTGGGTTGACAGTCCCAGTGTTATCAGTGCAAGAAACGATGCTTAGATTATGTCAGATACATGTCAACGAGATACAACTATCTGAGTGGCAT
Source organism: Pleurodeles waltl (assembly GCF_031143425.1). NCBI lineage: Eukaryota > Metazoa > Chordata > Amphibia > Caudata > Salamandridae > Pleurodeles > Pleurodeles waltl. Next base: position 1,067,776,271 of record NC_090437.1, read on the forward strand.
GAAGTGTCTGTGGCAGTTTCCCTCTTCATAAAGAGGAGGGTTGTAGTATACCGGTTCGACAGTGTTACCTCGGAGACATTTGGAGCAGCTTTTTAAGTAGTGAACATAGGGAAAAAGTTCACTAGGATCAATACAGATGAGAATGGAAGGGCACAAAACGGTTCGTAAGTGCTTCCCAAGTATTCCAAAATGCTTGTCGCTCGTTCCATACTTCTCAATATGCCAGCGTAGGATTATCCATTACCATTGCTAGATCTATGTCACTCCAATTTAGAGCAAAGCGCTTTTCTTGCTTTTACATAAATTTGGCATTGACAATTAACATACTGCAATCTCATTTTCCTCCATGCTATGCCAGTTTTACATTTCCACTTGGGTATCCACATTGCCCCCAATTCAGTACAAGTGCTATGCATTTCTGAAAAAGATTAATTTAGTTGTTTCTGTGATAATTTGTTATTTTCCATCATATGATACCTATTTCACAATGGTTTGCATAACAAAATATTGCCATGCCAGATTTTATGTTGCCCATAGAAAATCTCATTGTTAGATAAACATGTTTTACTGTTAGAAATGGGGTCTCTAGTTGGCAGTGGTTTGTACCCTGTTCAAGCAGGGACCCTCACCCTAGTCATGGGAAAGGAGTCAAACAGCTAACATAACCCCTGCCCATGCCCTTGGTAGTTTGGCTCAAGCAGACAGGCTTATCTCAGAAGCAATGTGTAAATTATTTGTACATACACACACACAGTAACACAGTGAAAACACACCAAAGGTGCTCCACACCAGTTTAGAAACATAGGCAATATTTATCCGAGTAAAACAAGACCGAAATTACAAATATCCAACATACACAGGTAAGGATACTACGTTTTAAAAGTTTAAATAAGTCTTAATCCATAGGAATCAATGGTTTTATCTTTTTAGCACAAAGTACCTGGGATGTGTTAAAAACAAAGATGATGCGGGCCACAGGGGAGGTGAGGTGCCGAAAAAGCAAAGTGATTCGTCGGTTAATTACTGCGCAGGGAATGTGATGTGGCAATTCTTTCCTTGCAGGAGAGGCAATGCGTCAGTTACTTACCTGCAGGGGAGGTGATGTGTCGATTCTTCCCTTGTGGGAAAGGCAATAGGCCATGCATTGATTTCTGGACACGTAGCCTCATTTCCATCCTGAGGTGTGGGGGTCAATGAAAAATTTACCCCCAATGACAATGCATGGGAAATTCAGATGCACTGTGTTGATGGAGCTACGCTGAAACAGGCACTGCATTGATTTTATTGCAGTGAGACCGGTGCTGCATCAATTCTCCAGCCACGGGACAGGTGCTGCACTGATTTTTCAGCCGTGGTGCATCAGTGCATGGATTTGCACCTTCAGGTCACCAGCTTACACTTCCAAAGTCCCAGGGACTGGAGTTGACACCTCTTAGCAATTCAGAACTCTCAGCAGAAGAGCCCAGGCACTGGCAGATGAAGTCTTTGATGTCTTTGAGACTTTTTAGCAGGAGGCAATCTCAGACGAAGCCCTGTGAGAACCTTAGAAAGCAGAATGTAGAAAGCAAAGTCCAGTCCTTTCACTCCCAGGACAGAAGCAGCAGGTAAGCACATCAAAGCCACAGGCAGAGCAGCAGTCATTCCTATAGCATTCAGCTCTTCTTCCTGGCAAAATGTCCTCAGTCCAGAAGCGTTCTAATTTTGTAGTGTCAGAGGTCCAGTACTTATACCCATTTCTGTCCTTGAAGTAGGCAAACCTCAAGGAGAAGTCTCTGTTATGCACAAGGTCCTGCCATTCCCTGCCTGGCCACAGACACACTCCAGAAAGTTGGAGACTGCTTTGTGTGAGGACAGGCCTAGCCATATTCAGGTGCAAGTGTCAGCTAGTCACCCCACTCTAGCTTGGGAAGACCATCAGCCTGGTGATAGGCTTTCAGGATGTGCAGGGCACATCCCAACTCTCTTTTTCTGACTGTCTAGATTGACTGCACTAACAGCCCAACTGTCATCCTGACCCAGATGTGTATTTTACAGAGAGGCAGGGGCACAGAATGGTTCAGCAAGAAAATGCCCACTTTCTAAAAGTGGTATTTTCAAACCTACAATTCAAAAAACAACTTCACCAAAAGATCTATTTTTAAATTGTGAGTTCAGAGACCCCAAACTCCCTATCTCAATTTGCTCCCAATGGGAAATTACACTTAAAAACGATTTAAATGCAATCCCCATGTTACTCTATGGGAGCGATAGGCCTTGCAATAGTGAAAACTGAATTTAGCAGTATTTCACTCTCAAGAAATGTAAAACACGCCAGTACATGTCCTACCTTTTAAAGTGGGTGCACTTGCCCGATTGACATGGCAGTTTAACACTGCACATACACTTCAGTGGCAAGTCTGTGATGTGTTTACAGGGCTACTCATGTGGTTGGCACAATCAGTACTGCAGGCCCTCAAGAAGGATTTGATCTACAGGCTCTGGGCACATATAGTGCACTTCACAAGGGAATTACTAGTAAACAAATATGAAAGTCATGGATAAATCAATCATTAATACATTTTAGACAGAGAACATATGCACTTTAGCACTGGTTAACAATGGTAACGTGCCCAGAGCCCTAAAGCCAACAAAAAAAGCCAACAAAAACAGGCCAGACAGAATAGGAAGAAGAAGGCAAAAAGTTTATGGATAACCCGGCAAAATGGGCCCGATCCAAAACTTCCAAACCCTGCATCACTGCAAACTGTTTGTCATTTAAGAAGGCACCTTGTCTTGTTAGGCACATATTGCCATGCATGTTTCTATGTTTTCCCTAGAAAACTGCTGTAACATTGTTTACATTGCTATAACCAATACCACATCTTCACAGTTTTATACATAGAAAAGACCTCGCAAACTTGGAATATTGTGTCAGATATACAGAATAGACATTCAAACTTTATTTTTCTGAAATGAGTAAAAAATTAAGTCCTCAGTTTACTGAATCAAAATTTTGATAACTTATTTGTAATTTGAAATTGTGAATTGCAATTTTATTAGGGGTGTGTGAAACAGAAGTCGTTATCTGTCTTGCAATTTTGTGAAATTACATAAAAATTAGGCTATAATGTGTGCAAATAAGAAAAATATCTCTCACACTCAAAACATTACCCGAATGCTCTGTTCAGTTAAAAATGTAACTTAAAATTGTAACTTTGAGTTGATTTCCCCTCACTCACATTCAAAACACTGTCACACAAATCTGGATTTATAGTTTTGCACTCAAAACTAACTTGTTCTTCCACTTGAGTACAAAATGTAACTCAATTGTTTGTTGACCAACTGGCTTAAAGGAACAGCTGCTAGCATTCATAACACTGCCATTCACATTTGGATTCTTAGTCTCATGCTACAAATAACTCACATGGTGTGCTCAAGTGCGAAAAATCTACATGGAATCTCCGTTTGTTGACCACCTGCCACCCACGTTTAAAACACTGCTGCTCATGCTCAACAATTACCCCAACTGTACATTCCGCATTACAATTTTTCCCTAAATGGGAGTCTCATTATACAATGTAGAGTTATAGAATAATCTTGGACATTTTGATTCAATGTTGTTAAGTAAATGAGCAAAACTACACCAATTATGCTGGGTTAATTAAGATTTCACTCAGTCTTACAATTTAGATATATTAAATGACAATTAGGTAATGGTCACAGAAATTTAATTTTGCAGAAACAGTTTCTCATCAAGTAGATGCCAGTTTCAATCAGGAAAAACCTATATAAATTGCCACATAGTGCAACAGTATGTTCCACAATAGCATTTTTATAGACTGTGGAGAGGAGGATGTGGATCCCGGCTGGACAGCAGAATAGGAGAAAATCACAAGGTTGTCCTTCATGTTTTCGGCATTTCACAGGTGTCAGCAATTAAAATAATTTGTTCCACCTCACATTTTGCACCTGGAGCCACATTAGCCTCACCCTAGCACAATACAGTATTTACGCAAGACTGGTGAAAGAGCAATCTACCAGAGGTGGAGGCAGTGAGTGCAGTGAGTAACACCAGCACTCCTTCCAATTTTCCTAGCTACTGTGGGGACGAGGTGCCATAATCTTGACAACTGAGAAAATGGCCACATTGCAAGTGGAGAATAACAACAGAAAGAGGTGAGTGCAATTTGAGATGAATGTATCAGACATTTTGGTAGTGTTCCTATACATAGCTGTTTGGGCTCCTGTGGTAGTGCAGGTGTGGTATTTGTAGGGGGTGGGGCGTCACGGACAAAGACAAGTATAACCTAAGTAGAAAACATTCAAGATGTTGGTGACATACAGTCACATGTGTCTGCTCCTGTTCAAGCAGCACAGAGGGGGGATTGCAGTGGTTGGCACCCTACCTTCTACTCAGACACTTTTATTTGACATGGCACCAGCAGCTGGATACATCTCACTGCAAGGTTGTTTGTGCCCTGAAGCCATGTTTTTGATACAGAAAAGGGGTGGAAAGAGCTGAGTAGAACCAAAACCAAGCACATCCACAATGATGGCACTGATAGTCACTTTAGTATGGTGGCCCCTGTGCCAGTGCTTAGCACCATCCTCCTCTTCTGCTACAATTAGCCTTGAAACAGCACTGAGGGCAAAATATGGATCAACAAAACAGTGAGTCAGAACTGTGGTGACTGGGTTGAAGTGCTGAACGAGACTCTGTACAAAGTCCTGTGGCCTTGCTGTGTCCTCATAGCATCATTACTTTGGGGACACAGGTGACAACTAGCTGGGGATAGAGCTCACTCAACAAAATGTAACTATCTCACATTCAATGTTTCCCAAAATGCTCTGTAATTAATATGCTAATAAGTAAATTGCTTGCCCTTTTCATACATATACCCGCTGTCAGCTCAGCCTCTGATCCCAACTCAGTCTCTGCTGGGCAACAGCCTTTCTCTGTCATTGGCAAACACGTATAGTGCCTGCAGTAGGCATTGTTTTCCTACCTCAAGTTTGTAAGTGAAGCATTCCACCACAAACAGGGGCTCAGCAACAATAGGCTGTGCTGCTTTTCTACATACTCTGATATTCTGATCACTATTAGCTTTTTGTATTCTAAAAGCAAGTACTGCAATACTGACTTCTTAAGTACTTTTAACTGTCTAAGTATACTAGTTTATCATTTTAACCCAGGTTCTGTGTTAGTCTGGATCAAACAGGAGCAACATGTTCATCTCCATCTCTAGAAAGGCACTGGCAAACAATAACTGACAATATCTTAGATGTATACCTTTGGAAAAGGGGAATGGCTAAGAGAGAAACACAATGAAGATAATTTGCCAACAAGGGGACAGTTTTTACAATTATTAAAAATGTAAGTATAGATAGTATGTCCCAGAATGGAGACAATATCAAATTATACTAAAGGCAGAAATAAAACATTGCTAATCATACAAATTAATCAGAAAGAGAGCAGGTGTACACAATGTCTGATTGAATAAAATGTTCCATATTAGGTGTCTGCTCCACTTCTCATGTATATATCTCTGGATCCCCGAGGGGATTGATGCATATAATGGACTCAATCCACATATAAAGACAGTAGACTTCACAAACAATGATCTATGGTGTTGCAAAAATATTTTTGATTTTATTAATTTTGCACATTGTTATGTATACAGGGTTGTTTATGTCTTATTTACCTTATATTTTCCATTCTTTCTGAGCACAAAGAATATAAATTATTTGGTTAAATCAGATGTTGTGTACCCCTGTTCTCATTCTGATTAATTCATATGATTAGTCTTGTGTCATTCCTTCAACATCTTTGATATGGATCTTCACAACGCTCCAAAAACCAGGATTCAAGTTACTTTTGGGGCAGATTTATAAAAAGTGGTGCTGCACCTAGTGCAGCTCTACTTTTCTTGTGCCTTTTAGTACTCCGTAACGCCACCATAGTAGGGCTGTATCAAAATTAGTAACCATAAAAAATGAACTAAATATGTAACAAATAATTAAACTCTGTTAAATCAATTTTAAAACCAAAAACATAAATATATTAAAATTAATATTAAATTAAAGCAATGGAAAATTAGTTATAGTTGGATGAATAACATTTACAAATCATGCTTCAACCTGAAAAAAGTAGTGAAAGTGTTCCACTTTATAAGCATAAAATTACCTACTACTCCAACTCATATCCAAGCAAAGGAAGGGAAGTGTTAGTCTTTGAAGGGGCCAGACTCACTATTCCCACTCTGGAACAGAAGGGGAGCACTGGATTACAGAGGTGTAACATTTACTATTCACACTCCAACCTAAGCAACAGTAGGGAAATTGTTGGACTTTGAATGGGTCAGATTTACTATTCCCACTCCACCTTAAGCAACAGTGGGGAAAATGCTGGACTTCGAAGAGTCACATTTACTGATCCCACTCCAACCTAAGCAACACTGGGGAGAACGTTGGATGGAGAGTCAAATTTACTACTCCTACTCCAATCTGAGCAAGAGTAGGGAAAGCATTGGACTAACAAGGGATCCAATTTTCTACTTCCACTCCAACCTAAGCAACATTGCTGAAAGCTTTAGACTTTAGAGGCGTCAGATGTACTATTTCCCTTACAATATAAGCAACAAGAAGGTGACAGGCGAAAAAGTGATGAAAACATTTATATATCTATATATATTTTTTTTTTAATTACAACTTTGAAAGTTAATATAAAAATATTAAATAAAATATTATTTAAGCAGTTAAATATTTCAGAAATACTTTCTAAACCCAAAAACTGAAAAAAAGAAATTGTTAAAATTATTTACCAATTTAAAAGCAACAAAGAATGTAAAATAAAGCACCACCCTCTTGCCCCCTACAGTCTGAACAACGGGCAAAATTATGCAAACAATAGGTAAATCACAACACAAAAATAGTAAATATTTTAAAAAGTTAAAACATAATGCATAAAAAAAAGGAACATTAATGTAACCAATTCAATATTTTACACATTTAATAAAATAAATACTTAATTAAAACAAAAACATTAAAGAACAAACATTTACGTAACTAATAATCCAAGTGACCAATTGGGAAAAAAATAACAATTTTAAAATATACATTACATTATTTAACAATTAAGTAATATACATGATTATTACTCTAATGAACAAAGTAAGTTTTTCCAAATTGTAAAAAATGTGTTAAAAAACATACAACTTTGTATTAAATATATTCACTCCCTGATCCCACATGAACTCAACAGCTACTCAATAATAAAAACAATTGAAATTAACAAAAACGTGTAATATTTTAAAAACCATAAAAATACATTGAAAATTACAGAACATCCCATTAACAAATAACTTTAACATATTAATAACACTAAAACTCATAAACTATTACAAAATTATACAAAAGTGATAGTGTATACAACTATATTGAAAAAACAATATTAAACACAATATTCATCCCTTCAACACTCTATGCCATATTTTTGTCAACACTATTTTTTGTGATGATATTTGTGTCGATGATATTTTTGACACAACATTATTAACCATGTGCATTTTTACAGCGTTCTCCTAACAACAAGCAATTTCCACTCAATTTATACCTTAAGACCATATGATTCTGAAAGAAATATTATCAAAGTCTGTGCAAAGATGAGGTTACTTTTTGCTCCTGTAATGGAAAAAAAACAAGTCCAAATATAAGAGTTCATAATCCTCAAAGTTGACTCCTGAATATAGTGCTAAATCACAAAGGGCCCTATTTTGTGTTTGGTAGAAGAGAAAGCCCGTACTCCCAACAGGGTGGCCGCAGCCTAATTGGCAACCTCCCCGCTGGAGTTGTTAAGAGTTTCATGCTAGGTTGGCGGGTGGAAACCCAGGCTACAGCATTGTCGCTGGCTCATAATTGAGCCAGTGGAAATGCTGTAGCCTGCAGGGAGTACCAGCACCCAAGCAATGTTCACTGTCTGCCAAGCAGACAATGAACATTGTGACGGTGCTGGCTGGTGACCCCTGCACTGCCCATGCCAAGTTGCCCTGGTGAATTAGGACCGCCGGGATCTGAGATCTGGTGGAACTGGCAGTTCCCTTGTGGTCTGACCACCAGGGTTGTAATGTGGTGGTCGGAGCGCCGCATTGGCAGCGGTGCAGACTGCCACCGCGAATGTGGCAATATATAGACTTCCACACTCTTAATGAGTCCCAAAGTCTAAAAACACAAGTGTTCTCCTAAAAACCTTCTCTGTGTGTTGATTTTTGTTGTCTTCAACAGATCATAATGATCTGCAAAGTGTCAAAGCTCTGACCACAATGTCCAATCTAAGGGCCTCATTATGAGTTTGCAGTCAGACGTCCTGACCTCCAACCTCGCGGGGAGGACACCACTTCATACTGGCGGCTCCTCCCCTAGCATATTACAATGCTACCACCGGGCTGACCGGCGGGAACATTGTATTACAACTTCCCACCAGGCTGACTGGCAGGAACAGGTCTACAATATTGGCCTCAGCTCATTTAAGGGAGCCAAGGCCAATAGCATTGCAAACCAGCACCATCGGAATGCGCAATGTCTGCAGTGCAAACAGTGTGCATTCTGACAGTGCTTGGAGTGGGGGCCCCAGCACTGCTCATGCCATGGTACTCCCCAGCACTGGCTTCCCACCAGCCGTTCCATGGTGGGGTCCTCACAATGGAAAGGCTGACAGAAACCTAAGTTGTAATCAGCTAGGTGGCACTGAGCACAGCACCGTCCTAGCTGAGTAGACCTCCGACCAATGTCAGTTTATTGGGAACCATGATCCTGGCGGGACAGTGTTGTAATGTGGCAGTCGTACTGACACAGTTGCGGCAGTCTGACCATCACCACAAGGCTGTTGGTCCTTGGACCACCAGCCTAATAATGAGGCCCTAAGTAACTGTGCATCACTCTGGATCAAGATGAACTTACACTGAAAGAATTCAAGATTTACACCAATGTTTGCAAGTCTCCTGTAAATTCTATAGCTCCATGGGGCATAAAGACTTCTTTAGCTTTACTCATACATCTCGCATAGTGCATCCATCAGAGATATAACGCCGGGTTACAGGTGGCACCCACACTCCACACCTTCTGCAAGCCTCTTTTGTTTCTCAAGCTGCATGCATTCAGTCAGTTTGGAGTATCTCTCCTTCATGCAAAACCAGCATGAGAAAGTAAGCAGAGGATGTCATTTTTGAGAATATGATAAACTGTTTTGAATTTTACTTTTCATTGTCATTATGCCATCGATTATCATATGTAAGAGAGAGAAATTCCCTCACCACAGGCAGATTCTCTTTAAATTCAAGTTTGTGCTTCACACCCTTGTCACATTGTCACTTTTCCCGAGGAAGAAGACATCTTCTTTGAAAAGCCCATTAAGAAGCCAAGGGACAAATGTATCAACATTAGAAAATGTGATTTCTTACTGAATCACACTTCGGAAATCCCAATTCCTAATATATTACAGTTTTATTTTTAATATAGCGATTCTGAGTGGGTCACAGTTTGACCTACCTCATGAATATTGATGAGGTAGTTCTCAATTTACAACCCACTAGTATTCCCTGCCATTACAGGTGTAATGGCCTTCTGGGTTCAGCAGACTACAATTAAGAAAGCACACAATTTTTAAACACAGTACCACATTTAAAAATACATTTTGTGTTCTTTTTTAATTTAAAATTATGTAATTGCCCCCTGAAACACTGCCCCTTAAGTAAACATTTTATTTCACGTTCACAAAGGGAAAGGGGTACCTTGGGGACCCATTCCCATTTGTGAATGCATTACCCCAACATTTCTGTAGTCAATAAAGTATTAGCGTTTTGCAACAGGAATTTGGTCACAAAATATTAATACATACCATTCCAATTCAGTATTTGAAAGGGACCCCTGGGGGTCTGCAAGCCTTCTCGGGGGGGTCCGTGACTGATTAGAGAATGTAATAATAACAGATGATGTCCCCAGCTTTCAGTAAGGACTCATGAGGGGTTTCCCGTGTTCCAATAATTCATTGGGGTCCCCGGATTCTAGTACTGATAAAGTGGATGTCCACAGAAGTCAAATGTTTGGGGACCACTGCCCTAAACAATCCCCTTCCAAATACCGAATCAGTATGTATTTGCAATCCCAAATAGTGATTTGGTAACATGTTAACAAACCACAATTAGGATTTAATACATACCAAAATGCCTTGTTGCATTTACAAACGCCCGATCCTGAGAATTAGGCCATTTGCGAATGCAAATAAACTTGATACATCTGTCCCCAAGTGAACATTTTCTGAATCTCTCTGAATGAATTGCAGCCTGCTATAGCAAACATTTCTGTTTGAGTCAAATGCCCTCTAGTAACCTATTAAGAGAGCATGCTTTAAAAAAAAATTACTATTGGATTTGTATTGTTTATTTATGAAAGAGGTAGTCGTTTTCTTATGTTCTCATAATGCACCATCTAGCCGTACAACTTTCTTTCATGTTCTCGTTGACCATTAACTACCCTTAGTATAATTGAGCCAGACTGTGCATTTGTTTTACGACACAAAAAGTAGGGCGCAGCCTTGTTTGCTTGAGTTTGCAGGAAGAAATTGCATGCTTATCATGCAAATACTTTTGATTTCCGGATGCTTTTAGTTACTATGCTCTCCTGGAAGAAACAGTTTGTTTCCTATAACTGATCTAATTCCGTGCCCAGGAAGAGAGCTAGAGGATGTAGTCATCCATTTTTTATCAAGAGAATTCGGTTTCGTGTTATTTGAAGCATGGTCTACTAAGACACTTCATTAAAGATAAAATAATGTTTAAATTAAGATAGCAAAAGGAATAGAAAGAACATTTCGGACATTTTATCTCAAGCTGCTCTCTTCACGGTTGTTAATCGCAATCGTTTTAGAATCATTTGTTGCATTTGTACCTGACAATTTCATGTTGATGGTATCACTATGCGATATCTGTGGTGCAGTGCTTAGTCATTCAAATTATTTGAATGAGCCAAAAATCAATCACGTACGCATAATGTGGTGGCAATGTTGGTTATTTTTTTCTGAACATCCCATTAGTTCTGTTGATTTTGCATTCATACTAATGTGAACGTGTATATTTGCAATATTTATATAAAGGAGGTAGCCTTAAATATTTGCAGATTATACACATGTGACTGACACCTCTGCTTGATGATTCGTGTTAACATATAGGAGAATGCAACCAGAAATATCTATAAATACCACAAAAAGCACTTTAAATCCTGTCTGTATTTTAAACACTCATGGGGGACCGAATCACAAAATCATTAATATATTCAATTTACAAGCACAATTGGTTTGATGAAGAGTGCGAGAAATTCACAGAAGGTGATTTCAGAGAAGGCAAATCTTATTTTAGGGACAGGAAGTGGCCATCCCAGGGAAAAAATACCCTGGAATGTTTGGGAACCCCTACCAATTTGAGAGTGTGTGAGTAGTGAGTAATGACATATTCCCAAAAATGAAACCTAGATTAAATCCTGTCAAATGCAGGAGTAAATCAATTTCCAGGCTTATTTCTACTCCTCACCGGTACCCAAATTATCCATTAACTCTACTTTTTACTAAACCCTAAATCCCTTACTACCCTTCAATGCTACCCTTACCTGGACACCTAAACAGCATAAGAGACATATATAAAATTATTTTTTAAATATTAAAATGATCTCATATTTAGAAATAATTAATATGTATATGTTATTTCTGTATTTTAAACATTATTTACCTTTGGTGTAATTACTAAAATGTCACATATTTTCAATTTTCAAATTAATTGTATATTAGTTAAACTAACATATGTAAACAGGTATACGCACACACACACACACACACACATTGCTGGTGCTCATACAAATATGTGGCATAGAGGACCAAATAATAAGGCAAGGAATAGTAAATTTTGCAGCAATACTTAAATTAGGTGCTGCACAATCTGGAAGTATTTTCATCCTTTTTACCTAGACATAAACATTTTTGTGAATTCCACACATTTTGCAAATTATATGTCAAAATCAGTAAATCTTGAACTATCTGGCAAATGCTGTAACCATACATTTACTTTAATTATTCTGTCTGCACCATTGTCCACTGTTTTACCAAAACTGAATGCGAAGTCAAAAGGGTGACATGGATACATTTGCTTCTGATAAGACACCTCTCATGAGGACCGTTGGACACTTTCTGTCATTTTCACCCAACTCCTGAAGTCATGTGCAGCATGGTGTTGGATGCTGGGTATGGCCAACCCCCAACACCGAAGGTGTGCACAGCTCACCATGTGATGCAATAATAGAATGGGTGTGAGGAACACCTGCATACTTTGTCAAAGTGTCAGAACACCAAACTATAAAAAGCTGGCCTATTGGTGTTATCAAGGGGTAAAAACATCCACATACATAAGCAGGCTTTTTGTCTTTGTCAAATAGGAACTAATAACCATAATGTAAAAAAGTTATCCCTAGCAATGTTTAATAAAAATTACCATCATAAAATATTTTCAAGAAACATTAACATGTCTTTGAACGCATTAACGTCATTTATTGACACAAAAGTGGCACAAACTTACAAAATATTGGCCCTTATTTATACTTTTTGGTGCCAAACTGCAATAACTCAGTTTTGCACCAAAAAGTTAAGCATCGGCTTTCAACATTTCTGTGCACCAGCTGGACACCATATTTATGGAATGGTGCAAGCCGGTGCAAAGGGTAGGCTAGATGAAAAAAAAAAAGATAAAGTCCTAATAGGGCTGTCATCACATTTTTACTGAGGTGGTAGAAGCCAATCAGATCTTATGATATACTTGAAGTGTAAACCCTAATTTCTCAAATACTACTGTGCAGATTTACATCAAGATTTAGCATTCTGTCTAATCCGGTGTAATTCCATTGAGCCAATTTGGCTGTACCTGTGTCTATTTTTACAGTGAAAAATTACATATAGCAAGTGGAAGGGGGACCATACATATATACTTAGACTATATCCAAGCAGTCCAATGACAGAGAGAGTTATTCATAACAATCAAATGGCAATTACCCACTTTGAACTTAAAGTATGTGCTTGTCTACCCAGACAGACTGTGGATTTTAGAACAGGATCCCACCCACTTTTTCAATACAGCAGAGAAGTGTGAACATGGTTGGAGGGCAGGGGCTGCACGAGGCTGGGGGCATGGGAAGAGGCAATGGCATTGGAAGTAAGGATGGCTTGTGAGTACTGTTGGTCACACTGCAGATCAAAAGCTGCCCCAGTGAAAAACAAGGCAGAGTGGGAGAGGCTAAAGTGGTGGCATCATTGCTGTGGGATCACCCCCTCTCTGCAAGCAATAGGTTTGGCAGAATTGGTGAGGTCTGCAGAAGGCTCAGGGGCAAGCTCTTCAGACTCCCAACAGAGAAGAGATTAGGAGGACCTGTGGGAAGTGACCCCATGATGGCAGACTGATTGATATGAAGAAGGAGATCCTGGCTTGACACTGTGGTCTGGTAAAATGTCCGGCACAACTAGTTAGATGTATAGCTTGGCCACAATCGATGGTCGAGATGACCAACCCCCACTCCTAGAGCCAGTAACAATCTACAACTCACATTTAAACACCAACCTCAGGTTCTTTGATTTTGGTTACAGTTATCATACTATTGCAGCAGGCATCTCAGAGCATTGGGTAGGTGGGTAGTTTTGAACCCACAGCACAAGATGATTGGGTAGAGGGCGTTATGGGGGGCAAGTTTGTTTGACGGCATGTGTGGTACGGTGTGAGTTCTAGCATATCAGGACTGGAAGCGTGGTGGTGATTTAGCTACACTATGGAGAACACAACACAAGTGAGCCCGAGCTGAAGCCTAACTCTGAAGGTCCTATCCTGGAAGAAGAATTATCTGGGTGGTAAACTTAAAAGAGGGGTCTTAAGGCAATACCTGTTGAGACACAAACGTGACGTGGTTCTGTTGCAGAAGACACATCTTGCAGGTAACAACTGCAGATTCCTGGGCTGAGGTAGATATGCCCTGCTGACACATGGAAGAATCTGCAGGGGCTCCCCGGGAGAGGGTATCCTGGCCCTTAGATCTTTCACACTGGAGGTTGTTAAAACATGGGTCAATGAGGATGTATGCCAAGTGGCAATATACTGGCTGTGTTATGGTTGAGCTCTTGGTTCTCTCCCCCTGGTCTGCAGTCTGAGGGCATGGAACACATGGGTATGTGGGTGGGGGGAACTCTGGATGCACTGAAAATTATTGGACTCAATCTTAATTTGATGCTACAAGGGGACCTAGATACTGGTATGAAAACAGGGGAGTGTCCCAAGATGGATATATGACTGGCCACCTTCACAGAGGCATTCCGATTGGAGAGAATTGTATCTGGGACAATGATAATACTCCTATGCAACCAACTCCAGGGGAACCTTCTTGAAGTTGGACTATCACCTGGTGCCCAATCCCTAGATGGACAGATTCTCTTACACAACCTTTCTCCCGTAAGAGTACTTGAATCACTCACTCCTAACCACAGTGGTTCAAATGAGCCTCCCAGATTTGAAGGAGGAACAATGATTATACCCCTGAGAGCTCACAAACAACAATACTAAGCAACTCCTAGTTACAGTCATGAGATGGTATTCACAGAAAATGAGGGTTTTGTACAATCTGAGGTGGGCTTGAGGGAGGCCAGCAAAACTCTACATGGGGACAAATAATAGCACACTTAGGGGGTCATTACAACATTGGCGGTAAAAGCCGCTTACCGCCGTGCAGAAGACCGCCAATACACGCGGCGGCGGCGGGAGACCGCCACAGCTATTATGACACACATCACGGAATCCGCCGAAATTCAGACACCCACATAATACCGCCACACCAAAGGTCAGCAATAAATATGCGGAAACAAATCCTCCACCTCCACGCCAACAGAAACACGCCCATACTATTACGACCCACGAATCCACGCAGCGGTCTTTCAACCGCGGTATTCCATTGGCGGTAAACACCGCCGCGCTCAAAATACACACACATCTCCAAAACACTGCCACGTTGGACAATTCCAAATACACACACCTGATACACATACAAACACCACTCCCACACACCCAACACAATATAAAACACACACCCACATCACCCACAAACCCCTACGACCACAAATTAGAGACGAAGGCCAGAGAGAGACAGCACAGAATAGATAACACCATCACACAGAGGCACACTACACCATCACCCACACAACATCCACGCAGAAAACACCACATACCACTACACTCACCACACTCATCAACACATACACCACCCCACACATCACACACACCACCCCATGTCACGCCAAAGACACCCCGCTTCTCCGAGGAGGAGCTCATGGTTATGGTGGAGGAAATCATCAGGGTAGAGCCACAGCTATTTGGCTCACAGGTACAGTACACATCCATAGCCAGGAAGATGGAGCTATGGCAAAGAATAGTCGACGGGGTCAACGGTGTGGGACAGCACCCAAGAAATAGGGAGGACATCAGGAAGAGGTGGAACGACCTACGGGGGAAGGTGCGTTCCATGGTATCCAGGCACCACATCGCGGTACAGCGGACTGGCGGCGGACCCCCACCTCCTTCCCCACAACTAACAACATGGGAGGAGCAAGTCTTGTCCATCTTGCATCCTGAAGGCCTCGCAGGAGTCGTTGGAGGAACGGACACTGGTAAGTCAAATCTTCACTATCATATCCCCCACCCTACCTGCATGCTATCACACACCCCCACCCTCACACCCTCCCCTATCACCCTAACTCCTCACTAATCTACCCATAACACCAACCACCCATCCCAACCCCAAGACCTGCATGACACAACTAAGCATGGACACCCATCACTGAAGCATGCCCACTGCACAGACCCACAACACCCCCCAACCATCACCACACAAGCCCCCACACAGGAATGCCTGCACTGGGGTTCACGCACACCCAACCATTGCACACCATGAAACACACACATGCAATAATCATGTACTTATACCCCCGCAGGAACCCGAAGGAATGTCACCACACCAGAGGGTCCAGACAACACCACTCCACCCCCAGAAGAGGCCCACAGTGACGACAGCAGCTCTGCCCTACTGGATCTTGATGACCAGCCCGGACCATCGTGGGCCTCAGGACAGTCGGTTCCCCTTGCCCAGCCACAGCCCAACACTGAGCTTCCACCCTCTGGTAACCCTAGCACAGCACCCACCCAGCGGGCCCATACCTCCCTACCCAGGACAGGTCAATCAGCGGTATGTCCACCACTACAGGGCACCCAGGCTAACCCACCACCCCAACAACAACAGGGACCTGGGGGCAGTGGTAGTGGGCACACGGTCCAGGGGACGGAGGCACAGGAACACCGGGGAACTGTGAGGGCTGCTCTGCGACAGAGGGAGGACAGGCCAAGGGAACCTACTCTCAACGAGGCCCTATCCTCCAACATGGGAGCATACCACCACTCCCAGGAGACGATGGCAACGGTCCTGGACAAGTTGCAGGAGACCCTGCGTCTGCAGGAGGAGCAGTATTTGGGGTTCAGGGAGGAGCTCAGGACCATCGCCTCCGCCCTGGGCACCATCGTAGGGGTGCTGACGGACATTCAAAAGAACTTGAGGGACACCGTGGCACTCCAAGGGGCCCCTGACACTAGCCAGGACGATGAAATGCCCACCACCTCCGCCGGCGCTAGTGGACAGGACGCCCCGCCACAGGACCAACACACCAGCACCCCACCCCCTGCAGACGGACAACCACCACGAAAGCGGGCCCTGAGATCCAGGAACAGCACAGAGCAAGATGGCAAGACCCCCGCCAGGAAATAAGACCACCCTGATTGTCCCCCCACTGTCCCACTTTCTTACCCTGTCCAGCTTGGAACTGCCCCAGCTCCACTTCCAATGGCCAGATGTGCTATGTACCTGTGAGACTAATAGACTGGACTCTGCCATGGACATTCTTCCACCATGACCTCTCCCCATTTCACAACCCCCCTACATTTTTATGCACTTCAATAAACACCCTTGAAACCTCAATAATATTGGAGTCAGTCAATGATTGTGAACTTTGTATTGTCAATTACAGTGTTAAAAAAGGTTACCCATTGGAAGGTCAACATACCAATGTCACACATCACAAGCCTTTCAAGGGTGCAAGCTGTTGACACGTAGGTTACCACATTACTGACACTGAAATGGAAGGGGACAACTCAGTTACCAAATAGGGAGTGAAATGTAGGTACAGAATAGAGGTAGACGTGTGAAATGTAATATAATGTGAAACATGAAATTGTACTCACCTGTGTCTCATTGAAAATATTGCTGTATGACTGACTCCCTGTTGTCGTTTTCATCTTCATCAGCTTCATCCTCATCACTGTCCACAGGATCCACAGGCTCAACCGCTGCAACATCATCTGGATCATCCTCCTGCAGAAAAGGTACCTGGCGTCGCAATGCCAAGTTATGGAGCATGGAGCAGGCGATGATGATGTCGCACACCTTCTTCGGTGAGTAGAATAGGGACCCACCTGTCATATGGAGGCACCTGAACCTGGCCTTCAGGAGGCCGAAGGTGTGCTCGATCAGCCTCCTAGTCCGCCCATGTGCCTCATTATACCGTTCCTCTGCCCTGGTCCTGGGATTCCTCACTGGGGTCAGTAGCCAGGACAGGTTGGGGTAACCAGAGTCCCCCAATAGCCATACACGGTGCCTCTGGAGTTCACCCATCATATCAGGGATGCTGCTATTCCGCAGGATGTAGGCGTCATGCACTGAGCCAGGGAACATTGCATTTACCTGAGAGATGTACTGGTCTGCCAAACAGACCATCTGGACATTCATGGAACGATAACTCTTCCTGTTCCTGTACACCTGTTCATTCCTGCGGGGGGGGGGACCAGAGCTACATGGGTCCCATCAATGTCACCTATGACGTTGGGGATATGTCCAAGGGCATAGAAGTCACCTTTCACTGTAGGCAAATCCGCCACCTCAGGGAAAATGATGTATCTCCTTACGTGTTTCAGCAGGGCAGACAACACTCTGGACAACACGTTGGAAAACATAGGCTGGGACATCCCTGATGCCATGGCCACTGTTGTCTGAAAAGACCCACTTGCAAGGAAATGGAGCACTGACAGCACCTGCACGTCAGGGGGGATTCCAGTCGGATGGCGGGTTGGTGACATCAGGTCTGGCTCCAACTGGGTACATAGTTCCTGGATTGTGGCACGGTCAAACCGGTAGGTCACGATGACATGTCGCTCTTCCATTGTCAACAGGTCCACCAGCGGATTCTGCCATTTTCCAATATGTCCCAACTGACGGTGCCTAAGAAGGACAACAGCGAAGAAACTGTCAGCATTCCTCCAGGTATGTACCCACAGTCACACACATGACTACACCAGACAATTAACCCATCCGGGAAAGGTTTTGAGTGTAGGCCTCGGTATGTGTGACGCAGTAGTAATTGAATCCATGTGGTCCCCTGAAATGGCGGCTGCCTGACCTCTAAGCTGGGACAATGGAATTGTGGGGTAACTGCGCTGGCGCTGGACACCGTCGCGGTAGGCGGTCGTAGAGTGAGGCGCAATGCTGCATTGGTTAATATTGGACCCTATGGGTCCCAGGAGCCAATGAACAGGTGCGCTGGCGGTGATGATGCGCACTGCCGCGGACGTCATCGCCGCGGACGTCACCACCATTTTCTATCTCTTCAATCACTAGATACCTGACCTTCGACAGGAGAGGACCTACACTGCTAGTGCTGCTGTGACCTCGGTCTGGAAGCGACGATGGCTGCTGCGTCTGGGGAAAGGGCCCCTGCCTTCACTGCACAGGAGTTGGAGAAACTTGTGGATGGGGTCCTCCCCCAGTATACGCTACTCTACGGTCCTCCAGACCAACAGGTTAGTACACAGGGAGCACGTTGTATGGGCTAGGCCTGGATGGAGAGGGCTGGGTGGATGAGGGAAGGGAGCAGAGTACATAGAACAGTCATGCATGGGGATGAATGGGCCACAGGGATAGAGTTGGGAGGGGGCCAATTACAACAACGGTGCTGTAGGTAATGACTGTTCCTCTTTCCTTGTGCATGTCATGTAGGTCAGCGCCCACCAGAAGAGGGACATTTGGCGTGCCATCGCCAAGGAAGTCCGGACCCTGGGGGCCCACCAGAGATGGGGGACCCACTGCCGAAAGAGATGGGAGGACATTCGCCGCTGCAGCAAGAAGACGGTGGAGGCTCAGCTGGGGATGGCCTCCCAACGTGGGAGGGGTGCCTGTCGCACCATGGCCCCCCTGATGTTCCGGATCCTGGCGGTGGCCTACCCGGAGTTGGATGGGCGCTTAAGAACATCACAGCAGACACAAGGGGGTGAGTACAAACTCATCCTATGGACTTTGCGTGCAGTGGAGCTGTCTGGGTGGGGGTGGTGGGCTGTGGGTGTCCCTAGGCCAGGGCGAGTTAGGTAGGCAAGGCCCCTCCGTTATGTAGGCCATGTGGCACTCTACCCCAGCTCCAAAAAAAAGCAAATTGATGTATAGTTGCCCCTTTGTCATCCATGTGGGCAGATTTCTACCATTGCCATGTAGGCCATATCCCAGAAATTGCATGTGCAGAGGGCAGGAGCACAGCGTAATGCAGGGGGCTGCTGCGCTTGTCTTGTCCGCCAACGGTAGCGGTATGCCATGCACTAATACTCTCTTTCTTCTGTCTCCACCCTTTTTCTGCTCTCCCTGTCCTTCTGTACATCAGCATCAACAGGCGGAGGTACAGTGGCACCGGGGCACGAGGGAGCTTCATCCCACATGGCCATGGAGGGGCACACCACAGACTCTGAATTAACCAGTGGGATGGAGGGCGAGGGGAGCTTCACATCGGCCACAGGATCACCAAACAGCGACACGGACTCGTCCGCCGATGGGAGCTCCCATTTGGTTGCGGCACCATCTGTGCGCCCCACTTCTACAGGTACAGCCGCCACCTCCCCTACCAGCACCGCCCTCCCAGCAGCCCCTCAGCGTTCGCCCCGTGCCCGCTCACCCAGGAGGGTGGGCATCAACTTCGCCCCAGGCACCTCAGGCCCTACCCCAGTCACCCCTGCTGCCCTCAGTGAGGAGGCCATTGACCTCCTCAGGTCACTCACTGTTGGGCAGTCTACCATTGTGAATGCCATCCAGGGTGTAGAACGAGAGTTGAAACACAGTAATGAATTCCTGGAAGGCATTCATTCTGGTCAGACTGTCCTTCAGCGAACCCTGCAATCTCTGGCTTCAGCACTGTTGGCAGCCATTGTCCCTGTGTCCAGCCTCCCCCCGCCAACCTCCTCCACCCAGACCCAATCCCCTGTACCCCAGCCCACCCCAAGTACACCTACAGACCAGCAGGCACACAAGTCAACACACACAAGTAGCTCAAGCAAACATAGGCACCACACACACCACAGGCACTCACACAAGCATCACACTCATACAGACACAGCAACATCCACTGTCTCCACTGTGTCCCCCTCCTCCTCTTCTCCCTCCTCCCTCCCAGTCTCGTCTACACACACACCTGCATGCACCACATCTACAGGCACTAGGACTCGCACCAGGACACCCAGCACCACAAGCCGCTCACCTGCACTCACCACCTCCACTGCCACATACACGTCCCCTGTGTCCTCTCCCAGTGTGTCTGTGACGCCCCCTCCCAAAGTACACAAACGCCGGCAATCACTCACCCAACATCCATCCACCTCACGACAGCCTCCAGTACCTGCACCTGCACCCAAAACAGCTAAAGTGACACCTCCTACAACCACCTCCTCTTCCTCCACTCCCAGACCCCCTCCAGCTACCCATCCCAGTGTACGTCAGAAACTGTCCCTATGTCAAATTGACCTTTTTGCCCCCACCCCCCCTCCAATTCATCAGTCCCGTCGTAGCGCCTCAGCCAAAAAGCCTCCAGTACCAGTGGTGCGTGTACCAGGTTTTTGGAGTGCCCCGTCCACCAGGGCAGGCAGTAGGACCCGGAGCCAAGGCACTGTCAGCCCACCCCCTGTAAAGGCTCCGAAATTGGAGAGTGGACGACAGGACCGTGTCAAGACTCCTGGTGGGACAAACAGTGAAATGGGATCCAAAGCGATTGGTGAGTCATCTGTAACTCAAAAGAAGGTGGGGAAGGTCCTGAGGAAGTCTCCCCAACCTGTTGTGAGTGTCACGGCGGAGAAGTGCGCCATCATTTCCGGCGGTCCAGACACAACCGTCAGCACCGTCGTTACTGGTCAGGAGACCACCGCCAGAGTCACAGCCCAGGAGAGCCCAAGTATCGAAACTGGTCCAGAAACCACCGCCAGAGTCATAGCCCAGGAGGGCTCAAGTATCGTTACTGGTCCAGAGACCACTGCCAGAGTCATAGCCCAGGAGGGCCCAAGTATCGTTACTGGTCCAGAGACCACCGCCAGAGTCATAGCCCAGGAGGGCTCAAGTATCGTCACTGGTCCAGAGACCACCGCCAGAGTCATAGCCCAGGAGGGCCCAAGTATTGTTACTGGTCCAGAGACCACCGCCAGAGTCATAGCCCAGGAGGGCTCAAGTATCGTCACTGGTCCAAAGACCACCGCCACCGCCAGAGTCATAGCCCAGGAGGGCTCAAGTATCGTAACTGGTCAGGAGACTGTAGTGTGGTTAGTTTTACGTATTCATTGCGCTTTAGCTTCAGGCTTTAGGCCTTTGTGCATTTTGCCCTGAATATATTTTATTCATTTGCTGACAGCTTAGAGCCTCTGTGCACTTTGCTCTACATGCTTTTTATTAGGCTTCGTACTGTTATTTTTCAAATAGCCAGTTCTACGGTGTTGTTTTTTATTCATATCATACTGTTTTGCCTACTTCAGCAATGGAGTTCTCCATAACATATTTACTCTGTGCTTCAGTCAAGGATACAGTCTGGTACATTGCCGATAGACGTGGTAAGAGTTTAGACTTGGCATTCCTGCGTAGGGACATTTTGTGATCAAGATGACATGTTAGTTATAAAATCACTTCCTTGTCCCAATACACGCAAGAGGGAGATTCCGACCAGGGAACCACAACTTGACGATGACTGCCTAGTTGCAGATGCTGAACCAAGATCATAGGTCTATGCTCAGGTATGAGGGCTGATGTATCCACAGTGATTCTAATAGGCAAGCTAGAAGCTTAACATCCTGTGCTCTAGATAAAACAAGCAGAGGGAGAGTAGAAACTGTTTGACAATATGATAGCTTTGTTTTTATGTTTTACTCTCCTGGTAACTATTACAATCCTACTGTGTTGTATCGTTCTGGTTATTGCGGCTCACGCCTTAATATCTTAAATACAGTCGCTTTATTAAAACATTATATAAAACTTATACTGTCTTTGTCATTTGTATATGAGATCATATTGGAAATAAGAGAGTTGGTTTGGATCTGAGTAACCACGACTTCCCTGAGAAGTTCCAAAGATGTCATGCGCTCGGCTGCCAAATCATTCCTTCCACATGGGAGAAATGAGCCACTGCTAGTTAGCCAGAGCAAAAACCGGATTTAGGGTGACAGAGTTCTTTACACGTGGGTCAGACTCAGTCCCCCACACCGTTATCGATCCTGCTACCTAGAAATCCAGTAGTCTCATTTAGAATAATGAGAGCCCACGCGACAAGACCACCGCCAGAGTCATAGCCCAGGAGGGCTCAAGTATCGTCACTGGTCCAGAGACCACCGCCACGGCCAGAGTCATAGCCCAGGAGGGCCCAAGTATCGTTACTGGTCCAGAGACCACCGCCAGAGTCATAGCCCAGGAGGGCCCAAGTATCGTAACTGGTCAGGAGACCACCGCCAGAGTCATAGCCCAGGAGGGCTAAAGTATCGTCACTGGTCCAGAGACCACTGCCACCGCCAGAGTCATAGCCCAAGAGGGCCCAAGTATCGTTACTGGTCCAGAGACCACTGCCAGAGTCATAGCCCAGGAGGGCTCAAGTATTGTCACTGGTCCAGAGACCACCGCCACCGCCAGAGTCATAGCCCAGGAGGGCTCAAGTATCGTAACTGGTCAGGAGACCACCGTCCGAGTCATAGCCCAGGAGGGCTCAAGTATCGTCACTGGTCCAGAGACCACCGCCAGACTCATAGCCCAGGAGGGCCCAAGTATCGTTACTGGTCAGGAGACCACCGCCACCGCCGGAGTCACAGCCCATGAGGGTCCAGAATCCCACAGCCCAGCTGGGCAATGATGGAACGTCAAGCCACACACCAACGTCCAGTTTGGAGTTCGTCATGCCACACACCAACGTCCAGTGTGGAGTTCGTCATGCCACACACCAATGTCCAGTGTGGAGATCGTCATGCCACACACCAATGTCCTGTGTGGAGATCGTCATGCCACACACCAATATCCGTACCAGAACCGCCATGGCAAAGCACCGCTGAACAGGGCAAAGACCGCCATGGCAAAGCACCGCTGAACAGGGCAAAGACCGCCATGGTGAAGACCGCTGAACAGGGCAAAGACTGCCATGGCAAAGCACCGCTGAACAGTCCATAGCCAGCCATGGCAAAGCACCGCTGAACAAGGCCAAGACTGCCATGGTGAAGACCGCTGAACAGGGCAAAGACTACCATGGCAAAGCACCGCTGAACAGTCCATAGGCAGCCATGGCTAAGCACCGCTGAAAAAGGCCAAGGCTGCCATGGTGAAGACCGCTGAACAGGACAAAGACTGCCATGGCAAAGCACCGCTGAACAGTCCATAGCCAGCCATGGCTAAGCACCGCTGAACAAGGCCAAGACCGCCATGGCTAAGCACCGCTGAACAAGGCCAAGACCGCCATGGCTAAGCACCGCTGAACAAGGCCAAGACTGCCATGGTGAAGACCGCTGGTGTGTTGTGATAGTGTGGGCGGTATATTGTCTTCCGCCTGTCTGTTGGAGGTGACCGCCACGCTGTTCGTCTGTACCGCTGTGGCGGGCGATGTTTTAAAGTGGCTGTCTTAGTTGGCGGTTTCCGCCAGGGTCGTAATTCCCTTTTTTTGTCCGCCGACCTGTTTGCGGTATTACCGCAGCTTTAACACAGTCCGCCAGGGTTGTAATGACCACCTTAGTGGGAAACAGGGGAAAGAAAAAGGAAGAGTGCAAGTCACTTGAGGAGACAGTAATATACCTGGAAGGTAACTGTGTCATATCGCCATCAAGGGGGCGTGCACATAGAATAGAGAAGGTGAGGCAAAAATACATGTACCTGGTTCGCCAGAAAGCCAGGGCCCAGTTTTAAGCTACGCAAGGCAGATTCTATGAGGTAGGCAACACAGCAGGGCAGTTCCTGGCTTGGCTGGCAAAAAGGGAGACGGGGCAAAGGTAGGTACAGGAATAAGGTTGGGAGGTGATGAGCAGAGGGAGAGGCCCTTGGGAATTGCACAGAATACTTTGAGGGACTGTACAGGGAGGGAACCACAGCTGAGGGGGGAGATGGACGACTTCATTACGGAACTCCCGACCTGAGCCCCGACCAGAAGGACCTAGCGGAAGCAGAGCTCACTGAGGGTGAGGTGGCAGAAGCCATATCCAAGCTTAGTAGTGGTAAGACCCCTGGCCCAAACTGTTTTACGCCAGAAATCTTTGAATGGAGAAAATCTGAAGTGGTGAAACTGATGCTCAAAACATTCTCCAAGGCAAGGGAACAGTGTGAACTACCACCAGATCATAGAAAGGCAAAGATAGCACTAATCCAAAAAGAGGGTAAACCTGTGGATGACTAGCTCCTGCAGGCTGATCTCCCTAATCAATGGAGAGAAAAAGGTTTTGGTGAAAATAATGGCAAATCACCTCACAGAAGTGGTAGACTCCCTGGCTGCCCTGGAACTGTCTGGATTCATGCTGTGCAGGATCACATGGCACAACTTGTGGCACTTGATGGGCTGTTTGCAGCACTGTACTAGACTTGAGGAAGGAGAGGGCCTTCTGGTTCTCGACACCAAAAAGGCTTTGAATTCACTGGAATGGCCATGCATGCTGGCAGTGCTTCATAAAATGGGGTTTGGAACATATTTTCTCTCCTGGGCTGGCTACTGTATACAGAGCCAATGGCTGGAGTTTGGGTCAATGAAGCATGGTCTAGTGACTTTAAACTAACCAGGAGCACCAGACAGGGATGCCCTTTGTCACAACTATTGTTTGCAGTAGCCTTGAAGCTGCTGGTGGTCTGGGTCCACAAGGATGAACAGATCGGAGGCCTCCACATGGCCACAGAATGGGAAGACGTCTTTTTTGTGAACAGAGACAATATACTTTTATATCTCACAGACCCACTGAAGTCCGTGCCAAGAATCCTGCATATGCTGGAAATGGTTGGCTCACACTTGGGAAGTCAGATTGATTGGCAGAAATTTGTAGGGTTTCCCATAGGTCTGGACAACACCCCCGTTTCGGTGAGTGACTGAAGGGCTCTGATACAGTCTTACAGCCGTGACGTAGAGACATGGCAACAGCTCCCCTGTCCCTACTGGGCCAGACGGCCCTTTACAAATGATTTATTTGCCTACATTTTTATGTGTGTTGCAGAACACCCATTCCCAATGTTAGAAAAAGTCTTGTAGATGGTTGATGGAATCACAAGGGGTTACTGTGGGATGGCAGGATCCCCAGAATTGTGTTGTCACTGTTGACTAGGCATCAGGCAGACGGGAATATTGCTGTACGCAACTTCTGAATGTATTATTGGGCCACCCAGCTGTTGGTTATAAATGACTGGGCCTCTTCAGCCTATCAGGAACACTCTTTGCAGACCAACAGGATGGCAATTGCCCCAGATCAATACCAGCGGAGACTGTATGGAAGGAGAGGGTTGCCCCCCTGCCATGCCCTACAAAGTTGGTGGATATTGTGAAGAAGAGGGCCACATGGAGGCTCAGATGGTAGGGGAGACTGATGCTGAAGTCCCCCTGGTGGGAACTCGACCTCCTG
This sequence comes from Pleurodeles waltl, assembly GCF_031143425.1. Classification (NCBI taxonomy): domain Eukaryota; kingdom Metazoa; phylum Chordata; class Amphibia; order Caudata; family Salamandridae; genus Pleurodeles; species Pleurodeles waltl. The sequence continues at coordinate 1,067,802,271 of NC_090437.1, forward strand.
GGCCACCTGCATAGGGTGGATGGCCGCTGAAAGTGGGATCTCCTGGGCATCTACAAACTTGGTGATGTTTGGAAAGATGGTGAACTAGCCTCATTAGCTGATCTGTAGAAAGAATATGAACTTACAGGGAGTCAGGTACCAAGGTATCAGAAAATAAAACACGTCCTAGGGAAGGGTGGGACCCTCCAGGGCATCACAGAGAAGAAATCCCTGCTGGAATAAATGGTGCTTGGTGCTCCCTCGATGGCTCAATAATACTCTACTACATCTAGATTTGCTCAGGGAGAAATGGGAGAGGGACCTGGGCAGACTTGAGGATGATGACTGAAGTCAGGCATGCTGGTATTCAAGTGAAGGAGTAAGTAGGGCAGAATTCCAACTAATTCAGTGAAAAATATTCAACATGGCATAATACATGTAGACCCACCATTGTTGATTGTTAGGGTGACTGATGACCTCTGTCTGCAATGCTTGTGGAGGAGAACCCATAATTACATACTGTGGGAATGTCTGGGGAACATAGAGTGTTTGGAGTGTATTGCTACATGAATAGTACAGACCCTGGGCCATGTGATACAGCTTACACCACAACTGATCACCCTGGGCATCTGGGGGGAGCAATCTTTAGATAGATACACACTGCTTTTAGTAACTTGGCCTTGATGGTGGCCTGTCAAGACCTACTAAAGCATTGCCGACTCAGTTGGAATAGGAAGAAGGTATGGACTTCTGAATGATAGAGGAGCAGATAATATACTGGGTATGGAGACGTCCCCGGTACTTCTAAACAATCTGGGGCCCATGGATGGAACTGAAGAAAGGGTTAGGGTAGAATGCAAGGGGAGGATCAAGGTGCACTGGCATGGGGATGTGTCTTTGGCTCTGCACAAAATATGAAAGAGGTGGAGACCCACTGAGAGACTGAGGTGTTTTTGCAATAACAAGTGGTTCGGACTGGTAAAAATGAGGAGCCTTATATGTTGGTGGATCTACGCCTGTCAGCTCGCCTTCTGTATTGGGGAGTTGTTTTTGTTTCATGTTTTGTCTAAAATAAAAATAAAATATATTTTAAAAAAATAATTACAGAGGAAAAATTATTTTGGGAACACCCCTTCCCCCCCCTTTTTTTTGGTGGCCTCTGCTTGATGGATAATCCCTAAACTTTCCAGGAAGGAAGGTGGCTGGATAAAATTTATTTTGAGAAAATATCATGAAGATTTATCAAACTATCCCAAAGTTGTAAGCAAACCAAAATATTGCAGCACACATAGAAAGGGAAAAATACCTCTTGTGATTGTGTCCCTTCCTGCACAAAAACAATCATCCCCACAAGGCAGGCACCCTTGCAACATGGTGCAAGGGTGGTAGGTAGTGATGAGAGGACAAAAATGTGTTGGATCTTGTAGATGCCCTCGTTTCTGGCCTTTTTCAGTGGTGCAGGGTGGGATAGCAAGTTACAACAAAGGCTGCGTAATGAGGCCCTGGGGTTTTCACCTTTACTCTACTTCACTTCTCCGCAATCAACCCCCACACTGCACCACAATTTCTGTAATTCACCCATGCAGAAACAACATTTGCACCAACTGTAAAGGAGAGCCCGGGGACATAGAACTGGCACAGACAATGCATACACAGATATTTTCTCACAGTGGTGAAACAAAGACAGTTGTGAGCAAAGTGTGTTCTATTTTGACAAGAACTTTTTTGAACCTGCACGAGAGCAGAATAATTTCCCCCACTGAATACAATTTAAAGTGTTAAAGGTAACCATATATGAAAAATCTCGTGGCAAGGAGGATACACACATGCTAGGTTTACACAATCATCGTTTTTTGGATAATGTATTCAGATGTATTTTTTTAGACCTAGGCACGCATACTGCGGACGGTCACTGAATATACAGATCTGTATTATGTGGTTGGGTTCCATTAGAATCCTATATTTGTTCAAATGTATTTTAAACTGATAAGTCACTGGTCTGACATCGTGGTAGTAAAAACTAGCATTGACAAAGCAAGTGGGTCTAGCTTTATTAAAGAAGAATTGACAAAATCAATAGGCCCGGCAGAAAATCCAGGTTACAAATACCAGCCTTGTAAATGCTTGTGCATATTGCGCTTTCAACCCCCTTAATTACAGTCTTCATACTCTGCAGCTGCCAAACATATGATATTTAAAAAACACACCAACACCCTTAGCCGAATGTGACATTTGAGAGCATTCAGGGTTTTCAAATTCTAATCAAGACTTTTCTGATGCAAGCTGCAATACATGTTTATGCATTAATGTTTTAGTCCTTCATTTTTGAGGTTAGAAGTGATGTTACAGTTTTTCAGGTTTCCTGCTGACAATTTTTTATTTGCGAAAAGCATTTTGATGAGACATTATGAAAACTCGAGTTCATTCCAGATTGGTGTAGTTTGTAAACACTGTAAAGTAAATGCAAATGCACCGCTCTAAGTAGAAGTAAGCATTAAATATACTTTTCTTAGTGCCACTCATTTTATTGTGATTATGACAAACAAGTCTACTAGTAGGCCATTCAGTTGGCATTGAAAGCTGGAAATGTGCATTCCTCCGAATTTTTGAGTCGAGTGCTAGGTCAATAGCAGCAAATACTTACTGGACGTTATTCTCCAGCGTGCTCAGGGTGTCAAAACGAAGAGGAGAACATGCCTTTGCGTTTTGTACTTGGAAAGCAGAAGCTGCAACCCCAGTTGCAATACAAGGGCTGCAAATAGCAACTTTGCATTGTGACACTGTTGCTAAGCAACCAGTGGCTATCCTGTGTATTATAACACATACAGAACGTTCCCCAAGCCCTGTGAGGCCTAATGTGAGAAGAACTCATGTGTTTTCTTTGTAGTAAATTTTGACTGCTACAAACGTTAGTGAGACACGCACATACCACGGGAAGATAACCTATTAGCTTCACGTTCGATTACTCGGTGATGAGGCGATACGATCCCTCGATGTAACATAAACACAAGCATTTGCAATACAAAGGGTCTCGCATTTGCTTGAGTTAGAGCTACTAGCGTTGTAAACTCCTAACCAGACTTTGCCTGCCACATAAGTTGAAAGAAAAAAAATGAACGTGATTGCCCTATGTAAAACTGAGCAGATCACGCTGAAATTGAACACCAAAAAAACAAGGGGCATATTTATACTCTGTCTGCACAGAATGTGCGTCAAAAATGTTAATGCACATTCGGCGCAAAACTTGCCCCATATGTAAACTTTGACGCCTGAGCCCGCGGACGACAAAATCCCGCTGTGTGCGTCATTTTCTGGATGCAGGAAACCGCCTTGCGTTAATCATATGCAAGGTAGGCGTTCCCGTCCAAAAAATGACTTAAACGGCCGTGCATCGTATTTATGCTTCCGGGCAAAAATGCCAGGAGGCGGAGTCGGAAAATGACACACATCCTGATTTGCGTCAAAAATTAATGACTGGGTCAGGGCAGGCGTTAAAATGGGGCAAACACACCTGTATTTAATCAGAACACACAGAAGCAACAGCAGAGCAGAAAAAGGGAGACATGGAGGTGCTTCTCATCCAGCGTGCACGCAGACGCAAAGCCCAGCAACAACAGCAGCTACCACAACACCAGCAGGGACCCCAACGGCAGCGCAGAATGCAGGAGAGGATATTCAGCACCAGAACAACCCTTCATGGCCTCAGGGAACATGACATCATCCAGAGGTACAGGTTGAACTGGCAGGCCATTCAGCAGCTGCTGCGCAACATTGAGCCACAGTTGGCACCCACCTTGCTGACATCCCGCACCATCCCAACAGAAACCAAGCTGCTAGCTGTACTTCACATGTTGGCAAGTGCCTCCTTTCAAAGCACTGGTGCCTGGTTGCTGGAATACTCACAGCATCATTCTCTGCCTTCTTGCCCAAAGTACTGGATGCCATCATTGGACTCACACCCCGCCACATCTGCTTCCCAAACAGCCCTCAGAAGCAGCAGGAGACAAAAACAGGGGTTTTACCTCATTAATGGATTCTCGCACGCCCTTGGTGCCATTGACTGCACACATGTACGCCTTGTGCCACCTGCTGCAACTGAACACCTCTACCACAACAGAAAGCACACACACTCCATCAAAGTGCAGGACATTGTGGATCACCAAGGATTGTACACGAACATCGTGGCAAAGTATCCTGGGAGTGTCCATGACTCATTCATCTTCCGTCACTGTACCATCAATCAACACTTCCAGGATGGATGATATGGCAATGGACTACTTGTTGGTAAGTACAAACACCTACTTATATACACACTGCACAGCAACCCTCTAGGACACACAACACATACACCACAACAGCAACATGTGGACAGGAACACACTGAGGTATTGACATCGCTAGCCATGTTTGATAGGTCTGCAGTGAACCTGTCACACATCTGAAATTAGTGTACAGTCAAATGTTAAGACATCAATGATCACAACGTATGGAGAGGTTTGGCTAAGTGTCACCTTGCAAAATGTAAGAGTCTCACTGATGTTTACATTAATCCATTGCATATGTCTAAAGGTATGGAATGTCCAGGGTACATAGATATAAACGTGTTACCACCACTGTCAGTTTTAATCTGTGTATGGAACTATCATCTCACCCCCAGTGAAGACACAGGGACACCTGTATCACAAGTCACAATGCTAGGGAGTGCACACTGTACTGCAAATACCCAAACATACTGCTGACAACCGGTCAGCAGGCAAACACTCGTTCAGCCAAGGAAACAACACAATGCAGATGGTACATCCTACAAGCCTAGGAAGTAACACAATAACACAAAAGAGTCACAGACAACACAAGACAACTACTGCCATGCAAGGTGATATTAATGGGGCAAGCTACATCAACATGATCCCATTCATTTTTGTTTTCAGCTGATCAGGGGTATGGGATCCAGCTTGGATTATGACAACATTTGGCAACCTAAGAACTGCAGCAGAGCGTGCATACAATGAGGCACATAGGAGGACATGCACCATAGTCGAGAGGACCTTCGGCATCCTCAAGTGGAGATTCAGATGCCTCGACATCACTGGTGGCAGCCTCCTATATTCACCAGAAATGGTCTGTAAGATCATTTTAACATGTGCCATCCTGCACAATATTTGCATACAAAGGAACATTCCCCTCTAAGAACCAGAGCCACAAATGCCTGAAAAGGAGGAAGAGGAGGATGCTGGCCTGCAACATGAGGGGGAACAACAAAACACAGCTGCTGGATTGCGTAGGCGCCAACATATTGTGAAAAATTTATTTTAAAACAACTCACCATCACCACTGTATTAACAAATGTAAATAAACACCAATAATAATCACCATATCATGGTCTGGGTAATCATTTTTGCTCACCTTTATCTCTAACTATCAGAATAACAGTGTAGCCTCATGGAGCATTGCTGATATTCCGATCAGGACACAGAAATTTCCAAAGCAATTGTGATGCATATTATACAACAGTCACATACACACATGCACACTGTAAATGACATATATCCTGTACATTTCACCTTTGAAGGGCAATAGCAGAGGACCACACCTATTTCGCACATACATGTTGGCAACAAGGTTAATCGCAGCATATGGCACACAACTAAGACACCATCAGTCTATAAGGGAAAAAAATGCATCATACATGAGGCAGTGGATGTGCTATTGCATTGGTAACAGGAATGTATGACCAGACCCTTGACAGCAGTAAGTCGTACAGCACCTATCTTTGCAAGGACTATCTGTGACTAGAGTTCCATAGAAGCAGAACATAGACAGCACAAGTGCCACACCTATGACAAGCATTGCGCACATGACATTTCATGTACATGTCAGCCCATTTCCTAACTAATTTCACACCCATGCTCCTAGTCCCAACCCACCTGTCTGAAGAGGTCCCTGGAATGGTAATATGTGTACCCCGATATTCCCTCCTCTACACACACAGACTATCAATAGTAATCCAGTGTGCTACACCCTTTCCTGTGGTATGCCATTGTCATAGTACATCTGACTGCATGGACGTCAGGCCAATGAATACACTGGCTTGTAGTTTCTAAGCCCTGTTATCACCTGTAGATTGCTTCCCGTGTGAAAGGTGCTGTTGGCCATTTGAACTGGAATCTCACCTACAGGACTTGTGATAAACTGATGCAGCACACACCTGTGATCACCTCCATGCAGACCACCCATTTGAACATGCACTGCCCCTTCAGATGCTTGGAACAGCATAGAAGTTGCCATTTTGTCAAATACACTGTTATGCATTGCTAGTAATTAAGCTGTGTAACACAGCCCTTGGGTTCATGTGTCACCTTCCAAAACACAGGACAAACACAGTTTCCCATGTCAACTGTCTTGTTCTTCCTCCGACCAGTGTAAGTCAGACCACTGAGTATGTACCTTGTGAAATTGCTGGTTCCTGATTGACCCTGCATCCTGTCAGCCTGACTGACACCTGTCTGTGCGTTACCCTAAAGGTTCCTTGTGGCTACATATGTACCACACTTGCTTAACCAAACCTCACATTCCTCAGGGGGTATTTTGTCATGTGCTTCCTCAATGCATACCCAAATACATTGTATAGCATCATCTGCTTTTAATTGTACCATATTTATAAAATTGTCTTGGAATACCAAAATCATGGCCCATCCCTTGTCTGGGTCTCATGTATGCATGAATGACAAAGTGTGACAGTGTACCAGGGCTGTATGTAGGGATTGGGTATGGTGCTTCCAGCAGAAGCAGCTACCTCTGTTAATGTGCATGAAAAGTCCACACATGTTAGGACCATGACAGGTCACACGCTGAATCACATTGCTCACAACATATTGATGGCCTGTGTGTGCTGAATAGCTACAAGATTAATCAACACAGAGGCTATGATGTTCCCAGATGCAGTGGGAACTTTACTGGCCAACCTGTGTACAAATGTTGTAATGATACCTGCCGTAACATGACTCCTGAGATATGATCTCACTCAGCACACCAAGGTTGCCCTGTTGACAGTCTCATAACACGTCTGCAGTGACAGGGTGGGACCATACCCATGTAGGTTCTCATGTCCTCATCGACTTTACTTCCATTGATCTCAGAAGGATCCTCAGTAGATACAGGAATAGCCGCCACTGTCTCATGATGAGACCTGGACGTAACTGTGACAACATAGACCCCTAAAAATATACAGGATCAACATTGGACCACACACATGAACCAGACACCTCTGTGCGATTGATCACTGGAAATATGTGGCCACTTGCTGCCTCGTCTGCTGGTCCACCACTGCCACAGAAGAGTTGTGGCTCAGTCATATGACCACAACTGTGACGTGATATTACATTTGTGGTACACCTTTGGCTGTCTGTGCCAATACCATGGTACCCACTTAGTCTGTACATGTGCCTGACTCACGGTGGGTTCACCAACAAGTGCCTAGGAATGCAGTTTACACATTTCCAGGACATGGGATGGGCAACTTTTGGACCATTGACATGAACAAGCATCTGCCATCTATCCGGTGCATGCTTTGTCATTTGTGGTGTCTACGTTACCCAAAATCTTGGAAGTGCACACAACAGATGTTGCTACATGTATGACTATTACATGTCCTCTCTCATTTCTGCACTGACTTGCATCTAAGGTTTGGACACATTGACTTCACATTCATACAAGCATATTTTCAATAATGCATCTTGTGATGCACACACACTGGGTCAACAACTACATTAGTAGCCAATGCACACACATTGAGCCATAGGCATTGAGGTATTGTACTTATGTGCTATCCTCTCCTGACACCAAACATGCCCAATTTGTGCAATACATATGTGTAGGCCACACATATGGCCACCTAGTGCGTCAGCCAAGAGTGAAAATCCTGTTAAGGAAGTAGCGGATCATGGTCCGCAGCAGTATGTTGTCTCACATGTGCCCATACACCGTCAAGACCAAAGTGGGTGCAATCAGCCTATCTCATTTGTGTCACAAATGTAACATTACATTAAAATGGCAAAATGACCTAAACACAGTTAATGCCCTGAAATTTTGACACACATGCATCAAAAAATGACGCTTATGCCCGAAAAACGACGCATTATGCCCTGAAAATTGGTTAAGTGTTAGACTATTTACAAATATATGGATGCGGCCTCATTTTTTCTCCTGTACATTGAAAAAAATGACGCACATACTGTATGCATCAAAATTGTTTGATGTATAATGATAAAAACGGCGGCCATTTTATGCAGGAAGTGATGTAATAGGATATCCTGTACACAGATTATGAACAGTGGGTGTACTTTCACTTTCACTTTGCAGTCTGTGATTCTTCTAGACTGTGTGGCTGTGTTCTGAGTTTTGTCTAGTCAAATTGTGCTTTTGTCTCCGGTGTGGTCCATTACTTGTTAGTTTGTGAATTAAATATTGTTGTTGTACCCTGTCTGAAAGTTTATTGTGTACTATTGTCCAGTATTGTATTGTCTTTGTTGTTTGTGGGAGTCTGTTGTGGGTAGTGATAGTATGGGGATAGTTAGGCTCTTTTAGTTGTTTAGTTTACTTTTTTATTATTCTACTTTCCCCCTATTCTCCTCTGTTCTTCTTTATCCCCTATTCCCCTTTTTCTGTGCTAAGATTTTGGGTAGGCCACGTCTTGGCAAGATGGGTGAGGAGGAGCTTGGGGGGTTCATATGGCTGGTGTGCCATTTCCTCCCCCTTATGATTGAGGCAGGTGGGCGGGTGATACAGGGGTATCACACGGAGGCACAGAGAATCCGGTGGGGAAAGTTTCTGCATCACTTGCAACGTGTGAATCGGAGTTACCACCAGCTGAAGTACCGCTGGGCTGATCTCATCTCCAGGGAGCAAGATCTGCTGGACCACCTGGGAATTGTGATTGGTGTCCCTGTTGGTGAGTACAAATCATGTAAATGTGCACGATTAAATGCTCTGTAGTGACATCAGATGATTTGTACAATATCTGCTGGTTATGTTGCTGAGTGTGTGGAATACTTTTGGAAACATACAGGGTCATTGATCGAGTATGTTAAGGACCACAATTGCTAGCTCTCAGTAAGCAAGTGCTCTGCAAACTTACTGAATACTTCTGCTTAATTTTAGTTGGTGCCTCCTTTGTGTCAGATAGCAACACAAATCAGGCTCCAATTATGTATATATATATATGTCACATTTGCCAGTGAGGTATAGATTTTCCAAAACAGTACCAACCTTTGTTGACGCAACAGCTAGACTGACTCGAAACACTACATGATGCAGAAAATGAGTGCAGGCTTCACGTCAATTGTTGATAGCAATGTGGCCCAGGCATATGTCTCATGTGTGTCTGGTGATTGTGTAAGGAAAGCGATCACGGAATTTCTATAAATGTTAGGGATTATTGTGGTCCTTCATAATTTTGGATACATGTCAGATCTGGATTTGGAGACATAGGGAAAAAGTGCAAGGTGCTTTCAGCTAACATCTTACACTGGTATTTGGTGTTTGTTGTTCCACCTTTCGTTTAGAGATGGCAGGCCAAAGGTATGCACATGGGTTCATATCTCTATGGTTGGTGCAACTCATCATAGCTGGGTCACATCAAATGAAGAAACTGTAACAACATGAGGGCTTACAAATGTCCCTGCCCCTCTGTACATTGTACCTATGTGTCATATATTTGTCATGGCCACAATGGCTGTTTGACTGGTAATGCACTCCTCAAGGGAACTGGCTTTGGATGTCTCTCTTGGATACACATGATGAGACAAATTCACTCCATTATTATGGGGGTTATTCTAACTTTGGAGGAGTGTTAATCCGTCCCAAAAGTGACGGTAAAGTGACAGATATACCACCAGCCGTATTACGAGTTCCATAGGATATAGGGGGTCATTCTGACCCTGGCGGCCGGTGACCGCCAGGGTCACCGACCACGGGAGCACCGCCAACAAGCTGGCGGTGCTCCCAAGGGCATTCTGACCGCGGCGGTTCAGCCGCAGTCAGAAAGGGTAAACCGGCGGTCTCCCGCCGGTTTACCGCTGCCCCATTGAATCCTCCATGGCGGCGGAGCGCGCTCCGCCGCCATGGGTATTCAGACACCCCCTACCGCCATCCTGTTCATGGCGGGAAACCCGCCATGAACAGGATGGCGGTAGGGGGTGCCGCGGGGCCCCTGGGGGCCCCTGCAGTGCCCATGCCAATGGCATGGGCACTGCAGGGGCCCCCATAAGAGGGCCCCACAAAGTATTTCAGTGTCTGCTTTGCAGACACTGAAATACGCGACGGGTGCAACTGCACCCGTCGCACCCCTGCAACTACGCCGGCTCAATTCTGAGCCGGCGTCCTCGTTGCAGGGGCATTTCCGCTGGGCCGGCGGGCGCTCTTTTGGAGAGCGCCCGCCGGCCCAGCGGAAATGTAAGAATGGCCGCCGCGGTCATTTGACTGCGGTGCGTTCATTTGTCGGCGGTACCTTGGCGGACGGCCTCCGCCGTCCGCCAAGGTCAGAATCAGGGCCATAATGGACTCGTAATACGGCTGGTGGTAAATCCGTCACTTTTCCGTCACTTTTGGGACGGATTAACACCTCCTCCAAAGTTAGAGTAACCCCCTAAGTCTGCTCACTAATGAAGGAGCATGTTTGCTACCACTTGATAGTTAGGGCCACTGCATGTGTGCAGATATGTGTGTAAATTTCACTGGAGACCCATGGTATGTAAAAGTTAGCCGTGCTATATTGGATGCAGTATCATCATGTCTGAGTGGATTTAATTACTTATGTAATCTTATACATAGGGGGTCATTACAACCCTGGCGGTCAAAGACGGCCAAGGTTGTTTTGGCGGATTTCACCACCAGCAGGCTGGCGGTGAAATCCCTGTTATTACAAAAACGGCGGAAGCGCCGCGGTCGCACCGCTGGGACCGGCGGTTTCCCGCCACTTTAGTCCCAGCAGGAGTAATCCTCCAGGGCAGGGCTGCTTGCAGCGCTGCCTAGGGGATTACGAGTCCCCCTCCCGCCAGCCTTTTCATGGCGGTTTGCACCGCCATGAAAAGGCTGGCGGAAAGGGGAGTCACGGGGCCCCTGGGGGACTCTGCACTGCCCATGTCACTGGCATGGGTAGTGCAGGGGCCCCCTGCCATGGCCCCATGCAGCTTTTCACTGTCTGCTATGCAGACAGTGAAAGGCGCGACAGGTGCAACTGCACCCGTCGCACAGCCGCAACACCGCCGGCTCCATTTGGAGCCGGCTCCTGTGTTGCGGCCGAGATCCACGCTGGGCCGGCGGGCGGAAACTAGGTTTCCGCCCGCCGGCCCAGCGAGGATCTCCTGATGGCCGCGGCAGGAGTGCGGCCGCATTGGCCGCCCGCCAAGGTCGTAATGACCCCCACAGTATTTGTCTTTGGAGTTGTTGGTCAGTGCACAGAATTTGCACATTTCTCCCTTCCATGCCTTACAGGTGGACCCGCACCCTACACTGTGGGCGAGGTGGCTTCATTTGAGGACCCCGACAACTCCAGTAAGTGTTGATATGTCTTTTATGTGCTGTGTTTGCTGGTGATGTGTGATGGACTCCTGTGTGTTGAACAAATAGCAAGTTGTGATGCGCTGGCCCATCATTTGTCTTGTTCCATGAGTGTGTTTTCTTTTTCTCATCATTTTAGAGTTGGCAAATGCTTATCCGATTTTCTTATTTAGGATTCTAGGTCAGTCCTGTAGGCCCCGCAATGTGAATGGGAATGAGTCATGTAGGTAACACTTGTATCAGCAAGAGTCGCACTGGACCTAATCTGTGATTTAGTCAGCCTCTCAGACCCACATTCTCCCAGAATGGGGCTGCAAAATGCTTACCCACAGACTTCTGTAGCCCTATTCACTAATGTACCGATTAAACTGTCAGTTGAACTTCCTAGCAGCATGTAGCTCCACATGTAGTGCTACGAGTATGTGGCACTTGAGTGCAATGGCCAAGGTGTCCATGCAAATCATGGCCAGGGGTGTTCTTGCATCACTGTGTTAGTTGTAAGTCATGGCTTACTGGAAGTACATGATGTGGACAAAGGTCTGCATTGCCGGACATGTGTGGCGCTGGGATTGGTCAAGTGTTTGCTGTCTCCTATTTGTAGATACACCTTACCTGTGGTGTGTGTGTTGAGCCAAACAAATGTCCAGCTTTCATAAGCTTCCTGGGTGTCCATGTTGTTTGAAATTGTTAGTTGTTTCTCCACCCTCCCCGCCCTCAAACACAGGCATGGGTTTGTGAATAGTGTACCTAGAGCTGATGTCAACAAGTTTGTTACACAGACATGTAAATCAGTAAATCTTTGGTCTGAACCTAGTATACACACTCAGATATAGCACATGAGCACTATACTAGCAAGTCCATTTACAACTTGCAGATCATGTGGCCCTAGATTTCCATCCCATACGATGACATTTGTAGCCCTGGCATTGGCGGAGGATGTGCAGCATGATTTTTAGCTGACAACTGGCAGATCTCTCATGCCAAAACATGCCAGTTTTTACCCATCTTGTAGGGTTTGGATGTGATATGTGTGATACGACCTTTGTAGGCTGGCCTGCCATGTACTTCCTCTGGGACATTCAATGATCTGTATGATGATATGAGCTGTTACAAGTACAGTAAATGTATTGTCTGATTTACTTCTTGTGGCATTTCACACAATGCAGTTCCTAATGTAATTTTTTCATTTGTTTTCAAAGCTGCTAATATGACACTCATCCAGGTGCGTGAATTCCAGAGGCGGGCAATGTGGTACCAGCATATACTGCAGGTAGAGTCAGGGTACAGAAGGATGGCCCGCAGATGATACAGGAACGAACGGGCCTCCAGGCCCTGGAGGGCATTACCACACGGTGGCCCTTCTTTGCCCACCACAGCCACCACCAGCACCACTACCACCCAAGTGGCACCACCAACAGCTGGGACCGTTGTGCCAACAACATCAGGAAGTGCTACAGGCCCTAGCACTGGACCACCTTCAAGGCAGCCCACCCGCATTGACCATAAATGGCCCCACACTTCCTCAGCTGGCACACAGACCACCCCAGATGCAACGTTTGACCCTGCTGCTTTTGTGGACATGCAGTGCAAAATGGAGCGTGTCCTCAGAAAAACGAGTCGCCTGCGGCAGGATGTTCACCATATCAACTGGCGGGTGTGGTCCATTAAGCGGACCCTCCGGAGGGCCAACTTCTAGAATTTTTTTATGGACATGATTCCCTCTCCTCCCTCCTCTTTCCTTATTTTTATACTTTGTGGGTTTAGGGGGCTTAGTGTTAGGTTATTATAGGCTGTTAGTTTCGTTAGTGTTAGTGGGTGGGGGGGTCACGATTATTTCAAATGTTTCTTTTTGAGTGTGAGGGTGGGTGGGGGGCTTATGTTGGGGTTCTTGTGTGTTTTGAAAAAATATATAAAACATTTATACATTTTTTTTTTTTTTTTAAATATATATTTGTTTAGTATAGAATAGTATGTGTTCAGGTTAGTATCTGTTGTCTTCCATGTGTCCTGTCTGATAAGGGGGTTTATGTTTAGAACGTTTAGTTACATGTGATAAGTAAGTTTAGCTTAGGTTAATTAGGGACAGTTGTGGGTAATGAGTAGTTAGGGTAGATTAGAGTAGGTAAGGCTTTTCCCAAAGTTTTCTCTTCTGTTATTACAGTTTAATAAATATGTAGTGAACCCTTTACAGTATGTGTGAAATGCTTGTAGATCAGGGCCTTGGCATAAGTGTACATAAATTCTGTTGTATTACATTTGTGTCCAATGATACAAACAAATCCCAACTGAGCTGTAACATTGGTAGCTACCCCAGAGCTACCTTGCAAAGATTAGACCATTCATTGCAACCACCAATCACAGTTACTATGGATCCCAATGTGTTTTTTTCATTAAGTATGTTTTCAATGTCACATACAGTGCTTCCAGATTTATGACTGGGGACACTGTGTTATGTCTGACTGCAGTCTGATGTTCAAGGAAACCCTTATTAGCTGAGTGGTAGTAAGCACTGTTGTAGTATTGTGTTCATGACTCACATAGATCGTTTGTGACACTGTTCAGCATGATTACTTATTTGGATGTACACTCAGACACCTTCATTCATGCAGTTTGTTGACTGTTTGCTTAGATTTGTGGGCACGTTTATATGTGTTAGTATTGCATTGTGGCAACATTTTGCTGCCACTATTTAATGGCTTAGGTATCTCTTGAGGAAGCATTATTCTGTCCAACACAGCATTATGGTGTATGGTTTCTGTTTTCATCAGATATTACCCTCAGGAAGGGCAGAGTATTGTGCAATCCAGGCCACTGTGCATAGTTAGTAGACTACATTATTTCAGGATAGTTGTATTGACAAGCTATGTAATTTGAAAGGAGGCAAATTTCAGTGATTTACTGCACGGTTGATTTGTCACATTACACAGAGGCAAAGTGGTTGTGTAAGTGCTATTTATTGAAAAGTGCTGTAGTGATATATGTACATTGTCCATGATTGTGAGTCCATTATAGTGACATCTTCCATTGTGATCCTACACAAGTGCTAAAGGAAAATGCATTTGACATGCTGGAGAGATGTGTCAGACAGTGCAGAGGGACAGGATTTGCCAGTGAGTAAGTGAGAGACAAGCAATGGGCAGGCTGACAAGATATACAGTGGTTTGCAGAACAGTCATTGAGTACAGTTGTTGCAAGACTGGCATGTTACAAGGTGCTGGACCTTGGTAATAGGTAGCCATGTGGCAGGGACTAGTGCTTCCGGGTACTTTTACGTGTGAAGGTGATCTGTTCCATGTCTTCTGATGTGTGTGTTGCCTCCTCTGTCCTTGGTGGTAGTGGTTGTGAAGGGGTAACACACACCTCAGTGTTAGAAGACGTGGAGTCAGACATCCCGGTCTCTGCTACCTGTGAAGGTCTTAAGGGCAGTACTGCTGCAAGGAAGATCTGCTGGTTCTTGAGAATAGCAGCCACATCACAATGGTAGACAGCCAGGTCAGCCCTGAGGGGTTCAATGTTGCATTTGTGCACGCGTTGACAGGATTGCTGTTGTAGGTGTTAGGTCAACTGTTTTACAGCTGTGCTGATTTCCTTCATCCTTTTGTCTACTTCCTGCAAGATAGTTGTTCGCCCTTGCATAGCTGCTGCCTGTTCTTCAGTTGACATCATGCGCAAACGCACCCCTTCTAGGCTGGCTGCCATAGTTTGCATCCCCACCCGCACCTCCTTGGCCAGCTCCCGCTGTACTCCGACTACAGTTCTCTCAAAGCTGGTGCCTGTGTTATCTGAGTCCTCAGCTGTATTGGAGCTGGCAGGTCTTACAATTGGTGTTGTGGGTGGGTCCTCTGTGATGGCTGCTTGTTCTGTGCTCCTACTTGTGACAGAAGGTGGGGTCTGGAGGGTTCCAAGGACATCTTGGATGGTCTGGTGGCTGATGTTTGTCAGCTTGTCATCCATGTCATCAGGGTAGTCCTGGACAGGCATATCCGCAGGAGATTCATCGTCCTCTGCAATGAAATAGGGTACAATTAGTGTATCTGTGTTGTGGCATTGGTGATGTGACATGCCTGCCTTGTGATGATTTCACATTGTGATCTTATTTCCTGTTCATTGCTCCAGTCTTTCAGATGGGAATTCTCCCAGGCCTATGCCCCACCTGCATGTCACATGTATTGTGGTAAGTTATTAGACTTGTCAGCATCATCTCCTCTAGGTGCTGTTTTAGGCCAAATAGTAATTTACCACCTTCTTGTCCTACTCAACCCCCTGTCTACATCCATTCTCATGGTGAGACTTTTCACTGGCTGTGGGTGCTCTGATAGCACTAGCAGCACACTTAACAATCTGAACCTGCCCCAGTCTCTGATCTTTCACATCCAATTATATGTAGTTGAAATGTAGCGTATCCTATGCATTGCATTGTTATGGCACGATATGGATGTTAGCATTTGTAATGTGTACAGCTGATGTTGGGGAATGTGTGGAGATTGGATTGCCCTGATAGTCATAGCAGTGTCCTATTTCCTCCTCTGACTGTGCAGGTGTATTTCAGTAAACAGTTACATAGGTCCTCCCCCTCAATGCTGTTGCCTGAGCAGTATGACATTTGGGATGTTGCATTGAGACCCAGGCACAGGATGGACCCTGGCATATGCAGCATGGGTGTGACCTTAGTGCTGTGTAGCTCCTACTGTTGATGACATTGGCTGATGTTTGCGGGAACTATGGACATTCACAATTGACAGGACTGGAACATTTGTCTTGTTTCAGGGGATTGTTAAAGTTTTCATCCTCAACCCACTAATTTAGGTGTGTATGATCCATGGGGACGTTACTGCCATTGCTACTTGACCTGCACACACAGCGGAGGTGGTAGAGGCAACTGTTGTCACTGTTGCATTCCAGTTGTCGGTATGGCTAGAGGTTGTTAATTGGGCCCTAGTTAATGTAGGGGGTATAATGGCTGACGTGTGATGGGATGTCAGTTTGACGTTGTGCCCTTCCCTCCTGGCGTGGCTTTACCTCTGCTACATCGTTGGCATGGCAGCATACCCCCATGGAACTGTTGTTGGTGTTGTGTTATGGTGTGCCCCAGCTTCTCTCTGTACAGGCCATGCCCCCATGCCATACCCCTTTACCCATGCCACTCCATGTATATCATGACTTCCATGCATTTTGTGGTCAGTATCCCCCCCTGGTTGTAGTTGACATTAGTGCATTTTAATTCCCCATGCAACTTACCCTGCATGTGTGTTGTCTGCTGGTAGTCTGCGCTGTCCTGTCCTTGAATCCCTGTGACAATCTCCTCAGGGATGACGGCTGCGACCATCTCCTCCATGTGGTCCAGGGCCTCCTGGTGTGCTGGACTCCCACCTCCAGTCTGCAGTGCTGCCTTCCTGTTCCTGGCCATCTTTTCCTTGGTCCTGCGCTTGCAGTCATGCCAGCGTTTCTTGCACTCGATGACTGTTCTGCGTACTTCTGCCACACTGTTAATCTTGTCAACAATGTGTTGCCATATTGCCACTCTCTTACTGATTGGCAACTTTGAGGTGACTAACAGTTGGTGCTGGTGTTCTGTCACCTCTTTCACCAGAATTTCCTGTTCCTCTGAATGAAGCAACACTTTCTTTTCTTCTTCAAACTGTCCTGGGTCTTGTGTGGGTTCTCCTGGCTGGTTCCTGGTCTGTTGACATCTTCCTGGGGTCTGTACAGGCATCTTGAATCCATTTTGGCTCTCCTCTGCTGAAATGGCTGTGTTTGCAGGGAATTTTGATGCTATTGCTTCAAAAAATGCTGCATATCCGGTTTGCGGTGTCGTAAATCGCCCACAGTCATTTCCGCCCCGTTGACGTTGTTTTGCTTTACAACTTGATGCAGCAGTGTGCTTAAAAAAAAAATAACTTACACCTGTGGTTTGCGCCGCTGTGCGTCAAAATATAAATTTTACGCCCGCACAGCGCACCGAAATGGCGTTAGCCAGCAGTAATATTTTTGATGCAAAACTGCGCCGGCGCAGTTTTGCGTCAAAAAGTATAAATATGGGCCCGAGTGTGATTGCACTATGTAAAACCCAGCACAATCGAGCTGCATGGAAAATAAAAAGTAGTGCAGAAACCAGGCTGAAAACATGGACCCTCGTATTTTTTCAGTAATTGCCCATTACGCTCGAAGAGGGCTAAACACAGGAAAAGGCATAACGTATGCATGCCTTTTACTAATGAAATCAAGCGGATTTTAAAAGGAAAGCCCACAAACCAATGAAAGTGACAGGTGTGACATGAGCATGGCTAAAAGCCCAAAGAGAGATTTCAACAGGAATGGAGAACTTGTGTGCTCAACCCTAATGACCATGCAGCTCTCAACTGTGCCCCAAAGCCCAATTTACATGCATAACTTTGATGCATGGTGTTCAAGGCAAGTTACTCCACCCTGCTTAAAATCACCTGTTAAAATATGTTGGCATAGTGCTACCTGTCTTTCATTAGATTGTCATGATATATACTACAGGGGCCTCCGTAATACAAATATCATGTGGACCTCAACAAAAGACTTAGGGGGTTATTACAACTTTGGAGGAGGTGTTAATCGCCCCAAAAGTGACGGTAAAGTGACGGATATACCACCAGCCGTATTACGAGTCCATTATATCCTATGGAACTCGTAATACGGCTGCTGGTATATCCGTCACTTTACCGTCACTTTTGGGACGGATTAACACCTCCTCCAAAGTTGTAATAACCCCCTTACTGCGCTCTAAGTTCATACCTACCAAACTCATTACACTGGAAGATGTCCCTGTGAAATGCACACATCAATTGGAGCTGAAGTGGTCCTTTCGACCTCCTATCGCCATCCTCGACAGTCTAAATACCTTCAGTACCTTCGCTCAATGTTATCCACTACGGAAACCTTGATCATCAGTATAACCCCGAGGATGAGCCTACCAGAACCTGTAATGAGAGTTGTGTATCTGTGTTGTCTTCAAAGTGCACTGTAAGAAATTGGTTTAATAACTGAGAGAGATGGAAGCCCTCACATAATAATCACAGTCCTTGTCAGAGTGAACCACAAATGTCCCTAATAAACCTGTGCTTAATGCTCTGGTAGCCTGGCACAAAGGCAGTAAGGCTTAACTTAGATGCAATGTGTAGAGTGCCTATGCGGCACTGAAACAGAAATGTAGTGAAAACACACCACAAAAAAAATCCCAAACCAATTAAGAAAAATAGAGTTAAATGTAATAAATAAAATGACATCAAAACAACAATAACCAGAGTTATATGTTTTTAAACTGTTAGGTGAAAGTAAAGTGGTGCTCACAGGTATCCGGTCATGCTGGACTTGGTCAGAGATACAAGTTCAGGATGAAGTGTGCATCGAGTACAGAGACCTGGTTTGTCTGGATGATGAGTTTACCTTCTCAAAGTGCATGCCCACTAGAGGAGCATCAGCAGGGGCTGCAAGAAGCTCATTGTTGGCATGAGAAGCAGATCTCTGCTGGAGCTCCATGTTGACATGTGGACCACTGGGCCCACAATGCATGGGCGAGGCCCACACTAGATACCTGTCCACAAACGGAGAGAACACTGCAGGGGCATCAGATAGAAATACAACAGGCACCTCAGGGGGAAGGGAAGGAGATGGGCACCTCAGCCGGATTACAGCACCACGCCAGATCCACGAAGGGGCTCCATGCCCATTGATGTATCCTGGGGAGTGCAAAGCCACAGTCTCTCAAGTCTCTACAGTGGGTGGGTTGCCCACTGTACCATCCTGGGAAGTGCAAAGCCACAGTCTCTCAAGTCTCTCCAGTGGGTGGTTTTCCCACTGTTACATCCTGGGGAGTGCAAAGCCACAGTCTCTCAAGTCTCTCCAGTGGTTGGTTTGCCCACTGTACCATCCTGGGGAGTGCAAAGCCACAGACTCTCAAGTCTCTCAAGTGGGTGGTTTGCCCACTGTACCATCCTGGGGAGTGCAAAGTCACAGTCTCTCAAGTCTCTCAAGTGGGTGGGTTGTCCACTGCTTTATCCTGGGGAGTGCAAAGCCACAGTCTCTCAAGTCTCTCCGGTGGGTGGTTTGTCCACTGTACCATCCTGGGGAGTGCAAAGCCACAGTCTCTCAAGTCTCTCCATTGGGTGGTTTGCCCACTGTACTATCCTGGGGAGTGCAAAGCCACAGTCTCTCAAGTCTCTCCAGTGGGTGGTTTGCCGACTGTACCATCCTGGGGAGTGCAAAGCCACAGTCTCTCAAGTGGATAACAGTCTCCACTGGTTCTGGAGGGGGGCTGGTGCCCAGAGTGCTTCATCCTGTGCAGGACAGACAGAGTGGATGCAGGTCTCCACTGGTTCTGGAGGGGGACTGGTGCCCAGAGTGCTTCATCCTGTGCAGGATAGATGGAGTGGATGCAGGTCTCCACTGGTTCTGGAGGGGGAATGGTGTCCAGAGTGCATCACGCTCCCCGTGACGGTCCCAGTTCCGTCACTGTCCCAGCTGCACATGGGCTAACGATGATTGAGTTGGCGGTCTTTGCCCTGTTCAGCGGTGCTTTGCCCTGTTCAGCTGTCTTCACCATGGCGGTCTTTGCCCTGTTCAGCGGTGCTTGCCTTTGCTGTCTCTGAGCTGTTCAAAGGTGCTTTGCCATGGCGGTCTTTGCCCTGTTCAGCGGTGCTTTGCGCTGTTCAGCGGTCTTCACCATGGCGGTCTTTGCCCTGTTCAGCGGTGCTTGCCTTTGCTGTCTCTGATCTGTTCAGCGGTGCTTTGCCATGGCGGTCTTTGCCCTGTTCAGCGGTCTTCACCATGGCGGTCTTTGCCCTGTTCAGTGGTGCTATGCCCTGTTCAGCTGTCTTCAACATGGCAGTCTTTGCCCTGTTTAGCGGTGCTTGCCTTTGCTGTCTCTGACCTGTGCAGCGGTGTGTGACATGATGGTCCCTCAGTGCCCAGCGGGGCTGTGGCTGCTGGGGCCCTCCAGGGCACTGACTCTGGTGGTGGTCTCCGGACCAGTGACGATACTGCTGCCCTCCAGGGCACTGACTCTGGCGGTGGTCTCCGGACCAGTGACGATACTGCTGCCCTCAGGGCACTGACTCTGGCGGTGGTCTCCGGACCAGTGACGATACTGCTGCCCTCCAGGGCACTGACTCTGGCTGTCGGCGGGGAGGATGGCGGCCTTCTCCGCCGTGCTGCTCTTACCAGACTTTGGAGACTTCTTCTGCCCCTTCACCACCTTGGGAGGAGTCACACCTGACTCGGCACTCCCCCCGGGACCCTTGTGAGCTGCTTTCCCGGCAGGAGTCTTCACCCTCTCCCGTCGGGCACTTTCCAACTTAAGGTGCTTTACAGGGGGTGGACTGGCAGTGCTTTGGCTCCGTGTCACACTGCCTGCCCTGGTGGCCGGTGCACTCCACACACCTTTAACATGCACCACTGGTACCGGACTTTTTTTGGCTGAGGTGATACTACGGGACCTATGAATTGGAGGGGTGGGGGTGGTGGGAAAGAGGTCAACGTTGCTGAGGAAGAGTTTCTGATGAACACTGGGATGGGTAGCTGGAGGGGGTCTGGGAGTGGAGGAAGAGGAGGTGGTTGTAGGAGGTGTAACTTTAGGTGATTTGGGTGCAGGTGCAGGTACTGGAGGCTGTCGTGTGGTGGATGGATGTTGGGTGTGTGGGTGCCCGCGTTTGTGTACTTTGGGAGGAGGCGTTACAGACACACTGGGAGTTGACACAGGGGACGTGTAAATGGTAGTGGGGGTGGTGAGTGCAGGTGAGCGGGTGTGGTGCTGGGTGTTCTGGTGCGAGTCCTAGTGCCTGTAGATGTAGTGCATGCAGGTGAAAGTGTAGACAACACTGGGAGGGAGGAGGTAGATGACGAGGATGGGGACACAGTGGAGGCAGTGGATGTTGCTGTGTCTGTATGTGGGTGATGCTTGTGTGAGTGCCTGTGGGATGTGTGATGCTTATGAGCTACTTTTGTGTGTTGAGGTGTGTGCATGCTTGTCTGATGGTGAGGTTGGGATAGGCTGGGGTACAGGGGATTGGGTCTGGGTGGAGGACGTTGGAGGGAGTCTGTCTGTGATTTTGAAATAGTGTATTTGCAATGACAGTGACAAAAGTTCCAGGAAATAGTAATGTCAACATACCTATGTCACACAGCTCTAGTCCATGAGGAATCTAAGCAGATGACACACGTTGGGACCCACACCTGTGAAACCGTAAGGGAAAGTGACAACTCAGTGACCATACACAGGGTGAAATCGAAAGACAGGATAGAGGTAGAAGTCTAAAAGTACTTGTAGTAGGCAGGAATGTCTTCTCACCTGTGTTTCAATGGAAATATTGCTGGATGACTGAGTCCCTGTTGTCAATGTCTTCTTCCTCTGCTTCCTCTTCATCACTGTCCACGGGCTCCACAGCTGCCACAACACCGCCATCTGGACCATCCTCCTGCAGAAAAGGCACCTGTCGTCGCAAAGCCAAATTATGAAGCATACAGCAGGCCACGATGATCTGACACACCTTCTTTGGTGAGTAGAATAGGGATCCACCTGTCATATGGAGGCACCTAAACCTGGCCTTCAGGAGGCCGAAGGTGCGTTCGATCACCCTCCTAGTCTGCCTGTGGGCCTCATTGTAGCGTTCCTCTGCCCTGGTCGTGGGATTCCTCACTGGGGTCAGTAGCCATGACATGTTGGGGTAACCAGAGTCACCTAATAGCCACACACGGTGCCTCTGGAGTTGACCCATCACATAAGGGATGCTGCTATTCCGCAGGATGTAGGCATCATGCACTGAGCCAGGGAACATGGCATTCACATGGGAGATGTACTGGTCTGCCAAACGTACCATCTGTACATTCATGGAATGATAACTCTTCCGGTTCGTGTACACCTGTTCACTCCTGTGGGGGGGGTCCCATCAATGGCACCTATGATGTTGGGGATATGTCCAAGGGCATAGAAGTCACCTTTCACTGTAGGCAAGTCTTCCACCTGAGGGAAAACGATGTAGCTCTGCATGTGTTTCAGCAGGGCAGACAACACTCTGGACAACACGTTGGAAAACATAGGCTGGGACATCCCTGATGCCATGGCCACAGTTGTTTGAAAAGACCCACTTGCAAGGAAATGGAGCACTGATAGTACCTGCACTTGAGGGGGTATTCCAGTGGGATGGCGGATTGCTGACATCAGGTCTGGCTCCAACTGGGAACACAGTTCGTGGATAGTGGCACGGTCAAACCTGTAGGTGATGATCAAATGTCTTTCCTCCATTGTCGACAGGTCCACCAGCGGTCGGTACACCGGAGTATTCCGCCATCTCATCACATGTCCCAGCGGACGGTGCCTATGAAGGACAACAGCGAGCACAGAGTCAAACAACTTAGAGGTATGTACCCACAGTCTGCACAGAACACCAATAATACACAAAATCTGGCCTGTATGTGTGTTGAGAGTAGGCCTAGGTATGCGTGACGCAGTTGGTAATTAGGCCATGTGGGCCCCTGAAATGGCGGCTGCCTGACCTCTAAAGTGGGACAATGGGATGTGAGGTAACTGCGCTGGCGTTGTACACTGTTGAGGTAGGCGGTCGAAGACCGCGGCGCAATGCTGCATTGGTTAACATTGGACCCTATGGGTCCCAGGAGCCAATGACGATGTACGCCGGCGGTGATGGTACGCACCGCCGCGGATGTGATGGCCGCGGACGTGACCGCCATTTTCTAACTGTTTAATCACTCGATACCTGATCTTCGACAGGAGATGACCTACACTGCAAGTGCTGATGTGACCTCAGTCTGGAAGAGACAATGGCACGTGCGTCTGGGGAAAGGGCCCCTGCCTTCACTGCAGAGGAGTTGGAGAAGCTCATCGGCGGTGTCCTCCCCCAGTACACGTTACTCTACGGTCCTCCAGACCAACAGGTAAGTATACAGGGAGCATGTTGTATGGGCTATGCCTGTGTGGAGAGGGCTGGTTGTAAGAAGGAAGGGGGCAGAGTTCTGCGTGCATGAAAGACGCTGAATGCATGTGCCACATGGCAAGGGTAGGGATGGGGGCCACTCACTTTGACGGTGCAGTTGGTAATGACTTCTCTTCTTCCCCTGTACATTTCATGTAGGTCAGCGCCCACCAGAAGAAGGATATTTGGCATGCCATCGCCAAGGACGTCCGGACCCTGGGGCTCCACCACAGACGGAGCACTCACTGCCGGAAAAGATGGGAGGAAATTCGCCGCTGGAGCAAGAAGACGGCGGAGGCTCAGCCGGGGATGACCTCCCAACGTGGGAGGGTTGCCCGTCGAACCATGACCCCCCTGATGTTCCGGATCCTGGCGGTGGCCTTCCCTGAGTTGGATGGGCGCTTGAGGTCATCATAGCAGACACAAGGGGGTGAGTACACTATCATTCAGCTGACTTTGCGCTCAGTGAAGGTGTCTGGGTGGGGGCGGAGGGCTGTGGGTTCCCCTAGGCCAGGGGGAGGTCCGTAGGCTAGGCCCATTCGTAAGGCATGGCCCTGTGGCCCCCCACCCCACCTCCGTAGAGTGGCAAGTACAGCTATTCATGACCCAGGGTCATCTATGTGTGCAGATGTCGTCCATAGCCTTGTAGGCCATTTCCCAGGAATTGCACTGTAGAGCCCACCAGCGCGTTGTAGTGCAGGGGGCTGCTGTGTCTGCCTTGTCTGCAAACGGCAGCGGTAAGCCATGCACTCAACCTGTCTTTCTTCTGTTCCCCCCCTTTTTTTGCAGTCTCCCTGTTCTTGTGTGCATTAGCATCATCAGGCGGAGGTTAAGTGGCACCGGAGCACGAGGGAGCTGCCTCCCACATGGGCATGGAGACCCACACTACGGACTCTGAATACACCAGTGGGACGGAGGGCGAGGGGAGCACCACGGCGGTCACAGGATCTGCAACCAGCGACACGGACTCGTCCTCCGATGGGAGCTCCCTTGTGGTGGTAGCAACGTCTGTGCCCCCCACTTCAACAGGTATAGCCACCACCCCCCCTACCAGCACTGCCCTCCCAGCAGCCCCTCAGCCTTCGCCCCGTGCCCGCTCACCCAGGAGGGGGGGCATCACCTTCGCCCCAGGCACCTCAGCCCCTGCCCCTGTCACCTCTGCTGCCCTCAGTGAGGAGGCCATTGACCTCCTCAGGTCCCTCACTGTTGGGCAGTCTACCATTTTGAATGCCATCCAGGGTGTAGAAAGGGAGTTGCAACACACAAATGGATTCCTGGAGGGCATTCATTCTGGTCAGGTTGTCCTTCATCAAACCCTTCAAACTCTGGCCTCAGCACTGATGGCAGCCATTGTCCCTGTGTCTAGCCTCCCCCCTCCAACTTTTTCCACCCAGACCCAATCCCCTGTACCTCTGCCTATCCCAAGCACACCATCAGACCAGCCTGCACACACCTCACCACACAAGGGAAGCTCAGGCAAACATAAGCACCACACATCCCACAGGCACTCACGCAAGCATCACACACATGCAGACACACCAACATCCACTGCCTCCACTGTGTCCCCCTCCTCATCGTCTACCTCCTCCCCCCCAGTCTCATCTACACTCACACCTGAATGCACTACCTTTACAGCCACTACGTCCCGCACCAGCACACCCACCACCACACCCCGCTCACGTGCACTCACCACCCCCACTACTATTTGCACGTCCCCTGTGTCCTCTCACAGTGTGTCTGTGACGCCCCCTTCGAAGATAGACAAACGCAGGCACACACCCACCCAACAGCCATCCACCTCACAACAGCCTCCAGCGCATGCACCTGCACCCAAATCCACAAACGTTACACCTCCTACAACCACCACCTCTTCCTCCACTCCCAAACCCCCTCCAGCTACCTGTCCCAGTGTGTCCAAACAACTTTTCCTGTCCCCCTTAACCAATTTCCCACCCCCCCCCTCCAACTCATAGGTCCTGTACTAGCAACTCAGCCAAAAAATCTCCGGGACCAGTGGTGCCTGTTGTTACAGGTATGTGGAGTGAACCGGACAGCCAGTCTTTCACTGAGCCACAGCACAGTTAGTCCCCTCCCCTGTGAAGCACCAGAAGTTGGACAGTGCCCGGCGGGAGAGGGGGAAGACTCCAGCCAGCCAAGCCGCTCACAGGGGTCCCGGGGGGAGTGTGGACTCAGCTGTGACTCCTCCCAAGGTGGGGAAGGGGCAGAAGACACCTGCAAAGTCAGTGAGGAGCAGCACGGCATAGAAGAGCGCCATCATCCCCGCTGGCCAGGAGGCCACCGCCAGCCCCATCGTCACTTCCCAGGAGGACACCGCAAGCCCCATCGTCGCTGCCCAGGAGGACACTGCAAGCCCCATCGTCGCTGCCCAGGAGGACACCGCAAGCCACAGCCCAGCTGCCCAGGAGGGCCCCGCAAGCCACAGCCCAGCTGCCCAGGAGGGCCCGCAAGCCACAGCCCAGCTGCCCAGGAGGGCTCCAAAAGCCACAGCCCAGCTGCCCAGGAGGGCCCCGCATTCCACAGCCCAGCTGACCCATGAAGGACCGCCAGCCACAGCCCAGCTGGGCAGTGACGGACCGCTAGGGCAAAGACCGCCAGGGCAAGGACCGCTGAACAGGGCAAAGAGCGCCATGGCAAGCACTGCTGAACAGGGCAAGCACTGCTGAACAGGTCAGAGACTGCCAACTCAAGCACCGCTGAACAGGGCAAAGACCGCCATGGCAAGCACCGCTGAACAGGGCAAGGACCGCTGAACAGGTCAGAGACTGCCAACTCACACACTGCTGAACAGGGCAAAGACCGCCATGGCAAGCACTGCTAGCCCATTAGCGGCAGGGGCAGTGATGCAACTGGGACTGTCACGGGGTGAGTGCTGCACTCTGGGCACCAGTCCCCCTCCAGAACCAGTGGATACATGCATCCACTCCCTCTGTCCTGCACAGGATGAAGCACTCTGGGCACCAGTCCCCCTCCAGAACCAGTGGAGAACAGCATCCACTCCGTCTGTCCTGCACAGGATGAAGCACTCTGGGCACCAGACCCCCTCCAGAACCAGTGGATACATGCATCCACTCCGTCTGTCCTGCACAGGATGAAGCACTCTGGGCAACAGTCCCCCTCCAGAACCAGTGGATACATGCATCCACTCCGTCTGTACGGCACAGGATGAAGCACCCTGGGCACCAGTCCCCTTCCAGAACCAGTGGATACATGCATCCACTGTGTCTGTCCTGCACAGGATGAAGCACTCCGGGCACCAGTCCCTCTTCAGAACCAGTGGAGAACAGCATCCACTCCATCTGTCCTGCACAGGTTGAAGCACTCTGGGCACAAGTCCCCCTCCAGAACCAGTGGAGACTGTTATCCACTTGAGAGACTGTGGCTTTGCACTCCCCAGGATTGAACAGTGGGCAAACCACCCACTGTTAGACACTTGAGAGACTGTGGCTTTGCACTCCCCAGGATGTTACAGTGGGCAACCCAACCACTGTAGAGACTTGAGAGACTGTGGCTTTGCACTCCCCAGGATGGTACAGTGGGCAAACCACCCACTGTTAGACATTTGAGAGACTGTGGCTTTGCACTCCCCAGGATGGTACAGTGGGCAACCCACCCACTGTAGAGACTTGAGAGACTGTGGCTTTGCACTCCCCAGGATGGTACAGTGGGCAAACCACCCACTGTTAGACACTTGAGAGACTGTGGCTTTGCACTCCCCAGGATGGTACAGTGGGCAAACCACCCACTGTTAGACACTTGAGAGACTGTGGCTTTGCACTCCCCAGGATTGAACAGTGGGCATGGTGCACCCTTGTGGATCTGGCATCGTGCACTCATCCGGCTGAGATGCCCCCCCTTCCCTTCCCTCTGAGGTGCCTGTTGTATTTCTATCTGATGCCCCTGCAGTGTTCTCTCCGTCATGTTCGGGTATCTTGTGTGGGCCTCGCCTATGCATTTTGGGCCCAGTGGTCCACTGACTATAAATGATGCAAAACCTGGACTACTAATCGTGGGATATATTTTGTTTATAGTGTATATATATATATATGTATATTTTTGCTTACTGATTTTTGATATATTACAATAGTTACACTCATTTCCTTTTGTCTTTGCATTCTTCCGGGGGGGTTGGGGGTGTTACTGTAATGTATAGATATGCATTTGTGTGTGTGTTGCAGTGGGTGAGGGTCGGGGTGGGGGTTGGGATGTTGTGTGTGTGTCCCTGTTTTTTGCCTCCTCCCTCCCCTGTGTCGTAGGTGCAGTACTCACTGGGGTCTTCGCCGCCGGCGTTGGTGCTCCTCGTAGATGAGCAGGTAGACTAGCGGTGGGAGAATATGAAGTTCCGGCTCCATGCTGTCCTCCTTCCTCGTGGAGTACGTAGAGGTGAGCGTTTTTCATTCAAAATGCTTGTTTCCGCCGTGTTTTTATCCACGGTGAATCCACCCCGGAAAACGTAGCAGATTGGCCTGTCGTAATAGTGTGGGCGGTACATTGTCTCCCTCCTGTCTGTTGGCGGTGACCGCTGCGCTGTTTGTCTGTACCGCCGTGGCGGTCTGAGTGTTAAAGTGGCTGTCTTTGTTGACGGTTTCCGCCACGGTCGTAATTGCAAAATTTTTACTGCCGGCCTGTTAGCGGTCTTACCACCACTTTAACATCGTCCGCCAGGGTTGTAATGACCACCTAAGTTCTCCACCTCTGCCTTGGAAAAATTGTTTTGATGCATTTGTAACTTGTTTAGGGGCCATTGGTGTATCACATTATAGAGCTGAATGAAAAAAAAAATGTTACTCCACTCACTAGGTTTTGAAGGAAGGCCTATTTTCAAGCATCTACCACCTTCAGTGAGAAACCAAGAAGGAAAAGAAGATATAGATGAGTACATGGAAGCTGGCAAAAAAATAGAGACACATTTTGATACACAGTCAAATATTGTAGTCATTAGACATGTATTTTTCAAAAGAGATCAAAGAGCTGGAG
Source organism: Pleurodeles waltl (assembly GCF_031143425.1). Classification (NCBI taxonomy): domain Eukaryota; kingdom Metazoa; phylum Chordata; class Amphibia; order Caudata; family Salamandridae; genus Pleurodeles; species Pleurodeles waltl. The sequence goes on from NC_090437.1 coordinate 1,067,830,754, forward strand.
AAGATGTAGATTATTTCACATCAGCTTTGAGGAATCTGAGTTCTGACTGTCAATTTGAGGCATTCACTGACCAACTAGTCAGGGATCAATACATATGCAAATGCTCAGATAAAATAATTTAATGAGAGTTACTGTTAATGGGAAATCCTTCTCTCGAGGAGACGATTCAGATAGCAAAAAGCCTTGAGCTAGCCAAAGCATGTGTGAAGGAACAAGAGGAGAAAACTACTGAAATTGTGGGAGCACTCAAGTACAGAGAATTTAAAAATAATTTACAATCACAAAATAAAAACAAGTCTTTATTCAAACAAGGGAATGTCTGTTTTTGATGTGGATATCGTACTCATAACAAAGACAGTAAGATTTGTCCTGCAAGAACAGTAAACTGCAGATTGTGTGGGAAAATTGGTCATTTTGCAAAAGTTTGTCAAAGTGGGAGACGATATGGAGGGAATGGGCAAATGTATAAAGCACAGATTAAAAGTCATATATTGCCAATGTATCTGAACCAGTGGATTACGATATGGAAAGTAGTCATGAAATCCAAGATGATCTGAGAGAAATGGTAATGGTAGTGGAAAATCAATCTATTGTGATTGGTGACACGTCTTCATGTGTTGATCCAAATGTTGAAGTAAGCATTGATGAAAAAATACTATGTTTACTAGTGGATTCTAGTGCGAGGATAAGCATGATCACTCAGGAATTGTTTGAGGATACATGGGAAAACAGACCATTAAAATCTCCAGATCTGTCACTAGTTTCATACGAAGGACATAAGATAGAACTGGAACTGTTTTTTGAAGATGTTTTGGAATTCAAAGGTAGGAAAATATTTGGGAAAGTTTATGTTACATTTAAAGCTCTGTCCATCCTTAGATGGTTTCACCAGGGATTTTTCCAAATGGTTCTAAGACCTGGAACAAAGGAACAAGTGCCTGTAGTGGAATCTTCTGACTTCACTGAAAATAGTGTTTGTCAGTTTCCTACCATGTTTAGGAAACGTTTAGGTACTATCAAAGGTTTTTCCCACCAAATCAAGGTTAAGGATCATGCTATTAAAGCTAAGCATAAAAGTGTACATTTTAGTGTAAGGGAAAACTAGAGAAAGAAGTAAATGGGCTGTGTGTCAGAGGTATACTTGAACCCATTGAATCATCCTTCTGGCTTTGGTGGTAGCAAAAACAAATGGGGATTTACGGGTCTGTGTGGATCTCTGTAGCCTTAATAAAAACATTTGGGTAGATTCTCATCCTTTGCCTAAAATTTAAGAGTTGTTGAATAGGATTGGTGGTTCTAAATGGTTCACCAAATTGGATTTGGCATCTGCTTACCATCAAGTAGTACTCGACCCATCTTCCAGACAGATCACAGCCTTTGTTTCTCCTATTGGTACCTTCCAGTACTGTAGAATGCCTTTTGGAATGGCATCAGCAGCGGTGGTCTTTCAAAGAATCATGCTCAACATGTTGAAAGATGTCAATGGGGTTGTGGTATTCCAAGGTGATGTACTTATTTATGGGGACACAATTGAAAAACATGACAAAACATTATTTCAGTTCCTTAGTATTTTACAAGAAAAGGGTATGGTGTGGATAAGTGAGAAATGCCAGTTTCTGAAATCTAAAGTGGAATATTTGAGACATGTGGTATCTGATCAAGGTGTTGAACGTAGGCCTGGGTTACTCAATGCCATCATTGAGGCTAAGGTACCTTTAGACAAGGCAGGACTTAAATCCTTCTATTTTGCAGCAAATTAATTCAGCTGGGACTTCTTCCAGGTCTTTATATAATGTCCTGAATAAATTTGCCACCCCACGAGTCTGCAATCCAGCTCTACCTGATTCATAATACTTATGTGACTCATTAGAAGACTGTTTTTATTAAACTATATATATATATACCAATTTTCCAAAGATCACTAAGGCCCATGACTCTCCCTCAATCCTTTTTCTGCATGGTAACACTGAGGGCTTATTGAGTTTTACCTTGTTTACCTCATAGAAAATTGTAAAGGCTCTTAAAAAAGAAAGTAAGCCCCTCTAGAATTATGGAGTCACTTGTAGTGCCTCTAGCTCCTGCCATCTGTTCTTTATTCATTTAAACAATTATCACCAGGAAACTTTCCCAGATGTAGAAAATGTGGAAAGAATCATCTGTAATGGCCTACTCAAAAAAAGCCTCATCTTGCGGCGTCCAATTTAGCCAACTTTAGGCCTATCTCCTGCCTTCCCCTGCTTTGCTTCAAACAGCTTAATCAATAACCAACTTATTGATTACCTTGAGAAAAGCCATATCCAATATCCCTAGCAATCAGGGTTGTGCTCAGCACATATCAAGGAAACTGCCTTAGTGGCTGAAATAGATTTCATCAGATAAACCGTGGTTTCTGACACATCTGCTGCCTTCGACACGGTGTCAAATTAGAAGTTATTACAGAGATTACAAGCCTGTGGTATCCAAGAGATGGCCTAAATTGGCTTAGGGACTACCTAAGAAATAGACCTCAAACTATTTTGTTAGGTCCCTTTAAATCTCCAACTAAGTTAATTGACAAGGGAGTGCCTTGGGCTACTGCTTAAGCCCTATGCTTTTCAACATCTATGTTGACCCATTAGCAAACATTGTAAGAGTGTATGGCTTGGTGATCTAGTCATATGCAAATGAAATGCAGTTGGTTTTTCAATTTAATAAAGACCTGGAAAAAACAAAGCAATGTTTCTTATTAAGCATGAAAGAAATTGTGGCGTAGATGTCTTTCAATTATCTGTAACTGAATGCTGCTAAGACAGAGCTACCGCTGTTTAAGAAAGCCCAACAGTATTGGACAGTTGACTGGTGGTCAGCTTAACTGGGCCCTGTGCTGAACCCCAAACAAGCAGTGAAAAATCTTGAAATTTGATGGGATCATACATTAACCATGAAAAATCAGGTAACAGCAATGACCTGCTCTTGTTTCCATCTACTGCATATGCTAAGGAAGGACCCCCCTTTCCTTACAATGTAAAAGGAATGAAAACGTTGGTGCAGGGACTCATAATGAATAGATTGGACTAATATAATGCCCTATTAGCCTTTGCCAATGAGTGTTTACTTGCAAAACTTCCAGTAGTTCAAAATACAGCTGCCTGTCTTATTTGTAATTTGTCATAGAGGACAGCCTAATCTCTCCTTTTGCAATAATTAAATTGTTTGCTGATTAGGAAAAGAGTTATTTTCAAAATCTGCTGTCTCACCCATAAAGATCTTAAAGGTAAAGGCCTGCCATATCGTTTTAAAAGGCTCATGCCCTACTGCCCAATGAGATCTCTGAGATCCAACAAAAAGCACTCTTGAATAATTCCAGTGTTAAAAAATCCAAAGCAGGTGACAACACAGTTTTAGCCTTGTAATACTTGCTGCTATTCCAGGAATGCCAAGATACCCCTTCTGGGACAATTCACATGATATGTCAAATGACTTTAACATAACAACATAACACGTATTTCCAAAGTCTCAAAATACCCTATTTTTTCATATGTTACCCCTGGCATAAGTGCCCTAAGGGTTGGGTGCAGTGTAAATATAACCAGGGACTTTATAAAATATGCTTTAAAAGCCCTGGTATGGGGAAAACAGCCAAATATGTTTCCCCCTTGTAGGCATCATTAGCTAACATATTGGGGTCTTTATTTTAAAATAGTCTTATTTCTGACAGAGAGGAGCTACATATATACAATATCATATCAGTTTAACGTTATAAGAAATCCAACAACTTACCAAGGTGGAATTTACTATCATTAGCAAAAAGAAAGTATTTTTGAATGCTTTCTAAAAGTTATCAAATTCAGCCCTATAGTGCCCTTTCCTGATTGGTGAGCCTCTGACAGCCTGAGCCAGGCTACCTTTAATCAGGTGTGAAGTGGCTTGGGCTGAGACAAATGAAGCTTCTGGTGGGAGGAGAACTACTGCAGAAGATGGCAGAGCAGGATGGGAGAAGAGTAGCCAAACTGGTCTTCAAAGGAGGGAAAGGCACGTGGGAGAGAAACTGGACCTCCCCCATTTCCTGCTCTCAGTGGCAGATGGGAGCTTCAATGATTTGATAAGGAGAGGAGTTGGAAGGAGTGTGTTAAAATAGACTTAGCCACACCAGTGGGTAGACTCAGCAAGATCTAATCTCCAAGGATTAACTTTCTCCATGTTGGACTTTTGGAGAATGCTGCTTTCTGGGATTGATTTTCACAGGAAGTGGCACCCAAGAGGATGGTGGCCTGCACTCTATTAGACAGGAGCACTGTCCTGCTTCCAAACCTAGGAGCAAGGATAAATATGGCAGAGCTGCCCCACAATTCAGATCCTTCTTGGAAGAACATACAGGAGAAAAAGGACTACCCCACTGAACTCCTGGTCTGTGCCTGAAGAACTGCACTCACAAGGACTGCACTAGCTGCACACTTTGGACTTCACCAAGTAAAGGACTTTGCCTTCTTCTGTAAGTCCAGGAGTGGACTCCCTGTAAGCTACAGACACTAAGGAGCTGCATGAAGAGCACAGCTGACCAGCATTCAGTGGCCATTTCAGAATTCTGACCAGGTGCATTCTGCAAATTAAGAATCCAACTCTCAAAGAGCAACTCAGGGATTCTGGAACCGTGGCTCAAGCATGTGGACACTTCAAGGACCCAAAAAGAACCTCTGGAAGAATATCAAGAAATTTTGAGACATTTGGTAAAACTGTTCGGAAAAGCTCCATAAGTTAAAAAGGTACATTTGGGAGTTGTTGTCCCAGACCCTAAGAGGCAACCCAGAGCCTCTGAACACTTGACTGGTGCTGTATGCCACTTTCCTGAATCAAGAAACACTTCTGAAAGTAAGTGTAACAGTGTTATATCGTGGTTGGCCTGAACGCTGGACTTTGTCCATGTCCAGGGCAACATTTTTTAACCCTTTGAGTGCTATTTTCTTCTAATCTTTAAAATAAGTATCTGTGGTTACCTACATTGAATTTCAGTCATTTCAGTGTCATTTTAAATATACAAATATTTCTATTTTTATAAACTGGTGTTGGAATTTTAGCTACTGTTTTGTTGATATTTAAAGCTTTATACACCCATATCCCCAGTTAAGCCTAACTGTTCATGGGCCAAGCTATCAACAGTTGAGCAAGGATTAATTTACTGAGACCTTGACTGGACCTAGTGGGGGTTAGTGGCCCACTGCTAAGTGTAGGTACCTACCTACCCTTACCAATAACCCACTTTCCAACAGGGATCACTTGAAAAAGCGATGCATCCAACCCAGCAATATTTTGCAATGCTGACAACCATGGAAGGAGCCTCAGGGTACCAGGAGGGTAACTACCCCAACCCAGAAGACACCAGCATCCCTGGGGAAGAGGAAGTCAAACTTCAGTGAGGAGGAGAACCAGACATTTTTAAGTGAGGTGACAAAAATTACATCTCCTCTTTGTCACATCATATTTGCCATTAGGGGCGAAAGAGGCCATCTGGCAATCCATGGTGGACAAAATCAACTATGTAGCACAAACAAAGAGGACCATTCTGGAATGCAACATGAGTTGGCATGACTATAACTGCAGGACAAAAGAAAAGCTTGCCAGGAACCTTAAGTCAGTAATAAGGACCGGAGGAGGGCCTATGGTCCAGGATGAGCTGGACTCACTGGAGGAGCAGGTGCCATCCCTCATCCAAACAGAGTTGGTTGCTGAGGTGGAAGGACAATAAAGTGCTACAGTAGAGGACCAAGAACAACTACAGGGTGAGTCAAAAAAAGGAATCATATATTCCCAAATTGACATGCAGCCCAATGCAGCAACACACTTTGCTATGCTATGCTATTCTGTGCTGTGCTGCATTGCACTGTGCTGCACTGTGCTGCACTGAGTGTATGAGATAGGGCATGAAAGCCTCATGAGTCAAATCAACCTACTCATCACTGTCCTTGTCATGGACAGTAGCTATGTTACCAGCCCAGGCCAGTCCTAACAAGTTTCACAAGTCCATGCATGATGTGCTGCCCCAGTCAAGAGATTACCTTTTAGTGCACGGAACTCTGTGCTGCTCTGTGCTGGGTGGAAGGGAAAGGGCATTAATACCCCATATGTCAACTCAACCTGCACATCACTGTCTATTTCATGGGCAGTACCTATGTAACCAGCCTAGCCGCCTGCCAGCTCTGCCAAGTTTCAAGTGTGATGTGCTGCCCCAGCCAAGAGATAACTCTTAATACAGAGACTTTTAGAGTCATTTACCCTTCATCAACCAGAACTGCAAGTTATAGAATACAAAGGACAAGACCTGGACTTCAGTAGCACATCATGCATGGACCTGGGAAACTTGGCTGAAATGCCAGTGCCAATCCAGGCCTCCTTGCACTGGCATGCAATTGTGCTTATGTCAGGCCCAGGTAGCCCAAAGTGTACTGTAATGTAAAAGTAGTCTATTTGTCTATGTAGAAGGTTAATGTGTCACCCAACAAGGTTTCTAGGTGCTGAGGAAATGTATACACTGCAAGTAGTATCACTCAAATAGCCATGTGCACAGTATTACTATAAATCCATATTTGACACAATGTGATGTGCTGGGGAGACTGGCCCAGGTGTGGCCTGCCATGTATGAAAACACCCTACTTCCTGGAATGATCATGTTGATATTGAGTGTGCAGTTGAGTGGAAGTGACACACAGTAGAGGGTCATGATTGTTTGGTGGAGGCGTAGATGGTGTCTGAGCTAGTTGGATCTTTGGTAACGTAGTGTCCTGTAGGTGTGTGGCTGAGTATCTTGAACTGCCAGTTTGTCTGAATGGTCAGGCAATGTGAATTTCAGATGTGACGTGTGATGTGTGTGCCGTAAAGGTAGGCTGAGCAAAAGTCTGACAGTGATATTTTGGATATTTTGACTCATATGTAGCATGTGTGCAGAGGTGCTGTAGTAGAGGTCATTGTGTATTTCAGTCCACATTTGATGAAAGCCTGGGTGATGGTTATACAGGTGTCAGGAGGGAGCCATGTATAGAAATGTCTAATAATGCAAATAAAATGAAAGCAGTTGGAGGTGATTTTGACAATTTGAATTGTCATGGTAATGTATGTGACAGGTGTCCCTGGTGGTTAGAGGGTGAGAGTTTTGGGCCTAGTCATGTGGGTCACCACAGTGAGTACATGTTGAAGAATATCAACACTGCTATCTTGTCATGCTGCGTATAAGCAACTCATCTCACATACAGGTAGCCATGTTGATCAATGGCATATATGAACTACTGTTGTGGTGTTGCATGAGTGTCAATGTCTGATTTTGGTGTCATGGCATAAGAGATTAAATACAGTGCCTGGGTCTGAATAATGATTTCCAGGAGAGTCCTCTAGATGTCCAAGAAAGAGGGGTAGAAATGTGATAGATTCCTAAGCTGAATTCCTTGGGTTCTGAGGGAATGGATTGAGTATGAGCTTTTATACTACTAAATATAATGGAGGATATCCATTTCAGTGATGTTCCTTAGTCCTTAGCGTTGTGGAGTCTGGAGTTGACTTTGTGTACAGGACCTTCCCCTTATATGCAATGCAGCAAAGTGGCTTGCTTTGTATTTTTGTGTGGATGCATCTGAAAAATTAACCCTAGGCTCCACTACTGATCACACTGCATGCAAGACCGTACATCAAGGCAGCTTGGTGTATAGTGCAGTGTGAATGGCAGAGTGCAGGATAGTGTGAGTTTAAATAATAATTGACATCTTAGTCAGCGCTGCCCTGCAAACAGATGAGTAGAGCAAATGCAGGCCCTCTTGCTACATGGAGGAATGGTCTTTGCAGTGGTGCCAAGAAGCCAATTATGAAACAGTGCAGCATAATGCACAAACATGTAAAATGTTCCCCATACTTGCACTCACTCATTCAAGCAGGGCAGGCCAGCAAGCTGGTGAGCTATGTTGGGTTGTGTGAAGGTTACACAAGTAGGTCTGCTAGTGAAAACTGAGGTTGTGGGAAGAACGTGCATGTCCTGCCATGTGAAAAGCACCTATAGTATGACATGGTCATATACACTTGTAGAAACATATGTTTCACATGTCCCTGTGTACTTGAAAGTGAAGAAAAATACTGTTTGACCATTACAAAAATTACTTCTATCATAATCATTCCTGAAATCATTCAAACATATCACATTTCTTTACAGTGGGACTGACACCACCTCCTAGAGATCACCCTGTCCGTGATGGCCAACCTGTTGAGAACACCACCAGGCCCCCATGGATGATGACACTTTCTAACATTGTCTGTATCTTTTACAACTTTCCTCAAAAATGGCAAGGGTAGATAATGGTGTCAGGTCTCCAGATGAACCAACACACACAGAACATGTGCCATCAACCAATTACATTATTGCTGAGGACACTAAGGACCCCCAAGGTGCTTTTCAACAGCGAGTCATAGAAGTCCAGCAGAGGAAGGCTGATGAGACCATAGCGGGCACTCTTGATTGAGTCTGTAGGTTTCAGACCTAATAAGGGGGTGGCAAAGGCCATCACAGACACATACACTTGGCTCCATGGGATTAGGAGTCCTTAGCTGACATCGCTGGTGTCAAGATGCAGATGGAACAAAAACACTAGGGGCCAGATGTAGCAAACATTTGCAAGTCGCAAATGGCCCGAATCACTATTTGCGACCTCGCAAATTCCGAAATGGGATGCAAAAATCCCATTTCCGAAATGCAAATAGCGATGCAAGCCATTACTGACTCACAAAATTTGTGACCTGATTTTGCAACCCGCAAATAGGAAGTCGCAAATTGAGAGTCACAAACCATATGCAAAAGCCAGACGCAAATTGCGACTAGTCGCAAAAAGCCCATTTTGCACTTCCAGATTACCACTGATTCAGAGCAGGTGGTAACCAGAGCCAAAGTATAAAAGGAGACCCAGAAGGCATATGGGTGACTCAAAATGGCTGAACTGTATGTGATAGCATGGAGGAGGAGTGTCCAGGCCGCCCAGCAGAGGAGGAGGAGTCAGAGACAGAGAGGATATACCGAACCAGACAGACACTATTTCAACAAACTGAGGAGGAGATATATGACAAATATAGACTGAGCAGTGCAGCAATTTTAGAATTAATTGAACTACTTAATTCTCAACTTGAATGACAGACAATGCACGGCAGCGCCATCCCTACACATGTGCAAGTGCTATGCTCACTGCACCTCTTAGCCTCAGGTAGCTATCAGGGGGTGATTGCTGTGGCAGGTGGGGTATCCCAAAGTTCACTCTCACGATTCTGCAGATCATTCTTAGATGCCATACTCACACACATGTCCAGATATATATACCTACCCAGGAATGAGGCAGAAATTAACAGCACCAAATTGGACTTCTACAGAATTGCCAACTTCCCCCATGTTATAGGGTGTGTGGACGGGACACATATACAAATCTGCCCTCCTGCGAATCTGGAATATGTCTTCCGCAATAGGAAGTGTACTCACTCTCTCAACATCTAGGTGGTATGTGATGCACATAATGGCATTACTGACATTGTAGCTAAATTTCCAGGGAGTACACATGACTCATACATATTCAGGCACGTTGGGATACAGCAACGCCTAGAACGTGGGGAGTTTGGAGATGGATATCTATTAGGTATCGCTGACTACACCCTGAAGCCTTACATACAAGTCACTGTGGAAACCATTCATGCCCTGCTAAAATTGCTTATTTTTGTCAAACAGGTGACAGTGCATATGCCCTGAGACCATGGATACTTACCCCGTACCTAACACCTGGCAATGGGAACGAGAGGCGATATAACAGTGCACATCGGCGGACCAGAACTGTCATTGAGAAGACCTTTGGATTGTTAAAGGCAAGATTCAGGTGCCTCCACAAAAGTGGAGGTGCACTCCAGTATGCCCCAGAAACAGCATGCAAGATTGTCACCGCCTGTGCAATCCTACACAACATTGCCACCAGACGTGGCCTACATCTCACCCCTGAAGACACAGAGGATGAGAAGCAAGAGCTACCACACCGACAGCCTGGGGATAGAAGCACCACAAATGAAGGCAGACAGAGATGGAACCACATTGCAACCCAATACTTTGCAAAGTACGTGGCAACTGTCACCACACTCACTGTCAGACACACATAGCCCAGTTGTGTAGTGAAACAAACAAAATCTTTTTATTACTAAACTATATGGAAACAAAATAGTGTTGTATATCACAGTCTGTAATTGCAATGAAGACACATTATAAATCATGTGCCTCATGTACAGTGCTGTCTGGTGACTCACACGCTCCTCCTAGAGTGGCCACCATGGCTCATCCCTGGTGGGTCCTCTGAACCCTGCTGTACACTACCACTCCATAGCACACAGGACTCACTGGCAGACACGCTACTGATGGTTGACCCCCTCCTCGCTGTCCTGAGGGGTCTCCCCTGTGCCCCTTGCAGCCTGCCTACTTTCCATAAGGTCCACCGCATGGCTGATGCGGCCAGGTCCTCGCGCCACATGGCCAGCAAAGTGCCCAAGTTCCACCTGTAGGCTGACTGTCCGTCTTGAGAGGCCTGTAGTATTGGTGGCAAGATGCCCAATTGATGCAGCCAGGCGGTCAAAATGTGCCGCTGTGTGGCACTCCCTGCGCCTTTCATGTCATCGGTCTGCCACTAGTTCCGTCACTAGATGTTTAATGGCCTGTGTCAAATCCCCCAAATGTTCATTCATTGTGTTGAACTAACTGTTCACATTCGCCAGCCCATGTGTCTTGCTGCTCTTCATCCTATTGAGGTTTCTTGTGATGGTCCTTAATTGCCTATTTTGCATGCGCTGACAATGGATGAGGGATGCCTCCAAGCCCGCGAAGACTGCTTCCCCTACCTCCTCCTGGGGCACCGACTGAACTCTGCGCTGGCGTCTGCGCATTCGTCCAGCTGCTGGCTCTGATTGCCTCCTTGTGGGGCTCGGCCCTGGGGTTGTGCCAGCTGCCCCCATGTCCTGTGGTTGTTCCTCTATGGACCCTGGTGGTGTCCTGCTGGTCCCAGAAATTTCACCAGCAGGATCCTGCAGTGTCTCAGGCCCATGTTCTCCTCCCTGCCTGTTGTCGCTGCTGGGGGTGTCTTGTGGGAGACCTGTAGGATATAGGGGATACACTGTCAGTCTCTCACATATGTTTTATGCCTCATAATAAACAGTTGCATATATGCTGACTACTGTACTACATTGCCCATAATGCACTATTCTGGAGGTTGCTAGACTGGAATGGAGCTAGTCTGGTGGTGCCTGCTGCTGTGTACTGGGATAGTGTGTATGCTGCATTTGTGGGTGTCAAAGCATATCTCATGGTACTCACTTTTGGATGTCCCTGGCGCTGAACTGTCCACTTCTCCCATGCCAATGACGGCCTCTGGTCTCAGGGTCTCCTCAACCATGCTTTCCAGGGCTCTGGGTGGTGGGACAGTGGATGGGCCTCCTCCGGTGCCCCTCATCTTCCTCATGCACTCCGCAACCCTCTCCTTCGTCCTGGAGCACAGGTCGTACCACCGTTTCCTAATTTCCTCAAGGGTGTGGTGGCTCACCCCTACGGCATTTATCTTGTCTTGTATCTGCTGCCATATACCTTTCTTTTCAGTGTCTGGGACACTCATTGCTGCCTTCCCAAAACATTCATCCTGGTGCAGGCAGAATTCTTCAGTCAGCACCTCCAGCTCTTTGTCGGAAAACTTCACTTTCCTCCTCCTGCCAGCACTGCCTGTCTCCTCCATTGTTGCAGCAGCTCCTCTCTCCTGGGTGTGGCACAGCAGTTTGGAATGGGTGTGGTCCTCCTTCCTCCCAGGTGTATTTGATGACTTCCTGGTTCTGATGTCATCACCAAGAGCCAGGAAGTAGATTTCCAAACTGTTGTGCTGCACCTTCAGGCAATTTGCGAGTCAGTCGCAATTTGCGACACCCTTCTCGCAATTTGTGACCTCTCTTTTAGCAAGGTTGCAAATTGTGGTGCGACACCTATGCGACTCGCAAAGTGGTATCGCATTCGCATGGAGTCGATATTTCCGATTTGCAAATTTTTATCTACCTACATCTGGCCCTAGGCTTCTACAACTCACAATTGGATAGTTGGATTCCAGATGCATTAGATCAAGCAGCCCCGTTGGCTAACCAGACTGTCTGAATATATAAACCATCATCCAAGTGGCTTAGTGAGGAATTGCTCACACTAAAAAAGAACTGTAAACACTTAGAGCATTCTTAGCATAGAGATAATTACTCTGTAAAGAAAAGATTACTATCTGACAACCCTCAAAGCATATCATGGCCATATTAGACAGTTTTATGCTAACAAAATTCATGCTGCCCAGTACTCCTCTCGAGAAATATTTGCCATCATGAACTCCCTCTCCTCATTGTCCCAAGTTTCAGCTTCCACCTCACCATCTGAGGATGGTTGTAATGCTCTAGCCAAGTTTTTCTTTGACAGGGTAGCAACTTTCTATTCCTCCTTCTAAGTGAGCTCCGTAGAGACTCCAGGTTTCAAAGACATGGTATGAACCCTCGCATGACAGCTCTAGGCTGCTACAAATCAAATCTACTGAACCTGATGAGTTGTCTCCTCTTATCGTATCAGTCAAGTCTGGTTCTCTGCTTTACCCAGCATTCTCCTCTAGTTTGGAGCTGGGGTAGAAGCTCTTCAGCCTGTGCTTAGGGAGCTATGTAATAGCTCCCTAGCATCAGGCCAGGTTCCACAGTAATAGAAGCATGCTACAGTGGTCTCATTGACTAAGAAAGTTCTGCTAGACCATACAAAACCTGAAAATTATCAGCCCATCTCATTGCTTTCCTTCTCCTCTAAAGTTACAAAAATGTATTTTAACCAGCAGCTCTCTACTTTCATTGAGGCTAATGACATACTTCACACAACGCAGTTGGGCTGCTGCCTCTCCTATAATGCTGAGTCTGCCCTTCTGCTTGCCACAGAATTGATTCACTAAATTCTGGACAGAAGTGGCACTGCAGCACTGCTCATGCTGGATCTCAGTGCGGCATTTGACACTGCACCCCACAACCTCCTGATTGGGCATTTGTGGAGTCAGCTACAAAGCCCTTTAATGGGTTGTCTCCTTTTTGCAGGAAAGCACCTTACAGGTGTTTCAAAAACCTTTCTATTCTCAGGTTCTCTCATTGCAGTAGGAAGTGCCTTAGGGCTTCTCCCTATGTCCAATTTTATTTAATTTATACATGAGCCTCCTGGCGGAGATCATCATGTGTCACACATTAAACATCATTACATATGCAAGTGACACTCAGTTGATCATCACCCTGTCACAGAACTCTGTCAACATGGCTTCCTCGCTGAGGTCTTGCCTTGCAGAGATCACTCAGTGGGTGGACCTCAACTGTCTGAATCTGAACGCAGGGAAAATGGAGGTTCTCATTTTGATCAAACAACCCTCTATCTGTCCTCCACATTGTGGCCATACTCTGTTGGTCCTTTACCTTTGCCCAAGCCCAGGGTTAAAAACCTGGGCATCTGATTTGATGAGAAGCTCCTTTCAATTGTCAAATTACTGCTCTGTTAGGCAAATGCTTTGGGATCTTAAAGACCCTCAAAAGCTTCATCTTGTTGCTGGAATCTTCAAAAAAACAGTAGTCCATGCACTGGTCACATCCAGACTGGACTAGTGTAACATCCTGTATACAGGGATGTCACAATACTGGTTGAATAGACTTCAGCAAGTTCAGAATGCGGCATCCCGCCTTCTGCTGAATCTTCTCAGATGGGCTCCAATGTGGGCTGCACTCTCAAAGCTGCACTGGTTGTGTCTGAAGCAGAGACGTTCCTTCAAAGCCTTGTACTATTACCACATGGCATTCACAAATAAGGGCCCTGGCTACTTGCATCCCTTCATCAAGCCTGACCTCCATGCAAGTACCCTCAGATTCTCTGGGGCCATGTTGCCTAGCATCCTCACAGTAAACAGAGTGCACATTGGGGGCGGTACGTTTCGGAGCTTACCATCAAAATCATGGAACTCTCTACCTCTTCTAATTTGGCAGGCCCTAATAGAATCACTTTTCCATAAAAAGTTAAAAACCTTGGGCCAGATGTAGCAAATTAAAAATTTGCGAGGTGCAAAGTGCGAGTCCATGCGACTCGCACTTTGCACCTCGCAAATTAGTATGCAGTACGGTGTCTCAGACACCGACTGCAACTCGCTATGGGGTCGCAATGACCCACCTCATGAATATTCATGAGGTGGGTCGCAAATTGCGGCCCCATAGCGAGTATAGGCACTCGCAAACATGGAGGCCTGCTGTCATCAGCAGACCTCCATGTTCGTGACTGCTTTTAAATAAAGCAGTTTTTTTTTTTTTAAGTGTAGCCCGTTTTCCTTACAGGAAAACGAGCTGCACTTAAAAAAAAACCGAAACCTTTAGTTTCGGTATTTTTTCAGGGCAGGGAGTGGTCCTTTGGACCACTCCCTGCCCTGAAAAAATAGTTGTGGGTCCAGTCACAAACTGGAAGGGGTCCCATGGGGACCCCTTCCAATTTGCGAGTGGGTTACCATCCACTTGAAGTGGATGGTAACTGCGATGCCATTTGCGACCGCGTACGCGGTCGCAAATGGTATTGCATACCACTCAGACTCGCAAATAGGAAGGGAACACCCCTTCCTATTTGCGAGTCGGAAATGCATATTGCGAGTCGGTACCGACTCGCAATATGCATTTCTGCATAGCAAAGAGGCATTTGCACCTCGCAAACGTCAATTTTCGCCGTTTGCGACGTGCAAATACTTTGCTACATCTGGCCCCTTGTTATTTTATATTGGGCTGATTTTTCAATATATCAGCTGTCTACAGGACTTCCGGGAGTTTAACTTTCACCACAGGGGCACTTCTTTGGAAGTAGTCATGCACTATACAAGTCGCACTAGTGTTATTATTATTCTACACCTGACACCAGTGAATTTGCCAGGCAGCTGGGTGGCATTAGTACCTAAATCCAGTCCCTGGTGTCCAAGTTAGACTCCTTCATAGCAACGAGTACCTTCAAAAACAACGTTGTTGCATTGTTGTCAAACCAACAAACCCTTGTCATGGACCACCATGCTGCCTTACTTGAATTCACAAATGTTGTTGGTAACATGGGAGTCACATCTTCTGCCTCTAACGTATGTGTGCCTCCCATTTGAACCCCACAACATCCAGAGGAGGCCGAATATGCATCAGAGGAGGGAGATGTTTATTTTCCCAGTCTTCAAAAGAACATCCCAATGAACTGCCCCTGACCAGTTTTCCTATCTGTCCTGTGTAAGACATAAGGCCACCCTCTTTGTAAGCCAGGACATTACTCCTTGTGCTGTACTTGATTTTGTCCACTTGTACTCCTATATCCTATGCAACAGCTGATTATGGCAATGTTTTGCTTCTCATTGAGCTCACCATACACATGTAAATGTATTGTGACACACAATACCTAATAAATTTACATATGTGTCTCACATGTAGCAATCCAAGGTTTTGAAAATCTCCGGAAGCAAGTAAATTCTCTTTTTTGAAGCCATTGTGAGATAACTATGGCTGCCCCCCTAATATCTACAAACAGAGTGTAACTATAAAATACAATGTCATATTATTTTAAAGCTACAAAAGAGTGAGCTCAACCTTATTGCACATGCTACCTTTGTATGTACAGATACACCAGTTACATCTATTCCAATGCTATGAAGACCAATGTGTACGTAAACAATATGTCAGAGAGCATCAACAAAAAACATGTTCTTGATGAATATACAGTGATAAGGTTCTTGCAAAGTTCACACAAACATATCACCTATACATGGGATGTGTCAGGCATGTATGGACAACACACTGTAGCCAATATCAACATTCTTGTTCCAGTGTAAAGATTATACCATTATTCACAAGTGTGAAAACATCACTGCTTACATAAAAGATAATCAACAATACATAACTCTGGATTGTTGAACAAATACTAGCCAGATACCCATTGCCATTGTCCTCAAAGATTAGCATTGTACTTGTGCCACAGAAGGAGGCACAAGGGCAGCTCAAAACTGTGAATGACAGTAACCAAGGTATAAAAGGGCACTTTGCCCCACCATGTGTATACTGATAAGTGTTGTGTAAGGCAACACAGGCCAAATAGCCGACTTATATTACTCTGTGCCAGACAGACCTCACAAGTTGACTGTGAGTGCAGACAAACATTACATAATTTTCACATGCACGTTTGCATAAGTGGAAGGACTAAGGAAACTGTAACAATGCTCCCGTCCCTCAGGGGAGGTGACAAATGGAAATATACTGACTGAAAATTATATTGTTTGCTATAAGTAACTGAGCGTCATGATATGGCATACTTAAAATGAACAAACTGAGAATGATGATAGATGTTGCAGCACAATTAAACATCATCCTCCATGCTTCCATTTTTGAATGTTCATCTCAAATACTGTGTTAATTTTGAGGATTTACAAATAAATATCACATACACCAAATAGGTAGCTTAGTGTGTATTTACCATGGCACATTTTGTAGAATATCACATCTCTTTTCATGGTTTGATGATGTGGCAGCACATGTGAATGTACATTTAGCTGTCATCACTGATCAATGTCTACCTCTTTACAAAAACATGATTTTCCATCAATGAAGAACTGCAAAAAATGTTACTGAGTTGAAAAATATTGAACACCCAAGTTAAATAGACACATATTTATTATAATAAACGTACTCACACAGATTAAAAATACCTAACACCATACTACCTATTCTGTTCTACATTGGCCTATACCTACAACTTAGCAATCTTAGACACAAGCCTTAGTAAACATCTGCTCTCCACCCTCTTGCAATACATGGATAGACACAAGACCTACATATACTATTCCCTACACATACACTAACAACTATATATTTTTGGTATGTTTTAACATGTAAAATCACTCTCTTACACCAACAAAAAGTCTACCACCTCTCTCTAATAAACTACATTGATGACATACTCATTAAACCTAACTACCTAACACTATAAGTACACTACATCTGCACCACCCATAATACCTATCTACCTACATATTAAAACAACTACATGCAAGAAGAGGGCAGAGAAGAGGGAATATATAAACAGGGAGAAGCAGTGAGCCCACTACTACTTTGTAAGCACCGGGAGGAATGAATGCATGTGTCTGTGAATCCATTGCATCCACACATTGATTTGAAATGTTAACTTATTTGCTACATGCTCCCATGATTCAACCTTATGCACTTCAGCTTTCTCAATTCAATTTGTTGTGCTCTCTTTCTCCATCTCATTGACTGTTCCTTGCTGACATTGTTGTTCCATCTGCGAAGACATCTCTGTGTGGCTTGAGATGTGATTATGCCAGTGGATGTTGTTGGCATGTTGGGTGTACATGTACATGCCCATGTGCCCTTGTCCCTTGCATCTCCATAATACTTGGCCATTCTTCGGAATGCTTTTGACACCTTCCGGATTTCATGATAATGTGCATTCTGTGTTGCAAACTTCTCTTCTCCTATCATAACACTAAATATGAGGAAAAGGAATACAGAATTATGAAGCTTACAGAAAGTAAATTTCGACCACTAATAACTGTATCCTATGGTATGCTTCAACATGCATTTCTGCCATTATATGCAATGAGTATTATTATGTCCTCATATGCCATTGGCACCCATCTATCTATAACAGAGAAGAATCGTTAATGGTAATGTAAACGTCCTTGAGGAAACCTACATGTCCATACCCAGTGATAAATCCACTAGACATACATCATATGAAAACCTTGTTGCTGGCATACACTATGCATGAGTGTATGACATACAGTCTTGGAAAGTGGATTATTAGTAAGGGCAGTTAGGTACCTACACTTAGCAATAGGCCACAATCTCCCACTTGGTCCGGTCAAGGTCTCAATAAATTAATCCTTGCTCAACCCTTGGTAGCTTGGCCCACGAGCAGTTAAGCTTAACTTAGGAGACAGTTATGTAAAGTATGTAGTATCAATAAAACAGTAAATAAGTAAAACACAACACACAAAAGAATCAGACACCGATTTATAAAAAATAGGAAATGTTTTGCTCTTTAAAATGACACCAAAATGGCAAAAAGTCAAAGTAGGGAACAGAAGATATGATTTTTTAAAGATTTAATGTAAATTAATGCTTTCTTGTGCCTAAAAACAAAAAGCACCAATCCAGGACATCGGGTCATGCTTGACCAGGGCAAAGTGAAAAGTTGAGGCTAACTACAATGGAGCTCAGCTTGAATACACAGAGCAGGAGGCCTCTGTCTAAGTTTTACCTTTGCACTGAGGAACATTTCTGGAGCTTTTCTCCCTAGAGGTTGTGCAGTCCTCTCCAGCAAGCCGATTTTGATGTGACGCCCTCTGATTGCCTTTTCACAAGCCCCCAGTAAAATTCTTGAAGTCTTGAGCTCCGGAGCTTTCAATGGGACAAATCTGAAATTCAGGCTGTGCCACGGCTGAAGGTAGCCGGCTTGACTCATGACGCTGGGTTGTCCACTCATGGAGTTTTTTTCACAATTGCTCAAAAATTCTTCAAACGCTAGTTCTTCTTCCAGAAAGCAATTTGGGTCGGGGAAGTGTCCACAAACATGATCCAAGGTTCGAGAAGCTCCAAGTTGCTCCTTGGAAGTTGGGACTCCAGTTCCCAGAATACACCTGAAATGGCCAATGGACACTAGTAAGCGGGTCTCTTTTTCAGGACTTTATGCAGGGCACACTGGTTAGCTACTTTGTACCTGTAGTTTGCAGGGAGTTCACTCCTGGAGTTACAGAAGCAAAGCAAAGTCCTTCTCTTGTTGAAGCCCAAAGTGTGCAGGTGGTGCAGTCATTGTGAGTGCTGTCCTTCAGGTGCAGACCAAGCGTTTTACAGGGCAGTCCTACTTCTCAAGCATCTTTTTCCAGCAGGGATCTGAATTGCGGGGCACCTCTGCCATATTTATCCTTGCTCCTGGGTTGCCAGGGAGGTGCTCCTGTTGAACAGAGTGCAGGCCACAATACTCTTGGGTGGCCACTTCCTGTGAAGTGTGACAAAAATCAATCGCGGAAAGTTGCATTCTCCAAAAATCCAACATGGAGAAAATTAATCCTTGGAGATTAGATCTTGCTGAGTCCACCCACTGGTGTGGATAAATCTATCTTAACAAACTCCTTCTAGCCCCTCTCCTAATCAAATCTTCGGAGCTCCCATCTTTCAGGAGCAGGAAAACGGGGAGGTCCAGATTCTGTCCAAAGTGGCTTTCCCTCCTTTGAAGACCAGTTTAGCTGCTATTTCCCCATCCTGCTCTGCCATATACTGCAGCAGTTCTCCTCCCACCAGATGCTTTCTTTGCCTCAGCTTAGGCCACTTCACACCTCATTAAGGTAGCCTGTCTCAGGCTCTCAGAGGCTAACTAATCAGGAAAGGGCACTACAGGACTGATTTTGATAAATTTCAGAAAGAGTTCTAAAACTCTTTCTCTGTACTAGTTATAATAAATAGAACCATCGCAAGTTTTTGGATTTCTTCCAAATTTTAATTACCAAACTTGACAGAGTTAGCTCTTTTCTAGCAGAAATGAGACTTTATTAATGTTAAATAAAGCTTCCCAATGTTAGCCTATGGAGCTAATGTACTACAGTGGGGAAAAATAATTAGGTTGTTTTTCCCTCTGAAGGGCTTATACAAAATATTTAAAAATGTCCCTGCTTTTACTTACACTGCATTCAACTCTGAGGGCATTTGGAGCATACCTCAGGAGTGGCATATGTAAAAATAAATAAGGTAGCTCAGGACTTTGGAAGTACATTTAATTTCAAAATCAAGTTTGAGGTTAACTTTAATTTAAAAACAGCCAGCGAGGCAGGTATGCTTTTAAAATGATATCAGAGACCACACCAGGACACCCAATGGTGCCCTAACTACACTGAGGTCCCTAAACCTACATGCCCTACCATCTACCATCTACAAGGGACTTATAGAGAGGTTGTCAGAGCAAATTATAAGTATACCTTGTAAGAAATGTTTCCTTTTTGCCCTGGTCATCCCCAAACATTTTGACTGATACTGGTGGTTACTGGCTGACTGTGCTGGGTACTGCTAACTAGTCCAAGGGCCACTGCTCTGTGTAAAATGGATTATGCAAATTAGGTTAATTATAATTGACTGTATAAACCTACCTGTATGTCCCCAGTATATGGTAGGGCAGGTAGGTTTAGGGACCTTAGAGTAGGTAGTACACCCATAGATGCACTGCTTTGGTGCCTAATGTCATTTTTAAGGCAGGACTGCCTTGCTGGCTGCTATTAATTTAAAGTTATCCCCAAATTCGACTTTGGAATATTTCCCAAGTCCTAAGCTACCTTAGTTTTACATATGTCACTCCTAAGGTATGCCCTAAATGCCCCCAGGGTTGAGTGGAGTGGAACTATAAACATTGACAATATAAAAGATGTTTTATAAGCCCTGGTGAGGGAAAAATAGCTAAATTTGTTTTTCACGGTTGCAGTGAATGGCCTCTATAGGCTAACCTGGAGAGACTTGTTTTAATAATAAAGTATTATTTAACATAGGAAGGAGCTAAATATGGCAAGTTTAGTATCAAATTAAAAGTTATAATAAATGCCACTGTTGAATTTAATAAAACTTGTACCTAGAAAGAGTTTTAGAGCTCTTCTAAAAGTTACCAACTTCAGCCCTGTAGTGCCCTTCTCTGATTCGTCAGCCTCTGGCAGCCTGAGCCAGGATGCCTTGATGAGGTGAGAAGTGGCATGAGCTGTAACAAATGAAGCATCAGGTGAGAGAAGATCTGCCTCAGCAGATGGCCGAACAGGATGGGGGAAGAGCTGCCAAACTGGACTTCAAAGGACCGAAGGACATTCAGGACAGCAACTGTACCTCCCCTGTTTCCTGAAAACCCAGACAACCAGGTGTCCTCTGATTAAATTAAGAGAGGGCTGGAAAGTGGCATGTTAAGGGAAACATAGTCACAACAGTGGGTGAACTCAGCCAGATCTAAACTCTAAGATTGGAGTTTTGCCATTTTGGATTTTGGAGGAATGTTGCTCCCTGGGATTGACTTTTGCCACAAATCCCAGGAAGTGGTCATTCAAGAGTGAGGCCTCCTGTGCAGGGTACCCGAGGAGGGCTCCAGCGAAGTTGGCTTCAACTTCGACTTTTTCCCAGACAAAGATTTCCATCCTGACAAATCATCTAAGTCAGAATGTAGAACTCTTCACCGAGGCTGCCAGCAATGCATATAGAGGGGTCCAACAAGGTTGGATTCAACTTGTGACTTTATCCAGGTTGGTGAGAGATCTTCACAAATTCATCTAAGTCCAAAGGTCAAACTTTAACCAAGGCCTCCGCTCAGTGTAGCCGAGCAGGGCTCCATCGCAGTCGGCCTCAACTTTTGACTTGAATAGCATTTTGATATCTATGCACTAGAAAACATTTTGGGCTTGATTAAAGAGGCCCTAATGCCACCTTAGTGCTGCCATACTGTCATTTTTTATGCTAAGGTGGCGCTAAAGTGGCTTTTTTCATGAGACATATTTACAAAGTGGCACAATGCATGCATTGCCCCACTTTGTAAATCCTTGCGCCACAATATGGCTGCGCCAGGCATAAAGTAGGCAAAGGAGATGCTCCCCTGTTAGACAAAATGGTGCAAGGAAAGCTAAGAGATTTCCTTGCCCCATTGTATGCCATTTAAAACGCCTCCTACGAGCAGGCATTAAAAGGGGGCATGCCATTGAATACAATGGGCCCATATGTACTCTGCAGAGTAGCACCAAAGACTGTGTGAATCCTGTAGAGAACATCAATATCATCAGAAATTCTGACACTATTGCCCCCTACCCAACGCCATGGTGCTCAGTATTTTAAATACTGTTCGCACATGGTGGTGGGAGGGCACCCTAAAGGGTGCAGAGAAAGTGGCACTGCACTGGGTACAGCATCACTTTTCTTAAATCAGCCCCCAAAACTTTAAAAAATCATATCTCCAGTTCTCTTTATTGGATTTGTGTTGTTTTAGTGTCATTTTAGAAATAACACTATAATCTATTTCTATAAATTGGTGTCGGATTTTTATTGTGTTTTGTATTTTACTTATTTACTGTTTTGCGATTATTAAATTATTTACTGCTAGTTGCCAAGCTACCAAGGGTTGAGCTGGGATCAATTTACTGAGGCCCTGACTGGACCTAGTGGGCGTTTGTGGGTTCTTACCTGCCCTTACCAATAATCCACTTTCCAACATGCATAATTTGCATATACCATTTTACACAGAGCACTGGCCCTGGGACTGGTTAGCAGTGCCCAGGGCAAAGTCAGAGTTGGTAACCATCAGTACCAGTCAAAAGGTTTGGGGGTATTCAGGGCAAAAAGGAAAAGGATGACTTCTCACATACGGCCATCCAAAATGCATACAATCTTCAGTGGAGCATCAACTATTGCAGCAGTCACTGCAAAAATTCATAATAAGTGTACAATACATGCACACACCACAGCTAGTGAACTTTCTAACTACATCATCGTGTGGGCTGGTTTATATAAAATTGTTATTTGAAGGTCAAATACTCATATCTTTTGAGTCCAAACAAAACAGCAACACACATGGTTGCAGTGTGCTATGTGTCCAAATTTATAGGAGAAACCTTCCTTGGGGAGTACTGCAATCATCGTTTTAATCATAACTCCCAATGGCATCTTGTCTGGATTCATTAGCAACATCCTGTTGTTTTTCAGCTGGTGGGCACGATAATAAAACTGCAGGTCCGGAAGGTCCAGTCCTCCCACACTAACCTTCCTCCTCAACTTTTTCCAGGACAAGCGGATTCCTTTATCAGCCCGGATAAATGAGGCTATCTTCCCTTGCAGTCTTACAATAGCCTACTTATCAAACGTTAGCAGGATTTTATCAAACAGAAAGCTAATTTTGGGTAGGATAGACATCTTCACTAAAGTAATTGGCCCTTTATATAGTAAGTGGAAGATTACCCCATTTTTTTAACAAAGCCCCAACCTCACTAACCACCTTCTCCAAATTGATATCTGCCATTTTTCCCAGATCATGTGTGATTTTTATACCTAAATACATCATCTCGGAAACCCTTTTGGGATCCCCACTATTGTGATTCCATATAATTCTTTCAGCTTTTTCTTTATTTACTTCATAATCGTCAAGCTTTGGGAGGGCAGAGGTAACATCAGAGGTATATACCATCAGATTATCAGCATATAGGAGAATTTTCTTAGAAGATTCACCTACCACAAAGGGCTTTATCCGCTTATTTAATCTCAAACTCTCTGCAAAAGGATCAATATAAAGATCAAAAAGGATAGGTGAGAGAGGGCTTCCTTGTCTCATCCCTCTTTCTTTTTTCATTTCTGAAGATAGACTACCATTCACCAGGATTTTTGCAGTTGGCATGCTGTAAATTATCGCCAACACCTTTATTATAGATTTACCTATACAAAAATGGGCTAATACTGTCATAAGGTAATGACAATTCACATGGTCAAATGCCTTGGTGGCATCCACCGTTACAGCTGCTAATGGTAAGTCCAGATTTGTGGCCAGATCTATGGGGCCAATTAAAGTGTGATTAAGATCTTGCATATTCCTAACCGGCAAAAACCCCCTCTGATCTTGATATATGAAATGGCCCACAACTTTATTTAAACGTGCTGCTAGAATGCTAGTAAAAACATTATAATCGCAGTTAAGTAATAATATTGGGCGGTAAGATTGACATTGAAGAGGATTTTTTCCTGGCTTTAATACTAATTAGATTACTGTCTCATTCCAAGACCTCAGAATTGGATCACCGTACATGGCATTAAACAACTGTACACAAACTAGGACAATAACTTCCTCCACTAGAGTAAAGTTCACTGGGAATCCCATCAGGCCCTGACGCTTTTCCTTTCTTAGCCTTTATAATTTATGCCAATATCTCAGTACCTGTAATGTCCTGGCACAGAAATTAATCCTGCTCACTGGATAGTTTTGGTAGATGTTTCTGCCCTAGCCACACCTCTACTGACTCTATATCCACCTCCAAAGTTTCACTATATAACTCTTGAAAGAAGTTTTTTAAAGTGACGTTTTATCTAAGAGGTATCTTCAACAACCAACCCCAAGTCTCCAACCATGATCTTGATATTATTCTGGTGCATTTCCGGTTTGGATTTCCAAGCCAACAATTTTCTGCAGCTTTTGCCATGTGTTATATCACGCACTCTACTAACTTCCCATTGTTGTGTTACTTGTTCTTCCATCCAGACCCTGAAATCTAGCTGTAAGTCTTGCACATCTTCCAACATTTTTGCCCGTTCTATCTTATTTTTCCACCCTTGAAATCTTCTCCTCCAGTTGGACCCAATGTAATTTCTCCCCTCTTCCCCAGTGGACCACCAGACTACTTCTTGTCCCCCTTAACCAAACCTTGTATGTATCACATATCACATGTTTTAGGGGGGAAGACTGATTCCAGGAAAAATACTCCATAGATTGTTATAGTATCTTATCAACTAACTCTGTCTGTATCAACATCCTTCTTTCAATTGTCCACCTCTCATCTTCCCATACATTATTCTGTTCAATCCTTAACAACAAGGTCAAATGATATAATAGATGGATTGGGAGATGGTCCTGTCCCATGATTTTCTCCATTTCTTTTCTCTCCATAATAATGTAATCTTACCTTGAATATTGCCCTTTCTTTTTTATATTAAATGCATATGCTCTACAGTTCCCTCTCATTTGCCGTAGAACATCACATAAGTCAAAATTTTCCATCATATCCAACAGATAAGCTCCCATCTTTGGGGAGCTAACCTGTATCCTGTCTGAGGACATATCTATAGTATTATCTAGTAGAACATTAAAGTCCCCTCCTAAAATAATAGGGCCCTTAAAATGGAGAAGCTTTGTGAAAAGCTGAGATAATGCAATGATATCATCCACATTTGGACCATAGTAGCTTGCTAACATATACAAGGTGACATGAACCTTTATTTCTGCAATTACCTATCGCCCTTCTTCATCCCCCTTATACCGGACTAGACTCTCCCCTGATATTACTTTAAGTACCAGGGCAATTCCTATACTACAATGTATTTGATATGTTGCTACTATACTCTCTACCCATCTCTGCTTCAAGAAACCATCCTTACATTCCTGCCTCAAAAGATGTGTCTCTTGAAGCATGATTATCTGAGCATCACTTTCTTTTAAATATTGTAAAACTAATCTCTGCCTTCTGGCCACACGTAACCGTTTACATTCCAGCTGAGGATTGCCTAGCTTTTTGACATATTTACTTCACCCTAGCCCATTCCTTCCGTCCCAGTTCCCCCCCATAGCCCATAACCTATATATATAGTTGGTGCTTCGCTCTGGTAGCTAGATACCTGGCTAAGACTGAGGACACTTTTTCTTCTCCTCCTGCTCCCCACTACAATTGTCACCCCATAGGAATGTTCCCAACTAAATTGCTAGGCATTTCCTGATGCCTGTTTCGCCTAACCCTCAAGGATCCCGCCACCATTAATTTGCATATTAATTTCCACTTGGGAGCCCCCCCCCCTCCTTATCTGAGCAAAAACATCATCTGTATCCGCTGGGTCAATACAATTATGATCCTATTTTGCCACATGACCTTCAAGATGGCTGGGAACCTCAATTGTGCCGTAGCTCCTAACTTTTTCAGATGCTCCAATTTTTTTCCCAGCTCCCTCTGTCTGTTGGCCGTCTCTTTAAAGATATCAGATCTGATCCTGAAAGTTACCCATAAAGCTTGCAGTGAACCTGATTTCAGAACTAACCCCACTATTTTCTCTTTCACAGAATATGGGAGAAAATTCACTAGGATTTTCCAAGGGTTTTTCCACCATGAGTGTTGTTTAAAAGGGACTCTATGCACTCACTGAATCTGTACCTCAAGGTTATCTATCAAACTATCTTGCAGAAAAGAGCCCTTCAACACATTGACTACAAATGATTTAATATCTGCCCCTTCTATCCCTTCTTTCAGCCCCAGGTTCCTGGTGTTGTTTCTTCTGGCGTTGTTTTCCAGTCTTGACTTCAAACATGTCACCTTCTGGGCATTCTCTTGCACCTCCGTTTGAAGATCCTGAAACTCCTCTTCCAGCTCCTGAGTGAGCTGGGTTAGGTTCTCTATTTTAGTTTCCAGGTTAGAACATGTAGCCTGAATCCCTTTTTGATTTACTTCGGATTCTTTAATCTCTTGAGTTAATTGGGTGAGAGTCTGCTGAACCAGAGCCCAACCATCAGACCCCTCATTCTGTATATCTGTATCTTCCAAGCGGTCATGCTACGTACTGCTCTCTCCTGTAAAATCCCCCCGTTTTAGCTGAATCAGAGGCATCCACAGACAAATCTGCGAATTTGTTATACCTTGTTATCACTGGGAGATCCACAGTGGTAGATGCCTCCACGGGGCCGGTTCTCCCACTTTTCATCGCTCCCATTTTGTGGCTGTGCTCTGTTATTTCCTTATGCTTTACCTTGCCCTCATTAGCGCAGCTATTCATATCTGTTTGAATTTTGAAATAGGTCATTAGAATGGTAATGAGTAATTCTCCAAGGATTTTTAACTGCCGGAGCCTACTTCCCAGCTGGGAGAGCCCCTACCACTGTTTTCACGGAAGAATTTTCTTAAGTGGAGAGTCTTAGCTGAAGAATTTCTCTGCTGAGATTTAGTTATTCTAGCGGGCACCCTTGCTTTCAATTGTTCTGAGCCAACATCATTTTTACCACCACCCTCCTGGAGTCTGTAAAGACCTCAAAGTATATCTATCCGCACAACCCTGTATGGATTTATTTCTTCCCTGCTTCCTATGAGATACACTTTCAGCATGTTGAAGATTTAAGCCTGCCCCTGCACCTGGGCTCTGCTCACCGTCTAAGTGCAAGACGTCATTTTCCATTAAAAACCGCACTGCCTGCAAGCTTTATTCGCTGCAACTCTCTGCTTTCCTTCTTCTTCCCTGATCCAGCAGTTACCCCTTCGATCTGACAATTCCACCTTGTGCTGGCTCTACTGCTGCTTCCCTGGACGTGACCTCCTGCCCTGCGACCTCCATTGTGTAGCATGCTGGTTCCAGAGTGCGCCGGCCACCACAGCCCAGCACAGAATTCCTGTGGTCACCATCTGTGGCTTGTACAGCCACTTTCAGCTGTAAATTCGGGAAGGGGAGGGGCTCAGTACCACTCCTCCGCTCACAAAGCAATGAGATCAGTGCACCGGACCTCAGCTATAATGAGGCTTCCCATCATTCACTTCTGGATTCATAGCACATGCCTCCAGCAAATGTTTTTTGTCAATGTGAAAGACATGATATGTGTAAAAAGTTACATTTTGCAAGAACAGAAGATTGCCACAGTAGCTAGTTTCATTTCCAAATACAATGTGTTGCATAGGTCCAATCACTAGGTTTTTAGCAGAATTTCTTTGCATGAATAGCTGTGCATTTCCAAGTATATCAGGTAATTCAAAGCTGCTAGAGTACTAGGTATTGACAGCTGATTTAATATTGGGGAGATGTATGCAACACTCACACAAGTTTCAGTGGCGTACACCTCATCTGACTATGAATGGAACTGAAGTTCCGCATTTAGAATACTGTTGACTTCCAGGTGATTGTATGTGGTACAGACTGTTATGTTGCCTATTCGTGCCAGAAGGTGTATGTTACAGTCCACTTTACCAGTAGGGCTGGTTGCATCATGGAACTCCTATTTGTAAGAATGGTGTCTTACACAGACAGGGCCTTTGTACTCTATGAACATTGATTTACCATTGAGCCAGGGCTGCTAAATACTTAGCAATAATATTGACACAGCAATCAAATGAAAATAGTCCCTGCTTGTGTGCCAGAATGCATTATGCATTGTACCTAGCAAAATGCATGCACTGGAGGTGGTTAGAGAGACACGCTTACAGGCAAGGAAAGAGACTGAGGCCCAGATTTCTGAAAAGTGGTACTGCATTATATGCAGCGCCACTTTTCTTGTGCCCCTTAGCGCCCCTAACGCCACCATGTGTGTGCCATATTTAACATATGGCGCACCATGGCGCAGGTTAGGGATAATAGGATCATAATTTTTTACACTATTATAGTACATTGCAGGATTAACACCAATAGGGGCCCATTAAGAAAAATAGTGTGCCCCCTTTTAACACCTGCTCTGTGCAGGTGTTAAAAATAGTCACAAAAAATCATGCAATGCAATCTCATAGATTCCACTGTGCCATTTTGTGTGGTCCCCCTAGCAGTAGAATACCCCCTTGCATACATTATGACTGGCACATGTATAATGTGGCGCAAAGGGTTTCAAAGTGGCACAATGCATGAATGTTGTCACTTTGTAAATCTGGTGTGGTGAATTTGGTCTCATTGAGCCACATTAGTGTCATTAGCGTCCTAAAAAATTATGCTAATCTGGCGCCAGGAGGTGCAAGGCCTTCTTAAATCTGGGCCTGAGTGTTCATGTATGCAGGTGCAGGCAGATGTTTGTGGGTTCTTGGGACCAGTCTGAGTAATCCACAGGTCTGCTTGTACAATGCACACAGATTTCTAGAGTTATGAGCACTAGTACTTTCCACACACATCATAAAGTCATGATTGACACTGCACACAGTTCCTATATACATCTCGAGTCATTCACTCCCCTTTGACATAACACACGTGGTCTATATGGACAAACCTAATGATAGAGGAATGATGCACAAATATGTACACAAACCTCGATCTGTATGCTTCATTTTTTCACACAGGGCAATGCAGGCACCTTGTAGTGCATCCCTGCATGACCACTGATGTGTCAAAAGCAATGTGTGGATGGGTATGAACGGGCCCTTCCGCAGAACACCTACCTGCCACAGATAAATGTACAGCATCATTTTGTGAGAATGTCATATCATTATTTGAAGAATTAAGTCTGACATACCTAATCATGTGATATTGAGTACGAGCTCATAGATACCTACAGGTCCACCAATTTCCAGCACAAGGAGGTCCAGAAAATATTCCTCCCTCACAACAATACCCACCCATTTGTGTTGTATCTGATTTATGGTCTGTTCCACAGAATTCACACATGCCAACCCTTGGCGCACACACCCCACCACAATTGTGTATTTCAGGCCCAAGCATTTGAGACAGGTAGTGGAAAATTAGCCAAATTAAGACTCCTACCTCCCTCGCGTCACAGTTGTTCTCTCTCCCCTTCCCAGACATGAACCCCACACACAAACTCCTAAGACCCAAAAGACACAACTTCCCCTACCACACCAGAACTAACCTACTAAGAATAAACCCCAAATTCTACAAACAGAGAATTACATAGAACACAATATTACACATTTATATACACATAAATGAGGGACCAACAGCACCATTTGACAAAAATGGGACAAGCTGGACACAAATGACACTCCAAACACACTGCATTGCTTTCCAAAATCTCCTAAAACCGTCAGACAGTACAAACAACCACCATACAGTAAGAGAATGTAAAACTGTATTCATAATAATCCTTGTATGCTGCCACACCCATTACATCATTTCCTGGGTGTATCCTTCTGATTTGCATTACTTTGTGTCATGTTTTGCAATAAGCAAGGGCAGTGCAAAGCATTTTAATACCACACAGCTTGGTATTTGGACACAAAAGGATTTCGCAAGGCATCTTAAAGACTTCACGCATTGCTATTTTCCAATGCAAGGGCTTAGCAAGTAATTTTTAACACTACACACCTTGGTATTTGTCCACATAAAGGCCTGACAACTAATGTGATACACTACGCACCTTGCTATGTTTTTATGCAGGAGCCTTGATAATCTATTGATACACTATGAACCTTGGTATTTTTCAATGTAAGTGTGTTGGTATGCATTATTTTCGATTCCCGGCATACAATGTTTGAAAACACTTGTCACATCTTACTTTACACTGTATGAACATTTAACTTAGGTACCTTTTAGTGATGTGACAATACTTAAAACATTGCCTCAACAGAGGGATATTTGACACAAGGGGCTATGATAGTTATGTAATGGCATTTTTTGGGGGCATATGTTTAAGGAAGCATTACCATCACAACATTGAAATGATTAACTCATTGATCTCTATCAATAAGCTAACGTGACACATATGCAAATTATTCATTCTACAGATGCCATCAATGATTACTCCTTAAATCACTTTATTGGTATAGGATTCATGTGTCCACACACCCAGATGTCTAAAGCCAAAGGGCCATGAGGCAAACAGGGCTTTAAGTGCCCAACCAAGGTGGATGATAACTTGAACCTCTGATATCCTGTAGCCCATCCTACTGTGGTCCCTGCTAGACTGGGTTAAGTACCCCCTTTGATCCCTGACTCTCAGCTGAGTAGCGTAGCATGAAAAGCCAAGCTTCCCTTGAAGAGAAGTGTATTTACAGGTCAGTAAACAGGACTCATACCTCAACGTGCAGGCAGAGTCTGCAAAAATATATATGACCAGTCAAATATTTGATTTCCCCATATTTAGCAATATTGTATTTAACAATGTATCAATTACGGACATTCTCCTTGAGTTTGGGCACTTTTAGTTGCAGGCCACTCCTTTCCTTCCCATATCCTATTGTAACAGCTTTGCTATTATTATACATTCAGTTATGTAGCATTCAGTGAATGTAAGCTATTGGTCTGTAGTCAAGGTTTTCCATTTTTGGAATCAATTAGTAAGGTATAGTAACTTATAATCAGTGGGGTTGTGGAGGCAAATGCATTCTGTCCACTAGGGCCATAAAGGCACAGTTCCAAGTTTACCTGCTCTGGCTGTACAAAACCTGTCAGCGATGCAGCACAGTTCCGGTCTGGATCAACAAAGTTCACCTGTGTGCAATCACGCATATCAGCACCTGGCATGCACAGACTCTCTCCCATTTGAGTCATGCTTACTAGTGGACCTGACTATCAGAGTAGCTGCATTTCCACTGAATAGGCAGCAATTCTGTGTTACCTTCCTGGGGAATAGGGGATTGTGTCCTTGTTGTTGCTGGCCTCCTTTAGTGCAATCCACAGCATGCAAGCTGCTTGCAGCAGCTGTTCCTAGGTCACAGCCCACAACCTGGGCCTCAGCCCTAAGCATGTCAGGCAGCCCCTCTTCGGATACGGTCTGGCAGACAACATCCAGCATACATGCAACAGCTCAATCAACAGCTCAATCAGTGGTGCAATTAGTGGTGCCCAGTTCCTCACACCTTGCTTGGGAGACACATGCAGACTCCCCTCCAGGGCTTGCTTTATCCAAAGCTCTCCTATCCCTCACGGGCATACCAGTCTTGGCAAGGTTCCAGTGCAGGTGTTCTTAGTATCCCTGGATGATGTCCCCTCACCCAGCAGGTTAGACTAGTAGGCTGGGCACATAGACCTGTTCACAGGCAGAAGTCTTGCAGTGCTTCCCCTCCTCATGTAGCCAGATTGGCTGTTCAACATATGACAACATTTTTTATCTCAAACTCTCCTGTTTATAGTTATTTTCATAACACAATAAGTAAATAAGTACATTTGTGTCAGAGTATTTTAGTTAGTATGTTGGGGTTCTGCTAATTTGAAATGGCTGTCTCTGCCTTTTCTTCTTCCTCCTGAAGGAAGTCTGTCACAGCAGACAGGACTCCAATCCTGATTAATCCTGCAACAATATTCATATGAGTGAGCAGGGTACACACCTGGATGTCAGCCACAGTCATGTGTGCATTAAAGTATTAACAACACTCTTTTCCTGAGATGTGTACAGGCCATTTCTTTGTGTTTTATCACTGAATCAAAACAGATCTCGGAAGGCACAGAGACAGTCTGGCTCTCCCATGCTCCGGTATACATCCCACCAAGCTTGCAGCTTTGCTGGACTATCAAACTCCTCTTGTTGTATTCCTGTACCCCTCATGTTTTTCCCAGGCAGCTAAGACCTTGCCCAGAAAGGAACTCAAAGTCGCCCATGTTATTTAGCAGTGCAGGCATTTCTGCCCTCAGTGTACAGTCACAACACAATCAGTGCCCAATATCGTAATCCACATGTTTTGTGCTACCACCAGCATACTGACATGCAGCACACATACATAGTCTGTGCACACTGTTCGGTACTACAATCCCTTGTACTGTAATAGAGTATCACTTAGAGCACATACTAATAGCACGCACACTTTAACCATGTTCACACTGTTATACATTTCAACGTATGTGTTGTGTATGTCTTCCTTAGGCACATGCATCCTGCACATGTTTTTATCATACTCACATTTCCCGATCAAAGTGATGCTGGGCTGGGTGAGTATAACACACAGCAACAGATGTGATCCTATAGGACTCACTGCAGTGAACAAGGGCTAAATAGTCAGGTTCACTACCATTGATCACCATACAACATGCTGCCACCCCCACTTTAGCTCTGTGTTACTCACAGTGGGTCTTCTGGTCCAAGAAGACTGAAATCCATTGGCAGTATTAGTGAGCCACACAACTATGCAGTTTGGCACTCAGGTAGGGATAGACTACTCTTACCATGCAGTCGTAAAATCCTACCCGACATTTCCATTGCACCATGTTCAATTAAATTGTGTATATACACATATATTAGTGATTGAATGTTTACCTGGATGCTTCACACATTAACCATTTCAGTCTTCCTGATGTGATGTGATTGGCAAACATTTCCCTTGTGTTACTTCTCTGGTAAATGACAGACACTGCTACTTCATCAGTTGAATTTGTTTTGTTACAGGCCTTTCAGCATCCTTGCATTGCTGTGCAAAACATTATAAACATGTATTCTGTCAACCGTGGCCAGATGTGGCATTTACATCAATCTTCCCGGAAAGGTGCTAGATGCATGCTGGTTTGAGGAGTTTGAAGAGGTAGCCTCGGAGACTGATTTTTTGGGAGATTTATGATCCATCATACACTGAGTACCATACGAAAAACACTTTGCTGCTGCAGAGCACAGCAGGACAGCTTGATGTGCTGCACTGCACTACTTAAGTGCATGAGGACAGGAATGGCCAAGTAATATCTAGATATGTGGCAATCCTGCCCTGTGTCTTCCATGTAGTTTACTGCATCACATTGGGTTGCTGTGTCGATTTCTTATTATTTAGAGGTATGGCCCCATGTTGATTGACAGCTCAGACAACATGATTCTTATGTGTTATGGCCTACATCTAATGGAGATGCATGTGACTATGGCCCTCATAATAACAATGGCAGTGTAGACTGCCTACCACCGCGGCGACAGCCGCCAAAATGTGCCATATTATGAAGGTAGCTGGAATTCCACCAGAAGGAAGGTAGGATTCCAGCTGCGGCCATGGTGGCAGATGGCGGTAAGGTGCTGCTGCTGCCAGCAGCCGAGCCACGCCAGTAGACCACCACAGACTGTATCATGACACATGATACGGTCTGGTGGTGTTCTGTTGGCGGAAGCTGCTGCTGGCAGCAGCAACCCGTCCCGTCTCCTGCTGGAGGACCCCCTGAAATCAGGTAAGTCGGGTGCTCTTACAGGGGAGATGTGGTGTTTTGTGTGTGGGGGTGTGTATGTATGTTGGTGTGAGCGTGTATGCGGGTGTGTGGCATGTGGAATGCATGTGTGCATGTATGGTTGTGAGTGTGCATGTATGTTGTGTTGTGTGAATGTGTGTGTGCCTGTATGTATGTCAGTGTGTGTGAATATGTGTGTAAATGGGTGTATGCATGCGTGGGTGAATGTGGGTATGTGTGTGAATGCGTGTGTGCAATGGTGCGTGCATGTGCATGTATGTTGTGGGGGGGCTGGAGTGGGAGGGTGGGGGGAAAACCTGGGGAGGGAGAAGGGGGGCGGGGAAGACCCCTATCAGTGACAGGGAAGGGATTCCCTGTCACTGTTAACGCCTATCGCCATGGTTTTCGTGGCGGCAAGGATGCCACGAAAACCATTCGCGGTAGGCGGATTCATAATCCCGTGGGCAGGGTAGTGATGGCCACCTGGCTGTTACCACCCTGCGGAAGTAGTGGTATATTGGCGGTTTGGCTTGAGCCATATTTTGGGGAATGGTACGACCAACCTATTGGTAGTACTTTTTTCCAAAATACCGCCGTCCACCTGGGTCCTAATGAGGGCCTATATTTTTGCATTGACATTCTCATATATGCAACATAATGAATGATTTACAAAAGGTATTCACAAGTTGACATATTTTCTGTCAGTATTGCCATAAGGTGATATTGCCTAAGTAAAAATGTGGGAATGTCGCGACCTACCTGCCATTGTGTGCTGGATATCTCCATCATTGTGTTCATCCTCTTCGTGTTCCTCTGGATTTTGTGGGCCATAGTCCCACTGGACATTGTACAATATTGCACATACCAGGATGATTTTACACACCATAGGGGGTGGATTAAATAGTCTTCTGCTTCACATATCAAGGCATCAGATCCTGTACTTTAGGACCCCAAAGCTCCTTTCAACAATGTTCCTTTTCTTGATGTATGCAGAGTTAAATTATTTTTAGCCTCTATCTGAGGATTGTTGAATGGATTAATGACACATGCCTGCAAACCATATCCTTGATCACCTGGAAAGAACAAAAAGAAAACAATTCATTAATTTGCACATTGTTACTTAGACATAACTGACTATGGGGGTCATTCCGCCAGGGCCGCGGATGACGGAAGCACCGCCAACAGGCTGGCGGTGCTTCCCTGCCCATTCTGACCGCGGCGGTAAAGCCGCGGTCAGAAAACCGGGTCCGGTGGTTTCCCGCCAAATTTCCCCCGGCTGGGCGAATCCGCCATCGGGATTCTGACCCCCTTACCGCCAGCCTGTTTCTGGTGGTTTACACCGCCAGGAAGAGGCTGGCGGTAACGGGTGTCTAGGGGCCCCCTAACAGGGCCCCAGCCTGCTTTTCACTGTCTGCCTAGCAGACAGTGAAAAGCACGATGGGTGCAACTGCACCCGTCGCACACCTGCAACACCGCTGGCTCCATTCGGAGCCGCCTTCAGTGTTGCAGGCCTCTTTCCCGCTGGGCCGGCGGGCGCTACCTTGGGTAGCGCCCGCCGGCCCAGCGGGAAAGTTGGAATGTCACCAGCGGTCTTTTGACCGCGGTGCGGCCAAATGGTGGTTCCCGCCAGGCGGGCGGCAACCGCCGCCCGCCGGGGTCAGAATGACCCCCTATGTGTGTTATGTATGCTGACAAACTCATACATATTTCTTTCACTTTTAAACATGTGTGTTAGATACTTTTGACCATTGCTTTACACGTGTATCTTCAAGTTCTATGTTTCATCACACATATTGTCCACGTCCTAAGACATAGGACACACATACATGCTGACTGTCATGTTTGGGCAGTTTACTTCTACTTTGGAATGTTCTTAACAGCACTGGTATTTGCACTTACTATATGTGAAAAGTTACAAACTTTTGATCAGAATCTCTGCCATATATTCAGCCCTATGTAGGTTGTGACAGTGTCAACATGTTTTTACACACACACATATATGTTTGTTCTTTTGTCACATATGATGTTCTTGCTTACCTACATGACATTAGTACAGCCTTTGATGTGGTCACTTAATTTAGCATGGCTATTTGCGCAGTACATGTAGCGAATTTCCACCATGTGATATGCGTAGGTATATCGTTTTTTTCAAACAATGCTACTGTTTTTTGTATAGCAAGGTGGCATGCTGAACTTAGATTGACAGATAGGTATGGGAATGTAGGCCATTTTTATATGGGACAAACTTATGTAGCTGAAGGTAACCTTATACTACACAACTATACACTGCAATTTCAGATTTCACATGTATGTATGTGAATTTGACTTGTAGGGGATTCAGTACTTATATGCATTGATTATGACATCATTGATGTGGCAAGAGAGTGTTGAGTTTAGGATCCTGAGTACACTGTAATACCTTACCATTGTTGCATTTAAGTTATTTACTGGTGAATGATATGTTTGACAGCATATTAACTGACTGTGCCAGTTTTACATTAATGGACATAGATGCATGAAATTTAGGCAACGTGAGGTACGGAACTGGCCGTCTATCACATTGGTGAAATACGTCTCTGTGAGCTGGTAACTATGTATATAATTGGGCCTACACTGTAAGGATGGCTGAGACATATGTGTACATTGTATTTTTATTATCACACATGTATCTAGATTTGCCATTTACACATGAATTGAAGCTGCACAACAGTGCATGCCATAAATGGAATTTACAATTACTTCCCCCATTAGTGCTCCTGATCCTTTGGGAAACATATAGCTTTTCTGCCATGTTTGACACATTTACTTAGAAACCAGCTGTATTTTTTTCATTGAGGTGTGGGGTTTTAACTTTGACCTGCCACCCCTGTTGCCCTCACAGTTTCATTGCCAATTGAAAGTAACTCATTTCTATAGATTATTTATTTACTGAAGCCGTGGTGCATTTTTCATGTCTGTCTGCCCATTTCTGGGTAGGGCAGGGTGTGGCCAGTCCTGCTGACTGCAGTCAGTTGCTAAAGCCTGATGTGCATGTCGAGATGGACAAGTCTGTTACTGTGACTAACTAGAAATTCATACTTTAGGCCATGGAGAAATGCAGCACAGCTGCCCCAGTCTCCTTTGTTATACTGGGTTCACTTGCTCACACCAACCGTTGCTTTTCCCTCATTCTGTTTAGTAGTAAAAACAGCATGAGAGCAAGGCACTCACTGGTTGTTTTTAAAGCAGTGAATTGGAGTTGCAGTGACATGTGATGATGAGTGCTCAGAAGGAAGTATGCGGGTGGGATTACAGGAGAGATCAGTATTTGTCATCTCCACTGCCCAGAGTGTGCTTTCTAGGCCCTGGTGGCCAGTGGTGAGTGGCTGCTTTATTTTTTGCCATTATTTGAAATATAAATCAATCTGAATCTTGGAATAGTAAGGCATGGCTAAGCTTATACAGTAGTAACTTGTAAAAAATATAAAATAATGCAGTAATACAGTCACAAAATGTGTCATATTATGCTGCAAACCTTGCCTTTTGTTACCACATAGTTTAGTCAGCCCAGCAATATCGTTTGATCCTGTGCCGACCTGTCCATGCCCACTCTGCTTGCAGCAGCCTTCGATGTCAAGAGCAAGATTCCTCTTGGCACTGCTGTGAGTTTACCCCTCACAAAGCTGTGCATCGCAGGATAGAGTGCTGGGGACTTGAGCTGCACGGTGCATGAAAACTTTGTTGAAGGATGCCAACAAGACATGGCAACTTCAAAACAAGGGGAGCAAGGGGTCCACAGAGGTACTGTCTTGAGTGGGGAGGCAAGCCCCTACCTCCACCAAAGTTGGACAGCTGGACGTCTGGACCATAAGAACTACTTCAGTCCACCACCTGTGTTGCTGGATCCACGCACTGCTTCAAGAGAGGGGACCCAAGCCACCAGTCGTCACTGCAGAGGGGTGCCTGCTGAAGCAGGGAAGTGACTCCTTCACTTCAAGGGAGATTTCTCTGTTCTTCTGGTGCAGATTGAAGCCAGGCAGTCCTCGGAGGATGCACCACCTGGAAACAGTTGCAGTTGCTAGCAGGGGCTAAAGATACAATGTTGCAGAAGTCATCTTTGCATGTTTGTTGCAGTTTGTAGATTTCCTGGAGGGTCCAGATCCAGTTTCTACAGTAGAAGGTGAAGTAAGGGATGCAGAGGATTCCTGCTTGTGTCTTGTAATCCGAATCTGAGGAAACACCCAGAGGAGAGATCCTAAATAGCTCTGAAAGGGAGATTGGTCAGCTACACAAGTAAGCTCCTGTCAGGGGAGGGCTCTGACGTCACCTCCTGACACTGGCCACTCAGATGCTCCCAGAGTGCCCTGCCAACTTGAAATCCAAGATGGCAAAACCCAGGGACACTCTGCAGAAGCTCTGAGCACCAACCCTGGGATGGTGATGGACAGGTGAGGCATCACTCCCCTTTCCTTTGTCCAGTTTCGCCTCAGAGCAGGGACTGGGGGTCCCTGAACTGGTGTAGACTGCATTATGCAAGGAGGGCACCATCTGTGCCCTTCAAAGCAATACCAGAGTTTCTAGGAGGCTACCCTTTTCATGTCTGTAACACCTATTTCCAAAGGGAGAGGGTGTAACACCCTTCTCCCAAAGGAAATGCTTTGTTCTGCCTTCCTGGGCTTGAGCTGCATGAGCAACAGGAGGACAGAAACCTGTCTGTGAGATGGCAGCAGCTGGGGCTGCCTAGAAAACCTCAGAAGGCTAGAATGGCAGTTCTGGGGGTCCTCTAAGGAGCCCCCACAGTGCATGGAATCATACAACCAATGCGTGGTACGATTACAGCATGTTTGATTCCAAACATGGCTATAATCAGAGTTACCATTGTGAAGCTGTACATAGTTAGTGACCTATGTCCAGTGGACTCGTAAAATGGCGTCCCCACACTAATGAAGTTCGGGAAAATGGTCCTGGATGACGTGGGGGCAACTCTGCTAGTACAGGGGTTCCTCACACACAGGTACTCTGCACCCAGACTTCAGGGTTGGAAGGCCTGGTATGTGGGTGACTGATAAGTGACCTGGTGCAGTGTAAATGGCTGCAAAGGGGTGCATGCACCATTTCACGCAGGCTTCAATTGCAGCCCTGTAAAAGCCTTTGCATGGGCTCCCTTTGGGTGACAAAAAAAGTAATGTTGCAGCCATCAGTGATTCCCTGGAACCCCAATTCCCTGGGTATCTAGGTACCATACACTAGGGACTTATAAGGGGGCACCAGTATGCCAATTATGAGTGGAATACTGTGTTAACAGTATCAAACAACCACATTTAGAGGGAGAGAGCCTAACTACTGGGGTCCTGGTTAGCAGGATCCCAGTAGACAGTCAAACACACTGACAAACAGGGCAAACATGAGGGTAACTTTGCTAGAAAGAGGCTACTTTCCTACAAAATGTAATTTAGTGTCTGGGTTTTTAAAGTTTTATGTTGGGGTTCTGCTTCTCTGAAATGGGCAGCTTTCCCCTTTATTCTTCCTCCTGAAGGATGTCTGTCACAGCAGGCACTCCATGTACATCCACATCACACTTATTGCCCAGTGCTGTGAGACTCATGTATCGTGCTTCCACCAGCATACCCACATGCAGCACACATATTCATTCTGCACACCCTGTTCAGTACTGGAGTTTCTCTGTACTGTACGTTAGTTTAAAATCATACAGTCAGCACACACACATTTAACATGGTCACACTGTACCACACTTCATGCTGTCTGTAGGATCCTGACCTATGCATAAAAGGCCCAGCACAACCTTGGACCCACCTACAGCAACCAGCATCTGAACTTCTAATAAGCCTACAGACACCTTCGCTCAGCAACAATCTCCCTTGCTCGCACCCCCTACATCCATTGCAGCTCCAACAAAGGTTGCGCTTTTTCTGTCATCGCAGTCAAAGCCTGGAACTGCTTCCAATCCCACCTGAGAACATCTTGGTCCCTCCAGGAGTTCAGGAAGGGCCTCAAGACCTGGCTATTTGACTGACCTCACCAGCGTTCAGTGCCTGGATACCCTCATGGGTGACAAATGCAATTTACAAATCCACTGATTGATTGACACCCAACCAGTCTACAGCCAAACATAAACATAACCCAGGACCTCTTCTTAACTTACCTTGTCCTACACTATCACTTACTTGCCCCATAGCCAAGATAAAAAG
Source organism: Pleurodeles waltl (assembly GCF_031143425.1). Taxonomy (NCBI): domain Eukaryota; kingdom Metazoa; phylum Chordata; class Amphibia; order Caudata; family Salamandridae; genus Pleurodeles; species Pleurodeles waltl. Next base: position 1,067,870,536 of record NC_090437.1, read on the forward strand.
TATTTGTAAATAATTATTTTGGTTGGAGAATGGAGTGCGGAACTCAGCCCGGAGTCATAATCAAAGTAGCACTCATGATGGGGTAGGAAAGAATGAGAGCAGGTCCATAATAATTCATGATGAAACACTAGTATCTGTCCCAAAAAAACTGCTACCCTTCCGGGATGTCTCCAGAAATGTTGCATGTTACAATCAAGTAAGTTGTGCAACGTTAATTAAATTTGCCATATTGATCAATGGCTATGTATACTAATAATTGTGAGCTCATTCAATAATTAACACACATTAAAAATGTGTTGCAGGTGTCAACACATGAAATCATTTTAAATTTGCATCCTTTTTAGTATGAGTGAATGAATGGAAAATGGAGTTTGTTAGTTAATAAAAACTATAAAAATACAGACGTCAGTAATCTTAAAAGCATGCATTCAATAAAAACTAAAACATCACATGATTCAGCATAAGCGTTCGACATCATAGCATCAAGATTTGGCAGAACTATGAGGCCTTACATACTCATATTATTTCTACCATATTTTGTGCAATCTTATTTGAGTTTCAAAAATAATTTTCAACTGGTTGAGTAAACCATTGTCGGTCCTGCTTCAGTCTAATCACTGGTGCAAAAGAGCATTATTTAACAAGGTAAAAAAGAACCAAGCCTCTCGTGGCTTAAATGAACACACAAACATGCCAACCAAGTAAAAAAGTGCATGGTGCACACATTGCTGATGAAGCATTGCACGGCTATTCGTACAAAAATTGCATTGCGCAAACAATAAAAACAGGCCTACTTTACTAAGGGGACATGAACCCCTGGGCTAAGTGGCCTGGATGGTTGAGATAAGGGATTATAATCCTCACACCCTTCCCCTAGCAGCTTGACTATACATATGGTTCACAATAACATAAGTGGCCATGCCAAATTACAGACTCCAAGTAGTAGGAATTTGGTTTGGTACCTGTGGAAAGGGGAAGGGTAGTTCTAATATATCTCATAACTGCCCTTTATACAGCATTGAAAGACCCTTTGATTCCCAACTCTGACTACACAGTTAAGGCCCCAGATAGTAATGTTTTCAGGTTATTAGAAATTGCTAGAAACTGCACCAGCTGAACATTCAGCATAAGATTTTGAGGATTGAGGGACTCTATCACTGCCCCCCTGCAAGATCTTACTCCCAGGGCTAGGAATTCTTTATGGAGCAGGACACTTTGATCTGCTAATAGCTTTGGGAATATACCTAGTATGTGCATGAATGTTTCTTTTAACTGATGGCACATCCAGCACAGTTTGTCTTCTAGTTTCCCCTTGGTCTGCCATTTGGGTGTAAACTCTAGTGTTGAGAGGAGGATAAAATGTATTTTCATTTGTTCCTTCTTGATGGTTAAAGAAAGCTGAATCAAAGTGGAGTTGCTCCTTCTGGGTTTCATAATTTGCCCGTAATGTTTTATCCTCCAAATGGCTTTTCTGCTGAATACATTTGTTCAAAATTTTATTAAAGATGGAGTCACTAACATTTAATTGCCATAAGTCTGAAAGACCAAAATTCTGTGAATTATTCTACAGATATATGGTAAAGTGTCTTTTTTTCCTGTCCAAGGAAAATTTCATCCCAGGTTAAAAGCGCAAGGGTACCTTTGGGGGAATTCCCCAAGCTGTGGTGGCGTCTCATGAAAGTCCCTTGTTTGGCTAATGTTTGCTTTGGCAAACAGAACTCTACTCTTTCTTGGGCTGGGAGCTTCTCCAGAATGTCAGCGTGCTCCCCTAGTATTATCTCCCCTCCGTACGATAGGGTTGGATCAGTTGTGATCTTATCACCATGAGTAGTACCTTGAGGTTCTGACCCAACATATTTCCTTCGGCTAGAAAAGTCTAAGTTTAGCACATCTACTTTGGCTGTTATGGCGTTTTTCTGGGCTGAAAAAGACCCTCATGAGTCTAGTATGAACCTTAGGTATGTATATGGTGATGTTTCCTCTATCATTGACCCATTGAGGTGCCATTTTCCATGTTTTGAAATTTGACATTTTAAAGGCATAATGTGGGAAAGTCCTCCTTTTTGTCCTGGTAACCCCCAAACCTTTTGGACACACACTGGTGGTTACTGACTCTTGGCTGTGCCCTGGGAATTGCTTACCAGTCCCAGGGCCAGTGCTCTGTGTAAAGTGGATATGCAAATTATGTTAATTATAATTGGCAATGTAGGTTTAGGGACCCCATCATACGTAGTGCACCCATAGGTGCACTGCTGAGTTGCCCAGTGTTATTTTAAATGCAGGCCTGCCTTGATGGCTGCTTTTAAATTAAAGTTACATGCCAATTAGACTTTCGAATTAAAAGTAGTTCCAAAGTGTTAAACAACCTTATTTTTACATATGAGTCACCCCTAATGTGTGCCCTATGTGCCCCTAGAATTGGCTGCCATGTAATTATAAGCAGGGACCTTATAGAAAATACTTTTATAACCCCTGGTGAAGTAAAACAACCGAATTCCTTTTTCCCTCATTGTAGTGAATGGCCTCCATAGGCTAGAATGGGGAGACTTTGTTTTAATTTATAAAGTCCCCGTAAGTGACAGATACCTCAATTTTGTTATCAAGTTAATTGTTATAATAAATCCCACAACTTTCATTTTTGGACTTAATATAACATGTCCAGGTAAAGAGTTTTAAACTTTACCTAAAAAGTTGCCAACTTCAGCCCTGTAGTGCTTTGCTCTGATTGGCCAGCCTCTGGCAGCCTGGCCAATCAGATAAGGTGATAAGGTGTGAAGTAGCCTGGGCTAAACACAAAGAGGAGCCTGGGGGAGGTGAGCTTCCCTCAGCAGATGGAGAGGCAGGAACAGGGGAAGGCTGCCAAACTTGACTTCAAAGGCAGGGAAGGACTGCCCTGCTGGACCCCTGGCCTGCACCTGGGCACTGCACTCTGGAGGACTGTACCAGCTGCACACTTTGCCTGGCTTCAAGTGGTTCAAGAAGGGACTCCCTGTTTGCTACAGGTGAAAAAATTCTAATCAGAGTCCCTTACAGCGGCTCCTGAAGAAACTGACCAATTGACCACTGTGCAGTAGCCAATTTGGAGTTTGCGCCAGGTGCATTCTGGGAGTTGTAGTCTGCACCCTCAAGGAGCATCTCAGAGCGTCTGAACCTTGGGATGAGCTGTGAACCTCAAAAGAACCTTAAAAGAACATCTGGGAGAAGATCCAGAAGTTTGAAGAAGTTTGGAGAACTTTTTGAAAAAAGCTTCATAAATCTCCATAAGCACCGACCTGCTGGGGCAACTGTAGCCGACTTGCCACAACCACGACCTGGCCTGACTTGCAGGTTCATCTCAGTGAAGAAAATCTCGGAAAAATGACTGAGCCTGAATGTAGAAAGTTGACCGGGACCTCCCAGGCAGTGTATCCGAAGAGGGCTCCAGGGACGTCAGATCAAGATTCAGGTTTACCCCGATTGAAGGATTTTCCTCTTGAAAAAACAACTATGGCCCATATTTATACATTTTTTGTGCCGCATTTGCGTAATTTTTTTACGGAAAAGCTGCGCAAACTTAGGGGCATATTTATACTCCGTTTGCGCCGAATTCGCGTCATTTTTTTTGACGCAAATTTGGCGCAAAACTAACGCCATATTTATACTTTGGCGTTAGACGCGTCTAGCGCCAAAGTATGAGGAATGAGCGTAATTTTTTTGCGTGAACGCCTTCCTTGCGTTAATGAGATGCAAGGTAGGCGTTCCCGTCTAAAAAAATGACTGCGACGCAAATGCGTCGTATTTATACTCCCGGGCAAAAATCACGCCCGGGAGTGGGCGGGGCAAAAAAACCCTGCATTTGCGCCTCTTTTTAACGCCTGGGTCAGGGCAGGCGTTAAGGGACCTGTGGGCTCAAAATGAGCCCACAGCTGCCCTCCCATGCCCCCAGGGAACCCCCCTGTCACCCTTGCCCACCCCAGGAGGACACCCAAGGATGGAGGGACCCATCCCAGGGACATTCAGGTAAGTAGAATTTGTTTTTTTTTTTTTTGTTTTTTTTTTGGCATAGGGGGGCCTGATTTGTGCCCCCCTACATGCCACAGTGCCCAATGACCATGCCCAGGGGACATAAGTCCCCTGGGCATGGCCATTGGGCAAGGGGGCATGACTCCTGTCTTTACTAAGACAGGAGTCATGTAAATGGCATCTGGGCGTCGTTAAAAATGGCGCAAATCGGGTGGAGGCGATTTTTTTGCCTCAACCTGACTTGCCCCATTTTAAGACGCCCTAACGCCATTTTTCCCTACGCCGGCGCTGCCTGGTGTACGTGGTTTTTTTTCACGCACATCAGGCAGCGCCGGTCGGCTAATGCCGGCTAACGCCATTCAATAAATACGGCGCCCGCATGGCGCTTCAGAATGGCGTTAGCCGGCGCTAATTTTTTGGGCGCTAAACTGCGATAGCGCAGTTTTGCGTCAAAAAGTATAAATATGGCCCTTAAAGTATAATTGTATTTTGTAGGTTTGCACCGCTTTTGCATCATAAAATGACACAAATGCGGTGCAAAAAAAGTACAAATATGGGCCTAAGTCCGAAGGTAAAAATCTCCACCAAGGGCTCGCAAGACATGTATCCGAAAAAGAGTTCCAGGAGGTCGGATTGGACTGGCGACTTGGTCCCGCTCAAGAAAATCTTCAAGAAAACGACTAAGTCAGAAGGTAAACTTTCGAACTAGGCCTGTTGCGGGCTGTAGCCAAGCAGGGCTCCATCGTGGTCAGCCTTAAGCTTTGACTTTGGCCCGGTCGAGGTGCGACCAGATGACCAGATTGGCGCTATTAATTTCTAAGCGCTAAAAAACTTTAATTCTTTACAAATTCATATCTCCAGTTCCCTTTTTCCGATTTTATTCATTTTGGTGTCATTTTAAAGCTAAAAATATTTTCTATTTTATCAATTGGTTTCAGATTTTTAAACTGTTTCCTGTGTTTTATTAAATTACTGTTTTTTGATATTTGAAATGCTTTTTGCTTTGTCTCCTAAATTAAGCCTTGTCGCTCGTTGCCAAGCTACCAAGGGTTGAGCTGCGTTTAGTTTATTGAGACCTAACTGGACCTAAGGGCAGGTTAGTGGCCTATTGCTAAGTGTAGGTACTTACCTGCCCTTACCAATAACCCGTTTTCCAACACATAACTTTGGTCTTTTTCAGATTAATTTCTAACTTATTTTTAGCCGAGTACTCTGCTGGCCTATTGATTAGTCTTTAAAGGCCTACTCTGTTGTCAATTAGCAGATCATCAGCACATAGAATGCTACACAGCTCTTGGCCACTGAGGCTCAGTGTGTGCAACACCACTTCAGCAAGGAATGGTGATAGGTCAGAGATAACAGATTAAACAGCAGGGGGCTAGGACACACCATTGGTTTAACTATAAAGGTGTTCTTAGTACCCTAGATAGATGGCAGTCATCCCCTTTTGTTAGAAATGGGGTCTTTTAGTTGGCAGTCAGGTTACCCCCTGTCCAAGCAAGGACCCTCACTCTAGTCAGGGTAAACGAGAATCACCCTCAGCTAACACCAGTTTATCCCTTTGGTAGCTTGGCACGAGCAGGCAGGCTTAACTTCAGAGTCTAGGTGTAATGTATTTGTACCAACACACAGAGTAATTCAGTGAAAACACTACAAAATGACATAACACAGGTTTAGGAAAATAGGAAATATTTATATAAACAAAACAAGACCAAAACAACAAAAATCCAACACATACAAGTCAAGTTATGAATTAAAAAGCAAATAGAGTCTTAAATCCTTAGAAAACAGTACTAACACTGTTAGCGTTCAAAAGTACCTGGGTAGCATCAAAATAACACAGCATGGGTGAGTGTCTGTTGTAAAAGGGCAGCAATGCATCGATTTTACACCCGCAAGCAAGACCATGCGTTGTTCCTCCTCTGGTCGGGTTGGCGTGCTTCATTTCTTCTCTCGGCAGATCCGGACAAGCACCTCAGGTCTGGACAGGCTTTGCCTTGTTTTTCCACGCCCAGCAAGGTTTGCGTCAAAAATCCAGCCGCACAGTATCAGCAAAACCGCGCTGTGTGGGATGCGATGTTATCAGCCTCCATCAGGCGGGTGTCCCGTGTCGTTTCTCCAGCCACTTGTGTCGATCTTCAAGCCGCGATGGAGGTGAAGTATAGATTTCATCTGCGAAGCTAGCGGCGCATCGTTTCTCAGCCTCGTCTCAGAAAGTGCATCTTAATTTTCCCCACATGGCGGTCTGTGCGTGGATTTTCAATCTAGGTCTGCCAGCTTCACCTTTCCATGGCCCAGGAACTGGATTGGCAGGGCAGGACTCTCAGCAGAGAGTCCAGGTGCTAGCAGGGGAAATCTTTGATGCCCCTGAGACTTCAACAACAGAAGGTAAGCTCAGGACAAGCCCTTGGAGATTTCTTCACAAGCAGGAATGCACAACACAGTCCAGTTTAGTCCCCCTGCATAGGCAGAAGAAGCAACTGCAGGATAGCTCCACAAAACACAGTCACTGGCAGGGCAACACTTCTCCTCAGCTCTTCAGCTCTTCTCCAGGCAGAGATTCCTCTTGATGTCCAGAAGGGATCTAATTTTACAGGGGTTTGGGTGCTCTTCTTATTCCCATTTTGGACTTTGAAGTAGGTCTACTTCAAAGGAAAGTCTCCCTTGTTTGTGAAATCCTGCCTTGCCCAGGCCAAGTCCCAGACACACACCAGAGGGTTGGAGACTGCATTGTGTGAGGGCAGGCACAGCCCTTTCATGTGTAAGTGACCACTCCTCCCCTCGCTCCTAGCACAGTTGGCTCATCTGGATATGCAGGCTATACCCCAGCTCCCTTTGTGTCACTGGAAGCTAGTTGAACTCAACCTATCACAGCACTCATAGGAACTTATCTCCCTGTGTGAAAGCATTTTCAAGCTGAAGTTGAACAATTTCTTGGTTACAAATTTCTACAGAGTTGTCTGCCCCAAACTGTAGGTCTATATTTCTATTACATATCCTTAAAACAACATAATTATAATTAATAGTATACTTGCAGGCCTCTGAACTTCTCTGATTACATGTTTTTTTTGGTGTTTTTCATGTCAGTGTATGCCTGACTGCAGATAAAAAGCAGTTCATTCTTCCTTTGGAAATTATAGGTCTTGGAAATCTAAAATGGCACCTTGTATAAAATGTTCCTTCACATCTTTATGTTGGTTGACATTACTTATCATATCTATGTGTTTGGAAATGTAGAACGTGTTGTCTTAGGCCTTAGTCATCTTTGTCTGTTGGAATAGTGCATGTAACATACTGCTCAATAAAACACAGTACCAAGACATCACTGTCAGTTTCAGGTTTTGGTGCATTGTTCATCCATAGAAGCATGTGTATATGAGGAGCACATCTTGCCTGTACTCTTTAAGCTGCAACAAATCTATAACATCCCCAAGCGGAAGACTTGTTTCATTGCATATGAAACCCAGAATCATTTGAAACTTGTGTAGCAGGATCTAAAAAGCAAAGTTTTCCTGCTGTCTTGAAATTAATATCCTTAATGGTAGAGCTTGCTTCTGTTATAAACTCAAGCAAACCATCCCAAGCATACTCTGCACAACTACATGTGAGAAATCAAAGAGGCACACCTATGTTCCGAAGCATACATTTAAGTTCTCAATGACAACAATACCAATACTCATTGGTATCACATTGACATGCCATCAAATTAATTAAATTACATTCCAGGTTTTTGCCCTTACCTTGTACTTTGATAACAAACTCATTTGCAGAGAGATTTTGCAGATTAAGGGGGTCATTCTGACCTCAGCGGTAAAAGGCGCTTACCGCCAGTCAAAAGGCCGCCATAACACCGCCGCGGTCGTGGTAAACCACCACGGTCATTCTGACCCACAACTGGCAAACCGCCAAAAACCCGACATCAACAAAAGTCTGCCACACCAAAGGTCAGCGGGAAACTGGCGATGACCAAACCTCCACCGTCACGCCAACAGAAATACGCCCATACCATTCCGACCCACAAATCCCCGCAGCGGTCTTTCAACCGCGGTATTCCATTGGCGGTACACACCACCGCGGTCAAAATACACACACCTTTACAAAACACTACCACATTGGATAATTCAAAATACACACACCTGAGACACATACACACACCACTCCCACACACCCAATTAAATATAAAACACCCACCCACATCACCCACAAACCCTTACGACCACAATTGCGAGTGAAGGACAGAGAGAGAGAGCACAGCATACAGTAGACCATCACACAGAGGCAAATCACAACATCACCCACACAATTTCCACGCACAAAACACCATACACCACCACACTCACCACACTCCACAACACATACACCACCCCTCACCTCATCCACACCACCCCATGGCACCCCAAAGACACCCCAGGTTCTCTGACGCAGAACTCAGGGTTATGGTGGAGGAAATAGTTTGTGTCGAGCCCCAGCTCTTCGGGGCACAGGTGCAGCAAACCACCATTGCCAGGAAGATGGAGCTATGGCAAAGAATAGTGGACAGGGTCAACGCTGTGGGACAGCATCCATGCAATTGGGACGACATCAGGAAGCGGTGGAACGACCTACGGGGGAAGGTGCGTTCCATGGTATCAAGGCACAACATCGCGGTGCAGAAGACTGGCGGAGGACCCCCACCTACTCCCCCAGAATTCACAGCATGGGAGGAGGAAGTCTTGCACATCCTGCATCCTGAGGGCCTCGCAGGAGTAGGTGGAGGAATGGACTCTGGTAAGTCAAATCTTCACTACTGCATTCCCCCACCCCACCTGCATGCTAAATCATACCCCCACCCCCACCCCCATCACACCAACTCCTTGCAAATGGCTCACCATCACAACCCACCCATCCCAAAACCTAGCCCTGCGTGCGTCCCCAAAGCATGGACACCCATCCCCAAAGCATGCCCACTGCACACACCCATCACCCCCACAAGCCACCATCACAAAAGCCCCCACAAGGGAATGCCAGCACTGGGGGACACGGCCACCTACCCATTACACGAAATGCCACACACAGAAGCAATAACCATACTCTTATACCCCTGCAGGACCTGAACGCCACCACACCGCCACGGAGGGTCCAGAGATGTCCTTCCCACCCCCAGAAGAGGCCCCCAGTGATGACAGCAGCTCTGTCTCCCTGGACCCTGATGACCAGCCCGGCCCATCGGGGACCTCGGGACAGTCGGTTCCCCACAGACAGCCACAGGCTACACCAGACCTAACCCCCTCTGGGAACACCAGCACAGCTCCCACCCATCGGGCCCATGCCTCTGTCTCCAGGACACGTCAATCAGCGGTGTGTCCACCACTACAGGGCACCCAGGTTGACCCACCACCCAACAACAACAGGGACCTGGGGGCAGTGGTAGTGGGCACACCGTCCAGGGGACAGAGGCCCAGGAACCCAGGGGAGCTGGGAGGGCTGCTGTGCGACAGGGGGGGGACAGTCCCAGGGAACCGACTCTCCAAGAGGCCCTCTCCTCCATCATGGGAGCATACCACCACTCCCAGGAGACGATGGCTACGGTACTGGCCAGGTTCCAGGAGATCCAGGTACTGCAGGAGGAACAGTACATGGGTTTCAGAGAGGAACTGAGGAACATTAGTTCCGCAATGGGGACCATCGTCGTGGCCCTCAACCAGATAGTCACCACATTGCGGGACCATGTGGCACCACAAAGGGCCCCTGTCACTAGCCTGGACCAGGAACAGCCTACCACCTCTGCCGGCGCTAGTGGACAGGAGGCCCCCACACAACGACAGGCCACCAGAACCCCACCTCCTGCAGAAGAAGAACCACCCCACAAGCGGAACCTGAGATCTCACAACAAGACAGAGTAGGATGCCAAGACCCCCGCCAGCAAACGATACCCCCTGATGTCATCCCACTGTCCCACATTGTCACCCTGTCCAAACTTGAACTGCCCCTGCTCCATCCTTCAACAGGCATATGGACAATGCACCTGTGCGACTGAGAAATGGACTCTGCCATGGACATTACTCCACCATCACCCATCACCGTTTTACAATCATGTTCCTAAATTTAGCACTTTAATTAAATCACTTATTGCACAAAAAAAATCTGGAGTCTGCTTGTATTTTGAACAAATGTATTAGACATAACGGTGCCAAAATGTTCAGTTACATTGTGATGACAACATACCACTGTCACACAGCTGTAGTCCATGGGCAAACAAAGCAGAGGTCACGCAGTGGGGCCCACAGCTCTGAAAACGGAAGGGAAAGTCACAACTCAGTTAACAGGAACTGGGGGGAACTCAGACAGTAGAGAGGCAGGAGACTTTAAGTAAATGTAAAATGGCGTGGTCGATTCGTACCTGTGTGCTACTGAAAATACTGTTGTATCACTGTGTCCCTGTTGTCTGTGTCGTCCCCGTCGTCCTCCTCCTCTTCACTCTCCACAGGCTCCACAGCTGCTACAACACCACCATCTGGGCCATCCTCCTGCACGAAAGGCACCTGGCGTCGCAAAGCCAGGTTGTGAAGCATACAGCAGGCCACGATGATATGGCACACCTTCTTTGGTGAGTACATTAGGGATCCCCCTGTCATATGCAGGCACCTAAACCTGGCCTTCAGGAGGCCGAAAGTTCTTTCTATAATCCTCCTAGTTCACCCATGAGCCTCATTGTAGCGTTCCTCTGCCCTTGTCCTGGGATTCCTCACTGGGGTAAGTAGCCACGACAAGTTGGGGTAACCAGAGTCACCTATTAGCCACACACGGTGTCTCTGTAGCTGTTCCATCACATAAGGGATGCTGCTATTTCGCATGATGTACGCGTCATGCACTGACCCAGGGAACTTGGCATTTACATGGGAGATGTACTGGTCAGCCAAACAGACCACCTGGACATTCATAGAATGATAACTTTTTCTGTTCCTGTACACCTGCTCACTTCCACTGGGGGGAACCAAGGCCAAATGGGTCCCATCAATGGCACCAATGATGTTGGGAATATGTCCAAGGGCATAGAAATCACCCTTCACTGTAGCCAAATCGCCCACCTCAGGGAAAACAATGTAGCTCCGCATGTATTTCATCAGGGCAGACAACACTCTGGCCAAAACCTTAGAAAACAGGCTGAGACATCCCTGATGATATGGCCTCTATTGTTTGGAATGATCCACTTGCCAAAAAATGGCGTACTGACAGAACCTGCACCAGAGGGGGAATCCCTGTGGGTTGGCGAATGGGGGACATCAGGTCTGGCTCCAGCTGGGCACACAGTTCCTGTATAGTGGCTCGGTCAAGTCTGTATGTAAGTATGACATGTCTTTCTTCCATTGTCGACAGGTTCACCAGCGGTCTGTACACGGGAGGATTCCTCCATCTCCTCGCAAGTCCCAGCGGACGGTGCCTAGGAAGGACAACATGGAGCACAGAGTCAAGCAACCCACAGGTACGTAACCACAGCTTGCACAGTACACGATTCGCTATGCATTGAATGGCTTGTATGAGTGGCAATGCAAGGTCTAGGCCTGTGTGACGCAGTAGAAATTCAGCCATGTGGGCCCTCGAATTGGCGGCTGCCTGACCTGTGAAGTGTGACAATGGGATGTGAGGTCAATGCGCTGGCGTGGCACACCGTGGCGGTAGGCGGTCGAAGACCGCGGCGCAAAGCAGCATTGGTTAACATTGAACCCTATGGGTCTCAGGAGCCAATGACGATGTGCGCCGGCGGTCGCGGTACGCACCGCCGCGGGTGTGACCGCCATTTTCTAACTGCTTAATCACTCGAGACCTGATCATCCACAGGAGAGGACCTATACTGCAAGTGCTGCTGTGAACTCGGTCTGGAAGAAACAATGGCTGCTGCGACTGGGGAAAGGGCCCCTGCCTTCACATCTGAGGAATTGGATAAACTTGTTGATGGGGTCCTCCCCCAGTATGCGCTACTCTACGGTCCTCCAGACCAACAGGTAAGTACACTGGGAGCACGTAGTATGGGCTATGCCTGTGTTGAGTGGGGTGGATGTAAGATGGTGGGGAGGGGAGCGAATGAGGAGTGCAACGCACGACAGATGAGAGCATGTGCCACATGGCAAGGTTGGGGAGGGGGGCCACTCACATCGACCATGCAGAAAAGTGATGATATTTCTTTTTCCACCCTGTACATGTCACATAGGTCAGCGCCCATCAGAAGATCGACATTTGGCGTGCCATCGCCAAGGACGTTTGGGCCCTGGGGGTCCACAACAGACGGGGCACCCACTGCTGCAAGAGGTGGGAGGACATCCACCGCGGGAGCAGAAAGACCGCCGAGGCTCTGCTGGGGATGGCCTCCCAACGTAGGAGGGGTGCCAGTCGTCAATTGACCCCCCTGATGTCCCGGATCCTGGCGGTGGCCTACCCCGATTTGGATGGGCGCGTGAGGACATCACAGCAGACACAAGGGGGTGAGTATCAGCACATTCCGCTATATTAGTGCACAGTGGAGGTGTCTGGGTGGTGGAGGAGGGCTGTGGCTATCTCTAGGCCAGGGCGGTTTCTGTAGGCTAGGCCCCTCCGTTAGACATGGCCCTGTGCCCCCACCTCTGTAGGGTGCTAAGTACAGCTATCCATGGCCCGGCTCACCTATGTGTGCATTTGTCGTCCATAGACTTGTAGGCCTGGTCACTATAATTGAGTAGTGTACCCCGAGTGCGCGGCGTAGTGCAGGGGGCTTCTGTGTCTGTCCTCTCCGCCAATGGTGCCGCCAATGCATGCACTCAACATGTCTTTCTTTCTTCTCCCCCCCCCGTTTTTTGGTTTTCCTGTTCATGTGTGCATTAGCATCATCAGGCGGAGGAGAAGTGGCATCGGGGCATGAGGGAGCTGCATCTCACATGGCCCCGGAGGGCCCTGCAACCGACTTGGAGTTAACCAGTGAGATGGAGGGCGAGGGGGGCTCCACAACGGGGACCCGTGGAGACGTCACCGACACGTCCTCGGAAGGGAGCTCCCTTGTGGTGGCGGCAACATCCGTGCCCACCGCAACAACAGGTACAGCCGCCACCCAACGCACCAGCTCTGCCCTCCCAGCAGCCCCTCAGCTTTCGCCCCGTGCCCGCTCGGCCAGGAAGCCGGGCATCTCCTTCGCCCCTGACACCTCAGGTCCTGCCCAAGTTACCCCTGCTGCCCTCAGTGCGGAGATCATTGACCTCCTCCAGACGCTCATTGTTGGGCAGTCTACCCTTTTGAATGCCATCCAGGGGGTAGAAAGGGAGGTGCATCGGAGCAATGCACACCTGGAGGGCATTCATTCGGGTCAGGCTGCCCATCAGCGATCGTTCAACGCTCTGGCCTCAGCACTGACGGCAGCAATTGTCCCTGAGTCTAGCCTCCCCCCTCCAACTTCCTCAACCCAGTCCCACTCCCCTGTTCCTCTGCCTATCCCAGACACACCTACAGACCAGCCTGCACACACCTCAACACCCAAGGGCAGCTCATCCAGACATAAGCACCACAGATCACACAAGCATTCACCCAAGCAACATCCACATGCAGACATGGCAACAGCCACTGCCTCCTCTGTGTCCCCCTCCTCCTTGTCTCCCTCCTCCCTCCCTGTGACGTCTCCACTCACACCTGCATGCACACCACCATCAGCCACTACGTCCATCACCACCACACCCACCAGAACAGTCCGCACACGTGCAGTCACCACCCCCACTGCCATTTACACGTCCCCTGTGTCCTCTCCCAGTGTGTCTGTCACTCCCTCTTCCAAGCCACACAAACGCCAGCAGCCACCCACCCAACAGCCATCCATCTCACCACAGCCTCCAGCACAAGCACCTGCACCCAAAGACAGCACACTTGACTCTCCTACAACCACATCCTCTTCCTCCACTCCCATACCCACTGCACCTACCCTTCCCATTGCTCCTAAAAAGCTTTTCCTCTCCAAAATTAACCTCTTTGCATCACCTGACCCACCCCCTCCATCTCGTAAGGGTCCAAACAGCACCTCAGCCACCACAAGCCCTGCACCTACTAGGACCATCGTTCAGGGCTATTGGAGTCCACCAGCTCCTAGGGCAGGAACATCCGCCAGCAGCAAGGGGACAGCCAGCCCACCCCCTGGGAAAAGAACCAAAAAAGGGAAGGGCCGGCGCGACAGGCCTGAGACGGCTGCCCCCAAGGACACCACCCTTGCACCGTCACCTGGCCCATCCACAAAGGGAGGCAAGGGCAGCAGGGCGGAGAAGTCCGGCAGCAGGCGAGCTGCCCAGGAGGGTCCCACCAGCCCCATTTGGGGTGTGACGGAGGACACCCATGGGCCCAGGACTCCAGCACAGGAGGGCCCCGCAAGCGAAAGGTCGGATGGCGACTGAGCGAGAATAATTGGCCAGATCTGGTTCCCTAGGAACACAAGACAAGCACCGCTGAACAGGGCCCCGCCGTGAGAAGCACCGCTGAACAGGGCCCCGCCGTGAGAAGCACCGCTGAACAGGGCCCCGCCATGAGAAGCACCGCTGAACAGGGCCCCGCCGAGAGAAGCACCGCTGAACAGGGCCCGCCGTCTCTGCACCGCTCCGCTGGGCCCTTCATCTCAAGCACCGCTCCACTGGGCCCTTCATCTCAAGCACCGCTCCGCTGGGCCCTTCATCTCAAGCACCGCTCCGCTGGGCCCTTCATCTCAAGCACCACTCCGCTGGGCCCTCCATCTCAAGCACCGCTCCGCTGGACCCTTCATCTCAAGCACCGCTCCGCTGGGCCCCGCCGTCTCTGCACCGCTCCACTGGGCCCTTCATCGCAAGCACCGCTCCGCTGGGCCCTTCATGTCAAGCACCGCTCCGCTGGGCCCTTCATCTCAAGCACCGCTCCGCTGGGCCCTTCATCTCAAGCACCGCTGGCCCATTGGCAGGGCCGGATCTGTGTTGGGCAGGGCTTCACGAAGCACTCTGGGCACCATGCCTCCTCCATTACCAGTGGAGTCTGTAATCCACCTGATGAACTGTGGCTTTGCACTCCCCAGGATGGTACAGTGGGCAATCCACCCACTGTAGAGACTTGAGAGACTGTGGCTTTGCACTCCCCAGGATGGTACAGTGGGCAATCCACCCACTGTAGAGACTTGAGAGACTGTGCCTTTGCACTCCCCAGGATGGTACAGTGGGCATGGAGGCCCCTCGTGGATCTGGCGTCGTGGACTTATGTGGCTGAGGTGCCCCCCCTTCCCTTCCCCCTGAGGTGCCTGTGGTTTTATTATCTGATGCCCCAGCAGTGTTCTCTCCAATGGAATCGGGTCTCGTGTGTGGGCTTTGCCCATGTGTTTATGCACATTGGCCCACGAACAATGGCATTTAGCCAATATGTGCCGTACTTTTGGACTATGTATACATTGTTCATGTTGTAATATATTTATTTTATGGATTTCATATTTCACTTAAGTTCAAATATGCTTTAATATACTTCAATTTTAATGATCATTTTATTTTGTCTTTGCATTATTCTGGGGGGTTTGGGGGGTGTCACTCTGACTTGTTGCTCTGCATCGGTGTGTGTAGATTTGGGGGGGTGGGTGGGTGTGTCGCGTATGTGTGTGCCCGTAATCATTTCTCCTCCCCCCTCCCCTGTGTCGTAGGTGCAGTACTCACCGTTGTCTCCTGCAGCGGCGTTCGTGTTCCTGGTAGAGGAGCAGGTAGACAATAGATGGTAGGATGTTTAATTCGGGTTCCATGCTGGCCAGATTCCTCGTGGAGTGTATAGAGGTGAGCGTTTTCCCGTTCGTGGTCTGTTTCCGCCGTGTTTTTATCGGCGGGGCTCCCGCCCCGGCAAAAGGTGGCGGATTGGTGGGTCGTGATAGGGTGGGCGGTACATTGTCTGCCGCCTGTCTGTTGGCGGTGACCGCCGCGCTGTTTGTTTGTCCCGCCATGGCGGTCGGAGTGTTAAAGTGGCGGGCTGTGTTGGCGGTTCCCGCCAGGGTCGGAATTCCATTTTTTTTACCGCCTGCCTGTTGGCGGGTTGGCCACCGCTTTAACTCCGACCGCCAGGGTTGGAATGACCCCCTAAGTCCTATCTTTAGAATATGATTCACAGTGTAACTGACAAGTCATTCTCAAATAATAGATGGAATATATAAGGTATAAACTGGCAAAACCTAGGTCCTCTGAATATAGTCTTGTTGACGTGTATTCAGCTGCTGGTATCTGTACAGGCCACTCACCATATTGCCCACCTACACTTGTAGGAAATAGCTGTAAAAAACAGTGAACCTCTAATCTTTTTCCCCACACTCCCCAGTGCTACTCTAGCTTGTTTCTTTTCAAACAGATCAACAGCATCCCCAACAGCTTCCTTGGAATGAATTTCTTCTGACTTTTCTTTATCTACCTTTTCAATTTGTCCACTTGATTGAACACTTCATCATCAATACATGTTACATTTCCAATACTATCAGTATTTATGTAAAAAAACATTACTTTCTTTGCAAGAAATCCTTGCCATATTTTTTATTTTTGGTGAGCACACCATGTACTAGAAAGATGAGTGATTTGTCAATAGCTCTATCAATGCCCACAGTCTCAATGTTTCTTTTTTAATCTAGAGGTAAGTACAGTATACTTCCTTCAAGTCCTTTCTGTAGCTCGGTTGGTGGTAGTGCCCTGTCTTTGGTTCCTTTCAAACTATTGCCTGAAATGGATGTATAGTTTGAATGAGAACTGATTCATAAACATTTAAATGTTGAAGTTGTACAGAGATCGATACCAATTCTAACCTGTTATGTATTTCTCTAGCTGACATTTTATTATCCTATAATTCATCATATCAATACTTAAATATTGCATGCTTTGTGACTAAATCAGAGCATTCTTCTAAAAATAGATATGCACCAAATCCCTGCCATTTATCTATGTTTGTTCTTCCTTAATATTAGAAAATACAATTAATTTACAAGTTTGGCTATTGTAGTTAGTGCGGTGACAATAGACACAAATGTAGGGGCTCAATACAAGTCTGGCAGTTGGATGAGCCAACTGCCAAACTCGTGGGGATGAGGCAGCCATCAACCTGGCTGCCTCACCCACCGCTGTATTACAATGTTCTCACCAGGCTGACTGGCAGGAACATCATATTACGATGTTCTCATTGGGGGCTCCCTTAAGGGAGGCGAGGCTAATACCATAGCACACCAGCACCGTCGGAAATGCACACTGTCTGAAAAGCAGACAGTGTGCATTACAAGGGTGCTGGGCAGGGGAGGCCTGCACTGCCCATGCCTATAACATGGGCAGTGCAGGACCCTCCTGGGCCCCCTGCACTGTGTTTCCGCCAGCCTTTTCATCACAGGGTCCCCATCATGAAAAGGCTGGTGAAAACTGGACTTGTGATCAGCACAGCGTTGCTTAATTCAGTGCCACTGTGGCTGACCAAGACTGCAACCACTGTCAGCCCATCGGGAACCATGTTTCTGGGGCTATGTGGTCACCTGGCAGTCCGGCTGCCAGGGTCGTAATGTGGCGGTCAGATGTCCTGGAGTGCGGTGGTCCGGCAGCCACCTCAGCATTGGTGATCCTCGGACCACCAATGTCAAAATTAGGCCCATAGGCCCTCATTACAACTCTGGCAGTTGGTGATACAGTGGCAGTAATACCACCAACAGGCTGGAGTTAACTACCGCCAAATTATGACCATGGCGGTGAGAACTCAGATAGACAGCACTTTACGACACTGACTGCCAGGGCGGAAACAACAGCCACCACGGCAGTAGCTGCCTACAGCCAGGCAAAAGCCAATGTTCTGCCCACCATATAAGGACACTGGAAACAGACACTTTTTCCAGGACGGAACGTCAAAAGCCTGGCGGAAACACTGCACAGAAGGGAAAGGACTCACCTTTGGAGACACAGGGACAACCACGCTGCCATATGGCCCGAGCTGCATGTCTTCCCAATGACTTTCTAAGTCTTGCTCCATCACGAACACCAACAACGGCGAAGAGAACGATGGTGAGTACAGCCGCCTAGCACACAGGGGAGGGGGGAGGAAAAAGAGAGTGACACACACACACACACCTCCACCCCTAACACCATACACACACTCAGCTGCAGTAATAAAACATATTTACCCCATACCACTGATGAATAATGCAAGGACAACAGGAATGTACCAAAGTGAGTGTAATAAGTTCAACACAGTAGAAATAAGAAAATGCAATGTAACTGTTATATACATATGTACAGTTCAAGGGACACTGCCCAGTCCTCATTGTGGGAGGGCCACAGGGCCACAGGCCAAAGTCCAAGGCCCCACTTGTCACCTGCATCAACATGGAGAGAACACTGCAGGGGCATCAGCTGGTAAATAGGCAGGCACCTCAGCTGGCAGATGAAAGAACACCACTGGTTCTGAAGGGAGCAACATGCCCTGTTCTTGGTCCTGGGGAGTGCAAGGCCACAGTCTCTCAAGTGGGTGATATGCCCTCATGCTCTGGAGGGGGCAACATGCCCTGTGCTTGGTCCTTGGGAGTGCAAGGCTACAGTCTCTCAAGTGGGTGACTAGCCAACATGCTCTGGAGGGGGTAACATACCCTGTGCTTGGTCCTCAGGAGTACAAGGCTACAGTCTCTCAAGTGGGTGACTTGCCCACTGGATCTGGAGGGGGCAACATTCCCTGTGCTCATGATCCTGGGGAGCCTGGGTTTGGTGGGTGTCTTACCCACTGGTTCTGGAGGGGGCATTGTGCCCTGTGCTCTTGATCCTGGGGAGGCTGGGGTTGGTGGGTGTCTTACCCACTTGTTCTGGAGGGGGCATCGTGCCCTGTGCTCTTGATCCTGGGCAGGCTGGGGTTGGTGGGTGTCTTACCCACTGGTTCTGGAGGGGGCATTGTGCCCTGTGCTCTTGATCTTGGGGAGTAGAAGGTCAAAGTCTCTCAGGTGGGTGTCATACCCACTGGATTTGCAGGGGGAAGGCCGCACACAGCCCATGGAGGCAGGACTACATACCGTCCGCTGGCGGTGACAGCTGATGAGTAGTGGTGCTGCTGCTGGTGCCGGGAGGCTCTATCCCATCCCCTGCAGCCTCGGATGACTGCCCACTGGTGGTGGTGGTGCTGCTGCTGCTGGTGGGGGGAGGAGATATCTGTCTGCTGATTTTGGGTGCAGGTGCATGGGCTGGATGCTGTTGTGAGGTGGATGGCTGTTGGGTTTCTAAGTGCTTGTGTTTGTGTACCTTGGGCGGGGGGCACAGACACAGTGGGAGAGGACACAGGGGACATGTGCATGGATGATTTGGAGGTGTCTGCCAGTGAGGTGTGTATTCTGCTAGGTGTGGTGGTGATGCTGGTAGTGGATGAGGATGTAGTGCATGCAGGTGTGAGTGTAGACGTAACTGGGAGGGAGGTGGAGGATGAGGAGGAGGGGAACACAGTGGAAACTGTAGATGTTGGTATGTCTGTATCTGGATGGTGTTTGTGTGAGTACCTGTGGGATGATGTGTGGTGCTTGTGTTTGCCTGTGCTTTTCTTGTCTGTTGTCTTGTGTGCATGCTCATCTGCCTGTGTGTTTGGGATAGATTGGGATTGAGGGGAATGGGATTTGGAAGGGGAAGTTGGAGGGGGGAGGATGGACACAGGGACAATGGCTGCCATCAGAGAGGAGGCCAGAGCCTGGATTCATCTCTGTTGGGCCGCCAATCCAGTGTGAATGCCCTCCAGGAATGCATTAGACTGTCGCATCTGGGCTGCCAGCCCCTGGATTGCATTCACAATGGTTGACTGCCCTACAGAGATGGATCTCAGGAGGTCGATAGCCTCCTCACTCAGGGCAGCAGGGCTCACAAGGGCAGGGGCTGAGGTGCCTGGGGCGAAGGAGATGCCCACCTTCCTGGGTGAGCAGGCACGGGCAACTCAATGAGTGGCTGTTGGGATGGCGGTGCTAGTATGGGCTGTGTGCCCCCTCCCACATGGAGTCAATGATGGCCCTGGGGACCTCTACCTCTCAGTGGCAGCTCCTGCTATATCCATGGTTGTCCTCCCCCAGGACATAGCTGTTCGCTTTGACTCTGCAGGAGTTTGACAGCTCCTGCAAAGTCAGACCAAACACTTCACTTTCTGCAAGTAAGAGCTGTCAAACAGATGTCACTTGCAGAAAACAAACTTTTCATCTGTTTCCCTGCATACAAATATGCGTTCAGGGAAACAGTTGAAAACTTTGCTCCCACAATCAGGGAGCTGCTATTTAAAGCACCCCCCCCCCCTTCTTGTGGGATCAATGCTGGCTCTCGCAGGACATGGGAGCCCACTAAGACCAGGGGGGCCTTAAGTCTCTCCCTGCGGTCCCATCACTCTCTCTTTCTCCTCCACCCCATAATGGAATCGAAATGAGAAAGAGATTGTTATTGCAGTCTCTCCATTAAATGACTTCAAAGAGTCAAACTAGTAAGATGCTTGGTAAGAATGTTATAGCTACACTCGGATGCAGAGCAGAACAGAGTCACTTCTGGCCTAATGGGCAAGTCTTGCACTGTCCTTCAGTAGGCTGAAGGTTCAAATCCTAGTATCGCATGGCAGTGTTTGTGTATTTTCTAGTGATTTCACTGTTAGACATCCTTGGTGATGGAGCCTTGAAGTCTATTTCCCTCAGAATCTGTGGGTTGATAGCTAAGTCTGGACATGGTCCTGAAAGGAGTCACCTATTGCCTTGTGGTTAGGGTCTCAGACATGCATCCTAAAGGTTAAGGGTTGTACCCTAGATGAGCTAAGGGTCATTTCCTGCTTTCGTTTTATTTTAACTTTAAATATTTAGGTTACACTCTGAAAGGTGGTCTCACTCTTTTTAATTGACGAAAACATTTTTATTTTCAATTTATCCGGAAATATCTAATTCTAAGTATCATTCCACAAAGCCTAGATTATTCTCTCTCTCAATCTCTCACTTTCTCTCTCTATCAGGGTTGGGTGGTTAGCCGCAGTGACTGGCCAACCCCACCGCACACTACCGAAAGGCTTGCACGGAACACGGTTGAGTGGTTATAGAGGGTTGGCCACAGGACCTGGTGGTGTTTGAATTAACATATAGTAATGAAACTTACTATATGTTAAAAAAAACTTTGAAATTCACTGAATAAACCAAAGGTTACATTGAGGTTATAATTAGGAAATAGAATTAAAAAACAGAGAAATTGACTAAAAAAACAAAAGATTACAGGGACGTTGTAGTTAGGCTCACATGTTAAACATACAAAACCATAGAAGTTCACTTGTCATAGACAGAATCATCTCAAGCAACTATAACTCTTGTCCCAAGGTTACTATAAGTGAAATCCCAGCAGGTTAAAATCACCTTAGAACACATCACAATTCCTAAAATTAGCATTGTACTACCAACAAATGATTTATATTGTAACTAAAATTTGTTAGCACTCTTTATAGGGTCTCCTTTTTTTGAACATCAAAACCTGCCTTTCACAGCAATGCCTTTGAATGGTGTGCTATCATGTATATTGGTCCCAAGATGGCTTCCATTACTTTTTGTTTGAAGTGCTGACAACCAATAAGATCTCTATACATCATTATAAAACCCCATGGGTCTGTGGCCAGAAGGGTTTAAGGCAGGGAACCTCCTCGCTGGTGTGATAACTAATCAGAATGCTGGCTATAACCCCTTCCACCTTGAAGCTTCTGCGGATGTTTTAGGAGGAACTTGCAACCTATATTGATGAGCAAGGATGTGTTGAGAGTTCAGAGTGTAAACTAATATGAAAAAAAAAATTGAAAGGAAGAGAAGTGATGTGCATTAAAACGTACTACAGAATATGCTTACTGCAACATTTGCAATAAACATATTGATGAGACAACTGCATGTAGTTGGAAGAACTCCAAATATAACTGCTAATTTCTTATCTTGCTCTCTGACATTTTTCAGTACTATAAACATATTTTCTATTAACATATTTGGAATATGGTACACTATGAAAGATAGTTTGAATTTAACAACTGAGAAACCAATAAGTATTGCCTCGTGTATTTGCATTTTTTCCCTTCAAAATTGTCATTCAAAGCCCTTTTTAATTTTAAAACTCACGGTGGGAAACCAAATTTCTGTTTTTCTGTTGAGTCTAGTAGAAAAAACAATGTCTTTTGCAGACATTTTAATGATGTATTTCATTCCCCGTAAGAAGTAAAATATTGTGGAAATCAGACCGAATTTATATTTTGAATAGCTCATTTACGGATTTTTGACACAAATGCAGAACAGTTCAAATAGAGTCTACCATCCCTATCACCACTGAAAACCCACTGCGAGCTCACATTATGTGGGAAAATAATGGATTATTTTGACCATGGGGATTTTCGTATATGTCAACTGAATGCAAACATCTTTGGCTGCCCTCGAGCTTTCATGATATTTTTTTTATATTGTCTTAACAAACACTTTATCTCCCCTCTCCATTCCAATTGTCTCTTTTTAAGCTGTCACTACTCAGTTTGATTACACTTTACAGTGGGACACAAAGCAATTAATGGATAGTTACTCTTGGCTATTTAGCACGAGAGGACAAGGTCAAATTGTGCTTCTTTTTGCATGGTTACTCCCAAATGGTGGCGTCCAATGGAAAGGACTGATTTCCTCCCCAACTATTAACACAATTTTTTACAGTTGCCTCATGATGTATTTAACATGACCTTTAAAAGGGGATTATACAAACAACTTTTTCCTTCTCGCCAAACAGAAGCAATACCTAACATGAGAGCTGCTCAGGTACAACCTGTACAACAAAATATACAACTTCTTGGGACCACAACGGAATGATGATAATGAAGGTAAGCCCCACAGGAAATATTAAATAGGTTCAATTTGTTCCTCTTAGTACCATGGCCCAATTAAATCTTTGCTCCCTTCCTGAGACGCGGATAAGAGACAATGCTCACCAATAGATGTCAGTTGAGTCTCAACATTCATTCACCCTATAAGCATTATGGAAACACTGGGTTAGTCCCAACCTAGACCCACTGTACAATTTGATTACCCATGTGGCACATTCCTTATCAATGACATCAGGCCAACTAAGTAAACATTACCGATTGGTTTTACATTTCCTGTACCTAAGCTTTATCCACAACTATACATCTTAATCTTTGTATGCCCTTTCAGTCATTCTTTTCTCCACATGTGCAGGATCACATGTCGTCTATTGCCCTCCCCATCTTTCTTCACCTTAGAATTGACTCCAGAATATAATTAGTACATACAATTATGTGGAAAGTCTATGATGTTCAGAATATTGTCAGACATAACACTGAAAACAAAGATAGCTTTTTTTGCACTGTAGAAGGATATATTGAGATATAAAACAAGTATTTCTTTATTATTGTTGCATACAACTATTTTACTTGTTATTGTAATTTTTTCTTGATTAAGATGTATTATTTACATTTCTTTTCTTACCTTTCTAGTTTTGATTTAATGTTTTTTCACTTTTATGTGGGTTTATGGGGTTGTAGAAAAGTTAGGTGGTAATAGATTTTTTAATACTTTTTCATAGTTAAATATTTTATTAATCATGTTAACATATTAAAAAAATATGTTAACTGTTTTTCTGTTATGTTTTATCATTATACTTGTATTGCTTAGGATTATTTTAAAGTCAATTTCTTCTTTTTAGTATGTACATAATTAATTATAAATCATAACAGTTATTATTAATAATGTATTACTTTAATTTTACCTCTCTAAATAAATATATATATATATATATATATATATATATATATATATATATATATATATATTCTTTTTGTTTTTCTCATGCTACCTCCAACCTTGCAGCATGCCCTGAGGGTTTAAGATACTTTGTTTAGCATGCCTAACTGGGTCCCTGCAGCGAGGCCACGCTTCATTGAGGTCAGCCTGAACTTGTGACTGGTTGGTATGGCGCATCCAGATGTCCTCAGTTGCTGCTTTTTGGCACCATTTTCACTGAAATCTTTAAACCTGCATAACTCAGTTTCTACTGATTTGGTTTCTGTTGTGTTGATCTTCTTTTGTGCAAAAAAACTCTATTTTTCCAAAATGGTGTGGGCACCTTTTTGTGAGGTGTTTTTCACTTTATTATTGTTTGGGGAGTAGTATGATCAATTTACATATTACCTCTAAATTAAACGTGACTGCTCTGTGCCAAGCTACAAGAGGGCTGAGCACAGGTTAATTTAGGGTTGGCTTGTGCCTCCCCGTACAAGGTTGTGGTTACTTCTTGAATAGGACTTACATCCCGGTCAACCAATAAACCAATTTCTTACAGGCCCTACCATATGTAGTATATAAGAGAGCAAGGACTCTGAAAGGCACCTTTATACATAGCTTTATTAATTCTGAGAAAGGTCTATGTGCATTTCTGACCTTGAGGGCTTTAGAAAATGTAGACCTTGCAGGCTTGCTGGAATGGAAAATGTAGATAAACTTATGTTGTACCAGATACAAAAAATTGCCCCATACCCTGTGCCATGGTGCGCTGTATGTTAAATATGGCGCACACATGGTGGCGGTAGGGGGGTGCTAAAGGGCTCAAGAAAAGTGGTGCTACACTGTGTGCAGCACCACTTTTCTTCAATGTGCCCCTTGTATTTTTACTTGAATTTCTATGTTTTTTTTAAATTCTATTTTCTAACTATAACGTCCTTGTAACCTTTGTTTTTTCAGTGAATTTTTATTTTTTTAACATAAAGGGGGTCATTCCAACCCTGGCGGTCGGTGTTAAAGCGGCGGCCAACCCGCAAACAGGCAGGCGGCCAAAAAAATTGAATTCCGACCCTGGCGGGAACCGCCAACACAGCTCACCACTTTAACACTCCGACCACCACGGCGGTACAGACAAGCAGCGCGGCGGTCACCGCCAACAGACAGGCGGCAGACAATGTACCGCCCACCCTATCACAACTCACCAATCCGCCACCTTTTCCGGGGCGGGAGCCCCGCCGATAAAAACACGGCGGAAACAGACTACGAACGGGAAAACGCTCACCTCTACACACTCCACGAGGAATCTGGACAGCATGGAACCAGAACTACACATCCTACCAGCTATTGTCTACCTGCTCCTCTACCAGGAGCAGGAACGCCGGCGCAGAAGACAACGGTGAGTACTGCACCTACGACACACAGGAGGGGGGAGGAGAAAAGATTACGGGCACACACATACGCAACACCCCCCCCCCCAACTACCTACACACCAATGCAGAGCAACAACTCAGAGTGACACCCCCCCAGAGCCCCCGGAAGAATGCAAAGACAAAATAATAAGTAATTGTAATACAAATATATTGTAAGGCAAAGTAAATAAGTAAGACGAACATCCCATAACTATATACACATATGTATATTGTCCAGTCAGAATTGGCTTTCTGTCATTGTACGTGGGTCAATGGTCCTCAACACATGGGCAAAGCCCACACATGAGACCCGAATCCATTGGAGAGAACACTGCAGGGGCATCAGATAGGAAAACTACAGGCACCTCAGGGGGAAGGGAAGGGGGGCCACCTCAGCCACATGAGTCCACAACGCCAGATCCACGAGGGGCCTCCACGGCCAATGTTGCCCACTGTGCCATCCTGGGGAGTGCAAAGCCACAGTCTCTCAAGTCTCTACAGTGGGTGGGTTGCCCACTGTGCCATCCTGGGGAGTGCAAAGCCACAGTCTCTCAAGTCTCTACAGTGGGTGGGTTGCCCACTGTGCCATCCTGGGGAGTGCAAAGCCACAGTCTCACAAGTGGATGACAGACTCCAGCGGTACTGGAGGACTCTTGGTGTCCAGAGTGTATCGTGCAGCCCTGTCCGACACTGATCCGGGCCTGCCCCTTCTGCCAATGTGTCAGCGGTGCTTGAGATGAAGGGCCCAGCGGAGCGGTGCTTGAGATGAAGGGCCAAGCGGAGCAGTGCAGAGACGGCGGTGCCCAGCGGAGCGGTGCTTGAGATGAAGGGCCCAGCGGAGCGGTGCTTGAGATGAAGGCCCCAGCGGAGCGGTGCTTGAGATGAAGGGCTAAGCGGAGCGGTGCAGAGACGGCGGTGCACAGCGGAGCGGTGCTTGAGATGAAGACCCCAGCGGAGCGGTGCTTGAGATGAAGGGCCAAGCGGAGCGGTGCAGAGACGGCGGTGCCCAGAGGAGCGGTGCTTGAGATGAAGGGCCCAGCGGAGCGGTGCTTGAGATGAAGGGCCCAGCGGAGCGGTGCTTGAGATGAAGGGCCAAGCGGAGCGGTGCAGAGACGGCGGTGCCCAGCGGAGCGGTGCTTGAGATGAAGGGCCCAGCGGAGCGGTGCTTGAGATGAAGGCCCCAGCGGAGCGGTGCTTGAGATGAAGGCCCCAGCGGAGCGGTGCTTGAGATGAAGGGCCAAGCGGAGCGGTGCAGAGACGGCGGTGCCCAGCGGAGCGGTGCTTGAGATGAAGGGCCCAGCGGAGCGGTGCTTGAGATGAAGGGCCCAGCGGAGCGGTGCTTGAGATGAAGGGCCAAGCGGAGCGGTGCAGAGACGGCGGTGCCCTGTTCAGCGGTGCCTGTCTTGAAGGGCCCTGTTCAGCGGTGCTTGACACGGCGGTGCCCTGTTCAGCGGTGCCTGTCTTGAAGGGCCCTGTTCAGCGGTGCCTGTCTTGAAGGGCCCTGTTCAGCGGTGCTTGTCTTGAAGGGCCCTGTTCAGCGGTTCTTGACACGGCGGTGGCCTGTTCAGCAGTGCTTGTCTTGAAGGGCCCTGTTCAGCGGTGCTTGTCTTGAAGGGCCCTGTTCAGCGGTTCTTGACACGGCGGTGCCCTGTTCAGCGGTGCTTGTCTTGAAGGGCCCTGTTCAGCGGTGCCTGTCTTGAAGGGCCCTGTTCAGCGGTTCTTGAGACGGCGGTGCCCTGTTCAGCGGTGCCTGTCTTGAAGGGCCCTGTTCAGCGGTGCTTGTCTTGAAGGGCCCTGTTCAGCGGTTCTTGACACGGCAGTGCCCTGTTCAGCGGTGCCTGTCTTGAAGGGCCCTGTTCAGCGGTGCTTGACACAGCGGTGACCTGTTCAGCGGTGCTTGTCTTGAAGGGCCCTGTTCAGCGGTGCTTGTCGTGAAGGGCCCTGTTCAGCGGTGCTTGTCTTGAAGGGCCCTGTTCAGCGGTTCTTGAGACGGCGGTGCCCTGTTCAGCGGTGCTTGTCTTGAAGGGCCCTGTTCAGCGGTGCTTCACATGTGTCTCCAGGGCACCAGATCCAGCCAATAGATGGTGTTCACTCGCCATCCGACTTCTCGCTTGCTGGGCCCTCCTGTGCTGGTGGCCCGTGCCTGTGGGTGTCCTCCTTCACCCCCCGGAATGGGGCTGGTGGGGCCCTCATGGGCAGCTCACCTGCTGCCGGACTTGTCGGCCGTGCTGCCCTTGCCATCCTTGCCTGATCCTCTGTGGCCCTTGCCTCCCTTTGGAGATGTGCCAGGTGGCACCCCACTCCCTGACGGTGCCAGGGTGGTGCCTGTGGAGGCTGCCATCTCTGTTTTCTCGGGCCGGCCCTTGGCTTTTTTTGTTTTTTTCCCAGGGGTTGGGCTGGCTGTCCCTTTGCTGCTGGCCGATGTGGCCGCCCTCTAAGGTGGGGGACTCCAATATCCCTGGACTATGGTCCTTGTAGGTCCAGGGGTTGTGGTGGCTGAGGTGCAGATTGGACTTTTACGAGATGGAGGGGGTGGGTCAGGTGATGGAAAGAGGTTAATTTTGGACAGGAAAAACTTTTTGGGAGCAATGGGAAGGGTAGGTGCAGTGGGTATGGGAGTGGAGGAAGAAGATGTGGTTGTAGGAGAGTCAAGTGTGCTGTCTATGGGTGCAGGTGCTTGTGACGGAGGCTGTTGTGAGGTGGATGGCTGTTGGGTGGGTGGCTGCCTGCGTTTGTGTGCTTTGGAAGAGGGGGTGACAGACACACTGGGAGAGGACACAGGGGACGTGTAAATGGCAGTGGGGGTGGTGACTGTACGTGTGCGGAGTGTTCTGGTGGGTGTGCTGGTGATGGTCGTAGTGGCTGATGAAGTGGTGCATGCAAGTGTGAGTTGGGATGTCACAGGGAGGGAGGAGGGAGACGAGGAGGAGGGGGACACAGAGGAGGCAGTGGCTGTTGGCATGCCTGTATGTGGATGTTGCTTGTGTGAATGCTTCTGTGATGTGTGGTGCTTATGTTTGGATGAGCTGACCTTGGGTGTTGAGGTGTGTGCAGGCTGGTCTGTAGGTGTGTCTAGGATAGGCAGAGGAACAGGGGAGTGGGACTGGGTGGAGGGAGTTGGAGGAGGGAGGCAGGAGACAGGGACAATGGCTGCCGTCAGTGCTGAGGCCAGAGCGTAGAACGATCGCTGATGGGCAGCCTGACCCGAATGAATGCCCTCCAGGTATGCATTGCTCCGATGCACCTCCCTTTCCACCCCCTGGATGGCATTCAAAAGGGTAGACTGCCCAACAATGAGCGTCCGGAGGAGGTCGATGACCTCCTCACTGAGGGCAGCAGGGGTAACTGGGGCAGGGCCTGAGGTGCCTGGGGCGAAGGAGATGCCCGCCTTGGTGTGCGAGCGGGCACGGGGCGAACGCTGAGGGGCTAATGGGAGGGCAGAGCTGGTGCGCTTGGTGGCGGCTGTACCTGTTGTTGCGGTGGGCACGGATGTTGCCGCCACCACAAGGGAGCTCCCTTCCGAGGACGTATCGGTGTCGCTGATGTCTCCACGTGTCCCCGTTGTGGAGCCCCCCTCGCCCTCCGTCTCACTGGTCAAATCAGAGTCCGTTGCATGGCCCTCCGGGGCCATGTGAGATGCAGCTCCCTCGTGCTCCAATGCCACTTCTCCTCCGCCAGATGATGCTAATGCACACATGAACAGGAAGAGCAGACAAAAAAAGGGGGGGGAAGAATAAAGACATGTTGAGTGCATGCATTGGCAACACAGTTGGCGGAGTGGACAGACACAGAGGCCCCCTGCACTACGCCGCGCACTTGGGGTACACTACTCAATCAGTGGGACATGGCCTACAAGCCTATGGACGACAACTGCACACATAGGTGACACAGGGCCATGCACAGCTGTACTTGGCACCCTACAGAGGTGGGGGGCGGGGGCACAGGGCCATGCCTTACGGAGGGGCCTAGCCTACAGAAATCGCCCTGGCCAAGGGATACCCACAACCCTCCTCCCCCACCCAGACACCTCCACTGAACGCATATTCAGCAGAATGAGAGTGTACTCACCCCCTTGTGTCTGCTGTGATGTCCTCACGCGCCCATCCAAATCGGGGTAGGCCACCGCCAGGATCTGGGAAATCAGAGGGGTCAATTGACGACTGGCACCCCTCCTACGTTGGGAGGCCATCCCCAGCAGAGCCTCCGCGGTCTTTCTGCTCCCGCGGTGGATGTCCTCCCACCTCTTGCGGCAGTGGGTGCCCCGTCTGTTGTGGACCCCCAGGGTCCGGACGTCCTTGGCGAATCCACGCCAAATGTCGACTTTCTGATGGGCGCTGACCTATGTGACACGTACAGGGAGAGAAAATACAATATCAGAATTTTCTGCATGCTCGATGTGAGTGTCCCCCCATCCCCACACTTGCCATGTGGCACATGCTCTCATCTGTCGTTTGATGCATGCCTCATACGCTCCCCTCCGCACCATCGTTCATTCACCCCACTCAACCCAGGCATTGCCCACAAAGCATGGTCCCAGTGTACTTACCTGTTGGTCTGGAGGACCGTAGAGTAGCGCATACTGGGGGAGGACCCCATCAACAAGTTTCTCCAATTCCTCAGATGTGAAGGCAGGCGCCCTTTCCCCAGTCGCAGCAGCCATTGTCTCTTTCAGACCGAGGTCACATCAGCACTTGCAGTATAGGTCCTCTCCTGTGGATGATCGGGTCTCGAGTGATTAAGCAGATAGAAAATGGCGTACTGCGACCGCCGGCGCACATCGTCATTGGCTCCTGAGACCCATAGGGTTCAATGTTAACCAATGCTGCTTTGCGCCGCGGTCTTCGACCGCCTACTGCCACGGTGTGCCACGCCAGCGCATTGACCTCACATCCCATTGTCACACTTCACAGGTCAGGCAGCTGCCATTTCAAGGGCCCACATGGCTTAATTTCTACTGCGTCACACAGGCCTAGGCGTTGCATTGCCACTCATACAAGCCATTCAATGCATAGCGTTATGTGCAAGCTGTGGTTACGTACCTGTGGGTTGCTTGACTCTGTGCTCCATGTTGTCCTTCCTAGGCACCGTCCGCTGGGACTTGCGAGGAGATGGAGGAATGTGCAAGCTGTGGTTACGTACCTGTGGGTTGCTTGACTCTGTGCTCCATGTTGTCCTTCCTAGGCACCGTCCGCTGGGACTTGCGAGGAGATGGAGGAATGTTCCCGTGTACAGACCGCTGGTGGACCTGTCGACAATGGAAGAAAGACATGTCATACTGACATACAGACTTGACCGAGCCACTA
Organism: Pleurodeles waltl; assembly: GCF_031143425.1. Taxonomy (NCBI): domain Eukaryota; kingdom Metazoa; phylum Chordata; class Amphibia; order Caudata; family Salamandridae; genus Pleurodeles; species Pleurodeles waltl. Next base: position 1,067,900,976 of record NC_090437.1, read on the forward strand.
TACAGGAACTGTGTGCCCAGCTGGAGCCAGACCTGATGTCCCCCATTCGCCAACCCACAGGGATTCCCCCTCTGGTGCAGGTGCTGTCAGTACTCCATTTTTTGGCAAGTGGATCATTCCAAACAACAGTGGCCATATCATCAGGGATGTCTCAGCCTATGTTTTCCAAGGTTTTGTCCAGAGTGTTGTCTGCCCTGCTGAAATACATGCGGAGCTACATTGTTTTCCCTGAGGTGGGCGATTTGGCTACAGTGAAGGGTGATTTCTATGCCCTTGGACATATCCCCAACATCATTGGTGCCATTGATGGGACCCATGTCTCTTTGGTTCCCCCCAGTGAAAGTGAGCAGGTGTACAGGAACAGAAAAATGTCGATGAATGTCCAGGTGGTCTGTTTGGCTGACCAGTACATCTCCCATGTAAATGCCAAGTTCCCTGGGTCAGTGCATGACGCGTACATCATGCGAAATAGCAGCATCCCTTACGTGATGGAACAGCTACAGAGACACCGTGTGTGGCTAATTGGTGACTCTGGTTACCCCAACCTGTCGTGGCTACTGACCCTAGTGAGGAATCCCCGGACCAGGGCAGAGGAACGGTACAATGAGGCCCATGGGCGGACTAGGAGGGTGATCGAGCGGACCTTCGGCCTCCTGAAGGCCAGGTTTAGGTGCCTGCATATGACAGGTGGATCCCTAATGTACTCACCAAAGAAGGTGTGCCATATCATCGTGGCCTGCTGTATGCTTCACAACCTGGCTTTGCGACGCCAGGTGCCTTTCCTGCAGGAGGATGGTCCAGATGGTGGTGTTGTAGCAGCTGTGGAGCCTGTGGAGAGTGAAGAGGAGGAAGACGATGGGGACGACACAGACAACAGGGACACAGTGATACAACAGTATTTTCAGTAGCACACAGGTACGAATCAACCCCGCCATTTTACATTTACTTAAAGTCTCCTGCCTCTCTACTGTCTGTGTTTCCCCCCAGTTCCTGTTAACTGAGTTGTGACTTTCCCTTCCGTTTTCAGAGCTGTGGGCCCCACTGCGTGACCTCTGCTTTGTTTGCACATGGACTACAGCTGTGTGACAGTGGTATGTTGTCATCACAATGTAACTGAACATTTTGGCACCGTTATGTCTAATACATTTGTTCAAAATATAAGCAGACTCCAGATTTTTTAAGTGAAATAAGTGATTTTATTAAAGTGCTAAATTTAGGGACATGATTGAAAAACGGTGATGGGTGATGGTGGAGTAATGTCCAGTTTTCAGTCTCACAGGTACATTGTCCATATGCCTGTGGAAGGATGGAGCAGGGGCAGTTTAAGTTTGGACAGGGTGACAATGTGGGACAGTGGGATGACATCAGGGGGTATCCTTTGCTGGCGGGGGTCTTGGCATCCTACTCTGTCTTCTTCTGAGATCTCAGGTACCGCTTGCGGGGTGGTTCTTCTTCTGCAGGAGGTGGGGTTCTGGGGGCCTGTCGTTGTGTGGGGGCCTCCTGTCCACTAGCGCCGGCAGAGGTGGTAGCCTGGTCTGGGTCCATGCTAGTGACAGGGGCCCTTTGTGGTGCCACATGGTCCCGCAATGTGGTGACTATCTGGTTAAGAGCCACGACGATGGTCCCCATTGCGGAACTAATGTTTCTCAGTTCCTCTCTGAACCCCATGTACTGTTCCTCTGGCAGTACCTGGATCTCCTTGAACCTGGCCACTACCGTAGCCTTCGTCTCCTGGGAGCGGTGGTATGCTCCCATGATGGAGGAGAGGGCCTCTTGGAGAGTCGGTTTCCTGGGCCTGTCCCCCCCTGTCGCACAGCAGCCCTCCCAGTTCCCCTGTTTCCCTGGGCCTCTGTCCCCTGGACCGTGTGCCCACTACCACTGCTCCCAGGTCCCTGTTGTTGTTGGGGTGGTGGGTCAACCTGGGTGCCCTGTAGTGGTGGACACGCCGCTGATTGACGTGTCCTGGAGACAGAGGCATGGGCCCGCTGGGTGGGAGCTGTGCTGGTGTTCCCAGAGGGGGTTAGGTCTGCTGTAGCCTGTGGCTGTCTGTGGGGAACCGACTGTCCCGAGGTCCCCGATGGGCCGGGCTGGTCATCTGGGTCCAGGGAGACAGAGCTGCTGTCATCACTGGGGGCCTCTTCTGGGGGTGGGATGGACATCTCTGGACCCTCCTGGGCGGTGTGGTGGCGTTCGGGTCCTGCAGGGGTATGAGAGTATGGTTATTGCTTCTCTGTGTGCCATTTCGTGTAATGGGTGGGTGGCTGTGTACCCCAGTGCTGGCATTCCCTTGTGGGGGCTTTTGTGACGGTGGCTTGTGGGGGAGATGGGTATGTGCAGTGGGCATGCTTTGGTGATGGGTGTCCATGCTTTGGGGACGCATGCAGGGCTAGGTTTTGGGATGGGTGGGTGGGTTGTGATGGTGAGCCATTTGCAAGGAGTTGGTGTGATGGGGGTGGGGGTGAGGGTGGGGGTATGATTTGGCATGCAGGTGGGGTGGGGGGAATGAAGTAGTGAAGATTTGACTTACCAGAGTCCATTCCTCCGCCTACTCCTGCGAGGCCCTCAGGATGCAGGATGTGCAAGACTTCCTCCTCCCATGCTGTGAATTCTGGGGGAGTAGGTGGGGGTCCGCCGCCAGTCTTCTGCACCGCGATGTTGTGCCTTGATACCATGGAACGCACCTTCCCCCGTAGGTCGTTCCACCGCTTCCTGATGTCGTCCCGATTTCGTGAATGCTGTCCCACAGTGTTGACCCTGTCCACTATTCTTTGCCATAGCTCCATCTTCCTGGCAATGGTGGTGTGCTGCACCTGTGTCCCGAAGAGCTGGGGCTCTACCCGAACTATTTCCTCCACCATGACCCTGAGTTCTGCGTCAGAAAACTTGGGTGTCTTTGGGGTGCCATGGGGTGGTGTGGATGAGGTGACGGGTGGTGTATGTGTTGTAGAGTGTGGTGAGTGTGGTGGTGTATGGTGTTTTGTGCGTGGATATTGTGTGGGTGATGTTGTGATTTGCCTCTGTGTGATGGTCTACTCTATTCTGTGCTGTCTCTCTCTGTCCTTCAGTCGCAATTATGGTCGTAAGGGTGTGTGTGTGTTTTATATTGTATTGGGTGTGTGGGAGTGGTGTGTGTATGTGTCTCAGGTGTGTGTATTTTGAATTGTCCAATGTGGTAGTGTTTTGTAAAGGTGTGTGTATTTTGACTGCGGCGGTGTGTACCGCCAATGGAATACCGCGGTTGAAAGACCTTTGTGGGGATTTCTGGGTCGGAATGGCATGGGCGTATTTCTGTTGGCGTGACGGTGGAGGTTTTCGCTGGCCGTTGGTGTGGCAGAATTTTAATGATGTCGGGTTGTTTGCCAGTTGCGGGTCAGAATGACCGTGGCGGTTTACCGCGACCGCAGCGTTGTTATGGCAGTCTTCTGACCGGCAGTAAGCGCCTTTTACCGCCGAGGTCAGAATGACCCCCAAAGTAATTTAAATTTAATTACTATACGTTCATCCGACCACCACTTCACATGGACTTTGGTTGTGTACTGCTGGTGTTGACCATTGGGCATGAAGCCAAAGCCCTGCATCCAAGTCCCTATAACCAGCCAACCCTGTGCCATACATGGCCTTTGGCCATGCATGGCAGTGATAGGTCCCAGTGCCTGTCCTGCAGCCAGGCCTTGAGGGCAATCCCCTATAAACACTCATTATAGGAAGGAAAAGAGAGAGAGATTGAGAGACAGAGAGAGAATTAGAGAAAGAGATTGAGAGAGAGAAAGAAAGAGAGAGAGAGAGAGAGAGAGAGAAGGAGAAAGGGAGTTTTTTAAAAACTCTGACGTATAATATAAAGAGCTATTTATGGACAAATTGAAAAATAAAATGTATTTGTGAGGTAAAAAGAGTGAGATCACCTTTTGGCATGTACCTTAAAGTTGAAGGATGGAAATGACCACTGACACATTGGGCCAGGGTCATGATGGCGGTCAAACCGAGGCCAATGTGGGGGTCCGACCACCACACTACAACTGTGGCGGATGTGCCATGGTCGGACCACCAGCACTGCCACTTTACCTCCACAGGAGAGGCTGGCGATGCCAATGGTCCTAATCCACCAGGGCAGCACTGCAAGCAACGCTGCCCTGGGGATTACGAATCCCCCTACACCAGTGGTTACATGGTGGTAGTACCACCATGTAAAGGCTGGTGGTGATGAGGTCATCCCAGGGGGATGGCTTGTTGATGAAGCTTCAGGAAATTTTAAAAGTTCGTATGATAGTCACTTCAGCTGCTCTTTTGGTGTGATTCATCAAGCGGGGGCCATGTAATTTCCTTTACGGATTTAAGACAGCCCGAACTTCTGGATGGAACTACACCAAAGTGGGCACAAAGGTAGCTCTTCATCTATAAAGCACCCTTTATGTTATTTGTTGTAAATTTGTTCAGTAGTTTCTAAGATATTTAAAAAAAATGTATATCAAGAGGTGTGGACACATTGCAAATCCGGATCTTGTGCAGAGGTCTGATTCTGCCACGGTGCAAAAAAAAGTTTAAGAAAAAGAATGGGAGCAGGGTAATATTACCCTGACCCCTAGCCTTGGTGTTAGGGTCCCCCTAGAACCTCACCAGGGCTAAAAAGCAGTTTTTAATTTTTTTGCAATAAAGTCGCAGTGTTGTGTGGCATGTGGCACAAGTGTTGTTGTCTGTTCATGTGTGTTTAGTGCTGTATTGTTAAAAATTGGGTCTTTGGTTGGCAGTCAGGTTACCCCCTGTCCAAGCAAGGACCCTCACTCTAGTCAGGGTAGGTCACACACAATCCAAATTATCCTGTGCCCACCCTCTGGTAGCTTGGCACTGAGCAGTCAGGATTAACTTAGAAGGCAATGTGTAAAGTATTTGTGAAATAAATCATGCAAAAACACAGTAGAACACCACCAAAATACACCACACAGTGTTTAGAAAAATATATAATATTTATCTGGTAAGTTGCAGGTGAAAACAAACATGAGTCAATAAGTACATGTTGAAATATCACTTAGAAAATTATATAAAGAGTCTTTAGTTCTTAAAAAATCAGCAAATGTCTCTTGCAGCACAAAGCACCTGTTTTTTGTTCAAATTCTCCGCAAGGGATTGCAGAGGAGGAGATGCGTGGAAAATGGGAATGTGTACATCAATTTTTCCGGCGAACACAGACAATGCATTGGTGAGTTTTCACACAGGGCAGGCTTTGCGTCGATTTCTGGCGTGTAGACTGGGATCTTCTTCGGGTTGCGGGGTTTTCAGACACACCAAGGGTGATGCATTTCAATCCTGGGCGTGCAGGATGAAGTCACAGAGGTTGCATCAATCCTGTGGGTGTTGCATGGAAATTTCTGCTGCATGGCAGGCGCTGTATTGATTCCTCTCAGGAAGTTGGGCTGCGTTGTTCCGGTTCGGCTGTGAGCTGATTTAGTGGGCCGTGCGTTGAATTTCCGGTTGCAATGTTGGTGCTGCGTCAATCTCCTCGTCGGGAAGTGTGATGGGGGGTTCTTTTGGAAATTTGTGGAAGGCACAAGAATAGACTCAACCAAATCTTATACTGAGTGGATTTTATTTAAGTGGTGTATGTACAGGTAAGTGGTCTTAGTCCATTTCCTTTCTTTATCTCTTTTCACATTCATTCTCGTGTCTTGTTTAGACTTGGGTTTCTCTAGTTACTTGTTCTGATGTCCCTTTGTTTTTCTCTTCCTTTAGGGCTAGAGCTTCTTGAAACACCTCCAATGTTGGCGGGACCATGCGGACACAATTAAAAACAGGAGATAAAGCTAAGTGGACTCTTTTCTCTTCTTTTATCATTATTTATTAATGGGGTGGGGATGAAAGGAAAAATACTGAGAGGGGAAAATCCTGTGTGGGAAAAGAAATAAGGAAAAAATATAGTGTGGGCACCTTGTTGTGCGCGTAAGGATAATATACTCTTATGGCAGAATAGTGCTTCAGTGAAGTCTCCTTCCTATGAAAAAAAAGGAGAGAAAAGGTGAAGCCCAGGTGTACAGGAATCCTTTCTCTCTCTTGCTTCAGGCCTGCTCGTTCTTTTCCAACAATTTGTTCTTACTTCCTCCCCACCTCCACCAATATCCCGTAGGATTTTGTAGACAGGCACCTACCTATATGAACCACGTCCCTCCAGGGACATGGCTGGTTCTTTCGCCTTGTGCCGCATTGGTAATTTCTTTGTGGATCATTCGTCCTCGCTCATCCTGGCCATCTCTGTCTGGGTAACCTCGTCTTCTCCGCTGGTCGGTCTTCCTACTTCTTCCCCGCTGTGCTCAGCTTCCTCCTTCTCCTCCGCATCTTCCTCTCCTCCGGCGCGCTCTCTCCCCACATTAGCCCGGATATCCGGGTTTGTGAGTAGAGTCTGGCCCTATTTTCTCTCCCCAGAACCCCCATGGTAAGATAATATCGGCTCTACTTCCTTGTTCCACCGGAGGGTTCTCACAATCCTGCTACAGGAAGTCAGGCTTCGTCATTCTGGTCCGGCGTGCAGTGATTTTTTCACCGCGATGCAGGCTGTGCATCATTTCTTGCAGGTTGTGCATCGATTTTCGCCGCAAAAGGAGTTATTTTGCAGGAATGAAGTCTTTTTGGTCCTGAGACTTCAGGGAACAGGAGGCAAGCTCTATCCAAGCCCTTGGAGAGCACTTCTCAGCATAGCCAGAGGACAGCAAGGCAGCAGGGCAACTGCAAGGCAGCAGTCCTTCTCAGAAAAGCAGTCCAGGTGAGTCCTTTGGGCAGCCAGACAGTTCTTCTTGGCAGGTTGCAGGTTCTGGTTCAGGGATTCTTCACCAGTAGTACTTTGTCTAGAAGTGCCTGTGAAGTAGAAGTGTCTGCCTTAGAAGTGTCTAGGTTGGTAGGGTCAGAGACCCTGCTTAAATACCCAAATGTTCCTTTGAAGTGGGGGAGACTTCAAAGAGTGGCTTAGAAGTGCACAAGGTCCCCTTTCAGTTTCATCCTGTCTGCCAGGATCCCAGTAGGAGGTGTGCCAGTCCTTTGTGTGAGGGCAGGCTACAGTCCTTGGACATGAAAGTGTCAGGCCCTCCCCCCTCCCGGCTCAGGAGGACCCATTCAATATGCAGATGTGTGAAAGTGTGACTGAGCATCCTGCGTTTGGGGTTGTCGGAGTGAATCTACAAGGGAGCTTTTAACTAAACCTAGACAGAGGTGGATTGGAAGACACAAAATAATTTAAGTGTAGATAAATACTCACTTTCTAAAAGTAGCATTTCTAAAATAGTAATATCAAATCCAACTTCACCATTAAGCAGGATTTTGTATCACCATTCTGGCCATACTAAATATGACCTGGCTACTCCTTTCAGATCAGGATCTACCACTTAAACAGTATATGAGGGTAGCCCTGATGCTATCCTATGAAAGGAGCAGGTGTCACAGTAGTGTAAAACGAATTTAGGAGTTTTACAATACCACAACATATAGAACACACATGCTCATGTCCTGCCTTTTATCTACATAGCACCCTGCCCTATGCGCTACCAAGAGTCTACCTTAGGGGTGACTTATATGTAGAAAATGGGGAATGCTTGGCAAGTACTTTTAAATGCAAAGTCGAAGTGGTAGTGAAACTGTACACACATGCCCTGCAATGGCAGGCCCGAGACATGGTTAGGGGGCTACTTATGTGGGTGGCACAACCAGTGCTTCAGCCCACTAGTAGCATTTAATTGCAGGCTCTGGGCATATGTAGTGCACTTGACTAGGGACTTATAAGTAAATTAAGTATGCCAATTGGGTATGAGCCAATGTTGCCATGTTTTAAGGAGAGAGCATATGCACTTTAGTACTGATTAGCAGTGGTAAAGTGCGCAGAGTCCTAAAGCCAGAAAAAATGAGGTCAGAAAAAGAGCAGGAGGAAGGCAATACGTTTGGGGGTGACCCTGCAGAAAGGCCATTTCCAATAGTCAGCCTATGCCAGGCTGAGCCAAGCTGCCCTAATGAGGAGTGAAGTGGCCTGCATTGAGACAATGGGATATCTAGTGAGGGAAGATCTGCAGTTGCAGAGCAAACAAATGGAAGGGGATGGGTAGCCAAACTGGTCTTCAAATGCATAATTACACTTAGGACAGGACACAGGCTCACCCCCTCTTCCTGCCAGCCCAGCCAGATGGAGCCCCAATAATGAGATTAGCAGATAGACTGGAGTAGGTGTGTTTAGAGAAATAAGCCACACCAGTGGAATGACTCAGCCAGATTTTAACTACAAGGAGAAGAAGGACTGCCCTGCTAGAGCCCTGGTCTCCACCCCAAGGGACTGCACTCTACATGACTGCACCACTGCACATTGAGGAACTACAGCTCTAAGGACTTTGCTTGGCTTCAAGAGAGGAAAGGAATGGACTCCCTGACAGCAGCAGGTTAAAAGAGCTCCACCTGCAACATCCCTACCAAGGAAGACCCAGCTGACCACCTTGAGCTGGACTTTTGAGGATCTGCCCGGTGCATTCTGAGAAACGTAATCCCAACATCTCAAGGAGCATATCAGGGCGTCTAGACCCTTGGATTGTTGTTGTAGATGACTGGAAGCCAAAGGAGGATTTCTGGAAGGAGATCCAGATGTATGGAGAATATTGGAGAACTTTTGGCAAAAAGCTCTGTAAGGTGACCGACCGGTTGACGAGAGTCAAGCTACCGGTGTCAAACAGCAACCCAGCCTGAATTTCAGGTTCGACCCGCTGAAGCTCCAGAGCTTTTGTCCATCAACAAGGCTTCCAGGAGTTGACCGGGAACCAAGCTGACCCAAGTCTACAATGTTGCATTGAATCCCAACCAGAAGAGGAGCCTCATCCGACCACAAGAGAAAAAGCTAAAAAATAATACAAAGTCCAGAAGTAAAACTTTGACCCAGGCCTACCACTCAGTGTATCCAAGCAGGGCTTCATCAGGGTCAACCTCAAATTGTGACTTTGTCCCAGTTGGGGCTACTGGTTTAAGGCAGTAGAAAGCAAAATGTTTGATTTAGTCTTTAAAAATACTTATCTATGGTTCCTTACATTGGATTGTATTCATTTTGGTGTCATATTAATGATGAAAATATTTCCATTTTTTTTGTAAATTCTTGCTGAATGTTTCTTGTGTTTTGTGACTTACTTATTTAACATACTGGTGTGTTTAAATGCTTTACAAACCTGTCTCCTAAGTTTAGCCTGCCTGCTCATTGCCAGCTAGCAAGGGATTCATTTACTGAGACCCTGACTGAACCTTAGATTGTGATTGTGGCCTTATTACTAGTGGTAGGTCCCTGCTTATCACTACTAATAACCCACTTTCCAACAATCACCATGGCAAAACTCCCAGAAACATCCATTCTATGAAGTCCACAACAGGCTAGTATGTGTACTTTGAACACGCTAGTGTTTTAATTGCAAATTAGCCCCATGATTTCTTCCTTGTCCTTAAAAAGTGAACTTTCATAATTATGTCTGGTGAGATTCAGAATGGCCATCTGGTGGGGAAGTTCTTTGAGTTCTATTTATGTGGACTGGTGGATCTTCCAGCCTGTTTGAGGTAAGTGGCAAAAGTCTCTGTAGGAAGGACTAAAAGGATAAGCCTTCTGTTCCCTTTTAAAAAGCTTCCCTTTTAATGATGAAGGTCACACCTAAGGTAGGCCCTTAATGCCCATAGGGCAGAGTGCATGGCATTTAAAAGATAGGGCATTTATATGTATTGTTAACATGGTGAAGAACCTCCAAATTCATGTTTCACTGTGGCAAGGCTGGCTCTTCCAGTGGTTAATAATTTACATTATTGCACTTATTAAAAACTAACTCCAGTTTGGGAATAGCTAGAAAAATGGTTCAAGGGATCATTTTAATAGTGACCTAAAATCACTTTTGTGTTCTTGCTGGGATGCAGTTTAAAAGCAATCTAAAGACTCATAGCTAAGAGATGTGCCTTTGCCATGTAAAATAACTTACTAAATATATGAGTCTCACTCATAAACTGTGCCTTATAAGCCCACATGGCTGGGTACGTGTTATATAAAAATGTGGCATACTATTAATGGGAGTAGTGTGCCCACGGAGTGAAAAAATATCTAAAAGCTGTTTCCTCTATGTAAATAAACAGTCCTAAATGTGTGCATAGTTCCTATTTCTGCATAGAAAAATACCAGAAAAAATATTTTTCACTTTTCTAATTTGCAATTTGTGCTGTCTGGCTCTCGGTTCTGCTTCAAAAGCTCAGCAAACATTTATGGCTGCGAGGTAATGATCCCTGCAACAAAAATACAATGGATTGGACTCTGGACCCAGGAAGGTAGTAGTGATGCCAGCAGCCAGCCGCTTAAGAGGGTTTAGACATCTGGAAGTAGAACAGGAACAAAAAGGGAAGTCGAGTACCCAGACCAGAACACATGAAGTCAAAACAATTTTCAAGACATGAAGTACGTCCACGTAACACACAAGAACATGGCAGTCTATTGGTAGAGTTAAAGTATTTATTCCAGAAAAAGCAAGCAACCATCATGTGCTTTGTCTATGAAGCCTTTTTCAAGGCTGCAAAACACACAGTAAGTAAAAAACATATTTATCTGAGGCAAAAATATACTCAACATCGCCCATAGGTGTCATAGGTATACATGAACCCACAAGACAAAAAAGTGAAATAATGACCCAAAGTGTGTACAATTATTGCTAATAGGAAGTAGAGACAGTCCAAGAAAGAAAAAAAGGTGCACAGAAAGTGAACCCCAGTTGTCCAGCCAGAGGGAGAGAGACACATTGAACGAAGAACAATAAAAAAAACACCCAGCGTGGTTAAAGGGCTCCAGTGAAAAGTTGGCAAAAAGGATCGTAACATAACCATTTACCTACGCAAAGCATTGATACTGGTCAAATGTTGACAAAGTCAGAGTGATGTACAAAAGGCAATATAGGTTCTGAGTCTGCAACTATTGATGAAGCCTCTTTATATGCTTCGAATTAAACACTGAGCATATATTGGTGGTCATTCTGACTTTGTCGGTCTTTACCGAAGACTGCCGTGTAAGTGGGCACCTAAAGATCACCAGTGATGGCGGTCTGAAGACTGATGTATTATGAGTCACTAACACAACACCGCCAAACAAATACCAAAGAAACGATACCGCCTGCCGGAAAGATGGCGTGAAAGAGCCGTCTGCACCACCAGCACTGCCACGCCTACAACATCCCATCCTCCAAATCATGAATCACAAATCAGCGTCACAGTCTTAGCACGGCAGCAATCTATTGGGGGTCCGAAACGCGGTGGGTAAAAAGCACCTCCACCAAAACACTGCACCACAATAAACAATATCAATATCGCACACATGATACACATACACACACACCACCCACACCTGACAACAGCACTACAAAACACACCCTCACGCATACCCAGAATCTTTTGCACCCAGAAAGTTTGACATACCAAGGCAAGAGAACACTGACAGAAGGCGCCACACCTAGATATCACACTGAACATGCATCACACAACACACAAAATCAAGAGAAACAAAACATGCACATCACCACTGCACACAAACACCACAAACCACACGCACATCCTATCATTCAAACCACATCAACAAACAGAACACCCAGCATCCCTGCACAACACACAGCCTGCCACCCACAACACAACCACCATGACACCACATAAAAAACACGATTTACAAATCAGCAGCTGAGGGTCATAGTCTACCAAATAGTCGGAGTGGAGCCGCAACTGTTTGGAGCAAAGGTCCAGCAGACATCCATACCCCTGAAAACAGAGTTGTGGCAGAGGGTCATAATCAGGATGAACACAGTGGGAAGCCATCTTCACACAAGGGACGATATTAGGAAGAGGTGGCTAGACCTATGGCAGAAAGTAGGGGCCATGGCATCATGACACCACTTTGCCATCATGGAGACTGCTGGTGGGCCCCATCACCTCCTCCAGAATTATCATCGTGGGAGGAGAAGGTCTTGGCCATCTTACACCCAGAGGGGCTGACGGGAATACCTAGTTGACTGGACACATAGTAAGTCAACTACACTTCCCTGTCAACATGTAACCCTGCACAGAAGGTACCCCCACCATCCTCTCACCCCTTCACACCACCCTAAAATACACAAACTCACCATTGACCCAATACTTACCCTTGCATGCCATAGCTCCCTACTAAAACCATTCCCTCACATGCCCACCTAGTACATGGATACCCCCACACTACAGCAAGTACTACAACTACTACAATGCAACACCTGCACACAGAATCATCTCACTACCCCTTTCTCAACAAGTAATTGGAATGCCCATCAGTACATGTCAATGAAAGTAGCAAGACCAATACCAACTATTGATCAAAATAGGACCATTGCAACCTACTGATGCAAACACAAACAGTAGTCTAGTAGCTGTTAATGCCATTGCTACCATGCAAATCCAGACAATGATGTCATACAACCATGTGTATCACTTGTACAATACCATCATGTGACACAATACCTCTCATTCCACAGATCTCCCAAGTATTGCCACACGGCAGGGGATGTCAGTGACAGAAAGACCAGCCCTGGAAGCAGATCCAATAGAGGAGGAATCCCCTGAATGTCTTGGTAGGGATGACGTACATGGCCCATCAGGCAGGAATGGTCAGTCCACCACCACAAGACTCACCCTCCCCATAACTGAAACCACCACCCTGTGGCATTCATTGCACAACAGAGCCCACCTTCCCAAATGTGTGTCCCAAGGTCACATCAACCTTCAGTGTGTCCTATAGTACAGGTGCATGAGTCAACATTGCAATCCCAAGACAATGACGGTCCTGGTGTTAGTGGGAGGGGGCACACTGCACCACGGGCACAGGCACAGGGGTCAAGGGCCAGTGTAGGAGAGTACCCTCTTTTTGGCATGTTACCCCCATTTCTGCCTGATGTCAGTGTGTTTGACTGTGTTCACTGGGATCGTGCTAACCAGGGCGCAAGTGATTATGCGGTCTCTCCTCTACATTTTGTCACTGCATACTGGTAACCCAGTATATCATCATAAATTGGCATACTGGTTCCCCCTTAGAAGTCCCTAGTATATGGTACCTAGGTCCCCAGGGCATTGGGGTTGGAGGGGATCCCTATGGGCTGCAGCATTTCTTCTGCCATGCAAAGGGAGCCCATGCGAAGGCTTCTAAAGGACTGCCATTGTAGCCTGTGTGAAATGGTACATGCACCATTTCACTGCCATTTACACTGCACAGGGTCCCTTATAAGTCACCCACATTGCAGACCTTCTAGCCCTGAAGGCTGGGTGCAGAGTACCTGTGTGTGAGGGCACCCCTGCACTGGCAGAGGTGACCCCACAACCTCCAGGACCATTTCCCAGACTTCATGAGTGTAAAGACGCCATTTATGCATGGACTTGACATAGGTCATTGTCTATGTAAAGCTTCACAATGGTAACTCTGAATATGGCCATGTTTGGTATCAAACATGTTGGAATCATACCCCAAGGCTTTTGCAAGCATTGGTTATATAATTTCATGCACTCTGGATGCTACTTAGAGGACCCCCAGTACTGCCAATAAAACCTTCTGATGTTTTCCAGGCAGCCCCAGCTGCTGCCACCACACAGACAGGTTTCTGCCCTCCTGTTGCTCAGGCACCTCGAGTCCAGGAAGGCAGAACACAGAATTTCCTTTGGGAGAGAGGTGTTACACCCTCTATATTTGGAAATAGGTGTTACAGGCATGGGAGGGGTAGACTCCCAAAGCCTCTGGAAATGCTTTGAAGGGCACATATGGTGCACTCCTTGCATAATCCAGTCTACACCGGTTCAGGGACCCCCATTCCCTGCTCTGGCACGAAACTGGACAAAGGAAAGGGGAGTGACCACTCCCCTGTCCATCACCACTCCAGGGGTGGTGCTCAGAGTTTCTCCAGAGGATCCCCAGGTTTTGCCATCTTCGATTCCAAGTTGGCAGGGCAATCTGGGAGTATCTGAATGGCCAGTGCCAGCAGGTGATGTCTGGGCCCTCCCCTAACAGGTGCTTACCTGTTTAGCTGACCAAACCCCCCCCTTTCAAGGCTATTCAGGGTCTCTCTCTTGGGTGGTTCTTCAGATTTGGATTGCAAAACTCAAGCAGGAATCCTCTGCATTCTCTACTTCACCTTCTTACAGACGAAACTGCATCTGCAACTTTGTCTAGGTTGTACATCCTTTGAGGACTGCCTGTCTTCAGCCTGCACCACAAGGATGAAGGAATCTCCATTGAAGTGAAGAAGTCAGTTCCCTGCTTCAGCATGCACTCCTCTGCAAAGACAACTGGTGCCTTGGCGCCCCTCTCCTAATGAAGTGTGTGGATCCAGCAACACAGGTGGTGGACTGAAGTTCAACTGTCCAACTTTGGTGGAGGTAAGAGCTTGCCTTCACACGCAAGACAGTACCCCGTGCAGTTGCCAAGGCTTGTTAGCATTTTTCCACAAAATTCTTCGCCCACTGTGCAGCTCCATCTCCCAGCACACTATCCTGCAATTCACAGCTTCCTGAGTGGTTCTCCAGTGGTGTGCTGTATGGGCCTCTTTCTGCTCCTTCTCTGCCCCCGTGTTGTCGGACTCCTGTGTGTGCTGCCTGGTCTTCAGAGGGCTCTCTAAATTGCTGAGAGCCCGCACTGACTTCCGCTCTTGGGTAGAGTCCACCAGGTTTTTCCTGGTCCCGGGCAGAGCCATTTTCTGCTAACCATGTGCTTTGTGTGTGCCAAGGATTGTTGGCGGAATCCAGCAATGCAAACCAGACTGCATTCATCCATCCAGCGTGGGACATCTTCTGCACCAACCAGGAACCTGCATCTTTCTTCTTAGGTGCAATACTGACTGTTGTTCCTCACCCGTGGTTACTGTTTTACACCTTCATCCATATTAGCAGGGGCTCCTGTTCTCCGTGGACTCTTCAGTGCTCCTTGGACTTGGTCCACTTCTTCCGCAGGTCTTCAGGTTCAAGAATCCATCATTGGTGTCTTTTCTCATGTTCCTGTGTGTTCTAGGAAAGTTACTGTGATTCACTCCTGCTTTCCTGGGCTCTGGGGTGGGTTCCTGTAGGAAAGTACCATCTTTCTAGGCATGTTACCCCCAATTCTACCTGTATGTCAGTATGTTTTTGCCTGTCTCACTATGATCCTGCTGCTCAGCACCCCAGTGCTCATAGTTTATGGCCTATTGTGTGTGTGTGTATAGTGCCTAACTGTGTCACTGAGGCTCTGCTAACCAGAACCTCAGTGATTATGCTCTCTCTGCTTTTAAATTTATCACTATAGGCTAGTGACTTCATTTACCAATTTCAATTGGCACACTGGACCCACCTTATAAGTCCATAGCATATGGTACCTAGGTACCCAGGGCTTTGGGGTTCTAGGAGATCCTTATGAGCTGCAGCATTTCTTTTGCCACCCATAAGGAGCTCAGACAAACCTTTCCACAGCCCTGCCATTGCAGCCTGCGAAAAATAGTGCACACACTATTCCACAGCCATTTTCACTGCACTTAATTAACTTATAAGTCACCTATATGTCTAACCTTCATTTACTGAAGGTTAGGTGCACAGTTACTAAGTGAGAGGACACCCTTGCACTAGCATAGGTGCCCCCACATAGTTCAGGGCCAATTTTCAGGACTTTGTGAGTGTGGGGTCGCCATTACACCCTTGCACTACATATAGGTCAATACAATGATAGCTCCGAATATGGCCATGTAAGATGTCTAAGATAATGGAATTCTCCCCCATTCCAAATCCGGTATTGGGGAGCCAATTCCATGCATCCTGGGGGCTCCACCACAGACCCCCAGTACTGCCAAACCAGCTCTCTGAGGCTTGCAGTTCATCTATAGCTGCTGCCACCTCACAGGCAGAGTTCATCCCTCCTGGAGTCTGAGCAGCTCAGTCCCAGGAAGGCAGAACAAAGCATTTCATTTGGAAGGAGGGTGTTACACCCTCTCTCTTTGGAAATAGGTGTAACCTCCCCCAGTCTCTGGAAATGCTTTGAAGGGCACAGATGGTGCCCTCCTTGCATGATCCAGTCTACATCGATCCTACTCTGGCGTGAAACTGGACAAAGGAAATGGGAGGGACCCCTCCCCTGTCCATCACCACCCCAGGGGTGGTGTCCAGTGTGTCCCAGACTTCAGCCATCTTGCTTTCCAAGGTGTGGGGACACTCTGGAGGCCTCTGAGTGGCCAGTGCCAGCAGGTGACATCTGAGACCCTTCCTGATAAGGTAGCCAATCCCCCTCTCAGGGCTATTTAGGGTCTCTCCTGTGGGTTTCTCTTCAGATTCTACTTGCACATTTCCAGCACAAATCCTCTGCAGCTACTACTTCATCCTCTGACCTCGGATCAACCACAGACTGCTCAAGGAACTGTTGTAACAGCAACAAAGTATCCAGAAGGGCTATTTTTCCTCTGTAACTTCAGCTCCAACCAGTAACTGCAACAGTTTCCACAATGTTTATGTTATGGGGACTCCCTGTCGTCACCCTGCACCAGAAGGACCGAATAAATCTCCCATGGAGTGACAGAGCCACTTCCCTGCTCAAGCAAGCACCTTCTAAGTCGATGATTCACAAGGCCAGGGCATTCGTATAAAATAAGATAAGAGTCTGTGCAGTTAGGTTCTTGGTCTTCGGAGAATCAATATATAATCCAAACAGAGTTAAAGTTCAGTGTCTTTATTCTTGTGCGAGGTTTTTATACATGTTTATCACATCAGAAAGATTCCATATGTGGTCATCACAACAACATCCAACAGCCAACACGTGTTTCGTCTCAGAGAAATTAATCTCATTGACTTCCTCAGGGCTGTAAGAAACATAACCACATATGGAATCTTTCTGATGTGATGAACATGTATGAAAACCTCGCACAAGAATAAAGACACTGAACTTTAACTCTGTTTGGATTATATATTGATTCTCCGAAGACCAAGAACCTAACTGCACAGACTCTTATCTTATATCCTATGAGTGCCCTAGCCTTTTGAATCAGTTTGGTTTTTCCTATTGGAGAAACACTGGAGGTGCTGGGAGGACCCTCCGTTCGGGAGCACCGTATTTACTATCTATTGTTAAAGAAATGTTTTGGTGATATTCTGTTAGCGCCTATCCCTATAATTTCCCCCCCTTTTCTTCACAACCTTCTAAGTCGATGACTGGTTGTCTTGGAGTCCTCTCCTGGCAACGAGCCTGCTCCTTGGAACACAGGTCATGGACCCCTTCAACACAGACTGCCCTGATGACCCACTGTCCCAATTTGGAGGAGGTAAGACCTTGCCTTCCCTGAGAATGACAGTACCCCTGTGCACTGCGTCTTCTTCACCTTGTGAGGCTTCTATGCACTATTTGCAAAATTCTTTTGTGCACATCCTGGTCCAGGTCCTCAGCACTCTATCCTGCGATGCTCATCTCACTGAGTAGATCTCCAGCGGCGTGGGACCTTTATTTGTAGTGCTGCACCAACCAGAATTTGCACCTCTTTTTTCCCCATGTACTGGGACTCCCGTGGGTGCTGTCTGGTGTTCCGAGGGCTCTCTAAAGTGCTGAGACCCCCCTCTTCCTGCTCATATAGAGCAGGGTCCAGACAGCACCACTTTGACACAAAATGCAACTTTGCCAGAACCAAGGCTTGTTGGACGAATCCAGCGCCAAAACTCACCTGCATCCAACTTCCCTTCATAGGACATTCAGTGCATCATGCAGGAACCCACTGACATCTTTCTTGGGTGCATTTCTGTAGTCTTTGTCCAACCGGGGACTCTACTTTTGTACCCTCTTCTTCCAACTTCTGGACTTGATCTTCTGCCTTTGCAGGTCTTCAGGTCCAGGAATCCACCATTTGTTGTTTGCAGTCTTGCTTGGTTCTTGCAATAACTCCAATCACGACTTGTAGTATGTCCTGAGGAAACTTGCAGTACTTTATCACTACTTTCCTGGGTTCTGGGATGGGGTAAATAACTTACCTTTACTGCATTCTTATTCTCGCAGCAATTCTCTACACACTACACTTATCTAGGGGGGAATTTGTGATTTGCATTCTACTTTCTTAGTATATGGTTTGTGTTGCCCCTAGACCTATATTCTCTTAATGCATTCTATAGCATTTCCTATTGTTTGCACTATCCTATATCTAATTGCTTACCTTATTTTGGTGTCTAGTGTATATATTGTGTATAATACTTACCTCCAGAAGGAGTATTGCTCTAAGATATTTTTGGCCTTGTGTCACCCAAATAAACTACCTTTATTTTTGGTAACACTGAATATTGTCTTTACTTGTGTATAAGTACAGGAGCTTTGCAGGTCTCCTAGTTCAGCCTAAGCTGCTCTGCTATAGCTACCTCTATCAGACTAAGCTGCTAGAACACTACCACATTTCACTAATAAGGGATACCTGGACCTGGTGTATGGTGCAAGTACCCAAGGTACCCACTACAAACTAGACCAGCCTCCTACAGTTCCATTACTTACTTTTGATGTTTTCTAATACTCCCAGCACCCCACTACACTTGCCTAGATGGGAAACCAATTTTTGCATTCCACTTTCTTAGTATATGTTTTGTGTTCCCTGAGCCCCATTTCTAACTATTGTTTTTTCAGTTATTTATGCATACTAGTGTATATAATTTGTATATTACTTACCTCATAAGGGAGTATAGTCTCTATGGTATTTTTGGCATTTGTATCACCAAAATAAAGTACCTTTTTTTTGTAACACTAAGTATTTTCTTTCATGTGTGTGAGTACTTCGTGACTACAGTGGTATTGCATGAGCTTTGCATGTCTCTACTTAGGACTTGGTTGCTCATCCACACTACCCTTAGAGAGTCTGGCCTCTAGACACTGTCTACATTTCACTAATAAGGGGTAACTGGACCTAGTGTACAGTGTAAGTACCTTAGGTACCCACTAAAAACCCGGCCAGCCTCCTACAGCCAGTGGGGGGGGCAATTGTGGGCCAAAGGACAAGGCAGTAACAAGACACCACTGGCCAGGAGGCTGTCTCCAGTTTCCTGGGATCCTACCAGCAATCCCAGGACAAGATGGGCCAGATACTCACCACCTTCCTGGAGGCCCAAAGGCTGCATCGGGAATACCACAAGTAGGCCATATAGCAGTGGCAGGTACTCAATGGCACCATGGTCTCCATGTTAGGGGAGTTCAAGAAACTCAACACCATCCTGCGTACATCCTCCACCCAATAGCAGGCCCCATCTAGTAGTCACACAACACCACTGCCCTCTACATCAGCACCTTCTACTGGATGGAGGCCCAGCAGGAGGACCCACAGGCCAACAGCACCCCTACCCCTGCAGTTGAGGGACCCCCCATAAAAGAGGTTGGCCATTCGGACATCCTGCAGAACATGAGGCAAAGAGCAATCCCCCAACCAAGAAGTGATCCCTCTCCTGAACTGTCATCCCATTGTGCCACAGTTACACCCTGTTGGCTGTCCAATGACAAGTTCCCATCATCCCAAAGCTAATGGATACAGGGCCCGTGAAACAAACAGCTGGACCATCCACTCTGATCTTCACCTAAACCAAGTCTCCACTCCTCTGGACTATAATGTAAAACACTCAATAAACACCAATTAGCACAAGTCATGGTGGATGTGTCTTCATTGTTTAAATTACCTTTCTGTTTACAAGCAACCATCAAATACACATATTGGCTCTACAAGAATGTCAAACTGACAGATGTAGTAGAAATCTCCAGCAGGTGTGCAAGTACATCCATATTGTACTAACATCCACTGTCAAGGGTGCCAACAGGCATTTCAGTAATCAGCTTTGAAACATACATGTGACCTGAAGAGGGAAAATGACATGGAATAAGACTCAATGTTGTAAGGCATGTAGTCAATATATATATATCAACAGTAATAGAACACAAATACAGGGTGATTCCCGAAGCAGCTATGATACCACATATGTAAGGGCCTGCATTGTCACTCACACACATGTATAGTAAAGTGAAGATTTCTCGCACTGTGAGAGGGCAACTGCACTGATCTCCTAGTCAGCGTCTTCTGCCTTCCCCATCTCCTCTGGCTACTGCTGCTACTGCCTCTGCCTTTTGCTGGGCCAAAGGACAAACTGAGAGTCTTCTAATCCCTGGTGGTCTAGTGCCCATCACAAGTAAGTATTTTTTTCTCTCTGTCGCTCTTTCACTCTTTATTTTTCTGCCTTTTTCTCTATCTTCTCTCATTTTTCCTCTATTCCTTTTTCTTTTCTCCCCTCTTTCCTCTGCCCACCAAAGTACATTTCCCACCCTTCCGCTGTAGGAGGCTGGCCTGGCTTATAGTGGGTACCTAGTGGTACTTACACCTTGTGCCAGGTCCAGTTATCCCTTATTAGTAGATTAGAGGTGTTCTAGCAGCTTAGGCTGATAGAGATAGCTATAGCAGAGTAGGTTAGGCTGAACTAGGAGACATGCAAAGCTCCTACCATACCAATTATATCACTTAGCACTATATCATAAGAAACACAATACTCAGAGTTACTAAAAATAAAGGTACTTTATTTTAGTGACAATATGCCAAAAGTATCTCGGAGAATATACTCCTTTAGGAGGTAAGTAATATACACAAAATATACACACAGAAACCAAATCAGGTAATTAAACAGTTCGAAAAGTAGTGCAAACACTGTAGAACACAATAGAATGAAATAGGGAGAAATAGGCCTGAGGCAACACAAACCATATACTCCAAAAGTGGAATGCAAACCACAAAGGGACCCCAGGCCTAGTGTAGTGTGTAGAGGGTCACTGGGAGTGTAAGAAAACACTAAGGGTGTCCAAGATACCCCACCCCAAGACCCTGAAAGGTAGGAGTAAAGTTACCCTACTACCCCAGAAAGACAGTAAAGTCGAGATAGGGGATTCTGCAAAGACAATAACTGACTGCAAAGCACTGAAGACGGATTCCTGGACATGAGGACCTGTAAAGGAAGGGGACCAAGTCCAAGAGTCACTCAAGTGTCCAGGGGTACAGGAGCCCACTAAAACCTGGATGAAGGTGCAAAAGGGCTTCCTCCGGGTGGAAGAAGCCAAAGATTCTACAATAACGGAAGTTGCCAGGAACTTCTCCTTTGGTCAGAACATGTCCTACGGCGTGCTGGAGGATGCAGAGTTGTTTCCACATAGAAGGACCGCAAACAAGCCTTGCTAGCTTCAAGAGTCACGGTTGAAGGTTTTGGGTGCTCCCAGGGCCCAGGAAGGACCAGGAGGTCGCCCCTTGGAGGAGGAGACAGAGGGGGCACTCAGCACCAGGAAGAGCCCATGCAGAAGCAGGCAGCACCCGCAGAAGCACTGGAACAGGCGCGTAGAAGATCTGATGATGGCGGTTGACTCAGCACAACTAAAGGGAGTCCCACGAAGTCGGAGTCCAACTCAGCGAGTTGGGCAATGCAGGATGGAGTGCTGGGGACCTGGGCTAGGCTGTGCACGAAGGGAGTCTTGCAAGAGTGCACAAAAGCCTTAGCAGCTGCAGTTCACGCAGTACACAGGATTACTGTCTGGCGTGGGGAGGCAAGGACTTACCTCCACCAAATTTGGACAGAAGGGCCACTAGACTGTTAGGGACACTTGGACCCAGCTCCTGTGTTCCAGGGAGCACACTCGTCAGGAGGAGAGGGGAACCAGAGGACTGGTGATGCAGAAGTTTGGTGCCTGCATGGGCAGGGGGGAGATTCCTTCGACACACAGGAGATTTCTTCTTGGCTTCCAGTGCAGGGTGAAGGCAAACAGCCCTCAGAGCATGCACCATCAGGAAACAGTCAAGAAAGCCGGCAGGATGAGGCGCTACAATGTTGCTGGTAGTCTTCTTGCTACTTTGTTGCGGTTTTGCAGGCGTCCTGGAGTAGTCAGCAGTCGATCCTTGGCAGAAGTCGAAGAGGGAAGTGCAGAGGAAGTCTGGTGAGCTCTTGCATTTGTTATCTGGTGAGATGCCCACAGGAGAGACCCTAAATAGCCCTCAGAGGAGGATTGGCTACAGAGAAAGGTAAGCACCTATCAGGAGGGGTCTCTGACGTCACCTGCTGGCACTGGCCACTCAGAGGTGTCCATTGTGCCCTCACACCTCTGCATCCAAGATGGCAGTGGTCTGGGACACACTGGAGGAGCTCTGGGCACATCCCCTGGGAGCTGCTGGTTAGGGGAGTGGTCACTCCCCTTTCCTTTGTCCAGTTTTGTGCCAGAGCAGGGCTGGGGGATCCCTGGACCGGTGTAGACTGGCTTATGCAAGGAGGGCACCATTTGTGCCCTTCAAAGCATTTCCAGAGGCCAGGAGAAGCTACTCCTCTCAGGTCCTTCACACCTATTTCCAAAGTGAGAGGGTGTAACACCCTCTCTCAGAGTAAATCCTTTGTTCTGCCTTCCTGGGACTGGGCTGCCCAGGCCCCAGGGTGGCAGAATCCTGTCTGAGGGTTGGCAGCAGAAGTAGCTGCTGTGAAAACCCCGGCAAGTTAGTTTGGCAGTACTCGGGCTCTATGTTGGAGACCCCGGGATGCATGGAATTGTCCCCCCAATACCAGAATACCAGAATGGTATTGGGGGGACAATTCCATGATCCTAGACATGTTACATATGCATGTTCGGAGTTACCATGGTGAAGCTACATATAGGTGTTGACCTATATGTAGTGCACGCGTGTAATGGTGTCCCCGCACTCACACAGTCCGGGGAATTTGCCCTGAACAATGTGGGGGCACCTTGGCTAGTGCCAGGGTGCCCACACACTAAGTAACTTTGCACCTAACCTTCAGTAAGTCAGGGTTAGACATATAGGTGACTTGTAAGTTACTTAAGTGCAGTGTAAAATGGCTGTGAAATAACGTGGACGTTATTTCACTCAGGCTGCAGTGCCAGTCCTGTGTAAGAATTGTCTGAGCCCCTTATGGGTGGCAAAAGAAATGCTGCAGCCCATAGGGATCTCCTGGAACCCCAATACCCTGGGTACCTAGGTACCATATATTAGGGAATTATAAGGGTGTTCCAGTGTGCCAATCAGAATTGGTCAAATTAGTCACTAGCCTGCAGTGACAATTTTAAAAGCAGAGAGAGCATAAACACTAAGGTTCTGATTGGCAGAGCCTCAGTGATACAGTTAGGCTCCACACAGGGAACACATACAGGGCATTACTTTATGAGCACTGGGGTCCTGGCTAGCAGGATCCCAATGACAGAGGCAAAAGCAAATATACATACAGTGAAAATGGGGGTAACATGCCAGGCAAGATGGTACACAACCCCCCCCACAAACGAGGGACAATAAGGCAAACCTTGCCCAGAGGAGTCTTCATTGTCTAAGTGGAAATATCTGGAGAGTCCATCTGCATTGGAGTGGGTACTCCCAGGTCTATGTTCCACTGTATAGCCAATTCCCTGTAAGGGATATGGACCACCTCAACAATTTAGGGTTTTCACCTTTCATTTGTTTTAGCCATAATAGAGGTTTGTGGTCTGTCTGAACAATAAAGTGAGTATGAAACAGGTATGGTTTTAACTTTTTCAGTGTCCAGACCACAGCAAAGGCCTCCCTCTCTATGGCAGACCAATGATTTTCTCTAGGTGTCAACCTTCTGCTGATAAAAGCAACAGGTTGATCCTGGCTCTCAGTATTAAGCTGTGATAGCACTGCCCCAACCCCCAATTCAGAAGCATCAGTCTGGGCTATGAACATTTTGGAGTAGCAAGGGCTTTTTAGGACAGGTGCAGAGCACATGGCCTGTTTGAGCTCATCAAAAGCTTTTTGACAGCTAGCTGTCCACAATACCTTTTTATGTAAAGCAATGAGGCAAGTACCCTCTAACCCTTATGACCAGGGTAATTAATGTGGTTAAATTAAAAGGTCAATGAAAGGGGGAAGTAACCTAGACTTCCACGGTGATTAAATGACTAAAGAAATTCTCTTTGCTTGTTCGTTAAACCTTGGCCGTACGGGACCTTCACAGATCTCGCAGCCCACACGTGCGCATAATCAAGGTGTGCGGACCAGAAGGCAAACCTTCCCTTCACGGTGCTCCGGCGGCCGGCAGTATTCTCCTGTCACCGCCCTGCCATCCAAGACCTCGTTTTGTGATTGGTTGCTCTAAGGACCAATCACTAGACTGAATGCTCGCTCCAAAATAGATGGGCAGCATTTTTAAGTCGATACGTCCACCATACGTGCGGCTTCATTTGTTGCAATACAAGATACATTGTGTGCATATCCAGGAGTCTTTGAATTGCCCTGGATAGAGGAATATTCGCTCATGACTCACCCAGGCATGCTTAATGTAACACCATCAGCTTTGCCTGATAAGTAAGTGTTCACACACTCACTCTATTTTAATTCAATTTTACTCCTTGAGTAACACTTATTATAATTAGTATATACCACCATTGGTTTTTAGATAAATCGAGCCCAAGATTTTATCACTTACCTGCACCTTTTCATCACCTTCACTCTTTTTATTAGGAGCACCTATTTGACGAATGCAAATTTTATGTTCAGAATAACATGTTCAAACAATAATTACATGCAAATGTCTGCAATAATATGTCCAAAGAAATATCTGACTTAATAACTTTCTATTGATGTTACATCAGTTGTACACAGAGAATTTCTTTAGTCATTTAATCACTGTGGAAGTCTAGGTTACTTCCCCCTTGCATTGACCTTTTAACTTAACCACACAATACCTATTTAGGCATCTTTTTACTTGTGAGGTAATTAAGAGGAGCTGCAATGGAGCCATAATTCTTAATAAAACTCCTGTAGTACCCTGTGAGGCCTAAAAAGGGCCTCACCTGGGTTTGGGTTGTAGGGGGAGCCCATTGCATGATAGTCTGGATCTTCCCCTGCAGTG
The DNA here is from genome assembly GCF_031143425.1 of Pleurodeles waltl. Classification (NCBI taxonomy): domain Eukaryota; kingdom Metazoa; phylum Chordata; class Amphibia; order Caudata; family Salamandridae; genus Pleurodeles; species Pleurodeles waltl. Next base: position 1,067,925,858 of record NC_090437.1, read on the forward strand.
GTATAATCTGTTCCCCACCTACCAGGTGGCCCAGATAAACCACTTTCGCCTGCCCTATCTGGCACTTTGAGACCTTGATAGTGAGGCCTGCCTTTTGCAGGGCCTCCAAAACTTTCCACAGGTGGACCAGGTGATCATACCAGGTGGAGCTAAAGACAGCTATATCATCCAGATATGCTGCACTAAAAGCTTCCAACCCTTGAAGGACTGTGTTCACCAACCTTTGAAAAGTTGCAGGTGCATTCTTCGCCACCATACACAAGTCTTCACTATTTGTCAAGGCCATCCCAGAAGAACACTGCACCACCATGGAACACCTTCACTTCCAGGTCCACTCCAACCACAACTCCTCCATCTTCGGCACCCTGGTGTGCAGGTCATCAGCCCCCCCCCCCAGCTTTCATAGATGACGTTGTAGACATCGCTACCCCCCAAGCCCTGGCATGAGTTGACTACCTCCTCCTCAGTGACCTCAATTTCCACCTCGAGCTCCGCACCGACCCAAATACCACCGCTCTATTCGACAGCCTCACCACCCTTGGCCTCAGACAGCTGGTCTCCGCACCCACACACATCGCAGGACAGACACTGGATCCCATCTTCACCTCAAGTAACCGTATCACTATTGAGTCCATCTCCACCACAGACTGGTCCGACCACTGCTACATACACTTCACAGTTACTGCATCGAGCAGCCGCACCCACACCTCCAGGACCCCCCCACAGGAAATGGAACGAAATCACCAATGAGCAACTCACTGCATCGCTCGCCAAATCCCTTCCTCCTCCATCCGACGACGCCAACACAGCAGTGCCCAATCTCAACGCATTGATCATTGAATGTGCCGACACTCTAGTCCCTCCTGCCTTTCTAAGAAAGCCAGCTGTTGCACCACCAAACTCCAAGAATCAAAGTGTGCCAACAAACAGCCAAAGGAGGAACAGCCAAACCAGCGAAGACCTCACCTCATTCAGACCTGCAACACTACCGATGAAAAATTAAGAACGCAAGAAAGGACGCAATCCTGGATCGCATCAAATCCTCCACACTTGACTCTAAGGAAATCTTCTCAGTCATCAAAGAGTTCACAGATCCCCCCTCTGAAGCCACCAGCATTCCCCCATCACAGGACCTCTGGGACAAACTCGCCTCCTTTTTCCACCACAATATCCAGGACATCTATGACAGCTTCCTCCCGGAAAATCCTGGCACCGGAACCTGTGACTGACCCATCCCCCCAGAATCCACCCAGACCATCCACAGCTGGTCCACACTCACCAAGGAGGAAACAACATCATGAACAGTACCAACTCCAGAGCCCCCTCAGATCCCTGCGTGCACCACATATACATCAGAGCCAGCTCATCCATCGCCCCAGAGCTTAGGAACACAATCAACTGCTTCAGCATTACGGGCACCTTCCCCGGGTACTGGAAACACGCCGAACTATGCCATCTCCTCAAGAAACCTTCAGCCGACCCATCAGAACTAAAGAATTTCTGGCCCATCTTGCTCCTTCCCTACCCCACCAAAGTACTGGTGAAAGCAATCAATGCACAACTACAGAATTTCATTGAGGCAAACAACTCCCTGAAATGCTCCCAGTCTGGCGTCTGCAGCAACTACAGCATGGAGACAGCCCTCCTAGCAGTCACCAACTTCATCTGATTACTCCTAGACTCTGGCAACACTGCAGTACTCCTCGACCTGTCAGCAACATTCGACACAGTCTTCCACAGCACTCTGTGCACCAAACTCCACAAAAGAGGAATGTGCGGAAGATCCCTGGAATGGATCTACTCCTTCCTCTCCGGGAGGATGGAGAGTGTCAGACTCCTGAACCTACACTTCCAGACCCACAGCAGTCAACTGCAGAGACCCCCAAGGATCCTTACTGAGACCCACACTGATCAATGTATACATGGCCCCTCATGCTGCCATCGTCAGAAGCCACTGTATGAACATCGTGTCATATGCTGATAACACACACCTCATCATTTCCCTCACCAAAGACCCAGACACAGCCAAAAGGAACTTCCACTCAGGAATGGAAGCCTTTGCTACCTGTATGAGAGAAATCTGCCTCAAGCTCAGCTCTGACAAGACTGAGCTCATCATCTTCAGAAACGTCGCCACAGCTTCGGATGACACCTGGTGGCCCACATCCCTCACCACCCCCCCCCCTGCACCGACTGAGCATGCCCACAACTTAGGAATAATCCTCGACTCCTCTCTATCCATGACCTACCACTGTCTGCAAACTTTGGAAGATCTTCAGATGGACCCCAGCAGACTGTTGCAGGACAGTCACCCACGCCTTAGTCACTAGCAAGCTCAACTACGGCAACACCCTCTATGCTGGCACCTCAACTAGGAACATCAAAAAACTTCAACTCATCCAGAACACTGCTGCCAGACTCATTCTGGACTTCCCTCACCGAGAATACATCTCCCAACACCTGAGGGCCCTCCACTGGCTCCCGGTCGAGAATCAAATCACCTTCAAGCTTCTCACCCCCACGTATAAAGCCATACACAACGCAGGGCCAGCCTACATGAACCAATGCGTCTCCTTCCATACACCCCAGATTCCTCCGCTCTGCCCAGATGGCCCTGGTCACCATGCCTCGCATCCGCAAAACCACCACCGGAGGATCATCTTTCACCTACATTGCAGCAAAGAGCTGTAAAAACCTCCCTCTGTGCCTCAGACAAAGCCCGTCGCCTACCATCTTCAGGAATAACCCAAGATGTAGCTTTTAGGATGAGGCCTCTCCTCTCCCCCAGTGCCTTGATACCCTCACGGGTCAGTATCCGTGTTTTACTAACATTGATTGATTGCAAAAGGTCACATCCTCGACCGATCACCTTCTTGCATAGTCAGGAGCAGGTAGTTGCCACACAGCAGCTGACATTGCAGCATGATAGGCCTGCACAGCAGGATAAGACTGATTCCCTTACATTTACCCAAACAGTCAGACTGAGGATCCAAAACCTTTGGTATAACCATAAGGATGTTTCGTTATGGCACCAGCATTTCACATATGTAATTGGTAGCAATGCATTTCCACTACCCCTCATGGTAAGTCAGCTACCTTTCAGGGTCGGAAACCAAAATGAAAGGCAGTAGTCTCCAGACACATCTTGATGCATGCAAAATCTGAGTACAGACTAGCTTTACCAATACATAGTCCAAATGCACATAATATCCAAATCACACATACCTGTTTATCTTCGACAGTAGTGACAAATCAGGTCAGTCCTGCTGTCATGTGCCTCATCCTCATCTACCTCCTACTTAGGATCAGAGTCACCATCCTTAACCACTGCTCCAGAATCAATGTCCCCCTCCTCCAACAGTGGGATGTGCCTAATGAGGGACAGACTATGGAGCATTCAGCATGCAACAACGATCTTGCAGACTTTGGGCCTCATTATGAACATGGCAGTGAGGGCCGCCATGCCGGCGGTGGTGGTAATTACCACCACCGGCATGGTGGCCCAGACCACCATATAATATATGTGGCAGAACCGCCACTGGTGTAACTCTGCCACCGACAGGCTACCGCTGCCAGGCAGCCTTGCAGTGGCGGAGTTACATATCCGACGAGGCAGCACTGCAAGCAGCGATGCCCGCCGGATAATGTACCTGATTTTACCATTCTTTCCCTGGCGGTTTACTCCGCCAGGGAAGGCTGGCGGAATGGCTGCCTCGGGCCTACCTGGGGGCCCCTGCACTGCCCATGCACTTGGCATGGGCAGTGCAGGGGCCTCCTTGTCCAGCCCCGTCGCACATGCCGCTGCCCGATTTACGGGCAGTGATATGCGCGATGGGTGCTGCTGCACCCACCGCACTGCTACACTGCTGCCGGCTCCATGTGGAGCCAGCGTCAATGCACAGGCCCTGCATTCTGCTGGGCGGGCTAGCAGAAACACTGTTGCCGCCTGCCGGCCCAGCGGAATGTTAGTAATGTGGCCAGCAAGGTCTTCAAAGCACTGGCAGTCTTTTGTCGCTGTATTGGCATCATTTATATCATGTTCTCCATTTTCTGAATGTTTCCCATGCATGTCAGAACCCACCAGAATAAACGGTTGTGGAGAGCCATCACCAAGGAAGTGCGGACCCTAGGGGTCCATAGCTGGCAGAACACTCACTGCAGGAAGCTAGCGGGGAGAACCTGAGATGCTGGTCACGGAAAACCACAGGGGCCCTGCTGGGGATGGCCTCCTAATGTGGAAGGAGTGTCCGTTGGACCCTGACCCCCCTAATGACCCACATACTGGCAGTGGCCTACCCAGAGTTGGATGGGCACTTGAAGGCAGCACAGTAGCCACATATGGGTAAGTGTAGACTGTTAGGTAACTTCTGCATTGTTGTCTACTGTGACCCTCACTGGACTTGGAATTTACGTGGTCAGATGAAATTTGGGGAGTGTACAGTCCTGGTTGTCACACCAATCATGTTGGAGTGTGATACGTTAGCTATGTAAAGCAATGCAGGAACAAACGTGATGGTACTGTAACACACATTCAACTGTACATATGGGTTACTCACATTTTGCTGGCTTCATACTCCATCCCTGCAAATGCTGTAGTAGTCCAAAGTGATCTTGTTGGCACTGTACATGGCTATTGACAGGTATGTTTAGTTAACATTGCAATAAATTTAATTGCAATATCAATGGCCATCTGTACCTAATGTAATCCACATATACCTGTCATTTAGTTTGTGTGCACAGTTCCTCTGAGGTCAGATTTGTTTCATCCTGTCATGACTGACATGTAGTTGGGTATGTAAACGGACTAAATTTTTGGATTAGTCAGTTAGCCACTTGACAGTCATGTAGGACTTTTCAATTAGGTGTCTAGGCTGCAGGGATGAGGTAATCAGTGATAAGATTGGATATGGCTAGCAGGACTCTATTGTTAATGACTGCAAAATGGGCTCTTGTTTTCCCAACAGGGGCAAATGTGTGTATTGTTTGTATGTGAAGTAGATGTGTTTTCACCATTTTCTCCCTTTTTCTTTGTTCCTACCATCCTTCCCTGTCCACCTCTGTCTATGTGTGCATTAGCATCTGATGAAGGAGAAGGAGCATCGGCGAGTGGGGATGCAGCAGCCCACAGGCCCCATGAGGCTGGCACCAGTGAAGCTGAGGGGACAGAGGGTGAGGAGAGTACCATGAGGAAGACTGGCGCTACCATAACATCTGATTCAGATTCCTACTCTGATGGTGGCTCACTGGTGGTGGCGGACCACTCTGGGACCACCCCAGCACCATCCTTGTCTGACACCCCCCTTACCTGCACCGTCCTCCCTGTAGCTCCCCACCCAGTTGCCTGTGCCCGCTCACCCAGGAAGGTGGATGTCTCCTTCACAGCAGGCACCTCTGCCCCTGCCCTAGTCAACCCTGCTGCCCTCAATGAGGAGGCTATTGACCTCCTGAGGTCCATCTCTGTGGGATAGACAATCATTGTGAATGCCATCCAGGGACTGGCATCTCAGATGCAGCAGTCCAATGCCTACCTGGAAGGCATTCAGCGTGCCTTGTCTGGCCTACAGAGAGCGTTGCAGGCTCTGTCCACCTCGTCAATGGCAGCCAGTGTCCCCTCTTCTTCCGTCCCCCCTCCAGCTACCTGTTCCCAATCCACAACCCCTCTTTCTTCACTCATCCAGGGGACACCTACAGAGCAGCATCCACCCACCACAACAGACAAGGTGCACAAACATAAGCACCACAAAAAACCCACATGCATGCACACACAAAACACATCTGCATACACAACAGACACTTCCCACACTTGCACACACCACCCCACATTCACTCACATGTCTTCCATTCCCTTTCCTTCCATCTCTACCCCCTCCTCCCAAGATATACACATGCACCCACTCACCTACACAACATACACCCACCACACACATTGCACACACCAGCATCTACGTACAGAACACCAACACATCAGACAAGCACTCCCTCTACTGCCACTCCCATCACTCATTCATGTGACTGCCCCGTAGACCTAATAAAGTCTTCCTTGCAGCCGTTGACCACTTCCCTACTCCTGTCCCACACGGTGTTGCTCCTAAATGTCATGTTCCCCCACCCCACCAAGGCCCTTCTACCTCCCATTCCTCTAGTGCCCCCTTTGGTGTTCCCCCTGCACCTCCGCCCAGCAAAATGTCCACCCCTCCCAGAGCCAAAGCCTCTCCTCCCAAACCCAAACAGAGAAACGCCACCCCCATCACCAAGACCCCCAAATCTGTGAGGTGCTTGTATGTCCAATTGATGCCCATATGACATGGAGGCTTATTTGCTGTCAGGAGTCACGATGGGGCCAAGATATGTGGACTATGTGTCATGCAGTTCTGCACACTGGACTTGCCATTTAGCACCCTCTGTATATAGTTCATATAAATTGTTATTTTTCTATAACATCTGCCCACATTGCTGTGGTTGGCAAGATGAGATGCGTGTCCTGTTTTCCTTCTACATGGTAGTGTGACATCTGTGTGCAACGGTGTGGGAGGTCTGTGTATGGTGTGTGTCTGTGTTGCATGCACTAGGTAGATGACTTGTGCCATGTGCATGTTGTAATGTGTCTGACTGCTTGCTTGTAGTATTGTATCAGGTGTTGTGTGCGTCCATGTATATGGTGCTGCATCAATGGATTTCTTTGTATGTTAGGTGTACGTGATGTGTCACCTGTGTCATTGTTTGGATGTGTGTTCACTGCTATTGACTACGTAGCATTGCCACATACAGTTTTTTGTTTGTGTGGATGTATGGTGTTTCACAACGTGCTTGTCTATGACTGTGTTGAAGTTTTTGTGTCTAGTTCTCATTGTGTGAATATGGGGTATTGTGTATGGATGTGTATAACTGTTGCTGGTGTTTTTGTGCATTGTGCTGTGTGTTTGGCACGTTATTGCTTGGCTTTGTGTGTGTATTGGGTACTTGGCTTTTACGTATTTTGTGTGTGCGTGTTTGTGTGTACGGTACGATTGTTTGCATGTGTGTGTGGCCCTCGCTGTCCGTGTCGGGAGTGTGTGTTATGTGTGGGTGTGTATCACTGCTATTTCCTCCACTATGTGTTAGGCGTACTTATGATTGTCGTCTTCCTCGCTGTCACTGTTTGCAGTGTGTTTGCCATGGTAGCCGCAGACACCTCTGTGTGCCTGGAGGTGAGTGTGTCCTTTTATACTTTCTGTTTCCGCCAATATTTTTATCACGGTCAGCCCACCCCACATATCCTGTTGGTCTGGTGACTTGTAATATGGCGGGTGGAACATTGGTGCTCACCAGCCTGTAGTTGGCTACTGCCGCTGACTGATGCTCGTCTGTAGTGGCAGTACTGGCGATAAATTGTCTGTGTTGCGTTGGGTTCACCACCTTACTCGTTATATGGGTGGCTGCACCGACACCCTGGCGGCAGTCTCACCACCACCACCAGTGTGGTGGTCTGGGTTCCGCCAAACTCGGAATGACCACCCGAGTCTATGGCTCAAGAGGAGACAACAGGGGGGAGAAGAGTTACCAAATAACTCCCAATAAAATTATATTGTTAGTTTTTATAGATTGCTGAGGGGCTCACTAAAGGTTCTCCATATGCTTGTACAACTTCGGTCTTGGGAGTTACTTACTTCGCTTGCAAGGTATGTCATACTACACTTTTTGATGCTGGGCCCCTTCCTCAACCGATCTTCTTTGGACTCGCATCTTACATTCACTTTATTTTTGGTAACTCTTCTTCTCCGCATTGTTTCCTCTTTTGCTGTAGACTTGTTTTTTCCTTAGAAGCATATATAGAGGCTTCATCAATAGTTATAGACCATTAGCAGTGCATGATGAGGGCACACATTATTGTTACTAGAGATTATTGTAACTGGTTAATTTTAGTGTATATTTTAGTTTAAAACGATAACTTGTCACTGAAATTTTCAACTAACTAAACATCACTTTAAACTATGTTTCTTGTTTTGAGTGAATTTCTATTTTTTTTTTTTAATGTAAAGTAATATTTTATTACCATACCTAAAGCCAACCTTCCTCTGAGCACTGTGTTGGGTGACTACAGCCAAAGGCCATGCATGGCAGGGGAGTTGGTTGCAGGTCCTGACCTGTGAGTAGCCAACCCTCCCACATATGCCGCTTTCTGCAACACCAAAATATAAAAAGTGAGCTTATTTGGCTTTATCAAGGGGTGAGCATATCAAGATATATAAGACAGATCTACAATCTTTCTCCAAAAATCACTAATATTTGTAATCAAATGTATATTTCAATATTTCACCCAATGCAATGTTTATGGCTAAAACTCTCATCTTATGGACTTGCACTGCGGCGACACACACATGACATGAACCCATCTCCTCTATGCCCTAACAATCCTTCTAAAGAAGAAGTATTACTGCCAGTAAAATGGATCAAGCATGTTGAGGAGGGTCGTCTGTTGAGTTTTCCTCTATTCTGCTTCTGGTTGTCGAACCTTGCAAAACAATGACACTTGATTACTCAATGCCCTGAATGGCACAGTAATATTTCCTTATTTACTTCAGATTTGCCTTGGTATTTAGAGGTGTATGTGTGTATTTACAAAGGAAAAATATTAAATATTTACTATGCTAGTATAGCCCCTCAAAGGCCCATTAAACACTGCATATCAATATCTGTTGTTACTTATACAAGCATGCACACATCAGTAACAAAATGTTAAGCCTAAAAAAGTTTTTGTGTTGTCATCACACCAGTTGTTATCACAACTGAGTCTTTCTCTCTATTGATTGAAATAATCCTTGTGCACTTGTTTGTAAAGCACCTGATAATGTCCCCATGAAGAGAGGGTAAGTGCTTATTTAGAAATTGTATTTCTATTTCAGGATAATGCCTTCCATGACTGATGATTCCAGGCAGAACAGGGTGATCATAGAAGATCCATAAAGCTGCAGGTAAGTCGTTGAAGATGCTTCTCTTTCAATATCTTCATGGCAAACCCCATGCAGAGCCTTGGGCATCGTTTAAATATTATGACACCCAAGATAGCCACTGAGATTTGTAGCGGTCCCATGAGATTTCAGAACTCTCACTGTAGAGATGCACAAGGACATGGGCAGCATGAGACACTGCTGTTCACATCAATCACTAAACATGGTAGAGATACACAAGGATCTGGGCACCACGAGACACTGCTGTTCACATCAATCACTAAACAATATTCATCTATCTTTTTACATGTGATGGAAACCCAATCAAACTTAAACATTATTTGACACAGTGAATGGACCTTCATTCTATACTAACCGGAGGGGGCTGCAGCCCCCCTCCCTGCTCCACCAAGGGCCCCCCTTCTCAGAGGCATAATGGGTTTAGGGACTCTCTCAACCGGGGTCTGTAGTGGATGCCCCAGTGCCCTTCCAAGCACACACAAACCAGTACATTGGGAACCATGGGGGAGCCTCAGGGCCACCACAGCCCCAGCCATCTCCCCAGCCAGCACCATACTAGGTGCTGCCTGGATCCAGCAGTTCAGTTTGATTCTGCCCGAGCAGGAACAGCATTTTTCTACTGCTAGACAAAAATAAACTAATGTACCCTCCCTGGGAGAGTGTGGGCAGGGTCTGTCCAGAAGCAAGGAACCACACAATGCTAGGAGTGTGCTTCCCAGGACATTGTAATGTATTGTGCTTCAGATAATTGGGTTCCCAGGGTAGATACCATCACAGGGAGGGGCCCCCTTCTGTTTTGTATTTTTGAACTTGGGGATAGGGTGCCTACGGCCCAAAGAGGCTCATTGAAGGGGGTGACTCCCACCTTTCCCTTTTTAATCATTTTGGTCCTGGGTGATGGGGTCCCGAGGGCCCATTTGTGGCACAGACTGAACATGCCCCCTCCCCTTTAAATAACTTTTGGCCATGGGGGATGAGGTGTCTGGGGCCCACCTGTTGCACATAGTTATGTAATTATGTAATTAAATATGCCAACTGGTGTTAAACCTTTTTTTTTTAAGTCACAACATTTTTAAAAATGTATATATTTTAGCCCCAGGGGTTAAGGGTTCTCTTTGGGATCCTCCACAGGGCATAGAGGGAAAGAGTAGCATTACACTGACACCTTAGATTTCTATAAAATTAGATACAGGACATGGGACCAAATTCCTGAGTCCAGTGATGGCTGCCTGTGACATTTTTTCTCATGTTGCAGGCAGCTAATTAGAACCTTCTGTGGAAGCAAGTTGTTCCGTAAATAACCACTTGGGCCAATCAGAAAGCTCTATTTTCTTATACTGAGTTCGAGAGACTCTCGCAAGAGTTCCTCAATCCTAACCGTCCAGATCTCCAATTTTTTTTTTAGCCTTATTACTGCAGAAACTGCTGATGGGAATTACACCAAATTTAAAAGAAAGCTACAACTTGGTGCAGAAAATATGCTTTTTGTGATATTGCATGAATTTGCTCAATAGTTTTTAAGAAACTAAGCACCTGATTTATACATTTTTAGCACTGCAATTACATCATTTTTGACGCAAAAGTGGCACAAACTTATAAAATATAATTGTATTTTGTAAGTTTGTGCCGCTTTTGCATAAGAAAATGCCCCAAATGCAGCGCTAAAAAAGTATAAATCAGGCCCTAAGGTTAAAAAACAATTCACACTGCAGAGGATCTGCAAAGTTGATAGATCTCTAGGTAAGATCTGATTGGCTACTACCATATCAAGAAAGATGTGGCAGCAGCCATCTTATGATTTTTATGCTTAGTCCCCTCTCCTATCAAAACCGTTAAAAAACATGTGAGGGCAGGGATTCCCTGACCCTGTAAGTCTGGTGTTGGGTCCCTGGGGCCAAATACTTAATTTACCTAATCATTTTTAATCAGTGCTGCTGGTTTGCCTAAGATCCATGACACCAGTTAAAACAAAAGAAGAAATCAGGCATCTGACCATTTTCATCCATTCAAATAAAGACATGTGTGATCCACAGGTGGGGTCCAGGATACCCACTTGAAAAGAAAAGGAAATAAAATAATAATAAATGAGCAGTAGGAGCCGTACATTTTTTATTCACTGTTCTTTGGAAGGAGCACCCAAAATTACAAAGCTGATTTAAAAAATATCTATTTTATATGTTTGGTGGTGCTCGTAGAACGAGTAGGGGAAGTACCAACCTTTTGTTTTCATTTTGTGGTGTACTGCTTGGAATGATGCAGCCTAAAGGCAACATTTAAAAAAAAAAAAAAAACAGTAAGGGAAATATGTTTACTATGTTTGCCCCGAATTTGCGTAATTTTCTTTAATGCAAATTCGGTGCACACAACTCCATATTTATATTTTGACGTTAGAAAATATGAAATATGAATGTTGGAAAGTTTTTCTGGACTCAGCCCCCCTGTGGTGTTTTTCTCTCCCCCTCTTTCAGAGATGGAAGGGCCCGATGAATAGAAGTTATGAGAAAGATGCCCTGATATATTTCATTACCGTAAAAGTTACTATTGGTGTTGAATCAGAAGGCCATTATCTATATAGGTATGAATGTTTATGACACATTTTTTTCTTTTCTTCTTTTTTTATCTTTGGTTAACATAGTGAGGGTTTGAATGTGATTATGAAGTGTTTCAATGTGGATTGGTAATTTTAGGTATTTTATGTTTTTCACATAAGGAGCCTCCGCGAATCAGCATTTGAATTAGAAAGTTGATGTGTCTACATCCCCTTGTTTGGAATTAACTTCCATCTTTGCTTTTGTTCCAGGTATTTACTCCTAGGTAGTTGGAAGTTGGGATCTTTTGCTCACGTGGTGTTTGTACGGACTGTCTATATGAGCACGTATACTTTTTGATTTTAATTCTTGATTTTATCTGCTTTGGTGATGGCGTTGACACGGGCTCGGCACTGGTGGTTCACTGTATCTCAAGAGTTTATATTTATCTTATTATCTTCTATATCCTTTGTTGTACTTTCTTGTCAGGTTATGCATCATTGGGAAGGATCACAGAATTGGTAGAGCCTATGGTATATTGTATTGAAGCATTAAAGGAACTGCCCTGATAAAGGCGGCCTCCTAAATGAGAGGATCTCCGCCGAAACGCACGTAGGCTTGGTTCCTACTTCTGTTTGTGTGGATGACCCATGAATGATTTTTGGTTACTACTGGACAAGATTAAATGACAATTGTCATCAAAATAATAGGTTTATATCAGTTTGAGATGTATTACGGCTGTAGCAGAACAAGAACTATTTATATTAACTGTATTTAATTGTATTTAAATGTATTTGTGAGGTTTAAAGCTTCATGTTTGTTAACTGTTGAGATATCACAATTATATTGTCTTGTCTTGTGTCACACTTTGTCCTTGTGAGTTAATGTTGTTATATGTTTTTATATTTGCAGATTATTTGTATTTTTTGTATTGAACTGTTTTTCATTTTTGTAGATATGATTCAAGTCCAGTTATGTTCACTTCCCTGTATAATATTTGTATATTTCCAAAGTGAAGATATTCTTGTTTGTTTTTATGTACATACACACATTATAAATATTATCTTTGAAATTATTGTATTGCTCTTTTTTTTTATGCTAGGCAGGTTAACAGCATTTTTTTATGCATTTAACAAGTCTGGCGTCATTTTGTTAGATTGGTCCTATGGCTGCACTTCGTGGCTTGAAAAAAGTTAAAAGCACATGCTTTAAAAATAAAAAAAAAGCTGTATTAAAAATGATTTAAGAGAGATAAACACTACCATCAAACATCACAATGTGTGGATTTATGAAATCTACAAATGATTATAGTTATTACTGACTTTTTAACACAGCCCATGGATTTACTTGATTTACATGATGATATCCTGACCCCTTGATAAGGTCAATAGGCCTGCAGCTACTTGTATATTGACCCTTTCACCCAATATCCTGATTGGCTCCAAACGTATCTTTTGAATGTAACATATTCTATGCCATTCATACATATGAACCCTGAATTTGGAAATGTCACAAGTTTCCTGTGATACACAATACTAGTCCTAAGTGAATTACAAATAGAGGTTATGTCTCAAAGCCCACTCGCTATTTAGATGTGGAAGGTTGAAAATCTGGAGCTCAATATTGAAGACTATTAGTCCCTTGTCTGTGTTTGACTGTGGCAATTTGGTGTCATGAGTAAGGCTATCTCTTTTTATGTTCATATTTGCTTTCATTGTTTTGGTTAACCACTACAAAGAGACATATTTACTGAACAGGTTCATAGCATTATACAGGAGATATAAATGGAGAAAATTGGAATTGAAATACTAGTGTGTATACTAGAAGAAGCAGGAGCAGTGCCAATAAAATACATCGTATATATACAAGCGAGAAAAGCTGTTTCACAGCTGAAATGCATCAGAGAATTCCAAACTCTGCTGTTCAATAAATACATTTGTTTCCTAAGACAGGACATTAATAATATATATATATATATATATATCTATATATATATATATATATATATATATATATATATATATATATATATATATATCTATATCTATATATATATATACATATATATATAGATATAGATATATATACATATATATATATATATATATATATATATATATATATATATATATATATATATAGATATATATATAGATATATATATAGTGAAACAAAGTCAAAGCGGGCTTTGTGAGGTTCTTCATTTTAACTTACAACTATCACCTCACAGAAACCCACAAAAGATGGCAGCACTCTCCGTTTCGATGTTTCAAAAAATTATTACGTTATCAAAACAAAAGCGTGATACCCATCAGGAAAATACTGGCAACACGTTTCGGCCTAAGCCTTCGACTGGCCATAACAGCTGACTCAGTGCACACACATTCCAAGGGGGAGGGGCAGCCACTCCTCCTAAATGCACAGGTTTGGTAGGTTTCCTTAGTTGCCGGCTGAGCTGGAGGCCAAAATCTACAGGTAGGCACTTTGCAAAAAACACCTCTGTTTTCTGTAAAAAAATGTGATGTGTCCACGTTGTGTTTTGGGGCATTTCCTGTGGCGGGCGCTAGGCCTTCCCACACAAGTATCAAGAGGTATCAATTTTATCGGGAGACTTCGGGGACTTGGGGGACTGCTGGGTGGAAGGAAATGTGTGGCTCCTCTCAGATTCCAGAACTTTCTGTCACCAAAATGTGAGGAAAATGTGTTTTTTAGCCAAATTGTGAGGTTTGCAAAGGATTCTGGGTAACAGAATCTGGTCAGAGCCCCACAAGTCACCCCATCTTGGATTCCCCTACGTCTTTAGTTTTAAAAAATGCACAGGTTTGGTAGGTTTTCCTAGCTGCCGGCTGAGCTAGAGGCCAAAATCTACAGGTAGGCACTTTGCAAATAACATCTTTTCATGGGCTGGTGGGAGGAGCAGATGTCCATCAGTTTGCCCGAGTTTGAGAAACATGTAGTCCTATGGTGCAGGTACATCGATGACGTATTTGTCATCTGGAGAGGTGATAAGATCTCAGCTGATAATTTCATATCGAAATTGAATGTGAACAATTGTAATTTGGTTTTTAGTTGAGCAGTTAGTAATACCTTTTTGGATGTGAAGATTGATGTAGGGGAAGAGGGACTTACCACAAAGCTGTATAGAAAGAAAACATCAGGGAATAGTTTCCTCAGTGCACAAAGTTCACACCCGGGTAGTCTTATACGCAGTATTCCGAATGGGGAACTTCTACGGGCAAAATGTACATGTAGTACTGTGCAAGATTATGAGCAGCAACAAAAAAGTATGTGTAAAAGATTCAAAGAACGAGGATATAGTGAACAGCTGGTTGCCCAAGCTATAGATAAAGTGAGTTTGATTACAAGAGAAATACCCGTAATACTAAATCTATGGAGGATGAGAATATAAGATTCATTACCACTTTTTCCAAACAATCTAACAAAGTTGGATCTATATTATGTAAAAGCTGGCATATTCTTCATACAGATTCTGTGCTGACACCATATGTGCATGAGACACCACAAATTACATTTAGGAAGAGCAAGTCTTTACAAGATAATTTAAACTACAATATGATTACATCAAATGATTCTGTAAGCGGGAACAAGAGTTTAGGTTTTGTATGTTGCATGAATTGCAAAGCATGTGGAAGAAGTGAAAACTGTAGCACCCTTATGATAGGGGATAGATATTTCAAGATCAGAGGTCTTTTTAACTGCAACACTAATTAATGTATATATTGTTTAGTCTGCCCTTTTGGTAAGCTGTACGTTGGCACTACAATTCATCGAGCAAAAAAGAGGGTTCTTGAACATATGAGAGCCATCAGACACAATGATCAGAAATACCTGATGGCAAGACATTTTCACATTATGCATAATGGAGATGAGAAAAAGTTAAAATTCTTAGTGATCGATCAGGTGAAAAGGGATCCACGTGGTGGTGATAGAGTTGTAAAATTGAGGATTCTAGAGTCAAAATATATTATTGACTTTGAAACCCTTGCTCCACAAGGATTAAATCTGAGTGAGGAACTAGCTGTACATTTGAGAGAATAAGATGAGTTCAAATCATATTTCAGTTTGACACGACTTCAGAATATTGAATGTATATAAGTGTGTATTAGTATCTCATAATAGGACGGTGGGATAAGTGATCAATATTAGGGTTTATTATTTTTTTTTGCAGGTATTTATAGCACTGGTGTTTTATGAAAGAACTGATCCATTTATATACCTATTTAGTCCTATATTTATTTATATATTTATACATATATTCATATATGTTTATTCATGTGCTGTTATCTATCAGGAGTCTGGATAATACATTAATAGAAGATTGTTTAAGGCGTGATGTTGTATCAATGGAATAAGAAAATAATGAATTGGATAGGATAGTTCTATATGGATTTATATTTAGTAAGTTTTAGGGTTATAGTATTTTGGAAATTTTACACTTTGGGTATTTCTTTGCATTTTTGAAGAATTTTAGTATGAGTAGACGTCTTGTGACCAAATTAGAAGACATTTGTTTTAGGTGACAATTTGAAAAACAGGCACAGTGGAAGAATTGTTAGTTTGAAACAAGTAATTAAGCCAACTAGGTTTCCTTTCAACATAAGTCTTTTTAAAAATATTATTAAAAATATTATGGAAAATATAATATTGCATTTGGATTCTAAAAATGAACAAAATTTAAATGAATAATATAATATGAATGCAATGTTATAGTATTTTATGATGGAGCTCTGATAATAATATGCCATCTCTGGTGGGCTTGTTATGTGACAGGCAGCACTCCAAAATGGCTGCCGTAGTAGCTTGTCCCGTGGAATTTGTTTTCGAAATTGGTCCCTTGTCCATGTTTTTATACTTGTGTATTTATGTGGTTAGAATGACTTGGAATGTTATTGTGAACAAGGCTACGGCCGAAAAGCGTCAATAAAATAAGACTGCATTGCCATGGTGTTCGGATTCCTTTTCCTAGATTGAGGAAATCGTTTTATTTGAGATATATATATATTTATATATATATATATATATTTCTATGTTTTTTAAATTCTACTTCTCCAGCTATAATGTCCTTGTAAGCTTTGTTTCTTTCAGTAAATATCTATGTTTTTTTAACATGAAGTAAAAAACTTCACGTTGATCTAACCTCCACACAGCCGCCTGCCTCCAGGCCCTGTGGCCATCCACCTATAACCACCCAACCCTGTGCCACACAGGGCCTTCGGCAGTGCAACCCCTCACTACTCATGAAGTGCTTCTTCGTTTGGTGGAGATGTAATCATATTCCTGTGTCATCAAGAACTCTTCTCCAAGCTCAGTGGCAAACTAGCTTAGGGGGTGCTTTTTTATAAGCTGCCCATCATCCTGGGGAAATGACAGAAAGGCGTAGCATGCCACAAATATATATGGGGTGGGGCCAAAATGCCAGAGCTTCTAGGCTATTTTACACACTTGTCATTTTTAAAAGGGAGAACACAATCTCTGGTCTCAGCAGCAGATCACAAGAAAAAACCCAATAGTCATACTCACTACATGAGGTATTGCACTCTAAAAAAGCAAGAATGCAAAGACCTCCAACAAGTTTTATAGATAACTTTTCAAGGTAGAAATACAGAGAAAAAACAGCTGCTTTGCCTTGACCTTGTACATGAAATTAGGATGGTTATTACTTCACAGAAGTGGAGCTTCAACTTGGGCACCTGCTTTGTTGATATCTTCAGTGCTTGCCGTTGAAGTTTAATTTCTGTGAAATGAGCATTGTGCCAAAATGAATCTTGCCCTGGGTATTTATCCAAGAAGAGACCACTGTTTTGTGCAGAATGTCTACATAACAGGAGTACTTTCCACTGGTTAATTAGTGAGGGCTATCTCGTTGGGTGTATGTATGTTGTATCTCCAATACTACAGCAGCATAAAGGACGCCAAGATAATGTCTCCAGTGACCTTATGTGTCAGTAACTTTGCCAATGTGATTGTCCCTTGAACATCTTCATTAGATAACTTTTCAAGGTGGAACTGCAGAGAAAACCCACCTGAATGATTTGTACTTTACAGAAGTAGAGCTTGCCCTCAGAACCGTGTCCACCCGGGGGCTAAGAGAAAAACAAGCACAGGAGACTACAATTTTTTTCTAATTAATGGCAACATTTCATGGATATTCACAAATGTTGCCACAAATTTAAAGAAAAAAAACTTCCAAGGGGGACCACAGGACCAAGGATAGAGGGTTAGGGTAGTTGTACTCTGCCCCCTTTCCTTTTTTTGTGTATATTATTTTGACTCAGCTGAAAGTGAGTCCCAAAATGGCTGCTAACATCTCCTGGTTGAAGTGTTGGCAGCCAATCTATTCTCTGCACTAGATCGGGACTAGTCACAAATGTGTCACAACCATAGATATACAAATTTGAATTTCTCAAAAACTACTGAATGGATCTATATCAAATAACAAAAAGGGTACTTTCTGGACAAAGAGCTACTTTTCTGACAAATTTGGTGCAATTGTGTCCAGCGGTTCAGGCTGTAGGTGTGTCTGAAATCTACATAGGATTTAACATGGGAAACAATTTTAGACTCTTTTTCTCTGCCCCTCCTTCACGGATCACTCTGAAACTTTCTGTGTACAGCATAATCCTAGAGGACACTTTATTTGGAAAATGTAATGAAGATTCATTAAACAGTGGCAAAGATATAGACAGTCAAAAACATTTTTCCTATGGAAATTCTGTTTATGTATATAAAAATTCAGCAGTTCTAGGTAGAGTTATTTAAAGTAACTATAACTGATTCCCTAGGGTAAATATAACTCATGTCCTTGCCATGAACTGCTAATTACATCAAATATTACACCACTCTGTGCCTAGTTGGGCGTGAGTTGTAGTTCCCTCAGGGCACGAGTTATAGTTACTTGAAATAACTCTAAGTATAACAACTCAATTTCCATGGTTTTGTACATTTAAAATTGGGAGCAAATGTCAATGCTTTTTTAATTCTATATTATAACTATAATATCACAATAATCTTTGTTTTTTTTCAGTCGTGTGTGCGTCAATATGCAAAACACTGAAGCATGAAGAAAGATTTTATTGGCAATGCATTTTGACCTCGCAGTATCATTAAAGTCCAAAAGACGAATTCAGTGCACAACCTCCTTAAAAAACAAAAGCAAACAATGAACATAGGAAAGATACTCATAGCATTTTCCCCTTTCTCATGTAACATTGTTGCTTTTACAATTGTACATAGGCAACAAAATGATGGAATGGGATATGTAATAAAATCAAAAACATAATCATATGCTGTCTGGTTTATAAAAAACTATATTGTTCCAGAAACCTATGATTCTGTGGCTACAATTCACCTGCCCCCTATTCTTTCATACATCACTTTGTAGACAAATAAAAGGCAATCTTTCATTATTTAGAAAAAAAGAATTCTCATTACATACTAAGTGATCAACTTCTCATGATTCAAAAAAGCTTCAACATTTTTAGCAAATTCTTACAACACTGTCAAGTAGCCTACTAGCAGATCCTACTGTCTACTTGTTTAATAGCGTAAAACAACCTTATTCAATGAATACACTATTTCAAAAGTGTATCCCATTGGTATCTATGTGCTGATGATAATTGCCAAAACTTGGGAAATAACTTTAAGCTATTGAAAGACCACCAAATAACCCAAAAGCATGGGTATACCCAGACTGGGCAAAGATAACCTTAATGTTAGAAATGGGGTCTCTGATTGGCAGAGCTAAACACACTTGCCCACGTAGGGACCACAATCCTAGTCAGGGTAAGTCAAATCACAATCCAAATTATCCTGTGCCCACCCTCCGGTAGCTTGGCACTGAGCAGTCAGGCTTAACTTAGAAGGAAATGTGTGAAATAAATCATACAGTAATACAGTGAAGACACCACAAAAATACACCACACTGGTTTAGAAAAATAGATAATATTTATCTGAATAAGATAACCTCAAAATGATAAAGGTCCAATAAGCACACATTGAAATATAATTTTTAAAAGATTTAAAAGAGCTTTAATTCTTATAAATCAATAGTTGTTTCTTTGTAACACACAGCACCTGGGATGTGTGAAAAATAATGACGTATGGGGACTGCAGAAGAGGAGATGCGTGGAAAAATAAGGTGTTGCATTGGATTTTCTGGCATGGCACAGACAATGTGTTGTTTCTGACCACGCTGCAAGGGTTTGCGTTGTTTTTCGGCACGCAGTCTTGGTTCCTCAATGCGATGCAGGGCTATTTTGACACCAGGGATTATGGGGTGAAAATCCTTTACAAACTGGTAGAAGGAGCATGCGCTGCGTCGATCCGGTAGGCAATGCATCAAATTTTCCATCAGGAAGTCGATGCTGCCACGTTCCGGTTGGAGGTGTGGTGATTTCCCAGCCGCTATGCAGGCTTTGCGTTGATTTCTGCAGGCATTGCATAGATTTTCGATGCACAAGGAGTTTCTTTGAAGAGGTGAAGTTTTTGTTGGCCCTGAGACTTCAAAAACAGCAGACAAGCTCAATCCAAGCCCTTGGAGAGCACTTCAGGTGGAAGGCAGAGTCCTTCCAGCAGAGTCAATGACCAGCAGGGCAGCAGGGCAACAAGCAGAGCAGCAGTCCTTCTTAACAATGCAGTCCAGATGAGTTTTATGGGCAGCCAGACAGTTCCTCTGACAGATTTCCGGTGTAGTTCCAGAAGTGTCTGGTTTGGTGGAGTCAGAGACCCCGTTTACATACCCCAAAATGCCTTTGAAGTGGGAGAAACTTTAAAGAGAGGTTTTGAAGTGCACACGTTCCCCTTTCAGCCAGTCCTGTCTGCCAGGATCCCTGTGGGAGTTATCAGTCCTTTGAGTGAGTGCAGGCTGGTGGCCTTTGATATGCAAATGTGAGTCCATCCATCCTTCCTGCCCAGCAAGTCCCAATCAGTATGCAGATGAATGCAGATGTGACTGAGTGTCCTGTGTTTATGGTTGCCTGGGTGGAATGCACAAGGGGAGCTGTCAACCAGCACAGACCAGAAGTGGATTGGAGAAAGGCTGTAAGTCACAGATGGCAGCAAGTCCAAAGATATGCCCTCTGTCTAAAAGTGGCATTTCTAAAATAGTAATGTTAAGTCCAACTTCACCATTAAGTAGATTTTTCTATTACCAGTATGGCAATACCAAACAAGACATGGCTACTCCTTCAAGATCTGAATCTACCACTTAAGGATATATTAAGGCTGATTTTAATGCTAGCCTTTAAGAGGAGCAGGCCTCATAGTAGTGGAAAATGAATTTAGGTTTTTTTTCACTAATAGGACATCTAAAACACATCACTACAGGTCCTGCCTTTTACCGACATTGCAACCTGCTGTATGGCTTACCTAGGGCCTACCTTAGGTGTGACTTATTGTTGGAAAGTGGATTACTGGTAAGGGCAGGTAACTACCTACACCTAGCAATAGGCTACTAACCCTGCACTTAGGTCCAGTTAGGGCCCAAGAAATTAAACCCAGCTGAATCCTTGGTAGCATGACAACAAGTGACACGTCTTAACTTAGGAGACAAGTGAGTAAAGCATTTAAAAATCACAAAACAGTAAATAAGTAAAACACAAAACACAATAAAAATCCAAAACTGGTTGATAAAAATGGATTACATTTTTATCTTTAAAATGACACCAAAACAATTAGAATTGGTTAAGGGGAACCAGAGATATACATTTTTCAAGAATTAATGTTTTTTAGTGCATAGAAGCAACAAGCACTCAAAGGGCCAAAGAAATGTCACACTGGACAGGAACAAAGTCCAGAGTTCGGACCATCAATGAGGTAACTACACTTAAGTATTTCCTAATTCAGGAAAGTAGTCCACAGCACGAACCAAGGATCAGAGGCTCTGGTTTGCCTCTTGGGGTCTGTGACTACAACTCCCACAATGCACCTTTTCAACTTATGGAGTTGCTCCAAACATCTCCAAACTGCTGGACCTTCTTCCAAAGGTCCTTTTTGAGTCATTGAAGCGTCCACAACTTGATCCAAGCTTCCAGAAGCTCTGAGTTGCTCCTTGTGAGTTGGGACTACAATTCTCAGAATGCACCTTGTCATAATCCTCGAAGGCCACTGGACACTGGTCAGCGGGGTTCTTCTTGCAGGACTTGATGCAGGGGACACTGGGCAGCTCATTTGTACCTGTAGCAAACAGGGAGTCCCCTTCTTGAAGCAGTAGAATACAGGCAAAGTCCTTTTAGTGGTGAAGCCCAAGTGTGCAGTTGATACTGTCCTTCAAAGTGCAGTGTCCAGGTGAAGGTCAGGTGTCCAGCAGGGCAGTCTTTCTTCTTCTTTGTCTTGTTCCTTGTAGGGATCTCAAGTGTGAGTAGAGCTCTGCCATATTTATCCTTGCTCCTGGGTGAAAAACAGGGGGGTCCTAGGTATCCAATCACAGGCAAGCTACTTCCCGCTTTGATGACCACTTCCTGGAAAGTGGGCAAAAATCAATCCTAGGGAGCAACATTCTTCAAAAATCCAGCCTGGCTGAAAGTGAATTTTGGAGGTTAGATCTGGCTGAGCCCACCCACTGGTGAGACTTGAAATCCTCTCCTAATCTAATCAAGAGAACACATAATTGTCTGGGGTTGCCCGATGTGAGGGAGGTGCTGGGTTGCTCCAAATGACCTTCCCTGCCTTTTAAGACCATTTTGGCCGTCCTCCCCCCTTCCAGCTTCCCCATCTTCTGAGGCAGATCTCAACCCCCAGGCGCATCCTTTGTGTTCATCCCAGGTACTTCACACCTCATTAAGGCAAGGGCACTACAGAGGTGACGTTGGCAATTTTCAGAGTTGTAAAACTCTTTACCTGAACTAGTTATATTAGATCCAACAATTGTAAGTTGTGGGATTTATAATAGCAATTAATTTGATACCAAACCCAAGGTATCTGACACTTAAGGGGACTTTATTAATTAAAATAAAGTCCCCATATTTTAGCCTATGTAGAATATTCACTACAGTAACAGAAATATGATTTTTTTCTATTTTACCTCACCAGGGCTTGTAAAACGATATTTATAAGTTCCCTGCTTATAGTTACATGGTATCCACACCTAGGAGCACATAGAGCACATCTTAGGGGTGACTTATATGTAAAAATAATATAGTTTAAGACTTTTGAAGTACTTTTTATTTCAAAGTTGAATTTGCACATAACTTCAATTTAAAAGCAGCCAGCATGACAGGCCTACCTTTAAAATGACCCTGGGTACCTCAGCAGTGCACCTAAGGGTGCACTACCTATTCTGGGGCCCCTAAACCTACATGCCCTACCATATACTAGGACCTGATAGGTAAGGTGACTTAGCCAATTATAATTATCCTAATTTGCATACTCAGTTTTACACAGAGCACAGTCTTTGGAAGTGGTTAGCAGTACTCAGGGCACCATCAGAGCCAGGAAAACACTAGGAAAAAGTGAAAAATGGGAGCAAAAAGTTAGGGGGCCTCTGCAATCAGCCCTGTTTTCTCATACTCTTGTTTCTCATTATTATTTACATTCTTCACTTGCAAACATTTTTGACATCAGAGGAAATTCCAGATATTGAGGTTGATACCAATATTCACTTGCGTTTAAAGAATAGCATGCAGATGCTCAAGAGAATTGTGGAATGTCTTAACAATGTCTGCTTCTGGATAAATGAAAGTTATCTTGACTGAACGGATCAAAGGAAGAAGAGCTAAACATAGGGATAGTATGATTAGAGGCTGTGCTTTCATCTGGCCGTACAACCTGGATGATGCTCCCCACCCATGTCACTAGGTCAGAAAACTGGTAATTGTGTAATGGTCTAGGAATCAACTTTCAGTTATCCTTTCCTCAAAAAATATATATTAATATATTCCATTGATAGGTAAACTGCAAATGTTCCTCCGGATATAGGTATTAAAATATTGTATAAATATGCAAGCTGCATTGGCGGTCACAGTAACAGTATTTTTTAAATGTATGTGTGTATGGAAACTATGGAAAGTGAAAATAGCCTTGGAGCACTATTGAAGGCCTGTAACATCATCAAAAGGACACTATACTAGTCAGGATGATGTCTGGGGCAGAAGACTGATAATTGCTGATTGTGGGTCATAGAGAAATGGCCAAAGGTTGATTATTGCATTGAAAAATGTGATATAGAAGGGAGAGAACACACGATGAATACAGCATTGAGGTAGGCTTTGAGGTAGGGGATTGTCATGTCATAAGAGAAATTAGATGAGAACAGGGCTGATGAGAGCTCTCTTTTTTTGGGAGATACAGGTGTCCCTATGTGATGAAGGACCCAAGCTCACTGTGCCACTAGAACCAATATATACCTGGCTGAAAAGCCCAAACTAGGGGGAAACTTGTCCAGGGTCGCTTGAATTCCATTTCATAGAGGACCTGCCTGACAGTTCAGGCTGGATTGTCCCCATGAGGAACAATGTCAAGACTGATTTGTATATAGCAGGGTCCAAACTGGAGTGGCATGGTAGGCAAAAAAAACAATAATTTGGGCCACAGTTCAGAGGATCACCAGTGGCTTAGATTAGTTTAGGCATTCCATCCATCACTTTGTTGTTTTTGTAAAACACAATACGGCCTGCATAGAGCCTCCATTTTATATTGCACATTTTAACTTAGCCTTTATTTCTGATAGTTACTTTTTACTCTGTTTTTCACTCATTCAATAATATACTGAGAGAACATTGTACATGCTGCTATTCCTTGGAAGTGTTGCTGCCATGACGTCTGTGCACTCCATCCAAGGCTAGGCACACAGAAAGCGGTGCCCTCTTAGTATGATTGTTTGCTGGAGAAAGCCCCTTACTTGCAGACATAACATTGCATCAGCTCTGCATCTCTGACATAGTGTGATATAAATGGTGCTTTGATTATAAAAACTGCCTGTGAGCTAAATTTGGCAAAGGAGCACTTCTGCCTGGATTTTTCTGGAATGCAGTGCACTATGACGGACATGCAGCCCTTTTGACTCTGACCTCCATCCTACAAGGGACAATAGCCTGCACTACAACAGACCAGCTTCCTAGGTTCCCAGTACCTCTTTCCTAGATATGGGGGTTAGACAACCCCAATAGATCTGGGAAAGGGTACGCCCACTATGTTCTCAGTAGTGAAGGGAGTAACGGAAAGGAGTGTATCCATACAGAAACATTAACATGGATGAACTGTTTATCTTTTTCACCATTTTTGTTATGCTTGTTATCATGCTTTACTTAATCTGTGTAATAATCACAGCTCATGCTTTTCAATGCTAAAATCTGATTGCTGCAATAAATGCATGAAGAGGTATTTTTGTATCTTTCTTGTGTCCTATCTTCAGTACACAGAGTGACAACAAAAGAAAGGGTAGATCTGGTTTCACGATTTCCTTGGGAATCTGAGTAGCCATGTTCAAGGTTGCAGATACCATCTGTTACCCTGGTAGGTTTAGGAGTTCAAATGGGGTACTGTGAATGAGCTAGTAATTATGTCAACATTTCTGATGGTATAGAAGGACTGAGTCCCTGTAACATGTAGTTTATGTTGACCTGATACACAGTCCTACTTAATTCATAGAACCGTATAACACCTTCAGTGGTCGGATTAAGGGATACAGTTGAAAAGAAGGAACTGTTTGGAAGGTAAAGATAGAAAGAGGAAGGAGGTAAGCTTTTCATTGGGATTAAGTGACTTCTAGTTTTCACTGTGAGAACATACTGTTTGAAGAGGTGGATTTTTCACACTTTCTAAAAGTGGAGGAATTATGTTTAGATCTGATATGTGAAAAGTCACCTTGAGTTTGGGGAGTCAATGCTGATGGCTTTTTTGTACCAGACAACAAGTCTCCTTCGTCAGGCATACATACCTGAGAACCCACTTCACAAAAAGCCTCAACACTCCTGGTGAAGTTTCTGCAGTCACTGTGAGATCTGTGCCCTTGTGGTGGGTTCTCCACAATGAGAAACTGCAATGCAAAGATCCTGCCACTGATGCGGCAATCACACCCTGACTGCAGAGATCTCACAACAACTTCAGACCCTCCAATAAGAGTGTGTAGGCTCTTTGTGAATCAGGCATCAGATGGTGAATTGTGTGCTACTTTTAATTGTTCCATGCAGTCCCTTCCAAGTGCACTAGGAGTCGCAAGCCTGAAAAAATGAAAATGTAATATTGTAGTGAAGACCCTGCCATCTTCAAGTTTCATTGGTGTCATTTATTAGAATCATTGATTCATGAAACACAAAAGAAAATATGCATCACAAATGTTACCATGCATTTCCTTATCAATATTTAGATTCAGTTCCAACTTCCCCATCATGACACGTTAAATTTTTTAAAGATTTCATGAGTTCTATTTAAAATGTTACTTTTGATCTCATTTGGGCAAAAAGTATACTTCAAAATGGACTGTGTAGCATTAATTTTGCAAACAAATTCTCAGATTCAAATCGAGCACACTCCTCCGTCGGTACTCCTGCATTGCTCTTGCACACTCAGTACAATATGGTACAGCCACCTGCATGATAGAATTTCACCAGATGCCACTGTTCACAGCAACCCTCTTACGTCCCACCACTTTCATAGTTCAACAGTTGCAATTGATCATGGAATCACTAGAAGAGCAGTAAGCTTCTCTGGCACAGCCCCCAACCCTTCCTCCTCCTTCCCTGCCACTACTGGGCAATGGGTGGCAACGGCTTAATTTTTATACAGAGGCTCTACCGAATGTTTTGTATGTTGTCTCATTTTAGCCAGATTAGGGTTAATTCTGTCTCCAAACATAAATAAGGTATTTAGGGGCATATTTATACTCCGTTTGTGCCGAATTTGCGTAGTTTTTTTCGACGCAAATTCGACGCAAAACTAACTCCATATTTATACTTTGGTGTTAGACGCGTCTAGCGCCAAAGTTCATGGAGTTAGCGTCATTTTTTTGCGTGAACACCTTCCTTGCGTTAATGATATGCAAGGTAGGCGTTCCCGTCTTAAAAAATGACTCCGATGCTATTGCGTCGGATTTATACTCCCGGGCAAAAATGACGCCCGGGAGTGGGCGGGACTAAAAAACCCGCATTTGCGCCGGATTTTAGCGCCTGGGTCAGGTCAGGCGTTAAGGGACCTGTGGGCTCAGAATGAGCCCAGAGGTGCCCTCCCAAGCCCCCAGGGACACCCCCTGCCACCCTTGCCCACCCCAGTTGGACGCCCAAGGCTGGAGGGACCCATCCCAGGGAAAAAAAGGTAAGTTGTGGTAAGTTTTTTTTAAAAGTTTTTTTGTGGCATAGGGGGGCCTGATTTGTGCCCCCCTACATGCCACTATGCCCAATGACCATGCCCAGGGGACAGAAGTCCCCTGGGCATGGCCATTGGGCAAGGGGGCATGACTCCTGTCTTTGCTAAGACAGGAGTCATGTTAATGGCGCCTGGGCGCCAAAAAAAAATGGCGCAAATCGGGTTAAGACGATTTTTTTGCCTCAGCCTGACTTGCCCCATTTTGGGACGCCCAAACGCCATTTTTCCCTACGCCGGCGCTGCCTGGTGTACGTGGTTTTTTTTCACGCACACCTGGCAGCGCCGGTCAGCTAACGCCGGCTAACGCCATTCAATAAATACGGCGCCCGCATGGCGCTTCAGAATGGCGTTAGCCGGCGCTAATTTTTTTTGGCGCAAAACTGCGTTAGCGCAGTTTTGCGTCAAAAAGTATAAATATGGGCCTTAGTTGCACGAGCGGTGCGTGTCATAGGGCCTTTGATCTCCAGCATCTCCTTAGATATTTAAAACGCATCTTTTGCCTCAGTGCTTGCCGACTTCAAATATATGAAAACATAGCAAAAGTGGAGGGCATTTTGAACTTGTACGACAGCAGTAAGCCAGAATCACTAATTAAACC
Organism: Pleurodeles waltl; assembly: GCF_031143425.1. Taxonomy (NCBI): domain Eukaryota; kingdom Metazoa; phylum Chordata; class Amphibia; order Caudata; family Salamandridae; genus Pleurodeles; species Pleurodeles waltl. Next base: position 1,067,953,250 of record NC_090437.1, read on the forward strand.
TTTATCCTGCTCAAAGTTGAAACTGCAGAATCGCTATTCAGCGTTTCCTTCTTTTCTGACAGATCGAAGATAACTTCAGAAAGAATCTCGGGCTGTCAAAATAATTTATATGTATTAAATGTCAACGCAACTCGGGAGGTAGATAAAATTTGCTTCCTCTATGACATTTATATGCCAGCTCTTGATTTAGATATGCAGTAGCAGCGAGACAGTCTAGCTAAAAGTAGTTTGCGCAGCATATTTCTAAACATGATGTCCCATTTATGCTCAGAATGATGTGGACTGAATCAATTAGGGGAAACAAGTGAGTTCCAAGAAGTACTTTAGAGCAGTAGAGTTGCTTAGTAACATGATGATAGATTCCACTTTCCTAAGGAGATGTAATGCTGTTACATTTGTGGAAAGAGGGGCTCCCGCAGAGTACTAGAGCCCTGTGATTTTCTGCCATGTGTGACCTCCCTGTCAGACATTGTGTTGCGACACTTAGTGATAAATACAACACAGCAGTGACCAGAGAATGACAGCTGGCTACACCGTGACATGACACAAATCAGAAAAAAAAACCTACATGCTATGCTTGAATTTTGAAATTGTTCTATGCATTTGATTTTGTTTAAGGCCCTATACAGATCATATTAAGTAATAATGAAGAACTCACGCGAAACTCTGCGATACTACACACATACGCCAACACACATTCATTTTTAAGCAATGTAATTGAAATTGTGCTCCTTTAATAGTATACAACAATAATTGATTTAGTGAAACAAATATGGTTGTTAAATTACCCAGTGAACGTAAAATAAAACATGTATTTGCATTGTTTTTTGTACATACGGGCCCATGATGTGTTAATGTTTCACAATTTTGTTTTCACAAGTAAACTAAAGCGACGGTACTTCCTCCCCTACATTTCAAGTCAGTGTGTTACGTAAGGCAGGACAGGACTCTAATATAGATGCTGAAGAGAAAATATGATACAAAGCCATCTTAAGGCATCACGGTGTTTTATTATGCTACCCGCGCACTAAACGAGGTGGCAATGTCCTACACACATAATTAGATCAAGAAAAAAAAGGATTGGGAGCCATTGAGAGGCAAAGTGCCGAATTTGAAAGTGTTTTTTCGAAACATGTAAAATATGTTTCAGTGTAAACGAGTAAACGTAAAAAACGTAAGCTGATTGACAATTCTTTATGTTAAACAACTTAACACGGAAGACCAAACGGTCCTCAATTGATCTTTTGGGGATTTTGGTCCTTCGCTGCATAGCTGACCCAGCATCCTGGAGGCTTGACTTGTGTGGCTCACCTTGCGATTTAACTGACATTCACGAGTAACAGACAGTTATGCAATAAAAATGAATGCTGCTGGGTTTACAGCAGGTGTGGTGCATAGAGGTCACCGAAAGTGTCTGCATATGTATCTGGCGCTGGTGCTGTATCTGCACAATGGCACTGCAAGCCATTATGTTGTATTCTGCACTGGTAACATCTTCACTAGCAAGCCTGTTAAATATGTACATGTGTATGAATGTGGTGTTTAAAAAGCAGTCACCTATCTGATGTGCAGAGGAGCGCTGGACAGGGGCAAATAAAAAAAAAAAAACAGTCAAATAAATATTGAATGGGTTAAATGGTCCTTGGAGCTGAAATGGACGACGACTTTGCACAGAGATCAGGGTTTTTCTAAGGCATGCTTCCAATTATGCCTGATAATAGAGAAAAGCAGTTTGTCTCTTGAACTTTGAGGAGGAAAATTGCGCAGATATTTCTGAATCTTCACACTCCATTTAATATTGTCTCTGTAACACCTGATATTATATTTTGTGTCCGTATATCGGCTACATATTTCCAGTTGTCTGGGGAACATTGGGACAAGGCATATATGCGAGGTTGGAAGATACAAGGGTGTCAATCAATAGAACAAAAATGGCATACTTGCTGCAATCATGTGACTTGTCAACACTTCACCATTGCTTACACATCTACGCTTGATTCAGAAGTGACAGTTTCCTAATGACAGCATGGTGACACATATTCCTTGCTTAGTTAAGTCAACGTTGGTGCTTTGGTGAGGACTAATGTCTATGGTGATCGACATTTATTATACATAGAGGCTGTATCATGATGGCTATGCTCAGAACAGAGTACCTGTTTTTCCATGTAAGTTGTCTGATGTTTAAACATTTCATTCAGAATGTCTTCGAGTTACATCAAGAAGGTTAAATAGAACAAGAAACAGAGTAGAGACAGATTCTCTTTGTTTCTGACTTATTCGGTCTAAAGAGCAGACATTAAATTGGAGAAATATTGAGTTATATATTTGAAATTTAGCCATCTCGGCCCAGATTAAAAAAGACATCACTCAGGGCAGGCCAGCACTCAAAGTTACTGCAGTGTGCAGTGAGAGAAGGAGAGAGCAGGAAAGTGCCATAGCTAATCAAATATACAGCAGTGTCTGCATATTATAGAACATAGGTTTGCTACTCAAATGGTACCCTTCCAGTATTTATAGATCTTTATTGTTTCAGCTTCAATAAGCCATACAATTAAATAGGTATGAGTCTAGCCTTCCACATCTAGCCTTCCATCTGCCTATGGCCTCCAGTTCCTGTTTTTTCCAGTCTGAGCCAGTTGCCACCATTTGAACAAGTGACACTGCACTGCCCAGGTTTACTTGCCCGGGTTTTCCTGCTCACCATTCATTCAACTTACAGAAGCTCTGCCTACCCCAGGACCAACTTATTGCAGGTCTCAGCGTGACACCACAGCTGCCTAAGTTTTCCCACTCACTGTTCTTTCTATCTACAGAAGTACTGACCACCCCAACACCTACTTAATGCATGCTGTTGTTCGGGTGCACCACTGGTGTGTGAAGGCACACAAAGATATACCCATCTACTCCCATCCAAGCCTGCACAGCCAGGAACCCTTGCCCCGTGACCATCCAAAACAACACCACATCCGTAACCTCTGCCAGCGGCAATGAACGCCATCACTACTCCTCTTTAACCTCATCAGCACAAATCAGCAAATATGCTGATATTGTACATCCCCAGCACCACAGTATGATCTTTCTACTGCTCCCATTGCAATTTCTTTTGTGACACCTCAGACACAAACACCGCTACCTCCAAACAACTTACACATGCCACCACCTATTCCAACTGTCTGCCATTTTCCTCAATATCCAAAGCCTTAGGAAACACTCAACCAAAATCTGGGACCTCTTCAGCAGCAACACCTCCTACGTTCTCTTCCTGACTGAAAACTTGGTTCAACCCAGGCTCTAACCTGGACTTTGCCACAACAATCCCACCTGCCTACAAAATCATACAATAGGACCAAAACCACAAAGTAGGCAGAGGACTAGCAATCATCTACAAAAACACAATCAACTGCACTAACTCCACAGACCACCTCCACTTCAAAATATGAATGGAATTCAACAGCATGGTTAGACCTGACAGCCTTAGGTTGGGCCTCCACCAAACTTTTTGCCTGCTTGTATCATATTTTACAGATTTCCTTTAGTTAGCCTTAGGACCCTGAGCCCTTTCCCACTGCTGACCAGTGCTAAGGTGCTTGTGCTCTCTTCCGTAAACATGGTATGGCTTGTTCATCTACAAATGGAATACTTAATGTACTTATAAATTCGCAGTAAGTGCACTTCAGGCACTAGGGCCTGTAAATTAAGTACTACTACTGGGACTGAAGCATTGCTTGTGCCAACCACTGAAGTAGTCTTTTAACATGTCTCAGGCCTGCCATTGCAGAGCCTGTGCAGTTTACACTTCCATGTGGACTAGGTATTTAAAAACTTTGGTCAATTCTTGAACTTCCCTTTTATCACATATGTCACCCCTAAGGTAGGCCCTAGGTAGCCCATAGGGTAGGGTGCTATGTAAGCATAACTTAGGACATGTACTGTTTTTCACTATTTTCCTCTATTGAGAGTCCAACTCCTCTCATAGGCTAACATTGGAAATGCCTTACTAAAACCAAAAAGATGTAATTCCTAATAGAGAGAAAGCAGATCTGTTATGTTTAGTACCTGTGGAATTGTAATGCTAAATCCACTTTAATGATGAAGACAGATTCATGGTTACAGTTTTGAAAATGCCACTTTTAGAAAGTTTAAAATTTCCTGCTTTTAGCCCTGTATGCCTGCAGCCTGTCTCCAATACACATCTGGGATGGCTGTAGGCTGATCTTTGTGCATTCCCTCTAGATACCTTTACACACAAAGGGACCTTAGGTATGAGTGATATGCCATCAACATCCTGACAGGCCATCCTAGGCAGGATAGGAAAGAGGAGCAGGGCACAGCCTCACACTTACACCTGAATAGGCTGTGTCCTGTTCCCACACAAAGACCTGCATATTTCCCTGTAGTAAGTCCGGAGACAGGACAGGAATAAATTACCTCTGTGCCCTTCAAAGACCTTGCTATGAAGTCTTCCCAACTTCAAAGGCACAACTAGTTATAAGTATTGGACCTCTGACCATACCGACTCAATACACTACTGGACCTGTGAAGAACTCTGCCACGAGGAAGGACTGCTGTGCTGCTATAAGGACTACCACTCTGGACTGCTACTCTGGAATAACTGCTTTTCTTCTGTGCTGCCCTTCTGCCTTCTACCCCCTGCTCTGCTGAAGAAGGACTGGACCCATCTCACTTGAACCCAGAGTGACTCCAAGGGCATGTTGACTTGCCCCCTGCTCTAAATCTGAGTGACATACACCTACAATAGTACTTGGACTTTGCTTGCTGCAAGTCTTGTCCTACCAAGTGGTATCAATCTAGTCCTGGGTAATTAAAAGGTGCTGCAACTGTCAGAACATGTGCATTGACGCCGTTGCACTGATCGGAACCAGCTAATTTTCTTCAACTCCGATGTATTGCCGCTGCTGTGAGGATCACCTCATCAGCGACTGCAGAGAGCATCATCTCCAGCTTCAGATGCATATCCAACTTTGCTCTGCTCGGAACCGACACATCACCTACATCTGCAGGATCAATGACGATTCATCACCTCCTCAGCTCCCCGCATCTCAGCTTCGACTTTGATGCAGCCAAAGAGTCAAGGCCAGCGGGCCAAGGTGGTCCCTGTTTCCCACCTGCGCTCTTTCACGGTTGACCTGAACTTTTGGATTTACCCTGTTGGCTCTTTAAGCTTTTAAGGACTGCTATTTCACTTAATCTTTAAAAATTCATAATTCCGGCTATCCTCATTGGATTTTTGTCATTGTCATTGTCGTCTTGTTTTGTTCTTAGCAATATAAGGTATATTTCTAAACTGACATGGAGTCTTTTTGTCATGTTTTCACTGTGTTATTGTTGGAAGTGTTGCACAAATTGTCTCTTAAGCTAAGCCTGCCTGCTCCGTTCCAAGTTACCAGAGGGCAAGCACAGGTTAAATAAGCGTTTGTATCTGACTTACCCTGATTAGGATTGTGGTTCCTACTTGGGCAGGATACATACTTTGGCCAAGCAGAAACCCAATATCTAACAGCCACTTTGAAGTGAACCCTTGCCTATCATCTCCTGGGCCCCAGAGCAGAATTCTGAAACCACATTGCAGACTTCATCACTCCCCTCTCCATCAGCTCAACCAACTACGTCCTCCTTGGGGACCTCAATTTCCACCTGGAGGACACCACAGACCCCAACTCCACAGCCCTGCTAGACAGCCTCAGCAATCTTCGACTCACCCAACTCGTCCAAGGACCAACCCACATAAAAGATCACAACCGCAACCCTATTTTCACCTGTAACAGCAAGATCACTGCCACCCCCATGACCATGCTCAAGTGATCTTACCACTACATCATACATATTAAGATACCCCCCAACCAAAACACCCCACCTGAAAATCTCAAAGCACCATCAAGACGCTGGAGCAAAATATCCAAAGAAAACTGAAACCAAGACCCTACAAGAATGCCCACTCAACCACACCAGGAACCTAGACGTCGACACCAAGCTCTTCAATAAATGGTTCACTTCAGCCATACCACTCCCACCAGAAAGACCTCCAAACACAACAAATGACCCAGCTGGTACACAATTGACTTTAGGGTGTCCAAGTGCACTCCAAACAACTTGAGAGAAAATGGAGACTCAACAAAAACACCACTGGAAGATCCACATACAAAACTGCCCTCAACCTCTACCACCAACAACTATGAGATGCAAAGAAAAAGGCCCTAACTCTCAGACTCAAAGCCAGCCCCAACAGTGTCAAAGACCTATTCACCATCATCAAGGAGTTCTGTAACCCCTCAGCTGCCAACAACATTATTGCATCCCAAGCACTCTGCAATGACCTCCCAAACGTCTTCAAACAGAAGATTTCCAAGATCTACAACACCTTTGGCTCACAGCATACCTATGCAATCTCCCGGCAGGACACCTTTCTCATTGCAAAGCAGCAGCTAAGCAATTGGAAGCCCCCTCAAATAAAGAAACCACCACCCTGATGAATACCATCCACTCAGAAGACCCCTCAGACCCATGCCCCCACTACATATGCAACTATTGATAAACTATCAACTCTCTTGCACTCACCATTATCGCCAATACCTCCATAACCACTGCCACCATCCCAACTTGTTAGAAAAATGCAGAAGTCAATACCCTATTGAAGAAACAGTGAAACCCCAACACTCTCAGTAGCCACAGATCAATCCAGCTCCTGCATTTTCTAGTTAAAGTTGAGGAGAAAGCCATCAATGCACAGCTCGCAGACCACCTAGAACTCAATCAAGCCCTAAACAGCTCTCAATCTGGCTTTCACACCACCCACAGCACAGAGATTGCCCTCATTGCAGCTACTGATGACAGAAGGATCCTCAATTGAGTAAAACTGGACACTTTTTCACCTCGAACTCTCTGCAGCTTTTGATACAGTCTCCAACAACTCACTCATCAGAAGGCTTCAGGACTTGGGTATCTGCAGACTGGCCCTCAAATAGATATCCTCCTTCCTCACAGACAGAACTTAATGTGTTAGACTCCCCCCTACACCTCAGTACCCAAGCAATTTATCTGTGGAGCCCCTCAAGGATCGAAACTCAGCCCAACAATCTGAAGTGTCTTCATGTCGCCCCTTGCTGCCACTATCATTGCCCAGAATATCAACATAGTATGCTCTGCCTATGACACATGTTTCATTCTCTCTGACCGACTCAACCAGTACAGCCACAGCCAACTTCTGCAACTGCATGAGCAATGCCGTTGCTTGTTTGAAAACCAACTGCTTCCAATTCAACACAGACAAAACCAAAGTCCTTATCTTTTGCAGCAACCACTCCCTCAGGATGCCTCTTGGTGGCCCCTGAACTTGGCCCCCCACCCACCACTGCAGACAATGCCAAGAACCTCAGAATCATCCTGGACACAGACATTTCAATGAGCAGATAGATCAACGCCATTGCCTCATCATGCTTCCACATCCTGCAAATGCTATCCAAGATTTTCAGGTGGGTCCCACTTAACACCAGACGAACAGGCAATCAGGCTCTTATCTTAGTAGATGTGACAATGGAAACAACCTCTACTTCAGAATCCTACCCCATATTCTATACTGTTGGAAATGGCCCTTTTTGCAAGGTCATCCATGAACTTTTTGCCTCCATCCTCCTATTTTTTCTGACCTGTTTTTCTTGGCTATAGGACCCTGGGCACCTTACTGTTAACCTGTGCTAAAGCGCATATGCTCTCTGTGTAAATTTTATTGTTGATTCAATTATTAATGATTGGCATATCTGATTTACTAGTAAGTCCCTAGTAAAGTGCACTAGAGGTGACCAGGGCCTGTAAATCAAATGCTACTAGTGGGCCTACAGCACCGGTTGTGCCACCTACAATAGTAGCCCTGTAAACATGTGAGTGCAGTCTTGCACTACCAATTCAACTTGGCAAGTGTACCCAATTGCCAGGCCTAAACCTTCCCTTTTTGTACATGTAAGGCACCCCTAAGGTAGGCCCTAGGTAGCCCCATGGGCAGGGTACAGTGTATGTTAAAGGTGGGACAGGTACTGATATGTCTTACATGTCCTAACAGTGAAATACTGCTAAATTCAGTCTTCACTGTTGCATGGCTTATCCCTCTCAGAGGTTAACATGGGAGCTGCCTTTAAATATTATTAAAGTGCAGATTCCCTTTGAGAGCACATAGAAATGTGGAGTTTGGAGTCTCTGAGCTCACAATTTAAAAATACATCTTTTAATGAAGTTTTTAGATTGTTAGTATGAAAATGCCACTTTTAGAAAGTAGCCATTTTCTTGCTTAAACCATTCTTTGACTCTTCCTGTTTTTAGATTCCCTGTCTGGGTCATACTGACAGTTTGGCTGTTTGTCAATCTCCTATAGACAGTGAGACAAAGGGAGCTGGGTTGTAGCCTGCATATCCTGATGAGCCCACTGTGCTAGAGTGGATGGAAGAATAGTCACTTACACCTGAATGGCTGTGCCTGCCCTCTCACATTGCAGTCTCATACCCACTGGTGTGTGTCTGGAGTCTGGCCTGGGCAAGGCAGGCTCCTGTAAAGAATAGAGACTTTTCTTTGAAGTTTGCCTACTTCAAAAGGCAGGAAGGGTTATAAGTAGCGGGCACAAAACCCCAGAGATTAGATTTCTTCAAGATCACTTCTGGATTAAAATGGAACCTCTTCCAAAAAGAAGAGCTGAGGAGAAGTGCTGACCCTGCCTGTGTCTGTGCTTTTTTGGGCTACCCTGCAGTTGCTGCTTCTGGGACAAAGACTGGACTTTGCTGTGCATGCCTGCTTGAGAAGAATCTCCAAGGGCTTAAACTGAGCTTGCCTCCTGGTTTGAAGTCTCAAGGCCATCAATGACTTCCCCTGCTAACATCTAGACTCTCTGCTGACACTCCTGCCCTGCCAAGTGGTGCCCTATCCAGTCCCTGGGCACTTGAAAGGTGAAGTTGGCAGACAAGAGCTGAAAATCCAACAGAACGCCATGCAGTGAAATTTCCGATGCACCAATTGCTTTGAGGCTAGAATCGACGCTCCAGGGAGTAAAACAACTCATCAGTGACCGGATTGGAAAAGAAACGATACACAGCCTCCATTGTGAGGAAGGAATTGCCCCATTGCTGCCTTTTCCGATGCACCCACGTCCGTGCGGCTTCATTTTTTTCACTAACTTTGTGCAAAATCAACATTTTCATTATTTTCTAAGGAGTAAAACTTGTATTCTTTTGAAAATTCATATTTTAACTTGTGTATGTTGGATTTTTGTCATTTTGGTTTTGTTTGAGTTAGATAAATATTGCCTATTTTTCTAAACTGGTGTGTCGTTCATTTTGTAGTGTTTCACTGTATTACTGTTGTAGTGTAGCCATTTTTAATGTAGCTTTTTGCATGTTTGCTTAAAGTATTAGGCCTCTGTGCACTTTGCCCTAGATGCATTTTATTTAGCCTCGCACTGTTATTTTACAATAACCAGTTTCACGGTCTTGTTTTATTTTCTTCTATCACACTGTTTAGCTTACTTCAGCACTGAAGTTCTCAAACAATACATTCTTGCTCGCTCTGTGCTTCAGTCAAGGATACAGTCTGGTACATTGCTGATAGACGTGGTAGAAGTTTAGTCTTTAGGGTTCGTAGAAAGTACACATTCTTACGTAGGGACGTTTCTTAGAACACTGGCGTGTTGTTATAAAAACACTTCCTAGTCCTGGTACACGTAAGAGGGAGATTCTGACCAGGAGCCCACAACTAGACGCTGACTGCCCTGTTGCAGATGCTGATCCCGATCACAGGGAACCTGAAAGGCAGGCTTAGAGCTTAACATGGTGTGCTCAAAATAGAACTTAGAAGAGAGAACGTAATCTAGTTGCACTATGCTAGCGTTATTCTTATGTTTGACTCTTCTCGTTACTATTTCAATCCTACTGTGTTGTATGGTTCTGGTTATTGCGGCTCACGCCTTGTTATCTAAAATGCAGTTGTTTTGGGGGCGTGGCCGGGCCACGAAACAAGATGGCCGCTTAGAGCGAGAGCTCCGTGCCGAGGCGGTCCCGGAGGGGCGACGGGGGCGAGAAGACAGCCGGACAACACACCGGGTTCGGTGCCCCTCCACCCCTACAACAGCGGCGACACGGAATCATGTCCGGGGACCCCGTAGGAGCAGGACGCAAGGCAGGAAACTCGCGACTCGCCCCAGGCCGATAAGGCCTGACAAAAGGGGCGGAGTCGCGTCTCTGGAAGACCGGGGACGGCGTGCCCGCAGCGGCAAGGAGCAAGCTGAACAGGCCGCAGGGACTGCGGGAGCCGTGACGACCCGCATCCATCTCCCTACAACGCCAACAAACACCCGTGGACCTTTGACCCCCCACAGGGAGACGGGGAGACGCAGCAAAGGGGTGCGGCCCCTTCGACAGCCGGGAGAGAAACCCGGTCAGAGAGGTAGGATCGAATCTCTCCAAACTAAGAACGGCATCGCTGGAGGTAGAGGCACGACTTCTCCCCTCTTTTCCATCACAGAGGGACAACAAAAACCCTCCCGCTAGGATAATAAACTTTCGCCCCCCCTCCCTCCAGACAACTAATACTGAGGAGGGCAGAGGGGCACGACGGGAGGCACGTGGGGGCGAGGAGACGGGGGGGTGAGCGACTGGAGGGGCATTGGAGATGATGAGAGCAGAGGGAGCCAAGAGAACAGAGATACAGGAGAAGGGAGAGGATTGGCACCAGTGTAAGCCACCGAACATCTATATCCTTATCGGAATCCACGGAGGGAATCTCGGGCCCCGCGTGGCCAGACTCTGTGGACAATTGAGGCGATGCCCGGCAACAAACCGAACCATAAACCTGTCAGCAAGCCTGCACGACAACTACTATTCTCAGAAGCGCTACAACACAAACGCCTAACCCCCACGAAGATAAACCCTCAAACATCTCCACCTTTAAACGAGTCCACCGCGATGTCTGATAAAGATCAATCCACAACTATGGACAGGATACTACAAGAGATCACAACCGTCAGCCGCCGCATAGAGGGGATGGACGCCTCTATAACTTCATTGACACTAGAAAGCAAATCCATGCGATCTGACATTGCAGGCTTTCAATCTAGAGTGACAGGACTAGAGCAACGCATGGGATCACTAGAGACGCAGATCAACACGTCTCAGGAGCGAGAACAAGACTTCATCTACCTCAGGAGCAAACTAACGGACATGGAGGACAGGAGCCGGAGAGACAATATCCGCGTACTTGGGATCCCGGAAAACAAAGAAGGCTCGGATATGCAGGCTTTTCTGACCTCCACTCTTCCAAAAATGATTTCATTGGACTTTGACCCGCCGCTAGAATTCCAACGGGCACACAGGATAGGCCCAAAACGCTCTGACAACTCCTCAAGGCCCCGCCCAATCATCGCATGCTTGCTGCGGCATAATCAAACCCGACAAATACTCCAAGTAGCACGCAACCACAGCCCTTTCCGAATAGACCAGCACGAGATCCGAATAACCGCCGATTACTCCAAGGAAACCAACGAACGTAGAAAGGCTTTCCAAAGCCCTACGACCCCGGCTTCGCAAACTAGAGATGAAATACGGTCTCTTTGACCCTGCAAGAATGTGGGTTACCAAAAATGGAGTATCCAAGGACTTTTATAACCCCGACGAATTGAGACTCTTCCTTGACTCTTTCCAATCCCAGCCTATGGACTCTCTCAACACAGACAGTGAGCATGACATTGTAGGAGGCTGTGATAGGGCCGAAACCCCCCACTCGGGAATAGAAAAGGTGAAGACGGCTCTACACGACACCGGAGCCAGTCATAGAGGTAGAGACATGGAGAGACTAACCAGATCATATGATGACAGGGGTCAGATTTTACACGCAGTAGTAACCCACACCCAACTATCGGAAAGAGACAAATCCCGCTCCCCTTTAAAGCCTACAACTGGGTCTTCTTGAGAAGGTAACGCGACAAGACGACTTGTGGGACTATCGCTAGAGAGTCGAAAATAACAACTATAGACTCTGCGGAAGGATGAGTACCTTTCCAGATCATACGTGTTTTACTATTGTAATTGTCTAAGACTGCTAATATCAATGTTAGAACCAGATACATGAAAATACTTATGCTCTTTATGACTAGAGCCGAGGCCCTATAATGGAAAACTACCAGTAAATCATTATTTGCCCTCAGTACACAACAGATGATGATTATTAGAACAGGGATCAGACCCCACCAACTCCCTGTATGTTGAATAAGGGCCCGGTCCCGACCCTATAACCCTATAACAAGGTAACAAGGTAACAGGGGCATTAAACAGATAACAAACATAAACACTAATTAACTATCATGGAACTTACCTTATATTCCACACACTACAAAATATCTCATGGTAGTAAATAACAAAGTATGTGAAACCTCCCTAATACACACCACACTCGACCAGCGCTGACATTAGAACCGTTTAGCCCCATTATCACCCCAAGGGATAGGACTAGACCGCGTAAAGATCAATTAACTCCAATACAGGGACACACAATATGATATAACCTGAGACATATCAAAGCTCCCATTACTTGACTTTACTTTATTCTACAATAAGTAACTGGGGAAAAAAAAAAAAAAAAAATAGAACACGAGGACATAATACAACATAATACTGCATAACGAAACGAAATAATATGACATTCTACACTGCCACTCCGCACCACATTATAACATCACAATGTAAATTATAAACTATTAGCTATTCCTTTCCCCAGATGTTCGTACCTACCCCCATCCTAATCATTATTACTATCTTAACCTACCATCTACAATAGAACGACTATGATGGTGGCACATACCAAGTAAGACCTTAGTAGGTCAGTATTATGATGTAATAATACACGGCAAGGAGTTAGCAATAGGATGAGATACGCATTATCCTTGCGTAAGCCGGGGCTCAGCTGCACTCATTACCTATCCTACGATTAATAGAGAGACGCTTGGCATAATGGCTCCTAACATGATAATGTGATAAGATACCAGGATATGTTATGTTGATCAACCTAATATGTCATTGAAAAGTTGTAAGGCGAGACGAGACGAGGCAGTGTTATAGTTGAATAGAAATGCTCAGGAAGTATTATATTATACTGTATATTGGTATCTTTATGTACCCATGCATACGCGAGAACTGTAATACTCTGTTTGAGCTCTTTCCCCCCCCTCCTTCGCCCTACCCCCCCCTCGCCAGCCGGTCTCGGTCTTTCTGTCTGCCCAGTCCCTACTTTGATTTACGACCCTATCTTTTGAACTCCTAAACACCCTACGACACCATACAACATCAAGTACTAGGCACAACATCCTAAACACCATACCCCATCAACACCCCCCCTCCTCTCCGGCGCCGCCCAGGTACTATAGTTATTAACCGTCCATTACTTCTGCCAATATACATTTTAGTTATATAACGAATACACTAGCCACTAACCACTGATGAACAGACCCACTTCCCGATACATAAACATAAACATAAGCACTGCTGTGTACCCCCTCCACCCCTCCTTATCACCGACATATTGATAACTGGCTGTCTGTTATTTCCCCCCTCGCCCCCCCCGATCGAGATCGCCCAACGGCACGAGAGCTCCGAGAGAAATCGGTCCCGCCGTTTACAGACCTAACGAACGAAGGAGGTTGGACTCCTAACCTCCCTCATCCCTATCCTTCTCCACTTCTTCCCCCAAATTGCACGCTCTCTTGCTATACTCTCAATCTCAACTTCAGCACACGCATCCATCCCTTCCCCCTCCTTCTCCCTCTTTTCTTCTCCCTCTCATTTCTCCTTGTCTTCTTTTCCCCTCATATTTCCCCTCCATCTGGCTCTCATCCTACTTATATTGCCTCTCTTCCTTCATCCTCTCCTCTCTCTTCACTTTCTTCTCCAGAGGACTCCCTTGGCCTCCACCAGCCGCTAACCCTCGTATAAAATAAAACACGGTATCACATCGAAACACAACTCCCACTCTACCAACTAAGTCAATATCTCCCACCCTCCCTCCCCTCCCCACCAACACCAACCCCGGAACGAGGGTGCTTATTCACAATTATCCAATATGTCGAAATCCCACCCTCAAGCGACGCGACCATTATGCATACTCTCTTGGAATGTACACGGCATGACGAGCTATGTTAAGCGGAAAAAGATACTGTCCTATCTTCAATCCAAAAAAACAGATATAGCTCTGATTCAAGAGACTCACCTTGACACTCTGGAATCCAGTAAACTTAAACGGGATTGGGTAGGGAGGGTTGCCTTCAGCTGCCGTCCGACGAGTCAGGAATCTGGAAGTAACGGACCCCGCAAATGTGGAGTGGCGATACTAGTACGTAAATCCCTCCCAGTCACTATCATTAAAACCTGGAATGATACGGAAGGAAGGTATATATTTGCTAAGCTAAAACTAGGGGACACTGTTTTATGCGTGGGATCCATTTACGCACCAACCGGCCCAAAACGCCCATTCCTTCTCCAGCTAAATCGCCTCCTGACAGAAATCGGAACTACTCGATACATAATCGGGGGAGACTGGAATCTCGTCCAAGACGCCATAATGGATAGGACAGGCCCTGTTGATATATGTAACAATCACGACAGAGCGCTTCTGACAGACCTGACCACCGACGTCGGTCTGGTGGACTGCTGGAGAATACAACACCCGAAAGATAAAGAATATACTTTCCTATCCACCGTCCATGGCACCCAATCGCATCTGGATTATTTCTTAGTATCACACGCTGTAATCCCTCATATACAAGACACCTGCATCCTAGATAGCGGGCTCTCAGATCACTCCCCAATACTAATCCGGATCCAGGTGGGACTCTCCTTCTCTGGTCGTAAACCATGGCGATTGGCTGTACACAGATATCGCTCTCCCCAAGGGAAGGAACAATTAAAAGCTCATGTAGCTACATACATGGCCGAGAATACAGGCACTGTATCCTCAAAAAGGATCCTATGGGCGGCAGCAAAAGCAACCCTAAGAGGGAATATGATGCGAGATGCAGCACTGGCCAACAAAGATAGAATAGCCCGCCAAACCACCTTAGAGACCACGATACAGGACCTCACTAAACAATATACCGCCCAACCATCCCCTAGGCTGCGACACGCCTTAGAACAGGCCCGTATGGCACACAATGAACTCTATACATCTCAGGCGGAATACGCACTGCAAAAATTGCGAGGCCGCCATTACTAACAAGGGGAAAAAGCAGGTCGCCTCCTAGCGGCACAGCTCCGACAAAGAGAGGCAGCCTCTGTCATTGCGGCCATAACATCTTCTTCAGGAGCAGTGCTAACTCGCCCACAAGACATTGTAAACGAGTTCGCCAAGTACTACCGACATTTGTACACTCCTGAAACAACGACAGATCAAACACAAATGGAGACATTCCTTATCGCGGCCAATCTGCCCCGTCTGTCTGAGGCAGGCAGGGCCCTCTTGGACGGTAACATAAGCAAAGAAGAGATAACCCAAGTTATAACAAGCCTCCCCTACCATAAATCACCAGGAGAGGACGGATTCCCTGCGGAATTCTATAAATGGGCTGGGGAAGAGGCAATAACCGCAGTACATGAAGCACTGACGGAAGCATGTCAAGAAGGCTCCCTGGGCGCTCTATCCAATAAAGCCACGATTGTCATCTTGCCTAAGCCAGGGAGAGACCCCCTTCTTTGCGGCAGTTACCGTCCTATCTCCCTTTTGAATGGGGATGTCAAACTCCTAGCCAGTGTTCTAGCAGCGCGGCTACGCAAGGTGATACCATCATTGATTCACAATACCCAAGTAGGATTTGTACCAGGCCGTACCTCCAGAAATCATATGCGAACTCTTTGCCATACACTGTTAGAATCCATACAATTACCTGACGAAGCCCTAGCCTTGTCCCTAGACGCGGAGAAAGCATTCGACCGCATTGAGTGGTCCTACCTATTCACAACCATGAAGCATTTTGGCCTGGGCGAACAATTTATCTCTAAAGTGCGTTTATTATATGACCATCCCACAGCACAGGTTAACTGTGGGGATCATCATGTCAGACCCATTCCCTATCAGAAGGGGCACACGCCAGGGATGCCCCTTGTCGCCACTTCTATTTTTATTGGCTATGGAACCCCTAGCTGCCACCATACGAAATTCTCACCAAATAAAAGGGATCCATATCACCGGGGGCATATCCAAAATATATCTCTACGCAGACGACATTCTGTTAACAATGTCCGATCTAGAAACCTCGCTCCCAGCACTACTTTCCACTATAGAAGACTTCACATCCCTATCCGGATATCGGGTAAACTGGGATAAAAGTGAGGCACTACCATTATCCCGCATAACGACGAGGGCAGCGATACATGGCCTCCAATTCAAATGGACCCCGACCCGCCTTAAATATTTAGGAACGTTCATTAACAGAGGCCTAGAACATATGGTCAGGGACAACATAGACCCCCTTATATCTAAAATGAAACAAGACTTTGCCAAATGGTCCCTACTAGGCCTGTCCATGTGGGGCAGGACACAGGCGGTCAGAATGGTCACCTTACCACGCTTCACATACGTGCTAGGCATGCTCCCCCTACAGATACCTCTTTCCTCACTCCGATTAATAGACGCATCCATAAGGGCCTTCGTCTGGGGCTCCTCACGCCCAAGACTGAAACCTGCAATAATACTGGCACGGCGGCTCTACGGAGGATTAGGACTACACTCGGTAGAACAATACTCTCTGGCCCTACAACTCTCACAGCTAATATATACACTTCCGGATATAGCCGATCCACCGCAATGGGTGATCACAGAGAAACTCCTATATGGACAGTATACGGAGATGGGAGGAACATACGCCGACCATGTTCCCTTAGCTAACCCCATCCTCAATGCTACAAACACAGCGTGGTGCAGAGCCCATCGACTACTAGGAGTACACCCCTCCCTGCATACTCAGGCTCCCATAACAGGGAATAAAAGCATTAAAATAGGAGGGAATATTCTCAGATGGCCCCAATGGTCCGAGGCAGGTATCCACAATATATCTCACATAATAGATGGAGATAGCTTCCACACATTCGCCTCCCTCCAGGAAGAATTCAGCATCCAAAGTAACCAGGAGTGGCGATATCTACAGCTCAAACACTGTATGCGGAGAACATTAGGAACCCCCCGTGGATGCTCAAAACCTCACCCATCGTCACCTATCTTCAGAAATGGGGCCGACAAAAAGGCGTCTTGGCTGGCCTCTATGCTGAATTAACTAACCACCTCTACTCTCAGCCTTTACTTGAACGACTACGCTTAAAGTGGCAGGATATTCTAGAGATAACCTACACGGACGAAGAATGGCCAGACATACTAGAAGCCCTTGACAGGGGCGTACGTGAAGCATGCCTGAAATTTTGCCTATTTAAAATCCTTCAGGGGTGGTACTGGACCCCCGTTAAACTCTTCAGGGCAGGGCTGATACCTCACGCGAACTGTTGGAGATGCACAGAGCCATATTGTGACCAACTCCATATTTTATGCCACTGTCCAACGGTACAGTCACTATGGGACGCGGTACGCCTCGCCTTATCGGACTTCATACAGATACCAAAACCGACCCCACCAGCATTTATCATTTTACATGACATTCGTCCGTATCCCTCCCTATCGCGGGCACATAAACGATTAATCCACACGGCGCTTGCCACGGCCAAAATATGCATACTCCGGCACTGGAGATCTAGCATTGCCCCCACACCCATAGAATGGATGACGGCCATGTATCAAACGGCTACCCATGAACGAGTGATTTATAACCTACAGGACCAAGCAGAACAATTTGAGGAGGTCTGGCGCCCATTCTTGAAGAGCCCATGAAGCGGCTGGTGGATGACCAACGGATAATCAATGTTCAATGATCAATGATTAGGGAATATCAATTACCAATCACCCTCTGAGAATCCTAGACTCCGGAAACACATTTAGGGGGTCATTCTGACCTCGGCGGTAAAAGGCCCTTACCGCCGGTCAGAAGTCCGCCATTCTACCGCCGCGGCCGCGGTAAACCGCCACGGTCATTCTGACCCACAACGGCGGAACCGCCAAAATCCCGACATCCAAGGAAGGCCGCCACATCAGCGGGCCGCGGAAAACTGGAGATGACCAAACCTCCACCGCCACGCCAACACAAACACGCCCATGCCATTCTGACCCACGAATCCACGCAGCGGTCTTTCAACCGCGGTATTCCATTGGCGGGACACACCGCCGCGGTCAAAATACACACACAGCTCCAAAACACTGCCACATTGGACAATTCGAAATACACACACCTGACACACATACAAACAACACTCCCACACATCCAAGCAACTATAAAACACACACCCACATCACCCACAAACCCCTACGACCGAAGATCATAGACGAAGGAGAGAGAGACACATCACAGAATAGAGAGCTACATCACACAGAGGCACACTACACCATCACACACACCACATAGAAGCACAAAACACCACACACCAACACACTCTTCACCATATACACCACCCCACACCTCATCCACACCACCCCATGGCACCCCAAAGGCACCCACGCTTTTCGGACCAAGAACTCCGGGTCATGGTGGAGGAGATCATAAGAGTCGAACCCCAGCTCTTCGGCTCACAGGTGCAGCACACCACTATAGCCAGGAAGGCGGAGCTATGGCAGCGGATCGTGGACAGGGTCAACGCGGTGGGACAGCATCCCAGAAATCGAGAGGACATCCGCAAACGTTGGAACG
Source organism: Pleurodeles waltl (assembly GCF_031143425.1). Classification (NCBI taxonomy): domain Eukaryota; kingdom Metazoa; phylum Chordata; class Amphibia; order Caudata; family Salamandridae; genus Pleurodeles; species Pleurodeles waltl. Next base: position 1,067,972,070 of record NC_090437.1, read on the forward strand.
ACTTACGGGGAAAGGTGCGCTCGATGGTCTCGCGACACAACATCGCAGTGCAGAAGACTGGCGGGGGACCCCCACCCACACCACCCGAATTCACAGCATGGGAGCAAGAGGTACTAAACATCCTGCATCCTGATGGCCTCGCTGGAGTACACGGAGGAATGGACTCTGGTAAGTACAATCTCAACAACTTCACCCCCCCCCAGCATGCCAACCCCCACCACCACCCTCACCCCCAACCCCCCATCACACATCCTCCCTGAGAATGTCTCCCCAGCACAACCCACCCAACACCAACCCCTGCATGCCACCACAAACTATGGACACCCATCACCTAAGCATGACCACTGCACATACCCCCCCCCAACACCCCCACAACACCTCCCCCAAGGGAATGACAGCACTGGGGGACAAGGGCACCCATAAATCGCACACAATAGCACACACAGAAACAATAACCATACTCTCTTACCCCATGCAGGACCCGAACGCCAACACACCGGCCAGGAGGGTCCAGAAATGTCCATCCCCCCCCCCCGGAAGAGGCACCCAGTGATGACAGCAGCTCTGTCGACCTGGAACCTGACGACCAGCCCGGACCATCGGGGACCTCTGGACAGTCAGTTCCCCACACACAGGCCACAGCAGACCCAACCCCCTCTGGGAACAATAGCACAGCTCCCACCCAGCGGGCCCATGGCTCTGTCTCTAGGACAGGTCAATCAGCGGTGTGTCTGCCACTACAGGGCCCCCAGGCTAACCCACCACCCCAACAACAACAGGGACCTGGGGGCAGTGGTAGTGGGCACACCGTCCAGGGGACAGAGTCCGGGGGAAACAGGGCAACTCGGAGGGCTGCTGTGCGACAGGGGGGGGAGGAGAGGCCCAGGGAACCGACTCTCCAAGAGGCCCTCACCACCATCATGGCAGCCTACCACCGCTCACAAGAGACGATGACGACGGTACTGGCCAGGTTCCAGGCGATCCAGGCACAGCAGGAGGAACGCTACATGGGGTTCAACAATCATCTCACCACCATCTCTACCGCCATGGGGAGCCTAGTCCAGGCCCTCCACCGGATAGAAGACACGTTGCAGGACCATGTGGCACCACACAGGGCCCCTGTCACTAGCCCGGACCAGGAACAGCCTACCACCTCCGCCGGCGCTAGTGGACAGGAGGCCCCACCACAACGACAGGCCACCAGAACCCCACCTCCTGCTGAAAAACAACCACCCCGCAAGAGGAGCCTGAGATCAAAAAAATCGACAGAGTAGGATGTCAAGACCCCCGCCAGCATGAGATACCCCCTGAAGTCATCCCACTGTCCCACATTGCCACCCTGTCCAACCTTGAACTGCCCCTGCTCCATCCTTCCACAGGCATATGGACAATGCACCTGTGAGACTGAGAACTGGACTCTGCCATGGCCATTACTCCACCCCCACCCATCACCGTGTTTATATCATGTACCATAATCTAGCACCAAAAATAAATCACTCAATGCACTGAAATCATGCTGGAGTCAGGCTGTATTATTTACAAATGTAAAAAACATTACCGATCAATTATGTTCTGTAAACTTTGTGCTGAACACATACCGAGATCAATAAGCATTAGTCCATGGGCTAACCAAGCAGAAGTCACGCAGTGGGTCATACAGCACTGAAAAGGGAAGGGAGAATCAAACATCAGTTTCAAATAACTGGGGGGTCATAGACAAAGTTGAGAAAAACGAGGCAGTCAGGAAAATTAAAATGGCGTGTGTGATTCTTACCTGTGTGCTACTGAAAATACTGTTGGATAACTCTGTCCCTGTTGTCTGGGTCGTCCTCTGAGTCTTCCTCCTCTTCACTCTCCACAGGCTCTACAGCTGCTTCAACACCACCATCTGGACCATCCTCCTGCAGGAAAGGCACCTGAAGTCGCAATGCCAGATTGTGAAGCATACAGCAGGCCACGATGATCTGGCACACCTTCTTTGGTGAGTACATCAGGGATCCCCCTGTCATATGCAGACACCTAAACCTGGCCTTCAGGAGGCCAAAGGTTCTTTCAATGACCCTCCTAGTTCGCCCATGGGCCTCATTGTACCGTTCCTCAGCCCTGGTCCGGGGATTCCTCACTGGGGTCAATAGCCAAGGCAGGTTGGGGTAACCAGAGTCACCTATTAGGCACACACGTTGTCTCTGTAGCTGTTCCATCACAAAAGGGATGCTGCTATTACGCATCACATACGCATCATGCACTGACCCAGGGAACATGGCATTCACATGGGAGATGTACTGGTCAGCCAAACAGACCACCTGGACGTTCATCGAATGGTAACTCTTCCTGTTTCTGTACACCTGCTCATCGTCTTTTGGGGGGACTAAGGCTACATGGGTCCCATCAATGGCACCAATTATGTTGGGAATATGTCCAAGGGCATAAAAATCACCCTTCACAGTGGGCAAATCAACCTCCTCTGGGAATATAATGTAACTCCGCATGTGTTTCGTCAGGGCAGACAACACTCTAGACAACACCTTAGAAAACATTGGCTGAGACATTCCAGATGACATGGCCACTGTTGTCTGGAATGAGCCACTTGCAAGAAAATGGAGGACTGACAGCACCTGCACCAGAGGGGGAATTCCTGTGGGTTGGCGGATGGGGGACATCAGGGCTGGCTCCAGCTGGGCACACAGTTCATGGATGGTGGCACGGTCAAGTCGGTATCGTAGTATGATGTGGCGTTCTTCCATTGTCGACAGGTCCACCAGCGGTCGGTACACGCGAGGATTCATCCTTCTCCTCGCAAATCCCAGCGGACGGTGCCTAGGAAGGACAACATGGAGCACAGAGTCAAGATAATCACTGGTACGTTCACCACTGCTTGCATGGCACACAGTTATCTAGGTATTGAAAGGCGTGTATGTGTGGCAATGCCAGGCCTAGGCCTGTGTGTCGCAGTAGAAATTATGCCATGTGCGCCCTTGAAATGGCGGCTGCCTGACCTGTGAAGTGGGACAATGGGATGTGAGGTCACTGCGCTGGCGGAGCACACCGTGGCGGTAGGCGGTCGAAGACCGCTATACGGAGCTGCATTGGATAACATTGAAGCCTATGGGTTTCAGGAGCCAATGACGAGGTGCGCCGGCGGTCGCGGTACGCACCGCCGCGGTACGCACCGCCGCGGGCGTGACCGCCATTTTCTATCTGCTTAATCACTCGAGACCTGATCATCCACAGGAGAGGACCTTTACTGCAAGTGCTGCTGTGAACTCGGTCTGGAAGTGACAATGGCTGCTGCGACTGGGGAAAGGGCCCCTGCCTTCACGTCTGAAGAGTTGGAGAAGCTCGTGGATGGGGTCCTCCCCCAGTATGCGTTACTCTACGGTCCTCCAGACCAACAGGTGAGTACACCGGGTGCACATGGAATGGGCGATGCCTGTGTGGAGTGGGGTGGATGTACGTTGGTGGGGGGCGAATGAGGAGTGCAACGCACGACAGATGAGAGCATGTGCTATATTGCAAGGTTGGGGAGGGGGGGCCAATCACATCTAACATGCAGTAAGTTGATGATTGTTTCCTTCCCACCCTGTACATGTCACATAGGTCAGCGCCCATCAGAAAGTCGGGATTTGGCGTGCCATCGCCAAGGAAGTCCGGGCCCTGGGGGTCCACGTCAGACGGGGCACCCACTGCCGCAAGAGGTGGGAGGACATCCGCCGCGGAACCAGGAAGACCGCCGAGTCACTGCTGGGGATGGCCTCCCAACCTAGGAGGGGTGTGAGTCATACCCTGACCCCCCTGATGTCCCGGATCCTGGCGGTGGCCTACCCGGAGTTGGATGGGCGCTTGAGAGCATCACAGCAGACACAAGGGGGTGAGTATCAGCACATTCAGCTATCTTTCTGCGCAGTGGAGGCGTCTGGGTGGGGGAGGAGGGTTGGGGGTGACATTAGGCCAGGGCGCTTTCTGTAGTGTAGTCCTCTCCCTTAGGCATGGCCCTGTGCTCCCGGCCCCCACCTCCGTAGGGTGACAAGTCCAGCTATTGATGGTCCAGCCTCACACATGTGCGCGCTTGTCGTCTCCTGACCTGTTGTCCGAGTCAGAAGTACTGAGTAGTGTGCCCCGAATGCGCGGCTTAGTGCATGCGGCTCCTGTGTCTGTCCTCTCCGCCAACGGTGTTGACATTGCATGCACTCAACCAGGTCTTCTCTTTCTCCCCCCACCCTTCTTCTTCATCTTCTTGTGCATGTGTGCATTAGCATCATCAGGCGGAGGAGATTTGGCATCGGAGCACGAGGGAGCTGCGAGCCACAAGGCCCCGGTGGGCACAGGAACAGACACCGAGGGCCCAAGTGAGCTGGAGGGCGAGGGGAGCACCACGACGGGGACCGCTGGTGAGAGCAGCGACACGTCCTCGGATGGGAGCTCCCTAGCGGTGGCGGCAACATCCGGGCCCCCCGCCTCTACAGGTACAGCCGCCACCCAGCGCACCAGCCCCGCCCTCCCAGCAGCCCCTCAGCCTACGCTCCGTGCCCGCTCACCCAGGAAGGCGGGCGTCTCCTTCGCCCCAGGCACCTCAGCCCCTGCCCCTGTTACCCCTGCTGCCCTCAGTGAGGAGGTCATTGATCTCCTCAGGACACTCATTGTTGGGCAGACTACCCTTTTGAATGCCATCCAGGGGGTAGAAAGGGAGGTGCATTGGAGCAATGCCTACCTGGAGGGCATTCATTCGGGTCAGGCTGCCCATCAACGATCGTTCAATGCTCTGGCCTCAGCACTGACAACAGCCATTGTCCCTGTTTCCAGCCTCCCTCTTCTGACTGCCTCCACCCTGTCTCTGTCTCCTGTTCCTCAGCCTATCCCATCCACACCATCAGACCAACCTGCACACACCTCAACACCCAAGGACAGCTCATCCAGACACAAGCACCACAGATCCCACAAACACTCACCCAAGCAACACACAGATGCAGACATCCCAACAGTCACTACCGACCCTGTGTCCCCCTCCTCCTCGTCTCCCTCCTCCCTCCCTATGACGTCTCCACTCACACCTGCATGCACACCAACATCAGCCAGTGCTTCCATCACCACCACACCCTCCTGTACAGTCCGCACGCGTGCAGTCACCACCCCCACTGCCATTTACACGTCCCCTGTGTCCTCTCCCACTGTGTCTGTCACCACCCCTTCCAAGACACACAAACGCAGGCAGACACCCACCCAACAGACATCCACCTCACAACAGCCTACAGCACCTGCACCTTCACCCAATGACAGCACACCTGACTCTCCTACAACCACATCCTCTTCCTCCACTTCCATCTCCACTTCTCCTACCTTTTACCTTGGCCCTAAAAAACTTTTCCTGGCTAATCTTGACCTCTTCCCCTCCGATGACCTACCCCCTCCATCTGCAAAGAGTCCCAAGAGCACCACAGCCACCACCAGCCCAACTTCGGGTGTCACTGTTGTGCATGGGTTCTGGAGCCCACCCTTTGCCAGCAGTGACACCTCCATCAGCAGCAAGGACACATCCAGCCCCCCCCCCCCGGCAAGAGGACCAGGAAACACAAGGGCCGCTGTGCGAAGACTGACACGGCTGCCCCCAAGGAGCAGAGTTCGCCCACTTCACCAGCCACAACGTCTAGGGGAGGCAAGGGCCCGAGAGCCCCATCTAAGGAGCGTAAGGGCAGCAGGGCGGAGACGTCAGCCAGCAGGAGCGCGGAGCAGGTGGGCCCCACATGCCACATCCCAGCTGGAAAGGAGGACACCAAAGGGCCCAGGACCCCGTCACCGAAGGGCCCAGGAACATCACGGCCGGAAGGCGTCTGAGCACGGAGTCCAGGCCAGGTCTGGCTCCCTTGAACCTACTGGATGTGCACCGCTGAACAGGGCCCGCCGTGGAGAAGAGCACCGCTGAACAGGGCCCGCCGTGGAGAAGAGCACCGCTGAACAGGGCCCGCCGTGAAGATAGGCACCGCTGAACAGGGCCCGCCGTGGAGAAGAGCACCGCTGAACAGGGCCCGCCGTGGAGAAGAGCACCGCTGAACAGGGCCCGCCGTGAAGATAGGCACCGCTGAACAGGGGCCCGCCGTGCAGAAGAGCACCGCTGAACAGGGCCCGCCGTGGAGAAGAGCACCGCTGAACAGGGCCCGCCGTGAAGATAGGCACCGCTGAACAGGGCCCGCCGTGGAGAAGAGCACCGCTGAACAGGGCCCGCCGTGAAGATAGGCACCGCTGAACAGGGGCCCGCCGTGCAGAAGAGCACCGCTGAACAGGGCCTGCCGTGGAGAAGAGCACCGCTGAACAGGGCCCGCCGTGAAGATAGGCACCGCTGAACAGGGGCCCGCCGTGCAGAAGAGCACCGCTGAACAGGGCCCGCCGTCTCAAGCACCGCTCCGCTGGGCCCCTTCATCTCAAGCACCGCTCCGCTGGGCCCCGCCGTCTCAAGCACCGCTCCGCTGGGCCCCGCCGTCTCAAGCACCGCTCAGCTGGGCCCCGCCGTCTCAAGCACCGCTCCGCTGGGCCCCTTCATCTCAAGCACCGCTCCGCTGGGCCCCGCCGTCTCAAGCACCGCTCCGCTGGGCCCCTTCATCTCATGCACCGCTCCGCTGGGCCCCGCCGTCTCAAGCACCGCTCCGCTGAGCCCCGCCGTCTCAAGCACCGCTCCGCTGGGCCCCGCCCTCTCAAGCACCGCTCCGCTGGGCCCCTTCATCTCAAGCACCGCTCCGCTGGGCCCCGCCGTCTCAAGCACCGCTCCGCTGGGCCCCTTCATCTCAAGCACCGCTCCGCTGGGCCCCGCCGTCTCAAGCACCGCTCCGCTGGGCCCCTTCATCTCAAGCACCGCTCCGCTGGGCCCCGCCGTCTCAAGCACCGCTCCGCTGGGCCCCCTCATCTCAAGCACCGCTCCGCTGGGCCCCGCCGTCTCAAGCACCGCTCCGCTGGGCCCCGCCGTCTCAAGCACCGCTCCGCTGGGCCCCTTCATCTCAAGCACCGCTCCGCTGGGCCCCGCCGTCTCAAGCACCGCTCCGCTGGGCCCCTTCATCTCAAGCACCGCTCCGCTGGGCCCCGCCGTCTCAAGCACCGCTCCGCTGGGCCCCGGCGTCTCAAGCACCGCTCCGCTGGGCCCCACCGTCTCAAGCACCGCTGCGCTGGGCCCCGCCGTCTCAAGCACCGCTCCGCTGGGCCCCTTCATCTCAAGCACCGCTCCGCTGGGCCCCGCCGTCTCAAGCACCGCTCCGCTGGGCCCCTTCATCTCAAGCACCGCTCCGCTGGGCCCCTTCATCTCAAGCACTGTTTATGGTTCACTGTGCCCACCATGCCTCCTCCTTGACCAGTGGAGACTGTTATCCACTTGAGAGACTGTGGCTTTGCACTCCCCAGGATGGTACAGTGGGCAAGCCACCCACTGTAGAGACTTGAGAGACTGTGGATTTGCACTCCCCAGGATGGTACAGTGGGCAAGCCACCCACTGTAGAGACTTGAGAGACTGTGGATTTGCACTCCCCAGGATGGTACAGTGGGCCAGCCACCCACTGTAGAGACTTGAGAGACTGTGGATTTGCACTCCCCAGGATGGTACAGTGGGCAAGCCACCCACTGTAGAGACTTGAGAGACTGTGGCTTTGCACTCCCCAGGATGGCACAGTGGGCATGGTGGCCCCTTCGTGGATCTTGCGTCGTGGACTCATGTGGCTGTGGTGCCCCCCCCTTTCCCTTCCCCCTGAGGTGCCTGTAGTATTTTCATCAGATGCCCCTGCAGTGTTCTCTCCAAAGGACTCAGGTCTCCTGTGTGGGCTTTGCCCTTGTGTCGCTACACTGTAGCCCACGGACTGTTCCATTTGACTTGGATGTAGCGGACTAATTGCCTCGGTTCGCCATGGCAGTGTGTATAGTATTATTTTGTTATGGATATTTTGCATAGTTGCCGATACGTCTCAGAGTCTATTTTTTATATAAAAATGTGGTTCACAATTTAATTATGTCTTTGCATTTTTCAGGGGGGTTTGGGTGGTGTCACTGTGCATTGTTGCTCTGCATTGGTGTGTACTCACCGTTGTCGTCTGCGCTGGAGTTCGTACTCGTGGTAGATGAGCAGGTAGACGAGTGCAGGTAGGATGTTTAATTCGGGTTCCATGCTGTCCTCCGTACTCGTGGAGTGTGTTTTGGTGAGCGTTTTCCCGTCCGTAGTCTGTTTCCGCCGTGTTTTTATCGGCGGGGCTCCCGCCCCGGAAAAGGTGGCGGATTGGTGAGTTGTGATACTGTGGGCGGTACATTGTCTGCCGCCTGCCTGTTGGCGGTGACCGCCGCGCTGTTTGTCTGTACCGCGGTGGCGGTCGGAGTGTTAATGTGGCGGGGTGTGTTGGCGGTTCCCGCCAGGGTCAGAATTCCATTTTTTGGACCGCCGGCCTGTTGGCAGGTTGGCCGCCGCTTTATCACCGACCGCCAGGGTTAGAATCACCCCCTTAATCTCCTACTGTCCCCTCTCTCTCTCCCTAGCTACGCTATCCTCTCCCCTTTCTCTCTTTTTTCTCTCTCTCTATCAATCCACAGGCCTCTAATTTTGTCATATGCACGAGACCCTGAACTACCCAACATAGTAATACAAGTCGCTTCCTAACACAAACAATGACTGAGAAATCAACTCACATAAGACGTAGACACTCTCTAACCGACCTTACCATATCTAACATACATACTATCTACCCCTAGATAATAACTTGCTACAGACGGAGCAGTACAGAACGATCTACTCTTAGGCCTGAACAAGCTAGTCTCAGGATACAAAGACCCCCTGCCTATCTCAAGTCTCTTCATTCTACATTCCCCCGGGATTACCCTTCCTCTTTCTTCCTCTTTCTTCCCCTTCTCTCCCCCTCCCCATTTCATATGACTATTTCGTCTCTCCCCTATACCAAGATCAATCCCTCCCACACAACCCTATCCTTGCTCCCCCTCCCTTTACCGCTCCCCCCCCCCACCTGTTCTCCACTTTTCTTCAAAATAAGGGTACAAAACTCAACTATGCAACTGGGAATTCTTACTTACCTGACAGTACATGCATATATGCTCACAATGGAAATAATTGTGGTAAAAGAACAAAAACAATGTTTTGAAAGCTAAACAGTTTGTTTATATGCTGTATGTATCGCCTTATATATTCTTAATAAAACTTTTGAAACTTTAAAAAAAAAAAATGCAGTTGGTTTATTAAACCAATCTTTAAAACTCAAACTGCCTTTGTCATTTATATATGAGACCACATTGTGTATGAGAGAACTGGTTGGGATCTGAGTGACCACGACTTCCGTGGGAAGCACTAAGATGTCATGCGCTCGGCTGCCCAATTGTCTCTTCCATTTGGGAGAGATGAGGCACTGCTAGCTAGCCGGAGCTCAACCCGGATTTGGGGTGACAAGGGTCCTTCGCCGTGGGTTAGACTTAGTCCCCCACACTGTGAACGATCTTGCCGCCCAAAAATCCAGTAGTCTCATTAGGATAATAAGAGCCTACCCGACACTGTGTGTGTTGGTACAAATGCTTTACACATTGCTTCTGAGTTAAGCCTGTCTGCTCGTGCCAAGCTACCAAGGGGGTGAGTGGGTTTTAACCAGGTGTGTTTCTCCTTTGCCCTGACTAGAGAGAGGGTCCTTGCTTGTACCGGGGGTAACCTGACTGCCAACCAAAGACCCCATTTCTAACATATACCAACTCCAAACCACCCAGAATGCAGTCACCAGACTCTTCCTGACTATCCTGAGAAATAACTACACCTCCCTACACCACTGCAATCTCCACTGGCTCTCAGTCCAGGAAAGACGCAAAATGAAGCTACTCACCCATGCCTACAAAGTTCACCACAACACCGATCCAGCGTACCCAACCACCACGTAAACTTCTTCCAAGCCACCAGAAACATTTGGTCATCATCCCAGATGAAAAGTGGAGGATGTTCCTTCTCATACCTTGCAGTCAAGACCTGGAATGACCTCCCTGCAATACCTCAGAACCTCCCCCTACCTCATGGACTTCCAAAGGAACCTCAAGACATGGCTTTTCCAGGTGAGATAGAATTGATTTCCTACTCACTGCTCAGGCCTGCCCTACTCAGCCCCAGGACATGCTCACAGGTGATTAGTTGGGCTTTCCAAATACACATGACATAAAAACACAGTAATTTAAATGAATGCAATTCGGTTCTCTTAGGGTCCATCAAAGTGTGAAGGTAACCCTTTGTATATAAAATATTACTCTTAGGTCATTCACTTAAAAGACGGAAAAGTAATATGGAGACCTAAAATGTTGCAGCCCTTGTAACTGTCCATGTTAAGAAAATGTAAGAGTCTTCTGATAAAAAGATGGCCTTGGAGTCTGTCTGGTAAGATAAGACCAGTGCCTTGCTAACACATCTGATCCTATATTTAAAAAATAGAGGACACAGGGAATGTCTCCTTCCTTTTCAGCGATTTCTCACACAAAGGCATCAAGAGAAGGACTGTTTCTGTCCGTCCCTCACCTTGCAACTACAGAAGTCTGTGCACTTTGTGTTATTCAACCAGTTGTTGATGAAGACCAAGATCACAAAGTTTCTGAGACTGAACTTTATGTACAGGGACCTTTGTATTACCTTACCTTCTTGTAAGGTCTGCTTGGAAGTGGGGTATGATCTGGGTACCTTCTACCTAGGCCTCCTGTAGTGTTAAGAGTAATTTGGAGTAGATCTTGTCAGTTCCATCCAATAAAGAATTTGAGAAATTAGATCGTAAGGTCATTGCACAGGCTTTTCTTATGCAGAGGAACAATAGTGGCTGACCTTCAGCAGGCATGAAATATGTCATGTATCCAACTAACAGAACAGAACAGGAACCCATTGTAGCAAGCTATACTGATACAAGTCATAAGGGATTACTTAAGGACATGTGGCTTTAAGGCGTTTTTGACTTAGTATGACCTCATGCACTTCTTCCTCTGAAAACTCTGGGTGGCACAGGACAGTTTTCCCTGGGCTAAAAATGTAATCAAATCCTTCTTGTGGGTGACAGTAGTGCATTGGTGTAAATATCCTTATGTTGATAGACCTGTTTCTAGGTTTTTCGTAGGGCCCTCACAGCCCCACCTCAGAATTTCTCAGACTATCTCTTTCCTGGATTGTAGCTTTGAGGCCTTGTCATGGTTTTGGCTAATCCTTATTTTTTTAATGACAAATTTCAGTAGGTATAATATTACAGGGCATCATCCACCAATAGACATATAGGCCCATATTTATACTTTTTGACGCAAAACTGCGCCAACGCAGTTTTGCGTCAAAAAAAATAGCGCCGGCTAACGCCATTCTGAAGCGCCATGCGGGCGCCATATTTATTGAATGACGTTAGCCGGCGTTAGCCGCCGGCGCTGTCTGGTGTGCGTTAAAAAAACGACATACACCAGGCAGCGCCGGCGTAGGGGGAAAATGGCGTATGGGCGTCCAGAAATGGTGCAAGTCAGGCTGAGGCAAAAAATTCACCACAACCCGATTTGCGCCCTTTTTTTACGACGCCCATCCCCCATTGAAATGACTCCTGTCTTAGCAAAGACAGGAGTCATGCCCCCTTGCCCAATGGCCATGCCCAGGGGACCTCTGTCCCCTGGGCATGGTCATTGGGCATAGTGGCATGTAGGGGGGCACAAATCAGGCCCCCCTATGCCACAATTTTTTTTTTTTTTTAAATACTTACCTGGACTTACCTTAATGTCCCTGGGGTGGGTCCCTCCATCCTTGGGTGTCCTCCTGGGGTGGGCAAGGATGGCAGGGGGTGTCCCTGGGGGCTTGGGAGGGCACCTCTGGGCTCATTCTGAGCCCACAGGTCCCTTAACGCCTGCCCTGACCCAGGTGCTAAAATCCGGCGCAAATGCGGGTTTTTTAGACCCGCCCACTCCAGGGCGTCATTTTTGCCCGGGAGTATAAATACGACGCATATGCATCGCAGTCATTTTTTAAGACGGGAACGCCTACCTTGCATATCATTAACGCAAGGAAGGTGTTCACGCAAAAAAATGACGCTAACTCCATGAACTTTGGCGCTAGACGCGTCTAACGCCAAAGTATAAATATGGAGTTAGTTTTGCGTTGAAATTGCGTAAAAAAAAAACAACGCAATTTCGGTGCAAACGGAGTATAAATATGCCCCATAGCATCTTCACATTTGTCTCAGGACAGAACAGTAGATAATCAAACTCTTGGTAAGCAACTTTTCTCATCACTTCGATAGCCTATGTTATACCCACCATCCACCCCATATCCTACAGTGTTATTGGGGGTAATCCCTTGCCTCATGTATGCATTTTTTGGCATTCACACCAATCATCTCCCCTCCTCCTGACCGCCAGAGAAGGGGGCTCTGGTCACTTCCAGTTTCAGGATGCCTCTTTAGCTACTAAATATGTCCCTCCTCATCTTTGAACCCCTTGCCTCATATATGGATTGTTGTTGGCATGCACATCGATCAACTTCCCTCTTCCAGACTGCCAGTGAAGGGACCTCTGGTCACTTCCAGTTTCAGGCGATTTCCCTTATAGCTACTAAAGAGGTCACTCCTATAAAGATCCTTTTGTATCTGTGTCCTCCAGCTTCCTCCAGGAGACCCAGCAGGGCCATCTGGGGGCCCAAATCAATGCGGGGCCCAGCACCTCATCAATCCCACATCCCACCCCATTCTAGAAAGATGCCAAGGCCAGACAGGACCAGACCACATGAAAGAAATCGTTGGCAGGGAAGGAGCATCTTGTGCATGTGGCCTAAGCCACAAGGCACATCCTTTGCAGTCATTTGGGGGGTCAGATAATTAATTTGGATCATTTGCAGCCACAAGGGAATTGCCATTTCTCTCGAGGACAAGCACCCTTGTCCTTGTTCTCTACCTGAGAAGTAGGAATTGATCTGGTGCATTGATCATCTGAGACCGAAAGAGCACCAAGTTGACTCCCTTGCCCAATCTTCCCATCATGGGCTTGGCTTCCAGAGGGCTGTAATTAGGGATCTGGGAATCCACTGGGAGGTGGACCAGCAAAGTGTGCTGCATCTGGAGGTATCAAAAGAATTGCGTGTGAGAGAGGGTATACTGGTCTTGCAGCTCCTGAAAGGGCATCAATGTCCCTCTTGGCAAATATCTCCCCCAAGTATGTGATTTCTATCTTGTCCCACCAGGTGAACCCCACAAGACTCGACACCTGCCTAAGCCAGGTACACTGCCAAAAAGTTGTCATGTTTGTAAGGCAGCAGATACATTAGATAAAGCACAGGGCTGCACTCCAACAAAGCAGCACCATCTGGGTAGTAGAGGGAGCAGTTGGAGGTATCGGATTACCCTAAAGCAGGCCAAGAAGACCCTCAAATCCCATAAGGTGCAGCTCAAGACGATATGCAGGATCATCCCATCACCCTGTAAACCACTCACTGATTGAAACCAGATGTGCAGCAAGGTGATAATAAGTCACGAGCAGCAAGGTAAAAATCAGTCATGCCCAGTCCGCCATAGAATGGAGGCTTTTGTGAAGCGGCAAAGGCAACACAGTGTCACCCAACCACCCTAATGAAGGCCATCAACTTTGAAGTCATGGATTGAAACTACTTCCAAGAGGTTGGATGGGAAAAGTTTGTTAGAATTTAAAGATACCAGGGGAGACTCATCATTTTGAATACCGTAGTTGTTACGACTCGGTCGTCCCATTTCAAGGGGGCGCTGTAAGGGGACTGTCAGAAGCCTGGGAATCACCTTGAACACCTATCTAGAGTCCCTTGCTGACCCCTGTTTGTTTCTCTTTTCTCCATGGTACACTTGTGTAGGACTACATTTGCTTCTTGGGACTGCAAATCCCATAATGCACAGCTTGGTAGTCAGGAAAACCCGGATTCTGTTTCCCATTGTTTTCAATGGGAGAAGTCCAGTTGCTCCTTTTCACTGGATCCTCTCCTCCAGGACTTGCAAGTGTCCGAAACCACACACACCTGAAACCTCTCCTGTGCAGCCCAGCTTGGAACTGCTTATAAGCAGCCATTTCCTCAAGCTCCCCGTCGTGCATCGGACTTCAATTCCTTTGTGTTATAGACCCCTTGTCGGATGGTGTTTCAGTTTTGTTCCTGTTCTGTTCCAGCCTGATCCTGTTTCCTGTTTCTCTGCCCTGCTCCTGATTGTTCCAGCCAGAGTCTGCTCCCTACTTCTTAGCCTTGTACCTGTTTGTTTCTTCCAAAGCCTGCTCCCTGTTTCTCTGCCCCGCTCCTGCCTTGTTTCAGCCTGAACCTTCTCTCTGTTTCCCAGTCCTGTCTACTGCTCATTTCCTACTCCCTGTATTCCAGTCCTGTCCTTGCCTGTTCCAGCCAGAGCCTGTTCTCAGTTTCCCAGTCCTGTTTCTGTCTGTCCCAGCCAGAAGTTTGCACCCTGTTTTCAAGTCCTAGACCCGCCTTTGCTTCAGCCTGTGCCTGTTCCTAGTTCTTGCCTCTGCCTCTTTGTTTGTTCCCTTCTGTTTCTGTTTCTTCTTGGTTCTTTGTGTCTGGTAAGTGTTCTATCAGTCTTCACCAGTGTATACGTGTCCTCCTTTGTACTGGGGTTGGCTCCTGGTTTCCAGGAGGCAATTCCAGCCCCCATCCTTGTCCAGTGTTATACGTTGTATTTCGTGCCTAACAGTGACAGTGTGCTATTGCTGTTTTCTCAGGAATCGCCACTGTGTTTCGAGCTGGACCCACAAGAGCGTGTCCTGTGTATGTAAGTACTATCCTTGTTTGTGCTCTAGGGTCCAGAGACAGAATCACTTCTGCTGCCTCCTTTCTATGGGGCTGGCAGGGTGACTATCTGTAAGAGCAAACTGCACAGAGGCATTGAGATTCCATGTCACTGTGGGAGGTTCTGTGCCTTACTCTGTGTACAACCCCAGCGTGTTTGTCCACTGGTAATCCGTTTCCTGTTTGTTCACACAAGGGTTGCTCTGCTTTTACTTTCCTGTTTCCTGTGCCTATTCATAGCTGTCCTTTCCGTGTATGCCTTTAGCTGCTCCTCTGCCCCAGTGTACTACCTCTTTAGGATATTCGGTGACCTCAAGGGGTGTCCCAACCAAAGTCCTGATCAGACCCGTCTGAAACCGTGACAGAATGCACGACCCAAAAATGTCAAGCTCCCCAGGCAGTAAAGGCACACACAGACCTAAAATGCTTTCCTGTCATGCTAAGACACCCCTTTCTAAACCTAGACATTCTCTGAAAACCTCTAAAAAATGCCATAGTTTAAAGGATAGACTTGTTAAAGAAAATCAAAGATTGCAAATGCAGTACTACATTGCGTGGCTTGCTGATCCATCAATGTTCAACTATTATAATATCTGTGATTATGACCCCCAATCCCTGTCTGTAGAAGAATTACAAAGTAATAATGAGTTTTTGGAGGTTCTATTACCTCAAACAGGGGAGCATGTTCCTAACAGTGAAAGTGCTTTTGCTACTTCTGCACAAGACATTTACTCTCAGGAAAACCTGGTTAATTCCTTGCCTCATGCTAGTGCATCCCAAATTCACTTCCAGGACTCTGTCAAAACAAAGAACCCTGACACTGTTCAAGAAGCCACACTAGGGATTCCCTTGTTTTCTGTTGAGTGCTTCAGCCCATCTAGGCCAGTTTCTCAGAATTCAAAGTGCAGTGCTGACTCTTATAAAGATCTATCAGTCCCTCAGAGCTTTCAAGTCAGCAGGATAAACTCTGTACCAAAGGGATCAGTAAAGACTGTGGGATTCCTTAGTTCAACTCAGAAGGCTTGTGCTCTTCCCAAACTGGATGATAATACACCAGTCTCAATCCCTAAAAGCTCTGCTAAACCCTTTTCTATTCTGAGTGGGTTTGATAACAATATGGACATACACACACTAAAAGAGCAGTTTTGGCAGATTAAAAGGCAGATATTGGACTTCTATGATGATTATGTTGTAACATACACAAGAAATCGTGCACGTGGGCTCTTTTTATCCATGCATATTTCACTGTTGCCAGAACTAGACATTCTGTTTATCTGTAAGGTAGAGGAAGTAACAGAGCAGCTGATGGAAACTACTGCAAGGCAATTTGAAAACTTGAATAAAGAAAATGATCACCAGCTTTGGCTTAAAGAACAGTATGCTACTTTGTGTGCCTCTCCAAAGACTTATATAGAGCAGATTGTCCCTTCTATTAATGACAGTCAAAAGACAGCTCCAGTTATAAATATATCAGCCTCTTCAGACTCTCTCTCAGCCTGTAGTTCTCCAGTGAAAATTCCTGTACAGTTGACTGGATCTCTCAAATCTCTGAGAGATTTGACACCTCTTGATTCAAAGGATGGATCAGAGTCTTCAGAGGGAAGTGTCTCAGCCCCTCTATCAGAACAAATAAAGCCAAAGGAAGAGAGTTCTGATGCAGACTCCAATAGCTGCACCTTAAGAAACCAAGATATGACTTTACTGGAGGTTAATGGCAAGTTGTGCAACAGTGTTGAAGAATCTGAATCTAGTGATGACAGTGGTTCCTGCCTTGCCGTGAACAAACCTGCAGATAGTGCTGTTCAAATAGCGCACACATCAGAATTTTCAGATTGTGGGGATACTCCTGCCCTTTCAAACAATATCATAGAATTCTCAGATAATGAAGAGACAGTTCCTGTTTCAAGTGAAATAATGGAATTTTCTGACCGTGAAGAAATTCCCGCAATTACTAAGAATGTAATGGACTTCTCAGAAAATTTAAAAATCTCTTCTGTGTCAACGCAAACCGTGGAGATTTCAGACAAGGAAGAAAGCCAGGAATCTGAAACTGAACAGCCTGTCATAAGAAATGAGAGCCTTCTCCTAGAACAGGACACAGTTGCAGCCTCAACCACTGATTCTGACTTGCTGTTCCCTGCCAC
Organism: Pleurodeles waltl; assembly: GCF_031143425.1. Lineage (NCBI taxonomy): Eukaryota > Metazoa > Chordata > Amphibia > Caudata > Salamandridae > Pleurodeles > Pleurodeles waltl. The sequence continues at coordinate 1,067,988,970 of NC_090437.1, forward strand.
TATGTATCCTGTTTCCAGCTCAACGGTTAGTAAAGAACAGACCTCTGATCTACCGGTATCTGATTTTGATGTAAAACCAGCCACACCAATGCCACCTGCTGTGTCTCTGAAATTAAAGACTCCTGAAAACCAGCAATCTGAAACTGAAGCTCAAGTATTGAAAGATGTAATATGTCCCACTAAAACTAAAGACTTGAATTTGAATCTTGTATTCAAAGATCTGATGATAAGTACTGTTCTTAGTGTTTTATTGCAAGAAACCATCATTAATTCAAAGGCTAAAGCTGAAAATTTAGATAACAATATAGAGGCGATTTCTGAAGAGACTCCAGTTCTATTTCAATCCAAAGAACAACCTTTCAGTGTTAACAGAGTTGAAGATCAACTACTTGTAGTAGAAACGCTTTACAAAGAAACCATTTCTGATACCATGAATAAACCACAGAGCACTTGCAATGAAGAAATCTCAGTCTTGTCTGAAGATCACCCTAAAGAATTAGTTTGTGGAAGTTCTACATTTTCATATGTTAATCCAGTTTCTAAAGACTTAAAAACTCTTGTTGATCCTGTGATTGATACTCCGAAGTCATCCAAAACTAAAGAAAATTCTGACTTTTACATGTTTACCTTGAGAACACCAGTTACACATGTCTCCCCAGTCTCTATGCTTTGCAAGCCTCAGACCACAATCAATGCAAATACTGCTGCAGAAACAGACATATCCTGCTTGTCGGAAGGAGTTATAGACCTTACAGTAACTAATACGCCAATTATCTCCTCCAAAGAAGACAGTACTGAACAGGAAACTAATGTCCTAAAGAATACTGCCCATAATGCCATTCCAGATCTCCTTGCTCCTGAATCCACTTCACCAGCAACCAACTCCATGCACTCCTCCTGTATCAATCGAACAATAAAGAGGAAAGACATCAGAGCCCATATGGGTATTAATACATGCTTTGCTCATTGGAACATTCACCTATGGCAGGACTGTAAACTTATTAACCAAGGTTGGTGTTGGATTTTCTTGCTGTGGCTTTTCCTCTTCAGCTTGTTTCAGCCAAAGGATCGCCTTCTCTTCTTGACAAGACTGGTGGGAGGGGGTATACTGTTACGACTCGGTCGTCCCATTTCCAGGGGGCGCTGTAAGGGGACTGTCAGAAGCCTGGGAATCACCTTGAACACCTATCTAGAGTCCCTTGCTGACTCCTGTTTGTTTCTCTTTTCTCCATGGTACACTTGTGTAGGACTACATTTGCTTCTTGGGACTGCAAATCCCATAATGCACAGCTTGGTAGTCAGGAAAACCCGGATTCTGTTTCCCATTGTTTTCAATGGGAGAAGTCCAGTTGCTCCTTTTCACTGGATCCTCTCCTCCAGGACTTGCAAGTGTCCGAAACCACACACACCTGAAACCTCTCCTGTGCAGCCCAGCTTGGAACTGCTTATAAGCAGCCATTTCCTCAAGCTCCCCGTCGTGCATCGGACTTCAATTCCTTTGTGTTACAGACCCCTTGTCGGATGGTGTTTCAGTTTTGTTCCTGTTCTGTTCCAGCCTGATCCTGTTTCCTGTTTCTCTGCCCTGCTCCTGATTGTTCCAGCCAGAGTCTGCTCCCTACTTCTTAGCCTTGTACCTGTTTGTTTCTTCCAAAGCCTGCTCCCTGTTTCTCTGCCCTGCTCCTGCCTTGTTTCAGCCTGAACCTTCTCTCTGTTTCCCAGTCCTGTCTACTGCTCATTTCCTACTCCCTGTATTCCAGTCCTGTCCTTGCCTGTTCCAGCCAGAGCCTGTTCTCAGTTTCCCAGTCCCGTCTCTGCCTGTCCCAGCCAGAAGTTTGCGCCCTGTTTTCAAGTCCTAGACCCGCCTTTGCTTCAGCCTGTGCCTGTTCCTAGTTCTTGCCTCTGCCTCTTTGTTTGTTCCCTTCTGTTTCTGTTTCTTCTTGGTTCTTTGTGTCTGGTAAGTGTTCTATCAGTCTTCACCAGTGTATACGTGTCCTCCTTTGTACTGGGGTTGGCTCCTGGTTTCCAGGAGGCAATTCCAGCCCCCATCCTTGTCCAGTGTTATACGTTGTATTTCGTGCCTAACAGTGACAGTGTGCTATTGCTGTTTTCTCAGGAATCGCCACTGTGTTTCGAGCTGGACCCACAAGAGCGTGTCCTGTGTATGTAAGTACTATCCTTGTTTGTGCTCTAGGGTCCAGAGACAGAATCACTTCTGCTGCCTCCTTTCTATGGGGCTGGCAGGGTGACTATCTGTAAGAGCAAACTGCACAGAGGCATTGAGATTCCCTGTCACTGTGGGAGGTTCTGCGCCTTACTCTGTGTACAACCCCAGAGTGTTTGTCCACTGGTAATCCGTTTCCTGTTTGTTCACACAAGGGTTGCTCTGCTTTTACTTTCCTGTTTCCTGTGCCTATTCATAGCTGTCCTTTCCGTGTATGCCTTTAGCTGCTCCTCTGCCCCAGTGTACTACCGCTTTAGGATATTCGGTGACCTCAAGGGGTATCCCAACCAAAGTCCTGATCAGACCCGTCCGAAACCGTGACAGTAGTGCACCCTATCAGATTCAACAGCAGGTATCTCCAACAATGCAAGTCCCTATTTAAGGGCGATGCAAGAGGTTAAAACTTGAAGAACTTGGGCAGGAGACATTAACTTCAAGATATTTAAGGGAATTCTATCATACCGGTATCTCAAGGCACCAGTACTGCCCAGTGGCATCTCCAGCCATCACCACCAATATCAACTTGCGTATACTGATCTGTAAGCCATTAGCCTCCTAATAAAGACAGAGCATTTCAAGACATCTAGGGCCTAAGGACTGTGGATCACTGAGGAAGAGCAGAGCGTTGTCCGCATAGAGAGGAATGCGGTCCTCGATGCCTCCCTCCCACTGCATTACCCGAACATTTTATCAGGTACACCAAAGGCTCTATGGTGAGGGAAAACAATAGGGGGGATAAAAAGCGTCCCTGACAATTTCCAATTTGCATCAGAAATGGTTGAGAAAGGGCACCATTGACCCAGATCTGAGCAGTAGGGGTTTTGTATAGGAGGTCCACCAGTTTACGTAAGGAGAGTCTGAAGCCAGCTCATTAGAGCACAGCTTCCAAAAACGACCATGAAGCTGTGTGAATTGCCTTCTAGAAATCTCCAAAATGGAGGGACAGAGGGTGGCTCAGGTGATTTGACTGAGAAAGGGCCAGCTGCACCCTCCGAATGGAATGCCTGGTGCGTCTGCCCAGCATAAAGCTGCACCGGTCTGTATTAATTACAACGGGGTTGCCAAGACTTTATTGAAGATCTTCATGTCCTCATAATAAGAGAAATTGCCCAGTAAGAGGAGCATCGGCCTGCGGGCCCGCCTGCCTTAGGTATAACTACAATAGTGTCATTGTCCAGATCCGGGATGAAGGAGTCACGTTTCAACACTTGAATGTAGAGGACCAGCAGGTGGGGTATCTGATGGGTGGTATAGCGTTTAAAGATTTCTCTGGGAAAACTGTCTGGTTCAGAGGTCTTGCTGGATTGGATTTCAGATACAGTCAACTCCACTTCCTATGCTATCAGACGCTGATCATGTTCTTGAGCCAAGGAAATGGGAATAGTGGGCAAAGGGATATCATGAAGGAGAAGGACTGCAAGCTTGTGTGAGGGGGTCGACGGCGCCATGTAGAGGTCTTGGTAGGATGCCCCAAAGGTCTGTGAAATCGTAGGCAAGTCCTCGCCGAGAGGCTCAGGGAGTCTCTGATGACCAGCATAATCCTGCTGAAGACATCCTGGGTAACCAGTCACTACAGCAGTTTACTAGACTTATCTTCTGAGTCATACACCTGCTGGGTTGATGTTCTCTAGCACTACCTCGTGTCTTCCAGAGAGACTTACTGCAGTCTAGATCATGCCAGTGCCAGTTGGCAGTCAACCCCTTCGGGTCCAGACCACAAGCCTGAGGCTCCAAGGCAAGAATTTGGGCCTTCATATCCATCACCTGTGCCAGCTGGTGCTGTTTCTTTCTCCGGACATACCCTCTAAGCAGGGGCTTGCTTACTGTCCAAGAGGTCCCAGCAGAGGAAATCAAGCCGTGATTGTTCCAGAAGAAGGCTTGGAGATCCTCCTCCATGATTTCTGTGCATCCCTGATCCTGGTATAGGACACCTGTGTGGGATATCATGAACAACACGTGTCACAATGACCTATGGAGTTAGTCTAGGAGGTCAAGCATGCAAAGCACACCATCATGTCTGGGTGCAGAGTGTCGGATTTGTCCCACGTGGGATCTGGGACCATGTTATAGTCCCTGCCTATCAAGGTCATCTCTGGGGATAGGGCTACCATGAGGCACTCTGTTGCGTCGTATGTTATAGCTGCGGGGGAACATAGTAGGAGACAAAACTATAATGTTTGGCGGCCAGGCACCCCCAATACCCACATGTCTCCAAAGGGGGTCTTCATGGACGACAGTGACTGCCGAGGAAATGATCAATGTAGGAGAATCTTAAACCATCTTGAATTGCTAGAGAATTCTGCTTGAAAGATTCAATCATACCCAAACCAGGTGACGAAAGGGAAGTTAGAGGTGTGGCTTCTGGATCAGGAGAGCATCCTGCCTATATCTCTTGATGTAGCGCAATACCGTTGATCTTATGATATGGTCCACAAGACTGTTCACATTCTAGAAGACAACTTTAACCATCTGGAAGGGGGCCTAAAAATTGATGGATCAACCAAGCATCACATGAAAGCGGTGGCCAGTGGGTGCTCAATTCCACAGAGTCCAACACATGATTAGGAACAATCACAGTGGAGAGCCCTTGTGATGTATGCTTGAAAAGAAAATATCTCAAAGCAACAATCCAACTCAAAACAACATACCCCTCTCTTTCCCCCACCCAATACTTCCAACCAAAAGCAACTGTCACCCATTAGAATAACTTAATACAAATAAATCAATGAAAAACCTTGATCAGGATCCCCAGTTACCCATGGAAAGGATACCAGTGTCTGACAGCAGCCTCTAATAATTGAACATGAAACTGTATGTTTGACAACAAAATAATTTTGTCCCCTTGCCCCTCCACTTCCCCAAAATCCTGGCTATGGGAGAAACATCATCACTCCTGGCAGGTTTGTTCATTCAGGAGCATAATGGATCATGATCAGTGCAAAATGATGTGCGATTGTCAGGGGGGATAAGGTCACTGAGTCAGGCACACTCTATGAGGAGTTAAAAGAGCTGGGATGTCAGAGAAGGTCACCTCAGGGTCTGCAACACCCAGAGCCTCCCCTGCCCAGAGGTGGGCTCGCCTTTTCCTGTCTTCTTCACTGGTACAGCCTACCTTTCTGGAATTTGGTGCATTTTCTCTAGGGTGCTTGAGCAGGGAGAGGCAGAGGGCATTCCGTCGCTCCTAGTTCCACCAGGCTGCCAGAATCATTCAGTTGCAGTGGTTGTTGCTCCATCGTCCACTTCCAGGCTTGTTAAGGGGTGCTGAAAAAATGGGTTGATGAGTCAAAGGTACCCTTGAGACAGGCTGGGAAAAGCAGCATGTACCAGACATTGAGCACATAGAGTTCCTGCTTGACATCTTAAAAAGAGCGGCAATGCTGCTCGACTGCTCTGGTATAATCGTTAAGATCTGAATTTTGGTATTGAGTTATTGCAGATCTTGTTGAGTCTGGGCTTCTCGGAGGATAACATCATGGTCTCAATGGTGGAGGATGTGTGGTATCACAGGGTGGGAGGGCCACAGGCAGAGGATTCTTAGTAAATGCACAGTGTGCCTTTTCCAGCACAAAGCAGCAAGACAGTTTATCCATCAGAACCCATGTCCAGAACCACTCTACCAGTAGGCCATCGATCCCAGAGACCTTTGCCCCCTCCGGAAAGCTGATAAGGCACAGGTTGTTCCTTCTGGATTGGTTTTCAGCTTCTTCTGCCCTTGTGTCCTGGGTGGCTACAGTGGACATCAGCTTGGAAACTTGACGTTTGAGGGTCACCACATCATTTTCAGCTGTCAAAATCAGGACCTCCGTTTTGGTCACCCTCTCTGCCACTTTGCGTAGGTCCTGGTGCATGAAGGAGAGGTCTACTTTGGATTCCACTGCTTCCCTGGAGTCCTTCATCACTTTAAAGATGGCTATCAAATCCGTTGGGGGTTGGCAAGGTATGACAGGGGCACTTCCCCATTATCCCCTATTGTCTGGCACCAAGGTGGTGTACTCGTCCATTTTGGTCTGGGCTGGCTTTGGCAGGGGAGGTTTATCATGCCCTCATCTCCCATTGTTAGGTGACAGATGGTGCAGGGAGGAAAGACATGAAAGAGCTGGCCTGCTTGCTCGGGGGTAGCACAAGCAGCTCGCTCTACCAAGTTCCAAACCACCCAGGGAGCTTCAACAACTGTCCACAGCTTCATGCCAAATCAAATGGGGCTTGTGAATAGGTCTGTTAGAGAAGTCTTGTGGTACCAACCAAATTTCCCCAGGGCAGCACAAGCAGCCATATCAGCACAAGCGGATGAATCAAAACACATGAATGTTCTGACAGGATATCTCTCAGCACTCCTTCAGTCTCACTGCTGCCTGCTCAGGGCCCTCCCTGGGACCCACATGACCTCACCTGGAATCCTCAGGTCTCCTACGATCACAGGTGGCAGCTCACTAGGTCCTGAAAGCACATCTGACAGTCTCTCGCTCCACACTGAGGCAGCACCAGCGAGGCGCTTGCGGGCCACCGAGGAGACTTCATCCAGGAGTGTGAGTGTTTTCTAAAAGTATATGTATATTAGATATGTATGCTAAAATATTACAAAAGTTAAAATAGTATACTTTCTGTACTACTAAAGTACTAATAATGAGTGGAACTATTTCTAACATATATTATGTGAGTGACTGCGTGCATCCTTATGTGAGTGGGTGTCTGAGTGCCTGTATGGGTATTTGAGTGTGTGTGTCTGAGAGTGCCTGTACTGGTATATCAGTAGGTATGTGAGTGGCTGTATGAGTGTCTATACTGGTTACTGAGTGGGTGTATCAGTGGCTGTATGGGTGAGTTAGTGGCTATGTGAGTGGCAGGGTGGATGAGTGGGTGTGTAAGTGACTGTATGGGTGAGAAAGTGGGTATCTGAATCTCTTTATGAGTGAGTGAATGACTGGCTGTGTAAGTGGCTGCATGGGTGAGTGAGTGGTTTTTTGAGTGGCTGTTTTGTAGAGTGTCTGTGTGAATAGGTGTATGGTTAAGTGACTGGGTGTGTGAGTGCTTGTATGGATGTGTGAATGAGTATGTAAGTGGTTGTGTGGGTGTGTGAGTGAGTGTGTAAGTGCTTGAAGGGGTGGGTGAGTGGCTGTGTTGAGAGGCTATATGGGCAAGTGAATGGGTGTGTGAGTGGCTGCATAGATATGTACACATGTGTGTAAGTAGCTGTATGGGTAAGTGACTGGCTGTATAAGTAGCTGTATGGATGATGGTAAGTGGTTGTGTGAGGGTCTGTATGAGTGAGTGGGTGGGTGTGTGAGTGGCTGTATGGATGAGTGAGTGTGTTAGTGCTTGTATGGGTCTTTGAGTGGTTATGTGAGTTGTTGTGTGGGTGTATGGGGGGTTGTATAGGGGTGTGAGTGGATGTGTGAGTGCTTCTGTGGATGATGTTATCAGTGATGTTATCAGTGATGTCATCAGTGATTTCATTTGAGATGTCATCAGTGATGTCACCAGTTATGTCACTGACCATGTCACAAGTGATGTAATATGTGAGGTCATAAGCAGTGCATTGCTGGGGTGTAAATTATAGTTAGCTCAGGTTAAAATAAGTTCTGAATTTCACTGGCTTTGTATGAGTGAAATGTGAGTCTAAATATGAAGTCCAAGAAACCTTTGGTTTCTCCAGCAAATTCTAAGGTTTTTTTCATTCTATTTTCTATCTATAATGACTGCTTCACCCCAAGGGAGATTATTTCACTCGTCTGGTGCAGGCTGAAGACAGGCTGTCCTCAGAGGATACATGACTGGGAAACAGTTGCAGTTGGTGGTAGGAGCTGAAGATACAATGTTCCTGAAGGTGTCTTGATTCTTTGTTGCGGTTTGTTGAGTTCCTGGAGGGTCCAGATGCAGTTTATTTGGTGAGAAGTTGAAGTGGAGGATGCAGAGGATTTCTGCTGGAGTCTTGCAATCTGAATCTGAAGAACCACCCAAAGGGGAGACCCTAAAGAGCCCTCAAAGGGGGATTGGTCACCTAACCAGGTAAGCACCTATCAGGGGAGCACTTTGACGTCACCTGCTGGCACTAGCCACTCAAATGCTCCGAGAGTTCCCTGTCAACTTGGAATCTAAGATGGAAAAACCCAGGGACCCTCTGGAGGACATCTGAGCACCACCCCTGGGGTGGTGATGGACAGGGGATTGGTCACTCCCCTTTTCTTCGTCCAGTTTTGTGCCAAAGCAGGGACTGGGGGCCCCTGAACTAGTGTAGACTAGTTTATACAAGAAGGGCACCCAATGTGCCCTTCAAAGCATTTCCAGTGGCTTGGGAAGGCTACCTCTCCCACGCCTGTAACACCTACTTCCAAAGGGAGAGGGTGTAACACCACTCTCCCAAAGGAAATCCTTTGTTCTGCCTTCCTGGGCTCGAGCTTATCAAGCAACAGGAGGCAGAAACCTGTCTGTGAGGTAGCAGCAGCTGCGGCTGCCCGGAAAACCTCAGAAGGCTGTTATGGCAATTCTGGGTGTCCTCTAATGAGCCCCTAGAGTGCATGGAATCATACAACCAATGCTCGCAAAAATGATTTCAACATGTTTGATACCAAACATGCCTATGTTCGGATATACCGTTATGTAGTTGGACATAGGTAGTGACCTACGTCCAGTACACGCGTAAAATGGTGTCCCTGCACTCATGAAGTCTCGGAAAATGGTCCTGGAGATCATGGGGGCACCTCTGCTAGTGCAGGGGTACCTCACACACAGACACTTTGCACCGTGCCCTCAGGGCTGGAGGGCCTGCTATAGGGGTGAATTATAAGTGACCTGGTGCAGTGTAAAGTGAAAGGGTTCATGCAGCTTTTCACACAGGCTCCAACAGCAGTTGTGCAGAACCCTTTGCGTGGGCTCCCTATCAAACATATGCTGCAGCCCATAGGGATCCCCTCGAACCTTAATGCCCTGGCTACCAAGGTACCATATACTAGGGACTTATAAGGGGGCATCAGTATGCCAATTGTGGGTAAAATACTGGGTTACCAGTATGGAACAACCAAATTTAGAGGAGAGAGAGCAGAATCACTGGGGTCCTGGTTAACAGGATGCCAGTGAACACAGTCAAGCACACTGACATCAGACAGAAAATGGGGGTAATCATGGCAAAAAGAGGGTACTTTCCTACAATTAATGACCATTATTTTTTAGCTTTTGCAAAGTCTTTGTAGATTACTCACTTTGTTTTGAAACATTTGAAAAATCTACAGTCTCAGAAAGTTTTCGTTTTCTTTAACCTGGGTGCTGATCAACAATAGTACATAAGCTGAGATGAAGAGCATAGATCTCTCACAAGTGATTGTACTCTATCACACAGGATAAGCCAGCAAAATCAGGGAGGTACAACCCTGACAATGTCCCCACCGATGCCGTGATAAAACAACATAAGACCTTCCTTCTTTAAAGATTGTGTGGTCTAAATTGATCATAACTGCATCCAAACTAAATCCACGAGATTTGTGAATGGTGACAGTTTAGGTCAAACACAGAGGAAACTGTGGTTTAACATACAGATATTTTAACAGGAGAAACCTGAAACTGCACCTTCCTACTTTTCCCTTCCTCAATGTGATCAAATTTAATCAGAATATATTCATACTCTGTTCTGTTGAGATAAGTAGCGAAGTTACGTTCCCCATTGCACCATGCACTAATACCTCCTCAACCCAGATTTTGTCGCAAAATTATTATGCTATTTTTAAAAAGGTTTAGAGTATTCTCTGAAAAAGATGTATGTGAAACTGTTTCTCTTCTAATTTCAGTTTCCTTTACCACTGATTAACTGAGGTAAGTTTAAGCCTTGACGTTCCATTTTGTCATTAGTAGTAAGTCACAATCTCCTGTTTTCCAAAGTAAGAATTTTTAAATTAAATTGTCCTCAATTTCCAATGTTTGCATCAGGCACACAATATGTTTCTGAGTTTTCTTTTGATGCGTTGTAGAAACCAGTGAATTCTTGTGTGGGAATAGAGATCTAACCATGCGAGCAGCAACAACTTTTCAGCTTGCTTGCTATTACTGCTATTCTAATATCTTTTATATATTCTCATACATCTCCCGTCTATCTCATATTTCTGTCAACCTAGGGGACTGTAAATTTAACCATATGTTAACATTTCCAATACTCCCTAGTGTCTTTTTAGTTTTGTCATGAACAAGTTTAAGAAAAAAATGCTTGACCATTGACTGGCGTCAGCTGTAGAAGGTCACCAACAACTGTGACGTGTTTACCACCAAACAAAAACATCACAGTCAGTTTAAGGACCTCTTGCATCATCAGATGAATTAAAGCTAGCATAAGGTTTGATACCATACTAACCTCATCTAAAATGAGAACTTGGAATGATATATATTACCAGATAACCTTAGGTATTCTAATTTGTTGTCATGGTAAACAAGCAGCAAGAGCAGTCTGTGCAATGTACTGCTTTTAATGCTGTTAGGAGCTAGTCAAGTAAGAACAGTCACAACGCATGATAGATCACAGCTAGTTTTTCTCTGAACACATGCAGTCAGCACTTTAATCATAAAACTCTTTCCTGTTCCCGAAACCCATGGGGTATCAGACAAGACAGAACAAAATCCACAAGAAGGTTTACACAGTTAGGGCCATATTTATACTTTTTGACGCACAACTGCGCCAATGCAGTTGTGCGTCAAAAAAGTTAACGCCGGCTAACGCCATTACAAAGCACCATGCGGGCGCCTTATTTATGGAATGACGTTAGCTGGCGTAGCTGACTGGTGTGCGTAAAAAAAAATGACCCACACCAGGCAGCGCCGGCGTAGGGGAAAATGGAGCTTGGGCATCAAAAAATGGGGCAAGTCAGGGCTGAGGCAAAATATTGGCCTCAACCCGATTTGCGCCATTTATTTTGACTCCCAACCCCCATTGAAATGACTCCTGTCTTAGCACAGACAGGAGTCATGCCCCCTTGCCCAATGGCCATGCCCAGGGGACTTATGTCCCCTGGGCATGGTCATTGGGCATAGTGGCATATAGGGGGGCACAAATCAGGCCCCCCTATGCCACTAAAAAAAAAAAAAAAAAAAAAACTTAGACGGGTCTAACGCCAAAGTATAAATATGGAGTTAGCTTTGCGTCGGATTTGCGTAAAAAAAAACGACGCAATTCCGGCGCAAACAGAGTATAAATATGCCCCTTAACGTTTTGAGCAGAAGGTGATTCAAAAACATAATATCATCTGATAGAGACTTCTAGCTGAAGATTCCTTACCTTTCAATTTCCCAGGTGCCTGACTAGATACAGAAAGTTTTGTACAAGCAGGACCGTGCAGCATCATTGATGCTGGAAGTGATGTTGTGGTCTCCTACATAGGTGCCACACAGGGGAACGAACATCAGTTCTTTTCTTTCCACACCAGTTAGCGCTAATCCAGTGAAGAGCTACCCCTCTATCTCTTTTTGACATGTTTTTTTTTACTTTGTGTTGAAAGATGTTTTCCAGAAAGGCAGGTTTCAAGCCATGTGGCACCTGTCACTGTGCCATGTTGGTAACAGACCCACACTTGAGCCCCTATTTATAATTTTTAGCACCGCATTTGCGTAATTGTTTGATGCAAAAGCGGCACAAACAATTGTATTTTGTAAGTTTGCGCCGCTTTTGCGTTTAAAAGTGGTGCAAATGCGGCGCTAAAAAAACTATAAATATGTCCCTTGGTGTGCTTGTGGTGTCTGGAGCATGACCAGGATTCAAAGTCATGCTCGGACAGCCAGGACATGTTGCCGAAAGCTTTGATGTAGTGATCCCTAAAGCTGTTCAAGGCCCAACATTCAACACCAGCTAGCATGACTCATAGAAGGTCTCTGTCCCAGTCAATAAGAAGATAATGGCACAGCTCCAGGTGCCCCAAGTCCTCTTCCTTGCACTTGAGGTTGTCTGGAAACTCAGGGAAGAGGCACAAGAAGAAGCCTAAACAGACCTCAACTTTCCATTGTTCGTCGGCTGGTGTGATGAGTGAGGAACCTGACCGTCCAAGCACGATCCTGCGGAGCCGTTGCCAGCTTGGACTCCGCATCTCTCCCCGTTTCTGGAAGCCGGAGCGACCCCCGCTCAGTTGAAAGACTCCTATGAGGCCATGCACTACATATTTGAGCAGGCCGGCCCCTCCGAGCATCTTCAGGCACCGCAGGGTCAGAGGAGGCCCCATCATGTTTCATGCTGATGGCTCCGGCCTCGGCTCCAATGGAGTCTCAAGAATCCAATCTCGTATCCGCGCCAATGAGAGCTTGTTCAGTACCAGTGCTTCTGGTGCTGCCTACACATACTTGCCTCAGCAGTCCCATTCTCATTCCGGATGACTCAGTGTAGGAGGCTGGCCTGGCTTATAGTGGGTACCAATGGTACTTACACCTTGTGTCAGGTCCAGTTATCCCTTATTAGGAGAGTAGTAGTGTTCTAGCAGCTTAGGCTGATAGAGGTAGCTATAGCAGAGCAGCCAAGGCTGAACTAGGAGACATGCAAGGCTCCTACAATACAACTTATATAATTTAGGTACTATATCATAAGAAAGACAATACTCAGAGTTACTAAATATAAAGGTACTTTATTTTAGTGACGATGTGCCTATATCTCAGAGGATATACTCCCTTAGGAGGTAAGTAAAATACACAAAATATACACACAAACCAAAATCAGGTAAGTAAAACAGTCAAAAAGTAGTGCAAACACTGTAGAATACAATAGGATACAATAGGCCTAGGGGCAACACAAACCATATACTAAGAAAGTGGAATGCGAACCACGAATGGACCTCTAGGCTAGTGTAGTGTGTAGAGGGTCGCTGGGAGTGTAAGAAAACACTAAGGGTATCCAAGATACCCCACCCCAAGACCCTGGAAAGTAGAAGTAAAGTACTACTATTTCCCCAGAAACACACTAAAGTCAGGATAAAGGATTTCACAAAGACCACAACAGACTGCAAAGCACTGAAGATGGATTCCTGGACCAGAGGACCTGCAAAGGATGGGGACCAAGTCCAAGAGTCATGAAAGTGTCCAGGGGGGCAGGAGCCCAATAAACCCCGGATGAAGGTGCAAAATGACTGCCTCTGGATGGAAGAAGCTGAAAATTCTGCAACAACAAAAGGTGCTAGGATTTTCTCCTTCATGCAGAAGATGTCCCACGGAGTGCTGGAGGATGCAGAATTGTTTCCTTAGCAAAATACTGCAAACAAGTTTTGCTAGCTGCAAGATTCGCATTTGGAGAAAAAGGGTGCTGCCCGGGCCCAGGAAAGACCAGGATGTCGCCACTTGGGAGAGGAGACAGAGGGGGCCCTCAGCAGCGTAGAGAGCTCAGGCACAAGCAGAAATTACCCACAGAAGTTCTTGAACACAGGTTCAAGAAGTCTGATCACAGCAGTCATCTCACCACTGCACAAGAGGGTCTCACGACACCGGGATCAACTCAGGGAGCTGAGCATCACAGGACAGAGTGCTGGGTAACTAGGCTTGGCTGTGCATGCAGGATTTTGTGGAAATTTGCACAGAAGCCCTTGTAGCTGCAGTTCACGCGGTGAACAGGATTACTGTCTGGAGAGGGGAGGCAAGGACTTACCTCCTCCAAATTTGGACAGTTGGACCAGTGAACAGTTTGGGTCACTTGGGTCCACCACCTGTGATCCAGGGTCCACGCTCGTAATGATGAGAGGGGTCCCAGAGTACCTCTGATGCTGAAGTTTGGTACCTGCTGAAGTAGGGGGAAGATTCCGTCGACCCACAGGAGATTTCTTCATGGCATCTAGTGCAGGATGAAGGCAAGCATCCCCCAAAGCATGCACCACCAGGAAACAGTTGAGAAAACTGGCAAGATTAGGCAAAACAATGTCGCTGGTAGTCTTCTTGCTACTTTGTTGCAGTTTTGCAGGCATCCTGGAGCAGTCAGTGGTCGATCCGTGACAGAAGTCGAAGAGATAGGTGCAGACGAACTCTGGTGAATTCTTGCAAGTCGTTATCTGAGGAAAAGCCACTGGAGAGACCCTAAATAACCCTCAGAGGAGGATTGGCCACCTAGTCAGGTAAGCACCTATCAGGAGGGGTCTCTGACGTCACCTGCTGGCACTAGCCACTCAGAGGCCTTCAGAGTGCCCTCACACCTCTGGATCCAAGATGGCAGAGGTCTGGGACACACTGGAGGAGCTCTGGGCACCACCCCTAGGGTGGTGATGAACAGTGGAGTGGTCACTCCCCTTTCCATTGTCCAGTTTCATGCCACAGCAGGGACTGGGGGTTCCCTAAACCGGTGTAGACTGGCTTATGCAAGGAGGGCACCATCTGTGCCCTTCAAAGCATTTCCAGAGGCTGGGAGAGGCTACTCCTCCCCTGCCTTTAACAACTGTTTCCAAAGGGAGAGGGTGTAACACCCCCTCTCAGAGGAAATTCTTTGTTCTGCCTTACTGGGAATGGACTGCCCAGACCCCAGGAGGGCAGAATCCTGTCTGTGGGGTGGCAGCAGAGGTAGCTGTACCCAGGTCCATAGTGGAGCCTCGGGGATGCATGGAATTGTGTCCCCAATACAAGATTTGGCATGGGGGGCAATTTCATGATCTTAGACATGTTACATGGCCATGTTCGGAGTTACTATTGTGAAGCTACATACAGGTATTGACCTATATGTAGTGCACGCGTGTAATGGTGTCCCCACACTCACAAAGTCTGGGGAAATGGCCCTGAACTATGTGGGGGCAATTTTGCTAGTGCAAGGGTGCCCTCACACTTAGAAACTTTGCACCTAACCTTCAGCAAGTGGAAGTTAGACATATAGGTGACTTATAAGTTACTTAAGTGCAGTGAAAATGGCTGTGAAATATTGTGTGTGTTATTTCACTCAGGCTGCAGTGGCAGTCCTGTGTAAAGGTTTGTCTGAGCTCCCTATGGGTGGAAAAAGAAATTCTGCAGTCCATAGGGATCTCCTGGAACCCCAATACCCTGGGTACCTAGGTACCATATACTAGGGAATTATAAGGGTGTTCCCGTGTGCCAATTGAAATTGGTAAAAGTGGTCACTAGCCTATAGTGACACATTTAAAGGCAGAGAGAGCATAAGCACTGAGGTTCTGGTTAGCAGAGCCTCAGTGACCTAGTTAGTCACTACACAGGTATACACATTCAGGCCACAAACTATGAGCACTGGGGTCCTGGCTAGCAGGATCCCAGTGAGACAGGCAAAAACAAACTTACATATATGAAAAAATGGGGGTAACATGCCAGGCAAGATGGTACTTTCCTACACTCGGGACGTAACGGCACAGATCAACACAGATTTCGGCACCGGCAGGGCCCATTGGTCCTATGTCACTGCCTGATGATTTTTTTAAGCAACCAGGCATGGGAAAAGAGTGGGAGGGGGGTCACTGGACACTTTAGAATACCAATTAGATATCCCAACTTCATTGGACTGGTATGAGGAAATAGGAGGTGCCAGTGGACTGAAAACGTCCCCAGATACTGGCATGCTCTCTCCACCTACGATGGCTATGGAGGGAGCATCTTAAGCAATGGTGGTTAAGAGGGGAGCTAGAACCTTGACTTCAAACTTTCCTCTGTGGTGGTCAAGACTAACCTCTTGATGGAAGTGCTTCAGCCAGAATGCACCACATATAGAAATAGCACATTGTCATTATTTAATGATTGTTTATGTGCAGGAAGGGACTCTTGCATTTTCTTTAGAAAAAGCAAAAATGAGGAGAAATACAAGTATTTCTCCTTGTTTCACCATGCTAATGCCACCAGTGGGGTGGCATTAGTGTTTGGCGCTGCCTCAGATTTATGTTTCCTTGGTGTCCGGGGCAGTATCAAAATGCAATGGATATTACGTTAGTATGCCCACCGTAACACCCATTTGTGCTCCTTGACAGGGGTGATGTATGACATTTACCACATTATGTGCTGGGCTTTTCCCAGTATATATGCACCTGTCTGTGGTCCCTCAACATCTGGCCAAAGTACAACACTACCAGCCACAAACAGGAAGGCCCTGCCACATGATGAGCCTGCCTCTGCCACCCCAGTCCCTCGAACTATGCCCTCCTCCTCCCCGGAGGGGACGGTCATCTGGACCAGCAGCAGAGGATGCAAGACCAACACCACCACCTCCAGGAATCTGAACCTAATGTCTTCTTTGTGTGGCTACCATTCACTCAGTGGACTGTTTCATGGACACATTTACCTTTTCAGAGTACCATAATAGTTTCTAATACCATGTTTCCTTCAACCATGATAGACTCTTTTTAGTTTATTTAATCTTACTTTATTTCACCTCACATTTGTTTTTTATCAGAATAAATGTAATAGAAACAGAGTACAAGACTCTTGTTTGATTATTTGTGGCATACCCTTTGTCATGTCCATCTTCTACCATCATGTTGGGGAAACTATTGAACCGCCATTTAGGAACAGTGTCAAGAAAATGTATTGAAAGTAAACAAACTACTGAGAATGTATGAGGAACAATCTAAGATACAAACAGGTCCTTGTAGAAATAGAATCTGGGTTACAAAAACCACTCCTAACCTCAATATGTGTGACATTCAGGGTTGTATGCTCTAATACATTGATGCCATGGAGGAAAGGAAACATACAATGGGAACAAATTAAATAGGCAAACTATCACTGATGCATGACTTCAGTTGGAGTCATGCATCCTGCCTTCACAACAGGAATCCTAGATCAATAACAGCAATAATGTACATCATGGCAGTGACAGAAATGGACCAGTTCAGGGCACTGTGGCAATATGAGACACAATGACACATTCACTATTCAGTGGTGTGCTAACACAAAATCCTATCACCCATGATTAAATACATCCACAGTCCACAAATTAAAGATTCAGCCAATGTGAAGGAAGAACAATATGCTAGGGCTTGACATACACAGTTGTTTTGCGAAACTCAAGTGGCACATATTGTCTTTATGCAGCATCACACGGAAAACAGGTCAGCTACAGCCTTCGGAACTTCCATGCTATCAGAGTGCAAGTTGTTTTTGAAAAGGATTTGTCCATGCCAAGTGTGTGTCTGTCCCAGGATCAACACATGCATACTTTGTATGCCAAAACAGTAACATAGCAAAGCAAATGTCTCAACGTTGAAAGGTCCACATGAAGATGACATGGTAAAGGACTCTGAAACAAAATAACAAGGGAAAAGTGTAGTTTACCACATATTAAATTGAAATCACATGTGTCATGAAGACACATACTTAGCACAAGCTCAATTCATCTATCTCAATGAACACACAACCCAATATAGGGAAACACTGATCCACTAACATCTTTGCTTTGAACTTTCCAGCACTGATCATTCCTAAAATATTACCATATCAGACAGATATGTCCCCCGGGGCACAAGTTGCACTGACATAGGAGCTTAAAATTTGTAAGTGGATACTTACACCCAGGTGAAGAAGTGGGCAATCACACATTGTAGTGTCAACTCCTTCTTCTTTACCACTGTTATCTTCATAAGGGATTTCAACATCCTCACTTGGGGTCTCATCACAGTCGCCCTCCTATGCAATTATAGGGGTGTCACTCCTGAGGGTGAAGCTTTAGAGAATGCAGCAGGCAATCGTAATCTGGCACACCTTATCAAGTGAGTAGAGGAAGACTCAATCAGTCTTGTCTAGGCACCTGTAATGCTATGTTTATTTGACCACTGACTCCATCTTAACCATTGACTTCATTTTGTGCTTAGCTTCAGGTGCCGTCACAGACGCTGCGCAGGGTTTTTCCACACCAAGCTGTTTTCCACACAGAACATGAATTTGCTTTTCTCACCAGAACAGGGTCATACCATGTTCAAACATAATATGGGGGATACGGACATAATAAGAGAGTCTCAGGCTGGGAATGTTTTAATTAGAGAAAGGTACAGCTCTGCCTTAGGGATGCACACTGGGGCCTGGCCAGTTCTTTTGCATGTTTTTGACACAGACCAAGTACAGCAAGCATTTGAATTCCATAACAGAAGGGAGGGGGTCACTAGAATCTTCCTCTTGATTTGGTAAGTTTTAAAAGACAGGGAAACTTGGTGTTCAAGTAGAAAGCTACCTGTGTAGTTGATGCACTGCCCAGAAAATCCTATTTGGAGAAGGTCACCTGCCTCAGGTGTTGAGGGTTCCCCGGGTTTGCATTAGCAAGGATGATGGATTTAACTCCCATGGTGATGCATTTTAATTCTTAATTATTTACATTATATACATATATATATATATATATATATATATATATATATATATATATATATATAGACAGTCACAGTTAATATTTTATTATGTAATACCTTGCCAGGAAAAGTGTTGTTCATATCTGACATTTAAAAATGTAATAGCTTCCATTTTGAGTGCTGGTGATGCAAAAACATTTGTAAAATGTGCAGCTTCACACCATAAAATGGCGGTTGCCTGACCTTGCCATCAGGACATTGCCTACTCGATGGCGACAGCAGAAGTTGACTACGTAGTAGGCAGTAACCTCCATGACGGGCCCTTCCATAGGCTAATGTGTGTGATGGCTGTGCAAGAAAGACAATGGATGTGTTCCTCTCCGTCACTGATTGTGTCTGTTGTGTACTTGTACACCACGTGGCACACCATGTTGTGAAAAAACACTCACTTGCCTCCCAACACTGCAGCCATCAAGACCTCCTCCGTTTTTGCTGCTGTTACCGACCTCTGAGAGCGAGGATGCCAGGCAAAACAGGTGACTGAGCCCCTGCCTTCTCCCCTGAGGAGCCAGAGCTCCTTGCCAGGGAGGCTCTGTCCCTATATTTCAACTTTATGAGACCCCAGCGGAGCAGGTACCTGTCTGATTGGGGAATATCTGACTGAGTAACCTCTTTTCTGATTCACAGGGTATGTGGTTCCTTTTTGGTAATGTGGGTGGTATTTTGCTTAGAGATGACAGACTGACGTCACCACTGTCTGAAATGTCTGTGAATGGCAATGTTAAGTCACCTGACAGTAAAACCTGTAATGTGTGTCCACATCACACACACTGCAGGCCACTGACTACCAGTAGACAGTGTACCAATAGTATGACTGACAACATACAGTCAATGTTGAAATTATAGTGATTTTGAGTGAAAAAGGGGTGGGTCTGAATTTGTCTGATGCTGTACTGTCATGTGGGATTCCAGCACATATTGTGTATCAGTTTGCTCTCTATGGTTTAAACCTGTTATGGAGCCACATATAGGCAAACTTATTTTAGGTGAATCAAGTTCAGATGACACTGGCTCACCATCATCTATCCCAGTTTTTGTTCCATTAGAAATCATAATTGTTCATACAACCCACAAATCCCTGCTCTCATTGACACATAGCAGCCCTCACACCTTGCCCTCAGTCACTGTAAGTAATGCATACCATGGGTTCTGACTCTTGGGAGTTTAGGCAGGAAGCCAATGTAGCCGTGAGTATGATAATGTGCAAGAATTGTATAGGTTGTCTGGCTTTTAGTAGCTCACAATGATTGTGAGTGATCAGGGGTGGCTCTGACAACATGATTGGTTGCATAGTTCTGGCCAAGATGATGTTATAGGTCTGATTAGGTAACATGAGAAGCTAGCAAGTAATAACTGTGTACATGAGATCAGTCTGAATCAGTATTTTTGCTCACCCTATGACAGTTTTATGTCAAAAAATCTAGTAACTGTTTTATAAATGTATGTGTCAAGTTATGAAGAGTGATGTCACATCCGCATTGCTCAACAGTGACTCTGAATTTTCGTTTCCTGTTCTTTTATGTCACCTATAAAGGTCAACACCAATCAGAAGTGGGACATCTGGAAGGGCATCGCAAAGAAGGTGCAAACCCTGGGGGTCCACAAGTGGTATAACCTGCACTGTCGGAAGAGGTGAGGGGACCTGCATTGGGCTACCAAAAAATCCCCTGGCAGCCAAGTTGGGCAGTCCTTCCAGGGATCCAGCTGGGTGTCCAACACCATGATCCCCTATATCCTGCAACCTTGCAGTGGGTTACCCAGAGCTTGATGGGCTGCTGGGGGCCCAACAGCAGTAACATGGGGGCAAGACATTTTCTGTAGATATTTTGTGGTTTGACCTCTTTACTTTCCAGCTATGTTGGATGCCATCAACTTTGAGGAAGACACACATTCAAAGCCCATGATGATTTCTGGAGACACTGTCTTTTTCTGTGTCCTGTGTATTGCTTTGTGCTGTAGCATGCCACTTGATTTCTCCTCACAAGACAAGTACTGTTGTGAGCAGACACATGGCTGCATGCAAATAAAGGAATTGCCAGCATTTTCACAATGACATGAGGGACAGTTTCACAAAACATGCCCCATGTCATGATTGGGCCAGGTGTGATGGTACATCACACGTGTGCAGTGAATGTAGGCTTCATTACTGGTGACTGTGGCAGACTGCACAGATATGAAGCAGCTGATATTTCAGACCTGACATTGCTAAGTTGATGCTATGACAATGTGAGCATGTACATCTGCACCAAATGTTTTGATATTCTTTGTACAGTGGCATCATTCCTTATCTGACACATATTTGAAAGCAGTTTCTCCAGCAAACTTATGATACTTTGGAGGCATATTTACAAGCCCCTAGAACCACCTTGGGCAATCCTAGCATAATTTCTTTTACACTAAGGTAGCGTTAAGGAGGCCTTTCTCCCAGCGCCATATTTACAATGCTTGCCTTGCGCTACATTCTAAACCCTTGTGCCACATTATTCCTGCGTGAGGCATAATGTATGCAAGGAGGTGTTCCAATGCAGGGAGGCCCAAAAAAATGGTGCAGTGAAATTCACAACATTTCAGTGCGCGATTGTTTCTGTCATTTTTAAAGCCTGCTCACAGCAGGCATTAACATGACACACCCATTTTGTTCTATGGACCTCCCTGTGCTTTGCTGTATTAGAATCAACATTTGTTACGCTTTTGCAGCAAAGCACCACAATAACATAAAAATTGTTGATGCTGTTGTCGTAACAACTGCTATGGTGCGCCTGACAAGGACACCCAGAGGCTGCCTTACCTGGATGGTGTTCACGGTGCACCCTCTGGACTACAGTGGTCATTCCAGGGTCTGGACTCCTCATTGGCCACAGCCTGCCACCCACCTCAACCTCAACCTCACTCCCATACTTCCACCCCTTCCCAAATCAGGCACATGCATGACCACCACCACAGTCACACCCCCTAAGTATGCCTACCACTACACAGGCACACACCCCCAACAACACACCCATAGATACAACTCCCAACACTACAGCAATACCCACACATACCACAAGCATACACCTGGTCATCACACCCGCCACCACACATGCAGGCACCAGCACACCCAGAGACACAACACCCAACTCCACAGCAACACCCACACACCATACGCACACCCTGTCCTCATACCCACCACCACACATGCATGGACCAGCAAACCCCCAGACACCACAGCAACAAACACCATAACAGACACATCCACACACACACACACACCTAACATAAATGCCCACACTCATTCAACCAACAGACAGTGAAAGACCCAAATTTAAAGATACAGCACATGTACCAGATCCTCGAGCACCTACACCTTCAACAGACACATGCAGAACAGACACGGACACTCTCTCTACCTCCCAATCTGGACTCCCTCTCAACCATCTTACCCATTTTGCCAAATAAAATCTTCTTTTTGCCTTGGCCCTGACCCCTCCTAAATACCAAACCACTTTTCCAAATACCAAACGACCCCTAACAAACCCACCCCTACCAAAACCAGACGTACTCATCCCAAATCCAAGGACCCACTCCCCATTAAGATCGTTGAGGTGCCTGCTCTCTGCCCCATAGATGCCTTTTTCCAGACAAGGTATATTCTGGCAGTAAATTTAGGAGGCAAGTGACAAGCCTGAAAATATTCTTACCCCACATGGGCTGTGACAACAATTTTCCATATTGGATGGACTTATGACATAACATTGAGTGACTAAACTGATCATTGTATGAAGTAGTTTATTTTGGTAGTGAAGAATGCATGTGTATTTATTTTGACATGATGTGTCAATGATATGCATACATGCATTACACAGATGACCTGACACTTTACAGTTGAATTTGATCTTTTGGTTGTGATATATTGCACACTCCAAGGGGACACGCAAGCTTTATACATCTCAGACATGTTTTCAGGTCACCAGTGAACATTGTGTTACATTCTATGTACACCCACCACTAGCGTGTTGTAGTGTAATTGCTTCATTATCATGGGAGTGTTTGGTTCAGACTGAGAATCTGAAAGTTAAGAGGTCTTGGGTCTGGCGAAGGTGGAGCGGTAGGGAGTTCCAGGTCCTGGCGGCCAGGTGGGAGAAGGATCTTCCTCCGGTGGTGGTGCGGCGGATGTGGGGAACGGAGGCGAGGGCGAGGCTGGCGGAGCGGAGGTTGCGGGTGGGGGTGTGGAAGGTAAGTCTGTCGTTGAGGTAGGCTGTGGCTGTGTTATGGAGGGCTTTGTGTGCATGGATGATGATTTTGATGGTGATCCTCTTTGGTATTGGTAGCCAGTGTAAGACCCTGAGGTGGGGGGTGATGTGGTTGCAGCGTGGGATGTCAAGAATGAGTCGGGCAGATGTGTTCTGGATTCTTTGCAGCTTTGTTTGGAGTTTGGTTGTTGTTCCTGCATATAGGGCATTTCTGTAGTTCAGACGACTGCTGACCAGGGCGTGAGTGACAGTTTTCCTGGTTTTGACGGGAATCCACTTGAAGATTTTGCAGAGCATGCAGAGGGTGTTGTAGCAAGAAGAGGAGATGGAGTTGGCCTGCTGAGTCATGCTGAGTGTGGATTCCAAAATGAATCCCAGGTTATGTGCGTGGGTGGTTGGAGATGATGTGGATCCTAGGGAGGTGGGCCACCAGGAGTCGTTCCATGCTGAGGGGTTGGCTCTGAAGATGAGGATCTCTGTCTTGTCTGTGTTTAATTTGAGACAGCTTGATTCCGTCCAGCTGGCGATGGCTTGGAGTCCTTGTGGAGGTTGTTTTTTGCAGCAGTAGGGTCTTTCGTGAGGGAGAGGATTAGCTGAGTGTCGTCTGCATAGGAAATTATGTGGATGTTGTGTGTACGTGCGATGTTGGCGAGTGGGGCCATGTACACGTTGAAGAGCCTGGGGCTGAGTGACGAGCCTTGGGAGACGCCACAGATGGTTCTGGAGGCTTCTGATAGGAATGGTCGAATCTGACTCCTTGGGTTCTGCCTGAAAGAAATGATGAGATCCAGTTGAGTGCTTTATCGTGGATTCCGGCATTATGGAGCCTTGTGGGGAGAGTGTGGTGAAATACCGTGTCGAAGGCTGCAGAGAGGTCCAGGAGGATGAGTGCTGCTGGTTCTCCTTCATCGAGCATGGTCCTGATGTCGTCTGTGGCAGCGATGAGTGTGGTCTCGGTGCTGTGGTGTTTGCGGAATCCGGATTGGGAGGTGTTGAGTGCTTTGCTGTCTTCCAGGAATCGGGATAATTGGCTGTTCATGATTTTTTTGATGACCTTGGCTGGGAATGGGAGGAGGGAGATCAGTCGGTAGTTCTTAGGGTCGCCTGGGTCTGCCATGGGTTTTTTCAGCAGGGCGTTGACTTCTGTGTGCTTCCAGCTTTCTGGGAAGGTGGCTGACTTGAAGGAGCTGTTGATGGTGTTGCAGAGGTGGGGAGCGATGATGATATTTGCTTTAATGAAGATATGGTGTGGGCAGGGGTCCGATGGTGATCCGAAGTGGATGGAGGCCATGGTGTTGGCGGTATCTTCTTTGTTGACAGGGGTCCAGGTGTGGAGGAGGTGGGTGTTGCTTGGGGGGTTGGGTTTGTGGGTGTTTGTAGTCAGTTGGTGGGTCTGGGGGTTGAAGCTGTTGTGGATTTCTTCTATCTTTCGACGGAAGTGGGTTGCGAGTGAGTTGCAGAACTCCTGTGATGGCGGGGGTTCATTGGAGCAGGTCTTGGGAGTGGAGAGCTCTTTGATGATGCCGAAGAGCTCTTTACTATTATAAGCGTTGGTATCAGTGCGGTTTTTGAAGTGAGTCCTTTTGGTGGTGCGGATCAGTTGGTGATGTTTGCGTATGGCATCCTTGAACGCGATGTAGTTGGAGTTGGTAGGTTCACGGTGGCAGGTTTTTTCCATTCTGTGGCATAGCCATTTGGATTCCTGTAGGTCTGGGGTGAACCAGCTGGCCTTGATTCTGTAGAGGGTGTTTTTTTTTTTTTTTTGAGCGGTGCGAGGGTGTTGGCACAGTCCTCTATCCAGCTGTTCAGGTTAGTGGCGGATGTGTTGGGGTCCGTGGTCTCGGGGGGGGGTGGGTCCTGGGCGAGTGTGGAGATCAGTTGATCCGTTGATATTTTGCTCCAGTTGCGTCGGGGGGGTTGTGCGTGGTTGTTGTGGGTGACTGGTTTCTGGTAGGAGAAGTGGGTGCAGCGGTGGTCTGTCCAGCTGAGTTTGGTAGTGTGGCTGATATAGACGTGGTTGCTGGCTGAGAAGATGGGATCGAGTGTGTGGCCTGCGGAGTGGGTGGGTTAACTTATGAGTTGTTTGAGGCCGAGGTTGGTGAGCTTGTCTAGCAGGTTGGTGGTGTTGGTGTTGTTGTTTTCTAGATGAAAGTTGAGATCGCCGAGGAGGATGTACTCTGTGGAGTCGAGGGGGTAGGCACTGACGATGTCGGCGATGGCTTCGCAGAATTGAGAACGGGGGCTTTGGGGTCTATAGATCAGAGTTCTTTTGAGGGTGGTGTTGGTGTTGATGTGGATTCTGAAGTGGAGGTGCTCGGCAAGGTTGAGAGTATCATGGGTGCTGCTCGAGACTTTGATGGTGCTTTTGTGGACTATGGCGCTTCCTCCTCAAAGTTTGTTGGTGAGGTCTCTTCTGGTTCCATTGACATGTAGGCAGTGCATACAAAATTGGTGGGTGCTACCTATATATCGAGGTCTGTTCTGATACATTTGCAGGCTTCCACATTCCACACTTCAGCAATGCACAATATTATGGTGGTGTTTACATAAATTATTGAGCCATGCACAAGTCCAGTGTTACGATGCAGTTTCAACTCTGAGGGTAACAGGAATGACCGTGACTTAACTTCTGTTCTGGCAACAACAGGGCTGATTTCCATCTTGGACCTGGCCCAGGAGCAAGGGGAGCACTGGTAGTAGCAGGTTCATGGCAACAGGATAAGTGGAAAGCATTCAAATAGTGAGTGGAAGTTTGGCCTCCAAAGTTGCATTGATAGGGCTGCACATTGTGATTGACTCAGCAGTAAAAGGGGCTGGACTTCCACCAACTGGCCGCTCTTGCCTATGGTGCAGAAGACGCAATAGACGATTTTTGGCGGTGACTGCAGACTGTCGGTAGACTTATGACTATGCTCTGGCTGACAGCTAGATACGGCGAATGGACTGTCAATGTGGTGGGGTGAGTTTCCCATCAGAAAGTCAACAGAGGGACCGTTACCACCAACACCTAAATCAGGCCCATAGTCGCTACCAAATAATGCATTACTGAAGGTAAGTAACTTATTCATTATGTCCCTTAAACTCTTGTGGTCTCAGATATGTGTAGTGTTTGTTTTAAAAGCCTGGATTATCTAAATCCATCAACTGAGCTGTAGTTTACAATGTTTATCACTGTGTACTGTGTACTGACTACATATCATTTGATAATGAGAACAATAATTAATAAAAAATAGTGAACAAATAAAAACTATCTTTTTTCAAACATTCAGAGGAATCTAAGTGTAGGGACACTGTTCCTTTTAAAGACGTCTGAATTCTGGATTATCCATAATGCCAGATAATTTAGTAGAAGGTTTTTGAAAAAGTAACTTATTTGAATTTAACAAAAAGCAGTAAATAATAGCAAATGGTGAGCCATCCTGTGTGTCCATATATCTCTAAATGAAAAAGTATCCCACAAAGGGTGTGTGCTTATCACCCAGGATGTAAAAGGCCCAACAATGTGATTGTGTAAAGCAAAAGAAGAAACCCCAGAGATAGGTTGATTATTGGGCCCGAAGAGAAGCCTATGAACCAGACTTTTGCGGAAAGCTACACACCAGAAAACGTCTTGAGCAGTGTAGCTTGAATGGGTGCTGCTGCTTTTTCCTACCCAAAATACCATGCAAATATCAACGTTTCTACACTTCTACTATCATTAACAGCACCTCATGTGTGATTGCTTTTGGCTTAAATATGTAAAGTATGTGACTATTTAAACCAAGTTTACTGTCAATGTTGTATTTGCACTGCAAATATTTTTGCTGATTTCTGCTCCATCCAATAAGTCAAATGTCAAATGTCAAATCATCAGGAGAAGTATGAAAATATTAAACAGTGAAAAATGTGGGTGTTTTCTAACACAGAAAATGTAAATTATGTACTTTTAATGTGTAGAATACATTTTGTAGAGCATAAATTGGGTATGGAAAGAGAGTCTGAAAGATGAAGAGATGTGCCTGACATGAACTGAAATCTTTGAGACCATTTGAGATAGGCAGGTTGTTCCTGACTTGTACTCTGAAGAAATACAGCAAATGCTACCATAGAATGAGTGAATTCTTTTCATTTCAAAATCTCAATTTGACTTGCACTGAAGGTACTGCACATAAAGAGACCACAATAATTAGGAGTTATTTAGCTAGTTGCAGAAGAAAATTAAGTAAGGATCAACAAAGAGGCAACAATGTAATCCTAAGAATGAGTTTTGTAGGACAGTACACTGTTAGAGATTGATGTCCGTGTTGGATCTGGCCCTTTTCACAGGGTCATCCCTTAACTCTTTTGCCTTCCTCCTCCTATTTTTTCTGTCCTCTTGTTGTTGGCTCTAGGACTCTAAGCACGTTATCACTGCCGAGAGGCACCCTCCCTTCTAAATTTGGAATGATTGGCATACACCTAATTGACTTATTTAATTTGCCTATAAGTCCCTTGCACAGTGGTATCTCTATACCCAGGGCCTGTAAATTAAATGCTAATAGTGGGCCTGTAGAACAGCTTGTGACACCTACAGAAGTAGCCTTTCAACCCTGTCTCAGGCCTGCTACTGCAGGCCCTGCATGCACAGTTTACTGCCACAGGGACCTGACATCTAAATTTACTTGCCAGGCCTGGAACTTCCCTTTTACTACATATCAGTAACTCCTAAGGTAGGCCCTAGCTAGCCCCATGGTCACGTGCTATGTATGTAAAAGGCAGGACACATGCCTGGTTGTCTGGCCTGTCCTGGTAGCAATTAAACAGCCTATTGTGTATCTCACTGTTGTGAGTGCTGCCTTGCTCATAGGATTTAATTGGAAATGCCCTACCTTATGTCTAGGTGGTATTGTCTAATCTAGGAGGTATAGCGTAGGCATGTTTGGTATGGTTGTAATGGTAGTGAGAAATGCTGCTTACTGGTGTAGGTGGATTTTTTATTGACATTATAGAAATGCCACTCTTAGAAAGTGGGAATTTCTCTATGCTTATGACTGGTGTTTTGCAGCTTGACTTCAATCCATGTCTGGGGCAGAATGACAGCTGGGCTTTGTGCATACTTTTCAGACAGCCTGTATAGGAAGGGTGGAGGTGTCATAGAGTTGCATCTGCATATTGAATGGTCTTTCTGGGCGTAGAGAGGGAGAGGTGGGGCACACCTGCACTTGTAAAGGCTGTACCCTGGCCTCATACAAAGGGCTTGTTTACCCCCCTGATCTCTGGAGCCTGTGCTGGATGAGAGAGGAGACACTTATGGAACCAGTTAGTACTGATTAGAACCCCCTCTCCTCCTTTTGTGGAGACTGTGTAAAATAAGTATAGGTACAGGGGGTCTACCCCCATATTTAGAGACACCAATGGACTACTGAACTGGACGCAGGATGCTGCTAGAGGGACTTGCCAGGAACCATCTTTGGACTGCTGCTGTTGCGCTGATCTGTGACCTGCTGGGTCACTAAAACGAACTGCCACTGCCTGCAAACCTTTTTGCTGGCCTCCTTGCCTGGGCCCTGCATCCCCTTGCCCCATCTTCTGTCTCCGTTCCCCTGCATTTTCTTGTGTCCTAAAGCGCAGGAAGGGCGTTTTATCATTTATTTGTCTGGAGCAAGGAGAGCACCTTATTTTGTGGGCCTTCCCAGTGCAGGGAGCGCCCCTGTATCATTGTGGATAGGCCCTTCCCTCCCTGTTGCCCGAAAGGTGGAGAAGAGCCCACTAGCAGCCTCTCATCAAGCCTGGACAAAGCATGCAATTTCAAGTGCCCCCGGGACACAGACAGGCACCTTATACCAGTATAGTCACCACTGCGGCCTGGGGCAGTGATTTTGCATTTGGAGGGAGTTCACACCTCTGGTTGGGTGCAGGTACTGGTGGCAGGAAGAAGGAGCATCAGGAACTCCCCAGCTAGGTGTTAGTACCCCATACCAGCCCCATTGGAGTGAGGAGCGCAGGTTGGTGCACTCATACACACACCGGCAGGCAGGAGGGTCCCACCTGTAAGGACTGACCTCTCCCAGGCACGGGCTGTGGCCTAACCCTCCCTGCCTGCGGGTAGGAGCCTCCCTAGATTACCCACAGCCCTAAGAGGCAGGGGCGGGTAGTCACGGTACTACGGAGCGGGAAGCAAGAAGGATTGAGGGAGACCTCCCCCCGCGAGAGCCTGCTGTGGCCCCAGCTGGCAGTCGTTGTTTTTTTTTTTTCTGGGGGAGATTGGGAGAGGTCTTACCAACGGAAAGGAAGGGGTGGGTATTCCCTCACTCCCCTGCATTCACAGGATGGCTCGTAGGATGGGAAGGGGATCCTCGATGAAGGTCCCGTCGCTGTGGAGCCAGTTTGGGCTTCATCCAGCATAGAAGGAGCATTGGTGCTCCTAAATATGACACGGGGAACTTGACATGTGCCAGACAGAAATGTTTCCTCATATGTAAGTCCATGATAGTGTTGGCATCGCTGATCTTGTGCTTCTCTGACATGTGCGTTTAGGTTGGTGATAGCAATTACTTACCATTCAGGGAATGTTTCATTTTGGTAGGCATTCATAATACGATCCTAGCATTCATTACAATGTGTTTTTGAATAATATGAACAGCTATGGTAATAATGACAACCTGACTACTGCTTGTGTTGCAGATTAACCAGTAACATTTATGTTTACCTGACTACTGCTTACTGTTGCAGGGTACTAGTAACCTGTGTTATTTTCTGACAACTGCTTGGGTAGCAGGGTATTATTGATACATGTTGTGTTTCTCTAATGATGTTTTGTGCAATACAGTTTATTTTTATATAACTGGGTGCTGTGCTTCCTTTGTGGTGTATTTATTGTGTCATGAGTGTTGGGTGTGTTATGCAATCGCTTTACACATTAACTCTGGGATAAGCCTGACTGCTCATGAAAAGCTACCAAGAGGGTGACCAGGGGTTATGTGGGTGTGTAACTCCCTCGCCCTGACTATAGTGGGTGGGATCAGCCTGGTTTAGGTGCATACCCTACCCAACCAGAAACCCCATTTCAAACAGTGCTCATTCAAATTCAGCCTCAATTCTAATAGAGTAGGGCCTGCAACTCTGACTTAGAGTAGGACATAACACTTTAATGGTGCAAGATTTTCTCTCTTTCAAAGGTATCCAAACCTTCACAATATACTACTTGCCTAAAAATTTTCACCATGTCCTTTATGGTGAAAATCTTTTGAGCAGTGGGAGTGTAACAAGAGTTTTTCCCAAAATCATGGACAGCGTCTGACTCATTGTAAGGGGTTAAATGTGACTGATTGAGTGGATTTCACTGGTTACCTCATGTATATCCACTACATCCTGAAGTTATGTTAGACTGGGGACTATATAGGAAGAGAATAAATGAAGCAGAAAGCGTATGTCTCAGAAGCAGAATTAGGATACATTGCAAACAGTGAGAGGAGACCAATCTCATTCCAAAATATATTTTGAAAATGCAACATTAGATTGCTATTTTCCATACAAGCAGACACTCTTTAGCCATCAAGAAAACATATTGTATATTTGTTAGACATCATATTGAAGCACGCCCTCTTAACTAGCACCTGTGTATGCAGGTGGAAATGTGCAAATGGTGTGCCATTTACAACTGGCATGGCAGCTGTGGAACACATGCAGCTGAGAATGTCCAGTAATGCATTCAGTCAGTTAATGAGTGGGTCAGTGAATATACATTTACAGTGCAGGTGTATGCCCTGGAACAGTATAATTTTGTGTCCCACCCTTTTGTGTGCAAATTATATATTCAATGTGCATTTAACCATATTAATCTTTGTGCATTTTATCAGTCGATTGTGACTATAAGCCAGATGTAGGGTCATTTTGTTTTGCGACTCACAACTTTGCAAAGTGCAAATTGCGAGTCACACAACAGTTTGTACAACAGTATCAAGCGCACTGTTTGCGATTCGCAAATGGGTCGCTAGGGACCTGCCTCATCAATCATCTTGAGACACGTTGCAAATTGTGACCCATTTGTGAATGGCCGCACTTACAGTGATGGTGGCCTGCTAAAGTCAGCAGACCAACATGTCTGTGACTGCTTTTTAAATAATGTATTTTTTTTAAAAATGCAGCCCATATTCCTTAAAGGAAAACTGGATGCATTTCAAAAATAAAAAGTAACATGGCATTTTCATTTTCTCACAATAGGCAGTGGGTTACCACCAATCTGAAATTGGTGGTAACTGTGATTGTTTTGAGACCACATTTACAATCACAGAACACTCATACATGGGCCCCTGAGTCACAATTAGGAAGGGACGCCCTTGGAATGCCCCTTCCTAATTGCGATGTGTAATCCTTATTTTGTAAGTCGATAACTGGATACCAACTCAGGCCATTTTGCGGTCTCAAAAGGCAATTTTCGCATTTTGCGACCTCAAAATAGCTTTGTACATCTGGCCCTATATATTTTCATTTTAATTAAAGGTATCTGTATATTTAGCTGAATTATAATAAATCTATTTATGGTAAATTTAAAATGTCTACTTTCTTTAAGCCTACCTTGATATTTACCTATGTTAATTGTAATGCTGGCCTAAATTGTAATCAGGCCAAATTGCACATGCTGCAGTTTTATAAACTGCTTGCAAGTGTCTTGTTTTACTTCCACTGCAGGTGTCTTCTCAACGTGTTTCTTAAGTTAGACTAAACTTAAAGTTTAGTTTGTTAGACTAGGTGGCATTAGGTTTTAAAATGAATTTGCTGCATATATGTAGACTGAGATGGTGGGAGAGATAATCCTGATGTTACATTCATGTCATCCAGATTATTGCTTCTTTGTTGGGAACTGAGAAAACTAGGGAGTCTGCCTAATGCCCGAGAACATGATCTTCTGATTGGCTCATCTAGTGGAAACTGATATGAAGAAGTCTTCTAGAATCTTCTCTTATGCTTTACTTGTGTGTTATTTAGAATAGCTGACCCGCAGATGGTGTCCTGACTTCACTGAGAGATGACTTCTCCTCAACTCTCTTGATTTTTGAGTGGTGTTAAGCTCCATGTCTGAAAACTCAGAATATCACTTTTGAACCATAAAGTTGGTGCATCTAATGCTACTTGACAAATCCATCCTCATAGAATTCCCCATTGCCACTTTCAATATTTTAATTAGATTAGGGGTACTCCTTTATGGAACCTGCATAGGTAGTATTTTGTCTGTTGCATGTGATACTATTTTGCCTTTTCTTTCCTATAATCTATAAATTCAGGCTGCAGGTTCATTTGAATATGTATGCTCTTATGATATATTTTCTTTAGTTCTGCTGATTAATTTAATTTGTAACCTGAACTAATATTCCACACCGTCCTCTCTGTCTTTCTTGTGGAGTCGTAATGGTTTCACTGTTATTGAAATGTATTTCTGATGTTCGCTCCTTTATCACACTTCAAGTCAACTATCAAAGGTCTATACTAGCAGTGGGAAAACATGTTTAATGACTTCACCAAGTGACTGAATTTCCAGAAGCTAAGCTCTATCAACCTCAAGGCATCATGGAGCTCTGAAATTTCCAAAGAGACACAAATATTAAGCCATCGATCCTTCCAGAAAAAGACATATATTTGAAGCTGTTTTATAAATTAAAGGAGGTTTGTATTTTGTTGAAGAGAAAGAGGTAGAGCATTGCACATCAGTGGAGAGGATAGAGAGAACACCCTTTTCCCAGTTTTAGCTTTGACGGAGGATCATTAAAAGGTATGACTTACCTATTCTCAACAACATTTTAAAGACATGTCTAAACAGCAGACTATGACAATACAGAGATTTCTATATGTGGAAAGCTTTCTAAAAATAACATAGGACGCTAAACCAAGTAGTCTTCGACAGGCAGTCAATGAAAGGAACAGTGAGTATAATCGAATGCATAAATTTGTCAAAGACTGCTCTTGCGGTATAATTCTGAATGAGCTCCAGCTTGAGTACTTCACTATCTAGAAGTCCTAAATAACATACATTAGCATTATACAGACATTAACTAAGTGATGCATTCACTAGATGTTCTCTGTTTGATCTTGCTAAATTGGAATCTAAATCCTCCAACAGCCAGGAACAAAAGTGGCACATACATATTACATAGGATAGATGAAATAGCTGTTGCCTGTGGTACTCTGCATGATGATAGGAAAATATTGCAGTGGTGTGAAAGTAGCCTGATGGTAAATGTCCTGTTATTAGGAAAAGAGTTAAACCAAAGCAGTGCAGTTCCAGTTATTCCTACGTTCTCTGCCTGCTTAAGATAGAATGATCCACAGTGAAACTTTCTTATTAGTAAATCTACATGAGAAAGTTTACTCGTATCATTTGTAGTAAATGTACTATTTTAGGCCTTACATCATTTACAAATGCACAGTTACCACAAGGTGTATGGTTAAATGTCTCTACCACTTGAAAAGTAAGGATCCTAATTTATGAATTTAAAGTTATTACTTTTAGCTTTTCACATATGGACAAATTTTTCTACCACTGTGGCTGAAATCTCCCTCTGAAAAAGAATAGTGAAAAACTTTAAATGATATTAAAGTTTAAAAAAAGGAAAACTACTTTAAGATACATATTAATAAAACATGTAGACATGTTATGTTTTGAATGAAACATATATTTTAACATATTACATTAAAATACAATTATTTTACTTAAGATTTAATTTAATAAACCAACAAAAGTATACAATTTATATTTATTTATTATGTTGTAAAAAATTTACATACATAATGTAAATGTATTTATTATTAACATTACATTAATTTTCACAATTAAAAAGGTTAACATATGGTATAGTAAACTAGTAACGTTGATTTATTTGTATATAGTTTTAACATTTAAAATAAATGTCTTTGTAATTTAACATTAGTTCCTATGAGCTTTTATTTTAAGTTCCTGCCTCAATTATTTGCTATGGAGGGTGTTACTGTACTAGCAGTTGGCCATGTGCTACATAGGTCCACTCCAATTCTGAGCAGGTGCACATTAACAATTGTCTTGGGTCACTTTTGATTGTAGTATAGAAGTGCAGTGAGTGAACAACAACATGCTTACACTTTTGTGGGTGGGTTCATGTCCTTCTCTAAACTCCTATCTTACCCCCTCCTTAATCCTCCCTTAACCCCTCTACTTTAGCAGTAAGTATTCCCCATTCTCAGCCACTTCTCCTTGTCCTCTGGAATTCACAAATCTGCTAAATATATAGTTACAAGTGTTAAGATCTCCATAGTTGTGGCAGAGTTTCTAAAATATGAAAGATAGCAGAGGTGGAAGGATAGACTTCTGCACGTAGGATATTGACTACAGTTTTGTAGTATTTAAGAATTACTTTGTAGTACTAGTGTGAATACATATTTCCTATTTTTAAATACTATACATTATGCCTTGAGGCAAGTAAGGCCTACTGTAAGGGTGACTTTCTACTGCTTAAAAGGAAGATTTAAGTCTAGTGACTTTGACAGGTCAAAATGGAAGTTTTACAACTGCTCAGCTAGGTTGCTGTGTTATGCCTAGAGTAATGCTTTAAATACTCACTTTATTGATACACTAAGTGCTGCTGTCCACCTCTGCTGTATAACTTACAGGTCATAGGCACACGGAGTACCATATACTCTGAACCTATAGGTAAGTTAAGGGTGTCAGTGTGGGATCTTTACCAATTCAATGCGTTTTTAGTGATCAAAGGACATGTACTTTGGCCTGGCCCAGGGTTTTCAGTGTACAGAGTATACAAACCAACAGCATCAGTCCAAACGAAATGGTGGTGATCATGCAAAAAGAGAAATTTTCTTAAACTGGACAATGTTAAATGTTCAACAAAATCCATTTTGTTAATAGGCGCTTTAGTTTGTCAGAAGGGGGCTTACCACTGACACCTTTCAGTTGTTAGGAACTAAACCCTAAGAAAAAGAAGGAGTTCAAAAGGGAAGTGATTGAAGGACTTTGGCCAAAGAAATACCCTTCTGGGTATTCTCAGGTCAGACTTCATCATCCAGAGAGCTCTGATTTCTGCTCCATTAACATAACACCATCTCAGATTCAGAAACTGGTGGTAGGTCGTTAACTGGGGATTTAAAACCTTGCCCATCATCCTGAATTAATTCAGAATCACGATTAAAATGCTTTGACCTGATAGCTGTGTAAATACCCAGAATTGTCTTAGTAAAATACACAGAGAGTCATGTGACAAGATATACAGAGATGCATTTCAAATGCAATGCATACATTGAACAATGAAAATCAACTTCAGTTCTAGATATGGTGATAGACCATAAACCAAAGATAAAAGAGATGCTGCATTTATATCAGTCACTTGTATCTGAAGATAAGAAAGAAAAGTGTCAGAGTTCATGTGATCACCTATGAATAGAGTTCAAGGCAAGTATTATGTTTATATATACATAATCATGTAATCAACCATACAGACTCAAGATGTCCAACAATAGTGAAGATGATGGTACTACATTAGGTTGTGGCACATTATGAGTTCTTCTAGTATTAATTGGAAAATATTTAAAAATAATTTAAGAAATCTGATTAGTAAGTTAGAATGTAAGGCCATATGAAATGAAAAATAGGTTATTCAAAAAGCAGGATGTACCAACAACCTGGTAAAATTATTAAACAAGACTTTTAATGAATTTGAAAAGGATGACTACAAAACAAACAGCATCCCAGAAACATAAACCAAAAACTTACTAAGAAAGGAGTATTAGTTTGTAATGAAAAGAAAAGAACATGCTATAAAATCTAAGAGAATAGTCATGCATTAATCAAAGGTGCATACGAATGCACCCAAAAAGTAACCAGACCTGTTATAGTTATGAATGATTGCTCTTTTGCCCAATGTTTGTTTATGGGCCAGCAAAACCAGTTTATTACAAACCATTGCAATATTTGTTATATCGGCCAGCCTGTCCTTCAGGTAATCATTTCACCACGAGAGAACAATGCCACAGTCTTCTATGCAGATCAGTTAACCTTTACCACCAACTGCTTAATGTGTGTGAGTTATGTTCAACTTTCTAATTTACAAAGTTTTATGTTCATATGCTTATCGTTGACTATTTATGCCTGTGCCCATCACTTACAAAATGCGGCACATTTCAGCCTTCAGTAAATCTATCTGTGTTATAACAAGGGCTTTAGAGACAGGTGGCATGGGCCATTTCGCTATATCATAGGTCAACTAGGTTAACATAAATGTTACTGTTGATTTTGGTGTGAAAATTATTATCAGGCTGAACAAGACGTATTACCCTACCAAATTCTCGGTCACAGATCCATAGAATATATGGGCTAAAATACCTCAACCTTACATTATAATGAAGGAGTTCCTTGACCATATAGAGCAATGAGGCCAGTGAATGAAGTTCCTTTATGTGGTGATGGAACAATGAGGTGAATTGCAATAGCCTTATGACAAGCCTATTTTATTACTCAGAATACATTGCCACACCGTCTTCCTTCCCACTAGCTACTTAAACCATTTCTGTGCTGCTCCTTCAAATGAAAGAGATAGCATGGTTGCAGGCATGAAGAATACAAATGGCACCTGTAGTGTGAAATAGAATACACCAAAAAGCAGTACATATGATGTTAAAAACAGATTAGAAAAAGTTTAATGTAACTCAGATTACAAAAAGATCTCAAAATTAATAGTAAAATGCATTTAGATTCCTTTTTCCCTGTTGAACAATGTGAATGTGGAAAAATAAACCTTCTGCCATGAATATCTCATTTCTGCTTATCATTGCTAACTTTAAAAGGAAAAAACAGGTCAGAGGGCCAAAATCAAGTTCTAGTTTTAATGTCTAAACTGCAGATGCAATGATGCTTCTTGACGTCCTGTTGACCTTGGTTTCTGGCTCTGGCAGAAGGAATTATAGTATCACAGCTCAGCTGTAATAATGTATTACAACTGAGCTGCTGTGTCATTTTTTTATTCACTAAAGACCTAAAAAATCAACTGAAATAAGAAAAAAATAGACATGTTTTTATAAAATGATTCCAGGCTTCTAAGTTATAAAGCAATATCAGAACACAATACCAATGGCAATTTAAAGGGATGGTATATCACTCCAGTTACATCTTTGAGTCACAGGAAGACATTACTGGGTTATAATTGGTAGTGCTGTCCTACTTCACCTACACATACAATTGAAAGAAGCAGTACTGCTGTAAATTACTAATCAACTCCTGCAACTACAACTGCTGTGGTTCGTATACCATTTTTGCTGAATTTGCAGTGTTGACACTATTGACCACTAATGTTACTGGCATCACAAGGCATAGCTGATACCGATCATTATGAAAGATGAGACATGCCTAGCGTAAACTGAACTCATCTTAATTGTTTTCCTATAACCAGTTGATCCAATAAAAGCTTGGAAGAAATTTAGTGAGCACCTAAGTAAATATATTGACCCAAAATAAAATATGCATTGTGAATATACATGCTACGTGATAACATTCTTCCAATCAGATCATTTCAGATGGCCATACCTGATTAGTTGAGGGTCAATTGACATAAGAATAATACATGAAAAATGTGTATTATATGTGTTTTCTTTGCAGAAAGCAGTTACAAAATTGAACATAGTCATTTCTATTTCA
Organism: Pleurodeles waltl; assembly: GCF_031143425.1. Classification (NCBI taxonomy): domain Eukaryota; kingdom Metazoa; phylum Chordata; class Amphibia; order Caudata; family Salamandridae; genus Pleurodeles; species Pleurodeles waltl. The sequence goes on from NC_090437.1 coordinate 1,068,026,311, forward strand.
TTTGTTACTGAACTAGTGACTCATGTCTTTATTTCCATATTGAACAGGAAATAAATCGCACTTAGATATGTTTTACAAAACCAAAGCTGGTGATATATAGACTAAAGATTGTGGGTTGGTTAATGAAAATCTGAAAAAAACCCAGTTGCAACAAAGATTACTACATCTAATTGAATATGGCAGTTCCTGTCAATATTTGCAGACATGTGGGAAGAAGGGTCATACTTATTTTTGTCTTTCTCATAATAATCATGTTGCAATACTTTTTAAACTAAAGTAAAGAAAGAGTTGGCTTAAAGGTTGGTAAGTGTTTTCAAAGACAAGCTCCACATAAATGAAAAGAATGGAATTTGGAAATGGCACAAGACTACTTTGATATAACTAGAAGATTGCGGGTAGGAGGTTTCAGGTTCTGGTAAGGTATGTAGTGGAATAGAATGTGTGGATGGGAATTGGTGGGACATGATCACTGCTTTCAAAAGAGGTGTTAGCAGCATGTATGTGTCCTTATTTTCTAGCAGAGAGCTAATCAGATTGGTGGTACTATGAAAAGGTAGCAGGATACTTGTGGATATTGCATAATGTTCTGGTGGCAAAATGTTGTACCCTCAAACACATAAAAGGTGATGGGAGGAATGCCTGCATAAAATCTGAAACTCTAGCATTTTTACTGGTAGCATTCCAAACCATTGTATGTTGCCAATTGTAGCACTCTAGTACTGACACTGCTCCTCATTGGGAACAGTCCATCCCAATCTGGCAGGTACTGCCTACGTCATTAGAGAGCAAAAGTAGCAACAAACCAGCTTTCAGCCTCATTAGGCTGCCTCAATGAAATATAGATTGGATCCTGTGGTACACTGAACTAGTGACTACGAGGACGATTACGAGTTTGGCGGATGGGAGCACCCATCCACCAAACTCCCAGCCGGCCTCATTATGAATTTCACACTGGGATGACCTGTGAAGACCAAGTTTTCCTCTAGTCAGCCCAGTTGGAAAGTGGTGGCGGCATTGTCTACTGCTCATAATAGAGACAGTGGTAATGCTGCTGCACTCAGGGGCACCAGACCCTCGAAATCTGCACTGTCTGCACAGCAGACAGTGCACATTTAGAGGGTGCTGGGCAGGGAGGCCCCTGCAGTGCCCATGCCATGGCCATAGACAGTGAAGGGCCCCCGTACTCCCTGTACTTGTTTCCGCCATCCTTTTCATGGAGGTTGAAATGCCATGAAAAGACTGGAAGAGAACAAAGTTGTAATTAGCAGTGTGGTGCTGAGTTCAGCTCTGTCCTGGCTGATTCCAACCTGCATTGCTGTCAGCCCGTCAGGATCACTGATCCTAGCGCGGAAAGGGTGAGGCTGTTGGGTCTGCCCGTCAACCTAATAATGTGGCATATGGTCCAACAGCCACGTGAGTTTGGTGGTGTGTTGACTGTCAGACTCATAATAAGCCCCATACTCTTGGTCAGTTAGGTTGTTACATCAAACATATACATTGTGATCGGATGAATGCCTGCACAAATGCTAAATCACTGACTATCACACGGTGTAGTATTCCAACTCATACTTTTTCACCCACTGGGTCACTTTGTTTGCCTTAATTGCTAAATGCAAATAAGTATTGAACCTTCAAACTAAGGATAGTGATAAGTGAATATTGATCAGTTTAAGGTGCACACTTTTCCTTCATGGATTGTATCCTACACCTGTGATCAATCATATGCCCACTTAAAATTAAAACAGAATGTTGGGAATGGTTCAGCCACTGAATATTTGTAATGGAAAAGGTAAACATTGTCATTATACCAGATTGCTGTGCAGTAGTTAGTAAGTATTTTGGCTGTACTGAGATGTATGATCAGATTGTGCTTAGGTGCAATTCTTCCATGCTGCAGTGGCTATATTGAGTGTGGAAAATTCAATTTTCATGAGTAGGTAGAGAGGCTCTGAGATTTGTGACTAAGGAAAAAAAACATCACATTGTTAGTGCTCACTCTCAGTCCTGAGGACAGAACATGCAATAGGATAAGACCGGGGATACTCTTCAGTCCATGATAGATGATATAACTACCTAGAGAATATAGCATACTGAAACAGAACAAACTCTGCAAGTTATTGCAAGGATTTGTAAGTTCAAAATATTACAATTTGCCATGTACAAACCCTATTATATCCAACAGGCTTCAACAATATATGAGTAGATCTGTATTCCCCTACCTCACTGCAGGCATTTCCATTAACACAAGATTAATAGTACACATAGATTCAATAAATTGTACATTGTATATTTTTAAGTTTTTTTTTTATTATTGTTAAGTGGAACCAATCAATACATAAATATTTCCCTAAGCTATGTGTTAGAAAGTGGATTATTCATTTGGGAAGACATGTCATTATCAATGCAATAGATCTGACTAGATCTAAACACAGTTCTAAAAGAAACTCTTCTCATCCCCGCATAGCCATAACAAAAGAAGCAGACAATTTCCTAGGACAATTTTAAAGTCAAGAAAATAACACAATACAATTTGCACACCAATTGAGAAACTAGATAAACAGGTAATCACCAAAAAATAACAAACATTATCCCAATCAGATAATGGGATTCCAAGATAATATATGATGTATATATTGAGATAAAAAGTATCTAGACCATGCAAAGCACTGATGCAAGGTGCCCGATTGTGATTGATTATGAAAGGTGGAAGGGGCAATCTACGTCAGATGGGTACCCCTGGCTAAAGATTATACCTTCAGTCTTACATTATTTTTTGGATGCCATAATCTTACATTAGGGCAAGTTTAAACAGAACGAAGCTGAATAGCAACTGAGCTTGCTTTGTGGCTAGACTCATTTGCTCCCGCTTCCCAGTCCAAGCTACTACTTAAGGCTTAGTCACTGTTATGGTCCTCAAACTCCTGAAGTGGAACAAGACTGGAAGCCAGAGGCAGGATAGAGTGTCAAAAAACTTCAAAGTGGATGAACCTGTCCTCTGAGTGTGCGCCCTTCATGGAGAAGCCTTAGTAGCTTGTGAAATTTGCCCTTTCTTCTGTGAGGTTGCCCTGTCACACACCCAGATACCTAATCCATGCAAGTGTTATTTTTCTTCCTAGTGCCCCAAGGCCAACCAATTATCTTTCAGGAGAAGGGACATTAACAAGCCAGCCAAGGATGTGCATTGGGTCTCTGTAGAAGGGCTGAGCAAGCAAATTCTAAGTCAGTTTTCTCCTCGGCAGAACTACCTACAATTCCCTTGCTCAACATTAGTTTTCCACTAAAGTTATCAAAATATACTAGCACCATTGAATATTTTTGAAATCAACTCAAAAATACCTTTCCTCCATGAATATATAAAAAATTAATTGTATTCATAGCTATGCCTGTTTCTTGAAAATGCACAGTGAAAACAGCCTTTATTGAATTGTTCACTGTAGTGGCATACTATTTCGAATAGCAGTCTTTACTTTGCATGTTACATTGAGAATCACTTCATTCAGGTATGGATGTCAGGGATAACATCACCCCACAGTAGGTTAAATCAGGAGTACTTTTAGTTCACTGATAAATTTGTAAGTTGGTAAGTATAATCTGTGGCCCTTCCCCACACACGACACAATCACAAACACAGATACAGATGAAGGTGTTCTAATAGAAAAAACAAACCAATATAATATTTTAAAGAGTATATTAAAACTAGTTAAAATGTGATTTAAATTAATTTAATTTGTGTTAATTTAATTTTTATTGCATTTCATTTATTGAATTAATTTGAAATTCTTACTAACCCTAAAGGCTATCTATCTCTGAAACTTGAAAATCCCACATGAATATATGTGTGTGTGTGTGTATGTATATATATATATATATATATATATATATATATATATATATATATATATATATACCTATATACCTATACATATATATATATATATCCCGACTACCTCATACACTACCCATGCTTGAACCATAAAAAATCTTATTACTACTCTCATGTAAGATATTTCTGACTACTTAAAGATTACATAGTGACATTAATTTTTTGTACTAGAAATGAAAACAATGTAGTTTGAAGACCCATGTTTTTCTAATATTAGCCAAACAAGAACTAAACTAGGCCCAAGTCCATTGTATATTTCTAAGTGAAGATGTTTTCATTTTTCACTGTCCCTGCACACAGGAAAATGTGCACAAATGAAATGCTTTGTTTATGTGTTAGTTTTGGTGAACTCTAGAACAAATCCTCCATCAAACTGTAATTGTGTAAGGGCCTTCTTCCCTGTCCTCAATGGATCTACTTGTTTAATGATTCTGTCATTGTGGTGCAGCTTGATTTGTACTGTCACATCAGATGAAATTAAGTCAAAATGGGACTAACTACCATTCATTTAGGGATGGTCTTTTAAATGGTTCAAAGTAATATTGCATTATTCTTTGTATTGTGGTATATTGAGCCTGCCTATGTAATATCCTACTGACCACATACTTACTTGGGTTTTTTATTCTGTATTTTCCTATAAGAAGGAATTAATTTTGGAGGTGAGCAAGACTTCAGGAGTTTATCTTGTTGGGTTTGACTTGCTATGCTTAGAATTTCTAATGAGTTCAGATTTTTTCTGAGACTTGATTGTATGTCAGACTTCCTGCTGCATATGTTTGAGCTTAATGGTAATTCCCTATACCAGAATTGTTGTGCATTATGACTGATTTTAAGACTGATCACATTTTGCTTTCTTACCAAACTTAAATAATCAAACAAACCTTTATGGTTTCTAACATCTACTCCTCAAGACAGCTTGTTTAATTGATGTTGCTATTTGATTCACTGACAAGTTAATCTACTTAGGGGCATATTTCCTCATTTTTTCATGGGGACAACACTGTCACTGATCCTGGGAAGACATGTTATCCTCTATCTTATCAGATAATCAAAGATAGCATCAATTTCTATAGTCTGCTCATCCCTAACCCCACAAAATCATTATTACCCTTAAATGTTACTAATCCTTGAACCCTAAAATTATCACTGCCCTTTTACACTTCCCATCACTGATCTTAAAAGCTCCTACAAATCACTCATCCCTGAAGCCTATAAAATCCCACACAACCCCTAAAAAGTATACATCTCAAAATATACACCCATATATCAAATGTTATTTTTTTAAAATATTTAAATGTGTAAATTATAAATATTTAATGAGGATGTTGTTTAATTCCTGTTACTTCAAAAATGTATAACTTACAGTTCAATATTTTAAAATGTGTTATTGTTTTCTTAATAGTTCATTTTTAATGCAAATTGCGTTTACAATGCTATTAAAAATTAAAGAAGTTGAACCTTGATAATACATGTGTATGTAAATGTATACACACACATAAGTAAGTATATATGTATATACACACAAAAGCAAGTGCCTTCTCTCTCATCCAATGAAAGAAGAAAGCAGCATTCCAGGCCTGGTGAATGCAATGCTTAATTTGAGCCTGTGGTTTCCGGTGGGGTGCACCTGCACTTATTTTTGGGGGTCAGCACTTATTTTTCTGCATTAGGCATTTACTGTGAACAAAAGACACATGTGGGAAAGACAGAGGAAGAGAAAGATAGAAAGCGTCACAAAGGGAGAAAGTAGAAAGCTGTGAGAGTGAGCTGAAGGGGCAGGGAATGGTTGTAAATGGATTAGAGAGACCAGACCAACCTGGCATCTACTAAGCAAATTTGTCTGCTTTCTATACAACAGCTTCATAGGTGGATGTACAGAAGGGGTGTGGTCTTCCCCTGACCTAGTTTTTCTGATAGCTTACAGAGTCTAATTCCTTCAAAATAAGGTGGCCTTTTCCTACACCATATTTACAAAGTGGTGCAATACATGCACTGTACCACTTTGTAACTCCTTGTGCTACATTATGCCTGCACCAGGGGGTATTCCTCCATTGGGGGATGAAAAAATGGAGCAAAGAAATCTAACAGATTTACTTGCGTAATTTTTTTGACACTTTTAAGGCCTGCTTAGAGAAGGTGTTAAAAGGAGGCACACTAATGATTACAATGGGCCGCAATGGGCTTTGCATGATTTGCGTCAAAATGTTTGATGCTAATCTTGCAAAGCTCTGAACTAGCATCAAAAATTATGACACTAGTTTCCTAACTACTGCCATGGTGCACCATAGCTTAGATACGGCACACACATGGTATTGTTAAGATGCTTTACGGGGTGCAAGAAAAAGATTTCTTAAATCTGGCCCTTGGTCTGGCAAAAATATTTTACTGGTGTAACAATTTGCTAAAAGTCTTCATGTATGTTGCCTTAAGCAGACAAACATGCTGCTGTTTTAAGCATTACGGTGAAATGATGATGTATTTGATCAATTTAACACAGGATTAAAGGATATTTCTTACGTTCTTTCTGTCAAGTGTAATGGATATTTTCAATTGCTTTGACATGTTATAAAATAATACATTCACGTTTTTATATGAATCTTTGTCACAAAAATATTTTGTCTTTTTTGTCTTTTCTACGTATAGTGCTTCAGTAATTTTAATGATATAATTCATTAATTCACATTCTGGTAAAGTAATAGATCAAATTACCCTATGCTGTTTGCTTTAATTTAAATGCCTCTAATGGAAATGTAAGCACCTTCCTAAAGAAAACCAATAACACAAAGATATCATAGTATTATGGTTGCTGACAGCCATGGTTTCCAATTGGTTTTGGTTTTGAAAGTATTGATTTCATGTCACTTTTAACTGTATTTTCCTGATAATATCCTGTAACTGTGAAAACAAGCCATTGATTGTGAAGTATAAGGGGCAGACATTGCTTGCTAGAATAAATGTTCTTAAAACATCAGCTGATAGACAGCAAGGGTCAGATGTAGGGAACGTTTGTGAGTCGCAAATGGGTCGCAGCGCTATTTGCTACCTCGCAAAAAGTGAAATGGGATGTACAAATCCCATTTCGGAGTACCAAATAGCGATGTGACCCATTACCGACTCGCAAAAATTGTGAGTCGCAAACCGAATGCACAAGCCAGTCGCAAATTGCGAGTAGTCGCAAAAAGACCGTTTTGCACACCCAGAGTACCACTGATTTCGAACAGGTGGTAACCAGAACCAAAGTATAAAAGGAGACCCAGAAGGCATCTGGGTTACTCAAAATGGATGCACTATACGTGATTGGATGGAGGAGGAGAGTCCTGGCTGCCCAGCAGAGGAGGAGGAGGCAGAGACAGCAGAAGATATACAGAACCAGGCAGACACTATTCCAACAAACTGAGGACGAGATTTATGATAAATACAGACCGAGCAGCGCTGTTATCCTAGAGATCATTGAACTGCTGAAACCTCAGCTAGAACGCCAGACAATGCACGGCTGCGCCATCCCCACACATGTGCAAGTGCTATGCTCACTGCACCTCTTGGCCTCGGGTAGCTACCAGGGGGTGATTGCAGTGGCAGGTGAGGTATCCCAAAGTGTCCTCTCAAGATTCTTCAGACGTTTTCTAGATGCTATACTCGCACACATGTCCAGATATATATACCTTCCCAGGAATGAGCCAGAAATTAACAGCACCAAGTTGGACTTCTACAGAATTGCCAACTTCCCCCATGTAATAGGATGTGTGGACGGGACACATATACCAATTTGCCCACCTGCAAATCTGGAATATGTGTTCCGCAATAGGAAATGTACCCACTCACTAAACATCCAGGTGGTATGTGACGCCCATAATGTAATTACTGACATTGTGGCTAAATAACCAGGGAGTACACATGATGCATACATATTCAGGCACAGTGGGATACACCAACGCCTAGAACGTGGGGAGTTTAGAGAAGGATCTTTATTAGGTACTGGCGAGTACACTCTGATGCTTTAAATACATGTTACTGCATAACCCTGTGATGCCCTGCTAAGTTTGCCGCTTTTGTCAAACAGGTGACAGTGCATATGCCCTGAGACCATGGATACTCACCCCACACTTAACGCCTGGCAATCAGAATGAGAGGCGATACAACATTGGACATCGGCGGACCAGAGCTGTCATAGAGAGGAAGTTTGGCTTGTTGAAGTTATGATTCAGATGCCTGCACAAAAGTGGAGGAGCACTTCAGTATGCCCCAGAAACAGTATGCAAGATCATTGCTACTTGTGCCATCCTACACAATATTGTCACCAGACGTGGGCTATATCTCACCCCTGACGACACAGATTCGGAGGATGAGGAGCAAGACCTACCACATTGACAGCCTGGGGATGGAAGCATCGCAATGGAGGGCAGACAGAGACGGAACCACATTGCAACCCACTACTTTGCCAGGTATGTGGCAACCGTGACAACACTCACTAATGTAAGACACACATAGCCCAGTTGTGAAGTTAAAAAAATTAACCATTTTATTTCAGGGATATAATGGGCAAACAATAGTCAACTAAACTGCATAATGTAAACCAAAAGTGTAGTCTGACACATTAAGTTCATGTGCCTCTGTCACACCACATATTAGTAGCTCACAGCCTCCTGCGACTGCGGCCACCATGGCTCACTCCAGGTTGGTCCCCTGAGCCCTGGCGGGCACTGCTACTCTGAAAGACTTGTGCATCAGTGGGAGACACACTACTGACACTGGAGATCCCTCACTATCCTGTGGGGTATCCCCAATGCCCCTTGCTGCCTGTCTGGTCTCCAGCAGGTCCACTGCATGGCTGATGCGGCCAAGTCCTCTAGCCACATCACCTGCAAAATGGCCTAGTTCGACTTGCAGACTCACTGTGCACCTTGACAGGCAGGTTGTTGTGGTAGCCAGGCGCCCTATTGACACATTTAGTCTATCTAACCAGGCAACAGTGTTGCGCTCCCAGTGCCGTGCATGTGCCCTGTCGGCCACCATTTCGCTGACCGACTTGTCTATAGAAAAGGTCATGTTTGCCATGTGAGCGTTCATTGTAGTGAACTGGTTGTCCACATTTGCAAAACCCTGTGTGAGTGTATTCTGCAGTCTGGTGAGGTTACGATTCATTAACCACATATGTCTATTTTGCAGCCGGTGACTCTGCAGTAAGGACACCTCCACTCCCAACAATTGCTCATCGGTGACATCCTCCCTACGCGCTGACTGCATTGGGCGTTGTCATCTACGCCCGAGCCAGCTGATTTCTGTGGTCGACTCTCCCTAGGCATTGGCCCCGGTGTTACATTGGCTACCCAGATCAGGATCATCCATGTCCTCTGGTGCTGATTGGACGGATTGTGTTGTCCTGCACTCCCCTGCGGTGTCTGTGGCAGCCTCCTCTTGTGTGTCTATGCCTTGTTCCTCTACCTGCACAGTGGCGCTGTTGGTGGGTGCTTGTCGGGGACCTTTGGGACACAGGGGAAACACTGTCAGTGTCTCACATATGTTTGATCCCTCAGAATAAACATTTCTCTATATTTGGACTACTGTACTACATTGCCCATAATGCACTGTTCTATAGGTTGCAAAACTGGGAATGGAGCTAATCTGGAGGTGCTTGCTTATGAGTACTGTGGTTGTGTGCATGGTGCATAGGCTGGTGTAAATTCGTTAATTTTGGTACTTAGTTTTGGATTTTCCTGGTGCTGAACTGTCAAGGTCTCCGATGCCAAATACTGCCTCTGGCTCCAGAGTGGTCTCCACCATGGTTTCGATGGCTGTAGGTGGTGGTACAGGAGATGGCCCTCCTCCAGTGCCATTCATCTCCCTCATGCATTCTGCCACCCTTTCCTTGGTCCTGGAGCGAAGGTCATACCACCTTGTGCGGACCTCATCCAGTGTGCGGTGGCTGACTCTGATGGCATTGATTTTGTTGAGGATGTCCTGCCAGATTTATTTTTTGTGGCTGTCAGGGACACTCATTGCTGCCTTTCCAAATAACTCATCATGGTGCAGGCAGCACTCCTCTGTGAGCACCTCCAACTCCTTCTCTGAAAACTTTAGTTTTATTTTCCTGCCAGCACTGGGTGTCTCCTTGTCCTGTGTAGCCATTGTTGCTGCAGCTCCTCTCACCTGAGTGTGACTTTGCAGTTTGGGCTGGGTGGGCTCCTCCCTGTTTCATGGGGTTACTTCCTGGTTCTGATGTCATCACTCAGAACCAGGAAGTGGGTTTTTCAACAGTTTAATTTGCACCTCCGTGCAAATTGCGAGTCAGTCACAATTTGCGACACCGGATCACACCCTTGTGCAATTTACAACCTCGCAAATTGCGAGGTTGCAAGTAGCGACCTCGCAAAATGCGAGGTTGCAAATTGCGGTGCGACTCCGCACTGAATCACCATTTGGTATAGCGATTTTTCCTGGCATCTCGTTTTGCGAGTCAGAAATAGCGATTCACATGGAGTTGCTATTTCCGACTTGCTATTTTTTGGGTTCCTACATCTGGCCCCTAATCCTTGTCCATACACAGAAGGTCAAGCCAAGGCTTTCATCACTCTAATTGTAAAACCATGTAGAAGGAGTTGCAAGAGAGGACCTTTGAAAATAAATATGGTTCTCTAAAGAGGAATCCATAACTTGAACGTCATGGATACCTAAGAATCCATTTTCTACTCAAATACTCATTAAAGATAAAGAGGTACAAAATCCAAAAATCTATACAATTCTTTTAAATATCTTAGAACATGTTCAGATGAAAAACACAATTCCATCAGCAATCCAAACTGTATCTCAGCCAAAGCATAGTATGTTTGCTCACAGCAATGCACTAATTAAACACTAAAGAGAATATTTTTTGCTAATAAATCCATAGAAGGGCCTCAGCCCATGTATACTGCAACAAACGTCTGTAACGGCTGCAAAACAGGGAACAATGGTATCATAAATCCAAACTTGCCCATTTTTCTTTTCAAGAAGAATGTTGTGGGGTGAATGATACAGTTTGGCCCATGAAAGGACCAGCTGTCTACGAATATTAGCCAATAAATTTGGATCTTATATAGCAATTTGGCAGACAAACACATTGATTGGGAGGATCAGAAGCCCTTTCAGACATGATCCCCAGCTGTCGCCTAGTATTAGGAGGTGTGAATTGTACATAGATTAGGAAACAAAGGTTTATTGGCTAGAAGGAGGTGGGACCCTCTCCTTAGAGTATAGTGTGAATGATGTGGTTACCAACAATAGCAGTTTTAAAGGGGCGGCTCCTGTCACAGGCAGATGCAACTCACATGTAGGCTTTCCCCTGGAATTGTCTAATCCAGAGTCGCACCAATGCTAGTGTAGGGAAGCTCTGTTCCAGAACTGGCTTTGCAGGCAAACTTCCTCATTGTGGTATGCAAATAGCTGTGCAGTGAGGAAGAAATATTCTGATATGCTGTATTTGGGAAGAGAGATTCACTGTTAGATAGTTTGGTACCAAACCCAGAAGACGTTTTGTAAGAGTGGATAGGGTGGCACATGGGAATTTTCTTCCTATTTCCAGAGAGTTCCCCCCAGCCACAACCTAGTGTCAAGCATATCCATGGCAGCCCTTGCTACCTTCTTCATAACACTGCTGGTCCTGTGAAATCTGAAAAGGACTTCACCAGCTGAACCAAAGGACTGGAATTTTGGAAAAGGGCTGTGCCTGCTGTTTACTTATGGAGAGAAACCCAAGGTCCGGACCTGCTCTAAACATTAGTTGGCTAGCCTCCTATTAAGCACCAGAAACACAAATGTTGGAAGAAGCCAGCAACAAAGAAAAGCTCACTGAACCATTTTCAGTTAGGTTTGCCGTAGACCCACTTGTGGCTTCTGGGCACTAACTCATCAATTGGTGTCCAAAAGAGCCTAGACTACTTCCATGGCTTACTTGGTACAGGGGCAATATAGCAGAATTGTCATTGTAATGCAATACATGCTGCAAAATCAAAAACCTTTCCCTACTTATGACCATTGCAAAACTGGGAGTTGACTAAACCATACAAGTAGATCAGTAGGACTATACATTATCCCCATGTTCAGCTTTAGGCCCAGAAATTGTTTCAACGACATAAGTGAAGTGGGAGTCCACAATGGAGCCCTACAGTGAAGCACCAGTGTGCTGCCATGCTCCCCTGGGTATCCAAATTTAATTGGTGCACAATTTCCTCAGAGGGATTTGATGTCTGACCTAAATTAGAAGCCTGCCATATTACCACTCTACCTGTCTTCAGCACCTATCTGCACTGTCTCTGGCTATCCTCTGCACAGTTTGTGACTGCAAAGGGACATCATGGCTATCATGGCCATATTCCTCTGAGTCACTAGAAGATGAGTCTTCACTGGAAGGAACTCTGATTAAATATCACTTTTATATTCTGTTTTGTGGCACTCTCCCTCAAATGCTGTCTCAGTATCAGAACATGCCTCAGATCGATCCTCCATTACATGAGTTAGAGCCTTTGAAGTAGTAAAGTGCTGGAGCGCTGGGGCCCCAGAACAATTGTACTCTCCTGCTCCAGGTTCAACAACCTCCTGCCTTCAGGTGAGACATCATCTCCAATCTCACCTACTGAGGTCGACTGGATCTTTGGACTTGGTGAAGGGTGTAGTAGTCAGAATCATTCAGTAACAATCAATGACACTATATCACAAATAACACTAAACACCATAACAATTTGAACACTAAATTGAATTCCAAACTGAGTAGAATCCGAAAATCAATGTCATGTAAAGGGTGCACAAAAACTAAATTATAAACATACAGGAAATCCATATGCTGACCTAAATGTCTGGCCCTAATTCTGAGTTTGGCGGTCATGAGACTGCCAAACTTGCGGTGGTGGTCCAACTGCCCCAGACCTGGCAGTAAAGACTGCCGCATTATGAGTTGTTGGGTTTTGTCGAAGCCAAACTGCCACAATGCCACCCAGCCCCATGGTGGGGAGCACCGATGTGGCAGGTGGTGAGCCCTCCGGGCTGGTGGCAAGGCCTCAGACCACCGGCTGTATTAGGAGAGGCAGCATACCACCAGGCTTTTTGCAGCGGTCACCCCACGATGAAAAGCGGTAATTTAAATATGCATTTATTTTCTGCAAATATATAACTTGCAATATCAAAATGTATTTAAATTAATATGATTCATACTCTTTTAATACTTTCAATAGCACTTTTCATATAGATTCACACTAGTACTTTATTTAATATGAATGCACAACTTTCATGTTAAAATGTGGTACACAATTCAAATGGTGGCCATACGGTTCAATAAAATTCAAAGTGCACATTTTACAACTCATGTTATTTTCTCTGTTAGACTTTTAAATGCAGTTTAATTAATTATCATATGCTATCCTCTATGCCACAAATTCAGTAATACAATTTGATCTCTCTCACTTCCAACAGGATTCCTCTCAGTTTTTTTTTTTTGTATCTATAAATTCCTTGCCTAAGTAGAATGCAGCGGTACTTATAGTATTGAATGTTGTGTGTGTATGCAAGTCCAGGCACACATGTGCTAGGTCCTGAAAGAACACAATATAATGCTGTGTGGTTGTGCTAAACAACAATCTAAAAACTCACAATTATATGACTTAACACTGCAAAGATCCAACACACTTTCCCACAATTTATTCAAGAACAAGAAGTGGAAAAGAACCAAACATATGAGTTCAAGTTGTAACATACTCAATAATGCAAAAACATATTTTGACAAATTTGTCACACAACACCAGGATAAACTTCTTTGTTGGAAGAGTTCCATGTCAAAGAATGTATGTGGTTCACAATAACATTAATTATGTGCACCATGTGCCCATCTGGTACCACCCACCAAAATATAAGTCAATATATCAGCCAACTCTAGCCACTAAGTTATTGTGCTTTTCACCACTGATTATGTATTCACCCATTCAAATTCTGCTCCCAGCCACCAAAGTGCCCTTAGTACTGGAGAGCACAAGAAGAGCCCTGGTCTCAAAAACAGTAGCTGCCATGATGTCCCTTGCCTATGGGAGGGTGATCATGGCCAAACCATTGTAGGGAAAACATCAAAATGATTTATACATCTCCCTTGGGGGTTTACCCATGTCTGGGGTCTGAAACTGAGGTGGGCAGAAATCTGCAGGCTCATTGGTAATTTTTTTAATGACCATCTTTTTTTTTCTTCCTTAGGAGGGCTGATCACTCCTCTCTCAAGAGCTTGAGCTCCACTCACCTCCAGAAGAGAAAACATCAATATTACATTATGGCCACTTAGGGAGTCAACCCATGCCAGCCGCCCAAACATCACTCATGTCTACTGATATCCCTGTTCATGGATCAAGCTTCATCGATGAGCAAGGATCCTTTACAAAATGCCAATGCTGGAAAGAGAAGACTCTCCCCTTTGTCTTTTCAAAATTTGTGTTACCTGGGGGCACGATAGGAAGGACAAAAAGAGAAAAGCAAATGGCTGACAAATTTTCCCTTCCCTGGGGGGGGGGTATCATGCCCCTATGAGGACCAATCACTTCCCTCCCTCAGGGAAGGGGGAATCAATAGTTTCATAAATTACACTGAGTGGGTTGCTCCTTGCCAGGGTGGTCGACTCCCCCCAAACACAAAATAATCCATCTGGGCTAGAAGATGTCTGCTCATGAACTCTAGCCCACATGCAATCCACAAGCATGGACTAGATTGAGCCAGGCAGCATGGGAAAGTGAAGGCTATCCCCTTTCCAGCGATGCCTCTCACAAAGGAGGTGGTAAGTGGGTAAGATACCAATAGAGGTGCACAAAGATCTACTCACCTGCTTCTCCTTATGCAACTAAAAGCAAGTGCCACAAGAGAGATAGCAAGACCACAGACAAGACCACAGCCACACACCACCATCACCTATACACCATCCATGCACTTTACATCACACACCACAACCCATCACCCCACACACCCTCACCCACACCACTCACACTACACCCATAGCACCACAATGATACCCCAGGTTCTCAGAGGAGGAGCTAAGAGTAATGGTGGAGGAAATCATCTTGGTAGAGCCACAGCTATTCGGATCACAGGTGCAGCAGACATCCATTGCAAGGAAGATGGAGCTATGGCGGAGAATCGTGGACAGGGTCAACGCTGTGGGACAGCACCCCAGAACAAGGGATGACATCAGGAAAAGGTGGAACGACCTACAGGGGAAGGTGTGTTCCGTGGCAGCAAGACACCAAATGGCTGTACAGAGGACTGGCAGGGACCATCCCCTCCTTCCCCACAACTAACAACATGGGAGGAGCAAGTTTTGGCAATCATGCATCCTAAGGGCCTGGCAGGAGTAGGAGGAGGACTGGTCTCTGGTAAGTCAACTCTTTACTACTTTCACCCCCCCTACCTGCATGCCATCACCTACCCCCACCCTCACCCTCACTCCCATCACTCCACCACCTCACACACACCCCACCATCACAACCCACCCATCCCAATACCAAGCCCTGCATTCAACACCAATGCATGGACACCCATCACAGAGCTGCATGGACAACTATCACCACTGCATGCACACTAGAGAGAATCACGTAGCCCACCAAATAACAACTCACACAAAGGCAAATCTGCCAGGGCAACAACAACCATAGAGGGCAACATACCCATGCACATGATGTCACATGCAGAAACAATAACACTGCATTTACATCCCAACAGGTCCCCCAGCCAACATCACTGGAGAGGAGGTGCCAGCAACATCCAGTCCCCGCCAGAAAAGGCCCACAGTGATGAGATCAGCTCTGGATGCCTGGATCTGGATGACCAACCTGGCCCATCAGGGATCTCTGGACAGTTGGTTACCCAGGCACAGTCACACACCACCACAGAGCCTCCACCCTCTGGAAACACCAGCACAGCATCCAACCAGTGGGCCCATACCTCTGTACCCAGGACACCTCAATCAGCAGTGTGTCCACCACCACAGGGACCCCAGGCCACCTCACAAACAGAGGATGATCAGGGACCTGGGAACAGTGGCATTGGGCACACAGTCGAGGGGACAGAGGCACAGGACAACAGGGAAGCTAGGAGGATTGCTGTGTGACAGGGGGAAGACAGGCCCAGGGACCCGACACTCCAGGAGGCACTCACTGTGATCCTGGGAGCATATCAACATTCCCAGGATACGCTGGGCCAGACACTGGACAAGATGCAGGTGAACATGCGGCTGCATGAGCGACAGTACCTGGGGATCAGGGAGGACTTGAAGGACATCAACACTACCCTGGTCACCATTGCAGGGGTGCTGGCAGACATGGCCAACACTATGAGGATATTTTGCACTGACGTGGGAGATGTACTGGTCCGCCAGGCACACTAAATGAACATTCATTCAGTGAAAGCTCTTTCGATTTCTGAACACCTGTTCATTTCCCCAGAGGGGACAAATGCAATATGTGTACCATCAATTGCCCCAATAATGTTAGGGATATGTCCCATTGCATAGAAATCAGCTTTCACCGTGGCCAAATCCTCCACCTGGATGAAAACGATGTAGCTACGCATGTGTTTAATCAGGGCAGACAACACTCTGGTCAACACTATTGAGAACATTGGCTGAGACATTCCTGCTGCCAAGCCCACTGTCACTTGGATGGAGCCAGTTGTCAGGAAATGGAGCACAGATAGGACTTGCACAAGAGGGGGGATCCTGGTGGGGTGATGGATAGCAGAGATTAGGTCAGGCTCCAATTAGGCACACAGCTCTGTGATTGTGGCCCTGTCCAGTCTATAGGCAATTGACCTTCTGTGATCCATCTGTGTTGGGCAGTCAACCATTGTGAACAGCATCCATCCCAAGCATCTGCATCCAAAACACAGCAGACAGACACCTCCTACAACCACTCCCTCTTCCTCCACTCACAAACCTTCACCCTCTTCCCACCCCAGTGTCGCTAAGAAGCTTTTCTTCTCCTCCCTTTACCTCCTCCCTAACCCTCCCCCAGTCCTTCACTTCGGGCCAGGGTGGGCAGAACCCAGGTCAGCACCTCAGCACCCAGCCCACGGCCACTGTAGTATCGGCAGCTACTGCAGGAGTGAGAGGCTCCAAGGAGACACCCATCAGCACTGGCAGTGTGCCTGAACCAGCAGCCAAGGGGAAGGGCAAGGAGGCGCCACCAGCTGCCAAGGGCAAGGAGGCACCACCACCCAGCTAAGGCAAGGGCAGGGAGGCACCACCACATGGCAAGGAGGCACCACCAGCTGCCAAGGAGGCATCACCACACGGCAAGGAGGCACCACCAGCTGCCAAGGGCAAAGGGAGGGACAAGAGGCTTGGTGCTGTGACAGGATCTGAGCCCCCAACACCAACCATGGAGCTTCAGCCATCCGAGGCTGCAGGGGAAGGGCCGGTGCATCAGCACTGCCACATGCACCGCCACCAGCACCACTGGCAGCAGCAGCAGCACCAGTGGGCAACCGTTTGAGGCTGCAGGGGAAGGGCTGGAGCCTCTCCCCACCACTGGCAGCACCACCACCTGCACTGCCATCAGCACAGCTAAATGCACCGCCACCAGCACCACTGGCAGCAGCAGCAGCCCCAGTGGGCAGCTATCCGAGGCTGCAGGGGAAGGGCTGGAGCCTCTCCTCACCACTGGCAGCACCGCCACCAGCACCGGCACTGCCACTACTGTGCAGCTGTTGCCACCGGCGGATGGACTGTAGTCCTGCCTCCGTGTTATGCATCCTGCCCACTGCAAATCTTGTGGTTATGATACCCAGGTGGGAGACTGTGACCTTGCACTCCCCAAGATCTGCATCACAGGGCACAAAGCACCCTCCAGAACCAGTGGAAGAAGGCATCCACTCACCCCCTCCTTGCCAGTATGAAGCACATTGGGTACAAGGCCCCATTCAGAAGCAGCAGAAGAAGGCATCCACTCACCCTCTCCTTGCCAGGATGAAGCACACTGGGGACAAGGCCCCCCTCCAGAACCAGTGGAAGAAGGCATCCACTCACCCCCTCCTTACCAGGATGAAGCACACTGGGCACAAGGCCCCCTTCAGAACCAGTGGAAGAAGGCATCCACTCACCCCCTCCTTGCCAAGATGAAGCAGACTGGGTACAAGGCCCCATCCAGAACCAGTGGAGAAGCCGTACACTAGAGAGACTGTGGCCTTGCACTCCCCAGGACCAAGCAGTGGGCAAACCACCCACTAGAGAAACTGTGGCCTTACACTCCCCAGGACCAAACAGTGGGCAAACCACCCACTAGAGAGACTGTGGCCTTGAACTCTCCAGGACAAAGCAGTGGGAAAACCACCCACTAGAGAGACTGTGGCCTTGTACTCACCAGGACCAAGCAGTGAGCAAACCACCCACTAGAGAGACTGTGGCCTTGCACTCCCCAGGACATTGCACAGGGCATGTAGCCCCCTCCAGGACCAGTGGTGTTGTACCATCTTCCGGCTGAGGTGCCCCCCATTCCCCTTCCCCCTGAGGTGCCTGTGTATTTTCGACCTGATGCCCCAGCAGTGTTCTCACAGTGTTGATGCAGGAGTCAAGTGAGGCCTTGGTCTGTGTGATGTGGCCCTGTAGCCCACGGACATTATGGACTGGACAGTGTCCCTCCATTTGTATATCTGTAAATACAGTTTTGAATTTTGAGGACGTATTTCTAGTATTTATCGTATTACACTCACGTAAATCACTTCCCTTTGTCCTTGCATTATTCCTGAGGGGTACGGGGTGGATGTGTAATGTTGTTGATCTGTTTGTGTGTATGGTGTTGGGGGTGGGGGTGTTGTGTTTTGCATGTGTGTTTCACTCTCTTTTTCCTCCCCTGTGTGCTAGGCAGCAGTACTCACTGTGGTCTTTGTCGCCGGCGTAAGTATTCCTGGTGTAGGAGGAGGTAGACCAGCATGGGGAAGATCTGCAGTTCAGGCTCCATGACGTCGTGGTTCTTCCTTGAGTCTCCAGAGGTGAGTCCTTTGCTTTCTGTGTACTGTTTCCACTGTGCTTTTGTTGCTGTTGGTACCATCCCGGAAAAGGTGGTGGATAGGCCGGTCATCATAGAGTGGGCGGTACATTGTCTTCCGCCAGGCTGTTTGCGGTTACCGCCGCGGTGCTTATTGCTACCGCCGTGGCGGTTAGTGTGTTGAAGTAGCTGTCTGTGTTGCCGGTTTCCGCTGTGGTCATAATTTCATTTTTTTTCACCGCCGGCTAGTTGGCGGTATTACCGTCGCTTTAACACTGACCACCAGGGTTGTAATGAGGGCCTTAGTCTTTTTCTTGAAGATTTTCTTCAGTGGGAGGAAGTCACCAATCCGACCTGGCCTCCCTGGAGCCCTCTTTGGATACGCATTCTAGGAGACCTCAGTGAAGAATTCTACCTTCGGACTTAGACGATTTTTCAAGATGGAAATTTTCATCCGGGTCAAAGCTGAATCTTGATCCGATGTCCCTGGAGCCCTCCTCCGATATGCTGCACGGGAAGTCCCGGTCAACTTTTTATGTTTAGACTTTGATGCCTTTTTGCAGCTTTTTCCTTCTGACGGGGGTCAACCCTCCACAGCAAGCGGATTTTGATGTGAGGTCATCAGATTACCTTTCCAGGAGTCTCCAATGAAATCCTGGAAGTCTGTGGACAAACCTGCAAACCTGCAAGTCAGGCCGTGTCACAGTTGAGGTAAGCCAGCTTGACTCAGCACAGCGGGTTGGTCCCTTTACAGAGCTTTTTTCAAAAGCTCTCCAAACTTCTCCAAACTTTTACATCTTCTTCCAGAAGGTCTTCGAATGTTCTTTAGGAGTCCACAGCTCACCACAAGGTTCCAGAAGCTCTGAGTTGCTTCTTGAGGGCCAAGATTCTAACTCCCAGAATGCACCTGATTCAAATCCAAAAATGACCACTAGCCACCGGTCAAGTGGTCAGTTCCTTCAGGTTTTGATACAGCGGACTCTGGTTAGCTATTTTTCACCTGTAGCAAGCAGGGAGTCCCTTCTTGAACCAGTTGAAGACAGGCAAAGTCATTTTAGTGGTGAAGTCCAAATGTGCAGCTGGTGCAGTCCTTACGAGTGCTGTGTCCAGGTGCAGGTCAGTGGTCCAGCAGGACAGTCCTTCTTCTTCTGTTGTTGTTCCTTGTAGAGATTTGAGGTGTGGGTGCAGCTCTGCCAAATTTATCCCTGCTCCTGTGGTAAAAAGCAAAGGGGGGCAACTGTCCAATCACATGCAGGCCACTGCCCTCTTGGAGACCACTTCCTGGGAAGTGTGACAAAAATCAATCCCAGGGAGCAACATTCTTTTCTTTAAAAATCCAAAATGGCATAAGCTGAATTTTGGAGGTTAGGTCTGGCTGATCCTATCCACTGGTGTGGTTAAAAATCCTTAACACAGCCCTCTCTTGCCCTCTCCTAATCCACTCAAGAAGGCACCTGGTTGTCTGGGTTTTCAAGAAAGGGGTAGCTCCAAATGTCCTTCCTTCCTTTGAAGACACGTTAGACTGCTCCCCCACTTCCTGTTTTGATATTTGCTGAGGTAGATCTCCTCCTTCATGCACTTTCTTTGTGTTCAGCCCAGGCCACTTCACATCTCATCAAGGCAGCCTGGCCAGGCTGGCAGAGGCTGGCCAATCAGAGAAGGGCACTACAGAGCTGAAACTGGTACATTTTAGGAAGAGTTCTAAAACTATTTTCCTGAACTAGTTATATTAAATCCAAAAATAGCAAGTTGTTGCATTTATTATAGTAATCGGTTTGAGACCAATCTTGCCATATCTATCTCTTTTGAAGACTTTATCAATTAGAATAAAGACTCCCCGTTTTAGCATATGAAACCTATTCACTGCAATAAGGGAAAAACAAATTTGGCTATTTTCCTCACCAGGGCTTATAAAACATATTTTATAAGGTCACTTATTTAGATACACTGCACCCACTCCTAGGGGCACCTAGGGCACACCTTAGGGGTGACATCTGTAAAAATAAGGTACTTTTAGATTTGGGAAGTACTTTTAATTCTAAAGTCAAATTTGCATATAACTTTAGTTTAAATGCAGCCAGCAAGGCAGGCCTGTTTTTGAAAGGTCCCCGGGTACCTCAGCAGTGCGCCTATGTGGGCACTACCTATGCTGGGGTCCCTAAATGTGCATGCCCTATCATATACTAGGGACTTATAGATAGGTATATACTGCCAACTATAATTTGCATACTCATCTTAATCAGAGCAGAGGCCCTGGGAGTGGTTAACAGTACTTAGGGCACCATCAGAGTCATTAAAACACCAGACAAAACTGGAAAATGGGGGCAAAAAGTTCAGGGGCTTCTTCAATCAACCCAGTTTTCTCACACCATTGGCTAGCTCAGAGACCTTTAGACACCCAGTGGTTAATGAGTTGGCCTTTGGGGCCCATTCCTGTTAGTATTTCTGTTACAGGGAATATGAATTCAATTATAGCAGGGAGAGGGCTTTATCTTTTGTTAGGATTTTATCTTAAAGTGTTAATTAAACTTGGTATTTGGGGGATGGCAAGCGGCCACGTAATGGGCAAAACAGCATGATGCTTCTTACCTCAGTGGTGGGGGATATGACAGTAGAAATCAATGTGGTTGAGGTGGAACTTGGTCTTAGTGGCCAAACAATTTGCCACTTGAAGGTAGCGGCAAGTACTAATTCTAAGGAAGTGGATCCTGCCATATCAACTGCACTGACACGTTCCACTATATGATCCCCTACTCCTAATTGCACACAGGGTTTGCTGGTAGCAGACACCTTTGATAAATGTAGTACCTTTGAGATTGCGGCCTTCCTCATGTGGTCCTATGCCAGCCCCCCATGGTTGGGGCTAGGAATAACACCTCAAAGGTCTCTAAGCCTATACCACAAAATTATTCTGCCCCCTTTGCTCTCAAGGTTGTCTATTAATCAATGACTATTTAAAGTGTTTTTGAAAGACTTGAGTAAGGTCTTATGGACAAAAGTTGGTAGAATCTGAAACCCTGGTTATTTTCAACTTCTCTTGAACCTAGACTCTCCAAGATCGAGGAGGCCATTGCTAAGCTCAGAGATGTTAAGATACCCACTGGTTATTGTGTTGGCGTTGGGGGCCCCTTCCAGTTAGCGTTTTTATTATAGGGAATGTGAATTCAGTTGTAGCAGTGAGAGGGCTTTATTTTTAGTTGGCCTCCCTCAGAGGGAGCCTCCATGTTGACCAGTCTCATGCCCTGAGTCAGTGCAACAATTTGGGGATTTGTATGATATGAGCTCTCTCCCCTTTAATTCTGCAGTCTTATTTACCACAGGCCTCTCCAGATCCACTTACATCAAGGGTAGGGCCTGGTTTACTATAATGACCTGCCCCCATAACTAGCTCTTGCTGTAGTGAGGTTTCTAATTGAGATCAGTTTTCTTCCCAGCCTTCTGATCTGGTGCCCTACAGTCTAATCTTACCTCCTGCTGCTGCTCCCTATGTTATCATCATGACCAATATTCCTCTATTGGGACCTAATAGCATGGCAGATGACATGTGTCTGAAGATCAAGGTAGTTCACTGGATAAATAAACATTTGGGGTTTGACAGATTTCTGTTTAAGTCTATTATAATAGCAAGGAGGGTCCCATGGATAGGTTCACAACCTAAACTCTTTTAAGGGGCTTATGATAATCCTCACACTGCTGGCTATTTGTTGCCACAGTTTGTAGTCAGATTCCGGACACCTTTGGGAATTTGCCTTCTTCCCTTCTGTTATTTTTTTTTTATTTGACATTCTCTTCTCCTCCTCACCCTGGGCCCAGTCAAGTTTCATCTCCTGTTTTGTCAAATGTGAGCCTGAGGCCTTCCTAGGAAAGTAGTTTACCAATTTTGAATAGCTTTGCTTCGCTAAGTATCCTTACGGATATTGATTGACTATAATTTCCCCTCCCCCACAAAACCTTGTGTGCTTGCAAGACAGACACTGCTGGGTGATTGAGTCTCCATAATGTTATTCCCCTTTTGAGCTGAAATGATGTAGGCCTTTCTAACAAAAGTGGTAACAAGAAGTCTTTTCTTCTTTGTTATATAGATTTAAAATAATGGGGGTTATTCTAACTTTGGAGGAGTGTTAATCCGTCCCAAAAGTGACGGTAAAGTGACGGATATACCACCAGCCGTATTACGAGTTCCATAGGATATAATGGACTCGTAATACGGCTGGTGGTAAATCCGTCACTTTTCCGTCACTTTTGGGACGGATTAACACCTCCTCCAAAGTTAGAATAACCCCCAATGTGTCTACAGGAAATGTGGGATACTGATACCAATGTTCACCTGGATGGTTATAACTCACATTTTGTCCCAGCTTCTCCCTCTTCTCATTGGAGATCAAAAGGAGGCCTTCTTATCATGGTGTGTTTGTCCTTGGGATGTTCCATTAAACTACCAGCTCTCACAGAGTATCTGCACTTATGTTGACATTTTCCAACCTTCCATGTATCTTGTTGATTGATTCTTGCAGTGCATTGTTGCAGACTGGTAGTTTAGGTAAAGGCAGGGTTTAAAAAGCTTCTTTTGGTTTATTCAAATTCCCCTGCTAGCCGCAGGTTTTAATCACTTTTTCAAGGACGTTTGTCACACTTTTCTGTAAGTGGTGCCCCTCCCTGGAGGTCACTCATTTTTTTACATTTACCCAAGTAGAATTTTATGAATCTATTATTGGCTGAGTATACCCTAGTCTCTTTTTCTGTGTACTGATCATCCCCAAACCTCATGCCGTCATTCCTACCTTTACTGGGAGAGGTGCAGCTAGTGTTATTGATTATATTTTTATTTCTACTCCCATGGCTCATTTCTGTTGAATTTTGGGGTGGTCTGGTGCCCTTTGAGTTCATCGTAATATCCTTAAACTGTTTTTTTGTCTGGACATGGGAAATGCTTCCTCTAAGAGTTGTATTCTGGAAAATGTTGTTCCTAGTTCATAGCGATGGCACCGTAAGTGGAAGAATGTGATTCTAGTCACTTTTCTTTTAAATTTGTTTTAAGGTTGTCACTTTGAGATTGAGTTTTGTTTGAGTAGTGACTCTTCTGATTCGGATATTCTGATTCCATTTTCTATCATTTGTGATAATATTAAAGTCATTTTGACTTCCAAATCTATTCCTAGGGTTTCCAGCCCATCTAAATAGTTTGATGCAAACCGTTGTAAGGTGCACTGCTTATTGCTGGAAGCCTTGACAATTGTTCCTCAGGGTTGTTTGATGGTTGCTTCCTGTGTTCTTCGTATAGAAGAATATTAAAGGAGCGTAAACAAGCCTTGCAAAACGAGGCATGGAAGGAACTGCTTTATGCTAGAAAAATGCATCATGGTTCCCTGTTCTGGTTGATTATTAATCGCCCTATATTAAAGCTTGCAACTGACCGGGCTTTATTTAGTTCTGTATCACTGTATTTACTGTGTTTGTCAAGAATTTAATACTCAATTCATGATCCCATTTTGTGATTGTCCCAGTTTCTAAAAAGGGTAACCGGTCGTACCCTAAATGTTGCCACCCAGTTTCTCTGATATGAACTGTTGCTAGAATCTTTGGCCGAGTATTTTTGAACAGGCTAGTGAATTGAGTGAATGAGAGTTACATTCTATTGGAAATTCAGTATGGTTTCTGGCCAGGCGTAGGGACTGTCGACCAATGCCTCAATTTATATCTGATTATTTTATAAATAAAGTAGCAAAACAAGGGTCGTTACATCTGGCCCTCATGGACCTGAGCATCACATTCATTAGTGTGAATAAAGATAAATTATGGGACATTATACTGCGTCTTGGGGTGGAATTGAACCTAGTCTCTCTTTTGTTTGTTATTTGTATGAACACACTTGATTTAAGAACCAACTTTTGTAAATCCAATGTTATGGTGTTGGGCCCTAAGTGTACTAAGTCTACACTATTTAAGATATATGAACATTTTATTAGTTGTGTTCCATTTTTCCTTTTCTTGGTGTCCAATTTGACTCTTCTTTGTTATGGTTCTCCCTGGTGTCTGCTGTAAGTGTCTCTTTTACTATGAGTATTGATTCTGTTTTTGATTTTGCAAACAGACTTGGCCTTACTTCGATAAAGATTTTGCTTGATATTTATAGTGCTAAGTGTGCCCCTGTAGCTGCCTATGGTAGTGAAATATGTGGCTATGCAGATGTTTCAGCCTTAGCAGTAATTGAGAATACATTTTTATGAAGACTTTTAAGCTTTACTCAGAGTAATTCTGTTTATTAGTCATGACGAATTTGGATTTGGGTACTTGCAGGACATTTTGCAATGGTGACTGCTTCTACTCTCGTTATCTGTTTGGCTTCATCCTGAGAAAAGTCTTAACCAGCTGGTCCTAAAAGACTGATTCTAGTTTGAGTCTTGATCGAGTGGCTTCTATCCAACTGATAAGTTACACTAAAACCAGTATTACTAAATTGGACGGCCTGATCTATAGTAATCCGAGCTCAGTTGTCAAAGATGAAATTGTATGGACTAAAAAAGTCTTTAAGGCTTTTAAAACTAATGAGAGAGAGAGTGTGAGAATGCACAAATGTTCAGCACAATTATCTATGCCGCTGAAAACCACTGATGTTATTAAGCCCTATCGTTATTTGGACATGCCAAACCACCACCGTTTTTTATTGACTTGTTTTAGACTAAATCTTAGCCACCATCTGTTGACCATTCCACAAGGGAGTGCTGTTGAGTCAGTTATTATTCCCTGTAGATGAGATAGTGTATTACCTCAGGAGACACACTGCCATTTATTATGTTTTGTTCTTTTTTTAACAAACTGTGAAAAATGTTTAAACTCCCTCGGTTTGCTGGCATAGATTTTACTGAAGTCCGTCCTGCCTTGGTTTATTTGATGTTATTTTAAGCTTTTTGACTATATCTTTTATGGTGTGTTTACCATAAATAAAGGTAGGTGGTTTTTACTGCCAATCTCATAATGATCATCATAGTTTTCACATTATCACTGCTTGTGTGCTAGAGATATTTTTATGATATTAGGAGTGAGTGGATGGCCTTGGATTAAGGGGAAATGTAGGTTTTTGTTGTTTGCATGTATCTGTTGTTTGCTAGAGATGGAGTGGCTTGGTAGTCCAACTCCATGGAGCCAGACATTTTCCTTTGTTCTTCTGCATGTGCTTGCCCATCATTTTTGTATATCTGTGTTTCTGTTAGTGCAAGATGTTTGTTTAATTGTTTTTCTTAAACTTTAAAAAGTATTTTTAGAAGTAATTGTTGCTTTTTACTTTTTGTGTTTGTGACATTTTTTAAGTTTATTTTAATCTTTTCACACTATTTCGATTATCTCCATTATCCTCTGCTTTTTTGTATTTTGTTTTTATATTTATAAAAACCTTTCCTTTCCATCTCTCAAATCTTTGTTTGTGATGTGCAAGAAGTGGCTCCAGACAGGGTAGATAAGCCGTATTTTTGGGGATTTCTTTGTTTCCGTCTTTTCTGGATATGTGCCATGTCGTATAGTCAGCAGGAGTGTGTTTGGCTCACAAGCAGCTCCATTTTGTCTTCATTCCTCTTTTCAGCTGGCCAAGCACTAAGAGCTATTTGTGAAGTCAATGTGTGCATACCATGGACAACAATTTAGTCATGTTCAAATACCTCCTTCTTTCCTGGTGACGCAGTGAAAGTCATTTTGTGGAGACAGTGTGTGCATGTTATAGGTGGCCATTTTGCCTTTCTTCTCAATAAATCCTTGATTGCTGGCCGAGGCCATGTGTTGAGCAACAAACAATTTGTTGAGCTGGAGGGTGTTTTTGATTGGTAATCATTATAATACACCTTTTTTCTATGAAAATTGACATCAGAAGAAGCCCATGACTTTTATTTTGTTAATTTATTGTTTTTTTCAAACATTATTATCCTGTTATTTGTGCTTGTGTAGTCTACAGTACATAGTTGCTGTTCTATTTTTGCCTGCCACCCATGTGCCCTGGAGGGGTACCAGTTATTGGTATTAATTCATGCCTCCTATAGGTGTTCCATTATCCCCAGAAGACCCCAGACAATATTATATAATTAATTGTATTAATTGTTACATCTGCCTCCCCTCTCTCAGTAGGGGTGTATTGATCTTCAATGGACACCAACTATTTATTAATATATATATATATATATATATATATATATATATATATATATATATAGTTAATATATATGTATACACACACAATTCACATCAGGGTGATCTCAGGAGTTGGAGCTATGTAGGGTACGTAGAGTACATAGAGTCAAGGTTGATCATAAATTTAGGAACAGAAAAACTACAGGGACACAACCTTGACGCAGAACTATATGTACATCTATAATGCTGAACTACATGTACATATATAATGCTTAGTTTCCTGTTGGAACTCCCTTACAATATCTATGGACTGGCCTGACAGAATTTGTGTTCTCTAGGGTGCCTCATTTAGGTGCAGATGAGTAATGAATTAGGAATTATTGAGCTCTCTCCCTTGCTTAGATGTACACACACAGTGTATATTTGGATTGCTTTTGCACTGTCTATTGAGTCTATGGTGTGGTGTGGTTTCATACTTTTCACATAGGTGGAGACTCTTTTGGCTGTCACTTCTTAATATATGAGTGTGATCTTTCTCCCCCAGAGGATATAGTGTAAGTCAGATACCACTTAGATTACACTAATATGTGCTACTATGACATCTTGGAGCCATTAGATGAGATGTTTTGATATCTGCCGATATAGTGATTGTGATTATGGATTACCCATAATCAATATCCATTTGTACAGTACACATATCATGATTTGACTGTGATTATAGGTATATTAATAACATTCATATATTGCACAACACATAGCACTTTATTATTGAGTCCCTATTTAGATGACTGGATCCACAGTAGGGTCTTGAAATCCAATTGGGGAAAAGTGCAATATATTTGGTAATCATTTAAGTGATATTTGTAGATATTTATAGTTCCTTAATTATTTATAGATATTTTTGGTCCCTTAGACATTTATGGTCTCCTTTCTACTTATTATTATGCTATTGCTTGACTATGAAAGTTAAGTGACCCTGATCTTTGGCACAGCCTTTTTAGCACTTTCTCTATGTATGGCTGACTATATTACGTCTGAGATGAAATCTTTTAAGATTTTGTGTATTCATTTTAGTACATTACATATGTGCTACATTACATATAGCACACTATTTATTAGACAAGCCCATTCCTGCATAATGATAGATTTGAAATGTGACATGTTCATTTTAGGAGTATGGTCAACACACTTACCATGATGCGAACAGCTTCACAACACACATTTTGTGCCCTAGGTCAGCCTTAAAAAATATTTCCATCCTATCATGATTTTAAGAATAATATGCAGATGAAATCTACATGTATGCATAGATCATTTTGTGACTTAGCCAAACACCGGGGTGGATGCAACAAGACATGGTATGATAATATGTGTCTGCATCGTATTCGATTTTTAATGAATATAATGTTTGAAGTTACTATATCTTTGTGCATTTAGAAACTGTTTGGAATATAGCTGTGCAATAATGTGATCTACTGAGAAAGAATATACTATATAAATATTTTGTAGTATGATAAACAATTTAGAAATGAGAATTGTTAAATTTGAGTTTGGCCCCATTATGAACAAACTGCATCATTGATATGATTGTATCAATTATGTGGGAAGAATTGTTGTTTGAGTACTCTGTACTCATTATGACATATAGCACAGTCATGTGCTTGCAGTATACCAATATTCTCAAGATGGCACCTGTACAGACTCATTAACATCATGGGGAGATTGGCAATGATTTAGTTGTTATTGAGGCTTGGAGGAGCAATGGAAGAAGGACTGTTCAAAACACGTGGAGCTGTGGATCAAGGTGTCTAGTTGAAGGCGCCTTGTCTTGTGGTTCTGCCACCTTCTATTAAAAAATTATTTGCGATTGACCCTGCTGTGCTGAAGATCTTCCACTCTGTTGGAGTGCACGGATGTTGCGGATTGTGGTGTGGCTGCAGTCAGGGGTTGTGCCTTCGGAGTTTTGGATATATCTATATATATATATTTATATATATATACAGTCATCACTAGGCAGTTATAGTTAGGGCCTAGTTGCTATAGAAAAAGTTTTTTTTTTTTCTGCTAATAACTTTGGCACCATTTGATGAATCTTCATGAAATTTGCAGGGAGACATAGGAAACTGTTGCTCTCACAGACAGGGACCTGCATGTTTAGCAGCTCCCTGTCTGTGACAGCAATGCCTGCTTCCCCATGGAGCCAGCGAGCCAGCTCGGACCCATGAGGCCCTATAGGATTCCCACCAGTCCCCAATGGTGGTGACTGGGTGCCCTGGGGATGGTGGCCCCAGGCCGAGATTTGCAGAAAGGACGCTTGGCGGTGTTGGATTAAAGTATTGTAATGAAAAGTACTTAAAGTTACAAAAGCCAAATAAATTCCCTAAAAAACCCCACCCAGTGCCAGGAACCATGGCCCTCCAGCCACTCCTACTACACCACATAGGAGCTCAGAGCCTTCCTCGAACCTTGACATCACCACGCCAATACCTGACAGCTACAAAATCATAAATGGAGACCGCATCAACAAACAAGGCAGGGGCAATGCCATGATGTTCAAGAACACCATTTGATGCATCGCCACAAATGATGACACCCACTGCTCATGGAACACCTCCATTTCCAGCAACAAACTGATGCCACATACTACCTTAAGAGAGGTACCCTCATATACAGACACCCAGTACCGCGACCAACCTTCTGCAATGCCATCCACAACATTATTGCACCCGAATCATTGATTCCAACTTCTACATTCTAATCTGTGACCTCAATTTCTATATCAATGACCCCAACAACACCTACTCTATCACCCTCCTTGAGAACTTGAGCAGGATAGGCCTCACCCAACTAGTCAATGTACCCACTCACAAGGCTGGACACACTCTTGACCCCTTCTTCACCCCCAGTGACAGAGTTAGATCCAGCCATGTCACAGAACGCTCCTGGTCCAACTACAGCATTGTCCACTTCACCTTCGCTGATGCCCAAAACACCACCACCGGTAACCACAGGGCAGACTACTAAATCTGAAACACAGTGGACACAGGCCCTCAGCTCATCAAAACCCAAGGCCTCATCTGACCTCAACAATCTCATCCTAAATTTCTCCTCCTGGATCACTGAATGAGCTGACTTAGTTTCCCAGTTAAACCAGCCAGAACCAACAAAGCATCTACAAATGCCAGCTGGTACACTCTGTAGCTTTGAGCCACTAACCCTCCAACAACCACCTCCCAAGAACTCTGCAACACCCTCTCAGACTACTTACACAGCAGGATCGCCACCATCTACAACTTCGACACATGATCTCCATCCTCAGCACTCGCGACTCACCATTGCATATAAACAGTACGATCTCCATTTGCGTATCGCTTGCTGTAGTGTGCCAGTCTCGGGGCACCACCTGGTTTCTTGCTTGTTCGGGATTGATTAAGGTATGAGCAACCCTTTTCAGTAGCCACGGTGCTGCTGACAATGCAATGCTTAGCAGGCTGTAACCTCCAGAAGGAGTCCCAGAGGAAAAATCCAAAATTGGGACAAAAAAACTCAGATTACAGGAATTCCTGAAAAGAGGCAAAAAGAAAAGCTGACAAGAATAAAGAATCAGGAGCAACAAAAGTGCAGTAAAAAAAATAGGATAGGTCCAAAAACACGGGAAGCAGGAGCAAGGAGCACAATCAGGAGAGAAGTGTTTGCAACGCTGTGCTTATATCCTGACAAACAGGAAGTGACATGCAGGAAGAACTAAAGATACTGTCTTGGATTGAGAAAGCCACATGCATGTGAATGGAAAAATTGCCATTGTAGAAAAAAGAATAAAAGAAAAAGAGAAAAAGAGAAAAAAGTCTAGCAAACAGGTAAGTAAGGTTACCGTGAGCGCAAGTGAACGCAGCGTGACCCAGAGCCCAAGAGAGAACTCCTGAGCTGTGCTGCGGTCGAGAAAACAAGTCGTGGCCCAAAAAGCGGCATCACATTGCTCACCACTTAGTCCACTTCAGCCATCATGTTGTTCATTCACTCTGGGGCAGCCGCTGACCCATGCCCCCACCACCTGATCAACCTCAGAACTAACCCGATCAGCAAGTAACTCACCAGCATCCTCAATAATTCCATCACCTTGCAGTGTTTCAGGATAAATGGAAGCATGCAAAAATCAAACCCTTCTTAAAAAAAAACAAAAGTTACTCACCCATCCTTCTACTCCCCTACCCAACCAAGGTACTTGAGAAGGCCATCAATCAGCAGCTCTCCAGCTACCTGGAAGAAAACAACTTACTGGACACCTCCCAGTCAGGTCTCCATTACAAGTACATCACCAAGACTGCACTCATCGCTGCCACTGTTGACATCAGACCACTCCTCGACCACAGTCAAAACACCACACAGATCCTCCTCCACCTATCAGCTGCGTTCAACACTATCTTCCACCAAACTCTCATCAACAGACTCCACTGCATCAGAATATAAAATGATGCCAACAAATGGATTGCCTCCTTCCTGACATGATGCACTCAGAGCATCCAACTACCCACTACCTGCGCCCAGGAGCTTCATTTACAGCGTATCCCAAGGCTAATCCCTCAGCCCCACTCTGTTCAATACCTACATGACCCCTTTGTCAACATTGTTAGATCCCACGGGCTCAACATCATCCGATGATACTCAACTGATCCTCTTACTTACTGGAGACCTTTTCACCACTAGAACCAACTTCTGCAATGCCATGACCACTGTAGCAAACTGGATGAAAACTAGCTGCCTGAAGCTCAACTTTGACAAGATGGAAGCCCAGTTCTTTGGGAGAAGCACCTCCATTTGGGACCATAGTTTGTGGCCAGCCAAACTCAGACCCACTCCCATGCCTACAGACCATGCTTCCAACCTTGGCATTATCCTCAACAGTGAGCTGCCCATGAAGCGGCAGATCAACACAGTCGCCTCTTCCTGTTCCCACACCCTCTGTATGCTCTGCAGAATCTTCAGATGGATCCCAGCCAATACCAGGAAAACTGTCACCCAGGCCCTCATTACCAGGCCTCTGACTATGGTAACATTCTCTACGCTGGCATGTCCTCACAGCTCCTGAAGAGACTCTAGACAATACAGAACACAACCACCAGAATCATCCAGGACCTTCCCGTGCACACCCACATCACCCCCACCTCAGAAACCTCCAAGGGCTCCCCATCCAGAAAATATGACATTTCAAGCTCCTCACGCATGCCTACAAAGCCCTACATGATCAAGAACCAGACTACATCAACCACCATCTACTCTTCCACCAACCCACCAGCCACCTGTGCTCTTCTTCTCTGGCCCTGAAACACACACCCAGAATCTGGTGCAGATGCAGCGATGGCTACTCTTTCTCCTACATCGCCACCAAGGCCAGGAATGACCTACCCATCCCCCTCAAAACTGCACCCTCACCGGCAGATATTAGAAAGAGACTCAAGACCTGGCTCTTCCACAGATACATTGAACCACAGCTCCTAGATACCCACAGGGGTGACAGTGACATTCTCTACAAATGACAGATTGATTGATTGATTGATTAATTGATTGATTGAGTGGCTGTATGGGTGTGAAAGTGGGAATGTGAGTCCCTCTATGGATATATAAGTGGGTTTGTGAGAAGCCTAAAGGGCTCTCAATGGGTGTGTAAGGGATTATATTGGTGTGTGAAACGGTGAGTATTTATTTGCTCATATGCGGTTGAGTCAGTGGCTTCATGGGTTTGTAATTGGTAGTAGAGGTGTATGAATTGGTGTGTGAAATGTATATTAGTGTGTGAGTGGGTATGTAATTAGTTCTAACAGTGTGTTAGTTTCAGAAGTTGCACAGGAACATGAGTGGGTATGTAAATGGGTGTGTAAGAGGTTGTATGATTGTTTGAATGATTTAGAGGATATGAGTGTATGAATAGGTGTAAGAGTGATTATTTGAGTAAGTGGGTGTCTGACTGTAGGGAAACTGGGCTTTTTGCCCCACTTGTTAGCTAATACTGGTGTTTTGTGACTCTGACTGTGCACTGGGAACTGTAAACCAGTCCCAGGGCCAGTGCTCTGTTTAAAATGGTATATGCAAATTAGGCCCAATTATATTTGGCTATGACAACCTGCCCATAAGTCCCCAGCACAGTGCAGGGCATGTAGGTTTAGAGCCCCAGTATAGTTAGCGAACCAATGGGTGCACTGCTGTGGTATCCAGTGCCATTTTAAAGGCAGGCCTGCCTTGCTGGCTGCGTTTAGGTTAAAATTAACCCCAAATTCGAATTTGGCATTAAAACTACTTTCAAAGTCTCAAACTATCTTGTTTTTGCACATAAGTAAGCCCTGAGGTCTACCCCAGGTGCCCCAAGGGTTGGGAGCAGTGTAAATATAAGCAGGGACATTATAAAATATGTTTCATAAGCCCTGGTGAGGAAAAACAGTCACATTTGTTTTCCCCAGTGGAGTCAATTGGCTCCATAGGCAAACACTGGAAGACTTTATTTTAACATAATAGGGATGCTCTCTATATATAGCAAGTTTGACATCAGTTGAAATGCTATAATAAATCCAACAATTTGGCAATGTGGAATTTAATGTAACTAGCACAAGGAAAGAGTTCTAGAACTCTCTAAAAATTACTAAATTTAGCCCTGTAGTGCCCTATATTGATTAGGAACAGGCTATCTTAATGAAGTGTGAAAGCACCGGGACTGAGACAAAGGAAGCCTCTGGTGGGAGGAGAACTGCTGTAGCAAATGGTAGACTGGTCTTCAAAGGAGGGAAAGCCATTTGGGGAAGAACTGGGCCTCCCCCATTTCCTGCTCCCCCAGAAAGATGGGAGCCCTACTGATTAGATAAGGAGGGGGTCTGGAAGGAGTGTACTAAGGGAGACTTTGCCACACCACTGGGTGGACTCAGACAGATCTAACCTCTAAGGATGAATTTTCTCCATGTTGGATTTTGGAGAATGTTGCTTTCTGGGATTGATTTGTGCCACACTCCACAAAAAGTGGTCACCCTTGAGGGTGTCACCCTGCACTTCATTGGACAGGAGCACCACCACATTCCCTACTCAGGAGCAAGGATAAATATGGCAGAGCTGCCACACAATTGAGATCCCTGCTGGAAGAAGATACTGGAGAAGAAGGACAGCCCTGATGAATCTCAGGTCTTCACCTGAAGGACTGCATCCACAAGGACTGCCCTATCTGCACACTTTGGGCTTCACCAAGAAAAGGACTTTGCCTTGCTTCCGCAACTCCAGGAATGGACTCCTTGAAGCTGCAAGAAAAAATGAGCTGACCAGAGTCCCATGCATCAAATCCTGCAAGAAGAGCCCAGCTGACCAGTGTCCAGTGGCCATGGAGGATTCTGACGATGGAGGTGCATTCTGGGAATTGTAACATTGTACTACTGTGTTACAGCTTGAGTGTCCTGAACTTTGTCCCTGTCCAGCGTGACTTTTTTTTACCCTTTAACGCTGTTTGCTTCTAAGTGCTACTTTTACTTTTAATCTTCAAAAATTCATATCCCTACATTGGTTTTTTGTTGCTTTGGTGTCATTTTAAAGATAACCATATTTCCTATTTCTATCATTTGGTGCCAGATTTTTATTGTGTGTTGTTTTACGTATTTACTGTTTTGTTGATATTAAATGCTTTACACATATGTCTCCTAAGCTAACTGCTCGTAGGCCAAGCTACCAATGGTTGAGCATGGATTAATTTGCTGAGATCTTGCCTGGACCTAGTGGGGGTTTGTAGTCTATTGCTAAGTGTAAGTATGTACCTGACCTTACCAATATCCACTTTCCAACACTGACCGATTATTTGAGTTTGTGATTGGGTATGTAAATAGTAACTAGGAGAAAGCAAGGAGAAAGCACAGAAACATTGAGGGAAAAAGCAAGGAGAAAGAGAGGGACAAGGAAGGAGATGGCAAACAAAATAGGGAGCAAAGCATTGAGAAAGCAGTAACAATGAGGGAAAACCAGGGGTAATCATATGAAACAAGCATTGGAAAAACTAATAGATGTCACCTTAGCTCACCTTGGAGCTAAGCTATTGTTAGGGCCACTTGAATTATGCCACAGGAGAGAGACAACTTTGTGCCCCCAGTTTTCACTTTTTGCTGGTGTTTTCCTGACTCTGATGGTGCCCTGGTTACTGCTAACCAGTCCCAGGGCCTGTGCTTTGTGTAAAATGATTATGCAAATTAGGCTAATTATAATTGGCTATGTCAACCTACCTGTAAGACCATAGTATATGGTAGTGCATGTAGGTTTGGGGACCCCAGCATAGGTAATGCACCCATAGGTGCACTGCTGAGTTGCCTAGGGTCATTTTAAAGGCAGGCCTGCCTTGCTGTTTTTAAATTAAAGTTACATGCAAATTCAACTTTGGAATTAAGGGCCAGATATAGGTAGATATGATTTTGTGACCCGGAAATTGCGAGTCATATTAATGAGGTGGGTCGCAATTTGTGACCCCCTTGCGATTCCCTGCACTCACAGGGATGGTGGCCTGCTGGAGACAGCAGACCTCCATGTCTGTGACTGCTTTTTTAATAAAGCATTTTTTTTTTTTTGTATTGCAGCCCGTTTTCCTTAAAGGAAAACGAGTTGCAATACAAAAGAAAAAATGAAACCATGGGGACCCCTTCCCTTTTGCGAATGAGTTAGCACCCACTTCACATGGGTGCTAAGTGCGAATTGCTTTGCGACCGCGTTCGTGGTCACAAAGCAATTCTGCATCGCGGTGCGAATCGCAAATAGGAAGGGAACATCCCTTCCTATTTGTGAGTCACATTCCCATTTTGCGAGCCGGTACCAACTCGCAAAATAGGAATGTGCATCGCGATGCCCGTTTTGCATGGCGCAAACTGCGAATTCCGCAGTTTGCGCCATGCAAAACGGTTGCTACATCTGGCCCTAAAAGTACTTCCAACGTCTTAAAGTACCTTATTTTGACATATGTCACCCCTAAGGTGTGCCCTATGTGCCCCTAGGGCTGGGTGCCATGTAACTATAAGCAGGGACCTTCTAAAAATAGTTTTATAAGCCCTGGGGAGGTAAAACAGCCAAATTAGTTTTCCTTCATTGTAGTGAATGGCCTCCATAGGCTAGAATGGGGAACCTTTATTTTAATTGTCAGATACCTCAAGTTAGGTATCAAATTAATTGTTATAATACATCCCACAACTTACAATTGTTGGATTTAATACAACTTGTTCAGATAAAGAGATTTAAACACTACCTAAAAAGTTGCCAACTTCAGCCTTGTAGTGCTCTGCTCTGACTGACCAGCCTCTGGCAGCCTGGCCAGGCTGTCTTGATGAGGTGTGAAGTAGCCTGGGTTGAACACAAAGGAATGGACCTGCGGAGGAGAACTTTCCTCAGCAGATGGAGAAGCAGGAAGGGGTGAGGGTGGCCAAACCTGTCTTCAAAGGCAGGGAAGGATATTTGGAGTGGCCCAGCACCTCCCTCACATCCTGCAACCTCAGACAATTAGGTGCCCTCTTGATGAGATTAGGAAAGGACAGGAGAAGGGTGTGTTTAAGATTTTTAGCCACACCAGTGGGTGGGCTCAGCCAGATGTAACCTCAAAAAATAAGTTTCAGCCATGATGGGTTTTTGAGGAATGTTGCTTCCTGGGATAGATTTTTGCCACACTTCCCAGGAAGTGGTCATCACAGGGGGAAGGACCCTGCACCTGATTGGAGAACCAGGATACCCCTGTTTTTCACTCAGGAGCAAGGATAAATTTGGCAGACCTGCACCAACTTCACAGATCCCCACCAGATCCCTATAAGGAAGAACTACCAGAGAAGAAGGACTGCCCTGCTGGACCCCTGACCTGCACCTGGACACTGCACTCTGGAGGACTGCACCAGCTGCACACTTGGGCTTCACCACAAGAAGGACTTTGCGTGGCTTCAACTGGTTTGAGGAGGGACTCCCTTTTTGTATAGGTGAAAAAATTGCTAACCAGAGTAACCTGCACCAACTCCTGAAGAAACTGGCCAGATGACCACTGGCCAATTTGGAGTTTTGCCAGGTGCATTCTGGGAGTTGTAGTCTGCACCCTCAAGGAGCATCTCAGAGCTTCTGGAACCTTGGGGTGAGCTCTGGACCTCATAAGAACCTTAAAAGAACATCTGGGAGAAGATACAGAAGTTTGGAGAAGTTTGGAGAACTTTTTGAAAAAAGCTCCATAAACGCACCGATCTGCCTCAGCAACTCTAGCCGGCTTGCCTCAACCTCGACCTGGGCTGACTTGCAGGTTCATCCTGGTGAAGAAGATCTCTGAAAAAGTGACTAAGTCCGAAGACCCAGATAGTATATACTAAGTGTTATGTCTTCGAGTTATAAAATATACAAATTATGGAAGATTTAACTCATCCAGTTCTAAAAATAATGGTAGCTGAAAGGAAAATTATTCTGTATCGTCAAATTGGGTGATGCCTCTCCATTCTTCTAGGAATGTCTGTCACTCTTGAGTGCTTATCTGAACCTGTTCGGTATGTAAGCTGGAGTCTTGAGCTTTCTCCAAGTTTTGTTTGTGCAGGAGAAGATTAGAAAAAGGGCTGCAAATTGAAAAAAAAAAACAGTAGCTGCATTAATTATAGAGCAAAGGAGAAGGACAAAAGGAATCAAGGTAAGCTTCATGAGGAGTCAGGAGTGTACCAAGAAGACTCAAAGGCAGAGCAAGAAAATAAGAGGGGTTTCCCGTCCGAGCCAGCAATGCAGCAAACACATACTCAGCAGCATTTCCAAATCAACTCACCTCTCCCCAGTTCACAGAGCTGAGTGAGTAGTAGGTATCTGAGTCTTTGCAATCCTCATGGCTTCTCTTTGAAGTCCATAACATTCTCATTCTAGCTGCTGAGGTAGTCCCGCCCTGAGTCCTTCCACCCTCCTCCTCCAGAGTCTGAGTAACTCTGTCCCAGTCCCAAACTGAGCAAGGTAGACCTGTGAAGTGCACTGCTGTTGAAGAACAAACAGAGAAACAGAAATATAGTATTTTGTGGAGATTTGTATTTGGTAACTAAAGTGGCTGGTCTGTTCTAAGGAACCAGAAAAAAGGAGTGGACCCTGAGAGTAAATTTCACTAAGTTTGAAAGGCCAATCACTTTCAGCAAAAAAATGATCACCAATCAGCCTCCAAACATTGCAAATAATCGAAAAGAGTTTACACATTTGTTGAACTTCCTGCTTCTCTGTTAGACATCACATACATCAGTAATCACTCACAAATTCACAATTACTCAATATATCATTGGTGCAATAGTTACTTAGTAGCCACCTCTTCTAATCCAAGCAAGGTGGTTGAACAAATTATCTCTTCTTTGATGGTATCAACACGTTGGAATTTGGCAGTGGCACTGGCAGCCTTTTAATCAATAATCTTCTGGGGCAGCCCTGCTAGGTGACATAAAAAAATTGCATAGGCAATGGCTTATGAGGGAGGCAGGCATTGTCTCCAATTGCCTGAAGGGTATGTGATGGTTTCTTCACTGCACATGGCTCCAACTCCAACCTGGGCTTATGCCTGACTATAAAATGGTGGGGAAGCATAAATCTGACACAATCATAATGTTGCACTAGAATTCTTTTTTACAAAGCAAGAATGAATAAAAAAAAGTTCAGTGAGAAATAATTAGTTCTATGGTGGCACTGGCATACTTAGTCCGCGAAGTAGAGTTCATCCTCAAACTGTTGTGGTTCACCCAGAACTTGATTCTGACCAATCATCCTCTTCTTCCTCCTGAGGTGTTTTGGGAAGGGTGTAATCAGGTACTATAAAATGCTGGCTCTTTATGTATCATGGTTAATCGGTCCACATTTTGAGGTGAGAAACTGGTACTTCTCACTGTAACAACGGCATCAGCTGCACTGAACACAGGTTCAGCAGGCACCGGGCAACAGGACAAGCCAGAATCTTTATCTCCAACGTGCTGAGCTCTTGCCATTGGTGCATCTTTCCATATTAATACATCAAGGGGTTTTGATACATATACTCCTCTTTCGGGTCATCCAGATACTCCTGAAACATTCTCTGAATAGTAATTGGTGCTGCCACTTGCTTGAATGCTTTTGCCTTTGCCTTTGTAATGGACTTAAGACCTGACACTTGAAACCAAGCCAATGCAGAGATTAGGTCTGATTTTCTGTTGCTGTTATCATGTTTTTTTTGTTGGTAGGTTTCTAGGATGTGAGACAAGACTGCCCTCTCTTGAAGCTGAAGGGGGCCCTCCAGAATGGCAGAGTTTCAACTGTTCGTCTTCCACTTCTCCTGCTTGCTCAACGATCCACCTCTAGTATTGTAAAACATCCCCTTCAGAAAAAGGACTGAAAGTGGACAGAATCTTTTTGTAGCGAAGCTCAAGAGGCATAGATATACTCTTTGGAAGAGATAATGTCATTTGGCAGCCTTGCATTACAAGTCAAACCATAGCTTAGACTCTCAACTAAGGCTCTCAACTCTGGATTTTCATTCGCACACCTGAATGAGAACCTTTCAGAAACTTCTTTACCTTCTCCTGTAGCAGATGTAATAATGGGATAGCTTGGCCCATTGTACTGTCATCCTTGCTAACTTCCTGTGTGAAAACCTCAAAAGGGAGCAGCAATTGTGTAAGACATTTGACTAGGCCCCATTTGTCCACATCCATGGTCATAGCTTTCCCAATTGTTTCCCCTCCTCTTTGAACGACATAGTCATTGATCTGTTTGTACTGCAACATATATTAGGTTGATTTCCATTGTAATGGCACCTTCTGTATCAGGGCTTCAACTAGTACTTTGTTATCATGCTGTATAATTTCTAACTGTTTCTGGGGTTTAAAAGAATGGCTGAAATGAGTGCAGATGTGTCTATAGATGGTCAGTATGTTGCAGACTATTTCTTATTTTTTAAGAAAGTCTTGCACAACCAAGTTGATACAGTGCACCAAACACAGGACCTGAAATAGCCACCATCTGCCATGACTTTGAATATGTTACTGAAAATTGTCAGTGGAATCAAATCCAATTTGAAGACCTCTGGGTCACAACCATTCAGACACCTTGTTTTTAAATTCTTCCAAGAGGTGGTCTGGCAACGAGTGGATATGGTCGCCTGACTTCTGAGCTCCGTGGCTCGGCGAGTGTTTAGGGGCAGCAGCAGGGCTGACTAGCGGCAAAGGGAACCTCACATCCTTCCTTCTCCCCCCGACCGACAGCACTTACCGGAGGCTGGGACCGGGGCCTTCCATAGCCTGGTAGCTCCATAGCGAGGTGGAGCGGCCGCAGTCTGCCAGATGTGAGTAGCCGCGGGCTTGATTTTGTGAGGAGCATGGCCTGCCATCAAAAACATTTGCCGCAGACTCATCGAGCTCCCATGGCCCGGTGAGTGCCTAGAGGTGGGACTGCTAGGCCACTGAGGGAGCCTCACTACCCCCTCTCTCCCCAGGCAACAAAGATCACCCTGGGAGGGGACCGAGGGCCTCAGCCACCTCCACAGCTCTGCAGTATTGCAGAGTAGCCCACAGCCTCACCAGTGCAAGCAGACATGGGCTCAATTTTTCACTGTGAGACCACAACAACATGCACCACAGGAGGTCCACTGGTGAGAGGCCTTATGCGTGATCGCCACGCTTTGTGCAGCACCAGGAGAGCCAGCAGCAGGCACTTTGGGAGCAGCTAGGGGCACGCTTTTTAGTATCCCTGGCATTCTTGAGGCATCTCTCCACCTGAGCACCATATATCTGAGATTCTCCATGGCCCCATACTCTAGGGTGACCCCTGCGCCTGCCAGGCACACGCAGCTTTCTGGACAGTGGCTACAGGCGCCAGTGGAGGCATTGATAGAGGGGTGCCTTTCATGTTTGACTCATCGCTATACACCCGTACAGCCCACACATTCACCTACCCATCTTTCTTATTACTCTGTTTACTTCCCATCTAAAGGGGCCTGCCGGACTAGAGGTGGCGTGTACGGCAATGGACCGGGCTTGTTTGACTCCTGTCCACGCCTCCCTCACTGTGTTCACCCACAAGCAGCCATCCCTGCCTGGAGTGGGCATCCTAGAAAAGATTGCCGACCAGTGGGCGTACTCAGCATTTTTTCCTCGTTTCCAGCAGACTGCAACAATGCTACAAGACACTGCACTGAGCGCCTCGAGGTGGCGCCCCCTAGTCCTGGGCTACTGGGGACGCATATCCAGGAGATACTTCTCCTCCCTCTGTACCATGAGCATGAAACTTTCTTTCCTCCTACTAACCCAAATAGAATTCTAGCCTAACCACATGAACACGGCAATTCATTAGGATACTGCAGGATAAGGCCCCCTCTACAAGAACAATGCCGGGAGGTCCCGTCCCATCATAGCATGCTTCCTACGACACAAACAGGTCTGCTAATTACTTCTGGCAGCGAGAGCACACGCCCATATCACCACAACGGTCAAGAAATTTGTATAGCTGCGGACTTCTCCCAAGAAACAAATGAAAAAAGGAAGGCGTTCCTTGCATTTAGACCACCGCTGCATCATTTGAGCACTAAATTTGGGCTCTTTGAACCGGCCCGCTTGTGGACAATGGTGGACGGTGACTCCAGGGACCTGCGTTCCTACTTTAATGACCTCTCAACCCAACCCATGGTCCATAAATCTGTGGACCTGCTGTTCAGTCCTTCCACGTTCCATACCTACACCCAACCCACGGACACAGATCCTGGCACTCTCTGCACCTACTTGGTGCCACAGAAAGGTCCCCCCTGAAGCCACCTGACGACTGATGGGCTAATATGTCTCATAAGGACATTTCCCAGACCATTTGCAGTCTGTCACCGGACTTCCGGAATATTCCTCCGCTGACCGCTAAGTATCATGCATATATTTCTCCACTAATCTGCCACTTTTTCGTTGTTATCACTGTTTTTGATATTGCCACTGTTTTTGCCATTAATATTCTTGCCGTTTGAATTGTCTTGTTGGGGACCACCCCCGCTCACTCTTTTGTTCAGTATTCTTAGGCCCAGTATGCAGCGTCTCTCATGCGTCTGCCACTCTGTTTGCTCCATGATAATTGTTTAATAGAGAACTGTTCTCCTATGAGCAATGTCAGCCTTCATATTTAAGGTTTTGTTCTCCCACAAGGTACAGCGTCCTTCCGCCTGATCATCTCTATTGTGTTGTTCCCCTCATGTCCTACCCGATTGCTGACTAAATAGAACCTTTGCCTTCACCCATAATCTTGAGCCCTCATGGGTCTATGAGTACATCTGAGCTGCTTGGGGAACATCTCAGCGGACCCGTCATTTCCGTCCTCATCAATCATCTATTTCTTTCCCCCATGTCATTCCCACCCCTGCTCCCGCCCACATCTGTCCCCTCTCCTCTTCCCCCACGACTCCCAGCCTACCCACCTACACTCTGGTGCTGTAATTCCCATCAGCGCCTATCCTGCCCCTCCCGTGCTCATCCGGTCGCGGGTCTCACAGGCTTAGACCTGTGGTTAAACAGAGTTTGGCACACACAAGGTGTCCCTCTTGCCCACGTAGTGCACTTAGATTGCTTCTCCCTCACTCACTGTGAGCCTAATATCTATCCCCCACTCTCTTCTCTTCTTTCTCTTCTCTCTGTCTCTTTTTTCTACCTCTCTCCTCTTTCCTTCTTTTTCTCTCTCTACCCTTCTATCCCTTCTCCTCCTTGACTGGTTTCTATCTTTTGAGTACGTCCGCAGATCCTCTCCCTGCCTTTCCTTAACACCCCGTTTGTTTTTCTCCTTACCACTTCCGCTAACATAGGTAGTCCAAGTCACCCTCCCATGTTTTCTAGACCTAGAAGTACTTGTTTTTACTCCTGCAGTCCCTTATGATGACCCCCCGGCATGGGGACCACTCTGCCATTGACAACAGTATCATGGAATGTCCATGGTATCACTATATCAAAAGAAAGAAGGTCCTCTCTTATCTACGATCTAAACACACAGATTTTCCCCTTTTGCAGGAAACACATCTATCTTCCTTGGAATCTGAAAAACTGTGCCGTGACTGGGTGGTTAAAGGGCTTTATAGCCGTAGCCTGCCGTCTCCATCAGGAGACTCTGGCTCTTCACACAAATGTGGGGTCGCGATTCTTCTTCGCCGTTCCTTACAGTTTAAGATCGTCCAATCATAGGCAGACCCGGATGGTTGATATATTCTTACCAAACTCAAACTTGGAGGGCGCACACTGCATTGGGTCCGTGTATGCCCCTACAGCTCCAAGCATTCCTTCTTTCTATGCTTAATCCGCCTGTTGAAAAAGATCGGAGCCTCCCAATACCTCTTGGGTGGTGGAGATTGGAACATGGCCCGAGACCCGATCCTCAATAGAACAGGCAGCTTGGACTTTGGCAACAATGCAGATAGGGCACTGTGGGGAGACGTAATCTCAGACCACAGCGCCTAACGCATTCGATTGACTGAGAGTACACTTTTATATCGCCGGTTCACAGGGCACAGTACCAACTGGACTACTTCCTCATTTCTCATACACTGGTCCCCATGGTCAGAGACTCCCAAATACTGGAAGCAGCGATCTCCGACCATGCCTCCATTAGTTTGCCACTAGACTTGGGCCTGGATACTCCCGGCCGTAAACCATGGCGTTTAGCCTCATCACACTATAACATGCTCCAAGACAAAGAACGACATGCCTACGTCTCTGCCTATATAACTGACAACAAAAGTTCAGTCTCCTCTCCTCAAGTCTTATAGGCAGCGGCAAAGGCGACAATCAGGGGACACATTATGAGAGATGTAGCCCTTACTAATGCCCAGAGAAGCTTTTGCCAACGAGAACTAGAAGGCCAAATAGCAACATATACCGGCGACTATATGGCGGCTCCCTCCCCAGTCATGCGCTGTCATCTTGAGAAGGCAAAGATGGAGCTCAATGCTTCATATACATCCCAGGCAGAGTACGCCCTGTAAAGGATGAAGGGCAGACACTATGAGCAGGGTGAAAAGGCAGGTTGGTTTCTAGTGGCCCACCTACGTCAGTGGGAGGTGGCGCTCACCATTCCTGCCATTCAGGATGCTGATGCGACTCTCTTCACCCACCCACAGGATATAGCTAGTACATTCAGATGCTTTTGTTGGGCCCTCTATAAGCCCAAAATGGGAGAGGATCATTACAGGCTGGCTGCATTTTTTGAGGGTGCCTGGATTCCCAGTCTTACTGAAGAGGGCAGAGGGCTACTAGGAGTCGAGCTCAGCAAAGAGATTACACATACAATATCCAAACTACCCTACCACAAAGTCCCGGGGAGGACGGATTTCCAGCGGAATATTACAAATGAACTGGAGCAGATACAGTGAAATCCCTCTATGAAGCCTTCCAGGGTATGGAAATAGATCTTTATATTCTATTTCTAACAGGGCGTCTATAGCAGTCCTCCCAAAAACAGGGAAGGACCCTTTATTATGTGACAGATATTGTCCCATTTCCCCCTTAATGGGGATGTTAAGATACTGGCTAGCATCCTAACATCTCACCCCAAAATTGTTATTCCGTCTCTTATCCAGCACACCCAGGTGGGTTTTGTTCCTGGATGCTGCTCTAGGAACCACCTTCACACCCTAGCACATGCACTCTGGGCCACCAGAAATTCCAGAGAGGAGACTGTAGCTCTCTCCCTTGACGCTGAGAAGGCCTTCGACTGGATCGAATGGTGGTATTTTTTTGAGACCCTTAAATGCTTTGGCCTGGATGATGGGTTAATTACTAAAGTCCGATGG
The DNA here is from genome assembly GCF_031143425.1 of Pleurodeles waltl. NCBI lineage: Eukaryota > Metazoa > Chordata > Amphibia > Caudata > Salamandridae > Pleurodeles > Pleurodeles waltl. The sequence continues at coordinate 1,068,071,045 of NC_090437.1, forward strand.
CTGCACGACTCACCCACGGCACAGGTCAATTGTGGGGGATTCCTCTTTGACGTATTTTCCATCAAACGGGGAACCCAACAGGGTTGTCTGCTGTCAACGCTGCTATTCCTATAGGCAGCTACTATCCGACGGTCACCCATCATAGCTGGCGTCCCTATCCCAGGAGGCCGCTCCATGATATACTTGTATCAGACGACATATTTCTCACACTCACGGACCTCTCACATTCCCTCCCAGCACTGCAAGATATCCTGGCAGAATCTGATGCACTATCAGGATATAAAATATACTGGGATAAGAGTGAAGCTTTACCCCTGTTCCCAGTAACCATGAGTGAAGGTCTCACGATCCTCCCAATTTCCTGGAAACAATCATACCTTACATATCTGGGGATCCTCGTCAATAGGGGCCTAGCCCAAATAGTGCGGGAAAATTTGGAACCTCTGCTAGACCGTACAAAGCGTGATTTTGAAAAATGGTCCCAATTAAGGCTCTCTCTATGGGGGAGAGCACAAGCTGTGTGCATGGTCACCCTACCACAGTACACTTATGTGCTGGGGATGTTACCACTATTAGTCCCTCTGTCAGTGCTCAGAACTGTGGATGCCTGCATACGTAAATTTATGTGGGGGTCTCTCAGACCAAAGGCTCTCAAAAGCTAAACTCATTGCGCAGCTGGAATGCGGTGGACTGGGATTACCTTCAATAGAACATTATGTGCTGGCACTACACCTTTCGCAGTTGGCCTTCATGCTTCCGGATATATCGGACCCACCCCTATGGGTCAAGGCAGAACAAGTACTCTGGAATATGCTGGCGGGACTAGACCTGCTTTATGGTTTTAAAGCCCCCCAACTGCATCTTGCTTATCCAGTTATACAGACCTTGCTGGACTCTTGGCATCGGGCTCACTGCCCTCTGGGAGTGGATCAGTGGATTCACATACACGCGCCGCTCTGGGGCAACCCCGGTTTCTTAATGGGGGAAAGTGGTTGACTGGGAAGTCTGGCGGGCTAAGGGTATCCTAACCATTGATCAACTCTTAGATAATGGGACGCTGAAATAGTTCCCGGAGTTGCAAGCTGAATTTTAGCTCCCTGACCAATGTTCTTGACAATACGGAAAACTCTCACACGGTCTACGGAGCCGCTTGGGGACATTCCCCGGTGCTTGAGTATTTAGAAATCTGGGTCTCCTTTCAGGGAGTGACGTCGGGGTCACGATGTCCGATGTCAAATCCAGTGGAAAAATTGACTGACCTATTGGAGGCGCGGGGGGGCCTCAAGAGGCAAGAATGAAATTTTGCCTTCTCAAGACACTACACGACTGGTATTGGATGCCCCAGAAGCTTAGAGCGGCTGGACTATTGCCCCACACGACTTGCTGGCGATGCCCCTACCCATGCTGTGATTTACTACATATACTATGTGACTGTCTGAATATACAACAATATTGGGAGGTAGTTGGGTTGACACTGAGAGAGACCCTACCCTTGCCGCCCTCTCTCCCAAACACCCTGCTTCCTTTGCACGACACTGGAGATATCCAAGGCATGCCCTGTATACAACTCTGTCTTTTGCATACAGCGCTGACCGTCACTAAACTTTGTATTCTTCAACACTGATGGGTGACAGTGTCCCCTCCCATGATGAATGGCTGTAAGCAATGTTCCAAACAGCTGCCCATGAACGTTTCATATACACCCTTCAGGACAAGACAGAGATATTCCTGCAAACATGGGCCGCCTTTCACCAACTAGCGAATAATTAAACCTCCCCCTCATTCTTCTATGTCCTCCTCTCCCCCTCCCCCACCCCCGGCCCCCTTTCCCTTCCCCTCACCTGCCGGTCCTACTCACTTGCTCACCTATTCCTTCTCTCTCTCCCTCCTTCTCTCTCTCTCACCTTTCCATCCACATATTATTTCTCTCTATTCCTCCTTCATTCTGAAACCTCCTTTCTACCTCTCTTTTTCCTCTTCTCCTTCCCTTCTCTTTATACCTTTCCTTGCCTTTCCTATTTATTCTCCCCTTCTCTATATCTCTTCCTCTACCTCCTGCATACACAGCCCTCCCCTCTGTCTCTACAATATGATATTAGCCCCCAGTGCTTAATGTTTAATAGTTCTGATACCTCCACCCTCCCTTCATTGTGCTGCTGCACCTTGCTGCGTTACACACGTACATGGGGCTCTGGAACTGTTATTGATGCCCACCATCTTTCCCATCCCGAGAGCAAACACATGATCCCTATGAGTTTTGGTGTTGAGCCCAGCCCTGCGCCACCGCCTATGGTCGGCATTGCAACCTACTGCTACCTGGATTTACCGACAGCTGGCAAAAGCTGGAGACCCGACTCATTCTCCCACATATGTTCGTTCATATCACTCAGTTCTCATGGCATTATAACACTGCAGGTTTTACCAAGGTTCCGACTACTGTTCATGATCTGGGCATATCGCTTTTGGAGAAGGGTAGGTGTTCTGCTCCCTTGTTATGCTCTTTTATTATGCTCTTGTGTAATGTCAAATATCATGCATAACTCTGTTTTCTTGTTTACAATTTTCAAAAAATAATTGTGAAACAAAAAAAATCTTCCAAGATCTTTGCAGCTGTGAGTGATTTCTCCATGGTAAATATGGCTACTGTTGCATGCCACAGAACACAAAGGCCTGTAGATAGCTTTTTTTTACCCTACAAAAGAGATCCAGTGTGCACTGATGCACATGCAAGCAGTTGCCTGACAACTGGTCCACATGCCTGTTGTCAAGTGGATAGTGTGGACAACACTTTGCTGCAAAGCTTACCCAACCAACTGCAGCACATTGTGATGCAGCACAGGAACAGCAATGTTGGCAAAACAGATTTGACATGAAACCTTACATTGTGGGCAGATGGCTGCCACAAACTCTTAGACTACTACTCCTTCCACAAAAGAAAAAGGAAAGAGGTTCAGAGCTAACATTTTTGTGAGCTTCTCATTGTATAAATGTGGTAATGGTTTTTGCTGTCATAGGGTCCCTGCTGCCTTAACAAGTCCACAATAGTAGCATGATTCTTCTTCTTTTGTGGGGCCACCGACGCAGGCGACTTTTGAGAAGTAGTAGGTGGTGATAGACTCAATGTGCATTATATGCTGTGGTGTCTCACTCTCCACCTGGCTCTGAGTCTTCTTGTGCCATTGTGACGTCACTGATGTGGGTGATTCTGGTTCTCTGCTGGGGACTGGGCTGCTTTGTCTGAGGATGATGTCACCGTCTTCCTTCTCACCTTCCACCGTTATTTGATCAGTTGTAACTGATGTTTCCTGGCTCTCCTCACCTTCACCATTGTGACCAAGTTCAGCCATTTTTATAAGGTGCTCTCCCACCCGATTACGTGATGTTTTTTCATATGTGTCATCGGGCTTCCAGTACCGTAATGTTAACCAGGCTTACATGTCTGAACACTCACGTAGCAAATGGAGCATATCGCAATGTTCTTCTCCTTTTGGCTTATCGTAAAAAAATCCAAAACTAGGGAGGAGTGTTTTCTTATTGGACCACTGCCAATGCCTGAAGAAGAACTGGAGGTAAGTGTGTGTCGATTGCCTCTCTGTAGTGCATACTTCCACAGAGGTACAGGTTGGTGCAGGTCTCTGCTGGGGCCCTACAAATATGGGAGCTGGCAGTGCTATCTGTGCCACACACCTTGGTGCAGGTTGGACAATGTTGGGCGCCTTTGTGGCTGTGTTAGCTTCCAAAATGACTTTCTCTTTGTCCTCATCCTCCTCATCATCATCCCCTTCCATGATTCTAAGGATTTCTGGAACTTTTCTTTTCCCTTCTTTCTCCTGGCATCTCCGTGACTCTGTCGGGGTCCACTCCATGTCCCTATCATTGACATCAGAAGTGGTGCTTGGAGAAGATAATGGAGTAACAGCCTTTGTTTTTCTTGCTGGAGATCTTGGAGCCCTTGATTCTAAAAGAGGAGGTTCTTGCTCGACAGAAAGCTCAACCTCATGTTCTGCTTCATGAAGATCTGCTATTGCTGGCTGCAACTGCAGTCCATTTTGCTCTACTTCCTGAAATGACTGGGTACTACTTTGTGAAAGAGACAAATCCAATTCAACATTACTACTCATCTGTGTCACCATGATTGCAGTGGCTGCTTTACTGAGAAACATGGTTTTGGGCTTCAGTTGCGGTGGTGCTGTTGATGAGGGAGTGCTGTTCCCAGGTTCCTCCCCAGACGTTCGTATGGCAGGCACGCATCTCCTGAAAAGGTTTGAGGTTGGCATGCCACTGGCAGAAAGCTGCTTCGTCTTCTCACTGCCCACTTTCTTGGGAGCAACTTTCTTTGAGGTCATCTTAAGCTCTAGTTTGGCAGTGGCAGTAAGATGCACAAGTGAAAGAGTTTGGAGTACCGAAGTAACTGCAAGGCCTTCTCTTTGGGAGTACTGCGGGTGATGTGGTGGTCTCTTCTCTTGTGCACCTAAAAACAACCAAGCAAGAAATTGAAATAGTACAGAGAAGTGCAATCTTAGTGCAGTTGGTTACTTATGTAATAAACATCAATTTAATCAAACATTGTAAAGGCAAACCACACCACCACCCCATAAAAAAGTTTCATTACAAATCAGACAGCACAACATGCAGATCTAGCTTTTTGCTTTATCTCCATCTGTTTTAAAATACACACCTGGGGTAGTCAGAGAGAGTTACATAGGTAAATGGAATAATCCTTTACATAACCTATGGCAGCAAGGTGGTCCAGGGAAAATGGAATAATCATTAATAAAATTTATTATTCTGTGATGTGTTTACAATGCTCTGCAGCCAGGGTGTCCTGGAGGAAATGGAATTACACCTAAAGAAACTGAATTTTGTAGTGCAGCTGTGCGTCTTCAGTGGATGGGTGGATGTGAATGGATGGATCAAGGCAACATGAAGAATTAAATAAAACAAAAATATAAAACATTAAAAAATATATATATACACAAAATGTAAAAAATAAATTAAACCATGTACTAAAAAATCAAAAATAAAAAAGTACAAAAATTTAAAATTATAAGAAAAATAAAAAATAAAAATATAAAAAATAAAATACAAAGAAATTAAAAGTAAAAATAAAAATACAAAATGAAATACAAAATAAAACAAGAAGAAAAAGAAACAATTAAAAAAGAAAATAAACATATAAACTAAAAAACAAATGATCAATAATTAACGATGTTTGTATGTAAGCCTCTGTCAAAGACACACTGGCTCGATGGATAAAATGGCTGCCAGCCAGCCACATGGTAAAACAACAACAACAAAGAACAAGCAGGATTGGCAAACAAAAGGACACATGAAAGCCTATGGCAAAGACACACTGGCTGCATGCACAAACTGGCTGCCAGCCAGCCTCATGGTCTAACAACAACAACAAGGAGCAAGGAGGCATGGCAAACAAAGAACACATGTAAGCATAAGGCCAGGGACACTGGCTGGATTGACTAAATGACTGCCAGCCAGCCACATGGTCAAACAACAACAACAAGGAGCAAGGAGGCATGGAAAATAAAGGATACATGCAAGTCTATGGCCAGGCACACTGGCCGCATGGCCAAAATAGCCGCCATCCAGCCACATGGTCAAACAACAACAACAAGGAGCAAGGAGGCATGACAAACAAAGGACACATGCAAGCCTATGGCAAAGGGACACATGCTGGATGGACAACATGGCTGCCAGCCAGTCACATGGACAATCAACAACAGCAAAGAGGAAGGAGGCATGGCAAACAAAGGGCACATGCAAGCCTGTGGCAAAGCAAAGACATACTGGCTGCATGCACAAAATGGCTACCAGCCAGCCACATGGTCAAACAACAACAAGCTGCAAGGATGCATGGCAAACAAAGGACACATGCAAGCCCATGGCAAAGGGACACTGGCTGAAGAGACAAAATGGCCACCAGCCACATTGTCAGACAACAACTGCAAACAAGAAGGCACAGGGAATAAAAAATACATGGAAGCTTATGGCAAAGGGACACTACATGAATGGACACAATAGCATGTGAGCCAGTCCCATGGTCAAACAACAACAACAAGGGGCAAGGAGGCATGGCAAACAAAGGACATATGCAAGCCAATGGCAAGGGACCACTGGTTGGATAGACAAAATGACGGCCAGCCAGCCACATGGTCAAACAACAAGGAGCAAGGAGGCATGGCAAACAAAGGACACATGCAATCCTATGGCAAAGGGATACTGCCTGGATGGACAAAATGGCTGCTGGTTACATGGTCAAACAACAACTGCGAACAAGGAGTCATGAGGAACAAAGAAAAAATGCGAGCCTATGGCAAAAGGACACTGGCTGGGTACACAAAATGGACGCCAACCAGACACATGGTCAACAACAACTACAAGGAGCAAGATGGCAAGGCAAACAAAGGACATATGGAAGTCTATGGTAAAGGGACACTGGCTGGATAAATAAAATGGCTGCCAGCCACATGGTCACACAACAACTGTGAACAAGGAGGCATGGAGAACAAAGGACACATGGAAGCCTATGGACAGAAAATGTCTCCTGGGCTAGCCATACTGCATGGAGAACATGGTGGATGATGACAAACACAAACACACACACACACACTGGCCATAAGGAGGCATAGTGGTGGTAGTAATACTGAAGAAAAGTGACCATCAAATATTATTCCGGAATATATACACTTTTTGCACACAAAAAAATAAAAAGAAAACATGAAATGCAAACAATAGCCAACTTTTTAAATTAACCCAATGCCATCCCTGCCCTAAATCAAGTTTTAAATACATATACCACTGAGATATGTATTTCATATACTGATGACTACTAGTACTAGGCCTACTGGCTATATGACCCTTTGGAAATCTAGGACATGTAGTAAAATAATATTGCAAATGTTAAAAACATGTAGAAAAAGACAGATACCTCAGAGCTATGCAACAATTTTCCTTTACAAACGGTGAAAAATCAATGAAATGTAAAGTAAATAGCTAGGTCCATAGTTAAACTCCAGGTCACATACCACTATAACTTTTTAAAATCAAATTAAATTACAAAGAAATATAGGTCATGCCCAAACAAACAAACATCACACCTTATCCAATAGTTTAGGAACTTATGTGTGTGATTTCACAAAAACAAAGTCCTGAAATCCAAAGGGATATCCAGGAGCCTTCATTCTCAAAATCCAAGTGAAACGTGAATAGGAGATGGACAAAGCACTGGGAAGAGCCTGCTGGACAGAAAAAGGAAGTTGAAGTCTCGTATGCACTTCCTTCCTGTTTCGGCTTTTAAATCTGAAAAACACATTGCAAGCTCCATTGAAGAAGAAAATCTGGTCAAAAATCTCTTTTTGTCGATATTTAGATGTGCCTGGAGCAGAAAATCTACTCCAAAAATGATTTTGCGCTCGCAAACTGTAAGGTTTTGACTGCTGGCGGGGATGGAAGTAGTGCAAATCTATGCAAAGTATTGTGCAGGCTCACTAATGGCCCGGGACTATCATGGCACTCGTGAGAAAGCACCAAAACCAATTTTGTGAGCTCAAACGAACTCCACTCTCCACTGCACTGGAGTACAGAAATTGGAGCTCCACGCTACTTAGCCTAGCACAATGTGCACAAATTGCACAAACTCCACCAGTGGCACACAGTTCTACACCCAGGCCCAGTCAGAAACTAAATATTCACTTGGCAATGTGACAGGCAGGAATATACCCTGTACTCACCCCGTTGTGGCTGCTGTGCTGTCCTCAAACACTAATCAAGTTCTGGGTAGACCACCACCAGAATGCGAGCCATTACGGGCATCATGGTCCGATGGGCACCCTACCCAAGTTGAGAGGACATCTCCATCTGGACCTCAGCGATCTTCTGGGCCCAGCGTCCCAGGTCCTCCCACTTCTTCTGACAAAGGGCACTCCGCCAGCTCCGGATCCTCAGGGTCTTCACCTTCTTGGTGATGGCTCGCCATAGCTCCTTCTTATGAGGAGCATTGACCTGCATGGATGCAAAAGACAAATAAAGAGATTACATTCACAAGTTTTGTTGAGTCCTGTACGTCAGAAACACCATGCTAGAACTTTTCAATTTGTTAACACCCCACGAGTGTGAAACACACAAGGCAATAAGTACGGGGGACCTGACTACATACATATGTAGTCAGGTTAGTGAAAATTAGTGTCACCATGTCCTTACAGTGACAAGGCCCTAAAGCTAATTACACTGTGGTAGGCATAGCTGCCTTATGTAGAACATAAGAATATATATTAAAATACTAATGCTGTATCTCAGAAATGCTACTATTTTAAAAATCCAATTTTACGTTGAAATCAAATTTTGAATAAATGAAAGTAACTTTTTCTTGTATGCAATTCCTGGAGCCTAATTTTCATTAATTCTTCAGCAACTTTGAGCCAGTACTTCACCAGTAAAAGGTGTGAATGAGGTGTGAAATTCCTTGTAGGAGCTACACAGTATTCCACAGTGATTGACAGGTCAACCTGAATGGACAGGTGTTGCTCCTTTGGTCTCAGCAGAAAGGTGCGGGCTGTGCCTCTCCTGTGGATAACACACTGTCAATTCTTGCATGGCAGGTCTGTGAAATCCACATGTAAAGCGTTTGTGGCTTTTAAGGGAGCAAGCAGGATCCTGAGACAATTTCAGGCTTCTGTCTTCTGGTTTCTCCTAGTTTGCTGTGGGTACAGGGTCTTCTTCAAACTGGATTTTAGTTAGATGTGGGTGGACACTGGTGGTTTATATAATGACACCCCTAAATACCTCAGTTTACTGTGTTCTCGTTCAGTGTGGATGAAGAATTTGGTCATCCCAAATCTGTCTTGAAAAACTGCATTTTGGAAATATTTGTTGAAAAGCGAGCAAGAACTACTGGAAATGTGAGTAGGGTTGTGCCACGCGACATTTATTCAACAGGTTAGCCAGTACCCAGGTCTCACTGACACCCAATAGCTGATGCCAGGCAGAAATGTGGCACCTCCACATTACATTTTCAGGACCTGATGAAGAACAGAGGATGTCTGCACCTGCTGGTTTAGACCTATGAGGAGACCTGAAGGGTGGGGTTTGCTCCCACTTGTATCCAGTAGAAAGATGGGGACCCCCATTGGTCAGTTGAATGACCTCATGGGTGGCTACAAGGGCAGCATGATGTTAGAGGCTGTTTTATTAAAGTGCCCAACTGACCAGTAGCAGCTGGTCCTCAACTAAATCATGCTGCTGGTCTCTGTCACCCTGTGAGTCTCTCTAAGGACCTCCCATGAGGAACTGGGGGCCTCAAATGTGGATTCATGTGATTGATTAGGCATTAGAAAAAAGTTTTGAAACATGTGAAAACTTTTTCTCCAGACCAGTGGGACTTAAAAAACGTTCTTGACATTTTGAATCCCAGACCAATCCACTTGGTGTATCTGACCGAGCTTCATTGCAGTCAGCTTGAAATTGTACCTTAGTCTAGGTTTACTACCCCATTTGACTACCATTGGCACATTTGTGTTCTTGATACTTTTTCACCTAAATGTCTGAAAATTCATATTTTTGGTTATCCTTATTGGATGATTGTCATTTCACTGTCTTTGTATGCATTAAATGTTCTCTATGTTCGTAACTTTGGGTGGGACTTGTGCTTTTGACTTTTTAACTAATTTGGTACTTCTAAATGCTTTACACATTTTCATCTGTTTCAATCTGTCTGTTATGTGCCATAGGTACCAGAGATTTGAGCTCAGGTTTAAATTACTGAGATCTTTGACTGGACCCAAAAAGATAAAGACGTAGGTCCTCATTACGACCCTGGTGGTGGGTGATAAAGTGTTGGTAATACCACCAACAGGCTGGCAGTAATTACTGCCAAATTATGAGCATGTTAGTGATTTCTCCCATTGACAGCCTATGTACCACACCCACCACCAGGGCGGAAACAACAGTCACCAAGGCGGTAGCTGCCCATAGCCAGGTGGAAGACAAAGTACCGCCCAATATATATTGACACAGAAAACCACCACCTTTTCCAGGGCGGTACCAATGCCATCAAAAGCCTGGCAGAAATACACCACAAAAGTCAAAGGACTCACCATTGGAGACACAGGGAAGAAACACGCCGCCATGGAACCCAAACTGCAAGTATTCCCAATGATCTTCTACGTTATGCTCCACCTGGAAGACCAACGGCGGCGAAGACGACAACAGTGAGTACAGCCGCCTAGCACACAAGGGAGGGTGGGAGGAAAACGAGAGTGACACACACACACGCACCTCACACACCCGACACACACGCCATACACACAACCAGCTGCATTACAAAAACAATCAGACAGCGTAAATCTGCAGAATAATGCAAGGACAACAGTAATTGACCAAAGTGATTGTAATCAGTTAAACTAAAATATCAATAATCGGATTTGGCCATGAAACAGATATGTACACTTGTATAAAAAAGGGACACTGCCCAGTCCATAGTTCAAAGGGCCCACATGGCCACGGGGCACAGTCCAAGGCTGAACTTGAATCCTGCACCAATCCAGTTAGAACACTGCAGGGGCATCAGTTGTCAAATAGGCTGGCATCTTGGGGGGGGGGGCACCTCAGCCGAATGCGTGAACAAGCCCACTGGTTCTGGAGGGGGCAACATGCCCATTGTTTTGTCCTGGGGATTGAAAGGCCACAGTCTCTCAAGTGGGTGAATTCCCCACTGGTTCTGGAGATGCCAACATGCCCTGTGCTTTGTCCTGGGGAATGCAAGGCCACAGTCTCTCAAGTTGGTGACTCCCCCACTGGTTCTGGAAGGGGCAACATGCCCTGTGCTTTGTCCTGGGGAGTGCAAGGCCAGTCTCTCAGGTGGGCGTCTTCCCCACTGGTTCTGGAGGGGGCAGCCCACACAGTAGCCCCTGGAGGGTGGACTACATGACATCTGCCGGCAGTGATGGCTGCACTGTGCTGGTGGTTGGGGGTTAGGCTCCAGGTCAGCCCCTGCACTCTTTGATGGCTGCGCTGTGGTAATGGTTCAGGGAGGCTCCTTGTCAGCCCCTGCACTCTCTGTTGGCTGCAATGTGGTGGTGGTTGGGGGAGGCTCCTGGTCAGCCCCTGCACTATGTGATGGCTGCACTGTGGTGATGGTTGAGGAAGGCTACTGGTCAGCCCCGGCACTCTCTGATGGCTGCACAGCCACAGCTGGAGGTGGGGGCCCTGTGACAGCTGCTGGTAGTGGCGGTGTTTGGCTGACAGCTTCCGCTGGGGTAGATTGTCTACTCTCCTCCTGGTCATGGGTTGGGGATACCTTACTCTTCCTGGCAGGGCTGGATGGGCTGTTCCCCCCTTTGACTGGTGGTGCAGGCTCCTTCCCCTTCTTTCCAGCTGCAGCAGGGTCATTCCCCTTCTTTCCAGCTGGTGCAGGCTCCTTCCCGTCCTCACAGCTGGTGCAGGCTCCTTCCCCTTCCTCACAGCTGGTGCAGGCTCCTTCCCCTTTTTTGCAGCTGGTGCTGGACTCTTCCCTTTCATCCCAGGTTGTGCTGTCTCCTTCCCCTTCAGTATTGTTGGTGTAGTATCCCTACCACCACAAGTAGGTGGTTCTACCACTGTTCCCGTGAACTGTTTGGCTGAGGTGCTGGGCTAGATCCTTGCTGCCCTGCCCATACGTGCAGGACAGGGTGAGGGGTAATGAATAGGTCAATTGTGGAAAGGAAAAGCTTTTTAGGTACTTTGGGGTGGGAAGACGGAGGAGTTATGGGAGCTGAGCATGAGGGGGTGATTGTTGGAGGTGTATGTCTGCTGGATTTGGGTACAGGTGCATGGCTGTATGCTGTCGTGAGGTGGATGGCTGTTGGGTGTCTGAGTGCTTCCGTTTGTGTCCTTTAGGAGGGGGGACAGACACAGTGGGAGAAGGCACAGGGGATGTGTGCATGGAGTTGTGGAGGTGTCTGCCAGTGAGGTATGTGTTCTGCTTGGTGTGGCAGTGATGCTGGTAGTGGATATTGATGTAGTGCATGCAGGTGTGAGTGTAAACGTAACTGGGTGGGAGGTAGTTGAGGAGGAGGAGGGGGAGACAGTGGAGAAAGTGAATCGTGTCATGTCTGCAACTGAATGGTGTATGTGTGAGTGCCTGTGGTATGAAGTGTGGTGCTTGTGTTTGCCTGTGCCACTCTTGAGTGTTGTCTTGTGTGCATGTGTGTCCGTCTGTGTGCATGGGATGGGTTGGGGTTGGGGTTGGGGTTAAGGAGAATGGGACTGGGAAGTGGAAGTTGGAGGGGGACAGCTGAAACAGGGACAATGGCTGCCATCAGAGAGGAGGCCTGAGCCTGAATCAATCTCTGTTGGGCCGCCAATCCACCGTGACTGCCCTCCAGGAATGCATTGCATTGCTGCATCTGGGCTGCCAGCTCCTGGATGGCATTCACTATGGTTGATTGCCCCTCATAGATGAATATCAGGAGGTCAATAGCCTCCTCAGTCAGGGCAGCAGGGCTCACTGGGGCAGGGCCTGAGGTGCCTGGGGCGAAGGAGATGCCCACGGGCACGGGCAACTCACTGAGGAGCTACTGGGAGGGCAGTCCTGGCACGGGTGTGGCGGCTGTACCTGCAGCTGGGGTGGTCACAGAGGTGCCGGCCACCACTACAGAGCTCCCATCAGTGGAGGTATAAGAGTCTGTGTTGTCCCCTCAAGTCTCTGCAATGGTGCTACCCTCCTCCTCCATCCCACTGGTGCCCTCAGCATCATGGACTCTGCCTCTAGGGTTCTGTGGGATGCAGCTCCCTCTGTCGCCAGTGCCTCTTCTCCTCCGCCAGATGATGCTAATGCACATAAGGACAGGCTGACAAAACAAGAAAGGGAGGAGAGAGACAAAGGGCACACAGGGTCAATGACTGCACCAACACCACCGTTGGTGTACATAGCACCCTCACACACAGGGAACAGGCCTAGGCACTATGCATGGCACTACCAGTGAAATGGCTAGTCACCCAGGAATGCACACAGCACCAACTGTAGCACACCTGGGACCCACGCAGCCCTGCCCAGAAGTGAATACTAACAAGATAGGTAAGAAGTATTTTACATTCAAACACTTATCCACCAGAGGACCTATGCTGCAATGTCTAGCCTGGCCTACGGGCACCCAAGGACACACGGATACCACCTCACCAGCTATGGGTTGTAATGATAGCCACTGTACTCACCCTCTTCTGGCTGCTGTGATGCCCTCTAGCGCCCATCCAGCTCAGGGCAGGCCACTGCCAGTATGCGGGCCATCAGGGGGGTCAGGGTCCGACGGGTACCCCTTCCTCGTTGGGAGGCTATCCCCAGCTGGGCCTCCGTGATCTTCTGTGCCCAGCATCTCAGGTCCTCCCACTGTTTCTGACAGTAGGTGCTCCACCTGCCATAGACCCCAAGGGTCCACACCTCCTTGACGATGGCATGCCATATTCCCTTCTTTTGACGGGTGCTGACCTGCAGAGGCAATACACACAGGAGAACACCATTAGACAAACAGTCCAGCCTGTCACACAAATGGCCCACTACACCTGTTTGCATCAACATTGGCACACACATAGTCCAGCCCACAACATGTACACCGCCAAGAGGACATCCACCCACCTTACACGAGGCCTTCACACACAACTCCTTGCATTCATGCCACATGCATCGTGCCCACAGTGTACTCACCTGTTGGTCTGATGGCCCATACAGCAGTCCGTTCTGGGGTAGGACCCCATCCACTAGTCGATCCAACTCCTCCGAAGTGAAGGCTGGGGCCCTTTCCCCGGTCACCGGCGTAGATCCCCATTGGGCCCAATATTAACCAATGAGGATTTGCACAGTGGTTCATGACCGCATACCTCCACGGCGCCCAACGTCGGTGGCATTACCTCACTTCCACCTGTCTCTCCACACAGGACAGGCGGTCGCCATTTCAGGGGGGGTAAACAGGCATATCGATAATTGCAGCATCACAGGATCGATAGGCACATACTTTATAAATTACACTGTCCCATAACATGTTTGCACAATGCGGACTGCTGTTGTGGCTCCATTGTTCAATTTGTGACAGCCTACTCACTCTTGTGTCCCTTAGGTACCTAGCGCTGCAGATGAATAGGAGATGGAGACACACCCCTGAACAGACCCCTGGTGGACTTGGCTACACTGGAGGACAGGCACATAATACTCACCTATAGACCGGACAGTGCCACAATCACAGAGCTGTGTCCCCAATTGGTACCTGACCTGATATCAGCTCTCACTCATCCCACTGGGATCCTTCCTCTTGTGTAGGTTCTATTAGTGCTCTATTTCCTGGCAAATGGTTCTTTCCAAGTGACAGTGGGCTGGGCAGCAGGAATGTCACAGCCAATGTTTCCAATTGTGCTAGCAAGATCCTTGTCTGCCCTGATAACACATGTGCAGCTACATTGCTTTCCCCAAGTTGAGGATTTGGCGGAACACATATTGCATTTGTAACCCCCCACCAGAATAAACAGGTGCTAAGGAATCGTAAGAGTTTCCACTCCACTCCATGAATGTGCAGATGGTGTGCTTGGCAGACCAGTACATCTCCCACATCAGTGCTAAGTATCCAATGTCGGTGCATGATGCCTTTGTCCTGAAGAATAGCAGCATCCCAAATGTGATGTCCCAACTACAGAGGCACAGGGTGTGGCTAATAGGTGAGCCCTGGTTCCCTCAAGGTATATGTTGGTGTATGCCTATGGTGTTGGCCATATATACGATAGTGTGTGGCTAAATGTTGTCCCTCAATATTTGCAGGTGGCTCTGGTTACCCAAACCTATCATGGCTGCTGACCCCTGTGAACAAATGCCAGGACAAGGGCTAAAGAACATTATAATGAAGCACATGGGCGAACCAGAAGGATCATTGAAAGGATCTTTAGCCTCCTGAAGGCCAGGTTCAGGTGCCTTCATCTGACAGGTGGATTCCTGTGCTACTCACCCAAGAAAGTCTGCCAGATAGTAATGCCAAGACTTGCTCCTACCATTCTGTGAGTTGTTGGGGAGGAGGTGGGGGTCCACCGCAAGTTCTCTGTATGGTGAGCTGGTGTCTTGCTGCAATGTAACGCACCTTCCCCCGTAGGTCATTCCACCTCTTCCTGATGTCGTCCTTTGTTCTGGGATGCTGTCCCACGGCATTGACCCTGTCCACGATTCTCCACCATAGCTCCATCTTCCTTGCTATTGATATCTGCTGCACCTGTTTTTCAAAGAGCTGTGGCTCTACCCTGAAGATTTCCTCCACCATGACCCTTAACTCCTCCTCAGTGAAACGGCTCTGCCTTTGTTGTACCATGGGGGTTGTGTGATGTGTGTTGGTGAGGGTGTGTTGGGTAATGTGGTGGGGTGTGTGATGTTGAGTGTGTGAGGGGTGTATGGGTATATGTGGTGTGTGTATCTAGTTGTCTCTGTGCTCTCCTTCTCATTTTCCCTGAGGCAATTGTTGTACGTAAGGGGTTGTGGGTAATGTGGGTGTGTGCTTTATTGTGGTGTGGGTGTGTAGGTGTGGTGTGTGTGTGAGTGTCAGGTGTATGTTGTTTGAATTGGCCAATGTAGTGTTGTTTTGTATGTGGGTGTCCATTGTGAACGCGGCGGTATGTACTGCCAATGTTTTACCGCCAATGAATGTCCGCCATGGTGATTTGTGGATCATAATGTGATGGGCGTTGTTCTGTTGGCATAACGTTTTGGGTTTTAGGACCGCCAGTTTATCACTGACCTTTGGTCTGGTGAATTTGTGTATATGGCTGTATTCTGTCGGATTGGGATGTGTGTGTCATAATATGGTGAACGGATATTCAGCAGCGCAGCGGTAAGTTGGCTGCCGTCAGCGCAGCGGTAATCAGCATTTACTGCCAATCTCATAATGAGGGTCTTAGTCACTTGTGGTGGGCCTAAATCCACTCCAAATAATAAAACACTTTCTCAAATTGTTGTTCAAGGGTGGTATCCAGAACTTGTATTTAGCAGTGCCACTCAATTTTGAAAGTTGAATTTAAAAATACTTAAATTTAATTAACAAAAAAAATAGATTTTTCATTTTTAATTGGCATAAGGTACTTTATTAGGTCATTTTTAGTGTTTCTAAATTATTTATGAGTCCATTGTTTGTATCTTAAGTCCTTTTGTGTGAACATGTAGGTAGATCTAGCTTCTCTAGCTGATCTTACTGTGGTGGAGTTGGGGACCATGGGCATAGCAAGGAAGTTGAAGATGAGCCTGAACACTAAGAAGGTGGACTACAAGAAAGCCTTCAAATCAGTGAACCCTGCAGAAGGGAATGATGAAGGAACTGAAGAAACCCAAGGAAAGGAGGACTCAAAGAAAGTTTTCATGTACACCTTCCAGTGTGGAAAGTGAAATCATTAGCAGCCTGAGCTCCTCGCAGCTTTCAGCCTGCCCGATATAGTTCCATGACAGTCATAGCAAACTAATCAAGCCAAACTGTCTGCCCTAGCACTAAAGGAGAAGTGAATGGCCATAGAAGGGAGAAAGACAAGGCTAGGACTGATATCTAGTGAAGACATTGGCAGCAATGGTGAGATATATACATGGAGTTCACACACACTTCACATGGCTTAAAATGTGGTACCTAGATTTGTGGTAGGGAATGTCATTGACAAATGTTTTGTATCCAATGAAAGGAGAATGTGCAGGATAGACAAGCAGTACAGAGGAGCTTTAGTGATACATCCCTGACCTTAGAAGTGGTAGCTACCTCAAAACCACACATGCAAGAGACCCTAGTGCAGAGGTTTGGTCTTACTCCTGAGGAACATGTGAAGAATTTCCAGGACACTCACAAAGAGTCGCAGCTAACTTAGGAAGATTTTGTTTCAAAACAGTAGAGGGATGGATAACTGGCAAAACAGTGGATACTTATGATGGATTATACAACTTGATTATGACAAAGCACATCTTGAGTTGTTGTTTCTCAGAGTTACACCAGGAAGATTGGAAGTGCAGCTCAACTGTGGGGATGTGGTAGGGTGCCCAAAAGATCTAAGGGAGTGATCCTAAGAAGGATTGCGGGTGGCAGTCCTGAAAAAGTTCATCAACATGTCTCAAATAGAAAACTCCTTAGGTCCACAAAGTCAGAGAAGAAGAAAGTGTCTAACCCTTTCCTGAAAAGCACCCAATGTAAAAGATAACCTGTTACAAGAGATATATGTTATGATTGCACTAGTGGGTACTTCACAGGAGTCACAAGCATAATTCTGGGGGAGGATTACCTAGAGGTGGCCCTAATACTCTGTAGATGGGAGGTTGACCAAGAAAATAATGTTGTGATCCAGAAAAGCTCTCACAAGTATTTCCTCAGGGTCACAATGAAAGGGGTGTCAGTCATGGCCCTATGGTATACCTGTGACAGCCACATTGTGGTGCGGGGAAGGCTAGTTTTACCAGACCAGTATCTGTCAGGGCTAGGTTGTAGGATCAAGAATGTCCACAGTCACAAATGCCATGGTGTCTTTACAATAGGGGGGTACTTGTCCTGAGGTGGGTAATTTTCCGCTCCCACATGCCCATTTGCTGTATTCTAGGCAGTGAGTGGTGGCTGTCAAGTGTTCCCCAAAACACAGATTTGGTTGCCTAGGGATCCCCAGAAACATAGAGTAAGGATGCCATGGACTGTGGAGAGACCAGAGGGCCAGATGTTACCTAATATGACAGGGGACAGGATACTTAGGCTATGCAGACTCCTACAAGACACAGACAGTGTGTGTCACCCTTGGGGGATCAATGTGTGTCCACCCTAGAAATCCTAGACTCCAAGCCACACAACCAATCCCATGGTACAGGCCCTGAGATGGCAGAAGTGAGAATGGGAGGAGATTATCCCACTCTTGAAAACCTGAGGCAAAAGAACCCCAGGGGCAAGTGAGCAATGTTTTACCAGCTCAACAGCTAGCAGTAAGGCATATTTCAGGCTCCAAGTTGGAACACTGACCTGTCAGTGAATGACTACAAGCTCTTATTTGAAGTGGCAGATCGTTCCATGCTTTAGGAGCAATCTGGAAGAAAGTTTGACCACCAGATCCAGTTTTTCATATGTGTGGGATTTGTGCAAGTAGAAGTTGGGCACGTTGAAGTGTCTGGAAGGTTTATGAAAGCAGATGCTTTTTGGTGGTGAAGCTCAATAAACCATGCACATACATCTTTTACTGAAAATTAGGAATGATCTTTGATGTATGCCACTTAATTTTGCAAGCTTGTGAGAGAATCAAAGGGTCTAACACTAATTGCCTACATGTGTTTGCTGTTAATAGTAATACTACTACCACTACTACTACTACTATTACTACTACTACTACTACTGCTACTGCTACTACTAATAATAATAATAATCATCATCATCAATAACAATGCTACCACTAATGCTGCTTCTACTAGGATTCATAATAAATACATTCCCAGGATATAACCCTTCTGCTGATTTCCAAGAAGTGCAAGTCATCACCAGTGATAATGATAGTCCAACCACCATCCTTAGGATGATTGAAGGATGAATTTCACCTTGGTATGACTTAAAATTGTGGCATGTAACACATTGAGCCACCATGTCAAAGAGGAATATGTCTATGATCCCCACCTACTTTGTCAACTGTTCAAGAATCACAACCCATTCCAACTTCTAGTGGGCTCTTGTGAGTTCACACACCTTGATTGCTACATGCATGATTTTGATAATGGAAATGAAGAGAGCCCCTCTTATGGTACCAGGTGTGGTATCTGTTTTTCTGACAGGTCTGAGACACGAATGGCAATAAATGAGTAGATTGTGAGAGCTTGTGGTTTGTACGTAGTCATGATTTATTTTCGATGTCAAGAACTGCAAAATAGGATGGCTATTTGCAGGATGAACAATTTTCTATGTAGTTCCAAGTCTACTGGGAGAGTGTGGATCATGCTAGCTATGCAGATAGCTGGACCCTGGGTTTCTTGACATTGTGTAATCCTCGCTGGTCCATGCTGAACCGTATAATACTCAAATGAAGAGCAGTATCAAAAAATAATTATTTCTCTTTTTACTTCCCTGGTAAGAGGGTCAATGGATATATTATTGGTGAGGTTGCCCACCTTTTCACGTAATTGGTTTTGATTTGGAAGTTCTAACAAATGTTTTTAACTTATTATGCACTGCCGGAATACAAGAACTGTTCGTGCCTAATGATATTTTGTGGTAAACCACAGTCTGCAAATTAATAACAAAAAATTCAAAGCTCATATATGAGTTTTTGAATAATGCCAGCAGTGTGTTTTTTTAATAGGCTATCAACGCTCAGCTCTGTAAGCACATCGAGGAAAACAACATCCTGGACACCTCCTAATCAAGCTTCAGAAGCAACCACAGTACGGTGATCACCTTCCTTGCTGCCACAGATAACATCAACATGCCCCTTGACCATGGCCATACAGCAGCCTTCACCCTACTGGACCAATCAGGCACCTTCAAAATGGTCTCACATCTCACCCTCTACTCCAGGCTCCACAGCCGGCAGCCACAGAAAGGCCCACCAATGGATACACTCCTTCCTGTCTGGTAGAACTCAGGGAGTCAGACTCCAGATTTACCTGTCAGAACCTACAGAGATCAGTAGCGGTGTTTCACAGAGCTTCTCCCTGAGCCCTACACTCTTCAACATCTGCATGGCCCCGCTCACATCCATCTTCAGGAACCATTGGCTGAACATCGTCTTCTATGCCGACTATACCCAGCTGATCATCTTGCAGACTGAAAATCCCACTACTGCCATCGCCGCCTGGAAGAAGGACAGCTGCCTCAAGCTCAACTCTGACAAGACTGAAATCCTCATCCTGGGACCATCAACATCAGGCTGGGCTGATTCCTGGTGGCCAACGACCCTCGGCACCTCCACCCCACCCCAACAAACCACTCACACACAACCTTGGCTTCATCCTGGACTCATTGCTCATCATGACCCGCCAAGTCAACTCAGTTGCATCCTCCTTCTTTCACACCCTCTGACTTCTCCAGAAGATCTACAAATGGCTCCCAATTGACTACCCTAAGACCGTAATCCATGCCCTGGTTACCAGCAGACTCGACTGTGGAAACACCCTCTATGACGGTACCACCCAAAAGAACCTGAAGAAACTACACCACATCCAAAACACCTCCGCCAGACTCATCCCTGACATTCTCCATCGCGGACATATCTTCATTCTGCTTAGAATCCGAAGAATCAACTAAAGCAATACTATAGAGAGTACTAAAGTGATAGACCCAGGCAGTTGGACCTATACAAGTTTCTACCACATTCTTATTCCCCTTCTCCACTCTGGCTACCAATTCCTTGATTTTCTCTCAGTTCTCCCCACAAAGTATTTTGATGCAGCTGTTTCTTGGCAGCCAGAAAGCAATTGTAGTTTCTTCTACACTCTCTGAATTCCTCTTCACTAGCGCTGCTATTGTGACACCATATTATGGCATGCAAAACATCACTCTTTGCCCTTGTACTCTCCTTATCAAACCAGCCTTTTTATCCAGACCCCCCCCCCCCTATTACGACCAGCTAACTTGGATAATGCAGGTTTAGACCACAGGGCCCTCAATGCTCTTATCTTCAGGTCATAGGCAGTTAAAATCGAAGGGCTATCATTAGTCTGAGTTTCTGCAATAGATTGCCTGTAGTTAGCCATTATATATTCAAGTTGTGGTAGTTCCCGCTGGTACTTCTCACCGTCCCACCTTATTCTTTTCTTACAATTAGACAGAGCGATCTCACACTCATAGAACCCCTGGGCCTGCCTTATCACATTTTCTAACCCCGTAGTACTCATCGTTATATTGCGGAGAAGTGGGTTACGGTCTCTCTCCACTCTGCTGAGCACAGCCATTTCAAGTATAGACTTCCATTCTTCCACGTTGACAATTACATAATCAAAGACAAGGAACATCTTCCATTGTTGAAGGTTGCCTTGGCAGAGCAATCCGACTTGGTATGCCCATTGGCAAAGCGGAGACAGTTATTTAATGAAACGTTCATGAAGGCCTTGGCCTTTTTTTGTGGACTTGTGTAGGAGGCTGGGCTGGCTTAAAGTGGGTTCCTGATGGTACTTACACCTTGTGCCAGGTCCAGTTATCCCTTATTAGTAGATTAGTAGTGTTCTAGCAGCTTAGGCTGATAGAGGTAGCTATAGCAGAGCAGCTTAGGCTGAACTAGGAGACATGCAAAGCTCCTACTATACCACTTACATCATATAGCACTATATCACAAGAATCACAATACTCAGAGTTACTAAAAATAAAGGTACTTTATTTTAGTGACAATGTGCCAAAATATCTCAGAGGATATACTCCCTTAGGAGGTAAGTAAAATACACAAAATATACACACAAACCAAAATCAGGTAAGTAAACAGTTAGAAAAGTGGTGCAAACACTGTAGACTACAATAGGATGCAATAGGCCTAGGGGCAGCATAAACCATATACTAAGAAAGTGGAATGCAAACCACTTAGGGACCCCAGGTCTAGTGTAGTGTGTAGAGGGTCGCTGGGAGTGTAAGAAAACAGTAAGGGTGTCCAAGATACCCCACCCCTAGACCCTGAAAAGTAGGAGTAAAGTGACCCTACTTCCCCAGAAACACAATAAAGTTGTTATAGGAGATTCTGCAAAGACCACAACTGACTGCAAAGTACTGAAGACAGGTTACTGGACCTGAGGACCTACAAAGGAAGTGGACCAAGTCCAAGAGTCACAAAAGTGTCCAGGGGGGGCTGGAGCCCACTAAACCCCAGATGAAGTTGCAAAATGGCTGCCTTCAGGTGGAAGAAGCTGAAGATTCTGCAACAACGGAAGTTTCTAGGAACTTCTCCTTTGCACACAATATGTCCCATGGAATGCTGGAGGATGCAGAGTTGTTTCTATGCAGAAAGACCACAAACAAGCCTTGCTAGCTGTAAAGGTTGCAGTTAAAAAAATGGTTGCTGCCTGGGCCCAGGAAGGACCAGGATGTTGCCACTTGGAAGAGGAGACAGAGGGGGCCCTCAGGAACACAGAGAGCCCACGCAGAAAAAGGCAGCACCAGCAGAAGTACTTGAACATGGGTTCAAGAAAACTGAGCATGGAGGTTGTTTCAACACTACAAAGGAGGGTCCCACGAAGCGGGTGGTCAGCTCAGCGAGTTGAGCAATGTAGGACAGAGTGCTGCAGACCTGGGCTGTGCTGTGTGTGAAGGAATCCTTGTAAAAGTGCACAGAAGCCCTAGCAGCTGCAGTTCACGCAGTATACAGGATTACTGTCTGGCGTGGGAGGCAAGGACTTACCTCCACCAAATTTGGACAGATGGACCACTGGACTGTTGGGGTCACTTGGATCTAGCTCCTTTGTTTCAGGGACCAGGCTCGCCACAATGAGAGGGGGCCCAGAGGACCGGTGAAGCAGAAGTTTGGTGCCTGCGTTAGCAGGGGGAAGATTTCGTCAACCGCCAGGAGATTTCCTCTTGGCTTCCAGTGCAGGGTGAAGGCAGATAGCCCCCAGAGCATGCACCACCAGGAAACAGTCGAGAAAGCAGGCAGGATTAGGCGCTACAATGTCACTGGTAGTCTTGTTGCTACTTTGTTGCAGTTTTGCAGGCGTCCTGGAGCAGTCAGCGTTCGATCCTTGGCAGAAGTCGAAGAGGGAGATGCAGAGGAACTCTGGTGAGCTCTTGTATTTGCTATCTGAGGAAAAGCCCACAGGAGAGACCCTAAATAGCCCTCAGAGGAGGATTGGCCACATAGTCAGGTAAGCACCTATCAGGAGGGGTCTCTGATGTCACCTGCTGCACTGGCGACTCAGAGGCCTCCATTGTGCCCTCACACCTCTGCATTCAACATGGCAGAGGTCTGGGACACACTGTAGGAGCTCTGGGCACCACCCCTGGGGTGGTGATGGACAGGGGAGTGGTCCCTCCCCTTTCCGTTGTCCAGTTTCACGCCAGAGCAGGGCTGGGGGTTCCATGAACCGGTGTGGACTGGTTTATGCAAGGAGGGCACCATCTGTGCCCTTCAAAGCATTCCCAGAGGCCAGGAGAGGCTACTCCTATCAGGCCCTTAACACCTATTTCCAAAAGGAGAGGGTGTAACACCCTCTCTCAGAGGAAATCCTTTGTTCTGATTTCCTGGGACTGGGCTGCCCAGACCCCAGGAGGGCAAAAGCCTGTCTGTGGGTTGGCAGCAGCGGTAGCTGCAGTGAAAACCCCAGAGAGCTGGTTTGGCAGTACCCGGGTACATGCTGGAACCCCAGGGATGCATGGGATTGGCACCCCAATACCAGATTTGCCATGGGGGGTCAATTCCATGATCTTAGACATGTTATATGGCCATATTCAGAGTTACCATTGTGAAGCTACATATAGGTATTGACCTATGTGTAGTGCACTTGTGTAATGGTGTCACAGCACTCACAAAGTCTGGGGAAATTGCCCTGAACAATGTGGGGGCACCTTGGCTAGTGCCAGGGTGCCCTCACACTTAGTAACTTTGCACCTAACCTTCACTAAGTGAGGGTTAGACATATAGGTGACTTATACGTTACTTAAGTGCAGTGTAAAATGGCTGTGAAATAATGTGGACGTTATTGAACTCAGGCTGACGTGGCAGTCCTATGTAAGAATTGTCTGAGCTCCCTATGGGTGGCAAAAGAAATGCTGCAGCCCATAGGGATCTCCTGGAACCCCAATACCCTGGGTACCTAGGTGCCATATACTAGGGAATTATAAGGGTGTTCCAGTGTTCCAATTAGAATTGGTAAAAATGGTCACTAGCCTGCAGTGACAATTATAAAGGCAGAGAGAGCATAAGCACTGAGGTTCTGATTAGTAGAGCCTCAGTGACACAGTTAGGCACTACACAGGGAACACACATTCAGGCCACAACTCTGAGCATTGGGGTCCTGGCTAGCAGGATCCCAGTGAGACAGGCAAAAACAAACTGACACACAAGTAAAAATGGGGGTAACATGCCAGGCAAGATGGTACTTTCCTGCAACTTGAAACAGCCGATAGCTGTCTCAGGGATCCCTAAACTGCAATCTTCCATCAGGATTTCACTATTGTTCATGGCATCACAGAGTTGTGTGTTAAAATCTCCACAAATTAGGATCCTACCTCCTTCAAACCCCCTCATGAATTTATCATCTGTCATATCTCCTCCAACTCTTCCAAGAAATGCAATGCACTGCGTCCAGAGTGCCTGGACCTCCAGGGACCATCCTGGTGGGTTTTATACGTTCAGGATGTCAACCACCCCACCGTTCCGCCCGGGTCTGAATCTCACATGCTGGATATTGGCAGAGACTATCCTGGGAAGCAAATGCACTTGCTCTACTTTGCAATTTAACTTACACGAGACCCATATGGAAAGACCACCGGATGGCTTCCCCTTATTAGAGCTGGTGGCCAGTGTATCAAAGCCCAGGAACCCATTTATACATATTTCACCAGTATCCCAGGTTTCTTGGAAGCAGCAAACATCTAACTAGTCATTGTCTTCCATTTTGCTCGCTAGACCTGCTGTATTCAATGACAAAATGTGTAAACAACCCCCCTTTGAGTTATTGCAAGGGATGAGTGTGGAAGCGATGGGTACAAGGGGAGTAGCAGAATAGGAGGGAGTTCTTTATTTACTCAATCAAATCTCAATCTGACAGGGGATCCTGAATTTCCGGCCAGTGCAGCCTTCACAATCATTCCCTCCTTTCTTCTCACCATGTTTGTGGAGCCACATTTGCCTGCTGTTCTTATGGATGGTGATGGTCAAAGTTTCATGCCCTCTAATACCATCGGCTGAAGCCCGCCTCGTTTTTTCCCATATTATAGATCTGAAGCCATACAAGTTACCAGTCTTACGCATAGTCCTACACAACTCAACCAAGCCGGTTTCCCTTTGGTTGACATCAAGATACAGCAACACGTCAACCTCCATTCTATGTAAACAGTCTGCATAATTGAAAATATGTCAGGCAATTCGGGACAGGGCAAATTGGACCACAGCTGAGGCACAGGAGATGGTAGAACCACCTTGGAAGGCAGCAGGGTGGGCATACCTCCCACCACGGTCAGACAACTCCCCAGCTTCACCAGTTTCATATCACATGAAGAGAGGACTCTCAACTCTGGAACACCATAAAAAAGAATTAACAGCTGCAATCTATTTAGGGATTGATTTAGCCCAACGTCAGGAAAAAGTCGACAAACTCCAGACAAACACCCACTGTTCCTTCCTTCCTACATAATGCCAACAGGGGCAGCAGTGCTGACATTATGCATATCTCAATCTTCTAGACTGTCTCTCTTACTAGATTCTGAGGACACAATAGATGGTAGGGCATCCAGATTCAAGCCGTATCCGGATTCAAGCCAAGAGGCACCTTCGGTTCATTTGAGGTACATACATCTTCCTCAGTGCGAGGCAAAGGGCTACAGGCCTTTGCTGCTATTCTGGAGCCCTTCCTCGCAACCATTCTTTTTCTAGTGTCATTTTTATTCCTAGCCATCCTTGTCCTTTTGGTGTTTTCTCGACAGATTACTACTTCAGTTAAACCTCTCTCACTTCGACTGTCCTCACAAATGGAGGATTTGGGTGGTTCCAGAAACTCCTACTTCATCCTGGGTCCTTCCGTCCTGTCATGATATTATCCAGCAGAGGGACAGCTGGCTTGTAGCATCTATATTCACCCTATTTGACAACTCCTTACATCTGTTAGCTGAAATTACCCCACTGTCTGCATGGCTCTTAGAGCTGGAAAACAACAATTTTAAAGAGTAAACTGAAAACGGTGTTGCACCCTTCCTCTTTTTTTGATCATGCCCCTTCTTCTTGGTACCCCTGCTCGGCTTTTCCCCTGTTTCACCTAGGACTTTGCCTAGGCCCTGAAGTTCTTGCATTGGGCTCTGCAGTGCTGACCTGTTACTGCTTGGGGCTAGAGGTTGCAACTTTGTTGGACGGAGTAGCCCGATACTCATCTACGGGCTGGCTGCCCCTTCCTGGTATAATCCAATTGTCACTGTCTCCACAACACCGTCACCAAGGGAGTTGGCCCCACTTGCATCAATTTGCAGTTGTCTCTCCATTTGTGCACGGTTGAGATCTGGGGTTTGCATCTGTATAATTTTCCTTTTGTGGATTAAAGGTTTAGTTTGCCGGGGGCTGTGGGTGTATATCCTGGTTCCTTTCGATCACCCTTCACCCCTTAACTAGGGCGTGTAGTATCATAGTTAAGAATGACTCAGTTCCCCCCGAGGAAGTTCTCCAGTAATGCAAGGATGTTAAAACATTGTTTAATCCAGTCATAGCCTCAGAGATTCCAAAGCCTTGCGGGCGTTTGTAGATATAGGGTTAAACCTTGGATACTGGCTACCAGAGATGCTCTGAGATGTGGAGGAATCCAGACAAATTCCCCCCACTAGCTGTGGAACTGTTATACACAGTTTTGGTAGCAAACACAGCCTTCATTCAAGCAGAAAAACCATCCTCTAGTGTCAATGGGGCATCAGACAACTCGCAAGATCCAACCTTTCCTGCACTTGCCTTGTTCCTGGAGGCTTCTGGGCTACAGGTTACATCGGTAGTGTGTAATCCAAAAACATGAGGGAAATGTTATTGTTATAGTCACTATCTCCCAAGTAGTCGCCTGGCACGTAAGATCTCCATTGAAGCAGCCATGGAGCAGGGCCTTGTGGTCCTTCCTACTCTGTGGCAGAGTCGTGGGTTCACTCTCCTCCATTAGGCTATCTTTCTCAGTCCAATCACCTAAGAGTCCTCCACTGGCTTCCTATCGAGAAAATAATTAACTTCAAGCTCCTCGTCCATGCTTTCAAGGCCCGCCACGACCTAGCACCCGCTTAACTCAACCACAGCATCACCTTCTACTCCCCGAGCAGACCTCTCCACTCTTCTCAACAAGCCCTAGCTACCTTATCCTAAATATTGAAGTCCTCAGCTGGTGGAAGATCCTTTGCCTACCTTGTGGCGAAGCGCTGGAACACCCTGTCCCTGCACCTCAGGCAGTCAGCATCGCTACCTCAATGCAGGAAGGACCTTAAAACCTGGCTCTTCCACTGAAGCTCAGAGGACAATCCCCCTTAGCATCTTGAGACCCTTACGGGTGAGTAGTTGCGCTTTCTAAATCCTGATTTGATTTGATTTGATTTGACTATAGGGAACAATAAGAAAGTGTATATGCATTATTCTCTTAGCTAGATTTTTTTCAAAATACTCATCTTGTTTTTGTAGCAACTGAGGGGCACATTTATGGAATTGTAATATGAAACCCAACACAATGCAGCTAGTTACCTTGCTGTTCTGCACTCTGTTACAGGGAAAGGGCAGGAATGAGCAGTATGTCAGGCAATACCATGCATTTGTGTATTTTCCTCTGTGCTGGCGCACAAAGGACAGCCTAGCACCAACGCTGGTACACAGACGCCCTTGCACTATGGTGCAAGCATGCCTGTTTGCATGCAGGATTGTTTTTATGCAGGAAGGGACATCTTCCTGCACAAAAACAATCCTGAAAGAAAAATTATTCTTTCTATATGTGTTTCAGATGAGAAGTAAAGATATTTCTTCTTGTTACACTTCACCTGAGAAGGCGTATCTTTTAAGCATATTCCTACCAGTTCTGGTAAATCTGGGAATGTGTCAAAAACCATAGGAATTGCCAGGGAACACTCATGCAACACCCATTTAATGCCTTTTCAGTACAGAGTAAGGCAATGCAGCGATTTGCATTGTGGTGTCTTACTCCAGTTTTAGGGAGCCACTCAGGACCACACAAAGAGACCTTGTGTGGTGGCTTCATAAATCTCACTTTGAATTTACATCATACATGGATCATATTGCATGTTGCAAACATGATCCAAACCTTCTCATAAATATGCCCCAAGTGTTTTTCCACAATGAACACTCATGCTTATTTTCTCCAGTAATAAAAGTGTGCAAGAACAACTGCTAGTAAACTATAAATCTCTTTTCTATTATTTTCTACAAATTGTAATAAGGCCTGGATGCATTTTATTTTAAAAATAATTTGATGTAAGCTACAAATATTCAGCTACGCCTATGAAACATCATTTCGATTTTGCTTTAGTTTATATTCATCTTTTCATTTACTGTCATGGGAGCCATGGTTTGAAAAGAGATTGTCTTCAATGAACTATGAAACTGTGTGTGTGTGTTGTGACCACATGAACTGGCCTATCAAAGTTCACTAAATACTTTTAGAAACTATAGTCAAATCACATTAACAAAAGTACCTTGCATGCCTTTTATATGTGAGGTCATATTTTAGAACTTTTAGGCAACCTCCTCAAGTAACTTATGTAAAACTCATTATTTGTGTGAGAATTATGTGTATTCCATTTGAAAAACATACAGTCTTACCCACCTTGATCTTTACTCCATTAATTCATAATATCGGACACTGGCTCCAACATAAGCCTGTGCATGACTAAATGAAAATATTTTCCAAGATTATTTGTATTCAGTGCCAGAATACAATGGAGGTGCTTAATACAAATTGCCAGTTGCACATGATTGCCTGTTGGTCAGAAACCACAAATGGTTGTTGACAAAATGATAACAATATTTTTACTATTCCAACCTGTCCTAAGACGCTGCCACCAAATGATCCATACCACCAAACACGCTGCCTGGCTGACTGTTTCAATGTCAGCACCAACAGAAACAAATAAATCTTCCCAATTGTGAAAGATTTCACCTCATCATCCTCTGCCTCTAACTTGATAACTCAATCACAGGACCTCTGTAGCAGTTTCTCAAGTCTTCAGCAACAAGATCATCATAATTTACAGCAACCTTCAACAGGATCCAACAGACCTTGTTAAATGCCTGTTGATCTTACGCAAAAAAACAATGCTAACCACATGACCTATCATCACCTTAGAAGAAACTTCTGCCATCTTAAAATCCATCCATTCAGGGGTCCCATCTGACCTCAGGCACCACCACACCTACACAAGAGGAATTCAACCCATCAGCAACAAGTGCAGATCCAGTCTGAATCCTTTCACTTCTTCGAAGACCTTCACAGATGTTTGGAAACAAACAACTCTCCTACCATTGCTGCAGAAACCCTCTGCAGGCCCTTTAATGCTTGCCAACTGCAGACCAATCTCCCTACTACCATTCCTTATCAAGGTCTTAGAGAAAATCACCAACAGACTTCACACCAAATATCTCAACAACCACAACTCCTCGACTGGGCTCAGTCTGGTGTGATACCCAAACACAGCACAGAAACTGCCATCATTGCAGCCATGAATGACATCCACATGACTCTGGACAGAGGAGACATGACAGCCCTAATTATCCTGGACCTCTCAGCAGCATTTGGCACATTCTCACACCACATCCTCATCCACCACCTACTTAACATTGAAATCCAAGGACACACATTCATGGATCTGGTACTGCCTGACTGGAAGGACCCAAGCTGTCGGCCTGGCACCACACATCTCGGTCACCTGGAACCTCATCTTTGGAGTTCTGCTAGGATCCTCCATGAGCCTGAACCTCTTGAACGCACACATGATCCATTTAGTCAGCATTGTCTGCTCTCAAAGTCCTTTCTTATGCCAACAACACGCAACTCATTCTCTTCCTCATGGACAAGGCACCCAGTATCCAGATGAAGTTGAATGCCTGCATGACTGAAATCATCCACTGAATGAATACTTACTGTCTAGCGCTAAACACTGGCAAGACCAAAATTGTGATCTTTGGGAATAGCAGCCCACCATGGGGCTCCAACTGTTGGCCAACAAAGTTAGAACTGACACCCACCCCCACCTACCACACCAAGAAGGTCAGGATCATCTTTAACTGAAAACTTGACATGTCTGACAAACGCAATGCTGTCAAGGTCTTAAGCTAACATACCGTGAAGATACAGTGGAAGATTTTTAGTTGACTCCCAATCAGCACCTGTAAACCATCACACACACCTTTGACTCAAGCAAGCTAGACTATGGGAACACACTCTATTCATGGGATCAACAAATAATTCACTAGAAGGATGAAAGCCTTTCAGAACTCTGCAGCCAGAATCACTTTCAAACTTCCATGTTGCATTCACATCACACCACACTTCCAGCTCCACGTGTTGTAGTTTAGCAGCGATTAGATTAAGCATTAGCAGAAGACATGTTGTATTTAGTAACTATTGTGAACATTTCGCGGAATCCATTTTGTATTCATGGCAGCCATTTTCTCTGCACATGGTGCCATGTGCTCACCATGTGCTCTGTCCTACCTTTCTGTTAACTACTCTTGAAAATCTGCCTAGTCACAAGTTATATTTAGCATCTCCCACTTTCGCACATTCTCAGTAAGGTCTGCAGCTGTTAGTCCTTGAAAACTGTCAGCTCCTCCTACCTGTCAACTGTGCATTTCCACATGACCTTACATGTGTGCAAGTCTTGCTTCTATAATTGTACCACCTCCTTTTAGCCCCTGCGTGGGTATAAAAGGACCATGCTCTCTCAGTTCAGTGTGCTACTTCAAACATTACCGAAGGGTGCTGTTTGAACTGTAGTACCACCTCATGAGGTTTAATAAACTCTGTCTTTTATTTCAGTTTCTGTGCCAACTTCTTCCTACATGGTCTGAGGACTTTGTGCAGAGAAAGGTGAACCCCTTGCACTAGTAGGCCTTGCTGAGGCTTACTTCAACACACTGGTTACCCATTTACAAATTACTACAATTCAAATTCCTTACCAACACTTCAGAGGCACTACAAAACACTGGTCCAGCATACCTCAACAATCCATCTACTTTTACAAACCTTCCAGGCACCTCTACTTGCCCGGTCTATTATTTGCACAAATCCTATGCATATGGAAAACCAGATCTACCAGCTAAGCCTTCTCCTATATCACTCCTAAAGTATTGAACAACCTGTCATTACACATAAGAGTCTCCTGGTCACTTGTTGAACTCTACAAAAAGTTAAAAACACCTGCTTTATGAGCATTCCCACTAGGACCAAGGTGTGGCAAGACACACACCTGCTCAGCACCAGGATATTGACCTGAATGATGGTGTGCTCCACAAAATCTGCATAACATAACATGCTGGCCCATACTGCATTTATTTCACTGCAATAAGGAAGAGTAGAGGCTGTCCATTCAACAGCCCACTCTATATTGGGCAGCAGTCGAATGGTCACAACTCCGATGATTTGTCAGAAGACTGCATTATAGGCAGAGTAGTCACTGTCTCTGACATACCTGAGGTCCCTCTGACTGTAAATCAGGCAGGCCCATGTTCAGTTTTGAGGCAGTGTAACAATGTACTCTTTCCAAAACACTCTAAATTAATTCCTCAGAGAATTAAAAACACCAGTGCTGCAAGGTTTTGCAAATGAATAACGGGGACATACATATGGGTTAAGAAAGAGATGATGCACTGAGACTCAGCACAAATACTCAATGCACAGTAGTAAGTGGCTTTCTTTGCGTCATTAGGGTATTACAATCAGAACAATTGGGTTTGCTAATGCCTGTAGTCACCATAATTGAGAACTCTTGGTCTTACCATTTACTTCTCTCATTTAATAAGGGGAATGTTTGTTAACGTCAGGGTTTAAAAGGAAATGTGGACCCTACAGTCCAATGTATGAGGGATAGTTATTTGTCAGTGGTGGTTCCGTGTGGAAATTATATAGACAAGAAGAGACTGTGTAGATGGTGGTTTCCAAGAAGAAAGATTTTTCAGTGGATGACTAAGCCAGCCATGAAATCAGGTCACAAGAGGAGGTGGGTGGATAAGTGTTATAATCAGGGAAACCGTTATCAGTCTCTTTTATTTTGCCAGTTGTGCAGTATAAAAAGTTCAGCCTCAGTGGATTAGTTGTTGTGTTTCTAAATTTCAGAGAGATGAATAGAAACAAGGAGAAGTCCATTGATAATTTGAACTTAATGGACTCTTTGAGGATAATACCAAACCAAAACTATTTTTGTGTCCTACTGAAGTGGATTGTTTTGTGGTAAGATACTAGGATTAAGAGTGAGCAGGATATGGTAATGAGTGGGGTAGCATGGAGGTCAAAGTCTTGGAAGAGGACAGATATGGAAGTATCATTAGAGACCACAGGCCTAAAGTTCAGGAGGGCATCTATAATATGATGTGTGGGAAATTGGTCACTAGGTTGAAAGTGATTGTTTCCTCTGAGGTTTCTGAGACAGATTGGTCTTTGATTGTGTTTAAAATGCCCTTGAATTGGAGATTGTGGGAATAAGTGTGCATATTAGTGTACATTGTTGGTCTTTAGGAGTAGGTACTAGAAGTTATGTCTATGGGATTAGTAGAACAATGCCTTGGAGAAATGCTATTGTGGGGGATGGAAATAGAAAGTATGGTTTTCATACCCAGAAGGCGATTGTTAGAAATTGGGTCTCTGGTTCACAGAGGTAATGCACCCTATCCAAGTAGGGATCACAATCCTAGTCATTGTAAGCTAGTTACACATTAAAATTAACCTGTGGTCACCCTCTGGCAGCTTGGCACAGAGCAGGCAGACTTAACTTAGAAGGCAATGTGTAAAGTATTTGTGTAACATTCAAAACAGTAAAACACCAAACAAATGAGAGAAAAATAGAATATAATTTAATTAACAAATGAGACCACAATGACAAAAGGTCAATAAGTAGAAGTTGAGATATGAATTTTTAAAGATTACAATGCTGTACAGAGCTTAAAAGCATAAAATTCCAACCAGGGCTATCTGGTCACGCTAGACCAAGTGAAATCTCAAAAGCCAGGCGTACCACAATGGAGTGCAGGTCAGATGCAGGGATCACCCTTGTCCCACTGAAAAAGTGCCTTGTTGTGCTGTTGACGAGGCCCTGTGTGTGGAGCAGAGTAGGCAATACGTTGACATTGATCATGATCTTGATGGATGTAGGAAATGCATTGGTTTTGACTCAAACAATTTGAGATGCGTTGGTTCCTTAGTGATGTAGGTGATGCATCATCGGCTAGCCACAAAGCGGGTGATGTGATGTCTTTATCCTCAGCAGCAGTGTCTATGGGTTAGCGTTGAGGGGAGATGGATCAATTCCGACTGGTTCATCAATGGCGATGCATGAATTTTGTAGATGCAGAAATTTAAATCTACATCTAGGGGCCTAGGACTGGATTGACACCATTTGGCAGGGCAAGGGTTTCTGCTTTTTTCACGTTAAGCTGCACTTCCTATTGGAGCTTGACAGCGGAGACTTCATTCAACTTACTGCATCACACCAGGAGGCGCCGATGCCTGCTTTGACCCTACCACTGCACTAGCGCTTATTAGCGCTGATAAGTGCTCCAGCCTTCCTACAGTGGGGGACATTTTTGCATTCAGCTACACTTCCTTTCAGGGGTTTGACAGCAGGGACTTCATTCACCATACTGCTTCACTATAGAAGGTGCTGACACCGTCTTTGCCCCACCCGCTGCTCTAACACTAATAAGCTCTCCAGCCTTTCTGCAGCGCGGGACATGCCTGGGATGCATTTAGCATGGGCCCAAGCTAAGACTGAGCCAAGAGCGAGCCTATCTGGAGCTGTATGCAGCTGGACAAGGCTAGGCCGGGCCATCCCTCTTGGCTTTTCTTACTAAATGGGGACAAGGTGCTGACTTTTTGGTTTTCAATCATACCCGTCTTGGCTGTCCTTTGAACTGAGTGTTGTGTCCTGTTCTTTGTGTTGCCCTGTACCAGTGGAGAGTGGGGAAAAATAAGGCAGCCTCTTTGAAACCTTCCTCCCCCAGTGGCATCACAAATAACTACTCTTGATGGCTTCTTGGCACATGCAGTGGGGTAGTGTCGAAGGAGACTAAGTTGGCAGAGGGACATCTATCTGTCTGGGGAAGGTTCCTCTCTCATTAATCTAAGTTCACTCCATCCCTCTGGTAATGCTACTGTGTGACTCGTTTCTCACTATGCACTATGTTTGGTGTATGGGCTCCCAGGATGTGGTCTTTGTTTCTGCAGTTTTGCCACAGAGGGTGGGCCCTCCTGCGGAACTAACTAAGAACTCTGCTCAGCCAAGGTTGTGCTTCCAAAACAAGTGGGAGCTGTCATGTAAATGTGGGCACACAAACAGAAATAATGCAATACTTCTCTCTCTGAGGGGGCTTTTTGCCCGTGGCTCATCTGAGGGAGCCTATTGATGTTTTTAATGTTAATTTTGATATTATCAAGAATAATGCTTGTTGAAACTAGAGTATTACAGATTATGGACCGTTCAACTTGTGCTTGTAATTTAACAACTGGACCTAGCTCTGTAAACCTAAGATTGACGAATGAGTTACCCTCGGGCCATTCTCATCCCCAGCAAGAAAATTGAACTTTATGGTACCCTCGCCTGAAATAGTTCAGCCTTCTAAGGTGCTAAATAGCTAACACCTTGTTACTGCAGGTCTTAGCTCCTACCCCAAGATCACGCCCCTCAAATGTGTCTCAACCCACTCATCTCAAATCAGAAACTGTAATCAACTTATCGCCTGAGGCCACTGCTTACATCGTGGTTTGGGGAATTTGCCTCCCCTGACCAGGTCTATATCAAAACTTCAAAACTGGGTGGTTCATTGGTCAACTAGGCACTCTAATTTGGGTTTTCAGCTATATGGGTCTATTAACATGGTGAAAAGGGTGGACTGTCTGTGACCTGATGTTAAGAGATGGCCTGGGGATTGTGTGGTGATACACTGTCATAGACCTTCCATTGCTATTGTTTTGCCACCATCTTCACCACTTTAGGTTCATTTATATCTAGCAGGCTGTCTAACATCCAGACCCTTCCTCATGGATTCTTTTACAAATCAGAAATGATTTGCCTGATATAACAAAAAAAGCCCCCACAGGGCTAGGATCACTGGGGCGGGTGCTCTGCCATTCCCACCACATCCCCAGCCCCGAGGACCTCCAATAGGTTTGCTCCCTTGTGTGGTCTTGATTCCTGTGACTGACTCACCCTGTCTCTGTCTTCTATGTGTCCCATCATTCCCCCTCCAATTCTGCCCCGGTTGATACTCTGGTTGGTAACCCCGATGACCGCTTGCTGTTATCCTGGAATATTGTGGGTTTGGCTGCAAAGTTTAGCAATTATAACTGGGTTTTCTCAGTGAGGCAATATCAGGTGATTTACTTGCAAGAAAAGTGGGAAGAACAAAATTCTTTTTTCTTTGAAGGGTATAAAACGTATTTTACTGTGGACACAGCTACAACAGCAGGGTCATCTAAAGGAGGTTTGATTAGTTTTGTATCCTTAAACTTGCATGAAACTTTTAAGGATCTGGGTTGAGATTCACATGTGAAGCAATTGTTGAAACTCACGCTTGAGGGCCCTAAATCTGTTGCTCTGGTATATTTTTATAATGCTAAAACCTGGCCTTTTGAGCACTCTATCCTTTCCACTTAAATGCAGCTTTGGCACCCTGACAAGCAACACGTTTGGGCTGAATAAGGTCATTTTAGTCAGGGATTTTAACTACCACCTATGTTAGTCCCCTGAATCAAACTTATAGCAAGCCCAAGTGTATGTCTCCAGAGGGGCTACATATGGCCCACACCAGGTAAGGCTACAAGTTAAATACTAGTTTAAATAATCACCATCTAGGAATTCACAGATTGTGAGTCATAAAACAAAATGTACAACAGTGTAAAGTACACTGTTTGCAATTCCCAATGGGGTTGCAAATGATATACTGCATCAATATTCACGAGGAAGGTCACAATTTACAACCCCATGGGGAATGGCCGCACTCACAGGGATGGTGGCCTGCTGGATACAGCAGACCACCACGGCTGTGACTACTTTTTAAATAAAGCAGGTTTTTTCCCTAATGCATTCCGTTTTCCCTAAAGGAAAACAGGATGCATTACAAAAAAAAGAAAAGTTTTCTTTTCACTTTTTCAGATAAGGCAGTGGCCTATGCCATCATTGCCTCCTCTGAAAATGTTTTGCGCCCCCATTCACAAAGGGGATGGAGTCTCTTGGGGAGTCCTTCTCATTTGCAAATGGTTACCACCACTTTGAAGTTGGTGGAAACTGCAAATGCTTTGACATCACATTCACGGTTGCAAAACATTTCTACGTTCCATTGCAATTCAGTATTAGGAAGGGACAGCCTAAACATGCAGCTTCCTAATACCAAATTGCAAAAGCAAAATGAGGGCGCAGATGTATTACAATTTTACTTTGCACATCAAGTGTGATTCATTATGAATTGCAGTTAGAGACTCGCAAAATGAAATGTACAAATGTGTCTCAGGCACATTAAGTGATTCCCAATGGAGTTGCAAATGACCTACCTCATTAATATTAATGAGGTAGGTCACAATTTATGTCCCCATTGGGAATGGCCAGCACACAAAAGGATGGTGGCCTGCTGGGGACAGCAGACCACCATGTCTGTGACTGCTTTCATAAAGCAGTTTTTTTTTTAAATGCAACCCGTTTTTCTTAAAAGAAAACAGGATGCATTTCAGAAAAAAAAATGTAAAGTTTTCTTTTCATTTTTTCAGAGGAGGCCAATTTGCGAATGGGTTGTCACCAATTTGAAATTGGTGTTAACTGCAATTGTTTTGCGACCACATTCACGGTCACAAAACAATCAAACATACCATTCAGATTTGGTATTTGCCCCTTCCAAATACCGAATTGCAAAGCCCAAATTGCGGTTTGGTAACAAGTTACCAAATTGCAATGAGGGCTTCATACATCCCAAAAAAACATTTTCAATTCAGCAAATCGACCCATTTGCGACTAGAAAAATGCTTTGGACATGTGGCTCCTATTTTTTTATTTGCTTGCTAAATGATCCTGAACTGTGTTTAATTGCAATGCTAAAATGTGAGCAAATCTTTTGACAGAAGACCAATATGTCTTGAAGTTCTTTTTTTCTTTTCTTTTGGAGGACATCCTCAAGAATCAAGTTGATAAAAGGGAAAGGCAGACCAGTGAGACTAATCCATTAATACAGCTTTCAAAAATTTCCACACAATGTCAGTCACAACAAATCCATCCTGAGGCTCCTTGATTCAAACTGTTCATAGAGCTTGGAATGAAATTCTTTCAGGAAATAAATGCTTTTCAATATAGGACATATCAAACCTCACCTGAGGAATGCCTTGAAAAGCAGTACCAGTAGATGATGTGTTCTTCGTAATCCTCTCGGAGGTGACCTAGAATCCAGGGGTGCACATATGCACAGATCATCAGAAACTTGACCACTGCTCAACATATCTGTTATGAGATGAATAGCATGCACACTGTTCTCCCTCTGTGGTTCAGCAATAGATTCTGTATTTAACTGTGCATCTTGAGACCCTTACTTGTGAATCTATGGTCACTACCAATTCAAAGTACCACTCTCATTCCACTTTGTAAACAGGAGGAGTTAAGTTGCCAATATTTAGACTAGCTTCCTGTAAATGGCCTAGTTTTTACTGATGCTGAATGCAGGTTATAAGCAGCAAGAGGTGGATGGTGTTGTGCATCACCACACTTAAAGATCATCACCTCCTTCAGTCAGGCTGGATTCTACAGCTCTATCAATAGCACCCACCTGTCTCAGGTGATCTGCACAGGTGATCTCATGCACACCCACAGAGATCTCCAAAACACTGGCCCTGCCCTTAAACCTTCATGCAATAATTACTGGACATTCATCTCCCTTCTCAGGGTCTCCAGCAAGAAACAAAAGAAATACATGAACAAAAAATGTAAATTAAAAAAATATCTACCATTTGTAAGTCAGCAGTCGAAAAAAGAGTAATCAAATACAAGAATTGATCTTACTTCATTTTGAAAATGCAAGGGATGTTGCAGTTCACATATCAAGAATGAGCCATGCTTTATCTACAATAGCCAAAGCCAAAATGAACACAATGTAAAAAAGGAACAGGGAAAAATCACTGTGGCAGTTAGACGTTAGTAGTAAGAAGGGATACCTTTCCTCATCAACTGGAAAGTGAAAGTTATCCCACCCCCTCAGAAATTACGTCACATTCGTCACCGGGACTTCCGGTGCCCTAAAGAGAACAGCGCCCGAACTGACATAGGTGTAGGGAGTGTCACGTTGGTTGTGACATCATGTGGTCACGTGTTAGTCATGTGCCAGGGTTCTAGCCCCTGTGTCTAGGTCTATGGGCTCTGTAAAATGTGGGCCCTGCTGGTGTGCAACCTGTTTCAGAGCCTAAGAGTGAAAGTCTGGACATGTCAGACATTCAGGACCAAGTGGCTTCTTGCAGGCCACCTCACAGGGTGGAGCATTGGGATTGTAAGTCCAAACCTCTGCACTGCCGGCTAATCCTAAAAGAGGGGCTGGGCAAATGCTGCAAAGGTGATGGCTTATGGTTAGCATTACGTGTAACCCTGTAGCGTATCAGAGCCATCAAGGAGAACATGTGACCGATATGTGTTGTAGAGGCGTACTCCCTTTTTGAACCACTGAATACATATAAGGAGCCGCCTAGAGCAGCATGCCAAACCGTCAACCATTGCTGAAATAGCTTGTCAAGGCATTATGAAGAGATACAATCTGCTCACCAGAAAAGCCACCTCCTCAGGGGCCCAGAATACTATCAATAGATATTATAGGACCCTAACACCTCTGTCGTTGGATGAGAATGCACAGCCGGCTGCCCCTAACGCTGGGGTTTCCGACGTTAATGGTTTTCAAGAGGAACTTTGCCAGCGGCTTGAAAAGCTCAGCCTCAAGGATTTGCCACAACTGATATCCTTCATTAATGATGACAGCAGCAGCAGCGAAGCCTCGGAAGATGAATTAAATGATGCAATCAACTTCATCGACATTGAAGATGATGAAGAAGGTATAGCACCACTGAATTCGCCAGTCTATGAAGAGATGGGCTTTCAGGAAGATCCTGATCCAGAAGCAGTAGTCGTACAGCCGGCAAGTGTAAACTCCGAAGCCGCTTATACACCAATGGACCTATGCGGCTTGCAAGATTTCAGAGTAGCCGCTGAGTGTAGCGAAAATGCTGAGGTTAGTAAAAAAAAAACTCTATTAACAATTATCGTGTATATGCTGATATCATACTTTTAACTAATAGTTTCTCTTTTGCTTTCTGTTTGAACTGTAGAAAACAACCGCAAAAAGAAATGTTCTAGAGGGGTCTACGACAAAGGTTAACATCTTACATTTTTACTGCTTATGCTATTCCAGACAGTCTGAAAGTATTACAAGCCAGAACAAAGAGCCGTGTAAGAAATGTATTTGCACCTACAATAGCGCCGATTTTGAAAAGGAAACTCCAGGCGTACCCTATGACGCCATATGGCCTGTTGAAGATTTTGCGGTGACCGTTTTGAATACATGTGTTAAACGTGTGTATTATAACCTGTGTTATGGGCATAAAATTAACGAGCCACAGCAGAAGGATCACCATTGTCTATACGAGTTGTACACTGCAAGAACAATTCAACACATATGTAGCCTGTTAGACCCTCACAGGGTACATAAGTTGTTAAGGGTAGTGTACAGGTTGTCATCTGTGAAGAAATGTGTCCACGCTGATATGATTAAGGTCTTGGCAGCAGTGGTCAATGAGATACGATACGCAGTTGAGCCCTGCTCAAAACTCGAAAGTATGCAGGCGCTGTGTACCTATTTTGACAAAAGATTGATAAAAAAGGGTCAGAGAAAGATGAATGTGTGAAATGTATTATAAAAATAGAAGAATGGTGTCTTTAGCACCACGATACATGTTTAAAAAAATACAGAGGTCATGGATAGAGGACCATAACTGTGGTATTTAACGCTACAACAAATCCATCCTGAGGCTCCTTGGTTCAAACTATTCATAGAGCTTGACATGAAATTATTTCAGGAAATAAATGATTTGTCAACATAGAACATATCAAACCTCAACTGAGGAATGCCTTGAAAAGCAGTACCAATAGATGATGCAATCTTTTTAATCCTCTTGGAGGTGGCCGATAATGCAGTGTTGCACAGATGCACAGATCGTTAGTAACTTGACCACTGCTCAACATATCCGTTATGAGATGAAGAGCATGCACACTGTTCTCCCTCAGTGGTTCAGCAATAGATTCTGTACTTAACTGTGCATCTGTGTCACAGAGACAGAGGAAAAATACTTCCAGCTTGAGACCTTTACTTGTGAATACATGGTCACTACAAATTCAAAATACCACTCTCATTCCACTTTGTAAACAGGAGGAGGTAAGTTGCCAACATTTGGACTAGCTTCCTGTTGTATTAATGGCCTAGTTTTACTGATGCTGAATGCAGGCTATAAGCAGCAAGAGGTCTTGGAAGCAGCGGTCAATGAAATACAATAGGCGGTTGAGCCCTGCTCAAAACCCGAACCTATGCAGGGGCTGTGTACCTATTTTGACAAAAGATTGATAGAAAGGGTCATAGAAAGACAAATGTGTGATACTTATTATAAAAATAGAAGAATGGAATCTTTAGCCAGACGAAAGTTGTTTTAAAAAATACAGAGGTCGTGGATAGCGGACCATAACTGTGTTATTTAACGCTACAACAAATCCATCCTGAGACTCCTTGGTTCACTCACTTTTAGGACGAGAATCAGAGTCTTACGGTTGAAGATGTCTATGAGTTACACCCAGGATACATCTGTACTGGGACATTGATACATGTGCTGGTTAAAGAAAGAATAGCTGAAAAACACCCTGTGACTGCATTATCTGAACATTTCGGAATCTCCTGCTATGTTGCAGTGCGACAGTCCTGTGTGTATCGCCAACTGGTGTATCAATGCATGGCTACCCGCAACGTATAAATACTGGAGCGCATACAAAAACCATGCGCGTGAGTTAAGATTTTCACCATTGACCGCGCTACGCCGCATGTTGGAACTTATGACTGAAGATTATTTCACAAACAAAGGTTCTGTATTGTCCGACCTAGAACTGTATGAACTGTTGAATGCTGTCAGTATTCTGAGCGTCCAGAGTTATAGGCGGGGTAGCGGGAAGTCATGTCTAGAGCTATTGAGTGTATAACTATAAAAATATCGAAGCTTGTGACGCTGACACCTAGTAAAAGGAACAGCTCTGAGTAATATGTGTAACATGTGTCACACTATGTATAAGTAGTCAAAAGGCATCACAGTGTCCAGCAACGTTGACAGCGATAAGCTATGTACCATGAAATGTCAAGTACACTGTGTTTATGTTCTGCTTATATACTTTTATTTTTTTTAAATAAAATGTTCTTACACAAAACAGGCGTCTTTCACTTCATGGGTTGTAACGACAGCTATCATATCAAAGGACGTGTTAAGGAAACTGTATCACGATACAAGTGGTGTTGGTAGCTTTGGGGGCGCCGAAGCGCTATTTATAAGGGCTGTAGTTGAAAATGAACCGGTAAACAGAGCACTGGTGAAGACCTGGTTAACGGGGGAAGAGGCATACTCACTCTATAAACCCGTCCGGAAGTGGTTTAAGAGAAGACCTGATATCAGTGGCAGGCGGATATAATCAGTCT
This sequence comes from Pleurodeles waltl, assembly GCF_031143425.1. NCBI lineage: Eukaryota > Metazoa > Chordata > Amphibia > Caudata > Salamandridae > Pleurodeles > Pleurodeles waltl. The sequence goes on from NC_090437.1 coordinate 1,068,112,604, forward strand.
TCAAGATTTTACAAAACACAATAGCGGTGCTCAATTTATGTTAGCGTTCATAGATGTCTTATCTAAGTACGCCTCCGCAGAAGCCTTATTCGTGGGAGCAGTGTGACCGATGCCTTTCAAACCATCTTCAGTAAAGGCCGAACACCTCAAAAACTACAAACAGATGCTGGAAAAGAGTTTTTAAACAGAACATTTCAGAAATGATTAAAACAGCACAATGTTAAACATTTTGCAAAGCACACTGAGGTAAAAGCTGCCGTTATAGAACATTTTAACAGAGCCTTAAAGTCTAAGATGTGGAGATATTTTACACCCTATAGCACTTACCGATACGTGGATGTTCTACAGGCTTGTCTGGGTGTTGAAGATATGTTGGCAGTGGGGTCATATGTACTTGGCTCCTTGAATGCCCTTCAGGTTCAAAATACTATAAAAGTAGTTTGGAGAACATAAACAGTCTTGTTTTTTGCATGCTCCCCTGTTGTGAAGTACTTCCAAGAACCGATGTGGTAAACAACTTTCACCGTAACAGCAAAATAGTTCTCAAATAGCCCTTGGTCCCCGAAACCGACCATTCTATTGTGAGGTATTTCAAGACCCCTGTGGGCTTCAACAACTCTTGACATAATATGAGCATCGGCCGTAGTTTGGTCCAACAGTAACCCCTCTATGCTGGCTGCCAGACAGGTATTGTTTGTTCCTGTGCTAAAATTGAGCAACCATCATTGTTTCTTATCAGTGATTTGGCTATATAAGATACTCTTTAAAGGTCTAGAAACATCACCCTCGCAGCCCCTGACAATGACGGCAAAAACTCTAAAGGTACTGTATGCTACTATTTCTGCCTTACTCTACAGCAGTTTACAGAGATTCTCTAGAAATTCCACAGCATCAAACACATCCCGAGTTCTACGTGTGAACAAAGGATTGTCAATACCCTGTCCCTGGAAACAGAGTTGGAAGTAATCATTAGGACCCACATTGTGAAACAACCTTTCTATTAGTGTTTGTACAGCTTGGTGGATGGCTAAAACACCATGATCAGAAGAATTTATACAGTCTAGATTAACAAACCAGAATTCCTCATAGTGTTCTGTAGCGCTAAACCGTTTTATAGTATGACTGTACCTTCTAACACTTTCTAAAAAAAAACACAGGTTCTGAATCCTCAGCTTGAGAATCACTACAAGCTGGCATAGCATCTTGAGTGTCATTCGGGGGTAGCAGACTAAGGCTCTGTGCTGGAGTGTTTTTACGCCTCCTTGTAGCACATAGTTTGGCTTTCTTTAATTTCCTTACTAGACACCTACGATGTCTAGTGCTACTAGCCCACTTCTGCTTATCACAAGACCACTTGTTTATAGGTAAACGCACATAGCCTATTTGAACAGCAGTTTGTGAATTTAAGGGCTGAGTGCCCGCAACTTTACCTGCAGCAATCATTGCTAAGGACCCATCAGGGTGCTGGGGTACTACCAGGCTCTGAACAACAGCCATTGAGGTCCTAAAACAGCTGATGTTTGGGCTGTTCCCTATGGTCTTTATGTCTTGAGACCTGCCAGGGATCATTTCATATATCAAGGCATTGGATTTTGAGGCTTTTAAGGATTTGTTGGAGGATTCCACTGCCCTTTTACTTTTGAGTGTGGGTAAAACCCCTAAAGCCTTAGTGAGTATGTCTATGGTTTTGTTTTCATTTTTTGACCTAAAGACACCCTTTTTACTAAAAGCAGATAGTGCACTCATTAGGGGTACATGGTTGCTTAGTCACGCCGATATGTTGTCTATGTCTGCTGTGGCTGATTCACAAGCTATGACCACCTCCCTTCTACACCTTGCTAACCGCAGGATTAACGCTCTTTGGTATCGTCTGGAGGACCCAGTATCGACCCCTGACTTTCCCAGTTTGAGGTCTTGAGGTTCAGGCGTGATTTTAGTTTCCTAACAGCCTGTTGTATTTCTTTCCGGTATGTTTCCAAAACCCAGTTTGGGGTCAGGGCGCCACATTTTGTTCCGCTACGTGTGTCATTAGCTGTGTGCTGTATATTACCCATAGCCACCTGGGGGACTGATCACTGTTACCCGCAATAAGCCCTTTTTGAATGGGTGCGTTGGGATGGGTCAAAAGAACAGGGCCCCAGTGTGAACTCCCCGGTCCTTGGGAGGCCTGATGATCGCTAGATGGTGTTCCAAAACACTGATTTTGTGAACTGCTACTTCCTGTACTGCTGTCAGAGTATCTTGAGGAGGATGGTGAAGACCATTGTGCACAGGCACTTGGTGACGGGCTGGTGGGGTGGTACGCTCCAGAGGGTGTAATTGGTGACATCAGACATGGGGAAGTTAAATGTTGGTCATAATAACTCAAGACCTCTGATGCATATAAAGCGCTGTGGCTGGGTGTGGGTGAATGAGACCCTGGTGATTGCAACCCATCGGGGGTGGGTGCATTAGAAGGGTCACAGAGCATTGCTGTGGCTTCAGAACTCTCTACCAGTCCAGCTAGTGCCTCTAGCAGTCCTATACACCCAGAATATGGATCTTCTGTGGGGCTATCTGTTTCCAGGCATGTGTCATGTAAACTGGGAGGGCTAGTTATACAAGCTGCCGGTACTAGGTCATTGACAGACCCAACTATATTAGACTTCTCAACGTTAAATATTTAGAGGGTGGGGGATTAACCAGTCTGAGCCTTAACAACATTTTTAAAAGACAGGTCTAAAGGCAAGGCTTGTAGCACAGGGGTCTGCAGCTTCTTCTTGCGGTTCCTTAAGGACAACCGATTAATTTTAGGCTTGTTGCACTGGTTAGGGTCCCAACCATAGGTTCTACAAGGGACAGGACGGAGTGTGTCTGAGGCTGTAAGCACTACGCTGTCAGATTGTCCAAACCCTTGTACATAGGTAGTTACTGTAAAAGTGTTTGTGGTACTGGGCATAGCCTTTATTACTGTTGAAGTGGTGTAGTTAAGGGCTGTACCTGAGCCATGATATCTGTCTGTAGAGCCGCTGAATGGTTTGTCCTGGCATCCTGCGTTGTTCATGCTGGTGCCATGGGGTTTTGAAGGGTCACGTTGTTGTCCTTTAAAGACAATACCATCCGCTTAGCCTGATGGCCAACTCTTCCAGAGCTCTTTTGTGATGACTCAAGGATGTAAAGATAACAAAATACATATTAGGTGTTTCTATAGCAGCTATATCCTAGAGGTGAAAGAGGTTTGAGACACATTAAGGATCGAATTAATCTGGCTCTACAGTTTTCAAAAACTCACCTGAGGTGTTCCGATGTGAGGAGCCTTTCTTTATAGGTGGAACTTCCTTAGGCGCTGGTGACTTCCTTTTGCGGATCGTCTTTTTAATGCCATATTCTGGGTTGTTACCATGGGAGTCACCTGTGCCGCAGGGTGGTCTGGGGATAAAAGAAAAAAAGAATAAAAATGTAACATTTACAATATAATACACTGACTATACATGATCTCTGAGGGTTCATTCTATGCAGTTTTATGGGGCTTTTTTAGGTTTTGTAATGTAATGTAATTTAATTCGAGATTTATAAAGCGCGTTCCTACTCAAAGAGCATCGAAGCGCTGGGAAGAAAGCACGTAGTAAAAAATAGACAGAGGATAAGAAAAATAACAGAAATAATAAAGATAGAAAAACATCCAATAGAAGAAACAGAAACGAACTAAATCAAAGACCCTGATCTTGATGTACCAAAAAATTAACGAGGAAAGAGCCAAGTTTTCACCATTTTCCTAAATTTCATATAACCTGATTCTTGCCTAATATTCTGTGGGAGAGAGTTCCATCCTCTGGCTGCAGCTACTGTAAAAGCTTTGTCTCCCCATTTGGCTTTATGTGTGCGAGGGACCTGAATCAAGTGAGCTTGGGAAGACCTCAAGCTTCTTTTAGGTACATGCAGGAGGAGTCTGGAAGTCAGGTACCGTGGTCCTATTCCATGAGCTGCCTTAAAAGTAAGACAGAGCGACTTAAACTGAATACACTGCGCCACTGGTAACCAATGTAATTTCCTGAGACTCTCTCTAACTGATATACATCGTGGGAGATTAAGAACCGCTCTGACAGTGGAATTCTGAACTAATTGGAGTCTTTTTATCAGCCCCTTATCCAGATTAAGGAACAGTGCATAACAGTAGTCTATCTTGGACATTACTAATGCCAGGATAGCAGATACTCTCCATTCATGTAACAGATAGGGGAAGATTTTTCTGAGCATTTTAATTGACCATAAACTGATGTTTACCACATGATTAATCTGTTTTTTAAAAGACAGATGCTCGTCGAACAAGATGCCTAGGTTTCTAGTAAAAGTAGTGGGCACAGGGCAGTTACCACATTCAGAGGGCCACCACCGTGAGTTCCATAAATTCTTTCCAGGTCCAAAACATAAAACTTCAGTTTTTTTGGCATTCATTTTTAGCTAATTGGTCTTCATCCATTTACTCACTTACACCATACAATTACTGAACCGATCTGCAACCTCCTCCCATGGCTGATTAATAGGAATAATAAGCTGGGAGTCAGCAGCATAGGAAGATGGAATGAAACCAAAAGTACAAATTAGACTAGCCAAAGGCGCTACATACAAATTAAACAATGTGGGCCTGAGGGGAGATCCCTGCGGAATCCCACATGGCAGAAGATAAGGTCTAGATTTGAAATCACCACAGCTAACTGTGGTCCATCTATTTGTAAGAAAAGACTTCAAAAGTTTAAGCACCTTGTCCCTCAAACCCACATGATGCAAACGGGACATTAATAGTGTGGGAGAGATAGTGTCGAAGGCAGTGGATAAATCTAAAAGAACCAAAACGGCCCCCTTGCCTTCATCAACCATACTTCGAATAGTATCAGAGGATGAGATTAGGGCAGTTTCAGTACTATGCCCTTTTGGGGCTTCAGGGGTGCTTGTTGGTGGATGTGGGGCCTCTTGTTCATGTATGGCGTAGGGGGCCCTGCGTGGTTGCATATACCAGCTGATTATTTATTATATATATATTTTTTTTAAAGAAACGGCCGGGGGGCCTGGGCCGCTCCAGGCTCAGGTCCCCGACCGTCATTATTTACAGCATTGTTAGGACCTCATGGTCCTAACAGTGCTGTATATAATGGAGGCCGGGGATCCGGGCCACGCGGGCTCGGATACCGGACCGTCATGATATCCAGCGTTGTTAGGACCGCATGGTCCTAGCAATGCTGTATATAATGGAGGCCAGGGACCCTGGCCGTGTGCGGCCCAGAGCCCAGACAGCCATTAAATGCAGGGATTCACATTTCTAGACATAACTCCTGCATGAACGTTAATTACAAGCGGTATCTTGACATCATAAATGTTTCCTGAAGGCAGGATATCCAAGGAACTTTTCAGTAGTTGTTTTTAAATTGCTAGTTTCATAATTATTGCGAACAATAGTGCCCCCATGAAACCAGCGCCACCCACACCATATCATCACTCCCGCCTAAAGCAGACACTGCTAATAACCTTTTTTTTTAAAAAAAACATACCTTGTTTATGAACCTTTTTTTTAAAAACATAATAGTAGTAAAATTGTAGGGGCCTAACTACATATCTACATATCCAGCGCTTTTATTATTTAAAAAAAAAATAATTATCATATTATTGTACTATAAATTTAGACACTTCTAGTTTTACCACAACCCCGGTTTTTTTTTTTTTACGCCTTTAAACATACTGTAGCCGCTACAAACTAAACGACTGTTTCAAACCTTACAAATGTATATCTCTGATAACTCTGAGTAAAAACATCAGCATTATGCTCTCGTGGTACACAGTTGGAAAGGCGGTGGGGGTAACCCCTAGGTTAAACTACAATAGAACATACATGCAACACATCATTACAGACCTTAAGTAGAAGAGGGTTAGCATCACCAGTCTGTGTTCTGCCCTTCATGTTTTCAGCCTTGAGGTCCTCATGCTACCTGCTCTCGCAAACTTCAAAAATGTAGTTCAAAAATAAGAGGTCTGTGAATGTGGGGGCTTTTATACCAGCCTCCTTGTGCTAATTATGCCAAGGCTTTGTGTTCGGGGGGCTTAGAAATAGACATCTGTTTTAGGGGGGGACATTGCCTATCCACTGTTTGTTTCAAACTTTTAATTGCATGGTCAGTTTATAATTTAACCTCTACTGAGATCCCTTTGACGGCTGTCCTGGAAGGTCCAGGGGTATACATTTGTCAGATTTGTATTGCTTGTCTTCTGTCTATTTCAAAACATTTTTAAATTGCATGGTCACTTTATACTTTGCCATATGCTGAACACCTTTGAACCCATGACTGGGAACTCTTAGGGCTACATCTGTTTTAGGTTTGCACTGCTTGTAATCTGTCTATTTCAAAACTTTGTTTTTTAAATTGCCTGGCCACTTTATACTTTGACATATGCTAAACACCTTTGAACCCTGGCCTGGGAACACGTAGGGCTACATCTGTTTCAGGTTTGCACTGCTTGTCTTCTGTCTATTGGAAAACTTTTTAAAATTGCCTGGTCACTTTATACTTTGACATATGCTGAACACCTTTGAACCCTGGCCTGGGAACACTTAGGGCTACATCTGTTTTAGGTTTGCACTGCTTGTCTTCTGTCTATTTCAAAACGTTTTTTAAATTGCCTGGTCACTTTATACTTTGACATATGCTGAACACCTTTGAACCCATGCCTGGGAACTCTTAGGGCTACATCTGTTGTAGGTTTGCACTGCTTGTCTTCTGTCTATTTCAAAAGTTTTTTAAATTGCCTGGCCACTTTATACTTTGACATACGCTGAACATCTTTGAACCCTGACCTGGGAACACTTAGCGCTACATCTGTTTTAAGTTTGCACTGCTTGTCTTCTGTCTATTTCAAAACGTTTTTTAAATTGCCTGGTCACTTTATACTTTGACATATGCTGAACACCTTTGAACCCATGCCTGGGAACTCTTAGGGCTACATCTGTTTTAGGTTTGCACTGCTTGTCTTCTGTCTATATCAAAAGTTCTTTTAATTGCCCGGTCACTTTATACTTTGACATCTGCTGAACACCTTTAAACCCTGGCCTGGGAACACTTGGGCTACATCTGTTTTAGGTTTGCACTGCTTGTCTTCTGTCTATTTCAAAACTTTCTTAAATTGCCTGGTCTCTTTATGCTTTGACATCTGTTGCCCAACTTTAAGACCTATTCCTGGGAATTTTGGAGCAAACATATGTTATAGGTTTACATTTCTAAAATGATTGGCTGGTTCTAACAAAAGCAACATTTGCCCAGCCCCTCTTTTTGGATTATCCAGCAGTATAGAGGTTTGGCCTTACAGTCCCAATGCTCCACCCTGTGAGGTGCCCCCCAAGCAACCACTCGGTCCTGAATGTCTGACATGTCCAGACTTGCACTCTTAGGCTCTGAATAAGGTTGCACACCAGTAGGATCCTCATTTTACACAGCTCATAGACCTAGATACAGGGGCTAGGACTCTGGCACATGCCTAACACGTGCCCACATTATGTCACAACCCAAGTGAAACCCCCTGCACCTACATCAGTTCTGGGGCGGGCTCTCAGGGGCACCGGAAGTCCCGATAACGGATGTGACGTCATTTCCTAGGGGGCGGGACAACTGTCACTATCTAGTTGATGAGGAAAGTTATCCCTTCTTACTACTGAAGTTGCTACTATTTGTACCATAGTTGATATGGTATCTTCCACTGCAAAGAAAGAAAGCCATTGGAATTTCTGAGCTAAATTTCCCCGAATAGGGTTTTAGGGCTAAACATCCACTCAGAATATTCTTTCTTAAGTACTTAAACATGTGGTGATACACAATGGCACATAGATGCATCCAGTTTCTGTAAGTGGCACCACTCACACAGTAAACACTGATGGCGCAATGTATACAACACATATCCACTATCACATACTTCCAGCAATTTTCCGCTCAAACCAAATCAAATCAAATCAAATCAAATCAAATCAAATCATTAACATTTATAAAGCGCGCTACTCACCCGTGCGGGTCTCAAGGCGCTAGGGGGGAAAGGGGGGGTTATCGCTGCTCGAACAGCAAAGTCTTTAGGAGTCTCCGGAAAGCGGAGTGGTCCTGGGTGGTCCTGAGGCTGGTGGGGAGGGAGTTCCAGGTCTTGGCCGCCAGGAAGGAGAAAGATCTCCCACCCGTCGTGGAGCGGCGGGTGCGAGGGACGGCAGCAAGTGCGAGGCCAGCGGAGCGGAGGGGGCGGGTGGGGACGTAGAAGCTGAGGCGTCTGTTGAGGTATTCCGGTCCCTTGTTGTGGAGGGCTTTGTGTGCGTGGGTGAGAAGACGGAAGGTGATCCTTTTGCTGACTGGGAGCCAATGCAGGTGTCTCAGGTGTGCGGAGATGTGGCTGTTGCGGGGTACGTCGAGGATGAGGCGGGCCGAGGCGTTTTGGATGCGTTGCAGGCGGTTTTGGAGTTTGGCGGTGGTCCCGGCGTAGAGGGTGTTGCCGTAGTCCAGGCGACTCGTGACAAGGGCGTGGGTCACGGTTTTTCTGGTGTCGGCGGGGATCCAGCGGAAGATCTTGCGGAGCATGCGGAGAGTGAGGAAGCAGGCGGAGGACACGGCGTTGACTTGCTTGGTCATGGTGAGAAGAGGGTCCAAGATGAAGCCGAGGTTGAGGGCGTGGTCTGCGGGGGTCGGTGCGGTGCCGAGGGCCGTGGGCCACCAGGAGTCGTCCCAGGCGGACGGGGTGTTGCCGAGGATGAGGACTTCCGTTTTTTCAGAGTTCAGCTTTAGGCGGCTGAGCCTCATCCAATCTGCGACGTCCTTCATACCCTCTTGTAGGTTGGTCTTGGCGCTGGCGGGGTCCTTGGTGAGGGAGAGTACAAGTTGGGTGTCGTCGGCGTAGGAGGTGATGATGATGTCGTGCTTGCGTACGATGTCGGCGAGGGGGCTCATGTAGACATTGAAGAGTGTCGGGCTGAGCGATGAGCCTTGAGGTACGCCGCAGATGATCTTGGTGGGTTCTGAGCGAAACGGAGGGAGGTAAACTCTTTGGGAGCGGTTAGCGAGGAAGGAGGCGATCCAGTCCAGGGCCTGGCCTTGGATCCCGGTGGAGCGTAGGCGGGTGATTAGGGTGCGGTAACAGACGGTGTCAAAGGCAGCCGAGAGGTCGAGGAGAATGAGGGCGACTGTTTCACCGTTGTCCATCAGGGTTCTGATGTCGTCTGTGACTGAGATGAGGGCGGTTTCCGTGCTGTGGTTGGTTCGGAATCCGGTTTGTGAAGGGTCGAGCAGGTTGTTGTCTTCCAGGAAGGTGGTCAGCTGTTTGTTGACGGTCTTTTCTATTACCTTGGCTGGGAAAGGTAGAAGAGAGATGGGGCGGAAGTTTTTCAGGTCGCTTGGGTCAGCCGTAGGTTTCTTTAGTAGGGCGTTGACTTCAGCGTGCTTCCAGCATTCGGGGAAGGTAGCAGAAGAAAAAGAAGAGTTGATGACGGTCTGGAGGTGCGGGGCGATGATGTCGTCGGCTTTGTTAAAGATGAAGTGCGGGCAGGGGTCCGAAGGGGCGCCGGAGTGGATAGAGTTCATGATGGATTTGGTTTCTTCCGTGTTGATGTGGGTCCAGTTGTTGAGGGTGATGTCCGGGGAAGCGGGTTCAGTGGTGTATGGTTGGGTCTGGTGTCCGAAGCTGTCGTGGAGGTCGCTGATCTTGCGATGGAAGAAAGTGGCGAGGGATTCGCACAAATCCTGTGAGGGCGTGACGGCGTTGGCGCTGGCGCTGGGGTTGGAGAACTCTTTGACGATGCTAAAGAGTTCTCTGCTGTTGTGGCTGTTTTTGTCTAGTCTGTCGGTGAAAAAGTTCCTTTTGGCAGTGCGGATCAGGTGGTGGTGTTCGCGTGTAGCGTTCTTGAGGGCGGTCATGTTGTCAGCGGTGTGGTCCTTGCGCCAGGCCTTCTCAAGGGCACGACAAGTTTTCTTTGATTCTTTGAGGGTGTCAGAGAACCAGAGAGGTTTTTTGGTGTTGGTCTGTCGATGCGTGCGTTTGAGGGGAGCAAGGTTGTCAGCGCAGTTGGAGATCCAGTTTGTGAGGTTGAGAGCTGCGTCGTTGGGGTCGGTGGTGAGGGTGGGTTGGTTGGCGGCGAGAGCGGAGAAGAGTTGCTCTTCAGGGATCTTGTTCCACTGTCGACAAGGGATGGGTTGAGTGCGGAGGTGGGAGGTCTCGCGTCGGAATGTGAAGTGGACGCAGCTGTGGTCGGTCCAGTGTAGGGCAGAGGTGTGGCTGAAGAAGACGTGTTTGCTGGCGGAGAAGATAGGGTCGAGCGTGTGTCCGGCGATGTGGGTGGCGGTGTTCACCAGTTGTTTGAGGCCGAGGTTGGCGAGGTTGTCGAGCAGGGTGGTGGTGTTGGGGTCGTTGTTTTGTTCCAGATGGAAGTTGAGGTCGCCTAGGAGGATGTAGTCCGGTGAGGCGAGGGCGTGCGGGGAGATGAAGTCGGCGATGGCGTCGCTGAAAGAGGCGCGAGGTCCGGGAGGACGGTAGACGAGGGATCCTCTGAGGGTGGTCCTTGGGTCGGTGCGAATCTGAAAATGCAGGTGTTCAGCGGCGAGGGGGGGTCTTCGGTGGAGGTGGTGACGCTGATGGAGTCTTTGAAGATGATGGCGACACCTCCTCCTACTTGGTTGGTGCGGTCTTTTCTGGAGATCTTGTAGCCTTCGGGGATGGCGGGTAGCGATGTCTGGAGCAGAGGAGGCGTTCATCCATGTCTCCGTGATGAAGGCGACGTCCGGGGCTGTGGAGTCCAGGAAGTCCCAAAGTTCAACGGCGTGCTTGTGGACGGAACGAGCGTTGATCAGGATGCACTTGAGGTGGTTGATGGCGCGTGGGCTTGTGGTCGTGGTAGTTGCGTGGTGGAAGATGCGTTTGCAGGAGTTGCAGGCGAAGGGTCCATGGGTGCGTTTGGGGTGAGCTAGGAAGCAGGTTTTGGAGCGCCCTGGGTTGAGGGCGTGGAGGGTGGTGGGGTCGTAGCGGATCAGCGGGGCTTGGGGGAGCTGGGGACCAGGGGTCGTGGCGCTGGGCGCGGGCCAGGCGCGGACGGGCGCAGACGGGCTTGCCTCTGGCGCGCCTCTGGCGCGCCTCTGGCGCGCCAGCGGCGCGCCCGCTGCGCGCGGCCGCTGCGCAGTCGCGCAGCGGCCGCCATAAGAGGTAGGAGGGGGGGGGAGGGGTCAGCTGGGGGCGAATGGGAGCTGGGGGGCGGGGGCGTGCAGGAGGTCGCGGCGGGAAAGCGCGAGGGAGGGGGGGGACAGGTAGAGTGAGAGGAGCTGGGGGAGGGGGTTTAGGGTGGAGGAGGGTGAGTGTTAGGAGGTTTGGAGATTAGGGAGAGAGATAGGAGTAGGGTTGTGAAGATAGGGGAGGGGGGGTTGTAGAGGTGGGTGAGGGAGAGAGGTAGAGTGAGAGGATAGGGAGATAGGTAGTAGAGGGGGTGGCGGGAGGGGGGGAGAGATAGAGAAATAGATAGAGAAAATAGATAGAGAAGTCGATAGATAGGGAAATAGATAGATAGACAGATAGGTAGGTAGGAGGAGGTGGAGAGTGGGGGAGTTAGATAGTGAGATAGGGAGCTAGAGAGATAGGAAGATAGGAGGAGTGAGGGAGGTAGATAGCGAACGGGTTAGCTAGGGGTGAGAGAGGGGGAGGCGAGTGAGGGAGGGGGATGAGGAAGGAGCAGGAGGGCAGGCTCGGGGGAAGAAGACGGAGGAGGTAGAAGAGCCGAAGACAGGAGAACAGAAGACAGAAGAACAGAAGACAGAAGAACAGAAGACAGAAGAACAGAAGAACAGAAGACAGAAGAACAGAAGACAGAAGCACAGAAGATCGGAAGAGCAGAAGAACAGAGAAGAACAGAGAAGAACAGAGAAGAACACAGAGGAACACAGAAGAACCGAGAAGAAGAACACAGAAGCACCGAGAAGAAGAACACAGAAGACCGGAAGAACACAGAAGAACAGAAGGGAAGAACAGAAGAACAGAAGAGAAGAACAGAAGAACACAGAAGAAGATTGCAGAGGGGGAGCGAGGAGGAAGAGACAGAGAGGAGGAAAAGAAGCAGGAGCAGGAGAGAAGGTGAGTGGCGCGGGGCAGGGCGAGGGGCTGGGAGGAGGGGGGTACTTACAGTTAGGTGGGTCTCAGGAACACAGGAACTCGGGAACTTGGAGGAGCTGCAGCGGCAGGGGGAGCGACCTACCCTTGGTATGCAATAGCGTGAAAGTATGACAAAAACACATTATATGTGACAAGTGCAGCCCAATACTAAGGCTTTAATTGAAATAAGAATGACATGTGGATCTAATCACGCACTTCCGGACACCGCATTCCTCATGGACAAGTTTCCAAATCACTCCCGGTATACCTAAAATGTACAGTGGGGGGTGGGTCACGAATCGGAGATTTGGGCGTGGCCTCATGTTGCCCTAGTAATACACTATCTAGGTATGACAATACTATCTCAAATCTAGGCATTATCCTTGTTCGTCATTAGGGTGCAGTGAAGAGCACGAAAGTAACAAGTCCAATCATATGGAGTATTTCAGCATAAATGCCATTGACAGTGGGTGGGTTATCTTGCCTGGCACATGGGCCCTAATAGGCTGTTTTATATGAGTGCGATGAACAGACGCAGACATAACTTTTGTCCTTCTTTGTCACCAAAGTCGCACTTTTAATTACTTTTTGGCAGTATTATTTCAAGCAGCCATGATTCGGGAAGGGTTTATTAAACAATATTAGGCTACTCCATTCCGATTTCAACTGAACGAAGTTTCTAAGCCATCAATGCCAAGACTTGTGTTTTGAGTCCATTTCAATAAACATGGTTAGTGGGAGTTGTGTCTTTAGAAAATAAAAGAGGAAGTGGGATGTGAAAGTTGCTTCGGTCTTCTTTTTAGGTCGCATTTCTCTTTTCAATGTGTCATTACATTTCTTATTGACATTTGGCATTGGAATTCATCATTCGCTTTAAAAAGCACCAATTACAACACTGACATCATGGTGAAGAAAAATAATTATACTATTGTTTCAGGACGAAGTAAATGAAAGCAAGAAAGAAACACGCTTTACAACTTTCACGTTTCTTTGATGGATGGTCTGGTATGAAAAGTCTATTGTCTATGTGCTATAAATAACCATACACTCTGTTCTCGAGACTGCAGCATGGTTTTTCAAAAGCATAATGAGAAAATGAATTGCATACCCTCGTTTACAAATTAAATATTTTATCTTAAGACTCGAAATTATATTTTAAAATGATTACCGTGTCACCGTAAACAAAGCAGCGATTTCCGTCTGTAGAAGAATGAATTAAATATATTGAAATGCCTTCTATGAAAAAACATATATCCATTTAGCAACGAAACCGGAACATTTCTTACAACCATGATACGTAATACCCAAAGTGTAATCCATTGCAGCTAGGCAACCATACCCAGATTGACTTGATAAATTATTGGAATACTTTCTGATAATTTCACTGATCTGAAATCTTACTTTCCTTAGCACAACCTTTACATCATAACATGCAGCAAAACTCTGGACACGGTCACCATTGCACCAGTTTGTTAAGTCTTGCCTACATTGTGCCTTTGTAAGTGTAATGTATGCAAGGTAAGCATTCCCCCATAAAAAGCCCAACAGAAATGGTGCAGTGAAATCTACAAGATTTCACTGCGTCCTGCTGTGCCAAAATAGCATCATTATTTTAACGCCTGCACAGGGAAGGCGCTCAATGTGAGGCTGTGCTGTCTCCTATGGGACTCCCTTAGCGTTGCTGGACTAGGGTCAAAATGTTGACGATAGGCCAGCAAAGTTAAGGGTTGGTGTCACAACAGAGTCAGAATTTCTGAAGCTTTTGTGGACACTTTTGAGCCATGGAGCACTGTTTTATAAATACAGTGCTCCCATGGCATCGTTAGGGGGGCACAGGGCGATGGAAGAAAAGTGGTACATCAGAGCTGATGCACCACTTTCTTTCAAATGAGTCCTATAGTAAGAGAGGACTACCACCCGTAGACCTCGGTGGCGGCTATGTACCATGGTTGGTACATTACAGTACAAGCTTTTTACTGTGAGACATGAATACACACTTATGAACTCACTCATCTAAAGTTCTGCTGCTCATGATGAATCTGGAAGCCTATGTGTGTTTTAAACATGTGCCTGCTAACATGAGAAAACGTCAAGGCCAGGCCTGAACTCTGGACTTTGTCCCTTTCCAGTGTGAGTTTTTTTTAACCTTTTGAGGGCCAGCTGCTTCCATGCGCTAGAAAACATCAACGCTTTAAAAATTCATATCTCTGGTTCCCCTTGTTCGATTTGAATCATTTTAGTGTCATTTTAAAGATAAAAATGTAAACTATTTTTATAAATTGGTGTTGGATTTTTATTGTGTTTGTGTTTTACTTATTTACTGTTTTGTGATTTTTAAATGCTTTACACATTTGTCTCCTAAGTTAAGCCTTGACGCTCGTTGCCAAGGTACCAAGGGTTGAGCTGGGTTTAACTTATTGAGACCTAACTGGACCTAAGTGGGGGTTAGTGGGCTCTTGCTAGGTGTAGATAATTACCTGCCCTTACCAATAATCCACTTTCCAGCACCTAGTATTGATAATGTGCCCATGTGTTGTGCATGTGTGTATGGTAATAATGATAGTGAGCCCTACAGGGGTGTACAGGTCTGCCAGCATATCTGTATTTCTGGCATCGCCAGATGGGAGAGGCGAGCACCAGATGCAGTAGTATGAAAAGAGGAGGCAATGCTTTCCTTAAAAGCATGTGGGCCCTTCATGACTGTTAGACCTGACAGCCTTAGGGTGCTCCCCCCTAACTTTTTTGCCGCCCCCCCCCCACTTTTTTGACACTGTTTTTGCTGGCTTTACGACTCTTTGCACTCTACCACTGCTAACCAGTGCTAAAGTGCATATGCTCTCCCCCTTAAAACATGGTGACATTGGCTCATACCCAATTGGCTTATTTAATTTACTTGTAAGTCCCCAGTAAAGTGCACTACATGTGCCCAGGGCCTGTAGATTAAATGCTACTAGTGGACCTGCAGCACTGGTTTTGCCACCCACATAAGTACCCCCTTAACCATGCCTCAGGCCGGCCACTGCAAGGCCTGTGTGAGCAGTTTCAGCGCCACTTCGACTTGGCATTTAAAAAGTACTTGCCAAGCCTTAAACTCCCCTTTTTCTACATATAAGTCACCCCTAAGGTAGGCCCTAGGTAACCCATAGGGCAGGGTGCTATGTAGAGTTAAAAGGCAGGACATATACTTGTGTAGTTTATATGTCCTGGTAGTTTAAAACCCCTAAAATTCATTTTAAACTGCTGTGAGGCCTGCTCCTTTCATAGGCTAACATTAGGACTACCCTCATATACTGTTTGAGTGGTGGATTCTGACCTGAAAGGGGTAACAGAGTCATATTTAGTATGGTCAGATTGGTAATACAAAATCCTGCTTATTGGTGAAGTTGGATTTAATATTACTATTTTAGAAATGCCACTTTAGAAAGCACTTAACATCTGTGCCTTACAATCCACAGCTGGCTAGGTTAGTTGACAGCTCCCTTGTGTAGGAGGCTGGACTGGCTTGTAGTGAGTACCAAGGGGTACTTGCACCTTGCACCAGGCCCAGTTATCCCTTATTAGTGTATAGGGTGTCTAGCAGCTTAGGCTGATAGATAATGGTAGCTTAGCAGAGCAGCTCAGGCTGAACTAGGAGACGTGTGAAGCTACTACAGTACCACTTAGTGTCATATGCACAATATCATAAGAAAACACAATACACAGTTATACTACAAATAAAGGTACTTTATTTTTATGACAATATGCCAAAGTATCTTAGAGTGTACCCTCAGTGAGAGGATAGGAAATATACACAAGATATATATACACAATAGCAAAAATATGCAGTATAGTCTTAGAAAACAGTGCAAACAATGTATAGTTACAATAGGATGCAATGGGGAAACATAGGGATAGGGGCAACACAAACCATATACTCCAAAAGTGGAATGCGAACCACGAATGGACCCCAAACCTATGTGACCTTGTAGAGGGTCGCTGGGACTATTAGAAAATAGTGAGAGTTAGCAAAATAACCCTCCCCAAGACCCTGAAAAGTGAGTGCAAAGTGCACTAAAGTTCCCCTAAGAACAAAAGAGTCGTGTTAGAGGAATAATGCAGGAAAGACACAAACCAGCAATGCAACAACTGTGGATTTCCAATCTAGGGTACCTGTGGAACAAGGGGACCAAGTCCAAAAGTCACAAGCAAGTCGGAGATGGGCAGATGCCCAGGAAATGCCAGCTGCGGGTGCAAAGAAGCTTCGACTGGACAGAAGAAGCTGAGGTTTCTGCAGGAACGAAAAGGGCTAGAGACTTCCCCTTTGGTGGACGGATCCCTCTCGCCTTGTTTTCCCGCCGGAAGGACGCCAACAAGCCTTGCTACACGCAAAACGTGCGTTTGGCGTTTTTGGACGCTGCTGGGGCCCAGGAGGGATCAGGAGGTCGCAAATTGGACCTGCAGAGAGAGGGGACGTCGAGCAAGACAAAGAGCCCTCACTGAAGCAGGTAGCACCCGGAGAAGTGCCAGAAATAGGCACTACGAGGATGCGTGAAACGGTGCTCGCCAAAGTTGCACAAAGGAGTCCCACGTCGCCGGAGACCAACTTAGAAAGTCGTGCAATGCAGGTTAGAGTGCCGTGGACCCAGGCTTGGCTGTGCACGAAGGATTTCCGCCGGAAGTGCACAGGGGCCGGAGTAGCTGCAAAGTCGCGGTTCCCAGCAATGCAGCCCAGCGAGGTGAGGCAAGGACTTACCTCCACCAAACTTGGGCTGAAGAGTCACTGGACTGTCGGGGTCACTTGGACAGTGTCGCTGGATTCGAGGGACCTCGCTCGTCGTGCTGAGAGGAGACCCAAGGGACCGGTAATGCAGCTTTTTGGTGCCTGCGGTTGCAGGGGGAAGATTCCGTCGACCCACGGGAGATTTCTTCGGAGCTTCTGGTGCAGAGAGGAGGCAGGCTACCCCCACAGCATGCACAAGCAGGAAAACAGTCGAGAAGGCGGCAGGATCAGCGTTACAGAGTTGCAGTAGTCGTCTTTGCTACTATGTTGCAGGTTTGCAGGCTTCCAGCGCGGTCAGCGGTCGATTCCTTATCAGAAGGTGAAGAGGGAGATGCAGAGGAACTCGGCTGAGCTCATGCATTCGTTATCTAAAGTTTCCCCAGAGACAGAGACCCTAAATAGCCAGAAAAGAGGGTTTGGCTACCTAGGAGAGAGGAAAGGCTACTAACACCTGAAGGAGCCTATCACAAGGAGTCTCTGACGTCACCTGGTGGCACTGGCCACTCAGAGCAGCCCAGTGTGCCAGCAGCACCTCTGTTTCCAAGAAGGCAGAGGTCTGGAGCACACTGGAGGAGCTCTGGACACCTCCCAGGGGAGGTGCAGGTCAGGGGAGTGGTCACTCCCCTTTCCTTTGTCCAGTTTCGCGCCAGAGCAGGGGCTAAGGGGTCCCTGAACCGGTGTAGACTGGCTTATGCAGAATTGGGCACATCTGTGCCCAACAAAGCATTTCCAGAGGCTGGGGGAGGCTACTCCTCCCCTGCCTTCACACCATTTTCCAAAGGGAGAGGGTGTCACACCCTCTCTCAGAGGAAGTTCTTTGTTCTGCCATCCTGGGCCAGGCCTGGCTGGACCCCAGGAGGGCAGCTGCCTGTCTGAGGGGTTGGCAGCAGCAGCAGCTGCAGTGAAACCCCAGGAAGGACAGTCTGGCAGTACCAGGGTCTGTGCTACAGACCACTGGGATCATGGAATTGTACCAACAATGCCAGGATGGCATAGAGGGGGCAATTCCATGATCATAGACATGTTACATGGCCATATTCAGAGTTACCATGGTGAAGCTACATATAGGTAGTGACCTATATGTAGTGCACGCGTGTAATGGTGTCCCCGCACTCACAAAGTTCAGTGAATTGGCTCTGAACAATGTGGGGGCACCTTGGGTAGTGCCAGGGTGCCCTCACACTAAGTAACTTTGCACCTAACCTTTACCAGGTAAAGGTTAGACATATAGGTGACTTATAAGTTACTTAAGTGCAGTGTAAAATGGCTGTGAAATAACGTGGACGTTATTTCACTCAGGCTGCAGTGGCAGGCCTGTGTAAGAATTGTCAGAGCTCCCTATGGGTGGCAAAAGAATTGCTACAGCCCATAGGGATCTCCTGGAACCCCAATACCCTGGGTACCTCAGTACCATATACTAGGGAATTATAAGGGTGTTCCAGTAAGCCAATGTGAATTGGTAAAAATGGTCACTAGCCTGTCAGTGACAATTTGAAAGTAATGAGAGAGCATAACCACTGAGGTTCTGGTTAGCAGAGCCTCAGTGAGACAGTTAGGCACCACACAGGGAACATATACATGCACACCTATGAGCACTGGGGCCCTGTGTGACAGGGTCCCAGTGACACATACATATAGGCCACAACCTTATGAGCACTGGGGCCCTGACTAGCAGGGTCCCAGTGACACATAACAAACATACTGAAAACATAGTGTTTTCACTATGAGCACTGGGGCCTAGCCATCAGGATCCCAGTGAGACAGTGAAAACAGTGACAAACATCCTGACATACACTCACAAACAGGCCAAAAGTGGGGGTAACAAGGCTAGAAAGAGGCTACTTTCTCACACAACCCCCCCCCAAATGAAGGACAATAAGGCTAACCTTGGCCAGTTGAGACTTTATTGTCTAAGTGGTGATAAGTAGAGAGTAGCTCTGCAATAGACTGGTTACTCCCTTTATCATCCACTATATGGTTACTTCCCTGTGGGGATGTAAACCACCCTGTTTGAAGTTTTTTAGCTAAGCAACAATGTGAAGATGTATTTTCAGAGTTTCTATCAGTAAGTTTTAGTTTAGAGCAGTGGGAATTGTCCACTGAACCTATTTGTAGTGATGGAAATGCCAGACAGGGATGCTGTCTCAGAAAAGCCATAGCTGGGCAAAAACTTTGTCCATCTGGCTGGAAGAGAGAACAGGGATGCTGTTTCTCTTGAGTTGGAGCAGGGCAGGGATGCTGTCCTATGAGCTCCACACTAGGGCAGGGATGCTGTCCTAAGTGTTGTGAGGTAGTGCAGGGTTTCTGCACTAAAGTTTCTCTGGGAGGGTTGGAGGGATGCTCCATGTTAACTAAAATGGTGCTCATTTTCTCACCAATGTTAGTTATCCCACAGAGAGGTACTTCCACCTCAGGGAGTCCAGCTTTGCCAGCTGATGATTCCCTTGGAACAGGTGCCACCCCAGGAGAGGTTTCTCCCACCACAGGAATAGTATCCTGAATGTAGGGTGGTTAGGGGATACTGTGATACCCTTTTTACCTGTTGATGGAGAGGGATCCTGAGTTTTCAGGCCTTCTCTCCTTTGCTTTTTCATTTCACTTGAAATGAGAGGGAACAATTCCTCAGGGATGCCCAGCATGGCTGCATGGGCATAAAACTCTACATCAGCCCAACCTGAGGCCTCTAGGTCATTACCTAAGAGACAGTCTACAGGTAAGCTAGGTGATACCACCACCTGCTTAGGGCCAGTAACTCCACCCCAACTAAACTGAATTATAGCTAAGGGAAGAAACTTAGTGGAGTTATGGACATCAATAATCTTATACTGTTGTCCAATGATGTGTTGATCAGGGTGCACTAGGTTTTCAGTCACCAAAGTGAAACTGGCACCTGTGTCCCTGTAGGCCAAGGCCTCAACACCATTTATTGAAACTGTCTGCCTGTACTTATCCATTGTAAGGGGACAAGCAGCCAGTGTGGCAAGGCCAATGCCACTAGGTGTGACAGAAACTGTCTTGGGACTGATGACATCAGTTTCCACTATGGACCCATAAGTGAACCCAACTACACCCTTTGCTTGACTGTTGCCAGCAGTCCCACCACTAGTACCACTACTGCTAGGGGCACTAGAGCTTGATGTATTAGTGGTGGTAGGCTCAGGGGGTTTACCTGGACAGGACTTATCCCCTGGCCTATGGCCTCTATTTTTACACACAAAGCACCAAGGCTTTTTAATGTGTGCAGGTTGGGAAGAAGAGGAAGAATTTGTTTTATCCCCACCCTCTGAAGAGTGTTTAAGATTTGAAGTGGGATCTTTGGTTTTACCCTTATCCCCATGCTTATCTTGAGATTTTTCACCATCTTTCTTCTTATTGCCATCTTTGTCACCCCCTGTATGAACTTTTCTGTTCACCCTTGTTCTGACCCATTTGTCTGCCTTCTTTCCCAATTCTTGGGGAGAGGTCAGATCAGAGTCTACCAGGTACTGGTGCAACAAATCAGACACACAATTATTAAGTATATGCTCTCTCAGGATTGTGTTATACAGGCTTTCATAATCAGTAACTTTACTGCCATGTAACCACCCCTCCAAGGCCTTCACTGAATGGTCAATGAAATCAACCCAGTCTTGTGAAGACTCCTTTTTGGTCTCTCTGAACTTTATCCTGTACTGTTCAGTGGTTAAGCCATAACCATCCAGGAGTGCATTCTTAAGAACTGTAAAATTATTGGCATCATTTTCTTTCACTGTAAGGAGCCTATCCCTACCTTTTCCACTAAATGATAGCCATAGGATAGCAGCCCACTGCTTTTGAGGGACATCCTGTACAGCACAGGCCCTCTCAAGTGCAGCAAACCACTTGTTAATGTCATCCCCCTCCTTATAAGGGGGAACTATCTTGTGCAGATTCCTGGAATCATGCTCTTTTGCAGGATGACTATGGGGAATACTGCTGCTGCCACCATGGGTATCTAAACCCAACTTCTGTCTTTCCTTCTCTAATTCTAAAGACTGTCTATCCAAATCCAGCTGTTGCTTCTTGAGCTTCAGTCTGGTTTGTTCCACTCTCAATCTATTGAGCTCCCTTTCTAACAATCTGTCATCAGGGTGGGTGGGAGGGACATTTCTAGATACAGAGGTATGATGGGAATGAACAGAAGGAGACCTGTCCCTTACAGAGGGCACCCTAACAGCTTGGCTACCAGTATAATGTGAGAGCACACCATCAGTATGGTGTGATTCAACCTCTGTACCAACTATGCTAGACTGTCTAGTAATGGGCAGGCTGAGAAGTTTCTTTCCTGAACCTTTTCCTGGGGGAGTCCCTGGATCAGATTGAGAACCATTAGCTACTTTTTCACCAGATTTGGCACTCATGGCCTTATCCTGTACTCTAAGCATATTAATTAACAGTTCTAAGGAAGGATTCTTCCCTACACTCAAACCTCTCTCTATGCAGAGACTCCTTGCTCCTTTCCAGCTAAGGTGATCATATGCAAGTTTGGACAGTTCAACATTTTTTCCTGTGCCAGACATTTTTTAGAGAGAGTTAAAGTGATAGAAAAAGAGAAAAAAGTTTCCAGAACTTTTTGGAAAGACAGAAAAAACTTTTTAAACTTTTAGGAACTTTTTGAAAGTTTAGAAGTACTTTTCAGCACTTAGAAAAGAGTGAAAAGAGGAAATGCAAAACTTTTTGGCTATGTGTATATACACTGACCTTGTTTTGTATATTTTTCTCTTATGAAAAGTACAATGACAAGAGTGGTAAGTAGTCTCAAGCACTTATCCCACCGCTGCCACCAATGTAGGAGGCTGGACTGGCTTGTAGTGAGTACCAAGGGGTACTTGCACCTTGCACCAGGCCCAGTTATCCCTTATTAGTGTATAGGGTGTCTAGCAGCTTAGGCTGATAGATAATGGTAGCTTAGCAGAGCAGCTCAGGCTGAACTAGGAGACGTGTGAAGCTACTACAGTACCACTTAGTGTCATATGCACAATATCATAAGAAAACACAATACACAGTTATACTAAAAATAAAGGTACTTTATTTTTATGACAATATGCCAAAGTATCTTAGAGTGTACCCTAAGTGAGAGGATAGGAAATATACACAAGATATATATACACAATAGCAAAAATATGCAGTATAGTCTTAGAAAACAGTGCAAACAATGTATAGTTACAATAGGATGCAATGGGGAAACATAGGGATAGGGGCAACACAAACCATATATTCCAAAAGTGGAATGCGAACCACGAATGGACCCCAAACCTATGTGACCTTGTAGAGGGTCGCTGGGACTATTAGAAAATAGTGAGAGTTAGCAAAATAACCCTCCCCAAGACCCTGAAAAGTGAGTGCAAAGTGCACTAAAGTTCCCCTAAGGACAAAAGAGTCGTGTTAGAGGAATAATGCAGGAAAGACACAAACCAGCAATGCAACAACTGTGGATTTCCAATCTAGGGTACCTGTGGAACAAGGAGACCAAGTCCAAAAGTCAAAAGCAAGTCGGAGATGGGCAGATGCCCAGGAAATGCCAGCTGCGGGTGCAAAGAAGCTTCGACTGGACAGAAGAAGCTGAGGTTTCTGCAGGAACGAAAAGGGCTAGAGACTTCCCCTTTGGTGGATGGTTCCCTCTCGCCTTGGAGAGTTGTGCAGAAGTGTTTTCCCGCCGGAAGGACGCCAACAAACCTTGCTACACGCAAAATGTGCGTTTGGCGTTTTTGGACGCTGCTGGGGCCCAGGAGGGACCAGGAGGTCGCAAATTGGACCTGCAGAGAGAGGAGACATCGAGCAAGACAAAGAGCCCTCACTGAAGCAGGTAGCACCCGGAAAAGTGCCAGAAACAGGCACTACAAGGATGCGTGAAATGGTGCTCGCCGAAGTTGCACAAAGGAGTCCCACGTCGCCGGAGACCAACTTAGAAAGTCGTGCAATGCAGGTTAGAGTGCTGTCGACCCAGGCTTGGCTGTGCACGAAGGATTTCCGCCGGAAGTGCACAGGGGCCGGAGTAGCTGCAAAGTCGCGGTTCCCAGCAATGCAGCCCAGCGAGGTGAGGCAAGGACTTACCTCCACCAAACTTGGGCTGAAGAGTCACTGGACTGTCGGGGTCACTTGGACAGCGTCGCTGGATTCGAGGGACCTCGCTCGTCGTTCTGAGAGGAGACCCAAGGGACCGGTAATGCAGCTTTTTGGTGCCTGCGGTTGCAGGGGGAAGATTCCGTCGACCCACGGGAGATTTCTTCGGAGCTTCTGGTGCAGAGAGGAGGCAGGCTACCCCCACAGCATGCACAAGCAGGAAAACAGTCGAGAAGGCGGCAGGATCAGCGTTACAGAGTTGCAGTAGTCGTCTTTGCTACTATGTTGCAGGTTTGCAGGCTTCCAGCGCGGTCAGCGGTCGATTCCTTATCAGAAGGTGAAGAGGGAGATGCAGAGGAACTCGGCTGAGCTCATGCATTCGTTATCTAAAGTTTCCCCAGAGACAGAGACCCTAAATAGCCAGAAAAGAGGGTTTGGCTACCTAGAAGAGAGGAAAGGCTACTAACACCTGAAGGAGCCTATCACAAGGAGTCTCTGACGTCACCTGGTGGCACTGGCCACTCAGAGCAGCCCAGTGTGCCAGCAGCACCTCTGTTTCCAAGATGGCAGAGGTCTGGAGCACACTGGAGGAGCTCTGGACACCTCCCAGGGGAGGTGCAGGTCAGGGGAGTGGTCACTCCCCTTTCCTTTGTCCAGTTTCGCGCCAGAGCAGGGGCTAAGGGGTCCCTGAACCGGTGTAGACTGGCTTATGCAGAATTGGGCACATCTGTGCCCAACAAAGCATTTCCAGAGGCTGGGGGAGGCTACTCCTCCCCTGCCTTCACACCATTTTCCAAAGGGAGAGGGTGTCACACCCTCTCTCAGAGGAAGTTCTTTGTTCTGCCATCCTGGGCCAGGCCTGGCTGGACCCCAGGAGGGCAGCTGCCTGTCTGAGGGGTTGGCAGCAGCAGCAGCTGCAGTGAAACCCCAGGAAGGGCAGTCTGGCAGTACCAGGGTCTGTGCTACAGACCACTGGGATCATGGAATTGTACCAACAATGCCAGGATGGCATAGAGGGGGCAATTCCATGATCATAGACATGTTACATGGCCATATTCGGAGTTACCATGGTGAAGCTACATATAGGTAGTGACCTATATGTAGTGCACGCGTGTAATGGTGTCCCCGCACTCACAAAGTTCAGTGAATTGGCTCTGAACAATGTGGGGGCACCTTGGGTAGTGCCAGGGTGCCCTCACACTAAGTAACTTTGCACCTAACCTTTACCAGGTAAAGGTTAGACATATAGGTGACTTATAAGTTACTTAAGTGCAGTGTAAAATGGCTGTGAAATAACGTGGACGTTATTTCACTCAGGCTGCAGTGGCAGGCCTGTGTAAGAATTGTCAGAGCTCCCTATGGGTGGCAAAAGAATTGCTACAGCACATAGGGATCTCCTGGAACCCCAATACCCTGGGTACCTCAGTACCATATACTAGGGAATTATAAGGGTGTTCCAGTAAGCCAATGTGAATTGGTAAAAATGGTCACTAGCCTGTCAGTGACAATTTGAAAGTAATGAGAGAGCATAACCACTGAGGTTCTGGTTAGCAGAGCCTCAGTGAGACAGTTAGGCACCACACAGGGAACATATACATGCACACCTATGAGCACTGGGGCCCTGTGTGACAGGGTCCCAGTGACACATACATATAGGCCACAACCTTATGAGCACTGGGGCCCTGACTAGCAGGGTCCCAGTGACACATAACAAACATACTGAAAACATAGTGTTTTCACTATGAGCACTGGGGCCTAGCCATCAGGATCCCAGTGAGACAGTGAAAACAGTGACAAACATCCTGACATACACTCACAAACAGGCCAAAAGTGGGGGTAACAAGGCTAGAAAGAGGCTACTTTCTCACACCTTGTGCATTTCACTCAGACAACCCCAAACACAGGATGCTCAGCCACACCTGCACACATCTGCATACTTAATGGGTCTTCCTGGACGGGGAGGGTGAAGGGCCTGATACTTACATTTGAAAGGACAGTGGCCTGCCCTCACACAATGGACTGCCAAACCCCTACTGGGACCCTAGCAGATAGTTTGGAACTCAAAGGGGACCGTGTGCACCTCTTCAAAGACAATTTGGGTATTTAAACCGGGTCTCTGACCCTACTAACTGAGACACTTCTTGACAAGATACCTCCTGGGAAAGAAACTCTGAGCCAGAACTTGCAACCTACCAAGAGAAGCTGCCTGGCTGCCCAAAGGACTCACCTAGACTGCTTTGTTGTAAAGGACTGCTGCTTTGCTGTTGCCGTGCTGCCTTGCTGCCCTCTGGCTCTGATGAGAAGTGTTCTCCAAGGGCTTGGATTGAGCTTGCCTCCTGTTTCCTGAAGTCTCAGGGCCAAAACGGGTTTGGGGGTCATTCCGACCCTGGCGGCCGGCGGTATGTTGGCGGTAACACCGCCAACAGGCTGGCGGTTTTCTGCCAGCAATTCTGACCGTGGCGGAAAAGCCACGGTCATACCGCCGGCCGCTCCACTTTCCCGCCAGGCTTCCACCTGGCGGGCATAATCTCCAGGGCAGAGGTGCAAGCACCGCTGCTCTGGGGATTATGAGTCCCCGACAGCCAGCCTGTCCGTGGCGGTAAACACCGCCATTGAAAGGCTGGCGGTAAGGGGACTGGGGGTGCCCCTGGGGGCCCCTGCACTGCCCATGCACCTGGCATGGGCAGTGCAGGGGCCCCAAGGCATAGCCCCATCGCGCATTTCACTGCCCAAATTTCGGGCAGTGAAATGTGCGACGGGTGCTACTGCACCCGCTGCACATCAGCATTGCCGCCGGCTCTATTATGAGCCGGCGGCAATGTTGATGTGCCATTTCCGCTGGGCCAGCGGAAATGTCGGAATAGGGAGGCATGAATACCGCCGGCAATGGCGGTATTCTGTCTCCCCCGGCCTCGGCGGTCTGGAGAAAAGACCGCCGAGGTCGGAATGACCACCTTTATCTCTTCAAAGAACTCCTTGTGTGGTAAAACTCGACAAACAGCCTGCCGGAATAAATGCGCAGCCTGCCCTGAGAAAATCACTGAATCGCCAAACAGGAAAGATTCAGCCTGGCTCTCCGAGTGGAGATCGACGCAGCACCAGCGTTGCGACTGGAACTTTGATGGACGGCCCACCGGATCGACGCATCGCCGAACCAGAACGATGCAACCCGACTTCCTGCAACACAAGTCGAGACAGTGCCTGCCGTGCAACAGATATTTCCCTGCACTGCCCACCGGATAGACGCAGCTCCTGTGACTTTGTCCTGCACACCCAGGATTTCTCTGCATCATCCCCGGGGCATCCGAATATCCCACAACCCAAAGAGGATCCAAGCCCGCATGCCGTAAATCGACGCAAAGCCCTTGCTGCGTGGAAAAGCATCAACACATCGCCTGTGTGCGCCCAGAGAAACCAACGCGCACTTCCCAATTTTCCATGCATCTCCTCCTCTGCGGTCTCGTGGGGATAATTTACACGCAAACCAAGTACTTTGTGCTTACAAGAGACACTTGTGCTTTTTAAGAACTTAATCCTCATCTTATCATTGCAAAAGTGAGATTTCAACTTGTACTTATCAAATCTTTATAGTTTTGACCTTAATCTACTCAGATAAATATTCTATATTTTTCTAAACCTGTGTACAGTATTTTTGTGTTGCTTGTACTGTGTTATTGCATGATTTATTGCACAAATACTTTTTGTCTTCTATGTTAAACCTGACTGCTCAGTGCCAAGCTACCAGAGGGTGGGCACGGGATAATTTGGATTGTGTCTGACTTACCCTGACTAGAGTGAGGATCCTTGCTTGGACAGGGGGGGGTAACCTGAAAAAATTCTGTATCTTGTACATTCAAATAAAGGAAAACTAATAAAAAGTAATTCAGCTTATCTATCTCTATCTGGTGGAAACAAAGGTGCAAACGAGTTAAATACATTCAAACACAAAAAACATTGAGTTGAAAAAAGCCCTTGCATAGGTAACAGTAAATAGACATACTCAGCACAATCGTCAATATTTAGGACAGAACACTTTAAAACCCCGACCTAGCATAAAAAAGTTGTCTTAAGGGGTCCCGCTGTGTGGCTGTAATAGTTCTGGGGATCTAAAGATTCTCTGACTGCACAGTGTTCTTATGTACTTCCCCTAATTTGTTCTGGGGCCTGATTTGATTTTATTCAGGCCCCCTTTTAAAACAGTAAAGTGCCATACATAAAATATCTCTTAAACCACTTTGTATATTGCAAACGTCATGTGCAAGGGAGCACTTTAACAGAACGTGTACCTTATCCCACCATATCATGATCACACAAACACAGTTTTCATGGACAATTTGAAGACCTACCTCTTGCAAAACCAGAATAATAAAGCTTAATGGGCACGTGCAAGGAGGTTCTAGTGGGAGCGCCAAGGCATGCCCCTTGATACATTTTTAGGCACTTTCACAGGTCGGTCACTTGAGGTGGGGCTAGAAAATGACTGGCACATTGCAGAATACGTGATCTTGGAGCTAGCATGCACTTGGTCATTCACTGATCCAGGACTTTTAAGAGGCAGTCTCAAAAATGTTACCCCTTACAAGCTAGGGGAATGTTGCCACTTAACCAAGTTATCACGGATTGCCGGCAAAAATGAGTTTTGCAGTTTTTTAAAGGTTGGTTTCAACATCCTTTATTGTTCAGCTAAGGGAATTGGACAAATGCCAAATACGTTCCTTAACAGCACTTGATAGTTTCCACATAAACTGTAACTTTGATTTTGCAACAGTTTTTTCCATGATGGAAAGAGATTCTTGGTATCTATGATGCCAAATCAGTATAACATGAATTGCTGTTTGGGAACTGTCACGCTTTTATAAGAGTCGACCACTGACGAGGAGTGTCGTCTTTTGTGAGGGCATTTTCATCTATTTGCAAGGACAGGGACCCTGATGAGGTATTTATTGCTTGTTTGAAGGCTTCTTTTTCTACTGGTGGACCACAATTCCTTGATGCCTAACTACATGAAAGCCTGGCTTAGATATTTTGAGTTGGTGTGCTGTTGCTCCTCAATTTCAAGCCAGCACAGGTTGTTAATGGAGCCACTTTCAGAGATACACAACATCCCACACAATTTGTCAAAAGCACACTTACTTTGAATTAAATATTTTTTTAGTTCGAGCTCTAATCGAACATGTGCTGGTAAAACTCTTTTTGGTATAGAAAACATGGATTTGTACACCCTTGATTGTATCTTATTGAGTGTAGATATTTTTGACCGTCTATAATTTGCAAGCCATAGGCCACCATTGGCAATAACTGGGCTGACATTACAGTTAGTAAATGATTAAGAGGTGGACAGGTCAGATTATTTTTTAATGATTTAAAGCCAAAGATTATTGAATGTGCTTTAGCTTGAAGGGCTAACGTGGTGTTTAATTGTCATATGCTGCTCCAAGCAAATGACTAAGTATTTCTAAGAGGTAGCCACCTCAACCTTCTTGCCTTCATTGAACCTTGAAAATGACTTCAATTTGGTATCAACCAAGCACGTTTCTTTTTATAAGTTTAGCTTGAGCCCTTGGATGCCTAGATAATGTTTCAGAGCTTTTGTGCTTCATAGCAAAACTGCTGGAGCCTCACTCAGAAGAACATTATCATCCACATACTGCATGCAGGCAGCCAATCTTCACTGACACTAATGTTTGTAGGTGAGTGTTGCCTTGAGGACGGGCACCAACCAGGTCTGCTAGGTATAGGTTGAACAAGCTTGGGGTCAGCACACAATGCTGTTTAAGGCAGTTCATAGTATGAATTATGTTAGTAAGACAGCTTCCATGAACTATTTTGACCTGTACCCAGGTTTCAGAATGCAATGCAACTATCACCCTCAGCAAATCTCCTGGAATGCCAGATTCCTTGAGTATTGTTCATAGGCAATTTTGGTGACTCAATCGAAGGCAGACTTAAGGTTCACCAAACATGCACATCGGCGGGATTTCATTTGCTCAGTTTTCTCGGTTGAAATACTGAATGCTAACAGGTTCATTAGCGTTCCCATGCCTGGTCTGATACCCATTTACATTTGTGGTATAAGGTTGTTCTCCTCTACCCAAGCTTGTAGTTTTTGTAGAAGACATGACGTGAATACTTTTTCTTGTACATCTATCAAAGCGATAAGCCTATAGTTATTTAGCTGGATTCCCATTTTTATAAATTGCTTGGAAGATGTTTCCTTTCCAAGGATTTGTGATAATGCTGGTATGAAGGCTGCGATTGAAAATCAGTGTTAAATGGTGGGCCCAGTGGATTATATGGCATTTAAAATGACACTTGGGAGGCCATTTGGGCCCACAACCCTTTTGGGCTTCAGGTTTTTCAATATCTTTTCCAGCTGATCTTTTTTCACAATTTCTGCCTTGTAATTTAGCCTTTTATTGTGCTTTCAGACTCAGCTAAAGATATCACAAATCCATTAGATGCTGTAACTTGCATGCCAGTTTCAGGATCCCAAAGAGCAGCTTTGGATAAAGGCCTGTCCTCAACATTTTTGGCGACTGGCTTGGCGTACATTGAGCAGATATGGGCTTCTCATGCGTCTGCATTCATGCCAGTGTTTTGGTTTCTGGACCTTCAGGAAAGCAACCCATTTACCACTTGCAAACATGTTTTGCTATTAGGCTGCTTACACCACCATAACAGCTTGGTCCACAATTCCTCTCGATGTATTCTTTTTGCAACCAATTATTTTTTGCGGTAATACTGTCTCAGGATTAGTAAGGTGGTTTTGTCAGCCTGCTTCCACATATTGAATTCCTTGAAAACACATCTTGTTTCTCTTGTGATTTGCACTTTTAGTTTGTGCAACCCACTGCCAAACCACTTGTTCGCTCCAAAATGTGTTTTCCTATGTGGTTTTGATCTGGCTGAAAATTTTCTAAGTAAAGTCTAAGGTAGCCCATTCATTTTTGTGTTCGCCAATTGACCTTTTCAATTCTTCTTGCATGTCAGTTGTTCTTTTTGAATCCTCGAGTGCAGCAACACTATTGTAAACATTTTCCATCACCATCTCAATCCTCAGCCCATGCCATTTTAATCTATTAGGTTTTCAGTAAATGGGGAAGACTTTATTCCATTTGCTGGGCTCAGCTCGCTGATTTTGCAGATTAACTGGGAAGTTAGGGGGAAGTAGTTGCCCACCGTACAGGGTAGAAGTTGAAATTCATGGACCGGGGGTAAAACTGCTTCACTTACCAATGTATGGTCTTTTGTAGAGCTCTTTTACCAGTAAGGTAAGTGATAGCTAATGGGGTATCTGAGCCTATTTCTGCATAAGTGGATGCCCCATTTATTGCTCTGGTGGATCAGATATATATTGTAGTCCCCGGAGATGATCACTGTAGCTTGATTCCAACGATTCTGCAGCGTTTTCATTAGACTTGGTGAGCTTGCTGTCTGTTACCCATCCCTAACTGTACTTGAATAGATATAGGTGGATGCCCCTTTTATTGCTCTTGTGTCTTAGATATATATTGATGTCCCCAGAGATGATCAATGTAGCTTGCTTTAGTGATTCAGCAGTGTTTTTATTAGACTTAGCAAACTTGCTGTTTGCTCCCCATTCCTAGCTGTTCTTGGATGGATATATACATCAATAATAAGCAGCAGCATATATAGGTGAGAGCATACTTTTTAAGTGCTAACTTAGTAGCTTGCAACTAGTTTGCCCCAGATCAATTTCTTCTATATCCCAATTCAGTTTTGTTGAGCAAAAAATGGATATTCCCCCCCCTGGGATTCCAGAAATGTGCACACTTTTCTGCAGGAACGCAGAACTCTAAATAGTCAACTATTGGCTTTGGATCTTGTCTCCAGGTTTCCTGTAATAGGATGATATGAAATGACTGGAGAAATAGCAAAATATATTCATCTTGTATCGTGTTTTCTAATCTGTGAATGTTCCATGAGCAAATAGTAATGTTATCCGGGTCCTTTTTTGTACTGTTGCAATAGTCATCAAGACCGGAGCAATTCAGGCACATTGGTTGGGTCTGGTCGGGCATGATTTTTGAGTGGCATGTCTCACATTAGGCTTCTTGATCATGAACCTGATGCACCTTACTTGTTTGTTGAATAGATGCTAGGTTCTCAAAGTGTAACAGCTCTGGTCCAGCCCCTGGTGCTCCTCTTAGGAGCGATCTCCCACCTGCAATGTCTGGCAGGTTTGGCTTCTTACTTTTGTAGGGAGCAGCGCTCCTGGATATTGCGGGGTTTGATTGCTCGTATCTCAATCCCCCACAATTTGAAAGTTTCATGCATGGCCAGCAGTAGCTGTATTTTATTGAGGGAGGCCCTGGATGTGCATGTTGCCTCGCTGTCCCTCCTGTTCGGGTGCAGAATAAAGTCTATTGACAGGGGTGAGCACTAACCCTCTTATTTCCTTTGTTAGCTTTAGGATGGCTCCTCTATTTAGAATGCCAAATGCCCCCATCGATGTGTAGTTGGGTATAAATAAGAGTTTCGTTAATGGTTTCTCTGGTGCTGCGCTTTACAATTTGGTGGCTATTATTCCTTGGTTCACTTGAGCTTGGGCTTGTTGGCCCTCTTCTGCCCTTGAACTCGGGTCAGAAAATATCTGTGTTATGGTGTTGAAGGATGTATCTTGTCCCCTTCCCGGTGTTGAAACTTTCCTTGCTACCAGACCAGTTGTACGGTTCGCTACGATTGAGAGTATTACAGGAAGAGAGCTCTGCTGTATTGGCAGGGCTTTTAGGGGTTGGCCGGAGCTCTCTTACACCTTCCAATGATGTTGAAACAACCGGGCTATTTATCCAGTCTGGTTCTATGTGTTGTCCAATGAGTGAGGGGACTGTTTTTTTTCTCTACCTTGTTCTGCAAGCTTTATGGGCTTTGAACCGGTGCTGGACCTTGTTTATGATCGGAGTGATAACAATGAGGCTGATTTCTTCTCTTTTCCCTCAGCTGCTTTTCTCACTTGTACGGGTCTGTGTTGTGCAAATATCTGTCAAATTCTACTTTGTTGTGAAACTTTGTTCTTCATATGGGATTTTCTTTGCTTTTTCTTGCTTTTTTTCTTCCTTTTCATTAGAGCAAAGTCTTTTGTCCTCCTATCCTTATGTGTGGTGACAAAGGCTACTGACTCTTTAACCTCTGATGCAAAATTCTTACAATCACCATCTGCTGTGGCTGGCTGAGTGGAACTCTTGTCACAACTGACACTTTGCTGTCTGTGAGGACCAGGGCTGCTGGAGGCAGCCGACTCCTGTGAGTGACCTAATGATTGCTAGCTGTTGGAATGTGCTGTTTCAGGAACGTCGACTTCCGCAACCCTCATTCTTTCAAATGGTCTTACAGATTGAGACCTTACTTTGACCAAGATTTTGTTAAGAATTGTTGGGTGCACCTGGAGATTGTCCCCCAAACTGGCGCAATGACATGTGATTTGCAGTGTGTAGATCTGTAGGTGCTCTGAATCAGATTATTTAGGGCTTGCAATTTCTTCTCAGTGCCACGTTATGTACTGCCATGATGTTGAGGAGGTCCACCTGAAGATCCTGTTTGTCGGCTAGATAGTATGGCTGAGGATACTGCGTCCAGAGTGGATAGGAGAATCCCCAGGTGCCAGATGGAACTTCAGTACTGGCTGCCT
The DNA here is from genome assembly GCF_031143425.1 of Pleurodeles waltl. Taxonomy (NCBI): domain Eukaryota; kingdom Metazoa; phylum Chordata; class Amphibia; order Caudata; family Salamandridae; genus Pleurodeles; species Pleurodeles waltl. Next base: position 1,068,145,213 of record NC_090437.1, read on the forward strand.
CAGAGGCACGTTCTTCTGTTGTTATTGAGTTTATTACTGGAAATGGCCTTCCTACTGCCATAGAGCCAGACATGGAGACACCAACTTGTTGTAATCTTTTGCCTGGACTGAAGAGAGGTTTGGTTTCAACGATAAACTTTTCCTTGGTCAGAGAGCTACTGCTGCAGACCATAAACAGGCTCAAACTGACTGTTGTGAGTGTTTGACATCCAGGTCCTTGCAAAGAGGCAAGTGATGGCAGTACCGGGTTATTCATTTGCAAAACTGTAACTTTGTGCCCTATCAAGGGTTGATCCTGGATGGTGGGTACCTTGGGCTGACCCTTAGGGATGGCTAAAGTGGACTCTGGGCTGGGAGGGTCCCACTTGCTAAGGACGGAGAGGTTCAGGGATGATAATGTGCAGTTGTGTTGATTTTGTGAACTTCTGCCTATGTTGAGTGTAGTGTAGCCAAGAGGAGGCTGGCCAGAATTGAAACTGCGTCCATCCCATCTGGGCTAAGGTCTTTGTCTCTAATGACGGTTTCACTCTCTTCTGTCTCCTAGCTTGGTAGTCACTTTGTGCACTTTGGGAAAGGCAGAGGACTCTTTCTTTGGTATTTTTTGGGATTAAAAAGTAAGTGATTTTGATGCCCTCTTTTGTTGTAATGATTATGGATTTATCCTTTTTTGGGGCCTGACTTGATGTTGGGGGTCCAAGTGAATAACATCAGTATCCTCCGGGCGTAGTTCTAGATCTTGCTCAGGCTTTCTGATCCTTGCTTTCTTGGGTGCCTTTTTTCCCCCTGTCATGGGTCCCCCTCATTTTAACTAACTGCATTAGTTTAGATCTCACTCAATGTAGGGGACTGTACTGATCGAGTGGCCAGGCTTATAAACCTGAACTTACTTCTAGCTGGAACTGAGACAACACAGCAGGGGCTTTTTCTCCTGGTGCTGCCTACTTCCTGAGTGCCGCCTAGATATCTTTGTGCAGGGTGGCTTACTCAGGTAGATACAAGCACCCAGTTCCATAACCTCTTATTCTCCACCAGTGACTCTTAGCTGACTGCCCACTGTAATGAAGAGGGGATACAGTTTGGTTTTATAAAATATTTTACTGTGAGCTGGACAACAATTTCTTTAAAAACTCTTTAAAAATACTTTTGAGTCCTTTTCAGACATTTGAGGTTGCTTCACCCACTTGCTGGTGTCGGCAGGGAGCCTTTAACCATCCCTCTTTATATCTGGCTTATCTAAATTATCAATGGGCTGTCTGATGAGGGCTATGAGTAGTGTGCCTGTGTAGTGGGTTCAAATGAAGATGTAATAAGAACCTGCTGCTAGCCATAAGGTTGAATAAATTAACAGAGTAACTTCAATACTGCAAAGTGTGCCTTTGGGTCAGGGGCAGTCCTGAAAATTAAATAATCTCAATGGTACTCTGGGGATGTGTCATAAAGGATTTAGGTTGGTGTCTCGCAGCACTGCATGCCATAGATACTGCCTGGTGTCAACCAGAATGAGGAGCCACATGACATGTGGTCTGGGTGCCCAAGCAGAAAGCTCCACAGTGAAATGGCGACAAAAGTTAAGTTGTATGATAAGTCAAGCACCAATTTGTGGGCTGGAACAAGCAGTGAGCTGCTGCCACTGCCTGGAAAAAGGCCACCGACAGAAGCAGCCACATGACCAGCTGCTATATATCCCTTAGAGGAATGCTGTGTGTCACCAGGAGGCTCATGTCTGCCACTGGGAAAATCCTGTTACCACAAGATAGCTGAACATGCTCTGCATTGCTTCTGGACTACTGCTTTCCTCTTGGAGGCTCCTGCCTGCTACTGATGAGAGCTTGCTTCTGCAGGAGGGACAAGAGCAGTTCCATGCTGCTTCTACAAACTTGATGAGAGTCTAAAAGGTCCTAGGCCCAGGAGAATAGGTAATACCAGACAGGGGAATGAGCTGCACCAATTAAGTTTATTTTCAGAACACGAACCTGTGACTCAGGGGCCCAGTGTGGGGGAGGGACCCACTAGAGGTAGAAGAAGGCCTGATCAGCAGAGGTCATGAGAGCACAAAGATCACCTACGGTAGTACTGAGAATGAAGTGTGGAAAGCGTTGTTATTGGCCTTTTTTGCAGAGCCATGCAGGACTTCCCCTGGAATAGCAGGGGTAAAAGGTCTCAACCTCCAAGGTTGTGTTACAGTCCCCATTTTCTACCCCAAGAGCTATCATGGACGTTTGCTTGCATACCTAGTTTCATGGGATGAGATGAAAGCACAAGGTTTGCAGACCTTTTTCCCTCCTACCTAAGTATGATTGTGCCATAGGGAATTGCAGTGGGGTCTGGACAGTCTAAATGTAGTGAGTCCCCACCAAAAGTGACACCTGCCCACACTTTGTGTCAACAATATGGTAAGCACACATGCATATACTTAAAGTACTCGGTAAGATTAAAAAATGAGGGTGGGAAAAAGTCCTTTCTGGACCATAGTACCTTTGACATAGATTAGACAATCTACAGAAGAGGCTGAAAAACCTCAAGAATAAAATAGACACCGAACAGTAGCCACACTTCATCCTTTGGCATGATGAAGCACATAAGCACAGGCATGAATTCCATGTCCAAAGTATGAAAGATACCCAGAAAATGTTGGAATACCAAACTAACCACCTTAGGAACAGAGGTAATACTTGTGCCCCAACTGCTTTGTTCCATCCCTCCCTATTTCTGAAGATGGCTTGAACTACAAAAGAAGAAAGTGAGCAAGAATAGCATGGAGGAGGATTTGTAGGATATATTCACAATGTCAATCACTGGTCCCTAAATTAACCTGAACTTATCCTCTGGTAGTTCGACACACAGCAGTTAGGCTTAACTTAAAGGCAATGTGTAAAGATGTATGCAGAACTCAATCAGAAATAAAGTGAAAACATAACGTAAGAAAAATTCCAAGCCAATTCAGGAAATTAGACTATAATTTAATGAATAATATAACACTAAAAATGACAAAAAAATGCAATCAGAAGAACTAAAGATTTACATTTTTTAAATTTGAATGAAAAATAGAGCCAAAAAGCACAACGCATCAACCATGATTATCTGGTGACACTGGACTGGGTGAAAGTCAAAGTTTAAGGCCAATAATGATGGAGAACAGGTTGGATGCAGGGATCAGGCATGTCCCAGTGAAAGGTTTAACTTTTGACTTTGACAAAAAACTTCATGGTGAAAAAGTGGTCATCAACAGGTTGTCAGTGAAGCTAGCTGCAAGCTGGATTCCAATCAGGTTTCACCAATGGCATGTGCTGATGCGCGGGCTTCTGGTGTAATTATCAATAAAGGCTCGAACGTTCTGCTTGGATGAAGGCCCAGAGAGGTATCAACATTGATCAGATGCTGCTTGGCTTCGACCCCAATGAAGCCTCCTACTTTCAGACTTAAACATTTTTCTGGAAGTTTTATCTCCTTTGCGGGGCAAGCCGGCAAGTTGAGGCTGACTGGAAATTCAAAGTCGACAGCTGTGACTTCAAAAGTGACACCAGTCCCTGTTGGTTCTCCATGAAGGAAGCTGGCAAACGTTTCTGTGTCCCACTTCTTGTGTGGAGCCTCAGTTGAAGAAATACAGACAATTGTAACGTTTCATAAGCAGCTTTGTACATGAGTCATGGGGACATGAGCAAAACAACATATCTGATTTGCAGAACTTTTGATGGGTGTTTTATACATAAAATTGTTTTTTGATGCATACCCAATCATGATACAGAAAAGGTGATTTCTTCAAAGTAATGAACAAATACATTGTCAGTTGCTGGTTAGAAGATACAAGAGGTATGCAAGTATTATTGCATATAACCAACCACAATGGAATAAACAGCCTGTTATACATGATAGTTACAGTTAAGGAGTCTACATATCCTGATGGCTGAGATCATCAAATGTGTGAATACAGGGGTTTACATAATACCTTTGCAATCAACTTTCAGCATTTGCCTTCACTATATATGGACATAGATTGACACATTCCATGCTCATAAAGTATGGCAGCAACTTGTTTTGGACATTGTCCCTCTTGTGACATGTCATTGTGTATGTTAAAAGGACATGCATTCAACCTTTGGGCCTATGACTTGTTCTGCACATTCCATAGGGCAGCCCTTATCATTACTGAATGTAGCATAAAATGAGCCCCTACACATGCACTTTGGGGCCAGAAGGAGTGCACTCTAAGACCAGCCAAGTGTCCAGGACCAAGGGAGCAGTAAATGGGGGTTAAGACTTCAAAGGAGGCCAGCAGCAGGGTCCAGTGCAATACCACTTTGAACTAGTCACCTGGGCATTTGCCGGGAGAGAGGTGTTGAGTACCTTTAGCTCAAACAGCAGGTTGCCAACTGACCCTTGGAGTCACTTCTGGGGTCCTGGGTTCAAAGCAAGCAATGCCAGTCTTCTTTCAGGTTCTTTAGACAGCGGGACATTCCTTCATCTGTTTCTTCATAGCTCCTGTGGTGTTCTGTAGAGAAGTCTGTGGAGTACACTTCTATGCCCAGAGCATCCTGTTAAGGAATGAGTCCCTCTCCCCATACACAGAGCCCTTTGTTTTTTGCCAGGAAGCAATATACATATCAGTACAGGGGAGCCATCAGGGGTTAGGTTGCAGCAGGAGCCTGCCATAAAAGCCTGTGGGTTCTTGGCAGGAAAATGACAATGATCTAAAAATTGAGCTTTCAAAATAGTGATCTAAAATCGAAATTCACAGTTAAGGTTGATTTTAAATTGCTATTAAAATTAGTCCTTGAACCATTTTTCTAGCTATTCCTAAACTGAATTTAGTACTGAATTAAACGTACTGGTGTAAACCTACCTTGTCACAGTGAAAAACAACATTGGATGTTTTTGACTGCCGGGACAAAAAAAATCATTAAAAATACATGTCCTACTTTTTAAATGCCATACAAAATGCACTATGGAAATTTAAGGCCTACCTTATGGATGACTTATAAGTATTGAATAGGAAGGTTTGGACATGACAAAAGGTTTGTTTTACCAGATTGAAATAGCAGGATGAAAATGCACACGGGCTGCAGGACTGGAGGTATTTTTTGCAGTGAAGCCTTCTAGTAGTATTTTATGTGCAGGCCCAGTATAGTATAAAAAATAGTTAATTTCCCTGGTAATTGACAATCTGTTGCAGTAAAAATAGGATTCAGTAAAAAGGCAACAAATCCCAGGTGACCCTGCACATTTCCAAGTGCACCAACGACTGCTGTAGCCAGAATTCATTTATAATATGATAATTTGTTTAAATCTCTCCACTTACACAATTATGAAATGTGCTCTTGTTGATACAGTGATGACTTTGAAAACTGGAGACCTCAGTTCTACTCCTGGTGGCTTAATCAAGAAGTTGTGTGATTCCCTGTTCTCTGAGGCGGTCTCATTTACTAACCAAGTGTGCTAAAGCAACTGATACATTATCAATACTATAGCAGCACATGTTTGGGATCCTCCTGTTGCAATAATGTTAAAAGTGGATCTGCTTCTCCTACAATATACTTAAAAGTCCCTGGCACCTCGTTGCCCACATTAGCATGTTAATGATACCGCACACAATGGCAGTCGTTAGCACAATACTGCCAACATTTTTTATGCTATTTTGGCACTTTGCTGCACTAGTGTCAACAATTTTGAAGCTAGTACAGCAAAGTGCAAGGAGGCCCATAGGTTACTATGGGTGTGTCATTTTAACACCTACTTAGAACAGGCGTCAAAAATGATACCAAAAATGGCGCAGTGAAATCTTGTTAACTTCACTGCTCCATTTTTGTAGGCCCCCTAATGCCCTAACTCCCCCTTGCATACATTATACTTGGAGCAGGCATAATGTGGTGCAGGGGGTTACAAAGTGCAATCATTGCGTCACTTTGTAAATATGAGGGCATATTTAAGAAAAGCAACACTGCTTTGTGTGCAGTGCCACTTTTTTTGTGCCCTTTACCGTTCCCCTACCGCCGCAATATGTGGGGCGTATTTAAAATACCGCTCACCATGGTGCAGGGTAGGGGGGTATAGCAATATTTTTCATTACGCTATTGATGTACTCTGCAAGAGTAGTGCCAAAATATTGGTGCTACTCCTGCAGAGTACATAGGGGTTCATTATAAATAAATGAAGCCCCCTTTTAATGCCTGCTCCGAGTAGGTGTTGAAAGTGCCGTAAAAAAATTACACCAGGAAATCTGTTAGATTTCTATGCATCATTTTTTCAGCCTCCCTAACGGGGGAATGCTCTCTTTGCCTACATTATGGCTGGCGCAGTCATAATGTAGCGCAAAGCGTTACAAAGTGGCTCAATGCATGCATTGTGCCTCTTTGTAAACGTATAGAGGGGGATAAGCGAGGTGGTTAAATGGGAATGACGCGCACAATCTGAAGTTGTAGTAGTCAGTAATAACAGAGTATATAATGCAATTCGCTTTGGAAGATGGTGCTCTGTTTGGGGTACCACCTACACCCCCAGTTGAACAGAAACTGTTGTCAGAGATAATATTGAGGATTTGTTTACTTAAGTTAATAGCATGTTTGTGGGAAGGAAGTCCACAAGGTGATAAATTGCAGCTGGATTTTTCACTTGTTAAAGAATTATTCACTGGAGCACGCTGTATATGGGCTAAGATGAGACCATTCATATGATGCTACTCTATGTGAATCTAGTCTTATTTGAGTTTTTGTTGCAGCCATTACAAGCATTGACAAAGTCGTAGGGTGAATGCCCAAGACGTCAACACGTGTTGGCGGGCTGAGTCGAATTTGAGATTTCGTGAAAAACGGGAATACAAAGAACAACGACAAGAATCAGTTTGTATCGACGTATGCCTGTTTTCTTTATATTCCACTTTGTGAGGATTTTGACCTCATTGGGGCACATTAGCGTAAAAAAAAATACACTAATGTATCGCAAGGTGGGGCTAGGGGCTTATAAATATGCCCCAATGGTGTGGCAGAAATGACACCTTAACGCGGCCTTAGCATAAAATAAAATTACGCTAAAGTGGCTGGCGAGGTTCAAGGGACTTGTAAAAATGCCCTTAATATCAAACGAACACTTTCAAAGTATCTTCACTCAACATTAGTTGATATTGTCTACTTTTAAATTTGGAAATGAAAATCAGGTAGACTCAGCAAAAACAAAGAAAAAAATGTCTTCTAGCACACAGAGTAAACTATATGCAAATAATACCGCTTTGATTAATAAATAATCTTCTGCATGAATTTCTCATAAAGCCTTAGCACATAAAATGGACACTTTTTCATCGTTTCATTCTAAAGTTGCAATATTATGTTTAAAAGGGCAAGGATAGCACAGAAACGTGAGGAAGGAGATTGGCAAATTAATACATAGTTAACTATTTCCGCATATCTCGTGATCTGCCAAAATTCGTTGAAAAAGATTAACAATGTCCGTTCCGGCTTCCGGTGTGCTGCTGCCATATCCAACTCGATGTATTTCTTCTGTTTTGTGCTGCGTGGATTGAATCGTAAGTGGCCTCGTTACTGCGCGCAGTGCAAGTTAGTATAATTGAAAAAATCACTACAAATGGGAGTGTACCCGGGTCGCATTTATATCCCATTAAAAAAAGAAAATGTAGTGAGTCATACGCACCTTTAAGTGCCCCCATGTCAGTACATTGTTTTAATCTTGTGTAAGTACCGCTAAAACACAAATACAGCAGTAGAAATTGCGGCAAATATATTTACTTCCTGCTACCATGGTTTCGGTGAATAATTCCTTGGTACCTTACTTTCAAATGAAACAGATGTCTAGGCCCAACCAGTACATGTTTCATAAAACTAGTTGGAAGTCTAATTCGTTACATGACTTTCTATGTTTATTTTTCTTCAGCTGCCATGGGAACTCTGCACAAAAAAATAAAAAAAAATAAACATGAAACAATGTTAACTGTAATAATAAATAATTTGAAATAATATAAAATGGAACTTCACAGAAGAGTAGGCATGCATCCAGTTGGGCATGTGTGGGTTTGGGGGAGATGGGGTCGAGGGTGTGGGGTCTGAGGCAGTGGGAGAGAGAGTGGGGCAGACAGAGGGTTGAGAAATTGTTAGGTTTTCAGTTTGCTTAAGTGCGACATTTCTATGTTTTCAGTGCGCTTATGTGGGACATTTCATCATCTTATGAATGACCTTTTGAATGACACTCTTTCACGAGTAGAACCAAGCAGTGTTGTACATGTAAAACGAAACGTTTAAAAAATACCATCGTTGTGCGAAGCCGGGCAGTGGAATTGACTTTAATATAGTCACAGGCTCCCTCCATTGCAGCCAGCGTTGAACTCATAATCACAGCAGGGGTGCCAGGGTTATCCGAGAAAGTTCACATCCAGCAGCACTGAGAAATAAGTCAAAGCTATTATTTATATGTTGCATATCATGCTGCCCAAGTAAAATCATGTTTCATGTGTGACACCTTCAGCCCGATCGGAGCTTTACCTAAAACGTATGTAATTCCCGGACTATAAAAGTTCCTACTTCTTTTTTAATTGGAAAAGCCATGCAGAGATTGGGATGGCACAGGCGCCACTTGGTACAAACACTGTACACATGACATATGTATAAGTGCATGTTAGGTTCAGTATTTATTTACTTGGAAGACTGGCAGGTAGGAGCTGCGGCACAGAATGGGTAATACAAAGTGATCATAGCTAAAAGGCCAGGCAGGTCAAAGCTGTCAATCACAGAAGAAACTGCACCATATAAACACATAAGGGCCGCCCCTACAAATGCACATACTGCATTATCAATTTATATGCGGAAAGATTATCTCATCCTCAGAAAAAGCGTCAGTGTGCACAATTGTTCAGTATATTCTGTTAAATATCTGGACTTTCACCCAACGTATTACACTTCTGCGGTGAAAAATCATTTCATATTGCGATCAAAGCATAATGTAATCATAAGTCATGACACGTAAATTCGCTTCTTACACTGTTGGGAATTGTCTGTACAACTTTATTATGTCATGGAGCAGTCATGACAGGGCACGGCTGTCATACGTTGTCCTCCCGAGCTGTGAGGGGAAGCACCAGTCCTATCACCACACTCAAACCCACAGTACTCTGGATTCTGGTACTCACAGTATCGGGTTTCTTAAAGGCTGTTGGTTCAAAAGCTGGAATTTGCAGAAGGTGTCACATTTACGTCACAGGTGGCGTATGTGAACGTCAGTTTATAGAAACAGAACAATGATGGAGAATGCAGGGGATGTGCCAGCCTTTTTAAAATCAAGCGTGTTTTTCCGCTATACAAACCGCATCATTAGATATGAATCTTTTTGTAAACATTTTTTTAAAAAAAAAATTGTGGGACCATTTGCGCTCAGTTAACACTTTCAGTGTTGGTTGGCGGAGGTGCCCCATAGGACATCAGTGGCAAGTTGAAATGATGACTTCAAAGTGCTTTGCTACACCAGACCCTCAATGGTCTACAACTACAAAAGAGCTGAGGAGGAGTATAATGAACTAGGGGTCTGCCTAGGGCATCATCACCCAGGACCTGCAGGAGAGTGAATGCTGACGCTTCAACCCCAAACCACTACTCACAGTGATGTGACTGTGGACCTGTGAAGGGACTGTCCATGACTGTCTAATGTTGGCCTGTTGACACAAATCCCAGCAGACTGTGAGCACCAGTCTAGTACAGCAGAACTCCTCGCACTGCGAGGCACAATAGAGACTTCATAAAAAGCGCTTCAGAACATCATTATTGATTTGGGATTTGAATGGAATACTGTACAGCTGGAGAGGCTTTCACAGTCTGCTTTCACTAGTATCTGAGTATTCTTGAAAACACTTTTCAGAGATACTACATTGTGTTAAATGACAGCTGAACTAGAACCGCTATAGCCCCCAACTGAAGGGATTAGGTAGATAGAAATGGGACAGGCCACCCGTCTGGAAGAGCTGGTGACAATAAATACAGTTTCAACTGTTGGCAATTTAATATTTAGGATCTGTCGTCTCTCCCCTGCCCTTGCCCTTCCCTTCTTACCGTTTTTTCCATGGTGTACACATACTTTTTGTTCTGGACGCAAAGCCCGGTTCATCACTCTGGCGTCCCTCCTCTGCTGCACTATCTCATGAAAGCAACACCTTCCATCACTTGTAACATCTCAGCCTGCAACAGGAAATCATTGATTGCTTAAAAAACACATGGCCTGTGGTGCTGTCATGGCGTATGCAGTTTAGCAGTGTCTGTGTGAGGCCCAGGCCTCTTCGAACAAGAGATCCGATCGTTGGGCACCTTGAGGAAGTATCCCACCGAAAGGTCACTACAATTTATGTTCAGTTATAAAAGTATCTATTTAAGTGTCATGTTATGGATTTCCCTAAGATGAATGAGCAAGCTTTCTTATTAGGCACTATGGGCCTCCTTTACTAAGGAGTGGCTCAGCGAAGAACTGCAGCAAATTTGGCATCGCTGGGCTGCATCACTTCAGAAATGCAGGGAAGAGCCATTTTAATACACTACGGTACACCCCTATGTTTTCACTAGCACTGGCACTAAAATAATCGGCTGAGCGCCAATGCAGGCACCCTCGCATCATAGTGCAAGGGTGCCTACATTGCAGGGAATGATTGTTTATGTGCAAGGAATGCGTGTTTATGTGCAGCAAGGTGTCCCTTCCTGTAACATAAACAATCAATAATGGTGATTTGCTAGTCCTATGTGTGTTGCACAATGCAGCACACATAGGAGTAACACATCGTTATTATTTAATGATTGTTTATGTGAGGGAAGGCACACCTTCCTGCACATAAACAATCAATAATGTGTTTTGCTCTTCCTATTTGTGCTGCAGAAATGAGAAATAAAAGTATTTCTCCTCATTGCGCCATGCTAACGCCACCCCTGGGTGGTGTTAGTTTTTGGCGCTGCCTCAGAGTTATGAATCCTCGTAAATCTGGGACAGTGTCAAAATGTAATGGGTGTTGCAGTGAAATGCCCACAGGAAAACCATTGCACACACCTTCCACGCAAAGTGATGCATGTAAACGAGCCATATTTAAAAAGCGGCACCAAGCCACAGAAAGTAGCTTAATGTTGCTTTATAAATATGGGGCAGGGCATTGCATCACCGGAACTTTGCTAAAAGTGATGTTCTGGTGGAGCAATTCTCTTGTAAATGAGGGCCCATATCTTTAAAGAGTGCAAGAGACTGCGACTGGCACACCCGAAAATGAAGTACACACCTGTCAGAAGTAAATATTGACTAGAGACCTCTCTGGGCCCATTAAAGCTACATTAAATGGTCACAGTATTCATGACTTGAAGAGTAATATATATGTACCAGTGAGTGCATTGGTTACTTTGCTTTCATTAGACTTCCTAAGGCATCTGCAATTCACTTGACAAATGTCAGCCCTTGCTGCAATTCAGTAGTTAAATAGGTATGCGTTAGCCTAACTCAAGATACTGGTACATGGCAGGGCTGAGAGAGAAAGAGAGAATGGATGGAAATAGAAATAGGGGAGCAAGGCATTGGGACTGGTTTCCAGTCCAGTGCACTCACTCCACAAAAAAAAAAAAAAACACTCAACAATATTTCCACTATTTTAAATATTAAAAAAGACAGCAGCTTACAAGATGACACTATGCTATAAAATAGATTTTATGAATTGTTTTTATCTTTTTTATGAAAATCTGGTGTGAAGATGTAATTGCCAAGGGAATAATTAGGTTAGTCAATTCTGAAGCTTAGGACATTAAACATGAGGAGGAATATAGCGTCTAGCACTTAATTTTCATGTTCTTAGGGAGTTTAAGTGTGTTGTAAATTATTCTCTGTTTCTGAACAATGTGCAAGTTTCTAAAATTTGTTTGTGAGAGGTATAGTGCATTTCCATACGTTTAATTCTTCCAAGTTTGGACCTCACAGCACAACCTAAGATCAAAATAGACAGAACATATTGAAGTTGTGAAGATAAATCTACAGTCAAATCAGAGTTAATGGCTTGGTCCGTCTTTAAAAGTTAATTAATAACTACTTGTAAGTAGTTTCAAGTCCTTAAAACACACATACACACACACACACACACACACACACACACACACGTAGGTCTGTCAAATGGATAGCAGAAACACATGAATAGAAATGTTGAAGCTGCCATTGAGGTGGAAGCCCCACTCAGGCAACAACCATAATCCATGGTAGGGTGAACTACTAAAGTCACTAACTTAACCATTGCTTACTCATCTGGTAGCCTGGCTCAAAAGCAGTCAGTCTTAACTTAGAAGCAATATGTAAGTATTTATGGAGCACACAAACAGTAATAAAGTGAAGACACCAAAAAATCCCAAACCAATTTAGAGAAATAGACTACATTTTAATAAATAAAATAATACCAGAATGATAAACAATACAATCAGTACAACCAGAAATGTGCACATTTAATTTTGTCAATGAAAACAACACCTAAAAGCACAAAGCTCCAGCTGTGTTATCTGGTCATGACGGTTGCGGAAAAAGTTATAAGTCAGGCTGATAATGATGGAGTGTGGGCCAAAGACAGGGAGCAGGTTAGTCCCTCTGAGAGTTGTACCTTATGTCCTTGATGCAAGGATTTTCATCACTCGAAGTCTGTTCTAATCAGGAGCTGCACAATGCAGTGATGTGAGGTCCTGCATCGAGTTGCGTTGGGGTGCATGCGTTCCAGTGAGGCCATAGATCAGGAGCTGGGATGGGCTTAGATGTGAGAATCTGCATTGAGCTGCATCACACTGCATCAAATTTATTGGAACTCACGATTAAACTTGGAAGAGTACATTCTGATGCCAGCCAGGGGTCCAAGACCTGCGGGAGCACCTCTCGGGTATCAGAACTGTCTCCAGACAGAGGCCAGCAGCAGGCCTCAGGCAGGTCAATTTGCAGGTCCCGAAGGTTCAATGCAGAAGGTCAGCAGGGCAGTTGCAGGGAGGCCTCCGAAGTTCGTTATATCCCTATAAGTCACACAGTAGATTAGCCAGCTGACCATTGGATTCATGCTTGTTAGCCTTGGATGAACAATGAGGCAGTCGTTCAAGCAGCAGGGCAATCCTCTGGCAGCAGGGTAGCCTTTCTCCTGTAGTTTCCACAGGTCTAGGAATGTTCTGAAGAGTGGCTCTAAAGGTTCAATATTTACACCTGATGTCAAACTTTGTGAGGGGGGACATCCTGTCCTACCCCGACATCTGGTTCTGAAAGTTCTTCCCCTTCCCCTGAAAAGGCTCCAAACTGTCTGGGGGTGACAAAAGGCAAATGCGCCCTAGAATTAAGTTTGTTTTGTGTGTGCAAAAGGTAAAACCTTTTAAAGTCTAAATGGGGTTGCTTGCACACCCTCCCCAGTCATCCTGCCAGGATGTCCCATCCTTGCCACACCTAAGCCCCCCTTTGTGTTACTGACTGGAAGCAATACAAAAACCCCATACAGCATAGCCATTGATGATTGTGTGACCCAGAACACTTGTAAAAGGCACAAATGGCTAGGACAAGAAAATTCCAACTTTAAGAAAGTGACATGTTCTGATGACTTAAAATATGCTTTTACGGGAATATTAAACTACAATTCAGTTGAGTGAAAACATCATATCTTGATCTACTCTTCTGAATTTAATAAAGTAACTCAGTGTTAGTCTATGGGAGGGATATGGCTTATAGGAGGAGTTATTCACTGCAAGGACATATAAAACATTTTAAATACAATGCATTATGCCCTAAGAGCTACATGTAAGTATTAAAAATCAAGGTTTAGGCATGGGAAAACGTTTCCTTTGCCAGGTCGAAATTGCAGTTTAAAACTCCATTACAGACTACAGTGGCAGGATTGAGACATGTTTTAAAAGTTTACTCTAATGGGTGGCACAATGGGTGCTGCAGCCCACTAGCAGCATTTAATTTACAGTCTCTGCATACAAGTAGGACTTCTTACTAGGGAAGTATATGTAAATTAAATGTACAAGTCAGGGTAAAGCTAATTGTATCATGTTTCAGGGAAAGAGCACTGTAGTGAAGTACATTAGGACCTTCGCTGATTCTCCATTTTTACTTTCATGTTTTAGCTTGACATTTGTTCTTAAAGGTGACTTTTTGCATGTTTTTACATTAAAACATTAATGCAACAATCTACTGAGAAGCTACTTTATGTGCACCATATTCCAAGCAAACATTGCTGGCATGTTTTCTGTATAATTTGTCCAAGGGTAAGCACATAGAACATGTTGTCCTTGTGTTCTTAGGTCCATTGGAGACAGCTCTAAGGCTCCAGATAAGCCATTGCTTCAGCACTGGACCTTTGGCACAGTGCAATATAGTTAGAAATGGGGTTTCTGGTTGGCTAGGATATACACATAAGCCAGGCAGAACCCACCAATCTAGTCATGGTAAGGGAGTTACACACCTAAGATAACCCTTGCTCACCCCCTTGGTAGTTTGGCATAAGCAGTCAGGCTTATCCCAGAGGCAATGTGTAAAGTGTCTGTACAACACACAACACACGTGACACAATAAATACACCACAAAGAAAACACAATAACAAGTTATATAAAAGTAAACTGTATTGCATAAAACATCATTAGGCCAAACATTACATGTATCAGTAATACCCTGCTACACAAGCAGTTGACAGAACATCACACAGTTTACTAGTACTCTGCCAAACAAGGAGTAGTCAGGTAAACATAAAGGGTACTGGTATTCTGCAACACAAGCAGTTGTCAGGTTGTCATTATCACCAAAATGCACGTCATCATGAACATATAAAAAATGCTAAGGTATCCTCATCCCTGCACATATCTTAAAAACATTACCATAGGGCACGGATCCTATACAACATCACCCTCTCAGACCCCACTGTAGACCAGGCAGGTCCTGAAATCATGCACATCAATCCAATCATGGTAGGGCGACGTACTATGCATCAGATCACAATAGAATACAGAGGAAATACTGAGGGTGAAATGGAGCACCAAGGTAAATTGCAGAGAACATACCTAGGTCCCCATACAGAAAAGGATGCAGCATATACAATGATGGCAACAGTATTGCAATGGGCTGTAATTATCCGAGGGAACACCCCGTCCAACTCAGGAGCTCCTGCGCTTCTTTCAAGGGAGGCAACCCGACTTCTCCCACAGGGGTTGCCTGAAAGAAGATAGTTTCCTGTGGGTAAGGACTCACCCCCCCCCACCATGACCACAAAGCCACAAAGGCCCCCCATGGTCACATGTAATCCCCGCTGCAGGGGGGAGAACCGCACACATTCGAGCCCCTATCCGAAGGAGAAAAAAGGAAGATGGTGTGGCTGCACTCCAGACATGGTTGGCATCTTGGATGGATGGCAACTCTCCTTAGCCGGACCACTGCTCCTAGCGGTCGCTCCCAGCAGGCATGAGAGCACAGCGGCCGAGGTGCTGGCAGCTTCCTTGTTGCTCTAGCAATGCCTTGGAAGGCACATGTGGCTTCGTCTGGCAGCCGAGCAGTAGCCTCTGGTGGGGAAATGGCGGCTGACAGGGAAATGGTTGCATGTCACACATACGATTGGCCAGTGACTCGCAAGGACTGACTGGAGTCATGATTCTTCCTGTGCTCATTCGTTTCCTTGGCCCCTCCTGGGGGTACTGAACAAGATGCAGGATCCTCTTCCTTTCTGGCAGCCTGGCTGCTACAGAGATTGCACCCAAGTAGGTGCCTGCTTGTGGCCCGGGACACCAACCAGTGAGCGATTCATTCACCTTCAGCAAGAGGTTGCCGGTTGGCTCCTCTCTCTTTTTTGTGCAGCAGGTAGGGGGAAGGCCACCACAACCGGAGCATAAAAGTAATACTCCAAAGTAGGTAAAATTGCGCGCTCTCCTTCCGCCCCTAGTAGAAAGGCAGGAGTATAAAATATAGCGCTTCCCGGGCACTATAGTTCCAGGACCAGTGGCAGCATGATCAACGGGAGGGAGAAGCTTCTGCTGGCCTCTGGAAGAGCACTGGGGCCCCAAGAGAGGGAGAGGGCAGGCCACAGGTCAGCACAAGAAGCAGGTTACTCCTAATGGCGGTCACAGTCCCTTCCAGCAGCATCTGGGTACAAGCCCATGCAGTGTCTAAAATGCGGGGGCAACCCCATGCACTTATACTCTTTTTGTGCAGCCACCACAAAGAAAGGGAATAGGGGTTTCAACCAGCACTAACCGGTTCCAGGAATGTCCCCTTTCTCCTCCAGTACCGGTTCCAGACATCAGTAGAGGGTAAACAAGCCCTTAGTGTGAGGCCAGGGTCTTTACAGATGCAGGTGTGTCCCACCTCTACCTCTCCCAGCCCAGGAAGACTATTCCGTATGGAAAGTACCTCTTGTGACACCTCCACCTTCCCTGTGTACAGGCTGTCTGAAAAGAATGTACAAAGTCCAGCTGTTACTCTGCCCAAGAAGTGGATTGGAAGCGAGCTGGAAACACCAGAGTCATAAGCACAGAGAAATGCCCACTTTCTAAAAGTGGCATTTCTATAATGGTAACAAAAAATCCACATACACCAGTAAGTAGCATTTCTCACTACCATTACAACCATAGCAAACATGCCTACACCACCTGTCATAGACCAGACAATACCACTTATTCATAGGTTAGGGCATTTCCAATGTAATCCTATGAGAGAGGTAGCACTCACAGTAGTGAGGAACCAAATAGGCTGGTTGTCAATACTAGGACATGTAGTATATAAAGACATATGCCCTACCTTTTCCATACCCAGCACCCTGCCCATAGGGCTAGCTAGGGCCTAACTTAGGGGTGACTTATATATAGTAAAAGGGGAGTTCCAGGCCTGGAAAGCAAATTTAGTTGCCAGGTCCTTGTGGCAGTAAACTGTGCATGCAGGCCCTGCAGTTGCAGGCCTGAGACAGGCTTGCAATGCTACTTCTGTGGGTGGCACAAGCTGTGCTGCTTGCTCACTAGTAGCATTTAATTTACAGGCACTGGGTATTAGAATACCACTGTACAAGAGACTTACAGGCAAACTAAATGTGCCAATTCAGTGTAAGTCAATCGTACCAAGTTTGGTAGGGAGAGCACATACACTTTGGTACTGATCACTAGTGCTAAATTGCTCAGAGGCAAACATCAACAAAAAGAGTCAGAAACAAATGGGAGGAGGAAGGCAAAATGTTAGGGGATGACCCTGTAAAAAGGGCCTGGTCCAACAGATATGAACAGTGTTTCTATCATGTAGACTAGTCTTTGTGCTACAGTTGGAAGAGGAGCACTTCTGCTGGGGTTATCGTGGAACACAGTGCACTGTGACTGAGATGCAGTCCTGCAGACTTTGACCTCCATACTGCAAAGGACAATAGCCTGCTCTACATCAGACTGGTTCCCTGTCACATCATACTCAGATATGGAGGGGTTAGACTATCCAAATAGATCTAGCAGAGGGCACTTTTGCTATGCTCATGATAGTGTAGTTAGTGATAGATAGGAGTGTAACAACATTGTAACTTTGCCATTGTTGAATAATCTTTTTCACCATTCTCATAATGCTGGTTACAATGCTTTGTCTCATTCGCCTAATGATCACAGCTCATGCTTTCTAAACAAAAGTACAAATATTTCAATAAATGTTTGACAAGCCATTTTTCTATCTTTCTTGTGTTTACCTTTGGCATACAGAGTAGCAATGAAAGGGTAGATCTGTTTCTATGATTTTCTTGGGAATAGCAGTGCTCATGTTCAAGATTGCTGATACCATCTGGTACCCTGATGAGGTTAGGGGTTCAGATGGAGATCTTTGAGCTAGCTAGTCACAATGTTCTTGATTGTATATATGGACTAAATTCCTATATTCTGAAGTTCTTGTTAACCTCATATAGTCTTACCTAATTCGTAGAGGAAACATCATTTGCAATGCAGCAAATGCAACAAGATGCAATTACCACAATGTTGTCACCACGCTTACCGGAACAACAACTACCTTTTTCTCTGCCTTGACCGCGCATGTGCTGAACAACGCTAATGTATGGTTAAGGTAGAGAAAAAGGGATTTAGCATCAGGGGAGGATGCAGTCAGGTAAGTGGGGCTGGAGGGCAGGTTTTTGGGGGCGAGGGATCAGGGTAATTTTGTTTTTAGTGGTCGGGGCGGGAGGGGGTCTTTTTTTATTTTTGGCAAGTAGGGGTGGGTTTTTAGGGGCAGGGTGGGGGGTCGGGGTAATTTTGCATTTAGGGGTGGGTGAGAGTTTGGGTTTTAAGGAGTGGGGAGGGGGGTTGGGTAATTTTGTTTTAAGGGGCGGGTTGGGGTGTCAGGGTAATTTTGTATTTAGGGCTGGTGGGAGTGGGTTTTTAGGAGTGTAGGTGGTTTTGTTTTTGGGGTGGGGGTCGGGGTAATTTTGTATTTAGGGTGGGTGGGGTGGGTTTCTGGGGCAGGGGTGGGGGGTCAGGGTAATTTTGTATTTAGGGACGGGAGGGGGCGTCAGGATTTCGGGGGCAGGTGTGGGGGGTTGGAGTAATTTTGTGTTTAGGGCGAGTGGGTGATTGGGTTTTTAGGGGTGGGGATCAGGGTCATTTTGTTTTTAGGGGCAGGGGCGGGGTGTCAGGGTAGGACACGGTCAGGTAAGTGGGTCTGGAAGAGGATTGGGGTAGTTCTTAGGGGTGGGATAGTTTTAAGGTGCAGGGGTTGTTGGTTTACTTTTTTTAAGGGGCAGGGGTGGGGGGTCAGGGTAGTTTTGTTTTTAGGGCAGGGGTAGGAGTCAGGGTAATTTTGTTTTTAGGGGTGGGGTTGGGGCATGGAGTAAAATAGTTTTTATGACGGATGGAGCTTTGGGTTTTTAGGGGCAGGGGTAAGGGCTAATTTTGTATTTAAGGCGGGTGGAGGGGGTCAGGCTTTTAGGTGCAGGGCAGGGTGTTCGTGGTAATTTTGTTTTTAAGGGTGGGTAGTTTTGTTTTGGGGTGGAGGTCAGTAGTTTTTAGGGAGGGTGTGGGGTTGGGGTAGGTTTAGGGCTCAGGATGGGTTGGGGTATCAGGGTAGTTTTTAAGGGCGGGTTGGGGTGTCAGGGTAGTTTTATTTGTGGGGCAGGTGTGGGTGTCAGGGTAGTTTTATTTTGTGGGCAGGGGAGTTAGGGTAGTTGTGTTTACAGGGCAGGTTAGGGGTGGCATGTGAAAACCACACATGCCGTTCCACATGTGCCTTTACTAGGCATGCCTTTACAACAAAAAATCACTGTAAAGTCATGTGTGGTAAAGGCATGTGTGGAAACAACGCGGTCATTGTTCCAACCGCGTTGTTCAGGCATGTGTGGTTGTTGCATGCTTTGTTCCATCATACATACAATTCGTAGGAACCATTTAGCTGGTCAGCAGGAAAAATGCACAGTCCTAATGCCAACAGAATCAGGTTCAGCAACATAAGCCAAAAATCTGGCAGAGACTCTGCATAATGGGCCAGGTACACCACTGACTGTTTCTGAATCGTGTTAGTTGTCTGTTCTCCTTTTATTATTCTCACCAGTTCTTCTTTTTCTCTCAGTCCAGTCTTTCCTTCTGTAAGGGGAAATTAGTTGGCATATCCTCTTGCTTTGAGTCTCTAAAACATAAGGACATATTTATACTTTTTGGTACAAAACTGCACTAACGCAGTTTAGCATCAAAAAGTTTTGCACCGTCTTGCACCATTCTTGAGCGCCAGCCGGGCACCATATTTATGGAATGGTGCAAACTGGCACAATTGATAGGCTAGTGTAAAAAAAATGACATTAGCCGGGTGGGGGGTGGCGGTATGGGAGAAGGAGTTTTTGCAGCAAAAAATGACATTAGGTAGGTTAGAGTAAAAAAAAAAATGCCTCCAACCAGCCTGGCGTAATTTTCTGATGCAAAACCATTCATACCACATGACTCCTGTCTTACAAAAGACAGGAGTCATGCCCACCACCCCAATGGCCAGCACAGGGGACCAGGGCCCCCAATGGCACTTTAAAAAAGAAAAGAAAATACTTAACTGTACTTACCTTACCTGGGATGGGGTCCCCCATCCTCTGCTGTCCCTCTGGTGTGGGTGGGGGTGTCCCTGGGGCCTGGGGAGGGCACCTGTGGGCTTATTCCATGGTGTTCCACCATGGAAATACGCCCACAGGTCCCCTAACTCCTGTCCTGACCCAGGCGTTAAACAATGGTGCAAAGCAAGCTTTGACCATTATTTGACCCCCCGCCCCGTGCATGATTGTAGCATGGGGGATAAATATGGCACTAAGGCATAGAGTCATTTTTTGCACGGGAACCTCTACCTTGCATCTCATTGATGCAAGGTAGGTTTCCACGTCCAAAAAATGACTTTAACTCCATAACTTTAGTGCTAGACGAGTCTAGTGCCCAAGTATAAATATGGAGTTAGTTTTGCGCAGAATTTATGTAAAAAAATTACACAAGTTTGGCGCAAAACAAGTATAAATATGCCCCATAGTGTATTTATCAAACAGTGATGTGGTGCTACAGTTTGTATAACCATCAGGACTTCCCCACATGAGATGCTCCGTTTGAGCTTCAAACGGTGTTGGCTACCAGCATGTAGAACTCTATTTCCTGTTGTCTTTTTTTCTAAAGAGATAGCATTTAGGGTATCAGGTGTCCAAATTACCTGCTTCTCCCACTATCAAATTAAGATTTTAGCGTAACCAGGGGTGACTAAGAACCCATCACTGATCCTCTCTTTGGCCTATAGCAATGGTCCCCAACATTAAATATGTTGTTACTCAAACAGGGCATACTTATCTCAAGCAAAAAATATAAGTGTTCAAACTGATTTACTGGTCTGACCCTCAAAAGTGTCATTCACCAATCCCTTGCTGGTGTTTAATACATGTGTATCGGGAGGTGATGTCAAATATAAGCACACAGTCAAGGGATTTCTACAGGATACCTTAAATTTTGGAGAAAGTGTCAGTGGTATTACTGCAGAATGATCGTAGGTTTAGTAATAATGGTAGTTGGAAGTGATTCATATATCTCACAGTATTTTCCAGTGAGCTGCCAATTGAAGGCACAATGGGTCTCCCTGGTGGATTAGTGGAGTCTTTGGTCCTTCAAAAGAAGATAAAAACAAGTAATTGAAATGTCTCCTGTCTCAATAGTCCTTTCTCTTCCCAATACGTAAATCATGGTATGTAATTATCATTGACTTATAGATGTTTGCATGAATGGTTTCATAGCAGCTGTAACTACCTAAGGGCATTTTGCCCAATGTTTTCCTTCATCCCCAATACTACATTCTCTCTTTGTCTGAGGGTTTGCTAATAGAAGAGTGATTGGCTTGTAGTCTGAATCTATAGTTAAATTGGGCTGTTTATTTACTCTCCTCAGCCTGCACATCTTCATGAGTTCCGTTGTAACTGTGTCATGAAATGTATCCCTGTTGTAGTTTGAGAGGTCAAGATTCTATGTAGACTTTGTGCTGAAATGACTTCCACTTGGTGTGTGAAAACATATGCCTTGGTCTATCAGTAACTCCCTTTGTGTAAACACAAAATAATCATCTCCCTTTTCCAGAAGGCAAAGGTTCATCAGATTATCAACTTCACTAATGCACAAGTTTACTTCATGATCATTATTATGTGCATTAGTGCACATTGCTGGTTTCCTATGAAATAAATGCAACTTCAATAATTTTACCTTTCTTATTTAAAGAAACAGGTCTATCCTTGTACCAGCAAAGGTAAGGTGAACGTCAGGGCAGAATGAACATCTTAGTTTAAGAACAGATCATTCACAATAGGCCCATTATTGTAGTGCTAAACTAATAATAGTGAGATTCTTCCCACCCATGTTTACTTCTTCCTTGCTGCTTTAACCATATGACTCCCAGTGATGTGCAGAGGAGCACTATATTTTATTAATTTCACAGAACACAAAAAGAACAATGTACTCAATGGTGTTGTACTGGTTCAGTGTAGGCAGATAGAGTCAGGTAAGTTTAGAGAGGTTTGCTTGTTTGGAAAGCTAAAATACAATAAGGATACAGAGCAAACTGGCACGGAGGCTAAGGTGGGAAACTGCACATTTAAGAAAGTGAGCATGTTTTTGAAAGGTGGTGCAAGGAAGCTCCAAAACAATCTAGATAGAGAAATTATTACTATCCTTGTAAACATCTGGACAAAGAAATTGGAGCTTAAAGCACATGGGACTACAGAGAAACGGAGTTCAGAAACTGTGAAAACGTGGACTTAATCTAGGCCAACCCAACAATGACATTTGCCTTTAGAAACATTGTAGATAGCTCACTTCTCACTTCAGTTGTACACTGACTAAAGATACTGTATTCATGTTGGACATCTAAATAATTAGAAAGTGCACTAAAAACTATTAAGAATATTTTGTAAATAGCTTGTGAAAACAAATTAAATAAAGCTTGAGAGTACGCCAAAAACGACTATCAGAAATCTGTCTTCCCCATGTGGTCAACCTGCATTTTTATTCTTTGATTGGAGCCTATTTAAATACTGGTATCACATTCTGCACAGTGGGGCTTTGCTGTCCAGTTCTTAGTGCATATGATCTGACCGCTCAACATGGGAAAAATGGCTCATACCTGAACAATGTATTTAGCTTTTCTACTATGCCGTAACATATAGTGGAGAAATATGTCTATGGGATGAACAGTTAGCTGTCACCTGTGGAGTGAAATACTTATTTTGTCACTCACTAGTATGATATAGGAAACATGGCCTCAGGCCTACCATTGTAGAATAACCCTTTTTGACGGATAAGATACATTGCCCTGATGTAATCCTTGTAGCAAACAAAGTAAAATGTATGGTATTTCAATGTGGAACATGTAGAAAACTAACATTACCACTTACCCACACTGTCAAGGCCCCAAAAATGTTTTCACTCTGGCAAAACCTGCAGTGCAGTCCTATGTAGTAAACCAAAGTACACTTTAAAATTCTAAGCTAGTAAATATGAAGTAAAAGTTACTTTTAGAAAGTTGCCCTTTTGCCTGCTTGAACTGTCAGAAGGTAATTAGCATACACCTTTGCTCCCTCTCAGAATTGTTCAACCTTTAATAGGTATGAACAAGGTATGAAGTGCTGACCTGGTTTTGCAGAGGTGACTCCTCTCAACTAATGGGAACTGTTGGCAACTGTAAGTTGAGAGAAAAGGTTAACAAAACAATTTTTGAGGATTCCCTTTCTGGTTGCTAAAGGACCCTGCTTTTGCCCTATCACACTTCTGTCCCTATGTTTGTTGTAGGTGCAGTATCTGCTTCAAACTGCATTTTTGTGGTAGATGTGGGAGAGCACAGATCATTATCCTATGATACACCCATACATGGCATTGTGGGCAAAAATGAAAGATGTATGGCAAAATAAAGATGATAGGGTTGGACCATGTGTCCTCTATCCTTAGGTTGAGGGAATGTCTTGAGTCACCTCAACTGACTAGCTGGTCTTAGGCATACATATGGCACAACCAGGCACCCACTTCAGAACACATTCTGGACATGTGGAAGATCAGAAGACTAGACCTGCTATCTGTGACTGGAGAGTAGCACTGAATGGGTGGACCTGCCATCTTCTGTAACCAGGACAAAGGAGTACACTTCAAGGGTCGATTGGTTGACTTCCTTTGTGGCTATAGGGGAAAAAACAAGCTACAAGAGGATTTTTCCTGGAAATACCCATCTGACACCCTGTGAGTAACTAAGTGCCTCTGTTGAGGTCCAGAGGAGCATTATAATTGTACTTCTGTAGTTGTTTGGGTACCAGAAGAAAGTAAGGCAACATTTGAAAACTTTTCCTCCAAACCAGTGAAACTTAAAAGACTAAGGGCCATATTTATACTTTTTGCAATGAATGGCAGATGCATTGAGAAGTAGCTGTGGTGTAGCTGCCAATTTGACTGCACATTAAGAATTGTGAATAACCATGTCAATAATGGGATTTGGATGCAGGATGGTACACAAATGCAAATACTAAATTGACTCTGTTAATCCATGCCAAGGTCCTGATTCCCAAGCATATGACACATACTGTAAAGGAGTACCTACATATTTATTGAACAGTAAAAAAGGATAATAAAACTAGGAGAAACACCTAACCTAACCTATCCTAACTACACATTACCCACAACTGGCCCTAACTACCCTAAGCTAAACTTACCTATCACATTTAACTAAACAATCTAAACATCAACCCCCTTATATGACAGGACACATGTAGGACAACATATACTAACCTAAACACATACTATCTTATCCTAAACAAATATATATTTTTTGGTATTTATTTTTTTATATTTTTTTTATATTTATACACATAAACTCCAACATCATCCCCCACCCACCCACCTATCAAAGAAAACACATGTAATAACCTAACCCCCTCTACCCTCCAACCCACTTATACTAACTAAACTAACAGCCTATTCTAACCTAATACTAAGCCCACTAAACATAAGAACCAGGAAAGAGGAGGAAGGGGAGGGAATCATGGCTGAGGGACACAAAGTTACAAATTTGCCCTCTGCAGGTTCTTCTTTATTTCACACAGTCTCCTGCTATTGCGGGACACCTCCTGCTGCAGCCTGTCCATCCTGTGCAACATCCATTGCATGTCATGTCTCATTGCTTGCACTTCTGCATTGTCTATCACTGCAGCAGGGGTTGTCTGTGTGCTACTAGTGGATGGTAGTACTGGTGCCAGTGCCATGCTTGGAGGGGGAGGTGCAGGAGCTGCAGTCTGTGGGCCTAGAGCTGATGGTAGAGGGACCTGCAACAGGGGCTGTCATCCTTTGTGTGGCTGTGGTTTGAGCGGTTGTGCTGGTGGTGGTGGCTGTTGTGGGCAAGGATGTTCTCCCTTGGGCAAATGCCCTGCAGGCCCCGGTGGCTCTCTCATGGCGATAGCATCGTGCCATTTTGCGGAACCGAGACTCCACATCTAGAATGTGGTGGTAACGCATCGCCCGCCTCTGGAATTCCCTGATCTGATTGGTATTCATTCTGGCAGCTGTAAAACTAGAAAAAACCCAAACATTAGTGACATTATTGTGTGCTACATACTGTATACTGATGATATTCTAACACTTCCTCAAAATTAGCTTAAACAGTCCAAATCACAGTACAGATCATAGATTGTCCCTGAGGAATGACATGCCAATGCAGTCTACACATCTCCTATCTAACAGCACAGCAATGCTCAAAAAGGTGTGTACCTACTTAAATGATCTGTGCATCATTGTTCTGCCATTAGTCACATAACAAATGTTGCAAGTACTCCACATGTGACAGGCCAACTAATGACTATCTTCTGGATGACAATCAAGGCCCACAAGATCTGTAATTTGTAAACTGAGTTTCCAGGACGGTATGCAGTTGCTAATCATGAGGGGGTATCCTAGGTTGGCACAAAGGAATGCTGGAATTACATGTCTGTCTTCTACATTGGGATCCTCACACCTAGGTATACATATTTTATAACCCTAACCCTGTGGCTCAGGGGGTTATGGACATGCAACTCATACTTTCAAACATCAAGGACAGCCAGGAAGCTTTGGACAGCTGTCCATGAGTTTAGTCAGTCCACCACAGGTAAGGAGGGCTGCCAACTAGGATTGACTCAAACATTGGACAATCACATCCACATTTATGTTCCTAATTGTGGACAATTGTCAAAATCATTTGATCTCACTAATACCTTTCCAAAAAAAAGCACATAGATGCAAGCACCCATCTGGGCTTGAGCTGCATGCACACCTATGACATTCTACTCAAGTGCCACATAAACGTAGCACAACATGTGGAGCTAGATGCTGCTAGGAAGTCAAACATATAGTCCTACATGTTCATTAGTTAACAGGGAGGCTCAAGTCTGTAGGTAATACTTCGGCATCACTGGTCTGTGTGAATCAGGGTATGACTTGCTGACTAAATCATGAACATGGCCACCTCCAAATTTATCATTGGCATAAATGTAGCAACAAATACCACCCTGTTCACCTGCCCATGCCTACAGCGCAGCACCATCTTCCCAAAATATGACTCTCCGCCACTGATTGTCCAACTCAAACATGGAACAAAATGTCAAACTCCAGTCAAGTCAAATATCATATCATGTGCCAGCACATCATACCTTGCTATGTGTCCAACTCACAGGAGTCAATCACACAATAGCTGCAAACACAACACAGAACTAACATATCAACACTTATTGGATATGTCTGGGTCCGCAAATCGAGCCACTTCTCCAATTGTGTCGGGGGCTGGTCCAACTGTAAAACGTGGAAGAGTGAAATGTGCTCAATGTCTGCTCACTGTACAACACTTGGAACACAAAATCACTGTGTGTGACATTTTATAGGTTAGAGCAGCACCTCAGGCATGTAGACACCCCAACAGACATACCACTGCAAACATGTATTGGCCCTGTCACTCTAGTGAGTGATAGACACACATATGCACACATGCACTGGCCCTAACAATTATGTGGTGGCAAACATGATCACTCAATTTTGTGCAGAATTATTTCTAGACGGTACTCCATTTCTTCATTTGTTGTTATGACAGACATGCAAAGCCACATTTCTGGTGCACTGCAATACCAGTCACTCAGGTATTGTGGCTTGTGCATCAAGGGACAATCAGTTACTGTGTGATGCTCATATGGGTTGAGTTTAGCTCATGAATTACTGTGTTTTCTATGGTCCATTATATGTGGGGCCTGTGTTGTATGTAGGTTACATATGCCACATTGCCAGTGTACCCAGAGCCGTATATGACCCCTATGATACCATGATGGCAGGGATCCTTTCTGTTACTTGGTGAAAATGTTACACTAAACATGGATTGGCCATTTATCTAAATCAATACAACAAAGAAATGTATGCTAACAGTGTATAATTTGATCATCCGTGACAGAATGCATGGGCACAGGTGTAGTCATTGCACCTGAAATGTGTTACTCAGGGCCCTGTGTACCTATACCAGGTATTGTAGATCACAGTTAGCCACATTCATCCTCTTACATTTGTCAAGTTGGGTGATCTGTAGTTATACAATGAACTGACACTGCCCCCTAATGCATGCACCTTGGGAATGGCAGCAGTCACAGGAATGCTGGTCTACTGATCTTAGCATACACCCATGCCTGTGATAGCCTTCATGCTGAGAAGTTAAAAATTGTACATATGCTACACTAGATCAACAGGGGTGTACCAAACGTAAACTAGCAAACTATTTTGTCACTTTAAATGTATGATGGAAGCAATCAGGGGTCCCTTGCACAACATCATGCAAATAAATAATTTGTAACCATGTATTCACCAAGTTCAGGGATCCCATGATGACCCATTAACATATGAAAATTGCTTGGCTATAAAGTGACACAGATGGCAAATGCATCAGCTCTGTACCAGCAATTGTGCCCAAGACAAATTAAAACATACAAGAACAATAAACATAGGGCCAGATATTTTTTTAATTTTATGTGTAGCACGCTACAGCTATGGAAAGTATCACCAAACATCTAGATATTATCCAGTATGCATTACTTTGGCTTCCATAATTAATTTAAATGCTGCACAAACCAAGTCAAAGTATCAGCCTAAGATATTACCAGAAGTTAGGAAAATCTTTGTACGTATGGCCATGAATACAGTTCAGACATGTATTCAAAATTATTGGGGACTACATTCCTTCCTTGCTTTAGCATGTGAAATACATCTCATTCCAGGTACACTCACAGACTATGAATAAAACATTTGTTTGTGCCACCTTACCATCATCTATTGATGTCAAAGCAGCACTAAATTACAAGATCAAGTTGTGTTTTGTAAGTTTGTGCAGCTTTTGCGTCAACAAATAACAGTAATGTGTAGCAAATATTTTATAAATCAGGGCCACTATATGTTCAACTTTCATTCCTCATGTCCACAAACATTGCATGCAGCATGTCACCAACTCTGCTACTGTCACTACAGAGCATTTTAATGTACGCATTAGTCTGATTTGTACTCATCAACAGAGCCACCAATCACCACACCCAGGTGGTCCAGTAGGTCT
Source organism: Pleurodeles waltl (assembly GCF_031143425.1). Classification (NCBI taxonomy): domain Eukaryota; kingdom Metazoa; phylum Chordata; class Amphibia; order Caudata; family Salamandridae; genus Pleurodeles; species Pleurodeles waltl. The sequence goes on from NC_090437.1 coordinate 1,068,173,254, forward strand.
TGCTCTCTGTCCACAAGGTCAGGCCAGCGATGTTTAGGTTGGTGGTCGTTGCGCTGGCTTTTGGATACTCCCTTCAGGTGGAACAGCACCTTGGACCACCTGAGCCTCCTCGCCTCAGTGTGATACCCCTGTATCACCCTGCCACCAGCCTCTAACTTCATGGGGAGGAAGTGGCACACCAGCCAAATGAAAGCCTCCAGCTCCCCCTCCCCCATTCTCCCCAGACGTGGCCTCCCCAACATGACAAAAATAATAGGGATAGGAAAGGGAAAAGAGGAAAATACAGGGAAAGGAGATAGGAAAATGAAACTTAAAGAACCTACAAACAGCCCAACAATATCCCAACTAACAATACCCACTACACACTCCAAGAGAAAATTAGACACAAAAAATGACAAAAAGACACTTACACTGATTTACTGAGACAATTAGAAAAACAACAGATGACAATAGGAATGGCACACAGGAGACAAAGGCACAATTTGACAGACACAACTCTCAACACAGCCACACAGTCTAGGAGAATCACAGACTGCAAAGTGAAAGTGAAAGTACACCCACTGTACCATTTCTGTAAACAGGATATCCTATTACATCACTTCCTGTCTCAAATGCAGTGCGTTTATATTGTGATGCGCGAAATTTTATGAAGCTTACGGGCTTTGGCTAATGGCTGTTAGTGTCATTTTTTAACACATATGCAGCATATTTTGACGCATATGCGTCTTTTTTGATGCATTTGTGTCAAAATATCCGTCTTTAACTGTGTTTGTGTCATTTTTCTCATTTTTAACATACATGAAAGCTGTAACTATACAGAGGTAGGCTGTTAGGGCCTGCTGTGTGTGTACCAGTGTTTGGGCACATTTGGCAGACCACACTACTGCGGACCATAATACTCATGTTGTTGTGCCGGATTAGCACTCTTAACTGACGCGACAGCAACCCAAACATTTGGAATTAAAATTGGTATTCCCTAGTTTGAGCAGGTGGTGTTTCAATAGAGGATAGCAAGGCTATGCAACTTAATACATTCACTCATGGCCTGTGTGTTTATGTCTGTGAATTGGCTATTTCAATTGTTGTTGTACATCTGTGTGAACGTCACAAGACGTGTTTTGCATAATGTGCTTGTATACATGTGTTGTAACTGTGGATAACCATCAGATGCCATTCATTGAGGTACATCAGTCAGGATAAGCGTTTGTCATACCCATAGCGTCTTATGCTGTGTGAACTTCCCTGACTTTGGGGACAAAACATCTCCCATGACAAACTATACACAGGATAGATAGAGAACTGTTGATAATGGCAATGTTACAAAGGTAAGCCACTTCCTGGTCACTTGTGTGTATACTACCCATGAGTCAGGCATTTGAACATGCTGAGTACAGTGTTTGTGACACAGAGTCCCAACACCAATCCAAAAAAGTTATGGTACACTACAGTTTGAGTCATGTAATGAACTATGTTTCTCCTGTGGCTGTGGAGGACCAGCAGACCATGCTGCATGTGTTCACATATTTCCAGTGGTTCATTGCACAAAGGTGTCCAGTTCAAGTGTGTGGCCATGTGTACCCTGTGTCAGTATTGGCCTCCATGTTGTGACAGTTACGTGCAGGTCTAGTCATGAGTCTATGGAGCCATTCCCTGCATTAACAGAGTATCCTTTAAAGCAGAATTGACCTAAAGCCAAAGATAAATTGACAACACACATGGGGATAGTCCAGCTATGGCACTGTAGAACTTTTATAAGGCTGACAACAGAGCAACCTTGGTGTGCTCAAAAGCTTCATGGATCAGTATTAGGAAACAGGCAGGTTTCATCACAACATTTGTACACAGGGTGGGCTCTACAATTCCCACTGCAAGAGGGAACGTCAGTGCCTCTGTGCTGATTAATCTCACAGCTAGTTACCACGCAAGCCCCATCAGAAAGGTGGCGGCCAAAGTGACTCTGTGTGTGGACCGTCAGGGCACAAACATGTTTTCTCCTTACATACACATTAGCAATCTGTATTTGTTGTTCTGGAGGCACTGTACCAAACCCATGCTTACAGCCACAGTACATTGTCACTGTTTGGCACTCATGAATACATGAAACCCAGACAAGGGATGGGGGCTGGATTAGGCCATTTGAATACATGTCCCAGAACAGAATACGATAAGTAAACTGATTAAACTATGCTATACATTTGAGGATTCATTGTAGACCTACCAGACCCCAGGAGGAAAGAAAGAGCATGGAAAGCAACTATGAGACAAATGTAGCCACAGGGCACCTTTATGGTTAACACAAAGACAGGAACCAGTCAGGATAACAGGATGCAGGCTCTGTCAGGAACAAACATGAACACAGCAAATACACAGCGAGCAGACTCTGACTGGGAAAAGCTGGAACAACACTGTGGGAACTAAAAACTGTATTTGTGCTGTGGGCTGCAATGTTACACAATCCTCCAAGGGCTCTGGTACACAAGTGATTTGTACGCCAATGCACAACAAGGAGATTCAGAAAATGGCAGCTTCTAAGCAGTTCCAGGCAGCACCAATGGCAGGGCAGGTTCAAATGGGTGGTCTGCATGGAAGTGCTCACAGGTGTGTGCAGCTTCAGGCTCTCACAAGTCCTGTAGTTGAGAATCATGTTCAAAGGGCCAACTGGACCTTTCACATGGGAAGCAATGGACAGCTGATTACAGGTCCTACCAACTGCCAGGCAGTCCATGCAGACTGATGAACTATGACTATGGCATGCTATACTGAAGAGGGAAGCACACAGGAGTCAGAATGGGAGTCTGGGTGTGTGTAGATAAAGGTTATCAGGGTACAGGTAGTCCATTTACAAGGCCCCCTAGAGAAGGGTGGGCAGAGACTGAAAACATGGCAGTGGCAGGACTTATTACCTGGGATGACCTGCGCAGGGCATGTCTTGTGAGCAGGGTACAGGTAGTCCATTTACAGGGCCCCCTAGAGAAGGGTGGGCAGAGACTGAAAACATGGCAGTGGCAGGACTTATTACCTGGGATGACCTGCGCAGGGCATGTCTTGAGAGCAATGCTTGTCATACCTGGGGCACTCGTGCTATCCATTTTCAGCTTAGTTGGACTCCTTGTCACACATGCTCCTTGCAAAGAAAGCTGATGTCACACTTGCTGCTGTCAAGGGTCTGGTCATACATTCCTGTTACCAATACAATGGCACATCCACTGCCTCATGTATGAAACACTTTTTTACCTTATGACTGATGGTGTCTTAGTTGTGTGTCATGTGCTGCAATAAAGCATGTTGGCAACATGGATCTATGTCATAGCTGAGGTCCTCTGATTTTGCCTTTCACATGTGAAATAGACATATGTCATTTCCACTGTGTGTGATGTTGGCTGTACATTAAAACCCATCAAATGTGATGTGGGTTTCTCAGTATCCTAATCTGTATTTCTGCAATGCTCCATAAGGCTAAACTCTGATTATGGTTTCTAGGGATCATGTGATGCATAAATAATTATCCAGAGCATGATTGAGGGATGAAGTGAGGCGTTTAGTTACATAACAAAGTGGTAATGGTGACTATAGTTAGAAGAAGGTTTGTACAATGTGTTGTCTCCGACATAATCCTGCTGCAATGTTTGGATGCCCCCCTTATGTTCACGAAGAGCATCCTCCTCTTCCTCCTCTTCAGGCATTCGTGGGTCTGGTTCATAGAAGGGAATGTTCCTCCTTACACAAGTGTTGTGCAGGATGGCACAGGTCAATATGATCTTGCAGACCATTTCAGGTGAGTATAGAAGGCTGCCTCCAGTGATGTCGAGGCACCGGAATCTTGACTTCAAGATGCCAAAGGTCCTCTCTACTATGATGTGTGTCCTCTGATGTGCCTCATTTTAGGCACACTCTGATGCTGTGCTTGGGTTTGCAAATGGGGTCATGATCCATGGCTGGATCCCATAACCCTGATCAGCTGAAAGAGAAAATGAGTATAAATATTTGGATGTTGTTTGCACCTTGATTATCACTTTGCATGGCAGTTGTTATCTTGTGTCGTCTGTGACTCAGCTGTGTTTGTGCTATTGTGTGGGATCCTAGGCTCCTAGGATGTTCTTTCAGCATTGGGTTGTTTAATTATCAAAACTGGTGTTTGGCTGATTGACTGGATTTCAGCGGTATATTTGTAAACTTGCAATTCATTGTGTATCTCCCATGCATTATGTCATGTGAAAGAAGTGTTCACTGGAGGTGACATGATACTTCCACACACAGAATCAATTCCACTGTGGTGGTAACACAGTTGCACCATATGGCCTGAACATCCCATCCAATTCAACATATGTAATAGCATGTGAAAAACAACAGTGAGGGCCTTTGATTTGACTAGGTGACAATGTACAACACATGTCCATAAGTTGGCAGCACTGAAGTGTTCACAATTTACAATGCACAAATATTCCATGTGTGACAAGTTCTATGCAAACCTATATTTGTGCCCTCACCATGTTGGCTCATGTGCAAACGTGTACCTACACTACTGAACCTGGTCCAGGTAAGCTGGCTAACTTGGTTGTGGGGATGAAGGTTTAAGTGTCAGAAGGTCCATGTGCCTGTACATCTGTTGTGTATATACGTAATTGTCTCAATCCATATTTGTAGCAGTGTGCACTTTGCAATATTGTCACATCAATATGTGTTCTTAGCACAATCCACTTCCTTATTGCCAGTGGACCATGTCACCCCAGGAGTGATATGAGATGTTGGTACTGCTTCAATGATTGCATGTCACCTTCATTAGAGTCAGCATCATCATGCTATGTGTCTCATGGTGTTTGACCTGCAGCGAAACACATTACACACCCCTTACACAGTACAAATTGCTTGAAAGGGTGTGTGATTGAGTGTTATTGATGTGATATTGTAAGATTCATCTTCCAAGTTGTACTGCCATTTTAGGCCATGTCATTGTCACTGTATGGTTTTAAATTGGTCCCTTGTGGCTCTCGAGTGGCATCTGATGTTATTTGCATCTGTCATTTGTCCATTGACTAGCAGTGTCACACCTCAGTGTCTTCCTGGCCATGTGTCAATGTAGTGGTGTATCCTACAGGGTTGCTGTGCTGTGTGTATATAACTAGGTTTCTGTACTTACCAACAAATAGGCCATTGCCATATCATCCATCCTGGAAGTGTTGATTGATGGTGCAGTGGCGGAAGATGAATTAATCATGTACACTCCCAGGATACTTTGCCACGATGTTGGTGATCAGTCCCTGGTGATCCACAATGGCCCGCACATTGATGGAGTGTATGCGCTTCCTGTTGCGGTATAGATGCTTGGTTGTAGCAGGTGGCACAATCCGTACATATGTGCAGTCAATGGCACCAAGCACGTGTGGGAAGCCATTGATTTGATAGAAGCCCTGTTTGGTCTCCTGCTACATCTGCTGTGTGATGGGGAAGCTGGTGTGACGGGGTGTGAGGGAGATGATGGCATCTAGTACTGAGGAACCAGGAAAGATAGAATCCCCACCTGGGGTCTCCCTCCCAGCGGTGGAGGGACACCCAAGTCCTCAGGGTCCGTTTAGCAGAGAGTACACAAATCAAGCGGAGTCACCAACTGGAGGAATAAAGAGAGGTTTATTACATGGATTATAGCTCAAGCTAATACAGAGTCCCAGGACAGGCAAGTGACTATCCTACGGAGGCTGCCCCTTCACTCTGGGGCACCCAACCTTATATACACACAAAACTGCTTAGTCAGAGGACAACTCCACCCCTAGCGTATTCAAGGTCCTCTGCGGCCTTCAGAATATTTCAGGGATACACGTGTGGTGGGAGAAGGTACAGATGCAGCTGGCAGGAGGTGGCAACGACCTGTACGAACCTGTTCTGGCAGTTACTGATTAAGCACAAAAATTATCGGAACTACGGTTAGAACAAGTAAATTACAATGATAAGCAGATTGCAGCCCAAGGCTGCGAGCACAAGGTCAATCATCAAAGTTCAGGAGGTTTGTCGAACACATGGCAACATAATAAAGATAAACAGATGCCTAGCAGCTATGGTGTATGATTAAGTTTATGTACATTTTCTCAATCCCTCCTTTTGCCATTGTGAGGCAAGTTTGAAAGTCATTCAATGTCTATTTTAATGGACATAAGGTCTTTTATCTCCTGCTCAGGGGACAGCATAGCCGTGTGTTGAGGAGGGCGAACAGGCCAGGGGGCAAGGGATGCCATACAGCAACCGCACAAAGCAGGTAGGCACTGTACACAAAGACAACAGGTGAGGAATACAGCAGCGAGCACAAAAAGAAATATTAGTATCTTCCAGCCCCATTGGGAAATCAAGCCCCAAAACCAGTCGGTTAAAGACCATGGGGGTCATTACAACATTGGCGGTAAAAGCCACTTACCGCCGTGCAGAAGACCGCCAAACCACCGCCACGGCCGCGGAATTCCACCTCAGCTATTATGACACACATCTCGGAATCCGCCGAAATTCAGACACCCACACAACTCCGCCACACCAAAGGTCAGTGTTAAACTGGCGAAAACAATTCCTCCACCGTCACGCCAACAGAAACACGCCCATGCTATCACGACCCACGAATCCACGCAGCGGTCTGTCAACCGCGGTATTCTATTGGCGGTACACACCGCCGCGCTCAAAATACACACACATCTCCAAAACACTGCCACATTGGACAATTCCAAATACACACACCTGACACACATACAAACACCACTCCCACACACCCAATTCAATATAAAACACACACCCACATCACCCACAAACCCCTACGACCATAATTCACGAACGAAGGCCAGAGAGACAGAGAGCACAGCAATTGAGAACCCCACCACACAGAGGCACACAACACCATCACCCATAAAACATTCCACGCACAAAACACCACACACCACTACACATCACCACACACATCAACACTTACACCACCCCACAAATCACCCACACCACCCCTTGGCACGCCAAAGACACCCCCGGTTTTCTGAGGAGGAGCTCAGGGTCATGGTGGAGGAAATCCTATTGGTAGAGCCACAGCTATTTGGCTCACAGGTGCAGCACACCTCCATAGCCAGGAAGATGGAGCTATGGCGCAGAATCGTGGACAGGGTCAAAGCTGTGGGACAGCATCCAAGAAATCGGTAGGACATCAGGAAGAGGTGGAACGACCTACGGGGAAAGGTGCGTTCTGTGGTCTCCAGGCACAACATCGCGGTACAGCGGACTGGCGGCGGACCCCCACCTCCTCCCCCACAACTAACAACATGGGAGGAGCAAGTCTTGACCATCATGCATCCAGAGGGCCTCGGAGGAGTCGGTGGAGGAATGGACACTGGTAAGTCAAATCTTAACTATCATATCCCCCACCCTACCTGCATGCTATCACACCCCCCCACCCTCACCCCCTCCCCTATCACCCCAAATCCTCACTAATGTACTAATAACACAAACCACCCATCCCAACACCAAGCCCTGCATGACACAACTAAGCATGGTCACCCCTCACCAAAGCATGCTCACTGCACATACCCAGAACAACCCCCTAACCATCATCACACAAACCCACACACAGGTATGCTTGCACTGGGGTACACGCACACCCACCCATTGCACAACATTACATACACATGCAATAACCATGCTCTCATATCCCTGCAGGACCACTAAGGAACGTCACCACACCGGAGGGTCCAGACATATCCACTCCACCCACAGAAGAGGCCCACAGTGACGACAGCAGCTCTGACCTACTGGATCCTGATGACCAGCCCGGACCATCGTGGGCCTCGGGACAGTCGGTTCCCCTTGCACAGGCACAGCCCAACACTGACCTTCCACCCTCTGGTAACACCAGCACAGCACCCACCCCGCGGGCCCATACCTTTGTCCCCAGGACACATCAATCAGCTGTGTGTCCACCACTACAGGGAACCCAAGATAACCCACCACCCCAAGAACAACAGGAACCTGGGGGCAGTGGTAGTGGGCACACGGTCCAGGGGACGGAGGCACATGAACACAGGGGAACTGGGAGGGCTGCTGTGCGACAGGGGGCAGACAGGCCAAGGGAACCCACTCTCCACGAGGCCCTCTCCTCCATCATGGGAGCATACCACCACTCCCAGGAGACGATGGCGACGGTCCTGGCCAAGTTTCAGGAGACCCAGCGCCTGCAGGAGGAGCAGTATTCGGGATTCAGGGAGGAGCTCAGAACCATCAGCTCCGCCCTGGCCACCATCGTAGGGGTGCTGAAGGAAATACAAAAGACCATGAGGGACACCGTGGCACTCCAAGGGGCCCCTGACACTAGCCTGGATGATGAACTTCCCACCACCTCCACCGGCACTAGTGGACAGGACGCCCGCCACAGGACCACCACACCAGCACCCCACCCCCTGCAGATGGACAACCACCACGCAAGCGGTCCCTGAGATCCAGGAACAGGACAGAGCAAGATGGCAAGACCCCCGCCAGGAAATGAGACCACCCTGATTGTCCTCCCACTGTCCCACTTTGTTACCCTATCCATACTTTAACTGCCCCAGCTCCACTTCCTATGCCCATATGGGCAGTGCACTTGTGTGACCAATAGACTGGACTCTGCCATGGACATTCCTCCACTGTCCCCCATCACCATTTTACAACCCCCCTCCATTTTTGAGCACTTAACTAAACACCCTTGAACCACAAAACAATCTGGAGTCAGTTTGTGATTTGGTAAATTTGTATTATCAATGACATTGTCAAAATGCGTTTTCAATTGTAAAGCCAACATACCTATGTCACACATCACAAGTCCTTGAAGGATGCAAGCAGATGACACACATTGGTAACCACACCTGTGAAACCGTAATGGAAAGGTACAACTCAGTGACCAAATAGTGCTATGGAATGACAGACACGATAGAGGTAGAAGTGTGAAAGTGAATGTAATGGTAAAAAAGGAAATGTTCTCACCTGTGTGTCACTGGAAATATTGCTGTATGACTGACTCCCTGTTGCCTATGTCTTCTTCCTCAGCTTCCTCCTCATCACTGTTCAAAGGCTCCACAGGCTCCACAGCTGCCACAACACCGCCGTCTGGACCATCCTCCTGCAGAAAAGGCACCTGTCGTCGCAAAGCAAGATTGTGAAGCATGGAGCAGGTGATGATGATCTGGCACAGCTTCTTCGGTGAGTAGAATAGGGAACCACCTGTCATATGGAGGCACCTGAACCTGGCCTTCAGGAGGCCGAAGGTGCGTTCGATCACCCTCCTAGTCCGCCCATGGGCCTCATTGTAGCGTTCCTCTGCCCTGGTCCTGGGATTCCTCACTGGGGTCAATAGCCAGGACAGGTTGGGGTAACCAGAGTCTGTCATGCACAGAGCCAGAGAACATAGCATTTACCTGGGAGATGTACTGGTCTGCCAAACATACCATCTGTACATTCATCGAATGATAACTCTTCCGGTTCCTGTACACCTGTTCATTCCTGTGGGGGGGGGGGGACCAGAGCTACATGGGTGCCATCAATAGCACCTATGATGTTGGGGATATGTCCAAGGGCATAGAAGTCACCTTTAACTGTAGCCGGGCAGACAACACTCTGGACAACACGTTTGAAAACATAGGCTGGGACATCCCTGATGCCATGGCCACTGTTGTCTGAAAAGACCCACTTGCAAGGAAATGGAGCACTGACAGCACCTGCACATCAGGGGGGATTCCAGTGGGATGGCAGATTGGTGACATCAGGTCTGGCTCCAACTGGGTACATAGTTCCTGGATAGTGGCACGGCCAAACCTGTAGGTGATGATTAAATGTTGCTCATCCATTGTCAACAGGTCCACCAGCGGTCAGTACACCGGAGGATTCCGCCATCTTCTCAAATGTCCAAGCTGACGATGCCTAGGAAGGACAACAACGACCACAGAGTCAACAAATTTCCAGGTATGTACCCACAGATACACAGAACACGACACCAAACTTCCTGTATGTGTGTTGAGTGTAGGCCTAGGTATGTGTGACGCAGTAGTAAATGAAGCCATGTGGGCCCCTGAAATGGCAGCTGCCTGACCTCTAAACTGGGACTATGGGATGTGAGGTATCTGCGCTGGCATTGTACCGTCGTGGTAGGCGGTCGTAGACCGCGGCGCAATGCTGCATTGGTTAACATTGGACCCTATGGGTCCCAGGAGCCAATGATGAAGTGCGCCAGCGGTGATGATACGCACCGCCGCGGACGTCACCGCCGCGGACGTGACTGCCATTTTCTATCTGTTCAATCACTCAGTACCTGATCTTCGACAGGAGAGGACCTACACTGCAAGTGCTGCTGTGACCTCGGTCTGGAAGAGACAATGGCTGCTGCGTCTGGGGAAAGGGCCCCTGCCTTCACTGCTCAGGAGTTGGAGAAGCTCGTGGACGGGGTCCTCCCCCAGTACACGCTACTCTACGGTTCTCCAGACCAACGGGTAAGTACACAGGGAGCACGTTGTATGGGCTATGCCTCGGTGGAGAGGGCTGGTTGTAAGAAGGAAGGGGGCAGAGTTCAGGGAACATGAAGGACTGTGAATGCATGTGCCACATGGCAAGGGTAGGGATGGGGGCCACTCACATTGATGGTGCAGTTGGTAATGACTTTTCTTATTCCCCTGTGCATGTCATGTAGGTCAGCGCAAGGGAGATGCATCCCACATGGCCATGGAGGGCCACACCACGGACTCAGAATACACCAGTGGGACAGAGGGCGAGGGGAGCTTCACAGCAGTAACTGGATCACCAACCAGCGACACAGACTTGTCTGCCGATGGGAGCTCCCTTGTGGTGGCGGCACCATCTGTGCCCCACACTTCTACAGGTACAGCCGCCACCTCCCCTACCAGCACCGCCCTCCCAGCAGCCCCTCAGCGTTCGCCCCGTGCCCGTTCACCCAGGAGGGTGGGCATCACCTTCACCCCAGGCACCTCAGCCCCTGCCCCTGTCACCCCTGCTGCCCTCAGTGAGGAGGCCATTGACCTCCTCACACTTACTGTTGGGCAGTCTACCATTGTGAATGCCATCCAGTGTGTAGAAAGGGAGTTTCAACACACTAATGCATTCCTGGAGGGCATTCATTCTGGTCAGGCTGCCCGTCATCAAACCCTGCAATCTCTGGCCTCAGTACTGATGGCAGCCATTGTCCCTGTCTCTAGCCTCCCCCCTCCAACTTCCTCCACCCAGACCCAATCCCCTGTACCCCAGCCTATCCCAAGCACACCATCAAACAAGCATGCATACACCTCAACACACACAAGTAGCTCAGGCAAACATAGGCACCACACAACCCACAGGCACTCACGCAAGCATCACCCACATACAGACACAGCAACAACCACTGCCTCCACTGTGTCCCCCTCCTCGTCATCTCCCTCCTCCCTCCCAGTGTCGTCTACACTCTCACCTGCATGCACTACATCTACAGGCACTAGGACTCGCACCAGAACACCCAGCACCACACCCCGCTCACCTGCACTCACCACCCCCACTACCATTTACACGTCCCCTGTGTCCACTCCCAGTGTGTCTGTGACGTCCCCTCCCAAAGTACACAAACGCAGGCACCCACACACCCAACATCCATCCACCTCACGACAGCCTCCAGTACCTGCAGCTGCACCCAAAACACCTAAAGTTACACCTCCTATAAGCACCTCCTCTTCCTCCACTCCCAGACCCCCTCCAGCTACCCATCCCAGTCTTCGTCAGCAAATCTTCCTCAGCAATGTTGACCTCTTTGCCCCCACCCCCACCCCTCCAATTCATAAGTCCCGTAGTAGCATCTCAGCCAAAAAAGACTCCAGGACCTGTGGTGCGTGTTCAAGGTGTGTGGAGTGCACCGGCCACCAGGGCAGCCAGTGTGACATGGAGCCGCAGCACTGCCAGTCCACCCCCTGTAAAGCACCTCAAGTTGGAAAGTGGCCGACGGGACAGGGTGAAGACTCCTGGCGGCAAAACTGCTTACAAGGGTCCCAGTGGGATTGCAGAGTCAGCTGTGACTCCTCCAAAGGTGGTGAGGGGCCAGAAGAAGTCTGCACAGTCTGGTAAGAACAGCACAGCGGAGAAGGGTGCCATCCTCCCCGGCGGCCGGGACGCCACCGCCAGCACCGTCGTCACTGGTCAGGAGACCACCGCTGGAGTCAGTGCCCAGGAGGGCAGCAGTATCGTCACTGGTCCGAAGACCACCGCCGGAGTCAGTGCCCAGGAGGGCAGCAGTATCGTCACTGGTCCTGAGACCACCGCCAGAGTCAGTGCCCAGGAGGGCAGCAGTATCGTCACTGGTCAGGAGACCACCGCCAGAGTCAGTGCCCAGGAGGGCAGCAGTATCGTCACTGGTCCTGAGACCACCGCCAGAGTCACTGGTCCTGAGACCACCGCCAGAGTCAGTGCCCAGGAGGGCAGCAGTATCGTCACTGGTCAGGAGACCACCACCAGAGTCAGTGCCCAGGAGGGCAGCAGTATCATCACTGGTCCTGAGACCACCGCCAGAGTCAGTGCCCAGAGTATCGTCACTGGTCCTGAGACCACCGCCAGAGTCCATGCCCAGGAGGGCAGCAGTATCGTCACTGGTCAGGAGACCACCGCCAGAGTCAGTGCCCAAGAGGGCAACAGTATCGTCACTGGTCCTGAGACCACAGCCAGAGTCAGTGCCCAGGAGGGCAGCAGTATCGTCACTGGTCCTGAGTCCACCGCCAGAGTCAGTGCCCAGGCGGGCAGCAGTATCGTCACTGGTCCTGAGACCACCGCCAAAGTCAGTGCCCAGGAGGGCTCTGGCAGCCACAGCCCCGCTGGGCAATGTGGGACCGTCATGCCACACACCAATGCACAGGTCAGAGACCGCCATGGCAAAGCACCGCTGAACAGGGCAAAGCACCGCTGAACAGGTCAGAGACCGCCATGGCAAAGCACCGCTGAACAGGGCAAAGCACCGCTGAACAGGTCAGAGACCGCCATGGCAAAGCACCGCTGAACAAGGCAAAGCACCGCTGAACAGGTCAGAGACCGCCATGGCAAAGCACCGCTGAACAGGGCAAAGCACTGCTGAACAGGTCAGAGACCCCCATGGCAAAGCACAGCTGAACAGGGCAAAGCACCGCTGAACAGGTCAGAGACCGCCATGGCAAAGCACCGCTGAACAGGGCAAAGCACTGCTGAACAAGGAAAACACCGCCACATCAAGCATCGTTATCCCATGTGCAGCTGGGACAGTGATGGAACAGGAACCGTCACAGGTAGCCTGATGCAGTCTGGGCACCATTCCCCCTCCAGAACCAGTGGAGACATGCATCCACTCAGTCTGTCCTTAACAGGAGGAAGCACTCTGGGCACCAGTCCCCCTCCAGAACCAGTGGAGACTGTTATCCACTTGAGAGACTGTGGCTTTGCACTCCCCAGGATGGTACAGTGGGCAACCCACCCACTGTAGAGACTTGAGAGACTGTGGCTTTGCACTCCCCAGGATGGTACAGTGGGCAAACCACCCACTGTAGAGACTTGAGAGACTGTGGCTTTGCACTCCCCAGGATGGTACAGTGGGCAACCCACCCACTGTAGAGACTTGAGAGACTGTGGCTTTGCACTCCCCAGGATACATCAATGGGCATGGAGCTCCGTCGTGGAACTGGTGTGGTGCTGTAATCCGGCTGAGGTGCCCCCCCCTTCCCTTCCCCCTGAGGTGCCTGTTGTATTTCTATCTGATGCCCCTGCAGTGTTCTCTCCGTTTGTGGACAGGTATCTAGTGTGGGCCTCGCCCATGCATTTTTGGACCAGTGGTGCACGGACATTGATATGTGCATACCTGCACTACTTCTCATAATGTATATATTTTGAATGTGTATAGATATCTGTATATATTTGGAACTGTATTTTGATACATTACAATGTTTGAACAGATTTCCTTTTGTCTTTGCATTCTTCCTGGGGGGTTGTGGGTTGTTACTGTGATGTTTGGAAATGCATTGGTGTGTGTGTTGTAATGTGCAAGGGTGGCGGTGGGGGTGTTGCGTGTGTGTCCCCCTGACTTTTGCCTCCCCCCTCCCCTATGTCGTAGGTGCAGTACTCACCGTTGTCTTCGGCACCGCCGTTGCTGGTGTTCGTAGATGAGCAGGAAGACAAGGGCAGGGAGTATTTGTAATTCCAGCTCCATGGTGTCCTCCTTCCTCGTGGAGTGTGTTGAGGTGAGCGTTTTCCCATTGCAAAAGCTGTTTCCGCCGTGTTTTTATCCACGGTGAATCCGCCCCGGAAAAGGTGGCGGATTGGCGGGTTGTGATACTGTGGGCGGTACATTGTCTTCCGCCTGTCTGTTGGCGGTGACCGCCGCGCTGCTTGTCTGTACCGCCGTGTCGGGCGGTGTGTTAAAGTGTCTGTCTATGTTGGCGGTTTCCGCCACGGTCATAATTCCCTTTTTATGTCCGCCAGCCTGTTTGCGGTATTACCGCACCTTTAACACCATCCGCCAGGGTTGTAATGACCCCCCATGTTCCTTCGTCTTGGTGTATTGTGGAAGCTATTGCATGCAACCTTTGAATAGCTTTATACACTGAAGGGGCATTGTCTGGAATATACGCGCAGCAGATCGATCCGATCAAAGTACAAACTCCACCACGGTCGGCCAAGATGATGTCAAGAACCATTCTGTTTTGAAGAGTAAAATGGCGGTCAGCAGTGAGCTCTGCAGTGATGTTACTCAGAGCTCCTGCTGTTTCATTTATTGTTGCTTCCACGACTCGTGTGAGATGTCTGATATCCTTACTGTTCATCATAGGGCCCCAAAATGGAAGGACACCTTTAAAGTAGTCCAATGCTTCTTGTGCTGAGGTATCTTCTGCAGATATTACCCCTCTCCGAGTCCTGTGGTGTTGAGGGCCAGCTGTGTAAGTTGGTGGTAGTAACCAAGCAATGTAACACGTGCCGGTCCAGGTGGGTACCAAGGAGGTGTAGGCATTATTACCACAAACAAAATACGAGTTTAGTGATGGTATCATGGTAGGCCAATTAGTTCCATTCAATATTACTGTAGCATTACAGTTACTGGCACCTACACTTCTATTACCACTTTTCTGAAAACAAAGTGGAGCCTTGACCTGTGTTACAAAAAATCTTCGGCCAATCCGGGGTGTGGTATTAAAGGATAAAAAATATATGTCAGTAGACCTATTTAGTCAGTCAGCATATTCTGACTTTTCTTCCTTTGTTCATTAACTCTCATTCCAGTGGGCCAGCATAACCGGTATAGGTGGGTGACCAATAGTCCGGAATTAGAAGCATCCATTGAGGTAGCCCAAATGGCTGATAGTTCATACCAGGCGCTGCAGGAGCCATCAAAAGAAAAAGGGAATGAAATATATGGCAACCTTCTTTGCAAGGAACTCGGTAGCAAGCCACATATCCAACAATTTGTTCTATTTACAGCCAGCTGATGTTGATGTAACATAGATATGAAGGTATTGTTTTCATATTCCTTATGTCGTCCTTCCTCATGGGGTGGTAAGGAAACATGGCTGTGTTCTGAATGCGGTGTCGCAGTTGGTGAGACCTCTGAATCAGAATCATGTATTACCCACCCAATGCAGGACAGAAGTACCAGAAATAGTACTGTTATGGTGAGACAAGCGATAAGTGGGCCTAATAGTCTTTTTTAAATTACTTATTTTCTTCTTTTTCCTCTTGTCTTCTTGTATAACACCCATTTCTCTTTATTGCTTGTCCCACTAGCAGTTCAGTCCGACCTAAGTGCTGCCCGTGACTAGTGGTTGCTTCACTGTGGGGTGATACCAGCAGTCCTATTGACACACTCTGGTCCGCCCCGACAGACAAAATCACGGCTCTGAAGCTATCGTCAGACTTAGTACAGGGGACAAGCAATCAGTTCATTGTTCATTTTCTTATTTTCGTGGGCGGAAATCGTATCTTGTGGACTGTGGTATGGTATGGTCAGGAAACAATTGTTCACTGTGACCTAAATCTGAAGGAACCTCCTGCAGCACACTGTCGTTCTGTTCTTTATCACTCTGCGTAGTGTTGCTGAAATGGTCCTCAGTCGTCGGGTGGTCACCACTTTTTATTTCATCAGAGGGTACGAGTAGGGGTACTTTCTAACAGTGGGATGCATGTATCCAATTCTTAGCTCCCTCGACTTTAACTGCTGTTCGAGTAGCAAGGAGGACCTGTCACGGACCTTTCCATCGAGGTTCAAGACTCTTTTTCCACTGGAAATTCTTTGTGAGGACCCAGTCTCCAGGTAGTATCCTGTGACCTGGATCAGTGGATACAGATGGGAGAGCTTCACGCACCTGTTGGTGAATAGAACGCAAAGAATTAGTGAGTTAATTTAAATAGTCCATCAAAACAGGATGTTCTAGTTCTGAGTACTTGCGATGTCGAGGGACCCCCCCAGACATTTGCTGGCCTTCCCATCACTATCTCATGGGGTGACAACCCTGATCTAGAGTGAGGCGTCATCCTGACAGACATTAAAGCCAGGGGCAACGCGTCCGGCCACAGTATACCGCGTTCTGTGCATATCTTTGACATCTTCAATTTAAGTGTGCCATTATATTTTTCAACTAGTCCTGCTGACTGGGGGTGGTTAGCTGCATGAAACTTCTGGCGGAGGCCCAACCCTTCACACACCCTTTTCATCACCTGCCCTACAAAATGGCTCCCATTATCTGACCAGACACACCTTGGGACCCCAAACCGTGGGAAGAACTCCTTCAGAAGTACCTTTGCGGTGGTAAGGGCAGTATTATCTTTAGTAGGGTAAGCTTCTACCCACTTACTAAACATACATACCACAACTAAGACATATTTCAAGTTGTTACACCTTTCCATCTCAATATAATCAATTTGTAGTACTTCAAAGGGATACGTTGGTGGTGAAAAATGCCGAGCGGGGACTGAGGCACCCTTCCCTATGTTATGTTGTAAACAAATCATGCAGGATTGGACCAGTTGGTCAGCTACTCTTCTTATATTTTTATTAGACCAAACCGGATCAAGCAAACGTGTGCAGGACCATGGGCCATAGTCACTACTGGCAGAAGGAATGCATCGGGTAACATCCATCTTTCCCTCTGTGACAGATCTGTCCAGCACAGCGTATTCTCATCTAACTTGGCCTTCCCTTCTTCCTATTCCTTTTTCTCCTGTTCGGTTGCCTCATCCTGTATCTTCCTGACACTCTCTACCGTGTTCCCAACTATTTCATGGGGACGAACCTTCTCTGTACTATCTACCACATACATGTGTCCTGTCTTTGCATACGCTGTATCTTTTGCTGTCTGATCGGCTAGGGCGTTGCCCCGTCCAGTTTTATCTGTCACCCTTTTTTGGGCACTACACTTCATGATAGCCATTGTTTTGGACAATGCCAGGGCAGAAAGTAAGTTAGTTATAAGGGTCCCATGTTGAATACGTGTCCCATGTGAGGTGAGGAATCCTCGTTCTGCCCACAAGTGACCAAAATTGTGTGCTACGCCAAATGCATACTGACTGTCCGTGTAAACATTCACATTAAGTCCTTTACTTAACTCACAGGCTCGTGTTAGAGCTATTAATTCTGCGGCCTGAGCAGAGTTATGTGGTATTCTAGCTGTTTCAACTACAGTGGTAGCTGTTGTAACTGCATAGGCTGCAGAGGTAGTGCCATCGGGTAGCTTGATGCATGAGCCATCTACGTATAATATGCCATCAGGGTCTTTCAGTGGAGTGTCCTGTAAGTCCACTCTCCCTTTTGTTTCATCCTCCGTCCGGAGAATGCAGTCATGTATGTCATCATAAGAATCTTCAGTTTTTTCAGTAAGTGGCAATAAAGTGGCAGGATTGAGCGTGTTGCACCTTTTTAATGTTATATGACTAGCTAAAAGTGTCAGTTCATAAGTAGTTAATCGTGCATTAGTAAGATGCTGTGTTTTTGTTTTGTTTAATAGTGCGAAAACAGTGTGTGGGACCAACAGGGTGAGGGGTGAATCCATGACTGTCCCGGCCGACTGGCGCACTGCGACCGCTGCAGCCACTACTGCCCGTAGACAGCTCGGGAGTGCACGGGTCACTGGATCCAGTAGGGCCGAAAAATAAGCACAGGGGCGTTGTTTGCCGCCATGCTCTTGGGTTAACGCTGATAGTGAACATCCATTTCTCTCGCTCACATATAACTGAAAATATTTACGATAATCAGGCGTACCCAGTACATGTGCTGTGCAGAGAGTATTTTTCAATTCATCAAAACCAAACTGAAAATCGTCATTCCATTCAATTGTTTCAGGACAATCTTTGTGGGTGAGATGCAAAAACGGTTTTATCAAAAGAGAATAATTAGGAATCCATTGACGACAGAAGGAGGTAATACCTATAAGGGCCCTAACCTCTCTCTGTGTCCTTGGAACCGGTATGTCTCGTATAGCTTGTATTCTCTCAGCCGTCAACGTACGTGCCTCCTTAGACAGGAGGTGTTCTAGGTATATAACCTCCTGTCTACAATATTGCAATTTGGAGAGGGAGACCTTATGGTGATGGTGTGCAAGATGTTTCAATAAGGCTACAGTATCTGTTTTACAATTTTGTTCTGAAGTGAATGCTATTAAAAGGTCATCCACATATTGAACCAGCGTCGAGGAGCAAGGAAAAACAAGAGTATCTAATTGACCCTTGAGGGCCTGGCTAAAAATGCTAGGCGATTCAGTATAGCCTTGTGGAGCGCGACAGAACCGGAAACTGCGACCACCCAGTGAAAACCCAAAGATGTGTCTGCTATCTGGATGAATGGGAATGCTAAAGAATGCATTTTTAGGATCGATAACAGAGAACCAAGTAGCGGAGGCAGGTATCATTGTTAATAATGTCGTAATGTCAGGAACAACAGGGAACTGGGGTATTACAATCTTATTGACCGCCCGTAAATCAATAACAAATCGGAGTCCTGGAGACGCGGTGCCATCAGATAATTTTTTATGAACAGGAAGATCAGGACTGTTAAAATCATTACCACACGTTTCTTCAATGACACCCAAATCAATTAACTGGGTCACAATATTTTTGAGTTGTTGTTCAATGTGTTTGGATAATTTGTATTGGGGACGACGAGGTAATTTGGCATTGGCTTTCAAGCGTATGACATACCGTGGTATGTCCAGACATCCAACATCGTCCTTATGTGTGGCCCATAAAATGTCTGGCAAATCTCGAAGTTCGGGTTGAGGTGGTTTTGACAAAAATTGTGACGGAGAAATATTTGGACCTAAAGTGACATGCACTCCATCCGGAGAGCAATAAATGGTGGCGTACAATTTCTTTAATAGGTCCAAACCCAATAAATTCTCACTACAGGCCAAAGTAAGAATGAGAGGGGAGCTAATGGTGTAAGGACTTATAGCAACATTCAGCGGCTGGGAGACGGGGTTAGCCACCGGAACACCAGAAAAACCCATAGAGACGTTAATATTGCCAGACAGAGAGACCCCTTCGACCTCTTCCTGTTTAACAGAACTTTTGGTGGCCCCAGTATCTACCAAAAAATCATGTGGAGTACCGTCTAATTGTACCTCAACGTGAGGGCCATTCTGCCTAACAGGAATAGAAACTGGTCCCACCCCCCTCTGTCGAAGGCTGTCCTAGTCAAAGGAGGACCCCTGACCTTCATACGCATCATAGTCATAATTAAAATATTGGCGCTGGGATGAAGCATCAAAATAATTCGGGCGGGGGGTACTGTGGGACCGCGGAGGGGCCTGCTGGCGGGGTCTGTCTGCAAGACCAGACCTACCGCGTGGTCTGTTGTCCTGTTGCAGTGGGGGCATGGGACAGGCTGTGGAGTTGTCCTTATTGGGGCAGTCATTCTTCCAGTGGCCCTCCTGCTTGCAATAGGCGCACTGATTGTAGGAGAGGGAAGAACGGGGAGGGCGTTGGGACTGCCTTTTGTCATTGGGAGGTCCTTGTGACCTTGATCTGGACTGCTGTTGACGGGGCTGAGGGTAGGCCTGCTGAAATAACACCTTCGTTTTCAACTCCTTCGTTTTTTTCGCATTCTTTTCTTGTTCTTCTATCTCCCTGTTCTCATAATATTTGGCCATTGTCAGTATTCCAGTGGCAGTAGAGACTGGCCACGTACTTTCACACAATTTCAATTTTCTCTTTATGTCTGGTAATAAATTGTCCACAAATTTGTCAACAAAGAGTCTCATCCCTCCTTCAGTAGTCATGTCTTGGCCGCTGTAATCAGAAAAGACACCCTCAAACCTTGTATAAAAGTCCGAAACACCCTAGTCCTTTTTCTGTTTACAGGCGGACAATTTATCCCAATTTATCCTGTGTGGTGCAGTATGGTCTTCATTAAATCCAAAATACGCAGTGGGAGAGCCAATATAAGTGGGTCTTGTTTCGCTCCCCCAACCCTGCCTCTTTCTGCTGCTTCCAATTGGTCCCACGTGCCCCCTAGTTCAGCATGGTCGTGCCTCCGTACTTTTGACCATACTTCCTGCGGGACTACTGCTGCCATTAACATGTCAATATCGGACAATGTCATAGTACAGGATTCAAGAATTTGTTGCAGTTCTTTATAATATCCTGCAGGATTCTTAAGGGGGTCAGGTAAGGCGGCTTTTAGGGTATATGTTTCAGATCTTTTCCATGGGGTGTGTACCCACATTTGTTGAAAATGCCCTGCGGTAATAACTTGGCCAGCGTTATCCATCACCGGCTCTCGCCAAACCAGCGGAACCTCTCTCATGGGAAACATGGATGCCTTTACAGAAGGACTACACATCCACAGGCGGTCCCTATATACGGGAAGAGTAACAACATAATCATGTAGACCAGAACCAAACGGCAGTCCAGTAGAGGCGTGTTTTCGGAGGTCCACCAGTCCCGCAGGAGCTGAGGAACCATCATCCTCATATTCTTGTATTATAATGTTGCACATAAGGGTAGCTGCATGTAACTGAACTAAACTATCCCATTGTTTCATAGTGTGGACAATGTCCCTGATCCCATAGTCACTTCAATTAGTCATCCACCTCCGTGTAATTTCTTCAATGACATCTTTTTCTTGTGAATTAGAGAACAAGTGTCTGCGGAGGGTGCGCTTTCGCAGGGTCATGGAACGGGGGGTATGTGTGGTGTCTAAACAGGAGTCAGGGGTGGGCCAAACGGGGGCCAGTCGAGGGGTGAGTACAGTCGGGCGGGGTGTATCCTCTATAGGTCTGGTGACAGGAGGGGTGGTGGTGGGTGGCGGAGCACTCGCCTGAGATCTAACCGAGGGTGGCACAATAGGGTCACCTGGTGCAGGTTGAGGATGTAGTGTAGGATATATTGGTGGAGTATATAACGGGGGTTAATCTAACATATCGTTTAAAAGGGGGTCTTCCTCTTGTGGCTTATCCACTACTGTCCTGGAAGGGTAACACTTATCAGTTTGTCAGTGAAGCCTTCGGTCATGTTCTAAAATTTTCTGTTGATGTTCAGCTACGTCAGAGTCATATACCTTTTCAGTCACCGTCCTGGTCTTATGTCTCTGTAATTCTTTCTCTGCCTTCCTACGTCTTTGGTCTGCTTCTTTCTGCCAAGTCCGTAGTAAATCGAACATCCATGGTCTACTTTTTGTCACAAACAAACGTTCCTGTAAATAGTCTAATTTATCTTTATCAAATGTCCCGTGAATAGGCCATTGTATATCAAAACTACCTTTGGTTCTTTTTCTCCATATATCAGACCAGATAATCGTACCTATGCCATATTTAACATATATATCATGATTCGGAGTCCCGGCCGGAGGCGCGGGGCATGTTTCCTCCAGGTGGGAGTCCGTAAAGGCAAAGACAACAACACGAATTCCGAAAACAACTGAATGCTGGCATTCTTACACCAGTGGTTTGAATACACCAAATGAGTGGCAAATATGCCCTTTGCTTCCTATATACTTAAATGACAACTGAGGTCAGTCTTACCACTGACGTCGATCTTTGCAAAGAGCGATAGAAATGGTACAATACTCACAAACCGATTTTAGACAGGAATCTTTCAACTCCCGTCCTTACCTGACACTTCTGTTATGGTCCGACAGTTGGGGACTCCAGTAGCTCACAGGAAACAGAGACCCAAATTCAGACAGCGCCAGGAGAAGTCGAGCCTGCTGGAAGACACACAGTGGAGATCCGCAGGTCCACGACAGAGAACGAAGCTCAGAATCTGGTGTGGGTCGCCTCCCTTGGAAGTCCAATCGTGAGTGCTCCGTGACCGGGCCGGTCCCCTGGATGCCTGACTCGGGTCCCTGTTCGGGCATCAACTGAGGAACCAGGAAAGATAGACTCCCCACCTGGGGTCTCCTTCCCAGCGGTGGAGGGACACCCTAGTCCTCAGGGACGGTTTAGCAGAGAGTACACAAATCAAGCGGAGTCACCAACTGGAGAAATAAAGAGAAGTTTATTACATGGATTATAGCTCGAGCTAATACAGAGTCCCAGGACAGTCAAGTGCCTATCCTACGGAGGCTGCCCCTTCACTCTGGGGCACCCAACCTTATATACACACAAAACTGCTTAGTCAGAGGACAACTCCACCCCTAGCGTATTCAAGGTCCTCTGCGGCCTTCAGAATATTTCAGGGATACACGTGTGGTGGGAGAAGGTACAGATGCAGCTGGCAGGAGGTGGCAACGATCTGTACGAACCTGTTCTGGCAGTTACTGATTAAGCACAAAAATTATCGGAACTACGGTTAGAACAAGTAGATTACAGCGATAAGCAGATTGCAGCCCAAGGCTGCGAGCACAAGGTCGATCATCAAAGTTCAGGAGGTTTGTCGAGCACATGGCAACATAATAAAGATAAACAGATGCCTAGCAGATATGGTGTATGATTAAGTTTATGTACATTTTCTCAGTACCATGGGTAGGAAGGCAGAGAATGAGGGCTGTGAGATTCCAGCAACCAGGGCACCAGTGGTTTGAAAAGAGCCACTTGCCAACATGTGGAGGACAGCTAGCAGCTTGGTCTTTGGTGGAATGATGTGGGGTGTCTGCAAGCTGGGTGCCAACTGTGGCTCAATGTGGCGCAGCAGCTGCTGTATGGCTTGCCAGTTTAGTCTGTACCTCTGGATGATGTCCTGTTCCCTGAGGCCCTGAAGGGTTGTACTGGTCCGGAATATCCTCTCCTGCCTTTGGCGATGCCTTTGGGGTACCTGTTGGTGTGGTGGAAACTGCTGCTGTTGCTCCGGTGCTCTGCATCTCGTGCATGCTGGATAAATAGCACCTCCACGTCTTCCTTTTGGAGCTCTGATGTTGCTTCTGTGGGTTTTCCTTTAGTACTGGTGTGTTTGCCCCATTTTAGCACCTGCCCTGACCCAGGCGTTAATTTTTGACGCAAATCAGGATGTGCGCCATTTTTCTACTCCGCCTCCCGGCCATGCAGGATTTTTTGTGCGGTTGGATAAATATGACGCACGATTGTTTATGTAATTTTTTGGACGAGAACGCCTATCTTGCATGTCATTAACACAAGGCGGGTTCACGCATCCAGAAAATGACGCACACTGAGATATTTTGACGTTAGCGTGGTCTAGCGTCAAAGTATAAATATGGTGTTAATTTTGCGCCGAATTTGCGTAAAAAAAAATTAGGCAAATCCGGCGCAAGCAGAGTATAAATATGCCCCTAAGGCCCTCATTATAGCATTGGTGGTATTAACCACCTACCGCTGCGGCGACGGCCCCCAAAACACCTTCTCAGCGGCTACCTACTGACTGCCATATTATGACCGTAGCCGGAATTCCACCAGAAGTATGGCGGAATTCCTGCTGCAGCCATGGCGGTGGATGGCAGTAAGGTTGCGCTGCTGCCAGCAGCATTGCCACGCCAGTAGACCGCGGCAGACCGTATCATGATCCATGACACAGCCTGGCGGTGTTCTGCTGGCAGACGCTGCTGCTGGCAGCAGCGCCCCGTCCTGTCTCCTGCCAGAGGACCCCCTGCAATCAGGTAAGTCAGGGTGCTCTGAGAGGGGTGGGGGTGTTGTGTGTTTGTATGGGGGTGTGGGTGTATGTTTGTGTGTGCATGCCTGTGGGTGTGTGGCATGTGGAATGCCTGTGTGCATGCATGGTCGTGAGTGTGCGTGTATGTTGTGTTGTCTGAATGTGTGGGTGCATGTATGTATGTCACTGTGTGTGAATGGATGTATGCATGCGTGGGTGAATGTGGGTATGAGTGTGTGTATGCGTGTGTATGATGGTGAGTGAATGTGTATGTATGTCGTGGGGGGGTCTGGAGTGGGAGGGGGAGGAGGGGGAGGACTCAAGGGAAGGGGGCAGGGGTGACCCCTATCAATGACAGGAAAGGAATTCCCTGTCACTGTTAGTGCCCACCGCCATGGTTTTGTGGCGGTAAGGAAGCCATGAAAACCATGACGGTAAGCGGGGTCATAATCCCACGGGTGGGACAGTGACGGCCGCCTGGCTGGAGACTGAAGTCTCCAGCCTGGCGGCTGTTACCACTCTGGGGGATAGAGTGGTACATTGGCAGTTTGGCTTGAGCCAAACCACCAATGTCGTATTTTGGGGAAGAGGACCGCTTGCCTGTTGGCAGAACTTTTCTCCAAAATACTGCCGTCCGCCAGGGTCCTAATGAGTCAATCAATCAATCAATCACATTTATAAAGCGCGCTACTCACCCGTAAGGGTCTCAAGGCGCTGGGGGGGGAGGGGAGGGTCAGTGCTCGAAGAGCCAGGTCTTGAGCTGCCTTCTGAAGGAGAGGTGGTCCTGTATGGCGCAAAGATGGCTGGGAAGAGAGTTCCAGGTCTTCGCTGCCAGGAAAGAAAAGGATCTTCCTGCGGCGGTGGCTTTGCGGATGCGGGGTACGGCTGCCAGGGCTTGTCCAGTCGAGCGTAGGGTGCGCGGAGGAGTGTAGAAGGAGACGCGGTGGTTGATGAGTTTTGGTCCGAGGTTGTGCAGGGCTTTGTGTGCGTGGGTGAGGAGTCTTTAGGTGATCCTCTTGTTGACTGGTAGCCAGTGAAGTTTCTTCAGGTGTCCGGAGATGTGGTGGTGGCGGGGTATGTTCAGGATGAGTCGTGCGGCAGCGTTCTGGATTCGTTGAAGTTTCCTCTGCAGCTTGATGGTGATGCCGGCGTACAGAGTGTTTCCATAGTCCAAGCGACTGGTGACGAGGGCGTGGGTGACGGTCTTCCTGGTGTCGGTGGGGATCCAGCGGAAGATCTTGCGGAGCATGCAGAGGGTGTTGAAGCATGCCAAGGTCACCGAGTTGACCTGTCTGGTCATGGAGAGGGAAGAGTCCAGGATGAAGCCGAGGTTGCGTGAGTGGTCGGTGGGTTGGGGAGTGCTGCCTAGGGCGGGAGGCCACCAGGAGTCGTCCCAGGCGGTTGGTGTAGGGCAGAGGATGAGGACCTCCGTCTTCTCTGTATTCAGTTTAAGCCGGCTGTCTGCCATCCAGTTCGCTACTTCCTTCATGCCTTCGTGTAGTCTGGCTCTTGCTGAGGTGGGGTTGTTGGTGAGGGATAAGATGAGCTGGGTGTCGTCGGCGTAGGATATGAGGTTGAGTCCGTGTTTGAGGTTGAGTCCGTGTTTTTGTGCGATGTTCGCCAGGGGGGTCATGTAGATGTTGAAGAGGGTGGGGCTGAGGGAGGATCCTTGGGGGACGCCGCAGATGCTCTCCGTGGCTGTGGATCTGAAGGGGGGGAGGCGGACTCTCTGAGTTCTTCCGGAGAGGAGTCAGAAACATCTTTTAGTGGGATGAACTTGGTCATTCTCAACCATAAACTATCTTTGGTGTTTTGTGATTTTTGTTATTATTTCTACATAAAACTTTGAAAAATTATATATTTAGGTTTTCTAATTCAGTTTGGGATTTTTATTGTTTTTTTATTATGATTGTATTACTGCTTTCATGGTGCATAAGTACTTTAAGTACTTTACACATTGCCCTAGTTTAAGCATGTCTGTTCTCTCCCATATCTACTAGGGCTTGAGCTCTAGTTAATTTAGTGACTTCAAGAATTCACCCAGACAAGGGTGGTGATTATTCCTTGAAACTGCAGTCTCCTACCTCAAATAGTAATCTAATTTCTCTGAACTACTAGAACTACTAGAGCTTTAATGTAAGTACCCACTCCTAGTTCTCCCTGTGCAATGCCATGGTCAGTGATGTGGCTTATGATACAGCAGAAATTAAGACTGTATCCCAACACACCATCTCTTACCTAGACCGTACTGCAGTTTACAACATTTTCATGCCCATTGCAGAGGACAGGTTGCTGTGGATTTCCTATGATAAGCCTGGCTTGAGCTCTGGTTAATTTATTGACTTGGAGGGTTCAGCTGGCAAGAGTAGTGATTATCTCTTGAAACAGCAGTCACCTACCACAAATAGTAATCTAATTTCTAAGAATGACACAATATTATTTAATGTATAACACTTTCTAGAAATTTAATGTCAGACCCCCAGTCCTAGTTGCCCCTGCATTTTGCTGTGGTCTCTGACGTGGCTCATAAGACTGCCAAAATGAGAACTGTGGCTTTGACACACCACCCCTGACTTAGACCATAGTGTAATTTACAACATTTTCATATCCATTGCAGAGGCCTGGTTAAATGTTGGTTTGCTTTTTAGAAAGCCGGCATCCTTCTTGGATTTGGGGCTTGCTCTATAATACAAAGAGACTACACCCTTCTTCAACTGCCACTGGATCTGGATGTGTTAGATCTCTCAGGCTTTGGGTGGTCTTACCCCAACTTTCACCCTCCTATTTTACTGAATTAATGTTTTTTGGCTTTAGGACTCTGTGCAATATACCACTTCTAACTACTGCTTAAGACCTTTTGCTCACTCCTTAAAACATGGTAAAGTTGGTCTGCACCTTATTGGCATATTTAATTTACTTGTAAGACCCTATTAAAGTGGTATACAATATATCCAGGGCCTATAAATAAAATGCTAGTAGTGAGCCTGCTGCACCTATTGTACTGTCAAATTTAGTAGCCCCTTTAACCATGTGCCAGGTCTGCCCTTGCAGCCTGAATGCAGTTTTAAACTTTTCTTTTGAACTTTGAAAGAGAGCCTTGGGCTATTATAATTTGTTGTACCCCTTGGGGCTGTTAAGAGGGAGTTGGGTGGATCTCTCCCACCAGGAGCATCGTTATATAGATCTCTATTTTTGCATATTTGGTGAGACTTTATGAGCACTGTTACCTTCTCATACACCTATATATTTATGTCCAGAAACTTCTAACTCAGGCACTAAGTTTGAACATAGAACTCATTGCTGCTACTTTGAGCAGTGGTTCCTTGAAGACAATGCCTCCTTCTCAGACACCACCTGCAGCTTTCCTCAACTAAACTTTATCTTCTCAGGCAACTTTTTACTGAAATCTTTCCTAAGTCAGCTATATTTCTCAACTTTGACCCGATCTTGTGTGACTAGATATCAATGGTTGGCGCTTTGATGTTTTAGGTACTAGTTTTTAGCTTAACTAAAAAAAAAATCATGACTCCTGTTCTACTTATTGGATTTATGTTGTTTTAGTGTCAAATAGTTTACTACGATTTACTAAATTTTGTTTAATTGGTGTGGGATTTTTCTTGTGTTATGTTTTCACTTTATTGATGCTTGTGTGCTGCAAAAATACATGGCCGATAAGTTAAGTCGGACTAATTTTGTGCCAAGCTACCAGAGGTTAAGCACGAGGTAGTTTAGTGACTTCTGTAGTTCACTGTTACAGGGATTGCAGCTGTTGCTTGAGCAGAGTTAATACCCCACACAACCAAAAACCCAATTTTTCACAGTGCGTCGGCACAATAAAAGATCACTCAGTGCTTCAACTGGCAGTTATTGAGTCTCCATTTAATTTAGCAGAAACTCTCCTCAAGATAAAATACACAAGTTTCAAAAGGCACAATGTAAGCCTTCTTTGAGGAGAAAAGCCTTAAAAGGCCTTTCTCTGATGAAGGCAATGACCTAATGAGATTTTCTTGAAGGAAGATAAAAGGCTTTGTTTGAACTTTTGTGTAAAATAGAAAGTTGCTTAAGGCAGTGAATACAAGTATATGGGCTGTGAATCAATGATTTTGTTTGTGAAATCTTAGGGAGAAAAAGGAACTGAATTAGAATCGTCTGATAAGTTCTTCTGTTATAAACATGTTGAAAATCCCATCTGCCATATTACAAGTGTGTTATATCTAATGCCATTTGTAATATGGCAGATGGGGTGTATTACATTTTTGATGGAGTAACCCAACCACGTAACTCGAAATCAGACCCAAAGATTTTATGTAAAAAGTTGGAAGAATCTCTTTTTGTGTGGGGGTAAAGGTAGTTTGAGTGAGCACCATTTTCAAGAGATCAAAAGATAACCCTCAAAACGGCATGACAAATATCAAGGATTAAAATGAGTGATTACAGGCACAAGAGAAAGATTTTATTTTTCTTGAATAAAGAGAAGTCCCAAAGAGAAGTGTTCTCGATCTCATTGCTACATCAGAGACTGTACACCCTGTAAAGAATCCCCCAGGAAAAGATATAGCTCAGCAATATTGGCACAAGAGTAAGCAGGTATTGTGATACTTTGTTTAAGTAGGGTTTGGTGTGGGAGGTGAGAGCATGTGTGGTGTACCTATTAAGGCCATGGTGTTTATGATTATGGCTATATAATCTAATTACTCATTTTTTAAAGACTGGCATATAATTGGTTATGCTCAGTCCCAAGCCTCCTTCCATCACCACACCAGGAATAGAGCAGATCTTTCATTCTCTACTGTTGATCTTGAGGTTCATCCATCAGGTAGGAGAAATCGGCAAATTTTGTATCATATTCACTTATTCCAGAAGACATTCCAAAGGCCATGCTCTAGTGAATACTCACCTTAAACATGATCTAATCCACTGTGTTCTCTTCCAAATCCCATACACTATACTGTGAGCCAGTTTGCCTCCAAGGGTGCTGCAACAAAGTACAGATGCCAATTGATTGCATTCTTCTCCATTTGTAAGTGTTCACAGGTCCTGATATATAATTTCTTATAGGGTGCATGATGACTGGAACAGCTCGGAAACAATAATCCAAAGAAAAACTGAAGCAACTCTCTCCCTTTATAAAGTCATAATGATACAGGGGGGAACAGCATAGAATTGAACATAGGAAAGTATGCATTGCACAAAGTTAGCATGTATCTGAGTTTGGTGTCAGGGGGCTGCTAACAATCTCATATAGTTTCCTCTCTTACTTCCTGAGGTAAAAATAAACTGGAGCTGAGCCTGCATTGTACCCTTTGCAAACACCATTCACACATTTTGGGCTACTGAAAAGGTTAGATTCAGCTTTACAAAGTGGTGTGAACAGTTTATTTGTAGCTTACTGATACACTGAGTAACACTGGGAAAGGTTTCTGCAATACTTCCTTAGTAACTCATGAAAACAAGCAAGCACCAGAATAAAATGAGCCCTAAAACCGATTGAAAAGATATTTGATGAATAGACAACTGTAGAGTTTTACATACTTGTGGTCTGCATGATGGTCATAGTAGATGAGAGAAGGGAATCCAGACCAAAAATGAAGTTGCTCGGCCCTGCTTCCAAACATAGGTGTCTGAAATTCCAAAATCAAACTGAGCAGTTCAGCACAGGGTTTTTATGGAAAGTGCACATCATTCAAATTTAGCATGGTTTAGAATTGGGAGTCAGGTACTTCCAAAATATTCCATCTACAGACAACAATACCATCTTCTCTTATGCACTGAGGAAGAAATAGGAGTTGACCACACATGGAAGTCTTTGAAAAAACCTTTTGAAAGAGCCTAAATTATGGATTGCTATCAGGGCTAATGACGTGGTGAGATTTGGAATTACAAAATGAAGTGAACATTTAATGTGAATATTTCTTGTTCACTGAACAAGAGTAAGGCATACAACTGCTACATTTGAAAAAATAGAAACAGTAGTTTAAGGCCTAGAAAAGTATGAGGAATAGTGAGTGACTGACTAACCATGAAAGTGTGAACTGAGGTTTGAAAAGAGGCCTGAAAACTATTGAAATGTATTTATTGTGTAGACAGCTATAGAGATTTAAGGTTTTGTAGTTTGTGTGATGGCTTAGTATGTAAGAAAAGATGATCCAGACTGATAGATCTATTTACAAAGGTAACTTACACTTGTGAGTAAATATACATGTGCAGTTTTTGAATAAATGTACTACTTTTGGCTGCACACAAAATCAGAGTGTAAATTTACACAAAAGTGTAGCCTAACATGTCTCTAATCCCTTGGTTTAGGGGTTACAGTTAGAATAGTCATAAATTATGACTGTATATTAACAACATGTAACTTACAAATGTATAGTATGTCTAGAGCAGTCTCTGTACATGGGGTGGAGTCTGCACCAGGAGTGCAAAGATTCTGCATGATAGTGAATAAGAGATTTACGCACATGTGGCAGAAAGTCCTCTCACAGGGCAGAGGCCTTTGCATGATAGTAAACACAGTCATTTTCATGGCAGTTAAAAAGAAAATGATATGTAACTAAATGTAATTATGACCACCAGATAAACATACTCCAAAAACGACATTAGTACTACCCGCATGAAAGGGTCTGTTCCTTTTCTTCTTTAATGTTAAGTTTGTGCAGTCACCAATGCTTCTTGGGGACTCCACAATCATGTGGGTGTTGAAAGTGAAACTACACAGCCTACCCTCATTCTCCCTCAGTGGAACCAAGAAGGCAGCTGTTGGAAAATGGGTTATTGGTAAGGGCAGGTAGGTACCAACACTTAGCAATAGGCCACTAACCTCCACTAAGGTCCAGTTAGATCTCAGTAAATTAAACCCAGCTCAACCCTTGGTAGCTTGGCAATGAGCTTCAAGGCTTAACTTAGGAGACAGAGTGTAAAGCATTCAAATATCACAAAACAGTAATTAAATAAAACACAGTAAACAGTTTAAAAATCCAAAACCAATTTATAAAAAAAGAATATATTTTTATCTTTAAAATGACACCAAAACGAATAAAATCGGATAAGGGGAACCGGAGATATGAATTTTTAAAGAATTATTGTTTTTTAGCGCCTAGAAACAAAAGGCGCCATTCGGGTCATCTGGTTGCACCTCGACCGGGGCAAAGTCAAAGTTTCAGGCCGACCGCGATGGAGCCCTGCTCGGCTACAGGCCGCGGGAGGCCTCGGTTAAAAGTTTACCTTCACACTTAGGGGGTCATTCTGACCCTGGCGGTAAAATCCGCCAGGGCCAACGACCGCAGGAGCACCGCCAACAGGCTGGCGGTGTTCCCATGGGCATTCTGACCGCGGCGGTACAGCAGCGGTCAGAAACGGAAAACCGGCGGTGTACCGCCGGTTTCCCGCTGCCCTGGGGAATCCTCCAGCTGCGCCGCCATGGGAATTCCGACCCCCATACCGCCATCCTGTTCCTGGCGGTTTTGGCCGCCAGGAACAGGATGGCGGTATGGGGTGGGGTATGGTATGGGGTGTTGTGGGGCCCCTGGGGGCCCCTGTAGTGCCCATGCCAATGGCATGGGCACTGCAGGGGCCCCCGTAACAGGGCCCCACAAAGATTTTCAGTGTCTGCCATGCAGACACTGAAAATCGCGACGGGTGCAACTGCACCCGTCGCACCCCTTCCACTCCGCCGGCTCCATTCGGTCGCCCGCCAGCCCAGCGGGAAACCCAGAATACCCGCGGCGGTCTTTTGACCGCGCAGCGGTATTCTGGCGGTTCCAGCCAGGCCGCCGGCTTCCGCCGCCGGCCGGGGTCAGAATGACCCCCATAGTCTTTTTGTCGAAGATTTTCTTCAGCGGGACGAACATGCCAGTCCAATCCGACCTCCTGGAGCCCTTCTCCGGATACGCGATGCTGGAATCCTCGGTGGAGATTTTTACCTTCGGACTTAGTCGTTTTTTCGAGGTGAAAATCCTTTGACCGGGGTAAACCTGGATATTGATCAGACGTCCATGGAGCCCTCCTTGGATACACTGGCTGGGAGGTCCCGGTCAACTTTTTACCTTCGGACTTAGGAGGTCATTCTGACCCCGGCGGTCAGAGACCGCCGGGGCCAGGGTCGGCGGGAGCACCTCCGACAGACCGGCGGTGCCCCGCAGGGCATTCTGACCGCAGCGGTTCGGCCGCGGTCAGATGCGGGAAACCGGCGGTCTCCCGCCGGTTTCCCGCTGCCCTGCAGAATCCTCCATGGCGGCGGAGCGCGCTCCGCCGCCATGGGGATTCTGACACCCCCTACCGCCATCCTGTTCCTGGCGGGTCTCCCGCCAGGAACAGGATGGCGGTAGGGGGTGCCGCGGGGCCCCTGGGGGCCCATGCCAATGGCATGGGCACTGCAGGGGCCCCCGTAAGAGGGCCCCACAAAGTATTTCAGTGTCTGCTATGCAGACACTGAAATACGCGACGGGTGCCACTGCACCCGTCGCACCTTCCCACTACGCCGGCTCAATTCTGAGCCGGCGTCCTCGTGGGAAGGTTGATTTGCCCTGGGCTGGCGGGCGGCCTTTTGGCGGCCGCCCGCCAGCCCTGGTCAAATCCCAAAATACCCTTAGCGGTCTTTCAACCGCGGAGCGGTATTTTGGTGGGGGAACTTTGGCGGACGGCCTCCGCCGCCCGCCGAAGTTAGAATCACCCCCTTAGTCTCTTTTTCAGAGATTTTCTTTACCAGGACGAACCAGCAAATCAGGCCGGGTCGCGGTTGAGGCAAGCCGGCTAGAGTTGCTGCTGCGGGTCGGTCCCTCTATGGAGCTTTTTTTCAAAAGTTGTCCAAACTTCTCCATACTTCTGGGGCTTCTCCCAGATGTCCTTTTAAGGTTCTTTTGAGGTCCACAGCCCACCCCAAGGGTCCAGAAGTTCTGAGATGGTTCTTGGGGGTGCGGACTACAACTCCCAGAATGCACCTGGTGCAAACTCCTTTTTGGCCACTGGACAGTGGTCAGCTGGTCGCTTTCTTCAGGAGTTGGTGCAGGGGACTCTGGTTAGCAATTTGTCACCTGTAGCAAACAGGGAGTCCCTCCTTGAACCAGTTGAAGCCAGGCAAAGTCCTTCTTGTGGTGAAGCCCAAGTGTGCATCTGGTGCAGTCCTTCTGAGTGCAGGTTCCAGGTGCAGGTCAGGGGTCCATTAGGGCAGTCCTTCTTCTTCTGTTGTTCTTCCTTGTTGGATGTGGTAGGGAACTGAGGTGTGGGTGCAGGTCTGCTAGTTTTATCCTTGCTCCTGGGTGAAAAGCAGGGGGTCCTGGTTCTCCAATCAGGTGCAGGGTCCTTCCCCTTGTGATGACCACTTCCTGGGAAGTGTGGCAAAAATCAATCCCAGGAGGCAACATTCTCTAAAAATCCATCATGGCTGAATCTGATTTTTGGAGGTTACATCTGGCTGAGCCCACCCACTGGTGTGGCTAAAAATCATAAACACACCCCTCTCCTGCCCTCTCCTAATCTAATCAAGGGGGCACCTAGTTGTCTGGGGTTGCAGGATGTGGGGGTGTTGCTGGTTGCTCCAAATGTCCTTCTCTTCCTTTGAAAACCAGTTTGGCAGCCCTCCCCCTTCCTGCCTCACCATCTGCTGAGGGGAGATTCCTTCCCACAGGCACATTCCTTTGTGTGAAGCCAGGCCACTTCACACCTCATCAAGGCAGCTTGGCCAAGCTGCTAAAGGCTGGCCAATCAGAGCACATCTGCAAAAACAATGCAGGGCTGAAATTGGCAACTTTTTAGGTAAAGTTTAGAACTCTTTACCTAAACAAGTTATATTAAATCCCACAACTGGAAGTTGTGGGATTTATTACAGCAATTAATTTGATACCAAACTCTTGGTATGCATCATTTAAGGAGACTTTAAAAATTAAAATAAAGTCTCCCCATTCTAGCCTATGAAGGCCATTTACTACAATGAGGGAAAAACACATTTGGCTGTTTTTATCTCACCAGGGCTTATAAAACTATTTTTATAAAGTCCCTGCTTATAGTTACATGGCACCCAGCCCTAGGAGCACATAGGGCACACCTTGGGGGTGACTTATATGTAAAAATAAGGTAGTTTAAGACTTTGGAACTACTTTTAATTCCAAAGTCGAATTTGCATATATCTTTAATTTAAAAGCAGCCAGCAAGGCAGGCCTGCCTTTAGAATTACACTGTGCACCTCAGCAGTGCACCTATGGGTGCACTACCTATGCTGTGGTCCCTAAACCTACATGCCCTACCATATACTAGGGACTTATAGGTAGGTTAACTTAGCCAATTATAATTAGCCTAATTTGCATATCCATTTTACACAGAGCACAGGCCCTGGGACTGGTTAGCAGGTCCCAGGACACCATCAGAGTCAGGAAAACACCAGCAAAAAGTGGAAAATGGGGGCAAAAAGTTAGGGGGCCTCTGCAAATAGCCCTGTTTTCTCACACAAGCCCCCCCAGCCCACACGCCCAGGAGACTCAGCCCAACCCTGGGAGAGTCTTCCTGGCTTGTTAGACGAGGAAGACAGTGAAGAAAACTGGCTGTCCCTTTTGCAGGGCCTACTCTGCCTTACATCCTCCTTCTCTGGGTAGTGAACCCACCCCAACAGTGAAAGGACCCATCGCAAACTGAAACTTCCCTCTAGGGGGGTCTTCCTCCTCTCTCTCTGCCAACTTGGGTAGTGAGTTGCCCACCTCCCCTACTCCTAACTTTGCTAGGGCAACACCTAGCTTACCCAAAGAGGTCACCCAACACTTGAGCAACCCCACCATGACCAACATGGTCAGGGGGCCTACTTTGCTTTTGGCCCTCGGGTCTGCCTCCCAGGCCAAGTGCAGTGCTGCCAGGAAGGCTAGCACCCAGCAGAGGCTACTGACAGCTGTCAGTACCCAGAACCACACCCTAAGCTCTCCACTGACAGGTGGCTGAGCTGCTTTAGGGGCAACAGTGGGGTCCTGGCACCCCTCTTGCTGTCTAGAGTGGGGGCTACCACCACCTGTGGCAGACACCCTCCTTCCACTCTCCCTTCTGTCAGTGCAGGGGCAACACCCTGCATCTGGACAGCTGCCTGACTACTCAGGACTTCCTTGGGGTCAGGTGAGGCCTCACCATTGCCAACTCTGGGCTCCCCCCCGCCCACTGGGGCAGAAGGCCTTTGTCTCCCTGGAACTCTCTTTAAGAGAGGCCTATCCTTCCTTTTCTTCTTTTCTTTTCTTGGGGACCCCTGTCTCCTAACTGAAGGGACTGACTCCCCAGTACTTTGGGTTTGGGGGGCGCCCTGGTCGACCACCCCATCTGGGACCAGACTCACCTCTGGGAGGTCATTGCCCAGGATACAATCTAGGGGGAGGTCAGCACTGACTACCACCCTAAACCAGTCAAGGATACCCTCCCTCTCTAGGGGCACTATGGCTACAGGTTTGGAGGTGACCTCCCCTGTGGCTATCCTGACTTTCCTGGTCTGTCCTGGGACATACATGTCTGGGGTCACTAACCGGTCACTCACTATAGTGTGACTGGCACAGGTGTCTCTCAGGCCAGTGGTAGGGATCCCATTCACTTGAATGGGGTGGAAGTGCCTACTCGCACCCTCAGGGATCACCAGCTTACCATCTGGTCCTGTCTCCCAGCTCAAAGCTAGGAGGACTTCATCATCTGAGGAGTCCTCCTCCATGGCTACACTGGACAGCCCAGTGCTAACCACCTTCTTTGGACAGGCTGCATCTCCTCTGAAGTGACCTGTCTGCTGACAGTCAAAGCAAGCCCTACTGTCCAAGAGCTTTTTTAACCCTGGGTCTCCCTGCCTCTGCTTGTCAGAGTGGGAGTGGGATTTACTCTCCTCCTTCTTAGGGTTCTGGGGTACAGAGGGAGTCTCTGTGGTGGGCTTACCACCTCCCTCCTTAGGTTTTTGGGGATCTGACCCCCCCTTCTTGGAGTCTCCCCCCTGGGACCTGACAACCACCCTGGTTCTCAACCACTCATTAGCTGCCTCCCCTAGCTCTCTAGGGTTGGTCTGCTTAGAGTCCACTAGATGCTGGCGTAACCTTTCTTGGGTACAATTGGTCAAGATGTGCTCTCTCATGATCATATTGTATAACTCCTCATAAGTATTTACTTTGTTACCAATAATCCAGCCCTCTAGTGCCTTAAGTGAGGTGTCTACAAAGTCAACCCAAGACTGGGTACTGACCTTCTGGGTGTCCCTGAACTTCATTCTATACTGCTCTTGGGTTAGACCAAACTTCTTGGTTAAGCACCTCTTCATTCTAGGGTATGAATCTGCCTCCTCCCCCCTTAAGGTCAGAAGCCTATCCCTCCCTGAGTTGGGGTCCAACTCCCACAAAAGGGAACCCCAGTATTGAGGCCTAACCCTTCTCATTTGGAGAGCCCTCTCAAAGGCCTCCAACCACTTGTCTATATCATCCCCCTCTACATAAGCAGGAACAACCCCCTTTGGTAATCTGGGGCAAACCCCCCCACCCATGGACACCTCAACTTCTCTGTCGCTGCCACCATCTCTTTTCTCTTTCTTTGCCCACTTCTTCTTTTCTAGGGCCAGCTTCTGTGCTTCCAAAGCTATAAATGCTAGCTGGGCCTCCAGCTCTCTTTCTCTGAGGGACAGGTTCTCTCCTCCTGAAGGGACCCCCTTCCCCCAACTAGCTTTGGGACTGCCCCTAGTGACTGTATGTAATAAGGAACGGTCTTCCTCATCCTCACTTAGGCTCAGATGCCCTCCTTCTCCTGAGTGGTGAGAGCTAGCATCCTCCCCTACTTCTCCCTCCTCTGGAGCTTCCTCTGGGTCTTCGTCTTGGGCCTCAGCCCATGCTGTCAAGGATTTGATCAGGACATGCTTCCTGAGGTCAGTGGTTGCAGGCAACCCTCTTTCAGTACACAACCCCCTAAGCTGGATTACTGTCAGTGTGGGTAGGCTAGCCAGATCAAGCTCCATGGTTCCCTAGTTTTGTGTCAACAAAAACGTTTTGCAAAAATTGGAAACAAAAATTTAGAAAAATCACAAAAATTCAATAATTGAAATTAATCCAAATGTAAAATTAAAAAAATGTTTTGCACTAGGACAATTGAAAGGATTTTTAATTTGTTTTAATTAAAACTGTAACGTGATACTGAACACAAGTACAGGATCCCACCACTGCTCACCAAAAATGTTGGAAAATGGGTTATTGGTAAGGGCAGGTAGGTACCTATACTTAGCAATAGGCCACTAACCTCCACTAAGGTCCAGTTAGGTCTCAGTAAATTAAACCCAGCTCAACCCTTGGTAGCTTGGCAACGAGCGTCAAGGCTTAACTTAGGAGACAGAGTGTAAAGCATTCAAATATCACAAAACAGTAATTAAATAAAACACAGGAAACAGTTTAAAAGTCCCAAACCAATTTATAAAAATAGATTATAATTCTATCTTTAAAATGACACCAAAACGAATAAAATCGGATAAGGGGAACCGGAGATATGAATTTTTAAAGAATTATTGTTTTTTAGAGCCTAGAAACAAAAAGCGCCAATCGGGTCATCTGGTTGCACCTCGACCGGGGCAAAGTCAAAGTTTCAGGCCGACCGCGATGGAGCCCTGCTCGGCTACAGGCTGCGGGAGGCCTCGGTTAAAAGTTTACCTTCACACTTAGGCCCTCATTCCCCGCCAGGCGGGAACCGGCATTTGCCCGCCATGCGGCCAAAATACCGCTTCCCGCATTCGGACATTCCCACTGGGCCGGCCGGCGCTAACCAAGTTAGCGCCGGCCGGCCCAGCGGGAATGGGGGCCGCGTTGCGGCGGTGCGACGAGTGCAGTTGCATCCGTCGCGCTTTTCACTGTCTGCTATGCAGACAGTGAAAAGCCGCCCTGGGC
This sequence comes from Pleurodeles waltl, assembly GCF_031143425.1. Lineage (NCBI taxonomy): Eukaryota > Metazoa > Chordata > Amphibia > Caudata > Salamandridae > Pleurodeles > Pleurodeles waltl. The sequence continues at coordinate 1,068,211,107 of NC_090437.1, forward strand.
CCTGTTAGGGAACCCCTGCACTGCCCATGCCAGTGGCATGGGCAGTGCAGGGGCCCCCAGGGGCCCCAGGACACCCGTTCCCGCCAGCCTCTTCCTGGCGGTGAAAAAAGTCAGAAACAGGCTGGCGGGAAGGGGGTCAGAATCCCCAAGGCAGCGCTGCCCTGGCGGATTCGCCCAGCTGGGGGTAAACCGGTGGGAAACCGCCGGTCCCGGATTTCTGACCGCGGCTTTACCGCCACGGTCAGAATGGGCTAGGAAGCACCGCCAGCCTGTTGGCGGTGCTTCCGTCATCCGTGGCAAAGACCGCCAGGGTCGGAATGACCCCCTTAGTCTTTTTTTCGAAGATTTTCTTCAGCGGGACGAACCTGCCAGTCCAATCCGACCTCCTGGAGCCCTTCTCCGGATACGCGATGCTGGAATCCTCTGTGGAGATTTTTACCTTCGGACTGAGTCGTTTTTTTGAGGTGAAAATCCTTTGACCGGGGTAAACCTGGATCTTGATCCGACGTCCATGGAGCCCTCCTCGGATACGCTGGTTGGAAGGTCCCGGTCAACTTTTTACCTTCGGACTTAGTCTCTTTTTCTGAGATTTTCATTACCGGGACGAACCAGCAAATCAGGCCGGGTCGCGGTTGAGGCAAGCCGGCTAGAGTTGCTGCAGCGGGTCGGTCCCTCTATGGAGCTTTTTTTTCAAAAGTTGTCAAAAATTCTCCAAACTTCTGGGGCTTCTCCCAGATGTCCTTTTAAGATTCTTTTGTGGGCCACATCTCACCCCAAGGGTCCAGAAGTTCTGAGATGGTCCTTGGGGGTGCGGACTACAACTCCCAGAATGCACCTGGCGCAAACTCCTTTTTGTTCACTGGACAGTGGTCAGCTGGTCGCTTTCTTCAGGAGTTGGTGCAGGGGACTCTGGTTAGCAATTTGTCACCTGTAGCAAACAGGGAGTCCCTCCTTGAACCAGTTGAAGCCAGGCAAAGTCCTTCTTATGGTGCAGCCCAAGTGTGCATCTGGTGCAGTCCTTCTGAGTGCAGGTTCCAGGTGCAGGTCAGGGGTCCAGCAGGGCAGTCCTTCTTCTTCTGTTGTTCTCCCTTGTTGGATGTGGTAGGGAACTGAGGTGTGGGTGCAGGTCTGCCAGTTTTATCCTTGCTCCTGGGTGAAAAGCAGGGGGGTCCTGGTTCTCCAATCAGGTGCAGGGTCCTTCCCCCTGTGATGACCACTTCCTGGGAAGTGTGGCAAAAATCAATCCCAGGAGGCAACATTCTCTAAAAATCCATCATGGCTGAATCTGACTTTTGGAGGATACATCTGGCTGAGCCCACCCACTGGTGTGGCTAAAAATCATAAACACACCCCTCTCCTGCCCTCTCCTAATCTAATCAAGGGGGCACCTAGTTGTCTGGGGTTGCAGGATGTGGGGGTGTTGCTGGTTGCTCCAAATGTCCTTCTCTTCCTTTGAAGACCAGTTTGGCAGCCCTCCCCCTTCCTGCCTCACCATCTGCTGAGGGGAGATTCCTTCCCACAGGCACATTCCTTTGTGTGAAGCCAGGCCACTTCACACCTCATCAAGGCAGCTTGGCCAAGCTGCTAAAGGCTGGCCAATCAGAGCACAGCTGCAAAAACAATGCAGGGTTGAAATTGGCAACTTTTTAGGTAAAGTTTAGAACTCTTTACCTGAACAAGTTATATTAAATCCCACAACTGGAAGTTGTGGGATTTATTACAACAATTCATTTGATAACAAACTCTTGTTATGCATCATTTAAGGAGACTTTAAAAATTAAAATAAAGTCTCCCCATTCTAGCCTATGAAGGCCATTTACTACAATGAGGGAAAAACAAATTTGGCTGTTTTTACCTCACCAGGGCTTATAAAACTATTTTTATAAAGTCCCTGCTTATAGTTACATGGCACCCAGCCCTAGGAACACATAGGGCACACCTTAGGGGTGACTTATATGTAAAAATAAGGTAGTTTAAGACTTTGGAACTACTTTTAATTCCAAAGTCGAATTTGCATATAACTTTGATTTAAAAGCAGCCAGCAAGGCAGGCCTGCCTTTAAAATGACACTGGGCACATCAGCAGTGCACCTATGGGTGCACTACCTATGCTGTGGTCCCTAAACCTACATGCCCTACCATATACTAGGGACTTATAGGTAGGTTAACTTAGCCAATTATAATTAGGCTAATTTTCATATCCATTTTACACAGAGCACAGGCCATGGGACTGGTTAGCAGGACCCAGGGCACCATCAGAGTCAGGAAAACACCAGCAAAAAGTGGAAAATGGGGGCAAAAAGTTAGGGGCCCTCTGCAAATCAGCCCTGTTTTCTCACAGCAGCCTTAAGGCAGGAGTTCACTGACAGTGCATTAGGGGAAGAGGTCTAAACCATCAGGTATTAAAAAATGGAAAGGTGAAAGGAGACAGGTGAAGGAGAGGTTCTCCAGTATTCAGATGGCAACATTTATTTGCACAAGCTGCATTGTATATCTGCAACATTTTGGCAACATACTTACCTACCTGCCTAATTCACATTTGTTTGTGTGTTTGTATACTTTGTGTTCTTTAGGAAGGGTAACAAAAACACACATTCCAAGTCCTATATGTGTTTGCCAGATGTTTCTTCCACATGTGGAACACTTGTTTGCTCACGTGTACTTTACTTCCAAAAACACTTGCATGGTCAACCATTCTTCCTCCAGTATATTTCAAATGTCCATATAGAATGCCTGTGTTTTCTGATGGTGATTTTGTTGATATTCAGCTTTTCCCTGAAATACTTGACACTATCTTTTAATTTATTGTTGTATCATTTCTTTTTCTAGGGTCATATTTGATTTTCTGAAAATTGTGACATAATTTGGTGAACTTTCTGTTGTAGCCCTGTTTTGCTCACATTTGGCATTGAAGTAAGACATTTACCTCTTTATTTATGTAACAATTTACCTCACTTTTGTTTTCAAACTGGACCCCACATTTTGTTTGTGTTGGTAACGTCTTTTTTTCCAGTTGGTTGTTTTTTCTTGTATTTTATGTCTTTCTGCTGTTGGGTGTTATTTTTGTTTCATTTTCTTTTGTCCTTTGTGTAGTAATCTTCTCTCAAACATGCCATATTGAGAAAGATGCAACTTACACATTGCTCGTAATCTGTTGTATACTTTAACCCCTTGGGTACCGGGGACGAGCTGGTTACGTCCTCAGTCATGGCGCTTGTGTGCTGAGGACGTTACCAGCTCGTCCTGCATTGGGCCCCCTCCCCTGGGCAGGGATGGAAGGGGAATTGCTTCACCGTCCACCCCGTCCCCCTGTCCCCCAGTGACGTCTGATGACATCAGTGTGCGATTGTGCGCTGACCTTATTAGAGGTCGCCCCCATTGCGCTGGACGCTCAGCTTCCAGTGCGATCGGAAGAGAAATGAAGGCATTTCTCTTCCGATCGGGAGTGAGGGTGGGCAAAGAGACATGAAAGGAAAAGAAAGGTCTTTTCTTTACTTTCAAGTCTTTCTGAGCATTCCTGAAGCCCAATCGCATAGCGATCGGGCTGCAGGAATGCCCACTAGACACCAGGGAGTTTTTTTTACTTATACATTCACATGAGGGGAGCGGCCCCTTGGACAAGAGTCGTTACCAAAGGGAGGTATTTTTTTATAAGCCCTTTTCTGTCCCCCCGGGGGCATATAGGCTTATTTTAATAAGGTAGATCTGCCCCCAGGGGAGGCAGAAGCCACTGGACACCAGGGATCATTAAAAAACAAATTAGACATGGCAAGGGTCACTCCTCTGGGGGCAACTAGTGTTTAGGCCAGTTCTGCCACCCTTGGGGGCATATCGGTCTATTTTTATTAGGCCAATCTGCCTCCAAGGGGGCAGAAACCACTAGACACCAGGGATTTTGTTTTTCATGACATTTCACGACAGGGGAGCGACTCATTAGGCAAGGGTCACTTCTCTGGGGGGAATATTTATTTTAGGCCATTTCTACGCCCTTGAGGGCAGATGGGCTTATTTTATTTAGGCCCTTCTGCCCCCAAGGGGGGCGGAAACCACTAGGCACCAGGGATTTTTATTTGTTTTTATTTTTTACCATTGGGGAGTGACCCCTTATGCAAGGTTCGCTCCCCTGGGGGGCTATTTTATTTTAGGCCATTTCATCCCACCATGGGGGCAGATCTGCCTATTTTTCTTATGTCAATCTGCCCCCAAGGGGGGCATAAATCACTAAAAACCAGGGATTTTTTTATGTGCCAATTTCACACAAGGGGACTGACCCCTTAGGCAAGGGTCGCTCTCCTGGGGGGAGGGGGGGAATTTATTTTATGCCACTTCTGCCCCCCTTGGGGGCAGTTCAGCCTATTTTAATTAGGCCGATCTGCCCCCGGGGGGCAGACACACTTAGGCACCAGGGGTTGGTGTGTAGGTGTGTTTTGTTTGTGGGCAACCCTTTGGGCAAGGGTCGCTCCCCATGTGGAGCACATTTCTATTGGCCATTTCTGTACCCCCTTGGGGGCGGATCTGCCTATTTTCGTAAGGCCCATCTGCTCCAAAGGTGGGCAGAAAGCCTACCAGACCCCAGGGAAGAATTGTTTTTAAAAAAAGAGGGTGGAGGTTTGCCCACCGGTGGGCATATGGGGCAATTACTCCCTATCCACTCCCTGGGGGGGGCAGAAAGCCTACTAGATGCCAGGGAATTAAAACAAATAGTGGGGTGGTGGCTACTAACCAGTATAAGCATGGTTATTCCCCCACCCCAACTGAAGGGGATAACAGTCTTTCAGCTCTCTCCCTGCACACTAAAAGATCTTATCCCAACAGCAAGCAAAAGGACATTTGGGGCCATATATACGAACACATTTTCCCTTCAACACAGAATGGGAAAAAATCCTTTGATACATCTGGCCCTTGATTATTTTGGGGGTTGCTTTTACATTTGGGCCATGAGAACTTGTTTAACGCTCAAAATCGTCCCACTTGGAATGATGAGGGCTGCATTTTTTGGACTTTGGGATGCTGCCATGTAGAAAAATTTACGAGACCTGGACACATTTGAAAACTAAACATCTGGGGTAGTCCAGGGTGGTGTGCCTCACATACACTTCACAACATTTTCTTACCCAGTATGCCCTGCGAACCTCCAACTTTGCTTGAAATCATACATTTTCCCCACATTTTTGTGATGGAGCCTTCCAGAATCTGCAGGAATCCACAAAATTCATACCACCCAGCATAGTTGCATCTATACCGATAAAATGTTTGCCTAACTTGTCAGCCTGAAAACATTTTTTTCCCAAATTACACTTTTGGACCCGCTTTGGTTCCCCCTCAATTTTGAAATGTTTTTGCCTCTTCCCTGTCACAGACACTTGTCCCACCTACACAAGTGAGTTATCATTTTTATCTGGAGACTGAGGGGAACGTTGAGTGGTAGGATATTTGTGCTGGTAAGGTGATCCCACACAGAAATGTGGGGAAAATATGATTTTTCAACAAAATTTGAGGTTTGCTGAGTATTCTGGGTAAAAAAACACTGGGGTATCCACTCAAGTCACATCTCCCTGGACTCCCTATGATGTCTAGTTTTCAGAAATGTCTGGGTTTGGTAGGTTTCCCTAGATTGCTGCTGAGCCCAGGACCAAAAACGCAGGTGCATCCCCCGGCAAAAACAGGTAGTTTTGTATTTCATCATTTTGATGTGTCCACGTAGTGTTTTGGGGTATTTGCTGTCATGGGCACTAGGCCTACCCACACAAGTGAGGTACCATATTTATTGGGAGACCTGAGGAAACGTTGGGTAGAAGAAAGTTTATGGATCCCCTCAGATTCCAGAACTTTGCAGCACTGAAATGTGAGAAAAAATTGCTTTTTTGCCAAAGCTTGAGGTTTGCTAAGAATTCTGGGTAACAGAACCTGGTGAGAGCACCACAAGTAACCCCATCCTAGGTTCCCCTAGGTGTCTAGTTTTCAGAAATGTCCAGGTTTACTAGGTTTTACTAGGTGCCAGATGAGCTAGAGGGCAAAAGGTCAGATTCATTTGGGAAAATGTTATGTGTCCATGTTGTGTTTTGGGGCATCTCCTGTCGTGGGCACTAGGCCTACCCACACAGATGAGGTACCATTTTTATCGGGAGACATGGGGAAATGATGGGTGGAAGGGAATTTGTGGCTCCTCTCAGATTCCAGAACTTTCTATCACCGAAATGTGAGGAAAATATGTTTTTCTTGCCAAATTTGGAGGTTTGCAAAGAAATCTGGGTAACAGAACCTGGTGAGAAAACCACTAGTTACCCCATCCTGGATTGCCCTAGGTGTCTAGTTTAAAAAAATGGTAGGTTTCCCTTGGTGCCAGCTGAGCTAGAGGCCAAAATCCACAGCTAGGTATTTTCCAAAAAACACATCAGATTTCAATGCAAAAATGTGATGTGTCTATGTATTGTTTTCTGTTGCGGGCATTAGGCCTACCCACACAAGTGAGGTACCATTTTTTTGAGGAACACAGAATAGAAGAAGTGTTATTCCCCCTTGTCTTTCTCTACAGTTTTTCCTTCCAAATGTAAGACACTGTTCAAAAAAGACATCTATTTGAGAAATGCCTTGTAATTTACATGCAAGTATCGGGACCCTGGAATTTAGAGAAGTGCAAATAGCCACTGCTTCTCAATACCTTATCTTTTGCCCATTTTGGAAACACAAAGGTTTTTTAGATACCTATTTTTCACTCTTTATGTTTCACCAAATGAATTACCCAGTATACAATGAAAATCCATTGAAAGGTGCAGCTCCTTTATTGGCTCTGGGTACCTAGGGTTCTTCATGAACCTGCAAGCCTTATATATCCCCGCAACCAGAAGAGTCGAGCAGATGTAGCAGTATATTCCTTTCAAAGATATGCCATAGCTGTAAAAAGTTATAGAAGAAAACATGGACAGAAATGGCTCTTTTTTCACCTCAATTTCAATATTTTTTTTATTTTTTTTAGCTGTTACTTTCCGTAGGAAACTGGTTTCACACCTATTTCTGTCACTAACTGGAAGGACACTGAAAGCACAACTGGTAAAAATGGGGTGTGTCGTGGTAAAATGGCAAAATTGTGTTGAAAAGTGTAGCTTTCTGATTGAAGGCTTCCTGTTCCTGAAAGCTGGAAAGATGGTGATTTAAGCACCACAGACCCTTCGCTAATGCCATTTTCAGGGAAAAAACCCTAGCTTTCTTTTGCAGCCCTTTTTTCCCATTTAAAAAAAAAAACCTGACATTTTAGCTGTATTTTGGCTAATTTCTTGGTTTCCTCCAGGGGAACCAACAAAGTCTGGTTTCCTCTAGAATCCCTAGGATGTTGGAAAAAAGGATGCAAATTTAGCATCGGTAGCTTATGTGGGTTTATGAGGGCCTAAGCACAAACTGCCAGAAATAGCCAAAAAAAGGCTTGGCACCTGAGGGAAAAAAGGCTTGGCAACGAAGCGGTTGAGGCAGCTTGAATCTTTTACTACTTTGTTTTCATCAAAGTCCAACAGGTACTATCCAGATATAGGCCCTCATTCTGACCCTGGCGGTTTGTAACCGCCAGGGCAGAGGGCAGAGGAAGCACCGCCAACAGGCTGGCGGTGCTTCCGGGGCAATTCTGACCGCGGCGGTAAAGCCGCGGTCAGAAAAGGGGAACCTGCGGTTTCCCGCCGGTTTTCCCCTGCCCCAGGGAATCCTCCATGGCGGCGCTGAATGCAGCGCCGCCATGGGGATTCCGACCCCCTTCCCGCCAGCCTGTTCCTGGCGGTTTACACCGCCAGGAAGAGGCTGGCGGGAACGGGTGACGTGGGGCCCTGGGGGACCCTGCAGTGCCCATGCCAATGGCATGGGCACTGCAGGGGCCCCCTAACAGGGCCCCATTAAGATTTTCAGTGTCTGCCTAGCAGACACTGAAAATCGAGACGGGTGCCACTGCACCCGTCGCACACCAGCAACTCCGCCGGCTCCATTCGGAGCCGGCTTCATCGTTGCTGGGGATTTCCCGCTGGGCGGGCGGGCGGCCTTTTGGCGGTCGCCCGCCCGCCCAGCGGGAAAGTCAGAATGACCGCCGCGGTCATTTGACCCCGGTGCGGTCTTCTGCCGGTCTTCGCCCGGCGGGCGGCGCCCGCCGCCCGCCGAGGTCGGAATGACCCCCATAGTCCTTAACATATATGGAGGCACATAAGCCATTCCCTGTTTGAAGAACATGCTACTTATATCAGCTACTGATATATCTAAACTAAGGGGTAGATTTAAGAGCCCCTAGTGCCAGTCCAACATCACAGTAGCATAACTTTTTTTATGCTAATGTGGCGTTAAAAGGCCAAAAACACTGCACCATAATTAGAAAGTAGTGCAATGCATGCATTGTGCCACTTTGTAACCCTTTGCTCTACATTATACCTGCACGAGGCATAATGTCTGCGAAGGGGGCGTTTCTCAGTTAGGGAGGCCCAAAAGATGGCACAAGGAAATCTAAGAGATTTCCTTGCGCCATTTTTTTTAGCACCCTTAATGCCTGCTCCAAGCAGGCGTTAAAAGGAGGCTTCAGTTGGTTACAATGGGCCTCTTGATGCTTTGCAGGATAAGTGTCAGGATTGCTTGTGCTAATCCTGCAAAGCGCCAGAATAACGTAAAAAATTCTGATGCTAGTCCCCTAACTACCGCCATGGTGCGCCGTATTTGGCATTAAGGAGGCGCTAAGGGGCACAGGAAAAGTGGTGCTGCACTGTGTGCAGAGCATTTTTTCTTAAATATGCCCCTAAATCCTTGTGATTTGTGGATTTTCATTTTATATGCAAGCAAAATAGGAAACTGCTTTTGACGCACATAGATATTTTTCACATCCCCAAGTGTGGCTCTGAGTAAGTGATAAGGTCCAGAAACTTTGCCCTGTTTCTGGTGAGGACTGAGTCAATGTTGCTTATAATCCATTGGAAATCATAGATTCAGTGTGTGCCCTGAGTTTGCCCTTTAGAGTATATGTTGTTGTATGCAAACTTGTATTTTCTGTCTATGTTGTCAGTGTCACTGCACTATGGTGTGCCTGCAATTTTCCAATAGTAGCTGAAAGAGCATATGAAAGTCGCAGTGTGCAAAAATTCATGCGTTTGTTTGAGGCACAGTGCATCATTGCATTTTTGCCACTTGTGGACCTTCGACTAGAGTGTTATCCACTGAGTGACTATCTAAATGAATGCTTTTTCTTGGACTTTCCCAGGACTTGGCAAATAATTTGAGTGATGAAATACTCTCTTAACCCTTGAGTGTGCATCTGAGAAAGTGGTGTTTTGCACATACGTACCTGCATTGAGGTCAAACTATGTTACTCTATTTATTGACTACTTTGAGGTGTTCAGTTTCTTGATTGCCACAAACATTGCAGATCTGATTTTGTCATAGAGTCCAAGAACTAGGGCAAGTTTTGTACTCCAACTATATCAATATAGTTCTGCCTCTAGTGTAGTGTTGACTTTACTAAGTCATACCTAAATGTGTGTATGAGTGAGTTAGTTGTATGCTTCAACATGTTCCACCTTTCCTGTTAATCCATTGAGTGTTTTCATTTGTGGTTTCATCCATCTACTACAGAGATTGTATCCAAGTGAGTGGTGGTTTCTGGAAACTTGCATCTGCCTCAGTCACAGACAGCATCACTGTATTTTGACCTCCAATGGAATGTTCAGTTTCACGATATGTATGTAAATGGCAAAATACAAGATCAGCCCAATGGGAAAGTGGCAGCAGCACCCTCGTAATTTCGACCTTCTGCTGCGCACTGTCTTACCAGTGTGCTGGGAAGAGAGAGCTCTGAACTGCCCATCTATGGGTATGGGCAGTGCAGAGAACCCACTGTGGCCCCCTGCACCTGTTCTCCACTAGCCTTTTCATGGCGGTGAAACCTCCATGAAAAGCCTGGCAGAGAACCATCTTGTAATTAGCAGGGTGGTGCTGCATGCAGCGCCACCCTGGCTGATTACAACCTGCACCTGCTGTCAGCCTGTTAGAATCACGGATCCTGGTGGAGACGGCAGTACCCCGGTGGTCGGATCGCCAGGATCGTAATGTGGTGGTCAGACCACCACAGCACTGGCGGTCCAGACGCCACCACGGGTGTGGCAGTCCGACGACCGCCATACTCATAATCAGGCCTTTGTCTTCAGTGACATTCTACTTACATGAGTCATCCACTCAGTGTGACTTAGGAAGTAGCTTTGTAGTAGAACTTGGACCAAAGTTGGACGCATAGTCCATCACTTCAACTTTTGATCCAATAAAATGTTGTTATCTGTCAATCTATATGAAAGTGTTTTGGATGAGTGAGTGGAAATGTGCACAAACATCTTCCTGCATTTGGATAATGACTGCCTCACTATACTGTGGTGTCACTTGAAAAGCGCTGTTACTGAGAGTACAAATCTCTCTGCATGGCAGAGTGCAAGAATTATTACCTTGTTACCACTAGAAGACTGTTAACCTTTCTGCCTCATTCAAAGTGTATCTCAGTGAGTGAACCATCTGTTGGAAATGTTTTAAAATATGTTGAGACAATCTTTTCATCATTATGTAAAACAAACATTCCATAATGGTTTAACTTTGTTTATTGTTTGATTTTACCTCAACTAAAATATAAAAAGTGTGGTGTTCCATAATGATGGAATAGTACTGTATTTGAAATTCACAATTTGATGTATCATGATTCACTGTTGTTCCTGTGGGTTGCCTTATGTTAATATTTTGTCATCTGTTTTATGTTTTTTTAACACAGCACCTCTATGGCACCACCAGGGGCTGCTAGATCAGCCTGAGACCCAACTGTCTTACTTTTGTGTAGCCATTTTAGTTTTAGCTCCATGCATGTTATTTTAGCACACTAGGCCTGCCCCTGTGCACTCTAACCTAGATATATTTTATTCAGCTTTGTTTATTATTTTAACAATAGCCACCTTTGTGGTCTTGTTTTATTTCTCTCTATCGAGCTGTTCTTTGCTTAGGGCAGCACTACGTTTTTAAACAAGACATTCTTGTTCACTCTGTGCTTCTTTCAAGGCTGCAGTGAGATAGGTTGCCAGTAAAACGTGGTAACACTTTATCTCTGTGTGAGAGGAGGCCTCTTTTTGCATGGTTAGCCCCCACTTTTTGCCTGATGTTGATGTGTTCCAGAAGTTGGTAGTGTCCAGGGCCCCTGCTAAACAGGGTCCCTGGGCCAGGTCTTTTTCCCTAAAACTGTTGTGAAGCTTGGCACAATTGCTTATAATGTTAAATACCCCTGTAAGTTCCTAGTAAATGGGTACACCAGTACCCAGGGGAAGAGATATTAAGAGTAGTCCCCTAGGGGCAGCAGCACTGATTGTGCCACCCCCAAGGCCCCTGCACCCAGATGCACCTAGCATTACCAATGCAGGCTGAGTGTACTGGGGCAAACCTAAAAGGATAAATTCGACATGGCACACTCTCTGTGTGCCCTGTCCACCATGCACTGTATATATTATGGGTAAGTCACAACTCTAGCAGGCCTTTCAGCCGAAAGACAGGGTGCACCATACTATATGTGATGGCATAGCTGCACGAGCAATATGCCCCCACTGTGACCTTGCTAAACCTAGGACATAGTGAGGGAACAGGGCAGCCATTTTAATGTTATTGTTTGTTTAATGGTCCCCATACTTCATCCCCTGCTTCTTCCAAATCCAAATGGTAGTTATCTGAGACAATGCAAAATCCAAGAAGAACTGGTCTACTTAGTACTTTTATTTCTTCAACTCTCAAATCATGTTTCTCTATCTATGTTGTACCCTTTTTGCTTCTTCCATCTTTTTTCACATTCTGTAAATGTGTTGGAAAGTAATAAAGCATTCCATGGTAGGTACAGATGTAAGTATGTCATCAGCGTACATCAGAATGTGCATGTAGTTGAATGTTGGAGTGTGACACAAACACTTGGCCTAATGTTTGAGACTGACTAAGTCAATGTTTGACTGCTTAGTTGGACTTTCCTCACATCACTGAAGAGCCACATGTATGGGACGTTATTATTGTTATTATCATTGTGTAGAAGATTGTTCCTTTGTAGAAGTGGGACAGCATCAATTAATCAATCAATCAATCAAATCAATTGTAAAGCACACTACTCACCTGTGAGGGTCTCAAGGCACTGATGGGGGGGCTGCTACTGATCGAACAGTGAGGTCTTGAGATGTCTCCCGACGGTAAGTAGGTCCTGTGTCTGACATAGGCGGGTGGGAAGAGTGTTCCATGTCTTGGCGGTGAGGTGGGAGAACGATCTGCCACCGGCAGTCGTTCTGTGGATGTGTGGGATGGTGGCGAGAGCAAGGTAAGCTAATCTGTCGGGTCAGGGTGTCGAAGAAGAGCCGCCTGTTGAGGTATTTTGTTCCGGTGTTGTGTAGTGCCTTGTGAGGAGTTTGAACATGACTCTCTTGTTGACGGGGAGCCAGTGAAGGTCTCTCAGGTGGGCTGTGATGTGGCTGTGGTGGGGGATGTCCAGGATGAGGCATGCAGAGGCGTTCTGTATGCATCTCTAACTTTTACTTCTTTTTTTGTCTATTTCTACCCCTTGATGGGATGGGTGCAATGTTCCATTATGTTTTTGAGTAATGTTAATTATGCATTGTCTACAGAGAGACAACAGTCTCTTCTGATAAAAGTAGATCCTAATTTGGTTGAATCTAGCATCCACAAAGCAGCGGCCTGAGGGGGACTTTTGGAGACCCATTTATAAAAGAATTAGGTACATACATGGCTACATTCACCTCCCTAGTTAAGGCTCATCCATCAGTAAAAAACCTTAAACCACAGATTTGTGGTGGTTCGATCAAAGCAGGGGCTTCCACAGAAACCAATGGGAGAACCAGTCCAGATCAGGAGAATTCCTCCGCTCCATGAGAGGCCAGAGAGTTTGAGGCAGAGGCTTCCCCAGAAGCCAGTTTCAAGGAAACCAATCAGGTGTTTACTTTTCTTCTCAGCAAAAATGGGAGTCCAGCTATCACTATTCCTCCACAAGTGGAAAATGTTAGCCTTGAATTAATTAAGATTTCCATATAGACTTCTGTGGCTCCCCAAAGCAGCCTCATCATCCCAGGCCAATAGTTTTCTCTAAGGCCCAGTGCCCTGTTACACCATGAAGCAAATGATTTGTGGCTAAAAGGCACTATTACCCTGACTTCTCTATACCCAAGAGTTTTTCTCAGCAACATCTTTTTTGGTGGGAAAATGGGATGGTGGCCAGGGTCCAATGATCATCCTCAAGCAATTCAATGGGTGGCTGGTTTACAGCCACTTCAAGATGGAAGACATCCATCTGCTGTATGATCTGCTGCAGCCAGAAGATTGGATGGTTTGCCTCGACCTCAAGGATGCAAACCTGACGGTCCCTGTCTTCGTGCCACATAGTCGATTCCTTCAGTTTCTTTGGGGGGGACAGATCTTTGAGTTGAAAACTCTGCCTTTCAGTCTCTCACTATTGCCATGGTGTTTTACAAAGGTGCCCAAGAGGGTGATGGAATTCCTGTGGGCCCAAAGCTCCACAATGATCATCAACGTGGATGATCTCCATCTCCTAAATTAGTGCCCAGCCGGACTGCAGGATCAACTGCAAACAACAATCCACATGCCAGAAAGCCTAGCATTCATCATAAAGAAGCAGAAGTCCCCTTGGACTCCATCAAAACGGACAACCTTTCCGGGGTTTTTCACCAACTCCATGGACCAGACCCATAGTCTTACCTCAAGAAAAAAAGCAAAGATTCACAAGAATTGAATCAAACCCTCTCTCGTCCGTTGACCTTGCTACCTGGGGTGACTCGGGTGGTAGGATTCCTATTGCCCTCCATACAAGCTATCGTTCTGGGCTGGGTGCATTACAGGGCTCTTCCCCTTCACACGGGGTGCAATATTCAGAAAAAATTCCTCTGATGAGGAGGAATGAGAGGAAGTGTGCTGTTGATTAACCCACATGGAAGCATGGAACAGCAGAGCCATCTTTAGCTCTGACTCGGATATCATCATAGAGTCCAACACCAGCAAATGCATCTGGGGGCTCACTTTGGGGACTCCTTCACAGGTGGAAAATGGTCAGCGGAACAGCTCAACATAAACTGCCTGGAACCAATGGAAGGTTCCTTTGCAGTCCAGTAGTGGACCAAGAACAAGCTGAACTGTTGTGTCCTCCTTAAGATGGACAAAATCACTGCTGTCCAGTATATCAATTATATAAAAAATGCTAGTGAACCTACCCAAAAATGTCTGGACCTCCTGCCTGTCCCAAAGCATATCAGTCACAGTGAAGTATCTTCCCGGAGCGTCCAACATAGTGACAGACCACTGTTCGAGGGAGTGGCCAGACATGAGATGGTGGCAATTTTACACTCAAATTTTCAGACAGATCAACAAGCAATGGGGCCTGCTCACGGTGGATCTCTTTGCATCCTGTTTAGACCAACAGATGGACTTTTATTTCAGTTGGAAACCAGATACACTGGCAACAGAGATGGACACATTCTTACAGGACTGGGCAAATGAGCAGGGGATGCCTTCCCTCATTTTGCAATGATCATGAGGTTGACCATGCAGGTGCAGTGTCAACAGGCTCAGGTAGTTCTCATCACACCATTTTAGAGGTCGTAAGTATGGTTTCCAGTTCTTCTGGAACTTTCTTGGGATTTTCAAATCTGTCTGCCCCCTTCACAGGATCTCCTTTGGGATCCCCTCGGAAATCCTCACCAGTTAATCCTTCAAGGGTGATTACCCCTCATGGCATGAAGGATTACACGGAAAGATGGAAAATCCCTGGACTTTCAGAGGCAGCTGGAAAAATTCTGTCCTCAGCATAAGCCGACAGTACAAACAAGTGCTTTAAGTCAGCGTGGTTGAGATGGCTTCATAGGTGTTTACAAAGACGTTGTGTTCTCTTGGGATCTGACATTGTCCAAGACCTGAATTTCATGGCATCCCTGACCACGCAGGAACCGGCTTACATGACGGTAAATACCTTCAGGTCAGCTATCACAACAGGTCATATACCAGTTCAAGGCTACCAGGTAGGTTAACCTCCATGGTATGTAAACTGATGAAGGGAATCTGTCTTTCATTACACTCAGAACACAGTTATTTAATGCTATGAGACGTCAACCAAGTCTTGCAACTTTTCAAATCTCAGTCGCAAAATGATTTTCTTTGTAGAAAACAGGTATTTGGCAAACTGACTATGCTATTGTGTCTGGTGTCCTGCTGTAGAGTCTCTAATGTTTGACTGTAGACATGGCAGGTAGGGTTTTCAACCTAGAGGAATTAACATTCCACATTTCTGATAGAACAAAATGAAATTCCAGAGTGATTTCCTAACCAGCATTTGAGAATTTCCCACAATTGGGTGTGGTAAGGTGCTTAAAAACTTATGAGTGTGATGGAAGAGTTTCATCCTTCAAGGGAAAGGCAGTTCTCGTCCTCCAGGGGAAAGGCAGTTGGTTATATCCCTTAAGAAACCTTTCAAAGCAATATACTCTTTGACTATTGCAAGATGGATCCATAGGATCATGATTGAAGCTGGCATTGTTATGCCGCAGTTTGGCACACATTCAGTAAAAGGAAGAATGGTTTTGAAAGCATTTACTTTCGGTGCCCGCTTAGATGATATTCTTAATGTCGTTGACTAGTCCTCGAACTCCATGTTCAAACTGTTTTATTTTAAGCCGGTGTTGGATATGGCATACTCGGCGGTGAATAATCGTTCAATTAACATAATCCCTGCCTCGGATCCTGACAAAGACTGAAAAATTCCCAATCATTCATGAAGAAAGTTTCAATTCTATTAAGGACATAAAGGCAAAGATTATTCACGCTTGCAGTTTCTGAGTTTACTACCCACCCCTGCAGCACTTGATTTTAAGTCTCTCAGCTGGTGGGGAATGGTCATCGTAAGGCATAAGGACACAGGTTCTTTTTTAGTCTGTGACTCTACTTATCTTGTGTTTCTGAATGCCTCTTGTAATAAACTTGATGATGCCTTATGTTTTTTTCTGGTGTTTGAAGTGCTTGTGCTTTGATCCTTCTGATATCCACCTCATTGTCTGCCTTATTATTTCAGGTTCTGACAACGCCAAAGGAGAATAAGGAACTATGGACGATGTAGCATGTCACAGGAACAGAAGAGGAAGAGTCACAAGGAGAGGCTTGATATAAAGGACTTGAGCACTGCTGATTGTTTTTTTTTTTTCTGTAGTTCCTTTCCTGTGGGCAGTTAGGAAAGGTAGTTTGTTGGAGATGCTGGTGTGGATAAAGAAAGTAGAGCATACTCCTTGCTTCTGTGTCCTTAATAGAACTGAAACTTTCCTTCATGAATGCTAGGAATTTTTTCATTGCTATGATCAAGCTACAACCATCATAACTACATCTAATATGAAATGTTCTTTGCAATGAGTTATGGTTGGATGCGCTGCAGAGGCAGTTCAAGTGGGACACTTTTTTTAGGTGCTTCCTCTTGTGCTGCATAGGCAACTTTGCTAAAGGACATATGGTAATTTAAAGAAAATGTGTTTTCGTTTTATCTTCTGAACCACTAATCATTATTTTTGAGAGAAAATCATGAGAGAACTACTTCCTTTCGAAGATGGTTCATCAAATCCCATCAAGGATCAGCATTTGTCACCATAGAATTAACCACATTTCTTGCAATTAGAATGACATCCCCAGCAAATGATTTATATTGTGACGATCACTCTTTCTGTATACTCCTTTATGTAGTCCTTAAAACCAAGCGTTCTCTTAAATACATATGTACACAGCAATCATGGTGATGCCTTATCAGGTGTATTGTATTTGCTTATTTTTTTTTACGCAAATGCAGTGCAAACTTAATTCCATATTTATATTTTGACGCTAATCCTACCTAGCATCAAAATATTGGAATTTGCACCATGTTTTGGATGGGTGAATCCACATTCTGTAAATCCTAAAAAGAATTCTAAGTGCCATTGGGGGCTCTGACATAGGGCCCCCTGCATGGCACTGGGTGCAATGGATTGCCCAGGGGACACTGGTCCCCTGAGCTGGCCATTGGGGTGGTGGGCATGACTCCTGTCTTTTCTAAGACAAGAGTCATGTTTTTGGATGGTTGTGCATCTGGAAATGACGCAAGGCTGGTTAGCTGCATTTTTTTTGCCGCTAATCAGCCTAGCGTCATATTCTGTTGCACAACCTCCTTTTCCCATACCGCCATCCACACCCGGTTAGCGTCTTTCTTTTTTTACGCTAGACCAAGCTTAGCGCCGGCTTGCATCATCACTTAAATATGGTTCCCGGTTGGCACTGTAGAACGGCACAAACTGGCATAAACTTTTTTATGCAAAACTGCATTAGCGCAGTTTTGCATCAAAAAGTATAAATATGCCACATAATCTCAAAAAGGTGAATTACAAACCACATTACCTTATTTACAATAGCAATAATATCCATTAAATAGGACACTCCTGGATAATGTAGCTTAAAGTGCCACCTCTTGTAGTTGCTAGTATTTTGAATTGTGTTCTAATTCCAAAGTACTTTTCGACTTTTTCAATTCGAACTTTGTATTTTGGAAGCTGTATTCTACGTTTGCATGGGTATGCTTATACGATAATGACCTGGCAGTATTCGTCTTTACAAAGACTTTGGTTTCCTAAAACGCTGAGAGGTGTGTGTCTTTCTCGGTAGATTGCATGGAAGCAGAAAGAGATCAATAATGAGTTACAGTAATCAATATGGGAGTGAGCCAAGCAGTAGACTCACAAGTTAGTGGCAGATTCCGTGATATATCTGCTAATGTTAGCGAACTTCAGAAATTGATAGTGGCAGATACGACTAACTGTGCTCCTGAGATGTTGTGTTTGTAGAAGCAGAAAGTAAAGCATTCCACGCTATTAGCAGCTGAAGTACGCACATCATTTATTTATGATCAGCAAGAAACAATTTCTTCCTTCCGAACTATGTGATACATTTACACTTCTTCCAGTCCTCTATTAATTAGGAATTCTACTGAAATCCTTCGCGCGAAATAAGATATTTAATTAGCAATGTGTGCTACCTCATATCAACCATCCAGTAAATAATGCAAACATTAAATCATATGCAAAAATTAACATCGCAAATCAGCAGGGTCGAGCAGTATCATTACAGGGCGACAGACAAATGAACGAAAAATATTTTATTCAACCAACTTCAGCAATCAAAATAAACACAAATTAGTTAGAACTATTAAATGCTAAACTCAGGGCACTTCACGTTATATAGAAAATGTACACTTGTCGATCATACTAATAGCTGGACAAAAATGGAAACGAGTTCCTAAATAGGTTACCCAAAAGATTACGGTGGGTATAATACTCCTAGGTCTGGCTATGAAAAACATTTAGGCCCGTATTTATACTTTTTTTGCGCCGCATTTGCGTCGTTTTTTGACGCAAAAACGGCGCAAACTTGCAAAATACCATTGTATTTTGTAGGTTTGCGCCGTTGTGCGTCAAAAAGCGGCGCAAATGCGGCGCTAAAAAAAGTATAAATACGGGCCTTAATTTATGTTTTTGATAAATAAGGATAGTAAAGTGAAAAAACCTGTATTATTACATATGATTATCACATATGTGTCCTGCAAATACATGGGAACCCATCAAGAGCTCATTCGGAGGTTCTTTAAGCTGTGAGTACCGAACCCAAAACAATCTTTTAAAATAAGAGAGATAATATACGGTGTTCCTTCATTTAATTTGTGATAAACCAACGGCAGTGCAAGTACTTGATCAAAGCAAAAATGCAAGGTATTTTTAAATGAGGGAACCCTAGATAGAAAGAGAGAACAAGCATTTGCAATGCAATGGATCTCGTGTTTGCTCGAGTTGGAGCTATTAGCGTTGCAAATTCCTAAATTGGCTTTTCTTGCCACATACATAAGGAAAAATAAAAAGTAAACAGTTGATATAAGCGAGCTGATTCAAAGCGCCACAGCCGCCATCAGCGTTAGCGTGAAGGAGACACAAAAGGAAAAATAAGTTTGCTTTCAGTCAAACATATCGGCAAAAGTGAAATAATCCATGTAACAGTGTAGGTCCCCAAGGTGGTAACAAAGCCGCTCCAAGAAGGGTGAAAAAAGTATTCACCAATAATAACAAAGGAACCAGTGAAAGTGATGGGTGTGAGGTGGGCGTGGTTAAAAACCCCCATAGATACCAAGACGTCGGAAAAGCAGCAATTGGCACTGCTATGCTCAAACTTGGAACAGAGAACTACATACAGTCATGGCTGGCGACTCAGCATGATGGCAGGGCGGGGGGAGGCAAAACAAAAAAGACAAAAATACATACATATATAAAAAAATATACTTACCTCGTCGCTGCGCGGCTCCCGCATTGCCTCCGTCGCACTCCAAGCACAGGCTCCCAGCCTGCCCTGCACCAATCATGACGCTGCGTTATGATTGGCTGGAGTGCCCTGGCTGGGCACTCCAGTGCTGACTGGGAGCCTGTGCCAGCTCTCTCCAACTCTGCTACACAGTGCCGGGTTGGAGAAAGCCCTTGGGTGCATGTGTGTTTGGCCAGCCCGAGACGGCCGGCCAAACATACATGCGCACTGAGGGGAGTGCTGTGTGCACTCCCCTCCATGCTTGTCACCTCCATGGCCCCGCCCCTTTAGAAATAAAACGACAATAAACAGCATGTATTGTTGTTTTGTTTCTAAAGGTTTGCAGCTCCTACTGCTCCTGACAGGGCATGGGGGGCAAAGCTACTCCACCCTAACGGAGGAGCCACCCCTGACTCCATAAAGCGTGCATTTATATTTATGTGTTGCCGTAGTCTTGTCTGAATGTTTATTAGGGCATCAGTGTCTGTCAATTGAGAAAACCAGTAACAAACAGTTAGGCAGCTGCTTTTTTTTTTTTAAAGTGGATTTTACAAATGGTATTGATATACTTTACAAACAAGACAGCATCGTTAGTAAACAAAACTATAGGCGAAATTAAAGATTTAAAATATGTTACAATGTTACTGGTTACAGATATAGGGGGTCAGCCACCGACCACGGGAGCACCGCCAACAGGCTGGTGGTGCTCCCACGAGCATTCTGACCGCGGCGGTTCAGCCGCGGTCAGAAGCGGAAAGTCGGCGGTCCCCCGCCGACTTTCCGCTGCTCGGGGGAATCCTCCATGGGGATTCTGACACCCCCTACCGCCATCCTGTTCATGGCGGGAAACCCACCATGAACAGGATGGCGGTAGGGGGTGCCGCGGGGCCCCTGGGGGCCCCTTCAGTGCCCATGTCAATTGCATGGGCACTGCAGGGGCCCCCGTAAGAGGGCCCCGCAAAGTATTTCAGTGTCTGCTTTGCAGACACTGAAATACGCGACGGGTGCAACTGCACCCGTCGCACCCCTGCAACTACGCCGGCTCAATTCTGAGCCGGCGTCCTCGTTGAAGGGGCATTTCCTCTGGGCCGGCGGGTGCTCTTTTGGAGAGCGCCCGCCGGCCCAGAGGAAATGTTTGAATGGCCGCCGCGGTCTTCTGACCGCGGTACGGTCATTTGGCGGCGGTACCTTGGCGGACAGCCTCCGCCGTCCGTCAAGGTCAGAATCAGGGCCATAATGTCGTTTGAGTGCTCTCTATGCAATGAGTTACCATATATTTTTAGGGTTGAGCGCGCAAATCACTCTGTCCCTGCTATTATCTCTCTACAGGCTTATAACCACGTCCATCAGTTTGGTTGGTTCGTGGGCTTGCCTTTTAAAAATCTGTTGATATGATTAGTGAAAGGCATATATACGTTATGCCTTTTCCGGTGTTTAGCCCTCCTCGAGCGCACCGGCCAACTACTGAAAACATACAAGGCTCGATGTTTTCCGTTTGGTTTCTGGACTACTTTTTCTCTTTGTTTCATAGGTAGCGCAATCTCACTGGGCAGTAGTTGCGTGCTTTGCATGACATCAATCCTGTTACATAGATAATTGCACTTTTGCCGATTACATGGATAAGAGCACATGTGCTGGTAACATGGATAATTGCACTTTTGCCAATACATTTCACTGCAAGCTAACTTCTGTTTCCTTTTGAGTGTTTGCTTCATGACCGTCGGCTCGCTTATGTGAAACTGTTTATCTTTTCATTTTATGAGGCAAGAAAAGTATGGTTAGGAGTTTACAACCTTATTAGCTCTAACTCAGGCAAACACGTGGCCCATTGCATTGCAAATGCTTGTTATTTTAGCTGCACACCTATATGATTGATAACAAAAAGCATTGTAATGTTTTTAAGATTTATTACAGAAAATAACAATAATAATGTTTAGAACTTTTAATGTTGTAAACAGGGCCCATCTAATTTCATGATGTTCATAATTAAATAAATATTTAGGTTGTTAAAGTCCTCATAGGGAAGCACACCACATCCTGACAACCGAGAAGGACTTTGATTCAAGGAGATGATATGCAATTAAAGACTCTGGCTAACTTTTTGAAAAATATACAAAAATATGAAATTCATGAAATATGGACGATAGTATTCTGTAGATTTAATTGCCTGGGAAAAGCTGACAGATCTAATAATGCATTTTGCAAAGCAGCCGCCTCAATCTGCAAAATAAATATTAAATCTGATTAAGAAATAATTCTTTTGAAAGACAAGGCTCTGTGATCCTAACAATCGATTTGATTACTTGCACATGCAGGGATTGTATTTCTACCATTAGGAAGACCGGAGAAGAGTGAAAGTTGAATAATTTTAAGAATGATTTGTTGCTTGCAATGGAGATCACGATTCATTCATATTTATAGCAATATCCCTAACTGCAGACTTTCTTGACTTTGCTTCTGGGAAAGAGATACATTTCTAAAAATAAGTAAGAGAAACCATAGTTACAGAGGGCGGGGCCAGTGTTGCCAGATTGGGCTATTTCCCGCACAAATGGACAACATTTTTCCCATTTGTGTGAGAAAATAGTCAACTGGCGGCTGGCTATTTTTTGGGCTTCTCTTTTAATGTTGTGCGGATTTCTTTTCCTAGGGCGACGCCTCCACTCCAGTGCAAGTTCATTGCCATCATGGTTTATGAACTTGCACTTTGGACGCGTCACTCACGTCACTCCGACGCGTCCGTCATTGTCTCTGACGGTCATGAGTCTCAGAGTGTGCGCCTGTGCAGCATCGCAGTGCGCCGTCGCACTGAGATGACTGACAGCCACAACCACACACTGAGCCTGTCTGCCTGCCTCTGCAGCAGTGCGCCGCGGGATGCGTCTGTGCGGCACAGACAGTGGCGGCCACGGCCTGTGTCAGCCAAGCAGCAGCGCCGCGTTGTGTGCGCAGTGAAGTTGTTGGGTGGGTGGGATCACATCGATGACGGACTCACGTCACGTCACGTGCATCACTCACTCTCCGATGCGAGTGAGAGAGCCGGAGTCGGTGTCGTGACTCGTGACTTGTGACTGACAGTGAGTCGTCGCATGGAAATTGTTGTTGGGGCAGAGGGCTGTCAAACTAGGAGCGTGCAAAAGCGCTACCAATTGACGGCCCTGCAAAAACTTATTGGCCTGCCCCAGCTGCATTATTTAAAATGCTGGCTGAGACGTGCTGTCTCTCATTAGCTGCGCATATGCCACGTGGTGGTGTCTTCTGTGTGTGGGTGGCTCTTCTCTTGGGCCCCGCCGTGAGCCTCAGCCTGCTCACATGTGGTGGTGGGCCGGGACCCCCCCGGAAATGTCTCTTCTTGAAGTGACGCCAGCCCCAGAGTGCGACTGTGAGATTGGGGCCCGAAAGAGGGGAGACACCCCCTGGGCCCTTCCTGTTGTGTAGGCGCTTCCTACGGCCCCTACCTACACTGACATGCGGCCGGTTGGTGCGCAACTGCATAAGACAAGGTAAGTGTACTTCAATTTGTGCCTTTGTGACTTGTGAGTACATGTATTCCTTATTTTTAATATTCAGAGGCTAATTGTGGATTGAGAGTGCATAGGATGTAAAGCATGGCAGGATTGAACAAGAATGAGTGGCGTCCAAGGTGGCATAGCCAGTGCATAATTTATAAATAAAAACGTGACGGTGTCCAAAGCTCTCCTCTTCAACACGCGGCTGCTGCATTTAAATGTTCAAACACAGAATACTAGGGCAGTGTAATCCTGAAGCCATGTTGGGCCTGCAGCTTTCTGCTCTCTCCCTTCTTGACGCTTTTAAAATTTTTTTGCATTCCTCCGTCTTTCCCATATGTGCCTTTTGCTCACAGTGTATACTTGAGGCAGGAAAAAAGAGTGCCGTCCCTCAAAAATAACTGCCGGTGCTCCGCACCGGAAGCAACAAGCACAAATTAAGCACTGGATGGAATCACACGAAGGTTGGTGATGACAAAGAGTTATTGTTTTTGACTCGTAATGCAAGGGGGTTGCCAGCGGAGTTGTGCAGTGTGTGCTTTGCAGGGCAGTGAAATAAAAATAAATCATTCAGTTTGGGAATAAATTAAACCATTTTATCTGAAACCTTTTTGCACATTTGGTAGCAGTCTATCTTATGCTGCAGTAATGCAAGTTTAACCTAATGACTTACATTTGTACAACACACAATCCTCCATTGCAGCAACGAAGATTTCATTCTGTGGCTTTTTGGTTACACACAGACCTTTCAGTGCATAAACTAATAGAGGTGTCATAATATACAGTGATTAACTTAACTTTTTAATTTTTTAGTTTGAGGCATGAGTTATGTATGTGGCTACCTGAAAGAGAATATATATATATTTTTTAGCCACACATTTTACCCCCCCCCAATTGCATGCAACATCACTGTTCCCATACTTTTTTTAATGCACTTTGAGCTGTGTGCTCAGCTGATTTATTCATTTATTTCACTCCAGTTGCAGGCAGTGCAAGCACACATTGGCTGAGCTAAGCGAAATGAGGGTACATGGTCAGTGCTCAACCTCACTGCATGGTTCTGTTCGCGATCTTAGTGCTTAAATTATTGACATCACTTGTTGTCATGCTCTCCTCAGCATAGCAATTGCTTGCATTTGACTGAAAACACTGGCATTTCCCAATAATTTAAGTTCAAGTTGACGGAGTTTGGGTCACTGTGTTCTGGCCTCTGGTAGCAATTTGCAGAAGGGTGTCTATCACCTCACACAAACAGTCTTTTTCACCTCACACAAGGATGTATTTTTCTGCAGGGCCCTGTTGACCTCCAAAGCCCAGGGTAGATGTAGGGGTAGTGCGTGATTACGACTGAAGGAGGCAGGAAATGAGTGAAATGCTGGTCTGCTGCCTATTTAATGAAAATTTAAGAAAGTAGAACAGTAGTAGAGCAGACTACAGATACACACTGGGAATGCTAGATGGCTACTTGCATTTCACCTTTACCTACCATGTGCATCTGAAAGGCAGTGAAAAGAACAAAGGTTGGGCTTTGAATCCATTTGGTGGGGTGTTGATTATCATAGGTTAATGATGGAGCTAATGTAGCAAATGTTATCTTTGCATTATATTGGGATTAACAGGACTTGAACTGTAAAATGCAAAGGGAAAACATGATTGGGTCTGCTTTCCACAAACTTGAGTTCGGCATGAAAAGTTGAGTAAGTATGAGGGGTAGTCCATTAAGATGTATTACTTTTTGCTGTTATCAGTGAGTTGTTGTTGTTGCTTTATTATAAAACCAGTTTGAAACCTATAGAATACCTCTTATTTAACCTTGAATACGAGGGAGTTGCCATACTTTGGCTCATTCTCCATTTCAGAACATGACAAATCCAAAGAATCAATTGTCTGCCCTGAAACAAATTACTTGCCCCAGTGCAGAGTCAACACCACTTAAAATCTCCATGCAATTCAGTGGTGTTGTACCCCAAAGTAAGTACATGACATCCTTGGACACTTAAAGTAGAGGTATGCTCAATAACCATTGACAATTCTAGATAGTGTTTTTTTTTATTGCTTTGCACATGATTATCAGTGAACTAGGGACAATGATTGCAATTTCTTTTGCAGTTTCAGGTAGTCCCCTGGACTCTCATCTTGACATAGTTCATCATTGATCAGCTCCCAGCTGACCTGGCAGTTTCATTGTTGCACCATGGGCAGGTGGGCACAATATAAAAAATATACAGAAAAGAGTGGGAGTTGGAATTGGATCTTGAATTAAATAGATGGATTGCCACTGTCAAATCGGATAATTCCAAAGCGGCCTGCAAGTACTGCCATGTAGACCTGCGTGCCCATTATAATGATTTGAAGCAACATGCAGCAACCACAAAACACCGCTCTCGCTGTAATTCAGCAAGTGCTTCCATGGCATCCTTTGTACAACCCATTCCTTCAATATCTAATGACCAGTGCTTGTTGCACATCCATAAATAATGTAGATGGATATGGTGACATTTTGAAGGATGAATTCCCTGCCTTCCAAATGCACCGTACCAAATGTACAGCACTAATTACTTCTTTGTTGGGCCCATATTACAAAGACGAAATGCTGAAAAGATATAGGAACATCACCTTACTTCTTATTAATTGATGAATCAACAGACATTGAAGTAAAAAAACTGCTTTGCATTTGTGTGAAGTATTTCAGCATAAAGCATTAAACATTAGTAAGCACCTTCCTTGGAATGCTAGAATTAAATCAGGCCTTTGCCGAAGATATAGCAAATGCAGTGCTAAGCTTGCTTGAAAGTTGTAACCATGAGAATGAAAATTTAATAGACATAGGCACAGATGGAGCAAGCGTCATGTGCTGAAAGTATCACTCAGCATTCACCTTGTTGCGAGATAAGCAACCTTCCTTGCAACTTGTGCGCAGCATTTGTCATTCCCTGGACATCATTGCAAAGAAAGCAATGAGGAGCATTCCTAGCAATGTAGAATTCATGATCAGAGAAACATACAATTGTATTCCCACTCCCCAAAACGCCGGGCCAGCTACAGGGAATTGTATCTGACATTGGACGGAGGCATGTCCCTCAAATTAATTTCACCTTGTGATACACGGTGGCTAGTGATGGCAGATTGTGTAGAGCGTTTATTAGAACAATATAATGCCTTAAGCTTACACTTTAGCACAGCATCCTATGTGGAACACTGCTATGCAGCAAGTATGCTCCAAGAAATGTATCACCATGAGACCAACCTACTTTATCTTACTTTCTTAAAGCCTATTCTTCAAGACATAAAGGTTGTTAATACAATCTTTCAGCTAGAATCTGGAGATGCACTCCACATCTTTCGCCACCTATATACTCTGTACGTGTCCACACTGAAAAGGATACTTAAACCAAGTGTTTTCACCAATCATCATCAAGAACAGTTGCAGAGCCTAGATTTACAAAGTACTGCCATTTATCTTTCTCAAGAGGATTTGGATCTTGGACTTGCTTTACGTAAGAAGCTGGAAGAAAGTAAACTCACCTCCGTTTCAAAGGATGACATTGTGAAAAGAAGCCTGGAGTTCTTGAAAGTATTGGCATGTGAATATCAATTTCGCCTTCCAGAGTCACTAAACATACTTAAAAAGTTAGAAGTTTTGAGTCCCCAAAAAGTGCTTGCAGATTGCAAACCTCCTGTAACTGACTTACCACAGACATTTTTCACATACCCATTAGAAGTACTAGAGTCTCAGTGGAGAATTATATCCTCATGTTCATTTCCAGAGACTTCTGGATGGAAGTGTGTAACTACACTGATGCTGCTGGCAAACATTGCTTTCACAAGCTTGAAATGGGTGCTATAAAAATGTTGACACTCCGATATACAATGCTCATGTTGAGAGGGTATTTTCCCAAATGACGTTGCTGGAAAATGATAGACGAAATAGAATGGGCCTAAAACTACTATCAAATATTCTCTACATAAAGTTTGGACTGAAACAAATTGGAATTAAGTCCTATTGGTTTGTGCCCTCCTGCAATTGCTTGCAAAATTCAACAGCAGTATGTATGATTAAAGTTGCAAAATTCAGCCCTCCCCCTAAGGAATGCATGCAGCTCAGACCTGCCCTTGAAACTGTTGGCTACAGAAGGAGCTATGCTTGCCAGCCTTCTAGTGACAGGACCAGAAGAGCACTTTCTCAGACTTGCCCTCGACAATTGTCAGCGGCAGAAGGAGCCGTGCCTGCCAGCCCTCTAGTGACAGGAGCAGAAGAATACTTTCTCGGACCTGCTCTTGCCACTGTCAGCTGCAGAAGGAGCCCTGCCTGCCAGCCCTCTAGTGACAGGACCATAAGAACACTTTCTCAGACCTGCCCTCGACCATTGTCAGCTGCAGAAGGAGCCGTGCCTGCCAGCCCTCTAGTGACAGGAAAGAATACTTTCTTGGACCTGCTCTTGCCACTGTCAGCTGCAGAAGGAGCTCTGCCTGCCAGTCCCCTAGTGACAGGACCAGAAGAATACTTTCTCAGACGTGCCCTCTTCACTGTTAGCTGCAGAAGGAGCCTTGCCTGCCAGCCCTCTAGTGATAGAACCGGAACAATACTTTCTCAGACCTGCTCTTGATACTGTCAGCTGCAGAAGGAGCCATGCCTGCTAGCCCTCTAGGGACAGGACCAGAAGAATACTTTCTCAGACCTGCCCTCACCACTGCTAGCTGCAGAAGGAGCCATGCCTGCCAGGCCTCTATTGATAGGAGCAGACGAACACTTTCTCAGACCTGCTCTTGCCACTGTCAATCCCAGAGCACTGCATGGCAATCTTACTGGTGGTGCCAAGCCCTGAAGAGCACCGTACTCCAGTTTCTCCTACTTTAAGCTACAGATATTGAAGTAAAGAACTTGCTTGAAGCTTGTGGGCTTGAGATTGGAAATTTAATAGGCACAGATGGGGCAAACGTCATGTGCGGAAACATCACTCAGCATTCACCTTGTTGAAAGATAAGCAACCTTCCTTCCAACTTGTGTGCTGCATTTACAAGTTCTTTAAGATCATTGATCATTGCTAAGAAAGCAATAAGGAGCATTCCAAGTAATATAGAATTGATGATCAGAGAAACTTACAACAGTTTTTTCCACAGGTATTTGTATCTCACATTGGATGGAGGCCTGTCCCTGACATTAATTTCGGCCTTGCGAAACACAGGACTAGTGATGGCAGATTGTGTAGAGCGTTTAATAGAACAATGATGCCTTAAAATTACACTTTAGCACAATATCCTGCAGGAAAGATGCTCCAGAAATGTGTCATGATATCTTAAAATTACACTTTTGTATGGTGTCCTATGTCTAGCACTGGTATGCATCAAGAACATGCAATAAAATTTATCATGAGCAGACAAACCTATTTTTCCTTACTTCGATGAAGACCATGCCATTGCCACGTATTAGCTCTAGGACTACCACAGTTATGCCAGTGCAGATCTACAGATGATCTATGGTTGAAGTCCCAAAACAATTTATTCTCATTTGCTAAGACATCAGACCTGGTAAATTTATGAATGGAAGTGTATAACTACACTGATGCTGCAGGCACCCATTGTTTCCATGAGCTTACTTTAATGGATCCTCTTCCACTGTCATGTATTAACTCTAGGATCACCACAGTTATGCCAGTAAGAGATGTAGAGGTTGACACGCCTATTTTTAAGAAAGGCTGTACCAAGATTTGGGAACATCTGGATATCTCTTTATTGACCGGTGGCTCTGTGGAAGTAGGCGGGGGAGAAAACCCATGCGCTTGTGCCTAAAGTACTATAGTCAAAACCATCACACAGTTGTAAGCGGCTACCTTAGCTTTATGGGATTAAAGCCTCCCTGTACAGAAAATGGAGTAGATCTGGTACTTAACGTTCTTGCAACCCTTGAGTGATGCCAAGAGTCATTCGCAGTTTGATATCTTAATATGGATATTGGACTTGCTTCCTG
This sequence comes from Pleurodeles waltl, assembly GCF_031143425.1. NCBI lineage: Eukaryota > Metazoa > Chordata > Amphibia > Caudata > Salamandridae > Pleurodeles > Pleurodeles waltl. The sequence goes on from NC_090437.1 coordinate 1,068,239,966, forward strand.
TCTAAAGGTGAAAGGGAATGACTATTCGCATGGCCCCTTTTACAGCCACATCTTGCAACCTTCATGATTGAGATTTACAATTGTAGAACACGCCAACATTCACATTCTAATGCACTTAGTGTGTCTGTGATCCTTTTTGCTGCCACTTCAAATGATATTAAATAGCTAGAAAAGGAGATAAATCAGAATTGCATCAGAACCTGATTCAATGAACCATTTGTAGTTTCCCTTTACCACCAGCCATGTATGTTTTTCAATCAATATGATGTCTTAAAAGTTACACTTTTCTGTGGTGTCCTATGTGTACCACTGGTATGCATCAAGAATGCTCTACGAAACCTATCAAGAGCAGGAAAACCTATCTTTCCTTACTTCGATGAAGACAGTGCAATTGCCATGTAATAGCCCTAGGACTACCACAGTTATGCCAGTACAGATGTATAGATGATCACTTTGTCTCTTGCAGTTTCAGGTAGTCCCTGGTTGTCTTAACAAGACAGTTATTCGTTGAGCAGGTTATCCCAGCTGCAAAGCAGTTGCAAGTTAATTATTAAAAGGACTGAATGCCCTGTAAAATGAGCTGATACCAAGGCTGCATTCAAGTACCGCCATAAAAAATTGCATGCCCATTTCAATGATTTGAAAACAACCTGCAGCAAACAGAGTAAGTGATTTAATGAACCATTCGCAGTTTCACTTTACCAGCCATGTTTACTTACTGATGCATGCCTTGCACTCTGAAACAAGCATCTTGCGGCCTAGGAAGTGGCTACTGCCCTTGCTTTCTGTCTCCAAACAAAGGAAAATTATCTGCCTGCTACAAAGTGCTCTAATGCCAAAACTGGTGTCAAAAGGACTGCTGTGAAGTTGATGAAAGCAATGTTCAGTCAAAAGCTGTGAATCCTAGAAAGGATCAAACCGTATGGGACTAAATGTTCACTTAACCATCCATGTTTACTTACTGGTGCATGCCTTGCTCTCTGAAAGAAGCATCTTGCAGCCTAGGAAGTGGCTACTGCCCTTGCTTTCTGTCTCCAAAGGAAAATGATCTGCCTGCTACAAAGGGCTCTAATGCCGAAACTGGTGTCAAAAGGACCGCTGTGAACTTTATCAAAACGATGTTCATCTTTCTGTCTCCAAACAAAAGAAAATAAAGTAGCTGCTACAGGCTTCAATGTCAAAAGGTTTGTCAAAGAAGAATTCCTATGCACATAATCAAAGATTTACATGTCTCACCAAGTCCAGATTTACTACCTGTTCCAATTTGCTGCTCATCATAAGAAGTGAGTGACCATTTTTCCATGTTTATTTCCATTTTTAGTGTGTAATGCAATGAATAATCTAGGCACTGTGAGTTTCACATATTTGCTTTCAATAGAAATGTGATTTATGCTTTAAAATGTTTGCTTCAGCCGACGATTGCATTAGTTCAGTGTTAAAAGTTTGGGCTACTTTTTGGGCTGGGACTGGTTCATCTGGGCTTACTTTGGGCTGGTCGTTCAACAGCTTTGGGCTATAGAAGGCTTTTAAAATCTGTCAACACTGGGCGGGGCTAGGCACCCAGGAAAATGGCAACACCCTTGAAGCACTCTTCATGGCCCAGCAAAGTGCACAACAGAACGGCCAGCTTTGCAGCAAGAGATATATATCAGTAGTGCCGTATGCCAGTGCTGATTGGTAAGGTAAAGTTTGATGCCCTTATCTGACAGATACGCCATGTTTTAGAAAGACCTAAGGTATGCAGCCATAAATGGACCGAAAGGTAAGAGCTCAAGAAGGCACTCGCCAGAATGATGTGAAAGGGATTCCTCAACATGACATTACAGGCTACCAGATATTTTGGAGGAGGGAGAATTCGATGTCAGGAACCAAGGCTTCTGATTATGCTTCTCTTTCATTTCTGCAAAAACACAGCAGGCAATAACATGCAAGAAAATAAACACTACATTTCCCACGAACCAAGTCCACCCTCTGTATGACCCACCAATCAGGTCCCATTGATACTTATGAGGTACTCTTAGGCCCATATTTATACTTTTTGACGCTAAACTGCGCTAACGCAGTTTAGCGTAAAAAAATGTAGCGCCGTCTAACGCCATTCTGAAGCGCCATGCGGGCGCCGTATTTATGGAATGGCGTTAGCCGGCGCTAGCAGACCGGCGCTGCCTGGTGTGCGTGGAAAAAAACCACGTAGACCAGGCAGCGCCGGCGTGGGGGGAAAATGGCGTTAGGGCGTCTTAAAATGGGGCAAGTCAGGTTGAGGCAAAAAAATCGCCTCAACCCGATTTGCGCCATTTTTTTCGACGCCCAGACGCCATTTAAATGACTCCTGTCTTAGTAAAGACAGGAGTCATGCCCCCTTGCCCAATGGCCATGCCCAGGGGACTTATGTCCCCTGGGCATGGTCATTGGGCATAGTGGCATGTAGGGGGGCACAAATAAGGCCCCCCTATGCCACCAAAAAAAATAAAAAAAATAAAAAATTATACTTACCTGAACTTACCTGAATGTCCCTGGGATGGGTCCCTCCATCCTTGGGTGTCCTCCTGGGGTGGGCAAGGGTGGCAGGGGGGGTCCCTAGGGGCATGGGAGGGCACCTGTGGGCTCATTTTGAGCCCACAGGCCCCTTAACGCCTACCCTGACCCAGGCGTTAAAAAGTGGCGCAAATGCGGGGTTTTTTGACCCGACCACTCCCGGGCGTGATTTTTGCCCGGGAGTATAAATACGACGCATTTGCGTCGCCGTCATTTTTTTAGACGGGAACGCCTTCCTTGCATCTCATTAACGCAAGGAAGGCGTTCACGCAAAAAAATGACGCTATTTGCCCATACTTTGGCGCTAGACGCGTCTAACGCCAAAGTATAAATATGGCGTTAGTTTTGCGCCGAATTTGCGTCGAAAAAAACGACGCTAATTCGGCGCAAACGGAGTATAAATACGGGCCTTAGTCTATAGTCTTTCTTTGCTGCTGACACAGCTTACGATAAGTGCCATCTGGCTCTCTGGTGTTTTCTGTGTATAATGAATATGCATTGTTTATAAATGCTTATAGGTGCCTGAGATGTGTATAAAGTAATTGCCGATTTTGCTATTTTTGGGAATTTATTCACACTTAACTGGTTGGTGTGGAACGGGAGAGGAAACTCAGGCAGCAGTGCTGTGCTTGAGTTGGATGCTCTGTTCTCTTTCTCCCTCGATGGTTGCACATGAGCGTAATCCGCAGGGTTTGAGATACTGGCTTTGTGCGCTCAGACTGAGACCAGACTGCTTCGCTTTGCAGTTTTTAAACCACCTTTCACCCAGTGTATCCCCTCAACTTGCCTGACAGGTCAGTAAAATACAATTACAGTGCTGCTCTAAGGGTTTAGGGCCCCCACTACACCATAATTCAGTTGATCAGTGCAATTTCTTCACTCCCATAGTAATTTTGCGCCCCCGATTATAAGTTCTCTTCCTTCCTCTATACTTTTTTCCCTCTGGAGTTCTGTTGTACCTTTGGCATTATGGCTTAACGTTATAGTGATAAGGACCAATTTGGGGAGTATGCTGAGTCCCCTTATGACCAACACATAGCAAGAGTGCCTAGTAGAGGCTTTAGATTTTCATGGACAGGATTCGGTGAATAAGGCATTTGTAAGAGCCGTGCAGCACTTTGTCCAGCTTATCTTTAATTTTGGTAGAAGGAATTTGGGCACAGGCTCAGGAAATCCTTCCCCTGTAGCGGTAAATCATGCAAAGCCTGGCCCTTCTCACCGAGATTCCTTTGATAAAGTGATAGAATGTGCAGTTCTTGACCATGATTATGGAGATTTAATAGTTCAAGGACTGGTTGCTTCAATTCATGAACCCCAACCCACATCAGGTGATCCGAGCTCCACACATTATGACAGTGATCAACCTCCAATGGTGCTGCAAACTATCGGTAAAGGCAACCATAGGTCCCAGACTCCCAGAGAGACGTCTAGGATGAATAATTTCATCAGTGTTGCCGAGCAAATAATGACGATATGGCGTAAGCACCATGTTAGAAATGGGGTTTCTGGTTGTCTAGGGTATGCATCTCAGCCAGGCAGAACTTACCCACTCTAGTCAGGGCAAGGGAGTTACACGTCCAAGATAACCCCCGCTCACCCCCTTGGTAGCTTGGCACGAGCAGTCAGGCCTATCCCAGAGGCAATGTGTAAAGCATTTGCACAACACACACAACACATGTGACGCAAAATGTACACCACAAAGTAAACACAACACTGAGCTATGTAAAAATAATCTGTATTGCACAAAACATAATTAGACCAACATTACACGTAAGTAATACCCTCCTACCTTAGCAGTTGTCAGAATGTTACGCAAGGCACTAATACTCTGCAAGAATATGCAGTTGTCACATTAGAACACTTAAGTACTCAGGATTCTGCAACATAAGCAGTAGTCAGGAATTATAGTAAAAGATATATGCACTTGTCAAGAACAATTCCTAAATACCCATAAAAGGAACTTAAGAGAATATCTCACAAGTCATATAAATATCAGCTAGACATGCCCATAAAAAGGAACATTAGCACAAATATGTAGGAACAGTAAACAAATAGGAAATCTAAAACATCCAAAAGTTTGTACTAGGCTCCTAGAGCCCAGATTCCCTAAAACGTACCTGTTTTCAGTTGAAGAGGCACTCCCAGTGCCTAAAGATGAGCATAGGAGCCCCCGGCACTCGTGTGCGGAAAACGGGGGCCACGCGGTGTTTTAGGGGGAAAGAGGGGCGGTCGGCACCCTCTCTTCGTGAACAGGCCCCTCTGGGGGCCTGCGTTATTCGTGGTGGCTTGCCTCGGCCTCCTCACACCCTGTCCGTGGGGTGGGGGCCGGGCGTGGCCCAACAACAATTATGGGGGCAAAGGCAGGAAGGGACCTCCGTCGAGGTCTCCCTTCCCGATTTTAACTGAGGAAAAATGCCCAAGAACAGGAGCGTCTCGCTCCTAGCGCAGTGACCTGGGAAGGTGGCGCTCCCTGCGCCTTCCCCGAGTCCTGCCTCAATGTGGGAGGAAACTCAGACCCCTCCAGGGGCCCGAGGAAACACTTGCCCGTACCCGATGTGGTGGGCGAGTGTAAGGAGCTGCTCCCGGGCCTTAGAGAACTGAAGGCGGCTGGTGCCCCAGGGGCGCTCCCAGAAGCGGGACGTGCCTCGGGGGCGCCGAGAGGAGCACGCTTGCTCCGGTTCCTTCGTTTACGTGCCCCGGGGGCACTGAGATGAGCGCAGACCTCGCGCTAAAGAGAAGTCCAAGAGCCCGACTGCGGCGGTGATTTTAGGGCTCTAAAATCAAAGCAGAGCGATTTAGGGAAGCGCGCAGGCCCTTTGACAAACCTAGGCTGCGGCGATGATCTTTGACAGAAACAAAGTGTTTTTCAAAGCGCTAGGGCACATCTAAACCCCGGACTGTGGCGGTGACCTTTTTCTCAGCAATGAAGAGAGATCGCTTTTCCCCAAACGCTATATGCAAGGCTGAGAGATCGTGGCAGGGGCCACAGTACCCTGCCCCTGGGAACAACAAGAAAAAGCACAGGGCTGGTGGATCCAGCTACAGGCCAGCACAAGGGATGCAGATGGTGGCAGTTCCTTCTAGTGACCAGGCAGGTCACAGGTCAGCACAGCAACAGCAGTCCAAGGTGGCTTCCTGGTGAGTCCATTCATCAGCGTTCTGTGTCCAGTTTCAGTTCCAAGAGTGTTCAAATTGTGGGGAAAATTCCCCTGTACTTATATTGGGTTTACAGTGTGTTTTACAATGGTAGGGAGAAGAGATTCCATCCAGTTACAACTGGTTCTGGGAGTGCCCCGTCTCTCCTTTCAGCACAGGCTCCAAACATCAGTGGGGGGTTAACGACCCTATTGTGTGAGGCCAGGGCACAGCCTTTACAAATGCAGGTGTGCCCGCCTCCCCCATCTCTCAGCCCAGGAAGGCTTTACAATATGTAGATGCATCTCTGTGACACCTCCACCCTTCCTGTGTTCAGGCTGTCTGAGAAGTATGCACAAAGCCCCAACATTCAGTCTGCCCAGACGTGGATTGGAGACAAGCTGCAAAACACCAAAGTCATAAGCACAGATAAATGAGCACTTTCTAGAAGTGGCATTTCTGTGATAGTAATAAAAAATACACCTACATCAGTAAGCAGCATTTCTTACCACTATTACAACCATACCAAACATGCCGACACTACCCCTCATAAATCAGACAATACCCCTTACACATAAGGCAGGGCATTTCCACTGCAATCCTATGAGGAGGCAGCACTCACAGCAGTAGACACCAAGTTAGGCTGTTTGTCACTACCAGGACAGGCCACGCAACATGGCACATGTCCTGCCTTCTACATACATGGCACCCTACCCAAAGGGCTAGCTAGGGCGTACCTTAGGGGTAACTTACATGTAGTAAAAGGGGAGTTCTGGGCCTGGCAAGTAAATTTAGATGCCAGGTCCCTGTGGCAGGAAACTGCGCACACAGGCTCTGCGCTAGCAGGCCTTAGATAGGTTTGACAGGCTACTTCAGTGGGTGGCGCAAGCAGCGCTGCTGGCCCACTAGTAGCATTTAATTTACAGGCCCTGGGTATAGGGATACCACTTTACAAGGTATTTATAGGTAAATTAAATACGCCAATCAGGTATAATCCAATCATATCAAATTTGTAAGAGAGAGCACATGCACTTTAGCACTGGTTAGCAGTGAAAAAGTGCTCAGAGTCAAAACGTCAGCCAACAAAGGTCAGAAAAATAAGGAGGCAAAAAGCAAAAAGTCTGGGGAATGACACGGTAAAAGGGCCAGGTCCCACACATCATATTTATTCCCCACTTGCTAAAATCAAGCATGGGGTCAAGGGGGCCTTAATTATTGGTGCTAAGCGTGCTTAGCACCATTATTTAACACCTTGATCAGGGCAGGCGTCAGAGACCATGGAATGGGCCCACAGGTACCCTTCCCTAGCCCCAGAGACACCCACACCAGAGGAACACCAGAGGATGGGGGGACCCATCCTCTGATGAGTAAGGTAAGTACAGGTAAGTATTTTTATGTCATTAAAAAGTGCCATGGGGGGCCTAACTTGGGCCCCCTTATATGGCACCGGGCCCAATGACATATGTCCCTGGGCATGGCTATTGGGGTGGTGGACATGACTCCTCTCTTTACTGACACAGGAGTCAAGTCCATGGGGGCTGTGCGTCAAAGGATGAAGCTAGTCTGGTTAGAGGCATTTTTATGCCTCTGCCCACACTAATGTCATCCTTTGACGCACAACCTCCTGTTCCCCCTACGTCTCTCCACCGGGCTAGCATCCTTTTTCAAGACACGAGCCGTGCCTTACCGCCGGCTACCGTCATTGCTTAAATATGATGCCCGGCCAGAGTTTTGGAATGGTGTTAGCTGGCGGTATACTTTTTCACGCAAAACCGTGTATAAATATGCCCCTCAGTGTCCTAGACCATTTCTTTCTTTGTGAAGTGACCGATACCCCAGAACTCGACCCCAATATAGTGACCTTTCGCTTAAAAAATATGGCAAGGACCCTAAGAAGGGTATCAACAGAGCCTGGTGTGGATGTCAGGATAAGTTGCTTGGTGCATCTGATCGTCTAGTTAGACAAAATCCTTATCATAGCCCAACATCATCAAACCGTGTTTCAGTATTTTTCATGGACAAATTAGCTTCTTCAGTAACTAGGGTTTGTTAGAACAATGAAAATCTTATCTTATTCCAACCCAAAACATAGATTTCTTACAGTTTCAGATAGACTTGATATCATCCCAACTCAAACTTCATCTGATGAAGAGACTGGACATCAAGAAAAAACGGAGGAAAGCATTTTCAGCTCTTTCAATTTCTTTGTGGGTCCTTACCCGACTGGTGGGCTCACTAGCCTTTTCTATTCAGGTCATTTTTCTGGGCCAGCCCCACTAGTGGGCTCTCCAAAATCTAAAAATTCTTCATCTCTGCAAACAATTAAACTTGTCTCAAGAAGCTAGAATGAAGATCTCTTGGTGGCTGACTAATATGGACACCTGGAATGGCAAGGGGATTGTCAAGCACTAAACTGTTCGTCTCATAGAGACACAATGCTGACCCAAATTGCTTGTTCCCAACTCCACCTAGACTTTGCTTACCTTGCACTTACTTGCACACGATTAGCACGAGAAGGGTCCGGGGGAAAGGGATAGATGAGAGGGAGAGAGAAACACAGATCTCATCTGGCATGATCAGGATAGCTATTGGTAGTCTACAAAGGGCAGATATCTCCTATGATGAATTAAACATTTAGTCAAATAACACTTTTCATGTAACCGATATACTAAAACTACTCTTCGCTAATTCCCACTAACTAGGTGTACTTGTCAGAGTCCCTTATACCGCTTTTGATGGCTCTCCTCTCTCCATAGAGATCTTCAAGAAAGAGTATGGGATCTGCAACCAGATACAATGTTTAGCCTTCAATACTCTCTACATGTATTCCTACCTTGTTCCCAAGTCAATGTGGCCGCACTGGAAGACCTACCTAAATTGTTCCAGATATTCAGTATACATCTTTCTCATTGGGTATTGAAGAGACTTTCTAAAACACAGTCACACTCACAATCATAGACATATAATAGGCGATAAAGAATGAAAATCAATTCTTAAGTATTTAGATTTCTCAAATATTCAGGGATTAATCAGTGCAGAGTGTTAGTATCGGAAATAACACAGTTCAGTGTTTTAACCACACTGAGAGCATAGGGTTAATATACGTAAAGCTCACTTTCGTATATGTAATTAGTGTTATCACTGTTACATCACTGTGGCGATTGAACTTGGAAATAATAGACCTTTGATTCCCTTTTTGAAACTAGTGTATGCCAAGCACTGAGTGTACTCAAATCCGTACTGTCATTGCAAGAAAACAACAATGAGCGTTATACGGCAGACAGCAAGTATTTTTGTAACCAAGGTCACTGAAAACATGCCGTTCTAGTGCATGCTGCCCTGCCGGAACATTTGACAATCAACTATCAAACGTTATGGGTAAGAAGCCTTTCAAGTGAGTGCAGGCGTTACCAACTTTTATAATGCTAATCTCCTTGATCTCTTCTTTTCTATGATTACCATCCACAACAATGATCCAGGAATAAGTGCAGAGCAGCAGTGAATCCCACGGAAGACCTCTGATAGCAAGAAATCACCTCAAAGACTGGTGTGGCTTTAAATACCTGCTTCACCTGGCCACACCCAATCGGTGTTAGCTGGCCGCACCCAGTCTGAGTCGTGTGGCTGCTGTACCAGGTCACACCCAGTCTGAGTCATGAGGATGCCACAAACTCAGGAAATAAGTTTATACATTCCCCAGATGCCTACACAAATTCTAAATCAAGCACTGTCTCAAGTAAACATTTCTCAAAGGCAACAACAATCATTGGCCCATGCAAGGGCATGGGACTTGCTTAGGGGCACACTTTACTAAATGCCAGATGTGGGTTCCTGAGCATATTTGGGTTTGTAGGCCGGACAGTGATATTTGCTCCTGTTCTGGAGGTGATTATGCAGTCAGTTGCCAGAGAAGGGGCTAGGGCATGAGATGCAGTCCAGTGGTGATGGGGAGCAGGTGGTCCCCAGAGGAGGTCAAATAGCATATCAATGGTCTAGAAGTCTTTCCTGGTTCTTATGCTGTGAAGACATTCCCTTCTCAAGACAAAGGCCCTTATTATGACATCAGTAGTGATTGTTGAAGTGGCGATAATACCACTAACATGCTGGTGGTAATTACTGCCAAATTATGACCATGGCGGTGATCCATCCCATAAGCAGCTAATGTACCACACCAACCACCAGGGCGTTAACACCACTGACCACGGCGGTAGTCAGCAACAGCCAGGCGGAAGCCAAGGTACCGCCAACCATATTATGACTTAGCAAGCGGCCATGATTTCCGGGTGGTACAAATGCCATCAAAAGCCTGAAGGAAACACTGCATAGAAAATGAAAGACTCACCATCAGAGACACAGAGGAGATCGCTGCTGCCATGGAACCAGAACTTCAGATCTTCCCAATGCTCTTCTACACCACGGTCCTTCTGGAACAATAACTCTGACAAAGACGACGATGGTGAGTACAGCCACCTAGCACACAAGGAGAAGGAGAGTGACACACACATGCACAACACACACCATTCACACTCATACCATACACACAACCTGCTACAGGGATAAACCAATGTCACAGGACACAGGTCTAATTAAAACAAGTGACACTGTTATTTGATGCCAACAGCCACCATATTGTCCATGTGAAAACAAAAGCATCCGTCAATGTTCAGAAAGCGCCAATGGCCAGTTCAAAGTACAAAAGGCCCAAATGGCCATAGGGCACAGTCCAAGGCCCAACCTGACTCCTGACATGATCCGGATTCCACTGTGTAGGGGCACCATGTTGGAAATGGGTAGGCACCTGAGGGGGGAGAGGGTGGGGTGGGGGCACGTCAGCTGAAGTGGATAACATGCCCACTGCTCTGGAGGGGGCTCCATGCCCAATTGTCCCTGGTGGGGAGTGTATGGCCACAGTTTCTGAAGTGGGTAACATGCCCACTGGTTCTGAAGGGGGCTCCATGCCCAATTGTCCGAGGTGGGGAGTGTAAGGCTACAGTCTCTGAAGTGGGGAACATGCCCACTAGTTCTGGAGGGGGCTCCATGCCTAATAGTCCCTAGTGGGGAGTGTAAGGCCACAGTCTCTGAAGTGGGGAACTAGCCCACTGGTTCTGGAGGGGGCTTCTTGCCCAATTGTCCCTGGTGGGGAATGTAAGGCTACAGTCTCTGAAGTGGGGAAGATGCCCACTGGTTCTGGAGGGGGCTCCTTGCCCAATTGTCCTTGGTGGGGAATGTAAGGCCACAGTCTCTGAAGTGGGGAACACGCCCACTGATTCTTGAGGGGGCTCCTTGCCCAGTTGTCTCTGATGGGTGGCCTACATGCCCTCTGCAGGAGGTGAGGGTTTGCTTGCCTACTGCTGGTGGAGGTGTTACCCTGGCTGCCTGTGCTGGAGGTAACGGTTCCTCGTCCACTGCTGGTGGATGTGTTACCCTGGCTGCCTCTGCTGGAGTTGAGGGCTCCCTGCCCACTGCTGGTGGAGGTTTTACCCTGGCTGACTCTGCTGGAGGTGAGGGCTCCTTGCTCTCTGCTGGTGGATGGGGCCGTTTGCCTCCCTTTGCTGGTGGAGTAGGAAACTTCCCTTTCTTGGGTGGTGGAATGGGCACTTTCCTTTTCTTGGGTAGTGGAGTGGGTACCTTCCCATTCTTGGATGTTGGAGTGGAAACCTTCCCTTTCTTGGGTGGTGGAGTGGGAACCTTCCCTTTGTTGCCCCAAGGACTAGGAGGTGCCTCCACTGTCACCGTCGCCTGTCCCTTGGTTTTCACCACCCTCGTCCTCCCTATCTGATGTGAAAGTGTGCTCACAGTAGGAGTTGCAGCCGTCACAATCTGGGGCGCCTTTGTGCCAGCAGCTGAGGATTTGATGGGAGCAGTGGCAGACTGTTGTGCTGTGCTAGGTCGTTGGGACCCTGCTCTTACGGACAGGATGGGGGGGTAGGGGGGAAGAGGTCCAAATGGGCAAGGAAAAGCTTCTTAGGTATGTTGCTGCAGGATGTGGGAGGAGGGATGGGAGGGAGATTGAGGGAGTGGTTTTCGGAGGTGTACGTCTGCTAGACTTGGGTGCAGGTGCATGGACAGTGTGCATGTGTGAGGTGGATGGCTGTTGGGAGTCTGACTGCGTGCATTTGTGTCTCTTAAGAGGGGGTCAGACATGGTGGGAAAGGACAAAGGGGGTGCGTGGATGGATGTTGTGGAGGTATCTGCAAGTTAGGTGTGTGCTGCCTGATCTGGGGATGGTGGTGGGCTTGGCTATACTGGAGGACAGGCACATAATAGTCACCTATAGACTGGACAGGGCCACAATCAAAGAGCTGTGTTCCCAATTGGAGCCTGACCTGATATCTGCTATCCGTCACCCCACGGGGATCTCTTGTTCAAGTGCTATCAGTTCTCCATTTCCTGGCAACTGGTTCTTTCCAAGTGACAGTGGGCTTGGCAGCAGGAATGTCACAGCCAATGTTCTCAATAGTGCTGGCAAGGGTTCTGTCTGCCTTGGTCAAACATGTGCAGCTACATCACTTTCCCTCAAATGGAAGATTTGGTCACTGTGAAGGCTGGATTCTATGCAATGGGACATATTCCTAATATGTTTGGGGCGAATGACGTAACGCATATTGCGTTTGTCCTCCCCCGCCACAATGAACAGGTGTTCAGGAATTGGAAGGGTTTCCACTCACTCAATGTGCAAATAGTGTGCCTGGTGGACCAGTACATCTCCCATGTCACTGCCAAGTATCCTTGGTCGGTGAATGACGCCTCTGTCCTGAGGAATAGCAGCATCCCAAATGTGATGGCACAATTACAGAGGCACGGGTGTGGCTGATAGGTAAGCCTGAGTCCCCACCCAAGATATCAGTGTATGCCTTCTGGAGTCATCCCCCATACCATTGTGTAAGGCTAATGTTTGTCCCTCAGTTCTTGCAGGTGACTCTGGCTACCCAAACCTGTCATGGCTCCTGACCCCTGTGAGGAATGCCAGGACAGGGGCTGAGAATTGATATATTGATGCACATGGGAGAAACAGGCAAATCATAGAACTTACCTTCGGCCTACTGAAGGCCAGGTTCAGATGCCTCCATCTAATAGTTGAATCCCTGTGCTACTCCCCTGAGAAGGTCTGGCAGATAGTTGTAGTATGCTGCATGTTACATACCCGGCCCTCAGCCTACATGGTCCTTATCTTCAGGAGGAGGAGATTGGAAATGCCCCTGTGGCAGCAGTGGACCCTGATGACAGTGAGGATGAGGAGGCAGAGCATGAGTATGTGGACAACAGAACATCAGTAATACGGAAGTACTTCCAATGACACACAGGTAAGATAGTGGAACTTGCCAGTCCTCTAATTATTTATGTTTTCAGTATGGCTGTAGAAAGATGGTAGTGACTTCCTTTGCATCTCAACTGACTGTCACCTATGCCTTCTCTATTTGCAGATATTGGTGTATTACTACTGTGCACTGATGTCATGTCTACAGACAGCTACAGCTCATCATTTGTATACTATACCAAAGTTCATGTTAATTACCCAAGATGTAACTGTTATCATAAGTGCACATTTCCATCACATAAAGCACTATCACTCAAGTTGTATTCAAGGGTGTTTATTGGAGTACAATTAATAGAAGGAATAGTGCAATGGAATGGGGTGATGGTAGAAGAAAGTCCAGGGTATTTGTCCAGTCTGTTTGTAGCACAGGTCCAGTGTCCAAGGGGCCATAGGAAGGGGAGCAATGGCAGTTCCAAGTGGACAAGGTGACAGAGTGGAGCACAAGGTGGACATTCACTAGGGTCTCATTTCCTGGTAGTGGTCTTGGCAAGTGTCTCTGGCATCTGTCTGGGTCGCAGAGAAAGTTTGCGTGGTGGTTCACCTTCTGCAGGGGGGCAGGTGCTGGTGGCCTCTGGGTCCTGTGGCAGGGTCTCCTGTCCACTAGCTGCAGCAGATGTGTCGAGCTTTTCAGTTGTCTGGCTAGTGGAAGGGGCCCGCTGCTGTGCTGTATATTCCCTCATGATGTTGGCCATATCAGCAAGCACCCCTGCTATGAAGACCATGGTGGTGTTGAGGGCCTGCAAATCTTCCCTGATCTCCTGATGGTGTACCTCCTGCAGCCGCTTGTTCTCCTGAATGTTGTTAAGAATCTGGCCCATCTTGTCCTGAGATTGTTGGTAAGCCCCCAAGACATTAGTGAGTGCCTCCTGGAGACTCGGTTTCCTGGGCCTGTCCTCCCCCTGGCACACAGCTGTCCTCTGAAAGTCCCTGTCCCCCTATGCCTGTGTCCCCTGAATGGTGTGCCCACTGCCACTGACCCTAGGATTCTGATTGTCTTGGCTGTGAGGTGTGGAGTGGGGTCCCTGTACAGGTGTGGGAATGTGGGAATGTTGGGTGGGTGATGTGGTGTTGGATACTGAGGGGGGGCACTGTGGTGGACTGGGAGTGGGCTGGGGTGGCCGACTGACCAGTTGTCCCCAATAGGCCAGGTAGTTAATCCAGATCCAGAAGTCCAGAGTTGCTGTTATCACTGTCTTCTATCTTCTGTTGGGGGACTGGATAGTCGTAGTTCCTCCTCCCTGCTGGGATTGGCTGGGGCACCTGTGGGGTTGTAAGTGATGTATTATTCTTCATGTCTGTGACATATTGTACATCCCTAGCTTCCCCAATATCGTTACTGTTGCCTGCCACCTTTGTTTGTGTATGGTCATATATTGTGGGATTGTTAGTTCTCCATGCTGTGCATGCTTTGGAGAGGGGTGTACATGCAGCGCTGGGAGGGCTGTACATGCATTGGTATGGCATGCAGGGCTTGGCATCGGGGTTAGTCACATGTGTAGGTGCAGTGTGTGGGATGGAGTGGAGTGAAGGGAGTCAGGGTGAGAGGGTGACATGCATGTATGGGGGTATTAAGTAGTAAATATTGACTCACCAGTGTCCAGTCCTCCGGCTACTCCAGTAAGTCCCTCATGATGCAGAATTGCCATGACTGTCTCCTCCCATGATGTTAGCTGTGAGGGAGGAGGTGGGGGTCCACTGTCAGTCCTCTGGATGGCAAGCTGGTGCCTTGGTACCACAGAACGTACCTTCGCCCGCAGGTCAATTCCGCCTCTTCCTGATGCTGTCCCTTGTTCTTGGATGCTCTCCCACGGTGTTCCTTGTGTCCACAATTCTCTCTATCTTCCTGGCAATAGATATTTGCTTTACTTGTGCTCCGAAGAGCTGTGGCTCTACCCTGACTATTTCCTCCACCATGACCCACTACTCCTCATCTGTGAAACGGAGGTGCCTTGGTGGGGACGTGTGTTGTGTGGTGTGTGTTGTGCAGAGGGTGTTGAGTAATGTGGTGGGGTGTGGGATGTGGAGTGTGTGATGAATGTATGGGTATTTGTGGTGTGTGTGTATAGTTGTCTCTGTGATTTGAGTGGCTAGCTATTGCAGTCTTTTCATGTTGCCAAAGCGTTGTGTGTAATGTGGGTGTGTGTTTTATAGTGCTATGGGTGGGTGGGAGTAGTGTGTGTATGAGTGTCAGGTGTGCGATTTTAGTTTTGGCCAATGTTCTGTTGTTTTGTGTTTGAGTGGCCACTCCGCAAATGGTTTACCGCCGTTGAATGTCCTCCATGGTGATTTGTGGGTCATAATGTGGTGGACGTTGTTTTGTTGGCATAACAGTATGGGTGTTCATACCGACACTTTAACACTGACCTTTGGTCTGGCGGATTTGTGTTTGTGCAGTATTCTGTCAGTTTAGTGTGTGTGTGTCATAATATGGCGAATAGATGTTCGCCTCCACGACGATATGTTGGCGCCCGTCACCGTGGCAGTAAGCGACATTTACCGCCAATGTCATAATAACCACCAAAGTGTTGATGAAGTATTGCATCCTTCTGATGGACAACATTATTCACAATGAGATATTTTAACAAATTGAGGGAACTCAACCCGGCTTCTGGTGGATATAGCCAAAGATTTTAGCAATTTTCACCTGCAGCACAAGATTTCTGTTACAGCCAACTACATCCCAGACAGAGTGCGCATTGTTGCAGATTGGAAGTCTTGGTTTCTTTGTGACTCCAGTGATTGGATACTTCATCCTCGCGTATTTCTCTTTCTGAACCACTTATGGGCTCATTGCAAGATAGATTTATTTGCCTCCTCCTGAACTCCCATCTCTCTCACTTTCAAAACTGGAGGCCAACTTGAGTTCAGATGCTTTGCTACAGTCTTCGACGGGGAGTGATATAGGCATTCCGCCCTTTACGATGATTCACAGAGTTCTCTCCCAAGTTTGTCAGCAATTGGCAAAAGTAATTCTAACAACCCAGTGCTGTAAAGTGCACTCTTGGTTCCCGGTGGTTATGGCTCTGTGCTGTGCTCATCCAGTTCAGATCCTCTCTTCTCCAGACCTCCTTCTGGATCTGATGGGCCTTCCTCATCCCTTAGTCTTGGAGGACGGCTTGTCTCTCAGGGCATGGAGACTTTTGGGAGAAATGAGCAAAAGCCAGGCATTTGAGACCAAGCCAAACGCTTCCTTTCCCAATCCTGGGCCCTAGTTCTCATACAAGGTATCCAACAGCTTGGAAATGAAGGGCTGATTGGTACAACCAATGGAGTGTGGATCCCTTGAGGACTACAGTGAAGATTACAGTTAATTTTTATCCCATTTGGCAGCTCAAGGACTGGCTTATAAACAGTCACTCATTTTCAATCAGCCATTTCTGACTATCATCCCCAAATAAATGGTAAGTCAATAGGAGGACATCCCTTGATTTGTAAATTTCTTTGTGGTGCATGGATGGTGCATCCTCTGACCCCCTTATTCTTTGGGATGTTGAGTTGGTTCTAAAATGTTTATGGGTTTGACCCACAAATGAGGACCTCTATAGGAAGCAGCTTTCTGCCAATCTTACTCTCTTATTGTATTTAGTTTATTGTCAAAGAGTTTCTGATATCAAGGCAATGGAAATATACAGTAGATTATTTACACCTTCATCTAAATGTACTAAAACTAATTCTAAATGTATAAGTTATCCAGCCTTTCTGAACAACCCAAAATTGTGTGTGATTAAATGTATCAAAATTTAGGAGGATGTTACACATGAATTACCAGAGACCATTCTGGTCAATTATTAGTTTATCTGAAGAAGCCATTTGCTCCAGTGTCTTCAGCGACATTAGCCCGCTGAGTTAGGTGGCTTCTGGGAGAAACAGGCATTGTTATTTCTATCTTTGTAGCTCATTTGGTAATGGGAGCCATGGCTTCCGAGACTTCAGAATCTAGATGAGAAGATATCATGGTGGCTGTGGACTGGTCCTCAGATACCATTTTAGGTTGTTTTATTATAAACCTATTTTGGATGTGGCATCTGGTGTGGGCAGCTTTAAACAAGCATAATCTGAAACATTTGTACCTGACATAGAATAAATCAAGAAGGTTCAATTCTATTAAGAACATAGAGGCAAGGATTATCCCACCCAGAAAAACGCGATGATATATGTCAGCTTTAATTTGAATATGTAAATATACTATTTCCCACCCAGTATAATTCTGTTTGCAAGTGAAAGAATGTGGGATATTACAATCATTTGTTTTGTTTTATTCAGTATCAGATGCCAAAGCAACATAGAATTTGAAGGTTAGTTGACTGACGTTCAGAAGGATGCAAGATTGAGTACAGGTTTGGAGGTATGTATACTTGGTGTAAGTTAAGCAGTTCAACTCACTGGTTCGGAAGTGTAGGAGACTGTTCTGGAAGATATAAGTTGAAAGTTTTGGATTGGAAGTTGTCTGGTTCACTTGGCTATCTGTTTGACAAGTTGGTTAAACAGCACTTTATTCTATTTGCAAAGAAAGAGGAAGGGCTATAGGCTATGAGGAGTTTATAAGTATGGATGGGACCTGATTGGTGGGTCACAGAGAGGGTGGACTTGGTTCATGGAAAATGTAGTGGTTATTTTCTTTGATATTGTTGGCTGCTGTGTTGTTGCAGTAAATGAAAGAGAAGCATAATCCTTGCCTCTGTGTCCTTCATAAAATTGAACATTCTTGATGCAGATGCTAGAAACTGTTTTATCCTCCCAAAGAAATGGTGGCCCTTTTAACAACAATCAAGCAGTGGCAATAGAATTGGGACATTGAGACACCTTCAACACCAGAAGCATAAAACACTTCAACTCTCACTGACTGTAGAGGGTCAGTCACTAGTGGATGTGAGGACTGGCAACTTAAAGGAGACTCATAGGGAAATATATGCCAGATCTATAAAAAAAAGGAGGAAGAGAAGTCAAGACAGGGAGATAGAACAGAGCTCTTCAGAGTACACAATTTTGAAGGTTATAACACACAAGGCAATGTACTGTACCACTCATTCCCAAAACACCCTCTGCCACTGACCATATACTATCTACACCGCTAACATGGAAATTGCATTGTTCTGATTAAGCAAGACAAATGCTGGCTCAGCAATTAAGACAGCAGCAAGCAAACTACACCATCCTAGCAATCGATCCTAGAGACAACATAATTCATGCACACCTGTTTGTTAGACAGTCTCTCTGCCTTTAAACATTTCTGTTTGACAAGGTATCCTTGGTGTGGTTTCCCCTAACTTTCTGCCCTCTGACATCCTGTTTTTTCGCACTCATTTTTGCTGGATTTTTATACGATTTGGCATACTGTTGCTATTGGCTTATCCACAACTTGTATATTAAATGTACTTGTAAGACCCTAGTAAAGTGCACTATAGCTGCCCAGGGCCTGTACATTAAATGCTACTAGTGGGCCTGAAGCACTGATTGTGCAAGCCACTACAGTAGCTCTTAAACCTGTCTCAGGCCTGTCACTGTAGAGAAATTGTGTGCAGTTTTGAACTTCCATTTTGACCTGGCAAGTCCATCCACTTGCCAGGCCTCAACCTACATTTTTATTACATATAAGTCACCCCTAATATAAGCCCTCGTTAGCCACAAGGGAAGTGTTCACTGTATTTAAAAAGCTGGACAAGTACTTTTAAGTTCAACATGTCAAGGTAGTGAAAAATTGTGAAATCCTTTTTTTTTACTACTGGAAGGCCTATCTCTCCATAGGTTAACATGGGGATTGCCTTAAAACCCTCCTCAAGTGTAATTTCCCATTAGGTGCAGATAGAATATTGGAGTTTGGTGTCTCTGGACTCACAATTTAAAAACACATCTTTTAGTGGAGTTAGTTTTTAAATTGCGGGTCCGAAAATTCCACATTTAGAAATGTGTCATTTTCTTACTTCAACCATCCTGTGACCCTCCTCTATCTGTCTTTGAATGCACGTCTGGGGTAGATGACAACCGGGCTTTGTGCATTTTGTCCAGACAGTCACCCACAAAGGGAGCTCGGATGTGATTTGCATCCTGATGAACAATCACCAGACTACTGAGTCTTCGTTGGCTAGAAAGGAGGTAAGAGCTGACACAACTGAATTGCGATATGCCTCTCTTTACACAAAGAGCTACATACCCTTGTGTAAAGTGTCTGAAGCCAGGGAAAGAAGGGAATGGGTCTTATGATCTTCAAAGGCCTTGTGTAAATTGTCTGAAGCCAGGGAAAGAAGGGAACGGGTCTTATGATCTTCAAAGGCCTCTTTGAAGTATCCCCCACTTCAAAGGTGTCAACATAAGGACAGTGCACGCTCTACGGGCGACAAAAATGCAAAAACCCAGCCTTTATGCAAGAGCATAATTCATGCATTGTGTTTATATGCAGTATGTTAACCTTTTGCAATCGCAGACTTTAACCTTGAAAAACACTATTAATGATGTTTGCAATACCTGTTCATTTGCAAGGTATTGCTGCAGGCTTACTGAGTGTGTTAGGGTGTGGTCCCTTTCTAGGACCATCTGGAAGCTTTCCCTGCAGCATGACTGGGTGTGGTTTGTGGGCTGGGCCAGATTCTATATAAGGGAGCCAGCCCAGCTCCACATGCTCACTATTCAGAGGTCCCGGTGCAGAGCAGCAGCAACTTCCTGAGCTCCTGTTCCGGAGGCCTACCTTGATGTTACAGGCCTGCCCCGCATTGTATTGGTGATCCTTGAGCAGGGCGGTAAGGCAGAGGTCGGGCTGGGCTCCCGACCCCGTTCTCAAAGACTCTCAAGTTTTGGGCCTACTTGTAAAACTTTCAGAGTGAGCGAGTCATTGCTCTCATGTAAACCTTGTTGTTCAGATCGGCAACAGCTTGCGCGATCATTTCATGGCATTTGCATATTCTTGTTCGAATCGGCAGTGAGCGCGATTCATTTCCCGCATGTAAACCTTGATGTTCAGATCGCCCACAGCTTGTGCGTTCATTTCATGACATTTAAATATTCTTGTTTGAATCGGCAGTGTGCGCGATTCATTTCCCGCATGTAAACATTGATGTACAGATCAGAAACAGCTTGCGCGATCATTTCATGACATTTGCATATTCTTGTTCGAATAGGCAGTGTGCACGTTTCATTTCCTGCATGTAAACCTTGATGTTCAGAGTGGCAACAGCTTGCACGATCATTCTTTGGAATTTGCACATTTTTGTTCGAATCAGCAGTGTGCGCGATTCACTTCTAGCATGTAAAACCTGATGTTCAGATCAGCTACAGTGTGCGCGATCATTTCATGGCAATTGAAATTTTGGTGTGTTGTATTTGTAGAAGTGCACACATTTATCCTGAGCTTTTGGATTTCCCGTGAAGATGCTTAATTCAAAGTGCGACTTTCTTTGTGCATATTAAGTTCCTAGTATCGTTCCTGTTGTTTCCAGGGAATGTTTCAGATAGTCTTTGTCCTGATGTAAAAAATGCAATGTTTGTTCTGAAAAAATATTCTAGAAGGTTCTTGTATTCTAGACAGTATGTGATATTTCTTGAAAAGCTCATGTGAAATATTGTATTAACCCATTCTTGATTTTTTTCCAGGTACCTAGATTTCTTGAGGTCTAGTTATAGTCACTTCTTAGGTTATCCATGGTTAAAGTATGAGAACGCTTAGAACCATAGTCTGTGAAAGTCAATGTGATTATAGCTTGATATTGGGTGGTTTAACCTTTTGCTTCCTACAGGTCTCCTTCCCAGCTGTCCCCTACCTAATCCCCTTTTCCCCCACTTGGACTCTCTCAGGCTGTGTGATATTTCTATCGGAGTTTTGGAGCTGTCTAGTGGTGGACATGTTGGGAACTTGTGCAGGCCCTGAGGATCTGGTCTCCCTGACAAAAGGCACATTTAGGTATAAGTACAAGACCCCAAACCCCACAAAATCAGTTCACTTTTGGGTCCTGAGGAGACTTTGCTAAGAAGAGAAGCTGTACTGCCAAGAGGGACTGCCACTTTGCTAACTGCTCTGCTGTGTTCGCCACCTGCCTGCTGATTGCTGTACTGCTAGCAGGGATTGCCACTTTGTACCTTGCTCTGCTCTGCTGACTTGCTGCAGCTTGCAGTGAGAAAGACTGGAACTTATCTCTACGACCTCAAGAAGGAATTTGAGTAAATCCAAGGGCTTGTTGCCTTGCACCCTGTTCACGAAGTCTCAGGGCCATCACAGATTTCACCGGCATGTTCCCTGCTGCAAGACTCTGCCATCCATGAGTCCAGGAGCTGTGCTCTGCATCGATCAACACTTCATCCCCAAGGGCAGCCCACTCTAACTGGTTTACCAGTGAACTTTAGCACTACTTGTACCTAGACCTGTTCCTTATCTACAAGGGAGGATGGTGTTCAGGGGTATCATGTTCCCCAGAGCCCACCCTCTATTTTCAAGTGACTGTGGAGTGCCGTCAACCAGAAGCAGTAACTGTGCCAAGTAGATCGTCCAATCTCATCTTTCCTGAGTGCCACAATCCCTCCCCTGCCCATTTTTGGGGTGATGAGAACACTAGAAACAGTGACAACATCAGCGCATCTGCAGCTAAGGAGCACAACTTGTCGTGACCATGCCACCACCACGAGAGCACAAGACTGGAGGCTAGCAATGCTTGAGACCTGCCCCAGTCTTGTTGCCTCAGGTGAAGGTACCTTTAACTTTTCATTCGGACTCTGGTGGTGTCTGACATCCTGCAGCTTGCCCAACTCCCCAACCTTGTGTGGAAGTGCTTTTTGCTGGTGTACAGACCCTGTCATCTGTGATGCACTCCTCCCAGTCCGCTGTATCAATCACATATTGCTTTCACAAAAACATTGCTTGTAGATTGCTCTATTCTTGAGAGCTTTATCAAACCTCAAGTGGGCCTGTAAATATCTTAGTATAAATGCACAGGCTCTTCTGAGACTGCGATAATCTACATCCTTTAAATATTCATATCTTGATCTGTCCTTTTTGGATTTTTTATGTTTTTGTCTGCTTATAAATCAGATAAATATTCTCTATTTTCCTAGATTGGTGTGGCATCTATTCGTGGTGTTTTTACTTCGTTGCTGTAACTACTGTGGTGCACAAATACTTTACACATTGCTGGTGACCAAGGTGAGCATGACTGTCTTTCTGGTGTTGGTAGGCATCCATTTGAAGATTCGGCAGAGCATACAGAGGATGTAAGAGCAGGAGGAGGTGACTGTGTTCTCTTCTTGACTAATGGATAGTTGGCAGTCAATGATGATGAGGAGGTTTTGTGTGTGTTCTGATGGAGATGGCGTTGGTCTGAGGTCTGCTGGCCACCAGCTGTGGTCCCATACGGAGGTGTTCTTGCCAAAGATCAGGACTTCTGATTTGTCGATGTTTAGTTTGAGGCAGCTGTTTTTCATCCATGTTGCTACACTGGTCGTGGCATTGCAGAAGTTGGCTTTGGTGCTTTTAGGGTCTTTAGTGAATGAGAGGATTAGTTGAGTGTCATTGCAGAGGAGACTATATTGAGTCTGGAGGATCTGACGATGTCTACAAGGGGGGTCATGTATATGTTGAACAGGATTGGACTGAAGGAGGATCTTTGGGGAAAACCCAGGTGATGTTCTTAGGTGTAGAAGTGAACGGAGTAAGGCAAATGCTCTGTGTGCAGCCTGAGAGGAAAGAGGAGACCCACTTTAGGGCATTTTCTGAATGCCTATGTTGTGGAGTCTGTTGAGAAGAGTGTGGTGGACACAGTATTGAACGCTGCAGAGAGGTCCAGAAGGATCAGAACTGGTGACTTTCCTCGGTAAAGGAGGGTCCTGATGTCGTCCGTGGCAGTGATCAGTTCAGTCTCTGTGTTGTGGTTGGCCAGGAACCCTGATTGTGAAGTGTCGAGAAGGTTGTTCAGTTTGAATCGGTCGGTGTGCTGTTGGTTGATGGCTTTCTCAAGCACTTTGGCCGGGAAGGGCAGCAGCGAGATCGGTCTGTAGTTTGTGAGATCACTGGGGTCGGTGGATTCCATTCATCCAGGAAGGTTGCTGCGGAGATGGAGGTGTTGAGGATGTGGGTTAGTTCCATGCTAATAATATTGGCTCTGAGGTTGAAAAGCCAGTCGGTCAGAGGTCAGTCGTTGCCCCTGAGTGGATGGGTGGCATGATCACTGCAGTGGTCCGTGTGGTAATCGAGAACAGGAGGTTATTGTGTGGCTGGTATTCACTGCCAGCGAAGGGGACTGCCTGAGGTGGAGCGGCATTGTGTTCCAGGTCTGTGTGTTGAGGTAAGAGAAGGATCTTCTTCCAGCCTTGTAGATCCTGGGTATAGTAGCGAGAGCCACTTGCGCTGAGTGGAGTTGCCTGGAGGGGGTGTAGAAGGAGAGGCGGTGGTTGAGGTAGGCAGGTCTAGCATTGTGAAAGGCCTTGTATGCATGAGTCAGGAGTTTGAAGGTGATGCATTTGTTTATGGGGAGCCAGTGTAGGCCTCTCAGGTAGGCAGAGATGTGACTGTGATGTGGGACGTTCAGGATCAGTCTGGCTGCAGCATTCTGTATTCTTTATTGGAGTTTTTTGTTGATTATGGCATAGAGTGAGTTGCCGTAGTCGAGTTTACTGCTGAAGAGTGCCTTGGTGACTATTCTTCTTGCATTGATGATCCACTTGAAAATCTTCGGGAGCAGTCGATGGGTGTTGAAGCATGATGAGGAGATGGTGTTGACCTGGTGGGCCATGGACAGTGATGAGTCGAGAATGATGCTGGGGTTGTGGGAGTGGTCAGCCTGAGGTTGGACAGTTCAGAGGCTACTGGGCCACAAGGAGTCTTCCCAGGAGCCTTCCCAGGCAGACTTGGTGGGGCCCAGGATGAAGATCTCCATCTTGTCTGAGTTGAGCTTGAGGCAGCTGACCCTCATCTAGTCGGCGACTGCCTTCATTCTGTTGTGAAAGTTATTTTTGGCTGTGGATGGTTCATCAGTGAGGGAGAGAATGAGCTGTGTGTTGTCAATTTATGAGATGATTTTGAGCCTGTGGTGTCTGACGATCTCGGTGAATGGGGTAGTGTAGATGCTGAAGAGGATGGGTCTCGGGGAGGAGCCCTGGGGAACTCAACTTCTGGTGTACGTTGGCATCGAGGTGAAAAGTGGGAGCCTGTGAGGAAGGAGCAGATCCAGTCCAGGGCTATGCCACGAATGCTGGCGCTGTGTAGTCTGGTGCACAGGGTGGTGGGGAAGACAGTGTCAATGACAGCAGAGAGGTGGGGGAGAATGAGGGCAGCTGTCTTGCCACGGTCCAGAAGGATGTGGATGTCATCCAAGGCTGCTAAGAGTGCAGTTTTGGAGCTGTGGTTGCTCATGAATCTGGATTGGGAGGGGTTGAGGATATGGTTGTGCATTGATCGCTTTTTCGATTACCTTAACTGGAAAAGGGAGCAGTGCGATTTGTCGGTATGTTTTCAGCTCTGTTGGGTCTGCAGAAGGTTCCTTCAAGAGGGCATTTATCTCCTCGTGTTTCCAGGTGTCTGGGAATGTGGTGGTTTTGATGGACCAGTTGATGGCATGGCATAGCTTTGGAGCGATGATGGCGCTGGCTTGATTAATGATGTGGCGGGGGAATGGGTCCAAGGGTGCCCCAGCGTGGGTGGTATTCATGCGCTCAAGGATGTTTTACGGTGTGAGGAGGGTCCAGTGCTCCACCATCGGTTGGTGATAAGAGTCCGTGATTGTGCTGGTGGGTGGGGGAGTCTTTGCTTTTGAATCCTTCATAGATGTCCTAAATTTTCCAGTGGAAGAAGGTGGCGAAGCTGTCACAGAGGTCTTGGGAGGATGTGATGTCTGTTGTGTCCTTGTCATGTTTCGTGAATTACTTGACTATGGTGAAAAGTTCCTTGCTGTTGTGCGAGTTGGAGTTGATTCTCTCCTGGATGGCTGATGAGCCATTGGTGTGATGAGCTGGTGGTGTGATCAAGTCATCACCATGTGCTCTTGGATTCTTGGAGGTCCAGGGAGAACCATCTGGGCCTCCTGTGGTATTGACTGCCGGCAGGTTTCCTTAGAGGTAGTTAGGGTGTTGGCGCAGTCAGTAATCCATTGGTGGAGGTTGTGGGCTGAGGTTTTAGTGTCCGTGGTGTCTGGTGGTGGGAAGTGCTGAAGCGCAGTGTTGACCTTGGTCCAGTTCCTTCATGGGGGGTGATGGATGTGGTGCTGTTTGACTGTCTTGGTGAAGGAGAAGTGAACACAGTGGTGGTCGATCCAGTGGAGTTCAGAGGTATGTGAGAAGGAGGTGTGGATTCCATTGGAGAAGACAGGTTGAGGGTGTGTCCTGTGAGTGCAGGGGAGGTTGACCAGTTGCTTGAGTCCGAGTGTGGTAAGGTTCTCAATGAGGATGTAGTTGTTCGGGTCGCTGTGGTTGTCGAAGTGAAAGTTGAGGTCACCAAGGAGTATGTAGTCCATTGAGATGAGGGCATGGAGAGCGATGAAGTTGGCGAGTGGTTCACTGAATGGTGGGCAGGGTCCAGGGGATCAGTAGATGAGAGTTTTGCAGAGAGAGGTGTTTGGATTAGTCATGATCTGAAAGTGAAGGTGTTCGGTGATGGGTTTCGGTACAACAATGCTGGTCAAGAGGCAGAATGATTTTTGTGGACAATGGAGACACCTCCACCTGGTCAGTTGATGCTGTCTCGATGTATGATTCTGTAGCCGTCGGGGATGGCAGGGGCGATATCCGAAGCTGACGAGGTGGTGATCCAGGTCTCCATTAAGAAGGTGACATTGGGGCAATAGAGTTGAGGAGGTCCCAAATTTCTATTGCGTGCTTGATGAGGGAGCGAGTGTTGCGTAGTATACACCTGAGGAGTCCGGGATGTCCAGTAAAGGGTGGTTTAGTTTAGGGTGGGAGCACAGGTGAAGGTGTAGTTGTGGCAGGAAAATTAGCCTTGGGTGTCCTCGGGAAAGGAACGGTGGCAGGTGGTTAAGCTTCCAGGTTTGAGGGCATGAAGGATGCAGGAGTTGTATCAGTAGAAGGAGGGGGAACCAGGGTCTGTGGCACTGGGCATGGTCCAGACATGAATGTGTGCAGACTTGCTTGCCTTTAGGGCAGCGGCCACCATTATAAGAGGGTGAGAGATGGGAGAAGGTGCTCAGCTGTAAGGCGGGAGGGTGCAAAACACAGCACTGGGGGGAGGGGCTGCAGAGGCAGCAGCGAAGGGGAAGTGCGGGGATCGGAGAACAGAGGAGAAAAAAGAAAAAGCCAAAACGAGTTAAAAACACAGAAACGCAACAGAGCAAAAATGCAGAAAAAGGGCACAAGAAGAAGATGAAGGCAGCAATGAGAGAGACAGAAGGCAAACACTAGGTCACCGGGGATGAGGCACAGGCTGTCACCTTCAGGTGGATGAGGGCCTCAAACACAACCAGCCAGTCAGGCTCAGAGGATAAAGTGCAGCAGCAGCAACAGGTGGAGCTGCACGGGGGAGCAATGCTAACACTGACCACAGGTCAGATGATGGCGATGCCCTATCATGTTTATTTGGCCGTCTCGGTGTATCATCTTGTAGCCGTCAGAGGTGGCCCTGGAGATGTTGGGGTTTGAGTAGGGTGTTAGCCATGTTTCAGTGATGAAGGCGATGTCCGACATGTGGGGCATGATGGTGTCCCAAATTTCTGTGGTGTTGCATAAGGAGCAGGTATTTATCAGAATGCACTGGAGTGGTGCTTGGTTGGTCACAGTGTTCTGTGTGGGTGCAGTACGGGCATTAGTGTGCACAGGTGGGCCTACATTGCAGCAGAAATGGCAGTGTAAGCAGGTGAAGGGTCCTTTGGTTGAGCATGGGAAGGCTGTGAAGGAGCTGTTGATGGGTTGTCTGATGTTCAGGGCTTGGAGATCCTTGGTGGTGAAGCAGTGGGAAGGGAGAACCAGTGGTCCTGGCACTGGGTGTGGTTCAGGCATAGACTGGCACAGATGGGCTTTCTTCTGGCATACCGTTGGCCCACCAGCAGTGTGCCGGCTCCATTGCATGTCCTAGGAGGTGGGAGGGGTTGGGGTAGGAGGCAGGAAGGCAGGATGGCGAGAGC
Organism: Pleurodeles waltl; assembly: GCF_031143425.1. Classification (NCBI taxonomy): domain Eukaryota; kingdom Metazoa; phylum Chordata; class Amphibia; order Caudata; family Salamandridae; genus Pleurodeles; species Pleurodeles waltl. The sequence continues at coordinate 1,068,266,999 of NC_090437.1, forward strand.
GGGAGTGAGTTGAAGGAGGTAGGGGTGTCAGTAGACACAATCAAGCTGAGGAATGTTGGTAGAGCTGTTGCAATCAGGTTCAGGAATGCAGGCATAGCTGTTACAATCAGACTCAGGAATGCAGGTGGAGCTGTCAGCAGCAGGCAGAAGGGCTGTGGAGTGGCTGGGGAGCTGTGACTGGCCCAATGGGTCAGGCACTTCTCTTCTTCAAGAGATGATGCAATTGAAAAAAAGGTGATCAAAATAGACATTGACAAGGTAGTGTTCCACGTAGTAGTGAAGATGTGTCAAGGGGGATACCTGTCAAATATATGGTGGCATTGGCCACACAGTCAAACACTTTAAAATTATGAGAACCAGACAGGAGTGCCCACAGTCCCTTTACTTTTTATTCAGGATCTCAAACCACTGGCAACGGTGATACACCACATGGATGCCATTGAAGGGGTGCAAACTCCTGTAGAGGAACATAAACCCTGGTTTGTGCAGATGACTCAAGAAAATCCAAACCAAAATAAAAATTAAAACCTACGAACATCAGTGATGCCACTTGTTGACTTAATCAACTGTTTCCAACTTTCTCAAGTTACAGTATTAACTAGGTGAAATGCGAAGCCTTCCAACTTACTAGGGGTACCACATTGCTTTCTATCAGAACACACCTATTCCCATGGAAAAAACTCTCAAGTACCCAGGGCTCAACATAGCTAAAACCTATTTTCTACCATATAAAGACAGGGTATCCTCTGTCAACCTATTCCTTGGGGACAATACCCATATCATTAAAATGAATGCAATGCCCTGACTTAACCCCTCAATGATACCCCTGTGCATCCAGATGATTCTAAATTATGGGAGATGTTTATTTGGGGTTGGACACAAACCTTATAATAAAATACCTAAACTACACGCAGCAACTGTAATTCGATGCTGGAATTTACCACACATGGAATCCTACTGGCTAGCTTTCTGGCTTGCGATATCAGGTACATCATCCATTGCACCTTAGAAAGATAATTTTGGTTATGTCTCAGGAACATTTTTCTGGGCAAAGTGAAAGTTATCCTTATCTGTACCTTTTTTCCAGGTGCAACACAACAGATACTCTCATCTAATCCCATACTGTAAGTAATGGTTTTCGCCTAGTGCAAAGCACACACTCTTTTGAAGAAAACCATAGACTAAACAGCCATGCAACTCTCTGGGGCAATGGAAAGATAAAATAGAAGGACACAGACTAATGTGGGCAGACATTGCAGCAATTGAGATAAAAACGATCAATCAATGACTAACAGATGGCCAAATGAAAACATTTTCTGAACTCTAAATGGAAGTTGACCTTCTACTGCACCATTTTGGAAATGTCAAAGCCTCAACTTGATATCTTAACAGATAGCTGGCCCCCCAATACTATCTCAGACTCCTCTATACCTATGATTATAACGTAATATCTGGCAATTACTCATTCTTGATTACAGTGGTCCACTACAGTCATGGAAATGGCAAAGATATGCATATTTAAATTATGGAGATCCATCAAAATTCTTAAAAGTGCCAGAATTTGAAAATGTAATACATAGTGTAAACCCCTGAGTGGATAATTTCATGATATTTGTGGTAGGGGCAGCTTCTGTACTTCTTCCTGTTGAACAAACTCTGGGACCAGCTTACCAGAACAACCATATCACAGTTAGGGCACCTCAAAGACCGCCTCCTCAAACTATTATAGGTCCCTGGGGTACTTGCTGTTGTTCATCCCTGATCATAGTCAGACCCCTGACAATTGATGTTATACAGTATGATAGCCCAGCCGTCAGCCAATCACACTCTAGACATATTCATATTGGATAACCTCATTGCCTACTGGCTATTATATATTTGTTTATGTGTAAATTGGTTATGAAAGCTTGGAACAGAGAGGGGAGAGACAGAGTTGGAGTTGAGCCTTTGTTCTACGTTGCTTTCATCCATTTACATCTATTACAACCACTTCATGGAAGGGTTTCCAGCAATATGATATGTTGATCATACTGGGATATTGTACAATGCTAAATTCTAATAAATATGAAATCAAAACACAGTCATAGTGATGTTATAGCCAAAAACGTCTCTTAAGAAATATAAATTTAACTCTATCTATCTATCTAGATGATAAATGAAGAGAAAAACAAGCAGCTATTAGTCAATATGTAGATAATAGTGATATGAATGCATTTGGATAAGCAATGTTAAAAATGTAATGAGACAAGTATTGTTTGGGATGTTTTTATAGTTTTTTATAAGTGTTTTTTTGTAATTGGTCACAATTAATGGTGTTTATTTTCTTTATTTTCTATATCTTTATGAAAGAAAGATTAGTATGACTTGGACATGCGGAAGAGCTATTATATCTAACAAGGAAATAATTGGTGAAGTATAATCAATGACTGTGCGTTTAATCAGTCTGATTAATTTAAAAAATGTTATTAAAAAATTGTATTATAAAAATGTAGTAATTTGCGATTATGGTGTGTAGAAATTTGAGATGTGGAAAAAAGTCTCTGAAGAAAGTCTTAAATATAACTTGTCCAATATAATGCATTTGTGAAATATTCACAAGAAACAACGTTTAAAGATGGCCGCCGTATGAAGAGGAATGATATTAGTCAGTTTTTTATGTTATTAGCACTTTTGGAGTAATATATAGAAATAGAAGTATGGACTATGATTACTCGTGAACAAGGGAGCTGGGACTCCCGAAACGCGTAGGGTGATTTTGTTTATGTTCTGGAATAAAGAAATCTTGAAAGAAGACATCGTGTGGCAGAGGCGTCTTTCTGTAAGCAGGAAGGTGTTCGTTTTATATTAAGGAGTTCACGACCCCGTCTCTGCCGCCTGTGAATGGGCGCTAACTTCATGCGGCTTTGAGTTTTTAAGAATATATATATGTGTATAGTAAAAAGATTGCCTGCAAACAGACTCACACTCAGGGATCCTTCAGTGAAGTTTATTACAAATAGTCCAGAAAGTCCAGCCCCTGTGATGTGTTTCGGCACTAAGCTTTGTTTCTCACATGGGGGGAAGTACTGTAAACACCATTATATATCACGTGAACCCTCACGCCCAAACAACATAGCAGAGGGACTTATAGTGTATTATATGCAGAGCAAACATAGCAGTCATATTAGGCCAGTACAGAAAAACACAAATAATGTACAAATGATCTGTTGTTTCTTGTATGTAATGCAAAACATATTGGGCTAGCTGCTAAATTCAATACCAACAGAATTAAATACATTATGTTCATAATTGAACTTGCAAACTTTTACTCATTATTCTGTTCTAATTAGAAATAAACAAATAAATAAAAAACTGTTCTCAAGAGGCTTATTGTGTGTACCTTACAGCATCATCAAATATAAATAAAACTACTCAATATGAATATACTCAGTTATGAAAGTGGCTGCTGTTCTAGGAATCTATATCAACCATGTAATGAGCTAATAACTGCTAAATGTCATAGTATATTATTGATTGTACACTGGCAACCCCACTACAAAATACAATAAACATACATCATAGTAAAATTGAATCTATATACATTATGACGCCCAAGTGGGCCCTAATCAAGAAATACATTTTGTTGCTCTGTGAATATATGCCTCATAAAACAGCATGAATGAAGCCCAAGTGGGCCAAGAATATCAATGTACACGCAACATTAAATTGAGGCCCAAGGAGGCTGGGTGGCCCCGCCTGTTTCAATTATCCATGATGTTTATATAAATGTATATCCCCTAAGAACAGTCAAAATAAAGCCCAAATAGCCAACAATTGTCTATATGCAAAGAACATGGCAGCAAGAATAAAGCCTAAATGGGCTAAGAATATCAATATGCAAAAACCTGGCAGTGGGCATGCTGTACTATATATAAAGGATAAATATCACCTAACTACCTTCTGAGAATGCCAGAAGAAAAATGTAAGGTGCCTCCACTCATACCCAGCATGAAATAAAATAGAAGACAAAACGTGTTACACACTTCTACAGAAAGAACATCCAGTCCTGCATAAACTTTAACTGTTACAATTGGATAAACTTTAAGACCTTTTTAAGGACTCCAAGTGGTACACCTTATCCAAATGTAAATGTAATTCCTCATCTGAGTTCAGACATCCTGGTACCTTAGTGCTATATTATACAGGGTCAATGCCAATGTATCTCATAAGATTCCTGTCACTAAAATGGTGTGTTCTAAAATGCTGTTCATCCTCATTACTGCTGGCTCTCAAATGTTCCAGAATTATTTTTCTCGCTGGGTATATAGTACTACCTACGTACAAGTCACATGGGCATTCTAGAATATACACCACAAAAGCTGTACTGGAAGTGATGAACTTAGTGATGGGTTCTAATTTTGTTCTTACTAGGGATGTTGATCTCCTTAGTGTTGGCTGAATGTGTACATGCTTTGCATTTACCACAAATGTAAAAACTTGGCGTGGGTCTGTCTAAAGTGTTTATATTCATGTACAGACTCCCAATGTTGTTTTGACAAGAAGCTCTCTAAGAGATCTTGCCTTACGATACGTAATTTTGGACCTACTACCCACAATGTCCACAATCACTGGGTCACACTGTAGAAGGTCCCAATTACTATTCAAGATTTCACTTGTGCCCCTGGCTTTGGCATTGTAAGATGTAATCAATCTGACACCACTTTTACTTTTCTCATTCCTAGCTTGCTTGTCATGTTGTTCCTTGCAATTGAAAAAAATTTCATTGTGGGTGCATGAGTTTATTTTCTCACTCGCCTTATCTGGTACCCATTGAGGATAACCCTGTTGGGAAAACTGATTAGGTATGGTGACCTTCTCTTGCTCAAAAACAACATCATCACTACAATTTCTCTGAGCCTGAACAAACTTCCCATATGGGCTGCTCTATTTCAGATGGCTAGGGTGGCTGCTCTGTGCATGTAATATACTATTACCAGAGGTAGGTTTGCGATGTAATCTTCATGTAATTATATTATTAGTCAACATTATTTTCAAATCCAGGAATACTATGGCGGTCATTCTGACCACGGCGGGCGGCAGTAGCCGCCCGCCATGCGGTCATCGCCATATGGCCGCTCCGCGGTCAAAAGACTGCGGAGGCCATTCTGGCTTTCCCGCTGGGCCAACGGAGCGCCCGCCGGCCCAGCGGGAAAGGCCCTGCAACATAGAAGCCGGCTCCATTCGCGAATGGAGCCGGCGGTGTTGCAGGGGTGCGACGGGTGCAGTTGCACCGTCGCGATTTTCACTGTCTGCTAAGCAGACAGTGAAAATCATGCTGGGGCCCTGTTAGGGGGCTCGTGCACTGTCCATGCCAGTGGCATGGGCAGTGCAGGGGCCCCCAGGGGCCCCACGTCACCCGTTCCCGCCATCCTGTTCCTGGCGGTAAAAACCGGCAGAAACAGGGTGGCGGGAAGGGGGTCGGAATCTCCATGGCGGCGCTGCTTGCAGCGCCGCCATGGAGATTCAGCCCAGACAGGGGAAATCCGGCGGGAAACCGCCGGATCCCCTTTTCTGACCGCGGCTTTACCGCCGCGGTCAGAATGGGCAGGGAAGCACCACCAGCCTGTTGGCGGTGCTTCCGTGGTCATCCACCATGGCGGTCGATGACCGCCAGGGTTGGAATGACCCCCTATGTGTTCCCTGAGTACATTGGCTTTGAATTGTAGATTCAGATCATTGTTATTCAGCTTTTAAACAAAACTCATCACTGCATCCTCATTCCCCCGTCAAATCGTAAACAGGTCATGTATGAATTCTATCCACAGGACAACACATTCCATATCCTTGGCCAAATTGGAAGTGGTGGACACCTGCTCCTCCCACCAGCCCCAGATAAGGTTTGCATAGCTGGGAGCAAAGCAGGTGCCCATCACTCTCCCCTGTATGTGCTTGTATAATGTACCCTGGAAGAGAAAAGATGTTATTAGTCAAGCAAAATGTTATAATTTCAAGAAGCATGCACGTTTGTGAAAAAAGGCTCATAGGTCTAGCCATCAAAACATATTCACAGGCCTTGGTTCCATCCTTGTATCTTATACTGGTATAGAGTGCTTGGACATCTATGGTCTTCAACAGATAATCAGGTTTCCGATGTATTCGGTCTATTCTTCTTAGAAAATCCCTAGTATCTGCTATATGTGATGGCAGAGAGTTAACAAACTACATCAACAATGATGTATATATTTAGAAGTATTCTCCAGTAAAGTACTAATGAAGGAAACAATTTGTCTTCCTGGGGGGTCAGAGGTGGATTTGTGAATTTTGGATGACAGGTGTAATGCAGGTATTCTGGGGTAGAGATTTTATGGATATTGATATTCTTCCACCTTTGTCAAGCCTCTATCTTTCCAACTGTTCAATACATCCCTATATTCTCTGATGACTCCCCTATATGCCTGTTCCATGATAGTGATAAACCATTTGTGATCATTTAAGAGCTTCCTTGATTTACATGTCTGTGGGCATCACCACAATAATCCCACCTTTGTCAGCAGGTCCGATAGTTATACTGTTGTCCTGAGCTAAACTATATTTGGCCTGTCTCTTTGACCATGTCATGTTTTTCTTAGTCCTATTCTTCCTTTTGTCAAATTGTTTTCAGTTCGGACACCACTTCCTCCTGGAATGCATCCATCATATCAAAACCAATCATTGGGGTAAATTTAGAGTGGGGTTTAAAGTCTGTGGAAATATTGGTATCATATGTTATACTTTCCCTTTCTAGCATGGCTTCCACATTCAGCACATCTTCCTCCCACTCATCCTGGAATTCACCCAATGTTGTCAAACAGTCAATGTCACCAATGGTTAAGTTATCATTTCTGATAGTTGTAGGAGTTTTTCTCTGACGAGCTTTGCCTGCGTTGAGTCTAAAATATTTCTGAGGCTTAGGACGCTGTGAAACTTAAATATATCAATCCTGGTAGACACCCTGTCAAACTTGCTTGTTGGGCAAAAGGAAAGTGTTCAATTAATGGGTTTGAGTTCTATCAATGTTAAGACTCTACTGGAAAGATTAACTACTGTATTGTTACCTCTCATTATGTCCCTGCTGTTTGGAACACCTCCTTGTTCCCATGGGGTTTGCCTCAAAGTATTTTCCTTCCTTGGTTCCTTTCCTCTGCTGCCTCTGCCTTTTCCCCTTAATCCTCCTTTCGGTTATTGATTTCCACCCTTTGTTCAGAAGGCAGAATTGTTGTAAAACATGTTTCCTGATTTTTCCTTCTGAGGCGCTGGTGTCCCCTGCTACAGACGTATCAGTGTCATTGGCTGTGCCTGGTTGCTTGTCTGCAATTACTTTTAAGATGACCATGTTCTCATCCATTGGTTCTCTATTCATGTTGTAAAAATGATCCTTTTGAAGGTTAGGATCCATCCTGATTGAAAGTCAGCTGTAACTCTGGAAAATGTACTTTGTGTGCAGAGTTTAATATCACTTTCAAGTTTTCCAATCATTGTTGCATTTTTGTCATGAATTTCTTGCTTTGTTTCAGTTCTTGTTAAATTCCTAGCCATTGCTCAATTTCCGTTATTTCCTTCAAGGCCTCCTCACAATCTGACCATGCATATTCAATTAGGATAGTCAACATTGTCTTAGAACAATTGATCGGGTTGTCCACCCATTCATCAATCATAGATGGATCAGGTACTATGGAGATCCTGAGTCCTCTGGGAACCATGTTGGAGTCCAAATAATGTTGTAATGATGTTGCTTCCCAGCGTTTGCTTAGTTAAAGTCTTGACAACTCTTCAAATCTGCCCAGTTTCCCCGGCAGTGTGATGTTCACCTTATCTTTGTTGCTAGTGGCATTGGACATACTCGCTGCCGAGAACAGTGCCTTTGCAGCCAGGGTTCTTTGGGCTACTCTTTCTGCTGCCATACCCCGGGGCTGGTGAGTCCTCTCATGTAAGTAATTATATACAGTAGTGTGAGGATCCTCCCTGGAATAACCTAGTAAAATATAAGGGACATGGTTCTCTCTGCGTCCAAGATGTGTACAGATCGATGTCGAAGTGCTGTTTATTACCAGTTGTCAGTGCTCATATTTCTTCTTGGGTCAACCCCCAAGACCTCAATGACATTTCGAGGGCACAAAACACATACTGCTCACTGCACACCACATGGAGACTTATGCAAGCCTTTTCCGGTGTGCAATGTGTCCTCCGACTTGTTACAGCTGCCTGTACTCTGCTGCCACTCGCGTTGGCAGCCTGTGCTGTTACTTTTGCTCAAATGCATGTTCCAAAATCTGTGTCGTTTGAGCACTCCTCTCCATTTTTCCCAGGAAGCACTCTTGTGCAGTGCAACTACTGACCAGCTGCTGCTGCTGCTGGTACACAGTATGCACTCGCACCAGCTGTTGATGCTTTTAGTCAATTACATGCTCCGTAGTATGTGTCCTCATGCACTCCTCTCTTCTCCTCTATGATCAATCTGTACAACCACCCAGCAGTACAGTTACATTCTCAGGAAGCAGTTAGCTTGGTAACTAATATAGCTCATAGCAAAATGTTCAAATGCCGCATAGCCAAGCTATATATATATCCTCTTCTTGCTATGTTGCGGTACTGGCATACTCCTAAATGTCTGAGGTGGAGCTAAGGCGTCCACCACCCGTATTGCACATTAAATTAAAAAAAAACTAGAACATTTTAAAAAATCTGCGCTCCAGCAGCGGCTGCAATATCTCAAACTACATTTTTTTGCTGAGGAACTGACAACGCGTTTAAGCTTGCACCTTAGTCACGCCAGTTATGCCTTACATTTTCCCAATGTGAATCACCAAACCTCATTGCATTGAAACAATGAAAGGACAACTCCACTATTGCTTGGATGGTCACCATCTCAGAATGGTAAAACTCATATTAATCACTTATAAGTAATACATCTTCATCATTGAATATTTGATATTTTTTTGAGGATCTGTCATCAAAGGTAACACATTTATGATTTGATATTACATACAAGATCGTTATTACTTTCTTATGATTGATCATCTAATTCGAAGAGGTCTGTCATCAAAAGTATCACATTTAAGATTTCATATTACATACAAGATCATTATTACTTTCTGATGGTTAATTATCTAAATTTATTACATGTTCTCCTCGTTTTAACTGTAAGCAACCATTCTTAATTGTGGTACCAAATCTTTTACCCATTCTGCTAGGACATTATTTCAGTATTTTTTCATAATAGATTTTGATTAATCATCATACATCCATATAACTTGTTATCACAATTGGTCTTCAACATGTAATATCTTCTCAATAATTACTTTCTCCCGTCAAGTGACTGATTCTCATATCAATTTCACTCAATGCCCATTAGCCAATTACTGTCTTTTACATACAGATCCCTTCATCAGTGCTTTTGCCCCAATCCTGGGATCCAAATCCATATATTCAACTATAATAATGCCAAATGTGATTCCTTACTGAGCACTGGATCCATGTCTTTCCTACCCCTCACCTATTCTAAAAATCAAAACAAAATATTTTAAAATCACTTCTATATCACAATAATTAAAAACATATTTTGAGGGAACAACCTTTTCATCTACATTACTTTATAGACATGTATGTAACTCGTCATCTTGGTTTAACCCATGTGGCTCTCTGCTGTCCATTTACAAAATCAATCTGGCCTCTAATTGCTGAAGAGTTATTGCCCTATCGCCACCTCTAGTGGGTTTTGGCATATGTATCAGCCCACAATATTTCATTAAGTATACATCACCTCCATGTTCCTTAGAGAAATGTGTAGCTCCTGCATATGACATATCCTTGTTTTTAATTGCCCTGATGTGCTGTTAAATCCCTTTATGTAATGGGAGAATGGTACTCCCTATATTCTTCCTTTTACACGGGCACTCAATCATATATACAACATAGCTCGTTTTGCATGTGATCCTCTGTTTAATATCAATGTTCTCTCTACATTCTGTATCATATTTATCCATATTTCTGACCTGCTAACAAGCTTTGCAATGTGTACATTTTATAAATCCTTTTTTTGAATTTCAAAAAGTCTTTATTCCATCAGAAAACTTCACCCCATTCGTAATCAATTCATCTCCCATTGACCTTACTCTTCGATAACTCATTAATGGGCATTCTGTTATTAGATGGGCAATCACAAGGTCACTTTGAATCACATGCCAGTTCTTATTTAGGGCAGCTCTTACTTCCTTATGTCTCTTATTATATGCTGAAATGAATCTATTTTCCATCATTTCTGATTTCCCTTTTCCCTGTTTCCCTTTCTTTCCCAGCCTCCTATACTCTAAATAGTGCTTCTTCTCGTTTGCATGCTCTTGCTCTATTAGAGGCCCTATGTAATTTTTGTTTAGTGTACCCTCTGTGTTGAAATCTTTGCAGCATTTATTTTTCAACCTTGTCATATTCATCCTTTGTGCTGAATATTCACCTTGTCCTATATAATTCCCCCAAAGTAATGTTTTGATTGAGGAGACCCAGATGGAAACTCTGTGCATGTAATGTGCTGTTCCCAACCGTCGGTTTCCGGTGAACTGCTGTTATTATTCAATTGTTTCTATTTTCACTAACACATCTTGAAACTCTACACTTACCTGAGCTAACTAGAACTTGTGCCTCAGTGGTGCCCCAGTGGTGCTTACACTTATGACCACACATATTACAACACTTTTGACATGGTATATAACATCACTGATGACATCCCAAATGATATCACTGATGACATCTCAAATGTGTCAGTGGTTGTATGGATGTGTGAGTGGGTGCGTGAGTGGGTCTATGGGTGACTGAGTGGTTGAGTCAGTTGCTGTATGGGAGAGTGAGTGTAAGTGTAAGTAGCTGTATATGTGAGGAAGTAGCTGTGTGACTGGCTACATTAGTTGAGTGAGTGGGTGAGTGAGTGGCTTTGTGGGTGAGTTAGTGGGTGAGTGTGCTGTATAGGTGAGTGACTGGGTGTTTTAATGACTGTATTGGAGAATGAGTGGGTGAGTCAGTCACTGTATGGGTTAGTCAGTGGGTGAATGAATGACTGTATGCATAAGTGAGTGGCTGTGCTAGTGACTGTATGATAGAGTAAGTGAATGTGTGAGTAGCTGTATCGGTGAGTGACTGGCTGTATGTGTAAGTGATTGTCTGTGTCAGTTACTGTATGTGTAAGTGAGAGGCCATGTGAGGGACTGCATGGGTGAATGACTGCATGGGTGAAAGACTAGGTGTGTCAGCTGCTGTATGTATGAGTGAGTGGTTGTGTCAGTGACTGTGTGGCTGAGTGTGTGGGTATGTGAGTGGTTGTATGGGTGAGTGAGTGAGTGTGTCAGTGACTGTGCGGGTCTGTAAGTGGGTATGTGAGTGGTTGTATAGGTGTATGACCGGGTGTGTGAGTGACAATAAGAGTCTTTCAATGGGTGTTAGAAATTACGTCTGCAGAGGTATGCACCCTGTCCAAGTAGGGTCCACAATCCTAGTCAGGGGAAGTCAAAACACAACCTGAATTATCCTGTGCTCACCCTCCGGTAGCTTGGCACAGAGCAGGAAGGCTTATCTTAGAAGGCAAAGTGTAAAGTATGTGTGCAATAGTTCATAGAGTAACACAGTAGAAACACCACAAAAAGTTTTCCACACCAGTTTAGGAACATACATAATATTTACCTGAACACAATACGACCAAATCCAATAGCCAAGATATCATTTTTTTAAAGGGTTAAATGAATCTAAATCCTTAAAAAATCAATGGCTGCATTCTTTTAACAAACAGTGCATGGGATGCATCAAAAGTAATGATGCCAAGGGGCGGCAAAGGAGATTCATCAAAAAGTAAAGTGATGTGTCGGTTTTCCAGCACAGCACAGGTGATGTGTTGTTTCTTTCCACACTGCAAGGCGATGAGTTGGCTTCCAGAAGTGCAGCCTTGGGTCCTCACTGCAATGCAGAGATATTTTGACACCCTGGGACAATGCGTGGAAAACCCAGAATGCTTTGAGCAGAGGAAACAGGCGCTGCGTTGATACGGCAGGCAATACAGTAATTTTTCAGCTACAAGGCAGGCGCTGCATCAAAGTCGCAGGCCTTGCATTGAATTTTGCAAGCAATAAGTCAAGTGTTTGATAGCCCTGAGACTTCAGAACAGAAGACAAGCTCAATCCAAGCCCTTGAAAAGGAAAGCAGAGTCCTCCAAGCAGAGTCAGGGATCATCAGTCAGCAGAGCAACAAGCAGGCGAGCAGTCCTTCCAGCAAAGCAGTCCAGATGAGCCATTTGGGTATCCAGACAGTCCCTCTGACAGATTTCATTGGTAGGTCCATTAGCGCATGATTTGATGCGGTCACAGACTCAGTATATATATACCTAAACATGTTTTTGAATTGGAGGGAACTTCAAAGAGTGGTTTTGAAGTACACAAGTTCCCCTTTCAAACCACCCATCTGCCAGGAGCCCTGTGGGGGGTTATCAGTCCTTTCTGTGAGGGCAGGCCATTAGCCTTTGAAGTATAAGAGAGAGCCCCACCACTCTTCCTGCCCATGGAAACCCATCTGAATGCAAATGCAGCTGAGTGTCCTGTGTTTATGGCTGTCTGGGTGGAATGCACAAAGGGAGCTGTCAACCAGCATAGGCCAGATGTGGATTGGAGACATGCTGTAAGGCACATATGGCAGTAAGTGCACATCAATGTCTACTTTCTAAAAATGACATTTCTGAAATAGTAATGTAAAATCTAACTTCACCAGTAAGTAGGATTTCTTACAACCATTCCAACCATACCAGCTATGATGACTTTTCTTCTCAGATCAGAAATTACCACTTAAAAGCATATGACGGATTCTCTAATGCTGGCCTATGAGATGAGCATGCTTCACAGTAGTGAAAACGACTTTGGAAGTATTTCACTATCAGGGCATGTTCAACTTATAAGTACATGTCCTCCTTTTTACTTACATAGCACCCTGCACTATGGGTTATTTAGGGCCTACTTCAGGAGTGACCCTCGTGTAAGAAAAGGGGAATTTAAGGCTTGGAAAGTACTTTTAAATGCCAAGTCAAAGTGGCAGTTTCATTGCACACACAGGCCCAGAAATGGCAGACCTGTGACATGGTTAAGGGGATACTTATGTGGGTGGCAAAATCAGTGTTGCAGGACCACTAGTAGCATTTAATTTACAGGCTCTGTGTACCTCTAGTGCACTATACTAGGTACTTACAGGTACAATAAATATGCCAATTGCCTATAAGGCAATTTTGCAATGTTTAGGGAAGAGAGTGCAAGCACTTTAGCACTGGTCAGCAGTGGTAAAGTGCACAGAGTCCTAAAACAAAAGGTAATCAAAACGTTGGGGGAAGACCACTCTAAGGCTGTCAGGTCTAACACGGGGTCTGTGAGTAGCTCTATGTCTCTATGAATTGATGAAAGAGTGCCATGTGGGTGAGTGAGTGAGTGGTTCTGTCACAGGCTGTATGACTGAGCAAGTGGGTGTGTCTCATTACTTTTATGTGTGTGGGAGTATACATGTGTGAGTGTATGTATGTAACCGTGCATGGGCTGTGAGTCGGTGTGTGAGTGGTTGTATGGATGATGTCATAAGTGATGGCCTCGGTGATGTCATTTGCGATGTCATCTGTGATGTCAATGACCATGTCATGAGTGATGCAATATGTGAAGTCATAAGCACTGCATTAATGGTGTGCAAGTTATAGTTAGCTGAGGTGAATATAACATGTTAATTTCACTGGTTTTAAATGAGCGAAATGTGAGCCTAACTGTAATGTCCCTGTAACCTTTGAGTTTTTTTTAGGTGAATTTCTATGGTTTCTATCAATTCTATTTCCTCACTATAATGTCCCTGCAACCTTTGTATTTTTAGTGAATTTCAAATGTTATTTAATTTATATTTCCTAACTATACCATTCCTGAAACTTTTGTTTTCTTCAGTAAATGTCTATTTTATTAATTATCTTTCCTATCTGTAACCTTTAACCATTGGCAGTGAGTGTGTGAGTGAGACAATACGTGTCTCATGAGGTCTGTGAGTGGGTGTATGGATGTCTGAGTGAGTGTCTGAGTACATGTGTGAAGGGGTGTGTGAGTGTCAGTGTGGGTGTCTCAGTGCCTGTGTGAGTGACTGGCCAGACTTTAACCTCATCTGTTCTTTTATCGAGAAGAGTCTACAGTTTCTCAGAAAATATCCACTAAGTAGACTTCTCTTTGTCTCCTTGGGTAAATGATCAGTATGCATTCTACACTAAAGAGGTGTAGAGGACCATGGGAAATGTATCTTGTAACCGTGTTTGTGTTTGGCAATGTGATTGTGACACGTGTCTTTTTCTGAAATTCTGTGATAACATGAATTCTCTGTGCGTAATTAGGTGAATCAAATGTGACAGAAAGGGCAGTGTCCTGAGATCCATGAACAGGGTAGAAGGTGCTAAAAACCGTATCCATCTAGAATGGTGGGGTAGATACAGAAAATCACACCCTTGTTGGGATGGTCATTTTAGTTGTGTTCTTACAATGCATGCAACCTGTTAGAGAATGTACTAGTGTTTCCCCGGGGTAGGTTTGGAGGGTCACTAAAGGCTCAGGTTTATATGGTGTTGGAAAGGGCCTTAGCAGATCACAATAGTAATTTGTCCTATTTTTATGTATTGTATTTTTTTTTTTTTTTTTATCTGATATTCACAAATCCTTCTTGAAACTTACTGACACGTAGGTACAGTTCCACAAATTATTCATGGAACTTGCCATGATTTTTTCAAAGTGATAAAACTATATATACAAAATCTGAAATTGGTTTTTGAGGCGGGAGGTTTTCTACTGTAACATTTTTAGACAACTACTCATTAAACTTTATAAATCTGTTTTAATACTGATTTCACTATTTGCGGTGACGCCATGATTATGTTGCAATGTCACTGTGAATCTCATGTGACACAGGCATAAAGAGATCTGAGCGGTTAAAACAGGCTGGTGTGTGAAAAGGAAGTCCACCCCCAGTTTTCATCCCATTTGCCTCTAGATACCTGCTTGGAAAGCCTCTTTGAGACTAGCTAGCAAACCAGTTTTCTTTTGGGTGCTTTGCGATTCTTTCTCATCATCGTCATCTGAAGATGAGCAGCCGAAAAGGAGCGAAAGTATACCTTTGCAGTTTTTTTCCATTCTGTTGGAAAATGGGTTATTGGTAAGGGCAGGTAGGTACCTACACTTAGCAATAGGCCACTAACCTCCACTTAGGTCCAGTTAGGTCTCAGTAAATTAAACCCAGCTCAACCCTTGGTAGCTTGTCAACGAGCGACAAGGCTTAACTTAGGAGACAGAGTGTAAAGCATTAAAATTTCACAAAACAGTAATTAAATAAAACACAGGAAACAGTTTAAAAATCAAAAACTAATTTATGAAAATAGATTATATTTTTATCTTTAAAATGACACAAAAACGAATAAAATCGGATAAGAGGAACCGGAGATATGAATTTTTAAAGAATAATTTTTTTTTAGCGCCTAGAAAGAAAAAGCACCAATCAGGTCATCTGGTTGCAACTTGACCGGGGCAAAGTCAAAGTTTAAGGCCGACCGCGATGGAGCCTGGCTCGGCTACAGGCCGCAGGAGGCCCAAGTCAAAAGTTTACCTTCGCACAGTCGTTTTTCGGAAGATTTTCTTCAGCGGGACGAACCTGCCAGTCCAATCCAACCTCGTGGAACTCTTCTCCGGATACGCTTTGCGGGAGCTCTCGCTGAAAATTTTTATCTTCGGAATTAGTAATTTTTTCGAGGTGAAAATCCTTTCACTGGGGTAAACATGGATCTTGATCCGACGTCCTTGGAGCCCTCCTCGGATACGCTGGCTGAGAGGTCCCGGTCAACTTTCTAAGTTCGAACTTAGTCTCTTTTTTGAAGATTTTCTTCACCGGGACGAACCTGCAAATCAGGCCGGGTCGCGGTTGAGGCAAGCCAGCTAGAGTTGGTGCGGCGGGTCAGTCCCTCTATGGAGCTTTTTTTCAAAAGTTCTCCAAACTTATCCAAGCTTCTGGATCTTCTCCCAGATGTTCCTTTAAGCTTCTTCTGGGGTCTACAGCTCACCCCAAGGTTCCAGAAGCTATGAGATGATCCTTAGGGGTGTGGACTACAACTCCCAGAATGCACCTGGTGCAAACTCCTTTTTGGCCACTGGGCAGTGGTCAGCCGGTTGATTTCTTCAGGAGTTGGTGCAGGGGACTCTGGTTAGCAATTTTTCACCTGTAGCAAACAGGGAGTCCTTCCTTGAACCAGTTGAAGCCAGGCAAAGTCCTTCTTGTGGTGAAGCCCATGTGTGCAGCTGGTGCAGTCTTTCAGAGTGCAGGGGTCCAGCAGGGCAGTTCTTCTTCTTCTGTAGTTCTTCCTGGCAGGGATGTGGTAGGGAACTGAGGTGTGGGTGCAGGTCTGCCAGTTTTATCCTTGCTCCTGGGTGAAAAGCAGGGGGGTCCTGGTTCTCCAATCAGTAACAGGGTCAAGGCAGGCCTGTCTTTAAAGTGACACTAGGCACCTCAGCAGTGCACCTATGGGTGCACTACCTATGCTGGGGTCGCTAAACCTACATGCTCTACCATATACTAGGGACTTATAGGTAGGTTGACTTAGCCAATTATAATTAGCCTAATTTGCATACTGATTTTACACAGAGCACAGGCCCTGGGACTGGTTAGCAGTACCCAGGGCACCATCAGAGTCAGGAAAACACCAGCAAAAAGTGGAAAATGGGGGCAAAAAGTTAGGGGGCCTCTGCAATCAGCCCTGTTCTCTCACACATTCCTAGTGGAGAAAAAAGGGGAGGTGCACTGCAGGTGCAATGTGCATAGTGCAAAAAAACCTCCAGAGGAACATCAAAGAAGTATAGCCATATCTCCACGCCCATGTTGAAGCACCTTCAGCTGTTATATCCAAAGCAGTTGTTTTTCACAAGTTTTTCCTGCCATATTTTCTGATTTTAAAGACATGAGCACAATTTGTCGAAAGTGCATCAAAGTTATTTCAGTTGGCATACAGTCATTTTCAGCCATTATTGCAGCAAAATGTTGTCAGAAGTGTTATTGTTTATGGTTAATGATATGAACTAGTTCTATGCATAAGGCTTTTGTGTTTTTTCAAAAAGAGTTTTGCCAGTTGAAAAAGTAAAAAACAGCCAAGAAAAAAAATTGAAATAGTTAGAAAATTTAGAAAAAGGGTTCCTAATACTGTAGAAAAGGTAATTTTAGGAACCACTTTATCTGGTTAAAAAAAAGATAAACTATATGCTTTTGTTTGTATGTTATTGTTTGTACCTGTTAGTATGGATGTTGATAATAATAACTGTATGCCTGGGTGTATCAGGCTATATATCAGTGTGTGTGCATGTGTCCATGTATGCATCAGTGTGCGCCTGGGTGTGTTAGTATATGCACCATTGTGTGCTTGGGTGCCTCAGTGTATGTATCAGTGTGTACGAGGGTGGGTCAGTGTATGCTTGAATGTGTCCCTAGGTATGTCAGTGTACGAATCAGACTGTGTCTGGATATGTCGTTGTATGCCTCAGAGTGTGTCTGGGTGTGTCACTGTATGAGTGTATATGTGACTGTGTTAGTGTTTGTGTCAATGTGTATTTGACTCTATAAGTGTATGCATCTGTGTATGCCTAGGTGTGTCAGCGTATAGATCAGAGTGCATCTGGTTGTGACAGTATTTGTATTGTTGTTTCAATGGGTGTGTCAGTGTATGTATTACTATGTGCCTGAGTGTCTAACTGTGTATATCAGTGTGTGCCTGGGTGTGTCAGTGTATGCATTGGTGTGTGTCTGGGTTTCTCAGTGTATGCCTCACTGTGTGCCTGGGTGTGTTAGTGCATGCATCAGTGTTTCTGAATGTTTTACTGTATGTATGAGTGTGTTGCTGTGTATGTTAGTGACTGGGTTGAATGAGTGACTGGGTGTGAGTGTATGTATGAAAGTGTGCCTGGTTGTGGCAGCATATGCATCAGAGAGGTCATGGGGTGTAAGTGTATTCAGGAAACATCCTGAACAACTAGGTCTAAACCACTACTTGCCTGAACCACTACTGCTAATCAACTAAAAAGTCTCTACAACTAAGTACTGAACAACTATTGTCTAAACAACAATTGTGCCTGAATAACAATTGCCTGAACAACTAATTTTAAGGTAAGGTTTTCTTTTTCTTTTTCTTTTTTTATGGTTTATTAGTTGTTTAGAATATATATATATATATATATATATATATATATATATATATATATATATATATATATTAGTTGTTCAGGCAATTGTTGTTTAGACAGTAGTTGTTCAGTATTTAGTTGTAGAGACTTTTTAGTTGTTTAGCAGTAGTGGTTTAGGCTATAGTTGTTTCGGACCTAGTTGTTCTGTCACATATTCCGCTAGTCTACTAGGTATTGCCAGTTCAGAGAGTGCAATGTCTATCTTACACAGAAACAATGCATTATCATGTGAGAGAAGTTCTCAGAACAACAACATGCTTTATCATAAAACAAAATGCTAAGTCAGAGAGGACATTCCAGCCAGCCTGCAATCTTATGCTGCACGTCGTCGCAATTTTGGTTGAAACGCTGTGCTTCCTCTTTGTCTACATGGGAGAACTCTCAGAAGACTAACATACTTCTACTTTACCTCTGAACATAGGTATGGTGATTGGGCTTCTTTCCCAGGACTAGATGGGTGGATTAGGTTTACCACTGCTATTTGCTCTCATGTAGGAGTTTTTGTAGGGATATTAGATATACTATTGTGACAATATGTTGGGACTTTTCCTGTGTTTCACTTTCCTGGTCACTGCTTTAATAGTTGTGTGTGTCATTATTCTCCTAATCACAATTAATGCCTTTTTACACAAATACATGAATAATATGGGGCTACTCTGGCCCTAGATCTAGGGATGCAATTAATTGCCATCTTTGCCACAGTATCCTCGAAAATAAGGAACAACCTTATAGGGGAAGCAGTAGCATTGGCAGTTTGCCAATTGCTCAGTGATGTTCCTGTGCAGAATCAGGAATGTGGGCAGCCAAAGATTATCACTGAGACTTACAGTATTATAGGTCAAAATAGTCTGGGGGCCAGACCAGGTAAACCACAATTCCGGGGTAAATCCAAAAAGTATTCTACCAAGCAAGATGCTGAGGGTTCTAAAAAAACAATGGGATAAACAGAAACAAAATAAAGATAATTTAAAACAAAGAGGAGAATCTCTGAAACTGGAAAAAGGAAGTGAAACATCCCCAACAGAAAGCACAATTTAAAAAGAGAAAAGTGGCAGTAATGTTGGCAAGAAATGCCACACATATTGGGAACTTTACTTAAGATCAGAACCTGGGCACTGACTCTGCTAGAAAGAGCAGCAGAGGTCATAATAGTTTTCCAGAATCCACAAGAGCTTCTGGATGTGACTTTTTTGAAGTTGAAACTCTGGACATGCGAGTTTCCTCCCCAGAGTTTACAAAGTGAAAATACAAATTGAGGGAGACATAGAGTGCATGATTAAAGTTATATTCTGGGAAAAAACAATTTTGTATTATGACATCCTGTTGGCAGAAAAGGTTTGGCCACCTGAATTTGTCTGTAAACTCCCACTTGGGGCAGATGTCATTATGTCATCTTTCTCTGTCTTTGTTCCTGAATAATTAATACAAGCTTATGCTGTAGATTGGGCATTGACACAGGCCGGGCGCTGTGTAACAACCATGTAGGATGAGACAAAAACTCCCCCACCACACAATACCGGTAAAATTGATACCACTACCACAACCACAGTACCCCATTCAACATGAAGCTAAAGCACCAGTAATAGGAATACTTACACAACTTGAGTACCAGGATGTAATAGAACACTGAATTTCACCACAAAGCAAACCTTTGTTACCCCACAGCTAAGTCAGACCATTCATATATAGGGCCCTCATTACGAGTTGGACTGCCATGGAAAGGCTGACGGAATGGGGGCATTGGGGGCCACCTGGGGCCACTGCAATACCAATGCACTTCGCGTGGGCAGTGTAGGGGCCCCCATGGACAGCCCCGTTGCACTTTCCACTGCCCGAATTATAGGCAGTGGAAAGCGAGGTGGGTGCTGCTGCACCTGCTACACTGCCGATGGTGTCAATGTTAAGGCCCTGTTTCCCTCTGGGTTTGCGGGAGGAAACACTGTTCCCACCGGCCCGCCAAGAGGAAAACTTGTAATAGGGCTGGCAGTGCTCCGCCACCTAGTCTTAGATTACAGACATTTATACAGTCACACAATAACATTTGCTCTATAAAATGCACACAACACAGCACAACACAGCACTTATCAACAATTTAGTGTTCATGAAATACAAAGAACCTTGGATATTTACAGCAGTTTTTTCTGCCAAACTATAGCATCTGAAAGCAAGGATCTTACTGACTTCAGTGATCTAAACTTTCAAAGAACATTTTGCCGACTGCCCCAAGGGTATTTGAACAGTCCTGCACTGTAACATCCATTCTACACAACATTGACCTCAAGTCGGTGTCCTATGTAGTTGATATCTACCTGACAGATGATGGCTTGGCCACACACCTAAGATGGGTGGACTGCATTCTGGCGGCTTTAACTGAAATAGGCTATATTTAATTTCACGAAGAAAAAAAATTGCCTGTGCCCAGAAATATGTCCTTGCCATATAATGCACATAATGTTGTGGAACATGCAATCTAAAGTACAGTCCTTGCTCAGATGACTTTGCTAAAAGCCAATGGATCCAAGGGCAATGGCATATGCAGAAGGGACATTGCTGAGCAAATGCAACATAATGAGAGTGTCATACCATGTGCACAAAACCGTATTTGTCAAAACCATTGTCACTAATGACATGGTCATTCAACGATGTCCAAAGAGGTGGCATTTCTAGTATGTAACATTCACTTAGCCTTGATATCTTGACCGTGTTCAATAGTGGAGATGAAGGAATTTGGGCAGACGTCAATTCACATTCCCCTTAAAGATGTTATTGCGATTTATGATGTGCAGCATGTGATATTTACAGATAGTGTTCACTTTGAATGCTTGATATTCATTTGCCCAAGGGAACCTTGTTTGGCATGTCTTCCTCCTGTTTCCTCAGGCAACAAGACCCCATCCCAGAAGACGTTATCAGCACATCCGTCATGTGAAGAAGGGGTACAAGAGTATGGGGAAGACAGATGAGTGGGAGAGAGCATTGGGGTCCTGGAGTGCCTTTGCCCAGGGGCCTGTAACCATTGCTAAAGTCACCTTCAACCATCAACAGGCCAAATCTGGGGACACAGAAAGGGGTGGATCTGCAGGGTCCGGTCCATCCACCGCCACCACAACTGTCCCAGTCACACCACAGGGCCCACTGCTAGTCTTTTGGGCAGCTTTTGAGTGGGACATAAAGACTCAGATTGCTGTCATGAAGCTTCAGCTATCTGAAGCACAAACAGGACCAGGTGCTCACCATCCTGCGTAAACTAAAGGCCTCTGGAGTGAGAAAATGAGGAGCATGATAAGCCACAGAAGGATAGACCTCCCTCCCCCCTGTATATAATTTTCTATTTGGAGTTTTAGATAGTTAGCGTTAGTTAAGTTAGCGTGGTGTAAGGTAGTTTTAGTCAGTAGCATTTTTTACTAGGGCAGGGTAATTTCTTTGGGCTTTTTTATTATTGGATGTTATTTGGGGCTGATGTTTTTGGATATTTACTTAATGAAAATTAAAAAAAATATAATAAATTACCACAAAATACTATATATATATATATATATATATATATATATATATATATATATATATATATATATATATATATATTTGTTTAGACCTAGTTGTTTAGTTTGTGTATGTATAGATGTAATTACTGTTGTCCTTTTCTACAGATGTATTTGAAGTGGGGTGGGGGTTGATGTCTACCATGTGGCATTAAATGTATAGTATAAATTAAGGTAAGTTTAGCTAGTTGTTGTAAGTATTTTAAGGACGTGTAGGTTAGGTAAAAATTGCTAGGTTATTTAATTTAGGACGTTTTTTGTTTCTTATTGATATTTTTGATAAACATTGTTGTATCATACATTGTGGTCTCCATCATGCTTTACTATCTATGCACAGGTTATGATTGGTACATGCATATGGCTTTAAAAGCTGTTTATTTTTAATGTGTGACAAGGTGTATTCCCTGTGGCCAAGTGCATGTGAGGTTGACAACGGGATCCAATCAGTTAGCTACAAACATCATTTAACAATATGAGAGGCAATCTGGATATTAAGGGACACACATCCCATCACAGGGGTTCCTTTGCAGTTGCTCTGTGTTTGTAAATCATGAAACCTGCATTTGTGGAATGTTTTGTCATTGCACTAACCCTGCACTCAAGGATTTGTAATTTGCACACTGCCCCTCAATCACTTAGACTAGCAATGTTTGGCTGTCACATCAATGTGAGACCAGCCATATTTATTGTTTGAGTTACATCAGCTGTCACAATGACTGCAAGACACCTGTTATATTACATGCTTAGAGGCCCTAAAACCTTTTTTTTCGGCAACATACATATCACATAAATCAGGTATGTTCATTCAGTCTCTCTGGTTTTGTCTCAGATTACAATCCACAGATATCCCTTTGATGAGAAGTCAATGTATTCACTTTATACAATGTAACATGTCCTTGATGGTCGTGCTTCAGACACACATACAATAATAAGGTTTTGGTTAGTGAATTTATTTACATGTTTCAATGTATGTGCAGTACTGGTGTACATTCCTTGAGACAACAACACCAACAGATGTATTTGGCCATTGGATGCTCAGACAGAGTCTTTAGGGGTGAACATGTCATGGACATGTAATGAACAAAGTCAATCACTGCACTCATATAGCATATTGCTCCGTTACAATAAATATGCAAATTGCATGTCGTAAATCCACAAATAAGTCCTTTGTGAGTTCCAGTAGACCATTAAATTGAACTGTAGTCATCACTTCACAGTTACATCCAAATAGGTACAGCCAGTACAATCCAAATAGATACAGCTGACACGTGTTTCGTCACACCTGTGACTTTATCAAGGCTATAAAGGTTGTACAATGAACGGTAACTCCCAGGAGTATGTATGAGACGTATCAGGGAAGGCTGTAAAAAACTGGTGTACAATGTATATCCAAGTCATAGGAGGATACGTAGGTAACAGGGAAAGTAACCCCAGGGGTGTAAACAGGCAGTAGTCTGTGTACATCCCCAGATTCAGGAAGAGGCGTGGACCCTGGTAAGTCCGAGCTACTGTGATATTCAAGCAGCAGTCTGGAGTAGCCCTCCCTGATACGTCTTATATGTACTCCTGGGTGAATATCACCAAGGATTTCCTGGAAGGAATCTGGATATGTGGTTTGCAGCTGGTCATCCACATCTTCAGAGAAGTACAGGACAGGAAGCTGGGCAGGAGGTATGGTGTCATCCTCTGCAATGATGTGGAGGTAAGTTAATGTTGGTCTCTGCTAAATGTTGAGCTGTCTGTTCGTGTTTACAATCAAGGTTTCCAAAGGAGCACTTTAAAAGCATATTTTCAGAGGCCATTGATATTGACGCTACAGTGGCACAGTGTGCTGGCCCATATTTTACCAAACCACACCACAGCTACTTGTCTTGCTTGTTATGGCTCTGAAATTGTATAACTTCTCACTCATTACACTATATACATGCTGAGTTCCTTGGGTGTTGCTGTGGGTGCTCTCCCACAACACTCACTGAATCCATAGGAACGTGACACATTCTCTGATTTAAATATCTGAATATGCGTCAGATTCCTATCCAACCTCAGGGATGATATTGCAGTGGTGCAACAGAGAGATTAGACATTTTGGTCAACATATTTTTCATTTTGCAATGTATGCAGCCTTGAACAGCACACATAGTAAGTGAAAGTCAACATTGATGACTGTGCTGGTTCAGGAACATGTCCCTTTCAGCACATATGCACTCTTCCCTGCAACACCGGCACCCTTACACCACGGTGCAAGGGTGCCTGTCTTGGCGCTAGAAAGCTGCCAGTACACAGTCATGGAAGTAAGGACAGGTATATGTTGCATTTTAGTAGCTACCACATATCCCTGTACTTCCTAAATGATGCAGTGCAGCACAGCAAGCTTGTTTAATGCACCATGTTTAATAATTTCCTAATACATGGGACCCAGAGTTAGATAGTGATGTGTCAGAGACATGTCCCTAGGTCCTAGAAAAACACGCACAAAGCGCTTCTTATATGCAATATATAGTGACATTTGGAAACTGGTTCAGGCAAATAGATCAGGAAAAACCCCTGAAAACTCTAACCGTTGTAGATAATGGTATGAACACATTGTCTAACTGCATTTACACCCTAAACAATATTGTTTCATCTCCAGTTGACATCATACAAAATTATATGTCATTTTTGCACCTTCGTCAGAGTCAACTTAGATCCATTATGCAGTTAGGTTGGGCATTACAAGTTGTGAAAAGTGATTTGTGTACCCTAATAACATGTCAGCTCCAAGGACCTGTTTTCTGCATTTAACTTTACGCAAAAGCAACAAATAATGGCTAAGAAATAAGCAACTTGTATTATGTTAAACATCTAAAACTTGCCTTTCACTATGGCGGAAATACCATCTGCAGTTTGGTGAACACACAGGGTTATTAACCTGCCCATTTTGGCACTTCAGTTCACCTCATGTTTGAAGCACATTCCTCTAGGCAGATTTGAAAAGCTAGGAGATAGTTATATACATGAGATGTGGGAGATACCCTTTACGTACAAATGTTTCAATGACAGAAGCGCATGCAAGACTTCAGTAAGCCAATCCATGATTTGTGAATATCTGTCCTTGCACAGAGCATGTGATGCTTCAGCTGCAAATGTACATTTTATCTGAAGGGTGTTTCTGTCCCTTCAATTCATCTGGCATTCCAGGTGCTCTTGAATAGGAGTTATTTGATGCTGAACCAAGAAATCTGTTGTGAAATGTGAGCCAGAATTGACCGCATAGTTTTGGTCTCCCAAATTGTAACTTGTTTCAGGAATGGGCTTGTTCCCACTACCCAAGAGGTAAAAGTAACAGAAATGTGGCCTCATATTGCTATTTCAAGTGTGAATTTTTGATAAGCTGAGCACTTTGAAATCTCTTTTGTTTCAAAACCATGTTGCATTTACATCTGCATACAAGACCTATGATGTCCAATTAGCGAGGTAACCCACAGAGATACAGTCTCTTTTACACACTAAGGCCCTCATTATGACATTGGTGGTAAGTGCCGCTTACTGCCTTACTGCCATGCTGACTGGTGCCAACATACTGCGACCGCGGCGGTATACCGCTATGCGTATTATGACCCACACATGCCACTATACAGACACACACACAAGTCCGTCAGCCCAAAAGTCAGTGATAAAATTGCGGTAGCAAAACCCACACCCTTACGCCAACAGAAATACGCCCACAGCATCATGACCCACGAATCACCACAGCGGACATTCAACCGCGGTAAACCATTGTCGGTACATACCGCTGCGCTCAAAATATACACATACTAACAAAACAACACACATTGGATAATTCAGACTACAGACACCTGACACACATACACACACCACACTCACACACCCACACCAATATAAAACACACACACACACCACCCACAACCCTTTACGACAAAAAAAAATTGACAACTTAGAGAGAGACATGCCAGGAGCACCCACTGAATCAGAGCCACAAAGCACCATCACCCATACACCATCCAGGTACCTCACAGCACACACCCCAACACATCACCCCACACACCCTCACACATACCACTCACAATACACCCATGGCACCACAAAGACACCCCAGGTTCTCAGAGGAGGGGCTAAGGGTCATGGTGGAGGAAATCATCCGGGTAGAGCTACAGCTATTCGGATCACAGGTGCAGCAGACGTCCATTGCTAGGAAGATGGAGCTATGGCGGAGAGTCATGGACAGGGTCAAGGCCGTGGGACAGCACCCCAGAACAAGGGATGACATCAGGAAGAGGTGGAACGACCTACGGGGGAAGGTGCTTTCCACGGTAGCAAGATACCAGATAGCTGTACAGAGGACTGGCAGTGGACCCCCACCTCCTCACCCACAACTAACAACATGGGAGGAGCAAGTCTTGGCGATCATGCATCCTAAGGGCCTGGCAGGAGTAGCAGGAGGACTGGACTCTGGTAAGTCAAATCTGTACTACTTTATTCCCCCCTACCTGCATGCCATCACAAACTCCTACCCCTACCCTCACCCCATCAATCCACCACCTCATATACACCCCACTATCACAAGCCACCCATCCCAATAAGAAAGCCCTGCATGCTACACCAATGCATGGACCCCCATCACAGACCTGCATGAACACACATCACCACAGCATGCACACTAGTGACAATCACTTAGCCATCCAAATCACAACTCACACAAGCCAAAGCTGCCTTGGTAATAACAACCATAGAGTAGAACATACCTATGCACAAGATGTCACACGCAGAAACAATAACACTGCATTCACATCCACACAGGACCCCCACACAACATCACTGGAGAGGAGGTGCCAGCAACATCCAGTCCCCCACAGAAGAGGCCTACAGTGATGACAGAAGCTCTGCACGCCTGGATCTCAATGACCAACCTGGCCCATCAGGGACCTCTGGACAGTCGGTGACCCAGCCACATTCCCAAATCACCACATAGCCTCCCCCTCAGGAAACACCACCACAGCACCCACCCAGCAGGCCAATCCCTCTGTGCCCAGGACATGTCAATCAGCAGTGTGTACACCACTACAGGGACCCCAGGCAACCCCACAAACACAGGATGATCAGGGACCTGGGGTCAGTGGCAGTGGGCCCACAGTTCAGGGGACAGAGGCACAGGACAACAGGGAAGCTGGGAGGACTGTTGTGTGACAGGGGGAGAACACGTCGAGGGAACCGACTCTCCACGAGGCACTCAACAACATCCTGGGAGCATGTCACCATTCCAGGAGACTATGGGCCAGATAATTACAAAGCTGCAGGAGACCGAGTGGCTGCAGGAGGGACAGTACCTGGGGATCAGGGAGTACCTGAGAGACATCTATACCACCCTGGTCACCATTGCAGGGGTGCTAGCAGACATGGCCAACACCATGAGGGAGGCAGTGGCACACCAACGGGCCCCTAACACTAGCAACACCGATGAACAGCACCCCACCTCTGCTGACACTAGTAGACAGGAGGCCCAGCCACAGGAACAACAGGCCACCAGCACCCCATCCCCTGCAGAAGGAGAGCCACCATGCAAAAGGTCCCTGCGATCCAGGCAGAAGCCAGAGAACATTGCCAAGACCCCCGCCAGGAAATTAGACTCCCCTGAATGTCACTCTTGTGTCCCACTCTGTCACCCTGTCCACCTTCAACTGCCATTGCTCCACTTCCTATGCCTCCTTGGACAATGCACCTGTGATACAAATAGACTGGAACTTTACCCTGGACATTCCTCCACCGTCAACCCAGTCCATTGCAATACCCCCTACACTTATTATCACAGAAATAAACACCCTTGGAACTAATACAAGTATGGAGTCTCTCAATTGACTGAAATATGTTTTAGCTTAACAAGCTGTAACCATTGCAATTCAAATGTACAGTTACATAAGTATGACCTGTGGCGGGCAGCAGTAAACACACCAGGAGCCAGAGTGGGGCACAGATATCTGCAAATAGAGATGCCAAAGGGTACAGTAAGTGGCCATAGAAATCAGAAATTCAGGCTGCCATGTACAATGTCCAACACAAAACTGCAATGGAAGGTGAAGTTACAGTGTCTTACCTGTGTGTCCAGTACTTCTGTTGTCCACATCCTCTTCCTCTGCCTCCTCTTCATCATTGTCCACAGGTTCCAGCTCTGCCACACAACCATCTTCCGGCACATCCTCCTGCAGAAAACGCACCTGGTGTCTCAAGGCCAGGTTGTGCAACATGCAACGATGATCTGGCACACCTTCTTGGGTGAGTAGTACAGGGCTCCACCTGTCAGATGGAGGCACCGGAATCTGGCCTTCAGGAAGCCAAAGGTGCGCTCAATGATCCTCCTTGTCCTGGCATTCCTTACTGTGGTCTGTAGCCATGAAAGGCTGGGGTAACCAGAGTCACCTGAGAATATCGAGGGATACCTGTTAGCCAGACACTTACCCTTAGGGACAAACCCACATCCATACATCAACTGGGTGGGGACCATGGGCTCACCTATTAGCCAAACCCTGTGCCTTTGGAGTTGAGACATCACATATGAGATACTGCTATTCCTCAAGATAAAGGCATCATGCACAGATCCAGTATACTTTGCATTGACATGGGAGATATACTGGTCCTCCAAACACACCATCTGCACATTCAGCGAGTGAAAGCTCTTTCGATTGCTGAACACCTGTTCATTTCTCCAGGGGGGGGGGACAAAGCCAATATGTGTACCATCAATAGCACCAATGATGTTGGGGATATGTCCCATTGCATAGAAGTCAGCCTTCACTGTGGCCAAATCCTCCACCTGGGGGAATACGATGTAGCTGTGCATGTGTTTCATCAGGGCAGACAACACTCTGGTCAGCACGTTTGAGAACATAGGCTGTGACATCCCTGATGCCATGGCCACTGTCGCTTGGAAGGAACCACTTGCCAAGAAATGGAGCACTGACAGGACCTGCACTAGAGGGAGGATACCTGTGGGGTGGTAGATAGCTGAAATCAGGTCTGGCTCCAATTGGGCACACAGCTCTTGGATTGTGGCCCTATCAAGTCTGTAGGTTAGGATAATGTGCCTGTTCTCCACTGTCGCCGGGTCCACCAGGGGTCTGTACACGAGGGTATGTCTCCATCTCCTATTCATCCTCAGCGATTGAACTCTAGGGTGAAAAAACAGTGAGCAGAAGGTCATATTCAAACACGTACTCAGATTAATATGCTATTTTTGTTTTACAGAAACAGTATGTGAACTTGTAAGTCCATTGATGTGCCTATGTCTGCTGTGACGCAGTTAGGTGCCATGGCCTGTGCTCCCCTGAAATGTCAGCTGCCTGACCTGTGAGGAGGGACAAGTGGAAATGAGGTAATTCCTCGGGTGTTGTGCGCAGTTGCGGGCGGCAGTCAACTACCGCCATGCAACACCGTATTGGTTATCATTGGGGCCTACGGGTTCCAGGAGCCAATTATGATGTATGCTGGCGGTGACGGTACGCACCTCCGTGGACGTGGCCGCCATTTTCTATCTGTTCAACCACTTTCTAACTGACCTTCAAGAGGAGAGGACCTACACTGCAAGTGCTGCTGTGACCTGTGTCTGGAATCGACCATGGCTCGAGTGCCTGGGAAAAGGGCCCCTGCCTTCACTTCAGAGGAGTTGGAGAGACTGGTGGATAGGGTCCTACCCCAGTACCATTTACTTTATGGTCCTCCAGACCAACAGGTGAGTACAATGTGAGCATGATGCGTGCAACATGAATGTATGGAGTGCTGTGTGTGTAAGCCTTGTGTAGGGGGGCTGAGGGGTCCTGGGCAGAGTGCTGCATGTATGGTGGTCAATGTCTGTTCGCAAGGGGATAAGAGGGAAATGTTGGGCCTTGAGTATGACAGTCTGGACGGTATGAATAATACGTTTTCTGCTGTATCTTTTTCTGCAGGTCAGCGTCCATCAGAAAAAGGGCATTTGGCATGCCATCACCAAGGAGGTGTGGGCCCTGTGGGTTGTTGACAGGCGGAGCACCCACTGCCGCAAACGGTGGGAGGACCTGCAACGCTGGACAAGGAAGACGGCAAAGGCCCAGATGGGGCTGGCCTCCCAACGAGGAAGTGGTGCCCATCGTACCCTGACCCCCCCGATGTTCCGCATCCTGGCGGTGGCCTATCCGGAGTTGGATGGGCGATTGAAGGCATCAAAGCAGCCACAATGGGGTGAATATAGATTCAGAATCATGACTTTGCACACGTTAAGGTGTTACCTGGGTGGGAGATGTGGGCTGTGGGTGCCCCTAGGCCCGGGAAAACATGGCATGGTATGTTCCATGATGGGCAAGCTCAGATGCACTCCAACCCCAATTATGTTGGTGGGCATCTACAACTGGGCAGGGTCCTGTGGGTTTCAGGTGTGCAGCTAATGGCATTAGGCATTGCACCCCATGGCGTGGTGACTAGCATTGTAACTGGTAGTGCATGACCTAGTGCATAGGGCTGTTCCCTGTGAGTTGTGTACGCCAACAGAAGTGATATTGCTTGCATTGACCAAGTGTATCCTCTGTCTCCCCTCCACCATTTTTGTTTTGGCACCCTGTCCTTGTGGCCATCAGCATCATCTGGCAGAGGAGCAGAGGCACCGGCGACAGAGGGAGCTGCATCCCACAAGGGCCTGGAGGCCGAATCCACTGACGGTGAGGGCACCATTGGGACGGAGGGTGAGGGGAGCACCACCACGGAGTCAGGAGGGGACAGTACCGACAGCAACTCCTCCTCCAATGGAAGCTCCCTGGCGGGGATGGACACCTCTATACCCACCCCAACTACAGGTACAGCCGCCACCCCCGTACCAGCACCGCCCTCTCAGCAGCCCCTCAGTGTGTTTCATGTGCCCGCTCACTCAGGAGGGTGGGCATCTCCTTCACCCCAGGCACCTCAGGCCCTGCCCCAGTCAGCCCTGCTGCCCTCAGTGAGGAGGCTACTGACGTCCTGAGATCCCTCTCTGTTGGGCAGTCAACCATACTGAATGCCATCCAGGGTCTAGCAGGGCATTTGCAACAAACAAATGCATATCTGGAGGGCTTTCACTCTGGGGTGGCAGCCCAACAGAGATCATTCCAGGCTCTGGCCAACTCACTGATGGCAGCCATTGTCCCTGTCTCCAGCCTCCCCCCTCCAACTTCCTCTACCCAGTCCCAATCCCCTCAACCCCAGCCTATCCCAAGCACACCTTCAGACCTGCATTCACCCAAATCAACACACAGAAGTGGCTCAGGCAAACACAAGCACCACACTTCATCCCACAGGTACTCACATAAGCACCATCCAGATGCAGACACACCAACATCTGCTGCCTCCTCTGTGTCCCCCTCCTACTCCTCGTCCGCCTCCCTCCCAGTAGCATCTCCACTCACACCTGCATGCACTACATCCTCATCCACTACCTCCATCACCAGCACACCTATCACTACACACCCCTCACTGGCAGGCACCCCCACATCCATGCACACTTCCCCTGTGTCCTCTCCCACTGTGTCTGTGATCCCTCCTCCCAAAGTACACAAACGCAAGCACTCAGACTCCCAACAGCCATCCACCTCACAACAGCATCCAGCCCATGCAACTGCACCCAAACACAGCAGACACCGCCTACAACCACTCCTTCTTCCTCCACTCCCAAACCTTCACCCTCTTCCCACCCCAGCGTCCCTAAGAAGCTTTTCCTCGCCACCCTTGACCTATTCCCTGCTCCTCCCCCCATGTCCTTCACTTCGGGCCAGGGTGGCCAGAACCCAGCCCAGCATCTCAGCCACCCAGTCCATGGCCACTGTAGTTTCTGCAGCTACTGCAGGTGTGAGAGGCTCCAAGGAGGCACCCGTCAGCACAGCCAGTGTGCCTGCACCACCTGCCAAGGGCAAGAAGGAGCCACCAATTAGCAAGGGCAAGAAGGAGACACCAGCCAGCAAGGGGAAGGAGGCACCACCAGCCAGCAAGGGCAGGAAGGGGACACCAGCTGTCAGAAGCAAGGAGGCACCACCATCTGCCAAGAGCAGGAAGGGGCAAACAACACCAGCCATGGCATTTCAGCCATCCGAGGCTACAGGGGAAGGACTGGAGCCTCCCCCCACCACCGACAGCAGCGCCACCTGCACCATGGCCAGCACCTCCTTGCCAGGCTAAAGCACACTGGGCACAAAGTCCCCTCCAGAACCAGTGGAAGAAGACATCCACTAGAGAGACTGTGGCTTTGCACTCCCCAAGATCAAGCAGTGGGCAAAGCACTCACTTGAGGGACTAGAGAGACTGTGGCTTTTCACTCCCCAGGACCAAGCAGTGGGCAAACCACCCACTTGTGAGACTGTGGCTTTACACTCCCCAGGACCAAGCAGTGGGCAAACCACCCACTTGAGAGACTGTGGCTTTGCACTCCCCAGGACCAAGCAGTGGGCAAACCACCCACTTGAGAGACTGTGGCTTTGCACTCCCCAGGACCAGGCAGTGGGCAAACCACTCACTTGAGAGACTAGAGAGACTGTGGCTTTGTACTTCCCAGGACCAAGCAGTGGGCAAACCACCCACTTGTGAGACTGTGGCTTTACACTCCCAAGGACCAAGCAGTGGGCAAACCACCCACTTGAGAGACTAGAGGGACTGTGGTTTTGCACTCCCCAGGACCAAGCAGTGGGCAAACCACCCACTTGAGAGACTGTGGCTTTGCACTCCCCAGGACCAAGCAGTGAGCATGTGCCCCCCCCTCCAGAAGCAGTGGCGTTGTACCATCTTCCAGCTGAGGTGCCCTCCCATTCCCTGTCCCCCTGAGGTGCCTGTGTGTTTTTGACCTGATGCCCCTGCAGTGTTCTCTCTGTATTGAGGCAGGAGTGAAGTGTGGCATTGGCCTATGTATTATGGCCCAGTGGGCCACGGACATTTAGGAGTGGGCATTGTCCCTCCATTTGTATATATTGTACATACTGTTTGTTGCTTTAAGGACCTATTTATCTAATATTGTACTATTGCACTCAATTTAATCAATTCTTTTTGCCCTTGCGTTATTCCTGAGGGTTACAGGGTGTATATGTAATGTTGTTGCATGTGTTTGTGTGTATGGTGTTGGGGTGGAGGTGGGGTTGGGGGTGTTGCGTGTGTGTGTCACTCTCTTTTTCCTCCCCCCTCCCTTGTGTGCTAGGTGCGGTACTCACCATGGTCGTCTTTGCCACTGTTCGTGTTCCTGGTGTATGAGGAGGTAGACCAGCATTGGAAAAATGTGGAGCTCGGGCTCCATGGCGTCATGGTTCTTCCCTGAGTGTTGAGAGGTGAGTTGCTTCCTTTCTGTGTACTGCTTTTGATGGCGTTGGTACTGCCCCAGAAAAGCTGGCGGATTGGCCTCTCATATTACTGTGGGCAGTACATTATCTTCCGCCTGGCTGTTGGCGGTTACCACCGCGGTGTTTGTTGCTATGGCCATGCGGTTAGAGTGTTAAAGTGGCTGTCTGTGTTGGCAGTTTCTGCCATGGTCACTGACCACCAGGGTTGTAATGAGGGCCTAATTTTCCAAAACGTTTCGGATAACTAATATGTTGCATTTTCAACGCCTCTGGGATTGAACATTTCTTTAAGGCTGCAGGTGAAGGTTTTGTCAGCACCTTTCAATCTGTATTTGGCATAATACCTTCCGCCACACATTCCATATTTTCTAGTGTCTTTTTGGGGATTCCCTATAACTTTGACACTAATTGGTTGTATCTTGTTGTTGCTATCTTTTCTTTGCTATGGGTGCCCCGTCTCAATAAGGAGGACTGATGGTTCTTCCACCAGTCCAACTGTGTCATGAACGCATGATGCAGTGTTTTGGAACACCACTCCTGGAAGAACTGGAGTCCTACTGGACTTTGTCAGTCAGACTGGTTCTGAATTACATGCAGCCCATCTCTTGATGGTTGTGGTGCCCATTCAATCATGCACCAGAAGTGTGTCTCACTATGTAGCACTTACCTTCATTTGACTTGGGATGCTCTCGATGAGGGCTCATTACCAGATTTGTAGATTGAGACTGTGGTTGCTACAAGAAGCTTGTTTTGAGATGCCCTTTGTAGATCCTAGTGCTACAACACCTGGCAATACACAGGGTGCTGCTCACTAAGCCGTAGCTATGTCTGAGACAACGGAACATGACTGCTCCTTTGCTTTCCTTGTCCATGACCTGCTTAATTATTCACCTGCTGAATTGGAGTCTTTCCTGAATTCAATCATAATTGATGACGTTGGCAATTTTTTTAAAGGGTCGTGATTATTGTTGACATTTGGCCTTAATTTGATGGAATGTTTTTTATCAAACTTTTACATTGACCTTCTAAATTTGGCTTGATTTTGGTCGGTCCTGCTTGTCAACATGGACATTTTTATCTCTTGTTCTGTACATTTTTTAGTTTACTCTTAATAAGAATCGCTAGTCCTAATATGCAGCCTTGGTGGAGCTGATGTGTAAACTCTGTTGTTAAACGAGTTAACTGTGGTTATCCATTATTGTTCCGAATATCAGACAGTGTGTAGCCTGGTACCATACCAGATGACTGAAGTTTGTTTAATAGTGTCTAACAGTGTTCTAAGTGATACACAATGTGTGTGCCAATAAAAATATAATTAACATAAATTTACAAATACATAGAACATTTTCACATCAACTTGTATAAGATCAAAGTAATGAGATCAGAGTAAGGCTGAACTAAGTCTAAGGCCCTCATAATGAACACAGCAGTGTTTACCGCTATGTTCAGGCTGGCGGTCATTTAACTGACCGCCAGCTCACCTTGGACCCCACCGGCAGCATAAAGAACATTCTGCTGGGCTGGCGGGTGGAAACATTGCTTCCGCCCGCCAACCCAGCAGAATGCAGAGCCCGGACATTGCGGTAAATCGGGTAGTGACCTGCGCCATGGGGCTCTGCACAGGGGACCCTGCACTGCCCATGCCAAGTGCATGGGCAGTGAAGGGGCCCCCAGGGGGGCCCCAGAGCACCCCATCCGCCAGCCTATGGAAAGGCTGGTGGCAGTAGGAATCATTATCCGGATACCTGTCGGAGGCAGCCTGGTGGTGAAGGAGGGCTGCCTATGGCGGCCCTCCATGTGTTCATTATATGGAGGTTCAGCCAGCCATGCTGGTGGCTGTCTTTTCATCCGCCACCGGCATGGCTGGCTGAACCGCTGGGGTTCATAATGAGTCTTAAGGACTGAACCAGTCAAGTGCCACTGAGAACTAAAGGAGGTGGTTTGCACTCACAAAATATGAATTTTTGGGAACTGGTGTGTAAGCTCTGTCACGATAAAAGTTAACTGGAGGTTGTCCAGTAGCGACCTGAATCGCAACATAAAATTAGTACCGTATAACACTCTGGCCCTCATTATGACTTTGGCGGTCTTTTCACAAGACTGCCGAAGCCATGGGCGCTGAAAGACCACCATATTATGAGTACCCAAGGATTTCCACCACAGTTTGGGTGTAAATACTCCTGTAGCTGTGCTGGTGGTCGGAGGCACAGCAGCGGTTCCACCACCAGCCCCGCTGCATCAAAAGGATTCCGCCAGCCATATTACGACTTGTTATATGGCCTGGTGGGGCGCTGCTGCTGGTAGAAGCATCTGTTCCCGTTCCCTACTGGGTGACCTCCTAGCCAGACAAGGTAAGTCAATAGTCTGACAGGGGAGGGAGGTGGAAGGTTGGGGGGGCGTTGTGTGTGTGTGTTAGTGGGTGTTTTCTGCATGTGTGAATGTAAGTGTGTATGCATGTGTGTATGGGTGTTTAAATGCGTGTGTGTATGCTTGTGTGTATGGGTGTTTGAATGCATATGTGCTTGTTGGAATGTTTGTGTGAATGAGTGTATAAATGCATGTGAGTGCATGCATGTATGGATGCATGTGAGTGAATGTATCTATGTAAGTGTTGGTCAATGAGTGTTTGCGGGGTGAATGTGGGTGTGTGTGCGTGTGCATGTATGCAGGGAGGGGGTGGGGGTGCTGTTCTGGAAGGGGGTGGGGGTATTTGTGATTGCAGGGGGGGTTTGAGAGGGTTGTCTGTTGGTGACTGGAAAGACATTTCCTGTCACTGGTAGCCTTTCCACCATGCGGAAAGCCAACTTGTGATACCACTGGCAGTCTTCAGTAGACCACTGAGTCAGATATGCTGATCTCCGGCCCCGCTGTCCAACTGCCCTGGTGGTACAAGCGGGGATGTGGTGGTTTGGCAGAGGGGGTTGTCTACCGGTGACAGGAAAGAAATTTCCTGTCACCGGTAGCCTTTCCGCCAGGCGGAAAGCCAACTCGTGATACTGCCGGCAGTCTTCAGTGGACCACTGGGTCAGAGATGCTGCTCTCCGGCCCCGCTGTCCAACCACCCTGACGGTACAAGTGGGGATGTGAAGGGTTGGCAGAGGCCAACCCGCCACACTCATAATGTGGCGGTCTTCACCTCCGGCCCGTCGGGCCGAGTCCGCCACCGCAGCGGGGTCAAAATGAGGTCCTTTATACACTGATATCCTAATGGGATTGAAGGAGGTCAGACCTAGGGCCAAAATTCCAAGGTCGACTATATATTGTTATTAGTAGATAGTAGTTAGATAATAGTTATTAGGTTGGTGATTAGTAAGCTGTGTAAGGCGTTAACTGTCTGTTATTGTAACATGAAACATGTAGCATGTGAAATTGAGTTTGCGTAAACCATCTTGAAGGGAAGGGTCCTCAGATACATTTAGGCATATGGTTGATAGTAGCAAGGAACACACTTGTGTGGCCAATTCAAGAAATTGAATTAGTTCAAGAAGTTGAGGTAGGGGAAGTAAGTAGGTAGTTAGGAGGTTAGAATATACCATTTGAGGGGACTCTTGGTTATTGTTAAGTAGTGGTTATTAATAGAGAGGTCTGGTTACAGAGTGTTATAGAATTCCTGCAGGATGTTAGGAGAATATTTTCAGGTCCTGAATGTCTGCAATGTAGTAGTTCAACTATAAAAGGTTCTTCAAATATATTGTTTTTTCCGTTCAAGGTTGTTTTTATTTGCACGGACAAATGAAGGAAAATTGTATTGTTAAGCGTTTAAGAGTTTGACATCGGGATAAGAACACTTTCTGTTTTGAAACAGTGTCTTTAGAATAGTCTTGGGAAATCCAGGTGGAAGAGATGTGCCATTTGATTTCCTGTATCTTTTTCATCGTGTGTGAGTAACAGAAGGGTCGGATGATGAGAGCTCTGGGGCTTTGCTGTGTTTAGGTGTGTATGTAGGATCTCTGTGCATGCAGGTTATCTCAAAATCCTTGGAGAAGTTCAAACCGAGGACTTGGAGAATCCATTTTTCAATGAATGCAGCACAGGAAGGGGCAGCTTTCCATACCCTTTGAAGTCCAAAGTTACAAAGGATGCCCTTCAATTTGTGTCCTCTAACTCAATGATGTTCCTTTCCAGGAGTCTCACACTTATGGTTGATATAGGTTTAGAAGAGTTATGTTTATGGTCTTCCAGGAGGTTTATATGTGAATCCGTTTCAGAGCCTCTGCCACCCAGTGAGAGCATTTCCTGCTTTAAGGATGTGAGATGGCCCTACATGGTTTCTGTGGTGGTCTTTGTTGATTGTGCACACACATGTAGCATTACTTGTTTCCGAATGATTAAATCTAATGTTGCAGCATTAACAGTTTTGAATATGATGGAGGTGTCTGGGGTGGGGATCCTGTTTGTGACTTTTTTGTGCTGGTTTTAAATCTTTCAACCTTACCCTCACTTCTCTGGTGTTGTGCGATTCATAGTTCATCATTTTCAGATAAGGCCTTATAGAATGTCACATGTAAGGTGCTACTTAGGGTGCCTTATGTCGCCCTTTGTGTCATTTACAAAGCAGTTAATATAGGTGATGCGGTTAGAGTGGAGGTGGATAGTGGACGAGCTTTGGAACTTCAGAACCAACTTTGGACCCTTGGATCTCACTTAGGCAATTATCATAAGGTGCAGGAATGTGTAGCAAGGTACATCAATTAAAACCACCCTTTGAACTGTGAGCCTCACTTAGATGATTGCAGCAGGGTGCAGTGAGGTTCAGCAAGGCACAGCAATTAAAAAACAGGACTTTGCCCCGAACACCCCTTCTGGGTGATAACCTGGTCTACAATAAATAAGGGAGAAAGAGGAGCTTCACTGGGTCCCCAGTGGAGGCTGTAGTGCTATCGCTACAGCGTAGAAGCTGTTTCGCATGAAGGAGGTTCCTGAAATTTGCCTTAAAATGTAGCAGTGGACTGCTTGGGGTCAGGCACAAGCTGGGGGATCTTTGTGATCATTAGCTTGAGGTGCACTTAAAAATAAATTATGGCGCTAGTCCAGAAATGCACATTATTATGGGAGTGTCACTTTGACGCCTGCCCTGAACAGATATTAAAAATGACAGAAAAAAAGAACGCAGTGAGATCTTGTAAATTTCACTGCACCATTTTTGGGGTCTTTCCTATGTGGGAACGCCCCCTTGCATACACTATACCTGGCGCAGGTATAAAGTGGTGCATTGGGTTACAAAGTGGCGCAATGCATGTATTAAGCTACTTTGTAAATATGGTGCACTGTAGGGACCACATTAATGCCTCCTTAGCGTAAATAAAATTGCACTGGGCAGCGCAAGGAGGTGTATAGGTTTGTAAATATGCCCCTTAGTGTGTTTTCCAGGAGACTTGTTTGCTCCTCAACCCTTTTGGGTAATATTAGACGTGGATAATGGTAAAGCCATTTCTCATTAGAATGATACCAGGCACATTACTAATACAAAATGGCCATTTTACATTGAGTGGATTCAAGATATCTTCATGACAGACCTCTACATATATATTTTAGACAATTCAAGTCACAAAATGTTTATTTAGACCAAAAGTCTTTAAGCAACATACAACCTCACTTTAAGTCAACTTCCACATAAATACAATAAAATTCCCCCAATTAAACATGTAAAATGAGCATTAAAATGTTTACAATCCTCCTCATAACCATATGGTGAAAACCACCATTCAGACGCACCTAAAAAACAGTTTACAGCAATCAAAAATGTGCTACTGTTACATGCAACATCCAAGATTCTCATTTCCGTCAAGATTGAAACTGCTTGGGCATGATGTATAATGTCATATTTAATAAAAATTGGCCGTAAAAATGTTCTCTGTAATGGAATGGGATTCCATCAATCTATTAAA
The DNA here is from genome assembly GCF_031143425.1 of Pleurodeles waltl. NCBI lineage: Eukaryota > Metazoa > Chordata > Amphibia > Caudata > Salamandridae > Pleurodeles > Pleurodeles waltl. The sequence goes on from NC_090437.1 coordinate 1,068,306,004, forward strand.
ATATGCAAAATATTGCATTTAGTTACCAGGCCACAGGTGCAATTGCCAGCAGGGTCCATATAAGCCAATTTCATCTCCGATGAGCAGTAACTGGAGTTAATTCCCACTCTTGCCTTTAATAGGTCATATCTTATCCTTCGATTCGGTAAGAGGTACAAATAAGGGAACCAATCTTCCTTTCCCCATGAATTTAACATAAACTGGATGTAGTATTTGCCCTCTAAGGGGCATATTTATACTCCGTTTGCGCCGAATTTGCGTCGTTTTTTTCGACGCAAATTCGACGCAAAACTAACTCCATATTTATACTTTGGCGTTAGACGCGTCTAGCGCCAAAGTTCATGGAGTTAGCGTCATTTTTTGGCGTGAACACCTTCCTTGCGTTAATGAGATGCAAGGTAGGCGTTCCCGTCTTAAAAAATGACTCCCAGGCATGTGCGTGGTATTTATACTCCCGGGCAAAAATGACTCCCGGGAGTGGGCGGGGCAAAAAACCCCGCATTTGCGCCTCTTTTTAACGCCTGGGTCAGAGCAGGCGTTAAGGGACCTGTGGGCTCAGAATGAGCCCAGAGGTGCCCTCCCCTGCCCCCAGGGACACCCCCTGCCACCCTAGCCCACCCCAGGAGGACACCCAAGGATGGAGGGACCCATCCCAGGGAAGAAAAGGTAAGTTGTGGTAACTATTTTTTTTTTAAAAAATTGTGGCATATGGGGGCCTGATTTGTGCCTCCCTACATGCAACTATGCCCAATGTGTCACCTGGGCATGGCCATTGGGCAAGGGGGCATGACTCCTGTCTTTGCTAAGACAGGAGTCATGTTAATGGCGTCTGGGTGCCCCAAAAAAATGGCGCAAATCAGGTTAAGACGATTTTTTTGCCTCAGCCTGACTTGCCCCATTTTGGGACGCCCAAACGCCATTTTTCCCTACGCCGGCGCTGCCTGGTGTACGTCGTTTTTTTTCACGCACACCTGGCAGCGCCGGTCGGCTAACGCCGGCTAACGCCATTCAATAAATACGGCGCCCGCATGGCGCTTCAGAATGGCGTTAGCCGGTGCTATTTTTTTTGGCGCAAAACTGCGTTAGCGCAGTTTTGCGTCAAAAAGTATAAATATGGGCCTAAATGTTTCGACAGTATTCTCTAGACTATTCCGTGCCATATATTTTAATTTCCTTCTTAGAAACTTCCAGATCAAAATTCTCGAGGAACATCTTTTCCTTCATGCTCCTACAACTATCCACCAACCTCTTCCTAATGTCTTTTGCCCATTTCATCACACTTTTCACAATCTCATGCTTATACCATGATGCAACCTTATGCTCTTTGCCTGCCTCCAGCGACCCCAAAATCTAAATGGAGCTACTTGTGCTAACACCCATTTTAACCCCAGTTCAAATCTCACAGCCTGAATCATCGCTGATGCTGGTAGGAACATCCTATTTTTCAAACATTCCCCTGTCCTAAATACTTTTCCCACTTACACACAATAATTCTGCTCCATACAAAGATATTTTAGGCAATTAGTTTTGGATTAAGAATGGAATGATTCAGTCTTATTTATGTTACCACCCACCCAACAGGTATTGCAGAAGTGGTAGAACAAATACCAGCAGCCTACATTGTTTTAATGTCCCGGAGCCATATCACTTACTGTACACTTAATTTCCTTATCCAAGTCACTGAACAATAGCAGTTCTGTACTTTGGATTGGCCAAAAACGTTATCAGAAGTCGCATATCAGATTATTTCCTAGTGCTGTGTTGGAAATTAACAAACCTGGGAAATGTAAAATAGAACACTCAAGAGACAGCAGGTAACATTCTTTAGTTTAAATATGCATAATTGTAGTTTTTCTCTAAGCACAGACTAATAAACCTGTATACATTTGTAATTGTCTGACACTTATTTTTATTCTGAGGATTTCAATAATAACTAATTAATTTCAATTTGTTGTGTCCAAATTACTGTGCCCATAGAATGATTGCTTATATCATTTGTTTTCTACCAAAGGCCAAAGTAGTGAACTGCTGATTACAGGGTCACTGTATCTATTTGTCATATTAGCAAAAACCGGTGTAAACAGGCGGCATTCAAGACAACGAACAAAAAATGTTTTCCTTTAAAGTAGTTTTAAAGCCTAATTATCTAAGATCGCTAGATCATGAGTAATCGATTTTCTGATGGAAATGCATGACTGCGCTACCCATTAAAAGCAATTCTGTAATCTGCGTTTTGTATGAGGAAATCAAGAGATTATGCAGCAGTAAGTAACAATTGCTGTGAATATTCCTCAGATTTATTTAGCAGCAGACATTTTCTGCCCTTCTTTTATGTCATGCCTTTGCACGTTCTTATATTTAAATGTCAAGTTTAACAAATCGGCATGATAATTTGGTCAGCCTAAAGCAATTATTTGATGAATAATATCTCCCAGGTAATGTACAATTCACCAGTTTCAGGGAAGTTCATGGTTTGATGAAACAGAAATACATGTTTAACATAATTACAATATGTCTTCTTAAGTAATATACATTCTTAATCCAAAACTAATTGCCTAAAATATATATGTATAGATCTGTCCTGAAGATATCTTGAAACATAATGTAACAGTTCAGCTCATTGAAGAGCCACACATCATTGTGAAAAAAGAAAGAGGGGTGGTCTTACACTGGCTTATCTTTAATTGACTTTTCTTGTGTTCAGTTAAGTGCCAATCGGTGATCAGCGGTGAGGCTCTCGACTGGCTGGAGACCCAGAATGGCACAGCAATGAAACTAAAGATGAGTCTCCAAGAGACGTAACACAGCTTAGTTAAAAGATAAATGGGGATATGAAAAGTGTGTGACATCACTAACTACAACAAGGATAGTGGTCACTTGTGTAATAACCCGTCTCATTTAGAGACAACGAAATCTTCATGCATATTCAATAATATTTAATGTGTCATTCATGTATTTATGCAGGTATATATTTATAGTTAACCAAATAATGGCTCATGTCATAGAAAAAACAAAATTGATAACCATAATATTACTTGCCTGTTCAATGGCATTCGTTCATCAGCGCCTTAAGTATTAAGGCAAGAAGGTCACAGGCAGATCTACGCAAAAAGCCAGCTGAATTATTTTCTTGAATATGTGAACTGATCATACTTAGTTAATTGGGTGACAATTTAATTTACCCACTGAGCTATCTTGTTACAATTAAAAACTACAGCTTGTACCTTTATATGCATCGTCATGAAGAAGGTAGATTACTAGAATTACTAAGCAGCAAGTCTGTGTTAACTAGATGTACGTGTCAATAGACATAACTTTATATGTATGTATTAAGTACATGTGTGCATGTTGTACATGAATCTTGTTATCCCAATCTTGTTGTTTATAACATTGCTGTGACTTCTCAACAGCACTGGAATAGACCATTCCACTTTCCACTGGATTAAGCAGACAAAGCTCAAAGTTAACGATTGCTTGAAGGAAAAGTATTATCATAAGAGAAGAAGATCGGAGAGGTCACACACTCTGGACCTTACTTACTAACCTTTCATGCAATGGAGTGTAGCAATTCAACTTATCTACTAAGTAGCTAATGCAGCTGCCTGTGGATGGGAACAATTTCTTGAGCAGTCAAGGCAACAGATTAAAAATCTGCTCCCAGAGGGCAGGAGCATTTTTGCAGCACCTGCCCACTGGGAGCAGACTTGGGGACTGATATGAGTTTGGCGGACGGTTAACACCATCCGCTGAATGTCTAACAGGGAGGTTGCCACTATTGATGCTACCTCCCTGCCAGCCCCATTAAGAGGTTCCCACTATGTCAGCGGGAGGAAATCTAATCCAGCCGGTGTAAATGGTGTAGAGCGCAGGGTGCCCCAGCACCCTTGCAATTTTCACTGTGTTCAACATGCAATGGTGCTGGCCAGAAGGGCCCCTGCACTGCCCATACCAAGTGCATGGGTAGTGCAGGGGTCCCCCTGGGGCACCCTGCACCTGTTCTCCACTAACTTTTTCATGCAGTGCTACAGCCATGAAACAGCCGGTGGAGAAGGGGGTTGTAATCGCCAGAGCAGCGCTGCTTGCAGCGCTACCCTGGTGGATTACGAGCGCCACAACCGCCAGACTGCTGGCATCTCCGATCCTGGTGAAGCTGGGGGTTCCTTGGTGACCCAACCCCCAGGGTTGTAATGTGGCAGTCGGACCACCACATTGTTGGCAGTCCGACTGTCCGCAGTCTAGTCCAGTCTAGTGACCGCCAGAGTTGTGTTGAGGGTCTTGGTGTTTGCTCCTGCTTGGCGGAAGATTTAAAAAAGGCTCCTGCCAAGAAAGAATCAACACAGGTTCCCCTGCTTCTGTCAGTGCAGCCAGGGAAAACAGTATATCCAGTAGGTGCGCTCCCCGGTATATAGCATGTGAGTCAGCCCTGTGGATGCACAGTGCAATCCATGCAGAGCTAGAAAGGGCAAAGGGCCTTATTTAGGTCTTGGCAATTCCCATTGGAGATAATGAGATTGCGATACAACGGACAGGAGATACTTCACATTTATGAAGAACCAGTTCCCCCCACCAAGACCTAAATCAGCCCCAACGTCTTTTGCCATTTCTATAGCAAAGTCTTGAGGCATAAGATTGTCCAAAAGCTGGAATACTGTGTCTGGAATGGTAAAAGGTTTTTGTGATTGTTTAGCTCAGCTCAGCATTGATGTGCTAATACTAGCTGAGCAGCTTCAGAGTTTCGCTGATACAGGAGCTGCTATCCACCTAAACTTGAGAACTACCAGTTCCCAGCTTTTTTTTAATGCAATGTATATGTCACTTTAAACCTGAAAGGGTATTATTAATATCTATATATTAACTGAAATATCCAAATGTTACAGGGACATTATAGTTCTGAATTTAGTTGCACAAACTATAGAAATTCATAAGTTATAGCCCTCTGGATCACTGCTAATTAGCCCAGATATTACAGCATTGGTGACAACTTTTATAACATCATTAAAAATATTAATGAAACATTAACAGTAAAATTATTGATGAGGTAACTGTGCATGATGGGGGAGTGAGTTATAGTTACTTTAGGGCGCAAGTTATAGTTACTTGAAATAACTCTAACTGCTGTATTTTCTATGGTTTTGTGTGAGAAAATTCCAAACTATAATGTCCCTGTAACCTTTGTTTTGTCAGTGAATTTCTACAGTTTTTTTTATTTACAATACGTTAATCCAATCACTATCTTTGTGTGTATATATATATATATATATATATATATATATACACACACACATACACATATACATATTCCTAAAAAGTACTGAACAGATTATATATATATATATTTAAAAACTACCAGTCGCCACTAGGTAGTTATAGCTAGGACCTACCTCATATATAGAAAAGGTATTTTTTTTGTTTTGGGCTAATAACTTTGGCATCATTTAATGAATCTTTCCAATAAAATATGATGCTCACTTCAGCATCTGTCTGGAAAGTTTCGGGGGATCTGTCAAGTCGGGCCAAGAAAAAGAGGGCATCCCAAATCAGTCTTTCCCCATTCATTTTTCCTTTGGGATTTTGAACAGCGATAGAGCAGAAACCACTGGAAGGAATTACACCAAATTTGGCAGAAAGGTAGCTCTTGGTCCAGAAAGCACCGTTTTGGATATTAGGTGTAGATGTGTTGAGTAGTTTTAGAGAAATTGAAGAAAATCCAAATGTGTATATATTGGGATGCCTGCGATTCGCGACCCCTCCTATTCTCATGCTGAGATCTGATTGGTTGCCAACAGTTCAACAAGGAAGTGTTTGCAGTCATGTTGGGTCTCGGCTTCAGCCAAGTCCCTCCCCAAAAAATTTAAAAAATAGGAAAAGTGGCCAGAATATGGATGCCCTGACCCCTAAGACCTGCTGGTGGGGTCCCAGAGTCACCTCCAGGGCAATAAAGTATGCTTAAAAAAGATTTTGGCAGACCTCATGGCAGATCTGTGGATCCACCGAAAATTCAAAACAAATTTAAAAATCAAGCATGGGCTCCAGCACTTGTTTTTTCATAAGCTCCCAGCTGTGCCAGGTCCTGGTGGCATTGTTATTTTAATACAGGGGAACTGCTTGGCCCCTCTGCTGCCCTGGGGACCATCACCTCCCCAGGGCTTTCATTACATTTAAGGTGGGGGCTGCACAGCCCTCCTTGACCACCACCTCTCCAGGGCATTAAACAAATATGATGCACAGTGGCTACATGCTCTCTGCTGCCCTGGGGACCAACACCTCCCTGTGGCTTTCATTTCATTTACTGTGGAGGGACACAGGACCCCCTTGCTGTGGGAAAGTACCATCTTGCCTTGCATGTTACCCCCATTTTTACTGTATGTATGTTTGTTTTTGCCTATGTGTCACTGGGATCCTGCTAGTTAAGACCCCAGTGCTCATAAAGTATGCCCTGTTTGTGTTCCCTGTGTGGTGCCTAACTGTATCACTGAGGCTCTGCTAACCAGAACCTCAGTGTTTATGCTCTCTCTGCTTTTAACATTGTCACTGCAGGCTAGTGACCAATTTTACCAATTCTCATTGGCACAGTGGAACACCATTATAATTCCCTTGTATATGGTACCTAGGTACCCAGGGTATTGGGGTTCCAGGAGATCCTTATGGGCTGCAGCATTTCTTTTGCCACCCATAGGGAGCTCAGACAATTCTTACACAGGACTGCCACTGCAGCCGGGGTGAAATTACGTCCACATTATTTCACAGCCATTTTACACTGCACTTAAGTAACTTATAAGTCACCTATATGTCTAACCTTCACTTGGTGAAGGTTAGGTGCAAAGTTACTTAGTGTGTGAGCAACCTGGCACTAGCCAAGGTGCCCCCACATGGTTCAGGGTGAATTCCCCGGACTTTGTGAGTGCGGGGACACCATTACAAGCGTGCACTACAAATAGGTCACTACCTATATGTAGCGTCACAATGGTAACTCCGAACATGGCCATGTAACATGTCTAAGATCATGGAATTGTCCCCCCAATACCATTCTGGTATTGGGGGGACAATTCCATTCATCCCCGGGTCTCCAGCATAGAGCCCGGGTACTTCCAAACTAACTTTCCGGGGTCTCCACTGCAGCTACCGCTGCTGCCAACCCCTCAGACAGGTTTCTGCCCCCCTGGGGTCTGGGCGCCTGGTCCTAGGAAGGCAGAACAAAGGATTTCCTCTGAGAGAGGGTGCCCTCTTCCTTTGGAAATAGGTGTGAAGGGCCTGGGTGGAGTAGCCTCTCCTGTCCTCTGGAAATGCTTTGAAGGGCACAGATGGTGCCCTCCTTGCATAAGCCAGTCTACACCAGTTCAGGGATCCCCCCAGCCCTGCTCTGGCACGTAACTGGACAAAGGAAAGGGGAGTGACCACTCCCCTGACCAAAACCTCCCAGGGGAGGTGCCTAGAGCTCCTACAGTGTGTCCCAGACGTCTGCCATCTTGGATACAGAGGTGTGAGGGCACAATGGACAGCTCTGAGTGGCCAGTGCCAGCAGGTGACATCAGAGACCCCTCCTGATAGGTGCATACCTTTCTCTGTAGCCAATCCTCCTCTGTGGGCTATTTAGGGTCTCTCCTGTGGGTATCTCACCAGGTAACTAATGCAAGACCTCACCAGAGTTCCTCTGTACTTCCCTCTTCGACTGCTGGCAAGTATTGACCGCTGACTGCTCCAGGATGCCTGCATAACTGCAACAAAGTAGCAAGAAGACTACCAGCAACATTGTAGTGCCTCATCCTGCCGGCTTTCTCGACTGTTTCCTGGTGGTGCATGCTCTGAGGGCTGTCTGCCTTCACCCTGCACTGGAAGCCAAGAAGAAATCTCCTGTGGGTCGACGGAATCTTCCCCCTGCTAACGCAGGCACCAAACTTCTGCATCACCGGTCCTCTGGGTCCCCTCTCATCCTGACGAGCGTGGTCCCTAGAACACAGGAGCTGGGTCCAATTGTCTTCGACAGTCCAGTGGCCCTTTTGTCCAAATTTGGTGGAGGTAAGTCCTTGCCTCCCCACGCCAGACAGTAATCCTGTGTACTGCGTGAACTTCAGCTGCTCAGGCTTTTGTGCACTTTTGCAAGACTTCCTTTGTACACAGCCTAGCCCATGTCCCTAGCACTCCGTCCTGCACTGCCCAACTCGCTGAGTTGGACTCCAATGTCGCGGGACCCTCTTTTGCGACTCTGAGTCGACCACTGTCCTCAGATCTTCTAAGTGCCTGTTCAGGTGCTTCTGCGGGTGCTGCCTGCTTCTGCATGGGCTCTCTGTATTGCTGAGCACTCCCTCTGTCTCCTCCTCCAAGGTGTGACCTCATGGTCCTTCCTGAGCCCTAGCAGCACCCAAAATCCTCAACCGCAACTCTTGAAGCTAGCAAGGCTTGTTTGTAGTCTTTCTGCGTGGAAACAATTCTGCATCCTCTATCACGCTGTGGGACATCTTCTGACTAAAGAAGAAGTTCCTGGCTCGTTCCGTTGTTGCAAAATCTTTGGCTTCTTCCATCCAGAGGCAGCCCTTTTGCACCTTCATCCGGGGTCTAGTGGGCTCCTGCCCCCCCTGGAAACTTGCATGACTCTTGGACTTGGCCCCTTGCTTTACAGGTTCTCAGGTTCAGGAATCCGTCTTCAGTGTTTTGCAATCAGTTGTTGTCCTTGCAGAATCCCCTATCTCAACTTTACTGTCTTTCTGGGGCAGTAGGGTAAGTTTACTCCTACTTTTCAGGGTCTTGGGTGGGGTATCTTGGACACCCTTAGTGTTTTCTTACACTCCCAGCGACCCTCTACACACTACACTAGGCCTGGAGTCCATTTGTGGTTCGCATTCCACTTTTGGAGTATATGGTTTGTGTTGCCCCTAGGCCTATTTCTCCCTATTGCATTCTATTGTGTTCTACATTGTTTGCAAGACTTTTCTAACTGTTACCTGATTTTGGTTTGTGTGTATATATTTGGTGTATATTACTTACCTCCTAAGGGAGTATATCCTCTGAGATACTTTTGGCATATTGCCACTAAAATAAAGTAGCTTTATGTATAGTAACTTTGAGTATTGTGTTTTTTTATGATATAGTGCTATATTATATGAGTGGTATAGTAGGAGCTTTACATGTCTTCTAGTTCAGCCTTAGCTGCTCTGCTATAGCTACCTCTATCAGCCTAAGCTGCTAGAACACCTCTAATCTACTAATAAGGGAAAACTGGACCTGGTTTTGGACCCCCAAGGCCGAGGAACAAGGACCTCCCCCGGGCTATTTTCGTTGGAAGAGGGCCATGCAGACCCCTCAAGGAGCCACTGATGGCTCTGAGGACCACCACCCCCCATGGTGCCCAACAGGACATAGCTGTTTGCTGTGGCTTGGCGGCAGGTTTGACAGCTGAGGCCAAGCCAGAGCAAACACTCTGCTTGCACCGAGGGAGAGCTGTCAAACAGCTCTCGCTCACTCTGAGCAGAGGGTTCCTCTATCTCCTTGCCAGCAAAGATGCAGGCAGGGACACAGAGGAAAGTGCAATGCTGGCTCCTGCAGGAGGCCAGGAGCCAGGTGGGACTGTGAGGGTCTTCAAGCTTCCTGCACAGTCCCCGACATTGTGACTGGGTGCCCTGGGGGCATCCAGGTCACATGGCTAGGCCCCAGACAATGGGGTCCATGGGGTAAACACGTGGGGCCCTCCCCCCCAAAAACATTTTAGAAGGCTGGGCCACAAGGGATGGGGTCCCTGGGGCAAAGATCATTCCTGGGCGGGGGGCCACATGGCCACCCTACCTGAAAAAAGCATTACTTAGGCAAGGCCCTGGGGGATGTGGACCCTAGGTTTGAAATTGGCTGGGGGAGGGGGCATGTGGACCTGCGACCAAGTACTGCTGTGTATGGCTAAAGGCCATGTGCAGCACGATGTTGAGTGGATATAGGGGTTGGCCACAGGCCCTACAGCCAAGGCCATGCGCAGTGGTGGTTTGATTAATGTATAGTAATGAAAATTACTTCAAATTAAAAAAGTATAGAAATTCACTGAAAAAAACAAAGGTTACAGTGACATTATAGTTAGGATAAAGAATTCTAAAAAACATAGAAATTCAGTTAAAAACCAAGGCTTACAGTGACATTATAGTTAGGCTCACATTTTAAAAATACCAGACCATGGAAATTCCCCTGTTATAGTTAGAGTTATCTCAAGTAACCATTGCTCATGCCCTAAGGTAACTATAACTCGCGCCTTCATAGTGCACTGCTAATTACCCACAAATTACAGCACTCATGACATCTTTGCTAACATCACTGATAATACCACTGTAATGTTTGCAGTAAAATTGTTGGTGAAGAAACTGTGAATGTCGGGGGGCGCTACTTATAATCACTTTAGGGCACGAGTGAATTCAACTGATTGCAATGAAGCATGTCTTGGCCTTCATTTGTTTCTATGATAAATAAGGTTGCGACTAGGCAATTGAAACACATTGAATTTTATTTGCTCGTGATCCATGTTTGGAGTGCTGCACTCCATTTTGAGGAATCAAGGCGAGCAGGAAATATATATGCATGGATATATAAATATATAAATGTTTAGGGGACAGAGGCACAGGGCAATAGGTAAGCTGGGAGGACTGCTGTGCGACAGGGGGAGGACAGGCCCAGGGCACCGACTCTCTAGGAGGTACTCACCAACATCCTGGGAGTTACCACTATTCCCAGGAGACGATGGGCCAGATACTGGACAAGTTGCAGGAGACCCAGCAGCTGCAGGAGGGACAGTACCTGGGGATCAGGTAGGACTTGAAGTCCATCCATACCACCCTGGTCACCATTGCAGGGGTGCAGGCAGACATGGCCAACACCATGAGGAAGGCAGTGGCACACCAACAGGCCCTTGACACTAGCCAAAACGATGAACAGCCCTCCACCTCTCCTGCCGCTAGTGGACAGGAGGCCCTCCAACAGGAACAACAGGCCACCAGCACCCCTCCCCCTGCAGAAGGAGAACCACCCCCAAACGGTCCCTGTGATCCAGGCAGAAGCCAGAGAACATTGCCAAGACCCCCGCCAGGAAACAAGACTCTCTTGAAGGTCACCCTTGTGTCCCACTCAGTCACCCTGCCCACCTTGAACTGCCATTGCTCCACTTCCTATGCCCCCTTGGACAATGCACCTGTGATACCAATAGAATGGACTCTACCCTCGACTTTCCTCCATCAGCAAGCCAGCCCATTGGAAAACCCAAGCCACTTATTAGCACCTAAATAAACACCCTTGCAACAAATACATGTATGGAATCTGTTAATTGATTGAAATTTGTATCCGTTTAACAAGCTGTAAACATTGCAAATCAACTGTACAGTAATGTATACATAGGTATGACCTGTAGTTGGCATCAGTCAACACAGCAGGAGCCAGAGTGGGGCACAGATATCTGAAAATAGAGATGCCAAAAGGTACAGTAAGTGGTCATAGTAGTGGGAAAATCAGCCTGCCATGTACAATGTCCAACACAAAACTGTCAATGGAAGGTGAAGTTACAGTGTCTTACCTGTGTGTCACTGGGAGTACTGTTGTATGATTGATGTTCTGTTGTCCTTATCCTCATCCTCTGTCTTCTCTTCATCACTGTCCACAGGGTCCACTGCTGCCACACGCCCATACCCAGGCTCATCCTCCTGCAGAAAAGGCACCTGGCTCAAGGCAGGGTTGTGCAACACACAGCATGCCACGATGATATTGCACACATTCTTGGGTGAGTAGCTCAGGGAACCACCTGTTAGATTGAGGCAACAAAACCTGGCCTTCAGGAGGCCGAATGCCCTCTCAAACATTCTTCTTGTTCACCCACGTGCCTCATTGTAACGTTCCTCTGCCCTTGTCCTGGCATTCCTCACTGGGGTCAGTAGCCATGAGAGGTTGTGTTAACCAGAATCACCTGTAAATATCGATGGATACCTGTTAGCCAAACACTAACCCTTAGGGCCAACACCATACCCATATACCAACAGACACTGTTTGGGGTCCATGGGCTCACCTACTAGTAACACCCGTTGCCTCTGGAGTTGAGCCATCACATATGGCATGCTGCTATTCCTCAGGATAAAGGCATCATGCACAGACCCAGGATACTCTGCATTCACATGGGAGATGTACTGGTCCGCCAGGCACACTATCTGCACAGTCATAGAATGAAAGCTCTTTCGATTTCTGAACACCTGTTCATTTTTCTGGGGGGCGGGAAGGCAATATGTGTACCATCAATAGCCCCAATAATGTTGGGGATATGTCCCATTGCATAGAAATCAGCTTTCACTGTTGCCAAATCTTTCACCTGGGGGAAAACGATGTAGCTGCACATGTGTTTCATCAGGGCAGACAACACTCTGGTCAGCACTACTGAGAACATTGGCTGAGACATTCCTGCTGCCAAGCCAGCTGTCACTTGGAAAGAGCCAGTTGCCAAGAAATGGAGCACAGATGGGACTTGCACAATAGCAGAGGAGATCCTAGTAGGGTGATGGAAAGCAGATATCAGGTCTGGCTCCAATTGGGTACACAGCTCTGTGATTGTGACCCTGTCCAGCCAATAGGTGAGGATAATGTGCCTGTCCTCCATTGTTGCCAAGTCCACCAGGGGTCTGTACATGGGGGGATGTCTCCATATCCTATTCACCTGCAGCGGTTGGACTATAGGGGGCAAAAGAGTGAGCAGCTGGTCAGTATTCCACATTTCTAAACTGTACACTGTATTGCATATTGTGACAGTAACAGTATATTTTTAGATAGGCCCAAATGCTGCCTATTTGTACTGTGACACAGTTAAGTGCCATGGCCTACCCCCACCTGAAATGGCGTCTGCCTGTTCTGTGTGGATGGACACATGGAAATGAGGTAATGCCGCTGACATTGTGCGCCGTTGCGGGAGGCGGTCGAGTATCAGTGTGCAATGCGAAACGCCCTTAAGGCCGACTCCGGAACAATGCAGTCCTCGTTAACGAAAGCGGAACAACGCTTTCCTTAACCACAACTTTGTTGTTTTGTGCCTTAACCACGCATGTGCTGAACAACGCACATGCGTGGTTAAGTCACAAACAAGGGAGTCGGCTGAGGAGGACGAGGCGACGACTCAGGTAAGTGGGGCGGGGGTGGGGGGTTGGGCTTTTAGTTTAAGGCCGGTGGTGGGGGGTCAGGGTATTTTCTGTTTCAGGGGTGGGGGTATTTTCTGTTTTAGGGGTGAGGGGCGGGGGGCAGGGGTGGGGGGTGGTGTTTTAGTTTTAGGGGCGGGGTGGGGGGTTGGGGTATTTTCAGTTTTAGGGGCGGGTGGGCGGGGTTTTAGTTTTAGGGAAGGGAGTGGGGTGTTGGTGTATTTTCTGTTTTAGGGGTGGTGGTGGCGGTGGGGGTTGGTGTTTTAGTTTTAGGGGTGGGGGTCGGGGTATTTTCTGTTTTAGGGGCATTGGTGGGGGGTTGGGCTTTTAGTTTTAGGGCCGGGGTTGGGGGGTCAGGGTATTTTCTGTTTTAGAGGCGGGGGAAGGGGTGGAGGGGTCAGGTTTTTAGTTTTAGGGCCGGGGTAAGGGTATTTTCTGTTTTAGGGGCAGGGTGGGGGGTGGTGGTTTTAGTTTTAGGGGCGGGGTGGGGGGTTGGGGTATTTTCAGTTTTAGGGGCGGGTGGGCGGGGTTTTAGTTTTAGGGAAGGGAGTGGGGTGTTGGTGTATTTTCTGTTTTAGGGGCGGTGGTGGGGGTGGGGGGTTGTTGTTTTAGTTTTAGGGGTAGGGGGTCTGAGTATTTTCTGTTTTAGGGGCGGGGGGGTCGGGTTTTAGATTTAGAGCCGGGGTGGGGGGGTCGGGGTATTTTCTGTTTTAGGGGTGGGGGTGGGGGTTTTAGTTTTAGGGGCGGGAGTGGGGGGTCGGGGTATTTTCAGTTTTAGGGGTGGGGGTAGGGGGTCGGTTTTTTTCTGTTTTAGGGGCGGGGTGGGGGTGCAGGGTTTTAGTTTTAGGGGCGTGGGTGGGGGGTCGGGTTATTTTCAGTTTTAGGGGCAGGGCGGGGGTGGGGGTTCGGGGTTTTAGTTTTAGGGGCGGGAGTGGGGGTTGGGGTATTTTCAGTTTTGGGGGCGGGGCGGGGGTTGGGGTTTTAGGTTATAGGGGTGGGTTGGGGGGTCGGGTAGTTTTAGGGGCGGGGTGGGCGGTTGGGGGTTTAGGTTTAGGGGCAGGGTGGGGGGTTCGGAGTAGTTTTAGGGGTGGGGGTTGGGGTACTTTAGGTTTCAGGGATGGGGTGGTGGTTGGGGTTGTTTTAGGTTTTGGGGGTAGGGTGGGGGTCACAGTAATTTTAGGGAGGAGGTGGGGGTTGGGGTAGTTTTAGGGGCAAGGGTGGGGGGGTTGGTGTGGTTTTAGGGGGGTGGAGGGGTCACAGTAATTTTTAGGGGTGGGGGTGGGGGGCCAGGGGGGACGCATGCAGGAACAATGGATGCCTATCACTAATGCCTTTACCAGGAATGCCTTTACAACGAAAAATCGTTGTTGAGGCGTTCGTGGTAAAGGCATTAGTGGTTACAACGAGGTTGTTGTTCCGACCTCATTGTTCAGGCATTTGTTGTTACGGCAGGCGTCGTTCCGACATACATTCGCGTGCAACTCCTCATTGGTTCTCATTGGGCCCTATGGGTTACAGTGGCCAATGGTGAAGTACGCTAGCGGTGACGGTACGCACCACTGCGGACGTGACCGCCATTTTCTATCTGTTTTCTCACTTGTTCCCTGACATTCAACAAGAGAGGACCTACACTGCAAGTGCTGCTGTGACCTGTGTCTGGAACTGACCATGGCTCGAGTCACTGGGGAAAGGGACCCTATCTTCACTGCTGCGGAGTTGGAGAGACTGGTGGATGGGGTCCTACCCCAGTACTGAATGCTGTATGGCCTCTAGACCGACAGGTGAGTACACTGTGAGCACGATGCATGGGATATGAATGAATGTAGTGCTGTGTTTGAGGGCCTCGTGTAAGGGGGGGCTGGTGGAAGGGTCCTGGGCAGCGTGCCGCTTGTATGGTGGGCAATGTCTGTGCATAAGTGGATGGGAGGGCTATGGTTGGCCATCAGTGTAACAGGCTGGACGGCATGGCTGCCTTTTCTATGTGTATGTTTCTGCAGGTCAGCACCCATCAGAAAATGGGAATAGGGCCTGCCATTGCCAAGGACGTGCAGACCCTGGGAGTCTATGGCAGGCGGAGCACCCACTGTTGCAAACAGTGGGAGGACCTGAGATGCTGGGCACGGAAGACGGAGGAGGACCAGCTGGGGATGGCCTCCCAACAAGGAAGGGGTGCTTGTCGAACCCTGACACCCCTGATGGTCCGCATACTGGTGGTGGCCTATCAAGAGCTGGATGGGCCCTTGAGGAGCCACAAGGGGGAGAGTACAGTTTCCATATCTACTACTTGCATGTGGTGGGGTGGTAAAAGGTGGGGGACGTGGGCCTGTGGGTGCCCCTAGGCCAGGCTGGAGATTGCAGGGTAGGTCCCATGTTGAGCAGAGGCGAACAGCACCTCCTGCAAAGCTAATAGACATCCACTACTGGGCAGTGGTCTGTGGGTGTCAGCTATGCTGCTATTGGTGTTAGGTATTCCTGTCCTTGTGGCTGGTGACTAGCATTGCGACTGGTAATGGATTGCATAGTGGGTAGGCCTGTTCTCTGTGTACGCCAAAGGTGTTGTTGGGGCAGCAAGTGTATTCTTTTTCTCTTCCCCCAACTTTTTTTTTGTCACCCTGTCCTTATGTGCATTAGCATCATCTGGCAGAGGATCAGTGGCGACGGAGGAACTTGCATCCCACATGGCCCATGAGGCCGAATCTACTGACGGTGAGGGCACCAGCTGGACAGAGGGTGAGGGGAGCACCACAGTGGAGACAGGAGGGGACAGTTCTGACAGTGATACCTCCTCCGATGGAAGATCCCTGCTGGTGGCAGACACCTCTGTGCCCACCCCAACTACAGGTACAGCCGCCACCCCGTACCAGCACCACCCTCCTAGCAGCTCCTCAGCAAGTTTCCCGTGCCCACTCACCCAGGACGGTGGGCATCTCCTTCGCCCCAGGCACCTTAGGCCCTGCCCTAGTCAGTGCTGCTGCCCGGGGGAGGAGGATATTGACCTCCTACAATCCATCTCTGTTGAGCAGTCAACCATAGTGAATGCCATCCAGGGGCTGGCAGGCCATTGGCAACAAACAAACGCATTCCTGGAGGGCATTCACTCTGGCATGGCGGTCCAACAGAGATCAATCCAGGCTCTGGCCTCCTCCCTGATGGCAGCCATCCAACTTCATCTACCCAGACCCATTCCCCTCAATCCCTACCTATCCCAAGCACACATTCAGACCAGCATGCACCCAAGACAACACGCAGGAGTGGCTCAGGCAAACACAAGCACCACACATCATCCCACAGGCACTCACACAAACACCATCCAGATTCAGACACACCAACATTTACTGCCTCCACTGTGTCCCCACCTCCTTATCGTCCACCACCCTCTCCGTAGTGTCTCCACACACACCTGCATGCACTACATCCGCATCCACTACCCCCATCAGCATCACACCTATCACAACACTCCCCCAAGGGCAAGGTCAAGGAGACACCACCAGCTGCCAAGGGGAAAGTCAAGGAGGCACCACCAGCTGCTAAGGGCAAGGGCAGGGAGGCACCACCAGCTGCCAAGGGGAAAGTCAAGGAGGCACCACCAGCTGCCAAGGGCAAGGGCAAGGGGCCTGCCCCTGTAGGCAGGAAGGACAGGAGGCCTGGTGCTGGGACTGATTCCGAGCCCCCAACACCAACCATGGTGGTTCAGCGGTCCGAGGCTGCATGGGACTACCTGGAGCCTCCCCCCACCACTGGCATTCTTGCCACCAGCACCACCACCAGCACTGCCACTAGCACCACTGCCAGCAGCAGCAGCCGAGTGGGGAGCTGTGCAAGGCTGCAGGGGATGGGCTGGATCCTCCCCCCACCACTGGCATTCCTGACAGCAGCACCGCCACCAGCACTGCCACCAGTACTACCACCAGCACCACTGCCAGCAACAGCAGCCCCAGTGGGCAGCCGTCCGAGGCTGCAGGGGATGGACTGGAGCCTCCCACCACGACTGCCAGCACCAACACCAGCACACTACTGCCTCCACTGTGCAGCCATCATCACCGGCGGGCAGTGTGTAGTCCTGCCTCTATGGACTGTAGTGCGTCCTGGACCCTGCAAATCCTGTGGGTGTGACACCCAGGTAAGAGACTGTGACATTGCACTCACCAAGTGCTGCATCACAGGGCACCAGGCCCCCTCCTGAACCAGTGGAAGAAGCCATCCACTCACCCCATCCTTGCCAGGATGAAGCACACTGGGCACGAGGCCCCCTCCAGAACCAGTGGGCAAACCACCCACTTGAGAGACTGTGGCCTTGCACTCCGCAGTACCAAGCAGTGGGCAAACCACCCACTTAAGAGACTGTGGCCTTGCACTCCCCAGGACCAAGCAGTTGGCAAACCACCCACTAGAGAGACTGTGGCCTTGCACTCCCCAGGACCAAGCAGTAAGCAAACCACCCACTTGAGAGACTGTGGCCTTGCACTCACCAGGACCAAGCAGTGGGGAAACCACCCACTTGAGAGACTGTGGCTTTGCATTCCCCAGGACCAAGCAGTGGGCAAACCACCCACTTGAGAGACTGTCCCCTTGCACTCCTCAGGACATCGCACAGGGCATGTAGCCCCTCCAGGACCATTGGTGTTGTACTATCTTCCGACTGAGGAGCCTCCATTCCCCGTTCCTCTGAAGTTCCTGTGTATTTTCGACCTGATGCCCCTGTGGTGTTCTCTCCATGTTGTTGCAGCAGTCATGTGGGGCCTTGGCCTATGTGATGTGGCCCTGTGCCCCACGGACATTTTGGACTGGGCAGTGTCCCTCCATTTGTATATATGTATATACTGTTTTTTTTTTTTAATCAATTCCTTTTGTACTTGCATTATTCCTGAGGGGTATGTGGTGAATATGTAATGTTACTGCATCTGGTTATGTGTATGGTGATGGGGTTGGGGGTGTTGCATGTGTGTATGTCACTCTCTTTTTCCTCTCCCTCTCCCCTGTGTGCTAGGCGCAGTACTCACCGTGGTCGTCTTTGCCGGTATTGGTGTTCATAGTGAAGAAGGAGATAAACGAGCATGGGGAACACATGCAACTCGGGCTCCATGGTGGCGTGGTTCTTCCTTGTGTCTCCAGTTGTGAGTCCTTTGCCTTCTGCATAGTGTTTCTGCCGTACTTTTGATGTCATTGGTACCGCCCCGGGAAAGGTGGTGGATAGGCCTGTCATAATAGAGTGGGCAGTACATTGTGTTCCGCCTGGCTGTCGGCAGTTACCCCTGCGGTGCTTGTTGCTACCGCCGTGGCAATCGGTGTGTTAAAGTGGCTCTCTGAGCGGTTTCCGCCTTGGTCATAATCCCATTTTTGTTACCGCCGGCCTGTTGGCGGTATTACCGCCGCTTTATCATCGACCACCAGGGTTGTAATGAGGGCCTAAATTTGTATACCTAGGGCTGAAGATCCTTTGCAGCATTTTCACATCGATCACGTTGTATTCGTAAATGCTAAGCAAAGAATAAGAATGCTGCCATTGACTGGCTGCAACCTGAACAAAAAGTTGGGGCCACCATTTTAGGTGATGGGACTGAAACATAAAATGAAAAGTGGCGTAGGGAGTCAGGGTGAAAGGCTGTGATATAGGGGAGCCTGAGGGTGAAATTGTGTCCTTAAAATACTTATTTGTTCACAACACATGATATTTGTGACTACACTGTGACGCTCAGCACGGCCCCCCTGTTTAATATTGCAACTCACTGAAAATATCAGTGACAAAAAAACATTCACAGAATCATTCATACATTAATTCATTCAATCATAGTATCACTCAAAAACTCATGCACCCACTTACAGTCCCAGTCAGACCCTCAAGCACCCATTCAAAGATCCAACTGGACCCTCATGTACTCACTCACAGGCCCACATAGATACTCATGCACCCACTCACTGATGCACTCAAACCCTCATGCTCTCACTCACAGACCCATTCAGTCACTGACACACTCACTGACAGAGCCACTCACACTCACACATCAACTAAAAGATCCTCAGAGACACTCATGCACCCACTCACACACCCACTCAGACCCTCACTTAACCGCTAACTAATCCATTCAGGCCTTGATGCACCCACTCACAGGCCCACTCGGACTGTGATGCATCCATTCACAGACCCATTCAGAACCTCAGGCATCCACTCACAGACCCACTCAAACACTGATGCACTCAATTAGACACTCATACGCCCACTCACACACCACTCAAACATGGATGCACCCACTCGCAGACGCAGTCAGACTCTCTTGCACCCACTCACAAACCCACTCAGACACTGACAAACCACTCACAGATGCAGTCAGGCACTCATGCACCCACTCACAGACTCAGGACCTAATTTGGACTGTGGCAGTCAATTTCCCTGACTGCCAAAGCCCAACCTGCTAGACAACTGCCACTTCTGGCGGTCAGCAGACCGCCATATTACAAGTGCTGGCTGCTTTCCACCATCATTGAAGTGGAAAGCAGCCAGCAGTCCTGCTGGCAGTCAGCGCTACAGAGGCAGGTCCCTCACTGGCTCTGCTACACCAGCAGGACTCCACCCGCCATATTGCAAGCCATAATGCGACTCTGCGGAGTCCTGCTGGCGTGGTTGTTGTGACGAGGGAAGACCACCAGCACCCATCCCTTCCCAGACGTCCCCCTCAACTGAGGAGGTAAGTGGGCGTCGGAAGGTTGGGGGAGGTGGTCTCTGTGTTTGGATGCATGTGTGAATGTTTGCGGAGGTGGGTGCTGAATACTTGCTTGTATGTGCGCATGAATAGAGGTGTCAGTGTTGATGAATGGGAGCGAGTGGGTGTGTCTGAGCGCATGTATGCTGAATGGGTGTGCATGTGTATGCATACGTGTGTAAAGGGTTGTGGGTGTGTGTGTGTGTGTGAGAATGAGTGGGGGGGTTCGGATGTCTATGTGTGCGGACATGTGTGTATGTGTGTGCCTGCGACAGGAATGAAGATTCCTGTCACCGGGTGCATGACCACTAGGGTTTTTGTGGTAGTGTGACCGCCCCTAGTATCCTGACGATTTGCAGCCTAATATTCCAGACAGCAGGCTGTGGCCTGCCGCTGGATTGGAGGTACTCACCACAGCCGCAGCAGTGCGACCCCACTGGTGGGCCAGGTGGAGTTGTGGAGGCTTGGCATCTGCCAAGCCTCACAGCTCATAATGTGGCAGTCCTTATGACCTCCAGCCTTGTAATGAGGGCCTCAGTCTAACACTAGCATACCCACTCACAGACCCATGTACCCACTTACAGACCTACACCGCAGTCATACACCCACTCACACACCCACTCAGACACTCATGCATCTACTCCCATATCCACTCAGAGACACCTACTCACAGAGCACCTACTCACAGACTGTAGGAGGCCTTCTTTCTGTATAGTGTTCATAGATGATTTGCACTTTTCAGAGAATCCAAGCCACCCAACCTTGGTATCCAGGGGTAAAAAACAGCCCACCTAATGCTTCGTTTTTATGGTAGTGTGGGTGAGCAGTTAGGCTTATCTTGGAGATGTGGTAAGCATTTGTTGTACTCACAGTGTCAATAAATGTGGACACACACTCAGAAGGATAACTCAAAACTAATCTACACAAATATTTCCGATTTTTATAAAAATTTTATGACCAAAATCATCAAAATCTGGTAAGTACTATTTAGGTTATGATTTTTCAAATTTTGGAAAATACATGCTTTTTGTGAATAATCACACACTGTAAAATTGAATGAGAATTTTTTTTATAACTGCAAATAGAATCAGGCAATGCTCACTTTTTATTTTTAGGTTGAGGCTGTAGAGATGTTCTGTGGCCAACCTGAGAAGTTCGGATGGTTCCCAGTTTTGGTGGGAGCAACGGTTGAAAGTTTTAGAAATGGTGCAGAACAGAGAAGGGCACCTCTTGGAAACACACTGCACAGGAGGACTTTAAGGTAAGTCTAGGGGGGCTCCCTTAGAGTGTAGAGTTTGTAAAGGGTTAGGGACCCCTGGAGCACAGTTGGTTTTCTGATGCAGGTGTTCTGTGCAAGTCACTCACCTGATTTCCAGGCATTCGGATGACAATTCCCCAATCTCGGTGAGGACTAACATGACCGCGATGAAGAATACATTGCTCTCTCGCAGGACCTCAAGAAGAGGGGGATTTGGAATAGAAAAAGTGAAAATACCAGTTTTTGCTTTATGAATGCAGAATCGGACCTCTGAACCCTGGACTAAAGCAACACTGTCCCCATGTATACCAGGGATTCAGTAGTTGAAGCAAGCAGCTGTAGAGAAAGCAATCAGAAATCAGCATGCAGTCTTGGTCATCTGGCTGGAATCTCCCTCTAACATGTAGGGGAGAAGAAGTGTTTTTATAATGAAACAGTTGATATTCTAAGAAAGGGTCACACTTAAGGATATGTATGTTTCTGTGAATGTTGGAGACACAGCGTACCACTTGTACCGGTAACCCTATCTGACTGCAGCCTTGAGGAAAGCACAAAGTGCAATGCTAAGAATGTGATGGAGAAAATAAAATAACACCACAAATGAGTCTAATGCTAGAAATATAAAGCAAAGTGAATAAAATGTAACTGGTCTAAAGTGCACAACTGCAGGCCTACTTCACAAAAATAACATGTCTAAAACATGACTAAAATAGCTATACAACAATGGTCTAGGAGTGCCCACTAAATACTATATTACGTATCACTAGTAATGAGAAATACTATATTTAATATCACTAGTAGTGACTAAGAGGTCTAATCTACTAATCTACCTTAGGTTCCATTTTATTTTCCTCCATCCTGGATGGTTGGAACATAGGTATTCAGGGTTAGGGATGTGACCCCTTCCATCAGGAAGTCATCACTTAGTGGGTGTAGCCACCCTAAGATAGGTGGCCCATTGGCCACTACCAGGTACTCCCACTAAAACACACTAAGGGGGTCATTCCAACCCTGGCGGTCGGTGTTAAAGCGGCGGCCAACCCGCAAACAGGCAGGCGGGCAAAAAAATGGAATTCCGACCCTGGCGGGAACCGCCAACACAGCCCGCCACTTTAACACTGCGACCGCCACGGCGGTACAGACAAGCAGCGCGGCGGTCACCGCCAACAGACAGGCGGCAGACAATGTACCGCCCACCCTATCACAACTCACCAATCCGCCACCTTTTCCGGGGCGGGAGCCCCGCCGATAAAAACACGGCGGAAACTCCACGAGGAATCTGGACAGCATGGAACCAGAACTACACATCCTACCAGCTATTGTCTCCTGCTCCTCTACCAGGAGCACGAACGCCGGCGCAGAAGACAACGGTGAGTACTGCACCTACGACACACGGGAGGGGGGAGGAGAAAAGATTACGGGCACACACATACGCGACACACACCCCCCCCAATTACCTACACACCAATGCAGAGCAACAACTCAGAGTGACACCCCCCAAACCCCCCGGAAGAATGCAAAGACAAAATAATAAGTTATTGTAATACAAATATATTGTAAGGCAAAGTAAATAAGTAAGACGAACATCCCATAACTATATACACATATGTATATTGTCGCGTCAGAATTGGCTTTCTGTCATTGTACGTGGGCCAATGGTCCTCAACACATGGGCAAAGCCCACACATGAGACCCGAATCCATTGGAGAGAACACTACAGGGGCATCAGATAGGAAAACTACAGGCACCTCAGGGGGAAGGGAAGGGGGGCCACCTCAGCCACATGAGTCCACGACGCCAGATCCACGAGGGGCCTCCACGGCCAATGTTCAATCCTGGGGAGTGCAAAGCCTCAGTCTCTCAAGTCTCTACAGTGGGTGGGTTGCACACTGTGCCATCCTGGGGAGTGCAAAGCCACAGTCTCTCAAGTCTCTACAGTGGGTGGCTTGCCCACTGTGCCATCCTGGGGAGTGCAAAGCAACAGTCTCTCAAGTCTCTACAGTGGGTGGGTTGCCCACTGTGCCATCCTGGGGAGTGCAAAGCCACAATCTCACAAGTGTATGACATACTCCAGCGGTACTGGAAGACTC
The DNA here is from genome assembly GCF_031143425.1 of Pleurodeles waltl. NCBI lineage: Eukaryota > Metazoa > Chordata > Amphibia > Caudata > Salamandridae > Pleurodeles > Pleurodeles waltl. The sequence goes on from NC_090437.1 coordinate 1,068,329,183, forward strand.
TTGGTGCCCAGAGTGTATCGTGCAGCCCTGTCCGACACTGATCCGGGCCTGCCCCTTCTGCCAATGTGTCAGTGGTGCTTGAGATGAAGGGCCCAGCGGTGCTGGAGTTGAAGGGCCAAGCGGAGCGGTGCAGAGACGGCGGTGCCCAGCGGAGCGGTGCTTAAGATGAAGGGCCCAGCGGAGCGGTGCAGAGACGGCAGTGCCCAGCGTAGCGGTGCTTGAGATGAAGGGCCCAGCGGAGCGGTGCTTGAGTTGAAGGGCCAAGCGGAGCGGTGCAGAGATGGCGGTGCCCAGCGGAGCGGTGCTTGAGATGAAGGTCCCAGCGGAGAGGTGCTGAGACGGCGGTGCCCAGCGGAGCGGTGCTTGAGATGAAGGGCCCAGCGGAGCGGTGCTTGAGTTGAAGGGCCAAGCAGAGCGGTGCAGAGACGGCGGTGCCCAGTGGAGCGGTGCTTGAGATGAAGGGCCCAGCGTAGCGGTGCTTGAGATGAAGGGCCAAGCAGAGCGGTGCAGAGACGGCGGTGCCCAGCGGAGCGGTGCTTGAGATGAAGGGCCCAGCGGAGCGGTGCTTGAGATGAAGGGCCCAGCGGAGCGGTGCTTGAGATGAAGGGCCCAGCGGAGCAGTGCTTGAGATGAAGGGCCCAGCGGAGCGGTGCTTGAGATGAAGGGCCCAGCGGAGCGGTGCTTGAGATGAAGGGCCCAGCGGAGCGGTGCTTGAGTTGAAGGGCCAAGCGGAGTGGTGCAGAGACGGCGGTGCCCAGCAGAGCGGTGCTTGAGATGAAGGGCCCAGCGGGGCGGTGCTTGAGATGAAGGGCCCAGCGGAGCGGTGCTTGAGATGAAGGGCCCAGCGGAGCGGTGCTTGAGATGAAGGGCCCAGCGGAGCGGTGCAGAGACGGCGGTGCCCTGTTCAGCGGTGCTTGTCTTGAAGGGCCCTGTTCAGCGGTTCTTGAGACGGCGGTGCCCTGTTCAGCGGTGCTTGTCTTGAAGGGCCCTGTTCAGCGGTTCTTGAGACGGCGGGGCCCTGTTCAGCGGTGCTTGTTTTGAAGGGCCCTGTTCAGCGGTTCTTGAGACGGCGGGGCCCTGTTCAACGGTGCTTGTCTTGAAGGGCCCTGTTCAGCGGTGCTTGTCTTGAAGGGCCCTGTTCAGCGGTTCTTGAGACAGCGGGGCCCTGTTCAGCGGTGCTTGTCTTGAATGGCCCTGTTCAGCGGTTCTTGAGACGACGATGCCCTGTTCAGCGGTGCTTGTCTTGAAGGGCCCTGTTCAGCGGTTCTTGAGACGGCGGGGCCCTGTTCAGGGGCGCTTCACATGTGTCTCCAGGGCACCAGATCTGGGCAATAGATGGTGTTCACTCGCCATCCGAATTCTCGCTTGCTGGGCCCTCCTGTGCTGGTGTCCCGTGCCCGTGGGTTTCCTCATTCACCCCCGGAATGGGGCTGGTGGGGCCCTCCTGGGTAGCTCGCCTGCTGCCGGACTTGTCGGTCGTGCTGCCCTTGCTATCCTTTCCTGATCCTCTGTGGCCCTTGCCTCCCTTTGGAGATGTGCCAGGTGGCACCCCACTCCCTGACGGTGCCAGGGTGGTGCCTGTGGAGGCTGCCGTCTCTGTTCTCTCACGCCGGCACTTGGCTTTTTTTGTTTTTTTCCCAGGGGGTGGGCTGGCTGTCCCTTTGCTGCTGACCGATGTGGCTGCCCTCGAAGGTGGGGGACTCCAATATCCCTGGACTATGGTCCTTGTAGGTCCAGGGGTTGTGGTGGCTGAGGTGCAGATTGGACTTTTACGAGATGGAGGGGGTGGGTCAGGTGATGGAAAGAGGTTAATTTTGGAGAGGAAAATCTTTTTAGGAGCAATGGGAAGGGTAGGTGCAGTGGGAATGGGAGTGGAGGAAGAGGATGTGGTTGTAGGAGAGTTAAGTGTGCTGTCTATGGGTGCAGGTGCTTGTGACGGAGGCTGTCGTGAGGTGGATGGCTGTTGGGTGGGTGGCTGCCTGCGTTTGTGTGGTTTGGAAGAGGGGGTGACAGACACACTGGGAGAGGACACAGGGCATGTGTAAATGGCAGCGGGGTGGTGACTGCACGTGTGCGGAGTGTTCTGGTGGGTGTGCTGGTGATGGAGGTAGTGGCTGATGAAGTGGTGCATGCAAGTGTGAGTTGGGACGTCACAGGGAGGGAGGAGGGAGACGAGGAGGAGGGGTACACAGAGGAGGCAGTGGCTGTTGGCATGTCTGCATGTGGATGTTGCTTGTGTGAATGCTTCTGTGATGTGTGATGCTTATGTTTGGATGAGCTGACCTTGGGTGTTGAGGTGTGTGCAGGCTGGTATGTAGGTGTGTCTGGGATAGGCAGAGGAACAGGGGAGTGGGACTGGGTGGAGGGAGTTGGAGGAGGGAGGCAGGAGACAGGGACAATGGCTGCCGTCAGTGCTGAGGCCAGAGCGTTGAACGATCGCTGATGGACAGCCTGACCCGAATGAATGCCCTCCAGGTATGCATTGCTCCAATGCACCTCCCTTTCCACCCCCTGGATGGCATTCAAAAGGGTAGACTGCCCAAAAATGAGCGTCCGGAGGAGGTCAATGACCCCCTCACTGAGGGCAGCAGGGGTAACTGGGGCAGGGCCTGAGGTGCCTGGGGCAAAGCAGATGCCCGCCTTGGTGTGCGAGCGGGCACGCGGCGAACGCTGAGGGGCTGCTGGGAGGGCGGAGCTGGTGCGTTGGGTGGCGGCTGTACCTGTTGTTGCAGTGGGCACGGATGTTGCCGCCACCACAAGGGAGCTCCCTTCCGAGGACGTGTCGGTGTCGCTGATGTCTCCACGTGTCCCCGTTGTGGAGCCCCCCTCACCCTCCATCTCACTGGTCAAATCAGAGTCCGTTGCATGGCCCTCCGCGGCCATGTGAGATGCAGCTCCCTCGTGCTCCAATGCCACTTCTCCTCCGCCAGATGATGCTAATGCACACATGAACAGGAAGAGCAGACCAAAAAAGGGGGGGGGGGAAATAAAGACATGTTGAGTGCATGCATTGGCAACACAGTTGGCGGAGAGGACAGACACAGAAGCCCCCTGCACTACGCCGCGCACTTGGGGTCCACTACTCAATCAGTGGGACATGGCCTACAACCCTATGGACGACAACTGCACACATAGGTGACACAGGGCCATGGATAGCTGTACTTGGCACCCTACAGAGGTGGGGGGCGGGGGCACAGGGCCATGCCTTACGAAGGGGCCTAGCCTACAGAAATCGCCCTGGCCTAGGGATACCCACAACCCTCCTCCCCCACCCAGACACCTCCACTGCGCGCGTAGTCAGCAGAATGAGAGTGTACTCACCCCCTTGTGTCTGCTGTGATGTCCTCACGCGCCCATCCAAATCTGGGTAGGCCACCGCCAGGATCCGAGACATCAGGGGGGTCAATTGACGCGTGGCACCCCTGCTACGTTGGGAGGCCATCCCCAGCAGAGCCTCCGCGGTCTTTCTGCTCCCGCGGCAGATGTCCTCCCACCTCTTGCAGCAGTGGGTGCCCCGTCTGTTGTGGACCCCCAGGGTCCGGACGTCCTCGGCGATGGCACGCCAAATGTCGACTTTCTGATGGGCGCTGACCTATGTGACACGTACAGGGAGAGAAAATACAATATCAGAATTTTCTGCATGCTCGATGTGAGTGTCCCCCCATCCCCACCCTTGCCATGTGGCACATGCTCTCATCTGTCGTTTGATGCATGCCTCATACGCTCCCCTCCGCACCATCGTTCATTCACCCCACTCAACCCAAGCATTGCCCACAAAGCATGGTCCCAGTGTACTAACCTGTTGGTCTGGAGGACCGTAGAGTAGCGCATACTGGGGGAGGACCCCATCAACAAGTTTCTCCAATTCCTCAGATGTGAAGGCAGGGGTCCTTTCCCCAGTCGGAGCAGCCATTGTCTCTTCCAGACCGAGGTCAGAGCAGCACTTGCAGTATAGGTCCTCTCCTGTGGATGATCAGGTCTCGAGTGATTAAGCAGATAGAAAATGGCGGTCACACCTGCAGCGGTGCGTACCGCGGCGGTGCGTACCGCGACCACCGGCGCACATCGTCATTGGCTCCTGAGACCCATAGGGTTCAATGTTAACCAATGCTGCTTTGCGCTGCGGTCTTCGACCGCCTACCGTCACGGTGTGCCATGCCAGCGCATTGACCTCACATCCCATTGTCACACTTCGCAGGTCAGGCAGCCGCCATTTCAAGGGCCCACATGGCTTAATTTCTACTGCGTCACACGGGCCTAGGCGTTGCATTGCCACTCATACAAGCCATTCAATGCATAGCGAATCGTGTTCTGTGCAAGCTGTGGTTACGTACCTGTGGGTTGCTTGACTCTGTGCTCCATGTTGTCCTTCCTAGGCACCGTCCGCTGGGACTTGCGAGGAGATGGAGGAATCTTCCTGTGTACAGACTGCTGGTGGACCTGTCGACAATGGAAGAAAGACATGTCATACTGACATACAGACTTGACCGAGCAACTATACAGGAACTGTGTGCCCAGCTGGAGCCAGACCTGATGTCCCCCATTCGCCAACCCACAGGGATTCCCCCTCTGGTGCATGTGCTGTCAGTACTCAATTTTTTTGGCAAGTGGATCATTCCAAACAACAGTGGCCATATCATCAGGGATGTCTCAGCCTATGTTTTCTAAGGTTTTGTCCAGAGTGTTGTCTGCCCTGATCAAATACATGCGGAGCTACATTGTTTTCCCTGAGGTGGGCGATTTGGCTACAGTGAAGGGTGATTTCTATGCCCTTGGACATATTCCCAACATCATTGGTGCCATTGATGGGACCCATGTGGCTTTGGTTCCCCCCAGTGAAAGTGAGCAGGTGTACAGGAACAGAAAAAGTTATCATTCAATGAATGTCCAGGTGGTCTGTTTGGCTGACCAGTACATCTCCCATGTATGTAATGCCAAGTTCCCTGGGTCAGTGCATGACGTGTACATCATGTGAAATAGCAGCATCCCTTATGTGATGGAACAGCTACAGAGACACCGTGTGTGGCTAATTGGTGACTCTGGTTACCCCAACCTGTCGTGGCTACTGACCCCAGTGAGTAATCCCCGGACCAGGGCAGAGGAACGGTACAATGAGGCCCATGGGCGGACTAGGAGGGTGATCGAGCGGACCTTCGGCCTCCTGAAGGCCAGGTTTAGGTGCCTGCATATGACAGGTGGATCCCTAATGTACTCACCAAAGAAGGTGTGCCATATCATCGTGGCCTGCTGTATGCTTCACAACCTGGCTTTGCGACGCCAGGTGCCTTTCCTGCAGGAGGATGGTCCAGATGGTGGTGTTGTAGCAGCTGTGGAGCCTGTGGAGAGTGAAGAGGAGGAAGACAACGGGGACGACACAGACAACAGGGACACAGTGATACAATAGTATTTTCAATAGCACACAGGTACGAATCAACCCCGCCATTTTACATTTACTTAAAGTCTCCTGTCTCTCTACTGTCTGTGTTTCCCCCCAGTTTCTGTTAACTGAGTTGTGACTTTCCCTTCCGTTTTCAGAGCTGTGGGCCCCACTGCGTGACCTCTGCTTTGTTTGCCCATTGACTACAGCTGTGTGACAGTGGTATGTTGTCATCACAATGTAACTGAAAATTTTGGCACCGTTATGCCTAATACATTTGTTCAAAATACAAGCAGACTCCAGATTTTTTAAGTGCAATAAGTGATTTTATTAAAGTGCTAAATTTAGGGACATGGTTGAAAAATGGTGATGGGTGATGGTGGAGTAATGTCCATGGCAGAGTCCAGTTTTCAGTCTCACAGGTGCATTGTCCATATGCCTGTGGAAGGATGGAGCAGGGGCAGTTTAAGGTTGGACAGGGTGACAATGTGGGACAGTGGGATGACATCAGGGGGTATCCTTTGCTGGCGGGGGTCTTGGCATCCTACTCTGTCTTCTTCTGAGATCTCAGGCCCCGCTTGCGGGGTGGTTCTTCTTCTGCAGGAGGTGGGGTTCTGGTGGCCTGTCGTTGTGTGGGGGCCTCCTGTCCACTAGCGCCGGTGGAGGTGGTAGCCTGGTCTTGGTCCATGCTAGTGACAGGGGCCCTTTGTGGTGCCACATGGTCCCGCAATGTGGTGACTATCTGGTTAAGAGCCACGACGATGATCCCCATTGCGGAACTAATGTTTCTCAGTTCCTCTCTGAACCCCATGTACTGTTCCTCCTGCAGTACCTGGATCTCCTGGAACCTGGCCAGTACCGTAGCCATCGTCTCCTGGGAGCGGTGGTATGCTCCCATGATGGAGGAGAGGGCCACGTGGAGAGTCGGTTCCCTGGGCCTGTCCCCCCCCTGTCGCACAGCAGCCCCCCCAGTTCCCCTGTTTCCCTGGGCCTCTGTCCCCTGGACCGTGTGCCCACTACCACTGCCCCCAGGTCCCTGTTGTTGTTGGGGTGGTGGGTCAACCTGTGTGCCCTGTAGTGGTGGACACACCGCTGATTGACGTGTCCTGGAGACAGAGGCATGGGCCCGCTGGGTGGGAGCTGTGCTGGTGTTCCCAGAGGGGGTTAGGTCTGCTGTAGCCTGTGGCTGTCTGTGGGGAACCGACTGTCCTGAGGTCCCCGATGGGCCGGGCTGATCATCTGGGTCCAGGGAGACAGAGCTGCTGTCATCACTGGGGGCCTCTTCTGGGGGTGGGATGGACATCTCTGGACCCTCCTGGGCGGTGTGGTGGCATTCGGGTCCTGCAGGGGTATAAGAGTATGGTTATTGCTTCTGTGTGTGCCTTTTCGTGTAATGGGTGGGTGGCCGTGTACCCCAGTGCTGGCATTCCCTTGTGGGGGCTGTTGTGACGGTGGCTTGTGGGGGAGATGGGGATGTGCAGTGGGCATGCTTTGGTGATGGGTGTCCATGCTTTGGGGACGCATGCAGGGCTAGGTTTTGGGATGGGTGGGTTGTGATGGTGAGCCATTTGCAAGGAGTTGGTGTGATGGGGGTGGGGGTGAGGGTGGGGGTATGATTTGGCATGCAGGTGGGGTGGGAGAATGAAGTAGTGAAGATTTGACTTACCAGAGTCCATTCCTCCGCCTACTCCTGCGAGGCCTTCAGGATGCAGGATGTGCAAGACTTGCTCCTCCCATGCTGTAAATTCTGGGGGAGTAGGTGGGGGTCCGCCGCCAGTCTTCTGCACCGCGATGTTGTGCCTTGATACCATGGAACGCACCTTCCCCCGTAGGTCGTTCCACCGCTTCCTGATGTCGTCCCGATTTCGTGGATGCTGTCCCACAGCGTTGACCCTGTCCACTATTCTTTGCCATAGCTCCATCTTCCTGGCAATGGTGGTGTGCTGCACCTGTGTCCCGAAGAGCTGGGGCTCTACCCGAACTATTTCCTCCACCATGACCCTGAGTTCTGCGTCAGAGAACCTGGGGTGTCTTTGGGGTGCCATGGGGTGGTGTGGATGAGGTGTGGGGTGGGGTATGTGTTGTAGAGTGTGGTGAGTGTGTTGGTGTGTGGTGTTTTGTGCATGGATATTGTGTGGGTGATGTAGTGATTTGCCTCTGTGTGATGGTCTACTCTATTCTGTGCTGTCTCTCTCTGGCCTTCAGTCGCAATTGTGGTCGTAAGGGTTTGTGGGTGATGTGGGTGGGTGTGTGTTTTATATTGTATTGGGTGTGTGGGAGTGGTGTGTGTATTTGTCTCAGGTGTGTGTATTTTGAATTGTCCAATGTGGTAGTGTTTTGTAAAGGTGTGTGTATTTTGACCGCGGCGGTGTGTACCGCCAATGGAATACCGCGGTTGAAAGAGCGCTGCGGGGATTTGTGGGTCGGAATGGCATGGGCGTATTTCTGTTGGCATGACGGTGGAGGTTTGGTCATCGCCAGTTTTTCGCTGGCCGTTGGTGTGGCGGACTTTTGTTGATGTCGGGTTTTTGGCGGTTTGCCAGTTGCGGGTCAGAATGACCGTGGCGGTTTACCGCGACCGCGGCGGTGTTATGGCGGTCTTCTGACCGGCGGTAAGCGCCTTTTACCGCCGAGGTCAGAATGACCCCCTAAATGCAGTATTTAGTGGGCATCCCTAGACCTACAGATCAGATTTGAGAAACAAAAGATGGCCAGCAACAAAAAAGACCCACAAAATAAGAACAGTAGCCCTGCTGCAAGCTGAAAAAGGTGTCAACCCCTGCCTGCTGCACCCAGGAGTCGACAATCACTTCTGGGGGGGGGTGACTGAACAATTAAGTACTCTAAGAAACCCCCAGAGGAACTCCAGCCTTCTGCAAATTGCCTACCTCTGAATGAAGGTATCACTATCCTGCAACGTAGAAGAAAGAAACCAGTGAAGTCCAGGTCATTGAACGGCTGCGGACCAATAAACCACACAGAACAGCCCAACTAAAATCCACCCAATAGACCAGAAAAACAAAACCTACCAGTGTGCCAAGTGTGGTGGAACTGCAAATTTAGGGCCGGCGACATGCGAATACCCAGGATATTCGACCCCCAATGTTGGATACCCTGAATGAAAGTCTACTTTGGACTCTTAAAAGTCTAGAAGCAAGCACCAATCAAGAAATCTCAGGACACCCAAGAACCATCCCCCAAAGTGGCCCTCCTGAGCTTCAAGCAGCCCTCCAAGTGGCCTGCTCCTAGCTCCAAGGACTTTTGGGTGACCTATCTGAACTGCTCCTGGCCTCACTGGCCCATGCTGTTGTAGGTATATTTGCACACCCAAAAGCTCAATTACTGTAAGATGCTGTTGCTTGCAACATTCAGACTTAATTGTTCATTTCCTTAACAAGCAACTAACAGCCTTTTCACCTGCTCCAACTGTAACTGCCAAAACATGTGCTCTTCACAATGTGATTTGTATTGAACATGTGCCACAATCAGGAGGGTAATTTCTCATTTCCTTAATAAGCAATCATCTGCCAAAAGGCACGTGTGCATATTTTATTAATTAAGGATGCTTGTGAGTCCGAGGCCTTGCTTGGCTTTCTACCTATTGCTCTGCTCACCAGTCTCCAGCCGAGTTCCAGTGCAAGTCAAGTTTATAGTTTTCCATGCTGCCTGCAGTCGAGTTCCAGTGTTCCTCATTCTCCGACTAGCTTCAAGTTGAGTTCCAGCATTTCTCGTCCTCCAGACAGCCTCCAGTCAAGTTCCAATGATCCTCAACCTCTGGTCAGCTTCTGTGGAGTCTCAGCTCTCCTCTTCTGCAGAAAAAATCTGTATTTCCAGTAAAAGAGAGAAAATAAAAAAGGAAAAAAAAAACAATTTGGGTTCTTCTGAAATGTTCAAGCAAGTAACTTCATTTCAAGGTAAAGAAAGATAAATTGCTTAAATGAAACAAAACAGAGCTTTAGCATGATTTATCGTTTGGGTAGGAATCTAAGACACCGCTAAACAGACATTTAGAAATTACGTATTTCCTGTAACAAGAGCTCCCCTGCGAGTTAGGAGATTGGAAATAGAGCAAGTTTATCAAAACTATTATTGGCAAGATATTACGCCAGACCACAAAGAAGCCCTTTAGTCACGTTGATGGTATTTGAGTTTGGACATTGCTTAAAAGACTCTGAAAGTATTTGAAAAAGAGGAAGCCTTATAGAAACCTATTCACAATGTTTCAACAATAACTGACATTATGCAATGTACAATAGTGTATACAAATTCGATGCATTAATGAAGCAATTATTCTGCAGCCCAGAATCCTAAAAAACAAAAACCCAGTATTTTGAGAAATCAGAAGTCCTGATAACAGGCTTCCTTGCTCAGGTATGGGGGGTGATGTCTTCCCAGGGGCACATTAGGGCTTATTATGCTGTGTTCTAGCATAGCTTACGTAGGCAAGTTATATATCACTCCTAGCGACAGTATGGTGGAATTGCTTTTTCTGTTTCACGCTCTTTGTCACCTTTTTGCTTTTAGTGTGTTTTATCATCCTAGTTATTGCAATACATGCCTTTTTATCTAAGATGCAGTTACTTCAATAAATCCTTATTGAACCATATTCTGCCTCTGTTGTCTTTGCCTGTGTGAGACTAATGTAACTGAGAGAAAGGGATGAGATCTGATCAACCACGATTTCCCTGAGGAGTCTTCCTTGTAATGCACCTGGTTGCCACAATCATTCCTGCTCTTTGCAGATGAGGCGCTGCTAGTTAGCTGGAAATCCCAGATAGGCAGACAGGCATCATTGGTGTGGACTTGTATCTAGTTCCCCACTTTTCAGGTGATTCTGCCGCCCAAATTGAGTAGCCTCATTAGGATAATGAGAACCTACATGACACCATTGATTCAGATTCCAAGGACAAGAGAAGACCAGCAATAAAGAATACCCAAGGCTTGAGAACTGAAGTCCTGCTGCACCAAGAAAAAGGCACCAAACACTGCCTGCTGCCCCAAGACTCGACAATTGCTACTGAGGGGTTCTTCGGACATGGGATAGACTGTACAAATCTCCAGAGGACCTCCAGAAAATCTTCCTCCAGAGTGAAGGCATCACGCTCTACAACAAAGACCAAAGTATCAGTGATGTCCAGTTCACTGACTTGCTGCTGACCAAGGAACAAGATACCGCAGCTGGACCACATTTCCTCCAACAGACTGCCAGGAAGAAACCAACTACTCTGCCATGTTTGGTGGCACTTCAACCTCCAGTAGCCGAACCATGCAGTAGCCCCAGGTACTGGTCACTCCTAGTAGGACACCCAGAATGACAGTCCACTCTGGACTGAAAACGGACAAGGAGAAAATCCCATTTAAGGGGCTTCAGAATACAACAGAACCTCCAACAAGAGTGCCCTTGCTGACCTGCAAGTGACCCTCAAATTAACCTACCACCTGCTCCCACGGGCACCTTTGCACAAACCTCTGGCTCACCATTTACCTCTGCACCTGGCTGCCTTGCGCCCTGCACTGAAGATCTAGTTGTGTTCTAAGAGTCCCCCATCCCTTGCAACCTCAACCCTCCAAGGGAATCCACCGAACTCACTTTGAAGTTAAACTGTGCTGTGCTTTTCAAAGTAGTCTCCTGCAGTGGCCTTTCACCAGCTCCAATGACTTTCTGCTACTGCTCCTGGTGAAGCCTGGAGCAGTCTGACCTTCTCCAGCTGTCCCCAGGGCCCTCCGACGACCTCGACCTATCTGTAAAAGTAGACATCGGTAAACACATTGCCTGATTTTATATGCATTTTTAAAGTAGTTCTCCATTAATTCCTATGGTGTGTAATTACGCACAGAACTGAGACATTTTCTAAACTTTAATAACTAAAAAACACTTACTCAATTTTGATGTTCTTGGTCTTAAACTAAAAAAGTTTATAAAAATCTGAAGTTTTTAAAAACTGGTCTTGAGTTATTCTTTTGAGTGTGTGTTTTATTCATATTGTGAGTACAACAAATGTGTTGCACTTCTCCAAGATTAGTCTAACTGCTCGAATAAGCTACCATAAAAATTAGAGCATTAGTTGGGCTAGTTTTACCTCTGTAAGCCAACGTGTTGTTGCCTGGACCCTCTACACAGTGTGCTTGGTTTTGCACACTACAGATATGCCAGCCTCCAACAAAGGGGTTCCTTGCCTGAAGGGTAAAGGAGAGTGATAACTTCACTCTGAGGGAGGTTCTTGAGAATTTTCAGCGAGGCTGGAGATGGTCTTGGATTTTGTAGAGTCCTTCAGATTTCCAGGCAACACCACAATGATGATTGTTGAGTCCTTGGATGAGCTGGCAGGGTTTGGGACAATTTATTTCTCCAGCAGGGCTTTAGTTCTCGTGCCTTGGATCTACTTTGCCCTGTTCTTATGTATGTCAAATTTGAGGTCTTTGTCAGGGGATGCCCTGTAAATACTGTATTTAGGGCTGTTAGGGGGAGTACTTGCTAATAGCCAATAGGGTACCTACCTTAGGGTGGCTACACCTGTTAGAAAGTGTATTACTGGTAAAGGCAGGTAAGTACCTACACCTAGCAATAGGCCACTAACCCCCTCTTATGTCCACTTAGGTATCAATAAATTAAACCCAGCTCAACCCTTGGTAGCTTGGCAATGAGCGACAAGGCTTAACTTAAGAGACAAGTGTGCAAAGCATTTACAAATCACAAAACAGTAAATAAGTAAAACACAATAAAAATCCCGCACTAATTTAACTAGATGATATTTTTATCTTTAAAATGACACCAAAATGATTAAAATCAGATAAGGGGAACCGGAGATATGAATATTTAAAGAATTCATGTTTTTAGGGCATAGAAGCAACTAGCGCTCAAAGGCTTAATGAAGGTCACACTGGACGGGTACAAAGTCCAGAGTTCAGGCCACCCAAAAGGTAACACTATTACATTTACTTTCAAAAGTATTTCTTGACCCAGGAAAGTGGTCCACAGCACCAGCCAAGGGTTTAGAGGCTCTGGTTTGCCTCGGGGTCTGGGACTACAACTCCAACAATCCACCTCTTAAACTTATGGGGTTGCTCCAAATGTCTCCAAAATGATGGATCTTTTTCCAGAAGCCCTTTTTGGGTCCTTGAAGCGTCAACAACTTGATCCAAGGTTCCAGAAGCTCTGAGTTGCTTCTTGGCAGTTGGGACTACAATTCCCAGAATGCGCCTTGTCAGAATCCTCAAATAGGCACTGGACGGTGGTCAGCTTTGCTCTGCTTTTCGGACTTGATGCAGGGGACTCTGGGCAGTTCCTTTCTACCTGTAGCAAGCAGGGAGTAGTCCCTTCTTGAAGCAGTAAAAGACAGGCAAAGTCTTTTTTTAGTGGTGAAGCCCAAGTGTGTAGCTGGTGAAGTCCTTCAGAGTTCAATGTCCAGGTGCAGGTCAGGAGTCCAGCAGGGCAGTCCTTTTTCTTCTTTGTCTTGGTCCCTATAGGGATCTGAGTTGTGGGTGCAGCTCTGCCATATTTATCCTTGCTCCTGGGGTGGAAAGCAAGGGGATCCGACTGTCCAATCACAGACAGGCTCCTTCCCCTTTTGATGACCACTTCCTTCAGAAGTGTGGCAAAAATCAATCCCAGGTAACAACTTTCTTCAAAAATACAACATGGCTGAAACTCACTTTTGGAGGTTAGATCTGGTTGAGCCCACCCACTGGTGTGGCTAAAAATCCTAAACACACACCCATCCTGCCCCCTCCTAATCTAATCTAGAGGGCACCTAATTGTCTGGGGTTGCAGGAAATGGGGGAGGTCTGCGCTGCTCCAAATGTTCTTCCCTGCCTTTGAAGACCAGTTTGGATGCTCTTCCCCCATCCTGTTTCACCATCTTCTGAGGCAGATCTCCTCCCCCAGGCACATCATTTGTGTTCAGCCCAGGCCACTTCACACCTCATCATTGCAGCCTGGCCAGGCTGCCAGAGGCTGGCCAATCAAAGAAGGGCACTATAGAGATGAAGTTGGCAACTTTTAGGTTGTTTTAAAACTCTTTACCTGAACTAGTTTTATTAAATCCAAAAATGGCAAGTTGTGGGATGTGTTACAACAATTAATTTGATACCAAACTCAAGGTATCTGTCTCTTATGGGGACTTTGTTAATTAAAGTAAACACTCCCCATTTTAGCCAGTGGAGGCCATTCACTACAGTGAGGGAAAACACATTTGGCTATTTTACCTCACCATGGCTTATAAAACAATAAGGTCCCTGCTTATAGTTACATGGCAAATAACCCTAGGGGCGCTTATGACACACCTTAGTGGTGATATATATGTAAAAATAAGGTAGGTAGTTTAAATCTTTGTAAGTACTTTTAATTCCAAAGTTGAATTTGCATATCATTTTAATTTAAAGTAGCCAGTAAGGCACACCTACCTTTAAAATGACAAGGGGCACCTCAGCAGTGCACCTATGGGTGCACCACCTATGATGGGGGTCCCTAAACCTTCTTGCCATACCATATACTAGTGACTTAGAGGTAGGTTGACATAGTCAATTATAATTAGCTTAATTTACATACTCATTTTACACAGAGCACAGGCCCTGGGACTGGTTAGCAGTACACACGCACCATTAGAGTCAGGAAAACACCAGCAAAAAGTAAAAAATGGGGGCAAAAAGCTAAGGTGGCTTCACAATCAGCCCTTTTTTCCTCACAACACCCACTAAGTGACTGCTTCCTATGGGAAGGGGACACACCTCTGGCCCTAATTGACTATTTTCCCTACCATCCAAGATGGAGGAAAATTAAATGGAGTGTTCTCCTCACCTGCCACACCTGGGGAGTGGTGCAGGCTAAGGGTGGCCACTCCCCTTATTCTTTCTAAGTTTCCTGCTTCTTTTCCCACCCAAAGAAGGGATAAAAGCAGTGACTGCCTTCTACTGGCAGCAGCAGAGGCTGGGGGTCAGATCTGAAAGGTGACAAGGCATTTGAAGCTGACCACTGAAGCAGGGTGCCTGCCTTGGAAAGAAGGTGTGACACCTCCACCCAGGAAAGGCTTTATCTTCTGGCTCCTCAGGAGAAAGGCTCTCACCCCAGGAGTCCTGTGACGTGTATGGTGGTGGCAAGCTGACTAAGACCAGTCAGCAACCATGCCAGGGCTGTTAGGGTTTGCAAGGGGCACCTAAAGGCGCCCTCTGGGTCCCTTTGATAATAAATCCCCCACTGGCATTGGTGTGGATTTGTTATTCTGAGTTGTTTTATACCAAACAAACCAGGGTTCAGAGAGACCAACATGTGGCTGGGGGACTCGTAGTGACCAGAGTCCAGCACATATATTTACTATGGTTTCCCTGTACACTTACTATGTCTAAGAATTAGCAAATACACTGTAGAAACATATCTGCTCAGGTGCACATGCCCTCATATGCATTATAGTGAACCCTGCCTTAGAACTGTAAGGCCTGCCAGAGGGGTGGCTTACCCATATTGCTTGCATTGTTAGTGGCCATGGCACCCATGGAGAGTGCCATGTCAGGTTTGCATCTTTATGTACACCTTGTCATGCACTTGCAATCACAGTTTGCATGAGGCTGGTGTGGGCCCACTCAGGGTGGCACAATTGGTGCTGCAGCTCTGAGGGACCCTCTTCAGTACCTATGAGTGCATGAGTGTTGTATGGGCAAGTGACTGAGTGCACGATTGCATGCGTGTATGGGTGATTTAGTGAGTACATGAGTCGTTTATGGGTGACTGACTGAGTGCATGAGTGTATGTATAAGTGAGTGAGCGGGTGCATGAATGCCTGTAGGGCTGAGTGAGTGGGTACATGAGTGCATGAATGGTTCAGGGAGTGGGTATGTGAGTGGTATATAGATGATTGAATGAGTGCATCAGTGTGTGTATGGGTGTGTGAGTGAGTGTATGAGTAGTGTATGGGTGATTGACAAAGTACATGAGAGGTGTAAAGGTCAGTGAGTGAGTATGTGAGTTGTGTTTGGGTGAATCACTGAGTGCATGCCTTTGTCTGTGTGTGAGAAAGTGCCTATTTTGTCATGGTTAGTCCGAACTTTTTGCCTGGAAAATGATGTGGTTTCAAACTGTAGGTGTACTTGGCCCCTGCTAAACAGGCTCCCAGGGCCAGATCTTTTTCCCCAAACTGTAGTGTGATTGGCACTTCAGCCAACCTTGTAAATGGTACCCCTGATACCTACCACGTGCCCATATGTGCACTCATTCACTTACTCAACCACCCATGCAGCACTCATGTACTTATAAACTCACACAGATGCACTCAATCACTTACTCCTGCATGCACTCATGCACTCAATCACTCACCCAAACACACTCATGCACTTATTTAGTCACCAATTCAATCAGTAGTTTTTTACATATACAGCCACACAACAAAGATTTTTAACCATTCTGAGAAGAACCATTTTTTTCTTTTTTTCTAGAACTGTGTTTTTGTTTTTTTGTTTTTTAGCTTCATGTATTTTTTGTATTTTTGTGAAATAAATTGACAAGGAAAATAAAAATGTCAAAAAGAAAAACAGACCAAAATATTAACAGGTGTGCAGCCTTGCTTTATCCAAAATGCCATCTGCACACTGCTCACAAGCTATTAGGGTGGTTTTACAGTCAAGGGAATAAGGGCCAGATGTATCAAAGGTTTTTACCCATTCTGTGTCTATGGGAAAAAGTGTTCGTACATATGGCCCTAAGTACCAACTCTCCTTAACTCCAGTGATACTCCTGGCCTCTGCTTCTCTACTTTCCCCTAACACTCTCTCTCCAACCACAGGTGGTGTAGCCCTGGAGGTGGATAGAAGGTCTCCATCTCTCTCTTTTGGTTCCTTTCTAAAATGACGTTTATGATACGTTTTCAAGGGACAGAGCATAGAAGTTGTTACACATGAATATTTCTTGACATTGCCTCTTCTTCACATGGTTAGCCCCCACTTTTCGCCTGGTGTTCGATGTAGCCTAGAAGTTGTAGTGCCCAGGGTCCCTGCTAACTAGGTTCCTGGAGATCTTTCCCTAAAACTGGTGTGATGCATTGGCACAATTGGATACACTCTTAACTACCACTAGAAGTCCCTAGTAAATGGGTACCTCGGTACCCAGGGCATGGGGTACTATCGGTAGGCACCTGAGGGCAGCAGCACTGATTGTGCCACCCACTAGGGCCATGCATCCAGATGCACCCAGCACTGCCATTGCAGGTTGAGTGTCCTGGTGCAAACCTAAAACACAAACTCAACATGGCACACTGCTTGTGTCCCCTGTCTACCATACACTTCATTTACTATGAGTAAGACATCCCTCTGGCAGCCCTTACACCCCTAAGGTAGGGTGCACCATATTATATGTAAGGGCATAACTTAATGACCAATATGCCTCCACTGTGTCCTTGCCAAACCTGGCACATATTGATTTGACAGAGCAGCCAGGTTAATACATGTGCTGGCCACTCTGCACCCTGGGTTGTTTGGCATCAAATAGATCAGAATGACAAATCCAAACTGGTACCAGTATTGGATGTATCGCTAAATGTACCCAGAGGTCACCTTAGAGATGCCCCTGCAAAAGCTAACTATTCTGGCATGGTTTCCGACTGGTTCTATCCAGCCTGCAACCTCCAAACACACAATCTACAAACCTTGGGGGAGAGGCCTGTCTCTCTGGTTTGTAAAACTATGCCCTTCCTGGTGGAGGACATAACACCCCCTCCCTCAGGAATGCCCATTGCACTGGCGGTGAGCTACAAAGGGCTTACTGCCTTTAAAACTCAACCCCCAGGCCTGCTGCTAGCAGTAGATGGTCAGCACCTTTGCAAACCCCCACTTTTGTTGGGAGCAAAGGTGGGAAACCACACAAAAAGTAGGAGGAGTGGCCTCTCCTGCATGCACCACCTCTAAGGTGTTGCCTGCGAAGTGGACACTCCATTTCATTTCCTTCATCTTAGATGGAAGGGAAGTGAACCTTTCCACAGGCAGTGGTCCCTATAGTGTGTGTAACCACTCAAAGGTGTAAAATTGGACACTACCAGAATCGCCCTAAAACACCCACTGAATTCAGTATTTAGTGGGCATCTCTAGACCAAGAAATCAGACACAAAGAAGACCAGCACAAAGAAGATCCAAGGGAAGAAAACTGTGGACCTGCTGCACAATGAAAAGGTACCAAGCCCTGCTTGCTGCACCCAGGGCCCGACAATTGCCACTGAGGAGCTGCTGGATAACTGGAATGACCTCAAGAAACCCAGAGGTCCTCCAGGCTTCACTAATCACTCAAGAACACCCTCCAGAGTGGAGGTACCACTCTACAACAAAGAAGAAACCAACAACCCAGTGAAGGTCACTTCACTGACTGGCCACTAACTCCGGAACCAGAAGTCACATTCAGACCCAACATCACACTAACAACTACAAGGACATACCCTGCATGTGTGCCAAGTTTGGTTACACTGCACTCTTCATTGGGTACTGGTCTGCTGACATTGGGCACCAGAAACACTAGCCTGCCCAGGGCTGAAAGAGGACCAGGTGGAAACCCCTGTCAAGGGACTTCAGGAACACATGGGACCTCTCACCTGAGTGCCCCTGTTGTCCTGCAAGTGACCCTTAAAATGACTTACTTTCAGATCCCAAGGGCACCTTTGCGCACAGCTCCTGGCTCACCAGTTTGCTCTGCACCTGGCTTGCTCTGGTCCCTGCAATTAAGATTTGGCCTAAGGGTTCCTCACCCCTTGTGACCTCAACACTCTAAGGGAACCCCAAGGAGCCGCCTCTAAACTTACCTGCACCGACCTTTTCCAAGTGGTCCCCCACTGTAGCCCTGCTCCAGCAAATTTTCACCACTGCTCCTGCTGGAACCTGGAGGTGCCTGTACTTGTCCAGCTGACAAAGTGTGCCCACCAACGGCCTCTACCAACCTGCAAAAGAAGAACTTGGCAAAGCAACTGTGTGATTTTATATGTATTTTTAAAGGTGAATTTCCATTGAATCCTATTGTGCAGAATTACGCAGAGAAAGACTATTTTCTTCAAAATTAAAAAATCCATATCTCCAAAAGTACTTAACCAATTGTAATAATCTTGGTCTTAAAATGTGTATAAAAATCTGAAGTATTTTTATAAATTGGTCTCGAGTTATTCCTTTGAATGAGTGAGTTCAATGATTGATAATGTGAGTAAAACAAATGCTTTGCACTACCCCAAGAATGGCCTAACTGCTCACCCAAGCTACCATTAAAAAATAGAGCATTAGATCATCTAGTTTAGACATCTGCAAACCAACTTGTGTTTACTTGGACCCCCTGCACAGTGTGTCTAGCTTTGCATACCACACAGAGGAACAGCCTCCTACACCTCACAGTAGAGTTTTATTGTACAATGCAGGCTTTACCAATTTTGCCACTGGTTTTGATTCACCTGATGGTATGATGAAAAAAGTCCATGTCATTCTTTGTTTTATAGACGGTGGTTCGTCGTCTGGAGAGTCTTCTGCTCCAGTTGGTAACCCCTGCTCCTCAGCCTCATGATGGACTTCCTCCTCCTCTTCTCCTTTCCCTAATGCCATTTTATTTTACAACAAAATGACAAAAAAGTATCCAATACAGTTTTGCACTTTAAAGTACAGGAGAGCTCCTAGAATGATGCTAATAGCAAGTGGAATCTTCATGAAAGAAGAAACATGTGGGAACTTTCATCAAATATGAATCCAATCACATCTCTTTGTTTCCAGGTCAAAAGGTCGTCACAGTAACTGGTGTCATTGCGAGTACTGATGTCCCCGCAAAAATTAAAGTATAATTTAAGAGTGGTTTTTTTCAAATTAAATTAGTTGCAGAAATATTAGATTCCACATAATATTAATAAACTGCTGATGTGAAGTGCTAATTAAAATATGTTTACATATGTGTATTACACTTTAAAAAAACACACTATAGTCATTATTACCTGTATCACCGGAAATTATGTATCACATTGCCCGTTGTCGATGTGAACAACGGCAAAGTTGTGAAAATGGCCATTACATTAAAAAAAAAATGTTTCGCTAATATGTAACTGGAACTCTGTGCAGGCAATACCTACTTACTCCACCTGGTCATTCTCATACTTATAAACTTAGCCCAATGTTGTAGGAGGCTGGCCTGGTGTGTAGGGGCTATCTACACTTCATACCAGGTCCAGGTATCCCTTATTAGTGTAGGCAGTGTCTAGAAGCCAGGCTCTCTAGAGGTAGCTGTGGATGAGCAGCCAAGGCTTATCTAGGAGACATGCAAAGCTCATGCAATGCCACAGTAGTTACAGAGTATTTATGCACATGAAAGAAAATACTCAGTGTTACAAAAATAAAGGTGCTTTTTTTGGTAACACAAATACCAAAAATACCATAGAGACTGTACTCCCTTAGGAGGTAAGTAATACACAAATTATATACACTAGTATGCAGAAATAGGCATAAAGACAGTTAGAAAGCAGTGCAATTAGTGAAAATCACACTAGTTAGAAATGGGCCTGTGGGAGCACAAACCATATAATAAGAAAATGGAATGCAAAAGTTGGTCTCCTACCTAGGCAAGTGTAGTGTGCAGAGGGGATCTGGGAATACTAGAAAACCTGAAAAGTAAGTACTAAAACCCACCCCAGTGACCAGGAAAGAAGGAGTAAATCACAGTAAGTTTCCTAGAACACACACAGAACCAAGAAGAAAAATTATGCACAACCCAGAAGAGATTGCAAGCCCCAACTGTGGATTCTTGGACAAGAAGACCTGTGGAAGAAGGTGACCAAGTCCAAGAAACACAGAAGAGTCCAAGAAGAACAGGAATGGTTACTCTCCTTTCCTTTATCCAGTTTTGCACCAGAGCAGGGACTGGGGGTCCCTGAGCCAGTGTAAACTGGTTTATGCAAGGAGGGCACCAAATGTGCCCTTCAAAGCATTTTCAGTGGCTTGGGGAGGCTCCCCCTCCCAAGCATTTAACACCTGTTTCCAAAGGGAGAGGGTGTAACACCCTTCTCCCAAAGAAAATCCTTTGTTCTGCCTTCCTGGGCTCGAGCTTTTCAAGCAACAGGAGGGAAGGAACCTGTTTATGAGGTGGCAGCAGCTGACGCTGCCTGGAAAACCTCAGAAGGCTGGAATAGCAATACTGGGGGTCTTCTAAGGAGCCCCCCAGAGTGCATGGAATCATACAACCAATGCTTGCAAATGCCCTGGGGTATGATTCCAACATGTTTGATACCAAACATGCCTATTTTCGGAGGTACCATTATATAGCTGGACATAGGTAGTCACCTATGTCCAGTGCAGGTGTAAAATGGCATCCCCACACTCACGAAGTCTGGGAAAATGGTCCTGGAGGTCGTGGGGGCACCTCTGCTAGTGCAGGATTGCCCTCACACACAGGTACTTTGCACCATGCCCTCTGGGCTGGAGTGCCTGCTCTAGGGGCGACTTATAAGAGACCTGGTGCAGTGTAAATGACAGTGAAAGGGTGCTTGTACCTTTTCACACAGGGTGCAATGGCAGTCCTGCAGAAGCCTTTGCATGGGCTCACTATGGGTGGCAAAATATATGCTGCAGCCCAAAGGTATCCCCTGGAACCCCAATGCCCTGTGTACCTAGATACCATATACTAGGGTCTTATAAGTGGGCACCAGTATGCCAATTGAGAGTAAAATACAGAGTTTTGGGACAGAGAGCATAATCACTGAGGTCCTGGTTGGCAGTGTCCAGTGAACACAGTCAGGCACACTGATATCAGGCAGAAAATGGGGGTAACTATGCCAAGAAAGAGGGTACTTTCCTACACATGTAATAGAGGAGAATGTCACAGTTACAATTTACAGAAGGGTGTTATATGGAACATCCTTCATAACGTCAACAAAGTCAAAAAGTCCATGACTCAAGTAATGTAATGAGAGCAATGCAACAACACGCACTCTCACACACATACAACCGATCACAAACTCACTCACTCAGCCAGTAAAACACTCATACACCTATTCACTCACCCCAGACTCATGCACCCACTCATAGACCCACTCACGCACTCATTCACCCACTCACACACCCATTCAGACACCCATGTACCTACTCACAGACCCAGGCAGACACTGATGCACCCATTCACAGACCTATTCAGACCCTCATGTACCCACTCACAGACTCACTCAGACTCATACATACCCACTTACAAACTTACTCAAATCCTCACACATCCACACACAGACCCACTAATACTCTGACGCACCCACTCACATAGCCACTGAGATACTGACACACCTCCTCACAGTTCCACTCAGAGACTCATGCACTCGCATACACAGCAAGTCAGACTCAGGTACCCACTCACAGACCCACTAACAGACTAATACACTCATTCACAGACCTACTCAGAGACTTATGCACCCATTCACAAAACCCCAGGAACAAGGATAAATATGGCACAGCTGCACCCCACTCCAGATCCCTATTAAAACAAGACAAGAAAAAAAAGAAAAAGAAGGACTTCTCTGTGAAGCCTGAAGCCTGACCTGCACCTTGACTTTGCAGTCACAAGGACTACACCAGCTGCACACTTGGGCTTCACCAAGAAAAGGACTTTGCCTGACTTCTACTGCTTCAAGAAGCTACAGGTAGAAAATAGCTGACCAGAGTCCCCTGCATCAAGCCCTGAAGGAATTTACCAGCTGACCAGTGGTTATTTTTTCATTTGAACCGGGTACATTCTGGAAGTTGGAGTCCTAACCCCCAAGGAGCAACTTATAGTTTCTTGATCCTTGGGGTGAGTTGAGGACTCCTAAAGAACCTCACATGTACTTCTGGAAGAAGATCCAAACGTTTGGAGCAACTTTGGAAAAAAGCTCCATAAATCCTCCGTAAGAAGTGGACCGACCCAATGTTGTGAGTCAGGCCCCAATGACCGCCAACAGCCCAGGGCTGAAATTAAATAAGATAGGGGATCTGTTGGACATTCCCAGCCCTAGGATCTTCAACTTCCTGGGGCTGTTTAAAAATTGGAGGGGGGCACCCCTTGTGGAGCCAATAATGGCCCTTGAGACCGCCAACCACAAGGACCGGCTCTTGCTATCTACCAGAGTGCCCACCTCCCGGACATAGCTGTTTGTGCTGACTTGGTGGGAGCTTTGACAGTTCCTGCCAAGTCAGAGCAAACACAACTCTGCTTCCAGGAAGTGAGAGCTGTCAAATAGCTCTTGCTTCCTGTGAGCAGAGGTGCCCTCTGTTTCTCTGCTTGCATACTTGCTGGGAAGGATACAGAGGAAGGAATTGCTCTCATGGACAGGGAGCTGCATGTTTGCCAGCTCCCTGTCTGTGACATCAATGCTGCCTCC
This sequence comes from Pleurodeles waltl, assembly GCF_031143425.1. Taxonomy (NCBI): domain Eukaryota; kingdom Metazoa; phylum Chordata; class Amphibia; order Caudata; family Salamandridae; genus Pleurodeles; species Pleurodeles waltl. The sequence goes on from NC_090437.1 coordinate 1,068,351,890, forward strand.
CACAGGGGGTGGGAAGCTGGCTGGGACCACAGGGGCCTTGAGCCCCCCCCCCTGTAGTCCAATTGCACACTATGTACCCTAGAGGGCACCCAGAAAAGATGTCCAGGGCCCAGGATATGGGGTCCCTGGTCCAAAATCAGCCCAGGGATCATGGCCATACAGCTTCCCTCCTCCATTTAATAGAGGTGGGCCCTGGGGCCCCAGGGGCTGAAATCAGTCAGTGAAGTGGGGGCGTGCAGCCTCCCTCTCTTAGAGTCCATGGGTCACCCTTTAAATTGCTAAGAGTATGAAAATGTGCAAATCAGCTAGAAGCTGCACCCACTAGGCCCTGTTCCATCCACCATAGTAGCATGCATGTCTTTACCCCCTCCAACAGGATGATGGACAGATTCCCAATGAGCCCCCATTACATTTCCTGAAGATTTTAATGGCATGTTGCTGATGCCGAGGACATCTCCACAAAATAAAGAAGCTCTTACTTCATATAGATAAAAGGAAGGACCCTGGTGTGGTAGAGATTTAGGTCTTGTAGTTTTGTTGGCCTCTCTATAGGAGGATTAATCTTATTACAGAATTCCAGAGAAGCAGTCAACTGGAAGAATCATGTTGTTGAAATGTGCACAAGGTCACTGGAGACATTTTCTTGTTCTCCATTACACAGCTGTAGTGTAGAATACATATTGGACTTTTACCCAGGGAGATAGAAAGAATTACCACTTGGGGAGATATTTCATGCAAAGCTGTGGACTCTTCTTATAGAAAAGGGCAGATGCGGTTCCTTGGGGGGTCACTCACATAGCTAATGACATACAGAGACACTCGCACACTCACAGACACACTCAGGCACTTACTCAGACACTCAAAGAACCACTCAGAGACTCACACACACCCAGTCACAGACACACTGAGACACTCATGCACCTACTCACAGACCCATTTACACACTCACGGACCCACTCACTGACCCACTCAGAGACTCACGCACCTACTCACAGACCCACTCACAGACTCATGCACCCACTCCCAGGCCCACTTAGACACACACCCACTTACAGAAATACTTAGAGACTCATGCGCCCACTTGCAGACCCACTCAGACACCCATGTACCCACTCAAAGGCCCACTGAAACTCATGCACTTACTCACCAACCCACTTAAACTCTCATACACCCACTCACAGGCACACTTAGAAAAGACATCCGGGTACCCACTCACAGACCCACACAGACACTCACACACCCACTCAAATAGGCACCCACACACCCACTCAAAGAGGCACTCTCACACCCACAGACACTCTCTTATACCTACTCTCACACCCACTCTTACATCCTCCTAGACCCTCTCACACCCACTCTCACACCCAGAAAGACTGTCTAACACCAACTCTCACACCCAGAGACACACTCTCACACCTATTCTCACACCCAGAAACACAGGCCCTGCAGCCAACTCCTCCCGACACAGGGCCAAAGGCCATGTGCAGCACAGGGTTGAGTAGATAGGTGGATGTCCTCAGGGGCTAGCCACAGGCCAGGCTCTGTGGGTCAATGCCCACTTCACAGAGCCAAAGACCATGTGCAGCAGTGGTTGGATTAACATATAGTAATGAAAATAACTTTTCATTCAAATACCATACAAAATTCAACAGTGATAGAGTTATCTCAAGTAACTATAACTTACTACCTTGCCATGCACTGCTATTTACTCCAGCTATTACAGCACTCATGACAACTTTTATAACATCAATAAAAATATCAATGAAACATTTGAAGTAAAATTATTGAAGAAAAAACTGCCATGGCAGGGGTGCAAGTTATAGTTAGCTCAGGCCACATGTTATAGTTACTTGAAATAAATCTAACTGCTGAATTGCTCTGGCTTTGTACAAGAACCATACTAAAACATCCCTGTAACCTTTGGTCTTTTCAATGAAAATATAAATATATAAACACACAAACACACTCACACACATACACACACACACACACACACACACACAGAAACACTCTCTAGATAAATACATATAGTATATATATGTTCAGTTTATTTTTGCTTGCAGCGGTTCTTGCAGTTAATGCAATATGATTTCACACGAAGCTCTGTCAATGTACCTAGAGTCTGATATCTAAATCCTGCTGCTATTCAGTGATTAGACTGCCTCACAGATGGTTTTGTTGATACCTTGTAGTCGTGCACGCACTATTTCCCAGACCACAGAACTTAATACTATACTGTTCTGCCAAAATACCACCATTGTCCCTTCAACACCCATGTTGTAATCGAGCTATAAACTTTATGCTGCTCTACTGATGAACAATAGAGTCACTGCTGTCATGTAACATGAGCACAATATCTCACTGAGCCCAACTGACCTTTATGTGCTTGTGACTTTTCTAACTTGTATTGTAATCTCCAGGTGCTATTTTTCTGTTTGCATGATCTTAAACTAACACTATAGTCATCTGCCTGGAGTCAAGTCTTAACCCGGGTCTGGCCATCAAAACGTTTATGTGTCATGGGACCTGCAGTGTCCTGGTTGTGCATCAAGATGAGCCTGTCATTGTTCCCCCTTCCTATTCAGAAGCTCTTCCTGAGCACAAAGTTTTGCCCCTATTTGACTGTTTAATGAAGAAAGGGGAGCTTCCATCCGGGCCGTGTAGTATGAAGGTAGTTTATTAGTGTCTCTCCACACAGACTTGGGATGCAGGTGGTATTCTCAAACATCCCCGCATGGACATGTTTTACAGCACACATTTGTGCGGGAAATATAATCACCAACCAATAAACCACATCAAATAGGACTTTTTTTAATAATAGCTGTAAGCAATTGGGTTATTACTTGCAAAGGATTTGAGTCCTTCACAAGTTACAGGTTTATTATTATTTTCTTACTGGGAATCAAGAGGGCAATTGCAGCATTTGAATCTCTCAGGTAGCATCTCAGAGTAGGACAATGTGTACCCTGGGGTAGTATGGGCTAACAATCCAAATTTACTGGTGTGCAACAACAACACTCAATAAACTAATGTCCAGTCCATGCTTTTTCTTCTAAAAAATTAAAGGACGTTCACACTCAAATTAATAAATTATATACATTAAATCACACACATATTTATCAGGAGACATAAATACCTTTGGTGACAGCCTCATGGCATATTACATCCCTAGTAGGTCATATTGCTAACAATCACAATTCCCCCGACCTATACCAAATCAAACTTCTCAATATAAATGATTTTCAAAAGTTTATTGAGGGAGGTTTATTGTCTTTGTCATGGGATCATTAATATGTAAAACCATATGTTATGCTGGGACCATTAAAACCAATAAGAACTACAATCAAAATCAAATGTATTTATTAGAAATACATAAGATGCAATGTTTATTATTAGTGCTGAGACTAGCTGCAGAGCACCACACACTAGTTTGTCACTGTTTTTTTTCTGTTTCAAAGGTCAATTCTTTAAAATGGCATAATGCTGGTCCCACTATGGCCATTTGGGTGATCAATGACTGGATTTGCATCTGATGGGCAGGCCAAGCCAGGGGCATTTTCATCATGTCTCCCGGCCTCGAGAAAGACACACTTGCAGCGAGTTTGATTTATTGGGCCCGCTCCATACTTTTCTGCTGTGTTCCTTGTGCTCCTCTCCCGGTGGTGGGGACATCGTACACAGCGCCTCCGTCACCAACTAGAAGAGCACCCTCTACTCACATTTCTCACGTCCTACAACCTCCTGGCTGTTTTAAAGGTTACCCTGGGAGGGCAGTGGAGTCCACGGCTTCCATCATATGATCCTCAGGGAGAATGAAAAGGCCAGCATCTCTGGACCTGGAGAGATCCATCCTTGTCCTGGGCGTCAGTTGTTAACAAAGCTCTTATTCAATCTTGCAGAGTATCATGTAGCTTTACAGCTGATCATTGCTTCTTTGTTGTCGCCATCTAGGGTCTCCTCTACTGCCTCTCCCTTGTGTAGTGTTTTTAAGTAGGGTTGGACAGTTCTAGATGCCAGGCACATCTGGCCAGGACGAGGATGCTGCATTATCCCTTCACCCTGTTCCAACCCTCCTGCACAGCTTTCTGGGACAATCAAACATGGTTTCTTCAGGTATTCTCTGAAAGGAGCTCATCTGAGGGCCTCAGCCCCACCATTAGTAGACATCACAGACATATCCCTTCCACCTAAACATCAAAGGCAAGCCCCATTTGTGTTAGTTGCAAAGGTCTGGGTTTCTTCCTTTGTTCAGTGGGCCTGAACTTTCCCAGCCCAGGAGCAGTGTGGCAAGATCAGATGCAAATTTTCCTCCTGCCTACTTCTTTTCACAGAAAGATATTTGCTTAGTTTTCATGATAAGGCCCTTGTTCCCTCGCCTGAGGAGCAGAGTAATTAACTTCGCCTAGTAGGGGAGGCAAAGGTTTAAAATCTGATTATGAGCTGATGTCAAATATTTAGGACTATTTTTGAAGTCCTATAATAATTTGAAAAAGTGTAGTGTGATCCAAAATCAATGTTTTACTCCAGTTTGACACACTAGTGGACTCTACAGGCCTAAGTGGACCAAAAATGCACTGCAGTTTACGGCAGGTATTACCTATATGTAAATGTGTGTGTATGGAGGTAGTGGTGCATGGGTGCATGCGCCATGCATGTGGATGTCCGTGTGCATGAATGAGTGGAGGCTGGTGGGGTGTAGGGGGTTGCAGCTTGGGGGGGCACTGTGATTCTAGGGGGGCTGGGGCACTGTGATTCTAAGGGGTGGAGTTTGGGGGGTTAGATCATTGCTGGGGGTGGGGGAGCCTTCTACTAGTGACAGGGAAGGAATTCCCTGTCACCGGCCGGCCTACCGCCATGGTTTTTGTGGCGGTGGTACCGCCACAAAAACCATGGCAGTAGGTCGGCTCATTATACCGCTGGCAGTCATGTGTGGACCGCCGGGTCGGAGATGCACATCTCTGGCCCGGCAGTTCATACCACCATGGTGGTATGAGTTGTGACGTGGTGGGTTGGCTGGGGCCAACCTGCCACACTCATAATGTGGTGGTATACACTGCCAGCCTGTTGGCGGTGATACCGCCATATTAACCCAGACGGTCAAAAGACTTCCAGGGTTAAAATGAGGCCTAAATGTTTTAAAGATTTTCCACTAAACCCAATTAACCTGCCTATGAATGCACAATAATCATAAACTGTCTACCCCAGGACAGGAACAATATTTGCAGGGTCCCTCTTATGCCAGGCTATCAGTGTGCAATTAAAAAGCTGTCACATGCAACCCACACACATAAGCACATGCATATGCACTGATGTTTGTGAGTACCTAATGGAGTGGGGGGGCATGGGCCCCCACATGCATTTAATTAGAAGTCCCAAGTGGTGATGGTCCCCTGGATGCAGGTGGGCCACGGCCTCCCCATATACAAACAATTGAAGCCCTGGAGAGGGTACAGTCCTCAGGACAGCGGGGGGCAGCAGGCCCCATTGCATATTAAAAAAAATGAATGCTCCGGGGAGGTGGTGGTACCCTGTGCTGTGAGGGAGGTACCAGAAAAATTTCTTAATGCACCCTGGACATGGCCCATCCGGAGGCCTATAAAGAAAGAAGCACGGGAACTCGTGCTGGTTTTTTTTTTTTTTTTTTTTTCGTTTTTGCCGAGAATTAGCTAATCTCACAAACTTGTGGCAAAAAAATAATTTGAAAAAATGTTTTTGGGTTCCTGGAGAGTCCCTCTGGGACCCCATCACTAGTGCTAAGGGGTCAGGGTATCTCTACCTCACCCCTTTTATTATTATTTTACTTTTTGTCTGGGACTCGGCTCAAGCGGAGTGCAAAGATGGCTGCAAACACTTCTTGGTTTGAAGTTTTTTGGCAGCCAATCAGAACTGTGCATTTACCTGCACCAGCTCATCTCAGTTCGCGAATACAAATTTAAATTCCTTAAATTTCTCAAAAACTACTGAACGCATTTATACCATTTAATAAAAAGCACAATCTGTGTACCGACAGCTGACTTTCTGCCAAATTTGGTGTTATTCCGTCCAGTGGTTCAGGCTGTAGACATGTTGACATATACAGTGGAAATGAACATGGGAAATGCAACCTTTTTTAGCCCCCTTTTTCTCGGCCCCCGCTTGATGAATCACCCCGAAACTTACCATCCACACCAAAAATCACGGGACACTTTTTTTGAAAATGTTGTGAAGGTTCGTGAAATGGTGCCAAAGATATAGGCATGTCAATAAACACTTTTTCTATTGAAACATGGTCCTAACTATAACTACCTACTGCTAACGATAATATACATATATATATAGTGATGTAATCTGTGAGGTAATACACAGTGTATTGTGAGGGGTACGCTGAACTGCAGTGGTTTTGTAGAAGCGTAATTTGAGCCTAACCTTTGTTTTTTTCAGTGAATTTCAAAGATTTTTTAAATTCAATCTCTTAAATATAAAGTCCCTGTAACCTTTATTTTTTCCATACATTTCTATATTTTCTTTAATGTTAAATAATTGTAATTACTTTACATTAATCCAATCACTGCTTTGCACAGCATTCAGTCCTCTGCTCCGGATAAACAAGAACCCCACGCAACCCATGGCCTTTGGACCATGCATTATGGGGGTTGGCAACAGGGACTGGTCTATTCCCAGGCCCATTGGCCCACCCCCTATAAGCACACAACCCCACGCTAGGCACAGTCTTTTGCCATGCATGGCAAGATTGACTGCAGGGCCTGGCCTGCAGCTTGACATGTGGCCTATCCCTGTAAGCACCCAAGCGCATGCCACGGACGGCCTTTTGCCCTGCAACCAACCCCCTACATGCATCCATCCCCATGCCAATGGCGGGATTTTCTAGTTCATTTTGAATACTTGTAGAATCACTACGTAAGATGATAAGCTCAAAAGGCCAAGGATGCAAACACCTCCATCAACCATTACAGATAGCATTTCAAGATCGACCTGCACTGCACATGATTTGCATTGGCCATGAGCAAAATGTGAGGATGATTTGTACTTTACATAAGTAAGTGCTTCTTTGTTTGGTATAGATATGATAATATTCCACTGCATCAAGAATGCGCATCCACATTCAGCGGGAAACAGGCTCGAAGGGCCTTATACTAGGCTGCCCAAACACCCTGTAAAAAGACTGCAAGACTTTGCATATCTCTACTATATATTGGGCAGGACTTCTAGGTCATTTCACATGCTCGTAGAATCACTAAATAAGATATTGCCCTTAAAAGAGCAAGAATGCAAACACTTCCAACAAGGACTTCAGGTAACTTTTTAAGGTAGAACTGCAGAGAAACACACACTTGCTCTGACTTCACCATGCGCAAGACTTCAGGATGATTTGTACTTGTTAGACCCGGCATCCTTGGCATGGTCTCCACCAGCTTTTTGCCTCTACCTCCTAGGTTGTTGCTATGTGCTTGACAGTTTTTTCCTGTTTTTGTTACTCTGGGCACTTTACCTAGGGCCTGTAAATCAAATGCTACTAGTGGGCCTGCAGCACTGATTGTGTCACCCACACAAGTAGTCATGTAAACATGGTTCAGACCCCTCACTGCAATGTCTGTGTGTACAGTTTTTAAACTTTCAATTCAACCTGGCAAGTGTACCCACTTGCCAGCCCCAAACCTTCCCTTTTTGTGCATGTAAGGAAAGGTTTTTTACATGAACCCTAAGTTAGGCCCTAGGTAGCTCCATGAGGAGGGTGCGGTGTATTTTAAAGGTGGGACATGTACTGTTGTGTTTTACATGTCCTAACAGTGAAATACTGTTAAATTTGTTTTTCACTGTTGCAAGGTCTATCTATCTCATAGGTTAACATGGGGGCTGCCTTTAAATGTCCTTAAAGTGCAGTTTCCCTTTGTGAGTAGACGGAGAGTTGGAGTTTGGGGTCTCTGAACTCACAATTTAAGAATACATCTTTTGATAAAGTTGGTATTTAAATTGTTAGTTTAAACATGTCACTTTTAGAAAGTGGGCATTTTCTTGCTTAAACCATTCTGTGTTTCTGCCTGTTTGTGGATTTCCTGTCTGGGTCAAACTGACAGTTGGGCTGTTTGTGAATGGGTGCAGCCTGCATATCCTGATGAGCCATCTGGGCTAGAGTGTACGGAGGAGTGGTCACTGAATGACCTGTGCCTGCCCTCACACAATGCAGTCTTCAATCCCTTGATGTGTGTCTGGGGCCTGGCCTGGGCAAGGCAAGATCCTGTAAACAACAGAGACTTTCCTTTGAAGTTTACCTACTTCGAAAGCAGAAAGGGGTATACATTTTTGACCCAAGACCCCAGATGTTTTAATCACCTTTGGATCCAAGAGGAACCTCTACCAAGGAGAACAGCTAAAGAGCTGAGGGGAAGTGCTGCCCCTGCCTGTGACTGTGCATTGTTTGGCTATCCTGCAGTTGTTGCGTCTGCCTTTGCAAGGTGACAAAGACTGGACTTAGTGGTATATTCATGCTTGTGAAGAATCTCCAAGGGCTTGGATTGAGCTTGCCTCCTGTTTTGAAGTCTTAGGGCTATCAAAGACTTCCTCTGCGAACATCTGCCAAGTGGTGCCCCATCCAGTCCCTGGGCCCTTGAAAGGTTAAAATGGCAGAAGAAGGACAGAAATCCATGCAGAGAACACCACGCAGGGAAAATGTTGACGCACCACCTGCAGAGCGGCTGAAAATCAACACGCCACCGCTTTGCAGCTAGAATCGATGCTCCACCTGCATCACACCTGGGAGATCGACACATCATGGCTGGAGAAATGATGCAACACTCATTTGCGGCTGCTGATGAAGATGCAAACCCCATGCAGTGCAGTTTCTAAAACTGTGCAACCGGATTTCTTGCACATCGTCGCTGGGCATCAAAGTCATCGTGAACCTGCGCGGATCTGAGGTGCCCTGTCCAGAAATCAACGCATCGCTCTCTAGCAATGGAGAAAAACAACACATTGTCTTCCTGAGCGGAGAAGAAACGATGCACAACTTCACTTGCGAGTAAGGGATCAACACATCGCTGACTTTTCCAATGCACGCTCGCTCGTGCTGCTTTATTTTTGACCCAAACCAGGTACTTTGTGTAAAATCCATGCTTCCATTGTTTTCTTTGAAGGAAGACTCTTATTCTTCTGAAAATGTATATCTTGACTTGTGTATGTTGGATTTTTGTCATTTTGGTCTTGTTTGAATCAAATACATTGTATCTATTTTCCTAAACTGGTGTGGTGTCCATTTTCTAGTGTTTTCACTGTATTACTGTGTGCGGTGGTACAAATACTTTACACATTGCCTTTGAGATGAGCCTGATTGCTTGTGGCAAGCTACCAAGATGGTGAGCAGGGGTGGGCTTAGGAGTCTAACTCCATTTCACTGACTAGAGTAGGGGACCCTGCTTGGACAGAGCGTAAACTGACTGCCAATCTGAGACTCCATTTCTAACAGTACTTTACAGAATTAAGTGCTTCTTTGGAGACTTGTTCAGATTTCTGTGCATCAAGAACATGTCTCCACAATCTGTGGGAAAGGTGCTTGGGGAACTTTTAGTAAGCTGTCCATCATCCTAGAAAAAGGCGAGACCTTGCACTGCTGGGGACTGTAAGGGGGAACCTGAAGACCCCGACAGTCCCAGCCAGCTCCCTGCCTCATGTCAGAGCTGGCACTGCTCCTGCATGCAGGGAGCTGCTAAATATGCAGCTCCTTGCATTCAGGAGCAATCTTTTATCTGATTCTCTGCACCGTATGGCTGTGGGCAGTGAAACACGTGAAAATTCTGCTCCCAGCAAGCAAGAGGTTTTTTTCCACTCTCCCACTTGCTGGAGTGGAGTTTGTGTGCTCTCCCTTGGTGGGATCTGTCACAGCTCTGATCAAGCAAAATAATCCAGCTATCTCCTGAGGTTGGGTGCTTCAGGAGATAGAAGGAGCTAGCCCTGGGAGTAATGGTTCCCAGGGCCAAAATTGGCTGAAGGATGGGGGCTTCGGAGATGGTAGTCCCCCGAGACATATATAGCCCAGGATGCCACTTTCTAATATGTATTTGGCCCCGGGGTGGTGGTGGTCCTGGAGCCGGGGAAATCCCAGAGGGCACTCATTAGTGTGCATTTAGCCCCAGGGAAATGATGGTCCCGGGGCATACAAAAGCCCTGAGATGAGGTCTGCTTGACCTCCTCCTTCATTAGATAAATCCCCGGGGAGATGGTAGTCCCTGGGGCTCAATAAGCCCAGTTGAGGGGGGTCCACATGGCCCCTTCCCTTTTTTTTTATTAATGTCCTGGGGAGCTGGTGGTCCCCAGAGCTAAAAAGAGCCCTTGGAAGAATGCTTCATGCACCCCCACCACCATATTTACTCATGTTCTCATGACCCCGCATGCCCCAGGGACCTGGCCCAATGGAGGACTTTTCAGTCTACAAGCGCATGAGACAGTGCTTATATTTTTTAAATGTTTCTTGCAAATTTGTGAATCCTTCACAATTTCATATGAAAAATGTTAAATAAAATGCCTTTTAGCTCGGGTGAGGTCTCTCAGGGTCCCCAGAAAGAAGGCTGACTGTGAGTCCCAAAATGGCTGCCAACACTTCCTGATTGAAGTGTTGGTAGGCAATCAGATCTCTGCATGAGATCGATTGGATTCAGGAAGAAATTTGTTTTTTTTAAATGTCTCACAAACTAATGAATGGAGTTATAGCAATTAACAAGAATTTTTGGAACATGCGCTATCAGGGTAGAGAGACCATGACCTTTTAGCACCAGCTGGGCAAACAAGCATTTTTTAAAAAGGAAATTGCTGCTGAATTGCGATATTCGTAAATATGTGGCAAAAAAACTTTTTAAAAAGTATGGTCTCTTGTGCTAGTTTTTATTTAATGCTCCCACCATGTTATAAATAAGTAGGGGGGTGCACAGGGCCTCCCTCCTGTGCTTTGTACTTTCGTAGGTACCGCCGCCTGCCCGGGGCTTATTTTTTGTTTACTTGCGGGGTGCTGCCTGGCCCCTAGCTCTAGCCATGGTGACGTCCACCTCCTGGGGACATTGCTATAATTTTAAGTAGTGGCTCCACATAGCCCCGGGGACCGACACCTCCATAGGGTATTTATGTAACTCCTCTATGGGGGGCCGACTGGCCATCACCTCCCCGGGGCACTGATGTAAATGTATGTATAGTGCTGTGTGGCCCACTCCTGCAGCCTCAGAGACCAACATCTCCCATGAGCATTTCAGTAATTGTATGCTGGGGACCGTGCAGCCCCCCTCAGACCCAAGGGCCACCACCTTTCTGGGCATTTCTGTAATTGTATGCGGCTGGCTGCTCAGCCTCCCCGCAGACCCAGGGACCACTACCTGCATTAAATAAAGAAAGGACCCCACCTCCCGTGGCTATTGATGTTGGAGGGGGCCACATGGCCCCTCTAGAGAAGCCACTGATGGCCTTGGGGACCACCACCCCCCAGGGCTGGCTCCTGCTATTTCCTGGGGTGCTAAGCTCCGGACCTAGCTGTTTGCTGTGGCTTGGTGGCAGCTTTGACAGCTGCCACCAAGTCACAGCAAACTCTGCTTGCAGCGAGGGAGAGCTATCAATCATCTCGCCCTCACTGTGAGCAGAGTTTTCCTATGTCTCCATGCCTGCAGGCAGGGAGACAGAGGAAACAATCGCTCTCACAGAGAGGGAGCTGCTTTAGCTATGCTGGCTCACACAGGAGGCGGGGAGCCAGCTGGGATGGGGGGCCTTCAGGTTCTCCCCACGGTCGCCAACATTGTGACTAAGTGCCCTGGGGGGCACCAAGGTTGTATCGCTGGCCCCCCCTGTGATGGGGTCCTGGGGCTGAGATCTGCCTGGAGAGGGAGGGCTCATAATAAAAAGTATTTTTAGGCCAGGCCTCACGAGATAGGGTTCCTGGGCCAAGACCAACCTAGGGAGAGGAGCCACATGGCCCTTCTCCCATAAAAATATGTTTAGGCCAGGCTCTGGGGGATGGAGTCTCCAGGACCGAGATCGGCTTGGGGAGAAGGGATGTGCAGCTTCCCACAAATATAAATGGTTAAATCTGGGTTCCGTGAGATGTGGTCCTAGGGCGTAGATCGACCTGTTGAGGGGGGCACATGTGCAGTTGACCTGCTACTGGGGTTGACCCCAGGGTCTGGCTGTAGCCCACACCCTGCAGCCAGCCCCCGTGTGTGGGGCTGGGTTACTATAGGGGCTGGCCGCAGGCTTTGCAGCCAACCACCACTGCATATGGCCAAAGGCAGCATGTGGTGGTGGATGGAATAATGTGTAGTAATGAAAATTAGTTTACATTAAAAAAATGTAGAAATGCACTGAAAAAAATCAAAAGGTTACAGGGACGTTATATTAATGAAATAGAATATAAAAAAAAAATTACAAATTCACTGAACAAACATAGGTTACAGGGACATTGTAGTTAGATTCTGAGTTTACTTGAACAAAAACCATCTAAACTCAGCAGTTACAGTTAGAGTTAATTCAAGTAACTATCACTCGTGCATTAAGGTAACTATAACATGCGCCTCGCCATGCTTTACTAATTATCCTGTATATTACAGCAATCATGACAACTTCTATAACATCCTTAAAAGTATAAATGAAACATTATCAGTCACATTTTTTAAGAAAAAGCTGTGCATGGTGGGTGCTTGAGTTATAGCTACCTTAGGGCACAGTTCAGCTGTCTTGAGAGTTTTGGGGTGATTCGTCAAGCAGGGGCCGAGAAAAAAGGGGGCTCTCAAAAACCTTTTTCTCTATGCAATTTCTAACAAGGATTTTTAGACACAACTACAGCTCATACAGTTGGATGGGATTATGCCAAAGTTGGCAGAAAGATAGATCTTGGTCCAGAAACCACACTTTTTGTAATTTGTTTCCACTCAGTATTTTCCGAGAAATTAAAGGACAAAAAATATTGATATCTAAAAACTTGGTTCCTATCTGGATGGGACAGATTTCATGCTAAGATTTAATTGGTTGTTGACATTTCAACCAGGAAGTGTTGGCAGCCATCTTGCTACCTGGACTTCTCCAGGTTCCAAGAAAAAAGTTGACCCTCTAAGTCTGTTGGCGGGGTGCCAGAGGATTCTCACTGCTGTCCACAACATTTTAATTTTTTCACTTTTGCCACGGTTTCGTGGAGGAGGTACAAGCTGCAAACTTCTTTTATATGCCCCACATGTGTGCCGGGTTTAGGGGTGATGGACTTATTATGCTTACAGTTTTCTTAAGCTTTTAAGCTTTAGAAACTTTGAAGTTTTGTACATATGTGCAATAAATTCCAATTTCAGAGCTTCATTTTCCAGAGTGCGATTATAAAATATTGTTTTATGATGTGAAGAGTAAGTACCCCTTCCTTTTTGAAGGCACATAACAGGGTATTTCAGATGCACTTCCATCGCAGGGAAGGACTTAGGCAAGAGGGCAATGTGGGAAATGCGAACTCCAGAGAAAACCAACCCTAGCAATGGAAAAAAGTAAACAGCCAGCGATTTTCAGCACAAACTAAGTAATGAATCATAGGTGACATGCTGTCACAATGCAGTGGACCATAGCAGGGCTTGGGTGAACACCGTCGCAGGCACACGTGACAACTTTTCATAGCACTGCGTACTATTGTCACCCTTTATGTGTAGCACTTAGAAACAGTAGAAATGTTTTAGGAATCACTACACAAACACAAAACATGTTGCTTTGATAATGTTATTCTCACAGCTGCATCAGTGACAGGTGACATACAGTGTGTAGAGCTCCAGCGATGCAAAAAAAGTACCTGTCCCAAATGAGCGCTCACTTCATCACTAGTACTACAGGCACAGTGGAAGCTGCATGCAGGTGGACCTTTAACATGACATAGTGCCCACGCATCAACCATTATACTGAGACATGTTGACCAAATTGAGTGTGTGAGTCCTACAATTTCTGGCAGTCCTACACCCCCCATTGCACCCGGTAAGTTCAAAGGGGGCTGCAAATCACAAGGGACACCTTTCATTGCCAGCATGCTCTTTCTTTTGTTCTTTGTTTATTGGTATAAGATGTGCACATCAAAATACATGCCTCCCTCCACAGGCTTCGACGGGTGGAGCCGCATCTCTGTTTGAAGGGCCTGATTTCAATATTTTAACATCACAAAACGACTGACACCACCTTGCTCTCCAGCCGACCCTACCACAAACTGTGTGTTTTCTTGAGTTTGGTAGGAAAACAGTTACAAAAAGAAAAACATGAAATCAAAAGAGAGCAGTGGAAAAAGGAGTTGAAGAGACACATTTTATTTTGTTAAGCAAGTGAACTGGTGCTTTTCTCCTCACCTGTCCCTGGCATGTGCCTCACTAGGACTAAACGCCTTAAGAGGCAGAATCTCTGCCCCCAGGACAGTCAGTGGTTTCTTCCTTCCAGTTGCCCATGACGCCCGTCTGCAGTCCCAATGTCCAGCAGTAAAGCACAGCCAAGAGAGGGGCCCCAGGCCCCATCCCGGGGCCGTGACCAAAGTAAAGTTGAGGGGTGCTGTTGTGCCCCGTGAAGATTGCCCTGGGGTCCCGGACCCCATCTCAGGGCCCTGAACCAAAAAAAAATCCTGGTAACCCCTGTCACGCTCCCCGTGAAGATGAGGGCAGAGGTGGGGGACTAGGACCCATCCCTCGGGCCTCTGTGGAGCATGAAGGCTGGGGGACTGCAGCTGCACTCCCCCCGGGAGGCCGCAGTGCCTGCTCCCAGTGCTTGGCACTGGTGGGAGTGAGGAGGAACGGGCCACCTGTAAGTGTCTGCCTGCAGGAGTGTGCAGAGAGTGGCTGCCAGCTCATGCGACAGGCATGGGAACCGGCGAGGGCAGCTGGGGGTGGGCTCCCCGAGCTGCCCAACAATGAGGCAACGCCACATGGGGGAACAGACATCCCGCAAAAACAAAGAAAAATGCGGCGTTAGGCTGCATAAACTAAGGGAAAGTGTCTCTCCCCGGCGCAGTAGGAGAGCCGCTCATCACATATGCTTCCTAGTCCTCAATGCCTTCTGAGGACCAACGTCTCCATGAGCCCAGTTCTCAGCTCGTGGTGACCCCATGAAGATGGGGCCACCACCAACCAAATGTCCACGGACAGGGAGAGCTGCAGAAGCAACGCAGCCTCCCCCCCAATGCAAACTTTGCAACCCCACCCTAGGTTGGGTGGGACTGCAGAATTATAACCCCCCACCAGGGTTGCAGCATAGTGTAGAGCACACGCTTCCTGCAACTGTTTTTCTTTGCTCGTGGGACTGCACCATCCAGGGGTGTAGGATGGTATTACACAATGTTAATCAAGAGTAATCTGAGAGTAATCTTAAAGTAATCCTCATTTCCAAACAATTCCAACATGCCTCTACATGTTCCTTGTTTATGCTTATAAGAGTAATGAGACTGACTGCCATCTCTTATCAAAGTAGATGTATTTTATTGCACGATTTAGGTTCTCTCACTCTAATTTAAAGTGAAATATTGCACTGGGATACCAGGAAATGTTTTGCTATGTAGGTTGTTGGATTATATTTCCCCTCGGGGGGACAAGAATAATTACACCATGGCATCCAATTGTAATTCCATCAATTTGTGTATATTTGTAAATTGTTGCATAGAATTGAGTAGTGTGTGTGTAATAAATGTACTTTTACTTTACCAAATGAAAAAGCACAGACTGGACAACCATTCATTGAGTGTCATGCTTGGTTGCTCATGAATGGGGATTACTAACCCACACCACCTCCATTGAGTAAGCCTTGAACTGCTCTGCAACGCTACCCTATGAGAGTCAAACACTACAATGGGGTGTTTGGATCCCAGTGGTGGTCGTGTGCGGACCCATTACTTGTGCAGGCCATACAACTAATGACCCACCTTCCAACATTGGTTGGACCAGCGGTGGGATAAAGAATTTACATTTGCTGATACCACTTTGTCATTTTTGTGAGCACAATGACAACTCTCCAAATTGCCTTTAGTAAATTATTTTTAATTTTTAGTTGACTAAATATTTTTTGCAAATTTATAAAATAATTGATACGGCCCTGGTTAGGTCCCTACAAATCTAGCTTAAAGTTTTTAAAAGTTAATTGGCCTATCCAAAAAGGGTATTCTAAATTTCTAAAAAGGTCCCAACTTCAGTAAAATAAAAATAACAGATGCAGAGATCAAGACCCAGGAATTCAACTTGGAACCTTATGAGACATATAGTTATGACCAATTAAGGAAACTCTGGAGACTCTACCAAATTTGTAATGGAAAAAGCCCCAGTGCAGAGAAACTTATGTTACTGGTAGACCGGTATGAAAATGATAAACCCCAGATGATGGAGAAGATGATGCATCTATGGTGGGTGAGGAAGATCCTATGGACAATGGGGATGAGGGTAGCTCCTCTTCTACCAGAAACTCTAGAACACCCACAGAAACAGACCTGGGTAATCCTAGGCTGACCAAAAGACTGCACTTGGAGAGGTAGCTATTGGGAATAGAAGAACAAAGAAAAGAGTTGGGTTTAGGACCCATCTCTGGTAGCAACATACAAGTGTTAAGGGAGAAATCTTTCAACATTAAACTCCCAAAAGGAGTTGTCCCTCCCTTGACTGAAGAGGATGATATAGTAAAAATGTTTTTCTGCCTTTGAAAGAGCCTGCAGTGTGTGGGAAATTGAAAAGATAATTGGGGCACACTGTTGTGGAGTTATTCTCAGGAAAGTACACAGATAGGCTCTAAACACTGAATTAGGCAGATTCTAAACCCTATGACCTCATGAAGGGTACCCTGATTGAGTGCTTGATTTACAACTGAAAAGTACAGAATAAAGTTCAGGGAGGCTTGTAAAACCCAGAGCCAGACCTTTCTAGACATTGTGGACTATTCAGTAAAAATGCTGGGTGGTTGGTTAGCTGGAAACAAGGTACTTGATTATGATGGGCTGCATAACGTGTTCATGAAAGAGCATCTGCTGAGTAATTGTTTCAGTGATCAATATCAGGAAGACCTGGGTCTACTTTCCTCTCAAGAATTGGGGAGGAAGGTACACCATTGGGTCAAAACAAGGGTGATGAAGATCAGCACTGGTGGGGGAGACCAAAAGAAAGAGGTCAAGAAGCCCCCCTCCGGTAAAGATGGGAGCGAGATCAAAACTAACAAAGAGTCTTCTCAAGACCCACAAAAACCTGCACAGAATAATGGGCCTAGAGACTCCTCACAGTCCAGGGGTTGGTACAAAGGGAAACATTTTACCCAAGCAAGGCTTAGTGCCATGACTGTAAAACTAAAGGGCACTGAACTGGAGACTCTAGCTGTAAAAACAAAAAGAATGCCTCTACTCAGTATGCAGCAAATGCAGTTTCCAATCTCCAGATGGGGTCAGAGGTATGGCCTGCCCATGTCAGTGACCCCACAGAAGCAATATTAGTCACTGAGGGTGGGGTAGAATTATCCTAAGCTGCAAAAAGACAGGCAGCACCCTTTGATTCAGAGGGAGAAATTAGAAGCACTGAGGGGCACAGGAGCTAGTGTTACCATGGTAACTCAGCACTTGGTCCACTCAAATCAGTTCCTGGTAGGGAAGTCTTATTCTGTCACCAATGCTGGCAATGAGGCAAAATCCCGTCCCATGGCTATGGTAACCTTTGATTGGGGATGAGTAGTAGGGCAAAAAGAAGTGGTTGTGTCCTCATCCATCCCTGTAGATTGCCTGCTTGTAAATGACCTGGAGCATTCTCCTTTGGATGAAGAAGAACCAAAACCCATGCAGCAATGCAAGGGATCACTGAGTGGCATGTGTCAAGGTAAGGGCACAAAGCAAACTTCAGAGAGAAAAAAGATAGCTGGATTCTGAAACATAGAACGAAGGTAAGAAGACTCGGGGACCAGCTTCAAAATAGATCCCAAGAAAAGATCCCTCTTCTCAGGAGGAGGAGGCACTCACCTTGGAGGAGACTGAGCCTGAGGAGCTTGTGCATTACCACACTGAGCTCTTGTGCCCATGGGGACTCTCCAGGGAAGACCTGTGGCAGGGGCAGAGGACCTGCCCCACCCTTGAAGGCCTGAGGCAGCAAGTTGCACGAGAAGAGCTAAGAAATATAAGTGGTACCCAGGGGATTTGTTGGCAGGAAGGGCTCCTGTACACTGAGGCCAGAGACCTCAATCCTGGAGCAACCAGGAGGGTAGAAGTATCCCAGAAGTTCAGAGAATTCCTCCTCGTTCTAGCCCATGACATTGGAGGTCACTTATTCAGTTGACCTGGGTAGTAGCAAAAATCCAAAAAGAATAATCCATGTCAACCGCCTAAAACCCTTTTATGACAGAGGTGATGTGACCATGCTTATGGTTACATATGAGGAACAGGAAGATGAGAGTAAGCCTCTAACTGATCTCCTCTCCAGCCACCCATAAGATTGTTGACACCATCACAGTACAACAGCAAACTGATTGCAGGCAAGTTCTGAACCAGCATGCTGGACTGTTCTCTCTGACCCCTGGAAAGACAAACTGATGTACCCATGATGTGGACAGTGGTGACAGCTTGCCTGTGAACAACAAAATGTATACACAGTCAGACCATGTCAAAGAGAGTATACAGGCAGAAGTTAAAAAGATGCTGGATTTGGGTGTCATTGAGCTAGCCCAGTAGTTTTAGTCCCCATGCCCCACTCTAAAGGAGTGAAAAAGGAAATGAGGTTCTGTGTGGACTACAGGGGCCTCATCTCTGTGACAAACACTGATGCACACCCAATTCTAGGAGATGATGAGCCCATAGACAGAATAGGGGCAGCCAAATAGTTTAATCCTTTTGAGTTAACATCTAAGTACTAGTTGATTGGCCTGACCCCAGGAGCAAAAGGGAGGTCAGCATTTTCTACTCCTAGTGGGCACTATCAATTTACTGTTATGCCCTTTGGATTAAAGAATGCACCTGCCACCTTCCAGAAGTTGGTAACCAAGTCATTGCTATACTGGAAACATTTAGTACAGCTTATCTGAATGGCATTGCTGTCTATAGTTCCACCTGGCACGATCACCTGTTCCACCCAGGGAAGGTCCTTGTGGCTCTGTAAAAGGCAGGCCTCACTATCAATGCCAGTAAGTGCCCGATTAGAAAGGGAAAAGTTGTTTACTTGGGCCACCTGGTTGGTGGAGGACAGGTGCAACCTCTCCAACCAGACTATTCTGGATTAGGAAACTCCCACAACCCAGACACAAGTCAGGGCATTCCTTGGCTTGACTGGGTACTATAGGATATTTGTGAAGGATTATGGCAGCATAGTTGCCCCTCTCACAGAACTAACCTCCAAGAAAATGCCCAAAAAAGTCAGTGATTTGTCAAAATGCCTTTGAAACTCTGAAGGAAGCTATGTGCTCTGCTCCAGTCCTACAAGCACAGACAACTCCAGGCAATTCATAATCCAAACTGATGCTTCTGAAATGGGGATAGGAGCGGTCATTTCCCAGAAAAATCATGATGGACATGACCAGCCAGTTGTTTTTTATAAGCAGAAAACTACTCCCTAGGGAACAGAAGTGGAGTGCCATAGAGAGGGAAGTCTTTGCTGTGGTTTGGGCCCTGAAGAAGCTGAGGTCATACCTGTTTGGCTCTCATTTCATGGTTCAGACTGACCACATGCCTCTCAGATGGCTACAGCAAATGGAGGATGAAAACCCCAAACTGCTTAAGTAGTTCATTTCCCTACAGGGAATGGACTTTCAAGTGGAAGATGGACCTGGGACTGCCCATGCCAATGCAGATGGCCTTTCCAGGTTTTTCTACTTAAATGATGAAGACTTACTAGGGAAAGGGTTGTCTCATCCTCTTTCATTTAAGGGGGGAGGGCGTAATGTGAGAAAAGGCCTCTTTTTGACATGGTTAGCCTCTACCTGTTGCCTCATGTTTGATGAAGGCTGGAAGTTGTAGTGCCTAGGGTCCCTGCTAACCAGGTTCCCTGGGCCAGACCTCTTTCCGTAAAACTGTTGTGATGCATTGGCACAGTTGGATATACCCTTAACTACCACTGTAAGTCCCTAGTAAATGGGTAACTAGTACAAAGGGCATGGGGTACTATGGGTAGGCCCCTGAGGGAGACAGCACTTATTGTGCCACCCTCTAGGGCCACGCATCCAGATGCACCCAGCACTGCCATTGCATGCTGAGTGTTCTGGTGCAAACCTAAAACACCAACTCAACATGGCACACTGCCTAGGGGTGTATCCAATTGTGCCCATGCACAAAGCTGTTTTTATTTTGGCTCACTTCCTAGTTAAGGACATCTTTTTTGGCATTAGCGGTCTAGCTGCTAAATGAGTGTCACTACAAAACATGATGGTGGCGCAGACGCTCAGCAAGCAGGCTACCTGCCGGGCATATAATTTTAAGATGTATTTGTTAAAAGTTGAAACTGTGCATCTTTTAATACTGATCTGAAATAGCTTTCCAATCTGCTGCTGTCTCCAATGGAGCAGAGAAAGCTGTTTTCACTTTTATCCACTTTCTAAATGAGGACTTTCTTTATTGAGTTAGCGGTCTAGCTTCTAAACTCCTCTCACTACAAAAGATAATGCCAAAGACAACCCCGCTGCTCTCGTCCAAGCCTCGCCATTCCCAGGACCCCTGCTCCTTTCATATCAGAGGTTAGTCATCCAGCTAATCACTAAAACCTT
Organism: Pleurodeles waltl; assembly: GCF_031143425.1. Lineage (NCBI taxonomy): Eukaryota > Metazoa > Chordata > Amphibia > Caudata > Salamandridae > Pleurodeles > Pleurodeles waltl. Next base: position 1,068,372,563 of record NC_090437.1, read on the forward strand.
GTATAGAATAGGCGATTTGGGCTCAGCCTCAACAGCTATAACCACTCACTGTATCACTAACTTTCCATATTATCTAGAGGGTCCTGTGACTTGTTTTAGAAACACTCAATCAGGGGATCTTTACATTCATTCACGGATAGTGGACTTTCCTATTGAGGGTTACAGTTCAGACCTCCATTCTTTGCATCCTCATCTCCTCAACTGTCCTAAAGGTTTTTAGGTCTATATCTAACCATGCTACTAAGATTTGGGACTTGCTCTTATCACTGTCTCCAGAGGTAGGTTTTCTTACTGAAATCTGGATGATTCTGGATGAATCCCACCTCTATTTCAGCAATCCCACTGGCTTTTCCTGATAAATATTGCACGTTTAGACTTGATGGAGTGAAAAAAAAGGGGGTGGAATTGCCTTTGTTTTTAATGAACAATTGTTGTGGTGATTGATACTCATCACAGACTAGGCAGAAATATGTATTTAAAAAAATTTAACTTTCTTGTGATGACTGCTAGAAAGGTGGCTTAGTATATTCACATCCAGGTTCTAAAAAAAGGACTTCAGCCATCACCTAACAGAGGACATTGCCACTCACGTTCTTTTTTCTCAATAATTCCTTCTACTAGGTGACTTTAATTATCATGGAGAAGAATCTCTAAATCCTGATGTAGCTCTGCTTATTTCAGATTTAGAATTGCTTTGCCTGCACCAGAAACTTTGTGGGCCTACCCATGTTGCAGGACACATGTTGGGTTTATTTTTTATTTACTCTAAAACCTAGACATGTGAGTCCCCGCAACCTCTTGTCTTGATTGATTATTCTTTAATCAATTTCCTGATTCTTAAAATAGATAACACCAAGAAGATCACAATTACTAACATAACAGCTTTCTGACTTTGGCAGAGAATCACCTCGGACTGCTTTTCCAAAGAATTTAAGTTATCATTTGCTCATTAGCTACTGAGACTGTAGAAATTGATCAAGTGGCAACAAATTTCCATGAAGCATTCAACTCTGCTTTTAACTCTGTTGCATCTCTCAAAACCTGTTTAAAAACCAATGCATAGATCACGGACTTACGACAAGAGAAATCCTCCTGTAAAAAATGAGAAAGACACTGGCGCATGACAAATTATCACAGTGTTAAGGTAACCTATAAAAAAATCTCTTGCTGTGTACCTTAGAAATATTAAAGTGGCCTATAAAATTTACATAACTAACCAGATTAATAAAGCTGGTAATTCCTCTGAAGTCTTCTATAAAATGTTAAATGACTTCACCAATCCCTGTGCCTGTCCGCAGGAACTGTGTGATGCATTAGCAGATTTATTTTTGAAGAAAAAAAATCTATCTCATTTATCAGAACTTTAAGAGCCCGCCTAACCAGACCGGTATTGCACTTAACTCCAATTGTTCTTAACAGCCCATATAGTTAAGGCACATTTGACTTGTTTACCTTGGAATCCATCCAAAGCTCTCTAGAAATAGCCCAATCTGGCTCCCCATTGGATCCATGTCCCCCTAGAATATCAGAAGTACTCTCCCACCAACTGGCCCCAGCTGTATGCTCCTTGTTTAATGTATCAATAAGTACAAGGAAAATCCCCTTAGGTTGGAAAAAAGCTCTGGTGTGGTATTGTGTTAAAAATTAGCAAGAAAAAAAAGCGTTAATGTATTTAAAATGTATCAGATCATTTGTGAAATTGTACTTTTGTTTTCCTTGCACTTTGTTTACTTTTGTCGTGTAACATGGTATCTTCCAGCTGCCCCTGCTCCAACAACGGTACTGCCTGGAATGTGGAGAGTTGGCAGTTGGCGAAGGAGCAGAGCAGGAGTGGCTGGAGTTTCTTTTCTTCCTTCAGATCTTGACTAATAAATATGGAGTGCAGCTTTCCTTCCGTGTTTTTTATATATCATCTACTTCATTTTTGGCGACGAAGGTGAGGACTATCCATTGTGCTAAGCGCTCGTTAGATGAGAGCGAGACTCACAGGTTGCAGTGATGATGATGAATAGAGATCGTTTATCTTACAAGTTGTCACTGATGTAAACTGTATTACTAATGTACGCTGTGAATATCCTATTGATGTTGATGTTAATGGGGTCAAGGTTTCCATGATGATGGATTCAGATGCAAAATTGACTCTGATTTCGGAGTCTGATTATTTAAAATTCTTTGACAACAAAGTAACTCTTCAGCCTCCAGATGTTATGCCTTTTAGTTATGGAGGAAAACCAATCGAGTTGAAAGGATATTTTGAGGCTAAGATCACGTTCAAAGGGAATACCATTGAAGGGAAGATTTATATTCCTGTTGTAGGTGATACCATTTTGGGTTGGCCCCATCAGAAAATACTTAATATTGTATTGAACCCTAATGCAGTTCCACAAGTTCAAGTTAAGAAGGTCTGTACTGGGGTGATGATCTTAAGAATGAATTTCCTGATGTTTTTTCCGATAAGATTGGGTGTGTAAAAGGGTACAAGCACTGCATTGTGTTGAAAAAAGGAGCTATACCTATAGCATGTAAGGTTAGAAACATTCCTTTTAGTTTGAGAGACAAAGTTAGAGGGGAACTTCAGAGGTTAGAATTGGAACATAATATTGAAAAAGTGGAGGCGGCAGAATGGGTGGCCCCAATTGTTGTTGCTTCTAAAGCCAACGGAGACATAAGGCTATGCATAGACTTGCGAAATTTGAATAAAGAAGTTGTTGAGGATAGATTTCCCTTACCTAACATAACAGAAATGATAAGTTCTTTGGGCGATGCCCGTTTCTTCACCACATTAGATCTCAGCTCGACCTATCACCAGGTTCTCCTGTGTGAAGAATCTAAATTGTTAACTTCCTTTATCACTCCTTTTGGTGTTTTCAAATTCAACAGGATGCCGTTTGGATTATGTTCGGTGCCATCTGTCTTTCAAAGACTGATGAATGAGTTACTTGGTGATTTGCCTTTTGTGAAATTCTTTCAGGACGACGTTCTTATTTTTTCAGATACCCTTGAACAACATAAGACATCTGTCAGGAGTGTGCTTAACATTTTCCGTAACAAGGGGATAACTTTAAAAAAGGAAAAATGTAGATTTTTTAGAACTGAAATCTCCTATCTTGGTCACTTGATATCTGCGGAAGGTGTAAAGCCGAAAGAGGAGCTAGTTCAAACCATAATAAAACTAGCAGCGCCTGAATGCAAGACTGATGTGCAGACTTTCATGGGCATGGTGGAATTTTATGCTAGGTTCATTCCTGATTTGGCTAAGAGAACTTGTGCTATTAGGAATTTACTTAAGAACCGGTCTGATTTTATTTGGGACTCCGAGTGTCAGAGGGAATTTGAAGATTTAAAGATGGGTTTATCTTCGGCGCAATCTCTTAATAGCTTTCAACCAGGTCTACCTTGCTCAATTACTACGGATGCATCTGAGAAGGGGTTAGGCTGTGTCTTGAGACAATTTAATGAAGACAAAGTCAATACTATCGCTTTTGCGTCACGCAGTCTACGTGGGGCAGAGTGTAAATATTCGACTATCCAAAAGGAGGCTTTGGCGATTTTCTGGGCTATAAGGAAATTTAAACAGTTTCTGTGGGGAATCAAGTTTGAGGTATGCACTGATCACAAATCCTTACGCGAGATCTTTGAGAGGAAGGGGTTGGATAATGTTTCAGGTTGTATTTGTAAATGGATTGTTGGATTAGAGGATTACCATTTTGATGTGAAGTATGTTCCGGGTTGTGAGAATAAAGCTGCGGGCTGTTTATCAAGAATGAGGAATGGAGATTGGGATGGAGATGACACTGATGATTCCTGGTGGGTAGATGAGGAGGTTAAGGTATGTGCTGTCACGGACGGGTGTGTTACAGAGGAGGAATGGATACAAGGAATGGATGATGATGTGGACCTTTCCTGTGTCAGAGATTTACTTGCGGCTGGAAGAGCTTTGAGTAAAAAGGAGAATATAAGTGAGAATTATAATAAAATTTGGCATGAATTGTCCATTCAGAATGGAATAGTATTAAGAGGGGAAAGGTTGATTCCCCCATGTAATTTGGTGAGCGCATCATGGACCTTGTCCATAGTGGTCATCATGGGATTTGTAAAACTAAAGAAAGATTGAGAGGAGTGTATTGGTGGCCAGGTATGGATTTAACTATTGAAAGAAAAGTGCGAGATTGCATGGAGTGTAATGCTGCAGAGAAATCGTTAAAAATTAGAACTCAACCTATGATACTCAAACAAATCCCTAATGAAGTGTGGGACTTAGTATCCATTGATATCTTGGGACCATTGAACTATAAATCTCATTCAAAATTTGTCATAGTTCTCATGGATGAATTTTCTAGGTGGCCAGAAAAGAAGTGTCCTCTTTGACTGTTGTAGAATTTCTCACTGACGTATTTAGCAGAGAGGGTAATCCTAGGTCCATCTTGACTGATGATGGGGTTCAAGTCACATCTAAACTTATGTGTGAGTTTCTGAGAAAAAGAGGGATTCTGCATAAAAAGAGTGCCTTGTATCATCCTGAAACCAATGGGATGGTGGAACGCTTCAACAGGACGTTAAAAGAGACCATCCAGTTGGCAAATCATTTAGGGTGTGATTGGGAATTCATGATTAAGAAGAAGGTTGAGGAATATAGATTCACGCCACACACTAGCACTGGCCAATCCCCTTTTGTCATGTTCAAGAAACGTATACCACATACAATGGTATATCCTCCGTGGGTTAAGGTTTACACTAAGGAACAACTCAATTATGAAGGTCGGAGAGATTCAGCAGTGAGCAAACATTTGTCTTGTCAGGAGAAAAGAAAACAAGTGTATGAAAAGAGGAAATCTGTAAAAGAGTTGCATTTTGGAGTGGGTGATTCGGTTAAGGTCAGGTTGCCTGGAAGCACTATTGGAGGTCAGTCTCACTTTAGTAGAGTTTTTAAGATTATTAAAGTTTACAGAGATGCTGTTAAGTTGGATGATGGTTGTGTGTGGAATCTCAATAGGATTGTCAAAGTTAAATAATGTATATTTGTATATATATATGTTTATTTTTCTGGAAGAGGAAGGTGGTGTGGTATTGTGTTAAAAATAAAAAAGAAAAACAAGCTTTAATGTATTTAAAATGTATCAGATCATTTGTGTAATTGTACTTTTGTTTTCCATGCACTTTGTTTACTTTTGTCGTGTAACATGGTATCTTCCAGCTGCCCCTGCTCCAACAACGGTACTGCCTGGAATGTGGAGAGTTGGCAGTTGGCGAAGGAGCAGGGCAGGGCTGGAGTTTCTTTTCTTCCTTCAGATCTTGACTAATAAATATGAAGTGCAGCTTTCCTTCCGTGTTTTTTATATATCATCTACTTCATCTGGTTAAACCTATACAAAAACCACAACATTGCATCTTCTGATATCACAAACTGCTGTCCCATTTTTACTCCTTCTTTTGGGCAAAATTTCAGAAAGACTAACAGCCTCTATACCCCTCCTGAGGACTTTGCAATGGTTGCCTATTAGGAAAAGAATAATCTTTAAAGTCTTCTACCTCATCCACAAGTCATTAATGGGGAAAGGCCCCAAGTATCTTATCCAGAAGCTTAGTCCCTATGGTCCTGCCAGGCATTTGAGATCCAGTAACAAAGCACTGCTCACTGTCCCATGTATCAGAAAGGTAAAGGCAGGGTCCCCTCCTACTAGAATGAATTGCCTTACGACATCCATACATGTGCAGTCCACATCAGATTTAGAAAAGTTTGCCCCACCTCCAGGAGCCATATATGGCCCTGGGGACTGCCACCTCCCAGGGACGGCTCCTGCTACCTCCTGAATTGTCCACCCTCGGGAGGGAACTGTTGGGTTTTTGATTGGTGTGAGCTCTGACAGCTCCCACCAAGCAAAAGCAATCTTTCCACTTCCAGCAAGCAGAAGCTGTAGGAATGCTCTCACTTGATGAAAGCAGAGTGTTCATCTCTTTCCCTGCTCGCAGTCATGCTGGCAAAGAAAGAGATAAAAGATTTGCTCCCACAAGCAGGGAGATGCATTTTAAGCACCTCCCCACCTACGGAAGCAATGCCATCTCCTGCAGGAAGCAGGGAGCCACCTGGGACCCTGAGGAGGGCCTTGAGGCCTGGCATGCACTGCTAATTACTACTCATATTGCAGCACTCATGACACCTTTAATGACATCATTGTTAATATCAATGTAAAATTATTGATGAAATGTGCATAGTAGGGGCGGAACCTATAGCTACCTTAGGGGAAGACTTATATCTACTTGAAAGAAACAGCTCTAACTCTAACAGCTGAATCTCTATGGTTTTGCATGTTTGAAATGTTAGCCTAACTATAACGTCCCTGAGCCTTTGGTTTTTTAAATTAATTTATATGTACACATTTTATAATTAAAATGCAAAGGTCACAGTTTAGTATCACGAGTACCAGAGAAGAGGAAAGTTGACATGAGAAAAGTATTTTTACTGTTGCACATATTACACGTAACAATTGCTTTTGTAAATCTACTACTGCACCTAGGTGTACACCTTTTATGCTATTCTGAGTGGAGATGTATATGTAAATGGAAACTAAAATGCATCCACCCCCTTGTGGAGCCTCTTACAATAGGATTCAGAAGTGTGAAGCAACTACCAGTGTGTTTTACAGGACTGAGGCTTTCCTATGGAAGAGTTTAAGGAAGAATACTGGAATGAAGGGCTACAAATAACTTTGGTGTAATTCAACATTTCTAAGGCTCAGGAAAAATACTATACAATTGTCACAGTTAATCCTTTTCCGTACAATGTCTATTATTTAATTAAGCGTATGTGAATATGACATGTTCATAATCCACTAACAGTCAGCAAACCTGACAGAGCTTAAGGAGTTACTATGGCAGGTGATGAGATGTTAGAGATGACGTGACCATTAAGAGAGAGAGTGCAATGCATAGACTTTTCTTAGTACAGTCTGCTGTATGTCTATTTGATACACTACCAGTGGGAAGGCAGAACACATACCTTGTAGTAATTATCCTTTAAACTAGGCATGCATGTTATAAAACTCACTGCAAAGAATCGACATGTTTTGTAAACACCCTAAAAACCGATTGAAGAAAATAGGGAGAACAATGAAAAATGACCACTGAATCCACAATAATATTAATAAACTCTGAAAAAGTAGGCTTGCATATACCAACTCCTTTTCTGTGAAGTGTGTAGCTTGGGCTAATTCCAGCTTGTTTAACTATTGGACATACATTTTGCAGTGAAATTTTACTGTGCAATAAAAAACGATTCACTTCTCATCCAGCAACAATGCACGTAGTAACTTTGCTTTTGCTGATGTTAGACGCATGCAGTAAAATCTCCTGCATATTCATAATCATGCTTGACATTATTTGTGCACATTGTCCACGGGATTCTCAGCAGGGCTCAAAAAGAGGCAAAAAATAATTTACTTCCAGGGCAGAGATGATTAGTTGAAGGTAAAATCACAATTGAGACATGAATAAAAAAACATAAAAAAGAGACTAATTAAAAAATTTGTTCAGAGCAGTATATTTTCCCTCGTATCCCTCTTAAAGAATGTTGTGCTATCTGTGGCTTTGATCGGAGGAGAGAAAGAAATAGGGATTGGACCGTACTGCAGATTGACCCACTCAACTCATGTTATTATGTAGATTATACTCTTACAGTGGCAATGAGATTGTCAAACAAATACTTAAAACAATTGCTATGCCTCTACCTTACTGTGAGATGCGTGTTGAACCAGTATTGGACATCATATCACATTAGTACATGAATGCTCCACAAGTGCGATTCCACACTAAACGTACTTGAGTAAATAAATAGGCAAGAGCAGTCCTAGGAAAATAACATTGCTATTGTTTTTAAACTGTGCGAGCTCTTTCTGTGTTGTATTTGGAAGGAGAAAAGAAAAAGGCCGTGGCTATCCAACTGAGCGACACGTTAACATTTACAAAAGACTGTCTTTCTGTCTGCTCTTGCCCAGCATGAAAAACACCTCTCTCATCCGAAGGAGTTAAACTGCTGTTAGGTTCAACCATGTCCCATTGAATGGAACATGCCAAGCATTGTGTCGTGGAGAGAACAAGTGATTTAACCCTTTCCACATCAGACACTTGAACCAAAGTCTATCGTGACAAGGAAAAGGAAAAATGTATCGTCCCAAAACAGGCAAAACATTCTTCACCACTGTTCCACTCCTTAAACATGTTGTATCCCGAAGGAATAAAGCGCTGCTTCTCCCATCAAAACAATCAATTAGCTCATGGCATTTTTATGAAATGCCACCACACCCATGATGCAGATAAGGTCCAAGGGTTGAGTTGGTTTCCTAAGTATACTACCTGTTTTATGATCACCCATGGAGCTTATCCAAACAGCAGGAACTTTGGACAGATGTGCTGAGGCAGATCGTAAGTAAGATCCTAAGAAGGTACTACTGGAAAAGCATTCCATCTTAAAAAGATAATGTCCATAAGAATACCAAATGCATGGTAAGAATTTAATGTTAACCAATCCCCAAGGCTCAGTAGGCATGACCTATTAGGCCTTCATCATTAAAAGAAGATTTCAGGCAGTAATGAAGGACGCATAAGGCATGAAACATAAAATTGCAAGGGGACTAATTTGTCACAGCAAAACCACACCACTCGGTTCACATATTGTTCAAAGCATCAACTACGAAACCTGCAAAAGAAAGTCATATAATACTTATCAAAAACCTATCCTGTGAAAATGAAAGTGGAGGCAAGCATTGCAACACACTGCATACAACCTCTTAGTGAAGAACTAATACTGGTGAATCATTTAATGCTGTCATAAACCTTTAAAATGAACTCTTAGTGAGCTAATATTAACATACTAGGGAGAACTTATCATTGAAGCCCATCCATTTCAGCATCAGAATGGAGACACTCAGATTCTGACTGTGTTGTAGAAAAACAGAGGTGGCTGCAATGACTGAAAGGAAATTCAGATACATTTCAATCCTCCGAAAATATGGAACCTATGTCCAATATGGGCAAATTACCACAATAGGGCCACCCTGACCAGTTGGTCATAGTGTCACAGAAGTTTGTTCCGGTGATGGGTGAGTTTAGTAAATGAGAGGATGAGCTAAGTGTTGTCTGCATAGGATATGATGTTGAGAGAGTGGGATCTAAGGGGGGGCCTGTAGTTGTTGAACAGCCTGGGTGTAAGGGATGATCCTTGGGGTTCACCACATATGATATTCTTGGGTGCGAAGTTAGAAGGAGGCAGCCAGATGCTGTGTGTGCCTCCTGTGAGGAAGGAGGCGATCCATTTGAGGGCTTTCTCTTGTGATGGCTTTCTCCAGAACTTTGTCAGTGTGAGAAGCAGAGAGATTGGTCATTAATTTTTGAGTTGGCTGGGGTTGGCAGACAGTTTCTTTATGAGGGGTCTGATTTCCGTGTGTTTCCATTTGTCCAGGAAGACTGTCATGGTGACGGAAGCATTGAGGATGCTTGTGAGCTATGTGCTAATATGACTGGTTCTGAGGTTGAAAAAGTGTTAGGGACATGGGTCAGTGGGTGCTCCGGAGTGTATAGATGACATAATGGTCATTGTAGTTTGAGTGGTGAATGGTGGCCATGCAGTGATCACTTGGCTGGTGTGCGCTGGTTGATCCAGGCTGTTGAGGTTTAGTGTTGGGGGTCCATGGGTTGAGGGTCAAAGTTGTTATATATGGCTGCATCTTGCTGTGAAAATAGTCAGAGAAAGTGTTGCATAGTTCCTGGGTAGGGTGGATGGTGTTCTCCGTGGCTGCTGGATTGGAGTATTCCTTGATTATTTATTTCTTGTGGTTGGCTGCTGTGTCAATGTGGGCTTTGATGTCTGCTTTTTTGGCTTCCTTGATTTGCTTTTGTTAGTCACTGAGGGCTTCTTTGGGAGCGACTCTGTCAGAGGGGTTCTGGTGGATCACTAAGATTTCTCGAGTCAGTAGCAGCTGCGATCTGGAGTGTACCAGCTGGCTTGGCTAGAGGTTTTGTTAGTTCTCGCTGGCTTCATCGGGGTGGCTCACTCAGGTCTGAAGAGGCTTTGGGTTGGGATTAGCCCAAGGTCTCAGCCTACTGTGTCTCTGTTACCCTGCTCCAGTTGAGATGAGAGAAGCTGTGGTGCCTGGTGATGTTGTGCCGTGCACCGGTGATGGTGAAGTAGACGATGGTGTGGTTTGATCATGTGACTTCTGTAATGTGGCTGAATTTAACTCTGTCACTAGAGGTGAAGATGGGTCGACTATGTGTCCAGCTTAGTGCATGAGTTTGGGCAAAGCCAGTGTTGTGCATGTTTTGCAAGAGAGTGGAAGAATTGGTGTTGTTCGAATCCTAGATGTGAAAATTGAGGTTGTGAAGTAGGATATAGTGGTTGAAGTCGATAGCTGGCAGGGTGATGAGGTTGGGGATGGCGTCGCAGAAGGCTGGTTAAGGTCCATCAGGGTTAGTATATGAGGGTGCTCTTACCGTTGTCTTGATGTTGGTCTGTAGTTCAATGTTGAGGTGCTTCATGAGGGGAGTGGGGTCATTGTCAGTGGAGGGTGCAACAGATAATTTCCTTGAAGATGATGGCTATGCCTCCTCCGTGTTTGGTGGTGTGGTCTATGTGTATCATCTTGTAGCATTCAGTTGTTTAGGTGGCTATGTCGGGGTATAAAAAGGAGCTGAGCCAGGTCTTGATAATGAATGTTACATCATGGGAGAGGGTGGTAATGGTGCCACAGATTTTCATGGAATGATTCCTGAGGGAATGGGCAGCATGCACTGGAGAGGTTTTAGGTTGCTTGTGGTGCTACATGTGGATGTGGAGCACAAGCCTGTGTTTAGTGGCGGTCTAGCGTTGCTTGAGAAGCAACAGTGACGGCAGGTAAAGTGTCCTTTGTTGTTTAAGGGGAGTAGGTATAGCAGTCATTACATCATCTTGGATCCAGGGTCAGGAGCTACCTGACGGTGTAGCAGTGGATTGAGGGAGAGCCAGGGTTACTGGCACTGTGTGCAGGCCAGGCATGGACAGTGGCAGATAGGCTTCACTTTGGTGAGCTGCGGCATCCATTAGTTAGGTGCTGGGGAAGGAGGGGAGCTGGGTGGCGGGACAGAGAGAGGGAAAGGGTCTGGAAGCGGGCAGGCAGGAGGTGTCCAGGAGAGTGTGCAAACATGGCAAAAAGAGAGTAAAGATTAAGAAAACAGAGGAGAAAATTGATGAAAGCTGAAGGAGCAAATTGGCGAGAGTTGAAGAGAGATGAAAGGATAAAGAGGAATGGCGGAGGGAGTGGGCGGGCGGTCGGCAGGGAGAGCGTGCAAGAGTGGAAAAAGTCAGAGAGCAAAGTAGCAAAAACAGCAGGGGAAAAAAATTAAGGCTAAAAGAGCAGAGAGGCAAAAGGTCATGAGGAGATAAAAGGCAAAGTGATGTAGAGCAAGTGGCAAACAGTCAGAAAAGAGATGAGAGAGAGCGCATATGCAAAAGATCATGCATACTGTCAAAGGAATTTAGCAATGGCTAAACAGATCAGCGTATGCATTTTATATGCATGTGATATGAGGTGAGTGTGATGCTATTTGAAATGTGAGCCATCATCACTTCTGGTTAAAACACTACTTCCTGTACGAACAGTGCACTTTAGCACTTTAGCTGGACGACAGCATTAAGAATACGCATAGTAAATGTTCTGTTGTACAATGATTTGAACTGACAGTATTTTGTGTTGCACACTATCCGTTTGACTTTGTCGATCTTTTTCCATGCTTTTCCCAATGCCAAACCATTCTCCTCGCCTAGCAACTCTAATACTCACTGCTACAAAGGCATTCTGAGTTGGGGGTGCCTAGAGGTGAGCTCCATAAAGCGTTGTGCAGATTCAGAGGAAGTCTGCCACTGTGAACTGGGAGTCATAGTCCTTGGCCTAGTCCTGTGTTTCTGGTACCAAAGCAAGGGTCTACTGACTTGTAAGTCTGTGGGGACTTCCGAAGCTTCAATGATGTAAATAAAACCAATGCCCATTCAATCCCAGCAGGATGAGTTTGTGGAATAGTTAGGTGCTGCGAAATACTTGGTTCCTTTGTTCAGGCCAATTGCTTTTGACAAATTGTGTTGATACCAAATGCAAAGTAGAAGACTGCATTTTCTATGCCAGAGGAGCTACATCAGTTCAAGGTGATGCCCTTTTGTTGAAAAATGCTCCTGACATTTTTCAGCACCTGGGGTACCATGTTCTCGCGGGGTTGGAAGAATTGTGTGTTGCCTATGTGGGTGACATTGTGGTGTAGCAATTAATGGGGAAGACCAGCAGCAGCACATGGACTAGGTGTTTGCTAGGGTACAGAAGGCAAAACTGACCATCAAAGCAACTGTCAGGTGGGGCAGTACTCTGTAGTTTACCTTGGGCATGAGGTGGGGAACGGCTGGTTTCACCAATTGGATGTCACAATTCAGTCGGTGTTGGAGAGGGGGGTATCTATTATCCAGACTGTAGTGAGGGCCTTTTTAGGAATCACTAGGTGTTACATAAACATTGTGGCAAACTATGGAAGTATAGTTTCCTCATTGACAGCTTTGACCTGTAGGAAGCAGCCCATGAAGGAAATATGGACTGCAAAGTGTAAAAAGCCATTTTTGGAACTGAAGAAGGCAACATATTCTTTACCTGTACTGAAACCGCCTGAATACAGTCAGCCTTTCATTGTACGGATGGATGCCTCTGACAATGGAGTTAGAGCGGTATTAGCTCACCTGCATAAGGTTAGACAGCGTCCAGTAGCCTTGGAAAGTAGGACATTACTGCTCAGAGAGCAGAATGGGGCAGCTATTGAGAAGGAGTGTTTTGCAACAGTGTGGGCCTTGTGTAAGTTCTGCCATTACTTGTATGGCACAAAGGGGCAGATTTATGGAAAGTTGCGCTGCACCGAGTGCAGCAACACTTTCCCTCTGCCCCTTAGCACCCCCTACTGCCACCATGTGTGCCCGTACTTAAAATACGGCAATAAGGCAATAGTGTCAGTTCTCATGACGCTATTGATGTACTCTGCAGGATTAACACCAAAATATTGCCGTTACTCCTGAAGAGTACATAGGGCCCCATTCTAAAGAATGGAAGCCACTTTTACTGTCTGCTCTTGAGCAGGCGTTAAAAGCGCTGTAAAAAATGATACAAGGAAATCTCATAGATTTCCGCATGCCATTTTCCCTGCTCCCCTAACTGGGTAACGCCCCCTTTGCATACATTATGCCTGGTGCAGGCATAATGCAGCAAAAAGCATTACAGAGTGACGCAATGCATGCGTTGCGCCACCCTGTAAATACGGCGTGGGGATTTCGGCCTTGTTGGACCAAATGAACGTAAAAAATTATGATGTTAATGTGGCGCAAGGTGGCACTAAGGCATTATAAATATGCCCCTAAACTTATGGTGCAGACAGATCATATGACAGTCAAAGGGTTGATGCCTATGAAAGGAATTAATACCAAGTTGTCAATATGGTCTACTACTTTGCATGGGTTAGATTGTGTTGTGGAGCACAGAGTTGGATCAAACCATGGGAATGCCGACAGACCTTCCTACTGGTTTTATTGATCTGACCTCTGAACGTTTCCTGGTTAGAAGATGGCTCAGGTGTTCTGATCTGGGAGGGGTGTCTGTTGGAATGGAAAATCCCTCTGCATGTTAAGAGACGTACAACCCAGCACTGAGTGCCGAACTGTTCTGTGTTATGGTCCTTAATTCAAATTTGTTGTCATAGGTTAGCATGGTCATGAGTGTGTGCCATTACATTGGCGTGTCTCATGAATTGCACACTTGTTGGACTGGGAGTGATTTCCAAAGTACTGCCCACATATTGGTGGAAGGCTGGCAGTGGCAGCATACTGTGTGGTGATAAGTAGTAGTGAGCAGGACTGTTTTACCCTCTGTCACTGGAGTGAGGTATACAGACTTACTCCCTTTTTTAAAAGTTATATTGATGTGTTCTTAACTCACCCCTGGCCTAAATTACCAAAATGTAAAAGGGCAGTGTGAGATGGAAACATGTGCTGAGTGCATGTGTGTTCACAAGAAGTACACTACAGAAGAAGAGAAATGTGGTACAGTGCATGTATTGTACAGTTCTGTATGCTGGCAGTGTGTGTTTTTAAAATAACAAACTCTAGTGCAATACAAAAAGGCTGCATTTCTAAACAGTGTGCAGAGACTGGATGTGTTTGCTGCATGTAGTTATGCGTGTTACGGCATAATACATGAGAATAACAGTGCTGTGCAGTAACAGTGCTTTGGATGTACACTGAGTGCAAGTATGCCTGCACTGCCACAGTACATAGAGGACCTTGGATTCCATTTTGGGAAGCTCAGGCCTGCCTAGTGAAAAACATGAGGAGTAGAGGAATCCCCCCAGACTGAGATGTGCAGTGCTGCATTCCTGTAGGCTGGGGTGGAGATGCACTGGAGGATGGGAGAGTCAGGCTCTCTCTCTGTATTTAATAATGCTCTTTGATTTACAAGAGAAGGACCTGAACACATCTTTGGAAGAGAGAGATGGGGCTGGGAGTCCAGGATCACTCTTTTGATGCACATATCACTTTGACTGACTTTGAGTTGTGCACTCTGGTTACTCCCATGAATCTTGTTGTGGTGTTATCAGCTTCAGAATCCTACCTGCTTGACAGACATCCTTCAGGAGGATGAGGAAAAGGGAAAGATGTTTGAGCCCCATTTGTGAGCAGCCAGATTGGCTGTGTGAGGAGGGGAAGCTTCTGCCTCTGACCAGGACTTATGCTTCCTGCTGGGTGAGGGGACATCACCTAAGTAAACCAAGACTACCTGTGCTGGAGCATGGAGCACTAGCGCCTGCCGGCTCACTAAGATCAGTGTGCCCTGTGAGGAAGAGAAGATCTTAGGAAGGAACAAGGTCCGGGGAGAGCCCTATGATGAGGACTCCCTGTGTGATGTGTGTGAAATCCACTGTTGCATTGATAAGGTCATGGACCGTGTGCTGGATTGTTTCTGTGACCCCTGTGTGCTGGCTGGGCCAACCATGGACTGGGACAATGAGTGATATGTAAGGAATCCACTTTTGCACCAATTGGGCTGTAGCCTACAATCTGGATTGTTTTGGTAACTCTGTGTGCAAGGTGGGGCTGCCTTGGATTTAGCCAAGGAGCAAGGGCTATGTGGAGGGCAGAGATCCACCCCAAGTGTGGACCTAAAGATAGCACTCATAAATGCCCTTCATGAATCCTCAAAGTCATAAGCATAGACGTGTAGTCTGAGTTTGGACCAATCGTCTAAGTTTACCTTTGTGAATCAGGCTAATTGATGGAAGCCACCAGGAGTTAAGCCGCATGAGCGTAGTGGTGACAGCATACCGTTTAGTGATCTGTAGAAATGAACATGTATTTAATGTCATTGTCACTAGAGTCCTACAGACTCACTCACCTTTTTAAATGTCTGCTGCTGAGTGCTTAACTCACCCATGTTTTACATCAGGCAGATGTAGAGTGCTGCATAATACAGGAGTAGTGACTGTACTGGATGTATGTGTGCCTGGGAAGGATACAGTACAAAGGTAGAGCAGTACTGTGCAGTGTGTGTGCAGTATAGGTGTGGTTAGTGTATGTTCTGGGTGTTTGTATATTTGTAAGCCATACATTACAAGAGAGATGTAGTGCTATACAGTGCATGAGCAATAAAAGATGGTGCTGGGTATGTGTGTGCTTATGTCTGGTGATGGTGCTGGGTAAGTGTGTACATTATATGAAGCATGAAGTGCTATGCAGCACACAAATGGTGAGTGTGTGTGTGCGCAGGCAGTGTGTGTTTGCAAAAAAAAAACCATCCTGCTACAATATAGAAAAGCTATAGCAATCAACACTGCACACAGATTGAATACATGTGCTAAATGCATGTATGTCTGTAGTGGCACAATATATGTAGGTAACAGTACTGGAGAGTATGTGTGCTGTGAAAGTACACTGAGTGCAAGTGTGCCTGAAATCAAACATTACATGGAGGACCTGGGTTCCATTTTGGGAAGCCCAGGCCTGCATGCTGAAGACATGACACACAGAGGAATCCCCCAGATAGACTTTTGTATTGCTGCTTTCCTGTGAGCTGGTTGGACACATACACAGGATGAAGGGAGAAAGTGACTCCTCCTTTACACTTCAGTAGGTTACTCCTTGATTATGTGATAGACACAAGGGAGGGGCCTGCACACATCTCAGGCAGGAGATAAGGCTGATAAGAGAAGTACAAATAGTAGGACTTGGAATGCAGGATTAACATTTTGATAGGCATATCACTGTTACTGACATCTAGGTGTGAATTCTGGTCTCCCATTAACTGTGTTGTGGCACTATCAACTTCACAGGCTTTCCTGCATCCTGTATTTGTTTTAGGACTCCCTTTTGAGTTCAGACAGATCACAGGCCTCTCAGATGGTTAATACAGATGAGACGTGAGAACTCAAAGCTGTTGAATAGATTTTACGGTGGAACACCCCCTGGTACAGAACACACCAATTCTGATGGTCTGTTCAGATTCTACTGCTTTATTGATGAAAACTCCCATGAGGCTGGCTAGTTCTTCCCACTTTCAGCTGGGGGGGACACGTGTTAGACCTGGCATACTTGGTGTGGTTTACCTTGTATTTTTGCCTCTGCTTCCTATATTTTTGACTGTGTGCTGGATTTTGTTTTTTCTGGTTTTTGGTACTTTGGGTACTTTACCACTGCTGACCTGGGCTAAGGTGCAAGTGCTCTCTGTGTAAATTGTGATTATCATTGGATATCTCTTATTGATATATTTGATTTACTAGTAAGTCCCTAATAAAGTGGATTAGAGGTGTCCAGTGGGTGTAAACCAAATGCTTCTATTGGGCCTGCAGTATTAATTGTGCGGCCCACATGAATAGCCTTGTAAATATACCTCAGACCTGCCACTGCACTGTCTGTGTACGCAGTTTTGCACTGCTAGTTCGGCCTGGTAAGTATACCTAGTTGCCAGGCCCAAACCCTCTCTTTTACTAGACGTAAGTCATCCCTAAATATTGGCTATTTTTATAAACTGGTGGGTAGTCCTTTTGTGGTATTTGTATTGTGTTACAGTGTGTGTTTGTGCAAATACTTTACACATTGCCTCTGAGATATGCCTGACTGTTTGTGCCAAGCTACAAAGGGAAAGAGCAGGGTTTATCTGAGCTATGTATCTCTCTTACCCTGACTAGAGTGTGGGTCCCTACTTGGACCGGGTGTAAACTGACTGCCAACTATAGACCCCATTTCTAACAAGAACATCAATCACATTTGATGTCTGGAAAAGAATATAAGAGGGGGAAGTTGAGACCCTTGACATTTTCATCTGGCAAGCAGCTAGATGGGTTTTGTGAGAAGGGGAAGCTCTGAAGGGCTACTGTCTGTGACAAGACATCACCCAAGAAGCACCAGAACCTGCCGTGTTGCCCAGACCAGTGTATCCTGTGAGGAAGAGGAGAGCATTGGAGGGAGCAAGACCAAGTGGGGAGCTGTGCCATGAGGACTCCCTGTGTGCGGTGAGAAGAGTGGATATGCATCGATAGGTCATTGCTTGTGTACAGGATTGTCTTTGGTGACCCTTGCATGCCTGGAGAGAGCTGTTGAGGACTGAGACATGCATTGAGTGGTGTGCGGGAAGCACAAAACCCAAACTACTTTGTTGCAGTGACTCCGTATGCCAGAGGGGGGAACCATTGAAGTATTTGTGTGACCAGCATGACACAACCCATGCACACCTTAAAGGTGATCCTGTGTGACAGGATAATTTGCTGTGGTGTAGGCGATTGCATCACATCATATCTTCTTTATTTCAAGCTATCCCACAGTGCATTATCCTGAGGAAATCTTATAAGGCAGCATCCTTCTTTCCTTGGAGGTGGGTGGTGTCACAGCCAGCGGTGTATCTACAGAAACTAGCAGTTCTACCTCCTAAGGTACACCAAACTGGATATGAGATCTGCCCTCCCCAACAGGCAGATGAGAAGCTTGCCCAGCAAACGATTCATGGAGCACTAGTCTGTACTAAACTTAACTTTTGAGATTCTTATCATGGGGTGCATCTATAATAAGTCAATAAGGCAGCTTTCTGCTCCCCTTTTGGCCACTTTGAATATCTTACCGTGCTTTCTGGGCTGTCTTATGCACCTGCCATCTTTTAGTGCTTCATGGAGTCAATATCACTCCTTGACTCAGTTCAGAAGATTGACTTTGAATGATATTTCAGTGCTTTCATGTGAAACATTTGTAAAACAATAAGAACATATGAAAATGCATTGTCAAAAGTGTAGCAATAATATTTTCCCTACAAAATTGAGAAGTGAGTTTGAACTCAATATCCTGAGATAAGATTGAGTGCTTCTGGTCTTATTATGGATTCACTGAAAGTTTCAGCTATTCTGGTTTGGCCTCTTCCCACCTGATATTGAGACAGGCTTTTGCTGTAGAATCAAAGTTAAACAACTTTCAGTACAATCAAACAAATGCTTCTTTTAAGTACTAATTTTATGTCCTTATGAAAGATCAACTGGAGTAGTTTTATTTTAGTAGCAGATAGGAGGTGAACAAGAACATTTAGGCCCTCATTTCAACATTGGCGATGAAAGCCATGTATCCGCCATGCAGAGGACCGCAAACACACCGCCGCGCCCGCGGAAATCCGCCACAGCCATTATGACCAACAGCACGGAATCCGCCAAAATTCAGACACCCACAGAAGTCCGCCACACCAAAGGTCAGTGATAAACTGTCGAAAACAAAACCTCCACCGTCACGCCATCAGAAATACGCCCACACTATCATGACACACGAATCCACGCGGCGGTCTTTCAACCGCAGTATTCCATTGGCAGTACACACCGTCGCGCTCGAAATACATACACACATACAAAACACAGCCACATTGGACAATTCAAAATACACACAGCTGATACACATACACACACCACTCCCACACACCCAATACAATATAAAACACACACCCACATCACCCACAAACCCCTACGACCACAATTGAGAAAGAAGCACAGAGAGAGATACCACCATCAACAATACTAGCATCCACAGGCACACCAGACCATCACCCACATAATTTCCATGCACCTCACACAACACCCACTACATATCAGCACACTTATCACAACACACACCGCCCCACACATCACCCACACCACCCCATGGCACGGCAAAGACACCCCAGGTTCTCGGAGGATGAGCTCAGGGTCATGGTGGAGGAAATCGTCCGGGTAGAGCCACAGCTATTCGGATCACAGGTGCAACACACCTCCATTGCAAGGAAGATGGAGCTATAGCGAAGAATAGTGGACAGGGTCAACGCAGTGGGACAGCACCCAAGAAATCGGGATGACGTTAGGAAGAGGTGGAACGACCTACGGGGGAAGGTGCGTTCCGTGGTCTCAAGACACCACCTTGCGGTTCAGCGGACTGGCGGGGGACCCCCATCTCCTCCCCCACAACTAACAACATGAGAGGAGCAGGTCTTGGCGATTCTGCACCCTGAGGGCCTCGCAGGAGTAGGTGGAGGAATGGACTCTGGTAAGTCAAATCTTAACTATTACATCCCCCACCCTACCTGCATGCCATCACATACCCCCACCCTCACCCTCACCCCCATCACTCCAACTCCTCACAAATGTCCCAACATCACAAACTACACATCCCAACACCAAGCCCTGCATGCAACACCAAAGCATGGACACCCATCACCAAAGCATGCCCACTGCACAACCCCATACACTCCCCTAAACCATCATCACACAAGGTCCCACACAGGAATGCAAGCACTGGGGTACACGGTCACCAACCCATTGCACACCATGGCACACACAGATGTAATAAACATCCTTTTATACCTCTGCAGGACCCCTACCCAACGTCACCGGACAGGAGGGTCCACACATGTCCACACCACCAACAGAAGAGGCCCACAGTGATGACAGCAGCTCTGTCCAACTGGATCTAGATGACCAGCCCGGCCCATCGGGGACCTCGGGACAGTCGGTTCCCATCACACAGTCACAGGCCACTACAGAGCTTCCCCCCTCTGGAAACACCAGCACAGCACCCACCCAGCAGGCCCATACCTCTGTCCCCAGGACACGTCAATCAGCAGTGTGTCCACCACTACAGGGAACCCTGTCTAACCCACCACCCCAACAACAACAGGGGCTTGGGGGCAGTGGCAGTGGGCACACGGTTCAGGGGACGGAGGCCCAGTAACACAGGGGAACTGGGAGGGCTGCTGAGCGACAGGGGAGGACAGGACCAGGGAACCCACTCTCCACGAGGCCCTCTCCAACATCATGGGAGCCTACCACCACTCCCAGGAGACGATGGCAATGATACTGGCCAAGTTTCAGGAGACTCAGCGCCTGCTGGAGGAACAGTATTTGGGCGTCAGGGAGGAACTCAGAGCCATCAATTCCACCCTGGGCACCATCGTAGGGGTGCTGAAGGAAGTACTCAACACCAGGAGGGACACTGTGGCACAACAAGGGGCCCCTGACACTAGCCTGGACAATGAACTGCCCACCACCTCTGCCGGTGCTAGTGGACAGGAGGCATCACCACAGGACTACCACACCAGCACCCCACCCCCTGCAGAGGGAGAACAACCCTGCAAACGGTCCCTGAGATCCAGGACAAAGACAGAGAACGATGCCAAGACCCCCGCCAAGAAATGAGACCACTCTGAATGTCATCCTTCTGTCCCACTTTGTCACCCTGTCCATCCTTAAACTGCCCCAGCTCCACTTCCTATGCCCATTTGGGCAATGCACCTGTGAGACTAATAGACTGGACTCTGCCATAGACATACCTCCACCATCACCCCTCACCATTTTGCAACCCCCTCCAATATTGAGCACTTAAATAAACACCCTTGAAGCACAAAACAATCTGGAGTCAGTCTGTGATTTTGGAATAGTGTATTAGCAATTACTGTGGCAAAAAGCTCTTTCAATTGTAATGTCAACATACCTATGTCATACAGCTCTAGTCCATGAGGAATCAAAGCAGATGTCACACAGTGGGACCCACATCTGTGAAATCGTATCGGAAAGTGACAACTCAGTGACCATACACTGGGTGAAAACGACAGACAGTAGAGAGGTAGTAGTGTTAAAGTGCATGTAGTAGGTAGGTTTCTATTCTTGCCTGTGTCTCACAGGAAATATTGCAGGATCACCGAGTCCCTGTTGTCGATATCCTCTTCTTCTGCTTCCTCGTCTTCACTGTCCACAGCCTCCACAGCTGCAACAACACCGCCATCTGGACCATCCTCCTGCAGAAAAGGCACCTGTTTGTCGCAAAGCTCAGTTGTGAAGCATACAGCAGGCTACGATGATCTGGCACACCTTCTTTGGTGAGTAGAATTGGGATCCACCTGTCATATGGAGGCACCTGAACCTGGCCTTCAGGAGGCCGAAGGTCCGCTCGATTATCCGCTGTGTTCGCCCATGGGCCTCATTGTAGCGTTCCTCTGCCCTTGTCCTGGCATTCTTCACTGGGGTCAGTAGCCATGACAGGTTGGGGTAACCAGAGTCACCTGCAAATGGCGAGGGACAACTTCTAGACACACACTAACCTGTAGGGATAACCCCAGACCCAGACAACCATTCCCACTGTCTTGCTTCCAGGTGCTCACCTAATAGCCACGCACGGTGCCTCTGGAGTTGACCCATCACTTAAGGGATGCTGATATTCCGCAGGATGTAGGCGTTATGTACTGAGCCAGGGAACTTGGCATTAACATGGGGGATGTACTGGTCTGCCAAACATACCATCTGCACATTCATCGAATGATAACTCTTCCGGTTTCTGTACACCTGTTAACTCCTGCCGGGGGGACCAAAGCCACATGTGTCCCATCAATGGCACCTATAATGTTGGGGATATGTCCCAGGGCATAGAAATCACCTTTCACTGTAGGCAAATCCTCCACCTGAGGGAAAACGATGTAGCTCCGCATGTGTTTCAGCAGGGCAGACAACACTCTGGACAACACGTTGGAAAACATAGGCTGGGACATCCTTGATGCTATGGCCACTGTGACCCACTTGCAAGGAAATGGAGCACTGACACCACCTGCACTTGAGGGGGTATTCCTGTGGGATGGCGGATAGCTGACATCAGATCTGGCTCCAGCTGGGTACACAGTTCCTGGATTGTGGCACGGTCAAGCCTGTATGTGATGATCACATGTCTTTCCTCCATTGTCGACAGGTCCACCAGCGGTGTGTACACCGAAGGATGCCGCAATCTCCTCACATGTCCCAGCGGATGGTGCCTATGAAGGACAACAGCGTCCACAGACTCAACCAACTCAGAGGTACGTACCCACAGCTTACACAGAACACGGATCATAATCTGAAAAGTGGCCCATATGTGTGTTGAGTGTAGAGCTAGGTATGTGTGACGCAGTTAAAAATAAAGCCATGTGGGCCCCTGAAATGGCGGCTGCCTGACC
Source organism: Pleurodeles waltl (assembly GCF_031143425.1). Taxonomy (NCBI): domain Eukaryota; kingdom Metazoa; phylum Chordata; class Amphibia; order Caudata; family Salamandridae; genus Pleurodeles; species Pleurodeles waltl. The sequence continues at coordinate 1,068,395,083 of NC_090437.1, forward strand.
TCTAAAGTGGGACAATGGGATGTGAGGTAACTGCGCTGGTGTTGTACACCGTCACGGTAGGCGGTCGAAGACCGCAGCGCAATGCTGAATTGGTTAACATTGGACCCTATGGGTCCCAGGAGCCAATGATGATGTACGCCGGCGGTGACGGTACGCACCGCCGCGGACGTGACCGCCATTTTATATCTGTTGAATCACTCGATACCTGATCTTCGACAGGAGAGGACCTACACTGCAAGTGCTGCTGTGACCTGTGTCTGGAAGAGACAATGGCTTAAGTGTCTGGGGAAAGGGTCCCTGCCTTCACATCGGAGGAGTTGGAGAAACTCAAGGACGGGGTCCTCCCCCAGTACACGCTACTCTACGGTCCTCCAGACAAACAGGTAAGTACACTGGAATCATGCTGTATGGCCTATGCCTGTGTGGAGTGGGGTGGATGTAAGAAGTGGGGGGGAGAGTGCGGCATGCATGAAACAACGGTGAATGCATGTGCCACATGGCAAGGGTAGGGATGGGGGCCAATGACTGTGACGGTGAAGTTGGTAATAAGTTTCTCTTCCCCCTGTACAATTCATGTAGGTCAGCGCCCACCAGAAAAAAGATATTTGGCGTGCCATCGCCAAGGATGTCCGGACCCTGGGGGTCTACCACAGACGGAGCACCCACTGCCGGAAAAGATGGGAGGACATTCGCCGCTGGAGCAAGAAGACGGCGGAGGCACAGCTGGGGAGGGCATCCCAACGTGGGAGGGGTGCCCGTCGCACCATGACCCCCCTGATGTTCAGGATCCTGGCGGTGGCCTACCCGGAGTTGGATGGGCGCTGAGGGCATCACAGCAGCCACGAGGGGGTGAGTACACTCTCATCCTGATGATTTTGCACACAGTGGAGGGGTCTGGGTGGTGGAGGTGGGCTGTGGGTTTCCCTAGGCCAGGGCGAGTTTAGTAGGCAAGGTCCCTCCGTAAGGCAGGCCATGTGGCACCCCACCCCACCTCTGTAGAGTGCCAAGTACACCTAGTCATGCCACTGTGTCATCCGTGTGTGCAGATGTCATCCATAGCCTAGTAGGCCATTTCCCAAGGATTGAACAGTGGAGCCCAAGAGCGTGGCATAGTGCAGGGGGCTTCTGTGTCTGTCATGTCCGCCAACGGTAGCGGTAATGCATGCACTGAACATGTCTTTCTTCTATCGTCCCCCCCCTTTTGTGGTCTCTCTGTTCTTGTGTGCATTAGCATCATCAGGCGGAGGAGCAGTGGCACCGGAGCATGAGGGAGCTGCATCCCACATGTCCATGGAGGGCGAGACTACGGATTCGGAGTTCATCAGAGGGACGGAGGGCAAGGGGAGCTCCACGGCGGGGACAGGAGCTGACACCAGCGACACGGACTCGTCCTCTGATGGGAAATCCCTTGCAACATCTGTGCCCCCCACATCTACAGGTACAGCTGCCAGCCCCCCTACCAGCACCGCCCTCCCAGCAGCCCCTCAGCCTTTGCCCCGTGCCCGCTTACCCAGGAGGGTGGGCATCACCTTCGCCCCAGGCACCTCAGCCCCTGCCCCTGTCACCCCTGCTGCCCTCAGTGAGGAGGCCATTGACCTCCTCAGGTCCCTCACTGTTGGGCAGTCTACCATTTTGAATGCCATCCAGGGTGTCGAAAGGCAGTTGCAACAAACCAATTCATTCCTGGAGAGCATTCATTCTGGTCAGGCAGCCCTTCAGCGAGCTTTTCAGACTCTGGCCTCAGCACTGATGGCAGCCATTGTCCCTGTCTCCAGCCTCCCCCTTCCAACTTCCTCCACCCAGACCCAATCCCCTCTACCTCAGCCTATCCCAAGCACACCTTCAGACCAGAATGCACACACCTAAACACACAAGGGAAGCTCTGGCAAACATAAGCACCACACATCCCACAGGCACTCACGCAAGCATCACACACATGCAGACACACCAACATCCACTGCCTCCACTGCGTCCCCCTCCTCCTCATCTCCCTCCTCCCTCCCAGTCTCGTCTACACTCACACCTGCATGCACTACATCTACAGCCACTACTGCCATCACCAGCACACCCACCACCACACCCGCTCACGTGCAGTCACCACCCCTACTACCATTCGCACGTCCCCTGTGTCCTCTCCCAGTGTATCTGTGACGCCACCTCCCAAGATACACAAACGCAGGCACACACCCACTCAACAGCCATCCACCTCACAACAGCCTCTAGCGCATGCACCTTCACCCAAAGTCACCAAACAAACAACTCCTACAACCACAACCTCTTCCTCCACTCCCAAACCCCGTCCAGCTACCGTCCCAGTGTCTCCCAAAAACTTTTCCTGTCCAACCTTGACCTCTTTCCCACACCTCCCCCACCCCATCCGTCTCCTAGGGTCCGACTCTCCAGGTCCCAACCTAGCACCTCAGCCACAACATCTCCGGGACCAGTGGTGCCTGTAGTCACCGGAATCTGGAGTGCACGGGCCACCAGGGCAGCCAGTGTGGCACAGAGCCACAGCTCGGACAGTCCCCCACCTGTCAAGCATCAGAAGTTGGCCAGTGCCCGGTGGGAGAGGGGGAAGACTCCAGCCACCAAAGCCTCTCCCAGGGGTCCCGTGGGAGTGTGGAGTCAGCTGCGACACCTTCCAAGGTGGGGAAGGGCCACAAGAAACCAGGAAAGTCTGGGAATAGCAGCACGGCGCAGGAGACCGCCATCCTCCCCGCTGCCCATGAGGCCACCGCCATCATCCCCGCTTCCCAAGAGGCCAACGCCATCATCCCCGCTGCCCAGGAGGCCACCGCCATCATCCCCGCTGCCCAGGAGGCCACAGCCATCATCCCCGCTGCCCAGGAGGCCACCGCCATCATCGTCGCTGCCCAGGAGGCCACCGCCATCATCCCTGCTGGGACAGAGAGGACCGCCATCACAAGCCCTGCTGGGGCAGAGAGGACCACCAGCACAATCCCCGCTGGGACAGAGAGGACCGCCAGCACAAGCCCCGCTGGGATAGAGAGGACCACCAGCAGCTGAGTCACTGCAAAGGAGCCCGCCGCCTCAAGCACCGCTAAACAGGGCACCGCCGCTCCAAGTACCACTGAACAGGGCACCGCCGCTCCAAGCACCGCTGAACAGGGCACCGCCGCCACAAGCACCGCTGGCCCATGAGCGCTAAGGGCACTGACGCTACTGAGTCCGTCACGAGCAGGATGAAGCATTCCGGGCACAAGGCCCCCTCCAGAACCAGTGAAGAGATACATCCACTACCTCTGTCCTTAGCAGGATGAAGCACTCTGGGCACAAGACCCCCTCCAGAACCAGTGGAGAGATACATCCACTACCTCTGTCCTTGGCAGGATGAAGCACCACATCCACTACCTCTGTCCTTAGCAGGATGAAGCACTCTGGGCACAAGGCCCCCTCCAGAACCAGTGGAGAAAGGCATCCGCTTGAGAGATTGTGGCTTTGCACTCCCCAGGATGGAACAGTGGGCAACCCACCCACTGTAGAGACTTGAGTGACTGTGGCTTTGCACTCCCCAGGATGGAACAGTGGGCAACCCACCTACTTTAGAGACTTGAGAGACTGTGGCTTTGCACTCCCCAGGATGGAACAGTGGGCATGTGGCCCCCTCGTGGATTTGGCATTGTGCACTCAACCGGCTGAGGTGCCCCCCCTTTCCCTCCCCATGAGGTGCCTGTTTTCTTGCTCTCTGATGCCCCTGCAGTGTTCTCTCCGACATGGTCGGGGATCTTGTGTGGGCCTCGCCCATACCGTGTGGACCCAGTGTTCCACGGACTTCATTGGAGCACTACCTGGACTACTAAGCTTGGTGTATATTTTGTTTACGGTGTATAGATATTTTTGCGTACTTGATTTTAATATATTGCAATGGTTACACTCATTTCATTTTGTCTTTGCATTCTTCGGGGGTCTGGGGGGGTATAACTATAATGTATAAATATGTATTAGTGTGTGTGTTGTAGTGGGTGAGGGTGGAGGTGGGGGTGTTGCGTGTGTGTGTCCCTGTTTTTTCCCTCCCCCCTCCCCTGTGTCATAGGTGCAGTACTCACGTTGTCTTCGCCGCCGGCATTTGTGCTCCTGGTAGAGGAGCAAGAAGATGAGGGCTGGCAGGATGTGCTGCTCTGGTTCCATGGCGTCCGGATTCCTCGTGGGGTGTGTAGAGGTGAGCGTTTTCCCTACGAAGTCCTGTTTCCGCCGTGTTTTTGTCCACAGTGGATCTGCCCCGGAAAAGGTGTCAGATTGGTAGGTTGTGATACTGTGGGCGGTTCTTTGTCTTCTGCCTGTCTGTTGGCGGTGACCGCCAAGCTGTTTTTCTGTACCGGAGAACTACTGCACAGTCCCTAGTGCATGTGCTCTGTCCTGAATAGAATATTTAACTTTGTAGTAAGATCAATATTATTTGGTAGGGGAATATGTGCCAATGTCACAGGAAGTTAAATATCACCTGTAGGCTGCATCATATGCTGTACCTCAAAAGCGACAAGGAAAAGCTGGCTTCATGCCAACCCATGTAGACTGACTGCTGCAGATTTGAAACTTGCAGTCAACCCTTTCACAAAAAATATTATTGATAAAAAGGAGTTATTTTTCAGCAAGTCTGTCAAAGGGCTTTCAATGTCTGATTAACGAGGCATAAATCTCCAGTTTTTTTTTTAATTGATATGTAGATTGGCATTAGCTAGTTATCATAGGACTGACTGGATGTTACTGAGGTAATCCTATGTCTTGCTAAAAATACCAATATCACCCAAGTAGGCAGAGGAGTAGGCCTGATGGGCTTTCAAAACTAGCTACATAAGAAATTGAAACGTAGCCAGGCCCCATGTAGCCCAAACGGCAATACAGTAACGTGAAACAACCTGAAAAAAGTTGAAAAGACAGACTTTTGTAGATCTTCTTTTTTGAAGAGCACCTGCCAGTAACCATTAGTGAGGTCTTTTGTAGTAATTGGCATCACAAAACTTTTCAATTAATTAATCTACCCGTGAAAGAGGGTATCAATCCAATTTAGAAAAGAAATTAAACCAAAAGTCTATGCAGAATCTTATACTCCCATCAGGTTTAGAAACAAGCATGATTGGGGGATGACCAGTTGCTTTAGAAAGGTACTATAATATCCATGTGTAGCATCTAGTCTACCTCTTGCCGTATGGCATGTCTATACGCAGCTCCTCTATTGAAGATAAGGGATAGTGGTAGGGTGGTGTCGACTTTTTTGGGGTGGAGTTCCAGCCATTTTTATAACATATTTGTAAGTTAGAATTGCTCTCTGCCATGGGTTAGTTGTAGTTAGTAAGTCACTTTGCCAATTTCCTCCTTTGTCTAGAAAGGTCAATGCCATTCAGACATTAGCTTTTTTGTAGATGTGGGTAGGAGAACTGTTTCCCGAATGTGAATTTAACCTGAAAACAAAAAAAAGGCAAAGGGTGTTTGGCAAAACAGGAACAGTTGATCTACGGTTGGGAGAACAGTTCCAACAACTGGGTCTAAGGAATGTCTCAAAGTACAATTAAAGTGAGCTGTGTTTTAAACATTTCTCTGGGCACCATAAAACAATTGCAGCATTCCTTTTTAGGTGAAGAATGTTAACAGTTGTCTTTGAGTCCCTGACAACAAATGCCAGTGGGCCTCTCCCTAGGGTGTACACAGTGAGGGCCAGTGGGTAACGTGTCTAGATGTCTAGCCTGAGGGGTGCATGATCATGGCATGTTACTGAGTGTGCTGTGTTCTGATTGGCTGAGTGTTCATAAGTTCATGTGGCATCTGACTTTATGGTGTGTTGGGAATGCGCGCACCCCTCTGGCCATATGTGCTTTATTGGGGCCAACCTCCTGGGACCATTATGGTGTTGCTGCATTTATCTGTGGGGGTGATCTGAGTTTCCTGTTCACACGTTTGCTTGCCAGCTACATGCTGTTCCACCTGTAAGCTGTCAATAAATAACCTCCAGCCTAGGTCTTAGAGCCTCCCTGACCACGTACTTTTGAGTTGGGATTGACAGAGCACTGATGAGAGGAGAATTCGACAAAAGTGATGCAAGTTCATTTTATATGTGAACATACCAAGGTGCACATTGCCATTGAGTTTTCCAATATTAACATTCCCCCCTCCAGTTAACTTTTCGACTACACCATCTAACCCATACTTGGTGACAGTCACATTATTGGGGGCTTGTTGTCCTGCTTTCCAAGTAACTTGCATTCTATCAACTTTGTGGACTGCGTTTTTACACCAGAAAAAAACCCACTTGCAGGAAACCACACAAAAACAACAATACTATGAAGACAAGTGACATTGATGTGCACAGACTGGACAGACATTGGCAGAGCCAGGAGAACCAGTTTGTGAACCACTCCTGCTCAGGGGGAACCTCCCTCCTCACGCATGTCTCTTTTTAAATGGTGCAATGATTGGATGACAAGAGTCAGAGTTCCATTGTCCATGTCATTGCCTGGTATAAACGTGAAGAAGAAGGCACCGATCTTGGTACACACTTCTCTCTCAATTGTGGCAATTAAGTCCTACACATATCAGTGTTGCATTACCATGAGGTGGATGGCAGTCAGCTGTTCCTTGATCGAATTAAGGCTGAGCTCAGTGCTGTTCATCATCTTGATGTAACCAGCGGGAGTTCACTTTTGGCTGCAGTGCGCAGAAGGATATAGACGGCACCATTGAAATTTATGCATCAGAGAATAGTTTGAATTTCTCTGGAATGTCCTTGTACTGGGCCCAGCCAAAATAATCAGCAGTTTTTTTTTTTTTTTCTCAAGCCTGATGCAACAGAGTTGTCTTCTACAGCAGTTGATGGTACAACTCTGACAGATCTTGTCCCAGAATGACCAGGGTCAGGGTGTGTATGGTGACGAGGGAGCTAATGCCACACCATTCAGGTATAAGCTGAGTGCAGGCAAACCCAACACATTTCCAGTAAGTATACATCAGCTTGAAGCGGCCCCATTGTATGTCTGGAATGTGCAGAATTGTGCCACATTTTTCATGTGATGCCAGTGGAATTGTTCCTTTATCTCTAAAACATAAGGAATACAGTGTGAGTTTCCATGCAATTAGGGTTGCACCTTCCCTTCTTACCACATATATCTGTCAACTTCAGCATCCCAGATTTCCTGACATGGGGTAACTATGCTGTTATTCAACCCTCCTCTACAGTACCTATTTCCCTTCATATCATCATGGTGGATAGCCCTACACTTGAACTTCATGTGTGGGGTCCATTTTTTATTAAAGAAGACAGCCCCAGAGATGCTAAGGGCCACCTGGGATCACAGATTGAATCAGGAGCAGTCGTGTTTGTGCATTGGTTTGGTGGTTTTGCTACCTCCAAGAATCACTTTTCTAGAATGTCTCAGGCCACACAGTATCCTCCCCTATGGTGCCCTTTCTGCGCATCTTATTTAGCTCAGTTTAGATATCCCTAAACTCGGTGAAAAGGTACAGTGGTGTGGGATTGGTCTTGTATTGGGTCAAATTCACTACTACTCAATGGGGTTCTACTCTGCTGGGTTGTGTGTTGACCCTAACCCTACAGAGGTAAAAGTGGAGAAGGCATTTTTCTTTTTCAGGGGCTACCTCTTGCGACAAGTAGAGCCTGTCTATGCCTACAGCATGCGGTATTAGCACACAAACGTTACGTGGCCTGGCTGATGTCTTCGAACCCACGGCATCATGTGTACCATGTATTGTATAAGATGGCTCTGTGTAGCGCATGCAGAATGCTAGTGTTGTTTGCGGTGTAATTCTATTTGACATGTAAGCAATGTGACAATTTCTCAATGGACTCCATTTGACTGGGCAGTTCTTTGGAAATGGATTAGTGCAGCATCACCCCTAGTAAACAGAGGGTATACAGATGAACAGCATCACACAAATTATAGAGCATTGAAGGTCTTGGGATGAATCCAGGGGAGATGTCTGTAGTCCTCAGGTGATTTTCTTATTTTTAACATTTGAAAAAAAGTTCACAGTCCTTTTTCCTGTTGGGAGTATAGATGTGGTTGCTGAAAAAGTTAAGGTGTTGGATAAGAGCTAGGTTTAGTTTGCTATTTTAGAAAATACTGCATCTTGCATATGTCATAACCAATTACTTCCTAGAAGTTTCTGTGCTTTTTGTGTATCTTAGTTGAAAAAAAGGGTTTATTATTGATGAACGTATTAATTTTATTGGCTGTTTGTCCTCCCCCCTCTCCATGCCAGACTAGGTGTATGGCAGTACAGCATTTATTATGGGGTGATCCATGAGCATGTGGGTAATTTCAATTATTAACTAGCACTCTGTGGGTGCTGCTAGCCTTCCAGTATCCTAATGTGTGCATGGGAGTGTCATTGCTGCGGACGGTGGCCTTTGGCCTACACGTGCATGGGAGTGTGTATAGGGGAGGCATACCACAATTGAACATTGGTTGGTGATTGCAATGTGCCCTAAAGTCACGTGTATACCCCCTAGCCCTGGCATGTGACATGCAATGTGACCCTCCCTAGTGGTGCTAAGCGTCTTTACTAGCCCCTTTTTTCAAAAAGCTTCATTCAGGATAGATGCTTGGTTCTGTTATTCCTAATTGCAGTGAACTGGAGTCGGTTGAAGAATCGTCCCACAGCCCCCATAGGCCTCTGATGTTGTGGGGTTTGACACTGGGACTATTGCTTTCTCTAGAAGCTGTGTGTAAGGTCTTGTGTTTTGGCTGATTTCTAGACCCAATACAGGAAAGAGCATTTTCTGCATTCCTGCTCAGAACTGTGATGTATGTTTTTGGACTCCCTTTTCTCCGGCACCCACCTCTCTCTCGGACCACATATTTCCCAGGATATTTGCACTTCCGGCTCCAAGTTGTTATTTGGAAAACTTTGAGGGAAAGGATGATGCAAAAATTTAACAACATGGGGAGTACGGTGCAAAGACAAGAAGTCTTTGAAATTTGCCCAAATGAAGGTAATGGATTGGGTCGGCTGGTTGTTCTGTTGAACCCCCTCCCCTCTCTACTGGTTCAGTGCCATGCAGTGTTTCATAATCTCATGCATGTGCTGTGGCGGTTATGGGGTGTTCACTATCCCAAGTGTATGGGAAAACTGGCTCCCAACACTGGAGGACAGCTTTGTTTTGGAACTAAAAATTGGGGCCTCCATTTGGCTGGAGGCCATTTAGCTTTCTGGTGGCGCGGTTGTTGGGACCATGTACCGTGAAGGCATTTAAGTCTCAGGGTGGGGGCCTGAGAATGTGGACCTTCTGACTTGTCAATTTGAACTCACCCCAATTGACTTGTTGGTGCTAGGACCAGAATGCCTGCTTTTAAGCACTGGTTGGGGGAGCCGTCCTGCCCTTTACATTAGACTGCCCTCCCCCTGGGGTGTGGCAAGCTAACCCCACCCCGGGGCATCAGCAGCAGAGTGGGGCATAGGCTCCCTCAGGCACCCTGAATGGCAATCTTTAGTGAGGATACCTGACTGACAAAACACCATACAGCAGCCCTGAGCTTCCAGAATTTATAAAGCTTGAATTTATAAAGTTATGTCACTTGTCATTGTTTTCAGTTTTGGTATAGCAAAGTTTGACTTGTGAGTGAAATAGATGCTTTGCATTGAGGGTTCTAACTTACTGCACATTTGGGTTCTGCATTTGTATGATGCCATTGCATCCCTAAACAGTTATCCCTCCATGCCATGGTTGTGGCCCTGGTCCCTGTTGGGCTGGGTTCATTGTCTATGGATGCTGTTGCCATGTGTTTGCTCAACTACCTGACCCCTGCTGGGTGGTACAGCAGTTGACAGGCTTCCCTGTGGCTGAGTGTAATGTGTAATTCGATTTTTCCTGGGCTTGGTTTTGTAGATGGAGATTTTGCGGGGATAGGCCCAGGCTCATTGACCTGTTTGTGATATACCTTTAGCTGGCATCTGTTTGTCATGTGACCTATTCTGTGGCAATAGTGTCATTCTCTAAGGTCTGGCTGCTGTCAACCTCCCTGGCTTTCACCATTATGGCTAGATTGAAACCCTCTGGGATTATGTGGTAGAACTTCCTTCAGGTTTGGTGCTATTTGCATGCTTGGGGCCAATGCGCCCCTCTTGAGGGCAGTCTTTTAAAATTATTTTTGGACGAGCTTAGCAGTGTCTCTCTGAGCTAGCCCCTGACTTTCCACATTCTTTTTTGTTTCTTTTTGTCATAGTGTAGTATGTAGTGTAGTATGTGAGCTTGTATGTCCTACCAGGGTTTGGTGTCTAGGTCCAATCTGCTTTGTATTTCAGTGAGCAGCCCTTTCGGAGGATATTTTTAAAAATGAGATCTGTGGGCTGATATCAGTCCATGGCTGTCCTGCCTTTTATCCCAATCATTCCTTCATCTTGTCCAGAAAATTGGTTGTGGTCTCCCAAGGTTTCATAGTTTTTGCCATTGACCCTCCTTTATCTGGGGAGTCCGGGAAGATTTCCCTTAGGGCCATCCATATTTGGTTCCTATATGAATTAAATGTGGACCATCATGCTCAGTGTTTGTCAGTGTGATTGCTGGGATGCAAGCTTGGCCAAACACTGTGTTAGACTGCTCTCTGATAAGACTACTTAGCGGAAATTTGAAATCACTTATCAATAGGTTTATTTCTGCAGTGCTGTTCTCAAAACATGAGATCTCTTTCCCTGCCCCATCTAACAATGGTGGTAATTTGGTTATTGGCCCTTCTTTATCCATCTGAGCCCATGGCACAAAGTTGGCCCCTGATGTGCCCTTCTTCAGTAGCGGGAACATTTTGATTTTGGGTAGCTTCACTGGTTTCTCCTTAGCATAGCGTTACCATATTCTTAGATAACCCTTCATGTAGGGGAAGTTCCACTTGGGTTCTCCCCTTATGTGCCGGATGCAGTCTTCTGCAATGGCCATGTCCTCTGGTTCGGAGGATCCCTGCTTGGGCCAGGGCCTATTGTACTGGTCTGTTCCCTTGATCCGGTGGGCTAGCAGGTGACAAAATGATCCCACAAAGATCTCTCTTTCCTCTTGGGTCATTATCTCTCTTGGGGTTGGTTTGTCCTGCATGTTAGGGAGAGGCAGAGGACATCTTCATTGCTGCTCTCCTCGTGCTCACACATAGGTGTCATCTTGGTTCTCCTGCATCTAATTTGGGTTTGTACCAGGCTACCTTGGTCTTCTATTTCCTGGTCAGCCTCTCCCTATGTTGATGATCTGGTCAGGCTCAGATCCCAGCCAAAAGTGTCTCCTCCTTCTACCTAAGACTCTTCCCTGAGTGGTACTCTGTACCTATACCTGCTCTCCTCAGGTAGAGGGCATGGCCTTCTACTTTCTCATTGTGCTTCTGGGGTGCGAGCTCTATCTCTTCTTAGTTCACACCTTTCCTCTAAATCCCACCTAGGTTGGCCCCTTTGTTCTGAGCTATAGGCTGTTCTTTTTGGTGGGGACTTGCCCTCAAGCTTGCTTTCTGTTGTTTCTTTGGCTACCTGATCACACCCTGTGGCTCACGCTCACCAACAGATCATGAAGGACTAGGACCCCTTTCCTCACCCCGCTAGTTGTTTCACTATCTAGAACAGTATGAATTTCCCTGTCGCTCGGACCCAGAGGGCGTGCCTGTTCTCCGTGTCGCTGATGTTAAATGGGCTAAATGCTAATGACAGGGGATCGAACTCGGGAGAACTCTAGCACTGGACAGTGGTGGTGCTGGAAGTGTCTGGACCTGTTTGCCTGTTAGTTTGTCATGCCTGGACCTAACAGTTTGTTGTTCAGTAGGGTGCCCTCCGGCTCCTTCCTCCTCCAGATTGGTATAATCTAATGCAGGGATAGCAGGCATCGGTGTACGCACCTCCATTTCTGCATATGGCAGGGGAGGTGCGGAAGCCTTGCTTGCTGATTGTGGCATAGAATTATCGGTCTCAAAGATGGCCCATAGTGCTTCTCTCCTGTCCTTCTTTTGCCCTACATACTTGGTCCATATGTGCGTCCTCATGTGTTCTATTATGCTAGCGTCAAGGTTCCCTCCTTTGGCCTGGGAATCATGTGTGTGTGTGCTGTTCATGGCAAAGTTTGTTACATTTTTCAGCCTGTGTGTGGAACCTGATTTTCATGTGTTTTAGTGTCGACTCCATGATAAGTTGGGCATTTTTTTTAGGGGACAGATACACATGTAGCTTTTCCGTTTTTAGGGAATCTTACATTTTATTTTGATAGTGGAGAAACATAAACAAGGGTAGTGCTAGTTCTAACTTCTTTACTATGAGCTTTGTGTTATTTACATATGCATCAACATCAACATTTCACAAATAGCAATGCATATGAAGGGTCACAACCTAGAAGAAAGTGCAATGGTAATTCAAATGTCATGAAATTGGGCATCAGAGAACAAACTTTTTTTGTTTTTTGGCATTAAATAGTGATTGTCAGAAATAGTGCAATGGTTAATTAAAACATCATGAAATTCTGCTTCTAATAGCAAACTTCGTTTTCGCAATAAATAGCGGTGTGAGAAATAGTCCCAGGTATTAATCTTTTCCTGGACGGCTCGCCAGAACGTTGCTTGAATGTGAATTTACCCTGAAAAAATAAAAGACAAGAGGCATTTGGCAAAACAGCAACAGTTGGTTGAAATAGTGACTATGGTCGGGAGAACAGATACAGAAACGGGGTCTGAGGACTGTCTCAAAGTACAAGTGATCTTAGTGGTGTTTTATACATTTTTCTGGGCACCATAAAACAATTACAGCATTCCTTTTTAGATGAAAAATTTGAGCAGTTGTCTTGGAGTCATAAATAAGGTCCCTGATAGCAAATGCAGGTGGGCCTCAACCTTACAATCGACAAAATGAGGGCCAGTTGGTAACATGTCCAGATGTCTGGCTTGAGGCATGCGTGATTGCGGTGTGTTACTGTGCATGCTGTGTTCTGATCGGCTGAGTGTTCCTAACTTCATATGGCATCTGACTTTATGGTGTTTTGGAAATGTGTGCTCACCTCTGGCCATATGTGCTTTATTGGGGTCAAACTCCTGGGGCCCTTGTGGTGTTGCTGTGCCTATCTGTGGGGGTGATCTGAGTTTCCTGTTTATGAGTTTGTCTGCTGGCTACGTGCTACCCCACCTGTGACCTGTCAATCATTAACCTCAGGCTTAGATCTACCTGATCATAGACTTTTGAGTCGGGGTTGAGGGGGAGATCATGATGGGTGAATTTGGCAATAGTGATGCTAATTTGTTTTTTTAATTTGAACGTATCATGCTGCACATGGACATCGATTTTTCCAAAATTACCAGAACCAGCACCCAGTCCCCTGCTTGGAAGGTCCTCCATTGTTTTCCTTCATCATAGACCTATTTGTCTGGGCTCTTTTACAAGTTAGTATGAGTGGGCACTTTGTGCATTCAGCCAGTGTTCCTTTGCCATAGGCTTGCCTGTGTTCTTTGTTCCCCATGCCTCCTTGCTCCTTGTTGTTTTTGACCATTTTGCTGAAGGCCATTTTGTGTATATAGCCAGTATGCCTTCGCCATTGAAGTGCATGTATTCTTTGTTTACCATGCCTCCTTGCTCCTTGTTGTTGTTTGACCATGTAGCTGGCCGCGATTTTGTGCATGCAGCCAGTGTGTCTTTGCCATAGGCTTGCATGTGTTCATTGTTTGCCATGCCTCCTTGCTGTTGTTCAACCATGTGATTAGCAGTCATTTTGTGCATGCAGCCAGTGTGCCTTCCCATAGGCTTGCATGTGTTCTTTGTTCCCCATGCCTTCTTACTATTTGTTGTTGCTGATTGATCATGTGACTGGTGGCGATTATGTGCATCGAGCCAATATGCTTTTGCCATAGGCATTCTGTTCTTTGTTTGCCATGTCTCCTTGCTCCTTGTTCTTGTTTGGCAATGTGGCTGGCAGCCATTATGTACATACAGCAAGTGTGCCTTTACCAGAGGCTTGCATGGAAGGATGTGATACCAGTTTAATACTGGTATGCGTGGGAATCATTGTAGCATATGTCTACAAAAAGCATATGATGCTGAAGAGCATTGCTTATATTATTTCCTTCCTTGTTTGCATTTTTTTTATTTTGTGCTGCTTTTGTCCTTTCCTTGCAATAGTTTTTTATTCTTCTCCTCCCAAAGAAATATAAGCAATTTTTGATCATTTGTTTAATTAAAGTTTTTATTTTAACCGTTTCTGTGCCTTGGACGAGGTGACCTCGTCCATGGCTACAGTTGCCCTGTGCCTTGGACGAGGTCACCTCGTCCAAGGCACAGGGGAACTTGGGGGAGCGCTAGTGCGCCCCCTCGTGCACCCCCCCCAAGGCGGGGATGGAAGGGGAAGACCTTCCCCTTCCACCCCCGACCCCTCCGGCAATCCGATAACATCAGCGTGTGCACAGCGCGCCGACGTCATCTAGTGTTGCCGGGCGCGCTGGAAGCCATTTGCTTCCAGCGCGCGAGGAGGAAAGGACACAACAGGTGAGTCTTTTCTGTTTTTGGGGGGCGGGGGGGGAAACAGACACGGGGGAAAGGAAAGGGTTTTTCCTTTCCCCCTGTGCCTGTTTTCACAAGATTCCTGCTCCACGATCGCGGGCAGGGCCAATCTCCACTAGACCCCAGGGATTTTTTCTATTAGGTTTCTTTTGGGGGCGATTTTTTTTTTTTATTTCGATTTTTTGGCGGACCTGCCCCCGGGGGGGGGGTGGGGGCGAAAACCACTAGACACCAGGGATTTTATTTTGTGTGTGTATTTTGGGGGCGACCCCTTGGGCAAGGGTCGCCCGCCCCCGGGGGATTTTTTTTTTTGTATTTAGCCCCCCCCCGGGGGAAGATCGCATTTTTTTCAGCGGATCTGCCCCCGGGGGGGGGCGAAATCCACTAGACACCAGGGATTTATTTTTCGTTTTCCCCTCAGTCTCCCAAGTAAAATGACACCTCACTTATGTGGGTCCCCAAAGCAGAGTCCGTCTAAAGATGTATAAAAGAATATGCCCTTATAAACTCGCTGTGCTATTCCTTCTATCTCTTCAAGTTTTGGGCTTTATTCTGTTGCAGGCACCTGGCCCACAAGTCACCCCATCTTGGATTCTCTAGGTCTCTAGTTTTCAGAAATGCACAGGTTTGGTAGGTTTCCCTAGGTGCCGGCTGAGCTAGAGGCCAAAATCTACAGGTAGGCACTTCGCAAAAATCACCTCTGTTTTCTTTCAAAAAATTAGATGTGTCCACGTTGCGCTTTGGGGCATTTCATGTCGCGGGCGCTAGGCCTACCCACACAAGTGAGGTATCATTTTTATCGGGAGACTTGGGGGAACGCTGAGTGGAAGGAAATTTGTGGCTCCTCTCAAGATTCCAGAACTTTCTGCCACAGAAATGTGATGAACATGTGTTTTTGTAGCCAAATTTTGAGGTTTGCGAAGGATTCTGGGTAACAGAACCTGGTCCGAGCCCCACAAGTCACCCCATCTTGGATTCCCCTAGGTCTCTAGTTTTCAGAAATGCACAGGTTTGGTAGGTTTCCCTAGGTGCCGGCTGAGCTAGAGGCCAAAATCTACAGGTAGGCACTTCGCAAAAATCACATCTGTTTTCTTTCAAAAAATTGGATGTGTCCACGTTGCGCTTTGGGGCGTTTCCTATCACGGGCGCTAGGCCTACCCACACAAGTGAGGTATCATTTTTATCGGGAGACTTGGGGGAACGCTGGGTGGCAGGAAATTTGTGGTTCCTCTCAGATTCCAGAACTTTCTGCCACAGAAATGTGAGGAACATGTGGTTTTTAGCCCAATTTTGAGGTTTGCAAAGGATTCTGGGTAACAGAACCTGGTCCGTGCCCCACAAGTCACCCCATCTTGGATTCCCCTAGGTCTCTACTTTTCAGAAATGCACAGGTTTGGTAGGTTTCCCTAGGTGCCGGCTGAGCTAGAGGCCAAAATCTACAGGTAGGCACTTCGCAAAAAACACCTCTGTATTTTTTTCAAAAAATTAGATGTGTCCACGTTGCGCTTTGGGGCATTTCCTGTCGCGGGCTCTAGGCCTACCCACACAAGTGAGGTATCATTTTTATCGGGAGACTTGGGGGAACGCTGGGTGGAAAGAAATTTGTGGCTCCTCTCAGATTCCAGAACTTTCTGCCACAGAAATGTGAGGAACATGTTTTTTTTAGCCAAATTTTGAGGTTTGCAAAGGATTCTGGGTAACAGAACCTGGTCCGAGCCCCACAAGTCACCCCATCTTGGATTCCCCTAGGTCTCTAGTTTTCAGAAATGCACAGGTTTGGTAGGTTTCCCTAGGTGCCGGCTGAGCTAGAGGCCAAAATCTACAGGTAGGCACTTCGCAAAAATCACCTCTGTTTTCTTTCAAAAAATTGGATGTGTCCACCTTGCGCTTTGGGGCGTTTCCTGTCGCGGGCGCTAGGCCTACCCACACAAGTGAGGTATCATTTTTATCGGGAGACTTGGGGGAACGCTGGGTGGAAGGAAATTTGTGGCTCCTCTCAAGATTCCAGAACTTTCTGCCACAGAAATGTAATGAACATGTGTTTTTGTAGCCAAATTTTGAGGTTTGCAAAGGATTCTGGGTAACAGAACCTGGTCCGTGCCCCACAAGTCACCCCATCTTGGATTCCCCTAGGTCTCTACTTTTCAGAAATGCACAGGTTTGGTAGGTTTCCCTAGGTGCCGGCTGAGCTAGAGGCCAAAATCTACAGGTAGGCACTTCGCAAAAAACACCTCTGTTTTCTTTCAAAAAATTAGATGTGTCCACGTTGCGCTTTGGGGCATTTCCTGTCGCGGGCGCTAGGCCTACCCACACAAGTGAGGTATCATTTTTATCGGGAGACTTGGGGGAACGCTGGGTGGAAAGAAATTTGTGGCTCCTCTCAGATTCCAGAACTTTCTGCCACAGAAATGTGAGGAACATGTTTTTTTTAGCCAAATTTTGAGGTTTGCAAAGGATTCTGGGTAACAGAACCTGGTCCGAGCCCCACAAGTCACCCCATCTTGGATTCCCCTAGGTCTCTAGTTTTCAGAAATGCACAGGTTTGGTAGGTTTCCCTTGGTGCCGGCTGAGCTAGAGGCCAAAATCTACGGGTAGGCACTTCGCAAAAATCACCTCTGTTTTCTTCAAAAAAATTGGATGTGTCCACGTTGCACTTTGGGGCGTTTCCTGTCGCGGGCGCTAGGCCTACCCACACAAGTGAGGTATCATTTTTATCTGGAGACTTGGGGGAACGCTGGGTGGAAGGAAATTTGTGGTTCCTCTCAGATTCCAGAACTTTCTGTCACCGAAATGAGAGGAAAGGGTGTTTTTTTAGCCAAATTTTGAGGTTTGCAAAGGATTCTGGGTAACAGAACCTGGTCTGAGCCCCACAAGTCACCCCATCTTGGATTCCCCTAGGTCTCTAGTTTTTAGAAATGCACAGGTTTGCTAGGTTTCCCTAGGTGCCGGCTGAGCTAGAGGCCAAAATCTACAGGTAGGCACTTCGCAAAAATCACCCCTGTTTTCTTTCAAAAAATTGGATGTGTCCACGTTGCGCTTTGGGGCGTTTCCTGTCGCGGGCGCTAGGCCTACCCACACAAGTGAGGTATCATTTTTATCGGGAGACTTGGGAGAACGCTGGGTGGAAGGAAATTTGTGGCTCCTCTCAAGATTCCAGAACTTTCTGCCACAGAAATGTGATGAACATGTGTTTTTGTAGCCAAATTTTGAGGTTTGCAAAGGATTCTGGGTAACAGAACCTGGTCCGAGCCCCACAAGTCACCCCATCTTGGATTCCCCTAGGTCTCTAGTTTTCAGAAATGCACAGGTTTGGTAGGTTTCCCTAGGTGCCGGCTGAGCTAGAGGCCAAAATCTACAGGTAGGCACTTCGCAAAAATCACCTCTGTTTTCTTTAAAATAATTGGATGTGTCCACGTTGCGCTTTGGGGCGTTTCCTGTCGCGGGCGCTAGGCCTACCCACACAAGTGAGGTATCATTTTTATCGGGAGACTTGGGGGAACGCTGGGTGGCAGGAAATTTGTGGTTCCTCTCAGATTCCAGAACTTTCTGCCACAGAAATGTGAGGAACATGTGGTTTTTAGCCCAATTTTGAGGTTTGCAAAGGATTCTGGGTAACAGAACCTGGTCCGTGCCCCACAAGTCACCCCATCTTGGATTCCCCTAGGTCTCTACTTTTCAGAAATGCACAGGTTTGGTAGGTTTCCCTAGGTGCCGGCTGAGCTAGATGCCAAAATCTACAGGTAGGCACTTCGCAAAAAACACCTCTGTTTTCTTTAAAAAAATTAGATGTGTCCACGTTGCGCTTTGGGGCATTTCCTGTCGCGGGCGCTATGCCTACCCACACAAGTGAGGTATCATTTTTATCGGGAGACTTGGGGGAACGCTGGGTGGAAAGAAATTTGTGGCTCCTCTCAGATTCCAGAACTTTCTGCCACAGAAATGTGATGAACATGTTTTTTTTAGCCAAATTTTGAGGTTTGCAAAGATTCTGGGTAACAGAACCTGGTCCGAGCCCCACAAGTCACCCCATCTTGTATTCCCCTAGGTCTCTAGTTTTCAGAAATGCACAGGTTTGGTAGGTTTCCCTAGGTGCCAGCTGAGCTAGAGGCCAAAATCTACAGGTAGGCACTTCGCAAAAATCACCTCTGTTTTCTTTCAAAAAATTGGATGTGTCCACGTTGCGCTTTGGGGCGTTTCCTGTCGCGGGCGCTAGGCCTACCCACACAAGTGAGGTATCATTTTTATCGGGAGACTTGGAGAAACGCTGGGTGGCAGGAAATTTGTGGTTCCTCTCAGATTCCAGAACTCTCTGCCACAGAAATGTGAGGAACATGTGGTTTTTAGCCCAATTTTGAGGTTTGCAAAGGATTCTGGGTAACAGAACCTGGTCCGTGCCCCACAAGTCACCCCATCTTGGATTCCCCTAGGTCTCTACTTTTCAGAAATGCACAGGTTTGGTAGGTTTCCCTAGGTGCCGGCTGAGCTAGAGGCCAAAATCTACAGGTAGGCACTTCGCAAAAAACACCTCTGTATTTTTTTCCAAAAATTAGATGTGTCCACGTTGCGCTTTGGGGCATTTCCTGTCGCGGGCTCTAGGCCTACCCACACAAGTGAGGTATCATTTTTATCGGGAGACTTGGGGGAACGCTGGGTGGAAAGAAATTTGTGGCTCCTCTCAGATTCCAGAACTTTCTGCCACAGAAATGTGATGAACATGTTTTTTTTAGCCAAATTTTGAGGTTTGCAAAGATTCTGGGTAACAGAACCTGGTCCGAGCCCCACAAGTCACCCCATCTTGTATTCCCCTAGGTCTCTAGTTTTCAGAAATGCACAGGTTTGGTAGGTTTCCCTAGGTGCCGGCTGAGCTAGAGGCCAAAATCTACAGGTAGGCACTTCGCAAAAATCACCTCTGTTTTCTTTAAAAAAATTGGATGTGTCCACATTGCACTTTGGGGCGTTTCCTGTCGCGGGCGCTAGGCCTACCCACACAAGTGAGGTATCATTTTTATCGGGAGACTTTCGGGAACGCTGGGTGGAAGGAAATTTGTGGCTCCTCTCAAGATTCCAGAACTTTCTGCCACAGAAATGTGATGAACATGTGTTTTTGTAGCCATATTTTGAGGTTTGCAAAGGATTCTGGGTAACAGAACCTGGTCCGAGCCCCACAAGTCACCCCATCTTGGATTCCCCTAGGTCTCTAGTTTTCAGAAATGCACAGGTTTGGTAGGTTTCCCTAGGTGCCGGCTGAGCTAGAGGCCAAAATCTACAGGTAGGCACTTCGCAAAAATCACCTCTGTTTTCTTTCAAAAAATTGGATGTGTCCACGTTTCGCTTTGGGGCGTTTCCTGTCGCGGGCGCTAGGCCTACCCACACAAGTGAGGTATCATTTTTATTGGGAGACTTGGGGGAACGCTGGGTGGCAGGAAATTTGTGGTTCCTCTCAGATTCCAGAACTTTCTGCCACAGAAATGTGAGGAACATGTGGTTTTTAGCCCAATTTTGAGGTTTGCAAAGGATTCTGGGTAACAGAACCTGGTCCGTGCCCCACAAGTCACCCCATCTTGGATTCCCCTAGGTCTCTACTTTTCAGAAATGCACAGGTTTGGTAGGTTTCCCTAGGTGCCGGCTGAGCTAGAGGCCAAAATCTACAGGTAGGCACTTCGCAAAAAACACCTCTGTTTTCTTTCAAAAAATTAGATGTATCCACGTTGCGCTTTGGGGCATTTCCTGTCGCGGGTGCTATGCCTACCCACACAAGTTAGGTATCATTTTTATCGGGAGACTTGGGGGAACATAGATTAGCAAAACAAGTGTTATTGCCCCTTGTCTTTCTCTGCATTTTCTCCTTCCAAATATGGGAGAGTGTGTAAAAAAGACATCTATTTGAGAAATGCCCTGTAATTCACATGCTAGTATGGTCACCCCGGAATTCAGAGATGTGCAAAGAACCACTGCTCCTCAACACCTTATCTTGTGCCCTTTTTGGAAATACAAAGGTTATTTTGATAGCAATTTTTTACTCTTTATATTTCAGCAAATTAATTTCTGTATACCCAGTATAGAATGAAAACGCACTGCAGGGTGCTGTTCATTTATCGGCTCTGGGTTCCTCGGGTTCTTGATAAACCTACAAGCCCTGTATATCCCCGCAACCAGAGGAGTCCGGCAGACGTAACGGTATATTGCTTTCGAAAATCTGACATTGCAGGAAAAAGTTACAGAGTAAAACGTAGAGAAAAAATTATGTTTTTTTCACCTCAATTTCAATATTTTTCTTTTTCAGTTGTTATTTTCTGTAGGAAACCCTTGTAGGATCTACACAAATGACCCCTTGCTGAATTCAGAAAGTTGTCTACTTTTCAGAAATGTTTAAGTTTCTGGGATCCAACATTGGTTTCATGCCTTTTTCTGTCACTGACTGGAAGGAGGCTGAAAGCACAAAAAATTGCAAAAATGGGGTATGTCCCAGTAAAATGCCAAAATTGTGTTGAAAACTTGGGTTCTCTGATTCAAGTCTGCCTGTTCTTGAAAGCTGGGAAGCTGCTGAGTTTAGCACCGCAAACCCTTTGTTGATGCCATTTTCAGGGGAAAGACCACAAGCCTTCTTCTGCAGCCACTTTTTCCATTTTTTTTTTTTAAAACAAACTTTTCACTGTATTTTGGCTAATTTCTTGGCCTCCTTCAGGGGAACCCACAAAGTCTGGGTACCTCTAGAATCCCTAGGATGTTGGAAAAAAAGGACGCAAATTTGGCTTGGTTAGCTTATGTGGACAAAAAGGTATGAGGGCCTAAGCGCAAACTGCCCCAAATAGGCAAAAAAAGGCCTGCCGGGGGGGGGGGGGGGGGAAAGGCCTGGCAGCGAAGGGGTTAATTTGTTTGTTTTTATTTTTGTTTTTATTTTAATGCTATTGTTTTTTGTTTTAACTTCTTCTTTTTTAAATTTGATTTCTTGTATTTGATTCAAATTTTTACTCTCATTTTTCATTTTGTTAGTTTTTTTTTCCATTTTTTATTTTTGTATTCTTTCAATTTTTTCAGTTCCACATTTTGCCGTCATCTATCCATCCATCCATTTATCCATTCATCCATCCATCCATCTAGCCATCCACTCATCCATCCACCAAAGGCCCACAGCCGCGCTACAGTATTTGGTTTCTTTAGGTGTATAATAATTCAATTTCCCACTGGACACCCTGGCTGTGGTGCACTGCAGACACAACAGCAGCATAATTCATTTTTTGTTAATGATGATTTCATTCCCCTGAACAAAGTTGCTGTCATAGCTTTATTAGGGATTATTCAATTTAACCATGCACCTCTTTCTTACTACTACAGGTGTCTCCTTTAAAACAGATGGTAATAAAGCAAAGAGCTACATCTGCATGTTGTGTTGCCTGATTTTAAATGACACTTTATGGTGTGATGGTGTGGTTTGACTTTACAATGTTTGATTACATTGGTATTTATTGAATAAGTAACCAACCACACTAATTTTGCATTTATCTGTACTATTTCAATCTGCAACAATGCCTAATTTTACCTACTACATTTTTTTCTTGCTTGTTTGCTTTTAGGTGCACAAGAGAACAGACATCACATCACCAGCTATATTGCCAAAGAGAAGGCCTGTACAGTTATTTTTCAGTCTTCCAATCCCTTCCGCTTGTGCAGTTTGATGCCACTGCCAACTGAGCTTTAAGATGGCTCCAAAGAAAGTTGCTTTCAAGAAAGTGGTAATTGAGAAGAAGGAGCTTTCCACCAAGTGGGGTATGGACTGCAACATTTTCGGGAGATGTGTGCCTGCCACACCGGTCTCCAAGGAGGAACCTGGGAGCATCACTCTTGCATCAGCAGCACCACCCCAACCTAAACTCAAGACCATTACTGTCAGTGAGGCAGCAAATGCAATCATGGCAGTGCCAATGAGCACTGACGTTGATTTGGATTTGTCCATTTCGCCAAGTAGTACCCAATTGTTTCAGGAAACAAAGCAAAGTAAACAATAGCCACAGGTAGCAATAGTAGAACTATCCCAAAGTTAGAGCAGAGCTAGAGGTTCAGTTTCCTGCTGAGCAAGAACGTCTTTCTTTAGAATCAATAGCTCCCAGATCTCCAGCACAACAAGGGAAGGGTGTGAGAAAGTAGCCTCTTTCTAGCATGGTTAACCCCACTTTTGGCATGTTTGTGAGTGTGTGTCAGTGTGTTTTTACTGTGTCACTGGGATCCTGCTAGCCAGGGCCCCAGTGCTCATAGATAAAAACCTATATGTCAGTATCTTTTGCCTGTCTCACTGGGATCCTGCTAGCAAGGACCCAAGTGCTCATAGGTTATGGCCTAATGTGTTTGCCTGTGTGGTGCCTAACTGTGTCGCTGAGGCTCTGCTAACCAGAACCTCAGTGCTTATGCTCTCTCTGCTTTTAAATTTGTCACTGTAGGCCAGTGACTTCATTTCCCAATTTCTATTGGCATACTGGACCCCCCTTATAAGTCCCTAGTATATGGTACCTGGGTACCCAGGGTATTGGGGTTCCAGGAGATCCATATGGGCTGCAGCATTTCTTTTGCCACCTATAGGGAGCTCAGACAAACCCTTACACAAGACTGCCACTGCAGCCTGCGTGAAATAGTGCACACACTATTTCACAGTCATTTTCACTGCACTTAAGTAACTTATAAGTCACCTATATGTCTAACCTACACTTGCTGAAGGTTAGGTGCAAAGTTACTAAGTATGAGGGCACCCTTGCACTAGCAAAGGTGCCCCCACATAGTTCAGGGCCATTTCCCCAGACTTTGTGAGTGTGGGGACCCCATTACAGGCGTCCCGTAGATATAGGTCAATACCGATATGTAGCATCACAATAGTAGCTATGAATATGGCCATGTAACATGTCTAAGATCATGGAATTGTGCCCCCATTACAAATATGGTATTGGGGAGCCAATTCCATGCATCCTGGGGACTCCACCATGGAACCCCAGTACTGCCAAACCAGCTCTCTGAAGCTTGCACTGCAGCTACAGCTGCTGCCCTCTCACAGACATGGATCTTCCCTCCTGGGGTCATGGCAGCCCTGTCCCAGGAAGTCAGACAAAGCATTTCCTCTGAGAGCAGGGTGTCACGCCCTCTCCCTTTGGAAATAGGTGTTACAGGCAGGGGAGGGGTAGCCTCCCCCAGCCTCTGGAAATGCTTTAAAGGGCACAGGTTGTGCCCTCCTTGCATAAAGCAGTCCACACCGGTTCTGGGACCCCTTCTCCCCTGCTCTGGCGCGCAACTGGACAAAGGTAAGGGGAGTGACCACTTCACTGTCCATCACCACTCCTGGGGTGGTGCCCAGAGCTCCTCCAGTGTGTCCCAGACTTCAGCCATCATGCTTTGCACGGTGTGGGGGCCCTCTGGAGGGCTCTGAGTGGCCAGTGCCAGCAGCTGACATCAGAGACCCCTCCTGATAGGTCCATACCTGATAAGGTAGCCAATCCCCCTCTCAGGGCTATTTAGGGTCTCTCCTGTGGGTTCTCTCTTGCAAGTTTCCTTCAGGAATCGTCTGTAACAACTTCAGACTCTTCTGACCTCAGATCAACTGCAGCCTGCTCCAAGAAACGCTGTAACTGAAATAAATTGTCTACAAGAGACACTTTTCTTCAGCAACCTCAGCTCCAAGTCAGCAACTGCAACAGTTTCCAAGGTGTGCATTCTCTGGGGACTCCCTGTCTTCATTCTGCACCAGAAGGACCGCAGAAATCTCCCGTGGAGTGAAAGAGTCACTCCCCTGCTCCTAACAGGCACCTTCCAAGACGACGACCGCCACCCTGCGACTCCTCTCACAATGACGAACATGCTCCTAAGGACACAGGAGGGTGGACATCATCAACACAGACTGTCCTGAGGTCCTGCTGATGCAGTTTGGAGGAGGTAAGACCTTGCCTTCCCCGAGAATGATGGTACCCCTGTGTACTGTGTCTTCTACACCTTCTGAGGCCGCTGTGCACTCTTTGCAAAATTCTAGCACTCCACCTTGCGATGCTCAACTTGCTGAGTTGTTCTCCAGCGGCGTGGGACCGTCTTGTTGTGCTGCATCAACCATATTTTGCACCTCCTTTTAACCCAGATCCTGCGGCTTCTGGGGTTCTGGCTGGCATCCTGAGGGCTCTCTAAAGTGCTGAGAGCCCTCTCTTCCCCCTCACACAGAGTTGAGGCCCCCAGGTCCCTCATGGGTCCATTCAGTGCCATTTTGATGAAAAATGTACTTTTTTTGTAGCCAAGGCTTGTTGGTGCCTTCCAACATGAAATCTCATCTGTAACGATCTTCACATTGTGGGACATCTTTTGCATCATGCAGTAACCCACTGACATCTACCTAGGGTGAATTTCTGTAGTCTTCGACAAACCAGGGATTCTTCTTTTGCACCCTCTTCTGGGTTGGCAGGGGCTCCTGTCCTTCCTGGAACTTCTTTTGACTTCTGGACTTGGTCCCCTTCCTTTGCAGGGCTTCAGATCCAATAATCCAGCAGTTGTTCTTTGCAGACTTGGTTGACTGCTGCAAAATCCCAAAAACGTAGTGTGTCCAAAGGAAACTTGCAGTACTTTACTCCTGCTTTTCTGGGCTCTGGGGAGGGGTAATTTTCTTACCTTTACTATATTCTTACTCTCCCAGCGATTCTGCACACACTACACTTGTTTAGGGGGGAATTTGTGATTCACATTCCACTATTTTAGTATATGGTTTGTGTTGCCCCTATACCTATTTTCTCCCATTGCATTCTATTGGATTTCCTACTGTTTGCATTGTTCTGTGACTCTTTACTTGTCTAATTCTGGTGTCTAGTGTATATATTATGTATGATACTTACCTCCAGAAGGAGTATTGTCTCTAAGATATTTTTGGTACTGTGTCACTCAAATAAATTCCTTTATTTTTGGTAATACTGAGTATGGTCTTTACTTGTGTTTATTTACTGTGTAACTATAAGTGGTATTGCATGAGCTTTGCATTTCTCCTAGTTCAGCCTAAGCTGCTCTGCTATAGCTACCTCTATCAGCCTAAGCTGCTAGAACACTACTGCTTCACTAATAAGGGATAACTGGGCTTGTTATAAGGTGTAAGTACTCAAGGTACCGACTACAAACTAGGCCAGCCTCCTACAAAGGGTATTACCACACCATCTTCTTCAAGCACCACTTTTGATGACAATAGTAGGGACATGGAGTGGACCCCGGCAGCGTCCTGGAAATTCCAGAAGAGGCAAGGGAAAAGGAAAGTTCCAGAAAGACTTAGATCCATGGAACGGAATGATGAGGAAGAGGATAGCAATGATGAGAAAGTCATTGTGTAAGTTGGCACAGAGGAGTCCAACATTACTATCCAACCTGTTCCAAGGGATGTGGTACAGGCAGCATCACCAGCTCCCATATTTGAAATGCCACAACTAAGACCTCCAGCAGCCCCTACCTCAGTTGAAATATGCATTGCAGAGTGGCAATCAACACACCCACCTACCTCTAGTTCTTTCTCAGGCATTGGCAGTAGTCCAGTAAGAAAGTACTTTTCCCTACTTTGGGACATTGTTTTACTAATAGCAAAGAGGAGGAGAGCATTGCAATATGCTCCATTTGCCATGCAAGTGTTCGTCAAGGTAAGCCTGGTTCACACTATGGTAAAGGAGGCCAGATAAACCATATGAAAAACCATCACAAATACAGTGGAAAGAGCACCTAAAAGGAATTACTGAAGGTGGTTGTAGTGGTGAAGGTGAGGAGAGATGGGGAATATCAGCAAACACTGGTCCAATCACAGTGGAAGGTGAGGAAGAAGAGGGTGACAATCTCACTCAAAGCAGCCCTAGAATGCACCTAGAGTGCATTAGAGTTACCTGCCTCAGCACCCTCACAATGGAGTAGGAAGACTCAGTGTCAGATGGGGACACTAATGCACACAGTAACTGTCCCATGACGTACCTTGAGTCTACCACCACCCACTTTTTGAAAGTTGTCTGCATCAATGGCCCCAGAAAATAAGAAAATCCAGACACTATTATGGGCATGCTTAGGCAGGAGGGACCCTATGACTACAACTACCCACTGGCACGTTCGTACAATGGGAAGCTCTCAAAAATGTTAGCGCTGGAACTCCTCCCTTTTTCTTTTGTGGAAGGAGTGGGGTTCTTAGAATTTGTGGCAGCCATCTGCCCGAAATGAAAGGTTCAAAGTCAGACCTATTGTGCTAAAGTTCCAGCGCTCCATCACAATGTGCTGCAATTGGTGGGACAAGCATTGCAGCAAAGTGCATCATTACATATTGGATCTATTTTGCAGGGATAAAGCAAATGCTACCTACAGGTCTTGGCTCTGCAGAAATGTTTAAGAGCATTCGGTGGCATGTAACAGTAGCCATGTTTGCCATGGAGAAAGCACATACAGCTGCAAACCTCTTGGATAAATTTAATAACAAGGTATCTGAATGGTTGTGACCCAGATGTCTCTGAATTGAATTTGTTGCCCCAGACAATGGCAGTAACATAGTCAGGGACATGTCATAGAGTGGCTATTTCAGGGTCCTGCATATGTCACACTGTGTCAACCTGGTTGTTCAAGAATTTTTCAAGAAAGAATACATAGTTAGCAACATACTGACCACCTGAAGAGGAATCTTGCACTCATTTCAGACATTCTGTTAAAGCCCAGAAGCAGTTGTGGAGTATTCAGCGAGCCAACAGAGTAGCGGTTAAAGCCCTGTTAAAGGAGGTGCCAACACAATGGAACTCAACCTATTATATGTTGCAATGTCTGTTTGAGTAGTACAGACACATTGATGACTATGTCATTCAAACAGGATGCAATTGGGGAAGCTATTACAATGGATACAGACAAATGGAGCCTGGTCAAATGCATGACACAGAAGCTGCTCCCCTTTTAAGGTTTTCACATAGAAAGTTCACAAGGAGGATAGTATGATGGGCCAAGTTGTCCTGCTGGTGCATCTGCAACAGGAGCAGCTAAAGAAGATGTCTGAATTGTTTGCACTCATAGGTGTGAACGAAAACCAAGAAGTGCATGCCTTAGTTGAGAGCCTAAGCTTTCGCTTGACTTGTAATGCAAGGCTTCAATATGACATCATCTCATCCAAAGAGAACACGTGTGCCACCCTACTTGACCCACACTATAAAAATATTCTTCCTATTTTCAATCATTTTTCTGAAGAGGATGTTTCAAAATACAAGAGGTGGATTGTTGATTGAGTAGGAGAACTGGAAGAAGAATGGCTGGAACTTAAAGTCCCATTTCACAGTTCTGTAGTGCCAACTTCAACTTTCAGAGAATGCATTCTTGTCTCACAGCAGCCAACACCAGCAACAGGACAACCAGCAACAACAGCAACAGAAGAGTCAGACCCAACCTCTTCATTTGCTTGGGTTCAAGTGGCAGGTCTTAAGTCCGGTGCAGAGGAAAATGCAAAAGCAGTTGATCAAGTGGCAGCACCAATGACCATTCAGAGGATGTCACAGGAGTATCTTGATGACCCAAAAGAGGTGAATGTCAATCAAAACCCATTGATATATTGGTATAAGAAGATGTGCCAATAGCCACAGCTCATCAGGCTGGCAATAACGTATCTGGCTTTTCCTGCAGCCAGCGTGTCTGCTGAGTGTGTGCTCAGTGAAACTGGTAAAATGTTAAAGTGAGAAAGACTGGTCTCCTGCCTCAAAACGTGAAGAGATTAACCATGATAAAAATGATCCAGTAATTTACACCACCTTCACCGTTCCTAAAACAAAATAGGAGAAGGACGAGAATGATTGATCAGAATCAAGTGTGTTAGCTGTCCAACATGCGGGTGAACCACCTGAGTTTGAGGACAAACTCTACTTCCTGGACTTAATATACCAGTGCCACCATAGAACTTTTCAATTATTTCTCATTGCATTTTTTTTGTGTTTTTTTGTAAAAACAAAAAAAAGGATAGTGGAACATTATGATTGTGCTGGATTTATGATGCCCCCCATTTTTTAGTCACACTCACATATATGGCCTGGTTGGAGATGGACCCATGTGCAATGTTAAGCAGCGCCCACATTCCCTTCATGACATTGGAGACAATGCCTTCCTATCTCACATGCCATTGCCTATCATTTTTTTGTACATCATCTACCAGGGCTGCCCAAGATGATCATTGATAAAAAGCCTGCCAGTGTCAAATTCCAATGTGTTTCTATCATCAAAGAGGATATAATACTATGTATCATCAACCACCATGCTTGGATTGGAAGAATTAACAACTATCCATTGGACCAATGACAGGGATATTTTGAATGATTGTAATGTGGTGGCTGACTGACAGTGAGAGAGGGAGCTCGAAATTTTTTGTAAACTTGATTCAGATGATTTGTAATATTTGGAGGGCTTTATTTCCTGAAAGTGATTGGCCTTTCAAACTTAGCAAAAATAAGCTGCAAAGTCCACTCCTTTTTCTGGCTCCTCAGAGAACAAACCAGTCACCAGATCTACAGAAAATACTCCAATTCTGTTTCTTTATTTGTGCTTCAAGAGCAGTACTCTATGCAGGTCTACCTCACTCAGTTTGGGGACTGTGACAAAGTTACTCAGAATCAGGAGGAGGAGGAGGATGGAGGAAGGAGTCAGGGCAGCTAGAAGGAGAAAGTTATTGACTTCAAAGAGAAACCATTATGATGGCGTGGACTCTGAGGCCTAGTACTCACTCAGCTCTGTGGACTGGAGAGAGGACTGTTGAGTTTAGATATGCTGCTGAGTTTGTGTTTGCTCTATTGCTGGCTCAAAAAATTAAACTCCTTTCTATTTTCTTGCTCTGCCTCCAAATGTTTTTGGTATGCTCCTGACTCCTCATGAAGCTTACCTTGCTTCCTTTTGTCCTTCTCCTTTACTCTTACTACAGTTCATATTTTTTCAATCTGCAGGTCTTTTCTTGTCCACTCCTGTCCTGCATGAACAAAACTTGGTGAAAGCCAAACACACTCCACCTTACCTACTGGGCAGATTCAGTAAGGTACCCTAGAGTAACAGACATTCCAAGAAGAAGCGAAATGCACTGTCCAATTAGGCAATACAGTATAATTTTCCTTTTAACTATACTAATTTTGATAACTGGATGGGTTAACTTCAATCCTCCATGATTTGTATTTTGCAAACCGAGAAGACATAGCAATTATAAATATACTATCCTTGGTCTCTCTGGGGCAGAAGGACTGTTTGCAATGCATTTAACTGAACTATGTCATTCTTATCACTTTATCGTGTCCTTCCACTACAGATTGATGATGGTATGCTGCTCAGTGCCCCAATGAACATTGTTGTGGTTTCTTTTGAGTAGTGTTTGTCTTTGTCACACCTTTCCCCAAATTCTCTTTCCCATTCATTCATTGAGCCCTTAACCGTCCTCACCCGGCCTATGTGATTTATTGAGATATGACTTAATTGTACACCATAAATGGATCATGCTCTTGCTGGGGCGGATGTGGTGAAAGCTACACCAACTCTCTGCATAACCTTCTATTACCTGAGCAATATTACACAATGGCTCCATCAACATCATTGTTAAGGCCTTGTGTAATGTGACTGCTTAACCTTGCCTCACTACTCCTGACTCTGAGCCCACTTCTCCTGACTCAAGCATTTAATTTCCTACGTCTAGTTTTCATACTAGCTCCCCATTGCTCAGAAGAAGTTGATATTGCTACTAGTTTTTACTATCATATCAGGTGTTCTTGTTGTGTTTCAAATACTGTCATTGTGGTCTCAAAGTTAGGATACAGTGTTTAACCCACTAACTCTCTGTTTTGTTCAGTCTAGTTGACAGTGAAGGATAGCCCTTTGATTAATCCTGCAGTTGGAGTGTGCTGAAGTGGGAGTGGCGCCTAGTGCCTTCCCTGTTAGAGTTCTAACCTTCTACTGCTACTACTACCTCCTTAAGTAAGATAAGATGCCACCTTGGGAGAACCCTCCTTTAAGAAGACAACGATATCAGCCCCCCCTACATCTATTCAGGTAAGAGAACTCTATATTGAAGTATTTTTGTTTAGTTGGTACTTAACCTCTACTAAGGAAGATGTTGTTTGTGTGTATCTAGGTTTTTGCAGGCAAAATCTGTAAAGGAAATCATCCCCTAGAGGGCAGTAAAACAAGAGTAAATGGCATACACTTTCTTTAGAAGATTAAAAAAAAAACAGGCTACACTAAAAGACAGCAGTGCAAACTAAACCACAAAAATTTAAATCTGAGGCATAAATTAAGTTAAAAAAAATCCCCTTTTATTTTTTACGAATAGAAAACCCACCCTTTCCACCAATAACAGGCCCAACCGCTCTCCTCAAACAATTAGCCCCATCCCCAGAAAGTCCAATGAAAGTCCAAAGCAAAACCTGGTCCCAATACTTTTAACACTACAACACCACCAACAACAAGTCCCTCAAACCAAATTAAAACATTTTAATAAAGGCTCAGAAGAAGGCATTGTCTCTTTGGGTCCAGAACTGGTCCAGGCTCTCATCTATCCTTCCAACCGAGCTCTCCATACGGTCCATCCACTGCAGGATGTGATGCAGCACAGCAATGCCCTGCCAGAGTGGGAGGCGGCAGCAGCAGTTGTAGTCAGGGCCCCTGACAGCTGGCAGCGGAGCTGGTGATGTAATGGCCAGGAGGTTCGAGGCTGGGACTGGCATGCTGGTGAACTAGGGCCCTGGTCAGTGGCAGGTATTTCCACCTCTGTATCTTTCAGGACCACCAGCCCACAGTATTCTCCCCGGATAGACTCCAGCATCTGCTGCTGCAGGTGGGCCACTCTCGTCTGCCTGCTAGGTGGTGCTTGTGGACCAGGAGAAGTTATATTGAGAAAACAAAAATTGTAAGTAATGCTCTGTGAAAGCCTTTGTTTAAAATTAAGTAATGGGTGACACAGTAGTAGTACATTGCTGGTTCCCTAGGGACATTGGAATTTGATGTGATTATGGTTAGGAGAGTCACAAGGCCAATGTTATTTATTTATCCACACATGCTTCACATAATGCTTTTCACGTTCTATCCTGACTCCAAAGAGGCAGATAAATAATAAATATGAAACTACATCACACATTTCACATTTAAAATGCAGATGTTATTCTGTCTGCTGTAAGAAGATGGTGGAGAAAATGATGGACTGCACTACAGGGAAAGGAACGGGCTATATAGATTGCACTTGACACGTTTGCATAGAGTATCCCTTTCGTCAAATTGAAATCAAATCAGGCACTTACTAGTCCCACTTTAC
This sequence comes from Pleurodeles waltl, assembly GCF_031143425.1. NCBI lineage: Eukaryota > Metazoa > Chordata > Amphibia > Caudata > Salamandridae > Pleurodeles > Pleurodeles waltl. The sequence goes on from NC_090437.1 coordinate 1,068,426,830, forward strand.
TCAATGGCCTCACCCACCACCACAAATTATTTTCAACAAATTAATTTGTTGGGCAGTAAGTAAAGAAACTGTGACTTACTGTACGGCAGGGTAAGGTAGAGGGATGAGGCAGGTAGGGAGGGCTTTTGCTATACTAGAGAGGGGCATCACTGATCATTGAGTTGCCATGTGCCTAAGCTTTGGCTTATTCAGTCACCACAATAGATGAAAGTCTAAAGGGTAAAATCTGAACAGGCATAAAATAAATCTGTTATGGGAAGCCATTAAATGTATTTTGGAATCACTTCACATGGCCATAAAAATGTTGCACATGCAAGAATGGATTTCTCAAATATTTTGGGTAGGTTAGGATGGAGGAACTTAGGAAAGAATAAAGGAGCGAAGTACTAAGGGGTGACTGAGTCGGTGAAGGGAAACACACCTTGTGTGTTCTGTTTGCAATGCATTGACAACTTTGTAGCCATCACTGCAGACACAAATTGAACTATACTGCACTTCTTCAGTCATGGGTAGCGAAATACCATGGGAAGGGAAGGGGTTGATGAATAATGATAGATGGGTTACATATGTACCTACCTTAACAAATACAGTGAGTCAAGGGATTAGAACACCAAATTAAAATACTCCCCACTTTGAACCACAGCTTCCATAACAATAAAACAAAGTAAGCGAAGTAGGTGAGCAGCTTGCCCCACTCCAGAAGATCTCCCTTGTTTATTCATCCAAACAATGATTCATTCATTTTTCCTACTATATTCTTCTATAGCCACCATGGTTTAAGCTTTACATTCTTGCATCCAGTCTTTCACCAAATTTCCAATCCATTATCCATCCATTCAGTATCTACCATTTCTTTCAATCATCCATTCACCCATCCATTAATTTCTTCAATGCTCTCCCACACATCCTTTCACCCACCAATGCATCCTTTCCTTTTACTCATTTCAACCATCCTTTATTTTACCCTTCCAATATTTCCTGTTTCCATCAAGCCATCATATTTAGCATTCACTATGTGAGCTTTTGCTGAGTTGCAGATAGAAGAGGCTATAACTCAACAACTGCTGTAGCTGGTAAGGTGGGGGGGTTCACGATCATGAGTCATGACAAGGCCCTTGTAGCTAGAGAGTATAATAGTAATTGTCAATAAGCAAGCAATGTGACTTACCACTGCCCTTCTCTGCTGCCATTTCTCTCCCTCCAACTGAATCTCCTCCTGCAGCAGAACATGAGCCGGCGGTCCTCTGTGTGGCTAGAAAAAGCATTAGACATTTTTTAGATGACAGATATGCCTCCCCTTAATTTTTTTAAATAAGAATACCACTACAATATATCACTACAGTTTGGGTTAGCACTGCAGTATCTTTTATCAAAAACATCACCCTGGGAACTTTGTTGGTTCAGAATGTTAAGAAAGCCAGTTATTCAAGCCAACTAAAAGCTTTTGTGAAGCAGAGGCAGAGCCATAGCCTTTGATGATGAAGGGGTGTAATAATAATGGACGTTGAAAGACATATGGTGTTTGTTGACAAATGCAATGGTACCTCATACTTTCTAGCTATGCTGCACTGTCATGGGAACTGCTGGTATACTGTATAAATGAATTACATAGCACAACATTGGGGGTTGGGAGGGAATGGTCCATAACCATGGCCACTCTCTTGTTAACTGTTAGAGCAGGAGCAAGAACAAGAAAGCCTTCTCAACAATCTTACATGGTGAATATTATTCATAATATTAGCTAACTTGGGCCTACAAACATAATGGGAGACAGTAGAGTCCCAAAAATCTGTTCTTAGTCTTACAGTACCACAAGATATATAGGGAGAGAGAAAGAGTACCATCACAGAAAATGAAATCTACAGACTAGTTCAGACCAGAAAAAGTCAGCTACAAAAAAAACCAAAATGAGGAAAACAAAAGATAATGCAGATGTAACAGGATTTTAAAAAAATTGGATATGGAAGTTGAAAAAAAGGAGATAGTATAAAAAAAAAGTCAGAATTAAAAGTAGTATAATAGTGAGCAGAGGTAAAAGTTAGGTAAATACTAATAATAAATAATAGGACTTACTTGGGTGAGCAGAGCCCTCAGCAGTGGCAATGTTGGCTGGCACAGCCTCCTCCCCAGCTCTTTCTGGACCTTCTTAAGTCCTACCTCTCCTTTTGCTCTTGGGTGCTGATGTAAGAAATAAAGAAGATACAAAATAGATTAGTAGTACTGTTAATCTCCACAAAATTATTATAACAGGCAAACACAGTAACATTGTCCTGATCAAAATCAGATGACCTATAGTGCTAGTATTGTCCATCGTTGAGTTGCCTAAATTAATCCTAAAACCCCTAGTTGGAATTTCCTTAACATAAACTACATTTGGCGCTAACAAATGATCTTTGATTCTATTCTCATTTTTTAATTCCCTTGATGGACCAACTCAGTCTCCATTTTTTGCAATGCCCAGATGCACACTACTGCTACTACACTTCACTTTGAAATTGTTTGGAATTGGACGAGCAACATAAAAAACACTAAGAAAGCTTACTCACTGATATCACTAATTCGCTATAGTGACAGGAGGACAGAAGAGTATGTATTGCAATGGCTTTTCCAATACTCAGCTAAAACAATCTCCGGCAAGTACGATTAGGTAGCACTAAGCACCTGCCTAACTCAGATCTGGAACCCATAATAATTATCTTAACATAAACTAAACGTAACTTACCTCTGACTGTGAGCATCAGCTATTCGGAAAAAAAGTTAGCATTGTGGAACACAAACACAACAAATAATATATTTAATACTCACCAAGCCATGGAATCTCAACGCCTAGCAGGTTAAGCAGGTCCTGCTCCCGGTTGAGGATATCCAACCGACAGTGCATCAGCTGCTGGTCCGTACGGTTGAGATTGCTGGTGTGCTGCACACACTTGCCCACCCTCTTCCTATGCAGCTAATGTACCTGCAGGGGGTATCCGCTTCCATTCCTGCTGCCAGTTTTGAGGGGAGAAGGAGCTGCACATAAAAAGCCAGTGCTGCTACCTCCCCCTAAGATTGGCTGGGCTTTATCCCTTGGTGGTTCTGCTGCCCACAAGGTAGGCAGCTGCTTCTACTTAGGGGGGCCTGGTGTTGCCACCGCCCTGCTCTGCCATGGTGCTGGGTGGGGTAAAGAAATGAAACAGGGGAAGGAAGGAAGGAAGGAATGAAGGAAGGAAGGAAGGAAGGAAGGAAGGAAGGAAGGAAGGAAGGAAGGAAGGAAGGAAGGAAGGAAGGAAGGAAGGAAGGAAGAATAAAAGAAGTAAAGACAAAAATAAACAAAGATATAAAAAGTCACAAAAAACACAAACAAATGAACAAAACATAAAATACATAAACACCAAAACACACACTAATACAATAAATACAAATGAGGGGTAATTTAATTCAAAGGGCAGAGAATTTAAAAGATTAGGAAGGAATTCAAAAAACAGGCTCAGCACCATGAACAGAGTAAGAAAACAAGATGGCAGTCCCCATGCAAACCGCATGTTGCCGTTTACGCACAATTTTGTATGTACTCTATATTGCATTTGACATAAAACACAACAAGAAAGGGTTCAATGGGGAAACTCTGCCCACCCACGGAACTCCCACTTTGCAGAGTTCCATGTAGCACAACTCTGCAAACTCCACCCAGGCTTATTTAATCCACACTAAGCCTATCAAGGATAGTATTTTTGATTTCCTCATTTGGGGTTTCACCCCTGACATGAGCTGTTTGATAGGCTGCCCTCACCTCTCCAGTCAAGAGAGGGGTTAAGAAAAATGGCCATCTGTCTAAGGGTCCATCAATAGTCCTGATGGCCTGCTCAAAATGTAAGAAAAAAGAATCAAGGTGCTCTCCCATCAGTAGAATCTGCAGTAAAACAGTGGGACCAAAAGGCTTAACAGCTCTGTCTATGTTTAGTCCACTGGTTAGTTGCATTTGGTCCTCCGTTGTTTCGGAAATTTGTCTGCTTTTTTGTTTTTGTCGCCCTAAGTGGAAAGGGTATTCCCAGATGTGGGTGTCGTGCTTGCCTTGCAACTAGATTGAGGCAGGACTGGCTGATGAGGGATGATACCGGAACACTGGTCCTAGAATCCTTGTTTCCGGTCCAGGGAGGACTTGGCCTGGCAGCGCGGACTGGACTGTTTGTATGGGGAACAGGGTGAACATTGATTTGCATATGGCTGGGTCCAAACTCGTTTGGCGTGATAGGCAAAAAAACAATGGATTAAATCCAGATGTCAGTGACTGGGGTTGAATGTTTGCATTGTTCACCATTCCATCCATCATCTGTTTTTCTTGCATTTTTTTGCATTTGTCGCACTAAGTGAGAAGGGTATGCCCAGAAAATGGTCCTGTGATCACCATGCTACCAGATTAAAGCTAGTCTGAATGATGAGAGGTGATACCCTGAAACTGGTTCCAGGATGCTTGTTTATGGTTCAGGAAGGACCCTGGCTTGGCAGCTCAGGCTTGGGGAGAAGGGTCAAGACTGATCCGTGTATGGCTGGGTCCAAACTGAAACGACATGGAGTGCAAAAAAAAGTATGGATTTAACATAGGTCCGTGACTAGAGGTGAATGTTTGATTTGGTCAGCATTCTGTCCATCATTTTTTTTTTTTTTTTTCAATTGTTACCGTAAGTGGTAAGGGTATGCCCATACATGGGTCCATGCTTGCCATGCCACCAGATTGAAGCTAACCTGGATGATGAGGGTTGATACCTTGAAATGGGTCCAAGGATGCTTGTTTCTGGTTCATGGAGGACCTGCCCTGGAAGTTCGGGCTTGACTGTTCCTAAGGGGAGCAGGTTCAAGACTGATTTGCAAATGGCTGGCATTGCAAAACCTCACACACAGACACTGTAGTGGCAGGTCTGAGACTTGTTTACAGGGCTACTCATGTGGGAGGCTCAATCAGTGCAGCAGGCCCACTAGTAGCATTTTATTTACAGGTCCTGGGTACCGCTAGTACAATTTACTAGGGACTTAACAGTAAATCAAATATGCCAATCATGGATAATCAATCGAAATCACGATTTACACATGGAGCACTTGTACTTTAGCACTGGTCAGCAGTGGTAAAGTGGAGAGAGTACCAAAAACCAGCACACAGTCAAAAATACAGAAGGCAGAGGCAAAAAGACAGGGTAAACCACATGCATCGGCCTTGTATTGTTCATTACATTGCTCTCTACTTTTCCAACAAAGTGTAATATCTTTTTGTGTGGTGTTTCACTGTTTTACTATTAGCAGTGTTGCACAAATACTTTGCACATTGTCTCTTAAGTTAAGGCTGCCTGCTCCATGCCATGGTACCAGATGATGAGCACAGGCTAATTTATGGTGTGTCTGACTTACCCTAACTAAAATTGTCCTTCCTGCTTGGACAGGGTGCATACCTCTGCCAACCAGAAACCAAGTTTTAGCTCTGGTGATCAGTGGTGAGGATAGGACATATGTTGTGCAGTACCTTGTAGTAGTTTGAAGTACACTACTACACTATACTTAAGACCAATCCGAGTCCGAGTTTTCCTTAATGGCATTTGTTTCTGCCCGCTATGATTGGCCGTTTACATTTTTCGATTCTCCCTGAGTAGACTTTTTGATTTTTTCTAAACTAAATTCTCTGATAAGAGGTTCTCTATCTGCACTTGCACCTGCACCTGTAAACATGGATTTTGAACTATCTAAGCTCAAGGATTTCTGCAAGGGGTTTGAATTTTCTACAAAAGCCTTCTCCAGGAAAGGTTTCTACAGGAAGGTAGAGCTGTAAAAGGCACTGAGGGCCTAGATAGGAACTCATGATGCAGCAGTTGATACCTCAGAGGAGGAGGGTGATATATTGGATAATTCAGGACTGCCTTTGGGACAGGAGGCCAATGTTCTGCCTGGAGTAGTGGTTCCCCCCAGGAAAGAGGCAGCATATCATCCACAGGCCTGACCTCAGAGGACAGGAGGCAGGAGAGAAAGATGAAATTGTAGCTGGGTAAACTCAAATTAGAGAAGGAAAATGCCTTGGAGGAGAAAAGGCTGGCTGTGGAAACAGAGCAAAAGAAACTGGCGATGAAGGAGAGTGCAGTGGATGACTCATGAGAAGATCCTAAAATAACTGGACAGAAAAGCTATGCAAACTGACTCCAGTGGTGGTGGAGTACAGTGGTGGTAGCAATTCTACAGTGTCCTCTGTCAAGAGGGGCACCCATACCCAACAGTAGGGTGTATGCTTTTGTGTTGGGAGATAATATAGATAGATGGTTTGAGCCCTGTGAAATTGCTTTGCAGAGGCAGAAAGGTCCCAGTGGATCATTGGGGAGCTAGTCTGTGGAGGCTAAACCCTAATGAGGGGAGGGCCACTCTACTGGCCTTAGAGGGGTGTGACAAGATGCAGAATCTCCCCTTGCAGTAAGCCCTAATCAAGAAGTTTGGTCTGACCCCAGAGAAAGACAGAAGCCCAGGGGCAGTAAGAAGCTCTCCCACTAGATCTGGGTGGACTGTGTGGATTGCTCTTGCAAGTCAGTGAATGTTTGGGTGAGAGCAGTGAGGTAAAATATTACCAGGGATTGTATACTTTAGTTGCAAACAAAGACATTTTCAGTCTTCATTTTCCACATCTGTGCTAACACCTTATTTACAGTAAGCTCTCTGACCCCAGGGAGCTTGCTAAGGAGGCGGATGCTGGGTCAGCACCATGTCCACAAGAAGGTTCCTCGGGGTGGGGGGGATTACCATAAGTGTAGTCAGGGCCCTCACCATAAGAAGGAAGGGGGACAAAAACAAAAGCAATGAGTTTTCTAAAGGGCCCAAAAATATTTTTTTTTATTTTTTTTATTAGGACTCCAATCACCCTACTGAGAAGAAAAATAAATTGTTCCCTGACAGTAGGTCTGAAGGGAAGACACGCCTGAAGTGCTCTGATTGTCAGCAAGAAGGACACTTCAAGTGTGATGCTCAGGGGCATATTTATACTCCGTTTGCACCAAATTTGCGTCGTTTTTTTCGACGCAAATTCGACGCAAAACTAACTCCATATTTATACTTTGACGTTAGACGCGTCTAGCGCCAAAGTTCATGGAGTTAGCATCATTTTTTTGCGTGAACACCTTCCTTGCGTTAATGATATGCAAGGTAGGCGTTTCCGTCTTAAAAAATGACTCCGATGCATATGCGTGGGATTTATACTCCCGGGCAAAAATGACGCCCGGGAGTGGGCGGGTCTAAAAAACCTGCATTAGCGCCGGATTTTAACGCCTGGGTCAGGGCAGGCGTTAAGGGACCTGTGGGCTCAGAATGAGCCCCGAGGTGCCCCCCCATACCCCCAGGGACACCCCCTGTCACCCATGCCCACCCCAGGAGGACACCCAAGGCAGGAGGGACCCATCCCAGGGACATTAAGGTAAGTTCAGGTAAGTATATTTTTTTAAAAAAAATTGTGGCATGGGGGGCCTGATTTGTGCCCCCCTACATGCCACTATGCCCAATGACCATGCCCAGGGGACAGAAGTCCCCTGGGCATGGCCATTGGGCAAGGGGGCATGACTCCTGTCTTTGCTAAGACAGGAGTCATTTCAATGGGGGTTGGGAGTGAAAATAAAATGGCGCAAATCGGGTTGAGGCGATTTTTTTGCCTCAGCCTGACTTGCACCATTTGTGGACGCCCATACGCCATTTTCCCCCTACGCCGGCGCTGCCTGGTGTACGTGTTTTTTTTTAACGCACACCAGACAGCGCCGGCGGCTAACGCCGGCTAACGCCGGCTAACGTCATTCAATAAATACGGCGCCCGCATGGTGCTTCAGAATGGCGTTAGCCGGCGCTAATTTTTTTGACGCAAAACTGCGTTGGCGCAGTTTTGCGTCAAAAAGTATAAATATGGGCCTAAGTGTCCTAAGTGGGCACAGCCCCCACTGGTTGACAGTCACAGGGAATAGCTAGTGTAGTGCTGAAGGAGGAGATTTTTTGGGAGAGATTAGAGGTTATCCTAGTGTCCCTGGGCGATGGAGAGATGATGCAGAGAATCCACATGCCTGACAATACTAGGAAGTATACTCAATATGTCCCCATCAATGGGGATAAGATGGAGACTCTGAGAAACACAGGAGTCAGCATGACAACCGTCAGATTCCATCTGGTATCTTCAGATCAGGTAGTCCCAAAAGGGTTCCACCAACTTGTTGCTGCTGACAATCGTGAGAACCTTTATCCACTGGCTCTGGTTCTCTTTGAGTGGGGGTGGTCTCAGGCTCCTTGAAGATAGCTGTGAGTCCATTCATGCCTGTAGATTGTCTCCTTCCAAAGACCTAGAGCATACTACCTTGAGGGAGGTGGGGCTCAGGTCACATTTGGAGATGATAGGGTTGCCTGCATGGGTGTGACTGACCATATGGTTCATGGCAGCCTGAGGTGGTAGTCAACAGGACCTGGAGCCTGGAAGAATGGCCCAGGTACCTGCTAAAAAGAGGAAGGGCAAGAGGTGCAGCAAACCCACTCCTAAGACTTCCACGGTTTGGCTGGAGGCTGAACCTGAGGGGGACTCCCCAATACCTATGGGGGAGGATGTGGCCGAACTGGGGGACAGCTGGTGATGCCTCCGGCATACATCTGATTTACTGGGAGAATGGTCTCCTCTATAGTGAGCCTAAGGCTTCTGAGCCTGATGCAACACATGGGTTGGCGGTCACCCAGTGCTACAGGGCCTTCCTGATGGGTCGGGCTCATGATGTGCCACAAGTAGACCATTTGGGGTATGTCAAAACCCCAATTTTATTGGCTTTAAATGAGGAAGTCCTTAGATATGTACTAAAGGTCCTGTTGTACCTCTCAGACAAGGGGCAAGACACAGGGAAGTGCAAGTCCCCCTAAATCCTTTGCCGGTCATTAGCACCCCTCTTAGAGCATCCATATGAACATCATTGGGTCTCTGGATTTGAAGACATCCACAGGCAACAACTTCATTCTGGTCTTGATGGACTATGCCAACCAGTATCCAGAAGCTATACCTCTGAGGATGGTGGCAGCATCCAGCATGGTCAGGGTATGTGGCAGGTAGTTATAGTTAAGGACCATGTTAGTACTGGAAAAGCATATTTTGACTTCCCTATTTCTTTGGTGCCATTTGATGAATCTTCACAAAATAAAACAAAAGTGTTTCAATGAACCTTAACCCATGTTGGGTTCTCCAAAGAGATGGTAGCTGACAGAGGTACCAACTTCATGGCTAATTACATGAAGGTGGTGTAGAAGGTACCTACAAATTCTTGACTCCCTACCACCCCCAAACCAGTGGATTGGTTAAAAGGTTCAACTGACCATCAATAGCATAACAATGGGTATACCAAAACCCATGAGGTGAAGTTAGGACATTCTCCTGCCATGTCTTTTGTTTGCATACTGGGGGGTACTGCAGAAGGGGGTTGGCTTCAGCTCATTTGACCTTCTGTAGGGGCACCCTGTGAGAGGGCCTCTTAGTTTGGTGGAGGAAGGCTTGAAGTAACCTTCTGGGAAAGCTCCCCAGGATGGGGTCAGCTGCATGCTGGCCCTCTGCAATGAAACAGCTCACTTTCGGAAGGTGGGCCAGGAGAATTTGGAAGCAAGCCAGGAAGGTATTAAATGCAGGTATAACTAAACTGCCACTCTGGTTGAGTTTCAGCCTAACCAGAAACTCTTGGAGATGGAGCCTGTGGAGCCCTGGGCTCTATACAACTGCTGGTCTGGGCCTTATGAGGTTAAGGAGCGCAAGAGCAATGTCACCTACTTAGTGGACCGCAAGACCCCGAACAAACTATTTAAGGGTCCTGCGTGTTAATTACCTCAAGCCTCTTTAAGATGTCTGAGCTTACCATGCCCATGCTCTTGATCACTGATGATGGGGAGGAAGAGGAGAGTGAGCGCCTCCCTAACCTCATATCTTCCAAGGAGCAGGATGGGTAAGTGAAGGATGTCAGCCTCTCCCCTACACTGACCCTAGACCAAAAGAGAGACCGCTGCCAGTTGATGGGGTAGTTTGCCTCTGTTCTCCCTTACCCCAGGACTCACTCCATGGTATACCCATGATGTTGATACTGGGAGCAGCACACCTGTAAAGAACAATAGTTACAGGTTGTCTGATAAGGTGAGAGCCAGCATCAAGGGAGATGTTTTCAAGATGTTGGCATTAGGGGTAATTGAGCCCTCAAACAGACCTTGGCCAGCCCAGTGGTGTTGGTCCTCAAGGCTGCCCCTCCAGATGTCACACCTGAACTGAAGTTCTGTGTGGACTTCCCTGGCTCAATGTGGTCACCTAGACTGACATGTACCCAACACCCAGACCTGATGTGTTCATAAATTGGCTTGGAGCTGCCAAGATCCTCCACACGTTTGACTTAATGTGTGGGTACTGACAGATTCCTTCACTGAGGGGGCAAAAGAGAGGTCTGTGTTGTCTACACCAGAAGGGCACTTCCAGTTGTACCTGATGCCCTTTGTGATTATGACCACCCCTGACAACTTCCCTGGCCTGGCTGATTGGTGAATGTCAGTATTGCCTACCTAGATGACATTGCATTCTTCAGTTCCAGCTGGGAGGACCACCTGTGCTACCTCAGCGCTCCAGGCTCTGCAAAGTGCAGGCCTGACTATCAATGCATGTAAGTGCCAGATAGGACAGGGTTCTGTGGTCTCCGTTGGTCACCAAGTGGGAGGTAGCCAAAATGAAATTCATTCTGGCTTGGGAAACCCCGCACCCTCAAGACTCAGACAGGAATGAGAGCCTTCTTAGGCCTCAATGGGTATTACAGAAGAGTCATCAGTAAGTATGGCGCAATTGTTGCCCCATTGACATGACTTACAGGAAGCAGCCATAACAGGTGATCTGGATAGAGGCATGCCAGAAATCTTTGCACACCCTGAAGAAAGCCATGTGCACATCACCTGTGATCAAGGCCCCTGACTTCTCACAGGAAATTATTGGCCAAACCGATGCCTCAGAGCATGAGGTGGGGGCCGTGCTCTCACAGCTAAATAAAGAGAGCCTAGATAAAGATATAGCTTTCATCAGTGGAAGTATACTTCAAAGGAAAAAGAAATGGAGCTCAATAGAAAGGGACACCTTTTCTCGTCTGAGTTCTGAAGAAGCTGAGATCATACTTTTTGGTACTCAGGTCCGGGTTCAGACAGACCATGCTAATGTTAATGAGAGGTGAGATTCCTAAACTGGTGAGATGATAAATCTCCCTACAGGGAATGGACTTTACAGTGTAACACTATCCTGAGACAGACAACGTCAATGCTGAGGTCTCACCAGCAGGTTGTATGATAGAATCATGCATGCCTGAACCACGCATGCCTTAAGAACGTGGTCTCAACAACGACCATGCCTTTACCACACATCCCTTTAACACGCATGCCTTTACAACACATTTCGTTGTAAAAGCATATTTGGTAAAGGAACCTGCATGGTAAATTGTCCCCGCCATGCCCCCTTATACCTGACACCATACTCTTGAATCCACCCTGTCCCAGCCCTTCAAACTGCCCCATCCTACCCTATAAACTACCCCCACTCCACCCTGAACCCTAAAACCTGCACTGCCCTGTCCTAAAAACTACCCTGACCACTGACACTGCCCTAGCCCTAAAAGCAACCCTGCGCTGTCCTAAAAACTACCCTGAAACCTAAAACGTGCCCCACCCTGTCTTAAAAACTATCCTGATCCCCCACCCATGCCATGAACCCTAAAACATACCTCACACTGTCCTAGAATCAGCCCCAACACCCCATCTCCAACCTGAACCCTGAAACCTACCCTGCCATGTCCTAAAAACGACCCTGACCCCATTTCCCAACTCTGAACCCTAAAACCTACTCAGCCCTGTCCTAAAAAATACCTGGCCCTCCGTCCCAACCCTGAACCCTAAAACCCACCCCACCCTGTCCTAAAAACAACCACACACTCTGCCCTGAACCCTAAAACCTACCTCGTCCTGTCCTAAAAATTACCCCAACCCCAACCCCCACCCTGAACCCTAAAACCTACCCCACCCTGTGCTAAAAACCACCCCGTCCATCCAGCCCCTACCCTGAACCCTAAAACCTATCCTGCTGTGTCCTAAAAGCTACCTGACCTCTTACTCCTGCCCTGAACCCTAAAACCTATCCACCCTGTCTAAAAAACGACTCCAACCTCCCTGCCCCCACCCTGAGCCCTAAAACATATCCAACCCTGTTCTAAAAAATACAGCAACACCCCTGCCTCACCCTGAACCCTAAAACCTACCTCGCCCTTTCCTAAAAACTACCCCACCCCTGCCTGCACATTCAACCATAAAACCTACCCTGACATGTCCTAAAAATACCCCTCCACTCTGCCCCCTGAAACCTAAAACGTACCCAGCTCTGTCCTAGAAACTAACCGAGCCCCCTGCCCGTACTAAAAACGGATCCATCCTCCCCCTAAACGCGGCCTCAGCCCCACTTACCTCCCTCTCATCTGCTCTCTACTCCTTCCTGTTCCGCCCTGAGATAGCTAGAGCTCTCTCTCTGCCTTCACCACGCACATGCATAGTAAAGACATGTGTGCTAAAGGGAGCTATGCTAACCACATATGCGTTGTAATGGCATTGTGTTGCATTGACTACATTGTAAGTGGTGTTTCCCTCACCAGGATATTCCACCTTAGTGAACAGAACTCCCAAGGGGTTTGGTAGCTCTTTTAATTTTCAGGTTCAGGAGCACATGTTAGACCTAGTATCTTTTGCATTGTCTCCCCTGACTTTTTGCCTACTGACCGCCTGTTTGCAGTCTTCATTTTAGCTGGCTTTGGGACTGTGGGTACTTTACCACTGCTAATCAGTGCTAAAGTGCATGGACTATCCACTTAAAACATGGTATCATTGGCTAATCCAAAATTGGAACATTTAATTTACTTATAAATCTATAGTAAAGTACACTACCTCTGCCCAGGGGCTGTAAATTAAATGCTACTGGTGGGGCTGCAACACTGATTGTGCCACCCCATTTAGTAGCCCTTTAAACATGACTCAGGCCTGCCATTCCTGTGTCAGTGTGTGAAGTATTAAACTGTCATGTCGACCTGGCAAGCCAAATCTCTTGCCAGCCCCAAACCTTCTTTTTCAATATGTATATATAAACCCAAAGGTAGGCCCAGGGCCACCCCAAAAGCGAGGTTCAGTGTATTTAAAAAGTGTGACATGTACTTTTAAATTTTACATGTCCAGCTAGCAAAAAAACTCCTAGATTTGTATTTCACTACTGCAAGGCCTATCTCTCCCATAGGATATCATTGGGATTGCCTTATTACATGTTGTAAGTGTAATTTTCAATTGAGAAGTGATAGGACTCTAAAGTTTGGTGTCCCTGGAGACACAATTTAAAATCACAACTGATGGTGAAGTCATATTTTAAACGGTTGTTGTGAAAATGTCACTTTTTGATAGTTGGCATTTTCTTACCTTAAATAATCTAATGTCTTCTGCCTTTCTCTGAATACGTGGCTGGGTGGGTGACAGTTGGGTCTTTTGCATTCCTCCAGATAGCCACACGCAAAGAGAGCTTAGGTGTGACTTAGTGGCTATCTTCATTTTGATGGTCTACTGTGGCCATGATGGGAGGGAGAAGCTGGCACTTAAACCTGAACGGCTATGTCTAGATGCCACACAAAGGGATGTGTAACCCCTTGTCATGAGTCTGGAGCCAGGACAGGGACTTGGTGCACTTCAAAGGCCTCTTTTTGAAGTCTTTGCCACATCAAAGGCACCACTGGGTATAAGAAGAGGACTTCTTCCCCCTCCAAATCAGTACACATCTAGACCTGAGAACATTCACACGGGTAGAAGGACTGCTGAGCTGCTCAAGGAACTGTCACTCAGATAAACTCTTGGTGGGCTCCTGTTGTGCTGTGCCTGCCCTTCTGCCCTCCTTGCCTGGGAATGAGAAGGACTGGACCTACATCTCCACATCCCCAGAACCAAAGTGACTCCAAAGGCTTGCTGGCATGCCTTCTGTTCTGGATTCTCAGGGGCAACTGAGACTTCACTCAATCCTGCAACAGCACCTGGACCTTGCTTGCTGCTAGTGTTGCCCTGTCAAGTGGTACCAATCCAATGTTGGACCCTTGGAACTGGGTATAAGGCACTACAACTGTAAAATCCACACCTCACCATCATTGCACTAGTGGAAAAATAAGCATCTCCTTCTATAACGACATAGCATCTCTTCAGAACACATCACGTATGCTGCACAGCTCTGTGATGATGCATCACCTACACCTAAGGGGATCTGCAGTGACGTATCCCTGATTGCCTGGTTCACAATCACTGTATCTACTACATTGCTAGGATTAATGATGATGCACCACTCCTCACATCCTTGTTTGACACTACCCCGAACCAGGGTACTGATTTTAGCAGGACAAGGTTGGGTATATATATCCAAGCCACACACCATTGTGGTAGGCCTGACTTTTCAGATATCATGTGATCTATCATGACTAGATAGCCCTGGTTGGTGCTTTAAGCTTTTTAGCACTATATTGCTTTTTAATTCTTAAAAATCCTCATCCTCATGTCTGTAACTCATTTCACACTGGCCTCATATCTCCCTCAATACAGCGCTCTCTGTCTTACCTAACCTCTCAAATTACGTCACCATTAATTCACTACCTTACCACTCTAGCCATTTCCCTTTTCTCTGTTTCTATCTCTTTTCCCTTTACTTCACCTCTCTAAACATTCTACTCCTTTCTTGCTATTTGTTTTGCTCCATCATCAACTACTCTCTTATCTCTCTCACAAAAATGTATGTCTTTCATTACCTCTTCTTGATTTCAACTCAAGATTTCCACCCCAACTATCTGTCTGAACATCTTTCTTTATAGAGTTCTCTATTCTTTGTCTCTATCTCTACTCTGCTTCTGTATCATCCTCATCTCTCTTTTTGTATTTCATATACATCTCTCAGCTTCCTCCTTTCTTTCTACATCACATTTCTCTTTCTATGCATCACACTGCTTTCTTTCTCTCTTCCCCACAACTCGTTACCGGATGCATTTTATATACCTATGCTCATTCTGTGCTCTTTCTACAGTACATCTCTTTGTTTTTCTTCATTTCTCTCTGTCTACCTTTACCTGATGCTACATTTACCTCTTCCTAATTCATTTTTTTTCAACATGACCTCTCTGTCTGCCTTACTATTTAGATGTAATGCTCCTGCAGTCTAACTCCAATTTATGCAGGCCCTGACTCCATCTTGGATAATGAAGGTGACCATCTTCTTTCTCTTGGATAATGGAAGTCACCATATTCCTTGATTGATGCTGAATCATTATCATGTCTGCCATCAGAAACAGATGTCACCAGACCTTATCTTTCTCAGGGCTGTGAAAGCATCAAGCTATTTGATAATGACATATATACAACACTTGATGCAACATTTGTCCGAGTCACATGTTTACTCCTCATCAGGTCAATGTTAAATAAGAAGACTTACAGACATTTAGCCCAAATAGTGTAGTCTGAATTGACGTCCTTTTACTTTGTGTTCATAAGAAAATGTTTGTGACGTGCACCTTGGTGCACATAAGTTATGTTGCACATTCTTAAAGCTATCACAATAAATTACAGTTTTGGATAGGGATTTGCAAATAAGGATTAACACTTGATCACATGTCTGGAGAAGTCCCTCACCTGCATTATTGCCCAAGATACTTCCAGTAATGGTCTCACCTACTGCCAGCACACTTTGGTGGTCATTACTCGCCATTTTAGCCCCGGCAGTGATAATCCGCCAGGGCAGCGCTGCCCTGGGGATTATGACATCCCTACCGCCAGCCTGTTTCTGGCGGTTTGCACCGCCAGGAAGAGGCTGGTGGTTAGGGGTGTCCTGTGGCATGGGCGGTGCAGGGGCCCCCTAACAGGGCCCCGGCCAGCTTTTCACTGTCTGCATAGCAGACAGTGAAAAGCGCGACGGGTGCAACTGCACCCGTCGCACGGGCGCAACACCGCTGGCTCCATTAGGAGCCGGCTCCTATGTTGCGGCCTCATCCCCGCTGGGCCGGCGGGCGGAAACTTGGTTTGCGCCCGCCGGCCCAGTGGGAATGTCATAATGGGGGCCACGCGAGTGCGGCCGCACAGCGGTTACCGCCTTAAGGGCGGCGGTAGCCGCCCGCCAAGGTCGTAATGACCCCCTTTGTACTTTGTAGATGCTGTATCTTGCCTGAAGCTCGAAGTCAATAAAGCTGAGTCCCACAGGAAGACTGCATCATGTGTTTGTCCTCTTCAGGGAACACTGTCTTTGGACCTCTGCTAATAAATACATCCTTTGCTGTCAGTAAGATATGCAGTGCGTTTCTCCTCCCTAGGAAACTCTAAACTGCAAGTTGCTCTACTGCCATGCTCTCTTAGTGTCGTGCGTAGAAATAGGCATTAGGATGTTTGGTTTGGATGACTTTTTACATGCTAAGAACATATATTTTATTCTTTTCATTTATATTGTGCCTTCTTGCTGTTTTTAGAATATTATGTTCAGTTGTTTTAGATGGACTGAGAAACATATTGTTCCTGTAGTAATTAATGCTTTTACTTAAAAGTGTTCATTCTTCATACTACAGTATGTGTGTGTGTGTTGGTGTGCGTGTGTGTGTGGGCATGTATAGTCCACTGTTCAGTCCTCATAGCATGGGTAAACACTGTCAGTTTAAGGCAAACACTATCCTTGTGAAGACCAGGGCTTTATGAGGACTGGTCCCCGTAGTGTGTTTAGGTAGCTTCGAGCGACTGTATCAAAAAACTAAAAGTGCAGTTCTATTTGCCTCGATCTGCTTTATAACCTTCCTACTATCAAAGCATGCGTGTGTTTGTGTATAATGAAATGGGGTTGCTTCTGTTATGAAGGTGTCCCTGATCCCTTCACAGGGATTTTTAGTAACCCAAAAGCAGTAACTCTACTTCAACAGCACATTGATTAGTGTTCTGCATGGCTACAGTAACCTGTCTTTCACATTCATTATTGGTGCATTGAGCCAAATTCACATGAGTTACCTGTGAGTGGGAAAGCACACCTAGTAGAGTTTACACAGTAATTTAGAGCACTGTACCTCTTTTGCTCTCTTTATGTTTCCTTCCCCTTGTCAATCAATCAATCAATTATTTCTAAAGCGTGGTTAATCACCCACAGGGTCTCAAGGCACTTGAGGTCTCAAGTCCTAAGGCCCCTTTTTACCACACTCTAAAACCTTGCCTTATTCATTATCATTTTCTACCTACATCATTCTTTCTCTACTTCTCTTTTCATTTCCTTCTGGCTTTCTCACCTTTCTCCATTTACTTCATTCCTCTGCCAATCTCATTTATCTTTGTCCATCATCCCAATCTCTGTCCCCTTCTCCCTCTAACTCACATCTCTTGCTATACTATCCAATTTATGCCTCTGTCCTTCTCCTGTCATGCTCCGCCCCATTTCACTTATTCAGCTGGCCCACAAGTATCTGTCTAGCCAGAGAAGTGCACATATGTAGAAAAGGGAATAGGGACCAGAAAGGTAAAGAGATATTAGGAGAAGAGTATCAGATTTTACCCAATCAGATGGTGAAAATCCTCAAAGCAAAGCTTCAATTTTCACTGCTGTAACAAGAATGCCAGTGGTGAAGCGGGATATATTTGTACTTCCAAATTTCCAGCAAATAAAGCTACCATTTTAAGCACTGAGACCATGTGTTATTGTGCTATTTTTTACAAGTCCACTAAACATTTACCAAGTCACTCTAAGTGTAGAATGTGGGTAGCAAGTTAGTGTGGCACATATAATGCTGTTTTTGCAAGCTCAAAATGAAATGCTGATTCAATATATTTTTTGTATTCTTTGGCTGGCAGACACCAGGTAGTTTGAGCTTTTGGTTGTTTTTTTGTGCCCTGTTAATGAAGTTTAAACGTATAATTCAATAATCTTTGATATCAAAAGGAATACAATAAGCTGAAACTCTTACCATGTTACTGGCATGTCTTCAGACAACACTTCATCAGAGCTTTTTTAGTTCAGACCAGACATGCAGTTGATATTAGTCTCTTTTTCATATACTTATTCATTCATTTGTTTATTTACTTATTTCTGTATTTGTTTATACATTTGCATTTTTGTATAGTGTAAACAAGATCCCAAAGTGTGGCAGAGTCCTTTCTGAGTGCAACATTTGAAACCAGTCAATAAATCAAACAAAACATTTGCAAAGTACAGCACCATCATCTCTAAGGGTATCTGGATGCTGAGGGTGTGATGTCTCCATTGGAGAGCCACATCTTGAGTCTCCTTCTGAAGTCTCCCAGGGAAGAAGATGTTCAAAGGTGGACGGGCAGGCTGTGTTTCTGGTGTCGGTAGGGATCCTTTTGAAGATTCAGCAAAGCATACAGAGGATGTAGAAGCAGGAGTAGGGGAAAGAGTTTGCTTGTTGATTCATGGATAGTTGGCAGTCGAGGATGATGCCAAGGTTTTGTGCATCGTCTGATCGAGAGGGTGTTGGTCAGATTTCTGCTGGCCACTGCTAGCCACTAGCTGTGTTCCCATACGGAGCTGTTCTTGTCAAAGATCAGGACTTCTGTCATGCCAGTGTTTAGTTTGAGGCAGCTGTTTTTCTTCCATGTTGCCACGTTGGTCATGATGTTGTGGAAGGTGGCTTTAGGGTTGTGGGGGTCTTTGGTGAGTGATTTGATTAGTTGAGTGTTGTCGACGTCTGTAGGATCTGATGATGTCTGAGAGGGGGTCAGGTAGCTGTTGAACAGGGTTGAACTGAGGGAGGATCCTTTCAGTATGCCGCAGGTGATGTTCCTGGCTGTAGAAGTGAAGGGAGAAAGGCGGATGCTCTATGTGCAGCCTGAGAGAAAAGAGGCGACCCACCTAAGGGCGCTTTGTTGAATGCCTATGTTGTGGACTCTGTTGAGTAGAGTGTGGTAGAAGTCTGTATTGAACGCTGCAGAAAGGTCCAGAAGGATCAGAGCAGTGAACTCTCCTCGGTCAATGGGGGTCCTGATGTTGTCTGTGGTGGTGACCAGTGCAGTCTCTGTTCTGTGGTTGGCCCAGAATCCTGATTGTGAGGTGTTGAGAAGGTAGTTTAGTTTGAGGTAGTCGGTGAGCGGTCGGTTGATGGTTTTGTCAAGCACTTTGGCCGGCAAGAGGAGCAGGGAGATCGGTCTGTAGTTTTTAAGGTCACTGGGGTTGACCAATGGTTTCTTTAGGAGGGGTCTGACCTCTGCATGCTTCCATTCGCCCGGAATGGTTGCCTTGGAGATTGAGGCGTTGAGGATATGGGTTAGTTCAGTGCTATTAGTGTTGGTTTTGTAGTTGAAAAGCCAGTGGGGGCAGGGATCGGTGGGTGCCCTGCAGCGAATGGATGGCATGATTGCTGCAGTGGTCTGTGCGGTTATCGGGGACCAGGAGGTTATTGTGTAGCCAGTGTTTGCTGTTTGACAAATATTGTCTATGCTGAGGTGGAGGGTTGGGGTTCGAAATTGTTGTATATTGTGGTGATCTTGCTCTGGAAGTACTCTGAGAGGGTGTCACAGAGCTCCTTGGATGGGTGGATGGTGGTCTCTGTGGCTATTGGGTTAGAGAATTAGTTGATGAGTCTGAATAATTCTTTCATGTGGTTGGCTGCAGTGTCGATGCAGGCTTGACGTCATGGTGGTAGTTGTTGAGGGGCCGCCTTCTAGGAGGCTCTGTTGGATGGGTCTTTGGTCACACGCCATTGTTTCTCGAGTCAGTGGCAGTCGTGTTTTTAGTTTCTGAGCTTCGGAGTGCACCATCTCACTGGCTTGGAGGTGTTGTTGGTTTTAGGTGGTTTCAGCGGGGCGACTGTCGGCAGATTTAGTGAACCAGGTTTTGAGGTTTTGGACTGCCTGGTTGAGGTTGAAGTCTGCCAGGGGCTCGGATTGTGTGGTTCTTAGGGCCTGTGCCCACAAAGTCTTGGTTACATTGCCCCAGCTTTGGCTGGGGGTGCTAAGGTACTTGAAGGTGGTGTGCTGGGAATTGGAGATGGTAAAGTGGACGGTGATGTGGTTGGTTGAGGTGAGTTAAGTCACATGGATGAAATTGATTCTGTCACTAGAAGTGAAGCTGGTGTCCAGTGTGTGTTCTGCTTTTGTGTGTGGGTTTGGTGATCAGTTGGGTGAGGCTGATTTTGCTGAGGGTCTCTATAAGGGAAGAGGAGTTGGTGCAGTTGGGGTAGTTACGGTAGAAATTGTGATTGCCAAGCAGGACATAGTGGGGGCAGTGGATGGCAAGGGGGGCGATGAGGTTGGCGATGGTGTTGCAGGAGGCTAGGAGTGGTCTGTATGCAAGTTTGCCTCTCACCATGGTGTTGGTACCTGACTGGAGCTGGACGTTCAAGCACTCCCTGACGGATGTTTGGTCTTCGTCGGTGATGATGGATTGGATGGTTTCCTTGAAGATGATTGCGATGCCCCTGCCATGTTTTTTGGTGCGATCTTGGGGTATCATCTTGTAGCCATCAGGGGTGTTGGGGTTTGAAGAGGGTGATACCCATTTTTGAAGCGGGTGTTACCCATGTTTCGGTGATGAAGGTGACGTCTGGGTCATGAGTAGTGATGGTGTCCCAGATTTATTTGGCATGTCTGCATAAGGAGCAGGTATTTAGCAGAAATCACTGGAGTGGTGCTTGGTTGTTCATAGTCTTCTGTATGCAGTGCAGATGTTAGTGTGCAAAGGTGGACCCACTTTGCAGGAGAGAACCTTTGGTTGAGCAGGGGGAGGCTGTGAAGCAGCTGTTGATGGGGTGTCTGAGGTTCAGGTCCTGGAGAAGGGAGGACCCGGGGTCCTGGCGCTGGGCACGGCTCAGGTATGGAGAGGGCACAGACTGGCTTGCCTTATGCACACTGTGGCCTTCATTATATGTTATGGGAGGTGGGAAGGGCTGGGGTGAGAGGTGGAAGGGCAGGCACAGCAGTAGCGCAAAGGAGGCAGCGGCAGAGGCATCAGCAGATGAAATCAGGCTCAGGAATGCAGATGGAGCTGATGCATAAGGCTCAGGAATGTGGGGGGAGCTTTTGGAATTTGGCTCAGGAATGTGAGCAGAGCTGTCATGATCAGGCCCAGGTATGTGGCTGCAGCTGTCAGCGGCAGGCAGGAGAGCTATGAAGCAGCTAGGAAGCTGTGACTGGGCCAGTGCGTAGGAGAGGAGCAAACTACAGCAAGCATTAAGAAAGCCAGTGGGGCTTCTCTTTATGTGCCACGGCAGGCTAATACGGGCATCAACAAGTGCACACATATGCATACTTGTGTATGCATGCATTAGCACCTTAAAGCCAGAGAAGGAGCAATGAGAAATTGTCTGAAATTGGGTTATTAATTGTGTGGCCAGCACAAAAAAAAGTTCCTCCATTGTCTTTGGTGTGAACCAAAGACCCCATTGTAGTGCTTTACTCTCAGAGGGTAGCAAGGCGGAGCAGTCTAATGCCTGGTCAAGGGAGGTAGTGTGGGCTAGTTATCGCCAATCACTGGCACACAAAAATAGCACTAATAAATGATTGTCAGTACTTTTTGTTGAAAAAAGAAGTACATGAGCTACAGGTACACTGATGCATCTGCTTTGGCACTGCCCCAAGTTACATCGTTACTGGGAAAACATTATAGATGATATCGATGCAGCGTTTCAGGTTAAGATCCCGAGATTCCCATCGTACATTTCATTGGGGCTGCCCAATCCTCTTACTTTTCCTTTAAGATCTCTAAAGGGGAGGCAGATGACCCTAGCACTTAATGCAGCGCTGCAGCTGATTCTAGCTCTCTGGGGTACAGATAGGGTCCCGACGCGTGTCTCATGGCTCCAGAAGCTGTGGTTTATCCTTGCTATGGAGAAACTTACATTAGCCTCCCAGCAGCGGAAAGGAGACCTGGGTGCATTGTGGAAGCCGTTTCTTCTGCTTCTTTCCGCAGAATTTACTGAGCTGACATGCCCGACCTACCTGAGAGTTTTGAGGCTGATTTGAATTCTTGGTTGGAGTGCTGTGGGGGAGGTTGCTGGAGGGGGAGTGACCTTGGACGATGCAAGGGGTAGAGGAGTGGAGAGGCAGAAGGATGACATGGACTCTCGGAGGGAGGCATTGTTGATGTGTTTTTATTTATATGTTTATGTGGTTCTCATCCGCGGACCTGACACCTTGGATGACTATTGGACACTGCCAGTGGGCACATGGCTCAGCAAGGAGAGGACTGCCTGGCTGGTTCCCCTGAGCATGGTTTTGGGATTTACGAGAGGGACCTTTGTATGAAGATACAACATTGATTCAGTGCTGATATATTTCATCTTATGTCCCGCGATGAGTGGTGTTTTGTATGTTTATATTTCTATAAAACAATAAACAGATTTGATCTTAAAAATAAGTACATTTATTACGCACACACTACTAAATACTATGCAGCAATTTTCAAATATACATTGGCAGATTAAACATTGTATAGATGACATTGTATAATCACTGATGACCCCCTAGAGGGGTCACACAAACATATCAAGTGAGATTTTACAGTCATTGTGTAATAATTATATTACTTTGGCATAAATCGTTGGCAGTAGTGTGATGAGGATGTTTCAATAAAACATGTGGAATCATCATGGAAATTAAATCAAACATTTCTGATGAAGTAATTTAGTTTTTGTGCATCATGGCAGTAAACTGCAATGGTCAGCACAAACCCTAGAGTCATCACAGTAAAACAGCAAGTGGGTAAAGCATTGTAGTATAATGATATAATCCGTCTCCATAAAGCACAGCCACATGAACAATACCTTACACATTTTTAGGCCTTCCAGGCCTTCTAAAATGTTACCATAAACAAGCCTCTAGAAAGCGAACTACTGCAGGCTGTAGAACAAAAGCTCCAGCCATAGAAATGCTTTAAAATGGCTTGAACAGTGAGAAAGCTCATGACTTAGCCCACCCCCAACCCAGAAGATAACCTGAGGCAAAAGAGCATATAGTGCTAAACAAGTTGGTGTTGGTCTTATGATCCTGGGTCCCTCCCAGGTTGTGATATTGGCAAAAATGCAAGTAAAATAAAAGGCCCTGCAAAGCATTATGAAGTGAGTATGCAAAAAGCTGTGAATATTATAGTATCGATGAGCCACAGTGATTCTATTGTTGTTTTTCTCCTTTTAAAATGTGGCCTCGTGCCCTAAGGTAATTATAACTTGTGCCCTCGCCATGCACAGTTTGTTCATCAAAAATGTTACTGCAAATATTACATTGATATTATCAATGATGTTATCAAATATGTAATGAGTGCCGTAAATTGTGGGGTAATTAGCAGTGCATGTTAAGGAAGTGAGTTATAGTTACCTTAGGGCAAGAATGATAGTTACTTGAGATAACTCTAACTATAATAGGTGAATTTCAATGGTTTTGTGCATTTAAAATGGGAGCCTAACTATAATGTCCCTGCAACCTCTTAATTTATAAGTGAATTTCTATGTTTTTAAAAATTCTACTTCCTATTTACAAGGTCCTTATAACCTTTGTTTTTTTCAGTGATTTTCTATGTTTTTTTTTTAAATATAGTAATTGTCATTACTAGACGTTAATCCAACCAATGCCATGCACAGCCTTCAGCCATGCAAGGCTGGTGTTGGCCACAGGGCATAGCCTGCAGCCAGTCCCTGAGACCAACCCCTATAACCACCCAAACCCGTGCTGTGCTGTCCACAGGGCCTGCCGCCAACCCCTATAACCACCCAACTCTGCACTGCATGTGGCCTTCGGCCATGCAAAGAGGAGGTTGCCTACAGGGCCTGGCCTTTGGTCAGTCCCTGCGGCCTAGCCATATAACCACACAACCCCACGCTACACATGGCCTTCGCTAAGTACAATGGCATGATCATAACATGGCATGATTCACTACCATCTGATACTATCAGGGCTGGCTTTAGGACAGTGCAAGCAGTGCGGCCACACCAGGTGCTGACCTGGATGGGGGGTGCTGACCTCAGGGAGGAGCTGTGTTTAGAAATGACTTTCGAAACTTGCAATTTAATAGCACCTGCTGAAAATGTACTTGTGCGTCCAGCCTTCAGTAAACAATTAAAATGTCAAGATACCTCTTGTGATTAATGTTCCTGCTAGGGACAGAGCTGGGTGTTTTGCCTAGTGGCAGCTTTGACTAGCCATAAAGTGCCAGAGAGGATTAATATGCCTGCTGCAGAGAACAGAACTATATTTTATGTGGCTAGCTGAGTGGATTAGTAAAGCCAGTCTTTACAAGCACTCTAAAACAAATTAAAGTATGTGAAAGGGGGGCTATGGAGCGATGAGGGGCACATTTTCCGGGTGGTAGTGAGTGACTGCGAGGAGGTGGCCATGGGGAAAGGGGGGCATCAAAAAATACTGTCGCACAGGGTGCCAACAGTGCTAAAGCCGGCCCTGCTTGGATATATCTATTTCCTGAGGCTGAGGTCTTGAGTGTCAAACACGTTTTGACAACCCACTATCCAGTTAACCTTTTTTTCTCATTTTTTTAGACGTAAGTTCTGTGAGGGGTGCCACTATGGTATCATAATCCTTCACAAAACTCCTATAGTGCCCAGTCAAGCAAAGGAATGCCTTGACTTGAGTCTGGATGGTTGGAGCTTCCCAAGTCAGAATTGTCTGGCTCTTGTGCTGTAGGGGCTGCACTTCACCTCCAACTACCATGTGGCCTAGAATATAACATTTCCCTGCCCTATCTGGCATTTACTGGCCTTGGCAGTGAGGCCTTCCTTTAGCAGAGCCTCAAGGCCCTTTCCCAGGTAGATCAGGTGATCCTGCTAGGTGGAGTTGTATAGAGAAATATCTTCTAGAAAAGTTCCACTAAATAATTCCAACCCAGCTAGGCCTTGGTTCACTAACTTCTGGAAGGTAGAAGGGGCATTATTTAATCCAAAGGGTACTACAGTTAGCTGGTAGTGGCCCCGTTTGGTGTGGAGAGTGCTGATCGTTCTTTTGCTCCAGGGGTAAGGCCTATCTCGTTTTGCCCAGAGGTAAGATCAAAGGTATTCAGATATTTGGCTGCCCCTCATCTGTCTATGAGCTCATCAGTTCTTGGAATTGGGTGTGCATTATTTTTTGTTACAGTATTGAGGCACCAATGGTCCACAAAGAACCTAATTTCCTTTTTCTCTCCCTTAGAGTGAGGTTGGGGACTAAAACTACCGGACTAGCCAAGTGGCTCTCAGAGGACTCAATGCCAATTCAGCATCTTGTTTACTTCAACTTGGATGCTTTCTCTGACATGGTCAGACTGTCTATCAATTTTGTTTTTGAGAGACAAGCTGTATCCAATGTCCATGTGATGGGAGCAGCAGTTAGTCTTACCAGTGGTCAAAAAGAATAGCTCAGTTAACCGGTTGAGGAGTTGCCTCCAAACAGCCTGTTGTTGCTCTGTGAAGGTGTCTGACAAGATCACTCTATCAGCAGAACTATATTTTGTTTTGTTGGAGATGAGATCAGGGAGAGTTTCCCTTTCTTCTTGCTGTCCCTCATGTGTAACCCTGAGCATGGTCATATCAGCTCTGACAAAATAAGGCTTCTGGTGCTAGACATATATTATGCTTTTAGGATTCTTGAATCAGAAGCAGGTGAGCTCTCTCTTTCTTTCTAGTATGGGATAGGGCCCAGACCACATATCTTGGAGAGCCCTAAGATCCGCAGCTACAACACTGTTAGAAATGGGGTCTTTGGTTGGCAGTCAGGTTACCCCCTGTCCAAGCAAGGACCCTCACTCTAGTCAGGGTAAGTCACTCACAATCCAAATGATCCTGTGCCCACCCTATGTTAGCTTGGCACTGAGCAGTCAGGCTTAATTTAAAAGGCAATATGTAAAGTATTTGTGCAATAAATCATAAAATAACACCATATAGCACCACAAAAATACACCACACAGTGTTTAGAAAAATGTACCACAGAGGAGGAGAAGCGTGGAAACAAAGGGGTGTGTGTCGATTTCTAGGGCCGGCACACGTCGATGCGTCATTTAGTTTTCATGCAGGGACGGCTGTGTGTCGAGTTCTAGCGCTTGTTCATGGATCCTCTTCGGGTTGTGGGGTTTTCAGATGCCCTGGGGACGATGCGTGGATTTCCGGCGCTGACAGGATGAAGTCACAGGAGCTGCGTCGATCCGGTGGGCATTGCGTCAAAGTTTCTACCGCACGGCAGGTGCTGCGTCAATTCCTGTCTGGAAGTTGAGCTGCATCTTTCCGGCTCGGCTGTGTGTTGATCCAGTGAGGCCATGCGTCGAATTTCTGGTAGCTATGCTGGCGCTGCGTCGATCTTCTCAATGCAAAGTTGGGCTGCGTTATTCCGGTTCGGCGTGCAGTGAAATTTTCACTGCGGTGCATGCTGTGCCTTGTTTTTGGCAGGTTGTGCGTTGAATTTCACCACAAAAGGAGTCCTTCTTGTAGAGATGACGTCTCTTTGGTCCTGAGACTTCAGGGAACAGGAGGCAAGCTCTATCTAAGCCCTTGGAGAGCACTTCTTCACCCCAGCCAGAGACCAGCAAGGCAGCAGAGCAACAGCAAGGCAGCAGTCCTTCACAGAAAGCAGACAGGTGAGTCCTTTGAGCAACCAGGCAGGTATTCTTGGCAGGATGCAGGTTCTGGTTCAAGTTCTCTTCTCCAGGAAGTGTCTGTGAGGTAGAGTGTCTACCCCAAGAAGTGTCTGAGTTAGTAGGGGCAGAGGCCCTGTTTAAATATCCAAATGTGCCTTTGAAGTGGGGGAGACTTCAAAGAGTGGCTTAGAAGTGCACAAGGTGCCCTTTCAGTTCAATTCTGCCTGCCAGGATCCCAGTAGAGTGTGTGGAAGTCCTTTGTGTGAGGGCAGGCTGCTGTCCTTTGACATGCAAGTGTCAGGCCCTTCACCCTCCTAGCCCAGGAAGACCCATTTGAAATGCATATGTATGCAAGTGAGGCTGAGTATCCTGTGTTTAGGGTGTGTCTGAGTGAATGCACAAGGGAGCTGTCAACTAAGCCCAGCCAGACGTGGATTGTAAGGCACAGAAGGATTTAAGTGCAGAGAAATGCTCACTTTCTAAAAGTGGCATTTCTAAAATAGTAATATTAAATCCAACTTCACCAGCAGGATTCTGTATCATAAGTATGACCTTTCTACTCCTTTCAGATCAGCAGCTACCACTCAAACAATGTATGAGGGCAACCCCAATGTTATCCTATGAAAGGAGCAGGCCTCACAGCAGTGTAAAAACAAATGTAGGAGTTTTACACTACCATGACATGTAAACTACACAGATACATGTCCTGCCTTTTGCCTACACAGCACCCTGCCCTATGGGTTACCTAGGGCATACCTTAGGGGTGACATATATGTAGAAAAAGGGGAGTTTAAGGCTTGGCAAGTATGTGTAAATGCCAAGTCAAAGTGGCAGTGAAACTGCACACACAGGCCTTACAATGGCAGGCCTGAGGTATGGTTAAGGGACTACTTATGTGGGTGGCACAATCAGTGCTGCAGGCCCACTAGTAGTATTTAATCTACAGGCCCTGGTACATGGAGTATACTTTACTGGGGACTTATAAGGAGATTAAATAAGCCAATTGGGTGTGAACCAATGTTACCATGTTTGAAGGGAGAGAGCATATGCACTTTAGCACTGGGTAGCAGTGGTAAAGTGTGCATAGTCCTAAAACCAGCAAAAACTGTCCCAAAAAGTGGAGGGAGGAAAGCAAAAAGTTAGGGGTGACCACCCTAAGCTATCAGGTGTAACACACACCCAAACCTTCTGCCCCGGTTGGAACTCCACCATGGAAGCTTTTTGGTCATACCAGTGCTTCCGAAGCTCCTGGCAGGTCTGGAGATTTTTGTTGTCTTTTTTCATTTACTCAGCCATCCTGGAATGAAGGCCAAGTATATAATCCACAATGTTCTGTTGGGGCTCTTTGAGAGGCCTCTCCCAGCCTTCCCTCACAAGACCCAATGGACACCTAACAGGATGCCAAAACACATGTTCAAACGGGGGAACACCTACTCCCATTTGTGGCACTACCCTATAGGCAAAAATCTGACATGGGAGTAAGACATCCCATCTCCTTCAGAGTTTTTCAATGAGTCCTCCAATCATGTCTTTCAATTTGTGGTTAAATCTTTCAACCAACCCATTGATCTGTGCAGGGTATGGGTTAGTGAACTTATAAGTCACACCATATTCCTGCCACATGTGTTTCAGTATGCAGACATGATGTTTGAACCCCTTTCTGATATGAACACTTTAGGAATGTCAACCCTAGTAAAAAAAAAAAAACTAGAGGGTCTTGGCCACTGCAGGGGCAGTGATGCTCCTAAAAGGAATAGTTTCAGAATATCTAGTGGCATTATCCACTATCACTAGGATATATCTATTTCCTGAGGTTGTTGAGGGTCTAGGGGGCCAACAATATCAACCCCTGCCCTTTCGAAGGGCACCCCAACCACAGGTACTGGAATTAAGGAGGCCTGCAGGTGGCCTGGTTGATAAAGCCCAAGCTTTTAAAGCTCAGTTCCCTCTGAAGTTAACAAATGCTCTTGCTTCGAAGAGGGATTTTGACTTGTGATCTGTTTATAAGCTAATTCTCCAATCTTCTTGCCTTTTCTCTTGGATGGTTGGTCCATTCTTCCAGCATCCAACATAGTTTTTTGGCAAACATGTTACTGCAAACATTACATGATATTATTAATGATAAAATCATAGATGTAATGAGTGCTGTAATGTGTGGAGTAATTAGCAGGGCATGGCAATGGCGCAAGTTATAGCTACCTTAGGGCACGAGTTATAATTACTTGAGGTAACTCTTACTATAACTGGTGAATTTCTATGGTTTTGTATGTTTAAAATGTAAGCCTAACATCCCTATAACCTTTGGTTTTATAATTGAATTTTCTATGGTTCTTTTTCTAAATGCTATTTCTTAACCATAACGTTCCTGTCGCCTTTGTTTTTTTCAGTGAATTTATATGTTTTTTAACATATAGTTATTTTCATTACTATGCATTAATCCAACCACTGCAGCACACGGCCTTCGTCCATGCATAGTGGTGGTTGAGCGCGGTAGGCCCTGAGGCCAAACCCCTATAATTACCCAACGTTGTACCATGCACGGCCTTCATCCATGTTCAGGGGAGGATGCCCGCAAGACCTGGTCTGTAGCCAGACCCTGCGGCCAACACACCCTAACTACCCAACCCCATGCATGCTGTGCAGGGTGGGAGCTGTCCCTGGCACCTTTGGATGTGAGGATAGGTGTGAGAGTGTGTATCTGGGGGTAAGAATGGATGTCAGATTGACTGTCTGGGTGTGAGAGTGCATACACCAGTGTTTTAGTGGGTGCATCAGTGTGTGCACGGGTCTGTGAGTAGGTGCATGATGGTGTCAGTGGGTCTCTCAGTGGGCATGTGATAGTCTGAGTGGGTCTGTGTGTGTGTGTGAATAATTGCTTGACCGGGGATTTGAGTGGGTGTAAGATGGTGTGGGTGTATCTGTGAGTGGGTATGTGAGTGTCTGAGTGGGTCTGTGAGTGGGTATGTGAGTGTCTAAGTGGATGTGTGACTGGGGGAAATCAATTAAAAGAGTCAGAGAGAAAGAAAGTGAGTAGGAGTGAGATAGAGAGTTTTAAGCTTTGATGTATGATGTACTTAGAATGATATATTTCTCTACAATTTAAAATAAAAAATGCATCTGTCATATTTAAAAATAAAGCTAATTTGTACTATAAAAAAAGAAGGAAGGGAGTCCAGCTGGACTCTAACCATGAGTGCTCAATGTGAAGGTCTTGCAATGAGCTAATGTTTTTTCGTTTTTTCCTCTCATTTTTTAACACTTTATGGATGGTCTGGGAAAATGAGGGAGCCCTCAAGTACTCCCACATTGTCCCTCCATATTTATTTTATTTCATTTCATTTTTTATATTTTTCAAAAATGCCCTTTATGGGCTATTTGACACCACGAGGAAAGGCCTATGGCTTCCTTTGCAGTGCCATTGCTTTAGCAAGCACAGCATTACTTTGACAGCAGATCCGTGCTTGCTGAAACATTTTGTCTCTGTCCCCTGCACCTGTGAAGGGGACAGAGATGAAAGGTTCAGTTTTTGACAGCAGGACCTGCCTTCGAGGTCCCGCTTGTTATAATAACAAACCGTGGGGGCCCATGCTTTGCTTTTGCTTTTACGGCAGACGCACTGTTCCACCATGTCTCTGTTCATAACATTTTTAAAAATGCTTTTTAGCCCTGGGGTGTCCTTTTGGGACCCCACCACCAGAGCTAAGGGGTCAGGGTATATGTTTCCTGGCCCCTTTTCTTTATTTTTTACCACATTTCTAGGACTCGCCTTTAGCCGAGTCACAAGATGGCTGCCAATACTTCTATGGCTTCTGATGTTGAAGTGTTATCAGACAATCAGATCTCTGTACAAGTTTGGGAGGGGTTGTGAATGCTTCGTGCCCCTATATATACACATTTGCATTTTCTTTAATTTCTCTCAGTCTACTGAATGGAAATACACCGAAACAGAAAAAGGTGTTTATTCTATATTCCTAAAACATAAGTCAATCTGCAAAAACATTCTGCATGCAAGTTTGTTGATAAAGTGCAACGGGAATTGAAACCGCAGGGTTTCAATTCTCGTTCCTTGGGTCTTCCATGTGCTGTTCTTCTTGTGTCTATTGAATCTGAGGTATTGGTCGAGGGATGCCCTCTAAAAACTGTGTTTAGGGGTCGATCGATGGTGTACCCCGTAGTAGCCAATGGCCTACCTACCTTATGGTAATTACCACAACCAGTGTCCAGCACATGCATTTACTAAGACTTCCCCATACACTTCCTGTGTCTAGAAATTAACAAAGACTTAGTAGGGGCATAGTTGCTCATGCACATATGCCCTCGCATGTATTATAGTGCACCCTGCCTTAGCACTGCAAGGCCTGCAAGAGGGGTGTCTTATCTTTTTTGCATGCAGTGTTAGTGGACATGGCAGCCAGGGTAAGTGCTATTTCGAGTTTGCAATTTAGAGGACAACTTTTCATGCAACTTGCTATGGCAGTTAGCATGAGACTTTTGTGGGACCTCTCAAAGTGGCACAATGGGTGCTGCAACTCTGGGGGGTCCTATTCAGTACCAATGCCCTAGGTACCAGAGGTATAATTTACTAGATACTTACAAGAGTGGCTGAAGTGACAACCACAGTATGGTTTTGGGGAACAAGAGTTTGTACTGGTAAAATGTTCAGCAGGGGCCCAGGACAATTATGGGTCAAACCATGTCATGTTCCAGGCAAAAAGTGGGGGTGGGGGGGGCTAGCTAACCATGTCAAAAGAGACACTTTCTCACATTTCAAAATTATGGATTGCAAATATGGACATACAGTTTGTTGCAGAAAATGTCATTGCTGTAGCTCCACATGTCACTTCATATATCACAAAATCAGAGAAACCAGAGATGAAGGAAATGTGGGAGGAGATTTCTGCAGAAAAATCTTTGTCGAAATAATTTTACAGTTTCAGCTCCAATATGGTCTCGCATAGGGAGATAAGCTCATTTGAGTGCTGTGACAGGTTGAGTTCAGCTAGCTTGTTCTCACAACCTAGAGGAATTGTTTGGGTTAGCCTAGGCCTTGCCAACACATAAAACAGTCTTAAAATATTTCCCAGAAATTCAGGACCTAGAAGAGTGTACAGATATTGTAAAAACAAATATGTTGGATACATACTATCCAAAAAGAAGTCCACACCTCAAAAATGTGTGTGGAAATTCTGCAGCACTATAGGTATAAAAATAATGTTTTGGAAAACATTGATGTAGGCAAATATGGTGTAGGTGGTTGTGACGGTTGTTTTTTTGGCATGCAAAATGTAACATAATAAACCATAGAAAACGTACTTGTCAAACTGCTGAGAAAAATAATTTTTCTACTTAGCACTTCCCCAGCTATTCAAACTTTGGCAGTCTGAAACAGAGTTACTTGGACAGTATTACTGCTATGAAGACTCTTTCAATGCACTAAAAAACAGATTTGAGTGCCCAATATTTCCCAACTACCTGAGAATGTTAAATGAAGAAACTGAACAAGAGGAAACAGTTGCTACTGAGATAGCAAAGGATAGTTCACAAAGCAGCCAGAGTTCAGGCCCTCTCATTCAAAATCCTCTTGGACAGCTCAGAATTGAAAATGAAGCTGCCATAGCGATGAGTGTAGTGGAGACAGCAATGCAACAAGCAAGAGAAAAAATGTTGACTTTGAACAGTTAGTAGAACGACTTAATGAAGAACAGAAAGAGATATATGTGGAAGTTAAATCAATAAGTAGAACATGTATTCCTCCATGAAAACAATCAATGTAACTGACAACATTTTAAGCCAATTCTTTTGTATGTCAGTGGACAAGCTGGCACTTGAAAAAGTTTTTAATAGACTTTCTAACCACTTATCTGCAAAAGAATACAGACGTCATTTTACTGTGTGTAATAACAGTCCCTACTGAATTGGCTGCACACAAAATCCAAGGAATTATCTTACAGTGTCTACTTATGCTCCCTGTTGAACAAAATAACAAACTGGAGTACTGAAAGCTATGTGGAGAAGCTTGTCACCAAGTTTCAAGAGTCCTGAAGAAATTGAATCTTTTAATTCTTGATGAGGTGAGCATGGTCTCAAACTAAATGCTCGCCTTTGTACATTTAAGAATGCAGCAGATATTGAAGACAGAGTATGATGTACTTTTCGGAGAAAAGCATCTAATTGTTTTTGGTGATTCATTACATCTCACCCCAGCCTATGTTTAAGGTACTCGTACATGAAGAAACTTGAACTTTTTTTAGGAACCATTTGTGATGTCAACATTTTTTGAGTTTCCAATGCAAAGAACTATTTAGAAACATGTGTCAAGCATCTGATATGCAATATGGAAATATTCTGAAGGATATTAGAGATGGAATGCTGTCAAAAGAAGGAAATCATTGCTAGAAAACCTGACTCATAAAGAACATATCTCCTTCCAAAACATCTGCAGCGTAGCTAATGTTTGAATTTGTTTTATGAGAAAAATGTATTGTGTGTCTAATGCCTACTCTTCAAGACTGTACCTCTTTCAATGAAAAATGACTGCAACTGGAGAAAAATAAATTTTGGAATTAATATCAACTGATGAAACGGAACACCAAGGAGTCACAATACTGTTGAGTGAAAAATTACAATCAAAACTCAATTCTTTGGAAAGTCTTTTTCCAAAACTGCAGGATGAAAAAAGTGTTTATATGTTTTTAAGAACTATAGGGTGATTTTACAATGTTGAAGAAGGATGAGTTAATGGAGCCATTGGTAAAATACTTGATTTCATTTTGTATCTAAACAGAAATGATGTTCAATATCTAGCAATTAAATTTGATGATCTTGAAGGTGTAAAACAGATAGCAAGGTCTGTAGCGCATTTCTTGCTTGTAAAAGTATTGTATGACCACAGAAAACAGTGTTCAGTGTCTTTAGCATATACTGTAACAATACATAAGTCTCCTGGTTTAAATATACATGCAGCATTGGTAGCAATGTATTCAAAGAAGAAATGTCATATGTAGTGTTAGACCTGACAGCCTTAGGGTGGTAACCCCTAACTTTTTGCCTGCCTCCCTCCACTTTTTGGACACTGTTTTTGCTGGCTTTTAGACTCTGTGCACTTTACCACTGCTAACCAGTGCTAAAGTGCATATGCTCTCTCCTTTTAAACATGGTAACCTTGGATCATACCTGATTGGACTATTTAATTTACTTATAAGTCCCTAGTAATGTGCACTATAGGTGCCTAGGGCCTGTAGATTAAATGCTACTAGTGGGCCTGCAGCACCGGTTGTGCCACCCACTTATGTAGCCCCTTTACCTTGTCTCAGGCCTGCCATTGCAAGGCCTGTGTGTGCAGTTTCACTGTCACCTCGACTTGGCATTTGAAAGTACTTGCCAAGCCTAAACCTCCCCTTTCTCCACATATAAGTCACCTCTAATGTGTGCCCGAGGTAACCCATAGAGCATGGTGCTGTGTGGGTGAAAGGCAGGACATGTACCTGTGTAGTTTACATGTCCCGGTAGTGTAAAACACCTAAAATTCGTTTTTACACTACTGTGAGGCCTGCTCCCTTCATAGGCTAACATTGGGGCTGCCCTCATACAGTATTGAAGTGGTAGCTGCTGATCTGAAAGGAGTAGGAAGGTCATATTTAGTATGGCCAGAATGGTAATACCAAATCCTGCTGACTGGTGAAGGTGGATTTAATATTACTATTCTAGAAATGCCACTTTTAGAAAGTGAGCATTTCTTTGCACTTAAATCTTTCTGTGCCTTACAATCCACGTCTGGCTGGGCTTAGCTGACAGCTCCTTGTGCATTCACTCAGACACACCCCAAACACAGGGTACTCAGCCTCACTTGCATACACCTGCATTTTGAATGGGTCTTCCTGGGCTGGGAGAGTGGAGGGACTGCCATCCCCCCTACTGGGACCCTGGCAGACAGGATTGAACTAAAAGGGGACCTGGTGCACTTCTTAGCCACTCTTTGAAGTCTCCCCCACTTCCAAGGCACATTTGGGTATAAAACAGGGCCCCTGCCCTACCTCATCAGACACTTGCTGGAGAAGAAACCTGAACCAGAACCTGCATCCTGCCAAGAAGAACTGCCTGGCTGCCTAAAGGACTCACCTGACTGCTTTCTACAAAGGACTGCTGCCTTGCAGTTGCCCTGCTGCCTTGCTGAACTCTTGTCTGGCTGTAAAAGTGCTCTCCAATGGCTTGGATAGAGCTTGCCTCCTGTTCCCTGAAGTCTCAGGACCAAAAAGACTTCTCTTTTTCATTTGGACTCTTCGTGCGCCAAAAATGTTGACGCACAGCTTGCTCCGCGGCGAGAAAATCGCTGTACACCGACGCTGATCGACGCGACACCTTTGGGGCGACCGGAACTTCGACACACGGCCTCGCAAGGACAACGCCACCCGACTTCCAGAGGGGAAATCGACGCAACGCCTGCCGTGAGAGCGAGAATTCCACGCACAGCCTCCCAGAACGACGCGCAGCCGAAAAACAAGCTGAAGAACCCACGCACAGACCCCGGGACATCTGGTAATCCCGTGACCCACAGAAAGAGACTGTCCACGCGCCGGAAAATGACGCACGACTTCCCCGCGTGAAAAATAACGACGCAAGTCCGTGTGTGCAGGGGAGAAATCAACGCACACACCATTTTTCCTTGCATCTCTTCTTCTGCAGCCCTTTGCGGAGATTTTCCACTTTAAACCAGGTACTTTGTGCTTGAAAGAGACTTTGGTGGTCATTCTGACCCTGGCGGTCTTTAACCGCCAGGGCGGAGGACCGCGGGAGCACCGCCGACAGGCCGGCGGTGCTCCAATGGGGATTCCGATTGCGGCGGTAAAGCCGCGGTCGGACCGGCACCACTGGCGGGCTCCCGCCAGTGTACCGCCGCCCCATTGAATCCTCCACGGCGGCGCAGCTTGCTGCACCGCCGCGGGGATTCTGACCCCCCCTACCGCCATCCAGATCCCGGCGGTCCGACCGCCGGGATCCGGATGGCGGTAGGGGGGGTCGCGGGGCCCCTGGGGGCCCCTGCAGTGCCCATGCCACTGGCATGGGCATTGCAGGGGCCCCCGTAAGAGGGCCCCTACATGTATTTCACTGTCTGCTGTGCAGACAGTGAAATACGCGACGGGTGCAACTGCACCCGTCGCACAGCTTCCACTCCGCCGGCTCGATTCCGAGCCGGCTTCATCGTGGAAGCCTCTTTCCCGCTGGGCTGGCGGGCGGTCTGAAGGCGACCGCCCGCCAGCCCAGCGGGAAAGTCAGAATTACCGCCGCGGTCTTTCGACCGCGGAACGGTAATCTGACGGCGGGACTTTGGCGGGCGGCCTCCGCCGCCCGCCAAGGTCAGAATGAGGGCCTTTGTTTGCTTTTTACAGACTTAAGACACTTTATATCACTTTTCAGTGATATCTCTACAATTTCACATTGCATCTTTATTCGTTTTGACCTACAATTATCCTGATAAATATTATATATTTTTCTAAACACTGTGTGGTGTATGTTTGTGGTGCTATATTGCGTTATTGTATGATTTATTGCACAAATACTTTACACATTGCCTTCTAAGTTAAGCCTGACTGCTTGTGTCAAGCTACCAGAGGGTGGGCACAGGATAATTTTGGATTGTGTGTGACTTACCCTGACTAGAGTGAGGGTTCTTGCTTGGACAGAGGGTAACCTGACTGCCAACCAAAAACCCCATTTCTAACATGTAGCATTTTCTAAGGATAGAACTTTGTCTGGTTTGTATCTGATAGAGTTTGATGACAGTAACGTTAAAGCTGATTTGAGTTGTGCAATAGAGTATAACCATTTGCAAAGCCTGTATGCTCCTCATTTAGGACAGTATCCAGTTTACAAAACGCCTACAATCTCACTGAAACGAAAGATTCTAAAAGATTATACTGAGGTTCCTGAGAAAAAGAGTTAAAAAGAAAAGAAAGAAAGATTGGAGATAATAAACACTAAAAAACTGATGAAGTTGTTGTTTACCAGTTCTCAAACATATCTGGAGTTATGTGCTATGCCAATATAGTTCTCCCTGCACTATTCTCCTTATCTTCTCTAGTTTATGCAATTAAACCGAAAAAGGATACAAGATTGTGCTTCTCACTCACTCTTTACTTTGTTGGAATGCTTGAGCAGTGATAGAACAAAAAACAATTCTGTTTATTTTATTAGAGATCTTGCAGATCTGTGCACTAGATCTGAACACTTCAGTTAAAAGACTCAAGAGGATGTGCATGAATTCTTGATGTCGTACTTGCTATCTTAGAAGAAGAGATGGTACCTGTTGATGACCTATTTAGACTAAGTTCATATGGCAGCATGACTGAAAATTGTGCTTTTTCCTTAAAAACAGAAATAGATTTGGAACAATTATCTACATACATCTACTAATCTGTAAAACTGTCAGTTTTGACAAATTGTTTAAAGATGCACCACAGAATAATGCATTGCAATACAGATGGAACTACATTAAAAACTCAAAGTACAAATTTTAAAGCTGGACAAATCTCTATTTCTGGAGAAAACATACACCTGTATAGCCCTTATTTTTCATGAAGGACTGAATTTTACATCTCTACTCTACAACATCTATTTAAAAATAAAACTGGATAGGCAGAGTGTAATGAAAACAGAGATTATCCTATAAACGGTCATATTCTTACCTTCTTTTCTTGAACCAATGTTCAAGAAGTGGAATACTGCACTTCTAGCACTATCAATACAACAAAATAAGACATTATGGTGGTCATTCTGACCCTGGCGGTCTTTGACCGCCAGGGCGGAGGACCGCGGGAGCACCGCCGACAGGCCGGCGGTGCTCCAATGGGGATTCCGACCGCGGCGGTAAAGCCGCGGTCGGACCGGCACCACTGGCGGGGTCCCGCCAGTGTACCGCGGCCCCATTGAATCCTCCGCGGCGGCGCAGCTTGCTGCACCGCCGCGGGGATTCCGACCCCCCCTACCGCCATCCAGATCCCGGCGGTCGGACCGCCGAGATCCGGATGGCGGTAGGGGGGGTCGCGGGGCCCCTGGGGGCCCCTGCAGTGCCCATGCCACTGGCATGGGCATTGCAGGGGCCCCCGTAAGAGGGCCCCTACATGTATTTCACTGTCTGCTGCGCAGACAGTGAAATACGCGACGGGTGCAACTGCACCCGTCGCACAGCTTCCACTCCGCCGGCTCGATTCCGAGCCGGCTTCATCGTGGAAGCCTCTTTCCCGCTGGGCTGGCTGGCGGTCTGAAGGCGACCGCCCGCCAGCCCAGCGGGAAAGTCAGAATTACCGCCGCGGTCTTTCGACCGCGGAACGGTAACCTGACGGCGGGACTTTGGCGGGCGGCCTCCGCCGCCCGCCAAGGTCAGAATGAGGGCCTATAGGGCCTACCAGGGGTGATGTCCTTATAACAGATTTCAAATCTTCAAATCTAGTTAAACGAGCAAGCAAACACCAGACATAGCACTAAATTTGAAACACAGGTCACAAACTACAAACCAGGTCAAAGGTCCAATGAAGAGAAAATGGAATACTGCTAAACTTCTGTTTCAAGGACACTTGGAAAACTAAAAATAATAACACCATTGATACTGGACCTGATTACGAGACTGGCAGTCTTGAGACCACCAGCCTGGTAGCGGCTGTCAGGTCCGCTGCTGCTGTGGCTAACCAACTGCTACATTAGGACCCTGGTGGTCAGATCACCAGTATACCGCTGTCGCCACTGGGGTTGGTGATCCCTGTGGGCTAAAGGTGTCCAAGGCCTGAATCAACCAGGGCGACGCTGCATGCAGGGTTTCCCTGCTGATTACGACCTGGTTCTCCTTTTCATGATGGCTCCCCCTACCCAGCACCATCGCAATTCTCATTATTTAACAAGTATAGATATGAGAGATTGGCAAATATTTGTACTGAGTATGATACATAGTAATGTTAATTTTGAATAACATTTAATGTACTTCTGTTTTTTTACAGTACATATGACTGTTTACTCCCTCCCCTGTTCTTTGATGAGTATTTAAACACATTTTATTTATAGTGCAAAAGTATAGACTCTGATAACAGTGGAAAAGGGAACATAAGATGCTTAAATATTGTACATAATTGCTATACAATGATATACATTGCTTGTGTTTTGTTATTACCAAAAGCCTTTTTATTATACATTGTGAAGCTTTAATACATAAAAAAACAATATGAAACTTTAACTTGTATTTATCTTTTCTCTCTTTCAACACAGATTAAAGGATGTCTTTCTGCAGTGATGTAGGTAGCTAATTTCATTTTGCTTCTTTTATACATCTACACTTATACTTAGTACACATAGTTAATAATACTACAACAGAATACAGACCAATTAAAACACACCCTAACATAGATAAATGCATACACTGTCACACCCAGGTTAACACTGATGCATACAGTAAAACACCCAGGCACATGCTGATACATACACTGACACACCCAGACACATACTAATGAAACACTGACAAACCCATGCACACACTTATACATACACTGATACATCCAGACACACTCATTCATACATTGACGTACCAGACACACACTGATGTATACCCTAACACACCCAATAAAACACTGATGTATACACCAACACACCTAGACACACTCTAACATATAAACTGACACACCCAGACATACTCTAATATATACACTGACACACATAGGCACACATTCATGCATACACTAATGTACCCATCACAAACTGATATACACAGTGACACACCCAGACAGATGCTAATGCATACACCAACACACCCAGGCACATTCTGGTATGTGCCCTGACATACCCAGGAACTCACTCATGTATACAAAGAAACATGCAGGCAGGTGCTAATCCAGGCACTAACACACCCATATAGACAGTAAAGAATACACTGAGACACCCAGACAAACACTGATGCATACACAAACATAGACAGATATATACCTATTCATTCACATATATACACCCAAGCACACACTGATTTACAGATTAACAGATACAACTATACAATGATACATGCAGGCACATACCAATCCAGACACTGATGCATACACTGACACACCTAGAAACACATTGATGCATACACTGACATATCCATGGACATACTGATGCACAAAGTTACATACCTATGCACACACTGTTGCATACACTGACATAACCAGGCACATACTGATGCATGCACTGACATACCTACAGACACACTGATGCATACACTGACACACACAGGAACAAACCAATGCACACAGTGACACACCCAGGAACACATTGATGCAGATACACTGACAAACCTCGTCTCATACATTCAAAAACATACCTAGACACACGCTTGTATATATTAACACACCCAGTCAAAAACTGTTACATATGCTGACACATCCATGCACACACTAATGTATACAGTAACACAAAAAGGTACACACTAATGTATGCACTAACATATTCACACACACAGTGATGCATAAACTAACACAACCTGCTACACACTGATGCAAGCACTAACACACCCAGGCACACAGTGATATATCAATACACATACTAACAGGGGAATGCAATGACTTTGAAACAAAAAACATATACTTCATCTTTCTTTTAACCAGGATTGGTGATTCTAAAAAGAACCTTTATTTTCTTGGGTATTCAGGAATAGTTTTAAAATTTGTTTGCGATTTTCTAAATATTTTTTTGGGATGCGTTTTGCTTTTAAAAATGGAAACTTCTTTAGAAAAGCAACAAAAACAGAACGCACATAATCAGTTCATAGACAATAAAGTTGAAAAAAACTAACGCTTATGACAGTGCTTTGCTGCAAGAGTAGATGAGAAAGGTGCTCTCCCATCAATATAATTGTATTGCTCTTGCGGCAAAAAGCTCTTCGGTTTTCAGCTGAGATGACTGCTCTCACTCTTTTTCTGCACAAAATAGGAGGCACGCGTGCATAGCCTGTAGACGCTTTAACATCGCTGTTGCCCCATGGCTGTATTTCTTTGAGGTGCCTATAGAAATCATTTTTCTGCACAACTTACATTGGACTTGTCATGAAACACCTTTTTTCACCTAAAAGGGTGTGAACAAACTTCCAGGCGATAGTCTCCTTCCTTGTAGGGTGCCTTTCCTCAGAAGAGTATGATGAGGAATCTTCATGATTAGAAGGAGCCTGTTTCCATGTTGAAGCAGCCATTTTTGCCACAACCCCCACCCCGAAAAAAAAATAGGCACAGACGTGTAACAGCCTGTCTGTGTTGGGAGCTAAAGACAAATGCGTCAAAGACAGATGTGGGATTCCTTTTCAAACATGAACTATGCTTTAACCAATCAGATCTCTTTATTTCTGTGTCACATGACTTTCACGGATATGTGTCGGACATGGTGATGTAACTGCCAATACCAATATATAGATTAAAATGTGACTCTAAAATTAAAATACTCATTATTACATATTTCAAAACAAAACAACAATAAATCTCTCACTCCAAACATAATTTTAAGAATGTCTACATGTGATTTTATCACTTTGTGAAAATCACAGCAAGATTCACAAATATTACACAAAACATAACAGATCAATTCAAGAAGAATTTGCAAATATCGGATTTTTTTTAAAAGAACAAGAAAATAGATGGGAGAGGCAACACACACATTTGAAGAATACTACTACTACCTGCAGGCATTTGATTGAAATTATAAAACTAGAATTTCTCTCATAAGGGAAAGTGCGCCATCAACTAATATTTTGCTGCTTGTTTTTGTGTTTGACTCAAGATACGTCTGACAACAACTAACATTACACCTTTAACAAGCCGGCACCATTGACTTTGTGAATGGTTATAAGTTGCATTGCATAATTAAACACTCATGCACCCAGTGACATACCCACTCAGCCACTGATGCACCCACTCACAGACCCACTCAGACACTGACACAACCCTGGGCAGACCCACTCAGACACTCATGCACCCACTCACAGATCCACTCAGACGCTGATACACCCTATGAAACATGCTTCGAATACCGCAACAAAATAATATTACCAAGTAATATGAAACAACAAAGCTCATTAGACTATCCAATCTCCTGAAATCACAAAAGCTATTAAAACAATGAAAGCCAGAAAGGCTCTGGGCCTCGATGGCTACCCAACTTCTTTCTCTCAAACCAGGGGTACCTCCCTAATCACTCCACTAGAAGACCTTTTTGCCCACTTCTTCACCATTGGTGCCATTGAGGGTTCTTCTGCTGAGGCAACTATAATAGTAATTCCCAAATAAGGGAAAGACGCATCCAGTTCCCAAAAGAGTAGCCTAATAAATAAGCCTAATAAATATTGATTGCAAAATCTACACAAAAATCCTATTCTCAAAAAATAATACACCTTCACAATATGGCTTCAACAAAGGGAGATTCAGTGCACATAACACCAGAATTTGTAGTCATGCCATTTAAAAAGCCCACCATCTTGATAGCATTGGTTGCAGAGAAGACATTTAATAATGTATTGTGGGCCTTCCTCCATGCCACACCTACCTCCTTAAGTTTGGGACACTCCTTATCTAGGGTGATTCTCGCTAATAACCTAAAGCTACTGGCAATTTGACCAATTCCTTTATCCTTCATCAAGGCATCAGACAAGGGTGCTTTCTCTCCCTCCTGTTCTTATTAGCTCTAGAACCTCTGCTCATACTAATAAGAGAAAGTTCCCTTATCCTTGGCTTCCCCTTTTCTGCAGGTCAGCAGAAACTAGCCGCATACTTAGACAGCATACACCTCTTTCCCACCCAAGCAGATTCAGCCATCCCTCATATCATGACCAGTATCAATGAGTACTCTGAAGTTTTAGGTTACTGTCTCAATATAGAGAAAGCAGTGGTACTTCCGCTCAATGTGTACTGTAACAGCACTCTTATCAGCACTTATGGTCTCAGGTAGGCCTCTGATAAGACAAAATATTTGGGAATCTGGTTCACCTAAATCCTCAAATAATCCATTGAGCTTCATGAAAAAAGAAACTAGACAAAATTAGAACAGCTTAGACAAGAAGTCTGCCAGATTCATCACTTGGTGGGGAAGAACAGAACCCATCAAAATGATGATACTCTCATTAATTTATCCCCCATAAACCTTTCAGGTACTTTCATTGTGAAAAAAGATGCAATCCTCACTGAGGGTCTCATTTATGTGGTCCTAGCAGCACACAGCAGAGCTCTGGTGGTGCAGTGTGCCACCCCATATTAACAACTACCTTGCGTGGCTTTTCAAGGCCTTGTAAATATGAACCCTTCTCACGGATAACACTATGTGAAAGAGGCGTTGCATGGATGTTGCTTGGAGTGTTTCCACACAACACCCATAGAACCCGGAGCAATAGGATCCATTCCCAGAACTACAATGTGTCAGATTCCTATGCTGCCTCAGGGGTGGCATAAGAGTGATGCAACAGGGAGAAATATCTTGATATTTCTCAGTTTTTCCTCTCTTTTCTCTTTGCACTTTGTCATCGGTGGCTAATCAGCTTGCCTGAATCTTAATGTGGCAAAGACAACCCAAACATAGTGAAGCAGGACGTTAGGCGGTTAATAGCAGAAGTCCAACACCCACCACGCTCTAAGTTAGAAGGTAAAACTGTTAACCTGCATGAACATCTCCTTCTTTCCTGACCACATTTATTGAGGGTCTCCCACAGTTGGTGTCTACTATCTGGCAGAAAAACAACCTTTACTTTTGAGCTTTTTATTGTTTTCTATGAGCAAATCAAGTTTTACTCGTTTACCAAATATCCTTTGAGAATCAAAACCTGTTTAATATTATCAAAGTTTGATGTTTACATAGTGTTGCTGTACATGCACCTAATGCATTTGTATATAAAAAGTACCATGCTGGCCTGCGCTAGTACTGAGGGTAAGCTTAGAAAGTGTATTCTGTATTTTTAGACTTTATATTAAGACTGAATTGGAACTCAGCAAAAACTCAATTTAAGACTGAACCTGTGCCTCCAATTAAGTAACAATACTGTTTCTTAATGCTAGGGACATTATTGTTTGTGGGTGAACAATCCCAGACTGCACTAGATGCACCCAGCAAAATGTTTCATATCACAGACAGGGACCATGCTCGTTTCAATAATTTGGTCCCAGTTGTTGATGCTGTCCTAAACATTTAGAAAAAAAATAGATTTATTTCACTTAGAAAATAAAGTTTGCAGAACGGTTTTCTTCACCATTTGAAGCCATTAACTGTAACATACTTTATTTTATTTTTGGAGATTGATGTAAAGTGAGAGAGACTATCATAACATAGCCTAAAAGAGCTTTGCGATTATATACAAGAAAAGTACAATGGATCAAAACATGAATAGGAAACATTATTTTCTTAGAGACAAGTTAGAAG
This sequence comes from Pleurodeles waltl, assembly GCF_031143425.1. Classification (NCBI taxonomy): domain Eukaryota; kingdom Metazoa; phylum Chordata; class Amphibia; order Caudata; family Salamandridae; genus Pleurodeles; species Pleurodeles waltl. Next base: position 1,068,470,832 of record NC_090437.1, read on the forward strand.
TAGCAACATTATAGTAAATCAGGATCTTAAATGTAAATTGGATTTTATTTCCTCATATTTAAACTCCTTCCAGCACTTTAAGACACATATTTATACTTTTTTTAGTGCCTCATTTGCGCCGCTTTTTGATGCAAAAGCCGCGCAAACTTACCAAATACAATTGTATTTTGTAAATTTTCGCCACTTTTGCATCAAAGAATGATGCAAATGTGGCGCTAAAAAAGTATAAATATGGGCCTAAGTACCATGTTTTCCTGACTCAGGCCCTCATTCTGACCCTGGCGGTTTGTAACCGCCAGGGCAGAGGGCAGAGGAAGCACCGCCAACAGGCTGGCGGTGCTTCCGGGGCAATTCTGACCGCGGTGGTAAAGCCGCGGTCAGAAAAGGGGAACCGGCGGTTTCCCGCCGGTTTTCCCCTGCCCCAGGGAATCCTCCATGGCGGCGCTGCATGCAGCGCCGCCATGGGGATTCCGACCTCCTTCCCGCCAGCCTGTTCCTGGCGGTTTACACCGCCAGGAAGAGGCTGGCGGGAACGGGTGTCGTGGGGCCCCTGGGTGCCCCTGCAGTGCCCATGCCACTGGCATGGGCACTGCAGGGGCCCCCTAACAGGGCCCCATTAAGATTTTCAGTGTCTGCCTAGCAGACACTGAAAATCACGACGGGTGCCAGTGCACCCGTCGCACACCAGCAACTCCGCCGGCTCCATTCGGAGCCGGCTTCATCGTTGCTGGGGCTTTCCCGCTGGGCGGGCGGGCGGCCTTTTGGCGGTCGCCCGCCCACCCAGCGGGAAAGTCAGAATGACCGCTGCGGTCATTTGACCGCGGTGCGGTCTTCTGGCGGTCTCCGCCCGGCAGGCGGCGCCCGCCGGGGTCGGAATGACCCCCTCAGATTCTAATTAGATGCTGGCTTTGAATCACCCTCTTTGAGTCACAGTAATTACTCTACAGGACAGAAGGAGAGAGCTAGATAGATAGACATAATATTTATTGCTCGTTTAATAAAACCAACTACAAAAGTCAGAAAGTTAAGACCTTAAAATACAAAAAACAGTCGGGCAGAAATTAAGTCAATGATTAATTAGGGACCCAAGTCCAATAGAGCCAATGATAAATACATTTTAAAAGTCTGATTCTAAGAGAGGGTAATACTGCCTAAAACGTGGCCTGTCATTTTTGTAATGCAAAAGTAAAGACTAAGAATGAATCTCTAAATGAGGCACACTGCATTCTGGTTACTGCTATTCCCACAATTACCCAGAGTCAGCCATAGCCAGCTTCTTATGAAACAGCTGTAAAAACGTCACCCCCATGCAACAGTACAGAATCGACTTACCCTTGAGCCAGCTTATTACAGCCTGTCTGCAGGATCGGACATGATGGAGTAAAAAATGCTGTTTTAACAGATTTTTTATTTCCAGGTTCAAAGACGGGCAGGTACAGAGGGCATGCAACAAAGTTTCTCAGTTATGGCCGCATAAACGGCAACATTGGTTAGGATCCTGTTTTTTTCAAGAGAGGGCGTGTGTCTTTGGCATCGAAGAACCCCATTTGATATAACAAGAACTGATGTTTTACATAGATAGAAAAATGTTCTGCAAGATATCCTTGTGGGGACAGAGTCAAGTAAGACCCCAGAACTGCCCAGGCTTGTCATCTTTTAGCCAACGAGGCCTTGGCTGTGATAAGCGATGGGGAGTGAACAGAAATGTTAACTAATCTGTTAAATGCAGACTTCCCCAAGCTGCACTTCCATGCTTCTTCCATACCCAAGCCTTGGATGACTTGATTTAGGTAGTTACACCAAGTTCCTTTTGTATTGCTGGTTTGTTGAGCCTGCACTTCTGGCCAGCAAGAATGATTTATGGAGGTATTCTCTGTGACCCTTAGCCTCTAAGATGCTTTGAGAAAGGCTCCCTTACACTGAAAAAACAGATTTTTTAGGCCAAACTCCAGCCTGACTTGGGCCGGGGAAGCACTTTTTGGGATGTTGAAAACAGCCTTGTATACTTTAATTTGGCTCTTATTTAATGGAAGAATCACCTGGCCCTGCAAAACTTCAGTCCTGTATGAAACGGCTGGGAGCACATGAGCTGACATGAGCTTTAAAAGGTGAGACAAATTAGGACTGTCCAGCTTCCTCTTTAGCAGCTTAAAGCTATATGTTAATGAGTGGACTTTTGCCTGAATCGAGATCAGGTGATGATTCCATTTCAATTGGGGTTCAAGGTGGACTCCTAGACATGTGTATGGCTGCACCACCTCCACTTTTTGCCCCCCAGAAACCAAGAAAATGATTTATAGTTCACACCAAGGAGCCGTATCGATTTTGTATTTGCCAGGTTTATTTCTAGGCCTTGCTGATCCATAAAAGTTTTAAGAGCTATTTTGCTCCGTTGCAGAACCAATGGTGTATGACTCAGAAGTAAAATGTTGTTGACATATTGTAGGCACCCGACTTTCTCTGGGCCCAAAGCTGGAGGAAGGCTGTTTACTTGTGCTAGCACACCATCAGGATCTGCCAGATATAAATTAAGCAGTCTTAGAGCCAAGACATAACCTTGCTTTTGGCCGATCTTTGTGGGCATTCGTTTTGTTAGACTGGTGCCTTCGCCAATTTTAACCTGAACCCAGGTGTGGGTGTAAAGATCTATAATAGCCCAGAGCAAATTATTTAGGATTCCCCATTTTGCCAGCTTGGCCCAAAGCCTTTCCCTGGGGACCCAGTCAAAGGTGGACTTAAGGTTGATAAAACAGGCATAAAGGCTCGGATACCTGTAGATGGCCTTTTCTACACTGAAGGAGAGAATTACGTTTGTTGTTGTTCCCATGCCTGCCCTGAAGCCTGTCTGAAATCTCGGGAATAGCTTTTTTTGTCCCCGAGGTTTGGCGGTGCTGTAGCAGACAGGATTTTTATAAATTTTGTGCACAATGTTGCCTCACCACGACTCTGGGATCCGATTGGTGCTAGTTATGGTGTTGAAAAGTGGCAAGAAATACTGCATCCAATATGCTGGATCACCTTTAAAGACGGCATTTGGGAGGCCGTTAGGTCTGGCTGCCACTTCAGACTTAATTTTCTTAATCAGACCAGCTAGTAGTTATGGCACCCAGACTTGGTCATTAGCTGCACTCTCTGAGATAGTCAAATGCTTCCCGTCTGCTTGATGACTTGGAGGCAGGTTGCTTCCTGGAAGCAGCTGGGCCCTAAGCAACTGGGTTAATGACTTTTTCCACCTTCTGTTGGATCATACAAGCTACAGATGTGACTTTCCCAGAACACAGAAACGCTGCTACTAGGGACAACAGGTCCCAGAACCCAGTGAAGGCATCAGGGGGTGGGGCCAGACTGCATTGCTCTCTTAAGCGCTCACGGAACCCCCCGTCGCAGGAGCACAGAAATGCTGCTACTAGGGACAACAGGTCCCAGAACCCATGAAGGCACCACGGGGCGGGGCCAGACTGCATCGCGCTCTTAAGTGCTCACGGAACCCCACGGCGCGGGAACACAGAAATGCTGCTACTAGGGACAACAGGTCTCAGAACCCTTTGAAGGCACCAGGGGTGGGGCCAGACTGCATTGCGCTCTTAAGCGCTCATATAACCTGCGTCGCAGGAACACAGAAATGCTGCTACTAGGGAAAACAGGTCCCGGAACCCCGTGAAGGCACAAGGGGGCAGGGCCAGACTGCATTGCGCTCCTACCCTTGACCCTCGGGTAGGTCGCTTCCCCGCCACTGCAGCTGCGCCTGCCTAGGCCCCTGCCACGTCTTTTTCCTTTCTTCTTGAGCTTTTCCCACTTTTCCCGCCGCTGCCACCCGTGCGGCCCGCCCCCCCCTGCTCCCATTCGCTAACCTCCCTCCCAGCTGACCCCTTCTCCCCCCTTCCCTCTTATGGCGGCCGCTGCGCGGCAGAGACAGCGACCCTTGACCCTCAGGTAGGTCGCTTCCCCGCCGCTGCAGCTGCGCCTGCCCAGGCCCCTGCCACGTCTTTTTAAGGTTTTTAGGTTTTTCTTTGGCGTCTTCCACTGTTTTTACTTTTCCCGCTTTTCCTGCCGCTTCCACCCGTGCGGCCCCGCCCCCGCTCCCATTCGCTGACCTCCTTCCCACCTCCCGCCTCCCAGCTGACCCCTCCTCCCCCCCTTCCCTCTTATGGCGCCCGCTGCACGGCAGAGACAGCGACCCTTGGGTAGGTCGCTTCCCCGCCGCTGCAGCTGCGCCTGCCCAGGCCCCTGCCACATCTTTTTAAGGTTTTTAGGTTTTTCTTTGGCGTCTTCCACTTTTTTAAACTTTTTCCTTTCTTCTTGCGCTTTTCCCGCTATTCCCGCTGCTGCCACCCTTGCGGCCCCGCCCCCCCTGCTCACATTCTCCTCCCCCCCTTCCCTCTTATGGCGGCCACGCCGCTGGTGCGCCGCTGGTGCGCCAAAGGCAAGCCCGTCTGCGCCCGTCCGCACCTGGACCGCGCCCAGTGCCAGAACCCCTGGCCTCCACCGCACTCAAAACACCCGACTAAGATACGACGCCATCTCCCTCAACGCCCTCAACCCCGGACGAAAAGCCACCTGCTACCAAGCCAGCCCTAAACGAACCCATGGACCCTTCAACTGTCAAGCCTGCAAATACACATTCCTCCGATCCTGTAGACCACCCACCGGCCCTCACAACAAAACAACCACCTCAAGTGCATCCTCCTCAACACGCGCTCTGTCCACAAGCACGCCATCGAACTATGGGACCTCCTGGACACAACAGCACCAGACGTCGCCTTCATCACAGAAACCTGGATGAACGCCTCCTCGGCCCCAGACATCGCCATAGCCATCACCAATGGCTACAAGATCGCCCGGAAGGACCGCGTCAACCAAACCGGAGGAGGAATCGCCATCATCTATAGGAGCACCCTTAACGTCACGACCACCACCGAAGACACACCCCTCGCCGCCGAACACATACACTTCCAGATCCACACCGACCCCAAAACCACCCTCAGAGGAATTCTCATCTACAGACCCCCAGGCCCACTCGCCCAGTTCAGCGAAACCATCACAGACTTCATCAGCCAGCACGTCCTAGCCTCACCAGAATACATCCTCCTCGGGGACCTGAACTTCCACCTGGAGAAAAACAACGACAACAACACCGCCACCCTACTCGACAACCTCGCCAACCTCGGACTCAAGCAACTGGTGAGCACCCCCACCCACACCACTGGCCACACACTCGACCCCATCTTCTCCGCCAGCAACCACGTCTCCTTCAGCCACTCCTCCGGACTACACTGGACCGACCACAAATGCATCCACTTCACCTTCAAACGGGAGACTCACCACCATCGCACACAACAAATCCCTCGCAGACGCTGGAGCAAAATCTCCACAGAGCAGCTCCTCTCATTACTGCCAGCCAACATCACTGACGCCAACAACGCAGCCCTCAGCCTCACACAGTTGATCAGCAACTGCACAAACAGCCTCGCACCACTTAAAAAAAAAACAGGCGGGACCAGCATCAGGAAGCCCCCTTGGTTCACGGACGCCCTCAAAGAATCTAAAAAATCCTGCCGAACCCTCGATAAAACCTGCCGCAGGGAACGAACCACAGAAAACATGACAGCCCTCAAGACCGCCACCCATGAACACCACCAGCTGATTCGCTCCATCAAAAGGACATCATTCAAAGAGTGACTAGACAACAACACCCACAACAGCAAGGAACTCTTCAACATCGTCAAAGAGCTCTCCAACCCCAGCGCCAGCTCCAGTGACATCACACCCTCACAAGAACTCTGCAACTCCCTCGCTACGTTCTTTTACTGAAAGATCGCTGATCTACACGGCAGCTTCGGACCCCAGACCCCGCCCCCTACCACCGAACCAGCAGCCCCCTCCACTACACTCAGCTCCTGGACCCCTATCAGCTCAGAAGAGACCTGAAGCATCATGAACACCATCCACTCCGGCTCCCCCTCGGACCCTTGCCCCCATCACATCTTCAAAAAAGCTGACTCCGTCATTGCCCCCCATCTCCGGAACATCATCAACAGCTCGTTCGCATCAGCCATCTTCCCCAAGAGCTGGAAACACGCAGAAATCAACGCCCTCCTGAAAAAACCCACGGCAAGGTCATCGAGAAGACCGTCAATAAGCAGCTGACCGCTTTTCTCGAGGCTAACTACTCGCTCGACCCATCCCAATCTGGATTTTGAGCCAACCACAGCACAGAAACCGCCCTCATCGCAGTCACCGACGACATCAGGACTCTGATGACAACGGAGAAACAACCGCCCTCATCCTCCTGGACCTCTAGGCACCGTGTGCCATCGCACACTAATAACCCACCTCCGCACCACTGGAATACTAGGACAGGCCCTAGACTGGATCATCTCATTCCTCTCCAACAGAACCCAGAGAGTCCACCTCCCTCCCTACCGCTCAGAACCCACCGAGATCATCTGCGGCGTACCCCAAGGATCCTCGCTCAGCCCAATCCTCTTCAATATCTACATGAGCCCCCTCGCCGCCATCGCACGCAAACACAACATCAACATCATCTCCTACGCCGACGACACCCAGCTGATACTCTCCCTCACCAAAGACCCAACCACCGCCAAAACCAAACTACAGGAAGGAATGAAAGACGTCGCAGAATGGATGAAGCTCAGCCGCCTAAAACTGAACTCAGACAAGACGGAGGTCCTCATCCTCGGACAATCCCCATCCGCTTGGGACGACTCCTGGTGGCCCACGGCGCTGGGCACAGCACCAACCCCCTCGGATCACGCTCGCAACCTCGGATTCATCCTGGGCCCCCTCCTCACAATGACCAAGCAAGTCAACGCCGTCTCGTCATCATGCTTCAACACCCTACGCATGCTCCGAAAAATCTTCATATGGATCCCCGCCAAAACCAGAAAGACAGTTACCCATGCCCTTGTCACAAGCCGCCTAGACTACAGAAACACCCTATACGCAGGCACCACCGCAAAGCTTCAGAAACGTCTACAACGCATACAGAACACCTCCGCACGCCTCATCCTCGACATTCCTCGCCACAGCCACATATCTGCCCACCTGAAACACCTGCACTGGCTCCCCGTCAACAAGAGGATCACCTTCAGGCTCCTCACCCACGCACACAAAGCACTCCACAACATAGGCCCCGAATACCTCAACAGCCGCCTCTCGTTCTACACGCCCACCCGTCAGCTCCGCTCAGCCAGCCTCATTCTCGCCACCGTCCCATGGATCCGCAGAACCACCGCCAGAGGAAGATCATTCACCTACCTGGCAGCCAAAGCATGGAACTCCCTCCCCGCACACCTAAGAACGACCCAGGACCATCTCGCCTTCAGGATACTCCTCAAGACATGGCAGTTTTGAGCAGAACTTAGCCCCATACTTATGTTTAGTTAAGCCTTACTTTTAAAGCAGCATAGTGCATGACTAATATTAGGATTAGTACCTGGGCAGTCTTCTCCTCTATATATATTTCCTTGGGTTCGGTCCTCCGGATTAGTTATATAAGTCTTCTAGTCCTTTTATATAATGGGTAAAAGGAAAAGTACCATACAAGGGAGAGACGGTACCCAGGGCCCGCATCTTCAACCAACTATAACCAGTTATCTATCTTCTGTGATCGGGACCATTGAAACCGAAATCGTGCAGGTCGAAGAAAAGATTAGGGCTGCTCACAAACTCACCAAGAGAATTCCCCTTGAGCCCTCGGTCCATATAATGTCCAACCAAGGGACTTAGGGCCTTTCCAGGAGTACTTTTAATCATGACTCATCCCAGCCTGAAACTGGTGCTTCCTGCCCGCAATGCCTTATTGCATGTGACAAAGTCATTGTGGACCGTTTTGTTGTGGTCTCCCCACCATCCAAATAAAGAAAAGAGGGAGGCCCTTCAAAACATTTTAAGTCCTCAAAACGGATCCTAAGGGCAAAGGGAAACATCCATTCATCTTTGGATTCTCCAGTCGATCTATTACTAGCTCAAGGTTTACCATCAGATGATTTAGGTTCTGACATTAGGGAGAAGAGAGTCACTCGGGATGATCGCACACACAAAATGGACTCCATGCTTAAACCTCTTTTTGCCGCTCTGGAGGAGAAGCTAGTAACTCTAATAACCACAAGGTTTGAACAACTGCAGAACAATATGACTGAGTTGATCACCCAAAGACTTTCTTCCAAAATGGGTAATCACCACACACAGGAGGTTGTGCCTGAATATAAAGAAGTATTGCAAACTAATCAATCAATCATCCACGATCTACCTGTGGCTCACACCACAGTCAGCCGTGGAACTTTATTTACCGAGACCGTCCCAATTTTGGCAGGTAGAATGGGAACCCCTTCAGAATGTGTAACCGCTCCTCAAACTAATCCTATTACTGCCCAAAAAGAGATTTTGCCACTTCTTCCAGATTGTATGCCATATGTTTTGGTCTTAGCTAATGTGCGTCCTCTTGATCCCTCATACAGGGAAGACACCCAGGCACTAATGAGGAAATGTGTTCATTGGCTGAGGCTAAAGCTTAGTCACCAAGATAATTTAAATAACAAGATACCTATGGCTCGCAGAGTGAAGTGGGTAGGTCTTTCAAAGAAGGTTTATGATGGTGACTGTATTGTGATTAACTTTGCTAATCCTTGCTTGGTTGAACGCTTGTTGATGGATTCATTACGCTGTGCCAAGAGAAAAGGAGGGATTCAAATATACCCTTTGAGCTTCTTTTATGATTCAATTGTTTTATCTGCCCCCCCCGCTGAGGCTTATTGTGATCTTAACGTGGGGTTGCCTATGACACTTTTATAGGAAAATACCCTTACTCTTAGCCACCATCAGGCCTCGACCCCTTTAGACGCGAATGATTGACAGGCGGTTAAAAACAGGCTTACAACAGGCGCCCCAAATGGAGTAGTGGTGGGTGATGGGTAGGTGCCTCCTATATTATTGAAAGGGCCTCATTAGATAGACACTCCCCTCCAAGGTATAGTAGATGTTGCCACAAATAAGGAGTCAGTGGATGGGACCTCTAATATTAACAAACCTTTAACACTGATTAGTTGGAACATTGCAGGGCTTCGGTCAAAGGCTAAAATCCCAGAGTGGCTGGAATTTATATCCACCTATGATGTTATTTGTTTTCAGGAGACCTGGTCTATGGACCTTTTCCATTTGGATGGGTATTTTTCTGCATTTCGACTAGCAACCCCTTCCCCAGTGGGTAGAGCAGGCGGGGGGCTTTTGGTTCTTGTTTCTTTGTGACTTCCCAAAATGGAGGTGTCCTTGATTTGGTCTTCTGCATTCTTTCTGGTGGTTCAATTATTGATGGAGGGGAAAAAGGGAATTTAGCTTATACATTTTTATAATAATATTCTGTGTGATTCCTTGAAAGGAAGCCTCGAGGAGTTAACTGACTTCCTTGATTCCTTTCGGAAGCTTCAGGACAGTGAGCTAGTTATGATTTGGGTTGGAGATTTTAATGTGTTGCTATGCAACCAGGAACTTTCAAATGTGTGTGGCACCTTTATAGAGGGGAGAGAGACGTCTACCCATTTTACTCATTCTAATCAAGGTGAAGCCCTAAATACCCTTAGTTACAAATTTGATCTTGCTTACTCTGGGAGAAGGCTGCTATACATATCCAAAAGATACCCACCTATACGGGGAATTCTAAAGGAAGTATCATTGATTTTATTTTAATTAGTTCCCCAGATTTCCATTCAATTCTGGATTTCAAGCTAATACCACATTGTGCTAGTGACCACAATCCCTTGTGTATCAATTTAGTTTTTAACAACAGGTTCGCTTCCTCTAGTATAGAACGCGGGGCAAACCAGTTTTTAACAAAAACTCCGGTCTTCGCATGAAATGGGAAAGAGTAGATCTAAAAACCTTTCACAAGGAAATCATTGAGCGAAATCTTGATTTTATCAATAAATGTTTGTTGCTACAGCCAACTTATGCCCACCTTGTATTTGAATTTGAACTCTTAAGCCATGCCATCTCTGAGGCCCTAGTGAGTAATAGGCCCATTCAGGGCCCCAAGCCTCGGCGATGGTTCAATTCTACCTGTACAGCCGCCCATAAAGATCTAAAAGTAGCTTTGAAAACAACCCCGTTCAGTCGGGAATTAGTTAGACGGGCAAGGGGCCAATATAAGACAGCCCTGGAGGAAAGAAGAAATGAAATTAGAACTAGAGCATGGGAAGAACGTCTGGCTGCCATGGAACTGAAGGACTCTGCACAATTCTGGAAAGTAGTTAACCATCCCTACTTTTTGGAATATGATAACAAGGAGGATGACTGTCTGATACCTGAAGGGGTCTGGGTGAAACCTTTTACAAAGATATTTCAGCCCGAAAATGACCCCCAATGAAAAAGGGGATTGTAGTAATTTGAATATGGTGGTACCAAACACGAATATGAATGATTTATCCTTAGAGATACATGAGGTAATTACAGCTATTAAACGATTGAAATCACGGAAAGCTCCTGGCCCGGATGGAGTTCCGGTTGATCTTTTTAAATCTATACCTGACCTCTGGTGCCCGTTAATCACAAATGTACTGATCAGTGTAGCTAAAAGCAACATCCCCTCTTCATGGAAAACGTCAATTATTGTTCCTATTTTTAAAAAGGGAAATAGACATGATCCAATCTCCCTTATGGATTCTACTGCCAAGATTTGGGGAGTGTCATCTTGACCTGGCTTGAGGATTGGGTGGGAAAAACTAAAATTCTCTCCCCAATCCAATATGGTTTTAGGCCTGACTTAGGTACAGTGGATCAGGCTTTAAATTTGCATCTCATCCTCAGTAAATATGTTATTGCCAGGAGAGGATCTATACACTTAGCTTTTATTGATCTATCTAGGGCGTTTGACTTGGTGAATAGAGAGAAGCTGTGGCAACTCATGGATGCTAGTGGGGGTTGACCAGGACGTGCTTGATTTAATTAAACATTTATACACTGACCTTACGATTTCAGTCCGATAGGGCCAGCATGGCAATAGGTCCTCTTCCTTTTCATCCATGCAAGGAGTTAGACAGGGTGGTATCCTAGCACCTTTTTTATTTCTGCTATATATTAATGGCCTTTACAGATTTCTAGTAAAAAATGGTAAGGACTTCCCCAGGATGGGATCTAGACAACTTCCGGTTTTACTGTATGCCGACAACGCTGTCGTAATTGCTCGTACAGCAAATGGACTTCAGAACTTATTGGATCTCTTTTTAACCTTTATGCAGGATCTTGACTTGAAAGTTAATTTTACAAAGTCGCATGTCATGACATGTGGCCCCCGAAACACACAAACCAAATGTTTTAACATGGGTGGAAATAGTTTAAATAAAATAAAGGTATTTTGCTATTTAGGACTATATTTAAGCTCTTCCTTGTCATGGAACCCTCATCTCATTTTCAAGACCCAACAAATGGAGGGAAATCTAGAAGCGATTTTTCTCTTCGCCCGTAAACTAAGGCATAGGATGTTCATCAGATCATCATGCTCTATAAGTCTAAATGTCTTACTGCAGCTACTTATGGGGTGGGTCTTTGGGGCTACACCAAATCAGTCCTTTTACAACGTACGGAGATTAAATGTTTGCACAGGTTGCTTTTGGTATCTAAGAATGTAGCAAATATCATCTGCCATGAGGAGTTGGAAGTACGGCATATTGAGGATTTGATTAGCGTCGCCCCACTCCTGTTATGGTTAAAAGTCTGGTCAAACCCTGCGGCTAGCTTGGTACAAGACTGCCTAACAGACTGTATTCAATCAGCTAACCATAATAAAATTCTGTGGCTTACTTTTGTGCATAATTCTTTTCGGAACTTAGGGCTGGAGAATATGTTCATTAACCCTGGGTCTCTGCCTACCAACGCTAAGGAATTGGTTAAAACACAATATATAGAGTATGCTGCGAACCTCAGATATCAAGGGGCAGTAAAATTGAAAACATTTGATTCTTATGTTCAGGTTCAACAGAACCATATCTAACTTGGTTTCTGAGCTCCTCATTATATTCTTTTCTTGTCTTATTCAGATTAAATCTGATACATTTTAGATTGGCTTTTCTAAAGAAATGTACATGGCAAAAACACTCCCGAACTGTCCCTGTGACAACTCTTCTAAGCAAAGCACTTGTCACTTTTTTTTTATTTTGCTCACTCTACTCTGTTCCCAGACAAGTTTTTATATTGCCAATTTTGCACAAATTGCAAATTACTTCTTATAAGGAAGCGCTGATTAGCATTCAAAGACTTTCTTCAATACAAATGTGTTATCCTGTTTTAAGTTTTATTAAATCTGCCATGGCCATTAGGAATCAATATGAATTTGTCGAAGTAGTTACATACTAACATAAACCAGAAATATATGATTTTATCTTGATGTTGGGATTTTACTTTTGTATATGCAAATTATTTTTGTTTATATATATGGGTCGCTGGATAGACTGATAAAAGCAGTGTATATAGTTTTGAAATTTAGTCGATTGAAGATGTTTTGTCATTATTGTCTTAATTTATTTGTATTGTATTTTAATTATTTAAACTTTTTAGCTTCAAATGTACATGTGCTTTTATGGCATAGTGCCGAATAAAGATTTTTGACTGACTGACTCTCCCAGGAAGATGAGTTAATCCTAAAACAGTGATGTCTGTTTTTACCATGAGCCAGCTCGTTCACCAGTTCCTAAAATAACTTGCTGCTTGACATTCTACTTCCCCAGAATAACTTGGACCATGAAGTTTCCTAAAAACATTTCTTTGCAGTCCAGCAGTCGATGCAGTACTTTTTTTTCATGGCCCATAGGGTGAGTTTATCTGCATCCTCACCTCGGAGGGCCACTTTTAACAATTTCCTAGACTGTTGCACGATTTTTGATTTTTAAGTAAACCACAGCTGTTGATCTCAACCCCTCTTTCAGTTGAAAGCCTGTCGCTGAATTGTTGACTTAGAAGTAGCTGGAAACTTTGCTAGCAGAAAGCGAATTAACTCAGCCCAATCTTCGTTCCAAATGCCTTTAAATGCGGATTGTTTTTCTTGCCTGGCTGTAAGATTTGTTCTCATCTCTAGTGACACTGCTCTAGAAGAGACATCATCCAGCCACTATCCCCTGCAGACGCCATATTAATCTTTTATGGTTGAACCTTGAAGGAGGTGCAATTAGGCCACTTGAGAATTGCAGCTGCTCAAATGTAGATAGCAATTCCATTGTGTGTGGGAAATGGTCACTCTGAGCTTTGCATTTGATTTAGAAATTCCGCACCAAAGGCATTGTAGAGTTGTTCATCAGAGTGTAATGGATGATTGAGCAAGTTTTGCTGCTTGCGAATGTTATGGATCCTGGAGTCTCCTTCTTGCAGTTATTGATTAATAATGTTAGGCTTACCTTTGTTGCCTGGATCCAGCTTGACCCTGTGTCAAGTATGACTTTGTACCCTATAAGGCCCATATTTATACTTTGTTAGTGCCGCATTTGTGTAATTTTTTGACGCAAAAGCGGCACAAACTTCTAAAATGCAGTTGTATTGTGTAAGTTTGCATCGCTTTTGCGTAAAAAAGTAGCGCTAAAAAAGTATAAATATGGACCTAATTGCCGAAGAAACCAAGGTTGTCAGACTCCTTTTTGAATGGCCATGTTTGCAGGAACTCCTCGCAGGAATGTGCATGGCTACGTATCTTGACACTAAAATCGGCCCTGGGCTCCAGGTTTCCTTAAGTAAAATAATGTACTCCTGCAGGAAGGACCACGCTTCTGGGTCTTGCAGTATTGACTCAAGTCCATGGACATTCCATGAACAGATGTCAACGTACATCCTCACTGAGCCCTGGCCCCCTGGCTTTTCAATGTTGTCAGGAATGTTTTTGTGATTTGGGGGGCTGGTGCTCTCTGAAGGCTGAAGGATAGATTTGGCCTATACCAGTCTCGCCAGCGTGCTTCACGACTATTCGTTTTTCTATATCACAAGACTTTATTCACTGCCTGTCACCCCTCTTAGCATTCACTTATTGTGGGTCATGGGAACCCGCAGCAGACCTGGTTAGCAAGGGTGTTCTACCTGTCTTAGCTCAATGCCCCATGAGTCAAAGATGTCAAAAAGGGAGACTATTTGATGTACTACTGTGACATGTAGGAAAGTTCTCTTATTTCCCCTATCAATTTTAAAATGTTTCCTTTATTAAGGATATTGAAACTTCCCTCTGACTTATGATGTGGAATAAGGAGCAGTTTGTGCACGTGTGAAGGCATAGCAGCCGGCAAAACCACTGGATTCCTTTCTGTTCGTTGGTTCGATGGGGACCCCTTGAGGCCTACTTCTTGTCTGTGTTGAATCAAATTATTTAACTGCTAACTGGTACTGGATGTGCTCCACTTCTTCCCCCTATGGTCCGTGGTCACCTCCTTGGGCTCCTTGTTTTTATAAATTAAGTTTCCTGTTAGATTGCAAAACTCGGATCTTGTGGAGGTATGCACTGGTGTATTTTCCGGGTGGACTAATTTCATAGAACCCAGCCTGCTTGTTGTATTTGCCTCATTAGCCTCTTTTCTATTTCCTTCTGCGGGTTGTTCGAAGATGATTATTTGTTCCTCTGTTCTCTGACCCCCAACTGCCGATGATGGAATTAGTCTTTGAGGGCATAAACTTGGGTTGGACCAGTCGTCTGATGTTATGGCCTTCATAAAAGCTAATGATATAGGTGGGATCTCAATTTATTAAAACTTTTTAACGGGGATGGCTGTTTTCCTTATGCAAAAAATTGCCATATGTTTTTCTGCTGAGCAGTTCTTTCTTTTTTGTGTGCTTTTCTTCTCTTCTTCTTTTCCCTTTTAGTTTTTCAATGCACAAAGCTTTGTGGAATGCAATGAGGGTCATTTGTCTCATTGATGTGATTGCACCTGTCCTCTTGAGCTTTTCCCCGATGTTATGAACTCCTTGATGTGAACGGATTGATGTCCTTCTGAGGTCTGAGTGCCGTATATTTAGCTTGGATTTTGACATCAATGACACCCTTGGTGAGGAGAGATGACCTGGGGCTTATCCCCTGAGGTGGCACAGTCACATACAGCTTGCTGTACGTAATTTTACTTTTGGGCTCAGTGAATCAGGTCATCGAGGGCTTGTAACTTTGAGTCGATGCCCCCTTCATAATGAGCTATGATGTTAAGTAAATCTACTTTGATGTCTTGTTTACCAGCCTGATACTTTGTTGCCACTGACATGACATTCTGGCCCTCGTTATGACACTGGTGGTAAATCCTGCTTACCGCCACGCTGACGGCTGCAAACTTACCGCCACAGTGGCGGATATCCGTTCACCATATTAAGACACATGCACACCAATCCGACAGAATACAGCCACATACACAAATCCGCCAGACCAAAGATCAGTGATAAAGTGGCGGTCCCAAAACCCATACTGTTAAGCCAACAAAACAATGCCGATCACATTATCACCTATGAATCACCACGGTGGACATTGAATGACGGTAAACCATTGGCGGTACATACCACCACGCTCAGAATGTACACCCACAGACAAAACAACATTCCATTGGCCAATACGAAAAATACACATCTGACATTCATACACACACCACACCCACACCACTATAAAACACAAACCCACATTACCATCAACCCTTTACCAACAACAATTACTGCAAGGAGACTGAGAAGAAGAACACAGAGACAACTAGACACAAACACCACATATAGCCATACACACCTCACGCACTCCATATCACACACTCCATTACATTACTCAACACACTCTCATCAACACACACTACACAATACTAATGGCACCACAAAGGCACCTCCGTTTCACTGAGTAGGAGTTAGAGGTCATGGTGGAGGAAATTGTCAGGATAGAGCCACAGCTGTTTGGAGCAAAGGTACAGCAGATATCTATAGTAAGGAAGATGGAGCTATGGCGGAGGATCGTGGACAGGGGCAACACCGTGGTACAGCACCCAAGAACAAGGGACTATATCAGGAAGAGGTGGACAACCTATGAGGGACGGTATATTCCATATCAGCAAGACGCCAGCTCGCCATACAGAGGATTGGCGGTGGACCCCCACCTCCTCCCTCACAGCTCACAGCATGGGAGGATCAGGTACTGGCAATACGGCATCCTGAGGGACTCGGAGTAGCCGGAGGACTGGACACAGGTAAGTCAACATTTAACACTTATCATCCCCCATACCGGCATGTCATCACATCCCCTCACCCTCACTCCCATCACTCCACCACCAGGAACTGAGACTCTCCTGATTGTCCCCCTTATGTCCTACCCTGCTACCTTGTCCACCTTGAACTGCCATTGCTCCCCTTCCTAAGTCCCCTTGGACACTGCACCTGTGCTATAAACAGACTGGAACAATACCCTGGACTTTTCTCCATCATCACCCCATTCCATTGCACCTTCCCCTAAATTTATTAGCACTGCAATAAACACCCTTGGATAAAACTCGACTACTAATATTTCATGTTTTGAAAAATTGTATTGATTGAAACAGCTACATCCATTGTAAATGAACTGTACATAGTGACAGTATAGAATGAATGACCTGTTGCTTGCTGTTGTGATCACATCACGACATTGTTGTCATATCACCAACATCTGCAAGATGATAATCCATAGGTGAGAGTATGTAGAGGAAACAATTGGGTATTGACAGCATGCCAGTGCCACACAGAATACAGTAGTCATAGAAATGTGAAGTTGCACTGTCTCACCTGTGTGTCATTGAAAGTACTGATGGATCACTAATGTTCTGTTGTCCACATCCTCATCCTCTGCCTCCTCATCATCACTGTCCTCAGGGTCCACTGCTGCCACAGGGGCATCTCCAGTCTCCTCCTCCTGCAGAAAAGGTACATGGCATCTGAGGGTCAGGTTGTACAATATGCAGCATGCCGCTACTATCTGGCAGACCTTCTCGGGTGAGTAGCACAGGGATCCACCTGTCAGACGGAGGCACCTGAACCTGGCCTTCAGGAGCCCGAAAGTCCTCTCAATTATCTTTCTGGTTCACCCATGTGCCTCATTACAACATTTTTCAGCCCTTGTCCTGGCATTCATCACACGGGCCAGCAGCCACAATAGGTTTGGGTAGCCAAAGTCACCATCAAGTATTGAGGGACAACATTTAGCCACACACTATCCTATTTCACTAACAGCAGAGGCATATTCCAACATACACTGGGTGGGGACCAAGGCTCACCTATAAGCCACACCCTGTGCCTCTGTAGTTGAGCCATCACATTTGGGATGCTGTAACTCCTCAGGACAAAGGCATCATGCACTGACCCAGCATACTTAGTATTGACGTGGGAGATGTACTGGTCCGCCAGGCAGACCATCTGCCCATTCGTGAAGTGGAAACTCTTATGATTCTTGTACACCTGTTCATTCTGGCAGGGGGGGGGACAAACAAAATATGGATACCATCAATCGCCCCAATGATATTGGGGATATGTCCCATTGCATACAATCCGGCCTGCACAGGGGCCAACTCTTTCACATGGGGAAAAGAAATGTAGCTGCACATGTGTTTTACCAGGGGAGACAAGACTCTTGCCAGCACAATTCAGAACATTGGCTGTGACATTCCTGCTGAAAAGCCCACTGTCACTTGGAAAGTACCTGTCGCCAGGAAATGGAGCACTGATAGAACCTACACAAGAGGGGATATGCCAGTGTGATGACGTATAGCTGAGATAAGGTCAGGCTCCATCAGGGCACACAGCTCTGTGATTGTGGCCCTGTCCAGTCTATAGGTGAGTATTATGTGCCTGTCCTCCAGGGGTCTGTACACAGGGGTATGTCTCCATCTCCTATTCATCCACAGCAGTAGAAATCTAAGGGACACAAGAGTGAGCAGGCTGTCAGAATTTGAACAACTATACCACAACAGCAGTCCAATCATGTTTTGGGACAGTGTAATATAAAAGAATGTGTCTATTTATCCTTTGACGCAAAAATTATCGATAGGCCTGGTTTCCCCCTCTGCAATGGTGACCGCCTGTCCTGTGTGGAGGGACAGGTGGAAGTGAGGTAATTCCGCCGAAGTTGTGTGCCGTGGCGGTAGGCGGTCACGAACCGCCATGCAATTCCTCGTTGGATTATATTAGACCCTGTGGGGTACAGTGACCAACAGGAATCTACGCCAGTGGTGACGGTGTACACCGCCCCGGACGTGACCACCATTTTCTAACTCTATCATAACTTGTTTCCTGACCTTCCACAGGAGAAGACCTACAATGCATGTTCTGCTGTGACCTGTTGTCTGGAACCTACCATGGCCCATGTGACTGGTGAAAGTGCCCCAGCCTCCACTTCGGAGGAGTTGGAGCGAATAGTGGATGGGGTCCTACCCCAGTACAGACAGATATATGGGACTCCAGACCAACAAGTGAGTACACTGTGGGCACGATGCATGTGGCATGAATGCATGGAGATGTGTGTGAAGGCATCGTGAATGGGTGGATGGGGGGTGAGGGAATGTCTGTTGGCGGTGTACATGTGACCTGGCCTATGTGTGTTACAATGGTGATGGGATCGGGTATGGTGCGTCATGTGTGTGACAGGCTGGACTGTTTGTTAAATGGAGTTCTCCTGTATGTATTACCTCTGCAGGTCAGCGCCCATCAAAAGAAAGAATTATGGCGTGCCATTGCCAAGGACATGCAGACCCTGGGGGTCTAAGGAAGGCGGAGCACGCACTGTCAGGAACGGTGGGAGGACCTGAGACACTGAGCACAGAAAACTGCAGAGGCCCAGCTGGGGATGGCCTCCAAATGAGGATGGGGTGCCTGTCGGACCCTGACACCACTGTTGGCCCACATACTGGCGGTGGCCTAGTATGAGCTGGATGGGTGCTTGGGGAATCACAGCAGACACAAGGGGGTGAATACAGTGAATATCATTACAGCTTATGACTGGTGGGGTGGTATCCGGGTGGTGGTTGTGTGTTAGTGGGTGCCCCTAAGGCAAGGTCAGACATAGCAGCGTTCGTCCTCAGCAGGGTAATGGTTGATGGCAAATACAGGTAAACTAGCTTGTTAGTATTTACTTCTAGGCAGGGCTGCGTGGGTCCCAGGTGTGCTGCACTTAGTGGTGTGTGCTCCTGCTCGTGCCTTGGTGACTAGCCATTTCACTGGCCTGGCTTATAGTGGGTACCTGATGGTACTTACACCTTGTGCCAGGTCCATTTATCCCTTATTAGTAGATTAGTAGTGCTCTAGTAGCTTAGGCTTATAGAGGTAGCTATAGCAGAGCAGCTTGGGCTGAACTAGGAGACATGCAAAGCTCCTGCCATACAACTTATATCATATAGGTACTATATCATAAGAAACACAATACTCAGGGTTACTAAAAATAAAGGTACTTTATTTTAGTGACAATGTGCCAAAAATATCTCAGAGAATATACTACCTTAGGAGGTAAGTAAAATACACAAAATATACACACAAACCAAAATCACTCAGTAAATCAGCCATAAAGTAGTGCAAACACTGTAGAATACAATAGGATGCAATAGGCCTAGGGCCAAGACAAACCATATACTAAGAAAATGGAATGCGAACCACGAATGGACCCCTAGGCTAGTGTAGTGGGTAGAGGCTAGCTGGAAGTGTTAGAAAACACTAAGGGTGTCCAAGATACACAAGACCCTGGAAAGTAGGAGTAACATACTACTATTTCCCCAGAAACACACTAAAGTCGTGATAGAGGATTTTGCAACTACCACAACAGACTGCAAAGCACTGAAGATGGATTCCTGGACCTGAGGACCTGCAAAGGAAGGGGACCAAGTCCAAGAGTCGTGAAAGTGTCCAAGGGGGGCAGAAGCCCACTAAACCCTGGATGAAGGTGCAAAATGGCTGCCTCCGGATGGAAAAAGCTGAAGATTTTACAACAGAAGGTGCTAGGAACTTCTCCTTTGTGCAGAAGACGTCCCACAAACAAGCCTTGTTAGCTGCAAAAGTCATGGTTGAAGAAAAAGGGTGCTGCTCGGGCCCAGGAAGGAACAGGATGTCGCCACTTGGGAGAGGAGACAGAGGGGTCCCTCAGCAATGTAAAGAGCCCATGCACAAGAAGGTAGCACCCGCAGAAGTCCTTGAACACAGGTTCAAGAAGACTGAACACAGCAGTCATCTCAACACTGCAAAAGAGGGTCCCACGAAGCTGGAGGTCAACTCAGGGAGTTGAGCAATGCAGGACAGAGTGCTGGGGACCTGGGCTTGGCTGTGCATGAATGAGTTCATGGAAATGTGAACAGAAGTCCTAACAGCTGCAGTTCATGCTGTGCACAGGATTACTCTCTGGAGAGGGGAGGCAAGGACTTACCTCCTTCAAATTTGGACAGTTGGACCACTGGACAGTCTGGGTCACTTGGATCCTCCACCTGTGTTCCAAGGGCCACGCTCGTCAGGATGAGAGGGGTCCCAGTGTACCGGTGACGCTGAAGTTTGGTGCCGGCTGAAGCAGGGGGAAGATTCCGTTGACCCACAGGAGATTTATTCATGGCTTTCAGTGCTGGATGAAGGCAGGCAGCACCCAAAGCATGCACCACCAGGAAACAGTTGAGAAAGCCGGCAGGATTAGGTGCTACAATGTCGCTGGTAGTCTTCTTGCTACTTTGTTGCAGTTTCACAGGCATCCTGGACCAGTCAGCGGTCGATCCTTGGCAGAAGTCGAAGAGAGAGGTGCAGAGGAACTCTGGTGAATTCTTGCAAGTTGTTATCTGAGGAAAAGCCCACAGGAGAGACCCTAAATAGCCCTCAGAGGAGGTTTGGCCACCTAGTCAGGTAAGCACCTATCAGGAGGGGTCTCTGATGTCACCTGCTGGCACTGGCCACTCAAAGGCCTCCAGAGTGCCCTCACACCTCTAGATCTAAGATGGCAGGGGTCTGGGACACACTGGAGGAGCTCTGGACGCCACCCCTGGGGTGGTAATGGACAGGGAAGTGGTCACTGCCCTTTCCTTTGTCCAGTTTTGCGCCAGAGCAGAGGCTGGGGGTTCCCTGAACCGGTGTAGACTGGCTTATGCAAGGAGGGCACCATCTGTGACCTTCAAAGCATTTCCAGAGTCTGGGAGAAGCTACCACTCCCCAGCCTTTAACACCTTTTTCCAAAGTGTTAGACCTGACAGCCTTAGGGTGGTCACCCCTAACTTTTTGCCTGCCTTCCCCCACTTTTTGGACACTGTTTTTGCTGGTTTTTAGACTCTCTGCACTTTACCACCACTAACCAGTGCTAAAGTGCATATGCTCTCTCCCTTTAAACATGGTACTATTGGACTATACCCAATTGGACTATTTAATTTACTTATAAGTCCCTAGTAATGTGCACTATATGTGCCCAGGGCTTGTAGATTAAATGCTACTAGTGGGCCTGCAGCACTGATTGTGCCACCCACTTAAGTAGCCCCTTAACCTTGTCTCAGGTCTGCCATTGCAAGGCATGTGTGTGCAGTTTCACTGCCAATTCGACTTGGCATTTAAAAGTACTTGTCAATCCTAAAACTCCCCTTTTTCTACATATAAGTCACCCCTAAGGTGTGCCCTAGGTAACCCCTAGGGCAGGGTGCTGTGTGCGTAAAAGGCAGGACATGTACTTGTGTAGATTACATGTCCTGGTAGTGTAAAACTCCTAAATTCGTTTTGACACTACTGTGAGGCCTGCTCCCTTCATAGGCTAACATTGGGGCTGCCCTCATACATTGTTGGAGTGGTAGCTGCTGATCTGAAAGGAGTAGGAAGGTCATATTTAGTATGGCCAGAATGGTAATACAAAATCCTTCTGACTGGTGAAGTTGGATTTAATATTACTGTTTTAGAAATGCCACTTTTAGAAAGTGAGCATTTTTCTGCACTTAAATCTTTCTGTGCCTTACAATCCACGTCTGGCTGGGTTTAGTTGACAGCTCCTTGTGCATTCACTCAGACACACCCCAAACACAGGATAGACAGCCTCACTTGCATACATCTGCATTTTGAATGGGTCTTCGTGGGCTGGGAGGGTGGAGGGCCTGCTCTCACACAAAAGACTGCCACACCCCCTACTGGGACCCTGGCAGACAGGATTGAACTGAAAGGGGACCTGGTGCACTTCTAATCCACTCTTTGAAGTCTCCCCCACTTCAAAGGCACATCTGGGTATAAAATCAGGGCCTCTGCCCTACCATCTCAGACACTTCCTGGAGAAGAAACTTGTAACCAGAACCTGCATCCTGCCAAGAAGAACTGCCTGGCTGCCCAAAGGACTCACCTGACTGCTTTCTGTGAAGGACTGCTGCCTTGCTATTGCCCTGCTAACTTGCTGATCCCTGGCTGTTGTGAAGAAGTGCTCTCAAAGGGCTTGGATAGAGCTTGCCTCCTGTTCCCTGAAGTCTCAGGACCTAAACGACTTCTCTCTTGCAACTGGACTCCTTGTGCGGCGAAAAATCGCTGCATAGCTTGCTAAAAACAACGCACAGCCTGTCCCATGGTGAAAAATTCACTGCACGCCGAACCGGGATGATACCGCTCAACTTCGCAAGGAAAAGATCGACACAGCGCCTGCGGTGCGACCGGAACTTCGACGCACGGCCCACCAGATCGCCTCACAGCTGATCTGGCATGACACCGTCCGACTTCCAGAGGGAAAATCGACGCAGCGCCTGCCGTGAGGGAGAAATTTCCTCACACCGCCCACCGGACCGACGCAGAGCTTGTCACAAGCCCACAATTCCATGCACCGACCTCGGGCATCTGAAAACCCCGCAACCTGAAGAGGATCCACGACGGAGCGCCGGAAATCGGCGCCCAGCTGTTCCTGCGTGGAAACTAAACGACGCATCGACCGTGTGTGGCCCGAGAAATGTTCGTGCTTCTGGTAGAGGAGCAGGAAGACAATGGCAGGGAGAATATGGAGTTCCGGCTCCATGGCGTCCTGGTTCCTTGTGGGGTGTGTAGAGGTGCGCGTTTTCCCTTCCAAGTCCTGTTTCCGCCGTGTTTTTGTTCGCAGTGAAACTGCCCCGGAAAAGGTGGCAGATTGGCCTGTTGTAATACTGTGGGCGGTACATTGTCTTCTGCCTGTCTGTTAGCGGTTACTACCGCGGTGTTTGTTTGTACCTCCATGGCGGTCGGAGTGTTAAAGTGGCTGTCTTTGCTGGCGGTTTCTGCCATGGTCGTGATTCCATTTTTTTTCCGCCGGCCTGTTGTCGGTTTTACAGCCGCTTTAACACTGACCGCCAGTGTTGTAAGGACCACCTTCATATCACTTTTCAGTGGTATCCTTTCTTATTGCATCTTTGATCGTTTTGATCTGAAAATATCCAGATAAATATTATATATTTTTCTAAACACTGTGTGGTGTATTTTTGTGGTGCTATATTGTGTTACTGTATGATTTATTGCACAAATATTTTACACATTGCCTTCTAAGTTAAGCCTGAATGCTCAGTGCCAAGCTACCAGAGGGTGGGCACAGGGTAATTTGGACTGTGTGTGACTTATCCTGACTAGAGTGAGGGTCCTTGCTTGGACAGGGGGTAACCTGACTGCCAAACAAAGACCCCATTTCTAACATTGGTGATCAGCGGTGGGATAGGACTTGTATTTGTGCAGTGACATACAGGAGCTAAGTATTTCACTACCTACCCACAGTTGGAGGTTAACTTGATTTTTATATTCTTTCTGCAATTTTGTTTTTCCTGTCAATTTTTTGACCAAAATCCTCACTCAACATGTCTCAGGCTGGGTCTCAAGCAGGAGATTTTGACCTAGCCCTGCTGGAGACATACACTGTCAAACAACTGAAAGGATTCTGCAGGGATATGGGAGTACCCACTCAAGGTACCTCCAGAAAGGAGGAATTTCAAAAGGCGCTGAGGGCCTGGACAGAAGCCCATTCAGAGGAGGGTTCTGAGGAGGAGGAGCCAGAAGATGGCTCCCCAGAGGATTGTTTGCCACCAGTGGATGTTACCACTGCAACTGTGCCCCCTGCAAAACCAGGGAGCAGTGTCTCTGATTAAAGCCTGACCGCAGAGGAAAGGAGAGAGGAGAGAGAGTTTCAGTTGCAAATGGCAAGGCTACAAATTGAGGCTCAACAGGAGGAAAGGAGGGCAGAGAGAGAAGCCAAGCAAGCTGAGGCTGAAAGAGCAGCCAAAAAGATTGAAGCTGAAAGAGCTGAAGCTGCAGCTTAGAGAGCCTTGGCTGAGAAGAAACTATTGTTGGCTCATGAACTGAGTCTCAAGGAGCTGGAGATCAAGGCGAGACAGGCTGAGTCCAGCAGTAATGGTGGCAGCCTACAGACAGGACCTGCTGGAGAAAAGATGGTTCGTATACCCAAAAATGTGGTGCCCAGTTTTGTGGTGGGAGATGACATATAAAAGTGGCTAGCTGCTTATGAAGTTGCACTAGGGGATCATGAGGTTCCTGAGGGGCAATGGGGTACAGCTATGTGGAGTTATTTGCCAGCACTGGGGAGGGACACACTTCTCACACTGGATCCAAAGGATCGAAACACATACCCACTTCAGAAAGCCATTTTACTTGCCAAGTTTGGGCTGACCCCTGAGGGATACCGTCAGTGGTTCAGGGCCAGCACCAAACAGTCCACACAAACATGGGTAGATTTCTTTGACTTTTTCAGTAAGGCACTGAATGGATGGGTGCGGGCAGCAAAGTAGATGATTACAAAGGGTTATATGACTTGATTCTGAGAGAGCATATGCTCAGTATTTCTTTTACAGAGTTGCACCAGCACTTGGTAGATAGTAAGCTGACTGACCCCAGGAAGCTTGCTGAGGAGGCGGACCTCTGGGTTAGCACCAGAGTGTCCAAAAAGGCATCTGGGGGGGGACTCCCACAAAGGTGGTCAGGGTTCCCAACAGAAGAAAGAGGGGGGAGAAAAACGTAAAGAAAAGGAGTTCTCAAAAGGCCCCCAAAAGAATTCCCGAGGGGGGGGTGTGGATACCATTCCTCTTCTAGGATTGCAAAGAAGCCAGGGTATTTTGATAAAGCATTAGAGACGTTCATCCCCAAATGCTTAGAGTGCTACCAGTTTGGGCACTCTAAGGGTGACTCCCAGTGCCTCAAGAGGGCACAGTCCACCACTGGACAGACACCTGGGTTGGCTAGTGTAGCGCTTGGGAGGGAGACAGTCCCAGTTAGCTTTGGGGAGCAGGCAGAGGTTTCCCTAGTGTCCCTGGGAGAAAGAGAGATGGTGCCTAAAGCCTACATGCCAGAAAATACTTCAAAGTATAGGCAGTGGGTCACCATTGATGGGCAAAGGGTGGAGGCTCTGCGTGACACAGGAGCCAGTATGACTACTATCAAGAGTCAGCTGGTGTCATCAGAGCAGATAGTTCCAAATACATTCCACCGGGTTATAGTCGCTGACAATCGTGAGAGTCACCTACCGGTGGCTCTGGTTCCCTTTGAGTGGGGGGGGGGGTCTCTGGTTCTCTGAAAGTAGCTGTGAGTCCTGCCATGCCTGTAGATTGTCTGTTAGGCAATGATATTGAGCATACTGCCTGGAAAGAGGTAGAGCTCTGATCCCACCTGGAGATGTTATGTTTGCCTGAGTGGGTCTGCATGACCACACGGTCCATGGCTGCCCGGGAAGGGAGTCAAGGGCGTCTGGAGTCTGGAACCATGGGCCAGACAACTGCAAAGAGGAAGGGCAAGAGGCGCGGGAAACCCACCTCAAATGTTCCCACAGTGGTGAATGGGGCCCCTGAGGAGGAGGAGGACACTGAGCCAACTGGGGAGGACATAGCTGACCTGGGTAACCTACCTGAACTTGCTGTCTGGCAAGTAGAGGGTGGGTCAACCAGGGCAGAATTCTGCAAGGCGCAGAAGGAATGCCCAACCCTTGAGGGTCTGAGGCGACAGGCCACAGCCCAAGCAGCAGGTGACGCCTCCGGCACTCACCGTATTTACTGGGAGAATGATCTCCTTTACAGTGAGCCCAAGGTTCCGGGTCCTGGGGCAGTACATGTGCTGGTGGTCCCCCAGTGTTACTGGGCCTTCCAACTGGGTCTGGCTCACGACATCCCCCTGGCAGGACACCTGGGCCAAGACAAGACCTTTAACAGGCTTGTCACCAACTTCCATTGGCCCAGAATGAGGATAGCCTCAGATAATTTCTGCAGAGCTTGCCCCACCTGCCAGGCTAGTGGGAAGACAGGGAAACAGCTTAAGGCTCCCATGCTCCCACTCCCGGTCATTGGCACTCCCTTTCAAAGGGTGGGCATCAACAGTTTTGGTCCCTTGGACCCCAAAACTGCCTTGGGCAACAGGTTTATCCTGGTTTTGGAGGACCATGCCACCCGCTATCCAGAGGCCATCCCTCTGAGAACAGTGACTGCCCCGGTGGACACCAGAGCCCTGTTGGGAATATTTACCCGTGTGGGATTCCCTAAGGAGGTTGGGTCTGACAGGGGCACAAACTTCATGTCTGCGTACATGAAGTCCATGTGGGATGAGTCTGGGGAGAAAAAATTGGCCAGAGCACACAGAATGTAGTGTCCAATAGTGTTGCAGGGATGAGAAACCCTGATGGTATGTTGAAGGTGAGCGAAAGTTCGAGGTTGAAGAAACGTCCAGAGTCTTGTTAGTAGAAAGTGCCTTTATTCGTAGGTGTTGTAGAGCATGATAATCGTCATAGATAAACAGCCAACACGTGTTTCGTCACACAGGTGACTTCATCAAGGCTGCAAAGAATATTGATAAAGGCAACAGTTGGTATATATATACATGTAAGGAATCCGTAGTGAACTCATGTAGAAAAGATGCCGGAACCAAAAGCCAGTGCCTTAGTGTGGGAGCTAAAAAAGATTGATGTTGAAGTGAACATGACGAGCATACACAGTGCGACCAGGACACCCATAGAGAAAGGAGACATATTATGAATAAAAGTGATTAAGTACGTCCATGCAGTAAATATAGAGATCCAGAATGTTTACAATAGTGGGCTAATACATTATAAGTAGTGATACGAAGTGAGGTGAAAGTGAGACTAAGGCAGGGTTGGGAGCGACCAAGCAAATAGCTGAATACGAACACCTATACTGTAAGTGAGATGTAGAGTGGTACATGGTAGGTGAGTGACAGAGAGAGAGAGAAACGGCCCAAAGTGGTTGGGAGCCATCGTTTCTGTACCTGGACCGTCCGGCCTGCGTAATCAATGTTAATTAGATCTGTGGGCTGGAATAGGTGATAAAGGTCTGGGAAGGAAATAAAAAAGGGAGTAAAACAAGTAAGACTAACCCGTAGGGGAATATGATCCGAGAATATCCGTAGGCATGAGGTACGGAGAGAGAAGATAATAATTGTGTACATACCTTTGAAGATTGAGAAAATTCAAAGTGGTAAGGCTGCCTGGGCAGCAACAGGGTGATAAGGTAATTGAACACGTAGGTAAAAAATGGTATGGGAGGCCTTGATAAGCCGTAAAGACACGACCTAGGAGGTGTCAGAGAGATGAGTATAAAATGAAACGGTCGACATGAAGGAAGCAGATGCAAATAAGAAAACAATTAATAGAGACAATAACAGGTCATTGACGAATAGAGCTGAACTCTAAGCTTGGAGATAAATAGTAACACTAGCCCCATAGGGCTGCAACGTGTAAGTGGTGGGATATGAGGTGTATCACAAAACAAAAATAAAAACAGGGAAAGTGAGGTAGGTACGGTAGACAATATCAATATACAAATAGCTGGCGGTACGTAATGTAAACACAGAGCGCTAATAATAGGCCTGTAAAAAGCCAGAGTGCTGGAGACTAAGCTCAAGAAGGTCCATGTACTAAAGGTGGAGGGCCCCTGCGGCAGTGTGAACGCATGTTGGAACTTGGGAATAAGGCCAGGGCATATATCGGTACTTTAAAAAGGGCCCGAGAGAGAATGCGTCCTTGTATTATAAAAGCGGGTAAGTAGAAACGCATTTAGCCTATAATAGTACGTCGGTGCTAAGTAACAGGCGAGCGTACATCAAAAATGGGGAGTTGAGAAAAAATATATTAAAGCGTGTTCCGAAACGAAATGCGTCCAGGGATTATAATTGCGGCTGGAAATTTGGTTAGGCCATAAGCGGCAATAGTGTAAAGAATGACAAAAAGACATCTAACATAGGTTAAACATTAAGCAGAGTCAAGAACGGAGTGTCTAAATATCATAAAAGGAGGACATACCTTGGAAATTCAGGCCGGGGAGGCGCCGTGAGCAGTAAGAGAGCGTCTGATGGTCGTTGCCGACCCACGCTCTTATGGAGAAAAGGGAGTTGGGGTGCCATAGAAATGGAAGGGGGACCCAAAATTGAGGCTGAGGGGGACAGTGTGGCGGCCATATTGGGTGTATTGAATAGGGGTCTGAGCTAAATGGATTGAATAGAATTGATGGGAGAAAGAAGGGGGGAGCAAGCGGCCACTCCATAAGTAAAAAGAATGAGAACATGGAAAGTGAGGTTGAAGAAGGGGGGAAGGAGAGAGGGAAAGACGGAAGAGATATAACCTAAGTAGGTAATCACGGTGTAAAAACCATTACTGGAGTAGTGAGAGAAACACAAACACCGAAGAGTGAAAAACGAAGTAATGGGAGTCCAGTGAACCGAAGACAATAATGTACGTGAAAAGTCAGGCCATAATGTTGCAACGAGCCGCAAACAATAAGTATGTAAATACAAACTAACTATATGGAAACCTCGTATTACTGGACAAATAGTACATAGTACATAGTACATGATGAGGTCGAGGATGGAGAAGAAGTACAATGATAAGTTAAAGAAGTGACATCTATTTATACCAAAGACAATGTTAAATGTGAAAAGTCAGGTCATATTAATGCAACGATCCGCATATAGTAAGTCAGTGTATACAAACGAATTATGTGAGTATCTCGTATTACTGACCTAATGGTGCATGGTGAGGTCAAGGACAGAAACGGATTACAATGATAACTTAAAGGAAATAACAACTATTCATAATGTGGTGAGTGCGTTGTTTGTACACATAGATATAGCCAAATATAGTAGAACATTTATAAAACATTATGTACATGGTTAAGCTTTATACAGAAGGGTTGTCTATAGGAAGATATGATGCAACGTGTAATGAAGTGGAAGATCCCCATACACCACATATGTCTATGCAAGTAAAGTAAGTGAATGCTAGGTGTTGACAGACACATGGTGCAGAGTAAGGTCAAGAACATAAAATATAAGGACAGAGTAACAGAATTAGCATCTAATCATAAATGAATGAGTACATTGTTAGTACACAGAGATAGATCCAAGCCTAGTAGAACATAGTAAGTTTGAACATACGGGATTGTACAAAGGTGGAAATGGTGCAACATGCGTACAGGATGGAGGATCCAGGGAACTGCGCAAATGCGAGGCCAAATGGATCATAAAACTCCGCGCAGTTGAGCTAGGCCTCAACACGGACCGTGAATTACACTTCTTTCTGACATAACCATTCTGATCCTCCATCCTGTACGCATGCTCGTTTGTATTTACATACTTATTGTTTGCGGCTCGTTGCAACATTATGGCCTGACTTTTCACGTACATTATTGTCTTCGGTTCACTGGACTCCCATTACTTCGTTTTTCACTCTTCGGTGTTTGTGTTTCTCTCACTACTCCAGTAATGGTTTTTACACCGTGATTACCTACTTAGGTTATATCTCTTCCGTCTTTCCCTCTCTCCTTCCCCCCTTCTTCAACCTCACTTTCCATGTTCTCATTCTTTTTACTTATGGAGTGGCCGCTTGCTCCCCCCTTCTTTCTCCCATCAATTCTATTCAATCCATTTAGCTCAGACCCCTATTCAATACACCCAATATGGCCGCCACACTGTCCCCCTCAGCCTCAATTTTGGGTCCCCCCTCCATTTCTATGGCACCCCAACTCCCTTTTCTCCATAAGAGCGTGGGTCGGCAACGACCATCAGACGCTCTCTTACTGCTCACGGCGCCTCCCCGGCCTGAATTTCCAAGGTATGTCCTCCTTTTATGATATTTAGACACTCCGTTCTTGACTCTGCTTAATGTTTAACCTATGTTAGATGTCTTTTTGTCATTCTTTACACTATTGCCGCTTATGGCCTAACCAAATTTCCAGCCGCAATTATAATCCCTGGACACATTTCGTTTCGGAACGCGCTTTAATATATTTTTTCTCAACTCCCCATTTTAGATGTACGCTAGCCTGTTACTTAGCACCGACGTACTATTATAGGCTAAATGCGTTTCTACTTACCCGCTTTTATAATACAAGGACGCATTCTCTCTCGGGCCCTTTTTAAAGTACCGATATATGCCCTGGCCTTATTCCCAAGTTCCAACATGCGTTCACACTGCCGCAGGGGCCCTCCACCTTTAGTACATGGACCTTCTTGAGCTTAGTCTCCAGCACTCTGGCTTTTTACAGGCCTATTATTAGCGCTCTGTGTTTACATTACGTACCGCCAGCTATGTGTATATTGATATTGTCTACCGTACCTACCTCACTTTCCCCGTTTTTATTTTTGTTTTGTGATACACCTCATATCCCACCACTTACACGTTGCAGCCCTATGGGGCTAGTGTTACTATTTATCTCCAAGCTTAGACTTCAGCTCTATTCGTCAATGACCTGTTATTGTCTCTATTAATTGTTTTCTTATTTGCATCTGCTTCCTTCATGTCGACCGTTTCATTTTATACTCATCTCTCTGACACCTCCTAGGTCGTGTCTTTACGGCTTATCAAGGCCTCCCATACCATTTTTTACCTACGTGTTCAATTACCTTATCACCCTGTTGCTGCCCAGGCAGCCTTACCACTTTGAATTTTCTCAATCTTCAAAGGTATGTACACAATTATTATCTTCTCTCTCCGTACCTCATGCCTACGGATATTCTCGGATCATATTCCCCTACGGGTTAGTCTTACTTGTTTTACTCCCTTTTTTATTTCCTTCCCAGACCTTTATCACCTATTCCAGCCCACAGATCTAATTAACATTGATTACGCAGGCCGGACGGCCCAGGTACAGAAACGATGGCTCCCAACCACTTTGGGCCGTTTCTCTCTCTCTCTGTCACTCACCTACCATGTACCACTCTACATCTCACTTATAGGTGTTCGTATTCAGCTATTTGCTTGGTCTCTCCCAACCCTGCCTTAGTCTCACTTTCACCTCACTTCGTATCACTACTTATAATGTATTAGCCCACTATTGTAAACATTCTGGATCTCTATATTTACTGCATGGACGTACTTAATCACTTTTATTCATAATATGTCTCCTTTCTCTATGGGTGTCCTGGTCGCACTGTGTATGCTCGTCATGTTCACTTCAACATCAATCTTTTTTAGCTCCCACACTAAGGCACTGGCTTTTGGTTCCGGTATCTTTTCTACATGAGTTCACTACGGATTCCTTACATGTACTGTATATATATACCAACTGTTGCCTTTATCAATATTCTTTGCAGCCTTGATGAAGTCACCTGTGTGACGAAACACGTGTTGGCTGTTTATCTATGACGATTATCATGCTCTACAACACCTACAAATAAAGGCACTTTCTACTAACAAGACTCTGGACGTTTCTTCAACCTCGAACTTTCGCTCACCTTCAACATACCATCAGGGTTTCTCATCCCTGCAACACATTTGGACACTACATTCTGTGTGCTCTGGCCAATTTTTTCTCTCTAGGCTTGGTTGTGGGTATTCTGTTACTCACTTTTGTGCCTGCTGGGTAGTAGGGCACTGGGCCTGCTTGCACCAGACATTGTTCTTCCATATATATTTGCTAAAAACTACTGTGTTACTACCTAGAAGTGCGGCTTCCGTCACCCTTACTACCCTTGTGTTTTTTCAATTCTGGGATGAGTCTGGGGTGACCTACCGGTTTACCACCCCTTATCATCCTCAATCCAATGGGCTTGTTGAGAGATTCAACAAGACCCTGAAGGGCATGATTAGTGGCCATGAGGCATAAGTGGGACGTCCTCTTTCCATGCCTGTTGTTTGCTTACAGAGAGGTGCCCCAGAAAGGGGTGGGGTTCAGCCCTTTTGAGCTTCTCTATGGTCACTCTGTCAGGGTACCCCTAAGCATTGTTAAAGAGGGCTGGGAGAAAGCTCCCAAGACACCTCCCCAGGATGTGGTCAGCTACATGCTGGCCCTCCGCAACCAAACCCAACGCTTCTGGAAGCAGGCCAAGAGTAACCTTGAGGCCAGTCAAGAGGTGATGAAGGAGTGGTATGACCGGAAGACCACTCTGGTTGAGTTCTCACCTGAAGACAAAGTTTGGGTGGTGGAGCCAGTAGAGCCCAGGGCTCTCCAGGACTGCCGGACTGGCCCCTTTGAGATCAAGGAGCGTAACTTGCCTAGTGGACCTCAAGACCCCTAGGCACCCCTAAGGGTCCTCCATCACAATAGGCTCAAACCTCACTTGGAGAGGTCTGAGATCAGTATGCTCCTGGTCACAGATGAGGGCATGGAAGAGGAGAGTGAACCTCTCCCCGACCTCCTCAATGCCAAAGAAGGTGATGGGTCAGTGGAGGGTGTCATTCTCTCTGACTCCCTAACTCTAAACCAGACAGAAGACTGCTATGAGCTATTAGAGCAGTTCTCCTCCCTGTTCTTCCTTACTCCTGGACTGACCCCCTATGTGTTCATGACATTGACACGGGTGACAGTCCCCCTGTGAAGAACAAAATGTACATGTTATCAGATAAGGTGAAGGCCAGCATCAAGGAGGAGGTCTCCAAGATGTTGACTTTAGGGGTTATTGAGTAAATCAAGTAGTCCCTGGGCCAGCCCTGTGGTGCTGGTCCTTAAGGATGCTTCCCCCGGTGCGAAGCCAGAACTCAGGTTCTGTGTGGACTACCGGGGTCTCAACTCAGTCACACGGACTGATGCTCCCCCCATCCCCCGAGCTGATGAGCTAGTTGACAGACTAGGTGCTGCCCAGTTCCTGAGTACGTTTGACCTTACTTCAGGGTACTGGCAGATCGCCCTGACGGAGGGGGCTAAAGAGAGATCAGCATTTTCCACACCTGATGGCCATTACCAGTTCCAGGTGATGCCAGTTGGGTTGAAAAATACCCCTGCTACCTTCCAACGGTTGGTTAACGGATCCTAGTTGGCAAGGATGCCTACTGTGCAGCCTACATGGACGACATAGCTGTCTACAGTTCCAGCTGGGAGGAACACCTGCTCCACCTCAAGGAGGTGCTTCAGGCTCTGCAACAGGCAGGCCTGACCATCAAGGCTAGTAAGTGCCAGACTGAGCAGGGTTCTGTGGTGTACTTAGGACACCTAGTAGGTGGTGGCAAGGTGCAGCCACTCCAGGCCAAGATTGAAACTATCAAGGCCTGGCAACCACCTAGAACACAGACTGAGGTGATGGCCTTTTTAGGACTCACTGGATACTACCGCAGATTCGTCAAGGGCTATGCTACCATTGTGTCACCCTTGACAGAACTCACTTCCAAGAAGCAACCTAGATTGGTGAATTAGACAGAGGCTTGTCAGAAAGCCTTTGATTCTCTGAAGGAAGCCATGTGCACGGCCCCCATGCTCAAGGCCCCTGACTACTCCCAGGAATTTATCGTGCAGACAGACACTTCAGAGCATGGCATAGGGGCTGTTCTAGCACAGCTGAATGAGGGCTCAGACCAACCAGAAGCCGTTATTAGCAGAAGGCTATTACCACAGGAACAGAGGTGGAGTGCTATTGAGAGAGAAGCATTTGCTGTGGTCTGGGTGCTGAAGAAGTTAAGACCCTACCTGTTTGGGACTCACTTCCGGGTTCAGACAGACCACAGGCCCCTCAGATGGCTCATGCAGATGAGGGGTGAGAATCCAAAACTCTTGAGGTGGTCCATTTCCCTACAGGGGATGGACTTTACGGTGGAGCATCACCCGGGGATTGACCACGCCAACGCTGATGGTCTCTCCAGATACTTCTGCCTTAGCGATGAGAGCTTCCAGGAGGTTGGGTAGCTCTCCCCACTTTCAGCTGGGGGGGACACATGTTAGACCTGGCAGCCTTAGGGTGGTCACCCCTAACTTTTTGCCTGCCTCCCTCCACTTTTTGGACACTGTTTTTGCTGGTTTTTAGACTCTGCGCACTTTAACACTGCTAATCAGTGCTAAAGTGCATATGCTTTCTCCCTTTAAACATGGTAACATTGGGCCATACCCAATTGGACTATTCAATTTACTTATAAGTCCCTAGTAATGTGCACTGTATGTGCCCAGGGCTTGTAGATTAAATTCTACTAGTGGGCCTGCAGTACTGATTGTGCCACCCACTTTAGTAGCCCCTTAACCTTGTCTCAGGCCTGCCATTGCAAGGCCTGTGTGTGCAGTTTCACTGCCAATTCGACTTGGCATTTAAAAGTACTTGCCAAGCCTAAAACTCCCCTTTTTCTACATATAAATCACCCCTAAGGTGTGCCCTAAGTAACCCCGAGGGCAGGGTGTTGTTCGGGTAAAAGGCAGGACATGTACTTGTGTAGTTTACATGTCCTGGTAGTGTAAAACTCCTAAATTCGATTTTACACTACTGTGAGGCCTGCTCCCTTCATAGGCTAACATTGGGGCTGCCCTCATACATTGTTGGAGTGGTAGCTGCTGATCTGAAAGGAGTAGGAAGGTCATATTTAGTATGGCCAGAATGGTAATACAAAATCCTGCTGACTGGTGAAGTTGGATTTAATATTACTATTTTAGAAATGCCACTTTTAGAAAGTGCGCATTTCTCTGTACTTAAATCTTTCTGTGCCTTACAATCCACGTCTGGCTGGGTTTAGTTGACAGCACCTTGTGCATTCACTCAGACACACCCCAAACACAGGATACTCAGCCTCACTTGCATACATCTGCATTTTGAATGGGTCTTCGTGGGCTGGGAGGGTGGAGGGCCTGCTCTCACACAAAGGACTGCCACACCCCCTACTGGGACCCTGGCTGACAGGATTGAACTGAAAGGGGACCTGGTGCACTTCTAAACCACTCTTTGAAGTCTCCCCCACTTCAAAGGCACATTTGGGTATAAAATCAGGACCTCTGCCTTACCACCTCAGTCACTTCCTGGAGAAGAAATTTGTAACCAGAACCTGCATCCTGCCAAGTTGAACTGCCTGGCTGCCCAAAGGAACCCCTGACTGCTTCCTGTGAAGGACTGCTGCCTTGCTGTTGCCCTGCTGCCTTGCTGCTCCCTGGCTGTGGTGAAGAAGTGCTCTCCAAGGGCTTGGATAGAGCTTGTCTCCTGTTCCCTGAAGTCTCAGGACCAAAAAGACTTCTCTCTTGCAACTGGACTCCTTGTGTGGCGACAAATCGCCGCACAGCTGGCTAAAAACAACTCACAGCCTGTCCCGCTATGAAAAATTGACCGCACGCCGAACCGGGACGACGCCACTCGACTTCACAAGGAAAAGATCGACGCGGCACCTGCGGTGTGACCAGAACTTCGATGCACGGCCCACCAGATCGCCTCGCAGCTGATCTGGCATGATACCGTCCGACTTCCAGAGGGAAAATCGACGCAGCGCTTGCCGTGAGGGAGAAATTTCCCACACCGCCCACCGGACCGACGCAGATCTTGTCACAAGCCCACAATTCCACGCACAGACCTCGGGGCATCTGAAAACCCCGCAACCCAAAGAGGATCCACGACCGAGCGCTGGAAATCGACACCCAGCCGTCCCTGCGTGGAAACTAAATGATGCATCGACCGTGTGCGGCCCAAGAAATCTACACACACACCTTTGTTTCTCCGCTCCTCCTCCTCTGCGGCGCTTTGCAGAGATTTTTCTCGCAAACCAGGTACTTTGTGCTTGAAAGATACTTTGTTTGCTTTTAAAAGACTTAAGACGCTTTGGGGTTATTACAACATTGGCGATAAATGCTGTTTACCGCTGTGCAGAAGACTGCCAACACACCGCTGCGGCAGCGGAGTCCTGCCACAGCTATTACGACCCACAGCTCGGAATGCGCCAAAATCCAGACACCCACACAAGTCCGCCACACCAAAGGTCAGTGATAAACTGGCGATAACAAAACCTCCACCGTCACGCCAACAGGATTACGCCCACACTATCACGACCCATGAATCCATGCGGCGGTCTTTCTATTCCATTGGCGGTACGCACCGCCGCGCTCAAAATACACACACATTTACAAAACACAACCACATTGTACCATTCCAAATACACACACCTGATACACATACACACACCACTCCCACACACTCAAAACAATATAAAACACACACCCACATCACCCACAAACCCTTATGACCAGAAATGTAGACAAAGGCCAGAGAAACAGCACAGCAAAGACAACCCCACCATACAGAGGCACACAACACCATCACACATACACATCCACGCACAACACACCACACACCCCTAAACATCACCCCACACATCACAACACACAACCTCACACATCACCCACACTACCCAATGGCACCACAAAGACACCCCAGGTTTTCTTAGGAGGAGCTCAGGGTCATGGTGGAGGAAATCATCTGGGTAGAGCCACAGCTATTCGAATCACAGGTGCAGCACACTACCATAGCTAGGAAGATGGAGCTATGGCGCAGAATCGTGGACAGGGTCAACGCATTGGGACAGCACCCAAGAACATGGGATGACATCAGGAAGAGGTGGAACGACCTACGGGAGAAGGTGCGTTCCATAGTCTCAAGACACCACATAGCGGTTCAGAGGACTGGCGGCGGACCCCCACCTCCTCTCCCACAACTAACAACATGGGAGGAGCAGGTCTTACACAAGAATGCAAGTACTGGGGAACAGTGTCACCCACCCATTGCACACCATGGCACACACAGATGCAACAATTGTACCTGCAGGTCCCCTACCCAACATCACTGGACAGGAGGGTCCAGACATGTCCACTCCACCCACAGAAGAGGCCCACAGTGATGACAGCAGCTCTGTCCAACTGGATCAAGATGACCAGCCGGACCTTCTGGGACCTCAGGACAGTCGGTTCCCCTAACACTAGCACAAGCCACAACAGAGCCTCCCCCTCTGGAAACACCAGCACAGCACCCACCCAGCAGGCCCATACCTCTGTCCCTAGGACACGTCATGCAGCAGTGTGTCCCCCACTACAGGGAACCCAGGCTTTCCCACCACCCCAAGAACAGCAGTGACCTGGGGGCAGTGGCACTGGGCACACAGTTCAGGGGACCGAGGCCCAGGAACACAGGGGAAGTGGGAGGGCTGCTGTGCGACAGGGGGAGGACAGGCCCAGGGAACCCACTCTCCATGAGGCCCTCTCCAACATCATGGGAGCCTACCACTATTCCCAGGAGATGATGGCAACAGTACTGGCCAAGTTTCAGGAGACCCAGTGGCTGCAGGAGGAACAGTATCTGGGGTTCAGGGAGGAACTCAAAGCCATCAATTCCACCCTGGGCACCATTGTAGGGGTGCTGAAGGAACTCGTGAACACCAGGAGGGACACTGTGGCACAAGAAGGGGCCCCTGACACTAACCTGGATGATGAACTGCCCACCACCTTCTCCGGCTCTAGTGGACAGGAGGCACTGCCACAGAACCACGACACCAGCACCCCACCCCCTGCAGATGGAGAACCACCCAGCAAGAGGTCCCTGAGATCCAGGACAAAGACAGAGAACAATGCCAAGACCACGCCAATAAATGAGACCACCCTGATTGTCATCCTTTTGTCCCACTTTGTCACCCTGTCCATCCTTAAACTGCCCAGCTCAACTTCCTATGCCCCTTTGGGCAATGCGCCTGTGAGACTAATAAACTGGACTCTGCCATGGACATTCACCCCTGACATTTTACAACCTACTCCACTATTTAGCACTAAAATAAACACCCTTAAATCACAAAACTATCTGGAGTCAGTCTGTGCTTTCGAAAATGTGTATTTGCAATAACTGAACAAAAATGATATATCCATTGTATTGTCAACATACCTATGTCACACAGCTCTAGTCCATGAGGAAACAAAGCAGATGTCACACAGTGGGACCCACATCTGTGAAATCGAAAGAGAAAGTGACAACTCAGGCTCCATACAATGGGTGAAAGTGAGAGACAGATGAGAGGTAGAACAAGTGTATCAGATGTGGCAGGCAGTGATGTCTTCTTACCTGTGACTCACTGGAAGTATTGATGAATCACTGTGTTTCTGTTGTCGATATCCTCTTCTTCTGCTTCCTCGTCTTCACTGTCCACAGGCTCCACAGCTGCCACAAGACCCCATCTGGACCATCCTCTTGCAGAAAAGGCACCTGTCGTCGCAAAGCCAAGTTGTGAAGCATACAGCAGGCCACAATGATCTGGAACACCTTCTTTGGTGAGGAGAATAGGAAACCACCTGTCATATGGAGGCACCTGAACCTGGCCTTCAGGAGGCCAAAGGTCCTCTCTATAACCCTCCTAGTTCGCCCATGTGCCTCATTGTAGCGTTCCTCTGCCCTTGTCCTGGGATTTCTCACAGTGGTCAGTAGCCATGACAGGTTGGAGTAGCCGGAGTCACCTGCAAATGTCGAGGGACATCTGTTAGACACACACTAACCCTTAGGGACGACCCCAGACCCAGACAACTATTCACACTGTATAGAGTCCATGTCCGCACCTAATAGCCACACACGGTGCCTCTGGAGTTGCCCCATCACATAAGGGATGCTGCTATTCCTCAGAATGTAAGCGTCATGCACTGAGCCAGGAAATTTGGCATTCAGATGGGAGATGTACTGGTCGGACAAACACACCATCTGCACATTCATAGAATGGTAACTCTTCCGGTTTCTGTACACCTGTTCACTCCTGCAGGGGGACCAAGGCCACATGTGTCCTATTAATGGCACCTATGATGTTGGGGATATGTCCCAGGGCATAGAAGTCACCTTTCACTGTTGGCAAATCCTCCACCTGAGGGAAAACGATGTAGCTGTGCATGTGTTTCAGCAGGGCAGACAATACTCTGGACAACACGATGGAAAACATAGGCTGGGACATCCCTGATGCTATGGACACTGTCGTCTGAAAAGACCCACTTGCCAGGAAATGGAGTACTGACAGCATCTGCACTAGAGGAGGGATACCTGTGGGATGGCAGATAGCTGACATCAGGTCAGGCACCAACTGGGCACAGAGTTCTAGGATTGTGGCACGGTCCAGTCTGTAGGTGACAATTACATGTCGCTCTTCCATTGTCGGCAGGTCCACCAGCGGTCTGTACACCGGAGGATGCCGCCATCTCCTCACCTGCCCCAGTGGACGTGCTCTATGGAGGAGAAGTGTGATCAGAGGGTCAGCCAACACTGAGGTACGAAAACACTACTTTATTGCACACATTTTTACAATCTGTTATGTCCCTGCCGTAATGTGTATGCAAGGCCTAGATATGTGTGACGCATTTAAAATTAATGCCATGCGGCCCCCTGAAATGGCAGCTGCCTGACCTGTAATGTGGGACAAGGGGATGTGCGGTAACTGCGCTGGCGTTGTACACTGTCGCAGTAGGCGGTCGAAGACCGCAACGCAATCCTGCATTGGTTAACATTGGACCCTATGGGTCCCAGAAGCCAATGACGATGTACGCCGGCAGTGACAGTACGCACCGCCGCGGACGTGACTGCCATTTTCTATCTCTTCACTCACTTGATACCTGATCTTCGACAGGATAGGTCCTACAATGCAAGTGCTGCTGTGTCCTCAGTCTGGAAGAGACAATGGCTCATGTGCCTGGAGAAAGGGCCCCTGCCTTCACCACGGAGGAGATGGAGAAACTAGTGGATGCGGTCCTCCCCAAGCACATGCTACTCTACGGTCCTCCAGACAAACAGGTAAGTACACTGTGAGCATGCTGTATGGGCAATGCCTGTGTGGAGTGGTGTGAATGGAAGATGGGGGGGAGAATGAGGCGTGCTTGAAACGACAGTGAGTGAATGTGCGTCATGACAAGGGTAGGAACGCGGGCCAATGACTGTGACGGTCCGGACAGTTATATCTTCTCCTTTTCCCCTGTACCCTTCCTCTAGGTCAGCGTCCACCAGAAGAAGGATATTTGGCGTGCCATCGCCAAGGAAGTCCGGACCCTGGGGGTCCACCACAGACGGAGCACCCACTGCCGGAAAAGATGGGAGGACATTCGCCGCTGGAGCAAGAAGACGGCAGAGGCCCATCTGGGGATGGCCTCCCAACGTGGGAGGGGTGCCCGTCACACCATGACCCCCCTGATGTTCTGGATCCTGGCAGTGGCTTATCCAGAGTTGGATGGGTGATTGAGAGCATCACAGCAGCCAAAAGGGGGTGAGTACACTCTCCTTCAGATGATTCAGCGCGCATTATGAGGTGTCTGGGTGGGAGAGGTGGGCTGTGGGTTCCCCTAGGCCAGGGGAGTTTATTTGGCAAGGTCCCTTCGTAAGGCAGGCCATGTGGCACCCCACCCCATCAGTGTTCAGAGGCAACTACACCTAGTCAGGCTTGTGTGACTTCCATGTGTGCATCAATCGGGCATAGGCCTTGTACCCCATGTCCCTGTGATTAATTAGGGAACTCTAAGTGCACGGAGTAGTTCAGAGGTCTTCTGTGTCTGTAGTGTCCGCCAACGGTAGCGGTATTGCATGCACTCAATATGTCTTTCTTCTGTCTTACCCCCCTTTTTTTGGTCTCCCTGTTCATGTGTGCAATAGCATCATCAGGCGGAGGAACAGTGACACCGGAGCAGGAAGGAGCTGCATCCCACATGGCCCTGGAGGGTGAGACGATGGAGTCTGAAGCCACCAGTGGGACGGAGGGCGAGGGGAGCTCCACAGCGGGGACAGGAGCTGAGACCAGCGACACAGACTCCTCCTCTGATGGGAGCTCCCTTGCGGTGGCAGGCCCCTCTGTGCTCCTGCATCTACAGGGACAGCTGCCACCCCCACTACCAGCACTGCCCTCCCAGCAGCCCCTCAGTGTGTGCCCCTTGGTCGCTCACCCAGGAGGGTGGACATCCCCCTCACCCCAGGCACCTCAGCCCCTGCCCCTGTCAGCCCTGCTGCCCTCAGTGAGGAGGCCATTGACCTCCTCAGATCCCTCACTGTTGGGCAGTCCACCATTCTGAATGCCATACAGGGTGTAGAGAGGCAGTTGTAACAGACCAATGCATACCTGGAGGGCATTCATTCTGGTCAGGCATCCCAACAGCGAGCTTTTCAGACTCTGGCCTCAGCACTGATGGCAGCCATTGTCCCTGTGTCCAGCCTCCCCCCTCCAACTTCCTCCACCCAGACCCAAACCCAAACCCCTGTACCTCAGCCTATCCCAAGCACACCATCAGACCAGCATGCACACACCTCAACACACAAGGGAAGCTCTGGCAAACATAAGCACCACACATCCCACAGGCACTTACACAAGCATCATACCCATGCAGACATACCAACAGCCACTGCCTCCACTGTGTCCCACTCCTCCTCGTCTCCCTCCTCCCTCCCTGTCACGTCTCCACTCACACCTGCATGCACTACATCTTCAGCCACTACGTCCATCACCAGCACACCCATCACCACACACTGCTCATGTGCAGTCACCACCCCCACTACCATTCACACATCCCCTGTGTCCTCTCCCAGTGTGTCTGTGAGCCCACCTCCCAAGGTACACAAGCGCAGTCAACCACCCACCCAACAGCAATCCACCTCACGACAGCCTCCAGCCCATGCACCTTCACCCAAAGTCAACAAACGTACACCTCCTACAACCACTACCCATTCCTCCACTCCCAAACCCCCTCCATCTACCTGTCCCAGTGTGTCTAAAAAACTTTTCCTGTCCAACCTTGACCTCTTCTCCTCACCTCCCCCACCCCTTCAGTCCCCTAGGGCCCGCCTTTCCAAGTCCCAACCCAGCACCTCAGCCACCACATCAGCGGGAACAGTGGTGCCAGCAGTAACCGGCTTCTGGAGTGCGCCAAGCAGCAGGGCAGCCAGTGTGCCAAGGAGCCAGACCACGGACAGTCCCCCACCTCAGAAGCATAAGAAGTTGGTCACTGCCCGGAGGGAGAAGGGTAAAACCCCTCCACCAGGGGCCCTCCCAGGACTACAGTTGGGAGTGGGAAGAAAGCTGCGACAACATCCAAGTTGGGGAAGGGGCACAGAAAGAAAGGGAAGCCGCCGTCAACCTGCACAGCGGACAAGACCGCTACCAGCACCGCTGCCCAGGACACTGCCGCCATCCGCACTGCTGCCAAGGACAGCGCAGCCACCAGCACTGCTGCCCAGGACACTGCCGCCACCAGCACCGCTGCCAAGGACGCCGCCACCACCAGCACCGCT
Source organism: Pleurodeles waltl (assembly GCF_031143425.1). Lineage (NCBI taxonomy): Eukaryota > Metazoa > Chordata > Amphibia > Caudata > Salamandridae > Pleurodeles > Pleurodeles waltl. Next base: position 1,068,513,183 of record NC_090437.1, read on the forward strand.
GCCCAGGACACCGCCGCCACCAGCACTGCTTCCCAGGACACCGCCGCCACCAGCACCGCTGCCAAGGACACCGCCGCCACCAGCACCGCTGCCCAAGACACCGCCGCCACCAGCACCGCTGCCAAGGACACCGCCACCACCAGCACCGCTGGCCAGGACACCGCCACCACCAGCACACTCACTGAACCACCCACAAGCACCGCAGGACAATGAGCGCCGCAAGCACCACCGCTACTGAGGCCACCATAAGCAGGATGAAGCACTCTGGGCACCATGCCCCATCCAGAACCAGTGGAGAGATACATCCACTACCTCAGTCCTTGGCATGATGAATCACTCTGGGCACCATGCCCCCTCCAGAACCAGTGGAGAAAGGCATCCACTACCTCAGTCCTTGGCAGGATGAAGCACTCTGGGCACCAAGCCCCTGCCAGAACCAGTGGAGAAAGGCATCCACTACCTCTGTCCTTGGCAGGATGAAGCACTCTGGTCACCCAGCCCCCTCCAGGACCAGTGGAGACTATTATCCACTTTAGAGACTGTGGCTTTGCACTTCCCAGGATAAAGCAGTGGGCAAACCACCCACTGTAGAGACTTGAGAGACTGTGGCTTTGCACTCCCCAGGATAAAGCAGTGGGCAAACCACCCACTTGAGAGACTTGAGAGACTGTGGCTTTGCACTCCCCAGGATAAAGCAGTGGGCTAAGCACCCACTGGAGAGACTTGAGAGACTGTGGCTTTGCACTCCCCAGGATACAGCAGTGGGCATGGAGCCCCCTCGTGGATCTGGCGTTGTGCACTCATCCAGCTGAGGTGCCCCCCCTTCCCTTCCCCCTGAGGTGCCTGTTGTATTTCTGTCTGATGCCCCTGCAGTGTTCTCTCCGTTTTGATCGGGTATTGAGTGTGGGCCTCGCCCATGCATTTTGGGCCCAGTGGTCCACAGACTTTAATGGTGCAATACCTGGCCTTGTATTATTGGTGTATATATTTGTTTATAGTGTATATACATTTTTGAGTACTGGATTTTAATAGATTACAATCGTTCAAATCATTTCCTTTTGTCTTTGCATTCTTCTGGTGGGGTTAGGGGGTGTGTAACTGTAATGTATCAACATGTATTAGTGTGTGTGTTGTAGTGGGTGAGGGTGGGAGTGGGGTGGGGGTGTTGCGTGTGTGTGCAACTCTCTTTTACCTCCCCCCTCCCCTGTGTCGTAGGTGCAGTACTCACCGTGGTCTTCACCGCCGGTGTTCGTGCTCCTGGGAGAGGAGCAGGAAGACAAAGGCAGTCCTGGTTCCTTGTGGGGTGTGTAGAGGTGCGCGTTTTCCCTTCCAAGTCCTGTTTCCGCCGTGTTTTTGTTCGCGGTGAAACCGCCCCGGAAAAGGTGGCAGATTGGCCTGTTGTAATACTGTGGGCGGTACATTGTCTTCCGCCTGTCTGTTGGCGGTTACCGCCGCGGTGTTTGTTTGTACCTCCATGGCGGTCGGAGTGTTAAAGTGGCTGTCTTTGTTGGCGGTTTCCACCATGGTCGTGATTCCATTTTTTTTTCCGCCGGCCTGTTGGCGATTTTCCCGCCGCTTTAACACTGACCGCCAGTGTTTTGATCTGCAAATATCCAGATAAATATTATATATTTTTCTAAACATTGTGTGGTGTATTTTTGTGGTGCTATATTGTGTTATTGTATGATTTATTGCATAAATACTTTACACATTGCCTTCTAAGTTAAGCCTGACTGCTCAGTGCCAAGCCACCAGAGGGTGGGCACAGGATAATTTGGATTGTGTGTGACTTACCCTGACTAGAGTGAGGGTCCTGGCTTGGACAGGGGGTAACCTGACTGCTAACCAAAGACCCATTTCTAACACAAAGGGAGAGGGTGTAACACTCTCTCTCAGAGGAAATTCTTTGTTCTGCCTTCCTGAGACTGGGCTGCCCAGACCCCAGGAGGTCATAACCCTGTCTGTGGGGTGGCAGCAGCGGTAGCTGTAGAGTACCCGGGGTCCATAGTGGAGCCCCGGGGATGCATGGGATTGGCACCCCAATACCAGATTTGGCAAGGGGGGACCAATTCCATGATCCTAGACATGTTACATGGCCATATTCGGAGTTACCATTGTGAAGCTGCATATAGGTATTGACCTAGATGTAGTGCACGCGTGTAATGTCGTCTCCACACTCGCAATGGCCCTGAACTATGTGGGGATACCTTTGCTAGTGAAAGGGTGCCCTCACACTTAGTAACTTGCACCTAACCTTCAGCAAGTGAAGGCTAGACATATAGGTGAATTATAAGTTACTTAAGTGCAGTGAAAATGGCTGTGGAATAACGTGTGCGTTATTTCACTCAGGCTGCAGTGGCAGTCCTGTGTAAGATTTGTCTGAGCTCCCTATGGGTGGCTAAAGAAATGCTGCTGCCCACAGGGATCTCCTGGAAAGCCAATACCCTGGGTACCTTGTTACCATATATCAGGGAATTATAAGGGTGTTTCATTGTGCCAATTAGAATTGGTAAAAATGGTCACTCGCCTATAGTGACAATTTTAAAGGCAGAGAGAGCATAAGCACTGAGGTTCTGGTTAGCAGAGCTTCAGTGACACAGTTAGTCACTACACAGGTCCACACATTCAGGCCACAATTATGAGCACTGGGGTCCTGGCTAGCAGGATCCCAGTGAGACAGGCAAAAACAAACTTACATACATGTAAAAATGGGGGTAACATGCCAGGTAAGATGGTACTTTCCTACAATAGTACATAGGCCTGTTCCCTGTGTGTGAGGGTGCTATGTACGCCAACGGTGGTGTTGGTGCAGTCAATGACCTAGTGTATCCTTTGTCTCTCTCCCCTCCTTTCTTGTTTTTTTCACCCTGTCCTTGTGTGCATTAGCATCATCTGGCGGAAAAGTAGAGGTACCAGCGACAGAGGGAGCTGCATCCCACAGGACCCAGGAGGCAGAGTTCCATGGTGGCGTGGTTCTTCCCTGTGTCTCCAGTGGTGAGTCCTTTGACTTCTGAGCTCTGTTTCTGCCAGGCTTTTGTTGGCGTGGGTACCACCCCAGAAAAAGTGGAGGTTTCGTATGTCCTAATATGGTGGGCAGTTCTGCAGTAGTGGCTTTTGTTTCCGCCCTGGTGTTTGGTGTGCAACATTGGCTGTCCATGGGAGTTATCACAGCCATGGTCATAATTTGGTGCTACTTACCGCCAGCCTGTTGGTGGTATTACTGCCACTTTATCACCACCGCCAGGTCGTAATGAGGCCATAGTGTTGATAGAAGTGAGCCTCATGTGCTGGCTGGTACCTCTGTTTGTGACCGAAGATTATACGTGCAGTCCTGGAAAGGCCTTAACATGATTGCAGTGTTCATCGTTTCCTCTTCATCCCTTCGGTCAGACCCGAGAGGAAAAGCCTAGACATTCTTATCCTGCGCGGTGCTGGCATCATCCGCATAGGAGTCCACGTTGAGGATTAGAGGGTGGTCATGAGTATTGGCGGGGTCAAGCTGCCCTGGATGATTCCTTATTCATGAGCTTGGGGATGGATCCTCCCAACTGCTGAAGTCCAAAGAAAAAATTGACTCCAAAAGATCAGCGTGCTCTCTGACTTGAAAGGAGATTGTGCTTTTTGTTTATGGCTGGTGTTTGGTCGCTCTGGCACTTACAGTTTGCTGATTTGGAGCCGGGAGAAGCAACCCCAAGTGGAACTTGCTCAAAGATTGCCCCTCTTGGAGTAGCTATTGATTCCTGTGGCCATAGGTGCCGGATCTTTAAAAAATCTATTATTTTGTACCCCTCTTTTTTTGCTGATGGCGCTTTGATATCATTTTCCAGCTGTTTCATGAGCTGTATTCCTTCGTTTATCAGGATGCCTGGGCGTGCTATGGATGAGTTCATCAGGGATCTTTGCCTTGTTCTTTTTGGTAGCTTTTTTTTGCCCCATGCGGGCCCCCCTGGGACTTGCCGAATCGCATTGCACTTGACTGCTAAATTGAACATTTGGGGGTATTCACAAGGAGGATCAACACACTTAATCGACACCTGTGATATTGTTGGAGCAATATGTTGTTAGTCCCGTAGATGTCAGAGCTGTTTTTTATACATGTTTGCCATCATGGTTGCCAGCTCAGGCTACCAACTGTGGGTGCAAAGGGTGAGAACAGGTCCAAACTGCTCAAGGATTCTTCCAATGGTGATGAAATTGGTAAATTCTATCCAGTAATGGTGATAATAAAGTGGGAGGGAAGAAAGTTGGAGGCCCCCGGGTGCAGCACAAGAGGGTCTGGCTGAGGGTAAAACAAGCCGCAGCCAGGCCTAGCTGGGGCGCTTATGTGAATCCCCCAATGCTCTCACCCACCTGGCTAGACCTCCTAGTGCACCTCCATACCCAGATGAAATACTGAGGTTGGTTGAGCTGAGCTGGCACTGGTCTGACCCACATTAGAGGCCCCCTTCCAAAGACATGGGGGCTTGTCTGGAGCTTCTTTGCTTTGGGGGGGTGAAATGAAGGTTATGTGGCACCTTCCCCCACTGAATTGCCCCGCACAAACTGCACCCCTCCTCCACAGCCCCGGCCTCTACTTGCTGCGCTGGCTCTTGTGCTGCGAGGCACAGATGAAGGGGGTGAAGGGTGGGACTTTAATTATGCTGCTCCTACTACTCCTACTGTTCCTGGTTCCTGGGGCCTCTGTCTTAACATGTGGAGCCCCTTGGTCCTCCACAGGGTCCCGGTGGCACCGCTCCACTTAGCTAAGTCAGGCCAGTTGGCAGTTAAGCCGGGCTGGGTCAAGCAGGGTCAGCTGGGGATGACTAAAGTTCCCACTGCTTAGCCGTCGTATCATGTTGTGTTGCCATGCCACGCTTTCTCCCACGCTGTAGCACAGACTGTGACCTGTGACTGGTACACAGAGCTCACTGCTTCTCTCTCCAGACTACGTGCATGCCTGTGTTCCTCTCGGCCACAGCAATCCATGGAGTATAGGGCTTTCGTCCAGGAGGATCAAAGACCTAACCACAAAGTGGGGCCATATGGCAGTAACCATTCATGACCCTGCTAGAGGAAAGGGTGTGGACAGAAACTCTGTGTTCAGATTACATATCACTGAGCACCTGTGTTGTGATGGTTTGACTCCACAGGAAAAAAGGTAGTTTGCCACATCTTTGGAACCAGTCACAGGAGGGTCTCTCCTTAGAGGTTTTAGGACTGGGCAGCTGTGATGCTTAGGGATGGGGATTTCAGTAGACAACAAGAAGGTGCAATCTTGGAAAACATCAACATACTATGCAGGAGGGTAGGGAAGGGTAGAGTGATGATATTCCAACCGAGGATTCGGCCCATCTTCTGAAACTTTCCACACCAACTGAAAAAACCCTGCACAAAGCTGAGATATTTGAGAATAGTCTGGATCTGGGGAAAGTGACACTGGAAGAATGCTCAGCTGGAAGTGACATTTTCCTACTGCAGAGATGGGCTAAAGGGATGAGGATTTATTTCTTCAGAGCCAAACGTATTGGCCCCCATGCACTCCTGGGGGCAGTAGTAGTAATGACCTGTTGTGTGGACACAAAGGGTTCACCTGGATCTTTTGTGATCTAGTTCTTCAAGAGTGTGAACTTCAAAGTAAAGGGACACATGAGCACTCTTGACACGTGTGCCTTGCAAGTGGCCAAAGGACTCTCTGTGATCTGGGGGGTGCAGGCTGGAAGGACACTCTCCCTTGCAGTTCTGGTGTGATGCTAAGAAAAATCCCATGATCAGAAGCAATGCCAGACACCCAGACAGGAGACAGATTGTATGTGAGGAGTTATCTTTCATCAGTATGAGGACAGTAAAAATACAGCTCTTATGGAAATTAAACTTTAGATGCTGGAAGGCCGTACAGGAACCTTCTTTGTGACTGGAACATACCACCAGGAGCAAAATGACAAAACAGGAGACCTGAGAAAACAGGCCAGGAAGGTTGCCTCTCCCAACCCCATACTACCTCAGAGTGGGTACATAAGGCAACCTGCTCTGTAAGTTTTTCAAACTCCTTGTTTAGGGCCACATCTTCCAGAAGAAAACTCCTTGGGTGGCCTGCATGGTATCCCCACTTATATTTTTATAGATAGTCCTCAGGGCTCCACCTCTTCACATGGATCATCCTCGAAAGTAAAAGAGTGTTGTTGAGATCCAGCCCTGAGATGACCCAAGGTGGGAGAATGAGGATACTGGGTCCATGCAAACATATCAAAGCTGTGTTGATGTTGGAAGCTAGCCATGCCACATGGGGAAGCCTCTCACATGGCCTCCTTTGGGGTTAACCTGGCTGACCCTCAGAAGGGGAAAATTATTTCAGATTACACAGAGTCAATGTGCATGAGCCAAAACCAAGAAAAAAAGTAGGAGTTTCCCATGACAACAAGGCAAGAATATTGCCAGCTGATGGAAGCTCACATCACAAGTCCCACAGGTGGGCTCAACATTTGAATTCTTCTTCTTGTGGTGTCCCAGGTAGGAAAGGACCACATTTGGGGGGCTGCCATGAGTATAGTTGCCCCCACTAGAGCCCTTATTAAAAATGTGGTCTGGAACCATAAGTCTCCTATGGGTTTGTAATGATGAACCTGTGAGAGGTTTGTATTGTTCTCATTCTGCACTCTTGGAACTGGGGGTTTCAGAATTATGGTCCTAAGGCAGAGGGGCCCTTGTTGGATCTTAAGGGTGTTTAGCAGCATGTGAAAATTCATTAACTGGAAAATTTAATGTTGATGTACTTTGTAAGACGTTTCTGTTTTAAGATGTTTTGATATCTGTTGCACTGGGTGTTTATGGCATATTTTTGTTGTTATTTTGATACCCTTTTCTCATTACCCCCTCTTGCACCCTCTAGTGGTTTTGGTGCACTGGGCTCATGTCATATTATCCTTGTAGCACTTCATGGCCTACTTCAACACCAAGACAGACCTTCCCTAAGGAGATGGTCCAACTGCATGTAAAACTATAGCTGGGCCCCTCCCAGGGCACACAAACCAATTGAATACTATGTACCATTGTTTAATTAGGCTTTTGGTTTGCACACTTGTGAAGGAATGACACATGATTCTTGCTTTATTGACTGCAACTGTCATTGCTTATTAATTCCACCTGCTAATATTTATTGGTTCCACCTGCTACGGTTTATTGGCTCCAACTGTCATTTTGCACCTGCCTCCATTAAAGGTCAAACCCATTATGCTGACATGTTCTCTCCCAGGGCCTGTCCTCCGCGTGAGACACGTGCCTCACAGAAATCAGCCAAACCTATTGGACAGATTGGAGATCATGATATATGTATACAAACTTGAAGAGAAAACTGTGGGCCTCATTTACAAGAAGACTCTGCCACCAGAGTGTCACTTTTTATGAGGCTCCAGTGGCACAGGCCACTCAATCCTATCTATGAGGCGACACAAGGACACCCTGCATGGCTTTGCATGGCCTCATAGATACGGAGTAAGGCAAGGCAGCGCAAACCACTGCCTTGTCTTACTTTACATCAGGGAGGCATTCCATGGGCATTGCAGTGGGTTTTCACACCAACACACATGGGTTTTGACACATTCCCAGATTTACAAGAACCTGTAAACCTGGGAATGCCTCAAAACTGTATTGTTATATATCCTCTTTTTTCCCTCTTTCTATGTGTGCTGCATTCCACATAGAAAGAGGAAAACACCTTCATTGATTGTTTTTGTGCAGGAAGGTGTCCCTTTATTCACAAAAACAATCATACCACCTATGCAGACACTCTTGCACCATGGTGCAAGGGTGCCTGCGTTGGCATGGGCAGTAATTTCTGTGCCGGTACTGGCAATAAGGACAGCGATGTTCCATATCTCATAATTGCGGTGCATTCCTGCCCCTTCAATTTGGCATAGGGCAGCACAGCTAAAAGGCTAGCAGCGCTGCCGTACGCCAAATATGTGTTAATGGGGCCCTGTATGTAAAGTTATTTTTGGGAGTGCCAGAAACTCCAGTCTTAATCTTTATTTGTAACTGCTCTCAAGCAGTATTTGTTGTGAAGCCTGTAAATGTCTGAAATTGTTAATCATTGTGTAATGAAGAACTGTTGGTAAACTATTCTTGTTGTTTCAGGTGCACTGCATCCTCACTAACACAAAAGTCCCAGGGAGTGCAAATCCTAATACGCAGTATCACAAGGCAGCACAGCAGACCATGTGCTGCAAGTCTATAAGTCTATATTTTCTTATTTTGTCCCAACTCCCCTTCCCTTCAGGGGTGGTGTGTGATTTAAAGTTTTGATATCTTGATCAATAGTGGCCCTCCGAAATGATAAAAGGTCCGGCATCATCTCCTTGATTCAAACCAGATGAGTGTATGACACCTTACACAACTAGTAGTTCTGTCTTTTAATGACTATGACTATACACCTTTATCTTGTGGACGGCATATGTGAGGGATATTAGGGTTCAAGGATCACTGGGGTGTAAACTATCAAAAAGTATCTACATGGGTATTTCGATCTGCCAACTTAGATATATTTATAAGCTACCCTGTGTTATTAAGTAGTCTGCCTGTAATAACGCATGTTTCCTTTTTGTAAAAGCACTAGCAGGACAGATATTTATTGTGTTGTTTGTTGTGTGCACAAAGACTTCAGTTGGCTTTGGACTGTTCTACCTTGCTATCAACAGAGATTTAGGTGCTATACAGGGGACTTGTTTCCTATTAGAAGAATCCAGGATCAATCATTTATGTTCTTCATCGACTGTAGGGACTGCGATTAACTTCTAGTTGGAAAATAAGAGAAGAACAACTTAAAATATTTTATGGCAAATGGTTATTTATAACGTTTTTGAACTAACCAGGAGATTGAAACATGTTCTTTGTAACACAGGCAGGCAATAGATGTGATAAGGTGTGATATTTGAGGCTGAATATAAGGTGACCAACAAAATTCTGGATTCATTGCAGTTTAGAGACTCATTTGCTGGGAAGACCACAGTCAAACATGATTCTGTTGGGGCATTACCAAATCAAGAATTGGGGCAACTTCTTGAGAGATAGTAAGGAATGATAAGACCATCTTAGTAAACATAAATGGTGGAAGGCTGCAGTTGAAATGATTTTGTGGTCCACCTAGGTCTCTTTAGTAAAGGGGAAATGATGCAAAATTTGGATTAATGGAATGGATCTGTTCAAGAGGGAGGAAATGTATAGCATGCTGAAGAGCAGTAACTATTCTATGCCGTAAGACCCAAACAAACACTTTTAGCTTTCTAGACATCCCAAGTCATGGAGTGTTTTTGTTAAAGATAGGAACATTTTACAGATATCAGTCTTAGCAGCGTCATACTGGGACAGCACATAGGCCCGGGCAACAAAATAAAGTGTCCCCATTAGTAAATGAGTAAGCTAAAAACGTGTCCCATGTCTGCCAATTGTGGTAGTTTTGAACTTGAAAATACATGCTGTATAATTGTTTTGCAAGGTATGGATTTGAGCTTGCTGCAGGCAATGTTCATTTGATTATAAGCAACAACAGTCCCAGCAGACCAAAAAAACTGGCCCACACACAGTGTAAAAAGCCCATACTCTGGCCTGTCAGACCAGCCTGTGGGGCACTGCCTGGTAGCCCCATATATAGACCAGTCCAACCCTGGTTTATGGTATAAATCTATAAAAACAAGCAAGCTCAGATTGGCTCTCTTTTGTGAGTATTTTACATGCCAAGGTTCAGTGGAAGTGATGCTTTCAATTAGATTTTAATTTTGCTAATGATGAAGGATAAGAGATTATCACAAATACTTGAGAGCACCAGGAGCATTCATGTTTGGCTAAGGGCCACCATCTCCTTGTAGTTTCTAAATTATCCTTTATTTGAAGGATGTGTCCAAAGGAATACAGCCACGCATGTATTCATTTTTTGATCTAGTGCTAGCAGACATATAGCCAGGATAGGGGCAGATTTACAAACACTTTGCACTCACAAAAGTGACAAAAAATTGACAATTTGTAGAAATGGGATTTACTTTCCTACACAAATCTTGTTTTGCTTTGGGAAATACCTCTAAAATAATGCAAAGTAGTGCTTCAGTAGAAGTATCAAACCATAACATATTTCTCCCAAAAAGATACAAGGAGAGTGAACACATGGAAAAATATTTGTCCTGGTCAATAAAATGCAAAAACAACAATAATTGCATAAGAACGATCCAGATCTAGGCAGAGTTGCAGCTCAGCCTCAATCGATAGTCGATTTTTTTAGGTATCATTATCCAAAGCCATACTTGTTTCTACAGAATCCCACCATTGAGACAATAAACAGATGGCTAGATTGTATGAGACTCCCAACAAGATATGTTTTTATTTTGACTGTTTAACCAAATTCTCACAAGCTGCCAAATCCCCAATACTTTTACAGAATCCATGGTAGTTAGTTTTCTAAAACAAACAAAAAAAAAACAGAGAATGATAAAACTCTTATCACCTGATTAGTCTGCTTAATAGTGATTATAAACTGTTTACTAAACGTTTAGCAAACAGATTAGCACCACTAGCCCAAACAATGGTCCATAATTATCAAAACCATCTCTTACCCTGCAGAAGTATTAGTATCGATATAAATTATTTGATTCAGGGCAATTGTTTTTTTATTCCACCCATTAAACCAAGGTGGTCATTATTATGTTGCAGGTAGAAAACATTTTTGACCTAGTACAGTGGGAAGTCTTATTCGCTACTTTATCTAAATTTGCTTGTTGGAAAATGGGTTATTGGTAAGGGCAGGTAGGTACCTACACTTAGCAATAGGCCACTAACCTCCACTAAGGTCCAGTTAGGTCTCAGTAAATTAAACTCAGCTCAACCCTTGGTAGCTTGGCAACGAGCGTCAAGGCTTAACTTAGGAGACAGAGGGGGTCATTCTGACCCTGGCGGCCGGTGACCGCCAGGGTCACCGACCACGGGAGCACCGCCAACAGGCTGGCGGTGCTCCCGAGGGCATTCTGACCGCGGCGGTTCAGCCGCGGCCAGAAAGGGTAAACCGGCGGTCTCCCGCCGGTTTACCACTGCCCTTGTGAATCCTCCATGGCTGCGGAGCGCGCTCCGCAGCCATGGGGATTCTGACACCCCCTACCGCCATCCTGTTCCTGGCGGGTCTCCCGCCAGGAACAGGATGGCGGTAGGGGGTGCCGCGGGGCCCCTGGGGGCCCCTGCAGTGCCCATGCCCATGGCATGGGCACTGCAGGGGCCCCCGTAAGAGGGCCCCGCAAAGTATTTCAGTGTCTGCTAAGCAGACACTGAAATACGCGACGGGTGCAACTGCACCCGTCGCACCCCTGCAACTACGCCGGCTCAATTCTGAGCCGGCGTCCTCGTTGCAGGGGCATTTCCTCTGGGCCGGCGGGCGCTCTTTTGGAGAGCGCCCGCCGGCCCAGAGGAAATGTCTGAATGGCCGCCGCGGTCTTTTGACCGCGGTGCGGTCATTCAGCGGCGGTACCTTGGCGGACAGCCTCCGCCGTACGCCAAGGTCAAAATGACCCCCAGAGTGTAAAACATTCAAATATCACAAAACAGTAATTAAATAAAACACAGGAAACAGTTTAAAAATCCAAAACCAATTTATAAAAATAGATTATGGTGGTCATTACGGCAGCCGTGCGGCCGCCAATGCGGCCGCCTTCCCGCCGCCCCCATCACGACATCCCCGCTGGGCCGGCGGGGATGAGGCCGCAACATAGGAGCCGGCTCCTAATGGAGCCGGCGGTGTTGCGGCCGTGCGACGGGTGCAGTTGAACCTGTCGCGCTTTTCACTGTGCAGACTGTGCAAAGCTGGACAAAGCTGGACGGGGCCCTGTTAGGGGCATGGGCAGTGCAGGGGCGCCCAGGGGCCCCAGGACACCCCATACCGCCAGCCTCTTCCTGGCGGTGCAAAACCGCCAGAAACAGGCTGGCGGTAGGGATGTCATAATCCCCAGGGCAGCGCTGCATTGTGGCGGTAAACCGCTGGCACCGGCGGTGCGACCGCGGGGCCAGCCTGTTGGCGGTGCTCCCGTAGTTTTGGCCCTGCAGTTATAATACCGGCAGGGTCATAATGACCACCTATATTTTTATCTTTAAAATGACACCAAAACGAATAAAATCGGATAAGGGGAACCGGAGATATAAATTTTTAAAGAATTATTATTTTTTTAGCACCTAGCAACAAAAAGCGCCAATCGGGTCATCTGGTTGCACCTCGACCGGGGCAAAGTCAAAGTTTCAGGCCGACCGCGATGGAGCCCTGCTCGGCTTCAGGCCGCGGGAGGCCTCGGTTAAAAGTATACCTTTACAATTAGGGGGTCATTACGGCATTGGCGGGCGGCGGTAGCCGCCAATGCGGGCGCACTCCCGCCGCCCCATCACGACATCCCCTCTGGGCCGGCGGGCACAAACCAAGTTTGCTCCCACCGGCCCAGCGGGGATGAGGCCGCAACATAGGAGCCGGCTCCTAATGGAGCCGGCGGTGTTGCGGCCGTGCCACGGGTGCAGTTGCACCCGTCGCACTTTTCACTGTCTGCTATGCAGACAGTGAAAAGCTGGCTGGGGCCCTGTTAGGGGGCCCCTGCACTGCCCATGCCAGTGGCATGGGCAGTGCAGGGGTGCCCAGGGGCCCCAGGACACCCCTTACCGCCAGCCTCTTCCTGGCGGTGCAAAAAAAACCAGAAACAGGCTGGCGGTAGGGATGTCATAATCCCCAGGGCAGCGCTGCCCTGGCGGATTACATCCGCCGGCGGTTCGACCTAGGTGCTACCGCCGCGGTCAAAATACGCCGGGAGGCACCGCCAGCCTGTTGGCGGTGCTCCCGTCGTTTTGGCCCTGCGGTTATAATACCGCCAGGGTCATAATGACCACCTTAGTCTCTTTTTCGAAGATTTTCTTCAGCAGGACGAACCCGCCAGTCCAACCCGACCTCCTGGAGCCCTTCTCCGGATACGCGATGCGGGAATCCTCGGTGGAGATTTTTACCTTCGGACTTAGTTGTTTTTTCGAGGTGAAAATCCTTCGACCGGGGTAAACCTGGATCTTGATCCGACGTCCATGGAGCCCTCCTCGGATACGCTGGCTGGGAGGTCCCGGTCAACTTTTTACCTTCGGACTTAGTCTCTTTTTCTGAGATTTTCTTTACCGGGACGAACCAGCAAATCAGGCCGGGTCGCAGTTGAGGGAAGCCGGCTAGAGTTGCCGCGGCGTGTCGGTCCCTCTATGGAGCTTTTTTACAAAAGTTCTCCAAACTTCTGGGTCTTCTCCCAGATGTCCTTTTAAGGTTCTTTTGAGGTCCACAGATCACCCCAAGGGTCCAGAAGTTCTGAGATGGTCCTTGGGGGTGCGAACTACAACTCCCAGAATGCACCTGGTGCAAACTCCTTTTTGGCCACTGGACAGTGGTCAGCTGGTCGCTTTCTTCAGGAGTTGGTGCAGGGGACTCTGGTTAGCAATTTTTCACCTGTAGCAAACAGGGAGTCCCTCCTTGAACCAGTTGAAGGCAGGCAAAGTCCTTCTTGTGGTGAAGCCCAAGTGTGCAGCTGGTGCAGTCCTTCTGAGTGCAGGTTCCAGGTGCAGGCCAGGGGTCCAGCAGGGCAGTCCTTCTTCTTCTGTTGTTCTTCCTTGTTGGATGTGGTAGGGAACTGAGGTGTGGGTGCAGGTCTGCCAGTTTTATCCTTGCTCCTCGGTGAAAAGCAGGGGGGTCCTGGTTCTCCAATCAGGTACAGGGTCCTTCCCCCTGTGATGACCACTTCCTGGGAAGTGTGGCAAAAATCAATCCCAGGAGTCAACATTCTCTACAAATCCATCATGGCTGAATCTGATTTTTGGAGGTTACATCTGGCTTAGCCCACCCACTGGTGTGGCTAAAAATCATAAACACACCCCTCTCCTGCCCTCTCCTAATCTAATCAAGGGGGCAGTCCTCCCCCTTTCTGCCTTACCATCTGCTGAGGGGAGATTCCTTCCCACAGTCACATTCCTTTGTGTGAAGAAAGGCCACATCACACCTCATCAAGGCAGCTTGGCCAAGCTGCTAGAGGCTGGCCAATCAGAGCACAGCAGCAAAATCAATGCAGGGCTGAAATTGGCAACTTTTCAGGTAAAGTTTAAAACTCACCTGAACAAGTTATATTAAATCCAACAACTGGAAGTTGTGGGATTTATTACAACAATTAATTTGACACCAAACTCTTGGTATGCATCATTTAAGGAGACTTTAAAAATTAAAATAAAGTCTCCCCATTCTAGCCTATGAAGGCCATTTACGACAATGAGGGAAAAATTAATGTTGCTGTTTTTACCTCACCAGGGCTTATAAAACTATTTTTATAAGGTCCCTGCTTATAGTTACATGGCACCCAGCCCTAGGGGCACATAGGGCACACCTTAGGGGTGACTTATATGTAAATATAAGGTAGTTGAAGACTTTGGAACTACTTTTAATTCCAAAGTCGAATTTGCATATAACTTTAAATTAAAAGCAGCCAGCAAGGCAGGCCTGCCTTTAAAATGACACTGGGCACCTCAGCAGTGCGCCTATGGGTGCACTACCTATGCTGTGGTCCCTAAACCTACATGCCCTACCAAATACTGAGGACTTATAGGTAGGTTAACTTAGCCAATTATAATTAGCCTAATTTGCATATCCATTTTACACAGAGCACGGGCCCCGGGACTGGTTAGCAGTACCCAGGGCACCATCAGAGTCAGGAAAACACCAGCAAAAAGTGGAAAATGGGTGCAAAACGTTACGGGGCCTCTGCAATCAGCCCTGTTTTCTCACATTGCTTTTCTAATTAGATTTGTTCAATACTCAAAAATGTATACAAAAATACAAAAGCACATACAGGCCCTCATTATAACCCTGGCAGTTGGCGGTAATATGGTGAAAAGTACTGCCAACAGGCTGGTGGTACTTTCCACAATATTATGACTAATGTACCACACCGACCACCACAGCGGTAACGGCTGCCGGGCACGAGATATCAATCTACAGCCCGGCGGCCATCACTGTATCACCTGCGGGAATATGACCCCACCTACTGCCATGGCTTTCGTGGCTTCTTTACTGCCATGAAAACTATGGCGGTAGGCACTATCAGTGACAGGAAATCTGTCACAACAGGAATATGCCCCATAGTTCTCTCACTCTACAAAGACATTTTATCAGACAGTCATCTCTGAATAGGATAGATAGTCCTGTGCCAGAGGGTAAAGGCGATAGCCTCAGCTGCTCTGGCAGACCAGTGAGCCATCCACCAGGATGCTAATGATGCGCTTGCTCTCTACTCTGTCTATTCAATATTTATCTTTCTTAGGTAGATGTTTACTGCTTATAGGTTAATGTTTTAATGTCAGTGTACCCCTCCAACTGTCACAAGAAAGCTTAAAGGGTATTGAGCTGTAGGAATGTAATATTCTTGTCATAGGTGACATATGAAACAAAACTTAAATGGGCAGATCTCTTCAAACTTTACTCTGTGTCCTTCTCCTTTCTAAAAAGAAAGGGGATGCAAGACTTAAGACAATGTACTTTTTTGGGTATCATTTTGTTCTCACCCTTACAATAAATTTGTAGAGTATGGAGAATTCTTGGAAACCTCATACTCTGGAGATGGCCTTTGCCCAATACCAAATGGCATTATACAGAGGTTTGGCCATCGAAATGTTCTATGTCTGACCACCTTATTTAGGAGTTCAATATATATGTGGTTTGATGCGAGCGTAAAGATGAATGAACTCTGGAAAAAGAAGTGACTATGATGAAGAAAATGATGTGTGCCTATATAACTGGAATAGTGTGGCCATAGTTTCTTGGGTAATATATAGATATTTGTTTCTCATAATTTGAATGTGAACTTGGCTCTTACAATTGATCTATCTTCTGTTTTAGTGTTGAAAATATTTAGCAAGAAGTATTGTTATCTAGCTTTGAGTATCAATTGGTGTTGGTGTTGGTCTTGGTCAATCCCAATTTTTTTGCCTTTACACCTCCTGTTTTCTTAATCCCTTTTGTTGGCTTTTAGAACTCAGTACACTTTACCATTGGTAACCAGTGTGAAAGTTCTTGTGCTCTCTGCCTAAATTATGCTACAGTTGGCTTGCACTTGATTGGATCCCGTATTTACTGCGCCACTGGATTCAAGATAGCTTGGCTGATGAGGGGTCGTACCCCCACACAGGTCCCAGGATGCTTGTTTCTGGTCCAAGGAGGACATGGCCTGGCAGTTTGGGCTGGAATGTTCCTATGGGGAACAGGGTCAAGACTGATTTGTATATGGCTGGGTCCAAACTGGCAGCATGGTGGGTGTTAGACTTGGAATCCTTGGCGTGGTCTCCCCTAACATTTTGAATCTACTTCCCAGGTTGTTTCTGTGTGCGGGACTCTGTTCTTGCTGTTTTGTTTGTTCTGGACACTTTACCACTGCTGACCAGTGCTAAAGTGTAAGTGTTCCCTGTATAAATTATATGTGTAGATTAGCTTTTCCATGATTGGCATATTTGATTTACTAGTACATCCCTAGTAAAGTGCAATAGAGGTGCCCAGGGCCTATAAATCAAATGATCCTAGTGGGCCAGCAGCACCGGTTGTGTCACCCACAATAGTAGCCCTGTAAACATGGCTCAGACCTGTCACTGCAGTGTCTGTGTGTGCAGTTTTAAACTGCCAATTTCACTTGGCAAGTGCACCCACTTGCCAGGCCTAAACCTTCCCTTTTCATACATGTAAGGTACCCCTAAGGTGGACCCTAGGTGGCCCCATGGGCAGAGTGCACTGTATATTAAAGGTGGGACATATAATGATGTGTGTTACATGTCCCAATAGTGAAATACTGCTAAATTCAGTTTTCTCTGTTGCAAGGCCCATCTCTCTCATAGGTTAACATGCGGGCTGCCTTTAAATATTATTAAAGTGCAGTTTCTCTTTCGGAGCAGAGGGAAATTTGGAGTTTAGGGTCTCTGAATTCACAATCTATTAATACATATTTTATTGAAGTTGGTTTTTAGATTGTTAGTTTGAAAATGCCCCCTTTTGAAAGTAGGCATTTTCTTGCTTAAACTATTCTGTGACTCTGCCTGTTTGTGGATTACCTGTCTGGGTCAGTTTGACAGTTGGACTGTGTGTGAATCCTCTCTAGACAGTGAGCCAAAGGGAGCCGGGGTGTAGCCTGCATATCCTGATGAGCCATCTGAGCTAGAGAGGAGTGGTCACTTACACCTGAATTGGCTGTGCCTGCCCTCACACAATGCAGTCTCCAACCCCCTGGTGTGTGTTTGGGGCGTGACCAGAGCAAGGCAGGATCTTGTGAACAAAAGAGACTTTGCTTTGAAGTAGGCCTACTTCAAAGGCAGAAAGGCGTATTAGTATTGGACCCAAAAACCCTGAAAATCAGATTACATGTAGAATCAAGAGGAACCTCTGTCAGGGAGAAGAGCTGGAGAGCTGGAGGAGGAGTAATGCCCCTTTGCCTGTGACTGTGTTTTGCTGGGTTGGCTTGCAGTAGCTGCTTCTGCCTGAAAGGGAGCAAAGACTTTTGAGTGACCTTCCACTGGCAAAGAATCTCCAAGGGCTTGAACTGAGCTTTCCTCCTGTTGTTGAAGTCTCAGGGACAACAAAGACTTCTCTTTGCCAGCACCTGGTCTCTCTCCTGAGACTCCTGCCCTGGCAAGTGGTGCCCTAACCTGTGTTTGGGCCCTTGAAAGGTGAAGCTGGTGGAAAAGGACCAAAATTCAGGCACAGACCGCAGTGTGGGGAAACTTTCAACCACTCACCCTCAGTCACAGATCTGGGTTTAATCCATCATTCTTTTGTTCACCATGCCAACCCAGTTTGGACCCAGCCATATGCAAATCAGTCTTGACCCTGTTCCCCATGGGAACAGTCCAGCCCGAAATGCCAGGCCAGGTCCTCCCTGGACCAGAAACAAGCATCCTGAGACCAGTTTCAGGGTATCACCCATCATCAGCCAGGCTAGCTTGAATCCAGTGGCACAGTGAGCAAGGGCCCCACATCTGGGCATACCCTTCCCACTTAGGGCAACTATAGCAACACAAAAGGATGATGAACGGAGTGCTGAAACTTTTCAACCACTCACCCCCAGTCATGGATCTGGGTTTAATCCATCGTTCTTTTGCTCACCATGCCACCCCAGTTTGGACCCAGCCATATGCAAATCAGTCTTGACCCTGTTCCCCAGGGGAACAGTCCAGCCCGAACTGACAGGCCAGGTCCTCCCTGGACCAGAAACAAGCATTCTGGGACCGGTTTCAGGGTATCACCCTTCAACACACCATTCACAAGGCGTCTGATAAACGACGAGCTGCCAACCTTGCGGCTAAATTCGATGCTCCACCTGCATCGTGGCTGGGAGATTGACGCATCATGGCTGGAGAGACAATGCGCAATACCCATTAGTGGCTGCTGATAATGACGCAAGCCCCAGGCAGAGTGGTTTCCTGACACAAGGTGACAGGATTTCAAACACAACATTGCTGGGTATGAAAGATCAACGCAAAGCCTGCCCAGACCTGAGGTGCCCGCCGGGGAATCAACACATTGCTCTCTTGCAGGAGAGAGGAAACAATGCATGCCGACCTGATCAGAGAAGGAACAATGAACTGTCTCACTTGCAAGTGAGAAATCAACGTATTGCTGTCCTTTTTCGATGCGCGCTCGCCCACGAAGCTTTATTTTTTACGCCAACCAGGTACTTTGTGTAACAACAGCAATTTCACTGTTTTCTACGGATCAAGGGCCAGATGTAGGTAGGTTCCGATTTGAGACTTGCAAACTGCGAGTCGCAAATCGGAATGTAGGATGGTGTCCCTGACACAATCTGAGACTCGCAAGGGGGTCACAAAGGCCTACATCATGTACGTTCATGAGGTGGGTCGCAATTTCCGACCCCCTTGAGTCTCGCGGCACTCACAGGGATGGTGGCCTGCAGGAGACAGCAGACCTCCATGTCTGTGACTGCTTTTAAATAAAGTAGTTTTTTTTTGTAATGCAGCCCGTTTTCCTTAAAGGAAAACGAGATGCATTACAAAACTAAAAAATTCAACATTTTCGTTTCATTTTTTCAGAGCAGGCAGTGGTCCATAGGACCACTGCCTGCTCTGGAAAAATGTTTTTAATGCCATTCACAAAGGGAAAGGGGTCCCATGGGGACCCTTTCCCTTTTGCAAATAGGTTAGCACCCATTTGAAATGGGTGCTAACTGCAATTGTTTTGCGACCGCGTTCGCGGTCACAAAACAATACAATTTTGGGCTGTGACTCGCAATTCCTAATTGCGACTTGCAATCCCGTTTTGCGATTCGGTAACCAGGTTACTGAATCGTAAAATGGGGTTTGGGCATCGCGATGTGCTTTTTGCAAGTCGCAAACAGCAAAATTCACTGTTTGCGACATGCAGAAAGTTTAGTACATCTGGCCCTAAGACTTATTCATTTTTAAATTCATATCTTGACTTGTGTATGTTGGATTTTTGCTGTTCTGGTCTTGTTTGATTTAGATAAATATTACCTATTTTTCTAAAGTGGTGTGGTGTTCATTTTGTAGTGTTCTCACTGTATTACTGTATGTGTTGGTTCAAACACTTAACACATTGCTTCTGAAGTAAAGCCTGCCTGCTCGTACAAAACTACCAACAGAGTGATGCTTGTTTCTGGTCCAAGGAGGACATGGCCTGGCAGTTTGGGCTGGAATGTTCCTATGGGGAACAGGGTCAAGACTGATTTGTATATGGCTGGGTCCAAACTGGCAGCATGGTGGGTGTTAGACTTAGAATCCTTGGCGTGGTCTCCCCTAACATTTTGAATCTACTTCCCAGGTTGTTTCTGTGTGCGGGACTCTGTTCTTGCTGTTTTGTTTGTTCTGGACACTTTACCACTGCTGACCAGTGCTAAAGTGTAAGTGTTCCCTGTATAAATTATATGTGTAGATTAGCTTTTCCATGATTGGCATATTTGATTTACTAGTACATCCCTAGTAAAGTGCAATAGAGGTGCCCAGGGCCTTTAAATCAAATGATCCTAGTGGGCCAGCAGCACCGGTTGTGTCACCCACAATAGTAGCCCTGTAAACATGGCTCAGACCTGTCACTGCAGTGTCTGTGTGTGCAGTTTTAAACTGCCAATTTCACTTGGCAAGTGCACCCACTTGCCAGGCCTAAACCTTCCCTTTTCATACATGTAAGGTACCCCTAAGGTGGACCCTAGGTGGCCCCATGGGCAGAGTGCACTGTATATTAAAGGTGGGACATATAATGTTGTGTGTTACATGTCCCAATAGTGAAATACTGCTAAATTCAGTTTTCTCTGTTGCAAGGCCCATCTCTCTCATAGGTTAACATGCGGGCTGCCTTTAAATATTATTAAAGTGCAGTTTCTCTTTCGGAGCAGAGGGAAATTTGGAGTTTAGGGTCTCTGAATTCACAATCTATTAATACATATTTTATTGAAGTTGGTTTTTAGATTGTTAGTTTGAAAATGCCCCCTTTTGAAAGTAGGCATTTTCTTGCTTAAACTATTCTGTGACTCTGCCTGTTTGTGGATTACCTGTCTGGGTCAGTTTGACAGTTGGACTGTGTGTGAATCCTCTCTAGACAGTGAGCCAAAGGGAGCCGGGGTGTAGCCTGCATATCCTGATGAGCCATCTGAGCTAGAGAGGAGTGGTCACTTACACCTGAATTGGCTGTGCCTGCCCTCACACAATGCAGTCTCCAACCCCCTGGTGTGTGTTTGGGGCGTGACCAGAGCAAGGCAGGATCTTGTGAACAAAAGAGACTTTGCTTTGAAGTAGGCCTACTTCAAAGGCAGAAAGGCGTATTAGTATTGGACCCAAAAACCCTGAAAATCAGATTACATGTAGAATCAAGAGGAACCTCTGTCAGGGAGAAGAGCTGTAGAGCTGGAGGAGGAGTAATGCCCCTTTGCCTGTGACTGTGTTTTGCTGGGTTGGCTTGCAGTAGCTGCTTCTGCCTGAAAGGGAGCAAAGACTTTTGAGTGACCTTCCACTGGCAAAGAATCTCCAAGGGCTTGAACTGAGCTTTCCTCCTGTTGTTGAAGTCTCAGGGACAACAAAGACTTCTCTTTGCCAGCACCTGGTCTCTCTCCTGAGACTCCTGCCCTGGCAAGTGGTGCCCTAATCTGTGTTTGGGCCCTTGAAAGGTGAAGCTGGTGGAAAAGGACCAAAATTCAGGCACAGACCGCAGTGTGGGGAAACTTTCAACCACTCACCCTCAGTCACAGATCTGGGTTTAATCCATCATTCTTTTGTTCACCATGCCAACCCAGTTTGGACCCAGCCATATGCAAATCAGTCTTGACCCTGTTCCCCATGGGAACAGTCCAGCCCGAACTGCCAGGCCAGGTCCTCCCTGGACCAGAAACAAGCATCCTGGGACCGGTTTCAGGGTATCACCCATCATCAGCCAGGCTAGCTTGAATCCAGTGGCACAGTGAGCAAGGGCCCCACATCTGGGCATACCCTTCCCACTTAGGGCAACTATAGCAACACAAAAGGATGATGAACGGAGTGCTGAAACTTTTCAACCACTCACCCCCAGTCATGGATCTGGGTTTAATCCATCGTTCTTTTGCTCACCATGCCACCCCAGTTTGGACCCAGCCATATGCAAATCAGTCTTGACCCTGTTCCCCAGGGGAACAGTCCAGCCCGAACTGACAGGCCAGGTCCTCCCTGGACCAGAAACAAGCATTCTGGGACCGGTTTCAGGGTATCACCCTTCAACACACCATTCACAAGGCGTCTGATAAACGACGAGCTGCCAACCTTGCGGCTAAATTCGATGCTCCACCTGCATCGTGGCTGGGAGATTGACGCATCATGGCTGGAGAGACAATGCGCAATACCCATTAGTGGCTGCTGATAATGACGCAAGCCCCAGGCAGAGTGGTTTCCTGACACAAGGTGACAGGATTTCAAACACAACATTGCTGGGTATGAAAGATCAACGCAAAGCCTGCCCAGACCTGAGGTGCCCGCCGGGGAATCAACACATTGCTCTCTTGCAGGAGAGAGGAAACAATGCATGCCGACCTGATCAGAGAAGGAACAATGAACTGTCTCACTTGCAAGTGAGAAATCAACGTATTGCTGTCCTTTTTCGATGCGCGCTCGCCCACGAAGCTTTATTTTTTACGCCAACCAGGTACTTTGTGTAACAACAGCAATTTCACTGTTTTCTACGGATCAAGGGCCAGATGTAGGTAGGTTCCGATTTGAGACTTGCAAACTGCGAGTCGCAAATCGGAATGTAGGATGGTGTCCCTGACACAATCTGAGACTCGCAAGGGGGTCACAAAGGCCTACATCATGTACGTTCATGAGGTGGGTCGCAATTTCCGACCCCCTTGAGACTCGCGGCACTCACAGGGATGGTGGCCTGCTGGAGACAGCAGACCTCCATGTCTGTGACTTCTTTTAAATAAAGTAGTTTTTTTTTGTAATGCAGCCCGTTTTCCTTAAAGGAAAACGAGATGCATTACAAAACAAAAAAATTCAACATTTTCGTTTCATTTTTTCAGAGCAGGCAGTGGTCCATAGGACCACTGCCTGCTCTGGAAAAATGTTTTTAATGCCATTCACAAAGGGAAAGGGGTCCCATGGGGACCCTTTCCCTTTTGCGAATAGGTTAGCACCCATTTGAAATGGGTGCTAACTGCAATTGTTTTGCGACCGCGTTCGCGGTCACAAAACAATACAGTTTTGGGCTGTGACTCGCAATTCCTAATTGCGACTTGCAATCCCGTTTTGCGATTCGGTAACCAGGTTACTGAATCGTAAAATGGGGTTTGGGCATCGCGATGTGCTTTTTGCAAGTCGCAAACAGCAAAATTCACTGTTTGCGACATGCAGAAAGTTTAGTACATCTGGCCCTAAGACTTATTCATTTTTAAATTCATATCTTGACTTGTGTATGTTGGATTTTTGCTGTTCTGGTCTTGTTTGATTTAGATAAATATTACCTATTTTTCTAAAGTGGTGTGGTGTTCATTTTGTAGTGTTCTCACTGTATTACTGTATGTGTTGGTTCAAACACTTAACACATTGCTTCTGAAGTAAAGCCTGCCTGCTCGTACAAAACTACCAACAGAGTGAGCAGGGGTTAACTGAGGGGTCTCCTTTACCCTAACTAGAGTGAGGGTCCTTGCTTGGGCAGGGGTAACCTGACTGCCAATCAAAGACCCATTTCTAAAAGTGGGCAAAAAAAACGATGGCTTAAACCCAGATCTATGCAACTGGGGTTGAATATGTGCATTGTTCAGCATTCTGTCCATCATCTGTTCAATTAGAAAGTTGACATTTTCCTGCTTTAACCTTTCTGAGGACTTCTTGGAGTTTTGAGTTGGGCTTGTTAATTGCTCCCCAATCAGGAATTCATACTGGGTCTAAACACTGAGCAAATAGAACTAGTTGTAGCTGAAAGAGGACCATCATGCATTTCAGAGACAACATCCCTACAATATTCTCCTGTCTCATACGAGGATCAATGTGAAGTCTGTTATGAACTCAGTAGCGGTTGGACTCCTGGATGTTATTGCTACCCACACCAAAGATAGTTCAGCAGATGAATGACAGAAAGCTCCATCCACACAACTCTCTAGGGCCCTAATTTATACTTTTTTGTACCGCATTTGCATAATTTTTTGACACAAAAGCGGCGTAAACTTACAAAATACAATTGTATTTTGTAAGTTTGCACCTCTTTTGCGTAATAATATGATGCAAATGCGGTGCAAAAAAAGAATAATTCAGGGCTGAGATCCGGAGGACAGACTTTGATCATAAAGTGCATGGACCTCCTGCCACTGTGTCTCCATCCGCTTGCAGTGAGGATAACTCTACCCTCAATATCGCCCACTCCATGACTGACTCATAGCTATACTGTGATTCTATAATGGGATGCTTCCACACTTCGGCCCCAAAATGTCTGGTCTTTTAATGTTAACATTGAAACTAGCTACATAGAATGCTAAAAATCTATTGAATTTTCAATACTTCAAGAAACAAACCAAACAACCAGGAGGGGGTTGTTTACATATTCTCTGGTCCTACTCAAGGATACAAAAACTCTGGTCCTGAATATGGAGGGTGATGCTGGAGACGCTGGACTTCCAGGGTACATAGAATGCAGCCCTTGCCTGGCTCCATGACACTTCTAATATTCTGGAGATGTCCAACCATAGACAAGGTGCCTCCCAGCTGAATGGACCCCCTGCCTCCATTCCTCTGACCTCCTGGTCAGTGTCTGTTCGCCCTTCTTTGTGCAAGTGAACTGAGAGCCTGCCTGACTCTCAGTTTGAGGCCCACCTGCACCCGCAGGCTCCTACCTGTGCCTTATCGCTGGTGGCCTAGAGGCGATCTAAGTGTAAGTATCTGCTATTTTTTTCTTTTTGCTATTTTCTGTGATCTTTATTTGTTTTTTCCTCTCTTTTCATGCTTGTCTCTTTCTCCTTTCAGCCTTTTTCTCTCCCCGTGCTCAGTTCCCTGCTGCTGCGGCCCCTGCGGCACGCCCCCTCCCACCTGCAAAGCCATTTCCTTCCCTCCCCTTTGTAATAGCACTCGCTGCACACTGAGAGGGCGAATTCCTCTGACCACCTGGTCAGTGTCTGTTCACCCTCCTATGTGACGCTGCATCTTTTTGCTGCTGCTGCTGCCTCTGCTGTGAGTGAACTGAGAGCCCACTTGACTCTCATTTGAGGCCCACATCCACCCCAGGCTCCAGCCTGCGCCTCATCCCTGGTGACCTAGTGGCCATCTGAGTGTAAGTATCTGCTGTCTGTTTTCTTTTTGCTATTTTTTCTGTCATCTTTATTTATTTTTTCCTTTTTTTCATTTGTGTCTCTTAACCTTTCTTTCAGCCTCTTAATCTCCCAGCACTCCGTTCCTTGCTGGTGCTGTCCCTGTAGCCCCTCCCCATTAAGTGCTTTTCCACATTTCCACCTCCCAGCCGAATGGACCTCCCCTTCTTAATGGTGGCTGTGCAGCGGGCGCATGCAGAGGGTGCACCGAACGCATGTCAAAGGCAAGCCCAACTGCACCCATCTGCGCCTGGACCGCGCCCAGCACCATGAACCTTTTGCATCACCTAGGAACACCCATGGACCTTTTTCCTGTCTCCACTGCTAGCACACCCTCACTCTACATCAAGCTCTGGCCCTCCTGCCACTGAGCCACTGAACACCATCCCAGAGCACCTAAGCTGCATCCTCCTCACCGTTCAATCCCTTCACAAACATACCGTAGAACTATGGGACCTTCTAGACTCCAACCACCCGGAGATCACCTTTTTTCACTGTGACATGGACAGACCCAGTGTCGGCACCGGCCATTGCCATCATCATCCCCAGCGACTACAAAATGCTCTGCAAAGACTGCCCGTCTAGCTCAGGCGGCAGCCTGGCCATCATACACAAATCCACCATCCACCTGACAACCAACACGGAAGAACACTCCCCACTCATGGAGCATATCAATTTCCAGATTCACACCACCCCCAAGTCTAACTTTCATGGCACCCTCATCTACAGGGTAAAACCTCAAACTACTTCCTCCTCAACGACCTCAACTACCACATTGACAACGGCAATAACACAGCTTCCCTGCTTGATAACCTCGCCACAATAGGACTGAAGCAACTGGTCACCTCGCCAACACACATCGCTGGATACCATCTTTTCCACCAGCAACTACATCACCGTCAACAACACCTCCACATTTCACTAGACTGACTACCACTACATCCATTTCACCATCATCTCACCGACCATCCTCCTCCGCACACTCTGAGCCCGAAGCAAAAAATGGAACCAGATTACTGAGAAACAGCTCACCAACAACCTCAGCAAGTCTCCCTCGTCCCTCACTGCAGATGCGAACATCTCTGCATGGAGCATCCACCAATGGATCTCGGAATGCGCCAACACCCTAGCACCTCCCCGAAAGACCTCAGCCAAACACCACCCCAAGAAGGCCAGCTGTTTCTCCCCTGCACTCCAGAACTCCAGACTCACCTGCAGACAGCTGGAGAAAAAATGGAGAAACAGCAAGTCCCCGGAAGACCTTGAGGCCTTTAAATCTGCCACCAAATCCCATCACCACCTCATCAGAGTCACTAGAAAAGCTGCCCTGCGGGACCGTATCAGCACCACCACTCACAACACGAAAGAGCTCTTCACCATGGTCAAGCAGTTTGCCAAACCCAAATAGGAAGCAACAAACATCCCTCCATCTCAAGACCGCTGCAACAGACTAGCCACCTTCTTCCATGGGAGAATCAAAGTCATATATGACAGCTTCTGACGCCAAGACCCTCCGAGCCCTCCTACAAGCCCCCAGCTCCAACACCCCAAACCATGAGAGATCCTGCACTGCGGGTCCACCCTCCTCATGGATAAGACCCTCACCATCACGAGAAGTATCCACTCCAGATTTCTGTCCTCATCAAATTTTCAACAAAGCCAACACCTCCATCACACACGAGCTCCGCAAAACCCTCAACTGCTCCATAGATACAACCACCTTCCAAGAGGACTGGAAGCATGCCGAGATCCACCCATTCCTGAAGAAACCAACGGCTGACCCTGTGGACCTCAAGAATTACTGCCCCATCTCCCTGTTGCCTTTCCCAGCCAAGGTCATCGAAGAGGCCATCAGCACTCAGCTCCGCAGGCACTTTGAGGACAACATCCTGGACATCTCCCAATCAGGTTTCAGGAGCAACCACAGCACAGAGACGGTCCTCCTCACCACCACAGATGACATCTGCTCACTCCTCATCCATGGCCACACAGCAGCCCTCATCCTACTGGACATATCGCCTGTCTTTGACATGGTTTCACACCTCACCCTCTGCAACAGACTCCACACAACTGCGTCGGCGGAAAGGCCGTGCAATGGATACGTTCCTTTCTGTCTGGCAGAACCCAGAGAGACAGACTCTCACCTTGCCTGTCAGAACCTCTAGAGATCAGCTGCAGAGTTCCTGAGGGCTCCTCCCTGAGCCCCACACTCTTCAACATCAACATGGCCAGCTCACATCCAAATTCAGGAACCATGGGTTGAACATCGTCTCCTATGCAGACGACACTCAGCTAATGAGCTCTCTGACTGACAACCCAAAACTGCCAGACGAATTTCCACAACGGAATGGAAGCCGTTGCCACCTGGATGAAAGGGAGCTGCCTCAAGCTAAACTCTGACAAGCCCAAGGTCCTCATCCTGTAACAGTCAACATCAGACTGGAATGACTTGTGGTGGCCATCCACCCTTGCTTCCCCCACCCCTACAGACCATGCACACAACCTCTGCTTCATCCTGGACTCATTGTTCACCATGACCCGCAAGGTTAACTCAGTTGCATCATCCTGTTTTCACAACCTCTGACTGCTCTGGAAGATCTACAAATAGATCCCAAAGGACTCCCGCAGAACCATGGTCCATGCCCTGGTCACCAGCAGGCTCGAGTATGGCAATGCCCTCTATACCTGCACCACCCAGAAGAACCTGAAGAAACTACAGCACATCCAAAACGCCTCTGTCATGAACATCTCCAATCAATTAAGAAACCTCCTCTGGCTTCTTATCGAGAAAAGGATTAACTTCAATCTCCTTGTACACGCATACAAGGCCCTCCATGACGTAGGACCCGCTTACTCAACCACTACATCACCTTCTACTCCCTCGCCAGACCTCTCCACTCCGCTCAACAAGCACTAGCCACCATACCCTGCATATGGAAGACCTCAGCTGGTGGAAGATCCTTCACCTTCCTCATGGAAAAGACCTGAAACACCCTGCCCCTGCACCTCAGGCAGTCACCTTTGATGCATCAGTTCAGGAAGGACCTCAAAACCTGGCTCTTCAACTGAGGCTCAGAACACAAATACTCCCAGCACCTTGAGACCCTTACAGGTGTGTAGCTGCACTTTAGAAACACTATTTGAAGGGTGGATAGCTGGGGCGCTAGCTTCGGTGAAGATCTGTCTAATTTGGAACAGTTCGACAACCAAAGTGCAAACTCTGGAGGACTGGATGGAGGGCATGGTGACAACAGTGGCACACGAACGTCTGACTTACAAACTGAACAATCAGTTACCCATTATCCTTTCAGTTACTCTTCGTATTACTGGGTGTCAAGCATCTTATGAAAAGACTGAAACTGTGCAATACATTTTTGTATGCTTTTTTGCACTATTTATTACTGCATATTTCTGCTTACCACACTGCTACGTAAGTTATGTTTACTTGTCCCTATAAGCCATCATTGCCACTTGCTCTGAGATGTAATTGCTACATCAGTACATCACGCAGAGATGACCTGTTACGATGTTACCTTTTCTCGATTGAAGTACTAATGTAAAATAATCAAGCACAAAAATGGAAGGTGGTGGCTCTGGCAATATGAAGAGGGTATAATGAGAGGTTATACCATCCAATTACACCCATGTTCACGTTTACCCTTCCTGATCCGTCGGCTCAAGCATATTCAATCCACATACTACTACTGCTTGGGAAGTTAAACCCCATTCAAACCTCTATTTGTATGTACACACACCCACAGTCGGCCATTCACTGACAAAACCAAGTCAGCCGATTTGGATCTCAAATCTTTCCTGGATAAGGCTCATGCACCCTGAGTTCAGAACCCAGGTTTGTTGACAATGAATCATTGGATTGACTATAGATTTCTAACATCATATTGTAAGGGGGATAGATGATGTCTCTTTTGTAAGTCACTGCATTTCCCCACACAAAACTGTTATGGCTTGAAACATAGTAGGGTAAATGCAGAAATGAATTCCTATGGCTAGGCAATGATCTCATGTTTGAAACAGAAACATCAAAATGTCAATCTGAAACTATCAAAGAATTTTAAGGTTGTATATCGGTTGAGTTGACGATGAGGATTTGGGGTGACTTAAAATGCATTTGCACCAGTGCTCACACTGGCCTGAATGACATTTGAAACCATGACTATATCACTATTGATCCTTCACTATCTTTAATTGTAAGGACAAATATCAATACCATATAGAATCAATAGTAGTAGATACCGCTGGTGAGCATGTTGCAAACATCTGAGAATAATGAACAAGGCACGGTCTAAAGATCGTTCTAATAGCTTGGAATTTTAATATACAACATGAAACCTAGAGAGTTCTTCGGCAAATGGGCATTTACGTTTTAGTTCCATAATTACATTTATGATTATGGATTGGTTGACTTTGAAGCAAACTCTTGGTCACTGAGGAATTAGGTGTCTAGAAAGCCAATGGGTTATGGCTAGTCAGAGCTCAGGTACAAAATGGTAGAGACTTTTGCTAAACACTGCTGCCAGTAATACAAAATTTAAAACATTGATTAATAATACAGGTAATAAAAATCAGATGGCTCGGTTTATAATGTCATTCTGAATTACATAAGACGCTGTGAATGTGAAGTTTGTGCCGTTTTCTTACACAAGTTATAAACACTTAGAGGGGCTTATTTACAAGCCCCTATCGTTACCGAAGCATCACTTTCAGTGACACTCTGGTGGCGCTGTGCCCTTTTCCACATTTATAAGGTGACGCTAAGCCACCTTGTCTGGCTCAATACTGCCTTGTAAATATGGGCCTGACACAGTTTTCTACGGCAGAGGGCTGTGCAATGGGTGTTGCTGTGGGTGTTTCCATGCAACATCCATTGCTTTTGGCATTGACCCAGACTGACGAGAAATCATAAACTTGAGGCAGCACCAAAAACTACTCAAGGGTTGATGTTAGAGTGGTGCAACAAGGAAAATTATTTGTATTTCTCCTCGTTGTTGCTTTTTCTGTGTATGGTGCATTGTGCACCATACATAGAAAGTGCAAAACACCATTAATGGTTGTTTATGTGCAGCAATCAAAGAAGTAACAAATCACTATTGTTGATTGTTTATGTGAAGTACTGTCTTCTGTATTACGTAAAATGAGTATTGGTTTATTGTCTTTCTCAAAATATTCCTCAGTTTGGCCAATCAGTTAATTCGTTCAGCATTGATTGCAATATTGTTGTGTCAGCTGTGTTAAAATCACTTTTCTTGAAATCAAGAAAGCCTGAGTTTGTGGTCTATACTTTCTATTTTTCACTTTCTCTATCTGTTTTGGAGGCAGCTGCATCTTGCTATCATATGATGTTAAACCTCTCAGCTTAGGGTGGTCTCCCCCACAGTTTTTGCCACTCAGCAACCATTTTGCTGAACTTGTTTTTGTTAGCCTTAGGACTCTGTCCACTTTACCACTTCTATCCAGTGCTAAAGTGCCTGAGCTCACTACTCTAAGCACAGTTAAAGTGGCTTATACTGAACTGGCATATTTAGTTTACTTATAAGTCCCTTGTAGAGTGGTATAACATATACCCAAAACCTATAAATGAAATGCTACCAGTGAGCCTGCAATATTTATTGTACCACCCGCTTAAAGAGCACACTAAAACATTTCACAGGCCTGCCACTGCAGCCAGAGTGCAGGTCTAAACTCCCAATGTTGATTTTGCAGCAAATCCTCCTTGCCAAACCTTAAACTACCCTTTTACTCGATATAGGTCAACCTTGAAGTAGGCAATAGTTAGCCCATAGGGCAGGGTGCCTTGTAATTGTAAGGTAGCCAGTTCAAACTCCATCCTGACAGTTGAGTCCACAGACACAACAGTGAAACATGAGATTAGGGAACATTTAGAAAAATCCAAAGTGTCAATCAGGACAAATTGACTTGAATTGGTCTAGATATGGGTAGTAGGGTACACCAAGTCACTGCATAGCACTGCACAAGTCCTATCCTCACTGCTGATTAACGATGCTTAGAAATCGGGTTTCTGGTTGGCAGAGGTAAGCACCGTCTCCGAGCAGGAACCACAATCCTGGTCAGGGTAAGTCAGATACATGTAATACATTAACCTGTGCTCACCCTCTGGTAGCTTGGCGCAGAGCAGGCAGGCAATGTGTAAAATATTTGTGCAACCCTTCAAACAGTGAAAAAAACACAAAAGACCTCCACATCAGGTAAGAAAAATAATGTATATAAGTATGAACAAAACAAGATGAAAACATCAAAAATCCAATAAGTAGTTCAAATATGCATTTTTTAAGAATAAAGTTAGTTGGAGTACTTAGAGGCATGAAGTGCCAACCGGCTGATTGCAATGGAGAATGGGTTGCATACATGGACCAGCCTTGGCCTGCCGAAAGAGTACCTTGGTTCAGAGTTACGTTGATGTTGAGAACAAGATGAGAGGAACAAGGAAGGCAATGTGTTGGTGTTGATCCTGAAGATCTAGGTGATGCATCGGCTCCAAACTGGGCAAAGTCAAAGATACATCAGGAATGGAGGCAATGTGTCACACAGTTAGCAATGTGATGATCCTGATCCTCACAGCAGTGGCAATCCACTGGCATCGACCACAATGCGGTGTCCTCGATCCTCAGAGCAGCAGTGATGCATCGGCATCAATGGAGATGTACCAGTTTTGATTGGCGCACTTGCACCGATGAGCTGGTTCGGCCAGTTGCAGCACTTTATACCCACTTCAAGGCCCAGGACTGGGTTGGCACCACTTGGCAGGGCAAGACTTAGAGAAAGCAAAGTCCAGGTGCTGTTGCAGGATGTTGAGAAGTCTTTGATTTCCCTAAGACTTAGAACAGGTGGCAGGCCAACATGCCCTTCGAGTCACTCTAGCATCAAGTGAGATGGGCCCAGTCCTTCCTCAGCAGGGCAGAGGGCATCAGGGCAGCACAGCAGAAAAACAGTTATCCAGAGCAGCAGCCCATAGTGGCAGTCCTTGTAGCAGCACAGCAGTCCTTCTTCCAGGTAGAGTTCTTCACAGTGTATTGTGTTGGTAGCTCAAAGGTCCAGTACTTATGCCTTTGAATTCGGGGTGACTTCAGAGAAGGGTCTTTTGTACAGTGGTCTGTTCTTCCTGCACCAGCTCTCGACTCACTACAGGGGAGTATGCAGCCCTTTCTGTTGAAGCAGGACCCTCTATTCAGGTGGAAATGTCAGCTCCTCTCTCCTATCCTGCCCAGGATGGCCCATCAGGATGTTGATGGCCCATTAGTCACACCTAAGTGTCCTTTGTGTGTGACCGTCAAGAGGGAATGCACAATCCAATCAACGCTATTACCCCAACCAAGACATTTATTGGAGATAGACTGCAGGCACACAGGGCTTAAGAGCAGGAACATGTCAACTTTCTAAAAGTTGCATTTTCCAAACTACAAGAATAAATCTGACTTTACTATCAAAGAGGATTTATTATTACAATTCCATAATTACTAACCATGACATATCTAATGCTTCTCAAATAGGAATTACAGCTTATAAAACGTAATAAGAAATCCCTAATGTTATTCTATGAGAGGGCTAGGCCTCACAGTAGTAAAAAATGAATTTGGGGGTTTTCACTACCAGGACATGTAAAACGTAAAACTACAGATCCTAACTTTTAGTTACTTAGCACCCTGCCCTGTGGGCAACCTACGGCCTACCTTAGGTTTGACACATGTGTAATAAAATGGGAGTGTACAGCTTGGCAAATGCCAAGTCGAAACAGCAGTGTAAACTGTATGCACATGAACTGCAATGGCAGACCTGAGACCTGTTTATGAGCTACTTGAGTTGGTAGCACAAATAGTGTTGCAGTCCTACTGGTAGCATTTAATTTACAGGCCCTGGAAACATGTACTGCAATCTACTAGGGGTTTATAAGTACATTGGTATGCCAACTGTGGATGTACCAATCAAACCAGGTTTAGGGGAGAGAGCACATGCACATTAGCACTGGTTACCAATGATAAAGTGAACAGAGTCCTAAGGCCAACACAATTGAAATCAGCAAAAAAGTGAGGCAAACAGGGAAAAGGTATGGAGGAAGACCACCCTAAGGATGTCAGGTCTAACAAGGATATCATATTCCTCACTGCTTCATTGTTTTGAGTATGTTTGACAGTGTTGTTATGATGTTTATGAATTGTGGAATTTCTTTTTCTAGACACAAATGTGATGAACAAGAATTTCATTTATAAATGGTGATAAATATATATGATCATGCAAAATAAATTCTTGATCATCAGGACAAATGTGGCTATTTAAATTGTTCTAGGCGAGGTATTTATTTTCCTTTTCAATTTGTTTTGGTACAACCTTGCCTGTTTGCAAGGATCCAACCCCTTTCTTCATTAACTGGCATTTTTAAAATTGTGACCAAAACCCCAACTTTACCATTAAATAATGTTTTTCATGTCAATGACAAAGACAACAAACTAACAAAGGTACCTGCTCCTAATTGGAATTTACAGCTTATTAAATATAATAAGGTATCTCCAAAGTTATCCCATGGGAGGCATAGGTCTCACAATATTGAAAAACAAATTTAGGAGTTTCTTTTCTCACTATCAGGTCTGCAAAACTGAAAAGTCCCACCTTACAATTACAAGCCACTCTGACCTATGGGCTAGCTACTGCCTACCTCAGTGTTGACTTATATGAAATAAAAGGGGAGTTTAGGGTTTGGCATGGAGGATTTAATGCCAAGTCAACATTTTTTTTAGACCTTCACTCAGGCCTGGGACATGTTTTAAGGTGCTACACAGAGCCCCAGCTCTAGGGATTCTGCCAGGAGAGGAGGTTGCTTGCTAACGGAAGGCAGAGCCCTATCAGGTTTTGAAAGCATGGGTTGAGAGACCCACCAGACTGAAACAGACAACGAGAAGGAGTTGGAACAAGGCCTGCCAGAGGAGACAGGCAGCCTGTTGAGGAGGGGGGAAACCTCTTCCAGGACTGGAAGTCTACTCAAGTGCAGCGAGCAGTGTGTTATCCATAGGAGATGGAGGCCCGGAGGGAGTAAAGGAATTTGAAACTAGGTCGATATATATAATACACTGTTCCAGCTAAGCAAGACAGAAAGGATACAGGGGGAGAGTCCTAAATTTTAGGAGCAAGTAACCTCACACACCCATAAGGGTGTCATGCTTCATCATCGGAGTTGCTCCTCGTCAGACCGGCACTGCAATGTCTGACGGGCCCCACCCCAAAAGGGGGGGCTCTTTGCCGGAGATCTTTTTAGTGATGATGCCACGACCCCAAGTGTGGGTAAGAAAAATAGAAAAATAGGAGATGAAAGCGAGGGATTAAAATTGGCTCTCAAAACCTAAATAGCGGGTAACTAATTTGTTAGTCCAAATAAAGGATAGAGGCCAAGATTAAAAGATAGTCGCAAGAGTGAAACAGAGGTAATGGTCAATCACTCTATAACACAAGAAAAACAGGGATGGAGAAATTTACAAACCATCCCTCTCAGGGGTCAACATGTTTCACGTCTCTCTGGTCCATACGGATCCATCGACGCTTCTTCAGGACCAATGACTATGTGTTATCTCCTAAATGTGAAATGTGTGGGATCCATCGACGCTTCTTCAGGACCTTATGACTATGTGTTATCTCCTAAATGTAAAATGTGTGGATCACTACAGTCTGAAATTCTAAGTAAGACGTATCCAGTCACTTACACTAGTTCACGAGAGAAGGATGTATTATTCCTAACTGTCGACCTGTAATTAAATAAGCCCAGGTCAAACAAGGGCAATGCATATTTACATAGCGAAGGCGTCATCAACATCAATTAAGGAAGCGACGGTGTCAAAACAATGGTGCGGCACAGTGAGAGTGTCAACTCGTGATACAAGCAGCATGCACATAGAAGTAAGCCAGCTTACCATCCCCATTAGGGAGCGTGCTTCATGGGACCATAGAGACTAGTGGTCAGACGCAAAACAACTCTAAAGGTGGGGTACAAAAAAATAAACATGAAGTAGTACAATTATTATATGATATAAAAAGTGAAATGTCTAGGTCAAATGTATGGGAAAAACCTAGAAAAGTATTTATGCCCAAGGACAAAAATGTATAGCATGGTACTAATGTTTTTTATCTCAAGCCTGATCCAGTAATCTTTTTCAAATTATAAACATCTAACTACATGGTAAGTAATCAACTCACAGCTATAGGTCTGACAGGGTAAAGCTTATCCTGTTTAGTCACATAGGTAAGGTCTTATAGTATACAGTCAAGCACCCAATGCGAGTACGAACGGAGGCGATCCGTTCGTTAGATGTAAAAGGAATGAATTGTTGAAAGTAGCTAAGGCTGTGGCTAAAAAGAGTAATACTTGATTTAAACAAGGCACAGCGTGGGTAAGTAAATCATGCTCCCCTGAGGAATTAAAAAGGAGAGTTGAGCGCGCGTGTAGTAAAAAGGCAGAGTCGCTAATGCGAAGGTCTCGGCGCGGTAAGAATCTTGTCAAAAGACGTGGGTCATCGTTATCATAAAAGTAAGACAGTATTCGATGATGACTTAATTGGTAATATCGCTGCCAGAACGGGTAACCTACCCGGGTCTGAGTTCCTGAATGAGTGTGGAACACTGGGGTACATTCGAATAAAAATCCGCGATTCGGAAGTGAATCCCACGTGACCAGGAAACATTGCTGAGTCACCTGGAATAGTATTTGCCGGGATCCAGCATTCGAAAAACGGAGAGCAAAGAAGGACTCGATCTCTGAGAGCCCTAAGAGTGGAAACAAAGAAAGGACTCAGAACATTAAGGAGTCCATAGATCAACATACAATTGAAGTTCCATTGACAGTTACTTTCCAAAATGTAGAGATGGAGTGCATATGGTAAATGATGAATAAGAGCAAGTAGACATGAAAAAATGTTTCTTCTATCATAACAGAGAGGTGTATTTGGTCAAGACAAAGCAAATGCTTAAGAGCATATTGGTGTAGCGTCAGTATAGAAAAATATATTAATGGGCCAAACTGGTCCATGGGATATCATCATTACGTGCATTTATATTGGTGCGTAATTTAAACACCTACCGTTGTTCTAGTGCGAAAAGTGAACTGGTATTATTGCGTGGGCTTGTCACATGTCATCTCCGCTGCACAATATGGACCATCTCTTATTCACAACTTTCGTAATGGAATTAGACAGAGGGGTGAAAGTGGACACACAGTTTAGTTTAGTATCCGAAGTCCGTGGAATAGTAGATAGCAGAGTGTCTCTATTGCAAGACTTCGCCCGCTTATAAGCTGCTTTGACCACCGGGTTTGGCTAGTGGCGGCTGCCGAGTTTGGTGGACAAGTCGCTTGCTTGAGATCTAAATGTATGCGTACTACTGCAATTGCGTCGTAATCAAAGAAACTGACTGTAGGGTAGATTATCTCTTAGTGCTTTTGGATGATGGCTCTCATATAACAAAAGACTATTGCGATCAGTGTTTTTTGGTAGGTGCAAGTGTACAATTTGCCACCCTCTATGCAGATCAGGAAGTCCAGAAAAGGTATCTGTGTACTAGATACAGAAGAAGTGAAGTTCAAAAAAGGATCCAAAGTATTGACCCAGGTTGTAAATTGATCGACCTCAGCAAGAGTGCCTTGCCACACTATCAGGATGTCGTCAATATATCTACGCCATAATTTGATGTTGCCGTGAAAAGGATTCATATTCGGTAATATGAACCGTGACTCAAAGTCAAACATGTAGAGACAAGTGAGACTAGGGGCAAAAGTACTACCCATTGATGTCCCGCAGATCTGGGGGAAAAGTTGGTTCCTCAAATTGAAAAAAATTCTCTTTCATAGCTAGGGCAGTACAGTGCATAATGAAATGAACCGGGGTGGTAAGTGGCTGATTGACAGACAGAAGAGAAGTTTTGATTACTTGCAATGTGGCCTCTTGCGGGATGTTAGTGTACAATGCCTCGACATCTAGGTTAATTAAAGCATGAACATGAACCGTTGAATTAATAGTCACTATCAAATTGAGGACATCTTTAGTGTCTTTGAGATAAGTGGCAGATTCCTGGACAATAGGTTGTAGAAAATGGTCACAGAAAACCGACAACGGTTCAAGGACTGAGCCTATACCAGAGACTATTGGACAACCTTGTGGAGGCACTCTACCTTTGTGAATTTTGGGGAGGCAGTAGAAGTAGGAGGTACGTGGATTCACTGTGTCCAAAAATTCTGCTTCTCTGTGCGAAATCCATGAATTACTTAAGGCCTCCTCTATCATCCCACGTATTTCAGCTTGTAATCTCTCAGTAGGATCATTACTAATCTGGGTGTAGTAGGTAGAGTCCCCAAGTAGACGCAGACACTCCTGTCTGTAGTCAGTCGAGTTCATCACGACTATGGCCCCACCTTTACCTGCTGGTTTGATAACAATATTAGTTTTGGATGCCAAAGTCTTAAGGGCACTTTTTTCAACATTGGAAGTATTGAGAAAACACTGTTTAGGTTGTAAAGAAGTGATGTCACTTAGTACTGCTTTTTCAAATGCCAATACTTCGCACGGCATCGATGAGGCTGGGGGCATAAATTTAGACGGTCTCTTGAGACCTGAGTCTAGGAGCTGTTCCATACTAGGTCTATCGTTAAAGAAAAATCGTAGTCTGATCTTGCTGAAGAGCTGAGACAGTCCACAATGGAGACGAAAGGAATCTTCTTTAGGTGTGGGTACAAAGCCCAACCCTTTGTTCAAGACCTGGGTCTCAGCTGAGGAGAGCGGTCTAGATGAAAGATTCACCATTAGGTCCGATTTGGTGGATTCTTGCCTTGGCTGCGAGTCACCATTTGAGGTTCGTCCTGGGCCCAGTGTACCCTCCTGCCTCTTCCTCTCCTTCTGCCTGTTCTTCTGCCCCGGCCTAAAAAAGGCAGATACGGTAACATGGGGCGTGGTTGGTAAAACGGGAAGGGCTGTTGCCATGTAAGGGGTTGCCCAGGAGGATATTGGGGATAGTGATAGAAAGGATGTGCTCCATCATCATCTGTACTACACCCATCAGATGAAGAACTATTGCTGTATTTCCGAGGTTTCCTAATAGAGGAGGAGGATTCATCTGAGGAAAATTATAGTGTCTCAGCAGTGAAGTCATCTGTAATATAAGGATAGACTTTTTCTCTGCAGAACCTCGTGATATCCTTTTGTAATTTCGTAATTTTCTGTTGGGTTAAGAATTCATTTGTCTCATTGAGTTCGGAGTTGATTTCAGTCAGCCGACTCTTGAAAGCGGCAAGTGAAACTGTAGCTTTGAGCGTACCCTCCATGAGACTAATATGTACCATGATAGATTCTGCTATCCGTTTGGATGTATTTATGATAAGTACCAACCAATCCCTGGTGCATTTCCAGGCGATCTGGGCCCAGTCTTTCCTAAAGGCTAAATCCTGAAGGAAGATCCTAGGTATGTTAGATACAAGGAGACCATTTGGAGCTATGTTTGCTCTCAGATATTCAGTCATAAGGGTCCCATGTAGGACAGTTTTGATAAGATCACGCTTGAGTGTAGATAATTTGTCCCACTCTTCATTAGACGGAGATGAGGGTCCAGCCCCGTCGTTTCCCAAGATTGATGGAGTCTGTAGAATCGCAGACACGATGTCATCATCAAAACTAAGACCCTGGAAACTATCCATCATTGGGGGTGTAAGGAAAAAAGAATCCCACAGCTAGGCTTCTGTACTCAATAGAATAATAATCAGAGGGATGGGGAGGAATTATGGTCCAGTGTATGAGAGCCCAAGTAATACGTCGATATATATAAATCACTGTTCCAGCTAAGCAAGAGAGAAAGGATACAGGGGGAGAGTCCTAAATTTTAGGAGCAAGTAACCTCACACACCCATGCTGTCATGCTTCATCAATTTGAAACTAGAGCATGCCAAATAAAAAATTGAGCTGGAGCAAGCTCTAGAGGAAAAGAGGCTGGCCATGAAGGAAAAGCAAATAGGCCATAAGCTGAGCCTCAGGCAGCTGGGTATTCAAGCCATGCAAGTAGAGTCTAGCAGCAATGATGGCAGCATACCTACAGTGTTTACTGTTGAAGTAAGGGTCCACATCCCGAAATATTTAGGGGCATATTTATACTCAGTTTGCGCCGAATTTGCGTCGTTTTTTTCGCCGCAAATTCAACGCAAAACTAACTCCATATTTATACTTTGGCGTTAGACGCATCTAGCGCCAAAGTTCATGGAGTTAGCGTCATTTTTTTGCGTGAACACCTTCCTTGCGTTAATGATATGCAAGGTAGGCGTTCCCGTCGTAAAAAATGACTCCGATGCATATGCGTCGTATTTATACTCCCGGGCAAAAATGACGCCCGGGAGTGGGCGGGTCTAAAAAACCCGCATTAGCGCCGGATTTTAACGCCTGGGTCAGGGCAGGCGTTAAGGGACCTGTGGGCTCAGAATGAGCCCAGAGGTGCCCTCCCCTGCCCCCAGGGACACCCCCTGCCATCCTTGCCCACCCCAGGAGGACACCCAAGGATGGAGGGACCCACCCCAGGGACATTAAGGTAAGTTCAGGTAAGTGTTATTTTTTTTTTTTTTTTTGTGGCATAGGGGGGCCTGATTTGTGCCCCCCTACATGCCACTATGCCCAATGACCATGCCCAGGGGACAGAAGTCCCCTGGGCATGGCCATTGGGCAAGGGGGCATGACTCCTGTCTTTGCTAAGACAGGAGTAATTTCAGTGGGGGTTGGGAGTGAAAAAAAGATGGCGCAAATCGGGTTGAGGCAATTTTGCCTCAGCCTGACTTGCACCATTTTTGGACGCTCATACTCCATTTTCCCCCTACGCCGGCACTGCCTGATGTACGTCGTTTTTTTTCATGCACACCAGGCAGCGCCGGCGGCTAACGCCGGCTAACGTCATTGAATAAATACGGCGCCCGCATGGTGCTTCAGAATGGCGTTAGCCTGCGCTAATTTTTTTGACGCATAACTGCGTTAGCGCAGTTTTGCGTCAAAAAGTATAAATATGGCCCTTAGTACCCAGTTATGTAGTGGAGATGACAAAGATAATAGTTTGCAGCCTGCAAAGTAGCAATAAGGGTACACAAGATTCCTGAGGAGTCCTGAGGGGGTAGCTTATGGAGATACCTGCCAACAGTGTGGAGGGACACTCTCTTAACACAGGAGGTAGAGGAACAACACTCTACACTGCAATGAAAGCTGTTTTTGTTAGCAAAGTTGGTCTAACTCCTGAGAAATATAGGTAGAGATTCAGGGGCAGCCACAAGATCTCATCACAAACATGGGTGGATTTCTCTTGACTATGCTAGCAAGACACTGAAGGACTAGGTGTGGGCAGCAATGTTGATGATTATACTGGGCTGTACAACTTCATTGTAAAGGATCACATGCTACATACATGTTTTCCAGAACTGTACCAACACCTTGTTCATAGCAAGCTCAGTGGGTGACCATCAATGGGCAAGGTGTTAAAACTCTGAGGGCCACAGGTGCCACATGACTATGGTAAGAAGCCATCTGGTGCCCCCAGTGCAGATTCTACCCAACACATTTCATCAGGTTGTAGTAGCTGACAATCATGAGGGTCCCTAATCCAAGGCCCTTGTTCATTTGAGTGGGGTCTTCTGAAGGTAGCTGTGAGCCCTCCCATACCTGTGAACTGTTTCCTAAGGAATGACCTTGAGTACTCTACCTGGAAGGAAGTGGAACTCAGGTCACACCTGGAAATGTTGGGGTTGCCTGAGTGTGGGGGGGGTGCAAATACCAGGTCCATGGCTGCTGAGGAAGAGAGTCAAGGAAGTCTGGAGCCTGAAAGAATAGTCCAGACAACTGCCTAAAGGAGAACGGGCAAGGGGTGTGGGAAACCAGACCTTGGATGTCTCCCAGCTGAGGTGGATAGGGTGCTGGAGATGGTGGCCCTGGGGCCTAACGGAGAGGAAGAAGCTTCCGATGGTGACCTGCCTGAGCTTTCTGGATGGCACAATAAAGGAGGACACTCCAGGGAGGACTTCTGCAAGGGGTAGAGGGAGATCCCAGCCATAGAGGGCATGAGGCAACAGGCCAAAGCCCAGGCAGCAGATGATGACTCTGGTAGTCACTGGAATTACTGGGAAGACAACCTCCTGTATAGTGAGCCTAAGGTACATGTGCATGGGACATCAAGAGCCCTGGTGTTCCCCCAGTGCTACAGCGCCTTCCCACTGGAGCTGGCTTATAAGATACACCTACCAGGACATCTGGGCCAGATTAAAACCTCAGCCAGGCTTGTCTCCCACTTTTACTGGCACTGGATAAGAGTTTCTTCAGATACCTTCTGTAGCACCTGCTTGACTTGCCAGGTCAGTGGGAAGACAGGGCAGCAGCTGAAAGTCCTCTGAATCCTTTACCTGTTGTTGGCACTCACCTTGAAAGGGTGTACATCAACATAGTTGGGCCCATTGATCCCCAGACACACTTTGGCTGCAGGTTTATTCTGGTTCTGGTGGATCATGCTGCAAGATACCCCGAGGCCATACCTCTGAGGAATGCAACTGCACCTGCAGTGGCTAAAACCTTGAGGGGCTTTTTACCCAAGTGGGTTTCCCCCAGGAAGTCGTGTCTGACAGGGGCAAGAACTTCATATCTGCTCATATGCAGTCAATGTGAAGACAGTGTGGCGGTACTTACAAGTTCTCCAGCCCCTACCATCTGTAGTGTCTTCCTCAGCCTGCGACACAGGGAGCTGAGTATTACATGCCTTTATCCATCAGTGTGTAACTGCAAACTCAACATTCTAAACCTGCATTCACTTCACCACGCTCCAACACTCACGTCAAAGTTCTACGAAGTCTATTGGGAGCCAGAAGGGTTCTGTCATTAGTAACTAACACAACACAACATCTCTCCATCTGTTAAATAAAAAATTGCATTTTTCTATTAACATAAACATAATCATTGGTTTTCGAGGATTCTTTGTGGCGCTCTGATTACTCATCTTCATAATGTTCTGTGAAACTTGGAACCGGCAATAGGAGTGTCCATGATCTGCCTTGTAGATGCAGGAGCAACAGCAGTCAGGGATCTTTCAACTGCCCTTTAAGAACCAGTCTCTACGCTGGCACCATTATCTGAGAGTGATGAGCTACATGTTG
Organism: Pleurodeles waltl; assembly: GCF_031143425.1. Lineage (NCBI taxonomy): Eukaryota > Metazoa > Chordata > Amphibia > Caudata > Salamandridae > Pleurodeles > Pleurodeles waltl. The sequence goes on from NC_090437.1 coordinate 1,068,555,177, forward strand.
GAAATGCAAGGAATCTCACATAATGGACTCCCAAGGACATTGAGCAGTCACCGTGTGTCCTTGATTGGTTACGACATGGAAGAACTAAGCATCAAATGAAGCATTAGTCTTACGTTTTCGCAGCTGATAGACAAGCACTCATTCTACTCTAGTGAAAATAATGTATTTTACATGTCTTACCTTGTCTGCATAAGCCTTCATTTTACTTTTCTGATCCTAGTCTTTGGTACGGATTTCTTCCTCAGTGCTTGATCTTGTGTTGATCCATTGAGATAACTTTGCTGTCTTTGCTGTCTCAAACATGAAAGTTGTAGGGCCTTTACCTGTGGTTGAGTGAGGAGCCAAACAGCAAGCTTGCAGGGTAGAATTCAAGACAGTTTAAAAGTTGAGCTTTTCCAATATGGCACACTGAACAGCTTTCTTTAATGTACTCATAAAATGTTTGACAATGCCATTGGCCTGTGGCCCCAGAGGTGTGCTCTTCTGATGCTTCACATTAAGTTGATTGAGAAAGTCTGTCAATTCTTGACAGTTGAAAGGTAGGTCATTTTCAGATTTTAAAATTGGAGGAATACCCTATGTCACAAAGATGCTGTCTAACTTCTCGATGACTATCCCTTGAGTGATAGATGAGAGATCTTCTATCAGTTGAAAATGGGAGCATTCATCAACAATCACCATTAGGTGATGTCCATTATCAAGAGGACTGAAAAAGTCAACAGCAATTCATTCCCAGACATACTTTGGAAACTCTGACATGCTGAAGGGGTGTTGAGTGGTTTTCAGTGACAGGAAGTTGCATAGAAGACAAGCCTTAAACTATTTTTCAACTCTTTCATCAATGAGGAAACCAGACTCGTTCTCGGAGAGATCATTTTGTGTCAACAATTCCATGATGTCCCTCATAGGCCACTTCAATTATATTTTGTTGCAAACTCTCTGGAATATTACCTCTCTCACCCCTCAGAATAATGCCTTCTTGAGTCACAGAGAGTTTACCTTCACATTTTTTAACTTCTGGTATTCACTGTCACTGGCAAGAGGTTGAGTGTACTGGTTCCAAGATTGATGTGTAATAACATCTTTCAGATTTAACATCTTACTATCTTGACTTGTGGCAGTGATAATATGTTCAATTGAAATGGCAGCTGGTGTGTTTGATTTCACAGTGAAGTGTTTGTAGGCTTCAGTCATCTTGCAAAGGGTACCTTGACACCCTATAAGCACCCTGGAAAAGTAGTCTGCAGGTTTTTGATCTTTTCATGGAAGGTGCACAGTGGTGTAGTTGTATCCTTGCAATCGAAGACCCCAACATTCAATGCAAGGAGGCATATTGGTTTCTAGACTGCCAAAGCTAGTCAACACTGCTCGATGATCTGTCACAAGGGTAAAAGACATTCCTTATAAGAACAAGTGGAAATGGTTACAAGCCCACAACACTGCTAAACTTTAATTTTCAGGTTGTGAGTAAGCAAATTCAGTTTGGGACAAACCTTTGATTGCATATATCACAATATGTCTTCGAGCATTTGGGTGTTCGCTGTGCTGCGCAAGGATTGCACCTAACCCGACTGGGCAAAAGTCAACAATAACTTCTGTGTATCGCTTTAGTTTAAAATATAGCATTTCAGTAGTGTTCTTGACAGATTGTTTGATTCTCTTAAAACGTTGCTCGCATTCATGTGACAAATGAAATGAAACATTCTTTTTCATCATATCCCTTAATAGAGCACTCACAGTGGCAAAGTCTTCTATGTATCTGGAACAGTAACTGCCCATGTCAAGAAAAGAATGTAACATGGAAAAATCTTGAGAGGGTCTGGGAGTTGACAACGCTGGCACTTGAGCTGGATCAGGTGTCTTGCCCCTAGCAGAAAAGATATGACCAAAGAACTTTTGTTTTGTTTTATTAAATCCATATGTTCCTATTGAATCCACATTTCTGGGCATTCAAAGTTACAACCTTCATCAACAAGTAAATAACACACATGCTTGAGAGCTTTATCTGTTTAGTTTTAAAAACGAATGAGTCATCACTATAGTTAAAACCATTCATGTCAGGCTCTATGCCAAATGACATCTTGAAAAATCTCTGCAGCTGTTGACACACCAAAATTTAGGGCCTGGTTTAGATTTTGGCAGAATAGGTCCTGCTGTTTTTTTCCATTGTATAATCCATCCGTCAGCTAGGTGGTCGGCCTGCTCTATTTAGATGCTGGGGACCCAAAGACGAAAGTCTGTCAGTGAACTTCGTCACTGCCATATTTTACACCGATGTCGACAGTGCCATAGACAAAAGAGGCTGGCCTACTTAACCCCCGGGCCAATCAAGATGTGCCTTCCCATGGACGTAACTGTGGTGGCTAATCTGCCACCCCGGAGTTGGCAGAATCGAAGGCATATAAGGTCAAAACATACCTTTTTTCTACATTTCACTTTACTTGCCACCATGAGCCAAGTTGCACCTATCTTCGCTTTGCTGCTGCTACTGGACACAACGAAAATCAACCCTGTCATCACTAGGACCAAAGGTAAGTGACTGTTTTACCTATTACAATTGAAATTGTTGGTATATATTAGCTCTGGAGTAGTGCATTTATAAATAATACTTGCAAGCAATAGTACAATAATATCCAGTTTATATGTGTATGTACTGTGATAGCTCAAGAAAGTTAAAGAACCACGGGGCATATTTATACTCTGTTTGCCCCGAATTAGCGTCATTTTGTTTTACTCTAATTCGGTGCAAAACGAACTCCATATTTATACTTTGGTGCTAGACCCGTCTAGTGCAAAATTTATGGAGTTAAAGTCATTTTTTGGAAGTGGAGACCTATCTTGCCTTAATGTATAAAAGTATAAATCAGGGCCTTGGTGCTAGACGGGTCCAGCACCAAAGTATAAATATGGAGTTAGTTTTGCACTGAATTAGAGTAAAAAAAATGATGCTAATTTGGCGCAAACAGAGATAAATATGCCGCAGAGTATAAATATGCCCCTAAATATGGCGTTAAGGCCATAGAGTCATTTTTTGCACAGGAACGCCTATCTTGCATCTCATTAAGGCAAGATAGGTCTCCACTTCCAAAAAATGACTTTAACTCCATAAATTTTGCACTAGACGGGTCTAGCACCAAAGTATAAATATGGAGTTTGTTTTGCACCGAATTAGCGTAAAAAAAAATGACGCTAATTCAGGGCAAACAGAGTATAAATATGCCCTTAGCGTAAAAAAATGACGCTAATCTGGTTAGAGTCATTTATTTTGACTCTCACCTACCTAACATATTTTTTTTTTATGCTAGCCTACCCTTTGCATCGGCTTTCACCATTCCATAAATATGGTGCCCAGCTGGTGCTAAAAAATGGTGCAAGCCAATGCAAGACTGCGTCAGTGCAGTTTTGCACCAAAAAGTATAAATTAGGCCCCACATCTCTATACTTTATTTACCAGTTTGGTCCAAACTGCCTTCGTGCTAATGGACACCTAGGCAAAAAGTCACATTAATCCCACATTCAAAATGTGTCTATGCAGGTGTGTTTGATCATGTTCCCTAAACTGCCAAATCAGATACATATGCATTACACATAATTGGGACTACATAAATCTAATAAAATGGAGTAATTGCATTACACACTGCAACAAGTTGGTTTTACAAGAAATATGTATTCAATGTCACATCTAATCTCAAAACATGTCATATATGTAATGTTGTCACATTTCCCCTTTTCTGTTAACCATTAGATTTCATTTAACTCAAAAGTATTTTTTATGTGTAACACATATGTGTTTATTGGTAACACATCATTTTTAAATAAACACACCAGCATTCATAAGTTAAATAAATATGGAGGTTTCATTTTGCTGTAAGTGTCCATTATCATGATTAATGCGTGCACCAAAATTAACATGCCCATTACAAATGTTTATCACTAATGTATGTACTATACAAATATGTCAAAAATAACAACAGTTTTTTTCACGATCATAACTGAACTTGAGTTCATATTACTCACATTTGGACAAATAACACTGTCATCAATCAATTACTATTAACTAAAAACAATGTCAGGGCAAACTTGATGAAAATAATGATAATGTATTCAACAAATAAGATACTTCTCTCAGAATCAATGTAATAAAAAAATAAAACAAATTGTCCTTAATCTATTTAGGTTCACAATTGGGGGTTCTGGTCCAAAACCTGCCTCCTAATGACACTGCCAAGGGACAACCTCCTCAGCAAGGGGAACCTAGTGGGAAGAGCAGGCACCTCAATGATATTTCTTGGGAGGGGTGAGTTTTGGTTCCTTAGGGGTCAGGGACAGGTAAGCATTAAAAGCAGGTGGATGAGAAAGGTTAGAAGGAGTTGGAGAGGACTGGGTTTGGGAGGTAGAGGAAAGTGGAGTGGGTGTTGTGTGTGTCTGACTGTTTTGCAGGTACATGTGGGTCTGGTGTATAGGGTGCATGTTTTGGTGTGTGTTCCTTTGAAGTAGTGTGGTGTTCAGGTGAGTGTGTGTGTTAATATTTGGTGGGTGCTGGTCTGGGTGTGATTTTCTGTGGGTCTGTTTGTTTGAATGAATGTACTGTTTTGGTGGTTGGTGTAGTCGTGGTGTGTGTGCCTGTATGTGGTATAGATGCATGTGTGTCTGGATGTGTGTGGTTATAGGTGTTTTGTATTCAGGTGATTGTGAGAGTGGGAGTTTGATGGGTGTTGTTTTGCGTGTAGATGTTTCTGTGTGTGACTGTGTGTGTTTGGATAAGTGAAATGTTGAGGTAGCTGTTGTGGTTGTGGTGCTTGTGGGTGTGCTGGTAGTGGTGGGTGTGGTTGTAGATGCAGTGGTGGTGACGCATGTGTCTGTGGTGGTAGGTGTTGTGGTTGAGGGTGTAGTGGTTGTGGTGCTTGTGGGTGTTCTGGTGGGTGAGGTAGTTGTTGTGTTGCTTATAGGTGTAGAGTGACAAGTGTGTGTCCGTTGTATGGATGTATGTTTGTTTCTAGGTATGTTTTTGTTTATTTTTGCTTATGTGTGGGTGTGCTACTTTTGTCTGTTGAAGTGGGTGCATGCAAGGAAGTGAGTGTGCTTCGGATTACGGTGGGAGTTGGTATTTGGGATTAAGAAGGGAATAGGGAGTAGGGGCACAGTGTTCGGCCTGTTGGGGGCTGCAGACAGTGCAGAGGCTATTTCCACGAGTGATCCCTGTATGCCAGACATTGAACTATGAATGGCATCTAGGTATGAAACCATCTGTCGCATATGGGAACTAGGCCCCTTGATGCCATTCACGATCCGTGTCCGGCTTACAAAGATACTGCATAAACAGTCAGTTGCCTCTTCATTGAGCGCAGCTGGGGGACCACGGATGGGGAGAGTTGCTTGTGGCAAAGGAGACCTCATGCCTTTTAAGTGGGCGGGTTTGACCAACTGGGGGATAGGGAGCTAGAGAGAGGACAGAGATGGGAATCTGGGTGCCAGACAAGTATGCAGATAAAACAGTTCCTGTCAGGTCCACCACCACTAGGGAGTGGTTGCGTGTGGAGTCCTCCGGAGAAGATGTTAAGTTGGAGACCTCCATGCCAGTCCCCTATCCATCCATGCCACTGTGTCTACCAGTGTCTGATGTTTCTTCATCTGATACACATCGGCCAGCCTCTTTCTCACCTTTCTGGCCAATGTCTCCTTCGCCTGCTCCTGAAGATGCTGAAAAGTCACATACACAATTTTTATTCTATCTGTGCAAATTGAAATGATCACAAGGTTATTTCACATTTTCACCTGGTTCAAGGCTATAAATCATAAGTATACTTTACCATACCTTATCATCTGGAGATAACAAAGGACACAACATGTTGTTTTGGGTACGTGTTACTCTGTCACCAGTGTATACACATTCCCATCTGCTTCAATTATTAATGCTTACCCACTATATTCATGTTTGTTGAAACAGACTGACTTTTTCTTAAGTGGTAAGGCTTCATGCATATCTGCAACTCTTAACATAAACTGACTTTAATTTTGCAGTGAAAACATATTTATTACATTTTTGTGCTAAGAAATGTTGCCATTGTTCTCATGTTTCTAGTCATTTTGGATGAGATGCTCAATATTTAGTCATTATATCATATCACCAATATGAAGTGAGAAATGTCTACTGTATCATAAGTGTATTGTGTGCTATGTCACCTGTGATAGGGCCAACATAATCTCTTCAAAATTATGATGGAGCATCACACCTGACAGAATCATCAATAAGGGTAGGCAACAAACTCTGCTCTCTTGGCGGAGTTCACAGAGTTTTGCTACTCTGCACTCCGCTTGGAGTGCAGAGTTCAGCAAAAACACTATGGTGGTCATTACAACCCTGGCGGATGGTGTTAAATACGGCGGTAAGACTGACAACAGGCCGGCAGTCAAAAATTTGCAATTACGACCGTGGCGGAAACCGCCAACAAAGACAGCCACTTTAACACTCCGACCGCCACGGCGGTACAAACAAACCAACAGACAGGCGGGAGACAATGTACCGCCCACACTATTATGACAGGCCAATCCGCCACCTTTTCCGGGGCGGATTCACCACGGATAAAAACATGGCGGAAACAGGCATTTTGAAGGGAAAACGCTCACCTCTACACACTTCACAAGGAAGGAGGGCAGCATGGAGCCAGAATTCCATATTCTTCCTGCAATAGTCTTCCTGCTCATGTACCAGGAGCACCAACGCCGGCGGCGAAGACCACAGTGAGTACTGCACCTACGACATAGGGGAGGGGGGAGGCAAAAAACAGGGACACACACATGCAACACCCCAAAGCCCACCCTCACCCACTACAACACACACACCAATGCATATCCAAACATTACAGTAACACCCCCCAACCCCACCGGAAGAATGCAAAGACAAAAGGAAATGAGTGTAACCATTGTATAATATCAAAATAGAGTAAGCAAAAATATACATATATACACTATTAACAAAAAATACACCACAAATAGTAGTCCAGGTAATACACCAATCATAGTCCATGGACCACTGGGCCCAAAATGCATGGGCGAGGCCCACACAAGATACCCAAACATGATGGAGAGAACACTGCAGGGGCATCAGATAGAAATACAACAGGCACCTCAGGGGGAAGGGAATGGGGGGCACCTCAGCCGGATGAGTGCACGACACCAGATCCACGAGGGGGCTCCATGCCCATTGATGTATCCTGGGGAGTGCAAAGCCACAGTCTCTCAAGTCTCTCCAGTGGGTGGTTTGCCCACTGTACCATCCTGGGGAGTGCAAAGCCACAGTCTCTCAAGTCTCTCCAGTGGGTGGTTTGCCCACTGCTTTATCCTGGGGAGTGCAAAGCCACAGTCTCTCAACTCTCCAGTGGGTGGTTTGCCCATAGTACCATCCTGGGGAGTGCAAAGCCACAGTCTCTCAAGTCTCTCCAGTGGGTGGTTTGCCCACTGCTTTATCCTGGGGAGTGCAAAGCCACAGTCTCTCAACTCTCCAGTGGGTGGTTTTCCCATAGTACCATCCTGGGGAGTGCAAAGTCACAGTCTCTCAAGTCTCTCCAGTGGGTGGTTTGCCCGCTGTACCATCCTGGGGAGTCCAAAGCCACAGTCTCTCAAGTTTCTCCAGTGGTTGGTTTGCCCACTGTACCATCCTGGGGAGTGCAAAGCCCCAGTCTCTCAAGTCTCTCCAGTGGGTGGTTTGCCCACTGCTTTATCCTGGGGAGTGCAAAGCCACAGTCTCTTAAGTCTCTCCAGTGGGTGGTTTGCCCACTGTACCATCCTGGGGAGTGCAAAGCCACAGTCTCTCAAGTGGATGCATGTCTCCACTGGTTCTGGAGGGGGACTGGTGCCCAGAGTGCTTCATCCTGTGCAGGACAGACAGAGTGGATGCATGTCTCCACTGGTTCTGGAGGGGGACTGTACCCAGAGTGCTTCATCCTGTGCAGGACAGACGGAGTGGATGCATGTCTCCACTGGTTCTGGAGGGGGACTGGTGCCCACAGGGCTTCATCCTGTGCAGGACAGACGGAGTGGATGCATGTCTCCACTGGTTCTGGAGGGGGACTGGTGCCCAGAGTGCTTCATCCAGCCAAGGACAGACGGAGTGGATGCATGTCTCCACTGGTTCTGGAGGGGGACTGGTGCCCAGACTGCTTCATCCTGTGCAGGACAGACGGAGTGGATGCAAGTCTCCACTGGTTCTGGAGGGGGACTGGTACCCAGAGTGCTTCATCCAGCGAAGGACAGACGGAGTGGATGCATGTCTCCACTGGTTCTGGAGGGGGACTGGTGCCCAGAGTGCATCACTCACCCTGTGACGGTCACTGTCCCGCCACTCATGGGTTAGCGGTGCTTGAGTTGGCGGTCTTTTCCCTGTTCAGAGGTGCTTGAGTTGGCCGTCCTTGCCCTGTTCAGCGGTGCTTGCCCTGTTCAGCGGTGCTTGAGTTGGCGGTCCTTGCCCTGTTCAGCGGTGCTTGCCTTGGCGGTCTTTGCCCAGTTCAGCGGTGCTTGCCCTGTACAGCGGTGATTGACTTGGCGGACATTCATTGCCCAGCTGGGCTGGGGCTGGCGGTCCTTCATTGCCCAGCTGGGCTGTGGCTGGCGGGGTCCTCCTGGGCAGCTGGGCTGTGGCTGGCGGGCTTTCCTGGGCAGCTGGGCTGTGGCTGGCGGGGCACTCCTGGGCAGCTGGGCTGTGGCTGGCGGGGTCCTCCTGGACAGCTGGGCTGTGGCTGGCGGGGCCCTCCTGGGCAGCTGGGCTGTGGCTGGTGGGCTCCTCCTGGACAGCGACGAGGGGACTGGCGGTGGCCTCCTGGGCAGCGACGATGGGGCTGGCGGTGGCCTCCTAGCCAGCAGGGATGATGGCGGTCTTCTCCGCCGTGCTGCTCCTCCCAGACTTTGCGGGTTTCTTCTGCCCCTTCCCCACCTTGGGAGGAGTCACAGCTGAGTCCACATTCCTCCGGGACCCATGTGAGCGGCTTGGCTGGCTGGAGTCTTCCCCCTCTCCCGCCGGGCACTGGCCAACTTCTGGTGCTTCACAGGGGGGGGGGCTGGCTGTGCTCTGGCTCTGTGATACACTGGCTGGCCTGGTGGCTGGTGCACTCCACAAACCTGTGACAACAGGCACCACTGGTCCCGGTGATTTTGTGGCTGAGGTGCTAGTACGGGACCTATGAGTTGGACGGGGGGGTGGGAAATAGGTTAAGGGTGGACATGAAAAGTTGTTTGGAGACACTGGGACGGGTAGCTGGAGGGGGTTTGGGAGTGGAGGAAGAGGTGGTGGTTGTAGGAGGTGTAACTTTTGTGGATTTGGGTGCAGGTACATGCGCTGGAGGCTCTTGTGAGGTGGATGGCTGTTGGGTGGGTGTGTGGCTGCGTTTGTGTATCTTCGGAGGGGGCGTCACCGACACACTGGGAGAGGACACAGGGGACGTGTGAATGGTAATGGGGGTGCTGAGTGCACGTGAGCGGGCTGTGGTGGTGGGTGTGCTGGTGCGGGAGGTAGTGGCTGTAGTGGTAGTGCATGCAGGTGTGAGTGTAGACGACACTGGGAGGGAGGAGGGAGACGACGAGGAGGGGGACACAGTGGAGGCAGTGGATGTTGGTGTGTCTGTATGTGTGTGATGCTTGCGTGAGCGCCTGTGGGGTGTGTGGTGCTTATGTTTGCCTGAGCTTCCCTTGTGTGGTGAGGTGTGTGCAGACTGGTCTGATGGTGTGCTTGGGATAGGCAGAGGTACAGGGGATTGGGTCTGGGTGGAGAAAGTTGGAGGGGGGAGGCTAGACACAGGGACAATGGCTGCCATCAGTGCTGAGGACAGAGTTTGAACGGTTCGATGAAGGGCAGCCTGACCAGAATGAATGCCCTCCAGGAATGCATTTGTGTGTTGCAACTCCCTTTCTACACCCTGGGTGGCATTCAAAATGGCAGACTGCCCAACAGTGAGGGACCTGAGGAGGCCTCCTCACTGAGGGCAGCAGAGGTGACAGGAGCAGGGCCTGAGGTGCCTGGGGCGAAGGAGATGCCCACCCTCCTGGGTGAGCGGGCACGGGGCGAAGGTTGAGGGGTTGCTGGGAGGGCGGTGCTGGTAGGGGGGGTGGCGGCTGTACCTGTTGAAGTCTGTCCCACTGGTGTATTCCGAGTCCGTAGTGTGGGCCTCCATGCCCATGTGGGATGCAGCTCCCTCGTGCTTTGGTGCCACTGCTCCTCCGCTTGATGATGCTAATGCACACAAAAACAGGGAGACCGCAAAAAAGGGGGGGGGACAGAAGAAAGACAGGTTGAGTGCATGGCTTACCACTACCGTTGGCGGACAAGACAGACACAGCAGCCCCCTGCACTACGTCGCGCTGTTGGGCTCTACAGTGCAATTCCTGGGAATTGTCCTACAAGGCTATGGACGACATCTGCACACATAGATGACACAGGGGCATGAATAGCTGTACTTGGCACTCTACAGAGATGGGGTGGGGGGCCACAGGGCCATGCCTTACGAAGGGGCCTAGCCTACGGAACTCTCCCTGACCTAGGGAAACCCACAGCCCTCCTCCCCCACCCAGACACCTCCACAGCGTGCAAAGTCAGCTGAATGAGAGTGTACTCATTCCCTAGTGTCTGCTGTGATGCCCTCAAGCGCCCATCCAACTCAGGGTAGGCCACCGCCAGGATCTGGAACATCAGGGGGGTCATGGTTCGATAGGAACCCCTCCCACGTTGGGAGGCCATGCCCAGCTGAGCCTCCGCCGTCTTATTGCTCCAGCGGCGAATGTCCTCCCATCTCTTCCGGCAGTGGGTGCTCCGTCTGTGGTGGACCCCCAGAAAGGCATAGCCCATACAACATGCTCCCTGTGTACTTACCTGTTGGTCTGGAGGACCGTAGAGTAGAGTGTACTGGGGGAGGAGCCCGTCGACGAGCTTATCCAACTCCTCCGATGTGAAGGCAGGGGCCCTTTCCCCAGGTGCACGAGCCATTGTCTCTTCCAGACCGAGGTCACAGCAGCACTTGCAGTGTAGGTCCTCTCCTGTCGAAGATCAGGTATTGAGTGATTCAACAGATAGAAAATGGCGGTCACGTCTGCGGCGGTCACGTCCGCGGCGGTGCATACCATCACCGCCGGCATACATCGTCATTGGCTCCTGGGACCCATAGGGTCCAATGTTAACCAATGCAGCATTGCGCTGCGGTCTTCGACCGCCTACCGCGATGGTGTACAACACCAGCGCAGTCATCTCACATCCCATTGTCCCGCTTTAGAGGTCAGGCAGCCGCCATTTCAGGGGCCCGCATGGCCTAATTACCAACTGCGTCACACATACCTAGGCCTACTCTCAACACACATACAGGCCAGATTTTGTGTATGAATCGTGTTCTGTGCAGACTGTGGGTACATACCTCTGAGTTGTTTGACTCTGTGCTCGCTGTTGTCCTTCATAGGCACCGTCCGCTGGGACATGTGAGGAGATGGCGGAATCCTCCGGTGTACCGACCGCTGGTGGACCTGTCGACAATGGAGGAAAGAAATGTGATCATCACCTACAGGTTTGACTGTGTCACAATCCAGGAATTGTGTACCCAGTTGGAGCCAGACCTGATGACAGCAATTCGCAATCCCACAGGAATCCCCCCTCAAGTGCAGGTGCTGTCAGTGCTCCATTTCCTTTCAAGTGGGTCTTTTCAAACAACTGTGGCCATGGCATCAGGGATGTCCCAGCCTATGTTTTCCAACGTATTGTCCAGAGTGTTGTCTGCCCTGCTGAAACACATGCGCAGCTACATCGTTTTCCCTCAGGTGGAGGACTTACCTACAGTGAAAGGTGACTTCTATGCCCTAGGACATATCCCCAACATCATAGGTGCCATTGATGGGACCCATGTGGCTTGGACCCCCCCCACAGGTGTGAACAGGTGTACAGGAACCGGAAGAGTTATCATTCGATGAATGTACAGATGGTATGTTTGGCCGACCAGTACATCTCCCATGTGAATGCCATGTTCCCTGGCTCAGTGCATGACACCTACATCATGCGGAATAGCAGCATCCCTTATGTGATGGGTCAACTACAGAGGCACCGGGTGTGGTTATTAGGTGACTCTGGTTACCCCAACCTGTCATGGCTTCTGACCCCAGTGAGGAATCCCAGGGCAGAGGAACGCTACAATGAGGCCCATGGGCGGACTAGGAGGGTGATCGAACGCACCTTCGGCCTCCTGAAGGCCAGGTTTAGGTGCCTCCATATGACAGGTGGATCCCTATTCTACGCACCAAAGAAGGTGTGCCTGATCATCGTGGCCTGCTGTTTGCTTCATAACTTGGCTTTGCGACGACAGGTGCCTTTTCTGCAGGAGGATGGTCCAGATGGCGGTGTTGTGGCAGCTGTGGAGCCTGTTGACAGTGATGAGGAGGAAGCAGAGGAAGAAGACATTGACAACAGGGACTCAGTGATCCAGCAATATTTCCAGTGAAACACAGGTGAGAATACATTCCTGCCTACTACAAGTACTTTTACACTTCTACCTCTATCCTGTCTGTCGATTTCATCCAGTGTATGGTCACTGAGTTGTCCCTTCCCCTTACGGTTTCACAGGTGTGGGTCCCAACGTGTCTCATCTGCTTAGATTCCTCATGGACTAGAGCTGTGTGACATAGGTATGTTGACGTTACTATTTCCTGGAAATTTTGTCACTTTCATTGCAAATACACTATTTCAAAATCACAGACAGACTCCAGATCTTTTGGTGCTTTAGTTGTGTTTATTTACATACAAAATATTGTAGGGGGAAGTTAAATGGTGAGGGGTGATGACGGAGGAGTGTCCATGGCAGAGTCCAGTCTATTTGTCTCACAGGTGCATTGCCCATATGGGCATAGGAAGTGGAGTTGGGGCAGTTCCAATATGGACAGGGTGACAAAGTGGGACAGTGGGTTGACAATCAGGGTGGTCTCATTTTTTGGCGGGGGTCTTGGCATCGTGCTAGGTCTTGTTCCTGGATCTCAGGGACCGCTTGCGGGGTGATTCTCCATCTACAGGGGGTGGGGTGGGGTGGGGTGCTGGTGTGGTGGTCCTGTGGCGGTGCCTCCTGTCCATTAGCACCGGCGGAGGTGGTGGGCAGTTCATCGTCCATGCTAGTGTCAGGGGCCCCTTGTAGTGCAACAGTGTCCCTCCTGGTGTTGAGTATTTCCTTCAGCACTGTCCATTGTGCCCTCTCACCTTTGCATCCAAGATGGCAGAGGTCTGGGACACAGTGGAGGAGCTCTGGGCACCTCCCCTGGGAGGTGCTGGTCAGGCGAGTGGTCACTCCCCTTTCTTTTGTCCAGTTTCGCGCCAGAGCAAGGCTGGGGGGATCCCTGAACCGGTGGAGACTGGCTTATGCAAGGAAAGCACCATCTGTGCCCTTCAAAGCATTTCCAGAGGCCAGAAGAGGCTACTCCTCCCAGGCCCTTCACACCTATTTCCAAAGGGAGAGGGTGTAACACCCTCTCTCAGAGGAAATCCTTTGTTCTGCCTTCCTGGGACCAGGCTGCCCAGGCCCCAGGGGGCAGAAACCTGTCTGAGGGGTTGGCAGCAGCAGTAGCTGCAGAGGAGACCCCGGAAAGCTAGTTTGGCAGTACCCGGGCTCTATGCTGGAGACCCGGGGATGCATGGATTTGTCCCCCCAATACCAGAATGGTATTTGGGTGACAATTCCATGATCCTAGACATGTTACATGGCCATGTTCGGAGTTACCATTGTGACGCTACATATAGGTATTGACCTATATGTAGTGCACGCGTGTAATGGTGTCATCTTGGCTAGTGCCAGGGTGACCACACACTAAGTAACTTTGCACCTGACCTTCACTAAGTGAGGGCTAGACATATAGGTGACTTATAAGTTACTTAAGTGCAGTGTAAAATGACTGTGAAATAACATGGACGTTATTTCACTCAGGCTGCAGTGGCAGTCCTGTGTAAGATTTGTCTGAGCTCCCTATGGGTGGTAAAAGAAATGCTGCAGCCCATAGGGATCTCCTGGAACCCCAATACCCTGGGTACCTAGGTACCATATACTAGGGAATTATAAGGGTGTTCCAGTGTGCCAATCAGAATTGGTAAAAATGAGTCACTAGCCTGCAGTGACAATTTTAAAAGCATAGAGAACATAAATACTGAGGTTCTAGTTAGCAGAGCCTCAGTAATACAGTTAGGCACCACACAGGGAACACATATAGGGCATACTTTATGAGCACTGGGGTCCTGGCTAGCAGGATCCCAGTGACACATAGGCAAAAACAAATATACATACATTAAAAATGGGGGTAACATGCCAGGCAAGATGGTACTTTCCTACACAACCCCCACAAGACGAGGGACAGTAAGGCTAACCTTGCCCAGATGAGTCTTCATTGTCTAAGTGGAAATATCTGAAGAGTCCATATGCATTGGAGTGGGTACTCCCAGGTCTATACTCCACTGCATAGTCCATTCCCTGTAGGGATATGGACCAACTCAACAATTTAGGGTTTTCAACTTTCATTTGTTTTAGCCAAAGTAGAGGTTTGTGGTCTGTCTGAACAATAAAGTGAGTACTAAACAGGTGTGGTCTCAACTTTTTCAGTGCCCAGACCACAGCAAAGGCCTCCCTCTCTATGGCAGACCAACAATTTTCTCTAGGAGTCAACCTCCTGATGGTAAAAGCAACAGGTTGATCCTGGCTCTCAGTATTAAGCTGTGATATTTATTTATTTATTTATTTATTTATTTAATGCGTTTTTATATAGCGCGGACTTTACCCGAAGGTGTCAGAGCGCTTCACAATAGGCAAAGTAAAGATACAAAAGGAGAAGAATTACAAGTGAGCCTGTTACAAAAACAAAAGTTACATTACATGAGGCAATAGTAATAATTGTGCAAGTATCAAGAGAAAAAAAAAAAAAAATACCTGAGGTAGCAAACGATACGTTACGAAAGGAAAAAGTGACGTGTGCAGGTTACAAGAGCAAATAAAGTACGAGTAGAGGAAAAAAATAAAAAAAATAAATTGCAATAAATGGTAGACACTCAAAACACTAAAACAATAGTTACGTTACATGAGGCAGTGGTGGCCGTTGTGCATGTATCAAAAGCAAACAAGATATAAGAGGTAGCAAATGATACGTTGTAAAAGGAAAGGTGCCGTGTGCATGATACAAAAGAGTACAAAATACAGATAGAGGTATAATACTGCACTAAATGGCAGACACTCAAAACACAAAAACACCCTGGGAAGGCACTTCTATAGGCATGGAGAACAGAATTTCCTATAATGGAAGGACTTCCTTCAGAAAACAGAGGGCTCGAATTAAATTTGGAAGTGTCTTTGAAGGAGGAGAGCTTTGAGGTCAGTTTTGAAGGCCTGGGAAGAGGTGGTGGTCCGAAGCTGAGGCGGAAGTGAGTTCCAGATTCTCACCGCGTTGCCTGAAAAGGATTGGGCCATCGATCTTTCCTTCTTGAAAATGGGAGGTTCAAGCAATAACTTTTCTGCATTACGTGATGTTCTGGAGCCCCCATAGAGTTTCAGTTTATTCACCAGGTAGCGAGGGGAGGAGGAGTGCAAGGCTTTGTGGGTGATACATGCAGTTTTGTAGATAGATCTTGCCTCTATGGGAAGCCAACGGAGGGTCGATAAAATGGGTGTGATGTGGTCGCTTCTTTTGGCCCCATATATGAAACGAGCTGCTGAATGGAGAATAGACTTCAGGGGGGAAAGGTGGGATTTGGGAAGGCCAGTAAGAAGAGAGTTGCAGTAGTCCAATCTGGAGAGAACCAACGATTGGACCAGGGTTTTAAGGTCGTGCTCCGGGAAGAAGCGACGAATCCCCCAAAGAAGGCGCAGTTGGTGTCGAGCAGACTTTGCAATGGAGTCGATGTGGGAGAGTAGATTGAGTTTTTTGTCGAGTATGACACCAAGGGATTTTGCGCTCTCGACAATGATGGGCTTATTGTTCATTAGATTGATATGATCCATCCATGATTGCACTGGGGGATGAGAAAGTGAGGAGGAGAGGAGGAGGAATTCTGTTTTGGAGGGATTCAGGATCAGTTGATGAGTTAACATCCAGTTTTGAATGGAGTCGAGAGTAGAGCTAAGGAAGGAGAGATCGTGATTGGAGGCCACCTTAAGGTAGATCTGAGTGTCATCCGCATATAGATGATAGTGGATCCCGGATTTACTCAGGAGATTTCGCAACGGTTCTAAATAGAGATTGAACAGTGTGGGTGCAAGTATGGAGCCTTGAGGAACACCTTGACTGACCGCTAAAGGAGCTGAAAGACTGTTCGCTATTTTGATCATTTGGGATCTATCAGAGAGGAAGGAGGCAAACCATTTGAGCACAGTGCCCTCCATGCCCATTCTCTGTTGAAGAGTGTTAAGGAGAGTGTTGTGATTGACAGTGTCAAAGGCTGCAGAAAGGTCAAGAAGAATTAGAAGACAAGATTCCCCTGAATCGAGTATCCGCAGCGCGTCATCAATCACTAGCAGCAGGGCTGTTTCAGTGCTGGACTGGAAATTGTCAAGAAGATCATTTTCCTTGATATGGCGAGAGAGTTGTTTCGCCAGACTGGAAATTGTCAAGAAGATCATTTTCCTTGATATGGCGAGAGAGTTGTTTCGCTACACATTTTTCTGTGATTTTCGCAAGAAAGGGTAGGTTAGTGATGGGACGGTAGTTGTTGAGGTCGTTCGCATCAGCAGTGGGTTTTTTAAGCAGAGGGGTGACCTGCCCAGTTTTGAAGGAAACAGGAAGGGAACCTTGACTGAGGGAGAGGTTGACCAGAGTGGTCCAATAGGAAAGAGAATTAGTATAGAAGTCAAAGGCAATGGCACTAGGGATGGGGTCAAGAGAATGGTTAGAGGGCTTTGTATCGAGGATGCATTTAAGGAGAGCATCGTCAGAGATGGGGTCAAAGTTTTGCCAAATGGTTAAGGATTTGCGCTCCTCTGTAGGGGTAGGATGAATGACCTGATCTACAAGTGATTTTACCTTTTCGTCAAAGAATACAGGAAATTCCGCTGCTTTCTTTGTGGAATCTTCCAATTTGGAGGTTGGGGGAGAGCTGTTTGGGTTCTTGATGAGGTCGAATAGTTTTTTGGGTCTATTTTTGGCTGAGTCAACGAGGGATTTGTAGTGTGACGCTTTTCCAAGGAAGATGAGCTTGTGGTACTTGGATCTTGCTGAACGAAGCGTGGCCAAATTTTCAGTGGAGGGCGCTTGTCTCCATTGTTTCTCAAGGGGTCTTAGGAACTTCCTTTCTTCATAGAGGGATTTGTTGAACCAAGGTGCTGAGGGAGTGGGCCTTTTCTTTTTGCTTTGGAGAGGAGCGACATTATTGATTTCGACTGCAAGGACTGTGAGGCATTGGGAGGTGAGTTCGTTAACATCTAGGTCCGGGTCTAGCCTTGGAAGTGATAGCAAAGCAGAGTCACAGAGGGTACTGAGGTCAATATTTTTAGTGTCACGGAACCAGGAAGTAGCCCTCTTAGGCTGGCCAAGAGTTATAGAGTGTGATAGGTGAAGAGAGAATGGGATGAGGAGGTGGTCCGACCAGTCTACATGAATAGGGGTAGCGATAGTCAGCAAGCCTGCTTTAGAAATAACAAGGTCCAGGATTGAGCCTTTAGAGTGTGTTGTTTCTGTGCAGTGTTGGATAAGATCGTTTGCAGAGAGGAAGGTGGCCAGCAAATTCGCATAGGTGTCTTGAGGCGAGCCCCAGTGGACATTGAAGTCACCCACGAAGATCTGATTGTCACTTTGCGTGTATTGGTCGCTGATGCAGTCCGTGAGTTCCTCCATAAACGAAGGGCTGCTACCAGGCGGGTGGTAAATAGCATGGAATCTGAGAGGTGAGCGGTGGTGCAATTGAAGCTCAAGAGATAGGCATTCAAAAGTGTGGAAGGAGCTGTTAGGAAGAGCCTTAAGTTGAAGGGAGTTTCTAAAGATGACTGCAACACCTCCCCCAACTTTGTCAATTCTGTCATTTCTACGAATAGAATAGCCTGTGGGTACAAGGAGATCAAACATAGAGTGAGAGGTATCGTTGAACCAGGTCTCTGTGAGGAAGAGCATGTCAATATTGTGCAAGGTGATGGTATCGGAGATTTCAAGTTTGTGTTTTATTGCAGATCTGCAGTTGTGGAGCAAACAGCGCAGCTCTGACGCAACTGTTTTGGTGACGGGGGCACTTGGGCTATGAGGGGTGATAGGGATATTGTACTTATATGAGGGCGCTCGGGAGGGTTTAGGTGGGCGAGTGGTTCTGACAGAGGAGATGGTCGGAATAGTGTAGATAACAGGGTTACTGGGAAGTGGAAGTGAAGGAAGGGTGGCGTTCGAGTGCTTGTGTGGAATTGCAGACGACAGGCTATGCTTAGCTATAATGGGGTGTGGGGGTGAGGTGCATCTCGTGGAAGGGTGAGTGTTTGCCAAAGGAATTGAGGTGTGTGGAAAAGTCGAAATCTTGGAGCTTAAAACTAAAATGGTAGCTTCAAGTTGGGAGATGGCGGTGATTAGAGAGCCTAGCTTATTTTCCAGAGAGAGTAAGGAAGAGCACGGCATGTTGGGTGGCTCGATGGAAACAGGAGGGGGTGCACTAGGCAGTGTACGGCAGGGAGAGGTGGGGGAACGGGAGGGGAGTAGGGGTATAGGGTTCAGAGGTGGGGAAAGGTTTTGGATGAGAGCAGGAGTTGGTGCACCAGGGGTGAGAGGAGAGTTGTCGTTGTTGGCGTTGCAAGAAGGATAGGCATTAAGGGCAACATTAGGGGGCGATAGGAGAGGAGTGGGGCGGTGGGGCGGTAGGAGAGGGGAGGAGAGTGAGGAGTCATAGGGATTAGGGAGGTTTGGAAGGAAGGGAGGGGAGGGGGTTGGATAGGTCCTGGTAGCTAAGTGAGGTGGCTGTGAGGGAGCGGGTATCAGGCAGAGTGGGGGGGATTGGGAGAAAGGGAAGTTGAAGAAAGGAAGTGATTCTGCTCGGTCCGAGGGAGGGAAGGGGTTACCAGGGGAGGAAAGGGGGTAGCACAGCATTGCTGGAGGAGAGTGGGGAGGGAGAGAGATGGAATGTATTTGTGGGGAAATCGGGGTACATAGTGAGGGGAGGAGTGGGCGGAAAAGCAGAGAGGAGGAGGGAACAAGGGGAACGTAGGGAACATAGACAAGGGGAGAGGGCTGGAGGAGAGGTGGTCTAAGGAGGGGGGTGGCCGGAAGGGATAGGGGGGAGGAGATGAGAATGGAGCGCCGGGACGGTGCAGAATGGACGAGGAGCGTGTTAGCTAGAGGTAAGGCTGAAGTGAAGAGGGGAGGGGCATATTGTGAGGGGGGAAGAATGGGAGGGGAGGTCCGAGGGGAGAGAAGAGGGTCGACCTGTGCCTCCCCAGGGTGCAGCCTATTGGAGAGTGGGGGGTCAAGGGAGGAGAAAGGGAGTAATTGGTGGAGCTAGATGGAGAGTCAAGGGATAGCCCGGTCGCAGGGGAGGGGAGTAGGGAAGGGAAGAGGCGGTCAAAGAGAGAGAGACAGGTGTCTTTGGCTTGGATCATAACAGTACCGTTGTTATAGAGTGAGATAGTGAGGGAGCCGTTAAAACCCGCAGAGGGGGAAATTTTGAACTGTTTCCCATGAGGGATAGAGGAGGAGGAGGTGACGTTAAAGGAATTGTAAAAGCTGGTAGACCAAGAGGGTATGTTGTGCGTGAAAAAAATTTGATCGTTTTTGAGCCCCCCATACCGACCATTGTAAAACTGATCGACAAAAAGGGAATTGGGGAAACATTCAATGGTGTTATGCTTGAAACGTTTTGCTGCAGCTTTAGTCAGGTTAGAAGGGTAGATGATTTTGTAGCAATTAATTCCAGACTTAATTCGAGCGGTGGCCATGTTGGGAAATTGTGGAGGAGGAGGGTGGTGGTGAGGAGAAGTATGAGGGCAAGAAGGGGGCATGTAATCCAGACGTCGGGTGAAGGAACCTGAGTTATTGTGGAGACAGGAAAGTGAGGCGAATAGGGATAGGTTGTTACTTCAGACCAGGGCTGATTCAACAAGATAGGACTGAAGATGGAGTGGTGTAAGAGGAAAAACACTGTACTTATCATCCTGAGATATAAACAACATAAAGCACAGCATCACAATAGGTATCAAACGCATTGTACGCCCAAAATCTCGACAGTCTAATATTAGACACTTACCTCCTAAATATCACCAACATTATGGGCAAAAAGCACAGGGTGGAACATAATTTCACTAGCATAACCCAAAGTATGCAAGACAACCTCAAAATCATAAAACACAACTTAGAGGTAGCCAGAACAGGGTCTGAAAATCAAACTACAAGAAATACATTTCCTAGCACCACAAATACACAATGGGGCCTGGCGCCCTATAAACCACCAGGACCCCCTGGTCAACTGGCCAACTCAAAGGGGCTCAAATGCCCTGTTTCCAGAATGTCGGGGCTGCTGCCAATGCAGTGAAAGACCAGTGTGCATACTTGCGCATACCTAAACGTTGCAACTGGCACTAAGTGTTGCACAGCTGTGAAGAAATGGTGCAAGGAGTGCATCTCACTCCTAACTCAGACAGAACTACCTCCAAATGCCCTAAGACTCTAGAGGAGGATAACTTTCGTCAGTTCACCCGTTGGGAGAGGATTTATCTGCTCTTATTGTGCAGCTGTTCCCACCATTGTCTCCAGCTTACTTTATATATAGAGCAGCGGACGAGAAAAAAAGGACTTATTCAGTCTTTTAACATTTCTTATAGTCCTTTATCTTCAATTTCTACTAGTGTTGCATAAAAAGCAACCAGCGTGGTTCTACTGGTGTTGCATAAAAAGCAACCAGCGTGGTTCGTGCAGTACCGTATATAGACCAGATAACTTCTTCAGGGAAGTATAGAAGAATGATGTGACCTTGATGTCTCAGGCAAGAGAAAAATAATTGATGACTTTAGTCCCTCAAAATAGAAGTCATTTCCGGTATTGGAAATATAAATGATGTCGAGGCTGAGTACTTTGCTGTATGAATTATTCCTTTTGTGCATTCCATTCAGAGGGATATGTCTGCCTCCGTCATGTGATGTAACTCGAGTCTTTGAAGTGCACACAACCCACTGAATAAATGTTCGAAAAACGTGACTCTAAAAGGTAATATTAAGTTTCCAGTCCTGGGCTTTAAATCACCAGCAAGGAGAGACAGGCAGCCTCTGTTTTCTGCGCGTCTCTATGCTGAAAGGAAGAAACTGTTACCCAAGGATCAGAGGGTCTGACAAAGCTAAAATTAAAAGACAGGCAGCCTCATATATATTGTGATAGCACAATCGCGCATATCTCGAAGCGCCCGTGCAGCAAAGTAGGCATCTGCGGCCTGCGCAACTCCTGGCTCCAATATCCAGCACGATATCCCCGCTCGCACCATCAACCCACATTCACGCTGATCCGTACACCACCTACACTGTCGGCGTGTTCAGGAGCCCACAGCCCGGAGTCCGTCGCCGTCGTTCCGCCGCCAATTTGGTCAGGCACCATGGTCCACTTTGTTAGTTCTGTGTCGGTGTCCTCGGACCTTTGAGTGCTGCGCATCTCCGCGGCCTCGCGCTCAGGCCCCATGCAGAGCCAGCCCTCGGTGTCACGGGGCGGGCCCTGAGTGTGCAGCCCCAGGCCCCCGTGTTAACCTGCGCCCTACCGGGCCCGTGTCCGCGCAGGCCTCGTACAAAGCCAAGCCAGCCCTGAAGGTCTCCGTCTAAGCCCGTCACAGTGCCGCACGCGGAGGACTTTTATATCTCAAAGGATTCCTGTAAAATGATCGACCTGCCTAAGAGGAGACTGACCCCGGTTTTGAAGCCCATTTGTTTCAGTGGTCGACCGGCTTCACCCCGTCTCTCACCCCCTGCTCGTGCACTCAGGTTCCCACCGCCGGCACCGCTCTCACCGCTTAGTGGGGCAGGGAGGGGAAACGAATCTCCATCTGGGCCGAACCCCCTCACCTCAGATGACCCCTGCCGAGGTTTCCTCCATCTAGGCCTCACAGGGCGGTCACATCGGTCCTCGTCCGTTGTCCTACCCGCAGCCATGAGGACGGCCGCCATGTTAGGGTCAGGCACCTTCTACGAGCCTTGCTCCGTGGCCCATATACATTAATTCTGCCTCCGTCCGCGCTTCACTTCAATCCTGCAGTCCCCACCGACCATTCTGCTGGGTCCGCGGGGACTCTGGGCAGCTGGATGGTGAATGATGCCAGAAACGGGGCCGCAAGCACTCTTCTAGTGCGTCCGAGCAGCCATCTTGTCTCTCCAAAGGTCCATCTTCAACATTATCTTTTAGTTAGGTTCAAGAAGCGCTACACTAATGCAATTGCAGTGGTTTATGTGGATAAAAATACAATTTCTGACCTATTAGTGGATAGTACTGGAACAGAACGGACATCATCAAAGTACCTACACGACACTTTGCGTCTCAAAGATTAGGAGAATTACAGCAGTGCCTATCATAAGCATGGCATGCACTCTCTCCGTGGGCATTGTAACTGACATCTCTTTGGAGCTGATGCCTCGCTGCTAGTCAATGGCATGACTCCCCACTAAGGGTGACCCCTTCACATAGCGCTTCCGGGCTCTGCTCACATGCAAGAATCATCTCCCCTCACCGTAAACCAACAACTCACTTCCCCAACCCCCAATTCAGAAGCATCAGTCTGGACTATGAACTTTTTGGAGTAGCAAGGGCTTTTTAGGACAGGTGCAGAGCACATGGCCTGTTTGAGCTCATCAAAAGCTTTTTGACAGCTAGCTGTCCACAATACCTTTTTAGGCATCTTTTTACTTGTGAGGTCATTAAGAGGAGCTGCAATGGAGCCATAATTCTTAATAAACCTCCTATAGTACCCTGTGAGGCCTTAAAAGGCCCTCACCTGGGTTTGAGTTGTAGGGGGAGCCCATTCCATAATGGTCTGGATCTTCCCCTGCAGTGGTGCAATCTGTTCCCAACCTACCAGGTGGCCCAGATAAACCACTTTATAGGGTGAGCATCTGTCTTGGTTACTTGGTTGAGCCCTCTATAGTCAACACAAAACCTCATCTCTCTCATACCATCCTTACTGTGAAGTTTAGGGACAAGCACCACTGGGCTAGCCCATGGCCTTTCTGAAGGTTCAATCACTCCTAAGTCTAACATTTTCTGAACCTCTTGTTTAATGCAGTCCCTGACATGGTCAATCTGCCTATAAATCTTACTTTTGACAGGTAAACTGTCTCCAGTGTCGATTGTATGCTCACACCAAGTAGTGGTACCTGGTATCAGTGAGAAGAGTTCAGAAAACTGACTTAGAAGATTTACACAGTTATCTTTCTGCTCAGCAGTAAGACAATCTGCCAGTACTACTCCCTCCACTAAGCCATCAGCTTCAGTGGTGGAGAAGAGATCAGGGAGAGGGCCACTCTCCTCTTCCTGTCCCTCATCAGTTGCCATGAGCAGGGTGAGATCAGCCCTGTCATAGTAGGGTTTCAGGCTGTTGACATGGAGCACCCTAAGGGGACTCCTGGCAGTGCCAAGGTCTACCAAGTAGGTAACCTCACCCTTTTTCTCAACAATGAGATGGGTCCACTCCATTTGTCCTGGAGTGCTCTTGGGGCCAAAGGCTCCAATACCCACACTTTCTGTCCTGGGTGGTACTGGGTCAGGACAGCCTTCTGGTCATGCCATTGCTTTTGCAGCTCCTGGATGGTGAAGGTTTTTACTGGTATTTTTCATGTACACAGCCATTCTTGATCTTAGGCCAAGTACAAAATCCACAATGTCCTCTCCTTTTTGGGGTACCTCCTTGTAAGCAAAAAGGAGGCAAGGTAACAGGGCATCCCATCTCCTTCTGAGTTTTTCAGAGAGTCCCATTATCATACATTTGAGAGTTTTATTAAACCTCTCAACCAGACCATTTGTTTGTGGATGATAAGGAGTAGTAAACTTGTAAGTTACACCACACTCCTTCCACATTGCCTTGAGGTATGCAGACATGAAGTTACTACATCTGTCTGACACCACTTCATTAGGGAAGCCCACTCTGGAAAAGATTCCCAGGAGGGCCTTAGCCACTGCAGGAGCTGTAGTGGTCCTTAAGGGGATGGCTTCAGGGTAGCTAGTGGCATGGTCCACTACCACCAGGATAAACCTATTGCCTGAAACTGTTGGAGGGTCAAGGGGGGCAACTATGTCAACCCCTACCCTTTCAAAGGGCACCCCAATCACAGGAATTGGAATTAAGGGGGCCTTTGTAGTGCCACCAGTCTTGCCACTGGCTTGGCAGGTCACACAAGAGCGACAAAACTCTTTAGTATCCTCTGACATATGAGGCCAGTGAAACAGGGGAACAAGCCTGTCCCAAGTTTTAGTTTGGCCCAAATGCCCAGGCAAGGGCATGTCATGTGCCAAGCTAAGAAGAAACTCTCTGTATTGCAAAGGGATGACCAATCTCCTGGCAGCTCCAGGTTTAGGGTCCCTTGATCCAGTATACAGGAGGTTGTCTTCCCAATACACCTTATGGTTATCACTGACATCCCCATCCTTCTGTTTGACAGTTTGCTGTCTCAAACCCTCTAGTGTGGGACAGGTTTGCTGTGCCACACTCAGCTCTTCCCTAGCAGGCCCCCCTGCACCCAAATGCTCAGCAGTGTCTGCTGCCAGCTCATCTGGTGTAGGTTCAGCACAGGGAGAGGATTCCTCTCCCTCAAAAGGGGAATCTTCTGGAGAGGAAGGGATAGAGGGCAGGGATTTACCCTTTCTACCGCTAGGTTTTGGGAGCACTTGGTCCATTGTTCCAGGATCCAAGTTTCCCTGTCCTTTTTGCTTTTTGGCCTGAGCCCTGGTTAAAGCAAAAATATGCCCAGGAATGCCCAGCACTGCTGCATGAGCCTCCAACTCCACTTCAGCCCAAACTGATGTTTCCAAATCATTGCCTAGTAAGCAATCTACAGATAATTCAGTGGCTACCACAACTTTCTTTGGACCAGAACCCCCCCCCCCCAGTTGAGATTCACAACAGCCATGGGGTGGCTACGTGTGTTATTGTGAGCATCAGTCACTTGGTACTGGTGACCAAGTAGGTGTTGATCAGGGTGAACCAGTTTATCTATAACCATAGTTACACTGGCTCCTGTGTCCCTGTAGGCCTCAACCTCAACACGTTGATTAGGGGTAGTTGCTTGTACTTACCCATATTAAGGGGACAAGCAACCAAGGTGGCAAAGTCAATGCCACCATCAGAGACTAAAACAGCCTCTGTGGTCTTTCTGACAAGACCAACCCCAACTACACTGCCAATAGTGAGCCCAGCTACACCCTTGGATTGGCTATTTGTAGTAGACTTCCCACCACCACTGATATTACTAGGGGCACTAGAGGTTGCAGTTGGGGTTGTGGTGGTGGGAGGTTTGGTGTTTTTCTTTGGACAAGTGGAATTACTTGCCCAATGGCCTTTTACTTTACATAAATAACACAAAGGCTTTTTCTGATTGTTAGAAGAGGATTTGGACCCACCACCCCCAGATGATTTTTGTGGGCCTGATGAAGACTCAGAATGTTTTTTTATCTTCGTCCCCACCCTTGTCAGAAGACTTACCATCCTTCTTCTTGCCATCCTTGTCACCCCCTGTATGAACCTTTCTGTTCACTCTTGTTCTGACCCATTTGTCTGCCTTCTTTCCCAATTCTTGGGGAGAGGTCAGATCTGAGTCTACAAAGTACTGGTGCAACAAATCAGACACACAATTGTTCGAAATATGCTCTCTCAGGATTAGATTATACAGGCTTTCATAGTTAGTCACCTTACTGCCATGTAACTAACTTTCCAAGGCCTTCACTGAACAGTCTACAAAGTCTGTCCAGTCTTGAGAGGACTCTTTTCTGGTGTCTCTGAACTTAATCCTGTATTGTTCAGTGGTTAAGCCAAATCCATCCTAGAGTGTATCCTTCAAAACTGTGTAGTTATTAGCATCACTTTCTCTGACAGTAAAGAGCCTATCCCTACCCTTACCAGTGAAAGATAGCCACAAGAAAGTAGCCGACTGCCGTTGAGGGCCGAACTGTACCATACAGGCCCTCTCAAGTGCAGCAAACCACTTCTTAATGTCATCCCCCTCCTTGTAAGGGGGGACTATCTTATGCAGGTTTCTGGAAGCTTGCTCTCTAACAGGATTGCTATCAAAAACACTGTTCCTGCCACCATGGGGAACTAACCCCAATCTCTGCCTTTCCCTCCCTACATCCAGAGATTCCCTGTCTAAGGCCAGCTGCTGCTGTTTAAGATTCAGCCTGGCCTCTTCCAACCTCAGCTTTCTGAGTTCACTTTCCAGTAAGTTATCCTCAGGGTGGGAGGCTTGGGAATTGTGAGACACAGAGGAAATATGGGAATTGGCAGGGAGAGAACTGTCCCTAACTGGCTGGACGCTAGTAACCTGGCCTTTAGGAGTGAAAGGTGCCCTACTAGTGTGTGACCCCCTCCCACTACCAGTGTCACTAGGTGGCCTGTTAGCTGGCAGGTCCTTGGAATAACCCTCCCCAGCAACCTCAGGGGGCTCCTCTGAGTCTGACTGGGTACCCCCTCCTCTATCTCCTGATCCTGGGATGGGCCAGACTGGTTCTGGTCACTTTCTAGGAGAAGGCTAAAGAGAAAGTCTTTGGTAGGATTTTTGCCAATGCTTAAACCTCTTTCTATGCATAGACCCCTCAAACTTTTAAAGTTTAAACTCTCATCTGTTGCCTTAACAACTGTAGGAGTAAGTTCTACTGCAGACATGATAGAAAAGGTTTAGGACAGAAAGAGAAAAAGTTTGGGACTTTTGAAAGCACAGAGAAAAAACTTTTTCAAACTTTTTGAAAACTTTAGAAAGTTTTCTGAAACTTTTTAGAAACTTTTAAGAAAGTTTTAGAACAGGAAGGTTAAACTGTTTAGTTCAGTGTGTATATCTTGAAGTATTTGGTATATGTTTTTCTCATGAAAAGCACCAATGACAAAGTTGTAAAGCAGTTACAAGTACTTATCCCACCGCTGCACCACCAATGTAGAAGGCTGGCCTGGGTTATAGTGGGTACCTAGTGGTACTTACACCTTGTGCCAGGGCCAGTTATCCCTTATTAGTAGATTAGAGGTGTTATAGCAGCTTATGCTGATAGAGGTAGCTATATCAGAGCAGCTTAGGCTGAACTAGGAGACATGCAAAGCTGCTACTAAACCACTTATATCATAAGAAAACACAATACTCAGAGTTACTAAAAATAAAGGTATTTTATTTTAGTGACTGTTAGAAATGGGGTCTTTGGTTGGCAGTCAGGTTACCCTCTGTCCAAGCAAGGACCCTCACTCTAGTCAGGGTAAGTCACACACAATCCAAATTATCCTGTGCCCATCCTCTGGTAGCTTGGCACTGAGCAGTCAGGCTTAAATTAGAAGAAGGCAATGTGTAAAGTATTTGTGCAATAAATCATACAATAACACAATATAGCACCACAAAAATGCACCACTCAGTGTTTAGAAAAATATATAATATTTATCTGGATAGTTGCAGGTCAAAACGATCAAAAGATGCAATGAGAAAGTGTAAAGATATCACTGAAAAGTGGTATAAAGTGTCTTAAGTCTTTTAAAAGTAAACAAAGTCTCTTTCAAGTACAAAGTACCTGGTTTGCGTGAAAAATCTCAGCAAAGGGCCTCAGAGGAGGAGAAGCGGGGAAACAAAGGGGTGTGCGTCGATTTCTCTGGCCACACACGGTCGATGAGTCATTTAGTTTCCACGCAGGGATGGCTGTGTGTCGATTTCTGGCGCTCGGTCATGGATCTTCTTAGGGTTGTGGTGTTTTCAGATGCCCCGGGGTCTGTGCGAGGGATCCTAGGCTTGTGATAAGCTCTGCGTCGGTCCGGTGGGCGCTGCGGGGAAATTTCTCCCTCACGGCAGGCGCTGCGTCGATTTTCCATCTGGAAGTCGGGCGGCATCATCCCAGGTTGGCTGTGCGGCGATCTGGTGGACCGTCCGTTGAAGTTCCGGTCGCACCGCAGGCGCTGCGTCGATCTTTTCCTTGCGAAGTCGAGCGGCTTCATCCCGGTTTGGCATGCAGTGAATTTTTCTCCGCGGGACAGGCTGTGTGGCGTTTTTAGCAAGCTATGCATCGAATTTTCACCACACAAGGAGTCCAGTTGCAAAAGAGAAGTCTTTTTGGTCCTGAGAGTTCAGGGAACAGGAGGAAAGCTCTATCCAAGCCCTTGGAGAGCACATCTTCACCACAGCCAGGAGCACCAAGGCAGCAGTCCTTCACAGAAAGCAGTCAGGTGAGTCCTTTGGGCAGCCAGGCAGTTCTTCTTGGCAGGATGCAGGTTCTGGTTACAAGTTTCTTCTCCAGGAAGTGTCTGAGGTGGTAGGGCAGATTCCCTGATTTTATACCCAAATGTGCCTTTGAAGTGGGAGAGACTTCAAAGAGTGGCTTAGAAGTGCACCAGGTCCCCTTTCAGTTCAATCCTGTCTGCCAGGGTCCCAGTAGGGGGTGTGACAGTCCTTTGTGTGAGAGCAGGCCCTCCACTCTCCCAGCCCAGGAAGACCCATTCAAAATGCAGATGTATGCAAGTGAGGCTGAGTATCCTCTGTTTGGGGTGTGTCTGAGTGAATGCAGAAGGAGCTGTCAACTAAACCCAGCCAGACGTGGATTTTAAGGCACAGAAAGATTTAAGTGCAGAGAAATGCTCACTTTCTAAAAGTGGCACTTCTAAAATAGTAATATTAAATCCAACTTCACCAGTCAGCAGGATTTTGTATTACCATTCTGGCGATCCTAAATATGACCTTCCTACTCCTTTCAGATCAGCAGCTACCACTCCAACAATGTATGAGGGCAGCCCCAATGTTAGCCTATGAAGGGAGCAGGCCTCACAGTAGTGTAAAAACGAATGTAGGAGTTTTACACTACCAGGACATGTAAACTACAAAGGTACATGTCCTGCATTTTACCCACACAGCATCCTGCCCTAGGGGTTACCTAGGACACACCTCACGAGTCACTTATATGTAGAAAAAGGGTAGTTTTAGGCTTGGCAAGTACTTTTAAATGCCAAGTCGAATTGGCAGTAAAAATTCACACACAGGCCTTGCAATGGCAGACCTGAGACAAGGTTACGGGGCTACAATCAGTGCTGCAGGCCCACTAGTAGCATTTAATCTACAAGCCCTGGGCACATATAGTGCCTTCTACTAGGGACTTATAAGTAAATTAAATAGTCCAATTGGGTATGATCCAATGTTACCATGTTTAAAGGGAGAGAGGATATGCACTTTAGCACTGGTTAGCAGTGGTAAAGTGCGCAGAGTCTAAAAACCTTCAAAAACAGTGTCCAAAAAGTGGAGGGACGCAGGCAAAAAGTTAGGAGTGACCACCCTAAGGGTGGCAGGTCTAACAGTGACAACATGCCAAATGTATCTCAGAGGATACACTCCCTTAGGATGTAAGTAATATACACAAAATATACACACACAAACCAAAATCAGGTAAGTAACAGTTAGGAAAGTAGTGCAAACACTGTAGGACACAATAGAATGCAATAGGGAGAAATAGGCCTAGGGGCAACACAAACCATATACTCCAAAAGTAGAATGCGAACAACAAATGGCCCCCAGGCCTAGTGTAGTGTGTAGAGGATCGCTGGGAGTGTAAGAAAACACTAAGGGTGTCCAAGATACCCCACCCCAAGACCCTGAAAAGTAGGAGTAAAGTCACCCTACTACCCCAGAAAGACAGTAAAGTCGAGATAGGGGATTCTGCAAGGACAACAACAAACTGCAAAACACTGAAGATGGATTCCTTGACCTCAGGACCTGAAAAGGAAGGGGACGAAGTCGAAGAGTCACGCAAGTGTCCAGGGGGAGGCAGGAGCCCACTAAACCCCGGATGAAGGTGCAAAAGGGCTGCCTCCGGGTGGAAGAAGCCGAAGATTCTGCAACAACGGAAGGTGCCAGGAACTTCTCCTTTGGTCAGAAGATGTCCCACGGCGTGCTGAAGGATGCAGAGTTGTTTCCATGCAGAAAGACCACAAACAAGCCTTGCTAGCTACAAGAGTCAAGGTTAAAGGTTTTGGGTGCTGCTAGGGCCCAGGAAGGACCAGGAAGTCACCCTTTGGAGGAGGAGACAGAGGGGGCGCTCAGCAACATGGAGAGCCCACGCAGAAGCAGGCAGCCCCCACAGAATAACCTGGACAGGCACTTAGAAGATCTGAGGATGACGGTCCACTCAGAACAACAATAGAGGGTCCCACGACGTCAGAGTCCAACTCAGTGAGTTGGGCAATGCAGGATGGAGTCCTGGGGACCTGGGCTAGGCTGTGCACAAAGGAAGTCTTGCAAAAGTGCACAGGATCCCGAGCAGCTGCAGTTCACGCAGTACACATGATTACTGTCTGGCGTGGGGAGGCAAGGACTTACCTCCAGCAAATTTGGACAGAAGGGCCACTGGACTGTCGGGGACACTTGGACCCAGCTCCTGTGTTCCAGGGACCACACTCGTCGGGATGAGAGGGGACCCAGAGGACCGGTGATGCAGAAGTTTGGTGCCTGTGTTAGTAAACACTGTTACAAACAGTTGAGAAAGCCAGCAGGATGAGGCACTACAATGTTGCTGGTAGTCTTGTTGCAGTTATGCAGGCGTCTTGGAGCAGTCAGCGGTCGATCCTTAGCAGAAGTCGAAGAGGGAAGTGCAGAGGAACTCTGGTGAGCTCTTGCATTCGTTATATGGTGAGATACCCACAGGAGAGACCCTAAATAGCCCTCAGAGGAGGATTGGCTACTGAGAAAGGTAAGCACCTATCAGGAGGGGTCTCTGACGTCACCTGCTGGCACTGGCTACTCAGAGCTGTCCATTGTGCCCTCACACCTCTGCATCCAAGATGGCAGAGGTCTGGGACACACTGGAGGAGCTCTGGGCACCTCCCCTGGGAGGTGCTGGTCAGGCGTGTGGTCACTCCCCTTTCCATTGTCCAGTTTCATGCCAGAGCAGGGCTGGGGGGATCCCTGAACCGGTGTAGACTGGCTTATGCAAGGAGGGCACCATCTGTGCCCTTCAAAGCATTTCCAGCGGCCAGGAGAGGCTACTCCTCCCAGGCCCTTCACACCTATTTCCAAAGAGGAAATCCTTTGTTCTGCCTTTCTGGGACCAGGCTGTCCAGGCCCCAGGGGGGCAGAAACCTGTCTGAGGGGTTGGCAGCAGTGGTAGCTGCAGACGAGACCCCGTAAAGCTAGTTTGGCAGTGCCGGGCTCTATTCTGGAGACCCAGGGATGCATGGAATTGTCCCCCCAATACCAGAATGGTATTGGGGTGACAATTCCATGATCCTAGACATGTTACATGGCCATGTTAAGAGTTACCATTGTGACGCTACATATTGGCATTGACCTACATGTAGCGCACGCATGTAATGGTGACTCGCAAAGTCCGGGTAATTTGCCCTGAACAATGTGGGGGCACCTTGGCTAGTGCCAGGGTGTCCACACACTAAGTAACTTTGCACCTAACCTTCACTAAGTGAGGGTTAGACATATAGGTGACTTATAAGTTACTTAAGTGCAGTGTAAAATGGCTGTAAAATAACATGGACGTTATTTCACTCAGGCTGCAGTGGCAGGCCTGTGTAAGATTTGTCTGAGCTCCTTATGGGTGTCAAAAGAAATGCTGCAGCCCATGGGGATCTCCTGGAACCCCAATACCCTGGGTACCTAGGTACCATATACTAGGGAATTATAAGGGTGTTCCAGTGTGCCAATCAGAATTGGTAAAATTAGTCACTAGCCTGCAGTGCCAATTTTAAAAGCAGAGAGAGCATTAACACTGAGGTTCTGGTTAGCAGAGCCTCAGTGATACATTTAGGCACCACACAGGGAACACATACAGGGCATACTTTATGAGCACTGGGGTTCTGGCTAGCAGGATCCCAGTGACACATAGGCAAAAACAAACATAGATACAGTGAAAATGGGGGTAACATGCCAGGCAAGATGGTACTTTCCTACAATGATCAACCCATCATTGTTTAAGTTCAGATAGACTGTTTATCATAGACAAATCTGTGTGGTGTGTATGTCAATCAGTACTATCTACAAATGGTCATGTTTCTCATGTTGACACCTAGTGACTGGCACATTATTCTGCTTAATGCACTTCATAATAGTGGCTGTTCAGTTTTATCCAATACATTGTGATACAGTTGAGTTCAACTTATGTATATTTGAAATGACAGATGCACATTAAGATGCAGGCTAAGAAAACAGACATTTCTATTTTCAACAAAGTTGAATTAAATTAACTAAATAAAGGCTCTGACAGGAAATGAAGTAGAATGCCTGCACAGTAATGTTTTACACAGACCCTGTGCACCCCATAGGATGTAGGAGTTTCACCCGTGATCCAAAACTTCAATGTCCATTTTTGCCAGGAAAAAAACTTGGAAACTTGCATATTTACAATGCTTCACTTTGGTTTTAGCATAATATATTTCAGCTTGCATCCCATTATGTGGCATCTTCATTACATGTTTCTACTTATTTTCAGCTGAAATTACAATTTTCAACTAAAATTTATTCCAGCGCTTCTGCTAAATGGCAACATGAACACTTCAACTCCTAGGGGTGGTGGAGCAATACTTACCAACTCACAGAACTCCATGAAATTTGGCAGGGTTTTTTTCTGTAACCCTGCAGAATTCTGCAGAGCGAAACTCAGCGAGCTCCACCCAACCCTAATCATCAATTGCGGCCTGTTTGGTACAAATGTCCCTCATAACGTAGAAATAATTCAGATACTTCTTCTTTTCTCAAGGCAGGCGTGTATATGCTCAAAACAGTCCTTTGGTAGTGATAAAGAATCTAGCGCAACTTTTAATACAAATCAATACACAAAACACATCATCATACACCATGTGTAAAACTTTCATCTTCCAGAACTCTTGTTATGATTTGGATGTGTGTCAACCTTTATGTTGATGCTATAAATTGTTTCTATACCAAAAATAATTAAGTAACTATCAGAACTCATAAATAACTTATCCCCTTGATTCTGCTGTTGGGCTTTCAACTGCCCATTTAGGTCTAGATTGACCACCAAAAGTAGGCAGGCCATTAGGGGGGTCAGGGTGCGGTGCATGGATTTCCCATGTTGAGAGGATTAGCCAAGCTACACTTCAGATGACTTTCGGGTTCAGCATTGTAGGATGGCCCACCTCTTTCTGTAGTGAATGGTGCACCACTTGTAGACACCCAGGGTTCACATCTTCTTGCTGATGGCCTTCCACATTGCCTTTTTCTGATGGGCATTGATCTGTATGGATAAGATGAAAGAAAGAGGTTTTGTTTGTTTGTATTGCTGTAACTCAATTTTATAAAATCTATCACAAACATTTCTAAAATGTTAGTGCAGATGTTTTTCTAAAGTTATTATATCCTTGGAAATACTAAATTGTAGTGACAAGTTCATCACTTTTCATGTCCTTATTTTATAAATCCAGGTTACAAACATCATTTAGGTCAGGAGTCTGAAATATTTCCTGCAGTGAGAGCTACTTCTGAACAGTACAAATCATTGTGAGCTACTGAAGGCTAAACAACTTGTACATTGTTAGCACACATCCCCACCTTCATTGGCTTAATGCCTAATGTTTTTAGAGGCAGATACTATGGTTAGAACTGCATACTCTGACTAAGGGCAGTATGGAAGGGCTGCCATGTGTGTCAGTGAGACCACAGTTTTTGGTGATGCATGAACATCTGTGTGTGGGAGTTGGACATATTTGTAAGAATGACTGAAAGCTGTCCTCTTATGTGGCATCATTACATGTATAATACATATGGATACTCATTACTCAGGCAATGAGATAAAGTTAAAGTGCAAAACAAATTCAAAATGTTTTCCTACACTTTACATTCCTTTCATTTTGCCATATGCCTGTGATTTTCAATTTTAATTATGGCACATTTTATACTGGCCACTAGAAGTAAGGGGCATGCAGCTTGTAAATGGAACATTTTGAATTGTATATTGAAATGATAAGTCACCTTATTCATCCAGATAACTTTTAATTTCATTTCATTTCAATTCACAAACTTTGTTAAACATCATTTTGTTCCAAGTTAAATTACTGAGTTGTCTACTCTGCAATTGCAACACTTCACTCAAGAACTAAATGGGCCACTTTACTGTGTGTTAAAAAAAAAATAGTTAGAAATAGATTTCCATTCAAACATGTACCTATTCCTCTGGGTTCCCATTCCGTTGGCTGTACAGGGACATAACCTCTGTGGTCAGGAGTTCCAGCTACTCAGCTGAGAAGTTAGGGAACCTGTCACCTGCTTTGTTCAGCTTTGTAGCTCCCCGAGGTTGGTAACAGAGGCAAAGGTGGTGGTGGGATTGTTGGCTGCAATGTTACGAGGCAAGTCATCCTTTTTTGTGATGCTGCGTATATGCGCACAAAGTTTGTGATTGTCAACAGAGACAGACACAACCATTGGCTCTTGTACATTGCTGTTACACACATTAGCCTATAGCTGTGTCCATTGTTGGAGTTTTACTCCTACTACACAGGCAACTGCGGCTGACAGCCATTGGATTGGAAATGCCCTGATGGCAAGGTGAGGGAGCTGCCATTTTAGAATGTGAACCATTGTATTTTTAAATGTTAAGTGTGTCACCACCACTTAAAATAGTGGCTAGTTTGTTTCATCATGCAAAATGTGTACATTACTGTTTTTTGATAAATTTGAAAACGTATAACGTAATGTGGCAGCTGTGTTTAAATGCAATAGCAACAAGGTTTATTTTATACTTTTGCTGATGGAATTTTTAGGAAAAAAATAGACCCTCATTATGACATTGGTGGTGAGTAATAAAGTGGCAGTAATACCGCCAACAGGCTGGCAGTAATTACTGTCAAATTGTGACCATGGTAGTGATAACTCCCATCGACAGCCAATACTTGGCACCAGGTACCACACCAACGGCCAGGACGTTAACACCACTGACCACGGCGGTAGCCAACAATAGTCAGATTGAAGACAAAGTACCGCCCACCATCTTATTACCTTGCAAACTGCCAGGATTGTGGTGCGGTACCAATGCCATCAAAAGCCTGGTGGAAACAGAACACAGAAGAGCAAAGACTCACCATCGGAGACAAAGGGAAGAACAACACCGCCATGAAACTGGAACTGCAAGTCTTCCCGATGCTCATCTACGTCATGCTCCACCTGGAACACCAACGCTGATGAAGACGATGACAGTGAAAACAGCAGCCTAGCACACAAGGGAAGGCGGGAGGAAAACGAGAGTGACACACACAAGCATGACACACACCTGACACATACACACCATAAACACAACCAGCTGCAGACGAAAAACAATGCCACACAATGTACGGCAGAGTAATGCAAGGACAACAAGAATGCAGTAATGAGAATGTATTGATTGTAAACAGCTACCAAAAGGAACCAATTGTATGAAAAACTGATATGTACAAATGTACACAAAGGGCCAATGCCCAATCCAAAGTACTGAGGGCCCACAAGGCCACAGGGCACAGTCCAAGGCCCAACTCGAATCCTGACTTCATCCGGACAGAACTCTGCAGGGGCATCAGTTTGCAAGTGGGCAGGCACCTCTGGGGCATGGGGGTGGGGGGCACCTCAGACAAATATGGGAACAAGCCCACTGGTTCTGTAGGGGGCACTATGCCCATTTCCGTGTGCTGGAGAGTGCAAGGCCACAGTCTCTCAGATGGGTGACTTGCCCACTGGTTCTGGAGGGGACTCCATGCCCATTTCTTTCTGCTGGGGAGTGCAAGGCCTCAGTCTCTCAGATGGATGACTTTCCCACTGGTTCTGGAGGGGACTCCATGCCCATTTCTTTCTGCTGGAGAGTGCAAGGCCACAGTCTCTCAGATGGGTGACTTTTCCACTGGTTCTGGAGGGGGCTCCATGCCCATTTCTCTGTGCTGGGGAGTGCAAGGACACAGTCTCTCAGATGGATGACTTTCCCACTGGTTCTGGAGGGGGCTCCATGCCCATTTCTCTGAGCTGGGGAGTGCAAGGCCACAGTCTCTCAGATGGGTGACTTTCCCACTGGTTCTGGAAGGGTGACTTTCTCACTGGTTCTGGAGGGGGCTCCAAGCCCATTTCTCTGTGCTGGGGAGTGCAAGGCCACAGTCTATCAGATGCATGACTTTCCCACTGGTTCTGGAGGGGGCTCCATGCCCATTTCCAAGTCCTATGGAGTGCAAGGTCACAGTCTCTCAGGTGGGTGACTTTCCCACTGGTTCTGGAGGGGGCTCCATGCTCAATTACCTATTTTGGGGAGTGCAAGACCACAGTCTCTCAGATGGGTGACTTTCCCACTGGTTCTGGAGGGGGCTCCATGCCCATTTCTCTCTGCTGGGGAGTGCAAGGCCAAAGTCTCTCAGGTGGGTGAATTACCCACTGGTTCTGGAGGGGGGTCCATGCCCAATTACTTATGCTGGGGAGTGCACAGTCAGTCTCTCAGGTGGGGAACATGCCTACTGCTTCTGGATGGGGCCCCTTGTACAGCAGTCCCTGGAGGGTGTCCTACATGGCTTCCACTGGTGGTGATGGCTGCACTGTGTCATCTGGAGGTGAGGGCTGCACTGTGTCAGCATGTGAAGGTGCCTCCTGGGCAGCCTCTGCTGGAGATGAGGGCTGCAATGTCTCAGCAGGTGAAGGTGCCTCCTTGGCAGTCTCTGCAGGAGGAGTAGGCTACACTTCCTCAGCTGGCGGTGAGGGCCCTGTGACCACTGGTGGTGGTGGTGTCACGCTGACAGCCTCCGCTGGAGTCGAGGGCTTCTTCCACTTCATGGCAAGAGGTGTTGGATCCTTACCCTTCCTGGCAGGGGTTGAGGGCTTCTTCCCCTTTATGGCAGGAGGTGCAGGCTCCTTAGCCTTCCTAGCACGAGTTGAGGGCTTCTTCCCCTTCATGGCAGGAGGTGCGGGTATGTGAAGAGATGACCTGAAAAGAAAAATATTACTTAGGAATGTTAATTAAATGATACCATATATTCAACTCAACTCAGTATAAAGGAGAAATGAGAAGTTAACCATTCCAAGGCCTAGCAGGCTAAAATGCAGACTATTATAAAATGTATTATGATTAATGGCATTTTATATCAGGGCATCCACTCAAACTGTGTGAATACCTTCACTTACCTGGAGATTCCCTATGACAATGAGAGTAAATGTAATCACCTCAGAGAAATCAAGAATGCACAATATAATCAGGCAGTCACAGCCTTGTTAAAATGTATTTTAAAACTGGGTTGTGAACCATTAAAGTCTATTGCCACTATTTATAAGGCAAGTCTGACATCAATTGCTAGATATGGATCTGGGGTGTGGGGATATATGGGTGCACCTTTTCTGCAAGTAAATGAAAATACATTTTTGAGAAGTCTACTGCCCCGCACTCCAAGTGTACCCACTATAATCCCACATGAAGAACTGGTACTTCCTTTAAAGAGGAGTTGATCAAATTAGCCTCCTTAGCTCTCTGGATATCCGTTTGGATTAGACCAGAAGTGGCCCTCACTCAGTCATTGCTTACAGACTGTATGAGACTGGACAGTGTCCAGAGGTGCATGTGGGTTATGTAAATTAAAGAATCCCTAGGCAGTCTTAATAGATTAGACCTGTTTCTCAAGCCTAAGTCTATAACAAAACAGGACTTTATAGTAGTAAAAAATGAATTTTGGGGACAAATGGTTGATGGCAGATGGCGGCGTGACCTGGGGAAAGGCATGGTGGCGGCTTATCTTCCTCCATGTACTACATTTAAAATTGACCCTTATCTTTTAGCTGTCGCACGGCACCACACATTTTATCTGACAAAGTTTCATGTTTTTTTTGTGCAAATTATACAAAGAGGAGGGACAGGCTTTTTTAATTCCAACTCTTAGCTTATTAAACATTAAGATGTGCAAGGAAACTATTTTTGACCTGCAGCTATTACAGTCCGATATGGTGTGCATGGCTGTTTACCGTTTTATTGCTTCAGTGATAAAAGAGAGGGAAAGATGTGGCTCTGACTGTTAAACCGTTGATACTTTTACTTGCAATTTGCACACTCTATCATATTATCCATTTTTAATTATTATGATGATGTCTTTATTATTTTTAACTTATTGACTCAATGTTTTATGCATGCTCTTTTATGGGCAGTTTTAAAAGATCTCAATAAAGATTTTTTGACTGACTGACTGGCATTGGTCATCATATGAAATTTGCCAAGTAAAGTTATTGTCATTACTACTTATATTCTGCGTACAACATTACATGATATAAAGTCAATATACTTTGAGTTGTAAAACCAATTACATTACTTCAATGAAATGACAAGAAAGTGACAACACACAAATTTACATGAAATAATCCCCTCTTTCTTCATTGCACAAACTGTGGCTTGAGAAATGCATGACATTTTGACATTTTTGTATGTATGAAAGTAAAGAGAGAACAGCCAACATCACATTGTAAATCTATTCTCCTCATAAAAAAACAAGGCATAACGGTAGTTGTAATTCTTTCAATTTGATATCAGTCCAAAATCATCAGCTGTTCTGAAACTGAGCAAACAGGCACTTCAAGCCATACCTAGAAGGACATGAATGGACGTTTGCACTTTTGTCTTCTAGTGTTTCATCATTACTACAATTGAAACAGGCACTTCAGCCCGTAACTTGAAGCATAGGAATTGGCGTTTGCACTATTGTCTTCTTATGTTCCATTGTCACTATAAATAAACCTTGACTTTTCAATGGCATTGATGCTGCCCATGTATATACTTCATTTTGTGCTGGCATCAGTCGGGACAATGGTGACAGTTCATTATATTTCTCTTTATGGATAATGTTTAACGATGCACCTCTGTTGATAATGAAAGGGATTGAAAAAACGTTTAATTTCAGTATAATCTTCAGGCAATGTTTGAATGACTTTGACGGTTTTTCATGTCAACTTTTCTTTGACAGATATTTTTTTTCATATGCAGCCAGTCCAACCTGTTTGCATTTTTCTAGGGTAAATATCGTCATTGCAAAAAGATCTTCTTCACTTTCACTTAATATTGGTACTGAAGAACTTTTTGATGATGATTGAGATAACAACCAACTTTGGCCCATATTTATACTCTGTTTGCACCGAATGTGCGTCAAAAATTTTGACGCACATTTGGCGCAAACCGTGCACCATATTGATACATTGACGCCCGAGCCCGCGAACGTCAAAATTACACCGTGTGAGTCATTTTCTGGATGCGGGAAACTGCCTTGTGTTAATGACATGCAAGGTAGGCATTCCCGTCCATAAAATGACTTGAACACCCGTGCACCATATTTATGCT
This sequence comes from Pleurodeles waltl, assembly GCF_031143425.1. Lineage (NCBI taxonomy): Eukaryota > Metazoa > Chordata > Amphibia > Caudata > Salamandridae > Pleurodeles > Pleurodeles waltl. The sequence continues at coordinate 1,068,594,588 of NC_090437.1, forward strand.
ACCACGCAAAAATCCCTCGGAAAATGACACACAGCCCGATTTGCATACAAAAATAATGCCTGGGTCAGGGCAGGCATTAAAATGGGGCAAACACACCAGTACTTCAGGAAAACACACACAAGCAACAGCAGAGCTCCAAAAGGAAGACATGGAGGTGCTTTTCACCCAGCATGCACGCCGATGCAGAGCACAGGACCAACAACAGCAGCTTCTACAACACCAGCAGGGACCCCAAAGGCAACGCAGAAGGCAGAAGAGGATATTTCCCACAAGGACAACCCTTCTGGGACTCTGGCAACAAGACATCATCCAGAGGTACAGGCTCAACTGGCAAGCCTTCAGCAGCTGCTGTGCAACATTGAGCCACAGTTGGCACCCAGCTTGCAAACAACCCACACCATTCCACCAGAAACCAAGCTGCTAGCTGTCCTCCACATGTTGGGAAGTGGCTCCTTTCAAACCACTGGTGCCCTGGTTGCCGGGATCTCACATCCCTCATTCTCTGCCTTCCTACCTAAGGTACTGGATGCCATCATCTCCCCCACACCCCACAACATCAGCTTCCCCAACACACAGCAGAAGCAGCAGGAGACAAAACAGGGCTTCTACCAAATCAACGGCTTCCCACACGTGCTTGGTGCCATTGACTGCACATATGTACGCCTTGTGCCACCTGCTGCAACCGAACATCTATAACGCAACAGGAAGCACACACACACCATTAATGTGCAGGCCATTGTCGATCACCGGGGATTGATCACCAACATCGTGGTAAAGTATCCTGGGAGTGTACATGATTCATTAATCTTCCGCCACTGCACCATCAATCAACACTTCCAGGATGGACGATATGGAAATGGCCTACTTGTTGGTAAGTACAGAAACCTACTTATATACTCACTGCACAACAATCCTCTAAGACAAAAGACGCATACAACACTACATTGACACATGGCCAGGAACACTCTGAAGTTGTGACACTGCTAGGCATGTTTGATATCCTCACCCATTTGGATACACACCTATGGGCAAATGACAGATCCAAATAACAACAGATGCACTCCACAGACACAAGGGAACAATTTAAAACAACACAGTGACAATGGCATGGCCTTAACTGGCAGTACAACTTGGAAGAATAATCTTTCAATATCACATCAATAACACTCAATCAAACACCCTTCCAAGTGATAAGTACTGTGTAATGGGTGTGTAATGTGTTTTGCTGCAGGTCAAACACCATGACACACATAGCATGATGATGACTACACTGAAGGTGACATGGAATCATTGAGGCTGTACCAATTTTTCACATCACTCCTGCTCTGACATTGCCCACTACCAATAAGCAAGTGGACTGTGCTAAGAACACATATTGATGTGACAATATTGAGCGTGCACATTCCTACACATACGGATTGAGACAATTTCACACACACAACAGATGTACAGGCATATGGACCTCCTGACACTCAAAATGACAACCTCACAACCAAGTTAGCCAGCTGAACTAGAACATGCTTAGTAGTATAGGTACACGTTTGAACCTGAGTCAACTTGACAAGGGCAGAGAAATAAGTCTGCAGATAATTTGTCACACATGGGATATTTGTGCAGTCAATTGTCAACACGTCAGTGCTGACAACGTATGGAGATGTGTTGTACATTGTCACCTTGCCAAATCTAAGGGCCTCACTGATGTTTAACTAACTCTATTGCATATGTTAAATTGGATGAGATGTCCAGGCCATATAGACCGTGTTACCACCAATGTGGAGTTGATTCTGTGTATGGAAGTATCATGTCAACCCCAGTTAAGACACCTGGACACCTCTTTCACATGACATAATGCAAGGGAGTACACAATGTACTGCAACTCTACAAAAATATCGCCGATATCCGGTCAATCAGCCAAACACCATTTCAGATAATGAAACAACCCAATGCTGATGGTACATCCTAGAAGCCTAGTATTCCACACAATAACACAAACACCGATGAGTCACAGACAACACAAGAGAACAACTGCCATGCAAAGTGAGAATCATGTTGCAAGCAACATCAACATTTTCTCACTCATTTTCTCTTTGAGCTGATCAGAGGTATGGGATCCAGCCATGGATCATGACCCCATTTGAAAACCCAAGCACAGCATCTGAGCATGCTTATAATGAGGCATAACGGAGGACACACACCATAGAAGAGAGAACCTTTGGCATCCTGAAGTCAAGATTCAGGTGCCTTGACATCACCGGAGGCAGCCTCCTATACTCACCTGAAATGGTGTGCAAAATCGTTTTGACCTGTACCATCCTGCACAACATATGTGTAAGGAGGAACATTCCCCTATGTGAACCTGACCCACAAATGCCTGAAGAGGAGGAAGAGGAGGATGCTGTCCATCAACATGAGGGGGACTATCCAAACACAGCTGCAGGATTGCGTCGGCGACAACATATTGTCCAAAATGTCTTTTAACTCTACTCACCATCACAACTGTCTTACCATATGTCCATAAATGCCAATTCTATTCACTATATCATGGTCTGGGTAATCATTTTTGCATAACATTATCCCTAAGAATCATAATCAGAGTGTAGCCTCATGGAGCATTGCAGAAATACAGATTAGGATGCAGAAAAATCCACATCATATTTGATGGGTATGAATGTACACCCAACTTCATACATACTGTAAATTACTTATATCCTGTCCATTTCACATTTGAAGGTCAATATCAGAGTAACACAGCTATTTCACACATATATGTTTGCAACATGGTTCATTTCAGCGTATGGCACTCAACTAAGACACCATCATTCAATATGGACAAAAAATACCTCATACATGAGGCAGTGGATTTGTTATTGCATTGGTAACAAGAAGGTATGACCAGACCCTTGACATTAGTAAGTGTGAATTCAGCTATCTTTGCAATGAGTATGTGTGACAAGAATTCCATATAAGCAGCAAATGGATAGCACGAGTGTCCCAGGTATGACTAGCATTGCTCAAAAGACATCCCCTGCACATGCCATCCCAGGTCATAAGTCCTGTCACTGTCATGTTCCCTGTCTCACCCCACCCTTCTTCAGAGGGCCCTGGAAATTGAATATTTGTACCCAGATAATCCCTCATCTACACACACCCAGACGCACATTCTGAATTCAGTGTGCTTCCCTCTTAGTATGGTATGCCATAGTCATTGTTCTTCTGTCTGCATGGACTTCTGGTTGAATAATGCACTGCCTTGTAGTCTGTAGGTCCTGTAATAACCTGTACATTGCTTCCTATGTGAAAGGGCCTTTGAACTTGATTCTCACCTACAGGACTTGTGAGAGACTGAAGCTGCACTCACCTGTGAGCAGCACCTCCATGCAGACCAGCCCTTTGAACATGCACTGCCCTTGCAGCTGCCTGGAACGGCATAGAAACTGCCATTGCCGTAAAAATAACTTGTGTAACACAGACCTTGGGTTATTGTGTTATGTACCAACACACAGGACAAATACAGTTTTCATTTTCCACAGTGTTGTTCCACCTTTGACGAGTCTCAGTCTGCTCACTGTGTATTTGCCTTGTTCATTTTTGTTCCTGATTGACCCTGCATCCTGTTAGCCTGACTGGTTCCTGTCTTTGCATTACCATAAAGGTTCCCTGTGGCTACATTTGTCTCATAGTTCCTTTCCATGCCCTTACTTTCCTCCTGGGGTATTGTGTCATGTAGGTCTACAATGAATACTCAAATACATTGTATAGCTTCATCAGTTTACTTATCATATCATGGGGTGGAACTTGTCTTCAAATAGCCTAATCATGGCTGATCCCTTGTCGGCGTTTCATGTATGCATGAGTGACAAATAGTGACAGTGTACCATGGCTGGATGCATAGATTGGGTATGGTGCCTCCAGCACAACAAACAACGTTAGATAATGTGCATGAAATGTCAACACATGTTAGTACCCTGATAGTCCACACACTGATTCACCTTGCCCCCAACATATTGATGGGGCTTGCGTGGTGAATAGCTGTGAGATAATCAACACAGAGGCACTGATGTTCCCAGCGGCAGTGGGAATTTTAGAGGTCATCCTGTGTACAAATGTTGTGAGGAAACCTACCGGTTTAAAATTCCTCATCCATTAACTTTGTCAGCACACCAAGGTTGCCCTGTTGTCAGTCTCATAACACGTCTGCAGTGCCATAGCTGGACTATCCCCATGTGTGATCTCAATTCCTCTTTGGCTTTCCTTCAATTCAGCTGTGAAGGATACTTTGTAAATGCAGGAAATGGCTCCACAGACTCATGACTAGACCTGCACATAACTGTGACAACATGGACCCCAATAATGACTCAGGCTACACATGGCCCCACACACTTGAACTGGACACCTTTCTGCAATTAACCACTGGAAATATGTGCACACGTGCTGCTTGGTCTGCTGGTCCTCCACTGCCACAGGAGAAATATGGCTCCTTTATATGACTCAAACTGTGGATGACATGACATTTGTAGATTGTTTTTGGGACTTGGTGTCACAAACACCGTACCCACATAGTATTTTCCAATGCCTGACTCATGGGTAGTATACAAACAAGTGCCTAGGAAGTGGTATCCATCATTCCAGGACATGTGATGGCTTAGTCTGTGAACATTTCCATGATGAGCCGTCTTCTATCTATCCTGTGCATGGTTTGTCATTGGTGATGCTTATGTCCCAAAAAACCTTGGAAGTTCACACAGCATTTGTTGCTGCGTGTATGACAAACACATTTCCTTTCTCATTTCCACACTGAATAGCATCTGATGGTTGGACACATTAACTACAAATGCATACAAGCAGATTTGAGAAAATGCGTCTTGTGGTGTTCACACAGTGGGACAACTACATTAGTAAGAGCCAATTCACACACATTGACACACATGTATTGAGTTACTGTATTGAGTTGCGTAGCCTTGCAATCCTCTATTGATGCAAAACATGGCGAAACTGGGTAATACCTATTTGTATTCCACACGTTTGGCCTAGGTACAACAACTAGAGGATCATGGTCTGCAGTAGTATGATCTGTCACATGTGCCCATACACCGGAATGCACAATGTATGTGAAAACAGCCTATCTCTGTATTGGCACACCTGTCATGTACTATTAAAAATGACAAATGACCCAAACCCAGTCAAAGACTGACATTTTGATGCATACGCATCCAAAAAGACGCACATGTGTCAAAATATGATGCATATATGTCGAAAAATGATCCTCACTGCCATGATACATCCATTGGCCCTGAGCGGTAATTCCCACACTGTACCCCATGAAATTGGTTAACTATGAAAAATAATTGAAAATATGGATGTTGGTTAATTTCTAAGCATGTGCGTAAAAAAAAAAATGAGGCACAGACTGTAAGCGTTATAATATTTTGACGCATAAGAATAAAAACGCACTGCATTTGAGGCAAGAAGTGATGTAATTGGATATCCTGTTTACAGAATTGGTACAGTGGGTGTACTTTCACTTTCACTTTGTAGTCTGTAATATTTCCTGACTGTGTGGCTGTGTTTTGACTTGTCTCTGTGTGCATTTTTTGAATTTGTCTCCTGTGTGGTCTTTAAATTGTCTTTTGGTGTTTCCTAAGTGTCTGTGGTATCCTGTGTCAGTGTATGTTTGTAATTTCTGGTGTCTTAATTTGTCTTTGTACTGTTGGGAATCTGTTGTGGGTAGTGTTAGTTTTGGGATGGTTGGGAAGTTTCAGTGTTAATTTGTTTATATTTCCCCCTCCTACTTTACCTACATTTTCCTCTGTACCCCTTTTTTTTTTAAGCATGTTGGATAAGCCTCATCTTGGTAGGATGGGAGAGGAGGAGCTGGGGAATTTATTTGGCTGGTGTGCCACTTCCTACCATTATTGATTGAAGCAGGTGGCCGTGTGATACAGGGGTATCACACAGAGGCAAGGAGTCTCCGGTGTGCAAAGGTCCTGTACCATCTCCAAATAATCTACAACACACCACGCAGCGACCACCAGCCGAAACACCGTTTGGCTGACCTGGTTGCCAGGGAGCAATACCTGCTGGACCACCTGGGGATTGTGATTGGTGGCCCTGTTGGTGAGTACAAATGTGCACATTTAAATACTCTGTAGTGGCAGTAGCAGATTTGGTGATAGGCTGCAGGCAATGTTTTTGGACATGTGGAATGCATGTTAAACATACAGTTGCCGTGAGTTATACAATATTTCCTACATATCACCGTCATTTGTAGACGCAACAGCTGCACTAACTTACAAAACACAACAGGAGCCTGTAAATTAGTGCTGCCTTCACGTCAATAGATGATGCAAATGTGGCTCTAACATATGTTTTATGCATGGTCTGTGAGTGTACCAGGAAAGACATGTTTTTAATCCAGATATTTTCAAGAAATAATGTGTCCCTCAATTATTTCTGATACATGTCTGAACTGGATTCTGACACGTACGTAACAAGTTATAGCTGACCTCAGGTAACATCTTAGACTGATAATTGGACTTTGTTGAGCCACAATTAAATTAGGGATGGATGCCAAAAGTAATGCACATGGGTTCATATCAAAATGTTTGGTGCAACTTACCATAGCTGTGGCACATAATATGAAGCAAATGATACCAATTGATGGGTAACAACTATTTCTAGAACTCTGTACACTGTACCTGTGTGTCTTTCATTGGTCATAGTTACAATAGCTGGGTGAATGGTATTGCAGTCCTCCAGGAAAGTGGCTTTGCATGTCTCTCATGGATACACATGATGGGTGGTATACACTCCATAAATGAGTCTACAAACAAATGATGGATCATGTTTGCAACCACATGATAGGGCCACTGCATATATGCAGATATGTGTGTATCACTCACAGGAGTGCCCAGGTCTGTACATGTTTGCAGTGGTATGTCGGATGCAGTATCATCATGTCTGAGAGGCTTGACTTTCTGATTTAATCTTACACACAGTAATTGTTTTTGGAAGTGTTATACAGTGCACAGACACTGAGCATATTTCTCCCTTCCATGCTTTACAGGTGGACCTGCCCCCTACCCTATCGGAGAGGTTGCTCGATTTGCAGACCCAGACATTTTCAGTAAGTGTTGATATTTCTGTTCTGTGTAGTGTTTGCTGCTGTTGTGTGATTGACTCCTGTGTGTTGGACACACAGCAAGGTATGATGCGCTGGTCAATGATCAGATATGTTCCTTGAGTGGAGTATCATTTTTTTACATCTTTGAGTTGGGCAATCATTAGCATATTTTGGGATTGTAGGGCAGCCCTGTAGGCACGGCCATGTGAATAGGGTGACTTTTGTGGATAAAACGTATATTAAGAAAATGTAGCAGAGGACCATATTTCTCATTTAGTCAGCAAGTCAGACCCTGATTCTCACAGAATAGGGATGACAAAGTCTTACTCACAGACTTGAGCGTCCCTATTCACTAATGAACCTGTTTGAATGTATGTTTGACTTCCTAGCAGCATGTAGCTCCACATGTTGTGCTACGTGTATGAGGCACTTGAATACAATGGCCTAGTTGTACATGCAGCTCATAGCCAGATGTGTGCTTGCATCTATCTGTTTGTTTTAAGTCATGTTTTATTGGTAGGAAATGATGTTGACAATTGTCTGCATTTCCAAACATAAATGTGGATGGGATTGTACAAGGTTTGGGTGTATCCTAATTGGACATCCTCCTTACCTGTGGTGGACTGCCCGAACCCATGTACACCTGTCCAAAGCTTCCTGGGTGTCCTTGATGTTTGAAAGTATTTGTTGTTTCTCCATCCCCCCCTCAGGCACAGCGTAGGGTTATGAAATGTGTACCTAGGACTGATGATCCAAGTTTAGTACACAGACATGTAAATCTGTAAGTCACTTGTCCAAAACTAGGATACCCACTCATGATTAGCAACTGCATTCTATCCTGGCAATTCCATTTACAACTGACAGATCTTGTGGCCCTTGATTGTCATCCTGAAGTTAGTCATTAGTTGGCTTGTCACATGTGGAGGACTTGCAGCATTTTTTACATGCCAAATGGCTGAACAATGATGCATAGGTCATTTAAGTTGTAACCCATCTTTTAGAGCATTGCTGTGCTGTTTGATAGGACATGTGTAGGCTGCGTTGGCATGTAATTCCTCAGGGACAATCAGTGATCTGTATCATGATATGGCCTGTTTCTGGTACATTAGATGTATTGTCTGATTTACTTCTGGAGCCATATCACACAATGAAGTACCTAATGTCTGGTTTAATATTGTTTTCAACAGCTGCCAATATGAATCCAATCCAGATTTGGGAGTTTCAGCGCAGGGCGATGCGTTACCGCCACATTTAGGATATGGAGTCTGGGTTCTGCAACATGGCATGGCGTTATCACCATGAAAGAGCCTCCGGAGAGTGGAGGGCATTTGCCCAAGGGGGCCCTTCCATGTCCACCACAGCCACCACCACCAGCACCACCACTACACCCAGGTGGCACCATCCATACCAGGCACCTTTGCTGGACCGTCAACCTCCACTGCTCCAGGACCTGTGACAGCACCACCTGCACCTACTCCTACAGGCATGGCACTGAGAAGGGGACATACATCTTCCACTGGCACCCAGACCACCCCTGATGAAGTCATTGACCCAGCAGATTTTCAGCAGATGCAACGGAACATTGACCGTATGTTGAGGAAAATGAACAGGCTGCAGCAGGAGGTGGTACAAGTGAATAGGAGGGTGTGTGCCATAAGGACGACACTGCAGAGGGTGAACTTGTAAACATTTTACCCTCAGCCATGATTCCCTCCCCTCCCTCCTCTTTCCTGGTTCTTTTCATTAGTGGGTTGAGGGGGGCTTAGTGTTAGGTTAGAATAGGCTGTTAGTTTAGTTAGTAGTTGTGGGTGGGGGGTGGGGCGGGGTATGATACTTTTAATATCTGTTTTTAATATGTGTGTGGGTGGGTGGGTGTCAGATGATGTTGGGGATTTAGGGGGTCATTCTGACACCGCCAACAGGCTGGCGGTGCTTCAAACCCCATTCCGACCGCGGCGGTAAAGCCGCGGTCACACCACCGGGGACTATGACCCCCTTACCGCCAGCCTGTTTCTGGCGGTGTACACCTCCAGGAAGAGGCTGGCGGTAACGGGTGTCCAGGGGCCCCCTAACAGGGCCCCGGCCTGCTTTTCACTGTCTGCATGGCAGACAGTGAAAAGCACGACGGGTGCAACTGCACCCGTTGCACAGCCGCAACACCGCCGGCTCCATTAGGAGCTGGCTCCTGTGTTGTGGCCTCCTTCCCGCTGGGCCGGCGGGAATGTCGGAATGTGGGCTGCGGTAAAGTGGCCACTTGGCGGTTCCCATCTGGCGGGCGGCGGTAGTCGCCCGCCAAGGTTGGAATGAGGGCCTTAGTGTTTAAAAAATATATATAAAATATTAAAATACAACAAAATATATTTGTTTAGTATCAGATAGTATGTGTTTAGGTAAGTATATGTTGTCCTTCATGTGTCCCGTCCTATAAGGGGGGTTGATGTTTAGAGTGTTTAGTCAAATGTGATAAGTAAGTTTAGCTTAGGTTAGTTAGGGCCAGTTGTGGGTAATGTGTAGTTAGGATAGGTTAGGTTAGGTAAGGTGTTTCCCCTGGTTTTAGCTTCTGTTTTTACTGTTAAATAAATATTTAGGTTACCCTTTACAGTATGTGTCACATGCTTGGGGATCAGGGCCTTGGCATGGGTGAACAGTGTCTCTTTAGTATTAGCTTTTGTGTCCCATCCTGCAAACAAATCCCAATTGAGCTGTTACATTGGCAGCTACACCAAAACTACTTTGCTAAGATTCTGCCATCCATTGCACCCACCACTCAAGGTTACTATGTATCCCAAAGTGTTGTTAATTTTTTATGTATGTTTTCAATCTCACATACTTTGCGACCAGAATTGGTATTGAGGACACTGTGTTAAGTCTGCCTGCAGCCTGATGTCCAAGCAAAGCCTTATAAGGTGAGTGGTAGTCTGCTCTCATGTAGTATGGTATACACAACTCACACCTATCATTTGTTACAATGTTCAGCCAGGTTACATATTTGTACATACACTCATACCCATCCATTCATGCAGAATGGTGTGTGTTAGGTACAATTTGGGTCAAATGTCACATACGTAAGTTTTGGCTTGAAGAAAAAGTTGAAGGCAATAAGTTTTGGCTTATACATCCCTCGAGGAAGCGCTATTCTGTCCAACACAACATTATGGTGTTGTCAGAGTCACCAGATCCTTGGGGTCTGCGCACATTCCCAACACGTCCACCACTGAACAGCTCCAAGACTCTGATAGATAAATCACAGAGGCTAAGAGAGTTCAAGAGGGGAAGAGGGGATTAGGAAGGGAAACAGCTGGGAAGGAGACCTGTAGTAAGAAAAAGGTTAGAACACACAATATGAAAATTATATCTCCTGAAATCAATACTAGACTATGATTCTAAGCATAGTCATTCTGAAAACATGAACAATCTAAGAATTAAGTTTAAAATGACTAAGTTTCAAGATGGCCAGACACCTGTTAGGGAATCAAGATGGATTAAATGAAAACTTTCTTATTCAAGTACTTTCCTTTACATGAGAATCAGAAAAACTTTCTGACTAAATTTTAAACCAGTCATATAAATCCTTTTTTGAGAATGCATATTAGGACCATTCAATATTGCATCTAGACACTCTGATCTTCTGTGTACTCTTAAAATGTTTCAACACAAATTGTGCATATTGTAGATTTATATATATATATATATATATATATATATATATATATATATATATATATATATATATATATATATATAGTAAACACCATAAAAGTATTGTGCACCATGAATAACACAATATGGATTCAGGAAAAACAAATCAGATAACTTGTCAACTCGAATATTACATGATAAATATCTTAGAATAGTGGCATACAATAAACAACATGAATTAAACTCGAGGTGAGAATCGTGCGTCTTGCCGATTCGTAAACCACGATGTAAATGCCAAGAAATAACAGCTCACAATGAATAACAAAACCAAAGTATAATGAAACGAATCGCGCGTCTTTTGCCGATTCTTAAACCACCATGTAAATGTCAAGAAATGGTAGCGCGCAATGAACAACAAGGTTAAAACACCATAAAGCGAATCGCGCGTCTTGCCGATTCTTAAGCCACCATGTAAATGTCAAGAAATGGTAGCGCGCAATGAACAACAAAGTTAAAACACCATAAAACGAATTGCGTGTCTTGCCGATTCTTAAGCCACCATGTAAATGTCAAGAAATGGTAGCGTGCAATAATTAACAAGATTAAATTATCATGAAACGAATCGCGCGTCTTGCCGATTCGCAAGTCACTCTGCAAATGTCACACACACTCACGCGCATATTTCACACTCGCAAAGTACTCTGTCAAACCATAAAATAATTAGGCCCAAGAACATGAGAGTTCTCGATAACGGCGTCGGGAGGCCACCCCAACCACCGTCTTACCACCCAGAACAAGGATCTCCAAATGAAGAATGAAAGTCAGATGTCTGGAAGATCAAATAGGCCACCGGGACAGGAGCTCAGGAAGTAGCTGCTGCTCTGCACCGGGACCTCTGAATAGTGAGCACCTGGAGCTGGGCTGGCTCCTTTTTATAGAGTCTTGGCCCAGCCCACAACCACACCCAGGCATGTTGCAGGGAAAGTCTCTAGAAGGACCTGGAAAGGGACCACACCCTAACACACTCTGAAAGCCTGCAGCAATACATTGCAAATGAACAGCATTTGTAAGCACATTAAAAATAAGTCTTCAGGATTGAACTCTGCAATGCAAAAGGTTAAACAACAACATATCAGCACAATGCATAAATTACGTTGTTTTGAGAGTGCTGGGTTTTTGCATTCTAGTCGCCAATAGAGCGCGCACTGCCCTGTTGTTGACAGGTGTATAGTTTCTATTTCCCTCAGAATTAACCCTCAGGAAGGGCGGATGATGGTACAATCCAGACCAAAGTGCATAGTTATCAGCCAACATTCTTTCAGGTCAGTTGCATTGACAATCTATAATCATTGACCAGAGGTAAACATCACTGATGGCCATTACACATTACACAGAGACAAAGTTGTTGTGTAAGTGCTATTCATTTGAAAGTTCTGTAGTGCTATATGTACATTGTCCATGATTGTGAGTCCATTAGTGTGACATCTTCCATTGTGATCCTACACAAGTGCAAAAGGACATGTCATTGGACATGCTGGGGTGAAGTGTCAGACAGTGCAGAGGGATAGGATTTGCCAATGAGTTAGTGAGAGACAATCATAGGGCAGGGTGACAAGATAAATAGTTGGCTGAAGAACAGTGCTTGAGTGCAGTTGTTGCAAGACTGACATGTTACAAAGCACAAGACCTTGGTTATAGGTGGACATGTGGCAGGAACTAGTGCTACAGGGTACTCTTACGGGTGAAGGTGATCTGTTCCACGTCTTCATCTTCTGATGTGTGTGGAGTCTCCTCTGCCCTTGGTGGTGGTGGTTGTGAAGGGGCAACACACACCTCAGTGTTTGAAGACGTGGAGTCAGACATCCCGGTAGCTGCCAACTGTGGGGCTATTAAGGGCAGTACTGCAGCAAGGAGGAGCTGCTGGTTCATAAGTGTAGCAGCCACATCACTGTGGTAGGCAGCCAGGTCGGCCCTGAGGGGGTCAATATTGCATTTGTGCACACGTTGACAGGATTGTTGTTGTAGGTGTTGTGCCAACTCTCTTACAGCTGTGCTGATTTCCTTCACTCTTTTTTCGAGTTCCTGCAAGATTGATGTTCGCCCTTGCATAGCTGCGGCCTGTTCTGCAGTTGACATCATGCATGAATGCACCCCCTCTAGGCTGGCTGCCATATTTTGCATCCCCACCCGCACCTCCTTGGCCAGCTCCCGCTGTACTCCAACTACAGTTCTCTCAAAGCTGGTGCCTGTGTCGTCAGAGTCCTCAGCTGGGTTGGAGCTGGCAGGTTGTACAATTGGGGTGGTGGGTGGGTCCTCTGTGATGGCTGCTACTTCTGTGCTCCTCCTTGTGACTGAAGGTGGGGTCTGGAGGGTCCAAAGGACATCTTGGAGGATCTGCTGGCTGATGTTTGTCAGCTTGTCATCCATGTCATCAGGGAAGTCCAAGATAGGCATATCAGCAGGAGAGCCATCGTCCTCTGTAATGAGATATGGTACAATTCGTGTGTCTGTGTTGTGGGATTTGTAATGTGACGTGCCTGCATTCCTATGAGTTGCACATTGTGATCTTGGGTCCTGTTCATTGTTCATCTCTTTCATATTAGCATTCTCCCAGGCCCATGCCCCACCTGCATGTCACATGTATTGTGGTCAGTTTGGGGACTTGTCAGCATCACATCCTCTAGGTGTTGGTTCTGCCAAAATTGTGAAGTGCCACCTTCTTGTCCTACTCAACCCTCTGTCTACTTCCATTCTCATGGTGAGGCCTTTCACTGGCTGTGGGTGTTCTGATGGCACTTGCACCACACTTAACATTCCGGAACTGACCCAGTCTCTGATATTTCTCTTCCACCTATACGTTGCTGGGACCTAGCATATACTATGTATTGCATTGGCATGGCACGATACAGGTGTCAGAATTGGTAGTGTGTACTGCTGATCTTGGGAAATGTGTGCTACATTGCACTGATGGTCCTAGCAGTGTACCAGTTCCTCCTCTGACTGTGTGGGTATATTTCACTAGCCAGTTACATATGTCCTCCCCCTCAATGCTGATGTCTGACCAGTATGACATTTGGGGTATTGCATGGTGTAATTGGAGCTATTGTGACCCAGGCACAGCGAGAATAGCAGCTGACATGTGACAGCAGGCCAGTTTAACGTTGTACCTTACCCTCCTGGCCTGGCTTTACCTTTCCAACATCCTTGGCATGGCAGCATACTCCATTGCAAAGGTTGTTGGTGTAGTGTAGTACTGTGCCCCAGGTTTCCCCTGAACGGGCCATGCCCCCATGCCATGCCCCTTTACCCATGCCACTCCCTGAATATCATGACTTACAGGCATTGTGTAGTAGGTATATCCCCCCGCTTGCAGTTAACATTTGTGCATTTTAGTTTCCCATGCAACTTAACCTGCATCTGTGTTGTCTCCTGGTGGTCTGTGCTGTCCTGTCCTTGAATCCCTGTGACGATCTCCTCAGGGATGTTGACTGCCACCATCTCCTCCATGTGGTCCAGGGCCTCCTGCAGTGCTGGACTCCCACCTCCAGGCTGCAGTGCTTCCTTTCTGTCCCTGGCTATCTTTTCCTTGGTCCTGTGCTTGCAGTCATGCCAGCGTTTCTTGCACTCGATTACTGTTCTCCGTACTTCTGCCACACTGTTTATCTTGTCAACAATTTGTTGCCATATTGACTCTCTCCTACTGATTGGCAACTTTGAGGTGGCAAACAGTTGTGTGAGTCATAAAATTATTGAACTGGCTGGCTCGGACTGCTGGCTGGCTGCTAGCTGCTGGTTGCCACCAATAACTGGAGACTGTTTGTTGTTTTGCTCAGTGACCATGGGAGTTAGCTGCATTGATCTTGTATTTGGAGTTTTTCTCAGCACCGCCACATCCTTCTCCTGGAGTGATTGTTTACCCTGGGGAGAGGGGGTCCCAAGCTCGCTGTGAGGAGGTCAGTGGGATAGTCCTCTGCCTGAGCCTGGGGCCCTTAAGAGCCAGTGAGAGCCCTTGTAAGTGTGTGAAGTTTGGAAGCTGTCAGGACTGTCTCCAAGGTCCAGGTCTTTGCCTAGCACCACCACAACCCTGGCTGTTCGAGCAGTAGCAACTCCCCTGCTCCCCCAACCCCCCTCAGCGTGCTCTACAAATTGCTGATTGATTGATCATGGTAAATGTTTTCCCTGGAGGAAAAGGAGAGGAGGGTATGCATACGCAATTGAGGTATTGATGCTGGGCTTCCCTGGTGGCAGCTTTGGATTCCGGAGTACTGGACAGCCCAGTTTGTGACTAAGAGTTGTGGCAGGGTGCATGGTGCGGGCAGAGGACTCACTGTGTGGTTTCACCTGTGTGCACTGTATGTATAGCACAAACTGTGTGAAGCTGTATGTGGCTGAGTGAGAAAGTTGCTGAGAGAGGCAGCGGTGGCAGTGGTAGCATTGATTGTGAGGGAGGAAGCCCACCAACACCACAGGCCACACCCGAGCCTGGGCAGGCTGCTTCAGTGGGCCAGGGGGGACCCTATGTGTGGTAGAACATATCCACTGAGTCACCTCACCTCATTTGCAGTGGGGAGCGATGAGATCCCATGAGGTTTTGCAGTTTTCTGAGGAGTTCTTGGCAGACACTTGGCCCTAGGCCTTTTTCAGCCTCTCCTTAGGCCTTTGCTCTCTTTTTTGGTCTTACACCTTAGGCCTGGGATGAAAAGGTCTGGTGAGGTGCCAGCAGGTGCTGGGGGAGCAGGGAGCCTGGTGTGAGGGAGGGGCCGACCAGTGGAGATGAATAAGTCTGGCATGGTTGAAGCGGGGTTGAGGTGAGGGAATGCAGTGAACAAACACCACTGTCTGCTCTCCACTGTCACCACCACTGGTCGCCACCTCTCCATCAAGGAGACAAATGCTGGTACTGATGCCGGTGCCGGGTCATAAGTCACGGGTGCTTGGTCACGGGCTATGACGCCAGGGTAGCTGCTGGGCTGCTGGGTCTCGGTCACATCTGGGTCTCAGTTTGTGGCACCAGGGCTCTTATTCTTCTCCCTCCCCTGCGGCTCTCGATTGCCTCACTTGTGTCACACACCACGTCCGATCCCAATTGCGGTCCTTCTTCCTGCAGAGTCTTTACAGGTCTTGCAGTGTACTGAGTTGGTAGGGTCAGAGGTCCAATACTTATACCCGGTTGTGCCTTTGAAATAGGGGTGGCTTCAAAGAAGGGTTGTTCAAGTGCCCAGAGGTCCTTTTCTCCTGCCCTGGCTGTAGACTCATTACAGGTGGGTATGCAGTCCTTTGTGTTAAAGCAGGACCATGCCTATTCAAGTGTAAGTGTCATCTCCTCTCTCCCATCCTGCCCAGGATGGCCCATCAGTCACACCTAAGCGTCCTTTGTGTGTGGCTGTCTAGTGAGAATGTACTCTCCCAGCTGTCACCCCAGCCCAGATGCGTATTGGAGACAGGCTGCAGGCACACAGAGCTTAAGTTAAGAACAGGAAAATGCCAACTTTCTAAAAGTAGCATTTTCAGAATTGTAACATAATATGACTTTTAAAGAAGATTTCTTATTACAATGACATCAATACTAAACATGACATTTCTACTCCTCAATTAGGAATTACAGCTTATTGAATGTAATAAGGAATCCCCACTGATAACCTATGAGAGGGATAGGCCTCACAGTAGTGAAAATCGAATTTGGGAGGTTTGCTACCTGATTGTGTAAAGCTTAAAAGTACATGTCCTAGATTTTAGTTACATAGCACCTTGCCCTATGTGCTACCTAGGTTCTATAACAGGGGTGACATATATAATAATAGGGAATTGTAAGGCTTGGCAAGAGGGTTTAAATGGCAAGTTGTTATGTCAGTTTAAACAGCACACATTGGCTCTGCAGTGGCAGGCGTGAGACATTTTTAAGGGCTACTTGAGTGGGTGGGACAAGAAGTGCTGCTGTTCCCTTAGTAGTATTTAATTTAAAGATCCTGAGCATTATGTACTGTACTTTACTACAAACGTATAAGTACATTAAATATGGCAATTGTGAATGTACAACCAAAGTATATTTAGGGAGGAGAGCACATGCACTTCAGCACTGGTCAGCAGTGGTACACTGGTCCTTAGACCAACTAAAGAAATATCAGGAAAATGGTGAGACAAACAGGCAAAAAGTTTGGGGGAAGGTCACATTAAGGCTATCAACTTTAACAGGGAGAGCATCCCAACCTCCTAGGAGTTCTCTTCACTAAGGCATGAGAACCTGGATAAACCATCAGCATTAGCGTGGTCAACTCCAAGTGTTTATTTCAGCATTAGTACATTCATTGTAGGGAGATGGACCACCTTAACATTTTTAGATTCTCACATCTCATTTGCATTAGCTACCTGGGGGGCCTGTGCTCTGTCTGAACATGTGTCCCAAAGATGTATGGGCTCAACCACAGACCACCCGGGCCACAGCAATAGCTTCCATTTTCAATAGCACTCCACCTATGTTTCCTTGGAAATAACCTCCTAGAGATGAAATAAACAGGTTGGTCTCTGCCCTCATCATTGAACTGTGACAGTATTGCCCCTATACCCTGCTCTGAGGCCTCAGTTTGTACAGTGGATTACTTGGAAAAGTGAGGGGTCTTGAGCACAAGCGCTGGCCTGCTTTAGGGAGTCAAATGCTCTTTGCAATGACTCTGTCCAAATCAGATTTCTGGGCTGCTTCATCAAAGTCAGCTCTGTCCAGGGGTCAACAAGCCTTATCCCTTAACCAATCTCCTGTAAAACCCCATTAATCCTAAAAAGGCTCTCATCTCAGATTGGGTGCTCCCAGACCATAGTAGTCTCTATCTAGGACTGGAGGGGATCCACATTACACCACAGACCCCTGTTCTATCTGGCACATACTGGCCTTGGTTGTCAGACATGCCTGTTGCAGGTGAAATAGGTAGTCCTTCCAGCTGCTACTGAAGACAGCTATGTCATAAAGTAAGCAGCACTGAAGGCCTTCATACTAGCCAAGACTTTATTCACCAACCTCTAGAAGGTAGCAGGTGCATTCTAGAGTTCAAAGGTCATCACTTTGAACTGCTAGTGGCCCTCTGTAGTAGAAATTGCTGGCCTCTCCTTGTTACCATCAGTTAGAACAACCTGTCAATATCCTGAAGTAAGATCAAAAGTGCTCACGAACTGAGCGGCCCCTAATCTGTCAATCAGCTCATCAGCCCGGGGAATGGAATGAGCGTTAGTCATGGTGACTGAATTGAGCCCCCTGTAATCTACACAGAACCTGAGTTTAGGTGAAGGGCCCAGTGGGGCAGGTTTTGGTACCAGCACCACAGGGCTGGACAAGGGCTAGTGTAGGGTTCAATCACTCACAATAACAGCATGACTGGGGGTCTTCAGGTCCACCAATTAGGTGTCCTCCCCTTCCCTCCCACAAATGTCATAGGGCCCAGGCCTACGGTCTTGGAGGCCCCTTGGCTACATGGGTTCCATCACCCACAGTTTCTGCCCAGGCTAGAATTCCACAGGGGCAGCCACTTGGTAGTACCACTGCTTCATTACCTCCTGGCTTGCCTCTAAGTTGTCAGAAGCTTGCTTCTACAACTTGGCCATCTGGTGTCTGTAGGCTAGCATGGAGCTAACACCATCTTGGGGGAGTTTCTTGGGAGTTTGCTCCCACCCTTCCTTCACCAAACTGAGGTGACCATAGAGAAGCTCAAAGGGGTTAAATCCAACCCCCTTCTATTGTACCTCTCAGTAAGCAGAGTGGGCATGGCAAGAGGACATCCAACCTATGCCTCAGGATCTCAGGCAAGCACTTGATCATGCCTTTGAGGGTCTTGTTGAACCTATCAACAAACGCATTTGTTTTTGTACATGGTGTAGTGGCATGTGAGGTATTAGGAACAGAACCCTTTTGGCTCCTGATGGACTCTGTAGAAGTGTGTCGTAAGTGTGAAAGTGTGGTCAAGGGAATGCAGGTTTAGAATGTTAGGTTTGTGGTTACACACAGACAAATAAAGATTTGTAATACCCAGTTCCTGTCATAGGACTCTTTTCTTGGGGGTATGACTGCTTAGTTTATGGTGACAGCACCACAGAGTGTGGGTGACTGAGTCAGTCCCACACTGACTAGAAGCTATCTCAATTAAACCCAGAAAGCAAAGGTAATTTTTGGCAGCCTAGAAATATAACACTCTGACTCCTCAGGGAAGTCATAGTGGACAGACCATATCCCTTTCTCTCAGTTAAACAAAGACTCACACATGCTGAGGAAAGAAAGTACGATACAGATTAAGTTTCAATATTTATTGAAGCAATTTCATCCGATGATAAAAAGCATGCAGTGCAAAGTTTAGGCAGATGAAACATAGTTCAGTGATGACTGTGACCATGAGAGTATAAAATATAAACAGTCCCACCATCATAAGATCTAGTGATTCCTACCTACACCCTTATGTCTAAATAGAGAGCATAGTGGTGTTAGCTCTTCTGCCTATCCTGTCCTATGAGAAGAGCCTCAACCCTGTACCTGAAAGTTGGACGAGGGTCTGTCTGCTGTCTGCTGGCAATCCTCCCGGTTAGCTGGAAAGACAAGGCCCGGATCAACAAAGCTGCCAATAAAGTGGTGTACATTGCATGAATGCTTTCTACCCTTCTTAGGCCTATGTGGTATTTATATAACAAAACATGTTGTGTTCTAAGAACAAGCCTCATATGATAGTATATCTAGGGTTGAGAAATGACTCTGTAACTCTTGTATTGACAATAATAGGTACACCTATTGTGTATAGAATATGACATCCTTGAGCAGGACGCAGAGTGAAATGCATGCAAAGGGCAGATAAATGTAATACAAGAATAACTATGCCTTCTCAGAAAGGCCGATGATTGAAATATAAAAACAACCCAGCTAAATGTGAGCCATGTTAAAATATAATACAATGAATAAAATGAGAAGACACAGGCTTTTAGCTTAGAACTAAAGTAAGGTTGCCCAGTGTAGCTGCTAAAGGGAACCCACAACACTCCATGTGCGGCATGGTCATTGGGAGGTACCAGGCTGGGGAAAAATGTACAACTGGTGACAAGATAGGGATAAGTACCCAGTGGATCACAGTGTAATCCCAGAGAGTTTGCCTTGGTCCAAGCAAATTGCTCATGCTTGCCACATGTGCCTCCGTCGAAGTGAGGAATAGACATTTGGCATATGTGGAGTCAAAACTCAACTTCAGCTGGTGTGGAGCACTTGAAGATAAAGAAAGATTCACTGAGAAATCTACACATTGTTGGCAAAGAGCCTGCTGTTAAGGCTGTAAAGAGAGGCACTGCCCTAGTATGCAACATAAAGCTATATATCAGATGGAGTGATAATGCTAAAGGCAGACACAAACAGATACAGAAAAGTACCATTGGCATAGTCAAATGTGAGTAGATTACATTAAAGTGCTAGATGACAGAATAATTGATAACAAAGCATACTGTTGTAATGCATACCAGAGCCTCAACAGGAAGAGCACTACAATCTCAGCAGCAGGCGAAGAAACCCAAGAAGAAGCACAGGTGTGCTTATTGAGCTTTCCAATACCTGAAGGGAACACCACCAAAGCCGCCGGGTAGTGGCTCAGAACTCCAGAGGTCTCCAGAAAACTGAAAGACTCAACTGGAGACCAAGAAAGAGGTCACAGTTCCACAGACTGTAAAGGGCCTTAAAGATGGCATGAAGGTGGCGAGTCCTAGTGGACAGCAAACAGTATCCGAGGGGATGCCATTCTCAGTGTAAGAAAACCTCATAAACAATCACAATGCAGCTGCCTTCCTGAAACCACCACCACATGTGTAACTGCCAAAAAGTAGAATATTGGCAATAGATGGACTGCTTGGATAGAGATATTTGATCATTTCATGGATATACTGGAAGAAGCAGATTATCAGATCTCTCAAGACGTTTACTAGTGAGGGTGTAAAAGAAGCTGTAAAGAAAATGATGAAGTCACATACTGTCAAAGTAGAGAAGCTTTGAATCTCAATTCAATCCCTTGACAAATGTAAATTATGAAATGTATATTTTCAGGCAAGAACTACAAAGAGTTGTTGAACACATAGATGAATTTGTTGAGAGAATGGATACACTCATCCAACACTGTAAGTTCAATGAACGCTCATCAAACACTGTGAGTTCAATGAATGTAATGGTGAGAAAGCAATAAGTTTCAGACTTATTGACGGATGCTTGTCCAATTAACTCAGACAAACGATGAGAGAAACTCTTAGGGGCAGATTTATGGAAAGTGGCACTTCACTTTCCCTGCGCCCATTAGCACCCTCCTACCGCCACCATGTGTGTGCTGTATTTAAAATACAGCGCACCATGGGGCAGCTTAGGGAACAATACCATCATTTCTAATGACGTTATTGATGTAATCTGCAGGAGTAGCACCAAAATATTGGTGCTACTCCTGCAGAGTACACAGATCCCCATTATAAAGAATGGAGGCCCCCTTTTAACGCCTGCTCCATAGCCATTATTTATGGCAACGTAAGCAGGAGTTAAAAGTGACATAAAAAATGACGCAAGGAAATCTCATAGATTCTCTTACGCCATTTTTCTGGCACCCCTAATGGGGAATGTCTCCTTTGCATACATTATGCCTGCTGCATGCATAACGTAGCTCAAAGCGTTACATAGTAGCGCAATGCATACATTGCGCCACCCTGTAAATACGGCGTGGGGATTTCGGCCTCGTTCAGCTTTATTAACTATGAACATATTTATGTTAATGTGGCACAGGGTGGAGCTAGGCCAGTATAAATTTGCTCCTTAGCACAGACCGAATTCTCATGGCTACCTGAGCCGAAGAGTGTGCCGATAGACAAGCTGCTGGCATAGAGGCTGGAGGTGCCCAAATTGAGTCGGTCATGAACATGAAAAACAAGCAGAGGCACAATACTGCAGGACACAAATTGATGTATCTACTGAAAAAGAAGTTGTGTTTTATGTGTGGATTGTCATTTCCCACATGAAAGGAAATGTTCTGACATTGGACAGATATGCAAAGGCTGTGGGAAGTAGAACTATTGTGTAATGGTTTGTAAGGTGAAGGAAAAAGGAAGTGTGTCATGGCGAGAAGAGAAAGTGGCCCCCGAATGTTCTAGAAGCTTTATTAGAAGCATGCCCACAAGGCCCACAAGGCCAAGCAACAGCACCAACTGAGACAAATCAACACCAAACAAAGGGCCATATTTATACTTTTTGACGCAAAACTGCAAGACGCAGTTTTGCATAATTTTTTTTACCCCAGGAAGATGACAAAAGACCAGGAACCAACCAAGAGGACCCACAGAAGACCCAGGACAGGGAGAAGAAGAAAAGAAAGTTTCGCTTCAGTGCAGAGGAGCAGGAAATTCTGGTGAAAGAGGTGACGGAACACCAGCATCAATACCTCAATTGCATATGCGTACCCTCCTCTCCTTTTCCTCCAGGGAAAACATTTACCATGATCAATCAATCAGCAATTTGTAGAGCACGCTGAGGGGGGTTGGGGGAGCAGGGGAGTTGCTACTGCTCGAACAGCCAGGGTTGTGGTGGTGCTAGGCAAAGACCTGGACCTTGGAGACAGTCCTGACAGCTTCCAAACTTCACACACTTACAAGGGCTCTCACTGGGTCTTAAGGGCCCCAGGCTCAGGCAGAGGACTATCCCACTAACCTTCTCACAGCGAGCTTGGGACCCCCTCTCCCCAGGGTAAACAATCACTCCAGGATAAGGATGTGGCGGTGCTGAGAAAAACTCCAAATACAAGATCAATGCAGCTAACTCCCATGGTCACTGAACAAAACAACAAACAGTCTCCAGTTATTGGTGGCAACCAGCAGCTAGCAGCCAGCCAGCAGTCCGAGCCAGCCAGTTCATTCATTTTATGACTCACACAACTCAAAAAAAGGAGGTCAGGGAAAATCAGAAGTTCCCTGCCACAAGGAAAGAAGGGGAGAAAGCCTCTCCAGCAACTCATCCACTCCGCCTCTGACTCCACTGCAATCTCTGCTACCGTAACTGCTACCCAGCATACAGCTACAGGCAGCTAGTCTGGACAACCAACTGAAAATCAACTCCAAATTCCAATTTCTGAAAGATGCTAAGTTGGTCATCATACTTGACTCACCTAAGACTAGAGGCCCATTTGTTCAGTTGAAGCCAACAATAATAATACAGATTACGGCAATGTTACCATACGTCATCTCTGCGGGTGAGGACAACAACGGCCACCTCCAGGTCCCATTTGACCGCTCAGGTGGAAAAAGTCCCCCTGAGGACACAAAAAGCTTGAATCAGAAACCAATTCCAGGCCCATCTAGGAAGCCTCAAGATCATGAGGTGAGTATGGACTTAACCAATAGCCCGAGCCCCAGTTCAACCAACCTGCATACAATTGCCTGGGATACAGTTGGCGTTCTACCTTTTCAAATTCCACTTTGGTGTATGCGGGCCCCAACAGTAATCACAAACAAAGGAAGACAAGTAAGTGGCATTAATCCAGCAAATTCAGAATCACATCAACAGATCAGGACTCACCTGGCATCCTCTCTGTCCCCCTGACCACAGAGGCCACAGTAGCCAGAATTAGCATTGCAATATTGTGCTCAAGATCATCGCATCAAGCATGCACCCTCCAAGCAGCAGCTGACACGGCCATCTTCAAGGCACCTAGAAATGCAGTTCCTCCCCTAGAGTCCTTAGATCCCACCATCTCGGCGGGGCCCAGCCAAATGTTGATGATAGCCCATGTGAAGGAAGGTGGCTTTCTTCTATCATGGTTACCCCCATTTTTGGCCTGTTTGTCAGTGTTTGTCAGTGTGTTTGTACTGTCTTACTGGGATCCTGCTAGTCGGGACCCCAGTGCTCATAGTTTGTGGCCTATATGTCAGTATGCTTGACTGTGTCACTGGAGTCTCTCTGATTTCAAATTTGTACTTATACTGGTAACCCAGTTTTCCATTCCAAATTATCATACAGGACCCCAACATATAAGTCCCTAGAATATGATACCTAGGTACCCAGGGCATTGGGGTTCCAGGAGATCCTTATGGGCTGCAGCATTTCTTTTGCCACCCAAAAGGAGCTCATACAAACACGTCTTCAGGACTTCCATTGCAGCCTGAGTGAAATAGTGTAAGCACTATTTCACAGCCATTTTCACTGCGCCAAGTAACCTCTAAGTCACGTATATGTCTAACCTTTAGACCCTCAAGGCTAGGTACAAATTTACTGTGTGTGAGGGTACCCCTGCACTAGCAGAGGTGCCCACACGTCATCCAGGCCCATTTTCCTGGACTTCGTGAGTGCGAGGACGCCATTAGAAGAGTGCACTACAATTAGGTCAATACATATATGTAACTTCACAGTGGTAACTCTGAATGTGGCCATGTGAGGTGTCTAGGAGCTGAATATTGTACCCCCAATCTGATTTTGGTATTGGGGGGTAATTCCATGCACTCCACAGTGGACCCCCATTAATGCCACACCGGTCTTTTGAGGTTTTCACTGCAGCCCCAGCTGCTGCCACCTCACAGACAGGCTTCTGCCCTCCTGGGGCTTGTGCAGCCCATCCCAGGAAAGCAGAACAATGCATTTCCTTTGGGACAGGGGTGTTATACCCTCTCCCTTTGGAAATAGGTGTTACAGGCATGGGAGGGGTTTCCTCCCAGAGCCTCTGGAAGTGCTTTTAAGGGCACATATAGTGCCCTCCTTGCATAATCCAGTCTACACCAGTTCAGACACCCCCCAGCCCCTGCTCTAGCATGAAACTGGACAAAGGAAATGGTAGTGACCACTCCCCTGTCCATCACCACTCCAGGGGTGGTGCCCAGAGCTCCTCCAGAGTGTCCCTGGGTTTTGCCATCTTAGATTCCAAGGTGTTGATATACTCTTGGAGCATCTGATTGCGAGTGCCAGCAGGTGACGCAAGAGACCCCTCCTGATAGGTCCATACCTGGTTAGGTGATCAATCCCCTTCTGAGGGCTATTTAGGGTCTCTCCTGTGGGTGTTTCCTTAGATTTGAATGGCAAGACTGCAGCAGGACTCATCTGCATCCTTTTCTTCACCTTCTACCATCAGATCAACAGCAGAATTACTCCAGGAACTCTACAACTGCAACTGAGTATCCAAGAAGGCTACTGCAACTCTTTAACTTCAGCTCCTGGCAGCAAGTGCAACAGTTTCCAGGTTGTGAATGCTCTGAGGACTGCCTGTCTTCATCCTGCATCAGAAGAATTGAGGGAATCTCTCGTGGAGTGACGGAGTCGCTTCCCTGCTTCAGCAGGTACCTCTCTACAGCAAAGACCAGTACTCTTGGACCCCTCTCCTGACAACGAGCATGGATCCTGGAACACAGGTGGTAGACTAAAAGTGACCAAGACTGTCCAGCTAAGAGTTTGCCTCCCCGTGCCAGACAGTGCCCCTGTTTTTTGCAGCTCCTAGGGCTTCTGTACCCTTTCCCAAGAAATTCTTCATGCACAGCATAGCCCAGGTCCTCAGTACTTTATCCTGTGATGGCCAGCTCTATGAGTTGTTCTTTGGCGGCGTGGGATCCCTTTGTGTAGTGCTACAACACCCCCATTTGCAACTCCTTTGTCCCTGTACTGAGGGACTCATGTGCATGCTGCCTGGTCTTCTGAGGGCTCTCTGGCTTGCTGAGGGCCCCCTCTGTCTCCCCCTCCTGGGTAGAATTGACCTGGACCTTCCTGGACATGGTGTAGGAGGCTGGCCTGGCTTATAGTGGGTACCTGATGGTACTTACACCTTGTGCCAGGTCCAGTTATCCCTTATTTGTAGTTTAGTAATGTTCTAGCAGTTTAGGTTGATAGAGGTAGCTATAAAGCAGAGCAGCTTAGGCTGAACTAGGAGACATGCAAAGCTCCTACTATACCATTTATATCATATAGCACCATCTCATAAGAATCTTAAAGGTACTTTATTTTAGTGACAATGTGCCAAAACTATCTCAGATGCTATACTCCCTTAGGAGGTAAGTAAAATACACAAAATATACACACAAACCAAAATAAGGTAAGTAAACAGTTAGAAAAAGTAGTGCAAACATTGTATAATACAATAGGATGCAATGGGCCTAGGGGCAACACAAACCATATACTAAGAAAGTGGAATGCGAAACACTTAGGGACCCCAGGCCTAGTGTAGTGTGTAGAGGGTCACTGGGAGTGTAAGAAAACACTAAGGGTGTCCAAGATACCCCACCCCACGACCCTGAAAAGAAGGAGCAAAGTTACCCTACTTCCCCAGAAACACACTAAAGTCTTGATAGGAGATTCTGCAAAGACCACAACAGACTGTAAAGCACTGAAGATGGATTCCTGGACCTGAGGACCTGCAAAGGAAGGGAGACCAAGTCCAAGAGTCACGAAAGTGTCAGAGGGGGCAGGAGCCCACTAAACCCCGGATGAAGGTGCAAAATGGCTGCCTCTGGGTGGAAGAAGCTGAAGATTCTGCAACAATGGAAGATGCCAGGAACTTCTCCTTTGCACACAAGATGTTGCACAGCATGCTGGAGGATGCAGAGTTGTTTCCACACAGAAAGACCACAAACAAGCCTTGCTACCTGCAAAGGTCGCAGTTAAAGAAAATGGGTGCTGCCCAGGCCCAGGAAGGACCAGGATATCGCCCCTTGGAGAAGGAAACAGAGGGGGCGCTCAGCAGCACAGAGAGCCCACGCAGAAGCAGGCAGCACCAGCAGAAGCACTTGAACAGGGGTTAAAGAGAACTGAGCACAGCAGTCGTCTCAACACTACAAAAGAGGGTCCCACAAAGCCGGTGGTCAACTCAGCGAGTTGAGCACTGCAGGAGGTAGTGCTGGGGAACTGGGCTATGCTGTGCATGAAGAATTCCTTTCAAAAGTGCACAGAAGCCATAGCAGCTGCAGTTCACACAGTATACAGGATTACTGTCTGGCATGGGAAAGCAAGGACTTACCTCCACCAAATTTGGACAGATGCACCACTGGACTGTCGGGGTCACTTGGATCCAGCTCCTGTGTTCCATGGACCACACTCGTCAAGATGAGAGGGGACCCAGCGGACCGGTGAAGCAGAGGTTTGGTCCCTGCGGTAGCAGGGGGAAGATTCCTTCGCCCCATGGGAGATTTCTTCTTGACTTCCAGTGCAGGGTGAAGGCAGACAGCCCTCAGAGCATGCACCACCAGGAAACAGTCAAGAAAGCCGGCAGGATTAGGCGCTACAATGTTGCAGGTTGTCTTCTTGCTACTTTGTTGCAGTTTTGAAGGCGTCCTGGAGCAGTCAGTGGTCGAGCCTTGGCAGAAGTCGAAGAGGGAGATGCAGAGGAACTCTGGTTAGCTCTTGCATTTGTTATCTGATGAGAAACCCACAAGAGAGACCCTAAATAGCCCTCGGAGGAGGATTGGCCACCTATCAGGAGGGGTCTCTGACATCACCTGCTGGCACTGGCCACTCAGAGGCCTCCATTGTGCCCTCACACCTCTGCATTCAAGATGGCAGAGGTCTGGGACACACTGGAGGAGCTCTAGGCACCACCCCTGGGGTAGTGATGGACAGGAGAGTGTTCACTCCCCTTTCCTTTGTACAAGTTTCGCGCCAGAGCAGGGGCTGGGTGATCCCTGAACCGGTGTAGACTGGCTTATGCAAGGAGGGCACCATCTGTGCCCTTTAAAGAAAGCATTTCAAAGCATTTCCAGAGGCTGGGGGAGGCTACTCCTCCCCAGTCCTTAACACCTATTTCCAAAGGGAGAGGGTGTAACCTCCTCTCTCAGAGGAAATTCTTTATTCTGCCTTCCTGGGACTGGGCTGCCCAGACCCCAGGAGGGCAGAAGCCTGTCTGTGGGTTGGCAGCAGCGGTAGCTGCAGTGAAAACCCCAGAGAGCTGGTTTTTGCAGTACCTGGGGTCCATGCTGGAACCCTGGGGATGCATGGGGTTGACACCCCAATACCAGATTTGGCATGGGGGGACAATTCCATGATCTTGGCCATATTCGGAGTTACCATTGTGAAGCTACATATAGGTATTGACCTATGTGTAGTGCACGCGTGTAATGGTGTCCCTGCACTCACAAATCTGTGAAATTGCCCTGAACTATGTGGGGGCACCTTGGCTAGTGCTTTGTGCCCTCACACTTAGTACCTTTGCACCTAACCTTCACTAAGTGAGGGTTAGACACATAGGTGACTTATAAGTTACCTAAGTGCAGTGTAAAATGGCTGTGAAATAACGTGGACGTTATTTCACCCAGGCTGCAGTGGCAGTCCTGTGTAAGTATTGTCTGAGCTCCCTATGGATGGCAAAAGAAATGCAGCGGCCCATAGGGATCTCCTGGAACCCCAATACCCTGGGTACCTAGTTACCATGTACTAGGGAATTATAAGGGTGTTCCTGTGTGCCAATTAGAATTGGTAAAAATGGTCACTAGCCTGCAGTGACAATTTTAAAGACAGAGAGAGCATAAGGACTGAGGTTCTGGTTAGCAGAGCCTCAGTCACACAGTTAGGCACCACACAGGGAACACATTCAGGCCACAAACTATGAGCACTGGGGTCCTGGCCAGCAGGGTCCCAGTGAGACATATAAAACACACTGGCAACTAGGGTTTTTACTATGAGCACTGGGGTCCTGGCTAGCAGGGTCCCAGTGAGACAGTAAAAATACCCTGACATATACTCACAAACAGGCCAAAAGTGTGGATAACAAGGCTAGAAAGAGGCTACCTTCCTATACCCGGGCAGCACCATTTTTTGTGAAACATGAGTTTTGCATTTACCAAGACTTTTTGGCAGAATCCTGTGACGCAAACCAGACTCCATTCATCCATCCGGCATGAGACATCTTCTGCAATATGGGATAACTGGACCTAGTATAAGGTGTAAGTACCTTAGGTACCCACTACAAACCAGGCCAGCCTCCTACACCATGTAAAAAAACTCAGGTCAAAATAGTCCACAACACTCACAGGAGCCCACAGAGAAAGCAGAGAATGTGGAGACCTACTTGACGCAGGTAGAGTGGGATAAGATGTTAACCTCCTACACCACGGACACTGAGTTGGATGTCATACAGAAAGAGGTGACTCGAAAAGCAGGAAAATGGAGGCCACAGCAAAAAGGAACAATCTCCCCTCGGAAGTAGGAGTCTGGACTTCAATCCTGAAGACAATGCAGTTAATGGTTATTGCAATGGAATACTACTAAGCTAAAATGGACATACAAATAGAGATACTAAATACCGTTGCCTCCTCCATGGCCAGGATCAATGGCAACATTTCTAATTTGAACAGCCTAATTAGAAGGGCCCAAAATAAGAGACGAGAACTAACCCGGATGTGCATTTATTTCACTGTACTGAATAAACCAAACACATTACCAACCACACTCTCAGATTTTATTGATGGTGTAAAGGCCCTCCATGATCCCCAAATGGAAAACAGGTCCAAATTATCACCAGAGGAAACATCAGTCAATGGTGGCTACACCGCGCTGACTCAACTCAAAACCAAAAGTCCTTTAGTAGCCAAATCTCTCCCAGGCATTATTCCACCTCCAAGAACATAGATGGGCCACCAATTTGGAAACAAAGAGTGGCAATTCTCAACAGCCAGCCTTGTGGCAAGAAAGCGGCAAGCCACTCCAGCGCAAATGGCCTACCTCCAAACGTACTACCGGAAAGCTCTGCAGGCACAGTTGACAGCGCAAGGCCAAAAAAAGGTGTAAAAAAAGAAAGTCAAGGAAAAAAAATGTTCCCAAAACCAACTGTATGAGGAACTATGCTATCT
The DNA here is from genome assembly GCF_031143425.1 of Pleurodeles waltl. Taxonomy (NCBI): domain Eukaryota; kingdom Metazoa; phylum Chordata; class Amphibia; order Caudata; family Salamandridae; genus Pleurodeles; species Pleurodeles waltl. Next base: position 1,068,624,136 of record NC_090437.1, read on the forward strand.
TTGTTAATACGTCCCCAACTGTTGTAAGGAACTTGACAAATTCCATTAGTGAAGTGAGGTGTGGAGAGACAGACATAACTGAGGATGCACCACCTTTACAACAAACAACACCAACAGCCAAAGGCAGGAAATTGCAAGATTAGAATGGGGCAAAAGCAGACCTCTCCTCCACCTCAAACCCTTCCTTTGCCACCGGGTAAAAAAAAGGGTAAAAAAAAAGAGAAGAATACTAAAGAAATGCCAAGCGACCCATCAACTTCAACCAAACCAAGAAAAAGGCTCTCTAAAGGTCAATACATTTAATTCAGAGGCAGCATCCCAGGATGAGACGGCATTAGGAAATGAGGATATCCTCAATCGTGGCAATATACTAAAGCTGCGGAACCAGATCCTAGACCTAGCATGGGGCAAACACAGCATACACAGAATGCATCAAATGTATAGAAACACACAACGGGTCACATGGAGACTCCACAAAGGTCACCTGGAGTACACCGTATATGGTAGACAAGGTGCAGCGTGAAAGTAACCACTTCCTAGCTCAGGGATTAATTGTTGCAAAATATCAAGGTCCAGAGTACCCATTCTGGCTGACATCGACGGGGGCAGTAAACCAGTGGAATGATGCTCCCGGCCAAAACCATTCTCAGTTTAAAAAAATGCTTTAGGTGCAAGCCTACAGAGTCAAGTTAAAGACACAGGACCATATTCATCACTCCAAACCATGAGCCAATCCTGGCTCGGGTCAGCCTCCAGGGAATGGAACTGGATTCCCAGAGCCTTAAACAACCCTCAAATAGCGGGGTGAACAGCTGCAACTCAAGGAAATACATCTGATCCCAAAACCCAAGTTCAAACTTTAAGACTCTGCTCCTAGAATATTCAAGAGTTAGCTATCAAACGTGAAGACCCCAAACTGGTCCACTACCTCCAAAACCTCTCAGTGGTCCCCCTGCAGGAGACCTGGGTCCAAGAACCGGTATCCATCCCAGGTTCTCAAACCATGTTATTTCAGCGACTAAAGCATCGAAATTTAGAGGCACCAAAGAGCCTCGCAATTTACCTGTCCACAAATATTAAAATCAGCATTAAGGAGCAACAAATAGATTTAGCAAACATACAAATACTGTACCTAGGGCTGCAGACAGGGCGAACAGCAGGCACAGACTGCCAATTGGTCTTAGTAAACCTTTACACACCTGCAGATACCAAATGTACATGCCTAGATGCTGGAGAAACTGTGCAACAGCCTCCTCAGGCTATATGGCTGCCAGTGGCATTCTCAGGTCAAAGTAACCACTGATTTCAACTCTTACTGATTAGGACCCTTGCCAACAAATTAGATCATCGAGGCACAAGAGTGCCAATGGGTTATTTCACCTCAGGTGGACATAGAGATGGTAAGAAGGGACAAAAAAGGCCACAACTTCTTAGGTAATTTGGAACACCTAGGCGTACAAGCCCTAGATGGTCTCTTTCAAGGTGACATCCCACCAGCACTGTCTTTCCCCTTTACAGCAAGTGCAATCCTTCAAAATGGAGTAAAGAGCGGAGAGTGACCGCCAGCCACAGGAGCTGGATCTCACATTTGCTATGGCTGCAAATTTACCAACAGTAGAACTACAGGGCTCAACCTACCTGTGCGACCTAAGAATGGCAAAAGGTCAGCTGCCTACACAGACATACTGGAAAAGAAAGCTGGACATCACTTCAAGATGATCCAAAGTGACAGGAATCACCCAACTTAAAACTGTGAAACATTCACAACATCAATCTCCCTACAACCCGCCAGAAAAATTAAGAACTATACAGCCCAAATAACAGATGTCTGCTCAGCACAAAATTGGCACAAGAGCATGCACAGAGAATTAAAACTCTCAAAAGGGAGTTCAAAATGGCCCTGAGGGCAGTATGGCAGTTCCCTAACAATAAAGCACTCAATATCAACATGAGGAGCAAGAAGAAGGAGCTAAAAATGGTCATTTGGACCAAAAAGAGAGAAATGGCAGGATATTTCTCGGCAAAGCTCATCTGGGATATGAAGCATCAACGCCAATGCTTTTGGTGCACCATCAACTCCCTAAATAACAAAGCACTGCCACAGCCGGGATTAAACGTTTCCAAGGAAACCTGGGTCTCCTTTCTTACTGCTCACTAACACCTATACAAATACAGCAGTCACACCGGCTGTAAAGATAGGATTCTGACCCCATATACAGAGGTGTGAGCACTCTCAGGACTCAAGACAATGGCCTAGATGGGAAGAAGATCACAGCTCCCTCTCTCCCTGGAAGGCTAGTGAAGTGGCACAGCAAGGTGGTGAGCTTCAAAGGGCATACTGCCTCTGATATACAAGCAGGCTGTCTCCCAGTGGAGAACAGTCTCCTCCCTGCTCCCAGGCACATTTTCACCCAGGCAGGTGGAAAAACTATTTAGTCAGGAGGTGTACACTCCCAGAACGCTAACCACACCTCTAGGGTAGGCAGCCTTGTCTGTATAGCCGAGGAAGACTTCTGCTTCTAAAGATATTTTTTCATATGCTAATGCAAATACACCTTTACAACTGTTAATTAAAGTGCAGTGGTATTAAGATTTGTAAATGACAAGGAAAAATACCAAATCTCCCCATCACCATACTGTTTTAATTAGCACTTGTCTCTAATGGAACTGGAGACTATAGCATATGGCTTTCCCTATGGCTGCATTTGAAAATACAGCAGATCATACAGTCAAATGCTGGGTAAGTGTGCTACGTGTCCCTCTGTCTGTAAACACCTTGCCAATGACACAGGTGCTGGGCATTGATTTACACAGGGAGGATCGGCACTCTTAGAAAAACAAGAATTCCAGGCACATTCCATCCTAAATTTTTGTCTTTTTTTCAGTGGTAGGAAGCTGATGAAAGACCATTTGAAAATACAAAAAATTTACCCACGATTGACATCTGCATTTGTGCATCTTTGAAATACAAATACCAGTGTCTTATCCCGTAAACTTTCTTATATGAGAGGACTTTCCTAACTAACTACTCCTACACTCCAGGGGAACCCCTTGTTATCTTTGAAATATTAAGTGCCAGGTACACAAGTCACATCTCGTCTTTGTGTTTTTTTCCCAACTGAAAGGAAATGCAGTTGTTACAGACAAGCCTGCTATGGGAAAGAACTAGAACTCATCATGCAGCAGTGATCACCCTGTCATATAATACATCATTAGGAGTATACAGTATCCATGCCATCTTTCTTCCTTCCCTTTATGTCCATTTTCTACCTGTGTCACTGTTTAAAGTAACCATCTTTTGATCTCAGATATTCACCTTAACCATTTTTGTTGGTCTTGTGAATCAGAGTAAATGTTCCTGTGCTCTCCCTTTAAACACCTTTAGCTCACTATAAGTCCCTAATATATTCTAACAAGTGTACAGGGGACCTGTAAGTAAATATCACCAGTTGGCAAAGTCACCTTGCTGTACCACAACTGCAGTGATAGAGCAAACCTAAATCAAGGCCTACCATTGTAGCCTGGCATTCAAGTCTAATACCGCCAAATGGACCTGTCAAAATAAACCCTTTTGACAGACTAAAACCTTCCTTTTAATGATTAATAAGACACTTCTTATGTAGACCTTATGGCACATAGTGCAGGGTATCCAGAGTAGGGCATGTAAAAGTGTAACATTTAACATGGTCCTGCAAGGAAAATTCCTAAAATCTATTTTCACTCAAGTAATGCTGACTGCTTCAATAGGAAAACACAGATTCACATTATTATACCCTATAGTACTAGATTTTGGTTAGAAGCAGTTGAAAAAATAGTGCAAGAACTCATGTTGGTGCTAACAAACAACTGAATTATAAAGTTAGATTTGTCTAACTACTGGGCAAAAGGTACTTTTCGAAGGTTGTCTCCTTGTGGCCTAAAGTCTCTAAATAAAACAAAATAAGTTTGGGGTGCAGCTAACAAGGATAAGGACAAAGAAGCAGCATAAAGAGGTTCTGTGCCATCACCCTATTAACTGATCCCAGTCTGCCATCCGGCACCCATGATTGCTACCCCTGAATGCTGTGCAGAGCTACTATTACCCTCCCTAAGGAGCCAAAATCCTGGTGCCACCACAATGGAACTCCTAGGCACAACCGACCAGCACACATATGTACAATCCTAGGTAATCCCCTCCAGCAATGGCAGCAATGACGAACATACAAGACCAGAATGGCAGCCCTTCTACTCTTGAGGCCAAGTTGGATGCCATTTCAATTGCTATTGAACAATCCATAATGTCTCTAGATGCGAAGATAGACACAGTTACAACAGACCTCAATCTGCTGCATGCCGACCATAGGAAACTGGCAGACAAAGTGAAGGCAATGGAACAGACTCTTGCAGAGTAGCAACCAAAAGCTCAAATCATGGTATCCTCACTCCAGACCCTAGCGGAGCACCTACAGACACTAGAAAAATGCACTGAAGATGCATAGAGGAGATCTCATAGAAATAATGTTAGAGTGGTGGGACTTCCAGATGGCACCAAGGGCAGAGACCCAGTGAGATATGTTGAGACTAGGTTGTGAGAACTACTCCCTATGGCTCCACTATCACAATTCTTCCCAGTTGAAAGGGGCCACCAGGTCCTGGTGCACACGCCTCCCCCCGGCTCAACTCCTCACCTGTTGGTGATTCGTTTTCTGCATTACTGTGACAGAGACTCAGGCCCTCATTACAAGTTTGGCAGTCACAGGATAGCCACGCCGGTGGTGGCGGTCGCACCGCCGCCAGGCTGGCGGTGCAGACCGTGAAAATACGACCACAGCAGTGATCTGACCGCAACATAGCCAAGTCACCGCCAGTACCGCCAGTGCGGGTGGACCGCCAACGATGGCGATAGCCATCTTCAGGACTGCGGGCACCAATACACCACCCACCATATTACAAGTCATTAGACCGGCTGGATTTCTGTGGCACTGTGACTGCTACAAAAAGTCTGATGGCAACTGGTAGTATAAATGGGGAACACTCACCTCCAGGTACACAGGTGTGTCCGCGGCCGCCAGGTGTAGGAGGCTGGCCTTGTTTTTATTGGGTGCCTAAGGTACTTACACCTTATACCAGGGCCAGTTATCCCTTATTAGTGAAATGTAGGCTGTGTCTATAAGCCAGGCTGTCTAGAGGTAGCTGTAGGCAGAGCAGCCAAAGCTGAACTACAAGACATGCATAGCTCTTGCAATACCACTGTACACACACAGTTCTTACACACATGAAGGACAATATTCAGTGTTACAAACATAAAGGTACTTTATTTTAGTCACATAATGCCAAAAATACTTTGTGGGCTATACTCCCTTAGGAGGTAAGTAAATCACACAATATAGATATACTAGTAACCAGAAACAGGTAAGTAAACAGTAGGAAAATAGCGCAAATAGTGAAAAACACCATAGGTTGCAATGGACCTAGGGGAAACACAAACCATATATTAAAATAGTGGAATGCAAAAGTCAGTTTCCCACCTAGGCAAGTGTAGTGTGTAGAGAGGAGCTGGGAGTGTAAAAAAACATCAAAGCTAAGTAAAATAGCCACCCCAGAGCCCAGGAAAGCAGGAGTAAAACACAGCAAGTTGCCTAAAACACACTAGAAGTCATAATAGAAGATAATGCCAGAAACAGAAGAAACTGCAAGACACCAACAATGGATTCCTGGACCTTAAGACCTGTGGAAGACGGAACCAAGTCCAAGAAGAGTCCAGGGAGAACAGAAGCCCCTGCAAACCTAGATGAAGGTGCAAAAGTGGAACCACCGGTGAGAAGACAAAGTCTGTATTGCACACAGAAAAACAGATGCAGGTCCCTGGTTAGTGCAGAGGATGTCCCACGCCGGATGGATGAATGCAGTCTGGTTTGCATCACTGCATTCTGCCAACAAGCCTAGGCACCCGCAAAGCTTGCGGTTAGCGGAAAATGGTGCTGCCTAGTACCAGGAGGAACCTGGTGTCCTCTACCCAGGAGGAGGTGACAGAAGGGACTATCAGCAACTCAGAGAGCCCTCAGAAGACCAGGAAGTACACACAGGAGTCCCACAGCACTGGGACAAAGGAGGTGCAAATGGAGGCTAACGCAGCACAATACAAAGGATTCCCATGTCGCTGGAGAACCAATCAGGAAGCTGTGCATTGTAGGATGGAGTCCTGGGGGCCTAAGCTGTGCTAAGCACAAAGAACTTTGTGGAAGGTTGCACACAAGCCTTAGCAACCTTCAAGCACTTAGTCATGCACGGGGGGACTGTATTGCATGGGGAGGCAAGCTCTTACCTCCACCAAAGTTGGACAGCTGGACAGTGGGACTGCCGGAGTCACTTTAGTCCACCACCTGTGTTGTTGGATCTACACCTGTTGTCTGGAGAGGGGGTCCAAGCCACCGGTCGTCAATGCAGAGAGGTGCCTGCTGAAGCAGGGAAGTGACTCTGTCACTCCACTGGAGATTCCTTCGGTTCTTCTGGTGCAGGCTGAAGACAGGCAGTCCTCGGAGGATGCACAACCTGGAAACTGTTGCAGTTGCTTGCAGGAGCTGAAGTTACAAGGTTGCGGAAGTTGTCTTTGCTTCTTTGTTGCAGTTTTACAGAGTTCCTGGAGCAGACAGTGGTTGATGCTTGATAGAAGATGAAGTGCAGAGGATTCCTCCTGGTGTCTTGCAATTTGAATCTGAAGAAACACTCAGAGGAGAGACCCTAAATAGCCCTGATAGGGGGGTTGGTCATTTAACCAGGTAAGCCCCTATCAGGAGGGGTCTCTGATGTCACTGGCCACTCAGGTGCTCCCAGAGTTCCCTGACCATCCTGAAAACAAGATTGCAGAACCCAGGGACACTCTGGAGGAGCTCTCAGCGCCACACCTGGGGTGGTGATGGACAGGGGAGTGGTCCCTCCCCTTTCCTTTGTCCAGTTTTGTGCCAGATCAGGGACTGGGGTCCCGGGACCAGTGTAGACTGGATTATGCAAGATGGGCACCATCTGTGCCCTTCAAAGCATTTCCAGAGGCTCTGGGAGGATACCCCTCTCAGGCCTGTAACACCTATTTCCAAAGGGAGAGGGTATAACACCCCTCTCCTAAAGGAAATGCATTGTTCTGCCTTCCTGGGATTGGGCTGCTCAAGCTCAAGCATGGCAAAAGCCTGTCTGTGAGGTAGCAGCAGCTGGGGCTGCAGTAAAAACCTCAGTAGGCTGGTTTGGCAGTACAGGGGGTCCATGGTCGACAATTCCCAGTTGTTAGACACCTTAAATGGACATATTCAGAGTTAACATTGTGAAGCTACATATAGGTATTGACCTATATGTAGTGCACGCGTAAATGGCATCCCTGCACTCACAAAGTCTGGAAAAATGGGCCTGGACAACGTGGGGCACCTCTGCTAGTGCAGGGGTTCCCTTACACACAGGTACTTAGCAGCCAGCCTTCAGGGTTGGAAGACCTGACATATAGGTGACTTATAAGTGCCCTGGTGCAATGTCTATGACTGTGAAATAGTGAATGCACTAATTCACACAGGCTGCAATGGCAGTCCTGAAGAAGCTTTGTATGGGCTCCTTATGGGTGGCTTGCAACAGAGAGCATGAGCACTGGAGTTCTGGTCAGCAGGACTTCAGTGACAATTTAGAAAACAGTGAAACACACTGACAAGCAGGCCTTAAACCATAAGCACTGGGGTCCTGACTAGCAGGATCCCAGTAACACAGTCAAAAACACCCGGACATCAGGCAGAAATTGTGGGTAACATGCCAAAAAGAGGGTACTTTCCTACACTATGGAACCCGAACTGGAAGTCTTCCCACTGCTGTATCTTGCCATACAATACTAAGACCAGCGATGACGATGAAGACGACATCCATAAGTACCCCCACCAACGTATGCACAAACTACACACACCATGGCCAACAGACATATGCCACTCACACTGCACACGCACACCACCGCCACTGTCAGGCACAGCCATACACAACACCTCACAATCACACAACAATAACAACATCAACAAAGCATAGTCAGAAAGGCATATCAAACAACATATTGCCAGCAATACATAGCAACAACACATAGTCATAGAAATAGTACAGACATCCAAACAAGGCCTCAGGTGACATGCCACAGCCAACCAACATTCAAAGGACAGCACAGATGCATCACCATACACACAGAGGCACACACCACTACCACACAATGTCACACACAACCATAACAACACATCACAACAAGCACATGGCACAAGTCATCAGCCCAGCACATGCAGCAACATAGTTACATCCCATACAGATACAACACACACATCAAAGTAGACATTCACACACTTTTGCCATCAACAACACCCTAGCTGAGAAGTATACCACATTGTACTGACCTGTTTATCTGGAGCCCCATTTGACTGTCCTTACAGAGGTAGGAACCCTTTCACCAGTTTGTACAGTTCCTCAGGGATGAAGGTAGGGGCCCTATGTCCTGCAGGACATTGCATTGTGGCTTCCAGATACAGAACACAGAAGCTCACACAGTGGAGGTCTTGCTTGCTCGAGTGTCAGGAGTCAAGTGAGCTGAGTTATAGAAAATGGCAGTCAAAGCCGACGCGGTCATGACAGTCACCACCAGCGGTGATCATCATTGACCCCAGGTGCCAATAGACATCAATGTTAACCAATGAGAAGTTGCACGGCGGTTCCAACCGCCTGTCGCCATGATAACTAACACCAGCGGAATGAGGTCACATCCATCTGCCCTCTGCACGCAGGACAGGTGGCTGCCATTTCACATATTCTAAAGATTTCTATATCATCCTAGTACCACATGAAGTTAAACACTAGTTGCTTGATTCACAATGTCAACTTATGTGAACAAACTAGTGAAGTGAGTGGCAACTGCCAATATGTCTGATGTATAATCTTTTCAATGTGGGGACGTTTGATAACTGTATCCAACTTAGGAACAAGTTTACTATGTCTGACATCCATCTCTGTATAGACCCCTTGTGACAAGTAGATCAATGAAATTGACAGCCAGGATGTCACAGTTCTGTAGTTTGTGTATAACTGTTTCCCTGTGTCAGGTTTCAAATACCTTACATGACTTGTCCTGATCACCACTTCTATGGTGTACTTCAGCAACAAAAGTGTAACAGATGTCCTGAAATGTGTTCTGTCTTATGCCTGGATACCGTCCAATGGAGAGATTGAGAAATTGACCCATCTACCGACCCCTAGTTGACCTTGCTACCATGGAAGAGAGACACATAGGCCCTCATTCTAACTCTGACGGGCGGCGGTTGCCGCCCGCCAGGTGGGAAGCACAATACCGCTTCCCGCATTCTGACATTCCCGCTGGGCCGGCGGGCACTAAGCAAGTTAGCGCCCGCCGGCCCAGCGGGAATGAGGGCCGCAACACAGGAGCCGGCTCCGAATGGAGCCGGCAGTGTTGCGGCGGTGTGACGGGTGCAGTTGCACCCATCGCGCTTTTCACTGTCTGCTAAGCAGACAGTGAAAAGCCGCCCTGGGCCCTGTTAGGGGACCCCTGCACTGCCCATGCCAGTGGCATGGGCAGTGCAGGGGCCCCCAGGGGCCCCAGGACACCCGTTCCCGCCAGCCTCTTCCTGGCAGTGAAAACCGCCACAAACAGGCTGGCGGGAAGGGGGTCAGAATTATTCGCCCAGCCGGGGGTAAACCGGCGGGAAACCGCCGGCCCCGGTTTTCTGACCGCGGCTTTACCGCCGCGGTCAGAATGGGCTAGGAAGCACCGCCAGCCTGTTGGCGGTGCTTCCGTCATTCGCCGCCAGGGTCGAATGACCCCCATAATGCAGACTTATTGTCTGAACCGTCAGACTGTCAGGTGTACCCAGTTGGAGCCGGATCACCTGCCAGCCATACGTAATCCACATGCCATCTCACCAACAGTACAGGTGTTGTCTGTCCTGCTTTGCCTCGCCTCAGGATCTTTTCAGGTGACAGTGGGACTGGCAGCAGGACTGTCACAGCTGATGTTCAGTTTTGTGTTACAGGATGTACCGGCTACCTTACTCAAGCACTTGAACAGTTACATCAGGTTCCCGCAACGTGCTGATCTGTACACTGTGATGTCTGCCTTTTATGACATATCACACATTCCACATGTCATAGGGGCCATTGCTGGCACCCACATCACTTTAGTTACTCCAATGTGCAGGTGGTGTGTCTTGCCGACCAATACATATCCTATGTGACAGCAAAGTTTCCCGCATCTGTATATGATTCTTACGTCCCACAAATAATGTTGTGACTACAGAGAGAGAGGGCCTGGCTTATTGGTACGTGTGCCACTGTCTATATCTAACGTCTATGCTACCTCACTTCAGAGTCAGCTCAGTGCCTCTCATGGTTCCCTAATGATCCGTACCTTTGTGTACATACTCCGGCTAACCCAACCTGCCCTGGCTCCTGACACCAGTGAGGCACCCTATAACTGATGAGGAAGGCAGTTAAAAAGAGGCACCTGGCCAAACAAGGCGAGTAATTCAGAGGACATTTGACATTTGAGCTGCTCAAAACAAGTTTCCTACAGTACAGATCTTTCAAGACTAAAGATTGAATTGTATGATCTGCCCTGAACCTATCACATGACAGTCCAGCTACCCATCCACACTGTTCCCAAACGTAATGTCAGGTAGCTACCTGTTTTAGACATTGCAAGATATTTTTTCTGTTGGTGATGTTAGCTATGAGGAATGGGTCTTTTCGTCTGCATGTGTGTGACCTACTGACCTACCTTGCTGATATGTGGTGACCTCCCAACTGCAACATGATTTCTGAGGATTACATTGTGTACTGTATGTGTATTGGATGTGCAACATGGGAGACTAAATTGAAGCTTTACCCTATCTTGTTCCATCTTTAGGTCAGATGGGTCATCCCACTCTGCTTTCTGACATGACTGTTGGAACCCGTGGCATAGGATTACAGTACAAGAAATATGTCATGACCAACCTGTTGGACATTCCTGCCACATCTTCCCATCTGTCAGACTTATTGACCCATACATGTGCAGTTCAAATTATCTCTCTCACATTAAATGGTTCTGGTGACAATGGTGACAGGTAAGCCATCACTGTGCTGAAATGTGTTTATTGTGATTTAAGTGCATTTACTGAGGAGTAGAGGTCGAAAGGATTAGAAGCATCAAAGTAGATGGCCCAACTGTTGTTTTCACAGGTCCAGTCTCCAAGGGCCAAGGGTGAATGGAGTTTTGGCAGTGGGCAATCAACTGGGTGTCTCAGTGGCACACAAGGGAGAATGTTCAAGTGAGAGATCACTTCCTGGCAGTGTTTTTGGTCTTGGCCTCAGGTCTTGCAGGATGTCTGGATGGATGACCTTGTTTGTGTTGGGGGTCCTCAGCTGCAGGGGTAGGGATGATCATGTCCTGTGGGTCCTCTGTCTGTGCCTTCATTGCAGTGGCTGTGGCAAGTGAAGATGGCACAGGTTTTGCTTGGCTACCGGTAGGGGCCTTCTGATGGGTGGAGGATGCCCGCAGGATGCTAGTGAGTTCAATGAGCACCCCACAAATAAAGGCCAATGGTGGCACTGTGTGTCTGTAACTGCTGCATGTCTTCCTGGTGGTATTCCCCCTGAAGCCTCTGGTTTTCCTGCAAGGTTGTCAGTATTTGACCCATCCTATCCTGTGATTTCTGGTATGCTCCCAGGACTCTGGAGATGGTCTTCTGGCCAGTCGTGTCCCATTGGTACCTCATCCCTTGACCCACAGTTGCCTTCCCACTTCCCTTTGCCCCTGTGACCCTGGCAAAGTGTTCCCACTGGCACCAGGACCTTCATTGTCATGTATGTGAGTGGTCAACTCAGGTCCCTGTACTGTGGGGCATACTACAGATTGATCTGTCTTGGGCGCCAAGTTTGGGTAGGTGTGGTTCCTGTGCTGTGGTAGCCTCGGAGGGGGAGGACTCAGATGTGGGCAGGGTGAGGCTGGTGGACTGGGCAGTCATCCCGGTGGGACAGGTGAGGCATCCCCTTCCAGACATCCAGAGTTGTAGTCCTTTGACCCACAGTTGCCTTCTTGGGCCTGCATTCAGGGGCTGACTGTTTGTCTCTGGCATCCTCTGCTGGATGGAGAGGAGGTGTATTACATTGACAAATTGTACTTATTGCTCACATGGTTGTTTGCTACCATAGCCTTGTTTCACTTTCCTTTGATGGCAATGACAGCTGCTTGATCACTGGCAATGTATAAGGGCCGATGGATTGTGCTGTTGTGTGCTTGTAGGTTAGAAGGTTGTGCTCATCAATGCTGTCATGTCCATGTTCTAGTGAGCAGTCCAAGTATCCTGTAGGTGAAGGGATTGACATGTTTATACATACTTGTGTCCTAATGAGGAGTGGAATTGGCAGTTATACAAGGGTGGTAGTTGTAGTACTTGCTAAGGTGGGGGATATCCATGCACTTGGTGGACCAGACCCTCAACTCCTCGTCTGTGAATCGTTGGTGTTTCTGTCGTGAAGTGGTGGGTGTGTTGTGGGTGGTGGGGTGTGTAATGTGCAGGGGCGCGGGGAATGCTGTTTGGTGCAGTAGAGTTGTGTGGTTCGGTGTGCCTGTGGTATGTGGTGGCTATGTACAGGGGTGACGTGTTTGTTGTATACAGGGGTGCTGTTGTGTAGAGTGTGTTGTGTGTTAGTGTGGTGGTACCTATCGCATCCAGGCTCATTGTATTCTATTTGCGCGTTCTTCCTTTTCTCTGTAAAAAATTCCAGATGCAAGGGGTTGTGGGTATGTGTGAGGGTGGGTTTTATAGTGCAGTGAGCAGGTGAGTGTGGTGTGTGTATGTGTGTCAGGTGTGGGATATTTGTACTGACCACTGTGGTGTTGTGTTCTGGTGGAGTTGATTTTTTGAAACAGCAGTTTGGACCGCCAATGGATTACTGCCGTGCCAAGACCGCTGTGCTGATTTGTGGGTTGTAATTTGGAGGGCAGGATGTTGTTGGCGTGGCGGTGCTGGTAGTGGAATTGCCTCTCTCCCGCCCTCAGTCAGGCCAAAGGTGTCAGATTTTTAGCTGATTTTTTACGGTCTGCAGTTTGTGACTTGTAAAATGGCGGTCTTGAGACGGCTGACACTGGCAGTCTTGGGCCACGCACAAATGGTGGTCTTCTTCTTAGACTGCCAAAGTCATAATGAGCACCTCAATGTTACAAGAAACAAGACAGCTTGTTGAAATTGAAGTAGAGAATGCTCGAGTAATGCTGTTTCCAGACTACACCATTATTGTCCAAAGACAATGAAACTCATTCCTTGCAGTGAAATGCCATCTGTGCGAACTAGACATTCGCCACTTGCTCCTCTTCCAGCTAGACTACACATAGTAGAGGAAGACACTATACATTTCATCACTTCCCCAGAAGACGCATTGAGCTGTTTAGATGCGACAGGCCTTCAAACTGCCAACTCGAAATGTTGTGACACCAGGAAGGGTCCATGGCCCCCTGGGGCTGAAAACACAGGAAGGGGGCTCAACCATGATCCAAGTGAACTCTGGATGTGCTCCAAACCTCGAGCAAGTAATTGCAGAGCGCCATAGAGCAGCGAACAAGCTGCCACCCTCAAGAATACTGTTCGCGACTCTGGCCAAAATGCGGATGACACTCACTCTTCCAAGCGCTCAGCCGCCACCTGGCCCTCCCATCAAGACTTGGTGCTCCCACTGGGCATACCCCCACAAACAGCTGATACCATCATATTACACACACATAACTAGCGGCCCTCAAGTTGAGTCACCCAGGTGACAATGGAAGACTTAAACAACATTTACAATGCTACCCACCTGATCTGCAGGATCCATACATGCCTGAGCTCCTTCCTTTCACATGCCTCAAGAAGGTCAGCTGCCAACATGCACATGGACCTGACTCACTGTGCTGACGACCTTCCCCGCGCTTCCAACACTTACATGGATTTCAACTGACACGCGTGTTGATCCGGAACAGAATGGTGACCCTCAAGGAGAAAACCAGACAGTCCCTTTCCCCTCAAATAACTCTCTCCTTGACTTGCCCTTATGTATTGTTTGGGCAGGGACTGCTGCCCTCACTGTTGCCCTAACTAGACCTGATCTTGACTTTACATTTTCTGAGCAGCTGATGAGCGGACTTTGGCCAATTAGTAGCACTGCCCATGACCCGCATTAAGATACTGTAAGACCTGACAGCCTTATGGTGGTAATTCCCCAACTTTTTGTCTGCCTCCCTCTACTTTTCTGACACTGATTTTGCTGGTTTTAGGACTCTACACACTTTATCACTGCTAACCAGTGCTAAAGTGCATATGCTCTCTCCCTTAAACATGGTAACATTGGTTCATTCCCAACTGGCATATTTGATTTACTTGTAAGTCCCAAGTAGGGTGCACTACATGTGCCCAGGGCCTGTAGACTGAATGCTACTAGTGGGCCTGCAGCACTGGCTGTGCCATCCCACATTCGGAGCCCCTTAACCTTGTCTCAGCCCTGCCATTGCAAGGCCTTTGTGTGCACTTTCACTGCCACTTCGACTTGGCATTTAAAAGTACTTACCAACCCTTAAGCGCCCCTTTTTCTACATATACGTCACCCTTAATGTAGGCCCTAGATAATCCATAGGGCAGGGTGCTATGTAGGTAAAAGGCTGGACATGTACATGTGTGTTTTAAATGTCCTGGCAGTGGCAAACTCCTAAATTTGTTTTCCGATACTGTGAGGCTTGCTCCTTTCACATGATAGCATTCGGTCTACCCTCATATACTGGTATGGCCAAAATGGTAATAGAAAATCCAGCTTATTGATGGATTTGGATATTTTATTACTATTTTAGAAATGCCACTTTTAGAAAGTGGGCATTTCTCTGCACTTCAAATCCATCTATGCCTAACAGCCTGTCTACAATCCACGTGTGGGGTGCGCTGGTTTGTCCACTCCCTTGTCCATTTCACCCAGACAACCACAAACACAGGATACTCAGTCACATCTGCACTGTGGCTGGAAGGGTGGGCGGCCTGACACTTACATTTCAAAGGCTAGTGGCGTGTCTTCACCCAATGCACTGCCAAGCCCCGTACTGGGACCCTGGCAGACAGGCTTGTACTGAAAGGGGAACTTGTGCACACTTGTGCACTTCAAAAGCATTCTTTGAATTCTCCCCCACTTCAAAGGCATTTTTGGTATAAAAACTGGGTCTCTGACCCCACCAAATCAGACACTTCTGAACCTGAACCTGCAACCTGTCAAGAGGAACTGCCTGGCTGCCCAAATGACTCATCTGTACTGCTTTGCTGAGAAAGATTGCTGCCCTGCTGTTGGCCTGCTGCCCTGCTACCCTCTGACTTTGCTGAGTAGTGCTATCCAAGGGCTTTAATTGAGCTTGCCTCCTGTTTTCTGAAATCTCAGGACTTCATCTCTTCAAGGAACTCCTTGTGCGCCGAAAATCAACACACAGCCTGCCGGAAACAACGTACAGCCCACCTTGCGACAAGAAAATTGCCGCACAGCCGATTCAGAACGAAGCAGCCCGACTTCCTGAGTGAAGAATCGATGCAGCACCTACCTTGCGGTATGGAAATTCAATGCACAACCATACTGGATCAGTGCACAGCTGAACTGGAATGACGCAGCCAGACTTCCCGAATGAAGAATCGACGCAGCACCTGCCATGCAACAGAAAATTTGACACATCACCAAACCAGATTAATGCAACGCCTGTGACTGCATCCCGCATGCCCAAGATTTTTCCCTCATCGTCCCTGGGTGTCAAGAATATCCCCGCATGGCAGTGAGGAACCAAGACTGCGCACCAGAAATTGATCCAAAGCTCTTTGCACCGTGGAAAGAACGCATCGTCTGTGCCATGCTGGAAATTCAGACGCACACCCTCTTTTTCCACGCATCTCCTCCTCTTTGGTCTCCATGAATGTTATTTTTTACACAAGCCAGGTACTTTGTGCAAACAAGAGACAACTGTTGATTTCTAAGAATTAAGACTCTTTTTAATCTTGCAAAAGTGATATCTCAACTTGTGCTCATTGAATCTTTATTGTTTTTTACCTTAATGTAGCCAGATAAATATCTTATATTTTTGTGAACCTGTGTGGTGTATTTTTGTGGTGTTCTCACTGTGTTACTGTATAATATATTGCACACATACTTTACACATTGCCTTCTAAGTTAAGCCTGACTGCTCAGTGCCAAGCTACCAGAGGGTGGGCACAGGATCATTTGGATTGTGTGTGACTTACCCTGACTAGGACTGTGGTCTCTATTTGGACAAAGGTGAATACCTCTGCCAACTAGAGAACCCATTTCTAACGGATACTGACCTGGAGCATGTTCAGAATCAACAACCCTTCACAGTTATATATTTCTAGCAGCAACAATCGGCACACATTGCCCTGTTACATTCTCTGAAGTGGCCAAACTTTGTGGGCGCTGGCAAAGACAAGTTTATTCTACAGGCTATTCCTACTATGCAGGAGGGGTCTTAATCAGGATTCACGCTGGGGTTCCCTTTGCGGTAGAGGAGAAGGTGGCAGACCCCAAGGGACACGATGTATTGGCACAAGGACGGCTAGATAGTAGACCCATTCTCCTTGGTAGCATCTACGCTCCAAACACTGATCAAGCCATATTCCTATGCCGGTTCTCTGAGGTACTATCATGCTGGAGTGGGATCCCTTGGTTTCTGGGTGGAGATTACAATAGTGTGCAAGACACTGATCTGAACCACTCATTCCCCTCATTGCCTCACACGCTCGTTCCTCTAATGCGCACTCCCTTAGAAGTTGGTTACAAAATTCAAACTTACTAGATATTTGGTGCCTCCGTCACACCACATCTAGAGTATACTCCTTCTATTCAGCCCCATACAGCCTACATGTGTGGATAGGTAAATTAATTTGCACCACCGACCTTACCCCAGTCACAACAGATACTGATTATCTTGGTCGCACTCACTCAGCCCACAACCTCCAATATCTACATCTAACCTTAGACACAGACCCGCCACCTATTCCCTTTCGAGCTTGAAGACCCAGCATTCCACCTCTCAGTTGGCTAAATGATCATGATTGAACCACGCTCCACGGAATGGGATGCCTTAAAGAAGACACTCCACGGACACTGCTTGGGCCTGACATGGAACCTGCCTAGACAGGTAGAGAGAGATATTCCTACTACGGAACATCATCTGTTATACCTCAAAAATAAAGTAGCATAAGAACCGAGCACCCAACAAGAACTATCAGAGACCAGAAGTACACACTCAGCTCTACTTTAATGGTTCCGCTGTTTGAATTAGACAGCTCCCTCTCCTAAAGTACATGACACAGCAGATAGGGCCAGGTCCTTACTTGCCTGATTAATACGACAGGATCATCCTCATTGCCTCATCACTGCACTACAGTCAGTCGCAGGCACTCTGTTCTATTTGCATCTGGAAATTCATGGACAACTATTTTCTCTCTACACTGCCTTGTATCATTCGATCATGACAGCCACTCCTGACAACATAGACTCTTTTCTTTCTATGATAACTCTCCCCAGTATTACACCCGATCAGTCGACAAAACTAGATGAGGCCATCACTTTATCTCAGATCAGAGAGGCGAGCTGCGCCCTCTTCAACCGGGCAAATGCCCGGGCCTGGCAGACTCCTGGCAAAATTCTATAATGCATAAGCCTCATCTCTAGGGTGTCTATTACCACTATGGTGGTAATTACAACCCTGGCGGTCGATGTTAAAGCGGCGGTAAAACTGCCAACAGGCTGGTGGTAAAAAAATTGGAATCACGACCGTGGCGGAAACTGCCAACATAGACAGCCACTTTAACACTCCGACTGCCAAGGTGGTACAAACAAACACTGTGGCGGTAACCTCCAACAGACAGGCGGAAGACAAGGTTCCACCCACTGTATTACAACAGTCCAATCTGCCACCTTTTCCGGGGCGGATTCACCGCGAACAAAAACACGGCGGAAACAGGACTTGGAAGGGAAAACGCTCACCTCTACACACCCCACGAGGAATCAGGACGCCATGGAACCCGAGCTCCAGATACTCCTAGCTTTTCTCTTCCTGCTTCTCTACCAGGAACAACAAAGACGACGGTGAAGACCACGGTGAGTACTGCACCTACGACACCGGGGAGGGGGGAAGGAAAGAAGAGTGACACACACACGCAACACGCAACACTCCCACCCACACCCTCACCCACTACAACACACACACAAGTACATGTTGATACATTACATTAACAACCCCCAACACCCACTGGAAGAATGCAAGGACAAAAGGAAATGAGTCGAACGTTTGTCATCAAATAGAGTAATCAAAAATATATACATATATATCTATATTTACACTAGAAACAAATATATACATCAAGAATACAAGTCCAAGGTATTCCACCATCATAGTCCGTGGACCACTGGGGCCCAAAATGCATGGGCGAGGCCCACACACAATACCCGATCAAAACAGAGAGAACACTGTTGGGGCATCAGATAGAAATACAACAGGCACCTCAGGGGGAAGGGAAGGGGGGGTACCTCAGCCGGATGTGTGAACGATGCCAGATCCACGAGGGGGCTCCATGCCCACTGCTGTATCTTGGGGAGTGCAAAGCCATAGTCTCTCAAGTCTCTCAAGTGGGTGGGTTGCCCACTGCTTTATCCTGGGAAGTGCAAAGCCACAATCTCTCAAGTCTCTCCAGTGGGGGGTTTGCCCACTGCTTTATCCTGGGGAGAGCAAAGCCACAGTTTCTCAAGTCTCTCCAGTGGGTGGTTTGCCCACTGCATTATCCTGGGGAGTTCAAAGCCACAGTCTCTCAAGTGGATGTCAATCTCCACGGGTTCTGGAGGGGGCTTTGTGCCCAGAGTGCTTCATCCTGCCAAGGACAGAGTTAGTGGATGTAAATCTCCACTGGTTCTGGAGGGGGCTTTGCGCCCAGAGTGCTTCATCCTGCCAAGGACAGAGGAAGGGGATGTAAATCTCCACTGGTTCTGGAGGGGGCTTTGTGCCCAGAGTGCTTCATCCTACTCGTGGAGCCTCAATAGCTCTGGAAACTGTGGCACTCACTGGCCTGCTGTGCTTGTTGCGGCGGTGTCCTGTTCAGCGGTGCTTGTTGCGGCGGTGTCCTGTTCAGCGGTGCTGTTGGCGGTGGTGTCCTGTTCAGCGGTGCTGGTGGCGGCGGTGTCCATGACAGCGGTGCTTGTTGCGGCGGTGTCCTGTTCAGCGGTGCTGGTGGCGGCGGTGTCCTTGGCAGCGGTGCTTGTTGC
The DNA here is from genome assembly GCF_031143425.1 of Pleurodeles waltl. Lineage (NCBI taxonomy): Eukaryota > Metazoa > Chordata > Amphibia > Caudata > Salamandridae > Pleurodeles > Pleurodeles waltl. Next base: position 1,068,643,441 of record NC_090437.1, read on the forward strand.
GGCGGTGTCCTGTTCAGCGGTGCAGGTGGCGGCGGTGTCCTGTTCAGCGGTGCTGGTGGCAGCGGTGTCCTGTTCAGCGGTGCTTGTTGCGGCGGTGTCCTGTTCAGCATTGCTGGTGGCGGCGGTGTCCTTGGCAGCGGTGCTTGTTGCAACAGTGTCGTGTTCAGCGGTGCTAGTGGCGGTCTTGTCCACCGTGCACGTTTTCGCAGACTTGCTTGTTTTACTGTGCCCCTTCCCCACCTTGGATGGTGGCGCAACTGTCTTCACACTCCCAACTGTACCCCTGGGAGAGGCTTTGGTAGAAGATGTTTTGCCTCTCTCCCGCCGGGCACTGGCCAACTTTTTCTGCTTTTGATGTGGGGGGACTGTCTGTGGTCTGGCTCCTTGGCACACTGGCTGCCCTGCTGCTTGGCACACTCCAGAAGCCGGTTACTACTGGCACCACTGTTCCTGCAGATGTTGTGGCTGAGGCGCTGGGTTGGGACCTGGAAAGGCGGGCCTTAGGAGACTGAAGGGGTGGGGAGGTGAGGGGAAGAGGTCAAGGTTGGACAGGATAAGTTTTTTGGACACACTGGGATGGGTAGATGGAGGGGGTTTGGGAGTGGAGGAAGAGGTAGTGGTTGCAGGAGGTGTACATTTGGTGACTTTGGGTAAAGGTGCATGGGCTGGAGGCTGTTGTGAGGTGGATGGCTGTTGGGTGGGTGTGTGGCTGCGTTTGTGCCTCTTGGGAGGTGGGCTCACAGACACACTGGGAGAGGACACAGGGGATGTGTGAATGGTAGTGGGGGTGGTGAGTGCACGTGAGCGGGGTGTGGTGGTGGGTGTGCTGGTGATGGAGGTAGTGGCTGACGATGTAGTGCATGCAGGTGTGAGTGGAGACGAGACTGGGAGGGAGGAGGGAGACGAGGAGGAGGGGGACATAGTGGAGGCAGTGGCTGTTGGTATGCCTGCATGTGTATGATGCTTGCGTGAGTGCCTGTGGGATGTGTGGTGCTTATGTTTGCCCAAGCTTCCCTTGTGTGTTGACGTGTGTGCATGCTGGTCTGATGGTGTGCTTGGGATAGGCTGAGGTACAGGGGTTTGGGTCTGAGTGGAGGAAGTTGGAGGGGGGAGGCTAGAGACAGGGACAATTGCTGCCATCTGTGCTGAGGCCAGAGTCTGAAAAGCTCGCTGTTGGGCTGCCTGACCAGAAAGAATGCCCTCCAGGTATGCATTGGTCTGTTGCAACTGCCTCTCTACACCCTGGATGGCATTCAAAATGGTAGACTGCCCAACAGTGAGGGACCTGAGGGGGTCAATGGCCTCCTCACTGAGGGCAGCAGGGCTGACTGGGGCAGGGGCTGAGGTGCCTGGGGCAAAGGAGATGCCCACCCTCCTGGGTGAGCGGCCATGGGGCACACACTGAGGGGCTGCTGGGAGGGCGGTGCTGGGAGGGGGGGTGGCGGCTGTACCTGTAGATGAAGGGAGCACAGAGGGGCCCGCCACCGCAAGGGAGCTCCCATCAGAGGAGGAGTCGGTGTCACTGGTCTCAGCTCCTGTCCCCGCCGTGGAGCTCCCCTCGCCCTCCATCCCACTGGTGGCTTCTGACTCTGTTGTGTCGCCCTCCAGGGCCATGTGGGATGCAGCTCCCTCCTGCTCCGGTGGCACTTGTTCTGCGCCTGATGATGCTAATGCACACAAGAACAGGGAGACCACAAAAAGGGGGGGAAAGACAGAAGAAAGACATGTTGAGTGCATCCAATACCGCTACCGTTGGCGGACACTGCAGACACAGAAGCCCCCTGCACTACGCCGTGCACTTAGAGTTCCCTAATTAATCACAGGGACATGGGTTACAAGGCCTATGCCCGATTGTTGCACACATGGAAGTCACAGGAGCCTGACTAGGTGCAGCTGGCTCTGAACACAGGTGGGGTGGGGTGCCACAGGGCCTGCCTGAAGAAGGAACCTTGCCCACTAAACTCGCCCTGGCCTAGGGGAACCCACAGCCCACCTCCCCCACCCAGACACCTACAATGCGCGCTGAATCAGCAGAATGAGAGTGTACTCACCCCCTTGTGGCTGCTGTGATGCCCTCAAGCGCCCATCCAACTCCGGCTACGCCACTGCCAGGATCCGGAACATCAGGGAGGTCATGGTGCGACGGGCACCCCTCCCACATTGGGAGGCAATCCCCAGCTGAGCCTCCGCTGTCTTCTTGCTCCAGCTGCAAAAGTCCTTCCATCTTTTCCGGCAGTGGGTGCTCCGTCTGTGGTGGACCCCCAGGTTCCGGACTTCCTTGGCGATGGCATGCCAAATATCCTTCTTTTGGTGGGCGCTGATATCACAGTTATTGGCCCCCATCCCTACCCTTGCCATGATGCACATGCACTCACCGTCGTATTATGCACGCCTCATTCTCACCCCCACCTAGCTTTCATCAACACCACTCCAAACAGGCATTGCCCATACAGCATGGCTCACAGTGTACTCATCTGTTTGTCTGGAGGACCGTTGAGGTGTGTGTACTGGGGGAGGACCCCATCCACTAGTTTCTCCAACTCCTCTGTGCTGAAGGCAGGGGCCCTTTCCCCAGACACACGAGCCATTGTCTCTTCCAGAATGAGGTCACAGCAGCACTTGCAGTGTAGGTCCTCTCCTGTCGAAGATCAGGTATCAAGTGATTGAACAGAGAGAAAATGTCGGTGACGTCTGAGGCGGTGCGCACCGTCACCGCCAGGGTATATCGTCATTGCCTCCTGGGACCCATAGGGTCCAATGTTAACCAATGCAGGATTGCGCTGCGGTCTTCGACCACCTACAGCGACGGTGTACAACGCCAGCACAGTTACCTCATATCCCCTTGTCCCACATTACAGGTCAGGCAGCCGCCATTTCAGGGGGCCACATGGCATTAATTTTGACTGCTTCACACATATCTCGGCCTTGCTTAAACACTAATACAGCCATTTGTCGATTTTCAAACATTTTCCGATAAAGTTGTGTTTACCTACCTCAGTGTTGGTTGACTATCTGCTCGCTGTTCTCCTCCATAGAGCACGTCCGCTGGGGCAGGTGAGGAGATGGCGGCATCCTCCGGTGTACAGTCCGCTGGTGGACCTGTCGACAATGGAGGAGCGACATGTAATTATCACCTACCGACTTGATCGTACCACAATCCTGGAAATGTGTGCCCAGTTGGATCCAGACCTGATGTCAGCTAACCGCAATCCCACAGGAATCCCCACTCTAGTGCAGGTGCTGTCAGTACTCCATTTCCTGGCAAGTGGGTCTTTTCAAACTACAGTGGCCATAGCATCATAGCATCAGGGATGTCCCAGCCTATGTTCTCCAACGTGTTGTCCAGAGTGTTGTCGACCCTGCTGAAACACATGCACAGCTACATTGTTTTCCCTCAGGTGGAGGATTTGCCTACAGTGAAAGGTGACTTCTATGCCCTGGGACATATCCCCAACTTCATAGGTGCCATTGATGTGACACATGTGGCCTTGGTAACCCCACGCAGGCGTGAACAGGTGTACAGAAACCGGAAGAGTTACCATTCTATGAATGTGCAGATGGTGTGTTTGGCCGACCAGTACATCTCCCATGTGAATGCCAAATTTCCTGGCTCAGTACATGACGCTTACATTCTGCTGAATAGCAGTATCCCTTATGTGATGGGGCAACTCCAGAGGCACTGTGTGTGGCTATTAGGTGTGGACATGGACCCAATACTTTGTGACTAGGTGTCTGGGTATGGGGATGTCCCTAAGAGTTAATGTGTGTCTAACAGTTGTCCCTCGCCATTTGCAGGTGACTCTGGTTACCCCAATCTGTCATGACTACTGACCTCAGTGAGGAATCCCAGGACAAGGGTAGAGGAACGCTACAATGAGGCCCATGGGCGGACTAGGAGGATTATAGAGAAGACCTTCGGCCTCCTGAAGGCCAGGTACCAGTGCCTCCATATGACAGATGGTTCCCTATTCTACTCACCAAAGAAGGTGTGCCAGATCATCGTGGCCTGCTGTATGCTTCACAACTTGGCTTTGCGACAACAGGTGCCTTTTCTGCAGGAGGATCCAGATGGAGGTGTTGTGGCAGCTGTGGAGCCTGTGGACAGTGAAGACGAGGAAGCAGAAGAAGAGTACATAGACAACAGGAACACGGTGATCCAGCAATACTTCAAGTGAGACACAGGTAAGAAGACAACACTGCCTGCTACATCTGATTTAATTCTTCTACCTCTCATCTGTCATTTTCACCCAGTGTATGGACACTCAGTTGTCACTTCCCTTACAAATTCACAGATCTGGGTCCCACTGTGTGACCTCTGCTTTGTTTCCGCATGGACTAGAGCTGTGTGACATTGGTATGTTGACATTACATTGGATATAGCATTTTGCCACAGTTATTTCTAATACACATTTTCGAAAGCACAGACTGACTCCAGATTGTTTTGTGATTTAAGGGTGTTTATTTAAGTGCTAAATAGTGGAGGTGGTTGTAAAATGGTCAGGGGTGATGGTGGAGGAATGTCCATGGCAGAGTCCAGTCTATTAGTCTCACAGGTGCATTGTCTAAAGGGGCATAGGAAGTGGAGCTAGGGCAGTTTAAGTATGGACAGGGTGACAAAGTGGGACAGAAGGATGACAATCAGGGTGGTCTCATTTCTTGGTGGGGGGTCTTGGAATTGTTCTCTGTCTTTGTCCTGGATCTCAGGGACCGCTTGCGGGGTGGTTCTCCATCTGCAGGGGGTGGGGTGCTGGTGTTGTGGTCCTGTGGTGGTGCCTCCTGTCCACTAGCGCCGGCGGAGGTGGTGGGCAGTTCATCGTCCAGGCTAGTGTCAGGGGTCCCTTGTTGTGTCACAGTGTCCCTCCTGGTGTTGACGAGTTCCTTCAGCACCCCTACAATGGTGCCCAGGGTGGAATTCATGGATCTGAGTTCCTCCCTGAACCCCAAATACTGTTCCTCCTGCAGCCACTGGGGCTCCTGAAACTTGGCCAGTACCGTTGCCATCAACTCCTGGGAATGGTGGTAGGCTCCCATGATGTTGGAGAGGGCCTCGTGGAGAGTGGGTTCCCTTGGCCTGTCCTCCCCCTGTTGCACAGCAGCCCTCCCAGTTCCCCTGTTTCTCTGGGCCTCGGTCCCCTGAACCGTGTGCCCACTACCACTGCCCCCAGGTCCCTGGTGTTGTTGGGGTGGTCGGTTAGCCAGGGTTCCCTGTAGTGGTGGACACACTTCTGCTTGATGTGTCCTGGGGACAGAGGTATGGGCCCGCTGGGGGGGTGCTGTGCTGGTGTTTCCAGAGGGGGAGAAGCTCTGTAGTGGCCTGTGCCAGTGTGAGGGAACCAACTGTTCCGAGGTCCCAGATGGGCCGGGCTGGTCATCTAGATCCAGTTGGACAGCGCTGCTGTCATCACTGTGGGCCTCTTCTGTGGGTGGAGTGGACATGTCTGGACCCTCCTGTCAGGTGACGTTGGGTAGGGGTCCTGCAGGGGTGTAAAGGCATGATTATTGCATCTGTGTGTGCCATGGTGTGCAATGGGTGGGTGACCCTGTACCCCAGTGCTTTCATTCTTGTGTGGGACCTTCTGTGATAATGGTTTAGGGGGGTGTATGGGTATGAGCAGTGTCAATGCTTTGGTGATGGGTGTATATACTTTGGTGTTACATGCTGGGCATGGGTTTGGGATGTGTGGTTTGTGATAGTGGGACATGTGTGAGGAATTGGAGTGATGGGGTGAGGGCGAGGGTGGGGGTATGTGATAGCATGCAGGTAGGGTGGGGGATGAAATAGTTAAAGGTTTGACTTACCTGACTTGTCCATTCCTGCAGCTACTCCTGTGAGGCCCTCAGGATGCAGTATAGCCAAGACCTGCTCCTCCCATGTTGTGAGTTCTGGGGGAGGAGGTGGTGGTCCGCCGCCAGTCCTCTGCACCGCAATCTGGTGTCTTGAGACCACGGAACGCACCTTCCCCCGTAGGTTGTTCCACCTCTTCCTGATGTCATCCCGTGTTCTTGGGTGCTGTCCCACTGCAATGACCCTGTCCACGATTCTGCACCATAGCTCCAATTTCCTAGCTATGGTGGTGTGCTGCACCTGTGATCCGAATAGCTGTGGCTCTCCCCAGATGATTTCCTCCACCATGACCCTGAGCTCCTCCTCAGAAAACCTGGGATGTCTTTGGGGTGCCATGAGGTGGTGTGGGTGATATGTGGGGTGGTGTGTGTTGTGATGTGTGGGGTGATATTTAGAGGTGTGTTGTGTGAGGTGTGTGGATGTTGTGTGAGTGATGGTGTTGAGTGCCTGTGGATGCTATTGTTCTTTCTGGTGGTGTGTCTCTCTGGCCTTCTGTCGCAATTGTTGTCACAGGGGTTTGTGGGTGGGTGTTTTATAGTGTATTGGGTGTGTGGGAGTGGTATGTGTATGTGTATCAGGTGTGTGTATTTCGATTTGTCCAATGTGGTAGTGTTTTGTATATGTGTGTGTATTTTGAGCGCGGCGGTGTGTACCGCCAATGGAATACCGCAGTTGAAAGACCGCCGCTTGGATTTGTGGGTCGTGATAGTGTGGGCATATTCCTGTTGATGTGACAGTGTCGGTTTTGTTATCGTCAGTTTATCACTGACCTTTGGTGTGGCGGACTTGTGTTAGTGTCTAGATTTTGGCGGATTCCGAGCTGTGGATCATAATGGCTGTGGCGGAATTCTGCGGCTGCGCCCGTGTGTTGGCGGTCTTCTGTACAGTGGTAAGCGGCTTTTACTGCCAATGTTGTAATGACTCCCTATATGAGGAAGCTCTTACAGCTGCAAGACTCCCTGATGCCGTATGCAATGCCTTCCGAATCGTCCTGCCAAAACCGCACAAGGACTCTGAAGTCCTCCACTCGTACTGGCCTCGGGTATTGTTAAATTCTGAATACAAGATATTGCCTAAAATCATAGTAGAGCACCTAACACCTCTGGTCCCAGCTCTAGTGTGTTTAGGCCAGAATTGGTTTGTCCCTGCACAGACAATGTCTATCAATTTACAGCATTTCTTCTGACTCCTCGAATATTCCTCAGCCCTTTTGCCCCAGGCTAGATGCTTAGTACTAGACCTACAGAAGGCATATGATTAATTAGAATGGCCTTTTCCTATTTCAGGTCCTCTCATGGTTTAGGCTGGGGCCCTGCTTCCTTTTAATGGTGTGACTACTCTAAATGCTGCCATCAGCCTGAGTCAAATCGGGCTCCCTCATATCCAATTGCATTGTTGTGGGTAGGGGTACCAGACAGGGATGCTCTCTATCCCCTCTCCTCATTGCATTGGCTGTGGAGTCACTGGTGACTGCCTTGCATTTATACCCAATGTGAGACGGTACTCACTTGGTGTCCCTCTATGTGGACAATTTCCTCATCGACCATAGAGATATCTCCCAACTCTCCACTGACATCACTAACACCCTTAACACTTATGTAACCCTTTCTGGTTTGTGGGTTAACTGGTCTTATTCGTGTCTCTTCCTGCCAGCTTCCACCATACCCAACCCAGGACTGGCTCCCACCGTACCTTCCCTTATGTGGCAATCAGATACATTTAGATACTTAGGCATACAGACCTATTTGACAGTGATTTGAGACACACTATAACATCTCTCATATCTGAAATGGCGTTCTGGAAAACGCTGCCTCTGTTGGTAAAGGGTCGAGTAACACTTCTTAAAATGGTCATCCTTCCTCGAATCATATACTACTTTTTCAACCTACTATTATACATCCTTGCATCCTTATTTGCGCTCCTTTGAACAAGTCATTTGAGACCTCATCTGGAACACCTCCTGATGCAGTGTAGCCCTCTCTAAACTCTACAGACTGACTGATCGGGGCCCAGCTACAATGGGTGTCATGATGGTTGGCCTCCCGCCACTTGTCTGACTCAGCCATAGAGTCACTCACCTTGAATGTCTCCAGCAAACTACAGTTGTTTCACCCCTCCACTAAAACGCCCATGCCCTGTCCCGTGCGTTTATGCGAGGCCCACTGCTGCTTTTTACAAATGCTTATATCTCACTAAAGTGACAATCCCTTATGTGCCAGCCATTGCTTTACTGGCAATTCCACGGGGGCACCATAATACAACCGTAGTGGAACTCACAGCTTGGCACACCCTGGGTGTACATGCACTGGGAGATCTCTATGATGACGGGAAACTCCCCCAATACAGAGCCCTCATGGAAGGGACTGGTTTACCTTCTGGGGGGTTCCTTTTTTACCACTCTCTCATTGAAGCTTTAGGACAAAAGTTGGTAGACCTGAGTCAGGAACTACCCTCAGATCTCATCATACAATATCTACACATGTTCAGTGGGGGTAGACACCTGGTGCGCTGGTTGGAAGACTTGCAACAACATACCTCCCCACTACTCACAACACTCTGAAATCGCTGAGAGTCCAATTGTGACATCCATACATGGACAAGGAATGATCCTCCTTGCTAGAGTACCCTACCCAAGTTCCACCCATCACCCGCTTTAGGCTGATACAGTATTACATTGTTCAGAGAGCCTACCTCAAACCCGCTAACATAAACAGATATTTCAATCGTGCAGACACAGACTGTCCCCAATGCCACCTAGTAGATGCAGACTTACTGCACATGCTACAGGCATGCCCCCACCTCCATCACTACTGGCACTAGGTGATGGGCCATCTATCTCACTGCATAAACAGGAGCGCCCCTTTCACATGGGAAGCCTGCATACTGAGACCTTTTCACAGGGCTAAAAAACAAATCCTGTTTACTTAACCTGGGACTCTTTCTGACAAAGAAACTCATCACTTGCAAGTGGCAGCCATCAGGCCTGACTGCAATCTATGTCATTCTGGGTGCAGGCGGAAATTGTAGCCCTTCATAGAGAGGATAACCTGGGACTCTGAAAATACCCCATCACCACTAACTGGGATATGATACTAGCTGACCTCCACACCACTATATCTATAACTTCCACATCACTAGACATTACGTCACCAGGTACCCTGACGGAAACAACAGAATCACTGTTAACACACACGCCATCGAAAACCACACACAGCGTACTACCTCCTCTTTTCACACACACCCCCACCTAAACACTAGGCACACTCTTGACATTCCTCATGTGGTCTGGTAGGAAGCAGTTGTTACTAGATTACCATGAAAGATATTGGAATATGCTCTAGTGGTCTGCTTACCCATAGACTCACCTGTGGATTGTTCCCTTTTAATTGTGTTGATAGACTCCTTTTGTACTGTCTTGAAATGACTGTTAATATGCACTATCTGTACTCCTTTTGACACATCACATATGTAAAACCACATACCTCAGGACACACCAATTCTATAACCTACATCATGCTAGCATTGACTAAAAGCCAACCTTATTCTGTATCTGAGAATGCATAATGTCATATTGTAGCAACTGGGTCTTCACTATTTCAACTGACAACTATGAACTGTCCCTATTTTTCAAACATACTTATGTGCGTATTCTTAGCACAACATTCAAATTCATCAATATTGAGGTTACTTTAACTTTGCAGGTTTTTCAACATCACCATCCATGAGAATCTAATTGGTGCAGAAGGCATCAGAAGCATGAAGATTTGAGCTTCTACCGTGGGATCTTTTTCAATAAAAAAATCAAGGTTTGTGCAGAGGCTGCTGATGCAGGAATTTGCATACGCCAAGCCCATGTCATCGACACTAGCCCACTGTCTTCTCTCACCAAAGTCTGTCAACGTCAGGAGGTAACTTTCTCACTGGGATTAACTTTGTGATTGTATCGGACCCACACTTCATTGTAGTCAGGTTAAAACCTTACCTTTATACAACTCCCACACAATCAGATGATTTTGTTTGGCTCTGAATGCTTCTTTGCGTTTAAAAAATCATAACTGTGTTCCTCCTTATTGGATTTTTGTCATTTTGGTGTACTTTTATTTAATAAAATATGTTCTGTTTTCTAAATTTGATTTGAGGTTTTTTCTTGTGTTGTGTTTTTACTTGCTTTGTTGTTTGAGCACTACATCAATACTTTAAGAACTGCTTCTAAGTTAAGCTTGTCTGCTCTAAGAGATAATGTCCAGTGGAATGAGCTCACATTATGTAGTGGCTTTAAAGGTATTAATTGAGATGGGTACTTCTCCCTATAAAGTAATAACCCAATTTCTTAGACAGTTTTCTTCTTCTCATTGATTGAGAACATTGTGCCGCCCTCTTTGCATTTTTGTCCCATATTGGAAATATTTGTAGGGCCAAGACCTCGTCTACATGGTAATACCACCAAGCAAATGGAGGAAGGATCCTTGAGAATGTGTAAGCAGCGACATAGTCTACATATTCATCCTTGTAAACATTGACAGTGACTCACTAGTTATAGAATGGTCCAAAACGATTGTTTTTAGTTGTCTCAATAATCTCATGACTGCTGAAATAATAAGAATGAACCACATTAATAAAATGAATCATGAGTTCTGATTCAAGCATAGCAGTCCACAAGACGTTAAGGTTACTCCAGTTCAAAGTTCGATGCCATCCAACGTTGCACACTTTCATTAGAATGGACCACATAATTAGGTATTTGCTTGGCCGATAACTTTGTTATGGAGGTGAATATCCTGATTCATGGTTTCACCAATGATTGCTGTCTGTCATTGTTTGTAGCTGATGCAGCAGCAAAAACAACATTCTAATTGCCTCTAACTGGGATATGATACTAGCTGACCTCCACACCACTATATCTATAACTTCCACATCACTAGACATTACGTCACCAGGTACCCTGACGGAAACAACAGAATCACTGTTAACACACACGCCATCGAAAACCACACACAGCGTACTACCTCCTCTTTTCACACACACCTCCACCTAAACACTAGGCACACTCTTGACATTCCTCATGTGGTCTGGTAGGAAGCAGTTGTTACTAGATTACCATGAAAGATATTGGAATATGCTCTAGTGGTCTGCTTACCCATAGACTCACCTGTGGATTGTTCCCTTTTAATTGTGTTGATAGACTCCTTTTGTACTGTCTTGAAATGACTGTTAATATGCACTATCTGTACTCCTTTTGACACATCACATATGTAAAACCACATACCTCAGGACACACCAATTCTATAACCTACATCATGCTAGCATTGACTAAAAGCCAACCTTATTCTGTATCTGAGAATGCATAATGTCATATTGTAGCAACTGGGTCTTCACTATTTCAACTGACAACTATGAACTGTCCCTATTTTTCAAACATACTTATGTGCGTATTCTTAGCACAACATTCAAATTCATCAATATTGAGGTTACTTTAACTTTGCAGGTTTTTCAACACCACCATCCATGAGAATCTAATTGGTGCAGAAGGCATCAGAAGCATGAAGATTTGAGCTTCTACCGTGGGATCTTTTTCAATAAAAAAATCAAGGTTTGTGCAGAGGCTGCTGATGCAGGAATTTGCACACGCCAAGCCCATGTCATCGACACTAGCCCACTGTCTTCTCTCACCAAAGTCTGTCAACGTCAGGAGGTAACTTTCTCACTGGGATTAACTTTGTGATTGTATCGGACCCACACTTCATTGTAGTCAGGTTAAAACCTTACCTTTATACAACTCCCACACAATCAGATGATTTTGTTTGGCTCTGAATGCTTCTTTGCGTTTAAAAAATCATAACTGTGTTCCTCCTTATTGGATTTTTGTCATTTTGGTGTACTTTTATTTAATAAAATATGTTCTGTTTTCTAAATTTGATTTGAGGTTTTTTCTTGTGTTGTGTTTTTACTTGCTTTGTTGTTTGAGCACTACATCAATACTTTAAGAACTGCTTCTAAGTTAAGCTTGTCTGCTCTAAGAGATAATGTCCAGTGGAATGAGCTCACATTATGTAGTGGCTTTAAAGGTATTAATTGAGATGGGTACTTCTCCCTATAAAGTAATAACCCAATTTCTTAGACAGTTTTCTTCTTCTCATTGATTGAGAACATTGTGCCGCCCTCTTTGCATTTTTGTCCCATATTGGAAATATTTGTAGGGCCAAGACCTCGTCTACATGGTAATACCACCAAGCAAATGGAGGAAGGATCCTTGAGAATGTGTAAGCAGCGACATAGTCTACATATTCATCCTTGTAAACATTGACAGTGACTCACTAGTTATAGAATGGTCCAAAACGATTGTTTTTAGTTGTCTCAATAATCTCATGACTGCTGAAATAATAAGAATGAACCACATTAATAAAATGAATCATGAGTTCTGATTCAAGCATAGCAGTCCACAAGACGTTAAGGTTACTCCAGTTCAAAGTTCGATGCCATCCAACGTTGCACACTTTCATTAGAATGGACCACATAATTAGGTATTTGCTTGGCCGATAACTTTGTTATGGAGGTGAATATACTGATTCATGGTTTCACCAATGATTGCTGTCTGTCATTGTTTGTAGCTGATGCAGCAGCAAAAACAACATTCTAATTGCCTCTAAATGAAGATGAAATGTTTCCCTATTAATGGATGGTATTTTTAAAAGCTTTTCTATGGGAGGCAGTGTACCTCATGAACATATTTAAAAACATTTTTTCTCACAATATGCTCTGTAAAATGCTAAAACAGAACCTTCCAATTTGTGTGGCTTCTCTTCAAACTGGTTCACTACTATATTATCGCTGAATTAAATGTGAATGAGGATGACGGTACATATGCTATTTTAAAATTCTTGGCAATCTGAAAATTAGGAAATAGTTAACATTTAAATAAAAACCTTTAAACGCCAATTATATGTGTCACTTCAGTAATGAAGCACTTGTCACGTGCTTCTTTATAAAGATGACACATATAATAATGTATTGTAATTATATTCATTGGAAGTGCATACGTTAGGCAGTCTGTACATAATGAGAAGCGTATTCGCACAAACGGTGCCTTTTCCTCTCCATAAATTGGCCCCATCACAAAGCTCAGATTTGCAGCATTATTATTAGTTTGGCGAAATTTTTCACAATTTAAGTTTTCACCCTATAGAGATTTCTTGGTTTGGACGCATCATCTTCTTAATTTAACGATGATGCTTAAAGTAACTGTAGTTATATATTATGGTATATAAATACCGAGACACACGCACAAAATGGTATATTCTCATAGAGAGCGAAACTGAGAATTATTTATTAAATGGTCAATTAATATTCTAGTCTGGTCTGGTCAACATTTGATGGCCTGTATTTCTATATTGTCTCTAAGCCTGGAAAAACAATTATAATGACACATATTGTGGCCATGCACAGAGTTCAACTCAATAAAGTTTTCCAAACCCTACTTAATACACACGTCACAACTCTCATACAGGTACAACAAAAGGCTAAACATACCCCATCCAATTCCTAAATAAATAATTATTTGTAGCAGAACTTTATTCTGTGCCTTTAACAAAACGTGCTGAGCGACTTATTAGTATTTGTAGTGACAATATCGGTAAGATCGGAGGCTAAAACACCGGCCTTAATTGAAATCTGTAACTTGGAAGTTGTCACCCACCTCGTGCAAAAGCTGCCAGTATGCTTAGATGTCTTACCTCATTCTCAAATCAAGCACTGTGTTCAAACACAGCTTTTAAAAATGCGCTCGTCCCACATCATTTTCGCTCGAGCAGACCAATGCCTGTATCATGGTGGGCTTTCCTGGCGCAGCACAGAGACGCTTGGTTTATGCGACTGCAGGCCGTAAAGTAAATTAATGTAACCCATTTTTTCACTGAGTTAGAGTTTTCTTTTCATACAGCAGAGCTCAGAAACTAAAAGAAGCAAATCCCACCCACTGATTCTAAATTGTCCTATCTGAAATCAAAGCATTGACTCAAAGAAATACCGTATTAAATAATTTCACATTAGCCCTGCTGCCGCTTAAAACTAGAACTGGGCTCTGCTCTACCGAGAAAAATCCATCAAGATGCGACTGAAAGATTTAATACTGACGATTAACAAACATGAGCATGAGGTTATGCGGATCATCTGTAATTGAGACAAACAATGCTCGAAAATGAGCACCCTGCACGTAAATGCAGGGTACTTTGCTTCCTGAAAGAGAAATAGGACCAAAGGCCGCATTTTGACCTCCTCGCCCTAATCAGTGAAATATAGTGTATGCCAAAAGCAGAGCAGAAAGTCTCACATAAAGGCATGCTTCATCTAACACTTCTAGACTTCTGAAAATAAATCATCCAGCAGGTATATCAAGTTTAAGGTGTCCAGTGTTAATATTTAAATCGATCCAGTCACGACAAAATTGTGAATACTCAGAATCAGGCTCAAATTGCGAAGCCACCTCCTTTCTGATGAATGACACACCAACTACATACTATAATAATGGCAAGGCTGAGTGAGTGCCAGGGTGTAGCTTGATAATCTATTTTTCTTGCATCCGTTGATTCACTTGCTGGGATTCACTCTTCAATCCTTGTTTTATGATTTCATCAGCTCAACACATCTCGGGTTTTTCAATGTAATTTTAATTATGTTTAATGCAGCTATTTCCATTAATTATTTCCTTTGATTTCCCAGCATAACCATTTACCTTATATAACTATCTACCTAACCTTTGGTGAAAAATAATTGCCAAATTTAATTGGTGAGTGAGTGGTGAGCATTTGAATATTTTAGTACGAAAAGCTGTACACATGTATCCGGGTTTATAAATGTAGTGCTAAATGAAGGCTTTGGCGCTATGTGTTGGCAAGAGTAGCAGTCACAAAGTAAATAAGGCAACATTTTTCCCTAGATTAGGTTTAAGAAAAATCGGCTACTGTTACACATGCTTTTTAGTAGTAATAATGATAGGACTTGCAGCATTTGGCTATTATTCGGTAGAAGCTTTGCTGCATGTCCGAACTACATCCATCAGCGCTTAACAGCAGAATGCTAGTCAAATACGTGAGCAGCATGGAGGCATTAGGGGACACATTTACTATTATTTTAAGCAAGTTAGCCCATCAAGGAAATGTGCTGCGCTGAGTTGCATGAAAGGGAGAGAGCAGTAATGCTCCATGTTTACAAACATACAGAACATTTCTGCTCCCTCCATGTGCTGGCAAAGTGTGTGATGCCTAGTGCTAACACAAGCACCCTTGCACCATAGTGCAATGGGGCCTGAAATTCAGGCATGACTGTTTTTGTGCAGGAAGGGTGTTAGACCTGGCATGCTGAGGTAGAGTTTCCCCAAAGTTTTTGGCTTTTTCTGTATGTTTTGCTGATTCCCTTTTAGTGGCCTAGAACCTCGCTCTAAGTATAGTGTGAAAGAGTGCTCACCCTTCCTACATAAGTTAGAAAGTGGCACCAACCTGTGCTGAGCCTGCCATTGCAGTCCATTGTGTGCACGATTGCACAAGGGTGTTTTCAGACATGTGCTGAGCCTGCCATTGCAGGCCAGTGGGTGCACGCTTGCACGATGGTGTTTTCAGACATGTGCTGAGCCTGCAATTGGGGACCAGTGTGTGTGCGCTTGCACAATGTTTTTTTCAATCATGTGCTGAGCCTACCATTGCAGGCCAGTGTGCACACTTGCATCAAGGGTGTTTTTAACCCCTTCGCTGCCAGGACTTTTCCCCTTCAGGTCAGGTGTCAAGCCTTTTTTTGGCTGTTTGGGGCAGTTCCCGCTTAGGCCCTCATAACTTTTTGTCAACATAAGCTACCCATGCCAAATTTTCGTCCTTTTTTCCACCATCCTAGGGGTTCTAGAGGTACCCAGAATTTGTGAGTTCCCCTGAAGGAGACCAAGAAATTAGCCAAAGTACGTCAAAAATTTAGTTTTTCGTTTTAAAAAATGGGAAAAAGGGCTGCAGAAGAAGGCTTGTGTTTTTTCCCTGAAAATGGCAGAAACAAAGGGTTTGCGGTGCTAAAATCACCATCTTGCCAACTTTTAGACTTGAATCAGAAAACCCAATTTTTCAACACAATTTTGGCGTTTTAATGGGACATACCCCATTTTTACTATTTTTTGTGCTTTCATCCTCCTTCCAGCTAGTGACAGAAATGGATGTGAAACCAATGCTGGATCCCAGAAAGCTAAACATTTCCGAAATGTAGACAACATTCTGAATGCAGCAAGTGGTAATTTGTGTAGATCCTGCAAGGGTTTCCTGCAGACAATAATATTTGAAATAAAAAAATATTGAAATTGAGGTGAAAAAAAAGCCATTTTGCTTATACTGTTACGTCTGCTGGACTCTTCTGGTTGCGGGGATATATAAGGCTTGTAGGTTCATCATGAACCCTAGGTACCAAGAGCCAATAAATGAGCTGCACCTTGCAGTGGGTTTTCAATCTATACTGGGTATACAGCACTTCATTTGCTGAAATATAAAGAGTGAAAAATAGGTATCAAGAAAACCTTTGTATTTCCCAAATTGGCACAAGATAAGGTGTTGAGAAGCAGTGGTTATTGGCACATCTCTGAATTCCGGGGTGCCCATGTTAGCATGTGAATTACAGGGCATTTCTCAAACAGATGTCTTTATTACACACTGTCTTACATTTGGAAGTAAAAAATGTAGAGGAAGACAAGGGGCAATAACACATGTTTCACTATTCTGTATTCCCCCAAGTCTCCCGATAAAAATGGTACCTCACTTGTGTGGGTACGTCCAATGCTCGCGACAGGAAATGCAACATGGACACATCACATTTTTACATTGAAATCTGACGTGTTTTTTGCAAAGTGCCTAGCTGTAGATTTTGGCATCTAGCTCAGCCAGTACATAGGGAAATCTACCAAACCTAGGCATTTTTTATAACTAGACACAAAGGGGAATCCAAGATGGGGTGACTTGTGGTGCTCTCACCAGGTTCTGTTACAGAGAACCCTTTACAAAACTCAAAATTTGGCCAAAAAACACTTTTTCCTCTCATTTCAGTGACAGAAAGTTCTGGAATCTGAGAGGAGCCACAAATTTCTTTCAACCCAGTGTTTCGCCAAGTCTCCCGATAAAAATGGTACCTCACTTATGTGGGTAGGCCTAGCGCCCCCGAAAACACAACGTTGACACATCACATTTTCCCAAAGAAAAAATACATGTTTTTTGCAAAGGACCTAGCTGTGGATTTTGGCCTCTAGCTCAGCCATCACCTAGAGAAGCCTACCAAACCTACACATTTTTTAAAAACTAGACTCCAAGGAGAATCCAAGATGGGATGACTTGTGGGGCTCCCACCAGGTTATGTTACCCAGAATCCTTTACAAACCTCAAAAGCTGGCCAATAAAACACTTTTTCCCCACATTTAGGTGACAGAAAGTTCTGGAATCTGAGTGGAGCCACAAATTTCCTTCCACCAAGCATTTCCCCAAGTCTCCTGATAAAAATGGTACCTCACTTGTGTGGGTAGGCGTAATGTCCGCGGCAGGAAAGGCCCCCAAACACAACATGAACACATCATATTTTCCAAAAGAAAACAGAGCTGTTTTTTGCAAAGTGCCTAGCTGTGGATTTTGGCCTCTAGCTCAGCCGGCACCTAGGGAAACCTACCAAACCTGCACATTTTTTAAAACTAGACACCTAGGGGAATCCAAGATGGGGTGACTTGTGGGCCACTCACCATGGTCTGTTACCTAGAATCCTTTACAAACCTCAAAATATGGCCAAAAAAACACTTTTTCCTCTCATTTCGGTAACAGAAAGATCTGGAATCTGGGAGGAGCCCCAAAGTTCCTTCCACCCAGCATCCCCCCAAGTCTCCCGATAAAAATGGTACCTCACTTGTGTGGGTAGGCTTAGTGCCCGCAAAAGGAAATGCCCCAAAAAACACTATCTGGACACATCAAAATTATCAAATACAAAACTACCTGTTTTTGCTGGGGTGGGCACCTGCGTTTTTGGCCCTGGGCTCAGCAGCCATCTAGGGAATCCTACCAAACCCAGACAGTTCTAAAAACTAGACACCTGAGGGAGTCCAGGGAGGTGTGACGTACGTGGATCCCCCAATGTTTTCTTACCCAGAATCCTCAGCAAATTTCAAATGTAGCTAAAAAATCAAATTTTTCCCACATTTCTGTATGAGATAACCACACCGGGACAAATTTCAGGGAAGAGCCAAAAACATGTTGAAATTGAGGGGGAACCAGAGCGGGTCCAAAGAGCAGTTTGAAAAAAAAAAATTTTAGGCTGACAAGTGCAGCAGAATTTTTATCGGTATAGATGAGACAATGCTGTGTGGTAGTACATTTATGGATTCCTGCAGATTCCTGAAGTTTCCATCACAAAAATGTGGGAAAAATGTGTGATTTCCAGCATAGTTGGAGGTTTGCAGGGCATTGTGGGTAAGAAAATGGTGCGGGGTGCATGTGAAGCACGCCACCCTGGAATCAACCAGATGTTTCATTTTCAGATGTGTCTAGGTCTTGTGGATTTTTCTACATGGTAGCGTCCCAAAGTCCATAAAGTGTAGCCCTCACCATTCCAAGTGGCATGATTTTGAAAGTTATCAAAGCTCTCATGGCCCAAATGTAAAACCAAAACCCCCAAAAATCAATTGTCATCTTGCTTGCCGTGGGATAAGATGTTTTAGTGTGCAGGGGGAGAGCTGAAAGACTGTTGCCCCCTTCAGTTGGGGTGGGGGCATAACCAGGCCCATACTGGTTGGTAGCCACCACACCACAATTTATTTTTTCAATTCCCTGGCATCTAGTAGACTTTCTGCCCCCTCGAGGTGTGGATCAGTGGAAATTGCCCACTGGTGGGCAGAACAACTGTGGCCCCATTTATTTTGGGTGGGGGTATGGTATCCAAAAATAGGCCAATCTGCCCCCAACGGGGGCAGATTTAGCCAACAGTAATGTGCCCCCATGGGGAGCGACCCTTGCCCATGGGGCTGTCCCCCAAACAAAGCACACACATACACACACATCAATCCCTGGTGCCTAAATGGTTTCTGCCCCCGGGGGCAGATTGGCCTAATAGAAATAGGCTAATCTGCCCCCAAGGGGAGCAGAAGTGGCCTAAAATAAATTTGTCCGCCCCAGGGGAGCGATCCTTGCCTAAGGTCGCTCCCCTTTCATGAAATTTGCACAAAAAAAAATCCCAGGTGCCTAGTGTTTTCTTCCCCCCTTTGGGACTAATTGGCCTAACAAAAATAGCCTTATTTGCCCCAAATGCTTTTTGCCCCCCAGGGGAGCGACCCTTTCCTAAGGGGCCGCTCCCCATATATAAAAAACAAAAGTAAACATAAGCAAAAATATATCCCTGGTGTCTAGGGGTTTCTGTCCCCCCGGGGGCAGAGCGGCCTCATTATAATAGGCTGATCTGCCTCCAGGGGAGTAGAAAAGGCCCAAAAATATTTTACTCCCCTGGGGAGCGGCCCTTGACCAAGGTGCCGCTCCCGTTATGCGCAAGTATAAAACAAAAACAAATCCCTGGTGTCTAGTGGTTTCTGCCCCCCTTGGGGGCAGATTGGCCTAATAAAAATAGGCTGAACTGCCCCCATGGGGGGCAGAAATGGGCTAAATACAATTTGCTCCACAGGGGAGCGATCCTTGCAAAGGAGTCACTCTCCACACAAAGAAACATAAAGTAAATTAAAAAAAGTATATATCCCTGGTGTCTAGAGGTTTCTGCCCCCAGGGCGGGCAGAAAAGGCCTAAAAATATTTTGACCTCCTGGGGAGCGGCCCTTGCCCAAGGGGCCGTTCCCCTAATGCTTAAGTATATAAAAAAAAAATCCCTGGTGTCTAGTGGTTTCTGCCCCCCCCGGGGGCAGATCGGTCTATTTATATTAGGCCGATCTTCCTGTGGGGCGGGGGGCAGAAATGGCCTAAAACTAATTTGGCCCCTGGGTGAGAGACCCTTGCCTAAGGGGTCACTCCAAAAAAGAAAATATATATATATATATTATCCCTGGTGTCTAGGGCAGAAATGGCCTAAAACTAATTTGGCCCCTGGGGGAGAGACCCTTGCCTAAGGGGTCACTCCCCACATATATAAAAAAGAAAAAATATATATATATTATCCCTGGTGTCTAGGGCAGAAATGGCCCAAAAATAATTTGGCCACCTGGGTAGTGACCCTTGCCTAAGGGGTCGCTCCCCACATATAAAAAAAAAAAATTATCCTTGATGTCTAGGGGTTTTCTGCCCCCCTTGTGGCAGATCAGCCTAATTATATTAGGCCGAAATGGTCTAAAAATAATTTGGCCCACTGGCGAGTGGCCCTTGCCCAAGGGGCCACTCCCCTTATGTGTAAGTATCACCAAAAAAAAATCCCTTGTGTCTAGTGGGCATGCTTGCAGAGGCATGAAAGGAAAGGAAAGACCTTTCCTTTCCTTTCATGCCTCTGCCGACCCCCTCTTCTCGAGCAGAAGAGAAATGCTGAGCATTTCTGTTCCGCATCACAATGGTAGGTGACGTCTGTTGAGGTCAGCACGCGATTGCGTGCTGATGTCATCAGATGTCACTGGGGGGGTCGGGAATGGAAGGAGAAGTGATTCCCCTTCCAGCCCTGCCCTTGGGGGGTGGGGGGAGGCCCTCGTGGGGAGTGCCAGCGTTTCCCCTGAGGGCCTATACCATGACGTGGTGGTAACGTCTGTTGAGCCTCAGCGCCGCGCCACTGGACGTAACCACTACATCGTTGGCGGGAAAGGGCTTAAACGTAGTGGAATACCCATTAGTGTTTTCCCTACCTCTGAGGGCTGCTTTCCCCATAGGCTAACCTGGGGGAATGATTGAAATCACTCCCAAGTTCAACAGTGGATTGCCGCGAAGTAGCCGCGTGATGCTTCCTATCACTGGATTCGCAGTGATAAACCCCTTCCTATGGTAAGGGTGGTTTTGTCATTAATTGCTGAGAAATGCCACTTCTGGAAAGTGGACATTCCTCTGCTCTAAAGTTCATTGTGTGCCTTTCTGCCTGGCTCTGGTCGACACCGTTGGTTGGGGAAGCACATCTGTGGATTCCCCAGTGACAGCTATAAAACAGTGATCACAAACTGGAACAACAGACCTCTGCCATGTGAGGTCCTGGCTGGATTGTTAAGAGGGAGACGTTTTGGCACTTTGCCTCTGAGAGCGAGATCATAGCCTCCCTAAAGGTTAAGATCTGCATTGTACTGCCCCATGGCAGACAGGATTGACATTTAAGGGGAGACCACTTTGGTTTAAAGAGAGAACCTTTGAACCACCCCAGCTTCAAAGGCACATTACAGCATAAACTACAGGTGCTATACTGCTGCAGGGTAGAGATACACTTGCAGGGATGTGTGACCGCAGACCCTGGACCATGTGGTACACACTGCCAGAGGAATCTGTTGTGCACAAAGAGGATTACTGATTTTGGAAGGGACTGCATGCCCTTCTTGGATCATGGCTGGCCTGGGCAGACTGCCTTCTGCTGTGTGGCACCCTGAAGTGTGCTCTCCAAGGACTTGTTGGCTTGCCCACTCTTCTCTTGTTCTCAGGGACACCAAAGACCTCCTGGGAGGGACCCACACCATCTGCTTGTGACACCTGGAAAGCAGTGCCATTCTACGTGCTGGACTCCAACTGACAATGAAGAGTAAGCACAAAACTTAGTATTGTGCCCGAAGACTGTATTGCCTCGACCGGAGCCCCATAAGCATTGTCCCCATTTCAGCAGTGTGTGGGCCTCAGCACACATAAGCTTATTGTTGGTGAGCAGAATCATCGGTATCGGGGCTAGTGTGGCCTACTTTGTCAATCGTGCTGCACCTCCCTTCTGCATCACACCATCTGAATGCTCATTGCATCAGTGTCCAATTCACAGGTTATGACACTTCGAGGTGAGGGTGTAAATGTAATAGAGCCTCATTCTACCTTGTGCGGCACTACTGAAATTGTGCCTCTGTGTGACCGGAATTGTCTGATGCAACTGGGGCGTTGTGCCTCATTTCCAGGGAATTGGCAACTCATTGTTGTGTGTGAAGCCAGAATCGTCTGGTGCAACTCGGATTATCATGCGCCAGACGTTGTGCCTGCTTTGCCTGGGCATAACTTTTACCAGCATTCACCTGATTGGACACCTCTACTTTCTAAGAGGCTCCCCTGCTACATTCCCCACTTCCTCAATTGTTCCTTTTGGGACTTCTGTGCAGCGTAGTATCTGCCCTCTCCTCATCCAGCCCCCGACGTCAGCATGTGCCAGGTAGTATTACCGGACTGGACCTGTGTGGTGAGAGTAACTAGCTGGGCTGAAGAAACACTCCTGAGAGTGATCAGAAACTGGTCAAGAAACTGCATGACCCCTTTTTCACCCCCAGGTGCTTTGCAGTGTTGCGTAGGTTCTCATTAGGATAATGAGGCTACTGGATTTTGGTGGTAGAATTGCCTAGGTTGTGGGTACTGACCACAGTTCCACACCTGGTGATACCTGTTGGCCTAATCCGGGGTTTCTGGCTAGCTAACAGCACCCCATCTCTGACCGAGATGATTGTGGCAACCGATCTATGGTGAGATAGACTCCTCAGGGAATTGTGGTACATCAGATCTCATCCCGTTCTCTCAGTTACCAAGATCTTACTCAGGCAAAGACAACGGAGGCAGAATATATTTCAAAAAGCATTTATTAAAATATCTGCATCTTAGATAAAAGCAGGTACATAGCAATAACGATAAAAATGAAAAACAATAGGAGCAGGCATGTGACTAAAAAGATAAAACACAAGAACAGTCCTACCATGCTGTCTAAACAGGTGAGTGGCTCTATAACCCCTTACCTACGCTAAGGATGAGCACAGCATACTAAGCTGAATCTGCCCTTCAGGTTTCCCCTCTGGGAGAACATCATCCCTCATACCTGAAGAAGAGGCCTTAGGTCTAAAGAGACACAGTCCCCATCCAGTTCAGGGCTCGGCCGTCTAAGCAAGTAGCTGTAAAGAAGCTTGCAGCAATCAGCATACAGTCGCCGTCATCTGTCTGGAATCTCCCTCTAACGTGTCTGGGTATAAGGGGTGTTTAATAATAAAACTGCTGACATTCTAAGAAATGTTCCCCCTGTATGTGTGTGTTGTTTTCTGTGAATACAAGAGGCACAGCATACCACGTTTGTCAGCAACCCTATCTGACTGTAGCCTTGGAGAAAGCACAAAGTGAGCTGCATATCCTCCTAAGAAGACAATTCTTTCCTAGGTGAAAACACAAGAAGATAGAGAGAAATGAAACAGCACCGCAAATGGAGCTATTGCTAGAAAGTCAAAGCAATGCTGTGTAAAATGTAATAGGGTGAAAACCCACAGTGGCAGGCCTAGTTAGCTAAAACAAAGTGTCTAAAACCTAACTTAAATAGCCATACAACTGGACTGGTACTGGAAGAAACTGTACAGAATCCTTTATTTGAAGAATCTATTGCCTTCAGCCACTTCTGCTGCGCATCCTGTGGGTGATCTTCCTGAGTGGTGGCCAACCCTCTTTTTGTTTGTAAACAGCCTCCTAATCAGATCTGCTACCTAACCCCCCCCACCATTTTCCCTGGGAAATTGATGGTGGAGGAGGGTTTGGGCCACAGGGTCTGCATGATGCAACCAATTGACCTGCTGGATATCAGTTGCACCACATTACAGTGCTGTGTGCATGCAATCATGTGTATGTGTAAGTGTGCTCCATACGGACTTGCCTGATATACGTAGCACCACTTAGGGGTGCTGAGTGAATGCACACATGTAGGAGTGCTTGCATGAAGACTGCATGCCAGGGATTATCTCGACTGGCGGTGCTGCTTTGCACATTGATTTCTTGCCAACTGGACAGTACTTTTGACATGGTTCTACCTGTGTGATCTGGGCCCACAGTGCTGCTAAAAGTGAAGTCATTAACTGTGTGTACATAGTGCTGATGTGATTTGGCATGCATCCTGTAAATTTGTGGTGTTGCACTACATTGATTGCCAGTATGGGCCTAGTTTGGACAATGCATCGCACAAGGATGCGGGGGTAAAGTAGGATTTCACCCAAGTGGGCATACTACTGTTGTTATTTTAACATGGTTTGATGTGTGCATAGAATACATACTGTGTTTACCTACCACATGCATGAAGTCTCTTTTGTGACATAGGATAACATTGAGTTACCTTATTACATTTAATAAGTGCTAACGTTTGATTGATAACGAGTAAAGAATCCATGTTTGGTGTCTGAGGTGATGCAATAAAAAATTCTCTTTAATGATAAAGTCAGATTTTGAGTTGCAATTTTGAAAATACCACTTTTTAGAAAGTTGGCATTTTCTCTACCTTAACTGTGGTGTCTGCAGCTTATCCCTGAGTCACATGACTGGGTGTAGTTGGCACGTTGACTTAGTTTATTCATCTGAGACAACCACACAACAGAGGGATTAGGTGTACCTGGATGGGCCATCACCTTGCAGGATGTGGGCGAGGAGCTCGACACAACCCCACTTGCAACTGATTAGTTTGTGCTCTGCTTTCGCATAAAGGACTTGTCACCCCTGCATTGCTCATTCAGAAAACCAGGGCAGGGGTGGGAGGAAACTTTAAATACTTCAGTGGGAATTCTCTAGGAATGTTTCCTACTTCAAAGAAGGCACCGGGTATAAAAATAGATCCCTCAGACTCACTTTTCAGTTCCCTTTCTCGACCTGTGGAGGGACTCTCAGAGGCATGCCTGCTGATGTGGCTGGCTATGCACTCTACAAAACTGCTTTGCTGCACCTGGAAGGACTGCTTTGCTGCCTGGGGCCTGTCTTGAGCTTTCAAAGGGCTGCCCTGCTGCTTGAGCCCTGTCCCACTGCTTTAACCCAGGATTACTCTAAGGGCTAGTTGGCTGGCTCCTGATCAGAGGTCAGGGACATAAAAAACTCAATCTTAACACAACACCTGGACTCATCCCGTGTGATGCTTAACCTCCCAATTGGTGTCTTTCAAGTCCTGGATCCTTGGTGATGGTGCTAAAGGTGCCCAGGTGGCCAAAAGCCAAAACTTGGAAAATGTTTGAGTAAAATCTTCTCTGAGGACCAAAAGAAAGTAGCGACCAAGCTGCTTGTCTATCTGTCCGAAGTGCATCACTGATCGGCCTGACTTTGCTGCAGCTTCCATTATGTTCTGCTCCACAGCAGCACATCCAGTTCAGCTGTACTTCGCCAAAGGGGTATCTGGCCTTCTAAAACTCTCATTGGCTACAACCTCCAGCCTCATCCCACTGGACAGTTTTGACTTCTAAAAAAAGAGACCAAGGGCCTAATTTAGAGTTTGGTGGAGGGAGTTAAGTGACGGATATCCCATCCATCGTAACAGCCAATGGAGAGTGTAATACAGCAGACAGGATATCTGTCACGTTTGTGATGGAGTAACCCAGCCGTCAAACTCTAAATCAGCCCCTAAGTCTGAATGAAGTGGAGTGGAGACTGGCAATTTACATTTTGAATGTCTCACTAAACAATGTCGTTTTTTCTTACAATTTAGTTGTTGATAATATATTTTCCATCTTCTAAAATATTTATTTCAAAATACAATTTCTTAATTTGCCTTACTATGCAAAGTTGTAGTATTATATTTGTTTCCCTTGTTTAACTAACATCTAACTTGTAAATATGTGAATCTTTTCTCCATGTTACACATCTCGTCTTCCCTCGTTTGTTTGATTGGATGAATGTATTCCGCAAAAGTTCAGATTACAGGTTTAGATCGCCATCAATGTCTACCATATATCGTGGTGTAAGTGTCTCTACACCGCTGAACAAATTACTGACATATGTTTCATATAGGTAAATTCTATATTGTTTGAGTGGCATATTGTTACTACGTATGTTACACTTCTAAATTTACATGTATTGTCAAAGTTTATTTGAAATTACTACAACTACCATTTTGGTAGTTATTAAAATTACTGCATATTTTTTTAAGCAATCCCTCCCATCTAACACATATTCAAACTGTTCAAAGTGTAATGTATTTTCCAATCATTATATTATGCAATGTTGTGAAATGTGATGTAACGAAATTTGCTAGGATCACATTTATGTGACATTTAATTGATTTTTCTCACTAAACACATTTTGGGCCTAATTAAGAGTTTGGCAGATGGGAAAACCCATCTGCCAAACTCCCAACAGGGCGGTTGCCGCCTTCAGGGCGACCACCCTGCCAGAGTTATTAAGGCCCATATTTATACTTTTTGACGCAAATCAGCGCCAGGGCAGATTTGCGTCAAAAAGTTTACCGCCAGTTAATGCCATTCCAACGTGCCAGCCGGGCACCTTATTTATGGAATTACGTTAGCCTGGTTTACGTCACAATAAATGACTGTAACCGGGCAACGGAGGCAAAGGGAATACTGGGGGTTGTGCGTCAAAGAATGGTGCAAGTCAGATTAGAGTCACAAATATTGGCTCTAACCTGACCAATGCCATTTTGTGATGCACAACCCACATGGAAATGACTCCTGTCTTAGCAAAGACAGGAGTCATGCCCCCCTGCCCAATGGTCCTGCCCGGGGACTTGTTTTTGTCCTCTGGGCATGGACATTGGGCACAGTGGCATTTAGGGGGGCCCAAGATAGGCCACTCTATGCCATTTAAAAAAAAAAAAATTACATTCACCTGCACTTACCTACACTCACCATGGATGGGTCCCCCCATCCATGGGTGTCCTCCAGGGGTGGGCTAGGGTGGCAGGGGGTGTCCCTGGGTGCAGGGAAGGGCACCTGTGGACTTCTTCCATGGTCTCCCACCATGAAAATGAGCCCACAGGTCCCTTAACGCCTGCCCTGACCCAGGTGTTAAAAAAACAGAGCAAAACCAGCTGGGCGCCTTGTTTTAAGGCCCGCCTCCTCCTGTGCATCATTTTGACGCCAGAGGATAAGTAAGGCGCTCATGCCTTAGAGTCATTTTTTGCACGGGAAGGCCTACCTTGCATGTCATTAGCACAAGGTAGGTTTTCACGTACAGAAAATGACTCAAACTCCATAAATTTGGAGCTGGACCGGTCTAGCGCCAAAGTATAAATATGGAGTTAAGTTTGCGCCAAATTTGTTTAAAAAAAAATGACACAAATCAGGCGCAAACAGAGTATAAATATGGGCCTAAGAGTTTTCCGCTAGGTCGGCGGGCAGACACCTCCGTGTCTTCCCACCAGCCTAGCAGTAAACAGACTACAGCAGACAGTGAACATTGAGACAATGCTGGGCGGGGGGAAGTGCATGTCCATATGTCCATGCATGGGAATGTGCAATGCTGAGGACCCCCTGTGGCCCCCTGCACCTGTTCTCCACCAGCCTTTTCATGGTGTTACTGTCATGAAAGCCTGGCGGATTACGATCTCTGCCACTGCCAGGCCACTAGGATCATGGATCCTGGTGGTGCTAACGGTTCCCTGGCGGTCTATCCACCAGGGTTTTATTGTGACAGTGCAACAGCAGCAGTCCTGACCGCTACCACAAGGCCACCCGCCACATTTGTAATGAGGCACTTTGTAATCCACAAATATCTAATGTAAGTCAGCATACAGGATGAATACAAGAACTTTTGTTATAAAAAATGAGCTTTGCTATAATCATTTGGTGGCTAATGCTATCAAAGCTCAAATCATTACCTAGCTAATTTATTTAACAGTGGCCTCATATTTCTTCACTCCATTGTGTTGTGTAGATAGTTTGGTAAATTTCATGCTTATGGAACTGTTGTTTTCTAATATTTCAGAACGATATTCTACTTGCTATACTGAAGATGTTCTTTGTATATATTAAACTGTTAGGAAGCTCAGTATCAAACACATGAATAGTACAACAATGGTATAAATTGTCTTCCATTTTTTAGGTTGCTTAATTGTTTTAAATCATGTACATGTACAATCCAAACATCTCAAATAATTCACATGTTCAATTGATCAAAGGTCCAACATCAAGAACATGTGGACCAATAGCTAGGCCAACAGCATACTCCACACCAAAAAAATATTTCCTGCAAGTCCAGATAATGAGGAGCAGCATCATGTCTGGGTCTGCCTTGGCAGACAGCTACACCTCCCACCACAGCACTTACCACATATCAGCCTCAGGATACCTCTACTTCCTGTGTCCAAAGGACCATGACATCAACCTTGTGCCCCCATTCCTGGCTGTGTTGAGCCACTGCCAATATCACCACCTCTAGTGCAGCCAGGACCCAGTGAGATAGGGCACACTGGGTCAAGGGCAGAGGGTAGTGGGTGAAGGGTCCATGGGAGGTAATCTGTGAGTCAGCTAAGTGAGTCCACAGGCTTCAAGGTCACGCAGACCACCATTGATCAAGTCTTGGGAGCTATCACTCAGTCCCAAGGAATGATGGGCCAGGTCATCACTGAGCTCTGGAAGGTAAAGCAGTTACAGAAGAGCACACTTACCAGATAGAAAATCTTAACTCTAATTTGGGCTCACTCTAATTTGGGCTCCCTGAATAAGGTACTGCAGAATTGTTAAAACCATATGTGTAGGGATTTTCCAGTACCATCTTCCCCTGCTTGTGGTCCTTCAACATCTGACAAAACGACATATGCCTCAGCACCAGACAGGGAGGCCCTGCCCTAAGAGGAAACATCTGCACTCCCCACTGTCCCTGCAACTGTGGATCCACTGGTTACCCTCAGAAGGGGATGTTCATCTGGATCAGCAGGTGGGGTAGGTAAGACCTCCACCACCACAAGCAAGAGACACATAACCTAATTTCCTAAAGTGTGTGACTACCATTCACTCTGTGGACTTGTATGGACACATTTTTCTTTTTGATGCCAGTTGTATTTTGGACACTGGACTTCAAACAATTTAGTATCTACTATAATTATCTCATCCACCATGATTGAGGTTATGATTTCTTTGTTTTCTTTGTCCCTTTTTCTTCAACATTGCCTATTGTTTGTATTCAATAAAATTAAATGTACATACACAGACTGTTGTTGCATTTCTTGGTTTAAGGTATTCTTTTAGCATGTTTCAGCATATATTTTAAAGGTACTATCAAAAGGATTCTAAATGCATCATGAGATAGCAGGTAGCTAATGCTTGATTCCTTGATGAAAAATCACAAACAAAGACTTACATCACACATCAAATTCAATTATTTAAATACATTGCAATTACTTTTTTGTTTTGAAGTACATAAGTATCCATGCATCATAGCAGTATTTCATCTTACATTTACCTATACAGTTCCATACCTTGACACCATAGAAGAACAGGATATTATTAGAAAAAATAGATTGATTAGACAAACTATTCCCAATTCATGTCATCAGATGGAGCCAGATCCTCCTCCTCAAATCAGTAATCTCATGACACTAGTACCAATATTGGTGGCAGGTCCCAGGCCACCTCTCTCCTGCTGCTGAATCGCTCTCTCCTGTTACCTGCCTTGTTCTCAATGGTATTGAGGTGACAATTCCATGATCTTAGACATGTTACATGGCCATGTTCGGAGTTACCATTGTAACGCTATACATAGGTGGTGACCTATGTATAGCGCACACGTTTAATGGTGTCCCCGCACTCACAAAGTCCGGGGAATTTGCCCTGAACGATGTGGGGGCACCTTGGCTAGTGCCAGGGTGCCCACACACTAAGTAACTTTGCACCCAACCTTCACCAGGTGAAGGTTAGGCATATAGGTGAATTATAAGTTACTTAAGTGCAGTGGTAAATGGCTGTGAAATAACATGGACGTTATTTCACTCAGGTTGCACTGGCAGGCCTGTGTAAGAATTGTCAGAGCTCCCTATGGGTGGCAAAAGAAATGCTGCAGCCCATATGGATCTCCTGGAACCCCAATACCCTGGATACTTCAGTACCATATACTAGGGAATTATATGGGTGTACCAGTATGCCAATGTGAATTGGTAAATTTAGTCACTAGCCTGTTAGTGACAAATTTGGAAAGCAGAGAGAGCATAACCAAAGAGGTTCTGGTTAGCAGAGCCTCAGTGAGACAGTTAGGCATCACACAGGGAACACATACAGGGCACATAGTTATGAGCACTGGGGCCCTGCCTGGCAGGGTCCCAGTGACACATAGACTAAAACAACATATATACAGTGAAATATGGGGGTAACATGCCAGACAAGATGGTACTTTCCTACACAACCCCCCGCCCCAAGGAAGGACAATAAGACTAGCCATGACCTGATGAGTCTTCATTGTCTAAGTGGAAATATCTGGAGAGTCCATCTGCATTGGAGTGGGTACTCCCAGGTCTATGTTCCACTGTATAGTCCATTCCCTGTAGAGATATGGTCCATCTCAACAATTTAGGATTTTCACCTTTCATTTCTTTTAGCCAAAGTAGAGGTTTGTGGTCTGTCTGAACAATAAAGTGAGTGCCAAACAGGTATGGCCTCAACTTTTTCAGTACCCAGACCACAGCAAAGGCATCCCTCTCAATGGCAGACCAACGCTTTTCTCTAGAGGTCAACCTTCTGCTGATAAAAGCAACTGGTTGATCCTGGCCCTCAGAATTCAGTTGTGATAAGATTGCCCCTAACCCTAATTCAGATGCATCAGTTTTAACAATGAATTTATTGGAGTAACATGGGTTTTTTAGGACAGGTGCAGAGCACATGGCCTGTTTGAGCTCCTCAAAAGCTTTCTGACAGCTAGCTGTCCATAATACCTTTTTAGGCATCTTCTTACTTGTGAGATCATTAAGAGGGGCTGCTATGGAGCCATAGTTTTTAATGAATCTCCTGTAATACCCAGTGAGGCCTAGGAAGGCTCTCGCCTGGGTCTAAGTTGTAGGGGGAACCCAATCCATGATTGTCTGGATTTTCCCCTGATGTGGTGCAATCTGTTCTCCACCGACCAGGTGTCTCAGATAAACCACATTTCCCTGCCCTATCTGGCACTTTGAGGCCTTGATAGTGAGGCCTGCCTTTTGCAGGGCCTCCAAATCTTTCCAAAGGTGGACCAGGTGCTCATCCCAGGTGGAGCTAAAGACAGCTATATCATCTAGATATGCTGCACTAAAAGCCTCCAACCCTTGCAGGACTGTGTTCACCAACCTCTGAAAAGTGGCTGGTGCGTTTTTCAAACCAAAGGGCATCACTGTAAATTGGTAGTGCCCTCCTATAGTTGAAAATGCATTTTTATGTTAAGCACCCTCAGCCAATTTGATCTGCAAATACCCTGCAGTCAAAGCAAAGGTGCTTAGATACTTGGCAGATTCCAGTGTATCAATGAGCTCATCTGCCCTGGGTATAGGGTGAGCATCAGTTTTTGTTACCTGATTGAGACCTCTGTAGTCTACACAAAACCTCATCTCCCTTTTTCCATCTTTTGAGTGAGGCTTTGGTACAAGCACCACATGACTCACCTATGGGCTTTCAGAAGGTTCAACCACTCCTAGATCAAGCATTTTCTGCACCTCTTGTTTTATGCAGTCCCTGACATGGTCAGGCTGCCTATAGATTTTACTTTTCACAGGCAAGCTGTCTCCAGTATCAATTGTGTGTTCACACCAGGATGTGGTGCTTGGCACAATTGAAAAGAGTTCAGAAAATTGGCCAAGGAGATTTATGCAGTTGTCTTTCTGATCTGCAGTCAGACAATCTGCCAAAACTACTCCCTCCACTAAAGCATAATTTTCAGTGGTGGAAAAGAGATCAGGGAGAGGGTCACTCTCTTCTTCCTGTCCCTCATCTGTTGCCATGAGCAGGGTGAGATCAGCCTTGTCATAGTAGGGTTTAAAGCGGTTGACATGAATCACCCTACGGGGACTCCTGGCAGTGCCCAGGTCTACCAGATAGGTGACCTCACCCTTCTTTTCAACAATGAGATGGGGTCCACTCCATTTGTCCTGGGGTGCTCTTGGGGCCACAGGCTCCAATACCCACACCTTCTGTCCTGGTTGGTACTGAATCAGAACAGCCTTCTGGTCATGCCATTGCTTCTGGAGCTCTTGGCTGGCCTGAAGGTTTCTGCTGGCCTTTTTCATGTACTCGGCCATTCTGGATCTTGGGCCAAGTACATAGTCTATTTTGTCCTGTTTGGGAGCTTTTATAGGTTGTTCCCAACCCTACTTCACAAGTGTTAGTGGACCTCTTAAAGGGTTTCCAAAGAGGAGTTCAAAGGGGCTGAAGCCCTCTCCTTTCTGGGGTACCTCCCTGTAAGCAAAAAGGAGGCAAGGTAACAGGACATCCAATCTCCTCCTGAGTTTTTCAGGGAGTCCCATTATCATACCTTTGAGATTTTCCTAAACCTCTCTACCAGTCCATTAGTCTGTGGATGATAAGGAGTGGTGAATTTGTAAGTAACATCACATTCCTTCCAAATTGCTTTCAAGTATGCAGAATGAAGTTGCTACCCCTGTCTGATACAACCTCTTTAGGGAACCCCACCCTGGAAAAGATTCCCAGGAGGGCCTTTGCCACTGCAGGAGCTGTAGTGGTCCTTAGAGGAATTGCTTCAGGATATCTTGTGGCATGGTCCACAACCACCAAGATAAACCTATTGCCTGAAACAGTAGGAGGGTCAAGGGGGCCAACTATGTCAACCCCTACCCTTTCAAAGGGAAACCCAACCACAGGTAGTGGAATAAGGGGAGCCTTTGGAGTTCCACCAGTCTTGCCACTGGCTTGGCGGGTCACACAAGACTTGCAAAAATCTTTTGTGTCCTTTGACATCCAAGGCCAGTGAAACAGGGGGACAAGCCTTTCCCATGTTTTGATCTGGCCCAAATGCCCAGCCAAAGGAATGTCATGTGCCAGAGTTAGGAGGAACTCTCTGTACTGCAGGGGAATGACCAATCTCCAGGCTGCTCTAGGTTTTGGGTCCCTTGCCTCGGTGTAAAAGAGGTTCTCCTCCCAGTAAACTCTATGTGAGTCACTGACATCCCCATTTTGCTGTTTTACAGCTTGCTGTCTGAGACCCTCTAATGTGGGACAGGTTTGCTGTACCACACTCAGCTCTTCCCTGGCAGGCCCCTCTCCACCCAAAAGCTCAGCAGTGTCTGCTGCCAGCTCATCTGGTGAAGGTTCTGTACAGGGAGGAAATTCTTCTTCCTCAGAAGGAGAATCACCTGTAGAGGGAGGGATAGTGGGTAGTGATTTACCCTTGCTATCCCTAGCTTGAGGGAGCACTTGGTCCATTGTTCCAGGATCCAAGTTACCCTGTCCTTTTTGCTTTTTGGCCTGGACCCTTGTCAAAGCAAAAATATGCCCAGGAATGCCCAGCATTGCTGCATGAGCTTCCAATTCAATTTCTGCCCAAGCTGATGTCTCTAAATCGTTCCCTAGTAGACAGTCTACAGGTAAATCTGAGGCAACCACAACTTTCTTTGGACCAGTAACCCCCCCCCAGTTGAAATTCACAACAGCCATAGGGTGGCTAAGAGTGTTGTTATGAGCGTCTGTCACTTGGTACTGCTGACCAAGTAGGTGTTGTTCAGGGTGCACCAGTTTCTCTATCACCATGGTAACACTGGCACCTGTGTCCCTGTAGGCCTGAACCTCAACACCATTTATTAGGGGAAGTTGCTTATACTTATCTATATTAAGGGGACAAGCAACCAAGGTGGCCAAATCAATGGCACCTTCAGAGACTAACACAGCCTCTGTGGTCTCCCTAACAAGACCAACCCCAACTACATTACCAATAGTGAGCCCAGCTACTCCCTTGGATTGGCTATTTGTAGGTTTGCTCCCACCACCACTGCTATTACTAGGGGCACTAGAAATTGCAGCAGGGGTTGTGGTAGTGGGAGGTTTGGTGTTTTTCTTTGGACAACTGGCATCAGTTGTTCAATGGCCTTTGACTTTACACAAATAACACCAAGGCCTTTAAGGTTGATTATTGGAAGAGGATTTGGACCTCCTACCGCCACCAGAGGATTTTTGTGGGCCTGATGAAGACTCAGTTTTACTTTTGTCCGCACCCTTGTCAGAAGACTTACCATCCTTCTTCTTGCCATCCTTGTCACCCCCTGTATGAACCTTTCTGTTCACTCTTGTTCTGACCCATTTGTCTGCCTTCTTTCCCAATTCTTGGGGAGAGGTCAGATCTGAGTCCACTAGATATTGGTGTAACAAGTCATACACACAGTTATTCAGAATATGCTCTCTCAGAATACGATTATACAGGCTTTCATAGTCAGATGCTCTACTGCCATGTAACCACCCCTCTAAGGCCTTCACTGAATAGTCTACAAAGTCTGTCCAGTCTTGTGAGGACTCTTTTCTGGTGTCTCTGAACTTAATCCTTTATTGTTCAATGGTTAAGCCAAATCCATCCAAGAGTGCATCCTTCAAAACTTCAAAATTGTTAGCATCACTTTCCCTAACAGTAAGAAGCATATCCCTACCCTTTCCAGTAAAAGATAGCCACAATATAGCAGCCCAGTGCCTTTGAGGGACCCCTGTACCATACAGGCCCTCTCAAGTGCAGCAAACCACTTGTTGATGCCATCCCCCTCCTTGTAAGGGGGGACTATCTTGTGCAGATTCCTGGAATCATGCTCTCTAACAGGATTACTATCAGGAATACTGCTGCTGCCACCATGGGGTCCTAACCCCAAACTCTGTCTCTCCTTCTCAATGTCTAGGGATTCCCTATCTAAGGCCAGCTGTTGCTGTTTAAGCTTCAGTCTGGTCTCTTCAACCCTCAACTTTTTGAGTTCCCTTTCTAACAAGTTATCCTCAGTGTGGGTGGGTTGGGAATGCTTGGACACAGAAGACAAGTTTGAAACAACAGAGGGGGATCTGTCCCTAACTGACTGGACCCTAGCAACTTGGCCTCTACGAATAAAGGGCCAGAAGTAGCAAGATCAGAATTTGCGATTCTGAAATTGCGAGTAGGTGCAACTCGCAATTTCAGAATCGCAAATCCTGATGCAGAACGGTGACTTAGACACCGTCTGCGACTCGCTATGGGGTCGCAAAGACCCACCTCATAAATATTAATGAGGTGGGTCGCATTTTGCGACCCCATAGCGAGTCCCTGCACGGACAGGGATAGTGGCCTGCTGAAGTCAGCAGACCTCCATGTCTGTGACTGCTTTTTCAATAAAGCAGTTTTTTATTTTTATTTTGCAGCCTGTTTTCCTTAAAGGAAAACGAGTTGCAAAATAAAAAAAAAACAGAAACCATTTGGTTTCGTTTTTTCAGAATAGGCAGTGGTCCATTGGACCACTGCCTGTTCTGAAGAAACCTTTTTGGCAACATTCACAAAGGGGAAGGGGTCCCATGGGGACCCCTTCCCTTTTGCGAATGAGTTACCACCAGTGTGACACTGGTGGTAACTGCGAATTGCTTTGCGACCGCATTCGTGGTCACAAAGCAATTCTTCATTGCGATGCGAGTCGCAAATAGGAAGGGAACACCCCTTCCTATTTGCGAGTCGCATTCACAATTCGCGAGTCGGTACCGACACGCAAATTGTGAATGTGCATCACAGAAGGCTGTTTGCATGGCGCAAAACTGCAATTTTCGCAGTTTGCACCATGCAAACGGCTTCCTACATCTGGCCCAAAGACTTATCTACTGTGATGGGAACCTCCATTACTACCAACATTACTGGGTGTCCTGCTAGGGGGCAGATCCTGTTCAGAACCCTCCCCACCTACCTCAAGGAGATCCCCTGATTCAGAATGGGAAACTTCTATTAACCTCTCATTTGATGTGCCTGCTCGGGACTCATCATTTACAATAAGCATGTTAAATAGAAACTCTTTTGTAGGGT
Source organism: Pleurodeles waltl (assembly GCF_031143425.1). Classification (NCBI taxonomy): domain Eukaryota; kingdom Metazoa; phylum Chordata; class Amphibia; order Caudata; family Salamandridae; genus Pleurodeles; species Pleurodeles waltl. The sequence goes on from NC_090437.1 coordinate 1,068,679,083, forward strand.
GCTTTCCTATCACTAAACCTCTATCTAAGCAGAGACTCCATAGGCTTATAATTCAAATTGTCATAAGTAGTATTGACCATTTTAAGAGTAGAATCTACCACAGACATGATAGCAAAAGGTTTAGAGATAGTGAGAAGGAAGAAAAACTTTCAGAACTTTTTAAAGAACAGAGAATGAACTTTTTCTAATTTTAGAAGGCTTTTAAAAGTTTTAGAAAACTTTTCAGAACTTTGTAAAACGTTTAAGAGGAGAAAAGCAAAACTTTTTGGTTAGGTGTACATACACTGAACTGTTTTGTATATATTCTCTTATGAAAAGTACACAATGACAAAGTGGTAAGTAATTACACGTTCTTATCCCACCACTGCACAACCAATGTAGGAGGCTGACCTGGCTTGTAGTGGGTACCAGAGGTACTTACACCTTGTGCCAGGTCCAGTTATCCCTTATTAGTGTAGAGGAGGTGTTTCTAGCAGCTTAGACTGATAGAAGGTAGCTAGGGCAAAGCAGCTTAGGCTGAACTAGGAGACATGTAAAGCTCCTACTATACCACTTGTGTCATATGCACAATATCATAAGAAAACACAATACACAGAGTTACTAAAAATAAAGGTACTTTATTTTTATGACAATATGCCAAAAGTATCTCAGTGAGTACTCCCAGTATAAGGATAAGATATATACACAAGATATATGTACACAAACCAAAATTAGGTAAGTAATAACAGGAAAAGTAATGCAAACAGTGTAGAATTACAATAGATTGCAATAGGAGCACATAGGTATAGGAGCAACACAAACCATATACTCCAAAAGTGGAATGCAAACCACGAATGGACCCCAAACCTATGTGAGCTTGTAGAGGGTCGCTGGGACTGTAAGAAAACAGTGAGGGTTAGAAAAATAGCCCACCCCAAGACCCTGAAACATAGGTGTAAAGTGCACCTACTACCCCCAGAGAGCACAGAAGTCGTGATAGGGGGATTCTGCAGGAAGAACAAACACCAGCAATGCAACAACAGTGGATTTCCAGACCTGAGTACCTGTAAGACAAGGGGACCAAGTCCAATAGTCGCAACAGTGTCGAGAGTGGGCAGGAGCACAGGAAATGCCAGCTGAGGGTGCAAGGAAGCTGCTACCTGTTGGAAGAAGTTGGAAGTTCTGCAAGAAAGAAGAGGACTAGGAACTTTTCCTTTGGAGGATGGATGTCCCACGCCGCGATGAAGCTTGCAGAGGTGTTCCCATGCAGAAAGACCGCAAACAAGCCTTGCTAGCTGCAAGGGTTGCGGTAGAGGTTTTTGGGTGCTGCTGTGGTCCAGGAGGGACCAGGATGTCGCCACTTGGAGGAGGAGACAGAGGGGGTGTCCAGCAACTCAGGGAGCCCTCACAGAAGCAGGCAGCACCCGCAAAAGTACCCCAGCAGGCACTTGGAAGGAAAGTGAACCGGAGTCCATGCAAAGTCACAAAAGGGAGTCCCACGATGCCGGAGGACAACTCAGAAGGTTGTGCACTGCAGGAAGAAGTGTCGGACACACAGGCTTGGATGTGCATGAAGGAAGTCCTGGAAGAGTGCACAGGAGCCGGAGCAGCGGCAAATCACACGGTACCCAGCAATGCAGTCTAGCGTAGGGAGGCAAGGACTTCCCTCCACCAAACTGGGACTGAAGAGTCACTGGACTGTGGGAGTCACTTGGACAGAGTTGCTGAGTTCTAGGGACCACGCTCGTCAGGATGAGAGGGGACCCAGAGGACCAGTGATGCAGTCTTTTGGTGCCTGTGTTAGCAGGGGGAAGATTCTGTCGACCCACAGTAGATTTCTTCGGAGCTTCTGGTGCAGGGTGAAGGATGGCTACCCCTAGAGCATTCACCATCTGGAAACAGTCGAGAAAGCCAGCAGGATGAGGCGCTACAATGTTGTTAGTAGTCATCTTGCTACTTTGTTGCGGTTTTGCAGGCGTCCTGAGCAGTCAGCGGTCGATCCTTTGGTAGAAGGTGAAGAGGGAGATGCAGAGGAACTCTGGTGAGCTCTTGCATTCGTTATCTGCAGAATTACCCAAAGCAGACACCCTAAATAGCCAGAAAAGGAGGTTTGGCTACCAGGTAGGAGGATTGGCTACCAAGAGAGGTAAGAGCCTATCAGAAGGAGCCTCTGACGTCACCTGCTACCACTGGCCACTCAGAGCAGTCCAGTGTGCCCCCAACACCTCTGTTTCCAAGATGGCAGAGGTCTGGGACATACTGGAGGAGCTCTGGGCACCTCCCCTGGGAGGTGCAGGTCAGGGGAGTGGCCACTCCCCTTTCCTTAGTCCAGTTTCGCGCCAGAGCAGGGCTGGGCGATCCCTGAAACGGTGTAGACTGGCTTATGCAGAGATGGGCACCATCTGTGTCCATCAAAGCATTTCCAGAGGCCGGTGGAGGCTACTCCCCCCCAGCCTTCACACCTATTTCCAAAGGAAGAGGGTGTAACACCCTCTCTCAGAGGAAATCCTTTGTTCTGCCTTCCTGGGCCAGGGCTGCCTGGACCCCAGGAGGGCAGAAACCTGTCTGAGGGGTTGGCAGCAGCAGCATCTGCGGAGGAGACCCCGAAAAAAGGCAGTTTGGCAGTACCCGGGTACTGAGCTAGAGACCCAGGGGACCATGGAATTGTCCCCCCAATACCAGAATGGTATTGGGGTGACAACTCCATGATCTTAGACATGTTACATGGCCATGTTCGGAGTTACCATTGTGATGCTATACATAGGTAGTGGCCTATGTATAGTGCACGCGTGTAATGGTGTCCCCGCACTCACAAAGTCCGGGGAATTTGCCCTGAACAATGTGGGGGCACCTTGGCTAGTGCCAGGGTGCCCACACACTAAGTAACTTTGCACCCAACCTTCACCAGGTGAAGGTTAGACATATAGGTGACTTATAAGTTACTTAAGTGCAGTGGTAAATGGTTGTGAAATAACATGGGCGTTATTTTACTAAGGCTGCACTGGCAGGCCTGTGTAAGAATTGTCAGAGCTCCCTATGAGTAGCAAAAGAAATGCTGCAGCCCATAGGGATCTCCTGGAACCCCAATACCCAGGATACCTCAGTACCATATACTAGGGAATTATATGGGTGTACCAGTATGCCAATGTGAATTGGTAAATTTAGTCACTAGCCTGTTAGTGACAAATTTGGAAAGCAGAGAGAGCATAACCATTGAGGTTCTGGTTAGTAGAGCCTCAGTGAGACAGTTAGGCATCACACAGGAAACACATACAGGGCACATACTTATGAGCACTGGGGCCCTGCCTGGCAGGGTCCCAGTGACACATAGACTAAAACAACATATATACAGTGAAATATGGGGGTAACATGCCAGGCAAGATGGTACTTTCCTACAATTCCTCGTTGGGAGACCATCCCAAGCTGGGCCTCCACCATCTTCCGTGCCCAGCATCTGTGACAGTGTGTGCTCTCTCTGCCATAGACCCCCAGGGTCAGAACGTCCTTGGCGATGGCATGCCATATACCGTTCTTTTGATGGGCGCTGACCTGCAGAGGCAATACAGAAAAGGAAATACCATTAGACAATGAGTCCAGCCTGTTATACATATGACCCACCATATTCGTTCCCATCACCATTGACACACACATGGCCCAGCACAGACCTGTATACTGCCAAGAGGACATCCACTCACCCCCCCACATGAGACCTTCACACACACCACTCCATGCATCCATGCCACATGCATCGTGCCCACATTATACTCACCTGTTGGTCTGGAGGCCCATACAGCAGTCCGTAGTGTGGTACCAGTCTCTCCAACTCCTCCGAAGTGAAGGCTGGGGCCCTTTCCCCAGTCACACAGGCCATGGTAGGTTCCAGACACAGGTCACAGCAGCATATGCAGTGTAGGTCCTCTTGTATGGAAGGTCAGGTAGTAATTGAGTAATATGATAGAAAATGGCGGTCACGTCCGCGGTGGTGTATTCTGTCACCACCAGAGTAAATCACCATTGGCCACTATACCCCATAGGGCCCAATGTTAACCAATGAAGAGTTGCATGGCGGTTCCCGACCGCCTCCCGCAAAGGCGCACAATGTCAGCGGAATTACCTCACTTCCACCTGTCCCTACACACAGGGCAGGCAGACGCCATTTCGGGGGGGAGGCCTCTGGAATATTGCTGCGTCACAAGAGATATTAGCACATACTGGACAAATCACACTGACCTATTTGTGTGCCAAATTGGAGCCTGACCTGATATCTGCTATCTGTCACTCCACTGGGATTCCCCCGTCTTGTGCAAGTGCTATCAGTATTCCATTTCCTGGCAACTGGTTCTTTCCAAGTGACAGTGGGCTTGGCAGCAGGAATGTCACAGCCAATGTTCTCAATAGTGCTGACAAGAGTGTTGTCTGCCCTGATAAAACACATGTGCAGCTACATTGTTTTCTCCCAGGTTGTGTATTTGACCACAGTGAATGCTGAGTTTTATGCAATGGGACATATCCCTATCATAATTTGGGGTGATTGATGGAACACATATTGCATTTCTCTCCCCCCGGCAGAATGAGCAGGTGTTCAGGAATTGTAAGAGTTTCCACTCCATGAATGTTCAGATGGTGTGCTTGGCAGACCAGTACATCTCCCACGTCAATGATAAGTACCCTGGGTGGGTGCATCATGCCTTTGTCCTGAGGAATAGCAGCATCCCAAATGTGATGGGCCAACTACAGAGGCACAGAGTGTGTCTAATAGATGAGCCTTGGTTCCCACACAGTATATGTTGTTGTATGCCTATGGTGGTGGCCATATGGAATGGTGTGTGGCTAAATGTTGTCCCTCAGTATTGGCAGGTGACTCTGGTTACCCAAACCTATCATGGCTGCTAACTCCTTTGAGGAATGCCAGGACAAGGGCAGAAGAATGTTATAATGAGGCACATGGGCGAACCAGAAGGATCATTGAAAGGACCTTTGGCCTCCTGAAGGCCAGGTTCCGGTGCCTCCATCTAACAAGTGGATCCCTGTGCTACTTACCCAAGAAGGTCTGGAGGAGGAGACTGGACATGCCAGTATGGCAGCAGTAGACCCTGTGGACAGTGAGGATGAGGAGGCAGAGAATGAGGATGAGGACAACAGAACATTGGTGATCCGTCAATACTTCCAATGACACACATGTAGGACAGTGTTACTTTACATTTCAAAGAATTTGATTGTAATCTTGTCGAAGTAAGCCTCAGCAAGGCCTACTAGTGCAAGGAGTTCACCCTTCTCTGCACAAAGTCCTCAGACCATATAGGAAGAAGTTGGCACAGAAACTGAAATAAAAGACAAAGTTTATTAAACCTCAAGAGGTGGTACTACAGTTCAAACAGCACCCTTCGGTAATGTTTGAAGTAGCATACTGCACTAAGAGAGCATGGTGCTTTTATACCCACGCAGGGGCTAAAAGAAGGTGGTACAGTTATAGAAGCAAGACTTATATACATATAAGGTCATATGGAAATGCACAGTCGACAGGTAGGAGGGGCTAACAGTTTTCAAGGACTAACAGCTGAAGACCTTACTGGGCATGTGCGAAAGTGGGAGATGCTAAATATAAATTGTCACTAGACAGATTTTCAAGAGTAGTTAACAGGAAGGTAGGACAGAGCACATGGCGAGCACATGGCAGCATGTGGCAGAGAAAATGACTGCCATGAATACAAATGGATTCCGCGAAATGTTCACAATAGTTGCTAAATACAAGATATCTTCTGCTAATGCTTAATCTAATCGCTACTAAATTACAACAATCTGTGGCAATGGCATGCTGATATTTACCACTTCTATGCCCACTTACTGTTCTCTCTGGCAATTCATCTTGCAGATGTTGGTGACCTGACATATACTCCTGGTGTGATCACTACAGCCAGCTACAGGTCATTAATCTATGTTCTTTCTCTGTACAGTTAATTACAATGCTTGTACCTGTTTCAATGAATACATATTTGATATACATGACATAATCCAAATTGATTTTTTTCAAAGGGTCTTTATTGAAGTGCTAAGACATAGGTTGGAAGTAAAATGGGATAGGGTGATGATGGAGGAAAGTCCAGGGTATTGTTCCAGTCCGTTGTAGCACAGGTGCATTGTCTAAGAGACCATAAGATGGGGAGCGATGGCCATTCAAGGTGGACAGGGTGACTGAGTGGGACACAAGGCTGACAATCATGAGAGTCTCATTTCCTTGCGGGGATCTCAGCAAGTTTGTCTGGCTTCTGTCTGGATCGCACGGAACGTGTGTGTGGGGTGGTTCACCTTCTGCAGGGGAGGGGTGCTGGTCGACTGTGAGTCCTGCGGTGGGGCCTCCTGGTCACTAGCGGCAGCGGAGGTAGAAGGCTCTTCAGATGTGTGGCTAGTGGCAGGGGCCTGCTGATGTGAGACTGCCTCCCTCATAATGTTGGCCATATCTGCCAGCACCCCTGCTATGGAGATCAGGGTATTGTTGATGGCCTGCAAGTCCTCCCTGATCCCCTGGTACTGTCCCTCCTGCAGCCACCTGATCTCCTGCACGTTGTCCACAATCTATCATTGGATTTACCCTGCCAGATTTCACTTGTGTATGTTAGTGTACGGTGGGATTGTTAGTTCTCTATGGTGCGCATGCTTTAGTGATGAGGGTCCATGCAGGGCTGTGAGGGGTGTCCATGCATTGGTACAGCATGCAGGGCTTGGCATTGGGATGAGTGAGTTGTGATGGTGGGGTGTGTGGGATGTTGTGGAGTGATGGGAGTGAGGGTGAGGGTAAGGGTATGGGATGGCGTACAGGTAGGGGGGTGATAATAGTTGAGAGTTGCCTTACCAACATCCAGTCGTCCTATGACTTTGGCTAGGCCCTCAGGATGCCAAGACTTACTCCTTCCAATGCTTTGAGTTGCGGGAGAGGAGGTGGGGGTCCACCGCAAGTCCTCTGTATAGCAAGCTGGTGTCTTGCTGCTATGGAATGTACCTTCCCCTGTAGGTCGTTCCACCTCATCCTGATGTCATACCTAGTTCTGGGGTGCTGTCCCATGGCATTGACCCTGTCAACGATTCTCCACCATAGCTCCATCTGCCTGGCTATTGATATCTGCTGAACCTGTGCTCCAAATAGCTCTGGCTCTACCCTGACGATTTCCTCCACCATGACCCATAGCTCCTCCTCACTAACTTGGGGTGTTTTTGGTTTCCCAGGCTTAAATGTGCTTCTTAGTTCCTGAGTGAAGTATAGAGAAAGAATTGAAGTTTCACTTCTTTGTAAATTAACATTTGAAAATCATTATGTGTATTTTAGAACACATTCTAATCAGACAACACCACAACATTAGTATGCATTGTGTGTTTATTACACAATGCATACTAATCAACTATATTTGGTTTGATGTGTATTTGTGTGTGCATGTGTATATATGTATATATATACATTTATGGACCCTATAACCACTGAACCCTGCGGCACACACTGTCTTTGACCATGCATGGCAGGGTTTGGTCACCGGGCCTGGCATGGGATTGAGTGGTTATAGGGGGTTCACCACAACCCAAAGATTTTGCTAGGAAAAAGACTTCAATGTTCCATTGTGAGGAATGTTTAACATTAGTAAATAAACAGATACACAACCATGAGGTAGGAGAATTCAAACCCTCAACCTACTAAGCGTCAGTTTAAGACCTTTACCAGTAGGCCACAAGTGACTCTGCTGCCCTATGCATCAAAACATAGCTATATCATTTGAAAGCAAACATCTTGCTAGTGTGACACTTTGAAATGATTGTATAGAGAGACTATTCCAATACCAATCTCCCTCACTCTCTTTTCCATCCCGTTTTGGGATGGAAGACAGAGAGAAGTGAGAGATTGAGAGAGGGGGATATTTAGATGGAGACTTTGACAGAGAGAAATTGAAAGGGAGAGGAAAAGAGGAAGACAGGGAGTTTTTTCTAGAGCATGATGAATTATATACTTAGAATGAGATATTTTAAAACAAATTGAAATTTAAAAATATTTGTCAATGAAAAAGAGTGAGATCACCTTTCAGTATGTACCTTAAACCTTTGAAGTTAAAAAGAAATTCAAGCAGGATAATCACCACAAACACACTGTTAAACCTGGCATACTTGATGTGGTCTCCCCTGTATTTTGTGCCTTTGCCTCTCATGTTTTGACTGAGTGCTGGACTGTGTTTTTGCTACTCTGGGTTATTTTACCACTGCTGACCAGTGCTAAAGCGTAAGTGCACCCAGTGTAAATTGTAGGTGTAATTTGCTTTTCCATTATTGGCATATTTGATTTACTAGTAACTCCCTAGTAAAGTGTACTAGAGATGCCCTGGGCCTGTAATTCAAATGCTACTAGTGGGCCTGCAGCACTCGTTGTGCCACCCACATGAGTAGCCCTGTCAACATGGCTCAGTCCTGCAGCTGCAGTGTCTGTGTGTGCAGTTTTAAACTGCCAAATCTACCTGGCAAGTGTATCTACTTGCAAGGCCCAAACCTTCCCTTTCTATACATGCAAGGCACCCCTAAGGTAGGCCCTATGTAGCCCCATTGGCAGGGTTGAGTGTATGTTAAAGTAGAACATGTACTGGTGTGTTTTTCATGTCCTGACTGAATACTGCCAAATCCGGTTTTCACAGTTGCAAGGCCTATCTCTGTCATAGATTAACATAGGGGCTGCCTTTAAATAACTTTTAAGTGCAGTTTCTCTTTGGGAGCAGATAGAGAGTTGGAGTTTGGGGTCTCTGAATTCACAATTTAAAAATACATCTTTTGGTAAAGTTGGTTTTAAGATTGCAGTTTGAAAATGCATATTTTAGAAGGTAGGCATTTTCTGTGGCTCAGCCTGCTTTTGTGTTCCCTGTCTGGGTCAGACTGACAGTTGGGCTATTTTTGAATCTCTATTAGACAGTGACACAAAGGGAGCTGGGGTGTTGCCTGTATATCTTGATGTGTCATCTGAGCTAGAGTGGAGGGAGAAGATGACACTTACGCCTGAATTAGCTGTGCCTGCCCGCACACCATGCATTCCTTAACCCCCTGGTGTGAGTCTGGAGCCAGGCCTGGACAAGGCAGGATCTTGTGAACAACAGAGACTTTCATTTGAAGTTTTCCAACTTCAGAGGCAGAAAGGGGTATAAGTAGTGAACCCAAAACCCCAGATGTTTAGATTGCTTCTAGACTCAAGAGGAATGTCTGCTAAGTAGAAGAGTTGAGGAACTAGAGGAGGAGTACCGCCCCTTTGCCTGTGACTGTGCTTGTTGGGTTGGCCTGCAGTTGCTGCTTCTGCCTAAAGGCAGACAAAGACTGGACTTTGTGGTATTTTCTCCTTCTGAAGTGTCTACAAGGGCTTGGACTGACCTTGCCTTCTGTTTTGAAGTCTCAGGGCCATCACAAACTTCCTCTGCCAGCACCTGGACTCTCTGCTTAGACTCCTACCCTACAAAATGTTGCCCGTTCCAGTCCCTGGGCCCTTGAATGCTGAAGCTGGTGGAGTCAAGGAGGAAATCCACACACAGGAGCTGTGCGGGTAAAAATTTAATGCACCACCTGCAAAGCTGCTGTAAAAATGACACACCACCTGCAACGCAGCCGAGAAATCAATGCACCATCTGCATTGCTGCTGGGAAATTAACGCATCACCTGCATTGTGGCTAGAGAAATAACGCAACACCTGCTTGCGACTTCTGAAATTGAAGCAAGCCCCTCGCTGTGTGGTTCCTCCTCATCGTGTGGCCAGATTTCACACTCATACTCACTGGGCATCAAAATCAATGTGAATCTGCCCGGACCCAAGGTGCGCATCCAGAAATTGACACATCACTCTCCTGCTGGAGATAAAAGCAACCCATCACCTACCCGACTGGAAAAGAAATGACGCACAGCCTCCCTTGTGAGCAAGGAATCAAAGCATCACTGACTTTTCCGGTGCACGCTCATCCATGTGTCTTAATTTTTTACGCAAGCCAGGTATTTTGTGTAACATCAATGCATCTATTATTTTCTATGAAGTAAGACTCTTCATTTTTCAAATTCATACTATAAACTTAACTTGTGTAAGTTGGATTTTTGTCATTTTAAGCTTGTTTGATTTAGATATTAGCTGTTTTCTAAACTGGTGTGGTGTCTATTTTGTAGTGTTTTCACTGTTTTACTGTGTGTTTTGGTACAAATACTTTACACATTGCCTTTGTGATAAGCCTGACTCCTTGTTACAAGCTACCAAGGGGGTGAACAGAGGTTATCATAAGTGTGTATCCCCATTGCCCTGACTAGAGTGAGGGTTCCTGCTTGGACAGAGTGCAAACTGACTGCCAACCAGAGTCCCCACACACCGCAACTGGAACCCTCACCTTCAGTGTGAATGTTCAAGACCTTAAGCACTACACCACATGTTACTCCTCATTGCACAGTGTCCAGACATTACAATGGCATTCAACCCAAAGGTGTGGCCATGGAAAATACTTCAATGTTTCATCACAAGGAATATTTACCATTCATAACACTAGTAAATAAACATACACCCTGCCATGAGATTCCAGGATTTGAACTTTCAACCTACTGAGTGACAGTCCGATATATTTACCAATAGGGCAGAAGTGATTCTTCTTTGCTGTGCATCAAAATGTAACTATAAAATCCTTTCAGCAAACATCTTGCTTGTCAGCTCCCACCAAGCAAAAGCAAACAGCTACCTCCTGAGCAAGGGCACCTTGAGAGGTAGCAGGAGCCTGTACTGGGGGATGGTGGCCCCCATGACCATGCATTGCTTCATAAGCAGGGCAGTGTGGCCCATCTCCTTCATTCAATTTTGCCCCAGGGAGGTTGAATCTCTAGAATTGCGGGGAGGGGCGGTCAGGCACCTTGCATTGATTTAACACTCTTTGCCCCGGGGATGTGGTGGCCCAAGGGGTGCAGGGGGCCAAGCGGGCCCCCCACATACATTAATGATCATTTCCCCCATGGTGATGGTCCCTGGGAGTGCAGGGACACTGAGCTGGCCCACCACATTCCTGAAAGCTCATTTGCCCCAGGGGGGTGGTGGTCCTAGGGTCATGGGGAGGGAGCAGGCCCCTGCATACAGTTATCGACATTTGCCACTGTGAGGTGGCAGTCCCTGAGGCTGTTGGAGGGGCTGCCTAGGACCCCACATACTTTGAAGATCATTTGCCACCTCCCCGGGGTACGGCAGGCCAAGCAGGCCCGCTGGCACACATAACAAAATGCTTGCCCTGGGGAGTTGGAGGTTCCCCAGGCTTCTATAAGCCCTTGGGATGGGGCTCCATGTACCCCTTCCTATTTTGCCTGCAATGCCCTCTGGACTTGGGCCACCTGGTGTCACACTTAAAAGCAAAGGCAGGAGACCGTGCTTGCTCTTTTTTTTTTTTTAAATCAATGCAAAATTCATGGATCTGCCACGATTTTTGCTGTAATATAAAAGCAAAAATAATTTAAGCCTTAGGGGGAGGGGGTTTCATGGGGACCCCTGCATCAAGACTAGGGGGTTTGAATAAAGGTACCCTGCCCCCTCTTCTTTTGTTAACATTTCTTTTTCAGATTCTGCATAAGCTGAGCCTCAAAATGGCTGCCAACACTTCCTGGTTGAAGTGCTGGCAGCCAATCTCTGCACAAGATCAGGAGTTTGTAGTGAAGGCCTTGCGCCTCCAGATATAGCTATTGAACTAATTTACACCAAATAACAGAATGCGTACAAAAAGCTACCTTTATGCCAAATTTGTGCAATTCTATCCATTGGTTCATGGTCATGTTCAAAACTTCTATGGGAATTAAAATGAGAAACACACTTTTTTTTTAACCTGCCCCCTTTTTTTAGCACCTGCTTGATGGATAACCCAAAAACTTCCCATTAAAAAAAAGATTCTTGAGCGCACTTTTTTTAAAACGTTTTTTGAAGAGTCATCAAATGGGCCAAAGATATAGGCATGTCACCAAACTCTTTCTCTATGGAAACTAGGTGCTAACTATAACTACCTACTGGTCAATATGCATATAATTCATTCTATCTATCTATCTATATTTATATATAGATATATATATATACATATATATGTATATATATATATATATATATATATATATATATATATATGTGTATATGTATGTATATATATATATATATATATATATATATATATATATATATATAAAACTAAATGACAAATGAGCACTGGCACACTCTGGATCATTCAAGCATAGACTTTATTTCAGTTCATGTAGCAAAAGAAAAAATGTGACATGTTTCGGCCATCAAAGCAGCCTTCCTCAAAACTGCCATTAATCACCATCAATCCATTGGAATAAAGCAATTGTCTCACTAGTAAATGACGTGTTGCCAGACTTCCGCGTGACCCCTAAACATTAACAAAACATTTATCTCCATACTACTGAGGTGCATGCAAACAAAACTAATTCATGTTACATTAGCCGCTAAAGGATGGGAATATTTCCAATAATTTCCTAAATTACAACAAACATCAAATGTAGCAATCTAAACAATAACATTCTTTGGCTAAAATGGCAACAATGTTTCAAGCAAATCAGCAGCCCCAGTGGGCATTAACCGCTAAATTAATCACACATAATACTGCTGTGAGCATTAAAGTGCTGACGTGCATCAAATCTGTACTCCCTCAACATTGTCTCACATGTGCCATAATGCAAAAAAAAGTCTATAACAAAACAATAAGCTAATAGTCTGTATTACACATAAAGTAACAAATTCGTTAAATGAAAACATGCAAATGCGAACCCTGCTGGGTAATTCCTAGTCTGGTGAGAAATCAAAAACTCTAAAATATACTGCTGCAGGACACAACCATGACTGAAAAGCTATACATCCAATAAATGTCCGGGGATGTTTATGATTCAGACAATGAGACACAACTACATTATAAATTAACAAACAGATCTTCGTCCATATTAAGCCCTTGTGGGGGCTTAGTGCCCAACATTTGGATATGTCTGCACTCTAATATCCTCAGTTGCTGTTCTCTATTGCCCCCTTGCCTTCTTTTGGGAACAGTATCAAGTAACAAGTATCTGAGTTCACTTACTTGCCCATTATGGGCTTCCTCAAAGTGAAGGGCTACAGGATAACTAGAATCCTTGTTTCTAATTGCTCTAATGTCTTGGAGAATACATAGATTGACTTTCAATATTGTGCTTTCCACAAGAAGCTTAGGACAAGGGCATTTGAACACATATATGGCAAACTCTGTTTTACAGTGCAGACTCTTTTCGATACGGATGGGGTGGTCAAATAATGGTGAAGACACAAGCAAAGTGTTAACCCCAAATTCACCAGCCTTGCACCTATGGCATTTCCTGAATCCCGGGCCTTGAGCAGGCCGGGTATCCTCCCTAATATATTCAGGACTGCTCAGTACTAAGACTTGTCTCATGGACTTGGCTTTGTGGAAAGTGACTAATGGTCTCTCTGATATCTCATCTCTTATTACTGAGTAATTTTTAATCAAATGCCAGTGTTTATTAAGGATGGCTCTCAATTGGTTATGTTGCACAGCATACCCAGTAGTCATCCGGAGTGGTTGATTTTCTATAGTGCATAACTGTCTTCTGATAAACAGGAGCATTTCCCTCAATCATTGATTTGCTCTAATTTAGGATCCAGCGATAACTGATTCATTAAATACTCTATCGGGGAATCTGCTAGCTAGCTTATCCTGAGCACTCCTAAGTTGTTCCTCATCACTACATTTCATATGCATACAATATTTCTCAACATAAGGAATGCTGTGCTTCAATTTATTTGAATGAAAGGTGCTTGCATGCAATATAGTATTGCCTGTTCTTATTTTGCGGCAGGTTTTAGGGTGTATCTTACATTTCCTAACAAAAATCATGTGGTCTAAAAAATAAACCGTTTGTTTGCTCACATGTGCAGTGAAACATAGATTCAGATTGTTCTGATTGATTCGCTCTACAAAACAGTGAGCTGACTACTTGGACCCCTTCCATATACCAACAATATTTTCAATGAAGTGCATCCATAAAACAATACTGTCTGCAATTCAAAATTCATATTCAACTGCGAGCACTTGCTCCTCCCACCAGCTGATATGCAAATTAGCATAGCTAGGGAAGAAGCAAGTGCCCATCATGGTACCTCTCAACTGCCTGTAGATCTTATTGCCAAACAGAAAAAAATTATTGGCTAAGCACCAGCACACCATCTCCAACACCATCTGGGTGTGTTTGTATAAAGAGATGTGCCTAGTGCTAAAATAATGTTCCAAAGCCCTCAACCCGTCTTCATGTTTGACATTTGTATACAGGGAAGTCACATTGAGTGTCATTAATACAAAATCATCCTCCCACCTAATGTCATAAATTCTTCTCAAGAAACCCAATGTATCTTGGAGGTAAGAGGATGTTTTTAGAAGTACATAACAAATTTTTCTGCACTTTAATTTCCTCCAAATAAATATATATATATATATATATATATATATATATATATATATATATATAATATTTGTGTAATACATGTAACAGTGACACATATGGGGGAAGGTATGTCCTGTTCTGTAAGTAAATATGAGACATGCTCTTAATCACCCATAAAAATGTATCCTGTTTATGCGCACACACCATAGTATCTGGCTCTTTGGACTTTGGGATTTAAGTCAATGAACGTGGGCATGGGGGTGTTTGGTAACAATGCGCAAGTTGTAAAGCCTTCGTTAGCTCATGATGAGTTTTAACTGATTAACTGATCAGTAGTAGCTCTTGCTACAGAAAATGTTGGAGACCCTCGGCATAGATGTTGTAATTGGCCTGGATTATTAAAATAAGAACATGAGAAGGGTTTAGGGTACTCAACAGGTCACTACAAATGTTAAATTTTAAGTCAGAAAAATTAAGAACAAATTTGCTGGTCCAGCTTTCTCTGAATGTTTGTGATTTTTTTTTCCACAAAATTGTGTCACATCAATACAAGCAAACAAAACCATAAAAAATACTTTTTTTCCTTTCTTTTTTCATATCAACACAGGTCAACACCCTTCAGATGACCATTTGGAAGGTCATCACTGAGAAGGTGCGGACTCTGGGGGTCTATAAGCTTTGCAGTATCCATTGTCAGAAGAGATGGGAGGACCGCAAAGCTGGACCAAGAAATCAAAAGAGGTCCAGCTCTGCCAGTATTTCCAACATAGGAAGCGCGTGTGCCCAGGTTGATGGTCATTTGAGAGCCAACAGCAGCATCAAAGGGGGTATGTTCTTTTTTGAGTTTTTCTTGTTAAATAACTATTTGTGGTTACCGAAACAAATTATAGCTTCAACATAAAGGTTGACACAATTCCAAAGCACAAGAAAAGTTCTGGAAGGTGTAGGTTTTGCACAAGGTATATGATGATGTTTTTTCTATATTTATTTTTGGATCATGATACCACTATATTTGTGATCCCTACTAAGGGACTGTTTTGAGCAGACACATGCCTGACTAATTAAAAAAAAGAGGTACATGTGTTTGTTGGATGTTATAAGGGGCAGTTGTACCAAACAGTCCACAATTACTGATTGCTTCAGGTTTGATGCTCCATCACGATTGTGAAGGAGGTTGCTTTGGCCCAAATACAGGTGACATTGCATAAAATGTAATTTTGATAGAGTGGGTGTTCCAAACATCACATTGGTGAGTTGTTATTGTAGACAAACAATAGTGACTATTGGCAAAATGGTTTATTAAAAGCATATTTAAAACATGAGCATCTAAGCTGGTCTGTTTTTTCAAACATGATTTTGATAGGCATAATTTTTTTAATAAAACAGACATGAATGTGGGTACAATGTTCACAGAGTAACATATACCCAAGACCAACTGGTATATGTGCTTTGTAGTATCCAGATGATAGGTCAATAATGAGTAACAAGAGATTAGTTGAATGTACTTTTGCAGATGAACAATGTATAGTGTACAAAGGATAATATTGCTTCATATGATTTTTTGTCATGAGTTCATTATTCAAAACAAAACAATATGAACCTTTCAGAGCTGTTAAAAATACCTGGAAAAATTGAACATGATTAAGAGAAATGATCATAAATGCAATTGGAGTAATGATGGGAAATTACAAAACTGTGAACAAATGGGTTCTGAAGATGGCCCCTACATGCATGAGGTAATGGTAAAGTATATCTAAGTTAGAAAGACTTCAAGAGGTTGTAGGAGGCTTGCCTGGTTTGTAGTGAGTACCAAAGGTACGTACACCTTATGTCAGGTCCAATTATCCCTTATTAGTGAAATGTAGTCAGTGTCTAGAAGCCAAACTCTCTAGGGTTAGTGTGGATGAGCAGCCAAGGCCTAACTAGGAGACATGCAAAGCTCATGCAATACCACTGTAGTCACACAGTACACATACACATGAAAGAAAATACTCTAGCCCTCATTAAAACCCTGGCAGTTGGTGATAAAGCGGAGGTAATACCACCAAATTATGACCATGGCGGAAAGAGCTCAGACAGACAGCCACTTTAAAACACCGACCACCAGGGCGGAATCAACAGGCACCACGGTAGTAGCCGCCTACAGCCAGATGGAAGTCAATGTTCTGCCCTCCGTATTATGAGACAGGAAACCGCCACCTTTTACGAGGCGGTACTAATGACATCAAAACTTGGCCGAAACACTGCACCGAAGGGAAAAAACTCACCTGTGGAGACTCAGGGAAGAACCATGCCACCATGGAGCCTGAACTACAGATATTCCCAATACTGTTCTATGTCCTGCTCCACCATGAACAGCAATGACAGCAAAGACCACCACAGTGAGTACAGGCACCTAGCACACAGGGGGGGGAGAGGAATAAGAGAGTGACACACACCCTCAACACACACCGCCCACCCCAACACCATACACACAAGCAGACACAGTAAAATAACAAATACACCCCGTACCCCTCTGGAAAAATGCAAGGACAACATGAATACAGAAACGTGAGTGTAATAAGATAAATAAAGTAGTAATACATGCATCCAATGTAAAAGTATATACATATTTACAAATCAAGGGACACTTCCCAGTCTTCAATGTTCGTGGGCCACAGGGCCACATCACAAAGTCCAAGGCCCCACTTGACTCCTGCAACAACACGGAGAGAAAACTGCAGGGGAATCAGTTCAAAAACAGACAGACACCTCAGTGGGACCCTGATCAAGGAGCACCTCAGCTGGCAGATGGAACAACACCACTGGTCCTGGAGGCAGCAACATGCCCTGTGCTTGGTCCTAGGGAGTGCAAAGCCATGGTGTCTCATGTGGGTAACTTGCCCACTAGCTCTGGAGGGGGAAACATGCCATGTGATCTTCATCGTGGGGAGGATGGGGTGAGTGGAAATATTCTCCACTGGTTCTGGAGGGGTTATCGTGCCTTGTGACGCAGGTTTTGGGGAGTGCAAGTTCACAGTCTCTCAGGTGGGTGTCAATCCCACAGGATTTTCAGGGGCAGCTCGCAGCTGGAGGCAGGATTACACACTGTCCGCCGGCGGTGATTGCTGCTCAGTGGTGGTGATGGTGATGGTGATGTTGCCGCTGGTGGTGGGGGGAAGCACCTGCCCATCCCCTGCAGCCTCGGAAGGCTGTCCATTGCTGGTGGTCATGATGGTGGTGGTGCTGCTGCTGCTGCTGCTGCTGGTGGTGGTGGGGGGAAGCTCCTGCCCATCCCCTGTAGCTTGGATGGCTGTCCACTGCTGGTGGTGGTGCTGCTGCTGCAGCTGTCTACTGCTGGTGGTCGTGCTGGTGGTGGTACTGCTGCTGGTGGTGGGGGGTGAAGCTCCTGCCCATCCCCTGCAGCCTTGGACGGCGGCCCACTGCTGGTGGTCGTGCTTGTGGTGGTGCTGCTACTGCTGGTGGTGGTGGGGGGGAAGCTCCTGCCCATCTCCTGTAGCCTCAGATGGCTGCACCACCATGGTTGGTGGCAGGGGCTCCGACTGAGTTCCAGCACCAGGCCCCTTGTCCTTTCTGCCTGCAAGTGCAGGCCCCTTGCCCTTCCTGGCAGCATATGGGGATGGCTCCTTGCTCCTCTTGGCAGCAGATGGGGATGGCTCTTTGCTCCTCTTGGCAGCAG
This sequence comes from Pleurodeles waltl, assembly GCF_031143425.1. Lineage (NCBI taxonomy): Eukaryota > Metazoa > Chordata > Amphibia > Caudata > Salamandridae > Pleurodeles > Pleurodeles waltl. The sequence goes on from NC_090437.1 coordinate 1,068,697,192, forward strand.
CTGGGGGTGGCACCTTGCTCCTCTTGGCAGCAGCTGGTGGTGGCATCATTACCTTCACGGTAGCAGTTGGGGGTGGCACCTTTACCTTCATGGCAGCAGCTGGGGGTGGCACCTTGACCTTTCAGGCAGCACTTGGGGTAGGCACTCTTTCTATGTGGCTGTCTGGTGCCCGGGATCCCTTCCCACCACGAGTTGCTATGGATACTACTGGGCCCATGGACTGGGTGGCTGAGGTGCTTGCCTGGGTTTTACACACCCTGGCCAGATGTGAAGGACGGGGGGAAGGGGTAGGGAAGAGGTCAATGGTGGAGAAAAAAAGCTTCTTAGAGACATTGGGATGGGAAGAGGGAGAAAGTCTGGGAGTGGAGAAAGAGGGAGTGGTTGTAGGAGGTGTCTGTCTGCTGTGTTTGAGTGCAGGTGCATGGGCTGGATGCTGTTGTGAGGTGGATGGCTGTTGGGTGTCTGTGTGATTGCGTTTTTATACTTTGGGAGGGGGTGACAGACAAAGTGAGAGAGGACACAGGGGATGTGTGCATGGATGTTGGGGTGGTGACTGCCTGTGAGGTGTGTGTTCTGATAGGTGTGCTGGTGAAGGAGGTAGTGGATGAGGATGTAGTGCATGCAGGTGTGAGTGTAGACAGAACTGGGAGGGAGGTGGATGAGGAGGAGGAGGCGGACACAGTGGAGGCACAGTGGAGGCAGTGGATGTTGGTATGTCTGCATCTGGATGGAGTTTGTGCCTGTGGGATGATGTGTGGTGCCTGTGCCACTCTTCTGTGTCCTGGGTGCATGCTTGTCTGCCTGTGTGCTTGTGATAGGTTGGGGCTGAGGGGAATGGGATTGGGTAGAGGAAGTTGGAGGGGGAGGGTGGAAACATGGACAATGGCTGTCATCAGAGAGGAGGCCAGAGCCTGGATTGATCTCTGTTGGGCCACCAGGCCAGTATGAATGCCCTCCAGAAATGCATTGGTCTGTTCCATTTGGGCTGCCAGCCCCTTGATGGCATTCACAATAGTTGACTGCCCAACAGAGATGGATCGCAGGAGGTCAATAGCCTCCTCACTCAGGACAGCAGTGCTAACTGGGGCAGGGCCTGAGGTACCTGGGGCGAATAGATGCCCACCCTCCTGGGTGAATGGGCACGGGCTACTTGCTGAGGGGCTGCTGGGCGGGTGGTGCTGGTACGGAGGGTGGCAGCTGTACCAACAGCTGGGGTGGGCACAGAGGTGTCCACCACAACCAGAGAGCTTCCATCAGAGGAGGTATCTGTTTTCGAAATATCCCCTCCTGTCTCCGCCGTGGTGCTCCCCTTGCCCTCCGTCCCACTGGGGCCCGCACCATTGTTGGACTCTACCTCCTGGGTCCTGTGGGATGCAGCTCCATCCTTCACCGGTGCCTCTGCTCCTCCACCAGATGATGCTAATGCACATAAGGACAGGATGACAAATCAGAAAGGGGGGAGAGAAACAAAGGATACACTGGGTCAGTGGCTGCACCAATACTACCATTGGCGTACACAGCACCCTCACACACAGGGAACAGCCCTACCCACTATTCATGGCACTACCAGTAACAATGCTAGTCACCAGGGCATGGGGAGGGACACAAACCCGCCCACTACAGCATACCTGGGACCCTCACACCCCTGCCCAGTAGTGGATGCCTACTTGCTAGGTTTGAGTAATATCCCATCAGAACCCTGGCCAACATGGGACCTACACTGCAATGTCAGGCCTGGCCTAGGGGCACCCACAGGCATACTTCCCCCACCTGGATACCACCCCACCAGGCGTAAGTAGTAATGATGGGCACTGTACGCACCCCCTTCTTGCTGCTGTGATGCCCCCAAGTGCCCATCTAGCTCTGGATAGGCTACCACCAGTATGGGGGCCATTAGGGGGGTCAGGGTTCAACGGGCACCCCTTCCTCATTGGGAGGCCATCCTCTGCGGTCTTTCATGCCCAGAGTCTCAGGTCGTCCCACTGTTTGCGACAGTGGGTGCCCCACCTGCCGTAGACCCCCAAGGTCCGCCCGTCCTTGGCAATGGCACGCCATTAACCCTTCTTTTGAGTGTTACTGACCTGCAGAGGAAATATACACAGGAAAGGTATTAGTCAGACCGTCCTGCCTGTTACACTCATGGCCCACCATAGCCCTCCCATCCCCTTACACGCAAACATGACCCAGCATACATGCTCCACGCTGCCCAGGGTTCATCCACAAACCCCCCCCTTTCTAGGCATTCACACACAGCACTCAATGCATTCATGCCCCATGCAACGTGCTCACAGAGTATTCACCTGTTGGTCTGGAGGCCCATACAGCAGTCTGTACTGGGGAAGGACCCCATCCACCAGTCACTCAACCTCTGCTGAGGTGAAGCAGGGGCCCTTTCCCCTGTCACACGGGCCATGGTAGGTTCCAGACTCAGGTTACAGCAGCACATGCAGTGTAGGTCCTCTCCTGTTGAACGTCAGGTAGCAAGTGAGTGAACAGATAGAAAATGGCAGTCACATCCATGGAGGTGCATACCATCTCCACCATCGTACATCACCATTGGCCACTGTACCCCATAGGGCCCAAAAATAACCAACAAGGTGTTTCACGGCGGTTCCCGACCGCCTTCGTCAATGGCACACAACGTCAGTGGAATGACCTCACTTCCACCTGTCCCTCCATACAAAACAGTCAGACGCCATCTCTAGGGGAAGGGGGGCTGACCATGGATCCTAACTGCGTCAGAGATCAAAATTGTACAATCAAGACATATGCCACTAATACAGTGATAAATTACATCATGCATTGAACTGTAGTGGCTACAATGTACAGATTATGACTGGCTCCTCAATGTTTTGCCCCATAGATTGCAACCACTGCTGATGAATAGGAGATGGAGACATCCCCCGTGTACAGACCAGTGGTGGACTTGGCAACCATGCAGGACAGGCACATTATCCTTCCTTACAGACTTGACAGGGCGACAATCACAGAGCTGTGTGCCCAATTGGAGCCTGACCTGATATCTGCTATCCGTCACCCCACTAGGATCCCTCCTCTTGTGCAAGTGCTATCAGTGCTCTATTTCCTGGCAACTGGTTCTATCCAAGTGACAGTGGGCTTGGCAGCAGGAATGTCACAGCCAATGTTCTCAACAGTGCTGACAAGGGTATTGTCTGCCCTGATTAAACACATGTGCAGCTACATTGTTTTCCCCCAAGTGGATGATATGGCCACAGTGAAGGCTGACGTTTATGCAATGGGACATATCCCCAACATTATTGGGGCAATTGATAGAACACATATTGCTTATGTACCCCCGCCAGAATGAACAGGTCTTCAGAACTCATAAACGTTTTCACTCGATGAATGTGCAGTTGGTGTGTTTGGCGGACCAGTACATCTCCCATGTCAGTGCTAAGTATCCAGACTTGGTGCATGATTCTTTTATCCTGAGGAATAGCAGCATCCCAAATGTGATGGTCCAACTACAGAGGCACAGGGTGTGGCTAATAGGTGAGCCCTGGTTCCCACCCAGCATATGTTGGTGTGTGGGTATGGTGTGGCCATATGGCATAGGGTGTCCATCGATATTTGCAGGTGACTCTGGTTACCCTAACCTACAATAACTACTGACCCCTGTGAGGAATCCCAGGACAAGGGCACAGGAGTGTTACAAGGAGGCACATGGGTGAACAAGAAGGATAATAGAATGTACCTCTGGCCGCCTGAAGGCCAGATTTCGGTGCCTCCATCTAATGGATGGATCCCTGTGCTACTCACCCAAGAAGGTCTGCCAGATAATCGTGGCATACTGCATGTTGCACACCCTTGCATTGAGACGCCATGTGCCTTTTCTTCAGGAGGAGGATGCTGGAGATGGCCGTGTGGCAGCAGTGGACCCTGTGGACAGTGAAGATGAGGAGCCAGAGGATGAGGATGAGGACAACAGAACTGCAGTGATATGTTAATACTTCCAATGATACACAGGTAAGACAGTGTAACTTCACATTTCATTGACAGTTTTGTGTTGCACATTCTAACTGGCAGGCTATGAATTCCTACTTCTATGCCCACTCAATGTACCCTTTGGCAACTCTTTTTGCAAATATTGGTGCCCCACTATCGATCCTGATGTGTTCAATGCAGTCAGCCACAGGTCTTTCCTATGTATACATTACTGTACAGTTGAATTGCAATGTTTAATCCTTCTTAAACAAATACATACTTAAATCATTTGACATACTCTATTTTTTCAAAGTGTTATAATTGCAGTGCTAAGAAGAAAAGGGGGAAGTGCAATGGGCTGGGGTGATGATGGAGGAAAGTCCAGGGTAGAGTCCAGTCTATTGGTAGCACAGATGCATTCTCCATGGGGGCATGGAAAGGAGAGCAATGGCAGTTCAAGGTGGACAGGGTGACAGAGTGGGACACAAGGATGACAATCAGGAGAGTCTCATTTCCTGGCGGGGGTCTTGGCAACAGTCTCTGGCTTCTGCTGGATCGCAGGGAATGTTTGCAAGATGGTTCTCCTTCTGCAAGAGGAGGTGCTGGTGGCCTGTTGGTCCTGTGGCAGGGCCTCCTGTCCACTAGGGCAGTGGAGGTGGAAGGCTGTTCATTTGTCTGGCTAGTGGCAGGGTCCCGCTGGTGTGAGACTGCCTCCCTCATAATGTTGGCCATGTCTGCCAGCACCCCTGCAATTTAGACCCGGGTGGTGTTGATGGACTTCAAGTCCTCCCTGATCCCCTGGTACTGTCCCTCCTGTAGCCGCATGTTCCCTTACAACTTGTCCATGATCTGGCCCAGCGTACCCTAGGAATGTTGGTATGCTCCCAGGATCGTGGTGAGTGCCTCCTGGAGAGTCGGTTCCCTGGGCATGTCCTCCCCCTGGTGCACAGCAGTCCTCCCAGCTTCCCTGTTGTCCAGTGCCTCTGTCCCCTGAACAGTGTGTCCACTGCCACTGACCCCAGGTCCCTGATTGTCTTGGGTATGGGGGTACCCTGGGGTCCCTGTAGTGGTGGACACAATGCTGATTGAAGTGTCCTGGGGACAGTGGTATGGGCACGCTGGGTGGTTGCTGTGGTGGTGTTCCCTGAGGGTGGAGGTTCTATGCTGGTGTGGGACTGTGCCTGGGTATCAGACCGCTCGGAGGTCCCGGATGGGCCAGGTTGGTCATCAAGATCCAGGCAAGCAGAGTCGCTGTAATCACTGTGGGCCCCTTCTGTGGGGGGACAGGATGTTGCTGGCACCTCTTCTCCGGTGACATTGGCTGGGATACCTGTGGGGATGTATATGCAGTGTTATTATTTCTGTGTGTGACATATTGTGCTTGGGGGGTTGCCCTCTATGGTTGTTATTGCCCTGTCAGCTTTTACTTGTGTGAGTTGTTATGTGGTGTGCTAGGTGATTCTCTAGTGTGCATGATTTAGTGATTGGTGTCCATGTAGGGCTGTGAGTGGTGTCCATGCATTGGTGGTGCATGCTGGGCTTGGCATTGGGATGAGTGGGTTTGTGATGGTGGGGTGTGTGGGAGGTGGTGGAGTGATGGGAGTGAGGGTGGGGTGGGGGTATGTGATGGCATGCAGGTAGCCGGGTGATAGTAGTATAGAGCTGACTTACCAGAGTCCAGTCCATCTGCTACTCCTGCCAGGCCCTCAGGATGCATGACTGCCAAGACTGGCTCCTCCCATGTTGTTAATTGTGGGGGAGGAGGTTGGGGTCCACCGCCAGTCCTCTGTACAGCGAGTTGGTGTCTTGCTGCAATGGAATGCACCTTCCCCCGTAGGTCGTTCTACCTCTTCCTGATGTCATCCCTTGTTCTTGGGTGCTGTCCCACGGCCTTGACCCTGTCCTCGATCCTCTGCCATAGCTCCATCTTCCTTGCTATTGATATCTGCTGCACCTGTGATCCAAATAGCTGAGGCCCTACCCGGATGATTTCCTCTACCATGACCCTAAGCTCCTCCTCATAGAATCTGGGGTGTCCTTGTGGTGCCATGGGTGTAGTGTGAGTGGTGTGGGTGAGGGTGTGTAGGGTGATGTGTTGTGGTGTGTGATGTAAGGTGTGTGGGTGGTGTATAGGTGATGGTGGTATATGGCTCTGGTTGTGTGACTGCTCTTGCTGTCTCTTTCTTATGGTAATGAGTTGCATTTGTAAAGGGTTGTGGGTACTGTGGGTGTGTTTTATAATGGTGTGGGTGTGTGGGTGTGTGGGTGTGGTGTGAGTATGGTTGTCAGGAATGTGTTGTTTGAATTATTGAATATGGTGTTGTTTTGTATGTGTGTGTGTATTTTGAGTGTTGTGGTTATGTACCACCAATGGTTTACTGCAGTTGAATGTCCGCTGTGTTGATTTGTGGATCATAATGTTGTGGGTGTTGTTCTGTTGGCGTAACGGTGTGGGTTTGGATACCGCTAGTTTATCACTGACCTTTGGTGTGGAAGACTTGTGTGTGTGGCTGTATAGTGACGGATTGGTGTGTGTGTGTCATAATATGATGAACGGATATCCACTGTGGCAGTGGTATGTTGGCGGAAGTCCGCGTGGCGGAAAGTGGGATTTATCGCCAATGTCGTAATGTGGGCGTCAGTGTTACAAAAATGAAGGTACTTTATTTTGGTGACACAAATGTCAAAAATACCATAGAGACTATACTCTCTTAGGAGGTGAGTAATACACAAAATATGTACACTAGTATGCAGAAACAGCTGTAAAACTGTTAGAACACAGTGCAAATAGTGAAAATCACATTAGTTAGAACTGGGCCTAGGGGGAACACAAACCATATACAAAGAAAGTGGAATGTGAAAATCGGTTTCCCACCTAGGCAAGTGTAGTGTGTTGAGGGGCCTTTGGAGTATTAGAAAACACCAAAGGTAAGTAATAGAACCCACCGCAGAGCCCAGGAAAGCAGTAAATTTCCTAGAACACACAAGAACAGTAGAAAGAAGATTATGCAAGAACCAGAAGAGATTGCAAGACACAAACAATGGATTCCTGGACCTGAAGGCCTGTGTAAGAAGGGGACCAAGTCAAGCGCTGAAGAGCCTAGGGAGAACAGGAGACCCTGCTAACCCAGATGAAGGTGCAAAAGAAGAACCACCGGTGAGGAACAACAGCCAGTACTGCACCCAAGAAGATGGATGCAGGTTGTTGGTTGGTGCAGATGTTGTCCCACTTCAGATGGATGATTGCAGTCTTGTTTGCGGTGCTGGATTCCGCCTACAAGCTTTGCACATGCAAAGCTTGCGGTTAGCATAAAATGGTGCTGCCCAGGACCTGGAGGGATTTGGTGGCCTCTACAGGAGGGAGGGACAGAGGGGGCTCTCAGAAACTCAGGGAGCCCTCAGAAGACCAGGCAGAATGCACAGGAGTCCCACAGCACGGGGACAAAGAAGGTGCAAAAGGAGGACCACGCACTACAACACAAAGGGATTCCATGCCGCCAGAGAACCACGCAGGAAGCTGTGCATGACAGGAAGGAGAGCTGGGGGCCGGAGCTGCACGGTGCATGAAGAATTACATGGAAGGATGCCAACAAGCCTTGGCCACTGCAAAACCTGAAGATACAATATTGCAGAAGTCGTCTTTGCCTCTTTGTTGCAGTTTACAGAGTTTCTGGAGGGTCCAGGTGCAGTTTGTTTGGTAAGAAGGTGAAGTAAAGAATGCTGAGGATTCCTGCTGGGGTCTTGCAATCCGAATCTGAAGAACCATCCAAGAGAGAGACCCTAAATAGCCATGAGAGGGGGATTGGTCAGCTAAACAGGTAAGCACCTCTCAGGGGAGGGCTCTGACGTCACCTGCTGGCGCTGGCCACTGAGATGCTCCTAGAGTGCCCTGCCAACTTGGAATCCAAGATGGCAAAACCCAGAGACACTCTGGGGTGGTGGTAAACAGGGGAGTGGTCACTTCCCTTTCCTTTGTCCAGTTTCACACCAGAGCAGTGACTAGGGGACCCTAAACCGGTGTAGACCGGATTATGCAAGGAGGGCACCATCTGTACAGCATTTCAAGAGGCACTGGGAGGCTACGCCCCATGCTTGTAACACCTATTTCAAAATGGAGAGGGAGTTCCCAAAGGAAGTGCTTTGTTCTGCTTTCCTAGGCTTGAAGTGCTTGAGCAACAGGAGGGCAGAAACTTGTCTGTGAGGTGGCAGCAGCTGAGGTGCCTGGAAAACCTCGGAAGGCTGTAATGGCAGTACTGGTGGTGCTCTAAGGAGCCCCCAGAGTGCATGGAATCATACAAACAATGCTTGCAAAAGCCTTGGGATATATTTCCAACGTGTTTGATACCAAACATGGCCATATTCGGAGTTACTATTGTGAAGCTGTACATAGTTAGTGACCTATGTCCAGTGCACGCGTAAAATGGCATCCCTTTATGCACACAGTCTGGGCAAATGGTCCTGGATGATGTGGGGGCACCTCTGCTAGTACAGGGGTGCCCTCACACACAGGTACTCTGCATCCAGCCTTCAAGGTTGGGAGGCCTGACATATGGGTGACTTATAAGTGACGTGGTGCTGTGAAAATGGCAGTGAAAGGGTGCATGCATCATTTCACAAAGGCTGCAATGGCAGTCCTGTAGAAGCTTTTTTCATGGGCTCCCTATGGGTGCAAAAAAATGCTGCAGCACACAGGGATCCCCTGGAATTCCAATGCCCTAGGTAGCTGGGTACCATATGTTAGGGACCTATAACGGGTGACCAGTATGCCAATTTTGGGTAAAATCCGGAGTTACTAATATGCATTAACAAAATTTAGAGGAGCCAGCATAAACACAGGGGTCCTAGTTAGCAGAATCCCAGCGACTCAGTCAAATACCTGACATCAGGCTGAAAATGGGGGCAACATATCAAAAACAGGGAGTTTCCTACAGAGGTGAATTATATTAAAAATTGGAAATGTTTCAGAGAAAAACCAAATGATTAATTTTCTTTACCCAGATACAATAAAAAAGTTGTACATGTCTTTTCAGCATCTTCAGGAGCAAGCAAAGGGGGCATTGCCACGAAGGTGGAAAGCAGCTGGACACTATGGGGGTCATTCTGACCCTGGCGGTCGGTGACCGCCAGGGTCACCGACCACGGGAGCACCGCCAACAGGGTGGCGGTGCTCCGTCGAGCATTCTGACCGCGGCGGTTCAGCCGCGGTCAGAAACGGAAAGTCGGCGGTCTCCCGCCGACTTTCCGCTGCTCGGGAGAATCCTCCATGGCGGCGGAGCGCTCTCCGCCGCCATGGGGATTCTGACACCCCCTACCGCCATCCTGTTCCTGGCGGGTCTCCCGCCAGGAACAGGATGGCGGTAGGGGGTGCCGCGGGGCCCCTGGGGGCCCCTGCAGTGCCCATGCCAATGGCATGGGCACTGCAGGGGCCCCCGTAAGAGGGCCCCACAAAGTATTTCAGTGTCTGCAAAGCAGACACTGAAATACGCGACGGGTGCAACTGCACCCGTCGCACCTTCCCACTACGCCGGCTCCATTCGGAGCCGGCGTCCTCGTGGGAAGGTAGATTTGCCCTGGGCTGGCGGGCGGCCTTTTGGCGGCCGCCCGCCAGCCCAGGGCAAATCTCAAAATACCCTCAGCGGTCTTGCGACCGCGGAGCGGTATTTTGTCGGGGGAAGACTGGCGGGCGGCCTCCGCCGCCCGCCAGTCTCAGAATCACCCCCTATGTGTTGGATGGAGAAACATAGGACACCAATGTACACAGTGACATTGACGGTGAGGAGACTGGAACTGAGGCCACCAGCTCATCATCTTTTTCAGATGCCTCAGCAAGCAACAAGTCCCTAGTGATTGCAGACCCTACTGGATCTATTCCATCTGCAACTTTGTCGTCTACCCAGGGAACCATCTGTATCCTCCCTCTTGCTTCCTCTCAGTTGGCCAAACCCATCCCCTAAAAGGACTGGGGCCTCTTTCACTACAGGCACTGACCCTGTCCCCCCAGCTGCACTGAGTGAGGATGCTATTGACCTCTTAAACAGCATCTCTACAGGCCAGACAGCGATCATGAATGGCATCTAGGGCCTTAGTTGCCAAATGCAAGACATGGTTGCATTTTTGGATGCTGTTCATAGTTCAATGTCTAGAGCAGAGAACCCTTGTGAAAATAGCCTCTGCACTCACCACAGCCTGACAACCAACCTAACCTTCTGTCCCAACTCAGGTCCCTCCCTCATCCCTAATCCCAACTCCCACCCCTATCCTAAGGACACTCACGTCTTTGCATGCTCCCACTCCAACAGGCACAAGCAGCACACTCACACACATGCACATACACAAAGAAACACAGACACCCAAACAATATATACATACTACTAACACTACACAAACAAGTACCACACCCACCACTACACCCACAACCACATCACATCCACACCCACCCACCACAACTACAACAACAACCTCAACAGCCCACTCATCCAAATAAACACATTCATATAAAGATACATCCACAAAATCCAAATTCACACACTCACCTGAACACCAAACACCTGCTACACCACACACTCTCAAACTTACTTTAGACAAAGATGCAGTTGCAAAACATACAGCCACACACAGCCACATCAACCATCTCAACAGCACACTCAGCCAAACACACTCACACAAAAGCACACCCAGAACACCAACTAAACACAAATGCAGACACTCACCCAAACAACAAACACCTTCCAAAAAACACACACCCAAACATACACAACATACACCAAACCCACATAGACCTGTAAAATGACAGACACACAAACATGCTAACCATTCCTACTCTCTCTACTTCCCAATCCCAATCGTCTCTCACCCCTCCTACAGTACTCCACAACCCAAATTTACTTCTTGCCTGTCCATGACCCCAGTAAAACCCAAGCCCACCCCTCCCAGGAAGGATCCTTGAGGTTCCTTCTCTGTGCCCACTCGATTCCCCTTCTTGAGGAGGTTACCCATTGGCGGTGTATTTATGAAAGAGGTTATGGGCCAAAAACCCAAGAGTTGAAGCTTTGCATCATGTTTGTGGCACAAAAAACTATTTTTTTAGTTAGCAAAGATTTTTTGAGAGGGGTATATTATTTATAAATAACATTATTTTCTTTTCAGTAAGTTTGTCCTGAGAACATTATTTTTTTTACAAGTCATTGCTTAGTAACAATGTAAATTATGAAAATGTGAGATACATAAACTTACATTCATAACAGTAAACACAACAGTTCTTCTAAATTACATATTTGTACAGTGCATTAGTGATAAGCATTTGAAAATGACATGGTAATTTTGGTGAAAGCATGCATCTTGATAATGGTACACAAAATTACACATTTAAATTGTTTTTGTAAGTGTTCATTTTGATGTGTTCATTTTAAATTGATAAGTGAACAAATAAACACATATGCATCACACATTTAAATAATTTTGAGTAACGTACAATGTCATCCGTTACAGGAAACATACTAGACCAGGGAAAATGTGACATGACTAAATGTATAAGATGTTTTTAGTTTTGCACAATCATTCATTTTACATTTTTGGTATCCAAATGTGTTGCTTTGTCTAGTGCAATTTTTTACATTTCATTAAGTATGTACTATTCCAAAAATGTGTAATGCATATGATTTGACAGTTTGTGAAAAATGATTAAACACACCTGTATTGACACATTTTGACTTTGGGAATAATGTCACTTTTTGTGAAGGTGTCCATTAGCATGAAGACAGTTTGCATAAAAAAATTTTAATGTAAGAAAATTATACAGGTGTGTTTCTTTAAATTTCTTAAACAACCAAATTACACACATATGAATTGCATATTAGTAAAATATTGCTTCTATGTGTGAATTAAGAATGCACGATTCCAGGTCTAAGTTAAACAGACAACTCAAAGGTGACAGGTAAAAAGGACACTTATTTTCAGTTCCAGCAACAATGGTGTTGATTTGCTTCACTGTCAAGTTGCAGCAGCAAAGGGAGGATTTGAAGTATTGGGTTCATGTAGGAAAGGAAAGTGCAAAAAAAGGATAAGGTAAGTTTGGAGGTTATAACCCTTCCAATCCGCCAACTCAGGTGTAGAGGTTTAGCAGTCACAGTTACGTCGGCGGGAAGGCACATCATGATTGGCCCAGCCAAAAAACTGGCTGTACTCCCTCCGATAGCTGCTTTTGCCTATAAAGCCTTCAATGCAGGAGGACAATTCTGACAGAGATGACGGCACTTGGACAGACTTACCTTCACAGACCTGACATCATCTAAACAGAGTGGGTGGATTGCCTAGTAGGTGGATGGAGAAACTAAAGGAAAATTGACAGTGGACAAGATCAGCCAATATCTAAATCAAACCATTAGGCCCATATTTATAATTGCTTTGTGCTGAATTAGCGTCATTTGTTTTTATGCTAATTCACCGTAAACTTAACTCCATATTTATATTTTGATGCTAGACCTGTCTTGCGTCAAAATATTGGAGTTAACATCATTTGTTGGATGTGTGAAACTACCTTACATCAATAAGATTCAAGGTAGGCGTTCCCGTCCAAAAAATGACTCTAAGCCCCTAGCACCATATTTATACACCAGGGCAAAAATGATGCCTGGGTGGGAAGTGGACCCAGAAAATGACATCATCTCTGATTTGTGTCAAATGTTAATGCCTGGGTCAGACCTCTACGTAAGGAAAACACACAAAACCAACATTACCAACCCACAGGGCACAGGACAAGATGGAAATGCTACTGCTCAAACATGTGAGACAACACAGAGGGCAGCAACAACAACAGCAACCACCACCACCACTGCAGCAACAGCTGGCACAATGGTTAGAGTGGCAGACCCTGATGCAGAGATCTGGCCTGGGACCAGGGTTCAATTCCTTCCTTGGTGGGTCTTGGGATCAATTTCCTTGGACCAGCTAATTCTCACCTCAGTGTCTAATCCAATTAATGGGTACCACTCTGGGCAATAGCTTGCTTAATCTCCACAATGGCCCTCACAGCATTTGGATGCCTGGCTTCACCCTGGGGCTGTCCAGGAGTGGGTGCCTCACAGGGGAAAGCCAGGAGGGGTTCCACAGTGGAATGCGTACAGTGCCTTGAGACCCTAACGGGTGAGTAGTGCGCTATACAAGTGTGAAGTTTACAGTTTTACCGCAACCACCACAACGGTGCACACAAAGGCAACGCAGAAGGCAGCAGAGGATATTCTAAAACAGGACAACCTTTCTTGGCCTCGGGTAACAAGACATCATAATGAAATGCAGACTCAACCAGCAAGCCATACTACACCTGCTGCACCACATTGAGCCACAGATCACAGCCAGCCTGCAGACCCTACATAATATAACACCTGTGACAAAGCTGCTAGCTGTCCTGCACATGCTGGCAAGTGGCTCATTTCAAACAATGGGTGCCCTAGTTGCTGATGTGTCACAGCCATCATTCTCGGTGCTCCTGCTGAAAGTGTTAGATGCAATTACCTCTCTGGCATCCCGCCACATCAGCTTCCCCAACACCCAGCAAATGCAGCAGGAGATAAAACAGGGGTTATACCACTTTGCTGACTTCCCACATGTGCTAAATGCTATTGACTGCACCCATGTCCGACTTGTTCCACCTTCAGCAACAGAGCATTTATACCAGAATCACAAACACATGCATTCCATAAATATGCAGACCATAGTGGACCACCGGAGGCTATTCACAAACATTTTAGCTAAGTATCCTGGGAGTGTCCATGAAGCCTACATATTCAGGCACAGCAAGATCAATGAACACTTCCAGGATTGCCAGTATGGAAATGGCCTACTTGTGGGTAAGTCAACAAACCTAGCAATATACACACAACACACCAACCCTGTAGGACACAGAAGACATACACCACTCCAAAAAAACATGGCCACGGAAACACAGATGTGCAGGTAATAACACATATGCACCATGCTGCAGTACAGCACACACAGTACACACCACAAACACATACACCCACTTGTATGTACCACCCCCACAACTTGACAGGCACACCACATGAAGGACAGGTGGAGATATGTACCTTTTGCTAACGGATGATGTACACAAACCACTCCAAGTGCCCACAGGTTGCCTACTACATACACTTCACACACACAGTACACCAAACAATGAATAGCACAGCAATGTCAATGCCATACACCATGCTCATGTAACGTAAGACACACATTGTAGGAGGCTGGACTGGCTTGTAGTGAGTACCAAGGGGTACTTGCACCTTGCACCAGGCCCAGTTATCCCTTATTAGTGTATAGGGTGTCTAGCAGCTTAGGCTGATAGATAATGGTAGCTTAGCAGAGCAGCTTAGGCTGAACTAGGAGACGTGTGAAGCTACTACAGTACCACTTAGGCCCTCATTCTGACCCTGGCGGTTCTCTACCGCCAGGGCCAACGGGGGCGGGAGCACCGCCGACAGGCCGGCGGTGCTCCCTTGGTCATTCTGACGGCGGCGCTTTGGCCGCGGTCAGAACGGGAAAACCGGCGGTCTCCCGCCGGTTTTCCACTGACCTTAGAATCCTCCAAGGCGGCGCAGCTCGCTGCGCCGCCGAGGGGATTCTGACCCCCCCTACCGCCATCCTGTTCATGGCGGGAAAGCCGCCATGAACAGGATGGCGGTAGGGGGCGTCGCGGGGCCCCTGGGGGCCCCTGCCGTGCCCATGCCAATGGCATAGGCACGGCAGGGGCCCCCGTAAGAGGGCCCGCAAAGTATTTCAGTGTCTGCTTGCAGACACTGAAATACGCGACGGGTGCCACTGCACCCGTCGCACCTTCCCACTCCGCCGGCTCGATTACGAGCCGGCATCCTCGTGGGAAGGGAGTTTTTCCCTGGGCTGGCGGGCGGTCTTTTGGAGACCGCCCGCCAGCCCAGGGAAAAACTCATAATACCCTCCGCGGTCTTCTGACCGCGGAGCGGTATAATGGAGGGCGGGACCCTGGCGGGCGGCCTCCGCCGCCCGCCAGGGTCATAATGAGGCCCTAAGGGTGTACCCTCAGTGAGAGGATAGGAAATATACACAAGATATATATACACAATAGCAAAAATATGCAGTATAGTCTTAGAAAACAGTGCAAACAATGTATAGTTACAATAGGATGCAATGGGGTAACATAGGGATAGGGGCAACACAAACCATATACTCCAGAAGTGGAATGCGAACCACAAATGGACCCCAAACCTATGTGACCTTGTAGAGGGTCGCTGGGACTATTAGAAAATAGTGAGAGTTAGAAAAATAACCCTCCCCAAGACCCTGAAAAGTGAGTGCAAAGTGCACTAAAGTTCGCCTAAGGACAAAGAAGTCGTGTTAGAGGAATAATGCAGGAAAGACACAAACCAACAATGCAACCACTGTGGATTTCCAATCTTGGGTACCTGTGGAACAAGGGGACCAAGTCCAAAAGTCACAAGCAAGTCGGAGATGGGCAGATGCCCAGGAAATGCCAGCTGCGGGTGCAAAGAAGCTTCTACTGGACAGAAGAAGCTGCGGTTTCTGCAGGAACGAAAAGGGCTAGAGACTTACCCTTTTGGTGGACGGATCCCTCTCGCCGTGGAGAGTCGTGCAGAAGTGTTTTCCCGCCGAAAGAACGCCAACAAGCCTTGCTAGCTGCAAATCGTGCGGTTAGCGTTTTTGGACACTGCTGTGGCCCTGGAGGGACCAGGAGGTCGCAAATTGGACCAGAAGAGAGAGGGAACGTCGAGCAAGGCAAGGAGTCCTCTCAGCAGCAGGTAGCACCCGGAGAAGTTCCAGAAACAGGCACTACAAGGATGCGTGAAACAGTGCTCACCCGAAGTCGCACAAAGAAGTCCCACGTCGCCGGAGAACAACTTAGGAGGTCGTGCAATGCAGGTTAGAGTGCCGTGGACCCAGGCTGGACTGTGCACAAAGGATTTCTGCCAGAAGTGCACGGAGGCCGGAGTAGCTGCAAAAGTCGCGGTTCCCAGCAATGCAGTCTAGCGAGGTGAGGCAAGGACTTACCTCCACCAAACTTGGACTGAGGAATCACTGGACTGTGTGGGCCACTTGGACAGAGTTGCTGGATTCGAGGGACCTCGCTCGTCGTGCTGAGAGGAGACCCAAGGGACCGGTAATGCAGCTTTTTGGTGCCTGCGGTTGCAGGGGGACGATTCCGTCGACCCACAGGAGATTTCTTCGGAGCTTCTAGTGCAGAGAGGAGGCAGACTACCCCCACAGCATGCACCACCAGGAAAACAGTCGAGAAGGCGGCAGGATCAGCGTTACAGAGTTGCAGTAGTCGTCTTTGCTACTATGTTGCAGTTTTGCAGGCTTCCAGCACGGTCAGCAGTCGATTCCTTGGCAGAAGGTGAAGAGAGAGATGCAGAGGAACTCGGCTGAGCTCTTGCATTCGTTATCTAAAGTTTCCCCAGAGACAGAGACCCTAAATAGCCAGAAAAGAGGGTTTGGCTACCTAGGAGAGAGGATAGGCTAGCAACACCTGAAGGAGCCTATCAGAAGGAGTCTCTGATGTCACCTGGTGGCACTGGCCACTCAGAGCAGTCCAGTGTGCCAGCAGCACCTCTGTTTCCAAGATGGCAGAGGTCTGGAGCACACTGGAGGAGCTCTGGACACCTCCCAGGGGAGGTGCAGGTCAGGGGAGTGGTCACTCCCCTTTCCTTTGTCCAGTTTCGCACCAGAGCAGGGCTAAGGGGTCCCCTGAACCGGTGTAGACTGGCTTATGCAGAATTGGGCACCTCTGTGCCCAACAAAGCATTTCCAGAGGCTGGGGGAGGCTACTCCTGCCCTGCCTTGCACCATTTTCCAAAGGGAGAGGGTGTCACACCCTCTCTCAGAGGAAGTTCTTTGTTCTGCCATCCTGGGCCAGGCCTGGCTGGACCCCAGGAGGGCAGATGCCTGTCTGAGGGGTTGGCAGCAGCAGCAGCTGCAGTGAAACCCCAGGAAGGGCAGTTTGGCAGTACCAGGGTCTGTGCTACAGACCACTGGGATCATGGGATTGTGCCAACTATGCCAGGATGGAGGGGGCAATTCCATGATCATAGACATGTTACATGGCCATATTCGGAGTTACCATTGTGAAGCTACATATAGGTAGTGACCTATATGTAGTGCACGCGTGTAATGGTGTCCCCGCACTCACAAAGTTCAGGGAATTGGCTCTGAACAATGTGGGGGCACCTTGGCTAGTGCCAGGGTGCCCTCACACTAAGTAACTTTGCACCTAACCTTTACCAGGTAAAGGTTAGACATATAGGTGACTTATAAGTTACTTAAGTGCAGTGTAAAATGGCTGTGAAATAACGTGGACGTTATTTCACTCAGGCTGCAGTGGCAGGCCTGTGTAAGAATTGTCAGAGCTCCCTATGGGTGGCAAAAGAAATGCTGCAGCCCATAGGGATCTCCTGGAACCCCAATACCCTGGGTACCTCAGTACCATATACTAGGGAATTATAAGGGTGTTCCAGTAAGCCAATGTAAATTGGTAAAAATGGTCACTAGCCTGTTAGTGACAATTTGGAAAGAAATGAGAGAGCATAACCACTGAGGTTCTGGTTAGCAGAGCCTGAGTGAGACAGTTAGGCACTACACAGGGAACACACACATATAGGCCACAAACTTCTGAGCACTGGGGTCCTGACTAGCAGGGTCCCAGTGACACATAACAAACATACTGAAAACATAGGGTTTTCACTATGAGCACTGGGCCCTGGCTGGCAGGATCCCAGTGAGACAGTGAAAACATCCTGACATACACTCACAAACAGGCCAAAAGTGGGGGTAACAAGGCTAGAAAGAGGCTACTTTCTCACACAACCCCCCCCCCCCCAAACGAAGGACAATAAGGCTAACCTTGGCCAGTTGAGACTTTATTGTCTAAGTGGTGATAAGTAGAGAGTAGCTCTGCAATAGACTGGTTACTCCCTTTATCATCCACTATATGGTTACTTCCCTGTGGGGATGTAAACCACCCTGTTTGAAGTTTTTTAGCTAAGCAACACTGTGAAGATGTATTTTCAGAGTTTCTATCAGTAAGTTTTAGTTTAGAGCAGTGGGAATTGTCCACTGAACCTATTTGTAGTGATGGAAATGCCAGACAGGGATGCTGTCTCAGAAAAGCCATAGCTGGGCAAAAACTTTGTCCATATGGCTGGAAGAGAGAACAGGGATGCTGTTTCTCTTGAGTTGGAGCAGGGCAGGGATGCTGTCCTATAAGCTCCACACTAGGGCAGGGATGCTGTCCTAAGTGTTGTGAGGTAGTGCAGGGTTTCTGCACTAAAGTTTCTCTGGGAGGGTTGGAGGGATGCTCCATGTTAACTAAAATGGTGCTCTTTTTGTCACCAATGTTAGTTATCCCACAGAGAGGTACTTCCACCTCAGGGAGTACAGTTTTGCCAACTGCTGATTCCCTTGGAACAGGTGCCACCCCAGGAGAGGTTTCTCCCACCACAGGAATGGTATCCTGAATGGTAGGGTGGTTAGGGGATACTGTGATACCCTTTTTACCTGTTGATGGAGAGGGATTCTGAGTTTTCAGGCCTTCTCTCCTTTGCTTTTTCATTTCAGTAGAAATGAGAGGGAACAATTCCTCAGGGATGCCCAGCATGGCTGCATGGGCATAAAACTCTACATCAGCCCAACCTGAGGCCTCTAGGTCATTACCTAAGAGACAGTCTACAGGTAAGCTAGGTGATACCACCACTTGCTTAGGGCCAGTAACTCCACCCCAACTAAACTGAATTATAGCTAAGGGAAGAAACTTAGTGGAGTTATGGACATCAATAATCTTATACTGTTGTCCAATGATGTGTTGATCAGGGTGCACTAGGTTTTCAGTCACCAAAGTGATACTGGCACCTGTGTCCCTGTAGGCCAAGGCCTCAACACCATTTATTGAAACTGTCTGCCTGTACTTATCCATTGTAAGGGGACAAGCAGCCAGTGTGGCAAGGCCAATGCCACTAGGTGTGACAGAAACTGTCTTGGGACTGACTACCCCAGTTTCTATGATGGACCCATAAGTGAACCCAACTACACCCTTTGCTTGACTGTTGCCAGCAGTCCCACCACTAGTACCACTACTGCTAGGGGCACTAGAGCTTGAGGTATTAGTGGTGGTAGGCTCAGGGGGTTTACCTGGACAGGACTTATCCCCTGGCCTATGGCCTCTATTTTTACACACAAAGCACCAAGGCTTTTTAAATTGTGTAGGTTGAGAAGAAGAGGAAGAATTTGTTTTATCCCCACCCCCTGAAGAGTGTTTAAGATTTGAAGTGGGATCTTTGGTTTTACCCTTGTCCCCATGCTTATCTTGAGATTTTTCACCATCTTTCTTCTTAGTGTTCTCTTTGTCACCCCATGTATGAACTTTTCTGTTCACCCTTGTTCTGACCCATTTGTCTGCCTTCTTTCCCAATTCTTGGGGAGAGGTCAGATCAGAGTCCACCAAGTACTGGTGCAACAAATCAGACACACAATTATTAAGAATATGCTCTCTCAGGATCAAGTTATACAGGCTGTCATAATCAGTAACTTTACTGCCATGTAACCACCCCTCCAAGGCCTTCACTGAATGGTCAATGAAATCAACCCAGTCTTGTGAAGACTCCTTTTTGGTCTCTCTGAACTTTATCCTGTATTGTTCAGTGGTTAAGCCATAACCATCCAGGAGTGCATTCTTAAGAACTGTAAAATTATTGGCATCACTTTCTTTCACAGTAAGGAGTCTATCCCTACCCTTTCCACTAAATGATAGCCATAGGATAGCAGCCCACTGCCTTTGAGGGACATCCTGTACAACTCAGGCCCTCTCAAGTGCAGCAAAACACTTGTTAATGTCATCCCCCTCCTTATAAGGGGGAATTATCTTGTGCAGATTCCTGGAATCATGCTCTTTTGCAGGATGACTATGGGGAATACTGCTGCTGCCACCATGGGTATCTAAACCCAACTTCTGTCTTTCTTTCTCTAGTTCAAAAGACTGTCTATCCAAATCCAGCTGTTGCTTTTTAAGCTTCAGTCTGGTTTGTTCCACTCTCAACTTATTGAGTTCCCTCTCTAACATTCTGTCATCAGGGTTGGTGGGAGGGACATTCTTAGACACAGAAGAATGAACAGAAGGAGACCTGTCCCTTACAGAAGCCACCCTAACAGCTTGGCTAACAGAAACATCACTACCAGTATGGTGAGAATAAATGCTTTTGCTATGATGTGAGACAACACTATTTGTATGGTGAGGCTCTCCATCATTACCAACTATGCTAGACTGTCTAGTAATGGGCAGGCTAGGAAGTTTCTTTCCTGAATCTTTTCCTGGGGGAGTCCCTGGATCAGATTGGGAACCATTTGCTACTTTTTCAACAGATGTGGCCCCTATGGCCTTATCTTGTTCTCTAAGCATGTTAAGCAATAATTCCAAAGAAGCATTCTTCCCTACACTCAAACCTCTCTCTATGCAGAGACTCCTTGCTCCTTTCCAGCTAAGGTGATCATATGCAAGTTTGGACAGATCAACATTTTGGCCTGTGCCAGACATTTTTAGAGAGAGTTACAGTGATAGAAAAAGAGAAAAAAGTTTTCAGAACTTTTTAGAAAGACAGAAAAAAACTTTTTAAACTTTTAAGAACTTTTTGAAAGTTTAGAAGTACTTTTCAGCACTTAGAAAAGAGTGAAAAGAGGAAATGCAAAACTTTTTGGCTATGTGTATATACACTGACCTTGTTTTGTATATTTTTCTCTTATGAAAAGTACAATGACAAGAGTGGTAAGTAGTCTCAAAGCACTTATCCCACCGCTGCACAACCAATGTAGGAGGCTGGACTGGCTTGTAGTGAGTACCAAGGGGTACTTGCACCTTGCACCAGGCCCAGTTATCCCTTATTAGTGTATAGGGTGTCTAGCAGCTTAGGCTGATAGATAATGGTAGCTTAGCAGAGCAGCTTAGGCTGAACTAGGAGACGTGTGAAGCTACTACAGTACCACTTAGTGTCATATGCACAATATCATAAGAAAACACAATACACAGTTATACTAAAAATAAAGGTACTTTATTTTTATGACAATATGCCCAAGTATCTTAGAGTGTACCCTCAGTGAGAGGATAGGAAATATACACAAGATATATATACACAATAGCAAAAATATGCAGAATAGTCTTAGAAAACAGTGCAAACAATGTATAGTTACAATAGGATGCAATGGGGTAACATAGGGATAGGGGCAACACAAACCATATACTCCAGAAGTGGAATGCGAGCCACAAATGGACCCCAAACCTATGTGACCTTGTAGAGGGTTGCTGGGACTATTAGAAAATAGTGAGAGTTAGAAAAATAACCCTCCCCAAGACCCTGAAAAGTGAGTGCAAAGTGCACTAAAGTTCCCCTAAGGACAAAGAAGTCGTGTTAGAGGAATAATGCAGGAAAGACACAAACCAACAATGCAACCACTGTGGATTTCCAATCTAGGGTACCTTTGGAACAAGGGGACCAAGTCCAAAAGTCACAAGCAAGTCGGAGATGGGCAGATGCCCAGGAAATGCCAGCTGCGGGTGCAAAGAAGCTTCTACTGGACAGAAGAAGCTGCGGTTTCTGCAGGAACGAAAAGGGCTAGAGACTTCCCCTTTTGGTGGACGGATCCCTCTCGCCGTGGAGAGTCGTGCAGAAGTGTTTTCCCGCCGAAAGAACGCCAACAAGCCTTGCTAGCTGCAAATTGTGCGGTTAGCAATTTTGGACGCTGCTGTGGCCCTGGAGGGACCAGGAGGTCGCAAATTGGACCAGAAGAGAGAGGAGACATCAAGCAAGACAAGGAGCCCTCTCAGCAGCAGGTAGCACCCGGAGAAGTGCCAGAAACAGGCACTACGAGGATGCGTGAAACAGTGCTCACCCGAAGTCGCACAAAGAAGTCCCACGTCGCCGGAGAACAACTTAGGAGGTCGTGCAATGCAGGTTAGAGTGCCGTGGACCCAGGCTGGACTGTGCACAAAGGATTTCCGCCGGAAGTGCACGGAGGCCGGAGTAGCTGCAAAAGTCACGGTTCCCAGCAATGCAGTCTAGCGAGGTGAGGCAAGGACTTACCTCCACCAAACTTGGACTGAAGAGTCACTGGACTGTGGGGGCCACTTGGACAGAGTTGCTGGATTCGAGGGACCTCGCTCGTCGTGCTGAGAGGAGACCCAAGGGACTGGTAATGCAGCTTTTTGGTGCCTGCGGTTGCAGGGGGACGATTCCGTCGACCCACAGGAGATTTCTTCGGAGCTTCTAGTGCAGAGAGGAGGCAGACTACCCCCACAGCATGCACCACCAGGAAAACAGTCGAGAAGGCGGCAGGATCAGCGTTACAGAGTTGCAGTAGTCGTCTTTGCTACTATGTTGCAGTTTTGCAGGCTTCCAGCGCGGTCAGCAGTCGATTCCTTGGCAGAAGGTGAAGAGAGAGATGCAGAGGAATTCGGCTGAGCTCTTGCATTCGTTATCTAAAGTTTCCCCAGAGACAGAGACCCTAAATAGTCAGAAAAGAGGGTTTGGCTACCTAGGAGAGAGGATAGGCTAGCAACACCTGAAGGAGCCTATCAGAAGGAGTCTCTGATGTCACCTGGTGGCACTGGCCACTCAGAGCAGTCCAGTGTGCCAGCAGCACCTCTGTTTCCAAGATGGCAGAGGTCTGGAGCACACTGGAGGAGCTCTGGACACCTCCCAGGGGAGGTGCAGGTCAGGGGAGTGGTCACTCCCCTTTCCTTTGTCCAGTTTCGCGCCAGAGCAGGGCTAAGGGGTCCCCTGAACCGGTGTAGACTGGCTTATGCAGAATTGGGCACCTCTGTGCCCAACAAAGCATTTCCAGAGGCTGGGGGAGGCTACTCCTCCCCTGCCTTCACACCATTTTCCAAAGGGAGAGGGTGTCACACCCTCTCTCAGAGGAAGTTCTTTGTTCTGCCATCCTGGGCCAGGCCTGGCTGGACTCCAGGAGGGCAGATGCCTGTCTGAGGGGTTGGCAGCAGCTGCAGTGAAACCCCAGGAAGGGCAGTTTGGCAGTACCAGGGTCTGTGCTACAGACCACTGGGATCATGGGATTGTGCCAACTATGCCAGGATGGCATAGAGGGGGCAATTCCATGATCATAGACATGTTACATGGCCATATTCGGAGTTACCATTGTGAAGCTACATATAGGTAGTGACCTATATGTAGTGCACGCGTGTAATGGTGTCCCCGCACTCACAAAGTTCAGGGAATTGGCTCTGAACAATGTGGGGGCACCTTGGCTAGTGCCAGGGTGCCCTCACACTAAGTAACTTTGCACCTAACCTTTACCAGGTAAAGGTTAGACATATAGGTGACTTATAAGTTACTTAAGTGCAGTGTAAAATGGCTGTGAAATAACGTGGACGTTATTTCACTCAGGCTGCAGTGGCAGGCCTGTGTAAGAATTGTCAGAGCTCCCTATGGGTGGCAAAAGAAATGCTGCAGCCCATAGGGATCTCCTGGAACCCCAATACCCTGGGTACCTCAGTACCATATACTAGGGAATTATAAGGGTGTTCCAGTAAGCCAATGTAAATTGTTAAAAATGGTCACTAGCCTGTTAGTGACAATTTGGAAAGAAATGAGAGAGCATAACCACTGAGGTTCTGGTTAGCAGAGCCTCAGTGAGACAGTTAGGCACTACACAGGGAACACACACATATAGGCCACAAACTTCTGAGCACTGGGGTCCTGACTAGCAGGGTCCCAGTGACACATAACAAACATACTGAAAACATAGGGTTTTCACTATGAGCACTGGGCCCTGGCTGGCAGGATCCCAGTGAGACAGTGAAAACACCCTGACATACACTCACAAACAGGCCAAAAGTGGGGGTAACAAGGCTAGAAAGAGGCTACTTTCTCACACACATAGGCACAGATCCCTCAAATAATGAAGTGCAAGTCTCTGCCAGAAGAAACATCAAATGTCAGACAACCGGTGCAAGCACCAACTACATCTTCTCAACACATACCTAACTAACCTGTAGTGTCCATATACATCTGCCCGTTGCATTGAGTCACACACAAAGGAATACAACATTAACGGCCGTCATATACCATTTGCAGATTTGTAAGAAGTGGCACCACACCGACTATAGTGCCACCTCACATGCATTACTTACTGACCCACAACACCATCATGACTGTACCATAAACAATAAATGGCCCACTATGGGGCAGAGTCACTGTTAAACAGTGCAGGTCATGGATGCCATAGTGGGGCCCTGTAGGAGTAGTTAGAACATCACTGACCTTACTTGCACTGTGCTGAGTCAGATGTAGGTGTCACCTAAAACCTGATGCAGTGCCTACAACAAACACCACCACAGGGGTGCCGTTTACAGGTTGCAATAAGGAAATAGACTCTGATTTGACCTAATATGAATGTGCCACCTATGCATGCTGCATACTGCTGCACACACAGAAACAGCCCTTTGTCCATCAAAACAGTGTATGTATAGGAAGGTGCCCCTTCCTGCACAGATACATCCCCCTCCACAGGGAAGCTAGCCAAACACCCTGGTGCAAGGTTGGTAGTGTTGGTGCACAGATGCATATTAGGCGCCGGCACAGGGGACAACAAAGGGTTGTCTAGTAACATGTCACACATGGTGCATTCCTGGATAGTGAAAATGTTGTAGCACAGTGCTGCCAATGTTGGAGCTGTGTTGCGCATTGTCACTTACTCATTAAAATGGGCGTAAGTGTTGCACTTCATCTGTAATGACACTTGTCAAAATGGCTGGGATATCCAGGCTCTGTAGGGCTACCATGTTTTCACCACATCTGACTCCATTGTGTTGTGAGTATGTGTCATGTCCCCCCTAATGATAGCACACTGATATAAAGGTGCACTACACAACACATAGTACATACATACTGAGCATCTGTTACGATTCCAATTATCTGTCCAGGTCCTTGAGCCAATACCCAAGATTGTCATGTTCAGCAACACAGTGATAATAAAACTTTGTACAAGGCCAGGAACTCACACCATACCACAAACACGTATGAGTCACAACCAACTCAAAATACAAAATAACAACTGCCATGCTACAAACAAACATGTTGGAAACCATAACAACACAGGGTACACTTGACCTCACACATTGCAGCGGATCAGATTTATGGCATTCAGCCATGGATTATGACCCAATTTGCAAACCCGAGCATAGCTATAGAGCATGCATACAATGAGGAACACCGTAAGACACGCTATATCATGGAAAGGACATTTGGCATACTGAAATCAAAATTCGGGTGCCTAGACCTGACATGAGGAAGCCTTCTCTATGCCCCATACATTGTGTGCAAAATCATACTGACATGTGCTATCCTGCACAACATATGTGTGTGGATGAACATTCCTATATTTGACCAGGTTGATGACCTGTCTGCGGTAGAGGAGGAGGATGGTGGTGCACAACTGCAGGACACAATCTATGGATGACAACATATTTTGTACCTCCACATTGCCAACTTGTTAATCATAGGTCATCACACACAACTACATAATGTCAAAATAGGATATATGCAAGGGGCCCACACATGAGGTAGTGGATGTAAAAAAATAAAAATTAAGTCATGTTGGAACTTTGCACTGTCTCAACTCAGTGTGAGAGTTGCAATGACTGCTTAGAACATGTGTGACAAGGGGGGACATCATTGATAGCTATGGTCATAACAACCAGTGGAAGAAGTTGGGCCTGCGCAGTCTATCCATGGTAATCTGTCCTGCCACTGCCATGTGGCACAATCCTGACACAGGGTACACATGACCTCAAACGTTGCACGGAGAGGTCCGTGGAATGCACATGAGTATGGATGACAACATATGCAGCTAGGGCTGCAGGTCCACCACACAAAACCAACTACCATTGATAAATGCAACAAGTTTAATCAAGCTTTTGTGATCAAAACATTTCCTGGGTGGAATGTAGGCAGAGTGTGTCATATACATTATGTACCAAAGATGTACACATGTCAGGCAAATATGGAGGCTTCATACAAGTCTCCATAAACTCCGGATCCACATACAGTTGTATGGTAATATTTCCCAGGTAGCAATGGTTCACCCATCATCAACAATGCCTGACCTGTGTATGTAGCTTTAAATATTATGCTCTGTATGACACTATCACACATCACGTATGAAAACACAATACACAATCACAGATCAGAACTATCGCATTGTACTGAATGCCAAACATATGTGGATACACTGTTGTCATACATCCATATATGTTCACGACGTGGAACAATTTGCATGCTTTTGACTCTGTAATACACACATTGTGGAACAGACCAATCACTCCCTTACCACATTGTTGCATTGACTACCACATGTGGCTATACCTAATATGCCACACTGCAGCACAGCCCATGTCATATGTATGTTGATTCAGGGTGCATCTAAGGACAATGCAAAAAACACGCAATCAGGAAATGAGTAAAAAAATATGACGCAAATGCATTTAAAACATCTGCAAACACAAAAAAAATGACACATGGGCCCTTAGCATGAATTCTACCTTCGCACTCCTCTCAATGCTGCCTTCTGTGAAATCGATGCATAACCGGCATGTGTCAATGTAAACGACACATGTAAGTTCATCTTCTAAAAAAACCTATGCAAATGTAAAATGTATCAAATTAATACACACATAACTGAAAAACGTGAGGCACAGGAACAGGAAGTGATGTAAGAGAGGAATTCTGTCTACAATCATGGTACAGTGGGTGTAGTTTCACTTTCTCTTTACAGTCTGATCCTTTGTGACTGTGTGGTTGTGTTTTAGAGCTGGTGGTTGGGTCTTGGTTGGGTCCTGAAATTTGTGGTGTCTCTCCTGTCATGTCCTGTTATTTATTGTGTGCATTTTGTCTAGATTTGTATTTGTACTGTGGGGTGTCTGTCTGGGTTGTTGCTCATTTGGGATAAGTTAGTGGGGTTAAGTTTCCTTTTGTTTTTTCTTTCTTTGTATTTGGGGTCAACTTTGACCATATTCGACATGTATGGTAGGGGGAGGATGACCAGGATGCCAGAGGATGAGCTTGGTGGATTTGTGTGGCTGGTATCCCACTACCTGCGAGTGATGCTTGAGATGGGTGGCCAGGTCATCCTTGGATACCAGACTGAGGCCAGGCAGTTGCGGTGGGGCAAGGTGCTCCACCACCTGAAGCGAGTATACAGGACCAGCGGAAATGAGCACCAACGAAAGCATCGCTGGGCAGATATGGTGGCCAGGGAGCAGGATCTGCTCAATCACCATGGGACTGAGATCGGCGGCCCTGTTGGTGAGTATCCCATTGGCATACTATTGACTGTTCACTGCTCTTATATGACAGTAGCGGATGAGTTTGAGTTCTGCTTGTGGACAGGCTGTATGCAACCAAAATGAAGTGTATCTGCACCAGTCTAGGACTGGAGTTCACATGACCAACAAAGATACCAATGCAGGTCTGATGAGTCCTACACAACTATCATGAAGGCACACATTTCAGAGGCCATAGCAACACCAGTGCCCCCGGCATAATGTCATGAATGAAATGCCAAGGCACTACCAGCCTACCATATTTGACCATATTTATATTGTACACCTTTCTCAGAGATGTAACTGTTCTTCCGGATAATATTACTGCTCCCAGGACCTCTGGGACAGCACTAATGTGTCAGGACTCACTCCAGCAAATGCCACTGGCATGGTCTAGTCCTCTTCTGGTTGTAGTCATTCACTCCAGGAAAAAGTCCTATAGCTGCTTGTTGTGTCCCTTGAAGTTATTGGTTTTGTCCTGAGTGTAAGTGGGAGCAGATCTCGCCATTTAGGTCACCTCACAAATCTCAAATAGCTAATGCAGACTACTGGTCCAGAAAGAGTTGCCCTCAGAGGCAGATTGTGTGCCAGACAGGGGAGTATTTAGAAAAACGAGCAGACCCCTCTTTCTTAGCACCACCAAGATGATTCTGGTACCAGCTCCCTCACTAACTGGGCTAATGCTCAATTAGCTATACAGGACCTAAAGATCAAATGCTTTCTTTACTAAGTCTTCACTTATATGAAACTGTAAATTGGCACATATCAACTCAGTCCCTTTCAAGTTAATGAAGTTCCTAGAACTTTCAGAGCTGACCCTCCTGAGCTGATATAGACCATATGCCCCACAACAAAGCCATCCTCCAACTAGGTAACACCTAATAGGTAAGCTACTGGCAGGCTAATGTCAGTTTGTTTACAGGAAGGCAAAAGGTAACTTGTAAAAGCCAATTATCCTAAATATTTAGCAGCATCTAACTTCACTATTGAACTGGAATTTTAATAACCATTAAACCATTACAAATTGTAGTTGAACTGTTTATCTAGCTTGTTCCAAATACAAGATAGCTAAATTAATTGTTCAATCTGGATCTAGCTTGCCATTGGTCCACAGTGAGAATAGCTTTTGGGAGCTTGTCACAGCAGCGTTATGGTAACATTAAGGTCCTCATTACGATGGATGGAATCGCTTGTCTGCCGAAGCCGTGCGGTCAGAAAACCACCAGTGCGGTGATCTGACCGCAAGGGTTATTAAGAGTTATATGCTGGGTCGGAGGACGGAAACAGAGTTTCTGCCCATGGGCCCAGCGGGAAACAGCCCACAACATTGACGCTGGCTCATAATTGAGACAGCGCCAATGTTGCGGTGCATCTGGTGCAGCAGCACCCATCTCCCTTTTCACTGTCTGCTTGACAGACAGTGAAACGCTTAATGGGGCTGGCCATGGGAGCTCCTGCACTGCCCATTCCAAGTGCATGGGCAGTAGAGGGACCCCCTTGGGGCCCCTGGTGCCCCATCTCCACCAGGTTTTACATGGCAGTGCAACCACCATGTACAGGCCGGCGTAATCCCCAGGGCCAGCACTGCATGCAATGCTGCTTTTGAGGATTGAGTCCGCTGGCACCGCCAGTGTGTCGGCCAGCATAAATGTGGTAGTGTCATAGGTCCGACCACCACCGTGAGTCTGGCAGTCCTTGGACCGCCAGACTCATAATAAGTGGCTAAGTATATATACTATTAAAACTGCACTCTCTACTGTGAAGGCCTATTTGGGGGTAGACTTTTTAATTTTTGAAAGAAAAGTTTTTCCCCTGTCACAAAGTTTGACAGCTTGCGCTGCAGGTTTAAACTGCAGCAGTCAGGCTACATGTTTTCCTTGTCACACTAATGAGTGGCACAATAAGTACTGTAGTAAATTACCTTGCCACAAGTGTAGTTACTTCACCAATTTCTACATTTTCTAGTGGTCAAAGCACTAGTACTGGCTAATGAACAGCAGTGTTCCAGTGTGCAGTTTCTAAAAACCAGCAACACAATTAGCAAAACATGGGGTTGACCATTCAAAGGGGGGATATTTCACAGCATTATAAACTATTTGAAGTGCCTAAGTCGGGTCAGGATTGTTGGTTCACTTCTTACCTTTCTTCACGAGAAATAGATCATAAGCCTCTCGTAAATCACTTTTAATAAAAACTCCTAATCCCTTGATTAATGTCAAGATGTCCTTTCTAAGAGGTAACTGATAACTATTCCTAATTATAATTGTAATGAGTAAGGCACAATCATATTGACTATGAGGGTGAGGTGAACAAACTTTAGTTTTAACAAAGACTGCAGTAAAAGCATGGTAGTCCAGCTGCATTGAAGAAACGTTAGCCACCATTACATTGGATGTGGAGTCCTTTTTCTTGTCATTGGGTGGTGAAAAACGTTCTTAATAGCAGGTACAATGAGAGCAAAATTCATACACAACAGGATCCAGTGTAACATCTACTGTATGCTAGCAATAGCTCCATGGGATTCAGCCATACATGACTGGATCAAAGTTTTACATATTGAAGCTGTAATCATGCTGAAAGTATGTACATAGTATGGAGGAAGTGATGCATCATATCAGTGCATCACAAAAGATGCAATTCAATCCTTTGTTTACATACATAACCTCAAATGGATGTATTTATGTCAACTATTGTGGCATGAATAAACATAAACTATAATGGGGCTAGACAATCCAGCCCTGTTTGAAATGTGTATACAAATGGCAAAGATTAATTTAGTAACATTTTGGAATGCAGAACATCAAAACTGTAAATGTCTCCTATCTTAATCACGATTTTATGTTGTTGCATAATGTAGTCCCAGTGTCACAATGTTGATGTATCAAACCAGGTGGGTGCCTGTCAGTAGTAATGCATCAGGATTAAGCGACATCTTTCTATTTCCTATGCAGAATGCAAGAGGGCCTATTAAGAAGAGATAAATGAAATCTTTTTGTAGACATAATATCTAGTTGATAAAGAACACAGAATATCCATTATTTACAGAGATGTTGAAATCATACTTTCCAAGAGACTGTAAGTGATTGACCAAAATGTGTCCAGAATGATGTGCTGGGAACAGTGAGGCAAATAGGGTCTTGTCACAAATGTGGGTATAAAGTACGGCAACTGCCAGAAGCTGTGTGTCAAAACTGTTGTGCTGTTTGGAACCAGAGCATCTCCATTGATCCCCATGCATTGGCACTGCTGCACGACGCTGTTGCAAGAATCAGGAGCATCCCATTGCTGACTTCAAGACACATCTCCTTCATTCCTGACACATCCCCGTCCTTGTGCTGTTCAGACCCGACTCATCTCCTACAACTTCAGGATCGATGCCAAAGGATCGCCTCCCTTGCTCCTCGCATCTTGTTCACAACATTGAAGCATCTTGCAACCAAGGTACTGTTTCAGCGGACCAAGGCTGGTCCCTGTATCCAATCTGCACTCCATAAGGGTCGGCTTGACTTTTCAGATGTGAATAGGTCTCACATGACCAGCTAGCCCCAGTTGGTGCTTTGTGCTTCTGAGCATTGAAAAACATTTTTTCTTTAATAAATCATATCTCAACTTCTACTCAACTGCTGCACAAATACTTTACACATTACTACTTAAGTTAAGCCTGACTCGTCTGAGCCTAGCTACCAGAGTGTGAGCACAGGTTTATTTAGGGTGCATCTGACTTACCCTGACTAATATTATGGTTCCTGCTTGGCCAGAAAGCTATTTTTTAACACTCTGGTTAAAGTGTTATTTGTGCAAATGCCAGAAAGTATTTTAGAAACTCAGATGCAAAAATGGTTAATGGCTAACAGGGTGGAGGGGGGGGGGGTGTCAAAGGGCTATAAAATCAGCAGAGGGGATCTCAGAATCATAAAAAGTCTCTGATGAGCAGAAGAGGGGTTGAGGGAGGCTAAACTTAGACTGTCTCGGATGGCCCAAAGAGGGATTTGAAGGCCCATATTTGTACTTTTTTAGCACTGCATTTGCGTCATTTTTTTATGCATAAGCGGTAAACTTACAAAATACTATTATATTTTGCAAGTTTGGGCTGTTTTTACATCGAAAAATGATGCAAATGCGGTGCTAAAACAGTATAAATATGGGCCTAAGTAACAAAGTACAATGTTTGCCATCTGTAATACCACTGGGAACCAAGCCCATAAGTGATTAAAAATGAGTGTCAAGACCAGTAGAGTAGTCTGTGTGACTTACAGACTTTTGAGTTGACAATTCAAGTGCATAAACGTGCTGTGGA
Organism: Pleurodeles waltl; assembly: GCF_031143425.1. Lineage (NCBI taxonomy): Eukaryota > Metazoa > Chordata > Amphibia > Caudata > Salamandridae > Pleurodeles > Pleurodeles waltl. The sequence continues at coordinate 1,068,728,796 of NC_090437.1, forward strand.
TATGTAGCAAGTGTGTAGTAATAAGACTCCATGCATGGTGAAATTCTGAGTGCATGGACCAGTGGGATTCCTTTTGCCTGACATAAGCAATAAGAAAACAATGACAAATCCATTCCACAAGAGGAAAGCAAGAAGTGCAAGTATAATCTACAAGTAGGTCCATGGACAGATCAGATAAGTGTTTTGAAGACATTGAACCTAAGCTTGAACCTAAGTGGCTGTTGAGTCTGAAGAGAAGTTGACAATGTCGACAAAGTATCCAAAATGAGTTTAAGTGAAGACAGGAGCCACTGCAGGTGAAAGAGAACTGGTAGATATCTCCAACTGTGTTTCAGCATAAACAACTCTGTGGTTTTGAGAAGTAGTAGAGAACACTAGACTTATGTCTGGTACATTTCTGATGCTTGTAGCAAGCAGTAACTGGAATCAAAACTAGTTCATTATCCATCCTCCTCATCCTAGAGGAAACAAATTAATTGTCATTTAATGCTTGAAGAGGTATTTCATGTATGGTAGTGAGAGAGGATAGGGAGCTACCCAGGAATTCACTTGGTCTACTGTGTAGGATCGGCAGAGACAGAGTACTTGTCTTTACAGCTAGTAGAATCACAGTCTTGGTACCTTGAATTTCAAGAACTGGTACTGCTGCTGGGTATAATGATCTGAATTCCTTTTTCACTGCAAACTTTTCTTGAGCTACATCCCTGACTTTAGGAATCCAGCGAGTAGATGCTAGTGTGTCCCTCATTCTTAATGTGAGGACATGCTTAGTAGTGTGTTTATCTCAGAAGTGCTGTAGTTCCTGCAAAACAATGAGATGTTTAATTATGTCAAAAGGACTTTCTACTGCCACTGTACCATGACCATCAGGACCTTGGACAAACATAGGAATGCCAAACAATGATTTGGATGGGGTGAGGCCACCCAAAGATCTTCTAGACAGATTGTTTAATGTTCTCTGGACCCCATGTAGGTGATGGATCCAACTACAACCTGAACATACTACTCTAGCTGTTAAGATTTGCTTCAAGTCTCATTTTGTTTCTCTCCAAATCTAATTTCCTTATTGATAATAAAGGGAAGAATAATGTGGAGCTTCACCCAGGGTTCCCATGGTTTCCCTGTAAGCTTTGAAAGCAAAAGCAGGGTTCTAGTCCGAGTGCAATGCATAAATTGCGTATGTCCTGATGAAGACTTACAAATCTCCAGTAACAGTGGGAGCAACAGCCGATCATTACGGCCACACCCAAACGAGTCTGGAGCAAAAGCTATACAGCAAGTAGAATATAGTTGTGTGCACCGTCTGAATTTAAAGGGCCCCAATGGTCCAGGTACACACATTATATGGGCTTTGTTTGAGACTAAGAGGTGGTGGGAGTTTAATGGTGGAACCCTTAAAAAGGTGGCAAATGTCACAAGTAAGGACATAGGGGTTCATTCTGACCTCGGCGGTAAAAGGCCCTTACCGCCGGTCAGAAGTCCGCCATTCTACCGCCGCGGCCGCGGTAGACCGCCACGGTCATTCTGACCACCAACTGTGAAACCGCCAAAAATCCGACATCCAAGGAAGGCCGCCACATCAGCGGGCCGCGGAAAACTGGAGATGACCAAACCTCCACCGTCACGCCAACACAAACACGCCCATGCCATTCTTACCCACGAATCCACGCGGCGGTCTTTCAACCGCGGTATTCCATTGGCGGTACACACCGCCGCGGTCAAAATACACACCCAGCTCCAAAACACTGCCACATTGGACATTTTGAAATACGCACACCTGAGACACATACAAACAACGCTCCCACACATCCAATCAACTATAAAACACACACCCACATCACCCACAAACCCCCACTAGTTGGAAATTGGAGCGAAGGCGAGAGCGAGAGAGATAGAGATAGCGAGCACAGCAATAGAAAACCCCAACACACACAGGAACCCAACTTCATCACCCACACCACATCTACGCACACATCACCACATATCACCACGCACATCACCACAAACACCACCCCACACCTCATCCACACCACCCCATGGCACCCCAAAGACACCCAAGGTTTTCGGACCAAGAACTCCGGGTCATGGTGGAGGAAATCATGAGGGTTGAGCCCCAGCTCTTCGGCACACAGGTGCAGCACACCACCATAGCAAGGAAGGCTGAGCTATGGCAAAGGATCGTAGACAGGGTCAACGCTGTGGGACAGCATCCCAGAAATCGGGAAGATATCAGAAAGCGATGGAACGACCTACGGGGGAAGGTGCGCTCGATGATCTCCAGGCACAACATCGCTGTGCAGAAGACTGGCGGCGGACCCCCACCCACCCCACCCCAATTCACAGCATGGGAGCAAGAGGTGGTAAACATCCTGCATCCTGATGGCCTCGCTGGAGTACACAGAGGAATGGACTCTGGTAAGTCGAATCTCAACTACTTCACCCCCCCCAACCACCAGCATGCCAACCCCCCCCCCTCCCTCACCCCCAATATCACCCCCCAGCACATAACCTCCCTGCCAATGTCTCACCAGCACAACCCACCCTAAACAACACCAACCCCTGAATGCCAACACAAACCATAGACAGCCACCACCAAAGCATGACCATTGCACATACCCATACAACCCCCCCAAACCCTCACAACACCTCCCACAAGGGAATGCCAGCACTGGGGGACAAGGGCACTCAAAATGCACGCCATGGCACACACAGAAACAATAACCATACTCCTTCACCCCTGCAGGGCCCGAACGCCAACACACCGCCACAGAGGGTCCAGAGATATCCATCCCACCCCCAGAACAGGCCCCCAGCGAGGACAGCAGCTCTGTCGACCTAGAACCTGACGACCAGCCCGGACTATCGGGGACCTCTGGACAGTCGGTTCCCCACACACAGACACAGGCCACAGTAGACCCAAACCCCTCTGGGAACACCAGCACAGCTCCCACCCAGCGGGCCCATGCCTCTGTTTCGCGGACGCGTCAATCAGCGGTGTGTCCGCCACTACAGGGCACCCAGGCTGACCCAACACCCCAACAACAACAGGGACCTGGGGGCAGTGGTAGTGGGCACACCGTCCAGGGGACAGAGGCCCGGGGAAACAGGGCAACTGGGAGGGCTGCTGTGCGACAGGGGGGGGAGGACAGGCCCAGGGAACCGACTCTCCAAGAGGCCCTCATCACCATCCTGGGAGCATACCATCACTCCCAGGAGACGATGGCGACGGTACTGGCCAGGTTCACCGAGATCCAGGCACAGCAGGAGGAACGGTACATGGGGTTCAGCAATGAACTCTGGGACATCGCTACCGCAATGGGGACCATAGTCCAGGCCCTCAACCGGATAGAAACCACATTGCGGGACCATGTGGCACCGCAAAGGGCCCCTGTCACTAGCCAGGAACAGCCTACCACCTCCGCCGGCGCTAGTGGTCAGGAGGCCCCCACAGAACGACGGGCCACCAGAACCCCACCTCCTGCTGAAGAACAACCACCCCGCAAGAGGAACCTGAGATCTCAAAGGAAGACAGAGTAGGATGCCAAGACCCCCACCAGCCTAATATCCCCCCGGATGTCATTCCACTGTCCCACAGTGTCACCCTGTCCAACCTTGAACTGCCCCTGCTCCATCCTTCCACAGCCATATGAACAATGCACCTGTGCGACCGAGAACTGGACTCTGCCATGGACATAACTCTACCCTCACCCATCACCGTTTTAATATCATGTACCAATATATAGCACTAAAAATAAATCACTCATTGCGCATAAATCATTCTGGAGTCAGCCTGTATTAATTACAAATGTATAACACATTACTTATCAATAATGTTCGGTTATATGTGTGGACAACATACCGATGTCAATAAGCATTAGTCCATGGGCTAACCAAGCAGAAGTCACGCAGTGGGTCATACAGCACTGAAAAGGGAAGGGAAAAGTAAACTTCAGTTTAAAAGAACTGGGGGGAAATACACAAAGTAAAGATGCAGGGGGCATTCAGTAAATGTTAAATGGCGTGGGTGATTCCTACCTGTGTGCTACTGAAAATACTGTTGGATAACTCTGTCCCTGTTGTCTGGGTCGTCCTCTTCGTCTTCCTCCTCTTCACTCTCCGCAGGCTCCACAGCTGCTTCAACCCCATCATCTGGACCATCCTCCTGCAGGAAGGGCACCTGACGTCGCAATGCCAGATTGTGAAGCATACAGCAGGCCACGATGATCTGGCACACCTTCTTTGGTGAGTACATCAGGGATCCCCCTGTCATATGTAGGCACCTAAACCTGGCCTTCAGGAGGCCAAAGGTTCTATCAATGATCCTCCTAGTTCGCCCATGGGCCTCATTGTACCGTTCCTCTGCCCTGGTCCGGGGATTCTTCACTGGGGTCAATAGCCAAGGCAGGTTGGGGTAACCAGAGTCACCAATTAGCCACACACGTTGTCTCTGTAGCTGTTCCATCACATAAGGGATGCTGCTATTTCGCATCACATACGCGTCATGCACTGACCCAGGGAACATGGCATTCACATGGGAGATGTACTGGTCAGCCAAACAGACCACCTGAACGTTCATCGAATGGTAACTTTTCCTGTTTCTGTACACCTGCTCATCGTCTTTTGGGGGTACTAAAGCCACATGGGTCCCATCAATGGCACCAATTATGCTGGGGATATGTCCAAGGGCATAAAAATCACCCTTCACAGTGGCCAAATCTACCTCCTCAGGGAATACAATGTAGCGCTGCATGTGTTTCGTCAGGGCAGACAACACTCTAGACAAGATTTTTGAAAACATAGGCTGAGACATTCCAGATGACATGGCCACTGTTATCTGGAATGAGCCACTTGCCAGAAAATGGAGGACTGGCAGAACCTGCACTAGAGGGGGAATTCCTGTGGGTTGGCGGATGGGGGACATCAGGGCTGGCTCCAGCTGGGCACACAGTTCATGTATAGTGGCTCAGTCAAGTCGGTATCGTAGTATGATGTGGCGTTCTTTCATTGTCGACAGGTCCACCAGTGGTCGGGTCACGCGAGGATTCATCTTTCTCCTCGCAAGTCCCAGCGGACGGTGCCTAGGAAGGACAACATGGAGCACAGAGTCAAGCAAGTCACAGGTACGTTCACCACTGCATGCATAGCACACGATTATCTATGTATTGAAAGGCGTGTATGTGTGGCAATGCAAGGCCTAGGCCTGTGTGACGCAGTACAAATAATGCCATGTGGGCCCTTGAAATGGCCGCCATTTTCTATCTGCTTAATCACTCAAGACCTGATCTTCCACAGGAGAGGACCTATACTGCAAGTGCTGCTGTGACCACGGTCTGGAAGTGACAATGGCTGCTGCGACTGGGGAAAGGGCCCCCGCCTTCAGTTCCGAAGAGTTGGAGAAGCTCGTGGACGGGGTCCTCCCCCAGTATGCGTTACTCTACGGTCCTCCAGACCAACAGGTAAGTACACTGGGTGCACATTGAATGGGCTATGCCTGTGTGGAGTGGGGTGGATGCTAAGTTGGTGGGGTGGGGGGCGAATGAGGAGTGCAACGCACGACAGATGAGAGCATGTGCCATATGGCAAGGTTGGGGAGGGGGGGCCAATCGCATCTAACATGCAGGAATATGATGATTTCTCTTTCCCACCCTGTACATGTCAAATAGGTCAGCGCCCATCAGAAAGTGGACATATGGCGTGCCATCGCCAAGGAAGTCCGGGCCCTGGGGGTCCACGTCAGACGGGGCACCCACTGCCGCAAGAGGTGGGAGGACATCCGCCGCGGGACCAGGAAGACCGCTGAGTCACTGCTGGGGATGGCCTCCCAACCTAGGAGGGGTGCCAGTCGTACCCTGACCCCCCTGATGTCCCGGATCCTGGCGGTGGCCTACCCTGATTTGGATGGGCGCTTGAGGACATCACAGCAGACACAAGGGGGTGAGTATCAGCACATTCTGCTATCTCTCTGCGCAGTGGAGGCGTCTGGGTGGGGGAGGAGGGTTGGGGGTGACATTAGGCCAGGGCGCTTTCTGTAGTGTAGTCCTCTCCTTTAGGCATGGCCCTGTGCTCCCGGCCCCCACATCTGTAGGGTGACAAGTACATTTATCGATGGTCCAGCATCACACATGTGCGCCTTTGTCGTCTCTAGACCTGTTGTCCTAGTAGGAAGTACTGATTAGTGTACCCCGAATGCGCGGCTTAGTGCATGAGGCTCCTGTGTCTGTCCTCTCCGCCAACGGTGTTGACATTGCATGCACTCAACCTGGTCTTCGTTTTTCTCCCCCCACCCTTCTTCTTCGTCTTCTTGTGCATCTGTGCATTAGCATCATCAGGCGGAGGAGAATTGGCATCAGAGCACGAGGGAGCTGCAAGTCACAAGGCCCCGGTGGGACCAGGAACAGACACCGAGGGCACCAGTGATCCGGAGGGCGAGGGGAGCACCACAACGGGGACCGGTGGTGACACCAGCGACAGCGACACGTCCTCGGATGGGAGCTCCCTAGCGGTGGCGGCAACATCCGGGCCCCCCGCCTCTACAGGTACAGCCGCCACCCAGCGCACCAGCCCTGCCCTCCCAGCAGCCCCTCAGCCTACGCTCCGTGCCCGCTCGCCCAGGAAGGCGGGCGTCTCCTTCGCACCAGGCACCTCAGCCCCTGCCCCTGTTACCCCTGCTGCCCTCAGTGAGGAGGTCATTGACCTCCTGCGGACCATCATTGTTGGGCAGACTACCCTTTTGAATGCCATCCAGGGGGTAGAAAGGGAGGTGCATCGGAGCAATGCCTACCTGGAGGGCATTCATTCGGGTCAGGCTGCCCATCAACGATCGTTCAATGCTCTGGCCTCAGCACTGACGGCAGCCATTGTCCCTGTCTCCAGCCTCCCTCTTCTGACTGCCTCCAGCCTGTCTCTGTCTCCTGTTCCTCAGCCTATCCCATCCACACCATCAGACCAGCCTGCACACACCTCAACACCCAAGGGCAGCTCATCCAGATACAAGCACCACAGAACCCACAAGCATTCACGCAAGCAACACCCAGATGCAGACATTCCAACAGTCACTACCACCTCTGTGTCCCCCTCCTCCTCGTCTCCCTCCTCCCTCCTTGTGACGTCTACACTCACACCTGCATGCACACCACCATCAGCCAGTGCTTCCATCACCAGCACACCCTCCAGTCCAGTCCGCACACGTGCAGTCACCACCCCCACTACCATTTACACGTCCCCTGTGTCCTCTCCCACTGTGTCTGTCACCCCCTCTTCCAAGACACAGAAACGCAGGCAGATACCCACCCAACAGCCATCCACCTCACGACAGCCTCCAGCACATGCACCTGCACCCAAAGACAGCACACCTGACTCTCCTACAACCACATCCTCTTCCTCCACTTCCATCTCCACTTCTCCTACCTTTTACCTTGGTCCTAAGAAAGTTTTCCTTGCTAATCTTGACCTCTTTCCCTCCACTGACCCACCCCCTCCATCTGCAAAGAGTCCCAAGAGCACCTCAGCCACCACCAGCCCAGCTTCGAGTGTCACTGTGGTGCATGGGTTCTGGAGCCCACCCTTTGCCAGCAGTGACACTTCAATCAGCAGCAAGGGGACAGCCATCCCCCCACCAGGCAAGAAGACCAGGAAGCTAAAGGTCCGCCGTGAGAGGACTGACACGGCTGCCCCCAAGGAGCCAAGTTCGCCCACTTCACCAGCCACAACATCTAGCGGAGGCAAGGGCCCGAGAGCCCCATCTAAGGAGCGAAAGGGCAGCAGGGTGGAAAAGTCAGCCAGCAGGAGCGCGGAGCAGGAGGGGCCCACAAGCCCCATCCCGGGTGTTAGGAAGGACACCAAAGGGCCCAGGACTCCGTCACCGAAGGGTCCAGCAACAGCACGGTCGGAGGGCGACTGAGCAGGGAGTCCAAGCCAGGTCTGGCTCCCTTGACCTACTGGACGAGCACCGCTGAAGAGGGCCCTGCCGTGCAGAAGAGCACCGCTGAAGAGGGCCCCGCCGTGCAGAAGAGCACCGCTGAACAGGGCCCCGCCGTGCAGAAGAGCACCGCTGAACAGGGCCCCGCCGTGCAGAAGAGCACCGCTGAAGAGGGCCCGCCGTGCAGAAGAGCACCGCTGAAGAGGGCCCCGCCGTGCAGAAGAGCACCGCTGAAGAGGACCCCGCCGTGCAGAAGAGCACCGCTGAAGAGGGCCCCGCCGTGCAGAAGAGCACCGCTGAACAGGGCCCCGCCGTGCAGAAGAGCACCGCTGAACAGGGCCCCGCCGTGCAAAAGAGCACCGCTGAAGAGGGCCCCGCCGTGCAGAAGAGCACCGCTGAACAGGGCCCCGCCGTGCAGAAGAGCACCGCTGAACAGGGCCCCGCCATCTCAAGCACCGCTCCGCTGGGCCCTTCATCCCAAGCACCGCTCCGCTGGGCACCGCCGTCTCAAGCACCGCTCCGCTGGGCCCCGCCATCTCAAGCACCGCTCCGCTGGGCACTGCCGTCTCAAGCATCGCTCCGCTGGGCCCCGCCGCCTCAAGCACCGCTCCGCTGGGCCCTTCATCCCAAGCACCGCTCCGCTGGGCCCCGCCGTCTCAAGCACCGCTCCGCTGGGCCCTTTATACAAAACACCGCTCCGCTGGGCCCCGCCGTCTCAAGCACCGCTCCGCTGGGCCCTTCATCCCAAGCACCGCTCCGCTGGGCCCCGCCGTCTCAAGCACCGCTCCGCTGGGCCCCGCCGTCTCAAGCACCGCTCCGCTGGGCCCCGCCATCTCAAGCACCGCTCCGCTGGGCCCTTCATCCCAAGCACCGCTCCGCTGGGCACTGCCATCTCAAGCACCGCTCCGCTGGGCCCCGCCGTCTCAAGCACCGCTCCGCTGGGCCCTTCATCCCAAGCACCGCTCCGCTGGGCCCTTCATCCCAAGCACCGCTCCGCTGGGCCCCACCGTCTCAAGCACCGCTCCGCTGGGCCCTTCATCCCAAGCACCGCTCCGCTGGGCCCCGCCGTCTCAAGCACCGCTCCGCTGGGCCCACCGTCTCAAGCACTGCTCCGCTGGGCCCCGCCATCTCAAGCACCGCTCCGCTGGGCCCTTCATCCCAAGCACCGCTCCGCTGGGCCCCGCCGTCTCAAGCACCGCTCCGCTGGGCCCTTCACCCCAAGCACCGCTCCGCTGGGCCCCGCCGTCTCAAGCACCGCTCCGCTGGGCCCCGCCGTCTCAAGCACCGCTCCGCTGGGCCCCGCCGTCTCAAGCACCGCTCCGCTGGGCCCTTCATCCCAAGCACCGCTCCGCTGGGCACCGCCGTCTCAAGCACTGCTCCGCTGGGCCCCGCCGTCTCAAGCACCGCTCCGCTGGGCCCTTCATCTCAAGCACCGCTCCACTGGGCACCGCCGTCTCAAGCACCGCTCCGCTGGGCCCCGCCGTCTCAAGCACCGCTCCGCTGGGCCCTTCATCCCAAGCACCGCTCTGCTGGGCCCCGCCGTCTCAAGCACCGCTCTGCTGGGCCCCGCCGTCTCAAGCACCGCTCCACTGGGCCCTTCATCCCAAGCACCGCTCCGCTGGGCCCCGCCGTCTCAAGCACCGCTCCGCTGGGCCCTTCATCCCAAGCACCGCTCCGCTGGGCCCCGCCGTCTCAAGCACCGCTCCGCTGGGCCCCGCCGTCTCAAGCACCACTCCGCTGGGCCCCGGCGTCTCAAGCACCACTCCGCTGGGCCCCGCCGTCTCAAGCACCGCTCCGCTGGGCCCCGCCGTCTCAAGCACCGCTCCGCTGTGCCCTTCATCCCAAGCACCGCTCCGCTGGGCACCGCCGTCTCAAGCACCGCTCCGCTGGGCCCCGCCGTCTCAAGCACCGCTCCGCTGGGCCCTTCATCCCAAGCACCGCTCCGCTGGGCCCCGCCGTCTCAAGCACCGCTCCGCTGGGCCCCGCCGTCTCAAGCACCGCTCCGCTGGGCCCCGCCATCTCAAGCACCGCTCCGCTGGGCCCTTCATCCCAAGCACCGCTCCGCTGGGCACCGCCATCTCAAGCACCGCTCCGCTGGGCCCCGCCGTCTCAAGCACCGCTCCGCTGGGCCCTTCATCCCAAGCACCGCTCCGCTGGGCCCCGCCGTCTCAAGCACCGCTCCGCTGGGCCCCGCCGTCTCAAGCACCGCTCCGCTGGGCCCTTCATCCCAAGCACCGCTCCGCTGGGCCCCGCCGTCTCAAGCACCGCTCCGCTGGGCCCCGCCGTCTCAAGCACCGCTCTGCTGGGCCCCGCCATCTCAAGCACCGCTCCGCTGGGCCCTTCATCCCAAGCACCGCTCCGCTGGGCACCGCCATCTCAAGCACCGCTCCGCTGGGCCCCGCCGTCTCAAGCACCGCTCCGCTGGGCCCTTCATCTCAAGCACCGCTCCGCTGGGCACCGCCGTCTCAAGCACCGCTCCGCTGGGCCCCGCCGTCTCAAGCACCGCTCCGCTGGGCCCTTCCTGTCAAGCACTGCTCCGCTGGGCCCTTCCTGTCAAGCACTGTTAACGGTTCACTGTGCCCACCATGCCTCCTCCTTGACCAGTGGAGACTGTAATCCACCTGATGGACTGTGGCTTTGCACTCCCCAGGATTGATCAGTGGGCAACCCACCCACTGTAGAGACTTGAGAGACTGTGGCTTTGCACTCCCCAGGATGGCCGAGTGGCCAAGCCACCCACTGTAGAGACTTGAGAGACTGTGGCTTTGCACTCCCCAGGATTGATCAGTGGGCAACCCACCCACTGTAGAGACTTGAGAGACTGTGGCTTTGCACTCCCCAGGATGGCCGAGTGGGCAACCCACCCACTGTAGAGACTTGAGAAACTGTGGCTTTGCACTCCCCAGGATGGCCGAGTGGGCATGGTGGCCCCTTCGTGGATCTGGCGTCGTGGAATCATGTGGCTGTGGTGCCCCCCCCTTCCCTTCCCCCTGAGGTGCCTGTAGTTTTTTCATCAGATGCCCCTGCAGTGTTCTCTCCAAAGGACTCAGGTCTCCTGTGAGGGCTTTGCCCTTGTGTTGCTACACTTTGGCCCACGGACACTTTGAATCTCGTTAGATGTGCAGGACTTATTGCCTCGGTTTTTCGTATGCACTGGAAATTGAATTTGATTTTTGAGTTGTTATTGCTATTTGACCGTGACTTATCAGTGGTTTTTATTTCCCATAAATTTCGAGTCACTATTTAATTATGTCCTTGTTTTCTTTACGGGGGTTTGGGTGGTTTCACTGTGACTTGTTGCTCTGCATTGGTGTGTACATGGTTTGGGGGGGTGGGTGTATCGCGTATGTGTGTGCCCGTAACCTTTCGTCCTCCCCCCTCCCCTGTGTCGTAGGTGCAGTACTCACCGTTGTCGTCTGCGCCGGCGTTCGTACTCGTGGTAGATGAGCAGGTAGACGAGAGCAGGTAGGATGTTTAATTCGGGTTCCATGCTGTCCTCCTTCCTCGTGGAGTGCGTAGAGGTGCGCGTTTTCCCGTTCGTAGTCTGTTTCCGCCGTGTTTTTATCGGCGGTGCTCCCGCCCCGGAAAAGGTGGCGGATTGACCAGTCATGATAGTGTGGGCGGAACATTGTCTGCCGCCTGGCTGTTGGCGGTGACCGCCGCGCTGTTTGTCGGTCCCGCCGTGGCGGTCAGAGTGTTAATGTGGCGGGCTGTGTTGGCGGTTCCCGCCAGGGTCAGAATTCAATTTTTTGGACCGCCGGCCTGTTGGCGGGTTGGCCGCCGCTTTATCACCGACCGCCAGGTTTAGAATCACCCCCATATTGCTTTGTCTGTTTATACAGACAATTTCACTAATAGCGTTTTTTTGTAGCAATGAAATAGTAGCTACCCTACCATCATGGGCAAGAGCAACTCCCTCATGCACTGCATGAATTAATTTTAGCCCAGGGACAACACAATCAACCACCCTTGGAATTGTTACACAAGGAGTGTTTTGGGCACTCAAGTGTTAGGAATATTTTGATAGATATGCTTTTGGCAAAGGTGCGCAGTCCGTCGAGGCATTCACAGCAGCTAGTATTTCATCATCCACCCTCATATGGGAACATTTTATTGCAGCTACAGTTGCAGTAACAAATGTAGATTCAACTGCTTCATCAGTCATTGAATTCTCTACAATATATATTCCAACACAATGATGGCCCAATGTGTGCATTACCTGAGCCCATGGCAGTTTGACTTTTATTCCTGCCACGTTCCTCAGAGCATTTTATGCCTAATGGTACTTCTTTTAGAGTCTCTGATTCAATTTAGACAGCAATAATGGAGATTTTTATTTAGAGACGGGCCATAATAATATGAATCTCGCACTATAAGTGTTGGGAATTCGGGATTCGTATGTGCCAGTGCCAAAATTTATGTTTTTAGCTCAGCTATCTGTCCAGTGCAATCCCCAAGTGACTGTGTAAAAGTCTGTTGAGGGTGGAATTTCACAGCTGCAGTGTACTGTTGTTTGGTACCTACAGTAGGTTGAGCTGAACCATCAGTTTAAATATTATATTTATACTGATCAGGAGGCATAATGTTATGGGCATGGGGTACTCCAGTTTGTATTGGAGAAACTCTTGAGCTTGCAATTTTGGGTCACAGCCATAGTCTATATCAGTGGTAGTCAAAGAGATGGCCCACTGTATACATCTAGAATGTAAGGCTTTGGCATTTGAAACACTTTGCTACTGCCTCTAAGGCAGGAACTGGGGTTACAACAATGATGCACTTTAACTGAGCCAGTGGTCTTTACTTAATGACAACCATCTGAAGTGCAGTCAATATTACTTTTCAGTGGATGCAAAACATATTTCAGCAATGGAATATAAATTCAATGACACCCAGAATCATCCAGATGACCACATTTGTTTTGTTTTCACTTGTGTGTATGGTTTTGCTACAAGCATGTCAGTCTGTAGTGCTCTGCATATTTATGTGTGTTCAGGTGTCCAATGTGTACTGGAAAGACCTGGATTAATTAAGTCATAATGTCACTGTCTGTGTTATGCATATTCTGGTATGAGCATTCCATCAATATTGAAGAATCCCAACAAGGATTGTAGTTTTTTGATTGTGTTCAGTGGTAGCAATGGTGAACACCTCTCAAAATCTTCACCTCACTTGAAAGCTCATATACCCAAAACAGGACACTGAGAAAAGCAATTTTTGTTTTCTCAAAGTTGAATTTGTAGCCATGTTTAGAAAATCCCAATACAATGTGGTCTACTCTGGTCAAATGTGCGTTTACGTCAGATCTGCCAGATATATGTTATCGACATAGAACAAATGCTTTTGGATCAATATGATGCAATCCTGATGCCACACAGGCAGTGAACAGCTCTGGACTGTTCTTATACCCTTAGGAAAGTTGACAAAATAGACTGAAAGCCAAGTGTAGAAAAATTGTTAGATACCTGCTTTCAGGCACTAACGTTTGACTGGAAAAATCATTGGAAGTATCCAAGGTTGCTTTGTATTTTATGCCGACAATAATGTTCATTAGTGCTGTACAGTGTGAACTTTGTATTGCAAATATGCATGTTTAACTGTTTAAATGTTTGTAATCTAAGTATATGATCCAGGACTTTTCTATATGAATGGTCCAGTTGAGCTACTGAGAGCAAAGGACTGTTTGTAGGAAATTCACAGGGTTCCATACTCCCTGGTATTTGAGCTGTGGGAGAATCTCCCTCACAGGCACTTTTGCTTCATGTTTTATGAGGTATTGTGGTTGCACTTGCAGGCTGGACCGCATGGGTATTAGATAACAGGGAGACTACCGAGAATACCTATAATGCTGGGGCTTGCGAAAGAGCCCAGTCTGCAGCATATGTTTGCTTTACTTGATCTGGAACAAGGAATGAGAAAGATGGCAAAATCACATCTTCCCCATGTTGAAGTGCTCAAACAAACTCCCAAGGCCAATCTGTTTCAGCCAAGGGAATGTCATAGCTTAGTGTTAATCTTTACCAGAAAAGGACTTTAAATGTGTACATTATGTCTCCTCAAACTGAATATTAATTTATATACTTGGTCTTGAGGAGGGAACTGCCTGCGTGGGATTTTGACTTCTATGTGGTCATTAGTTGCTCTTACATCCAGAAACTCTTGAAGATTTCGCAAACTATCATGACTTCTGCTGCACTGTCAAGCAGAGTCACTGCCCACATCCTGTTCTGCATTAATATTCTCAATACATGTAGTTTTTTCTGCTGAAATTACCGCAACCTTCTTCTTTTTGCATTGGGGTTTTTGTTTGGGAAGTTTCTCTCCCGTCTTTATGATGACATCAGACAAGCATTATGAGTTCTTTCTTGATGTCACATACTCTTCTTGATTTCAGTCTGACCACCCCGATCTCTCTGACAATTTGTCTGATGAGCCCTGAAAAGAACAACAAGGGCATGTATCAGTACACTGATAGCTGTCAGGCTGTTTTAAATTCTCACGGTTATGCAAGTTATAGTGTTTTTCTTTAGAGCTTTCTGGCTCCAGAGATACCCCCTGTGGTTTTGTTTTATCTTTATTAGATTTTGTTTGTCCCAATAATTTTTTAGAAGACTCATTTGCTTGCATGGTAGTATGCTTTTCAGGTTTGCCTTTCAGTTGTGGCTTGTTTGGTCTGATCCTCAAATTATGACTACCTATACAGGTATAAGTCTCTGCATTTATTTTTGGTAACTCATGCTCCTCATCTATTGGAAGGAACTTGCACGATATGGCAAACCACCAATGCTGCTGCTTCCCCTTCTTTTCCTAGAATAATTGAGGACACTGTGGAAACATTGTCAATTAATTTCATCTCCAGTTCTAGGGCAGGGGCAGTAAAATATTCATTTTGTATTTGTTTTAACACCTCCAGTAAAACCGCCAGAGAGAGTGTACCATGTGTTATGGTATATATTGCAGCAAAACTGTGTCCCAAGTAGCACAATCATCAATAGAGAGTACCATCCCAAGTGGCAAGCACATTGTGAGAATTCTAGTTTTATCTTGGGGTCCTGTATGGGAAACACTGCTCCCAGCTGATTTGTTTTTTAAGCAATCCAAAATTAAATTGTATCCCATTTGGTGGGTACTTTACACATAGCATTATTGGTCACTGGATTAATCCCTGGTGTAGTCAATTATTGTTGGACGGCTGGAGCAAATATTGCTAGGGCAGTATTCAGTGTTTGTATTACAAACAGTGCTAAACATCTATATAGTCTAATAAATTATTATATACTGGGCACAGATCTGCTGCTAGTAAATTTTGTATATCTGAATATGGAGTGTAGGCAGCTATAACTGGCCCTATGGCCCCATCGCTGCTGAGGGGACCCAATCTAACGTTTTCAAAAAGTGTGGCATTTAAAAGTAAATGTTGTGTGACAGCATGTATACAATTTCATTGAATACCTATTGGATTCAACATGTTTAAGTTAAATTCTGAGAAGGAAACACTAAGTGGGGTATTTTAATAAAATGTTCAAGCTCGAACAACCTACATAGGTGCTCCCTATATAGCTGAGGAGGATATTTCCCTAACATCTCAGACCACTCCTTATAAATGTTATTAGGGCACCTTAGACATCCAAGAAAAAACTACTCAGAAGATCTGTTAAATAGGTACTTGACCTTGATACATTGGTGGCGCCATGTTATTCAGTTTCTACTTTGGTAATGGAACTGCATGTTTAGGATGGCAGAGTGTTGGAGACTGAGGGCCATATTTATACTTTTTTAGCCCCACATTTGCGCCGCAAAAACGGCGCAAACTTACAAAATACAATTATACTTTGCAAGTTTGTGCCATTTCTGCATCAAAAAAATGACGCAAATGCAGGGCTAAAAAAGTATAAATATGGGCCTATGTCTATACACACAGGCCCATATTTATACTTTTTCTAATGCCAAATTTGCGTCATTCTTTGACGCAAAAGAAGAGGAAACTTACAAAATACAATTGTATTTTGTAAGTTTGTGCAACGTTTGTGTCAAAAAGTGGCGCAAATGCAGCGCTAAAAAAGTATAAATATGGGCCACAGTATCTGCCAGCCTACCTTCTAGCTAGCTCACAGTGCCTCATCCAAAACTCCAAACCCACCAGGGCTAAAGGTGATTATGGCAACCTGACCATCAGACTCTGACTCCCTAGGGAAGCTGATGAAACAGATCTTACCACTTTTGTGCTGTTACTCATGCAGGCCAATGCGAGACAAGGAAATGCAATGTAGGTTTTCAATGCATTTATTGAAACAATCACAATCTTGCATATGAAGAGTGAGCTGTGATAATTAGGCAGATGAAACAAAACAAACTAATCAGCATAATGAACATGGTGAAGATGATCAACAATCCAACAATGATGTATGTGGTTAGAGATGTGTGAGAGGGTCCTACCTAACGCTATGTCTATGCTGAGAACATATTTGGTGTACCCTTCTGCCCGACCCCGATCTAACAAAACCTGGATACATTGTCAGGGTTGCTGGCACAGGGTGTGCCCCAGGATAGTTGTTGCTGAAATGACCTCTGCCCTTTCTGGGTCATTGCACCATTTATATAACAAACCATATTGTATTGGAAGTACAGTTCTGATGCATTGCTAAGTCTAAGTGGTTGAAGCTGTCTCCCAGACAGGCAACACAAACCAGCATATTGTGTGCGCAGACCTTCAGCCTTGGGCAGAAAGTACTGATTATATGTATTGTTCAATGGCTAACTAAACAAACAGCTTGTTTCCCACTTTCCTAGAATAAATCAGAAAATATGTAAGAATCATCACTAAAATCAGTCTTACTAAAATGAATAAAATAATAACACTAAAATGAGGCTAAAACAGGAGTGACCATCCTTCGGTCTTAGAGGTCCTCCCAAGTATATGTTAAAATATGCATGAGGCATAACTAGACAGCATTTAAGCTGCTTACACAGCAGCCATGTAATATTTACTTTCCCCTGTTATTTGCCTGGCTAATGACAAAGTTGTGCATGTTGTCTGCTATATAGTGACCAACCAGCTGAATAGAGAACTGTCTTTTCAATTTGCAAGGCACTGGTCAAACAATACATCATTTCTGCCATTTAGACAGTAGCCAGGCAAATATGAATATGTTTTTATTTACCAGGCTACCAGAGAAATAGTAAACAATTTCCACTATTTAACCAGAAAACATGAAAATAATTATGTTTTTTTTTGCTAAATGCATGGCTGGTGGGCAAATTGTAAATTATGCCAGCAATTCTGCCTCTATCCAGGTAATAAGTTAAGCTTCTTAGCTTTTTGCTTGACTGCTGGCCGTATATTGCATATCCCCTGCCATTTGGCCAGTGGTTAGGTAAAGAGTGAAGTTTTGTTCTTATATGTGTGGCTGTCAGCCAAACACTGCAAATTCTCTATTAGTTAACCATCAGCCTGGTAGATGGTGAAGTGTTTCTGCTATTTACACAGCCACTGGCCATACAGTACACATTCTCTACTATTTAGCCAGTGGGTGGGAGAATAGTGAAAGCTTTTTGCTATTTGCACAGCTGTGAGCCAAACAGTGCAGACATTCTACTGTTTAGCCAGTAGCCAAGAAAATAGTAGACAAAATGCACTATTTATCTGGAAGGCAGCTAAATAGCCTCCATCATTTTTTTCCCATTGTACTGGTGTACAGCTTCACTTCAATCATTATTTATCACATGTTTATGGAATGTATGGAACAATATACTTACAGGTTAGGCATTCCTGGGTTATGTGTAGCACTGTTCTGCTTACGAATGACTTCATATACTAGGATAAGTGTGAAATATCTGGAAATATGCAGTCACAAATGTATAGAATAATTTACAATACCTCTTTATTCCTCCCAAGTGGATGACATACCATTAGCTACAGGAGAACTATTGAGCTTGAAGTAGTAAGTAATTTCTGAAACATATGTGGTATTCCATTTTAGTATTTGCATCAATGTTGAATCGGTCCAGGCTGACTGTAATCATAGGTTCATGGTCAGAGCAGTGGCAGCCTTGGTCGTTTGAACACAACACATTCAATAACTACATCACAACATTTTTATTTTAATGTGTTTATAAATTTGTTTTTTAAACTACTGTTTTCCTTCAAATGCTTCATATATTTTGTGATGTTTTGGAATCAAATAACTGTGGTGGTTTGATGTTGTTTGTCTGCTTAGGACCTATGGTCAGTCATGGTAACCTTGACTTTCCTTTTTTTGTATGGTAACTTTAATTGTGTTTAATTGAGAATGAATTGCAATCGTTGTAGTTCACTTATTTTGTTCAGTGTATTTTGAATTAAAAGAACCCTTCAGATAGTCCTATGTGCTACCAAAGAAAACTTATCTTAGTGAAACATGTCCTGATGAGCTCTTTCTCTCTAACCTCTTTCCTTCAAAAATAACATTCACAAAAGGAACTAAACCAACTTAATGTGTGTGCCCTTTGTCTAGAAATTATGTGGTCAATTTGTTGTACTTCAAATTCGTTGCTACCATCTAGCTATTTTTTAACCATAGTGCTTAATTTGAGTCAGTGGTTTCCGTTGCTTGGCATCAGCACTTAATAATCAACACCTGCACTAATGACAGTCCACCACATGGTGGTGCTGTCTCTCTAAGTTTGGGATGAACATAACAACAGTGATAAATAATTTAATTTACTTTAAGAAATATTACTAACGATTGTCTGTATTCTTCATGTTTTCCATTTGTTGCTAGTTGTTGCTAGTTGTTGCTCAATCCTCCTTTATGTAATCCCTTGGTACTTCATAATTATCGTTTTTCAAGGCCATTACAGGTTTACAACTGCTCTCTAACACCTTCTGCTCTCACTCTTGCTGTTGAGCATGTTATTTTGTCTCTACTTTTTCTGGATTTCTGTTGGTTTAAATTAATAAAGCACTAATGGGATGGTGTGTAGATGTTACCCGCTAGGTTTTCCTACTTATCCCAAGAGTCATTATTTTTATTGTAACTCATGCTCCAATAAACACTGAACATTTAAAAAATAATTTGTTTATGTTGCTGTGATGCCAAATGTGTGCTACCTCATTCGATTGTATGATGGATTCCTGTGGACGTTTCTGCAAAGTGTGATTGCTTTGAATCAGATAGTCTCATTTTCAGTGCACAAAATGTGTCAGGCATCATTATTCTGTTCACACTTGGGTTTAGCATTTTTTACTTAGTAAAGCCATGTTATTAATAACTTGTTTTTGTATAGTACTTCATATCACACGGTTATCATGTGAAAGTGTTACCGATTTTATGTGACGCAATTTACCCACCTCACAAGATGGAAGGGTAGGTCAATTGTGTAGGGATTCAAATTGAGACATAAGACATATAGGGTCACATGTACGAAGAGTGTTTGTATTCGGACACAGCCAAACGGATTGTTTCTGACTGCAAAAATGCCTTTAGATATGTACAAAACACAATTTGCAATTTGGCAACGTTACCAAATCAAAATTTACATTAGCAATTTGGCATTTGAAAGGGGTGTGTTTAGGGCCTTACTTCCAAATACTGAATCTGAATCTGAATGTGGTGTATGAATGTTTTGTGTCCAAATTATCGTTGCAAAACATTCATATTTTACTGATTCCTTGAAGTAGGTTGTAACCCATTCACAAAAGAGAATGGGCCCCCAGAGGACTCCTTCCCTTTTGATAATGGAAAACAAATATTTTTTATGAGCAGTCAATTTTTCCCATGTAGCCCATTGCTGTCTTCCTAAAGAATGCCCATTTGTATTCCATGCTGTGAGTTATCAGAGGGGGTTGTGGGCCAGTTGTCAATAATTCTACATTCTCTCAAGTGTCTCTTACAGCATCTTCATTTGCATAGTTAAAAAAGGATGAATAATATTTTTTTAACTTTCATGGTAAAGTGAAAAGACATATCGTACACATTTGCTGCTCATCAATAACAAAAATGTAGTTATTTGTTGAATTTTGCTGATGACAATTTCCAGAGTCCTGTCAGATCCTTAAAGGTTACATCCTGAATGATAAGCAGCTTGACTAGCTTCAATGCCATAGAAGTCTTTTAATTTTAACCAATAATATCTGTACATAACAATGTTATATGATTCCTATGAATCAAGTAGGATTGTGTATCTGGTCAATATAAACATCAGCGTATACAGACTCAGTCCACGTATACCATCAGAAAATGTTGACACAGTTCCTAGCTAGCTCCCAGTGCCCCATCTGAACTTCTAAACACACCAGGGTACCAAATGGGTTTTGCAGCCTTAAACATGACCACTCAGATTCCCAAAGAAATCACCAAAACAAATCTACCCTTTCCTAGTCACTCAGAGTACCCAAAACGTGACACAAGAAAGATCTGAAATTGCCTTTCAGAGAATTAATTGCAAAAATTGTATTCTTGCGAAACAATATGAGCCTCAACTATGTGGCAAACAAAAGCAAACAAAGATTCAGATAAAATCGTTGTTTCTAATCTTTGTACATCTGTCCCTTAGTCTACATCAGTAGCTGTCAAGGAAGTGGCCCAATATATCCATCTTGGATGTAAGGCTTTTGTGTAAGGAATGTTTTCCTTGGTGACAGCCTCCAGGGTTGGGACATGGGTTACAACAATTATGCATTTCCCCTGAGCAAATTATCTTTCCTTTTCGAGAGCCTTTTGTACTGCAGTCAGTATTTATTAAGTAGATTCAAAATGCATTTCGGCATTGGAATATAAATGCAATGAACATGCAATAGGCATTATGGGCCTCATTATGACCCTGGCGGACACCAGACACCGAGGGTCACTGTCGCGGTTGGACCGCTACCAAAGTGACAGTCTGACCACAAGAATACGACCATGGCGAAAGCGCCACTGTCGGACGGACGGCCTCAGCTGGTTACCACCAGGGAACAGCCTGGCGGTCTCGGAGGTTGAAATCCACCAGGGCAGCCCTGCTATGCACAGGATGGTGGAAATGAGGTGATGGGGTCCCCATGGACAGCCCCATCATGCTTTCGGTGGCCGAATTACAGGCAGTGGAAAGGACGAAGGGTGCTGCTGCACCCACCACAACTCCACATTGGCGCTGGCTCAATTACGAGCCGGCATCAATGTTAAGGCCCTGTTCACCGTAACTCCTAATAGGACCCGTGGTGCTCAGGCCGCACAGGTGGCCTGATGGTGGTACAAGGCCGCCCGCCAAACTCGTAATGAGGGCCTGTGTCTCCTTCATTGAAAGTGACACATGTATAGCCAGTGGATCAAGCAGTGGGTTGGTTATCATTAGAGTTGACACAAGTGTGTAAGTGTCTGGATGCAAGCATGTCAGTTTTCAATTATGTATTTGTGTTTGTTCTGATTTCTAATGTGTACTGGAAAAATCTAAACAAATTAAATCATACCGCAGTTTAACACACTGTGCATAATCTGGTATATGTGTTCTATCAAAAGTTAGAAAGCCTAACAATGACTGTAGTTTCTTTAAGGTATTTCTCTAAGAAGTGTGGGACAGGGCTTTTGCCTTCATTGAACAGTTATATCCCAAAAACAGGACAGTTAGAAAAACTATGTTTGCTTTTTAGAAATAGAATTTGTAGCTTTCTTGAGCAAATCCCAACACTATAGGATCTAATTGTGGTAAGTGTGTTTTTAGGTCATGGTCCATCAGATGGATGTCATCTATGTGAGGCAATGTTTCTGAGTCAATTGCATGCCAAATGGACTCTATTCATGCAGCAATCCAGAACTGTTCGGTAACCCAGAGGAAGTTGACAAAACCAGCCCTGTGAGCCTAGGTGTAGGAAAGTACCATCTTGCCTGTCATGTTACCCCCATTTTTACTATATGTATGTTTGTTTTTGCCTGTGTCACTGGGATCCTGCTAGCCAGGACCCCAGTGCTCATAAAGTATGCCCTGTATGTGTTCCCTGTGTGGTGCCTAACTGTATCAGTGAGGCTCTGCTAATCAGAACATCAGTGTTTATGCTCTCTCTGCTTTTAAAATTGTCACTACAGGCTAGTGACTAATTTTACCAATTCTGATTGGCACACTGGAACACCCTTATAATTCCCTAGTATATGGTACCTAGGTACCCAGGGTATTGGGGTTCCAGGAGATCCCTATGGGCTGCAGCATTTCTTTTGCCACCCATAGGGAGCACAGACAATTCTTACACAGGACTGCCACTGCAGCCTGAGTGAAATAACGTCCACGTTACGTCATAGCCATTTGACACTGCACTTAAGTAACTTATAAGTCACCTATATGTTTATGCGGGGACACCATTACACGCGTGGACTACATATAGGTCAACACCTATATGTAGCGTTACAAAGGTAACTCCGAACATGGCCAGATAACATGTCTAGGATCATGGAATTGTCACCCCAATACCATTCAGGTATTGGGGGGACAATTACATGCATCCTTGGGTTTCCAGCATAGAGCCCGGGTACTGCCAACCTAACTTTCCGGGGTTTTCTCTGCAGCTACTGCTGATGCCAACCCTCAGACAGGTTTCTGCCCCCCTGGGGCATGGGCAGCCCAGTCCTAGGGAGGCAGAACAAAAGATTTCCTCTGAGAGAGGGTGTTCCACCCTCTCCCTTTGGAAATAGGTGTGAAGGGCCTCAGAGGAGTAGCCTCTCTTGGCCTCTGGAAATGCTTTGAAGGGCACAGATGGTGCCCTCTTTGCATAAGCCAGTCTACACCAGTTCAGGGATCCCCCCAGCCCTGCTCTGGCGTGAAACTGGACAATGGAAAGGGTAGTGACCACTCCCCTGACCAGCACCTCCCAGGGGAGGTGCCCAGAGCTCCTCCAGTGTGTCCCAGACCACTGACATCTTGGATGCAGAGGTGTGAGGGCACAATGGACAGCTCTGAGTGGCCGGTGCCAGCAGGTGACGTCAGAGACCCCTCCTGATAGGTGCTTACCTTTCTCTGGAGCCAATCCTCCTGTGTGGGCTATTTAGGGTCTCTCCTGTGGGTATCTCACCAGATAACGAATGCAAGAGCTCATCAGAGTTCCTCTGCACTTCCCTCTTTGACTTCTGCCAAGGATCGACCGCTGACTGCTCCAGGACGCCTGCAAAACTGCAACAAAGTAGCAAGAAGACCATCAGCAACATTTTAGCACCTCATCCTGCCGGCTTTCTCAATTGTTTCCTGGTGGTGCATGCTCTGAGGGCTGTCTGCCTTCACCCTGCACTGGAAGCCAAGAAGAAATCTCCTGTGGGTCGACAGAATCTTCCCCCTGCCAACGCAGGCACCAAACTTCTACATCACCGGTCCTCTGTGTCCCCTCTCATCCTGACGAGCATGGTCTCTGGAACACAGGAGCTGGGTCCAAGTGTCCCCGACAGTCCAGTGGCCCTTCTGTCCAAATTTGGTGGAGGTAAGTCCTTGCCTACCCACGCCAGACAGTAATCCTGTGTACTACATGAGCTGCAGCTGCTAGGGCTTCTGTGCACTTTTGCAAGACTTCCTTCGTGCACAGCCTAGCCCAGATCCCCAGCGCTCCGTCCTGCATTGCCCAACTCAGTGAGTTGGACTCTGACTTCGTGAGACGCCCTTTTGTTGTGCTGAGTCTACCGTCATGCTCAGATCTTCTGAGCACCTGTTCAGATGCTTCTGCAGGTGCTGCCTGCTTCTTAATGGGCTTTTCATGTTGCTGAGTGCCCCCTCTGTCTCCTCCTCCAAGGGGCGACCTCCTGGTCCTTCCTGGGCCCCGGCAGCACCCAAATCCTTCAACCACAACTCTTTCAGCTAGCAAGGCTTGCTTGCGGTCTTTCTGCGTGGAAACAACTCTGCATCCTCCAGAACGCCGTGGGTCATCTTCTGACCAAAGGAAAAGTTCCTGGCACCTTCCGTTGTTGCAGAATCTTTGGCTTCTTCCACCTGAAGGCAGCCCATTTGCACCTTCATCCGGGGTTTAGTGGGCTCCTACCCCCCCCGGACACTTTCGTGACTCTTGGACTCGGTCCCCTTCCTTCACAGGTCCTCAGGTCCAGCAATCCATCTTCAGTGCTTTGCAGTCCATTGTTCTCTTTGCAGAATCCCCTATCTCAACTTTACTGTCTTTATGGGGTAGTAGGGTAACTTTACTTCTACATTTCAGGGTATTGGGGTGGGGTATCTTAGACACCCTTAGTGTTTTCTTACACTCCCAGTGACCCTCTACACACTACACTTGGCCTGGGGTCCATTCGTGGTTCGCATTCCACTTTTGGAGTATATGGTTTGTGTTGCCCCTGGGCCTATTGTCTCCTATTGCATTCTATTGTGTTCTACAGTGTTTGCACTACTTTTCTAACTGTTTACTTACCTGATGTGGTTTGTGTGTGTATATTTTGTGTATATGACTTACCTCCCAAGGGAGTATATCCTCTGAGATACTTTTGGCATATTGTCACTAAAATAAGGTACCTTTATTTTTATTCACTCTGAGTATTGTGTTTTCTTATGATATAGTGCTAAGTGATGTAAGTCGTGTAGTAGGAGCTTTGCATGTCTCCTAGTTTAGCCTAACCAAGCTGCTCTGCTATAGCTACCTCTATCAGCCTAAGCTGCTAGAACACCTCTAATCTACTAATAAGGGATAACTGGACCTGGTGTAAGTACCACAAGGTACCCACTATAAGCGGGCCAACCTCCTACAATAGGGCACTGAAGTTGTGTGATCTCTGTTTTCAGGCACTATACTTTGACAGAAGAAAAACCATTGGAATTGTCCAATATTGTTTTGTATTTTTACAGACTATGTTGTTCTTTAGAGCTGTACTGTGTGAGTTTTGAATTGCAAAGGTGTGTGTGTGTGTGTGACTGTTTAAATGTCTATAGTCCAACACCATACAATAGGAATGATCTGGCTTCATGACAGGACAAAAAAATGTTATTCATAGGAAACAAGCAGGATTCAAACACTCCCTGGTATTCAAGTTATGAGAAAGGTTTCCCCACTGGCTGACTGCACCTGTGGACTAGAGAGTATAGGTATTATATGGCAGTTGAAACCTTTGTCCAAACCTACATGACTGTGGTATATAGTCAGTGCTTGTGCAAGATCCCAGTCTTTGACATACACCTGTTTTATTGCTTCAGGAACAAGAACAGAGAAGGAAGGTAGAATTATGTCTTCTCTTTGTGGAACTTTCCTAACAAACCCAGGATGGCAATCTACCTCCGCCAGGAGAATGTCATAAGTGTGTATTAATTTATCCCAGAAAATCACTTAGATGGTGTGCGGGATGTCCCCCTCAATATGAATGCCCAATTCATACAGTCTTTCTGGATGGCTCACGCACTGATCTGGTGTCTCAACTTGTACACATTTACTAGTTGCTCTCAAAACCAGAAACACTTGAAGATTACAGTGAACTATAGTGACCTCTGCTGTGCTGTCTGTCTAGCAGTGTCAGGGACCATGTCTTTGTTCAGGAGTATACCTACCAATTTCTTCTTTTTAAATTTAGATTTTTTTTGTAGAAGTTACACTTCCTTTTATGTGATGATGTCAGATGAATGTGATTAGTCTATTTTTGCTTTCACATACTCTTCAGGTCTGTGCTCGAGCCGTCCTCTTCTCTCAGAGTGTTTGTTTGATGAGTCCTGAAAGAAACAAGGACATATATCAGTATACTGACACCTATCAGGCTGTTTAGGTGTATCACTGTTACTGAAGTTGTAATGCTTTCCAGTGGGGTCTGGTTGTGGAGATCCACCCTGTGTTTTTGTTTTAACTTTATTTTGTGTTTGTTCCAACATTCATTAGAGCACTCAGGTGTCTGTTTGGAATTATCTTGGTCAGATTTACCTTTCAGATAAGGCTTATTAGGCCTGACGCCTAAATTATCTTGACCTATTGATGTATAGATCGCCTTAATAAAATTCAGAAACTTGTGTTCTTGAACTTATACAATAACTTTTGAGAGTTGTGGTCATACCGCCAATGCTGCTGCCTTCCCTTTTAATATTAATTAATATAATTGAGAAAACTGTGGCAAAGTCACCACTTAATTTCATCTCTAACTCCAGGGGCAGCCCAATATTCATTTTGAATCTGTTTTAACACCTCCCGGCAAAACAGCTATTGATGGTGTACCATGTGTTATGGTACATACAGCAGAAAAGGCGGTGCCCCTGGTGGCACAATCTTAAATAGGGAGAACCATATCAAGTGGTAGGCACATAGTAAGAATCATAGGTTTATCTTAGGGTCCCATATGAGGAAACACTGCTTCAAGTTGATTTATTTTTTGAGTAATCTAGAACAGAATCTTCTCCCGTCTGGTCTGAACCTTACCCAGAATTGCAATAATCATGACAACACTAGTTGCAGGCACAGCTAACTGTGGCAAGGCAGCTTGAACAGACCTAGTTCGGACTGCTGTTGCATAACAAATTGAGTCAGATGTCTATACATTAGAACCAACCCATTTTAAATGGCACTGATTTCACCAGCATTTAATGCTGCTAAATTTGGATACATATGTATCAAGCTAAAACAGGCCAGCTTGCCTCATCATTACTGAGGGGACTCAGTCTCGAGTTTAACAGTGCATGTGGAAAGACCCCTTTGGTACCAATTGTGAGGCTTTCTATATGTTAATGGTATTTCTAAATGGTGATAAGGTCTGTTTTGATTAGGTGCTTCTATTTCAGTGTATGTAAGACATGTATGTGTATTTGTGTCTACTTCAGAAGAAATTACTCATAAATAGAAAATTTGCATTCATAAGCCTTGTGGGCTTCTACCACAAAGATAACACCCCCTTCCCACCCATCTTAGGGAGTCCCTGTTGTGCCAAATATGCTGTGATAGCCTTACTGTAGTTAACTAAATAATATTAACTATGTTTGCCATTTTAAAAAACAGGATTCGGAGAGGGAAAACTATAGTGGGGTGATCCTTTTAAAAGTTAATGTTTGAACAACCTACAGCCTAAAATAGAGGTTTCTTGTTAAGCCGAGGAGGATTAATTCCTAACACCACAGACCTCTCTGTATAACGGTGACTTGGGTACTTAACAACTACTGAGGAGACCCATTAAATAGGTACCTAACCTAAAATGTTGGTGGTGCCATGTTATATGGTTCCTACGACTTAAGTAGGACTGTGTTTCCTGTCAACATAAACATCAGAGTATAGGGACTCAGTCCACGTGTACCATCAGGAAATATTGACACGATTCCTTACAGT
This sequence comes from Pleurodeles waltl, assembly GCF_031143425.1. NCBI lineage: Eukaryota > Metazoa > Chordata > Amphibia > Caudata > Salamandridae > Pleurodeles > Pleurodeles waltl. Next base: position 1,068,755,930 of record NC_090437.1, read on the forward strand.
CCCCCATCTGAGACTCTAAACGCACCAGGGTACCAGATGGATTTTGCAACCTTGAACATGACTACTCAAATTCCCAAGGAAATCGTTGAAACAGATTGACCGTTTCATTTTCACTCAGAGTACCCAAAGTGAGACACAAAAAAGATGTGAAAACGTCTTTTAGAGCATCTATTGCAACAATCTTATTCTTTCATAAAAAACATGAGCTAAATTATATGGCAAACAAGACAAAGCATGGTAACTAGCAGTAGGATAAAAGATAAACAGTTCAACCATGGAAATGTTATTGTGTTGGCACACACCTATCCATTACTAGCTACACTATTGAGAGCATAGCGGGAGTACCCAAGAACAGTTGAGGAAGTCAGATCCCCGTCCCATAACTGGGTAAGATACACTGGGAAGACAGAGAGCCGGTTTGGAGTACTGCAGACTATTTTCCTATGCTGGTAGATGTCAGGGTCAGCATCAGAGTTGTCCAAACTCCATTTTGGGTTCTGTGTGCTGCATTCCAGGATACTCCCAGCAGAAGTGCTTCTCTGCTGAATATGAGACATTTTTTATAATACAAGCACAGTTCATGTCACACTGTGTCAGAGATACAGGCTTGATGTTATGAAATGTCTGTAATCACTGGGCTGTCTCCACTGACAATCACAATACACAGGGCATCTCGTTCTAGGTGCTCTGCCTTGGAAGGATTGCACAGACTAGATGGCATCAACATTAACAACAAATAAACAACATGTACAGTTATTTCTCAGTACATTATTGTATAAATTCAAAGTCATGTAAAAGGTTACCATCAGAAAAGAAACGCTAAGTTAAAATATGCATTTTAAAATGGAGGCAATTAGCTAACCCTAAAGTGTTTTACCACAACCAGAGGTATCATTATGTTTTTTGTGCCTCCTAGTGGCAAGGGACATAAATAAGCATATTACACCCTCCAGCCAAAATGGGAAAGAAGGGGAGTATAATGCCCTTCCTCTGTTGGCCCACTTCTCAGTGGGGGTACAGGAGGAAGCTTATCTTTGACAGAGCCTACCATGGCTTCGATCAATGGATAGCTAAGGAAATGGGTGATCGAGTTTTTGGGGGATAGGGTTCTCCATTGCATTTGCAACAGACTGACCTGTCTTCCACACTCTAAATCCGGCCTGTCAGATAAAATTAAATTTAGTAAACATTTTTAGCTGAATCAAATTTGATATGTAGCATTAAGCTGACTATACAGTAGGTCATTCATTCATTCTGTTAAATGAAATGATATGTTCTCACACTTTTTGTTTTTTTACTAAATCCCGTTAATTAAATTGGAAATACTGTTGGGCTCCTTCATGCACTACATAATCAGGTAATGGGCAATATTTTTAAATATCCTTAAATAAAAATATTAGTAAATAGTTTTACTTAATAGTATCATGTATTTAAATCTATCACAAGCATTGTGTTTTTTTAGGTAACCGCTAATAGAAAGCTTTTCACACAAAAACGATAATTATGACACGATTTTCTCTGTGTGCTATATGCATTCTCCCCTAGAGAAAAGGCCCTTATACATATTTTATAAAGTACATTTCATAAACATAATGTATAGCTCGTGAAAGGCATCTAACATAAAATATGTTTTACAATAGCAATCGCCTCCTGTCCGTCAAGGTCCATTTTTAGGTTAAGGGCCTTCAGCGATGCTTCCTGCCTTTAACATGTCCACTAAATCCCTGACAGTTTGGTCCACCGGGAGTTATTACTTAAATAAATAATTTAGTAGGATTATGAATGTGAAGGATGCCTCATTTTTAAAACATATTTAGACATATTTTCCTACAGAAGTGTGGATTTGGGATTTTGAAAAGGAGTTAGTTTGGGTACTTCATAAGAGACAATGCAATTCATTTTCGGCAGAAATATAGGTTAGACGTTCGTGGAAAGGATTATAAATTAAATAAGTCAATTTTGTGCGAAGTATTATCTTTGACAGATTAATGGCAAGACGGATTAATATTTTTTGCAAGGAGCTTTGGACTGAAAGATTCATGATTCGAAATGGAGAGTCCATTTCGATTAAAGGGTTTAGGTGAAAGATTTACAATTGACTACTGTATCCTCTAAAGAGGGGCAATGGATCAGAGAAATTCACATGTAATATTATTCCACCATTCAAAGGGCAACTAATGCTGTATTAAGTAAATTAAAGGATCACAAAATTGCTACCCTGTATTTTAATTTGCTGAAAATCATTGTAAATATATCTCATGTTTTGCTTTTCCAGTCCTATTAGAGGTGTTCTAATAACATGCTAACCTAATTATAATGCCTAATTTCAAGCAATCCCATGAAATGATAGCATGCATAGTTCACTAATACCATACTGCCTTTATTGTTGTTCTACAAATTTTTGTATTGCAGCTTACACGCTAATGTTAAGGAGAATCAAAACTAAACAATGATTCCTTTTATTTTATATAGAAATAACATTTAAATGTTCTAGTGAGGAGAGGGCTAGGCTGCTAGACAATTTAGAAATATATAATTACGCATGCAGTGAGAGGTGGAAAGATGTGATCAGAGCCTCGATCACGAAATTGATTCGGGGAAGTGAAGTGCACACTTTTTTGATCAAGCTTTTCTGTGTTACAGAATGCCCAACAGACACTTGCTTAGTGTCTTCTGTAATACTGATTACATGCATTCATACTAAACATGCACTCAAGCCCATATCTATAAAGGCGTTGCATCAGTCTTGCATCATGCAGTGTGACGCAAGGGCGACGGAAGCAGTAAGTCAAATTCACAAAGTCAAATTCATCAAGCGACACAATAGCACAACTGTGTCATTTTTAGGCATCTGTGTGGTGCAAGTGCTGTGTGTGCCAATCAGCAAATAATTTATGCAATGTAGGCATTCCCTTATACATTCTAATGCAAATATAATGCAGTGTGTAATTATCATCATTTCACAACATCATTTGTTGTTAAGCAGTGTTACGCAACAATATAAATGTATCAGAATCCTGCGCTCTGCTAACACAGGCTTAGGAAATGTGCATTTAGTATTGAAACCTCACCATCACATTACCCTTTGTCAAGCTCAACCACGCCATGGAGGTATTGATATTGCAATTGGGAGTAGGCAGGAAAAAACTATGGGGGTCATTCTGACCTCGGCGGTAAAAAGCGCTTACCGCCGGTCAGAAGACCGCCATAACACCGCCGCGGTTAACCGCCACGGTCATTCTGACCCACAACAGGCAAACCGCCAAAATCCCGACATCCACAAAAGTCCGCCACACCAACGGGCAGCGAAAAACTGGCGATGACCAAACCTCCACCGTCACGCCAACAGAAATACGCCCATTCCATTCCGACCCACGAATCCACGCAGCGGTCTTTCAACCGCGGTATTCCATTGGCGGTACACACCGCCGCGCTCAAAATATACACACATTTACAAAACACTGCCACATTGGACATTTTGAAATACACACACCGGATACACATACAAACACCACTCCCACACACCCAACACAATATAAAACACACACCCACATCACCCACAAACCCCTACAACCACCATTTATTGACTAAGGCCAGAGAGAGAGACACCACCAGCTAGTACTGAGCATTCACAGGCACATAACACCATCACTCACACAACATCCACGCACAAAACACCACACACCACCACACTCACCCCACTCATCACCACAAACACCACCCCACACCTCATCCACACAACCCCATGGCACCCCAAAGACACCCCAGGTTTTCAGACGCTGAACTCAGGGTCATGGTGGAGGAAATAGTTCGGGTAGAGCCCCAGCTCTTCGGGACACAGGTGCAGAACACCACCATTGCCAGGAAGATGGAGCTATGGCAAAGAATAGTGGACAGGGTCAACGCTAGGGGACAGCATCCCCGAAATCGGGACGACATCAGGAAGCAGTGGAACGACCTACGGGGGAAGGTGCGTTCCATGGTATCCAGACACAACATCGCAGTGCAGAAGACTGGCGGCGGACCCCCACCTCAACCACCAGAATTTACAACATGGGAGGAACAGGTCTTGGCGATCCTGAGGGCCTCGCAGGAGTAGCCGTAGGAATGGACTCTGGTAAGTCTAATCTCAACTACTTCATCCCCCCCCACCCACCGGCATGCCAAATCATACCCCCACCCTCCCCCCACCCCCATCACACATCCTCCTTGCTAATGTCTCACCATCACAATCCACCCATCCCAACACCAAGCCCTGCATGCGACCACAAACCATGGACACCCATCACCTAAGCATGCCCACTGCACATACCCATTACCCCCCCCAAACCACCATCACAACAGCCCCACAAGGTAATGCCAGCACTGGGGTACACGGGCACCCACCCATTGCACGCTATGGCACACACAGAAGCAATAACCATACTCTTATACCCCTGCAGGACCTGAACGCCACGACGGCGTCCAGGAGGGTCCAGAAATGTCCATTCCACCCCCAGAAGAGGCCCACAGTGATGACAGCAGCTCTGTCTCCCTGGACCCAGATGACCAGCCCGGCCCATCGGGGACCTCGGGATAGTCGGTTCCCCTCAGACAGCCACAGCAGACCTACCCCCCTCTGGGACCACCAGCACAGCACCCACCCAGCGGGCCCATGCCTCTGTCTCGAGGACACGTCAATCAGCGGTGTGTCCACCACTACAGGGCACCCAGGTTAACCCACCACCCCAACAATAACAGGGACCTGGGGGCAGTGGTAGTGGGCACACGGTCCAGGGGACAGAGGCCCAGGGAAACAGGGGAACTGGGAGGGCTACTGTGCGACAGGGGGGGGACAGGCCCAGGGAACCCACTCTCCACGAGGCCCTATCCTCCATCATGGGAGCATACCACCACTCCCAGGAGACGATGGCGACGGTCCTGACCAGGTTCCAGGAGCTCCAGGTACTGCAGGAGGAACAGTTTATGGGGTTCAGGGAAGAACTCAGAAACATAAGTTCCGCAATGGGCACCATCGTTGTGGCTCTCAATCAGATTGTCAGCACATTGCGGGACCATGTGGCACCACAAAGGGCCCCTGTCACTAGCATGGACCAAGAACAGGCTACCACCTCCGCCGGCGCTAGTGGACAGGAGGCCCAGACACAAGAACAACAGGCCACCAGAACCCCACCCCCTGCAGAAGGAGAACCACCCCGCAAGCGGGGCCTGAGATCTAGGAAGAAGACAGAGTAAAATGCCAAGACCCCCGCCAGGAAAGGATACCCCCTGATTGTCATCCCATTGTCCCACATTGTCACCCTGTCCAACCTTAAACTGCCCCTGCTCCACCTTCCACAGGCATATGGACAATGCACCTGTGAGACTGAACCATCACCCACCACCGAATTGCAACCATTACCCAAAATTGAGCACTTTAATAAACACACTTATTGCACAAAAATAATCTGGAGTCTGCCTGTATTTTTGAACAAATGTATTACACAGAACCGTGCCAAAATGTCTAGTTACATTGTGATGACAACATACCACTGTCACACAGCTGTAGTCCATGGGGAAACAAAGCAGAGATCACGGAGTGGGGCCCACATCTCTGAAATTGGAAGCGAAAGTCACAACTCAGTTAACATACACTGGGGGGAACTCAGAGAGGCAGGAGACTTTAAGTAAATGCAAAATGCCGGTGTTGATTCTTACCTGTATGTCATTGAAAATACTGCTGTATTACTGTGTCCCTGTTGTCTGTGTCGTCCTCTTCGTCTTCCTCCTCTTCACTCTCCGCAGGCTCCACCGCTGCCACAACACCACCATCTCGACCATCCTCCTGCAGGAAAGGCACCTGGCGTCGCAAAGCCAGGTTGTGAAGCATACAGCAGGCCACGATGATATGGCACACCTTCTTTGGTGGGTACATTAGGGATCCACCAGTCATATGGAGGCACCTAAACCTGGCCTTCAGGAGGCCGAAGGTCCACTCGATCACCCTCCTAGTACGCCCATGGGCCTCATTGTACCGTTCCTCTGCCCTTGTCCTGGGATTCCTCACTGGGGTCAGTAGCCATGACAGGTTGGGGTAACCAGAGTCATCAATTAGCCACACACGGTGTCTCTGAAGTAGTTCCATCAGGTAAGGGATGCTGCTATTTCGCATGATGTACGCGTCATGCACTGACCCAGGGAACTTGGCATTTACATGGGAGATGTACTGGTCAGCCAAACAGACCACCTGGACATTCATGGAATGATAACTTTTTTTGTTCCTGTACACCTGTTCACTCTTGCTGGGGGGGACCAAAGCAACATGTGTCCGTTCAATTGCACCAATGATGTTGGGAATATGTCCAAGCGCATAGAAATCACCCTTCACTGTAGCCAAATCGCCCACCTCAGGGAAAACAATGTAGCTCTGCATGTATTTCAGCAGGGCAGACAACACTCTGGACAACACCTTGGAAAACATAGGCTGAGACATCCCTGATGAAATGGCCACTGTTGTTTGAAATGACCCACTTGCCAAAAAATGGAGTACTGACAGAACCTGCACTAGAGGGGGGATCCCTGTGGGTTGGCGGATGGGTGACATCAGGTCGGGCTCCAGCTGGGCACATAGTTCCTGTATAGTGGCTCTCTCAAGCCTGTATGTCAGTATGACATGTCTTTCTTCCATTGTCGACAGGTCCACCAGCGGTCTGTACACGGGAAGATTCCTCCATCTCCTCGCAAGTCCCAGCGGACGGTGCCTAGGAAGGACAACATGGAGCACAGAGTCAATCAACCCACAGGTACGTTCCCACAGCTTGCACAGTACACGATTCTCAATGCATTGAATGGCTTGTATGAATGTTGATGCAAGGCCTAGGTATGTGTGACGCAGTAGAAATTAAGATATGGGGGCCCTTGAAATGGCTGCTGCCTGACCTGTGAAGTGCGACAGTGGGATGTGAGGTCAATGCGCTGGCGTGGCACACCGCGGCGGTAGGCGGTCGGAGACCGCGGCGCAAAGCCGCTTTGGTTAACATTGAACCCTATGGGTTTCAGGAGCCAATGACGATGTGCGCCGGCGGTCGCGGTACGCACCGCCGCGGTACACACCGCCGCGGGCGTGACGGCCATTTTCTATCTGCTTAATCACTCAATACCTGATCATCCACAGGAGAGGACCTATACTGCAAGTGCTGCTGTGACCTCGGTCTGGAAGAGACAATGGCTGCTGCGACTGGGGAAAGGCCCCCTGCCTTCACTTCTGAAGAATTGGAGAAACTTGTGGATGTGGTCCTCCCCCAGTATTCGCTACTCTACGGTCCTCCAGACCAACAGGTAAGTACACTGGGACCATGCTTTGTGGCCAATGCCTGGGTTGAGTGGGGTGAATGAAAGATGGTGGGGAGGGGAGCGAATGAGGCATGCATCAAACGACAGATGAGAGCATGTGCCACATGGCAAGGGTGTGGATGGGGGGCCACTCACATCGAGCATGCAGAAGGTGATGATTTTTTATTTTCTCCCCCTGTACATGTCACATAGGTCAGCGCCCATCAGAAAATCGGCATTTGGCGTGCCATCGTCAAGGACGTCCGGACCCTGGGGGTCCACAACAGACGGGGCACCCACTGCCGGAAGAGGTGGGAGGACATCCGCCGTGGGAGCAGGAAGACCGCGGAGGCTCTGCTGGGGATGGCCTCCCAACGTAGGAGGGGTGCCAGTCGTCAATTGACCCCCCTGATGTCCCAGATCCTGGCGGTGGCCTACCCAGATTTGGATGGGCGCTTGAGGACATCACAGCAGACACAAGGGGGTGAGTACAAGCACATTCTGCTGATTTAGCGCACATTGGAGGTGTCTGGGTGGGGGAGGAGGGCTGTGGGTATCCCTAGTCCAGGGCGATTTCTGTAGTCTAGGCCCCTCCGTTAGGCATGGCCCTGTGCCCCCGCCCCCTACCTCTGTAGGTTGCCTAGTACAGCTATTCATGGCCCTGTGTCACCTATGTGTGGAGTTGTTGTCCATAGGCTTGTAGGCCATGTCCCACGGATTGAGTAGTGTACCCCAAGTGCGCGGCATAGTGCAGGGGGCTTCTGTGTCTGTCCTCTCCGCCAACGGTGTCGCCAATGCATGCACTCAGCATGTCTTTATTTCTCCTCCCCCCCTTTTTTGTGGTCTTCCTGTTCATGTGTGCATTAGCATCATCAGACGGAGGAGAAGTGGCATCGGAGCACGAGGGAGCTGCATCTCACATGGCCATGGAGGGCCATGCAACTGAGTCGGATTTCACCAGTGAGAAGGAGGGCGAGGGGAGCTCCACAGCGGGGACACGTGGTGACACCGGCGACACAGACACGTCCTCGGAAGGGAGCTCCCTTGTGGTGGCGGCAACATCCGTGCCCCCCGCAACAACAGGTACAGCCGCCCTCCAGCGCACCAGCTCCGCCCTCCCAGCAGCCCCTCAGCGTTCGCCCCGTGCCCGCTCACCCAGGAAGGTGGGCATCTCCTTCGCCCCAGGCACCTCAGGCCCTGCCCCAGTTACCCCTGCTGCCCTCAGTGAGGAGGTCATTGACCTCCTGAGGACCATCATTGTTGGGCAGTCTACCCTTTTGAATGCCATCCAGGGTGTAGAAAGGGAGGTGCACCGGAGTAATGCATACCTGGAGGGCATTCATTCGGGTCAGGCTGCCCATCAGCGATCGTTCAACGCTCTGGCCTCAGCACTGACGGCAGCCATTGTCCCTGTCTCCTGACTCCCTCCTCCAACTTCCTCAACCCAGTCCCACTCCCCTGTACCTCTGCCTATCCCAGACACACCGACAGACCAGCCTGCACACACCTCAACACCCAAGGGAAGCTCATCCAGACATAAGCACCACACATCACACAAGCATTCACCCAAGCAACATCCACATGCAGACATGCCAACTCTGTGTCCCCCTCCTCCTTGTCTCCCTCCTCCCTCCCTGTGACGTCTCCACTCACACTTGCATGCACAACATCTTCAGCCACTACGTCCATCACCAGCACACCCACCAGAACACTTCGCACACGTGCAGTCACCACCCCCACTACCATTTACACGTCCCCTGTGTCCTCTCCCAGTGTGTCTGTCACCCCCTCTTCCAAACCACATAAACGCAGCCAGCCACCCACCCAACAGCCATCCACCTCACAACAGCCTCCAGCACAAGCACCTGCACCCAAAGACATCAGACTTCACTCTCCTACAACCACATCCTCTTCCTCCACTCCCATACCCACTACAACTACCCGTCCCTGTCTTTCTAAATTGATTTTCCTTTCCAACCTTGACCTCTTTCCAACAACTGACCCACCCCCTCCATCTCATAAGACTCCAATCAGCACCTCAGCCACCACAAAACCTGGACCTCCAAAGACAATAGTCCAAGGATTTTGGAGTCCACCACCTTCAAGGCCAGCTACTTCGGCTAGGAGTAAAGAGACGGCCAGCCCACCCCCTAAAAAAAAAGCCAAGAAAGCCAGTGCCCGGCGTGAGAGGCCAAAGACAGCAGGCTCCAAAAGCCCTACCCTGGCACCGTCAGGGAGTGGGGTGCCACCTGGCACACCGCCAAAGGGAGGAAAGGGCCACAGATGAGCAGGGAAGGATGGCAAGGGCAGCACGCCCGACAAGTCCGGCAGCAGGCGAGCTGCCCGGGAGGGCCCCACCAGCCCCATTCCAGGTGTGCAGGAGGACACCCACGGGCCCGGGACGGCAGCACAGGAGGGCCCGCAAGCGAGAAGACAGATGTGCACGAAGGGCTCGGCAGCCACATGTCAGGTGGCAAGTGAAATCCATGTCATGGCCGAATCTGGTGACCTGGACACACATGTCAAGCACTGCTGAACAGGGCCCTTCCAGTCAAGAACAGCTGAACAGGGCCCTTCCAGTCAAGAACCGCTGAACAGGGCCCTTCCAGTCAAGAATCGCTGAACAGGGCCCTTCCAGTCAAGAACCGCTGAACAGGGCACCGCCGTCTCAAGAACCGCTGAACAGGGCCCTTCCAGACAAGAACCGCTGAACAGGGCACCGCCGTCTCAAGAACCGCTGAACAGGGCCCTTCCAGTCAAGAACCGCTGAACAGGGCACCGCCGTCTCAAGAACCGTTGAACAGGGCCCTTCCAGTCAAGAACCGCTGAACAGGGCAGCGCCGTCTCAAGAACCGCTGAACAGGGCCCTTCAAGTCAAGAACCTCTTAACAGGGCACCACTGTCTCAAGAACCGCTGAACAGGGCCCTTCCAGTCAAGAACCGCTGAACAGGGCCCTTCCAGTCAAGCACCGCTGAACAGGGCCCTTCAAGTCAAGCACCGCTGAACAGGGCCCTTCCAGTCAAGAACCGCTCAACAGGGCCCTTCCAGTCAAGAACCGCTGAACAGGGCCCTTCCAGTCAAGAACCGCTGAACAGGGCCCTTCCAGTTAAGCACCGCTGAACAGGGCCCTTCAAGTCAAGCACCGCTGAACAGGGCCCTTCCAGTCAAGAACCGCTGAACAGGGCACCGCTGTCTCAAGAACCGCTGAACAGGGCACTTCAAGTCAAGAACCACTGAACAGGGCACCGCCGTCTCAAGAACCGCTGAACAGGGCCCTTCCAGTCAAGAACCGCTGAACAGGGCCCTTCAAGTCAAGCACCGCTGAACAGGGCCCTTCCAGTCAAGAACCGCTGAACAGGGCCCTTCCAGTCAAGAACCGCTGAACAGGGCCCTTCAAGTCAAGAACCGCTGAACAGGGCCCTTCCAGTCAAGAACCGCTGAACAGGGCACCGCCGTCTCAAGAACCGCTGAACAGGGCCCTTCAAGTCAAGAATCGCTGAACAGGGCACCGCTGTCTCAAGAACCGCTGAACTGGGCCCTTCCAGTCAAGAACCGCTGAACAGGGCCCTTCCAGTCAAGAACCGCTGAACAGGGCCCTTCAAGTCAAGAACCGCTGAACAGGGCACCGCCGTCTCAAGAACCGCTGAACAGGGCCTTTCATCTCAAGCACCGCTCCGCTGGCCCTTCAACTCAAGCACCGCTCCGCTGAGCACCGCCGTCTCTGCACCGCTCCGCTGGGCCCTTCATCTCAAGCACCGCTCCGCTGGGCCCTTCATCTCAAGCACCGCTCTGCTGGGCACTACCGTCTCTGCACTGCTCCGCTGGGCCCTTCATCTCAAGCACCGCTCCGCTGGGCCCTTCATCTCAAGCACCGCTCCGCTGGGCCCTTCAACTCAAGCACCGCTCCGCTGGGCACCGCCGTCTCTGCACCGCTCCGCTGGGCCCTTCATCTCAAGCACCGCTCCGCTGGGCACCGCCGTCTCTGCACCGCTCCGCTGGGCCCTTCATCTCAAGCACCGCTCCGCTGGGCCCTTCATCTCAAGCACCGCTCCGCTGGGCCCTTCATCTCACGCACTGCTCCGCTGGGCCCTTCAACTCAAGCACCGCTCCGCTGGGCCCTTCATCTCAAGCACCGCTCCGCTGGGCCCTTCAACTCAAGCACCGCTCCGCTGGGCCCTTCATCTCAAGCACCGCTCCGCTGGGCCCTTCATCTCACGCACCGCTCCGCTGGGCCCTTCATCTCAAGCACCGTTCCGCTGGGCCCTTTATCTCAAGCACCGCTCCGCTGGGCCCTTCATCTCAAGCACCGCTCCGCTGGGCCCTTCATCTCAAGCACCGCTCCGCTGGGCCCTTCATCTCACGCACCGCTCCGCTGGGCCCTTCATCTCAAGCACCGTTCCGCTGGGCCCTTCATCTCAAGCACCGCTCCGCTGGGCCCTTCATCTCAAGCACCGCTCCGCTGGGCCCTTCAACTCAAGCACCGCTCCGCTGGGCACCGCCGTCTCTGCACCGCTCCGCTGGGCCCTTCATCTCAAGCACCGCTCCGCTGGGCACCGCCGTCTCTGCACCGCTCCGCTGGGCCCTTCATCTCAAGCACCGCTCCGCTGGGCCCTTCATCTCAAGCACCGCTCCGCTGGGCCCTTCATCTCACGCACTGCTCCGCTGGGCCCTTCAACTCAAGCACCGCTCCGCTGGGCCCTTCATCTCAAGCACCGCTCCGCTGGGCCCTTCAACTCAAGCACCGCTCCGCTGGGCCCTTCATCTCAAGCACCGCTCCGCTGGGCCCTTCATCTCACGCACCGCTCTGCTGGGCCCTTCATCTCAAGCACCGTTCCGCTGGGCCCTTTATCTCAAGCACCGCTCCGCTGGGCCCTTCATCTCAAGCACCGCTCCACTGGGCCCTTCATCTCAAGCTCCGCTCCGCTGGGCCCTTCATCTCAAGCACCGCTCCGCAGGGCCCCTCGTTCTCAAGCACCGCTCCGCTGGGCCCTTCAACTCAAGCACCGCTCCGCTGGGCACCGCCGTCTCTGAACCGCTCCGCTGGGTACCGCCGTCTCAAGCACCGCTGGCCCATTGGCAGAAGGAGCAGGCCCGCATCTGGGTCGGGCAGGGCTGCACGAAGCACTCTAGGCACCATGCCTCCTCCAGAACCAGTGGAGTCTGTAATCCACTTGTGAAACTGTGGCTTTGCACTCCCCAGGATGGCACAGTGGGCAATCCACCCACTGTAGAGACTTGTGAGACTGTGGCTTTGCACTCCCCAGGATGGCACAGTGGGCAATCCACCCACTGTAGAGACTTGTGAGACTGTGGCTTTGCACTCCCCAGGATTGAACAGTGGCCATGGAGGCCCCTCGTGGATCTGGCGTTGTGGACTCATCTGGCTGAGGTGCCCCCCTTTCCCTTCCCCCTGAGGTGCCTGTAGTTTTGCTATCTGATGCCCCTGCAGTGTTCTCTCCATTGGTGTCGGGTATCCTGTGTGGGCTTTGCCCATGTGTTTAGGCCCATTGGCCCACGAACAATGGCTGATACCCAATTTGGACAGGACAATTTACATATGTATATATAGTTATAGATGTTTGATATATGTTTTTTACATAGCCATACAATATACTTCAAATTTCATGATCATTTTATTTAGTCTTTGCATTCTTCTGGAGGGTTTGGGGGTGTCACTCTGAGTTGTTGCTCTGCATTGATGTGTATGTAGTTGTGGGTGAGGGTGGGTGTGTCGCGTATGTGTGTCCCCGTAATTTTTTGCCTCCCCCCTCCCCTGTGTCGTAGGTGCAGTACTCACCGTTGTCTTCTGCACCGGCGTTCGTGCTCCTGGTAGAGGAGCAGGAAGACAATAGCTGGTAGGATGTGTAGTTCGGGTTCCATGCTGTCCAGATTCCTCGTGGAGTGTGTAGAGGTGAGCGTTTTCCGTTCGTAATGGCTGTTTCCGCCGTGTTTTTATCGCCAGGGCTACCGCCCCGGAAAAGGTGGCGGATTGGTGGGTTGTGATAGGGTGGGCGGTACATTGTCTCCCGCCTGTCTGTTGGCGGTGACCGCCGCGCTGTTTGTTTGTCCCGCCGTGGCGGACGGAGTGTTAAAGTGGCGGTCTCTGTTGGCGGTTTCCGCCAGGGTCAGAATTCAATTTTTTTTACCACCAGCCTGTTGGCGGTTTGACCGCCGCTTTAAGACCGACCGCCAGGGTTGGAATGACCCCCTATGTATGCAGGGAAGAAGGAAGGAGTTTGTATTTCAACACCCTATGGTCCTCATTATTGACTTTAGGTAGGAGGAGGTCATCCAATTATACAGACTGAAGATGAAGAGTATGATGAAATTGTTGGAGAAGATATCGCTAAGTCTACAGCCAACAACTGTAAGGACCAATACCATCCCAGCACATGTCAAATTGATGTCAGTTCTACACATGTTAGCCCCATGATCTTTTCAACGCAGGTCTGCAAGTTTGACTGTCATTTCTCAGAGAGCATTATCAGTACTTCACTTATCTGTGTTGGATGCCATCATAAAACTTACACCACAATATCTTCTCTTCCCAAAAACCATCCAACTACAATTAGCTATCAAGCAAGAGTTCTACACCATTGCTGGATTCCCTCATGTGCTTGTTGCTATAAACTGCAAACATATACAACTTGGTCCTCTTGCTGCCACTGCACAACTTTATAGAAAACACAAACAGAATTACTCTATCCATGTCCAGGAAATAGTGAATCATGTGGACTATTTACTATCGTCAAGTACCCTTGAATTCCCCATGATGCATACATATTTAGGTACAGTACCTCTGCAGGTATGGTAATGGCCTTCTCATTGGAATGGGAAACAGAGTAATCAATACATCATTAAAATGAAAAATGATGATACAATAGACCACTGCATTTGTGTTTGAATCTCGTGTCATTTATCAGAGTGGTTTTATGTCACTCAAACATTCAGCCACTGATATCCCATTGTGGATTGACTTCACATATTACCAAATGCAAGTAGAAAATGCCCAGAGAGAAAAGTACTGTGACATGTCACTCTGTGTGAGAGGACAGAATTACAATATATGCATTGTCATAGGAATCAACTGAAAAATAATGTGGACAAATAATTATTGTAATTTAAGAACAATGTATAAATAATTTAAATGTAGTTGATATGTGTATGAGCAATAGTGTCGCAAGTCAGTAATAGTAAAAATGTTCAAAACTAAAGTTGTCTAATAAATCATTTTATCGTAAGCATATGTCTTGCACATGCCAGTATATGTAGGCTGATGAGACTACTAGGAGAATTAAAGGAAAGTGCCCATCCAAAATCCACATCTGCAAGTATTGTACCATTCAGAAAAAATATGGATTCTAGGTACATATAACAAGACACATTTACATTCTACCTTAATGTGATAGCTAAAATGTTCTCTTGAGTTGCCTATACTTGCTGCTTCTCAGTTTAGCAAAGTAATACTGACATAATGAATATATAGGTCTTATTAAGATGTGGGACATCAGGAAATAATCTAATAATCTATGTAAAAAAAGAAGGTAAGGGAGCTAAATAAACTGAGTAAGAAGCAAGTCATGTAAGTACATTTTCTCAAAACCCATATATATATATATATATATATATATATATATATATATATATATAAGAAAGAAGTGACTCAAATGGATGATTTCACTAAAGAACAAAATTATATTTCTACTACAACGTTTTAGCTTCCGCCTTCCTCAGGTAGTACAAGATGGTTTGCTCACTGGCTGCACAGCTGACACTGCTGGATTTTCAAAAAGCTTCATGACTGAAGATTCCAAGTGGAATGTGGAATCAATGCAGTCCCGAGAACTCTTCCGATATGCAGAAATCAAGTGGTATTGTCAGTGATGTTCAGTCCATCTGGATGCAGTGATTTTAACCGGTACATCCAGAAATTTTCTCTGATGTCCAGTAGTTCTTCCTTTAAAACGTGTTCCACAGGGAAAATCTTCAAATCTGATAGTAAATGGTCCACAAGGTTAAAATGATTGGCTACAGGCTGGTCAAGTTTCTTGTTAATTATTGCTGATTTGTGGTTCCTGAATCGTGTACGGAGGTCATTCACTGTTTGGCCTACATATTGTTTTTTACAGCTTTGACTTTGGCACTGAATCACATAAATAATGCATGTTGAGTGATATGTAAGGTGCAGTCTTATTCCATAGGTCCTTATTGTAACATAGCTAGGTACTGATGATGTTTGTAAAAGGTATTCACATGTGAAGCACCTTTTGGAATCACAGCAATGAACTCCTGCATTTGTTCAGCTCTCACAATAAGTGAACGTAAATTGGGAGCTCTGTGGTAAGCAATGACTGGTGGTTTTAGAAAAAGCTTATGCAATTTTTCACAAGTGGATAGTAAGGGAAAAGTTGTTTGTATTATATTTCTGTAGTTGGGAGCTGATGGATGATAGTCAACCACAAATGGGATTCTGTCACTTTTGTTTCTTCTGTTGGTATTCCAAATAAGTGCTTCCTTGGGTAACAGCAAAGACTTGTCAATTTGTTGCAGAATGATATGCAGAGGATAGCCTTGCTTTTTAAATAATCTAACAAGCTCCTGTAGATGGTCTTTACAAGTGTCTTCATTGCTGCAGATGCGTCTTATTGTGAGTGCTTGGCTGTAGCTGATGCTGAGTTTAGTGTGGCGTGGTTGACATGAAGTCCAGTTTAGATACAAATGAGCATCTGTAGGCTTGTGGTACAGATCAGTTATAATATTTTGTTCATGAATGTTGAGTAACACATCCAGAAAAAGGAGAAGACCAGTGGTCATTTTTGGATTTAAAGCAGGTGCATTCCAGAAGTTAGAAGCCTAACCCCAAAGGAGCAACTCAGAGGTTCTGGAATGTGGGGGTGAGGTGTGGACTCTTCCAGAGCCTTCAAAGACTTTCTGGAAGAAGACCTAGAAGTTTGAAGAAGTTTGGAGCAACTTTGAAAAAAAGCTCCATAAGTAGACCTGCCAAACGTTGTGAGTCAAGTCGGCATATGTCGACTGTGATCCAGCCTGATTTGCAGGTTCATCCCACTGCAAAGCTCTGGAGCCAAAGAATTCTAGAATTTCACTTGGGGCTCATGGAAAGGCAATCCAATGACTTGAAATCAGCTTGCTGTGGAGGGTTGTCCAGCGTCAGAGAGAAAAAGCACAAAAACGTTTCTACGTCCGAATACAAAAAGTTGACCGAAGGCTTCCTGTGCAGCATATTTGAAGAGGTCTCCAGAGAGGTCGGCTTCACTTTCAAATCCATCCCGGATGAAGATTTCCATCATGAAAAATCGCCTAAGTCCAAATGGAGAATTTTGCACCAGGGTCTCTTGCGACACGTATCTGAAGAGGGTTACAGGGAAGTTGGGTCCAAATTGTGGCTTGGTTCTGGTGAAGAAAAACCTTCAAGAAAAAGACTGAGGCCCATATTAAAAAAAAAAAGTATGCACAACTGTGCTAGAACAGTTGTGTGTAAAAAAAAATACAGTGAGCTAAAGCCATTCCCTAGCACCATCTGTGCATCATATTTATAAAATGATACATGATGGTGCTAAGGAATGGTTAGCGTAAAAAATAATTATGCTAACCTCTGTGATATGCTGTAACTAAAAATTATGCTAATGCTGCAAAAGTGTTGTTAGAACGGTTTGTGGCAAAATATTGAGGGACAAGATAGAGAATGCAGGCCAGGAGAGAACACAGTGAGATCCCACTCAGCATAGTACTAGCCAGGAGGGACCAGCAAAGTCTGAGGAGAAGGAGAATAGGAAGTGGAAGTGTCTCTTTAATGAGGAGGAGAATGACATCTTGATCAAAGAGGTGATGAGCACAAACACCAGCTCTTCATCACCTCCAAATTGCCACTAGGTAGAAGAGAGACTATGGTGGTCATTCTGACCCTGGCGGTCTTTGACCGCCAGGGCGGAGGACCGCGGGAGCACCGCCGACAGGCCGGCGGTGCTCCAATGGGGATTCCGACCGCGGCGGTAAAGCCGCGGTCGGACCGGCACCACTGGCGGGGTCCCGCCAGTGTACCGCGGCCCCATTGAATCCTCTGCGGCGGCGCAGCTTGCTGCACCGCCGCGGGGATTCCGACCCCCCCTACCGCCATCCAGATCCCGGCGGTCGGACCGCCGAGATCCGGATGGCGGTAGGGGGGGTCGCGGGGCCCCTGGGGGCCCCTGCAGTGCCCATGCCACTGGCATGGGCATTGCAGGGGCCCCCGTAAGAGGGCCCCTAAATGTATTTCACTGTCTGCTGCGCAGACAGTGAAATACGCGACGGGTGCAACTGCACCCGTCGCACAGCTTCCACTCCGCCGGCTCGATTCCGAGCAGGCTTCATCGTGGAAGCCTCTTTCCCGCTGGGCTGGCTGGCGGTCTGAAGGCGACCGCCCGCCAGCCCAGCGGGAAAGTCAGAATTACCGCCGCGGTCTTTCGACCGCGGAACGGTAACCTGACGGCGGGACTTTGGCGGGCGGCCTCCGCCGCCCGCCAAGGTCAGAATGAGGGCCTATATGGCTAGTAATAGATAAAGTCATCAGCGTGGCAGAGACGAAGAGGACTGTCCCTGATTGTAAGAAGCACTGGCACAATTGCAAGCGCAGAACTAGAAAGAAAGTGACCAGTAACCAAAAGGCAGCACCGTATACTGGAGATGGAACATAGGACACACTTGAATGCATGCAAAAGAGTTGCATCGGGACATGTAGGGCTAGAATCAAAAGGACCCCTTGCCACCCGAGCCTTACTTTTAGGTATGCTCTGGTGGTGCTATGCACTCAGACATATACACAATGTGCTACTTACTGTGGCTTAACACCACCTTGTAAATATGGCCCCTGCACACACATCACTTTGCCTGGAAGGGACGTGCAATCAGTGTGGCTTTGGCTGTGCCACAGCAACACCCATTGCATTTTGTTGTTGCCCCAGATCCAAGACAACATGTTCACAACAGACTGCGACTAAAGTTAACACCACCCCAGTGGTGGTGTCAGGATGGCACAACAAGGAAAAATGCTTTCCATCTTCCTTGTGTTATTGCCCTTCTCATGTGTACTGCATCCTGCAGAACACATAGAAATTCCACCTTGCCATAACAGATTGTTTATGTGCAGGAAGGGACACACAGGGGTGTGCAGTATTTCTGTAAATATGGTGCATCCCTGTGTTTCAAAAGTGGCGTAGCACGGAGCAGCTAGTTTTGCCGCTGCACTGAGCTGAGACACTTTAGAAAAAATCAGGGCCTCAGTGTGCAACATATGGTATGCAACCTGCACAGAGTGGCCCAACAACAACTCTCACACACCTCCATGCAGCATTTGGGAATGGGCACAAAACTTATACAACATATGGAACATGTCTGTGATCATCCTTCGTGCTGGTTATCTGTGTGGTGTGAGTGGTTGTTGCTGTGTATAAGGGGACACCTACATACCTAAGAACAGGCAAAGTGGCATCAATGTTGCACTACGGGAACATCACTAGCCCGTAATGCAACAGTACATCATACAAATAGTTGCCAATGTGGATCCAAGCTGCCCATTCCCCTCGTGCCACATTAACAAACTCTCAAAATGCATGCATTGATCCACATTGACAAACCTCACACCAACATATGCCTGTGGTAGATATGCTGTATGCAAGGAAATGTCCCTAATGCAGGGAGTGAAAAGGCAATGGGACAGACAAACCATTATGCTAGCACTCTGCCATACCAATTATCACGTGTGAGGCAGATGATAAAGTAACGCAGGCATTGTAAGCAATGGACCTCCCTGTGCTTTGCAGCACTAGTTCCAACATTCATGGTGCGAATGCAGTAAAGCACCAAAATAGGGACAACACTCATTACACTACTGTGGAAATGTCCACCATAGTAAATAGGAGTATAAATGATGTGCTACCATGGAGTCAGTGGCTGGGGCAAGGGGCGCTGGAAAGAATATTGTGGTGTTGGATCAATGCACAAAATACCTTGAAAGGTTGCCCCATGTTTGATGCACAATGCAAACATAATTAACAACCACAACCTGGGGTCTATAACATGTCACTGAGCCTCCATTAGCAAGTAAACCATGAGCCATGTCAACAGCCACTCCAGCCAAATTTTGACATTTCATTATCCCATTGCAGAGGATGATTCCTTACCTCCTGCTGACCTCCCTGTCCTGTATTTTTCGGATGACATAAATGACTAGCTGCTGACCATCAATGAAGAGACTCTCTAGGATGTTCTAGGTTCCTTCCAGACACCACCTCCAGTCACAGGGAGGACACACAGCACCGCAGGGTCTCCACATGAACCTCCGAACTACCAACACACAGCACGAACCAGTCCTGTCACAGCCCTGGACTCCAAGGATCCAGATATCACCTTTAAGAGGACAATGGTAGGAGTCAAGTGGGAGCTGGCTAAGAAGGTGCAGGTGGGGATGGAGGCCATGGCAGGCGGCCTAGAGGGAGTGCAGAGGTGCCTCAGTCCAAATAAGGACATCTCATCTGCCATCAGAGGCACCCACTCCCCACTACTTAGACTCCGGTAGATCCTGGCCGAAATAGCTGCTGTCATGAGGCAGAAACTTCAACAATTGCCCTCTCATAGTGGCAGCAGCTTGATAGATGACAGGATGGGGCAAAGAAAATTCCATGGAGTCCACACAGCGGGAAGTAGCATCCCTCAAGGAAAACATAGCAGCCTACTACTGTGATGTAGCTGCAGTGTTGAGAAATCAGCAGTTCCTCCTTGCTGCAGTGATGCTTTATGTATTCACACAAATGGCAACTGCTGGGACCTTTGATACTACATATCTATCCCCTGATGTGTGTGTGGCCCCCTCAACTTCAACAACAACACCACCTATGGCACAGGAGTCACCATACACATCAGAGGATGAAGATGAGGAAGGAACAACATTCACACTTAAAATCACCTGGTAGCACCAGTCTGTGCCACCTGGATAGTATCTGCTTAAGATCATGTCAGTGTTGTGACAGCTGGCAATGTGCCCTCTTCACTCAACCACTGTATCTGCTATGGACTGTCATTATCTCAATTCCTACCTATTGTCAATTTGGATACCTGCTCAGTAATGTATACTTCTCTTACCCATGTCTCATGACATGTCCTTCATCCTTGGACTTTGAATGTGCAACAAATGGCTTATGATCTCTCAGGAAGTCTGTGAACTGGACATTGTATTACATTGGAAAACACATTTGCACATGTAAATACATCTGCAAATTCACATGTATCATGTCATCTTTTACAGTGATCCATCTACTCATCTAAATGTCTGCATTGCATGGAGCTATGTCAATGAGAACAGAACCTAATTACATGTGTGGCTTACTGTCAGCCACAAAGCCCCACACCTTAGGACTCTAAAGTGAAAACAGTGACTGATAGTGTTGTGGGCTACAACCAAGTTACTAAGTCTTAAAAACATGTATTGTACAGATAGCCATGCAAGTTGACAAATGGCATGTATGGGTCAGTGTCTGGAATTTTCCCTGATGAGAGCGCCAGTAGAACCAAAATGACGGGCAGCTGTCAGTGTGCCAGGATACACACCCCAAATAAAGTGAAGTAATGTGCGCTGTACTTTACAAGATTATTTGTGACAGACCTCAGCAGTGACAGTTAATGTTCCATTCTTACCTGTCAAAGATTGTGTAAGGCATGCAGAATGTGGTTGTCAGGAACTGGGGATGACAAACGTTTTGAGTAGCTGATGCAATATTGCAGCCAATCTGACAGCTCCTTGGTCATAGGGGATACACTCATCATACCTGTAAATCAGTATAGAAAGCATACCCTAAGGCTTTCCTCTAACTTTGCCAGTGCACACATGAGAACACCCAGACAATCAATCAACATGGACAAGTAATGTCTACATCTAACAGGATTTATTGGTGTTAAAAACAACACCTTATTAAAACCTGAACTAGACACTATGTTACACTAAGCTAACCTATACTAACTTATCTAAACATACCCTACAGGTATATATCCTAATCTAAACTTATCTTATACATTTAACGCAACACACTACACATTGTCTCCCCACTCCCCCTAGCAGACAAAATACGAGTAGGACAACATTAACTAAAGCTACACATATACTAACTAAACCTATATACTAAACAAAGATATATTTGTTGTAAAAAATGTTATCGATTTTTTGAAAAACAATTTTTTTTACCTAGAGTCCCGTACATAACCCCCCACCAAAACCCCCAGAACACAAAATGATATTAAAACCCACCCCCATCTATACTTACACTATCCTACAACTAACCTATTCTATGTTACCAAACCTATTACTACCCACCTAAAATCCACTAAAACTTAATAAAAAATACAACTAGAGAAGGGAAGGAACTGGGAGGCTGTGCATTTACAGCATTCCGAGCTTCTTTTTACAATATTTGAACATACTGAAAATGCAAGCATTGTCCTGCTCCAGTTGGTCCAACCTGGTCATGATGGCCGCCATCTCCCTCCTCATGTCGGTCACAAAGTTGGAGGATGTGGCTGCTGCGGGTGGCTGTTGCAGTGCTTGTGTTGCCATAGGTGTGGTCGATGCGGAGGGGGTTGGATCAGCTGAGGCACCACTGACACTTGATGTCGTGCCTCATGTGTTGTGCACTGTTGCGGCCTGTTCAGGAGGTCCCCCATGTGGGAAGGCAAGCTAAGCCCCTGATAACTTTTCCCATCAATATCTCCTGCCAATCTTCCGGTACCCTGCCTGTACTTCCATGATGTGGCAGAAACACTCTGCCCTCTTATCAAAACCACACTTCTGTGCTATGGCCATAGTGGCAGCTAAAACATGAGGAGAACATAGCATCAAGTAGTGCATTGCATAGAGGTAGAACAAACATTAAATATACACACCATCCTCAGATGACACATGCTGTCCACCAGACATTCCACAACAATGTCAATTACCAAATCAAGACTAAACTTCCTACCAGCCATCTACTGTATCATGTTCCTATCAATGGGTTAAGGGCTATCCATTGTTGACCATTAGGGCCCAGAGGTAAGTGGACTAGTGCCTCCTTGTGCCACGTTTGTGTCATCATACTTGTGAGGATCAAG
This sequence comes from Pleurodeles waltl, assembly GCF_031143425.1. Lineage (NCBI taxonomy): Eukaryota > Metazoa > Chordata > Amphibia > Caudata > Salamandridae > Pleurodeles > Pleurodeles waltl. The sequence continues at coordinate 1,068,778,374 of NC_090437.1, forward strand.
TGGCACAACAATTCCCAAATCCCTGTGCCATAGTCACAAAGTGACACCAAGCATGCATTCTAACACTTTGATACCCCTTGCACTACATTAAGCCTTAGCCAGGCATCACGGATGCAAGGTGGGGTTCACCCAGTAGGGGTTAGAAAAAATGGCATTGGGTATTCTATGGAATTCCAATGCATCATTTATGCTTCTTTTGGTTGACACCTGCTTAGAGCAGGTGTTAGAAGGGGGCACACCATTGCTTATAAATGGGCTCCTTTGTACATTTGAGGGTTAGTACCCATGTTGTTTGCTGTAGCCTGAACAGTACATCTCTATTGACTACACATTTTTTAATATTACCCCCTACCTTGTGGAATTGTGTGCAAAATTTCTTACACGGCACACACATGGTGGCAGTATGGGTGCCCTAAGGGGTACAGGAAGAGTGGCACTGCACTGGGTGCAGCAACAGTATTCCTTCTTATTGAACTATCTGTACTCATGCTTGTTTTACATCTCCTATGTACTATGTATACACTCAGCATTCACATTCTATTCACATGTGATGTGACCAAGCTCACTCAAAATTATTATGAAGGGTAAATCATATTGGTTAATCTGCACACATCTTGCTTGCTACAACCCATAGACATGTCCACATCCATCTGGAGCAGAGTTGAAATCTCATTGTGAACTCAACTGACTGTTGCCCAACAAGGCTCCTTGCACAGCCACTGCCTCACTTAATTTCTGAAGAGTAATGAGGCACAGGTGTCAAGTGTATCCTTGAGAAGCCGCTTAGATACCTCAACACAAGTACATCAAAACCCTGGAGTGACACATGTGACGCACAAGGTGACACATACTGACTGCATCGGGAGTCTTTGAATTGGGACACCTCTCCAATTGTATAGGGTGGCAGTCCACCTGCAAGACATGACAGGAACACATAGCTTTGTGATGTAAGCTAAGTAAATAAGTCAAGCTTATGTTAGAAATGAACAACTGCGAACCATTACATTTCTGTCTGCAAAATAAAGGACCAGATTAAAGAGGCCCTGGCACCACCAGAGCATCACTTTCCCTGACACTCCTGTGGTTCTTTTCACTGCACCATATGTACAAGGAGCCGTTATGCTTATTTTTGTAGCATAACGCCTCCACGTACATATTGGGGCAGCATGACAGAATATTCTGCGGCAGAGGGTCATGCAATGGTTGTTGCAGTGGCTGCCCCAATGTAACACCCATAGCTTTTGATGCTGCCCCAGATTTTCAAGACATCGTATTTACTGCCGGTGCCAAAAGAGTAACAACAGTCCAGGGGTGGTGCTAGCATGGCAAAGAGTTGAAGAATGCTGTAATACCTCCTTGTTTCTTGCCTCTTATATGTGTGCGCCATCTGAAAGCACACAGAGTATAGGTAAAATGCCATGTATGTGCACGTAGATGTCCCTCTTGCACATTTACAAAATAACATAACAGGTGTTTTAGCACTACAATTGGCGCTGCATTCTGCAGTGCACATGGAAGTGGCATATTGCCATTATAGACTGTTTTTGTCCAGGAAGGGATACCTTCCTGCACATACACACTCCCCTCAACACAGACACTTGCACTGTGGTCCAAGTATGCCTGTTTAGGAGGCTGGACTGGCTTATAGTAGGTACCTGATGGTACTTAAACCTTGTGCCAGGTTCAGTTATCCCTTATTAGTAGATTAGTAGTGTTCTAGCAGCTTAGGCTGATAGAGGTAGCTATAGCAGAGCAGCTTAGGCTGAACTAGGAGACATGCAAAGCTCCTACTATACCACTTATATCATTTAGCACTATATCATAAGAAACACAATACTCAGAGTTACTAAAAATAAAGGTACATTATTTTAGTGACAATATGCAAAAAGTATCTAAGAGTATATACTCTGTTAGGAGGTAAGTAAAGTACACAAAATATACACAAAAACCAAAATCAGGTAAGTAAACAGTTTGAAAAGTAGTGCAAACACTGTAGAACACAATAGAATGTAATATGACACAATAGGCCTAGGGGCAACACAAATCGTATACTCCAAAAGTGGAATGTGAACCAGGAATGGACCCCAGGCCTAGTGTAGTGTGTAGAGGGTCGCTGGGAATGTAAGAAAACACTAAGGGTGTCCAAGATACTCCACCCCAAGACCCTGAAAAGTAGGAGTAAAGTTACCCTACTTCCCCAGAAAGACAGTAAAGTCGAGATAGGGGATTCTGCAAAGGCAACAACTGACTGCAAAGCACTGAAGACGGATTCCTGGACCTGAGGACCTGCAAAGGAAAGGGACCAAGTCCAAGAGTCAAGCAAGTGTCCAGGGGAAGCAGGAGCCCATTGAACCCTGGATGAAGGTACAAAAGGGCTTCCTCCGGGTGGAAGAAGTCGAAGATTCTGCAACAACGGAAGGTGCCAGGAACTTCTCCTTTGGTCAGAAGATGTACCACGGCTTGCTGGAGGATGCAGAGTTGTTTCCACACAGAAAGACCGCAAACAAACTTTGCTTTCTGAAAGAGTCACTGTTGAAGTAATGGGTGCTGCCCGGGCCCAGGAAGGACCAGGAGGTCACCCCTTGGAGGAGGAGACAGAAGGGAAACTTAGCAACAGAGAGACCCACGCAGAAGCCGGCAGCACCTGCAGAAGCAATTGAACAGGTGTTCAAGAAATCTGAGCATGGCGGTTGTATCAACACAACAAAAGAGTGTTCCAAAGAGCCGGGGGTCAACTCAGCGAGTTGAGCAATGCAGGACGGAGTGCTGGGGACCTGGGCAGTGCTGTGTACAAAGGAATCCTTGCAAAAGCGCACAGAAGCCCTAGCAGCCGCAGATCACACAGTACACAGGATTACTGTCTGTCGTGCGGAGGCAAGGACTTACCTCCACCAAATTTGGACAGAAGCACTACTGGACTGTCAGGATCACCTGGATCCAGCTCCTGTGTTCCAGGGACCATGCTCGTCAAGATGAGAGGGGACCCAGAAGACCGGTGATGCAGAGGTTTGGTGTCTGTGTTAGTAGGGGAAAGATTCCCTCGACCCACAGGAGATTTCTTCTTGGCTTCCAGTGCAGGGTGAAGGCAGACAGCCCTCAGAGCATGCACCACCAGGAAACAGTCGAGAAAGCTGGCAGGATTAGGCGCTACAATGTTGCTGGTAGTCTTCTTGCTACTTTGTTGCGGTTTTGCAGGCATCCTAGAGCAGTCAGCGGTCGATCCTTGGCAGAAGTTGAAGAGAGAGATGCAGAGGAACTCTGGTGAGCTCTTGTATTCGTTATCTGAAGAGAAACCCACAGGAGAGACCCTAAGTAGCCCTCAGAGGAGGATTGGATACCTAACCAGGTAAGAGCCGATCAGGAGGGGTCTCTGATGTCACCGGCTGGCACTGGCCACTCAGAGGTCGCCATTGTGCCCTCACACCTCTGCATTCAAGATGGCAGAGGTCTGGGACACACTGGAGGAGCTCTGGGCACCACCCCTGAGGTGGTGATGGACAGGGCAGTGGTCACTCCCCTTTCCTTTGTCCAGTTTCACGCCAGATCAGGGGCTGCGGGATCCCTGAACTGGTGTAGACTGGCTTATGCAAGGAGGGCACCATCTGTGCCCTTCAAAGCATTTCCAGAGGCTGGGGGAGGCTACTCCTCCCCAACCCTTAACACCTATTTCCAAAGGGAGAGGTTGTAACACCCTCTCTCAGAGGAAATCCTTTGTTCTGCCTTCCTGGGACTGGGCTGCCCTGACCCCAGGAGGGCAGAAACCTGTCTGAGGGTTGGCAGCAGCGGTAGCTGCAGAGAAAACCCCAGAGAGCTAGTTTGACAGTACCCGGGGTCCATGCTGGAGCCCCGGGGGTGCATGGGATTGGCACCCCCATACCAGATTTTACTTGGGGGGACAATTCCATGATCTTAGACATGTTACATGGCCATGTTCGGAGTTACCATTCTGAAGCTACATATAGGTATTGACCTATATGTATTGCACACGTGTAATGGTGTCCCCGCACTCACAAAGTCCGGGGAAATTGCCCTGAACAATGTGGGGGCACCTTGGGTAGTGCCAGGGTGCCCTCACACTTAGTAACTTTGCACCTAACCTTCACTAAGTGAGGGTTAGACACATAGGTGACTTATAAGTTACTTAAGTGCAGTGTAAAATGGCTGTGAAATAACGTGGACGTTATATCACTCAGGCTGCAGTGGCAGTCCTGTGTAAGAGTTGTCTGAGCTCCCTATGGGTGGCAAAAGAAATGATGCAGCCCATAGGGATCTCCTGGAACCCCAATACTAGCGAATTATAAGGGTGTTCCAGTGTGCCAATCAGAATTGGTGAAAATAGTCACTAGCCTGCAGTGACAGTTTTAAAAGCAGAGAGAGCATAAACACTGAGGTTCTGGTTAGCAGAGCCTCAGTGATACAGTTAGGCACCACACAGGGAACACATATAGGCCACAAACTATGAGCACTGTGGTCCTGGCTAGCTTGTCCCTTTTTAACATATGGTTAGGTAGTACTTGCCTACATTGGCAACATTACCTTCAAACAATTAGACTCAGATGTAGCATCATGAGGCAATCACTCCTGCTCACATTTGTGTAACTGTCGTGTCACTCTGCAAATACACGACTCTCAGCACACACACACACCCCTGACTGGCAATACTCCTGCATCATGTTTCCCATCACTTCAACTTTAGGTACCTCATTTACACAGTTGTAATGACCACAATGGACATGTAATTTTGTGCATGGGAAACATGTACCCTTGCACGACTGCACATGTGTGTCTGATATATGACACTTTATGGGGTATATGAGATACACAATGTACACAGAGTGGAATGTGCAATTTCTGTCCTGACCCTTGACAAAACATGCTGCAGTCAACCTTATGCCCCCCTGTCATGCGCATGCAAATGAGGATGTTGCAATGCAAAAGTGGTACTTAACAACTGATCCACCTATCAGAATCACCAGGTGATCCAGTAGGTCTCCCTCTCATGCAATGAGGTTTGCCCAATGGTTTTTGAGTTGGTGGTCCGTCCGCACAACACCAAAAGTCCTCCGTAGGTGATGGAGCACCTTGCACCACTGCAACTCCGTGCCTTCGTTGGGTAGCCCTGGATGACCGAGCAACCCCTATTAAACATCATGGGGAGGTGGTGCTTGTCCAATCAGATAAACCCTCCCAGTTTATTTCCACCCATGCTTTGTTATCTCCCCTTCCCTGACATTTTGCAGTTTCCTTCCAAATAAAATAGCCCGAGAAATTATGAAACACTACTCCACCTAACCCCAAATATCCCAACAGACTACGCTATCCCAAGACAAACACCTGACAAAACAATTACTATGACAGGACAGAAACACTACACAGGACTTAGCAAAATGACAAAATTGACAACATTGACAAGACAGCAACAGGACACAGCACAAAACTCTGAAAAACCACCACTCCTTGATCAACACCAGCTCCATACACCCTCTCACAATCACAGACAAAAAAACTGTAAAGTAAAAGTAAAAGTGAAATCACTGTACCATGTTTGCAGCAAGGAAGTCTTGTTTCATCACTTTCTGGGCAAGAGTGTCATGTTTTCTGATATGTGTCAGTTTTTCTTAATGCATGACGGTCATGCGTGGTATTTTTTCCATTAAGCCTGACAAGGACTGTCGACATGCGATTGACACGCATGGGCCAGGCGTTATTTTATTGATTTTTTTTTTAGTTATTTATTTATGCAAAATTTACAATACAGCACCATAACAACCCCGTGAGTCATACAACAAACAAGGGAGATACAGTAGTGTACCAAATATAACGCATGAACCGATTAGAGGCAAAATGCAATGATCAAACATCTCGGCTAATTAAGCTTGACCGAAGTCAGCAGCCTCCCAGCCATCCAGCAGCGCAACCACAAGGAGCACACCACAGGAAGAAATCCCGTGAGTATCCACTTGGGCACAAACATAACCAACACAAACCAACCAACAAAGCAAAGGTGGCAGAGCAGGCACTTACAGCAAGGGTCCACTATCAGACGTTACATACATGGCACACAGAACATCCCAACCAATCCGAGCAATGTCATAGTGTAGCGTGACCTAAAAAACATCCTCTCACTCCATTCAATTCTGAGAGTCCAAAAAAGCGCGGAAAGGCGCCCAGATATCTCTAGGACGAGAATTCGCAAGGGCCAGCTCCCAGAAAATTGACAACTGTTCCTAACAGAACACAGCATCCCACAGCCAGTCAGCTCTACGCAGCGCCCTACCCCGCCCCCAGCACATCGCCACCCTTCGCTTTGCCAGAAGAAGAAGCATGCCCACCAGTTACCTACATGCCGGTGGCACCCCATCCAGCAGGCCAAGCAACGCCATCACAGGAGAGAAAGGCACAACCAGGCCCGTCATTCCAGCAATGTCACCCATCACTTCATCCCAAAAGGCACGCACCTCAGCACAATTCCACGCGCGTTATTTTATTGATTAGCCATCTATGGAGAATTGCAGTTTGTATGAAAAAATTTGACTCATAATGGGAAAGCTTGGTTTGTTTCCCATGAAGGCTGACAAGTCCTGTTGACTTGTGATTGACACGCAGAGGCTAGATGCCATTTTATTGATTAGCAATGTATGGAGAATTGCTATTTGCATTAAAACTTTTGAGGCAGAACGGGAATGTGTGGATTTTGTTTGAAAGGCTGACAGTGCACCCAGATTCACATTCCTTGTTACAGGGTATGTGCATGTATGCAGTCAGTATGGTATGGCTACATGTGTTTGCATGTGCATTCATATATGGAACAGTGGAATGTGTCACCATATGTTTGTATGTGTGTGTGATGCATGCAATGACTGATACCGTTTGCATATGTGCATGTTTACTAGGAGTGTACATATGTGATGTAACACATAATTGTGAGTCTACCACATTGTCATGTCTGATTTCCAAATGTACGTTTGACAACACCACTTTGATGGGCTATGTCCAATACATGTTCATGCACCCTTGACAAATCTTACACAAAGGATACAGCGGGCCGCGGCTGGGTTGATTTCATGTAACCCATGGCAATGTGAGTGCATGTGTGTCCACACTGTGGTCTGTTGTATGGTTCAGGGTTATGATGCTATGCTACACATGTAATGCATGGTTCCTCATGCATATATGATGCAGGCGATGGTGTACTGGCATGTGTCAATGAAGGTCGGTATGTGACGTGTGTGTGCAAAGATATGTGTAGTGTAATATGTGTTAGCAATGCCAAAGCGGTGTGTTCATGGGATATGAAACCTCCAAAATCTGTCTTCAAGCATGGACATATGTTGACCATTGTTTCATGGCTGTGTATTCATATCAGTGCCACCTGTTTCCCTATGTGGGAACACATCTGAAGGTCATCTAAGTCTATGTATGATCATGTGACACATATACATTTTCAGTAGTGGAAAGTTTTGACTGTTACATACAATGGCATACAACTGTATTGCAGGGTTGCTGTCAGGCAGTGATGGCACCCTAGTCATCGTTGCTCCTGTGGCACTTTGTGTGCCCACACATTCCCATGGCTGCATGTATTGATGCAGGTTGACAGTGCTCCACTCAGCTCAGTCCACTGTGCACAAGCATCAGGCCGCTGACTGTGTGGAGAGTCAATGTAGCCTTGACAATTGGAGTTAGAGGCTCGGACACTGAGACACCCAACAGCCATCTACCTCACAACAGCATCCAGCCCATGCACCTGCACCCAAACACAGCAGACGGACACCTCCTACAACCACTCCCTCTTCCTCTACTCCCAAACCTTCTCCCTCTTCCCACCTCAATGTCCCTAAGAAGCTTTTCCTCTCCTTCATTAACCTCTTCCCTACCCGTCCCCCCGTCCTTTACGTCAGGCCAGGGTGGTCAAAACCCAGGCAAGCACCTCAGCGACCCAGTCCATGGGCACAGTAGTGTCTCCAGCAATTCCAGGTGGGAAAGGATCCCGGCCACCAGCAAGGAAAGAGTGCCTGCCCCAAGTGCTGCAGGAAGGAAGGGCAAGGAGCCAGCCCCAGCTGCAGGAAGGAAGGGCAAGAGGCCTGCACCAGCAGGCAGTAAGGACAAGGGGCCTGGTGCTGGGACTCAGTCAGAGACCACACCACCAACCATGGTGATGCAGACGTTCGAGGCTGCAGGGGATGGGCTGGAGCCTCCAACCACCACCACCAGCTCCGCTGGGAGCACCGCCACCAGCACCACCATCAGCAGCACCAGTGGGCAGCCGTCTGAGGCTGCAGGGGATGGGCTGGAGCCTCCCTCCACCACCACCACCATCTCTGCCAACAGCACCAGCAGCAGTGGGCAGCCGTCTGAGGCTTTAGGGGATGGGCTGGAGCCTCCCTCCACCACCAGCTCCGCCAGCAGCACCACCACCAGTACCACCAGCAGCAGTGGGCAGCTGTCCAAGGCTTCAGAGGATGGGCTGCTGCCTCCCCCCACCACCACCAGCAACAGCAGTGGGTAGCTGTCTGAGGCTGCAGGGATGGGCTTGAGCCTCCCCCCACCACCACCAGCATCACCACCAGCAGCAGTGGGCAGCCATCTGAGGCTGCCAGGGATGGGTTGCTGCCTCCCCCCACCACCAGCAGCAGCAGCACCACCACTGCCACCACTGAACAGCCATCACCGCCGGCTGACATTCTGTAGACCTGCATCCATGGGCTGTTGTGCGGCCTGCCCCCTGCAAATCCAGTGGGTATGACACCCACCTGAGAGACTGTGACCTTGCACTCCCCAATATATGCATCACAGGGCACGATGCCCCCTCCAGAACCAGTGGAGATGCCATCCACTAACCCCATCCGCCCAAGGATGAAGCTCACTGGGCACGATGCCTTCTCCAGAACCAGTGGGGAGGACATCCACTCACCCCATCCTCTGCAGGATGAAGCTCACTCAGCACGATGCCCCCTCCAGAACCAGTGGAGATGACATCCACTCACCCCATCCTCCCCAGGATGAAGCTCACTGGGCATGATGCCCCCTCCAGAACCAGTGGAGATGCCATCCACTCACCCCATCCTCCCCAGGATGAAGATCACAGGGCACAATGCCCCCTCAAGAACCAGTGGAGATGACATCCACTCACCCCATCCTCCCTAGGATGAAGCTCAGTGGGCACAATGCCCCCTCCAGAACCAGTGGGCAAGTCACCCACTCGAGAGACTGTGGCCTTGCATTCCCCAGGACAGAGTAATGGGCAGGTTGCCCCCTCCAGAGCCAGTGGGCAAGTCAACCACTTGTGAGACTGTGGCCTTGCACGTCCCAGGACAGAGTTATGGGCATGTTGTCCCCTCCAGAGGTAGTGGGCAAGTCACCCGATTGAGAGACTGTGGCCTTGGACTCCCAGGACCAAGCACATAGCATGTTGCCCCTTCCAGGACAAGTGGCGTTGTACCATCTTCCGGCTGAGATTCCCCCCCATTCCCCATCCCCCTGAGGTGCCTGCCTATTTATAACCTGATGGCCCTGCAGTGTCCTCTCCATGTTGAATCTCCACAGAGGAGTCCTTTAACTTCTGAGCTCTGTTTCCGCCAGGCTTTTGATGTCATTAGTACCTCCCCGGACAAAGGTGGTGGATTGGACTGTCTTAATACAGTGGGCGGAAATTGTCTTCTATATGGCTGTAGGCAGTTACCCCCGTGGTGCCTGTAGATTCCTCCCTGGCAGTCGGTGTGTTAAAGTGGCTGTCTGTCTGAGCTGTTTCCGCCATGGTCATAATTTGGCAGTATTATTACCACTTTTTCATCAACCAACCCTAAGACTCTTGTTCTTTATAAAATTCATATCTTGACTTGTGTATGTTTGATTTTTGTCACTTTGGTCTTGTTTGTTTAGATAAATATGACCTATTTTTTGTGTTGCGTTGTGTCATTTTGTAGTGTTTTCACTGTGTTACTGTGTGTGTTGGTACAAATACTTTACAAATTGCTTCTGAAGCTAAGCCTGTCTGCTTGTGCCAAGCTACTAGTGTGGTGAGTGGGGGTTAAATGATGGTGATTCTCCTTTACTCTTACGAGAGTGAGGGTCCGTGCTTGGACAGGGGGGTGACCTGACTGCCCCCATTTCTGACAATCATCAAAACAACATCCACCTACGGCCACTTCTTCAGACATTGGCAGTGCACCAATGTTGGAAAGTTGACCTCGCCAGTATGGGACTTCTTTACGTTTAGTGAAAAGGAGCCAAACATTGCAATATGCTCCACTTGCAGAGCAAGTGTTAGTCGAGGTAAGCTTGGCACAATCTATGGAACTGGAGGACTAACATCCCATTTGAGAAAACACCACTCAATCCCCTGGGAGGCGCACCTTAGCGGCTAAAAGGAAAAGCCTGCAAGTGGTGTTAGTGAAGGTTTTGAAAGCAGAGAATCTGATCCGATCATGGTAGAAGATCAAGAAGAGGGTGACCTTTTTGGTACGGAAATCAGCCCTGTCCCCAGCAGTGCAGCAGTATTGTCGCCCACATCAGCAACATCGCAATGGCACAGGAAGACTCAAAGTCAGGTCAAAACACGAAGGCAAGAACCAACAGTGGCTGCTCCCCCGAGACGCACATTTAGCCTGCCACCACCTCCTAAGTCACCTTCATCAGTGGCACCAGCAAAAAAAAAAATCCAGGCCACTATTACTGCCATGTTTAGGCAAGAGAGGCAGTACGAAAGCAAACACCTAATGGCACGTTTGTACAATGGGAAGCTGGCTAAGATTTTAGCATTGGACCTCCTCCCTTTTTCTTTTGTGTCAGGAGTGGGTTTTCTAGAATTTGTGGTGGCTATATCCCTGAAATGGAAGGATCCCAGCCAGACATATTTCACCAGAGTTGCTGTTCCAGCGCTACATCATGAGGTGCTGGAATTGGTTGGACAAGTTTTGCAGCAGAGTGCTGTAGAGACAATCCACCTGATGACAGACATGTGGACCAGTTGCCAAGCCACTGATTACATGTACATCACTGCACACTGGAACTCCTTTGTGGGGGTTAGAGACATGATATCGGCAGATAATAAATTTTTGAATGGTGTTTAGAAGCATGCACCAGTAGCTATGTTTGCCATTGGGAAATCCCATGCAGCTGCAAACATCTTGGACGGCTTTAACAACAAGGTCTTTGAATGGCTGTGCCCCTAAGGGCTTAACATTGGATTTGTTGCCATGGACAAGGGCAGTTATGTAGTTAAGGCCATGTCAGATGGTGGCTATTTCCCGGTCCGGTGTTTGGCGCACTGCATAAACATCATTGTATAGGACTTCCTCAAAAAATAACCTTCAGTCAGTAACTTACTGTCCACATGCAGAAGAATCTGCACTCATTTTAGCCATTCATTGTGACAATAGAATGCCAGTTAAAGCCCTCTTACAGGAGGTGCCACAACATTGGAATTCTGCTTCTTACATGTTAAAATGTCTGTTTGAGCAGTACGGACCGATCAATGAATATGTCATGCAAATAGGGGATGCAACTGTGAAAGGCATGATCATTGAGATGGACCAATGCGGCCTGACAAAGATGCTGCTTCCCTTTGACATTTTTACACAGGAAGTCAGAAAGGAGGACTGTACCACGGTGCATATGCTGCAGAAACAGCTAAAGGAGCTGTCTGAAATGTACAAAGGTGTGGATGAAAAAACAGATGCTCAAGAGTTGATGGAGAGCTGAATCCTTTGAAGGAATTCCCTGGCACTGATAGTGCTTACCGCCATGGATTTCATGGCGGTTGAAACCGCTGGAAATCCACAGCGGTAAGCCGGGTCCAAATACCGCCGGCGGTATACTGCCGGGCGCCGGGCTGGAGACCCAGGTCTCCAGCCCGGCAGTTGTCTCCGCCCTGGCGGGCGGGTCGGAGAACCGGCGGTTGACCATGGCGGTAACCGCCATGGTCATAATTCACCAAGGTAAGACCGCCAGCCTGTTGGCGGTCTTACCGCCGGTTCTCTGACATCCGCCAGGGTTGTAATGACCCCCATTGTGTCATCCAAACATTACATCGGTGCCACAATTCTTGACCCACAGTACAAACAATTATGCCCACTTTCATTCCTTTTTCTGTTGGGGATGTTTTAACCTACAAAATATGGATTGCTGAGCCAGCGAGAGACAGAGAAAAAGAACAGCTGGAATTTAGAGGCCCACTCACAGGCAGAAGTTCTGGGGTGCAGCCTACAACTTCCATAGAGTCTGTGGAGAGTGCTGTTGGCTCACAGCAGCCAAAATCAATACCACCAAAAACCACAACAGGAACAGGAGCAGCAGCCCCAAAATCAGCTTTTGACTGGTTCCTAAAGACAGGGCTTAAGTCCACTGCAGTGGTGAAATCAACAGAACTCGAGCAAGTTGGATCACAAATAACTATTGAGCAGATGGTCCAGGTCTACCTGGATGACACAACAGAGATCTATCTGGATCAAAACCTATTGGTGTATTGGTATGGGAAGTGAGACCGTTCTCAGCAGGCTGGTAATATACTATCTGGCCTGCCCTGAAGCCAATGTGTACGCTGAGTGTGTGTTCATTGCAGCTGGTGCAGTTGTGACAGTCAGAAGGACCAGTCTCTTGCCCCAAAATGTCAAGAGATTGACCTTGATCAAAATTAATCAGAACTTTATACCACCAAATTATAGCATACCTGAAGTACAACAGGAGGTGGATGATGGTGATGATTGGTCGAACTCAGGTCATGGTGGTGTGTTAGCTGACCAACTTCTGGATGAAGCACCTGAGTTTGAGGACAAACTCTGCTTCCCTGACCAGACCTGGAGCACCATAGAACACTCTACTATCTATAATGAGCAGCTTTGAGAAAAAAGTAGCAAGCTGTGTGACCCTTAGTAGTGTATATTGTTTATTTCTGTCTACATGATTAATGAACCATAACTGTTTTAGGCACATGTATGACTGAATTGTAGTTGGGCCAGGATGCATTGAAGAAGCCCTCAAACCTACCAAAATCACTTCAAGGAGATTTGAGAGACAATGCCTGCCTCCATTCTGTGCCTATTGTTTCTTTTGTCTCCTAGTACTACTGCCCCAGATATATTGATTTACAACTTACTGTCCAAAGTGTGTTTTGTTTCCTGAATTGAAGAGGATCAGCAATGTGCCACTATGCTTGATTGGAACAGGTAAGTAATGCTATATATGCCTCAACGATTGATATGAGGGATTCTTGTTTCAATTTTGAGAATTGAGATGGTTGGTGTGACTCGTGTCTTGTTGTGGCCCATAGTGAGGGTGGGTGTTTATATTGTTTAAATATATGATGCTGACTTGTGTTTGTGTCATGATCAATTTACAATGTTGGTAGCAAAGAAATAATAATTGATATTTTTTTCCTGAAGGTGTTTTTTTTCCCCCTTCCCATTATCACACTTACCGAAATTTGTTTGCCTGCGTTTTTACACTGCTTTGTTTTCTGGTACTTTGCTTTCTGGTTCACATTTGTCAAAGAAGACCCGACCAGTCTATTCAGCTAACACACAAAATTCTAGTCCAGAAAATAAAAAATACTCTGTGTTCCTCTTGGTAATCAGTTACATGTTACAGGTTTCTCTGGCTCAATTAGGTTGTGACTGGGACAGGGACTCTCAGTAGCAGTTGGTATGGACTGGAGTTGGACATAATAATCTTTAAGCAGAGTCTGAACTTGAGTATGAGGGAAGAAATCACAGCGTGATTTGACAACTTAAACACCTGCCAGAAGATTAAGTTATCAACTTAATGGAAATCAAAAGGGGTGATGTGAGGAGGAGTCCAGGAGGCTTATGGACTGGTGGTGAGAGGTGCTCCAATTTATTGATTTGGGAAGTGAAATGCTGCTGTGAGTGTCTGTTGGCTGGCTCAAACTTAAAACTATGTAGTTGGGTGGGGGGCCTGTTGTAGGAAATTGGAGGAGACAGACATGTGATGAATGATAATAATGTCATATTATGCAGTGCTCTAGGCAAAATGTTATGATGAGAATTAGAGTCGCAAGTTAGATCATCCGGGTACATGCTGCTGACACCTGTCTGTGATTGTTGTTGGATGATTGCAAATATCTTTGCTCTTGCTCTGCCACCTCTAAGTCTTCTTGGTACACTACTCCTCATGAATCTTACCTTCCATTCTATACTTCTTTATTCTACAATATCAAGATGATAATTATTTCTGTTTTATAATGCACAGGCCTTCTCTTCTCCTGCACCATAACACTCATGCGTACCTTATCGAACCGCTTCAGTCAGGCACCCAACAAGATTGACGGTGCAATCCCCAAAGATTGTAGATGCACCGTCCAATTTTTTGGCAATACAGACTAGTATCATTTTTATTTCAATATTCTTTTTCAGAACTGTGTGTGTGTTACCTTCACCCCAGATTAATTATTATATTATGGACTATTTTGCAAACATAGCTGATCGAACATTTCTGTTCCGTTCTGTTCTGTTAAGTTATCTATTTTGTACATATTCATGTTTTTCTTTTTCCGTTCCTCCTACAACAGGCTGATTATTATTTTCCAGATGAATATTGCGTTTGTGTTTTGTTTGACTTTCCCTAAATTCCTTCCCCATTCATTCATAAAATCCCTAAGCCTCTTCCCCTGGTCGGTGTGATTGATTGAGGTGTTGCTTCACTATTTACACCACTGATTAATCTCACTTAGTGGGTGGATGTGGTAGATGTAACCTCAAGTCAGTGTGCAGGATCTTCATTTCAGTTCACCTGGATGGAGTGGGACCTCGCTTCCGATGCCTTCACTGTTAGTATGCTAGCATGCTACTGCTACACCACCATGGTACCTTGAGAAACCATGCAGCCCTCGTTTAATCCATTCAAGTAAGATAATTATGGAGCATTGTTGTACTTTTAATTTAGGCAATATAATTGTCAATGGAAAATCTCTCCATGCCATGCAGAGGTGAAGAGTATTGGGACAAGTTTACCTAACTGCATAAACAATTCTTATCCACTATCAGCAGATTTGTAAAACATGCTGTGCTAAAAGGAATACAGTATCAGTAGATCTAGAAAACCCGCTACGTAAAGGCAGCAGTGCTAAGTAAAACACCCCAGAAAAGATTTAGGCATAAAGAACTGTACATAACTATATATTTTAAACCCCATCCCTAACAAAAATAATAATAAATAAATACCACTTCTGCTACCCACAACTTGCCCACCCCTATCTCCAAACATTGTGTCCCTTTCCCCAAAGAAAGTCCAAAACAGAAATAATATATCCAATTGTCCATGACAAAAAAGGTCCTGCAACAAACCCATTCTCGCCCTATCCACCCACAAAAATATCCCACCCACCAAAATACAAGGTTAAAAAAGGGGCAGAGGATGGCACTACAGACGGGCCAAGATTCTCCTGAGGAGCACCCCCATGCATGTCTGACAGGTCTCTAGCTGTGCTAGCCTCCACAGGAGGAAGACGGTCTCGGGGGCAGTAGGGATGATCTATCAGCAGGCAGCTGCCCTGCCACTGCGGCAAAAGTGTTGCTGGGCTGGAGGTACTAGGCCCTGGCTGGGGCCCTGAGTGCTGGCAGCAATGACTGCTGCTGCCTCCTCCTCTTCCGCGAGGACAACCAGCTTGCATATACTCAGCCTGTATGGCCTCTACCTTCGTCCGTCGCAGTTAGGCTGCTATTTCCTGTTGTGATGGTGGACCAGCAGGAATAATTATATCAAGAAAGAAAAAAGAGAAATTGTAAACAATGCTCTGAGCAAAGCACTTGTTTAAAATCATGTAGTATAGTGGCACAGTAGCAGTACATTTGGTGTTCACCTCAGGCCATTCAATTTTAAGGTGATAACTGTCACAGCCATAATATACACTATGCAGTATGAGTATTCTTCTCTCTATTGTTTCGCTAAATTAAGGGTGGCATTGCTAGCCCAGCTGCTGCCATAGTAATACTCATTACTGTCTGTGGCTGGGGCAGCTGTACTAGAAAATTATTTTTTTCCAATGGCCCTGTTCTTCTTTTTACCAGGACTACAAGGCCGATGAATACTAAGAACGAAATACGCCGCATAAATAATATAATCAATCATGGAGAGACCCTGTCTGCCATAAATAGGTGGAGGGAGATGTGATGCAACTGCAGTAGAGGCAAAGGATTAAATAATGGGATTTAGATTGTATGTGGTGCATTCCCATCGTCACACACTATCCCATTCAGCAAAATCAAGCTACTTTCTTATGGACCACTTTGCTCACTGTCATCAGGCCCCTCCTCCACCACACATTGGCATAAATACTTTTTTGCAAAAATAATATCTGCATTTGCTTTGCAGTAAGGAAAGGAATCTTCTTAATGTACTCAACTGCAGGGTAAGGTAGAGTGGATGAGCATGGGTAGATAGAATACATACATTACAGATCAATCAATTCCTTATCATCATCATGTGTCTAAGGTTTGGGTAGTATTGTGACTCACTGTGGTTGGTACATGCTGAAAGGTAAAAATTAGAAAATAAGTAAATCCATTATGGAAGCATAGTGCATTATATTTACCACTTTGCTTGAAAAATGAGGCACAAACAAAGATTGATTTTCCCAAATTAATCTGAATTCTGGGACAGAACTTAAGACAGATCAACAGAGTGAAGTACTAGAAAGCGGCTGACACAGTGGGCACTGGAGGAAACTGGGAGACACACCTTATTTTAGCATTGCCATGCATTGAAAAGTGTTTGACACAATTAAGCTGAAAGACGCACATTGCACAGCCAACATTGCAGTGCAGATTCTGCCGATTTGAACGATGAAGCTGTTAGGTCATCATGGGTGGCACTGGTGAAAGGCCAAAGTGAGGGAGGGAGGCAGTGTTTAATGGATGCTTGAATAAATACTATTACCTGCCTCATTTGAAAAATACTGTGAGTCAATGGAATATTCTGAAATTCCATCCAAACCATTGTGTCAAACCTTTGAAAAAAAAATCCAATCTAGAAGATCTCCCTGTTTCTTCATTCCAAGCATTTATCCATTCATCTATCATCATCATTGCTAATGTCTTCTTTTAGTAATCATTTGTCTTCACCTTTGGCTTTGATACACACCATTTCAGCTAAGCTTTGCATTCTCTCATCCAATCCTTCACCATTTTTTAAATTCCAAATGTGGCTCTCTACTAACCTTTCACCAACATAACCACCCATTCATCCTTTTACCCACTCACTCATCCCATCTAATCTACATGGGTAGTCCATTCACCCTTCCAGGAATGGAATCCTGTCACCCATATCCTTTCACCTACCTTTCCTGGCATTGTTCACCCGTATACCCTTTCATCCATCCTTTACCAACACATGAATCCTATCATCCTCCTCATCACCCACCTATATGATTATTATTATGCACCATTTCATCCGCATCCACACACACATCCTTTCACTCATAATATATTTTACCCATCCATTCTACTTCCATCCTTTTTACAGTTTTCCAAAACACAGAGTTCAAGTTCATTTTATGAACCTTAGTCTGCTGCATTGCAGATAGAAGAGCCCAATACTTACTTAACTCCTGCTGAATATGCAAAAGCAGGGTGTTGTTGACGAGTGAGTCAGCAACACTAATGGACCCTTGTAGTGACTTATTGTCAATAAGAATGCAATAGGACTTACCACTGCCCGCCACTGCTGCCACAGAGACCCCCCCAAGTCCGATCCTCCAGCCGCATCAATGCTGCTATTGCTGGCCCCATGCACTAGTGGATGGCGCGGCTAAAAAAAACAAATTACACAATTAAAATGTCACCTATGCCTCCCCCAATTGCTTTTTTCTAATAGCAAAATACAACCGAAAAAAACATTACAATATTTCGTGTACAGATTCTCTTTGATCACAATATCAGGTTGGCATTTTGTTGTTTGGAAATTTGTTTAATGCAGGAGTGTTCGGGGAACTCCGCTCCTTTGGCAGAGCTAACAGAGTTTTTGGAACTCTGTACTGCGCTTGGAGTTGTCCAGAAAAACTCAGCTAGCCCTGCCAGGGGAGTGGAGCTCACCCAGGGCACGCTGCAGCCCAGTATTGGCTGCACAGCATGAGCACAGACAGCCTGCACTTGCACTGTGCAGCCGATACCTGGGCTTCAGCGTGCACCGGAGCAGATGAGAGAGGCAGCTGCGCTGAGAGGAGGACTCGTCGAAGAGGAGGACTCCGGGGGAAGCCTCAGGTAAGTCCTTCCAGGGCCAGGGCTGTAGTCAGAGAAAGCTGCTGTTTCAGGCCTCTTGTGCACCAGCCTGTCCTGTGTGCAGTGAACATGGGGCAGGTTGGTGCACAACAGGCCTGGCAGCTTTTGCTGCCTACGGCTCTGGCCTAAATTCAGGTCAGGGCCATAGGCAGAAAATGAAAGGTGCCATTTTAGGCCTCATGTGCATCGGCCTGCCCCGTGTGCACAGCACATGGTACAGGCCGGTGCTTAAGAGGCCTGAAATGGCACCTTTCACTGCCTATGGCCATCCTGAATGCACCAATTCTAGAAGTGCTAAGAAGGGTCAGGCCTGAGTGACCAGGCCCTACCCTGCCTAGTGCTTCCGAGATGGGCTCATTAGAGAGGACTCCACGGGGCATGGAACTCCAGCTTTGCAGAATCACACAAAGTTTTTTCTTTTCCAACTCAGCAGAATCCCACTAAGCCGGACTCTGTTTATGCTGCCCAGGCCCACAGCTCTCACGAAACATGTGTAGAATACCTTATATGGGCATTCAATCCTTAGTACATGTGTTCGCTGAGCCTTAGCGGTTACCTCCACCCCACAAGATAAGATACATAAGGGGAGAGGGAAGCAGAAAAAAGAAGCTACAGACAGACTATCACAGCTAGACAGTTCAAAGTAAAGAAACTCAAAGTATAGAAAATAAGTAACTAGGATGACACAGGGATAAGAAGATACATTGACGTGGAGTTGGAACACAACTAGGAGACAGGTACAGTAAAAAGGTAGAAACTAATTGTAAATGTGGAGCAGAAAAAGTTAGGAAAATAATTATTAATATTAACAACAACAGTAGGACTTACTGGGGCCAGCAGACTCATCTGTCCTGGCACTTGTGGAGGGGCCACCTTCAGCTGCCTCGCCCACCTTAACAGACCTCCTCCTGCCCCTGGATGCTGTATGATGTAAGAAGAAAAATTAGAAAAGGTTAGGGATACTGTTAATAAATAATATCTCCAAGAATATTACTTTTTTTTAAAGGAAAAGGCAAGCGCAGTAGCATTTCTACATCAGAAGTTAAGGGGGCCTGGATAATATAATACTATTAGTATCAAGGACCATACTCTCATTTCAAATTCCCTTACACTATTCCTAATTTCCTAAACTACACTTTGGAATTACTAATAACTTGCAATAAATAATTTCTACAGTTCTTATCTCATTATCAATCTCTCAATACATTAGATAGGATGCATGCAAAACTACTACACATCACTGGGAAATTGCTTGCCAATTAACAGTGTACGAGCTACAAAAAAAAAGGCAGATGGAAGTGAGAGAACATGCAAATTTACTAATACTATTATATTATTCATGACTTTTTATGACAGGACACAGGAGTCAGGAGGAGTCTCTGCATTACTTATTAATCAGCCCAAGCAAGCGCCAAAAAGAAGTACAATTGGGTAGCACTGAGAATCTACCTAGATGACGATGACAAAATATTATATTTGTAACATAAAGTTCACTTACCTGCATGCTACTGAGCACCATGCTTACTATTTGGGAACAAACAACTATTAGCATACATCACAACTAATAATAATTGATTTTTTACTTACCGAGCCCCACAACCTTGACTCCTAGCTGGTCCAGCAGATCTGTCTCCCGATCCAGGATGTCGGCCCACCGGTGCATCAGCTATTGGTGGGTGTGCTGGACCCCAGAGCTGTGGCTTACATCCTGGTGCACCCTTTCCCAGTGCTGCTGGCGCTCCCAGAGGCTGTACCCAGAACCAGGCCTGCTGCCTGCTGCCAAGGTGGAGGGGAGGTGGCGCTGCACATAAAAGACCAAGGCAGCGTCCACCTCCTATAATATGGTGCATGCTGCACCCCTTGCCATCCCTGTCTTCTGCAAGGAAGCTGCCTGGCGGATAGGGGTCTGGTGCTCCCCTGCTGTGCCATGGTGCTGGGGACTTTTGGGGACGGGGGAAGAGATGAGAAAGGAAGGATTAGGAAAAATGAAGGGACAAAAATAAAAAAAGGAAAAGTAAAAAAGTTGCAAAAAACACATAAAATAGGAGAAAAGTTAAAAAGAGAAAGAGAAAAGGTAATATAATAAAAAAAACGCAATGAACAATTTTTTTTGTGGGGGATGTGAGAGCTATAGAGAGGATAAAAGTAGGCCCGACATCATAACAAGCAATAAGATGGCCGCACCCATGCAAACCGGGTGGTGTGGTTCATGTGAAAATTCCAACGCAAGATGCAACTTAGTATTGCCAGTGATGTTAATCGTCATGCGAATGGGTGCAGCTAGAAACTCCGCCCGCTAGTGGAACTCAGCCTAGCGCAACACTGTTTTTTTTTTACTCTGTGTAGCGCTGCTATGCGAACTCCACCCAGGCCTAGTCAAGACACTGTGACTGCCCTAAGAGGCACCGGGGTGGCAGCATGGCAAAGGAGTATTGTGAAACACTTGAAGTGAATGTACAGTGGGGCATCATCCTGATCACTTGAATGGGTCTTGGGACCCATGGGGAGACAAGGGGGGCTTATGGGTTTGTAAATGTGGCACTGGAGATACACCCAGAACATCTTGTGGTGGGCTGGGAGCAGCTTGTGATCCTCCTAAATCGGTGATTGAGGGCAAGATTGAGACTGAGGATATGAGAGACCACCTTGATAAAGACATTCCAGTAAGGGGCTTGGTGGTGGCTAGAAGGTGGGATAGACACTTCCTAGTTAGCAGTAGGTTTGGTTGGGGTAACAGGCGCTATGCGCAGTTGGGGAGGTGGGCAGTTTGGATTCTGCAGCGCAGTGTAGCAGGGAGGGGTGATTCATGATTAAAGTGGCTTATTGGATAATTGTTGTAGTTAATGTTCAGGCAAGATACATACACGCAGTAAACATAGTTGAGGCATACCGGATATTCACTTTCACAGTCTGAACCCCACCCGTCTATGGCCCTGCACCCCCGGGTGTGGTCCATTAACAATACAGTGGGATGTCCAAAGATAGTATGTCAACCCTAAGGATACTATCCTAGAATGTCAATGGCTTAGGTGACAAATGGGGAGTGGTGCTCCAGTACCTCAAACCAGAATCCCCTCCTGATTTAGTTCTCTTACAATAGAGTTACCTCCTTGGTAATAGGTGTCATGCCCTTGACCATTGGGGAAATAAATATGCTGCTACTGTTGGCCATACCACCTCCTCTAGACGAGTGGTAATCTTGGTGAGAAGAACGCTGCCCCTGATCATTTGGCAAATATGGCCAGCTCTGCTGGGTCCCTATGTGGTGCTCTCTGGGACCTGGGAGGGGGGCATCTTAAACATACTTTCAGTAGGTATCGTTATATGATTTCATGACTACTTACAACCAGCCCTGACCACTAAGCTACACAGCCTTCCAGAAGGGTCATTGATCCTCTCAGGGGACTTTAACGCAACACTGTGTGATAGTGTTAACCAACATACCCCCAGGTCCCTGGACTCATTTAGACAACCATTTGCAAATTTTCACATTGCCCAGGCACTGGCAGATGTATGGTTTACCCTTAACCTAGCAGCCCCGCACTTCATCTTTCTACTTTGGAGTGCATGATAGTCTCTCCTGAATTGATCACTTTCTCATGCCGACTCTCCAACTGTTAAAAGTCAGGGAGACCGCTAACTTAACCAGGGGTATTTCTGACTAATCTCTCCTGTGGCTGGTATATGGTCAGGGCGAGAGGCCAAACACTAGCTGCATCATATTGAGCCCTTGGTACGTTCAATGCCAAAAATGAGAGAAAACCATTATTTTCAGGGAAACAGCACTTCAGTTGAGTCTCCACTCACGTTGTGGGTGGCCTATGAGATAGTAGTCAAGGGGGTGGGTTTCTCCATGATGGTGCAAGGGAAATAACTAAAAATGGCCAAATTGAAGGCTTGAATGTGAGTTTTTGTTCCTTGAGGCTAGCTTACCACATGAGGAGGGATTAGAGGGGGCCCACATCCTAGACCTTTTTATTTAATTGAATTGTTACTTTTTAAAAAGGCGCACAGTAAGGTACATAGAAGCCAGTTCTTTCTTAACAATGAAGAAAAAAGAAAAAGAAAGGAAAGAAGGAACAGCACAGCAATATTCATGGTGTTGGAGAGTTAAATACCATCATTATGTAATAGGGGTTTTCTCATTCATTGCAAACAGCATGCAATTAATTGGCATCTACATTCTACTTAGCCATTGAGACAATGGGGCCCAAATTTTCATACAACTCTTTCTACGAGGTTGGCCCTTAAGTGCGTACAAGCCAATCTCCAAATAATACATAGAAAGCATACGAGCCAACCACTGATGATAGGTTGGCGATTCAGGCTTTAGCCAGTCTGAGGCAACACAGCTCCACATTACAGCCATAGCCAGAAACGCAAAACATTGAGATTGGTCTGTACATACCTCTTCATCAATCTCTAATAATACAAGTTGAGGTGTTAAACCAATTGCCTGTTGAGTTATCATTGTCAAGAACTTTGTGGTGTTGGTTAAAAATGTTTCAAGCCTCTCACAGCTAAAAGAAAACATATGAACTAAATCAGCTCCAGTACTATTACACCAGGGTCAAAAAATCTCAGTTGAATTTTCCCATTTAGCTATTGTAGCGGGGGGTATAATATATATTAAATAATGTCTTATAATGCTAGCATGAGGTCTTGCAAAGAGTAATATACGTTGAGCCATTTCCAAAGAAGCTAAGAAAGATGCTTCCGAAGCCCATATACATTGCCCCATCTCTCTATATGCTTCCCCAAATCGTCTTGCATAAGTTCCAATACCATAGACAGCTGTATTCTCAAGCACCTCCATGATTGCAATCTTCTATCCAAGTGAGCCTTCCCTGGATGAGGATAGCAAGAAAACTCTTATTTGCAAAACCTTAAAAATTCTTCACTCTCAACAGAGAAGTCCTCCTTTAAATCATTACAGGGTTTCATTTCCCTGCCATTATAAAAATTGCCTAATTTTCGAGCACCTCCCTGTACCAATTTATCACATCATTTATCCCCAAAAATCCCAGGGAGGATTGGCGTGTTCTGAATGGGAGTATAATAGCTGAGCCAATCAATTCCTATTCTGAGCTTAATGTGAAACAATACTTTAAATGAAGACCATTTTGTTTTAAATTTGAGTTTTTTGAAATAGCTTGGCTCCACTATTCTCAAAAAAGTGATGTTGGGTGTGCTGGCCCAGATCATACTATATATAGTTTGACATATTTCCCCTAGTGATTTACTAAGGTCATCATGTAGAATTAATGGCTGAATATTTTTCAAGGCTGCAGCCCAGTAATAAAGGCAGAAATTGGAGACTGCCCATCCACCTCTTGCCCTTGGGAGTGCTAAGTACTTAAAAACTTGACGAGATCTAGAAAAGGACCATATGAAGCTGCTGGCTAATTCTTCTATCCATTTGAACCAGTTCTTACCAAATTCCAGTGGAATGGCCCTGAAAAAGTACAGAATGCGGGGGAGGAAGACCATTTTTAATAACATTACACCATCCTAGTATCAAGAGGTACAGGCTGTTCATACATTGTAGTTCTTTTTTAGTCTTAGCTAACACTGGGGCGAGATTATTATCAACAATAATGTGAAGATTAGCAGTTAGCCTAACCCCAAGTAAGTCACTTGCACTGCCTTCTGCTCGTCCTCTAGAATTGCCCGTTTGTTAACCCCTTCGCTGCCAGGCCTTTTTCCCTCCTGTGCCAAGCCATTTTTTTGGCTCTTTGGGACAGTTCGTGCTTAGGTCCTCATAAATTTTTGTCCACATAAGCTATCCACACCAAATGTGCGTCCTTTTTTTCCAACA
Organism: Pleurodeles waltl; assembly: GCF_031143425.1. Lineage (NCBI taxonomy): Eukaryota > Metazoa > Chordata > Amphibia > Caudata > Salamandridae > Pleurodeles > Pleurodeles waltl. The sequence goes on from NC_090437.1 coordinate 1,068,802,425, forward strand.
TCCTAGGGATTCTAGGGGTACCCAGAGTTTGTGGGTTCCCCCGAGGAAGACCAAGAAATTAGCCAAAATAAAGCAAAGATTTCATTTTTTTTCCAAAAAAGGGAAAAAGGGCTGCGGAAGAAGGCTTTTGTTTTTTTTCCCCTGAAAATGGCATCAACAAAGGGTTTGCAGTACTAAAATCACCATCTTCCCAGCTTTCAGCAACAGGCAGACTTGAATCAGAAAACCACATTTTTCAACACAATCTTGGCATTTTACTGGGACATACTCCACTTTTACTATTTTTTGTGCTTTGAGCCTCCTTCCAGTTAATGACAGAAATGGGTGTGAAAACATTGCTGGATCTCAGAAAGCTAAACATGTCAGGAAAGTAGACAAAAGTCTGAATTCAGCAAGGGGTAATTTGTATATTTCCTACAAGGGTTTTCTACAGAACATAACAGCTGAAATAAAAAAAATATTGAAATTGAGGTACAAATACTGCCATTTTTCTCCACGTTTTACTCTAACGTTTTCCTGCAATGTCCTAGTTTCAAAAGCAATATACTGTTACATCTGCTAGACTCCTCTGGTTGTGGGGATATATAGGGCTTGTAGGTTCATCAAGAACTCTAGGTACCCAGAGCCAATAAAGGAGCTGCACCTTGAAATGGGTTTTCATTGTATACCAGGCATACAGCAATTAATTTGGTGAAATATAAAAAGTGAGAAATAGGTATTGTTACAAATTGCATCTTTGGTTCGCATTCAGGTTACCCCCTGTCCAAGCAAGGACCATCAATCTAGTCAGGGTAAAAGATAATCATACTCAGCTAACCTCTGCTTACCCCCTTGGTAGCTTGGCATGAGCATTAGGCTTAACTTCAGAGTGCTAGGTGTAAAGTATTTGTACCAACACACAGTAACTTACTGAAAACACTACAAAATGACACAACACAGGATTACAAAAATAGAGAATATTTATCTAAACAAAACAAGACCAAAATGACAAACATCCACAATACACAAGCCAAGTTATCAATTAAAAAGCAAAAAGAGTCTTCATGTAGTCTTAAACAGACACTAACACTGTTAGCTTGAAAATGTACCTTGGGTGCATCAAAAATGACCCCGCACAGGCGAGTGCGCATCAAAAAAGGATTGCAATGCATCGATTTCACTCAGGAGCGAGACCTTGTGTCATTTCTCCTTTCATTGGGGGGGGGGTGCTGTTTCTTCTCTCTGCAGGAGAGCGATGCGTCGATCCGGTCAGCACTCTCGGGTTCAGGCAGGCCTTGCATTGTTTTTACATGCCCAGCAGTACTTGCGTTGGAAATTCAGCCGCACGATGATCCGAAAACCACGATGCGCGAGTTGCGATCTCACCAGCCTCTGTCTGTGATGCTGCGCATTGTTTCTCCAGCTCCGTGCATCAATTCTTCAGTCGCGTTACAGAGGAGTGTTGATTTTCATCCGCAAAGCCAGTGGTGCATCAATTTCCCATCCGCAGATCGGAGTCGCGTCAATCTTTTCCCCGCACGACGTTCTGTGTGTGGATTTCTTCCTCTTAGGCTGCCAGCTTCTCCTTTCAGGGTCCCAGGAACTGGATGGGCACCACAGGGAAGAGTCTCCAGAGACTCCAGGTGCTGTCAGAGAGAAGTCTTTGCTGTACCTGGGATTTCAAACAACAGGAGGCAAGCTCTAAATCAAGCCCTTGGAGATCTTCAGAAGATGGAAGGCTCACAAAGTCCAGACTTTGCCCTCTTACTCTGGCAGAAGCAGCAACTGCTGGATAGCTCCACAAAGCAGAGTCACAGGCAGGGCAGCTCTTCTTCCTCAGCTCTTCAGTTTTTTCTCCAGGCAGAGGTCCCTCTTGGTTTCCAGAAGTGCTCTAAAGTCTGTGGTTTTGGGTGCTCTTCTTATACCCAATTTCTCCTTTGAAGTAGGCCTACTTCAAAGCAAAGTCTCTCTTGAATGTGAAATCATGCCTTGCCCAGGCCAGGCCCCAGACACTCACCAGGAGGTTGGAGACTGCATTGTGTGAGGTCAGGCAAAGCACTTTCAGGTGTGAGTGACCACCCCTCCCCTCCCTCCTAGCACAGATGGCTCATCAGGAAATGCAGACTACACCACAGCTCCCTTTGTGTCACTGTCTAGTGTGAGGTGCAACCAGCCCAACTGTCAAACTGACCCAGACAGGGAATCCACAAACAGGCAGATTTACAGAAATGGTATAAGCAAGAAAATGCTCACTTTCTAAAAGTGGCATTTTCAAACACTCAATCTTTAAATCAACTTTACTAAAAGATGTATTTTAAAATTGTGAGCTCAGAGACCCCAAACTCCACAGGTCCATTCACTCCAGAAGGGAATCTACACTTTAATCTGATTTAAATGTAGCCCCCATGTTAACCTCTGAGAGGGACAGGTCTTGCAACAGTGAAAAACAAATTTAGCAATATTTCACTGTTAGGACATATAAAACACATTACTATATGTCCTACCTTAACCATACACTACACCCTGGCTACCTAGGGCCTACCTTAGGGGTGTCTTGCATGTAAGAATGGGAAGGTTTAGGCCTGGCAAGTGGGTACACTTGTCAAGTCGAATTTACAGTTAAAAACTGCACACACAGACACTGCAGTGGCAGGTCTGAGACATGATTACAGAGCTTCTTATGTGGGTGGCACAACCAGTGCTGCAGGCCCACTATTAGCATTTGATGTACAGGCCCTGGTCACCTCTATTGCACTTTACTAGGGACTTAGTAGTAAGTCAAATATGCCAATCATGGATAAACCAATCAACAATATATTTTACACAGAGAGCAGATGCACTTTAGCACTGGTTAGCAGTGGTAAAGTGCTCAGAGTTCAAAGGCAAACAGCAACAGGTCAGAAAAAATAGGAGGCAGGAGGCAAAAACATTGGGGATGACGCTGCAAAAGGGTAAAAGTCCAACAGGCATCAAGAAAACCTTTGTATTGCCAAACTGGGCACAAGTTAAAGTGTTGAGAAGCAGTGGGTATTTGCACATCACTGAATTCCGGGATGCCCATACTAGCATGTGAATTACAGAGCATTTCTCAAATAGACGTCTTTTTTACACACTGTCTTATATTTGGAAGGAAAAATGTAGAGAACTACAAGGGGCAATAACACTTGTTTTGCGATTCTGTGTTCCCCCAAGTTCCTGATAAAAATGGTACCTCACTTGTGTGGGGAGGCCTAACGCTTGCAACAGGAAACGCAACATGGACACATCACATTTTTACATTTAAATCATACGTGTTTTTTGCAAAGTGCCTAGCTGTAGATTTTGGCCTCTAGCTCAGCCGGCACCTAAGGAAACCTACCAAACCGGAGCATTTTTTTAAACTAAACACCTAGGGCAATCCAAGATGGGGTGACTTGTGGGGCTCTCACCAGGTTCTGTTGCCCAGAATACTATGAAAACCTCATAATTTGGGCAAACAACACTTTTTCCTCACATTTCAGTGACAGAAAGTTCTGGAATCTGAGAGGAGTCACAAATTTCCTTCCACCCAGCGTTACCCCAAGTTTCCCGCAAGAAATCGTACCTCACTTGTGTAGGTAGGACTAGTGCCCGCAACAGGAAATGCCCCAAAACACATGGTGGACACATCACATTTTCCCAAAGAAAACACAGCTATTTTTTGCATAGTGCATAGCTGTGGATTTTGGCCTCTAGCTCAGCCGGCATCTAGGGTAACCTATAAAGCCTGCACATCTTTGAAAATTAGACACCTAGGGTAATCCGAGATGGGGTGACTTGTGGGGCTCTCACCAGGTTCTGTTACCCAGAATCCTTTGCAACCCTCAAAATTTGGCAAAAACAAAACTTTATTCTCACATTTCGGTGACAGAAAGTTCTGGAATCTGAGAGGAGCCACAAATGTCCTTCCACCCAGCCTTTCTCCAAGTCTTCCGATAAAAATGGCACCTCACTTGTGTAGGTAGGCCTAGTGCCCGTAACAGGAAATCCTCCAAAACACAACGTGGACATATCACATTTTCCCAAAGAAAACAGAGCTGTTTTTTGCAAAGTGCCTAGCTGTGGATTTTGGCCTCTAGCTTAGCCGGCACCTAGGGAAACCTACCAAACCTGCACATTTTTAAAAATTAGACAACTATGGGAATCCGTGATAGGTTGACTTGTGGGGCTCTCACCAGGTTCTGTTACCCAGAATCCTTTGCAAACCTCAAAATTTGGCAAAAAACCCACTTTCTCCTCACATTTCGGAGATAGAAAGTACTGGAATCTGAGAAGAGCCCCAAATTTCCTCACGTTTGTGGGTAGCCCTACTGCCCGCGAAAGGAAATGCCCCAAAACACTATCTGGACACATCAAAATGATCAAATACAAAACTACCTGTTTTTGCGGGGGCACCTGCGTTTTTGGTACTGGGCTCAGCAGCCATCTAGGGAAACCTACCAAACCCAGACATTTCTGAAAACTAGACACCTGAGGAAGAACAGGGAGGTGTGACTTGCGTGGATCCCCCAGTGTTTTCCCATCCAGAATCCTCAGCAAACCTCAAATTTAGCTAAAAAAAACTAATTTTGCCCACATTTCTGTGTGGGACCACCGCATTGGCACAAATTTCCTACCACCCAACGTTCCCCTCAGTCTCCCGGTAAAAATGACACCTCTCTTGTGTAGGTGGGCCAAGTGCTTGTGACAGGGAAGAGCCAAAAACATGTTAAAATTGAGGGGGAACCAAAGCAGGTCCAAAAGGGCAGTTTGAAAAAAAACATTTCTAGGTTGACATATGTTGCAGAATTTTTATTGGTATAGATGAGACAATGCTGGGTGTTAGGAATTTTGTGGATTCCTGCAGATTCCAGAAGGTTCCATCACAAAAATGTGGGAACAATGTGTGATTTCCTGCAAAGTTGGAGGCTTGCAGGGCATTGTGGGTAAGAAAACACCACCCTTGAATCACCCAGATGTTTAGTTTTCAGATGTGTTTAGGTCTTCTGGATTTTTCTACATGGCAGCATCACAAAGTCCATAAAGTGCAGCCCTCAGCATTCCAAGTGGGGCGATTTTGAGAGTTAGCCAAGCTCTCATGGCCCAAATGTAAAACCAAAACCCACAATAATCAAATGTCCTCTTGCTTGCCATGGGATAAGATGTTTTAGTGTGCGGGAGGAGAGCTGAAAGACTGTAAAAAATAGATCCCTGGTGCCTAAAGGTGTCTGCCCCCCCTGTGGGCAGAATGGGCTAATAACAATAGGCCGATCTGCCCCCGGGGGGGCAGAAAAGAATTTGAAAATAATTGCCCCTCTGGGGAGTGACCCTTGCCAAGGGGTCGCTCCCCTAAGCCAATTTCCTTCTTCAAAATAATTCATGGTGTCTAGTGGGCATTTCAGCAGCCAGATCACTTCACGAACATCCTTTCCTTCCCTTTGAAGACTCTCAGGCCCCATCAAATGATCGGAAGAGAAACGCAGAGCATTTCTCTTCCAATCACACTGGAAGCTCAGCTTCCAGCGCAATGGTAAGTGGTCTCTGACGTGGTCAGTGCGCGATCGTGTGCTGACATCATCAGACGTCACTGAGGGAGGTTGGGGGGTCAGGGGTTGAGAGGGAAGGCCACCGAGGGAGCGCTAGCACTAACTCCGAGATCAGGTGCCAGGATGTAATGGTTATGTCCTCGGCACAGGAGCACTGTGCTGCTGGACGCAACCATTATGTCTGCGGCACAGAACGGGTTAAGCATTATTTGACACTTAACCTTGTTTGATAGAGAACCCAACACCTCACCAAATTTGGATGCTTCTTTTTCTATTTCTTTTAGCGATGTTCCTGGGTCTGGCGATACTATAGCAATATCATCCATGTATGCCAATGTTTTGATGTTCTCTGGGGTCATTTCCATTATAGCACTTAACTTATTATCTAGCAACCTTCTTATGAGTGGGTCGATTTACAGCGCAAAGAGCAGAGATGAGCAGGGACTCCACTGCATTGTGCCCCCTGCAATGAAAATAGAAACAGATCCTACTCTCACCATTTGAAATTGTGCAGTGGGATTCTGGCCTTAATAAAGCCAGGATCTATGTTGTATTTGAGGACTACTGCCCATAAGTATGCCCAGTTCACATGGTCAAAAGCCTTCTCCACATCTAGTAGAATCAGTAACACAGGTGTCCTTGCAGCCTGAGCTGCATCTAGCATGGTTATGACCTGCCTCACAGATCAGTGGTGCCCCTCCCAGGGATAAGGCCGTGCTACCAGGGAAACCAGTTTTCTAATCACCAGGCTCAGCCTAGTGTAGAGGACCTTAGCGTAGAGTTTAGCATCCCCATTAATTAAAGAAATAGGATGGTAGGATCCCAGCAATAAAGGGACTTTTTCTTTTTTCAAAAAGACTATAATATTTGCTGCCAGCCAAGATACAGGAGCATGTACTCCATCTTGTACCACCTTAAATAATGTGATGAGTTCATCACTCAATTCCTCATAAAACACTTTAAATAACTCCACGGGGATCATATCTGGGCCTGGAGCCTTTCCACTGGACAAAGAGTTCAATGCTGCTAAAATCTCATCAGATGTTATGGGAGTCACCAGCTGGCGTCTTTCGTCGTCGTGCAGCCGCCACCCAGGGACTTTGCCCAGATATTGTTTAATCTTCTGTTCTAATATAAGGGCATCTTGGGCCTCCTGCTGGTACAACATGTGATAATATTCTCTGAACACCCTTAGAACTGCTGAGTTTCTCTTCACTGTCTGTCCATCTTTATCCTTGACTGCACTAATGAGAACTCACAACATCTTTTGTCTAGTTTTAAAGGCCAATAGGCTGCCGACCTTTTCACTGAATTCATAACATTCCAATTGGCACGTCTGAGTCTTTGCTGGATCTCGCTCTAAATAGAACTGAGAGATTCCAGCCCTTACCGCAGCAATTTGGTTTAGGATCTCTTGCAAAGGTAGGTTGTTTCTAGCCACCTCCCCTATCTGAGATTCCAGTGTTACCAGCTCGTCTGGGCTGCACTTATACATTTGGAGCACAGTTTGTCCTTGTTTAAACTGTAACTTAGTGTTTCCCCTCAAATTCCTGCCTTTAAGGCCTCCCAAAACACCCCAATTGGGGCGGACCCTTGATTAATTTCCAAGAAATCTGGTATCCATTTCTTCATATATGTAATGTATGCCTGATCCACCAACAGTCTCCTGTCAAATGACTATGTCTTAGGATGTTGTTCTTTACGTAATACTGAAATTTCTATTACCCAGGGGTTGTGGTCAGACATAATTCTTGGGTGCTTTTCGACCGTTAACCCCTCAGATAATGAAGCTGATAATAAAAGTAGTCTTGTCTGACAGATTTCCTGTGGGGATAAGAAAAGAAAGCGAACCTGGGTTGGAGGCCTTACACTGTGGCCAAGCATCAGCAAGTCTATGGCTCAGCACCAAGGTTTGCAAAGCCTGGAATACATTCAGTTTTCTCCCCATATACCATCCCTGATTCTGACAGGGCAAGTTACTGTCAATATGTATATTAAACTCCCCAGAAATAATAATTGCTAAAGCCTAAGCTGCTAGTTAAATATTAATGAAGTCAATGACTTCCTGTTCATCAAGATTAGATTCACAAGTTAAACACAATGTAAATCTAGTTCTGCCTGTTGTACACTCCAAAATCACCCAATGGCCCAGTTTATCCATAGATCTCTTGGTGACTTCTATCATTTTGTTACATGCCAATACTGCTACTCCCTTTGTTATTGTTCCCTGTGTAGTATGGGTCAATAGTTGATATCCAGGGAATTCCAACAGGTGTTTTTTGGAGCCAATAATATGAATCTCCTGCATACAACTAATATTCACCCTAAGTTTTTTTTAAACCTTCAGTTACAAAAAGCCCTTTTCTACCATCATTTAGCCCACTAATGTTTAACATGGCAATGTGCAGATTACTACCATAACTCATTTAAATCTCAGTGCACTTGTACCACTTCAACTCCAGTTGTAAATCTGCCAAATTCGAGCCACTGAAGTTCTGTGCATCCCCCACTCCCTATCCCCGGTCCACGCCACCTCCCCTTGGCACCCCAATCCCCCACTCTACCCTACAGACCACTCCCAACCTAACCCTCCCACAATCCTAACAAAAGAGACAGCCAGACTACTAGGTCAGAAAGATGGATAAGTTGTCTCCCACCCTGACAAGGTGGGTTCTTCCAATCCTAGAATCCTAGTTGCCGGTTAGCTTTTTATATAAAATGCCCGGGAGAGAGAGAAAGATAATCACTGCAGTGTAGTAATAACAGCCCTCCTTCCATGCCCTGTGTTCCCTGTAGTCCAATACTCTTGTACTATTAACTGTCTATAATTAAATCAGTATTTCCAAATACTCTTTGGTCTTAATTTCTGAGGAGAATACCCGTACAGTACACTTGCACACAGTTTTTAGGGGGGGCAGGGTTCAGTAAATATGCTTCCGCCCCTCTCTCCTGGAAGAGGCTTATCATTTGCCTCAAACACCAGCGCAGTTCAACAGTGACAGGACAGTATTCAGGCCGAGTAATATAGAAGACACCCTCACAATCTATTTTTGAGTCTGGACAGGCTTTCTCAGACACCGCCTGCTGCAGAAAATAGTTCCCAAAATAGACAATTACAGGCCTGGGTTGTGACTGATTATCTGTGGACTCTTCTCTTTGTTTTTTCAAGTGCAGTGGAAACTAACGGGCTCTCTGTATCTCCCGCTCCCAATCCCAGCTTTCTAGTTCAGGAAAGGCACTTCCAAATAGCTTATAAGCCTGCATGTCTTGGCCTTCCACCCCTTCTTTAATCCGTAGAATTTGCAAGTTATTGCGTCATTGGCAATTTTCTAAATTGTCCATCTTCCACTGACTATCCATAGTCTGTGACTCATGCTTAGCTGATTGTTGTTCCACTCCGCCCACGTCAGTCTATAACACAATAGTGCGGGTCTCCATTGCAGCAATATGTTCTCCAAACAGGTCTACACAATCTTTCTTACTGACACTTGGAGCTGCTTGGTAGCAAACCCAGCCTTCTTGCTGTTGCTCTAAATCTTTTTATGCTATAGCATCATTTTCCAATAGATAAGGTGCAAAGAAGGAGGTTCAATGGGTTCTGCAAGACCAGGACGAGGTCTGTGGGGCCCTCAAGCGGATCATCTGAATTATCGTGAAGTTGCTCAATCGCTGTATAAACCCATGACATTGCTCTTGTCCCCCTTGCGAATGTTTTATTTTTCTTCTCAGCCTTATCCTTGTCTCTTTCCCCGAAGCCGGCTTTCGTAGATCCTTTTTTGGATGTTGTCTCACTTAACCACACAATGGAGGCGGTGGAGCTACTGTTGGAATCTCCATCCCTGGATTGATCTGATAGTGGAAAAAAGTTCTCCACAACCTCGCCATGTCCAGGTTCGATTCCCTTGACCAGTCTGGTGTCAGCAGTGGCTTCATGACTGCCCCCATATATCCATATATCCTGAGACCTTCGTCATCATACAGCCGCGTAGGTACTACCCCGCAGTTATACCTCATGCCCTCTATGTACTGGAGTGGTGATATTGTTTTGCTTAAGTTGTGGGCGTGCACATGCGGGATGTTGATTCCTCCCTCTTCAACCACTGCTGGTGTAGCCCCCGAGTTAGGTTTAAGAGTTGTATCACTGGTAGAGAATCCTCTAGAGCTACAGGCATATTATCACAGGTATTAGAACTGACCTGAGAGGGGCGGGCACCGATTTCAGGCATCACCGCTGCAGTGTTAGTATCGTTTGTTTCCAAGAGTTCCTGCAGCTGAATCCACTGCGATAAAGTACTCGAGCTGGTCGCCCCTTCCCAGCTGGGGGCACTAGATGTTTCATTTTTAGGGAACTTTAAAAATCTCTGGGCTAATTGGTCCATTACAGTGCTGTAAGTTGCCCTTAGATCAGATCTCTGAATAGGCATTCTCCGGTTGGGCCAATCCCTTACTCAGGTAAGACCCCTGGGGTTTAGGGGTCAGCTTCTGTCTGGTGTTGGACATGGCCCCTAATGACAGAGGCTGCCTCCCTTTGTTTGCGCTGGCACCAGGCTTTCCCCGAGTGCTATGGCGCCGGCTTCCCAAGGTGCTGCACCTGCGGGTCACTCTCTCCACTGTGGGTCCCTCCCACTGCTGATGCGTCTGCTCGCCAGAACTGAGATGATATCTTTTCGGATAAACTGGGGATCCAGTTAAGTGAAAATATAACATAAAATTACCAAAAAAATCAACAGTGTGTCTTGCACCTTTAATCGTGGTGTTTGTTAGTAAGGTTAAAAGCACAATTGGGACACTATTGAGTATAATCACTCACAGTGTCACCTTAGTCCTAATGGCCAACGTGTTTCTGCCCACTTGTCTAGCCAAACTGGTCTGGGGCATTCGTCAGGGACTGGATCCCCACTTTGTCTATAAAAATATAATTTCAGCACTCCATCAGAGTTCTTTTAATGACTAGGTTGAGTCCGCCTAGGTGGTACCATCCTACCTAGGGGGGATAGGTGGTCAAATGATGAAGCATGACACTATAATGTATGTGAGCACCTATTCCGTAAGGAGATCCCTCCCAACAGAACGCAGCTACCACTATCATACCTCACGTCTAAATCAGATCACTATATCTGTGATCTGATGACCAGCTGAAAAGGTCTGACCGGTCTGTCCACTAAGTTCCCCATACTCTTTGTGTCGTTGATTCTTGTCTCAGGGAGGTAGTATGGAGACTTGACCCTCCCCTATCTCTCTCTGTATGTATAACGCATACTGTACTTCTCCATACATTGCAAATCACTAAAATGATGTCTGACACCATGCATGTCTGAACTGTCTTGCCATGTCAGCCTTCCCTCCAAAAGCCATGAATGTCTGGTATGCGTCAAACATTTTGATGCATACCATTGCTGTACAGACATCGCACGTGTCAAAAATGATGCCTGGCCCCTGCGTGTCAATCACAAGTCAACAGGCCTTGTCAGCTCTCATGGAAAAAATCCATGAATGGCCGTCACACGTTGAAAAAAACAACGCATATCAGAAAACATGACATATACGGCCAGGAAAAGATGTTACAGGACTTTCTTGCTGCACACATGGTAAAGTGAATTTACTTTCACCTTTACTTTACAATCTTTTAGTCTGTGGTTGTGAGAGGTTGTGTGGAGCTGGTGCTGGTTGAGGAGTGGTGTTTTTTGAGAGTGTTGTGCTGTGTCCTGTTGCTGTCTAGTCCAATTTGTTAGATTTGTAAGTTTGGTAGTGTTTTTGTCTTGTTATTGTATTTGTATTGTTGTGTGTTTGTTTTGGGATAGTGTAGTCTGTTGGGATATTTGGGCTTAGCCGGGTTAGTGTTTTCTTATTTTTAGGGTAATAGTTTTTGCAGTGGAGGGAAACTGCAAAATTTCGGGGAAGGGGAGAGCCTATTGAATGAGTGTAGATGAACTAGGAGGGTTCATATGGTTGGTGTGCCACTACCTCCCCAACATGGTGATAATTGGTGGCTGGGTCATCCAGGGCTACATAATGGAGGCGAGGAAGCTGTGGTGGGGCAATGTGCTCTACCAGCTACAAAGGATCTTTGCTGTGGAGCGGACGGACCACTAGCTCAAACACTGGTGGGCAGACCTCAATGACCAGGAAGGAGATCTCCTGGATCACCTGGTGATTCGGGTTGGTGGAACTGTTGGTAAGTACCCCTTTTGCATTACATGATTCTCATTTACATGTGCATGACAGTAGGACATAAATATAACTGTAGCATGTTATTACAAGGTTCAGGACAGGATGTTTTGTGTCTCAACCAATCAGAATCTATGAGAGCTCAGCAATGCACTGGTTGCAAAACATTGCACAGCCCTCTCTATGTACCTTGTGTATTACATATACATAATAAAGAGCCAAATATCAGACACACATGTGCAATGATGCAAGGGTACATGTTTCCGAGGCTCAAATGTACAGGTCCATCATGACCTTTACAACTGTACAAATGTTGATGAGAAACATGACACAGGAGCATTGTTAGTCATGGGTGTGTGTGTGTGTGCCTTGAGTCATGTCTGTGCAGAGTGACGTGACAAGAACACAAATGCAAGGAGGAGTGATTGCCTCATAATGCAACATCTGTGTGTAAGTTGTTAAAGGTAATGTTGCTAATGGAGGAAACTACAACCTAACCATAAGTCAACACTTGGCTTGTGCAGGCATTGTGGCAATTCGAAAGCCTGGTGCCACATGATGGCAGTGCCAGGCCTGAAGAATGCAGGTGGCCAATAGATGGCACACACAAAAATAGCCTTTAAAGCAACTTGGTTATACTGTGCCTTTTTTGGAGTCTACTTGTGTTTGTGACTAAGGCAGGTTGGTTACATGACTATTCTGTTGTCACCAAATTGGCAATTTTCACTTTGCACGTATAGCACCTGAATGTATGGTTCTAAACATGCTAGGAGCAACCATAATGACATAGTTTCCAACGTCAGTGTCCTCACATCTGCTATGGTGTGTTATATATTACATATGGCACACACATTATTGAGTTATGTGGTGGTGTTATGGGTTTGAAAGCAGTCAAGCATCTGAGTGGTTGTTGCTTATTCAAATAGATTAACTACAAGATTCAAAGCTTCTGCCAATGGACAGTATCCTGTCCCCGAAAAACGTGAAACGTGTATATTTGTAACCTGAACATATGTCTGCCATCCAAATCTGTACATGGTATTGTAGAATAACTATGGGCCACATATGAAAGAAACCAGCACAGCGTGTTCCTGTGCCAACATCAGCAGTGCCGCACCATGCTGGTTTTTAAACACCAGGCTGCACCATATTTCCAAGAGAATGGTGCACCCCTGCGTCTGCTCCTGAAGCAGCACATAATTCAGCTAACTGCACAAATGCATGCATGTTTGGACCATAGTGCAAGTCTGTCTGCATTGAGGGGAGTGTTTGTTTATCTGCAGGAGGGTATTCCTTCCTGCACATAAACAATCTACAATGGTGATTTGCCACTTCTATGTCTGCTGCTGAATGCATCACTCATAGTAGTGCCAAGCCATCATTTATAATAGATTGTTAATGTGCATGTGCAGGAAGGGATGCCTTCCTGCACATAAGCAATCAGCCATGGCGTTTTAGTTCTTCTGTGTGTGCTGCCGAATGGCGCACACATAGAAAAAGCAAGAAACGAGGATGAATAAAAGCATTCCTCACCTTTTTGCCAAGTGTACGCCACCCCTGGCGTGGTGTTAGTTTTTGGAGCTCCCATTAATTTTCAATATCTCGTAAATCTAGGGCAGCATCAAAAGCTATGGGTGTTGCAATAGGACACCCACTGCAACACCCATTGCACTCTCCTCTGATGCAGAAAACTATTACCCTATGTTTCAAACTGGCCCATATTTATATGGAGGTGTTACTCTACTAAAAGTGGCATTACAACTCCTTGTACATATGGTGCAGTGAAAAGCACCACCGGAGTCTCACTGAAAGTGACGCTCCAGTGGCGCTAGGGTCTTTGAAATATGTCCCTTTGTCTTACTGACAGACATATAATAGTTGGCAGTTGTTCATTCCTAACACTAAGTTGACTAGCTTACTCAGCTAGCTAAACAAGAAATGTGTAACAGTTGCCCATGCTTTTATTTATTCAACAATCACAAAGCTATGTTTTCCTGTAGACCTCCACCGTACACTGAGAGGTTTCCCGGTTTGAAGACCCCAATGCAGCCAGTAAGTGTCACCTTGTGTGTCGCATGTGTGGATCAGGGTTGTGTGTGAGAGGGTATGATATGTGCAATGCCATGTTAAAATTGCATGTGTGACAATTAAGATACCATCATCTAAGCTTGGGTATAGGCATCATATCTGATGTAATGTTGAGAAGGTGGAATAAGTTGATTGATGCACAGGTACCAACTTGCGCTGCATTAGATTTTTGGGTACTAGGAAAAGGTAATTATGCCCACAAATACAGTGCATCTCTCAGGATATGTGTCAGAGGTGCCGGCTTTTAGATTTGCATGGCTATTGCCAACATATTTGTCACAGCACATGTTGCTGCACTGCGTGTCACATGTTACATTAATTTACTCTGGACATGGTACAAATTATGTAAATGTGTTGAGGTCTCTGGGGGGCTCATCAGTGAGATACTTGCAAAACCGGTTTCTTCTGAAATGAAGTGAGGCAGTGGCCATGCAAGGAACTTTTTGTGATGGGCAACAGTCAGTTGAGTACACATTGTGATTTCAACTCTTCTCCAGATGGATGTGTGACATGTCTACAAATTGTTGCAAACAAGATGTGTGCAGATTAACCTACATAATCTACCCATAATGATAATTGTGAGTGAGCATGGTCACATCACATGTGTATGAGATGTGCATGGTGAGTGTTTACCTTGTTTCTAGGAGATGTAATAAGGCATATACACAGGTAGATTAATGTTAATGAAAAATGACGCTGCACCCAGTGCACAGCCACTTTTCCTGTGCCCCTTAGAGCGCCCCTTCTGCCACCATTTGTGTGCCACCTAATAAATTTGGCACACCATGCCACAGGGTAGGGGGCAATAGTGTAAAGTTTGTAGAATATATTGATGTACTGTTCGGGCTTGGTGCAAAATATATTGACATTAACCCTGAACTGTACATATTGGCCCATTGTAAGCAATGGTGTGCCTCCTTGTAACGCCTTCTCTGAGCAGGTGTTAAAAGAAAAAACCATAAATGATGCTGAGGAATCTCTTAGAATCCCCAGCAGCCCCCGACCGAGTGAATCCCACCTTGCATACATGATGCCAAGCCAAGGCATAATGTAGTACAGGGGGTGACAAAGTGGTGCAATGCATTCATTGGCCCGCTTTGTGACTAAGGCACAGGGATTTTGGCCTTGTTGGGCCACATCAGCCTCACAAGCATGATGATGCTAATGTGGCACAAGGAGACACTAGTCCAACTTGAATCTGGGCCCTAATGTGCAACATTAGATAGCCGTTATCCCTGAGACATGAACATGATACCGTAGATGCCTGGTAGGCAGTTTAGTCTTGGTTTGGATCTTGACATTGTTGTAGTATATGTAGTAGACAACATGTGTCATCTGAAGATGCTTAATACATTGCATGGTTGTTCTACCTCAACCCAATGCAGTTTTTGATATCATGTTATCCTCATGTTTTAGCTGCCACAATGGCCCCAGCATAGAAGCGTGTTTTTTAGAAGAGGGCTATGCATTTCCACCATGTTTTAGAAGTGCAAGCAGATCACTGGAAGATGGCAAAGAGATATTGTAAGGAAAAGTCATCAGGGTCTTGGCAGGCATTTCCACATGGAGGGCTACCTAAACAGGCCTCAACCACCAAAAGAAATCTAGCTCCACGGCAAATGTCAGGGGAAACATCCTTTTTTCCGACTTTGTTTTTCCGAAAGTCGTGGTTAACGAAAGCGCAACAACACTTTTTTTAACCACGACTCCGATTTTTTGTTCCTTAACTACATATGTTCTGAACAACGAACATGCGTGGTTAAGGTACAAAGAAGGGAGTTGGCGAAGGTAAGTGGTGGGTTTAGGTTTTGGGGAGGGGGTGGGGGGTGGGGTGTTTTAGGTTTTTGGGTGGGGTTGGGGGGGTGGGTCGTTTTTGGTTTTGGGGAGTGGGTGGGGGTTAGGGGGTTTTAGGTTTTGAGCTGGGGTTGGGGGGGTGGGGCGTTTTTGGTTTTGGGGAGGGGGTGGGGGGGTCAGGGGGTTTTAGGTTTTGGGGTGGGGTTGGGGGGTGGGGCGTTTTTGGTTTTGGGGAGGGGTGGGGGGTTAGGGGGTTTTAGGTTTTGGGGTGGGGTTGGGGGGTGAGGCGTTTTTGGTTTTGGGGAGGGGGTGGGGGGTTAGGGGGTTTTAGGTTTTGGAGTGGGGTTGGGGGGGTGGGACGTTTTTGGTTTTGGGGAGGGGGTGGGGGTCATGGGGTTTTAGGTTTTGGGGTGGGCTGGGGGGGTTTGGCGTTTTTGGTTTTGGGGAGGGGGTGGGGGTCAGGGGGTTTTAGGTTTTGGGGTGGGGTTGGGGGGGTGGGGTGAGGGATGTAGGGTGAATGGTGCCTATTACTAATGCTTTTATCAGGAATGCCTTTACAATGAAATATCGTTGTTAAGGCATTCGTGGTAAAATCATTAGTAGTAGCAACGAGGTCGGTGTTCCTTGTTGTTAAGGCAGTAGTTGTTTTTGAAGTCGTTGTTTCGTCGTACAATCAAATGTCAGGGGTGTCTCAGCTGGCCACACACCCTCCACGTCCACAGTACAAACTTAAACACCATCCCAGTAACAGCCATCATTAGCTGCAACAGTCTCCAGCTTTGATGTGGACATGAGGAAGGACATGGCTGATATAAAGGCCAGGTTGGCCAAACTGAAGCAGGGAAATGCTTGAAATTAAAAACTATTGAAGTACTGTAAGAACAAGCTCAACAAGCTATGAATAACAACATATACTGCTTTCCAGTTCCTTCTCGTCCCCTATTTTATATTGTAAATAGTTTTAGTGGGTTTTAGGTGGGTAGGCATAGGTTAAGCAGCATATATTAGGTCAGTTATAGGACATAGTTAGTGTAGTTGGGGGTGAGTTTTAGTTTTTGTTTTGAAGGATTTTGAGAGGGATATATGGGGCTCTATGTAAAAAAAAAAAAAGAAATCTATATTTGTTAAGGCTATAGGTTAAGTCAGTGTAAGTGTAGCTTTAGTTTGTGTTGCCCTACTCATATATAGTCTCTTAAGGGCTTGGGGGGAAAATGTTTATTGTGTGGCGTTACTTGCATAAGATAACTTTAGATTAGGATAGATAGCTGTAGGGGTAAGTTAAGATAAGTTAGTAAAGGTTAGCTTAGTGTAGCTTAGTGTTTAGTTTAGGTTTTTAATAGGTTGTGTTTTAGATACCAATAAATCCTGTTAGTTTTAGACAATTAGGTGTTCATGATGATTGACTGTCTGAGTGGTCTCATGTCTGCACTGGCCAAGTTAAAGAAATGCCTTAGCGTATGCATTCAGTATTTATTTACATGTATGACTATGTGTATCCTCTATGACCAAAGAGCTGTCTGATTGGCTGCGGTATGACATCAGCTACTCAAGACAGTTTTTGAGTTTGAATTCAAATTATTTGACAGGTAATAATGCAAAATCAATCACTAATCACTAAGGTCTGTCACAATCATTCTTGAAAAGTTTAGCACATTAAAGTTCACCTTATTTGGGGAATGGATACTGGCACACTAACAGCTGTCCATCACAGTCTTCTTCTGTTTCTCACATATTTATTACACTGGTACAATCATCAGGGATATTTCCAGACACTTGACTTTGAAAACTTATATGTCAGATGTCAACTTGCATGGATACCTGTTCAATACATGCTTTGAAGGCTCAGAAAGTTGGTTGTAGTCCACAATACTACTGGTCACCTTTATCATGTTTGAGTCCTAATGTGTGCCTTTGTGTCTGAAGAAAGCCACACATGTAATTTGGTTTGGTACTCATACACATAGCTTCACACAATGCATACATTTATAGGCGTTGATTGAAAAAAGAGTATGATACTTGTGAATATGGTGATTATTTACATGTGCACATTTTAATTCCAGTGCTGTACAATGTTGTGTTCACTGACCCGATGAGAGATCCCATGACATTTAGGCCCAGATTTATACTCTTTTTGCGCTGAATTAGCGGTGTTTTTTTTTACACTAATTCAGCACAAACCTAACTCCATATTTATATTTTGATGCTAGACTAGTCTAACGTCAAAATATTGGATTTAAAGTCAGTTCTTGCTAGTGGGAAACTACTTTGCATCAATGAGATGCAAGGTAGGCGTTCCCATGCAAAAAATGACTCAAAGGTCCTAGCTCCTTATTTATCCTCCCTTGCAAAAATGGTGCACGGGATGGAGGCGGGCCTAAATAATGGTGCTAAGCTTGCTTAAAGCCATTATTTAACGCCTGGGTCAGGGCAGGCGTTAGGGGACCTGTGGAACACCATGGAATAAGCCTACAGGTGCACTCCTCAGGCCCCAGGAACATCTCCACCCACACCAGAGGGACATCGGAGGATGGGAGACCACATCCCAGGTAAGTATAGGTAAGTAGAGGTAAGCATTTGGTTTAATTTTTATATGTGCCGTTGGGGGCCCTGAAATGGGCCCCCCTACATTGGCACCAGGTGCAATGGACATGCCCAAGGGACCCTTGTTCCCTGTACTGGCTGTTGGGATGGTGGGCAGGACTCATGTCTTTTCTAAGACAGGATTCATGTGGTATCGTAGGTTTTGCATTGAGAAATGACGCTAGGCTGGTTAGAGTCATTTTTTTTTTTTTTACTCTTACCAGCCTAATGCCATTTTTTAGTGCAAAACCCCCTTACCCCATACTGCCACCCCCACCCGGCTAACGTAATTTTCCTTCATGTTAGCCCACCCTTAGCAACGGCTTGCACCATTCTTTAAATATGGTACCCAGCTGGCGCTCTGGAATGGTGCTAGCCAGCAGTAAACTTTTTCATGCAAAACTGCATTAGTGCAGTTTTGCATGAAAAAGTTTAAATATGGGCCTTAATGTTCAGTCAGTGTCCACGGGTGAGGGACAAGTCATGAAACATGGTTAGGAGAAGTGTGCATTAGTAAGGAGTTATCCAAATTGACAATAGGTAGGAATTGAGACAATGACAGTCCACTTAAAAAACCAACAGTGATAGAGTGAAGAGGGCACATTGCCAGTTGTTACAACGCTGGCCATGATCTTAAGCACAGAACTAAAGAAATACTGTCCATATGGCATAGACTGGAGCTACTGGGTTGTTTTTCATGTGAATGGTATTCCTTCCATAGCTTCATCCTGTGATGTGTGTGGTGCCTCCTGTGCCATGGGTGGTGTTGTTGGTGAAGTAGAGGAGGGCACACGCACATCGGGGGACAGAGATGTGGAATCACAGGTCCCAGCAGCTGCCATTTGTAGGAATACATAAGGCATCACTGCAGCAAGGAGGAACTGCTGATTTTGCAACACTGCTGCTACATCGTGGTTGTAGGCATCCATGTTTTCCAAAGGAGGCCACTTCCCACTGTACAGACTTCAGGGCATTTTGTATAGCCCCTAACCTGTTATAAATCATGCTGCTGAAACTTTGGGAGGGCAATTGGTCAAGCCTCTGCCTCATGACAGCATCTGTATCAGCCAGGTACTGCTGGAGTCCACATATTGGGGAGTGGGTGCCTCTGATGACAGCTGAGTTGTCCTTATTTGGACTGAGACACCTCTGCACTCCCTCTAGGCTGCCTGCCATGGTCTCCATCCCCACCCATCACCTTCTGTGCCAGCTCCTGCTGGACTCTACTGCTGTCCTCTGAAAGGTGATTCTGTGTCCTCAGAGTCCAGGGCTGTGGCAGGACTGGTTGGTTCTGTGTGTTGGTAGTAGGGTGGTTCATGTGGAGACCCTGCAATGCTGTGTGTCCTCCCTGTGACTGGAGGTGGTGACTGGAAGGAGCCCAGACTTCCTGGAGAGTCTCTTCATTGATGGTCGGCAGCTGGTCATCCATATCATCTGTAAAATCCAGGACAGGCAGGTGCGCAGGAGGTAAGTCATCCTCCTCTGTAATGGGATAGTGGAAGAACAATCTTTGACTGAAGTTGCTGTTGACATGGCTCATCATTTACTTGCTACTGGTGGCTCAGTGACATGGTCCAGAACCTCACATCAAGGTACACAATTGTGGACCCCTAATGGTACACTTTGCCACCAGGACATCATTTGGATGTAGTCACCATTTGCACTATCTGCCAGTCCACTGTTCCCAGTATGTTACATCCACCTTGATTTTTTAATCATGGACTTTGACATATGTTCCTTTCATTGACTTGACTTTGTAAACTTTGTGAAACATGGGCGTTTTTCTAGATTTGTGCTCACTCCACAAGTGGAAATGTTTAGATATACTTGGAACTCATCTGCTAACCTACATGTGCTGTTGGAGTGATGGAGTGATGGTAGGGAGTGAGCTGTCCACATACATCCTCCTAGACACTTTGAGTGATGTGTCCAGCATCCTGCACCACCCATTGTGAGATTTTCACACATACAGATGGTTCATTGTTATGTTGTGTGGTGCAGGATCCAGAATACATGGCTCTGGGGACAGATTTACAAGGCCCTATCACCACCGGAGCTTCACTTTTAGCAATGCTCCGGTGGCAATTTTCTGTGGACTATTTTCACAAGAAATGGTAATGCAACTTTTTGTGTCATCAAACATCCTAGTACAAATGGCCCCTCCAGTGCAGGTTTCTGCGTCAGAGGGGTATGCAATGGGTGTTGCAGTGGCCGTTTCACCAAAAACTCCTTAACTTTTCATGCTGCCCCAGATTGACAAGAAATCCTAAATTTGTGGCAGCGGCAATTACTGACGCCAACCCAGGGTTGGCTTTACCTAACATGGAAAAATTAGGAGGTATGCTTTTATCCCTCGTTGTTGTTTGCTTTTTCCATGTATGCACCATTCTGCAGCACAAACAGGAGAAATATAATGGCATGGATGTTTGTTAATGTACATAAAGGTGTCCCTTCCTGCACATAAACAATAAGTCTCCTCAAAGCAGACACCTGTGCACTATGGTGCAAGGATGTCTGCGTTGGCGCATGCAGCTTTCTTCAGCACCAGCACAGGTGTAACCGCAGGGATGAGCTGTATTCCTGTAAATAAGGTACATCCCTGCATTTCAAAAGTGGTGCAGCGCAGCACTGCTATTTTTGGTGCAGCAGTGTGCTGCACCACATTGTCATTAATCTGGGCCTAAGTCGCTATTAGGATCTATGTGGAAAGCACACCCACTTTCATCACTCTGTGAGCACACATGCTGTAGGAAGTGGACCTGAAACATTTTGAGGCTTGTTGATGTGTGGATGCATCATGTTGGGATGCACATTGTATGAAAGTACCATCTTGCCTGGCAAGTTACCCCCATTTTTACATGTATGTCAGTTTGTTTTTGCCTTTCTCACTGGAATCCTGCTAGCCAGGACCCCAGTGCTCATAGTTTGTGGCCTGAATGTGTGTACCTGTGCAGTGACTAACTGTGTCACTGAGGCTCTGCTAATCAGAACCTAAGTGCTTATGCTTTCTCTGCCTTTAAAATTGTCACTATAGGCTAGAGACCATTTTCACCAATTCTAATTGGCACTCTGGAACACCCTTATAATTCCCTAGTATATGGTACCTAGGTGCCCAAAATATTGGGGTTCCAAGAGATCCCTATGGGCTGCAGCATTTCTTTTGCCACCCATGGGGGGCTCAGACAATTCTTACACAGGACTGCCACTGCAGCCTGAGTGAAATAACATCCACGTTATTTCACAGCCATTTTACACTGCACTAAAGTAACTTATAAGTCACCTATATGTCAAACCTTCACTTAGTGAAGGTTAGGTGAAAAGCTACTAAGTGTGAGGGCACACTCGCACTAGCCAAGGTGCCCCCACATAGTTCAGGGCAATTTCCCCGGACTTTGTGAGTGTGGGGACACCATTACACGTGTGCAGTACATATAGGTCAATACCTATATGTAGCTTCACAATGGTAACTCCGAATATGGCCATGTAATATGTCTAGGATCATGGAGTTGTCCCCCCATGCCAAATATGGTATTGGGGTGCCAATCCCATGCATTCCCGGAGCTCCACTATGGACCCTTGGTACTGCCAAACCAGCTCTCTGGGGTTTTCACTGCAGCTACCGCTGCTGCCACCCCACAGACAGGGTTCTGCCCTCCTGGGGTCTGGGCATCCCAGTCCCAGGAAGGCAAACAAAGGATTTCCTCTGAGAAGGGGTGTTACACCCTCTCCCTTTGGAAATAGGTGTTAAGGCCTGGGAGAAGTAGCCTCTTCCAGCCTCTGGAAATGCTTTGAAGGGAACAGGTGGTGCCCTCCTTGCATAAACCAGTCTACACCGGTTCAGGGAACACTGAGTCCCTGCTCTGGCGTGAAACTGGACAAAGGAAAGGGGAGTGACCACTCCCCTGTCCATCACCACCCCAGGGGTGGTGCCCAGAGCTCCTCCAGTGTGTCCCAGACCTCTGCCATCTTGAATACAGAGGTGTGAGGGCACAATGGAGGCCTCTGAGTGGCCAGTGCCAGTAGGTGACATCAGAGACCCCTCCTGATAGGTGCTTACCTCACTACTTGGCTAATCCTCCTCTGAGGGCTATTTAGGGTCTCTCCTGTGGGCTTTTCCTCAGATAACGGTTTGCAAAAATTTACCAGAGTTCCTCTGCATCTCCCTCTTCGACTTCTGCCAAGGATCTACCGCTGACTGCTCCAGGACGCCTGCAAAACTGCAACAAAGTAGCTAGAAGACTACCAGCGACATGGTAGTGCCCAATCCTGCCGGCTTTCTCTACTGTTTCCTGGTGGTGCATGATCTGGGGGCTGTCTGCCTTCACCCTGCACTGGAAGCCACAAAGAAATCTCCTGTGGGTTGACGGAATCTTCCCCCGGCTCCAACAGGCACCAAACGTCAGCGTGACAGGTACTCTGGGACCCCTCTCATCCTGATGAGCGTGGCCCCTGGAACACAGGCGCCCCTTCGAACCCCTGCCCGCACTTCATCTTTAACAAAGCCGACGACATCATCGCCCCGCACCTCCAGACCATCATCAACTCTTCTTTTTCTTCTGCTACCTTCCCCGAATGCTGGAAACACGCCGAAGTCAACACCCTACTAAAGAAACCTACGGCCGACCCGAGCGACCTGAAAAACTTCCGCCCCATCTCTCTTCTGCCTTTCCCAGCCAAAGTAATAGAGAAGACCGTCAACAAACAGCTGACCACTTTCCTGGAAGACAACAACCTGCTCGACCCCTCACAAACCGGATTCCGAACCAACCACTGCACTGAAACCGCCCTCATCTCAGTCACAGACGACATCAGAACCCTGTTGGACAATGGTGAAACAGTCGCCCTCATTTTCCTCGACCTTTCGGCTGCCTTTGACACCGTCTGTCACCGCACCCTAATCACCCGCCTCCGCTCCACCGGGATCCAAGGCCAGGCCCTGGACTGGATCGCCTCCTTCCTCGCAAACCGTTCACAAAGAGTTTACCTCCCTCCGTCTTCTCACCCACGCACACAAAGCCCTACATGACAAGGGACCGGAATACCTCAACAGACGCCTCAGCTTCTACATCCCCTCCCGCCACCTGCGCTCCTCTGGCCTCGCACTTGCTGCTGTCCCTCGCATCCGCCGCTCCATGGCGGGTGGGAGATCTTTCTCCTTCCTGGCGGCCAAGACCTGGAACTCCCTCCCCACCAGCCTCAGGACCACCCAGGACCACTCCGCCTTCCGGAGACTCCTAAAGACCTGGCTGTTCGAGCATCGTTAACCCCCCCTTTTTTCCCCTAGCGCCTTGAGACCCGCACGGGTGAGTAGCGTGCTTTATAAATGTTAATGATTTGATTTGATTTGATTTGGTCCCAAGTGTCCCAGACTGTCCAGTGGTCCAACTGTCCAAATTTAGAGGAGGTAAGTCCTTGTCTCCCTCTCCAGAAAGCAATCCTGTGTACTGCGTGAACTGCAGCTGCTAGGGCTTCTGTGCACTTTTGCAAGGAATCCTTTATGCACAGCCTAGCCCAGGTCCCCAGCACTCTGCACTGGAAGCCACAAACAAATCTCCTGTGGGTTGACAGAATCTTCCCCCTGCTTCAGCAGGCACCAAACTTCAGCGTGACAGGTACACTGGGACCCCTCTCATCCTGATGAGCGTGGCCCCTGGAACACAGGTGGTGGTCCCAAGTATCCCAGACTGTCCAGTGGTCGAACTGTCCAAATTTAGAGGAGGTAAGTCCTTTCCTCCCTCTCCAGAAAGCAATCCTGTGTACTACGTGAACTGCAGCTGCTAGGGCTTCTGTGCACTTTTGCAAGGAATCCTTTATGCACAGCCTAGCCCAGGTCCCCAGCACTCTGTCGTGCATTGCTCAACTGGCTGAGTTGACCACCGGCTACGTGGGACACTCTTTTGTAGTGTTGATACGACCGCCATGCTCAGTTTTCTTGAACCTGTATTCAAGTAGTTCTGTGGGTGCTGCCTTCTTGTGCATGGGCTCTCTGTGTTTCTGAGGGCCCCCTCTGTCTCCTCTTCCAGGTGGCGACCTCCTGGTCCTTCCTGGGCTTGGGCAGCACCCTTTTTTCTTCAACCGTGACCTTTGCAGCCAGCAAGGCTTGTTTGTGGTCTTTCTCCAAAGAAACAGCTCTGAATCCTCCAGCACTCTGTGGGACATCTTCTGCACAAAGGAGAAGTTCCTGGCACCTTTTGTTTTTGCAGGGTCTTCAGCTTCTTCCATCCGGAGGCAGCCATTTTGCACCTTCATCCAGGGTTTAGGGGGCTCCTGCCCCCCCGGACACTTTCGTGACTCTTGGACTTGGTCCCCTTCCTTTACTGGTCCTCAGGTCCAGGAATGTGTCTTCAGTGCTTTGCAGTCTGTTGTGGTCTTTGCAGAATCTCCTATCACGACTTTAGTGTGTTTCTGGGGAAGTAGTATCACTTTACTCCTACTTTTCAGGGTCTTGGGTTGGGGTATCTTGGACACCCTTAGTGTTTTCTTACACTCCCAGTGACCCTCTACACACTACACTAGGCCAGGGGTACCTAAGTTGTTCGCATTCCATTTTCTTAGTATATGGTTTGTGTTACCCCTAGGCCTATTGCATCCTATTGTATTCTACAGTGTTTGCACTGCTTTTCTAACTGTTTACTTACCTTTTTTTGGTTTGTGTGTATATTTTGTGTATTTTACTTACCTCCTAAGGAAGTATATCCTCTGAGATATTTTTGGCACATTGTCACAAAAAAAAGTACCTTTATTTTTAGTAACTCTGAGTATTGTGATTCTTATGATATAGTGCTATATGATATAAGTGGTATAGTAGGAGCTTTGCATGTCTCCTAGTTGAGCCTAAGCTGCTCTGCTATAGCTACCTCTATCAGCCTTACTATAAGCCAGGCCAGCCTCCTACACACATCAAGGGTGGCATTGTAGTTGTTAGAACAGGCATTGTAGTAATCCTATTGTAGACTACTTTCTATGTATTTTGCAATCATTGTCAAACATTGTAAGTGGTTGAAGGCATTCTTGTTAGTAGATTTAGCAGGATGTGTTCCTTCCTGCAGATGTACATTACAACAGACAAGAGGGATACCCCTACTCCATGCAGGTTGTGTGGCAATGTTTGTGAGGTCCCTCATATATTTGGGTGTTACTAAGGTTAGTAGAGGGATACATTGACTATCTGTGACAAGCAAACATCCCTGGACATTTGAATTGATGCTGCACATTGGAGTAAGCAGAGCTGTTGCACTGTGTGTTTCTTCATAAATGGGTAAATATGTGAGAGTATATCCAGACTTCATAGTGCTGTACCCACGCATCTAAAATTGCTGTCTTGTACTTGAGTGGTGGATAGTAACAGGTCAAACTTAACATACCAAGGGGAAGCACCTTGCATACCTAATCCTGGCGTATTTTCCATGTGCCCCTCTCACACCTGAAACAGCATGTATTAGCCATTGGTCCTACACCACCATTTTCCATGCAACCTCTTGCCCCAGCCACTGACACCATGGAAGCATGTAATTTACATTACTGTTCTCCATGGTGAACATTCCCACAGTAGTCTAATGAGTTTTGTCGCTATTTTGGTGCTTCACTGCATTGGCACCATGATTGATGGCACTACTGCAGCAAAGGTCAGGAAACTCCATTGCTTACAATGCCTGTGTAACTTTGTCATCTGCCTTTGGCAGGCCTCACACATGAGGTAATTAGATGGCACAGTGCAACCTTAATGGGTTGTCAGCCTGTTAGAACTGGGGTTTTTGGTTGGCAGTCAGGTTATCCTCTGTCCAAGCAAGAACCCTCACTCTAGTCAGGGTAAGTCACACACAATCCAAGATTATCCTGTGCCCACCCTCTGGTAGCTTGGCACTAGCAGTCAGGCTTAACTTAGAAGGCAATGTGTAAAGTATTTGTGCAATAAATCATACAATAACACCATATAGCACCACAAAAAGACACCACACAGTGTTTAGAAAAATATATAATATTTATCAGGATAATTGTAGGTCAAAAACGAATAAAGATGCAATGTGAAATTGTAGAGCTATCACTGGAAAGTGATATAAAGGGGGTGATTCTGACCCCGGCGGTACTAGACCGCCGGGGCCAGGGTCGGCGGGAGCACCGCCAACAGGCTGGCGGGGCCCCGCAGGGCATTCTGACCGCGGCGGTTCAGCCGCGGTCAGAAGAGGAAAACCGGCGGTCTCCCGCCGGTTTTGCGCTGCCCTTCTGAATCCTCCATGGCGGCGCAGCTCGCTGCGCCGCCATGGGGATTCAGACACCCCATACCGCCATCCTGTTCCTGGCGGTTCGCCCGCCAGGAACAGGATGGCGGTATGGGGTGTCGTGGGGCCCCTGGGGGCCCCTGCAGTGCCCATGCCAATGGCATGGGCACTGCAGGGGCCCCCGTAAGCGGGCCCCACTTTGAATTTCCCTGTCTGCATTGCAGACAGTGAAATTCGCAATGGGTGCAACTGCACCCGTCGCACCTTCCCACTCCGCCGGCTCAATTCTGAGCCGGCGTCCTCGTGGGAAGGGTTTTTGCACTGGGCTGGCGGGCGGCCTTTTGGCGGTCGCCCGCCAGCCCAGTGCAAAAGCCAAAATACCCTCAGCGGTCTTGCGACCGCGGAGCGGTATTTTGGAGGGGGGAAGTCTGGCGGGCGGCCTCTGCCGCCCGCCAGACTTAGAATGACCCCCAAAGTGTCTTAAGTCTTTAAAAAGCAAACAAAGTCTCTTTCAAGCACAAAGTACCTGGTTTGGAGTGGAAAATCTCCGCAAAGGGCTGCAGAAGAAGAGATACATGGAAAAATGGTGTGTGCGCCGATTTCTCCCCAGCACACACGGCCTTGCGTCGTTATTTTTCACTCGGGGAAGTCGTGCGTCATTTTCCGGCACGCGGACAGCCTCTTTCTGTGGGTCGCAAGGATTACCAGATGTCCCGGGTCTGTGCGTGGATTCTCCTGCTTGTTTTCCGGCTGCGCGTCGTTCTGCGGGGCTGCGGGTCGAAGTTTCGCTCTCACGGCAGGCGTCGCGTCGATTTCTCCTCTGGAGGTCGGGGGCGTTGACCTTGCGAGCCCTTACGTCGAAGTTCCGGTTGTCCCGAAGGCGTTGCGTCGATCAGCGTCGGTGTGCAGCGTTTTTCTCGCCGCAGAACAAGCTGTGTGTCGAACATTTCGGCACACGAAGCGTCCAAGTGAAAAAGAGAAGTCTTTTTGGTCCTAAGACTTCAGAAAACAGGAGGCAAGCTCTATCTAAGCCCTTGGAGAGCACTTTCACAGCCAGACAAGAGTTCAGCAAGGCAGCAGGCCAACAGCAAGGCAGCAGTCCTTTGTAGAAAGCAGACAGGTGAGTCCTTTGAGCAGCCAGGCAGTTCTTCTTGGCAGGATGTAGTTTCTGGTTCAGGTTTCGTCTCCAGCAAGTTTCTGATGAGGTAGGGCAGAGGCCCTGTTTTATATCCAAATGTGCCTTTGAAGTGGGGGAGACTTCAAAGAGTGGCTAAGAAGTGCACCAGGTCCCCTTTCAGTTCAATCCTGTCTGCCAGGGTCCCAGTAGGGGGTGTGGAAGTCCTTTGGGTGAGAGCAGGTCCTCCACCCTCACAGCCCAGGAAGACCCATTCAAAATGCAGATGTATGCAATTGAGGCTGAGTACCCTGTGTTTGGGGTGTGTCTGAGTGAATGCACAAGGAGCTGTCAACCAAGCCCAGCCAGACGTGGATTGTAAGGCACAGAAAAATGTAAGTGCAAAGAAATGCTCACTTTCTAAAAGTGGCATTTCTACAATAGAAATATTAAATCCAACTTCACCAGTCAGCAGGTTTTGGTATTACCATTCTGGCCATACTAAATATGACCTTCCTACTCCTTTCAGATCAGCAGCTACCACTTCAATACTGTATGAGGGCAGCCCCAATGTTAGCCTATGAAGGGAGCAGGCCTCACAGTAGTGTAAAACGAATTTAGGAGTTTTATACTACCAGGACATGTAAACTACCCAGGTACGTGTCCTGCCTTTCCCCCACACAGCACTCTGCTCTAGGGGTTACCCAGGGCACACATTAGAGGTGACCTATATGTGGAGAAAGGGGAGGTTTAGGCTTGGCAAGTACTTTTAAATGCCAAGTCGAGGTGTCAGTGAAACTGCACACACAGGCCATGCAATGGCAGGCCTGAGACAAGGAAAAGGGGCTACATAAGTGGGTGGCACAACCAGTGCTGCAGGCCCACTAGTAGCATTTAATCTACCGGCCCTAGGCACATATAGTGCACATTACTAGGGACTTATAAGTAAATTAAATAGTCCAATCAGGTATGATCCAAGATTACCATGTTTAAAGGGATAGTGGATATGCACTTTAGCACTGGTTAGCAGTGGTAAAGTGCGCAGAGTCTAAAAGCCAGCAAAAACAGTGTCCAAAAAGTGGAGGGAGGCAGGCAAAAAGTTAGGGGTGACCACCCTAAGGCTGTCAGGTCTAACACAGCCCCATTAGTTTTTCCCTCCCTGTGTAAGGGATATTTCCTTGCATACATCATATCTCCCACAGGCATAGTGTAATGTAAGGATGTACAAAGTGGATCAATGCATGCATTGTGTGCCTTTGTTAATGTGGCACAAGGGGAATCGGTAGCTTGGATCCACATTGGTAACAGTTTGTATGATTGCATTCGGGCTTAGAAAATTGAGCCCCTATTGCAACATTAATACCTCCTGTGGCTGTTCTTATGCATGAAGGTGTCCCTTTCTGTACAACAACCACGATTCCCACAATACAGGCACCTTTGGTACACAGTGAACTGGAAGCTACTTGTAGAGCAGCACAAATGATGATCATAGACATGCCCTGTTATATCTGACAGCCTAAGGGTGGTCATTCCCCAACTTTTTGCGTACCTCACTCCACTTTTCTGACACTGGTTTTAGGACTCTGCGCACTTTACCACTGCTAACCAGTGCTGAAGTGCATATGCTCTCTCCCTTAAACATGGTAACATTGGTTCATCCCCAATTGGCATATTTGTTTTACTTATAAGTCCCTAGTAAAGTGCCCTACATGTACCCAGGGCCTGTAAATTAAATGCTACTAGTGGCCCTGCAGCCCATCCTAGCGATGTTTTCATTGGAGCATTGTCATCGTGGGTCCCGTGCTTCCCATGCCACTGGATTCAAGCTAGCCTGGTTGATGAGGGGTGAAACCCCAAAACCGGTCCCAGGATGCTTGTTTCCGGTCCAGTGGGGACCTGGCTTGTCAGCTCGGGCTGGACTGTTCCCATGGGGAACAGGGTCAAGACTGATTTGAATATGGCTGGGTCCAAACTGTGGTGGCATGGTGAGCAAAAGAATGATGGATTAAACCCAGATCTGTGACTGGGGGTGAGTGTTTGACAATGTTCAGCATTCCGTCCATCACTTGTTGTTTTTGCTTCATTGGAGCATTGTCATCTCCTTAACATCAAATTTAATCCTGCATAGTTCAAATAAGGAAATCAGAATCTAGACCCAATCCAGTTATCATGAACGTTCAAAACAAATGTTGGTCACATAAGAGAGAGGACTTGAATTCAGTTTTGGTCTAGGAAAGTGTTGTGAACAAGTGTTAGCTGTTTTGACATTCCATGCCTCAACAACCAACATATTTAGAGGATACATTGGAAAGCCTATCTTGTGAAATTATACTTAACTGGCCATGATCAATACTGCAAATGAATTTATCAAAACAAGTTATCTGATGACTGTAAAACCTTGAATGTTTAATAACAGACACCGAATGGCATAGAAGCTGTGAAGGTTCCAATGTGGAAGGGAGTGTCGAACAGAAATGACAAATTTTTCATACAGAGTAATAAAGTAGATTCAGGTATGGAATCAGTTGTCATGGAACAATACCCCACCAACAGCAGAATATGCCTGATCAGTCTCCCAGTAACGCCAACTGTTTATGCAGAAAATAAAATACAGGGTATCTGGAAAGCCAGCCTGAGGTTGTTTGTGCTTCTCTTTTGGGTCAACCTGTCCTGGCAGTTCAATCCGTACTGCTCCTTTTGTCAAAACAAAACACTTTTCATATGGATGGTTTCTGTCTAGAGTTGCCTACAAGCACACCATCACTAAACCCACACTAAATTAATGTGAACCTTAGTATATTCCACAACACAACAAACCACAAATTTAGAACCTCACTGCTCAGGCACAGGCAAGAATACATCCTTATAAAATGAGGCACCCCACACAGGGCTACTACCCATCCCTTCTGATTGCCAAGGGAAACTATGCAATGATCACCTAGCATTAGTGGTACAGGACATCTTCACTACTTACAACTCACAGCACAGGAAATACTTAGCCCCTCTCTAATGAATGACAAAAGGAAAAGAAAGCATTTTTTTGTAATAATTAAAAAGGAAAGGTAGTGCAATCACTCAGTATCAACAAACAACCACTGCTCCAATTTCATTTTAACTCTAAATTGTACTGACCCTGTCACACTCCAAACAACAGGTGCATGGTCAACGTATATTTCAATACCTTAACATTACTGAAGAAAAGAATATTCTGAAAAATGTCCACATATTATGTATGTCCACTGTCATGCTAACAGTACAAATGAATGATATACAAAGTGTGTATCAGCACAACACATTAAAAACACACATTTGAAACACAAATGTTCCATATTGCATGTATATTGGCCTACCACAAAAGCACACAGACATATTTAAAATGTTCTTCAAGACAAGAATGCTATTTAGTTAACAAAGCACACTAGCTTTTCTCCCTTTTCTTGTACACTGCCATTCCACCTAGGTAAGGCACGTAAAACGCATCTTTCTATAAATTGGCATCACCAAAAAATACATGCATACTGCCTCACTACAAATTATTCATGGACATACTAAACTGTGCCTGTTCCAGTGTCCACTGATGAGCAACGTTTGCAAATACGTTCCAGGCTGGTACATCAATGGCTAATCACGTCCATCTAGTAAATCATAAAAAACCTTAGAACTCTGTGCCATCTGTGTTTCATAGCCACACAAACCCTCTACTCTGATTTTTAACACCACCTTGCCTGGTTTAGTAAATCTGGAGTGATGCAAGATAGTACAAATTGCTGCCTTGCGTTACTCTGCATTGAGAAAGTGTGGTGCATGGTTATTCCTGTGCATATACCCATGGATTTAGATACGATCTCAGATTCACTATGGTTAGCACACTTCTGATTGTGTCAGGATGGTTTGCTTTACAAGCAGAGGCATACAGACCATAGCACTCATTGTTATACAGACCCCAGTGTACTATTTGCATCACATCTCACCATATTCTGTATGGGCTACCTGTCTTTCATTCAGTTTTTTAATGTTCTCATCTTTGCAGTGTAATGTTGCACTTAAATAAAATATATACTACATTATTATCTTATCACATTTTTATATGTCTGTGATGACTATGTAGTACTCAATATTGAAAAGATATAGGCCCTCATTATGACATAGGTGGTAAATGCTGCCTACCACCACGGCAACAGCCGCTAAAAGACCCTCACAGTGGCTACCAGACAACTGCCGTGGCGGTTGGTGTGGTACATTGGCCAAACCGCCAGTGTCATAATATGTCGGTATACCGCCAGCCTGTTGGCAGTACTACCGCCACTATAACACCGACCGCAGGGGTCGTAATGACCCCCATAGTACTGTGATTTATAAAGTAAAGCCCCTATATGATACCAAAAAAGAGGAGCTTTAAGAACACCCCAATGTTCGAGGTACCCCAATGTTGTTACATTGGAGACAAAATCTCAAGGCATCCTGGCACACCGTGAAGAAATTCGGGCTGATAGTCACAGCACTCAGAAAGCGAAACAGAAGCTACAGGGGCTATTCAAAGAGTGGCCTAAACAAGGTCGGTGTTTTCGGAAAGGATGGCAGAGGTGGAAAATAGGGTAGTTACACTGGATAGTGAGCTGGGAGCATAAAGAAAAGGATGTGAAGCAATTGAGTCACACATGTCCAATACCCACTGGAAACACAAGGAGCTGGAAAACAGATCAAGATGAAATAATCTTAGAGTGCTGGGCATTGCAGAAGGCCTGGAAGGTGTGGATACCCAAAAATATTTAGTGGAACTATTCAGAACTGCTTTCCTAGACATGACCATTTGGAATTGGAACCTTGAGATACAACTGGCCCACAGGTTTCCATTCAAACAACGCCCTAAGCATGTGCAAGGCCAGAAGGGTGAAAAACCTAGGGCGAGCCTGGTCTTCTTTGAGAACTTCCTACTAAGGTTTTTTTTTATCCAGCCTGCCCAGATCAACAATGCACTCTTTAAAGTTGCTCATTTTTTGTTTGGCCTGATTTTTGGCATGCCACTGTGGAGCAGCGGTAGGGCTTGAGGCAGGCAGTTGAAACAACCCTTTCAGAACAATGGGGCCCAGGCGTATTTATTGAACTCAGCCAAACTAAAGGTGTTCATTTAGGACAGGCCCTAATTTTTTACCTTGGAAATTAAAGCAAAAAAGAGTTTTTGAAGAGCTTGTGTGTAGGTGCGGTTTTGGGTTCCGGTTACATCCACATATTAATTGAATGATGGGAAGTTGTTGTTTGATAATTTTCTGACATATACTTTGTACATGCATTATTATTATGATTGTGAATTTGATTGCTTGGGAGTAGAAGTGGGACAGTGGCTAATTGGTGGTGGAATTAGCTGAGTGTTTATTATGGGGAATGGGCATGCATGATGGGGCAGCAGGAGGCATGGATTGGGGCTGTTTTTTTTTCTTCTTTTTTCTGATGAGGTGGGTCAGATTTGTGAGGAGGGTTCATAACCATTCATAGACTTGGTAGGTCCAATTGCCTATAGGGGCTGGTTGGAGGGGGGGTTTGATTGTTGGGAGGGGCCTCTTGGGTGGAGGGTGTCTGGGGAAGAGGGAGAAGAGAGGGAACTGAAGTTTTTTTTTTTAGCAGATAAGGAGGTACGATAAATCATTATCATTTAAACATATGCAGGAGGAGGGTTTTGGCACATTTTTTTCACTCTGAGGTTGAGTTGTTGGTATATGGCTTGGTAGATTGCGAGTGGCTCTCTGCAGTCAGACCAATTAAGTGGCGAATTATTATTATGATTATGATTATTATTATTATTATTATTACTAATATTATTATATAGCATTTCTAAAGTGCACTGTGACCAAGACTGCAACACAGAGGCAAAAACAACTTCTGCAACATTGTATCTTCAGCTCCTGCCAGCAACTGTTTCCAAGTTGTGCATCATCCGAGGACAGCCTGTCTTTATCCTGCACCAGAAGAATGAAGGAATCTCCCTTGGAGTGAAGGAGTCACGCCCCTGCTTCAGCAGGCACCCCTCTGTGGCGACAACTGGTGGCATGGGCCCCTCTCCTGACGAAGTGTGTGGATCCAGAATCACGGGTGCTGGACTGAAGTGGTCCCGATGGTCATGACATCCTATTGTCCAACTTTGGTGGAGGTAAGAACTTGACTCCCCATACAAGATAGTACCCCCGTGCACTGCATGTTTTGCAGTTGTAGTTACAGTTCTTCATGCACCGTGCAGCTCCAGCCCCCAGCCCTCCTTCCTGTGACACACAGCTTCCTGAGAGGTTCTCCGGTGACGTGTCATCCCTTTGTGTAGTGCTGCGTGGGCCTCCTTTTGCACCTCTTTTGTCCTAATACTGTGGGACTGCTGTGCGTGATGCCTGGTCTTCTGAGGGCTCTCTGAGTTGCTCAGAGCCACCTCTGAGTCCCTCTCCTGGGTAGACTCCGTCAGGCCCCTCCTGGTCCCGGGCAGTGCCACTTTCCGCTAACCGCAAGCTTTTGCGTGCCAAGGCTTGTTGGCAGA
This sequence comes from Pleurodeles waltl, assembly GCF_031143425.1. Lineage (NCBI taxonomy): Eukaryota > Metazoa > Chordata > Amphibia > Caudata > Salamandridae > Pleurodeles > Pleurodeles waltl. The sequence continues at coordinate 1,068,836,427 of NC_090437.1, forward strand.
ATCCAGCGATGTAAACCAATTCTGTAATTATCCATCCGGCGTGGGGCATCTTCTCCACCAACCAGGAACCTGCATCTTTCTTCTTGGGTGCAGTACTGACTGTTGATCTTCACTGGTGGTTCTTCTTTACACCTTCATCTGGATTAGCAAGGGCTCCTGTTCTCCCTAGACTCTTCAGTGCTTCCTGTACTTTGTCCCCTTCTTCCACAGGTCTTTAGGTCCAGGAATCCATCATTGGTATCTTGGAGTCTCTTCTGTTTCTTGCATTATCTTCTTTCTTGTGTTCTTGTGTGTTCTAGGAGAGTTACTGTGATTTACTCCTGATTTCCTGGGCTCTGGGGTGGGTTCTATAACTTACCTTTGGTGTTTTTTTAGTATATGGTTTGTGTTCCCCGAGGCTCATTTCTAACCATTGTGATTTTCACTATTTGCACTGTGTTCTTACTGTTTGTTACAGCCATTTCTGCATACTAGTGTTTACAATTTGTGTATTACTTACCTCCTAAGGGAGTTTAGTCTCTATGGTATTTTTGACATTTGTGTCACCAAAATAAAGTACCTTTATTTATGTAACACTGATTATTTTCTTTCATGTGTGTGAGACTGTGTGACTACTGTGGTATTGCATGAGCTTTGCATGTCTCCTAGTTAGGCCTTAGCTGCTGATCCACACTACCCCTAGATATTCTGGCTTCTAGACACTGTCTACATTACGCTAATGAGGGATAACTGGACCTGGTATACCGTGTGAGTACCTTAGGTACTGACTACACACCGGGCCAGCCTCCTAAAAGTGGTTCTTAACCTTGCTGCATAACACCAACCTTACCTTAGAAGGCAGACACTTGTAAACGTGTGGTCTGCGAAAGAAGATTTACCCTATGATCCATTTACGGATCAAACTTAGATCAGGACATGGTTTTTGAGAATTTCAACACCGAGCTCTCATCTTGATCTAAGCCTATTAGTTTTTGCAGGGACTTTAATATACTCTTGGATACCAAAGGGGGCCTACCTCAGTTTAAACCTTATACTGGTACAATACCTTTAATATACACGGAACTGCAACAGTGATTAAGATTCAGGGGCTTATCAATATATGGGATAAGCTAAAGGCACCAGATCCAGGGTAAACATTTTTTTTCTCACACTCACAATAAATTAGTACTTTAGATTTTTTTTTTGTCTACTTCTCCTGGTGATCGGGTAATAATCAAGAGGTTTCCCAAAGCTCTGTCAGATAATATTCCACTAGTGTTGGAAATTTCATATAGAGGCTTGGTAAACCAAGGGGGGATTGGTTGTTTGATAAGAAGCTTCTGTTTGACAAAAACACATTTAGATAATATGCGTACATGGATTAATGAGTTGCTGGGTTTTAACAGGGGGACGGTCTCTGACAATATTTTGTGGGACATGTAAAAAAAGCTGGCCTTAGAGCAGAAAGCCCTAAGCTATTGTTTCAATTCAAACAGAAGCAATCTAATATCCAGGAGCTATATAAAAGCGATCATGCTGCTAGAAGACAGAGAGTCTAAATTAATGATGGGAAATTTAGATGGCACACAGGTCAACCAATTGATTGCTGTATTGAGGGCTACGATTACCCAATATTTTGGCAAGGAGGTTGCCACGAAGTATCATAATCACAGATCAGATTGTTACGAATACAATGTAGTGAATCCTATCTTGTTTTACTGGAAAGCAGGAGTTAGTTTAGTCATCTGGCTTGCAGACCTGTGCCCCCATCACCCAGTGACTTTTACCCTCCATAGCTTGCTCTGTTTTAGCGCAATTATTTAATTATATCTTTCCAAGATGGCTGCATTGTTTTTAGTTAGGACAATGTTTTAGTTTCCTGATATCAGTGTCACTATGCTAAGGCGTCGCTATCAGCACCAGAGATAGATGTGATGTAGGTATTCACATTAGGTACTTTTCCACTTTGTACTTATGAGGAATTGTTTATGTAATTGTCGCCTCAAGCATATCTTCTTATCTATTGTTTGGGAACAAGCCTACGTCAGGAGTCTGAGCAGATCTGTATAAATGCACCTCACATAGACAGATAGTCAGAGGGATTCCTACCAGATGCCATCGATGCTATCCATGCTGCACGTCGCCTTCATGCTGACCCAGTCTTTGGGCCTGATTACAACTTTGGAGGACGGTGTTAAACCGTCCCAAAAGTGACGGATATACCACCTACCGTATTACGAGTTCCATAGGAAATAATGGACTCGTAATACGGTAGGTGGTATATCCGCCACTTTTGGGACGGTTTAACACCGTCCTCCAAAGTTGTAATCAGGCCCTTTGTGTCCCTACAGAGTCTGAGCTAGAGACCTCATTCCAAGGTAATGAGGGTTGGGGGGCTTTTCTCATGGAAATGTCATTGGCAGATTAGGTTTAACACACCTATTTCTCTTCAGGTTAGGGGTTAGATTCATCAAACTAGGGTATTAGGACATATCTTATATTTCATATTTCATCTCATTTTATGTTATTGTAAGAAGGCGGGGTCTTTGTGTTAATGACTCTCATGTTCATAGTTCTGTTTCTTGTATTATTCATTATCCTTATCATTGCAGCCATTGCAACTTATCGTAGATTGCAGTTTTGTTAATAAAACTGGTTGAAAACTTTACTGCATCTCCTTCATTGCTGTGTTTGATTGAGACATGTTGTTCATGTGAGAAAGGGGTAATCTCCGTTTAACCATGACACTTTCTGAGATGTCGCACTTTTGAGTCCATGCGTAAAGGCCACCACAAATCACCTTTTACTGTTTGGGTTTTTGGTGTGGTGCTGCTTGTGAGCCAGGAGGGTTGGGACGACAGTTGCAGCTTGTTGTAGGACTGCCATAGTCGCCTACAAACATAAGTACCGTCATCCTTGAGCCAGCAGTCTTGCCTAGAGCAAGAGTCAAACTACGACAATGGGGACAACACAAGTTGCTTACTTGTGCTTCACATTTGACAAAAACAGACTGAAAGAGGCATAGAGGCTGTCTATGACTCTCGGCAGCACAAGGTAGTTTCCCTGGCAGACATTAGCAGCCTCTTTAGAGATGTTTATAAGAACTTTTATACTGAGGATACACTACCTCCCGCAGATGGATATAAGGCCTTACTGTGCACTTTAGATAAGGGAAAGCTGAGTGCAGAGGAGTGGACAGCTTTGGAAGCACCAATTTCCTCTATGGAAATATCAAAAGCAATTAACTCCTTGCTTTGGGGAAAGCCACAAGCCCACATAATCTGCCCCTGCAGTTCTTTAAAGCCTTTTTAGTGCCTTATGCAAAGATTTGCTTTCTGTCTTTTTAAAGGCACAGTCTGGGGAAGTTCCTTCCTTATGGGAAACAACTAACATAATTATATTGAGGAAGAAAGGCAAATCCCCTATTAACCCTGGGTCTTACAGTGCCATTTCCATACTAGGAGCCAAATGTATGCAAAGGTGCTGGCCACCAGGTTGGGCAGAGTCATCTCCTCCTTGGTGTCATTACGGCAGCATGGCTTTATTTCTGGGTGTGGGATGGTGGACCATGTTAGGAGGCTTTGTTTGACATCGCAGAGGCTGCTAGGACACACATGGGTTCGGTTTTACTTGATGCCAAAAAGGCCGTTGATCAAGTTTTATGAGGCTTTTTGTGGGCAGCCTTAGCTTAGAAAGGGTTTGGACTGGATTTGATCAAATCTGTCAAAGCACTGTGTCAAGCTCCTAATGCAAAACTGTGGATAATGGGGGTGGATCGTATATATTAATTACCAAGAGACCTTGTCAGGGGTATCCTTTCTCCCCGCTGTTGTTCAATCTCTATATTGATCCCTTTGTAACATTACTGGAGGGAAACAAATTAATGAGGCCTGTTGTGGTAGAGCTAGCAGAGTATAAAATATTGGCCTATGCGAACAACATTGCGGTGGCTACAGAGGGTTTCCCAACCGCTTCTATGGAAATAGAGAAAGCAGCTAAGAATTGAAATTCTTGGGCTACAGATTAAATTAGGGGAGGGCTCCAGTGATTTGTTCTAAAGAAATGGGATTTGCCGATCCAGGAGTGGTGGAAGACTGGTGTACATAGGGATCAGAATAACAGCAGCGTTGGATCACCTAGTTGAAATAATTTTAGCCCCACTTAAGGCCTAATATCAAGCAGGAACTTATGAGAATCAACCACATTTGCCTCTTACGGGTGGGTAGGGGCAATGTGCTAAAAATGACAAATCTACCAAAGGTGCTATATATATTTAGGGCTGTCTCTTTGTAGAATAATAGATCCTGGCTGGCAAAACTTGAAAGTATCTGCTCAAGCATTCTGTGGGAATGTAAGAAGAAACCTAGAAGGGCAGTTATGTATATGATCCTCCCTAAAGCCAGAGGCAGTTGGGGGGTACCCAACTTTACATTCTACTACTGGTCCTGTATCATGCAGCATATGGTGATTCTTATCATGTGTGGGACAGGTGGGCTAAACAATGCAGAAGTGCCAACAGTTTATGATTTGATTTTAGGGATAGATTCCAGAGCTTGTTTTTTTAAGAATCTCAAACCCAGTTACTACAAGATGACCAGATTTAGGATTTTAAGAGGAGTATTCAGGTTAAAGAGACAGAGAGCAAGCACAATTGGTGTCACCAGATTTAATCTGTATACTCCCTTCCATCTTTCGTGATGAAATTGGCAGGGAATGATCACAGAATGGCATTATGATATTGAGCCATCTCTATGAGGAGGGACATTTGCTTTCCTTTCATGATTTAGAGGAGAGTTTAGGTTTAAGTGGGGGGTACATTTTTTCAGGTTCCTGACTTTGTTTAAAAATTGAATAAGAGCCAGTTGTCGGTCTGTCATATCCCCCTAAGAGAAGCCAGCATTAAGGGGTCAGGATCAGAGCAATGTATGATATATTGATTTAAGCACTGCTGGATGATTTAGAGGCACAAAATAGCAAAGGGGAAGCCAGGCTTGGGGTAGAGAGGCCAGTGCTTCATGAGTCGTTATATATTGGTGGGAAGGTCCTTTTGATGGCTGGATTGAAGAGCCAACATTTTGAAACAATATTTTGATCGGTACTATACTCCCTCCAAGTTGTATAAATGGGGCAGGAGGTCTGATGATAATTGTCATTGATGTGGGCAGAACAGGCAGAGATTATACATATGTTTTTCTCTTATCCTTTTTTAAAATCTTTCATACAGAAGATTAGGAATTTCCTTGGCTCGATTGTAGGTGAACAGTTCCAAATCACCCCTGCGATGATGCTATTAGGGGTTGAGGGCAGTATGGAAAGCAATGGCCATCTGGAAAAATAGGTATATTTGCAATTTGTTGAGTTGGCTGTTGCAGGATTGTGCATTGCATCAAGGTGGCTAAGTCCGAGTCACCAACCTTTACAGAATGGAGGTCCCAGTTCCTGGCAATTCAGAATATGGAGATTTAGCTATATGTGTGTGTAAGGGGCTAAAGTCGCAGAGACAGGGAGCTGGGTTTTGGTTGTCTCTAATTAAATGGATTGAAAATGTGAATTATGAACTGCATATGCACTAGCACTTTACAACTGTACTGTATTTTAGGTGTGCCCTGGAAAGCTCGTGTCTTGAACGATGAACTGCTGTATTAACACAGAATACATCAGTTAAATATTTTGTCCTCCTGTCTTCAACTATTCATTATTTTTATAATTTGAACGTGCCTTAGTGGTTGCCTCCACTACTGCACTTCTTGCTTTTTGCACTGATTTGCATTGCATTGCATTTATATTTCTGTTTGCTACTATAATGTATCACATCAATGGGACAATGGGATACTTGAATTTGTTATCTTCCTGCTTTTAGCTTGAGCTATCTTTTACAAATAGAGTAGAGCCATCTGTTAGGTTTTATGTAAACATGCCTAATTGGTTGTCTCTATTTTTGCACTTGGCATCCTTGGTGTTGTCTCCTCTAGCTTTTTGCCTCTGATTCCCAGGTTGTTGATGTGCGCTGGACTCTGTGATTTCTGTTTTTGATACTGCTAACCAGTGCTAACGCGCAAGTGCTCCTATGACTGAAATATTTGATTTACTGGTAAGTCCCTAGTAAAGTTCACTAGAAGTGCAGAGGGCCTGTAAATCGAATGCTACTAGTGGGCCTGCAGCACTGGTTGTGCCACCCACATTATTAGCCCTGTAAACATGACTCAGACCTGCCACTGCAGTGTCTGTGTGTGCAGTTTTAAACTGCCAATTCAGCTTGGCAAGTGTATCCACTTGCCAGGCCTAAACCTTAGAAGGAGCGATTGAAGATTGTTTTTGTGCAGGAGGGTGCTCCTTTCTACACAAAACAATTTCCCACACAAGACAGCCATCCTTACACCGTGGTGCAAGGGTGGCTGCATCAGTGCTAGGCAGCTAATTTAGCACCGGCGCAGTAGGAAACACTGATGCGCCATACTTGTTAAAATGCAGTGCATTCCCACATTTTGGAAATAATGCAGCTCGGCAGAGCAATATTGTTTGCAGCACTGTGTGGAGTCATTTCGTTGTTGATGAGGCTCGAAGAATATAAGAAACTGAAAACCGACTCACAGCACTCCTCTGATCTCATCATAAAAAAGGAAGAGAAACTTCTAAAACAAAAAAATACAACAAAAAGAAGAAAGTGGCTGGAATTCCTGATAAATATGGCACAAATACCCAGAACTCTTTCACAATTAGAATATGCAGGTGTGATTGAGCCTTGTATAGCTCCTATGAAAATTGCATTATTTCCTGTAATTGAACCAAATCATTTATATCACAGTGTTACAAATAAGTTCTCTATGTGGCAGGGTTATGTACCCAGTCCAAGTAGGGACCACCACTCTAGTCAGGGTAAGTCACATACACACTAAAAGATAGCCTGTGATCTTTCTATGGTAGCTTGGCCCAGAACAGTCAAGCTTATCTAAAGAGCCAATGCCTAAAATATTTGTGGAACACACATACACAGTAACACTTTCCTGAAGAATAAGAGTGTTCTTTCGCCTTGTGGGTTACTTGAGGTCACTCTGGACTGTAACAAGGTCAAGAGTTGAGGCTACCCGCAATGGAGTGCAGGCCAGCTAGAGGACTCATGCAGGGCCCGCTGAGTAAAGTACCTTAATCCTGGTCGCAGTCACAAGATGCATTGATTTTCCTCAAGCAGTGCTGGTGATGTATCAGTTCCGAAGGCAAAGTACCAGTGCTGCAATGTGTCAGTTCTGCATCTGATGTGCCGGGTTTCTCCATGTAGTGAAGGGTTGTGTCAGTCTTCTTTCAGGAGTTGCAGCAATACAGTGGTTCTGATGTAATGTTGATACATTGGTTCCAAAGCTGATGTGCCGGGTTTCTCCATACATTGAAGGAATGCACTGATCTTCCTTCAGCAGTGTTGGTGATGTGGTGGTTCCAATGCAGCAATGATGTAATGGTAAAGGGCTGGTTCCAAATGTGATGTTCCTCTTTTACTCCTGTAACTGATCCTATAATTCTATAATTCTCTGAGCATGGCTATAAATTCAACATTCAAATATCTAAAACATGTTTTTTCAGTTTCCCTCTTACAACCACCAAATACCTTAAAAAAGCTTCAATCATTTTAGGCTTTCTAAACTTTGGTAGAACATACATACCAGGTTACATGCCGGCTTGAGCTCTTGACTTTTTGCCAGTTCTGCATGACCTCAAGTAATCCCTAAAGTACTATTTGCTTCTAAGCACTACAACTATTTTATGTTTTAAAAATTCATAACTCGACTTCTACTTATTGGATTTTTGTCATTTTTGTCTTGATTTAATAATAAAAGTGTTGTCTATTTTTCTTAGCCTGTTTTCAGTCTTTTTTCAATGTTTTCACTGTGTTACTGTGTGTATTGCGCAATACTTTACCCATTGCCTCTTTAGCTTTACCTGACTGCTCTCTCTCTGCCATGCTGCAAGAGGATGAGCACAGGTTATATTTTAGTGCGTATCTGCCTTACCCTGACTGTAGTGGTGGTTAAGCCATTGTACAATTTAATATGTCTTGGTTGTACTACTATTGTCAGAACACTAGAAACAGACACGCTTGCATCTAAACACTTAAATACTCATGTTAACGCGACTAATTTGGTGATCTGCATAATTACAACTTCCAGTCACTACACATGTCACCTTTATTATTGAAGGTGAAACTCACATGATTACATATGAATCACATTTATATTCCAATGCAGAAATCAATTTTGCATTGACAGAAACATTTCTGACCTCAGCTCCAACAGCTGTCCTAAAGGTACCTCCATTGGCTCTGGAGAAATGCATAATTGTGGTGTCTCCCTTTCCAGCCTTAGAGGCTGTCACAAAGGCAAGCATCCATAACGTGAAAGCCTAACATCCAAGATTGATCCAGTGGGCCATTACCTTAACGTCTGTTGATGTAGATTGTGGAGCATATTTATCATTACTGATGCATTGCATATATATGGGATGGTGCACCATAGCACAAGCTCCAGAGATGTACTATGAATTTTGATGCAACTGTTGAGAGAATGGTGCAAAGTTATGCAATGCAGGCACTACTTTGTGACGAAAAGTTGAGTTGTGTATTGTGAAGCACATATACATGCTGCAAATCAGAATTGTGTCACGCAGGAGGGCTTTGCATCGCAGGAGTGCTTGAAAATGTGACACAATCTACATAACAGTACTCATCAATACAGAGAAGCATGGAAGAAACCTCAGGGAGCCAGGAACATCAGCCCACAAGACTTGCCATCATCCCTGGGCAAGAGGAAGAGGAAGTCCAACTTTAATGAGGAGGAGAACCAGTTACTAATAAGTTAGGGGGCAAAAAATTAACATCTCTTATTTGTCACCTCGAATTTACCATTAGCAATGTCATTTGGCAGTCCATCGTGGAAAAGATAAACTGTGGTGCACAACCAAAAAGGACCATACTGGAGTGCAAAAAGAGGAGGCACAAATACAAAATGCAGGGGCAAAGAAAAACTGGCCAGGAAGCTTAAGGCAGCCATCAGGACCGGAGAAGGACCTGAAGTTTAGTAGAAGTTTGATCTATTGGAATTGCAGGTGGCATCCATCATTCCAATAGAGTTGGTAGCTGGAGTGAAAGGTCAGGGCTGTGCTGAAGAAGAGGTCCAGCAAAAAGTATAAGGTGAGTGAAACAGGGGACCATATATTAGCAAACTGTCATGTAGTGCAACGCAGCAAGACACTTTGCTGCACAGTGTTGTGTGAAAGGGTGGGGATGCCCCAAATATAAACTCCATCCTTTCCTTGGACATTACCAATGTTTTTAGCCCAGTCCAGCCCTGACAAGTTTCCCAGGTCCATGTGATATCCTGCCCCAGTTCAGGTATTTTGTATGAATCCTGGGACTTGTAGTGTAATGTATTCCTTTATAAAACAACACTACAAATTCAAAATACAAAGTTGTAAATTTGCACAGGAGCCGCACACAATGAATGAACCTTAGAACCTTGGCCCAAATGCCAGTGCCAATGCAAACTCCCAGGCACCATGACACAATTGTGCTTGTGTTGGGGTTAGGCAGCCAAAAGTATAATGTAATCTAAATTCAGCTAATGTGACTTTGTAGAGGGTCAATGTGTCACTGAGAGGATCTCCAGGTGCTGAGCAGGTACATGCTCTGCAAGTAAGATCATTTGAAGAGCCAGGGGTACAGTTCCTAGTACAAAGCCATATTCAGCGCTGCTGACCTGTTGTGCTTGGTGAGTTTGTTCCAGGCGTAGCCTGCCACGTAAGAGAACACCATGCCTCCTATCTTTCTCATATGGCTATCAGGGGTGTGGATGAGTGTAAGTGATGGAAAACAGAGGTTTATGATTGAATGAGGGAAGTATAGATACTGGGTAAGCTAGGTGGGTCCCTGGTATAGTGCCTTGTAAGTGGGAGTGAGCATCTTGAACTGGCAGTGTGTCTAAAAGGGGACCAAGACCATTTGTCTGAGGTGAGGTTTGATGTGCATTCCACAAGATAGGTTGAGTAAAAGTCTGGCAGTGGTGTGTTGGATAGTTTGCCCCTTATGTAGCAGGTGTGCAGTGATTTTGTAGTAGAGGGTATTGGTGTGGAAGAGTCTGCATATGACGAAGGCCTAGGTCTTACAGGTGTCAGGAGGGAGCCATATGAAGAAATGTCTGAACATACAAAATATGTGACAGCAGATGGCAGTTAAATGTCCCTTAGTGAGGTTAGTGTCCAGGGTGCTAGGTGGGTGAGGGCCTAGTTATGTGGGCAACCAGGGTGACAATGTTGCAGAGCATTATCACTTCTATCTTGGCAGGTTGAGTATGAGCTAGTTATCTCACAGACAGTCAGCCATGTTAGTCAATGGGATATTTTAACAGCCTTTGGTGGTGGTGTTGTCTCCTGAAAATTATTGTATGAATGTGGGCATCATCAGTGTAAGAGATGATGCAGAGTCCCTGTGTTTGAATGATACTTGCTAGAGTAGTCATGTATAAATTTAATAGAATGAGGTTGAGTGAAGAGCTTTGCAGGGCTCTGCACATGAGCTCTCTGAGGAAATGCAGTGAGCTTCAGCTGTTTCCTACTTCCAATAAAGGTTATCCACTTCACAGATGGTCCTTAGTATCTTGTATTGTTGATTTTGTAGATTGCTATGTGTGTTCAAAGTGTCCAGGAAAAAAAGTGATGTATGGCATGCACATGCCCTTCCCTTTTCATGCAGTGCAGCAAAGTGACTTGCTGTGTAGTGTTGTGTGCATGTTTGTGAAATATGACCCCCTGGGTGCAATAATGTATAAATTACATGCAAGACAGTGCAGCAAGCCAGCTTGAGGTGTTGTGCTGTGTGAAGGGTAAAGTACAGGAATGTGTGAGTTATAGCAATATAAGGTGTATTGCACCCCTTGACGAGTGCTGGTGCGTAAACTGATGGCTCGAGCAAATGCAGACACCCTTTCTATTGTGGTGCTATGGTCTCTGCAGTGATGCTAGAGAACAAATTTAGCATCAGTGCAGGCAGAGAGTAGATAGGCAACATAACATGTTCAATGTAGCCCATTCCTGCACTCCCTCTTTTAGGCAGGACAGGTTAGCAAACTGCGTAGCTGCATTGTATTGTGTGAGATAGGTCTCCTAGCCAATACTGAGGTTGTGTAATCAATGTGCATGTATTTCCAAGTGAAAAGCAACAATAATATAACATGGACATATGTACTTGTACAAACATATGCTCCACCTTGTCCACCTCACATTTCAAGAACATTCTTTTATGTACCTCTGCTGCCAATAAGTAGTAAGAAGAATCATTAATAATTACTTCACTACTGGAATCTTTCCAGATGACCTACAAAAAGGCATTGATACGGCCATTAATAAAGAAAACAAAACTGGACCTGCAGAATCCCCAACAACTACAGATCAATTACAAATGGACCTCTATGGGGCAAACTGATAGAAAGAGCAGCATTTTCCCAGTTCATTGAAGATAACTCAATACTTTCAAACTACTAAACTGGTTCCACTCAGGAAGAGACCCAGAATCTGCACTCATCACCATCTGAACTTAACAGAAAACACAGTAGACTGCAATGCTACGAAGCAGTCATAGGGGATTGCTCTCAACTGGGTCACTTCCTACCTTCAAAACAAAACAAATGTCATCAATACTGCCCCTTTCTCATCCAAACTGCACTTCACAGCAGAGGTCCCTCAAGGCTGAATCATCTCACCCATGCTTTTCAACATCTACATGAAGTCATTACCACCAATTATCAATTAATTTCAGCTCACATGCTACAACTATGCAGATGACACACAAATACTCATTAAACTGGAATGCCCTAAAGACACTGGAAACTCACCAATCTTCAGTTGCCTTAGAGCCATTGATCAGTTGATGACATGGATCTATCTCAAACTGAACGCTTCCAAAACGGAAATACTCACATGCGGCGATTGGAGAAATGATGACCCGCTCTGCGCCTGGCCTAAGGATCTGAGCCCACCTCCTAAAGTATCTGAGGAAGTGGGAAACCTTGGAATGACCATGAACTCCAAGCTAACAATGAATGCCCAAGTGGACAAATTAACAAAATCAAGATTCACCACCATGAAAACGACGTATCTTCCCACCCCTAGAATTTCCACACATGGTCCAGGCTACTATCTCTCTTGTACTGTCTAAACTGGATAATGCCAATGGCCTCTACCATGGATCATCTCTATCTATTATGAAAGACTAAAATGGATTCAAAACTCTTCTTCCAGACTACTCCTACATGTAAAGCCACAAGCCCACAACGTTCCTGCCTTGAGGGCCCTATATTAGTTACCAGTTGCCAGAAGATTCTCCTTCAAGCTGCTTTGTATCACCCACAAATCAATACATGGAACATGACCACTTTTCACCAGGAATAAAATAACCAAATAATTCAACAAAGGAACCTCCGCTCAAGGTTAGTACGTAGCCTTAAAATGCCACCATACAAGGAAAAGACAATGGGTGGCACATCTTTCTGTTTAAGCAGCAACACTATGGAATTCATCACCTCCAAATATATGATCCATAGATAACTATCTTATCTTCAGAAGACTACTCAAGAGATGTTTTTTTTTACATAACCACCATACTCAAACAGCAATGTACTTCACATCCCGGTGTATGTAAACATTAATAATTTTTTTTATATGTATATATCTAGATATGTATATTTCTTTGTGAAAATACATATAATAGCTATAACTAAGTTTTGTATAATACAAACTCCTTAGGCCTGCTCAATAAAGGTATAAATTATTTATGGTTAAATATATATATATAGGGATGATATATATAGGCATTACTCTAACTATTTATCTACAAGCATTTCACTACTGAAATATTGAGGAAAGATAAAAATCTTGCTATAAAAAGTGCACAGATAAATGACCTTGAAATACTACAACACTTGAAATGCGTGAAAGTCTGTGTTTAAACAATACAACTTTAAGTCACAATATTATTGCTTGAATGTGAAATTCCCTTAAAAAACAAAAGACAAGAGGCACCTTGCAAAACTGGAACAGTTTGTCTAATTCAACATTACAGCCAGGAGAGCTGAGGACTGTCTCTCAATGTACATCTGTTTTGTAGTGAGGTTTTAGAGATTGCTCTGAATTCCTTAAAGTAATACAAATGATTCATTTCTTGGCCTGAGAATGCAAACATTTGTCATGGAGTCATAAATAAGGTCCAGATAACAAATGTAGGTGTGCCTCGACCTTGCGTGGACACAATGTGGGGCAGCAAGTACTTGTCCAGAGGGATGCATGGTTGCTGCATGTGCCGTGTGTACTGTGTTCCAATTGACTGAGTGTTCCTAATAACATGTGACATCTAACTTTGTGGTGTTTTTTGGGGAATACATGCAACCCTCTGGCCATGTGTGTTTGTTTGGGTCCAATCTCCTGGGACCATTGTGATGTTCCTGCAGCTATTTGTGGGATTCAATCTAAGTTTCCTGCTTGAGATTTGCCTGTCAGCTATGTGTCACCCCACCTATGACCTGTCAGTCAGTAACCTCAGACCTAGGTCTCAACACTTGTCTGACCATGTATCTAGTAGTTGGGGTTGGCCGAGAGTTCAGGACAGGGAAATTTAATAATGGTGATGTGACTTGGTTCTTGTATGTAAATGTATTGTTGAGTACATATGAATTGCTCCATTATTAACAATACATTATCTTCCTTTTACATGCATTTCTTTTCTATGTCATCATGTATCTATTTAGTTATTATGTTAATCCTACTGCACTACTACAGTATATCTCACCCTATACCTCTGTCAATCTTTCCTCTATCACCACTCTCTGACTTATCCCAAACCTCATTCTATGACAATGATCTCCAAAATCACCTAGACTCTTCACTTTTCTATCCTTCCTGGTTCACCCCAAACCACAGTTCACTACTATGATTTCTAAAACAACCCAACTAATTTCTCCCTCAATGTATCTCCCCTTTGACTCATCCTAAACCTCATTTTACTACTATCATCTCCCTAATCCCTTACTATAGACTCTTCCCTCCTTCTTCTCTCTTTTATTCATCCCAAACCTCATCTTACTGCTATGATCTCTCAATTAACACTTTCTGGATTCTTCCCTCTTTTATCCCTCCAATATTCTATTTAATCCAACTAACAGACTCAAATGTCCACCACTTAAATAAACGCATATTTCCCTATATTAATACCAATACTATACTCATATTTCATATACTCATATTTCCCTAGACTAATCCACCACTAATCCTTTTGGGTTTCGGAGTAGTGTGCTACTCACTAAAAAGCACTTTGACTACGGCGCCTTATCGGGGGTAGTAATTGCTATAAAAAACAATTACATATCCCAGTGTACTTGAAAGTGAAGAAAAATACTGTATGTAACAAAAATCACGTCTGTCATATTCAATCATGGAATCTTTTAAATATTTTTCTATTTCTTTCCAGAGGGCCAAACAGCATCTCTTATAGATCAACCTGTCTGGATGTCCTAGCTTTTGAGGACACCAAGACAACTTCTGACACTTTTGAAGCTTCCCCTCCGGTATTGGTTGTTGGGTCTCCAGATAAACCAACACAGATTAGACATAGACTATCAACATTTCACTTAACAGCTGAGGACTCTGATGATACCTAAGTTAGTTTTCAATGGCGATGGGTAGGAGACCATAGCGGGCATTCTTGAAGGAGTCTGTAGATGTCTTAGCCCTAATAATGGGTTGACAAAGGCAATTACAGACACCTACTCCTGGCTCCCTGGGATTGATAACTCCCTAGCTGACATTGTTGGTGTCATGATGCAGAAGGAAAAACAACACCAACCGTCTGCATTTGATACCAGTGAATTGGTCAGACAGCTGGAAGCTATCAATTATCTGTCCAGTTGCTGGAGGCCAAGATTGACTCCCTCATAGCATTGAGTGCCATCAAAAGCAAATTTGTTGCTTTGTTGGCTAACCAGCAAACCCGTGCCAGGGCCTTACCGGCCTTACTGGCATGCACAAATGTTGGGAACTCAGTAATTACATCTACTGCCTCTGATCTGTGTGTGCCTATGGCTACTAACATCACTCAGCTTCATTACATTCTAATACCACAACTTTCAGGGGAGGCAGAACAATAATCAAAGGAGAAAGATGTACAGTTTCCTTGTTTCCGATGAAGAGCTACCTGCTAAACATTTTTAAGTGTCTACTTGCCAGTTATTCTATCTGTCCTGTGTAGGACTGCATGCCACTTTCTTTAGAACCCAGTACAATACTCTTTGCTTGTACAGTAGTTTATTTTGTACACTTGTGCTCCAAAATAATATGCTACATTTGCTAATGGCAGTTTGTTACTACTCACTTATTTCAATAAATACATGTACATGGGAAGTCACATTGTGACACAATACATTAACATTTTGAGTTGTTCACTGAGAAAAATCGACTACTCACACGTGGGAATGTGAGGCTATGAACTTCTGAAATAAAAAAAATATATAATTTTAAAAGCCATTATGAGTTTTGTATGGTTGTTTTTCAAAAGTCAACATACATAATGTAACTCTAAAACCCAAAGTCACTTCTCTGAAGAAGAATGAACTAAAGTTAATTGCACACGCTGTCTTTGTATGTGAACCTACACTAATTACATCAATTGAAATGGTATGATGAACAATGTGTAGTTTCTCAATGTATTGTCAGTTTGTAACAAGCTGCATTTTCTTGTTTGGTTGATAGACACACAGTGTTGGAAAGTCTTTCTTTTTGCCTGGTCACCCCCAAACCTTTTAGACAGATACTGGTGGTTACTGACTCTTGGCTGTCCTCTGGGTACTGCTAACCAGTCACAGGGCCAGTTCTCTATGTAAAGTTGATATGCAAGTTAGGCTAATTATATTTCGCTATGTACACCTACCTATACATCTATAGTATATGGTAGGGCATGCAGGTTTAGGGACAACAGCATAGGTAGTGCACCCATAGGTGCACGGCTGAGGTGCCCAGTGTCATTTTAAAGAAAGGCCTGCCATGCTGGCTGCTTTTAAATTAAAGTTACCTTCAAATTCGACTTTGGAATTAAAACTACTTCCAAAGTCTCAAACTGCCTTATTTTTACATATAAGTCGCCCCTAAGGTGTGTCCTACCAGCCCCTTTGAGCTGGGTGCTATGTAACTATGAGCAGTCAATCAATCAATCACTGCATTTGTAAAGCGCGCTACATACCCGCAAGGGTCTCAAGGCGCTGGGGAGGGGGGGTGCTACTGGTCGAAGAGCCAGGTCTTGAGGAGTCTTCTGAAGGCCAGCAGGTCCTGGGTCTGTCGTAGGATGGTGGGGAGAGTTTTCCAGGTCTTGGTGGCGAGGTAGGAGAAGGATCTGCCGCCGGCTGTGGTTTTTCGGATGCGGGGGACTGTGGCGAGGGCGAGGTTGGCTGAGCGGAGGCTTCGGGTGGGGGTGTGGAAGCTGAGTCGGTTGTTGAGGTAGGTGGGTCCGGTGTTGTGCAGTGCTTTGTGTGCGTGGATCAGGAGCTTGAAGGTGATCCTTTTGTTGATGGGGAGCCAGTGCAGGCCTCTTAGGTGGAGTGTGATGTGGCTGCGGTGGGGGACATCGAGGATGAGTCGGGCCGAGGCGTTCTGGATGCGTTGGAGTCGTCTCAGGAGCTTGTTTGTAGTTCCTGAGTAGAGGGCGTTCCCGTAGTCGAGTCTGTTGGTGATGAGGGCCTGGGTAACGTTTTTTCTCGTGTCAAGGGGGATCCATTTGAAGATCCTGCGGAGCATACGGAGGGTGTTGAAGCAGGACGCGGAGATGGCGTTGACTTGCCTGGTCATGGAGAGAGTGGAGTCGAGGATGACCCCCAGGTTGCGTGCTTTGTCCGTGGGTTCCGGGGCTGTGCCTAGTGACGTGGGCCACCAAGAGTCGTCCCAGGCTGATGGGGTGGGTCCGAGAATGAGGACCTCCGTCTTGTCTGAGTTCAGCTTCAGTCTGCTGTCCTTTATCCAGTCGGCTATGGCCTTCATTCCTCGGTGGAGGTTAGCTTTGGCGGTGTCGGGATCTTCGGTGAGGGATATGATCAGCTGGGTGTCGTCGGCGTAGGAGATGATGTTGAGGTTGTGTTGTCGTGTGACGTGGGCGAGGGGGGCCATGTAGATATTGAACAGTGTCGGGCTGAGGGAGGATCCCTGTGGGACGCCGCAGATGATCTCAGTGGTTTTGGAGCGGAAGGGTGGGAGGCGGACGCTCTGGGTTCTGCCGGAGAGGAAGGATGTGGTCCAGGCCAGGGCCTTCTCTTGGATATCGGCGTCATGGAGGCGTGCTGATAGGGTGCGGTGGCAGACCGTGTCAAAGGCTGCTGATAGGTCCAGGAGGATGAGGGCAGCTGTTTCTCCTTTGTCCATCAGGGTCCGGATGTCGTCAGTGGCGGCGATGAGGGCGGTCTCGGTGCTGGTTACTGCGAAAACCAGATTGGGACGGGTCCAGGATGTTGTTGACTTCGAGGTAGCGGGTCAGCTGTTTGTTGACAATCTTCTCGGTCACTTTTGCCGGGAAAGGGAGCAGGGAGATGGGACGGAAGTTCTTGAGGTCCTTGGGGTCCGCCTTGGGCTTCTTCAGAAGGGCATTGATCTCGGCGTGCTTCCAACTTTCTGGGAAGGTTGCTGTCTCGAAGGAACAGTTGATTGTTTTCCGGAGGTGGGGCGCGATGGCTGCGCTGGCTTTGTTGAAGACGTGGTGAGGGCAGGGGTCCAATGGGGATCCGGAGTGGATGGAGTTCATGGTTTTGATGGTGTCTTCATTGCTGACGTTGGACCAGGCGGTCAGGAGACTGGTGCGAGTGGTAGTCGCAGGGGTGGTGGACTCGGTGGTGGGTGAGGGGGGGTCGGGGTTGAAGCTGTCGTGGATGTCGGTGATCTTGAGGTGGAAGAAGGTGGCCAGGGAGTCGCACAGGTCTTGAGATGGCGGGATGTCGTTGGTGATGGAGCTGGGGTTGGAGAGTTCTTTCACGATGCTGAAGAGCTCTTTGGTGTTGTGTGCCTTGTTGTCTAGGTGGTCCTTGAAGGCGGTCTTCTTGGCGGTCCTGATGAGTTGGTGATGTCTGCGGGTGGCACTCTTGAGGGCTGTGTGGTTGTCTGGTGTTCGGTCGTGGAGCCATTTCTTCTCCAGCTTCCGACAGGTGTGCTTGGAGATACGGAGGTCCTCGGTGAACCAGGCGGCTTTCTTGTTGGTGTGGTTGGTTGTAAAGGTCTTGAGAGGGGCGAGAGTGTTGGCGCAGTCGTTGATCCACTGTGTGAGGTTGGTCGCGACAGTGTCTGGGTCGGTGGGGTTGGTGGGTGGTCTCAGGGCGAGGGCGGTAGTCAGTTGGTCCCCGGTGACCTTGCCCCAGCAGCGGCGTGGTAGCTGTTGGGTGCGGGGGTGTGTGGTGGGTTTTCTGAAGGTGAAGTGGACGCATCTGTGGTCGGTCCAGTGTGGTTCGGTGGTGTGGTTGAAGGAGATGTGGGGGCTTGCGGAGAAGATGGGGTCAAGCGTGTGTCCAGCGGCGTGAGTGGGTGTCGTTACTAGCTGTTTGAGTCCGAGGTTGGCGAGGTTGTCGATCAGGGCGGTGGAGTTGGCGTCGTTGTTGTTCTCGAGGTGGAAGTTCAGGTCCCCGAGGAGGATGTAGTCCGTGGAAGCGAGGGCGTGGGTGCTGATGAGGTCAGCGATGGTGTCACTGAACTGTGGGCGGGGTCCGGGAGGTCTGTAGATGAGAGTTCCTCTGAGGGTGGTGTTGGGGTCGGTGTGGATCTGGAAGTGCATGTGCTCGGCGGTGGTGAGGGTGTCATCGGTGTTCGTTGAGATTTTGATGGAGTCTTTGTGGATGATGGCGATTCCTCCTCCCACTCCGTTGGTGCGGTCTCTGCGGGAGATCTTGTAGCCCTGTGGGATGGCTATGGCAATGTCTGGTGCTGAGGTGGCGTTCAGCCAGGTCTCCGTCAGGAAGGCAACGTCAGGGGCAGTGGAGTCTAGGAGGTCCCAAAGTTCGATGGCGTGCTTACGAGCAGAGCGGGTGTTGAGGAGGATGCAGCGGAGGTGGTTGGGTTCTCTGGCTGGTGGTGTGGAGGGTTGGATGCTGGAGAATCTGCAGTTCCGGCATGTGAAAGGCCCCTGGGTGCGTTTCGGGGTGGCCCGGTAGCAGGGCTGGTCTCGTCTGGTGTTGAGTGCGTGGAGGGTGCTTGCGTCGTAGTGCAGTCTGGCGTTGCGGGGGTGCGGGTTCCAGGGGTTCTGGTGCTGGTGCTGGGTGCGGTCCAGGCGCAGACGGGCGCAGACGGGCGCAGACGGGCTTGCCTTAGGCACGCCTTCTGCGCGCCAGCGGCGTGCCCGCTTCGCGGCCTCCATATGAGGGCAGAGGGAGGGAGGAGCAGCTGGGAGGTGGGAGCGGGGCGGCCAATGGGAGTGAAGGGGGCGGGGCAGCAGGGGCTCAGCAGCAAGGGAAAAACCCGGGGAAAAACCCAGGGGAAAACCCAGGGAAAAAACGGCGGGAAAAGACGTCGGGAGAGGGACAACAGAGCACAGGGGTACAGAAGCAAAACACAGGGGCACAGAATGGAAAAAACAAGTGGCACAGAAGCACAAGCTCAGGGGAATAGAAAAAAGGGAGCGAGTAGTCAGGCGGCAAAAGTGGCAACGGAGGTTCAACCCACAGGGGGCTGCGTGGCAGATGGGGGGAGCGACCTGCCTGGTGACCTTATAAAATATGCTTTGGAAACCCCGGTGAGGAAAAAATAGCCAACTTAGTTTTTTCCCTCACTGTAGTGAATGGGCCTCCATAGGATAACATGGGAGGCTTTATTTTTAATTAATAAAGCTTCAAAAGGAGCTAAGTATTTCAAGTTTGGTGTCAAACATATTGTTATTAAAATTCCAACAAGTTGCCATTGGTGAATTTAACATAACTAGTTCAGGGAAAGAATGTTAGGACTCTACCTGAAAGTTGCCAACTTCACGTCTGTAGTGTTCTTCTCTGATTGGCCTTGATGAGGTGCGAACTGGCCTGGGCTGAAGACAAAGGAAGTGCCTGGGGGAGGAGCTCTGCCTTAGCAGATGAAGAAACAGGAGGTAGGGAGAGCAGCCAAACCGGACTTCAAAGGAGGGAAGGACATTTGGAGCAGCTCAGGGCCTCCCTCATTTTCTGAAAAGCCAGACATCCATATGCCCCCTGATTAGATTAGGAGATGGCAGGAAAGGGGTGTACTAAGAGATTTTAGCCACACCAGTGGGTAGGCTCAGCCAGACCTAACTACCAAGACTGAATTTCTACCATTTTAGAATTTTGAGGAATGTTGCTCCCTGGGATTGATTTTTGCCACACTTCCCAGGAAGTGGTCATCAAAGAGGTTGGTGGTCTGCCTGTAATTGGCTAGTGGCCCTCCCTGCTTTCCACTCCAGGAGCAAGAATAAATATGGCAGAGCTGCACGTACACTTCAGATCCCTACCAGGAACAAGACAACAAGAAGGAGGACTGTCCTGCTGGACCCCTGCCCTGCACCTGGACACTACACTCTGAAGGACTGTGCCAGCTGAACACTTTGGCTTCACCACAGAAAGGACTTTGCCTGGCTTTAACTGATTCAAGAAGTGACTCCCTGTTTAATGCAGGTACAAAATAGCTAACCAGAGTTCCCTGCATCAAAGTGGTCAATTTTGAGTTTGAGGCAGGTGCATTCTGCGGGCTGGAGTCCCAACCCTCAAGGAGCCACCCATAGGTCCTGGAACGAGTTGAGGACTCCTAAAGGACCTTCAAAAAACATCTGGAAGAAGATCAAGAAGTTTGGAGAAGATTGGAGAACGTTTGGTAAAAAGCTCTATGAAGGGATCGACCCGTGAGTCAAGTTGGCATAGGTCGAAAGTAACCCGGATGACTTGCAGGTTCGTTCCATTGAAGAGCTCCGGAACCCCAGACTTTCAGAATTTCACATTGGGCTCCTGGAAAGGCAATCCAACAACACTGACTTAAAATCGGCTTGCTGTGGGGGGTCGTCTGATGTCGGAGAGAAAAAACTCCAAACATAAAAAGTTGACCAAGGCTTCCCGCGCAGCGTATCCGAGGAGGGCTCCAGGGATGTCAGATCCAATTTCAATTTGGCCCGGATGAAGATTTCCATCCTGAAAAATCAACTACGTCTGAGGGTAGAATTCTTCACCAAGGTCTCCTGCAGCACGTATCCGAAGAGGCTCCATTGTGGTTGGCGTCAAACGTTGCCCCGGTCAAGTGCGACCAGATGTCCACATTGGCGCTTTGAGTTTTTATGTGCTAAAAACATCGTCCTGTGTTCCCGGTTACGAGTTTTCTGCTGGTACAGCGGGAAACAGCCCACAACATTGACTCCGGCTTATAATCGAGCCGGCGGCAATGTTGCGGTGCGTAGAGTGCAACAGCACCAGTTCAGCTTTTCGCTGTCTGCTAAGCAGACAGTAAAAAGCGCAAAGGGGCTGTCATGGGTGCCCCTGCACTGCCCATGCCAAGTGCAT
This sequence comes from Pleurodeles waltl, assembly GCF_031143425.1. Taxonomy (NCBI): domain Eukaryota; kingdom Metazoa; phylum Chordata; class Amphibia; order Caudata; family Salamandridae; genus Pleurodeles; species Pleurodeles waltl. The sequence goes on from NC_090437.1 coordinate 1,068,857,945, forward strand.
GGGCAGTGCTGAGGCCCCATTGGGGCCCCCTGCACCCCGTCTCTGGCAGCTTTAACATAACGGTGCAAACACCATGTAAAATCTGGCAGAGAGGGGACTTTGTGAATGGTAGTGAAAAATATTTTCGCTACCATTTACAAAGGGGAAGGGGTCTCATTGGGACCCCTTCCTGTTTGCCAATGGGTTAGCACCAATTTGAAATTGGTGTTAACTCTGATTGTTTTGTGACCTCATACATAGTCACAAAACAATCCTACATCACACTGCAACTCGCAATTAGGAAGGGAAGATTACCAAATTGCAAAATAGGGTCTGTAGATACCACAATGTTTTTTTTCTTGTCACAAATGGCCTGATTCTGCGAAATCAGCCCGTTTGCTTCAAGAAAAAAGATAAGTACATGTGGCCCTCAGGCACAATAACTATGCAAAATATAATCCAAATGGACAGAACAGACACATACTACAGAGGAAACATCCTAAAACTCCTCAAAACTCGCACAGCACTCCTTCAAACCACCAGCATCAACTAACAGGCACTGAAAGTAACATTCACACTTCCTCAAAAGCAGCAATACCCATTGCATCATTTCTTGGGTGTAACAGGCAGGCTCCCGGCATTTGTGTCAATTTTGCTGATGCATTGTTACACAAATGTACATTGTTTAATGCATCCAATGTGCCTACACAGGGGCCTATATGGTGCAATGCAAATAGCCATGCAATGCATATGTTTCCTACATAGTGTCCTAAATGGCGCAATACACTTAGCTACGCAGCTGCAACTATGCAGCAAAGCTAAAGGCCACGCAATGGCAGCAGTGCATCAGTTCTGATCCATGCAATTAAGGTGATGTGTCGGTTCTGACCCACACAACAGAGGTGATGCACCAGTTCAAAGCTCCGCAGAAGTTGAGATGTGTTAGTTGACAGAAGATGCATGGCGTCTGCTTGAGCAAACACCTTAGTTCCACTGTTAAGGGTCCAGGACTGGGAATGCACCACTTGGCAGGGCAGACTGACAGATGGTAAAGTCTAGGTGCAAATGGGTAATGTCATGCCTTTTATGTTCCTGAAACCTCTGATCAGGTGGCCAGTCAGCTAGACTTTGGAGTCATTCTGGGTTCAAAAGATTCATATACAGTCCTTCTCACACAGGCAGGGGAACAACAGGCAGCAGGGCAATGCAGCATAGCAAGGCAGGACTCCAAAGCTGATTGATCCCACAATAAGATTCCTATAAGTAACCAGGGCACACACCTGGATGTCAGCAACAGTCATATGTGCATTAAAACATTGATCTTTGTCTCTCTGCCTCACTCTTTTTGATTCCCTTTTCAGCCCAATCTCTCTCTTCCTGAGATGCATTCAGTACTCTTTCTTGTGATCTATCACTGAACCATAAAACACTTAGGAAGACACAGGGACAGCCTGGCTCTCCCATCCTCCAGTGTATGTCCCACCCAGCTAGCACCTTTGGTGGATTATCAATTTCAGACTGGTAGGATTCCTCTACTCCTCATGTTTTACCCAGGCAGGTATGACATTACCCAAAAATGAGCCCAAAGTCCCCCATGTTATGTGGCAGTGCAGGGACTTCACCACTCAGTGTACCGTCACACCACATTCAGAGCCTGATTCATAAAGGTAAATGTATACTTTTGTGAAAGTTTATGATTGTTTGCTGTTCTCAAAGGGATGTACAAGTAGTAACTTTACACCTCACTGCAGTCGATCATCACCCTGCTCCTCTATTTCAGAGACCAAGACACAACCCTGTATCTGGCATGGGAACTGGGCCTCCTTCAGTACCAAAGAACAATGATATCCCTCTACCCAGACTTCACGGTGACAGTCCAGAAGGCCCGCCGCAAGTTCAGTGACATCAAGTTGGCACTACGGAAGATGGGTGGACATTTATGGCAAACCCTGCTTCTTTGACAGCCAGGCAGAAACCTTTGTGTTCTGTAAGCAACATGCCAAGGAAAGTCCTCCTCTATGCACAACACACTAGAGGGCTCCCCGTCTGACTTCCAGGTGACTGCCTGCATGGATCTGTTCCCTCAAGATAGATGTACCTGTCTGATCTAGGCCCCTTCCATTCAGCTCTCCTGAACTGCTCTGAATGACATTTCTGACAGTTGTTTCAGAGCTAATACCCCGGATTGCATATAATTGGCTCCATAACAAGACCCATCTTCATTTTCATCATCATTGGACAATACCTTTCACTGATGCATTGCTACCCCCATGTAGTGTGCAACTCACTGGACTTTGAGGGTATCCTTTCTTTTTTCTTATTAGATACCATGTTTGGGATGTTCTTGCCTGGTGTGGAAGGGGGTTAGGAGGATAGTAGGTGTTGAGTTTTTAATTTACTCTTTTTTGTGTTTCTCAGCAGCAGAAGACAGCTCACATATGGAACATCATTGCGCCTAAACATGTTAATAGATGACGGAGTAACGAGACACAGGGATGTCTGTAGCAGATATTACATTCATTTAATGGAACATCAGGGGATTTAACAACATCCATAAAGGCAAACAAGTGCTACAATACCTGAACTGGCATAGTACACTGATTGGCTTTCTACAGGAGACACACCTGCCCCCGATATTACATATATATTTTCTGCTTAATGGGGCCTGCACTGATACTTTTCAGGCTATATCACTTACTTGTGCGGAGGTCACACACTAACTCACAAGAACCTTCCCTTCTATCCCTATGCCAGCCTTCTTGATGATAGCGGTAGATATGTAGCTGGAACTCTAGCTGGACAATGTATATTACTAGCCAACATGCATGCCAGAATATCGATATTCCAGACTTTTTACAATCTCTTTGGTCCCAGATAGAACACTTAGAAGCCAACCATCTCATACTGGGCGGGGACTTTAATATGCTCCTTGACCCATTGCTGGATACCACAGCCACTACCCCAATGGGGAAACCCCATTCTGCACATACTTTGTGACATCTGCAACAATTACACTCTTAGGAACCTCATGTGCCTGCGACACATGGATGCGTATTGGTTACCGGCTCACATCTGTCACACTTACTCCATGGCTAGGCTCATTCTCGCACCTTGCTCAAAACTCTCTGACCGCTCCCCAGGCCAGATGTTATTATATATTTAGCTTAGATGAGACCTTCAATGCCAATAGCACATTCCTAATATGGTGCTACACGATGAGCCCTGTGCTCTGAAACTCTCACCCCGATTACAGAGTACTTTGAGCTTAACATGGGCTTTTTTACCTCCCAGGCCACCCTACGTGAGGCATTTAAGGCTTATATTAGAGGCATATGTATCACTAAGCACTTTGGGGTGACATCTGCAGGAGCCATGGACTGGCTGACCTGGACCATGAAGAAAAACAACAAAACCATAGACCTCAGCTACACAAATGTAATTTGTAGTCCTTTTAGGACTAGCTAGAGGTGTTGCCTATACCCCAGAAATACTACTGACCGATGGGACGTGGGTTACCAACAACATAGACATCCATGCTGCACTGCCTAGCAACTACACATATCTTTACTCTACCTGTCTCAGTGGGGGGTTTGCCAAAATGGCAACCCATTTCACGAGGTGGCTATGGTCTGGCTCACAGATGCACAAGGACAGGTCCTTACTGAATCCATCTGTAGCAAAAAGATATTGCTGACAATTGATTCTATGGATGAGTCCAAGGCTGCCGACCTGGACTGGTGAAGCAGGATTTTTTAAAAAACTTTCAAGCATATTTTAGTCCCACTTGCATGTATGCAGAGTCCATTGAGGCTGGATGCTCCCCCCATGCTATGAGAAGCAGTGATCACTTTACTATTGAAGCCCAGCAGACATCCCCAGCATGGTGGTTCTTATCAGCCATTGTTGCTGCTCAATTCTGATAGGAAAAAATGCTAAGGTCCCTTCAGCCTGCCTCTCCCTCCTGATAGACCAGATCATCTCACCTATTCAGTTGGGCTATGTCCCTCACCGCAACACATCTTTAAATCTACACACAGTCTCTCCCCACCATCCGCATTGCAGTGGCCCTGTTAGATGAAGAAAAGGTATTCAATTCTTTGGAATATCCCTTCCTGAAAGCTACATTTCTTAAACTAGTTATGCCACACAGATTCATCTCCTTGATAATGCTCTTATATTCCCAACCCATGGCCTGAATTTGGGCTAGCTGCTCCCTATCTGACCCCTTTAATGTTACTAAGGGGACTCAGTACAGATGCCCACTGTCACCCCTGCTTTTTATTATAGCTATGGACCCAGTGGTATGACATCTCCAAGATAAACACTTACACCTTGGCTTGTAGTTCAAACCTGGCCACCTGCTACTCTCCCTATATGCTCCCACAAGCTTTGCGCCACTTTGTAAATATGGCTCATGTAAAAAGCAACTTTAGCGCCGCCTTAGTGTAAAACAAATGACACTATGGCTAATGTGGCGCTAGGGCCTCTTAAATCAGGCCCTATGTCTTCCTGGGCATTATTCCGCCCTCTATCATCCTGAGGGAAATTCAGTAGTGGAAAAGAGCAACCAAGACAAGGCCAATTTTAACAGTTAGAATATTAGGTTCAGGTCGCAGTTCAATTCACCACCTCTATGTAGTCCAGAGAGCTTTAAACAATATGTCTAGAAGATCTTTGGATGGTTGGACTACCCATGAGGCCCTTTTTGGAGTTGATATGTATGTTCCAGATCTTGATATCCCTACAACAGTGGTGGCAGACTCACCCTTTGACTTCAATAAAAATTTTGCTTTCTTACAGGAATTACAAGCCTTTCGAGATGACCTCTCAAATTTAACTTCTGCCACTGATGAACTGAAGAAGCAACCAGTGACTTCTGGCTGGATTCTTACATTTGGGGATCTAGTATGAGAGAAGACTGCTGAAAGGAAAAAGCCTGTCTTACTGTGCACCGGTGCCTGGTATAACTGCTCAATGTACTCAAACTTGGATTTTGCCTCAGTTTCCATTGATTTCATCATGTTACATCATGTGCCCATTTCTATACAGTAGGCCACAATGGTATCTGTTCCTTAAGTTCCTTTTCTCCCCTCCCTGCCTTGCAAGAGATCCCTTTTTAATGCAATAAGCAGTTGCTGAACTTTCTTTTGTGCCTGTTAATACTGCTAATACATGATAGGTTTTGAATGTGAGTCTACAGTTTTCTACTGATGTTATTATCAATGACACTGTATATTACCAAACTGTATATTACCTACCTACTCTCCTTTGCCTGATGAGGACCCTGTTTTCGGTGGAGTGGTTACTGTTACAACGGTGACAGATGTTCCATCCGCCAAAATATAAATACCATAGAAAATAATGATCTGCTTTACTTTTTGGCCACCTAGGAAGTGGCTTCCAGGGTAGTACTGGAGATACAGGACAGTGCGGGCCGAGTTGTATGTAAGGCAATAGAGATTGCAGACACCATTGTGGCCTAGTATCAGATGGTCTATGCTCAAATGGTACGGTCAGCGAGACAACATGCCAGTCCCAGACTAGACAAAATACCATTGCCATTGATTGTGCTCTTCAGCTGGGCAGACCTAGATCAACCTCGTACCCTAGATGAAGTTGAGATAGTTATAAATGACATACACGCAGGCAGAACACCTGTCTCAGATATGTTTCCCATTGAGTAATATTGTAGTTTCTGGTAGATTGTCTCTCTCCAGCTGCTTGACATCTAGAACAAAACAATATAAAAGTAAGCATTCCCTACCGAATTGGATCTGGCAACCATAGTGATCATCCACAAGGGTGTGTAGCCTACTAACCTAATTTACTAATCAACAGAGAGGTCAATATCTTTGCCAAGGCCCTAGCTAAAAATTTGCTATAGGCCATCCCATACCTATTCAACATTGACCAGTGTGTGTTAATACCCAGTCGTAGTACCCAGGATTGTATTCAATAGGTGCAGGTGACACTGGCCCTAGTCCACAAAATTGAGGAGGTGTGTACCTTACTGCTTTGAAAAAGTGTTTGACTCCCTTGACTGGACCTTTTTAGATGGCATCCTGACACAAATGAACTTTGGGCCTCACTTTCAGAAATATGTTCAGATTCTTTACTCCAATCCTGGCATGCAAGTATGGGTAAATGGTATACTGTTATGCCTCTTTGTTGTTTGAGGAGAGGCATGACATGACAAGGATACCCACTGCTACCACTTATCTTCGCCCTCCAAACAAAGCCTCTAGCTAAATTGATCAGGTGTGTTGTGCAGATGTAGGGGTGCAGCTGAGGAGGGCTGGAAGACAGGTTTGCTCTGTATGCAGATGATGTGCTGCTCTTTCTTGCTAAGTTGCAACTATCTGGGGACAGCCTCATCCAAATACTGTTGCTTCATGAGGAGGCTGCTGGCCTTATGGTTAACTGGCACAAGTAGCTTTTGGTTTCTCTTTATGGAGACAACACAATTGTAAACTGGAAAAACGTCCTCCCAATCAGATGTATAAGCTTCACATACCTTGGTTTGCTCATAGCTTTATAGTCAAATCTACTCTAGTGCATTAATCAGTTTCCTCTGCTGATGAATATCAAGAGGGATCTTCAGAAATGGGTCATGCTACTGCCCCATCTTTTGGGATGTGTGGTTCTGTTTAAAATTATGATCCTGCCAATATTCCCATATGTGTTACAGAGCTTCCCACTTATAATACCAAACCAATGGTTTCAAAGACTTACTGCAATGGTTCATGCCTTATTATGGGTAACTTGCCCACCCCTCATCTTTTTTGACAAATGCCAGTAACTGCTACAAAATTGCAGAGTGGATATGGTAGATCTCAAAATGTGTTACTGCTCAATGCAGATTATGAATATTAATATTTGGTTATGTGGGGGTTGGAGCCTATTGGGGTAAGATATCTCTCCTAGGGGTGAATAATGAATGTCATGGGACTCCTTTATGGAAGTCATTTCCTGCAGTCCCTGCCAGAGATCAGAAAAGTGGTTTCTTGAGCTGGCAAGCAGCATCATGCATGACTTGTGGGACTGTGAACTTAAGCAACGTACTATGCTATGGAAAGAGACCTAGTTTGGAAAATCCTCTGAATGGAAAGGATTCAGCAAGTGGGGCGCAATAGGTATCACAAATCTTGGGGAAATATGGCCTGGTCCAAATATGAAATAGTTCTTGGAACTCCACAATTCAACCTGCAGCTCACACACCCCTTGACTAGCCAACTGATTTACTGGACCACTCAGAAAATATACCACTGGACACAAAACCTATGTTGGGTTCCCTGTGAAAGTCAGAAGTTCAGACATTTATCGCTCTTCAGTATCAATTCAAATTAGGGTTTAGAGAGCACAACAACTTACCCGTAATGGTCTCAAGGTGCTGAGAAGTTTGTCCTCTGAGCTTAATTTGAAGAGCCAGGTTTTAAGGTCATTCCTGAATTGATGTAACAATGGTGATTGGCTGAGGTGCAGGGGTTGGGTGCTCCAGCTTTTTGCTGCAAAGTAGGCAAAGGATCTTCCACCTGCCAAGGTCTTCCATATGTGGGGTATAGTGACTAGTGCTTGTTGAGCACAGTGGAGAGGTCTGGTGGGGGAGTAGAAGGTGATGCGGTAAGCAGATAACGTTGCATTACTCTGGGAAAAGTGGAAAAAGTGAGGCTAAGATGCTCCGGTCCCCCACTCCTACTCCCTGTTTTGCTTTCACTAATGACCTAGCTGACAAAAATCTCTGGAATGCACTTCTTAGTTTAAAGAAGACATTTATTATCACTTCACCATGAGGATCCTGAGAGAGGAGATTAGTAGGTTGGAGGCACACGTTTAAAAATAGTCACAGCAATGAAAGGAAAATATATCAAAGTGATTCTCAACTGCAATGTACACAGACTATATATGTGATTATATTATAGCATAGCTGCCAAAGCAAAGAATAAAGTCAAAATTTATCACCATAGGGCCTGTCACTGCTCTTCATCTTTCTCATGCCAGCATGTTGATGAACCCTGTTCAACTGCGAGAAAGAGCTTTTCCACCCTCACAGGAGTTCAGGCAGTTGACGTCCACTCCTGACTGAAGTCTCGGAAAATTCCCCTCGGTGCTGCCCAGGGACAACTTTTATAGATTAATTGTTCAAAAATGCTGGCTTGTTTAGGTAAACCTTGTCAGGAATGTGTTGAAAGCTGGCCACCATTTCGATACACACCCTTCAAGGTCAGACTGTTTTCTGCACTAAAGAAAAACACCAAAATACGCGCTTCCTTATCATGCTATCGTGTTCGGTGAGAAAAAATACGAAAAACGCAAGCTTAGGTTACCATGTGGCAAAACACAGCTCATCTGCAATGTCTCAACTGCAATGTCTAACGCCACGATAAAGCCAATAGGCAGCTAAACAAAATATAAAATGTAATCTGCAGCTGGTGAACATCGAACAACTAATATGCACAGTGGTAAAACACAAAGTCAGTGGTCAAACATACTTATTTTCACTACACCCCCCAACCCGGAGATCGCTATCTTATCTTAGCTCTCCTGAGACTGGTCCAACAAAAGTATGTTTATCTGGCATATTTTACACCCAACAGTTGTGGCATGCAGGTAGACTTCCTGTTCCCTCCTGCTTCTGCTGCACCAACCAGAATGCTATTTTTTTTTCTTGAAACATCCGTGTGCCCCAAGCACAATATTTGCTAGCTACTGGGAGAATATGGAAACATAGATTGAATTTACACCAAAGATCGCACTGTTAGAAGTCTTGGATGACTTGGGGGCACCTATGGGAAAGGAGCCCTGGTTGGTAAGCGACAATTAATGCCTAAAGAGACATCAAATGGCTATGGATTGGTGCGCAAAACAGAAGGAACCCATTTGTAAAGCAAGAGGTTGCCCTTGCAAATATAGTAAGATTTGCAGACTGCGGTGGAACTTTTATGGGATTCACATTGGAACGCCTTGGGAAATAATATGTATACTGGATGTTTTTATTTCATTTTGTTTTGTCATTTTTCAAAAATCAATAAAATTGGTTTATAAAATGTTTAGATGGTTATTTCATCTCTACTATTTTTGTTAATTTTCATATGGGTTTTATGATGGTAAGGATGCTTTTCTGATCTCTGATAAGGTATTAACCAATAAAGATGAATTGAAGGATTATTTTGCACAGGAACAGAGAGTTCAATTGCTTTCTTTTCACAAAAGTGTGCAATTTTTTATTTTAATTGCATGAAACTCTACAGTGAATATATGTGCAAACTACAAAACGTCTTAAAAGAAGGTGTGACCACAATGTGTAAAAACCTTTGTAAACAGGAAAATGAATTCAAATTGAATACACTTTTTCTGCTGAAAGTGTACAATTGTTTAAATTGCATAATGGTTACAAACTACACTCTTAGCAATGGTCATATTAATGTTACTCACATTTACTTAAGTTTGTGTGGGCACTTGTGCAGAACAATGCAATTTTGGTCTGGAATGCTGAAGAAATAGATACTTTTGTGTGTGTTGCATCGAGCAAGCGCCCATGCAAAACGTTAGTAAATATTGGCCTTAGCACTCAATATAATTTAATTTAGCCCCACATGTATGGTCTTTTAAAGCAGGGCAGAGCAGCAAGTCAACTTGCTGCGCTTCCCTGTATCAAATTGAAAGGCAGAAATGCGCTGTATCTATGCAATACAGCGCATTCCTCTCCTTTCCCCCTGCACTGATGTTGTTTTGGCTAACTAGCCCTAACACAGGCACCCTTGCACCCTGGTGCAAGGGAGTCTGCATTGCATGCAGGATTGTTTTTGTACAGGAAGGGTAACCTCCCTGCACAACAGCAATCCTTGGGGGCTTTTGCCTCTCACACATAGAAAGAGAAAAAACTAGGAGAAAGATTTTCTACTTATTGTGCCTCCTCTGGGGAGACATAAGGTTTTGGTGCATTCCCAGGTTTGCAGGCTCTTGTAAATCTGGAGATGCGTCAAAATCCATGGGTTTTGTGGGAGATAACCCACCACAGTGCCAATGGAACTCCTTCCTGGTGCAGAGTAAGGTAAGGTAGTGATTTAGGCTGCTTAGCCTTACTCCATATCTATGAGGCCATTCAAAGCCACACAAAGTTGCTTTGTGTGGCCTCATAAATATGGTTGAAAGGTTTGTGCCGCTGTTGTGTCCCTAGAAGGGACTCAACGGCTGCGTAAGCCTCTCATATATATGTCCCTAAGTTTATTATTTAATAAAAGCTAAAAACGTAGAAACATACAGCATAAGAAAATACCAAAACAGTACTAATCTAAAAAAAGGAGAAACCTAGCTTTTAAAGGGAAAGCACCTTTCCCCTAATATGACAGTAGATATCGAGTAGTGTGCCACAGCACCACCGAAATGGCAAACATCACCCCTGACATTGCCACAAGTAGGTTGAGCAATAAAGTGCCTGATACAATATGGCAATACTAATACCCGCATAAAGTGCAAAGTGCTATCAGTTCTCCAGCCTGACCACCAGGCCCATATCCTTTAAAATGTCATAATCAAGACATAAAACAATTGAAAGTAGAAAAATCAGGCTGGAGCAAGGACTAGTGCATCAATCAGATTATAGCGGCAGGTAATAAGCAAAAGTCATAGATCCCATTGTGGCTTGTCTCAGAGAGGGGGAGACATATAGTTCAGTGATGGTACATCTCTCCTAATATAGCAGCACATATTAGATACAGTGCCACATCACCACTGAATGGCAATGTCTCCTAAAATATAGCCACTCATGCGTTGTGCAGTAAAGTGCATGATGCAGTGGAACAATGTTAATTACCACAAAATGTACAAAGTGCTGCCACTTCTCAAACGTGGACCCAGGCAGTCCCACATCTTTTTATACTTGATGATCAGGACATAAAGTGAAAAAGTACCATTATCAAGTATCATCAGCTTTCCATCTATGTGATCTGAAAGTCATTAATTTAGAGCTGCCCTGGAACTCTTTTGACCTCACCAGTGGGGATAGAAGGCACAAAACCTCATCCAATCTGGTACATGAGGGCATATTTAGGAGCCCCTAGTGCCACCTTAGCGCCACCATAGTGTCATTCTTTTGATGCTAAGGTGGCACTAAAGTGTTTTTTTCCATGCAGCATATTTACAAAGTGGCACAATGCGTGCATTGTGACACTTTGTAAACCCTAGCACCACATTATGGCCTTAATTACGACCCTGGCAGTGACTGAAAAAGTGGAGGTAATACCACGAACAGGCTGGTGGTAAGTTCTGCCAAATTATGACCATGGCGGTGATAACTCCCCGCCAGGGCGGGAACAACACTCACCACAGCGGTAGCCACCAACAGCCAGGTAGAAGACAAAGTACCGCCCACCATATTAAGACACTTGAATCCTCCATCAAATGCTGGTGGAAATAGAGCTCAGAAGTGAAAGGACTCACCATTGGAGATACAGGTAAGAACTGTGCCGCCATGGAACCCAAACTGCAGGTCTTCCCGATGATCTTCTACGTTATGCTCCACCTGGAAAACCAACGCAGACGAAGACGACAACGGTGAGTACAGCCGACTAGCACAAAAGGGTGGGAAGGAGGAAAACAAGAGTGACACACACATGCAGAACACACACCAGACACACACACACCATACACACAACCAGCTGCACACGTAAACCAATAGCACACAACACATGGCATATTAAAACAAGGACCAGATTTCTGAAGTACTGACAATGTATTAGCATAGCAAAACCACCACACGCATCAAATATATACAAATGTTAAAAGGGTCACTGCCCAGTCCAAAGTTATAAGGGCACACAAGGCCACAGGGCACGGTCCAAGGCCCAACTTGTATCCTGACACATCTGGAAAGAACCCTGCAGGGGCATCAGTTTGCAAGTGGGCAGGTACCTCAGAGGGATGAGGGGGTACCTCAGCCGAATATGAGAACTTCCCCACTGGTTATGGAGGGGTCGCCATGCCCATTTCACTTTGCTGGGGAGTGCAAGGCCACAGTCTCTGAGCTGAGGATCATGCCAACTGGTTCTGGAGGGGGCTCATTGTCCATTTTACTTTGCTGGGGATTGTAAGATCACAGTCTCCGAGCTGGGGAATATGCCCACAGGTTATGGAGGGAGAACCATGCCCATTTCACTTTGCTGGGGAGTGCAAGGCCACAGTCTCTGAGCTGAGGAACATACCCACTGCTCTGTGGCAACAGATGATGGTGCCTCCTGGCCTGCCTCTGCTGGCGGTGATATCTGCATTGCCTCAGCTGCTGGGGAGTGCTGCTCTGTAGCTACAGGTCACGGTGCCTCCTGGCCTGCCTCTGCTGGCGGTGAGGGCTCCGTGACCACAGGAGTTGGTGGTGGTTTCACACTCCCAGCCTCTGATGGAGTTGAGGCTTTCATTCCCTCCGTGGAAGGAGGTGTGGGCTCCTTCCCCTTCCTGGCTGTAGGTGTTGTGGGCTCCTTCCCCTTCCTGGCTGTAGTTGTTGTGGGCTCCCTCCTCTTCCTGGCTGTGGGTGTTGTGGGCTTCTTTACCTTCCTGGCTGTAGGTGTTGTGGGCTCCTTTCCCTTCCTGGCTGTAGGTGTTGTGGACTAATTTCCCTTCCTGGCTGTAGGTGTTGTGGGGTCCTTCCCCTTTCTGGCTGTTGGAGTGGAATCCCTCACAGTCCTGACTCCACAACTAAGAGGTGCCTCCACTGTCCCCATGGACTGTTTGGCTGAGGTGCTGGGCTGGCTGATTGTCACCCTGGTTCTTTGGGCAAGACGGGGGAGATAAGAGGTCAAGTTGGGCAAGGAAAAGCTTTTAAGGGACGGTGGGGCGGGAGGAGGGATTAGGGATGGGAGTGGAGGTTGAGGGAGTGGTTGTTGGAGGTGTAGGTCTGCTGGATTTCGGTGCAGGTGCATGGGCAGTGTGCGTGTGTAAGGTGGATGGCTGTTGGGTGTCTGAGTGCTTGCGTGTGTGTCCTTTAGGAGGGGAAGACAGACACTGTGGGAGAGTGTAGGAAAGTACCATCTTGCCTGGCATGTTACCCCCATATTTCACTGTATATATGTTGTTTTAGTGTATGTGTCACTGGGACCCTGCCAGCCAGGGCCCCAGTGCTCATAAGTGTGCCCTGTATGTGTTCTCTGTGTGATGACTAACTGTCTCACTGAGGCTCTGCTAACCAGAACCTCAGTGGTTATGCTCTTTCTGCTTTCCAAATTGTCACTAACAGGCTAGTGACCAATTTCACCAATTCACATTGGCATACTGGAACACCCTTATAATTCCCTAGTATATGATACTAAGGTACCCAGGGTATTGGGGTTCCAGGAGATCCCTATGGGCTGCAGCATTTCTTTTGCCACCCATAGGGAGCTCTGACAATTCTTACACAGGCCTGCCACTGCAGCCTGAGTGAAATAACGTCCACGTTATTTCACAGCTATTTACCACTGCACTTCAGTAACTTATAAGTCACCTATAAGTCTAACCTTCACCTGGTGAAGGCTGGGTGCTAAGTTACTTAGTGTGTGGGCACCCTGGCACTAGCCAAGGTGCCCCCACATCGTTCAGGGCAAATTCCCCAGACTTTGTGAGTGCGGGGGCACCATTTCACATGTGCACTATACCTAGGTCACTACCGATGTATAGCGTCACAGTGGTAACTCCGAACATGGCCATGTAACATGTCTAAGATCATGGAATTGTCACCCCAATGCCATTCTGGCATTGGGGAGACAATTCCATGATCCCCTGAGTCTCTAGCACAGACCCGGGTACTGCCAACCTACCTTTCCCAGGGTTTCACTGCAGCTGCTGCTGCTGCCAACCCCTCAGACAGGTTTCTGCCCTCCTGGGGTCCTGCCAGGCTCGGCCCAGGAAGGCAGAACAAAGGACTTCCTCAGAGAGAGGGTGTTACACCCTCTCCCTTTGGAAAAAGGTATCAGGGCTGGGGAGGAGTAGCCTCCCCCAGCCTCTGGAAATGCTTTGATGGGCACAGATGGTGCCCATCTCTGCATAAGCCAGTCTACTCCAGTTCAGGGATCCCCCAGCCCTGCTCTGGTGCGAAACTGGACAAAGGAAAGGGAATCCACAGTTTCTACCATCTGGTAGCAGCTTCTTTGCACCCTCAGCTGGCATTTCCTGGGCATCTGCCCACTCTCGACATTGTCGCAACTCTTGGACTTGGTGCCCTTGTTTCACAGGTACTTAGGTCCGGAAATCCACTTTGGTTGCATTGCTGGTGTTGGTCTTCCTTGCAGAATTCCCCTATCACGACTTCTGTGCTCTCTGGGGAATATAGGTGCACTTTACACCTACTTTTCAGGGTCTTGGGGTGGGCTATTTTTCTAACCCTCACTGTTTTCTTACAGTCCCAGCGACCCTCTACAAGCTCACATAGGTTTGGGGTCCATTTGTGGTTCGCATTCCACTTTTGGGGTATATGGTTTGTGTTGCCCCTATACCTATGTGCTCCTATTGCAATCTACTGTAACTTTACATTGCTTGCATTACTTCCTTTTGCTATTACTGTATAATTTTGGTATTGTGTACATATATCTTGTGTATATTTGGCATCCTCATACTGAGGGTACTCACTGAGATACTTTTGGCATATTGTCATAAAAATAAAGAACCTTTATTTTTAGTATATCTGTGTATTGTGTTTTCTTATGATATTGTGCATATGACACCAGTGGTATAGTAGGAGCTTTGCATGTCTCCTAGTTCAGCCTAAGCTGCTCGGCTATAGCTACCTTCTATCAGCCTAAGCTGCTAGACACACCTCTTCTACACTAATAAGGGATAACTGGACCTGGTACAGAGTGTAAGTACCCCTTGGTACCCACTACAAGCCAGGCCAGCCTCCTACAGAGAGGACACAGGGGACAAGTGGATGGATGATGTGGAGGTGTCTGCTAGTGAGGTGTGTGTGCTGCTTGGTGTGCTGATGCTGGTTGTGGATGTTGAGGCAGTGCATGCAGGTGTGAGTGTGGACATGACTGAGAGGGAGGTGGAGGACGAGGAGGAGGGAGAGACAGTAGAGGTAGTGTATGTGGTTGTGTCTGCAACTGTTTGGTGTTTGCGTGAGTGTTTTTGTGATGAAGTGTGGTGACTGTGTTTGCCTGTGCCACTCTTGGGTGTTGTCTTGTGTGCATGCTCGTCAGTATGTGTGCTTGGGATCGGTTTGGGTTGAGGAGAAGGGGACTGGGAAGTGGTAGTTGGAGGGGGGACGGTAGAAACAGGGACAATGGCTGCAACCAGAGAGGAGGCCAGAGCCTGAATCGATCTCTGTTGGGTTGCCAATCCACCGTTAATGCCCTCCAGGAATGCATTAGAATGCTGCTTCTGGGCTGCCAGCCCCTGGATTGCATTCACAATGGTTGTTTGCCCTACAGAGATGGATCTCAGGAGGTCAATAGCCTCCTCACTCAGGGCAGCAAGGCTGACTGTGGCAGGAGCAGGGCCAGAGGTGCCTGTGGTGAAGGAGATGCCCACCCTCCTTGGTGGGCAGGCAGGGGCAACTGCGTGAGGGGCTACTAGGAAGGCGGTGCTGCCACAGGGGTAGGAGTTGTACCTGCAGCTGGGGTGGTCAGCGAGGTGTCAGCCACCACCAGGGAGCTCCCATCGGAGGAGGTCTCTGAATCTGTGTTGTCTACTTCAGTCTCCGCCGTGGTGCTACCCTCTCCCTATGTCCCACTGATTCCCTCGGCGTCGGTGGACTCTGCCTCCAGGGTCCTTTGGCATGCAGCTCCCTCTGTCGCCGGTGCCCCTGCACGTCTGCCAGATTATGCTAATGCACAGAAGGACAGAATGACAAAACAAGAAAGGGGGATACAAAGCATACACTTGGTCAATGACTGCACCAACACCACGATTGGCATGCACATCACCGTTACACACAGGTAACATGCTTAAGCACCATGCATTGCGCTACCAGTGATATGGCTAGTCAGTAAGACAAGATATGGACCACACACCGCCAATTGCAGCACACCTGGGACCCACGATGCCCTGCCTGAAGTGGACTGCTAACAAGCTAGGGTAACTGTATTTGCCATGCACTCATTACCATTCAGTTGACCCATGCAGCTATGTCTGGCCCGGCCTTAGGGGGAACCCACTAACACACATTCACCATCTGGATACCACCCCACCAGCAAAAATATGTAATGATACTCACTGTACTCACCCCCTTGTGGCTGCTATAATTCCCTCAAGTGCCCATACATCTCAGGGTAGGCCCCTGCCAGTATGTGAGCAATCAGGGGGGTCAGGTTTCAATAGGCACCCCTTCCTTGTTGGGAGGCCATCCTCAGCTAGGCCTCTGCGGTCTTCCGTGCCCAGCATCTCAGGTCCTCCCACCGTTTCCGACAGTGGGCGCTCCACCTGCCATAGACCCCCAGGGTCCGTAGGTCCTTGATGATGGCACGCTGTAATCCTTTCCTTTGATGGGCGCTTACAGGCAGGGGCAATACAGGCAGGAGAACACCATTAAACAAACATTCCAGCCTGTCACACAAATGGCCCACCATACCCTTTTCCATCACCATTGACACACACATTATCCAGCACACAACATGTACACTGCCAACAGACAATCCCCCACCCACCCTGTGGTGTGTACTCACCTGTTGGTCTGGAGCTGTCTGTACAGGGGTAGGACCCTATCCACCAGTCACTCTAACTCTTCTGAATCAAGGCTGGGGCACTTTCCCCAGTCACACAGGCCATGGTAGGTTCCAGACACATGCCACAGTAGCACACGCAGTGTAGGTCTTCTCCTGTTGAAGGTCAGGAAACAAGTGAGGAATCAGATGGCAGTCACGTCTGTGGCGGTGTACACCGTCACCACCAGCGTAGATCCTCATTGGCCACTGTACTCCATAGAGCCCCATATTATCCAATGAGGAATTGCACTGCAGTGCAAGATCGCCTTCTGCCACGACGCCCAACGTCTGCGGAATTATCTCACATCCACTTGTCCCTCTATACAAGACAGGCGGTCGCCATTTCAGGGGGGGGCAAGCAGGACTATCGACAATTACTGCATCACAGATTAGATTGGCACATGCTTCGCCATTTACACTGTCCCAATACATAAGTGCACCATGTGGAGTGCAGTTGTGGTTTTGTTGTTCCAATGGTGACAGCCTACTCACTCTTGTGTCCCTTAGATACCTACTGCTGTGGATAAATAGGAGGTGGAGACATAACCCCATGTATAGACCTCTGGTGGACCTGGCTACACTGGAGGACAGGCACATAATACTGACCTATAGACTGGACAGAGCCAGAGTCACAGAGCTGTGTGCCCAGTTGGAGCCTAATCTGATATCAGCTATCCGTCATCGACTGGGATCCCCCCTCTTGTGCAAGTTCTATCAGTGCTCCATTTCCTGGCAACTGAGTCTTTCCAAGTGACAGTGGGCTTTGCAGCAGGCATGTCACAGCCAATGTTTTTAATCGTGCTGGCAAGAGTTTTGTCTGCCCTGGTGAAACACATATGCAGCTACATTTCTTTCCACCAGTTGGAAGATTTGGCTACAGTGAAGGCCAGATTCTATGCAATGAGACAAATTCCCAATATTTTTTAGGGGGATTGATGGGACACATATTGCGTTTGTCCTCACCCTGCCAGAATGAACAGGTGTTCAGTAATCGTAAGAGTTTCCACTCAATGAATAGTCATATGGTGTCCCTAGCGGACCAGTACATCTCCCACATCAATGCTAAGTATCCTGGGTCAGTGAATGATGCCTTTATTCTGAGGAATAGCAGCATCCTAAATGTGATGGGCCAACTACAGAGGCACAGGGTGTAGCTAATAGGTGAGCCTTCGTCCCCATCCACCGTATGTTAGAGTATGCCTCTGGTGTCAACTCCATAGAATTGTATGGGGCTAAATGTTGTTCCTCAATACTTGCAGGTGACTCTGGCTACCCAAACCTATTGTGGCTGCTGACCCATGTGAGGTATGCCAGGACAAGGGCTGAAGAACGTTATAATGAGGCACATGGGTGAACCAGATGGATCATCGAGAGAACCTTCAGCCTCCTGAAGGGCAGGTTCTGGTGCCTCAATCTGACAGGTGGATCCCTGTGCTACCAACTCGAGAAGATCTGCTAGATAGTAGTGGCATGCTGCATGTTGCACAACCTGGCCGCCAGATGCCATGTACCCTTTTTTGCAGGAAGAGGAGTCTGGAGATTCCCCTGTGGCAGCAGTGGACCCTGAGGACAGTGAAGATGAAGATGCTAAGGATGAAGTTGAGGACAACAGAACATTAGTAATTCCTCTGAACATCCAATGACACACAGGTGAGACAGTATAGATTAACATTCCTATGACTATTTGTGTATTCTGTGTGGCTGTGGCAAGATGGCATTTACTTACTTTTACCTGTACTTACTGTCACCTATGGTTTGTCATATTGCAGATGTTGGTGATATAACAACTGTGTACTGATGTGCTGACTACAGACAGATACAGGCCATTATTTCTATGCTCTCACAATGTACAGTACATTTGCAATGGATGTAACTGTTTCCATGAATACACATTTTCAACACATGAAATACAAGTAGTTGAGTTGCGTCAAAGGGTGTTTATTGTAGTGCAAAAAATTGAGGGGAAAGTGCAATGGAATGGGTTGATGATGGAGGAAAGTCCAGGGTCTTGTTCCAGTCTGTTTGTAGCACAGGGCCAGTGCCCAAGGGGCCATACAAAAGGGAGCAATGACAGTTCAAAGTGGACAAGTTGACGGTGTGGGACACAAGGGGGACAATCAGGAGAGTCTCATTTCCTGCTGGTGGTCTTGCCAATTGTCTCTGGCTTCTGTCTGGGTTGCAGGGAACATTTGCAGGGTTGTTCACCTTCTGCAGGAAGAGGGATGCTGGTGGTCTGTGGGTCCTGTGGCAGGGCCTCCTGCCCACTAGTGGCAGCAGAAGTGGAGGGCTGGTTGATGGACTGGCTAGTGGTAGGGGCCCACTGGTGTGATGTAGCCTCTCTAATGATGTTGGCCATGTCTGCCAGCAGCCCTACTATGGACATCAGGGTGGTGTTGATGGCCTGCAAGTCTTCCCTGATCCCCTGATACTGTCCCTCCGGCACGTTGTCTATGATCTGGCCCAACGTGTCTTGGGAATGTTGGTAGGCTCCCAGGATCTCAAGAGTGCCTCCCAGCTCCTGTCCTCCCCCTGGCGCACAGCCGTCATCCCAGTGTCCCTTATGTCCTGTGCCTCTGATCCCTGAACGGTGTGCCCACCGCCACTGACCCGCAGCGCCACATCCTGTCTCCTGCCGGAGGACCCCTGGACACAGGTAAGTGGGTGCTTTGACAGGGGAGGGGGGTGCAGGTGTTGTGTTTGTGTGTGTGTGTGTGTGTATGTCTGTGCATGCGTGTATGCGGGTGTATGTTGCGTGTTGTATGTGTGTGCATGTTTGGGGGTGTGAGTGCATGTATGTTGAGGTGTGTGAATGAGTGTCAGTGTGTATGTATGTAAGTGTGTGTGGACGTGTGTGTGTGAATGGATGTATGCATGCGTGGATGAATGTTCGGAAGGGAGGGGCATGTATGAAGGGGGGTCTGGAGAGGAAGGGGGTGGGGAGAAAACTGAAGAGGAGGGGTGGAGAAGACCCCTATCAGTGACAGGGAAGGGATTCCCTGTCACTGATAGTGCCTACCGCCATGATTTTCGTGGTAGTACGGAAGCCACGAAAATCATGCGGTTGGCGGGGTCATAATACCGCAGGTGGACAAGTGACTGCTGCCGGGCTGGAGGTAGATGTCTCCAGCCCGACAGCCATTACCGCCGTGGTGGTCGGTATGGTACATTGGCGGTTTGGCTTCAGCCAAACGGCCAATGTCATAATATGGAGGAAAGTACAGCCAGCCTGTTGGCAGTACTTTACTCCATATTACCGCCGCCCGCCAGCGTCATAATGACCCCCATAGTGTCTTTATGGGCATTCCTCTTTTTGTTGCTAAAGTTTAGGAAGGCTCCTTGTTTGACTAAGGATTGTTTTTCCAGGGAAAATTCAAGTGTTACTAGAGCAGGTGATGCCGACCTCAG
This sequence comes from Pleurodeles waltl, assembly GCF_031143425.1. Taxonomy (NCBI): domain Eukaryota; kingdom Metazoa; phylum Chordata; class Amphibia; order Caudata; family Salamandridae; genus Pleurodeles; species Pleurodeles waltl. The sequence goes on from NC_090437.1 coordinate 1,068,877,993, forward strand.
GAGGCAAAAGTTCTGTTTATAGGTCTGTAATACGAGTTTTTCCAGGAGGTTTACATCATGGCCTAACATTATCTAATGTCCATGGAATAGGGTTGAGGACTGTTTTGATTTGATCACCATAAAAAGAAGCTTGAAGTTATGTCTCCATAAGCTTTTGGCTTGAGTTGGGAATGTAAAGTCTAGAGCAATTGTCTTCCATTTAATGGGTGTATTTTGTGTGGCACTGGAGGGCCTCAAATTCAACTTGGTGGCCAGATTTGTATATTTGGCTGTTTCTTCAATCGGAAATCCTTTTACTAGTCATTCGCCCTGCTTAATGATGTACCAATTTAGGGAGATTACTTTTGTCTTCTCAAGACTGATCTCAAGCAGGTTGTTGTCCATATACTCAAGAAGTCAATTAATCGTTCTTTGTAATCCTACTTGTGTATTGCTTAATAAAAGCAGATTATCTGCATAAAGGATGTTTGACATCAGCAATTTGCCAATTCTTAGGGTGTGAAACACCACCTCATCAAGAGCCAGTGCGAGAGCTGTGATGTACAGATTAAACAGGAGTGGTGTAATCACACACCCCTGTTTTAGACCTACATATGTTCCCAATTCCCTAAAGTGGTTACTCCCAACCCTACCCTGGATCCTAACCCATGTCTCTTTGTATAGCAGCCTTATTGCCTTCAGCAGGTTTTGTGGAGAGTGTTGCAGGTGACCTAGTGTTCTATTATTCTGAAGTCTAATAAGGTGAATCACCCTTTGTGGATGGATGTTTTTCTTTTAAGTTGATCCTTGCACTTTTTGCAGGATTTTTTTAACCAGGTATTTTGCCACTAAAGACCCTGCAATAATTTCCCAGGTCTGTATTGGGTTTGACTGGCAAATTGAGGCTGCTTCAAGGGTCTCCGCAGCAGCAGCCACCAATTCTTAGATGTTGTTTGCATCCCACTTGAGACGTTTTAGAATTTTTGTATATGCTTCTTCTAGCAAAGTTCTGAGATTGACTCTAATCCAGATGTTGTGAGACTGATGGTCACTCTCCATACGTTTGTCAATTTTAAAATCTATGATTTTACTGTATAGACTGCAATTTTCCATGGTGTAATATAAGTAGAAAACTGTTTTTTCCAATGGCCTGGTCCATACTGGTGGAATATCACCCATGAATCTGCCATTCAGTGTTATTAGGCCTGACAGATTGCAAACTCTGAGCAATGTTTTCCCAATTATATCTTATTGCCTATAAACTAGAACACTTTAAATTGGCAAGGCATCATAAACATGTCCTCACATATCATCAAGATCCTCATCTGGGAGCTCAAATAGATTTGAATCTAAATCTCTGGTAATTAACAGGTTAGTTCCAAGCAAACCCTTTTTATGTGGCCAGTCAGTTTGTCCACCTCCATAGATTTGTCTCTTGGATTGACACAGATGTATCAAGGGATTTACCAGATGCTGTGACCAGCCGTCCAAGTGTAATGTCAGTAGTCATTGTTTCTATATATCCATTACTGTGACATTTGTGGATAGAATGGAACACACATAAAAGGATAATCTGCCTTTTGCTCTCCCAAAGGGGCTACTTTTGTGTGCCAGATCTCCCTGCTCAACTGTGCATTTTGTGAGTTCCATCAATTATCAATATTTTGGTTTCTTTGGCAGGAATTTCATGGAAAAAATATCTTGTGACTCCACCTGAGTAAATCCCAGTAGACTGTTGATCAGTTTAAGAATGTTTGCTCGCTTTAAAGTATCCTCATTTCATCTTGATTTGAATTCCGGGATCCATAGTACACTTGCCTTGTGGCCATCTGTTCCAAGAGATCAATATGCATGATTTTGTTCACTTGCTCTTGCACATCACTTTCTTTTCCTCACATGAATAATGACAGGGTGTCTTGGGTAGGCTTTTCATCAACATAAGTGCTGCACTGGTAGCACAGTGACTTGTCTCCCCCAGGCTCCAAATTTTGAATACACTGCACTGACCGCCTTTCTTCTGGAATGATTTCCAGTTCGGGGCCCACTGCTGCCACTACAGTTTGACTTTGGTTACTACCTACTGGCTCCAGTGGCTGGGTTTTGAACATAAAACAAAATGTATTAAGCCTTGATTATTGATTCGGCCACAATGTTGGCATGTGCAGGGCTGTTTTTGCTGACCTTTGAACCAGTGAGCCAGAGGGGGCACCAAAGCTTCCTCTGGCGTCCTTGACTGTCTGCATTCCACTGGATAAACTAACAGTTCCATACTTCTCTCAAGGGTCTCATTGCCAGCTTTGTCTGATTCTACTGGCAGGAGTTGTAAGTTTTCAGGTTGGCCCTCTTTCTGTTCCTTATGTGTATTCATTTAAACATGCAGATTAATAGGTCTCTTGACCGCTTCCCTATTTCTGTCTTTTCTGGCATGCTTTCTCTCCAGCTTCATCAGATGGCAGATAAGTTGCTTATTTGCATTTTACAGCATCCATTGTTAGTTCCTGTGTCAATCTCCTGATTCTGACACAACCAACAGTACCACTTTCCTCCTTTTGGGGAACGTTCCCTCCTTCGCCCCTCAGCACATGTTGGAATTGATTCCTCTGGACATCCAAGTACAGACATATTGTCCGAGCCATTAAACAGTATGTTTTGAGTGGGCTGCCCATTGTTGTACTTAGAAGATACTTTTATTTCTCCCAGAACTTTTTCTAGGACTGTTGGTAGCTGCACTAGTTTGTCAATCACTTCTTTGCAAGCACATATTGAAATCTGTTTCCTTTTTAGATTGAACTGCAAATAAATTGTATGGACACAAACTACAAGGCTCTTGTTGCATTTATTGGAGCATGCCATTTTTCATATCTGTCATGTTGTCAAATCTTTTGAACATGTATTTGTAAAGGAAAATTGGAACAGTCAAAGAGGCAATGTGTTACCCATTCCATTCAAACAAAACAAAACCAAATTACAGGGGCTTATTTACAAGCCCCTGTGTGCCGCCGGAACAACATTTTTAGTGACGGTCCAGTGATGCACCCTGCAGGACCATATCTAAAAAGCCACAAAAGTCACTCTGCATTGCTTTACATGGCCTTCTAGATATGGACTGAGGGAACATAGCGCAAGTCATTGCTTTGCCTCACCCTGCGATAGGGAGGCATGCCATGGGCGATACCATGGCTATTCCCATGTAGTACCCATGTTATTTGATGCATTCCCAGCTTTAGAAGAATTCATAATGCTGATTATGTGTCAAAAGCCTCCACCGCCCCAGGGGAAGCATAAGGGAGGTGCAACAAGGAGAAATAGCTTTATTTCTCCTTGTTTTTCCTCCTTGAAATCTGCAGCACACGTAGAAAGAGAAACACATGTCACATAAGTGTTTTTTTATTATTTTTTTACGGGAAGGTGTCACTTCCTGCATAAAAAAAAATCATCCCTGCAACACAGACACCCTTGCACCATGGTGCAAGGATGCCTGCATTAGGGCATGGCAGCCCATTATGCGCCAGCACAGGGGGAAAGGACAGGAATGTGCTGTATCTCATACAAACAGCGCATAGTGGCAATTTCTTTGATGCAGGGCAGCACAGCAAGAATCTTTGCAGTGATACCCTGCACCAAAACCTCATAAATGAACCCTCCCCCAAAGTATTGGTAACATACATATGTAGGTAACAAGTTCCTGGTGAAGTCAGAGCTAAGTTTCACAAACCATACATAACTCCAATAATCTGTGCCATTTAGAGATGGACGCACCACAACCTTGACACCATGGAAAATAGGAAATATGGCATTGGAGTCAATGAAATAGACATACAGATTAAGGGAGATATAGAGCTCACTATTAAAGTGATCTTCTGGAGAAGATTAACACTAAATTATGATATTGTATTGGCAGAAAAAAATTGGCCACTTGAGTTTGTCTTCCTGCTTCCACAAGAGGAAGATTTCATTATGCGTTCTTTGTCAGTCTTTGTTCCAAAGGTAGTAAAGGAAGCCTACGCTTCTGATTGGGCTTTGGCACAGGCTCCTGCGGATTTATCACAACCACGAAGCATGGACTAGAGATTCCCCCTACCATGTAATACCGATTAGATCTACTTTACAGATCCAGCCTCAATATCCGAGTAAACACAAAGCTAAAGCACCTGTGCAAGAGATCCTCACACAACTTGAAAACCAGGGAGTAATAGAACCCTGTGTCTATGCAATGAATAACCCATTATTACCCCTGGCAATACCTGACCATTCATATGGAATAGCCTTAGATTAAAGACATTTAGACAGTCATACAAGTACACTTGCAATCTAAAATGCACACAGCACAGCACTTAAAATGTGGGAAAAAATGCAAAACAACCTTAGACATTTCCAAAGTTTTTTTCTGCCAAAATCTAGCACTTGAAAGCTGGGATCTAAGTGCCTTCAATGTGCAGCATTTTTGTAATTTACCAAAGTGTATAAGGACATCACCGGGGTATTTTCTGCCCGTGTAACATCAACATTATGTGATATTGATCCTGAAGCATTGTCTTATGTCGACGACATTTGCCGAACAGAATAGACCTCAATGCACATTTACCCTGGGTGGATTGCATCATTTTAGGTTTCGCTACCCAAGACTACAAATTTAACTTTAAGAAAACCAAAATTGCTTTCCTTAGTGTCCTATTTTTAAGATACAAATTATTGGATGAAGACAAAAGCTAGCTTCACACTTCCTTGAAAAGTGCACTCAACTTCAACCTCCAAACACCATAAAGAAATTTCAGTCATTACTAGATTTCTCTCATTTTGGCAGAACATGCATTCCAGAAAATGCACAACACATAAAACCACTTTATGATGTAATTCATCCAGATTTTTCAAGCAGACACTGGACACAGAGATTTACAAGACATTCTAGAGGCGTAAAATCTACACACACAAGACAAAAAAACTAATTTGGTCTTCAGAATAATTTTTGGTGTCACTAAGTTCATATATGTCACACTTAATGAGGGTGAGACGGTACCCATAGCATACAAATCATACTTGTATTCTAATGCAGAACAAAGATTTGCACCAACAGAAAAAATAATGACTGCTGTACAGATGACTGGCACTCACCCAAGGGAAACTCATTATTGTCGTTACCCTGTTGTCATCCCTTGAGGTGGTTACCAAAGCTAGCATCTCAAATGTAAAAGCATTAAGTCCACGCTGGATTCAATAGGCAACCTCCCTGACTGCTAATGATGTTGGTTATGTTTTCGACCCCAAACTACAGACCCAAGAATTTCCACATTATGATCTTGAGTACCCTGTGCCCTCTAAGATCATGCCTCTTGATCAATATAACAATATAATTTGAACTGATGGTTCATCACAACCAACTCTAGGTACAAAACAGAAGTACTCCGCTGCTTGCACAGCAGTTAGCGGAGTAATGAGGGATTGTACATTCCACCCTCAGCATAACTACAAGCAGCCCCCTGGAGACTGCAGTGCACAACTTGCAGAACTTAAGGCTTTCGTTTTGGCACTGGAACATATGGATACTGAACAGTTCATTTTGATTGGTTGTGATTTGTTCTACTCTGCCCAGTCCTATAATGATTACTTACATCATTGGCACCTGAATGGGTTCAGAGATTCACAATGGAACACCATCAAACACAAAAACGTGTGGGGGAGTGTAGTGTAGTGAATCCTAGTTTGTTTTAATGGGATAACAGGAGTTAGCTTAGCCACTGGCTTGCGGATTAGTGCCCCCATCACTGAGTGACTTTTAACCTACTTAGCTTGCTCTGTCTTAGCCCATTTAATTATTTAATTCTTCTAAGATGGCTGCCTTGTTTATAGTTAGGCCACTTGTTATGATTTGCATTATCAGTGCCACCGTGTTAAGGCGTCAAAATCAAGTGACAAAAACAAACAAACTGTAGGTGTTCACATTTAGGGACTTTCCTTCTTCATGCTTTCAAGGGAATTGTTTATATTAATTGCCGCCCCAAGCATGCCGTTATCTATTGTTTGGGAACACACCTATGTCAGGGGTTCTGGTAGATCTGTACATATACATCACACTTTAGACAGAGGGCATCGCTGATATCGCTGCTGCACGTCGTCTTGACACTGACTCAGTCTTCGTGTTCCTGCAGAGTCTGAGATAGAGACCTCATTCCAAGGTAACGAGGGTTGGGGGCTCCTCTCATGGACATGGCATTGGCAGATTAGGTTCAACATACCCAGCTCTCCTTTAGGTAGAAGGTTAGGCCTATCATGATAGAGTATTAAGACATATTACACACGTTGGCCCTCTTTACAACCCTAGCGGTCGGTGTTAAAGCGGCGGTAATACTGCAAACAGGAAGGCAGAAAAAAAATGGGATTACGACTGTGGCAGAAACCGCCAACATAGACAGCCACTTTAACACTTCGACCATCACAGCAGTAGAAACAAACACTGTAGCGGTAACTGCCAACAGACAGGTGGAAAACAAAGTACCGCCCACCGTATTTCAAGACACCTATCCGCCACCTTTTCCGGGGTGGAACCAACGCGATCAAAAGCACGGCGGAAACAGTACACAGAAGGGAAAACGCTCACCTCTCGACACCCAACGAGGAACCTGGACGCCATGGAGCCCGAACTTCAGGTGTTACCTATGTTGGTTTACCTCCTTTTCTACCAGGAGCACGAACGGGGGCGGCGGCAACTACGGTGAGTACTACACCTACAACACAGGGGAGGGGGGAGGAAAGAGAGTGACACACACACGCAACACGCAACACCCCCACCCTTACCCTCACACCCAACAACATACACACAAATACATGCATCAACATTACATATACACCTCCTGGAAGAACACAAGGACAAAAGGAAATGATTGTAACGATTGTAATCATGAAAAATCCATTAGTCAAAAGTCAAAATTCAGTATATACAAATATGTACACCAACTACACAAGGCCGGATAGTGTACCAATCATTGTCCGTGGACCACTGGGCCCAAAATGCATGAGCGAAGCCCACACATGATACCTGACTGGAAACGGAGAGAACACTGCTGGGGCAGCAGATTGAAAATACAAAGGCACCTCAGGAGGAGGGGGAGGGGGCACCTCAGCCTGATGAATGCACAACGCCACTGCTGCACAAGGGGGCTCCATGCCCATTGATGTATCCTGGGGCGTGCAAAGACACAGTCTCTCATGTTTTTCCAGTGGGTGGTTTGCCCACTGCTATATCCTGGGGAGTGCAAAGCCACAGTCTCTCAAGTGGATAACAGTCTCCACTGGTTCTGGAGGGGGCATGGTGCCCAGAGTGCTTCATCCTGCTAAGGAATGGGTTAGTGGATGCCATTCTCCACTGGTTCTGGAGGGGGCCAGGTGCCCAGAGTGCTTCATCCTGCCAAGGACTGAGGTAGTGGATGTGATACTCCACTGGTTCTGAAGGGGGCATGGTGCCCAGAGTGCTTCATCCTGCTCAGGACTGGGTTAGTGGATGTCATTCTCCACTGGTTCTGGAGGGGGCCTGGTGCCCAGAGTGCTTCATCCTGCCAAGGACTGAGGTAGTGGATGTGATACTCCACTGGTTCTGGAGGGGGCATGGTGCCCAGAGTTCTTCATCCTGCTCAGGACTGGGTTAGTGGATGTCATTCTCCACTGGTTCTGGAGGGGGCCTGGTGCCCAGAGTGCTTCATCCTGCCAAGGACTGATGTAGTGGATGTGATACTCCACTAGTTCTGGAGGGAGCTTTGTGCCCAGAGTGCTTCCTCCTGCTAAGGAATGGGTTAGTGGATGTCATTCTCCACTGGTTCTGTAGGGGGCATGGTGCCCAGAGTGCTTCATCCTGCTCAGGACTGGGTTAGTTGATGTCATTCTCCACTGGTTCTGGAGGGGGCATGGTGCCCAGAGTGCTTCATCCTGCTAAGGACTGGGTTAGTGGATGTCATTCTCCACTGGTTCTGGAGGGGGCATGGTGCCCAGAGTGCTTCATCCTGCCAAGGACTGAGGTAGTGAATGTGATACTCCACTGGTTCTGGAGGGGACATGGTGCCCAGAGTGCTTCATCCTGCCAAGGACTGGGTTAGTGGATGTCATTCTCCACTGGTTCTGGAGGGGGCATGGTGCCCAGAGTGCTTCATCCTGCTAAGGACTGGGTTAGTGGATGTCATTCTCCACTGGTTCTGGAGGGGGCATGGTGCCCTGAGTTCTTCATCCTGCTAAGGACTGGGTTAGTGGATGTCATTCTCCACTGTTTCTGGGGGAGGGCATGGTTCCCAGAGTGCTTCATCCTGCCAACGACTGAGGTAGTGGATGTGATACTCCACTGGTTTTGGAGGGGGCTTGGTGCCCAGAGTGCTTCATCCTGTTAAGGACTGGTTTAGTGGATGTCATTCTCCACTGGTTCTGGAGGGGGCATGGTGCCCAGAATGCTCCACGTGCCACGAGATTGGTGAGGTTCAGGTAGCATGATAAGCCATGGAGGCAGCGACATACCCCACACTGCTGCGGCTACGCATTCTACCTGGAGGTGCAAACAGTGATGGAAGTCGCGCCTCATGGAAGCTGCCCAGGGTCCAGGAATTCTCCTTCAGCCTCAGACGACTGACCACTGGGTATGGTAGCCATGTCATCAGTGGTGCCAGGGTCCAAGGACACTGCGGGCCTGTGGCGGTGCTTGCGGCGGTGTCTGTGGTGACGGTGCTGGCGGCGGTGCATGAGTCAGCAACTGCTGAGGGACAAAGCAGGACGTCGCTGATATCGCTGCTGCACGTCGTCTTGACACTGACTCAGTCTTCGTGTTCCTGCAGAGTCTGAGATAGAGACCTCATTCCAAGGTAACGAGGGTTGGGGGCTCCTCTCATGGACATGGCATTGGCAGATTAGGTTCAACATACCCAGCTCTCCTTTAGGTAGAAGGTTAGGCCTATCATGATAGAGTATTAAGACATATTACACACGTTGGCCCTCATTACAACCCTAGCGGTCGGTGTTAAAGCGGCGGTAATACTGCAAACAGGAAGGCAGAAAAAAAATGGGATTACGACCGTGGCAGAAACCGCCAACATAGACAGCCACTTTAACACTTCGACCATCACAGCAGTAGAAACAAACACTGTAGCGGTAACTGCCAACAGACAGGTGGAAAACAAAGTACCGCCCACCGTATTTCAAGACGCCTATCCGCCACCTTTTCCGGGGTGGAACCAACGCGATCAAAAGCACGGCGGAAACAGTACACAGAAGGGAAAACGCTCACCTCTCGACACCCAACGAGGAACCTGGACGCCATGGAGCCCGAACTTCAGGTGTTACCTATGTTGGTTTACCTCCTTTTCTACCAGGAGCACGAACGGGGGCGGCGGCAACTACGGTGAGTACTACACCTACAACACAGGGGAGGGGGGAGGAAAGAGAGTGACACACACACGCAACACGCAACACCCCCACCCTTACCCTCACACCCAACAACATACACACAAATACATGCATCAACATTACATATACACCTCCTGGAAGAACACAAGGACAAAAGGAAATGATTGTAACGATTGTAATCATGAAAAATCCATTAGTCAAAAGTCAAAATTCAGTATATACAAATATGTACACCAACTACACAAGGCCGGATAGTGTACCAATCATTGTCCGTGGACCACTGGGCCCAAAATGCATGAGCGAAGCCCACACATGATACCTGACTGGAAACGGAGAGAACACTGCTGGGGCAGCAGATTGAAAATACAAAGGCACCTCAGGAGGAGGGGGAGGGGGCACCTCAGCCTGATGAATGCACAACGCCACTGCTGCACAAGGGGGCTCCATGCCCATTGATGTATCCTGGGGCGTGCAAAGACACAGTCTCTCATGTTTTTCCAGTGGGTGGTTTGCCCACTGCTATATCCTGGGGAGTGCAAAGCCACAGTCTCTCAAGTGGATAACAGTCTCCACTGGTTCTGGAGGGGGCATGGTGCCCAGAGTGCTTCATCCTGCTAAGGAATGGGTTAGTGGATGCCATTCTCCACTGGTTCTGGAGGGGGCCAGGTGCCCAGAGTGCTTCATCCTGCCAAGGACTGAGGTAGTGGATGTGATACTCCACTGGTTCTGAAGGGGGCATGGTGCCCAGAGTGCTTCATCCTGCTCAGGACTGGGTTAGTGGATGTCATTCTCCACTGGTTCTGGAGGGGGCCTGGTGCCCAGAGTGCTTCATCCTGCCAAGGACTGAGGTAGTGGATGTGATACTCCACTGGTTCTGGAGGGGGCATGGTGCCCAGAGTTCTTCATCCTGCTCAGGACTGGGTTAGTGGATGTCATTCTCCACTGGTTCTGGAGGGGGCCTGGTGCCCAGAGTGCTTCATCCTGCCAAGGACTGATGTAGTGGATGTGATACTCCACTAGTTCTGGAGGGAGCTTTGTGCCCAGAGTGCTTCATCCTGCTAAGGAATGGGTTAGTGGATGTCATTCTCCACTGGTTCTGTAGGGGGCATGGTGCCCAGAGTGTTTCATCCTGCTCAGGACTGGGATAGTGGATGTCATTCTCCACTGGTTCTGGAGGGGGCCTGGTGCCCAGAGTGCTTCATCCTGCCAAGGACGGAGGTAGTGGATGTGATACTCCACTGGTTCTGGAGGGGGCTTTGTGCCCAGAGTGCTTCATCCTGCTAAGGAATGGGTTAGTGGATGTCATTCTCCACTGGTTCTGTAGGGGGCATGGTGCCCAGAGTGCTTCATCCTGCTAAGGACTGGGTTAGTGGATGTCATTCTCCACTGGTTCTGGAGGGGGCATGGTGCCCAGAGTGCTTCATCCTGCTAAGGACTGGGTTAGTGGATGTCATCCTCCACTGGTTCTGGAGGGGGCATGGTGCCCAGAGTGCTTCATCCTGCCAAGGACTGAGGTAGTGAATGTGATACTCCACTGGTTCTGGAGGGGACATGGTGCCCAGAGTGCTTCATCCTGCCAAGGACTGGGTTAGTGGATGTCATTCTCCACTGGTTCTGGAGGGGGCATGGTGCCCAGAGTGCTTCATCCTGCTAAGGACTGGGTTAGTGGATGTCATTCTCCACTGGTTCTGGAGGGGGCATGGTGCCCAGAGTGCTTCATCCTGCCAAGGACTGAGGTAGTGAATGTGATACTCCACTGGTTCTGGAGGGGACATGGTGCCCAGAGTGCTTCATCCTGCCAAGGACTGGGTTAGTGGATGTCATTCTCCACTGGTTCTGGAGGGGGCATGGTGCCCAGAGTGCTTCATCCTGCTAAGGACTGGGTTAGTGGATGTCATTCTCCACTGGTTCTGGAGGGGGCATGGTGCCCTGAGTTCTTCATCCTGCTAAGGACTGGGTTAGTGGATGTCATTCTCCACTGTTTCTGGGGGAGGGCATGGTTCCCAGAGTGCTTCATCCTGCCAACGACTGAGGTAGTGGATGTGATACTCCACTGGTTTTGGAGGGGGCTTGGTGCCCAGAGTGCTTCATCCTGTTAAGGACTGGTTTAGTGGATGTCATTCTCCACTGGTTCTGGAGGGGGCATGGTGCCCAGAATGCTTCACGTGCCACGAGATTGGTGAGGTTCAGGTAGCATGATAAGCCATGGAGGCAGCGACATACCCCACACTGCTGCGGCTACGCATTCTACCTGGAGGTGCAAACAGTGATGGAAGTCGCGCCTCATGGAAGCTGCCCAGGGTCCAGGAATTCTCCTTCAGCCTCAGACGACTGACCACTGGGTATGGTAGCCATGTCATCAGTGGTGCCAGGGTCCAAGGACACTGCGGGCCTGTGGCGGTGCTTGCGGCGGTGTCTGTGGTGACGGTGCTGGCGGCGGTGCATGAGTCAGCAACTGCTGAGGGACAAAGCAGGACGTCTCCTGCAGCCTCGGACAGCTGCCCACTGGGGAATAGGCTAGGGACTGTCACTGAGGCTGTGGACGTGCGGGGGTGGTGCAGGTGGCGGTGCAGGAGGCGGTGCAGGTGGCGGTTGTTGTGGCGGAGCAGCTAGCGGTGTTTGCCGCTGTACAGGTTGGCATGGTCGTGGACAGAAGGTGTGACACTGGTCCCTCAGTCGGTGCCACCATGCCCTCTCCTGACCTGCTCTTTTGGCCCTTCCCCACCTTTGATGGTGCCGCAGTTGTCTTGCCACTATCCCCTTTTGTTTTTGCTGAGCTCTTGGTGGCTGGTAGTTTTGGCGTCTCCCTCCAGGATGTGGGCACCTTTTTCACCTTGGCAGGTGGCAGAATGTCCTTGCCCTTGCTACGTGGAACACTGGCAGCCCTGATGGGTGGCGCACTCGATGACCCCGCAGTTGCTGGCACCACTGTGCCTGGGGATGTGGTGGCTGAGGTGCTGGGCTGGGACCTGGAAAGCCTGGCCCTAGGTGAAGGACAGGGGCGGAGGTGTAGGGAAGAGGTCAATGTTAGCCAGGAAAAGTTTTTTAGACACACTGGGATGGGAAGTTGAGGGGGGTTTGGGAGTGGAGGTAGAGCTAGTGGTTGTAGGTGGTGTACGTCTGGTGAATTTGGGTGAAGGTGCATGGGCCTGATGCTGTTGTGCGGTGGATGGCTACTGGGTGGGTGTGTGCCTGCATTTGTGTACTTTGGGAGGAGGGCTTACTGACACACTGGGAGAGGACACTGGGGATGTGTGAATGGTAGTGGGGTGGTGAGTGCACGTGAGCGGTGTGTGAAGATGGGCATGCTGGTGATGGCGGTAGTGGTAGAGGATGTAGTGCATGCAGGTGTGAGTGGAGACGAGACAGGTAGGGAGGAAGAGGACGTGGAGGAGGGGGACACAGTGGAGGCAGTGAATGTTGGTGTGTCGGCATGGGGATGGTGCTTGTGTGAGTGCCTGTGGGATGTGTGGTGCTTATGTTTGCCATGTCCACTCTTCTGTGTTGATATGTGTGCATGCTGGTCTAATCGTGTGCTTAGGATAGGCTGAGGTACAAGGGATTGGGTCTCGGTAGAGGAAGTTGGAGGGGGGGCTGGACACAGGGACAATGGCTGCCATCAGTGCTGAGGCCAGAGCCTGAAATGCTCTCTGTTGGGCTGCCTGCCCAGAATGAATGGCCTCCAGGTATGCATTTGTTTGTTGCAAATGCCTCTCTACACCCTGGATGGTATTCACAATGGTAGATTGACCAACAGTGAGGGATCTCAAGAGGTCAATAGCCTCATCACTGAGGGCAGCAGGGCTGACTGGGGCAGGGCCTGAGGTGACTGGGGTGAAGGCGATGCCAACCCTCCTGGGTGAGCGGGCACAGGACACACGCTGAGGGGCAGCTGGGAGGGCAGTGCTTGTGGGGGGGTGGCGGCTGTACCTGTTGATGCGCTGGGCACAGAAGTGCCCACCACCGCGAGGGAGCTCCCATCAGAGGAGGAGTCGATGTCACTGCTGTCTGCTCCTGTCCCCACCGTGGAGCTCCCCTCGCCCTCTGTCCCACTGGTGGCTTCAGACTCTGTTGCTTCACCCTCCAGGGCCAAGTGGGTTGCAGCTCCTCCTGCTCTGGTGCCAACGCTCCTCCACCTGATTATGCTATTGCACACAAGAACAGGGAGACCACAAAAAGGGGGGGGAGACAGAAGAAAGATATGTTCAGTGCATGCAACACCACTACCGTTGGCGGACACAACACACATGGAGCAGCCCTCTGCACTATGCCATGCACTGACAGTTCCTAGAAATTTCAGCTGACCATGGGGTACGAGGCCTAATACCAATTGCTGCACACCTGGAAGTCACAGGAGCCTGACTAGGTGTAGATGGCTCTTACCACTGGTGGGGTTGGGGTGCCACATAGCCTGCCTCACAAGGGTCCTTGCCTACCAAGTTCACCCTGGCCTAGGGGAACCCACTGCCCACCTCTCCCACCCAGACACCTCATAATGCACGCAGAGTCATCTGAATGAGAGTGTACTCAACCCCTTGGGGCTACTGTGATGCCCTCAAGCGCCCATCGAACTCCGGATAGGCCACTGCCAGGATCCGGAAAATCAGGGGGGTCATGGTGCGACGGGCACCCCTCCCATGTTGGGAGGCCATCGCCAGCTGGGCCTCCGCCGTCTTCTTGCTCCAGCGGCGCAGGTCCTCCCATCTTTTACGGCAGTGGGTGCTCCATCGGTGGTAGACTCCCAGGGTCCGGACGTCCTTGGCGATGGCACGCCAAATAACCTTCTTCTGGTGGGCACTGACCTATAGGAATGGTACAGGGGGAAAGGAAATTACTCACCCGTCTGGACCGTCATACTCATTGCCCACCAGATCCCACCCATGCCCTGACGCACATACTCTCACCATACGCACATGCAGGCCTCAGCCCCCCCATGTATCTTCCATCCACACCACTCAAAACAGGCATTGCCCATGCAGCATGCTCACAGTGTACTCACCTGTTTGTCTGGAGGACCGAACAGTTGTGTGTACTGGGGGAGGACCCCATCCACTAGTTTCTCCAACGCCTCCAAAGTTAAGGCAGGGGCCCTTTCCCCAGACACTGTAGCCATCGTAGCTTCCAGACACAGGTCACAACAGCACTTGCAGTGTAGGTCCTCTCCTGTTGAAGGTCAGGTATCAAGTGAGGGAACAGACATAAAATGGCGGTCACGTCCTTGGCGCTGCGTACCGTCACCCCCGGCGTATCTTGTCATTGGCTTCTGGGACCCATAGGGCCCAATGTTAACCAATGCAGAATTGTGCCGCGGTCTTTGACCGCCCACCGCGACGGTGTACAACGCCAGAGCAGTTAACTCATATCCCCTTGTCCCACCTTACAGGTCAGGCAGCCGCCATTTCAGGAGGCCACATGTAATGAATGTTAACTACATCACACCTATCTGGGCCGGGAATATAGACAGATACATGCACATTGCGGATTAATAAAGTTTCTGCAAATAACAAATTGGGATACCTCAGTGTTGGATGACTCTCTGCTCGCTGTTCTCCTCCATAGGGCACGTCTGCTGGGGCATCCTCCGGTGTACAGACCCCTGGTGGACCTGTTGACAATGGAAGAGAGACACATCCTAGTCACATACAGACTTGATTGTGCAACAATCCAGGAACTGTGTGCCCAGTTGGAGCCAGAACTGATTTCATCTATCCGCCATCCCACAGGAATCCCACCTCTAGGGCAGGTCCTGTCTGTACTCCTTTTCCTGGCCAGTGGGTCTTTTCAAACAACAGCAGCCATGGCATCAGGGATGTCCCAGCCAATGTTCTCTAACGTGTTGTCCAGAGTGTTGTCTGCCCTGCTGAAACACATGCGCAGCTACATCGTTTTCCCTCAGGTGGAGGATTTGCCCACAGTGAAAGGTGACTTCTATGCCCTGGGACATATCCCCAACATCATTGGTGCCATTGATGGGACACATGTGGCATTTGTACCTCCCCGCAGGAATGAACAGGTTTATAGAAACCGGAAGAGCTACCATTCGATGGATGTGCAGATGGTGTGTTTGGCAGACCAGTACATCTCCAATGTCAATGCCAAGTATCTTGGCTCTGTGCATGATGCTTACATTTTGAGAAATAGCAGCATCCCTTATGTGATGGGGCAACTCCAGAGGCACCGTGTGTGGCTAATAGGTGAGCCCAAGGTCCCAATACAGTTGACATAGGTGTCTGGGTATAAGGCTGTCCCTAAGGGTTAGTGTGTGTCTAACAGATATCCCTCAACATTTGCAGGTGACTCTGGTTACCCCAACCCGTCATGGCTACTGACCTCAGTGAGGAATCCCAGGACAAGGGCAGAGGAATGCTAAAATGAGGCACATGGGCAAACTAGGAGGGTGATCGAACGCACCTTCGGCCTCCTGAAGGCCAGTTTCCGGTGCCTCCATCAGACAGGTGGCTCCCTATACTACTCACCGAAGAAGGTGTGCCAGATAATCGTGGCCTGCTGTGTGCTGCACAACCTGGCTTTGTGACGGCAGGTGCCTTTTCTGCAGGAGGATGGGCCAGATGGTGGTCTTGTGGCAGCTGTGGAGCCTGTGGACAGTGAAGAAGAGGAGGCAGAAGAAGAGGATATCGACAACCGAAACACCATCATCATGCAATACATCCAGTGAGACACAGGTAATAAGATGTAACTGCTTCCCACATCTCATACTGTTGTTTGAGCTAGCATAAGTCTGTCATTTTCACTCAGTGTATGGACCCTGACTTGTCACTTTGACTTTCCATTTCACAGATCTGGGTCCCACTTTGTGCCCTCTGCTCTGTTTACTCCTGGCCTAAAGCTGTGTTACATTGGTATGTGAACAAGTAAATTGACATTGCTATATTCCATAGTTATTGCAATTACACATTTGTGAAAGCACAGACTGACTCCAGATTGTTTTGTGATTTAAGTGTGTTTATTCTTGTGCAAATAAGTGGAGGGGGTTGTAAAATGGGCTGGGATGATGGTGGAGGAATGTCCATGGCAGAGTCCAGTCTATTTG
Source organism: Pleurodeles waltl (assembly GCF_031143425.1). NCBI lineage: Eukaryota > Metazoa > Chordata > Amphibia > Caudata > Salamandridae > Pleurodeles > Pleurodeles waltl. The sequence continues at coordinate 1,068,894,398 of NC_090437.1, forward strand.
TTTCCCAGGTGCATTGTCCAAAGGGGCAAAGGAAGTGGAGCAATGGCAGTTTAAGGATGGACAGGGTGACATAGTGGGATAGAAGGGTGACATTCAGGGGGGTCTCATTTCCTGGCGGGGGTCTTGACAATGTTCTCTGTCTTGTTCCTGGAACTCAGGGACCGTTTGTGGGGTGGTTTTCCATCTGCAGGGGGTGGGGTGCTGGTGTCCTGTTGTTCCTGTGGCGGTGCCTCCTGTCCACTAGCGCTGGCGGAGGTGGAGGGCTGTTCATCGTCCAGGCTAGTGTCAGGGGCCCCTTGTTGTGCCACTGTGTCCCTCCTGGTGTTGAGAAAGTCTGCCAGCACCCCTGCAATGGTGACCAGGGTGGTGTCATTGGACTTCAAGTCCTCCCTGATCCCAAGGTAGTGTTCCTCCTGCAGCCGCTGGGTCTCCTGAAACTTGGCCAGTACCGTTGCCATGGTCTCCTGGGAATGATGGTAAGCTCCCATGATGTTGGAGAGTGCCTCGTGGAGTGTCGGTGCCCTGGGCTTGTTCCCCCCCGTCGCACAGCAGTCCTCCCAGCTTCTCTGTTATCCTGTGCCTCTGTCCCTTGAACCGTGTGCCCACTGCCCCCAGGTCCCTGATCGTCCTGTGTTAGTGGGTTTGCCTGGGTTCCCTGTAGTGGTGGACACACTGCTGATTGACGTGTCCTGGGGACAGAGGGATGGGCCCGCTGGGTGGGTGCTGTGCTGGTGTTTCCTGAGGGGGGAGGCTCTGTGGTGGCTTGCGACAGTGGAAGGGGAACTGAATGTCCTGAGGCCCCAGATGGGCCGGGATGGTCATCTTGATCCAGGCATGCAGAGCTGCTGTCATCACTGTGGGCCTCTTCTGTGGGGGACTGGATATGCCTGGCACCTCCTGTTCGGTGACGTTGGGTACGTGTCCTGTTGGGGTGTAAATGCGTAGTTATTGTACCTGTGTGTGCCATTGTGTGCAATGGGTGAGTAACCCCCTACTCCAGTGATTGCATTATTGGCTTGGTCCTTGTGTGATTGGTGATTTTGGGGCATGAGTGAGTCTCTGCACTGGACATGCTTGGGTGATGGGTGTCCATGCATTGGTGTTACATGCAGGGCTTAGTTTTGGGATGTGTGGGTTGTGTTGGTGGGGTATCTGTGGGTTATTGGGGTGATGGGTGTGATGATAAGGGTGGGAGTATGTGATGGCATGTAGGTGGGGTGGGGGGATAAGGTAGTAAAGATTTGCCTTACCAGAGTCCAGTCCTCCTGCTACTTCTGCGAGGCCCTCAGGATGCAGTATTGCCAAGACCTGCTCCGCCCATGTTGTTAGTTGTGGGAGAGGAGGTGGGGGTCCACCTACAGTCCTCTGTACAGCAATCTGGTGTCTGGACACCACGGAATGCACCTCCCCCGTAGGTCTTTCCACCTCTTCCTGATGTCATCCCGTGTTCTTGGATGCTGTCCCACTGTGTTTACCTGTCAACAATTCCTCACCATAGCTCCATCTTCCTTGCAATGGATGTCTGTTGCACCTGTGATCCGAATAGCTGTGGCTCTACCCAGACAATTTCCTCCACCATTACCCTGAGCTCCTCCTCAGAGAACCTGGAATGTCTTTGAGGTGCCATGATGTGGTGTGGGTGATGTGTGAGGTGGTGTCTGTTGTGATGTGTGAGGGGATGTGTTGGTGTGTGTTGTTTGAGGTGCGTGGATGTTGTGTAAATGATGGTGTTGTGTGCCTGTGGATGCTGGTGTTGTTTTTGGTAGTGTCTTTCTCTGGCCTGCTCTCAAATTTCTGGTAGTAAGGGTTGGTGGGTAGTGTGGGTGTGTGTTTTATAGTGGTGTGAGTGTGTGGGTGTGGTGTGTGTATGTGTATCAGGTGTGTGTATTTTGAATTGTCCAATGTGGTTGTGTTTTGTAAATGTGTGTGTATTTTGAGCGCAGCGGTGTGTACCACCAATGGATTACCGCGGTTGAAAGACTGCTGTATTGATTCGTGGGTCGTGATAGTGTGGCCGTATTCTTGTTGGCGTGATGGTGTCAGTTTTGTTATCGCCAGTTTATCACTGACCTTTGGTGTGGCGGACTTGTGTGGGTGTCTGTATTGTGGCGGATTCCGAGCTGTTGGTCGTAATACCTGTAGCAGAATTCTGCGGTCACAGAGGTATGTTGGCGGTCTTCTGCACGGCGGTAAGCGGGATTTACCACCAGGGTTATAATGAGGGCCTTTATATCTTTTAATGCTATTGCAAGATGGTGGGGGTCTTCGTAATAATGACTCTTGTCTTTACAATTCTCTTTCTTGCACTGTTAATTATCTTAATCATTTCAGACTACGCAATTTATAGCAGATTGCAGTTGTGTTAAATAAAAACTATTGAAACTTCACTGCATCTTCGTTATTGCCTGTGTTTGGATGAGACATGATATATCTGTGAGAAAGGGGTAATCTCCGTTTAACCAAGACACTCCCTGAGATCTCATACTCTCGAGTCCCTGCGTAAAGGCTGCCACAAATCACCTTTTACTGTTTGGGTTTTTGGTGAGGTGCTTCTAGTGAGCCGGAAGGGTTGGGGGACAGTTGTGACTTGTTGTAGGATAGGCATAGTCACCTACAAACATAAGTACTGTCATCCTTAAACCAGCAGTCTTACCTAGAGCAAGAGTCCAACTACGACAGTAGCAGATTTTAAAGACAGACTGCCAAGAGTTCATGTACTACATACATTGGACTACCAATATGTGGGAGAACACATTGTAGGAAATACTTTGGCTGACAAAGCTGCCAAATCTGAAGTAGCCATGGCTTCTGTTGCTGCAATTGCTCATTCTCACATAAGACTTGACAATGAGACATTGACCACTGTGAAAGCTTCAGCTGAAGGCAAGCCTTTACCAAAAGCATACCCTGCTAAGAATACTTACCACCTCTGTGCCCAAACTATTGCATTCACAATTCAAGGGTGGGGGTGTTTGTGTGATCACCCACCAAGAGCAGAGATCAGATCTCATTAAACAGTGCACAAGGGTGTTGCTTCTGCTCATGCTGGTGTGGAGGCTATTATTTTCCTACTACAACAATGCTATTGGTGGCCAGGTCTATACAAACAGACCAAACAGTATGTCCTTTGCTGTGACATACCTCAACAAATTAAAGGGTCCACCATCAAATGCTCACCACTAACACCCCACCTAGTATCCAAAAAAAAACACTGTAATGTGTGTACCTGAACCATTGCATTCCCTTACAACCTGATGGTGCAAACAATGACATCTTTGTCGCTCTTGATTCATGTTCTAGATTCCTGTTAATATGACTACAGCAATTGGCTGATTCTCAAACTGTTATTAAAGATTTACAAGTATTTATCAGGACATATGTGGTTGCATTGTGGAGCGGAAAACTGAGACTTAAAGCAATCCTTAACAGCAAGGGTATTAGGTCTGGTAATAGTTGGCTTCATCACCTATATGAGGTACAGAGAGTACTAAATAATTTGCGCAGAAAGTCTTTGGGAAGACACACCCCTTACAAGGTCCTGTTTGGGATACCTATGTATGTCCCAGATCTTGATGGCCCTGATACGATGGAAACAAAAACACCATTTGACATAAATGAACGTGCCACTGTTTTACATGAAACACAACAATTCTGTGGTGAAAATTCATCTGCGTATGCTGCCACCTTGGGAATGAGGGATTTGCAAACAACATCTACCTGCTGGATTCCTAAACCTTGGTATCTAGTATGAGGAATAATTGCTGTAAAGAGGTAATTTGGCCCATCCTATAGAACACTGGTTCCAGTCCCAGGAATACACGGTACCGTTGATGCCTGGTTCTAAAGAAAACTGATTTGTTTCAACTGTCAGCTTTAAATTGCACTATGTGACTGATCCTGCACAATCGACCACGAGGATTCTTGGGTAGTTCCCTAGCATCCCTAACTACCTAACGGGATATACCTCCACAAGCGCTCAATAAAGCTTCTGCAAGTAAAACTGCTACAGCTGTCTTCCGAGCTTGGGGAGAACAGACAACAAACTTTTGCTACTTCCTGTCACCATTCCACAGACAAGAAACATTCAAAATAAGGGTCTATACTATTCCAATTCAGCATAGACGGATGACATTGTTTATTATGAATGACCACCATTGAATCCATCTACCAGTTTTGCACCAGCTCCTCTCCTTACACAAACAGCTTTTGGTCATTTTGTAGACATTGACAACTTCTATTCAAACTCAACTGCATTTGCAACTGCACCTGTTTCAGCAACATGTAAGCTTTATAATTGGGCTAAAATCAATTATTTAGTTCATCCATGGTACTATCAATGAATACTACCGATATTGCTTGACCTACTGCTTTTCAATTGGGTTTGTCATCTTTTTCTTTTTAATGATAAATGGTCACTATCTTTGTGAACGCTCTGTTGTTGAACTGGTGGATGAGGTTTTGACACCTTACCTTTCTTCTCATATTGTCCATAGAGACTTGTCAATTGTGCACATTTCAGCTGTCCCGTTGTATTGAAATTAAGTATGTTTGACTACTGACTTTGTGTTTCACCACTATGCATATTAGTTGTTCAATGTTCACCAGTAGCACATTACATTTTGTATTCAGTTTAGCTGCCTATTGGCTTTAACGTGGCATTGGATGTTACATTTTGTATTCAGTTTAGCTGCCTATTGGCTTTAACGTGGCATTGGATGTTACATTTTGTATTCAGTTTAGCTGCCTATTGAATTTATTCTGGTGTTAGACATTGCAGTTGAGACATTGCATTGTTTTTCCACATGGTAAACCAAACTTGTGTTTTTCGTATTTTCTCTAACCGAACACTAGTATGATAAGGAAGCACATATTTTGTGTTTTTCTCTAGTGTGGCCTTGGGAGAGACAGCCTTGAAAACTTGGCCAACTTTCAATGGTATTTCTTCCAACTCTAACCTACAGTAGCCAGCATGTTTTGAATATTATAAAAGGTGACCCTGGGTAGCAGTGAGGGGGAATTTTCTGAGACTTTAGTCAGGAGTGGACGTCAACTGCCTGACCTGTCCCATGAGGGTGGAAAATCTCTTTCTAGCAGTTGAACAGAGGTCATCAACTTGCTGGCATGAGAAAGATGTCGAGCAGTGATAGGCCCTACGGTGATGAATTTTTACTTTTTTATTCTTTGCTTGATGCTATAATATAATTACATGTATTTGCTGACTACATTGCAATTGAGAATCACTTTGATATATTTTCCTTTCATTGCTTTGACTATTTTTAAACGTGTGCCTCCAACCTACTAATCTCCTCTCTCAGGAGCCTCGTGGTGAAGTAATAATAAATGTCTTCTTTAAACTAAGAAGTGCATTCCAGAGATTGTTGTCAGCTCGGTCATTAGTGAAAGCAAAACATTTTGTGTAGTCGATTGCAGGATTCGAAGGGGAAAAAATGTTTAACAAGTTAAAGGAGTGATTTTTTCACGTTGTGCCCTAAATTGTCCTGAAGTGCATAGTTCTGTTATTCTGAAGTGTAAAGCAAAACACCTGTTCCTGATGGGATTGTGTGGAATAAAGTTCCAATATGATTTATTTGGTCCTTGTTAGGTCATTCACATTCCATACATCTTCAAAGTTTCTATGAATGATATTGTTACACCTTGGTTGTTTCTGATGATTGAAATGTTAAAACAGTTGGAGACATATTTAAGAAAAGTGGGCACCAAGTTTCTTGTGCTCTTTAGTGCCCCCATACAGCCAAAATGGGTGCACCGTATTTTAAATACAGCACATCAAGGTGCAGAGTAGGGGGCAATAGCATAATTTTTTTGATGCTATTGTTGTACTCGGTAGAAGTAGCACCAACATTTTGGCGTCACTCCTGCAGAGTACTTAGGGGCCCATTGTATTCAATGGCATGTCCCCTTTTAATGCCTGCTCTGAGCAGGCGTTAAAAGTGCTAAAAAAATGACACATGGAAATCTGTTAAGTTTCCCTGTGACAATTTTTTGGGTTCCCTAATGAGGGAACACCCCTTTAGCAAACATTATGGCCCGCCTTTGGGCCAGGGTGGGCAGAACCCAGTCCAGCACCTCAGCTACCCAGTCCATGGCCACTGTAGTTTTGGCAGCTACTGCAGGTGTGAGAGGCTCCAAGGAGACACGTTTCAGCACTGCCAGTGTGCCTGCACCAGCTGGCAAGGACAATAAGGGACCACCACCTACCAAGGGCAAGGAGGCACCACCAGCTACCAAGGGCAAGGAGGCACCACCAGATGGCAAGGGCAAGAAGGAACCACCAGCTGGCAAGGGCAAGAAGGGACCACCAGCTGCCAAGGGCAAAGACAAAGGTCCGATCACTGCAGGCAGGATGGATAGGGGGCCTGGTGCTGGATCTGAATCTGAGCACACAATACCAACCATGGCACTTCAGCCGTCCGAGGCTGCAGGGGAAGGGCTGGAACCTCCCCCAACCACTGCCAGCACTGCCATCAGCACCACCACCAGCACCGCCACCTGCGCCGCCATCTGCACCACTGTCGGCACCTCTGCCAGCAACAGCAGCCCCAGTGGGCAGCCATCCGAGGCTGCAGGGGAAGGGCTAGAGCCTCCCCCCACCACTGCCAGCACCGCCACCAGCACCAGCACCGCCACCAGCACCACCACCTGCACTACTGCCAGCAGCAGCAGTCCCAGTGGGCAGCCATCCAAGGCTGGAGGGGAAGGGCTGGAGCCTCCCCCCATCACTGCCAGCACTGCCACCAGCACCGGCACTACCACCACTATGCAGGCGTCGCAGCCGGTGGATGGAGTGTAGTCCTGCATCCATGGAGTGTCATGCATCCTTCCCACTGCAAATCTCTTGGGTCTGACACCCAGGTAAGGGACTATTACCTTGCACTCCCCAAGTGCTGCATCACTGGGCACAAAGCTCCCTCCAGAACCAGTGGAAGAAGGCATCCACTCACACCGTCCTTTCCGGGATGAAGCCCACTGGGCACAAAGCCCCCTCCAGAACCAGTGGAAGAAGCCACCCACTTGAGAGACTGTAGCCTTGCACTCCCCAGGACCAAGCAGTGGGCAAACCACCCACTTGAGAGACTGTTGCTTTGCACTCCCCAGGACCAAGCAGTAGGCATGTGGCCCCCTCCAGGAGCAGTGGTGTTGTACCATCTTCCCGCTGAGGTGTTCCCCTTCCCCTTCCCCCTGTGGTGCCTGTGTATTTTTGACCTGACGCCCCAGCAGTGTTCTCTCCGTATTGAGGCAGGAGTCAAGTGGGGTCTTGCCCTATGTGATATGGCCCTGTGGCCCACCGACATTATGAACTGGGCAGTGTCCCTCCATTTGTATTTCTATATATACTGTGTTCATTTTGGCGGACGTATATCTGTTACTTTATCTTTCTACAATCACTTCATTCACTTCCATTTGTCCTTGCACTATTCCTGAGGGTTATGGGGTGTATATGTAATGTTACTGCATCTGTTTGTATGTATGGTGTTGGAGGTGGGGGTGTTGTGTGTTGCATGTGTGTGTCACTCTCTTTTTCCTCCTCCCTCCCCTGTGTGCTAGGGGCGGTACTCACTGTGGTCGTCTTCGCCAGCATTGGTATTCCTGGTGTAGGAGGAGGTAGACCAGCATGGGTAACACCTGTAGTTCGGGCTCCATGGCGTTGTGGTTGTTCCCTGATTGTCCAGGTGAGTCGTTTCCCTTCTGTGTCCGTGCTTTTGATGGCATTGGTACCGCCCCGGAAAAGATGGCGGATAGGCCTATTGTAATTGAGTGGGCAGTACATTGTCTTCCGCCTGACTGTTGGTGGTTACCGCTGCGGTGGTTGTTGCTACCGCTGTGGTGGTCAGTGTCGTAAAGTGGCTGTCTGTTTTGGCGGTTTCCGCCGTGGTTATGATTCAATTTTTTTTATCATCGGCCTGTTGGCAGTATTACCGCCCCTTTATCGCCGACCGCCTGGGTTGTAATGAGGGCCTATGTCTGGAGAAGGCATAATGTAGTGCAAAGGGTTACAAAGTGGCGCAATGCAACCATTGCACCACTTTGTAACTATGGTGAGGAGTTTTTGGTCTTCTAACGCAACATTGTGTAAAAAAATTATGCTAATGTGGCATTAGCATGGCGCTAGGGGCTCTTAAATATGCTTTCTGAGCTTGAATACTACACTGTATTTGAGCGTGAAGAAGCATATAAGAATTCAGCAAATTATGGGGAAATATTTTGTTACCACCCTTGTGGACATCCGTTTCTGCACAAAGCTAGCACCCACAATGGGAGCTTGTCCGACTCCTCCAGTGGGTAGTCTCAAAACATACTTAGAAAAGTTTGCGGGGCATATTTATACTCCGTTTGCGCCGAATTTGCGTCGTTTTTTTAGACGCAAATTCGACGCAAAACCAACGCCAACTAACGCCATATTTATACTATGGCGTTAGACGCTTCGGGCGCCAAAGTGCCCGGAGTGTGCGTCATTTTTTAGCGTGAACCCCTTCCTTGCGTTAATGATATGCAAGGGAGGCGTTCCCGTCTTAAAAAATGACTCCCAGGCCTTTACGTGGTATTTATACTCCCGGGCAAAAGAGACGCCCGGGAGTGGGCGTGGCCAAAAACGGCGCATTTGCGCCGCTTTTTAACGCCTGGGTCAGGGATGGCGTTAAGGGACAAGTGGGCTCAAAATGAGCCCAGAGTGCCCTCCCCTGCCCCCAGGGACCCCCCCTGCCACCCTTGCCCACCCCAGGAGGACACCCAAGGACGGAGGGACCCATCCCATGGACATTAAGGTAAGTTCAGGTAAGTATTTTTTTTTTTTTTTTTGTGGCATAGGGGGGCCTGATTTGTGCCCCCCTACATGCCACTATGCCCAATGACCATGCCCAGGGGACAGAAGTCCCCTGGGCATGGCCATTGGGCAAGGGGGCATGACTCCTATCTTTACAATGATAGGAGTCATGTTGATGGGGGATGGGCGTCGAAAAAATATGGTGCAAATCGGGTTTAGACGATTTTTTAGCGTCAACCCGACTTGCACCATTTTAAGACGCCCTAGCGCCATTTTCCCCCTACGCCGGCGCTGCCTGGTCTACGTGGTTTTTTGCCACGCACACCAGGCAGCGCCGGTCTGCTTGCGCCGGCTAACGCCATTCCATAAATACGGCGCCCGCATGGCGCTTCGGAATGGCGTTAGACGGCGCAAAAATTTTTGACACTAAACTGCGTTAGCGCAGTTTAGCGTCAAAAAGTATAAATATGGGCCTGCATATTTTTCTGGGCATGATGCAAAAAATGCAGAGTCATAATACTTTAGATTACCTCCTTCTAAAGCAGGAAAAATATTGGTAACTGACACAAAATGAATCTAATCAGATTCTTTTGTTTTCCAGCTGGCCATCGAAGGCTATGAGTTCTGGAAAAACTCTGTTGATTTAAAGAGTGAATGGGAAACACATGATTGACATGTACAGGGTAGGGAAGCTTTATTTAGAGCATTCCTTTTTCCTTTCCAAAAATATTTCTGACTACACAGTTCAGCAAACAACTTGCCAGGGGTTAGCAGATATGAAAGAACTGCATGCGCTGAGTATTCTCACACCAGCAAAAATTCATGATTTGCAGACACTTTTAAATGTCACCGAAGAGCAGCTTACTAGCTGGATTCAGAATGGCACCTTTAATTCCTCACTTTCACATCCCAGCGGGTGGTTATTGTGGCCGGGCGACACAAATGGTTGCCAGGCACAATTCGTTAATTCTATACAGGGCTTAAAAGCAGGACATCAAGACCCTTGCCACATCAAAGTTCAACACGCCGGTGTCATTACTACATATACTGTGGGTAAAATTTGCCAACACTGATTACATTCCTCCACTTGTCAACCACAAAACCCCTGAGAAGCCAGATAGTGCCATGTTTGAGGCTGCCACAAATCACCTTTTCTTTCAGGTTTGTGTGAGGTCCTGCTAGCTAGCCAAAAGAATTGGGCTGAGAGCTGCCAAGACGACGAGAGATTGATTCAGTCACCCACAAACGGCAGTGCTCCCACCCTAATCCAGCAGTCTCATTCTAATAGTGGGAGTCCTTCTACAGCAGTGTGTGCGAAACCAAGTGAAATTGTATGCCAAACTGTACTTATTGCAGCAGACAGGAATGTGTCCACATTGGTGAGAGATTTACACGTCCCACACACTACATTTTGGTGTCCTTAGTTCTGTCCAGTTGAGAACTCAATGATGATGGGAAATGTAATTCTTGAAGGCATATATACAGCTGCAAGGGTAGGTCACATAGATGTTTGTGGGATCCCATCTTGAAAAGTCAATTTGAAGCCAAACACATGGCTGTTTTGGATATGTGAATATATTCTAGTTATGTACTGCAGTTGGTTAGGAATGTTTCAAGGCATATGTGTTTGCTCATGCTGTTGAAGCCCTTTGACATGGTAGTACAAGTGGATAAGAGTCAAAGGCATACATGATACAAGAGCAAGCATGGGGAATTTCTAGTTTGTGTGATCACATTTCTTGTCCAATTGTGTTTCCACAGATACCCTTAAACGGTTGTATCTGTCCTTTCAGCATCATCTGTGCAAGACAATGGTGACAGCAGCCACGTCGGTGGGGAGGAAGCTGGCCAATTTGGCTCTGATGTGGACTCCACAGACACTGAGGGAGCCAGTGGCACAGAGGATGAAGGGACTGGCACAGAGGCCACAAGGGACTCTACATCTTCTTCAGAGACCTCCAAAGAAGACCAGACCCTCGTGGTGGCAGACCCTGGAGGGGCTGTTACACCTGTGACATCATCTGCCACTCACTTTTCACCCACCCTTTTGCTCCCCCATTGTTGGTGTGAGCCACTCCTCTAAAAGGGGTGGTGTCACCTTTGCTGCAGGCACCTCTCTCCACCCTGGTGTCAAAGGCTGTGCTCAATGAGTAGGATGTTGATCTTTTAAGGAAGATCACTGTAGGCTAGACTGTGGTACTGAATGCTAGCCTGGGGCTGGACGGCCAGAATGCCCAGATGGTGGCTTACCTGGATGGCATTCATGGTGGCCAGTTTGGCCTAAAGTGGTCATTCCAGGGTCTGGCCTCCCTTCTCCTTGAGTGCAGCCTCCAACCCACCCTAACCTCGTGCATAGACTCCCACCCCTTCCCAATCCAAAATCCCTCCACCCAGACCTAACCCAAGTATACTCATACATTGGCACACACCCACTACAATGACCACAAACAGCACATTGTCACACCAACATGGCAAAAAACAGAGACACACACATGCACAAACCACACACCCCACCACCACCATCACAAGCATGCACACAGTCAGCACACCCATCATGATGTAAATACACTTACCCACCGCCAGCACACCTACAGACACCACACCCACCACCACACCAACACTCATACACCGCTACTACACCCACACCCACACACACCAGCAGCACACCCACAGACACATCAACAACACATAGCACCTCTATAACAGACTCATCCACGCACACACAAATGGAACACAAACTCCCACACTTTCCCACCCAACAGACACCCAATAATAAACACAAATCAAAACATACAGCACGTACACCAGACACTCAGGCACTTACACATTCAACAGAAACATGCACAAAATACAGAGCCACTCCCTCTACCTCCCATCCCGAAATACATGCCAACCACCCTACCCATTTTCAAAAGGTGGGGCCTTCTTTATGCCCTGGCCTTTACCGCTTCCACATCTGAAACCACCCCTCCCAAACATCTTTCTACTCCTTCCACATACCAAACAACCCCTTCCACATCCCAAGCCACCCTTCCCAATTGTAAATCAACCCCTTTCAAACATCTTTCTACCTCTTCCACATCCCAGCCTCCCCCTTCCAAATCCCAGCCCACCCCTCCCAAACCCAAACATACCCTGCCCAATACCAAACACACCCCTACCAAACCCAAACATACCCCTCCCAAACCCACCACTACCAAACCCAATGACCCCCTCTCAGTGACCTCGTAGAGGTGCCTGCTTCCTGCCCCATAGATGCCCCTTCCAGAGGTTTATTTTGGCAGTGAGATTAGGAGGCAAGTTGTGGGCATGCACCCACTGTGGACTACAGGCCTAGTGCCTTGTTTGTGTTATGTGAAGTGTATTTAGTTCACTGATGAGAGAATTATCTCATTTATGTAAAACATGTTTATTTTGAGAATACCTTTGTCCTTGCCTTATTCAATGAATGTTACTAATTGTTTGCTGATAACGTTTTTTCAGTTAGTGTATGTGCTTACTCTAATTTGTGACAGTGACCACCACAGTTTGTGAATGTTAGTTATTTGTATTTAAAATTGCTTACATTAGTGTGGTACATTTGTGATGGGCATGTTTATTTTAGTGCAAATATTCTGGACACTTAGACCAACATTAAATGTGTTTCTGTTATTGTGACTGGAGAATGTGTGTTTGATTTTTTTTAAATGATGTGTCAATTATATGCACACATGCATTACACACAGGAAACCTGCACTTTACAGTTAAGTGACACAGCAAGGAGACATGTGACCTTCTTACATCTATGTCATATTTTCAGTTTGAAGGTGATATTGGAAGTACATTCTGTGTAAGCCCACTTGTGGCATGTTGTAGTGAAATGTCTCCATTATGATGGGATTGCTTAATTCCTATTAGGTATACTGTTTCAGTTAATGAATTCAATTTTATTTGGCACTGATTGCACACACTTGTGTGGACACATTCCTCTTTCTGATTGCTGTGACTTTTTGGGTAGGTTTCAATTGCAGTGAAGGCAGTTCATACCAGATTGGTGGGTTATTCTTAAATCTTGAGGTGTGTTATGATACATTTTCAAAGTACAACATTTTACACATAAGCATTGCCTATCATTATGGTGTTGTTTGCCAGAAATACTTACACCTGCACGAATCCAGTGCTACAGCGAAGCAATAATTTCAGGGATAACATGTATGACTATGACTTACCTTCTGTTTCCAGTGGCTACTGGGGTTGATTTCCATCTTGGCCCAGGAGCAGCAGCAGCAACAGCGGGACTGGTATCACCTGGTTCATAGTGGCAGGAAGGCAAAAGGGTACCAACTGTTAATTTATGTCCTTTTACACTTCCCATTCTGCAAGCTCAGGTGTGGAGGTTTACCTGCCACAGCTGGGTCAGTGGGACTGCACATTAGGATTGTCTTGGTGATAAAAGGGGCTGGAGTACCACCGCCAGTGGTTTCATTTAGAGATTCTTGACACTGACAGCAGACCATCGCGGGTCTTTTGCCTATGCTCCCGGTATCACCTAAATAAGGTCGGTAGACCGTCATGGCGGAGGATGAGTTTTGAGACACAAAAGCGATCGTGGGACCATTACCGGCAAGATCTAAATCAGGCCTTTAGTCATTGGTTTGAATACTTTTACGATTCTGACCTCATTCTTAGTTACTTGTAATCTCCGTTGTACCCATAGCATGATTTAGAAGGCCCAATGGGATTACAAATAATGGAGAGACGCTACAGGCTATCAAAGTTTTTCACAAGAATACTGGGTGGTTCAAACAGCCACATCTAAGTTTGAAAATGCAGCCATCATTTAGGAGTTACCAAGGAAATCGGATTTAGTACATCTGATTCCCCACTAATTTCTTCCTCAAGGTCCAACTTCAACCCTTAGAGATAGTTTAACAGTAATCAATATTACCAGTCCCATTAGATGAGATTCTCAAGTAAATTAATAACATTGGTTGAAACATTTTTTCTTTGAAAACTGTATTTCCATTCAGTTAATTGGTAGCCGGCAAAAAGAAAATACTTATAATTAATATTAAAGGGTAAATGGAAATAAAAGTAACACTTTTAATTACAAGGGTCATACAGGGGCACCGGTTGCAGGAATTCCTCCAAAGTAATGGGCATCACTAAAAGGTTGTCTTTAATAACAGATTGTTAGAGCCTATCCACTGGATTAAGTTTGAATGCAGTGATTCGGGTGCTGCTGGAAAGTGATACAATACGAATAGATGATAAATAAACAATGATAAGACGGATAAGCTTCTGTAATTTCCAGCTACTTGTCTCGCCTACAGCTCATTGTTAGCAAATAGGATGCTGCTGAGGAATTAAAGGTGTAAAAACAGGTGGAAACTCCCTTATTTCATTCTAGCTGATGTGTGGAAGGGAGAAAGAACAGGAAGTTTTGCTTCCTCGGGTATCCCTCGTTTATCTTGTTCGGAGGCAAAAGTAAAAGCCTCACAAAAAGAGACATGTTGAGGGAAAAATAAAAAGAGGAGAGGCAGGTCCAAGGAAGAGGAAGGAGAAAAAGAAGATTGACAGCAACAAATGGAGGGAGAACCATATGTGCTGAAAGGCGAGACATGAACAAAATGTACACAGTTAGACAAGCAGGACAGGTGAAAGTTAAAGTGGGAGAGTCATATAAGAAGGAAAAAGGAAACAAAGGCCAAAAAGAAAAGTGTGAGCGCCACAGAAATTTTCATCAGAGGAACAGTATGACCAGGAAGGCAGCCTTGGACTCAGGCAAACCTAGCCCATCTTCACAAACTGGTAACTCCTGGGTCTGTAGTGGGTGACCCTGAATGTAGCCGAAGAGACAATGAGAAGTATCAGCGATGAAAACTCAGAGAGAATTACCATGTGTAAAGTTCTACAAGTAATGTGACAAATGTGTAAAGTAATTTCTCATACCCTTTGTTGAGGGTTCGGGCAGGGGGTCTGAAAATTGGCTTGGCATTCTCACCTTCATCAGAGTTACTATTTGTCTGTCTATATTGTAATCTTTAATAGCTGCTCACTATTCCATGTCATATGGGACACAGTCAGCAGGTCTTCAAATTTTAAATATAAGAACTTTGCATCCTTTGAACTCTAAACCAGAATTTATAATGTGGCAAATGTACAATGTACTGTTAGTTAAAAAGTCATGGCTAGTTGAAGATGTCAAGAATTTATAAAGTACAAACTGCTACTCATCAGAATCTCACAGCGCTAAATATACTGCAACCATTCTCCCATCCACCAAGTAAAGCCCTGAAAAGGTCTGATTGAATAGCTATGTTTTCACTGCTTTTCTAAAGAGATAGCACCCCCTCCGATCTTTCAGCAATAGAGCAGGAGTTGGTTACGTTCTTGAGATGCAAGATATTAGAAAGACTTCCTTCCCCACGTCTTTTTTGATTCTTGACACCAAGAGCAAGTTGGCTGCAACACTTATTGTGCAACCCACTTAAGTAGCACTTTAAAACATGTCCCAAACCTGCCATTCAGCCGGAACTCAGTGTTAAACAGCAATGTAGATTTGGGTTTAAACTCCCCCTTGGTAAGCCTTTAAATCCCCTCTAATTGTAATAGGCTCTAATTGGTGTTGGGTAACTGAAGAGTTGAACATGTAATTTTACATTTAACATGTCCTGGTAGTGAGAAATTCCTAAATTTGTTTTTTCACTACTGTGAGGCCTACCCCTCCCACAGGATAATATTTGGGATTAGTTATTATATTTATTAGGCTATAATTTCTAATGAGGAGCAAGTAGTTCTGCCATATTTGGTGTCCAATAATTGGTAATGATAAACGCTCTTTAATGGTAAAGTCAGATTTTTCATTACAATTTTGAAAGGGCCACTTTTAGAAAGTTTGCATTTTTCTGCCCCTCGCCCTTTTGTGCCTGTATCCTGGACTGGGTCATATGACTGGGTGTAACTGACAGTTAGACTTTGTGAATTCCTCCCAGACAGTCACACAATGGAGGGATTAGGTGTACCTCAGTGGACCAGCCGCTGGCAGGATGGGGAGACAGAGTTGAGCACAGTTCCACTTAGAAATGCTCTGTCTTCATACAAAGGGCCTAATCAGGGCAGGGGAAGCAGAGAATTCCATGCATTTATAAGCCACTGTATAGAAGCTTCTTCTACCTCCCAGAAACAGGGCACCAGGGTACAAAAAAGGGCCCTCAGACACAAACTCTTGAGTATACGTCTGGACCTGTGGCTTCTCTGACAGGAAGAAGGGCTGCTGTGTTCCTAGAAGGGCTGCCACTAATGCTGCTGGATTGCTGCTGTTTGTCCTGCTGAACTGCTGGATTGCTGCTGTTTGTCCTGCTGAGCCAAGGACTGGATGTTCAACAGTCATAGAACCAGTACAGTGACTAACAAGGGCCAGTTTGGTGGCCTCCTAGTCAGAGCCACAGGACACAAAAGGCTTCATCCATCTTCAACACACAGCTGGACTCAGCATGAGTGAGTCTTGACCCTCTAAGTGATGCAACTCCAGTCATGGACCTTTGGAAGCGGTGCTAAAAGTCCCAGATATTCAAAACCCAAAAGGGGGACATAGACATTTTTTTAGCTAAACACTGATCTGAGAACCAGGTGGAGACCGGGACCAGCCTGCTCACCTATCCACCCGAGGTGCATTAACGGTTTGATTGACTTTGCAGCTTCTCCTGCTGCATTCTTCTCCACAGCAGCAAACCTGTTTCAGTGGTCCTTTATCAAAGGGGTATACAACATCGTGAAAGTGTCTTCATCCACAGACTTCTGCCTCATCCTGCTGGAAACTTTCAACTATATCCAAACTTAAAAATCTCCATTGTGGTTTCAATCTATGCTATCGGGCAATGACCTTCCCTTTTGGAGACCTCTAGCAGCCTTGCCCTGCTGAATTTTCCCTTCTCAGAAAATATTTCTCAAGACTTACCGAAGGTAAGCATTGAGTGGGCCCAATCCACTTCTTGTATCTGAAATATGCTCCATAACCGCCGGCCATATTTTCCGATTTCTACCAGGTCTATATGACTAGATGTCCATGGTTGGTGCTTTGATCTTTTAGGCACTAGTTTTTAATAAAAACTTTAAAAATTCATAACTCTACCAATTGGCTTTTTGTCATTTTGGTGTCAAATAATTTGTTTAAATGTGCTGTATTTTTCTTCATCTGCTTGGGATTTTTCTTGTATCGTGTTTTCACTTTATTAATGTTTGTATACTGCATAAATATTTTACACGTTACTTGTAAGATAAGCATAACTGGGGGGGCATGGCAAAATGGCTGTCACAGTGGACGCTTAAGCTGCGAGCTCCGTGCCGGCACACAATCATCCTAATGCAATTCCCCCCAAATATGGCACATCAACAAAGCCTGGGCACCTAGGGGAGGAAAGCAGCACCAGGACTTGAGGTTGAGAGGTCTCTCTCTCTCCTTTTGAATGTCTGAATTTCGAAGGAGGACTGGAGACAATAAGGGCCAGGGTGACTGACGGAAGGTGCCCAATGCACTCATTCTGAAGAGAGTAGGCCTGACCACCCCGACTGGGCCTGTCCGATAGGAGCTCCCCCCGCCCTGTGGAGCATGGAGGATTAGTCAGAGGCATGTGGATTTGCCCCATGAGTAGGCAGCCCTCGGACCCTAAAGGTAAAGACAGTGGTGGTTTGCAATGGGGAGGCCCTCATTGCCGGAGACTTGACTGGGCGTGGACTGTGGCTTGTGGCAGCCCGGGACTCGGGGATGGCTGGAGCACTCTCTTACCTGGATGCTAATTGGCAGAGGTGCCTGGGGCCTATCTGGGAGGTCTTGGGAGTGTGGTGGGGGTACCTGGAGCCTTCTCTTACATGGAAACAGAGTGGCAAGACAGTGAGGACACCACACCATGGCTAGAGATTGTAGAGGCTACTGGCGAGGAGAGTACAACTATCAAGGAGAGGACGAGAGGAAGATGCAGTGGCTAATGGCAGTGGGGAACATCCAGCATGCTCCCCCTGAACATGTGATGGACCCCTGTGTGCAGTGAGGGGGCACGGAGCCTCCCCTTCCCATTCACCTGCATACATGACAGAGGTGGCCTGCACCATCTATCCAGCACCGGGACCCCCAGGACAACTGGAGATGGCATGCCAGATCCAAAGGAATGAGGCTGGGACAATATACCCATCAGTGGTGAGTGGAGAGGTGCTGAACCCCAAGGCATCGGGCTGATAGAACAGGAATGAGGCACGTAGCTGAAACAGGGGGAGCCCAGACACCACATGGAGATCACAGGCCAATGCAACAGCAGAAGAGTGCTGCAGGTTTAACAGCGGATGCAGTGGCTTGGGGGCTTTGAAATGGACAGGTCAGAAGGTAGAAGAACCCAAAACCGGGTCCCTGCATTGAGAGGTGTGGGGTGAGCCATATGCCAGAGGATGCTCGGAGGGTTAATAAATAGCCCTGTCAACCATTTTAGAGAGGGCAGACTTGACCAGATGGTTGCCAGGACCGTCAGGGCAGGTCAGGCCTGCATGCAAGGGAACCACAATAAACAAACTACAGACCAGGGAGCAAGTACCTCAGCAAGGACAACAGTGCGTGCAACTAGGCCCATCAGATAAGGAGATGGCTCCAGAACAGATGCTCCAACTCATGTTGGACAAAATTGTTAAGGCCATAGAAGACTCCGAAGCCACTCTCCAGAGAGAAATCTGAACTGTGTCTGTAGCTGGGCCTGCTGTGTGCAGGCCAACATAAACTGGGTGACAGAGACAAGGATCCCAAAACAGTCATAACTGAATTACAGCTGACAGACCATGCAATGAAGTTGCTAATGGCCGACTAAACAGACCAAGTTCACAAACTAGAACATTGAGTTGAGGACGCAAAAGGGTGCAGTCAGTGTAATAACACACACTTATTTGGCCTCCCTGAGCAGGGAGGGGCTGGACATTGTGTCTTATTTAGAGACATGACTATACAGAGAGGTTCAGAGACACACCTCACATCATTCGTTCCATCTAGAAAGAGCTCACAGGGTTCTGACCCAGCCACCAGTCCCTGGGCACCCACGAGGCTAGGAGTAGCCAAACCCCTACATTGCAAAGACAGGGACAAGCTCCTACAATGTGATAGAGAAGGCAACCAAGAGAAGGTAATTGTAAGGTCTCCATATTTCTCAACTTTATAGCAGCAGTTCAGAGCAAGTGTGCTTCATTCCTCAAGGTGAAAAGGGCGCTACATGAAGACGGAATAAGTTACAACCTCATTTTCCTAGCCAGACTGAAGGTAATAGTGGACAGGAACTCCCACTTCTGCCAGAACCCGGAAGAGGCATGGTCCCGGTTGGAGGCTTACCGAGCAGGAGGCAGGCTGCAGGGGAAAGGCATAGATGACACGGAGTGCAGGCGAGGTGTCAGAGCCACTCCTGAGGGAACTCCCAAGGTGGTGTCCTGGCAAAGACAACCAGACTATAGGCAGACCAAGACAAAGCTGCAGCGGTACAGATGTCAGTAGTGATCACTGATGCCAAACCATCAGACATGGATGAGAGTGAGACATTGGGGTGCTGTTTGGATGACTCGTACTCCGATTTCTAGGGCCAGCGAATGCTGGGTTCCTGAAGGTATCTCCTAAGGAACCACAGGGCTAACATGGGCAATGGAGGCCGAGAGCCTGTCTGAACCATGACCCCCCCATGTCACCATTCCAGTGATGAAGGAATAATGGTGAAGCATGATACTTGTATTTGGATCAATGTTGTTTGTGTGGCCAGCTATTGCTGGGCTGCTCTGGGGTCAGGGAATTGGGATTTATGTTCTGTTTTTATAGTTCACTGCCTCGGGGATGAACACATGGATGGGGAAGCACATGAGGGGGGGCAGGGGTAAAAAGGGGGTACTGCCTAAGGTGCAATCTTACACCCACCATTGCCACTACACATAACAGGTATAAATTGATGACATGGAACATATGTGGGATGGGTTCGGCGACTAAGTGCCACAAGATCCTAAAGTTTCTCAAGAGGCATGGAGTGAACATTGCCATGCTCCAGAAATGGAGCTAATGAAGGTAGAGGTGGAAAGCCTTTGGTGCCGCTTGCAAGGACAGGTGCATGCCACTACATATATGCCATTTTCAAATGGGGTACCAATTTGGGTTTGGACGGGGGGCTCCCTTTGAGGCTACGATTGTTAAAGTGGATGGGGAGAGAATATATTTTCTAGTGGGCGATCGAATTTGTGGCAAACAGGTTGTCCTCTGCAGCATAAATGCCCTTAACCAAGCACTACAGGTTATTCCAAGGCTCCCTCTCAACACCATTGGGCTGGCTGTTGAAGTCAGTGCTGATCCTCGGGGGCAAGTTCAGTTGTGTGCTGGATACCATATTGGATTGCTCTACCCTCCTGCTGCATGGTGCACCCACCCATAGAGCAGCAGAGGCCATGAGAGGTTGGATGTCGTATTGAGAAGTGGAGGATGTTTGGCAAACCCAACACAAAGCAGACAGGGACTACTCTTTTTACTCGATTAGACCACTTCATCTGCTCGAAAGAATTGTGCACAAGTGTCTCCCACATGGAATATCTGGATCGCACCCTTTCTGACCACAGTTCACTCCTGTTGGCATTGCAGCCAACCGGAGAGCGGCCAACAATACTAACATGGAAACTATACATGATGTCCCTTTCGAACCTCCTTACTAGAGCAGATAGAACAATATTTTGCGATGAAGCCTGGAGTGGCCTCAATCCAGCATGTGAAGTGGAAGGCCTTTAAGTTCATGGTTCAGGGGCATTGCCCAAGTCAAACAGTGGGAATCCTTGTTGAGCTTAACCAGGAGCTCACAAGGTTGGAAGATACATTATATAAGTTGGAAAACACACTGGGCCTAGATCCTGATGACCTTCATAGACCGGTGGGCATCAAAGAGTACAAGGTGGCTCTGGAGTGCTTCAAATGCTGCAACTACAATGGGTGTATGAGCCATGCCCACAAGGAAACGGGAAGGTCATAAAAACTCCTGGAATGACTTATCTGGCTGGAAGACAGGGGAGCACCTATTACCCATTTGTGTGCCCCAGGAGGTGGAGGGCTCTTCTCCCCCCGTGTCAGCGCTCCATGATTACTACATCTCCCTTTATCACCCACTTGAGACCAGACCCCAGGTGACATTGGGCGCCCTGCAGGATAGACTCGCTCTTCAACACCTGCCTGAGGAGCAATTGGAGGACCTGGAGGGGCCCTATAATGGCTCAGGAAATACGTAGCACCATCAGAGCCATGGCAACTGGAAAGTCCCCAGGCCTAGATAAACTCCCAATGGAGTTTCACGTGACATATGTGAAAGTGCTAGCACTGAGGCTAGAGGAGGTGTATGCAGATGCGTATGTGGATGGACAGCTCCCAACCACAACTAGGGAGGCATTGGTGGTAGTGTTGTTTAAGTCTGATTCCCCCGAGACAGCAGTCAAAGATTTCAGACTGCTTTCCATGCTCAATACGGATATCAAGAAACTTAGCAAAGTGCTCTCCACCAGATTGCTGCTGTGTATACAAGCACTGATCTATGAAGACTAGAACAGGTTTAGCCCTACCAGAAATAACTCTCTCAGTCTCCGTCAGCTGTACAACATCATATACAGCCATGAGTTGTCAGACAATACTCTTGCCATTGTCATGTCGGTGGACATGGAGAAGGCCTTCAATACTGTGCGATGGAGTTTTGTGAGGTGGGCATGCTCTACATAGGGATAGGAGAGCATTGGGTGATGTGAGTATGGCTGTTGGACACAAACCCCACTGCTAGCGTACAGACAAAGTGCACAATTTTGGAATTATACAATGTCTTCCAGGGCATGGGGCAGGGATGCCCACTGTCACCTCTCTTCTTTGCCACCGTGGTCGAGCCACTGTCGGAGTAGATTAGTGCAGAGGACATGGGAACCACCGTGGGGGAAAGTGAAAATGTCATCTCCCTCTATCCAGATGATCTCTTAATTTACCTGCAGAATGGCGACATTCCTCAAATATTTAGGTTCCTGTTCCAGACTGCAAATAAACTGGTGCAAGATGTGTGTCTTCCCGGTGGTTCATGGGAACCCCTGCTCAGCCAGCTGCCCATCTGATATCCAGTGGGCACCACATACCTTTAAATACCTAGGCATTCAGATCCTCTGTGAGATGGCAGACCTCCTAGCGGGTTGAGACCACTCAGATCATGTGTCCCCTTCAGGGAATAACTCCAGTTGCCTATTATGGTGTGTATATCACTTTCCAAGATAGTCCTGCTCCCGTAGCTGCTCTACTACTTCATGAACCTCCCAGTGTGGGTCCAGGTGCCCTGGTTTAGACAGCTCCACATACTTCTGTAGGAACTCATCTGGAGTTGATGTCACCAGAGGGTGACACTCTGCACCCTTCAGCGCCCCTTCCCACTTGAGGGTGGTATGGGAGTCCTAGATTTTGAGCTGTATTTTGCAGCAGCCTAACTTCAGTTTGTCACCAAGTGCTGGATGCGATCGGGTTGATAGAACTGGGGACAATAGTTTTAGAACCAAGGGAAATTGGTAGCCAAACTGCTTATTCCCGCACTAAGGATACTTGAGCTGGAACTCTTCCTGTCCACCGCTTTGACCTGCTGGCAACGCTGCATGAGGCATGTGGGGGAGCAGTGTTCTATCTCCATGAACTCCCACTTGTTGGGTTACCCCTTGAAGAGCCTGTTACCTTTTTTACGTCTGAGAAGATGAGTGCTTGGACAGTAATGGTTTTTAGTGATGGCAGGCTATTGCTACCAAATGAGCACTCTTATCCCTCTGTAGGGCTTGATGGATCAGTACGGACTGCCAGTGGGCCAGTACCTCAATTATGAGGGCCTCAACGGGCATTCTGTGACCTGTCGGGTGACTGAGATGAGAAACCTGTAACACATGGAGTCCTTCAATTACTCCTGACAATGGGCTCAAGTCTCCACCTGATCACATGTTTTTATAAGGTGCTTAATTCTATGGCCAAAAAACCTTGAAATGCCCTTAGGGCCAACTGGGCCAAGAAGGTGGAGTGTGACGGGTCGGATCCCAAATGGGGGGAAGTGCTAGCATACCCACAGAAGGTGTAATGTAACACACACCTCATGTACATCCAATACACTTATACACAGAGGGCGTACCTGACACTGCATAGGATCAGGGCTATCTATAGAGGTGCAACCAAGAGTTACCCTCAATGTATGATGCAGGACACAGACTTTGGTAATATGATGTGGGGCTGTACCAGACTATTGGAATTTTGAGAAACAGTCTTGGGGAGGATTAACACAACCCTTGCCAGATCTCTAGAGAACACGCCTGAGGTGTGCCTCTTGAGGACCTTTCCTAGGCCTTTGACCAAAAAGTTTGGGAACTGGTTCATTGACTTAACACTCAAACTGTCAAACAGATGCACAGTGATGGCCTGGAGATCCTCTGCGGGGCCCAATACAGAGACCTAGGGAAGGGAGGTAACCATGTGGGCCCGTGCTGAGGAGAGGATACTGCTGTGAAAGGAGGTTTGTGAGGTTCGCATGAGACCAATAGCAGCTCTGTGGTCAGAGGTGGTGGATGAATGAAAGGTGCTTTCAGTTGTGGAGGACCAAACAGACAATCAACGAGAATGGATGGGAACGATTACTTAGCCCTGCCTAACAGACTGGCACTTAGCACAGGGATACCCTGGACAAGCATGATGGTCAAGCGTATGGAGGTGGCTTGCAGGTTGGTTGATGAACCCAGTTCCCCCCTGACCCACTGGGATGGTCCCAGGAAATATCCCCCCATAGCCTCCTTTGAGTTCCTCAATTAGTGTTAGATTAAGTTTCAGTTAATTTTTTTTTTTGGTTTCTTAGCTCTACGGCATTGTTGTCACAACCTCCACCCCCATGAAGGCAACATGTGATTAGGTACTGTCCTTGGAATCCCTGTCAAACTTAGTGGGAGATTGCTTTCTGATACTTGAGTGACATGCCCCAACAAACTTCACTTAGGCCTACCTCACGTCTGGTGTATAAGTAAATAAGGGAGCACTTGGTCATAACAGAGGCAGGCGCAGTCACCCAGCGGGGATGAGAGAATTGGGAGTGGACACGTTGCTGATTGGGGACAAACAGAAAGCAAATGAAATTGCTGTGTAACCTCACAAGTTGTGCATTGTCCCTCAATGTACATACTGTTTTGCAAGTTTATCAAAATGCCAATAAAAAAAGTATATAAAAAAGTTAAGCCTGACTGCTTTTTGTGCTAATCTACCCAGGGTTAAGTGCAGGTTAATTTAGTAACTTTTTGTGGTTCACCCTGCAAGGGACTGTGGCTGTTGCTTAAACAGGGCTCATACCCTAGTCAGCCAACAACCTAGTTTCAAACAGTTTTGAAGCTTTAACATGGGTTTACAGCTGCACAAAGTATGTATTCTGAGAAAAAGGTGGCAATGCTTCAATGTCAGCCTACAGATCTATTTATCATCCGGCAAATAATGATGTTTTTACTGCCTTCATGTCTATTGCCAGATGTTTACAGTGTTCTCTTATTACTACCAGTTCCAAAGAAAACCAAGGTGCATGAAGGCATCTATGTTGTACTTTTAGGGCCATCTTGTTTGCTATCTCCCTGAGCCAAGTATTTGAGGATAAGGTATGAGCCTTAATGTCTCCAGTTAAAGTAGTTAAAGGTCTTCAAACGTCTTATTATTGACTCCATTTTGGCTATAGTAGCCTTCGTCCATCCCCTATAATATTGTGATTCAAGCATCTTTTTCCTTAAGGGCTCTATCAATGTCCCAAGTAAAATACATTGCAAAGTGGTCTGACTATTGAATATCTTCTTCTTTTTGAAATACAACTTCCCTATTCTAGGAAATGGGGTAAAAAATGTGCCCTGCCTGCTGAATCGGACAATTAATTAACAAAGTTACTTGCACATCTGAAACATTATCAATATGTATTATGAAGTACAAAGAAGAGTGAAATTCGAGAACTGCATTAGACAATTTTCAACAGTGTTCTCCACAGACTTATGAAAGTCACTGGGTGCCTGCAAGAGATAGTTGTGCTGATATGGAGACACAGAAGTCTAGGGCCTCAGGTCATGTAAGGTGGAAGAGGTAAAAGGTTGAGCACTTCAAATTATTCTTAAAAACAAAGCAACACCGCCATCTCCCACATTCACTCTGTCTTTATGAACCATAGAGTAGTTAGCCGGGACAGTCAGAGCAATATCTAGGGCAGAGGTAGCATCAGACCAGGTTTCAGTTAAGAATAGTCAATCTATATGTTCATTGCTGACTAAATCAAAAGAATACAATGTAGAGACCAGGGCCCAGATTTAAGAAAAGTGGTGCTTCATTACATGAAGCGCCACTTTTCTTGTGCCCCATTACACCCCCCAATACCACCACTTGTGTGCTGTATTTAACATACTACACACCATGCCACAGGTAGGGGAAATAGCATCATCATTTTTTATATTAATGTTGGACTTTGCATGATTAGTGCCAAAAAATGTTGGCTTTAATCCTGCAAGGTACATGGAGGCCCATTATAAACAATGGTGTGCTTCCATTTAACGCCTGCTCTGTGTAGGCCTTACAAATTACTGCAAGAAATGGCGCACTGGAATCTCATAGATTCCACTGCACCATTTTTTGTGCCCCCTAAAAAGGGAACCCCCCCTTGCATACATTATGCATGGCACAGGTATAGTATGGCGCAAGGTTTCACAAAGTAGCCCAATGCAAGCATAGCACCACTTTGTGAATATGGCGCTGCATTTTAGCCACCCTATCTTCACATTAGCATAAAAAATAATGATGCTAATTTAGCAATAGTTGGCACTAGGCTCTCTTAAATTTGGGCCCAGATGTTTAATAAACTTACCTGAAGTTCAGGACTCTACCCTCCATGCTGACTAGACACCACACATAGCCTCCTTGACACTCCACCTATGCAAGGTCTGTCCACACTCATCACAAACTCTGGGCCACCGATTATGGCCAGCCTCTATCCTGTCCCTGCAGAACAGGGAAGGTCTCAGGCTGAATAAATCATGAGCAGAATAAGATAAGCACAAGGAAGCATGGGGTGTAATGGAGCAACATTGTGCTGAATGGCTGGGCCAGGGCACGGGCCGGCCAAGGTCAGGTGCAAATGGGTTTGCCTTTGGTGTGCCAGCGGTATGTCCATTGTGTATCTGTGCAAGCGTGCTGCTTATAAGAAGAGAATACATCTCCCTTGAGCAAGTAGACCACTACCTTCCACGATTGCAGGTCTTAATGCCACTGAAATGGCTTTTCAAAGTACAAAACACTTCCCCACTAAAATCTAGTGTTTTCTGGGTTTCTAGTTGGCAGAGGTATGCACTTTGTCCAAGTAGGGACCACAATCCTAGTGAGGGTAAGTTAGATGCACAGCCTAAATTAATCTGTGCTCACACTCTGATAGTTTGGTACAGAGTGTAGGAAAGTACAATCTTTCTTGGCATGTTACCCCCAGTTTTACATGTATGTCAATATGTTTTTGCCTGCCTCACTGGGATCCTGCTAGCCAGGACCCCAGTGCTCATAGTTTGTGGCCTAAATGTGTATGCCTGTGTAGTGCCTAACTGTGTCACTGATGCTCTGCTAAACATAACCTCAGTGCTCATGTTCTCTCTGCCTTTAAATTTGCCACTATAGGCTAGTGACTACATTTACCAATTCTAATTGGCATACTGGACCCCCCCTTATAAGTTCCTAGTATATGGCACCTAGGTACCCAGGGCATTGGGGTTCCAGGAGATCCATATGGGCTGCAGCATTTCTTTTGCCACCCATAGGGAGCTCAGACAAACCCTTACGCAGGACTGCCATTGCAGCCTGTGTGAAATAACGCACACGTTATTTCACAGCCATTTTCACTGCACTTAAGTAACTTATAAATCACCTATATGTCTAATCTTACCTTGCTGAAGGTTAGGTGCAAGGTTACTAAGTGTGAGGGCACCCATATAGTTCAGGGCCATTTCCCCAGACTTTGTGAGTGCGGGTACACCATTACAAACGTGCACTACATATAGGTCAATACCTATATGTAGCTTCACAATGGTAACTCCGAATATGGCCATGGTATATGTCTAAGATCATGGAATTCTCCCCCCATTCCAAATCTGGTATTGGGGAGCCAATTCCATGCATCCTGAGACCTCCACTATGGACCCCCAGTACTGCCAGACCAGCTCTCTGATGCTTGCACTGCAGCTACAGCTACTGTCACCTCACAGACAGGGCTGTGCCCTCCTGGGGTCTGGGCAGCCCAGGAATTGCACCTAATAAAGATTACCAGCGACATTGTAGTGCCTAATCCTGCCGGCTTTCTCGACTGTTTCCTGGTGGTACATGCTCTGGGGGCTGCCTGCCTTCACCCTGCACTGGAAGCCACGAAGAAATCTCCTGTTGGTCGACGGAATCTTCCCGCTGCTCCAGCAGGCACCAAACTACAGCCTCACCGGTACACTGGGTCCCCTCTCATCCTGACGAGCATGGCCCCTGGAACACAGGTGGTGAACCCAAGTGACCCCGACTGTCCAGTGGTCCAACTGTCCAAATTTGGAGGAGGTAAGTCCTTGCCTCTGCTCCCCAGACAGTAATCCTGTGCACTGTGTGATCTGCAGCTACAAGGGCTTCTGTGCACATTTCCAAGAAATCCTGCATGCATATCCAAGCCTAGGTCCCCGGCTCTCTGTCCTGTGATTCTCAGCTCCCTGAGTCGACCTCCAGTGTCATGGGACCTCTCTTTGCAGTATTGAGATGACCGCCGTGTTCAGTCTTCCTGAACCCATGTTCAAGGACTCCTGCGGGTACTTCCCCCTTCCAGTGGGCTTTCTACGTTGCTGAGGGTCCCCTCTGTCTCCTCTACTGAGTGGCAACATCCCGGTCCTTCCTGAGCCCGGGCAGCACCCTTTTTCCTCGACCGCGACTCTTGCAGGTAGCATGGCTTGTTTGCAGTATTTTGCAGCGGAAACAACTCTGCATCCACCAGCATGCCGTGGGACATGTTCTAAACAAAGCAGAACCTCCTACCTCCCTTTGTTGGTGCAAAACCAGCAACTTCTTCCAACGGGAGGCAGTCATTTTGCACCTTCATCCGGGGTTTAGTGGGCTACTGACCCCTCCCCCGGACACTTTAGCGACTCTTAGACTTGGTCCCCTTCCTTTACATGTCTTCAGGTACAGGAATCCGTCTTCAGTGCTTTGTAGTCTGTTGTGGTCCTTGCAAAATCCTTTATCACGACTTTAGTATGTTTTGTGGGAAATAGTAGCACTTCACTCCTGCTTTCTTGGGTCCAGAGGTGGGGTCTCCTTTACACCCTTGGTGTTTTCTTACACTCCCAGTGACCCTCTACACACTACACTTGCCTAGGGGTGCATTTGTGGTTCACATTCCACTTACTTAGTATATGGTTGTGTTGCCCCTAGGCCTATTGCATCCTATTGTGTTTTACAGTGTTTACACTACTTCCTGACTGTTTTACTTATCTGATTTGGTTATTTGTGTATGTTACTTACCTCCTAAGGGAGTATATCCTCCGAGATATTTTTGGCACATTGTCACTAAAATAAAGTACCTTTATTTTTAGTAACTATAAGTATCGCCTTTCTTATGATATATTACCTATGTGATATAAGTGGTATTGCATGAGCTTTGCATGTCTCCTAGCTCAGCCTAAGCTGCTCTGCTATAGCTACCACTATCAGCCTAAGCTGTTAGAACACTACTACATTCACTAACAAGGGATTACTGGACCTGGTGTAAGGTGTAAGTACCCAAGGTACTGACTACAAACCAGGACAGCCTCCTACAGAGAGCAATCAGGCTTAACTTAAGAGCAATGTGTAAAGCATTTGTGCAACACTTAAAACAGTAAAACTGTAAAACACCCCACAAAAATACCTCAAACCAGGTTAAAAAAAATAGATATCAATTCAATGAACAAAAGAAGACAAAAACAACAAAAATCCAATTAGGTAGAAATCAAGAAATGAATTTTTAAAGAATATTTGGAAGTCTAGTGCTTAGAAACTTAAAGTGCCAACAGGGACACTCTGTTTGCAGTAAACAGAGAATTTACCCTTGTTTGAAGTAAACAAGGGTAAATTCAAAGCTCAAGCCAACCACAATGGAGCCTGGGCTGGCTACAGGGACAAACCTTGTCCCAACTAAAAGAGTACCTTGAATGAAAGGACACGTCAATATCGGTTCTGATCCATGCTGCAGGGATGCTTCATCATCAAGCCATGTAGTTGTTGATGCAATGTCCTTGAGGTGCGGTGCTGAACCCTTTGTGATGAAGGTGATGCGTTGTTATCAATCCATGCAGCTAGGGGATGCAAAGGCAGCAGCAATGCGTCAGTGTTGAGAGAGGATGTCACAATTCCGATCGGCACAACGGCATTGATGCATCAATTTTTGAAGTAGAACAGTTGCAAAGGCCACTTTCAAGACCCAGGGCTGGATTGGCACCTCTTGGCAGGGTAGAAGCCACATTTGGCAGAGCCCAGCAGCTGAAGCAGGAATACAGGAAGGCTTTGATGGCCCTGAGAAAAGGGGCAAGCCAGCGAGCCCTTAGAATCCCTTGGTTCCTGGGATGAAATGATGCAGGTCTAGGAAAGGAGGATAGCAGACAGCAGGGCAGGCACAGAAAAGCTGGAGTCGAGCAATGTCCAGCAGAGTACCAGCAGAGAGACAATCCTTTCAGCAACACAGAAGCCCTTCTTCCTCACAGAATGCCCTCAGGTCAAGACATGCACTGACTTGGTAGAATCAGATGTCCAGTTCTTATTCCCAGAGATGCCTTTGAAGTTGGGTATGACTTCAAAGAGGGGCTTTGAAGTACACACAGGTCCTCCCTTTCCTGCCCTGGTTCCAGACACATCACAGGAGGGTAAGAAGCTCATTGTGTGGGGGCAACCACAACCTATTCAGGTGCAAGTGTCAGCTCTTCCTTTAAAATGTAGGTCAAGAAGAACCATCAACCTGGTGATGCGCAATCAGGATGGAAATGGCACATCTCAGTTCCTTTTGAGCGTGATTGTCCAGAGGGAATGCACAAATCTCAGCTGTCACCCATCCCAGATGAGTATTGGAGGCAGGCAGCGGGCAGACAGGGCCTAAGGGCAGAAAAATTTAAACTTTACAAAAGTGGCATTTTTAAAGTTGTAATCACAAATCCAGCTTTACCCTTAAGAGGCATTTATTTTTGAAAGTACATAGGAATCAAACATGACAGTCCTACCCCCTTCTCAATCAGGAATTGCACCTAATAAATGTATTACACAGTCCCCAGTGTTATCCTTCAAGACGGGTAAGCCTCACAGTAGTGAAAAATGAATTTGGGAGTTTTTCACTACAGGACATGTAAAAGCAAACTGTACGTGTCCCAGCTTTTACTTACACTGCACACTGCCCTATAGCTACTGAGTGCCGACCTTAGGGGTGTCTTATGTGTAATAAAAGAGGTGTTTAAGGCTTGGCAAGGGGGTTTAAACGCCAAGTAGACATTAAGTGCTACTTAAGTGGGTGGCACAATCAGCGTTGCAGGCCTACTACTAGCATGTAATTTACAGGCCCTGGATACATATAGTACACTTTACTAGGGACTTATAAATAAATCAAATTTGGTAATTGTGGATAAGCCAAAGTTACCCTGTTTTAGGGGAGTGAGCACATCTATCTTTGTACTGGTTAGCAGTGGTAAAGTGCCCGAAGTTGTAAGGCCAACAAAAACAGATTGCAAAAAGGCATGCAAAAACTTCTGGGGAACACCACCCTAAGGTTGTCAAGTCTGACACATGTCCCCCCACCTGAAAGTAGGGAGAGCTATCCAAATCCTTGGAAGCTCTCATCACTAAGGCAGAAGAACCTAGAGAAAACATTATCATTGGCGTGGTTTGAGCCAGGTTGATGTTCAACCGTAAAATCCATTCCCTGTGAGGAGCTGGACCACCTCAATAATTTTGGATTCTCACCCCTCATTTGCATTAGCCACCTGAGGGGCCTGTGGTCTGTATGAATCTAGAAGTGAGTCACAAACAGGTATGGTCTCAACTTCTTCAGTGCTCAGACCACAGCAAAGGCTTCACGATCAATAGCATCTTGGAGATAAAAGTTATAGGTTGGTCCAGGCCCTCCTCATAAAGCTGTGACAGTACTGTCCTGACACAATGGTCTGAGGCATCAGTTTGAACTTTGAAATCCTCGGAAAAGTCAGGGACATTGAGCACAGCAACTGTCAACATGGCTTGTTTCAGGAAATTGGCACATCCCTGTACCGGTCACATTTGTCAGATGTTAGTTCAGTCAAGGGAGCCAAAATGGCGACATACCCTTTGACAAGCCTCCTGTAACATCCGGTGAGGTCAAGAAAGGCTCTTACCTCTGTCTGAGTGTTATGGAGCTCCCAGGCCATGGTGGTTTCTATCTTGACCTTGAGGGGTTGTACCTTACCCCCACCCACTAGATCTCCCAATTACATCACAGTCCCCTGCTCTATCTTGCACTTACTAGCCTTGATAGTCAGGGCTGCATCTCATAGGGTCTGAACTACTTCCTGGAGGTGGAAAAGATGGTCCTTCCAGTTGCTGCTGAAGACAGCTATGTCATCCAGGTATGCAGTGCTGAAGGGTAACATCCTTGCCAGACCTTGGTTTACCAACCTCTGAAAGGGGCAGTTATGTTCTTGATCACACAGGGCATACCCTGAACTAATAGTGGCCCTCTGTGGTGGAG
Source organism: Pleurodeles waltl (assembly GCF_031143425.1). Taxonomy (NCBI): domain Eukaryota; kingdom Metazoa; phylum Chordata; class Amphibia; order Caudata; family Salamandridae; genus Pleurodeles; species Pleurodeles waltl. Next base: position 1,068,925,958 of record NC_090437.1, read on the forward strand.
AAGGCTGATTTCTCCTTGGCTCCTTCAGTTAGGGTGATCTGCCAGTTTCCTGAAGTGAGGTCAAACTTACTTAGGAACTGAGCAGCCCCTAATCTATTAATCAGCTCATCTGCCCATGGGAATGGATGAGTATCAGTTTTGTTGACTGAATTGAGCCCTTATAGTCTACACAGAACCTAAGGTCTGGTATAGTGCCCTTTGGGGCCACCTTGGGTACCATCACCACAGAGCTGGACCAGGGGCAACTGGAAGATTCAATCACCCCAAATTCCACCATTTTGGAAACTTCCCCCTAATGTTGGGCCCTCACTTTGTCTGAAGCTTGTACATTTTATGCTTGACAGGGAAGCTGTCTCCTGAGTCTATGTTGTGGGTACACAAATGTGTTATATGAGGAGTGATGGGACACAGAGTAGGACTGTTCCATCAACTGGAGACAGTCACACTGTTCAGGAGTCAAGGTAGGAGAAAGGTTAATACCTTCCACTGACCCATCCTTCTTTTTGGGCGCTAAGAGGTCTGCCTCTCCTCCATCTCTCACCAACAGCATGGTGAACTCAGATCTCTCATAACTGGGCTTAAGAAGGTTGACCTGGATAACCCATAAGGGCTGTCTGGTTGTCTTGAGGTCCACCAAGTTGGTGGCCTCACCTTTCTGTTCAGCAATCTCATTGGGGTCCAGTTTAATAGTCTTGGAGGGCCCCAGGCTCCACAGTCCACAGGGGCTGCAGTCTGATCATACCACTGCTTCATTACTTTCTGGTTGGCCAGCCATCTGGCTCTGGAAGGCCAGAATGTTGTTCCCTACATTCTGGGGAGGTTTCCTGGGAGATTGCTCCCAGTCTTTCTTTACCAGGCTGAGAGTTGAACTCACAGGGTGCCTGTAGAGAAGCTCAATGAAGATAAACCCAACCCCCTTCTGTGGCACCTCTCTGCATGTAAAGAGTAGGCATGGACAGAGGGAATCCCACTTATGCCTCAGAGCCTCGGGTAGGCTCCTGATCATGCCTTAAGTGTCTTGTTGAATCTCTCAACAAGTCCATTGGTTTGTGGATGATAAAGAGTGGAAAGCTGATAAGTAACTTCACACTCCTTCCTTATTGATATACGCAGACATGAAGTTGATGCCCCTGTCTGACACCACTTCTTTGAGGAAACCCACTTTGGTAAAAATCCCCATTAGGGCCCTAGCCACTGTGGGTGCATTAGTACTCCTCAGAGGTATGGCCTCTTGGTACCTAGTGTCATGGTCCACAAGAACCAGGATATACCTGTAACCAGAAGAAGTCTGGGGATCCATGGGCCCTACAATGTTGATGCCCGCTCTCTTGCAGGAAACAGGGGACTCTTTAGCTTCTGTCCTATTTTCCCATTGGCCTAGCAGGACGTCCTCATCTGGGGATGGTAGATGTGGGGGACAAACCTGGAAAAGCTCTTGCCCTGGCCCAGATGTCCTTCCAGTGGGCCAGCCACAGTAGAAAGGACAAGTAGAACTGGGGGAACCATCATGGCTCTTGTTGATCAATACACCGTTTCCTAAGGTTCCCTATAAAGGAGGCTATCTTCCCAGAAAATGCTGTAATTGCCAGAGACAACACCTGCTGCCTGGGCTTCAGCCTGTTGCCTCATGCCCTCCAAGGCTGGGCACTCCCTCTGACCCTTGCAGAAGTCATCCCTCATTGACCTTCCTTCTATCTGCCATTGAACAAGATCCAATAGGTCACCAAGGGATATGGGCCCTCATTACAACCCTGGCGGTAAATCCCGCTTCCTGCCATGCAGAAGACTGCCAACATACCGCTGCGGCCACGGAATTCCGCTACAGGTATTACGACCCGCAGCTTGGAATCCGCCACAATACAGACACCCACGCAAGTCCGCCACATCAAAGGTCAGTAATAAACTGACGATAACAAAACCAACACCATCACGCCAACAAGAATACGCCCACACTATCACGACCCACGAATCAACGCAGCAGACTTTCAACCGCAGTAAACCATTGGCAGTACACACCGCCACGCTCAAAATACACACACATATACAAAACACCACAGAACAATTCGAAATACACACACCTGATACACATACACACACCACACCCACACACCCAATCCAATATAAAACACACACCCACATTACCCACAAACCCTTACTACCAGAAATTTGAAAGCAGGCCAGAGAGAAACACTACCTTAAACAACACCAGCATCCACAGACCCACAACACCATCACTTACACAACATCCATGCACCTCAAACAACACACAACAACACACAACAACACTTCCCCTCACACATTAAAACAGACAGTACCTCACATATCACCCACACCACATCATGGCACCTCAACGACACCCCAGGTTCTCTGCGAAGGAGCTCAGGGTCATGGTGGAGGAAGTCATCCGGGTACAGCCACAGCCATTTGGATCACAGGTGCAGCAGACATCCATTGCAAGGAAGATGGAGCTATGGCGGAAAATTTTCGACAGGGTCAACGCAGTGGGACAGCATCCAAGAACTAGGGATGACATCAGTAAGAGGTGGAATGACCTACAGGGGAAGGTGCGTTCTGTGTTCTCCAGGCACCAGCTTGCAATACAGAGGACTGGCGGTGGACCCCCACCTCCTCCCCAACACCTAACAACATGGGAGGATCAAGTCTTGGCAATACTGCATACTGAGGGCCTTGCAGGAGTAGCAGGGGGACTGGACTCTGGTAAGGCAAATCTTTACTACTGTATCCCCCACCCTATCTGCATACCATCACATACCACACCCTTACCCTCACACCCATGACCCCAACAACCCACAGATACCCCACCAACACAACCCACATATCCCAAAAACAAGCCCTGCATGTAACGCCAATGCATGGACACCCATCACCAAAGCATGTCCAGTACAGATACCCACAAAGACCCCAAACCAACTATCACACGAGGACCAAGCGAAGAATGTAAGCACTGGAGTATAGGGTCACTCACCCATTGCACACGATGGCACACACAGATGCAATAATCATGCTTCTACACCCCTGCAGGACCCCAACCCAAAGTCACCGAATAGGAGGTGCCAGACATATCCAGTCCCCGCACAGAAGAGACCCACAGTGATGACAGCAGCTCTGCACAACTGGATCAAGATGACCAGCCTGGCCCATCTGGGACCTCGGGACAGTCGGTTCCCCTGACACAGTCACAAGCCACCACAGAGCCTCCCCTCTCAGGAAACACCAGCACAGCACCCACCCAGTGGGCCCATCCCTCTGTCCCCAGGACACGTCAATCAGCAGTGTGTCCACCACTACAGGGAACCCAGGCAAACCCACTAACACAGGACGATCAGGGACCTGGGGGCAGTGGCAGTGGGCACACGGTTCAGGGGACAGAGGCACAGGACAACAGGGAAGCTGGGAGGACTGCTGTGCAACAGCGGGGGACAGCCCCAGGGAACCCACTCTCCACGAGGCCCTCTCCAACATCATGGGAGCTTACCATCATTCCCAGGAGACAATGGGAACGGTACTGGCCAATTTCTGGAGACCCAATAGCTGCAGGAGGAACACTACCTTGGGATCAAGGAGGGCTTGAAGTCTATTAACAACACCCTGGTCACCATTGCAGGGGTGCTGGCAGACCTTGTCAATACCAGGAGGGACACAGTGGCACAAAAAGGGGCTCCAAACACTAGCCTGGACGATGAGCAGCCGCCGCCGGCGCTAGTGGACAGGAGGCACTGCCACAGGAACACAACACCAGCACCCCACCCCCTGCAGATAGAGAACCACCCCACAAACGGTCCCTAAGATCCAGGAACAAGACAGAGAACATTGCCAAGACCCCCGCCAGGAAATTAGACCCCTCTGAATGTCACCCTTCTGTCCCACTTTGTCACTCTGTCCATTCTTAAACTGCCATTGCTCCACTTCCTATGCCCCTTTGGACAATGCAACTGTGAAACAAATAGACTGGACTCTGCCATGGACATTCCTCCACCATCACCCCAGCCCATTTTACAACCCCTCCACTTATTAGCACAGAAATAAACACACTTCAATCACAAAACAATCTGGAGTCAGTCTGTGCTTTCACAAATGTGTAATTGCAATAACCATGAAATATAGCAATGTCAATTTACTTGTGCACATACCGATGTAACACAGCTGTAGGCCAGGAGGAAATATAGCAGAGGGCACAAAGTGGGACCCACATCCGTGAAATAGAAAGGCAAAGTGACAAGTCAGGGTCAATGCACTGAGTGAAAATGACAGACTAATGCTAGCTCCAACAATAGTATGAGATGTGGGAGGCAGTGACATCTTCTTACCTGTGTCTCACTGGAAGTATTGCTTGATTATGTTGTTTCGGTTGTCGATATCCTCTTCTTCTGCCTCCTCTTCATTGTCCACAGGCTCCACAGCTGCCACAAGACCACCAGCTGGCCCATCCTCCTGCAGAAAAGGCACCTGCCGTCGCAAAGCCAGGTTGTGCAGCATACAGCAGGCCATGATTATCTGGCACACCTTCTTTGGTGAGTAGTATAGGGAACCACCTGTCATATGGAGGCACCAGAATCTGGCCTTCAGGAGGCGGAAGGTGCGTTCGATCACCCTCCTAGTTCGCCCATGTGCCTCATTGTAGCGTTCCTCTGCCCTTGTCCTGGGATTCCTCAATGGGGTCAGTGGCCATGACAGGTTGGGTAACCAGAGTCACCTGCAAATATCGAGGGACAACTGTTAGACACACACTAACCCTTAGGGACAACCCCATACCCAGACACCTATTCACACTGTATTGGATCCTTGGCCTCACCTATTAGCCACACACGGTGCCTCTGGAGTTGCCCCATCACATAAGGGATGCTGCTATTCCTCAAAATGTAAGCATCATGCACTGAGCCAGGAAACTTGGCATTCACATGGGAGATGTACTGGTCTGCCAAACACACCATCTGCACATTCATCGAATGGTAGCTCTTCTGGTTTCTGTACACCTGTTCACTCCTGCGTGGGGGTACTAATGCCACATGTGTCCCATCAATGGCACCCATGATGTTGGGGATATGTCCCAGGGCATAGAAGTCACCTTTCACTGTGGGCAAATCCTCCACCTAAGGGAACACGATGTAGCAACGCATGTGTTTCAGCAGGGCAGACTACACTCTGGACAACACATTAGAGAACATTGGCTGGGACATCCTAGAAACTAGTGGATGGGGTCTTCCCCCAGTACACGCAACTGTACGGTCCTCCAGACAAACAGGTGAGTACACTGTGAGCATGCTGAATGGGCAATGCCTGCTTTTGAGAGGTGTGGCTGGAAGATACATGGGGGGGGTGAGGCCTACTTGTGTGGATGGTGAGTGTATGTGCGTCATGGCATGGGTGGGAACTGGTGGGCAATGGTCTGGCCGGTTGAGTAATGTCCTTTCCCCCTGTACTATTCCTCTAGGTCAGGGCCCACCAGAAGAAGGCTATTTGGCATGCCATGGCCAAAGACGTCCTGACCCTGGGGGTCTACTACAGACGGAGCACCCAATGCCGTAAAAAGATGGGAGGACCTGCGCTGCTGGAGCAAGAAGACGGCGGAGGCCCAGCTGTGGATGGCCTCTCAACGTGGGAGCGGTGCCCGTCGCACCATGACCCCCCTGATTTTCAGGATCCTGGCGGTGGCCTATCCGGAGTTGGATGGGTGCTTGAGGGCATCATAGCCGCCACAAGGGGTGAGTACACTCTCATTCAGCTGACTCTGCGCGCATTATGAGGTGTCTGGGCGGGGTAGGTGGGATCATGGTAGGCAAGGTCCCTTGTGAGGCAGGCTATGTGGCGCCCCAACCCCACTAGTGGTAATAGCCATCTACACCTAGTCAGGCTCCTGTGACTTCCAGGTGTGCAGCAATTGGACTTAGGCCTCGTGCCCCATGATGATGTGAGGAATCTAGGAACTATAAGTGTATGGCGTAGTACAGAGGGCTGCTCACTGTCAGTTGTGTCCGCCAACTGTAGTGGTGTTGCATGCACTGAACATGTCTTTCTTCTGTCTTTCCCTCCCCTTTTTTGTGGTCTCCCTGTTCTTGTGTGCAATAGCATCATCAGGCAGAGGAGCGTTGTCACCGGAGCAGGAGGGAGCTGCATCCCACATGGCCCTGGAGGGTGAAGCTACGGAGTCTGGAGCCACAAGTGGGACGGAGAGCGAGGGGAGCTCCACGGCGGGGACAGGAGCAGAGACCAGCAATAGCAACTCCTCCTCTGATGGGAGCTCCCTTGCGGTGGCGGGCCCCTCTGTGCCCACTGCATCAACAGGTACAGACGCCACTCCCCCTACCAGCACCGCCCTCCCAGCAACCCCTCAGCGTCTGTCCCGTGCCCACTCACCCAGGAGGGTGGGCATCTCCTTTGCCACAATCACCTCAGGCCCTGCCCCAGTCAGCCCTGCTGTCCTCAGTGAGGAGGCTATTGACCTCCTGAGATCCCTCACTGTTGGGCAGTCTACCATTCTGAACGCCATCCAGGGTGTTGACAGGCATTTGCAACAAACAAATGCATACCTGGAGGGCATTCATTCTGGCCAGGCAGCCCAACAGAGAGCATTTCAGGCTCTGGCCTCAGCGCTGATGGCAGCCATTGTCCCTGTGTCCAGCCTCCCCCCCAACCTCCTCCACCCAGACCCAACCCCCTGTACCTCAGCCTATCCCAAGCACACCATCAGACCAGCATGCACACACATCAACACACAAGAGTGGCTCAGGCAAACATAAGCACCACACATCCCACAGGCACGCACACAAGCAACATACCCATGCACACATATCAACATCCACTTCCTACACTGTGTCCCCCTCCTCTAGGTCTCCCTCCTCCCTCCCAGTCATGTCTCCTCTAACACCTGCATGCACTACATCCTCAGCCACTACATCCATCACCAGCACGCCCATCACCACACACCGCTCACGTGCAATCACCACCCCCACTACCATTCACACATCCCCAGTGTCCTCTACCAGTGTGTCTGTGAGCCCTCTTCCCAAACTACACAAACAAAGGCACACACCCACCCAACAGCCATCCACCTCACAACAGCATCCAGCCCATGCACCTTCACCCAAATTCAGCAGACGTACACCTCCTACAACCACTACCTCTTCCTCCACTCCCAAACCCCCTCCATCTCCCCGTCCCAGTGTGTCTAAAAAACTTTTCCTGGCTAACATTGACCTCTTCCCTACACTTCCCCCCAGTCCTTCCCCTAGGGCCAGGCTTTCCAGGTCCGAGCACCTCAGCCACCATATCCCCAGGCACAGTGGTGCCAGAAAATGTGGGGTCATGGAGTGCGCCAACCATCAGGGCTGCCAGTGTGCCACGTAGTGAGGGCAAGGACATTCTGCCACCTGCCAAGGTGAAAAAGGTGCCCACATCCCGGAAGGAGAAGCCGAAACCACCAGCCACCAAGGGGTCAGAGAAAACGAAAGGGGATAGTGGCAAGACAACTGCGCCACCATCAAAGGTGGGGAAGGGCAAAAAACAGAAGGGCAGGTCAGGAGAGGGCACGGTGGCACAGACTGAGGGACCAGTGTTACACCTTCTGTCCACGTTCACGCCAACCTGTTCGGCCGCGAACACCGCCACCTGCACGCCACCTGCACCACCTCCGGCACATCTTCAGCCGTTGCGACAGTCCCCAGCCTCTTTCCTGGAGGGCAGCCGCTTGAGGCTGCAGGAGACATCCTGCTTTCTCCCTCAGCAGGTGCTGACAAATGTCCCACCGCCAGCCCCGCCACCACAGAACCCGCCACCAGCACCGCCACCACAGACCCCGCCGCCAGCACCACCACCACAGACCCCACCGCCAACACCGCCACCCCAGACCCCGCCGCCAGCACTGCCACCACAGCCACCACAGACCATGCCGCCAGCACCGCCACAACAGACACTGCTGCCAGAACCGCCACAACTGACACCGCTGCAAGCACCTCCAGCGGCCCCGCGACGTCCTCGGATAGTGGCACCACCACTGACCTGCCTACCATCCCCAGTGGTCAGTCATCCGAGGCTGGTGGTGAGGTCCAGGACCCTGGGCAGCTTCCATGAAGCATTACTGCCATCACTGTTGGCACCTGCAGGTGGAATGCGAAGCTGCAGCAGTGTGGGGTATGTCGCTGCCTCCATGGCGTATCATGCTACCTGTACATCGCTAATGTTGTGCCATGCACACCCAAGTGAGTGAATTGTATCGGCCACACTGCAGGTGGAGCACTCTGGGCACCAGGCCCCCTCCAGAACCAGTGGAGAGATACATCCACTACCTCAGTCCTTGGCAGGATGAAGCACTCTGGGCACCAGGCCTCTCTCCAGAACCAGTGGAGAAAGGCATCCACTACCTCAGTCCTTGGCAGGATGAAGCACTCTGGGCACCAGGCCCCCTCCAGAACCCGTGGAGAGATACATCCACTACCTCAGTCCTTGGCAGGATGAAGCACTCTGGGCACAAGGCCCCCTCCAGAACCAGTGGAGAGAGACATCCACTACCTCAGTCCTTGGCAGGATGAAGCACTCTGGGCACCAGGCCTCCTCCAGAACCAGTGGAGAATGACATCCACTTGAGAGACTGTGGCTTTGCACTCCACAGGATAAAGCAGTGGGCAAACCACCCACTGGAGAAACTTGAGAGACTGTGGCTTTGCACTCCCCAGGATAAAGCAGTGGGCAAACCACCCACTGGAGAGACGTGAGAGACTGTGGCTTTGCACTCCCCAGGATAAAGCAGTGGGCAAACCACCCACTGGAGAGACTGGAGAGACTGTGGCTTTGCACTCCCCAGGATAAAGCAGTGGGCAGGGAGCCCCCTCGTGCACAATGGCGTCGTCCGTTCATCTGGCTGAGGTGCCCACCCTCCCCTCCCCCTGAGGTGCCTGTTTCATTTCGATCTGATGCCCCTCCAGTGTTCTCTCCGTTTCCAGTCAGGTATCTAGTGTGCGCTTCGCCCATGCATTTTGAGCCCAGTGGTCCATGGACAATCATTGGTGCACTATCCAGACTTGTGTAGTTGGTGTACATAATTGTATTTGCTGGATTTTTAACTTTGATAATGAGATTTCAGATGATTAAATTTGTTCTAATCATTTCCTTTTGTCCTTGTGTTCTTTCAGGGGGGTGGGGGGATGTTTGTGTACTGTTGCTGCATGTATTTGTGTGTATGGTGTTGTGGGTGAGGGTGGGGGTGGGGGTGTTGCGTAATGTGTGTGTGTGTCACTCTCTTTTCCCTCCCCTGTGTTGTAGGTGCAGTACTCCCTGTGGTCATCGCCACCGTCTTTGGTGCTCCTGATAGAAGAGAAGGAAGACCAGCATCAGCAGTATCTGCAATTCGGGCTCCATGGCATCCTGGTTCCTCGTGGGGTGTGGAGGGGTGAGTGTTTTCCCTTCTGTGTACTGTTTCCGCCCTGTTTTTGTTTGCGTTGATTCCGCCCCGGAAAAGGTGGCAGATGGGCCTCTTGTGATATGGTGGGCGGCACATTGTCTTCCGCCTGTCTGTTGGCGGTTACCGCCACGGTGTTTGTTTCTACCTCCGTGGCGGTCGGAGTGTCAAAGTGGCTGTCTATGTTGGCGGTTTCCACCATGGCCATGATTCCATTTTTCTTTCCGACGGCCTGTTTGTGGTATTGCCGCCGCTTTAACACCAACCGCAAGGGTTATAATGAGGGCCATAGTGTCCTCCCCACTGGGCTCTGGGGTAGCCTCCTCTGCTCCCCATCCACCTTAGTTGAGAGACACTCAGGGAGTCCCTTCCTTGAGTTGGCAGTTGTCTGGGCTATTGTTCCAGGCTCCAGACCTTTTTGCCTCCCTCTTCGGGTAGCCATGGACCTGATGGTAGCACAAGCCCACTAAGGTACCCCAAACATTTCTAGATGTGACCTGAGCTCCACCTCTATCCAGACAGTGTGCTCTAGGTCAACCCCTAGCAAAGAGTCCACAGGCATGGCAGGTCTTACAGCTACTTGGAGGGTGGTGACCCTCATGGTTGTCTGCTACTACGCCCTGGTGGAATACAGTGGGTAAAATCTGCTCTGGGGGTACCAGGTGACTCCTTTCCATATTCATACCATATTCATACTTGCACCTGTGTCCCTCTGAGTCTCTCCACCTTGTCCATTGCTCGTAACCCAATGCCTACAGTTAGTAGTAATGGAGGGCACATGGGTCTTTGGGACTATCACCACATCACCCAAGGACATAGGGTAACTCCGCTAAGCCCTCCACCCACTAACTGCGACAAACTCCTCCCCAAGCACTACATTCGCCACCCCTGGTGTCTTACCCCCAGTGCGAAGCCCTCTTGGGGCATTTGGGATCCACCTTGACATTCCCATACTCAAAGCATTTGTAGCACTTCAAAGGTTTTTACTGACTCTTGTCAGGGAAGCTATTTTTCTGGTGGCCAGATTAGGCATGGAACCATTTCCCCTGAGAACAGTTTTGGGGGCCTTGAGAGTGTTCCTTCTTTTTATCTCTCCATCTTTCTTCTGGTGGGAGCCCTGACCACCTTTTTGGGAGTCCCCCTTCAGATGCCTTTGTGGACACTCTGCTGCTGAGACAGAGGTCTGCCTCCTCAGCAAGCTTCCTGGGGTCATTCACCTTGCTATCCACTAGATCCTGGCACAGCCCAGGAAAAACAACTTCAAGCATGTGCCCTTTCATAATCAGTTTGTACAGCCCTTCAAAGTCATATACCTTGCTGCCCTTCACCAGGCCTTCAGTGCATTGCTAGAATAATCAAGAAAATACACCCAGATTTATGTGGGGAGTTTTTAGCTCTTCCTGAACTTCTTGTGGTTCTTCTCTGGAGTTAACTCGAACTTGCTGATGAGTATAGCCTTCATGGGAGTATACTGTGTCTGATTGTCTGCTACTAGTATCAGGAGTGTGTCCCTCCCTGTTGTGGGCATCTTACTCCATAAGCTTCCCTCCTCAAATACTCTTCTAGAACGTTGTTCATTCCCAGAGCTAACTCAGAGGTGATGAACCACATGTCTATGTCATCCCCAACCACATAACTGGATATCAAATCCTTTTGGATGCAGATCCTCTCATCACAAGCATACACTGTAGGTATGCTGCCACCAGCACTGCTGGAGTTAGCCTGTCTGGCCTTAATGTCCAGCTCCTTTCACGTTCATGAACCATAATGAGTTTCCTCTCTTCCATGGCCAATCTCTTTTTCTTTCCCTCCTCCTCCTCCATGGCCAGTCTTTTCTACTCTAAATCTCTGTCTTTCTCTAACTGGAACTTAGCTAACTTCAATTCTATTTTCCACCACTATCCCCTATCCTCCAGCTCCTCTGGGGACAGGGCTTTGGTTGAGATAATGTTCCCTGTCCTAGGGGAAATCTCCATTCCATTGGCTTCCTGTCCCATAAGAAGTCCCAGACCATCCAATGAATCTAGTTCCACATGTTCATCTATTATCATACCATTCTCCTCTGGGGTCACAGTTGCATCCTGGGCTTTCAACCAGGCTCTTAGCAAATTTGCAGCTCTACCTTCTTGGTGGAACCCCTCATGGAAATCTAAAACCCCTTGCAGAATATTCTGAGCTGGGCCATTGTGGAATTCTCCTACTGGGCCCATTCACACCTCAAACTTGCAGATGTAAGACCTCCAGTGAGAGAAGCCAAAATGTCATTCAAAGAGAATTTGAAAAATGTAAAAAATGCCAATTAAAGATAGTATGGGAAAAACAGATACCATTGAGGATCAGAGAAAATTATTTGAATTGGTCTTAGATGAAGGTAGTAGTATACCCCAAATTACTTTCAGGCATTGTACTACCCTCAGGCCTGCTCACTAATGCAAGGTGTGACACCCAGTTAAAAGCAGGACAAAAATATGCAGATCAAATTAATGCAGTTGATAGGCTAAAAACAGTCACTAAAGTGTGCAAATAGCACAAATTCACTCAGGGCTTAAAAGCTCAGTAAATGGAAATGGATGTACACAGTCCACAGGAATGTCCATGCTGCTGCTTGTAATGGGAGTTTACATCCCTTCCTGAGCAACTAGACCCTGCTGATAGTGTAAGAGCCACCTGCCAGCTTATGCAATTCTTGAAACTGTGCATAGCATTTCTATATCATAGGGCAAGGTTTAGCCATTCTTCGGTATTGAGTCAAATATTGCACTCCATCTCCTACACTGACAGACACTCCTGGTGTTTGGTTTGGAAAAACTAGTCACAAGAGCTCAAACCTTGAGAACTGTTTCATCGCTGCCTCTTACTCTCATGCTGACCAGTGGCATGAAGAGGCTGCATAGAGCATTTTGAGGCTATGATTGTGCATGGCTGGGGCTGCACTAAGCTTTTCCATCCACTGGGGGTTGGACTGACAATTTGAGGATTTGTATATATCTTTTTACAGCAAGATGGCACTGGGCTATTGAAACCATACTGGTACATGTGGAAAGTGAACATCAGGCCTGATTTAGAGTTTACCTGTTACCTCCTTCCTCCTTCCTCCTGAGGGTACTCTGCCAGCCAAATTTAGAGTTGTCCACTGAGATAACTTTGTACATTGACAGGAGCGGGAAACATCCCAAACCACAACTTCAGCGGAACAGTGCTTTCGTTAGCCATGACTTCGTTCTTCTGTGCCCTAACCACGCATGTGCTCAACAACACTCATGCGTGGTTAAGGTGCAGAACAAGGGAGTTGGCTTCTGAGGAGGACGCGTTCAGGTAAGTGGGGCTGGGGCCATTTTAGGAGTAGGGGTAGGGGTCGGGGTATTTTTAGTGGTTTAGGGGCTGGGTGGGGGGTCGGGGTAGTTTAGGTTTTGGGGGTGGGGACTCACAGTAATTTTAGGGGCAGGGGTAGGGGGGTCAGAGTATTTTTAGTTTTTAGGGGTGGGGGTGGGAGTGTGTGGTAATTTAGGTTTCAGGGGGTGTGAGTTTCAGTAGTTTTGGTGGCAGGTGTGGGGGGTTGGGGTATTTTTTATTTTTAGGGTCGGGTGGGGTCAGGGAAGTTTAGGCTTTAGGGAGGTGGGGTTGCTGTAGTTTTGGGGACGGGGTGGGGGTCGGGGTAGTTTAGGTTTTAGAGGGTGGGGGATTGCAGTAATTTTAGCAGCGGGGATGGGGTCGGGGTAATTTTGGTTTTTAGGGGTAGTTTTAAAGGTGGGGTGGGGCCAGGGAAGTTTAGGTTTTAGGGGGTGGGGGTCACTGTAGTTTTACAGACTAGGCTGTGGGGTCGGGTATTTTTATGGGGCAGGGTGGGGTTGGGATAGTTTAGGTTTTAGGGGGGATGGGGGTCGCTGTAGTTTTAGGGGCGGGTGATGGGTTGGGGTATTTTTAGTTTTTAGGGGTAGTTTTATGGGTGGGGTCGGGGAAGTTTAGGTTTTAGGGGGTGGAGGTTGCAGTAGTTTTAGGGGTGGGGTTTGGGGATTGTTTTTTTTTAGTTTTTAGGGGCGGGGAGTCAGGATAGTTTAGGTTTTGGGTGGGTGGGGGTCTCAGTAGTTTTAGGGGCAGGGTTGGGGGGTCTTGGTATTTTTAGTTTTTAGGGGGTGGAGGGTCGCTGTAGTCTTAGGGGCGGGGTAGTTTAAGTTTTAGGGGTGGGGCGGGGTAGTGGGGTAGGGGTAGAATTGTTTTTAGGGGTGGGGGTTTAGGATATGGTTGGTTTAGGGGTAGGACGTTGGGGGGTCACATGCTGGAACTACGCATGCCATTCACACATGCCTTTACCAGGAATGCCTTTACAATGAAAAATCGTTGTTGGGGCATTCGTGGTAAAGGCATTCGTGGTATCAATGAGGTCGTTGGTCCGGCATGCATGGCTCCAGCATTAGTGGCTCTGACTTATATTCAACAGGAGCTGCCATCATGGTATTTCCTTTCAATCCACAAAAGTATTGAGTATGCTGCAGCTGCTTGTATTTTTAAAAAGAACCTCTCAAAGTGGAAGTTTATTTTTGAAAAACAGAAATCTTATGACCCTCACACTGTAGGAGTTTTCTCCCAGAGTGTGGCCATCTTTATATTCTTTTGATGCCCCTTACTATCAGGGTTTTCTGATATTGACTGACAGACACAAAAAGCATTACACCTTCGACTCTAAATAGGGCACACAGTGTAATGTCCTTCATTTGATGGTCCTTAATTTGGCAGAATGTCAGGGGAAGTATTCTTTCAATGGAGCCAATTGGGGCTTCATTGATGGAATACTAAAAGTCCACTTGTCTCAAAACTACGAGGGCAGATTGAGGGTTCGGAACACACAGTACTCCAATACAGTTGGAATGGAGTCTCCTGTTCACTAAACTCATAATTGGGCCTTTAGTATGTTAAGTACATTATGGCAATGCTTCTGCATGGTGAAGCTGAACTAAATAGGCAGAACCTACCACTCCCATCAGGGCGGGTGATTACACTCACTGTGTAACCTGCACTCCCCCTTGGGTAGCTTGGCACAGAGCATTCAGGCTTATCACAAGGACAATGTGTAATGCACAACACTTCCGTGCAACAATTACACTGAGAATCACAAAAGAAACTTCAGATGAGGTGTATGTAAATAATTTGCATTCAACACACATATTATAACACAGCATGATCATCATGTAAATCTGGGCATAAATCACTTTTACAATTATTACTTGCAGTACTAGGCCCAACTGTTTTAAAAACCATAAACAGCATGTCCCTGTGAGAAAAATATAATACTTCCCTCCCAGCACCCACATAAGGTGAGAAAACGTTGTTACCATGAGACCCACCCTAAAGATTACCCCAATTCTATAACACACTGTTGCAGGGTGCACCCTGTTAGACAATGTTGTCACCAATATGTACATACTAAGATTTGCAGCACTTTTAAGTAGCTCTGTGGCCTGGGCCGCACAAGTAAAACTTAATGTCAACTGTGAGAGGCCTCTGGTGAGAAATAATGTGTATGACAACACCACTGTGTTTTTTTATCAATCACCCGCACCACTCCCTTACATTCACTCCACACCACTACGCTGTGCCATGGATATCAGGTGGCTTATACACACACATTTGCACGCACTTCCTCCTAGCACCCTAATGCGGTGCACTGATATCCTCATTAATGTCACTATGGGGGTCATTCTGAAAGACCGCTGGGGCCATTCCGACCTTCCCGCCGACATTGTTAGCGCCAGCCGGCCCAGCGGGAAGGCGGCCTGCAACACTGAAGCCGGCTCCGAATGGAGCCTGCGGTGTTGCAGGTGTGCGACGGGTGCAGTTGCTACGCAGACAGTGAAAAGCAGGCTGGGGCCCTGTTAGGGGGCCCCTGCACTGCCCATGCCAGTGGCATAGGCAATGGCATGGGCAGTGCAGGGGCCCCCAGGGGCCCCAGGACACCCGTTCCCGCCAGTTTCTTCCTGGCAGTGTAAACCGCCAGAAACAGGCTGGCGGAAAGGGGGTCGGAATCCCCAGGGCAGCGCTGCTTGCAGCGCTGCCCTGGCGGATTCGCCCAGCTGTGGCAAAACTGGCGGGAAACCGCCGGCCCCGGTTTTCCGACCGCGGCTTTACTGCCGCGGTCGGAATGGGCTTTGAAGCACCGCCAGCCTGTTGGCGGTGCTTCCGTCGTTCTGCGCCCTGGAGGTCCAAGACCGCCAGGGTCAGAATGACCCCCTATGTTCGCATACTGTACTCCACCTGCCAACCAGTTCCCCCTGTCCTGCTGTGCACAAGCTGGAGATGACGCAACTTTTCCACAGATACTAGGCCACTCATGGACGAAGTCACACTTCTCAGGGTCCCGGGGTCAAGGTGGGGGCAAGACAGAGCTGAGCAGGCAACAGTTAACATATAGAGGTTTGGGAACCAATGGGGAGGTGGATTCAGAGGTCTGAAAAGCATGGGGGGAAGGTCTCTGGGGGCACACGCTAGTCACAGCAGTGCCCATGCCAGCCAGGCACTTCAATACCCAAATATTTATCAAATTTGCACCTCCGGGGAAGGAGGCACACGTCTGTGGCATGATGACTTGAGCCTCCTTGACAATTCCAGTTGTATGTGAAGAGTTACCAGGTCTGTACCTCCGAGGAAAGAGGCACAACATTTGGTACTCAATCACTTGGGTCACAGCAGACGATTCTGATCCCTTACATAAACTGCTCAATGCATTGCCTCCCTGGAATGAGACACATTGTCTGGGGCATGATGACTTGAGTCCCCCCAGATAGTTTGATCACACACAAAACGAGTTCCAATGCAGTGCCTTCCCGAAATAAGGCACTAGTCAGGTGCATGATGACTTGAGTCACACCTGACAATTCTGAACAATCACAATTCCGATGCTGCACCTCCCTGGAATGAGGCACAACGCCAGGTGCATGAGGACTTGAGTCAAACTAAACAACCAGGTCATACACAAGGAACTCCAATTCCGTACCTCCCTAGAAAGAGGCCCAATGTGTGGTGGGTGATGATTTATGTTGCACCGGATAATCCGTTCACGCTCAAAGAACTCTGATTCCATAGAACCCTGGAATGAGGCATAACATCTGATGTGTGATGACTTGAGTTGGACCAGGCAATCTAGTCATACACAAGGAAATCTGATTCTTCATGAATTCTCCAAACCCAGCTCCAATGCCAACGACATCCCGCCATCCCAAGATCTCTGCGACTCCCTAGCCTCCTACTTCCACCGCAAGATTGCAGACTTCCATAATAGCTTCAGCACCCAGCCCCCCCCGGCAACCACCAACACCATAGATTCACCTCTGACCAACCTCCTACTCTCCTGGACCCCAATCAATGACAACGACACCATCGAAATCATGAACACCATCCACTACAGCTCGCCATCTGACCCCTGCCCTCACCACATCTTCAAAAAAGCAAGCTCTGTCATCGCACCCCAACTACGGAAGATCATCCACAGCTCCCTCGAGTCCGCCACCTTCCTGGAGAGCTGGAAACATGCCGAGATCAAAGCCCTCCTCAAAAAACCCAAGGCGGACCCAAAGGACCTCAAGAACTTCCGGCCTATCTCCCTGCTCCCCTTCCAGGCAAAAGTAATCGAGAAGGCTGTCAACAGACAACTAACAGGCTTCCTCGAGGAGGACCACACCTTGGACCCTTTCCAATCTGGATACCACAGCAACCACAGCACCAAAACCGCCCTCATCGCTGCCACCGACGACATCAGAACCGTACTGGTTAGTAGCAAAACCGTGGCCCTCATCCTCCTGGACCTGTCGGCCGCGTTCGACACCGTCACTACACCCTGTGCTCACACCTCAGCAATGCTGGAATCCGCAACAGAGCCCTGGACTGGGTCACTTCCCTTCTCGCGGGCAGAACCCAGAGATGTCACCCTGAGCACAGGCACACATGTGCCAACACAGGCCTTCACTGCCAGGCCTAAGACATGGTTGACAGGTTCTGCTAGTATTGTGAGGTGATGCCGCTTTCTGTGATACATCAGGGACAAGAATACCTAACACACCTGATTTGGTATTGGCAGGGTCAAAGGTTACCTGATGTAATTTCCTGTTTTGTCTTTGAGGCTTAAAGGGCATGTAAAACTACTACCACTGGCATCGTGGTGAATTGACAAACATGGCCCAACGTGTCTGCTTCTAATATATGCGCAGTTTTTTGTGCCCTGTCATAACACAGATATTCTATAAGGTCTATCAAAAAGTGCCCGGTAAGTGCAATGGGTTTTTGTGTTGCACATGGAATTCTCCATTTCATGGGCTTTTATTGTATGAATTTAGCACTTGCTCCGAGGTGGTATATGAGGACTTGTGGGTGGGGTAGTAAGGTCAGGGAGGAGTAAGAAAAGTCTATTTTCTGGTAGAAAGGAGCATTGCATGCTCTCCTTTTTAAGAAATGCAATCGAGAATAACGCTTGGCTGTTTATAGTGGCTCTCCTGCACTCATGGTTCTGACATACTCGGAAAAACCGGGTGTTGAAAAATCTAGCCACTCTGAATCGGGTGAAGCGAAATTCCATGGAGTTCTGACTCAGAATTCGAGCCTTGTCAAAAAGTAACCATTTCACAATAGCTTTAAGCAACCAATATTAATTTATTCCCCTCACAAATTACATTTTACCTACACACATACTCAAAACTGAAAAGTAGGAACATGGTTGGAGTTTCCTGCATCAAGCAGGCCATCAGATTTTTCTATAAAACAGATTCTATTTTGTTAAAGAATATGAATTGGCAATGCATTACTTCATAAGCTCCTCTTGTCAGGTTCAGTGCTGTTACTGAATACGTATTAATTTCTAGAGATAAGCAGTCACATAAATTATGCTATTTATATAGTTCATGAAACTAAGTCACCCCGGTGCCACATGCTTAATGCCTGAAACACCGAACATCTATGACTTTCAGGCAGATTTGTATTGTGTGCATCTTGCAAAGTAGGATGAAGTAGCATAATTCAATAACGGTATTGTTCAGTGTCTCAAAAAAGGAACATTTAATGGACTTTCGAAATATCATTGTTAAGGAATATTGGGCCAGATGTAAAAAGCATTTTGCATGGTGCAAACTGGGAAAATCGCAGTTTTGCGCCATGCAAAATGCCTTTTGCGATGCACATTCACAATTTGCGAGTGTTCCCTTCCTATTTGCGACTCGCATCGCTATGCTAAATTGCTTTGTGACCGCGAATGCGGTCGGAAAGCAATTCGCAGTTACCACCAGTGTCAAACTTCCCCTTTGTGAATGTTGCCAATAAGGGTTTTTCAGAGCAGGCAGTGGTCCAATGGACCACTGCCTACTCTGAAAAACCGGAACCAAAAGGTTTCGTTATTTTCTTTTTTTTTGCAACTCGTTTTCCTTTAAGGAAAACGGGCTGCAAAATAAAAAATAAAAAAATGCTTTATTTAAAAAGCAGTCACAGACATGGAGGTCTGCTGACTTCAGCAGGCCACCATCCCTGTGAGTGCAGGGACTCGCTATGGGGTCGCAAAATGCAACCCACCTCATTAATATTAATGAGGTGGGTCTTTGCGACCCCATAGCGACTCGCAGTCGGTGTCTGAGACACCGTACTGCATCCGATTTTGCGAATTGGAAATTGCGCAATTGGTACATTTTCAGTTCACGTTGATGCACGTAACTTTTCAGGCGATAGTACGTGCTGCAAAAAAGTCACCAATGGTATTGAAACTAAATGTTATCTGGGGGAAATAGAACATGATTTTCATCATTCTTCATTCATCTGCACAGGAAGTGACATCTGCAAAAAAAGTGACATCATTGGCTTTCCCATTATCCATCTACACAGGAAATATCGTCACTCCGTTTCCCTCCCAGGGCCTACTTTGTGGCTGCCATAGCGTGGGCATGCAGCAGAGGCATCTAGTGGGTGCACTTTTGGTGCAACGAAAGCATTTCAAAGCAAACCCACCTGTGCCTTTCTATGCCCAAACAGAGCAAAGCTGGGAACCCTTATCCACACCCCTACAACTGCTACCATGCTAGGACCTCTGCACCTTCAATCTCAGCCTCCGCTCCTCATGCTGTTGCCTGGCCCACCACACAACGCCAAGGGAACTTTAGCATGTGCTTCCTGCAAATTTCACGAACTTACCCATACCCAAAATTCACTACACCAACAGCATCCAAAACACTAATCTCCCATACTGGCCCAGCCCTGAAGCCACCCACACAACACTCCACACTTGCATGCATTGTCTTCAACACCCGCTAATTCACCAAACACACCACACAGGTCTGGGACATACTGCACAACAGTGCTGCTGATGTAATTTTTTTCACAGAAAACCTTGATGAACCTGCATTGGCACCTACCATCACCACAGCCATCCCCCCAGTTACAACATTGCCTGGCAAGAAAGACATCACAAGCCCAGAGGTAGAATTGCCATAATCGACAAGAACACCTTCAGATGCACCACATCCATGGACACAACAACCTCCAGAATTGAACACTTGTCATTCAAGTTCTAAATCACAGCCAACTTCACACTCAGTGGCACTCTCATCTACAGACCACCGGGGCTGTGCACCAACTATACTGACACCATGACAGACTTTGTTACACCCATCACCCTCATTGCTAGAAAATACATCCTACTCTGAGACCTGAATTTCCATCTGGAAGAACACACTGATCCCAACACAAGAGCACTCATTGAAGTCCTTGGAAGCCTTAGCTTCACCCAAGTAGAAGGATCTACCCATGTCAGCATCTCCTGGACCTATTTTCACCAATATCGACAATATACAAGTCGACAAGCCCACACCAGTCCCTTGGACAGGCAACGCGCTTGTCAAGTTCAGCATCATTGTCCCAGTCCAACACACATGCAACACCACCAGACGTGCCCTTGAAACTGGAACAGCATCACTGACAAGGACTGAAACACCGCTCTCAACACCCACCGACCTGAACAAAGCAACAGCCTCCCCAAAGCCATCAGAACTTTCAAAAACTGGATCACCTGCTGCACAGATCCCTGTCCCCCCTCAAACACAGCAATACAACAAGATACAGACTCCAGGCCAGTTGGTACATGAAATGTCACTGCAAACAACTGGAGTGCAAAAAGGAGAATGAGCCAAGACAATGCAGACAGAAGCACATTGAAATCCGTCCTAAAGTGGTACCACCAAATGATGAGAACCACCAAATGTGCCACTCTGGCAGACTGCATCAATGCCAGCACCAACAGAAGCATAGAAATATTGACCACTTTGAAATGTTGTTAGAAATGTGGTCTCTAGTTTGCAGAGGTATGCACCAAGTAGGGACCACAATCCTAGCCTGTGTAAGCTAGATACACACTTAGGGGCATATTTAAGAAAAGTGGCGCTGCACACAGCACAGCACCACTTTTCTTGCACCCTTTAGCGCCCCCATACCACACCATATTTAAAATACGGTGCACCATGGCGCACGGTAGGGGGCAATAGCATTATTTTTTGACACTATTGATGTACTCTGCAGGAGTAACACCAACGTTTTTGTGCTACTCCTGCAGAGTACATAGGGGCCTTTTGTATTCAATGTCATGCCCCCTTTTAACGCCTGCTCTGAGCAGGCATTAAAAGTTTTTAAAAAAATGACACAGAGAAATCTGTTAGATTTCCTTGAGCCATTTTTTGACACCCCCCCACCCCTAACGCGGGACCACCCCCTTTGCATACGTTATGCCTGTAGTGCAAAGGGTTACAAAGTGGTGCAATGCATGCGTTGCACTACTCTGTAAATATGGTGCAGCGTTTTTGACCTTCTAACCCTACATTACCTTAATAAAATTACGCTAATGTCGCATTAGAATGGCTCAAGGGGCTCTTAAACATGCCCCTAAGAGAGAACCTGTTCTCACCCCTGGTAGCTTCTCAGACAGCAAAGGCTTATTTACAGAGTCAATGTGTAAACTATTTGTGCAACACCCACACACAGTAACACAATGAAACCACCACAAAAAGTCTCCACACAGGTTTAGAAAAACAGAGAATGTTTATATGAGTGAAATAAGACCACAACAGCAAGAATACAATCAGTAAAAGTTGTGATATTCATTTTTAAAGAATAAACTAAAAACAGTCCTTAGTAGTCACCAGCAGTCAAATGGTTACATGTGGTTGCGAGTAACAGGTACAAATCCACTTTCAGGCTGACTGAGATGGAGCGTGGGTCAGATACAGTTCTAAGTAAGTCCAGCTGAAGTTTTACCTTCTCAGTTTGGTGCAAAGAGTCTGTTCACGGGCATGAAGAGCCCATGAGCAACGTGGGTGGATGGGCTGGAGCCTTGCGGTCGTGAGTGATGATGCTTCTGTGCTGAGAGACAAAATTGTGCCCTCTCGCTTTAATCCTTTGTGCGAGTGACACATTTCCAGTGCAAAAAATCCTGAGTGCGAAGAGCCCAAAAGCTTTATTAGAAGAGCAGAAAGACTACTTCCCAGAACTGAAGGGACACCTCTTGGGGGTCAGGAGTTGATTGAAGAGGGATCCAGGAGCTGTAGCAGATGAGGCAAAAGAAGTATTTTATGTCCCTCAGACTTCAGAAAACTGGAGACAAGCCAGCAAGCCATTGGAGTAACTCTGGGATCAAGTGAGATGGGTCCAGTTCTTGTCCTCAGACAAGGTCAGGGAAAGATCAGCAGGAGCAGCTCAGCAAAGCAGTGACTCAGTTCCTCATAACAGTCAGTCAAGCAGAGTGGCAATCCTTGTAGCACAGCAGTCCTCACTCCAGGAAGGTCCTTCCTAGGTCCAGAATTGTACTGATGTGTTAGGGTCAGAGCCCCAATACTTATACCCAAATGTGCTTTTGAAGTAGGGGTGACTTCAAAGCAGGTCTTTGAAGTGCACATGTGCCCCTTTGATGCCAACCCTGGCTCTAAACTACCAGTGGGGGTAATCAGCCCTTTGTGTGGGGACAGGCACATTCATATTTCAATGTGTCAGTTCCCATCCACCCTTCCTTCCCAGGAAAGCCCATCAGAAAGCAGATGAATGCAGATGGGTGCTCAGGCACACCTAATGTTCCTGTGTTTGTGGCTGTCTAGTGGGAATGTACAATGTGTAGCTGTCACCTACCCCAGATGAGAATTGAAAGCAGGCTGTAAGGCACACTGAGCAGTTAGAGCAGAGAAATGCCTGCTTTCTAAAAATTGCATTTCTAAAGTAGTAATGTCAATTCTGATTTTGCCATTAAAAGAATTTATCATTATAGTACCAATGATATGAACCATGAAGTAGCAACTCATTTCTGGTTAGAAATTACGTCTTAAAATTATATTAAGGAATTCCTAATGCAGGCCTATTAGAGGAGTAGGCCTCACAGTAGTGAAAAATGCCTCTGAGTGTTTTTCACTACAGGACATGTAAAACTGAAAATTATATACCCTGTCTTTTACGTCCACAGTACCCTTCCCTATGTGCTACCTACAACCTACCTTATGGGCATCTTATGTGTAATAACACTGGAGTTTAAGGATTGGCAAGGGGTTGTAAATACCAAGTCAACATGGCAGTGAAACTGCACATACAGGCTCTGCAGTGGCAGGTCTGAGACATGTTTAAATGGCTACTTAAGCGGGTGCCACAACCAGTGTTGCAGGCCCACTAGTAGCATTTAATTTACAGGCCCTGGGTACATGTAGTGCACTTTACTAGGTATTTATATGTAAATTAAATTTGCCAATTGCGGATAAGCCAATCTTACCATGTTTTAGGGGAGGATCACATGCTCTTTAGCACTGGTCAGCAGTGGTAAAGTGCTCAGAGCCCTAAAGCCAATATGATATTGCAAATGTGGAGGGAAAAGGCAAAATGCTTGGGGGTGACACTGCAGAAAGGGCCATCTCCAATAAATAGCCACCTTCAACTCGATCACCTCTTCACAGGACCTTTGCAATAGTCTATCTCAATTCTTCAGCAACAAAATCTCCACCATTTTTAGTACTTAATCAACCTGCAACTGGACCCAATAGACTCATGAAACACCTCCAGATCTTACCCACAAAAAAATTCTAGCCACATGGTCCATCATCACCCCAGAAGAAACTGTCACCACCCTGAAGTTCATCCACTCAGGGAATCAATTGGGCACCTACCCCCACATGTCCCACTCAAGAAGATGTAACCTAGCAGTGTCATATTCACACTCACCTCTCCAGCGAACTTCCCATATGCTTGGAAGCATGTAACTGTCCTCCCATTCCCGAAAAATCTGCTGATCTCTCCGCTACCATACCTAGCCAAGGTCTTAAAGAAAATCATTAGCAGACACCTCACCAAATACCTAAATATCCATCAAAACCTCAACAACACTCCATCTATTTTTCAGACCCTAACACAGCACAGAAACTGTCCTCATCACTGTTATGGATAATAAACCCATGACTCTGGACATAGGGGACATACTGACCCTCATCTTCGTGGACTTCTCCACAGCATTTGACAGTCTCCACCCCATCAACATCCAACACCTACATGCCATTGGAATCCAAGGGCATGCACTCCGATGAATATGCTCCTTCCTGACTGGAAAGACCCAGTAAGTGAGCCTAATGCAATCATCACGGATGCCTGCAATCTCATCTGCAGAGTTCCTAAAGGATTCTCCCTATCCCTGATCCTCTTCAATAAATATATGATCTCTCTAGCCAGCATCATATGCTCTAACACATAAAGGTCCTGTCCCAAGCCAAAGACATGGAGCTCATTCTTTCCCTGACAGGCAAGATTCTAACTACCCAGATCAGTTTCAATGCCTGCATGACTGAAATCGCCCACTGTATGAAGACCAGCTTTCTAAGGCCGAACACCTACAAGGCTGAAATCATGAAATTTGGGAAGAGTACATCACCCTGAGAGTCCACCTGATGGAAACAGAGCTAGGGCCGACACCATCACCCACCACCCATGTCAAGAACCTCAGGATCATCACCAACAGCAAACTCATCATCATGTGTCCATACCCTGAAGATGCTGAGGAAGATTTTTAAATGGCTCCCAATTAGCACCTGGAAAACTGTCTCAAACACCCTGGTCATAAGCAAACTGGGGCACAGGAACACTCTCTATGCAGGATCAAAATAAAATCACGAAAAGGCTGCTCACCATTCAGAACCCAGAGGCAGGAAGCACCTCTCATGCCACACCCGCATCACACCACACCTGAAAGAGCTCCACTGGCTTCCCATTCACAAATAGCTCAATTCAAACTCCTTACCCACACTTTCAAGGTAGCATATAACATTGTCCCAGCATACCTTAACAATCACCTGTGTTTTCACAAATTTTCTAGACGCTATGATCACCTGGATTTCTACATCCACAAATCCCACACACGAGGAAAACCAGATCCGGTGGTCAAGTCTTCTCCTACATTGCTCCTAAAACATGGTAAGACCTTCAGCTACACATAAGACCCTCCTCTTCACTTTTTGTATTCCAAAAGAAGCTGAAGACCTGGCTTTTTGAGTAGTCCCACTAGGCCCTAGGAATTCCTAGACTCACACCTATCCAGCACCAAGATACCCTCCTGGGTGATAGTGCATTCTACTAAGCTGCATTACATAACATAGCAGCCATTAGCCTGACTTCGTGCCTACCAGTGTAGCATGACTGCAGACACTTTTAAACATGCAAAAGAATCTGACAAAAAAGCACTTCTAAATATTAAATAATTCACCACTAAGTATGCTTTGTAGTACACAAGGTAAAGTGCCTAGTGTTTAAAAGTGTTAATTGTAAGAATTATTATTGGTGCATATCTACAGTGACTAGCCCTAAAACCTATTTTCACTGTTAAGGCTGTAGCTGTTCCTATGAGAAAAAAGTAAAGCTCAGAATAATATGTCTGTAATAAAGTGTTGGTAAACCCATGTATCAATTGATTGATCTATGTCTTCACATCAATATTCTCTTTTGGAAATAACGTGTCCAGCCGAACCAGTAAGTCCATCAAAAGTTTATTGTGAAATACAGTGGAACAACCAGCGCCAATAGTGTACAGGGGTACAGCTGACAATTGTTTCACCCCCTAATGGTACGTGAACCGGGAGCTTCCTCAAGGCTGAAAAAAATGCAAAAAAAGAATTAAAAACATCCGTTCTTCTGGTCTACAGTCATAGGGGGTTATTCTAACTTTGGAGGAGTGTTAATCCATCCCAAAAGTGACGGTAAAGTGACGGATATACCACCAGCCGTATTACGAGTTCCATAGGATATAATGGACTCGTAATACGGCTGGTTGTAAATCCGTCACTTTTCCGTCACTTTTGGGACGGATTAACACCTCCTCCAAAGTTAGAATAACCCCCATAGAGAGGGAGTTGACAGAGTTTCACCCACGTGCTGAAGATAAGGGTAAAGATCAACAACAAAAATGAAAAAAAGATAAGCAACTATCTCTAGTAGCCATGTGTAGATTATCTGGCTAGTATAATACTGCTACCAGTAAGAAAGCTGCATGATGCAGATAGAACAGGTGCTAGCAAGTGAATTGACCATGCACAAAATTAAGAAGAAAAGTCACAGAGAAAGACAAAGAGAAAAGATGTGGATATGCTCCAAGGCGATTGTGAACTATTGGAGAGAAGACATCAAAAGATCAATTGCGGTTGATAGATGTTAAAGTGTAATAACATAGATGTTAGGAGTAAATCAGATTAAATGATCAAAAGAATGGCCCACATATTAAGTCACCCATGCTAGGAAAGATATAGTAAGACAAAATGATAATACCTATTCCAAAATTTATAAGGGCAGTAGTTGTGCGAACGTATTGGTATGCTGTCATGTTTGGGAAACAAACCTGCATCAATAGAAAAAATATACAGAAAAACATATATTGTAGCAATTCCTAAGTTAGAATCAATCAAGGAGTAAGTCCTGTGAGGATATATATAATAATAAATGCGCCTTAGACCGATGGACGGTAATACATAGAAAGTATATGAATAACAGTATTATACATATTATACATAAGGTCCATAGAGTTTCTACTAACAAATCCAGTAAAAATAATTATTCAGCATCTTTTTAACAGTCCAACCAAATCCAAGAAAAAACAAAGGAAACATTACAGTCTCATTTTACTAGATACAGTTAATATAGTCAAAATAAATTTTAATGGCCACAAGCATAGCCGACAGCTCATTCAGTGAACCAGGAAATAAAGATATAAAGTTACTAAAAATACATACAAGAAACAGTTAAAAGAAGCCATTTAACCTAAGTGATTCAGAATGAAACGTGCTGAGGACACTCACCACTAGCGATCATGAGCCATGTTAATAATAATATATCTGCCTTTGGATGGGCTTTAAAAATTATTCAGCCACGTTTTGTGATACGTAATAACATTGCACTTCACTGTTAAAGTAAGATATTTGATATGTGTTTATGAAAAGTAACTTTTAAAAAGTAGGACTTTGTCTACCTAAATCTTCAGTACCTGAAGCTGCCCCTGTCTGTGCTTCCCCTTCCTTTAGTAGGAAATCCTGGATATGGGGTACTTGCCTCCTCTGTTCTCAGGAAAGATTTTTAGGCTCTTCTTTAACTTGAATTCGAGTGGTGTTGCCCAATTTATAGTTAAGTGTAAAAAGATACCTGGTGAAGAAAAGCCTTTGGTCCATGGGCTATCTGTAGTCAGCTAGGTACCAGCCCAATGGAAGGGTAACTTGCTGAGGAATCAGTTTGAAGTGGTTGAGGAGGAGGAGTTGACTACTTATTTCCATTGGAACACTCCTGGCTGGGACACCACCCACCTTCAGTTTGTGGTAAGTAAATATGATGTGCTGTAAATATGTGAAGGGTTGCCCCTGGTAGGTTGTTTCTCATTCTTTAGGGGGTTTACAGGAGTCACATTACCCACTCACTTTTGAATTTTACAAAAGTGGCACCTTGCCCACAGTTCATCAGAACACATTAGACCCAGAGACAGCAAAAGTTAAATGTTTTATTCCACATTGTTTCTGTATGTGTGGAACTGAACTACTTCATACAAACTGTGGTTTTCCAAATGAACACATTTGGTTGTAAGTGCTCCATAATTTGTGTTGACAATATCTGTGCTATAAGGATCAGAGACTGCAAGATATTTATTATCTTAAAAATATATCAATACTCTATTAGAAGTAGAAGTAGAATCAAGCCTAAACTAGTCAAAACAATGAGTTTGGATGTTTCATATATACTGGCCAAACTCAATTTGTCGTATTTCTCGCAAGAATCTACTTACTTGTGATAAAGCACCTTCAGACTAAAGCTATACAACTTCTTTGTTAAAGACTTTTCTGCTGAAAATCTTCTCACACCTCTTTCATTTCTGTTGTTTCAAACTTCGTAATGTAAGAACTAACTCATTGAGGACAGCAATGGATTTATCATCTACAAACTGAATGTCAATACTTGCATTCCACATAGACAAAGTGACAGCATTATAATCATTGATAAGTTTGGATGCCTCACTTCTCTTAAAATTGTATGTGATTTTTAGAGATCTATCAGTGACTGTATGTCTGACTGCAGACATGAAACTGTAGAAAATATTTGTTTAGAGATAACAGGCCTGGGGAAACTAACTGTAATGCAGTATAAACATTTTCTTTGGCACCCTATCGGCAATAACAGTATTTGACACATCTGCGGGACTGAAATTTCAACACCTGTTGTATAAGAGTTCTGTTCTTAGACTCATTGAACGTAATCATTCAATTGTGGTTCAAAATAAACAACTTCAATTTACAGTTGAAGCCTTTGCTACAATAGTATATACACGCTAGTTCTATCAAATTCTAGCTGTTCTTCTCTTCATCAGCCACATTGATCTCATATTAGTCTGAATTAACCTGTTTCTTTGAATTTCTCATTCCTTGCAGATAAATGGTTACATATATTTTCCAAATCACTCTGTATCAAATAGGTCCTTCTTCCTGCCAGAGGTTCTACAGGACCAGAAGTGTACTAAAGAGTTGTTGTCTGGGAGTTGTTATTTATGCCTGGGTATTCTGTTGAAGTGGGAGCAGCTTCCAGAGGTTCCCCTTTGAAGTCAACAGGCATCCTGCCTTTCCTGTCCTGGATCCAGATTAACTACAGATGTATAAGGCCCTTTGGGTGGAAACAGGACACAGCCTATTCAAGTGCAAGTAGAGCTGTGCCCAGTTCCGACCTCCCATCCTGCTAGTGATGGCCCACCCAGGCACACCTAACCTCTCTATTGTGCTTGTCTAAAAGGAATACATTAAGTCCAACTATCATCTACAATCAGTCACTAGACACAGAGACAGGCTGCAGGCACTGAGTGGCTAAAGAGGGAAAATACCAACTTTCTAAAAGTGGAATTTTCTAAATTGTAATTTAATTTCCAACTTTACCATGAGAGAGGATTTTTCATTACAATTCCTAAGACACAAAACATGAATTGGCTATCTGCTCCCATTTGGCAAATATCACTTATTAGATTTAATAATATAACTCCAATATTAGCCTACGGGAGTGGCAGGCCTCGCAATAGTGAAATACTAATTTGAATGTTTTCCCCTACCAGGATTTGTAAACCTAAAATGTACATTTCACACCTTTTTAATGCACTGCTGGAGGGGTCATTTACATGCAATAAACAGGAATATTTAGCCCTGGCAAAAGGTTTATTTTGTCAGGTCAAACTGCTTTTTTAAAAACTGCATACACACAGGTTACATTGGCAGAGCTGAGACATGGTCAAGGTGTTACTTATGTGAGTGGCGCAATCAGTGATTCAGGCCCGCTAGCAGCATTTAATGTACAAGCCCAGGGCATAGGTAGTGCCATTTTACTAGGCACTTAAAACTAAATGAAATATGCCAGATTGGTATAAGCCAATTCTACCATGTTTTAGGGAGAAAGCACAAGCATGTTAACACTAATTAGCAGTGGTAAAGTGCACAGAGTCCTAAAAGCAAACAAAAACAGCTTCAGAAAGTAGGAGGGTGAAGGGAAAAATTTGGGGATAACCCTGCAGAAAGGGCAAACTCCAACAACCACATACTGAGACTTGATTGAAAGAGGGACTTCCTTCTTTGTGTCAAACTCTTAATGGATTTACAGCTATATCTAGAACAAAGTTACACTCCAATATGGCTTACATGTGGCAAAAGGATGAACTCTGTGTTAACAGCTCACTGCAGAGGTAAAGCTATGTGTACTATGAGGTTGTTCAAATAACCAGGGTTGAGTGCAGTAAAGCAGTGGTTTTTCCACGAAGAGTGTAACCTGTTGGCACTTGGGCCTTGGCACCATAATAAAGGTTCACTAGGTCACACACCAATATCTTTCAGGTGAACTCAGATCAAAGTGAAGATTATATGTAGTAGCTGATTGGCAATATCAATGGAGTTTGGTGTTGTAATGTGTCCACTTTTTGAAGACCTCAGTCCAGTGAAAACCTGTATGTAGAAGACGCTTAACCAATTCATAGAGGATGAATACTGAGAGACTTGCCTCTTCTTGAAGCGATGGGTGCAGGGTGAAAGCTGTAAATGGCATGGACTTGTAAAGATGCATCACCCTGTAAATTGTATGGACTTGTAACAATGCACAGGTCCAACCCCTTATGCCCAACATCAGAGCCTGGGTACTATGTACAAAGAAACTTAGGACTCTTTTTATCTGTATATGTACAAAACTCAACTCACTCTCTCCTTCTTCAAATAATATTGCTATGTTTAATATTAAGCAAACATATATAAATGTTCACAAAATCAAGTGAAGTGCAGACAGTGCAGTGCTCAAAAGGTGCAATAAGGTTAAGTATTTACAATGGTACAGCTGTAAATGGGATATCTAAGAATGTCTCTTAAAATAAGGAGCAGTCTGAGACACAACCTAAGATTCCTATCTGTACTCTACTTTAAACAACAGCCTATTCATGTAAAAATTTACAACTTTTTGACCCTCTGGTTAAATCATAGGGGTCTCTTTAGGATAAACATACCAACTGGCATTTTACCTAACAGGGCTTAAACGTGTGGCAAGAGGTGTGCTTTGTATTGGTCAATTCTTAATTATTAAAAATCACAGAATATATCATGTGAAAAGTATTACCAGAGTGTCTACTCAACTACTCCTGTCACTACCCCTCCTGGTGGTGCGCCTTGTTAGTTATTTCCTAGCCATGACCATATGTGAGGCCATACTAATTCATCTGTCACTGCAGGTATCTCAGTGAAACTGTATTATTTGAGGAAAAAAAAACATTGTAGTTAGATATCTCCTGCAGTGCATACCATCGTGAATTTGCATTCAAATATAAACATACACCCATTTTTGGATTCTTCAAGGCCCACTCGTTGCCTGAAGTGATATTTTCAAGGTTGTGAAATTTAGTGCAATCATCTTGTCTATTAGAATATACCTCGCAATGCTGCTCACCCAGCGGGATGAATGATGATGGATTCACCGTGTTTTCCTCTGACTGCAGTCAGAACAAACTGGACACAATGGGAAGTACATGCTCTTAATTTCCACAGTCCCAATAAAAACTGAGGGCATAGAGGAAGTCAAGTCATTGCACTCTGTGTATGTCTGTGATGTGTATATGGGTTTTTAATCAAGAAGGGACAGAAACTTATAGGTCATTGTCCAGTTAGTTGTCAATGGCCAATATTAATGATTTTAGACAAATACCGCTCAAGGTTACATGTGTTATTAAACAAGGTGGTTCATAACTAAACCTGCCATACTCCAGTTGTCAGTAGCTCATTGCATAGTGCTGGTCGTGGGATCCTAACCCTAATGTGACCGCTCATGGAAATGATGCCTATCTTATCTTGGAACTCTACATTGCATATATATACTTTGCATGTATGCTGATTGCACACCATACATGTCCGTGTTGTGAATCTCCCAAACTGGGGCTGTTAATTGAAAAAGGCCCAAAACCATGTAAGTCCTAATCCAGTTGTCAATCGCCCCTTTTGTTGTACTGTGCATTGAGACTTACCACCATACCAATGATCAAGGTTACATATGTTTTTAAGTGTAGCAATTCTTATGGGATCCTATCCCCTATAACACTGTTCATAGACATGATGCATAACATATCTTGTATAACCACATTGCATGTATATTTGATCCAATAAAGTTAATATTTATAGGGTACTTGCTAGAAATGGGTTCTCTGGTCGGCAGTTAGTTTGCACTCTGTCCAAGCAGGGTCCCTCATTCTTGTCAGGGTAAGGGAGTTATACTCCTAAGACAAACCCTGCTCACCCCCTTAGTAGCTTGGCACAAGCAGTCAGGCTTATCTGAAAGGCAATGGGTAAAGTATTTGTACCAAAACACACAGTAATACAGTGAAAACAGTACAAAATGGGCACAGCACCAGCCAATATTTATCTAAATCAAACAAGAACAAAATGACAAAAATCCAATATACGCAAGCAAAGTTATGAATTTTCAAAGAATGAACTTGGATATAGCTCTTAGAAACACAAATGCTTCAATTTGGTGTTATCACGGCATTGTGACGGTGTCGTTCCCAACAATGCACTGCCAATTACACAGGTCAGGGAGTCAGACGACCCCTAGGTACAGTGCTTTATGAAAGTGAGGAAACAAGCCTGTGCACAGAGTCGGGGAGCGAGGCGTCGCTGCATCTGGTGCGGTGTTGGTTCTTGGCTGAGGAGCAGAGGAGCGGAGGCAGCAGTGTGAGGTGTCGGGTCCTTGCTGCAGAGCAGTGGAGATGAGGCAGCGCTGTTGCGAAGCATCAGTTCCCTACACTGCCAGTGGAGTCGATGTCCAGCAGATCAAGATGCAGTCGGTTGACCTCACAGGATCATGGTCACACTACGGGGCTGCAAGCGTCGTGGGAGAATTGGGTGTCACGAACGTCAATGGTACAATACCCTAATCGCAGAAGGTCACGGGACGTTCAGTTGCAGGTGGCGCTGCGGGGTCTGGCAGCAGTGTCAGTCCGATGTCATCCAATTTCATTGCACTTGGTTTTTCACCAACTTTTACTCCAGGGGCCAGAAATGGGAGTGGGCACCACCTGGCAAGTGAACCCAGAGGCTGGTAGGTGAAGTCTTTGCTGTCCCTGAGACTTCTTAACAGGAGGCAAGCTCAGTCCAAGCCTTTGGAGAAACCTCACTAGCAAGATACACAGCAAAGTCCAGTCTTTGTCCTCTCTAAAGGCAGAAGCAGCAACTGCATGCCAACCCAGCAAGGCACACGCAGTTAAGGGGCAGCACTCCTACTCCAGCTCTTCAACTCTTCTCTTTGTCCTAAAAGCCTGGGTTTTGAATCTACTATTTATACCCATTTCTTCCTTTGAAGCAGGCAAACTTCAAAGGAAACTCTCTGTTGTTGACAAGATCCTGCCTTGCCCAGGCCTCGGCCCAGACACACACCAGGGGGTCGTAGACTGCATTGTGTGAGGACAGGCACAGCCCTTTTAGGTGTAAGTATCAGCTCTTCCCTCAACACTCTAACCCAGAAGACTCATAAGGATATGCAGGAACTCCACAGCTCCCTTTGTGTCATTGTCTAGAGGGAATTCACAAACAGGCCAACTATCAGTCTGACCCAGATGTGGATTCCACAGGGAGGCAGAGGCACAGAATGGTTAATTAAGAAACTGCCCACTTTTCAAATGTGGCATTTTCCAATTGACAATCTAAAAAAAACAACTTTAACAAAAGATGTATTTTTAAATTGTGATTTCAGAGACTCGAAACTCCTCATCTCTATCAGCTCTCAAATGGACACTGCACTTAAAAGATATTTAAAGGCAACCTACAGAGAGATAGGCCCTGCGATAGTGAAAACTGAATTTGGCAGTATTTCACTATCAGGACATGTAAAACACACCAGTACATGTCCTTCCTTTTAAATACATTGTACCCTGCCCATGGGGCACCCTAGCGCCTACTCTAGGGGTGAAAATCGGGGTGCAGGTCTGCACACACAGACACTGCAGTAGCAGGCCTGAGCCATGTTCATAGGGCTACTCATGTGGGTGGCACAATAAGTGCTGCAGGCCCACTAGTAGCATATGACTTACAAGCCCTGGGCACCTCTAGTGCACCTTACTAGGGACTTACTAGTACATAAATTATGCCAATCATGAAAAATCCAATTAGAGTTACAATTTACACAGAGAGCACTTGCACTTTAGCACTGGTCAAAAGTGGTAAAGTACCCAGAGTACCAAAACCATAAAAAACGAAGTCCAGCACACTGTCAAAAACACAGGCAGTTAAGGCCAAAGTAAGTAGAAACCATGCCAAGGATGCTATTTCTAACAGTACTGAAACACTTATGTCCAATAGAAACTGCACAAGGTGCAAGTCGGTAAATATACAACATGCATTGTTTACGACAAGCTGTCCGCAAGCCCTCTAAATTTGCAGACATCACTTAGGGCCTGATTTAGAGTTTGGCGGATGGGGTTACTCCATCACAAACATGACTGATTTCCAACCCGCTGTATTATGATCCCATTATATCCTATGGGAATCAGAATACGATGGATTGTTTATCCGTCATGTTTGTAATGGTGTAACCCATCCACCATGTTCTAAATCAGGACTTTAGTCCCTTCTCTTTTTTAGTGCTTTTCAGGCGGTCCATCCACCTACATTTTCTGGTTGCCAGTAGGTCTCCCAGGTTTCCACCTATTGCGTTCAATTTCAGTGTTTTCAAGACATATCAATATAGCATCTCCTCTGTGTAGTTTGCCTCATTGTAGTGCTTGACCAGGTGTGCTCCTTCAGTTCTACATCTGATGTGGCTTTGATGCATCTTTGATGCTAGTAGATTCTTTCTTTCATCATTTGAGTAGTCTGGCCAACATACATTAGTTCACATGGATATATGATGAGGTATATAACATTCTTACTGTTACAGTTAGAGTATGTGTTGCTGACATTTATATGATCATTTAAGAATAAACATACTAATATTATTTCAAGACGTAGAGAGTGAGTTGAGTTTTGTACATTTACAGATAAAAAGAGTCCCACTACACCATTGCTGTTTATTTATACATAGTATACATAATGGAGTATAACCTTGCCAATAGACTGGTTTGCCTTTCTACAACACTGCACAGGATGAGCACTGTGTGGAGTAGTTGTATGGTGCATGATGGAGCCTACATGTGTGGAGAGAAGGGGCTCTAGATGAAGGCTGCTGTAGGGGGGAAACCCTATGTGTATTATGATCTAGGCCACATACTGGAAAAGTCCTCACCCTGTGCAGTGCTTTTGAAGGGCAAACCAGTGCCTCAGCACACTTGTGCCCTATCATGCAGCACAGTCCCTATTAACAGCTTTCAACATGAGCATAGCTCTTCTTGGAGATGCCAGTGTCTGATCATCTGTTAAATGGGCAATCCTCTCCTACATACAGTTTCACCCTGAGAAGAAATCAGTCGCCCACTAGAGACATCAACTATTTCTTGGCCAAGCTTCTTCCACATCAGGCTCCCACCACAAACACAGCATAGTAGTTGGCCAAGCCTCTTCTACATACAGCTTTTACCTTGAACAAAGCTCTTCATGGAGAGGTCAGTCCACCACCAGAGACTTCACCTATTATTTGACCTAGACACTTCAACATACACTTTCACTCTGATCAGAACTCTGTAGGGACACATGAGTCTCCCACTTCACCTATTACTTGACCAATCGTCTTTTACATAGAGCTTTTGTCCTGAACAGAGCTTTACTAGAGAGAAGTGACTCCCACTCAAAGACATTACCTGTTAGCTGGCCCTGCCTCTTCTACATGCAGGTCTCACCTTGAATAGAGCTCTTCCTGGAGTGGTCAGGCTCTCACCACCGGCATCATGTAATACTTGCCTATGGCTCTTCCACATACCTGTTTCACCTTGAACAGCGCTCTTCAGTAAGAGGGCAGTCCACCACCTCAGATATTACCTATTAGTTGGCCAAGCCTTCTTCTTATACATCTTTTGCCTTGAACAGTGAGTTTTAGGAAGAGGCTACTCCCCCTATAGAGACATCACCTATTATTTTGCCTAGCCTCTTCTACATATAATATTCACTCTCAGCAGACTTCTTTATGGAAAAGCCAGTCCCCCACCACAAATATCACCTTCTACTTGGCAAGGCCTCTTCTATATACAGCTTTTGCCCTGAACAGAACTCCTCAGTGAGAAGCCAGTCCCCCACCAGAGACATCACATATTAATTGGCCTAGCCTCTTTTACACACAGCTTTTAACTTGAAAACAACTATTCACAGTGAGGTCATTCCCACACCACAGACATCACATTTAGTTGGGCAAGCCTCTTGTACATGCAGTTGTGACCCTGAACAGGACTTTTCAGAAAGAGGCCAGCCTGCCACCAAAATACATCACCTATCAGTTAGCCAAGCCTTTTTCTACATTCAGCTTTTGTCTTGAGCAGAGCATTCCAGGGAGAAGTCAGCCCCCAACTACAGATATCACTTAGTAATTGTCCAACACTCGTGTAAATACAACATTTGCCATTAACAGAGTTTTTCATGGAGAGGCCAGACCCCCTCCACATACATCACCTATTAATTGGCCAAGCCTCTTCTCTATTCAGCTTTTTCCCTTAATAGAGCCCTTCAGGTGGAGTCCATAAACCTACCCCATGCATCACCTATTTGTTGGCCAAACCCACATGGAGCATTTTCCTTGAACAGACCTCTTCACGAAGAGGCCAGACCCCACCACAGACAACAGATGTTACGTGGCCAATCCTCTTCAATATACAAATTTGCCCTGTGAGTTCTTTTGGAAAATGGGAGTCCACCACTACAGAGAGAACCCCATCTTATCATTACAAATCTCTCTTAGAATTACATAGGAACTTGTTTAGGGAATGTTTTGACAGCCTTTATATATATACATATTCAATTTCATTGTTAAAATAATCTTGAATCCCACAAGTCTGTTCAGCAAACTCTACTACATAATTTATATATTCAGATTTCTGAATCAGAAACCTTCAAAATAACACATACAGATACATATTATATGAAATAGGATGTCACCCAGGGCTCGATTCACATGGGTTTACAACATTTCATCATTCACAAAGGTTAGTTATAAGTAGTATATTTACCTTTGTACTCAGTGGACTTTCCGCACTCAGGGTGGAGATTCACCCTGAGTGCGGAGATTTCACTCAGGGTGTGGAGAGTACACTCCAGGGCGGAGATTCCGCCCCAAGTGCAGACATAAAGATAGTACTCGTAACTTACCTTTGTGAATACCAAAATGTTGTAAACTTAGACGTTTGGTCTAATCTTAGACTAAAAGTCTAAATTTACCTTTATGAATCAGGCCCATTGTCTTCATTTGCAGTAAGAATGTTCATATATAATGCACGTATGTGTCCTGTAACTTGAAAACCAATTATAATCATTACTACTGAAAAACAAAAAAAAGTGTGCTGATGTTAGCATATTCGTGGTCATCCACTTGGTCATCTAAATTGCCATAGATGGTTTCCAATAGATGCAACACGCACAAATACAGAAAAAAAACATATCCTAATCATACAAATACATGTATATCAATTGATACAAATACACAATTTTCAAAGGTGTTAAGATTGTAAAATCAGTACAAGTACCTGTAAAAGAAGCTGTTGTTTCAAAGTTTGATTAGTGAAGAAATGTGTACTTCCTTCAAATCAGCTTGTCTGGAAACCAGAAGCAAAATAGAGTTCACCTCCTGCACCTGCTCACCAATCAAAGATAAAATCAATCACAAATGTTATGCATGGTATATATGTATCTGTGAGGCAGAACCTCTCACCCAATCACATTGCAGCATTTTTCTAAACTTTTACTAGGAGCAGTCGCTATCCATACAACCTAATGTAACTCATCTTGAGATGTTGTTTTGGATTCATAGTGGATCTGTGGATCCTCAACATGCCCGCTTCACTGTGTAAAGCTTAAATATTCAAATCCACAGGCTATTTGCAGAGCTACATGTGGTCGTGCTGTGCACCACACTAGATCCATGGATCCACAAGACACCGTTAAATAAATGGAGAAGGCAAAGGAAAAAGAGAGATCAGCTATATCTATCTGTTCGTATCCTCTCCCTTCCACTTGCAAATTGACCAGCATATTATGTCAACCAATGCATTTGCTTCAGTTGTGATATAAATGTGCACTCTCCAATACAGCTTCCCCCCCAGAGACCTTGCAAAAACCTCAGTTTCCATGGCAACCAATTTGAGAATCCCATATAACAAACTGCAGTTTAAACGTTCTTATAACATTGTCAGCTCTCCATGTCTGGTTGGGATTATTCTTTAAATTCACCTTGTAATGTTAATACATATAAAACATCACAGCATAACAGTAATTATATGTTTCTCTTAATCAGAATACACAATGCACAATAGATAAAGAATTGACTACCTAACTGACTATCCAGCACTCCAGCAGCAGCTAAACACAGCCTTTGCACTACCTTTTTTTAATTCTCTTCTAATTCCATGCTGTTTGGGACATGTTTGCATTCTGCTGCTGACTGTGTCCTGATCCTGCATACCAGTATCATGTTTAGAGTATGGCTTGTGGGCCACAGCTTTGTCTTCTGGGTGAGACTGTATGCCAAAAATGGTGGCATTGACAGGGAACATGGATTTCACTAAATGAACATTAGTACATTGGCCAAAGAGGTATAAAATGGCATCACATGTTGCCTACGATTGGGAGAAATTCACATTGTCTATGCTCTTATTTCAAAATCAACTGGGCACAGTCACAGGGTTTGGACTTGAAATCCAAATAAACAAGACATTGTCACATTTTATGACTCTCTTTCCACACGTTGCCTTTGGTAATTCCAACATATGTCAAAGGCAAACGCGGCAGTGGTCAAGTCAATTTTGTCCAAAGATTCAGAGATCTCAGAGACATATCGACGAAGCAATTTTGCCATTTCTTCGCGACCATACGATGGGATCCACTCACCACAATAATATCCAGTTGAACATGGCAGGAGTGTACTTTCTTAACAACATCAACAAAGGTATTCATTTTTACCTGTAAGTGTGCACAGTACACTCTTAACACAAAGGCTATTTTCAGACCCAAGCCAACAACACAATACAGCATTTCTGTTTTCAAAATTCCTTTTTTTATGTATTTAGTTGACTCGAAGATCCGCCATAATGCCAATAGCCATTGAAATAACCATGTTTCAGGTTACTTAAGACACTGCAGCGGATCAGCAAATTCAATCAAATCTTTTTAACAACAATTAAAATGTAATCCCATTCTCCTATTCAAAGTCGCAACTACCATTGTGTCTACACATGTTCATACAAATGCAAGGTGGTCTATATACATATAGGTATGTATGTCTGTGTATGTGCTAATGAATGCATGGTTAAATGTATTTTTGTATGTCTGAAGGTGTGGGTGTATTCATGGATGTGTGTGTGTGTGTGTGTGAGTGTGTGTGTGTGTGTGTGTGTGTGAGAGAGAGAGAGAGAAAGAAAGTTAGAGAAAGAGTTGTGATCTGAAATACCATGCACGTTGTGATGCAAGTAACTTCAGAAAAGAAGCTAAAAGAGTATAAAGAAAAAAAAATATTTAACTTCCAAAACGTACAATAAGGGAAAACACATATTACCACCACCACCTCTGACAGTGCACTGAACAACTTTGTGGAAAAAAGGGTTTCCTTGTGAAATGTCATAATGCCATCACTCACACTGAATTTAGCTAATGGCTTAATTTGGCTGATCCCTTGGCCCAAAACTCAATCTATGGTGGGTCAAAGGACAATGTGAATGACACAACAGATTAATGGTTGAAGTGGGCTATCCCATTGCCCTTTACCACACGATTTGTACTTCAGTGCATAATGCAATTGACACCATAACAGAGAACCCTTGGTGGGGTCAACAGCTCTGCATGAGGGGCCTATCCTCCTCAAAAAATACACCGAAGTGGCTGCAAAATACTCTGGACATAGACAAGCAAAGAGGAAAATAGCCACCAAGTTTTCCATTCCCTTGGGCAGTTAATCCCCCCATACAATTGAACCTGACATCCCTTCCCAGGAAAAGCTTGAATTAATGCCAGGGGCATCCAACACGCCCAAAGATAATCTCTCTGGCACCTAGAGATGAGTCCTGGTACAGAATTGCTGTAGTGATCCCAGAGCAGGAATCCTTTAAGAAGAGACATCGCTGTAAAGGAAAGCTCTCCCCTTTCATGATGTCTCTCTGGAATCTTTGCTCCACTGTCTGAAGAATAAATGACCCTGCATGCATGGCACAGCACTTACTGCTGCTCCATCACTGCTGTCTGATAGGCCAACTATGACATCATTATAGAGATGGGAGACTGGGGGTGCAGATACAGAAGCTATTCTGCCTCAGCCCTGACTTTTTTTTAAAACCTCTGGTGGAAACACTGGAGATTACCCCAGCCCCAAACCATGACCATATGTTTTACACTTTGGAGAGTGCTCATGATGTAACCATATTGTCAACCGCCCTAAAGGGGTTAAGAGTCAGATAACATTGCATCAATATAGACAATGTAACATCAATTGTTATTATTGTAAGTTTAGGGTTGCATTCCAAACTGTGATCATTCTTGAGTGGGCAACATACTGCAAGCAGCGAACACTCAAAAACTTGTAAGTTAGTTGGTGTTCATGTAGTATGTACAGGTAGTTTGCCACCACAGAGATGCAAACCAACCTGTTCTTGACAATGACACGAGTAAGTGTGGTGGAAAAGGTGAGGGAACACAATCTTGTTTTTTGAGAGTCTAGGAAAAGAGGTTTCTCCAAAGTAAAAGCATTATGTTCTTTGTAATGAAAAAAGCAAAGTGCAAGTTCACATTTGCATCACATTTGTGTATGCAGAATTGTCCACCTGGTACAAATTCTGTCAGTGCAGATTTTCAGGTATTAAATTATGATCATGAAAACATTATTGATATTCTAGTCAAATCCATTAAAATGTAATATTTACTTCCACTGTAGTAGCAAACTAATCAAAGCAAACCTCTGTCCTTTTTTGCTCTGGCTTATGTGATTTGGATCTGCTTTGAATGATATTGGTGAAACACTGTAAGACTTTTCAAAGCTCAGGCATGTGAACTCACTATTGTTTCAAGTACTATGGCTTCTACTAGACAGATTTAAGAAATAATTTGTTGACACTGAAATGTCTATCCTGTGACTGCAATTGATAATAAATGCCTTTCAATCACTCATGTAGTGAATTCTAGTTTGTTTTAATGGGATACAGGAGTTAGCTTAGCCTTTGGCTTGCAGACTCGTGCACCCAGTGACTTTTACCCTACTTAGCTTGCTCTATTTTAGCGCATTTATTTAATTAAATCTTTTAAGATGGCTGCCTTGCTTTAGTTAGGCCCATGTTTTAGTTTGCGTTATCAGTGCCACCGCGCTAAGGCATCAATATCAAGCAACAAAGATAAACAAACTGTAGGTACTGTAGGTACTTTCCCTCTTCACGCTTTCGAGGTAATTGTTTATATTGATTACCGTCCCAAGCATGCCTTGTTATCTATTGTTTGGGAACATACCTACATCAGGTGTCCAAGTAGATCTGTATAAATATTCCGCACTTAAACAGATAATCAGAGGGATTCCGGCCAGATGCCATCGCTGCTTTTGATGCTGCACGTCACCTTGACGCTGACCCTGTCTTCGTGTCCTTACGGAGTCTGAGCTAGAGACCTCATTCCAAGGTATAGAGGGTTGGGGGCTCTTCTCATGGACATGGCATTGGCAGATTAGGTTTAACATACCTAGCTCTCTTTTAGATTAGAGGTTATACCTCTCATGCTGGAGTATTAGGACATATTTCACATTTCATGTCTTTTCATGTTATTGCAAGATGGTGGGGGTCTTTGTATTAATGACTCTTGTCTTTACCATTCTGTTTCTTGCACTGTTCATTATCCTAATCATTGCAGACCATGCAACTTATCGCAGAATGCAGTTTTGCTAAATATAACCTATTGAAACTTTACTGCATCTCCTTCATAGTCTGTGTTTGATTGAGATATGGTCTTTATGTAAGAAAGGGGTAATCTCCGTTTAGCCACAACACTCCCTGAGATATCACACTTTGGAGGCCATGCATAAAGGCTGCCACAAATCACCTTTTACTGTTTGGTTTTCTGGTGAGATGCTGCTTGTGAGCCGGGTGGGTTGGAACAACAGTTGCGACTCGTTGTAGGACTGGCATAGTCGCCTACAGACATAAGTTCTGTCATCCTTGAACCAGCAGTCTTGCCTAGAGCAAGAGTCCAACTATGACACTCACACATATGTGCTTATTTTTACCTGCAGTTAAAACTCTGTCTCACATTTCTTGTATGATGAGATGGAATAAAAGGTGTGTGTAAATACACAATTTTTATTTGATCCTCAAACAAAAGTACACTCTGTGACGAAAGTTGTTTGTGCAAAGTTTCGATAGAAGAAATATAAACATAGCAACATTCTACAAATGCTATGGAAAGTATTGTGCCTCAAGTCTTCAACGAGAACATACATGACAAGTCCTCTTCATTCAGCACTATCTTGCTCAACAGTAGACAATAAGCAGTGTGGCCGTAGCAGTGTGGAAGTATTAAATATGGGGATGAGATGCTATCTAGCTATTCCATTACATGGGTGATGGGTGTGCCTTCTGAAGGGTGATTTTACTTTTATGGAATAAACATTCTTAGAACTTTGCAGTCAAATCAAGCCTTTCTGGCAATGAACAGTATAAAACACTGCTTTCTTTTATGTCCTTTTATGATATGTATGGAACTTGATTGACAATGAAACATACTGAAATCGAAAGATGGTGAGTACAGCCTCCATCTGCACCACATCTGAATGTCATCTTCCAAACTGAATATCAATACCTTGACTAATAGTAACACTTGTTATTGACTAACAGAGGAAGTGTGGTATTGAAGTCTATAAAAAATTATTGGTGGTAATGTTATTGATTGAATCAAACCTAAATTCAGAATGCATCAGTGCAAAGGGGAAGAAAATGCAGTACACATAAGACAGGTACAAATGGGTAGTGTGAACAGCAAGGAGAAATTGATATAGAGGTAGGCCATGGATCTACTCTCAGAAGGAGAGGGGATCGGGCTGGGAGTGGGGACATTGGAGGAAATTGGACAGAGTGGGTTGTGGAAAGGTCTCTCAAGGGAAGCTCTTGAAGTTTTCAATGAAGAGTGATTTTATGAATAAATGTAGATGTACTCCTTGAACTATTGGGATTCAAGCTAGCTGCTTTCTGAATGACAGAGGGGTTACAACCAATCTGATAACAAAGATACCAAACTGCACATTCTCATGCAATTAACTTATTATAAAAAAGCTTTCATTTAGCTCAAGTACTGTGAAGCAAAAGTAAAGAACAGACATAATCTGTCTTTCTAATTGACAAAAGTAGTTGGAAGCAACATAGATACCAATTCACTTGATCTAAAAAATTGTTTTGGTTTTCACCGATTTGCTGATATTTTAGCAATCACTCAAATGTGAAAGATTGGATACTAGGACCATATTTATACAATTTTAGCGCGGCACTTGCATCATTTTTTTATGCAAAAGCGGCGCAAACTTGCAAAATACAATTGTATTTTGTAAATTTGGACCGTTTTTGCGTTAAAAAGCAGTGCAAATGCGGCGCTAAAAAATAATAAATATGGGCCTAAATGCCCAAGGACATACAGGGGTGCTTTCTGAAACTTATTAACATATGTGTAGTGAGGCATTCTATTTTGACATCTACAAAAGGTTGTTGTCTTCTGACTTTTTTTCCAGAATTCTTTCCATGTCCGTGTGAACTACAAATCCCAGCAGATTTTTTCAAGTATTTGTAAATCTAAAATCTACATTTTAGTGCTTTACAAATGCACATGCAAACTCATAGGTACCACATGCCACTGTGCTTTCGTATAGACAGTGGAGGCATAAGTTATAGCCTTAGTTGTATTTCTATTTACATGAACTGTATACTTATTTTGTTCAATATCTTTTAGCTCCTTTATTTATGAATTGATATCTTCCTTTTACCCCATTTCACTCTCTAGTGCTTCATTAATTCTAGTTTTTTCCACTGGAATGTTGTGGATGTACATTTTATTTGAAGTGTTAACATCTGGAGGGACAACACTGATTGGGCCTGTATTCTCATCACATCATGATTGGGAAACGCTCTTATCAACGCGTCCTTAAGGATGTGGATGTTTCCCATGAAAGCGTAACCACGCTTGCCGGAATAACGCATGTTTTTTTCTATGCCTTAACCATGCATGTGCTGAACTATGCATATGCATGGTTAAGGCACAGAAAAAGTAATGTGGTGTTTGGGACAGGAGATGGAGGACGTGGAGAAGTAAGTGGGGCTGGGGCAGAGGTGGGTGGTGGATTCAGGGATTGTTTGGGGGCCAGCTATTTTTTTTAAGGGGCGTGGATGGAGGGTTTGGGTATTTGTTTAAAGGGATTAGGGTGGGGGTCAGGGAATTTTTTTTAGGGGCTTGTGTGTGTTTTTTTATTTTTTTTATTTAGGGCTTAGGGTGCGGGTGGGGTAGTTTACTCTTAAAGGGGTGGGAGAAGGTTTAAGAAAGGGTGGAAGGAGAGAACAAGAGGAAGGATTGGGAGAGGACGCTGTGATGTAAGTGGGGTTGGGGCAGGGTTGGTGGGTAGCTTTTAGCGGTAGGGCAGATTTTGGGCTTAGGGTGGGTAGGGGGTGTCGGGGTACTTTAGGTTTTAGTGGCAGGGGTAGGGGGATCAGGGTATTTTTTTTAGAGCTCAGTGTGGGTGGGGAGTTTGGGGTAATTTAGTTTTATGGGGCAGGCTAGGGGGTCAGGATAGTTTTTTTTAGGGCTTAGGGTGGGTGGGGGTTCGAG
The DNA here is from genome assembly GCF_031143425.1 of Pleurodeles waltl. Taxonomy (NCBI): domain Eukaryota; kingdom Metazoa; phylum Chordata; class Amphibia; order Caudata; family Salamandridae; genus Pleurodeles; species Pleurodeles waltl. The sequence continues at coordinate 1,068,970,334 of NC_090437.1, forward strand.
GAAGTTTACTTTTTAGGGGCAGGATGGGGGTATTTTTTTTTTTAGGGCTCAGGGTGGGAGGGGGAGCCAGGGTAGTATACTTTTCAGGGGTGGGGGGGGGGTCTGGGAAGTTTTTTCTTAGGGCTCAGGGCGGGTGGGGGTCTCGGGATAGTTTAGTTTTTAGGGGAGGGCGGTCAGGGTAGATTTTTTTAGGGCTCAGGGTGGGTGGGGGGTCGGGAAGTTTACTTTTTATGGGTGTAGTTGGGATAGAGGGTTTTGTAGGGCTCAGGGTGGGTGGGGGACGTTGGGGTAATTTAGTTTTTAGGGGTGGATCATTTTTTTTAGGGCTCAGAGTGGGTGGGGAGAGAGGGTTATTTACTTTTTAGGGGTGACAAGTTGGAGTAGGGTTTTTTTTTTTAGGGATCAAGGTGGGTGTGGAGTGTTAGAGTAGTTTAGTTTTATGGGGCAGGTGTGGGAGTCAGGATAGCTTTTTTTAGGATTCAGGACAGGTGGGTGTCAGGGTGAGTTAGGTATTGTGTTGGGGGTAGTTGTGGGCTTCAGGGCAGGTGGGCGTTGTATGACAGAACCACACATGCTGTTTTGCATACTTTTCCACACATGCCTACACTAGACAGGCTTGTACAACAAAATTCATTGTAAAGGCATGCATGGTAAAGGCATGCATGGAAACGACGCGGTCGTGGTTTCAACCGCGTTGTCAAGGCATGCATTGTTCCGGCATGGTGGTTCCATCATACAACCAACATGACTGGCTCTTGATGTTGTTTCATGAGACTGAATAAATCTTACTGCAACTGGTTGTGTGTGTTCTACTTTATATCATGGGCATCAAGCTTTGTTCTCTTGGCTGGGGCAAAATCACCAACATCCTCCCTGAGGCATCACATACATTTCCATCATATTTGAAAAACATTCAGTACTTCATCTGTTCATGAACATTCAAGTTACTGTATCTTTGAAAGGTATTGTCCAACGATTGCTTTACATTTCAAACAGTATTTACCTATCTGTATTCTGAAATTCTCCTCACAATCAATACTTTCACAGTCAGAATCACCCTTCTACTATGGACTCCTGAGTATGCCAATTAGTGACAATGGGCCTTTCTGCTAATATTTCTTCTCTTCCAGAATGTAGTAAAGAAACACCCTGAACCTTCTGTCTACTGCATAGTGATTCTGCAACTTTCCAGCAGTACATGTCTAGAACTCAAATGGCAGTAGCGGGGTAGTACATGCTTCCTCTTTATCCTTTTGGAAACTCCCCTTCCTGCTTTGTGTAAGCAGAGATTGTTGCCACTTGTGAGATGGACCATCTGATCTTCAATGCCTCCTGGAGGACAGCCTCCCCTTCGGTGTCATTGTAGGACAGGACTGCTTCTAGTCTTTCTCCAGGAAATCAGCAAGCTCTTGAGTGCTGTTCAATGACTCTTCTGCCTGTTTTTATTGATTTCCTCAGAACAGTTTGACATTTAGTGATGCAAAACTTCACAATATAGCCAACCTTCTGCCTCATATCATAGCCTGTCTCCTTTTCCATCTTCATCATCAGGAAGGCAAAGGCTGTTCAATCTTGTTTGAGAAATAAAGGACATTATATTTATCGCCCTGGTGTTGGTACTAAATCTCATGACTAATCAACATTACATTTATTTTTCCATAAGTCTGATATTTCAGAGGTAATGCTATTCTGAAGCACAAGGATTATATGCTGACCTTTTGTAATACTTTTCCTCCTCAAATATACTTGTATTCTATGTTTGCAACAAAGGCAGAGGCATGCATATCACAGACACCTCTATTTCTCTCTGACTCAGGTGAACCATATTTACTCAGGGAACAGGGAGGGAAGATTTTTAAATCGTATTTGATTGCCATGGGGGGATTGCTGATTATTGTCCCTAATGAAACAACATATGTTATTACACAACTTGGGCATACAAGGAAGAAATGTATTTGAAATTCCCCTGGACCATGTCATTTAAGGTGGGTTGGGGAGAGGAGAACTGTTAAACTGTTAGAAGTACTTTTTGAAAAAGGAAGAGGAATTGGGGGGATGATTAAGGTTGAGAGCTACACAATGTTCATATATTATGTGGAGGATCTTAAAACATATGTGAGTTTGAGAATGTGTGTGGTTCCCTTACCAGGGATTAATTGGCATGATGCAATACTTTCATTATTAGAATTCAAAGAAAGCTTTTAGCTAACAATGCAAGCTTGAAAGAATAACTATATGCATTAAACTCATAGAAGATTGAGTAAAGTAAATGAAACATGCCAAGAGACATGCAGTGTGTGAAGTAAAATACCAAATGAAAAACCTAGGCCCTAAAAAAGTGAAGGAAAGCCACATAAACAAAGGTCACTTTTCACCTAAAATTTAGATGAAACGTTATATGTGTGAAAGTTTTGGACATGTCATGTAATGTCAAAAACTCTAGAAAATATGGCTAATGGAGACATTTTGCCCATGGTTGTAAAGAAGGGATCTCTACATTGGTAAATTTTGTAGATAATATAGAGGAGGAGAGAAAGACATTGCTTTTCAGGATAAATGGTAGTGAGGGCAATATGAATTTGCCAAGCCGTGAAATAATATTAGATGATCACATTTTAGTGGTGTAGGCTGATTCATGCTCACAGTGGACTTTGATTGACAGTTTTCATTCTAAATTTGAAAAAAGGTTACACCCTCCAAGAACCTCACATCAACCCAGCAGATATAATTAAAATACTGAGGCCCACATTTCCTAGCATTTTGTGTAGTGGTTGAGCTACCTTTTGGTGCAGCCAGGATCCAAAATACTAATTGAGAGTTTCTAAGCCCCACAAGGACTGATTTGCATCATCTTGCATGGTTTTGTTAAAAAGAAAAGTAACACAACTCAGTTCCTTGAGCTGTATTATGTTACACTGCATTGGGTAGGTGCTCCAGTGTTTCCATGCATGAACCCATTTATTTTGATGCAAACCCAGATTTGCTAAAAACAGTAAACCTGGTTAACGCCAATATGATGCGTCTACCCAAGAGAGGTTTAACAAGAAGAAATATCGTCAATTCTCCTTGTTACTTTTTCTTTATATGTGTGCTGCTTTCTCCAGGAAAAATGGCAAGAGGAAAATGTCTCTAAGGGCTGATAAGTGTAGGAAGGTATCCCTTTTACAAGGCCACATGAATAAAGACAGTTGTAATAAGGTAGATGAGACATCAGTTACAAATGTGACAGATATTCCATCCACCTTATTGGCAGGGAAATTACATACATTACACTCATAAATTCAATTAGGCAGAAATGTTTCCTTTCAGATATGTGATGCAGTAACATAACTACGAATATATAAATGCAGCACAGTGGCAATACTGCATTTATTAATTTGCTGAAGTCATGTTTATTACTGACGGATCATAGCTTCTGATTTTTTTCCAGCCTGCACTTTTATCAAGTGGTTATCGAGACACACACTCCTGTGCTGCACTCAGTTTTTGACACACTCATATACATATTAAACATGTCTTACACAAAATGTGTTTTCATTTATGTATGTGACATCAGTATTATCCCTTGATCAGTGCTTAAGTCTATATTTTGTGGAAGACGTTCAGGTAGAGGGCAAGTGTATTCATGCACTATTATTAAAAAAGGTGGCCTACGCATTGACATCCGACATCCAAGTATCCAAATAATCATGCAAACATGTTAGCAGATATGTAAAAATGATAATACTTGGGTATAAACCAGGAATATAACCATGTGCAGAACATTTCTGTCAACAATATTTTGTGCATGAGTTTCATTTTGCCAAATTGGATCGACCTCAAAAAAGATGGCAGGACAAAGAAGCCAGATAACCCCATCACAAATGTGACAGAGATACTGCCCCCTGTTCTTCAAGAGCATTTTATATATTGGCACATGTAATAAGATGGTCTGGACATCTTTTATATTTGTAACGGACTAACCCACCTGTAAAGCTCCAAATCAGGCCATAAGTTAAATGTAGCTTAACATTGAAATGAGTTCAATCGCCGATGAAGTGCATGACCCGGAGTTTTTCAGATGGGTAGTTAGTCACAAAAGTGACATATAATGTATTTACCTTAAGAGCTACAAAATATAATGCACTTATCAATTGACTTTTGTGAAGGAGCGACCACTCTTCTTAAATCAGAAATTAGGCCCTTTTTGATATCTCATTTTCTGCACTTTATGTAGATTAGTATGGTAAAATATTGCATGCTTGACTCTTTGATGTGTGTCCCTTCTGTTACTGACCTCTGTAGTTTGTGACTGATGATTGCATATGTGTGCTCACCACTTCTTATGAAGCAAGCCAGGAAGACATTGGCAAAGCTTTAGGGGACACGCAGGATAGGGGACGGTGAAATGTTCTGTTCTGCCAGAAGAATTGGCAGAATTTCAGCTACTTTTTGTTACTCTTGTAAGACGGGGTTCCAGCAAAATTCTGCCAATGGCTGCATGGCTGAAAATTTTCTCGTTCGAGGCTCCAAGATGGGAAGTTGCCAAGTATTTGTGTGATATTTTGCAACCTCTATTATGATTTCTGATCGCTAGGAGAACACCATGCAAGATTTTCTCACACTGGAGGTCACAGATGGTCGGAATTGTTCTCAGTCAGAAGGCTGCTGCTCGAGTAGAAAATCTACTCGAGCAGCAGCAAAAGCAACTTGAGTAGTTGTGCCTTCTGCCATGGTGCCACTCACACTGATTTCACATAACAGAATGCGCTCTATGTGCTAAATCACAGGACGAGCAGCATGAGGTGTCTTTTTGTTGCCCCTTGGTGGAACTCAGCGGAACCTCGCAAAGTTTTCATGAAACTCAGTAGAATTCCGCTGAGTCAAATTCCATGAGTTTTGCCCACCTCAATGCTGGAGAGCCACTGAGAGGTGGAAGGTGAAGCTACTGACAAAGAGGGACCCAGCGGCAATGAGGATGATGGAGTTGACCAGAAGGCCAAAACAACATCAGAATCTGAGGACCCTGACTCAGACCAGCCCCTCGTGGTGGTAGACTAACTAATTGAAGATGTACCCTCTGTTCATGTATCCACTACCACCACTATGACCATCAGCACCTTCATGCTTGTCCCAACGGTATCAAGCCAACACCCAGTTTGTAAACCCATCTTGCCAGCACTGGTGTCAAAGAGAGCACTAAAATATCTCAAAATCCTCTCTGTGGGGCCTACAGAGCTGTTGGTTTTCCATTCATGCTGTCAGTCAGCAACCCCACACAAGTGACTGACATCCTGCATGGTGTGCACTTTCCCCTACATGCCTTACAGAGAGGTCCTCACTCTCCTAGTGACTCAGCTGACCCAAGCGTGTCTGCCACACCTGCCCCTATTCTTTCTTCTGCACACATTCGCCCTACATCATTCCAACCACTTCTTCACCCAAAGCCTTGAAATCAGCATGCTATCTCTGGACGACTATTTCTTGAAAGTGGCATGTTTACAGGAACATATTACAGTTTTCTGACTTGAAGAAAATACGTTTCAGGTGCAGAATTCGGCGCATGAAATTTGTCATAAATAATTATCCGTGCTGCTAATAAAACGAACTGCCCTGGTTTGCAAGCTTTTCTTGCTGCCCATTAACCAAATTACATTCAGGTTGTAAATCACGTCCCTGACAATAATGCCCCTTTCGTGCCTAATTGCTTAAATAAATGTTTAATTAATGTCTAGTGATGGAACTGTACAAATAGCATTGCAGCTCCTGTAACCACTGCGTTTGTTTGTGACAGAGTGCAATATTCATGTTTAATTACAGCTCTAATTTAAATGTCTAATTCATAATTTATTCACTGTCATAGTTTGCTAAAGAACAGAATGTTACCGTCATCATAAGTAGAATTATAAAGCAGCAAAGTTTGCATCTAACACTGTGTATCGTACAATAGTATGAACGAAATGTACAGCGTAGTCTCAATTTAAAACGCTTTGTAATTGTCATTGGTCGGCCTATATGCGGTTGTCCACTCATAGCAACAAGTCGACTGGTATGAATGTGTCCATATTGGCCTTTCAGAGCATCCTGGGGCCACGCATCAGCTCCAATTAAGCAAAAAAAGATATGCAAGCAATCTAGCGAGTTGATAGAAGAAACGTTCCGGGAAAACTGACATGCTGTGATACACAGGGAACATGCCATCATCTTTCCTTCACTCGCAAGTGATAAGTGAATTAATGTGTCAGAAATCCAATGAATGTAACTTAAAATTCTTCACAATAATGTTCAACTGATACATTGTGGGGCCTGGCGTTTGTCGTTGACATATTACATTTGCTCTCTATTAGACTTCATTTTTTTCAACATATTATCATGCAAAGGGTATTGAAATACAGCGGAATCAAATTACTGAATGTATGTCTATAAGGGCATGTGTTTTGTAAAGTACTCAACGAAATAAAAGTCATAAAGGAAATACAGTTCGCTTAATCATTCATAACGAATATAAACAAGCAGACAATATACTTATTAAAAATAATTATAATATTTCATAATGAATGCAATACTAAACTGCATTTAACCTTGGAGTACCCAAACATACTAGTTTTCGAGCAGCTGATTTGCACCTTTTCTGCAGCCGAAGTCATAGCGAACATGTCTAGACACTGTGGCCCTGGCTACCAGTTGAATCATCCATTTTAATTTCCAAATTTACTTCATGGATTCATTATCATTGTTAGTAAGAGGTTGCTAATTCGTCGCGTCTGTTACGGCCTGAAATAATGAACGCAGGCACACTATTACCCCTGCCAGAATGGCTTGTAAACAAAAGTGTGGCGGTTGATGTGGAGTCATCCATATATGCTGCAGACTCGAACGATACAGTGATTCCTTTTCCAGTAAGATTACCACAATACAACATGTGGGTTGATGTCATTAATGAACGATGACGACCAATGGTTTTGGTTACTGTCACTTGGGAGATAACTGCAACAAGTGAACTAGATACATCGGATATGATAGGTGCTATCATTATAAAGAAATTCCCAGTCCTGACGATGACCCATTGCTGATTGATATCTGTTCCCAGGGTCGAAACGTCAATATAAATTATGTGTGGCTTGATGTTTCATAATTCAGTGACTTCAGGACTCCAGGATTAAAGGAGCCTACTGGAAGTTCATGTTCAATTTTTAACTACACTTTTTGTATATTTTTGTATATATTGTACATACCACCGGCACTTTTGTTGTGTATCACAATACTCACCTTCACTTTTTTGATTAGGAGCACCTATTACTTGCTAACAATGATAATGAATCCATGAAGTAAATTTGGAAATTAAAATGGATGATTCAATAAATAGATGTGATATTGAACAATCCTAAGGATACCGGACTGAATATATGTGGTTCCTTATTCTTTTACTGTTTATTTTTGCCATGGAAGTGAAGGCATACACTTCCCCCTGTTTGGACCACAGTAATTATAATAGTTAATTAGCAAGGTCTAAGGGTTTTTGGGTTGCCTCATTTTTTGAACTTCTGGCTACCAGTTGGGCAGAATCTACGGGCCATATCCACAAGTGGCATGCACTGCCAATGCATCACTTTTTTGATGCACCGATGCCGCAGACTGCAGGCCCATATCTACAGGGCCACACACAGCCAATTTGTGTGGCTATACATGGCCTTGTAGATATGGAGTAGGGCAAGGCAGCTCAAGTCTCTGTGTTGCCTTACCTTGCTTCAAAGAGACATTTCATGTGTGTTGTTGTAAGTGTTCCCACGCAACACCAATGGATTTTGATGCAGTCCCAGATTTACAAGGATTTGTAAACCTGAGAATGCATCAAAAGCTTATGGGCCATGGACCATATTTACAATCTTATGATGCAGTGCAGTGCCATAAGCCTTCTTGCTGCACTGCCCTGGTCAAAAGAAAAGGGCAGAAATACAAAGGCCCATATTTATCATTTTTTTGCTCCGCATTTACGTAACTTTTTGCTGCAAAAGCGGCATAAACTTACAAAATGCGGAGCTAAAAAAGTATAAATATGGGCCAAAGTATCTACAAGATACAGCACATTCCTGTCTTTTTCCCCTTAGCTGGCACACAATGGGCTGCCATGTGCCAACATAGGCACCCTTGCACCATGGTGCAAGGGTGTCTGAGTTGCGGGAACGGTTGTTTTTATGCAAAAAGAGGCACCTTCCTGCAAAAAAAACAATCACCAGAGCTGCATTACTCTTTCTGTGTGTGCTGCACAATGCAAGTTGCCGTGTTGCCTTTCTCTGCATCACAGAGGCATTCCAATGGTGTTGCGCTGGGTGTTCCCATGCAGTCCCCATGGATTTTGATGCATTCCCAGATTTAAAAGGATTTGTAAACCTGGGAATGCATCAAAATCCTACGCCTTCCCAGGCAAGGTGTACGTGAGGTGGAATGAAGGGAACTACTGTTATTTCTCCTTGTTTTTATGAATGATTCTAGTGCATGTGTCTTGTTTGCAAAACTCTGTTGTATACAGTAAAGGGCTTAGAGCCCACCTGTCACTCACCTTTGCTGGTTTGCATGGCACGCTTCTTTACACCTCGTAATTCGTCAATGCAAGCCTGGGTTCGTTTCAATTCCTCTGTGTGATGCAGGGATCAAGAACTGATTGATTATACTTAATTAGTGCATATCCACTGCTCCCAACGTGATTGACATACTATTTTGTTCTTTTTAACTTCTAGTGCCCTATAAACAGAAGGCTTGTGACAAAAATGTGCACAGCAAGTCAAACAAAATTGCAATGTTTTATTTTTAAAGTTATCTTTCTTTTATTTTGCCAAGTAATAATTTCTCACTTTCCACTCATATTTTCTTTTATTTTTGCTTGTGGGCGCTCATCTCAAAAGATGACAATTACCTTAAAATATTACAAAGCAACATTGTTTCTTTATTGTGTGCAATTTCTGAAATGATGCTTTAACACATAATCCTGCAGTACCCCAATCAACTCCACTCCCATCCACCTCACTACAATCCACCCCAATCGACCACACTTTACCCCACACCTATCCACCCCACTCCAATACTCCCAAGCCACCCCAATCTAATCCGACCCCACTTTAATCAAAAACAATCTGCGCAACTCCAAAACAATCTGGCCAAGTCCAATTAAAAACAATCTGCCCCACCCCAATCTAAAAAAAATGCCTCACTCCATTCCATAACAATATGGCCGACTCCCATCGACCCCACTCCTATCTGCCCCACTCCAATCCAAAATACTCTGCCCCACTCCATTCTGCCCCAAGCCAAATTAGTCTGCTTCATTGCATTCTGCTGTACTACAATCCAAAAAACAATCTGCTCCTCACATCCAAAACAATTTGCCCTACTCCAGTCCACCTCACGCCAATCTGCCCCACTCCCAGATGCACCACTACAGTCCAAAACAATCGGTCCCACCCAAATCCGCCCCACTCAATCAACCTCACTGCAGTACAAACCAATCTGCCCCACTTCAATCTAAAATAATCTGTTTCACTCCAATCCAAAACAATACAACCCACTCCAATCCGATCAATCTCAGCCCAATCCAATCCATCCCACCCAGCTCCATCCCAATTCACCCCACTGCAATCCACCCCACTTCGATCCAATCCACCCCACACCAACTTACTCCACCCCACTATAATCCACCCTAGAACAATATGCCCTACTCCAATCTGCCACAAACCAATCTGCCTCAATCCAAAACAATCTGTCCCACTCCAGCCTGACCCCTTCAATCCAAATCAATCTGTCCGGCTCCAACTCACCCTACTCCAATCTTCCCCATTCCAATCCAGAACAGTCTGCCCCACTCCATTCTGCCCCACTCCGATTTAATACAATCTGCCCCACTCCAATCAGTCCCTCTCCAATCCAAAACAATCCACCCCACTCACTCCAAAACTATCTGCTCCACAACAATCTGCCTTACTTTAATCAAAAACATCCTGCTCCATCCCAATACATTTCAATCTGCCCCACTCCAATCTGCCCCACTGTAATCCAAAACAACCTGCCCCACTCAAATCAAATCCACCTCACACCAATACAATCCACCCCTCCATCCCATGTCATCACACTCCAATCAACCACAATCCAATCTATCCCACTCCAATCCAATACACCTCACCCCAATCCACACAAACCCACCCACCCCACCACAATCCACTCCAATTCAATTTACCCCACTAAAGTCCAGTCCAGTCCACTTAAGTCCAATCCACCCCACTCAATTCCACATCACCCCAATCTGCCCTACTTTAATCCAAAATAACCTACCCCATGTTAACCCATCCTATTCCCATCTGCCCTATTCCAATCCAGAGCAAACTTCTCAACTCCAATCTGCCTCACTCCAAACCAAAACAATCTGCTCTACTCCAATCTGCTCCACTTCAATCCAAAATAACCTGCCCTACTCTAATCCATTTAAATCTGCCCATTCCATTCTGTCTCACTTTAATCTGCCCCACTCCAATCCCAAACAACCTACTTCAATCCAAAACAATCTGCCCCACTCAAATCCAATCCGCCTCACCCCAATCCAATCCAGCGTTCTTCATGCCAATTCACCCTACTCTAATCCACTCCAGCCACCCCACTCCAATCCAATCCACCCCAATCCAGCCCAGTCCAATCTATCCCACTACAATACATTACACCTCATCCCAATCCAATCCACCCACCCCACCCCAAACAACTCCAGTCCAATCTACCCCCTGAAGTCCAATCCACCCTATCCCACTCCAGTCCAATCCACCCTATCCCACTCCAGTCCAATCCACCCACCCTTCCCCACTCCAGTCAAATCCACCCCACCTCACTCCAATCCATCCAACGCACCTCACTCCAATCCAACCAACTCTCCTCCAGTTCCACCCACCTCACTTCAATCAGGTACACCACTACCCAATCCACCTCACTCCAAATGAATACACCCCACTCCACTCTAATACAATCCACCCCAGTCAGTCCAATCCAGTCCACATGAATCCACCCTCCTCTAGTGTAATCCACCCCACTTCAGTCAACATCACCCCAATCTGCCCCACTTTAATCCAAAATAACCTACCCTATGCTAACCCGGTCCAATCTGCCCCATTCCAGCCCAGAACAATCTGTCCCACTCCAATCCAAAACAATTGGCTCCACTCCATTCTGCTCCACTTCAACCCAAAATAACCTGGCCCACTCTAATCCGTTTCAATCTGCCCCACTCCAGTCTGCCACACTCCAATCTGCCCCACTTCAATCCCAAACAACCTACTCCAATCCAAAACAATCTGCCCCACTCCTTTCCAATCCACTGCACCCCATCCAATCTACTGTTCTTCATCCCAATTCACCCTACTCTAATCCACTCCAGCCACTCCACTCCAATTAAATCACCCCAATCCAGCCCAGTCCAATATATCCCACTCCAATACAATACACCTCATTCCAATCCAATCCACCCCACCCCAAACCACTCCAGTCCAATCTACCCTCTCAAGTCTAATCCACCCCACCCTGCCCCACTCCATTCAAATCCACCCCACCACACTCCAATCCAACCAACCCACCTCACTCCAGTCCAACCCACTCTCTTCCAATCCAACCCACCTCACTTCAATCAAGTCCACCACTACCCAATCCACCTCACTCCAAATGAATACACCCTACTCCACTCTAATACAATCCACTTAAATCCACTCCATTCAGTCCAATCCAGTCCACATGAATCTACCTTCCTCTAGTGTAATCCACCCCACTCCAAACCACCTAAATGTACCCAATGTCAATCCAGTACAACCCTCATAATTAATCCACCTCACCGCAATTCAAGGCACCCCACACAATCCAATCCACTTTGCTCCAAACCACCCACCCACTCCAGCCCAATCCAATCCACCCCAACCCATCCTAATTCAGTCCACCCCACTTCAATCCATCCAGTCTATCCCAATCCAATCCACCCCACCCCAATCTAATCTAATCCACTCCATCCCAGTCCAATCCACCCCACTCCAGTCCAATCTAATCCACCCCACCCCACTCCAGTCCAATCTAATCCACTCACCCCTCTCTAATCCAATCCTATCTAATCCACCCCACCCCTATCCAATCCACCCCACCACACCCCACCCCTATTACTCTAATCTAAACCACCCATGCCAATCCAATCTAATCCACCCTAATCCCATCCACCTCACCTCATTTCAATCCACCCCACTCCACTCCAATCTACTCCACATATATCCACGCCACCCCACTCAATCCACACCACTCTTCCCCAATCTAATCCAATCCACCCCACACTACTCCAATCCAATCTACCTTAATACATTAATCCACTTCAACCCACTCCACCCTATTCCACCTCACCCCACTCTACTCTATGACACTGAACCACTGAACTCTACTCCCCTCTACTCAACTCTACAAGCCTCACCTCCTTCTCCACTCTACGAAATTCCAACAAATCCACTCTATGACACTCTACTCCCCAACTTCACTCTGACACTCCACACCACTAATTTCTAGCCATGCTGAACAGCAGCCACACTGGTGTACAACATGATAAAATATATTGCCAAAGCCAAAAGCTCTTGTATGGACAAGACCTATTGGCTTTGCCAATGCTTGTTTCCTTTTGCTATGTATGCTTCATTCTGCAGCACACATAGAAAGAGGAAATCGACTGTCGTGATTGTTTTTGTGCAGGAAGCTGTCCCTTTCTGCACAAAAAATATCATCCTCGCAACACAGACATCCTTGCACCATGTTGCAAGGGTGCGTGCAATTACGCATTGTAGCCCATTGTGCGCCAGCGTAGGGGAAAAGGAGAGGTATGTTTTGTATCTTGTAGATGTCCCGCATTCCTGCCCTTTTCTTTTGACTCAGGGCAATGCAGCAAGTAGTCTTGCTGTGCTGCCTTGTGTGAAAAGATTTTAAATATGCTCCTAGATGTATTAATCATTTACCTGGAGTTATAATCTATGAGGGTAAAATCCCACGTGGAACACATGGTTAAAAAAAAATTCTAGGGTTCATGTGTTTGACTTACCGATTTGAAAGTTCTACGGATGGTTCTCTGTGCGGTAGTGCAAATCAATAATACCACACAGAAAAAAACACATGTGCAGTGACAATGCCCATCACAGCGGAAAGTCACATATTAAAACAGGAAACATGTAATCTCTCGGTGCCACATTTACTCCCACTGCATCATTCAAGCGCAGATTCGTTTCACTGGGGACAAACACCATTTTACAAAGTTAGGCTTCTAATGCATCTCTTCAGCTACCTTATTTAAATTTAGAACCCAAACCATTCACTGATATGCAACAGCCAACTAGGCAAGATAATCTAACTAACATCCACTACGGCTTTCGAGCTCCTGAGAACAGTGGCATTTAGGGCCAGATGTATCAAAGCTTTTTGCATTCACCAACGGTGCGAATGCAAAAAGCCATTTCAGAATGTATCAAAGGCATTCTGAATGCAATTTTAAGGAATCGCTAAAATAGCAATTCATTAAAATTGCGACTCTCTAAATAAGAAATCGCAAATAAGAAATCCTTATTTGCGATTTCCAAAGCACATGTAAGAAGCGATTCCTTAATGCAAATTGGGCATTAAGGAATCGCTATTTACCACCAAGTTGAACTTGGTGGTAACCATGTGCAAATTTAAAAAATGCATTTAAAATGCATTTTTTAAATTTACATGTAAAGCACACATGCCCTTTTGGCATGTATGCACCTTACATGTTGTAAAAAAATATTTTGGGGTGCATAGGTGCGAAAGGGGGCCGGTATCACAATTTGCGATTCGGTAATAGCATTTGCGATTTACATTGCATTTTGCGAATCAGAAATAGCGATTTCTTAAAAATCGCTATTTCCGACTCGCAAAATGCATTCTTGATACATCTGCCCCTTGGGGTCAGATGTAGCAATCTACAATTTTGCGACTTGCAAATTGCGAGTCAGACCGACTCGCAATTTGCAACTCGCAAAATTGTATGCAGAAAGGTGTCTCAGACACCTTCTGCGACTCGCTATGGGTTTCTATTTAATGTCTGCCTCACAAATTGTACTAATCGTCTGTATATTGCTGTTAATTCAATATACAAACGTCGAACCTCAGCAACTGCCATATTCGCAACCGCAGGATGAGGTGTATATGTGGCCAATAAAGGCCAGGTAGGACCTTCATTACTTAGTGGACCTAACCTTACTAGTAATATTGTATGGGGTAGGGCGCCATCAAGCCAATTATTATGTTCTTGATAAGATAGAGGTATCTCTAAATATGCGTACGCCCTGTATTGCCCAGGCGCGTTCGCAACTGTATATATATGAAATGTATTTGTGTTCCCATCAACTGCTGGAAATGTAACCCAAGAGTAAAAAAGTTCTGTTCTATAGGCTTCGTGGGCATCCAAAACAAACGTGACTGGACCCCCCTGGGCCGTAAGGCCATGTGCTAGTAAATGTGCTGTGAGAGGTTGTCTCATGTTAAGAGCTATTTGTACAGCCTGGGGGTTTACCATCATATAAGCACTAAGGGCCAGATGTAGGAAAGTCCAAATTGCGACGTGCAATTTGCGAGTCCCTGCGATTTGCAAATTGCAAGTCGCAATTTGGGATGCAGAAAGGTGTCTCAGACACCTTCTGCAAGTCGCTATGGGGTCGCAAAGACCCACCTCATTAATATTAATGAGGTGGGTCGCAATTTGCGACCCCATAGCGACTCAGGGCACTCACGGGGATGGAGGCCTGCTGGGAACAGCAGACCTCCATGTCCGTGACTGCTTTTAAATAAAGCAGTTTTTTTTTTTCAAAGTGCAACCCGTTTTCCTTAAAGGAAAACGAGCTGCACTTTGAAAAATAAACCGAAACCTTTTGTTTCGGTATTTTTCAGGGCAGGTAGTGGTCCATTGGACCACTGCCTGCTCTGAAAAATTATTTTTAGGTCCAGTCACAAAGGGGAAGGGGTCCCATGGGGACCCCTTCCCGTTTGCGACTGGGTTACCATCCACTTCAAGTGGATGGTAACTGCGAGTCCATTTGCGACCGCTTTCGCGGTCGCAAATGGAATTGCATACCATTGCGACTCGCAAATGGGAAGGGAACACCCCTTCCTATTTGCGACTCGGAAATGCATTTTGCGAGTCGGTGCCGACTCGCAAAATGCATTTCTACATAGCAAAGACGCATTTGCGACTCGCAAACGGCGATTTTCGCCGTTTGCGAGCCGCAAAGTCTTTGCTACATCTGGCCCTAAGAGCTCAGAGAAGGCACACTAAGACGGGGTTATTTCCTTTTATGGTTCAAGCTTGAACAACCACCCGCTGAAAAATAGAGTAACCTATACGGCGGTGGTGGAAATCCTCAGTACCACGGATGTCTCCGTAGACGGAACTTAGGGGTCATTAAAAAAAAATGGGACCAAGATATTCCGGTGGACCTGAAAATTAGAGCCTGACCAAACGTTGGTGGCGCCATGTCACGTAGGCTCTCATTATCCTAATGAGACTACTGGATTTTGAGCGGCAAGATCGTTCACGGTGTGGGGGACTGAGTCAGACCCACAGTGGACAAAACTTGTCACTCTAAATCCGGGTTTTCCTCCGGCTAACTAGCAGTGCCTCATCTCTCCCAAATGGAAGAGACAATTGGGCAGCCGAGCACATGACATCTTAGTACTTCCCAGGGAAGTCGTGGTCACTCAGGTCACAACCGGTTCTCTCATATACAGCATTGTCTCATATATACATGACAAAGGCAGTTTAAGTTTTAAAGATTGGTTTAATAAAACAACTGCATTTTGAATAGCAAAGCGTGAGCTGCAATAACCAGAACTACACAACACTTTAAGATTAAAATAGTAAAGATGAGAGTAAAGCACAAGAATAAAGCTATCATAGTGCCGCTAGATTATTTTCTCTCTATGTTATAGTTCAAGCACAGCATGTAACGCTCTAAGCCTGCCTTTCTTTTAGGTTCCCCCGGGAGGACATCAACCCTCATACCTGAGCAAAGGACTGTAATCTGCATCAGCATCTGCAATGCGGCATTCAGCATCTAGGTGTAGGTTCCTGGTTGGAATCTCCCTCTTGACATATACTAGGACTAAGCAGTGTTTTATAACTAACACGCAGATGTTCTAAGAAAATGTCCTTACGTAAGGAAGTGTATTTTCTACGAAGACTGGAGACTAAACGTTTACCACGTTTACTGGCAATGTACCAGACTGTAGCCTTGACTGAAGCCCAGAGCGATCAAGAATGCATTATTTGAGAACACAGTGCTGAACTAAGCTAAATAGTGTGATAAAAGAAATTAAAACATGACCGTAAAACTGGTTATTGTAAAATAACAGTGCAAAGCTGACTAAAAGATATCTAGGGCAAAGTGCACAGCGGCCTAGTGTGTTAAACTAACGTGCATGAAGCTATATTAAAAATGGCTACACTACACCCTGTCGCACAGCAGTCCTCCCAGCTTCCCTGTTGTCCTCTGCCTCTGTCCTCTGAAACGTGTGCCTACTGCCACTGACCCCAGGTCCCTGATCGTCCTGTGTTTGTGGGGTTCCCTGGGGTCCCTGTAGTGGTGGACACACTGCTGATTAACGTGTCCTGGGGACAGAGGGATGGGCCCGCTAGGTGGGTGTTGTAGTGGTGTTTCCTGAGGGAGGCTCTGTGGTGGTTTGGGAATGTGGCTGGGTCACCGACTGTCCAGAGGTCCCTGATGGGCCAGGTTGGTCATCCTGATCCAGGCTTGCAGAGCTGCTGTCATCACTGTGGGCCTCTTCTGGGAGGACTGGATGTCGGTGGCACCTCCTCTCCGGTGACGTTGTGTGGGGTTCCTGTGGGGATGTAAATGCAGTGTTCTGTGTGTCATCTTGTGCACAGGTATGTTTTCTCTATGGGTGTTATTGGCAAGGCAGCTTTGGCTTGTGTGAGTTGTGATTTGGTTGGCTAAGTGATTGTCACTAATGGGCTTGCTGTGGTGATGGGTGTCCAGGCAGGTCTGTGATGGGTGTCCATGCATTGGTGTTGTCTTTTAAAACGTGCTTTTAAAAGACACTTTATATCACTTTTCAATGATATCTCAACATTTACTTATTGCCTCTTGGATCGTTTTGACCCGCATCTTATCAGACAAATATTATATATTTTTCTAAACACTGTGTGGTGTATTTATAGTGTTATTGCATGATTTATTGCACAAATACTTTGCAAATTGCCTTCTAAGTTAAGCCTGACTACTCAGTGCCAAGCTACCAGACGGTGGCCACAGGGTTATTTGGAATGTGTGTGATTTACCTGACTAGAGTGAGGGTCCTTGCTTGGACAGGGGATAACCTGACTGCCAATCAAAGACCCCATTTCTAAGCAGTAGTGGACTTGTATTTGTGCAGTGACATACAGTAGCTAAGTATTTCACTACCTACCCACAGTTGAAGGTCAGCTTGATTTTTTTCTTTTGCTGCAATTTCATTTTTCCTGTCAATTTTTCACTAAAATCCTCATTCAACATGTCTCTGGCCGGGGCTCAAGCAAGAGATGAAGCTTTTGATCTGGCTATGCTGGAGACATACACTGTTAAACAGCTGAGGGCATTCTGTAGGGATATGGGAGTACCCTCCTAAGGTGCCCCCAGAAAGGAGGAATTTCAAATGGCGCTGAGGGCCTGGGCAGAAGCCCATTCAGAGGAGGATGTTGAGGCGGAGGGTCCAGAGGAATGCCCCTTAGAGGATTTTTTGCCATCAGTGGATGATGTTACCACTGCAATTGTGCCCCTTGCCAAACCAGGGAGCAGTGTCTCTGATCAAGGCCTGACCCCAGAGGAAAAGAGGGAGAAGAGAGAGTTTCAATTGCAGATGGCAAGGTTGAAAAGTGAGGCTCAACAGGAGGAAGGGAGAGCAGAGAGAGAAGCCATGCAAGCTGAGGCTGCTAGAGCAGCCAAACAGACTGAAGCTGAGAGAGCCTGGGCTGAGAATTTTTTTTATTGGCTCATGAACTGAGTCTCAAGGAGATGGATCTTAAGGTGAAGTAGTCTGAGTCCAGCAGTAATGGTGGCAGCATACATGCAGAACCTGCTGGAGAAAGAAAGGTTTGTATACCTAAAAATGCTGTGCCCAGTTATGTGGTGGGAGATGACATTGATAAGTGGCTGGCTGCGTACGAAGTGGCACTAAGGGATCATGGGGTTCCTGTAGAGCAATGGTTAGACAGCCTTGTAGTGGTATGGAGGGTGGGAGGGACACACTTCTTACACTGGATCGTAGGGATCAAAACATATATGTACGCATGAAGATTGCTTTACTTGCCAAGTTTGGGCTGACTCCTGAGAAATATCGTCAAAGGTTCTGGGACAGCACCAAACTCTCCACACAGACTTGAGTATACTGTTTTGAATTCTCTTGTAAGGCACCTAATGGATGAGTGCAGGGCAGCAATGTAGATGATTACACAGAGTTATTTTATTTAATTCCAAGAGAGCATATGCTCAGTCTTTGTTCTACAGAGTTGCACCAGCACTTGGTTGACTGATCCCAGGAAGCTTGCTGAGGAAGCGGATCTCTGGACCAGAGTGTCCAAAAAGGTATCTGGGAGTGACCCCCAGAAGGGTGGTTCCGGTTCCCCCAAACAGAGTGAGGGGGAGGTTAGAGATGACCTAGACAAGTCCCAGAGTAAGGGAGGGGGAAAGTGTTCCACTGCCCCATCTGAGAAACAGGGTGGTGGTTCTGGTGGGCAGTGGCCCAAAGCCTCCCATTCACAACCCCGCTGTTTTGAGTGGTCTCAGCTAGGACACAGAAAAAGGAACTCTGGCCCTCATTCCGACTTTGACCGGCGGCGGTCGCCGCCGGCCTGTCGGGGGCCGCCAGAATACCGCTGCGCGGTCAAAATACCGCTGCGCGGTCAAAAGACCGCCGCGGTAATTCTGACTTTCCCGCTGGGCTGGCGGGCGGCCGCCTTCAGGCCGCCCGCCAGCCCAGCGGGAAAGATGCTTCCACGATGAAGCCGGCTCGGAATCGAGCCGGCGGAGTGGAAGCTGTGCGACGGGTGCAGTGGCACCCGTCGCGTATTTCACTGTCTGCCAAGCAGACAGTGAAATACTTGTAGGGGCCCTCTTACGGGGGCCCCTGCAATGCCCATGCCAGTGGCATGGGCACTGCAGGGGCCCCCAGGGGCCCCGCGACCCCCCCTACCGCCATCCGGTTCCCGGCGGTCGGACCGCCGGGATCTGGATGGCGGTAGGGGGGGTCGGAATCCCCTCGGCGGCGCAGCAAGCTGCGCCGCCTTGTAGGATTCAATGGGGCGGCGGGAGACCGCCAGTGTTGCCGGTCCGACCACGGCTTTACCGCCGCGGTCGGAATCCCCATTGGAGCACCGCCGGCCTGTCGGCGGTGCTCCCGCGGTCCTCCGCCCTGGCGGTCTTTGACCGCCAGGGTCAGAATGACCGCCTCTGTCTGTCCAAAGAAATCACCCACTATTGGGACCTCTACAGGGGTGGCCCCTGTGGCCTTAGGGGGAAGTAGTCCCCAGGGACAGGTCGTAGACCATGCCTTCATCTCCTTTAGTTGGGAGGTGGACTCAGAGGGTAAACTGGTGATCCCTGAGGGTGGGAGTCATCACTTACACCTGGTGGGAGTGAATGGGGTCCCAGTCACCGCTCTGAGAGACACAGGGGCTAGTCATACCATGATGGTGGAGAGACTAGTGTCACCAGAGAAGTACACCGGACAGGTATGTAGAGTGACTCTAACCATTGGGGAGGATGTCTTCCATCCCATGGCCCTGGTGTCCCTGGAGTGGGGTGGGGAGGTGACCCAGAGGCAAGTCATAGTTAGTCCACAGCTGCCCATTGACTGCATTCTGAGGAATGAGTTACCCCTAGTGTTAGGAGAACTGAGAGGGTTGACCCCTAGTGGCGCCCTGACAGTTAAGATGTCTGGCAGTACCACTCACCAGAGGAGGGTATTTGAACCCAGGTGTGGAGGCAAGGTGAGGAAGGACTCACTCTTGTCCTCTGTTCAGCCTCAGGGTAGAGACCCTGGGCTAAGTGACCAGTGTCAGGGACTCACACCTGAACTGGTGAGAATGAAGAAGGGGTGCAAAACTCCTGGGGCTACTGCCCCCTATTCTGGGATGCCTCAGGATCCCCTTGGGAGCTCCCTACCAGCCCCCAGCTGGAAGAGAAGCTCATCCAAAGGCCCCACTCAGGGTCTCCACTTAGCAGTGGATGGTCTGGGGACTGGCTGTTGACACTGACAGCTGTCAGTAGTGTCTGTTGGTTTCTGTCCTTGTGGACAGAGTTTTCCCTTGGTTGGGGACAGAAGTCAGACCCAAGGAATGGAACAGGTCACATCCCTTTGGTGGCCATAGTGGTACTGTCTGCATACTGGGATGCATCTGTGAGAAAATTAAAGTTAGGAGCTTCACAGATGGGGTCCTCAGGTGATGAGAAGGGTTCCCCATGGATCAATTCAGTGGCAGCAGAGAATATAGACAAAGAAGCCTCGCTGAGTTCAGAAAGACATAGAACTGGCAAGTGCTCCTGCAGTAGCGGGCCATTGTCCATGTTCTATCACCTTAAGCAGTGAAGTCCATCAGAGTGTTGATTAGTCTACCCTGGCTTTAGGCTGTGTAGGAAAATGGCTCCCTGTTGCAGTTACCCCCCATCTTTTGCCTGATATTGATGCTGATTTGACAGAGAAGCGTGCTGAGACCCTGCTTACCGGGCCCCAGCACCAGTGTTCTTTCACTAAAAATTTACAATGTTTTCCACAATTTGCACACCCCTGGCACACAGATAAGTCCCTGGTAAAAGGAACCAGTGGTACCAAGGGCCCTGTGACCAGGGAAGGTCCCTAAGGTCTGCAGCATGTGTTGTGCCACCCTAAGGGACCCCTCACCTAACACATGCACACTGCCATTGCAGATTGTGTGTGTTGGTGGGGAGAAAAAGGCAAAATCAGCATGGCATCCCCCTCAGGATGCCTACACACAAAATACTGCCTGTGGTATAGGTAAGTCATCCCTCAAGCAGGCCTTACAGCCCTAAGGCAGGGTGCACTATCCCACAGGTGAGGGCATAGCTGCATGAGCAATATGCCCCTACAGTGTTTAAGTCTATTCTTAGACATTTTAAGTACAGTGTGGCCATATTAAGTATATGGTCTGGGAGTTTGTCAAAACGAACTCCACAGCTCCATAATAGCTACACTGAATACTGGGAAGTTTGGTATCAAATAATAAACCTAGACAGGTGGCAGTGTTGGATTTATTACAAAATGCACACAGTGGGCATCTTAGAGATGCCCCCTGTATTTTACCCAATCCTTCAGTGCAGGACTGACTGGTCTGTGTCAGCCTGCCACTGAGATGAGTTTCTGCCTCCCTGGGGTGAGAGCCTTTGTACTCTCTGAGGACAAAAACAAAGCCTGCACTGGGTGGAGGTGCTTCTTGCCTTCACCTGCAGGAACTGTATCACCTGGGGATGAGCCTCAAAGGCTCATGCCATTTGCTACAGCACCCCAGGGCATCCCAGCTAGAGGAGAAGCCTGCCTCTCCAGCCACTGCCCCTACTTTGGCGGCAAGGCTGGAGGAGATAATGAGAAAAACAAGGAGGAGTCACCCACAACTCAGGACAGCCCCTAAGGTGCCCTGAGCTGAGGTGACCCCTGTCTTTAGAAATCCCCCATCTTGGTTTTAGAGGATTCCCACAATAGGATTAGGGATGTGCACCCTTTCCCACAGGGAGGAGGCAGAAGGATAGTGTAGCCACTCTCAAGGACAGTAGCCATTGGTTGCTGCCCCCAGACCTAAACACACCCCTAAATTCAGTAGTTAGGGGCGACCAAGAACCCAGGAAATCAGATTCCTGCAACCTACACAAAGAAAAAGGACTGCTGACCTGAAACCCCTGCAGAGACGACAGAGACGACAACTGACTTGGCCCCAGCCCTACCGGCCTGTCTCCAGACTCAAAGAACCTGCACAGCGACACATCCGACAGGGACCAGCGACCTCTGAGGACTCAGAGGACTGCCCTGAACGAAAGGACCAAGAAACTCCCAAGAATAGCAGCACTGTTGACCAACAGCAACATTTTTGCAACTTTGAAACAACTTCTAAAAAACTCACTCTTCCCGCTGGAAGCGTGAGACTTCACCCTCTGCACCTGACGCCCCCAACTCGAGCTTCAGAGAACCAACACTGCAGAGAGGACTCCCAGGCGACTGCAACCTCGTGAGTAACCTGAGACGACCCCCCTGCACCCGCACAGCGACACCTGCAGAGAGGATCCGGAGGATCCCCATGACTGTGACTGTCTGGAACAAAGAACCCAATGCCTGGACCCAGCACTGCACCAGCAGCCTCCAGGCCCGAGAGGAACCAACCTCCAGTGCAGGATTGACCATCTGGCGGCCCTCTGCTTAGCCCAGTCAGTGGCTGGCCCGAGAAGCCCCTCTGTGCCCTGCCTGCATTGCCTAAGTGACCTCCGGGTCCCTCCATTGCTTTGAATAGCAAACCTGATGCTGACTTTACACACAGCACCTGGCCGCCCCTGCTCCGCTGAGGGTGTGTTTTGTGTGCCTGTTTGTGTCCCCACCAGTGCTCTACAAAACCCCCCTGGTCTGCTCCCCATGGACGCGGGTACTTCCCTGCCAGCAGACCGGAACCGGAGCACCCCTGTTCTCCATAGGCGCCAATGAGTTTTGGGCCCTCCTTTGACCTCTGCACCTGACCGGCCTTGTGTTGCTCGTGCAGTGAATTTGGGGTTGTCTTGAACCCCCAACGGTGGGCTGCCTATGCCCAGGAAACTGAACTTGTAAGTGCTTTACTTACCTCAGAAACTTAACCATACTTACCTCACCCAGGAACTGTTGATTTTTACACTGTGTCCACTTATAAAATAGCGTATTGCCATTTTAAGCTATACTGTTTGTACTACTGCTTTAATTCAAAGTTCCTTACTTACCTGGGTGGAGTACCTTGCATTTCATATATTTACTTCAAATCTTGAATCTTGTGGTTTTAAAATAAATTAAGAAAATATATTTTTGTATATAAAAAATATTGGCCTGGAGTTAAGTCTTTGAGTGTGTGTTCCTCATTTATTGCCTGTGTGTGTTCCACAAATGCTTAACACTGCCGTCTGATAAGCCTACTGCTCAACCACACTACCACAAAATACAGCATTAGAATTATCTAATTTTGCTACTATCAACCTCTAAGGGGAACCCTTGGACTCTGTGCACACTATCTCTCACTTTGAGATAGTATATACAGAGCCAACTTCCTACAGGCTGGAAGGGGGATATGTTGGAAATGGCCTTTCTATAGGGTCATCCCCATGCTTTTTCCCTTCCTCCTCCTCTTTTTCTGACCTTATTTTTGCTGGCTTTAGGACTCTGCACACTTTACCACTGCTAATCAGTGCTGAAGTGCTCTCTCCTTAAAACAGGTTGACATTGGCTCATACCCATTTGGACTATTTAATTTACTTACAAGTCCCTAGTAGAGTGCACTATATGTGCCCAGGGCCTGTAGATGAAATGCTACTAGTGGACCTGCACCACTGGCTGTGCCACCTACTTAAGTAGCTCCTTAACCTTCTCTCAGGCCTGCCATTGCAAGACCTGGGTGTGCAGTTTCACTGCAAATTTGACTTGGCATTTAAAAGTACTTGCCATGCATAAAACTACCCTTTTTCTACACATAATACACCCTTAAGGTATGCCCTAGGTAACCCATAGGTCACGGTGCGGTGTAGGTAAAATGCAGGACATGTACCTGTGTAGTTTACATGTCCTAGTAGTGTAAAACACCTATATTCGTTCTTACACTGCTGTGAGGCCTGCTCCCTTCATAGGCTAACATTGCGGCTATCCTTATACATTGTTTTGAGTGGTAGCTGCTAATCTGAAAGGAGTAGGAAGGTCATAATTAGTATAGCCAGAATGTTGATACAAAATCTTACTGACTGGTGAAGTTGGATTTTATATTATTATTTTAGAAAAGCTACTTTTAGAAAGTGAGCATTTCTCTGCATTTAAATCCTTCTCTGCCTCGCCAACCCACGTCTGGCTAGGTTTAGTTGACAGCTCTCTTGTGCATTCACTCAGACACACCCCAAACACAGGATACTCAGCCTCACTTGCATAAATCTGCATTTAGAATGGGTCTTCCTGTGCTGGGAGGGTGGAGGGCCTGACACTTACATGTCAAAGGACAGTATCCTGCCCTCACACACAGGACTGCCACACCCCCAACTGGGACCCTGGCAGACAGGATGGAACATTTGGGTATTGAGCAGGGACTCTGACCATACCAAGTTAGACACTTCTGAGGTAGACACTTTACCTTAAAGACACTTCCTGGAGAAGAAACTTGTAACTAGAACCTGCAACCTGCCAAGAAGAACTGCCTGGCTGCCCACAGGACTCACCAACTGCTTTCTGTGAAGGACTGCTGCCTGGCTGTTGGCCTGCTGCCTTGCTGCTCTCTAGCTGTGGTGAAGAAGTGCTCTCCAAGGGCTTGGACAGAGCTTGCCTCCTGTTCTCTGAAGTCTCAGGACCAAATAGACTTAGGACCTCATTACAACCCTGGTGGTAAAGGCCACTTACCGCCGTGCTGATGGCTGCGGACATACCGTGACCGCGGCGGTATACCGCAACTGGGTATTATGGCCCACACAGAGAAATCCGCCACTATACAGACACCCACACAAGTCCACCAGACCAAAGGTCAGTGATAAACTGGCGGTAGCAAAACCCACACTGTTCTACCAACAGGAATACGCCCACAGTATCAGGACCCACGAATCACCGCAGTGGTCTTTTAACCGCAGTAAACCATTAGCGGTAAACACCGCCTCGCTCAAAATACACACACACTAGCAATACTACACCACATTGGACAGTTCAAACTACACACACCTGGCACACATACACACACTCTGACCACTATAAAACACACACCCACATTACCCACAACCCTTTCA
Source organism: Pleurodeles waltl (assembly GCF_031143425.1). NCBI lineage: Eukaryota > Metazoa > Chordata > Amphibia > Caudata > Salamandridae > Pleurodeles > Pleurodeles waltl. The sequence goes on from NC_090437.1 coordinate 1,068,995,362, forward strand.
ACTAAAAAAAAGTTTGCCAACAGAGAGAGAAACAAGCCAGGAGCACCCACTCAATCTTAGCCACAGAACACCATCACCCATACACCATCCACGCACCTCACAGCACACACCCCAACACATCACCCCACACATCACCCCACACATCCTCACACATATCACTCACACCACATCCATGGCACCTCAAAGACACCCCAGGTTTTCAGAGGAGGAGCTAAGGGTCATGGTGGAGGAAATCATCCGGGTAGAGCCACAGCTATTCGGATCACAGGTGCAGCAGATGTCCATTGCAAGGAAGATGGAGCTATGGCGGAGAGTTGTGGACAGGGTCAACACTGTGGGACAGCACCCCAGAACAAGGGATGACATCAGGAAGAGGTGGAATGACCTACGGGGGAAGGTGTGTTCTGTGGTTGCAAGACACCACGTAGCAGTACAGAGGACTGGCGTTGGATCACCACCTCCTCCCCCACAACTAACACCGTGGGAGGATCAAGTCTTGGCAAACATGCATCCTGAGAGCCTGGCAAGAGTAGCAGGAGTATTGGACTCTGGTATGTCAAATCTTTACTACTGTATCCCCCACCCTACCTTTATGCCATCACAAACTCCTACCCCTACCCTCACCCCCATCATTCCACCACCTCAAATATACCCCACTATCACAACCCACCCATCCCAATACCAAGCCCTGCATGCCACACCAATGCATGGACCCCATCACAGACCTGTATGGACACCCATCGCCACTGCATGCCCATTAGAGAGAAGCACCTAGCCCACATAATCACCACACACACAAGGCAAAGCTGACAGGGCAATCACAACCAAACAGAGAAACAGACCCATGCACAAGATGGCACATGCAGATACAACACTGCATTTGCATCCCCACAGGACCCCTACTCAACATCACCGGAGAGGAGGTGCCACCCACATCCAGTCCCCCCACAGAATAGGACCACAGTGATGACAGCAGCTCTGCATGCCTGGATCAGGATGACCAACCTGGCCCATCAGGGACCTCTGGACAGTTGGTTACCCTGCCACATTCCCATACCACCACAGAGCATCCCCCCTCAGGAAACACCAGCACAGCACTCACCCTGCGGGCCCATGTCACTGTCCCCAGGAAACATCAATCAGCAGTGTGTCCACCACTACAGGGACCCCAGGCAACCCCACAAACTCAAGAAAATCAGGGACCTGGGGTCAGTGGCAGTGGGCACACGGTTTGGGGGACAGAGGCACAGGACAACTGGGAAGCTGGGAGGACTGCTGTGTGAAAGGGGGAGGAAAGGCCCAGGGAACCCACTCTCCGCAATGTACTTGCAGGGATCCTGGGAGCATACCACCATTCCCAGGAGACCATGGGCCAGATACTGGCCAAGTTGCAGGAGACCCAGCGGCTGCAGGAGGGACAGTACCTGGGGATCAGGGAGGACCTCAAACACATCCACACGATCCTGGTCACCATTGCAGTGGTGCTGGCTGACATGGCCAACACCATGAGGGAGGCGCCCCTGACACTAGCCACACCGATGAACAGCCCTCCACCTCTGCCGGCGCTAGTGGACAGGAGGCCCCACCACAGGAACAACAGGCCAACAACACCCCACCACCTGCAGAAGGAGAACCACCCCACAAACGGTCCCTGCGATCCAGGCAGAAGCCAAAGAACATTGCCAAGACCCCCACCAGGAAATAAGACTCGCCTGATTGTCACCCTTGTGTCCCACTCTATCAGACTGACCACCTTGAACTGCCATTGCTCCCCTTCCCATGTCCCATTGAACAATGCACCTGTGATACCAAGAGACTGGACTCTAACTGGTCATTCCTCCACCATCACCCCAGCCCATTGCACATCCCCCTCTACTTATTAGCACTTAAATAAACACCCTTGGAACAAATGCAAATCTGGAGTCTGTCAATTGATTGAAATATGTATTAGTACATGTAGGAGGCTGGCCTGGCTTATAGTGTGTACCTGATGGTACCTACACCTTGTGCCAGGTCCAATTATCCCTTATTAGTAGATTAGTAGTGTTCAAGCAGCTTAGGCTGATAGAGGTAGCTATAGCAGAGCAGCTTAGGCTGAACTAGGAGACATGCAAAGCTCCTACTATACCACTGATGTCATATGGCACTATATCATAAGAATCACAATACTCAGAGTTTCTAAAAATAAAGGTACTTTATTTTAGTGACAATGTGCCAAAAATATCTCAGAGGATATACTCCCTTAGGAGGTCAGTAAAATACACAAAATATACACACAAACAAAAATCAGGTAAGTAAACAGTTAGAAAAGTAGTGGAAACACTTTAGAATACAATAGGATACAATAAACCTAGAGGCAACACAAACCATATACTAAGAAAGTGGAATGCGAACCACTTAGGGTACCCAGGCCTATTGTAGTGTGTAGAGGGTCACTGGGAGTGTAAGAAAACACTAAGGTTGTCCAATAATCCCACCCCAAGACCCTGAAAAGTAAGAGTAAAGTGACCCTACTTCCCCAGAAACATTCTAAAGTTGTGATAGGAGATTCTGCAAAGGCAACAGCTGACAGCAAAGCACTGAAGATGGATTCCTGGACCTGAGGACCTACAAAGGAAGGGGACCAAGGGACCAAGTCCAAGAGTCGTAAAAGTGTCCGGGGGGGCAGGAGCCCACTAAACCCCGGATGAAGGTGCAAAGGCTGCCTCTGGGTGGAAAAAGCTGATGATTCTGCAACAACAGAAGATGCCAGGAACTTATCCTTTGCACAAAAGATGTCCAACAGCGTTCTGGAGGATGCAGAGTTGTTTCCACGCAGAAAGATCGCAAACAAGCCTTGCTAGCTGCCAAGGTCGCAGTTGAAGAAAATAGGTGCTGCCCGGGCCCAGGAAGGACCAGGGCCCATAGGAGGAGGAGACAGAGGGGGTGCTCAGCAATACAGAGAACCCATGCAAAAGCAGGAAGCACCCGCAGAAGTACTTGAACAGGCATTCAAGAAATCTGAGCACAACCGTCATCTCATCATTACAAAGGAGGGTCCGACGAAGTCGGTGGTCAACTCAGCGAGTTCAGCAATGCAGGATGGAGTATTGGGGACCTGGGCTATGCTGTGTATGAAGGATTCCTTGCAAAAGTGCACAGAAGCCCTAGCAGCTGCAGTTCACAGAGTACACAGGATTACTATCTGGCATGGGCAGGCAAGGACTTATCTCCACCAAATTTGGACAGAAGGACCACTGGGCAGGCTGGGTCAGTTGGATCCAGCTCCTGTGTTCCAGGGACCATGCTCGTCAGGATGAGAGGGGACCCAGAGGACCGGTGAAGCAGAAGTTCGGTGCCTGCATTAGCAGGGGGAAGATTCTGTCGACCCACTGGAGATTTCTTTGTGGCTTCCAGTGCAGGGTGAAGGCAGACAGCCCTCAGGCCATGCACCACCAGGAAACAGTCGAGAAAGCCAGCAGGATTAGGCGCTACAATGTTGCTGGTAGTCGTCTTGCTACTTTGAGCGGTTTTGCAGGTGTCCTGAAGCAGTCAGCGGTCGATCCTTGGTAGAATTCAAAGAGAGAGAGGCAGAGGAACTCTGTCGAGCTCTTGCATTTGTTATCTGACAAGAAACCAACAGGAGAGACCCTAAATAGCCCTCAGAGGAGGATTGGCAACCTAACCAGGTAAGCACCTATCAGGAGGGGTCTCTGATGTCATGTGCTGGCACTGGCCACTTGGAGGCCTCCATTGTGCCCTCACACCTCTGCATTCAAGATGGCAGAGGTCTGAGACACACTGGAGGAGCTCTGGGCACCACCCCTGGGGTGGTGATGGACAGGGAAATGGTCATTCCCCTTTCCTTTGTCCAGTTTCGTGCCAGAGCAGGGGCTGGGGCATCCCTGAACCGGTGTAGACTGGCTTATGCAAGTATGGCACCATCTGTGCCCTTCAAAGCATTTACAGAGGCTGGGGGAGGCTTCTCCTCCCCAGCCCTTAACACCTATTTCCAAAGGGAGAGGGTGTAACACCCTAGCTCAGAGGAAATTCTTTCTTCTGCTTTCCTGGGACTGGGCTGCCCAGACCCCAGGAGGGCAGAACCCTCTCTGTGGGGTAGCAGCAGTGGTAGCTGCAGAGAACACTCCAGAGAGCTGTTGTGGCGGTACGCAGGGTCCATAGTGGAGCCCCGGGGATGCATGGGATTGGCACCCCAATACCAGAGTTTTTGCATGGGGGGACACTTCCATGATCTTAGACATGTTACATGGACATATTCGGAGTTACCATTGTGAAGCTTCAGATAGGTATTGACCTATATGCAGTGCACACGTGTAAAGGTGTCCCCGCACTCACAAAGTCTGGGGAAATTGCCCTGAACTATTTGGGGGCACCTTTGCTAGTGCAAGGGTGCCCTCACACTTAGTAACTTTGCACCTAACCTTCACTAAGTGAGGGTTAGACATATAGGTGACTTATAAGTTACTTAAGTGCAGTGTAAAATGTCGGTGAAATAACATGTGCGTTACTTCACTCAGGCTGCAGTGGCAGTCCTGTGAAAGATTTGTCTGAGCTCCCTATGGGTGGCAGGGATATGGACTGTGGGTGCCCCTAGGCCAGGGCGAACATGGCAGGGTAGGTCCCTTGTTGGGCAGGCTCTAAAGCACTCCAAACCCAATGGTGTTAGTGGGCATCTACTACTGGGCAGGGTCCTGTGGGTTTCAGGTGTGCAGCTGATGGCGTTATGCCATGTCCCCCATGGGCTGATGACCAGCATTGTAACTGGTAGTACATGGCTTAGTGCATAGGGCAGCTCCCTCTGTGTTTTCATCTTTGTTTGCAGTAACCCACAACCTTTTCTCTCATTATTTGTAATGTAGGAAGATGAGTCTCTTTGAAGATGCCTGACACTTTTTGCCCTCTTTTGGAACTACTGGGTGCTGAATTTTGACTCTGGTAGTTTACTGAGGCCTGCTAATCAAGCCTCAGTGCCAGTGTGCTTTCCTTAAAACAAAGTATGACTGATTGTTTCCCCATTGGTACAGGACTTTAGCACCCCTACACAAACTTAGTAAATGGTACCCCTTTTTCCTAGGGCATGGGTATTAAAGAGGCTCCCTAAAGGCTGCTCTGTATCTCATGCCACACTAAGGGATCACACACAAATTGCACACATCCTACAATTGCAGACTTTGTGTCAGGGTGCAAACCTTGAGTTAAAACATTACCTGGCAGATCCATTGTGTGCCATAGCAAAGTCACTGCATGCATTATATGTAAGTCACCCTTACGGTAGGACTTAGGAGCCCTAAGGCAGGGTGCATTGTAATACATGTGAGGACACATCTGCATGAGAAGATATGCCCCTGTGATGTCTCATTCTATTCCTAGATATTGCAAGTGACTCAGCAGCCATTGTAAAGCATGTACTGGACACTGGCAAGCATAAGTGACCCAGTTGCATGATAGCTCCATTGAAAATAGTGGTGTTTGGTATGAAGCACCTTTCCTCAATAAAATCCATACTGATGCTAGTATTAGATTTATTATGACAAGCACCAAGTAGGCACCTTACAGATTCCCCCTGAAACCTACTGCTCCTCTGGTGTGCTGGTTGACTGTTATTGACCAGCCTGCCAACACAGATGAGTTTCAGACCCCCTGGAGGTGAAAGCCTCTGCTCTCCAAGGTAAATCTCCATACCAAGGTCAGGGAATTCAAAATCCCTGGCTGCCTTGGTATGCCACCCCCAGCTTCACCCAGACCTGGGAAAAGCCACCCCCTGAGTCCCATTTGACAGCACAGCAGGAGGGAAAATTAGCTATGCAGGAGATGTGTTGCACTCCCAGGGTGGACACACCTCTAGGGTGACCAGCCTGAAGTGAAACTAAGTAAGGAATTCCACCAGTTTGTGTGTGGTGGCCTTAGGAATCTGGGAACAGGATGATGCCCACTCCCCAAAGGTAGTGGTCATCTAAGGTGTATAGTAACTCCAGGCGTAAGTACTGATTGGCTATTACCCTTGGCTCTCCTTACCACCCATAAATTGAGTATTTAGGGAACCTTCTGATACCAGGATGTCAGACTTTGATGGACAAAGAAAAGGAGTGCACAAAGAAGAGTGCTGACCAAAAGACAGAGGGGCAGTGACTGACTTGGCACCCACCCTGCAAGCATGCCTATTGCCCCAGGCATTTGTGAAAGTAAGAGACTCACCCTGACACTGTGCAGATTTCAAGAAACTCAAAGGGCTGCCAGCGCTTTGCCAATCACCAGTGAATCTCCCTTGGGGTAGAGGAGCTACTCTGCTGCAGACGCAGCCAGCAAAGAGGCAAGGTCCAGTTCACCATCCTGTTGCTTACTGGGACTATCATTGCAGCAGCTGCCCAGGAAGAGGTCACTGTACAACTACTGGTCAGATCCATCCTCCCTCCAATTGTGGGGTTGCCAGGACCACCCAGAGATGCACAGAACTAACACCCAGGGTACCGAAAACACGTTCAGCAGCCAATGCTTGTGTACACTCTGGGCACCAACGTGGAGAAAAACCAACCTGCACATCAAGGAGTTTCTGGAATAGGAAGACCCACATCAAGATTGGTCCAGCTAACCTGCTTACCCCCATCTGCAGAACCCAAGACAAAGAGTGTGTCCCTGATGGCTGCCACCCAACACATCAATGTGGCTCTGTACCAACACCCAAGGTATGTGATGATTCCTACAAGTCCTGAGACCCACAAAAGCCAAGCCTATCCTTGGGTTTGGACAGACTGGACTTCAAGTCTGCCTGCACTCTCTTTCTTCAGGCCCCCCTCCAACCGTGAGTGACTATAGCATGCAAATCTGATGCCTAAAAGATATCACTCAACCCAAGCTCCCGGCCTGAGGAAAAGTCAAACAATGGTGTCCCTACATGCCCAAGTATCTCAAGGGTCTAGCTCCCTGTGGGTTACCCAGGACTGGCTCCCCCAGCCTCTTTCGAACCAGACCAATCTCTGTTGAAGTGAATGGGATACCCAACGTCATGGCACACCTCTGCACCTGGGTGCCTCAGAGCCCCCCAAGGTGACCTGTTAGTGTGGTCTTGGACCTTGCCCCATACTCACCTTAAGTCCTGAAGAACAGTCCTGTAAGTTCAAATTCTCCACAAGGGACCGCAGAGGAGGAGTTGCCTGGAAAATGGGGAGGTGTGCGCCAATTTTTTCTAGCACTCACCAACGATGCGTTTTTGAGTTTTTACGCAGGGCAGGCTTTGCGTCGATTTCCGGTGCAGAGACTTGGATCCTCTTCGAGTTCCGGGGTTTTCGGATGCCCCAGGGATGATGTCTTGAAATCCTGGGCATGCAGGACGAAGTCACAGGGACTGCGTTGATCCGGTGGGCGATGCGTGGAAATTTCTGTTAGACGGCAAGCACTGCGTCGATTCCTTTCAGGAAGTCAGGCTGCGTCGTTCCGGCTCACCTTTGCATCGATCCAGTGGGCCATCCATTGAATTTCCAGTCACAACGCTAGTGCTGCATCGATCTCATCATCAGGAAGTCGGGCTGCGTCGTTCCGGTTCAGCGTGCAGTGATTTTCTCACTGCGAGGCAGGCTGTGTGTCGTTTTTTCGCATGCTGTGCATCAATTTTCACCACACAACGAGTTCTTTTGCAGAGATGAAGTATTTTTGGTCCTGAGACTTCAGGGAACAGGAGGCAAGCTCCATCCAAACCCTTGGAGAGCACTACTTAGCAGAGCCAGAAGACAGCAGGGCAACAGGGCAACATCAGGGCAGCAGTCCTTTGCAGAAAAGCAGACCGGCAAGTCCTTTGGGGAGCCAGGTAGTTCTTCTTGGCAGGTTGCATATTCTGATTCATGGATTCTTGACCAGTGGTATCTTGTCCAAAATGGTCTGTGAAGTAGAAGTGTCTAACTTCAGAAGTGTCTGAGTTGGTAGGGTCAGAGACCCTGTTTAAATACCCAAATATGCCTTTGAAGTCGGGGAGACTTCAAAGAGTGGCTTAGAAGTGCACAAGGTGCCTTTTCAGTTCCATCCTGTCTGCCAGGGTCCCAGTGGGGGGTGGGGCAGTCCTTTGTGTGAGGGCAGGCTACTGTCCTTTGACATGTAGGTGTCAGGCCCTCCACCCTCCAAGCCCAGGAAGACCCATTCAATATGAAGATGTATGCAAGTTTTACTGAGCATCCTGTGTTTGGGATTGTCTGTGTGAATGCACAAGGGAGCTGTCAACTAAACCTAGCCAGATGTGGATTGGAAGGCACAGAAGGATTTAGGTGTAGAGAAATGCCTATTTCTGAAAGTAGCATTTCTAAAATACTAATATAAAATTCAACTTCCCCATTAAGCAGGATTTTGTATCACCCTTCTGGCCATACTAAACATGACCTGGCTACACCTTTCAGATCAGGATCTACCATTAAAACAGTATATGAGGGTATCACTAATGCTATCCTATGAAAGGAGAAGGCCTCATAGCAGGGTAAAACAAATTTAGGAGTTTTACTCTATCAGGACATATAGAACCCACATGTTCATGTCCTGCCTTTTACCTACATAGGTCCCTGCCCTATGAGCTGCCTAGGTCCTACCTTAAGGGTGACTTATATGTAGAAAAGGGGGAGTTTAGGGCTTAGCAAGTACTTTTAAATGCCAAGTCAGAGGGCAGTAAAACTGCACACACAGGAACTGCAGAGGCAAGCTTGAGACATGGTTAGGGGGCTACTTCTGTGGGTGGCACAACCAGTGCTGCAGCTCATTAGTAGCATTTAATGTACAGGCCCTGGGCACATGTAGTGCACTTGACTAGGGACTTACAAGTAAAATAAATAGGCCAATTGGGTATGAGCCAATGTTACCAAGTTTTAAGGAGAGAGCATATGCACTTTAGCACTGATTAGCAGTGGTAACGTGCGCAGAGTCCTAAAGCCAGCAAAAATGAGATCAGAAAAATAGGAGGAGGAAGGCAAAACATTTGGGGGTGACCCTGCAGAAAGGCCATTTCCAACACTCCCAAAGAGACCTGTCAGTGATGCTTATGGACCTTGCCCAATACTAATCTTAACTCCAGAAGAACAGCCCTGTAAGTCTTTACTAAATGACTGAATACCGGTTATGTTTCTTTTCTCATAGGATAACATTAGGACACCCACAGCTGAAAAGCACCTCTGCACGTGGACCTGTTGGTGCTGCTTTGGAACTGGCCCCATACTTACCTTAACTCCAGAATATTGGTCATGTATGTCTCTGCTATATACACATATTCAGTATAAATGTACATTTTGCTATAGGATAACAATACTACATTAGGGTCAATACAAGTATGTTTTATTATGACTTGAAAAGTGATCACTAGGAAAGTATCTACCCAATTTCGATGATCTAGGTACCTAAATTTATAAAAAAATCTGTTATTTTTATAATTTGGTGTTGGATTTCTTTATTGGGTGTGTGTCTCACTTACTGGCTCTGTGTATGCAATAACTGCTTAACACTACCCTCTGATAAGCCTAAACTGCCAGCCCATACTACCACAAAGAGGGATGATTTAGGGTTATTATTTTAACCCCTATCAGTCAATAAGGGTAGCCTTTACTATCTGCATACTGTACCCCTACATTGGTACACTACCTAGCTAGCCGGCTTCCTAGTTTGCACATCCCTAGGATCATGCTGTACTGCTCAGCCTCCTCCAGAATTAGCATTGCTGTTTCATTTATTTCTGAAAGTTTTGTAATTAGACATTCTGTAATAGATTGGTGAGACTTAGCATGAACCACATATTGGGGAAATGGAGAAGGTGAATTGTCCATCACATTAGTGTGCATATTAAAAAATCTGTATTTCTTTAGGCTTTTCAAAGCTGTTTTATTTTTGCAAGATGCTTACTGGAATTCACATCCCCTAAATTTGATACTTTCTCTTATGTGCCTAAAACTGAGCTGTTTCATTAGTGCAATGCAGATAGAATGCTGTCCTTGTACCTTATAACCATGCTGCAAAGTGGGGTGGACCTCCCAACTGTGAGAAAACCGGGCTGATTGCAGAAGCCCCCTAACCTGTTGCCCCCATTTTCCACTTATGCTAGTGTTTTTCTGTATAATTGGCCATAACAACCTACCTATAAGTTCCTAGTATATTGCAGGGTATGTAGGTTTAGAGACCCCAACATAGGTAGTACACACATAGGTACACTGATGTGGTGCCCAGTGTCATTTTAAAGGCAGGCCTGCCTTGCTGGCCACTTTTAATTTGAAGATAATCCCAAAATAATCCCAAATTAGATTTTGGAATTAAAAGTACTTCCAAAGACCTAAGCTACATTATTTTTACATATGTCACCCCTAAGATTTTCCTAAGTGCCCCCAGGATTGGGTACAGGGTAACTATAAACAGGGACTTTATAAAAGATGTTTTCTCAACCCTGGTGAAGGAAAAATAGCTAAATGTGTTGTTCCCCATTGTAGTGAATGGGCTGCATAGGCTAACAAGAAGAGACTTTATTTTAAACTATTAAAGTCTTATTTTCCATAGGAAGGAGCTAAATATGGCATGTTTAGTATCAAATTAAAAGCTATAATAAACCCATCAACTTGCCACTGTGAAATTTAATTTAACCTAGAAAGAGTTTTCAACTTCAGCCCTGTCATGTCCTTCTCTGATTGGTCAGCCTCTGGCAGCCTGAGCCACACTGCCTTGATGAGGTGTGAATTGGCCTGGGCTGAAACAAAGGAAACACCTGGTGAGAGGAGATCTGCCTCAGCAGATGGTAGAACAGGATGGGGGAGAGCAGCCAAAGTGGTCTTCAAGGGAGAGAAGGGCATTTGGGACAGCCACTGTACCTCCCCCATTTCTTGCAAACCCAGACAGCCAGGTGCCCCTTGGTTAGATTAAGGAAGGGGTGTTTTAAGGGAGACATAGCCACATCAGTGGGAGGGCTAAGGCATCCCTAAACTCTAAGACTGATCTTTTGCCAGCTTGGATTTAGTAGAAATGTAGCTTCCTGGATTGATTTGTGCCACACTTCCAAGCAAGTGGTCACTCAAGAGGGTGGTAGCCTGTGTGGGGTTGGACAGAGGCCCCACCTGCTATCCACCCAGGAGCAAGGATAAAATTGGCAGAGGTGCACCCCACCGAAGATCCATGCAGGAACAAGACAAGGAGAAGAAGGACTGCCCTGCTGGACACCTGGCCTGAACCTGGACACTGCACTCAGAAAGACTGCACCAGCTGTACACTTGGGCTTCACCACCAAAAGGACTTTGCCTGTCTTCTACTGCCTCAAGAAGGGGAAACCCTGTAAGCTACAGGTAGAAAACAGCTGACCAGTATCCCCTGCATGAAGTCCTGAAAATACTGACCAGCTGACCAGTGGTCATTTTTGGATTTGAATCAGGTGCATTCTAGGAGTTGGAGTGCTAACCCTCAAGGAGCATCTCAGAGCTTCTGGAAACTTGGGGTGAGTTTTGGACACCCGAAGAACCTTAGAAGAACTCCTGGAAGAAGATCCAGAAGTTTGGAGAAGTTTGGAGCATTACAAAGGTCCACAAGTGGACCGACCCAATGTTGTGATTCAAACCAGCTTATGTGCACCGTGACCTTGCCTGACTTGCAGGTTTGTCCACAGAAAAGCTCGAGAGCCCCAGACTTCCAGGATTTCACCGGGGGTTCATGGAAAGGCAATCCAATGATGTTGAATCAAAATCGACTTGCTATTGAGGGTCATCGGACGTTGGAGAGAAAAAACTCCAAAATATTTTCTAAGTCTGAACATAAAAAGTTGACAGAGGTTTCCCGTACAGTGGACCCAAAGAGTGCTCCAGGGAGGATGGATTAAATTTCAACTTGAACCTGGACGAAGATTTCCATCCCCAAAAATCGTCTAAACCCGAATGTAGAATCCTTGACGATGACTCCTTTGACGCATATATAAGAGCGCTCTAGAGAGGTAGGATTCGACTTGGTACTTCGTTCCAGTCCAAATGTAAACAGTTGACCAAGACTTCCTGTGCAGTGGACCCAAATAGGGCTCCAGGGAGGTCGGATTCAATTTCAAGTTGGTCTTGGAAGAAGATTTCCATCCCGAAAACTAATCTAAATCTGAGCGTAGAATCCTTCACTGACTCATGTGACTCATATATAAAGAGGGCTCCAGGGAGGTCGCATTCGACTTGGGACTTCGTCCCAGTCCAGAAAATCTTTAAAAAAATTACTGAGGCCCTCATTATGACCTTAGTGGTAAATACCAAATACCACTGTGCTGACTGCCGCCAGCATACCGCCACAGAGGCAGACATCTGTCCGTTACATAATGACACATTCATTCAAAGCCAATAGAAAACAGCGACAACCACAAATCAGTCAGACCCACTGAACTTGAGAAGCTGTTGGTACTACCACCCATACCATTACACCACCAACACCACGCTCTCCAAATAATAACCCACCAATCACCACAGCAGACATTCAACAACGGTAAACCACTGGTGTTGAACACCGCCGTGGCAGATAAGGCCACCCAAAGACAAAACAAGGCAACATTGGCCACAACAAAAAACCCACACCTGAAACAAATACACACACCACACACACCCACCAACAGCACTATGAAACACACACCCACATCACCCACAATCCTTTGTTAACACAAGAAGACGGTAATAACTAGCCATGTAAATCACAGAGACAACTTCCCACCAAACCACAACCACCCATTCATCTGTCATGCACTACACACCCAACCACATTACTTAACACCCTCCGCACAACACACACAACACCCATGTCCCCACAAAGGCACCCTCGTTTCACTGATGAACAGTTGCGGGTCATGGTGGAGGAAATAGTCAGGGTAGAGCCTCAGCTGTTTGGAGCACAGATCCAGCAGATATCCATTGCCAGGAAGATGGAGCTATGGCAGAGGTTCGTGGACCGGGTGAATGCCTTGGGACAGCATCCACAAACACGGGACGACATCAGGAAGAGGTGGAACAACCTACTGTGGAAGGTACCTTCCATAGCAGCAAGGTACCAGCTCCGCATCCCGACCCCAGACCCCAGTCCCCTCCCCCACAGCTGAAAGCATGGGAGGAGCAAGTCCTGCATCCTGTGACACTCACTGGAGTTGTCAGAGGACTGGACACTGGTGAGTCAATTTTACTACCTATCCCCCCCATACCTGCATGTCACCACCACCCCTCACCCTGAAACCTATCACTCCGCTCCATCCCACACAGTTCACCACCACAATTAACTAACCCAAATGCCAAGCCCTGCCTGCCATAACCGCTGCATGCACATCCCTTCAAGCCCTGCATATACACCTACCACCAATGCATGCACAGCATGGAGAACTAACAATCCCACAATACATCACCATACACAAACAAAGGTGGCAGGGCTGCAGCAATGATATAGGGGAAGCTAGGAATGCAGAATATGTCACAGACATACAACATAATCCACCACTTACATCCCCACAGGTGCCCCAGCCACTCTCAACGGAGAGGAGGTGCAACTGCTACCCAGCCCCCACCAGAAGATGCCCCCAGTGATGACAGCAAATCTGGATATGGATGAACTCCCTGGCCCATCAGGGACCACTGGTCAGTCGGATACCCCAGTCCACCACAGAGCCTCTCCCCTCAGTATCCAACAACACAGCAGCCACCCAACGTCCCCAGACTGCTGTCCCCAGGACACGTCAATCAGCAGTGTGCCCACCTGCATAGGGACCAGAGTCCACACCTCACAGGCAAGTTAATGAGGGTCCTGGGGTCAGTGGCAGTGGGCACACCATTCAGGAGACATGGGCACAGGGGGCCAGGGACATTCGGAGGACAGCTATGCGCTGGTGGGGACAGGCCCAGGGAACTGATTGGCCAGGGGGCACTCACAAATGTCCTGGGGGCTTACCAACAATCCCAGGACAAGATGGATCAGGTGATATACATCATGCAGGAGAACCAGCGGCTGTAGGAGGAATGCCACCAGGAGATCAGGAAAGAATTGCAGGTCCTCAACACCACCATGGTCTCCATAGCAGGGGTGCTGGGCCAAAATCATCAAGTAGTACACATCATACCAGAAGCCCCTTCCACTAGCCAGTCAACTGACCAGCCCTCCACATCTGCTGCATGTTGTGGACAGGAGGCCCTGCCACAGGACCCACAGGCCACTAGTACCCCTCCCTCGCAGAAGGTGAACCACCCTGCAAACTTTCCCTGCAACCCAGACAGACACCCTGAGACAGTTGCCAAGACCAAGACCACCACCAGGAAATGAGCCCCTCCTGAATATCCCCCTTGTGGTCCACCTTGTCCACTTTGAACTGCCATTGCTCCCCTTCCTATGGCCTCTTGGACATAGGACCTGTGCTATAAACAGACTGGACCCCTACCCTGGACTAGTTCCAACCATCACCCCACTGTATTGCACTTCCCATTGTAGAAAAATGTACAATAAACGCTCTTGGACACAACTTGTGTAATAGTGCTTTATCTACAGGTAATGTACAATGTAAAGAACTGTAATGAACTGCATGATCCTGTGTAAATGTCCAGTAACATGGTGACCCATCCAACAAATGTGTCTCAGCAGTCTGTACACATCACAGCAGTACACTGTTGTAACAACACCAATATCTGCAATAAGGCAAGATATAGGTGACAGGTGGGATGCAAAGGGAATGACTGGCATCATTCTGCAGTCACACGGTACAACACTAAAATGTAGTCTTGTTTAGTTCAAAAGTCTTATCTGAGTGACATTGGAAGTACTGCTGGATCAAATGTGACCAGCTTTCCACATCCTCCTCCTCTTCCTCTTCCTCCTCCTCACTGTCCTCAGAGTCCACTGTTGCCACAGTTGCATTGCCTCCCCCTCCTCCTGCAGCTAGGAGGGGGATACAGTACGTCTGAGGAACAAATTGTGCAATATGCAGCACACAACAATGATTCTGCAGACCATCTCAGGAGAGTAGCATAGGGATCCACCTGTCAGATGGAGGCACCTGAACCTAGCCTTCAGGAGACTGCAGGTCCTTTCGACAACCCTCCTGGTATGCCCAGGGGCATCATTATACCTACTTACTGCCCCTGATCTCGGATTCAGGGATCATGAGCCAGGACAGGTTTGGGTAGCCAGAATCACCTGCAAGAAAAAAGGGACACACATTAGCCCAGCGCAATGGCATGGGCCATGACTCCTGAAGGCATATACTCACAAACATTGGGTGGGGACAGAGGCCCACCTATTAGCTCCACTCTGTAACTCTGTAGTTGTGTCATCAGCTGTGGAACACTGCTATTTCTCAGTACAAAGGCATCATGCACCGACCCTGGATTCTTGGCAGTGACGTGGGAGATGTACTGGTCAGCCAGGTGCACCATCTGAACATTGAATGAGTGTTAACTGTTCCAATTCCTGTACACTTGTTAATTGACCCTGGGGGGGACTAAGGCAATATGGGTCCCGTCGATGGCCCCAATAACATGAGGTATATGTCCCATTGCGTAGAATCCAGCCTTCACAGTGTGTAAGTCATCTACCTGGGGGAATGTGATGTAGCTGCACATGTGTTTGAGGAAGGAAGACAAAACTCTTGCAAACACAATAAAGATCATTGGCTGTGACATCCCTGCAGCCAAGCTCACTGACCTGTAAGGAGCCTGTTGCTAGGAAATGGAGCGCTGAGTGTACCTGCAGAAAAGGGGGGGTTGCTGTGGTGCTATGTATAGCAGGCAACAGATCAGGCTCCAATTGTGCACACAGCTCTATGATTGTGGCCCTAGCCAGACGATAGGTGAATATGATGTGCCGGTCCTCCAGTGTAACCAAGTCCTCAAGGGGTCTGCACACAGGTGTTTGCATCCTCCTATTCCTCTGCAGTGGTTGGCACCTAAGGGACCTAAATATAGAAAAGGAGTGTCCATAGGAACCATGAACACACTACTGCAGCGTACACAGAGCATGTTTGTATGTTGGACACTGGAACTGTGTAGGTGAGTACATTCGATTACAATGACACACCTATTAATCTGTACATGTGTACCAGCATTAGAAAATGGCACCTGCCTGTCTTGTACTCAGGGACAGGTGGAAGTGACTTCACACCGCTGGTTTTGGCATCTTGGCGGAGGGCGGGCTGCACCTCTGTGCAATTCCTCATTGGCTAACATGGCCCTTCATGGAGTATGGGAACCAATGATGATCAACGATGGCGGTGATGGTGTTCACCGCCATGGACATGACCACCATTTCCTTTCTAACACTTCACTTGATTCCTGACTTTCCACAGAACGACATATCCACTGTGTGTGCTGCTGTGACCTGTGTCTGGAACCTGCATGGGCCGTGCTACAGGGAAAAGGGCCCTAGTCTTCACATTGGAGGAGTTGGAGGGCCTGGTGGATGGGATCCTACCCCAGTATGGCCAGTTGTATGGTCCTCCAGACCAACAGGTGAGTACACCATGGATACTGTCTTATCCAGGTGGCTGGTTGACACCTGTTCGGTATAAGTCAATAAGGACGCTCAATGAAGGACCACACGCCAATTATGAATACAATTTAGATTTACTATAATTTCAGGTAAATGCAGGCATTTAGCACATTAACAATAGTGGAATAAGAATAGCAATGAAAAGCATCTATTCATATATATGTACACTACAGATAGTATCTTTGTATACGAATGAGCAAAGAGTTCATTGATACAGTAAGAATAGCAAATAAAAAAAAAACATCTAAATATATGTATATATATATATAAGTACACTACAAAGAGCATCTATGTATACATCTGAGTAAAGAGTTAATTGACAGATATAAACTTAGAATAACTGTATACCAACATGTGATACACTACGATGTTCAGGGAGCAGAATATTAACGAGTTGAATACTTCAGATAAGCTTTGATTTACTGCACACTAAAATGCATATTTCAATTACTGTGGCAGACTCACACTACGATGTTCAGTAAGGCAGGAAAAAACTATAAACGAGCTGAATTTCTCAGATTATAAACACAGTGCAAGTATAATAATCAATCATAATAATAGAGCAGAGAAACAAAAAGCCTTTCATTCCTGGGTGGAACTTAACTTAGTCCACGAATGCTGGGAAGCCCTCTACCGCCCGCTTGGACCTCTCTCCCCCTCGAGCGTCACCTTCTTGGAGCAGCAAAACAGGGAGGCAGCTCTGGGTCTGAAGATGACAGTTTCATAACTCCATCTGCGAGCTTCATAATTCTCTCACCCACCTTTCAGTGTTTAAATAACCTTAAGCTTGGATTCTACCCCCTTCCAGTATTTTCTAGCTATGTTATCAGTATATGTCTCTTGGCTGCCTTGCCATTCCCTGGCATTGTTTTCATTCCATCTTTTACTGTGGTCTCGTTCTCAAGGTTGAGACTGACTCTCCTTTACAGCCTGTTTATCACACATGCAGCTGCAAATAAGTTTATCTACGGAATGTCAAAAGAAAACAAGTTTGAAAGCGAACATCGTGAATTTCTTCGACGTTGTTCTGGCTTTGGCAGGCATCACGGTCATCTACACTGTTCAAGCTAATTAACCCTTTGCGTTACAATGTCTTCCGCACCTTTCCCTACACTGATCAGATACGTTGCATGCAACATGATTGCATGTAGATGTGTGTGTGTTGGCAGTGTTCCAGGTGGGGGGTAGCTGGTGTCAGCGTCAATGCAGGGGTATGGGTCATGTGTATGCCTGATGAGGAGAAGTGCTTTTTGAGGTCCAAATGTGTGACAGGCTGGATTGTCAGGATCATGGTGTACTTCCTTCTGTGTTTCCTCTGCAGTTCAGCATCCATCAGAAGAAGGGACTGTGGCATGCCATCGCCAAGGACGTACAGACCCTGTGGGTCTATAGCAGGTGGATCACCCACTGCAGGAAATGGTGGGAGGACCTGAGACGGTCCCGGAAGTCCGCAGAGGCCCAGCTGTAGATGGCCTCCCAACAAGGGAGGGGTGCCCATCGGAACCTGACCCCCTGATGGCTCGCATACTGGTGGTGGCCTTCCCAGAGCTGGATGGGTGCCTGAGGGCTTCATAGCAACCTCAACGGGGTGAGTACAGTGTGCATGTCAACCATCTCTGTTGGCTGGCATGGGATTTGGGTGCATGGTACTAGTAAGTGGATGCCTCAATACGCTAGTACAGATATTGCTGCGTGGTCCAGCTCAAGATAATAGGGTGGAAAGCATGTATTAGATAGCTAGGTAGGTGACGTCCCACGTCAGGCAAGACTTAGCTGGTCCCAGCTGGTGTGTGGCTGGCAGGGTTTGGCCTCTACCTGCTGTGGTACTTAGCCAATGGTATGCCTCTGTGGTCCATACTGCCCATTCTCAGTCTCAGAATGTGACAGTGATGTTGGTTCTGAGATTGACCCTGTGCTCCATTTCTTTCCCCCCTCAGCTTTTGTCATCCTGTCCATGTGTGCATTAACATCATCTGGCGAAGGAGCAGAGGCACGGTGAGTGCGGGAGCTGCAGCACAAGGGACACAGGAGGCAGAGTTCACTTACGCTGAGGGCACCAGTGGGGCGGAGGGCGAGGGGAGCACCACGGCGCGGGCTGGAGGGAAAGAACAGACACGGATACCTCCTCCAATGGAAGCTCCCGGGTGGTGGTGGACCCCTCTGGGACCACCCCAGCTACAGGTTCTACTGCCACCCCCGTACCACCACGCCCTCCCAGTAGCTTCCTACCAAGTTGCCCATGCTCGCTCACCCAGGAGGGTGGGCATCTCCTTTGCCACAGGCACCTTGGGCCCTGCCCTAGTCAGCTCTGCTTCCCTCGCTGAGGAGGCTATTGACCTCCTGAGATCCATCTCTGTATGGCAGTCAACCATTATGAATGTCATTCAGGGGCTTGCATCCCAGATGCAGCAATGCAATGCCTTCCTGGATGGCATCCATGGTGGATTGGCGGCCCTACAAAGATCATTTCAGGCTCTGGCATCTTCACTGATGGCAGCAAGTGTGCCTGTTTCATCCGTCCCCCCTCCTACTACCACTACCCCGTCCTTGTCTCCTTACCACCAACTCATCCCACGCACACATTTTGACAGGCATGCACCCAAAAGAACACACAAGACTTGCACAGACAAACACAGGCAGCACAATTCAGTCCACAAGCACTCACACAGCAACAGACAGATGCACACACAACATCATCCACTGCCTCCACTGTCTCCCCTTCTTCACAGTCACATCCTCACTAACACATGCATGCACTTCATCAACAATTCCAAATCCTGCCACCTGCACAGCCTTGCCCACAGTCACCACAACAAAACACCTGCAGACATGCACCTCACACACTACATGCACAGTCATCACCACCACATGCAGCACACCCACCTCACTTGCAGAAACCACCACAACATCCATCCATGTGTCATGTCTGTCCTCACCCACCCTGTCTGCCGCCCCCTTCAGTAACACTCAGACCTGCAACAGCCATCCACCTCACACACGCACACTGTCCATGCACCTGCACCCAGCATACCTCCTCCTCCTACAACCACTCCCTCTACCTCCACTCCCATCCCTCCTCCCACATCCTGTCCCATTGTCCCTAAGAAGCTTTTAATTTCCTGCCTTGACCTCTTCCCTCCCCCATCCTGCACATAAAAGGAAGGTCCCACCACCCCAGGCCAGTACCTCAAGCACCCAGTCCAACACCACCTCCAAAGTCTCCAACTGGCACTATGGGGCACATGAGTGTTAAGCTGGACCCATGCAACATGGACACTCCCTCCCCCCCAACCAGAGGGCTATAGTGCTGCCTCCTCCCAAAAAGACTGGCAAGACCATGGGACCACCTACAAAACTCAGGCCCAAGGAGGCCCCCAGATATCAAAGGCCAAGGAGGCCCCCCAGACATCCAAGGCCAAGGACGAGCCCCAGAAATCAAAGGCCAAGGAGGCCCCTCAGACATCCAAGAATAAGCAAGAGCCCAAGAAATCCCTGGAGAAGGAGGCTCCCCAGGAATCCATGGAGAAGGAGGCCCCACAATAATCCCTAGACAAGGAGGAGCCCCAGAAATCCCTTGACAAGGAGGACCCGCAGACATCCCTGGACCAGGAGGCCCACAATATAGTGGCCATGGAGCAGCATCTGTAACCAGAGGCCAAGGGGCACCATCAGTAACCAGTGGGCAGCCAGTAACCAGTGGGCAGCCAGTGGGCCCCCTCCTCAACCTGTGGGTAGGAAGCCCCTTCCAGAACCAGTGGGCAGGCAGCCCCCTCCTCATCCTGTGGGCAGCCAGTCCCCTCCTCATCCTGTGGGCAGGATCCCCCTCCAGAGCCAGTGGGCAGCCAGTCCCCTCCTCATCCTGTGGGCGGGAAGACCCCTCCAGAACCAGTGGGCAGCCAGACCCCTCCTCATCCTGTGGGCAGCCAGCCCCCTCCAGAACCAGTGGTCTAGGAGGCCCCTCACAATGAGTTGCAACTTGCAGTTAGGGTGGTACATTGGCTGTCTATGGGAGGGATCACCGCCATGGTCATAATTTGGCGGTCATTACCGCCAGGCTGTTGGTGGTGCTTCCGCCACATTAACCCTCGCGGTCAGAAGACCTCCAGGGTCATAATGACCACCTAAGTCGGAAGGTAAAACTTTAACCAAGGCCTCTCGCTCACTCTAGCTGAGCAGGGCTCCATCGCAGTTAGCCTCAAATTTTGACTTTGCCCTGGTTGAGTGCGCTCAGATGTCCAGAATGGGGCTTTAAGTTTCTTTGCGCTAAAAAACATTCTGGCCCAGATTTATGAGGGCCTAGTGCCTCCTTGCTCCACATTTTCCATCATTTGTTTTACACTAATGTGTCACAACGAGGCCAAAATTGCCATGCCAAATTTACTAAGTGGTGCAATGCATGCATTTTGTCACTTTGTAACCTTTTGCACCACATTCTGCCTGCGCCATTTCATTGCACCATTTTTTGTGACATTTTTAATGCTTTCACAGAGTAGGCATTAAAATGAGGCACACCATTATTTTTAATGGGCCTCAATGTGCCTTGCAGGATTAGTGTCAAATTTTTTTACACTAATCCTGTAAAGCACCAAACTAGCATCAAAAATGTTGTTGCTAGTTCCCTAACTGCCACCATGGTGTGCGATATATTAAATACAGCGCACACATGGTGGCGTTAGGGGGCAGTAAGGGGTGCAAGAAAAGTGGCACTGCAGTGGATGCAGCGCCACTTTTCTTAAATAAGGCCCTCAATTAAAAAAAATATACTCTTTCTGGTCCCCTCAATTGGAATTTTGTTGTTTTAGTGTCATTTTCAAGATAAAAACATAGGCCCTCATTCTGACCTTGGCGGGCGGCGGAGGCCGCCCGCCAAAGTCCCGCCGTCAGGTTACCGTTCCGCGGTCGAAAGACCGCGGCGGTAATTCTGACTTTCCCGCTGGGCTGGCGGGCGGTCGCCTTCAGACCGCCAGCCAGCCCAGCGGGAAAGAGGCTTCCACGATGAAGCCGGCTCGGAATCGAGCCGGCGGAGTGGAAGCTGTGCGACGGGTGCAGTTGCACCCGTCGCGTATTTCACTGTCTGCGCAGCAGACAGTGAAATACATGTAGGGGCCCTCTTACGGGGGCCCCTGCAATGCCCATGCCAGTGGCATGGGCACTGCAGGGGCCCCCAGGGGCCCCGCGACCCCCCCTACCGCCATCCGGATCTCGGCGGTCCGACCGCCGGGATCTGGATGGCGGTAGGGGGGGTCGGAATCCCCGCGGCGGTGCAGCAAGCTGCGCCGCCGCGGAGGATTCAATGGGGCCGCGGTACACTGGCGGGACCCCGCCAGTGGTGCCGGTCCGACCGCGGCTTTACCGCCGCGGTCGGAATCCCCATTGGAGCACCGCCGGCCTGTCGGCGGTGCTCCCGCGGTCCTCCGCCCTGGCGGTCAAAGACCGCCAGGGTCAGAATGACCACCATAATATTTTTTTATAAATTGTTGTTAGATTTTTATTGTGTTTTGTGTTTTACTTATCCACTGTTTTGTGATTTTTAAATGCTTTACAAACCTGTCTCCTAAGTTAAGCCTAACTGCTCATTGCAAAGCTACCAAGGGTTGAGCTGAGATTAATTTATTGAGACCCTGACTGGACCTAGTGATGGTTTATGGCCTATTGCTAAGTGTAGGCACTTGCCTACCCTTACTAGTAATGTACGTTCTAGCACCTGCCCACAGGACCTGCTTTACAACATTGAGAAACCACACATCAGGGAACAGTAGTCCTTCTAGTTTCCCGGGTCCATGCATAATGCACTGCTTCATTTTGAGTTTTCTCCTTGAAGTCTTGTTGATTCCATTATAAAACAGGACCACAGGTACCTGAATTCATAGAAAAAGTGTTAATTGGAGCAGGCAATGAGGCATGGCAATATGAATTGTGCCAGCTAAGGTGACAGCATGAAAGGCAGGAACCTCCAAGTAACAGACACAGATGCTGGAAGTCGACTATTTTTTGTGCAGTTTAAAGTTGTGACTCCATCCTATATCCATTGGGCCTGTGTCAACTCATACTGATTTGTGGGTGGACTCGACATGAGTGGTATGGGAGGAGATAGAAATCTTGTGCACTTATGCAAATATTGTTCACTATGATGGTATGTAGTATGTTCGCACAAATAGGTTTGTGACTCTCAATTAGGAAGGGGCGTTCCATCCTAATTGAGAGTCGCAGTGCGATGTAGGATTGTTTAGTGACCTTAAATGAGATCACAAAACAATCGCAGTTAGCACCAGTTTCAAATTTGTGCTAGACCATTCGCAACTGGAGGGGGTCCCCATGGGACCCCTTCCCCTCTGTGAATAGTAGCGAAAATATTTTTTCAGAGCAGGCAGTGGTCCCACAGAAAACTGACTGCTCTAAAAAAATAAAAATAAAACTTTTCATTTTTGTTTTTGAAATGCATCCAATTCTCCTTTAAGGAAAACGTACTGCATTAAAAAAAAATGCTTTATTTAAAAGCAGTCACAGACATGGTGGTCTGAGGTCCCCAGCAGTCAACCATCGCTGTGAGGGGGACCATTCCCAATGGGGTCGCTAATTGCGACCTACCTCAAGAATATTTTTGAGGTAGGTCATTTGCCACCCCATTGGGAATCGCAAACAATGTCATTGACACTGTTGTACATCAGGTTTTACGACTCACAAATTGCGAGTCACTAATACGCACAATTTGGGAATCGCAAAACCAAATATTTGTACATGGGTCCCTAAGTTCCCATTCCCACCTTGTCCTTCCCTCACTTTCCCCCATTACAACATGTGGCAGGTATCCCTCCTTGGACTCAAATATAACGTAGGGCCTGTTTGGCAGAGGGGGCTACTCCTCATAAATGTGACAATATCTCGTCTGCTGTATTACGATCCCATTACAGTATAGCCTATGAAATTTGTAATATACCAATAGAATATGTCACATTTGTGTTGGAGTAACTCATCCTCCAACTCTAAATCAGGCCTTTGGTTTCTAAAACAAATGGCCCACCCCGCTTACCTCGTTCTGGTTTGCATTCTTAGACCACACTTACACTTTTGGAGATACACACTTACACATTGGCCTAGAAAGAGCAGCCTAAAATACATTTCCTGACTGACTACAGATATTTTTTATGTACTTTTTGCATATTACCTTATTATTTACAAACTCATCTTTGGAAGGTGTACTTTGTGTTCTGTCTTCCTCAGACAAAGGTTTGCACTCAGCCACACAGTACAGTTCAGTGTGCACCAAGAGTTCTCCCTGGGTGCCTTGACGATCAGGTCAGAGCAGTGCTTCTACAAGGTAAAAGTACATAGATACAGGTTCTTAGCGCACACCGGTCCATAAACTCCTAGTGAGCACCAGCAAGCATTTAGCGTCCCTAGGTAGAGTTACATCAGGGAAGCAAACGGGTTCAAAAGGAGTGAGTTTTGTTAAAGGTGGGGAACAGTTATAGGACAAGCATAAACACTGGTTTCAGATGGAGTTGTATAGTGAGGACAGCTACAGTAGAAGAGATTAGACATTCTCCAGTTGATTTGTACTGATAAACCAAGTCTGCTTTTGGACTGTTGTCAGCCCTAGAGACAGAGCAGCAAGTGACCCGACAGGATCATGAACTTAGCTAGTGCTCCACAAATGCTCTGATGACTCAGCTCAGTAGCTCCAGTGACTGACTGACAGATGCAATGGGCCTCTTAACATTATACTGGATTAGCTTTTGTTTACGCTAATTCAGTATAGCGTCAAACAAATCACGCTATTGCCCCTAACATGCACCATGGTGCGCTGTATTTACAACACGGACCTACCATGGTGGAGTTAGGTGATGCAAGGGGGCTGCAAGAAAGTGGTGCATCACTAGTGATGCACCACTTTCTTGTAAAGGTGGCCCTTTGTGTGCTTGACATTTGGAGGCACATGAGCAGAAGGGGGTCACATCTGCCTTTGTGTATACAGCACTGCAGCTGAGATGCCTCTATAAAAAAAAATATTCAGTGAGGTAACAGCTTGAAAAGTCCCAGCCCCCTTTGCTAATAGGTTTTGTATTTTCTGTTGAAAGCAGGAGCTAGTTGACCTGACCGTAGCCGGTAGATTGAAATATTTATTTATGTTTGAACAGTAGTGGGTGAAATGTTGATTAACTATTTATATTTGAAAATTGCTTTTTGCATCCCTCATATTTGCCAGGGTGGAGACCTGCAGGCTTTGCTGGCATATTTTCCAGGATCTAAAACACGTGCAAGGCTATGCATGATTACATTTTTTACAAATAATTGTTTGAAGGCTTAGCTGTAATCAGTGAGTATATAATGAGCAGAGACTTACATGGAAGAAAGGTGACAGGCCGTAGGTAGCCAGACAGGAGGCGAAGGGAGAGATGAAAAGAGAAATGCAAAGATGAGAGGGCAGAGGTAGAACTTCAAGAGGGTGAGCTCTGGGACAGGTTGTAAAGTGTGGTGAGATTTTCAGGTACATTGTGACAGGGGCCTGAACTAGAAGTCAGATGTTGGAGAAAGCGAGATGATGGGTTGAGAGTAGTAAAAGTGAACAACAGAACAAGACGGCGAACAGAAGTGGAAAGGGGAGAAAATCTGAGAATTGGTAGACCCACAGAACATGTTAAATGGAGGAAGAAGAGCGTAAAGAGATGTGAGTGTGGAGGGAAAGTGGCAGGAGTTG
The DNA here is from genome assembly GCF_031143425.1 of Pleurodeles waltl. Classification (NCBI taxonomy): domain Eukaryota; kingdom Metazoa; phylum Chordata; class Amphibia; order Caudata; family Salamandridae; genus Pleurodeles; species Pleurodeles waltl. The sequence continues at coordinate 1,069,020,536 of NC_090437.1, forward strand.
ATGAAAACATTGAAGGCGAAGGAGTGAGCATAAAAGCTGCAGGAGAGTCGTGATGGAAGCTGCAGGATTGAGAGGAGGAGAGCTGCATGAGGGGGATATATTGTATAACGAGAATGGTGGGATGTGGGACAAATCAATATGACACAGTTGTTAAAAATGATGTAGTGGATTACATCAAAATTCATCCACAAGAGCTGCCGTCAACCTCCAGCTTCATTGCTGTTAACACCAACCCCTGAGTGTTTGTTGACCTGTTAGAATGTGTGTGTGTCTTTTTAAGAACATCAAGTTCTATTCTGATGAGCCCGAAAATGGGTCTTCTCCACATGTGCCCCACCATGTAGAATGACCTCCCTGTATCAATAAGGATCTCTGCTAAGTTCCTGCACATTCTGGAAGTGAAGATTCACTCTGTCATAAAAGACTGCTCCTTGATATCATTGGCTGCGAGTGCCCTCCAAGTGTCACTCGGGGTGTCTCTCACAGCTGTAAATGTTCACTTGGAGCAGTGTGCAGATGTTCACTTAGAGCTGTGTTGTATGAATGGAGGGTGTGACTGGTGGTGTCTCAAGGGAATAGTATGTATGTACTCAATTTCTAGCTTAGGTTGTTTTTTCCTACAAATGTTTTCATTTCATGTGAAGTCATAGGAGGCATTTGTGATATAATCACACAGAGCTAATTATGTTATCGGCGCGCGTTTATCAGGCCGCATCTGTACTTTTCCCATTTATGTGCTCAGCGAATATATATATTTTTTTAAAATGCAATATTCTGGAACACTGAAGCTATTGTTGGAAGGTTTTTGTGACATGTTGTGTTACAAATGCACGAAAAGCATTTTTGGGGACATCCTTTGCTTGATTTGTTTTTGGACATGGATGACAATATTTGGAATGTTTGTAAATAATTAGTAAAATGCTTAATTGTTTCAGTCATCTGGGACTAGGTATTAAAAGAAATATTTGAAGGGAGCCCCTGAGCTATCAATCTAATCTCTTACCAGTTTCTCTGAGCAGAAGCAATACATTACCATTTTTCAGCAGGCAGAGAAAGAAAGTAAGGTAAGAGGAAATTTTCCCCACTGAAAAAACATCCCATTCCTTCTTCACTAAGAGATCCTTTCTGAATCATGTTCTTCACTTGACCTTTCACCCTTGAAAATAACACATTTTCTTCTGCATATTACCCTTTTCATTTGCTTGCAGGTAATGCAGTCAGAAGCTCTGAAAATTCCAACCTGCTCTTGTCCAATCCATGCCTTTCATTTCTCTCTTCTACAGTTAAGTCTGTATGAAAAAGTGAATTGAGTCAACATCTCAAATAGGTTTTATAAAATTGAAAAGAAGAGCTCATGGCTGCACCTGCATGTTCCCCAACCTGGACTCAAAAAACATTTAGGCCCTCATTATGACATCAGCGGTAAATCCCATTTACCGCCATGCTGACTGCCGCCAACATACCGCGGCGGCTGTAGATATCCGTTCACCATATTATGACACACACACACCAAATCGTCACTATACAGCCACAGACACAACTCCGCCACACCAAAGGTTAGTGATAAACTGGCGGTATCAAAACCCTAACCGTTACACCAACAGAACTATGCATAATGACCCACGAATCACCACTGCGGACATTCAACAGTGGTAAACCATTGACGGTACATACCGCTGTGCTCAAATTAAACACACACAAACAAAACACCACCACATTTGATAATTCAAAAAACACACCTGACACACATACACACACCACACCCATACACCCACACACCCACACCACTATAAAACACCCACCCACATTACCCACAACCCTTTACAAATACAAATCATTGGCACCAGAGAGAAACAGCAAGACCACTCACACAACCAGAGCCACATACCCCCATCACCTATACACCACCCACACACCTCACAACACACACCCAAGCACATCACCCTACACACCCTCACCCACAATACTCACACAACACCCATGGCACCACAACAACACCCCAGATTCTCTGAAGAGGAGCTGAGGGTCATGGTGGAGGAAGTCATCTGGGTAGATCCACAGCTATTTGGAGCACAGATGCAGCAAATATCCATTGCTAGGAAGATGGAGCTATGGCGCAGGATCATGGACAGGGTCAACACAGTGGGACAGTACCCCAGAATAAGGGATGACATCAGGAAGAGATGGAACGACCTACGAGGGAAGGTACATTCCATTGCAGCAAGACAACAACTCGCTATACAGAAGACTGGCGGTGGACCCCCACCTCCTCCCCCACAACTAACAACATTGGAGGAGCAAGTCTTGGCAATCATGCATCCTGAGGGCCTGGCAGGAGTAGCAGGAGGACTGGACTCTGGTAAGTCAACTTTCTATTTCTATCACCCCCCTACCTGCATGCCATTTCATACCCCCACCCTCATTCCCATCACTCCACCACTACCCAAACACCCCACCATCACATCTCAGTCATCCATATGCCAAGCCCTGCATGCAGCACCAATGCATGGACACCACTCACAGACCTGCATGGACAACTATCTCTAAAGCATGCTCACTAGAGAGAATCAGCTATCCCACCATAAACCAACATACACAAGTGAAATATGCCAGGGAAAAAAACAAGCATAGAGGGCAACCCATCCATGCACAATATGTCACACACAGAAACAATAACGCTGCATTTACATCCTCACAGGTATCCCAGCTAATGTCACCGGAGAAGAGGTATCAGAAGCATCCATAGAAGAGACCCACAGTGATGACAGTGACTCTGGTTTCCCGGATCTGGATGTCCAACCTGGCCCATCAGGGACCTCTGGACAGTCGGTTACCCCGCCACTGACACACACCACCACAGTTCCTCCCCCTCAGGAAACACCACCACAGCGCCCACCCAGCGTGCCCATACCTCTGTCCCCAGGACACGTCAATCAGCGGTTTGTCCACCACTACAGCTACCCCAGGGCACACCACAAACCCAAGACAATCAGGGACATGGGGTCAGTGGCAGTGGGCACATGGTTCAGGGGACAAAGGTACAGGACAACAGGGAAGCTGGGAGGACTGCTGTGAGCCAGGGGGAGGACAGGCCCAGGGAACCGATGCTCCAGGAGGCACTCACCTTGATCCTGGGAGCATGCCAACATTCCCAGGATACGCTGGGCAAGATCCTGGACTATGTGCAACAGGCGGCTGCAGGAGGGACAGTACCAGGTTATCAGGGAGGACTTGACGGCCATCAACACAACCCTGGTAACCAGGGGTGCTGGCAAACATGGCCAACATTATGAGAGAGGCAGTGTCACACCGGCGGGCCCCTGCCACTAGCCAGACTACTGAGCAGCCCTCCATCTCGGCTGCCGCTAGTGGACAGGGGGCCCGCCACATGACCAACAGGCCACCAGCACCTCTCCCCCTGCAGAAGGAGAACCACCCTGCAAACATTCCCTGTGATCCAGACAGAAGCCAGAGACTATTGTCAAGACCCCCGGCAGGAAATAAGACTCTCCTGATTGTCACCTTTTTGTCCCAATCTGTCACCTCGAACTGCCTTTGTACCCCTTCCTATGCCCCCTTGGACAATGCACCTGTGCTACAAATAGACTGGAACAATACCCTGGACTTTCCTCCATCATCACCCCAGCCCATTGCACATCCTCCTTTTCTTATTAACACTGCAATAAACACAATTTGAAAAAATACATGTATGGAGTATGTCAAATGATTGAAGTATGTATTCATTTAACAAGGTTTAAACATTGTAATTCAACTGTACAGAAATGTTAACATAGGAAAGACCTGTAGTTGGCTGCAGTAACAACACCAGGAGTGATAGAGGGGCACCAACATCTGCAAAAAGAGTTGCCAAAGGGTACAGTGAGTGGGCATAGAAGTGGGAAATCACAGCCTGCCAGTGACAATGTGAAACAAAAAACTGACAATGAAATGTGAAGTAACACTGTCTTACCTGTGCGTCATTGGAAGTATTGTCTAATCACTGCAGATCTGTTGTCCGCATCCTCATCATCTGCTTCCTCATCTTTACTCTCCCCAGGGTCCACTGCTACCACATGGCCATCTCCAGCCTCATCCTCCTGCAGGAAAGGCACATGGCATCTCAAGGCAAGATTATGCAACATGCAGCATGCCACGATTATCTGGCAGACGTTCTTGGGTGAGTAACACAGGGATCCACCAGTCAGATGGAGGCACCGGAACCTAGCCTTCAGGAGGCCAAAGGTAATCCTTCTGGTTCACCCATGTGCCTCATTGTAATGTTCCTCAGCCCTTGTCCTGGGATTCCTCACAGGGGTCAGTAGCCGTGATAGGTTGGGGTAACCTGAGTCACCTGCAAATATCGAGGGACAACTGTTAGCCACACACTATCCCTTATGACCCATATAGTAACATCCACTGGGTGGGAACCAGTGCTCACCTATTAGCCACACACAGTGCCTCTGTAGTTGGGCCATCACATTTAGGATGCTGCTATTCCTAAGGATAAAGGCATCATGCACCGACCCAGGATACTTAGCATTGATGTGGGAGATGTACTAGTCCGCCAAACACACCATGTGCATATTCATTGAGTGAAAACTTTTTCTATTTCTGAAGACCTGTTCATTTTGCCAGGGGGGTGGGAAATGCAATATGTGTTCCATCAATCGCCCCAATTATGTTGGGGATATATTCCATTGCATAGAAGTCAGCCTTCACCATAAGCAAATCCTCCACCTGGGGGAAAACAATGTAGCTGCACATGTGTTTAATCAGGGCACCCAACAGTCTTGTCAGCACTATTTAGAACATTGGCTGTGACATTCCTGCTGCCAAGCCCACTGTCACTTGGAAAGAACCAGTTGCCAGGAAATGGAGCACATATAGCTCTTGCACAAGTGGGGGGATCCCAGTGGGGTGACGGATAGCAGATATCAGGTCAGGCTCCAATTGGACACACAGCTCTGTGATAGTAGCCCTGCCAAATCTGTAGGTGAGCATAATGTGCCTATCTACCATTGTTGCCAAGTCCACCAGGGGTCTGTACACGCGGGAAGGTCTCTATCTCCTATTCATCCACAGTGGTTGCAATCTATGGGGCAAAAGAGTGAGGAGCAGGTCATAAAATGTACATTGTAGCCACTACAGTTCAATCATGATGTGTATTTTAAATATATTACTGGCATACGTCCTGATGGTACAATTGTGATCTGTGACACAGTTATGTTCCATTCACTGTCCCCCTCCCCCGAAATGGCGTCTGCCTGTCCTGTATGGAGGGACCGGTAGAAGAGAGGTAATTCCGCTGACATTGTGCGCCATTGCGGGAGGCAGTCGGGAACCGCTGTGCAACTCCTCATTGGTTATAATTGGGCCCTATGGGTTACAGTGCCCACTGGTGATGTACGCCGGTAGTGATCGTATGCACTGTTGTGGACATCACTGCCATTTTCTATCTGTTCACTTACTTGCTACCTGACATTCAACTGGAGAAGACCTACACTGCATGTGCTGCTGTAACCTGTGTCTGGAACCTACCATGGCCCGTGTGACTGGGAAAAGGGCCCCTGCCTTCACCTCAGCTGAGTTGGAGAGACTAGTGGATGGGGTCCTACCCCAGTACGGACTGTTGTATGGCCCTCCAGACCAACAGGAGAGTACACTGTGAGTAAAATGCATGGGGCATGAATACATGGAGTGCTGTGTGTGAAGGCCTCGTGTAGGGGGGTTGGTGGATGGGACCTAGGCAGTGTGCAGCATGTATGATGGGCCATGTCTGTATGAAAGGGGATGGGAAAGGGTATGGTGGGCCATGAGTGTAACAGGCAGCATGGTCTAACTAATACCTTTCCCTGTGTATGTTTCCTCTGCAGGTCAGCACCCATCAAAAGCAGGGTATATGGCATGCCATCGCCAAGGACGTGCAGACCCTGGTTTTCTACGGCAGGCGGAGCACCCACTGTTGCAAAATGTGGGAGGACCTGAGATGCTGGGCACGGAAGATGGTGGAGGCCCAGCTGGGGATGGCTTCCCAGTGAGGAAGTGGTACCTGTCGAACCCTGACCCCCCTGATGGTCCGCATTCTGGCGGTGCCCTATCCGGAGCTGGATGGGCGCTTTAGGGCATCACAGCAGCCACATGGAAGTGAGTACAGTGCCCATCATTACAAAGTACGCCTGGTGGGGTATGTGTGTCTGTGAGTGCCCCTAGACCAGGCCTGACATAGAAGAGTAGGTCCCATGCTGCCCAGGGTTCTGATGGGAAAGTCCTCCAACCAAGCTAATAGGCATCCACTAATAGGCAGAGCTGTGTGGGTCCCAGGTATGCTGCAGTTGGTGGTATGTGTCCCTCCCCATGCCCTGATGACTAGCATTGTTACTGGTAATGCATAGCATAGTGTGTAGGGCTGTTCCCTGTGTGTGAGGGTGGTATGTACGCCAACGGTGGTGTTGGTACAGCCATTGACCAAGTGTATCCTTTGTCTCTCCCCCTTTTTTGTTTTGTCATCCTGTTCTTATGTGCATTAGCAGCATCTGGCAGAGGAGCAGAGGCACCAGTGACGGAGGGAGCTGCATCCCACAGGACCCAGGAGGCAGAGTCCACTGACGCTGAGGGCACCAGTGGGGCAGAGGGCGAGGGGAGCACCACGGTAGGGACTGGAGGGACAATTCAGACAAGGATACCTCCTCCAATGGAAGCTCCCTGGTGGTGGTGGACACCTTTGTGTCCACCCCAGCTACAGGGACAGCCGCCACCCTCTAACCAGCACGGCCCTCCCAACAGCCCCTCAGCGAGTTGCCCATGGCCACTCACCCAGGCCCGTGGTCTCAGGCACCTCAGGCCCTGCCCCAGTGAGCCCTGCTGCCCTGAGTGAGAAGGCTATTGACCTCCTGAGATCCATCTCTGTTGGGCAGTGAATCATTGTGAAGGCAATCCAGGGGCTTGCAGCCCAAATGCAACAGACCTATGCATTTCTGGAGGGCATTCACACAGGCTTGGCAGCCCAACAGAGATCAATCCAGGCTCTGGCCTCCTCTCTGATGGCAGCCATTGTCCCTATCTCTAACCTCCCCCCTCCAACTTCCTCTGCCCAATCCCATTCCCCTCAACCCCAACCTATTCCAAGCACACAGACAGATGAGCATGCCCACAGGACAACACACAAGAGTGGACATGGCAAACACAAACACCACACATCATCCCACAGGCAGTCACACAAACACCATCCAGAAGCAGACATACCAACATCCACTGCCTCCACTGTGACCCCCTCCTCCTCATCCTCCACCTCCCTCCCAGTTTTGTCTGCACTCACATCTGCATGCACAATATCCTCATCCACTACCTCCATCACCAGCACACCTATCAGAACACACACCTCACTGGTTGTCACCACCCCAACATCCATGCACACATCCCCTGTGTCCTCCCTCACTGTGTCTGTGCCCCCTTCCCAAGGTACACAAATGCAAGCACTCAGACACCCAACAGCCATCCACTTTACAACAGCATCCAGCCCATGCACCTGCACCCAAACACAGCAGACAGACACCTCCCACAACTACTCCCTCTTCCTCCACTCCGAAAACGTATCCCTCCACCCGCCCCAATGACTCTAAGATGTTTTTCTTCTCCGCCATTGACCCATTCCCTACACCTTCCCCCCATCCTTCACGTCTGCCCATGGTGTGTAAAACCCAGGGAAGCACCTCAGCCACCCAGTCCACGGGCCCAGTAGTGTCCACAGCAACTCATGGTTGTAAAGGATCCAGGCCACCAGCCAGCCACACAGAAAGGGTGCCTGCCCCAAGTGCTGTCTGTAGTTCTGTCTCCATGGGCTGGTGTATGGCCTACCTCATGCAAATCCTGTGGGTATGAAACTCCACTGAGAGACTGTGACCTTGCACTTCCCAGGATCAGAAGCACAGGGCACGTTGTCCCCTCCAGAACCAGTGGGTATGTCACCCACTCACCCATCCTCTCCAGGATGAAGATCACAGGGCACGATGCCCCCTCCAGAACCAGTGGGTATGGCACCCACTCACCCCTCCACCCCAGGATGAGGATTACAGGGCACGTTTCCCCCTCCAGAGCCAGTGGGCAAGTCACCCACTTGAGAGACTGTGGTCTTGCACTTCCCAGGACCAGGCGCAGGGCATGTTGCCCCCTCCAGAGCCAGTGGGCAAGTCACCCACTTGAGAGACTGTGGCCTTGCACTCCCCAGAACCAAGCACAGGGCATGTTGCCCCCTCCAGGACCTGTGGTCTTGTTCCATCTGCTGGCTGAGGTGTCCCCCCCGCTCCTTGTACCCCTGAGGTACCTGCCTATTTTCAAACTGATGCCCCTGCAGTGTTCTCTCCATGTTTTTGCCGGAGTCAAGTGGGACCTTGGACTTTGTAATGTGGCCCTGTGACCCACGCAGATTGAGGACTGGACAGTGTCCCTTGCTATGTATATACTTTTATATTGAATTTCCTTCTTTCTACTATATTAATATTATTACACTCACTTTCATGTGTTCCTGTTGTACTTGCATTATTCCTGAGGGGTACTGTGTCAATATTTTGTCTTACTGCTGCTGTATGTGTGTATGGTGTTGGGGGTAGGGGTGTGTGTTGTGCATGTGTCTGTCACTCTCTTTTTCCTCCCCCACTCCCCTGTGTGCTAGGCGGCTGTACTCACTGTGGTCGTCTTAGCTGCCGTTGGTGTTCGTGGTGGAGCAGGACGTAGATTAGCATGGGGAAGATCTGCAGTTCGGGCTCCATGGCAGCGTGGTTCTTTCATGAGTCTCTAATGGTGACTCGTTTCCCTTCTGTGCAGTGTTTCTGCCAAGCTTTTGATGTTGTTGGTACCACCCCAGAAAAGGTGGTTGATTGGTCTGTCATAATACAGTAAGTGGAACATTGTCCTCCGCCTGGCTGTTGGCAACTACAGCTGTGATGCCTGTCAATTCTGCCCTGGTGGTCAGTGTGGTAAAGTGGCTGTCTGTCTGAGCTCTTACCGCAGGCCTATTGGCTGTATTACCGCTGCTTTACCACCAAGCGCCAGGGTTGTAATGAGGGCCTTAATCCCCAAACCCAGTATGGCCTGCCCTCTCACAAACTCTTCTCTCCTTATTGTGCCAAAATGATACTGTTTCCGAACTTCATACCTCCTAATATCAGCATCAAAGCAGTTTGTGCTTGTGTAGGTGGTTCTATGTATGCTGGTATTTTGTGTTCTTAGAATTTTTGCGGTTTGTGTGTATCTACCTGATATGGCTATGATGTTTTTGTTTCGTGTCGCGTTCCAGCCAGCTATTCCCTGCTATTTTGATCTAAAGGCTCCTAAAGCTCCATTTCAAGAGGTCAAATAACTGGCTATGTCTTCTTACAATGTGCTGCAAGATTAGTGTTTACATTTCTTTCTCTCATTGCAAAGTGCAAGGAGCTTTTAAAGTGAGTTGTTGAGGTACAGGGCATGAGAAAGGAAAGACTGTCATTTTTCCCCAACATACAACACAATGTAAATGAACTGCATGCAATTAGTAGTTAGGAAAGCAAAAATGAAGCAGATATTTTTATGATTCTAAAGTGTGCTGAAAAAATATTTTAAAGTGATCTAAACAAATCAAGACACCTGGTGATACACCAATGGTAAGTATTTACAAAAACCCATTTCCACACAATACTATGGGCCTGATTCTAACTTTGGAGGACGGTGTTAAACCGTCCCAAAAGTGGCGGATATACCACCTACCGTATTACGAGTTCCATAGGATATAATGGACTCGTAATACGGTAGGTGGTATATCCGCCACTTTTGGGATGGTTTAACACCGTCCTCCAAAGTTAGAATCAGGCCCTATGTGTATGTGATATAGTTTTATCAGTAAAACCTTATCTGTGCAAAGGTAGTGGCCATTTCAATGTAAAATGTGCTGTCAATAAATTACAATGCGCTACCACATGATGCTTTAGTTTCATTCATAAATGTCCCCTCATGTCCATTAAAAGTACATGGGTCACAAAATGTTGTTTTGAAAAGTGGGTCATGGTTCTAAAAAGTCACTATGGCCCTCATTACAACCCTGGTGGTCAGTGATAAAGCTGCGGTAATGCCGCTAATAGGCCAGCGGTCAAAAAAAATTTATTACGACCATGGCGGAAACCGCCAACACAGACAGCCACTTTAACACTCCGACCGCCACGGCAGTAGCAACAAACACCGCGCCGGTAACCGCCAACAGACAGGCAGAACACAATGTACCGCCCACACTATTACAAGGCACCAATCCGCCAGCTTTTCCGGGGCAATACCAATGCCATCAAAAGCACAGCAGAAACAGTCTTTGGAAGGGAAACCACTCACCGCTCGACACTCAACGGATGGAGCCTGAACTACAGGTGTAACCAATTTTGGTGTATCTTCTCATCTACCAGGAGAACAAACGGTGGCGGCGACGACCAAGGTGAGTACTGCACCTAGCACACAGGGAAGGGGAGGAGGGAAAAGAGAGTGAAACACACTCGCAAAATGCAACACCCCCATCCTCCACCCACAACAACACGCACACACACACTTATCCAATAATATCACCCCCTGGAAGAACTCAAGGACAAAACTAAATGAGTTTAACTAGTGCAATATTCGAACAGCTAGCCCCAGAGAACAGTAAATAATCAGTATACGCAAATAGTTGCAGCAAGTACACAGGTCCGTACACTGTCCCATGAAACGTCCGTAGACCATTGGTCTCAAAAAGCATGGGCAAAGCCCACACATGACTCCTGCCTCAAAACGGAGAGAACACTGCATGGGCATCAAGTCGCGAAAAAAACAAGCACCTCAGGGGAAGGGGGGGGGCACCTCAGCTGGATGATGGTATGATGCCACTGCTCCTCGATTGGGCTCCATGCCCACTTTCTGGTCCTTTAGAAAGCAAAGCGCAGTCTCCCAAGTCTCTCAAGTGGGTGGTTTGCCCACTGCATGGTCCTGGGGAGTTCAAAGCCACAGTCTCTCAAGTCTCTCAAGTGGGTGGTTTGCCCACTGCTTGGTCCTGGGGAGTGCAAAACCACAGTTTCGCAAGTCTCTCAAGTGGGTGGTTTGCCCACTGCTTGGTCCTGGGGAGTGTAAAGCCACAGTCTCTCACGTCTCTCAAGTGGGTGCACTGCCCACTGCTTGGTTCTGGGGAGTACAAAGCCACAGTCTCTCAAGTTGGTGGCATTTTCCACTGGTTCTGGAGGGGGCTTTGTGCCCAGAGTGTTTCATCCTGCCAAGGACTGTGTTTGTGGATGCTTTTCTCCACTGGTTCTGGAGGGGGTTTTGTGCCCAGAGTGCTTCATCCTGCCAAGGACTGTGTTAGTGGATGCTTTTCTCCACTGGTTCTGGAGGGGGCTTTGTTCCCAGTGATGCTGCTCCTGGCCTGTGGCATGTTGACTTCGTCTCACCTGTGTGTCACAGCCATGTGATGTACCCAGAACAGGTAGCATGATACTTCGTGGAGGCAGACCCATACTCCATCCTGCAGCGACTTAGGCTGCCAATTGCTGGTTTGTGTCAGTGCTGGAGGTGGTGTCTCAAGTGGCGTGTCCAGGGTCCAGGACGTCACCTTCAAACTGATGGCTGCACACTGGGGATGGGGCTGACGTCCGACAGAGTGGCATCGGCTGTGCACGTGGCGGTGCTGATGGTGGTGTAGGAGGCGTTGGCTGTGGTGGAGATGCTGCCAGTGCTGGCCGTGGTGCAAGTGACGTTGGGGTGGATGGAGACACCATACTGTCTCCGACAGCCTCGGATGGCTGATCCTTGGGGAGGATGCTGCAGTCTACGTTGTGGCGGTGGCGGTGCAGGAGGCAGAGCAGGTGGCGGTGCAGGTGGTGGTGTAGGTGGCGGCCTGAGCGGCAGTGGTGACTGAGGTGCATGTGGCTGCCATCCCTGATGATCTGGTGGTCACCAGCCCCTCCCCAGGTGACATCATGCCCAGGGGTGATGTGCCCTTTGGCTCGTGGCCCTTCCCCATCTTGACAGCCGCTGCAGGGACCTTGGCACTGTCCACTCTGTGTTTGTGCGAGGCCTTGCTGGGTGGGTGGTGTGACTGTCCCCTGCTTGAAGCCAGTCTCTTTTTGAGCTTTGCAGGTGGTGGAATAGGGTGGTCCTTCTTTTCCGCTGGTGGCACACTGGCAGCTCTGAAGGGTGCCCCCTTTGACCGTACTGGAGTAGCAGGGACCACAGCGGATGCAGATTTGGTGGCTGAGTTGCTGGGCTGAGATCCCCTCGGCCTCCGTCCCACTGGTGCCCTCACCGTCAGTGGATTCACCCTCCTGGGCCATGTGGGATGCAGCTCCCTCCGTCTCCGGTGCCTCTGCTCCTCCGCCAGATGATGCTAATGACACAAGGACAGGGTGACAAAACAAGAAGGGGGGGAGACAGAGGAGACACATGGTCAATGCCAGCAACACCACTACCGTTGGCAGACACAACACACAGGGAGCAGCCCTATGCACTAGGCCATGCACTAGCAGTTAGTAGGGAAATCACCTGCCCATGCGGGACTATGCCTAACACCATTTGCTGCACACCTGGAACCCACAGGATGCTGACTAGTTGTAGATGCCCACTACCACCATGGAGGTTGGAGTGCCACAGAGCCTGCCTAACAAGGGACCTACCCTCCCAAGTTCGCCCTGGCCTAGGGGAACCCACAGCCCACATTTCCCATCCAGACACCTTGTAAAGTGTGCAGAGTCAGCTGAATGAGACTGTACTCACCCCCTTGTGGCTGCTGTAATGCCCTCAAGCACCCATCCAACTCCGGATATCCCACCGCCAGGATCTGGAACATCAGGGTGGCCAGGGTGCGACGGCACCCCTTCCACATTGGGAGGCCATCCCCAGCTGGGCCTCCACTGTCTTCTTGCTCCGGCAGCACAGCTCCTCCCATCTCTTGCAGGAGTGGGTGCTCAGTCTATGATAGACAACCACGGTCCACACTTCCTTGGCGATGGCACGCCAAATACCCTTCTTCTGGTGGGCGCTTACCTAGAGGAAAGGTATAGGATGAAAGGAAATTACTCCCCCGTCCGGTTTGTCATACTAATTGCCCACCAGTTCCCACCCATGACCTGACACACATACACTTACTATCCTCACATGCAGCCCTCAGCCCCCACCCCCACATGTATCTTCCATCCACACCACTCCATACATTCATGGCCCACGCATCATGCTCACAGTGTACTCACCTGTTTGTGTGGAGGGCCTCCAAAGTGAAGACAGGGGCCCTTTCCCAGGACACTCAAGCCATTGTTGCTTCGAGACACAGGTCACAGCAGCACTTACAGTGTAGGTCCTCTCCTGTTGAAGGTCAGGTATCAAGTGAGTGAACAGATAGTGTTGCGTAGGCTCTCATTATTCTAATGAAACTGCTGGATTTTGAGCAGCAAGATCGTCCACAATGTGGAGGACTGAGTCTGACCCACGGCGGGTGACACTTGTCGCTCCAAATCCAGGCTTTGCTCCGGCTAACTAGCAGTGCCTCATCTCTCCTGAAAGGTAGGGATGATTGGGCAGCCGAGCGCATGACATATCGTACTTCTCAGGGAAGTCGTGGTCACTCAGGTCACATCCGGTTCTCTCACTCACAATTCGGTCTCATATATAAATGACAATAAAAGCAGTATAAGTTTTAAAGATTGGTTTAATAAAACTACTGCATTTTGGATAGAAAGGCGTGAGCTGCAATAACCAGAACGACACAACACAACAATATTAAAATGGTGACGATGAGAGAGAAGCATAAGAATAATGCTATCATATTGCCACTAGAATCGATGGTCTATTTCCTATCTAAATCGTATTTTGAGCACGGCATGTTAAGCTCTAATCCTGCCTTTCAGGTTCCCTTGGGAGGACATTAATCCTCATACCTGAGCAAATCCCTGTAATCTGCGTCAGCATCTGCAGCAAAGCATTCAGCATACAGTTGTGGTTCCCTGGCTGGAATCTCCCTCTTGACCTGTAATGGGACTTGAAAGTGTTTTTATAATTAACACAGCAGATGTTCTAAGAAAAAGTCCCTACGTAAGGATATGTATTTCCTACGAATGTTGGAGACTAAACTTCTACCACGTTTACCGGCAATGTACCAGACTGTAGCCTTGACTGAAGCACAGAGTGATCAAGAATGCGTTGTTTGAGAACACAATGCTGAACTAAGCAAAAAGTTAGATAGAAGAAATTAAAACAAGACCGTTAAACTGGTTATTGTAAAAATAACAATGCAAAGCTGAATAAAATATAACTAAGTCAATGTGCACAGCAGCCTAGTGTATTAAACTAACGTGCATGGAGCTATAACTAAAACGGCTACACAACTATAGAAAATGGCGGTCACGTCCGCGGCGGTGCGTACCGTCACCGCTAGCGTACATCGTCATTGGCTCCTGGAACCCATAGGGCCCAATGATAACCAATGCTGACTTGCGTGGTGGTCTTCGACCACCTACCGTGACGCTGCACAACACCAGCTGAGTTACCTCATTTCCCCTTGTCCCTCCTTACAGGTCAGTCAGCCGCCATTTAAGAGTGGCACATGGCATGGCACCTAACTATGTCAAAGCACATTTGGGCAGAAATACGGACAGACAACGCCATACACGGATTTACTCGCATTACAGCAAAAACACTTGTGCAACCTATGTGGCACATGATCCTCTACTCACCATTCTCCTCCATAAGGCATATCCGCTGGGGCAGATGATGAGATGGCGTCATCCTCCGGTGTACAGACCCCCTGGTGGACCTGTCGACAATGGAAGACAGACACATCATTATCACCTACAGACTTGATCGTGCCACAGTCCAAGAAATGTGTGCCCAACTGGAGCCTGACCTGATGTCAGCTATCCGCCATCGCACAGGAATCCGCCCTCTAGTGCTGGTCCTGTCAATGCTCCATTTCCTGGCAAGCGCCTCCTTTCAAACTACAGTGGCCATGGCATCAGGGATGTCTCAGCCAATGTTCTCCAACGTGTTGACCAAAGTGTTGTCTGCCCTGCTGAAACACGTGCACAGCTACATTGTATTCTACCAGGTGGAGGATTTGGCCACAGTGAAAGTTGACTTCTATGCCCTGGGACATATCCTCAACATCACTGGTGCCATTGGTGGTACACATGTGGCATTTGTCCCCCCCGCAGAACTGAACAGGTGTACAGAAATCGAAAAAGCTACCATTCTATGAATGTTCAGATGGTATGTTTGGCAGGCCAGTACATCTCCCATGTGAATGCCAAGTATCCTGGCTTCGTGCATGACGTGGATGTAAGGGGCTAACTCCAGAGGCACCGGGTGTGGCTAATAGGTGAGCCCAAGGTCCCCACACAGAATGAATTGGTGTCTGGGTATGGGGTAGTCCCTAAGGGTTAGTGTGTGTCTAACAGATTTCCCTCAACATTTGCAGGTGACTCTGGGCTACTGACCTACAGTGAGGAATGCCAGAACAAGGGCATTACAAGGTGGATAGGGAGACATAGTGGGACAGAAGGGTGACAATCAGGAGAGTCTTATTTTCTGGCGGGGGTCTTGGCAATGTTCTCTGTCTTCTGCCTGGATCGCAGGGACCATTTGCGTGGTGGTTCTCCTTCTGCAGGGGGTGGGGTGCTGGTGGCCTGTTGGTCCTGTGGTGGGACCTCCTGTCCACTAGTGCCGGCAGACGTGGAAGCTGTTCATCATTTGGGCTGGTGTGAGGGGCGCAGTGGTATGCCACTGCCTCCCTCATGGTGCTGGGCATGTCTGCCAGCACCCCTGCAATGGTGACCAGGGTGGTGTTAATGGACTTCAGGTCCTCACTGATCCCCAGGTATTGTTCCTCCTGTAGCCGCTGGGTCTTCTGAAACTTGGCCAGTACCGTGCCCATGGTCTCCTGGGAATTGTGGTATGCTCCCATTATGTTTGAGAGTGCCTCGTGGAGGGTGGGTTCCCTGGGCCTGTCCTCCCGCTGTCGCAGAGCAGTGCTCCAAGCTTCCCCGTTATCCTGTGCCTCTGTCCCCTGAACCGTGTGCCCACTGCCACTGACCCCAGGTCCCCGATTGTCCTGTGTTTGTGGGTTTGCCTGGGGTCCCTGTAGTGGTGGACACACTGCTGATTGACGTGTCCTGGGGACAGTGGCATGGCCCCGATGGGTGGGCGCTGAGGTGGTGTTTCCTGAGGGGGGAGGTTCTGTGGTGGTTTGGGACTGTGGCAGGGGAACCGACTGTCCAGAGGTCCCTGATGCGCCGGGCTGGTCATCTTGATCCAGGCGTGCAAAGCTGCTGTCGTCACTGTGGGCCTCTTCTGTGGGGGGGACTGGATATGGCTGCCACCTCCTGTCCGGTGATGTTGTGTAGGGGTCCTGTTGGGGTGGAAATGAATTGTTATTGTATATGTGTGTGCCATCTTGTGCAAAGGGTGTGTTTCCCTCTACTACTGTGCTTGCAATATCGCCTTGGCCCTTGTGTGAGTGGTGATTGTGTGGCGTGGGTGAGTCTTTCCCTTGGACATGCTTTGGTGATGGGCGTCTATGCAGGTCTGTGATGGGTGTTCATCCATTGCTGTAACATGAAGGGCGTGGTATTGGGATGTGTGGGTTGTGATAGTGGGGTATATGTGAGGTGATGGAGTGATGGGTGTGAGGGTAGGGGTTGGGGTTTGTGATGGCATGCAGGTCGGGTGGGGGATATAATAGTAAAGATATGACCAGAGTCCAGTCCTCCTGCTACTCCTGCGAGGCCCTCAGGATGCATGATCGACAAGACTTGCTCCTCCCATGTTATTAGTTGTGGGGGAGGAAGTGGAGGTCCATCGCGAGTCCGCTGTACGGCTACCTGGTGTCTGGATACCACGGAACGTACCTTCCACCGTAGGTCATTCGACCTCTTCCTGATGTCATCCCGTGTTCTTGGATGCTGTCCCACTGCTTTGACCCTGTCAACAGTTCTCCGTGATAGCTTCATCTTCCTGGCAATGGAATAGCTGTGGCTCTACCTGGATGATTTCCTACACCATGACCCTGAGCGCCTCCTCAGAAAACCTGGTATGTCTTTGAGGTGCCATGATGTGGTGTGAGTGATGTGTGAGGTGACGGTTCATGTGATGTGTGGGGTGATGTTTTGGGGTGTGTGGTGTTTTGTGCATGGATGGTGTATGAGTGATGGTGTTGTGTGCCTCTGGATGCTGGTGTTGTCTTTGCTTTTCTTTCTCTCTGCTTCTCCCAAAAATTTAATTGTAAGGGGTTGTGGGTAATGTTGGTGTGTGTTTTATATTGGATTGAGTGGGTGGGTGTGGTGTGTGTATGTGTTTCAGGTGTGTGTATTTTGAATTGTCCAATGTGGTTGTGTTATGTAAGTGTGTGTGTATTTTGAGGGCAGCGGTGTTTTCCACCAATGCTTTACCTCGGTTGAATGACCGCTGCGTTGATTCGTGGGTCGTAATAGTGTGGGAATATTCCTGTTGGCGTGACGGTGTGGGTTTTGGTGCCGCCAATTTATCAGTGACCTTTGGTGTTGCGGACTTGTGTGGGTGTCTGTATTGTGGAGGATTTCGAAGTGTGGGTCATAGTACCAGTAGCGGATTTCTGACGCGGACACTGTTTGTTGGTGGCCGTCGGCACTGCAGTCAGCAGACTTTACCGCCAGGGTTTTAATGAGGGCCTATGTTTCTATCTTCACCATTGCTCACCCAGACTACGTCAGATCTTTGCAGAAAGTTTGAGGGGGCACAGAGTAATTTTCAGCTCATTGCTGTTTACAATAGCTAGATCCAGGAAGCCACTCTTACATCTCTCCTTCCAAACCCTTCCGAAGTGTGCCACTTGAATACACGTTGAATACAAGGGGGGGCAGAAGCCACTTAGGCACCAGGGATAGTGTGTGTGTGTGTGTTTTTTTTATGGGGATGGCCCCTTGGGCAAGGGTCGCTCCCCATGGGGACACACTACTAAGGGGGTCATTCTGACCTCGGCGGTAAAAGGCGCTTACCGCTGGTCAGAAGACCGCCATAACACCGCCGCGGCCACGGTAAACCGCCACGGTCATTCTGACCCGCAACTGGCAAACCGCCAAAAACCTAACATCCACAAGAGTCCGCCACACCAAAGGTCAGCGAAAAAATGGCGATGACCAAACCTCCACCGTCACACCAACAGAAATACGCCCATACCATTCCGACCCACAAATCCACGCGGCGGTCTTTCAAACGCGGTATTCCATTGGCGGTACACACCGCCGCGGTCAAAATACACACACACAGAGAAAACTCAGCCACGTTGGTCAGTTTGAAATACACACACCTGATACACATACTAGCACCACTCCCACACACCCAACACAATATAAAACACACACCCACATCCCCCACATGCCCCTACGACCCTGAATCATTGACGAAGGCTAGAGAGAGAGCACAGAATAGACAATCCCACAACACAGAGGCACACAACACCATCACCCACACAGAATCCACGCACCAAACACCACACACCACCACACGCACCACACTCATCACCACAAACGCCACCCCACACCTCAACCACACCACCCCATGGCACCCCAAAGACACCCCAGGTTCAGTGACGCAGAACTCAGGGTCATGGTGGAGGAAATAGTCCGTGTAGAGCCCCAGCTCTTCGGGGCACAGGTGCAGCACACCACCATTGCCAGGAAGTTGAAGCTATGGCAAAGGATAGTGGACAGGGTCAACGCGGTGGGACAGCATCCACGCAATCGGGACGACATCAGGAAGAGATGGAACGACCTACGGGGGAAGGTGCGTTCCATGGTATCAAGGCACAACATTGCGGTGCAGAAGACTGGCGGCGGACCCCCACCTACTCCCCCAGAATTTACCGCGTTGGAGGAGGAAGTCTTGCACATCCTGCATCCTGAGGGCCTCGCAGGAATAGGCGGAGGAATGGACTCTGGTAAGGCAAAACTTCACTACTGCTTCCCACCCCCACCCCACCTGCATGCCAAATCATACCCCCACCCTCACCCCCTCCCCATCACACCAACCAACCCCTAGCAAAAGGCTCACCATCACAAACCACCCATCCCAACACCAAGCCCTGCATGCGACCACAAAGCATGGACACCCATCACCAAAGCATGCCCACTGCACACACACATCACCCCCACAAGCCACCCTCACAAAAGCCCCCACAAGGAAATGCCTGCGCTTGGGTACACGGACACTCACTCATCACACGAAATGCCACACACAGAAGCAATAACCATACCTTTATACCCCTGCAGGACCCGAACGCCACCACACCGCCACGGAGGGTCCCGAGATGTCCATCCCACCTCCAGAAGAGGCCCCCAGCGATGACAGCAGCTCTGTCTCCCTGGAGCCAGATGACCAGCCCGACCCATCCGGGACCTCTGGACAGTCGGTTCCCCACAGACAGCCACAGGCTACACCAGACCCAACCCCCTCTGGGAACACCAGCACAGCTCCCACCCAGCGGGCCCATGCCTCTGTCTCCAGGACACGTTAATCAGCGGTGTGTCCACCACTACAGGGCACCCAGGTTGACCCACCACCCCAACAACAACAGAGACCTGGGGGCAGTGGTAGTGGGCACACCGTCCAGGGGACAGAGGCCCAGGAACACAGGGGAACTGGGAGGGCTGCTGTGCGACGGGGGGGGACAGGCCCGGGGAACTCACTCTCCAAGAGGCCCTCTCCTCCATCATGGGAGCATACCACCGCTCCCAGGAGACGATGGCGACGGTACTGGCCCGGTTCCAGGAGATCCAGGAACTGCAGGAGGAACGGTACATGGGGTTCAGGGAGGAACTGAGGAACATCGGTTCCGCAATGGGGACCATCGTCCTGGCCCTTTCCCAGATCGTCACCACATTGCGGGACCATGTGGCACCCCAAAGGGCCCCTGTCACTAGCCCAGGCCAGGAACAGCCTACCACCTCTGCCGACGCAAGTGGACAGGAGGCCCCCACACAACGACAGGCCACCAGAACCCCACCTCCTGCAGAAGAAGAACCACCCCGCAAGCGGAACTTGAGATCTCACAAGAAGACAGAGTTGGATTGCAAGACCCCCGCCAGCCTAAGATACCCCCTGATGTCATCCCACTGTCCCACATTGTCACCCTGTCCAACTTTGAACTGCCCCTGCTCCATCCTTCCCCAGGCATATGGACAATGCACCTGTGCGACTGAGAACTGGACTCTGCCATGGACATTACTCCACCCCCACCCATCACCGTTTCCCAATCATGTACCTATATGTAGCACTTAAAATAAATCACTTTTTGCACTTAAAAAAACAGGAGTCTGCTTGTATTTTCAACAAATGTATTACACATAACGGTGCAATAATGTCCAGTTACTTTGTGATGACAACATACCAATCTCAATAAGCTTTAGTCCATGGGCAAACAAAGCTGATGTCAGGCAGTGGGTCATACAGCTCTGAAAAGGGAAAGTCACAAATCAGTTACCAGGAACTGGGGGGAAACACAGACAGTGGAGACGCATGAGGCCTTCAGTAAATGTAAAATGGGGTGGCTGATTCTTACCTGGGTGCTACTGAAAGTATTGTTGTATGACTGTCTCCCTGTTGTCCGTGTCGTCCCCGTCGTCTTCCTCCTCTTCACTCTCCACAGGCTCCACAGCTGCTACAACACCACCATCTGGACCATCCTCCTGCAGAAAAGGCACCTGGCGTCGCAATGCAAGATTGTGAAGCATACAGCAGGCCACGATGATCTGGCACACCTTCTTTGGTGAGTACATGAGGGATCCCCCTGCCATATGCAGGCACCTAAACCTGGCCTTCAGGACCTCGAAGGTCCTTTCTATGATCCTCCTAGTTCGCCCATGGGCCTCATTGTACCGTTCCTCTGCCCTGATCCGGGGATTCCTCACTGGGGTCAGTAGCCACGACAGGTTGGGGTAACCAGAGTCACCTATTAGCCACACACGGTGTCTCTGTAGCTGTTCCATCACATAAGGTATGCTGCTATTTCGTAAGACATACGCGTCATGCACTGACCCAGGGAATTTGGCATTTACATGGGAGATGTACTGGTCAGCCAAACAGACCACCTGGACATTCATCGAATGATAACTTTTTCTGTTTCGGTACAGCTGCTCACTTCCACTGGGGGGAACCAAAGCCACATGGGTCCTATCAATGGCACCAATGATGTTGGGGATATGTCCAAGGGCATAGAAATCACCCTTCACTGTAGCCAATTCGCCCATCTCAGGGAAAATAATGTAGCTCCGCATGTATTTCATCAGGGCAGACAACACTCTTGACAAAACCTTAGAAAACATAGGCTGAGACATCCCAGATGATATGGCCACTGTTGTCTGAAAAGACCCACTTGCCAAAAAATGGAGTACTGATGGAACCTGCACCAGAGGGGGAATCCCTGTGGGTTGGCGGATGGGGGACATCAGGTCTGGCTCCAGCTGGTCACATAGTTCATGTATGGTTGCTCTGTCAAGCCGGTATGTAAGTATGATATGTCGTTCTTCCATTGTCGACAGGTCCACCAGCGTCCGGTACACGGGAGGATTCATCCTTCTCCTTGCAAGTCCCAGCGGACGGTGCCTAGGAAGGACAACATGGAGCACAGAGTCAAGCAACCCACAGGTTCGTTCACACAGCTTGCACAGTACACAAATCGCTATGCATTGAATGGCTTGTATGAGTGGCAATGCAAGGCCTAGGCCTGTGTGACGCAGTAGAAATCATGCCATGTGGGCCCTTGAAATGGCGGCTGCCTGACCTGTGAAGTTTGACAGTGGGATGTGAGGTCACTGCGCTGGCGTGGCACACCGTGGCGGTAGGCGGTCGAAGACCGCTGCGCAAAGCAGCATTGGTTAACAGTGAACCCTATGGTGCTCAGGAGCCAATGACGATGTGCGCTGGCGGTCGCGGTACGCACCGCCGCGGTACGCACCGCCACGGGCGTGACCGCCATTTTCTATCTGATTAATCACTCGAGACCTGATCATCCACAGGAGAGGACCTATACTGCAAGTGCTGCTGTGACCTCGGTCTGGGAGATACAATGGCTGCTGCGACTGGGGAAAGGACCCCTGCCTTCACTTCCGAAGAATTGGAGAAACTTGTTGATGGGGTCCTCCCCCAGTATGCGCTACTCTACGGTCCTCCAGACCAACAGGTTAGTACACAGGGTGCACGTTGAATGGGCTATGCCTGTGTTGAGTGGGGTGTATGTAAGATGGTGGGGAGGGGAGCGAATGAGGAGTGCAACGCACGAAAGATGAGAGCATGTGCCACATGGCAAGGTTGGGGAGGGGGGGGGCACTCACATTGACCAGGCAGAAAACTGATGCGATTTCTTTTACCACCCTGTACATGTCACATAGTTCAGCGCCCATCAGAAGATCGACATTTGGCGTGCCATCGCCAAGGACGTCCGGGCCCTGGGGGTCCACAACAGACGGGGCACCCACTGCCGAAAGAGGTGGGAGGACATCCGCCGCGAGACAGAAAGACCGCCGAGTCTCTGCTGGGGATGGCCTCCCAACGTAGGAGGGGTGCCAACCGCCAATTGACCCCCCTGATGTCCCGGATCCTGGCGGTGGCCTACCCCTATTTGGATGGGCACGTGAGGACATCACAGCAGACACAAGGGGGTGAGTATCAGCACATTCTACTATCTTTGCGAGCAGGGAAGGTGTCTGGGTGGGGGAGGAGGGCTGTGGCTATCTCCAGGCCAGGGCGCATTCTGTAGGCTAGGCCCCTCCGTTAGACATGGCCCTGTGCCCCCGCCCCCCACCTCTGTAGGGTGCCAAGTACAGCTATCCATCTTCCGGCCTCACCCATGTGTGCATTTGTCGTCCATAGACCTGTAGGACTAGTCACAATAACTGAGTAGTGTACCCCCATTGCGCGGCCTAGTTCAGGGGGCTTCTGTGTCTGTCCTCTCCGACAACGGTGTTGCCAATGCATGCACTCAACCTGTCTTCATTTCTCCACCCCCCCCATTTTCTTTGTCTTCCTGTTCATGTGTGCATTAGCATCATCTGGCGGAGGAGAAGTGGCATTGGAGCACGAGGGAGCTGCATCTCACATGGCCCCGGAGGGCCATACGACAGACTCCGAGTACACCAGTGAGACGGAGGGCGAGTGGAGCTCCACAACGGGGACCCGTGGAGACGTCAGCGACACCGACACGTCCTCGGAAGGGAGCTCCCTAGCGGTGGCGGCAACATCCGTGCCCACCGCCACAACAGGTACAGCCGCCACCCAGCGCACCAGCCCCGCCCTCCCAGCAGCCCCTCAGCCTTCGCTCCGTGCCCGCTCGCCCAGGAAGGCGGGCATCTCCTTCGCCCCAGGCACCTCAGGCCCTGCCCCAGTTACCCCTGCTGCCCTCAGTGAGGAGGTCATTGACCTCCTCAGGACACTCATTGTTGGGCAGTCTACCCTCTTGAATGCAATCCAGGGTGTAGAAAGGGAGGTGCATCGGAGCAATGCATACCTGGAGGGCATTCATTCGGGTCAGGCTGCCCATCAGCGATCGTTCAACGCTCTGGCCTCAGCACTGACGGCAGCCATTGTTCGTGTCTCCAGCCTCCCTCTTCTGACTCCCTCCACCCAGTCCCAGTCTCCTGTTCCTCTGCCTATCCCATCCACACCATCAGACCAGCCTGCACACACCTCTAAACCCAAGGGCAGCTCATCCAGACATAAGCACCACAGATCCCATAAGCATTCACCCAAGCAACATCCAGATGCAGACATGCCAACAGACATTACCACCTCTGTGTCCCCCACCTCCTCATCTCCCCCCTCCCTCCCTGTGACGTCTCCACTCACACCTGCATGCACACCACCATCAGCCAGTACTTCCATCACCAGCACACCCTCCATTACAGTCCGCACACGTGCAGTCACCACCCCCACTGCCATTTACACGTCCCCTGTGTCCTCTCCCAGTGTGTCTGTCACCCCCTCTTCCAAAGCACACAAACGCAGGCAGCCACCCACCCAACAGCCATCCACCTCACGACAGCCTCCGTCACAAGCACCTGCACCCAAAGACAGCACACTTGACTCTCCTACAACCACATCCTCTTCCTCCACTCCCAAGCCCACTACACCTACCCGTCCCTGTCCTTCCAAAGTCCTTTTCCTTTCCAACCTTGAACTCATTCCAATCACTGACCCACCCCCTCCATCTGGTAAGACCAAGAAAAGCACCTGAGCCACCACCAGCCCTGCATCTACTGTGACCATAGTGCAGGGCTATTGGAGTCCACCAGATCCTAGGGCAGGAACATCGGCCAGCAGCAAGGGGACAGCCAGCCCCCCCCTGGGAAGAGGACAAGGAAGAAAAAGGCCCGGCGCGACAAGCCTGAGACGGCTGCCACCAAGGACAGTAGCCTTGCCCCGTCACCTGCCACATCATCCAAGGGAGGCAAGGGCCACAGAGCTCCAGCGAAGGAGGGCAAGGGCAGCAGGGCGGAGAAGTCAGGCAGCAGGCGAGCTGCCCAGGAGGTCCCCACCAGCCCCATCCCGGGTGTGACGGACGACACCCACGGGCCCAGGACTCCATCACAGGAGGGCGCCGCGACCGCAAGTTCGGATGGGGAATGAGCGGGAAGTCTTGCCCAGGTCTGGCTCCCTAGACACACAGGACAAGCACCGCTGAACAGGGCCCCGCCGGGAGGAGCACCGCTGAACAGGCCCCGCCGGGGCAAGCACCGCTGAACGGGCCCCACCGGGCCAAGAACCGCTGAACAGGCCCCCGCCGGGAGGAACACCGCTGAACGGGCCCTGCCGGGCCAAGAACCGCTGAACAGGGCCCCGCCGGGGCAAGCACCTCTGAACGGGCCCCGCCGGGCCAAGAACCACTGAACAGGGCCCCGCCGGGCCAAGAACCGCTGAACGGGCCCCGCCATCTCAAGCACCGCTCCGCTGGGCCCTTCATCTCAAGCACCGCTCCGCTGGGCCCAGCCGTCTCAAGCACCGCTCCACTGGGCCCTTCCTGTCAAGCACCGCTCCGCTGGGCCCCGCCGTCTCAAGCACCGCTCCGCTGGACCCTTCATCTCAAGCACCGCTCCGCTGGGCCCTTCCTGTCAAGCACCGCTCCGCTGGGCCCTTCATCTCAAGCACCGCTCCGCTGGGCCCTTCCTGTCAAGCACCGCTCCGCTGGGCCCTTCCTGTCAAGCACCGCTGGCCCATTGACAGTGCCGGTTCAGTGTCAAGCAGGGCTTCAGGGAGCACTCGGGGCACCATGCCTCCTCCAATCACAGTGGAGTCGGTAATCCATCTGATGGACTGTGGCTTTGCACCCCCCAGGATGGGACAGTGGGCATGGAGGCCCCTCGTGGATCTGGCGTCGTGGACTCATGTGGCTGAGGTGCCCCCCTTCCCTTCCCCCTGAGGTGCCTGTACTTTTATCATCTGATGCCCCTGCAGTGTTCTCTCCAATGGTATCTGGTCTCCTGTGAGTCGGAATCGGTATTTGCTTCTTCTTAGGATGGTGCATTTTACTGACAATGCATTAGCCTTGCCACAAGATCACCCTGATTCTGACCGTCTTTTTAAGATTAGGCCTGTCCTTGATCATTTTGTAGATCGTTTTTCAGAGATCTATGTTCCAGGCAAAGAAATTACTGAGGACGAGTCTTTGGTCCTCTTCAAGGGTCGTTTGGGTTTTAGGCAGTACATTCCTAGCAAGAGGACACAATATGGAATTGAATTGTATATGCTGTCTGAAAGTAGTACAGGATATGTGTATAGTTTCCGTGTCTACACTGGTAGGGATTCTAGTATTTACCCCCCTGGTTGTCCTCCCACTTTTGGACTTACTGAGAAAATTGTGTGGGAACTTGGTAGACGACTGTTCAACGAAGGTCACCATTTGTATATAGATAACTTCTACACTAGAGTGCTGTTGTTCAAGGAATTGTTTAGAGTGGACACTGTTGCTTGTGGCACAATTCGTTGTAACCAGAAAGGCTATCCAAGGGAGCTTGTCTGTAAAAAACTTGAGAGGGAACAATGCAGTGCCTTGCGGAATGATGAGCTGCTAGCTTTGAAATTTTCAGACAGGAGGGATGTCTACATGCTAAGTACCATCCATGATGAGAGTACTTTCCCCGTGACTGTTTGGGGCCAGGTTGCTAAAGTGCGCAAACCTGTGTGCATTTTAGATTATAATAAGCACATGGGAGGTTTAGATAGGGTTGATCAGAGGTTGGAACCTTATACTGCTATTCGGAAGTCTTAAGTTTGGTATAAGAGGTTAGCGATTCACCTCTTCCACTTAGCAACTTTTAATGCTTTTATTGTGTTTAAGGATAGGTCTCCAGAGTCAAGGATGACATTTGTGAAATTTCAGGAGCCAGTGATAGAGAACCTTAATGTGGTGGAACAGGCCAGAGTTCCGAGAGAAGCAGTGGTGGAGAATGTGGCTAGATTGAAAGATTGCCACTTTGCTGAGCACATTCCTCCCACACCCAAAAAAGACTTTCCAGCTAAGAAATGTAGAGTGTGTTTTCGAAGAGGTATCTGGAGGGAGACTCGAATGTACTGCCCAGATTGTCCTTCAAAGCCTGGGCTTTGTGTGGGTGGTTGTTTCATAAGAATTACTGGGAACAACCATGAGTGTAAAATGCCTGTTTTGTATTTTCATGTGTTCAGTTTCATGGTTGGCATTTCTGTCATGTACTTAGTTAGAGCTTTTGTGTTTGTAGTCTTGTAATTATTTCTAATTAGTTAGTGGTTTCTTTGTTAAAAAAAAAAAAAAGAAGTGATCCCATTGTGTGTGGAGTGGGGCTTGGCTGACAGTGTACATATTGACTTGCTGTTGGTTACTGCAACACACTGCCAGCCAAACACCAGTCCACACACTCCCATCAGCTGGTTTGATTGCTGTATCAGGCATGTAGGCGTATGTAAGTGATGGGCCCTTGAGTGGCGCTGTCTGTCTATGCGAGTGTTGTAATGTGCTGGGCCTGTGGCTGGCGGTGTGAATGGTCTTGTGTATGTCATGTATGAAAGGTGTGTGAATGGACTGTAAAGCGGTTGGTGCCTTGCCGTGGCTTTACAGCTCATGAGCTGTGAGTCATTGGTTCAGTTTTTTGGCCTTTCAGTTATAAACAGTGCATTTGATTTTTGTGAAATCTCTTGTTAATAAAATTTGATCCACTGAACCATCACTCGCCCTCGTGCCAAATCCAACCAGTATGTGTGGTAAAAATGACAAAACCTGCTCCGCTGTAATCAGGCGTCGCAGCACACCTGTGACACACTAGGTGCCTCGGGTGGGACCCCGATGATGAAGCATGCCACCAACTTAGTTGGTGGGTGACGGGTCTTTTTAACATAACCTAAGTGCGTTTCTTTTCACAATTTTAGTGTTTGGAACATCACATAAGTATGTGGACACACCAAAATGATCTATTGTAAAACTACCTGTGTTTGTTGGGGGGGGGTGGCACGTATGGTTTTGGTCCCGGGTGCGGCTTTCATCTAGGGAAACCTACCAAACCCAGACATGTTTTAAAAATAGACACCCCAAGGAGTCCAAGAAGTTGTGGCTTGTCTGGATCCCCCAACATTTTCTTACCCAGACTCCTCGGAAAACCTCAGAATTTGCATAACAAAATCATATTTTCCTCACTTTTCTATGTAGGATCACTGCTGCCGCACAAATTTCCTACCACCCAGCATTCCCCTCAGTCCCCCAAGTAAAATGATACCTCACTTGCATGGGACCCCAAAGAGTCAGCCTAAAAGATGTATAAAAGAAAAATATGTGCTTATCAACTCGCTGTGCTATCCCCTCAATCTCTACAAGTGTTTGGCCTTTTTCTGTTGCAGGCACCTGGCCCACCCGCACAAGTGAGGTACCATTTTTATCGGGAGACTTGGGGGAACGCTGGGTGGAAGGACATTCTTGGCTCCTGTCAGATTGCAGAACTTTCTGCCACCGAAATGTGAGGAAAAAGTGTTTTTTTTGCCAAATGTTGAGGTTTGCAAAGGATTCTGGGTAACAGAACCTGGTCAGAGCCCCACAAGTCACCCCATCTTGGATTCCCCTAGGTGTCCAGTTTTAAAAAATGTGCTGGTTTGCTAGGTTTCCCCAGGTGCCAGCTGAGCTAGAGGCCAAAATTCACAGGTAGGCACTTTGTAAAAAACACCTCTGTTTTCTGTGGAAAAATGTGATGTGTCCACATTGTGTTTTGGCCCATTTCCTTTCGTGGGCACTAGGCCTACCCACACAAGTGAGGTACCATTTTTATTGGGAGACTTGGGGGAACACTGAGTGGAAGGACATTCTTGACTCCTGTCAGATTGCAGAACTTTCTGTCACCGAAATGTGAGGAAAAACTGTTTTTTTGGACAAATTTTGAGGTTTGCAAAGGATTCTGGGTAACAGAACCTGGTCAGAGCCCCACAAGTCACTCCATCTTGGATTCCCCTAGGTGTCTAGTTTTCAAAAATGCGCTGGTTTGCTAGGTTTCCCCAGGTGCCGGCTGAGCTAGAGGCCAAAATCCACAGGTAGGCACTTTGTAAAAAACACCTCTGTTTTCTGTGAAAAGTTTTTTATGTGTCCACGTTGTGTTTTGGGCCATTTCCTTTCGTGGGTGCTAGGCCTACCCACACAAGTGAGGTACCATTTTTATCGGGAGACTTGGGGGAACGCTGGGTGGAAGGAAAATAGTGGCTCCTTTCAGAGTCCAAAACTTTCTGTCACTGAAATATGAGGAAAAGTGCTTTTTTGGCCAAATTTTGAGGTTTCCAAAGGATTCTGGGTAACAGAACCTGGTCAGAGCCCCACAAGTCACACCATCTTGGATTCCCCTATGTGTCTAGTTTTCAGAAATGCGCTGGTTTGCTAGATTTCCCCAGGTGCCGCCTGAGCTAGAGGCCAAAATCCACAGGTAGGCACTTTGTAAAGAACACCTCTGTTTTCTGTGAAAAAATGTGATGTGTCCATGTTGTGTTTTGGGACATTTCCTTTCGTGGGCGCTAGGCCTATCCACACAAGTGAGGTACCATTTTTATTGGGAGACTTGGGGAAACACTGGGTGGAAGGAAATGTGTGGCTCCTGTCAGATTTCAGAACTTTCTGTAAACGAAATGTGAGGAAAAAGTGTTTTTTGGGCCAAAGGATTCTGGGTAACAGAACCTGGTCAGAGCACCACAAGTCATCCCATTTTGGATTCCCCTATATGTCTAGTTTTAAAAACTGTGCTGGTTTGCTAGGTTTCCCCAGGTGCCAGCTGAGATAGAGGCCAAAATCTACAGGTAGGCACTTTGTAAAAAACACCTCTGTTTTCTGTGGAAAAATATGATGTGTCCATGTTGTGTTTTGACCATTTCATTTTGTGGGCGCTAAGTCTACCGACGCAAGTGAGGTTCCATTTTTAGCGTGAGACATGGGGGAACACAGAATAGCAAAATAAGTGTTATTGCCCCTTGTCTTTCTCTACATTTTTTCCTTCCAAAGTGTGTAAAAAAGACGTCTATTTGAGAAATGCCCAGTAATTCACATGCTTGCATGTGCACCCCGGAATTCAGAGATGTGCAAATAACCACTGCTTCTCAACACCTTATCTTGTGGCCATTTTGGAATTACAAAGGTTTTCTTGATACCTATTTTTCACTTTTTATATTTCAGCAAATGAATTGCTGTATACCCGTTTAAGAATAAAAACCCATTGCAAGGTGCAGCTCATTTATTGGCTCTGGGTACCTAGAGTTCTTGATGAACCTACAAGCCCTATATATCCCTGCAACCAGAAGAGTCCTGCTAACGGTATATTGCTTTAAAGAATCTGACATCACAGGAAAATGTTACAGAGTAAAACGTGGAGGAAAATGGTGGTTTTTTTCTCCTCAATTTCAATATTTTTTCATTTCAGCTGTTATTTTCTGTAGGAAACTCTTGTAGGATCTACACAAATGTCCACTTGCTAAATTCAGAATTTTGTCTACTTTTCAGAAATGTTTAGCTTTCTGGGATCCAGCATTGGTTTCTCACCCATTTTGGTCACTAACTGGAAGGAGGCTGAAAGCACAAAAAATAGTAACAATGGGGTATGTCCCATTAAAATGTCAAAATTGTATTGAAAAATTGTGTTTTCCAGTTCAAGTCTGCCTGTCACTGAAAGCTGGGAAGATGGTGATCTTGCCACCACAAACCCTTTGTTGATGCCATTTTCAGTGGAAAAAAACACAAGCTGCTTTCTGCAGCCCTTTTATCCCATTATTTTTAAAGAAACAAAATGTTCACTGTATTTTGGCAAATTTCTTGGTCACCTTCAGGGGAACCCACAAAGTCTGCATACCTCTAAAATCCCTATGATGTTGGAAAAAAAGGACGCAAATTTGGCGGGGTAGCTTATGTGAACAAAAGGTTATGAGGGCCTAAGCGCGAACTGCCCCAAATAGACAAAAAAGGCTCTGCACAGGAGGGGGAAAAGGTCTGGCAGCAAAGGGGTTAATGTTAACATTTATTTGTATCTTTACATATTAGAAACTGTACATTTGAGAACACTATGTGAAAGGCTGTGCTGGACGCGAAGTGAAAAAGAACATGAACAAACATGTTGCACTGCAGGCAAGACTGTTGGTCGTTGCTAAAAAGTCATCACTCAGGTAAGACGGTGAAGAGAATGGATGCCAACTCCATGGACCTCACAGGAAGCCCACAAAAAGGAGGGTATATTTTCTGGGATCATGATCCATTCCCTACTCTTTCAACATGATTAGCATAGGGCCAGGTTACAGGCATATCTTTGTACAGGTGGGCAACTGAAGTTAGCACCATGAACACAGAATTAGCTTAGGGATAGTTTGTTGATTTATTCTTTGCAGTTTGCTTTCGTCTTGTTTTGTTTTTCCTGTCTGTACCAGGAATGTTTAGTGCAGGGACAGGCTGTAGGTACACATTCTCTTTTTCTCCTTCTAGGTTGACTAAGAACTTCAGCAACAGTCAACTACACATGTTTAGCCTATAGGTTAATGGCTTGCCTTGAGCTAATACTTTCACTGAGGTGCTTTTGCTCACAGAAGACCCAAAGCACTACTTTGCACATTTGGTTCAAGGCAATCCCGCTCTCATTTTGTTTCTCCTGTCTGTACCAACAACGTTTAGTACAGGGATAGGTTGTAGGCACAATCTTTATCACCCTCTTGTTCCCCTTCTAAGTGGACCAAGAAGATCAACAGCCATTTGTAGGAGGCTGGACTGGCTTGTAGTGAGTACCAAGGGGTACATACACCTTGCACCAGGCCCAGGTATCCCTTATTAGTGTAGAGGGGTGTCTAGCAGCTTAGGCTGATAGAAAAGGTAGCTTAGCAGAGCAGCTTAGGCTGAACTAGGAGACGAGTGAAGCTCCTACAGTACCAGTAGTATCATATGCACAATATCATAAGAAAACACAATACACAGATATACTAAAAATAAAGGTACTTTATTTTTATGACAATATGCCAAAAGTATCTCAGTGAGTACCCTCAGTATGAGGATAGCAAATATACACAAGATATATGTACACAATAACAAAATATGCAGTAATAGCAATAGAAAACAGTGCAAACAATGTATAGTCACAATAGAATGCAATGGGGGCACATGGGGATAGGGGCAACACAAACCAAATACTCTAGAAGTGGAATGCGAACCACGAATGGACCCCAAACCTATGTGACCTCGGAGAGAGTCGCTGGGACTGTAAGAAAACAGTAAGGGTTAGAAAAATAGCCCACCCCAAGACCCTGAAAAGTGGGTGCAAAGTGCACCTAAGTTCCCCAAAGAGCACAGAAGTCGTGATGGGGGATTCTGCAAGAAAGACCAACACCAGCAATGCAACAACAATGGATTTCCAGATGAGAGTACCTGTGGAACAAGGGGATCATGTCCAAAAGTCACGATCAAGTCGGGAGTGGGCAGATGCCCAGGAAATGAAAGCTGTGGATGCAAAGAAGCTGCCACCAGATTGTAGAAGCTGAGGATTCTGCATGAACGACAAGGGCTAGAAACTTCCCCTTTGGAGGATGGATGTCCCACGTCGTGAAGAGTCGTGCAGAAGTGTTTTCCCGCAGAAAGACTGCAAACAAACCTTGCTAGCTGCAAGGGTCACAGTTAGGGTTTTTGGATGCTGCTGTGGCCCAGGAGGGACCAGGATGTCACCAATTGCGTCAGGGGACAGAGGAGGCGTCCAGCAAGACAAGGAGCTCTCTCAGAAGCAGGCAGCACCCACAGAAGTGCCAGAACAGGCACTACGAAGTTGAGTGAAACGGTGCTCACCCGAAGTTGCACAAGAGAGTCCCACGCCGCCGGAGGACAACTCAGGAGGTCGTGCAATGCAGGTTAGAGTGCCGTGGACCCAGGCTTGGCTGTGCATGAAGGAAATCCTCGGTGAGTGCACAGGAGCCGGAGTAGCTGCAAAACACGCGGTTCCCAGCAATGCAGTCTAGCGTGGGGAGGCAAGGACTTACCTCCACCAAACTTGGACTGAAGAGTCACTGGACTGTGGGAGTCACTTGGACAGAGTTGCTGAGTTCAAGGGACCTCGCTCGTCGTGCTGAGAGGAGACCCAGAGGACCGGTGATGCAGTTCTTTGGTGCCTGCGGTTGCAGGGGGAAGATTCTGTCGACCCACGGGAGATTTCTTCGGAGCTTCTAGTGCAGAGAGGAGGCAGACTACCCCCACAGCATGCACCACCAGGAAAACAGTCGAGAAGGTGGCTGGATCAGCGTTACAGTGTCTCAGTAGTCGTCGTTGCTACTTTGTTGCAGTTGTGCAGGCTTCCAGCGCGGTCAGCAGTCGATTCCTTGGCAGAAGGTGAAGAGAGAGATGCAGAGGAACTCTGATGAGCTCTTGCATTCGTTATCTAAGGAATTCCCCAAAGCAGAGACCCTAAATAGCCAGAAAAGGAGGTTTGGCTACCTAGGAGAGAGGATAGGCTAGCAACACCTGAAGGAGCCTATCAGAAGGAGTCTCTGACGTCACCTGCTGGCCCTGGCCACTCAGAGCAGTCCAGTGTGCCAGCAGCACCTCTGTTTCTAAGATGGCAGAGGTCTGGAGCACACTGGAGGAGCTCTGGGCACCTCCCAGGGGAGATGCAGGTCAGGGGAGTGGTCACTCCCCTTTCCTTTGTCCAGTTTCGCGCCAGAGCAGGGCTGGGGGATCCCTGAACCGGTGAAGACTGGCTTATGCAGAGATGGGCACCATCTGTGCACATCAAAGCATTTCCAGAGGCTGGGGGAGGCTACTCCTCCCCAGCCCTGACACCTTATTCCAAAGGGAGGGGGTGTAACACCCTGTCTCTGAGGAAGTCCTTTGTTCTGCCTTACTGGGCCAAGCCTGGCTGGACCCCAGGAGGGCAGAAACCTGTCTGAGGGGTTGGCAGCAGCAGCGGCTGCAGTGAAACCCCGGGAAAGGCAGTTTGGCAGTACACGGGTCTGTGCTAGAGACCCGGGGAATCTTGGGATTGTCTCCACAATACCAGGATGGCATTGGTGGGACAATTCCATGATCTTAGA
Organism: Pleurodeles waltl; assembly: GCF_031143425.1. Lineage (NCBI taxonomy): Eukaryota > Metazoa > Chordata > Amphibia > Caudata > Salamandridae > Pleurodeles > Pleurodeles waltl. The sequence goes on from NC_090437.1 coordinate 1,069,054,064, forward strand.
CATGTTACATGGCCATATTCGGAGTTACCATTGTGAAGCTACACATAGGTAGTGACCTATATGTAGTGCACACGTGTAATGGTGTCCCCACACTCACAAAGTCCGGAGAATTGGCCCTGAACAATGTGGGGGCACCTTGGCTAGTGCCAGGGTGCCCACACACTAAGTAACTTAGCACCCAACCTTTACCAGGTAAAGGTTAGACATATAGGTGACTTATAAGTTACTTAAGTGCAGTGTAAAATGGCTGTGAAATAACGTGGACGTTATTTCACTCAGGCTGCAGTGGCAGGCCTGTGTAAGAATTGTCAGAGCTCCCTATGAGTGGCAAAAGAAATGCTGCAGCCCATAGGGATCTCCTGGAACCCCAATACCCTGGGTACCTCAGTACCATATACAAGGGAATTATAAGGGTGTTCCAGTATGCCAATGTAAATTGGTAAAATTGGTCACTAGCCTGTTAGTGACAATTTGGAAAGAAATGAGAGAGCATAACCACTGAGGTTCTGATTAGCAGAGCCTCAGTGAGACAGTTAGCCATAACACAGGTAACACATACAGGGCACACTTATGAGCACTGGGGCCCTGGCTGGCAGGGTCCCAGTGACACATACAACTAAAACAACATATATACAGTGAAATATGGGGGTAACATGCCAGGCAAGATAGTACTTTCCTACACCATTAGCTACACACTTTGTAGTTTCAAGGTTTGCAGATTCCCTTGAGCTAATTCCCTCACTCAGGTGCTCTTTATCACAGGAGACCCACAGCACCACTTTTTACAGTTGGTTCAAGGCAACTTCACTCTCAATTTGTTTTTCCTGTCTATACCAAGAATGTTTAGTACAGGGACAGCTTGTAGGCTCAATCTCACTCTTTTTCTCCTTCTAGGTGGACCAAGAACTTTAACAACAGTTAAGTACACATATTAAGCCTAAGGACAGTTTGTAGGTTTATAGGTTGTTTTTGATTTTAACCAGGCCTAAGTGCAGAGTGTCTAAATTTCATATTTAGCCAATTCACTGATCTTTGAGTGCCATCCACCCACAGAGTAGGCAGGTGGCACTTAGAGCCCAAAAGAGTGTAATGTGTAAAATATTCACAGTATATCTAGAAAAAGTGGGGTTTCATAGATCCCAATAGATCAGGGTTTGATCTGTCATGTTGGGTTGGACTGGTTGAGGTTTTATTGTTCATTAGAAGTGCCCATGTCTGTGTCAGACAACGTGCTCACAAAAGTTCCCAGCTAGACTATGTCATCTACTGTATTATTTTGTCCACATGACTGATTAACATTGATTTAGGGTCTTGCATGTCATACTAAATGTCCATCTTCTAGAGACAGGATCAGAGCTTCAGGAATCATCTGCATCTATTTCTTTGCTTCTGTGGTGATCATATGCACATGTCTGTGTCAAAGGAAACAAGTTAATTTGTTAATCCTGCCATACTTGTCATGGGTCTGGATTTGATCTTGTGAGTATGTTCAAACTCTAGAGGAGGCCCAAATGTAAAATGTGTGATAGTTTGTATAAAATGGATAAGGAAGGCTAACACGCCATTACATTCCTTGGTCCAAGGCAATTTTGATAAGCATAGGATGTTTCTGCAATGTCTGTCTTCGAGCTCCGCAATCTTTTTTTAGCATATACCAGTCAGTTATCCTGCTGTCAGTCGATCAAGGCAATGATCTCTTCTGTAATCTGATCCAATCTGTCTTCGGTGCTGTTTTGCTTCACTGATGACCGAGCTGAAACACCCATGCACTGACAAAAATCTCTGGAATGCGCTTCTTAGTCCAAAGAAGACATTTATTATTTCATTACGCAAGGATCCTAAAAGGAGATTATCATGCTGAAAGCACACGTTCAAAAATGGTCACAGCAATGAAATGAAAGAATGTACAAATGATTCTCTGCTACAATATATACAGCAAATATATGTATCTATATTATAATGTAAAGAAAATAATTAATCAAAAAATATGCATCACCATGGCAAAAGGGGATCACTGCTTCATCTCCCTCCTATTCAGCATCAGATCGCCAGATCCCAGAATCGATCAAGGAGAGAGAGATCAATTATCCTCACAGAAAGGATGGCACACTCCAGTGTCCTGGATGTGCCTGAGATCTGGAAAAACTCTCTGTACCTGGTCTATCTGGTCTTGACCTCTTATACTTTGAACAAACAAGAGAGGAAAAGTCTAGAACCTCCCTCTCCGTGCAGAAGTTTATTCATTAAAAAAATGCTGATTGTTTTAGGGCTGCTTTGAAAATAACACGTCAGGACTTGGCCGCAATCCCAAGGTGCCATTTCAAAACAAGACCGTGCCTGCTGTCTGAGTACATTCTTATCAGCCAAAGCTCTTGGTGGAAAAAAACACAAAGAATAAAAACATGAGCACAGTACAACGTGGAAAACAACTTGCAGCTTTTTAACCTGGCAGTGGCTAATGCTAAAATAAAGTCAATAGGCAAAATTAATCTGGTGGTCACTAATGTGATGTGACAGGCGAATTGCAATGTGGAGTCAGCGGTCAATACTCACAAAACATTACATTCCACCCTTTTGAACAATAACTCATACCCTATGGTCCTAAGATCAACTTCTCTTTTTTTTCTTAAGAAAAAAACAAAAAAACATTACAAGCAAATTAGGGATGCTCTGTACACAGCAACTTAATGAAATGACAAGAGCAATCACTTTAAAGCAATGGACGTGGGATTGTTATTATAAACAGTTTAACCAGGCACACCTACAATAAAATGACTGAAGCTTATATATTCTGATTGGGATAATAACTGATTGAGTAGTGTCTCTAGGAAAAAGAGTTGGTATAGAGTTAGTTGGAGACATCATGAGTCCTAATCATGTAAAGGTACATGGTCCACCTGTAATGTTTGCGGGAATGTAAGTAAAACTGAGGATCCCATCTGAGAACAGTCAGCCAACTGGCAACTTAAACATGCTTAATGTGACTGGCAACAGTCATCAGGTGATAACAAGCCATGTTGTTTGTTCCATTAGAATTGCAATCAAACAGGTTGATAGAACATCCATGGTACTTTGCATTATTCCCATGCAGAACTGTGATCTGTGAAGCACAATTAACGCAAAATGGATCCATAGGTTTTGCCCTTCAAAAGCTGCAGGGGTGTTGCGCAATGCAACTGATCGATCCGGTTCAGGTTAGGGGTGCTCTCTCACCCAATCGCAGATGCACACGCCAGAAGGGAGACCACAGAGCATACTCAGGGTCAGAGGCAAGTCGTAATATGATCTGTAAAAGAAACAAGTATGATCTTTCTTGTAAATAACATTTGTCAACAGAAATGTGTTCCTCTTTTTCCTTTCCTTCTTTTGATCAGCAGGACATTATTAGGGCCTTTGGTTATAATTTATGCAGGTTCTGGAGGGCCATTTGGGATTTCCACCCACACCTTAGCATCAGGGTTTTTGTTAGTTGAACCAAACCCTCCCTTTCCTTGCACTGTCAGAAGGGCTGGGGCAGTCCCCTTCCTCACCAATCCTCCATACACTGCACCTAAGACAAGTTGACAATTTTGTAAGCATGTAGGTCAAGACCTGCAGATTCTGGTGTGGCTCTGTAAGAAGCTGAAGCTCTAGGTTGTACTTTCCAGTACACAATGGTGTTGGTGGTCACATGTGGTTGTATCAGGGTTAACATTTGCATCAGGGCAGTTTCAGCATTTTTTAATGGTATTTTATTCAGAACCTGGAGGGGTTCAGTTAAATGCCCACTCCAGGTTTTCAAAGTTCCATCCGATAATTTCTTATTCCAGAACCCCAGGGACATCCCTGTTCTTCTCTGCTTGTGCCACCTGCTCCAATCTACATACTGTCCTTGAAAAGTTACATGCAGCACAATGTCTCCTTCCTGCACTGTCCACGAGTCTAAAGCCCATTGAATTATTTTTTTGGCCAAATGAAAAGCACACTGCTGCTCTTCACTCCATTCAAACACATGTTTCTTTCTTGTCACTTTGTACCAAAGGGTTAAGATTTAATCCCATACATCGCTGTCTCTCTTGCTTAGTGTGAGAACTAACAAACTCCAAAATCATTGTTTTATATATAGCAACATCTCCCTATGTCCTGGTCACATTTTACTCTGCAAAAACTTGGTCAATATATCAATTACTTCCTTAACTTCTTGCTGGGTGTAATCTTTTAAAGAATGCATTTCAACTCCTGCCAAACACTGTGGACTGCCCTCTATTTTTCGTCAAAATATTGGCTGTGCACAAACTATGTTCTGCTCATGTAGCTCACACTAGCCCCCACCTTTTTAACCTCCTCATTACTGGAATGTAAAAAAATCAGATTTCCCTGTGATGGCTTGGTAGCCTTATCTTGTAATAACTTATTCTGACAAGACGGTGTAGGTATAGTATTTTTTTTGTCAAGTTGTTCCCTCAATTCCTGATTTTAATCTTCTGTTTACAGCGCTCATGCATTTTTCTGTAAGCATACAAACGTATCCAAACCCTCCTGTCAAGACCAAAAGGGACATCATTCTGATCAAAAAGCACCTTTTTTAAACATATAAGTACAGTTACAAATTCTGTTTTATCCAAGCACCCATCCTAAAATTTTGAAAGTTGTGATAAACAAGAAAACACATTTGCCAAGAAATCATAAGGCATTTTAATTTCACATGCATTTTCAGAAAAGGTTTGCGGTGCTACCTTCAACTGTCTGGATCAAAACATATTTTCACTTTAAATCATACACTTTCAACTTCCAACCTCCCTTTGGACTGCAGACTGTGGCAAAATATTTTGCCTCACTAATGACCTACCTGAAACACTTATGCACTGCCAAAATTCTCTGGAATGCGCTTCCTAGTCCAAAGAAGACATTTATTATTTCACTACACAAGGTTACTAAAAGGAGATTAACATGCAGAAAGTGAACATTAAAAAATGGTCACAGCAGTGAAATGAAAGAATGTACAAATGATTCTCCACTGCAATATACAGAGCAAATATATGTATGTATAATATAATGCAAAGCAAATAATGGATTAAAAAATATGCATCACCATGAGAAAGGGGCATCCCTGCTCATCTCCTTCCTATTCAGAATCAGATCACCAGATCCCAGAGTCGATCGAGGAGAGAGAGATCAATTATCCTCACAGGAAGAATGACACAGTCCAGCGTCCTGGATGTGCCTGAGATCTGCAAACACTCTCTGTACCCGGTCCATCTGGTTTTGGCCTCTTATACTTTGAACAAACAAGAGAGGAAAAGTCTAGAATCTCCCTCTCCTTGCAGAAGTGTATTCATTCAAAAAATGCTGATTGTTTTAGGCCTGCTTTGAAAATAACACATCAGGACTTGGCCACATCCCAAGGTGCCATTTCAAAACAAGACCGTCCGTGCCGTCTGGATACATTCTTATGAGCCTAAGCCCTTGGTGGGAAAAAACACGAAGAATAAAAACATGAGCACAGTACCACGCAGAAAACTAGTTGCAGCTAGGCAAAATGAAGCTTGTGGTCACTAATGTGACAGTGTAGTGCTAAGCTAAGTGCAACGTGGAGTCAGTGGTCAAAACTCACATATCATTACAGGTATCCTGAAAGGGTGCATTGAAGGAAGCAATGTATTTTCTTATAGAGTGGATAGCTTCTGAGGGTTTTATTGTATGATCGTTAACTGTAGTCATTGTTGCTCGTTCCTTCTGTGCAGTATCCAGGGATGTGTCCTTTGGTGGGACCCTAGTGTCAGCCATTGCTTATTCCTTTAGAAGCTTTTCCAGAGACCTCTTCTGTGAAGAGGATTTGTCTAGCTGGTTTCAACTTCCTGCTGTGATTCTTTAGTACCAGCACTCAAATCCTCACTTCCAATGGTCGTTTTGGTCAGTTTATATTTGGCATTCAAAGTGAGGAACACAGCTTATGAAATTACCCTTATTCTTCTGTTTTAATCTTAGGGGTACTATGTTTTTTTTTCCTGTCTATATTGATTTCATCTTCCCTGCTTGCCTCCACAAAGGTGAAGAATTTATGCCAGCAGGTCCCATGCGCAGAAGGGGAATGTGTAGACCCAAAGGGCCAGATGTAGCAAAGTTTTGCGAGTCGCAAATGGCCTGAATCGCTATTTGCTACTGTGCAAAATCGGAAATGGGATGCAAAAACCCCATTTCCAACTTGCAAAAAGCGATGTGAGCCGTTTGCGACTCGCAAAATTTGCAACCACATTTAGCGACCCGCAAATAGCAAGTCGCAATTTGCGAGTCGCAAACCTTATGCAATACCAACTCGCAAATTGCGACTAGTCGCAAAAAGCCCATTTTGCACTTCCAATTTACCACTAACTCAGAGCAGGCGGTAACCAGTACCAAAGTATAAAAGGAGACCCAGAAGGCATCTGGGTTACTCAAGATGGCGGAGATATACCTGATAGCAGTGAGGAGGAGAGTCCACGCAGCCCAGCAGAGGAGGAGGAGGGGCCACAGACAGGAGAAGATTTATAGAACAAGGCAGACCCTTTTTCAGCAAACTGAAGATGAGATATATGACAAATACCGCCTTAGCAGCGCTGCCATACTAGAATTAATTGATTTACTTAAACCACAGCTAGAACACCAGACTCTGCGTGGCTGCGCCATCCCTACGCATGTGCAAGTGCTATGCTCACTGCACCTCTTGGCCTCAGGGAGCTATCAGGAGGTAATTTCTGTGGCAGGTGGGGTATCCCAAAGTGCAGTGTCAAGGTTCCTCAGGGCCTTTCTAGATACCTTACTCACACACATGTCTCACTTCATATACCTACCAAGGAATGAGGCAGAAATAAACAGCACCAAGCTGGACTTTTACGGCATTGCCAACTTTCCCCATGTCATAGGATGTGTAGATGGGACACATATTCAAATATGCCCCCCTGGAAACCTGGAACATCTTTTCCGCAACAGAAAGTGTACCCACTCACTGAATATACAGGTTGTTTGTGACGCCCATTATGTCATCACTGACATTGTAGCTAAGTTTCCAGGCAGTACCCATGACTCCTACATTTTTAGGCATAGTGAGATACATCAACGCCTGGAACGTGGGGAGTTTGGAGACGGATACCTCCTAGGTAGAGCTACATACACCTTGCAGACATACACACAGGTCACTGTGCACACCAACAAGGATTTCCTAACAGTGTAGTTTTTGTGCCCAACAGGTGACAGTGCATATGCTCTAAGGCCATGGATTATGACTCCGTTTTTAACACCCAGCAATGATTGTGAGAGGTGATACAACAATGCACATAAGAGGACCAGGAACATCATAGAGCACACCTTTGGACTCCTGAAAGCAAGATTCCGATGCCTCCACCGCAGTGGAGGTGCCCTCCAGTATACCCCATTACAGCATTCAAAATTGTGGTCGCATGCGCCATCCTCCACAACATAGCCACCCGACGTGGGCTACCTCTCACCCCTGCAGACCCAGATCCTGATGATGAAGAGCAAGAGCAACCACATCGCCATCATGGGGATCGGAGTATAGCTAATCAAGGCCTACTGAGACGGGACCACATTGCAAGCCAATACTTTGGAAGGTACATGTCAACTCCAACCATACTCACCTATTGACCAAAAACACCATTTGTTAAGTGGAACAGAAAAAATATTTAATTAGTGCAGAAATAGAACTATATACAAGTAATGACTGTTCATAGGCATGTGAACGCAAACCATGCATGGGGCACATTGATGTCATGTGCCACATCAACAGGGCCAGGGAAATGTCTATGGCCTTCTGCGGCTCCTGCCAGCCTGGCTGGTCCCTGGTGCTTCTGCTGTGCTCTGCCTGGTACTCCGGAGCACCCTAGTGTCTGTGGCAGAGACACTGCTCACTGTAGAGCCCTCCTCACTGTCCTGGGGTGTTTCCCCTGTGCCCCTGGACAGATGCCGTGCCTCCATTAGGTCTATGATGTGTGTGAGACGTCCCAGGCCCCTAGCCACATCCCCTGCAAAATGGCCCATTTCGACCTGGAGGCCAACTGTCCTCCTCGACAGGCCTGTGGTGTTCATAGCCAGCCTGCCGATGGATGTGGCCATCCTATCCAGTCTGTGCAGGAGCTGACAGTCCCTGAACCGCCCACCCTCGGCCTGGGCCAGTAGTCCTGCCGCAAGATCCCTAATGGCCAGGGCAAGGTCCCCAGTGTTTGTGGATATTGTGTCGATTCTTGATTTAAGTTGCTGCATGTTGGCCTCATTGTTGCGGACAAAGCGGTGCAGCACACCACTAATCCTGCCTAAAATGTTGTTTTGTAGGCGCTGACCACGCAGCAGCTGTGCCTCACTGTGGCTGGGAGGTTGATGTCCGGACGCAGCCTGCAGCCCTGATCTTCTGGACCTGCGTCACCTGCGCAGCGGTGGCTGCCCTGTGTTTTCCACTGTCTCACTCCTGCCTGTTGCTGGCGCAGCCTCCTGGGACACAGGAGCAGCAGGTGTGGATATTGCAGGGATGATGTTGGCCGTGCAGGTGGGAGTGCTGGCGGGTCCTGAGCTGTCCTCATGGGGCTGGCTGCTGTGAGTTGTGGTGGTGTCTTGTGGGAGACCTGTGGGACATGGGGAACAGACTGTCAGTGTCTCCTATCTGTTGCACACTTCCAAATAAACATTTGCCTATGAACTGCCTACTTGACTACATTTCCCATAATGCATCATTCTGGTGTTTGCTACCCTGAAATGGAGCTATCTTGGTTGAGCATGCCCCTGGGTGGGGGTATGGCATTGATAGGGGTACAGGCATGTCACATGGTACTCACCGGTTGATGTGCTGGGTTCTGAGGTGTCCAGGTCCCCAAATCCGGATACTGCCTCCTGCTCCAGGGTTTCCTCCACCCTTTCTTCCAGGGGTGTGGGTGGTGGTACTGACGAAGGTCCCCCTCCTGTGCCTCTCATCTCCCGGAGCCTTTCAGCCACCCTCTCCTTGTTCCGGGAGCGGAGGTCATACCACCTTTTTTTTATTTCATCTATACTCCTGTGGCTCACCCCCAGGGAGTTAATTTTATCCTGGATGTCCTGCCACAGCTGTCGTTTGGTGGCTTCAGGCACATTGAGGGCTGCCCTCCCAAATAATTTGTCATAGTGCTGACAGCATTCCTCTGTCAGCACCTCCAGCTCCCTCTCTGAAAACTTCAGTCTCCTCTTCCTTGGAGTTCCTTCCATTGCAGCTGCTGTTTCTCCTGTGTGCAGTTCAGCTGTTAAAAAGGGTGTGGTCCTCCCTCCTCCCAGGTGTATTAGTAAACTTCCTGGCTGTGGTGTCATCATCATGTGCCAGGAAGTGTTTCCAGAGTGTTCTGGAGTGGTTTCTGGAGTGTTCTGCAGCACCTGTAAGCAATTAACAAGCTAATCGCAATTTGCGACACCCACTCGCAAATTGCGAGTTCGTTTTGTGCACGGTCGCAAAAAACGACCTCGCAATCGGCAGACTCGCTCACTGCGTTGCGACTCCGGGTGCGAGTCGCTATTTCGGCCCTGTTATTTTACCTGCATTTCGATTAGCGACTCGCATTTTGCAAGTCGCATCAACTCGCAAAATGCGAGTCGCAAAATGTTTGTTTCCTACATCTGGCCCAAATTTATTTAATGCTATCTGTCCCGCTATGTCTCAGGATATGGGCCATGTTCACCCATTCCACATTTGTCTCTGAAGGCAGTGAGGGTGAGCCGTCATGCGTATATCAGTCTAGATGTCTGGGGAGCAGAGACTCAAATCGTCTATTCAAGCAACAGACACAGTAATTAACTGTGCAGCTCAGGTTTTGTCTTTGGGAAAAGGAAGTACTTTCATGTCCAGGAAAAAAATCTTCTCCACCCATTACCTGTAGGTTCAGAAACAGTGTTCTACAATCTCAACTACAGGTTCTAGTCATCTACTGTGACCAAACCCTTTTCTCAGGATGCCATTCAGATAACTGTTCGTGGCTATAATTACGCACATGTGAGATTTCCCTAAGCAACCATCTTGTGAGGTAGCCACAAATTCAGGTTTTTAATTTATTCTGCAAGTGAATGTTAATTTGCTAATAGCATGTTTATCTTTGTGATCTCAAGACACAACGTCTCAGTCTTTTACCCCAGGCCATTTGTTGATCAGTGATGTTACTTGGTGAGGCATTGGATGGAGTGCTCATTGAGATCACTTCATCAGTGACTTAATCAAAGGGAGCCAAATCCTGGATAATCACTCGTTTATCACTACAGTATAGTCACTGTCATCAAGCAGCTTCGCAGACTTGGCCATTAGTTATGACCACTGGCCCATTTTACTAAGCTATTGCACTGTTAATACTTGAGTTGTCTTTCAACATCTTGCTATGATGGTTTATTATCAGCACTTACATCCCCCAGATTTCAATAGCTGTTGTAGTCAGTTAGTACATTTTTACAGCTGTGTATGAGTTACATGGAGCAGACAGGCTCCATTTTGTAAACTCAGCAGACCATATTGTCAAAAAGTAGGTTGAGATAAATTCAGATCTGTTAGCAGCAGTCAGCACTTGATTAATTGAAAAATGCACACAGTTGCTGTTGAAGAACACTAGTATTGTTTTGTAGTCTAGGAGACACAAGTTTTACATCAGGACATACATTCTGCAGCATGGGTCTCTCAGGCTCCCTTTAGAGCCACAACCTCCCATTTTACCGTTTAGCTAGGCAGAGCTACAGTTGGCATTGGAATAGGGTAGGACTTCAGTGCCATACACCTGTGCACTGAAAATGGTGGACCCATGTATACATTTCTCCTGATTGAAAACTAGTTTTTCTGGCCGTGCTGTGAAATAACATCCTCCTCATGTGCTACTGTGTACAACTGAAAGTACATTGTTCATTGAGAATTAAAGCCTGTCTTCTTTAGTTTTTGTTTTGTTAGTATTGTAAGGGTTTACAACAGTGCAGGCCTTCTGCGGTTGTCATAAATCTACTGTATATTGTCATAGAGCTACTCTCTAGGTGGACAGGGGCTACCTGTGTACGAGATGTACTATCTGCCAATGTGATAAAGCTTTTAGATGAGATTTTTAAAAGAGAGGGTTATCCCATTTCTATGTTGTCAGACAATGGTCCTCAAATCTACTCCAAAGAAATGGATAAGTATTAAAGACATTAAAAGAGAGGTTACAATTAGCAAGTACTAATTGTTTGAATTTGAAACAAGAACTGCGAGACAGGATAACAGCTTATCAAGGCCCGTATTTATACTCCGTTTGCGCCGAATTTGCGTCGTTTTTTTCGACGCAAATTCGGCGCAAAACTAACGCCATATTTATACTTTGGCGTTAGACGCGTCTAGCGCCAAAGTATGAAGAAAGAGTGTCATTTTTTTGCGTGAACGCCTTCCTTGCGTTAATGAGATGCAAGGAAGGCGTTCCCGTCTAAAAAAATGACGGCGACGCAAATGCGTCGTATTTATACTCCCGGGCAAAAATCACGCCCGGGAGGTGGCGGGTCAAAAAAACCCGCATTTGCGCCTGAATTTAACGCCTGGGTCAGGGTAGGCGTTAAGGGATCTGTGGGCTCAGAATGAGCCCACAGGTGCCCTCCCCTGCCCCCAGGGACATCCCCTGCCACCCCTGCCCACCCCAGGAGGACACCCAAGGATGGAGGGACCCATCCCAGTGAAGTACAGGTAAGTTCAGGTAAGTATAATTTTTTTTATTTTTTTATTTTTTTTGTGGCATAGGGGGGCCTTATTTGTGCCCCCCTACATGCCACTATGCCCAATGACCATGCCCAGGGGACACAAGTCCCCTGGGCATGGCCATTGGGCAAGGGGGCATGACTTCTGTCTTTACTAAGACAGGAGTCATGAAATGGCGTCGAAACAATGGCGCAAATCGGGTTAAGATGATTTTTTAGCGTCAACCTGACTTGCGCCATTTTAAGACGCCCTAACGTCATTTTTTCCCAACGCCGGCGTTGCCTGGTCTACGTGGTTTTTTTCCACGCACACCAGGCAGCGCCGGTCTGATTGCGCCGTCTAACGCCATTCCATAAATACGGCGCCCGCATGGCGCTTCAGAATGGCGTTAGACGGCGCAAAATTTTTTGACGCTAAACTGCGTTAGCGCAGTTTAGCGTCAAAAAGTATAAATATGGGCCCAAATGTCTTATCATACAATTACTACTAAAACACCTTTTGAGTCAGAAAGCACCAAGCTAAGGCCAGCATGGCTGGGCTGTGGCACAGGTTTAATTAACAACCAAATTGGAGAATGGAGAAATAAAGAGTTGCAGCACTACCGTCTCACATGAAGATGCGCATCCTGATGTTTTTAGAGGAATAATGTGCAAATCACCATCTTGCATGAAAGATTTAGGGCCTGATGTATGTATTGGTGGATGGGTTACTCCATCACAATAGTGACAGATATCCTGTCTGCCAAAATCTAAATCCCACAGGGTATAATGGGATTTAGATTTTGGAGGAATAGCTCTCCATTGTCATTCTGATGGTGTAGCTTGAATGAGAATATCTAAATCAGCCCCCAGGTGTATTAAATACTTCTCCTTCATTTAGCGACATTTATAGAAGATTGATCTTACAAAACTCATTTTTAATTGTCTATACAGTAGTTTAAGGGCTCTGTGTAAGTGACATGCGTATTTCTGCTTAAAGAAACAGTTTTTTTTTTTTTTTTTTTTAAAGGTGTGGTGGGATGACCTAGCAAGGGTTCTCAGGTGGAACACCTTATAGTGGAGATTATGGGCGTCATTACAACATTGGCGGTATAAGGCGCTTACCGCTGTGCAGAAGACCGCCAACACACTGCCGCGGCCGCGGTAGACTGCCACAGCTATTATGACGCACACCACGGAATCCGCCGAAATTCAGACACCCACACAATCCCGCCAAACCAACGGTCAGCGATAAACATGCGGAAACAAATCCTCCACCTCCACGCCAACAGAAACACGCCCATGCCATTACGACCCACGAATCCAAAATACACACACTCTTACAAAACACAGCCACATTGGACAATTCCAAATACACACACCTGATACACATACACATACCACTCCCAGACACCCAACTCAGTATAAAACACACACCCACATCACCCACAAACCCCTATGACCTGAAATTAGAGAGAAGGCCAGAGAGAAACAGCACAGAATAGAGAACCCCATCACACAGAGGCACACTACACCATCACCCACACAACATCCACGCACAAAACACCACATACCACTACACTCACCACAACCATCAACACATACACCACCTCACACATCACACACACCACACCATGACACGCCAAAGACACCCCCGCTTTTCCGAAGAGGAGCTCAGGGTCATGGTGGAGGAAATCCTACGGGTAGAGCCACAGCTATTTGGCTCACAGGTACAGCACACATCCATAGCCAGGAAGATAGAGCTATGGCAAAGAATAGTCAACAGGGTCAACGCTGTGGGACAGCATCCAAGAAATAGGGAGGACATCAGGAAGAGGTGGAACGACCTACGGGGGAAGGTGCGTTCCACGGTATCCAGGCACTGCATCGCAGTTCAGCAGACTGGCGGCGGACCCCCACCTCCTCCCCCACAACTAACAACATGGGAGGAGCAAGTCTTGTCCATCTTGCATCCTGAGGGCCTCGCAGGATTCGTTGGAGGAACGGACACTGGTAAGTCAAATCTTAACTAACATATCCCCCACCTTACCTGCATGCTATCACACTCCCCCACCCTCGCACCCTCCCCTTTCACCCTAACTCCTCACTAATGTACCCATAACACCAACCACCCATCCCAACTCCAAGACCTGCATGACACAACTAAGCATGGATACCCATCACTAAAGCATACCCACTGCACATACCCAGAACACCCCCCAACCATCAGCACACAAGCCCCCACACAGGAATGCCTGCACTGGTGTACACGCACACCCAACCATTGCACACCATGAAACACACACATGCTACAATCATGTATTTATACCCCCGCAGGAACCCGAAGGACCGTCACCACACCAGAGGGTCCAGACAACACCACTCCACCCCCAGAAAAGGCCCACAGTGACGACAGCAGCTCTGCCCTACTGGATCTTGATGACCAGCCCGGACCATCGTGGGCCTGAGGGCAGTTGGTTCCCCTTGCCCAGCCACAGCCCAACACTGACCTTCCACCATCTGGTAACACCAGCACAGCACCCACCCAGCAGGCCCATACCTCCCTACCCAGGACAGGTCAATCAGCGGTGTGTCCACCCCTACGAGGCACCCAGGCTAACCACCACCCCAACAACAACAGGGACCTGGGGGCAGTGGTAGTGGGCACACGGTCCAGGGGATGGAGGCACAGGAACACAGGGGAACTGGGAGGGCTGCTGTGCGACAGAGGGAGTACAGGCCAAGGGAACCTACTCTCAACGAGGCCCTTTCCTCCATCATGGGAGCATACCACCACTCCCAGGAGACGATGGCAACGTTCCTGGACAAGTTGCATGAGACCCTGCGTCTGCAGGAGGAGCAGTATTTGGGGTTCAGGGAGGAGCTCAGGACCATCGGCTCCGCCCTGGGTACCATCGTAGGGGTGCTGACGGACATACAAAAGACCTTGAGGGACACCGTGGCACTCCAAGGGGCCCCTGACACTAGCCACGATGATGAAATGCCCACCACCTCCGCCGGCGCTAGTGGACAGGACGCCCCGCCACAGGACCAACACACCAGCACCCCACCCCCTGCAGACGGACAACCACCACAAAAGCGGTCCCTGAGATCGAGGAACAGGACAGAGCAAGATGGCAAGACCCCCGCCAGGAAATAAGAGCACCCTGATTGTCCCCCCACTGTCCCACTTTGTTACCCTGTCTAAATCGGAACTGCCCCAGCTCCACTTCCAATGGCCAGATGTGCAATATACCTGTGAGACTAATAGACTGGACTCTGCCATGGACATTCTTCCACCATAACCCATCCCCATTTCACAACCCCCTTCATGTTTATGCACTTAAATAAACACCCTTGAAACACTGATAAAACTGGAGTCAGTCAATGAATTTGAACTTTGTATTGTCAATTACAGTGTCAAAAATGGTTACCCATTGGAAGGCCAACATACCAATTTCACACATCGCAAGCCTTTCAAGGGTGCAAGCTGTTGACACATAGGTTACCACATTTGTGAAACTGAAATGGAAAGGGACAACTCAGTTAACAAATAGTGAGTGAAATGTAGGTACAGGATAGAGGTAGACGTGAGAAAGTTAATGTTATGTTAAACCAGAAAATGTTCTCACCTGTGTCTCACTGGAAATATTGCTGTATGACTGACTCCCTGTTGTCGTTTTCTTCTTCATCAGCTTCATCCTCATCACTGTCCACAGGCTCCACAGGCTCCACCGCTGCTACAACACCGCCATCTGGATCATCCTCTTGAAGAAAAGGCACCTGGCGTCGCAATGCCAAGTTATGGAGCATGGAGCAGGCGATGATGATGTCACACACCTTCTTCGGTGAGTAGAATAGGGACCCACCTGTCATATGGAGGCACCTGAACCTGGCCTTAAGGAGGCCGAAGGTGCGTTCGATAACCCTCCTAGTCCGCCCATGGGCCTCATTGTAGCGTTCCTCTGCCCTGGTCCTGGGATTCCTCACTGGGCTCAATAGCCCGGAAAGGTTGGGGTAACCAAAGTCCCCCAATAGCCATACAAGGTGCCTCTGGAGTTGAGCCATCATATCAGGGATGCTGCTTTTGCGCAGGATGTAGGCGTCATGCACAGAGCCAGGGAACATAGCATTTACCTGGGAGATGTACTGGTCTGCCAAACAGACCATCTGGACATTCATCGAATGATAACTCTTCCTGTTCCTGTACACCTGTTCACTCCTGCGGGGGGGACCAGAGCTACATGTGTCCCATCAATGGCACCTATGACGTTGGGGATATGTCCAAGGGCATAGAGGTCACCTTTAACTGTAGGCAAATCCTCCACCTCAGGGAAAATGATGTATCTCCTTACGTTTTTCAGCAGGGCACACAACACTCTGGACAACACGTTGGAAAACATAGGCTGGGACATCCCTGATGCCATGGCCACTGTTGTCTGAAATGACCCACTTGCAAGGAAATGGAGCACTGACAGCACCTGCACGTCAGGGGGGATTCCTGTCGGATGGCAGATTGGTGACATCAGCTCTGGCTCCAACTGGGTACATAGTTCCTGGATTGTAGCACGGTCAAACCGGTAGGTCACAATCAAATGTCTCTCTTCCATTGTCAACAGGTCCACCAGCGGTTGGTACACCGGCGGATTCCGCCATCTTCCAATATGTCTCAACTGACGGTGCCTAAGAAGGACAACAGCGAAGAAACTGTCACCATTCCTTCAGGTATGTACCCACAGTCACACACAAGACTTCAACAGACAATTAACCCATCCGGGAAAAGTTTTGAGTGTAGGCCTCGGTATCTGTGACGCAGTAGTAAATGAAGCCATGTGGGCCCCTGAAATGGCGGCTGCCTGACTTCTAAAATGGGACAATGGAATTGTGGGGTAACTGCGCTGGCGTTGGACACCGTCGCATTAGGCGATCGTAGAGCGCGGCACAATGCTGCATTGGTTAACATTGGACCCTATGGGTCCCAGGAGCCAATGAACAGGTGCGCTGGCGGTGATGATGCGCCCCGCCGCAGACGTCACCGCCGCGGACGTCACCGCTGCGGACGTCACCACCATTTTCTATCTGTTCACTCACTAGATACCTGACCTTCGACAGGAGAGGACCTACACTGCTAGTGCTGCTGTGACCTCGGTCTGGAAGCGACGATGGCTGCTGCGTCTGGGGAAAGGGCCCCTGCCTTCACTGCACAGGAGTTGGAGAAACTTGTGGATGGGGTCCTCCCCCAGTACACGCTACTCTACGGTCCTCCAGACCAACAGGTTAGTACACAGGGAGCACGTTGGATGGGCTAGACCTGGGTGGACAGGGCTGGGTGGGAGAGCGAAGGGGGCACAGTTCTTTCAACAGAAATGCATGGGGATGAATGGGCCACATGGACAGAGTTGGGAGGGGCCCACTCAGATTGACGGTGCAGTAGGTAATGACTGTTCCTCTTTCCTTGTGCATGTCATGTAGGTCAGCGCCCACCAGAAGAGGGACATTTGGCGTGCCATCGCCAAGGAAGTCCGGACCCTGGGGGCCCACCAGAGACGGGGCACCCACTGTCGTAAGAGATGGGAGGACATTCGCCGCTGCAGCAAGAAGACGTCGGAGGCTCAGCTGGGGATGGCCTCCCAACGTGGGAGGGGTGCCCGTCGCACCATGACCCCCATGATGTTCCGGATCCTGGCGGTGGGTTACCCAGAGTTGGATGGGCGCTTAAGGACATCACAGCAGACACAAGGGGGTGAGTACAACCTCATTCTGTGGACTTTGCGTGCAGTGGAGGTGTCTGGGTGGGGGAGGTGGGCTGTGGGTGTCCCTAGGCCAGTGCGAGTTAGGTAGGCAAGGCCCCTTCGTAATGTAGGCCAGGTGGGACTCTACCCCAGCTCAGAACAGAGGCAAGTTGATGTATAGTTGCCCTTTTGCCATCCATGTGCGCAGATTTCTACCATAGCCATGTAGGCCATATCCCAGAAATTGCATGTGCAGAGGGCAGGAGCACGGCGTAATGCATGGGGCTGCTGCGTCTGCCTTGTCCGCCAACGGTAGCGGTATGCCATGCACTAAAACTCTCTTTCTTCTGTCTCCCCCCCTTTTCCTGCTCTCCCTGTCCTTTTGTACATCAGCATCATCAGGCGGAGGTACAGTGGCACCGGAGCACGAGGGAACTGCATCCCACATGGCCATGGAGGGCCACACCACAGACTCTGAATGCACCAGTGGGTCGGAGGGCGAGGGGAGCTTCACGTCGGCCACAGGATCACCAACCAGCGACACTGACTCGTCCACCGATGTGAGCTCCCCTGTGGTGGCGGCACCATCTGTGCGCCCCACGTACAGCCGCCACCTCCCCTACCAGCACCGCCCTCCCAGCAGCCCCTCAGCCTTCGCCCCGTGCCCGCTCACCCAGGAGGGTGGGCATCACCTTCGCCCCAGGCACCTCAGGCCCTGCCCCTGTACCACCTGCTGCCCTCAGTGAGGAGGCCATTGACCTCCTCAGGTGACTCACTGTTGGGCAGTCTACCATTGTGAATGCCATCCAGGGTGTAGAACGAGAGTTGCAACACGGTAATGCATTCCTGGAAGGCATTCATTCTGGTCAGGCTGCCCTTCATCGAACCCTGCAAACTCGGCACTGATGGCAGCCATTGTCCCTGTGTCTAGCCTCTCCCCTCCAACTTCCTCCACCCATACCCAATCCCCTGTAACCCAGCCTATCCCAAGCACACCATCAGACCAGTATGTACACACCTCACCACACAAGGGAAGCTCAGGCAAACATAAGCACAACACATCCCACAGGCACTCATGCAAGCATCACACACATACAGACACACCAACATCCACTGCCTCCACTGTGTCCCCCTCCTCGTTGTCTCCCTCCACCCTCCCAGTCTCGTCTACACTCTCACATGCATGCACTACCACTACAGTCACTAGGTCCCGCACCAGCACACCCACCACCACACCCCGCTCACATGCAGTCACCACCTCCACTACCATTTACACATCCCCTGTGTCCTCTCCCAGTGTGTCTGTGACGCCCCCTCCCAAAGTACACAAACGCAGGCACACACCCACCTAACATACATCCACCTCATAGATGCACCTGCACCCAAATCCACAAAAGTTACACCTCCTACAACCACATCCTCTTCCTCCACTCCCAGACCCCCTCCAGCTACCCATCCCAGTGTTCCTAAGAAACGTTTCCTGACCAAGCTTGACCTCTTTCCCACCCCCCCTCCAATTCATAGGTCCTGTACTAGCACCTCAGCCAAAAAATCCCCGGGACCAGTGGTGCCTGTTCTTAGAGGTATGTGGAGTGCACCGGGCACCAGGGCAGCCAGTGTGACACGGAGCCACAGCACAGCCAGTTCCCCCCCTGTGAAGCACCAGAAGTTGGACAGTGCCCGGCGGGAGAGGGGGAAGACTCCAGCCAGCAAAGCCCCTCACAAGGGTCCCGGGGGGAGTGTCCACTCAGCTGTGACTCCTCCCAAGGTGGGGAAGGGGCAGAAGAATCGCCAAAGTCTGGGAGGAGCAGCACCGCGGAGAAGACCGCCATCATCCCCGCTGCCCAGGAGGCCACCGCCAGCCCAATCGTCACTGGCCAGGAGGCCACCGCCAGAGTCAGTGCCCAGGAGGGCAGCCAGATCGTCAGTGGCCAGGAGGCCACCGCCAGAGTCAGTGCCCAGGAGGGCAGCCCGATCGTCAGTGGCCAGGAAGCCACCGCCAGCCACAGCCCAGCTGCCCTGGAGGGCCCCGCCAGCCCCAGCCCAGCTGGGCAATGAAGGACCGCCATGGCAAGCACCGCTGAACAGGTCAGAAACTGCAAACTCAAGCACCGCTGAACAGGGCAAAGACCGCCATGGCAAGCACTGCTGAACAGGGCAAGCACCGCTGAACAGGGCAAGGACCGCAACTCAAGCACCGCTAGCTCATGAGCGGCAGGGGCAGTGATGCAACTGGGACCGTCACAGGGAAAGTGATGCACTCTGGGCACCAGTCCCCCTCCAGAACCAGTGGAGACATGCATCCACTCAGTCTGTCCTGCACAGGATGAAGCCCTGTGGGCACCAGTCCCCCTCCAGAACCAGTGGAGACATGCATCCACTCCGTCTGTCCTGCACAGGATGAAGCACTCTGGGTACAGTCCCCCTCCAGAACCAGTGGAGACATGCATCCACTCAGTCTGTCCTGCACAGGATGAAGCACTCTGGGCACCAGTCCCCCTCCAGAACCAGTGGAGACATGCATCCACTCCGTCTGTCCTGCACAGGATGAAGCACTCTGGGCACCAGTCCCCCTCCAGAACCAGTGGAGACATGTATCCACTCAATCTGTCCTGCAAAGGATGAAGCACTCTGGGCACCAGTCCCCCTCCAGAACCAGTGGAGACTGTTATCCACTTGAGAGACTGTGGCTTTGCACTCCCCAGGATGGTACAGTGGGCAATCCACCCACTGTAAAGACTTGAGAGACTGTGGCTTTGCATTCCCCTGGATGGTACAGTGGGCAAATCACCCACGGTAGAGACTTGAGAGACTGTGGCTTTGCACTCCCCAGGATGGTACAGTGGGCAAACACACCACTGTAGAGACTTGAGAGACTGTGGCTTTGCACTCCCCAGGATGGTACAGTGGGCAAACCACCAACTGTAGTGACTTGAGAGACTGTGGCATTGCACTCCCCAGGATGGTACAGTGGGCAAACCACCCACTGTAGAGACTTGAGAGACTGTGGCTTTGCACTCCCCAGGATACATCAATGGGCATGGAGCCCCCTCGTTGATCTGGCGTGGTGCACTCATCCGGCTGAGGTACCCCCCCTTCCCTTCCCCCTGAGGTGCCTGTTGTATTTGTATCTGATCCCTCAACAGTGTTCTCTCCGTTTTGATCAGGTATCTTGTGTGGGCCTCACCCATGCATTTTGGGCCCAGTGGTCCATGGACAATGACTTGTGTATCACCTGCACTACTAATCGTGGTGTATATTTTGTTGAATGTGTATATATATATATATATATATATATATATATATATATATATATATATATGTTGATATATGATTACTGTATTTTGATATATTACAATGGTTCCACTCATTTCCTTTGGTCTTTGCATTCTTCCGGGGGGGGTTGGGGGTTGTTACTGTAATGTTTGGATATGCATTGGTGTGTGTGTTGTAGTGGGTGAGGGTTGGGGTGGGGGTGTTGCGTGTGTGTGTCCCTGTCTTTTGCCTCCCCCTCCCCTATGTCGTAGGTGCAGTACTCACCGTTGTCTTCGCCGCTGGCGTTGATGATCGTCGCATAGGAGCAGGAAGACTAGTGCAGGAAGAATATGGAGTTCAGGCTCCATGGTGCCCTCCTTCCTCGTGGAGTGTGTAGAGGTGAGCGTTTTCCCTTTGAAATGGCTGTTTTTGCCATGTTTTTATCCTCAGTGAATCCGCCCCAGAAAAGGTGGCGGATTGGTAGGTTGTGATACTGTAGGCGGTACTTTGTCTTCCGCCTGTCTGTTGGCGGTGACCGCCGCGCTGTATGTTTGTACCGCCGTGGCGGGAAGAGTGTTAAAGTGGCTGTCTTTGTTGGCGGTTTACGCCACGGTCATAATTCCCATTTTTTTGCCGCCGGCCTGTTGGTGGTCTTACCGCTGCTTTAACACCGTCCGCCAGGGTTGTAATGACCGCCTAGGTCTTGATGTCCTTGGCATAAATCTAATAATTCACGATCTGCTGACTGTGTTACAGTTCTACGATCAAAAACTCTCTCAAATTCACGAACATAATTTCTCCAGTTATACAACAAGGGACTATTTTTACGCACAAAAGGAATTCCCCAAGTAGCTGCCTCCCCAGACAGATATGATAAAAAGAAGGCTACTTTGGACTGGGCATCGGGAAAGGTATTTGGTCTGCAGGTGAAGTGTAGTTCCACTTGAACCAGGAAAGATTGCGCTTTCAAAGGGTCTCCTGAGAAATGTTCTGGGGGAGCTAAAGGAATTGCAGAAGGAACATTTAGGGAAATTGGATTACTTCCAGAAGTCTGAGAAGAAGTACCTGGCCAAGACACACCTGTGGGACTTTGTTCCTTCTTCTCTACCTTATTTTGCAACTGACTCACTCTCTCTGCTAAGCTAGTTGTCAATTCTTTGGATGATACCACCTCTGCTTGGAGCTGGGCGATAGCCTTGACTAACTCGTC
Source organism: Pleurodeles waltl (assembly GCF_031143425.1). Taxonomy (NCBI): domain Eukaryota; kingdom Metazoa; phylum Chordata; class Amphibia; order Caudata; family Salamandridae; genus Pleurodeles; species Pleurodeles waltl. Next base: position 1,069,075,919 of record NC_090437.1, read on the forward strand.
TAGCGTGGCCATGCTGAGAACATACACAACCCAGGAGGATAATAATTTGTGGGCTCACTATTCTGTCAGAGTCACCAGATCCTCGGGGTCTGTGCACGTTCCCAACACATCCACCACTGAACAGCTCCAAGACTCTGATAGATAAATCATAGAGACTGAGAGAGTCCAAGAGGGGATTAGGAAGGGAACAGCTGGGAAAGAGACCTGTAGTAAGACATTTTTTAGAACACACAATATGACAATTATATCTCCTGAAATCAATACTAGACTATGATTCTAAGCCTAGTCACTCTGAAAACATGAACAATCTAAGAGTTAAGTTTAAAATGAGTATGTTTCAAGATGGCCGGATACCTGTAGGGGAATCAAGATGAATTAAATGAAAACTTTCTTATTCGAGTACTTTCATTTACATGAGAATGAGAAAAAACATTCTGACTAAATTTTAAACCAGTCATATAAATCCTGTTTTGAGAATGTATACTAGGACCATACAATATTGCATCTAGAAACTCTGGCCTTCTATGTACTCTTAAAACGTTTCAACACAAATTGCGCATATTGCAGATATATATATATACATATATATATAAATATATATATAGTAAACACCATAAAAGGATTGTGTACCATGAATCACACAATATGGTTTCAGGAAACAAATCACATAACTTGTCAACTCGAATAGTACATAATAAATATCTTAGAATAGTAGCATACAATAAAAAACATGAATTAAACTCGAGGAGAGAATTGTGCGTCTTGCCAATTCGAGTGTTACCATGTAAAATACCAAAAAATGGTAGCACGTAATGAATATCAAAGTAAAATCATCATTAATCGAATCGCGCGTCTTGCCAATTCGTAAAACAAGATGTAAATGTCAAGGAATAACCGCTCACAATAAATAACAAGATCAAAGTACAATGAAACGAATCGCGCTTCTTTTGCCGATTCTTAAGCCACCATGAAAAATGTCAAAAATGGTACCGCGCAATGAACAACGAAGTTAAATGCTCATGAAACGAGTTGTGCGTCTATGTAAGTGTCAAGAAATAGTAGCGCGTAATGGACAACAATGTTTAAACACCATAAAACAAATCACGCGTCTTGCCGATTCTTAAGCCACCATGTAAATGTCAAGAAATGGTAGCGCGCAATGAATAACAAAGTCAAACCTTTATGAAATAAATATTGCGTCTTGCCTATTTGTAAACTGCCATATAAATGTCAAGAAATGGTAGCGCTCAAGTAATCTGTTACTCATTTAAGAATTTAAACCAAGAATATGAAAATTCTAAATAACGGTGTCGGGACATCCAACCACCGTCTTACCGCCTGGAACAATGATCACCAATGAAGGATTAGGGCAGAAGACTGGAAGATCCAAATAGGTCGCCGGGACAGGAGCTTAGGAAGAAGCTGCTGCTCTGCACCGGGACCTCTGAATAGTGAGCACTGGGAGTTGGTCTGGCTCTCTTTTATAGAGTCTTGGCCCAGCCCAGAACCACGCCCAGGAATGTTGCAGGGAAAGTCTCTGGAAGGCCCTGGAAAGGGGCCACACCCTAACACACTCTGAAAACCTGCAGCAATACATTGCAAAGGAACAGTATTTGTAAGCATATTAAAAATACGTTTTCAGGATTGAACTCTGCAATGCAAAAGGTTAAACCACAACATATCAGCACAATGCATAAATTACTTTGTTTTGAGAGTGCTGGGTTTTTGCATTTTTGTCGCCAATAGAGCGCGTATTGCTCTGGTGTTGACAGTATTAGCCAGTGAGGTTTAGGACGTGTCTCACCTCTGTCAGGGTCTTGGGGGGTATCTCCTTGATGGTTTCGGTATTGGCTCAGAAGAACTGTAAATTGCTTCCTCCCACTTAATATCCCAAGTAGACCACTGGCCCCTGCCTATCTGGTGTTATTGGCTGTGATAGTCTCTCTTTTTCTCTGCAGGGCCTGAATCAGCTCCCTGTTATGGCACAAGTGGTCCTCCAATCTGCTGAAGACACCAATGTCATTTAGGTAGGTGGCACTAAAGTTCTCCAAGTCAGCCATGATCTGGTTGAGAAACCTCTGTAAACTCGCAGGTGCGTACTTTAGTAGGAAGGGTATTACCTGGAACTGGAAGAATGCACACCTCTCTTTAAACCCCTCGTTTCAGGCTGTCTGCCAGTACCAAGATGTTAGGTCAAATATGCGGAGGAACTTGGCAGCTCCCAACTGGTCTATGAGCTCATCAACTCAGGAGATGGGGGTGTGCATCAGTCTTGGTGACTGCATTGAGCCCCCTGTAATCTACACAGAACCTAGTTTCATGGATGATACCTGGAAGGGCAGATGTGGGGGCCAATACCACTGGACTGGAACAAGGGTTGCTTGAGGGCTCAATAACCCCTACCTCCAGCATCTTAGAGACTTCCTCCTTGATTCTGGATCTCACCTCAGACAACCAGTAGATTTTTCTTTTCACAGGTATGCTGAAGAATAAAAAGGCAAACTGTCACAACAACTGGTGGCAGTCCCTCTATTGTTCTAGGGTCAATGTGGGGAGAGGCTGACCCATCATGCTACTTGGAAGAAAGGAGGTCAGAGAGAGGTTACTCGCCTCCTCCACCTCATCATCAGCGACCAGGAGAATAAGTTACCTCATACCACTCGAAGTAGGCTTTGGGGCAATTGACATGCAGAACTCTTAAAGGTTTCCTGAGTGTTTGGAGGTCTACCAGGTTGGTGACTGCCTCTTAAACTCCTTTAACTCATACAGCCCTGACCAATGATTTTGGAGGGCTTGGGGTTCGACAGGCTCCATCACCTACACTTTTTAGCAAGGTTGAATCTCAAACAGAGAGGCGTTCTGGTAATTCTACTGTTTCATGACCTTCTGACTGGCTTGTACATTAGCCTTACCTTGCTTCCAGAAGTGACTCATATGGGTACGGAATGCCAGCATGTAGCTGACCATATCCTGCCCACATTATGGAGGGCCTTTGTAGAAGCTTGCTTCCACGCCTCCTTTATCAGACTGAGAGTTCCTTGCACCTGGTGTCGAAACAGAAGCTTTAAGGAGCTGAAGCCAGACCCCTTCTTGGACATCTCCTAGTACACAAACAACAGGCATGGTAAGAGGACATACCACTTCTGCCTCAAAAGCTCTGACAGATCCATGATCATGTCTTTGAGGGTCCTGTTGAACATCTCAACAAGCCCACTAGTTTGGGGATGCTAAGGAGTGGAGAACACTCCATCCACATGGCCTTCGTGTACGTTGGTATGAAGTTGATACCACAGTCCTACACCACCTCAGTGGGGAACCCCAACAGGTAGAGCTCACCATCAGTGCAGTGACCAATGTGTGAGCAGTCACTATCCTGAGAGGGATAGTCTCCAGGTACCAGCTTGCATGGTTCACCAAGACCAGGATGAACCCATTGCCCATTGCTGTCTGTGGGGTCCAGGGGTCCATCAATGTTGATGCCCACCCTTCTAAAGGGGGTGCAAATGACAGGACAAAAGCTGGGGAGCCTTGCGCTTCCCTCCTGACTTGCCATTGGCCAGGAAGGTAGGGCATAACCGACAGAAAGCATCTGACGCCCTCCTCATCGGTGGGCCAATAAAAGTGAGTGACAAGCCTGTCACAGGTCTTGTCTTGCTCTAGATGACCTACTGGGGAAGATCATGAGCAGGCCCCAGAAGGAAGGTCCTGTAGCACTAGGGAACATGAACTCATGTCTTTGGCCTTGCAAATGGTTTACTTTGCCAGGTCAAAATGGCAGTTTAAAAACTGCACACACGGTCCAATGGCAGGCCAAAGACATGTTTAAAGTGCTACTTAAGTGGATGGCACAATCAGTGCTGCAGGTCCACTAGTAGCCTTTCATTTACAGGCCCAGGGCACAGGTAGTGCCATTTTACTAGGGACTTGCAAATAAGTTAAACAAGACAGTTGGATATAAGCTACTCTAACATGATTTAAGGAGAGAGCAGAGGCACTTTAGCACAGGTTAGCAGTGGTATAGATCACAGTGTCCTAAGGACAGTGAATACTAAGTGAACAAAAACAGGAGGTCCGAAGGCGAAAGGTTAGGGAGAAACCATACCAAGAATGCCAGGTCTAACAGCTATGTGCTAAGGCTAGTTTGCAGCAGATATAAAAGTAAAAACAATAACACACCCAGTTCATTGATCTTATTGACAATGACAAGGATGATAGTGAATAATTGGATGTTTTAATGTATGTAATTGAAGATGGTACCATCCTTAGTGGTTTTACCGATGTTGCATTTATTCATCATTGACATATTTCTGCTTTCATTGCAGCAGTAACACTCTAACAATGGATGTAGACCTAATTTTATTTTTTAAATACACCCCTCACCTAGTAAATGAATGGGGATTGTGATTTTAGAGTTCAGGGCTGTTATACCTGACATGCCTTAGGGTGGTCACCCCTAACTTTTTGCCTGCCTCCCTCCACTTTTTGGACTCTGTTTTTGCTGGCTTTTAGACTCTGCGCACTTTACCACTGCTAACCAGTGCTAAAGTGCATATGCTCTCTCCCTTTAAACATGGTAACTTTAGATCATACCCAATTGGACTATTTAATATACTTATAAGTCCCTAGTAATGTGCACTGTATGTGCCTAGGGCCTGTAGATTAAATGCTACTAGTGGGCCTGCAGCACTAGTTGTGCCACCCACTCAAGTAGCCCCTTTACCTTGTCCCAGGCCTGCCATTGCAAGGCCTGTGTGTGCAGTTTCACTGCCACTTCGACTTGCCATTTAAAAGTACTTCTCAAGCCTAAAGCTCCCCTTTTTCTACACAGCAGTCACCTCTAATGTGTGCCCTAGGTAACCCCTAGAGCAGGGTGCTGTGTGGGTAAAAGGCAGGACATGTACCTGTATAGTTTACATATCCTGGTAGTGTAAAACTCCTACATTCGTTTTTACACTACTGTGAGGCCTGCTCCCTTCATAGGCTAACATTGGGGCTGCCCTCATACATTGTTGAAGTGGCAGCTGCTGATCTGAAGGGAGTAGGAAGGTCATATTTAGTATGGCCAGAATGTAATACAAAATTCTGCTGACTAGTGAAGTTGGATTTAATATTACTATTTTAGAAATGCCACTTTTAGAAAGTGAGCATTTTTCTGCACTTAAATTCTTCTGTGCCTTACAATCCACGTCTGGCTAGGTTTAGTTGACAGCTGCTTGTGCATTCACTCGGACACACCCCAAACACAGGGTACTCAGCCTCACTTGCATACATCTACATTTTGAATGCGTCTGCCTGGGCTGGGAGGGTGGAGGGCCTGCTCTGACACAAAGGACTGCCACACCCCCTACTGGGACCCTGGCAGACAGGATTGAACTGAAAGGGGACCTGGTGCACTTCTAAGCCACTCTTTGAAGTCACCCCCACTTCAAAGGCACATTTGGGTATAAAACAGGGCCTCTACCCTCCCACCTTAGACACTTACTGGAGAAGAAACCTGAACCAGAACCTGCATCCTGCCAAGAAGAACTGCCCGGCTGCTCAAAGGACTTATCTGTCTGCTTTCTATAAAGGACTGCTGCCTTGCTATTGGCCTGCTGCCTTGCTGAACTCTTGTCTGGCTGCAAAAGTGCTCTCCAAGGGCTTGGATAGAGCTTGCCTTCTGTTCCCTGAAGTCTCAGGACCAAAAAGACTTCTCATTTTGATTTGGACTCCTCGTGCGCCGAACAATTTGATGCACAGCTTGCTCCGTGGTGACAAAATCGCCACACGCCGATCCAGAAAGACGCTGCTCGACACGACGCCTGCGGTGCGACCAGAACTTCAACACACGGCCTCGCATGGACAACGCCGCCCGACTTCCAGAGAGGAAATCGACGCGACGCCTGCCGTGAGAGAGAAAATTCCACGCACAGCTTCCCGGAACGCCGGATATCAAGCAGAGGAATCCACGCACAGACCGTGGGACATCTGGTAATCCCGCGAACCATAGAAGGAGTCGGCCTGCGTGCCGGAAAATGACGCACGTCTTCCCCGAGTGAAAAATAACGACGCAAGTCTGTGTGTGAAGGGGCAAAACCGACGCACACACCATTTTTCTTCCCACAGAACGACGCACGTCTCCCTGCGTGAAAAATAATGACTCAAGTCCATGTGTAAAGGGGCGAAACCGACGCACACACCTTTTTTCCACGCATCTCCTCCTCTGCATCCCTCTGCAGAGATTTTCCACTCCAAACCAGGTGCTTTGTGCTTGAAAGAGACTTTGTTTGCTTTTTAAAGACTTAAGCCACTTTAAATATGCCCACACTATCACGACACACGAATCCACGCAACGGTCTTTCAAACGTGGTATTCCATTGGCGGTACATACCGCTGCACTCAAAATACACACACTTCTACAAAACATCCCCACATTGGACGATTCGAAATACACACACCTGAGACACATACGCACACCACTCCCACACACCCATTACAATATAAAGCACACACCCACATCACCCACAAACCCCCACGACAAAAAATTCAGAAAGAAGGCCAGAGAGAGACACCACCAGCAAGTACAACAGCATCCACAGGCACATAACACCATCACCCACACAACTTCCACGCACCTCACACAACACGCCACTACATATCACCACACTTATCACCACACACTCCACCTCACACATCACCTACACCACCCGATGGCACGACAAAGACACCCCAGGTTCTCGGAGGAGGAGCTCAGGGTCATGGTGGAGGAAATCGTACGGGTAGAGCCACAGCTATTCGGAGCACAGGTGCAGCACACCTCAATTGCAAGGAAGATGGAGCTATGGCGAAGAATAGTGGACAGGGTCAACGCAGTGGGACAACACCCAAGAAATCGAGAGGACATCAGGAAAAGGTGGAACGACCTACTGGGGAAGGTGAGTTCCGTGGTCTCAAGACACCACCTGGCGGTCCAGCGGACTGGCGGCGGACCCCCACCTCCTGCCCCACAACTATCAACATGGGAGGAGCAGGTCTTGGCGATTCTGCATCCTGAGGGCCTCGCAGGAGTAGGTGGAGGAATGGACTCTCGTAAGTCAAAGCTTTACTATTACATCCCCCACCCTACCTGCATGCTATCACATACCCCCACCTTCGCCCTCACCCCATCACTCCAACTCAGGGTGACCCACCCATTGCACACACAGATGCAATAATCATGCCTTTCCACCCCTGCAGGACCCCTACCCAACATCACCAGACAGGAGGGTCCAGACATGTCCACTCCACCCACAGAAGAGGCCCACATTGATGACAGCAGCTCTGTCCAACTGGATCTAGATGACCAGCCCGGACCATCGGGGACCTCTGGACAGTCGGTTCCCCTCACACAGGCACAGGCCACCACAGACCTTCCCCCCTCTGGAAACACCAGCACAGCACCCACCCAGCGGGCCCATACCTCCGTCACCAGGACACATCAATCAGCTGTGTGTCCACCACTACAGGGAACCCAGGATCACCCACCACCCCAACAACAACAGGGACCTGGGGGCAGTGGCAGTGGGCACACGGACCAGGGGACAGAGGCCCAGGAACACAGGGGAACTGGGAGGGCTGATGAGTGACAGGGGGCGGACAGGCCAAGGGAACCCACTCTCCACGAGGCCCTCTCCTCCATCATGGGAGAATACCACCACTCCCAGGAGACGATGGTAACGGTACTGGCCAAGTTTCAGGAGACCCAGCGCATGCAGGAGGAACAGTATATGGGCTTCAGGGAGGAACTCAGAACCATCAGCTCCACCCTTGGCACCATCGTAGGGGTGCTGAAGGAAGCACTCAACACCAGGAGGGACACTGTGAACACTACAAGGGGCCCCTGACACTAGCATGGACGATGAACTACCCACCACCTCCGCCGGCGCTAGTGGACAGGACGCCCTGCCACAGGACCACCACACCATCACCCCACCCCCTGCAGACGGAGAACCACCCCGCAAACGGTCCCTGAGATCTAGGAACAAGACAGAGAACGATGCCAAGACCCCCGCCAAGAAATGAGACCACCCTGATTGTCATCCTACTGTCCCACTTTGTCACCCTGTCCATAATTAAACTGCCCCAGCTCCACTTCCTATGCCCATATGGGCAATGCACCTGTGAGACTAATAGACTGGACTCTGCCATGGACACTCCTCCGCCATCACCCCTCAACATTTTACTTCCCCCTAACACACCTAAAGCACAAAATGATCTGGAGTCTGTCTGTGAATTCGAAATAGTGTATTTGCAATTACAGTGACAAAATGTTTTTGAAATATTAATGTCAACATACCTATGTCACACAGCTCTAGTCCATGAGGAATTTAAGCAGATGCCACACAGTGGGACCCACATCTGTGAAACCCTAAGGGAAAGTCACAACTCAGTGACCATACATCGGGTGAAAACGACAGACAGGAGAGAGGTAGTAGTGTAAAAGTACATGTAGAAGGCAGGATTGTATTCTTAACTGTGTTTCACTGGAAATATTGCTAGATCACTGAGTCCCTGTTCTGCATGTCTTCTTCCTCTGCTTCATCCTCATCACTGTCCACAGGCTCCACAGCTGCCACAACACCGCCATCTGGACCATCCTCCTGCAGAAAAGGCACCTGTCGTCGCAAAGCCAAGTTGTGAAGCATACAGCAGGCCACAATGATCTGGCACACCTTCTTTGGTGAGTAGAATAGGGATCCACCTGTCATGTGGAGGCACCTGAATCTGGCCTTCAGGAGGCCGAAGGTCCGCTCGATCACCCTCCTAGTTCGCCCATGGGCCTCATTGTAGTGTTCCTCTGCCCTGGTCCTGGGATTCCTCACTGGGGTCAGTAGCCATGACAGGTTGGGGTAACCAGAGTCACCTGCAAATGGCGAGGGACACACACTAACCTGTAGGGATATACCCAGACAACCATTCCCACTGTCTTGCTTCCAGGTGCTCACCTAATAGCCACACACGGTGCCTCTGGAGTTGACCCATCACATAAGGGATGCTGCTATTCCACAGGATGTAGGCATCATGCACTGAGCCAGGGAACATGGCATTCACATGGGAGATGTACTGGTCTGCCAAACATACCATCTGTATGAATGATAACTCTTCCGGTTTCCGTACACCTGTTCACCCCTGTGGGGGGGGGGCAAAGCCACATGGGTCCCATCAATGGCACCTATGATGTTGGGGATATGTCCAAGGGCATAGAAGTCACCTTTCACTGTAGGCAAATCCTCCACCTGAGGGAAAATGATGTAGCTCTGCATGTGTTTCAGAAGGGCAGACAACACTCTGGACAATATTTTGGAAAACATAGGCTGGGACATCCCTGATGCCATGGCCACAGTTGTTTAAAAAGACCCACTTGCAAGGAAATGGAGCACTGACAGCACCTGCACTTGACGGGGGATTCCTGTGGGATGGTGGATTGCTGACATCAGGTCTGGCTCCAACTGGGTACACAGTTCCTGGATTGTGGCACGGTCAAACCTGTAGGTGATTATCAAATGTCACTCCTCCATTGTCGACAGGTCCACCAACGGTCGGTACACTGGAGGATGCCACCATCTCCCCCAGCGGACGGTGCCTATGAAGGACAACAGCGAGCACAGAGTCAAACAACTCAGAGGTACGTTCCCACAGTTAACACAGAACACCAATCATACACAAAAGGTGTGTGTGTTGAGACTAGGCCTAGGTATGTGTGACGCAGTTGAAAATGAGGCCATGCGGGCCCCTGAAATGGCGGCTGCGCAACCTCCAAAGTGGGACAATGGGATGTGAGGTAACTGTGCTGGCGTTGTACACCATGGGGGAGGCGGTCGGAGACCGCGGCGCAATGCTACATTGGTTAATAGTGGACCCTATGGGTCCCAGGAGCCAATGACGATGTACGCCGGCGGTGATGGTACGCACCGCCGTGGACATGACCACCGTGGACGTGACCGCCATTTTCTATCTGTTGAATCACTCGATACCTGATCTTCGACAGAGGACCTACAATGCAAATGCTGCTGTGACCTCGGTCTGGAAGAGACAATGGCTCGTGCGTCTGGGGAAGGGCCCCTGCCTTCACATCGGAGGAGTTGGAGAAGCTCGTGGATGGGGTTCTCCCCTAGTACACGCTACTCTACGGTCCTCCAGACAAACAGGTAAGTACACAGGGAGCATGTTGTATGGGCTGTGCCTGTGTGGAAAGGGCTGGATGTAAGAAGGAAGGGGGCAGAGTGCTGCGTGCATGAAAGACGGTGAATGCATGTGCCACATGGCAAGGGTAGGGATGGGGGCCAATCACTTTGACTGTGCAGTTGGTAATGACTTCTCTTCTTCCCCTGTACATTTCATATAGGTCAGCGCCCACCAGAAGAAAGATATATGGCGTGCCATCGCCAAGGACGTCCTGACCCTGGGGGTCTACCACAGACAGAGCACCCGCTGCCGGAAAAGATGGGAGGACATTCGCCGCAGGAGCAAGAAGACGGCGGAGGCTCAGCTGGGGATGGCCTCCCAACGTGGGAGGGGTGCCCATCGCACCATGACCTCCCTGATGTTCAGGATCCTGGCAGTGGCCTACCCGGAGTTGGATGGGCCCTTGAGGGCATTACAGCAGACACAAGGGGGTGAGTACACTCTCATTCTGCTGACTTTGCGTGCAGTGTAGTTGTCTGGGTGGGGGAGGAGGGATGTGGGTTTCCCTTGGCCAGGGCGAGTTCCGTAGGCAAGGCCCCTCCGTAAGGCAGGCCAAGTGGCACCCCAACGCACCTCTGTAGAGTGCCAAGTACAGCTATTCATGCCCCTTTGTCATCTACGTGTGCAGATGTCATCCATAGGCTTGTAGGTCATTTCCCAGTAATTGAACAGTGGAGCCCAAGAGCGCAGCGTAGTGCAGGGAGCTTCGGTGTCTGTCTTGTCCGCCAACGTTAGCGGTAATCCATGCACTCAACATGTCTTTCTACTGTCGTTCCCCCCCCTTTTTGTGTTCTCCCTGTTCTTGTGTGCATTAGCATCATCAGGCGGAGGAGCAGTGGCACCAGAGCACGAGGGAGCTGCATCCCACATGGCCCTGGAGGGCGAGACTACGGACTCGGAATTCACAAGTGGGATGGAGGGCGAGGGAAGCTTCACGGCGGGGACAGGAGCTGACACCAGCGACACGGACACCTCCTCTGATGGGAGCTCCCTTGTTGTGGCGGCAACATCTGTGCCCCCGCATCTACAGGTACAGCCACCACCCCCCCTACCAGCACCGCCCTCCCAGCAGCCCCTCTGCCTTCGCCCTGTGCCCGCTCACCCAGGAGGGTGGGCATCACCTTCGCCCCAGGCACCTCAGCCCCTGCCCCTGTCACCCCTGCTGCCCCCAGTGAGGAGGCCATTGACCTCCTCAGGTCCCTCACTGTTGGGCAGTCTACCATTTTGAATGCCATCCAGGGTGTAGAAAGGCAGTGGCAACAAACAAATGCATTCCTGGAGGGCATTCATTCTGGTCAGGCTGCCCTTCATCGAACCCTGCAAACTCAGCACTGATGGCAGCCATTGTCCCCGTCTCTAGCCTCCCCCCTCCAACTTCCTCCACCCAGACCCAATCCCCTCTATCTCTGCCTATCCCAAGCACACCATCAGACCAGCCTGCACACACCTCACCACACAAGGGAAGCTCAGGCAAACATAAGCACCACACATCCCACAGGCACTCACGCAAGCAACACACACATGCAGACACATCAACATCCACTGCCTCCACTGTGTCCCCCTCCTCGTCGTCTCCCTCCTCCCTCCCAGTCTCGTCTACACTCACACCTGCAAGCACTACCTCTACAGCCACTACGTCCCTCACCAGCACACCCACCAGCACACCCCGCTCACGTGCAGTCACCACCCCCACTACCATTCACACGTCCCCTGTGTCCTCTCCCAGTGTGTCTGTGATGCCTCCTCCCAAGGTACACAAACACAGCCACACACCCACCCAACAGCCATCCACCTCACAACAACCTCCAGCACATGCACCTGCACCCAAAGTCACCAAACGTACACCTCCTACTACCACCACCTCTTCCTCCACTCCCAAACCCCCTCCAGCTACCCATCCCAGTGTGTCCAAGAAACTTTTCCTGTCCACCCTTGACCTCTTTCCCACACCTCCCCCACCCGTCCATCTCATAGGTCCCGAACTAGCACCTCAGCCACAACATCTCCGGGACCAGTGATGCCTGTAGTCACTGGTATGTGGAGTGCACCGGCCACCAGGACAGCCAGTGTGGCACGGAGCCACAGCACAGCCAGTCCCCCACCTGTGAAGCATCAGAAGTTGGCCAGTGCCTGGCGGGAAAGGGGGAAGACTCCAGCCACCAAACCCGCTCCCAGGGGTCCCGGTGGGAGTGTGGAGTCAGCTGTAAAACCTCCCAAGGTGGGGAAGGGCCACAAGAAACCCGTCAAGTCTGGGAAGAGTTGAACGGCGGAGAAGACCGCCATCATCCCCGCTGTCCAGGAGGTCACCGTCAGCCCCAGCCCAGCTGCCCGGGAGGCCACATCCAGCCCCAGCCCAGCTGCCCAGGAGGCCACCGCCAGCCCCAGCCCAGCTGCCCAGGAGGCCACCGCCAGCCCCAGCCCAGCTGCACAGGAGGGCACCGCCAGCCCCAGCCCAGCTGCCCTGGAGGCCACCGCCAGCCCCAGCCCAGCTGCCCAGGAGGCCACCACCAGCCCCAGCCCAGCTGCCCAGGAGGGCACCGCCAGCTGCAGCCCAGCTGCCCAGGAGGCCACCGCCAGCCCCAGCCCAGCTGATCTGTGAAGAACCACCAGCACAAGCCCCGCTGGGCCATGAAGGACTGCCAACTCAAGCACTGCTGAACAGGGCACCGCCAGCACAAGCACCGCTGGGCCATGAAGGACCGCCAGCACATGCACCGCTGGGCCATGAAGGACCGCCAACTCAAGCACCGCTGGGCCATGAAGGACCGCCAGCACATGCACCGCTGGGCCATGAAGGACTGCCAACTCAAGCACTGCTGAACAGGGCACCACCAGCACAAGCACCGCTGGGTCATGAAGGACCGCCAACTCAAGCACCGCTGAACAGGGCACCTCCAGCACAAGCACTGCTGGGCCATGAAGGACCGCCAACTCAAGCACCGCTAGCCCATGAGCGGCAGGGGCACTGACGCAACTGGGTCCGTCACGGGGTGAGTGATGCACTCTGGGCACCAGTCCCCCTCCAGAACCAGTGGAGAGATCCATCCACTACCTCAGTCCTTCACAGGATGAAGCACTCTGGGCACCAGTCCCCCTCCAGAACCAGTGGAGACATCCATCCACTACCTCTGTCCTTCACAGGATGAAGCACTCTGGGTACCAGTCCCCCTCCAGAACCAGTGGAGACATCCGTCCACTACCTCTGTCCTTCACAGGATGAAGCACTTTGGGCACCAGTCCCCCTCCAGAACCAGTGGAGACTGGTATCCACTTCAGAGACTGTGGCTTTGCACTCCCCAGGATTGAACAGTGGGCAACCCACCCACTGTAGAGACTTGAGAGACTGTGGCTTTGCACTCCCCAGGATTGAACAGTGGGCAACCCACCCACTGTAGAGACTTGAGAGACTGTGGCTTTGCACTCCCCAGGATTGAACAGTAGGCATTGAGCCCCCCTCGTGGATCTGGTGTCGTACACTCATCTGGCTGAGGTGACCCCCTTCCCTTCCCCCTGAGGTGCCTGTTGTATTTCTATCTGATGCCCCTGCAGTGTTCTCTCTGTTTTGATCGGGTATCAAGTGTGGGCCTCGCCCATGCATTTTGGGCCCAGAGGTCCACGGACTATAAATGGTGCAATACCTGGACTTGTATTATTGGTGTATATATTTGTTTATGGTGTATATATCTTTTGGAGTACTGGATTTTAATAGATTACAATCGTTACAATCATTTCCTTTTGTCTTTGCATTCTTCCAGTGGGCTTGGGGGGTGTAACTGTAATGTATCAACATGTATTAGTGTGTGTGTTGTAGTGGGTGGGGGTGTTGCGTGTGTGTCCCTGTTTTTTGCCTCCCCACTCCACTGTGTCGTAGGTGCAGTACTCACTGTGGTCTTCGCCGCCGGCATTCGTGCTCCTGGTAGAGGAGCAGGAAGACTATCGCAGGTAGAATTTGGATTTCCTGTTCCATGGTGTCCTCGTTCCTCGTGGGGTATGTAGAGGTGAGCGTTTTTGCTTCGGGATTCCTGTTTCCGCCGTGTTTTTATCCGCGGTGAATCCACCCCGGAAAAGGTGGCGGATTGGCCTGTCATAATAGTGTGTGAGGTACATTGTCTCCCGCCTGTCTGTTGGCGGTGACCGCCGCACTGTTTGTTTGTACCGCCATGGCGGTCGGAGTGTTAAAGTGGCTGTCTTTGTTGGCGGTTTCTGCCACGGTCGTAATTGCAATTTTTTTACTGCCGGCCTGTTGGCGGTCTTACTGCCGCTTTAGCACCGTCTGCCAGGGTTGTAATGATCACCTTTATATCACTTTTCAGTGATATTTCTACAAATTCTTATTGCATCTTTTATTGTATTGATCTACAAATATCCAGATAAATGTTCTGTATTTTTCTAAACCCTGTGTGGTGCATTTTTGTGGTGCTATATGCTGTTATTATATGATTTATTGCACAAATACTTTACACATTGATGAAGTTAAGCCTGACTGCTTGTGCCAAGCTACCAGAGGGTGGGCTTAGGATAATTTGGATTGTGTGTGACTTACCCTGACTAGAGTGAGAGTTCGTGCTAGGACAGAGGGTAACCTTACTGCCAACCTAAAACCCCATTTCTAACAAGGGCTCTGTGGGTATGTGAACTGTTAAGTGGTCACCATAGGTTTATACATCTGCCTTCATATGTATATTTGGTACTTACACCATGTCATTGAGTAGATTTTGCACAATACTGCACAATGATTTATTAGGTGTTGTGTGGCTGCAGACTGGGGTACCAGCCACCAAGACTTCTCCTCAGTAGTCCTTCAACTGTGCTGCTTCGCTACCTTGAGAGAGATAAAAATGCTACAATGGCTACTTGGTTTCTAGTAGTCAAAAGATTGTGGATATATTTCTTAGGAAGGACTCAAATTCTGCCAAAAATAATAACTTACATTCCATTGTGAATCTCTGAGAGAGGTTGTGAAGGTTGTCCTTAGTTTTGACAACTTTTCCTGCCTATCCCCCAAAGTGGCTAATCCCTGTGAATTAGCCAGTTTATTTACAGCACATCTGCCTTTGTGGACACAGAGGCCAGGGTATTATACTTTGAAAACTTGTCAGTTCCATGAAGGAATGTGGCTTACACTCTGGAAGTGAAAAGAAGTGCAAAACTGTTTCTAAACGCTGTCTCTGTCAGTACAAAGTGCAATGTATATTTTATGAAGCTTAAATTACTTTCTCACAAACTTTTATTTCACCATTAAATCCCACTTTTAAAGCTAACTACAGAATAATTTTGAATCATTTTTCAATATTTTTTTTTCATGCAAAATCATAAAGTGTTTTGGTTATACCTCAAACCTGTACGTGGAAATCTAGCTTTAGCTACATAGTGAAAGTTTTCTTTAGATAGTTAGGTACTGTGAGGACAGGCATTTTCAATACGTACTTCATAATCCTGGACACATTTAAATTATACTGGTGTAGTTCATGTTATTTTGGGTGTTTGGGTTATGTTTATGCCTGATATTACACCATAACACCGCTTCTCCACTTTGTGGTAAACATTTATAGCAAATGAACGGGAACAACAGCACATGAGTGGCTGTTGTTCACAGTTCTTTTGTTTAACCCCTAGGGTGCCCAGGACGAGCTGGTCTCGCCCGCGCCAATGGTTGCCCGGTGCTGGGGAAGAGTCCAGCTCGGCCTGGTATGGTCCCCTGGGGGGAGTGCCAGTGCTCCCGCCAGATGGCCAAGCACCCCCCTCCCCTGGGAAGAGATGGAAAGGGAATTGCTTCCCCTTCCACCCACGCCGCCCATCCTGAACCCCCCATGGCGTCTGATGACGTCCGTGCGCTCTCGCACACAGACCTCATCAGAGGCCTTCCCCTCCGCGCTAGAAGCTTAGCTTCTAGCGCAGATCGAATGAGAAATGCAAAAGCATTTTTCCTCCGATCACGTGGAGGGGGCAGAGAGGCATGAAAGGAGAGGAAAGGTCTTTCCTCTCCTTTCATGTCTTTTTGAGCATTTCTGCTGCCCGATCGCCACTGGACACCAGGGATTTATTTTTTGTGTTTATGAAAAAAGGGCCGCTCCCCAGGGGGGCAATTTATTTCTAGGCTATTTCTGCCTCCCCCCCCAGGGGCAGATTGGCCTATTATTTCAGGCCGATCTGCCCCTGGGGGGAGTGGGGGCAAAAACCCCTAGACACCAGGTTTTTTTTGTTTTGTTTTTCATATTTTTTTTTTATGTGTATGTGGGGAGCAACCCCTTAGGCAAGGGTCGCTCCCCTGGGGGCAAAATTAATTCTAGGCTGTTTATTTTCATTAGGCCAATCTACCTCTAGACACTAGTTTTTTTTTTTTTGTCAGTTTCACGTGAGGGGAGCGACCCCTTAGGCAAGGTTCATTCCCCTGGGGGGGAATGTATTTTAGGCCATTTTTGCCCCCCTTGGGAGCAGGTTGGCCTATTTGTATTGTCCCAATGGGGGCAGAAACTACTAGGAACCAGGAATTTTTTTTTGCGCCACATTCATGCAAAGGGGGCGACCACTTAGGCAAGGGTCTCTCCCCTTGGGGGGCAAATTTATTTTAGGCCATTTGTCCTCCTCTTGGGGGAAGATCAGCCTATTTCTATCACCACTTAGGCACCAAGGATTGGTGTATATGTATGTGTGTGTTTTGTTTGGGGGGGCAGCCCCTTGGGCAAGCGTCGCTCCCCATGGGGGCACATTACTGTTGGTCACATCTGCCCCACTTGGGGGCAGATCGGCCTATTTTTAGAAGGCCCATCTGCCCCCAAGGAGGGCAGAAAGCCCACCAGAGAACAGGGAAGATTTATTTTTTCAAAATAAGAGGGTGAGGGTATGGCCATACCCCTACTCCAAATAAATGGGGCCAAAGTTGTTCTGCCCACCAGTGGACAGATGAGGCAATTACTCCAGATCCACACTCCAGGGGGACAGAAAGTCCACTGAATGCCAGGGAATTAAAAAAAAATAGTATGGTGGTGGCTACCAACCAGTATGGGTGTGTTATGCCCCCACCCCAACTGAAGGGGGTAAAAGAACTTTAGCTCCCCCCCACCATACTAAAACATCTTATCCCACAGCAAGCAAGTGGACATTTGATTACTTGGGGTTTTGGTTTTACATTGGGCCATGAGAGCTTGGCTAACTCTCAAAATCGTCCCACTTGGAATGATGAGGGCTGCACTTTTTGGACTTTGGGATGCTGCCATGTAGAAAAATCCACAAGACCTAGACACATCTGAAAACTAAACATCTGGGTGAGTCTAAGATGGTGTGCTTTACATGCAGCCCGCACCATTTTCTTACTCACAATGCCCTGCAAACCTCCAACTTTGCTGGTAATCACAAATGTTTTCTCCATTTTTGTGATGGAGCCTTCCGGAAGCTGCAGGAATCCACAAAATTCTTACCACCTAGCGTTGTGTAATCTATAACAATAAATATTCTGCTGCACTTGTCAGCCTAAAAATGTTTTTTTTTTTTCAAACTGCCCTTTTGGACCCACTGTGGTTCCCCCTCAGTTTTGACATGTTTTTGGCTTTTCCCTGTTACAAGCACTTGGCCCATCTACACAAGTGAGGTATCATTTTAACCAGGTAACTAAGGGGAACGTGGGGTGGTAGACAATTTGTCTCTGTGCAGTGATCCCAAACAGAAATGTGGGAAAAATGTGATTTTTTAGTTGAATTTGAGGTTTGCTGAGTATTCTGGGTAAGAAAACATTGGGGGATCCATGCAAGTCACACCTCTCTGGATTCCCTCGAGTGTCTAGTTTTCAGAAATGTCTGGGTCTGGTGGGTTTCCCTAGATGGCTGCTGAGCCCAGGACCAAAAACGCAGGTGCCCCCCTGCAAAAACAGGCAGTTTTGTATTTGATAATTTTGATGTGTCCAGATAGTGCTTTGGGGCATTTCCTGTTGCGAGCACAAGGCCTACCCACACAAGTGAGGTACCATTTATATATGAAGACTTGGGGGAATGCTGGGTGGAAGGAAATTTGTGGCTCCTCTCGGATTCCAGAACTTTCTGTAACCGAAATATGAGGAAAAGGTGTTTTGTTAGCCAAATTTTGAGGTTTGCAAAGGATTCTGGGTAACAGAACCTGGTGAGAGCCCCACAAGTCACCCCATCTTGGATTCCCCTAGATGTCTACTGTAGTTTAAAAAAATGCACAGGTTTGGTAGGTTTCACTAGATGCCGACTGAGCTAGAAGCCAAAATCCACAGCTAGGCACTTTGCAAAACAACTGGTCAGTTTTCTTCTGAAAAATGTGATGTGTCCACGTTGTGCTTTGGGGCATTTTCTGTCACGGGCACTAGGCCTACCCACACAAGTGAGGTATCCTTTTTATCGGGAGACATGGAAGAACGCTGGGTGGAAGGAAATTGCTTAAAAAGAATCTGACATCTCTGGAAAAAGATACAAAGTAAAAAGTATAAAAAAATGGCTGTTTTTTTCACCTCAAATTCAATATTTTTGTATTTCAGTTGTTATTTTCTGTAGGAAACCCTTGAAGGATCTACACAAATTACCCATTGCTGAATTCAGAATTGTGTCTATGTTTTTAAAATGTTTAGGTTTCTGGGATCCAGCATTGGTTTCACACCCATTTCTGTCACTGACTGGAAAGAGGCTGAAAGCACAAACAATTGTAAAAATGGGGTATGTCCCAGTAAAATGCCAAAACTGTGTTGAAAAATTGGGTTTTCTGATTCAAGTCTGCCTGTTCCTGAAAGCTGGGAAGCTAGTTATTTTAGCCCTACAAACCCTTTGTTGATGGCATTTTTCAAGGAAAAAACACAAACCTTCTTCTACAGCCTTTTTTCCCCATTTTTTTTTTTTAAACAAAGTTTTCACTGTATTTTGGCTAATTTCTTGGCCCACAAAGTCTGGGTACCTCTAAAATCCCTAGGATGTTGAAAAAAAAAGGACGCAAATTTGGCGTGGGCAGCTTATGTAGACAAAAAGTTACGAGGGCCAAAGCGCGCCCTGTCCCAAATAGCCAAAAAAAGGCCTGGCACCTGAGGGGGAAAAAGCCTGGCACCAAAGGGGTTAAATGTTTCCTCGTGCCAGATATTGACACAAGGACATATTTTGCTCTAAAATGTAGCATGAAATGACGAATTTGCCGGTTGCAAAATTAAGTGTAATTTTACAATATTTTGCCAAAATATAGGTAATTATGCTAAGCAAATTATCCTAATTTTGCAAACTGCTAATACTGCATCACTTTGTATATATTAAGCACTCAGTCCTCAATGAATATAAATCCCTTTTAGGAGTGGCATATTAACATAAATATATCTGCAATAGCAATAAAGTTATCCATTCATGGCAAAGGCAATTTTGTTTTCCAAATATCACTGCAGTGTTTTAAACCGCAGCCCAGAGCACAGGGATGTTCCTAGTAGCCATGTATGCTTATCTCTAAGCAGGTGATACTAAGCTTCATAGTAGCCGAAGTGGCCTTTGATTTCCACACTAGTCATGCATGTTCTGCACCAAATTTCAATAGCCTTTGTTGGACAGATGAATAAGGCAATTGACCAAAAATAATGTTTTCCAGTAACATTTTGACGCACGATACACGAATGGTGCATAGCACATCTGGCCTCGAGACAAAATGAGGGTCTAGAAAAAGGTGAGAAATCCATGATGATCACATAAAAAAGACAACTTCACTACAGCAATGATCTGCCAAAATCTGTGAGACTGCAGTTGATATACAAGCTTCAAGGATTTAAACTTTCTGGTACAAATATATACATGGTTGTTTTGTGGGGATGCACCTTAAAAATTGGTCAAGAAGAAGCAGGGGGGCAGAAGGCAAGTACCCCAAGGATGTGGTTTCAGAAAGAGGAATATAGTTTCTGTTAGAAATGGGGTCTTTGGTTGGCAGTCAGGTTACCCCCTGTCCAAACAAGGACCCTCACTCTAGTCAGGGTAAATCACACCGAATCCAAACTATCAGGTGGCCACCATCCGGTAGCTTGGCACTCAGCAAGCAGGCTTAACTTGGAAGGCAACGTGTAAAGTATATGTGCAATAAATCATGCAATATCACAGTATAACATCACACAAATAAACTAAACAGTGTTTAGAAAAATATATAATATTTCTCTGATAAGAAGCAGGTCAAAACGATTAAAATGCAATAAGTATATGTTGAGATATCACTGTAAAAGTGATATAAAGTGTCTTTAGTCTTTAAAATGCAGGGACGGCTTTCTGGCACTCATTCATTCATAATCTTTGGGTTGTGGGGTTTTCGGATGCCCCGGGGACGTTGCGTGGATTTCCGGCGCTGACGGGACAAAGTCACAGGGGCTGCGTCGATCCGGTGGGCGTTGCATGGAACTTTCTACCGCACGGCAGGTGCTTCATCAATTCCTCTCTGGAAGTCGGGCTGAGTCATTCCGTCTTGGCTGTGCGTCAATCCAGTGGGCCCTGCGTTGAATTTCCGGTTGCTACGCTGGCGCTGCATCAATCTTCTCATTGCGAAGTTGGGCTGCGTCGTTCCGGTTCGGTGTGCAGTGAATTTTTCACTGCGGTGCAGACTGTGCGTCGTTTCTGGCAGGCTGTTCATCGATTTTCGCTGCACAAGGAATCCTTCTTGTAGAGATGAAGTCTTTTTAGTCCTGAGACTTCAGGGAACAGGAGGCAAGCTCTATCCAAGCTCTTGAAGAGCACTTCACACCACAGCCAGAGAGGAGCAAGGCAGCAGGGCTTCAGCAAGGTAGCAGTCCTTCACAGAAAGCAGACAGGTGAGTCTTTTGGGCAACCAGGCAGGTCTTTCTTGAAAGGATGCAAGTTCCTGTTCAGGTTCTCTTCTCCAGGAAGTGTCTGTGAGATAGAGTGTCAACACCAGAAGTGTCTAAAGTCTGTGGTCTTGGGTGCTCTTCTTATACCCATTTTGGGCTTTGAAGTAGACTAACTTGAAAGGAAAGTCTCACGTGCTGGTGAAATCCTGCCTTACCCAGGCAAGGCCTCAGGCACACACCAGGGGGTTGGAGACTGTATTTTGTGAGGGCAGGCACAGCCTTTTCAGGTGCGAGTGACCACTCCTCCCCTCCCTATTAGCACGGATGGCTCGTCAGGTTATGCAGGCTTAATCCCAGCCCCCTTTGTGTCACTGTCTAGAGTGAGGTGCAAACTGCCAAACTGTTATACTAACCTAGACAGGAAATACACAAACAGGCAGAGTCACAGAATGGTTTAATCAAGAACATGTCCACTTTCTAAAAGTGGCATTTTCAAACGCACAGTGTTAAAACCAACTTTACTAAAAGATGTATTTTTAAATTGTGAATTCAGAGGTCACAAACTTCACATGTCTATCTACTCCCAAAGGGAATCTACACTTTAATCATGTTTAAAGGCAGCCCCCAGGTTAAACTATGAGAGATATAGGTCTTGCAACAGTGAAAACCGAATTTGTCAGTATTTCACTGTCAGAACATATAAAACACATTAGTATCTGTCCTACCTTAACCATACACTGCACCCTGCCCATGGAGCCACCTAGGGCCTACATTAGGGGTGTCTTACATGTCAGTGAAGTGAAGGGTTAGGCCTGGCAAGTGGGTTTTCTTGCCAAGTCGAATTTACAGTTTAGAACTGCACACATAGACACTGCAGTGGCAGGTCTGAGGCATGATTACATGGCTACTTATGTGGGTGGCACAACCAGTGCTGCAGGCCCACTGGTAGTGTTTGATTTACATGCCCTGGGAACCTCTAGTGCACTTTACTAGGGACTTACTAGTAAATCAAAATGACAGTCATGGATAAACCAATCAGCAGTACAATTAACATAAAGAGCATATGTACTTCAGCACTGGTTAGCAGTGGTACAGTGCCCAGAGTCCTAAAGCCAACAAAAACAGGTCAGGAAAAATAGGAGGGAGGCAAAAAGTTTAGGGATGACCCTGCAAAAAGGGCCAGGTCCAACAGTTTCTATCTCCCTACATGGATGCTACATTTTATGTTTTCATGTTGCATGTTTTTTTGTATGGTCGTGTTAGACCTGACATCCTTGGTGTGGTTCTCCCCTAACTCTTTGCCTTCAAACCCTCCTGTTTATCTGGCTTTGGGCCGTAGTACACTTTACCACTGCTAACCAGTCCTCTCCTAGTAGAAAGAGTACATGGTAGAATTGGCTTCCATCCAATTGCCATATTTAATTTACTTTTAAGTCCATAGGAGAGTGTTACTACATGGGCACAGGGCCTGAAATAATGTTACTAATAGGCCTACAGCATCAGTTGTGCTGCCACGTATGTAGCCCTTTAAACATGGTTCAGGCCCACCATTATGGTCTGTGAGTACAGTTTTAAACAGCTATTTCAAACTGGCAAAATAAACCTTTTCCCAGGCCTAAACCTTTTAATACAAATAGGTCACCCTTAGTACAGGCCTTAAATGGCCCAAAGGGCAGGCTGCTGTGTATTTGAAAAGAAGGACATGTAGTTTTAAGTTTTGCATGACTTGGTGATGACAAACCCATAAATGTGTTTTTCAGTATTGCAATGCCTGCTTCTCCCCCAGGATAACATCTGAGTTACCTCATTGCATTTATTAAGCTACAAATTCCAATAGGGGTCAGGTAGACCGGTCAGAACCGTGTCTAAATTATTGTAATTAAAATTCCTCTTAAATAGTTGTCAGATTTTTAGTCACAATTTTAAAATTTCACATTTATAAAGTTGCCATTTTCTTGTCCTAACCATTTGGTGGCTGCAGCCTAATCCTGGGTCACATGACTAGGTGTAGCTGGCAGTTGGTCTTTGTGTATTGCTTCCAGACAGTGAAGCAAAGGGAAGATAGGTGTTGGCAGTATGGGATACTTTGAGTTAAGTACTGAGAGGTGTTGTCACCTGCCACATTTTCTCATCACAGAGGCTCTGGCTGAGCACTCTCACAAAAAGTTTGACGCTGGTCTGTTGTGACCCACAGACAGGCTGGGGCCAGAGCAGGGAGGATGGGGATGGTAGACACCTCAGGGGAGTGGAAGCCTCTAAAAGCTTCCTCCATTTCAAAGGGAGCACCACAAGTACTATTTGTACCCTTAAACCCAACTCTTCACTAAACCTCTGGAACTGTGGACTCTGCCAGGAAAAATGACTGCTGCATTGATGAAAGGACTTCCATTCTGCTGAACTCCTTCCCAGAGGGACTGTTGGTCCACTGTGCTGCCCTACTTCTCTCTTGCCTGGCTGAGAAGGACTATGGGCCTGATTACAACTTTGGAGTAGGTGTTAATCCGTCCCAAATGTGACGGATTAACACCAGCCGTATTACGAGTTCCATAGGATATAATGGACTCGTAATACGGCTGGTGGTATATCCGTCACTTTACCGTCACTTTTGGGACGGATTAACACCTCCTCCAAAGTTGTAATCAGGCCCTATATCTACATCTCTAAACCAGGGATACCAAGAGTGACTCCAAGGGTCAGTTGGTTAGTGTCCTGATCAGAATAATCAGGGGGAAAAAAACAACTTTCTACAATCTTTAACCCAGCCACTGGATGCTGCCATCTGTGAGTCCTCCCCAGCCAAGTGGTGCCACCCCACTCCTGAGACCCTTGGAAGTGGGCCTGAAAGTGCTCTGCCACCCCATCTGTAGATTCAGCAGAACCGATGCTCCATCTCTGTGGTGCGGTGCAGCTCCTGTAGAACTGTTGCATCGCCACTGCTGCTCAATCCATTGCCCTGGCAGTTTAACCCACCATATCTGCTGTGCAGAATTTCCTACTGCAAGTATTTCACATTGCCCATTGCAGCCCATTGAAACTCCGGCAATGAGATGCAGCTTTACAAAAGGATATTGCCTTGGCTCATGCAGGCCATTGGAACTGCTCAGCATGGTGCATTGCCTCTACTATGACATGCTTCCACAACATGGGATTCCCCATTTCTTTGCATCCAGGATTAAGGTACTGTGTTCAGCAAGCCTAAGTGTGTCCCTCTAGCTGGCCCATGCTCCTTCACGGTCAACCCAGTCAGGTGTGACCACACAACCACCTTTTGTTGCTATTTTCTCTGAAATCGTTCAACTTGCAAGCAGTTCACATCACCCATCACAACCCATTAGGGACACCGCTGTGTGGTGCACCTCCGCACAAGGATATCTCAGAATTAGCTCCTTGCATCATCTCTGCTGCATGACACATCCTCAATCAACATCCCATCTTAACCAATATTCATTTAATGTGTTCAACAGGCCTTACTGGGTCACTTTAGTGGGCCCACACTCCATCAAGGCTGGCCTAAACTTGTGACTTTGTCCCAGTCTGGCATGAGCAGAAAACCACAGTTTGTGCTTTGTGTTTATTGGAGTTTTTGCCACTGAAATCTCCAAACTTGCATA
The DNA here is from genome assembly GCF_031143425.1 of Pleurodeles waltl. Classification (NCBI taxonomy): domain Eukaryota; kingdom Metazoa; phylum Chordata; class Amphibia; order Caudata; family Salamandridae; genus Pleurodeles; species Pleurodeles waltl. The sequence continues at coordinate 1,069,100,501 of NC_090437.1, forward strand.
TCTCCAATTCTGTTGATTCGTGTTTTGTTGTGCCCATCTTGATTTATTTATACAAATAAATCCAGTTTTCTAATTTGGTGTTGGATTTGTTGTATGTGCTGTGTTTTCACTATATTGCTGTTTGAAGCATTGCCTCTAACTTTACCCTGACTGTTCTGTGCCAAGCTACCAGAGGGTTGAGCACAGGTTAGTTTGTCTTTTGACTTCACCCTGACAAGGAATCTGGTTGCTGCTTGAATAAACTTTCACTTCCCTCAACCAGTAACCAAATTTCTTACAGGGACACACAGGCTAATTACTTTATCTCAACACTTTTGGAGCCGAGCATCTTGCTGGAGTTGAGATTTTGTACTTTGGGTAGTCCTTGAGTAGATGTGTTGGATTGGTCCTATTGTAGGTCACTGGGATGTCTTGCAATCTTTGGGCAAAGAATAATTTTATGAAAACAGGTGGAAAGGAAAAGCTATTAGGAAGACTGCCATATTAACCAGTGTCAAGTCAATATCTATTTGCTTTTTTAATTTATTCATTTAACTGTTTTATATTGCACAATCACGGTCCGAAGATGTTAAAGGTCTTTACATGAGAGAGGGCATAGTAACCTGAGAAAATGAGTTGACCACTAAAGTAACAATATAAACAGTGCATAAAATCAATAAATTAACCTTTTCAATTCTAGGCTCCCCCCCATGCCAAGCCTTTTTTTGCTATTTGGCGTAGTTTGCACTTACACCCCCCACAACTTTTTGTCCATGTAATGTATGCATGCCAAATGTATGTCCTTTTTTTGCATCCTGAGGATTCTAAAAGTACCCAGGGTTTGTGGATTCTCCTGAAAGGGACAAAGAAAGTAGCCAAAATACAGCTCAATGTTGGGTTTTTGGGGAAAAATTGGAAAAATGTGTGGCAGAAGAAAGTATCTGTTTTTTGTCCTGCAAATGGCACCAAAGACAGGTTTGCAGTGTAAAAATCACCATCTTCCCAGTTTTCAGGAACACTCATTTTTCAACACTGTTTTTGCATTTTACTGGGACATAGCCCATTTTTCCAATTTGTTTGTTTCAACCTCCTTCCAGTTAGTGGTAGAAATACGTGTAAAACCAATAGCGGATCCAAGAAAACTATACATTTCTAAAAAGTAAACAAAATTCTGAATTCAGCAAGGGGTCCTTTGTGTAGATCCCTCAAGGTTTTTCAATTGAATGTAGCAGTTGAAATAAAAAAAATATTCACATTGAGTGGGAAAAAAGTCATTTTTGTCTACATATTTATCTGTAACATCTTCAAACTATGGTAGAAGTTCAAAAGCAATATACTGTTACATCCAATGGACCCTTCTGGTTGAGAGAATATACAGGGTGTGTAGGTTCATCAAGAACCCTAGGTACTCAGATACAATAACTGAGCTGGACCTTGCAATGTTTTTTCATTGTTTACTGGGTATACATTAAATCATCCAATAAAATGTAATGAGTGAAAAATAGGTATCAAGGGAACCTGTGTATTTCCGGAATGGGCACAAGATATGGAGTTTAGAAGCAATGGTTACTTGCACATCTCGGAATTTGGAGTTACTAGCATGTATTCACATGAGGGCATTACTCAAAATGACTTCTTTCTTACAGACTGTCTTACATTTGGATGGCACAAATGCAGAGAAAGGCAATGGGTAATACAACTTGTTGTACTATGCTGTGTTCCCCTTAGTCTTCCAATAAAAATAGTACTTAACGAGTGTGGATAGGCCTAGTGTCCACAACAGGAAATGGCCCAAAATGCAACATGCATACATCAAATGTTTCCATGCAAAACTGACCCGTTTTTTTGCAAAGCTGGTAGCTGTGGGTTTTGGGCCCTACCTCACCTGGCTCCTAGGGAAACCTAGTAAACCTGTTCATTTTTTAAAACTAGGCACCTAGGGGTATTAAGGGCAGGGTGACTTGTATGGCTTTCACCAGGTTGTTTTACTCAGAATCACTTGCATTTGATTAAAAAACACATTCTCCTCAAATTTCTGTAGTGGAAAGTTCTGGAATGAGCACAGATCCACAAACGTATTTCCACCCATCATTTGCATAAGTCTCATGATGAAAATAGTTCCTCACTTGTGTGGGTAGGCTTAGTGCCTGTGACAGGAAATGGCCCAAAATGCATCATGGATACATCAAAGTTTTTCCACACAGAACTGACACAGGTTTTGCAATGTGGGTAGCTGTGATTTTTGTGTCCTATCTCAGCTGGCACCTAGAGAAACCTAGCAAACCTGAACATTTTTTGAAACTAGACACCCAGGGGAATCCAGGATGGGGTGACTTGTGTGGTTCTCACTAGGTTGTTTTGCCCAGAATCCCTCGTAAATCTCAAACCTTGACTAATAAACACATTATTCTCATACTTCTGTAATGGAATGTTCTGGAATCTGCACAAAGCCACAAACTCCCATCCACTCAGCATTCTCCTAAGTTGTCTGATGAGAATCATACCTCACTTGAATGGGTAGGCTCAACAGGAAATGGCCCAAAAAGCAACATGTGTACATCAACATTTTCTATGAAAAACCAGTAAGTTTTTTGCAAAGTGGGTAGATGTTCTGTTTGACCCATTTCCCCTGAATTCCAGGTGTTCTGATTGGGCAATGACAATTCCCCCATCCCGGTGATGACTAACGTGTCTGAAATGAAGATTACATTTCCCTCTCGCTATTCCTCCAGGGGGAAAGTGTTTAGGAAGAGAAAAAGAGAAAAAAATATTATTCTTCGTGGACTGCATAATCGGACTGCTGGACCTGGACTGCGTGTCATGTTGGGCGTCAGGACTTCTGATTTAAAAAAATATTGGGTTCTTGGTTTTTAGGATTCTGAGCTGCAATATAATTACTTCATTATTACATTGAACTTACATGGACTATTGCGGATTTATAAATCGCATAATGTTGGTTATTGTTGACACATAGTGAGTTCCTTACATACGTTTCTATAAGGCTGAACAGGTCTCTTCCGCTTTTTACAATACATTCACAGAGTCTCTGAAGCAATATCCAAACTCAAAAATAATCAACTTGACTAAAGGGCTTCTTCGTATTCTAGTGTAATTTCTTGCCAATAATAGTTTTGGTAACTTGCTCTATTTCCGATCTCCTAATTCTCAGGGGAGAGCTTGTTGCAGGAAATACGTCTTTCCTTAATTCTTTTGCAGTAGTATCTTGGATTCTCACCCAAATAAAAAATCACGCTAGTTCTTGTTGTCAGACATTATTTTAAAGCTCTGTTAATTGATTTTAGTGCAGAGCTCATTAAGCAATTCATCTTTCTTTACCTCGAAGGGAAGTTCCTTGCTTGAAAACAACAGAAGTACCCTGGTAGAAATAGGGTCTCTAGTTGGCACAGGTATATACTCTTGTCCAAGTAGGTACCACAACACAACCCAAATTAATCTGTGCTCTCCCTCTGGTAACTTGGCACAGAGCAGGCAGGGTTAACTTAGAATGCAATGTGTAAAGTATGTGTGCAATAATTCAGACAGTAACACAGTGAAAACACCACAAAAATACAGCACACAGATTAAATAATATATATAATATATATATCTGAATAAAATTAGATCAAAACATCAAAAATCCAATGCATACAAGCAAAGTTATAATTTTTAAAGATTAAATCCCAGTAAAGCGCTTAGAAACACAATAGCTCCAACTGGAGCTATCACGGCATAATTGACGGAGTTGATCCCAATCGTCAGACGTCACATGCGCCAGCCACGGAGTTGCACGGACCCCCAGGCACAGTACCTTTGGAAACGGAGAAACAAAGGCATTGCACGGAGTCATGGAGGTGATTCTTTGTTGGAGCAGGTGCAGCGTCAGTGCCTCCCTTATGGCATCCAGGGAGGTGAGGTGTTGGTTACACACTGCAAAGTAGGGGAGGCGATGCAGTGGTACCGTCTTGGGGCAGGATGAGCTGGTGCAGCATTGGTGGTGAGGCGTAGGTTTGATGTGACCTGGCGGGGTCGATGGATCCAGTCGGTCAAGAAGTGATGTGTTGACTAGACAGTATCGCTATAACACTGTGGGACATCAGGGGCATCACAGTGACATCATGCATGCTCTAAAACACAAATGGCTGAAAGTGCACAGAAATGCCAACTTTCTAAAAGTGGCATTTAAAAAATAGTCATATTAAATCCAACTCCACCAGTAAACAGGATTTTCTATTTTCGTCATACTAAACATGACAGGGCTACTCCTTCCAGATCAGAATCTACCACTTAGAAGTATATGTGGGCAGTTCCAATGCTAGTCTATAAGAGGAGCAGGTCTCACAGTGGTGGAAAACACATTCATGAGTGTTTTATAACCAAAGGCATATAAAAAACATAAGTACATGTCCTGCTATTTACTTACATAGCACCCTGCCCTATGGGTTACCTAGGGTCTACTTTAGGTGTGACTTATATGTAGAAAAAGGGAGGTGTAAGTCTTGGCAAGCAGTTTAAATGCCATGTTGAAGTTGGAGTGAAACTGCATACACATGCCTTGCAATGGCAGGCCTGAGACATGCGTAAGGGACTACTTATGTGGGGGTCACTATCAGTGCTGCAGGTCAACTAGTAGCATTTTAAAGGCCCTGGGCACATGTAGTGCACTTTACTAAAGACATACAGGTAAATTAAATCTGCTAATTGGGTAGGAACCAATGTTACCATGTTTAGGGGAGAGAGCACATGCACTTTAGCACTGGTCACAGTGGTAAAGTGAGCAGAGTCCTAAAACTAGCAAGAACAGTGCCAGAGAAGTAGAGGGAGGCAGGAAAAAAGTTGGGGGATGACCACCATAAGTCTATCAGATCTAACATGTGTCCCCTCCAGCTGAAAGTGGGGAGAGCTACCAAACCCCTTTGTAGCTCTCATTACTAAGGTAGAGGAATATGGCGAGACCATCAGCATTTGTGTGTTCAGTCCCTGGGTGATTCTCCACTGTAAAGTCCATACCCTGTAGGGAGATGGATCACCTCAATAGTTTAGGATTTTCACCCCTCATCTTTATGAGCCATCTCAGGGACCTGTGGTCTGTCTGAAAATGGAAGTGAGTGCCAAACAGATATGGTCTCTGCTTCTTCAGTGCCCAGACCACAGCAAATGCTTCTCTTTCAATGGCACGCCTCTTCTGTTCATGTGGAAGTAACCTTCTGCTAATGAAGGTTACTGGTTGGTGTAGGCCCTCCTCATTCAGCGGTGCTAAGACTGCTCCGATGCCATGCTCTGAAACGTTTGTCTGCACTATGAATTCCTTGGAGTATTCAGTCACCCTGAGCATAGGTGCGAGTCTTTCTGATACCAGATCACCAACCTGGGCTGTTTCTTAGAAGTCAGCTCAGTTAAGGGGGCAATAATAGTGCCATATCCCTTAGCAATTATTCGGTCGTAACCAGTGCGGCCTAGGAAGATCACTTCAGTTTGAGTTTTAGGTGGTTGCCAAGCCATGCTTATTTCAATCTTGGCCTGAAGAGGCTGTACCTTGTCACCACCTACCAGGTGCCCAAATTCACCACAGAACCCTGCTCAATCTGGAACTCACTGGTCTTGATGCACCTCTTGGAGGTGAAGCAGGTGTTCCTACCAGCTGGCACTATAGATGGCAATATTGTCTAAGTAGGCAGCAGAGGCCTTTTTAACAGCCAGGACCCTGTTAACCAACAATTAGAAGGTAGCAGAGGTTTTCTTTAAGTCAAAGGACTTCACCCAGAATTGGTAATGTCCATCAGGGGTTGAGAATGCTGACCTCTCCTTTGCCCCTTCAGTCAAGGCGATCTGCCAGTACCCTGATGTCAAATCAAATGTACTGATTATTTTGGCAGCACCTAGCCTGTCAATGAGCTCATCAGCTCTGGGGATGGGGTGTGTGTCAGTCTTGGTGACGTAATTGAGATCTTGGTAGTCCACACAGAATCAAAGTTCTGGTTTGGTGCCTGGTGAGGCAGCCTTCGGTACGAATACCACTGGGCTGGACCAGGGACTGTTAGAGGTTTCAATCACACTTAAAGCTAGCATCTTGGCAACTTCCTCCTTGATGCTGGCCTTCACCCTGACAAACAACGAGTAAATTTTGTTCTTTACAGGGGGGCTGTCGCTCAACGTCATAGACACACAGATGTGTGAGTGCAGGGGTGAGGAAAAACAGGGAGGAAAACTGTCCCAGTAGCTGGTAACAGTCACCTCACTGGGCTAGAGTCAAGGAGTTAGAAAGCTTGACACCCTTTACTGACCCATCGCCTTCTTGTGCACGGAAGAGGTCAGGGAGAGGTTCACTCTCCTCTTCCATACACTCATCTGTCACCAGGAGCATGCTAACTTCAGATCTCTCAAAGTGAGGCTTTAGACTGTTTACTTGGAGCGCCCTTAGGGGTTTTCTAGGGGTCTGGAGCTCCTTTACTTTGTATGTGTGAGTGCAGCAGTCCTGGAGAGCTCTGGGCTCTACTGGTTCCATGACTGTCCTCAAGGTTGCTGTTGGCCTTTTTCCAGAAGTGGCACATATGGTTGCAGAGGGTCAACATGTAGCTGACCACATCTTGGGGTGGGAGGGTCCTGGGAGCTTTCTTGGTGAAATCTGTTGCTTCACAGCACTTGAAATATCCATACTAACTTTTATTCAAAACGTTTGTACCAATGAGCAGTGCCAAAAGATATGAACATCCGATGCTCCCAGCAAACCACACTTTGCACAGATAACTTGTTCCCCTCCTCTCATCCTTGAAAGGCTCACCGGTGTAATGAAGACCCTATGAAAAGTAAAAAGATGGTTCCTCATTAGTGATGCTAATTTAACTTCCTTGTATATGACCGCATTGAAGTTTCCCACCAACCTTGTAATCGATCAGAAGACACAATTTCCCCCCACAGAGAGTGCGGCAAGCTAATATCCCCATCCTGCATGTCCACTAGAACCCAATACCAACTTGAAACCTTCCTCACGACACACTGATTGTTTATTACGTTGTCTACCAGCTGATTTTCAACCCCCAGCCTGACTATGGTCTTCTGAAACCAGTTCCTCAATTGTATATACTTCAATCTTGCAAGGTTACCTCCTGTCTGTTCCGTAAGTACTTCCCAAAATAACAACGAGCCATTGCTAACTAAATCCCCCCAAATTTGAATCCCTGCTCGCTTAAGAGGTAAAGTCAATACATCTGTAAGACATTCAGGCATTCCAGGGAACTCCCAGACTGGAGCCCAATGACTGTAATATTCAATTTCAGCTACTTGCCGTGCCTTCTACCAAATTTTTGCTGTATCTTGCAATATCTTCAATCTCACTTTTTTGAAAAACTTGGGATCTCCAAACTTATATAAAAATGCGTAGCTGCACCTTTCTCTGTTGCTACTATACAATTAAGCATTTCACCAATCGCCGAGCGATCTGGGTCTGAAAATAACATTCTAACATTCTTCAGATGAAATGCCCATGTGTAATACTGTAATTCAGGAAGAGTGAGCCCCCTTTCTCTTTCCTTCTATGCAATTTCTTCCATGCTATCCTAGGGCCTTTGTGTGCCCAAATAAAGGAGTTCATTTTCTGCTGAATCATAATCAAGAGCTTATTATCCATTAATAAGGGAAAAAGGGAATAGAATTAAAAAGAAAATTCAATTTGGGCAGGATTATCATTTTAACCAAATTAACAATTATTTTGAGAGGAAGGTGTACCCACCCTAACATTAACTTACTACACTCTGTTACTACAGACCTGATATTAAACTCAGCAATCCTTTCCACGTCCTGATCATTTAATATCATTTAATATCCCCAAGTACCTCATGGATTTTGTTGTGCGGCAGTTCCCCACCTCCAAATTCCATACTATTATCTTTGTTTTTTCCGGATTAACAGGGAAATTATGGCTTCACGCCAAGAACCTGGCAACGAAACACCCTCCTCAAAACTCTCTGAAAACAATTGTGCTATTGGAGGGATAATAGAACCACCCAAAACCTGAGAAAATTCAACCAGGATACCATCCGGGCCTGGAGTTTTCCCTTTACTACTCTTTTTTAGAATCACTCTTATTTCCTCCTCGGTGATGGGTTTAGTCAAACTTGCCTGCTTATCTTGTCTGAGTCGGGGGAGAACATCCATATCTAACTGTCACAAATTTCCTACCACCCTCCCTTTTCCTTGGTCCCCTGATAAAAATATTGCCAAATGCCTGCAAAGGGGAAGGGCCAAAATTGTGTTTTTTCATATTTTTCCAGGCTTACTCTGCTATGTGTACACACACATGTATGGCAGAGATTTTAGCTGTACAGTTGGGGCAATGCCGGGTGGTGGGAAGTTTGTGGATTCCTGCAGTTTCCAGAAATTTCCATCACAGAAATGTAGGGAAAATGTTTCAGCTCCATCTTAGAGGCTGCCAGTGTGAATTCTAAATTCTGTCTTCACTACCTGAGTCAAATTATACTACCATACAGCCTTTTTGAAAGGTGCAGATTGTGAAATTAATGTATTCGTGCTACATAATTTGAGCCCACCAGACACTTTCAGCTTTGCTGCTAGATACTGAAGTTGTGTACCTCCTCCTGGGTGATTCAAGCCATTTTATATATTGCCCTGTCCTCCTTAAAAAATGATTTAAGTTTCAATAGTACTTGTGTAATGTGCTTATATATTTTAGTACCAAGATAGACCATGCTGCATTGTGTAACACTACCTTCAAGGAGATGAGGTTTGCCTTGGAAAACGGTTTGTCGTATCAATCTTTGACAACACAACAGATTGGACACAAGTCTTGAAGGCTTGTTCTGATGCATTGATACGCAAAGTATGGCCCAGGGGCCGCATGCTGCCTACCTGACCTTTACATGTGGGCCCCTGGCCAGAAGCAGCACCAGGCTGCTGTTTTCTTGACTCAGCACTAACACTGAGAAAGAAGTTAAATAAACAGGCAAGCCTTTGTGTAAAGGTTAACTGAAGTTAAAGAAAGGAAGGAAGTAGGTTATCTGCACTGTTTAACTTTAGAAATACCTTTATTTTTTAAGACATGGTGCAGCAAAAGTGCACAAATATGATGAAATCTCTACAAAATTCAACATGTGTATTTGTTAACATACAGAACCATTTCACCTTGGTACATCACATTACATCAGTGCATTGAGAAGCATTTAAAAAAAATAAAAAAACAGGTAGCTTTCAACCATGAATTCACACTCATTCTTTCCCCACCCCAACAACAATGTCAATAGTTGTTAGTCAGTTGTTAAGTGCATTGTTTGGGCTGGGTTCCTACTATACACAACATTATAGTTTAATAAATCAAACACAGAAGGTTTTCAACATGACCCACCCTGAATTTACGTATTTTGACTTCCTTTTATAAGTGATGATGAAAAAAAGGAGGGAAAGTGAAATAAAACAATTACCTAGATCACACAATTTGGTAAAATGTGGAAGCGGTGATTCATTCCATGTTTTCTGGTTTCACATTGTGCCGTTCAGCAGCTGAATGTGCTTCTCTTCCAGTACACCCACCTTACTGACACTGCCCCCTCCTCATTGGCCCCCCTCAGAGTGCCACCCTGCTGGCATCATTGCGGAACCTCAGTCACATCACAAACAAAACATTTAGGCCCCGAAGAAAATGTTCATACATACCCCTAAATAAATCCATCGGAAAACATATGCAATTGAACATTGCTTAATTGGGAATACAAGAGTACAGGAATTGCCAAAGCTAAAGTGCATTGTCAGCTACTAGGAGCAAGACTGTTTCTGTCAGGTTCAACAAACTTTGGGTGTTAATCACCCGATCCTCTGCCTAAACTGGGTAAAATATATCGACTGGAACCATTTTCATTTCACACTATTTATTTGCTGACATTATTTGCATAATTTGTATCACAAAGAACCACTGCAGTATATTTTGAATTAGTAAAATGTTTAATATCATTGCGGTTTCATGGTTGAAGAATCTTCAAATGCTACCACTTTTTTCAAACACAAATATGTCATAAGTTATTGAGGAATTTACAGCCAGCACAAAAGCGATGCTTTGTTAGTGCATAACAAATTTTATGTGAATCCATTCAACTAACCTGGCATGCTGTAGTGGAAAGGAAATGTTCCTGAGCGAGCTAAAATGAAAAAGTTTCTTCCCATGGCAGGAGCTACACAAATTCAAAGCCAAAATATAGTTGTAAATGGTAAGTGAGTGCCAAATTTCATGCAGATTTTTCTAACAACGACCAACGTATAAAAAAACTAAAAAATGCATTTGAACTGCATCTACCAATCAGTATCACCCAGTGCTGGCTTTAGGGGTGTGTGAGCCAGACCGAGGCCCTGCCAACAAGGTCGAGGGTGTGCCCTTTCACAAGCTGATGCAGGGTAAGAGCGTCTTGCAGAGATGTTTTCGCACTTGCTATTTTTCAAGGGCTAAGATCATTGTCATGATAACTCTGCTCGTTAATGAACCTAATAGAGGGAACTGTGATGTATCGGGTCGTAGTTTTGACTCATGATAAAGTAGCATTAAGGGTAAATGTTTGTGCTGCACAGCACAACGTGTAACATGCAGATCATAAATTTGTATTCTGTGCAGATAGCTAAAAGGATTATTGCTTTTGTTACAGAGATCCTTCTGCTACGTGAAGTTCATATGTTACAATCCTAATATAACATTGAACTGTGAACTGGTGTTAAAGCACTGCATTAAAATTGCAATGATTATGTTTATAACTGGTGTTTTGTGTGTTTCTGGGACAGTTTTATGTTATTCTAAGGTTGTTATAAGGGTTAATTTGGGTGGTAATGCAGTTTTATTAGTATGACACCACTAATCATTATGGGCTTTATTTAGGAGTTGGCGGATGGGTTACTCCGCCACAAACATGACTGATATCCGGTCCCCATATTATGATGCATTAGGAAGTAATGGAATACAGCAGATGGGAGAGCTATCATGTGTGTGATGGAGTAGCCCCATCCACCAAACTCTGAATCGGGCCCTATGTTACATTTCAAATTCTGAGTTTATGTGGTGTAATGACTAACACTTTGCATCTGATTTTCATCACAGAAGAGAGGCAAACCTGGTGCAAAGTGTTGTTCTGGGGTTTACTTTCCAGCATAAATACTTAACTGTGATGCATAGTTGCCCTAAAGTAACACAAAGCACTTTGCACTACTGTGCATCAAAGAGGAGTACTGTGAGTCATACAAAGACTCCCTGGCATCCACTCATGATGTTAGACACTAATCCCTTTCTACTATCTTCGGTAGTAAGGGATTTGAATCGGATAAGTATGCCGCCTCCTGGAAGACATACAATTGGAGAAAATATTTTTTTGTACACACCTTTCCATCTTTGTATTTGCACTATACAGTTTACTATGGTGCATGTGTGTATGCACTGGTGCAAGGCAACCTAAGGTATGCCAGCACCAGAGAAGATAGCATCAGCACCATGTTTTCACAGACATGAGGCCTAATCTGCAAGGCCTTTGTGCCACTGTTGCATCATTTTTTTTTAATGCAGAGGTGGCGCTATGCAGTGTTTTATACTGCTCCATATTTACAAACTGATGCATAGGGCCCAATGTATCAGTTTGTAAAGCCTTGCAACACATTCTGCGCCGTGGATAATGTATGCAAGATAGGTGTTCCCAGGCAAAAAGTCACAGAGAACTGATGCAATGAAATGTACATTTCACTGTGGCACTCTGAGACTTCACTGTGTCAAAAGTTTAACACCTGCTCAGAGCAGACGACGAACTGCTGCAGGGCTTTTCACTATGGGAGCCTTCCTTCCATTGCTGGAGTAGCATCATTTTTTTTAACCTAGTCCAGCAAAGCTTGAGTTTAGCACTACAGATGCATCATAATTTGCCAAATCTGTGGAAACGTGCACCATAGAGCTTTGCATAGTAAATACAGCACATGCATGGTGTTGTTAGGGAATTGTCACGCAGTGTAAGAAATCTGATGCATCGAGCCGATGTGTCAGTTTCTTGTAAATGAGGCCCTCGGTGCTGTGCTCTCACCTTTTCACAGAGCACAGCAAGTTTGGTTACTGCATTTAATGAAAACCTAATAAATCTGAACCCTCATTTCCCCAGGCCAATCACTTTTAAGAAACAAAACCTACCAGTATGGATGACATTTGACTTACACCCTGCTGTCCTCAGTACCTTAAGCAACGTTTCCTATACATTGATTTACACATTTATATGACTTTTTTATGCTTCTGATGTCTACCCTAATATGTTTATGATATAAAGCAGCCTGACAGTCTACGATGGGATGAATAGTGCTATAAAATAAATAAATGTGAGGGATGGGCTTAGGAGAGATGAGGGCCACCATTGGAGGGTGGTAGTGAGGCCATCTAAAAAGAAGGAGGTTGGTAGGTGGGAGCCGGCAAAAAATATTGTGGTACTGGGCTCCACCAACACTAAAGCTGGCCCTGCTATCACCAACTGTGTAGTACTTAAATACAAATTTCAAACATAAATTTGTGCTTTTTCAATCAAGATGTTCATTTTGTTCGAATCGGCTAATCATTTAAAACATAATACTTTCGATGGAATGCTGTGGTTCAGTACCTTTGGAAACGGAGAAACAAAGGCATTGCACGGAGTCATGGAGGTGATTCTTTGTTGGAGCTGGTGCAGCGTCAGTCCCTCCCTTATGGCATCCAGGGAGGTGAGGTGTTGGTTACACACTGCAAAGTAGGGGAGGCGATGCAGTGGTACCGTCTTGGGGCAGGATGAGCTGGTGCAGCTTTGGTGGTGAGGCGTAGGTTTGATGTGACCTGGCGGGGTCGATGGATCCAGTCGGTCAAGAAGTGATGTGTTGACTAGACAGTATCGCTATAACACTGTGGGACATCAGGGGCATCGCAGTGACATCAGGCATGCTGTAAAACACAAATGGCAGAAAGTGCACAGAAATGCCAACTTTCTAAAAGTGGCATTTAAAAAATAGTCATATTAAATCCAACTCCACCAGTAAACAGGATTTTCTATTTTCGTCATACTAAACATGACAGGGCTACTCCTTCCAGATCAGAATCTACCACTTAGAAGTATATGTGGGCAGTTCCAATGCTAGTCTATAAGAGGAGCAGGTCTCACAGTGGTGGAAAACACATTCATGAGTGTTTTATAACCAAAGGCATATAAAAAACATAAGTACATGTCCTGCTATTTACTTACATAGCACCCTGCCCTATGGGTTACCTAGGGTCTACTTTAGGTGTGACTTATATGTAGAAAAAGGGAGGTGTAAGTCTTGGCAAGCAGTTTTAAATGCCATGTTGAAGTTGGAGTGAAACTGCATACACATGCCTTGCAATGGCAGGCCTGAGACATGCGTAAGGGACTACTTATGTGGGGGTCACTATCAGTGCTGCAGGTCAACTAGTAGCATTTTAAAGGCCCTGGGCACATGTAGTGCACTTTACTAAAGACATACAGGTAAATTAAATCTGCTAATTGGGTAGGAACCAATGTTACCATGTTTAGGGGAGAGAGCACATGCACTTTAGCACTGGTCACAGTGGTAAAGTGAGCAGAGTCCTAAAACTAGCAAGAACAGTGCCAGAGAAGTAGAGGGAGGCAGGAAAAAAGTTGGGGGATGACTACCATAAGTCTATCAGATCTAACATGTGTCCCCTCCAGCTGAAAGTGGGAGAGCTACCCAACCCCTTTGTAGCTCTCATCACTAAGGTAGAGGAATATGGCGAGACCATCAGCATTTGTGTGTTCAGTCCCTGGGTGATTCTCCACTGTAAAGTCCATACCCTGTAGGGAGATGGATCACCTCAATAGTTTAGGATTTTCACCCCTCATCTTTATGAGCCATCTCAGGGACCTGTGGTCTGTCTGAAAATGGAGGTGAGTGCCAAACAGATATGGTCTCCGCTTCTTCAGTGCCCAGACCAGAGCAAATGCTTCTCTTTCAATGGCACGCCTCTTCTGTTCATGTGGAAGTAACCTTCTGCTAATGAAGGTTACTGGTTGGTGTAGGCCCTCCTCATTCAGCGGTGCTAAGACTGCTCCGATGCCATGCTCTGAAACGTTTGTCTGCACTATGAATTCCTTGGAGTATTCAGTCACCCTGAGCATAGGTGCGAGTCTTTCTGATACCAGATCACCAACCTGGGCTGCTTCTTAGAAGTCAGCTCAGTTAAGGGGGCAATAATAGTGCCATATCCCTTAGCAATTATTCGGTCGTAACCAGTGCGGCCTAGGAAGATCACTTCAGTTGGAGTTTTAGGTGGTTGCCAAGCCATGATTATTTCAATCTTGGCCTGAAGAGGCTGTACCTTGTCACCACCTACCAGGTGCCCAAATTCACCACAGAACCCTGCTCAATCTGGAACTCACTGGTCTTGATGCACCTCTTGGAGGTGAAGCAGGTGTTCCTACCAGCTGGCACTATAGATGGCAATATTGTCTAAGTAGGCAGCAGAGGCCTTTTTAACAGCCAGGACCCTGTTAACCAACAATTAGAAGGTAGCAGAGGTTTTCTTTAAGTCAAAGGACTTCACCCAGAATTGGTAATGTCCATCAGGGGTTGAGAATGCTGACCTCTCCTTTGCCCCTTCAGTCAAGGCGATCTGCCAGTACCCTGATGTCAAATCAAATGTACTGATTATTTTGGCAGCACCTAGCCTGTCAATGAGCTCATCAGCTCTGGGGATGGGGTGTGTGTCAGTCTTGGTGACGTAATTGAGATCTTGGTAGTCCACACAGAATCAAAGTTCTGGTTTGGTGCCTGGTGAGGCAGCCTTCGGTACGAATACCACTGGGCTGGACCAGGGACTGTTAGAGGTTTCAATCACACTTAAAGCTAGCATCTTGGCAACTTCCTCCTTGATGCTGGCCTTCACCCTGACAAACAACCAGTAAATTTTGTTCTTTACAGGGGGGCTGTCGCTCAACGTCATAGACACACAGATGTGTGAGTGCAGGGGTGAGGAAAAACAGGGAGGAAAACTGTCCCAGTAGCTGGTAACAGTCACCTCACTGGGCTAGAGTCAAGGAGTTAGAAAGCTTGACACCCTTTACTGACCCATCGCCTTCTTGTGCAGAGAAGAGGTCAGGGAGAGGTTCACTCTCCTCTTCCATACACACATCTGTCACCAGGAGCATGCTAACTTCAGATCTCTCAAAGTGAGGCTTTAGACTGTTTACTTGGAGCGCCCTTAGGGGTTTTCTAGGGGTCTGGAGCTCCTTTACTTTGTATGTGTGAGTGCAGCAGTCCTGGAGAGCTCTGGGCTCTACTGGTTCCATGACTGTCCTCAAGGTTGCTGTTGGCCTTTTTCCAGAAGTGGCACATATGGTTGCAGAGGGTCAACATGTAGCTGACCACATCTTGGGGTGGGAGGGTCCTGGGAGCTTTCTTGGTGAAATCTGTTGCTTCACAGCACTTGAAATATCCATACTAACTTTTATTCAAAACGTTTGTACCAATGAGCAGTGCCAAAAGATATGAACATCCGATGCTCCCAGCAAACCACACTTTGCACAGATAACTTGTTCCCCTCCTCTCATCCTTGAAAGGCTCACCGGTGTAATGAAGACCCTATGAAAAGTAAAAAGATGGTTCCTCATTAGTGATGCTAATTTAACTTCATTGTATATGACCGCATTGAAGTTTCCCACCAACCTTGTAATCGATCAGAAGACACAATTTCCCCCCACAGAGAGTGCGGCAAGCTAATATCCCCATCCTGCATGTCCACTAGACCCCAATACCAACTTGAAACCTTCCTCACGACACACTGATTGTTTATTACGTTGTCTACCAGCTGATTTTCAACCCCCAGCCTGACTATGGTCTTCTGAAACCAGTTCCTCAATTGTATATACTTCAATCTTGCAAGGTTACCTCCTGTCTGCTCCGTAAGTACTTGCCAAAATAACAACGAGCCATTGCTAACTAAATCCCCCCAAATTTTAATCCCTGCTCGCTTAAGAGGTAAAGTCAATACATCTGTAAGACATTCAGGCATTCCCGGGGACTCCCAGACTGGAGCCCAATGACTGTAATATTCAATTTTAGCTGCTTGCCGTGCCTTCTACCAAATTTTTGCTGTATCTTGCAATATCTTCAATCTCACTTTTTTGAAAAACTTGGGATCTCCAAACTTATATAAAAATGCGTAGCTGCACCTTTCTCTGTTGCTACTATACAATTAAGCATTTCACCAATCGCTGAGCGATCTGGGTCTGAAAATAACATTCTAACATTCTTCAGATGAAATGCCCATGTGTAATACTGTAATTCAGGAAGAGTGAGCCCCCTTTCTCTTTCCTTCTATGCAATTTCTTCCATGCTATCCTAGGGCCTTCGTGTGCCCAAATAAAGGAGTTCATTTTCTGCTGAATCATAATCAAGAGCTTATTATCCATTAATAAGGGAAAAAGGGAATAGAATTAAAAAGAAAATTCAATTTGGGCAGGATTATCATTTTAACCAAATTAACAATTATTTTGAGAGGAAGGTGTACCCACCCTAACATTAACTTACTACACTCTGTTACTACAGACCTGATATTAAACTCAGCAATCCGTTCCACGTCCTGATCATTTAATATCATTTAATATCCCCAAGTACCTCATGGATTTTGTTGTGCGGCAGTTCCCCACCTCCAAATTCCATACTATTATCTTTGTTTTTTCCGGATTAACAGGGAAATGATGGCTTCACGCCAAGAACCTGGCAACGAAACACCCTCCTCAAAACTCTCTGAAAACAATTGTGCTATTGGAGGGATAATAGAACCACCCAAAACCTGAGAAAATTCAACCAGGATACCATCCGGGCCTGGAGTTTTCCCTTTACTACTCTTTTTTAGAATCACTCTTATTTCCTCCTCGGTGATGGGTTTAGTCAAACTTGCCTGCTTATCTTGTCTGAGTCGGGGGAGAACATCCATATCTAACTGTCACAAATTTCCTACCACCCTCCCTTTTCCTTGGTCCCCGGATAAAAATATTGCCAAATGCCTTCAAAGGGGAAGGGCCAAAATTGTCTTTTTTCATATTTTTCCAGGCTTACTCTGCTATGTGTACACACACATGTATGGCAGAGATTTTAGCTGTACAGTTGGGGCAATGCCGGGTGGTGGGAAGTTTGTGGATTCCTGCAGTTTCCAGAAATTTCCATCACAGAAATGTAGGGAAAATGTTTCAGCTCCATCTTAGAGGCTGCCAGTGTGAATTCTAAATTCTGTCTTCACTACCTGAGTCAAATTATACTACCATACAGCCTTTTTGAAAGGTGCAGATTGTGAAATTAATGCATTCGTGCTACATAATTTGAGCCCACCAGACACTTTCAGCTTTGCTGCTAGATACTGAAGTTGTGTACCTCCTCCTGGGTGATTCAAGCCATTTTATATATTGCCCTGTCCTCCTTAAAAAATGATTTAAGTTTCAATAGTACTTGTGTAATGTGCTTATATATTTTAGTACCAAGATAGACCATGCTGCATTGTGTAACACTACCTTCAAGGAGATGAGGTTTGCCTTGGAAAACGGTTTGTCGTATCAATCTTTGACAACACAACAGATTGGACACAAGTCTTGAAGGCTTGTTCTGATGCATTGATACGCAAAGTATGGCCCAGGGGCCGCATGCTGCCTACCTGACCTTTACATGTGGGCCCCTGGCCAGAAGCAGCACCAGGCTGCTGTTTTCTTGACTCAGCACTAACACTGAGAAAGAAGTTAAATAAACAGGCAAGCCTTTGTGTAAAGGTTAACTGAAGTTAAAGAAAGGAAGGAAGTAGGTTATCTGCACTGTTTAACTTTAGAAATACCTTTATTTTTTAAGACATGGTGCAGCAAAAGTGCACAAATATGATGAAATCTCTTCAAAATTCAACATGTGTATTTGTTAACATACAGAACCATTTCACCTTGGTACATCACATTACATCAGTGCATTGAGAAGCATTTAAAAAAAATAAAAAAACAGGTAGCTTTCAACCATAAATTTACACTCATTCTTTCCCCACCCCAACAACAATGTCAATAGTAAGTCAGTTGTTAAGTGCATTGTTTGGGCTGGGTTCCTACTATACACAACATTATAGTTTAATAAATCAAACACAGAAGGTTTTCAACATGACCCATCCTGAATTTACGTATGTTGACTTCCTTTTATAAGTGATGATGAAAAAAAGGAGGGAAAGTGAAATAAAACAATTACCTAGATCACACAATTTGGTAAAATGTGGAAGCGGTGATTCATTCCATGTTTTCTGGTTTCACATTGTGCCGTTCAGCAGCTGAATGTGCTTCTCTTCCAGTACACCCACCTTACTGACACTGCCCCCTCCTCATTGGCCCCCCTCAGAGTGCCACCCTGCTGGCATCATTGCGGAACCTCAGTCACATCACAAACAAAACATTTAGGCCCCGAGGAAAATGTTCATACATACCCCCAAATAAATCCATCGGAAAACATATGCAATTGAACATTACTTAATTTGTGCTTGCAGATTAAGACACTCTTTACAAATTAGATGGATTTAGGCATACAGGGAGCTTGGAATTTCTGTTTAAAGCTGGTACCGGTGCTCCTAAATCCAGCCAGTATACGTTTTGGTCCCTGATATAGGACTATGGAGTAACTATGTAGACCCGAAATGCTGGATGGAAACATGCAGCAGATTAATTGGGAAGACAAGAGTACAGGAATTGCCAAAGCTAAAGTGCATTGTCAGCTACTAGGAGCAAGACTGTTTCTGTCAGGTTCAACAAACTTTGGGTGTTAATCACCCGATCCTCTGCCTAAACTGGGTAAAATATATCGACTGGAACCATTTTCATTTCACACTATTTATTTGCTGACATTATTTGCATAATTTGAATCACAAAGAACCACTGCAGTATATTTTGAATTAGTAAAATGTTTAATATCATTGCGGTTTCATGGTTGAAGAATCTTCAAATGCTACCACTTTTTTCAAACACAAATATGTCATAAGTTATTGAGGAATTTACAGCCAGCACAAAAGCGATGCTTTGTTAGTGCATAACAAATTTTATGTGAATCCATTCAACTAACCTGGCATGCTGTAGTGGAAAGGAAATGTTCCTGAGCGAGCTAAAATGAAAAAGTTTCTTCCCATGGCAGGAGCTACACAAATTCAAAGCTAAAATATAGTTGTAAATGGTAAGTGAGTGCCAAATTTCATGCAGATTTTTCTAACAACGACCAACGTATAAAAAAACTAAAAAATGCATTTGAACTGCATCTACCAATCAGTATCACCCAGTGCTGGCTTTAGGGATGTGTGAGCCAGACCGAGGCCCTGCCAACAAGGTCGAGGGTGTGCCCTTTCACAAGCTGATGCAGGGTAAGAGCGTCTTGCAGAGATGTTTTCGCACTTGCTATTTTTCAAGGGCTAAGATCATTGTCATGATAACTCTGCTCGTTAATGAACCTAATAGAGGGAACTGTGATGTATCGGGTCGTAGTTTTGACTCATGATAAAGTAGCATTAAGGGTAAATGTTTGTGCTGCACAGCACAACGTGTAACATGCAGATCATAAATTTGTATTCTGTGCAGATAGCTAAAAGGATTATTGCTTTTGTTACAGAGATCCTTTTGCTACGTGAAGTTCATATGTTACAATCCTAATATAACATTGAACTGTGAACTGGTGTTAAAGCACTGCATTAAAATTGCAATGATTATGTTTATAACTGGTGTTTTGTGTGTTTCTGGGACAGTTTTATGTTATTCTAAGGTTGTTATAAGGGTTAATTTGGGTGGTAATGCAGTTTTATTAGTATGACACCACTAATCATTATGGGCTTAATTTAGGAGTTGGCGGATGGGTTACTCCGCCACAAACATGACTGATATCCGGTCCCCATATTATGATGCATTAGGAAGTAATGGAATACAGCAGATGGGAGAGCTATCATGTGTGTGATGGAGTAGCCCCATCCACCAAACTCTAAATCGGGCCCTATGTTACATTTCAAATTCTGAGTTTATGTGGTGTAATGACTAACACTTTGCATCTGATTTTCATCACAGAAGAGAGGCAAACCTGGTGCAAAGTGTTGTTCTGGGGTTTACTTTCCAGCATAAATACTTAACTGTGATGCATAGTTGCCCTAAAGTAACACAAAGCACTTTGCACTACTGTGCATCAAAGAGGAGTACTGTGAGTCATACAAAGACTCCCTGGCATCCACTCATGATGTTAGACACTAATCCCTTTCTACTATCTTCGGTAGTAAGGGATTTGAATCAGATAAGTATGCCGCCTCCTGGAAGACATACAACTGGAGAAAATATTTTTTTGTACACACCTTTCCATCTTTGTATTTGCACTATACAGTTTACTATGGTGCATGTGTGTATGCACTGGTGCAAGGCAACCTAAGGTATGCCAGCACCAGAGAAGATAGCATCAGCACCATGTTTTCACAGACATGAGGCCTAATCTGAAAGGCCTTTGTGCCACTGTTGCATCATTTTTTTTTAATGCAGAGGTGGCGCTATGCAGTGTTTTATACTGCTCCATATTTACAAACTGATGCATAGGGCCCAATGTATCAGTTTGTAAAGCCTTGCAACACATTCTGCGCCGTGGATAATGTATGCAAGACAGGTGTTCCCAGTCAAAAAGTCACAGAGAACTGATGCAATGAAATGTACATTTCACTGTGGCACTCTGAGACTTCACTGTGTCAAAAGTTTAACACCTGCTCAGAGCAGACGACGAACTGCTGCAGGGCTTTTTACTATGGGAGCCTTCCTTCCATTGCTGGAGTAGCATCATTTTTTTTTTTAACCTAGTCCAGCAAAGCTTGAGTTTAGCGCTACAGATGCATCATAATTTGACAAATCTGTGGAAACGTGCATCATAGAGCTTTGCATAGTAAATACAGCACATGCATGGTGTTGTTAGGGAATTGTCACGCAGTGTAAGAAATCTGATGCATCGAGCCGATGTGTCAGTTTCTTGTAAATGAGGCCCTCGGTGCTGTGCTCTCACCTTTTCACAGAGCACAGCAAGTTTGGTTACTGCATTTAATGAAAACCTAATAAATCTGAACCCTCATTTCCCCAGACCAATCACTTTTAAGAAACAAAACCTACCAGTATGGATGACATTTGACTTACACCCTGCTGTCCTCAGTACCTTAAGCAACGTTTCCTATACATTGATTTACACATTTATATGACTTTTTTATGCTTCTGATGTCTACCCTAATATGTTTATGATATAAAGCAGCCTGACAGTCTACGATGGGATGAATAGTGCTATAAAATAAATAAATGTGAGGGATGGGCTTAGGAGAGATGAGGGCCACCATTGGAGGGTGGTAGTGAGGCAATCTAAAAAGAAGGAGGTCAGTAGGTGGGAGCCGGCAAAAAATATTGTGGTACTTGGCTCCACCAACACTAAAGCTGGCCCTGCTATCACCAACTGTGTAGTACTTAAATACAAATTTCAAACATAAATTTGTGCTTTTTCAATCAAGATGTTCATTTTGTTCGAATCGGCTAATCATTTAAAACATAATACTTTCGATGGAATGCTGTGGTTTTTGTGGACTCCACATATAATTTTGAATGTGCACACCTTCCCCAACAAGAAGCATAAAACTTAAAAAAAATAACATCAAATGCTTTTTACCATGTTCCACGTTATGAAACATACATGAGCCATCACAAATATCTTTTAATGTTTCTACGTGGAACACTTGCTTATTGAGCTCGTTCAAGCTACCAGAATATAATTTCCTTAAGTAATAGCTATATTTCCAATTCAGTTCACATCCTAAAGATACTTTAAGGGTCAAGGCTAAGAACATGAGGTCAACCAGACTTTCTGTGATTCCTGAGACAATTACATTAAAGGCTACAGAGCACTCAGTAGTTGCTAAAAATAATGAGGGATGCTACATTAAACTGAGTATTTAATCAAAATATCTCCGATTTGGCAGTTTTGTCAGACGCTTACATGCCACCGGCAAATATGTATACTAAAAGATCCACGCGTTTAACAACATCTCAGCAAAAACGGCTCTTATCAATAGAGTAATGTGATGGTAGCGAAATAGTTAGCAAAAATAGACATTGTCTCGAAATAAATCAGTTTTTATGCCCGATGGTCTTTCAAAAAACAAAAAATCGTGGAGCATGGTAAATGAAACGATGGCAATAAAATACAATATTTTTCACAGTTCCTAACGTATTTTGCTCATATTGCATACTTCCTATAGCAGGTTTAATTGAGATGGAACCCTTGCATCCATATTAATTACCCATTGAAACGTATTGTTCAATGAAGATCATTAAGTTGTATCACAGAGCTACAGATATGGTCAACGCAAACCGTGGCAACGTGGCAATTCTTGATGCTTGGTTATAATTTCCCATGCACAAAGAAGGCAATGTTTTCACACAAAGGCCCTCATTATGACATTGGCAGTAAATCCCACTTACCGGTATGCTGACTGCAGCGAACATACTGCCGCCGCAGCAGATTACCGCCACCCATATTATGACCAACACATAGCAATCCGTCACTATACAGCCACACACACAAGTCCGCCAGCCCAAAGGTCAGTGATAAACCGTTACGCCAACAGAACTACGCCCATAGCCTTATGACCCACGAATCACCCCAGCGGACAGTCAATGGCACTAAACCATTGGCGGTACATACCGCCGCGCTCAAAATACACACAACCTAACAAAACTACACCCCATTGGACAATTCAACTTACACATACCTGCCACACATACACACACCACACCTACACCCACACACCACTATAAAACACACACCCACATTACCCACAACCCTTTACCATTACAAACAAGTGCCACAAGAGAGAAAAAAAAAACACAGACAAGACCACAGACACATACCACCATCACCTATACACCCTCCACGCGCACTACATCACACACCTGACACACATACACACACTACACCACACCCACTCACCACTATAAAACACACACCTACATTACACACAACCCTTTACCATTACAAACAAGTGCCACAAGAGAGATAACAAAACCACAGACAAGACCACAGACACATACCACCATAACCTATACACCATCCACGCACACTACATCACACACCCCAACACAGCACGCCACACACCCTGACCCACACCACTCACAATACACCCATGGCACCGCAACAACACCCCAGGTTCTCTGAGGAGAAGCTAAGGGTCATGGTGGAGGAAATCATCCGGGTAGAGCCACAGCTATTCGGATCACAGGTGCAGCAGACATCCATTGCTAGGAAGATGGAGCTATGGCGGAGAATCGTGGACAGGGTCAACGCCGTGGGACAGCACCCAAGAACAAGGGGTGACATCAGGAAGAGGTGGAACGACCTATGGGGGAAGGTACGTTCCATAGCAGCAGGACACCAAATAGCTGTACAGAGGACGGGGGCGGTGGACCCCCACCTCCTCCCCCACAACTAACAACATGGGAGGAGCAAGTCTTGGCAATCATGCATCCCGAGGGCCTGGCAGGAGTAGGAGAAGTACTGGACTCTGGTAAGTCAAATCTCTATTACTATCACTCCCCCTATCTGCGTGCCATCACAAACCCCCACCCTTACCCAAACTCCCATCACTCCACCACCTCCTACACACCCCACCATCACAACCCACCCCTCCCAATACCAAGCCCTGCATGCAACACCAATGCATGGACCCCCATCACAGACCTGCATGGACACCTATCACTAAAGCATGCATACTAAAGGGAAACAGCTAGCCCACCAAATAACTACTTAAACAAGGCAAAGCTGCCTGGGCAATAACAACCTTAGAGGGCAACACGCCCATGCACAAGATGTCACACACAGAAACAATAACACCACATTTACATCCCCACAGGTCTCTTACCCAACGTCACCGGAGAGGAGGTGCCAGCAGCTTCCAGTCCACCCCGAGAAGAGGCCCGCAGTGATGACAGTAGCTCTGGATGCCTGGATCTGGATGACCAACCTGGCCCACCAGGGATCTCTGGACAGTCGGTAATCCAGGTACAGTCTCATACCACCACAGAGCCTCCCCCCTCAGGAAACATCACCACGGGACCCACCCAGTGGGCCAATACATCTCTCCCGAGGACACGTCAATCAGCAGTGTGTCCACCACTACAGGGACCCAGGCCACACCACAAACACAGGATGATCAGGGACCTGAGGTCTGTGGCAGTGGGCACCATTACACATGTGCACTACTTACAGGTCAATACCTATATGTAGCTTCAAAATGGTATTTCTGAATATGGCCATGTAACATGTCTAAGATCATGGAATTGTCCCCCCATGCCAAATGTGGTTTTGGAGTGCCAATCCCATGCATCCCTGGTGCTCCAGCATGGACCCTGGGTAATGCCAAACTAGCTCTCGGGGCTTTTCTCTGCAGCTACTGCTGCTGCCAACCCTCAGACAGGTTTCTGCCCTCCTGGGGTCTGGGCAGCCCAGTCCCAGGAAGGCAGAACAAAGGATTTCTTCTGAGAGAGGGTGTTACACCCTCTCCCTTTGGAAATAGGTGTTAAGGTCTGAGGAGGAGTAGCCTCCCCCAGCCTCTGGAAATGCTTTGAAGGGCACAGATGGTGCCCTCCTTGCATAAGCCAGTCTACTCTGGTTCAGGGATCCCCCAGGCCCTGCTCTGGCGCAAAACTGGACAAAGGAAAGGGGAGTGACCACTCCCCTGTCCATCACCACCCCAGGGTTGGTGCACAGAGCTCCTCCAGTGTGTCCCAGACCTCTGCCATCTTGAATACAGAGGTGTGAGGGCACAATGGAGGCCTTGAGTGGCCAGTGCCAACAGGTGACATTAGAGACCCCTCCTGATAGGTGCTTACCTGGTTAGGTGGCCAATCCTCCTCTGAGGGCTATTTAGGGTCTCTCCTGTGGGTTTCTTGTCAGATAACGAATGCAAGAGCTCACCAGAGTTCCTCTGCATCTCCCTCTTTGACTTCTGCCAAGGATCGACCGCTGACTGCTCCAAGACACCTGCAAAACCACAACAAAGTAGCAAGACTACTACCAGCAACATTATAGCGCCTAATCCTGCCGGCTTTCCCGACTGTTTCCTGGTGGTGTATGCTCTGAGGGCTATCTGCCTTCACCCTGCACTGAAAGCCAAGAAGAAATCTCCTGTGGGTCGATGGAATCTTCCCCCTGCTAACGCATGCACCAAACTTCTGCATCACTGGTCCTCTCTCATCTTGACGAGCGTGGTCCCCGGAACACAATAGCTGGATCCAAGTGACCCCGACAGTCCAGTGGTCCTTGTGTCCAAATTTTGTGGAGGTAATTCCTTGCCTCCCCACACCAGACAGTAATCCTGTGTACTGCGTGATATGCAGCTGCTAGGGCTTTTGTGCACTTTTGCAAGGATTCCTTCATGCACAGCACAGCCCAGGTCCCCAGCACTCTGTCCTCCATTGCTAAACTCGCTGAGTTGATCACCGGCATGGTGGGACCCTCTTTTGTTGTGTTGAGATGACAGCCATGCTCAGATTTCTTGAATGCCTGTTCAAGTGCTTCTGCGGGTGCTGGCTGCTTCTGCATGGGCTCTCCCTGTTGCTGAGTGCCCCCTCTGTCTCCTCCTCCAAGGAGCGACCTCCTGGTTCTTCCTGGGCCCAGGCTGCACCCATTTTCTTCAACAGTGAATCTTGCAGCTAGCAAGGCTTGTTTGCAGTCTTTCTTTGTGGAAACAACTCTGCATCCTCCAGCTCCCCGAGGGACATCTTCTGACCAAAGGAGAAGTTCCTGGCATCTTCTGTTGTTGCAGAATCTTTGACTTCTTCCACCCAGAGGCAGCCCTTTTGCACCTTCATCCGGGGGTTTAGTGGGCTCCTGCCCCCCCCATGGACATTTGCGTGACTCTTGGAATTGGTCCCCTTCCTTTGCAGGTCCTCAGGTCCAGGAATCCATCTTTAGTGCTTTGCAGTCAGTTGTTGCTTTTGCAGAATCCCCTATCTCGACTTTACTGTCTTTCTGGGGTAGTAGGGTAACTTTACTCCTACTTTTCATGGTCTTGGGGTGGGGTATCTTGGACACCCTTAGTGTTTTCTTATACTCCCAGCAACCCTCTACACTCTACACTAGGCCTGGGGTCCATTCGTGGTTCGCATTCCACTTTTGGAGTATATGATTCCTGTTGCCCCTAGGCCTATTGTGTCCTATTGCATCCTATTGTATTCTACTACTTTTCTAACTGTTTACTTACCTGATTTTGGTTTGTGTGTATATTTCGTGTATTTTACTTACCTCCTAAGGGTTATATCCCCTGAGATACTTTTGGCATATTGTCACTAAAATAAAACACCTTTATTTTTAGTAACTCTGAGTATTTTGTTTCTTATGAGATAGTGCTATATGATATAAGTGGTATAGTAGGAGCTTTGCATGTCTCCTAGTTCAGCCTAAGCTGCTCTGATATAGCTACCTCTATCAGCCTAAGCTGCTAGAACAGTATTAATCTACTAATAAGGGATAACTGGACCTGGCACAACGTGTAGGTACCACAAGGTACCCACTATAAGCCAAGCCAGCCTCCTACAGCCACCAGCACCCCACCCCCTGCAGAAGGAGAACCACCCCGCAAACGGTCCCTGCGATCCAGTCAGAAGCCAAGAACATTGCCAAGACCCTGCCAGGAAATAAGACTCTCCTGAATGTCACCCTTGTGTCCCACTCTGTCACCCTGTCCACCTCAAACTGCCATTGCTCCCCTTCCTGTGCACCCTTGGACAATGCACCTCTGATACAAATAGACTGGACTCAATCCTGGACTTTCCTCCATCATCATCCCAGCCCATTGCACATCCCCCTTTAATCATTTGCACTTGAATAAACACCATTTGAATAAATACAAGTATGGAGTCTGTCAAATCATTTAACCATGTATTCGTTTAACAAGCTTTAAACACTGCAATATACCTGTACAGTAATGCATACATAGGAATGATGTGCAGTTGGCTGCAGTCAACACACCAGGACCGATAGTGGGGCACAAATATCTGAAAATAGAGATGCCAAATTCTACAGTAAGTGGCCATAGAAGTGGGAAAATCAGCCTGCCAGTGACACTGTCAAATACAAAACTGTCCATGTAAAGTGTAATTACAGTCTCTTACCTGTGTGTCATTGGAAGTACTGTCTTATTATAGCACTTCTGTTGTCCTCATCCTCTGCCTCCTCATCTTCACTGTCCACAGGGTCCACTGATGCCTCACGCCCACCTCCTGCAGAAAAGGCACCTGGTGACGTAAGGCAAGGTTGTGCAAAATACAGCATGCTACAATGATCTGCACACCTTGGGTGAGTAGTACAGGGATCCACCTGTTAGATGAGGCAACAAAACCTGGCATTCAAGAGGCCCAATGTCCTTTCTATTATTATTCTTGTTCGCCCATGTGCCTCATTGTAACGTTTCTCTGCCCTTGTCCTGGGATTCCTCACAGGGATCAGTAGCCATGGGAGTTTGGGGTAACCAGAGTCACCTGAAAATATTTAGGGACAACTGTTAGACACACACTAACCCTTAGGGCCCAAACCATACCCATACACCAACAACCCCTGGGTGGGAACCAGGGATCACCTATTAGCCACACCCGGTGCCTGTGGAGTTGAGCCATCACATATGGGATGTTGCTATTCCTCAGGATAAAGGCATCATGCACGGACCCAGGATACTTTGCATTGACATGGGAGATGTACTGGTCCGCCAAGCACACTATCTGCACATTCATGGATTGAAAGCTCTTTCGATTTCTGAACACCTGTTCATTTCTCCTGGGTGGGACAAATGCAATATGTGTACCATCAATAGCCCCAATAATGTTGGGGATATGTCCCTTAGCATAGAAATAAGCTTTCACTGTGGCCAAATCCCTCACCTTGGAGAAAACGATGTAGCTCCGCATGTGTTTAATCAGGTCAGACAACACTTTGGTCAGCACTATTGAGAACATTGGCTGAGACATTCCTGCTGCCAAGCCCACTGTCACTTGGAAGGAGACACTTGCCAGGAAATGGAGCAAAGATAAGACTTGCACAAGAGGGTGGATCCCAGTGGGCTGACGGATAGCGGATATCAGTTCAGGTTCCAATTGGGCACACAGCTATGTGATTGTGGCCCTCCAATAGGTGAGGATAATGTGCCTGTCCTCCATTGTTGCCAGGTCCACGAGGGGCCTGTACACGGGGGGATGTCTCTATCTCCTATTCATCCACAGCGGTTGCAATCTAGGGGGCAAACGGTGAGTAACTGGTCAGTATTCCATATTTCCAAACACTACACTGCATTGCATGTTGTAACTGTAACACAATATTGTTGTATAGGCCCAAATGGTGCCTATGTGTACTGTGGTGCAGTTAGGTGCCATGGCCTGCCCCCCGTGAAATGGCGTCCCCCTGTCCTGTATGGAGGGACATGTGGAAATTAGGTAATTCCACTGAAGTTATGTGCTGTTGTGGAAGGCGGTCGAAAACCGCGTGCAAATCCTCATTGGATCCCATTGGGCCCTACGGGTTGCAGTGGCCAATGGTGATGTACACTGGTGGTGATGGAATGCATTGCCACAGACCGACGTGACTGCCATTTACTATCTGTTCACCCACTTGCTACCTGACCCACAACAGGAGAGGACCTACACTGCAAGTGCTGCTGTGACCTGTGTCTGGAATTGACTATGGCTTGTGTCACTGGGAAAAGGGCCCCTGCCTTCACCGCTGCGGAGTTGGAGAGACTGCTAGATGGGGTCCTACTCCAGTACCGAATGCTGTATGGGCCTCCACACTAACAGGTGAGTACACTGTGAGTATTATGCATGGGGCGTGAATGCATGGAGTGCTGTGTGTGAAGGCCTTATGTAGGGGGTTTGGTGGATGGGCCCTGGGCAACATGCTGCATGTATGGTGGGCCATGTCTGTGCTAATGGGGATGGGAAGGTGCACGGGCATGGTGGGCCATAAGTGTAACAGGCAGGATGGTCGGACTAATATCTTTCCCTGTGTCCATTTCCCTGCAGGTCAGCAACCATCAGAAAAAGGGTATATGGCTGCCATCACCAAGGCCGTGCAGACCCTCGGGGTCTACAGCAGCCGAAGCACCACCTGTTGCAAATGATGGGAGGACCGGAGAAGCTGGGCACAGAAGACAGTGGAGGCCCAGCTGGGGATGACCTCCCAATGAGAAAAAGGGGTGCCCATCGAACCCTGACCCCCCTGATAGCCTGCATACTGGTGGTGGCCTATCCAAACCTGGATGGGCGCTTGGGGGCATCACAGCAGCCACAAGGGGGTGAGTACAGTGCCACAATATACAACTTGCACATGGTGGGGTGGTATCCGGGTGGGGGATGTGTGCCTGTGGGTGCCCCTACACCAGGCCTGACATTGCAGTGTAGGTCCCATTTTGGGCAGGGTTCTGATGTAAAATATCTCCAACCAAGCTAGTAGGCATCCACTACTGGGCAGGAGTCTGTGGGCTTCAGGTATCCCGCAATTGGCATTAGGTATCCCTGTCCATGGGCTGGTAACTAGCATTGTGACTGGTAGTGCATTGCCTAGTGCGTAGGGCTGTTCCCTGTGTGTGAGTGTGTTGTGTAAGCCAACGGTGGTGTTGTTGCCGGCATTGACCAAGGGTATCCTTGTCCTCATCCCCCCTTTTTATTTTGTCACACTGTCCTTATGTGCATTAGCATCATCTGGCGGAGGAGCAGAGGCACTGGCGATGAGGAGAGCTGCATCCCACAGGGCCCAGGAGGCCAAATTAACTGACACTGAGGGCACCAGTGGGACGGAGGGTGAGGGGAGCACCATGGTGGAGACTGGAGGGGACAGTTCTAACAGTATACCTCCTCCGATGGAAGCTCCCCGGTGGTGGCGGACACCTCTGTGCCCACCCCAGTTACAGGTACAGCCACAACACCATACCAGCACTTCCCTCCCAGCAGCCCCTCAGTGTGTTTCCTGTGCCTGCTCACCCAGGATGGTGGGCATCTCCTTCGCGCCAGGAACCTCAGGCCCTGCCCCAGTTCAGCCTGCTGCTTGAGTTAGGAGGCTATTGACCTCCTGCGATCCATCTCTGTTGGGCACTCAACAATTGTGAATGCCATCCAGGGGCTGGCAAACAAACAAATGCATTCCTGTAGGGCATTCACTCTGGCATTGCGGCCCAACAGAGATCAATCCAGGCTCAGGCCTCCTTCCTGATGGCAGCCATTGTCCCTGTTTCTAGCCTCCCCCCTCCAACCTCCTGTGCCCAATCATATTCCCCTCAACCTCAACCTATCTCAAGCACACAGGCAGACCAGCATGTACCCAGGACAACACACAGGAGTGGTTCAGGCAAACACAAGCACCACACATCATCACACAGACACTCACATAAACACCATCCAGATGCAGACACACCAACATCCACTGCCTCGACCGTGTCCCCCTCCTCCTCCCCGTCCACCTCCCTCCTAGTAGCGTGTACACTCACACAAGCATGCACTACATCCTCATTCATTACCACCATCACGCCTATCACTACACACCCCTCACTGGCAGTCACCACCCCTACTTCGAAGTACACGTCCCCTGTGTCCGCTCCCACTGTGTCTGTGCCCCTTCCTCCCAAGATACACAAACGCAAGCACTCAGATACCCAACAGCCATCCACCTCACAACAGCATCCAGCCCATGCACCTGCACTTAAACACAGCAGAAAGACACCTCATACAACCACTTCCTCTTCCTCCACTCCCAAATCTTCACCCTCTTCTTGCCCCAATGTCCCTAAGAAGAGTTTCCTCTCCACCCTTGACCTTTTCCCTCCCCCTCCTCCCCCGTCCTTCACATCAGGCCAGGATGAAGAAAACCCAGGCAAGCTCCTCAGCCACCCAGTCCAGGGGCACAGTAGTGTCGACAGCTACTGCAGGTGGGAGAGGATCCCAGGCACCAGGCAGCAACTCTGACAGGGTGCCTGCACAAGGTGAATCAAGGAAGGGCAAGGAGGCACTACCAGCTGCAACTAGGAAGGGCAAGGAGGCACCACTAGCTGCAGGTGTGAAGGGCAAGGAGGCACCACCAGCTGCAGGTGTGAAGGGCAAGGGGCAATCCTTGGCTGCTGACAGGGAGGGCAAGGTCCATGCACCAGCGGGCAGGAAGCACAGGAGGCCTGGTGCTTGGATTCATTCGGAGCCCCCACCACCAACCATGGGGGTGCAGCCATCCGTGGCTGCAAGGGAAGGGCTGGAGCCTCCCCCACCACTGCCAGCACTGCCATCAGCACTGCCACTAACACCGCCACCACTGCCAGCTGCAGCAGCCCCAGTGGGCAGCCATCCGAAGCTGCAGGGAATGGGCTGAAGCCTCCCCCCACCACTGCCAGCACCAGCACCACTGCCAGCAGCAGCAGCCCCATTTGGCAGCCGTCTGAGGATGCAGGGGATGGGCTTGTGCCACCCCCCACCACTAGCAGCACCGATACCAGCACTGCCACTGCTACCAATGAGCAGCCGTCACTGCCGGCGGACAGTGTGTAGTCCTGCCTCCATGGGCTGTTATGCGTCCTGGCCCCTGCAAATCCAGTGGGTCAGACACCCAGGTGAGAGACCGTGACCTTGCACTGCCTTAGATCTGCATCACTGGGCACAATGCCCCCCTCCAGAACCAGTGGAGAAGCCATCCACTCACCCCATCCTTCCCAGGATGAAGCTCACTGGGCACAATGTCCCTCCCAGGATGAAGCACACTGGGCACAATGCCCCCTCGAGAACAAGTGGACGAGGCCATCCACTCACCACATCCTTCCCAGGATGAAGCACAGTGGGCGCTAGGTCCTGTCCATAACCAGTGGAAGAAGCCATCCACTCACCCCATACTTCCCAGGATGAAGCACACTGGGCACAAGACCCCCGTCAGAACTAGTGGAAGAAGCCATCCACTCACCCCATCCTTCCCAGGATGAAGCACACTGAGCACAATGCCCTCTCCGGAACCAGTGGAAGGACCCATCCACTCACCCCATCATTCCCAGGATGAAGCACACTGGGCACAAGGCCCCCTCCAGAACCAGTGGAGAAGCCATCCACTAGAGAGACTGTGGCTTTGCTCTCCCCAGGACCATGCAGTGGCCAAACCACCCACTTGAGAGACTGTGGCCTAGCACTACCCAGGACCAAGCAGTGGGCAAACCACCCACTAGAGAGACTGTGGCTTTGCACTCCCGAAGAGCAAGCAGTGGGCAAACCACCCACTTGAGAGACTGTGGCCTTGCACTCCCCAGGACCAAGCAGTGGGCAAACCACCCACTTGAAAGACTGTGGCCTTGCACTCCTAGGACCATGCAGTGGGCAGACCACCCACTTGAGAGACTGTGGCCTTGCACTCCCCAGGACAGCGGAGAGGGCATGTAGTCCCCTCCAGGGCCAGTGGTATTGTACCATCTTCCGGCTGAGGTGCCCTCCATTCCCCGTCCCCCTGAGGTGCCTGTGTATTTTCGACCTGATGCCCCTGCAATGTTGTCTCTGTGTTGTTGCAGGAGTGAGGTGGGGCCTTGGCCTGTGTGTTGTAGCCCTGTGGCCCACGGACATTGAGGACTGGGCAGTGCCCCTCCATTTGTAAATATGTATATACGTTTGTGATTTAATGCACTTATTCATGTTATTTAATTGTATTACACTCACTTTCTTCCAATCATTTTGTCTTTGCATTATTCCTGAGGGGTACAGGGGGAATATGTAATGTTACTACATCTGTTTGTGTGTATGGTCTTGGGGGTGGGGGTGTTGCGTGTGTGTGTGTCACTCTCTTTTTTCTCCCCCCTCCCTTGTGTGCTAGGTGGCAGTACTCACTGTGGTCGTCTTCGCCGGCGTTGGTGTTCGCAATGCAGGAAAAGGTAGACAAGCATGGGAAATATGTGCAACTTGGGCTCCATGGCGTCGTGCTTGTTCCCTGTGTCTCCAGAGGTGAGTCCTTTGACTTATGTGTTCTGTTTCCGCCGTGCTTTTGATGTCGTTGGTACCACCCCATAAAAGGGGGTGGATAGGCCTGTTACTACTGTGGGCGGTACATTGACTTCTGCCTGGCTGTTGGCGGTTACCACCGTGGTGCTTGTTGCTACTGCCATGGCAGTCGGTGTGTTAAAGTCTGAGCGGTTTCTGCTGTGGTCATAATTCCATTTTTGTTACCACCAGCCTGTTGGCGGTATTACTGCCGCTTTATCACCGACCACCAGGGTTGTAATGAGGGCCAAAGTCTAAGCACACTAATCCTACCTCCCACCTTGGTTGCAGCCCAAACCCTAACTAGATAACAATCAATATCCTCCTCCACTGACTGCAATACATTCTGCACGCTTGTGTACTGGCCATGTAATGACATCCTGGCAATCTGACGTTAATATTAGATGTTTTGCTACTCGGCAGCTACATTTCAGACATTGAGGAATTGTGTTTTAACTTTGACAGAAGTTGCACCTGACAGGTGATCAATAGTACTGCCTTCTGCTGATAATTTAAAGGCCATAGCAAGCATTCAGATTTCTTGAGAAAGTGTTACTTCTGCCCATTATCTCTCGATTATTGGTCCATCACTGAGTGTTTCAGCCACCTTCTCAGCATTTGTGTGTCCCTTCATAGGCATATCATGCCCTATCCATGGTTTTGGGTCACCTCATCAATGCTGTTTCAACTGTTAAACACCCACCAATATTCAGAATGTTATCATGAACCACGGTCTAACACTTACTTGCCATTGTTGAGATCTAACTGGTCAGCACTGTGCTTCCAGTAATTTCCAGTATTCTTAAAAGCAAAAATTCAAAAGATATGCAGCAGTGGAGAATGGCAGTCACTGAAAAGTCCCATACAACATGAAAAGTTTGGGAAGTTCTTTACTAGGTGTCCCATAACCACTTTGTTGTAAAGTGAGTCACCAGCACCACCCTTTCATTCCTCTTAATCATGCGCCCATGACTTGCCAAAGAAACGCCTGCATCGTTCATTCTTACATCAAGGCCTCAATTACTAATACCATTTTAAGGCATTTATGTGTTTAGTGTTCATGTTCTTCATGAGAACTGAAACGGGAAGTACAATTGTCTCAAGAGTTCCAGGGAAGATCTTCAATTAGCCAAGACACTCTTAGGAGTGGTCTGTTGCACAGAATTTAAAAACACTACAACAATAAACAGTACTTGATTGATCACTGTACAGAGCCATATGTCATCCCTGTAGAGCAAGTGGTTTGTGTATTGTACTCAGTTATGACCTAGGTCCCTGGGCCAATAGGCTAGGCACATCAGTATGCAACACATGACATGTCTACACAAACAATCACTCATCTACTGTGTTACACATGGCTCATCCCTAATTGTCGGGGGAGCTGTCAGAACACATTCACTAGGCAATGTGACAGGCGGAAATATTCCCTGTACTCCCACCCTTGTAACTGCTGTCCGGACCTCAAATGCCCATCAAGGTCTGGGTAGGCCACAGCCAGAATGCAGGCCATTAGAAGGGTCATGGTCTGACAAGCACCCTACCCAGTCGGGAGGACAGCCCCAGCTGCACATCTGTGATTTTCTAGGCCGAGCATCTCAAGTCCTCCCACCTTTTCCTGCAATCGGTGCTCCGCAGGCTATGGACCTCCAGGGTCCCCACCTTCTTGGAGATGACTCTCCATAGTTCTTTCTTTTGATGGGCATTGACCTGCATGAATGCAAAAGATTAATCAAGGGATTATAATAATTTTTTTTATCCCAAGCAGTAGAGTTGCATACATGTCAGAAACATCAAGCTAGGATTTTTCCATTTGTCAACACTACCCAAGTGAGAAACACACATGCCAATAAGTACAGGGACATGACTACAGACATATATATTTTCATCTGTAGACTATTCCACTAGCCACGCAGGGCCTATAATGACTAAGCAAGCTTCCTGACATCCAGCAACCTGTACTGTGATGTGATTTACTATGAAACACTACACATCTAAGTGACTTCTGAAGGGTAAACTTCTTAGGCATGAATGGACTAACACATTCACATTCTGTGAGAATGACTCACTGCATCCAGTCCCTACAGGCAACTTCCAGAGTACAAACTCCAACATTACACACGAGTAACAATCGACGGGCTGGCATGGTGGGTGCAGAAAGTGTCTTCCTTGTCCATGTGAGAACATGCAGACTCATGCCAGTTCAGGTGGTGTGGCTCTGTACTATTTACCAGTACCACAGAACACTCCTTTGGACATATGTGTCAATCCTACAGAGGTGGAATCCGACGAACAAAGGCATGCATTGTACGGTTTCTGCTATGTGACCAAGATACTGAGTCACTTATCATGGCTTCTCAGGAATCAACACACTGTCTGCACTGTGGGGCTGTCAGTTATGAAATAGTCCTGTACAGGAATATTATGACTTATGTGAAGGTGACAACAGAGCTCTGGGAGTAAGGGAGATGTCATGAGTCTAAGACACACATTGACAATGATGATAAATGCACATAGATTAATGATTTACCTTTGAACATATTCCTAATCTAGTCAGTCAGTCATGATCTTTATTCAGATCTTTTAAAATATTCATAAAAGAAACATACATTAGAAATGAGAATAGTTATTAAAATTTAAATACGAACTCAAAAATTAGAAATATTTGAAAACCATTAAAACTATTCCTATATCTTAAAAAAAAAGTAATACTATCAGATTTGAGTAACATAAATATCATAAAACAGTGTGCAAATAACCAACGGAAGTGCCAAAATTTACCAATTAGATTCCCTCCTTTTCTTTTCTTTTACCACTGCAACAACAAAACGGTAAACAACTGTACACACCGTATCAGATTGAAATAACTGCAAGTAAAACATTGCTTCCTTACACATCCTGATATTTAAAAGCCTTAAGAAAGCCCTTCTCTGCTCTTCATATAATTTACAGACTAGAAACATGTTCAGTTGTGATTACTCTGAATGTCTATCACATGGGCAGAACATTAAGAGCCTCATTACAACATTGGCGGGCGAGCTGTAACTGCTGTGCGGCCGCCAATGCGGCCGCACTCCCGCGGTGCCCATTTGGACATCCCCGCTGGGCCGGCAGGCGGAAACCAAGTTTCTGCCCCCCGGCCCAGCGGGGATGTGGGCCGCAACATGGGAGCCGGCTCCAAATGGATCCGGCGGTGTTGCGGCCGTGCGACGGGTGCAGTTGCACCCGTCGCGCTTTTCACTGTCTACACAGCAGACAGTGAAAAGCCGCATGGGGCCCTGTCAGGGGGCCCCTGCACTGCCCATGCCAGTGGCATGGGCAGTGCAGGGGCCCCCAGGGGCCCCACGACTCCCCGTACCGCCAGCCTTTTCCTGGCAGTTCAGACCGCCAGAAAAAGGCTGGCGGTCGGGGACCCGTAATCCCCTGGGCAGCGCTGCAAGCAGCGCTGCCCTGGTGGATTACAACCGCCGGAGCCATTGTGGCGGAAAACCACCGTGCCGCGGTCATAATACGCCGGGAGGCACCGCCAGCCTGTTGGCGGAGCTCCCGTCGTTTTGGCCCTGGCGTTGTAATACCGCCAGGGTCATATACGTTTCCTAATCTAGTCAAAGTAATGAATCAGTCAGGACAGAATTTGCCATCAGAGCCTCATATTGGTCACATGACAGGATTTTATGGTGTACAGAGACTGGGCACAGTGCCACAGTTACACAGCCACAGTGTAAACTATGGTGGTCATTCTGACCTCGGCGGTAAAAGGCGCCTACCGCCGGTCAGAAATCCTCCATAATCCCGCCGCGGTCGCGGAAACCCGCCACGGTCATTCTGACCCGCAGCAGCCAAACCTCCGAAAATCCGACAGCCACAACAGACCGCCAGACCAGCGGTCGGCGGAAAAGTGGAGGTGACAAAACCTCCACTGTCACGCCAACAGAAATACGCCCATGCCATTACGACCCACGAATCCACGCGGCGGTCTTTCAAACGCGGTTTTCCATTGGCGGGACACACCGCCGCGGTCAGAATACACACAAACGAACAAAACTCAGCCACATTGGCCGAATTGAATTCCACACACCTGATACACATACACACACCACTCCCACACACACAATACAATATAAAACACACACCCACATCACCCACAAACCCCTACGACCAAAAACTCAGAAAGAAGGCCAGAGCGAGACACCACCATCCACAAACTAGCAGCCACAGCCACTCAACACCATCACCCACACAATATCTACACACAAAACAACACACACCACCACACTCAACACACTTAACTACACATACTCCATTCCACACATCATACACACCACCCCATGGCACCCCAAAGACACCCCCGCTTCTCAGACGAAGAACTCAGGGTCATGGTGGAGGAAATCGTTCGGGTAGAGCCCCAGCTGTTCGGCACACAGATCCAATACACCAGCATTGCCCGGAGGACGGAGCTATGGCAGAGGATTGTCGACAGGGTCAACGCTGTGGGACAGCACCCCAGAAATCGGGTAGACATCAGGAAGCGATGGAACGACCTACGGGGGAAGGTGCGTTCCATGGTATCCAGGCACAACATCGCCGTGCAGAAGACTGGCGGAGGACCCCCACCTCAACCCCCACAATTTACAACATGGGAGGAGGAAGTCTTGAACATCCTGCATCCTGACGGCCTCGCAGGAGTCGGCGGAGGAATGGATACTGGTAAGTTGAAGCTTCACTACTGCTTCCCCCCCACCTGCATGCCAAATCATACCCCAACCCTCACCCCCATCCTCGAACCCCACCCTCACCCCCACCCCCATCCTCACCCCCACCCTCACCCCCACCACCATCCTCACCCCCACCACCATCCTCACCCCCACCCCCAGCACACCTATTCCCTGCCAATGTCTCACCATCACAACCCACACATCCCAAAACCTAGGCCTGCATGCGTCCACTAAGCATGGACACCCATCACCAAAGCATGCCCAATGCATATACACATCCCCCCCACAAGCCACCCTCACCAAAGCCCCCACACACGAATGCCAGCACTTGGGGACACGGGAACCCACAGATACACCCATATGCCACACATTGAAACTATAACCATACCTCTATACCCCTGCAGGACCCGACCGTCAACACACCGCCGCGGAGGGCCCAGAATTCTCCACACCCCCCACCCAAAAGGCCGTCAGCGATGACAGCAGCTCTGTCGACCTGGACACTGATGACCAGCCCGGACCATCGGGGACCTCTGGACAGTTGGTTCCCCTCACACAGGCACAGGCCACTACAGACCCAAACCCCTCTGGGAACACCAGCACAGCTCCCACCCAGCGGGCCCATGCCTCTGTCTCCAGGGCGCGTCAATCTGCGGTGTGTCTACCACTACAGGGCACCCAGGATAACCCACCACCCCAACAACAACAGGGACCTGGGGGCAGTGGTAGTGGGCACACCGGCCAGGGGGCAGAGGCCCAGGGAAACAGGGCAACTCGGAGGGCAGCTGTGCGACAGGGGGGGGACGGGCCCAGGGAACCCACTCTCCACAAGGCCCTCACCACCATCATGGGAGCATACAACCGCTCCCAGGAGACGATGGCGACGGTACTGGCCCGGTTCCAGGAGATCCAGGTACTGCAGGAGGAACACTATCGGGGGTACAGGGAGGACATCAGAGCCCTCACCTCCACCCTGGTTACCATGGTCGGGCTGCTGCAGGACCTCATCAACACCAGGACGGACACTCAACAACAACAAAGGGCCCCTGCCACTAGCCTGGACCAAGAACAGCCAACCACCTCCGCCGGCGCTAGTGGACAGGAGGCCACCGCACAACAGCAGCCCACCAGACCCCCACCTCCTGCAGGAGAAGAACCACCCCGCAAGAGGGCCCTGAGATCTCGCAAGAAGACAGAGTAGGATGTCAAGACCCCCGCCAGCAAAGGATACCACCTGATGTCATCCCACTGTCCCACATTGTCACCCTGTCCATCCTTGAACTGCCCATGCTCCATCTCTCCACAGGCCTCTGGACAATGCACCTGTGTGACTGTTACTCTGGACTCTGCCATGGACATTCCTTCACCATAGCCCCCACCCACTTGAAACCACCCATCCCATTTTGAGCACTGAAATAAACACCTATTTTGCACAAAACTATCTGGAGTCTGGCTGTGATTTCAAAATATTGTAATTGACATGACAGTGCAAATATGTCCTTGTACCTAGTGAAGTCAACAAACAGCTGCCACAAAGCTGTAGTCCATGGGGAAACGAAGCACAGGACTCGTAGTGGGGACCCCAGATCTGAAATAGGGAGGGAAAAGCCACAACTCAGTCATCATACACTGGGGCAAATAGACAGGCAGCAGAGATGCAGGAGAGTAGTTCAGATTTACTAAATTATCTTTGAATTGTTACCTGTGTCCTATTGGAAGTACTGTTCAATGATTATGTCCCTGTTGTCTGTTTCAGCCCCGTCGTCTTCCTCCTCGTCACTCTCCACAGGTTCCACCGCTGCCACAACACCACCGTCTCGACCATCCTCCTGCAGTAAAGGCACCTGGCGGCGCAAAGCCAGGTTGTGAAGCATGCAGCAGGCCACGATGATGTGACACACCTTCTTAGGTGAGTACATTAGGGATCCACCTGTCATATGCAGGCACCTAAACCTGGCCTTTAGGAGGCCAAAGGTGCGTTCGATCACCCTCCTAGTACGCTCATTGTACCGTTCCTCTGCCCTGGTCCGGGGATTCCTTACTGGGGTCAGTAGCCACGACAGGTTGGGGTACCCAGAGTCCCCCAATAGCCATACACGGTGTCTCTCTAGCTGTTCCATCACGTAAGGGATGCTGCTATTCCTCAGGATGTAGGCGTCATGCACTGACCCTGGGAATGGTCAGCCAAACACACCACCTGGATGTTCATGGAATGGTAACTTTTTCTGTTCCTGTACACCTGCTCCCTGTCTCTTGGGGGAACCAAAGCCACATGGGTCCCATCAATGGCACCAATGACGTTGGGAATATGTCCAAGGGCGTAGAAATCACCCTTCACTGTAGCCAATTCGCCCACCTCAGGGAAAATGATGTAGCTCCTCACGTATTTCATCAGGGCAGACAACACTCTGGATAACACCTTCGAAAACATGGGCTGAGACATCCCAGAAGCAATTCCCACTGTTGTCTGAAATGAGCCACTTGCCAAGAAATGGAGTACTGACAGGACCTGCACCAGAGGGGGAATCCCTGTGGGTTGGCGGATGGGGGACATCAGGTCGGGCTCCAGCTGGGCACACAGTTCATGTATAGTGGCACGGTCAAGACGGTAGGTCAGGATAATGTGGCGTTCTTCCATTGTCGACAGGTCCACCAGCGGTCGGTACACGGGAGGATTCATCCGTCTCCTCGCCAAACCCAGCGGACGGTGCCTAGGAAGGACAACATGGAGCACACAGTCAAGCAACCCACAGGTACGTACTCACAGCTAGCACAGTAAACGATTCTCTATGCAGTGAATGGCGTGTCTGAGTGGCTATGCAAGGCCTAGGCCTGTGTGACGCAGTTGAAATTGAGCCATGTGGACCCTCGAAATGGCGGCTGCCTGACCTGTGAAGTGTGACAATGGGATGTGAGGTCAATGCGCTGGCGT
Source organism: Pleurodeles waltl (assembly GCF_031143425.1). NCBI lineage: Eukaryota > Metazoa > Chordata > Amphibia > Caudata > Salamandridae > Pleurodeles > Pleurodeles waltl. The sequence continues at coordinate 1,069,141,174 of NC_090437.1, forward strand.
GGCACACCGCGGCGGTCAGCGGTCGAAGACCGCGGCGCGAAGCCGCATTGGTTAACATTGAAGCCTTTGGGTTTCAGGAGACAATGGCGAAGGGCGCTGGCGGTGGCGGTACGCACCGCCGCGGTACGCACCGCCGCAGACGTGACCGCCATTTTCTATCTACTTATCCACTTGCGACTTGAACTTTCACAGGAGAGGACCTATACTGCAAGTGTTGCTGTGACCTCGGTCTGGAAGGGACAATGGCTGCTGCGACTGGGGAAAGGGCCCCTGCCTTCACTGGAGAGGAGTTGGAGAAACTTGTGGATGGGGTCCTCCCCCAGTATGCACTACTCTACGGTCCTCCAGACCAACAAGTGAGTTTAATTCAATATGGATTTGGGGCCACTGGCTGGCTTGGGGGCCTGGCGGGGGGCCTTGCGGGGATGGGGGGGCATGTTGGGGCTGGCGGGGGGCATGGCGGGGGGCCTGGCGGGGATGGGGGGCATGTTGGGCCTGGCGGGGGGCATGGCGGGGGGCCTGGCGGGGATGGGGGGCATGTTGGGCCTGGCGGGGGCATGGCGGGGGGCCTGGCGGGGATGGGGGGCATGTTGGGGCTGGCGGGGGGCATGGCGGGGATGGGGGGCATGTTGGGCCTGGCGGGGGGCCTGGCGGGGATGGGGGGCATGTTGGGCCTGGCGGGGGGCATGGCGGGGGGCCTGGCGGGGATGGGGGGCGTTGGGCCACTGGCAATGAAAATGCAGACAAACTTGAACGTGGTATTTCTCCCTCCCTGTACGTGTCACATAGGTCCGCGCCCATGAGAAGATCGGGATTTGGCGTGCCATCGCCAAGGAAGTCCGGACCCTGGGGGTCCACCATCGACGGGGCACCCACTGCCGCAAGAGGTGGGAGGACATCCGCCGCGGGACCATGAAGACCGCTGAGTCTCTGCTGGGGATGGCCTCCCAACGTAGGCGGGGTGCCTGCCGTCAACTGACCCCCCTGATGTTCCGGATCCTGGCGGTGGCCTACCCTGATTTGGATGGGCGCGTGAGGGCAGCACAGCAGACACAAGGGGGTGAGTACAAGCATTATCTACTCTGTTGTCGCGCAGTGGAGGTGTCTGGGTGGGGGAGGAGGGCTGTGGGTCCCCCTAGGCCAGGGCGATATCTGTAGGCTGGGCACCCCCGTAAGCCCCTGTGTCCCCAGCCACCACCCTCAGTAGTGTGTCAGTACAGCCATCCCTGGGCCGTGTCATCCATGGGTGCAGTTGTCAACTCTAGGCGTGTAGGGCATGTTCCACGGAATGCGTAGCGGACCCCAAGTGCGCAACTTAGTGCAGGGGGCATCTGTGTCTGTCATGTCCGCTAACTGTACCGGAGATCCATGTACTCAATATCCCTTTATTTCTCTCTCCCCCCCCTTTTTGTTTGTCTTTCTGTGCTTGTGTGCATCAGCATCATCAGGCGGAGGAGAAGTGGCATCGGGGCAGGAGGGAGCTGCATCTCACATGGCCCAGGAGGGCCATGCCACAGAGTCTGACTGGACCAGTGAGACGGAGGGCGAGGGGAGCTCCACAACGGGGACGACTGGACCCTGCAGCGACACGGACACGTCCTCGGAAGGGAGCTCCCTTGCGGGGGTGGCACCATCCGTGCCCCCCGCCATTACAGGTACAGCCGCCACCCAGCGCACCAGCTCCGCCCTCCCAGCAGCCCCTCAGCGTTCGCCCCGTGCCCGCTCTGCCAGGAAGCCGGGCATCTCCTTCGCCCCAGGCACCTCAGGCCCTGCCCCTGTTACCCCCGCTGCCCTCAGTGAGGAGGTCATTGACCTCCTCCGAACGCTCATTGTTGGGCAGACTACCCTTTTGAATGCCATCCAGGGGGTGGAGAGGGAGGTTCATCGCAGCAATGCGTACCTGGAGGGCATTCATTCGGGTCAGGCTGCCCATCAGCGATCGTTCCAGGCTCTGGCCTCAGCACTGACGGCAGCCATTGTCCCTGTCTCCTGCCTCCCTCTACTAACTCCCTCCTCCCAGTCTCCTGTTCCTCTGCCTGTCCCACCCACACCATCAGACCAGCCTGCACACACCTCAACACCCAAGAGAAGCTCATCCAAACATAAGCACCACAGATCACGCAGACATTCACACACGCAACATTCCGATGCAGACATGCCAACAGTCACTACCACCTCTGTGACCCCCACCTCCTCGTCTCCCTCCTCCCTCCCTGTGACGTCTACACTCACACCTCCATTCACCTCACCATCAGCCAGTGTTTCCATCACCAGCACACCCTCCAGTCCAGTCCGCACACGTGCAGTCACCACCCCCACTGCCATTTACACGTCCCCTGTGTCCTCTCCCACTGTGTCTGTCACCCCCTCTTCCACACCACACAAACGCAGCCACCCACCCACCCAACAGCCATCCACCTCACGACAGCCTATCCCTCCTGCACCTGCACCCAAAGACAGCAAACGTGACTCACCTACAACCACATCCTCTCCCTCCACTCCCATTCCCACTGTACCTACCACTCTCCATTGTCCCAAGAAACTCTTCCTCGCCACTGCTAACTTCTTTCCTGACCCTGAGCCCCCCCCTCCTTCTCGTCGGGGTAAGAAGAGCACCTCAGCCACCACCAGCCCTGCAGCCCCCTTGACAAGGGTGCAGGGGTATTGGAGCCCACCAGCCCGCATGTCTGGATCTTCGCCCAGCAGCAAGGGGACAGCCAGCCCACCCCCTGGGAAGAGGAGCAGAAGGCGGAAGGGGCGCCGCAGGAGCCCGGCTTCTACATCCCCCCCGGACACCACCCAGACACAGTCACCAGCCACAGCTCCAAAGGGAGGAAAGGGCCACAGACTCCCGACTAAGGAGGGCAAGGGCAGCAAGTCGGAGAGGTCAGGCTGCAGGCCTGCTGCCCAGGAGGAGCCCACCACCCCCATAGCCGCTGGCCAGGGAGGACCCAGCCCAGCTGGCCAGGAGGGCCCCACCACCCACAGCCCAGGTGGGCATTGAAGGAGCACCATCCCCGCTGCCCAGGAGGGCACCACCAGGCAATGAGCAGTTGGCCATAGACCGGCCGCCGTCTCAAGCACCGCTGAACTGGGCCCCGCCGTCTCAAGAACCGCTGAACTGGGCCCTGCCGTCTCAAGCACCGCTGAACTGGGCCCCGCCGTCTCAAGCACCGCTGAACTGGGCCCGCCGTCTCAAGAACCGCTGAACTGGGCCCCGCCGTCTCAAGCACCGCTGAACTGGGCCCCGCCGTCTCAAGCACCGCTGAACTGGGCCCCACCGTCTCAAGCACCGCTGAACTGGGCCCCGCCGTCTCAAGAACCGCTGAACTGGGCCCCGCCGTCTCCAGCACCGCTCCGCTGGGCCCCGCCGTCTCAAGCACCGCTGAACTGGGCCAAGCCGTCTCCAGCACAGCTCCGCTGGGGACCGCCGTCTCAAGAACCGCTGAACTGGGCCCCGCCGTCTCCAGCACCGCTCCGCTGGGGACCGCCGTCTCAAGAACCGCTGAACTGGGCCCGCCGTCTCAAGAAACGCTGAACTGGGCCCCGCCGTCTCAAGCACCGCTGAACTGGGCCCCGCCGTCTCAAGCACCGCTGAACTGGGCCCCGCCGTCTCAAGCACCGCTGAACTGGGCCCCGCCGTCTCAAGCACCGCTGAACTGGGCCCCGCCGTCTCAAGCACCGCTGAACTGGGCCCCGCCGTCTCAAGAACCGCTGAACTGGGCCCCGCCGTCTCAAGCACCGCTCCGCTGGGGACCGCCGTCTCAAGAACCGCTGAACTGGGCCCTTCAAGGCAAGACCCGCTGAACTGGGCCCTTCAAGGCAAGAAGCGCTGAACTGGGCCCTTCAAGGCAAGAACCGCTGGCCCTTTGGCAGACGTGGCAGGGCAGGATCTGTCTCGGGCAGGGCTGCAGGATGTCCTCTGGCCAACATGCCTCCTCCAGTGGCAGTGGAGTCTGTTATGGACTGTTTGGACTGTGGCTTTGCTCTCCCCAGGATGGCCCAGTGGGCAGGCCACCCACTGTATGGACTGTATGGACTGTGGCTTTGCACTCCCCAGGATGGCCCAGTGGGCAGGCCACCCACTGTATGGACTGTATGGACTGTGGCTTTGCTCTCCCCAGGATGGCCCAGTGGGCAGGCCACCCACTGTATGGACTGTATGGACTGTGGCTTTGCTCTCCCCAGGATGGCCCAGTGGGCAGGCCACCCACTGTATGGACTGTATGGACTGTGGCTTTGCACTCCCCAGGATGGCCCAGTGGGCAGGCCACCCACTGTATGGACTGTATGGACTGTGGCTTTGCTCTCCCCAGGATGGCCCAGTGGGCAGGCCACCCACTGTATGGACTGTATGGACTGTATGGACTGTGGCTTTGCTCTCCCAGGATGGCCCAGTGGGCAGGCCACCCACTGTATGGACTGTATGGACTGTGGCTTTGCTCTCCCCAGGATGGCCCAGTGGGCAGGCCACCCACTGTATGGACTGTATGGACTGTGGCTTTGCTCTCCCCAGGATGGCCCAGTGGGCAGGCCACCCACTGTATGGACTGTATGGACTGTGGCTTTGCTCTCCCCAGGATGGGCCAGTGGTCATGGAGTCCCCTCGTGGATCTGGCGTCGTGTACTCAAGTGGCTGAGGTGCCCCCCCTTCCCTTCCCCCTGAGGTGCCTGTCCTATTTTCTTTCTGATGCCCCTGCAGTGTTCTCTCCGTGGAGTTCTTGTCGTGGGACTGGGCCTTGCCCCTTTGCACAGGACCCCTGTGGTCCACGGACAGTGGTTGGACTACATTTAGTAGCTGTATATATTTTGTACATAGTTTATTTATTTATTGGGATTACTGGTGTCCATATTTCAATATATCTGCCCGTTTATGATCTCTTCTTTTGGTCTTTGCATTATTTCGGAGGGGGGGGGTTGTGGGTTGTGACAGTGATCTGTGGGAATGCATTGATGTGTGTGTTGTAGTGGGTGTGGGTGGGTGGGTGTGTGCCGGTACTCTTTTCCCTCCCCTGTGTCATAGGTGCAGTACTCACCGATGTCTTCCGCGCCGCCGGGCGTGCTCCTGGTACAGGAGCAGGTATAGGAGTGCGGGGATGACCTGCAACTCGGGTTCCATACTGCCGGAATCTCGCGTGGAGTGCGTAGAGGTGAGCGTTTTCCCGTTCGTAGTCTGTTTCCGCCGTGTTTTTATCGGCGGTGCTCCCGCCCCGGAAAAGGTGGCGGATTGGTGGGTCGTGATAGGGTGGGCGGTACATTGTCTGCCGCCTGGCTGTTGGCGGGGACCGCCGCGCTGTTTGTTTGTTCCGCCGTGGCGGGCGGAGTGTTAATGCGGCGGGCTGTGTTGGCGGTTCCCGCCAGGGTCAGAATTGCATATTTTGGACCGCCGGCCTGTTGGCGGCTTAGCCGCCGCATTATCACCGACCGCCAGGGTCAGAATGAGGGCCTATGTCTCATAGTGGAAGATACAAGTGACGGGCCCTGGTCTCTGCAGGCTGAACTGACAGAACTTACATGGCACTCCATTCCCATCACTTCCATTAATGACAGTACATCATGTAACAAACAGCAATTTGTCATATGGTGTGTGGCAACCTGAATGACAGAGTGACTCAGGATATGCCTTCCACAAAACAGTTTAACAAGGGCAAATGTTGGTTGAAGAATATGTGAAACTATACACTGCTCACGTGACCCTAAACTGACTCATGGAAAATGCATATACAGCTCATGCTGCCATGCACATACATGTCGTCTGGCATTTACAACAATCATGAGTGACCCCTGACCTGAATTAAACCAGTAACCACTCTGCGCGATGAGCAGCTCCACCATAGTGCCCTCGTGCTCCTGACCCTGCCCTCGCTGCTTCCGCAAGTTCGAGGCCCTCCACCACCCGCAGGCACCCGTCTGCGTCTCATCCCTGGTGTCTAGTGGTCGTAAGTATCATGTGTTTGTCTTTTGTGTTTATCCTGTCTCTGTTTTTTGTGCCTGTTGTGCTGTTTTTTGGCTTATTGCCTTTTCTGCTGTCTCTGCCTTTTTCTCTGCTTTGCTGCCTGTTTCTCCCCGGTTCCTGTTCCCGCCGCAGCCTCCCCTGTGGCCCCACCCACCTTGTGCCCCGATTCGCCACCCCCTCCCCCCTCCCAGCTGCTCCTCCCTCCCACGTCCCCTTCTTAATGGTAGATGCTGCACGCTGCCCAGAGTGACCCCTGACCTGAATTAAGGCCAGGAACCACTCTGCGCGATGAGCAGCTCCACCGGACTGCCCTTGTGCTCCTGAACCCGCCCTTGCTGCTGCCGTGAGTTCAAGGCCCTCCACCACCCGCAGGACCCGCCTGCGCCTCATCCCTGGTGTCTAGTGGTCGTAAGTATTGTGTGTTTGTCTTGTGTGTTTATCCTGTCACTATTTTTGTGCCTGTTGTGCCATTTTTTGGCTTATTGCCTTTTCTGCTGTCTCTGCCTTTTTCTCTGCTTTGCTGTGTGTTTCTGCCCGGTTCCCGTTACCGCCGCTGCATCCCCTGCGGCCCACCCCCCTTGTGCCCCCATTCACCACCCCTCCCACCTCCCAGCTGCTCCTTCCTCCCACCTCCCCTTCTTAATGGCAAGCAGGGGAGGTGCCCGTCTGCACCTGGACCACGCCCAGCACCTGTCCCCCTGCCCCTCGCACCTCCCATGCCTCCAGTCACCACTACACCACTGCTGAGCTCCACGCACTCAACCCCAGCTGGCCCACCGCCTGCACCCAGGCTGCCCCAAGGCACACCTATGTACCCTTTGCCTGCTGCTAGTGCTGATTCACATGCAATTGATCCCCCAACGATCTCAACTGCATCCTCCTCAACACCAGCTCCGTCCACAAGCATGCCATCGAGCTCTGGGACCTTCTCACGTCAACCTCTCTTGCCATCGCCTTCCTCACCGAAACATGGATGAACCCCTCTTCAGAACCAGACATCGCCATAGCCATTCCTGAGGGCTACAAGATCACCCGAAGAGACCGTATCAACAAACCAGGTGGAGGAATCGCCATTATACACAGAAGCACCATCAGAATCTCCACTGACACCAATGTCGCCCCAGATGCCGCAGAACACCTGCACTTTCAGATACACATCAACGCCAACACCACCCTGAGAGGAACCCTCATCTACAGACCACCAGGACCCCCTTCCAATTCTGCAACACCATCGCCGACACGATCAGCTCCCATGCCCTCCCCTCCTCGGACTACCTGCTCCTCGGTCACCTAAATTTCCACCTGTAGAACACCAACAACTGCAACTTCGCTGCCCTTCTTGACAACCTTGCCAACCTCGGCCTCAAGCAACTGGTCACCTCGCCCACTGATTTAGCCGGGCACACGCTCAACGCTATCTTCTCCAGCAGCCACATCACCTTCAACAACACCACCGAACTCCACTGGACCGACCACCATTGCGTTCATTTTTCCTTCCTGAAGCACACCACCCACCACCAACAGCATCTTCCTCACCGCAAATGGAACTAGTTCTCCAAGGAACAACAGATTTCCAACCTCACCCATACCCTACCACCAAAAACCAGCGACTCCAACACCGCCTCTCTCAACCTCAAGCAATGGGTCGACGACTGCGCCACCACCCTCGCTCCACTCAAGAAAACCAACAACACCCGCATCAAGAAGAAAGCTCCCTGGTTCACCGCAGACCTCCAGGCCTCCAAACGCGAATATCGGAAAACTGAAAAAACCTGGCACCAAGAACAATCAGAGAGCAACTTCACCGCCCTCAAAGCAACCATGCGCAAACACCACCAGCTCATCCAGACCACCAAAAGATCTTTCTACCAAGAACGAATTGACAACAACACACACAACAGCATGGAGCTATTCAACATCATCAAGGAACTCACCAACCCCAAGTCCTGCTCCACCGACCCTCTCCACTCACAAGACCTCTGCGACTCCCTCTCCATCTTCTTCCACCGCAAGATCACAGACATTCATGGAAGCTTCACAATGCCATCCCCCACCACCACCACCACCGACAAGGTCGACCCCATTGTACCCTGCTGCACCAACGTACTAAGCACCTGGACCCCCAACAACAATGAGGAAATCACTAAAACCATGAACACCATCCTCTCCGGCTCCCCCGCAGACCCCTGCCCACACCACGTCTTCAATAAGGCCAGCCAAATCATTGCTCCCCAGCTCCAGACCATCATCAACAGCTCCTTCAAGATCGCCATTAACCCGGAAAGCTGGAAACACGCCAAAGTCAACTCCTTAGTCAAAAAGCCCAAAGCCGACCCCGAAGACCTCAAAAACTACCGACCTATCTCCCTATTCCCTTTCCCCACGAAGGTCATAGGGAAGAAAGTCAATAACCAGCTTTCCTGCTTCCTGGAGGATAACAGCCTACTCAACGTCTCCCAGTCAGGATTCCGCAAAAATCACAGCACCGAGACTGCCCTCATCGCCTGTTCCGATGTCATCAGGACCAGGCTAGACAACGGTGAAACCGTTGTACCCATCCTCCTCGATCTCTCTGCAGCCTTCGACACAGTATGTCACCAAACCCTCCGCACACGCCTCTGTGACACCGGAATTCACCACAAAGCCCTGGGCTGGCTCACCTCCTTCCTCTCCGAGAGAACACAAAGAGTTCAACTCCCCCCCGTTCTGGAAAAAGCCCACCAAAATCATCTACGGAGTCCCCCAGGGATCCTCACTCAGCCCCACCCTCTTCAATGTCTACATGGCTCCACTTGCCAACATTGTCCGATCCCACAGCCACAACATCATCTCCTACGCTGATGACACCCAGCCCATCCTCTCCCTCACAAGGAACTGCCAAGAACAACCTCCACACCGGACTCCTTGCTATTGGCAACTGTATGACAGCAAGCCACCTCAAGCTGAACTCAGAAAAAAACGAGATTATCATCGTCGGCCCCAACAAGTCAGCATGGGATGACTCCTAGTGGCCAGCCACCCTGGGGTCACCCCAACACCAACCACCCACGCACGCAACCTAGGCTTCATACAATACTCTTCACACCCCATGACCCAGCAAGTCAACACCATCTCGTCTTCATGCTTCAACACCCTTCAGATACTCCACAAGACCTTCAGGTGGATTCCTGTAGAAACCAGAAGAACAGTCACCCACGCCCTCGTTAGCAGCAGACTGGACTACGGCAACGCCCTCTACGCGGGAACAACGGCCAAGCTCCAGGAAAAACTCCAGCGCATCAAGAACACCTCAGCACGTCTCATCCTCAATCTACCTCACCACGAACACATCTCTGCCCACCTCAAGGACCTCCACTGGCTATCCATCGACAAAAGGATCATCTTCAAATTCCTATTCCATGCTCACAAAGCTCTCCACGACACCGGACCGGCCTACCTCAACGATCGACTCAACTTCCACATCTCGACACGCTAGCTCCGCTCTGCCAACCTCACCCTTGCAACAGTCCCTCGCATCCACCATACCGCAACCGGCAGCAGATCCTTCTCCCACCTCACAGCCAAAATCCAGAACTCAATCCCCGTGCCCCTCCAACCTACGTAAGACCCAAGACTGCCTGACCTTCAAGAAGCGCCTTAAGACCTGGCTCTTCAAGCAGTAGCACCTCCCCAACCCCCAACGCCTTAAGACCCTTCCGGGTGAGTAGTGCGCTCAACAAATAATTTGATTGATTGATTGATTGATTGAGGAAAGCAATGTCACTGGATGGTAGTAATGTCTCCTTTTCTAGTTATGTGCATTCAACACAAGGACACAACACAATGTGACTGATCTTAACATTTGGCACTGGCCACCAATACTTACACATTGTCCCTCCCATTGATGCCATACAGACTGCAAAAACAGGCACACAAGAAGTCTACCTGGCACACATGAGCACATTCTAGCCCATGAGAAAGAAAAGGATGTTGACGTACATATGCAATTGTGCATATGAGATACTTTCCTACTTCTCTGGTGAGTCATAGAGCTATTCATACAGGTAGGACCTCATTAACTTCTCCAACTCCTCTGGAAAGAAGGCAGGGGCCCTATCAAATGCTGGATGTGGCATGATTGCTCCTGGAGGTGCCATACAGCAGCTTAGGTGGTGGAGGTATTGCTGGCAGCAGTGTCTGGAGTCATGTGAGTGAATCTGCTGAACATGGCGGTCACGTCCACCACTTATGTTGTCGTCACCTCTGGTGGACACAGCCATTGGCCTGTGACTGCAGCTGGCAATAACTTTAGCCTATGGCTTTGTCTGCAAAGTTGCAAACCCCTCCGTCATGGGCGTTTCCTAATGTCTAGTTGAGTAGGTCCATTTTGGCAGCCTGGGCCTGGAAGGCTGTATTGGGCTATACAAATTGTGTCACACCTTCAAAAATGGATTTTGACATCACAAACATGCTTATACTGTCTTGTCATGTTGGTCCTACTACTCAAAGAAGATTGTATTATGTTGCAGAGCACATATGGCATTTAACAGTATGGCACAGTCCACTGCCGCCGACAGTCATTTTGTCAGTAGGGATTTCCAGTCACATTTTGATGGGCAATGGGTCGAATACATGTTGTGACCACATGTGTGGAAAACCATGGTGGGCACATCTGACCCTTATGTTATTTGCAGCTATGATCTGTACTGGTTGCCATGTCTATCCATTCAGAAATTCTTTGCCACATGATATAATTGACATGCATCATGTATGTTGCTATGGACACACTAACTAATGTTAAAAATCTTGTCTTGTCATACATTGGTACCCAGCGAGAGGGTCGATGTGACAACCTCCTCCCTACCATCCACTGCCAGACCTTCAGACCATAGAAGAATGCCACATCATACTGTTCTACTGTCTGTTTAGGCAAACAATAGTGAACCTATGTCATCAGTTGGAGCCACATCTGATGCCAGCTATTAGTTATTCAACCAGCATACCACCCATTGTATAAGTCATGTCACTATTGCACTTCCTAGGCACAGGGTCCTTCTAACATTCAGTGGCCCTATCTGCTGGTATGTCCCAACCGAAGTTCAGTCAGGTGTTGAAACTGCAATGTTGAAATACCTGGACAGCTATATCCAGTTTCCCCAAAGTGAGGATTTAGCCCATGTGGAGGCTGACGTTTATGGTTTTGCACACATCCCACACATGGTGGAGGCCATTGATGGCACACACGTTGGCTTTGTCCCACCACAGGCCAATGAACTATTATACCGCAACAGAAAGAACTTCCATTCCATCAACCTGCAAGATCTCTACAATTCACTTGTCTGTGACCATTATCTAGGATCAGCCCATGACTCCTTTATAAAGCAGAACTGCACCATACCCCAGCTAATGTCACAACTGCCCTCATAGAAGGACTAGCTGGTTGGCAAGTCACATCTGTCCTGTTTGTGTGTGTGCAATGTCTGGTGCTACAATAATAATTTAAGTGACTCATTGTTGCACATATGTCCCATTTTTTAACAGGAGGCTCCACATTTCCAAACCATCATTGGTTGCTGACACCACTAAGAAATCTAACTATGCCAAGAAAAAGGCAGGTAGTGGAGCAGGCTTTTGGGTTCCTGAAGGCAAGATTTAGGTATCTTGACTGTACTGGTGGAGCCCTCCTCTGATTACCCTGAAAAGTGTGGCAGATCACTGTGACATGCTGCATGCTCTACAACATCGCCCATGCAGAAGAATATCCCATACATCCCAGAGGAGGGGGAGCCTGAAGTGCCACTGGGTTAGAATCCAAAAGTGCCAAGTGAGGATGACAGTGGTGAAAGGAAGGAAGTGACTTGTGGGGAGATCTCATCAATACCTACTTTTCATCAGTGTAAGTATGGCGTGTGATGTAATGACTGTGACTGTACAATGAACTGTAATTGTGAGAATGTGTGGAGTTGAGTGTTCCAGCAACAACTAGGGAGCTGATACTCTGCAATATTCAGGCAAAAGCTCATTGAAGAGTTAGCCTTTGACATATCCCCACCTTGATGATGTTGCTTTGTTTGTGTCAGTTTCATGCAATGTAATTTCATTTCCAGTAGCATGAAATGTGATTTGTTTAATATGTGTGTTTTCATGCCTATTCTCCTTCTTTTGTCTTTGTACATGTACCTTCACCATGACATCCTTATGTGGCCATTTCAGAGTTGTGATATTGGCAGGTATCTGATACTGTTCTGACATACAAATTGGACATGGATTGTTCTAGGAAATGCAGGTCACGGATTTGGGGTATATGAGACCTCTACATAGGCAGCTTGAACAGTGCTTAGTGGAAGGTCAGAAGTACACATTTGACTTGCTTTGTGTGCTGTTTTGGGCGATTGCTTCATGTGTGTCATCATTTTGGCATGAAACATGTAGTCATCGATTGCAACCAAGGCATTCACCCTTCACATTGGCTAAACACTCTTCCTATATGACCTGTATGTAGCTGTAGATGTGTTTTATCATTGAAGGCCACAGTGCCTGTGCCACAACACTGACATATGTTTGTGTAAACCACCAGATGCATGGTCATTGGATTATGATGGGCCTGTGATCAGGGACTGCTGTACTGCTCTCTGTCTGTATCATGGATTATGAGATATTGGATTAATTTGGTATGGTATGTGATAAGGCTCAAGCTGCTGACATCATCCACTTTAATGTTTTCCTATTCTACGGAACAATGTCTGACAAATCCCTTCCTTCCATGGTCTGGTGGACTGTACCATTTGACTAAATATGAGTCACACATTTGTTTGTCAAAACTTCCAGTTATATGGGCAGCCGATGTGCAGTCCACTAGAATAAATTGTTTGTTGTGACTAGACACTTGTACTGATGTGTTTGTGTGTAATGGTTGTAATACTGAGGAGGACACTGTGTACATGTGGAATATCCCTCCTTGCCCAAGTAAGTAATGGTTTCATCATATGGTTCACATGGTCTGACATCTCTTCATAGCAATATGGTGAAATTAAACAACCGGACAATGAGTTTGTGATGGATGAATTTATTGCAGTGCTGATGCAGTAAATAAAACTTGGACAGAAAATAATAAAAATAATAAAGTGAAGGTGTCAGTCATGGTAAATGAAATCATTGGAGTAGATGCCACACCATTGGGGCACCAAAGTCCAGAGTATTCTTCCCATTGCAACTGGTGGGTAGTTCAGGATCAGTCAACAGAGTGAATGTGTGGCACACAAAGGAAGCCATTTAGGAAGAGGTCACTTGCTTGCAGTGGAGGGAGACTTGCCCTCTGCACCTATTGGATGCTTTGCCAGACAACCCTATATGCTTGTTGGGGGAGGTTTGTTGCTACAGAGGCAGGGGTGTCTGGAGCTTGTTCCTCTGACAGTGCCTCCCTTCCTGTGGTTGGCACAAATAAAGAAGGACCTGGTTCTGATGGCCAAATGAAGAGGTCGTTTTTTTTGCCCCTCATCACCCCTGTTGTGGAGGCCATGTTGGTTTTGTGAGCTTCCTACTCTTCATGCATATCCCTCTGGATCTCCCTCTATTGCTGTTTTATTCCCCAGAGTTTGGTCAAGACCTGGCCTATCACACCTTAGGATCCCTGATAGACCCCCAAGATGTAGCTGATGGTGTCCTGGCCAGGAGCAGCACCAGTGGCCTCACCCCGCTGGCCCACAGCATCCCTCTCATGCACCCTCCCCCCAAGGCCCTGTGCCCTTGCTACAGGGTGCCGTCTCCCACTGGGTCCTGGACCCTCATTGTTGAAAGTGTTGTATTGCAACTCAGGATCCAGGACTGGGGGACAAAAGATGTTACTGTGCTCGGAACACAGGTTGAGGGAGAATGGTTGCCTGGGATGTACAGGCAACCGGGCTGGGAGGTGTTGATGTGGCTACAGTGAGGCCCACTGTTGGTGTCTGAATAGAGTGCCCAGATAGGCCTGCACCGTCCTCCACGTACAGAGCCAGAAATGTCTTCTTCACTGAGGGCTACTTACAGGGGGATAGTGGCATTCTCTTCTGTGTCCTCTCTGTGCCCAGTGGCAGCTCAACCTGTTGATGTAAAAGATACAGGTGGTCATTACAACCCTGGCGGTCGGTGTTAAAGCGGCGGTAAAAAAATTGGAATCACGACCGTGGCGGAAACCGCCAACATAGACAGCCACTTTAACACTCTGACCGCCAAGGCGGTACAAAAAACACCACAGCGGTAACTGGCAACAGACAGGTGGAAGACAAGGTTCCGCCCACTGTATTACAACAGTCCAATCCGCCACCTTTTCTGGGGCGGATTCACTGCGAACAAAAACACGGCGGAAACAGGACTTGGAAGGGAAAACGCTGACCTCTACACATCCCACGAGGAATCAGGACGCCATGGAACCCGAGCTCCAGATACTCCCAGCCTTTATCTTCCTGTTTCTCTACCAGGAACAACAAAGACGGCAGTGAAGACCACGGTCAGTACTGCACCTACGACACAGGGGAGGGGGAGGGAAAAAAGAGTGACACACACACATGCAACATGCAACACTCCCACCCCCACCATCACCCACTACAACACACACACAAGTACATGTTGATACAGTACATTAACAACCCCCAACTCCCCCTGGAAGAATGCAAGGACAAAAGGAAATGAGTCAAACGTTTGTAATCTATTCAAATACAGTAATCAAAAATATATACATATATATATATATTTACACTAGAAACAAATATATACACCAAGAATACAAGTCCAAGGTATTCCACCATCATAATCTGTGGACCACTGGGCCCAAAATGCATGGGCGAGGCCCACACTCAATACCCAATCAATACGGAGAGAACCCTGCTGGGGCATCAGATAGAAATACAACAGGCACCTCAGGGGGAAGAGAAGGGGGGCACCTCAGCCGGATGAGTGCACGACGCCAGATCCACGAGGGGGCTCCGTGCCAACTGCTTTATCCTGGGGAGTGCAAAGCCACAGTGCTTCATCCTGCCAAGGACAGAGGTAGTGGATGTGATACTCCACTGGTTCTGGAGGGGGTTTGTGCCCAGAGTGCTTCATCCTGCCAAGGACAGAGGTAGTGGATGTAAATCTCCACTGGTTCTGGAGGGGGCTTTGTGCCCAGAGTGCTTCATTCTGCTCGTGGTGGCCTCAGTAGCGTCGGAAGCTTTGGCGCTGACTGGCCTGCGGTGCTTGTTGCGGCGGGGTCCTGTTCAGCGGGGCTGGTGGCGGTGGTGTCCTTGGCAGCGGTGCTTGTAGTGGCGGTGTCCTGTTCAGCGGTGCTGGTGGCAGCGGTGTCCTGTTCAGCGGAGCTGGTGGCGGTCTTGTCCGTCGTGCAGGTTTTCGCAGACTTGCCTGTTTTACTGTGCCTCTTCCCCACCTTGGATGGTGGCGCAGCTGTCTTCACACTCCAAACTGTACCCCTGGGAGAGGCTTTGGTGGAAGATGTTTGCCTCTCTCCCGCCGGGCACTGGCCAACTTTTTGTGCTTTTGCGGTGGGGGACTGTCTGTGGTCTGGCTCCTTGGAACACTGGCTGCCCTGCTGCCTGGCGCACTCCAGAAGCTGGTTACTACTGGCACCACTGTTCCCTCAGTTGTTGTGGCTGAGGCGCTGGGTTGGGACCTGGAAAGATGGGCCCTAGGAGACTGAAGGGGTGGGGGAGGTGAGGGGAAGAGGTCAAGGATGGACAGGAAAAGTATTTTGGACACACTGGGATGGGTAGATGGAGGGGGTTTGTGAGTGGAGGAAGAGGTAGTGGTAGTGGTTGTCGGAGGTGTACGTTTGGTGACTTTGGGTGAAGGTGCATGGGCTGGAGGCTGTCGTGAGGTGGATGGCTGTTAGGTGGGTGTGTGGCTGCGTTTGTGTACCTTGGGAGGTGGGCTTACAGACACACTGGGAGAGGACACAGGGGATGTGTGAATGGTAGTGGGGGTGGTGAGTGCACGTGAGCGGGGTGTGGTGGTGGGTGTGCTGGTGATGGAGGTAGTGGCTGACGATGTAGTCCATGAAGGTGTGAATGGAGACGAGACTGGGAGGGAGGAGAGAGACGAGGAGGAGACAGTGGCTGTTGGTATGTCTGCATGGGTATGATGCTTGCGTGAGTGCCTGTGGGATGTGTGGTACTTATGTTTGCCTGAGCTTCCCTTGTGTGTTGAGGTGTGTGCATGCTGGTCTGATGGTGTGCTTGGGATAGGCTGAGGTACAGGGGTTTGGGTCTGGTTGGAGGAAGTTGGAAGTGGAAGGCTAGAAACAGGGACAATGGCTGCCATCAGTGCTGAGGCCAGAGTCTGAAAAGCTTTCTGTTGGGCTGCCTGACCAGAATGAATGCCCTCCAGGTATGCATTGGTCTGTTGCAACTGCCTCTCTACACCCTGGATGGCATTCAAAATGGTAGACTGCCCAACAGTGAGGGACCGGAGGAGGTCAATGGCCTCCTCACTGAGGGCAGCAGGGCTGACTGGGGCAGGGGCTGAGGTGCCTGGGGCGAAGGAGATGCCCACCCTCCTGGGTGAGCGGCCACGGGGCACACGCTGAGGGGCGGCTGGGAGGGTGGTGCTGGTAGGGGGGGAGGCGGCTGTATCTGTAGATGCGGGGGGCACAGAGGGGCCTGCCACCGCAAGGGAGCTCCCATCAGAGTCTCGGCTCCTGTCCCCGCCGTGGAGCATCCCTCGCCCTCTGTCCCACTGGTGGCTTCTGACTCTGTTGTGTCGCCCTCCAGGGCCATGTGGGATGCAGCTCCCTCCTGCTCCGGTGGCACTGCTCCTCCGCCTGATGATGCTAATGCACACAAGAACAGGGAGAACAAAAAAAGGGGGGAAAGACAGAAGAAAGACATGTTGAGTGCATCCAATACCACTACCGTTGGCGTACACTACAGAAACAGAAGCCCCCTGCACTACGCTGTGCACTTAGGGTTCCCTAATTAATCACAGGGACATGGGTTACAAGGCCTATGCCTGATCGCTGCACACATGGAAGTCACAGGAGCCTGACTAGGTGTAGATGGCTCTGAACACATGTGGGGTGGGGTGCCACAGGGCCTGCCTTAAGAAGGGACCAAGCCTACTAAACTCGCCCTGGCCTAGGTGAACCCACAGCCCACCTCCCCCACCCAGACACCTACAATGCACGCAGAGTCAGCTGAATGAGAGTGTACTCACCCCCTTGTGGCTTCTGTGATGCCCTCAAGCGCCCATCCAACTACGGATAAGCCACCGCCAGGATCCGGAACATCAGGGGGGTCATGGTGCGATGGGCACCCCCTCCCACGTTGGGAGGCCATCCCCAGCTCCGCCGTCTTCTTGCTCCAGCGGCGAATGTCCTCCCATCTTTTACGGCAGTGGGTGATCTGTCTGTGGTGGACCCCCAGGGTCCGGACTTCCTTGGCGATGGCAAGACAAAAATCCTTCTTCTGGTGGGCGCTGACCAACAGGAATAGTTCAGGGGAAAAGGAGAAGATATAACCGTCTGCACCATCACAGTCATTGGCCCACATCCCTACCCTTGCCATGACACACATGCACTCACTGTCGTATCATGCATGCCTCATTCTCCCCCCCTATCTTTCATCAACACCACTCCAAAACAGGCATTGCCCATACAGCATGCTCACAGTGTACTTACCTGTTTGTCTGGAGGACCGTAGAGCAGAGTGTACTGGGGGAGAACGCCATCTACTAATTTCTCCAACTCCTCCGTGCTGAAGGCAGGGGCCCTTTCCCCAGACACATGAGCCATTGTCTCTTCCAGACTGAGGTCACAGCAGCACTTGCAGTGTAGGTCCTCTCCTGTCGAAGATCAGGTATCAAGTGATTGAACAGAGAGAAAATGGTGGTAACGTCTGCAGCGGTGCGTACCGTCACCGCCGGAGTACATCGTCATTGGCTCCTGGGACCCATAGGGTCCAATGTTAACCAATGCAGGTTTGCGCCGCGGTCTTCGACAGCCTACTGCGACGGTGTACAACGCCAGCGAAATTACCTCATATCCCCTTGTCACACATTACAGGTCAGGCAGCTGCCATTTCAGGGGGCCACATGGCATTAATGTTGACTGCGTCACACATATCTAGGCCTTGCTTAAACACTAATACAGCCATATGTCGATTTTCAAACATTTTCTGATAAAGGTGTGTTTACCTACCTTAGTGTTGGTTGACTCTCTGCTCGCTGTTCTCCTCCATAGAGCACGTCCGCTGGGGTAGGTGAGGAGATGGCGGCATCCTTCGGTGTACAGACCGCTGGTGGACCTGTTGACAATGGAGAAGCGACATGTAATTATCACCTACAGACTTGATCGTACCACAATCCTGGAACTGTGTGCCCAGTTGGAGCCAGACCTGATGTCAGCTATCCGCCATCCCACAAGAATCCCCCCTCTAGTGCAAGTGCTGTCAGTACTTCATTTCCTAGCAAGTGGGTCTTTTCAAACAACAGTGGCCATAGCATCAGGGATGTCCCAGCCTCTGTTCTCCAAAGTGTTGTCCAGTGTGTTGTCTGCCCTGCTGAAACACATGAGCAGCTACATAGTTTTCCCTCAGGTGGAGGATCTGCCTACAGTGAAAGATGACTTCTATGCCCTGGGACATATCCCCAACATAATTGGGGCCTTTGATGGGACACATGTGGCCTTGTCCCCCCACGCAGGAGTAAACAGGTGTACAGAAACCGGAAGAGTTACCATTCTATGAATGTGCAGATGGTGTGTTTGCCGACCAGTACATCTCCTATGTAAATGCCAAATTTCCTGGCTCAGTGCATGACGCTTAAATTCTGTAGAATAGCAGCATCCCTTATGTAATTGGGCAACTCCAGAGCCACCGTGTGCGGCTATTAGGTGAGGACATGGACCCAATACAGTGTGACTAGGGGTCTGGGTATGGGGATGTCCCTAAGAGTTTGTGTGTGTCTAACAGTTGTCCCTTGCCATTTGCAGGTGACTGGTTACCCCAACCTGTCATGGCTACTGACCAAGTGAGGAATCCCAGGACAAGGCAGAGGAACGCTACAATGAGGCCCATGGGCAGACTAGGAGGATTATAGAGAGGACCTTCGGCCTCCTGAAGGCCAGGTTCCGGTGCCTCCATATGACAGGTGGTTCCCTATTCTACTCACCAAAGAAGGTGTGCCAGATCATCGTGGCCTGCCTTATGCTTCACAACTTGGCTTTGCGATGACAGGTGCCTTTTCTGCAGGAGGATGGTCCGGATGGAGCAGCTGTGGAGCCTGTGGACAGTGAAGACGAGGAAGCAGAAGAAGAGGACATAGACAACAGGAACACGGTGATCCAGCAATAATTCCAGTGAGACATAGGTAAGAAGACAACACTGCCTGCTACATCTGATTTAATTCTTCTAACTCTCATCTGTCTGTCATTTTCACCCAGTGTATGGACACTCAGTTGTCACTTTCCCTTTCGAATTCACAGATGTGGGTCCCACTGTGTGACCTCTGCTTTGTTTCCGCATGGACCAGAGCTGTGTCACATAGGTATGTTGACATTACATTGGATATAGCATTTTGCCACAGTTATTGCTAATACACATTTTCGAAAGCACAGACTGACTCCAGGTTGTTTTGTGATTTAAGGGTGTTTATTTAAGTGCTAAATAGTGAAGGTGGTTGTAAAATGGTCAGGGGTGACGTGGAGGAATGTCCATGGCAGAGTCCAGTCTATTAGTCTCACAGGTGCATTGTCTAAAGGGGCATAGGAAGTGGAACTAGGGCAGTTTAAGTATGGACAGGGTGACAAAGTGGGACAGAAGGATGACAATCAGGGTGGTCTCATTTCTTGGTGGGGGTCTTGGCATTGTTCTCTGTCTTTGTCCTGGATCTCAGGGACCGCTTGCGCGGTGGTTCTCCATCTGCAGGGGGTGAGGTGATGGTGTCGTGGGCCTGTGGCCGGGCCTCCTGTCCACTAGCGCCGACGGAGGTGGTGACACAGTGTCCCTCCTGGTGTTGACGAGTTCCTTCAGGACCCCTACAATGGTGCCCAGGGTGGAATTGATGGATTTGAGTTCCTCCCTGCACCCCAAATACTGTTCATCCTGCAGCCGCTGGGTCTCCTGAAACTTGCTCAGTACCATTACCATCGTCTCCTGGGAATGGTGGTAGGCTCCCATGATGTTGGAGAGGGCCTTGTGGAGAGTGGGTTCCCTCGGCCTGTCCTCCCCCTATCGCACAGCAGCCCTCCCAGTTCCCCTGTGTCCTGGGCCTCTGTCCCCTGAACCGTGTGCCCACTACCACTGCCACCAGGTCCCTGGTGTTGTTGGGGATGTGGGTTAGCCTGGGTTCCCTGTAGTGGTGGACACACTGCTGCTTGACGTGTCCTGGGGACAGAGGTCTGGGCCCGCTGGGGGGGGGTGCTGTGCTGGTGTTTCCAGAGTGGGGAAGCTCTGTAGTAGCCTGTGCCAGTGTGAGGGGAACCGACTGTCCCTAGGTCCCAGTTGGGCCGGGCTGGTCATCTAGATCCAGTTGTACAGAGCTGCTGTCATCACTGTGGGCCTCTTCTGTGTGTGGAGTGGACATGTCTGGACCCTCCTGTCCGGTGACGTTGGGTAGGAGTCATGCAGGGGTGTAAAGGCATGATTATTGCATCTGTGTGTGCCATGGTGTGCAATGGGTGGGTCAGCCTATACCCTAGTGCTTCCATTCTTGTGTGGGACCTAGTGTGATTATAGTTTAGGGGGGTATATGGGTATGTGCAGTGGGCATGCTTTGGTGATGGGTGTCCATGCTTTGGTGTTACATGCAGGGCTTGGGTTTGGGATGTGTGGTTTGTGATAGTGGAACATGTGTGAGGAGTTGGAGTGATGGGGGTGAGGGCGAGGGTGGGGGTATGTGATAGCATGCAGGTGGGTGGGGGATGAAGTAGTTAAAGGTTTGACTTACCAGAGTCCATTCCTCCAGCTACTACTGCGAGGCCCTCAGGATGCAGTATAGCCAAGACCTTCTCCTCCCATTTGTGAGTTCTGGGGGAGGAGGTGGGGGGTCCGCCGCCAGTCCTCTGAACCGCAATCTGGTGTCTTGAGACCATGGAATGCACCTTCCCCTGAGGGTCGTTCCACCTTTTCCTGATGTCATCCCTAGTTTTTGGGTGCTGTCCCACTGCTTTGACCCTGTCCACGATTCTGCGCCATAGCTCCAACTTCCTAGCTAAGGAGGTGTGCTGCACCTGTGATCCGAATAGCTGTGGCTCTACACAGATGATTTCCTCCACCATGACCCTGAGCTCCTCCTCAGAAAACCTGGGGTGTCTTTGAGGGTGCCATGTGGTGGTGTGGGTGATGTGTGGGGTGGTTTGTGTTGTGATGTGTGGGGTGATATTTAGAGGTGTGTTGTGTGAGGTGCGTGGATGTTGTGTGAGTGATGGTGTTGAGTGCCTGTGGATGCTATTGTTCTTTCTGGTGGTGACTCTCTTTGGCCTTCTGTCGCAATTGTTGTCATACGGGTTTGTGGGTGATGTGGGTGTGTGTTTTATAGCGTATTGGGTGTGTGGGAGTGGTGTGTGTATGTGTATCAGGTGTGTGTATTTTGAATTGTCCAATGTGGCAGTGTTTTGTAAGTGTGTGTGTATTTTGAGTGCGGCGGTGTGTACCGCCAATGGAATACTGCTGTTGTAAGACCGCCGCTCGGATTCGTGGGTCGTGATAGTGTGGGCGTATTCCTGTTGGTGTAACGTGGAGGTTTTGTTATCGCCAGTTTATCACTGACTTTTGGTGTGGCGGACTTGTGTCGGTGTCTAGATTTTGGCAGATTCCGATCTGTGGGTCATAATGGCTGTGGCGGAATTCCGCAACCGCGGCGGTGTGTTGGCGGTCTTCTGCACGGCGGTAAGCGGCCTTTACCGCAAATGTCGTAATGACCCCCACAAGGTTACTGGTTGTATTGTGGCATCTACCTCCAACAATTTAGAGTTACAATAAGCATAGACCTTGTACAAAGTTATTTTTCAGTTCATCTTATTGTGGCAATTAGCCATGATGTTGGTTTATTGACCTGAAATTTGTGAAGCATTCCAATTCCATCTAACTCAAGCAGCTGCTAAAATGTGTGGATAATTAGCCCTTGGGAGGATGGCCTGAGACTTGCATTTTGCCACCAGTGCAGGCAAAACAGTGGCTTGACAAGATATGTCTTTGGCCATTTTGAGGCTTAGATGATTGTTATACAGGCAGGCCCAGGACTTTGTTGTATATGTACCTGGAGTCATCATGTGGTCAGTGCATTGTGAATGTGTCTGCTGCCAATGCCATTCTGGTGATGCATTTTGAGGCCTTTTTGATCATTGTATTGCACAGTGGTTATGGTGTCCTTCCTGTCCTCAATAGTTACATCTTGGTTTAGGTGGTCAGGATGGAACTAGGCGGCCAGAAACATCTCTGAGTAGAGCATGATCCGTATTTTGGTCCCTCGCAGGTGAGTAAAGTTTAATTGAAAGTTAGCAGTCAAGGGTATTTGGGCAAGTGTCTGCTATTCTGGTGTTTGGAGTTACTAAAACAGTGCCTCCAGTGAGTTGCAGTCAGATCACTCTCTATGCTATAAACACTTGACAAACAGTATCGTCCCAGGTGAGTGAACTTCAATTGAAAGTTCATAAATAGATAGATTTGGGCAAGTAAACATTGTTTTGTGTTTGGAAGTAGGACAAAGGGCCTATTGTGTTTTACATGTCCGTCACTCCCTCCACTTTTCACCATCATACCAATGTTATCCTCTCAGATGAATAAACTTCATTTGAGAGCTAAGACACATGGGTAATTGAACATGAGAACACTGGGCTTGTGTTTGGAATTGGAGAGACAGAGGGGGGTCATTCCGACCCCGGCGGGCGGCGGGCGCCGCCCGCCGGGCAGAAACCGCCCAAACTCCGCCCCGCGGACAAATGACCGCGGGGACCATTCTAACTTTCCCGCTGGGCCGGTGGGCGATCTTCAAAAGATCGCCCGCCGGCCCAGCGGGAAAGCCCCAGCAAAGATGAAGCCGGCTCCGAATGGAGCCGGCGGATTTGCTGGGGTGCGACGGGTGCAGTTGCACCCGTCGCGATTTTCAGTGTCTGCCAAGCAGACACTGAAAATCTTAATGGGGCCGTTAGGGGGCCCCAGCACTGCCCATGCCAGTGGCATGGGCAGTGCAGGGGCCCCCAGGGGCCCCACGACACCCGTTCCCGCCAGCCTCTTCCTGGCGGTGTAAACCGCCAGGAACAGGCTGGCGGGAAGGGGGTCGGAATCCCCATGGCGGCGCTGCTTGCAGCGCCGCCATGGAGGATTCCTTTGGCCAGTGGAAAACCGTCGGGAAACCGCCGGTTTCCCTTTTCTGACCGCGGCTTTACCGCCACGGTCAGAATTGCCCAGGAATCACCGCCAGCCTGTTGGCGGTGCTTCCGTGGTCGTTGGCCCTGGCGGTCAATGACCGCCAGGGTCAGAATGATCCCCAGAGTCTCCTGGCCTTAGCAGTCATGCAACTCCCTCTGCTTCATACACTTGATAAATGTAATCCCCACAGAGGAGAACACTTCATGTGTGAGTTACCAAACAGGAGTCTTTGGAGAAGAAGACACCGGACTGGTGGTTGGAGTGACAGTAAACAAGCCTCCTGGGAGTTGCAGTCATGTAAATCTCTGTACTAGACACACTCTAAAAACATCACCCTCTTCAAGAAAGAATTAGGACACAGGGTATTTTGGAGAAGAGAATGTTGGGCTGGTGTTTGGAGTTAAAGAAACAGTGCCACCTGGGAGTTACAGTCAGGTTACTATCACTTCTTCCAAATACTTGACAAATGTTATCACCTCAGGTGGGTAATCTTCAATTGAGAATGACAAACAATGGTCTTTTCACAAGAGGACACTAGGCTGGTGGTTGGAGTTACTGCAACAGGCACTGCTGGGAGTTGCAGTCAGGTCACTCTCTGTACTACACACTCTATACAAATATCATCCTACCAGGTGAGTATACCTCAATAGAGAGTTGAGATACAGGGGTCTTTGGTTAAGAGAACACTTTGCCGGTTTTTGTAGTTATGGAAACTTGGCCTCCTGGCTTTAGCAGCCATGTCACTCTCTCTAGTACACGCACTATAGAAATATTATCCCTCAGGTGAGTACAATTCATGTCTGAGGTACCAAACAGGAGTCTTTGGAGAAGAAAACACTAGACTGGTGGTTGGACTGACAAAGAGAGCCTCCTGGGAGTTCCAGGCATTTAACTCCCTGTACTACACACACTATACAAATATCATTCTACCAGGTGCGTACACCTCAATTTGAGAGTTGAGACACAGGGGTCTTTCGACAAAGGATCACAGTGCTAGCGTTTGGAGTTCACAATACAGGGCCTCCTGGCATTAGCAGTCATTTCTGTCCTTGTACTACATCCACTATGCAAATATTATCCCCCAGGTGAGCACACTTTATGTGTGAGTTACCAAACAGGAGTCTTTGGCGAACAGGATGCTGGACTGATGGTTGAAGTGACAGAAGGAGAGCCTCCTAGGAGTTGCAGTCATATAACTCCCTGTACTATCCCTGTACTACACACATATCATCCTCCCAGGTGAGTACACTTCAATAGAGAGTTGAGGCACCGGGGTCTTTTAGCACAACAGCACTGGGCTGGTGTTTGTAGTTATAGAAACAAGGACTCCTGGCATTAGCAGTCATCTCAGTCCCTGTACTACACCCACCCCCCCAGGTGAGTACACTTTATATGTGAGTTACCAAACAGGAGTCTTTGGAGAACAGGACAGTGGGCTGTTGGTTGAAGTGACATTAAGAGAGCCTCCTGGGAGTTGCAGTCATGTAACTCCCTGTACTACAAACACTATACACATATCATCCTCCCAGGTGAGAACACTTCAATAGAGAGTTGATACATAGGGGTGTTTGGACAAGAGAACACTGTGCTGGTGTTTGGAGTTATCGAAACAAAGCTTCCTGACATTAGCAGTCATGTCAGTCCCTGTACTATACATACTATACAAATATTATCCCCCCGGGTGAGTACGCGTCATGTGTGAGTTACCAAACAGGAGTATTTGGAGAAGAGGACACTGGACTAGTGGTTGGAGAGAAAGTAAGAGAGCCTCTTAGGAGTTGTAGTCATGTAGCCCCCTGTGACACACACCATACAAATGGTATCCTCCCAAGTGAGCACACATCAATTGAGAGTTCATTAACATATTTATTGTAGCATTTGCTAGTGTTTGTAGTAGAATGACTAGTGCCTGCTTGGAGTTGTGGTAATGTCAGTGCCTGTACTACACACACTAAACACATGTTATCTCCGCTTGTGTTACCCTTTAATTGATATGTACAAAACTGGGGTATTTGGCAAAATGACCACTGGTCTGTTGTTAGGAGATATAGAACTGAGACTTTGACAGTGAAGTCAAGTCACTCCTAGTACTACACACACTATACAAATATCATCTCCCCAAGTGAGTACACTTCAAATGTGAGTTGCCCAATAGAGATCTTTTGACAGGTGAACACAGGGGTGGGGAGGTGAGGGTGGGATATGAGCATGCATAACATTTTCAGTGCAGTGCTGGCATTTCTGGTACCATTTTCAGTGCTGTGACTTACCAGACTCCACTCCCCCAGTTAGTCTGATCAAGCCCCCAGGATACAGTACGGCCAATACCTTCTCCTCCAAAGGAAAAAGATGAAAGAGGGCACTGGGAGGGCAACCCCTAGTTTTCATGGCCTGTATCTGGTGCCTAGGTACCAGGGAATAGGCCTTGCCCCTGAGGTCATTCCACCTCTTCCTAATGTTCTCCCTTGTGTGCAGGGTGGTGTCTACAGCATTGATTCAGTTGACGATCCTGTCCCACATTTCAATTTTCCTACTAAGAGGAGTATGCTAGACTTGTACTCCAAACAACTGTGGCTCTACTCTTATGATGTCATCAACCATGACTCTTAACTCATCGTCTAAGAAACAAGGATTTTTTAAATGTGCGGAGGTGAAAAAAATGGGTGACAGTGACTTACTAAAGAGGGGAAGTGCAAAAAAGGTGTGACTGGACTAAAGTGTGTGCAGGGTGTTGTATGGGATAGTGAAAACAGTGGTGCATATTATCTGGTGAATAATGGTAAATAATTTGCTTTGACTTGTGTGAGTTGCAGTGTAAATACAAAGGACTGTGGTGTGTGAAGGGGTGTGTTTTATAATGTTCTTTGCAGGTGTGTCCATTGTGGTAATGTGCATCAGCTGTGTTGTTTTCAAGCTCATCCAATGTACAGTTGTGTATTACTTTGGTGACCGTGGACCACTGTGGTTCAGACCGCCATTGGCTGACCTCCATGGGGGTCTACCATGGCTACTGTATGTGTGTAATGTAGTCATTGGTTGGTCGCTGTGCTGTCAGCCCTGTAGGTCGGACCACCTATTCCAAGGCTGAACGTCTGCCTTTTTTGGTTGGCCGTCCTGCCTGTATGACTTGTAATATGACAGTCTGAAAGACCACTAACATGGTGGTCTTTTCAAGACTGCCAAAATGGCGGTCTGGAGGTCCAACCACCAAACTCATAACGATGCCCTAATTGTTTAAATAAAAATACAATAAAATTTAGTTAAAAAAACAGCCATTTGTGTCTACATTTTCATCTGTAACTTCTATCTGTGGCAGATTTTTTAAATCAATATATTGTTTTGTCTGCTGGATGCTTCTGGTTGCTGGGAAATAAAGGGCCTGTGGGCTCACCAAAAACCCTAAGTAACCAGAGCCAATAATTAAGCTGCACCTTACAATCATTGTATACAGTGATTTATTTGGTAAAATATAGAGTGAAAAATAGGTATGAAGGAAACCTATGTATTCAAAAAATAAGCACAAGAAATTGAGTTCAGAAGCAGTGGTTACTTGGACATCTCTAAATTTGGGGTTACACATACTAGTATGTGAATTATGGGGCATTCCTCAAAATGACTTCTTTCTTACACACTGTCCTACATTTGGAAGGCACAAATGCAGAGAAAGACAATCAGTAATAACATTTGATCCACTATACTGTGTTGCCCTAGGACTCTTGATAAAAATGGCACCTCACTTGTGTGGTTAGGCCTTGTGCCTGCAGAAGGAAATGCCCTAAAATGCAACATGGATACCTCACATTTTTCAATGCAAAACTGACTCATTTTTTTGCAAAGTGGGTAGCTGTGGTTTTTGGGCCCTAATTCAGCTGGCATCTAGGGAAAACTAACAAACCTGTACATTTTGGAAAAATAGACGCTGAGGGGAATTCATTATGGGGTTACTTGTGTGGCTCTCACCAGGATCTGTTACCCAGAATCCCTGGTAAACTTAAAAAGGTGCCTAGAAAATTACATTTAACTCAGTTTCTTGTGATGGCAGCTACACATTTCCTACCACCCAGAATTCCCCCAGGTCTCACGACAAAAATGCTACCTCAATTGTTTGAATGGGCCAAGTGCCAGCGACAGGAGAGGGCCCACACCATATTGTGGACACATCAAAATTTTCTATCACAAAGCAATCTATTTGTGCAAGGGGAATATCTGCATTTCTGGTACCAGGCTTAGTGACCACCTAGAGAAACCTACCAAGCCCAGCCATTTCTGAAAACTAGACACCCAGGGAAGTCCAGAGAGGTGTGTCTTGCCTGGATCCCTCAACATATTCTTGCCTAGAAAACCTCACGTTTAGCTAAAAAATTAAATTGTTCTCACATTTCTGCGTGGGATCACTGTGCCGGCACCAGTTTAATACCACTCATCATTCCCCACAGTATCCTGATAAAAATGGTATTTCATTTGGGTAGGTGGCCCAAGTGCCTGCAACACGTTAAGGCCAAAAACATGTATAAGTTGAGTGGTAACCAAAGCAGGTACAAAAGGACAGGTTTATTTCATATGTTTTTAGACTGACTTTGCTTTGGACACCCACACAAGGAGAGGCAGACCTTTTATCAGTACATATGGGGAAATGCTGTGTGGTAGGAAATTTGTGGATTCGTACAGATTTCAGACGTTTTCATGACAGTAATGTAGGGAAAATGCCTGATTTCAGGGAAAGTTGGAGGTGTGCAGGCCATTGTTCGTAAGAAAATGGTGTGGGGTGCATGTGAAGAACATCACCATGGACTACCCCAGATGTTTAGTTTTCAGAAGTGCTTGAATCTGTTTTTCCCAGGTGGCAGTGTACCCAGGACCAAAAAGTATAGCCACGCACCATTGCAAGTGAGACAATATTGGGAGTTAGCTAAGCTCTCTGGGCCCATGTGTTAAATCAAAACCAAAAAGAGTCAAATGTCCTCTTGCTTGCCATTGGGATAAGATGCTTTAATTTGCAGGGGGGGCAGAAAGACTGTTGCCCAATTCAGTTGGGGATGAGAACATAACCATGCCCATGGTGGTGGGCTCACCGTCATCACTCTACCTTTTTTTTTTTTTATGCTTTGCTTGTATCTGGGCACGGATCAGTGCCCGGGGGGGCAGAAAGACTGTGCTCATTTATTGTGGGGGAGAGCCATTGTGATGTGCATTCTGGGAAGCCTATCACCCCTAAACTAACCAAAAAATCCCTGGTGCATAGTTGGCTTTCTTCCCCCCAGACTATGCTGATTTTTTTGGGGGGAGGGGGTATTGCACTGCCCAGAATGGGCAGCCCCTACTTCTAGATAAATAAATTAAAAATCCATGGTGCCAAGTAGGCTTTCTGCCCCTGCCCCCCCAGGAGTCAGATCCTGCACCCCGGGGTCAGTCCTCATCTGCCCTCCCTTGGCAGAAAGGCTGTGATGATTTTGGATGGTAAATAAAAAAAGTCTATGGTGTCTATTGGGATTTCTGCTCCCAGGGGGGGACGTTCTGTACTAAAATGTGGGCTATTGCCCCCATCTGCCTTCCAGGAAGCAGAAAGAGGGTGCTAATTTTTTTGGGGGGTAGGTGAGGGCATTGCAATGATCATTCTGGACAGCCCCCAACCCTAAATGCATATAAAAATCACTGGTGCATAGCGGGCTTTCTACCTCCATCGGCCCCTTGAGGGCAGAAAGACTGTGCCAATTTTTGGGAGGGTGAGGACATTTCAATGCCCATTCAGGGCATTCCCCCATCCCTTGATATATATAAAAGTTGAATCCCTGGTTCCCAGTGGGCTTTCTCCCATCTGGGGAAAAGATCTGGGGCTACTGCTCCATCTGCCCCAAGGGGTGAATAAAGACTGAATTTTGTCCAAATACAAAGGGGGAGCAAAAGCCCTTGCCCAAGGAGTCACTCCCCCCTCTCTGGTAGGGGTGGATCCCTGCTTGGGGACTGCCCTCCAATGATACCTCTCCAATCTTCCTTGGTGCTCGGGGCTGAGATAGCCCCCTGAGCAACGAGGCAATGCGTGCTGATTGTGATTTCACTGAAAACCCAGGACAGCCTCAGGAGCTGGGGAAGGTATTACCCAGCTCCCAATGCTGTTTTGGAAGAAAGCATATCTGGTGCCTGCACCAGAGGGATTTTCAATGCCATGTGTGCAGACGGCATGGATCCGTCTGACACACATGAGCAACGTTGCGACAAATGCCTCATGGTAACATTGGCTTACCCCCAATTGGCATATTTAATTGATGTATTTGTCCGTTGTGAAGTGAACTACATGTGACCAGGGCCTGCAAATTAAATGCTACTAGTGGGCCTGCAGCACTTATTGTGCCACCCAACTAAGTAGCCCTCTAACCATGGTTCGGGTGTGCGACTGCAGAGCTTCTGAGGGGTGGGATGGCAGCTGAGCTTGTGCATTCCCTCTAGATAGCCAGGGGTTTAGGTGTAACTGATGGGCCATTCCCAGCCTGATTGGTCATCCTGGGCACAATGGGAACGAGGGTCTGACATTTAAACCTGAATGGGCCTGTCCCCACACAAAGAGTTGCATACCCCCCTGTAGTGAGTGTGAAACCACGACTGGAAGGGAGGAATGGTACAATTCAAGGACCTTTCTTCGAAGTCTCCACCACTTCAAAGGCACAACTGGGCCCCTGACACCATCAACTCAGTATACTTCTGGCCCTGGGGATACTCTGCTAAGAAGAAGGACTGCTGTGCTGCTACAAGGACTGGTACTCTGCTGGACTTCTGATCTACAAGGAACTGTTGACCTGCTGTGCTGACCTGCTGCCCTCCTGCCTGGCAAAGGTGACCTGGACCTGAACCTCATCGTGAAGCCTGAACCCCAGAGTCACTCCAAGAGCTATTCTGCTGGCCACCTGATCTCAGTCTCAGGGACATAACAAGCTTACAACAACTCCTGGGCCCGCCTTCAAAGAGCCCCCTTACCCCAAGAGGTGCCTCCCAAGTCCTGGGCTCTTGAAAGTGTTTTTTCTGCTCCTGAAATTGAGCCGTTGGGCTCTTTATGAATGCTAACTGGCCTGTTCACTCTGGAACTGCACTGCTCGCCCAAAAAATCAGTGCAATCTACCGCAATTTGTCTCTTCGCACAGCAAGTATTGCCACTCGCAACTGCAAGGCTTCAGTCCACCCGTCTGCGATACTCAGCCAACTCTTCACACCTGTGGACTACCAGCAATGACACTATCCTTGCTCTTGGCAAACTTCTTCCCTGCAAACAAGACACTTGGCCCAATTCTTGAGGAGGTAAAACTTCAGCAGGACTTATCTGGAACTGTATCTAACCTGCACTCCATCATGGTTGATCTGAACATTTGGATTTAACCCGCTCTAGCTCAACAAGGTTATCCTCCATTAGCACTTTACGCACTTTATTGCATATTAATATGTTAAAATTCGTAACTCAAGTTCTTATTGTATTTCAGTTGTTTTGGTCTTGTTTTGTTCATTAAACTAAGCTCTATTTTTCTTTTGTGGATATTTTGGGTCTGTTTTCACTGTTTTGCTATTTGAAGTGTTGCACAAATCCTTTACACATTGCCTCTTAAGTTAAGACTGACTGCTCTGTATCCAGACTAGGGTTGTGGTTCCTGTTTAATGGGATGCATGCCTCTTCCAAACAGAAACCCAATTTCTAACAGTGTGCATCTTCTGAATAGCATCTAGTTGATCTGTATTGAGAAGCGGGAATTTGTACTGGGCGACCATTATGCCAATCACCTTCCCATGAAATAGAAGTGGAAAACAGTGTGCTTCTACATTCTTTCCCCACATACTTATTAGTTCTTGTTTCACTTGTTTGATTTGATATAATTCTAAAGTTTCATCCATCATGTCTCTAGAGTGTAGAGAATTAATTCTGTAGTGTGCATATATATATTTCTTCTATTTTAGCCAGTTTATTTTATCTTTTGTTCTCACTCCATTGACAAGAACTCCTAAAGGTTCTTCTACATCTTGATTTGCACCTACAGCTCCAATATTTTCCTTCAAATCCAATAGCAGATGTATTAACATTCCCCTTTAGATATTTAAATAACTCTCCAGTAAATTAGTGTTTTTTGGCTGCAATTAGTGATTTTTGGCTGCAAATCCTACTAAGGCTTGAGATGGATGGACTCTCTGTATTAGAATAAACTCATAAACATTGAGCTTTTGATGCTCAGCAGGAATAGAAAACATATCTGACTTATTATGAAAGCCTCTTGCAGGCATCCCATCTTCCATTTTGGTTATGCGATCTTTGCATACAATCCAGCTCATCCATAAAGTAAAACATTCCTCAGGTATTAACCTGTTGAGTGTGAGTGTTCACCACTGGCTGACACCCACACTACCTACCTGGTGCGGGTCATGACCAGTCGCTGACACCAGGGAGGGGATAGAAAAATTGACAACGGAAGAGCTTCTGTGTCTCCCCCTGCCCTTGCGGCGCCACAATCTGTTTTCCCCACTGGAGCAGGAAGCAGAGGTGAGGCTGCTTCCTGCCCCAGTGCAGAAAACGGGTCCAAACGGGACTCCCCACCATTCGGTGAAGGCCTCAATGAAAGGAGGCAATTATTTTTTGTTCAGAAAGAAACCTTGCTTCGGAGTTTCTTTTTGAATGTAAAAAAAAAGGTTGCATGTTTGATCTACGGTCCTGTCATTGTTGACAAACCAGTCAGTCAAACTTACAATGCATTTCTGGTAGTTCTTAGAAATGCAAGAGATGTCATCAGGGAGCAGGGGGCCTCTAAAATCATGGTCAGTAGTAATTACTCCATTTGCCATGAATTGAATCAGCCTCTATGTTTTCTCCTGAGACATGTATGACTTTAATATAAATGATATGACTTATTTGAGGGTCAAGACCCTCGTCAAACATTTTTCAGCATGGTGAAACATGTACAGAATTTTAACTATTCAGGACCCAGCCAGTTTCATAATACTTTTAAATAGACTTTATGATGTACTTACAACAGTTCACTGAGACATGGGTTTCTCTCATAAGACCTCTGTAAACGATGATGTCTGTGTAGAGTAGACTTTAGTGAAGCACTTGCCTCTCTGATTATGCCTGCGTACACGGTGAAGGAAGTGTGTACGATGGTTCACTTGGAGACTTGTCCCTCTGCATATACCTTTGAAGATCCTGATCCCTGAGCATATTAGGATTTCTGCAGGAACTGGCATTGTTATATTGTTCCTATGAATCGGTTAGGAGTATGTATCTGGTCAACATGAATGTCAAAGTATAGGGACTCAGTCCACATATACCATTAGAAAATGTTGACAAGATTCCTAGCTAGCTTACAGTGTTCCATGTGAACCCCTAAAAATAACAGGGTACCAGATGGGTTTCACAACCTCAGATTCTGAAACATGGAAATAGATGTGCCCTTTTAGTGCAGGCTATTATCCTGTGAAGGGTAGAGGTCAGGATCAGCATCAGAGTAAACCAAGCTGTATCTCAGACACTGCCTGATGTGTTCCAGGCTTAGCCACCAATGTCTGCTGTGTTCCAGGATAAGCAACATAGCCACCTTCTTCATTGGAAAATCAAAGACATCCATGACAGATTCGAACCCCAAACTCTCCGAACTCACCAATAACCCCCCACCAGGATAAACAGGAAGTGAAGACACAGCATGTAGGACATGACATAGGGGAGAAGGAGAATAAGAATTATTGTAATTTGCAGATGTATCGCTTGTTACCACTCCCATTTTGAAATATAAAGGAGCAATATTGGGGCAGTTTGCTTGATTTATTATCAAAGGGAGGACGAGAACACTGTTCTGCCGTAAAGGTAAGAGGAATATGGAACTAGTAAGGGGTGTTTCCAAACATTATGGGCTTATATTTGATAAAAGAGAAACAAAGTTACCCTGATCCTAATGTGTCTTATTTTGGGTCTCATTGCTAACACGACTTTCAGTAATTTAAAGGTGAGAGCTGTACATACGATAAATGGTAAACAGAGCTCCTCTGAGTCCAATGTGAGTTGGACCCTGGGTTTTAATACCAATGAGTTTGAGTGACTCAATTGAATCAGCGTTTTGTGTCAACATTTTGGGCCCATATTTGATACATATGCAAAACTGGCCGTGATATATAATAAGAGCGGGATTTTCTCATAGTTTTTCTTCTGTGTTATAATACTGACAGTAGCTTTTCCTAATAGATTATTTTTTACAAGATATTAGTCAATTTTTCTCGTTCTGTACTCTACTTATTTGCATATGGGTTTTGTTAGCATACGGGAGAATTTACTGTGTCTATTGTAGTTACTATTAGGGTACATCCATAGGGTATGAGATTAAAACATCCCACAAAATGGCTGTGCATTTTGTAATTATATTCCTGTCTCTATGTTTGTGGTCATTTGATTTACCGAAATCGGTTACTGTTCAAAACAGAAAGTTTTTACATTCACTCTTACTTAGAAATTTAGTTAGTCGCTCAATGAGCAGTTTATATACAAAGAAGACCTCGTTGTGTCTTTCATTATTTTTTTTATTTTTTAGGGGTGTATCGATTAGAAATGTCAAAATAACACCTTATAAGATGGCCGCATGTATTGAATCATAGTCCTTTTACTCTTTTGTTGTCACACAGTCACACATTGCGCATGTACGACATCTTTTGGAAAGAGCTTTATAGTCCTTCTTTCATTTTAGTCTTTTAGATAAGGTCCCAGCGATAAATGATTCCGATGCGTACTCGCGATCGTAAAAGACGTTGTTCTGTAATGACGGTCGGCACACCGAGATATACTCAGGTGGGTTTCCCCCTCTTTTGTTGAGTTTTTTGTTGAGTTAATAGTATAAATGTCTTTGGCATTTGGGCCTAACTGGCACTGGCCACAGTAATATTATTTAATAGAGATACGATAAAGAATAGAATTACTATCACCAAGCTCTTATATATGCATATTATCTAGCAGATTACGGTTATCATAACGAAGGCAACGATGGTATGGAACATGAGCTTGGCTCTTAAGCAGACGACCCACCTTTACAGCATCTAAAGTTTTTGTGATACATGGCAGATTTGTACATGCAGGTAACTTGGTCACTGGTCTTTTCTACAACCCACATGCTTGTCTGTTCATAAGTCTAAGGGCAGACCATTTTTTTATGAGGCCCTATATACTCATTCCTTGATCTCTATTGGAGTATTAGATATCTTTATCTTTAGTGGCAATGAGTTACTCGCTATGATTTATCTTCAATTGGATTATTTTGTTTTTTTTCCTACTAATATTTGTTAAATGTTAGAATCCACATTAGTAGGTTTCTCCTGGGAACTTTACCAATAACCACATTTGATAACACCTTCACGGGTTGTATACTACGGAGTGTGCTTTGTTTCACAACACTTATCTCACACAGAATTCACAACCACCCATCCAACGTTTCCTTTTGATATGGTGATGGATCTAAGCGATTGTCGATTGTTCCAATTTGGTTACTAGGCTTATCTTTGGTACATTTCAGCCCTGACAAAGTCAATGGGGTATCCCCCAGACGAAACACGTGTTGGCTGTGGGGTCAGGATTGGAACATTACTCAAGGCATTTGCTGCTGAATAATCATACTGGATTAAGCGTGGACATTGTTTTTCCTGGATTAATTTTGGACACTGAAATAAAGCCTAAGAATTTTTGGAACTGCACTGAAGATTGTCTCGCCTCTTGATTGAAGTGTCTGTATTTCTCACCGTCCCAAAGACACAGGGGGTCATTCCGACTCAGGCGTCACGCGGCCAAAATAGCGCTGCCCCCATTCTAACCTTCCCACTGGGCCGGCGGGAGCTAACCATGTTAGCGCCCGCCGGCCCAGCGGGAAGGAGGCCTGCAACACAGAAGCCTTCTCCGAATGGAGCCGGCGGTGTTGCGGGCGTGCAACGTGTGCAGTTGCACCCGTTTCGCTTTTCACTGTCTGCTAAGCAGACAGTGAAAAGCTTCATGGGGCCCTGTTAGGGGGCCCCTGCACTGCCCATGCCAGTGGCATGGGCAGTGCAGGGGCCTCCAGGGGACCCAGGACACCCGTTCCCGCCAGCCTCTTCCTGGCAGTGTAAACCGCCATAAACAGGCTGGCGGGAAGGGGGTCAGAATCCCTAGGGCAGCGCTGCTTGCAGCGCTGCCCTGGCGGATTCGCCCAGCCGGGGGAAAACCGGCGGGAAACCGGCGGCCCCGGTTTTTTGACCGCAGCTTTACCGCCGCGGTCAGAATGGGCTTGGAAGCACCGCCAGCCTGTTGGCGGTGCTTCCGTCATTCGTGGCCCTGGCGGTCTTGGACCGCCAGGGTCAGAATGACCCCCACAGTGTATGATATTTCAAAGGACAGTTCCAGTTACTTTGCGGATATTATTGTACTTACCAGTATACTTATGCTGATTTAACGAGTGCCTCTAGTTGTTTTCAGTTTTATCCTTGCTCCTGGGTGAAAAACGGGGGGTCCTGGTTCTCCAATCAGGTGCAGGGCCCTTCCCCCTGTGATGACCACTTCCTGGGAAGTGTGGCAAAAATCAATCCCGGGGAGCAACATTCCTCAAAAATCCATCATGGCTGAAAGTGACTTTTGGAGGTTACATCTGCCTAAGCCCACTCACTGGTGTGGCTAAAAACCTTAAACACACCCTTCTCCTGCCCTCTCCTAATCTAATCAGGTGGGCACCTAATTGTCTGAGTTTGCAGGATGTGAGGGAGGTGCTGGGTTGCTCCAAATGACCTTCCCTGCCTTTGAAGACCAGGCTAGCAGCCCTCCCCCTTCCTGCTTCCCCATCTGCTGAGGGAAGATCTCCTCCCCTAGGCACATCTCTTTGTGTTGAGCCGGGCCACTTCACACCTCATCAATGCAACCTGGCCAGGCTGCCAGATGCTGGCCAATCAGAGCAAAGCATCAAAACACTGCATGGCTGAAGATGGCATCTTTTCAGGTAAAATTTAAAACTCTTTACCTGAACAAGTTATAGTAAATCCAACAGGCCATAACACTGCTGCCTGTGCACCTCAGCAGTGCACCTATGGGGGCACCACCTATGCTGGGGTCCCTAAACCTACATGCCCTACCATATACTAGGGACTTATCGGTAGGTTTAATTAGCCAATTATAATTAGTCTAATTTGCATACTCATTTTAAACAGAGCACAGGCCCTGAGACTGGTAAGCAGTAACCAGGATACCATCAGAGTCAGGAAAACACCAGCAAAAAGTGAAAAATGGGGGCAAAAAGTCAAGGGGCTTCTGCAATCAGCCCTATTTTCTCACAGTGTTGCACAATGATATGATTGGGTGGGCTTATTTGAGTGAGCACTGATATGATTGATTGTTTACATTGGGTGCTTCTATGTGATGTTTTAATAAAGGAATAAGGGTGATATCCCTATGGGGTCATATCATGGAGCATTTAAATACTGCTTAGGTAGTATCGGGAGGATTTGATTAAGAAGTTTATATTTTTAAAGGTTTTTAGATCTATGGGGAGGGTAGAAAATTCGGGAATTTATGTATTTTATTTGCTCATCCTTTATTCCTGAACAGACATATAACCGTCCCGAAGAAGAGGGTGGAAGGACTGTGAAAGTCCTCCGAAATGCGTCAACGCAAGCTGGATTGCTGAACCCGTTGGAACTGGCCTAAAATAGATTAGAAATTGGGTGCACAAGTCAATTGGCCAGTGTATACCAAAACCATGCATCATGAGATGATAGCCTATGGTGGATGTCTTGTGTTTTTTCTCCCAAATTATTTGTTTTATATTAGATTCTATTTAGCTATCCCCTGTGGGGCCCGCCAGATTTTTTAATAGTTGTTGTATCTCTGTATTCAATATGGGAATATTTATAAAATTATTGTTTCCAGTTATTCCTTTATTAAGATTGATCATTGGAGTGAATGCGTGTCTGAAAAGTGTTTTGAGTGGTGGCAGTTCTTTGTTACCGCCAGGGCTTACTTTTCTTAAATCACAATGATTTCTCAGTACATTATCGCATGAACAAAAAGTCATGTAAAAGGTTACTATTAGAAATTAAAGGCTAAGTTAAAATGTGTATTTTAAAATGAAGGCACTTTGGGGGATATTTATAGTCCCCTGGGGCCACCTTGTGCCACATTGATATCATTATTTATGATGTTAATGTGTCCCATTGAGGCCGAAATCTCTGCGCCATGTTTACAGGGTGGCACAATGCATGCATGGCTCCACCCTGTAAACCTTTGTGCTACATTATGCCTGTGTCAGGCATAATGCATGCAAGGGGGGCACACCCCCGTTAGGGGAGCCGAAAAAATGGCCCATTTGTATGGCACTTTTAACACCTGCTCAAGAGCAGACGTTAAAAGGGAGCTTCCTTTCTTTTGAATTGAGTCCTATGTACTCTGCAGGAGTAGTGCCAATATTTTTTAATGTGCAGTAGCAATTGAACTTCAGGAGAAGACCTTACAACTTGGAGATCAAACGTGTCTCTAGCAGATGTTAAAAAAAATTTCTTCTGAAACAATAAGACTTTCAGTCGGCTCAGCTTATTGAAGTTCACATTAAAAATAGGGATGAAAGGCCATACAGTAATTTTCCTTACTATGTGCATGATCAGAAAGAGAACATTGCTACAGGAGGTCATGACCCTGGAGACCATCACCATATATGGGACACCTGGTTTTAACCCACAACAATCGTGTTTGTTCAGAACCAAATAAGTCCCATTTGAGAGATATCGGATAACAGAGTAGAATTGACATAGACGCATTACATGCACCATGCAAAGTTACCTCTTTACAAAGTAGTAAATTACCACAGTTTCACATTCATTTCCGCTAAGCACAACTTAAGTTTCCCTACGCATACACTTGTAAATCAAAGAAAAAACCTAGAAGTCCTGAACAAAACTATTCACCATAGCTTCATATCTTCCTATTTGATGATATTTCAAACCGGATGTAAATTAGAATATAGAGCTTGGTAAAGATATAAAGCCATGGATGATCCACACAGCAGAAGGTGTTTCAGCTACTGAAAAGGGTAACGTCTATTAAACCCAATATTCAGCATTGTATAAGTTGCATTTTCATTGTCATAAGTCTCTGTATGAATGTTAAATCGAAGGGCAAAAACAACTCT
The DNA here is from genome assembly GCF_031143425.1 of Pleurodeles waltl. NCBI lineage: Eukaryota > Metazoa > Chordata > Amphibia > Caudata > Salamandridae > Pleurodeles > Pleurodeles waltl. The sequence goes on from NC_090437.1 coordinate 1,069,179,588, forward strand.
GTTTTGTTCAGCTATTTCCATGGTACACTTTTTGATTTCAAAACCTTCAATGTCCAACTTAAACTCCTAATCAATATCAGCTGGTTCTGTCCATGTTGTAATAAAGACATGTCATTCTGTATAATATCAAATGGAGATGAAAAACAAATTCAAAGAATAAGTATGAGTTAATGACATAGGTGGTCATTACAACCCTGGCGGTTGGTGTTAAAGCAGCGGTAAAACCGTCAACAGGCCGGCGGTTAAAAAAATGGAATCACGACCGTGGCGGAAACCGCCAAGATAGACAGCCACTTTAGCACTCCGACCGCCACGGCGGTACAAACAAACACCGTGGCGGTATCCGCCAACAGACAGGCGGAGGACAATGTACCGCCCACAGTATAACAACAGGCCAATCCGCCACCTTTTCCGGGGCGGATTCACCGCAAACAAAAACATGGCGGAAACAGGACTTAGAAGGGAAAATGCTCACCTCTATACACCCCACGAGGAACTAGGACGCCATGGAACCGGAACTCCATATACTCCCTGCCTTTGTCTTCCTGCTCCTCTACCAGGAGCACGAACGCCGGCGGCGATGACCACGGTGAGTACTGCACCTACGACACAGGGGAGGGGGGAGGGAAAATAGAGTAACACACACACGCAACATGCAAAACCCCCACCCCTGCCCCCGCCCTCACCCACTACAACACACACACTAATACATCATGATACATTACAGTTACCACCCCCAACCCCCTCCGGAAGAATGCAAAGACAAAAGGAAATTATTTGAACGTTTGTAATCGATTAAAATCCAGTACTCAAAAATATATATACACTATAAACAAATATGTACACCAAGAATACAAGCCCAGGTATTGCACCATTAAAGTCTGTGGACCACTGGGGCCAAAATGCATGGGCGAGGCCCACACTCAGTACCCGATCAAAATGGAGAGAACGCTGCAGGGGCATCAGATAGAAATAAAACAGGCACCTCAGGGGGAAGGGAATGGGGGGCACCTCAGCTGGATGAGTGCACAACGCCAGATTCACGAGTGACCTCCATGCCCATTGCTGTATCCTGGGAAGTGCAAAGCCACAGTCTCACAAGGCTCTCCAGTGGGTGGTTTGCCTACTGCATTATCCTGGGGAGTGCAAAGCCACAGTCTCACAAGTCTCTCCAGTGGGTGGTTTGCCCACTGCTTTATCCTGGGGAGTGCAAAGCCACAGTCTCACAAGTCTCTCCAGTGGGTGGTGTGCCCACTGCATTATTCTGGGGAGTGCAAAGCCAGAGTCTCACAAGTCTCTCCAGTGGGTGGTTTGCCCACTGCTGTATCCTGGGGAGTACAAAGCCACAGTCTCTCAAGTGGATAACAGTCTCCACTGGTTCTGGAGGGGGCTTCATGCCCAGAGTGCTTCATCCTGCCAAGGACTGAGGTAGTGGATGGCTTTCTCCACTGGTTCTGGAGGGGGCTTTGTGCCCAGAGTGCTTCATCCTGCCAAGGACTGAGGTAGTGGATGTATCTCTCCACTGGTTCTGGAGGGGGCTTTGTGCCCAGAGTGCTTCATTCTGCCAAGGACTGAGGTAGTGGATGCCTTTCTCCACTGGTTCTGGAGGGGGCTTGGTGCCCAGAGTTCTTCATCCTGCTCGTGGCGGCCTCAGTAGCGTTGGAGTGTTCGGCGCTCATTGGCCTGCGGTGCTTGTGGTGGTGGTGTCCTTGCCAGCGGTGCTTGTGGCGGCGGTGTCCTTGGGAGTGGTGCTTTTGGCGGCGGTGTCCTCTGAGGCGGTGCTTGTGGTGGTGGTGTGCTTGGCAGCGGTGCTTGTGGCTGCGGTGTCCTTGGCAGCGATGCTTTTGGCGGCGGTGTCCTCTGGAGCTGTGCTTGTGGCAGTGGTGTCCTTGGCAGCGGTGCTTGTGGCGGCGGTGTCTGTGGCAGCGGTGCTTCTGGTGGCGGTGTCCTTGACAGCGGTGCTGGTGGCGGTGGTGTCCTTGGCAGCGGTGCTGGTGGCGGCGGTGTCCTTGGCAGCGGTGCTGGTGGCGGCAGTGTCCTTGGCAGCGGTGCTTGTGGCAGCGGTGTCCTCTGAAGCGGTGCTTGTGGTGGCGGTGTCCTTGGCAGCGGTGCTAGTGGCGGTCTTGTCCGCCGTGCAGGTTTGCGGCGACTTGCCTTTCTTTCTGTGCCCCTTCCCCACCTTGGATGGTGGCGCAGCTGTCTTCCCACTCCCAACTGTACTCCTGGTAGAGCCTTTGGTGACACAGGTTTTGCCTTTCTCCTGCCGGGCAGTGGCCAACTTTTTATGCTTCTGAGGTGGGGGACTGCCCGTGGTCTGGTTCCTTGGCACACTGGCTGCCCTGCTGCTTGGCGCACTCCAGAAGCCGGTTACTGCTGGCACCACTGTTCCCGCTGATGTGGTGGCAAAGCCACACGCTCACAAGGCTCTCCAGTGGGTGGTTTGCCTACTGCATTATCCTGGGGAGTGCAAGGCCACAGTCTCACAAGTCTCTCTAGTGGGTGGTTTTCCCACTGCTTTATCCTGGGGAGTGCAAAGCCACAGTCTCACAAGTCTCTCCAGTGGGTGGTTTGCCCACTGCTTTATCCTGGGGAGTGCAAAGCCACAGTCTCACAAGTCTCTCCAGTGGGTGGTTTGCCCACTGCATTATTCTGGGGAGTGCAAAGCCAGAGTCTCACAAGTCTCTCCAGTGGGTGGTTTGCCCACTGCTGTATCCTGGGGAGTACAAAGGCACAGTCTCTCAAGTGGATAACAGTCTCCACTGGTTCTGGAGGGGGCTTCATGCCCAGAGTGCTTCATCCTGCCAAGGACTAAGGTAGTGGATGGCTTTCTCCACTAGTTCTGGAGGGGGCTTTGTGCCCAGAGTGCTTCATCCTGCCAAGGACTGAGGTAGTGGATGTATCTCTCCACTGGTTCTGGAGGGGGCTTTGTGCCCAGAGTGCTTCATTCTGCCAAGGACTGAGGTAGTGGATGCCTTTCTCCACTGGTTCTGGAGGGGGCTTGGTGCCCAGAGTTCTTCATCCTGCTCGTGGCGGCCTCAGTAGCGTTGGAGTGTTCGGCACTCATTGGCCTGCGGTGCTTGTGGTGGTGGTGTCCTTGGCAGCGGTGCTTGTGGTGGCGGTGTCCTTGGGAGCGGTGCTTTTGGCGGCGGTGTCCTCTGGAGCTGTGCTTGTGGCGGTGGTGTCCTTGGCAGCGGTGCTTGTGGCGGCGGTGTCCTTGGCAGCGGTGCTTGTGGCGGCGGTGTCCTTGGCAGCGGTGCTTCTGGTGGCGGTGTCCTTGACAGCGGTGCTGGTGGCGGTGGTGTCCTTGGCAGCGGTGCTGGTGGCGGCGGTGTCCTTGGCAGCGGTGCTGGTGGCAGCAGTGTCCTTGGCAGCGGTGCTTGTGGCGGCGGTGTCCTCTGAAGCGGTGCTTGTGGCGGCGGTGTCCTTGGCAGCGGTGCTAATGGCGGTCTTGTCTGCCGTGCAGGTTTGCGGCGACTTGCCTTTCTTTCTGTGCCCCTTCCCCACCTTGGATGGTGGCGCAGCTGTCTTCCCACTCCCAACTGTACTCCTGGTAGAGCCTTTGGTGACAGAGGTTTTGCCTTTCTCCTGCCGGGCAGTGGCCAACTTTTTATGCTTCTGAGGTGGGGGACTGCCCGTGGTCTGGTTCCTTGGCACACTGGCTGCCCTGCTGCTTGGCGCACTCCAGAAGCCGGTTACTGCTGGCACCACTGTTCCCGCTGATGTGGTGGCTGAGGTGCTAGGTTGGGACCTGGAAAGGCGGGCCCTAGGGGACTGAAGGGGTGCGGGAGGTGAGGGGAAGAGGACAAGGTTGGACAAGAAAAGTTTTTGGGATACACTGGGACAGGTAGATGGAGGGGGTTTGGGAGTGGAGGAAGAGGTAGTGGTTGTAGGAGGTGTTTGTTTGCTGACTTTGGGTGAAGTTGCATGGGCTGGAGGCTGTCGTGAGGTGGATGGCTGTTGGGTGGGTGTGTGGGTACGTTTGTGTACCTTGGGAGGTGGGCTCACAGACACACTGGGAGAGGGCACAGGGGATGTGTGAATGGCAGTGGGGGTGGTGAGTGCACATGAGCGGGGTGTGGTGATGGGTGTGCTGGTGATGGACGTAGTGGCTGTAGATGTAGTGCATGCAGGTGTGAGACGAGACAGGGAGGGAGGAGGGAGACAAGGAGGAGGGGGACACAGTGGCGGCAGTGGCTGTTGGTATGTCTCCATGGGTATGATGCTTGTGTGAGTGCCTGTGGGATGTGGGATGTGTGGTGCTTATGTTTGCCAGACCTTCCCTTTTGTGTTGAGGTGTGTGCATGCTGGTTTGAGGGTGTGCTTGGGATAGGCTGAGGTACAGGTGTTTGGGTCTGGGTGGAGGAAGTTGGAGGGGGGAGGCTGGACACAGGGACAATGGCTGCCATCAGTGCTGAGGCCAGAGTCTGAAAAGCTCGCTTTTGGGATGCCTGAACAGAATGAATGCCCTCCACGTATGCATTTGTCTGTTGCAACTGCCTCTCTGCACCCTGGATGGCATTCAATATGGTAGACTGCCCAACAGTGAGGGATCTGCGGAAGTCAATGGCCTCCTCACTGAGGGCAGCAGGGCTGACGGGGGCAGGGGCTGAGGTGCCTTGGGCGAAGGAGATGCCCACCCTCCTGGGTGAGCGGCCACGAGGCACACGGTGAGGAGCTGCTGGGAGGGCGGTGCTGGTAGGGGGGGGTGGTGGCTGTACCTGTAGATGCCGGGGGCACAGAGAGGCCTGCCACCGCAAGGGAGCTCCCACCAGAGGAGGAGTCTGTGTCGCTGGTCTCAGCTCCTGTCCCCCCCGTGGAGCTCGCCTCACCCTCCGTCCCACTGGTGGCTTCTGACTCCATTGTGTCGCCCTCTAGGGCCATGTGGGATGCAGCTCCCTCCTGCTCCGGTACCACTGCTCCTCCGCCTGATGATGCTAATGCAAACAAGAACAGGGAGACCACAAAAAGGGGGGGGGAGAAAGACATGATGAGTGCATGCAATACCGCTACCATTGGTGGACACTACAGACACAGAAGCCCCCTGCACTACGCCGTGCACTTTGAGTTCCCTAATTAATCACAGGGACATGGGTTACAAGGCCTATGCCCGATTGCTGCACACATGGAACTCACAGGAGCCTGACTAGGTGTTGTTGGCTATGAACGCAGGTGGGGTGCCACATTGCCTGCCATACGAAGGGACCTTGCCTACTAAACTCGCCCTGGCCTAGGGGAACCAACAGCCCACCTCCCCCACCCAGACACCTCCAATGCGCATAGAATCACCTCAATGAGAGTGTACTCACCCCCTTGTGGCTGCTGTGATGCCCTCAAGCGCCCATCCAACTCTGGATACGCCACTGCCAGGATCCGGAACATCAGGGGGGTCATGGTGCGACGGGCACCCCTCCCACGTTGGGAGGCCATCCCTAGCTTGGCCTCTGCCATCTTCTTGCTCCAGCGGCAAATGTCCTCCCATCATTTACGCACTGGTGCTCCGTCTGTGGTGGACCCCCAGGGTCCGGACTTCCTTGACGATGGCACGCCAAATATCCTTCTTCTGGTGGGCGCTGACCTACAGGAATAGTACAGGGGAAAAGGAGAAGATATAAACGCCTGCACTGTCACAGTCATTGGCCTGCATCCCTACCATTGCTATGACGCACATGCACTCACTGTTGTTTCATGCACGCCTCATCCCCCCCCTCCATCTTCCATCCATACCACTCCACATAGGCATTGCCCATTCAGCATACTCACAGTGTGCTTACCTGTTTGTCTGGAGGACCATAGAGTAGCGTGTACTGGGGGAGGACCCCATCCACTAGTTTCTCCAACTCCTCCATGGTGAAGGCAGGGGCCCTTTACCCAGACACATGAGCCATTGTCTCTTCCAGACTGAGGTCACAGCAGCACTTGCAGTGTAGGTCCTCTCCTGTCGAAGATCAGGTATCAAGTGAGTGAACAGATAGAAAATGGCGGTCACGTCCGCGGCGGTGCATACCCTCACCGCCGGCATACATCGTCATTGGCTCCTGGGACCCATAGGGTCCAATGTTAACCTATGCAGGATTGCGCTGCGGTCTTCGACCGCCTACCACGACGGTGTACAACGCCAGCACATTTACCTCATATCCCCTTGTCCCACATTACAGGTCAGGCAGCCGCCATTTCAGGGGGCCGCATGGCATTAATTTTAAATGTGTCACACATATCTAGGGCTTGCATACATACTAATACAGGCACATAGCAGATTTTAAATTTTTTTGAATTAAGTTGTGTTTTCGTACCTCAGTGTTGGCTGACTCTCTGCTGACTGTTCTCCTCCATAGAGCACGTCCGCTGGGGCAGGTGAGGAGATGGCGGCATCCTCCGGTGTACAGACTGCTGGTGGACCTGTCGACAATGGAGGAGTGACATGCAATTGTCACATACAGATTGGACCATGCCAGAATCCATGAACTGTGTGCCCAGTTAGAGCCGTACCTGATGTCAACTATCCGCCATCACACAGGAATCCCCCCTCTAGTGCAGGTGCTGTCAGTACTCAATTTCCTGGCAAGTGGCTCTTTTCAAACTACAGTGGCCATAGCATCAGGGATGTCCCAGCCTATGTTCTCCAATGTGTTGTCTAGAGTGTTGTCTGCCCTGCTGAAACACATGCTCAGCTACATCGTTTTTCTGCAGGTGGAGGATTTGCCTACAGTGAAAGGTGACTTCTATGCCCTGGGACATATCCCCAACATCATAGGTGCCATGGATGGGACACATGTGGCCTTGGTCCCCCCCGCAGGAGTGAACAGGTGTACAGGAACCGGAAGAATTAGCATTCGATGAATGTGCAGATGGTGTGTTTCGCCGACCAGTACATCTCCCATGTAAATGGCAAGTTTCCTGGCTCTGTGCATGACGCTTACATTCTGAGGAGTAGCAGCGTTCCTTATGTGATGGAGCAACTACAGAGGCACCGTGTGTGGCTATTACGTGAGGACATGGACCCTATACAGTGTGACTAGGTGTCTGGGTCTGGGGATGTCCCTAAGAGTTAGTGTGTGTCTAACAGTTGTCCCTCGACATTTGCAGGTGACTCTGGTTACCCCAACCTGTCATGGCTACTGACCCCAGTGAGGAATCCCAGGACAAGGGCAGAGGAACGCTACTATGAGGCCCATGGACGAACTAGGAGGGTTATAGAGAGGACCTTCGGCCTCCTGAAAGCCAGGTTCCGGTGCCTCCATATGACAGGTGGTTTCCTATTCTACTTACCAAAGAAGGTATGCCAGATCATCGTGGCCTGCTGTATGCTTCACAACTTGGCTTTGCGACGAGAAGTGCCTTTTCTGCAGGAGGATGGTCCAGATGGAGGTGTTGTGGCAGCTGCGGAGCCTGTGGACAGTGAAGAAGAGGAGCCAGAAGAAGAGGATATCGACAACAGAAACACGGTGATTCATCAATACTTCCAGTGAGACACAGGTAAGAAGACATCACTGCATGCTACATCTGATACCCTTGTTCTACCTCTCATCTGTCTGTCACTTTCACCCAGTGTATGGACACTGAGGTGTCACTTTCCCTTTCCATTTCAAAGATGTGGGTCCCACTGTGTGACATCTGCTTTGTTTCCTCATGGACTAGAGCTGAGCGACATAGGTATGTTGACAATACAATGGATATAGCAGTTTTCCACAGTTATTGCAAATACACATTTTCGAAAGCACAAACTGACTCCAGATTGTTTTGTGATTTAAGGGTGTTTATGTAAGTGCAAAATATTGGAGGGTGTTTTGAAATGGTCAGGGGTGATGGTGGAGGAATCTTCATGGCAGAGTCCAGTCTATTTGTTTCACAGGTGCATTGTCCAAAGGGGCATAGGAAGTGGAGCTGGGGCAGTTGATGGATGGACAGGGTGACAAGGTGGGACAATCAGGGTGGTCTAATTTCTTGGCGGGGGTCTTGGCATTGTTCTCTGTCTTTGTCCTGGATCTCAGGGACCGATTGAGGGGTGGTTCTCCCTCTGCAGGGGGTGGGGTTCTGGTGTTGTGGTCCTGAGATGGTGCCTCCTGTCCACTAGCACCGGCGGAGGTGGTGGGCAGTTCATCATCCAGGCTAGTGTCAGGGGCCCCTTGTTGTGCCACAGTGTCCCTCATGGTGTTGACGAGTTCCATCAGCACCCCTACAATGGCGCCCAGGGTGGTATTGAATGTTTTTAAGTTCCTCCCTGAACCCCAAATACTGTTCCTCCTGCAGCTGCTGGGTCTCCTGAAACTTTGGCCAGTACCGTTGCCATTGTCTCCTGGGAATGGTGGTAGGCTCCCATGATGTTGAAGAGGGCCTCGTGGAGAGTGGGTTCCCTGGGCCTGTCCTCCCCCTGTCGCACAGCAGCCATCCCAGTTCCCCTGTGTTACTGTTCTTCTGTCCCCTGAACCGTGTGCCCATTGCCACTGCCCCCAGGTCCCTGGTATTGTTGGGGTGGTGGGTTAGCCTGGGTTCCCTGTAGTGGTGGACACACTGCTGCTTGACGTGTCCTGGGGACAGAGGTATGGGCCCGCTGGGTGGGTGCTGTGCTGGTGTTTCCAGATTTTGAGAGGATCTGTTGTGGCATGTGCCAGTGTGAGGGGAACCGACTGCCCGAGGTCCCAGATGGGCCGGGCTGGTCATCTAGATCCAGTTAGACAGAGCTGCTGTCATCACTGTGGGCCTCTTCTGTGGGTGGAGTGGACATGTCTGGACCCCCTTGTCCGGTGACGTTGGGTAGGGGTCCTGCAGGGGTGTAAAGGCATGATTATTGCATCTGTGTGTGCCATGGTGTGCAATGGGTGGGTGACCATGTACCCCAGTGCTTGCATTCTTGTGTAGGACCTTGTGTGCTAAATGTTTAGGGGGGTGTGTGACTATGTGCAGTGGCCATGCATTGGTGATGGGTGTCCATGCTCTGTTGTTGCATGCAGGGCTTGGTGTTGGGATGTGTGGTTTGTGATAGGGGGACATATGTGAGGCGTTGGAGTGATAGGGTGAGGGCGAGGGTGGGGGTATGTGATGGCATGCAGGTAGGGTGGGGGATATTGTAGTTAAAGTTTTGCCTTACCAGAGTCCATTCCTCCAGCTACTCCTGCGAGGCCCTCAGGATGCAGTATAGCCAAGATCTGCTCCTCCCATGTTGTTAGTTGTGGGGGAGGAGGTGGGGGTCTGCCGCCAGTGCTCTGAACTGCAATCTGGTGTCTTGAGACCACGCAACGTACCTTCCCCCGTAGGTCGTTCCACCTCTTCCTGATGTCATCCCGTGTTCTTGGGTGCTGTCCCACTGCGTTGACCTTGTCCACGATTCTGCGCCATAGCTCCATCTTCCCAGCTATTGTGGTGTGCTGTACCTGTGCTCCAAATAGCTGTGGCTCTACCCGGACGATTTCCTCCACCATGACCCTGAGCTCCTCCTCAGAGAACCTGGGGTGTCTTTGCGGTGCCATTGGGTGTGGGTGATGTGTGGGGTGGTGTGTGTTGTGATGTGTGGGGTGATGTTTAGGGGTGTGTGGGTTTTGTGCGTGGATGTTGTGTGAGTGATGGTGTTGAGTGCCTGTGGATGCTAGTTTGTAGATGGTGGTGTCTCTCTCTGGCCTTCAGTCGCAATTATGGTAGTAAGGGTTTGTGGGTAATGTGGGTGTGTGTGAGTGGTGTGTGTATGTGTATCAGGTGTGTGTATTTCGAATTGTCCAATGTGGTAGTGTTTTGTAAATGTGTGTGTATTTTGAGCGCGGCGGTGTGTACCGCCAATGGAATACCACGGTTGAAAGACCGCTGCGTGGATTCGTGGGTCGTGATAGTGTGGGCGTTTTCCTGTTGCTGTGACGGTGGAGGTTTGTTATCGCCAGTTTTTCACTGACCTTTGGTGTGGTGGACTTGTGTGGGTGTCTAGATTTTGGCGGGCTGGCGGGATTTTCCGAGCTGTGGGTCATAACAGCTGTGGCGGAATTCCGCGACCGCGGCAAAAAACTGTAAACTTCGTACTTGTATAGCGCACTACTCACCCGTTAGGGTCTCAAGACGCTGTACGCATACCGCTGTGGAACCCCTCCTGGCTATTCCCTATGAGGTGCCCACTCCTGGGCAACCTCCAAGGTGAAGCCAGGCATCCCAGCGTTGTTGGGGCCGTTGTGGAGATTAAGCAAACTATTGCCCAGAGTTACACCCATGAATTAGATTAGGCACCGATGCAAGAATTATCAGGTCCAGGAAATTGAGCCCAAGAACCGCTGAGGTGGGAATTGAACCCTGGTCCCCGGCCAGATTTCTGCAGCAGGGTCTGCTGCTCTAACTATTGATCCACACTTCTCCACTGGCAGTGTGTTGTTGGTCTTCTGCACAGCGGTAAGTGGCATTTACCGCCAATGTTGTAATGACCCCCATAGTCATTTCAGTGTTCACAACAGCTAAATCGTTTTCTAAATGTTTTCTTTCAATCTGTCTGAAAGTTTCAGCAAATTTCTGCTGGTAAAATTTCCAAATCTAATTATACATGGCAGAAAAGGAGTGTTTTTGACATGGTGTTCTAAGACCTAGCAAGAAATCCTGTAAATCCATGAAATCATATAGGAGAGATAGGTGTTCTTTCACTGCAGATAATGTGGAATGATGTAAACATTGTTACCACAATTTCCCTAAACTATAAGTGATAAACACCCCTGACTGTTGTGACCACAAGTGCCAGGGGTCTGGTCTGCTCATCTTAAAACCCAAAGTGGAATTAAAAAAATGTGCATGACATCTATCAGTGGCGACTGACCACACTAACCACACTGGACCTGAAATTAAAGAATTACATCTACCATTCTGTACCATGTTGTTTAATTGCTCTTCTGTTTCATTTGTTAAATGTTTTCAACATGTGCAATGGAGGAAATGCTAGTATTCATTTTGTTTAATTTTAGCCAGACCTATGCAGTTCATTTGCTGCATTGGTTTGTTTAGAAAAATCACTTTTCACGCTATTAGACAGGCCCTAAACAAAGCATCCCATTCTTATACTTGCTAAGGGCGAGTTTCCCAAATTGATTTTAAATCAATGTTATTTTTCCAATATTATTAACCTTCTAGGGTCAGTTTCGATATAAAGCAGTCAGAATAAATCAAATTAGTTTGTATGAGCATGTTTTTCTTCACTAGGGAAGACGTAAGCTTATTATAACAGGAACACAGGTCGAAGGGCGTGTGTCCTGAAAAATATGCAAACCTTCTCATGTATGTTTTAGAAGTATCTACTGATGGTGTTGGGCAATGCTCCCATTGTGTGTAATTAAAAGATACAAGGGGAGAGCTAGCTCTGTGTGAATAGTGATGAACACAATGATGATAACAAAACTTTTCACCATAATTAGCAGAATTCAAATACAAATCTTCAGTTTCAAACACAGAGTAGCTTTCCAATTAAGAGACCACACTTCTCAGAGTTGTCAGATTTCATTCATGAGAAATAGCACCTTGAACGGAGATGTCATCCCTAGAAATTAAAAAAAAAAAGCATATGGTATCTGTTGAGCTTCCGTAGGACTTAAAATATCAAATGGGACTTTATCCCACACAATTCCATCAGAGATGGGAAATGAAGAAATATTTACAAGTGCCAGGTCTCGTTGCACCATGTGTGCACACCTCAACCAGGTCTCTTTTCCCCCTATGTGCACACCTTGGCTAGGTTTCTTTGCACCCTATGTGCACACCTCAGCTACCAGTCAATAAAGTAACCAGAAGCATTCTGTGCGAAAACAAGGACCTATGTGGTGAAGGAGAACTGCTAATCTCTTCCAAAGGTGGATGGTTGTTGTTAGAAACAACATTTGCAGACTGTAAACTCAATCAATCAAGTAATTTATCAACCAAGTAATTTATAAAGCGCGCTACTCACCCGTCAGGTTCTCAAGGCGCTGGGGGTGGGCGGAGCTACTGGTCGAATATCCACATCTTGAGGCATTTCCTGAAAGTCAGGAGGACCTGGGTCTGGCATAGGTGGAGAAGTACGGAGTTCCAGGTTTTGGCGTCGAGGTGGGAGAAGGATCTTCCTCCGGCAGTGTTGCGGCGAATGTGGGGGGGGGCGGAAGCGAGGGCAAGGCTGGCGGAGCGGAGCTGGCAGCGGGGAGTGTGGAAGGTGAGTTTGTCATTGAGGTAGGCCGGACCTGTGTTGTGGAGGGCTTTGTGTGCATGGGTGAGGAGTTTGGAGGTAATCCTCTTTGATACGGGCAGCCAGTGTAGTTCTCTGAGGTGGGCAGAGATGTAGTCGTGGTGTGGGACATCGAGGATGAGTCGGGCGGAGGCGTTTTAGATACGTTGCATTGTCCTTTGTAGTTTGGCTGTGGTTCCTCCATAAAGTGCGTTGCCGTAGTCCAGTCGGCTGCTGACCACAGCGTTGGTGACTGTCTTTCTGGTTTCGACGGGGATCCACTTAGAAATTTTGTGGAGTATGCGAAGGGTGTTGTAGCAGGAAGAGGAGACTGCATTGATCTGCTGAGTCATGTTGAGTGTTGAATCCAAGATGATTCCCAGGTTTTGTACTTGAGCGGTGGGTGTGAGTGCGGATCCTAAGGAGGTAGGCCACCAGGAGTCATTCCAGGCGGAGGGGTTGCTGCCGAAGATGAGGATCTCTGTTTTGTCTGTGTTTAGCTTGAGGCGGCTTGATTCCATCCAGTTGGCGATGGTGTGATGTCCATTGTGGAGATTGTTTCTTGCAGTTGTGGTGTCTTTCATGAGGGAGATGATCAGCTGGGTGTCGTCTTCGTAGGATACTATGTTGATGTGGTGGGATCGTGCGATGTTGGCGAGACGAGCCATGTAAACGTTAAAGAGTGTTGGGCTGAGGGAGGATCCCTGGGGGACACCACAGATGATCTTGGAGGATTCGGACAGGTAAGGCGGAAGTCGGACTCTCTGGGTTCTGTCAGAGAGGAATGAAGTTGAGGGCCTTGTCGCGGATCCCTGCACTGTGGAGGCGTTTTAGAAGGGTGTGGTGACAAACGGTGTTGAAGGCTGTGGAGAGGTCCAGGAGGATGAGCGCTGCGGTTTCGCCTTCATCGAGCATGATCCTGATGTCATCTGTAGCAGCAATGAGTGCGGTCTCAGTGCTGTGGTTCTTGCGAAATCCAGATTGGGAGGTATCAAGTGCCTTGCTGTATTCCAGAAAGGGGGATAGTTGGCTATTCACAATTTTCTCAATGACCTTCGCTGGCTCAGATCTGGAGTGTGTCCTGTATTGGCAGTAACAACAGGAACTAATGGAAAATCAACACCTGTAGTTCCCAACTGGAGAGAATCAATACTTGTGTTACTTAATTCTTGTAGAGGGATCTCATGCACAGCAGTGAAAGGAGGCATGTAACTACTCAGGAGCCCTCATGGCCTACTGTGTAGCACTGGCCACATAGTGTATCTTTTTCAGATCAATTGAAACAAAGTGTTTGTTTTAACAATCAGCAAGCAGAGGCATAACCACCGATCTTGTTGCTTGAATGCCTCGTACTGGCACTGGTGCTTGGTATTATTGACCACACTCCTTTTTATCAAAAATCTTCTTTTGGACTACATACCCAACCTTTGGAATCCAGCCAGAAGATGCTAGTTGTTGCAGCATTGGAAAAAAATGTAATTTACATGCAATAAGCACTGGGTGTCCTTTATTGAAGGTGACATATACATGGTCAGTGGATCCTACAATGCTGTCTTAACACAAGTATAGAAGTATCTAGATGCAAGCATGTCAATTTGAAATGATCTTAGTATTTGTGTGTGCTCTGGTCTCCAATGTGAACTGGAAGTATCTGGAATAATTAAATCATACATTGGTTTAACCCGCTGTGCATAATCTGGTATCCATGTTCTACCAACATTTAGAAAGCCCATCAAAGACTGCAGTTTCTTTATGGTATTTGATGGTTGTAAAAGAGCACACTTCTCTGAGAAGTGCAGAGCAAGCACTAAGAAGTACAGGGCAAGCCTTTTACCTTCACTGTGCAGTTCATACCCTCAAAACAGGACAGCAATTTTTGAAAATTGAATCTGTAGCCATATTTGTAAAATCCCAAAACTATGCAACCTACTAGTCCTGAGTGTATGTTTAAATCATCATCTTTCAAATGGACAATAAATCATGCTAGTTCTTATTGTCATAAATTATTTAAAAGACAAATGTTTTACCTGGCCCTTTTTGAAGGGTCATCCTAAAACGTTTTGCCTCCTTCCTCTTATTTATTTTTTACCATTTTTTCTTGGCTTTAGGACTTGGGCAGTTTACCACTGCTAACCCGGGCTAAAGTGGGTATGCCCTTTGTCTAGATTGTATTGGTGATTGGTTTATCCCTGATTGGCATATTTGATTCACTAGTAATTCCCTAGTAAAGTGCACTAGATGTGCCCAGGGCCTGTAAATAAAATGCTACTAGAGGCATGCAGCACTGATTTTGCCACCCACATGAGCAGCACTGTAAACATGTCTCAGACCTGCCACTTCAGTGTCTGTGTGTGCAGTCTTACACTGCCAAGTCAACCTGGCATGTTTACCCACATGCCAGGCCCAAACCTTCCCTTTTACTACATGTAAGTCACCCCTAAGGTAGGCCCTCGGTAAACCCATGGGCAGTGTGCAGTATATTTAAAATGTATGACATGTACTGGTATCTTGTACATGTCCTAATAGTGAAATACTGCCAAATCTGGGTTTCACTATTGCAAGGCCCATCTCTCCCATAGGTTAACATGGGGATTGCCTTAAAATATCTTTTAACTGTAGATTCCCATTGGGAGCAGATGGAGATATGGTGTTTGTGGTCTCTGAACTCACAATTTAAAAATACATCTTTTGGTAGAGTTGGTTTTCAGATTGTTTGTTTGAAAAGCCACTTTTAGAAAGTGGGCATTTTCTTGCTTAACCATTCTATGCCTCTGACTGCCTGTGGAATCCATATCTTGGTCACACTAACTGTTGGGCTATTTGTGAATTCTCTTTAGAAAGTTACACTGAACTGATGTGTGTCCTGCATATCCTGATGAGTGTTTGAGGGCTTGAGTGGGGAGGGAGATACTGACACCTGCACCTGAAAGGGCTGTGCCTGTCCTCACACAATGCAGTCTCCAACCCCCTGGAATGTGTCTGGGGCCAGACTTGGGCAAGGCAAGATCTTGTGAACAACAGAGACTTTCCGTATAAGTTTGCCTACTTCAAAGGCGGAAATGAGTATGAGTAGTGGACCCAAAACCCCAGACTTTTATATTACTTAAGTTTCAAGAGGAACCTCTGCCATGGAGAAAAGCATGATGCTTAAGGAGGACCTTCCACTCTGCCTGTTGGTTGGCTGTGCTGGCCTGCTGCTGCTTCTTCTGCCTGACGATGGAAAGAACTGGACTTTGCTTACTGAGAAACTGCTTGTGAAGTTTCTCCAAGGGGTGGGACTGAGCTTAGACCCTGTTCTGAAGTCTCAGGGACATCAAAGACTTCATCTGCCAATGCCTGGTCTCTTCTGCTGAGAGAGCTGGCTGCAGTGCCATATCCAGTACCTGGACTCCTATGAAGCTAGTAACTTACGGGGGGAAATCCACTCACCACTATGTGCGTATCAAGAAAATTGATGCAACGCTTGTCCCGTTGCTGAAAATTTGACACAGGGCCTGCCTCACAGCAGGAGAATCGATGCAGCACCTGCTCTCAATGCAGACCCTTCCCACAGTGCGTCAGAATTTTCCACCCATCAAACCTGGGTGTCAAAATGTTTAGACAGTGGCCATTTTCTTGCTTAACTATTCTGTGCCTCTGACTGCCTGTCGAATCCACATCTGGGTCACACTGACAGTTGGGCTACTTGTGAATTCCTTTAGAAAGTGACACAAAGGGAGCTGAGGTGGGTCCTGCCTATCCTGATGAGCCTTTGGGGCTATAGTGGGGAGGGAGGAACTGACACCTACATCTGAAAGGAATGTGTCTGTCTCACACAGTGCAGTCTTCAACCCCCTGTAGTATGTCTGGGGACAAGCCTGGGCAAGGCAGGATCTTGTGAACAACAGAGACTTTCCTTTGAAGTTTGCCTACTTCAAAGGCAGAAATAAGTAGAGGTAGTGGACCTAAAACCCCAGACTTTTAGATTATTTCTAGATCAAGAGGAACCTCTGCCAAAGAGAATAGCCTTATGCTTGAGGAGGACCTGCCACTCTGTCTGTTGCTTGGCAGTGCTGGCCTGCTGCTTCACCCTGATAAGGGAAAGGACTGGATATTGCTTTCTGAAAAACTGCTTGTGAAGTTTCTCCAAGGGCTGGGCCTGAGCTTTTCCTCTGTCTTGAAGTCTCAGGGACATAGAAGACTTCACACAGCACGTCAGAAGTTTCTACGTATCATTCCTGGGTGTCAAACTCTTCAACACCACCACACAGACCTGAGGCCGCTTGTCCAGTGATCTACAAATCCCTTATTTGCGAGGAAAAAAGCAATGCATTGCTTATCCGGCGGAGAAAGAATCAACACACAGCATCACTTGTGAGCAAGGAATCAACATATTGGTTGCTTTTCCAATACACACTCACCCGTGCAGCTTTATTTTTGGTGTATACCAGGTACATTGTGCTCAAACAACACACCCATTGATTTCTATGGATTAAGGCTCGTTTTACTTAAAAAATCCATATCTTTCTTGTGTATGTTGGAATTTTGCCATTTTTGTCTTGTTTTATTTAAATAAATATTGGATATTTTTTGGTAAACTGGTATGGAGTACTTTTGTGGTGTTTTCACTGTGTTATTGTGTGTTTTTGTACAAACACTTTACACATTGCCTCTAAGATGAGTCTGACTGCTTGTGTCAAGCTACCAGGGGGGTTATCAGGGGTTATCTGAGCTGTGCATCTCTCTTACCCTGACTAGAGTGAGTTCCCTACTTGGACAGGTTGCCATCCAGGCGACCCCATTTCTAACAGCAGAGCTCTGTTTTGTTTCATTTAAGCAATTAGTGTTCCTTTACCTTGAAATGAAATTACTTGCTTGAAAATTTCAGAAGAACCCAAATAGTATTTTTCACCTTTCTTTTTTTCTCTCCTTTACAGGAAATATGGGATCATTTGCAGAAGACGGAAGACGAGAGCAGAGACTCCGCAGGAAGCCGAACAGAGAGCGAAGATCACCGGAACGCGACTGGAGGCTGTCCGGAGGCTGAGAAATGGTGGAACTTGACTGGAATCTAGTCAGAGAATGAGGACCACTGGAACTCAACTGAAGGCAGGCTGGAGAACAAGGAACTTGACTTGCACTGGATCTTGACTGGAGGCAGGCTGGAGGACACAGTATGTGACTTGACTAGAAACTGGTGAGCAGAGCAATAGATATAAGCAAAGCAAGCCCTCAGATTCACAAGCATCCTTCAATAATAAGAGGTGCACATGTGCCTTTTAGCAGCTCATTGCTTTGTAAGGAAATTAGCAATTATCCACCTGATTATGGTATATGTTCAGTACAGATTACATTGTGAAGAGTACATGTTTTGGCAGTTAGTTGGAGCAGGTGGAAAGGCAGTTGTTTGCTTGTTAAGAAAATTAGCAAATAACCTCCTGATTGTGGCACATGTTCAATACAGATTATATTGTGAAGATCAAGGGGGTGATTCTGATTCTGGCGGGCGGCGGAGGCCGCCCGCCAGAATTCCGCCCCCATTATAGCGCTCCGCGGTCAGAAGACCGCGGAGGGTATTATGAGTTTTTCCCTGGGCTGGCGGGCGGTCTCCAAAAGACCGCCCGCCAGCCCAGGGAAAAACTCCCTTCCCACGAGGATGCCGGCTCGTAATCGAGCCGGCGGAGTGGGAAGGTGCGACGGGTGCAGTGGCACCCGTCGCGTATTTCAGTGTCTGCAAGGCAGACACTGAAATACTTTGCGGGGCCCTCTTACGGGGGCCCCTGCCGTGCCCATGCCATCGGCATGGGCACGGCAGGGGCCCCCAGGGGCCCCGCGACCCCCCCCTACCGCCATCCTGTTCATGGCGGCTTTCCCGCCATGAACAGGATGGCAGTAGGGGGGGGTCAGAATCCTCATGGCGGCGGAGCGCGCTCCGCCGCCATGAAGGATTCCCCCGAGCAGCGGTAAGTCGGCGGGAGCCCGCCGACTTGCCGCTTCTGACCGCGGCTGAACCGCCGCGGTCAGAATGCTCGTGGGAGCACCGCCAGCCTGTTGGCGGTGCTCCCGTGGTCGGTGGCCCTGGCAGCCACCGGCCGCCAGGGTCAGAATGACCCCCCAAATGTTTTGGCAGGTACAATTGGAGCAGGTGGAGTACAATGTGCATAATCATCATGCATTCATTATACTAAATGACATATTTAACAAGCATTGGTTATTGCAAACTTGATATTCAAGGACATAATCAATATACCCAAATAAGACTGAATGTTGCGAGCAACAGGATCTTGCTGTAATTGAGCTCTTGGATGTGCTAGTGTACCCACAACACTGTGTGAGCTACAAGGACCTAACAAGCTTCAGAGACCTCCCTGCAACGGCCCAGCTCACCTGGTACAAATGGACGTGCCTGGACTTGCAGATGGACCTGCCTGAGTCCTGCTGGCCTCTGCTGGAGTGAGGTGCTGATTCCCAAAATATGCCTCCATGGGGTCCTGGACACTTGGTTGCCATCAGAGTGTACTCCCTCCACAGAAAAGTTGAAAATCTTGATGTTTGGGCTCCTCACAACCACAAGCGGTCATGTTTGTGCCAATATTTTGCTGCTCTTGATGACAGCCAATGTGAAGCTCCATTGAAGTCTGCTCTTTGTGTCAACAGTGAACACAAGCAATAATTGGCAACACAATAACTGGTCTTTGTGCTATAGCAACAGCAGCCTGCAACGACCACCAACACAATGCTACAGGAACAACCATATCCATTGCGTGAGAGGCTCAGTGAGCCACAGCAGCAACCGTCCATGTCTCTTGAGCTGCTCTTTGCACTACAGCAACAACCATCCGCAATGTTTAGCCTCCTCCTAGCAGCCTCGTTCAATGCAAATGGAACTCTTTGCACTGGACTCGGACAGTCATTTTCAGATGGACTATCCTTGTCCCTGTGTACGACATGCTGGCTCCATTGTGGTCAGCCTGAATTTGTGACTTTCACCAGGCTAGTATGACCAGAAGACCACGAGTGTCACTCTGTGCTTTTAGGTGTCATTTTCACTGAAAACTTCAAGACTCCATATTCCCAGTTCTACTGACTGAACTTTTGTTATTCTAGTATCATTTTTTTTAAACATTTACTCTATTGTTTGAAATTGGCTTTAGATTTTCCTTGTATTGTGTTTTCACTTTATTACTTTGTGTGCTGCTTAAATACTTTGCACATTGCCTCTAAATTAAGCCTGTCTGGTCACATCAATTAAGGGAACTTTGTGGTTCACCCTCACAAGAACATGGTCGTTGCTTGAGTGGAGCTTCTACGCAATCTCTACCAATAACCCAATTTCTTACACATTCCATTGTAAAAACACTATTCTCCCTATAACAGGAAATAGTCTTTGCCACGCAAACGGTATCAGACAATGTCTTTATCATACATCCTTTACCATGCATCATAGGTATTTATACATTTTTGCATTAGCTCTGTCCAAAAATGTCTATGGAAAATGCATGGTGAATTTGGATATTGGGACTCACCATTTTTCTCAGCCCTGCTTGAGGGATCAACTTGAAACTTTCCATGCACAAACTAGGCAAGAAGGAGCAGTACTTTGGAACATTTTGTAAAGATTTGTCAAAAGGCACCAAAGTTATTAGCAAATCAATAAAGGCATTTGCCATGGAAAAGCAGACTTAATGATAACTACCTAGTGCGGGTGTGAGTTGTAGTTAGATTAGGGCACAAGTTATAGTTACTTGAGATAGCTGTAATTGGTGAACTACAGTTAGTATACAACATTATATTTTAACAGACTTTTCAGCAAACTATAATATCCCTTTACCCTTTTTTATGCATAACCATGTATATATGCATAAACAAACCATATAAATATTTACACACACACACATAGACATATAATTATATATCTATATTTAAATACCTCTGTCCACTGGAATTGTAGCCCATGTTTTGATATGAGATCTCAATGCAAATACACAGAAAGCCTAAGCTGATAACTGGGAAAGGAACGTGCACTCCAGCCAGATGTGAATCAGCCTATTTCTTTATTTGTGCCGAAAGCATTTTATACGTATCGACAATCAGTGTTATATTGATAACAAGTGAGCACTCGTAAGTGTAAACAGACATTTAAACAAATGAGTGAATTGGTGAGAAAAACAAAGGACTGCTAGGAAACTTCACAACTAACAGCAGCACCATCTCAGGGAGGCCTTGTGAACACTGTAAGGTGGCGGTGCATTTTACAAGTGTGATACACATCGGGCTTAAGGATTCATATTTGTCCAACAATACTGATTTTAAATTGAACAGTTAGCGCCACATGTCAAACAATAATACAATCATGGCATCTTAGTACATGTCACCCCCGTGAGATGGCTTGTGAAGATATACATGCAACAAAATCTGAATCCAGGCAAATTGATGATGTTGGTATGCCACATAATGAACATATTTGCTGCAATAAGTGTTAAGGACAAATGTGTTTCCTCCATCATAAATAACATGAATTTAATCAATTCGCTGCCAGGAAGTTTCCCCCCTCAGGTGCCAGGACTTTTTTTTGGCTATCTGGGGCAGTTCATGCTTAGGCCCTCATAACTTTTTGTCCACATAAGTTACCCATGCTAAATTTGCGTCCTTTTTTCCAAAATCCTAGGGTTCTAGAGGTACCTGGAGTTTGTGGGTTCCCCTAAAGGAGACCAAGAAATTAGCCAAAATACAGCAAAAATGTCATTTTCAAAA
The DNA here is from genome assembly GCF_031143425.1 of Pleurodeles waltl. NCBI lineage: Eukaryota > Metazoa > Chordata > Amphibia > Caudata > Salamandridae > Pleurodeles > Pleurodeles waltl. The sequence continues at coordinate 1,069,200,469 of NC_090437.1, forward strand.
ATAAAATGGGAAAAAAGCCTGCAGAAGAAGCCTCGTGTTTTTTTTCCCTAAAAATGGCATCAACAAACGGTTTGTGGTGCTAAAGTAACCAGCTACCCAGCTTTCAGGAACAGGCAGACTTGAATCAGAAAACCAAATTTTTCAACACAATGTTGGCATTTTACTGGGACATATCCCATTTTTACAATTTTTTGTGCTTTAAGCCTCCTTCCAGTTAATGACAGAAATAGGTGTGAAACCAATGCTGGATCTCGGAAAGCTAAACATAAAAAAAAGTAAGGTAAAAAAAAAAACACACCCATTTTTCTTCACGTTTTACTCTGTCATTTTTTACTGCGATGTCAGTTTTTTTAAAGCAATATACCGTTACGTCTGCTGTACTCTTCTGGTTTTGGGGATATAGAGGGCTTGTAGGTCCATCAAGAACTCTGGGTACCCAGAGCCAATAAATGAGCTGCACCTTGCAATGGGTTTCCATTCTATACCGGGTATACAGCAATTTATTTGCTGAAATATAAAGAGCGAAAAATAGGTATCAAGGAAACCTTTGTATTTACAAAATGGGCGCAAGATAAGATGCTGAGAAGCAGTGGTTATTTTCACATCTCTGAACTCCGGGGTGCCCATAGTAGCATGTGAATTACAGGGCAATTCTCAAATAGACGTCTTTTTTACACACTGGATTACATTTGGGAGGAAAAAATGTAGAGAAAGAGAAGGGGCAATAACACGTGTTTTTCTATTCTGTGTTTCCCGAACTCTCCCGATAAAAATGGTACCTCACTTATGTGGGTAGGCCTAATACCCACAACAGGAAACGCTACATGGACACATCACACGTTTACTTTGAAAACTGACCTGTTTTTTGGAAAGTGCCTAGCTGTGGATTTTGATCTCTAGCTCTTCCGGCACCCAGGGAAACCTACCAAACCTGTGCATTTTTGCAAACTACACACCTAGGGGAATCCAGGATGGGGTGACTTGTGGGACTCTCACCAGGTTCTGTTACACAGAATCCTTTGCAAACCTCAAAATTTGGCAAAAATAACTTTTCCCTCACGTTTTGGTGACTGAAAGTTCTGGAATCTGAGAGGAGCCACAAATTTCCTTTCACTCAGCATTTCCCCAAGTCTCTCGGTAAAGGTGGTACCTCACTTGTGTGTGTAGGCCTAGCGCCCATGACAGGAAATGCCCCAAAACACAATGTGGACACATCACATTTTCCCAAAGAAAACAGAACTGTTTTTTGCAAAGTGCCTAGCTGTGGATTTCGGCCTCTAGCTCAGCCGGCACCTAGGGAAACCTACCAAACCTGCAGATTTCTGAAAACTAGACACCTAGGGGAATCCAAAATGGGGTGACTTGTGGGGATCTCACCAGGTTCTGTCACCCAGAATCCTTTGCAAACCTCAAACTTTGGCTAAAAGAATACCTTTTCCTCATATTTCAGTGACAGAAAGTTCTGGAATCTGTGCGGAGCCACAAATGTCTTTCCACCCAGCATTCCGCCAAGTCTCCTGATAAAAATGGTACCTCATCTGTGTAGGTAGGCCGAGGGCCCATGACAAGAAATGTCCCAAAACTCTATGTGGACACATCAAAATTATCAAATACTAAACTATCTGTTTCTGTGGTGGGGGAACCTGCATTTTTAGTCCTCGGCTCATCAGCCATATAGGGGAACCTACCAAACCACAACATTTCTGAAAACTAGACACCCGAGGGAATCCAGGGAAGTTTGACTTGAGTGGATCCCCCAGTGTTTTCATACCCAGAATCCTCAGCAAACCTCAAATTAGCTAAAAAGAATCACATTTTTCCCACATTTCTGTGTGGGATCACCGCAGCGGGACAAATTTCCGACCACCCAACATTCCCATCAGTATCCTGGTAAAAATGATACCTCACTTGTGTAGGTGGGCCAAGTGTCTGTGACAGGGAAGAGCCAAAAATATGTAGAAAGTGAGGTGGAACCAAAGCGGGTCCAAAAGGGCAGTTTGAAAATAAACATTTTTAGGCTGACAAGTGGGGCTAAATATTTATCGGTATAGATCAGACAATGCTGGGTGGTAGTAAGTTTGTGGATTCCTGCAGATTCAGGAAGGTTCCATTACAAAAATGTGTAAAAAATGTGTTATTTCCAGCAAAGTGGGAGATTTGCAGGGCATTGTGGGTAAGAGAATGGTGCAAGGTGCATATGAAGCACACCACCCTGGGCTCACCCAAATGTTTAGTTCTCAGATGTGACTAGGTCCCGTGGATTGTGCAGCCCTCACCATTCCAAGTGGGACGATTTTGAGAGTTAGCCAAGCTCTCATGGCGTAAATGTGAAACCAAAACCCCAAATAATCAAATTTCCTCTTGCTTGCTGTGGGATAAGATGTTTTAGTGTGCGGGGGGACAGCTGAAAGACTGTTACCCCCTTCGGTTGCGGTGGGGGCATAACCATGCCCATATTGGTTGGTAGCCACGACCACACAATTTTTTTTTTATTCCCTGGCATCTAGTAGACGCATCATGTATCCCTGATCCACACCCCACAGGGTGTGGATCAGGGATATTTGCCCCATCTGCCCACTGGTGGGCAGAACAACTTTGGCCTCATTTATTTGGGGTGGGGGTATGGCCACACCCCACCCTCTTATTTTGAAAAGAAAATCTTCCCTGGTCTCTGGTGACCTTTCTGCACCTCTTGGGGGCGGATGGGTCTTCCAAAAATAGGCTGATCAGATATGGCCAACAGTAATGTATCCCCATGGGGAGCTACCCTTGCCCAAGGGGCTGCATCCCAAACAAAACACACACATACACACACACCACTCCCTGATGCCTAAGTGCTTTCTGCCCCCCCAGGGGCAGATTGGCCTAATAGAAATAGGCCAATCTGCCCCCAAGAGGAGCATTAATGGGCTAAAATAAATTCCCCCCCCCCAGGGAAGCGACCCCTGCCTAAGGGGTCGCTCCCCTTGCGTGAAATTGGCGCAAAACAAAAATCCCCAGTGCCTGGTGGTTTCGCAGATCAGCCTAATAAAAATAGGCTGATCTGCCCCCAAGAGGGGCAGAAATGGCCCAAAATAAATTTGCCCCCCAGGGGAATGACCCATGCCTAAGGGGTCACTCCCCTTGTGTAAAATGGACGCAAAAAAATTTAAATCCCTGGTGTCTAGTGGTTTCTGTTCCCCTTGGGGGCAGATTGGCCTAATATACATATGCTGATCTGCCCGGAAGGGGAGCAGAAATGGCCTACATGCAATTTGCCCCCCAGGGGATCGACCCTTGCCTAACGGGTCGCTTCCCATACATAAAAACATAAATTAAACAAAAATATACATATATCCTTGGTGTCAAGGGGTTTTCGGCCCCCCCCCGGGGGCAGATGGGCCTAATTATAATAGGCCGATCTGCCCTCAGGGTGGGCAGAAAAGGCCTAAAAATATTTTGCCCCCCTGGAGAGCAGCCCTTGCCCAAGGAGCCGCTTTCCTTATGCGTAAGTATTAAAAAAACTAAATTCCCTGGTGTCTAGTGGGCATGCTTGCAGAGACATGAAAGGAAAGGCCTTTCCTCTCCTTTCATGCCTCTGCCTGCCCTCTCCTCCCGAGCGGAAGAGAAATGCTGAGCATTTCTGTTCCTCATCGCGCTGGAAGCATGCTTCCAGCGCAACGAGGTGACCTCTGATGAGGATAGCTCACGATCGTGTGCTGACGTCATCAGACATCACTGGGGAGAGGATTGGGGGGGTCGAAAGGGGAAGCAATTCCACTTCTATCCCCGACTGGGGGGTGTGGGAGGGAGTCCCACAGGGGGATTGCTAGTGCTCCCCCCATGGGCCGGGTGCAGGACAAGCTGGTCCTGTCCCCAGCTCACAGGAACCATGTGCGAGGATGAGACCATCTCCTACCGGGCACCCCAGGGGTTAATGTGCCATCAGGAATGGTTCATAAGATACTCAAACTATTGTATCCCAGCTTGCTTGGTAAGTATCATACAACAGCAGTTATATTCAATTGTGGTCACAAAAGCTGATCATATGACTAGGAACAAAGTAAATAATAGTGTTACGTGTTGCATTCTGGCACCTGGATGCTTCCACTGCTGGATTCTAGAGTGTTGGATTCCCATAGGCCTTGGAAGCTGGCAGTTGCTCTCAGTTGCTTAGGAGCTCGGAAAGGACAGGTGTCATTGTATGCTGCCTTATAAACTTCTTAATCTCTACAATTGGCTGTGTCCTGCATCTTAAAAGCAGCAATGAAGATGAGATGCTAAGGAAAGGACACAGAAAAGGAAAAAAAATCAAGGTATCTTTTGAAGGGCTGAGATGTACTGTGGAAGAGCATAAAACCCCTGGTCCCAAATGTTTGCAAGAATTCGAACTCCTAAGAAACTGAATTGGACCTGGCAAAAGGAGTGCAGCAGATGAGGACAAATTTGGGGTAAAAGGGTAAGATTATTTCAAGCTGCAGTGACTGTGCGTGAGGAGCAGTTGACTGCTGTGTATGGAAACTGAAACTGCACAAGGCACAGTGATCAATGACATGCTAAATCCAGGGCAAGTAGCGAGCCTCAGGGCATGTTTGGCTAGACTGTATGGAGTCATGAGAAGCCGTGAGATGGCTATTCGCAGGAATATTTAGCGCTAGTGTTGCCCTCTCTCCCCAGGCACATGTAGTGTAGTCCAGTGTGCGTTTTGCCTTTGTGTGTACAGGCACATTTCTGAGTAAGCACAGTTTAAGATTGCTGTAGGAAAGTGCTGCGTGCCACAGGGCATGGAGAACAAGGAGACTGTGTCAAGCCTATGTCAAGGTGTGGAACTATGGCAGCCGAAGAAGCACATGTTACTTGACTGCACTGCGCTATTTTGGATTGGGTGCAACTTGCCTGTGGGTGTATTTGGAAGTGGAAACATCGCTGATACACAAAGTTGTTTGAAAGCATCAACATATTATTTTGGGAAATGCACTGATGCACATGGAGGACAACAAGGTACTGATTTTGGGAACCACCCGCGCTGATGCGCATAGGTGTTGAATATAACAACATACTTGTTTGGGTAACCACACCAATGTTCACGGCTACATTTTGAGACAAATATGTCCCTACACTGGTACCTTGAACTGTGAACATGGCAATTCCAGTGAAATTGTTAGATGGAATTTTGCTGATGAGTATTTGATGAGGCATACTTGGGCAAGTTGACATAGCAAATCCCCATGCCTATGGGCAGAAGTGGAATTTCTGCAACTGTAAGTACAGTTCTATCTGACTGGTCTAAGGGTTTCTCATGAGATATGCTAATCTGTGCAGGGAGGTAATTAGGTGAAAGCTAGAACGTCAACCTTCAACAGATGTAAAGAGTGCTGACAGGGTTAGAGCACTAGAACTGGAGCTATCCTGCTTTAGAGGGACATATAATATGGAGTGGAAATAGCGACAAGTGAGAGTTGGAAAAAAATAATATATATATATATATATATATATATATATATATATATATATATATATATATATATAGTTAGTGTTAACTTGTGTGTATTTAGTAATTTAGTCATGACAACGCAATTGAGAGCTGCACCAGTCTTGTTACAAAATCCAGGGCTCTCATGTATGGGATGGGAGGACTGGAATGGAACTTTTTAAACCTACTTGGAGGCCAAAGAGGTTGATGTGTTCATTATTAAAAGAAAGCTGGCCATTCTCAAACATTTAGGGCTGGGAGGCAGAAACGTTCTCAAGAATCTGGCAAGACATTCAATCGAAGGGAGAATTGCAAATAAGGGTCCTGATGCTGATGAGTACAAATCTGCTGTGAGAGCGTTGAAAGACAAATATGGTAGGAAGATTAGCACTGTGGTAGAAAGAAACAAGTTATTTTTCTGCACACAGATACATGGGGAAGCCATAGAGCATTATGTGGCAGCCTTGAGAAGGCTGCCTATTTCAGGTAAATTCAAACATCTCCGAGATGAAGTAATAAGACCTCAAATGACTACTAGGACAAACAATCTAAAGATCCAGAAGAAGTAATTAGAACTGAAAACCTCCATGTTGGATAAAATCAATGAAGTAGCTAGGCATATGGAAAATACCTCTTGCTGAGCTGCAACTAAGGGAGCAAGTGAAATGGGGAATGCATGTGATGTGAATATGTTGAAAAGGTCCTTGTGTGGGGGTAACAAAGATGGCGAGAAAATAAAAGTGGCGTATTTAAGAGCCCCTAGCGCCATTCTAACGCCACTTTAGCGTCTTTTTTGATGCTATGGTGGCATTAGAAGGCCAAAAACTATGTGCCATATTTACAAAGTGGCGCAATGCATGCATTGCACCACCTTATAACCCTTTGCGCTACATTATGCATGCCACAGACATAATGTATGCAAAGGGGGCATTCCCCTGTTAGGGGGGCTGAAAAAATGGTGCAAGGAAATCTAATAGATTTCCTTGAGTCACTTTTTTCTGCACTTTTAACACCTGCTCAGAGCCCCGTTTCCCTCTTTTTTGTTTTCAAGTCCAAATGTTTTAGGGTCAAATGAAAGATGATTTTACTTTTTTTTTTTTAAATGACACATACATTTTTCTTTTTGAATTGTACAGAAATACCTCATTCTAAGTACATTATACATCAAAGCCTTAAAAACTTATCTCTCTCTCTCTTTCAATCTCTTTCTCCCATTCACACACCCACGCAGACACTTTCACACCCACTCACAAGCCCACTCAGACACTCACACACCCGCTCACAGACATACTGAGACCCTCATGCATCCACTCTCAGACCCACTGACACCCTCATGCAACCACTCAAGAGCCACACACATATTGACACACCCACTAAAACACAGTTGTATGCACTCTCACACCCAGACAGACACTCTCACAGCCACTCTCCCCCATAGATAACCCTCTCACACTTATTCTTACACCCAGAAAGGCTGCGGCCAACTTCCACCACACAAAGCCAAAGGGCCATGTACAGCATGAGGTTGGGTGGTTAGAGTTGTTTTCCGCAGGGACTGGCTGCATGCCAGCCCTTGCAGACAACCTCTGCTGTGCACGGGCATACATGGTGCAAGTCTGGGTGCATATAGGGGGTTTGTAACCACAGTCAGACTCTGTGGACATGGTTGGATTATTGTATAGTAATGAAAATTACTATATGTTAAAAAAATCATAGAAATTTACTAAAAAAAGCGTACAGGGAAATTATAGTTAGGAAATAGATTTTTTTTTAAAAGGATAGAAATTAACTTAAAAAACAATGGTTACAGGGACATTATAGTTAGGCTATCATTTTAAATCTTTGAAACCATAGAAATTCACCAGTTATAGTTAGAGTTACCTCCAGTAACTATAACTCGTGTCCTAAGGTAACTATAACTTGCGCCCTCCCCATGCACTGCCAATTACCCCACAAATTACGACACACATAACATCTTTGATAATATCAATGTAATAGTTGCAGTAAAATCTTTGATGAAAAAACTGTGCATGGTGGGGGCACAAGTTATAGCTACTTGAGGTAACTAACTATAAATGGTGAGTTTCTATGGTTTTGCTTGTTTAAAATGTGAGCCTAACTATAATGTCCCTGTAACCCTTAAGTGAATATATATATTTAAAAAGTAGCACCTCTATCTATCTATCTATCTGTCTCTATCTATCTGTCTCTATCTATCTGTATATATATATATAGAGAGAGAGAGAGAGAGAGAGAGAGAGAGAGAGATAGATGGATGGATGGATAGATGGATAGATGGATAGAGTATTAATTTGTCAATGCTTTACACCAACTAACATATACTATTATTTCTAGTTTACAAAATAAAGACACACCTAAATTAATTATAGTTCCTACAAGGTCAATTAATATGCCTTAACAAATTCAATACATACCACTTTAATTCAACAGATCCCCCACATTGCAACAGTACCCATTTTCCTTAGTTCATCTAGTCATCCTAAACAGAATAATTGTTACAATATTTAATCAAGTATAAAAATCATATTTTTTCCCAAACAGACTACACATTTAAACCACCTAAGCTATAGAGCAACTTATTTCAATAGTTGTTTAGAGCCACTTGCATTATTAATATCAACAATGCAAGCCCCAGTCTAAAAATGCATAGTTGTGTAGTTTGTTTTTAAGCTACCTAAATTATTATTACAACTACAATAAAAAAAATTAATATTTCTTGAATTACCTGTAGAGGAACTTGCACCTTAAAAGTAGACCAGTTTGTATCTCAGGAAATTGAGTATACCTCTGAGCTCCGGAAGTACACAAGAGTTTACCTAATTCACCTGCACACCACTAGAGCTAAACTCACATATCAAAGGTTGTGCAAGCTTATATGTACCAGAAACCTTCAACCAGGAAGCCAATAAAACATAAGCATTTTACAAAATTGAAGAGGGAGTGTGAATCATTGGTGGAACCTATAGTAACATCTCCACATCTCCATCATTAGCAAAGCCCTCTGGAGCTCAGAAACATGACACACATATTACTTCATAAAACCTGACCTCTCCTTTCAATTAAATATATAACAATAACACTTTAAAAGTAAGAGTAATAACTGATTCAGCTTTAGATAATTTCATACCATACATCCAAGTAAAAAAACTTGTTTTTAAGTTTGTATGGCTCTCGCTGGTGTCTAGCGGGACTCAGCACAGGTCCTTGTGTGCTCTTGTGAAAGGCTCCCAAGAAAAAGATTCAAGCATCAAACAGTGAAGCTTCTCTGTGACTCCTGTGAGCTTCCCATGAGAACACACAGGGGTCTGAGCTAAAGAGTGGTGTAAGTTCTAACACATAAGCATCAAAGGCTGTGCAAAGTTTTTTGGGAAACCTGCAACCAACTAGCCAATCAAACGCAAGTTTTTTTTTTTTAAATGAAGGGGAATGTCAATCATTGGCTGAGCTTGTAATAAATTCTCTGTACTTCTCCATCATTAATAAAGGCCTCTGTAGCTCTGAAACATTGGCACACATATCATTTCATGAAATGTTGCTTCTTCTTACATACACTCACAACACTTTAAAAATAAGAGGAAGAGCTTTCTATCTCTGATTCAGTTTTAGATAAATTCAAAATACCATATGTCCAAGTAAGAAACTGTTTTTTTTAAGTTAGTCTGCCTTTCACTGATGTCAAGTGGGACTCAGTGCAGACCCCTATGTTCTTTTGCAAAGGCTCCCAGGAACAAGAAGCAAGCTTCAAATTGTAAAGCTTCTCTGTAATGCCTGTAATCCACAAGCAAGATCACCCAGGGGTCTATGCTGAATGCCACAAGAGGCATGGAAGTGGAAAACACAATTTAAATACACTTTTAACTGCATTTTCCAAAAAGCTGGAATATGTTTTGATTTTGGTTTGTTCAAGTTTCAAGTTAGAACTTAACTCTCATCAAATTCTTCTCTACAACACAAATAAATTATGCAGGAGTGCTTTTTGGAGCAACTCGACTTTCCGGAAACATCTCTCAACAAGATGTATTACAACAAGAAAGTGATTACATTTAGTGATTCCAATAACGTGCACTTATTTGAACAGATTAAGTGCATTGTACATGAAATTACCTTTGAAATAGACACCAGTTAGCTAGTAGGGTATTTTATGTCTGAAGTGCTCAATCCCTGCTAAAAACAGCTTGTCTCAAGCGTTCTACATTCCAAAGAGGAAAGTTCTACATTCCTAAAAGCTAATTTACACACTATCATGCATTTAACAGATTCACTTACAGCTCTGAAGAATCCCTTCTTCTTCCCCGGTACTATAGAGCAGTGTCCAAGACAACCAAGTTAGACTTCACTATAAACTTGCCACCAGGTCAAACGTTCACTGAGCATGTCTGCTCTACAGTGGTGCTAAATGCTTCAATTGACTGTCCACACATTGTGTAGATAATGTGAACCAATAGCAGCCAACACTACACATCACTCTTTCTTACCAGCAGAAAAAAATTGAAATCACTGACTACCTAACTTACATTCATAATACAGTGTCAACAGCCTATCAGCCACCTAACACTGAAACATTTGTACCTCTTTTGTAAATGCATAAGCTACCAGAATATCTCTCATTCTGCCCCATACACTTTTGGTGCTCGGCTCTGCGTATTATCAGGATGTTTTGTTTGTAGATTGTGGGACATGGTGTTGTCTTCTGGGCTAGAGAGTGTGCCAAAAGGTGTGTAATTCGGTGATGTTAGACTTTTCATCCTTGGTGTGGTCTCCCTAAACTTTTTGCCTCTTTTCCCCAGGTGGCTGATGTGTGCTGGACTCTGGTTTTGCTGTTTTTGTTAATCTGGGCACTTTACTACTGCTAACCAGTGCTAAAGTGCAAGTTCCCTTTACAAAATGTGTATGTAATTGGCTTATCCATGATTTATTAGTAAGTCCCTAGTACAGTGCACTAGAGGTCCCCAGGGCCTGTAAATCAAATGCTACTAGTGGGCCTGCAGCACTGGTTGTGCCACCCACATTAGTAGCTCTGTAATCATGTCTCAGACCTGCCATTGCAGTGTCTGTGTGTGCAGTTTTAACTGTAAATTTGACTTGGCAAGTGAACGCACTTGCCAGGCCTAAACCTTCTTTTTTCTCACACATCAGGCACCCCTAAGTTAGGCCCTAGGTAGCCCCAAGGGTTAAGGTTAAGGTAGGACATATAGGGGGTCATTCTGACCCTGGCGGTCCAATACCACCAGGGCCACGAATGACGGAAGCACCGCCAACAGGCTGGCGGTGCTTCCAAGCCCATACCGCTGCGGTCAGAAAACCGGGGCCGGCGGTTTCCCGCCGTTTTTGCCCCGGCTGGGCGAATCCGCCAGGGCAGCGCTGCCCTGGGGATTCTGACCCCCTTACCGCCAGCCTGTTTCTGGCGGTTTTCACCGCCAGGAAGAGGATGGCGGTAAGGGGTGTCCTGGGGCCCCTGGGGGCCCATGCACTGCCCATGCCACTGGCATGGGCAGTGCAGGGGCCCCCTAACAGGGCCCCATGAAGCTTTTCACTGTCTGCCTAGCAGACAGTGAAAAACGCGACGGGTGCAACTGCACCCGTCGCACCATTCGGAGCCGGCTCCTGTGTTGCGGCCCCCATTCCCGCTGGGCTGGCCGGCCCTAACTTGGCTAGCGCCCGCCGGCCCAACAGGAATGTCGGAATGCGGGCCGCCGCCCGCCAGAGTCGGAATGAGGGCCATAGTAATGTGTTTTATATGTCCTGACAGTGAAATATTGCTACATTCATTTTTCACTGTTGAAAGGCCGGTCCCTCCCATAAGTTAACATGGGGGCTACCTTTAAATCTGATTAAAGTGTAGATTCCCTTTGGTAGCGGATGGGCATGTGGAGTTTGGGGTCTTTGAGCTCACAATTTAAAAATACATCTTTTAGTAAAGTTGATTTTAAGATTGTGTTTGAAAATGCCACTTTTAGAAAGTGAGCATTTTCCTGCTTATACCATTTCTGTGACTGCCTGTTTGTGGATTCCCTGTCTGGGTCAGTGTGACAGTTGGGCTGGATGCACATCACACTAGACAGTGACAGAAATGGAGCTGGGGTATAGTCTGCATTTCCTGATGAGCCATCTGTGCTAGGAGGGAGGCAAGGAGTGGTAACTTACACCTGAAAGGGCTGTGCCTGTCCTCACACAATGCAGTCTCCACCCCATGGTGAGTGTCTGGGGCAGGGCCTGGGCAAGTCAGGATTTCACATTCAAGAGAGACTTTGCTTTGAAGTAGGCCTCCTTCAAAAGAGAAATTGGGTATAAGAAGGGCACCCAAAACCACAGACTTTAGAACACTTCTGGAAACCAAGAGGAACGTCTGCCTGGAGAAGAGCTGAGAGCTGAGGAAGAAGAGCTGCTCTGCCTGTGACTGTGCTTTGTGGAGCTACCCTGCAGTTCCTTCTTTTGCCACAGTAAGAGGGCAAAGACTGGACTTTGTGTGCCTTCCATCTTGTGAAGATCTCTAAGGGCTTGATTTAGAGCTTGCCTCCTGTTGTTTGAAGTCTCAGGGATAGCAAAGACTTCTCTCTGCCAGCACTTGGAGTCTCTTGAGAGACTCCTACTCTGCCCTGTGGTACCCATCCAGTTCCTGGGACCCTGAAAGGAGAAGCTGGCAGCCCAAGAGGAAGAAATCCACGCACAGAACGCTGTGCGGTGAAAAGATCGATGCAACTCTGATCTGCAGCTGAGAAATAAACGTGCCGGGGGCTTAGTGGCTGGAAATTGACGCTTTCCTGCAACGCGACAGAAGAATTGATGCACAGAGCTGGAGAAACGACATGCAGCATCGCTGACTGAGGCTGGTGAGATTGCAAGCCACGCTGCATGGTTTTCAGATCATCGTGCGTCTGGATTTACAACGCAAGTACCGCTGGGCATGTAAAAACAACACAAGGCCTGCCCGGACCCGAGAGTGCTGACCGGATTGACGCATCACACTCCTGCGGAGAGAAGAAACAACACACCCTGACGCGTCATTTCTCCTTTTGTCGGAAGGTCTTGTTCGTGAGTGAAATCGACGCATCACAAGCCCTTTTTGACGCACACTCGCCCATGCTGGGTTATTTTTGACGCACCCAAGTTACATTTTCACGCTAACAGTGTTAGTTTGAGTTTAAAACTACATGAAGACTCTTTTTGCTTTTTAATTGATAACTTGAATTGTGTGTTGTAGATTTTTGTCATTTTGGTCTTGTTTTGTTTAGATAAATAATTTCTATTTTATCTAAACCTGTGTTGTGTCAGTTTGCAGAGCTTTCATTAAGTTACTGTGTGTGTTGGTACAACTACATTACACCTAGCACTCTGAGGTTGAGCCTGCTGCTCGTGCCAAGCTACCAATGGGGTAAACAGGGGTTACCTGAGAGTGATTCTCTTTTATCCTGACTAGACTGAGGGTTCTTGCTTGAACAGGGGGTAACCTGACTGCCAATCAAAGACCCAATTTCTAACATTGGTGATCAGCGGTTGGTATTGGACTTGTATTTGTACTTGACATACAGTAGTTAAGTGTACACTACTATTTTGAGTGCAGACCACTACTTTACCACATGCTACTTGTTTGGTGATCTTTGATTTTTCTCTTTTGCTTGGATTTTTACCTACATCCATTTTTGTGGTAATCTTTGATTGACTTCTGAACTTCATTTGGGAACTTGTTTTCTGCTTTTTCGAACTTTGCACTTTTGTTGACTTTTCTCATGTCCCATTCTGGAGATGCATCAGTTGGAGCTGCTTTTGACCTGGAGAAATTGGAAAGATATACCAAGGCCCAGTTAAAGCAGTTCTGTTTTGACTGCCAATTAAGAGCTCATCTAAGAAGGAGGAGGTGCAAAAGGCGCTGAGTCCCTGGGTGACAGCCAAGAACACTGAAGGCCACACAGAAGATGAGGAGGAGGAAGGGCAGTCCATAAACAATGGTATTGTGGGTGGGCCTGTTATGTCCTGGGAGAGGGTCTGCAGGGCAGGTAATAGTGTCTCATCTAAGGGTCTGACCCTTGAAGAATTGCAGGACAGACAGGCAGAGAGGGAGAACCAGAGGGAGTTGGAGAAAATGAGAATGGCCATTGAAGAGAAAAAGTTGCTGTTGGCTCATGAGCTCAGCTTGAGGGAGCTGGATCAGAGGAGGCAGTCTAGTAGGGACATCACAGTGCAGCCTGAAAGGAGGGTGCACATTCCTAAATATCTTGTGAAGGATTATAAAAGTGAGTATGACATATACTTGTGGTTTATGGGGTATGAGTCTGCTCTCCTTATGAATCTGGTCCCTGAAACTCATTGGGGGGCACGTCTGTGTAAGCACTTTGAGGAAGAGGGGAGGGATATACTGACAGACCTGTGGATTGCTCAGAATCTCACCTACTCACAGGATATGGTCTCACCTCTGAGCAGTACAAGCATAAGTTTAGATCCTACAAGGAGAAGGAATCCCAAACATGATTGGAATGTGTTGATTCTTATTGCAGGTCACTGGATGGTTGGGTGAAGGGCATTAAGGTAACTATGTATGAGGGGCTTTACAATCTTATTGCTTGGGAGCACTTGTACAGTTTATGTTTTCCAGAGCTGCGCCAGCAACTGATTAGCAGCAAGCTGACTGACCCCAGGAAGCTTGGGCAGGAAGCGGACCGCTGGGAGAGAACCAGGGTCCAAAAGAGGTATGGGGGAGACCACGCCAAGGGTCGGCAGGGTCCCTCTCAGAACAAAAGGGGTGGAAGGGTAAACAGGGGAAGTTCTCTAAAGGGCCCCAAACTGATTCCCAGGGTAAGGATTCCCAACCCCCCAGTGAGAAGAAGCCATGGTTCTCCAAAGGGAAGCTAGTGGCAGGTGGTCCCCCACATAAGTGCTATGCATGTGACCAGGTGGGTCATGTGAGGGGGACCCCCAAATGCCCCAAAAGTACACTGGCACCCACTGGTGCACCGTCCCAGGGTTTGGCCAGTGTAGCGCTTGGGTAGGAGTTAGTTTCAGGTGGGTGGGAACCAGCTGAGATGACCCTTGTCTCACTAGGGGACAGTGAGATGGTGCAGAGAACCCTTGTGCCTGAAAACACTAAGAAGTACAGGCAGTGGATGACTATTAATGGACAGAGGGTAGAGGCTCTGAGAGACACAGGAGCAAGTGTGACTACAGTGAGGGGTCAGCTGGTGTCTGAAGAGCAGATTGATCCCCGGGTACTTCACCAAGTAGTTGCAGTGGACAACTCAGAGCGCCTGTGCAGAGTGGCGCAGGTTCCCTTTGAATGGGGGGAGGGTCTCAGGTTCCTTAAAGGTAGCTGTGAGTCCAACCATGCCTGTTGACTGTTTGCTGAGCAATGACCTGGAGGATTCCCCTTGGAAGGGGGTGGAACACAGGTCTCACTTGGAAATGATGGGTCTGCCTCAGTGGGTATGCGTATCCACCTGGTCAATGGCAGCCCATCAGGGTACTCGAGAGCCCTTGGAGCCTGAAACAGTGGCCCAGGGGACCACAAAGAAGAGGAAGGGCAGGGGGTGTTGGAAACCGACCCCAGAAGTTCCCACAGTCCGGGAGGAGGCAGAGCCTGAGGGTGACGCCCCGGAACCTACAGGGGACAGGTCCCTGAGCTGTCGTAGTAGCAGCAGGAAGGGGGCCCCCCAGGGAAGCATTCTGTGCAGCACAGAAGACATTCCCTACTCTGGAGGGTTTGCAGCAGTAGGCTGCAGACCAGGTGGCTGGCAAGGAGCCAGGATCACACCTAATTTATTGGGAGGATGACCTCCTGTATAGCAAACCTAAGATTCCTGAGCCTGGGTCAGCCTGTGTGCTGGTGGTACCCCAGTACTTCAGGGCCTTCCTACTGGGGTTTGCTCATGATGTGCCTTTAGCTGGACATTTGGGGCAGGACAAGACCTTTGAGAGGCTTGTCACCCACTTTTACTGGCCCCTAATGCACAGGCACTCAGATGCACATTGCAGGTCTTGTCAGACTTGCCAAGCAAGTGGCAAGAGTGGGGGGGAATGTAAGGCTCCCCTCTAACCTTTACCTGTTGTCAGTTCTCCCTTGGAGAGGGTAGGCATTGACATTGTGGGGCCTCTGGATCCCAAGACAGCCATGGGCAACAGGTTCATCCTGGTCTTGGTGGACCATACCACCCTGTACCCAGAAGACATTCCTTTGAGATCAATCACATCGCCTGTGGT
This sequence comes from Pleurodeles waltl, assembly GCF_031143425.1. Taxonomy (NCBI): domain Eukaryota; kingdom Metazoa; phylum Chordata; class Amphibia; order Caudata; family Salamandridae; genus Pleurodeles; species Pleurodeles waltl. Next base: position 1,069,216,130 of record NC_090437.1, read on the forward strand.
GGGTCGTGCTTTGATGGTTTTTTTTACCCGCATGTGGTTCCCAAAGGAAGTTGTTCTGATAGGGGTACCAACTTTATATCCACGTATATGAAGTCTCTGTGGAAGGAGTGTGGAGTAACCTACAAGTTCACCACCCCTTTCCACCCCCAAAGTACTGGTCTGGTTGAGAGATTCAACCGCATCTTGAAAGGCATGAACATGGGCCTGTGAGAGCCCTTGAGTCGGAAGTGGGACGTCGTCTTGCCATGCCTTCTGTTCGTTTATAGGGAGGTGCCTCAAAAGGAACTTGGGTTTAGTCCATTTGAGCTGATTTATGGCCACCCTGTGAGGGGAACTTTAAGTCTGGTGAAGGAGGCTTTGGAAAAAGCTCCTAGTAAACCCACCAAGGATGCATTCAGTTACATGCTGGCTTCGAGAACCCAGACTGCCCGCTTCAGGAGTCTCACTCAGGAGAACCTGGAAGCAAGCCAGGAGGATATGAAATGGTGGTATGACCAGAATGCCACTCTGGTCGAGTTTCAACCTGGACAAAAAGTATGGGTGATGGCACCAGTGGAGCTTAGGGCGCTCCAGGATAAGTGGACTGGGCCACTTGAGGTGGTGGAGCGGAAGAGTGAAGTAACCTACCTGGTGGACTTGCGGTCTCCAAAGAACCCTTTAAGGGTCCTGCTTGTCAACCACCTCAAACCTCACTTTGAGCGGACTGAACTGTCCATGCTCCTTGCGACAGATGATGGGGTAGAGAAGGAGAGTGAGCCTCTTCCTGACCTCCTGTCTGCAGGTGAAAAAGATGGGTCAGTGAAGGGAGTGATCCTCTCCCCTTCCCTGACTGAGGAGCAGCAAGGTGACTGTCTCCTCATGTTAGGACAGTTTTCCTCACTGTTTTCCCTGATCCCAGGATTCACACACTTGTGCACACATGATGTGGACCCTGGGGACAGTACACCTATTAAACAGAAAGTTTACAAGGTGACTGACAGGGTCAGGGCATGCATTAAGGATGAAGTATCCAAAATGCTTAACTTTGGGGTTATTGAGCACGCAAGCAGTCCTTGGGCCAGCCCAGTAGTATTGGTCCCAAAGGCTGCTGCACCTGGTGCCACTCCAGACCTCAGGTTCTGTGTGGACTACTGATAACTCAATACGGTCAGCAAGACTGATGCACACCCCATCCCCCGAGCTGATGAGCTCATTGACAGGTTGGGAGCTGCCAAGTACCTCAGTACGTTTGACTTAAGATATGGGTACTGGCAGATTGCCTTAACTGAGGAGGCCAAGGAGAGGTCAGCATTTTACACCCCAGATGGGCACTTTCAATATAAAGTCAAGCCATTTGGGATGAAGAATGCCCCTGCCAACTTTCAGAGGTTGGTCAACCAAGTGTTGGCTGGGCTGGATGAGTTCAGTGCCGCCTACCTGGATGACATTGCTGTGTTAAGTTCCACATGGGAGGAACACCTGCGACACCTCTGGAGAGTATTAGAGGCCCTGCAGAAGGCAGTCCTCACTATTGAGGCAAGCAAGTGCCAAATAGGGCAGGGTTCTGTGTTGTACTTAGGACACCAGGTGGGGAGTGACCAGTTGGCACCCCGACAGCCTAAGTTTGACCCAATTCTGGCTTGGGAGCCTCCCAAGACGCAGACTGAAGTGACAGCCTTGTTAGGTCTCACAGGGTACTACAGGAGGTTTGTTAAGGGATATGGAACCATTGTTACCCCCTAAACTGAGTTGACTTTGAAGAAGCAACCCAGGAAAGTGATCTGGACAGAGGCTTGCTAGAACACTTTCGATGCCCTGAAGGCTGCCAGTGCACAGCACCTGTGCTGAAGGCACCTGACTACTCCAAGGAGTTTGGTATGCAAACAGATGCCTCAGAGCATGGTATATGAGCAGTACTCTCACAGCTTAATGAAGTGGGCCTAGATCAACCCATAGCCTTCATCAGCAGGAGGTTACTACCCAGGGAACGTAGGTGAAGTGTGTAGGAAAGTACCATCTTGCCTGGCATGGTACCCCCATTTTTACTTGTGTGTCAGTTTGTTTTTGCCTGTCTCACTGGGATCCTGCTAGCCAGGACCCAAGTGCTCATAGTTTGTGACCTAAATGTTTTCCCTGTGTGGTGCCTAACTGTGTCACTGAGGCTCTACTAACGAGAACCACTGTGCTTATGCTCTCTCTGTCTTTAAAATTGTCACTGCAGGCTAGTGACCATTTTTACCAATTCTAATTGGCACACTGGAACACCCCTATAATTCCCTAGTATATGGTACCTAGGTACCCAGGGTATTGGGGTTCCAGGAGATCCCTATGGGCTGCAGCATTTCTTTTGCCACCCATAGGGAGATCAGACAATTCTAACACAGGACTGCCACTGCAGCCTGAGTGAAATAACGTCCACGTTATTTCACAGCCATTTTACACTGCACTTCAGTAACTTATAAGTCACCTACATGTCTAACCCTCACTTAGTGAAGGTTAGGTGCAAAGTTACTAAGTGTGAGGGCACCCTGGCACTAGCCAAGGTGCCCCCACATTGTTCAGGGCAATGTCCCCGGACTTTGTGAGTGCAGGGACACCATTACACGCGTGCACTACATATAGGTCAATACCTATATGTAGCTTCACAATGGTAACTCCGAATATGGCCATGTAACATGTCTAAGATCATGGAATTGTGCCCCCATGCCAAATCTGGTATTTGGGTGCCAATCCCATGCATCCCCGGGGCTCCAGCATGGACCCCGGGTACTGCCAAACTAGCTCTCTGGGGTTGTCACTGCAGCTACCGCTGCTGCCAACCCACAGACAAGCTTCTGCCCTCCTCCTGGGGTGTGGGCAGCCCAGTCCCAGGAAGGCAGAGCAAAGGATTTCCTCTCAGAGAGGGTGTTACACCCTCTCCCTTTGGAAATAGGCGTTAAGGGCTGGGGAGGAGTAGCCTCCCCAAGCCTCTGGAAATGCTTTGAAGGGCACAGATGGTGCCCTCCTTCCATAAGCCAGTCTACACCGGTTCAGGAATCCCCCAGCCCCTGCTCTGGCGTGAAACTGGACAGGGGCGGTGCCCAGAGCTCTTCCAGTGTGTCACAGAAATCTGCCCTCTTGAATGCAGAGGTGTAAAAGCACAATGGATGCCTCTGAGTGGCCAGTGTCAGCAGGTGACGTCAGAGACCCCTCCTGATAGGTGCTTACCTGGTTAGGTGGCCAATCCTCCTCTGGGGGCTATCTAGGGTCTCTCCTGTGGGTTTCTCTTTAGATAACAAATGCAAGAGCTCACCAGAGTTCCTCTGCATCTCTCTCTTCGACTTCTGCCATTTCGACTGCTGACTGCTCCAGGACACCTGCAAAACCGCAGCAAAGTAGCAAGACGACTACCAGCAACATTGTAGCTCCTAACCCTGCTGGCTTTCTCGCCTGTTTCCTGGTGGTGCATGCTCTGATGGCTGTCTGCCTTCACCCTGCACTGGAAGCCAAGAAGAAATCTCCTGTGGGTCGACGGAATCGTCCCCCTGCCAATGCAGGCACCAAACTTCTGCATCACCAGTCCTCTGGGTCCCCTCTCATCTTGAAGAGCGTGGTCCCTGGAACACAGGAGCTGGGTCCAAGTGACCCAGACAGTCCAATGGTCCTACTGACCAAATTTGGTGGAGGTAAGTCCTTGCCTCTCCATGCCAGACAGTAATCCTGTGTACTGCATGATTTGCAGGGCTTCTGTGCACTTTTGCAAGGAATCCTTCATGCACATCATAGCCCAGGTCCCCAGCACTCCCTCCTGCATTGCTCAACTTGCTGAGTTGACCACCGGCTTCGTGGGACCCTCCTTTGTAGTGTTGAGATGACCACCATTCCCAGATTTCTTGAACGCCTGTTCAAGTGCTTCTGTGGGTGCTCCCTGCTTCTGTGTGGACTCTCTGTATTGCAGATCACGCCCTCTGTCTCCTCCTCCAAGGGGCGACCTCCTGGTTCTTCCTGGGCCCGGGCAGCACCCATTTTCTTCAATCGCGATCTTTGCAGCTAGCAAGGCCTGTTTGTGGTGTTTCTGCATGGAAACAAATCTGCCTCCTCCAGCACGCCGTGGGAAATCTTTTGTGTAAAGGATAAGTTCCTGGCATCTTCTGTTGTTGCAGAATCTTCAGCTTCTTACACCCGGAGGCAGCCCTTTTGCACCTTCATCCGGGGTTTAGTGGGCTCCTGTCCCACCTGGACACTTTTGTGACTCTTGGACTTGGTCCCCTTCCTTTACAGGTCCTCGGGTCCTGGAATCCATCTTCAGTGCTTTGCAGTCAGTTGTTGCCTTTGCAGAGTCTCCTATCTCGACTTTACTGTCTTTCAGGGGTAAAAGAGTAACTTTACTCCTACTTTTCTGGGTCTTGGGGTGGGGTATCTTGGACATCCTTAGTGTTTTCTTACACTACCAGCGACCCTCTACACACTACACTAGGCCTGGGGTCCATTTGTGGTTTGCATTCCACTTTTGGAGTATATGGTTTGTGTTGCCCCTTGGCCGATTGCATCCTATTGTATTCTACAGTGTTTGCACTACTTTTCCAAGTGTTTACTTACCTGATTTTGGTTTTTGTATATATTTTGTGTATTTTACTTACCTCCTAAGGTAATTAGGACACATTGTCACTAAAATAAAGTACCTTTATTTTTAGTAACTCTGAGTATTGTGATTCTTATGATATAGTGCCATATGATGTAAGTGGTATAGTAGGAGCTTTGCATGTCTCCTAGTTCAACCTAAGCTGCTCTGCTATAGCTACCTCTGCCAGCCTAAGCTGCTAGAACACTACCAATCTATTAATAAGGGATAACTGGACCTGGCACAAGGTGTAAGCACCATCAGGTACCCACTATAAGCCAGGCCAGCCTCCTACAGAGTGCCATAGAACGTGAAGTGTTTGCTGTGGTCTGGGCACTAAAGAAGCTAAGACCCTACTTGTTTGGGACTCACTTTCAAGTTCAGACCGACCACAGGCCCCTCAGATGGTTGATGCAGATGAGGGGTGAGCATCCAAAACTGTTGAGGTGGTCCATTTCCCTACAGGGGATAGACTTAACGGTAGAACACCGTCCTGGTACAGAGCATGCCAATGCTGATGGTCTGTCCAGGTTCTTCCACCTTAGTGATGAGAACTCCCATGAGGTTGGGTAGTTGCTCCCCACTTTGAGCTGTGGTGGACACGTGTTAGACTTTTTATCCTCAGCGTGGTCTCCCTTAACCTTTTGCCTCTGTTCCCCAAGTTGTTGATGTGTGCTGGACTCTGATTTTGCTGTTTTTGTTTCTTTGGGCACTTTACCACTGCTAACCAGTGCTAAAGTGCCCATGCTCCTTTACAAAATGTGTATGTAATTGGCTTATCCATGATTGGCATGTTTGATTTATTAGTAAGTCCCTAGTACAGTGGACTAGAGGTGTCCAGGGCCTGTAAATCAAATGCTACTAGTGGGCCTGCAGCACTGGTTGTGCCACCCACATTAGTAGCCCTGTAATTGTGTCTCAGACCTGCCATTGCAGTGTCTTTGTGTGCAGTTTTAACTATGAATTCAACTTGGCAAGTGTACCCACTTGCCAGGTCTAAACCTTCCCTTTTTTTCCATGTCAGACACCCCTAAGGTAGGCCCTAGGTAGCCCCAAAGGCAGGGTGCAGCGTATGGTTAAGGTAGGGCATATAGTAATGTGTTTTATATGTCCTGACAGTGAAATATTGCTGAATTCATTTTTCACTGTTGAAAGGCCTGTCCCTCTCATAATTTAACATGGGGGCTATCTTTAAATCTGATAAAAGTGTAGATTCCCTTTGGGAGCGGATGGACATTTAGAGTTTGGAGTCTCTGAGCTCACAATTTAAAAATACATCTTTTAGTAAAGTTGATTTTAAGACTTTTAGAAAGTGAGCATTTTCTTGCTTATACCATTTCTGTGACTCTGCCTGTTTGTGGATTCCCTGTCAGGGTCAGCTTGACAGTTGGGCTGGATACACCTCACATTAGACAGTGACACAAAGGGAGCTGGGGTGTAGTCTACATTTCCTGATGAGCCACCTGTGCTAGGAGGGAGGGGAAGGGTGGTCACTCACACCTGAATGGGCTGCGCCTGTCCTCATGCAATGCAGTCTCCAACCCCTGTTGAGTGTCTGGGGCCTGGCCTGGGCAAGGCAGAATTTCACATTCAAGAGAGACTTTGCTTTGAAGTAGGCCCACTTCAAAGGAGAAATTGGGTATAAGAAGAGCACCCTAAACAACAAACTTTAGAACACTTCTGGAAACCAAGATGTCCCCGAACTTTGTGAATGCAGGGACACCATTACACGTGTGCACTACATATAGGTCAATACCTATATGTAGCTTCACAATGGTAACTCCGAATATGGCCATGTAACATGTCTAAGATCGTGGAATTGTGCCCCCATGCCAAATCTGGTATTTGGGTGCCAATTCCATGCATCCCCGGGGCTCCAGCATGGACCCCGGGTACTGCCAAACTAGCTCTCTGGGGTTGTCACTGCAGTAGAACTGAAGAGCTGAGGAAGAAGAGCTGCCCTGCCTGTGACCGTGCTTTGTGGAGCTATCCTGCAGTTGCTGCTTCTGCCAGAGTAAGAGGGCAAAGACTGGACTTTGTGTGCCTTCCATCTTGTGAAGCTCTCCAAGGGCTTGATTTAGAGCTTGCCTCCTGTTGTTTTAAGTCTCAGGGACAGCAAAGACTTCTTTCTGCCAGCACCTGGAGTCTCTGGAGAGACTCCTACTTTGCCCTGTGGTGCACATCCAGTTCCTGGGGCCCTGAAAGGAGAAGCTGGCAGCCTATGAGGAAGAAATCCACACATAGAATGCCGTGTGAGGAAAAGATCAATGCCACTCCGATCTGCAGCTGAGAAATCGACGCACCCCGACTTTGCGGCTGAAAATCGACACTCGCCTGCAACGCGACCGAAGAATCGATGCACAGAGCTGGAAAAAACTAAATTCAGCATGGCTGATGAAGGCTTTTGAGATCGCAACCCGCGCTGCGTGGTTTTCGGATCATCGTGCAGGGGGAGTTCGGACGCAAGTACCACTGGGCGTGTAAAAACAACACAAGACCTGCCCAGACCCAAGAGTGCTGACCGGATCGACACATCGCTCTCCTGCAGAGGGAAAAAACAACACAGCCGACCCGAGGAAAGGAGAAACTACGCATGGTCTCGCTCATGAGTGAAATGGACGCGTTGCAAGCCCTTTTTGACGCACACTCGCCCGTGCTGGTTTATTTTTTTTCAGCCAAGGTACATTTTCACGCTAACAGTGTTAATGTGTGTTTAAACCTACATGAAGACTCTTTTTTGCTTTTTAATTGATAACTTGACTTGCGAATTGTGGATTTTTTTCCTTTTGGTCTTGTTTTGTTTAGATACAAATTTCTATTTTTTCTAAACCTGTGTTGTGTCAGTTTGTGGTGTTTTAATTAAGTTACTGTGTGTTTTGGTACAAATACTTTACACCTAGCACTCTGAATTTAAGCCTGCTGCTCGTGCCAAGCTACCAAGGGGGTAAGCAGGGGTTAGCTGAGGGTGGTTCTCTTTTACCCTGACTAGAGTGAGGGTCCTTGTTTCGACAGGGGGTAACCTGACTGCCAATCAAATATCCCATTTCTAACAGCTGGGATCTTGGATTTCCCCAAGTGGGTATTACTTGGATTGGCCACAAAGGTGTGAAATTGTATCAGCTTTTACTCATGGTTGTCAGTATGATCTTGCACTGTGATGGCAACTTGGGTGTAGTCACTGGAGTTGGACGTGAAATGCAAATGAAAAAGACCTTGGAGCTTCTCTTCCCTCAAACTGCCTCTGTGTATTCGATCATATGTCAAAGGCGGAAGTGTAGGTGGTTAAATGAGTTGTGCCCAAAGATAGAGAAATAGCCGGAACATGTCAACAAAGCTATTTCTGCATCTCTGTGTGACCATGGCAGGGATTCCATATATCATAATAACATCTGTTTTAGCATGCCAAATCTGTACCATCAACATGGAGTGCATTTCATAAAGTATACTTGAATAAGGAAGCCACATGGAAAAGTGAACATTTTAAAAAAGGAAGTACATGTGAGGACATTTGAAATTGGAAGTTAAAAAGTAAGCTAGTGTCCTCAGTTTGATTTGTGGATAGCAGTATGAATGCATCAAACAGAATACAGTATTGACAATGAGTAGCCTTAGTTCAATATAGGAAAGCCTCAACAGTCCAATTAAAACAAAAATGTTGATTTTGGAGAATATTGACATTTGTTTTTGAATTAAATAAAATACATTTCACCATCTGTGTATTTTGTGTTTTTGTTGGATGAATACTTATTTCTGTATTTTGTGCATTATGTTGAGGTTCAAATCATTGAAATTGCTTATGGTGGGGTTCCTGACGCCTCATAATGACATATTTGTTATCCTTGGATTCCACAAATGATTCAGTGGGGGTTCCCGGATTCCAGTGATGATTAAGTGGGGATACACAGCAGTTAAAAGGTTAAAAGCCACTGCAGTAGGCTATGCATAGTGGAGTTTAGTGAATAATTGGCCATGCCACAAAGACCTCTATAGAGAATTAAAACATTTTATAGAATATTTTAGATAAAAACTCTATGTATTAGGCTTTGCAATTGGACTGACCAGTGTGCATAGACCTCAATACAGAGCATCAAGTTGTGAAGAAAAAGTGTCCACTCTGCACAGACAGCTCCCCAGAGTGACAGACATGCAGTGAAGTAGTGATCGGTGCGGAGGGACTGGCCTCTCAGTACAGACCACTTCCAAGGATGATCGACCTGTGCTGTAGGGTATGGAGGGATTTGCCTCTTCACACAGACCACTACCCAGGGCAATAGGTGTGCGCTGGACGGCGTGGAGAGAGCCTGACCTCTCCCCACAGATCACTCCCTAGGGTGTACTGTGCAGTGTGGGGAATGACTGACTTCTACACACAGACCACTTCTGAGGTAGATAGGGGCATGCTGCAGTGTAGTGGGAAGGAATGGCCTCTCCGTACAGACCACTCCCATGGTCCACTGTAAGGCATGGAAGGCCCTGGCCTCTCCGTATGGACCAATACCCTGTGGACAATGGTACACTGTAGAATGTTGGAATGACTGTCCTCTCCACACAGACCACACCCCAGGATGACGTTTGTACACAATAATGTGTGGGGAGGTACTGACCTCTCCACAAAGACCACTCCCTAGAGCATCAGGCATGCACTGTATGGTGTGGGTACTAGACTTTTACATCTTGCAAAATCATGAGGAACACTTGTAGGACCCAATGAGGCTCCCTGTGCTCCTGTGATAAATACCAGAGAGGACCCTTCAATGACCCCATAAAGGTGCAAGAGTGGGAGTCCACCCCTAACCTACACCATTCTATTTTTTTTCTAGTAATATCAGGGACACAAAGATCAATTCTCCAAGACCTGTTATGGTGTCAACATTTTTTTTCATGTTGCGACCAGCCCATCACAGCACAAGCTCCCACAGGACTCACAGGAGTCACACACTTCTGTGGAAACAAGACGCCCCAGGGAAAATAGTCCCATAGACCAATCTGATCACATTATTACTTGAAGTTGCATGGCTGCAGACCTCTTGCTAGTGTCCCACAAACCCAACCATCCACATATGCAAATATTCAGAACTACTGAATGGATTTACACCAAATATCCAAAAGGATATTTTCTGGGGAAATTCCTATGTGATTTGCATGTGGAAATTGTGTTTAGGGGTCCCCTTTTTGCTCAGTCATAGCGTGATGAGTCACCTTAAAACTTTCAAGGAAGTAAGTGAGGTTGATAGACTTTTTTTGGAAAGTTTTGTCAAGACTCCAGAAATGGCATCAAATTTATTAGCAAACCAAAAAATGTTCTTCCTATGGTAACTAGGTCCTAACATAGAAATCTGGCTCAGGGAGATGGTTTGTCTGTGGAGAGGTTGTGCACAGGGCAAATACTGTTAGCATCAAAAAAGTGTAGTTGATTGCTGACAAGAGGTTGGCTACATGCAGAGGGTTGGGTACAGATCAAATGCTTTGAATAGTAAGGCCATGGCCACTGAATCAACCTTGAGTGTTCGTTTGGAGTGGCCTCTTCATGAACAGTTGTGTACAGGGTGAACACTATGCATAACAGGTCTTGACTACCTTGGGTGCTTGGGTGTCTAATGGGAGTGTGCTCTCCATGAAGACTTGTGCACAGGATTAAGGACATCCTAAGGGGATTTGGGTGTCAAAAGGAGGTGGCCTCACCATGGAAGAGTTGTGCAGGGGGCGAATACCATGTGCAACAGGTACTAGCCCAACAGTGTGTGGTTGGTTTTCCATGACAGATGGGCTACACATAAACGGTTTTGTACAGGGTGAAGACTGTATGCAGTAGAGGCTTTGTAACCTAATGGGACTTACGTTTTGGGATAAAGTGGGCTCTCTGTGAAGAATTGTGTACAAGAGAAGTGCTGTGCATAGTAGGTAGTTATGCACCTAATGGGGCTTGGGTGTGTAGAGTTACTGTGCTCTCTCTGAGTAATGCCCCTCAGGAGGCTGGCTATAATTGTTCTGGAGTCCTGAGTTACTTCCACAGGACCCAGTATAGAACACTGTGTGATCTTGAAGGGGTTAGGAAACAGTATAAAACATTCAGTAATAATCTGGAGTTTATTTTTAAGGTTTAACTATGCATGGACCTGCTTTGCTTGCTTTTGAATTTTCTCACCCCAAATATTGGTTTGAAACGAGAGGTTAGTGTAGGAGGCCGGCTTGGCTTATAGTGGGTACCTTGTGGTACTTACACCTTGTGCCAGGTCCAGTTATCCCTTATTAGTAGATTAGTAGTGTTCTAGCATCTTAGGCTGATAGAGGTAGCTATAGCAGAGCAGTTTAGGCTGAATTAGGAGACATGCAAAGCTCCTACTATACCACTTATACCATATAGCACTGTAGCATAAGAAACACAATACTAAGAGTTACTAAAAATAAAGGTAGTTTATTTTAGTCACAATATGCCAAAAGTATCTCAGAGAAAATACTCCCTTAAGAGGTAAGTAAAATACACAAAATATACACACAGACCAAAATCAGGTGAGTAAAACACTTAGAAAAGTAGTGCAAACACTGTAGAACACAATAGAGGACAATAGGCCTAGGGGCAACACAAACCATATACTCCAAAAGTAGAATGCGAACCACGAAAGGACACCAGGCCTAGTGTAGTGTGTAGAGGGTCACTTGGAGTATAAGAAAACACTAAGGGTGTCCAAGATACCCCACCCCAAGACCCTGAAATGTAGGAGTAAAGTTACCCTACTACCCTAGGAAGGCAGTAAAGTCGAGATAAGGGATTCTGCAAAGACAATAACTGACTGCAAAGCAATGAAGATGGATTCCTGGACCTGAGGACCTAAAAAGGAAGGGGACCAAGTCCAAGAGTCACGCAAGTGTCCAGGGGGGGCAGGAGCCCACTAAACCCTGGATGAAGGTGCAAAAGGGCTGCCTCTGGGTGGAAGAAGCCAAAGATTCTGCAACAACGGAAGGTGCCAGGAACTTCTCCATTGGTCAGAAGATGTCCCACGGCGTGCTGGAGGATGCAGAGTTATTTCCATGCAGAAAGACTCCAAAGAAACCTTGCTAGCTGCAAGAGTCACAGTTAAGGATTTTGGATGCTGCCAGGGCCCAGGAAAGACCAGGAGGTCTCCCCTTGGAGGAGGAGACAGAGGGGGCGCTCAGCAACATGTAGAGCCCATGCAGAAGCAGGCAGCACCCATAGAAGCACCTGAACAGGTGTTCAGAAGATCTGAGCATGACGGTTGACTCAGGACAACAAAAGAGGGTCCCAAAAAGTCGGAGTCCAACTCAGCGGGTTGGGCAATGCAGGACGGAGTGCTGGCGACCTGGGCTAGGTTGTGCATAAAGGAAGTCTTGCAGAAGTGCACAGAAGCCCTAGCAACTGTAGTTCACGCAGTACACAGGATTACTGTCTGGTGTGGGAAGGCAAGGACTTAGCTCCACCAAATTTGGATAGAAGGGCCACTGGACTGTCGGGGACACTTGGATCCAACTCCTGTGTTCCAGGGACCATGCTCATCAAGATGAGTGGGGACCCAGAAGACCAGTGATGCAGACGTTTGGTGCCTGCGTTAGCAGGTGGAAGATTCCGTCAGGAGATTTCTTCTTGGCTTCCAGTGCAGGGTGAAGGCAGAGAACCCTCAGAGCATGCACCACCAGGAAACAGTCGAGAAAGCCGGCAGGATGAGGTGCTACAATGTTGCTGGTAGTCTTCTTGCTACTTTGTTGCAGTTTTGCCGGTGTCCTGGAGCAGTCAGCGGCCGATCCTTGGCAGAAGTCGAAGAGGGAAGTGCAGAGGAACTCTGGTGAGCTCTTCCATTTGTTATCTGGTGAGATACCCACAGGAGAGACCCTAAATACCCCTCAGAGGAGGATTGGCTACAGAGAAATGTAAGCACCCATCAGGAAGGGTCTCGGTCATCACCTGCAGGCACTGGCCACTAAGAGCTGTCCATTGTGCCCTCACACCTCTGCATCCAAGATGGCAGAGGTCTGGGACACACTGGAGGAGCTCTGGCCACCTCTCCTGGGAGGTGCTGGTCAGGGGAGTGGTCACTTCCCTTTCCTTTGTCCAGTTTCGCACCAGAGCAGGGCTAGGGGGATCCCTGAACCGGTGTAGACTGGCTTATGCAAGGAGGGCACGATCTGTGCCCTTCAAAGCATTTCCACAGGCCAGAAGAGGCTACTCCTCTCAGGCCCTTCACACCCATTTCCAAAGGGAGAGGGTGTAACAGCCTCTCTCAGAGAAAATCCTTTGTTCTGCCTTCCTGGGACTGGGCTGCCCAGGCTCCAGGGGGTCAGAAACCTGTCTGAGGGTTGGCAGCAGCGGTAGCTGCAGAGAAAACCCCAGAGAGTTAGTTTGGCAGTACCCGGGCTATATGCTGGAGCCCCCGGGATGCATGGAATTGTCCCCCCCAATACCAGAATGGTATTGGGGGTGACAATACAATGATCCTAGATATGTTACATGGCCATATTCGGAGTTACCATTGTGACGCTACATATAGGTATTGACCTATATGTAGTGCACATGTGTAATGGTGTCCCTGCACTCACAAAGTCCAGGGAATTTGCACTGAACAATGTGGGGGCCCCTTGGCTAGTGCCAGGGTAGCCACACACTAAGTACCTTGCACCTAACCTTCACTAAGTGAGGGTTAGACATATAGGTGACTTATAAGTTACTTAAGTGCAGTGTAAAATGGCTGTGAAATAACGTGGATGTTATTTCACTCAGGCTGCAGTGGCAGTCCTGTGTAAGAATTGTCTGAGCTCCCTATGGGTGGCAAACGAAATGCTGCAGCCCATAGGGATCTCCTAGAACCCCAATACCCTGGGTACCTAGGTACCATATACTAGGGAATTATAAGGGTGTTCCAATTTGCCAATCAGAATTGGTAAAATGAGTCACTAGCCTGCAGTGACACATTTTCAAAGCATATAGAGCATAAACACTGAGGTTCTGGTTAGCAGAGCCTCAGTGATACAGTTAGGCACTGTAGGAAAGTACCATCTTGCCTGGCATGTTACCCCCATATTTCACTGTATATATGTTGTTTTAGTGTATGTGTCACTGGGACCCTGCCAGCCAGTGTGCCCTGTATGTGTTACCTGTGTTATGACTAACTGTCTCACTGAGGCTCTGCTATTCAGAACCTCAGTGGTTATGCTCTCTCATTTCTTTCCAAATTGTCACTAACAGGCTAGTGACCAATTTCACCAATTTACATTGGCATACTGGAACACCCTTATAATTCCCTAGTATATGGTACTGAAGTACCCAGGGTATTGGGGTCCCAGGAGATCCCTATGGGCTGCAGCATTTCTTGTGCCACCCATAGGGAGATCTGACAATTCTTACACAGGCCTGCCCTTGCAGCCTGAGTGAAATAACGTCCACGTTATTTCACAGCCATTTACCACTGCACTTAAGTAACTTATAAGTCACCTATATGTCAAACCTTTACCTGGTAAAGGTTGGGTGCTAAGTTACTTAGTGTGTGGGCACCCTGGCACTAGCCAAGGTGCTCCCACATTGTTCAGGGCAAATTCCCCGGACTTTGTGAGTGCGGGGACACCATTACACGTGTGCACTATACATATGTCCCAACATATGTATAGTGTCACAATGGTAACTCCGAACATGGCCATGTAACATGTCTAAGATCATGGAATTGTCACCCCAATGCCATTCTGGCATTGGGGAGACATTTCCATGATCCCCCGAGCCTCTAGCTCAGACCCGGGTACTGCCAAAATACCTTTCCCGGGGTTTCACTGCAGCTGCTGCTGCTGCCAACCCCTCAGACAGGTTTCTGCCCTCCTGGGGTCCAGCCAGGCTTGGCCCAGGAAGGCAGAACAAAGGACTTCCTCAGAGAGAGGGTTTTACACCCTCTCCCTTTGGAAAAAGGTGTCAGGGTTGGGGAGGAGTAGCCTTCCCCAGCCTCTGGAAATGCTTTGATGGGCACAGATGGTGCCCATCTCTGCATAAGCCAGTCTACACCGGTTCAGGGATCCCCCAGCCCTGCTCTGGTGCGAAACTGGACAAAGGAAAGGGGAGTGACCACTCCCCTGACCTGCAACTCCCCTGGGAGGTGCCCAGAGCTCCTCCAGTGTGCTCCAGACCTCTGCCATCTTGGAAACAGAGGTGCTGCTGGCACACTGGACTACTCTGAGTGGCCAGTGCCAGCAGGTGACGTCAGAGACTCCTTCTGATAGGCTCCTTCAGGTGTTGCTAGCCTATCCTCTCTCCTAGGTAGCCAAACCTCCTTTTCTGGCTATTTAGGGTCTCTGCTTTGGGGAATTCTTTAGATAACGAATGCAAGAGCTCATCAGAGTTCCTCTGCATCGCTCTCTTCACCTTCTGCCAAGGAATCGACTGCTGACCGCACCGGAAGCCTGCAAAACTGCAACAAAGTAGCAAAGACAACTACTGCGACCTTGTAACGCTGAACCTGCCGCCTTCTCGACTGTTTTCATGGTGGTGCATGCTGTGGGGGTAGTCTGCCTCCTCTCTGCTCTAGAAGCTCCGAAGAAATCTCCTGTGGGTCGACGGAATCTTCCCCCTGCAACTGCAGGCACCAAAGAACTGCATCACCGGTCATCTTGGTCTCTTCTCAGCACGACGAGCGAGGTCCCTTGAACTCAGCAACTCTGTCCAAGTGACTCCCACAGTCCAGTGACTCTTCAGTCCAAGTTTGGTGGAGGCAAGTCCTTGCCTCCCAACGCTTGACTGCATTGCTGGGAACCGTGTGTTTTGCAGCTACTCCGGCTCCTGTGCACTCTTCCAGGATTTCCTTTGTGCACAGCCAAGCCTTGGTCCCCGGCACTCTAACCTGCAGTGCACGACCTCCTGAGTTGTCCTCCGGCGTTGTGGGACCCTCTTTTGTGACTTCAGGTGAGCCCCGGTTCACTCCACTTTGTAGTGCCTGTTCGGGCACTTCTGCAGGTGCTGCTGGCTTCTGAGTGGGCTCCTTGTCTTGCTGGGCGCCCCCTCTGTCTCCTCTTGTAATTGGCGA
Source organism: Pleurodeles waltl (assembly GCF_031143425.1). NCBI lineage: Eukaryota > Metazoa > Chordata > Amphibia > Caudata > Salamandridae > Pleurodeles > Pleurodeles waltl. Next base: position 1,069,231,721 of record NC_090437.1, read on the forward strand.
CATCCTGGTCCCTTCTGGGCCACAGCAGCATCCAAAAACCCTAACTGTGACCTTTGCAGCTAGCAAGGCTTGTTTGCAATCTTTCTGCACGGAAACACCTCTGCACGACTCTTCACGACGTGGGGCATCCATCCTCCAAAGAGGACGTTTCTAGCCCTTGTCGTTCTTGCAGAATCCACAGCTTCTACCATCTGGTGGCAGCTTCTTTGTACCCACAGCTGGAATTTCCTAGGCATCTGCCCACTCCCGACTTGATCGTGACTCTTGGACTTGGTCCCCTTGTTCCACAGGTACTCTCGTCAGGAAATCCATCATTGTTGCATTGCTGGTGTTGGTCTTCCTTGCAGAATTCCCCTACCACAACTTCTGTGCTCTCTGGGGAACTTAGGTGCACTTTGCACCCACTTTTCAGGGTCTTGGTTTTGTAATTTAGCAGTGATTAGATTAAGCATTAGCAGAAGACATCTTGTATTTAGTAACTATTGTGAACATTTTGCGGAATCCATTTTGTATTCATGGCAGCCATTTTCTCTGCTACATGCTGCCATGTGCTAACCATGTGCTCTGTCCTACCTTTCTGTTAACTGCTCTTGAAATCTGCCTAGTGACAAGTTACATTTAGCATCTCTTACTTTCGCACATGCTCAGTAAGGTCTGCAGCTGTTAGCTCCTCCTACCTGTCGACTGTGCATTTTCCACATGACCTTACATGTATACAAGTCTTGTTTCCATAATTGTACCATCTCCTTTTAGCTCCTGTGTGGGTATAAAAGGACCATGCTCTCTCAGTTCAGTGTGCTATTTCAGACATTACCCTAGGGTGCTGTTTGACCTGTAGTACCACCTCATGAGGTTAATAAACTTTTGTCTTTTATTCCAGTTTCTGTGCCAACTTCTTCCTACATGGTCTGAGGACTTTGTGCAGAGAAAGGTGAACCCCTTGCACTAGTAGGCCTTGCTGAGGCTTACTTCAACAAATTGGCGCCCGAACAGGGACTCATCAGCGACTCGGATGCCCAACGGATTGGTAGCGACGAAGGATTGGAATCTCGCTGCGGACGATCAATGCCTTAGGAGACCCGAGTCTTGGCAACCACAGCGTTTTTCCCTTCTTTCTGATTTGACCATCCAGGTGGCACCGGTCCTCGACTGAGATCCTTTTTGTTCATTCGTCATGCAGTGACCACTTGGTCGATTTTAGAACTTGGCAGTTGGAACCTGGACACCCTGTGATTGGTAAGAGCTGTTTTACGGCACTTGCTGTGGGTTTTGATGCCTGTGTTTGGTAATGTAGTTTAGCACTACTTACTGTGGCTCTCGTGATTTGGGTGACTAGTCAATTTGCATTCTTTGGATTTGATATATAAATTGCAATTTATATAGGCAGGTAATGAGGAGAATTTTCTCCAATTTAATTTTGATTTGAACTGCACCTGAAGTGCTACTTTGATTATAATATTGCATATTCTGCACTATTTTTGGCATGCCTGTTTTTAGCGCACTTCGTAGGATGTGTTGCTTTTGTAATGGTACCAATTTGAGATTGGAAGAATCGCAACCGGCACCCCCAGAGGGGACGCCAAATAGAGATATGTATGTTAAACATGGTCTTTATTCTATAATGTACAGCACATTATGGAATAAATACACCCGCGCGGATCCTGAGTTACGTTGGCCTATGCATGGGTCATTTGATTTGCGAAAGATTGAGTATGTGGAACAATGTATGTGTAAGTGAAAGCCTAGGCAAGATATGTTTGACTGTGTACGAATGTGGGAGAAAGAAGCGCGTGGACGAGTGAAGCGTGAGCAAGCCTTGCTTGAGAAAGAGCAGCGGAAGAATGTATATGTGAAAGCATTGGAAATGAGAAAGAAAGAAATAAATGACTTAAAGGAGCTAGAAGAGAAAGAACTTAACTACAGGTAACTGGCCAATACACTGTTAGGCAACCTCTCTATCCTATCCTTAATAAACCACATGATTTATTCTTACTAGATCGCCCTCCACCTCCATATGTCGTCCCTTCTGCCCCTCATGAGTTACCTAAAGTCTCCAGTTCGGAGCAACAGAAGATGCGGGACAGTCGCTCTATGCTGCCTGCTGACCGTGGGTCTGAGCTTAGATCTATTGCTCGTAAAACAATTTGTAGCGTTGTTTCTGCTTCTGAACTTTTAGACAACATGAACGGGTGGACGGAAAAGGAGCAGCTATATTTTACTGAGGCATTTGGCTCAGAAGTTATTGAACTATATCGGAAATATTCTGATGAGTTAGAGCCCGATGATGTAGCAGCTGATCATAAGCCAATGCGTGATGGTCTTTTTGTTTTCTCCCAGGTGGCTGATGCAATCAGGCGTTTAATGAAATTACGTATTGTGGCAGTCCGTTTGCAAGAAGAGAAAAGGGCTGCGGACGCAGTTGCACGAGCATCTCAGACCGAAGGGGCGCAAGCTTCCATCTTTGAAACAGATAAGACTATGATAGTTCACGCGAAACCAATGAGGGAGGCCGCGCCTTTGTATGTTCCTCCTAAAGGATTGGGTACAAATGATGATAAAACTTCTGTTGATGCTAAGGGTTATTTTATTTATAATTGGGTGTATACTCCTTGGAATAGGGCAGATGTAATGGCACTTAAAACAGCATTACCTGACCCGCGGAAAAATCCAGCCGCCTTTTATGAGGAAGTTGAGGGAGCAATTAGTTCTTGTACTATGACTTTGGCTGACATTGATTTATTTTTTGGATTGATATTACCGCCAGATATGTGGAGAACTGTTCGTAAAATTGATGATCGTACAGTTTTTGGGGCATCATGGAAAGAAATAGAACAGATGGACGGGGATAGGGAACCTGCGAAAAAGCCATATCAGTTGATTCAAGATCTTCCTGCAGCCATATTAGTTAAGTTGAAAACGATTATTCCCCCTAAAAAGATAGATTGGACTGTTTTAGCGTCTTGTAAACAAAAGGCAGATGAATCGGTCTCTGATTTCTTTACACGCTTTGAAGAAGCATTTCATGATTTTAGCGGTCAGTCATTGTCAGATGATACAGGCAGACATTTGTTCGTCGATAAATATGTTGCAAATCTGTTACCAGGAATAGCTAGTCGTCTAAAAGCGAGTGAAAGTTCATGGACTACCTCTACTCCGGTTTCTCTTTTGACTTTGGCTCAGTATTATGAACGACAGGAATTAGAAGCAAAAGGTAGCGAGGAGAAAAAGATTAAAGAATTAAAGACGAAGGTTATGTTGGCTCAAGCTTATGGTCCGCCTTTTAGAGGTAGTGATAGAGGTGAACGTGGATCTTACAGTTCTTCTTACACTCGTTCGAATTTGTCTGATGATCAGTGTGCGTATTGTAAGAAATTTGGGCACTGGGCTGCCGATTGTCCAGCACTACGTGTTCAGCAGTGTTCACGTGGTCGGGGACAAATGAGAAATCGCTCAGGATATTCAGGACCTAGAAGAAGCATAAATGATCATGCTAGGGTTGATGCTAATACACGAGGGCAGGATGGGTTTAACACTTTTGATAGACGGAACCAATACCAGATGTCTGATCATGTGCAGCCTGATTTCCAAGATTCTGCTTATGCATAGGATTGCCTAGGATGGGGTAAGGAATCAGTTGAAGTTCCAGTAGATCAGAAGGGTCCCTATGTTACAGCACATGTTTTGGGTCTTACTGATCAGTTTCTGGTTGATACAGGAGCTACTCGTAGCGCCTTGTCTAAACAATTGATTCCAAGGGCTCCCCTGTCTGGCTTAACCATTACATTGATAGGTTTCGATGGAACACCTTCCCCTAGCCCATTGTCACAACCACTTGCATTCCATGTTGATAAATTTACTGCTCCATGTCCATTTTTGCTTTCTCCAAATACACCAGACAATATTGTGGGTCTTGATATGCTCAAGTATTTCAGGGCTACATTCGATGCTCTCCTGAAGGGGTGCGTGTTATTTTAAATGATAATCATCCTGTGATGGAAAGAGTTTGTCTTGTTAAAGAGGATGTTGCATTAGCTTCACTCCCTAGTACTTTGTGGGCTACTTCAGATACTGATGTGGGACAAAGGATTATTCCACCGGTACATATTAGTGTCAAGGAGGGAACTGTATTGCCACGTTTGCCTCAATACAAAATTTCACAGGAGGGCGAAGAAGCACTCACACGAATTGTGCATGATCTTATTGCAGTTGGAGTTGTCGAGGAAGTTTTGTATAATGTTTGTAAGAGTCCGATTCTTCCTATTCTGAAAAAGGATACTGATACTAGGATTTACCGATTCATTATTGATTTACGAGAAGTCAATAAGATTGTGATACCACAATATCCTGTGGTATCTGACATCACGACACTCCTTACTTTGGTTCCCCCGACAGCAACTACGTTCTCTGTGATAGACTTGAAGAATGCTTTCTTTTCGATCCCTATTCATCCTGACAGACGATATTTGTTTGGTTTTACTTTGAATAAACGATCATGTAGATTTTGCAGAGTTCCTCAAGGCTATACGGAGAGTCCAAGTATTTATAGTCAGGCGTTAAAACGACAACTTGATTCTTTTGTTTTGCCTGAAGGTGTGGCTCTCATACAATATGTTGATGATATTTTGTTGGCAGCTGATACCCCGGAGCAATGTGAAAAGTGCACTTTGTCCTTACTTTCTTTTCTTGCTTCACACCATCATAAAGTGTCACAAAAGAAATTGCAATATTGTAGACCAAAGGTAACCTATTTAGGTCACCTTTTGTCTAAGGAGGGCCGTGCACTTACATCAGATCGTATTCAAGCAATTTTAGACACAGCAGTACCCTCTACTCAGAAAGTTGTTCGTGCATTCCTTGGTCTTACTTCTTTTTGTAGGCAATGGATATTAGGGTTTTCACACATTGCCAAACCTTTGCTAGCACTTTTGACTAAAGATACTCCAATGCCCATGGGCAGATGAATGTGAGACTGCTTTCCGGCAGCTGCGACAAGCCCTTTGTTCTGCACCAGTGTTAGGTACTCCAGATTACATGAAGCCTTTTGCACTTTACGTACACGAGAAAGATGGATGTGCATTGTCAGTTTTAGTACAGACACATGGCGATAAGCAGCGTCCCTGTGCATATTTTTCAGCAGTACTTGATCCTGTCGCTCGAGCGTTGCCCGGGTGTTTTTGTTCAGTTGCTGCAACAGCTGTCTCAATACGTCAGAGTGAAGGGATAGTTTTGTCACATAAGCTGTTGGTGCTAGTACCTCATGCGGTTGATGCTCTTTTAAATCAAACAAAGACACAACATTTAACTAGCGCCCGTATGACAGATTATGAGTTGACATTGTTGGCTCCTCACATTACACTGAAGAGATATGCGACACTAAATCCAGCTACTTTGTTGCCATATCCGGTGACTCAGCCTCAGTCACAAGAAACACATGATTGTATATTCCTTACCGAAGAACAGACAAAGGGTTGTGTTGATTTACAAGATACACCCCTTTAAGATGTAGACGGGGAACTGTGGGGTGATGGGTCTTGTTTGAAGTTGCCAGATGGTACGACCTCAGCTGCATATGCAATCACCACAATACACACAGTAGTGGAGACAGCTCGTATACCACAGAAGTCAGCTCAAGCAGCTGAACTAATAGCTTTGACACGAGCATGTGAGCTTAGTACTGATTTAAGTGTGAACATTTACACAGACAGCCGCTATGCTTTTGGAGTGGCTCATGATTTTGGTTTGCTTTGGAAGGAGAGAGGTTTTCTCACAACCCACGGGATGCAGATAATGCACGGAGAATTAGTGCATAACCTCTTGACTGCATTGACATATCCAAATAAACTAGCTATTGTGAAATGTAGTGCACATAAGAAAGTGACCGATAAGATAGGGCAAGGTAATGCTCTTGCAGACCGTGTAGCACGCGAGACTGCGATGCAGCGAAGTACTACTTCTATGTATGTAGTGAAGTCACAAGCTGAACGTTGGCATAATGCTAGACAAGACGTATTAGATATACAGAAATCTGCTTCTGTGAAAGAACGTGAGCAATGGTCTAAAGATGGAGAATTGGATGATGAGGGCTGTTGGCGGAATAAGCAGATGGATAAATGGAAATTGCCTATAGCTTTTGTACAACCTATGGTTCAGATGGCACATGGGCTGGCACATGTTTGAGCTTCAACAATAACGAAGTTGCTTACGCAAGTTTGGGAGCATCCAGAAATTTCCAGTACAGCTAAGAGAGTAGTACAGTCTTGTTTGATCTGCTTACAATACAATCCTGGAAAAGGGACACGTACTCCTGCAGGAGGGTTTGCTACACCAACTGCACCTTTTGAAGTTCTACAAATGGATTATATTCAGCTTGAACGCTGCAACAATTTAAAGTATGTCTTGGTGGTGGTTTGTGCCTTCAGTAAATGGATAGAGGCATACCCCACAAAGGATAATACTGCCATTACCACAGCGAAGGTGCTTTTGAAAGAATTTTTCCCTAGGTTTGGTGTTTGCAGACTTTTATGGAGTGATAACGGACCTCATTTTGTTGGGGAAGTTATTAAGTATGTCCTGAAAGGATTAGGGATCAAACAGAAGTTCCATGCGGTTTTCCACCCACAATCAGCAGGGTTGGTGGAAAGGTATAATGCTACATTGAAGCTGAAATTAGCGAAGATACAGACTTCCACATCCTTAACTTGGCCGGATGCATTACCATTGGCATTATTGTCTATTAGGTCAGTGCCACACTCCCGACTTGGCCTTAGCCCCTATGAAGTAGTATTTGGGAGACCAATGAATATTTGGGGAGTTCCTAAACCAAAATCTGTATATGATGTACCTTGTGTCCTGATGAACGATTATTTGGCACAGTTAACCGACAATTTGGTTTCTATTCATCAACAGGTTCGAGAAGCACTTCCTGACAGATCTACAGGTGAAGGCCATGAACTCCGACCTGGTGACCAGGTGATGATTAAGTCTTTTGAAAGATCAAGCAGCTTGGAACCAAGGTGGCGAGGCCCAGAACAGGTGCTCCTTGCGACAAGGACAGCAGTTCGAGTGACGAACCGAAAGAATTGGGTCCATAGTACTCACTGAAAGAGAGTGCTACCTACCTTGGTGGAACCTGCTGTGCTGACCGATCATCGAGAGATTTTGACTATGGAGAAAGGCTGTGCTATATCACCTGACGAATCTGCAGAGGTCTTCCCGGACCATACGACTTCTGGAGTGTCGCGATATAATTTGAGACCAAGGAAAGAATCTGAAAATTGTTTTTAAAAGACTGGTTGAGCTACCGCCCTGGGTTAGTGAAACTGAGAGCCAATGTGGCAAGGGGGGTGGATCAGCCGTGCATTAGAGGGACACCCGTCTTGGCCCGTGGTGAAGAAATCAGCGGCTGCCCAGGGATAAGAGCTCCAACGATTGTTTTTAATTCATTTCTGAAAGGGTCGATTATCATTGTTGCTAAAATGAATAACAAATTGATCATTAGTGTTATGGGGTTTGTTGTTGTTTTGGTGGTTACAGCAATAATCACCTGGTTTATTGAAAAGAAGTCTCCTGCTCGTGAGTTTTTTGTTGCCACTACTCCAGTACCAGAGGATCACTATTACTTTACGCTTCCCTATCAGGAGCAGAAGCACCGTCAATCGTACTTCAATAATACGTTCATTCAGATATTGCATCATACTCATAATGCTACAAATACTACTAACTGTTGGGTATGTGGAATGATACCTGCGCATCAAAAGAAAGGAGGAACACCTTTCATTCCTCTTCCTTTTTCACACAATGGTTCTTGTCAAGCTTGGTACATGCTTTTGTTTGCATCTGGAAAACGTACAGAGGGCGGACTTCTTTTTCGCCTTAATAAAGTGTGCTACCAAGACAAAGATGGGTATCCCCAAGCTAAAGGAACTAAATGGGAATCGGAAGAGTATCAACCGGACAATGTTTCAATACCATATGTCTTCACAAATATACAAGACTCTGACGAGAAAGAACAATTTGTGATTTCTGTTACAAAAACTAAAGCAGATTTATGTATACGAAGCATTGGACGAATTCCAGTACGGATAAGCGATTGTACCTTGATTTTAACTATTAAGAGTGTAAATAATAGTAGTTTTACAGCTTCACATAATACATATTTTGTTTGTGGTAACTATGGATATTACCAACTACCTGTTGGGTGGTCAGGTGTGTGTTAAGTATCTTTTCTATTACCCCCTGTGTTTGTGGCTCCTGCATCATATCACCGAGATTTAAAACTGTTCAATGACATCATTAACAATAGATATAAAAGGGAAATAAGTACAAATGAGGTAGACCAAACGGATACTAGCCTGCAACAATATGTTGATATTAATTTAGGATTGTTCCCCTTTGTAGGTGTTGCGTTAAACAGTAGGAAAGTGAGACAATTGACTAGGGTTGTGGAAGCTGTTACCAATCAGGCAGCTCTGGCACTTGGGAATATTACTGAGGAGCTCCAAGTTGCGAGGAGTGTAGCGCTCCAAAATCGTATGGTACTAGATGTGATATTAGCTGATCGAGGTGGTGCATGTCGAATCATCGGTAGTAGTTGTTGTGTTTTTATCCCAGATCACTCACCTTCAGAATATGATGCAATATCTAAATTGCATAAAATTGCTGCAGAAATCCATACAGAGACTGGTACTTGGACTTTTTCTGGATGGTTTTGGGCTCTTGTTTCTGCCTGGGGCTGGAAACTACTGACTATCCTGTGTGTAATAATTGCAATATTTTTTACATGCTGTATCTGTATTCAGTGTGGTCCAATGTTCTGCTCCATGTGTATTACTGCTTGTATGCCTACCAAAAGAAATATTACAGAAATGAAGGCACAACATTTGTTAGATAAGGAAATAGCTGAAATGATGAGCATAAATATACAGGATGAATATTTAGATTATCCCAGAAAGACGAATGTCTTCAGCTGATGCTGAAAGGGTCATCTGTTGTAATTTAGCAGTGATTAGATTAAGCATTAGCAGAAGACATCTTGTATTTAGTAACTATTGTGAACATTTTGTGGAATCCATTTTATATTCATGGCAGCCATTTTCTCTGCTACATGCTGCCATGTGCTCACCATGTGCTCTGTCCTACCTTTCTGTTAACTGCTCTTGAAATCTGCCTAGTGACAAGTTATATTTAGCATCTCTTACTTTCGCACATGCTCAGTAAGGTCTGCAGCTGTTAGTCCTTGGAAACTGTTAGCTCCTCCTACCTGTCGACTGTGCATTTTCCATATGACCTTACATGTATAAAAGTCTTGTTTCCATAATTGTACCATCTCCTTTTAGCCCCTGTGTGGGTATAAAAGGACCATGCTCTCTCAGTTCAGTGTGCTACTTCAGACATTACCCTAGGGTGCTGTTTGAACTGTAGTACCACCTCATGAGGTTAATAAACTTTTGTCTTTTATTCCAGTTTCTGTGCCAACTTCTTCCTACATGGTCTGAGGACTTTGTGCAGAGAAAGGTGAACCCCTTGCACTAGTAGGCCTTGCTGAGGCTTACTTCAACATTGGGGTGGGCTATTTTTCTAACCCTCACTGTTTTCTTACAGTCCCAGCGACCCTCTACAAGGTCACATAGGTTTGGGGTCTATTTGTGGTTCGCATTCCACTTCTAGAGTATATGGTTTGTGTTGCCCCTATCCGCCCCCATTGCATTCTATTGTGACTGTACATTGTTTGCACTGTTTTCTATTGCTATTACTGCATATTTTAGTAGTGTGTACATATATCTTGTGTATATTTGCTATCCTCATACTGAGGGTACTCACTGAGATACTTTGGCATATTGTCATAAAAATAAAGTACCTTCATTTTTAGTATATCTGTGTATTGTGTTTTCTTATGATATTGTGCATATGACACTAGTGGTACTGTAGGAGCTTCACTCGTCTCCTAGTTCAGCCTAAGATGCTCTGCTAAGCTACCTTTTCTATCAGCCTAAGTTGCTAGACACCCCTCTACACTAATAAGGGATACCTGGGCCTGGTGCAAGGTGTAAGTACCCCTTGGTACCCACTACAAGCCAGTCCAGCCTCCTACATTGGTTGTGCAGCGGTGGGATAAGTACTTGCAACTACTTACCACTTTGTCATATTGTACTTTTCATAAGAGAAAAATATACAAAACAAGTTCAGTGTATGTACACCTAACCAAAAAGTTTTGCTTTTCTTCTCTTACTCTATTGCTAAGTGCTGAAAAGTACCTCTAAAACTTTAAAAAAGTTCTTAAAAAGTTTTTAAAGTTTTTTCTGTTCTTTAAAAAGTTCTGAAACCTTTTCTTTATTTTTCTGTCCCTTAAACTCTTGTCTATCATGTCTGGTACAGGCCAAACTCTTGATCTGGCCAGCATAGCTTATGACAACCTTAGCTGGAAGGAAGCAAGGAGTCTCTGCTTAGATAGAGGTTTAGGGGTAGGGAAGAATCCCTCAAGACAACTGTTAGTTAATATGCTCATTGAACAAGATAAGACCTTAGTTGGCACTTCAGGTGAGAAATTAGCTGATGGTTCCCACTCTGATTCTGGGGCACCCCCAGTGAAAGATTTGGAAGGGAACCTTCCCAACCTGCCCATTAGCAGGCCACCTAGCATGGCTGGTACTAATGTGACTTCACATCACAGTAAGAGTGTTACTTCTCATCACAGTAGGAGTGTTACTTCTGTAGGCCAGAATGTTAGAGTGCCATCTGTTAGGGACAGGTCTCCCTCTGTTCATTCTCACCATTCTTCTGTGTCAAGGCATGCCCAACCCACCCTCCCTGAAGACAGAGTGTTAGAAAGAGAGCTCAATAGATTGAGAGTGGAAGAGTCCAGGCTGAAGCTTAAAAAGCAACAGCTGGATTTAGATAGACAAGCATTTGACTTAGAAAAAGAAAGGCAGAGGTTGGGGTTAGGACCCCATGGTGGCAGCAGCAGTATTCCAAATAGTCATCCTGCAAAAGAGCATGATTCTAGGAATATGCACAAGATAGTTCCCCCTTACAAGGAGGGGGATGACATTAACAAGTGGTTTGCTGCACTTGAGAGGGCCTGTGTTGTACATGAGGTCCCTCAAAGGCAGTGGGCTGCTATCCTATGGCTTTCTTTCAGTGGAAAGGGTAGGGATAGGCTCCTTACTGTTAAGGAAAGTGATGCCAATAATTTTACAGTTCTTAAGAATGCACTCCTAGATGGTTATGGCTTAACCACTGAACAGTACAGGATGAAGTTCAGAGAAACCAAAAAGGAGTCTTCACAAGACTGGGTAGACTTTATTAACCATTCAGTGAAGGCCTTGGAGGGGTGGTTACATGGCAGTAAAGTTTCTGACTATGAAAGCCTGTATAACTTAATCCTGAGAGAGCATATTCTTAATAATTGTGTGTCTGATTTGTTACACCAGTACCTGGTAGACTCTGATCTGGACTCTCCCCAAGAATTGGGAAAGAAGGCAGACAAATGGGTCAGAACAAGGGTGAACAGAAAAGTTCATACAGGGGGTGACAAAGATGGCAAGAAGAAGGATGGTAAGTCTTCTGACCAGGGTGGGGACAAATCTAAAAATGAATCTTCATCAGGCCCACAAAAACACTCAGGTGGGGGTGGTGGGCCCAAATCCTCTTCAAATCAAAACAAAGAAAAGAAACCATGGTGCTATTTATGTAAAATAAAAGGCCATTGGACAACAGATCCCAGTTGTCCAATGAAAAGCACCAAGCCTCCTACCACTACAACCCCTGCTGCTACACCTAGTACCCCTAGTAATAGCAGTGGTGGTGGGAGCAAACCTACTAATAGCCAATCCAAGGGAGTAGCTGGGCTCACTTTTGGTAACTTAGTTGGGGTTGGTCTTGTTAGGGAGACCACAGAGCCTGTGTTAATCTCTGAGGGGGCCATTGATTTGGCCACCTTGGTTGCTTGTCCCGTTAATATGGATAAGTACAAGCAACTTCCCCTAATAAATGGTGTTGAGGTTCAAGCCTACAGGGACACAGGTGCCAGTGTTACCATGGTAATAGAGAAACTGGTCCACCCTGAACAACACCTACTTGGTCACCAGTACCAAGTAACTGATGCTCATAACAACACTCTTAGCCACCCCATGGCTGTTGTGAATCTCAGCTGGGGGGGTTACTGGTCCAAAGAAAGTTGTGGTTGCCTCAGATTTACCTGTAGACTGTCTACTAAGGAACAATTTAGAGACATCAGCTTGGGCAGAAGTGGAGTTGGAGGCTCATGCAGCAATGCTGGGCATTCCAGGGCATAGTTTTGCTTTAACCAGGACTCAGGCCAAAAAGCAAAAGGGACAGGGTGACTTGGATCCTGGAAGAATGGACCAAGTGCTCCCTAAAGCTAGGGTTAGTAAAGGTAAAACACTACCTACTATCCCTCCCTCTACAGTGGATTCAACTTCTGAGGAAGAAGAATTTCCACCCTGTGCAGAACCTACACCAGAGGAGCTGGAAGCAGACACTGCTGAGCTTTTGGGTGAAGGCGGGCCTGCCAGGGAGGAGTTGAGTGTGGCTCAGCATACCTGTCCCACACTAGAGGGTCTAAGGCAGCAAGCTGTCAAACAAGCAAATGGGGATGTCAGTGACTCTCACAGAGTTTACTGGGAGCTCATCCTTTTGTATACTGAAGCAAGGGATACAAAACCTGGAACTACCAGGAGATTGGTGATTCCTCAGGAATACAGAAAGTTACTCCTAACTCTAGCCTACGACATTCCCTTAGCTGGACATTTGGGGCAAAGGAAAACTTGGGACAGGCTTGTCCCCTTGTTTCATTGGCCTAGAATGTCAGAGGACACAAAGGAATTTTGTAAGTCCTGTGAAACCTGTCAAGCCAGTGGCAAAACAGGTGGCACTCCAAAGGCACCCCTTATTCCACTGCCTGTGGTTGGGGTTCCCTTTGAAAGGGTAGGGGTTGACATAGTTGGTCCCCTTGACCCTCCTACTGCTTCAGGCAATAGGTTTATCTTGGTGGTAGTGGACCATGCCACCAGATATCCTGAAGCAATTCCTCTAAGGACCACTACTGCTCCTGCAGTGGCAAAGGCCCTCCTGGGAATCTTTTCCAGGGTGGGCTTCCCAAAATAGGTGGTATCAGACAGGGGAAGCAATTTCATGTCTGCTTACTTAAAGGCCATGTGGAAGGAATGTGGTGTGACATACACGTTCACCACACCCTATCATCCACAAACAAACGGACTGGTTGAGAGGTTTAATTAAACTCTCAAAGGAATGATAATGGGACTCCCTGAAAAACTCTGCAGGAGATGGGATATCCTGTTACCTTGCCTCCTTTTTGCTTACAGGGAGGTACCCCAAAAGGAGTGGGCTTCAGCCCCTTTGAACTCCTATTTGGACACCCTGTGAGAGGTCCTCTAACACTTGTGAAGGAGGGTTGGGAACAACCGTTAAAAGCTCCTAAGCAAGACATAGTGGACTATGTACTTGGCCTAAGATCTAGGATGGCTGAGTACATGAAAAAGGCCAGTAAAAACCTTCAGGCCAGCCAAGAGCTCCAAAAGCAATGGCATGACCAGAAGGCTGTTCTGGTTCAGTACCAACCAGGGCAGAAAGTATGGGTCTTGGAGCCTGTGGCCCCAAGAGCACTCCAAGACAAATGGAGTGGACCCCACATTATTGTTGAGAAAAAGGGTGAAGTCACCTACTTAGTTGACTTAAGCACTGCCAGGAGTCCCCTTAGGGTGCTCCATGTCAATCGCCTGAAACCCTACTATGACAGGGCTGATCTCACCCTGCTCATGGCAACAGATGAAGGACAGGAAGAGAGTGACCCTCTCCCTGATCTCTTCTCTTCCACAGAGCAAGATGCTCTAGTGGAAGGTGTAGTTCTAGCAGATTGTCTTACTGCTGAGCAGAAAGATCACTGCATAAATCTCCTGGGTCAGTTTTCTGAACTCTTTTCTACTGTGCCAGGCACCACTTCTTGGTGTGAGCACACTATAGATACTGGAGACAGCTTGCCTGCCAAAAGTAAGATCTATAGGCAGCCTGACCATGTCAGGTACTGCATAAAACAAGAAGTTCATAAAATGCTTGAACTGGGAGTGGTTGAGCACTCTGAAAGTCCATGGGCCTCTCCTGTGGTACTTGTACCAATACCTCATTCCAAGGATGGAAAGAAGGAAATTAGATTTTGTGTTGATTATAGAGGTCTCAACCAAGTAACCAAAACTGATGCTCACACTATACCGAGGGCAGATGAGCTAATAGATACACTGGCATCTGCTAAGTATCTAAGCACCTTTGATTTGACTGCAGGGTATTGGCAGATCAAGTTATCAGAGGATGCAAAAGCAAAAACTGCATTTTCAACCATTGGAGGGCACTACCAATTCACAGTAATGCCTTTTGGGTTGAAGAATGCACCTGCCACTTTTCAGAGGTTGGTGAATACAGTCCTGCAAGGGCTGGACGCTTTTAGTGCAGCATATCTAGATGATATAGCTGTCTTTAGCTCCAGCTGGGATGATCACCTGGTCCACCTATGGAAAGTTTTGGAGGCCCTGCAAAAGGCAGGCCTCACTATCAAGGCTTCAAAGTGCCAGATAAAGCAGGGAAAGGTGGTTTATCTGGGACACCTGGTAGGTGGAGAACAGATTGCACCACTTCAGGGGAAAATCCAAACTATTATAGATTGGGTTCCCCCTACAACTCAGACTCAGGTGAGAGCCTTCCTAGGCCTCACTGGGTACTACAGGAGGTTCATAAAGAACTATGGCTCCATTGCAGCCCCCCTTAATGACCTCACATCTAAGAAAATGCCTAAAAAGGTATTATGGACAGCAAACTGTCAGAAAGCTTTTGAGGAGCTGAAGCAGGCCATGTGCTCGGCACCTGTCCTGAAAAGCCCCTGTTACTCCAAAAAATTCATTGTCCAAACTGATGCATCTGAATTAGGGGTAGGGGCAGTCTTATCACAACTTAATTCTGAGGGCCAGGATCAACCAGTTGCTTTTATCAGCAGGAGGTTGACCCCTAGAGAAAAGCGTTGGTCTGCCATAGAGAGGGAGGCCTTTGCTGTGGTCTGGGCACTGAAGAAGTTGAGGCCATACCTGTTTGGCACTCACTTCATTGTTCAGACAAACCCTAAATTGTTGAGGTGGTCCATATCCCTACAGGGAATGGACTATACAGTGGAACATAGACCTGGGAGTACCCACTCCAATGCAGATGGACTCTCCAGATATTTCCACTTAGACAATGAAGACTCATCAGGTCATGGCTAGTCTTATTGTCCTTCGTTTGGGGGGGGGGGGAGTTGTGTAGGAAAGTACCATCTTGCCTGGCATGTTACCCCCATATTTCACTGTATATATGTTGTTTTAGTGTATGTGTCACTGGGACCCTGCCAGCCAGGGCCCCAGTGCTCATAAGTGTGCCCTGTATGTGTTACCTGTGTTATGACTAACTGTCTCACTGAGGCTCTGCTATCCAGAACCTCAGTGGTTATGCTCTCTCATTTCTTTCCAAATTGTCACTAACAGGCTAGTGACCAATTTCACCAATTTACATTGGCATACTGGAACACCCTTATAATTCCCTAGTGTATGGTAGTGAGGTACCCAGGGTGTTGGGGTCCCAGGAGATCCCTATGCGCTGCAGCATTTCTTGTGCCACCCATAGGGAGATCTGACAATTCTTAGACAGGCCTGCACTTGCAGCCTGAGTGAAATAACGTCCACGTTATTTCACAGCCATTTACCACTGCACTTAAGTAACCTATAAGTCACCTATATGTCAAACCTTTACCTGGTAAAGGTTAGGTGCTAAGTTACTTAGTGTGTGGGCACCCTAGCACTAGCCAAGGTGCTCCCACATTGTTCAGGGCAAATTCCCTGGACTTTGTGAGTGCGGGGACACCATTACACGCGTGCACTATACATATGTCACAACATATGTATAGCGTCACAATGGTAACTCCGAACATGGCCATGTAACATGTCTAAGATCATGGAATTGTCACCCCAATGCCATTCTGGCATTGGGGAGACAATTCCATGATCCCCAGAGTCTCTAGCTCAGACCCGGGTACTGCCAAACTACCTTACCCGGGGTTTCACTGCAGATGCTGCTGCTGCCAACCCCTCAGACAGGTTTCTGCCCTCCTGGGGTCCAGCCAGGCTTGGCCCAGGAAGGCAGAACAAAGAACTTCCTCAGAGAGAGGGTGTTACACCCTCTCCCTTTGGAAAAAGATGTCAGGGCTGGGGAGGAGTAGCCTCCCCCAGCCTCTGGAAATGCTTTGATGGGCACAGATGGTGCCCATCTCTGCATAAGCCAGTCTACACCAGTTCAGGGATCCCCCAGCCCTGCTCTGGCACGAAACTGGACAAAGGAAAGGGGAGTGACCACTCCCCTGACCTGCACCTCCCCTGGGAGGTGCCCAGAGCTCCTCCAGTGTGCTCCAGACCTCTGCCATCTTGGAAACATAGGTGCTGCTGGCACACTGGACTACTCTGAGTGGCCAGTGCCAGCAGGTGACGTCAGAGACTCCTTCTGATAGGCTCCTTCAGGTGTTGCTAGCCTATCCTCTCTCCTAGGTAGCCAAACCTCCTTTTCTGGCTATTTAGGGTCTCTGCTTTATGGAATTCTTTAGATAACGAATGCAAGAGCTCATCAGAGTTCCTCTGCATCTCTCTCTTCACCTTCTGCCAAGGAATCGACTGCCGACCGCGCTGGAAGCCTGCAAAACTGCAACAAAGTACCAAAGGCGACTACTGCGACCTTGTAACGCTGATCCTGCTGCCTTCTCGACTGTTTTCCTGGTGGTGCATGCTGTGGGGGTAGTCTGCCTCCTCTCTGCACTAGAAGCTCCGAAGAAATCTCCTGTGGGTCGACGGAATCTTCCCCCTGCAACCGCAGGCACCAAAGAACTGCATCACCGGTCCTCTGGGTCTCCTCTCAGCACAAAGAGCGAGGCCCTTTAAACTCAGCAACTCTGTCCAAGTGACTCCCACAGTCCAGTGACTCTTCAGTCCAAGTTTGGTGGAGGTAAGTCCTTGCCTCCCCACGCTAGACTGCATTGCTGGGAACAGTGTGTTTTGCAGCTACTCCGGCTCCTGTGCACTCTTCCAGGATTTCCTTTGTGCACAGCCAAGCCTGGGTCCCCGGCACTCTAACCTGCAGAGCACGACCTCCTGACTTGTCCTCCGGCGTTGTGGGACCCTCTTTTGTGACTTCGGGTGAGCTCCGGTTCAACCACTTTGTAGTGCCTGTTTGAGCACTTCTGCAGGTGCTGCTGGCTTTTGAGTGGGCTCCTTGTCTTGCTGGGCGCCCCTCTGTCTCCTCACGCAATTGGCGACATCCTGGTCCCTCCTGGGCCACAGCAGCATCCAAAAACCCTAACCACAACCCTTGCAGCTAGCAAGGCTTGTTTGCGGTCTTTCTGCGCGGAAACACCTCTGCACGACTCTTCACGACGTGGGACATCCATCCTCCAAAGGGGAAGTTTCTAGCCCTTGTCGTTCTTGCAGAATCCACAGCTTCTACCATCCAGTGGCAGCTTCTTTGCACCCACAGCTGGCATTTCCTGGGCATCTGCCCACTCCCGACTTGATCGTGACTCTTGGACTTGGTCCCCTTGTTCCACAGGTACTCTCATCAGGAAATCCATCGTTGTTGCATTGCTGGTGTTGGGCTTCCTTGCAGAATTCCCCTATCACGACTTCTGTGCTCTCTGGGTAACTTAGGTGCACTTTGCCCCCACTTTTCAGGGTCTTGGGGTGGGCTATATTTCTAACCCTCACTGTTTTCTTACAGTCCCAGCGACCCTCTACAAGGTCACATAGGTTTGGGGTCCATTTGTGGTTCGCATTCCACTTCTAGAGTATATGGTGTGTGTTGCCCCTATCCCTATGTGCCCCCATTGCATTCTATTGTGACTATACATTGTTTGCACTGTTTTCTATTGCTATTACTGCATATTTTGGTATTGTGTACATATATCTTGTGTATATTTGCTATCCTCATACTGAGGGTACTCACTGAGATACTTTGGCATATTGTCATAAAAATAAAGTACCTTTATTTTTAGTATATCTGTGTATTGTGTTTTCTTATGATATTGTGCATATGACATTAGTGGTACTGTAGGAGCTTCACTCGTCTCCTAGTTCAGCCTAAGCTGCTCTGCTAAGCTACCTTTTCTATCAGCCTAAGCTGCTAGACACCCGTCTACACTAATAAGGGATACCTGGGCCTGGTGCAAGGTGTAAGTACCCCTTGGTACCCACTACAAGCCAGTCCAGCCTCCTACAGGCACCACACAGGGAACACATATAGGCCACAACCTTATGAGCACTGGGGTCCTGGCTAGCAGGATCCCAGTGACACATATCTAACATACTGACAACATAGGGTTTCCACTATGAACACTGGGGCCCTGGCTAGCAGGACCCCAGTGAGACAGTAAAAACATCCTGACATATACTCACAAACAGGCCAAAAGTGGGGGTAACAAGGCTAGAAAGAGGCTACCTTCCTACAGTTAGATCACAAGTGATGGGTTATATTGTGATCCCTGTGCAAGCAAGTATTCATAGTTATAAGTCGGGTGATGTTCATCACACCTAATAACTAAAAGGTGCAATAAAGTGTGCACCCTTCATTTAATTTGGAAAGGAAAAATTGACTTACATTGCCTGACACTTAATGGTAATGCTAAGCAACAAAATCGTCATGGTATTCCTCAGACATTCTGATGAAGCAATAATTATTGCTTCCAATAAATTGCAAACACCTAGGTGTTAAATGTTATTGGGTGTAGTAATTCAATTGTAATTTGTAGACACATATTTGCATAATTTTCTGATTAGGTTACATATCCCATTATATAATAAAAGCCCCCTTTTCAAAGTGTCAAATAAATGTTCCAATAAGCAAATGTATATGTCTAATCTTCACAATGCAGCCTCATAGGCAAAACTCTCACATAATACCACCATCAGCTTTATCCCATTAGCTGGGATCCAGGATAACTTTGTATGGTTGTTTATTTACTGTGTATTAACAATAACTTACTATACACTGATATTTTCTTACTGTTTTTGTCTCTCTTTACATCTTCATCCACTCTACTCATCGGATGATAGGGGATATCCACCAAGCTAATCTACTATATGTCATCTGCTGGTCATGTATGACTATGACCTCTATATATACTACTATCTAGATTCCCTTGTAATTTTCAACCTTTATAATTTCTAAAAAGTAACTATCCACTGACAAATTTCTCTTTCTGAAAAAAACAATTATTACATCTGTTTACCTGTGTAATATTTGTTCCACCT
The DNA here is from genome assembly GCF_031143425.1 of Pleurodeles waltl. Lineage (NCBI taxonomy): Eukaryota > Metazoa > Chordata > Amphibia > Caudata > Salamandridae > Pleurodeles > Pleurodeles waltl. The sequence continues at coordinate 1,069,251,064 of NC_090437.1, forward strand.
ATCACATTTCCCTGCAGTCCCAGATTCACAATTCTGAGGTTTATTTTTACTTTTTTCACCAGCACCTTGTTTCAAGCACACACCTCCTCTACCATCTTCGAACACAGGTCCAGCAAATGAACATCTGAATATCTGTTCATGAAGGAGGCATTCATGAAAGGAGCAGGTGTGATAATTTTACATCTCATGTGTATGGGCATGAATTAACATACAGCTAAAATGGTACACTAATATTTAGTTTATATATTCTAAAATGTGATCTGTTTGTTTTGTACAGTGATTGTACATCATCTCTGTTTCAGGCATCTACAAAATCTGTTATATGAGGTTTTAAATATATCACCATTTTCATTCAGTGCCTTAGGAGAAAAAGCCTGGTGATAATGTCATGACACCAACAAACAGAAGATGGTATACAACGCTGAAAAAAAAAAAAAACTATGCTCATCCAGTCTGCCATGTCTGGTGCATTCACATCTCTAAAGGATCAGAGGATCGTTGAAAACATCTATACAAGTTCATATTTGCTGGCTGTCAGTTTCCCTACTAGGGAACTCACATGGATTCAAAGTGCCCATGCAATGGTTAATATCTACAGCTGTTCAAACAGCTATGCAGGAGACTCTTTACCTAAGCTGTCAGCATATAGGTACCTCAAGTAACTTTCCTCCTCTAACATCAGATGCAGATGATTCTCCAGTTTCCTCTCAATCTTCTGAGGGAGTTGAAACCCCTGGTCTGGACGACTTCTCCTCATTCAACAACCTCTCTTCCACAATCTCCTCCAAATGCGTTGGACAGACAACCTGTTTTCTGGGAGGATCAGTTTTTCCAGCAAAAATCCTTTGTGTAGGAGAATGGCCATCAAATGGAGGAGACCCTGAACAGCATCAAAACCCAGTAGGAAGAGGTCCACGCGTTGTTGACCAGTATACCTGTGTCTTAGAAAACATTGGGCCAGAAGTACAAAGACCTAGAATTGTGATTTCCAAATTGTTATTCTTGCATAGAATTAGCAAATCGCAATTCCTGTTGTAAGAAAACATACATCATTGAAATTGTGAGCCCTAGCGTGTTGCAAATTGACCTAGCCGATGGATAGTAATGAGGTAGGTCACAACTTGTGAACCATAAGTAATTGCAGCCATCACAGGGATTGTGGCCTGCTGGGGTCAGCAGACCACCATGTATGTGATTATTTTTTAATTAAGCAAACTTTTTTTTAATTCAGTCCATTTTCCTTAAAGGAAAAGAGGATATATTTACAAAAAGAAATATGTGTTGAAGTCTCAATTTTTAAGAGTAGGCCGTGGTCCGTGGGATCACTGCCGGCTCTTAAAAAACATATTTTTTTACATTCTCAAATGAGACCCCTTCCCATTTGTCAGTAGGTTACCACCTCCTTTGAGGTGTTGGTAAAAAAAAAAGTATGTTTTGCAACAAGAAATCAGTCACAAAACATTCAGAAATACTACTGAGATTCGTTATATGGAAAGGACACCCTAAACATGCCTCTTCCAAATACAGAATCGTTAAAACCAAATTGCAATTCATACCAAGTTTCCAAATCTCAGTTTTGATATATGTATGTTACAAATTGCTGTTTTGTGGTCCGAAATGGGCCTATTCTGCAAATTGGCCCCTTTCTGAACAGCAATTTTTTTTGTACACATACCCCATTGAGACTGCTTTCAAGACATTGTAAATTTGGAAATTGGAAACATCTTGGACCATTGGTGGAGGATGTAAGGGTCATTGCATCACCAGGCAGACCATACAGGCCTTATCACAGATTACATATCGTTGTGATACTGTAATGCCAATTAAGGAACCTTGGTTAAACTCTATCAACAACCCAAATGCATCTCCTACTAACCTATCTGTACCCACTCCAAAACCACAACCTCATCGTAATGTAGGCCTAGTATTGCAGAGCGTGAAAATAGCGACCGCCCACCCCCAAAGTGACTGGCAGCAATCCTACCTTTGAACAACTTACGCAGCTAAAATTGACCAAAACTTACATAACTCACCACAACTCCCTTATCCCAATGCTACTGATATATAAAAAACGTTCAGTTTCAATAAATATCGCTTGGACTTACCTTTCACATGTGTGCCATCTCATGTGTGCGTGGGCATAAACATGTGATGTTGACAATATAGGAATGGGTTGTGTTGTGCAGAAAGTAAATCATTTAACATGCAGCAGCTTAAAGATTTAGTTAATGTGTGCACTAAAGACGTGAAAAAGAAATACACAGACCCTTTTTGGCCACCGCAATGCAACAAAAAGAATCGTAAACCAGTTCTCTGCACTGCTCCAGATCAGAAGAGGTCTATGGGGCATATGATCGGGTGCACTGGCTCTGCCCAGAGGCAAGTGCCTTTTTTCCATCTGAGGCGTCTAAAATTCATTCATATAGCTCACAATTTATCAGAGTTAAGGCATGACCTCTGGTGAGCCGATTCCTTCTGTCATGTTTTCTTTATAATTCATGCATTAATTTGGAGAAATAGAGTTTTATGAATGCACTTTAGACAACTTGCATACAAAAAACAGACGCTTGGCTTTGCTCATAACTAGCACAGCCTGTTATGATACGCCTACGATACGTCTTAGCACATACATTATCTCTAAAAATCTCAGATGTAGTACAAGTGCTGCAGACAACCTAGCTCAGAAACTCAGGACAATGATTTTCTCTTTGTGTTTCTGATCTTTGCTGTTATCACCCCACGTACTAATTCGAATTAATGTATGAGCTGAAGATGTGGAAAAAGTTATGCGCAGGCGCCTTTTGCGTGGGTCCAGCAGAAAGAATGTGACGACGATACGATCGAACTATCACCTTGAGCGTCTGCGCTTGGTATTAATAATGATAAGTCGGGTTGTGAGCTACATCTGCTGAAAAAATGGTTCCTACATTGTATCTGAGTAATTCATTGCTTAATTTAACGCAAGGCTGAATTGTTAACAGCAAATTAACAGTGTTGGAGTGGTTTCCCTCCTGGGAGTGTGGTGATAAGAAATCATTCTGGAGCAATGTTTTCAGTGTCGTGCGTGTGACCAGACAAAACTGTATTTTCAGTGGTACATTTACATATTTAACTAGCATTTTTCTGGATTTGTGTGGCGCCCTGTTATGAAAATGCAAGAGATTTATGGACTTCCCAACCTCTATTTAACATGTGCTGATATATATTCTTTTGCAAAGGATAGAGTGAAAGCAAATTAAGTCACAAATCAACAATATTGCTATACAGCAACTCCCTTCTATATATGTCAATTATAAATATTCTATTATACAGCTAACTTAGAGTTTGGCTGCTCCTTACTTTGTCACATTTATGTAGGACATCCTGTCCACCATATTGCAAGTGCATTATATCCTATAACAGTTGTAATAAACAATTCTAAAACCCTGATTTGGAGTTTGATGGATACATACAAACACTCAGAAATGATCTAATTACCCATCTGCTGCTGTGATGATCAGTCTGTCAGATTTAGAGTATGGTGACACATCTTCCTAGCTCTAAATTAGGATCTATATATTTTTAAAAGCAAAGATAGATACTTCTACACTTCAGAAATTCTCTTCTTATTACATAATCTGAAGTGGGTGCACAACTATCACATGGCATGTCTAATCGATTTTCGCTGCACTGAGCTCAGCTAGCTAAGTATTATAAAAGGGAGCCACAACAACTTTTGCAGCATAAAAATTGCTTTCTGGGTGCATGGAATTTTAAAAGGAGTGCTGGTAAGGGAGCCTCAACTAATATGCAAGTTTATCAAAGTGTGTAAATGAGGAAAGGGCTTTGACTGTGCATGTCAGACTTACTTCACATATTATTTTAGGTTAGAGATCATTATATTGTGATAAGCATTAATATATATCTATCTGTGAACAAGGCTCTGTGTAGTCAAAACACATAGTGATGTTGGTAAATAAAACCATTTGAAGAACATTTCTCATGAGTGTGACCACTTTTCTGATGGAGAGAAGCTTTCTTGATATTGAAATATGTGGGTTTGATGTTTTTATGCATGTATCACAACTATGAATTGAATTTGTATTTATATAGTACACAGTGATGCTCACCACTATGTACGTACTGGTAGGTCTGAGTTTTCAGAGAAATACCGTTTTTTACGTTTTGCTAATCATTATTTCCCAAGTTTATTCCCATCAGAATATTTGCTGTTTGATGCAGAAAAAAGTCTGAGTGGAATTACACCAAATTTCTCAAAACGTTAGAAGGCTACTAGGAAAGACTGCTTTTTATGATTTGATGTAAATCCTTTCACCTGTTTTTGAAAAATTCACCTCTAACCACTTTGGGTCCACGGACGTAATGGTTATGTCCGGTGGCGCATAGCTGCTGTGCCATGGATGTAACCATTACCCCCCATGGACCTAACACCCACTCCTCCAGGGCAGGGATGGAAGGGGAATCACTTCCCCTTCCACCCGACCCCCCCAGTGACGTCTGATGACATCGCCCCATTATAGGTGCCCCGCATTGTGCTGAAAGCTCAGCTTCCAGAATGGTCGCAAGAGAAATGAAAGCATTTCTCTTCCGATCGGGGTAGGGGAGATTGCTTTTCTTTCATGTCTCTCTGAGCATTTCTGAAGCGTGATCGGGCTGCAGAAATGCCCACTAGACACCAGGGATTTTTTTTTTTTTAAAAAGGACATGAGGAGAGTGGCTCCTTGGGCAAGGGTCGCTCCCGAAGCGGGGCATTTTTTATAAGGTCATTTTTTGCCTACCTTGGAGACAGATCGGCCTATATTAATAAGGCCCATCTACCCCTAAGGAAGGCAGGAACCACTAGGCACCAGGGATTTTCATTTTTAATAAATGGGGAGTGACCTCTGAGGCAAGGGGTACTCCCTGTGGGGCAAATAAATTTTAGGTAATTTCTGCCCCACTTGGGGCAGATTGGCTGATTTCTATTAGGCCCATCTGCCCCCAAGAGGCGACAGAAACCACTTAGGCATCAGGGACTGGTGTGTGTGTGTGTTTTGTTTGTAGGGGCTGCCCCCTGGGCAAGGGTTTCTCCCCATGGGGGCACATTACTGCAGGCTATTTCTGCCCCCCTTAGAGGTGGATTGGCCTATTTTTGTAAGGCAGGCAGAAAGCCCACTAGACGCCAGGAAAGATGTTTTTTCAGAAATAGAGGGTGGCGGTAAGGGCATATCCCATCCAAAATAAATGGCAACAAAGTTGTTCTACCCACCGGTGGGCAGATTGGGCAATTAACCTCAATCCACTCTTCCAGGGGGCAAAAAGCCTAGTAGATGCCAGGGAATTAAAAAAAAAAGTGGGATGGTAGCTACCAACCAGTATGGGCATGGTTATGCTCTCCTTCCCAACTGAAGTGGTAACAGTCTTTCAGCTCTCCCCCACCTGCACACTAAAAGATCTTATCCCAATGGCAAGCAAGAGGACATATGATTATTTTGGACTTTGGTTTTACATTTGGACCATGAGAAGATGGCAACACTCAAAATCGTACCACTTGAAATGGTGAGGATTGCACTTTTTGCACTTTGGGACACTGCCATCTAGAAAAATCTACAAGGCCCTTTTGGACCCGCTTTAGTGCCCCCTCAATTTTGACATGTTTTTGGCTCTTTCCTGTCACAGGCACTTGGCCCACCTACACAAGTGAGGTATCATTTTTATCGGGAGACTGAGGGAAATGTTGGGTGGTAGGAAATGTGTGCGAATGCAGTGTTCCCACACAGAAATGTGGGAAAATGTGATTTTTTTAGCTAAATTTGAGGTTTGCTGAGTATTCTGGGTAAGAAATCACTGGGGATCCACGCAAGTCACACATCCCTGTTCTTCCTCGGGTGTCTAGTTTTCAGAAATGTCTGGGTTTCATAGGTTTCCCTAGAAGGCTGCTGAGCCCAGGACCAAAAACACAGGTGCCCCACCGGCAAAAACAAGTAGTTTTGTAATTGATCATTTTGATGTGTCCACGTAGTGTTTTTGGGCACTTCCTGTCGCAGGGCACAAGGCCTACCCACACAAGTGAGGTAGCATTTGTATCGGGAGACTCAGGGGACTGCTGGGTGGAACATAATTTGTGGCTCCTCTCAGATTCCAGAACTTTCTATCAATGAAGTGTGAGGAAAAAGGGTTTTCTTTGCCAAATTTTGAGGTTTGCAAAGGATTCTGGGTAACAGAACCTGGTGAGAGCACCACAAGTTACCCCATCCTGTATTCCACTAGGTGGCTAGTTTTAGAAAATTCACAGGTTTGGTAGGTTTTTCTAGGTGCCAGCTGAGGTAGAGACCAAAATCCACTGCTAGGCACTTTCCAAAACACAGGTCAGTTTTTAATGTAAAGATTTGATGTGTCCATGTTACGTTTTGGGCGTTTCATATCGGGGGAAATAGGCTTATTAACACAAGTTAGGTACTGCTTTTATTGGGAGATGTGGGGGAGTTCTGAGTGGAAGGAAATTTGTGCCTCCTCTCAGATTCCAGAACTTTCTATCACTGAAATATGAGGAAAAAGTGTTTTCTTTGCCAAATGTTGAGGTATGTGAAGGATTCTGGGTAACACAACCTTGTGAGAGCCCCACAAGTCACCCCATCCTAGGCTCCCCTAGGTGTCTTGTTTTAAAAAATGCACCGGTTTGGTAGGGTTCCCTAGGTGCCGGCTGAGCTAGAGACCAAAATCCACGGCTAAGCACTTTCCAAAAAACACGTCAGATTTCAATGTAAAAATGTGATGTGTCCATGTTGCATTTACTGTCGCAGGAACTAGGCCTACCCACACAAGTGAGGTACCATTTTTATTGGGAGTCATGGGGGAAAACAGTATAGGAGAACAAGTGTTATTGCCCCTTGTCTTTCTTTACATTTTTCCTTCCAAATGTAAGACTGTGTAAAAAAGAAGTCTATTTGAGAAATGCCCTGTAATTTCGGTGCTAGTATTGCGACCCCAGAATTCAGAGATGTACAAATAACCACTGCTTCTCAACACCTTACCTTGTGCCTGTTTTGGAAATACAAAGGTTTCCTTGATACCTATTTTTTACATTTTCTATATTTCACCAAATTAATTGCTGAATACCAGTATACAATGAAAACCCATTGCAAGGTGCAACTCATTTATTGGTTCTGGGTACATAGGATTCTTCATGAACCTACAAGCCCTATATATCCCCACACCCAGAAGAGTCCAGCAAACATAACGGTATATCGCTTTCAAAAACCTTCCATAGCTTGAAAAAGTTATAGAAGAAAATGTGGACAGAAATGACTCTTTTTTCACCTCAATGTCAATATTTGTTTTATTTTAGCTGTTACTTTATGTAAGAAATCCTTGTAGGATCTACACAAATGAACCCTTGCTGAATTCAGACGTTTGTCCCTTTTTTAGAAATGGTTAGCTGTCCAGGATCCAGCTTTAGGTTCACACCCATTTCTGTCACTAACTGGAAGGAGGCTGAAAGCTCAAAAAATATTAAAAATGAGGTATCTCCCAGTTAAATGCCAAAATTGTGTTGAAAAACATAGTTTTCTGATTCAAGTCTGCCTGTTCCTGAAAGCTGGGAAGATGGTGATTTTAGCACCACAAGCCCTTTGTTGGTGCCATTTTCAGGGAAAAAAAACACATGGTTTCTTATGCAGCCCCTTTTCCTATTTATTTAAAAAAAAAAAAAAAACTTTAACTGTATTTTGGCTAATTTCTTGGTCTCCTCTAGGGAAACCCCTAAACTCTGGGTACCTTTAGAATCCCTAGGACGTTAGAAAAAAAGGACACAAATTTGGCATGGATAGCTTATGTGGAAAAAAAAGTTATGAGGGCCTAAGTGCAAACTACCCCAAATAGCCAAAAAAGGCTTGGCACAGTGAAGGGGTTAAAGAGGTACTCAAGCTGTCTTGAGGGGATTATAATCTTGTGCGTTTCTGGACAGTTAGTTCCGCAGTCCTGGGGTGCTGAACATTGTCAAAATACACCCTCTGATTAGGCAAGGGAGCTCTTTTTTCTCACCGGCCCAGTTGGTACCTGCAGTCTTGGTGTGCAGTGCTGAGAGATTTGATTGGTTGGTTGTAAACCTGAGAAAAATGCTGCACCCACCATTACAGGATTCAGAGATTCTGTCCCGTGTACTACAATTGTAAAAAAAAATCTAAGATAAAATGGGTGTAAGCAAATACCTCTTTTAGCATGTTCACTACCACATTTGTGAACTGATGATTCTGTTTTTTTGACTGTGAGTAACGCTGCGCCTTGACGCAGCATCTCTTTTTGCCCTCGCGGCAAGAATGCGCTGCCGACACTCGGAGTGCCATTCCTTGTGTTTTTTGGTCGCGCGTCCTGGGAAGCGTGTATTACGCTCCCGGTCGCGTTACACTTACCAGCAGTCATTTTTTCTTCCTTTTTGTTGGTGGTGAGTTTTTATGGTCATTTTCCTTCTTGCTTTGCCATGATTGTTTCCATCTTGTCTTCTTCCTGTTCATGTCCCAGCATGCTCTCTTTGTTTTATATACTGCCTTCTTTTTCCTATTCTTGTCTATGGGCTTTTCCCAATTCAAGATGGTGTCCTTTCCCTTTCCTGTGATGTCAATTCCCTTTTTTCAGTATATAAGTCAGTCAGTCTTGCTCTACCTTGCATTGCAAACACTTCCTTCTGGTTGTACTCCTGTTCTTCGTTCCTGCTTTTTGTGCCTTAGAATATTTTTTGCCTAGTTTGTGTTCCTGTTGTCAAGTCCTGTTTTTTCTTCTTCTCTTCAGGAGTTCCTGTTTGAGGTTTTTCCCCAGTGTTTGGGGTTTTTTCCCTCTGGGACTCTTTCTGCAGGGTATGGTCTGCTCTGGTGTTTCCTGTCAAGCAGCACCGTGGCTACTAGAAAGGGTCACCCATATCTGGGATTATCCAGAACCTGTAGAAGACCGGGGGTATTCGCCAACCCTGTATCCAGAGGTGAGAAGTCAAGCACAGTTTGTAACACTGTGACAGTGCACAGAGGCCTGCTAACCAGACCTCAGTGCCAGTGTTTCAATCCTATACAAATTATATGTCGATTTGGATACACCCAATTGGCAAGGTCTTGATGGGAGTCAACTACTGAAGGCCACTAATTGACTCATTGATCCTTGACATTTCATACTACTCTCCCACCTAATGACATCCTTGGTCACATTATTTATGGTATAGGTCTCAGCCAGACAGACCCTCCCCCGGCACTGCCAAGTATTTTTCATTTAGCTGCATCGTTTCTGTTTGCTGTTTCATTTGAACACATTGTTTGTATATGAATCTCAGCTCTCAGCTCCCAGCTCAAACAGGTGCTATCTGTTAATATGGTGTTATTACTTTGATACTCACTGGATGCACAGTATGTGTAAAATCTGCTGTCACACACTTATTGAAAGATATTTTCAGTTGCAATATGATGTGCTCATGCTTCTGCAATGCAGAAGATTACAGAACTCTTGTGAGAGTTCAAGAATGCACAATGGCCATCTTTGGCTTAGCTGTATACTTAAGCCACACCAAGCTTCATTCAGCTCTTTGGCTTGCGTCGCTCGGGGAGCATGGATTGCTCTCTTCTGTCCTGCAGACCTACCTGTATCCCAGTCTTTGTAAAACATCTCATCGCATCTCTCCACAACTCCTCTTGTCACCTCCAGTGAGCAATCCCAGCATAACCGCACCTGAAAGAGAAAATGACAGATAAGAAAGGAAAGTAAGTGCTTACCAATGTACAACACAAGGTATAGGGAACATTATTTATATCTGTAAAGAAGCCAACACTCCCAAGGAACTTTAATTGAACGTCTGATTAGAACTTACCTTAATTTAACACTCTCTCATTTAAAGCCTATCAATAAGCTAGTGCGCAGGAATATCTATTTTAAAGAATATATGAGTGAAAATCCAGGCATAAGCACAAATTGTTGATACCATGCATTGTTGAACACATATGTCATGCATTGTAAAAGTACATTGTTGAATTTGAATGTCAGGCATTATGAAGGCGTATGGTTGGTTTGTATGGCACGCAATGTAGAGCACTTGACTGAACATGATTAGCACAAGCATTAACGCTCCATTGTGAATAAGATGAGTCTAAATCTCACATAAGAAAGGTTGGGCTCAAATATTATTTTCTGTTTTCTCATGGTCTGAAGAGTTTCTAAACAGTATAGAAAACAATTGGATACGAGCCAGAGTAGCCATCTGATTTCTAAATGACGTTGCAGCTCCTGTTGCCTCTCATGTACAAGAACTGTCTATACTTTGGCACAAACACTTGAGTTGGGGAGGCCAAGGGAAACAAGGACTTAGGGCTTGACCACTTACTAACATAAGGTTTGACATCAGAGTGACAGTAGATAATTTAACCTCAACTGGACTGAAAACTGACCAGGCCCACTTCCCTGAGCTTGACTGAATTTCTAGTAGTACGCTTACTTCTAGTAGAGAAAAGGAAGGGTATTGCAAATGTTTGTCTATATTGTCTCTGCAAAGCCAAATTATGAAGCCACTAGGTAAGGTCTGACAGGCCTGACTTAGATATAAGTCTGTAGTATATGGTACCCAGGGTACTCAGGGCATGTAAGACAGAGGCCCTCATTCTGACCCTGGCGGTCGGTGATAAAGCGGCGGCCAAGCCGCCAACAGGCCGGCGGTCTAAAATATGCAATTCTGACCCTGGCGGGAACCGCCAACACAGCCCGCCAACTTAACACTCCGACCGCCACAGCGGTACAAACAAACAGCGCGGCGGTTCCCGCCAACAGCCCGGCGGCAGACAAAGTACCGCCCACCCTATTACGACCCACCAATCTGCCACCTTTTCCGGGGCGGGAGCACCGCCGATAAGAACACGGCGGAAACAGACTACGAACGGGAAAACGCTCACCTCTACGCACTCCACGCGAGATTCCGGCAGTATGGAGCCAGAGTTACAGGTCATCCCCGCACTCCTATTCCTCCTCATATACCAGGAGCACGCCCGGCGGCGCGGAAGACATCGGTGAGTACTGCACCTACGACACAGGGGAGGGAAAAGATTACCGGCACACACCCACCCACCCACACCCACTACAACACACACATCAATGCATTCCCACAGATCACTGTCACAACCCACAAACCACCCCCCTCCGAAATAATGCAAAGACCAAAAGAAGAGATCATAAACGGGCAGATATATTGAAATATGTACGCCATTAATCCCAATAAATAAATAAACTATGTACAAAATATATACAGCTACTAAATGTAGTCCAACCACTGTCCGTGGATCACAGGGGTCCTGTGCAAAGGGGCAAGGCCCAGTCCCACGACAAGAACTCCACGGAGAGAACACTGCAGGGGCATCAGAAAGAAAATAGGACAGGCACCTCAGGGGGAAGGGAAGGGGGGGCACCTCAGCCACTTGAGTAAACGACGCCAGATCCACGAGGGGACTCCATGACCACTGGGCCATCCTGGGGAGAGCAAAGCCACAGTCCATACAGTCCATACAGTGGGTGGCCTGCCCACTGGGCCATCCTGGGGAGAGCAAAGCCACAGTCCATACAGTCCATACAGTGGGTGGCCTGCCCACTGGGCCATCCTGGGGAGAGCAAAGCCACAGTCCATACAGTCCATACAGTGGGTGGCCTGCCCACTGGGCCATCCTGGGGAGAGCAAAGCCACAGTCCAAACAGTCCATACAGTGGGTGGCCTGCCCACTGGGCCATCCTGGGGAGAGCAAAGCCACAGTCCATACAGTCCATACAGTGGGTGGCCTGCCCACTGGGCCATCCTGGGGAGAGCAAAGCCACAGTCCAAACAGTCCATACAGTGGGTGGCCGGCCCACTGGGCCATCCTGGGGAGAGCAAAGCCACAGTCCATACAGTCCATACAGTGGGTGGCCTGCCCACTGGGCCATCCTGGGGAGAGCAAAGCCACAGTCCATACAGTCCATACAGTGGGTGGCCTGCCCACTGGGCCATCCTGGGGAGAGCAAAGCCACAGTCCATACAGTCCATACAGTGGGTGGCCTGCCCACTGGGCCATCCTGGGGAGAGTAAAGCCACAGTCCATACAGTCCATACAGTGGGTGGCCTGCCCACTGGGCCATCCTGGGGAGAGCAAAGCCACAGTCCAAACAGTCCATACAGTGTGTGGCCTGCCCACTGGGCCATCCTGGGGAGAGCAAAGCCACAGTCCATACAGTCCATACAGTGGGTGGCCTGCCCACTGGGCCATCCTGGGGAGAGCAAAGCCACAGTCCATACAGTCCATAACAGACCCCACTGCCACTGGAGGAGGCAAGTTGGCCAGAGGACATCCTGCAGCCCTGCCCGAGATAGATCCTGCCCTGCCACGTCTGCCAAAGGGCCAGCGGTTCTTGCCCTGAAGGGCCCAGTTCAGCGGTTCATGAGACGGCGGGGCCCAGTTCAGCGGTTCTTGCCTTGAAGGGCCCAGTTCAGCGGTTCTTGAGACGGCGGGGCCCAGTTCAGCGGTTCTTGCCTTGAAGGGCCCAGTTCAGCGGTTCTTGAGACGGCGGGCCCAGTTCAGCGGTTCTTGCCTTGAAGGGCCCAGTTCAGCGGTTCTTGTGACGGCGGGGCCCAGTTCAGCGGTTCTTGCCTTGAAGGGCCCAGTTCAGCGGTTCTTGAGACGGCGGGGCCCAGTTCAGCGGTTCTTGCCTTGAAGGGCCCAGTTCAGCGGTTCTTGCCTTGAAGGGCCCAGTTCAGCGGTTCTTGCCTTGAAGGGCCCAGTTCAGCGGTTCTTGAGACGGCGGGGCCCAGTTCAGCGGTTCTTGAGACGGCGGGGCCCAGTTCAGCGGTTCTTGAGACGGCGGGGCCCAGTTCAGCGGTTCTTGCCTTGAAGGGCCCAGTTCAGCGGTTCTTGAGACGGCGGGGCCCAGTTCAGCGGTTCTTGCCTTGAAGGGCCCAGTTCAGCGGTTCTTGCCTTGAAGGGCCCAGTTCAGCGGTTCTTGCCTTGAAGGGCCCAGTTCAGCGGTTCTTGAGACGGCGGGGCCCAGTTCAGCGGTTCTTGAGACGGCGGGGCCCAGTTCAGCGGTTCTTGAGACAGCGGGGCCCAGTTCAGCGGTTCTTGAGACGGCGGGGCCCAGTTCAGCGGTTCTTGCCTTGAAGGGCCCAGTTCAGCGGTTCTTGAGACGGCGGGCCCAGTTCAGCGGTTCTTGAGACGGCGGGGCCCAGTTCAGCGGTTCTTAAGACGGCGGGGCCCAGTTCAGCGGTTCTTGCCTTGAAGGGCCCAGTTCAGCTGTTCTTGCCTTGAAGGGCCCAGTTCAGCGGTTCTTGAGACGGCGGGGCCCAGTTCAGCGGTTCTTGCCTTGAAGGGCCCAGTTCAGCGGTTCTTGCCTTGAAGGGCCCAGTTCAGCGGTTCTTGAGACGGCGGGGCCCAGTTCAGCGGTTATTGCCTTGAAGGGCCCAGTTCAGCGGTTCTTGCCTTGAAGGGCCCAGTTCAGCGGTTCTTGAGACGGCGGGGCCCAGTTCAGCGGTTCTTGAGACGGCGGGGCCCAGTTCAGCGGTTCTTGAGACGGCGGGGCCCAGTTCAGCGGTTCTTGAGACGGCGGGGCCCAGTTCAGCGGTTCTTGCCTTGAAGGGCCCAGTTCAGCGGTTCTTGCCTTGAAGGGCCCAGTTCAGCGGTTCTTGAGACGGCGGGGCCCAGTTCAGCGGTTCTTGCCTTGAAGGGCCCAGTTCAGCGGTTCTTGAGACGGCGGACGGTCTATGGCCAACTGCTAAATGCCTGGTGGTGCCCTCCTGGGCAGCGGGGATGGTGCTCCTTCACTGCCCACCTGGGCTGTGGGTGGTGGGGCCCTCCTGGCCAGCTGGGCTGGGTCCTCCCTGGGCAGCGGCTATGGGGCTGGTGGGCTCTCCCGGGGCAGCTGTGCCGGTTCCTCCCGGGGCAGCGGCTATGGGGGTTGTGGGCTCCTCCTGGGCAGCAGGCCTGCTGCCTGACCTCTCCAACTTGCTGCCCTTGCCCTCCTTAGTCGTCGGCCTGTGGCCCTTTCCTCCCTTTGGAGCTGTGGCTGGTGACTGTCTCTGGGTGGTGTCCGGGGGGGATGTAGAAGGCGGGCTCCTGCGGCGCCCCTTCCGCCTTCTGCTCCTCTTCCCAGGGGGTGGGCTGGCTGTCCCCTTGCTGCTGGGCGAAGATCCAGACATGCGGGCTGGCGGGCTCCAATACCCCTGCACCCTTGTCAAGGGGGCTGCAGGGCTGGTGGTGGCTGAGGTGCTCTTCTTACCCCGACGAGAAGGAGGGGGGGGCTCAGGGTCAGGAAAGAAGTTAGTAGTGGCGAGGAAGAGCTTCTTGGGACAATGGAGAGTGGTAGGTACAGTGGGAATGGGAGTGGAGGGAGAGGATGTGGTTGTAGGTGAGTCACGTTTGCTGTCTTTGGGTGCAGGTGCAGGAGGGATAGGCTGTCGTGAGGTGGATGGCTGTTGGGTGGGTGGGTGGCTGCGTTTGTGTGGTGTGGAAGAGGGGGTGACAGACACAGTGGGAGAGGACACAGGGGACGTGTAAATGGCAGTGGGGGTGGTGACTGCACGTGTGCGGACTGGAGTGGAGGGTGTGCTGGTGATGGAAACACTGGCTGATGGTGAGGTGAATGGAGGTGTGAGTGTAGACGTCACAGGGAGGGAGGAGGGAGACGAGGAGGTGGGGGTCACAGAGGTGGTAGTGACTGTTGGCATGTCTGCATCGGAATGTTGCGTGTGTGAATGTCTGCGTGATCTGTGGTGCTTATGTTTGGATGAGCTTCTCTTGGGTGTTGAGGTGTGTGCAGGCTGGTCTGATGGTGTGGGTGGGACAGGCAGAGGAACAGGAGACTGGGAGGAGGGAGTTAGTAGAGGGAGGCAGGAGACAGGGACAATGGCTGCCGTCAGTGCTGAGGCCAGAGCCTGGAACGATCGCTGATGGGCAGCCTGACCCGAATGAATGCCCTCCAGGTACGCATTGCTGCGATGAACCTCCCTCTCCACCCCCTGGATGGCATTCAAAAGGGTAGTCTGCCCAACAATGAGCGTTCGGAGGAGGTCAATGACCTCCTCACTGAGGGCAGCGGGGGTAACAGGGGCAGGGCCTGAGGTGCCTGGGGCGAAGGAGATGCCCGGCTTCCTGGCAGAGCGGGCACGGGGCGAACGCGGAGGGGCTGCTGGGAGGGCGGAGATGGTGCGCTGGGTGGCGGCTGTACCTGTAATGGCGGGGGGCACGGATGGTGCCACCCCCGCAAGGGAGCCCCCTTCCGAGGACGTGTCCGTGTCGCTGCAGGCTCCAGTCGTCCCCGTCGTGGAGCTCCCCTCGCCCTCCGTCTCACTGGTCCAGTCTGACTCTGTGGCATGGCCCTCCTGGGCCATGTGAGATGCAGCTCCCTCCTGCCCCGATGCCACTTCTCCTCCGCCTGATGATGCTGATGCACACAAGCACAGAAAGACAAACAAAAAGGGGGGGGGGAGAGAGAAATAAAGGGATATTGAGTACATGGATCTCCGGTACAGTTAGCGGACATGACAGACACAGATGCCCCCTGCACTAAGTTGCGCACTTGGGGTACGCTACGCATTCCGTGGAACATGCCCTACACGCCTAGAGTTGACAACTGCACCCATGGATGACACGGCCCAGGGATGGCTGTACTGACAAACTACTGAGGGTGGTGGCTGGGGACACAGGGGCTTACGGGGGTGCCCAGCCTACAGATATCGCCCTGGCCTAGGGGGACCCCCAGCCCTCCTCCCCCACCCAGACACCTCCACTGCGCGACAACAGAGTAGATAATGCTTGTACTCACCCCCTTGTGTCTGCTGTGCTGCCCTCACGCGCCCATCTAAATCAGGGTAGGCCACCGCCAGGATCCGGAACATCAGGGGGCTCAGTTGACGGCAGGCACCCCGCCTACGTTGGGAGGCCATCCCCAGCAGAGACTCGGCGGTCTTCTTGGTCCCGCGGCGGATGTCCTCCCACCTCTTGCGGCAGTGGGTGCCCCGTCGATGGTGGACCCCCAGGGCCCGGACTTCCTTGGCGATGGCACGCCAAATCCCGATCTTCTCATGGGCGCGGACCTATGTGACACGTACAGGGAGGGAGAAATACCACGTTCAAGTTACTCAGCATTTTCCTTTCCAGTGGCCCAACGCCCCCCATCCCCGCCAGGCCCCCGCCAGGCCCCCCGCCATGCCCAACATGCCCCCCATCCCCGCCAGGCCCCCCGCCATGCCCCCCGCCATGCCCAACATGCCCCCCATCCCCGCCAGGCCCCCCGCCATGCCCAACATGCCCCCCATCCCCGCCAGGCCCCCCGCCAGGCCCCCCGCCATGCCCAACATGCCCCCCATCCCCGCCAGGCCCCCCGCCAGGCCCAACATGCCCCCCATCCCCGCCAGGCCCCCCGCCAGCCCCAACATGCCCCCCATCCCCGCCAGGCCCCCCGCCAGGCCCCCCGCCATGCCCAACATGCCCCCCATCCCCGCCAGGCCCCCCGCCAGGCCCAACATGCCCCCCATCCCCGCCAGGCCCCCCGCCAGGCCCCCCGCCAGCCCCAACATGCCCCCCATCCCCGCCAGGCCCCCAAGCCAGCCAGTGGCCCCAAATCCATATTGAATTAAACTCACTTGTTGGTCTGGAGGACCGTAGAGTAGCGCATACTGGGGGAGGACCCCATCCACAAGTTTCTCCAACTCCTCTCCAGTGAAGGCAGGGGCCCTTTCCCCAGTCGCAGCAGCCATTGTCCCTTCCAGACCGAGGTCACAGCAACACTTGCAGTATAGGTCCTCTCCTGTGAAAGTTCAAGTCGCAAGTGGATAAGTAGATAGAAAATGGCGGTCACGTCCGCGGCGGTGCGTACCGCGGCGGTGCGTCCCGCCACCGCCGGCGCCCTTCGCCATTGGCTCCTGAAACCCATAGGCTTCAATGTTAACCAATGCGGCTTCGCGCCGCGGTCTTCGCCCGCCGCGGTGTGCCACGCCAGCGCATTGACCTCACATCCCATTGTCACACTTCACAGGTCAGGCAGCCGCCATTTCCAGGGCCCACATGGCTCAATTTCAACTGCGTCACACAGGCCTAGGCCTTGCATAGCCACTCAGACACGCCATTCACTGCATAGAGAATCGTATACTGTGCTAGCTGTGAGTACGTACCTGTGGGTTGCCTGACTGTGTGCTCCATGTTGTCCTTCCTAGGCACCGTCCGCTGGGTTGGGCGAGGAGACGGATGAATCCTCCCGTGTACCGACCACTGGTGGACCTGTCGACAATGGAAGAACGCCACATTATCCTGACCTACCGTCTTAACCGTGCCACTATCCATGAACTGTGTGCCCAGCTGGAGCCCGACCTGATGTCCCCCATCCGCCAACCCACAGGGATTCCCCCTCTGGTGCAGGTCATGTCAGTACTACATTTCTTGGCAAGTGGGTCATTTCAGACAACCGTGGGAATTGCTTCCGGGATGTCTCAGCCCATGTTTTCGAAGGTGTTATCCAGAGTGTTGTCTGCCCTGATGAAATCCGTGAGGAACTACATCATTTTCCCTGAGGTGGGCGAATTGGCTACAGTGAAGGCTGATTTCTACGCCCTTGGACATATTCCCAACGTAATTGGTGCCATTGATGGGACCCATGTGGCTTTGGTTCCCCCAAGAGACAGGGAGCAGGTGTACAGGAACAGAAAAAGTTACCATTCAATGAACATCCAGGTGGTGTGTTTGGCTGACCAGTACATCTCGCATGTAAATGCCAAATTCCCAGGGTCAGTGCATGACGCCTACATCCTCAGGAATAGCAGCATCCCTTACGTGATGGAACAGCTACAGAGACACCGTGTATGGCTAGTGGGGGACTCTGGGTACCCCAACCTGTCGTGGCTACTGACCCCAGTAAGGAATCCCCGGACCAGGGCAGAGGAACGGTACAATGAGGACCATGGGCGTACTAGGAGGGTGATCGAACGCACCTTTGGCCTCCTAAAGGCCAGGTTTAGGTGCCTGCATATGACCGGTGGATCCCTAATGTACTCACCTAAGAAGGTGTGTCACATCATCGTGGCCTGCTGCATGCTTCACAACCTGGCTTTGCGCCGCCAGGTGCCTTTCCTGCAGGAGGATGGTCGAGACGGTGGTGTTGTGGCAGCGGTGGAACCTGAGGAGAGTGACGAGGAGGAAGACGACGGGGCTGAAACAGACAACAGGGACAGAATCATTGAACAGTACTTCCAATAGGACACAGGTAACATTTCAAAGATAATTTAGTAAATGTTAACTACTCTGCAGCATCTCTGCTGCCTGTCTATTTGCCCCAGTGTATGATGACTGAGTTTTGGCTTTTCCCTCCCTATTTCAGATCTGGGGTCCCCACTACGAGTCCTGTGCTTCGTTTCCCCATGGACTACAGCTTTGTGGCAGCTGTTTGTTGACTTCACCATGTACAAGGACATATTTGCACTGTCATGTCAATTACAATCTATTGAAATCACAGCCAGACTCCTGATATTTTGGTGCAAAATAGGTGTTTATTGAAGTGCTCAAAATGGGATGGGTGGTTTCAAGTGGGTGGGGGCTATGGTGAAGGAATGTCCATGGCAGAGTCCAGAGTAACAGTCACACAGGTGCATTGTCCAGAGGCCTGTGGAGAGATGGAGCATGGGCAGTTCGAGGATGGACAGGGTGACAATGTGGGACAGTGGGATGACATCAGGTGGTATCCATTGCTGGCGGGGGTCTTGACATCCTACTCTGTCTTGCGAGATCTCAGGGCCCTCTTGCGGGGTGGTTCTTCTCCTGCAGGAGGTGGGGGTCTGGTGGGCTGCTGCTGTGCGGGGGCCTCCTGTCCACTAGCGCCGGCGGAGGTGGATGGCTGTTCTTGGTCCAGGCTAGTGGCAGGGGCCCTTGGGTGTTGTTCAGTGTCCGCCCTGCTGTTTACGAGGTCCTGCAGCAGCCCTACCATGGTAACCAGGGTGGTGTTGATGGCTCTGATGTCCTCCCTGTACCCCCGATAGTGTTCCTCCTGCAGCACCTGGATCTCCTGGAACCGGGCCAGTACCGTCGCCATCGTCTCCTGGGAGCGGTTGTATGCTCCCATGATGGTGGTGAGGACCTCGTGGAGAGTGGGTTCCCTGGGCCTCTCCTCCCCCCCCTGTCGCACAGCTGCCCGCCGAGTTGCCCTGTTTCCCTGGGCCTCTGCCCCCTGGCCGGTGTGCCCACTACCACTGCCCCCAGGTCCCTGTTGTTGTTGGGGTGGTGGGTTATCCTGGGTGCCCTGTAGTGGTAGACACACCGCAGATTGACGCGCCCTGGAGACAGAGGCATGGGCCCGCTGGGTGGGAGCTGTGCTGGTGTTCCCAGAGGGGTTAGGGTCTATAGTGGCCTGTGCCTGTGTGAGGGGAACCGACTGTCCAGAGGTCCCCGATGGTCCGGGCTGGTCATCGGTGTCCAGATCGACAGAGCTGCTGTCATCGCTGACGGCCTCTTGGGTGGGGGGTGTGGATAATTCTGGCCCCTCCGCCGCGGTGTGTTGACGGTCGGGTCCTGCAGGGGTATAGAGGTATGGTTATAGTTTCAATGTGTGGCATATGGGTGTATCTGTGGGTTCCCGTGTCCCCAAGTGCTGGCATTCGTGTGTGGGGGCTTTGGTGAGGGTGGCTTGTGGGGGGGATGTGTATATGCATTGGGCATGCTTTGGTGATGGGTGTCCATGCTTAGTGGACACATGCAGGCCTAGGTTTTGGGATGTGTGGGTTGTGATGGTGAGACATTGGCGGGGAATAGGTGTGCTGGGGGTGGGGGTGAGGATGGTGGTGGGGGTGAGGATGGTGGTGGGGGTGAGGATGGTGGTGGGGGTGAGGGTGGGGGTGAGGATGGGGGTGGGGGTGAGGGTGGGGTTCGAGGATGGGGGTGAGGGTTGGGGTCTGATTTGGCATGCAGGTGGGGGGGAAGCAGTATTGAAGCTTCAACTTACCAGTATCCATTCCTCCGCCGACTCCTGCGAGGCCGTCAGGATGCAGGATGTTCAAGACTTCCTCCTCCCATGATGTGAATTGTGGGGGTTGAGGTGGGGGTCCTCCGCCAGTCTTCTGCACGGCGATGTTGTGCCTGGATACCATGGAACGCACCTTCCCCCGTAGGTCGTTCCATCGCTTCCTGATGTCTTCCCGATTTCTGGGGTGCTGTCCCACTGCGTTCACCCTGTCGACAATCCTCTGCCATAGCTCCGTCCTCCGGGCAATGCTGGTGTATTGTATCTGTGTGCCGAACAGCTGGGGCTCTACCCGAACGATTTCCTCCACCATAACCCTGAGTTCTTCGTCTGTGAAGCGGGGTTGTCTTTGGGGTGCCATGGGGTGGTGTGTATGATGTGTGGGGTGGAGTATGTGTATTTAAGTGAGTTGAGTGTGGTGGTGTGTGTTGTTTTGTGTGTGGATAGTGTGTGGGTGATGGTGTTGAGTGGCTGTGGCTGTTATGTTTTGGATGCTGGTGTCTCGCTCTTGTCTTCTTTACGAATTTTTAAGCGTAGGGGTTTGTGGGTGATGTGGGTGGGTGTTTTATATTGTATTGTGTGTGTGGGAGTGGTGTGTGTATGTGTATCAGGTGTGTGGGATTCAAATCGTCCAATGTGGGTGAGTTTTGTTCGTTTGTGTGTATTCTGACCGCGCCGGTGTGTCCCGCCAATGGAATACCGCGTTTGAATGACCGCCGCGTGGATTCGTGGGTCGTAATGGCATGGGCGTATTTCTGTTGGCGTGGCGGTGGAGGTTTGGTCACCTCCACCTTTCCGCCGACCGCTGGTCTGGCGGTCTGTTGTGGCGGTCGGATTTTCGGAGGTTTGCCTTCTGCGGGTCAGAATGACCGTGGCGGGTTTCCGCGACCGCGGCGGGATTATGGAGGATTTCTGACCGGCGGTAGGCGCCTTTTACCGCTGAGGTCAGAATGACCACCAGAGTGTCCACTCAGGCCTGCAACACTATTTTGTGCCACCCTTTCTGCGACAAGGTACAAATAGGCTACCAGCCTGCCACTGCAGACAGGATGGACAGTGTTTTCAGAGCCACCCTACCCTTTAACATTATATATGTCTTCCCCAAAGAAGTTCTACAGAGTCTGTAATTTGTTAAGTAAGAGATATATTTTTCAATATTTCTTAACAGCAACACTTCAAAATTGTCTTTTTATTGTGGGTAAAGTTAGTACCTCCGTTGGCTAACATACAGTTACTGGGTGGCATCCTAAACCAACTAACGTCTGAATGGGGATACCTAACTGGGTCATGTAAGGTATCAAATTAATCATAACATTAAATACAACCTGAAGGCCAGGTCACAATTCATGTCACTGCGGATGGTAGGCACATTTTAGTCTCATAGCGTCAAACACACAGACATATTTCTGTGCACCTGGGGAGACATGTGAATGATTCAGAGGCTCAGGAACAAAGGCAGTCCTGCAGCAGAGGGCTATCACCTCCTCTACCAGGATAGCCACTCGGGAGGGATGTCAACCCAGTGGTGAGCTTCATAGTAGGAATAGACCTTGATGGTCTACCTAGCCCTCCACCCCTGAGCCGGAAGCCTTTTGTTCCTGTAGACAACATGGCGACAGAGCTAGGGAGGGGAAAACACCCTCAATCCAGTTTCACCATGGACAGGTGTCCCTCAGGTAGCCACGCCTCAAGGTTTAAGCTACCAAACTCATTGTGTTGTGCCATCTTGAAAGGGGAAAGAATGTTGCATTCTGGGGTATCTAGATGCCCCCAAATCTCAGGAACCTCACCACTAGATTAAGGGGACCAAGCAGGCCAATAGCAAGTGAGCTCAGGGCACTTTCCTGAAATAAATATGGTACCCCTGGCACCCTGACCCTATTTTACCCCCTTCGTCTTCACCCCTGCCGCTCCCTTTGAGATTTGCGTTGGCCACCGGTGGTTACAAGTTCAGGCCGAGCACGATGGAGCATGGGCCAAGTACAGGGACCAAGTTAGGCCAGCTGAACAAAGTAACTTCAATCTGGTTGCAAACCATTGTGAGATTTTGCACCAAGGATGCATGATACAGCAGAGGTCCTGATAAGTTGTGGGACTGTGGAGCGAGGTCCTGCATTGAGCTGCATCATGCAGAGGCACTTCTGTGGAGTGGACCACTGCTGGGCTGGCAGAGCACCATCAGGACCACTTCCAAGGGTCCAGGACTGGGTTGATACCACTTGTGGGGCAAGACTTACATCTGGCAGTGTTCAGGTGCTGGGTTCAAGGGGGTTGAAGCTTTTTCTGTCCCTTAGGTTCTTCTGATCAGGAGGCAGGACAACTAGCCCTTGAAGTCAATTTGGTGGTCATGGGTTTAAGATGCAGATCCATTCCTACTCACCTTGGCAGCAGGGCAGCACTGCAGTCCTTCTGAATCTTCCACAGATCCAGAGGTGCACTGTGTATTTGGGTTTGTGTCTATTATTTTGACCTGGTGCCCACTTTGAAGAAGGAGAAGTTTCTAGAGGCTTCCACCCCCAGGGATGCTTGGAATTTCCTGCCTCCCTGCTCTAAGCCCAGCTTGTCAGGGGATCACAAAAAATTGTTTCAATCCCTTTGTGAGTGTGCTCAGGGAGAGCCTTTGCAATGTGCAAGTACGATAGGTTGCAGCTCTGGTTCACTATGAAGTCACAGAGGGCCCATTTTGCCAGTACCTATTCCCCCTTTGTGTCACTGTCTGGGAGAAGTACACAACGTCCAACGGCCTGCTACCCCCAGCTATGTGACCCATAATGCAGGCTGAAGGCAGCAAGGGGCAGATTTATGGAAAGTGGTGCTGCACCGAATGCAGTGCCACTTTCACTGCGTCCCTATTTAAAATATGGTGCACCATGGTGTAGGATAGGGGGCAATAGCATAATTTTTCATGATGCTATTGATGTACTCTGCAGGAGCAGCACCAACATATTGGCGCTACTCTTGCAGAGTACATAGAGGCACTTTATAAATAATGGAAGCACCCTTTTAATGCCTGCTCAAAGCAGGCGTTAATAGTGCTGTACGAAATGACGCAAGGAAATCTCTTCAATTTTCTTGCTCCATTTTCTAGTCCCCCCTAATAGGGGAATGCCCCCTATGCATACATTATGTCTGGCACAGGCATTATGTAGCGCAAAGCGTTACAAGGTGGTGCAATGCATGCATTGTTTTACTTTGTAAATATGGTGCAAAGATTTTGGATTTGATGGGCCACATTAGCATGAAAAGAATTACGCTTATGTGCTGCAAGGTGGTGTTAGGGGCTCAGAAATATGCCCTCAAATGTTTACAACAAGAAAATGCAATCTTTCTAATAGTGGCAAGTTTAGGATTGTGACTTAGTGCCTGATTTAGAAGTTTGCAGAGGGTTACTCCGCTGAAATTTAAATTCCAATATGTCCTATGGGATTTAGATTTTGGGGGGCTGGATATCTGTCACCGTTGTGATGGAGTAACCCGTTGTCAAGTTCTAAATCAGGCCCCTAGAGTCAGACTTTATAATTAAAGAGGATTGGCAACTATAGAGCTTTGGGCACCAAACTCGACATTCTCATTTGCTCCCTATTGGAAACTACAACTTATCAAACGTAATTTGGGAACCTAATGTTATCCTTGCAGGTATGATTCCAGTAACAATAGTCGGGTAGAAAGACAGTACATTTGGAAAAAGCAAAAAGGCCAATCAATGTAGGAAACTGGGTTACTGGTTGTGGGAGGGGGTGAAAGCCTACTCAAGCAGGAATCACAACTATCTTCAAGATGAAACACAAGCAAACAAATTTCTTGCATGTGCTTAAGTCTCTGGTAGCTTGGTACAATCAGTCCGGCTTAATTTAGTGACAATAAAATAAAAGCACAACAAAAGAAAACCACACACTAATTTAGAAAATAGAGTACATGTTAATAAATTATATACGTCAAAATGACATAAATCCAATTAATGGAACAGAAGTAAAAACTAGCTGCTAAAAGATCACAGTGCCAACTGTGGACATCTAGTCATGTAAGACTGTATCAAAATCCAAAAGGTATGACTGACCTCTATGGAGGGTGGTTGGTATACCTTGCCCAGTCAGTGTTTACCTTCAGACTTATAAGATTTTCCAAGAAAAATGTTCTGAGAAGGTAAAGTGCAGTGGGGCGAGGCTGCTAACCACTGTCCAAGGAGGAAGCATCATTGTCAGGGAGCCTCTGGACAAAGTTGTACTGAAGATTTCTACATTCAGACTTTTTTTAAAGTAAAACAAGGTAGGAGGCTGTATACAAAGACATTTCTAAGGGGTCGGAAACCCCTTTGGTAAAGTACCACTGAACAACATTTACTGCTGTGGGGAACGTAGTTGGAGCAACCACAAAGTCATGCCAACCTGTTGAAGTAAGCCTCAGCAAGGCCTACTAGTGCAAGGGGTTCACCCTTCTCTGCACAAAGTCCTCAGACCACATAGGAAGAAGTTGGCACAGAAACTGAAATAAAATACAAAAGTTTATTAAACCTCATGAGGTGGTACTACAGTTCAAACAGCACCCTTCGGTAATGTTTGAAGTAGCACACTGAACTGAGAGAGCATGGTCCTTTTATACCCACGCAGGGGCTAAAAGGAGGTGGTACAATTATAGAAGCAAGACTTCTATACATATAAGGTCATGTGGAAATGCACAGTCGACAGGTAGGAGGGGCTAACAGTTTTCGAGGACTAACAGCTGCAGACCTTACTGGGCATGAGCAAAAGTGTGAGATGCTAAATATAACTTGTCACTGGGCAGATTTTTAAGAGTAGTTAACAGAAAGGTAGGCAGAGCACATGGTGAGCACATGGCAGCATGTGGCAGAGAAAATGGCTGCCATGAATACAAAATGGATTCCGCGAAATGTTCACAATAGTTGCTAAATACAAGATGTCTTCTGCTAATGCTTAATCTAATCGCTGCTAAACTACAACAGACAACCCTTTCAGCATCAGCTGACTACATTAGTCTTTCTGGGATTATCTAAATATTAATCTTGTATATTTATGCTCATCATTTCAGCTATTTTCTTATCTAACATGTGTTGTGCTTTCATTTCTGTAATATTTATTTTGGTAGCCATACAAGCAGTAATACACATGGAGCAGAACATTGGACCACACTGAATACAGATATAGCATGAGAAAAATATTGCAATCATTACACACACCTGACCACCCAACAGGTAGTTGGTAATATCCATAGTTACCACAAACAAAATATGTATTATGTGAAGCTGTAAAACTACTATTATTTACACCCTCAATAGTTAAAATCAAGGTACAATCGCTTATCCCTACTGGAATTCACCCAATGCTACGTATACATAAATCTGCTTTAGTTTTTGTAACAGAAATCACAAATTGTTCTTTCTTGTCAGAGTCTCTTATATTTGTGAAGACATATGGTATTGAAACATTGTACGGTTGATACTCTTCCCATTCCCATTTAGTTCCTTTGGCTTGGGGATACCCATCTTTGTCTTGGTAGCATACTTTATTAAGGCGAAAAAGAAGTCCGCCCTCTGTACGTTTTCCAGATGCAATCAAAAGTGTGTACCAAGCTTGACAAGAACCATTGTGTGAAAAAGGAAGAGGAATGAAAGGTGTTCCTCCTTTCTTTTGATGCGCAGGTATCATTCCACATACCCAACAGTTAGTAGTATTTGTAGCATTATGAGTATGATGCAACATCTGAATGAAAGTATTATTGAAGTACGATTGACGGTGCTTCTGCTCATGATAGGGAAGCGTAAAGTAATAGTGATCCTCTGGTACTGGAGTAGTGGCAACAAAAAACTCATGAGCAGGAGCCTTCTTTTCAACAAACCAGGTGATTATTGCTATAACCACCAAAACAACAACAAACCCCATAGTACTAATGATCAGTTTGTTATTCATTTTAGCAACAGTGATAATCGACCCTTTCTGAAATGGATTAAAACAATCATTGGAGCTCTTATCCCTGGGCAGCCGCTGATTTCTTCACCACGGGCCAAGATGGGTGTCACTACTCTAATGCATGGCTGATCCCCCCTCTTGCCACATTGGCTCTCCGTTTCACTAACCCAGGGCGGTAGCTCAACCAGTTTTTTTCAAACATTTTCAGATTCTTTCCTCGGTCTCAAATTATATCGCGACACTCCAGAAGTCGTATGGTCCGGGAAGACCTCTGCAGATTCGTCAGGTGATATAGCACGGCCTTTCTCCGTAGTCAAAATCTCTCGATGATCGACCAGCACAGCAGGTTCCACCAAGGTAGGTAGCACTCTCTTGCAGTACCGTATATACTTGAGTATAAGCCGAATTTTTCAGCCCACTTTTTTGGGCTGAAAAATCCACTTCGGCTTATACTCCAGTGAAAAAAAAAAAAAAAAAGAACTTACCGAGGACTTGCGCGCGGCCGAGGCTTCAGTGCTTCCGGGATCGCCATTCACAGAAGATGTAGCTCCCAGCGTGACACGTCATCCGGATGGGCTGCGAATGAAGAAAGTCCTACCGCGCAGGCGCAGTACAGCTTAAACGCGATAGAGGTAATGAGCCTGCGCATGCTCTGTTTCATAGCATGAAAGACTAGCATGAACCCCGGACGCAAACGAGCAATATATATATATATGCATATGTGTATATATATATATGTGTGTGTGTATATATAGATTAAAATAAAAAAATAAATATATATATAGATAGATGTATGTAAAAAAAGTACCGGTTTTCTATTCGTGTTTATGTGTATACAGTCCCATCGCACTCCTGAAAGGAATTTAATTTTAATTATGGTAAAATTGGTTAGGTGGTTGTGGAAATAGCTGAAGCTTCCACTGCTACAGTCCCAGAATTGCTGCTCACACTCCAAAGCAGTTACAATAAATGATTGTTTATTTTTGTAGTGTCACAATTGCAAAGCATTGCTTGAAGACACCGCAGTTCTTTTCTTCAGACATAAAAGTTCTTTGCAAATATGACATAATATACACATACATATTGTCAAATTATATTTTTATTTTGGGGGGGGAGGAGCAGATAGAGCTTTATTTTGATTGTTCTCTAGTTACAGTATTTTTAGAGTTGGGTTTACGGTATATTTTTATTTTATGGTATGGCATTTTTTTAAAAAGTTTTTTTTTCCTGTTAGAAATGGATCCCAGTACTTCTAATCCTGCACCAAAACAAAAACGCAGGTCATACGAAGCTGCTTTCAAACTAAAGGTTGTGTCAAGAGCAGAAAAAAGCAATAACAGTATTGCAAGTAGGGAATTTGGTGTTGATGAAAAACAAGTGAGGGAGTGGCGGAAAATGAAAGCTGACTTGGAAAAGATTCCAAAGGCAAAAAAAGCTTGACGTGGTTTAACAACTCCATATGGGGCTCTAGAGACTGAATTGCATAAATGGGTTATGGAGTGTCGTCAAAATGGTTACTGCGTAACACGCATGGGAATTCGCTTACGTTCCCTTCAAATGGCTAAAGATGACAAATTAAAAGCACCAGGCATTGAAAATGTTGTTGCGTCAGCAGGATGGTGTACTGGCTTCATGAATAGGTATGGCCTATGTTTGCGGCAAAGAACAAAGATTTCACAGAAGTTGCCAAAAGCCCTTGATGAAAAAGTGATGTCATTCCATTAATTCATCATAAAACAAAGAAAGATCCATAACTATGACCTGGGAGATATTGGGAATATGGATGAAACACCTATGACCTTTGATCTTCCAAGCAACGGAACCGTGGCAAGTTTGGGAGACAAAACTGTTTTACTCAGAACCACAGGTAATGAGAAAAACCATTTTACAGTTGTTCTGTCATGTTTGGCTAATGGAACTAAGCTGCTGCCTTTCATTATTTTTAAAAGAAAGACCTTGCCTAAAAAGGTCAATTTCCCACCACGAATTACAGTGCGCGCACATGTTAAAGGCTGGATGGATGAAGATGGAACAAAAAAGTGGCTGGAAGAAGTTTGGAACGGATGACCAGGAGCAGCCTTAAAGAAAAAACCATCATTGCTAGTTTGGGATATGTTCAGAGCCCACACATCTGATGACATAAAAATATTGGCAAAGTCTTCTCAAGTTACTTTAGCCATTATTCCAGGTGGGCTTACATCAGTATTACAGCCCTTAGATGTGTGTTTAAATAAACCTTTCAAAGACCGTGTGCGAAAGATGTGGTGCGAATGGATGTCATCTGGTCAAGCCCGACTGACAAAAGGTGGAAATATGATGAATCCTGACATAGAACTGATAGCAAAGTGGGTTCGTGATGCATGGGAAGAGATTCCAGAGGACATGGTGAAGCACGCCTTCAAGAAATGTGGCATAAGTAATGCTATGGATGGCAGTGAAGACAGTGCTTTGTATGAGGACGACAGCTGTGATAGTGATGACTGCGAACTCTGTGACAATGTATATGATGATAACCTCACACCAGCTACAGCTGAAGCTCTGTTTGGACATACAGATGAGGAGAAGGAATCCAGTTTTGAAGGATTTTGATGCTTGTCTTTTAGCTTGGTTGCTTATTGAGTTAAGGTTTTTGTACATTTAAAGTTATTGTTAATACTTTAATGTTATATATTGTTTTTGTTGAATATACTGATAATATATTGTTTTTGTTGACCCTCTTTTCCACATGCCTCAATTAAAGCAATTTTATTGTTATCTACCTGTATTTTGATTTTTGAAATTTACCGTGAGCTGCTGCATTTCCCAGCCTCGGCTTATACTTGAGTCAATAACTTTTTCCAGTTTTTTGGGGTAAAATAAGGGGTCTCGGCGTATACTCGAGTCGGCTTATACTCAAGTATATACGGTAAGTACTATGGACCCAATTCTTTTGGTTCGTCACTCGAACTGTTGCCCTTGTCGCAAGCAGCACCTGTTCTGGGCCTGCCAACTTGGTTCCAAGCTGCTTGATCTTTCAAAAGACTTAATCATCACCTGGTCACCAGGTCGGAGGTCGTGGCCTTCACCTGTAGATCTGTCAGGAAGTGCTTCTCGAACCTGTTGATGAATAGAAACCAAATTGTCGGTTAACTGTGCCAAATAACCGTTCATTAGGAATTAGGACACAAGGTACATCATATACAGATTTTGGCTTAGGAACTCCCCAAATATTCAATGGCCTCCCGAATACCACCTCATTAGGACTAAGGCCGAGTCGGGAGTGTGGCACTGACCTAATAGACAATAATGCCAACGGTAATGCATCCGGCCAAGTTAAGGATGTGGAAGCCTGTATCTTCGCTAACTTCAGCTTCAAAGTAGCATTATACCTTTCCACCAACCCTGCTGATTGTGGGTGGAAAACAGCATGGAACTTCGGTTTGATCCCTAATCCTTTCAGGACATACTTAATAACTTCCCCAACAAAATGAGGTCCGTTATCACTCCATAAAAGTCTGCAAACACCAATCCTAGGGAAAAATTCTTTCAAAAGCACCTTCGTGTGGTAATGGCAGTATTATCCTTTGTGGGGTATGCCTCTATCCATTTACTGAATGCACAAACCACCACCAAGACATACTTTAAATTGTTGCAGCGTTCAAGCTGAATATAATCCACTTGTAGAACTTCAAAAGGTGCAGTTGGTGTAGCAAACCCTCCCACAGGAGTACGTGTCCCTTTTCCAGGATTGTATTGTAAACAGATCAAACAAGACTGTACTACTCTCTTAGCTGTACTGGAAATGTCTGGATGCTCCCAAACTTGCGTAAGCAACTTCGTTATTGTTGAAGCTCCAACATGTGCCAGCCCATGTGCCATCTGAACCATAGGTTGTACAAAAGCTATAGGCAATTTCCATTTATCCATCTGCTTATTCCGCCAACAGCCCTCATCATCCAATTCTCCATCTTCAGACCATTGCCCACGTTCTTTCACAGAAGCAGATTTCTGTATATCTAATACGTCTTGTCTAGCATCATGCCAACGTTCAGCTTGTGACTTCAATACATACATAGACGTAGTACTTCGCTGCATCGCAGTCTCATGTGCTACGCGATCTGCAAGAGCATTACCTTGCCCTATCTTATCGGTCACTTTCTTATGTGCACTGCAGTTCACAATAGCTAGTTTCTTTGGATATGTCAATGCAGTCAAGAGGTTATGCACTAATTCTCCGTGCATTATCTGCATCTCGTGGGATGTGAGAAAGCCTCTCTCCTTTCAAAGCAAACCAAAATCATGAGCCACTCCAAAAGCATAGCGGCTGTCTGTATAAATGTTCACACATAAGTCAGTACTAAGCTCACATGCTCGTGTCAAAGCTATTAGTTCAGCTGCTTGAGCTGACTTCTGTGGTATACAAGCTGTCTCCACTACCGTGTGTATTGTGGTGATTGCATATGCAGCTGAGGTCGTACCATCTGGCAACTTCAAACAAGACCCATCAACCCACAATTCCCCATCTCTATCCGGAAGGGGCGTATCTTGTAAATCAATACGACCCTTTGTCTGTTCTTCGGTAAGGAATATACAATCATGTGTTTCTTGTGACTGAGGCTGAGTCACTGGATATGGCAACAAAGTGGCTGGATTTAGTGTTGCACATCTCTTCAGTGTAATGTGAGGAGCCAACAATGTCAACTCATATCCTGTCATACGGGTGCTAGTTAAATGTTGTGTCTTTGTTTGATTTAAAAGAGCATCAACCGCATGGGATACTAACACCAACAGCTTATGTGACAAAACTATCCCTTCACTCTGACGTATTGACACAGCTGTTGCGCCAACTGAACGAAAACACCCAGGCAACGCTCGAGTGACAGGATCAAGTACTGCTGAAAAATATGCACAGGGACGCTGCTTATCGCCATGTGTCTGTACTAAAACTGAAAATGCACATCCATCTTTCTCATGTACATAAAGTGTAAAAGGCTTCATGTAATCTGGAGTACCTAACACTGGTGCGGAACAAAGGGCTTGTCGCAGCTGCCTGAAAGCAGTCTCACATTCATCTGTCCATGGGAGGGACATTGGAGTATCTTTAGTCAAAAGTTCTAGCAAAGGTTTGACAATGTGTGAAAACCCTAATATCCATTGCCTACAAAAAGAAATAAGACCAAGGAATGCCCAAACATCTTTCTGAGTAGAGGGTACTGGTGAATCTAAAATTGCTTGAATACGATCTGATGTAAGTGCACGGCCCTCCTTAGACAAAAGGTGACCTAAATAGGTTACCTTTGGTCTACAATATTGCAATTTCTTTCGTGACACTTTATGATGGTGTGAAGCAAGAAAAGAAAGTAAGGACAAAGTGCACTTTTCATATTGCTCAGGGGTATCAGCCGCCAACAAAATATCATCGACATATTGTATGAGAGCCACACCTTCAGGCAAAACAAAAGAATCAAGTTGTCGTTTTAACGCTTGACTATAAATACTTGGACTCTCCGTATAGCTTTGAGGAACTCTGCAAAATCTATATGATCGTTTATTCAAAGTAAAACCAAACAAATATCGGCTGTCAGGATGAATAGGGATCGAAAAGTAAGCATTCTCCAAGTCTATCACAGAGAACTTAGTTGCTGTCGGGGGAACCAAAGTAAGGAGTGTCGTGATGTCAGATACCACAGGATATTGTGGTATCACAATCTTAGTGACTTCTCGTAAATCAATAATGAATCGGTAAATCCCAGTATCAGTATCCTTTTTCAGAATAGGAAGAATCGGACTGTTACAAACATTATACAGAACTTCCTCAACAACTCCAACTGCAATAAGATCATGCACAATTTGTGTGAGTGCTTCTTCGCCCTCCTGTGAAATTTTGTATTGAGGCAAACGTGGCAATACAGCTCCCTCCTTGACACCAATATGTGACGGTGGAATAATCATTTGTCCCACATCAGTATCTGAAGTAGCCCACAAAGCACTAGGGAGTGAAGCTAATGCAATATCCTCTTTAACAAGACAAACTCTTTCCATCATAGGATGATTATCGTTTAAAATAACACGCACCCCTTCAGGAGAGCATCGTATTGTAGCCCTGAAATACTTGAGCATATCAAGACCCACAATATTGTCTGGTGTATTTGGAGAAAGCAGAAATTGACATGGAGCAGTAAATTTATCAACATGGAATGCAAGTGGTTGTGACAATGGGCTAGGGGAAGGTGTTCTATCGAAACCTATTGATGTAATGGTTAAGCCAGACAGGGGAGCCCTTGGAATCAATTGTTTAGACAAGGCGCTACGAGTAGCTCCTGTATCAACCAGAAACTGATCAGTAGAACCCAAAACATGTGCTGTAACATAGGGACCCCTCTGATCTACTGGAACTTCAACTGATTCCTTACCCCATCCTAGGCAATCCTATGCATAAGCAGAATCTTGGAAATCAGGCTGCACATAGTTAGACATCTGGTATTGTTTCCGTCTATCAAAAGTGTTAAACCCATCCTGCCATCGTACATTATCATCAACCTTAGCATGATCATTCATGCTTCTTCTAGGTCCTGAATATCCTGAGCGATTTCTCATTTGTCCCCGACCACGTGAACACTGCTGAACATGTAGTGCTGGATAATCGGCAGCCCAATGCCCAAATTTCTTACAATACGCACACTGATCAACAGACAAATTCGAACGAGTATAAGAAGAACCATAAGATCCACGTCCACCTCTAAAAGGCGGACCATAAGCTTGAGCCAACATAACCTTCGTTTTTTAATTCTTTAATCTTTTTATCCTCGATACCTTTTGCTTCTAATTCCTGATGTTCATAATACTGAGCCATAGTCAAAAGAGAAACCGGAGTAGAGGTAGTCCATGAACTTTCACTAGCTTTTAGACGACTAGCTATTCCTGGTAACAGATTTGCGACATATTTATCGACAAACAAATTGTTGCCCAAATCATCTGACAATAACTGACCGCTAAAATCATGAAATGGTTCTTCAAAGCGTGTAAAGAAATCAGAGACCGATTCATCTGCCTTTTGCTTAAAAGACGCTAAAACAGTCCAATCTATCTTTTTAGGGGGAATAACCGTTTTTAACTTTACTATTATGGCTGCAGGAAGATCTAGAATCAAATGATATGGCTTTTTCGCAGGTTCCTTATCCCTGTCCATCTGTTCTAATTCTTTCCATGACGCCCCAAAAACTGCACGATCATCAATTTTACGAACAGTTCTCCACATATCTGGCGGTAATACCAATCCGAAAAATAAATCAATGTCAGCCAAAGTCATAGTACAAGAACTAATTGCTCCCTCAACTTCCTCATAAAAGGCGGCTGGATTTTTCCGCGGGTCAGGTAATGCTGTTTTAAGTGCCATTACAACTGCCCTATTCCAAGGAGTATACACCCAATTATAAATAAAATAACCCTTAGCATCAACAGAAGTTTTATCATCACTTGTACCCAATCCTTTAGGAGGAACATACAAAGGCGCGGCCTCCCGCATTGGTTTCGCGTGAACTATCATAGTCTTATCTGTTCCAAAGATGGAAGCTTGCACCCCACCGGTCTGAGATGTCCGTGCAACTACGTCCACAGCCCTTTTCTCCTCTTGCAAGCGGACTTCCGTAACACATAATTTCACCAAACGCCTGATTGCATCACCCACCTGGGAGAAAACAAAAAGACCATCACGCATTTGCTTATGATCAGCTGTTACATCATCGGGCTCTAACTCATCAGAATATTTCCGATATAGTTCAATAACTTCTGAGCCAAATGTCTCAGTAAAATATAGCTGCTCCTTTTCCGTCCACTCTTTCATGTTGTCTAAAAGTTCAGAAGCAGAGACAACGCTACGAATTGTTTTACGAGCAATAGCTCTAAGCTCAGACGCACGGTCAGCAGGCAACATAGAGCGACTGTCTTGCATCTTCTGTTGCTCCGAACTGGAGACCTCAGCTAATTCAGGAGGGGCAGAAGGGACGACATACGGAGGTGGAGGGCGATCTAGTAACAATAAATCATCATGTGGTTTATTAAGGATAGGATAGAGAGGTTGCCTAACGGTGTATTGGCCAGTTACCTGTAATTTACGTTCTTTCTCTTCTAGCTCCTTTAAGTCATTTCTTTCTTTCTTTCTCATTTCCAATGCTTTCACATATACATTCTTCTGCTGCTCTTTCTCAAGCAAGGCTTTCTCACGCTTCACTCGTCCACGCACTTCTTTCGCCCACATTCGTACACAGTCAAACATATCTTGCCTAGACTTTTGCTTACACATACATTGTTCCACATACTCAGGGCCTTATTTATACTTTTTGGTGCAAAACTGCACTAAAGCAGTTTTGCCCCAAAAAGTTTTGCACCCGCTTCCACCATTTTTTAGCACCAGCTGGGCACCATATTTATGGAATGGTGCAAGCCGGTGCAAAGGGTAGGTTAGCTGAAAAAAAAAATGACGTTAGGCAGTTGTGAGTCAAAATAAATGATTCTGACCAGATTAGCATCATTTTTTGATGCTAAGGGGCATATTTATACTCCGTTTGCACTGAATTAGCGTCATTTTTTTAAAACTCTAATTCAGAGCAAAACTAACTCCATATTTATACTTTGGTGCTAGACCCGTCTAGCACCAAATTTATGGAGTTAAAGTCATTTTTTGGAAGTGGAAACCTACCTTGCCTTAATGAGATGTAAGGTAGGTGTTCCCGTGCAAAAAAATGACTTTATGGCCTTAACACCATATTTATACTCCCATGCAAAAATGGTGCAAGGGAGGGAGGAGGGATCCAAAAATGGGGCAAAGCTTGCTTTGCCCCATTTTTTAAGACCTGGGTTAGGGCAGGCGTTAGGGGACCTGCGGCCCTATTTCCATAGTGGAACACCATGGAATAAGCCCAGAGGTGCCCTCCCTAGGCCCTAGGGGCACCCCCACCCACACTAGAGGGACTGCAAGGATGGGGGACCCCATCCCAGGTAAGTACAGGTAAGTGCATTTTATTTTTGAAAGTGCCATAGGGGGCCCTGAAATGGGCCCCCATACATGGCACAGGGTGCAATGGCCATGCCCAGGGAACCCCTGTCCTCTGTGCTGGCCACTGGGGTGGTGGGCATGACTCCTGCCTTTTCTAAGGCAGGAGTCATGTGGCATGGTAGGTTTAGCACCATAAAATGACGCTAATCTGGTTAGAGTAATTTTTTTTTACTCTAACCTGCCTATAGCCATTTTTTGGTGTTAAACCCTCTTCTTCTATACTGCCAGCCCCACACGAATAAAGTCATTTTTTAAAACTCTAGCCTAACCTTTGCACCGGCTTGCACCATTCCATAAATATGGTGCCCGGCTGGTGCACAGAAATGGTGCAAGCCGGTGCTAAACTTTTTGGTACAAAACTGAGTTAATGCAGTTTTGCAGCAAAAAGTATAAATAAGGGCCAATATTTTGTAAGTTTGCACCAGTTATGTGTCAAAAAATGACGTTAAGGCAGTGCAAAAAAAGTTTAAATCAGGGCCTTGGTGCTAGATGGGTCTAGCACCAAAGTATAAATATGGAGTTAGTTTTGCACCGAATTAGAGTAAAAAAAAATGACACTAATTCGGTGCACACAGAGTATAAATATGCTGCAGAGTATAAATATGCCCCTAAATATGGCGTTAAGGCCATAGAGTCATTTTTTGCACGGGAACGCCTACCTTGCATCTCATTAAGGCAAAGTAGGTCTCCACTTTCAAAAAATGACTTTAACTCCATAAATTTGGTGCTAGAGGGGTCTAGCACCAAAGTATAAATATGGAGTTAGTTTTGCACCAAATTAGAGTTAAAAAAAATGACACTAATTCGGTGCAAACAGAGTATAAATATGCCCCTCAATCTTTCGCAAATCAAATGACCCATGCATAGGCCAACGTAACTCAGGATCCACACAAGTGTATTTATTCCATAATGTGCTGTACATTATAGAAGAAAGACCGTGTTTAACATACATATCTCTATTTGGCATCCCCTCTGGGGGTGCCTGTTGCGATTCTTCCAGTCTCAAATTGGTACCATTACAAAAGCAACACATCCTGCGAAGTGCGCTAAAAACAGGCATGCCAAAAATAGTGCAAAATATCCAATATTATAATCAAAGTAGCACTTAAGGTGCCGTTCAAATCAAAATTAAATTGGAGAAAATTATCCTCATTACCTGCCTATATAAATTGCAATTTATATATCAATTCAGAAGACACAAATTGACTAGTCACCCAAAACACGAGAGCCACAGTAAGTAGTGCTACACTACATTACCAAACAAAGGCATCAAAACCCACAGCAAGTGCCGTAAAACGGCTCTTACCAATCACAGGGTGTCCAGGTTCCAACTGCCAAGTTCTAAAATCGACCAAATGGTCACTGCATGACGAATGAACAAAATGGATCTCAGTCGAGGACCGGCGCCACCTGGATGGTCAAATCAGAAAGAAGGGAAAAACACCGTGGTTGTCAAGACCCAGGTCTCCTCAGGCATTGATCGTCCGCAGCGAGATCCCAATCCTTCGTAGCGACCAATCTGTTGGGCATCCAAGTCACCGATGAGTCCCTGTACGGGCGCCAATTTGCTAAAGTAAGCCTCAGCAAGGCCTACTAGTGCAAGGGGTTCACCTTTCTCTGCACAAAGTCCTTAGACCATGTAGGAAGAAGTTGGCACAGAAACTGAAATAAAAGACAAAGGAGCATATTTATACTCTGTTTGCACCGAATTAGCGTCATTATTTTTTTACTCTAATTCGGTGTAAATCTAACTCCATATTTATACTTTGGTGCTAGACCCATCTAGCACCAAGGCCCTGATTTAAACTTTTTTTGCACCGCATTAACGTCATTTTATGAAGCAAAAGTGGCGCAAACTTTAAAAATATTGGCCCTTATTTAATCTTTTTACTGCAAAACTGCACTAACTCAGTTTTGCACCAAAAAGTTTAGCACCAGCTTGCACCATTTCTGTGCACCAGCCGGGCACCATATTTATGGAATGGTGCAAGCCGGTGCAAAGGGTAGGCTAGAGTTTAAAAAAATGACTTTAGTCAGGTGGGGCTGGCAGTATAGAAGAAGAGGGTATAACACCAAAAAATGGCTTTAGGCAGGTTAGAGTAAAAAAAAAAATAATGACTCTAACCAGATTAGCGTCATTTTATGGTGCTAAACCTACCATGCCTCATGACTCCTGCCTTAGAAAAGGCAGGAGTCATGCCCACCACCCCAATGGCTAGCACAGAGGACAGGGGTCCCCTGGGCATGGCCATTGCACCCTGTGCCATGTATGGGGGCCCATTTCAGGGCCCCCTATGGCACTTTCAAAAATAAAATGCACTTACCTGTACTTACCTGGGATGGGGTCCCCCATCCTCACAGTCCCTCTAGTGTGGGTGGGGGGGGCCCTAGGGCCTAGGGAGGGCACCTCTGGGCTTATTCCATGGTGTTCCACCATGGAAATAGGGCCACAGGTCCCCTAAGGCCTGCCCTGACCCAGGTCTTAAAAAATGGGGCAAAGTTTGACCCCTCCTCCCTCCCTTGCACCATTTTTACATGGGAGTATAAATATGGTGTTAAGGCCATAGAGTCATTTTTTTGCACAGAAATGCCTACCTTGCATCTCATTAAGGCAAGGTAGGTTTCCACTTCCCAAAAATGACTTTAACTCCATAAATTTGGCGCTGGATGGGTCTAGCACCAAAGTATAAATATGGAGTTAGTTTTGCACTGAATTAGAGTAAAAAAGAATGACGCTAATTCAGTGCAAACAGAGTATAAATATGCCCCTTAGCGTCAAAAAATGATGCTAATCTGGTCAGAATCATTTATTTTGACTCAAAACTGCCTAACATCATTTTTTTTTAAGCTAGCCTACCCTTTGCACCGGCTTGCACCATTCCATAAATATGGTGCCCAGCTGGTGCTAAAAAATGATGCAAGCCGGTGCAAAACATTTTGGGGCAAAACTGCCTTAGTGCAGTTTTGCACCAAAAAGTATAAATAAGGCCCAAAGTTTATTAACCTCATGAGGTGGTACTGCAGTTCAAACAGCACCCTTAGGTAATGCTTGAAGTAGCACACTGAACTGAGAGAGCATGGTCCTTTTATACCCACGCAGGGGCTAAAAGGAGGTGGTACAATTATAGAAGCAAGACTTGTATACATGTAAGGTCATGTGGAAAATGCACAGTCGACAGGTAGGAGGAGCTAACAGTTTTCAAGGACTAACAGCTGCAGACCTTACTGAGCATGTGCAAAAGTGGGAGATGCTAAATATAACTTGTCACTAGGCAGATTTCAAGAGTAGTTAACAGAAAGGTAGGACAGAGCACATGGTGAGCACATGCCAGCATGTGGCAGAGAAAATGGCTTCCATGAATACAAAATGGATTCCGCGAAATGTTCACAATAGTTACTAAATACAGATGTCTTCTGCTAATGCTTAATCTAATCGCTGCTAAACTACAACAACAGGGCTTCTGAGGTCAGCAGACCACCATGTCTAATTGCTTTCAAATAAAGCAATCTCTTTTGTTAAATATGCAGCCTGTTTTCCTTAAAGGGTCAATGGAAGCTCTTATAAAATATTTATTTCAACATTCCCAAAGTGAAAGTGATCCTTTTGGGCCCCCCTTCCCAGCTGTGCAGTTATATGCATATATATATATTTTTACAAAAAATATTTTA
The DNA here is from genome assembly GCF_031143425.1 of Pleurodeles waltl. NCBI lineage: Eukaryota > Metazoa > Chordata > Amphibia > Caudata > Salamandridae > Pleurodeles > Pleurodeles waltl. The sequence goes on from NC_090437.1 coordinate 1,069,289,653, forward strand.
TTATAGTTGTGTAGCCACTGTTAAAAAAACACAACAGCTGTACTGAGTCCTCAGAGTCATTTGATGGACACTGTATTGAAAATTGCTCATCATCAATACCATTTACCAGTTCATAATGCCTAGGGAATCTGAAGGAATTCTAAGACGATCTTCCATTTGCCTTTTTTTGGACAGGTTACTAGCTCAAAAATTGATCTTCGCTTAAAAGGAGTTGAAAATTTTCTGCCATTTTCAACTACCACATTAAGCACAACTTTTTTGACTTAATGCCAAGAGGAATGTCTGGGACAAAGTCAACACAAAGTATTGTACACAGTAAAATGTAGCAAGAAAACAAAACAGTTAAGTGCAGCTGTGGTCAATTTTGATAGCCGTTCTTTGCCTCGGGGATCAGCCCATTTTCACTAATTTGTTTGCATGCAAGCTTGAAGAAGCATTTTGATCACTACACGTTATAAAAAAATTTATTACATTATATCAGGCATTTGCTAAAATAGTAAGCAAATGACAGATGTAATAAAGTAACCTAATCTGGAGTTAAACTGGACAGACAAGAAGTTGTATCACTCAGTTGGTTAACAAAAACAATAAAACAAATCAAACTCCTCGCCTCCCACAATACATTCACATTTCCTAAACATACAGGGCCTCATTTACAAGGCCCATGGCACAGGATGGTGGTGAAAGTGTCTTGTTGCACCGGCTTGCTCCACCGGCAAAGGGCAGAAATGCCAAGCAAAGGTGACCTTGTGATATGGGCTGGCATACTGTGACACTGGAGCATAAAAAAAAGTATGATTCCAAAGTTTCTAGGACTGAAACGGAACAATGTGAAATGTCAGATAACTGCCACTGAGATTTTTTCTCAATTTTTCTGTGTTTTCGTGTCTCAGGCTTTTTTGGGGTTCTTATGCCCTTGCAGAGAAAGTATAACTCAAAATGTTTCCACAAGTGAACAACAAAATACTAATTATCTACCAACATCTGCTTTAGTTAGGTAACTTATGATAGGGCTAGCTACCAAAATGTACGAAATGGCTCCATGTCTCATTTCTGTTAGAGGAATATACTGAAACCAGATCACACTTAGCACTTATCATGCTGCTGTTGGACTGATGTAGTCTGTCTCAATCAAACAAAGATTTGAAAAACTGTAACTGTGCACACCTCTTCAGTTCCCACTATTCACTGAGGTAGTTCAGTAGCAGATAACAGCATTTAGAGCAATGTCTTTTAGTTTGTATTATTTTTTATATATGTTATATGTAATTAAATAACAGAGTTCCGAGGCCATCTGTCTTTTAGTTTTCTTTTTCAGTGCTGAAAGTTTTATTTTTCTCAGGGCCCCATTATCCAACGGGTCAGAACACGTGACTATGGCCTTGGTGTTGTGTCTCCTTTGTAAGTTTATATTTGTGCTTTTTTTCTTTTGTTAAAAAATAATATACGAGAAAGAAAATAAATCTCAGTCCCAAGTTTCTATTTCTGTTTGTCCTGTGTACTTATGTGCACTGGTTGTTCATCTTCATCAACTGGTAACATTATACTCACTCCCTCATCGACTTTTATTCGTTTCAGTTTGGGATTTCGAACTTATCACGGTTTTAACACTTCGTTGGAAGACATGTTCGTGCAGACGAGCAGAAGTGGACTTACTACTGCAGAGGTGACTTGCACTTGTATCGCTGTAGTGATGGGTAACTGGTTGTTGTGTTACTTGTTGTAATGATGTTTAGAACAGAATACTGTAGTTATGACATAGCGTGTGTTCTGTTTTGACCGCTGTGATTTGAGGGAGGAGTTGCAGCAATGATATGGAACAGACCTGTTTCCTGTTCATACTGTATCTTAATAAAGGATATTCATACCAGAATTGTCCAGGACATTATGTTTCCTGGAAGGCGAACGGATAAACTAACAATTTGGTGACAATTGGGATGAATTTGCACTATTCTGGATTATTTGAGACAAAACGAGGAAGAGGAATCAGTGACGCATGAACAGTGGTCGGATAAGGAAGGAATGCAGAACGGGTCGTGAACACATGTGAAGTTAGGCTGTCCATTAAATATCATTTGCACCAATGCCCAGAACTTCCTCTCTGTTATCATCTCTAGAATGGGCAGAAGTTATTTTAAAATCAAAACAGAAAGTGCTGGTTAATGGAAGAAACTCTTCTGACTGGTCAGCAGACTGGTAGCCCTCTGACTTAGGTCATCCGCCATCCCCTTTTGCCTCAGTCTGGAACCCTGGTTTTCTGACAATGCTTTGCCACTGTATCCACAAATAGGCAAAATTTCTTATTCGTATGCCCTACATTTTTATCTTCGCTGTACACAAACCCATCTCTTGCCTCAAAATGTTCACCTAACACTCATCTGGGCTATAGTTCAATCCGACCAACTTTTGTAATTCCATCTTGTCCTCCCTTCAGTCTAACCTGTGCATCTAACTCAGATTCAGAGCTCTACAGTTACTCAGTTTCAAGATTCCTAATAATTCTCACATTACCCCATAATGCTCCACTTTCCACTGGCTTACTATCCACAAATGAATCATCTTTGAGTCACTTTGTCTGGCGCACTATTGGCCTCATTTACTAAGAAGCGGTGCAGTATTTGGCAGTTCCATGCTGTGTTACTTCAGAAACACAGGGATGCACTGTATTTAATACAATACGGTACACCCCTGTGTTTTTTCTAAAGCTGGCTCTAAAATTTGCAGCCTACCAGCAATGTGGGCACCGTTGCACCATAGTGCAATGGCGCCTGTGTTGCAGGGAATGATTATTTATGTGCAGGCAGATGTCTATTCCTGCAAATAAAAATCTATATTGGTGATTTGCTAACCCTGTTTGTACTGCACAATGCAGCACACATAGTAGTGGCAAATCATCATTATTTAATGATTGTTTATTTGAAGAAGGTACACCTTCCTGCATATAAACAGTCATTAATGGTGTTTTTCTCTTCCTATGTGTGCTGCAGAATGCAGTACACATAGGAAAACCAAAAATGAGGAGACATAAAAGTATTTCTACTTGCTGTGCCATGGTAATGCCACCCTTTGGGTGGCATTAGTTTTGGGGGCTGCTTCAGGTTTTCTAATCCTCGTAAATCTGGGGCAGAATCAAAATGCAATTGGTGTTACAGTGGAACACCCACAGCAACACCCATTGCGCACCCCTTTCACGCAAGTGATGCGTGCAGATGGGATGCATTTACAAAGCAGGGTTAAGTCACAAAAAGTGGCCTAATGCCACTTGTAAATATGGGGCAGGGCATTGCGCCACCAGAACATCTGTAAAAGTGTTGTTCCGGTCGCGCAATGCCCTGGCAAATGAGGGCCAATGTCTTCCATCGACAAGACACTATCTAACAGCAGCACACATTTCTTCCTTACTGACATCCACACTCTTGATGTTCCTCTTCCCAAAGGCCTTTTGTTCTCGCTAAAATCCATCATACATGCATCGGCAGCTGTTGCTTCTCCTACATTACTGTAGACCTGTCAACTCACACAATGTCACTGTGTGTCACATGATATTGGCTCCCCTCACATGGTCACCCGGTGAGGAGCCAATATAAAACCAGTGGGAGGGAAAACAGCTATAGGCCACTGCACACTGGTGACTTTTTAGCTGTTTTGGAGGCTCTGAGCAACCTCAGCAAAATGTTTTTATTTTTATTTTGAGTAGTGGCAATCGAGGGTAGAGAAGGCAGATGTGTCTTTTACATGCGCAGCTGTCAGTACGAGGCTCTGCTCCTTTCATGGCCCCATCCCTGTCACACGGTGAAAAGTTTTACTAAGTTGGCAGATCTGATACCAATAACATATGGAATTCTTTTCTATTCTCAATCAGGTCCCTTGGTTAGCATTTTGTCTTTGGAAAACTGCTGAAAACGTTCCTATTCTAAGGGTGTGATTCTCAAACGTCAATTTACATATTTGTGTGTGTACGATTTTTTACAATTCACAGAACAATTTTACAAGTGATTTATTTCTGACTCCTAATCTTTTAATGTGTGGTGTCAAGATGCTGCTTCTAAAATGGCTTTGTGGATTGCAAGAAATCATAAGCTTACACAAAAGTCGAAGTTTACCTCTTTGAATCAGGCTCTAAATCTCTAGCCAATCCGTTGGCTCTGGGTTTTTTTCTGACGATCATCTAGTGCTAGGGTACCATTCTGTGTCGCAGTGCACTTTATATGTTTCTAGAATAGAACAGAGAAGAACAGGCGGAGGGAGAACAAACATTAGACAACTAAAAGTTGTGTATATTTGTCCCAAAGCCTCATTTGGAAAAATATTGTAGAAGTGGAATAATTATTTCATGGACGCTTTCAACTCAACTCTAGTAGCCTAATTTAGATATAATGTTTTACTTCCTTCATACAATAGCAACATATTATATAAACCTAGAAAAATGTTATGCCTTAAAGAGAAAGACAATCATTAAAAAATAATCAAAACAACAATAATCAACACAAACAATGTAATAATGAATTCTCATAACAAAGGAGCAAATTTAAAGGTGACGTTCTTAGTAATTAGCTCCTGCATGAATATCAGTATATTTGCTGCAAATGTCTCACATTTTAGACATTAAAAAATGATCTCAGGATTAGTCCCTGAAACCTAGGTCTGTCAGACATCTTCGTGCATTCTGTGGCCCTTAATATTTACTCATAGAAAAACTTCACCAGATGTCAAATTTCACAAGCATAAATATGAACAAAATGAACCATTGCATATGCAATTATATGTGCTTCTATGAAGACAACATTGTCTCGGAGGAACCCCTTCTTTTCAGCCCCAATTAATATGGGTGTGTTCATTTACCAGCCAATCCTCAAAATACATTTACTCATGTGTTAGGTAGGTGCAAATGTAGGTGCTGGTTTATGTCTAGGGTGAAAATGCACTTACATGAGAAATATGACTTTTCCACAAACCTATGAAGCTGTGTTTGTTCACCGACTTTTAAATGGTGGCCTACCCAGAAATCCCATGACATCAACTTTCTTTAAACAAGTAAATGATTGATTGCCTGATTAATACTATGGTCCATCAGGGTGGCAGATTACATTATCTCTGCTACTCTAACCTTCTACTGCCCACCAAATTTACGGCCAGATGTATCAAACTCCCAGTTTGCATTTCTTAAATAGCGAATTTTAAGAAATCGCTATTCAAGAAATGCAAAATGGGATGTATGAAAATTGCAAGTCATCAATAATGATTTCTTTAAATTTGCAATCGTTATTACTGAGTCACAATTAGGGAATGGCACTCCATTCATCCCTATGGGCCTGTAGGCCCATAGGTGTGAATGGTTTTGCATATCCCAATTTGCGAATTCCAGGAGTGCTGGGGGCCTAAGGCCCCATTTGATGCACCCCACAAAAATATTTGCAGACATGTGAAGTGCACACATGCTACATGTCATTTTTCAAAAATGCGTTTAAAAAAATTGCAGATGCTTACCACCAAATTGGAGTTGGTGGTAATTACATTTCCTAACTGCCCAATTCCCATTTAGGAAAGACTTGATACATGTCCTTTGGCAATCGCAAATAGGAATTTCCTATTTGCGATTTCCTATCTAGAGAATTGCAATTTTAAGGAATCGCTATTTTTGCGGTTCCTTAAAATTGCACAGCAAATGCCTTTCATTCATCTTAAAAGACATGTTTGCATTTGCAAACGGACGAATTTTGCGATTCACACTGTTTGCAAATGAAAAATAGCTTGATACATCTGGCCCTTATAGAGAACTGGTGCTCACCTCTGTACATTAAAAGGAAAAGCTATCACAGTGGTTCCTTCCAATGTACAAAAAGTTTCATGGATGGCCACTGTCAGTTTTGAAGGTTGCCCACCAAACTGTAACTTTTACAAAGCTTTTGTTTTCTGAAATAAACTCCCAAACTAAGAGTTTGTTTCTGAAAAACAAACAATGAGTAAACAACCCCACATAATAGGAGGTTTCTCCTAGGGTGCCATCACTGGTTTTTTCCTGTCCCACATAATCTTTTTCTAAAGGTGATAAATGTGGAAAAAAAGATGACAGTGTCCACCCTAATTAGGGTGAATGATGTAATATCCTTCCCCTAACAGCCTCTAATTAGTTGGAGGAAGTATTTTGTTGACGGAGCCAACAGGGGTTCTTTTGATGTAAAACGTAAGGCCTGCACATCCCAAAATGAGGTGGGTGGACCAAGGGTTCTGCAGGCAGGGTACATACTATTGAGTAACCTATTCATCGAACTATAAATCATTCCCTTCGTTTTCCTATACTGGCAGAATTTTCACATTCATACTTGTTGACTTGTGGTTACAAAATTCGTTACACCAATGATGTATAAGGCAAAATACTTTTCTAATAGGATCCAAAATGTTTATGAATAAAGGGAATCAGTTAGAAAAGAATTAGAGGCATGTTTTATAACCATTACAAATAACCAGAACTAAGTGTGAGGGGTTCAGAGAGGAATGTAGCAGTCAATGACCCTTTTGCCTTCTCCTGTGACAACCAGCCAGGTTTTCTGCAAGCTACTGGACCACTTGAACAGCCTAGAAAATCACCACAGTTAAAAAAATGCGTGCATCAGGGTAAGTGTGTTGAGGGTGCTTGGCTAGTCTCCTAAGATGGCCAATGGACTCTTGTAAAGCTCCAGACGCAGCCCAGGAAAATCTGTAATCCCTCATCATCCTTAACACAGCTGCCTTGCCGCAGCTGGAAGAATGTTTACGGTTGGCCTCTTTGCTCCAAGGACTGCCTGAGCACCTTAACGAAATGACCAATGGCTGCATACTGACGCTGCAAGGATCACTCTGATGCAAGACTGCAACAGCTAGACCCTAGGAATGTATGACAACTCCCTCTCCATCCACCTCCATGGGCAGGGATCTGCTTGGCAAATCAAGGTTTGCCCTTCCCTTGGGTTCCTGAACCCGGACTGCATTGCAGCACCTTGGGTTGGGGAGCACCAATCCAGTGAGACAACACTCAGTTGTCAGAATTCATGCATCTATGAGAGTCAGGCAGTGGCACCAGAACAAGGGACTTCCAAGCCAAACAGCAACGGGGCACATGACGCATTGCTTGAAGACCTCTGAAAGAGATAGGTGCTGTGTTATAATTACTGCGGGTGTACCTGCACTATAAAGCATACACCGTGGCCTACCAGTGCTCCCTTAGGCACAGGTATGTAATTAGTTCTCTGATGGACTGGCCTGGGGATTTGCCCCATCCTGAATGCTATCTTGGACCCGAAGTCCCTGCCACTTCCATATTTGCTCATCTGAGGCCCCCAACCGAGGCACATTGCTGTGCCCGTCGGTCCACTGCTGCCATACTCACGCTAGGGCCCATTAAATATCTGTCAGGAACCTCCATCTAGACCAACGTAAGAATGATATAGTGACTGGGAAACAGCACAAGCCATATAGTACTTTGGGTCACAAACATTGCTGTTCGGCATCAGGCTGTGCCAGATGACTTCCAGAATCTCCCTCCTGCAATTCCTGGGCCCTCTGCACACTGTACTCCTCTTCCTCAGAGGCATACAAGGGATAGTGAAAGCCTCACCTTGCACACCTTCACCTGGGAGGAAAGCTCAGGCCCGCTACATTCAAACCACCACTCTACAATGTGCAACACCCTTGCCATCCATATGCCATACTGGACTGTCCCAACTACAATTAGTAATAAATATTGGTTTGCCTGATCACTTCACCCTTCTGCCACCTACACTGGTCCTGATTGCCTGGTACATTGCCTCCTCAAACAACTGACTCAAAGGACTAGATGTATGAAACTTTTTTGCACTCGCAAATGGTGCGAATCGCAAAAATCGTCCGTTTGCGAGTTCAAAAACGTGGTCTGCGATGCATGAAAGGCATTCGCAGACCAAAAATAAGAAATCGCAAAAATTTTGATTTTTTGCGTTGCAACCTGGTTTTGCGAGTCGCATTTTGCGATTCTGTATTTCCAGTAGGAAATTGCGAGGCGCAAATTCCGAATCACAAAATCCAAGTCGCAAATAGATGCATCAAAAAATCGCAAATTGCGAATTTTCGCAGAATGGCATTTTGCACATGCAAAATACCACTAAGTGAAACCAGGTGGTAACCAGGTGCAACCTATATAAAGAGGCCCAGAATGCCTCAGACTCTTTTCAACAATGACTGCACTCTACGTCATGGCGAGGAGGATGAGGATCTTGGCAGGTTTGAGGAGAGGGAGGAGGAGACAGGAGCGCATTTTTAGAGTGCGCATTACACTTTTTAACCTGACAGAGGTGGAAATATATGAGAGGTATAGGTTGAACTCAGCCATGATACTTGATCTGATAGCTGAGCTACAACCCATACTGCAGCGCAGAACACTAAGGACTCACAGCATACCCACCCATGCGCAGGTATTATGTTCCCTCCACCTACTTGCCTCAGGGAGCTATCAAGGGGTCATAGCAGCAGCTGGAGGGGTCTCACAGAGTCCCCTCTCTAGATTTTTCAATGCATTTCAATGCATTTCTCAACGCCATGCTGAGCAAACTACACCAGTACATCAGATTCTCCCACACCCCACAGGAAATACAGCAGACAAAAATTGATTTTTACCAGATAGCACAGTTCCCCCACGTCCTAGGTGCCATAGATGGGACACATGTTGCAATCTGTCCACCATCAGCCACAGAGTATGTGTACTGCAACCGGAAATACCAACATTCAATGAATATACAGGTGATTTGCAATGCTTCCTACATCATTACTGATCTTGTGGCAAGGTACCCAGGGAGCACACATGATTCGTACATCTTTCGCCATAGCGGCATTCACACAAGACTGCTAGCTGGGGAGTTTTGGAGAAGGATATCTACTAGGTATTGTCCCTCTATACAATGGTGCATTGATGGTGTGCTGATGTCAGAGGGCTCAGTTACTCATCATACCCTCTGTCCCTTCCAGGAGACAGTGCCTACACAGTGCGCACCTACATGATGATGCCCTACCTCAATCCTGCAACACCTGCTGAACGGAGATACAATGCAGCACACAACGTGGTGGAGCGCACCTTTGGACTGCTGAAGAGTCGCTTCCGGTGCCTCCACAAAAGTGGAGGGGCACTACAGTACAGGCCAGAGACCACATGTAGAATAGTGGCTACTTGTGCAATCTTGCACAATATAGCTACCACCAGGGGCATACCTGTAGAAATATGTGAATCTGAATCTGATGAAGATGATGATCCCATACCACCCCTACAGCCAGCAGACAGGACCAGTGCAGCAGAGGGAAGACAAAGGCATGCTGACATCACACACAACCATCTTAGATGTAAGTATGAATAACACAAATGCACTGACAACTGTACCTGTAATGAATTAAATTTATTACCTTAATGTCAGGTAATGGTCGTTCAACAAATAGCAAAATAAATGATGTAAAAAACTAGAGATAATAGAAGTTCTGAGTAATGCACTATTAAGTCATAATGAACACATTACCCCTCTGGCCGCTACAGTTATTTTTTGCAGCCACGCACACCACTCGGGTGCCCAGTTGACTCACTGGCACCTCGATTGTCCGCCTCAGTGGCATTCCTGTGCCTGGCACTGCGCCGTCTGGTGTCCATTGCGGTACAGCTAGACTACTGAGGCTGGAAGTGTCCTCTGTGTCCCCCAGTGCAAGCTCACTAGGTGTGGCTGACCTCTGTCCCATTATGTTATCGATCACATTAGTGATTTGTACCAGTCCGTGGGCCACATCCCTGCTGCTGTGTGCTGCCTCCACGTGTGCAGCGACTGCACGACTTGCAATCAGTGAGGTTGCAGTTGCCATCCTGTTCACAGAGCGACAGAAGCCCCTGAACATGTTTATGAATCTGCGCTCCTGTCTGCGGTGGCTCACCCTCTCATGGCGTAGCTCCTAGCATAGTTCACGCACAACACAAGCGAGCTCTCTTGTGTCCTGTGATGCCTGCACCTGTCCCTCATGCAGCAGTTCTATATTAGCATTCAGGCACTCAAGCTGGCGATGCAGGCCCCCCATGTTGGTGTTATGTTGCTGCATATTTTTTTGTAAACCAAGGATCCTTTTGTTTTGTGGGTGCTGCTGCTGCAACATAGCAGCTTCCAGCCCACCAAATAAGGAGGGACCCTCGCCTGCCTCATTCTGCTGTGCACCTGCACTTGTCGCCATCCTGCGAGGTGCTGTGGTCTGCTGACAACTGGCCTTCTGCATCTGGTTGCGCCTGCCAGTTGGGGATGGTGTAATTGGCCCTTCCTGCTGCTCATCTGAGTCTTGGCTGAGCTCTGGCAGTGGCAGTGCCCTGGGCCTGCGTCGGACTGGCGCAATGGTGAGAGACCCACTTATGTTGGAATCAGAGGCTGGATAAGTGTCAGTCTCGCCTACGATGGCTGATGGGCCAGGCCCACCTGCAACGACAATATGCAGCATGTCAGTTATGTTTGTTGCAAGTAAGGGCACACAATGGTAATAAAGGTACAGGTACTTCTCTTCACTGTGTTGTGGGTTGTGTTCCTCTGGGTGTTGCTTTACTTAATTACATTGTACATGCTACTTTCAGCTCTGGGTTGTGGACTGCCATTCCCATAATGCATTGTTGTGCTGCTTCTAAGATGTGGAATGGACTACTTCTCACAATGTTTAACATTACTTGCTAATTCCTAAGGGGCTTTTGTGCATACACATATGGGGTTACAATTCAATATTGCACTTACCTTGGCTGGTACTTGGTGTGCCGGAGGTGTCTATCTCTGTGACCCCACTCACAGCTTCAGGGAGGAGTGTCGACTCCACTAGGTCCTCTAATGGGGTGGATGGTGCCTCTGTGGGTGGACAGCCTCCTGTGCCCCTGGCCTCCTGCAGTCTTCTTGCCACCCTCTCCTTCGCACGGGACAGCAGGTCATACCACCTCTTCTTAATCTCGTCAACCGAGCGCTGTGCCACTCCAATTGCGCAGATTTTGGATTGAATATCTGCCCACAGTCTACATTTCTCACTCTCCGGCACCTGGAGTGAGCTTTTGCCAAATTGCGATTCGGTAAATGGGCCTCGCAAACCACAAATAGCGATTTTTAAGAAATCGCTAATTCCGATTCGCAATTTTGTTACATGGCCTATTGCGACTCGGAAATAGCGATTTCTTAAAAATCGCTATTTGCTATTCGCAATGCCATTTTTTATACATATGGCCCAAAGCTCCCAGCCCATTTTGTGAACGCTGGGCTATCAGGAGGCTTTGCAACCATCTCTACTGAACCTGGTCAACTGGCCTCCTCAAGAAGCTAACACTGATTGTTGAAATAGTGATACCCAAAGCTACTCCATACATGGCACAGGACATGGCATATCCCTGAAGTTCCACCGTCTGATACACAGGTTGCCATGGGCCAGACCAAGAGTACAAAACAGGCCCCTCCGCCAAGTCGTAACAACTCCTAATCGGGATGTGGTCGGTCTGACGGTTCACATGACCAAGTAGGAGTGGATTATATCCCCCCTACAGTGCCCAACAGAGGACCAAAATGTTGCAGGAAATAAGAGATTCCAGGGCTGCCATTGAACATCGGATTGGCGCACAAACATCAGGCATGTCTACTCAGCAATGACAACTACAAACTGTCGAACTGGGTGAAAACAACAGAAGCAGAACTTGCAACCCTGATTCCTTAAAAGGCAGTCTACACAGCAGAAATGGAGGATTTGTGTTCACAACTGAGTCTGCTATACAACAGGGCTGAGGATGCAGAAGACTGGGCAAGGTGTAATAAAGGGCAGAATATTGGGCTGCCCGAAGGAGCAGAGGGACCCAGCACCACAAAGTTAATTGAAAAGTGGTACCACAAGGATTCTCAGATCAGTTCCTTGTTAAGAGAGCACACAGAGTGCCCACACATCACCTGCCTTCAGGGTTGCCTCCTAGGCCCATTGTAGTGCGTATCCTGAATTTCAGGGACCAGGATATTTTACTGCAGAAGGCCAGAGAGAATTTTACAATTCTAGTTGACAACACCAATGTGTCCCTCTTCCCTGACTATACTCTATCAGTTCAGCATGAACGATCATTGTTTCTTGCAGCAAAGAGGGCTTAACCTGTGCTCTAATTTTCCCAGCATGTTTATAAGTAGTACACGATCAGTGAAGACTAAACTTTGGCAGCCCTGAATCCATCTGGGACTGGCTTTAGAACGACTAAATGCCTTTCGCCCCATTTCTTCTGATAACACAGGCAGCGCCACATAGGGTCCCCCATGCCGTCGTCTGCAAGAAAAACCCTCAGCGATATTTATCCCGGATGGCCCCATCTCCTAAACAGGTTCTGGTGAAGTGATGCACACTGTTGTCCAGGTTGTTGTCTAACTGCCACCCAGCTCCTCCAGCAGTGCAGACTCCAACACCAGCATTATGCTGTTCCCGTGCAGCAAATCTCAGACACTGTAATTTAATTTCCCAACAATCCCTATCCCCATACAAGAAGTCTGGTGTCCTCTTCGGAGAGCCAGCAGACAATCATGACCTTCCTGTAGGAGGCTGGCCTGGAGTATAGTGGGTACCTGATGGTACTTACACCTTGTGCCAGGTCCAGGAATCCCTTATTAGTAGATTAGTAGTGTTCTAACAGCTTAGGCTGATGGAGGTAGCTATAGCAGAGCAACTTAGGCTGAACTAGGAGACATGCAAAGCTCCTACTATACCACTTATATCATATAACACTATATCATAAGAAACACAATACTTACGGTTACTAAAAATAAAGGTACTTTATTTTAGTGACAATATGCCAAAAGTATCTCAGAGGAAATACTCCCTTAGGAGGCAAGTAAAATACACAAAATAAACACAAACAACAAAATCAGGTAAGTAAACAGTTAGAAAAGTAGTGCAAACACTGTAGAATTCAATAGGATGCAATCGGACACTATAGGCCTAGGGGCAACACAAATCATATACTCCAAAAGTGGAATGCGAACCACAAATGGACCCCAGGCCTAGTGTAGTGTGTAGAGGGTCACCGGGAGTGTAAGAAAACACTAAGGGTGTCCAAGATACCCCACCCCAAGACCCTGAAAAGTAGAAGTAAAGTTACCCTTCTACCCCAGAAAGACAGTAAAGTCGAGGTAGGGGACTCTGCAAAGGCAACAACTGACTGCAAAGCACTGAAGACAGATTCCTGGACCTGAGGACCTGTAATGGAAGGGGACCAAGTCCAAGAGTCACGCAAGTGTCCGAGGGGCAGGAGCCCACTAAACCCCGGATGAAGGTGCAAAAGGGCTGCCTTCAGGTGGAAAAAGCCGAAGATTCTGCAACAACTGAAGGTGGCATGAACTTCTCCTTTGGTCAGAAGATGTCCCACGGCGTGCTGGAGGATGCAGAGTTGTACCCATGCAGAAAAAAATGCAAACAAACCTTGCTGGCTGCAAGAGTCATGGTTGAAGAAAATGCGCGCTGCCTGGACCCGGGAAGGACCAGGAGGTCGCCCCTTGGAGGAGGAGACAGAGGGGACACTCAGCAGCACAGAGAGCCCATGCAGAAGCAGGCAGCACCCGCAGAAGCACTGGAACAGGCATTTAAGAAATCTGAGCATGGAGGTCATCTCAACACTACAAAGGAGGGTCCCACGAAGTCGGTGATCAACTCAGCGAGTTGAGCAATGCAGGACAGAGTGCTGGGGACCTGGGCTATGCTGTGCACAAGGGATTCCTTGCAAATGTTCACAGAAGCCATAGCAGCTTCAGTTCACGCAGTACACAGGATTACTGTCTGGCATGGAGAGACAAGGATTTACCTCCACCAAATTTGGACAGAAGGACCACTGGACTGTTGGGGTCACTTGGATCCAGCTCTTGTGTTCCAGGGACCATGCTCGTCAAGATGAGAGGGAACCCAGAGGACTGGTGATGCAGAAGTTTGGTGCCTGCGTTAGCAGGGGGAAGATTCCGTCGACCCACAGGAGATTTCTTCTTGGCTTCCAGTGCAGGGTGAAGGCAGACAGCCCTCGGAGCATGCACCACCAGGAAACAGTTGAGAAAGCCAGCAGGATTAGGCGCTACAATGTTGCTGGTAGTCGTCTTGCTACTTTGTTGTGGTTTTGCAGGCGTCCTGGAGCAGTCAGCTGTCGATCCTTGGCAGACGTTGAAGAGAGAGATGCAGAGGAACTCTGGTGAGCTCTTGCATTTGATATCTGAAGAGAAAGCCACAGGAGAGACCCTAAATAGCCGTCAGAGGAGGATTGGCCACCTAACCAGGTAAGCACCTGTCAGGAGGGGTCTCTGACGTCACCTGCTGGCACTGGCCACACAAAGGCCTCCACTGTACCCTCACACCTCTGCATTCAAGATGGCAGAGGTCTGGGACACACTGGAGGAGCTCTGGGCACCACCCCTGGGGTGGTGATGGACAGGGGAGTGGTCCCTCCCCTTTCCTTTGTCCAGTTTTGTGCCAGAGCAGGGGCTGGGGGATCACTGAACCGGTGTAGACTGGCTTATGCAAGGAGTACACCATCTGTGCCCTTCAAATCATTTCCAGAGGCTGGGGGAGGCTACTCCTCCAAGGCCCTTAACACCTATCTCTGAAGGGGGAGGGTGTAACACCCTCTCTCAGAGGAAATCCTTTGTTCTGCCTTCCTGGGACAGGGCTGCCTAGACCCCAGGAGGGCAGAAGCCTGTCTGTGGGTTGGCAGCAGCGGTAGCTGAAGTGAAGACCCCAGAGAGCTAGATTGGCAGGACCCGGGGACCATGCTGGAGCACCAGGGATGCATGGGATCGGCACCCCAATAACAGATTTGGCATGGGGGGACAATTCCATGATCTTAGACGTGTTACATGGCTATATTCAGAGTTACCATTGTAAAGCTACATATAGGTATTGACCTATATGTATTGCACACATGTAATGGTGTCCCCACACTCACAAAATCTGGGGAAATTGCCCTGAACAATGTGGGGGCACCTTGGCTAGTGCCAGGGTACCCTCACACTTAGGATCTTTGCACCTAACCTTCACTAAGTGAGGGTTAGACATATAGGTGACTTATAAGTTACTTAAGTGCAGTGTAAAATGGCTCTGAAATAATGTGGACGTTATTTCACTCAGGCTGCAGTGGGAGGCCTGTGTAAGAATTGTCTGCGCTCCCTATGCGTGGCAAAAGAAATTCTGCAGCCCATAGGGAGCTCCTGGAACCCCAATACCCTGGGTACCTAGGTACCATATACTAGGGAATTATAAGGTGTTCCAGTACGCCAATCAGAATTGGTAAAAATGGTCACTAGCCTGCAGTGACAATTTTAAAAGCAGAGAGAGCATAAGCACTGAGAATCTGGTTAGCAGAGTCCCAGTGACACAGTTATGCACCACACAGGGAACACATTTATGCCACAAACTATGAGCACTGGGGTCCTGGCTAGCAGGGTCCCAGTGGCACATATCAAACACACTGACAAGTAGGGTTTCCACTATGAGCACTGGAGCTCTGGCTAGCAGGAACCCAGTGAGACAGTAAAAACACCGTGACATATACTCAAAAACAGGCCAAAAGTGGGGGTAACAAGGCTAGTAAGAGGCTACCTTCTTACACTTCCAGACTACTCGAAATATACATATTGAATTTAAAATTATTGTTGTGTCTTGATGTGGTATTCCCTCATCCCCCTATGTTCCTTTCCTGTGGTGCCTCGAAGGACAGTCAATTTCATATCTCCTCTTACTACACTATATTGGACACAGGCTCCTCACTGCCTCTGGTTCTACTAGCTGGCCCCCAGAGCAGTTGCTACAGTTTATGCTTGGTTATGATAAATTTAATAGTATGGCCAAACAACTGTTCCTCGCTGAACCATGTATTGAGGTTTGATTGTTAGTTCTTTGCCTTTTGTCGTAAAATGCATATCTCTGTCCAGGTTGTGTGGGAGATCAGAGAGAATGCTACACACCTTAGACTTCATATTTGGTATATGCTCAGCCCACAAACGTCTTCGCATACAATCTTAGCTTAGCAGCAGCAGAGCTCATATTGCTTATTTGCAGGAGACTCACCTCTTATCAGGTGAGGTGCTTAAACTGATTTGTAAGTGGAGAAGACAGCTGTTTGTCACCACTTTCTCAACGTTTGCATGGGGTGTGCGTGTATGGATAGGGGCTGGAATGCCATTTGAGTTGATACATACCAGGTTAGACATCCACACCATTATGTGTTGTACTATGGAAGCTAGATCGTAGACCACTAGTGCTGGGAAGTGTCTATACCCCGAATACGGAGCAGGGATACTTTCTATTGCACCCTTCTTCTGTACTGGCAGACTGGTCCCATTTGCCATGGTTGACTGGAGGAGATTAGAATGCAGCATCTTGTTGGGTCCCACCCTCCTTCCCCAGTGGGCTGTTGTTTAGACACACAAGGCGCTGGGAGACTGGGCCTTGGGATGATCACTATAAGATAAGTGGAGGTAGCTAAATGAGGGAATACTCATTCTATTCTGTGCCACACAAACTATACTCTCATCTATGCCATTTCTTCTGCCCCTCGCACTTTGTGGAGAACATTTCAAACTCCACATACCTAGGCAAAAGTTTGTCTGACAACAACCCCTTCAAATTTACTATGCCCTTCAGCTGAATTCCCACCCCAGTGCACAAATGGTGACTACAACCTCACCAAGTGGAAGACACAGGGGGTCATTCCGACCCTGGCGGTCCATGACCGCCAGGGCGGAGGGCAGCGGAAGCACCGCCAACAGGCTGGCGGTGCTTCCTGGGCTATTCTGACGCAGCGGTAAATCCGCGGTCAGAAAAGGGGAACCGGCGGTTTCCTGCCGGTTTTCCCCTGGCCCAGGGAATCATCCATGGCGGCGCTGCTTGCAGCGCCGCCATGGGGATTCCGACCCCCTTCCCGCCATCCTGTTCCTGGTGGTTTTTACCGCCAGGAACAGGATGGCGGGAACGGGTGTTGTGGGGCCCCTGGGGGCCCCTGCACTGCCCATGCCACTGGCATGGGCATGGGCAGTGCAGGGGCCCCCTAACAGGGCCCCACAAAGATTTTCACTGTCTGCTTAGCAGACAGTGAAAATCGCGACGGGTGCCACTGCACCCGTCGCACCCCTGCAACTCCGCCGGCTCCATTCGGAGCCGGCTTCATTGTTGCAGGGGCTTTCCCGCTGGGCCGGCGGGTGCCCTTTTGGCGGTCGCCCGCGGGCCCAGCGGGAAAGTTGGAATGGCCGCCGCGGTCTTTTGACCGCGTGCGGTCATTCGGCGGTAACCGCATGGCGGGCGGCGACCGCCGCCCGCCGCGGTCAGAATGACCGCCACAGTCTTTAAAGATACTTTAGTCACTGCTATCACTGACTACTTTTCCAAAAACACTGGTACTGGCTCATCACCTCTGAATGAGTGGAGGGTGTTTAAGGTGATCATGTGAGTTAAATCCATTTCCACAACATTGAGGGCACAACACAGTCTTACATGACTTAGCACAAGTAGAGATACAACTGGGATTGTTGGAAAGCATGCTGGGCCATGACGATTCCCATGCAGATGAAGTACAGGATTGTCACATTCCGCAACTCCTCAAACGCCTGAGGGCCTCAATTAATACACACTTAGGGTGACCATTTAGAAGCCTTACTAGCCCATATGATTTGGAGACAACTCTCCCCAAGCCCCATCCCATTGATATGCACACCAAGGGTGCAACCTGTTTTGGATGCAACCCATTTCCTTGACATGGGACACCCTTGTGAAATTGTAAATTACATATATCTTGTACATTTCACCTTTTAAGAGCAATAGCAGAGGACCACACCTATTTCACTCATACATGTTGGAAACATGGTTCATCGCAGCATATGGCACACAAATAAGACAACATCACCCAATAAGGGGAACACAAGCCTCATACATGAGGCAGTTGATGTGCTATTGCATTGGTAACAGGCTTGTATGACCAGACCCTTGACAGCAGTGAGTCCAACTGCATCCAATCTTTGCAAGGACTGTCTGTGACTGGAGTTCCATATAAGCAGAACATAGACAGCACAAGTGCCACACATATGACAAGCATTGTGCACATGACATTCCATGTACATGTCAGCCCATTTCCTAACTCCTGACACACCCATGCTCCTGGTCACAACCCACCTGTCTGAAGAGGTCCATGGAATTGTACTATGTGTACCCCGATATACCCTCCCTTACACACACAGACAAACAATAGTAATCCTGTGTGCTACACCCTTTCCTATGTTATGCCATTGTCATAGTACATCCGACTGTATGGATGTCAGGTCAATAATACACTGGCTTGAGTTACTAAGCCCTGTTAGCACCTGTAGATTGCTTCCCATGTGAAAGGTTCTGTTGGCCATTTGAATTCAATACTCAAATACAGGACTTGTGAGAAACAGATTCAGCACACGCCTGTGATCACCTTCATGCACACCACCCATCTGAACATGCACTGCCCCTGCTGATGCCTGGAACAGCATAGAAGTTGCCATTTAGTCAAATACACCGTTATGCATTGCTAGTAATTAAGCCATGTAACACAGCCCTTGGGTTCATGTGTCACCTTCAAAAACACAGGACATACACAGTTTTCCATGTCAACTGTCTTGTTCTTCCTCCGACCAGTCTTAGTCAGACAACTGAGTATGTAACTTGTGAAATTGCTGGATCCAGATATACCCTGCATCCTGTCAGCCTGACTGGCACCTGTCTGTGTGTTACCCTAAAGATTCCTTGTGGCTACTTATGTACCACACTTGCTTTACCAAACCTCACATTCCTCAGAGGGTATTTTGTCATGTGCTTCATCAATGCATACCTAAATACATTGTATAGCATCATCTGCCTTTTAATTGTACCATATTAGTAAAATTGTGTTTTAATACCAAAATCATGGCCCATCCCTTGTCTGGGTCTCATGTATGCATGAACGACAAAGTGTGACAGTGTACCAGGGCCGTATGCAGGGATTGGGTACGGTGCCTCCAGCAGAAACAGCTACCTCTGATAATGTCCATGAAAAGTCCACACATGTTAGGACCCTGACGGTTCACACGCTGAATCACATTGCTCACAACATATTGAGGGGCCGTGCGAGGTGTATAGCTGCGAGAATAATCAGCACAGAGACTATGATGTTCCCAGATGCAGTGGGAACTTCTCAGGCCAACCTGTGTACAAACGTTGCAATGACACCTGCTGGAACATGACACCTGAGAAATTATCGCACTCAGCACACCAAGGTTGCCCTGTTGACAGTCTCATTACACGCCTTCAGTGACAGGGTGGGACCATCCCCATGTAGGTTCTTATGTCCTCATCGACTTTACTCACATTGATCTCCGAAGGATACTCAGTAGATACAGGAATAGCTGCCACTGACTCATGATGAGACCTGGATGTAACTGTGACAACATAGACCCCTCAAAATAGACAGGATTAACATTGGACCACACACATGAACCAGACACCTCTGTGCAATTGATCACTGGAAAATGTGGACACGTGCTGCCTCATCTGCTGGTCCACCATAGCCAATGGAGAGTTGTGGCTCTGTCATATGACCACAACTGTGGTGTCATATGACATTTGTGGTTCACCTTTGGCTGTCTGGGCCAATGACATGGTACCCACTTTGTCTATGCATGTGCCTGACTTACTGTGGGTTCACCAATAAGTGCCTAGGAAGCAGTTACCAAAATCTAGCACATGGGATGGGCAACTTGTGGACCATTGACATGAACAAGCATCTGCCTTCTATCTTGTGCATGCTTTGTCATTTGTGGTGTCTACGTTACCCAAAATCTTGGAAGTGCACACAACAGATGTTGCTACATGTTTGATTAGCACATGTCCTCTCTCATTTCCACAATGACTTGCATCTAAGGTTTGGACACATTGACTTCACATTCATACAAGCATATTTGCAATAATGCATCTTGTGATGCACACACACTGGGTCGACTAATACATTAGTAGCCACTGCACACAGATTGAGCTATAGGCATTGAGGTATTGTACTCATGTGCATCACCTCGCTATCCTCTCCTGATGCCAAACATGCCCAAATTGTGCAATACATATTTGTAGGCCACGCATATGGCCATCTAGTGCATCAGCCAAGCGTCAAAATCCTGTTAAGGAAGTAGCGGGTCATGGTCCGCTGCAGTATGATGTCTCACATGTGAACATACAGCATCAACACCAAAGTGGGTGCAATCAGCCTATCTCAGTTGTGTCCCAAATGAAAAAATACCCAAAACCAGTTCATGCCCTGAAATTTTTAAGTTTTTATTGTTATGCGTCATATTTTTTCACGCATACAGATTGTACATCCTATTTTTTGATGCACTGGAGTGAAAACTAGGCCACATCCAAATAATTGTAAAGACTATTTACAATTATTTGGATGCGGCCTAATTTTCACTCCTGTGTGTCGAAAAAAATGTGTGAAAAAATATGACGCATAACGATAAAAACGGTGGCCATTTTATGCAGAAAGTGATGTAATGGGATATTGATTATGTACAGTGGGTGTCACTTTGCAGTTTGTGATTCTTCTAGACTGTGTGGCTGTGTTCAGAGTGTTGTCCAGTGATTTTGTGCTTTTGTGTCCTGTGTGCTACATTACTTTTTACTTTGTGAAAAATTATTGTTGTTGTATACTGTCTGAGTGTGTTTAGTTTACAATTGTCCAGTATTGTATTGTATTTGTTGTTTGTGGGAGTCTGTTTGTGGGTAGTGCTAGTTTGGGGATAGTTGGGCTCTTTTAGTTGTTAAGTTTACTTATTTTTTGTACTTGTACTTTCTGTGGTTCTAAAAATTCTGGACCCATGTAATTTACTTTGCCACAGCAGTACGATTTTAGTATCAAAAGACCGATAATGACTAGTACACTAAGCATTAGCATTTTCGCTCAATTCCAGCAGCGTTTTCACCTCGAAATCGCCATTTTCGTCCTGCACTCGTGGCTCCCATTTTATACACGGCAGTCATTTTAAAAGTTGCCCTCACATAGGCTTATGATACAGTCAGATTTGATTCCAAGGACACGTACACCTTGATTGACTTTTCTCTGACCTGGGCAAGCTGGAACCATTGCCTCAGGCCAAACCTGTTTGGTCAGTCCCTCTCCCAGTGGCCGAATCAGATAGCATCAAGGCACACCATGCCATAAAACCCTTATTATCGCTCACACACCCTGCCTAATCTTGCTCACACTTGCACCTGCTCTTTTCTTCTTCTTACTTTACGAGGGGGAGGTGCCCGTTTTTATTGGGGGCCCACACTTATCTGATGTAAAATACTAGGCCTTGCCGGGTAATTTATTATGGGTTGAATGACATGAAATATGAGGTTTCATCATGACACTGTTTTTTCCTTTGTAGTGAAAACATGTGAATGACCAACCAAAATGTCAAGAATGTTTGCCTGAAGCTTAAAAAACTGTATATAAGGAAACCTGATTTTGCATTGACACACAGTCTCCTGAGAACATACAAACCGTGCTGTTGTACTTCTAGGACGCTTGTTACTTGGTTGCAGCCAATAAATTCGATCTTTGACTTCACCTAGAAGACTCTGAGTTTCTGTAGTCTGAATCAGGAAAGTACCCGAGGTCTTTGGGTGTACCCTGGCACCGCTGGGTTACCGGATCAGTACCGGTTCTGAAAAACCCAGTACCTCATTTCCCCCTTTTCTCCTTTCTTCTTCTCTATCCCCTATTCCCCTTTTCGGTGCTGAGATGTTGGGTAGGCCACGTCTTGGCAGGATGGGTGAGGAGGAGCTTGGGGGTTTATATGGCTGGTGCGCCATTCCCTCCCACTGATGATCGAGGCAGGGGGCAGGGTGATACAGGGGTATCACACTGAGGCGCGACGAATCTGGTGGGGAAAGGTGCTGCATCACTTGCAGCGCGTGTATGGGAGCCAAAGGAATGACGACCAGCTGAAGCATCGCTGGGCTGACCTCATCACCAGGGAGCAAGATCTGCTGGACCACCTGGGAGTAGTGATTGGTGGCCCTGTTGGTGAGTACAAATCATGCAAATCTGCACAATTAAAAGCTCTGTAGTGACATCAGATGATTTGTACAATATCTGCTGGCTAAGTTGCTGACTGTGTGGAATGCTGCGGAAACATACAGGGTCATTGATGGGCTATGTGAAGGACCACAATTGCTAGCTGTCAGGAAGCACGTGCTCTGCAAACTTACAGAATACTATTGCTTAATGTAATTTGGTGCCGCCTTTGTGTCAGACAGCAACGCAAAATAGGAGCCAATCATGTCTATATAGGTCACATTTGCCAGTGAATTATAGATTTCCTAAAATATTGGCAACCTTTGTTGACGCAATAGCTAGACTGACTTTAGAAACACTACATGATGCAGAAAATTAGTGCTGGCTTCAGGTCAATTGATGATAGCAATGTGGGCCAGACATAAGTCTCATGTGTGTCTGGTGAGTGTGTAAGGAAAGCGTTTTTGGAAGTTCTATGAATGTTAGTGATTATTGTGGCCCTTCATCATTTTGGATACATGTCAGATCTGGATTTGAAAACATCGGGAAAAGGTGTAATTTGCCCTCAGCTAACATCTTACACTGGTATTTGGAGTTTGTAGTGCCACATTCCAATTAGGGATGGCAGTCCAAAGGTATGCACATGGGTTCATATCTCTATGTTTGGTGCAAATCACCATTGCTGGGCCACATCAAATGAAGAAACTGTAACAACATGAGAGCTTACAAATGCAGATATGTGTGTAATTGTCACAGGAGACCCATGCTATGTACATGGTAGCTGTGCTATGTCGGATGCAGTATCATCATGTCTGAATGGCTTTAATTACTTATGTCATCTTACACATAGTTTTTTTTTTTTGGGAATTGTTGGTCAGTGCACAGATTTTGAGCACATTTTTCCTTCCATGCCTTACAGGTGGACTGGCACCCTACACTGTGGGAGAGGTGGCTTCACTTGAGGACCCCGACAACTCCAGTAAGTGTTGATATCTCTGTTATGTGTTGTATTTGCTGGTGATGTGTGATGGACTCATAGCAAGGTATTAAGCGCTGGCCCATCATTTGTCTTGTTCCATGAGTGGGATTTCATTTTCTCTCCATTTTTGAGTTGGCCAATGCTTATCCTATTGTATTATCTACGGATTGTAGGTCATTCCTGTAGGCCCCGCAATGAGAACTGGGGTGAGTCATGTGGATAACACTTGTATCAACAAGAGTCACACTGGAACTCATCTCAGATTTAGTCTGCCTGTCAGACCCACATTCTCCCAGATTGGAACTGCAAAATGCTTACCCACAGACTTCTGCTTCCCTATTCACCAAAGTACTTATTAAAATGTAGGTTGAACTTCCTAGCAGCACGTAGCTCCACATGTAATGCTACAAGTATGTGGCACTTGAGTGCAATGGCCTAGGTGTGCATGCAAATCATGATCATGGGTGTCCTTGCAACTCTGTGTCTGTTGTAAGTCATGCCTTACTGGAAGTATATGATGTGGACAAAGGTCTGTACTTCCTGACATGTGTGGCGCTAGGATTGGTCAAGGGTTTGCTGTCTCCTATTTGTTGATAGACCTTACCTGTGGTGTGTGTGTAGAGCCAAACACATGTCCAGCTTTCTATAGACTCCTGGGTGTCCATGTTGTTTGGAATTGTTAGTTGTTTCTCCACCCCCCCACCCTCAAACACAGGCATGGATTTGTGAATAGTGTACCTAGGACTGATGCTACCAGTATGTTACACAGACATGTAAATCAGTGAATGTTTGGTTGGAACCTAGTATAGACACTCAGGTATAGCACATGAGTACTATACTAGCAAGTCCATTTAAAACTTGCAGATAATGAGGCTTTAGATTTCCATCCCGTACACTGACATTTGTAGCCCTGGCATTGGCGGAGGATGTGCAGCATGATTGTTAGCTGACAACTGGCAGAACTCTGATGCCAAAATCATGCCAGTTGTTACCCATCTTGTAGGGTTTGGATGTGCTATGTATGATTTGACCTTTGTAGACTGGCCTGCCATGTACTTCCTCAGGGACATTCAATAATCTGTATGATGATATGAGCTGTTACAAGTACAATAGATGTACTGTCTGATTTACTTCTTGTGCCATTTCACACAATGCTGTTCATAATGTGAATTGTTTGCCTTTGTCTTCACAGCTGTGAACATGACACCCATCCAGGTCCGTGAGTTCCAGAGGCAGGCTATGAGGTACCAGCATATCCTGCTGGTAGAGTCGGGGTTCAGACGGATGGCCCGAAGATACCGGAACGAACAGGCCTCCGGAGCATGGAGGGCTTTCCCACAGGGTGGCCCTACTTTGCCCACCACAGCCACCACCAACACAACCACCACTTCAACCCAGATGGCACTACCCACAGCTGGGACTGTTGTCCCAACATCTGCAGTTGCTCCAGGCCCTAGCAGTGGAACACCTTCAGGGCAGCCCACAGGCATAGACTCTACACACCCACACACATCCTCAGCTGGTACCCAGACTTCCCCAGCTGCTACAGTTGACCCTGCAGCTTTTCAGGCAATGGAAAAAAACATGGACCGTGTCCTCCAAAGAATTAGGCACCTGCAGCTGGATGTTCGCCATATGAACAGGCGTGTGCGGTCCATAAAGCGGACCCTCCGGAGGGCCAACCTCTACGCTTTTAAAAATGGACATGATTCCCTCCCCTCCCTCCTCTTTCCTTGTTCTTATACTCAGTGGGCTTAGGGGGCTCAGTGTTAGGGTAGTATAGGCTGTTAGTTTAGTTAGTGGGTGGGGGCTGGGGGTCCTGATTATTATTATTATTATTTTTTGGAGTGTGTGGGCGGGTGGGTGGGGGGCTATGTTGGGGTTCTTGTCTGTTTACAAAAAAAATAAAAATAAAAATAAAAAAAATGAAAAATATAAAAAAATAAAAAAAAATCTATATTTGTTTAGGATAGTATAGTATGTGTTTATGTTAGTATCTGTTGTCCTCCATGTGTCCCGTCTCATAAGGGGGGTGGGAGGATGATGTTTAGAACGTTTCGTTACATGTGATAAGTAAGTTTAGCTTAGGTTAGGGACAGTTGTGGGTAATGAGTAGTTAGGGTAGATTAGGGTAGGTAAAACTTTTCCTCGAGTTTCCTTTTCTGTTATTACTGTTTAATAAATATATAGTTAACCCTTTACAGTATGTGTTAAATGCTTGTTGATTAGGGCCTTGGCATACGTGTACATGAAGTTTGTTCTATTACATTTGTGTCCTATGCTACGGACAAATCCCAACTGAGCTGTAAGATTGGCAGCTACCCCAGAGCTACCTTGCGAAGATTCCACCATTCATTGCAACCACCAATCACAGATAATATGAATCCCAACGTGTTTTTGTCAATAAGTATGTTTTCAAAGTCACAAACAGTGCTTCCAGATTTGGTATTGGGGGAACTGTTTTAGGTCTGACTGCAGTGATGTTCAAGGACACCCTTATAAGGTGAGTGTTCGTAAGCACTCTTGTAGTGTCGTCTTCATGAATCACAGACATCATTTGTGACACTGTTCAGCATGATTACTTATTTGGATGGAAATTCAGACACCTTCATTCATGCAGTTTTTTGAGTGTTTGCTTAGATTTGTGGGCACTGTTATATGTGTTAGTATTGTATGATGACAACATTTTGCTGCCACTATTTGATGACTTAGATATCCCTTTAGGAAGGATTATTCCGTCCAACACAGCATGATGGTGTATGTTTTCTCACTTCATCAGATATTACCCTCACGACGGGCAGAGTATGATGCAATCCTGGCCACTGTGCAAAGTTATCTGACTACATAATTTCAGGACAGTTGTATTGACAAGCTAAGTAATTTGACAGGATGCACATTTCAGTTATCTACTGCACAGAGACATTACACAGAGACAATGTGGTTGTGTAAGTGCTATTTATTGAAAAGTGCAGTAGTGCTATATGTACATTGTCCATGATTGTGAGTCCATTATAGTGACATCTTCCATTGTGATCCTGCACAAGTGGTAAAGGAAAATGCTTTTGACACGCTGGGGTGATGTGTCAGACAGTGCAGAGGGACAGGATTTGCCAATGAGTAAGTGAGAGACAATCTCTGGGCAGGATGACAAGATAAACATTGGTTTGCAGAACAGTCATTGAGTAAAGTTGTTGTAAGACTGGCATGTTACATAGTGCTGGACCTTGGTAATAGTTGGCCATGTGGCAGAAACTAGTGCTTCCAGGTACTTTTCCGTGTGAAGGTGATCTGTTCCATGTCTTCTTCTTCTGATGTGTGTGTTGTCTCCTCTGTTCTTGGTGGTGGTGGTTGTGAAGGGGCAACACACACCTCAGTGTTAGAAGACGCGGAGTAAGACATCCCGGGTCGCTGCTACCTGTGAAGGTCTTAAAGGCAGTACTGCTGCAAGGAGGATCTACTGATTCTTAAGAATAGCAGCCACATCATGATGGTAGGCAGCCAGGTCATCGAGGGGTTCAATGTTGCATTCGTGCACACGTTCACAGGATTACTGTTGTAGGTGTTGAGTCAACTGTATTACAGCTGTGCTGATTTCCTTCAGCCTTTTTTCTACTTCCTGCAAGATAGTTGTTCTCCCTTGCATAGCTGCTGCCTGTTCTTCAGTTGACATCATGCACAAACGCACCCCCTCTAGGCTGGCTGCCATAGTTTGCATCCCCACCCGCACCTCCTTGGCCAGCTCCCGCTGGACTCCAACTACAGTTCTCTCAAAGATGGTGCCTGTGTTGTCTGCTCCTATTTGTGACAGCAGGTGGGGTCTGGAGGGTTCCAAGGACCTCTTGGATGGTCTGCTGGGGGATTTTTGTCAGCTCGTCATCCAGGTCATCAGGGTATTCCTGGACAGGCATATCCGCAGGAGATCCATCATCCTCTGCAATGAAATAGGGTACAATTAGTGTGTCTGTGTTGTGGCATTTGTGATGTGACATGCCTGCCTTGTGATGATTTCACATTGTGATCTTGTTTCCTGTTCATTGCTCCAGTCTTTCAGATGGGCATTCTCCCAGGCCTATGGCCCACCTGCATGTCACATGTATTGTATTAAGTTATTAGACTTGTCAGCATCATCTCCTGTAGTGCTGTTTTAGGCCAAATAATGAATTGCCACCTTCTTGTCCTACTAAAGCCTCCGTCTACACCCATTCTCATGGTGAGACCTTTCACTGGCTGTGGGTGTTCTGATGGCACTAGCAGCACACTTAACAATCTGGACCTGCCCTAGTCTCTGATCTTTTACATCCACTTATATGTAGTTGAAATGTAGCGTATCCAAGGCATAGTATTGTTATGGCACGATGTGGATGTTAGAATTGGTAATGTGTACTGCTGATGTTGGGGAATGTGTGGTAAATTGGATTGCCCTGATAGTCGTAGCAGTGTCCTATTTCCTCCTCTGACTCTGCAGGTGTATGTCAGTGACCAGTTACATGTGTCCTCCCCCTCAATGCTATTGTATGAGCAGTATGACATTTGGGATGTTGCATTGTGACCCAGGCACAGGATGGACCCTGACATATGCAGCATGGGTGTGTCCTTAGTGCTGTGTAGCTCCTAATGTTGATGACATTGGCTGATGTTTGCGGCAATTATGGGCATTCACAATTGACAGGACTGGAACATTTGTCTTGTTTCAGGGGATTGTTGAAGTTGTCATCCTCAACCCTCTAATTTAGGTGTGTATGATCCATGGGGACGTTAATGCCGTTGGCTACTTGAGCTGCACACAGAGCGGAGGTGGTAGTGGCAACTGTTGTCACTGTTACATTCCAGTTTTCGGCATGGCTAGAGGTTGTTAATTGGGCCCTAGTTGTTATAGGGGGTATAGTGGCTGACGTGTGCCGGGATCACAGTTTGATGTTGTGCCCTTCCCTCCTGGCGTGGCTTTACCTTTGCTCCATCGTTGGCATGGCAGCATGCCCCCATGGGACTGTTGTTGGTGTAGTGTAATGGTGTGCCCCAGCTTCTCTCTGTACAGGCCATGCCCCCATGCCATACCCCTTTATCCATGCCACTTCATGTATATGATGACTTCCATGCATTTTGTGGTCGGTATCCCCCCTCCGGTTATAGTTGACATTAGTGCATTTTAATTCCCCATGCGACTTACCCTGCATGTGTGTTGTCTCCTGGTAGTCTGTGCTGTCCTGTCCTTAAATCCCTGTGACGATCTCCTCAGGGATGACGGCTGTGACCATCTCCTCCATGTGGTCCAGGGGCTGGTGGTGGGCTGGACTCCCACCTCCGGTCTGCAGTGCTGCCTTCCTGTTCCTGGCCATCTTTTCCTTGGTCCTGCGCTTACAGTCATGCCAGCGTTTCTTGCACTCGATGACTGTTCTGCGTACTTCTGCCACACTGTTAATCTTGTCAACAATTTGTTGCCATATTGCCTCTCTCCTACTGATTGGCAACTTTGAGGTGACAAACAATTGGTGCTGGTGTTCCGTCGCCTCTTTAACCAGATTTTCCTG
Source organism: Pleurodeles waltl (assembly GCF_031143425.1). Classification (NCBI taxonomy): domain Eukaryota; kingdom Metazoa; phylum Chordata; class Amphibia; order Caudata; family Salamandridae; genus Pleurodeles; species Pleurodeles waltl. The sequence goes on from NC_090437.1 coordinate 1,069,318,208, forward strand.
TTCCTCTGCACTGAAGCAACACTTTCTTTTCTTCTTAAAACTGTCTTGGGTATTGTGTGGGTCCTCCTCACTGGTTCCTGGTCTGTTGTCATCTTCCTGGGGTCTGTACAGGCATCTGGGATCCATTTTGGCTGTGTTCGCGGGGAATTTTGACGCTATTGCATCAGAAAATGCCACATATCCGGTGTGCGGTGTCGTAAATCGACCCACAGTCATTCCCGCCACGTTAACGTCGGTTTGCTTTATGACTTGACGCTACGGTGTGTGTTCCAAAAAATTACACCTGTGGTTTGCGCCGCCGTGCGTCAAAGTTTAAATTTTACGCCCGCACAGCGCACAGAAATGGCATTAGCCGGCGGTAATATTTGTGACGCAAAACTGTATAAATATGGGCCTTGATGTGCTAGCGCACCAACAGAGGCAGCGCTTTCTACCTCAAGCGCTAGGCCTCAAATATATAAAGCGCTTTCCAAAGCGCTTAGTCTTGAAAGATCTTGAAGCACTACTCGTGCTATAATGGATGCAGGGGTCAGAGGCCACAGCACCCTGCCCCTGGTGAGCAGAGTTCCAGGAAAAGGTCTCCAGGTGAAGGGGACCAGCAATAAGCCAGCACACTGAGGATGCAGCAAGTGGCAAATGCTTTACAGTGACCAAGCAGGTCACAGGTCAGCACAACAGCAGCAGTCTATGGCGATCCCTGGTGAGCCCTTCAGCATTTCTGTGTCCAGTTCCCAGATGTTTCAAAGAGTCTCCAAATTGTGGGGGAAACTCCCCAGTACTTATATACAAAACACCAGAGTCATAAGCATAGAGAAATGCACACTTTCTAGAAGTGGTGTTTTGTAATAGTAATAAAAAAAACACCCACACCAGTAAGCAGCATTTATTATCAACATCACAACCATACCAAACATGCCTACGCTACCCCTCATAAATCAGACAATACCCCTTACACATAAGGCAGGGCATTTCTAATGCAATCCTATGAAAAGGCAGCACTCACAGCAGTGAGACACCAAGTTAGGCTGTTTGTCACTTCCAGGACAGGCCACACAACCTGGCACATGTCCTGCCTTCTACATACATGGCACCCTGCCCATAGGGCTAGCTAGGGTGAACCTTAGGGGTGGCTTATATGTAGTAAAAGGGGATTCTGGGCCTGGCAAGTAAATTAAGATGCCAGGTCTCTGTGGCAGAAAACTGCGCACACAGGCTCTGCGGTAGCAGGCCTGAGACAGGTTTGAAAGTCTACTTCAGTGGATGGCGCAATCAGCTGTGCAGGCCAACTAGTAGCATTTAATGTACAGGCCCTGGGTATAGCGATACCACTGTACAAGGGACTTACAGGTAAATTAAATATGCCAAATAGGTATAAGCCAATCATACCAACTTTAGATGGGAGAGCACCTGCTCTTTAGCACTTGTCAGCAGTGAAAAAGTGCTCAGAGTCCTAGAGCCAACAGCGAGAGGTCATAAAAAAATGGGATGAAATAGGCAAAAAGTCAGGGAGTGAACCTGTCACATGGGCCAGGTCCAACATATATTATCATTAATAAACATAAACATAAAGAAAATACTTTTTACATTAAATAAATATTTATAATAAGCAGTAAACAATAGTTACACTTGTTTGAATAACACATATATATATATACACATAACACAAATAATCACAACAGTGAAATATATGACTAAATACATAACAATACAAGCAAATATCTATCTATCTATCTATCTATCTATCTATCTATCTATCTATCTATCATATTCTATCTATCTATCTATCTATCTATCTATCTATCTATCTATCTATCTATCATATTATATATTAATAATAAATAAATCAATAAATATGCATATTAAAGAATGTAAGAAATGTTTAAAGTTAAACACTAGGACGAACACCCTGGCAAATATAAAACATACAATATTATTTGAATATGGTTTGAATTGCTTATTTAATAATTAAAATGCATTAAAAATCGGTCTATTCATCAATATATATATTTTTTTATTTCAAATTAAAATATATATGTTTTAAACTGCAAAAAATATACATTAAATAAACTTTAAAACAATAAATAAAAACTGAACAATGTGCTATATGCTTTTATTATCTGAAAATATGTAATAATAATGTTATTTATTACAAATATACAACTAAGTGCATTTTAATCTGTTTCTAAATACTAACAATACTAATTTTAATGACATAAATCACTCTTATTACATAAGTACAATTTAAAAACAATATTTCACACTTACATGATTAAATTAAATAGTCAACCTCAAAGTTCAACTTTAGAATCCACACAAATTCCTCATTACTAGTTTAACCTCTGTGCATCCTAGTTTGCAAGTTTATAATGCACCTAGATTCCTGTCTTCTTAACTTTATGACCATATTGCCACAACTTTCTCCTTTCTTGGGTTGAAATGGTTAGAATGTGGGTCAGGTACCTAGATGGCCTTTTCATTATTTGTGAACGAAGTAAAGAGACAGCACAGGAATATATTGCAAGGCATTTGCATAGCCCAGACTAGATGTAATGAGCGCCTGAATGACTAATTTCCTGGCTGATAATAACAGAAAAGCACACGCCCACCATAATATTAATTTGCAGTTGAAAGGAAAGACGATTATCAAATTTGAAACTGTTGGAAATGGGGTCTCTAGTTGGCAGAGGTATGCACCCTTGTCCAAGTAGGGACCACAATCCTAGTCAGGGTAAGTCACACACAATCCAAATTATCCTGTTCCCACCCTCTGATAGCTTAACACTGAGCAGTCAGGTTTAACTTAGAAGGCAATGTGTAAAGTATTTGTGTAATAAATCATATAGTAACACAGTGAAAACACAACAAAGATACACAGCACAGGTTTAGAAAAATAGATCATATTTATCTGTATAAAATAAGGTCGAAACAACAAAGATCTAACAAGCACAAGTTGAAATATCAGTAACACTGGGGGACCACCACCACTCATGCTGCCCCAGAATCCAGTACCTTAGGCTCACTGTAAAGGAGATTATTCTCTCATTAGATAAGCCAATCACCAGAGGCTTCACCTGTTGCTTGCGCTGAGGCATGTTGCCTCAAGCCCTTAAGACTGGGACACTTTTTCTGAATCCTGCAGAATTCTTCCCTGGTTGGCCCACCCTCAACTTGCCAGGCAGCAAGCTCATATAGGTTGCCCAGAGCAGCAATGTCCTCCATGGTTGGCTCAGGGGCCTCCTCCTCAGGGACCCCGTCAACGACGGGGGAACTTCTTGGAATGGTTTTGCGCACCCCTTGTCCCTCTCTTGGCAGCTGTCTGGGCCATTCTCCTAAGCTCCAGGCACCCTTGAGTCCCCTCCCGGACAGCCATGGACCTTGTGGTCATGCAGACCCACTCATGCATTCCCAACATCTCCAAGTGAGACCTTAGCTCTCCCTCCAGGTAGTATGCTCAAGGTCATTGCCTAGCAGACAATCTATAGGCATGGCAGGACTTACAGTTACTTTCAGAGTACTAGAGACACCCCCCCCACTGAAAGGGAACCAGAGCTACCAGTAGGTGGCTCTCATGATTGTCAGCACCTATGACTTGGTGGAATGTGTTCGTTAGGACCTGCTCTGCTAATATCAGCTGACCCCTGACAGTAGTCATGTTGGCTCCTGTGTCACGTGGAGCCTCCACCTGTTGCCCGTTAATGGTGGCCCACTGCCTACACTTGGAAGTATTAGCAGGCATGTGGGTTTTTGGCACCATTTATGCATCCCTCAGGGACACCTGGATTACCTCTGTCTGTTCCCCAAAACAAATTGGGACTTCCTACATTAGCTAACTGAGGTGTCTGCCCTCCGGTGGGGGGCTGTGCCCTCTTGGGACATTTGGAGTCACCCTTAGAGTGACAATACTTAGTGCACTCTATGCATTGGGGTACAAATGTCCCTGCCTTGTGGTCAAAGAACCCTTTCTATTTAGACTCAGACTGGGATTGGATACCGCTATTCCCTTGAAAATTATTTTGGGGGCCTTTTGAGAACTCCTTGTTGTAAAGTTTTTCTTCCCCTCTTTCTTCTGTTGAGGACCCTGACCACATTTGTGGGTGCCCCCCCCAAAATACCTTTTTGGACACCCTGGTGCTAGCCCAGAGGTCTGCCTCCTCAGCAAACTTCCTGGGATCAGTCAGCTTACTGTCAAACAGGTGCTAGTGCAACTCTGTAAGGCAAATACTGAGCACATGTTCTATTAGGATCAAATTGTACAAATCCATGTAATCATTTACTTTATTGCCCCACACCGAAACACTCAGTGACTTACTAGAGAAGTCCAAAAATGCTGCCCAGGTTTGGTTGGGGAGCTTGGTATTGTGCCTGAAACTTTGGCAATATTTTTCAGAGGTCAGTCTAACTTTGGCTGTCAAAATGGCTTTCTTAGGGGCATACTTGTTCAGATCTCAAACCTCTAGTGTAAGAAGTGTGTCCCTCCCAAGTATTGGCACATTGTAGAAGGCTGGCCTGGCTTATAGTGGGTACCTGATGGTACTTACACCTTGTGCCAGGTCTAGTTATCCCTTATTAGTAGATTAGTAGTGTTCTAGCAGCTTAGGCTGATAGAGGTAGCTATAGCAGAGCAGCTTAGGCTGAACTAGGAGACATGCAAAGCTCCTACCATACCACTTATATCATATAGCACTAAATCATAAGAATCAAAATACTCAGAGTTACTAAAAATAAAGGTACTTTATTTTGGTGACAATGTGTCAGAAATATCTCAGAGGATATACTCCCTTAGGAGGTAAGTAAAATACACAAAAAATACACACAAACCAAAATCAGGTAAGTAAACAGTTAGAAAAGTAGTGCAAAAACTGTAAAATACAATAGGATGCAATAGGCCTAGGGGCAACACAAACCATAATCTAAGAAAGTGGAATGCAAACCACTTAGGGACCGTAGGCTTAGTGTAGTGTGTAGAGGGTCGCTGGGAGTGTTAGAAAACACTAAGGGTGTCCAAGATACCCCACCCCAAGAACCAGAAAAGTAGGAGTAAAGTGTCCCTACTTCCCCGGAAACACACTAAAGTCGTGATACGAGATTCTGCAAAGACAACAACTGACTGCAAAGCACTGAAGACCAATTCCTGGACCTGAGGACCTGCATAGGAAGGGGACCAAGTTCAAGAGTCACGCAAGTGTCCGGGGGGTCAGGACCCCACTAAACCCCGGATGAAGGTGCAAAAGGGCTGCCTCCGGGTGGAAGAAGCTGAAGATTCTGCAACAGCAGAAGACGCCAGGAACTTCTCCTTTGCACAGAGGATGTCCCACGTTGTGTTGGAGGATGCAGAGTTGTTTCCATGCAGAAAGACCACAAACAAACCTAACTAGCTGCAAAGGTCGCGGTTGAAGAAAAAGAAATCTGAGCGCGGCGGTCGCCTCAACACTCAAAAGGAGGGTCCCACGAAGAGGGTGGTCAACTAAGTGAGCTGAGCAATGCAGGACAAAGTGCTGGGGACTTGGGCTGTGCTGTGCATTAAGGATTCCTTGCAAGAGTACAAAGAAGCCCTAGCGGCTGCAGATCACGCAGTACACAGGATTACTGTCTGGCGTGGGGAGGCAATGACTTATCTCCACCAAATTTGGACAGAAGGACCACTGGACTGTTGGGGTCACCTGGATCCAGCTCCTATGTTTCAGGGACCATGCTCGTCAAGATGAGAGGGGACCCAGAGGGCCCGCGAAGTAGAAGTTAGGTGCCTGCGTTAGCAGGGGGAAGATTCCGTCGACCCACTGGAGTTTTCTTCTTGGCTTCCAGTGCACGGTAAAGGCAGACAGCCCCCAGAGCATGCACCACCAGGAAACAGTAAAAAAAGCAGGCAGGATTAGGCACTACAATGTTGCTGGTAGTCATCTAGCTACTTTCTTGCCGTTTTGCAGGTGTCCTGCATCAGTCAGTGGTCGATCCTTGGCAGAACTCGAAGAGAGAGATGCAGAGGAACTCTGGTGAGCTCTTGCATTCGTTATCTGAAGAGAAACCCACAGGAGAGACCCTAAATAGCCCTCAGAGGAGGATTGGCCACCTGTCCAGGTAAGCCCCTATCAGGAGGGGTCTCTGATGTCACCTGCTGGCACTGGCCACTCAGAAGCCTCCATTGTGCCCTCACACCTCTGCATTCAAGATGGCAGAGGTCTGGGACACACTGGAGGAGCTCTGGGAACCACCCTGGGGGTGGTGATGGACAGGGGAGTGGTCACTCCCCTTTCCTTTGTCCAGTTTCGCACCAAAGCTGGGGCTGGGAGATCCCTGAACTGGTGTAGACTGGCTTATGCAAGGAGGGCACCATCTGTGCCCTTCAAAGCATTTCCAGAGGCTGGGGGAGGCTACTGCTCCCCAGCCCTTAACACCTATTACCAAAGGGAGAGGGGATAACACCCTCTCTCAGAGGAAAGTCTTTGTTCTGCCTTCCTGGGACTGGGCTGCCCAGACCCCAGGAGGGCAGAAACCTGTCTGAAGGTTGGCAGCAGCGGTAGCTGCAGTGAAAACCCCAGGGAGCTAGTTTATCAGTACCCAGGGTCCATGCTGGAGCCCCGGGATGCATGGGATTGGCACCCCAATAACGGATTTGCCATGGGGGGACAATTCCATGATCTTAGACATGTTACATGGCCATATTTGGAGTTACCATTGTGAAGCTACATATAGGTATTGACCTATATGTAGTGCATGCGTGTAATGGTGTCCCCACACTTACAAAGTCCGGGGAAGTTGCCCTGAACAATGTGGGGGCACCTTTGCTAGTGCCAGGGTGCCCTCACACTTAGTTACTTTGCACCTAACCTTCACTAGGTGAGGGTTAGACATATAGGTGACTTATAAGTTACTTAAGTGCAGTGTAAAATGGCTGTAAAATGGCTGTGAAATAACATGGGCGTTATTTCACTCAGGCTGCAGTGGCAGTCCTGTGTAAGAATTGTCTGAGCTCCCTATGGGTGCCAAAAGAAATGCTGCAGCCCATAGGGATCTCCTGGAACCACAATACCCTGGGTACCTAGGTACCAAATACTAGGGAATTAGAAGAGAGTTCCAGTGTGCCAATCAGTGTTGGTAAAAATGGTCACTAGCCTGCAGTGACAATTGTAAAGACAGAGAGAGCATAAGCACTGAGGTTCTGGTTAGCAGAGCCTCAGTGACAGAGTTAGGCACCACACCGGGAACACATTCAGGCCACAAACTATGAACACTGGGGTCCTGGCTAGCAGGATCCCAGTGAGACAGGCAAAAACAAACTTACACACAAGTAAAAAATGGGGGTAACATGCCAGGCAAGATGGTACTTTCCTACACACATGTTTCCACAAGCCTGCCCACCATTGCTCTTTAGGAACCCCATGACCCCTTAGTGCAACTTCATATGCAGTATACCAGTTATCAATGTCATCTCCCACCACATAACTTGGCATCACATCCTTGGGTATACAAACCTTTTTGTTTCCAGTAGGTCCTGTATGTAGGCTGCCACCATTACTGCTGGACTCAGACTGCCTCGACTTGAGCTCCAGCTCTTTCAGACTCAGTTTGTGAGACAAGATCAATTTCTTCTCTGCCAAGGCTCTTCCAGCTTCATCTTGTCTCTTAGCTCTCCTTTCCTCTGCCACTATTTTCAACCTCCTTTCCTCTGCGGTTGGGCCATGATGAGAGACACTACTTCCAGTTCTCACAGGAAGAACAAAATGAGGGGTATCACCCCTCACTACTGCTGAAAAATCCTCTGGAGAGCCATCCACTTGCTGTCACAATTCAACACGCTCTTGTGAGTGGTCTTCTGCAGAGGCCCTCAGTGCCTTTTGGTACTCCTCCTTCTTGAAGGCTCTATGGGTAGGTACCCACATTCCTTTGCAGAAACGCTTTCAGCTGGTTGACAGTGTATGCCTCCAGCTTGGCTAGGTCAAACTCTCCAGCTCCACTTGTGGACCCAGCCAGAAGCCTGTTGTATAGGATTAGATTAGAAAATGTCAAGCAGGGAAATTGCAGCAACAAGAGAGCAAATCAAAAAAATTATCTTTGACTGTGGGTGGGTAGTATACACATAGCTATTGTTTGGCACTGCACAAACACAAGTCTTATCCTCACCGCTAATCACCACTGTTAGAAATGTGGTCTTTAGTCGTCAGAGGTATACTCCCTTGTCCAAGTAGGGACCACAATCTAAGTCAGGGTATGTCACACACAATCCAAAGTATCCTATGTCAACCCTCTGGTAGCTTGGCGCTGAGCAGTCAGGCTTAACTTAGATAATAGATAATATTTATCTGACTAAAATATGGTCAAAATGACAAAGATCCAGTAAGCACAAGCTGAAATATCACTTTTGCAAGATTTGAAATAGTCTTATTACTTTGAAATCAACAGTTGTGTCTTTGTTACACACAATACCTGGTATTCATCAAAAATAACGACGCGCAGAGGAGGAGATGCAGGGAAAAATAAGGTGTGCATAGGATTTTTCCAGCACGACACAGGTGATGTATTGTTTCTTTTCTTGCTATAAGGGGCTTAAGTCATTTTTTGGCATGCAGTCTTGGTTACTCACTGTGATGCAGGGATATTTGGATGCCTAGGGATTATGTGGGGAAAATCCTTGACACACTGGAAGAAAGCACAGGCGTTGTGTCGATTCGGTAGATGATGCGTCCAATTTTCCATCCAAAGGCAAGCAGTGGGTCAAATTTCCATTCGGGAAGTCAGGCTGTGTCTTCCTGGTCAGAAGTGCAGCGATTCCTCAGTTGCAAGGGGGGATTTGCATCTTTTCTGGCAGGAGTTGTGTAAATTTTCGACACACAAGGAAGTTCTTTGGGGAGATGAAGCAAAGTAAGAGGCCAGCAAGCAGCAGAGCAACAGCAGGGCAACAGTCCTTCACAGCAAAGCAGTCCAGACATGTCCTTTGGGCAGCCAGGCAGTTCCTCTTGACAGGGTGCAGATGTAGGTCCTGAAGTGTCTGGGTTGGTAGGGTCAGAGACCCACTTTATATACCCAAAAATGCTTTGAAGTGGGGGAGACTTCAAAGAGTGGTTTTGAAGTGCACACATTCCTCTTTCTTTATAGTCCTGTCTGCCAGGGTCCTAGTAGGGGGTTTGGCAGTCCATTGTGTGAGGGTAGGCCACTAGCATTTGAAATGTAGGTGTCAGGCCCTCCGCCCTTCCTGACGAGGAAGACCCATTCAGTATGCAGATTAGTGCAGGTGTGACTGAGTATCCTGTGTTTGTGCCTGCCCAGACATTGATTGGAGACAAGCTGTAAGGCACAGATGGATATTAAGTGCAGAGAAATGTTCACTTTCTAAAAGTGGCATTTCTGAAATAGTAATATAAAATCCAACCTCACCAAGAAGCAGGATTTTCTATTACCATTCTGACCACATCATACATGACCTATTTATCCCTTTCTGATCAGAATCTACCACTCAACATTATATGAGAGTAGCCGTAATGCTAATGCCCTAATGCTAGCCTAGGTCTCACAGTAGTGGAAAACGTATTTAGGAGTTTTTCACTACCAGGGCATATAAAACACACAGGTATATGTCCCGCCTTTTACCTACCTAGCACCCTGCCCCATGGGTTTCCTAGGGTTTACCTTAGAAGTGACTTATATGTGGAAAAAGAGGGTTTAAGGCTGGGCAAGCACCTTTAAATGCCAAGTCGATGAAATGGCAGGCATGAGACATGGTTAAGGGGCTACTTACGTGGGTGGCACAATCAGTGCTGCATGCCCACCTGGAGCATTTAATTTACAGGCCCTGGGCACATGAAGTACACTTTACTAGGGACTTACAATTGAAATTAGTATGCCAATTGAGTATGAGCCAATGTTACCATGTTTAAGGCAGAGAGCATATGCACCTTAGCACTGCTTAGCTGTGGTAAAGTGCACAGAATCCTAAAGCCAGCAAAAACGATGTCAGAGAAGTGGAGGAAGGCAGGCAAAATGTTGGGGGATGACCACTCTAAGGCTGTCAGAGATAACATAGTCCATAAACAAACAATACTTAAAAGGCAGAAGGGGAACAGAAAGCCAGAAGGGGTGACCTTAGATGACAATAAGTAGTATTAAATAAAGAGATAAATATCCAATAGCACCTAACTGTCCCCCCGGTAGCAGGCACAAATGCCAGTCCCCACTTCGTATCAGCTGTAAATGTAAGCAACCAAAAACCTCACACCAATTGTTCACAGCACATGGCAGGTGTGGTGTGTAGGAGAATTTAGATGGGTCCTAACTGGCATAATAATGGCATGTCCCCAACACCTAGTGGGAAGAAATGCTGGGGGCTCGAGTCATCACCCCAGTGACAGTGACAATGATGTGCATCTCACCTGGTGGGATGTAAGAGGGCCCATTAACATGCAGATGGCAAGTCCCCACCTCCTGGTGGCTAAAATTCCTTGGGGCTAGAGTACTTGCCCCATGGTTTAGTAACAGCACATCCCCTTCGTCTTGAGTCCTCATGTAGGTACCCCACAGTGAACAGTTCAAAAGAGGTGCAAACAAATACAAAAATAGAAGATAACCCTGAGTTGTTTTAGGAATTGTTACAGCCAAAAATGTGGCAAGTCGGACCTTGTAGCCAAGGTGGGTGGCCCTGCTTTGCATTTTTCTGGCACTGACAGGCATAGGACAGTCCTGCCCTTGACCAGTGCTTTGCCGGGGCACGTACCACACAGCTGGAGAGTCTATTGCACTTTATAGTGCTGATGTTTCCCCAGGGGGCCTCCTCTGTGCATCAAATCGGTATCCTGGACAGGTAGTCTCTCAACAACAGGTGCCTTTTGTTTGTGGGGTTACCCTGGATGGGGAGCCCAGTTCATGGGTTGATGAAAGGGTGTCTTCCTTCCTAAGCTGAGGACCGTGCTTGTGAATCTCAGATGGTGGCCATGATTTCCAGAAATGAAGGTTGACTGTTATGTACCTGTTCGGGGAATGGAGCCGCCAAGGCCTGCAGCAGCCGATTGGAACCCACTTCCGGGAATGGCACTGTCACCTCTGAAGTAAACACAGAGGGAAATCTGGGCATGTGGCACCACCGAAGGGGCACCCAGGTTTCCTTCCATGCCCGGCATCTACTATGAAGGCATGAGTTTTCTGGTCTGCTATGAATTGGAGCTTCATGGTGAAAAGTTGCAGAACTTTAATTTGACTCCTGGTAAGTGGCTCTCCTCGGCTTGACTGCTGGCCTATAATGCTTCTCTGACGTTGACTAGACTGTAAATTATGCCATAGTCCTGGCATCTTCTCCGGAGATCTTCTGTGCCATTAGGTCTATGATAGGCCACTTTGCAAAAGTCCCTCTGTTCCCCCACTGTGGTGATCACAGCCTGTGGTGCCACTTGTGATCAGGAGGAAGCGGGTAAGATCCCTCACATGTGTCCACCTAAGAGTTTGGGTAATCTGTCACTGGGGGGAGGACAGGCCTCTTGTCACTGCCCTGTTCTTGGAGATCTGCAATATTCTGGGGGAACTAGAAACTGATGGGCAGTTTAGTGGGTAGTACGCCCCAGCTGCCTCCCAGTTGGCGTGTGAAACCCAGGTGTAGAACATGACGTGCACAGGTAGGGGTGGGTGCCACACTCAACCAAGGCTCCATACTGCCACTGGCTCATCCATCTCCACATCATGTCAGGGTCGAGGCCCTATGGGGTCTTAGGACAAAATTATAACATCAGTAAAATTGGACACAGCGCAAGTAGAATGTGAAGGCATCCTTCGAGTTACAAAGCTGATTTCTTCATCACAGAAAAAATCACAAAAAGATTGGCATTTAATACATCTCTTGTCCTTCCTCAACCTTTCAATTGCAGGTGAAACTGCAAATGTCCTACAAGAAAACAAATTGGTGCTGGAACAATTTTCAGAGTAGGGGTGCTGTCATAGGGTATTTGAAAATTCCAAGCATCATACAAAGAACAAGTGTACCAAATGAGCCTCACCCATTAGGCATGAGAGTGATAGAGTTGTGGTATGCAACCGGTGGGGCATTTTGGAGCACATTGCAACTATGAAAAGGCTGGCAGAGAACAAGTGCAGGGGTCCTCTGTACTGCCCATGTCCTTTGCATGAGCAGTGCATGGGTCTCTCTGCCCAGCGCCGTTGCAATGTTCACTATCTGCTGCGGGCTACAGCATTGATGCAGGCTCGATTATGAGCCAAATACAATGCTGTAGCCGGTTGCTCACTGGGCCAGTGGGCAGAAACAGAGGTTTCCACCCGCTGGCCTAGAAGAAAACTCTTAATAGGTCCAGTGGGGTGGTCACAACTACAGCAGTTGCCACCCTGTTGGGAGTTTGACAGACAGGCTTTCTCATCTGCCAAACTCATGAGGGCCTATATGTGCAAACAGGGTTTTAATGTATATTTATCATTAGCGTATCACCAATTTGTTTCAAGATTTGTTTTTATCCTAAAAAAAAATCGTTGCTTCTATCACATTTCAGAAATATGAAAAATGTGTTTCATTTTAGCTTTCCAATCCACTGATGTATTACAAAATATTTCTACAGTTATATAGTTTATGTATAGGTATTTTTATTGCATTGCATTTCACAGAAACAAGAGCCTCTATTACAAGACTCACTATGCCCCATATAGGTCATTTTATACAACTCCTCACTTTTCAATCAGAGAAGTAAAGTAAACACCAGTCTCCATGTTAAATGAATAAGCAACAATTTGTCTAAAGGCACAGCCTGAAGTATGAGATCTGCCTTTGAACACACACCTAATGTGACAAGATGAATACAAAATGTATATTTAAAAATTTTTCACGTAGCACAGATGTTGGAAATTGAGTTACTACTTGAGGAGATGAAACTCTACTCAAGCAGCAACCACATTCTCTGGTAGAGTGGAACACAACCAAACCACACATATACCTACCCTCTTGTAGCTTGGCACAAAAGCAAACAGGCTTAACATTGAAGCAATGTGTAAGGTATGTATGCAGCACTTCAAACAGTAGTACAGTGAAACACAACCCAAGAAAAATCCCACACTATGAGGACAAATTAATACATTATTTGATTCCAAAATTACAACAATCCAGTCAGAAGAAGAATCAGAGATATGCAATCTCAAAAATGTAAGTGAAGATATTGCACAAAACACCAGCTGTGATAATCATGTTGTGCCAGATGAGACAAAGTCACAAATTCAGATGGAACACAGGCTGGATACAGGGACCAAGCTAGACCTGCTGAACAAAATTACATTAAATCCTGGTTTTATGAGTGTTGCAAGATCCTGCATCAAGGATAAGTCACACAGTGGTGGGTCCAAGGAGCTGCAGGTCTGCTAAGCAGAGCCGTGTATCATTGCTGAGGCTGATGATGGTGAGGGGCTTGTGTTTCAAAGTCCTGCATCAAAGATGTGTCACACACCAGCAGTTCTAAAGAGCCATTGGGTTGTAATGTGGAGTCCTACTCCATCATCGAGGATGTTGTCAATGAGGGACTTGCAATGCAATGGCATGTGTCAAGGATGTATTGTGCAGCAGTGGTCCGAGGAGACTGTGAGCTTCTATGCAAGGTCCAGCATTGGTGGTGTATCTCTCTGCACCTGTTCTTATGTGGATGCAAAGAGAGGCCACATGTTGCATTAGTTCTGATTTACAGGACTACAGCTGGGCTGGCAGAGTACCTTCAGTCCGCTTCCAAGTGTCCAAGAGGGGAGTGGTACAACTTGATGGGCAAGCTTCACAGCAGATAAAGTCCAGGTGCCAAGATCAAAGTGTCTGGAGTGTTTTCTGTCCCTGAGGCTCAGATCAGGATGCTAGCCAATTGGCCCTTTGAATCACTCTGCTGGTCCTCAAGATACAGATACAGTTCTTTCATTCAGAAGGCAGGGTAGCAGGGCTGCAGAGGAAAAGTTGTCTTGCAGAGCAGCACAACACTCCTTCCAAGTCTTTCACAGGTCCAGAGGTGTATTGAAGATTTGAGTCACATTATTTATACCTTGTACCCTGCCCTGTCCACAACTTGACTGGGGTCACATTAGACTAATCTCAAACCTTTTGTGATCTGGGATCAGGCAAACCCTTTGCGATGTGGAAGTGTGGGAGGTAACAGCTCTCCATGTATCAAATCAGACCATCAATGACAACATCTATGCTCCTTTGATGAACTGTCTGGGAGCAATATAGAAAGACAAACTGCCAGCTACAGCTAGTCACATAATCCAGGAAACAGGCTACAGGCACCAAATGGTTAGGGCAGGAAAATGCCAACTTTCTAAAAGTGGCATTTTCTAAATTGTGACTTAGAACCCGACCTTATCATTAAAGAGGGGTTTAAATTAGAATTCATTATGCATCAAACTCAATATTTCTACTGACTCTCAATAGAACCTAGCCCTTATTAAATGTAATAAGGTAACCAAATTGTATCCTATGAGAGAGATAGACTTTGCAGTAGTGAAAATCAAATTTTTGCGTTGTTCACTGCCAGGACAACTAAAAGTTAAAGGTACATGTCCAACTTTTTAAATACACTGTACTGGGCTGTTTATTGCCCACATGAAGGGTGACTAATACATATTATAAATGAAAGTTTAGTCCTGGCAAAAGATTTACTTTGCCAAAGATTTACTTTGCCTTGTTGGATTAGCAGTGAAAACCTGCATACACAAGCTGCAATGGCAGCCCTGAGACATTTTTAACAAGGTTATTTAAGTGGGTTGCACAATATGTGCTTCAGGCCCAATAGTAGTATTTAATATTCAGGCCCTGGGAACATGGGATACCACTTTACTAGGGACTTACATGTAAACAAAATGTTGCAATTGAGTGTACGTCTATTTCACCATGTTTAAAGGAGAGAACAAGCACTTTATCACTTTCAGCAGTAGTAAAATATCACCAACAAAACTGATTTCAGAATGCAGGAGGGTGAAGGCAAAACATTTGGAGAGGTCCAACAGTGGGCAGCAAGCAACGTTTCTGTGCTGCATTGCATGAAAGAGAGAGAGCAGAAATGCCCCATATCCATTTATGTATGGTGCATTTCTGCTATCTCCTGGAGTTTGCACACTGTGTGCTGCCTAGCATCAACACAAGCTCTCTTGCATTGGTGCTAGACAGCACACAATATACAATTGTTTTATGCAAGATGGAATGATTTCCTGCAGAAAACAATTCTCAAATGTGTTCTCCTCTTTCTATAGAAATAACAAGGAGAAATAAAGATACTTCTCCTTGTCACTCCATATCCAGGGAGGCATAGCATAGATTTACACATTTTAGTAATTCTGGGATTACCTCAAACTCCATGGGAGAATGCATGGGGATGCCCATTCTACACGTATGGAATTCCTCCCTTATGCACAGTAATGAAAGCCACAGGTGTGTGATGTCTTGCAGTACTTGTTGGGAAAATCCTATGGAAAGTCACCCAAAACTGACTGATTTGCATGGTTTTGTAAATCACAAATAACATTTTGCGGCTTATCAACAATACAAAATGTTAGTAAATCTGGGCCAAGATATATTTTGCTTATTCACCTCCTGAATTCAGCATGGTTATTTTGGGTGTGCTGCAGCAGCACCTAAACTAATTCTACTGCCTTTGTCTTCAAAATAATCTTTTTTACTTTTTGTTTTAGATTTCTTTGTATGTGAAAAAACAAATGCATTTTTGCATACATAATATTGGCTGGTGACATTTATATTGAATTAACATCTTTTACAGCTTAGGAAATCTTCCAGTGCACAGTGTGTTCTGTGTATTTGTTTTGCAATCTTTATTCTAACATTTACAGGCTTCCTCCTTTGTAAAAAAAACAATTATGTGGATTGCCTCTCTCAAGGACAAGACTATTTGAAATATTCACAGTACCATCACCTATAAAGATCCTTAGGCAAATAACAGATCAATTTACTATTATTTTACCCTTCAATTTCCATTTAGAGTTGCCACTTTTATCTGGTTTACAAAGAATCCCAAGGGTATATCTGGACTGAAATGCATCCTCTAATTTTCCATGAAATAGAAATATCTAGTTGGACCTCGTCAGCATAACAACCACACTTAGAATGCAGGACAAACTTTTTTGCCAAACAGGAATATTTTTTGCTGTGGAGAAACCTACCCTGCATTTGCTATCTAGAGGATGACTTTCCTTCAGACCCCCTTGAAGTTAACATATTTCTACCTCTCTTGTGAGTAAATTCCCATTCATTCCTGGAATCAATTCTACCTCCAAGAGGTATGGAAATGTAGAAAATCGTACAGTTTGTAGAAGTCTAATCTTGGAGTGAGATCTGTGCTGACAATCAAAATCCTACGGCTGTCCCGAATAATGAAGTGTCTGCAAACATTTACCAGGTACCTGCAGAGGGATTAGTGGTAACATGAAAAATATGGATTTCTGTAAAGTAAATCAGACAAAAAGCAATAGATCAGATACACCAATGTAGAACACTCTCTTCTTGGAATAAGAAAACATTTCATTAAGATTTGTGTGAGCCAAGCACAGTTTGGCAAACGAGGGAGCATGGAAGACAATACCTCAATTAAAAAGGGCTTGGAATCTGGGAAAGTGAAAATGGAGAACATGACATATTTTCTAATTGTGCAACAGCATAATAAATATCACTTGAGTCACTTGTTTCCTATAAAGTGAGTTGTTTCTGTTTGTCTTTTTTGAAAAGCATTCTCATTGTGAGAAGTGGCTATGACATATGCTCAGTATAAAACGTTTTTGACTTTTTGTTTTGGTAGCATATATCTATGTATTATTTGTAGCTTAAAAGGCATCAAAGTACTATAAAAGACCAATTCTGATTGGATTCTGAGCTCTTGCAAAGAAAAGGCCAATTGGCTTGCTTTTTCCTTTTAAACTTCTTTGTTTCTAGTCACATGGTGTCGTGGTTGTGGGTGTGCAAAGAGTTACCAGAGATTAAGGCCCAAAAGTTATACTCTGCTTGCGCCGGATTTGCATCATTTTTCTACGCAAATTCGGGAAAAGCTAACACCATATTTATACTTTGATGCTAGACCCGTCTAACGTCAAAATATCCCAGTGTGAGTCATTTTCTGGATGCGTGAAACCGCCTTGCATTAATGAGATGCAAGGTAGGCGTCCCCGTCTAAATAATTACTTAAACACCCGTGCACCATATTTATCCAATCGCGTAAAAATGATGCACGGCTGGGAGGCAGAGCCGGAAAATGGTGCACATCCCGATTTGCGGCAAAATTTAAAGCCTGGGTCAGGGCAGGCGTCAAAATGGGGCAAACACACCAGTTCTTAAGGAAAACCTACAGAAGCAACATCAGAGCTCCAAAAGGAAGACATGGGGGTGCTATTCATCCAACATGCACGAAGACGCAGACCACAGGAGCAATAGCAGCAGCTTCCACCACACCAACAGGGACCCCAAAGGCAACTCAGAGGGCAGGAGAGGATATTCTGGAGCAGGATAACGCTTCAGGGCCTCTGGTAACATGACATCATCCAGAGGTACAAACTAAACTGGCAAGTCATACAGCATCTGCTGCACCAAACTGAGCCACAGTTGGCACCCAGCTTGCAGACACCCCACATCATTCCACCAGGGACCAAGCTGTTAGCTATCCTGCACATGTTGGCAAGTGGCTCTTTTCAAACTACTGGTGCCCTGGTTGCCGGGATCTCCCAGCCCTCGTTCTCTGCCTTTATTCCCAAGGTACTAGATGCCATCATCTCCCTCACACCCCGCCACATCTGCTTCCCCAACACAGCAGAAGCAGCAGGAGACCAAACAGGGCTTCTATCAAATTAATGGCTTCACGCACGTGCTTGGTGGCATTGACTGCACACATGTACGGATTATGCCACCTGCTGTAACCGAGCATCTATACCACAACAGGAAACACACACACTCCATCAATGTGCAGGCCATTGTGGATCACCGTGAATTGATCACCAACATCGTGGCAAATTATGCCTCTGAGTGTACATGATTCATTAATCTTCCGCCACATCACTGTCAATCAACACTTCCAGGATGAACGATATGGCAATGGCCTACTTGTTGGTAAGTACAGAAACCTAGTTATATACACACTACACAGCAACCCTGTAGGACACACAACACAATCACCACTACATTGACACATGGCCAGGAAGACACTGAGGTTGTGACACTGCTATCCTTGTTTGATATACTGACCCAATGGGATACACACTTATGGACAAATGACAGATGCAAATAACAACAGATGCCACTCCAGAGACACAAGGGACCAATTTAAAACCACACAGTGACAATGACATGGCCTTAACTGGCAGTACAACTTGGAATATAAATCGTCCAATGACACATCTATACCACTCAATCACACACCCTTCCAAGCAATACGTACGGTATAAGGGGTGTGTAATGTGTTTCACTGCAGGTCAAACACCATGAGACACATAGCATGATGATGCTGACTTTAATGAAGATGAGAAAACCAGAAAGGGAGCACACTGCCTCACACTCCAGCAGGCAGTCAGCCCCAGTGCATCATGGTAAATGCAGCACAAGTTTGTTTTGTATTTTTTAAGTAAACTAAAGTTTTTCACCTTAGTAGGTACAGCAAGTGTTGTAAATCTCTGGACACGTGTTTCTGGGTATGCCCTTTATCAGCAGAGAGCAGCTTTGTCTGTGGGGTTGCTGGAAATGCTGCCAAAGGTCCTCTCAGGTTTCTGTACCGCTCACTGGCACGCAGGTGCTTCAACCAGAGTTCATCAGCTCGTTGGCTCAAGGGAGCCTTTTTAAACAGGAAAACCAGAAAGGGAGAAAATAAAAAGATCTGGCCCTATGTTCATTGTTCCTGTGTGTTTTATTTTGCCTTGGGCACAATTGCTGGTACAGAGATGATGCATTTGCCATCTGTGTCACTTTATAGCCAAGCAATTTTCATAAGTTAATGGGTCATCATGGGATCCCTGAACTTTGTGAATGCATGGTCACAAATTATTTATTTGCATGATGTTGTGCAAGGGAACCCTGACTGCATCCATCATACATTTAAAGTGCCAAAATAGTTTGCTAGCTTACGTTTGGTACACCCCTGCTGATCTAGTGCAGCATATGTACAATTGTTATGTTCTCAGTATAAAGGCTATCACAGACATGGGTGTATGCTAAGATCAGCAGACCAGTATTCCTGTGACTGCTGCCTTTCCCAAGGTGCAAACAAATTGAGACCTACCTCATCAAGATTGCCATTTAGGACATTTGCTAAACCATGGTTCAATTAGGGGACAGTGTCAGTTTGTTGTATAACCACTGATCACCCAACTTGGCAAATGTAAGATGATGAATGTGGCTAACTGTGATCTACAATACCTGATATAGGTACACAGGGCCCTGAGTAACACATTTCAGGTGCAATGACTACACCTGTGCCCGTGTATCTGTCACGGATGATCAAATTAGACACTGTCAGCATACATTTATTTGTTGTTTTGATTTAGATAAATGGCCAATCCATGTTTAGGGTTACATTGTCATCAAGTAACACACAGGATCCCTGACATCATGGTGTCATAGGGGTCATATACGACTCTGGGTACACTGCCAATGTGGCATATGTAACCTACATACAACACAGGCATACATATAATGGACCATAGAGAGCACATTAATTCCTGAACTAAACTCAACCCACTTGAGCATCACTCAATAACTCATTGTCCTTGATGCACAAGCCACAATGCCTGAGTAGCTGGTATTGCAGTGCACCAGGAATGTGGCTTTGCATATCTCTCATAACAACAAATGAAGAAAGGGAGTACCCTCTAGAAATAATTCTGCTCAAAATTGAGTAATCATGTTTGGCACCACATGATTGTTAGGGCCAGTGCATGTGTGCATATCTGTGTCTATCACTCACTGGAGTGACAGGGTCAATACATGTTTGCAGTAGTATGTCTGTTGGGGTGTGTTCATGTCTGAGGTGCTGCTCTATCATTTAAAATGTCACACACAGCGATTTGTTGTTTCACGTTTTGTACAGTGAGCAGACATTGAGCACATTTCACCCTTCCATGTTTTACAGGTGGACCAGCCCCCTGCACAATTGGAGAAGTGGCTCGATTTGCAGACCCAGACATATCCAGTAAGTGTTGATATGTTAGTTCTGTGTTGTGTTTGCAGCTGTTGTGTGATTGACTCCTGTGTGTTGGACACATTGCAAGGTATGATGTGCTGGCACATGATCTGATATGTGACTTGCCTGGAGTTTGAGATTTTGTTCCATGTTTGGTTGGACAATCAGTGGCAGAGAGTCATATTTTGGGATTCTAGTGCTGCGCTATAGGCATGGGCAGGTGAACAGGGTGATATTTGTTGCTTCATTTAGGCCAATGATACATTTGGAGGTGCCCATTTTCATGATTTAGTCAGCAAGTCATACCCTGATTCACACAGACCAGTGATGCCAAAGTATTACCCACAGACTCGAGCCTCCCTGTTAACTAATGTACTTGTAGGACTGTATGTTTGACTTCCTAGCAGCATCTAGCTCCACATGTCATGCTACGTTTATGTGGCACTTGAGTAGAATGTCATAGGTGTGCATGCAGCTCAAGCCCAGATGGGTGCTTGCATCTATGTGCTTGTTTTTGGAAAGGGATTAGTGAGTTGAAATGGTGTTGACAATTGTGCGCAATTAGGAACATAAATGTAGATGTGATTGTCCAATGTTTGAGTTAATACTAGTTGGCAGCCCTCCTTACCTGTGGTGGGCTGACTAAACCCATGGACACCTGTCCAAAACTTCCTGGCTGTCCCTGATGTATGAAAGTATGTGTTGCATGTCCATTACCCCCTGAGGCACAGGGTTAGGGTTATGAAATATGTGTACATTGGTGTGAGGATCCGAGTGTAGAAGACAGACATGTAATTCCAACATTCATTTGTTCCAACCTAGGAGACCCCCTCATGATTAGCAACTGCATACCATCAAGGAAATTCCATTTACAAATCAAAGATCTTGTGGCCCTTGATTGTCATCCAGAAGATAGTCATTAGTTGGTCTGTCACATGTGGAGTACTTGCAGCATTTGTTATGTGACTAATGGCAGTACAATGATGCACAGATCTTTTAAGTAGGTACACACCTTTTTGAGCATTGCTTTGCTGTTACATAGTAGATGTGTATGCTGCGTTGGCCTGTCATTCCTCAGGGACATTCTATGATCTGTACTATGATTTGGACTGTTTAATCTAATTTTGATGAAGTGTTAGAATATCATCTGTAGATGTATCACACAATGATGTCACTAATGTTTAGCTTTCTCTATTTTTACAGCTGCCAACATGAATGCCCATGAGATCAGGGAATTCCAGAGGCAGGCGATGCGTTACCGCCACATACTAGATGTGGAGTCTGGGTTCCGCTAAATGGCACAGCGTTATCGCCATGAGAGAGCCACAGGGGTCTGGAGGGCAATTGCCCAAGGGGGGCCATTCTTGCCCACAACAGCCAGCTCCACCAGTACAACCGCTCAGACCACAGTCGCACAAAGGATGACAGCCACTGTAGCAGGTCCATCAACCTCATCAGCTCCAGGCCTCAGACAGCAGCTCCTGCATCTCCCCCTCCAAGCATGGCACCGGCACCAGCAGTATCATCCACTAGTGGCACACAGATGACCCCAGCTGCAGTGACAGACAATGCTGAATTCCAAGCAATGATACATGACATGCAACAGATGTTGCGCAGGATGGACAGGCTGCAGCAGGAGGTGTCCCACAATAGCAGGAGACTGTGGGGTATAAAGAAGATCCTGCAGAGGGCAAATTTGTTACTGTTGGACCCTCAGCCATGATACCCTCCCCTCCCTCCTCTTTCCTGGTTCTTATCTTTAGTGGGATTAGGGGGCTTAGTGATAGGTTATAGTAGGCTGTTAGTTTATTTAGTATAAGTGGGTTGGGGGTTATATTATTGCATGTTTTTTTGTGGGTGGGTGGGTGGGGGTTGATGTTGAGGTTTATGTGTATAAAAAAGTAAAACAAAATAAAAAAATATATAAAAAGATTTTTTAAAAATGAATACCAAAAAATATATATTTGTTTAGGATAAGACAGTATGTGTTTAGGTTAGTGTATGTTGTCCTACATATGTCCCATCATATAACGGGGGTGGGGGGTTTGATGTTTAGAGTGTTTAGTTAAATGTGATAGGTAAGTTTAGATTAGGGTAGTTAGGGTCAGTTGTGTATAATTTGTAGTTAGGATAGGTTAGGTTAGTTAAGGTGTTTCCCCTAGTTTTAGTATCCTTCTTTACTGTTAAATAAATATATAGGTACCGTATGTGTCATATTCTTGGGGATTAGGGCCTTGGCATGGGTGAACAGTGTAAATTTATTATTTGCATTTGCGTTCCATCCTGCATCCAAATCCCATTATTGACATGGTTATTCACAATTCCTAATGTGCATTCACATTGGCAGCTACACCAAAGCTACTTCTCAATGAATCTGCCATCTATTTCACCAACCACTCAAGGTTACTATGGTTCCCAATGTGTTGTGAAGTTGGGATGTGTTTTTAAATCTGCCATCTTTTGAGACCTGATTTGGAATATTGGGCTCTGTGATATGTCTGCCTGCAGTCTGAACCCTGATAAGCTGAATTATGTTATAACCTTATGTAGTATTGTATACATAAATCACACCCATCATTTCTTACTTTGTACTCCCAGGTAACATAATTGTCCCTACACTCGTACAAATCCATTCCTGCTGTTTGGTCTGTATGTGTGATTGAAGTTTATAGTCAGATGTCACATACATAAAAATTGTCTTAAAGGGAATGTTGGACACATTGATTTTTCAGCTTATACATACCTTGAAGCGGACTTTTTCAGACCAACACAGCATTATACTGTTAGTTTACAATTTACTTCAGAAATAAGCCTCAGGAAGTGCAGATGATGATACTATCCAGACCCCAGTGCATAGTTAGCAGTCCACAATCTTTCACCGCAGTTGTATTGACATTCTATGGCCATTGACATGTGACATATATCACTAATCTCCTACACAGTTGATGTGTCATATTACACAGAGACAAAGTGGTTGTGTAAGTGCTATTTATTTTAAAGTGCTATAGTGCAATAATTACATAAGCCACGATTGTGAGTCCATTAGTGTGATGCCTTCTATTGTGAGGCTACACAAGTCCAATGGGACATGTCATTTGTCATGCTGGGGTGAAGGGTCATACGGTGCAGAGGAACATGAATTGCCAATGAGGTAGTGAGAGACAAGCACACAGCATAGTGACAAGGTAAACAGTGTGCTGGAGAACAGTGCATGTGACCAACTGCTGTAAGGCTGGCATGTTAACAAGCACAGGACCTAGGATATCAGTGCCCATGTGGCATGGACTTGTGCTACCGGGTACTCCTACGGGTGAAGGTGATCTGTTCCACGTCTTCATCTTCGTTTCCTCTGCCCTTGGTGGTGGTGGGTTTGAAGGGGCAACACACACTTCAGTGTTTGAAGACGTGGAGTCAGAAATCCCAGTAGCTTCCAACTGTGGGGCTATTTAGGGCATTACTGCATCAAGGAGGAGCTGTTGGTTCTTAAGTATAGCAGCTACATCACTGTGGTAGGCAGCTAGGATGGCCCTGAGGGGGTCATGATTGCATTCCTGCACGCAGTGAAAGGTTTGGGGTGCCAGGTGTTGTGGCAACTCCCTTACTGCAGTGGTGAATTCCCTTGCACTTTGTTGTGGTCCTTGCAGGATGGATGTTAGCGCTTGCATGGCTGCTGCCTGTTCTGCAGATGACCTCATGCACGAACGCATCCTCTCAAGGCTTGCTGCCATATTTTGCATCCCCACCCGCACCTCCTTGGCCAGCTCCCGCTGTACTCCAACTACAGTCCTCTCAAAGGTGGTACCAGTGTCCTCAGAGTCCTCAGCTGGGTTGGAGCTGGCAGGTCGTACTATTGGGGTGGTGGGTGGGTCCTCTGTGATGACTGCTACTTCTGTGCTCCTCCTTGCTACTGAAGGTGGGGTCTGGAGGGTTCCAAGGACATCTTGGGGGGTCTGCTGGCTAATGTTTGTCAGCTCATCATCCATGTCATCAGGGAAGTCCTGGACAGGCATATCCCCTGTAGAGCCTTCGTCCTCTGCAATGAGATATTGTACAATTAGTGTGTCTGTGTTGTGGCATTTGTAAAGTGACGTTCCTGACTTCCTATTAGTTGAACATCGTGATCTTGGTTCCTGTCATTAATATAAGCATTCTCACAGGCCTATGCCACACCTGCATGTCACATGTAGTGTGGGCAGTTTGGGGAAATGTCAGCATCACATCCTCTAGGTGTAGCTTCTGTCCAAATTGTATGTTGACACCATATTGTACTACCCAACCCTCTGTCTACTTCCATTATCATGGTGTGGACTTGCACTGACTGTGGGTGTTCTGATGGCACTTGCACCACACTTAACAATCTGGAACTGACCCAGTCTCTGATATTTCACATCCACCTATATGTTGCTGAGACCAAGCATATACTATGTAGAGCACTGGCATGGCACGATACAGGTGTCAGCATTGGTAGTGTGTACTGCTGATGTTGGGGAATGTGTGCTAAATTGGATTGCACTGATGGTCCTAGCAGTGTTCCATTTTCTTGTATGACTGTGCAGGTGTGTTTCACTAGCTAGACACATATGTCCTCCCCCTCAATGCTGTTGTTTTAGCACTATGACACTTGAGATGTTGCATGGTGGCATTGCAGCTATTGTAACACAGGCATAGGGTAGACCCTGACATGTGCAGCATGGGTATGACATTACTGCTGTGTACATCATAATGTTAATTACAATATCTGATGTTTTTAGCGCCTATAGACATGAGCATTTGACAGGATTTGCACATTTTTTGTAATTACAGGAGATTGATAATTTTGTCATCCTGAACCCTCTATTTTGGGTGTGTTTGATCCATGGGCACATAACTGCCATTGGCTACTTGACCCGCACACACAGCACAGGTGGTAGTGGCAACTGCTGTCAATGGTAAATACCACTTGCCGATATGGCCTGAGACTGGAAATTGAGCCCTAGTTCATGTAGCAACAATATCAGCTGTCATGTGACAGCAGGCCAGTTTTACGTTGTACCCTACCCTCTTGGACTGACTTTGCCTTTCCAACATCCTTGGCATGTCAGAGTACCCCCATGCAAAGGTTGTTGGTGTAGTGTTGTGATGTGCCCCAGGTTTCCCCTGCACAGCCCATGCAACCGTGATGTGCCCCTTTGACCTTCCCACTACCTGATTGTCAGTCTGAGCTGTCCTGTCCTTGAATCCCTGTGACGATCTCCTCAGGGATGACGGCTGCCACCATCTCCTCCATGTGGTCCAGGGCCTCCTGCGGTGCTGGACTCCCACTACCAGTCTGCTGTGCTGCCCTCCTGTTCCTTGCCATCTTTTTCTTGGTCCTGCGCTTGCAGTCATGCCAGCGTTTCTTGCACTCAGTGACTGTTCTCCGTACTTCTGCCAAACTGTTGATCTTATCGACAATTTATTGCCAAATTGCCTCTCTCCTCCCAATTGGCAATTTAGAGGTCACAAAAAGTTGATGTTGGTGTTCTGTCACCTCTTTCACCAGTATTTTGTGCTCCTCTGCACTGAACCAACACTTCCCTTTCTTCTTCTCCCTCCCCTGGGTCTTGTCTGGGTCCTCTTGGTTGGTTCCTGGTCGGTTGCAGCCTTCCTGGGGTCTCTCATGGCTTCTGGGATCCATTTTGGGGCTCCTTTGCACATTTTGCTGTGTTTGCACCGCTTTTTGACGATATTGTATCAAAAAAAGGCACGTATCCGGTTTGCGACATCGTAAACCGGATTAAGGTCCTTTTCGCTGCATTAACGTCTTTTTTCTTTATGATGTGGTGCAATGGTTAGAGGAAAGAAAAATGACTCTAACCTGTGGTTTGCACCATGGAGTGTCAAAGTATAAATTTGATGCCAGGGTGGTGCAAAGAATTGCAGTTAGCCGGCATTAAACTTTTTGACACAAAACTGCATCGGCACAGTTTTGCATCAAAAAGTATAAATATGGCCCTAAGTTTGTTGGCCAGATAGAGGGGCTGCTGGTCATGATGGCTTAGGAAATGATGTAGATGACTAGGACTCAGTGGTGTGAAAAGGAATGAATAGGGGTCCGCACGGCGACCTGCGTTTCAGTTGGTGTACTATTCTGTCAAACCCCAAAGAAATGTGTATTTCAGGTTGCATATAGTAAAGGAATGCTTTTTTATGATTTACTGTTTATATGTATGGCACATATAATTACTAACTAAACGCTTGACATACAAGTTTCTAAAGTCTTTTTTGTACGTGTCTCGGGATATCACATGTTATAACAATATGCAACACTGGTGATATTAAAATAGATTTTAATAGACTCTATAGTTCATTTGCTGTAACTATCGAACAAAATTCACAATTAAATATTTAATTTTATCAATTGTTAAGACTGAGTTTGCCTGACGAGTGGATTGATGAAAACCTGTAAAATGTGCAGAAATAACTACAATTCATATTGTATGCAGGATAGTGCGTCAGAATGTTGTTTACACTAATATTGTTTGAAATATATAGGTCATTAGGTGCAGTTTTTCCATTATTGACTCCAACCAAGTGCGTGACATTTTTGTAAAGGATATTTGCAACACAACAGCTGTGTTAGGCAATAACTGAGAGAGGTATTGTGGTACCAAATGGTATGCCACTTTAATTACATTCAAAGAGGTCACAGTGTAGTAACACAGCAAAAAGATCAAAACTGAATTTTCCCGTTGTAAATTCAACTGCAGCTCCAGCATATTCACTCTCCAACTATGTTTGGCTGCATGATATTTCACTAGATTAATATACAATGATTGATGTTTCAACATGATAAAAATGTTGAAATGCTGAAAGGAAATCTTTGTAAATGGCACAAAGCTGTCAATTAAGGCAACCTTCATGTAACACGAACCATATTTACAACGGTATGAAAATATATTTTAGATTTCGGGATTTTCGTACATGGATTCATAAATTCACTTGAGTGGGAAATCTGTGCATTTGAATCAAGCTAATAGATTGGAAAGTGTATGAAACTGACTTGTAGTTTTGCAAGAG
Source organism: Pleurodeles waltl (assembly GCF_031143425.1). Lineage (NCBI taxonomy): Eukaryota > Metazoa > Chordata > Amphibia > Caudata > Salamandridae > Pleurodeles > Pleurodeles waltl. The sequence continues at coordinate 1,069,345,360 of NC_090437.1, forward strand.
ATAAATGTAAACGTTTTCAATCAGTTAATGAAATGTATTGCAAGCGCCTCTTCCTTGCTTTATGAGCTAGGAGTCTTAGCTGTCTTGTAGAAACAAATTCGTCATACCTTAAAGTTAATTGCGAATTATACATTTAAAAGTAGAGAATAGAGCTGAACAGTTTTTTTACAAAGATTGTATGACACAGCTGAATAATAACTTCTCTTGCTGCAAATGAATTGTCTTCTGCGCCTTCAGAGAAATAGATTTTTTAGGTCCCATAGCAAGTGTGAAAATGAATGTGATTATTTCCGGGCAATAGGTGTGCGCGGATTTAAACCAAATATTAGCCTGCAAAGCATATGAAATATGGTTGCGCTGCGCATTATGTGAAGAGGACAATAATGAATCCATATGTATAAACAAACCAGAACGATTGAAAGTGTAAATTACTTGTCACAGTGATATTTAAAATGGCATGATGTCATGCTGACGTATATAATTACAATATGGATTGCTCTAGAAAGGAATGCTGTCATGTTAGACCCCGCAGATTAAGGCGCAGGTTTTTTTTTTATTTTTTTTTTTTTTGCTAAAATGAAAGTAACATGGCAGACTCCATTTCTGGATTATTAAAATATGGTTTGGTTACTATATCCTAAGGAATTGATTCCAACACATGAGTTTTCTTCACATCTAGAACATCGTTAACTGGGGAAGAAGAATATCAAGAAGAGATTAGTAAATCTCCGTGACTCATACTAGCAATAAATCTAAAAAACACGGCGCCAAGGCAGCTGACCTATAGACATCATAAACCAAAAAGCGCAACACTACGAAGAGAATACTAGGACTAATTTACAAGCCCCTTGCGCCGCCGCTGCTTCAATGTCTTTGATGCAGCGGCTGCGTTAGCAGTGAACTACACCGCTCCATATTTACAATCTGATACATTGAGCTCAATACCTCAGTTTGTAATATAGTGGGAGACCCAAACATTTCCTAATCACTCCCACTGCAAGTAAAAATCTACTCAAGCAGAAAACTGTTACCCTGCTCGTATTTGAGCTGAGTATTTGGAGAGCAATAAATGCTGACAACCCAGATCAGGACAGTAGGGTTTCAACCTTTTCGATCTGGCATGAATCTACAGCGGGTAACCGAACAAAATGTGTCAGGGCACAGTTTATTCTATTTGCAGGTGCTACTGTTCAGTACCAAAGTGCCACCCCTGAACTTATTAGTGCTTTAGCCCAGTGCTAGGTGACCTCATGAAGGTATATTTCAAACATAGTAGTGGGTTTTTTAATCAGAAACCTTCCAGTGAGACTACCACTATTAGAGTTCTGCAGCTATTCAGCTTTTACATACCAACAGAACATTTTCTTCATGACAACTTTTGCTGACAAGTTAAAAAAAGAAGGTTTAGCCCACATAGCATCCGAGCCCAAGGTATAGAGCATTTTATGAAACAGCCAAGGGGGAATCAGGTTCTTGCCCCATTGGGCATAGTTTTTCTCATGCAGCCTAATCAGAAGTTCTCTAAGGAGAAAGGAGCCCCCATCGACCTGAGAGAGTCCTAGAGACTATCCCTGGGAACAAGATTGAATGCAGCTCTTAGGTTGATGAAGGCTACATAAAGGTGATCCTTCTGGATCTTGGTATATTTTCACAGAATTAACATAGACCTAAATACTTGATCCACTGTTCCAACCTGGGATCTAAACCCAGCCTGAAAAAAGAAAGAATGTTTTTATCAAAGGCCCACTGCTGCAGTTTGGCTAAAACCTGGCAGCAAAACACATTTTGGAGAATGTTGATTATGCTGATAGGCCACTAATTACTAGGGTCAGATCTTATAAATTGGGATAATTACAGCTCCTCTCCAAGAATCAGAAAGATGAGCACCCAACATAATGGCATTGGACAGGACGTTGATATACGATGCCCAAGATCTCAATCTCCAAATGATAAAAATCACCTGGTATAACATCAAGACCTGGAACTTTCCACAGCTTGAAGGACGGTATAGCCTCTCTTCTATCATTCAAGGAAAAGAACTCTAGGTCAGATGCCACACAACTACTACTAGCTGGAGTACAGAGGTCTATGCTGCAGAGCATCTTGTCAGAGGTGGGTGTAGAGAAATGCTGGATCCATACCTGATGTTGGGTTTGATGAATAGTTGGAAACCAAACTTCCAAACTGCTGTGGGCAATTATATGCCAAAAGGAGGACTTATCGTTTCTTTTGGAAGCCTCTAGAAAATCCTGTAATTCGACTGTGATTCACTTGAGGCTAGCACAACTTCATAAAGAAGTCTGGCCTTACCAATCTGTGAAGGACTCAAGGATCTCACAGCAGTTAGCAAGAGAGCTTTGACCTGTCAACATTCCTTAGTAAACCAAGGAGCCGATTTAGGGGCAGCTCTTTTGGATTCAGCAACTCCCACCTTGGCTTAACGAATCAAATAGATGAACATGGATGTCAGCGAAAGGGATTGCATACACTTCAACGTCCTCAAATAGTAATAGGGCTTGAGAAAGCATTATATAAGCAATTTTGTTCTTCAATAAACCCCTGCAGAACATAAAAGAATCGGACCTGCCATCACACGCAGGCAGCCTCTAGGTGATAGCAAATAATAACTAATTGTGTGGCCATGGCTGAATACGTTTGGGATTATAAGACAAGGAGTCCAATGATTATCAAAGATGTTTAATTGTTGGGAAACCATATTGCCACATTACAGTTATAGATTTTATGAATGTTAATATGGACCTGTTACTGGCCTTATAGAAAGCACTACACCATCAGGGGACTCGATGGACAACTGCCCAAAACCCAGTTGAGCTAGATTGTTACCCATATTAAGAGACCCCAGAGGGGCAACCAAAAACATAAGTGCATTCACAGAGTAAGCAGTAAAAAAGCAACCTGTATAATGGCTCTTGACCGGTCTCTTGGAAGAGGCAGAGAAAAAATTAGTCAATGTAATCACACCATAGCAGATCAGTCAGCTTGCTATGTGTCCCAGCAAGATTCCATGAAAGAATCTGCAACTGACCATGAAGTTCAGTTTGCTCAGCAGCAGGACCCAGCAGGTATTCATTAACCCCCTACAGCAACATCTTCCTGGGCCATTTGAGCATCAGTGCTACCTACACGTTGGTTAGGCATGGGTATGTCACAAACAGCTATGGGCACAGAGCCACCCAGTCAATATACGCCACTCAGAAGCTGCTCCCTTCCAGGGCAACTGACCTCCAATCTTGGACATCAGCGTGCTCGTTACTATTGCAGTAGGAAAATCAGATCCCTGTACTGAAAGTATGAGTATCACATGCGTCTACTGCCAGTAAACCATCTATAATTTCCCTAGGGCCTGCCTCAACCTCATTAATATATCACACATTCAAGATTATGAAGAGCTTCTGCAGACATTCATGATGTCATCCATTATGTTTGACTTACATTTGTATTTGCCTCTTAGCCAGTGTAATACATACATAGTGGCAATCAACAAAATTGGTGCCTCTTCTATGATCTGGCACAGTGCCTGTGCCCCATTTCCCACCCTGGGGCCTGTCAAACTGGCAAAGTTAGGCAGAAAAGAGGGGCTGTGTCTCATATGTACCAATTTCATGGATGTGCAGATTAGTAAAGTAGGTATAACATAATGTGCCTTCATCTTGCTTGCATCTACAGCAATTCAAAACTTGCCCAGTATTGCCTCCATTAAATGAGTTGTTCTCCGGGACCAGTTATGCAGCAATTAGTAAAAAGAAAAATGTAGACCTGACTCTGATAGATTTTTGTCATAAGTTTCTAAAGAGGTGGATCAATCTTCTGCCGAGCAATTTACTGAGAGATTATTTTACTATTAATGTTAGGTTCCTCTTAATGTAGGAAATGAGTACACTTCAGTAATGAGAGTGTTGCATTACACTATTATTACACCGATGTGGGTGTCCCATAGTTGAATGTGCCTTCAAGTGAAAGAGAAGGTTTAAGCTGATGGTATTGCCAACTGTGATTTCGATGTAACTGGTATTGTGTGAGTAAGACTTCCAGTGTAATGAGTGAGTCATCTGCTATTGAATGGCTATGTGCTGTTATTCTTGTTCCTGCTCATTCTTTCCAATGTACATGATGTTTTCCTATCACCACTAAACTGTTGTTCTAGATATTGAGATGTGGATCTACTTTCATAACTTCACATGCCGAAAGCCATGGAGGCTAGGGTCAGTATCATAGCATGAATTTCCTCTGAGCTAAAGTGCTCAAGAAGAGTATTGAGTGCTACTATATCCCATACAGGTAAAAAACTGTTACTTTAAAGAAAGTCTTTGATCTGGATTGCAATGTAGCTCCCTAACACTTTAGGTCAGAAGGTAAGATGAGAGCTCAAATGACAGTTATTAAGATCTACGGGGTCTGCTCAATGTTGTTTGGTAAGGGCAAAACTCTGCCCATTGTAAAGGATTCTGGGACTGTACTTGGAGTTGGCGCAATGAAATGAGACAAAAGTTTAGTTCTAGTGATAATATGGAACAGTTCTATGTCTGTGAAGTCTTTGTAAGAGGACCACATTTTTTTTAACAGAGTAGGCTTTATGATAGTGTGATTTCATTGGAATTGTGCAGAAAGACCCAGGACCTTAATATGAGCTTGACAGTACTCGGTGCTGGTTGGACCATTGCAATCCTGGTGGTCCAAAGCCAGATTACAATCCTGGCAGTCATACTGCCAGGAGACTGCCACCTCTGCCAGGATCAGGGATCTCAATGGATTGGCGGCAGTCAAAGTCCTGGTCAGCAATGGCGGTGCAGAGTTCTCCACCACCGTGCTGATCACAACTTTCCTTTCTGCCAGCCTTTCCATGGCAGAGTACTTGCCATGAAAAGGCTGGCAGAAAGGCAGAGTTGGGGGCCACCGGAGGGCACTGTTATGAACTGTGCAGGGCCCCCCGGGTCAGCACCCTCCGAATGCACACTGTCTGCTATGGCAGTCAGTGCACATTCCGAGGGTGCTGTTTGTGATGGAGGGTGCTGTGTGCGAAGTTTCTACCGGTCAGGCCGGAAGAAATATCGTAATATGACAGTGGTGAGGCCATTGCCTTGACTGCCACCTCACCACCACCGTATTGGAGGTGGTTCAGCCGCCCAACTTGTAATCAGGCTCTCAGTGTTCTTCAATTTATTTACAAAGAACGAGGTTGAGAAATCCTAAAAAATACTTTTTGAAATGATTGTTGTAACCTCTAATTTGAACCTAAAATAGAAGTGTCCAGAGGAGATAGATACAAGACCAAATATCAAAGTGAAAACCTGAATTCTTCACTGAAAGGATATTTCTTTATTCCAATTAAATCAATTAAAGCTTAGTGTCTGCAGGTCACACTCAAGCAACTATATATCACTAGCAAACAATATACTCAACCTAAGACAACATACAAAAAACAAACTTTCATAAAAACTATACACAATAAAAGTGAGCAGAAAGTTCCTTAGGGCACCATTATATATAAACCATAATCTGCTTAGCCATGCAGTGGCAAGCAGTAACAAAGAGAGGTAACGAACGTTGTGCAAGGAGAGTATCGTCCACCAGCAAAAAATCTATCACTGGTGTAAGTGTCCGATATGGTCCAAAGTTATTAAATCCAATTTTTCAGAAATTCCAACAGACATTCCTCCAATAGTTGTAGTCGATGCGTTTCAGCCTTTATAAATCCAGCCTCCTCAGGACAACAGGAACAGTGCCTGTATATACAACATACCAAATTAACTCCAAAATTGGTGCTCACTTAACCAACATACACCACAAGGTGTGAACAAAAACACCACCTGTTCACCGTGGGAAAACACCAAAGTGCAATTAGTTGGGTACAGAAAAATAATTCATTAAGCTGAACAAGCTAGAGGCTTTATGGTATGACTTAATACAGAAAGACAACCCAAACATTATCAATTAAATGTAGTTGAAAAATCAGAACAAATGTGCCTGAATCACCCAAAGAGGTGTCTTTAAAAATTACACATTATACTTAATAAGGTGCCAATGCGCGTGGCCTGAGAGACTGACCTTTAACTCTGTATGTAAGCTGAAACACCGCTAAAGCAGGCAAAGCATCACAAAAGTTGCTGCCCTGCTACACAGAAAAAATCATAACAACAAGTTGCTTTTTAAATAAAAACAAGCGGTTCACTGAAAAGGAGATTATCAAAGCTCAAGCTTATTAAATAACCTACCTCAAAGGGGCAGAAACAGTCCAGAAGCATTCGTTCCAAAGAATAGAAAGAAGCGAATGCGGGCGCAATAGAGATTCGAATTTAAATAGTAAAATGCTATAGGAAAACCGCCTTGGCAGCGCGCAATGGCCCTGAAAAGAGAAAATGGACTAACATACCTAAGTCCAATAGAGAGCAAACGTCAGTAGCGTGGGGGCCATCTTAAAATATATCAAACATCATTTAATCTGCACAGCAAAAGGCATCCTGAGTAAAAAACTAAGGCCCCATTAGAAAAATACATTCAGTCAAAAGTCATGGCAGCCATCTTGAAATATATCATATATTACTAAAATACAAAACTAAAAAGATCAAAAATGAAAAGGCTAGATCCACAGTAGAAAGCCATAAATCAAGAGAACAGAGAACATAGATACTTCAAAAAGACCATTAGAAGAAATACACAGCAAAAACTGATAGGAATATTACACCTTAATTAGGGACCACATTTCTGACAAATCATTTAAACCCTTCTTAGCAGACCCACATTTTTCTATCAGACGAGCCTCCATTCTATCTAGGATGGAAGCTGTCGCTCTTCCTGTTTTTGTTTTTTCAACTACATACTGAATTGACCATCTAATGTCTTCAGGTCAATGATCATTTTTGATATAGTGATTGATCAATGGGGCACCACGGACTACACATCTAATTCTAGACATGTGTGTTGCATGTAGGATGCGTGTTCTTACATGCTGTGTCATCTGACCAATATATGTCAGAGAGCAAGGACATGTAATGGAATAGACTATATTTCATGTATTGCAGTTCGAAAAACGGAGTTGGTGATGTATTTTACCATTCACCAATACCTGCCTGCTCTTCTCTGTATATTGACAGGCCAAGCAGTTAGTACATTGAAAGTGGCCCATGATTGGTGGAAGATCTAACATACTTCTCAAGTCTGATCTTTTCTTTAAATTTGAAGTAAAAAAGGCATGTACCAAAGCATCGTAAATGTTACGCCCTCTTTTAAATGCAAACAAGGGTTTATTTAACCCTACTGGGAGAAGTAGTTTCCAATTTCTTTCAATAATCAACCTAATTTGATTAGCTTTAGGGTTATATGTTAGTACACAAGTCAAAGGGCACTCTTAGTTTTTTTGTTTAGGGGTTACCAGATGTTCTTGTGGGGTATACCATGCACGCTTGCAAGCTCCTTTGACGATTTTCTTAGGGTAACCCCTATCTATCAGTCTTGATGTCAGAGTCTCTGCATTTTGAAAATAGTCTTCCTTATTAGAGCAATTTCTGCAAATACGCAGGAATTGGCCATAAGGCAAATTCTCCTTAAGAGTCCGGGATGGTTACTTGAAAAATGGAGTAAAGTGTTTCTATCTGTAGGTTTTTTATATAAACTAACAGAAATGCAACCTTCATTTGATTGAATCCATAGGTCCAAGAAATTAATACGTTTGCGATCAGATGTCAACGTGAAATTTAGATCAGGTGTCAAATCAATAATCCAATTATGGAAAGTGGTAAGTGCTTGATGGTTACCTTCCCAGATCATAAAAATGTCGTCAATATTTCGTAACCACATTTTGATGTGTTTTTGAAAAGGATTATTTATATAAAAGATCCATTTATCCTCAAAAAAGGCCATCACTAAATTCACGATTTCAGGAGCGAAATTACACCCCATTGCTACACCCTTGACTTGCAGATACATCTCATTGTCAAAGGTGAAAACATTGTTTTTTAAACACAGCGTGGCTAGATTTAATACAAAAGAAGTGGGTACCTTATGGGGATAAGTTCTATCATCTAGATACATCTTTATTTCTAATGCCTCATTTTGTGGGATGTTAGTATATAATGCTTCTATATCTAAAGTAACTAATAGTTGTGTTCTTTCGTCAAATGAACTACCTTCAAGTTTGTTGATCATGTGCATAGAGTCCTGCACATATACTTTTGTATTATATACTAGTAGTTTTAGAAAGAAGTCTACATATTGTGCCAGAGGTTCTAGTATAGATCCACAGGCTGCAATTATCGGTCTCCCTGGAGGATTGTTTATGTCTTTATGGATTTTGGGTAGAATGTAAAGGAGGGGAATACGTGACTGACTTTGATTTAAGAAGTCATACTCTCTTTTACATATCCATCCTTCTCAAAGTGCTTCATCTGTGATTGTTGTGATAGTGGTTTTCAATCTAGGTATAGGGTCCTCAGTGATCAGGCGATAACGTTCTTTATTAGCTAGCTGGTGACGTACTCCCATACTATATTTATCCTTATGTAATATGACAATGCCTCCGCCTTTATCATCTGGCTTAATAATAATGCTGTCATGCTGTAACCTCTAATTTGGTCAGTTAATTCATTTATGATCTCAAACATTTTTTCATGCTTTATTTTCTTGGTTTAACTCCCAGATCACAAGAAATGAACTGAATAAATAGATTGGCATTGCAAGAAGTTAATAAGTGAAGTCCAGAAATTAACTGGCATTGGCAGAACTCTTGATATTCAATGAACATATTGTGATCCCAGATGGAAATCTCCCAATCCCAAGAGATCATAGATGATTCTGGCAAATGTCACATGCTTCTATGGGAGAAATGATACTGCAAGTTGCCAAAAATGGATTAGTATAGAGAGTTTGGAGGGTTAGAGTAGAAACAACATCTATAACTTCATTCTTCAATATATTCAAGTAGAAAGGTAGAATAGCCTGTCTCTTATTTGATACAAAACTTAGAGATGAAATTTTATGTGCTTTAACTACAAGCTGGCACACCTCCTCTCAGCTTTTTTGTTTTTGCTTGTCACCCTGGTTATCCCATCTCATGGCGCTCCTGCATGCTCTTTGCTGTGAATGGGTATCCTGGACATTAACAACAAGAGGTGGAAAAAATAGGTTGAGGAATACATGCACCACATGACCCTTTAGTAGTTTTAACCCAAGATTGTTCAAGCTTTTATCGGGCAGTTAATGACGGCACATGGCCCTCCTATCTACCTAGAGTTCAAGGAATTGTTTCAACATTAGACTGTAGAACATACTCTGGAAAATAGTAACATTCAATGAGGCTCTTGCCACAATGGATCAGTACTTCCTGAGAAGAGCAGAACTGGAGGGGAAAAGAGGGTGTGGTTTTTCCCGTTTACCCATTTTCAGGAAATCAACCCTCCCAAGGGATTCTAACATGTCTAACATGGGAAGGCTTTATTTTAAATTAATAAAGTTAACACAAGGAATTTAGAGTATCAATCTATCTTACGGACTCAATGACTGAGTGTGGTTGGTAACCTATATATATAATTTAGTGGATCAATCAGTGAGAACAATGTGTCAATCATGTTTAGGCTGATTCAGAAATATTGCAGGTTTGTGCATCTCAAGAACAAAAAAATACCTACCAACTCACTGGATGTTCACTACTTATAAAGGGGTAACGGTAATTAAGCACCACTGGCTCTTTGAGGTAATTTCTAAATCATCGGCTATGGTTGATCCTCTACCTTTAACGTTTGTCATCTATTCTGCCAATTCTACCACCTCCTTGATAACTCTAGAAGTTGACCAACCTGGTAGTCAAAATTCTTATGTCTAACACACTATGCACAGTGATAGGTTCGCTAAGGCTCCACCGTCTCCAGCTGCCTCTCTCTTTGTTCCCAAGGGCATGTCTCTTATGCCTGGCACAGCATAATGCTCTCACTGTAATCTAGAAGTGCTGCAGAATGGCACTAGTACTGCTATTAGTATGTATCTATTATTCTACACCTCCATTACAAAGATTACAAAAATAAACTATATGATAGGTATGAGAGCTGCAATAAGCACAACGATTACCAAGGAGAAAGCAGACATACTTATTATGTGGGAAAATCTGACAACTGAATTTCACATTGTCGGGTAGGATCTCATTATTCTAATGAGACTACTGGATTTGAGCGGCAAGATAGTCTGCGGTGTGGGAGACTGAGTCTTAACCCACTACAGGTGACACCTGTCGCCCCAATTCGGGTTTTGCTCCGGCTAACTAGCAGTGCCTCGTATCTACCCAAGAGCAGGGATGATTGGCAGCCGAGTGCATGACACAATTGACTCCTCAGGGAAACTGTGGTCACTCAGGTCTCATCCGTTTCTCTCAGCTACATTAGTTTCACATATACAAATGACAAACAGAGGCAGTGTATGTCTCAATAAGGTTTTAATAAAGTGACTGCATCTTAGACAATAAAGCACGTACTGCTATAACCAGGACGATATACCTTGACAAGATTAAAATTGTAACAAGGAGAGTAAAGCATAGAAATAACGCTACCATTTTGTCACTAGAGTGAATAGACTAATTCCTACCTACGCTATATTAGAGCACAGCATGTTAAGCTCTAGTTCTGCCCTTCAGGTTCCCCTGGGAAGACATCATCCCCCATACTTGAGCAAAGGCCTGAAGTCTGCATAAGCAGCTTTAGTGAAGCGTTCAGCAATCAGCATACAGTCGTGGTCCTCTGGCTGGAATCTCCCTATAACGTGTATGGGACAGGGAAGTATTTTTATAATAAAACAGCTGATGTTCTGAGAAAATGTCCCTACGTAAGGATGCGTGTGTTTCTATGAATACCAGAGAAAAAACGTTTACCATGTCTACCGGCAACCTATCTTACTGTAGCCTTGAGAGAAGCAGAGAGTGCTTGTTCAACACAGTGCTAGCCTAAGCAAAGAATTGCTAGATAAAAATAAATAAAACAAGACCACAATTGTGGCTATTGTTAAAATAATAAACTAAGCTGAATAAAATATATCTAGGTTAAAGTGCACAGCGGCAGACCTAGTGTTCCAAAATAACGTGCATGGAGCTATAACTAAAATGGCTTCAAACAACATCAAGTATGTGGGAAACTGTATAGCTGACGGATGAGGAATTAATAAAGTTATTGGTAACATTGGAAAGCCAACTTCTGACCTACCACATTGAAAATTCTCTAGCAATGAACGTGGATAGTCTCCACTGAAGGTGCCGGTTGGTGAAGCAGAATAGATCCATAGCGTCGGATTGTTGTTGTGGTGGTTCAGCACATTCCTTCAGCATAAAAAGACTGCATCATTCCTGTACTGAAGCAGGATTTATGAAATTGCTCAAAGTGTCAGCAGCTTTTTCAGCAATGATCACTTGACGTGCGGATAACACTGGAATGTTTGTTTCCGCAGTTATTCCTGTATATACGTGTGCTTGTCTTCCTAATTGCCATGCCTGTTTTCAACCACACGGCTTACCTTCTTTCAGGAGGTGAAATATCCGAGTTAAAACAAAATGCTGGTTGTGGAATCTTAAATTTCCCAAAAATTTCAGATTCTCCCAATAACACCTATTTCTGGTCAAACTGGGAATCATGGCTCACATATAAAGAGCACTAATTGGACTGCACTTGCGGCTTTGTATTAAAAAATCAAAAATCCGTGTGGCCATAATGTATGGGTAATACCAGCAGCTTCATGAGTTACACAGATTGCACTAACAAAACTACTGATCAGGGCGGACATTTCGAAGCAGTGGGAATTAAGAACCCTTGCTCATATCTGAGTTTTCTGTCATCAAAAAAGCATGCATACCACTGATACAGAATAAATTACGGGCTCTTGGCCTTACACTACATTCAGAAGATTGCAAAGTTTGCATGCTACTGAGTCTGAAATTTTCTAGCACAATACTAGTAACAAGTGTGCAGCCCAAGAGGAAAGGATGGTAAGTAAGAACATCTGGTAGGGAATTATTCAAAATATCTCTTTCTGGGCTCTGTAGATTGCTTGCAAATTATAGGGAAAATGTACTCCCCTAGTGATGCAACTGTTAAGACTGTATAAGATTCTAACATATTTGCTTTCAGGTAGGACAAGTCTGCTCTGTTTAAGTACCCACATGGAATTAACATTTGAAAGAAGGAAAAAACACTCTGCCTTCATGCATTCTCTACACTACTCAACTTGACTAATTCAAACAAGGAGCCCCTCACGATTTAGCCCCAATAGAGAAAGAGGACATTAGTGTCCCTGACCTGTTCCTGTTGCTGAGATCAGGTGTGAAAAACCAGGGCTTTTTGCTGTGTCCACCCATTTTTTGCCCCCATTTTGATTACTAGATGCTGGTTTTCTGACTTTGATTGTGCCCTCGGCTCTGCTAACCAGAGGACCTGTGCTCTGGATAAAAAGGTATATGGTAATTAGGCATAATTATAGTTGGTACCGACAACTATCTGTAAGCCCCTAGTATATGGGAGAGCATGTAGGTTTAGGGGCCCCTGCAGATGTAATGCACTTAAGTGTGCACTGCTGTGTGGCCTGCTGTCATTTTAAAAGTCGGCCCTGTTTTGAAGACTACTTCTAAATTAAGATTATACGCAAATTCAAGTTTGAAATTAAAGGTACTTCCAAAGTCTTAAATGACATAGGTCCATATTTATAATTTTTGATGCAAACCAGCGCTGGCAGTGGTTTGCGTCGAAAAATGTACCGCCTACTAACGCCATTCCTACGCACCATGCGGGTGCCATATTTAAGGATTGACGTTAGCCGGTGGTAAATTGGGAAAATGGGGGTTGTGCATCGAAAAATGGTGCAAGTCAGGTTTGAGTCAAAAATCATGGTTCAAATCGGACTTGCACCATTTTGTGATGCACAACCCCCATTGAAATGACTCCTGTCTTAGCAAAGACAGGAGTCATGTCCCCTTGCCCAATGGCCATGCCCAGGGGACCTCTGTCCCCTTGGTATGGCCATTGGGCACAGTGGCATGTGGGGGGCCCAAATTAGGCCCATCTGGCCACTTTAAAAAAATAAAAAAAATAATACTTACCTGAACTTACCTGTACTTACCTGGGATGGGTCCCCCCATCCATGGGTGTCCTCCAGGGGTGGGTGAGGGTGGCAGGGGGTGTCCCTCGGGGCAGGCAAGGGCACCTTGCACCTTGGAAGTGAGCCCACAGGTCCCTTAACGCCTGCCCTCACCCAGGCATAAAAAAACGGCACACATCAGGCTGTGCGCCATTTTTTAAGGCCCGCCCCCTCCTCTGCGTCAAAATGACCCAGGAGTATAAATAAGGCGCACAGGCCTTAAAGTAATTTTTGGGGCGGGAACGCCTACCTTGCATGTCATTAACGCAAGGCAGTTTCCATCATCCAAAAAATGACCCACACGGAGGAATTTTGACGTCCGGGGGCTCGGGCGTCATAGTATAAATATGGTGCACGGTTTGCGCTGAATGTGCGGCGCAAACAGAGTATAAATATGCCCCATAATGTTTACCTATATCATCCTGAGTTATCCGCTAGGTGTCCCAGGGGCATGTTGCCTTGTAACTATATACATGGATATTATAAAAATATATTTTATATGCCCTGGTATGGGAAAAAACTGCCAATTTCATTTTCCCATCGTAGTGCATTAAAAACATAGGCTAACACCAGAAGGCTTTATTTTAAATTAACAAAGTCTTAATTTTGAAATGAGTGAGCTAAAAAATAAATTCAAAGTATCACATTAATAGCTATATTAAATCCAACAACTTATCAATGTTAGATGTATTATAACTGTTACCAGAAAAGAGTTTTAGAACTGTTTTCCAAAGCTATCCACAATCAACCCTGTCGTAGACTTTCCTGATTAGCCAGCATTTGCCAGGCTGAGCCAAGCTATCTTAATGAGGTGTGAAGTAGCCTGGGCTGAGACAAATCAACCATCTGGTGGGAGCAGAACTGCAACAACAGATGGCAGAGCAGGAAGGGGGTTGGGTGACCAAACTGGTCTTCAAAGGAGGGAAATCCAGTTGGGACAGAAACCAGACCTTCCCCACTTTCTGTACCCCCAGCCAAATGGGAGTCCCAATAACTACAGGAGAGGGGCTGGAAGGGGAGGGTTAAGGAAAGATAGCCACACCATTAGGTTAGGATGGCCAGACTTTAACCTTCAATAGAGATGTTCTCCATTTTGGATTTTTACAAACCAGTGCTTTTTGGGACTCAATTATGCCACACTTTTGGGGAAGAGTGCCATACCAAAGGGTGGCACCCTGTACCCCATTGGCCAGGGGTGCCCGAGATCCATGAATGAAAGTGGAAAAGCTGCCAAGCAGCTCAGATCCCAGCCTTGCAACTACAAGACAAAGAAGGACTGCTCTGCAGGACCCTTGGACTGCACTAGAGATGACTTCAATCTTAAGGACTACACCTGCTGCACACTTCGGTCTTCAGCCCAAATATGACTTTATCTAGCTTTTAAAGGATTCAGGAGTGGAATCCCTGTAAGCAACGGGTATAAATGAACTACCAAGACTCACTTGTATCAACTCCTGCCAGAAGAAACCAGCTGAACAGTGTTCAGTGGACCTTTAAGGGTTTGGTGAAGTGCATTGTAGGAACTGTAGTCCCAACTTCCCAAAGAACAACTCAGAGATTCTGGAACCTTGAATTGGTGTTGTAGACCCTCAAAGACAACCTGAAAAAAGCAACTGGGAGAAAGGTTTGCCCTGCTGGAACCTTGGACTCCACAAAAGAGGACTGCACTCATAAGGACTGAACCTGTTGAACTCGCAAGGCTTCACAATAAAAGTACTTTGCCTTTCTTAAAGGATAAGAAGTGGTCTCCCTGCAACAGGTAGAAAAGTGCTGAAAGACCTACCTGCAACATCAACAACAAAGACACCTCCAGCTAACAAGTTTCACCTGGATTGTACTTGGATTAACTAGGTGGATTGAAAGAGTTGTAGTTTCAGACCCCAAGAGGCAAACCAGAGATTCTGAACCCTTGGCTGGTGCTTGGACCACTTTACTGCATCAAGAAACACTTCTGGAAGCAAGTGTAAAAGTGTTAAATTGCAGGTGACCGGAACGCCTGACTCTGTCCTGGTTTAGCGTGACTTTTTTAGGCCTTTTGAGTGCAATTTGGTTCTAAGCACTGGTTTTACTTTAAGTCTTTGAAAATTCATATCTCCTGTTTCCTATGTGGATTTTTGTCATTTTGGTGCCATTTTGTTCATGCTAATGTAGTTATTTTTATACCTTGTGTGGGATTAAAGTGTTTTATGTCTTACTTATTGATGTATTAGTGTTTTTAAATGCTTTATGCATCTGTCTCCTAAGTTAAGCCTCTCTGCTTGCAGCCAAGCTACCAAGGGTTGAGCAAGGATTAATTTATTGAAACCTTGACTGGACCTTATGTGTGATTGTTGCATTATTGCTAGCTGTAGATACCTCCCTGCATCAACTAATAATCCATCTTTCAACATCAGGTAATGTGCTTCTGCCCAAAAAAGGGCTTGAAAAGCACTCCAAATTGTATTTGGACAAATTATTAGACAGTTCTGTCCTTATTGGAAAAATATTTGTTTTGGCAGAATTGTCTCTAAGTACAACCAATTGTGCGAACCAATTGCGTTTGGAAAGTGACCTTATATGGCCCTTCCAGAGAATACTAATTCTGCCATAAAAGTGGACCACGCAAAAAATATTTGATTAACTTCTGATCTAAAATGGATGGAATTGTTTTATAACCACCCGGAGCCTGAAATGTCTCCCTTTGTGTTTAATAATACAATCATCAAAATATACCACTATGTAAGGTGCTATAGTCTTCTCAAAACAATATCAATACACTCAATCGTAAAATTTGGGTGAAACTATGTTTGAAGGGGTTGGCCTCCAAAGATTTTTTGTTAGGTACTGGACATAGAACATTTTTAGGACCAAATCAATGCCTTCTAAATTCTTCTACAATGTGACATAGCATACAAATGAACAGGAAGTTCCAAAACAACATATGTTTTAGAGAGAATCATACAAAGAAACAATATATGGAAAGGTAGTCTTATTTTTTCAGATCTTAGATGAACATAACGTATTAACAATCTGCAACAGTTCCGTATCATTTATTCAAAGAAACCAGTGCAGGGATTTCTCCACATGTCATTTTTTTCTTAAGGAAAGACTGTATTAACCTAAGTTGACTCTTTGTCTCCATTGTAGGCCAGCCTCTTGCATTTGGGGCTGGGTTGAACATTTTTTAGTTGCCGTTCACCCATCAAAACTACTAGCCTGCCACCACAGTTTAAATAGTTATTGACAATGTCTATTTTCTGAGTACCAGTGGACAGTGCTGTGCATCTGTATTTGGTCAGCCATGACACACTCCTCTTCTTGTCTATTGCTGTAAGAGTCAAAAACATATGAGAACCCTGATCTTTAATAAGGACTCCTTAATACCAAGTTAGAGAAAAGAGGTACTAACCTGGAGCATTTGCTTGTTAGGAGCAAGTGCCCTCACCCACCATTAGGTGGCATGCTTCATCATCAGGCTTGCTCCTCTTTGGGCTGGCGCTGCAATGCTTGACGGGCCCCACAAGGGGATCTTTGATAAAGATCTTTTTAATGAGTGGCAAAGATGACATGAGGTGTGAAATGTGTCCCAGTGTATAGTGTAGTGAAATACTAGTAAAGGTGTGAGTCTAAGGGGCATATTTATACTCCATTTGCGCCGGAATTGCGTCGTTTTTTTTTACGCAATTCCGACGCAAAACTAACTCCATATTTATACTTTGGCGTTAGACGCGTCTAGCGCCAAAGTCCATGGAGTTAGCGTCATTTTTTAGCGTGGACACCTACTTTGCGTTAATTATATGCAAGGTAGGCGTTCCCGTCTAAAAAATCGACTCCGAGGCATGTGCGTCGTATTTATACTCCCGGGCAAAATTCACGCCCGGGATTGGACGGGTCAAAAAAAATTATGTACGGCCGCTTTTGCGCCGTTTTTTTGCGCCTGCAAAAGGCAGGCGTTAAGGGACCTGTGGGCTCTGAAGGAGCCCAGAGGTGCCCTCCCATGCCCCCAGGGACACCCCCTGTCACCCTTGCCCACCCCAGGAGGACACCCAAGGCTGGAGGGACCCATCCCAGGGATATTAAGGTAAGTTCCGGTAATTGTTTTAAAAAAAAAAAAATTGTGGCATAGGGGGGCCTGATTTGAGCCCCCCTACATGCCACTATGCCCAATGACCATGCCCAGGGGACAGAAGTCCCCTGGGCATGGCCATTGGGCAAGGGGGAATGACTCCTGTCTTTGCTAAGACAGGAGTCATTTCTATGGGGGTTGGGAGTGAAAAAAAATGGTGCAAATCGGGTTGAGGCGAAAAAATTGCCTCAACCTGACTTGTCCCAGTTGATTTTTTAGACGTGAACACCTACCTTGCATCTCATTAACGCAAAGTAGGTGTCCATGCTAAAAAATGACGCAAACTCCATGGACTTTGGCGCTAGACGCATCTAACGCCAAAGTATAAATATGGAGTTCGTTTTGCGTTGAAATAGCGTAAAAAAAAACGACGCAATTCCGGCGCAAACGGAGTATAAATATGCCCCTAAATCATTTGTTTACTGTGCAAAAGAGCTAACTCCATTTATAAAATGTCACTAATTTCCGAGCCACATAATGACTCATGGTGACATGAGCAAGTCATCCATGCTGACAACGTGCTTAATTATAATAATTTGTTTTGCATTTTTTTTAAACACCAGAGGCAAGTTGTTCAATAAAATAATACAACTTGTGTGAATGTATGATTGAAACAATATGCAGTCATACAACCATTATGCAGGCATACAACAGTCGACATTAGTTCAGAAATTGCAAAAAGGCTTTTTAGATACTTTTATTGCCTGCACATTACAAATATTGTGTGCTGCTTGTATATTATTTAATCAAAGTGAAACTGTACGAATATCTATATTTCAAAAGCAACAGTAACATATAGAAAATATTGTAGGATTATGCTTCATGGAGGAACACGTTTTGAAACAGGGTTATATAAAAAGGGAGGCAAAAAACACACAAAGAGACAACAATTGGTTGACTATGTAGATGTTTCACTTAAAGCACTAGAGGGCTGGGGAAAGGCAAAAGGGTAAATCCTTGTGATGGGCTATATAATGAGACCATGAAGAAGCACATCTTTAGTCCTTGTCATTCAGAGGTACTTCAGCATCTTGTGAATACCAAAGTGCCTGACCCCAGACAGCTTAGTAAGTCAACTGATGTTTGGGTACAAACCAGGTTGTCTAGAAAGCCCCAGAGGGGTGATCCCAAGAAAAGAGGTTCACCTCACCTAATAGGAAGAGGGGAGTAACAAGTATAAAAAGAAAGAGTTCTCACCAGGGCCCCAAAGGTCTACTCAAAAGGGGAGACCCCTACCTTTTCCAAAACCAAGTGGAGAGCCTGCAAGGGGAAAAAACTTTGGGACCCTTTTAAGGTTCGGGTATGCCTGAAATGTCACAGGTCAGGATATAATAAGGGAGGATAATGCCATGATGTATAGTTTGTTGGACGGATTAATCTGTCACAAGTGTGATGGATAACCTGTCCCTCACTTTCACTGGCCCCATATGTCAGAATACACAAAGGAGTTTTGTCGCTCCTGTGTCACTTGTCCAGCCAGTAGCCAGACTGGTGACACTCAAAAGGCCCCCTTATTCATACTTCTGCCCCCAATGTAGGAGGCTGGCCTGCTGTGCAGTGGGTTCCTATGGCACATGCACCTTATACCAGGTTCAGGTATCTCTTATTAGTGCAGTGTAGTCAGTGTCTAGAAGCCAGGCTCTCCATTGGTAGCTGTGCATGAGCAGCCAAGGATTATCTAGGAGACATGCAAAGCTCATGCAATACCACTGTAGTCATACTCAGTACTTACACAAATGAAATAAAACACTCAGTGTTACAAAAATAAAGGTACTTTATTTTGGTGACACATATACCAAAAATACCATAGAGACTATACTCCCTTAGGAGGTAAGTAATACCCAAATTATATACACTAGTTTGCAGAAATAGGTATATAAACAGTTGGAAAACAGTGCAATTAGTGAAAATCACAACAGGAAGAAATGGGCTCCGGGGGAACACAAACCATATACTAAGAAAGTGGAATGCGAAAGTCGGTCTCCCACTCAGGTAAGTGTAGTGTTTAGATGGGAGCTGGGAGTCCTAGGAAAGCCCAACGGTAAGTACCACAACCCACCCCAGCGACCAGGAAACCGGAGTAGACCACAGTAAGTTTCCCAGAACACACACAGAGAAGTAAAGAAGAATATTGCAAAATCCAGAAGAGACTGCAGGACACCAACAGTGGATTCCTGGACCAGATGACCTGTGGAAAAAGGGGACCAAGAAGCACAGAAGAGTCCAGGAAGGGCAGGAGCACCTACCCACCAGGATGAAGATGCAAGAGGTGAACCACCGGTGAAGAAGAAGAGTCAGCACTCCACCCAAGAAGATGAAGTCGGGTTCCCCGAGGGTGCAGGTGATGTCCCACGGCGGAAGGAGGATTGCAGTCGGGTTTGCGTCATCGGAGTCCACCAACAAGTCTTGGCGCACGCAAAGCTCGAGGTTAGTGAAAAATGACCGAAGGACCAGGTGTACTCTATCCAGGAGGGGGAGTCAGAGAGTGCCCTCAGCAACACTGAGAGCCCACAGAAGACCAGGCAGCGCCCACAGGAATCCCACAGGACTGGGACACAAAAGTCGCAGAATAGGCCAATGCAGCACTATGAAAAAAGCTCACAAGCTGCCGGAGAACCACTCAGGGAGCTGTGCATTGCAGGAAGGAGTGCTGGGGGCTGGAGCTTCAACATGTATAAAGATCTTGGAGGAAGGATGCCAACAAGCGTTGGCAGCTGCAAAGTACAAGGTGCCTTCATGGGCAGGCAAGGGCTTACCTTCACTCAAGTTGGACAGTTGGAAGAGAGGCCCATCAAGACCACTTCAGTCTATCACCTGTGATGCAAAATCCAAGCAGCTCAGCAGGAGAGGTGATCCACGCAACCAGTTGTCATTGCAGTTGGTGCCTGCAGAAGCAGGGGAGTGACTCCTTCACTCCAAGGGAGATTCCTTTTTTCTTCTGATACAGGCTGAAGATGGACTGTCCTCAAAGGATGCATGACCAGGGGAATGTTGCAGTTGCAGAAGGCGCCTTGCCTCTTTGTTTCAGCTTGTAGTGTCCTGAAGAGTCCAGATGCAGTTTCTTCTGTCAAAAGTCGAAGTGGACGGTGAAGAGGATTCCTGCTGGAGACTTGCAGTCTGGGAAACCACCCAAAGGAGAGACCCTAAACCGCCCTGAAAGGGGGATTGGTCACCTAACCAGATAAGCACCTATCAGGGGAGGGCTCTGATGTCACCTGCTGGCACTGGCTACTCAGATGCTCGCAGAGTTCCCTGCCAACCTAGAATCCAAGATGGCAAAACCCAGGGACCTTCTGGAGGACTTCTGAGCACCACCCCTGGGGTGGTAATGGACAGGGGAGTAATCACTACCCTTTCCTTTGTCCATTTTACACCACAGTAGGGACTGGGAGGCCCTGAACCAGTGTAGACTGGTTTATGTGAGAAAGGCTTCAAATGTGCCCTTCATAGCATTTTTCAGTGTCTTGGGGAGCCCCTCCTCCCCAAGTCTATAACACCTCCCAAGCATGTAACACCTATTTTTAAAGGCAGAGGGTGTAACACCCCTCTCCTAAAGGAAATCCTTTGTTCTGCCTTCCTGGGCTCGAGCTTCTCAAGCAACATGATGGCATAAATCTGTCTGGGAGGTGGAAGCAGCTTGGGCTGTCTGGTAACCCTAAGAAGGCTGTAATTGCACTACTTTGGGTCCTCTATGGAGCCCCCAGAGTGCACAGAATCATAAAACAAATAAAACCAATGCTTGAAAAAGCCTTGGGGTATGATTCCAACATGTTTGATACCAAACATGCCTATGTTCGGAGTTACCATTATGTAGTTGGACATAGGTAGTGACTTATGTCCAGTACATGCGTAAAATGGCATCTCCACACTTACGGAGTCTGGTAAATTGGTCTGTAGTTTGTGGGTGCACCTCTGCAAGTGCAGGGAGCCCTCTCACACAGGTACTTGGCATCCTGCCCTCTGGGCTGAAAGGCCTGCCATGGGGGTCACTTATAAGAAACCTGGGATAGTGAAAAATGGCAGTGAAAGGGTGCTTGCACCTTTTCAAGCAGGCTGCAATGGCAGTCCTGCAAAACCCTTTGCTTGGGCTCCTTATGGGTGGCAAAATATATGCTGCAGCCCATAGCCATCCCCTGGAACCCCAATGCCCTGGGTACCTGGGTACCCTTTACTAGGGACTTACATGAGGGAACCAGTATGTCAATGGTGGGAAGGATACCATATACTGGGACTTATAGTGGGGCAACACTGTGCCAATTGTGGGTGAAATACAGAGTTTGGGGAGAGAGAGCATAATCACCAGGATCCTTTATTAGCAGGATCTCAGTGGACACAGTCAAACACACTGACAGAAAAATGGTGTAACTATGCCAGGAAAGAGGGTACTTTACAACAAATAGTGCTTGTAATACCACAAATGTAATATCTGTTACATTTGTTATGGAGTAACGTGTCCCCCAAATGCTAACTCAGGCCTTATGACTATTTTAAGTCACACACAAGTGGACAGTCCCAATGAATTGCTAGTGCTGGAATTGGAGTGTATGTTTTTCCAGGGGAACCATGGATTAAAATGAAGCCACTTTATTCTCTGTTGGTGTGGGATTTTGAAGCCCTGGCCGCCCTACCTCCCAGCATGGTGATAGACAGGTATTGGCCAATGTGCAACAGGGAAAACAATTTATGGAAACAACCTTGAAAAACTACAGTCTTGGGTTCGCAAAGAGAACTATTTCCATTGTAGAGTGCCAATTAGTTTGGATGAGGAGAACTCACTCACAAGTTGAGACATGCTTCACCATTTCCAACCTCATCCCATAGAGGACACTACCATGGCACACTCAACATCATTAAGAGGGAGTTCTTGATGAAAACTAACTAGACAACATGGTATCCAGACAATCTAAAAATAGCTTAAGGTAAATCCATGGTAATACCTTTAGTTATGGGTACCTTCAGTACAGCCACAGACAACAAAACGGGATGGTAAGTAGGCATAATGACCCACCCATTCCTTGTTAAGCAAAAACCATCAAAAGGAAATAGTAAATAGGTACAATGACACACCATCTGTGATAAACCCTGAGGTACCCTAAATAATGTCCTAGCTCATTTTCTGCCTTACCAACTGTAAGTATTTGCTATCACACGTTTTTCACTATCTCAATGTACTCTCAAGCAAAATGAGTGCTTATATGTAGGCCTAGGCCTTCTTTCCTTCTTTGTTTTAATAATCTGGTCAAGTACTTGCCCAAAAGTAACTGTCATGACCTCAAGTAGTGGCTAAAGAATGCTGTCAAACTCACAGAGTAGAGTGCTTTGCGCAGTAAAAAATAGAACATGTTTTCAAGAGATATGATTGATTGTCCCCAAAAGTTATTATCTGCCCCACGAAAGGCTTTGATAAGGGACATGGCTTCAAGTTTTTATTGCAGTACTGTGCCGTAATGTGCCGTAATGTAGCAGATAGCTCATCCACCATATTACCAGTCCATTAATGTAACATAATGAAACTCGTAACACTGCAGATTGTTTAAGAGTCATTTGTTCAATGGAGTATCCCATTGTCAAAGAAAATATAGCTCAAATTGTATGTATCTGAATTAAAATCTGGCGGACGGATACTCTGTCACAAATATAATACATATCTCATCTTGCACTTTATTACATGTGCCGTAAAAATACTGCACTTGTAATAAGGCAGATAAAATATCTGTCAAATTTGTACCAATATTCCGAACTCAACATGTCAACATGCAAGGTTAATTGCAAAAAAATAGTAAAGCTTTGTTAGTTTTGATAACTAAAAAATTGTGTAGATGCATTCTGACAGATTTACAGTTCGGTGCATAGGTCACTGAGTGACTAACTTGGTTAGCTTTTCTTATACGTTAATACAAGGGAATGATATTATGTTCCACTTGCAATACAATGGAGAGTATAGTTATTATTTTTCTGATGCAATACATCATCCTTTGAAGAGACAAAAATTGTCATAACCCACATCAAAGTTTTTAACGATGAAACTCGTTGATTGTTCTTGCTCCACGGCCTTCAGCTCCCCATTTGAGTTGAAGTAGGCCACTGAAACATCATGTGTGTCAGTGACCATTGCATCCTTTTTTCTGTTGGGAAGACCTTCCTAGCTGGTTGAGTGTGATCCCCTGCAGAATGCCCTTCTACTTTTTCCTGCAGTGGATGCTGTGACACCTGTAGAGTTGTTAATGGTGCACAGTCCTCGCTAATGCCTGCTACATTTTCTTCTTTATACTTGATCTGACCTTCACAGATGGAGATAAAAAACACCATTCTATTCACAGACATTGTGCCAAAAGAAAAAAATTGAAAGAAGCATATTTTAGTTAATAAGTTAATAATTATTTCCAAAATACTTCTGATACCATACAGAAAGTACGTACGTGAGCAAGGCTACAGCTGAAACGCGTTGTATTGGGAGGAAGCATTGGTGAATAAACATTTTGGACTTCCATTTGGTGTCCGGGTACTCTCTGTATGGTATCAGAAGTATTTTGGAAATAAATATATATATAAGAAAATATAGCTCAAATTGTATGTATCTGAATTAAAATCTGGCGGACGGATACTCTGTCACAAATATAATACATATCTCATCTTGCACTTTATCTTACTGCATATATATATATAGAACAATATTGTTCTGTTGATACTGCTCTACATTTGTTTGGAATGTGATACTCCATCACCCATTGCCGATATTTTGTATCACGTATCACAAGTGCCAGAGGACATATTGCACTTTTTTAAACCATTCTTTTTATTTGTTTTTGAAATCTTGTAAAGTAGAAAGTGAAACAAACTAAAGATGTTGTTTGCCAGTGTAAAGAGTGAATGACAGTTATTTCAAATATTTCTACAAATCCAGCTGTTAGCCATTTTATACAACCGTAATATTACCCATTGAGAGAAAAAAAGCATCTATAATGGTACAGAACAGTACAGAACAGTGGTGTGCACAATTAACAATAGTATTTCATCCCTACATTGCAGTGATCCACAAATTTGCTTTGTTTCTGGGACAGCCCCGGTCCTCAAAACTGGATAGTGCAACACATGTATATTCTTGCCATGCAGGATGTGCCTGAGAGGGGAGTCAATTGCCTCTGCATCATAGCTATGTCTTTTTTCCAGTCACCATACTTAGGCCCTTATTACGAGTTTGGCGGTACCCGGACTTCCATGTTGGCATTGGTAGGTCAGACCGCCGCCGGGCCGTCAGTGAAGACTGCCAAATTATGACTATGGCAGTCTTCCCAACAGTTTACAGCCAATGCACTGCCAGTACTGCCAGTGCAGTCAGGCCGCGGCGGACGGTGGTTGGCACCTTCCGACTGGCAAGGACCATGTTTCCGACAGACATATTACAAGGCTGCCCACTGCTAGGGTCTCCGCTGTGGGTGCACCGCCACCAAAACCCCGGTGGAAACCAACTCTATAAAAGGAAACACCCACCTTCTGGAACACAGTGTTGCCAGGAGCCACCATGGAACCTGAACTCGAAGTCCTCCCACTGCTCCTGCTTGTGCAACAACTCCGGAGCCAGAGACGGCAAAAACAACTGTAAGTTCACACATCTAGCATGCACTGGAGGGAAAGGTTTTAATACACAGTCACACACAACACACACAGCTGGGATGCCTTGTGACAGACACACACACACATAACCACACACCCATCCGAACACTCACACCTGCATACACACATGCACACAAATACTACACACACAAACTATATACACCACGGCCAACAAACACGTGTCACACACATACCAACCTGCACACACGGCACATCCACTGTCTAACAAATCATACACAACCCCACCCACTCACATGACAACATCACAACTGCTACTAAACATGCGCTTCACCAACCACTCTTACTGCACATCTCCACATGGCAAAACATACATATAGCAACACTTGACAACATCACACACCAATCAACACTACCACACAGCCATATAACAATCCATTTGTCACACCACACCCACACCACGCACAGCGCATAGGGCATAGCCAACAACACATACATGCATGTACACACAACAACCACACAAAGGCACACAACACCAACATTACACATACAAACACACACTATACACAATTTGGCTACACAAATGCATGAAATAAACACAAACGTATCCAAAACACAGTAATAGCAGTGGGACCAATGAAAGGCCCACACACACACAGTCAGGACAGGCACAACAGCTAGCACAACCAACACACACAAGCCACAAACACACTAACCAAAGCCAACGAACACTAAACACCTATGTAAAAAGAAAGGCAGGACAAGTATGTTGCCATCAAAGCCAACAGCAGGTCGGCCCAGATGTATTAATATGCCATCAAACTATGAATGAACTATGTACAAATATACATAAGGCCATTGGCCAGTCCA
This sequence comes from Pleurodeles waltl, assembly GCF_031143425.1. Taxonomy (NCBI): domain Eukaryota; kingdom Metazoa; phylum Chordata; class Amphibia; order Caudata; family Salamandridae; genus Pleurodeles; species Pleurodeles waltl. The sequence goes on from NC_090437.1 coordinate 1,069,371,026, forward strand.
AAGTCTCAGGTGCCCAAGGCACAAATGGCATTTACCAGTGCCTCCACAGGGTAGGGTCATGAAGGGCGCAGGCAGGCACCTAAGGGAAATGTTTGGGATTTGGCTTGGGAGGTGGTTCCTTGGGCTTGGGCTTGGGAGGGGGGTCCTCTGGCTTGGGAGGGGTAGACTTCTTGGCAGGGGTAGGGGCATGAGCGCTACCAGGGGGGTAGGGGAACCCTTCGATGTGGAAGGGTGAGAAATTAGGAGGGACACAGAGCACTGTGGGGTCTCACAGGGTGGGAGAGGGGTAGGGAACAGGAAAAACTCTGAGAGGAACACCTTTTTACACACACAGGGTGGTCATGTCACAAGAGTTTGGGAATGGAGGGAGAGGGAGTGGTTGTCAGATGATGTGTTGGTCTAGATGTAATGGGTGCAGGTGCATGCATGGAGTGCTTGTGGGTGCTGGGTGTATGTTGGGTGGGTGAGTGCAGGCATTTCACTGTTTTGGGAGGAGGGGGAGCTGGTGCTGGGAGATGATGTGGTGGATAGATGATTGTCTGTTGGGGTGGTGTCTGCAGGTATGGTACATGTGCTGCATATGGCAGTGGGTGTGGTGGGTGAGTATGTGGTGACTAGGATGGCTGTCTGCGGGTCTGATATTGTGCTGGCTGTGGATAAGATGGGATTGTGGCTGGATCCGTACATGATGGTGTGGTGGCTGCAGGTATGTCTGGTGCAGTGTCTGTGAGGGAGGGATTGGTGGGGGAGTCAGTGCAGGGAGTAGATGTTGGTGTGTCTGCAGGTGGTTGTTGATTGTGTCCATGCTGGTGGTGGGACTTGTGGTGCTTATGTTTGTCTGTGGAATCCTTGTCTGTTGAGGTGGATGCATGCTTGTGTGTATGCATGCTTGGGATTGGGACGGAGAGAGGGGAGTGGGTTTCGGAAGAGGTAGTTGGAGGAAGGACGGTAGACAAAGGGACACAGGCTGCCGTCAAAGAGAAAGCCAAAGCCTGAAAGGATCTCTGGAGGCCAGCCATGGCACTGTGAATGCCTTTCAGGAACACATTGCTCTGTTGTACTTGAGCTGCCAGTCCCTGGATGGCATTCACGATGGTTAACTGACCCACAGCGATACACCTCAGGAGGTTAATAACTTCCTCACTGAGGGCAGCAGGGCTAACTTGGGCAGGGGCACATGTGCCTGAGGTGAGGGAGACGCCCACTTTCCTGGGTCAGTGGGCACGGACAACTGGGTGTGGAGCAACAGGGAGGGTGGTGGTAGTTTCGGGGGTGGTGGACAAAGATGGCCCTGAGTTGGTCCTAGATGGGTCTGCCAGGGAGTGTCAACAGGAGGAGAATTCCGAAGATATGGTGTTGGCTCCAGTCTCCCACATGGCACTCTCCTAACCCTCCATCCCACTGGGTTCCTCTGTGTCAGTGGTGCCACCTTTCTGGGTCCCGTAGGCTGCTGCTTCCACACTCACCTGTGCCCCTTCTCCTTCGCCAGATGATGCTGATGCACACAATCAGACAGAGAGAGGGAGTGAGAAAGAGAGATAGGGGGCAAAATGGTTAACATACACCTCTCATTGGCACAGATAAACATATACTTATGCTACAATAGAGAACATGGCTCGGCAAACTCATTTGTAAAGACACATTACATACATCATGTCATGCCATGTCACTTCTACCCACACTTGTCTGCCAACCCTCACATCTACAGCAATGCCTAAGTAGGACTGCACTACTAGACTCATCCCCATGATGCCAACCTGTAGGAGGCTGGCCTGGCTTTTAGTGGGTACCTGATGGTACTTACACCTTGTGCAAGGTCCAGTTATCCCTTATTAGTAGATTAGTAGTGTTCTAGAAGCTTAGGCTGATAGAGGTAGCAATAGCAGAGCAGCTTAGGCTGAACTAGGAGACATGAAAAGCTCCTACTATACCAGTTATGTCATATAGCACTATGGGGGTTATTACGACCTTGATGCCGCCCACCAAGATCTGACCGCCATGGGGCCACCAATGCGGCCGCACCCCCGCCGCGGGCCACAACATAGGAGCCGGCTCCAAATGGAGCCGGCGGTGTTGCGGCCGTGTGACGGGTGCAGTTGCACCCGTCGCGCTTTTCACTGTCTGCACAGCAGACAGTGAAAAGTCGCATGGGGCCCTCTCAGGGGGTCCCTGCACTGCCCATGCCAGCGGCATGGGCAGTGCAGGGGCCCCCAGGGGCCCCACGACTCCCCGTACCACCAGCCTTTTCCTGGCGGTTCAGACCGCCAGAAAAAGGCTGGCGGTCGGGGACTCGTAATCCCCTGGGCAGCGCTGCAAGCAGCGCTGCCCTGGCGGATTACATCCGCCGGGGCCATTGTGGCGGTAAACCGCCGGCCCCGGCGGTGCGACAGCGGGGCTACTGCTGCGGTCAAAATACGCCAGGAGGCACCGCCAGCCTGTTGGCGGTGCTCCCGTCATTTTGGCCCTGCGGTTATAATACCGACAGGGTCATAATGACCACCTATATCACAAGAAACACAATACTCAGAGTTACTAAAAATAAAGGTACTTTATTTTAGTGACAATATGCCAAAAGTATCTCAGAGGATGTACTCCCATAGGAGGTAAGTAAAATACCCAAAATATACATACAAAGCAAAATCAGGTAAGTAAACAGTTAGAAAAGTAGTACAAACACTGTAGAATACAATAGGATGCAATGGGACACAATAGGCCTTGGGGCAACACAATCCATATACTCCAAAAGTGGAATGCGAACCACGAATGGACCCCAGACCAAGTGTAGTGTGTAGAGGGTCGCTAGGAGTGTAAGAAAACACTAAGGGTGTCCAAGATACCCCACCCCAAGACCCTGAAATGTAGGATTAAAGTTACCCTACTGCCCCAGAAAGACAGTGAAGACAAGATAGGGTATTCTGCAAAGGCAACAACTGACTGCAAAACACTGAAGACGGATTCCTGGACCTGAGGACCTGTAAAGGAAGGGGACCAAGTCCAAGAGTCACAAAAGTGTCCAGGGGGGCAGGAGCCCACTAAACCCTGGATGAAGGTGCAAAAGGGCTGCCTCCTGGTAGAAGAAGCCAAACATTCTGCAACAACAGAAGGAGCCAGGAACGTCTCCTTTGGTCAGAAGATGTCCCACGGCGTGCTGGAGGATGTAGAGTTGTTTTCACTCAGAAAGACCACAAACAAGCCTTGCTAGCTGCAAGAGTTGCGGTTGAAGATAATGGGTGCTGCCCGGGCCCAGGAAGGACCAGAAGGTGGCCCCTTGGAGGAAGAGACAGAGGGGGCGCTCAGCAACAGAGAGAGCCCATGCAGAAGCAGGAAGCACCTGCAGAAGCACTTGAACAGGCATTCAAGAAATCTGAGCATGGCGGTCGTCTCAACACAGCAAAAGAGGGTCCCATGAAGTCGGTGGTCAACTCAGTGAGTTGAGCAATGTAGGATGGAGTGCTGGTGACCTGGGCTGTGCTGTGCATGAAGGAATCCTTGCAAAAGTGCACAGAAGCCCTAGCAGCTACAGATCACGCAGTACACAGGATTACTGTCTGCCGTGGGGAGGCAAGACTTCCACCAAATTTGGACAGAAGGACCACTGGACTGTCGGGGTCACTTGGATACAGCTCCTGTGTTCCACGGACCGCGCTCGTCAAGATGAGAGGGGACCCAGATGACCAGTGGTGCAGAAGTTTTGTGCCTGCATTAGCAGAGGGAAGATTCCATCGACCCACAGGAGATTTCTTCTTGGCTTCCAGTGCAGGGTGAAGGCAGACAGCCCTCAGAGAATGCACCACCAGGAAACAGTCGAGAAAGCCGGCAGGATTAGGGGCTACAATGTTGCTGTTAGTCGTCTTGCTACTTTGTTGCGGCTTTGCAGGTGCCCTGGAGCAGTCAGCGGTCGATCCTTGGCAGAAGTCAAAGAGGGAGATGCAGAGGAACTCTGGTGAGCTCTTGCATTCGTTATCTGTAGAGAAACCCACAGGAGAGACCCTAAATAGCCCTCACAGGAGGATTGGCTACCTAACCAGGTAAGAGCCTATCAGGAGGGGTCTCTGATATCACCTGCTGGCACTGGCCACTCAGAGGTCTCCATTGTGCCCTCACACCTCTGCATTCAAGATGGCAGAGGTCTGGGACACACTGGAGGAGCTCTGGTCACCACCTCTGGGGTGGTGATGGACAGGGGAGTGGTCACTCCCTTTATTTTGTCCAGTTTCGCACCAGAGCAGGGGCTGGGGGCTCCCTGAACCGGTGTAGACTGGCTTATGCAAGGAAGTAACCATCTGTGCCCTTCAAACTATTTTCAGAGGCTGGGGGAGGCTACTCCTCCCCAGCCCTTAACACCTATTTCCAAAGGGAGAAGGTGTAACACCCTCTCTCAGAGGAAATCCTTTGTTCTGCCAACCTGGGGCTGTGCTGCTCAGACCCCAGGAGGGCACAGCAGTGGTAGGTGCAGCAAAATCCCCAGAGAGCTAGTTTGGCAGTACCCGGGGTCCATGCTGGAGCTCTGGGAATGCATGGGATTGGCACCCCAATACCAGATTTGGCTTGCGGGGACAATTCCATGATCTTAAACATGTTACATGTCCATGTTTGGAGTTACCATTGTGAAGCTACACATAGGTATTGACCTATATGTAGTTCACGCTTGTAATGGTGTCCCTGCACTCACAAAGTCTGGGGAAATTACCCTGAACAATGTGGGGGCACCTTGGCTAGTGCCAGGGTGCCCTCACACTTAGTAACTTTGTACCTAACCTTCACCAAGTGAGGGTTAGACATATAGGTGACTTATAAGTTATTTAAGTGCAGTGTAAAATGGCTGTGAAATAGCGTGGATGTTATTTCACTCAGGCTGCAGTGGCAGTCTGTCTAAGAATTGTCTGAGCTCCCTATGGGTGGCAAAAGAAATGCTGCAGCCCATAGGGATCTCCTGGAACCCCAATACCCTGAGTACCTAGGTACCATATACTAGGGAATTATAAGGGTGTTCCCGTGTGCCAATCAGAATTGGTGAAAATAGTCACTAGCCTGCAGTGACAAATTTAAAAGCAGAGAGAGCAAAAACACTGAGGTTCTGGTTAGCAGAGCATCAGTGATACAGTTAGGCACCCCACAGGGAACACAAATAGGCCACAAACTATGAGCACTCAGGTCCTGGCTAGCAGGGTCCCAGTGACACATATCAAACACACTGACAAATAGGGCTTCCACTATTAGCACTGGGGTCTTGGCTAGCAGGATCCCAGTGAGACAGTAAAAACACCCAGACATATACTCACAAACATGCCAAAAGTGGGGGTAACAAGGCTAGAAAGAGGCTACCTTCCTACACAACCAATGACCTCCTAAGCTGGCACACTATCAATACTATGCCTGAATATACATCTCACCTCTCCATTCCCCTATCACCCATTTGATGTGCAGCTGACACAACAAAGCACTGCAGGCTCTATAGTGACAAAATCTGAGTAGTCTGTGTCCTCTCTAACATTTCCATTACAGTGATGACAACTGCACTCACTGAGCATACACCACCCACCTGTCCTTACACATGGTTGGCCACTCAGTATAGTGATGCCATTATGGAGGACAACTCAGATTCAGCCAATACTAGTCAGACACCCATACGCTTCACATCAGATGTGTAATATGCCATGTGAGTAGTCATACCCCGTCACAGAGCTAGAGCAGCTGACACAAAACACATATATCACTCCTCAGCATTCTGCTAAGTGCATCTACAAAGGGCCATGTATCACATGTTAAACATACTAACACATCCACTGAGTGCAGTGTCACAACAGAAGTACCTCGGGAACAGACATACCACCCCATAGACCACTTCCCATGTCACCACACATGCTGTTACGCAAGTTGGACTACATACCATGACAACTCCACCCTCACACACACCATGCAAAAATTGGCAACACCTGTTGCTGAGGCCAGATGACACACATCTCAGGAGGTAAATATATGTATGCATTAGGTACACATGGACAAACACCACTGTGAATACCACATAAGACACATCCCATTGCCACATAAGCAGCCTGAGGGGACTGATTGCAAAATGTCAGTCACATCAACATGCCATGTGTCATGCAATACCCAAACCACTCCTAATCCACCACAACCTAATAGACAATCCAAACTGTAAGAGTCACAGGCCAGATGAAGTACCCTCAACTATCCATGTTGACATGATGTAGGCAGTCAGTCAGCAATGCAGCAGAGGACAAGCTAAGACTTTGTAATAAGAGCCATATACACACCATGGTGATACATTAGAGATATCCCAGGCACTTACCACCACCAGTACCAACTGATAGTTTGGAAGGCCACATCCCCACAAGCATTGCTCCTACGAATCAGACCTAATCAAATCTACATATATGAATGTTCCCAGTTGCCTACCCTACAGTCAGTAGATAACCTATTTGCCTAGTCAGTTCTCAGGCCACTGGATCTATAATGTCAGCACCACAATCTGTCTATACCAGCAACAGTAAAAAATGTACATAGTTCCTGTGATGAGAAGAGAGTCACACTGTTGCATATACAAGTAGTCTACACAGGTGGTAGTGGACAGACACCTCAGGGCAATTAGAGGGGTCAGGGTCCGACGGGCACCCCTCCCTTGTTGGGAGGACATCCCCAGCTGGGCCTCTGCAGTCTTCCAGGCCCCGTGTCTCAGATCCTCCCACTGATTTCGACAATGGGTCACGTCCCAGGATACAGTTAGTACTCACCCCCTTGTGGCTGCTCTGCTGCCCTCAAGTGCCCACCGCTTGTGACAATGGGTGCTCCACCGGCTATGGACACCCAGGGTCCGTACTTGCTTGGCAATGACACGCCAGATCCCCTTCTTCCAATGGCAGTTGGCCTGCAATGGTGACATAGACCAAAGTAGAATGTCGTGTACCCTGGCACTATAATAACAGGAGGGTACTATTAACAGCAGACCCAACAAATGCCCACACATACCCACCTGACAGTTCACACGTCTAAACTCCATGCGCACTGCCTGCATGTACTTCCTGTCCGGTACACCTACGTCATTCTCCATCACACCCCCCCCTAGTACACATAACTATGGCATTGGGCTTACCTGCTCCTCTGGTGCCCCATACAGCTGTCCATACAGGGTTAGGACCCTTTCTACAAGCTTCTCCAGCTCTTCTTGAGTGAAGGCAGGACCCTATCACCTGCAGGACATGGCATGGTAACTCCCAGAGACATTACCCAGCAGCTCAGCTCGTGGAGGTCTTGCTTGCTAGAGTGTCAGGAGTCAAGTGAGCAAGGCAGCAGAAAATGGCAGTCACGGCCACCACATACAGCACCGTCACCGCTGGTGGTGATCGCCATTGGCCCCAGTCCCCCAAAGGCAGCAATGTTACCCAAAGGGAAGTTGCACATCGGTTGCAACCACCTACTGCCATGACAAGATATGCCGGGGAATTTAGGTCACTTCCACCTGTCCAGTGCTGGAGGACAGGCAGCTGCCATTTTTATACACATATCATGCCTTGATGCAGCAAAATAAGTGAGCCATACACCTTTTTTGGCAGAATGCGCAGTAGGCCTCAGCTGTGCCATCATGGTTTGGCACATACATATAACATGCATGACACAGTGACCTTATGTGGCTGGTCTTAGCATCTGTGCCAGCAGGATGTCTAGGTAGACGTCCACGTTTGCGGAGGGTGGGGTTCTTCAGCTATAGTGAAAGAGGTGCATGAGGCCTGCTGTTCCTATGGCAGGGCCTCCATTCCACTAGCACCCGCAGTTGTTGAAGGCTCAGGTGTGATGTGGCTAATGGAAGGGGCCTGCTTGTGGGTGGAGGAAGCGTTAATGATGGTGGTGAGGTCCTTGAGCACCCCTGTGATGGAGGCCATGGTAGCATTGTGGGCCTGCCATTGCTGAATGACCTCCTGGTGGTATTTCCTCTGAAGCCTCTGGTTTTCCCCCAACATGGATATGATCTGGCCCATCCTGTCCTGGGAAAGTTGATATGCTCCCAGGACTTACGAGATAGCTTCCTGTACAGAGGCCTCCCTTGGATGCCCCGTCCTCTGGCCCACAGGTTCCCTCCCACCCTCATGTGCCTGTGCCCCTGGAATGGTGTGGCCCCTTCCAGGGTCACCAGGACCTTCATTGTCTTTGGTGTGAGGGGTGGACTCAGGTCCCTGTATTGTGGGGCACACAATTGATTGAACAGTCCTTGGGGAACATGTTTGGGGACAACGGGTTGGCGGTTATGTTGCTGCAGGGTTGGGGGGTTAGTGTTGGCAGGGTAAGGTAGGGGGTGGTAGACTGTCCAGGGGTCCCAGATGGGCCAGGTAGGGTGTCACTGTCCAGACATCCAGCAGCCTTGTCCTCACTGAGGCTTTCTTTCTGAGGGGGGCTGACAGACTCTTGTAATCTCTCTGTGGTGGCTGTGGCAGGGGTACCTGTGAATGGAGTGAGAGAGAGTTAAATGTTGGAGGTGTGTATGGTTGTCCGTTAGTCTGATGCATACAGTAGCTGGACTTGATTTCCAGCAATGGCGTTGACAGGTGCAGCACAGCTAACACTGTTTGTGGATAGTGGATGTAGACATGTGTACCATACTCCTTGGGGTTGTTGTGAATCAGGCCTGGTCACTTTAGCTAGGTGGGTGGGTTCTGTCCCTGTGTGATTGTTGACAAGCCAGATTTACCCTGTTAGCTGGTGGCATAGTATATGTAAGTGGGAATGGCTGTACATTGCAGCATGGTATCCAAATGGGAGGGGGTTTGTGTGTATGCAAGGTTGTTTGTCCTGTCCGAGCCTGTTGTGCATGGAGTATACCTTCTTACTTCTAATGCTAGGATTAGTCCATTTTAGGGTAGTAGGTATGGATTTGTGTCCCTTAGGATTGGTGACAGTGCTATGTCTGTGTTTGGGTAAGTTAGGAATTGTGTAGTGCCATTGCATTGCTGTCATTGCCAAGTAGTGGTCCTCAGTCGAAGCATTCAGTTGTTGAGGCTAGTGCAATAGTCATATATTCAAGAGGTGTGACGTGACATGCACATTGCAGGTTTTGATGTGGGTGGGCTAGTTCATTGAGGGAGTCATAGTGATTGCACTTGGCAGTGCTATCCTTGCACTTGAAGGGAGTGTGTGGGGATTGGGGGGGGTAGTGGTGTGGCATGCAGGAGAGAGGTATTATGTGATGGGGTGGGAGGTGTTGTGTGAGATGGAGTTAATTGGGGAATGTTTTGATGGTGAGGAAGCATGCTGGACAGGGCAAACTAGTGCCAGTGGAGTGTTAGTTACTCACTAGAGTCCAGACCTCCAAGTGTTCCAGTCAGGCCTTCAGGATGCAGGATGTCCCAGACCTTCTCATTCTACGATGTGAACTCTGGAGGAGGAAGTGGGGGCCCACCACCTGTCTTCAGTAACGTCAGCTGGTGTCTGGACGTCATGCAATGCACCTTCCCCCATAGGTCGTTCCACCTCTTTCTGATGTCCTCCCATGTGCATGGATGGACGCCCTCATAGTTAACCCTGTCGACTATTCTCTGCAATCACTCAATTTCCCTAGCTATGGAGGTTTGCTGTGCCTGTGCTCCTAAGAGTTGTGGCTCTACCCTGAGGATTTAATTGACCATGACCCTCAACTTCTCCGCAGTGAAGCGTGGTGCTTTTGATGGGACATGGTGGTTGGGTTGTGGGTGCTGGTAAGTTGTGGTATATTTGTGTAGTTGTGATGTGTGTATAGTGTAGGTGGTGTAGTTGTGTGGTGAGCGTGACATGTATATATGCCTCCTGTGAGCAGGTGCTAGGTTTGTGGTTATGGCTGCTCTTGTCTCTCATTCTGGGGTTTTAGTTGCAAAGTCTTGTGGGTTGCGTGGGGGTGTGTTATTTAGTGTTGTGTGTGGGCATGTCCGGTATGTGTATGTGTGTCAGATGTGGGGTCTTCGAACTGTCCAATGTGGTGTTGTGTTCTGACAGGAGTATGTTCTGTCCGTGGCAGGTCAGACTGTCAATAGTTTTCCACCATGGAATGGCCGCTATGCTGATTTGTGGATCACAATAGGGTGGACGGAATGTTGTCAGCATTGCGGTGCTGGTAGCAGAACTGCAACTTTCCCGCTTGCCAGTGTCCTGGTGGTGTCAGTTTTGTGGCTGTTTTTAGCAGTCTTGATTGCTGACTTTTAATGCGGCGGGCGGGATACTGCCAACACTACTGTTCTTTTGGCAACCAAAACCAAGGTGGTCTTGCCAAGAGACTGTCAAACCTGTAATAATGGCCTTAGTAATTAAATGGAAAGCTGATGCAGGGATGGTCGTGAATGACGGACAGAGAGTTGCAAAGTGAGCACTAAAGGTGCAGGTAGATTTTCCAGAGGGTTTCAGGGATACTGAATGAAGTAGAGAAGATACATTCTTACAATCCCTTTAATTGTATGCATTTTAGAATAGGATTGAAATGAAAATAGTGGGGCAACAACGTTTTATCGACCCGGGATCAGCAGCAGTGGGAGGAGATCTGGTATGTTTTAGTTACTGCCGGGTTTGATATATGGGAGTTAAATTTAAAAGGCCACCTTTTTATTTTTGTTTGTGTTTTGCTTCTTTTTTAGAATGTGGTCACATTAGGGTAGTAGTACAGGGAACTTTGATGCATTGGCAAAGATTTTGCAATGCAGAAGGATGGAAGCTGCTAAAATACATGTGAAGGAAGGTTTTAGATTGTAATGTGAAGGCTGCAATGAGTGGAGGTGTAAGAGAATTTCAAAGTCTAACATAATAGGATATAATGGGAGGGATAGATGTAGGAGGCTGGCTCTCTATACCGTGGATGAAAAAGACATGTACTATGCAGAGAGTCCTGGCAACCCCACTTCGGTATCCAGAGGTAAAATGCAGACCACCTAATGCTCTGTTTTTGTGGTAGTGTGGGTGAGCAGTTAGGCTGAACAGTTAGGCTTATCTTCGAAATGTGTTAAGCATTTGTTTTACTCACGGTATCACAGTATCAATAAGTGTGGACACACACTCAGAAGAATAACTCAAGACCAATTTACAAAAACACTTCAGATTTTTAAAACATTTTTAAAACCAAGCTAATCAATATATTGTTATTCTTTTTCAACGTTTAGCAAATATAGTCCTTTTGTGCGTAATTGCGCATCATTGGAATGAATTGGAAAAAATTAAAAACTCCATATAAAATCAGGCAATGCTTCACAAATGTCACCTTTTATTTTTAGGTTGAGGTCGTTGAGATGTCCTGTTGGCCAGCCGGAGAAGTTCGAGCAGTAAAGGAGACAGCAAAATGTTGAAATGCAATTAAGGAGCAAATTCTTACCACAGCTTTAAAAGCAAGCTTGCTACAGCACACATCTTTCACTTACCAGATCAGATCTGATGTGGATAGAATTACTGTGCAGAGACAATAGGATTGAGGTGCGAGGATGGAAACATTGAAAGGCTAGGGACTATGGTGCAATTTTAATTCCAAGCTTTACATAAATGATGTGAAGAAATGGGATGCACCACTAAAAAAAAAAGAGGAAGCAGAAGATTTAATACACAAGATGCAAACAGCATTACATGGCTTTAAGGATGTTTAAGAAGTGTCTCCAGAATTTGGAGCTAGTGGCTTGAGGAGGTCTTTGTGCTCCCTCTTTTCTACTTCATCTTTTGGGTTGTTGGATAAATGTAGCATTGTTATTATGCATCTTTTGATTTAGATTTTTTAAATTTTATTTGTGTTGGGTCACAACAGGAGGATGGGACATGGCTCACAGAGGCAAGTTAAGTTATATTAATTTTAGTCATCCCACAGGATTAACCCTGGAAATTAGAGGAGGGTAACATATGGTCTTGGAGGGGTATCTCAGGGTGGGACACAAAGGTGGGGAGCAAATGGGAAACATTTAAAAATGTGTCCTAAAGTCACACCAAAGACGGGTCTTGAAGAATGGGAAGGTGATCAGGTGTGGGGTGGTCCGAGGAGAAGTAATCTCAGGATGGCTTACAAAGTTAAGGTAGTCACATGGAATGTGAATGGCCTGAGAGGGGGAAGTAAGAGTAGACTAATATTAGATGTGTTAAAAAATAATAGATGCCCAGACTATCACTCTTTAGGAGACACACCTGGCCATGCTGGAATGTAGATTGGTTCTAAAGAAGAGTTCTTGGGTGCAAGAGGGTATCTGCTCAGAACAAACTTGAAGTAGAAAAGGAGTAGCCATCCTCATAAAAAAGAACATGGGGATAAAGATGATAAGCTGTAAAAGGGATAACTCAGGGAAGTCGTTGTTGCTGGTCTGAGGGGATGATCTAACCTCCGTGGGGTATTATGGTCCAAATTGCAATGTCCCTACATTCTTTGGCCTCTTGCAGCCAGGCTTGGCCAAGTGTCAGACACCCTGCTTGGTTGGGGGAAATCTCAATGTAGTCATGAATAAAGATAGCAATCTAGGTACCAATATGAAGGTATGGGTAAAGTTAGGGCATTTTAAAAATATCTTGTCCTGATGGATATATGGAGGAAGAGTAACAGAAAAGTAAAAGGTTATAACTTTTACAGGAAGAAATTTGGGTATCACTCATACATTGATTACTTTGTCCTAGATCAGGAGTTAACGGATGCAGTAAAAATAATAATGCTTGTTCCTGCAGGGCTACCTGATCATACAGCTATACCACTGGGCTTGGAATGATTATTTATTAGGGTCCTTCAAGATGGACCTTGAGGAGAGAACGATGGATAAAGAAGGTACTGAAGACCTAAATCAACAAACAATAGAGTACTTTAAGTATAAGGAGTGAATCATAATGGGATGGGAGGCATATAAGGCCTATATAAGGAGCTGCATAGTTAAAATCTCATTCATGCAGGTTAGGAAGGATTGGGATTTCCAGAGGGAGTTAATGAGAAAGATTGGCCTGAAGGAGGCAGAGTTGCAAGAAGAGGCTAGGGTGAGCCCAATCTTTCTCCGAGGAATGATTTATAGCAGCTACAGTGACAGTTCAAGATCTACTTAGACAACATGTTGAGATCCAAATGGGAGGCTAGTAATCTTTAGCATTTTGAGTACGGGGAAAACTTCAGGCCACTGTTAGCTTGGAAAACTAGATCAGATTCAGGCAGGAATAATAGTGACACTTGTCTAGTCAGGGACAAGTAGTGTTTTGTCCTCTATGTAAGATGCTGCATAGTCTGACGGTAGTTTATAAGTAAGATCTAGACCCAAATCTCTCAACTATTAGAGAATGGCTTGGTGATCAAAACCTTTCACATCTCAAAGAACAACAGATGATAGAGATTGGGGCTTGGAGATTACGGAAGAGGAAATAAAAGACTTAGGGGTTCATTTCAAGTTTGGCAGTTCTCATCTGGTGGTTGGACGGCCAGGAGAATGGTTTGGTGAAGGTCAAAGTAGTGGTCAGGCACAGAACGTATGTATAATGAGCTATGTATCACAGGGAATGCAATCCCATCCTCCTATAGTGTTTATGAGTCATAAACCAGGCAAGGATCCTAGCTCTGCAGAAAGCTACTGGACTATATCCCTGCTTAATTGTAATCACAAAATTGTCTAGGAAATCTTAGCATAAAGGTTTTCAGAGATTACACAAGCCTTAATTCACCCACACAAAAAGTGGTTTGTCCCCGGGAGACAGTTATATGAGTCAACACATTGATTAATTGGCACAATTGATATGGCAGAAGCTTTTAATCCCCTTGACAATTGCCACGATTGTTGGTGCAACCACATTTGATAGGGTTAATTCAGTGTATCTTTGGGAGGTATTACTGTACTATAGGATTATTAACCACATGATCCATACCACAAAAACCCTATAAAAGGTGCCACTAGCTAGGATTTTGGTGAATGGAGAACTTACAGCCCCTTTTCAGACATCTATGGCTACAAGACAGGAGTGCTTTCTTCCATTCACTTTTTGATTTTCATATTGAGCCCTTTGCCCAACAGATCCGACAGGACAATACTATTATTCCTGTTGAAGAAACAGGTCTATCAACAAGATTAGTGTAATACGCACATGATATAATTTTGTATAGGGTGAATCCAGAATATGCATTCCCCAGATTTGAAGAAAACTTGGACAACTTGGAAAACTGTTGGGGTACTTGGTTAGTTAGGGAAAGACATAGGTGATATAATAGGCCAATAAGGAAGGAGATGTATTTGCTCAAAACCTACCAGTTCAAAAGTCAGATTAAGTACTTAGATCTCATGATTACAAAGTCTCTTGAGGAATTACTAACAGTAAATCCAACAAGGGTTGGCAGCGATATAAATTCTCTCCTCAGAAGATGATGCAGTCTCCTGATTGGGATATATGGGAGGGTCAACATTGCTAAAATGCTGATTAACCCTAAGCTAACATCTCTGTTTAACAACATACCTTTATCGTTTCTGGTTAAGGCAGTACAGACAGGGAAAAGGTAGCAGTTTTATATGTCTAAGGGTCCTAGGATTGCTTGGACGAAAGTAAAGAGGGGGGTGAAGCAAGGAGGATTGGCCCTTCTAGATCTTTTGGTCTTTTGTATGCGTTCCCATTTAAGAACTTCCTGCTCCTCGTCGGTGAAATGGATGACTCTTACATGGGTCTACAGTTCAGAGCAATGTTACAAATGTAGGCCCAATTAATTTTCTGTTTTTTCTTTGCCAGCCATAGTATAATTCGAGGATTTGCTGTTAAAATCCATAAAGTTATCACAGACATTGTTATCAGGCATTACAACCAGCCCTTAACCATTACACAACATTATGATGACAATGTCTGGGATAACTTTATGGAATGTAATATCAAATACCCAAATTATACTATGGCTGACATAAAATAGAGGATGATGCTTCAAATGACATGTAAATTGTACATAGTGAAATGTTGTATGCAAAATGATCTGCTGAGGACATGTATGGTCCATTATGAGACCTTCAACCTAAGTTGATGAAAAATGAGGACAAGAAAAATTGACTCAATATGATGTAGATTTCAGATATGTGTAGGTGTGCGTTATTATTTGACATTCAATTACAATTTTGAGAAACGATAATAAACCCTATCCAGTGGCTGCATATGTGAATATAGTCTTTTTTAGACCTGACAGCCTTAGTGTGGTCATCCCCCAACTTTTTGCCTCCCTCCCTCCACTTTTCTGGCACTGTTTTTGCTTGTTTTAGGGCTCTGTTCACTTTACCACTCTTAACCAGTGTTAAGGTGCATATGCTCTGTCCCTTAAACATGATAACATTGGTTCATTCCCAGTTGGAATATCTGATTTACTTGTAAGCCCCTAGTAAAGTGCACTACATGTACTGAGTGCCTTTACAATGAATGCTACTAGTGGGCCTGCAGCACTGATAGTGCCACCCAAATAAACAGCCCCTTAACCATGTCTCAGGCCTGCCATTGCAAGGCCTGTGTGTGCAGTTTCACTGCCACTTTGACTTGACATTTAAAAGTACTTGCCAAGCCTTAAACACTCCTTTTCTACATATAAGTCACCCTAAGGTAGGCTATAGGTAACCCATAGGACAGGGTGCCATGTAGGTAAAAGGCAGGACAGGTACATGTGTGTTTTATCTGTCCTGGTATTGTAAAACTCTTGAATTAATTTTCCACTACTGTGTGGCCTGCTCCTTTCATAGCATCACATTAGGGCTACCCTCATATACCGTTTGAGTGGTAGAAAAGTGGTTACCAGGGCATATTTGGTATGGCCAGAATGGTAATAGGAAATGCTACTTATTGGTGAGGTTGGATTTTATGTTACTATTTTAGAAATGCCACTATTAGAAAGTGAGCATTACCCTGCACTTAAAATCCATCTGTACCTTACAGCCTGTCTCAAATTCACATCCCCGCAGTGCTGGTTGACAGCTCCTTTGTGCATTTCACCCAGACAACCACAAACACAGGACACTCAGTCACACCTGCACTCATCTGCAAACTGAAAGGGTCTTCCTGAGCTGGGAGGGTGGAGGGCCTGACACTTACACTTCAAAGGCTAGTGGCCTGCCCTCACACAATTGACTGCCAAACTCCCTACTGGGACCTGGGCAAACAGACCTGTACTGAAAGGGGACCTTGTGCACTTCAAATCCACTCTTTGAAGTCTCCCCCACTTCAAAGGCATTTTTGGGTATATAAACTGAGTCTCTGGCCCCACGAAATCAGACACTTCTACACCTGAACCTGCAAGATGTCAAGAGGAACTGCCTGGCTGCCCAAAGGACTCATCTGTTCTGCTTTGCTGAGAAGGACTGCTGCCCTGCTGTTCACCTGCTGCCCTGCTGCCTTGCTGCCCTCTGACTTCGCTGAAAAGTGCTATCCAAGGGGTTGGATTGAGCTTGCTTCCTGTTTTCTGAAGTTTCAGGGCCGAAAAAACGTCTTGTGCACTGAAAACGCATGCATAGCTTGCCGGAAACGATACACAGACTACCTTGTGATGAGAAAATCCCCGCACAGCTAAATCAGAATGACACAGCCCGATTTCCTGAGTGAAGATTCGATGAAGCACCTGGCCTGTAAATGGAAATTCGACACACAGCCCTATTGGATCAATGCACAGCCAAACAGGAATGAAGCAGCCTGACTTCCTGAGTAAAGAATCAATGCAACGCCTGCTCTGCAAAGTAAGTCCAATACATCGCCACACCGGATCGACGCAATGCCTGTGACTGTGTCCTGGACACCTAGGATTTCCATTCATTGCCCCTGGACGTCAAAAAGATCTCAGCATCACAGTGAGAAACCAAGCCTGCGTGCCGGAAATCAACACATTGTCTGTGCTGCACATTCTATTTTTCCATGCATCTTCTCCTCTGCCGTCTCCGTGTGTGTTATTTCTGACGCAAACCAGGTACTTTGTGAAACCAATAGACAACAGTTGATTTCTAAGATTTAAGATGCTTTTTAATCTTAAAAAATTCATATCTCAACTTGTGCTCATAGAATCTATGTTGTTTGGATCTTAATTTACCCAGATAAATATCTCATATTTTTCTAAACCTGTGTGGTGTATTTTTATGGTGTTTTCACTGTGTTACTGTATGGTTTATTTTGCACAAATACTTTACACATTGCCTTTTAAGTTAAGCTTGACTGCTCAGTGCCAAGCTACCAGAAGGCGTCACAGGATAATTTGGATTGTGTGTGACTTACCCTGACTAGAATTGTGGTCCCTATTTGGACAAAGGTGAATACCTCTGCAAACCAGAGACCCCATTTCTAACACTGGTGATCAGCAGTGAGGATAGGACTTGTGTTTGTGCAGTGAGATACAATAGCTACGTGCACACTATCTAACCACAGTTAAAGGTCAATTAGTTTTTTTCTCTTTTTTGCTGCAATTTATTTTCCTGCTTGACATTTTAATAAAATCCTAAACAACATGTCTCTGGCTGGGTCTCAGGAAGGAGCTGGAGAGTTTGACCTAGATAAGCTGGAGGCATACACTGTCAGCCAGCTGAAAGGGTTCTGCATGGATATAGGAGTACATATCCAGAGTGCCTCCAGGCAGGAGGATTACCAAAAGACACTGAGGGCCTGGGCAGAAGCCCTTAGAGGATGTTGAGGTGGAGGGATCAGAGGATGGCTCCCTAGGTGATTTACCAATAGCAGTGGGGGTAACTCCCCTGGGTTTGTGCCCCCTGTAAACCAGGGAGCAGTGTCTCAAGTCACCACCTGACCGCAGAGGAAACAAAGGAGGAAAGAGAGTTTCCACTGCAATTGGCCAGATTAAACATGAAGGCAGAGCATGGGAGAGCAGGAAGAGAGGATGAGAGAGCAGCCAAACAGGCTGGGGCTGAAAGAGCCATGGCTGAAAATAAACTACTTCTGGCTCATAAACTGAGTCTTAAAGAGCTGGACCTCAAGTCCAGGCAGTCTGAGTCCAGAAGTGATGGTGGCAGCTTAAATACAGGACCTGCTGAATACAAAACGGTTTGTATACCCAGAGATGTGGTACCAAGTTATGTGGTGGGAGGTGACAATGACAAATGGTTGGACGCCTATGAGGTTGCACTAAGGGCTTATGGAGTTCCTGAAGAGCAATGGGGCGCAAGCTTCTGGAAATATGTAACAATAATTGGGAGAGACACAGTTCTCACATTAGAAAAGAAGGACCAGAACACATACCCGCTCATAAAAGCCATTTTAATTGACAAGTTTGGACTCACCCCTGAAAAGTTTCGCCAGAGATTCAGGGACAGTACCAAACTCTCCACACAAACTTGGGCAGACTTTTTTTATTTTTCTAGCAAGGCATTGAATGAATGAGTGGGGGTAGTAAAGTAGCTGGTTATAAGGGGTTATATGAATTGATCCTGAGAGAGCATATGCTCAGTATTTAGTCGCTCTACGTACATTTGTACTTGCACCTTATGATCTAATTTTTTATTTATATGATAATTTTGACTTCTATGATATGTTTGCACTTTTAAAGCATGCTAAGTTTTGGGATTCTAACATGTTCAAATATGGCCAACAGTTTGGATTACAATATTGGAATACAATAACAAACCCTGACCAGTGGCTGCACATATGACTACAGTTTGTTTCAATAACAATCAGATTTATATTGAAGAAGTTACTCTATATACATATGTATTTGCATTTTATCATGTATTTTTTTGTTGACATGATGATTTAAACTTCTAGGACATGTTTGCATATTGAATCTATGATGACATGTGACTCTGTTAATAATCCTAAAACAATCTCATTGTACGCCACAATGTCTGCCAGCATAACAACAAATTTGCATCACTGTTGTTGAATCAACACAACATGACCTCCTTATCAACTCAAAGTCAGAAAAATGTGGTCAGGCATGCCCTGCGACCTAGGCCTGAATCTAATGATTGACAGATCACAGGTTGGCGACACATAGCCCATAGGCAAAAGCTCAAACAGGAAAAACCCAGATGGATCCTTCAGATCAGCAGCAATATCACAATAGTTGCAGGAGATTGGCCCCCAATATAACACATTTGGCCAAATGGGCATGGGTTTCGAAAGCACCATAAAAGTCAATGCTACATGAAGTTAGAAACTCTCAGCCAGTCAGTGTAGGAAAGTACCATCTTTCTTGGCATGTTATCCCATTTTTACCTGTATGTCAGTATCTTTTTGCATATCTCACTAGGATCCTGCTGGTCAGGACCCCAGTGCTCATAGTTTATGGCCTAATGCCATGAGTGGTATCGCAGGAGCTTTGCATGTCTCCTAGTTCAGCCTAAGCTGCTCTGCTATAGCTACCTCTATCAGCCTAACCTACTAGAACACTACAAAATTTCACAAATAAGGGATAACTGGACCTCAGTGTAAGTACCCAAGGTACCCACTACAAACCAGGCCAGCCTCCTACAGTGAGCACCCAACACACAGAGAACATGTACTGACCATGGGCTCCTCATGCCGGATAATTGGACATGATACCTACTGGCCTGCATTTTGTCCACACAGGTAGAAACCCAGCTGAACACGTTAACAGATGGATCGATCTTCTTGATGCGAAGTCGGGCTGAGTTGTTCCGGTTCGCGTGCAGTGAAATTTTCACTGTGGTGCAGGCTGTGCGGCAGTTCTGGCAGGCTGTGCATCAAATCTCACCACACAATCAGTCTTTCTTGTAGAGATGAAGTCTTTTTGGTCCTGAGAATTCAGGGAACAGGAGTCAAGCTCTATCCAAGCCCTTGGAGAGCACTTCTTCACCACAGCCAGAGAGCAGCAAGGCAGCAAGGTAACAGCAAGGCAGCAGTCCTTCACAGACAGCAGACAGGTGACTCCTTTGTCAGCCAGGCAGTTCTTCTGGGCAGGATGCAGGTTCTGGTCCACGTTTCTTCTCCAGGAAGTGTCTGAGTTGGTCGGGCAGAGGCCCTGTTTAAATACCAAAATGTGCCTTTGAAGTGGGGGAGACGTCAAAGAGTTGCTTAGAACTGCACAAGGTCCCCTTTCAGTCCAATCCTGTCTGCCATGGTCCCAGTAGGGGGTGTGGCAGCCCTTTGTGTGAGGGCAGGCTACTTTCCTTTCACATGCAAGTGTCAGACCCTTCAACCACCCAGGCCAGGAAGACCCCTTCAAAATGCAGATCTATGCAAGTGAGGTTGAGTATCCTGTGTTTGGGGTGTGTCTGACTGAATGTGCAAGGGAGCTATCAAATAAACCCAGCCAGACATGGATTGTAAGGCATAGAAAGATTTAAGTGCACAGAAATGCTCGCTTTCCAAAGTGACAATTCTAGAATAGTAATATTAAATCCAACTTCACCAGTCAGCAGGATGTTTTTTCACCATTCTGGCCATACTAAATATGACCTTCCTACTCCTTTCAGATCAGCAGCTACTACTCATACTATGTATGAGGGCAGCCCCAATGTTAGCCTATGAAGGGAGCAGGGCTCACAGCAGTGTAAAAATGCAGTTAGGAGTTTTACACTACCAGGATATGTAAAAGGCCTGGCTTTTGCCTACACAAAGGTCTGCCTTTTGCCTAGTTACCTAGGGCATACATTATGGGTGTCTTAGATGTAGAAAAAGGGGAGTTTTAGGCTTGGCAAGTACGTTTGAATGCCAAGTTGAATTGGAAGTAAACCTGCACACACAGACCTTGCAATGGCAGGCCTGAGACAAGGTTAAGGGACTATTTAATTGAGTGGCACAATCAGTGCTGCAGGCCCACTAGTAGCATTTAATCTACAGGCTCTGGGTACATATAGTGCACTCAATTAGGGACTTATAAGTATAGTAAATAGTCCAATTGGATATGATCCAATGTTACCATGTTTAAAGGGAGAGAGCATATGCACTTTAGCACTAATTAGCAGTGGTAAAGTGTGCGGAGTCTTAAAACCAGCAAAAACAGCATCTAAAAAGTGGAGGGAGGCAGGCAACAAGTTAGGGGTGACCACCGTAAGGCTGTCAGGTCTAACAAAGCACATAAACAATCATATGTAAATGACGATTTGGTTCTTCTGAGTGTGCTGCATTCTACAGCTCACAAAGAAGTGCCAAAGTGCCATTGGTGATTGTTAATGTGCATGAAGGGACACTTTCACACACATAAACAGTCACACCCCTCAATGCATACATCCTTGCACAATGGTCCAAGGATGCCTGCTATGACGCTGGCAGCTGAATCTTGCACCAGCATGGGGGGCAACAAATGGGTGCCCCATATTCACTTACATATGGTGCATTCTTGTGTCACCAAAGTGAAGCAGTGCGGCACTGATTATGATTGCAGCTCATTTGCACCACAGTTACATCAACATGGGCCTATTATGACAGTGATTCTCAAATATCAAGTTAGTGACGTGACTTGTCACATACCACAACACAGATGGACTGATTTTACACCATCTTGTTGCAAAAGGTGATGGCTCTCCTGTGGATCTGCCTGTCCTGGACTACCCTGATGACCTGGATGACCAGCTGGCAACTATCAGCCAAGAGACCCTCCAAGAAGTCCTTGTGAACATGCAGACACCACTTTCAGTCGCAAGGAGGAGTACTGAATTAGCAGACATTCCACAGGCCCCACTTAGCACCCCAAGAGTACAACCTGCCAGTACCGACACAGCAGAGGACTCCGAGGACACAGGTACCAGCTTTGAGAGGACAGTTGTGGGACTTCAGCAGGAGCTGGCCAAGGAGGTGAGGCAGCCAGCCTTGAGGGGATGCAGATGTGCGTGGTCACGGCAACAGAACAGACTGCTGTCAACCGACGCACACACTCCTCAATGCGAGGAGTCCAGGGGTATCTGAGGGACATAGCTGCTGCCATGAGGGAGAGGCCACAACAACTGCCCTCACAAACTGACAGCAGTGTGTCTGAGGACAATAAGGACTCCATGCACCAGGAATTGGTCTACCTCAGGGCAAACATGGCTGCCTACCACAGGGATGTTGTGGTTATACTTAAAAACCAGCAGCTCCTCCTTGCTGCAGTGATGCCATATGTAGTGCCACAGCTGGCAGCTGCCGGGAATTGGGAGTACACATCTGCAACCAGTGAGGTATGTGTGTGGCCCCTCTACCTCCCCACTACTACCATCAAGGGTAAAGGAGGCACCACACACAATGGAGGATGAAGATGTAGAACAGATCATCTTCATCAATAGGAGTTCCCGGTAGCACTAGCCCATGCCACCTGGGCAGTGTTTACTTTGGCCTGTGCTTGACATCATTCCAGTGTTGGCACTCTGACATATATGCACTTATCCGCAACACACTGTTTTGCACTATTATCAAATCAATAAAACAATAGTAAGTAACACCTATCCAAATCAAACCTATCCTAACTATACATAACCCTCAATAAACCCTAACTACTCTATGCTACACTTATATTACACATTTAACAACACACTCACCCCCCCAACTCCCTTATATTACAGGACACATGCAGAGCAACATACACTAAACTAAACATTTACTAACTATAACTCAACAAATATATATTTTAGAATTTTTTAAAATAATGTATTGATATTTTAGAATTTTTTTATAAACATATAAAAGACCAAACATCAACCCCCAAACCTACTTGTCCTAACCAACCCACTAACCTATACTAACCTACAACTAACCCCCTAATACTCACAAAAAAACTAGAAAAAAGAGGAAGGAGAGGAGTGAACTTGGGAGGAGTGACATA
Organism: Pleurodeles waltl; assembly: GCF_031143425.1. Lineage (NCBI taxonomy): Eukaryota > Metazoa > Chordata > Amphibia > Caudata > Salamandridae > Pleurodeles > Pleurodeles waltl. Next base: position 1,069,393,701 of record NC_090437.1, read on the forward strand.
ATGCCATTCAGAGGTTGACCCTTTTCAGTCTTTTCTTTGTATTCTTGAGGGCCTTGCTATTCTTGGCCACCTCTTTCTCAATGGAGTCCAACTTTTGGAGGACCTGTTGTACATCCCTCTGAATATCTGTAATAGGACTCATGTCAATGGCAGCAGATGTGGTTGGCTCTGTGACGGTACTTATGGGTGCAGCAGCTGGAGCAATATTCATGTTGGCAGCTGTGGGCCCCTGCACGGCTGTGATGCTTGGTCCGGTCTGTGTTGGCAGTGTGGATCTCACTTGGCTGAATACCCGCCACTTACCAACAGATCGCTCTGAGCAATAGCGGCATGCCATCCTTCTGAACCAAGATTCCACTGCCATTATGTGCCTATATCGCACTGACCTCTTCTAAAAGGCATGAAGTTGGTCGTTATTCATGTTGGCAGCTGTTAAAATGAGACATGGAACCATCAGTGTCAGCATCGTGTGGAGTATGTACAGGATATTACCTTACTATCTACACTGAATAGCACATGGACTCCTAGTCACAATCCAGATGATACAATGGCCCTGATGGATGAAACAACAACGCTGCCTTAGCACCATTTCCCTTACACCATAGCCATCCACAACAATATTAGGTAACAAACTAATTTAGATCTGCTTAGACTTTGCACAATATGTGACAATGCTGAGTCAGCATCAAAATCACATTGATCAGGGCCACTATTCCTCTTCATATGTGTCGAATTTTCTAACATACATCACCTGAAACTTGATGCTGTTTTTGAGAATATCGGATGCTGCTGTTTACCATGAGGGTTCAATGTTGATAGGTGCATATACCTGCCTGATCAAAATGACTGTCACCTGCACTGTGAGCATCACATCTAACTACACATTTGTAAATCCCACCCCCTGTGCCTCAGGGGGTATGGCCATACAGATCAACATCTCAACTCTCTAGGTTATCCACCAATGCATGCCCACTCATACATACCATAATTCAGCTGATGACTAAAATGAAGCTGATATCCATAGGTCTATCACTTCTACATCCATGTGTCCATATGCAGACACCCAGCCAGTACCATTCCTCACACACCCATAACCATGCCAGCACACAATTAGACTTTACCTGCATACACGCTTATTACATTCCATATAGGTGTCATGTAAGTGGACTCCAAAATTATTGGCATTATGCTGGAGACAAATGCCCCCACAATCCTACATGTACATTACACTATCGGGATGAACCAATTTGTGACCAAAATGGTGCATCATTATGTTGTGAGAATGACGGTGTGTTCCAGTGCCATTATATACACAACGGTGCACATCTAAGTTACATATGGAGCTACATGTGGCTTGTCATCACCTTTTTTACACAATTCTAGCCATTGAGCGCCAGAAGCCTCACAAGATATGACTCTGCACGTTCATGGGGAACCACTTAAATGTGACAAAGTGTCACCATCCAGCCTACTTTTAATTCTGATCATTTTACTGCTCATCACTTCTAGCATTGGGTGCTGAACTCGTGACTCACTCGCACTACACACTTCAACACTACACAGCACAGAAAATATCACACTCACTGGATACATCTGGGTCCTCAAATCTTGCCACCTTGCCTATGGTGTAGGGGGACGTCCACCTGAAATCCATGGATAGAAAACCATGGTTAGTATCACATCACTGTCACTACTAGTGGACAACATATGGTTGTATGTATTAATTCAGAACAGTGAGGAAATCATCCAGGTTGTGGACAGTGCAACAGACACACCACTGAAAAATCACAATGAGACTGTCACTCTGGTGAATGAGAGTTATACATCTGCACTCTTACACTGCGCCTGAGACTCATGTAGTGCTACACCCTGCAACAACCATGTGTGGCCAATCTGTAGAAGATGGAACTCCATGAAATGTGGGGAAGTTGGGTGACAGATAAATGACACAACCCTTGTGCTCTGCAAGAAAACTGATTAATGTATTCTGGATTGTCCAACAAGGCATACAGAGGCACTTTGTAAAGGACAAGCAGCTAAATAGTAAGGCCCTCATTATGACATTGGCGATAAATCCCACTTACCGCCATGCTGACTGCTGGCAACATACCGCCACCGCCGTGGATATCCACCAACCATATTATGACACACACATACCAATCTGTCACTATACAACCACACACACAAGTCCGCCAGACCAAAGGTCAGTGATAAACTGGCGGTAGCAAAACCCACAATTTAGGCCAACAGGAATACGCCCACAGTGTCACGACCCCCGAATCACCGTGTTGGTCTTTCAACTGCAGTAAACCATTGGCGGTAGACACCGCCTTGCTCAAAATACACACACACTAACAAAACTACACCACATTGGACAATTCAAAATACGCATACCTGACACCCATACACACACCACACCACACACCCACACCACTATAAAACACACACCCACATTACCCACAACCCCTTACAGTGAAAAAAAGATAGCAAGCGGAGAGAGACAAGCCTGGAGCACCCACTAAATCAGAGGCACAATACATTATCACCCATACACCATCCACGCACCTCACAACACAACACCCCACACATCACCCCACACATCCTCACACATACCACTCACACCACATCCATGGCACCCCAAAGACATCCCAGGTTTTCATAGGAGGAGCTAAGGGTCATGGTGGAGAAAATCATCCGGGTAGAGCCACAACTATTCGGATCACAGGTGCAGCAGACGTCCATTGCAAGGAAGATGGAGCTAATGCGGAGGATCGTGGACAGGGTCAACGCCGTGGACAGCACCCCAGAACTAGGGATGACATCAGGAAGAGGTGGAACGACCTACGGGGGAAGGTACATTCCGTGCTTACAAGACAGCAGGTAGCCGTACAGAGGGCTGGCGATGGACCCCCACCTCCTCCCCCGCAACTAACATGGGAAGAACAAGTCTTGCCAATAATGCATCCTGAGGGCCTTGCAGGAGTAGGAGGAGGACTGGACTCTGGTAAGTCTAATTTTTACTACATTATCCCCCCACTCTACCTGCATGCCATCACAAACTCCTACCCCTATCCTCACCCCATCACTCCACCACCTCACACATACCCCACTATCACAACCCACCCATCCCAAACCCAAGCCCTGCATGTAACACTAATGCATGGACCCCCATCACAGACCTGCATGGACACCCATCACCACAGCATGCCCAGTAGAGAGACTCTCCCAGCCCACAAAATCGCAAAACACACACAAGGTAAAGCTGACAGGGAAATCACAATTACAGGGAAACACACCCATGTACAAGATGGCACATGCAGATACAATAACACTGCTTTTGCATCCCCAAAGGACCCCTACTCAACGTCACGAAGAGGAGGTGCCAGCCACATCCAGTACCCCCCAGAAGAGGCCCACAGTGACCACAGCAGCTCTGAACGCCTGGATCAGGATGACCAACCTGGCCCATCAGGGACCCCTGGACAGTCAGTTACCCTGCCACTGTCCCAATCCACCACAGAGCCTCCCCCATAGGAAATACCACCACAGCACCCACCCAGCGGGCCCATGCCACTGTCCCCAAGACACGTCAACAGCAGTGTGTCCAACACTTCAGGGACCCCAGGCAACCCCAAAAATCCTGGACGATCAGGGACCTGTGGTCAGTGGCAGTGGGCACACAGTTCAGGAGGCAGAGGCACAGGACAACAGGAAAGCTGGAAGAACTGCTGTGCGACAGCGGGAGGACAAGCCTTGGGAACCCACTCTCCAGGAGGCATTCTCTAACATCCTGGGAGCATACCATCATTCCCAGGAGACCATGGGCCATATACTGTACAAGTGCAGGAGAACCAGCGGCTGCAGGAGGAACAGTACCAGGGGATCAGGGAGGACCTCAAAAACATCTGCACCATCCTGGGCATCATTGCAGGGGTGCTGGCATACATGGGCAAGACCATGAGAGAGGCAGTGACACAACAACAGGCCCCTGGCACTAACCACACCAAAGAACAGCCCTCCACCTCTGCCAGCGCCAGTGGACAGGAGGCCCCACCAAAGGAACAACAGGCCACCAGCACCCCTTCCCCTGCAGAAGGAGAACCACCCCACAAACAGTCCCTGCGATCCAGGCAGATGCCAGAAAACATTGCCAAGACCCCCACCAGGAAATAAGACTCTCCTGATTGTCACCTTTCCGTCCCACTCTGTCACCCTGTCCACCTTCAACTGCCATTACTCCCCTTCCCATGCCCCATTGGACAATGCACCTATGAAACCAAGAGACTGGACTCTACCCAGGACTTTCCTCTACCATCACCCCAGACCATTGTACATCCCCCTCTACTTATGAGCACTTAAATAAGCACCCTTGGAACAAATACAAATCTTGAGTCTGTCAAATGATTGAAATATGTATTACTTCAACATTATCAAAGCATTGCAAGTCATATGTACAGTTAAATATAATTTGGAATGACGTTTGGTGGGCAGCAGTGCACATAGCAGTAGCCAGATTTGGACACAGAGATCTGAAAATAGAGATTCCAAAGGGTACAGTAAGTGGCCGTAGACATAGGGAAATCAGGCTGCCATTACACTATCCAACAGAAAATTGAAAAGTTAAGTGAAGTTACAGTGTCTTACCTGTGTGTCACTGGAAGTACTGCTGTATAATATTGCTTGTGTTGTCAACATCTTCTTCCTCTGCCTTCTCTTCCTCACCGTCCATAGGCTCCACCACTGCCACAAGACCATCTCAGTGTCTTACCTGTGTGTCACTGGAAGTACTGCTGTATAATATTGCTTGTGTTGTCAACATCTTCTTCCTCTGCCTTCTCTTCCTCACTGTCCATAGGCTCCACCACTACCACAAGACCATCTCCAGGCTCATCTTCCTGCAGAAAATGCACCTGGCGTCTCAAGGCCAGGTTGTGCAACATGCAACAATGATCTGACACACCTTCTTGGGTGAGTAGTACAGGGAATCAACTGTCAGATGGAGGCACTGGAACCTGACATTCAGGAGTCTGAAGGTCCTTTCATTAATCCTCCTTGTATGCCCATGTGCCTCATTGTAATGTTCCTCTGCCCATGTCCTGGCATTCCTCACTGGGGTCAGTAGCCATGAGAGGCTGGGGTGACCAGAGTCACCTGCAAATATCGAAGAATACCCATCACATATGGGATGCTGCTATTCCTCAAGATAAAGGCATCATGCACAGAGCCAGGATATTTGTTATTCACATGAGAGATGTACTGGTACACCATCTGCACATTCACAGAGTGATAGCTTTTTCTATTCTTGTAACCTTGTTCATTTCTCTTGGGAGGTGGGGGGAATGCCACATGTGTACCATAAATGCCACCAATTATGTTGGGGTTATGTCCCAGGGCATAAAAGTCAGCTTTCACTGTGGCCAAATCATCAACCTGGGGGAATATGATGTAGCTGCGCATGTGTTTCAGCAGGGCTGACAACAATCAAGTCAACACGTTGGAGAACATTGGCTGAGACATCCCTGATGCCATGGCCACTGTTGTTTGGAAAGAACCACTTGCCAGGAAATGGAGCACTGACCGGACCTGCACTAGAAGGGGGATACCTGTGGGCTGGTGGATAGCTGACATCAGGTCTGGCTCCAATTGGGCACACAGTTCTTGGATTGTGGCCTGATCAAGTTTGTATGTTAGGATAATGTGTCTGTCCTCCATTGTCACAAGGTCCACAAGGGGTCTGTACACCAGAGGATGTTGCCATCTCATATTCATCCTCAGCGGTTGAAGCCTATGGAAGAAAACGGTGAGCAGAAAGTCACATTCACACATCTATTGCACTAATGATGATTTTTTTTCCTTTACAGAACCAGTATGTGAATCCGTCAGTCAGTCGCTGTCACAGTGTCTGCTGTGACACAGTTAGGTGCTATGCCTTGTGCCCCCCTGAAATGGCGGCTGCCTGACCTGTGAGAAGGGACAAGTGGAAATGAGGTAATTCCGCTGGCGTTGTGCGCCATCGCGGTTTGCGTTCAAAGACCACCTCGCAACTTCGCCTTGTTTATAATTGGGCCCTATGGGTTCCAGGAGACAATTGCGATGTACGCTTGCGGTGGCGGTAAGCACTGCTGCGGACATGATCGTCATTTTCTATCTGTTCACAACAGGAGAGGACCTACACTGCAAGTGCGGCTGTGACCTATCAGGAAGCGACAATGGCTCATGTGACTGGGGAAAGGGCCTCTGCCTTCACTGCAGAGGAGTTGGAGAAACTGGTGGATGGGGTCCGACGGTGCTCCAGACAAACAGGGGAGTACACTGTGAGCATGATGCGTAGGACATGAATGGACGGAGTGCTGTGTGTGTAAGCCACATGTAGGGGGGGTGAGGTGTCCTGGGCAGAGTGCTGCATGTATGGTGATCAATGTATGTGCGTAAGGGGATGGTAGGGATATGGTGGGCCATGAGGATGACAGTCCGGACGGTATGAATAATTATTTTTCTGCTGTCTTTTCCCTGCATGTCAGTGCCCATCAGAAGAAGGGTATTTGACACACCAAGGAGGTGCGGACCCTGGGGGTGTTTGACAGGCGGGGCACTCACTGCCGCAAAAGGTGGGAGGATCTGCGTCGCTGGGCAAAGAAGACGGCTGAGGCCCAGCTGGGGCCGGCCTCCCAACGAGGAGGGGTGCCCGTCACACCATGACCCCCCTGATGTACCGCATCCTGGCGGTGGCCTATCTGGAGTTGGATGGGCGCATGAAGGCATCACAGCAGCCACAAGTGGGTGAGTACAGATTCTGAATCATGACTTTGCACACGTTAAGAGTTACCTGGGTGGGGGATGTGGGCTGTGGGTGCCCCAAGGCCAGGGCGAAGATAGCAGGGTAGCTCCCTTGTTGGGCAGGCTATGAAGAACTCCTACCCCAATAGTGTTAGTGGGCATCTACTACTGGGCAGGGACCTGTGTGTTTCAGGTGTGCAGCTTATGGCAGTAGGCATTGTACACCATGGGCTGGTGACTATCTTAGTAACTGGTAGTGCAGGGCCTAGTGCATAGGGCTTCTCCCTGTGTGTTGTGTATGTCAACGGTAGTGGTGTTGCTGGCATTGACCAAGTGTATCCTCTGTGTCTCGCCCCCTTTTTGTTTTCTCACCCTGTCCTTGTGTGCATCAACATCATCTGGCTGAGGAGCAGAGGCACTGGTGCCAGAGGGACCTGCATCCCACATGTGCCTGGAGGCCAAATCCACCGAGGGTGAGGGCACCAGTGAGCCGGAGGGTGAGGGGAGCACCAAGACGGGGACAGGAGGAGAGATCACAGACAGGGACTCCTCCTCCGATGGAAGCTCCTCTATGCCCACCCCAACAACAGGTACAGCCGCCAACCCCCCTACCAGCACCGACCTCCCAGCAGCCCCTCAGCGTGTTTCCTGTGCCCGCTCCCCCAGGAGGGTTGGCATCTCCTTCGCCCCAGGCACCTCAGGCCCTGCACCAGTCAGCCCTGCTGCACTCAGTGAGCAGCCTACTGACCTCCTGAGATACCTCACTGTTGGCCAGTCAACCATACTGAATGCCATCCAGGGTGTTGAGAGGCATTTGCAACAAACAAATGCATACCTGGAGGGCATTCACTCTGGTGTGGTGGGCCAACAGAGAGCATTTCAGGCTCTGGCCTCAGCACTGATGGCAGCCCTTGCACCTGTCTCTAGCCTCCCCCCTCCAACTTCCTCTACCCAGACCCAATCCCCTCAACCCCAGCTTATCCCAAGCACACCTTCAGACCAGCATTCACCCAAATCAACACCCAGAAGTGGCTTAGGCAAACATAAGCACCACACTTGATCTCACAGGCACTCACACAAGCACCATCCCAATGCAGACACACCAACATCCACTTCCTCCACTGTGTCCCCCTCCTCCTCATCGTCCACATCCCTCCCAATAGCATATCCACTCACACCTGCATGCACTACATCCTCATCCACTACCTCCAGCACGCCCATCACAACACACCCCTCACAGGCAGTCACCACCCCCACATCAATGCACACGTCCCCTGTGTCCTCTCCCAGTGTGTCTGTGACCCCTCCTCCCAAAGTACACAAACGTCAATACCCACCCACCCAACAGCCATCCACCTCACAACAGCATCCAGCCCATGCACCTGCACCCAAACTACAACCACTCCCTCTTCCTCCACTCCCAAACCCTTTCCCTCTTCCCTCTCCAGTGTCTCCAAGAAGCTTTTCCTGGCAAACATTGACCTCTTCCCCTGGGCCAGGGTGTCCAGAACCCAGGCCAGCACCTCAGCCACAAAGTCGACATCTGCTGTGGTACCTGCAACTCACAGAGGCTCAAAGAGGGCACCTGCAGCCCAGCCAGTGTGCCACCAACCCCTGCAAAGGACAAAAACATTCCGCCACCTGCCAAGGTGAAGAGGGGGACAGCATGCATCAAGGGCAAGGAGCACGAACCACCAACAAGGCCTCCTCAAAAACTCCAGCTGCCAGACCCAAGTCACACCAACATCTGCCAAGGTGAGGATGGGGCAGAAAACACCAGGCAAGGCACTTCAGCCGTCGGAGGCTGCAAGTAAAGGCCTAGTTGTTACCAGCACAACCGCCAGCTCCACCACCTGCACCGCGGCCCGCACCGCCAGCAGCCCCACCGCTATCACCACTACCTGCAACGCCACCTGCACCGCTGCTAGCACTACTACTGGCAACAGCAGCACCCACAGTGGGCAGCCTACCAAGGCTGCAGGAGAAGGGCTGGAGCCTCCCCCCACCACTGGCAGCACCAGCACCACGGCCAGCACCACCACCTGCACCGCTGCTAGCACCCCGCAGGCCCCACTGCTAGCACCACCGCAGGCCCCACTGCAAGCACCACCTGCACCGCTGACAGTAGGATCAATACCAGCAGCAGCAGCCCCAGTGGGCAGCAGTCCAAGGCTGCATGAGATGGGGTGGAGCCTCCGACCACCACTGGCAGCACCCCTACCAGCACCGGCACTACCACCAGTTTGTAGCCTTAGCCACCGCAGAATGGAGTCTAGCCCTGCCTCCATGGACTATCATGCAACCTGTTCCCTACAAATCGCGTGCCTCAGACACCCAGGTGAGAGACTGTGACCTTGCACCCTCCAGGATGAAGCAGACTGGGAACAAAGCCCCCTCCAGAACCAGAGGAAGAAGGCATGCATTCATTCCCTTCTTGGCAGGATGAAGCAGATGCACAAAGCACCCTCCAGAACCAGTGGAGATATGCATCCACTCACCCTCTCCTTGGCAGGATGAAGCACACTGGGCACGAGGCCCACTCCAGAACCAGTGGAGATACGCATCTACTCACCCAATCCTTGGCAGGATGAAGCACACTGAGCACAACCCCCATCCAGAAGCAGTGGAAGAATGCATCCACTCACCCTATCCTTGGCAGGATGAAGCACACTGGGCACAAGGCCCACTCCAGGACCAGTGGAAGAAGCCATCCACTTAGAAAACTGTGGCATTGCACTCCCCTGGACCAGGGAGTGGGCAAACCACCCACTTGAGAAACTTCTGAGACTGTGTCTTTACACTCCCCAGGACCAAGCAGTGGGCAAACCACCCACTTAAGAGACTTTTGAGACTGTGGCTTCGCACTCCCCAGGACCAAGCATTGGGCATGGAGCCCCCTCAAGGAGCAGTGGCATTATTCCATCTTACGGCTGAGGTGCCCCCTCTTCCCCATCCCCTGAGGTGCCTGTGTGTTTTCGACCTGATGCTCCTGCAGTGTTCTCTCCATATTGAGGCAGGATTCAAGTGTGGGCTTGGGCCATGATTTTTGGCCCCGTGGCCCACGGACATTTTGAATGGGCAATGTACCATCTTATGTACATATTGTATATTTTAGCAAATACTGTTTTTGAAATTATTATGTATATCTGCCTATTTAAAAAACATCACTGTTTAAATCAATTCCTTTTGTCCATGCATTTTTTCAGGGGGTTATGGGGTGTAAATGTAATGTTGATGCATGTGTTTGTGTGTATGGTGTTGTGGGTGAGGGTGTTGGTGGGGGTTTTGTGTGTTGCGTGTGTGTGTGTCACTCTCTTTTTCATCCCCCCTCCCCTGTGTACTAGGTGCAGTACTCACTGTGGTCGCCGCTGCCGCCTTTTGTATTCCTGGTAGATGAGGAGGTAGACCAGCATGGGTAGGACCTGCAGCTCAGGCTCCATGGTGCCCTGGTTCTTCGTTGAGTGTCGAGGGGTGAGTGCTTTCCCTTCCAAGTCCTGTTTCCACCGTGCTTTTGATGGCTTTGATACCGCACCAGAAAATCTGGCAGATTGGAGGGTTGTGATGGGCTGGGCGGTACATTGTCTTCCGCCTAGCTGTTGCCGGTCGGAGTGTTAAAGTGACTGGCTGTGTTGGCGGTTTCCGCCGTATTCGTGATCCCATTTTTTTTACCGTCGGACAGTTGGCGGTATTACCGCCACTTTAACACTGACCGCCAGGGTTGTAAGGAGGGCCTTAATGTTGAAATGTTAAGTTTCATAATATTTTGAAATTAATCATTGCACTTCCTCATGTTGCAATTTGTTTATATTTGTTGTTTTATGTAATATAAAAAGCCTGTTTGATGCATCTCTAGCTAAAGTGGAGCTCATAGCTAGTAATTATTGCTGGCATAATCCTGTGCACATATTTCCACATAATCAGAGTAGAATTTAGGATTATTTAAAATTTAAGAAATTTAGAACTATACCAGTCCCTTAAAAAGGTTTCCAAACCATTATGGAGCGATCGTTGAGCCACATGCTATCTAGGTTCTCCATGCAGGCTAAAAAGCTAGATAAATGCTGCAGTGAATGGCACTCACACACTGAGGCACACACATTCCCTTGGTTAAAGGTGGGAACCTTCAACATCAACACAATAGAGGTTACACATTTGTAAGGCTAAAGAAGGCTAAAAGAGAGGAACTGGTAGAACTATGAGCAATCTTCGAGGTGGACCCAACCTGCAACCACCCAGAACCCACAAGCAAGGTTTCGGCATCTCTCCCACCATACTTAGGTAGGACGTTGTTCTCTCTGATCCCTTCTATTCCAGCAGTTCCCGCACTAAATTACATCAATCCACCACTTGGGGGGCCTGGAATTGCACATTGTACAATTGTACAGAAAATTAAACTGGATTCCTTGTGTTTCAGAGGAAAACAGATGGTCATGCTCTGCAAGAATGAGAACTATGAAGCAATACTGCAAGTATCAACATGCACTGGGGTACCTCATCACTGAGGGACTTCTACTGGCATTGTGGAGAATTGATCTATGCCCAACTCATCTCCAAATGGGGGGGGGGGCTCTTCTCCCTTATGACCTTACACACCCCAACCTTGGTCATCCCTGAAGAAGACCTGTCCAAGTTGTCCCAACAACTACTCAGTTGCATCAGGCTCAAGAAAAAATAACTGCTGATTATTTTTGCTGGGCTAGGTACAAGGACATTGCAGAAGAATTCAGTGTATTCACTGATGCTCAAGTGAAGGTGGGAGCATCCATACCCTTCTTCACCCTACAGACAAAAGCAAACACCCACTGGTTGCGGATAACTAGCTGGGAAATGTTGAAAACTATTAATGATACTGAGCTCATCCTAAACGCTATCAAGGAAGAACTAAGAGACATCCACCTCATGGTGATGCAACATCGGTGTGTGTTGGACTTGATGACTGCAATGGAGGATGGGGTATGCACCAAGATTGGTGCATCCTGTTGTACACTTATCCCCTGGTAACTACCTGAATATTGGTACGCTAACTTCTGCCATCGGAGCACTGCATCATCTACAAGCTACCATGAAGAAGGAAGCTGGTACCTCTGAGCAGAACAAGTTATTTGACTGGTTTTCCTGGCTTTCCCAGTGGGTAACTAGACTTTGAATGGCGTTGCATCTGATCCCCATTCTTGTGCTGTTTTTAGTTTGTTTTTGGGAGGTTTCTGCTGAAAAAAACCAGTCCTCAAATTACATAGAGTACAAGTGAAAAGGGAAATATTAGTAGACATAACAGAAAAACGTCAAACCTCAAATAATGTGAATATCATGAATTATGGGCTGAATAAAGTAGATGGAATTCAACTAGAGGGAGGAATGTTAATATGCCTAAAAATTATGTCAATGTAGGCCACGATATGTGCCCGCTTAACAACAAACTTGCATCACTGTTGTTGAATCCACTAAAGATGACCTACCCATCAACCCTAAGTAGGAAATACATGGTCAGGCAAGCCCTGCGACCTAGGGCTGACACTACCGATTGACAGATCACGGGTGAGGTGACACATAGCCCATAGACAAACGCTTGAACAGGAAAAACCCAGATCGGTCCCTCAGATAGGCAGAGATACCACAATGGTTGTAGGAGATTGGCCCGAATAAACTGATTTAGCCGCCAGGACGTGCATTCCCAAAATACCATAAAAGTTAGATGCCACATAAAGTTAGGAACACTCAGCTAATCAGCACACAACACACACACACAACACGTAGTGATCATATGCTCCTCATGCCAGACATCTGGACGTGTTACCTACTGGCCTGCATTTTGTCATTGAATGGTCAAGACCCATCTGAGCACTTTATCAATTGGTCAGATTTATGACTCTACAACTAAGCCTAGATTCCCTTCCACATAGAATGTATAGATTTGTTTTATAACTATTGGACCTGTCCCTTTTTGCTGGGTCATCCCCAAACCTTTTGCCTCCTTCTCCTATTTATTCTGACCTCTGGCTATTGGCTCTTGGGCTCTGAACACTTTATCACTGCTGATCAGTGCTAAAGTGCAGGTGCTCTTCCTTCTGAAGTTGGGATGATTGGCTTAGACCTAATTGGTACATTTAATTTACCTGTAAGCCTCTTGTACTGTGGCATCCCTATACCCAGGGGCTGTAATTTAAATGCTACTAATGGGCCTGCAGCGCTGCTTGCATCACCCAGAGTAGACTTTCAAACCTGTCTCAGGCCTGCTACCGCAGGGCCTGCATGCACAGTTTACAGTCACAGGGATCTTGCATCTAAATTTACTTGCCCGGCCCAGAACTCCCCTTTAACTAAATGTAAGTCACCCCTGAGGTAGGCCCTAGCTAGTCCTATGGGAAGGGTGCTATATATGTAGAAGGCAGGACATGTGCCTGGTTGTGTGGCCTGTCCTGGTAGTGACAAACAGCCTATTTGGTTTCTCACTGCTTTGAGGGCTGCCTTGCTCATAGGATTGCATTGGAAATGCCCTGCCTTATGACTAAGGGGTTGTTAGAAATGGAGACTCTAGTTGGCAGAGGTATACACCCTCATCCAAGTAGGGACCACAATCCTAGTCAGGGCAAGCCACACACAATCCAAACTATCCTGTGACTACCCTCTGGTCACTTGGCACTGAGCAGTCAGGCTTAACTTAGAAAGCAATGTATAAAGTATTTGTGCAATACATCATACAGTAACACAGTGAAAATACCACACAAATACACCAAACAGGTTTAGAACAATAATTGATATATATCTGAATAAATTAAGGGCCAAACGATAAAGATTCAATAAGCACAAGTTGAAATATCACTTTTGCAAGTTTAAAAAGAGTCTTAAATCTTAGAAATAAACAGTTGTCTTTTGATTATACAAAATACCTGGTTTGCATTAGAAAAACATGCACAGAGACTGCAGAGGAGGAGATGCATGGAAAAAATAAGGTGTGTATTGGATTTTCCAAAGGGGCACAGACATTGCATTGTTTCTTTTCACGCTAAAAGGGGCCTGCCTTGTTTTTCAGCATGCAGTCTTGGTTCCTCACTGCGATATAGGCATATTTTTGATGCCCAAGGACGATGTGGGGAAATCCTGGGCGTGCTGGAAGAAGTCACAGGTGTTATGTCAATCCGGTAGGGCGATGCATCACATTTTCTGCCGCAGGCAGGTGTTGCGTTGATTTTCCACCCTGGGATTTGGCTGGGTCGCTCCGTTTAGGCTGTGCTTTATTCCAGTTCGGCTGTGCAGCGATTTCTCGGTCGCAATACAGGCTGTGTTTCGATTTTTTATGCCAAGGAGTTTCCTGAAGAGATTTACGGCCCTCATGACGACCCTGCTGGTAGGTGATAAAGTGGCGGTAATATCTCCGATAGACAGCCAAAGTACCACACCAACCGCCAGGGAAGAAACAACAGTCACCACAGCGGTGGGCGTCTACAGCCAGGCGGAAGACAAAGTACTGCCCACCATATAAAGACACAGGAAACCGCCACCTTTTCAGTGGCGGTACCAACGCCATCAAAAGCCTGGTGGAAACAGAGCACAAAAGTCAAAGGACTCACAATTGGAGACACAGGGAAGAACCACGATGCCATGGAACCTGAACTGCAAGATATCTCAATGATCTTCTACGTCATGCTCCACCTAGAACACCAACTCCAGCAAAGACGACGACGGTGAGTACAGCCGCCTGGCACACAAGGGAGAGTGGGAGGAAAAAGAGATTGACACACACATGTGCAACCCACACCTGACACACACACCATACACACAACCAGCTGCAGCTCAAAAACAATTTGACTACGAAAATCTGCAGAATAATGCCAAGGCAACAGGAATTTATGAAAATGTTTGTAATCAATAAATTCAACAATCCGATTTACACATTAAACAGATCTGTACACATGTATAAAAAGTGACACTGTCCAGTCCATAGTTCACAGGACCCACATGGCCACAGGGAAAAGTCCAAGGCCCCACTCAAATCCTGCCCCAATCCGGAGAGAATGCTAGAGGGGCATCAGTTGACAAATAGGCAGGCACCTCAGGGGGAGAGGGGGCACCTCAGCCGGATGCGGAAACAAGCCCATTGGTTCTGGAGGAAGCAACATGCCCTGTGCTTGGGCCTGGGGAGTGGAAGGCCAACGTCTCTGGAGTGGGTGACTCGCCCACTGGTTCTGGAGGGGGCAAAATGCCCTGTGCTTGGTCCTGGGGAGTGGAAGGCCATCGTCTCTGGTGTGGGTGACTTGCCCACTGGTTCTGGAGGGGGCAACATGCCCTGTGCTTGGTCTCGGGGAGTGGAAGGCCACAGTCTTTGGAGTGGGTGACTTGATCACTGGTTCTGGAGGGGGCAACATGCCCTGTGCTTGGTCCTGGGGAGTGCAAGGCAACAGTCTCTGGATTGGGTGACTTCCCAACTGGATCTGGAGGGGGCAGGCCACACAGAAGCCCTCGGAGGCTGGACTATATAGCATCCACCGGCGGTGATGGCTGCACTGTGGTGGTGGTTGCAGGAGGCTCCCGCTCAGCCCCTGCACCCTCGGATGGCTGCACTGTGGTGGTGGTTGGTGGAGGCTGCTGCTCAGCCCCTGCACCCTACGATGGCTGCACTCTGGTTGTGGTTGTGGGAGGCTCCTGCTCAGCCCCTGCACCCTCTGATGGCTGCACGCACTGTGGTGGTGGTTGGGGGAGGCTAATGCTCAGACCCTGCACTCTCTGATGGCTGCACAACCATGGCTGGCAGTGGGGGCTCTGTAACAGCTGGTGGTGTATGGCTGGCAGCTTCTGCTGGCACAGATTGCCTCCTCTCCACCTGCTCATGGGTTGGTGGATGGGCTCTATCCACCTCTGCCTTTTGGTGCAGGTTCTTTCCTCTTCTCTGCAGCTGGTGCAGGCTCCTTCCCCTTTTTTGCAGCAGGTGCATGCTCCTTCCTCTTCTTCCCAACTGGTGCAGGCTGCTTACCCTTCTTTCCAGCTGGTGCAGGATCCTTCCCCTTCTTTCCAGCTGGTGCAGGCTCCTTCCCCTTCAGTATTGTTTGCCTGGAATCCTTTCCACCACGAATAGGTGGTGCTACCACTGGGCCCATGGAATATTTTGCTGAGGTGCTTGGTCCCATATGTGCAGGATCAGGGGAGGGGTAGGGAAGAGGTCAAGATGGGCAAGGAAAAGCTTTTTAGGGATGTTGGGGTGGGAAGAGGGAGGAGTAATGGGAGTGGAGGATGAGGTTGTGGTTGTTGGAGGTGTTTGTCTACTGGATTTGGGTGCATGTGCATGGGATGTATGCTGTTGTGAGGTGGATGGCTGTTGAGTGTCTGAGTGCTTGCCCTTCTTTACTTTAGGAAGGGGAGCAGACACGGTGGGAGAGGACAGGGGATGTGTGCATGGATTTTGTGGAGGTGTCTGCCAGTGAGGAGTGTGTTCTGTTTGGTGTGGTGATAATGCTGGTTGTGGATGATGATGTAGTGCATGCAGGTGTAAGTGTGGATGTAACTGGGTGGGAGGTGGAGGAGGAGGAGGGGGAGACAGTGGAAATAGTGGATGTTGTTGTGTCTGCAAATTAATGTTGTTTGTGTGAGTGCCTGTGGGATGAAATGTGGTGCTTGTGTTTTCCTGTGACACTCTTGGGTGTTGTCTTGTGTGCATTCTCATCTGGCTGTGTGCTTGGGAAGGGTTGGGGTTGAGGGGAATGGGAATGGAAAGGGAAAGTTGGAGTGGGAACGGTTAAAACAGGGACAATGGCTGCCATCAGAGAGGAGGCCAGAGCCTGTTCTCTGTTGGGCCGCCAATCCACTGTGAATGCCCTCCAGGAATGCGTTAGATTGCTGCATCTAGGCTGCCAGCCCCAGGATGGCATTCACAATGGTTCTTTGACCTACAGAGATGGATCGCAGGAGGTCAATAGCCTCCTCACTCAGGGCAGCAGGGCTCACTGGGGCAGGGCCTGAGGTGCCTGGGGCGAAGGAGATGAACACCCTCCTGGGTCAGCGGACACGGCCAACTGAGGTTCTACTGGGAAGGTGGTGCTGGTACGGGGGTGGCGGCTGTACCTGAAGCTAGGGTGGTTACAGAGGTGTCTGCCACCACCAGGGAGCTCCCATTGGAGGATGTATCTGAGTCTGTGTTGTTAGCTCCTGTCTCTGCCGTGGTGCTCCTCTCGCCCTCTGTCCCACTGGTACCCTCAGCGTTGGTGGACTCTGCCTCCAGGGCCCGGTGGGATGCAGCTCCCTCTGTCGCCGATGTCTTTGCTCCTCCACCAGATGATGCTAATACACACAAGGACAGGATGACAAAACAAGAAAGGGGGGGAGAGACAAAAGATACACTGTATCAATTACTACACCACCACCACAGTTGGCATACACAGCACCCTCACACACAGGGAACAGGCCTACGCACTATGCATGGCCCTACCAGTGAAATGGCTACTCAACAAGGAATGGGGAGGGGTACACACCGCCAACAGCAGCACACCTGGGACCCACAGAGCCGGACCAGTAGTAAATACTAACAAGCTAGGTAAGCAGTATTTCACATTCAAACCCTTAGCCACCAGAGAACCTACACTGCTATGTCTGGCCTGGCCTCTGGGCATCCACTGACACACAACCACCACCCGGATACCACCCCTCCAGCCGTGAGTTTCAATGATAGCCACTGTACTCAACCCCTTGTGGCTGCTGTGAAGCCCTCAAGCACCCATCCAGCTCAGGGTAGGTCACCGCCAGTATTTGGGCCATCAGGGAGGTCAGGGTCCGACGGGCACCCCTTCCTCGTTGGGAGGCCATCCCCAGCTGGGCCTCCGCGGTCTTCCATGCCCAGCGTCTCAGGTCCTCCCACTGTTTGCAACAGTCGGTGCTCCGCCTGCCATAGACCCCCAGGGTCCGCACCTCCTTGGCGATGGCACATCATATTCCCTTTTTTTGATGGGCGTTGACCTGTAGAGACAATACAGACAGTTGAACACCATTAGACAAACAGTCTTGCCAGTTACACAAATGGCCCACCATACCCGTTTGCATCACCATTAGCACACACATAGCCCAGCACACAACATGTACACCGCAAAGAGGACATCCACCCACTCCCCTACACAAGGTCTTCACACACACAACTCCATGTGTTCATGCCACATGCATCATGCCCACAGTGTACTCACCTGTTGGTCTGGAGGCCCATACAGCAGTCCCTGCTGGGGTAGGACCCATCCACCAGTCACTCCAACTCCTCATAAGTGAAGGCTGGGGCCCTTTTCTTGGTCACACGGGCCATGGTAGGTTCCAGACACAGGTCAGAGTAGCACATGCAGTGTAGGTCCTCTCCTATGGAAGGTCAGGAAACAAGTGAGGTATCTGATAGAAAATGGTGGTTACATGCGCGGCGGTGCATACCGTCACCATCGGCGTAGGTCACGATTGGCCATGGTACCCCATAGGGCCTAATTATAACCAATGAGGAATTGCACAGTGGTTCATGACCACCTACCACCACGGCATACAACGTCAGCGGCATTACCTCACTTCCTCCTGTCCCTCCACACAGGACAGGTGGACGCCATTTCTGGAGGGTAAACAGGCATATGGATTAATGCTGCATCATGGGATAAATAGACAATGCTGTGTGCCCAATTGGAGCCTGACCTGATATCTGCCTTCCGTCGCCCCACTAGGATCCCCCCTCCTGTGCAAGTGCTCTCATTTCTCCATTTCCTGGCAACTGGTTCTTTCCAAGTGACAGTGGGCTTGGCAGCAGGAATGTCACAGCCAATGTTCTCAAATGTGTTTACAAGAGTGTTGTCTGCCCTGATAAAACACATGTGCAGCTACATTGCATTGCCCCAGGTTGAGGATTTGGCCACTGAAAAGGCTGAATTCTATGCAATGGGACATATCCCCAATATAATTGGTGCACTTGATAGAATACATATAGCATTTGTCCCCCCGTCAGAACGAACAGGTGTTCAGGAATCGTAAGAGTTTCTACTCCATGAATGTACAGATGGTGTGCTTGCCGGACCAGTACATCTCCCACGTCAGTGCTAAGTATCCTAGTTCGGTGCATGATGCCTTTGTCCTGAGGAATAGCAGCATCCCAAATGTGATGGCCCAATTACAGAGGCACAGGGTGTGGCTAATAGGTGAACCCCGGTTCCCACCCAATATATGTTGGTGTATGTCTATGGTGTGGGCCACATAGGATGGTGTGTGCCTAAATATTGTCCCTCAATATTTGCAGGTGACTCTGGTTACCCAAACCTATCATGGCTGCTGACACCTGTGAGGAATGCCAGGACAAGGGCAGAAGAACATTATAATGAGGCAAAAGGAGGGCCTGAGGATCATTGAAAGGACCTTTGGCCTCCTGAAGGCCAAGTTCCGGTGCCTTCATCTAACAGGTGGATCCCTGTGCTACTCACGCAAGAAGGTCTGCTGGATAGTAGTTGCATGCTGCATATTGCACAACCTGGCTTTCAGATGACATGTCCCTTTTCTGCAGGAGGAGGAGACTGGAGATGCCCCTCTGGGAGCAGTGGACCCTGAGGACAGTGAAGATGAGGAGGCAGAGGATGAGGATGTGGACAACAGAACATTGGTGATACGTCATTACTTCCAATGACACACATGAGACAGTGCAACTTTATATTGATCTATGACTTTAGTTGTATTCTGTGTAGCATTGGTATGCTGGCATTTCCCACCTCTTTGGCCACTTACTGTTACCTCTGGGTATTCATTTTACTGATGTTGGTGATGTGACAAATTCTCCTGGAGTGGATTCAACTGCCAGCTACAGGTAATTAATTCTATGTTCATGCTATGTACAGTTGATTTGAAATAGTTGTAGCTGTTTCAGTCAATACATATTTGAAATATATGAAATACTCAAACTCAATTTTCATCCAAAGGGGTGTATTGTAGTACTAATGTAGAGAGGGGAAAGTGCAATGGGATGGAGTGATGATGGAGGAAAGTCCAAGGTATTGTTCCAGTCTGTTTGTAGCACAGGTGTAGTGTCCATGGGGACATAGGAAGGAGAGCAATGGCAGTTTAAGGTGGACAAGGTGACTGAGTGGGACACAAGGGGGACAATCAGGAGAGTCTCATTTCCTGGTGGTGGTCTTGGTAAGTGTGGCTTCTATCTGGTTCACAGGGAACGTTTGCTCTGCAGGGGGAGGGGTGCTCGTGGCTTGTTGGTCCTGTGGTGGGGCCTCCTGGCCAATAGCTGCAGCAAACGTGGAGGGCTGTTCAGATAACTGGCAGGGGCCCGCTGGTGTGACACTGCCTCCCTCATAATGTTGGCCATTTCTGCCAGCACTCCTGCTATGGAGATCAGGGTATTGTTAATGGCCTGCAAGTCCTCCCTGATCCCCTGATACTGTCCCTCCTTCAGCCACCTGTTCTCCTGCACATTGTGTAGGATCTGGCCCATCGTGTCCTGGGAATTTTGGTAGGCTCCCAGACCTCGGAGAGTGCCTCCTAGAGAGTCGGTTCCCTGGTCCTGTCCTCCCCCTGGTGCACAGCAGTCCTCCCAGTGCCCCTGTTGGCCTGTGCCTCTGTCCCCTGAATAGTGTGCCCACTGCCACTAACCCTAGGTTCCTAATTGTCTTGTGTGTGCGGTGTGCCTTGGGTCCCTGTACAGGTGGGCACACTGCTGATTAATGTGTCCTGGGGACAGAGGTTTGGGGACGCTGGGTGGGTGCTGTGGTGTTGCTTCCTGATGGGGGAGGCTCTGTGGTGGTCTGTGTCTGGGCTTGGGTGACCGACGGTCCAGTGGTCCCTGATGGGCCAGGTAGATCGTCCAGATCTTGAAGACCAGAGTTACTGTCATCACTGTGGGCCTCTTCTGTTAGGGGACTGGATAGTGATGGCACCTCCTCTCCAGTGACATTGGCTGGAGAACCTGTGGGAATGTAAATTATGTATTATGCTTCATGTGTATGACATTTGTACATCCCTGGCTTCCCCTTTATGGTTGGTGGTGCCCTGCCAGCTTTTGCTTGTTTATGTTGGTGTATGGTGGGATTTTTAGTTTCCCGATGCTGTGCATGCTTCAGTGATGAGTCTCCATGCAGGGCTGTGAGGGGTGTCCATGCATTGGTACAGCATGCAGGGCTTGGCATTGGGATTAGTGTGATGTGATGGTGGAGTGTGTGGGATTTGGTGGAGTGATAGGAGTGAGGGTGAGGGTGTGTGATGGCATGCCAGTATGGGGCGTGATAATTGTTGAAAGTTGACTTACCAGAGTCCAGTCCTCCTCCAACTCTGTCCAGGCCCTCAGGATGCAGTATTGCCAAGACTTGCTCCTCCCATGCTGTGAGTTGTGGGGGAAGAGGTGGGGGTCCACCGCCAGTCCTCTGTATAGCGAGCTGATGTCTTGCTACTTTGGAGCATACCTTCTCCCGTAGGTCATTTCACCTCTTCCTTATTTCGTCCCTTGTTCTGGGGTGCTGTCCCAAGGTGTTGACCCTGTCCACGATTCTCCACCATAGCTCCATCTTCCTTGCGATTGATATCTGCTGCACCTGTGCTCAAAATAGCTGTGGCTCTATCCTGACAATTTCCTCCACAATGAACCTTAATTCCTCCTCAGTGAAACGGGGGTGCTATTGTGGTGCCATGGGTGTTATGTGATGTGTGTTGGTGAGGGTGTGTTGGGTTATATATTGGAGTGTGTGATGTGTAGTGCCTGAGGGGTGTGTGATGTGAATGGTGTGTGGGTCTAGTTGTTTCAGTGGTCTTGGTGTCAGTCTGGTGGCAATGATTTGTATTCGTAAAGGGTTGTGGGTACTGTGGGTAAGTGTTTTATAGTGGTGTGGGTGTGTGGGTGTGTGGGTGTGGTGTGACTATGGTTTTCAGGTGTTTGTTGTTTGAATTGTCCAATGTGGTGCTGTTATGTATGTGGGTGTCCATTGTGAGCGCGGCAGTATGTACCGCCAATGGTTTACCGCCGTTGAATGTTCGTCTTGGCGATTTGTGGGTCATATTGTGATGGGCGTTGTTCTGTTGGCGTAACGGTGTGCGTTTTGAGACTGCCACTTTATCACTGACTTTTGGTCTGGTGGATTTGTGTATGTGGCTGTATTCTGTTGGATTGGTGTTTGTGTGTCATACTATGGTGAACAGATATCCGCCACTGCAGCGATAAGTTGGTGGCTGTCAGCGTGGCAGTAAGCGGAATTTACTGCCAGTTTCATAATGAGGGCCTAAGTCTTTTTGGCCCTGAGACTTCAGAAAACAGGAGGCAAGCTCAATCCAATCCCTTGCAGAGCACTTCTCAGCAAAGCCAGGTCAGCATAGCATCAGGGGAACAGCAGGGCTGCAGTCCTTTGCAACAAAGAAGTCCAAATGAATGTTTTGGGCAACCAGGAAGATCCTCTTGACAGGTTGCAGGTTCAGGTCCAGAAGCGTCTTTTCGCAGGTGCAGAAGTACTTATGGCTTCTTCCATCTCTTTTCTCTTTTTCTGTCCTTTCATTGACCCTCTCCCTCCATCCGCGCCACACCTGCTCCAGTGGCCCCACCCCTTCATCTCTGTGAAGTGCCTTTCCGCCCTCCTGCGTCTCAGCAAACTGGAAAGGCAAGCCTGTCTGCACCCAGCACCAGGAACTCTGGATCTCAGACTAGCCATCCTCTGGCCAGCATCCATTACGACTTTGTGACCCTCCACCGCCTCAACTCTGGATGTCTCAGTAACTGCTGCACCACATCCCCCGAGGACACCCACGGATCTTTTCCGTGCAGGAGTTGCAACTTCAATGCCAGCCACAACAAGCAGAATTTACTCCCTTCACATGGAAACACCAACACCCACTACAACCCCATCAACTGCCTCCTCCTGAACATCTGCGCCCTTCACAAGCATGTCACTGAACTCTGGAATTTGATCAACACCAACCACTCAGATATTGCTTTCCTTTTCAAGACCTTGACCAACCCCACCACAGGACCAGACATCGTCATCCTAGATGGATACAGCATCCTAGGGAGGGACCGGACCCCCTGCCCGGGCAGAGGACTCGCCATCGTACACAAGTCCTCACTACATATTAAGGCCAACTCAGAAGAACACTGCACCCCCATGGAACACCTTCACTTCCTGGTCCACACGGATCACAACTCCTCCATCCACGGCACCCTGCTGTATAGACCACCCGGCCCCTGCCCAGCATTCATCGCCAACATTGTAGACATTGCTACCCCCCAGGCCCTGGCATCCGCAGTCTACCCCCCCCACGGCGACCTGAATTTCCACCTCAAGGACCGAAACGATTCAAACACCACCACTCTACTCGACAACCTCACCACCCTTGGCCTCAGACAGCTGATCACCAAATCCACACACATCGCAGGACACACAATGGACCCCATCTTCACCTCAAGCAACCTGATTACCATCGAGACCATCTCCACGCCAGACTGGACCAACCACCGCTGCCTACACTTCACCATCACTGCACCCAGTAGCCGCATCCTTGCCACCAGGGCCCCCCACAGGAAATAGAATGAAATAACCAATGAGCAACTCACCATATTTCTCTCCAAATCCCTCCTGGCTCCGTCCAATGATGCCAACATCGCAGTGTGCAATCTCAATGTATGGACCACCGAATGCACCAACACTCTAGCCCCCCTCCATCCAACATCAGCTGAGCACATACCAAGGAAAGCCAGCTGGTTCACCACCGGACTCCAAGAATCCAAATGTACCCGCAGGCACCTAGAGAAAAAATGGAGGAATAGCCAAACCGGCGAAGTCCTGGCCTGGCCTCCTTCACACATCCACCGAAGACATATCAAGAATGCAAGAAAGAACGCATTACGGGAACGCATCAACTCCTCCACACACAACACGAAGGAACTTTTTGCAGTCATCCACAAGTTCACAAATCCCCCCTCCGAAGCCACCAGCATCTCCTCTCCGCGACAAACTTGCCACCTTCTTCCACCACAAGATCCAAGACATCTATGACAGCTTCCTCTTGGGAAACCAACCCAGCACCAGAACCTACAACAACCTACCCCCCAGAATCCACCCAGACCACCCACAGCTGGTCCACGCTCACCCCAGAGGAAAGAGAAAGCATCGTGAACAGCACCCACTCCGGAGCCCCCATGGACCCTTTCCCGCACCACATCTATGTCAGAGCCAGCACGTCCATCGCCCCCGAACTCTGGAACACGATAAACCACTCCATCAACACTTGCACCCACCTGAGGACTGGAAGCATGCCGAAGTACGCCCCCTTCTGAAGAAACCCTCGGCCAACCCATCAGAAGTAAAGAACTTCTGGCCCAACTCGCTGCTACCCTACCCGGCCAAAGTACTGAAAAAAGCATCAACACACAACTAGGAAATTTCATTGAGGCCAATAACTCTCTGGACACCTCCCAGTCCGGGTTCCGCAGCAACCACAGCACGGAGACAGCTCTTCTTGCAGCCACCGATGACATCTGATACTTCTACACTGTGGCCACACCGCAGCACTCATACTCCTCGATCTCTCAAAGGTCTTCAACACGGTCTCCAACAGCACACTATACACAACACTCCATGAGTAGGAATCCCTGGAACAGCCCTGAAATGGAACTCAGAGGGTCAGGCTCCCTCCCTACACATCTAAACCCACAGGAGTCTGAAGACCCGGACACGGCCAAAAGGACCTTCCACTCAGGAATGGAAGCCATCGCCACCTGGATGAGAGAAAACTGCATCAAGCTCAACTCTGACAAGACAGAGCTCATTAATTTTCAGAAGCGCCTCCTCAGCATGGGATGACTCCAGGTGGCCCACCTCTCTCAGCACCCCTCCTTCACCGACTGAGTACGCCTACAACCTAGGCATCATCCTCGATTCCTCCCTATCTATGCCTGACAGGTAAATGTAGCCACCTCCTCCTGCTGGCCCACCCTCCATAAACTCTGGAAAATTTTCAAATGGATCTTAGCAGACTGCTGCAGGACAGTCACCCACAGCTTAGTCACAAGCAAGCTGCAACCCATTGAGAACGTTACTGCCAGACTTCTGTTTAACCTCCCACACCAAGACCATATCTCACAGCACCTTTAGGATCCTCCATTGGCTCCTGATAAAAAAATGAATCACCTTCAAGCTACTTACCCACACATACAAAGCCATACACAACGTCAGACCGGCCTACCTGAACTAACACATCTCCTTCCACTCCACTGCCAGATCCCTCCGCTCCATTCAACTGCCTCTGGTCACTATCCCTCACATTCGAAAGACCACCATAGGATGATCCTTCACCTACATTGCAGCAAAGAGCTTGAACAACCTGCCCGATACCTCAGACAAAGTCCATCGCTCACAATCGCTCCATCTTTCAACCACCCCTTCCCAGTGTCTTGAGACCTTCACAGGTGAGAAGTCTTACTTTACGAAAACTGATTGATTGACTGATTGATTGAGTTGGTGGGGTCTGAGACCCAGTTAATACACCGAAAATGCCTTTGAAGTGGGGTTGACTTCAAAGAGTGGTTTCAAGTTGCACAAGTTCCCCTTTCAGCTCAGGTCTGTCTGCCAGGGTCCCAGTAGGGGGTCTGGCAGTCCATTGTGTGAGGGCAGGCCACTAGCCTTTGAAGTGTAAGTGTCAGGCCCTCTACCGTTCCAGCTCAGGAAGACCCATTCAATATGCAGATGAGTGCAGGTGTGACTGATTGTCCTGTGTTTGTGGTTGTCTAGGTGAAATGTACAAGGGATCTGTCAACCAGCCCAACCCAGACATGGACTGGAGACAGGTTGTAAGGCACAGATGGATTTTAAGTGCAGAGAAATACTTACTTTCTAAAAGTGGGATTTCTAAAATAGTAATAGAAAATCCAACTTCCCCAATAACCAGGATTTTCTATGACCATTCTGGCCATACTAAATATGATCTGGTTACATCCTTCTGATCAGAGTCTACCACTCAAACAGTGTATGAGGGTAGTCCTAATGCTATCCTATGAAAGGAGCAGTCCTCACAGTAGAGGAAAACAAATGTATGAGTTTTCCACTACTAGGACATATCAAATACACATGTGCATGTCATACCTTTTACCCACATAGCACCCTGCCCTATGGGTTACCTAGGGCCTACTTTAGGGATGACATATGTAGAAAGAGGTGAGTTTAAGGCTTAGCAAGTACTTCAAAATGTCAAGTTGAAGGTGCAGTGGACCTGCACACACTGGACTTGCAATGGCTAAGGGGCTACATATGTGGGGGGCAGAACCAGTGCAGCAGGCCCACTAGTAGCATTCAATTTACAGGCCCTGGGCACCTGTTTTTGCTGGTTCTAGGACTCTGTGCACTTTACCACTGCTAATCAGTGCTAAAGTGCAAATGCTCTCTCCATTCAACATGGTAACATTACTTCATTCCCAATTGCCATATTTGATTTACTAAATCCCTAGTAAAGTTTACAGAATGCTGCTGGAGGGACTGACCAGGAACAGCCTTGGACTGCTGCTACTGTGCTGACCTGTAACCTGCGGGGTCACTAGGAGAAACTGCCACTGACTGCATCCCCCTTTTTCTGGCCTGTTGCTGGGTCATGCCACCCTATGCTTCTCTTGTGTCTTCAGCAGCTGGGTGCTGTGGCCCTACCCCTGCAACCAATTGATTTTGAGTGCGAGGACTGCGCTGTGTACAAGGACCTGTACTGGAGCATGGCGCTTGGTGAGGGCTTTTCTTTATTTACTAAGCACCTTGGGAGCACCTGACGTTTAATTCCTAAAGCGCCTAGAGACTGCTTTCGATGTGCCTGCCGGGGAAAATCAGTGCCCGACACGGGTGGTCTTTGTTGTGAGCGTATTTGAAGTGCTCTTCACTAGGTGGCACCATGGCACCGGACAACAAAGGTTAGAGCGACCACGCTCTTGATGGTGTCCCCGGGTTGAAGCGTGCTGTGAGGAGTACCCCCAGGGCACCTATAGGCCCCAATTCTGGCCAGGATCACTGCTGCGGGCAGGGTAGCTATTTGCGCACCAGATCGGATGCGGGCGAATGGAGGCAAGCAGCCAAAGAAGGAAGGGAAATCTCATCAGAGGTCACTCCGGCTCTGGTGTTGTTTTTGTTCTCCCCGGCTTCTTGACCCCCACAAGAGTGGGTAGTGGCCCCCAAGGGCCAGTGGGGCAGATATGCCCCCCCTTTGGAGTAGTTTGGTAGGTGGGAGGTACGAAGACCTTCCCCAGAGGGTCAGAGGGGGTGTGTGCCGCCCTCTTTCCTCACCCATATACCATTGGCTTGTGGGACAGGAGGGACACCTCAACGGAGGTCCCGTACCCATCAAGCCAGAGATGGGACACCCCCCCTTAGCTTGGTGGGAGTGCTGGAGTCCCTCCATTTTGTGGTCCAGGAACTGGGCATATGACACCATGAGAAAGGCATTCTCGCTAATGTGGCTATGGCCTTATGATGTTCCTTCTATGGGCATGAAGGATAATATGTGTTAACCAGAGCAAGTGCATTCTTAGTGGCATGTTTACTATGACCCATGCATTTATGCTTATAGGTTTTTATGACATGCCATTTGTTTTCTGATGTTCCTTTTATGGGCATCTATGTGTTTGATGTAAAATCGCTTTACACATTGCCTCTGGGATAGGCCTGACTGCTCGTGCCAAGCTACCAAGGTGATGAGCGGGGATTATCTTGTTTGTGTATTCCCCTCACTCTGACTAGAGTGGGTGGGTTCTGCCTGGCTTAGGTACATACCCTAACCAACCAGAAACCTCATTTCTAACAATCAACCTTCCCGTATTGTATAAAAGAGAGCTCAGAACTCTGTAATTTAAAGAGACAGTCATCAGTCCTCTGTCCTGCACTCTCCCAGCTGCTGCGTTTAATTGAACCAACTGTTCTTGTTTTGCCAAATGCCTCTTGTCTTTCATTTCTTTAAGGTAAATCTATATTTGAGCAACAATACTGCATGCTTAAATATGGCCAACAGTGTGCTGATATAAAAGAAATGTATAAGGAATGTTCATACCCCTTTTCTATTTCATGTATTTGTGGTTTTAAATGGTGCTGGTAACAAGTCTAACTCACTTGTGACCAAGACATACTGGCGCTGAAACGTGCTGAGTTGTACTTTTTTGTATGTTTGCACTGTATGAAATCATGATTATAAACTTCAAATACTGTTGATTGTTTCACAGTAGAGTGTAAGTGTCCTTGCGTTGCTGTGTTGGAAGTGTGTTGGATTGTTACCGGGATCCTCACCTGGGCTTACACCCTTGGGCCACTAGCGAGGAGGCTTGTGTAACAGGCTTAGAAAAGCCTGTAAATCATATAAACAAACACTACATTCCAAACTTATAGAACACCAAATACATGAGCCCGTGGCTTTGGTGATTTAATTTGCTGCAGTCAAGCTGCCCAGCACGTTTAGGGGAACACTTCCCCTTGGTCAAATGACAAAATGATTTACATCGGCAGCAAAGCAGTCATGATTTACAAACAGTGCTCTTAGATGACATAGAGAAAAGACCACAGTTAGGCGTTTGGAGGAGAGAGAAACAAGGATGCCATTTTAGAGTGATTACTCCTTCAATCACAGTTCATGAAACGTGAATGCATTATTTTTCTTTTTTTAATGTCTTTATTTGATTTTTGAATAAATAATAGTGCATAACAGTGCATCTACAGCAACTTATATATCAGATTGGAAATGCAATCATACAAGACACTCACAAATACAGTATATATACATTGTGATCATGGTGGAGAACTGAATGTTAAGTAGGAGACCCCCCGGGTCCAGTGACCATGATTCTGCCTTGGGATTGTGAGAAATGTTGTCCTCCCCCAAAGTCCTCCATCTCCATACCATAGTGAGTGCTCCACATACCCCATACCTTTTTAAACTTCCTTGGACACCCCTTAGCTGTGACTCATTCAGCTGCCATGCATAAATCCATCCCTCTTTTACATTCTTGGAGAGGTGGCACTTTCGAGGCTCCTCAATACTGGGCTAGGTTACAGAAAAGCAGTTTTGCCCATTGGATGTCAATATCTGTGGGAACCCTCAGGAGAATATATTTTGGGTCCAGCAGCATTTGAGCCTCCAAGATCGTAGTTAACTTCCTTAGGACTTCAGTCCAGTATGGTTGTTTTATCGACATGCCCATAATGTGTGAAAATATGACCCCACTTCTGCCTGACATCTAAGACAGTCTGGGGATCCAGTTCTTCCAAATGGGTGAAGGCAAACTCTATCTTAGTAGATCCTATATGGTACCTTAAAACGGATCAGTCTGAGTGTAGATTTTATTGCTAACTCCTGCTGGTGCATCAGGGCTGCCTACCAATCTATAGTGTCCAGTTCTCTTATTTCACTTTCCCACTGTTCCCTCACTTTTTTAAACTTTGTAGTATGTGTTCTGAACGCTATATAGGAGTTTGGGTAAGGCTATCATTTTGAACAGAGCTGCTCTTTCTAACAGTGTTAATGGCAGTGTTATCCAACATTCTACATCGCCATGGAGCTCTGTCAGCATTTTCTGGGGATTTTGATCAAGGCTGTACTCTCTGTGTGAGGGTACATGTATGCTGAGATATTTATATCCCTCCCAATCTCTCTGCAGCTTCCCCGGTAAGTCCAGGGACTCCAGGTCCCCCCTACCAGATAAAGGCTAAATCTGTATATCCACTCGTGGCTTTTATGATGATTCATTAACTGATTCTTCGCCTACTTTGACTGGTGGTATGACTGCCTTGCTGAAGCCTGACACAGCTTCCAAGCCTATATTTTTTACCAGTACAAAGGAGGTTCTACAGCTTCCGCTGGATAGCATGCCATATGTTTTAGTCTTAGCTAACGTGCCCCATCTTGATCGTACCCAGAAGGAAGATACTCACGCTCTAATAAGGAAATGTGCACACTGGATGAGGCGAAAACTTAGATATCAAGATGATCTAAATAATAGAATAATTATGGCAAGAAGGGTGAAGTGGGTAGGTCTGTCCAAAAAAGTATATGAAGGTGATTGTATAGTGATTAACTTTGCAAATTCTCATTTTGTTAATTACTTGCTGGTGACTCTACCATTGTGTGCGAAAGGGGATGGTGGGATCAAAATTCATTCATTAAGCTTTTTCTATGGGCCGACCACTTTATCACTTCCTTTTACGAAGGCTTCCCACGGACTAAATGTAGCTCTGCCAAAGGCACCTTTACGGAACCCCACCCTTGACCTTGAGGACAACCAAAATCTGTCCTCCCTTGATGCACATGATTGACAAATGGAGGGGATGGGGCTTCCAAATGATACTACACAGGAAATTGAGTTGGTGGGAGGGCATATACTTTTGGAATCATCTATAGGGTCTGATGGGCCAGTTAGCTTATCACAGAATATAACAGATACTGACATAATTAAGGAGCCTGGGATAATGTCCCAGGAAAGTACTGAACTTTTATCCTTAATTAGTTGGAATATCGCTGGGCTTCGATCTAAAGCTGAAAACCCAGAATGGTTGGAGTTTGCATCTACATTTGATATCATTTGTCTTCAAGAAACTTGGCATACAGCACCCTTTTATTTAGATGGTTAATATTCTGTGTCCCAGCCAGCTCTTGCATCTAGAGCAGGCAGAGCAAGTGGTGGGCTCCTGGTACTTGTGTCATTATTACTTCCAAAAATTGAGGTTTCTTTGATTTGGTCTTCTGCCTTTTTCTTGGTGGTCTTATTATCAATGACTGGGCGGAAAGATATTTTACTCTTACATTTTTATAATAATATTCCGAGTATTGCCCTGTCAGAAAGCCTTGAGGAGCTTACAGATTTTTTAGACTCTGCTGGAAAACTCCAGGACAGGGAATTTGATATGATTTGGGTTGGAGATTTTAATGTTCAATTGTGTAATCATGAATTAACTTATTTATGTGGTGCTTCCACAGAAGGTAGAGAGTCACTTACTCACTTCATCCACTCTAATTTAGGTAATGCCTTGAATACCCTTTTATATAAATTTGATCTTGTTTTTGCAAGGGATATGACAAATAGTCAGACAAGGGAAATACCCACCTATACAGGGAGCACGAATGGTAGCATTATTGATTTTATCCTTATCTGCTCTTCACTTTCACGTTCAATTGTGGATTTTAAAATTAAATCCCACTGTGCCAGTGACCACAATCCCTTGAGCATAAAATTAGCTCTTAAAACTAGGGTAATTTTACCTAGGATAGTACGTAAGGGGAAAGTGGCTTCTAAAAGAAATTCTGGCCCCCGTATGAGATGGGAGAGAGTAAACCCTAACACTTTTCATGAGGACCTTATAACACAAAATAAGGTCCACATTAATACTTGTTTGTCCCTGCAATCCACTTGCGTCCATCTTATAACTGCCTTTGAGTCTGTGCTATTTCTGAGGCACTGATGTGTGCCAAACATCCCAAAGGTGTAAAACCTCAACGTTGGTTTAATTCGGCCTGTACGGCTGCCCATAGAGACTTGAAAACAGCTTTTAAAACTATTCCATTTAGTCGTGATTTAGTTAAACAGGCAAGGGGCCGATATAAGTCAGTCCTTGAGGAGAGGAAGAATGAAATACACACTAGCGCATGGGAAGATCTCATGGCAGCCACGGAATTGCGGGACCCCTCTCAATTTTGGAAGGTGGTTAATCACCCATATTTCTCAGGACAGACAAATAGGGAGGATGACTGTCTGATACCAGAGGGGGTCTGGGTAGAACACTTCTCATCTGTATTTCAGTCCGCAAATAACCCTAACTATGGTGTGGAGGTATGTGGCCTCTTACGTTTGGCTACTTCCATTCCAATTAAGAGTGGAATTTTACTCGAGACATATGAGATCAGCGCAGCAATAAATAAAATTAAAATAAGGAAAGCCCCTGGCCCCAACGGGGTTCCAGTGGACTTATTTAAATCTTTACCTGATTTGTGGGTTCCACTAATCACAAATGCTCTGAATAGTGCTATTCAAAGTTCTATCCCTTCCTCATGGCTAACGGCAATAATTGTCCCGATATTTAAAAAGGGTAATAGGTTTGACCCCTTTTGCTATAGACCCATTTCTCTCATTGACTCAACGGCAAAGATTCTGGGGAGCGTCATTTTGAACCGGCTTGAGGAGTGGGTGGCAAGGACAAACATTCTATCACCAATTCAATATGGGTTTAGGCCTGGATTGGGCACAGTGGATCAGGCCCTAAACTTACACCTTATCCTTAGCAAATATGTTATTGCAAAAAGGGAATCTATCCACTTAGCCTTTATGGATCTGTCCAGTGCATTTGATATGGTGAATAGAGTAAAATTGTGGGAAATAATGGACACAATGGGGATTGAGCAAGATTTGTTGGATCTGATTAAGCGTTTATACTCTGACCTTACTATAATAATTCAGTTTGGACAACACGGCGAAAGATCCCATCCCCTTGCATCCAATCGGGGTGTTAGAGAGGGCTGCACTTTGGCACCTTTTTTATTTCTGTTGTACATAAATGGCTTGTATAGATATTTATTTTGTATGTAAAGAAAAAATATTTTTAAAACAAAGCAATTTTTTCAAGAAATTATTTTTCTAAAAAATATATACATATCAGTTATGAAACAGCCCTATTGCCCTCTGTGCCAATTTAAGCAGTGAGAAGTGATAACATCAAAGGTGTTCTGAGAAGCAACAATGTAAAATGATATGCCACTATTTTGACCAAGTGCCAGATTCTGCTATCACAGTGTGATGCCCCTAATCACACATAAAGTATCATCCTAAAGACAAACTTGCATGGTTTATCAGAACAAAAATAACATTGAAATAAAGGTAGGTTTAAATTTAAATATAAATTTGCACAATCGCTAACATTAAAAACAAGTAGGGCTAATAATCGATTATGGATGGTTACGCTTTCATGGTTCACACATATGATGAGCAAGCCATCAATTACTAAGTTAATAGTAACCAATTCACAGCCAAACGTAAGAGACAGAGGGGTATATTTACAAGCCTGTAGCGCCACCGGAGCATCACTTTTTTTCCCTTGCAAGCCTTACACCTCCCACATTGGTAGAAACCTTCCTGCTGTTTTAACCATTTGCCGTTGCCCTCTTGTGCAATTATACAACTATGGACTAAAATGTCCCTAATGGATTTGGCCTTCTGGTATGCTATCATGGGATACGGTGTTACCTGGTCCCCTATCTCCGGGTCTGACTGGACTAACTGCCATGTCTGGTGAGAAGCTGTGTGGTCTTGTTGTATGTAGTGATCAGTCAGACTGTGCCTTATCTTTAAGCCTTAGATTGAGTAAACTGGCTTTTTTCAGATTGCTGGCCTTCGCACTGGCTATCTTCAAAATGTTTAATGGGTAGGCCCATTCTCTAAATCTTTGTATCATCCTGTTCTCTTTTACCCTCTAGGCATGTGCAGTGCTGCAGTTCTGTTTATCCCTTAAAAACTCACAAACGTAGATACTCCATTTGATTTTTGTCGTATAATGGCTGTTGGCATGGAGTATACTATTTCCTTGCTGTACTTTTGCAATATCATGTAGTGTGAAGTATGTCATTAGTAATTTTACCTTGGACATCCAAGAATTCGATTTCAGTGACATGTATTGTGTGTGTGTAAGCTAAGTTGAGGCTGGTGTTCAAGATATATGTGAAAAAGGTTTGTAGCTGACTTCTGAAACCATTCCAGATGAGAAAGAGATCATCTATGTAGCGAGTGCAAAGAATAATATGTCTAGTCCAACACTCATTGTCCACAATCACACATGCTTCACTTCTCACCGGTCCATGAATATACCCAC
Organism: Pleurodeles waltl; assembly: GCF_031143425.1. NCBI lineage: Eukaryota > Metazoa > Chordata > Amphibia > Caudata > Salamandridae > Pleurodeles > Pleurodeles waltl. The sequence goes on from NC_090437.1 coordinate 1,069,427,264, forward strand.
ATAACCGGGAGCAAAACAACTTCCCATCACAGTTCCTACCAGTTGTGACTACATAACCTCATGGAATAGGAGAAGTAGTTTTCTAAACAAAACCTCAACATCTCTAGTAATATCTGGGAAAAATCATAAATGCAAATTGTTTTGCCCATAAAGAAATGCCTGCATGCCTCAATGCCAAAATAATATTTATTGAAAGTGTACAGTGAAACTTCATCAATAGTCACCAACAAATAATTCACTTGCCTGGGGATTCCATTCACCTTAATCAGAAAAATCAGTGCTATCCCTGCAAAAAGCTAGTAAGGTCAAAACGTAAGGCAGTAAGAAAAAATCCAAGTAAATTGTGGTTTGTTCCAGCAGACTATGGGTTCTCACAGTTTTTGTGCACCTTAGATAGCATATAAAAACATGTTATAACTAGCTAAGTCACCAGTAAAACTTGGTATTCTTCAGTGCTAATGAGGATTTATTTTCTCACCAAGTCTAAAAGAGAGGAGTATTCTACAGTGCTTTGTCTATATGTATTCACGGTAAGGATTTCATAACTGTCTGACATCTATAAATGTCTGATTGCCTCTTCTTGATATTTTTTATTGTCCCAAAGGACCACATTGTCTTTCTTATTGGAGGGTTTGATAACAATGTTGGGGTCTTTCTTTAAAGATTCTAAGCTGTTCTCTATTCCCTCTTGAAATTCTGTGCCTACTTATTTTTAACCAAAGCTTCATAAGATAATGAGTAACAATCTCATGATATGTGTCGATAGCGTCTTGTGGAGTGGTGGGGTTGCATCTGGATTTAGGTTTTAAAGGATTAGTGAAAGCTCTATTCAATTACAAATTTGGAGAGCATACACAACTTCTTTCAGAAGCCCAATCTGTTGTTATCTTCTCCAAATCCACCAAAGCAATTAAGCCCTCAATGTTACCTCTACAGGAGTATCAAAAGTAAGTTCATGCAGGGAAACATCAGTAATAGTGGTACTTTCATCAATTTTAATTTGCAAATAAATAAAAACAAATCAATATGTGTCCCACAATAGTGCAGAAGGACAAACCCAGTTCCAAACACTCCTTTTCATAATTTGTCAGCAGAGCATGGGAAAACAAATTAATCACAGTCAATTGAGTCTCACCCATTATTTCTTGCAAGGTTGCCTTGTCTATCTCCTCTGCTGCAAAATGACATTTTTTGGAGCCTCCTCCTCTGCAGACTTTTTTTTTTACCTTTTTCCGTGTTCCCTTCTTTTTCTTTTGTTGGTTTTCAGCGATGGTTTTGACCCAACTGTAAAAAATACTATTCACCAAATGATGTAAATGGCAGAGCATCCTTATCAGAGGTGGCAGACTGCTTGTCTAAATCTGAGTAGATATCTGAACCAGATTCAGAGGTTCTTATTGCCTCCTTGACCCACGTTATTTCAACTGTCTAATTTCTCCACTGAATTTTATCCCAAAGGTGAGAATCCTCCAGTTGGAGTAATCCTGTTTGTCATGCAGAACTTTGTGTCTGTTCTTCTGCTTAATCTCTCCCTCTTATTTATCGAGCCTCTGCCCCACTTGCATGAGAAATTTCTTCCTTTTGGCTGTGTTTTTTTCCAAAAATTCCTTCAGATTAGCTATTTCCACTGGAATTTCCTCCAGTTCCAATTTGGCATATTTTGCAAGCAGGTACATTATAGTCTTACATGACGCTGCCATTACGTGTGACCACCATTTGGAGTTCAAGTGTTGGTTAGGTTGGAGTAATATGCAGAGTACACATGGGACTCTACCAACCGCAATTTAGTTATCAAGGGACGTTACCCCCACCATCTGTTTTCTTTTTTTCCGACAACTTCTCATACTGGTATGTCTATTTGAGTGTTTTAACAGTGTCTTCATTCGTCATCCAAATCCCACTAGTTCCCCCCCAAACCTGCATCACTATTCTCATCAAACAATTGACCTGCCACTTCTGTCCTCCTAAAATGTGCTGCGCACGTGCCCCTTATTGCAATAAACACAAACAAGAAGAGTTCTGCTGATAAACTCATTTTAAGCTGTCACTACAGCAGGAGGGAAGAAAATATTATTGTGAATGAACCCCGTACAATTTGTTGCTACAGCAACAGCGGTAGAACGATATTATTAGTCAACTTATTTAAATGGTTACAGCAGTGAGAGCAGATGAAACACTGTTGCGGGTAACTTTATTTAATCTGTTGTGGCAGCAAGGGCAGAGCGAACAATGCTGGAAGTAAGGTAGAGGTGGGAGAAACAGCGTAGCAAGTAAACCTTTACATAATCATCATCACAGTAGGAGTGAGCAGTTCTGTAAATCAGCTCTCTTGAAACTGCTACTTCTGTCGGATCAAGAGAATTATATCGCCACCCTACTTTCTTTCCACTGTTATCGCGGCAAAAAGACAGAAACGATGGTGTTATGGGCGCACTTGCTTCAGTAACCATCTCTGCAGAATTCCCTAACATAATGTTAGCTCATTTCAAATTTTGCTCTTTGGCAACGGCAAAGTGAACCAAACTCCACGTACTTTGCTGTAAACCGGAAACGCCAGCCCTCGGGCACCCTCGGTGACAGCTGAAACCAGATGTGAATTAGTTGATGAACAAATCGGGTGGCATACTGCCTCAGCTGTTTACGATAACGCAACATCCATCTTGCCTTTTGAACACCGAGCGGAGAAAGGGAATCTAGAAAGTCCTGCCAGTGCCTTATGCCGTGTGTTTTTCGGCACAGTCGACCGTTGTATCCAAAGTTTTGTGCCGGTTCTTGAAACAAGCGGAAGACAGCCAAGCTTTGTCTGCCTCGCGGCACGAAAGTGGTACTAGTGAATAAATCTCCCGCTGTGCTGGCGCTGACGACAATTACAGGACGATTAGCGGCAGAAAACAGGTAAGCATCTCTTACAGCAACTAAGTTATGAGCACCAATCGGGGCGGGGCAGGGTAACAGGTGTAAGTCCCATGTACAAATACCAAAGAGTCACTGGTCACAGGAGGAAGACGCAGGGAATCCACGCTCTCCTAGCTGGGTAATTAAAGGTTTCCTTGGTGACATGTTTTGTCAAGAGCAGTCTTCCTCATGGCCTGACAGAACAACCAACAGTGTCCCACCATCATTTTGAAAACATAAGTAGTAGGCATAAATAAAGTGACACATGCTCCCGTCTATGTTTTGAAAAATAGACGACACAAGTTGTTGCCATTTCAAGTGCTCATATGCAAAGCTCAGTTGATATGTTAAGGACGGTATCAATTATTGTATGAACATGCTTGTGAAAAAGCGATACTTTGTATGTAAAGAAATTGAAGATATTTAAAACAAAGCAATTTTTAAAGATTTTTTTCCCAAAAATATATATTCATATCAGTTGTGAAATGGCCCTGTGTGGCAATTTAAGCAACAAAATGTCATGAAAGGTGTTCTGAGAAGCAACAAAGTAAAATGATATGCTGGTATTGTGAAAGTTTGTTGACATTCCATTAGAAACTTGACCAGTGTATTGCAATGATCCTGGCCACAAAATAAAGTGCTGCCATTATTTCACTATTAGTGCTTTTGATGTGGGATTCCTATTGTGATGCAGAAGATCTGGCGCCAGATGATGACATAAATCAATAATAGTTAGCATATTTAATCTCAATTATTGATTATGTATGGGTATTCCATGGTTGCAAGGTCTGAAAATGGTCTCATGACTTGAAGCCATTGTCTTCTCAGTCTCCCTGGGTCCATATGTCTGCATTTGAAAGGGAAGAGTTGTTTACATTTTAGAAAACATCTTTTTTAGTGAACCCAACGTTCATCTATATTTGTACACAACATTTATTTGTGAATATATTTTTGTACATTCAACTTTTGATATGTCTATTACTTTAAAATGTATAAATGAGACATTTTAAATGAACTAATTGCACATTTTTAAAAATGTTATTTACAATTTTGTCAACAGAAGTGTATAGAAAACTGTGCAAATATTGCATTTTACCACAGCAACACAAAACATATTACATCTTTCCAAAAGCAAGGAAATAACCTTAACATTTTGTATATTCATTATAACTAGGCACCATTTTGAGTAGTATTGATGCACAAATGGCGTCCATCTGACCTCACCTCCAGGACATTTGCAAGTAGAGGGATGTCAGTGGAACTTGATCGGGTAGCGGTGTGCAACTTGACAACGGACACCACCATAGGCTAACGTATGTGACAGCAATGCATGAAAGCGAGTGGAAATGTCAGTTTCCATTGATGGTCTTGCACATCATGTACATGTATGCAGCATCCCAAAAAAAAAGCTCACCTCCTTCCTTTTTTTTGTTTTTTTAAATCTCTTTATTAAATGTTGCAGTTAACAGCTCTTACATTGATTTAATAAACAGTGTATTTTTATGCAATTGTGAATTTCTTTTTCTTTTGTTTTCCCATTATTTTGCTTCTGGTCATTTTATACATCTTGTTCTACATATTTTGCAGGTAGAAACTTTATTGCATTTGGTTCAAAGAGCATTGTATAAGCAATAAGAAGAACTGGGGAAAGGAAAACAGAAAGTAAAGAAGCCAAAATAGGGCTATGAAGACAAGGTTATATATATAACGGGTTGGGAGGAGGTGAGAAAGATGCTAGTGATGTAGATGCAATGGTGGGGGAGTTGACGGTTTCTTTGTGAATGTTTGTTAGGTTGGTGAAGTCTGTGCGGGTTTGGGGGGATTCTGTGTTACAGTCTTGCGTGCTTCTTTTAGAGGAGTATTTCCAGTACTTGTATATGGTTAAGGTTGTAGTGTCTTGTTGCTGCAGTCATTTGCCGTTATCTTGCAGCATTTTCCTAAGGTGGGCGGGTATCATCCTTTTCGAGTAGCTGCTCTAGGAAGGTGTCCCATGTTTCCGCATTTTTGACTATAATTCCTATATCTTTTAATCAGTCCAATACATGTTTTTCTGCGTTGGTCCAGTGTATTAGGTCTTTATGCCATCTGTTTATATCCAGAGTGCCAGGTGACTTCCATTGTGTCGCGATGAGGCGTTTAAAGATAATAAACGCTAGGTCTGCACATCTATGTCTATGTTGTATGCCCAATATGCAGGATTCAGGTGTAGGATTCAGTTTTAGTCCCGTCCATTTATTTGTCTGTTGTGTGACAGTGTGCCATATACGAAGTAGTGGTGGACAGCTCCAGGTCATGTGATAAAAATCTGCCTCCGTGGTTCCGCAACGTGGACATTCAGATGTTGCTTGTGGGAACATGCGTTTTATACGGAGTGGGGTTAAATATGTCTGGTGTAAGTAATTTAGTTGGGTGTATCTGAAGCGGGCATTGCGAGAAATTTCTCGGGTGGTCGTTAGGGCCACGGTCAATTGTTTCTCTGTGAGAGGTGTTTGTAGAGCCTTATCCCAGTATGATTTGGCTTGTGTATGTGTTTTTGCAGGGTAAGCTTGTAGTATGTGGTATATTTGCGATATACTTGTTGTCGTGTTAATACCTGCTAGTAGCTCGTGTAGAGCGGGGGCTGTTGGTGGTTCTGAGTTGCCTTGGCCCCATAGTTTACGTATCAGTCCTTTGATTGCCCCGTATGTTATAAATTTCCCTGGCCCTAAGTTGTGTGACTCTGCCAATTTTGTGTATGTTATGTATTGCTCGTCTACATATAGATCTCCGACCTGCTGTATATCTTTTGTTATCCAGGACGCTAGATATAGTGTTTCATGCAATTTATTTATTCCTGGTATGGCTAGTAGGGGAATCTTTGGTGAGTATTGTGGTACGCAGGTTCCCTTGGATATATATCGATTCCAGGTGCATATGGCTATTGTCATTAGTAAGTTTTTGTGTTGTGGGGTGTGTGTCCCTCCTATGAGCCAATCTAGTATCTTTATTCTCCCTAGTTGTGTTCTCACTTTATGGCCCTCCGGGCTTGGGGGGTCTTGTATCCAGGTCACGATCCAATGTAACTGTGCTGCTGCATAGTAATGCTCTAGGTGCGGTACCCCCATTCCTCCCTTTTCCATTGGGAGGTAGAGTTTATCAATAGCTACTCTTCTACGACCATTCGCCCATATCAGTTCAATCAATAGTTTGGTTAATTGTGTGAAGAGTATTTTTGGCAATATTAGCGGTAGTGTTTTGAAATAATAGAGTAGTCGAGGTAGTACTATCATTTTGGCCAGAGCCACTCTTCCCATTGGTGAGAGGGGTAGTGAGCACCAGAAGGGTATTGAGCTTTTAATTGCTCTAATGGCTCTGTCTAGGTTGCCTTCCTTTAGGTCTGTAGCGCTATGATAGATGTGGACTCCTAAATATTTAAAAGGGGTATGTTCCCATTGTAATGTATCCTCAGTTGGCGTTTCGGCGCATGGTGTTAGGGACGGGCACATAGGGAATATGCATGATTTGGACCAGTTGATGCGCAGACCGGATAAGTCTCCGAACGTGTTAAGTAGTTGTAATATGTGTGGTAGAGATTCTTTATAGTTGCGTAGATATATTAGTGCATCGTCTGCATATAGTGATATTATGCGGAATTCTTCGCCATCTGGGATACCCCATTGTATTGTTTCATTGCGTAGTCTTGCCGCGAGTGGTTCTATTGCGAGTGCAAATAGTAGTGGTGATAGCGGGCAGCCTTGTCGCGTTCCTCTGCCTATGTCGAATTTCTCTGAGATGATTGCGCCGGTTTTAATCCGTGCTTTGGGGTTAGTATATATTATGGATATCCAGCGTGTAAAACCAGCACCAAACTTCATTTTTTGTTATGTTGCCATCAGAAATGGTCAACCGAGAGTGTCAAAGGCTTTTTCCACGTCCAGTGATACCGCCATGCTAGATTGATCCTGTTCCTGAGTCATGGATATAATGCGTACTAAGTTTCTTATATTAATAGCGGTATTTCACCCTGGTATAAAGCCTGATTGATCTGGGTGTATCAGGTCAGTCATTAGCGGCAGGAGGCGATTGGCTAGGATTTTCCCCAGAATTTTATAGTCCGAATTTAATAAAGATAAGGGTCTATAGGAGCGGACATTTAAAGGGTCACGGCCTTTTTTGTGTAGGACTACAATTGTTGCCTCCTTTTGCGTTTCTGTGAGTTGTCCTCTTTCATATGCTTCTTGTAGCATATTTTGGAGTGGTGTAATTTTCTGTGGTGTGAATGTTTGGTAGTATTCAATGGGGAGACCATCTGTTCCTGGAGTCTTATTGTGTGCCAACTGTTTTAATGCCTGTAGTATCTCTTCCCTTTCGATTGGTCTATCGAGGTAGGTTGTTTGTTCTGCTGTTAATCTTTTCATTGGGGCTTGTTGAAAAAACTTTGCCAGTTGTGTCGGGTGTGGGGGAGGTTCTGCTGTGTATAGTTTACTATAGTATTGTTTGAATGTATCGTTTATCTCTAGTTGCGTGTTTATCATTGTGCCTGTGTCTTGGCGTATAGCATTTATGGGAGTGACTTTCTGTGTCCCTTTTGCTAGCTACGCTAACAATCTGCTAGAGCGGTCGCCTTCAGCGTGTAGACGTGCTATGTAGTGTTTATGATCGAATTTGCGCAATCGTGTCTCAGTTGCGTTCCATTGATTTTTGAAGTTAGCTAGCCCGTTACTTTTGCCTCTCCCCATAGTCATTTCACATTCTATGTTGCAAATTTTGTTTTCTGTTTCTTGTAGTTCTGTACTTAATGCTCGGCGGATCCCTCCTGCTGTTGCTATACACATGCCCCTTATATCTACCTTTTGACCGTCCCATTCTACAGCACGTGATGTTGTTGTCTTTGTATTAATTGCGATGTATGTTTCTATTTCTTCTGCTATTTTAGCGCGGAAAGGGGGATCACGTAATTGGGTAGGTTGTAGGCGCCATGTTGGTATGCATGTTAATTGTCTTCCCCATTTTAATGTTACTAGTAACGGGCAATGGTCTGATAGGGTTTTGGCGAGGTATGTTGCGTTATATATCATATGCGCTAGCTCTTTAGTGCATAATAATAAATCTATTCTCGTATGGAGTTGGTGTACTGGTGAGTAGAAAGAGTATTCTCTATCTGTGGGGTGTAAGCGTCGTCATATGTCTTGTAGTTCTCTTTCTTGTATCCATTTATTAAGTGCACAGGACAATGTCTTGCATTGGGTGTCTCTCATTGGGGGTTGTGATCTGTCTAATGACATCTCAGTTACACTATTAAAGTCACCTCCCCAAATAGTAGGTATGATCGGGTCATATGGGATTTGCATGGTAATAGTTCAGAGGAATTCGCCCTGCCCCATGTTGGGTGCATATAGTCCGATTATCGTTAGTTGCTTTCCATCTAACTCTCCATCTAGACTAGTGTATCTTCCATTGTTGTCTGTATGTAAATTTTTGACAGTATACAGTACACCCGGAGCTATCCATATTAATACTCCCTTCGCGTATGTCGAGGTTTTGGTTCCGTGTGTTATTCCCGACCATTTTTTATCTATTTAAGGCAGTTCGTGTGCTGTGGCATGCGTCTCTTGTAGGATAGCTATATGTATTTTGTGTCGTTTAAGGTATGAGTGTATCTTGTGTCTTTTAGACATATTTGCTAATCCCCTTACATTCCAGGTTACTGTATTGTATATCGTCATTTTGTGTGGTTTGCTTAATATAGTGTGTTTCACGTGTCCCGGTTCCCAGGCTGTTACAACCGTCACGCCCCAAATCTCCTTTGTGTGGGATATTAAGCATCTTGTGGGAAAGAATAAAAGTAAGAGAGAGAGTAGAACTTACATTGGTTAATCTTACTGGGGGCTGCAAGACACGACTGGTGCAACTTTTTACATTTGCTACTGCAAGGTCCTTTCGTTTACCCATTGGGCTGGGGGGAGGGGCGTTGTATGTTTCCCAGAGTGTCTCCGATTTCCAGCCCGGTAGTTTGTACTTGCGTCTCATCACATGCTCTATTTATGTCAAGTCTGGTTTTTGCTCCAGGCTTACTTGATTTTTAGGGAAAGAGATTGTGCAATGATTTCATTGTTCTGCTTTTGTGCCTTGAGTTCTCGAGTGCGTCTTGAGGAAGTCTCATTATTGCAGAGTTAAAGGTCGTCTGCCGAGCGTGGGGTGATCATTGGTCCCGCGGTTAGTCCTTGTTGACTGTTCGTTGAGTCTGAATCTGAATTGTTTGTGTCTTGGCTGGGTCGTGGTTGAATGGATGAAAACCTGTTCGCCAGTTTTAAGACTTGGAGCTGTTCCGCCTCTACTTGTGATTTCGTTGGACCCAATTCTGTTTTACGTGTTGATTTTCTTTTGCGTCGCGGTTGTGGAGTCAGCCACTCTTTTTGTTTTCGGGTCTCAGCTCTAGGGTCTATCAGTCCTTTCGCGTGTATCCAAGTCCATGCATCTTCTGATGTTGGGAACACATGTGACCTTTCGCCGTCCACTACCCGCAGTTTAGCTGGGTACATCATTGAGTATGAATAGTTTTTATCTCTCAATATTTGTTTTACTGTGTTGAAGGTAGCACGTTTGCATTGGACTTCAGCTGTGTAGTCTGGGTAGGCCGTGATTTTGGTATTCTCTATTTCAATTGGGCCTGTTGTGCGGAAGTTTCTTAGTATCTGGTCCCTGTCTCTATAGTTGAGAAGTCTCGCGATTAGTGGTCTCGGTGGGGCTCCCGGGCGGGGAGGGCCTCCTGGAACTCGGTGTGCACGTTCCACTATTTATAGTGGTGAGGGGTTGTTTGTAAATATGTTTTCACTAAGCCAGCGCTCCAGGAATAGTTCTGCGTTTGGGAGTTCGATCTTCTCCGGGAAACCAAGGAATCTTACATTGTTGCGGCGAGAGCGTCCTTCCGCTTCATCGGCCCGTTTGTTTAGTCGTAGTATTTCAGTTCCTTGTTGTTGAAGCCGCTGTTTTAGGTCTATTATGTCTGGTTGCATCGATTTAAGTGTTATTTCAGTTGTTGCGACCCTTTCTGTGAGTTTTCGTTGCTCCATTCGAAGCGTGTTGACTTCAGCCACTATGGTGTCTATTTTTCGTTCTAGCGATGTTTTGGTGTCAAGAATTGCTTGGAGTACCTTTTCCATTTGCACGGAGTGGGCGGCTAGGGTCTCTGTTACTCTGTGTAGGACATTTGGGTGAGGTTCTATGTCCATTTCTGAGGCTGATGAGGGTCCAGTTTCAGCTTGTGTTTTTTGTGCTTTCGGTTTCACCATTTTTATATTAACCTTAAGTTATGCGGGTTGTCCTCCGCTGTATCAACTCGTCTCAAGACCGTTGATTAATAGCGTTGCTCTATCCGGTGGTTTTGATTTTATAATTGCGACTGCTCGTGTGCTTGGTGCTATGCCCCGATTAGAGTGTTAGATGTGGTCGAGATCCGCGCTTCTCCGTGCGTGCTTGTAGTGGTCGCACCGCGGGACATCCAGCTCCACACTCGGCCGTGTATATTCTGTGGCATCCGGTCTGTGTCCCTCGGTAACTTTCACACTAGTGAGCCTCTCCGTGTCGGCCGCAGAAGAACCGTAGGAAGGGGCAGCTGTAGTGTGGCAGGGCCGCGCCGCGTGCCCCGTCCGATTTATCGGGTTGATTTAAGCGTTGGTGCTTATTGCGCACGATCACCGATGTCGGTGTCGTCTACAGGTTACAGCGCGTTCAACAGCCAAGGCACGATCTCACCTCCATCGTTTCTTTAGGCCCTTAGCTCTGTACCGTCCCGCCGATCACATCCATGCCTAAGCGATTTTGAGCTCTCGTCTCTAGGTGTTTCCACTCGCCTCGGGCCTAGCACCGCTAGTGGTTTCGGCGTTTGTGGTGGCATTCAACTCCCCTCTCAGACGTGTCTATTCTGTGGCGTCCGGTCCGTGTCCTTCGATAATTTTCGCGCTAGTGAGCTTCTCCGTGTCAGCCGTAAAAGAGCTGTAGAGATGCGCAACTATAGTGTGGCGGCGCCGCTCCGCGTGTCTCGTCCGATTTATCGGGTTGATTTAAGCGTTGGTACTTATTGCGCACGACCATGTCGGTGTCGTCTACAGGTTTCAGCGGATTCGGCAGGCTGGGCACGATCTCACCTCCACCGTTTCTTTAGGCCCTTTTACATCGTACCACCCCGCCGATCACGTCTATGCCTAAGCGGTTTTGAGCCCTCGCCGCTAGGTGTTTCCACTCCTAGACACCTAGGGTCTAGCTCCGCTAGTGGTTTCAGCGTTTGTGGTGGCGTTAGCAGCGGCTCGAGTCAGGGCCTCGATATATGTCTCGGGGTCGTGCGCTCCTCATCTCCGTTTCATCCTGTTTCGGCGGCCAGCTTTCACCCGATTCGAGTAGGCCCGCGTGTGGGCACCGCCTCGGCTCCTCCGCAGGTCGTCCGGTCTGCGTTCACTTTGTCGTGGGTTTTCGTTGTACGGTCTTACTTATTGTATTTTCCATATTGCATTCATTTTCAGCAGTTTTCATATGCAATATCTGGGATTTTGTTGTTTTATCAGGATCTTTTGCCGGCTGTGGACGGAGCTCTCTTTAGTGCGTCTTTTCACGTCGCCATCTTGGCCACGCCCCCAAGCTCACCTCCTTCCTAACAGTGCCAACACCAACACTTCCTCAAATGTTGCTGCAGTGTACTGATTCTGGGAGCTACAATGCCTGGTAAATCAGGAGTAACGCTTTATTGTATGATTAATTAAAACCCTTTCAGTTCCATCAAAGCATCAGAAGAAAACACATTCAGAATAAAATGCACTCATCTAAAAATAAGAAATCATGGTCTCTTACAAAAGCAGTCAACATCAAGGACATAGGTAATAAGTCTACAAAGGCTTATCGATAGGCTCAAAGAACGGCCCCTCAAATCCAACAAGGACCAGCGAAGTGAGTGTCAAGCAGCATAAGTGACAAAAGTGCTAACTTGCTAAAAGGGACACATGCAGAACTGTGAAAAAACATGAGCATTTCTTTCAGAGTGCATGGTGTGGAGTCTCTAAAATGTTTCCTACTACACATATATTTACAAAATGCAAGGAGTCATGTTATATACCCATTTACTGACATTATACATGCTAGAGCGAACATGGATAATGATCTTGCATGACTATCAAGGTACATTGTGCCTTGATATCAACTAAAAGCAAACATTTATTTCAAAATGCGTGATGTGGATTCACTAAATCATCAAGCACATGTTTGCCAAATGCAAGAAACCCAGTTGTAGGATCATTCACTAAAGTGTGACATGCCAATTCATGAGCAGTGTGTAAACAAGCATGACACTTAAGTGCATTGTGCCACGATGTGGGAGGACACAATGTCAGTCATTAGCTAGCCTCCATGTCTAATTATTAGCAAGTGGGTGTCTTTGTTAAGTTCATGTTTAGGGCTGTGAAGTGACTGTCCCTCGATGTTAACTGACATCACGCAGAAGCTGTCCAGCTGTGGCAAAAAACGTACAGATCTGGGCTAATTCCATTGAAACATCTGATGTAAAGATATATTTCATGGTCTCTTTGCATGTTCTTATGTAATTTGGTAGGAAAATAGCCCTTAGATAGACTCGCCTCTGAAGGAGCAGTGCTGGGCAGCAACATATAATATGCTGTGCCTATTCCAATGAGTATTCACACAGGCTACCCTTCCCATAACCTGGTGACATGTTCTTCCAGTTGGACCCATATTTGTTTATGGACAATGTTAGGAGCCTGGTCAGCAGAATAGTTTTAGGGCTTGTCTTCCCATGGCTGCTTTAAGATATGGCTGGCATGAGGTGGCTTCCTGTGATATATCTGGCTCCACTACTCTCAAGATAGTTCTGATGTCGTTAATGTCCTATTCCCTGATATGCGCTTGCCTTGCTCTTTTTGATTTCTCTTTAAGTGCCATGCTGTGACCAGTGGGTTGGTTAAACACTCTGAGGTCAAGTTCAGTGAGTCTATAGTGCAACCATGATTCCTTGACCAGCTGCTCTTAGTATCCTGAAGTATCTTACACAAGGTGGCCCTCATTGAATCAAGATCCGCCCTGGCCACATGATGAACAATTTTAATTATTTCCTTTTTACATTCAATGTCCATTTTCACTATGCCAAATTCTAGGTGGCTCAATGTACGCTCAGTTGTTTTAGGAATATTGAATACTTTCCTAAATGCGGCTGTATGACAGCATTTGAATGGCTTAGTAATCATACCGGGGAAAGGAAGTTGATCATAGTTTACAGTGGGTAGTATTTTCACTCAGCTCACTCTCCGGATCCCATCTGCCTAATAACTTTGTAAATTATGAAGTAATTTAGCTAATGCATGCTTTGTTTTGGCTGCTTTCTCTAGCAATGCTCTGGCATGCAGGAAGGGTTTGCCAGCATCTGACAACCAAACGCTGAGGTAGTTGTATTTGCAGGCCATGCTTATCTTGAAGGGGTAAAAATATAATTCAAGCTGGCTCTTTGGCCAAAGTCCAAGACTTTGGTTATAGCAGCTTTTGCATGCAGGACAGGATGTTCTTTGTGTTATATTGTATGTAGTATACTGAGGAACCTCTTCGTATAGATCCATGTTTGGTCCAATAGCATCAGGTCCTCCACATACTGTATGATCAGTAATTTGGTGTGGCATAACTTGAGTGGGAAAGTATTTCCTTTCAGCAGCTCCGCACCTAAGTCAGCTGTGTATAAGTTAAACAAAGTGGGAGCAATGATGCAGCCCTGCTTTAGGCCTTTGTTCATATATATTCTTGCTGTTACATGATTTTGAGTGATCTTAATCCAAACCCAGGTGTCAGTGTACAACGCTGTGATTGTCACCAGAAGTTGCTTCTGCAAGTTTGGCCCAGAGAATGTTCCAATCGATTCCGTCAAGTGCAGCACTAGAATTGATGAAACAAATGTAAATCAGAGGCTTGTTTTTTTCGAAAGCCTTGACCCTCGGGTACAAGAGGGTAATCGCATAGTCCATTGTGGAGGAGTTAGGCCTGAACCCCATCTGGTGGTGCAAAATAATGTTGTTCTCACTGATCCAGACCTCCAGCTTCTGCAGCTGCCCCTTAAAAGGCTATTAACCTGTAGTTTTCAGGTGCGGTGTTGGTTCCTTTTTCATGTATGGATGCAAAATGGAGCCTTTCCATGATTATGGGATGGGAGACAGTAGAATACATTCATTAAACAATCTGTGCAGGTCGGGTGCCAAAATGCCTGGTATTCCTTGAAAATGGTCCACGGTAAGCCATTTGGACCAGGGGCTACATCTTTCTTGATGTTCTTCAACATGCTTATAGTCTCCTTTTTATAAGACTTTCTTTGTCCTCCTCTCCAAACCTTCTAGGGCATTAAAAATTGAATTATTGTTGGTGGCCTTTGTTTTTGCACGGTATATGTATGGATTTGATACATGATGTTGGACCTGGCCCTTTTACAGGGTCATTCCCCAGACTTTTTGCTTTTTGCCTCCTTATTTTTCTGAACTTTGTTGGCTGACGTTTTGACTCTGAGCACTTTTTCACTACTAACCAGTGCTGAAGTGCATGTGCTCTCTCTTACAAATTTGGTATGACTGGATTATACCTGATTGGCATATTTAATTTACGTATAAGTCCCTTGTAAAGTGATATCCCTATTACCAGGGCCTGTAAATTAAATGCTACTAGTGGGCCTGCAGCGCTGCTTGCGCCACCCACTGAAGTAGCCTGTCAAACCTTTCTAAGGCCTGCTAGCGTAGAGCCTGTGTGCGCAGTTTCCTGCCTCAGGGACCTGGCATCTAAATTTACTTGCCAGACCCAGAACTCTCCTTTTACTACATGTAAGTCACCCCTAAGGTACGCCCTAGCTAGCCCTTTGGGCAGGGTGCCATGTATGTAGAAGGAAGGACATGTGCCATGTTGCGTGGCCTGTCCTGGTAGTGACAAACAGCCTAACTTGGTGTCTCACTGCTGTGAGTGCTGCCTCCTCATAGGATTGCATTGGAAATGCCTTGCCTGGTTGGCTAGGGTATGCACCTCAGGCAGGTAGAACTTACCCACTCTAGTCAGGGCAAGGGAGTTACACGTCCAAGATAACCCCTGCTCACCCCCGTGGTAGCTTGGCACGAGCAGTCAGGCTTAACCTGGAGGCAATGTGTAAAGCGTTTGCACAACACACACAACACATGTGACGCAATATCCCCACCACAAAGGAAACACAACACCAGATTATATGAAAATATACTGTATTGTACTCAAGGCAATTATCTGACCAAACATCACATATCAGTACTATCCTGCTACCTTAGCAGTTGTCAGAACGTTACACATTAGTTACTCTGCAACCTAGCAGTAGTCACACATAACACACAGGTTACTCAGTATTCTGCAACATAAGTAGTAGTCAGGAAAACACGTTATTACATCACAGCACTTGTCATAAGAATATCATAAAATGCCCATAGTAGGAACATTAGAAAACATATGGCAAGTTAGAAAAACATATTAGCAAGCATGTCCATAAAAGGAATATTTGCATACACATATGTAAAAACATCAAACGCAGGTAGGTAATATATGAATCAAACAAAAGTCTGTAGAAAGAACTTTGGATTGCAACTATATTGGTCCTTTAAACAGTACCTGGTTGGATGAAGGTACCTCCAGTGCCTAGACGGCGAACAATGGGGCCCCCGGTGCTCCCATGCGCAAAACGGGGGCCTCCCTTATACTCTGGGGTCAGAGGAGGGCGAAATGCACCTCCTCTCTTTTATAGACAGGCCCCTCCGGGGACTGTGATTACTGGGTGCCCCCAGGGCCTCAACCGGCCCTCACGAGGGGGACCAAAGCCAGCAAAAACAACTTAGGGCAGGAGGGGGGCACCACGCACCCCCTCCGGTTTAATGACAGGCCCCTCCCGGGACCCGTGATCTTTGGGCCCCCCCCCGGGCCTCCACTGGCCCTTCCACCAAGGGGGGGGGGCCCACAATAATGCCCGTTTTACCTAACAGCAGAAAAGGAGCGTCCTGCTCCTAACGCAGAGGCCAGGGGGAAGGGGGCACTCCCCATGCCTTCCCCTGGACCTGCCGTGAAGCCACAAGAAGATCAGACCCCTCCTGGGGCCCGAGCAGACACTCGCCGGCACCTGATGCGGTGCGTGAGTGTTCTTCCAGCTTCCCGGGCTGCTGCGGTGATCTTATTTAAAGGGGCACAATGCAGCAAGGAGCCTATGAGCTCCCAAGGCTCCATAAGGGCGCTGCAATCAGCGCTATGGCAGCCGCAACCACGGAGAAGCACCCCTCGTGAAGAAATGGATGCAGGGGTCAGGGGCCACAGCACCCTGCCCCTGGGGAGCAGAATCTTAAGACAAGGTCCTCAGGTGGAGGGCCCAGCTACAGGCCAGCACAAGGGAAAGGCAGCAAGTGGCAAGTCCTTCACAGTGACCAGGCAGGTCACAGGTCAGCACAGCAGCAGCAGTCCATGGCGGTTCCTAGTGAGTCCTTTCAGCCTTTGGTGTCCAGTTCCAAGATGATTCCAAGAGTCTCCAAATTGTGGGGAAAATTCCCCTGTACTTATAGTCAGTTCTTACAGTGTTTTACAATGGTAGGGAGAGGAGGTTCCAGCCAGTTACAACTGGTTCTGGGAGTGCCCCCTCTCTCCTTTCAGCACAGGCTCCAAACATCAGTGGGGGGTTAACGACCCTATTGTGTGAGGCCAGGGCACAGTCTTTACAAATGCAGGTGTGCCCCGCCTCTCCCTTCTCTCAGCCCAGGAAGACTATTCAGTATGCAGATTCACCTCTGTGACACCTCCACCCTCCCTGTGTACAGGCTGTCTGAAAAGTATGCACAAAGCCCCAACTGTCACTCTTCCCAGACGTGGATTGGAGTCAAGCTGCAAAACACTTGAGTCATAAGCACAGATAAATGCGCACTTTCTAGAAGTGGCACTTCTGTGATAGTAATAAAAAATACACCCATACCAGTAAGCAGCATTTATTATCACCATCACAACCATACCAAACATGCCTACGCTACCCCTCATAAATCAGACAATACCCCTTACACATAAGGCAGCGCATTTCTAATGCAATCCTATGAGAAGGCAGCACTCACAGCAGTGAGACACCAAGGGGGTGATTCCGAGACTGGCGGGCGGCGGAGGCCGCCCGCCAGTCTACCCCAGACAAAATACTGCTCCGCGTGGAGCCGGCGTAGTGGGAAGGTGCGACGGGTGCTGTTGCACCCGTCGCGTATTTCAGTGTCTGCTTTGCAGACACTGAAATACTTTGCGGGGCCCTCTTACGGGGGCCCCTGCAGTGCCCATGCCATTGTCATGGGCACTGCAGGGGCCCCCAGGGGCCCCGCGTCACCCCCTACCGTCATCCTGTTCCTGGCGGGAGACCCGCCAGGAACAGGATGGCGGTAGGGGGTGTCAGAATCCCCATGGCGGCGGAGCGCGCTCCGCCGCCATGGAGGATTCTCCCCAGCAGCGGAAAGTCGGCGGGAGACCGCTGACTTTCCGTTTCTGACCGTGGCTGAACCGCCGCGGTCAGAATGCTCGAGGGAGCACCGCCAGCCTGTTGGCGGTGCTCCCGTGGTCGGTGACCCTGGCGGTCACCGGCCGCCAGGGTCAGAATGACCCCCCAAGTTAGGCTGTTTGTCACTACTAGGACAAGCCATGCAATATGGTACATGTCCTGCCTTTCTACATACATGGAACCCTGCCCATAGGGCTAGCTAGGGCTTACCTTAGGGGTGACTTACATGTAGTAAAAGGGGAGTTCTGGGCTTGGCAAGTAAGTTTAGATGCCAGGTCCCTGTGGCAGAAAACTGCACACACAGGCCCTGCGCTAGCAGGCCTGAGACAGGTTTTGAAAGTTTACTTCAGTGGGTGGCGCAAGCAGCACTGCAGGCCCACTAGTAGTATTTAATTTACAGGCCCTGGGTATAGAGATACCACTGTACAAGGGACTTATAGGTAAATTAAATATGACAATTAGGTATAAGCCAATCATACCAACTTTAGTTGGGAGAGCACCTGCACTTTAGCACTGGTCAGCAGTGATAAAGTGCTCAGAGTCCTAGAGCCAACAGCGAGAGGTCAGAAAAACCAGGAGGAAGGAGGCAAAAAGACTGGGGATGACCCTGCGTAAGGCAAAAAGTCCAACAGGTACCTATAGGATGGTAACACATCATATAGCTTATTTATTATTGCCTCTCAGAGTTCCTCAACAAGATTCAATTCATGTTCTGGGGCTGGGGGATTGTAGACTGATTTCCAATATAAGTACCTGGCTGCAATTAGTTGGATGTAGTCGGCTGGCCGAGTTGCCCTCTCATTGACCCCAGTAGATAATGGATGGTGGTCACTTTCCGATCTATGCTGGACTTAGTACCTTTTGAATCTACTTAGAAAGTTCTTGCTTAGGAAGATATAGGCCCTCATTACAACCCTGGCGGTCTGTGATAAAGCAGAGATAATACCGCCAACAGGCCGGCGATAAAAAATTTGGAATCATGACCACGGTGGAAACTGGCAACATGTACAGCCACTTTAACATTCTGACCACCACGGCGGTAGCAACAAACACCGTGGCAGTAACCGCCAACAGCCAGGCGGAAGACAATGTCCCGCCCACTGCATAACAACATGCCCATCCGCCAGCTTTTCCGGGGCGGTACCAATGCCATCAAAAGCACAGCAGAAATAGTACTCTGAATGGAAACGACTCACCTCTCGACACATAAAGAAGAACCAGGATGCCATGGAGCCCGAACTGCAGTTGTTCCCCCATGCTGGTGTATCTTCTCATACACCAGGAGCATGAACGCCGGCGAAGACGACCACGGTGAGTACTGCACCTAGCACACGGGGGAGGAAAAAGAGAGTGACACACACACGCAACACCCCCACCCTCACCCCCAACACCATAGACACAAACACATGCAACAACATTACATATACACCCCATAACCCTCAGGAATTACACAATGGAGAAAAGGAATGGAGTCAAATGAGTGTAATATTAGAAATCGTGAGAAATACGTTCATAAATAAATAAACAGTGTGCACAAAAATGTCCGTGGCCCATAGGCCCAAAACACATAGGCCACACCACATAGGCCACACTTGACTCCTGCCTCAATATGGAGAGAACACTGCAGGCGCAGTTGAGACACATGTGCAGCTACATCGTATTCCCCCAGGTGGAGGATTTGGCCACAGTGACAGCTGACTTTTATGCACTGGGACATATCCCAAACATCATTGGTGCCATTGATGGTAAACATATTGCATTTGTCCCCCCCAGGAGAAATGAACAAGTGTTCAGAAATAGAAAAAGCTTTCAGTCTCTGAATGTGCAGATGGTGTGTTTGGCGGACCAGTATATCGCCCATACGAATGCCAAGTATCCTGGCTCTGTGCATGATGCCTTTATCTTGAGGAAAAGCAGAATTCCATATGTGATGTCTCAACTCCAGAGGCACAGGGTGTGGCTAATAGGTGAGCCCATGGTCCCCATCCAGTTGATGTAGGTATATGGGTGTGGGTTTGGCCCTAAGGGTAAGTGTGTGGCTAACAGGTATCCCTTGAATATTTGCAGGTGACTCCGGGTACCCCAACCTCTCAAGGCTACTGACCCCAGTGAGGAATGCCAGGACAAGGGTAGAGGAACGTTACAATGAGGCACATGGGTAAAGAAGGAGGGTCATTGAGAGAATCTCTGGCCTCCTGAAGGCCAGGTTCCAGTGCCTCCATCTGACCGGTAGATCCCCATACTACTCAACCAAGAAGGTCTGCCAGATCATCATTGCATGTTGCATGTTGCACAACCTGGCCTTGAGACGCCAGGTGGCTTTTCTGCAGGAGGATGAGCCTGGGGATGGTTGTGTGGCAGCCGAGTAGCCTGTGGACAGTGACGAAGGGGAGGCAGAGGACGAAGATGTGGACAACAGAAGTACACTAATCCAACAGTACTTCCAGTGACACACAGATAAGACACTGTAACTTCACCTTTCATTGCAGTTTTGAGTTTTTGCAAGACTTCCTTCATGCACAGCACAGCCCAAGTCCCCAGCACTCCATCCTGCATTGCCCAACTCGCTGAGTTGACCCCCAACTTCGTGGGACCCACTTATGTTGTGCTGAGATGACTGCCACACTCAGATTTCTTGAATGCCTGTTCAAGTGCTTTTGTGGGTGCTGCCTGCTTCTGCGTGGGCTTTCTCTGTTGCTGAGCACCCCCTCTGTCTCCTCCTGCAAGGGGCGACCGACTGGTCCTTCTTGGGCCCTGGCAGCACCCATTATCTTCAACCACGACTCTTGCAGCTAGCAAGGCTTGTTTGTGGTCTTTCTGTGTGGAAACTACTCTGCATCCTCCAGCACGCAGTGGGACATCTCCAGACCAAAGGAGAAGTTCCTGGCACCTTCCGTTGTTGCAGAATCTTTGGCTTCTTCCACCCGGAGGCAGCCCTTTTGCACCTTCATCTTGGGTTTAGTGGGTTCCTGCCCCCGTGGACACGTGCGTGACTCTTGTACTTGGTCCCCTTCCTTTGCAGGTCCTCAGGTCCAGGAATCCGTCTTCAGTGCTTTGCAGTCAGTTGTTGCCTTTGCAGAATCACCTATCTCGACTTCATTGTCTTTCTGAGGTAGTAGGGTAAATTTACTCCTACTTTTCAGGGTCTTGGGGTGGGGTATCTTGGACACCCTTAGTGTTTTCTTACACTCCCAGCGACCCTCTACACACTACACTAGGCCTGGGGTCCATTCGTGGTTCGCATTCCACTTTTGGAGTATATGGTTTGTGTTGCCCCTAGGCCTATTGTCTCCTATTGCATTCTATTGTGTTCTACAGTGTTTGCACTACTTTCCTAAGTGTTTTACTTACCTGATTAAGATTTGTGTGTATATTTTGTGTATATTACTTACCTCCTAAGGGAGTATATCCTATGAGATACTTTTGGCATATTGTCACTAAAATAAAGTACCTTTATTTTTAGTAACTCTGAGTATTGTGTTTCTTATGGTATAGTGCTATATTATATAAGTGGTATAATTGGAGCTTTGCTGCTCTGCTATAGCTACCTCTATCAGCCTAAGCTGCTAGAACACTACTTATCTACTAATAACTGGACCTGTCACAAGCCAGGCCAGCCTCCTACACACATCTGCAAAATCAAAATCAGGCAAAAAAAAGACTTATTGTCAACATTTGGAAATGCATCAAAGAAAACATTTTAAATATGGAAAATGTTATTTTGAATGTCCTTTTCTTTCTTAATTGCATATGAATCAATGTGTGTTAGATTTTACTGTAATGTTATACCACTATTTAACTTACCTGAAATGTTCACATTGTTTTTAAAATATCATTAAATAAAGATATTTCAGAGAACATCTTTTACATTTTTCTATCTGTACAAGAGTGTGTTAACATTTTTCAACCCCTATGCATTTACTTATGGTGCAGAAGTGATTTAAACATTGATAAAATATATTTATTTTACATTTCCTGAAGAGTATAAATAAATACATAGAGTATGATATATTAATATGCAACTTCATGGCCTCAAAAAGTAAAACATCCTGTCAATTTATTAAAATATTTGTACAACATTACAGTGAATATTGACACACATTTATTCATATTCTAATTTTTCTAAATTAAATCTCTTAGCCTTTTTTCCCTTGTACAGGCAACGTACTTTTGTTTTTGGTTTGATCTAATATTTTCCTAACAGAAGTTCACTATTCTAAACAAACCTGAAACATTCAGAATTGTGAAACAGTTTCAAGAAATAATAAGAAATAGATAAGGTATATGATCAGAATTGTATTTGGAACAATAAAAGGAAATAAGAAAAACTGTGACCAAATGGTTTCTGAACATGATCCCTTCATGCAGGATTTAAGAGTACATAAAATGCTTGAAGCAGATAAAAATGAAAAAGTAAGAAAGTTATATTTGTACAGACACAATAACAGTATCTTCAAAGGCAGGTGAGGGAGACCTTGGCTAGGAAGGCTGGACAGCAGCTGGCCACTGTCTTTCAGGTGAAGAAACATCGTACACCAATAGACACAGTGGATTGAAGGGTAAGAGGACTGGAATCGAGGCCATGTCATTGTCATCCAAGGTCTCCTCAACTGACCAGTCCCTAGTAGTTGTGGATCCGGCTGGAGCTATTGACATCTCATCCTTTGTCCACCACACAGAGACACATCTCTATCTTCTCTCTTGCTCCCCCGCCAGTCACCCAAAACTGCCTCCCTAAAAGTGCTCAGGCTCCTTTGCCACAGGCACCTCACTCTCTGCCCCTGTAAATGCGGCTGCACATAATGAGGAGGCTATTAACTTCCTACGCAGAATCTCTGTAGGCTAGACTGCGACAGTGAATGGCATACTTGGGCTCAGCTGCCAATGCAATAAATGGTAGCATTCCTGAATGCAAATACACAAAAGGAGAGCACTGGGAGTGTTGCTAGCCCACACCGCCTCCCTAAAGAAATCTATATAATCACTAAAGGTGTGGGGTAGTAGGGAACCGAAAGTAAGACTGGGTCAGTCTTAAATCGGTGTTGGTTAGGTGGCTTTGGATCCTAACGCGGGGGAATCATTGTTGGAGAATATCCAGACAGGGGGGGTGCTGTGTAGTCCCACAGGGGAAGGGGGAGTCTCCCTTACGGACTAGGTGGTCTCACACACATAATAGTGTCATGCTTCATCATATGACCACCTAGCCCCACCCAAGCAAGATGATACTGCTTGGGCGGACTCAACCTCTTGGTTAAAAGAACCGGAGGGAGTACTGAAATTAAACTTACTGGATAGTTACTTAGATCCAGCTGAGGTGAGTAATAAAATTACCAAGCATGTCACTGATAGTTGCTGCTAGTTTTAATATAGGTGCATGCTGGTAAGACTAAAAGCAAGGGGGAAAGGCTCGTTGGAGAGTAATGTCTCCTGGAGTCTAAAATAAAAAATGGATGACCAACATGTTTCTGCCCTCACTAGGTGCTGGTAGGTCAGGGGCATTCGTCAGGGTCGGAGCACACGCAATAAGTGGGGTGCTCAAAGTGGATAATGAATGGCCTACCTGAACGGGTAGTTCACGGTGGGGTAGGTCAAGGGGTAGGGGGCGGTTTGCCTCTGGTCTGGCTAATGCCGGGGAGGGTTTTTCCCTTTTAGTCACACTCACTCCAAAGGGAATACCATGGGGGGTACCTACATGCCGGAGCCAGGCCGCTCCTGAATGCCACAATAACAGCCTCCTCAATCACCACAGCCACCCAACCTGCCCACCCTTCTGTCCCAACTTAGGTCCGTTCTTCAACCCAAATCCCTGCTCCCACCCCAATTCCAAGTACACTTACTTCTTTACAGGCACCCACTCCAACAATGCAAGCAGCACAATCACACACACACATAAACACAAGTACACAAAGAATCACAAACAGATACACAAACAAAATACACACACTTTTAACACTATACCCACAAGCACCACAACCAGAAGCACCACAACCACCACCACACCCACAACCACCACCACACCCACGAGAACCACACCTATCACTTTACCCACAGTTACCTCATCCACTAGCATACCCACCACATTACACTCATCTAAACCAACACACTCACACAAAAGCACCTACACATATAACAAAACCAGCCAAAAGCAAATACTCATACTCATCTGAATATCACACAACAGCAAAACAATACACATCCAAACTTACACAAGAAACACCAGACCTGCATGCAACTGCCAAATATACAGACACACCAAATGACCCAATTCAGCTCCCTCTGTCCCACTAGCCAATTCTCTCTCTACCTTTACTCCTCCTTCCCAATTCTTATCTTAGCTGTCCATGAACCCCCTATCAAGTCCAAACCCACCCCTCCCAAGAAAAAGCATTGAGGTTCCTGCTATGTGCCAAATATATGTCCCTTCCTGAGTAAGTTACCCTTAGACTATCTATAGGAGGCCAGTTATGGGCAACAAAGCCAGATGAATTCCACTCCTTTATTCCTGTTATTTCTTTTATTGCAAAATCTATTTACATGAGAGATATATCTCATGCATTACTAAAAAGATTTACTTTCACAAGGTTTGTCCTTACATAATGATTCATTGTTTTAAAAAAATGTTATTGATGAAAATATGACACATATAATCGTACTTGCATTTATAACCATAAATACATTTTTCTTTATTACCTAGCTGTACAGTACATATATTAGGAAACATTATAAGTGTAGTGAACATTAATATTTTGGTGTCAGCATTTATCATGAGAATGTACACTTACCAGCAAATATATCAGTGATAGATGATTGATATATTTAAAATGTTAATGCAGGAGTATTTATTTCAACTTAATAAGTAAAAAACACATTTGCATTACACATTAAGAATAAAAATACATGTAAACTTGAAATAATACAATAAATTCACTAGACAAGGGGGAATCTAACAAATTTAATATCATTTATGTTTAGAAGTAACATTGATTTGACATTTATTTAGCAAAAACAGTTTACCTTGTCTAGTGCTATTGCTGAATTATGTTAAATTTAAATTATTTTAAAAATGCGTAAGGCCTATGTTTTAAAGTTTGTTAGTTTACGATAAATAACTGAACACACCTGTATGAACACATTATTTATGTTGATTTATGGGAAATGTTGTGAAAGTGTCCATTATCATAATGGAAACTTGCACAAATTGTGCCAAAAATGAATAGATAAAACACATTTGTGTTTCATTAAATTTCCTAACCAACACAGTCATGTGACAATAAGTGAAAAAAGCTCTGACCCTCAATTCCAGGATGATGGGGGTGATTTGCTTCATGGTCAAATAGCTGCTTCAAAGGAAGGACTTGTACTATTAGGGTTTATGATGGAAACGGAAGTAGAAAAAATAGAAGAGGTAAGTTTTTACCTTATATACCTTCTAAACCACCAACTCAGGTGTGGAGGTTTTTCAGCCACAATTTCGTCGACGGAAAGTAACATTGTGATTGGGCTGACAGAAATATTGGCTGTACTCCCTCCAACAGCCACTTTTGCCTATTATGCCATTGTCCCAGGTGGAAAATTCTGGCAAGACTGCTGGATGTAGATTGACTAATGTCTGTAGACCTACCAGCATCTTCTTAGAGTGGGTGAACCACCTGTTTGGCGGGCAGATTTACCCATGGAAAAGTGACAGCACGACCAAATCAACCAAGATGTAAATCATTTAACATCTTCCCTATATGGATTCATTACAAAATGGCCCAATTTTGCCACTTTCCAGGACCTCATCTCTGGAATTTGGGATTGTCTTTTTTTTTACACACTCATTGTATTCCTATATTTTGCCTATTTTAGGGGTTCATATTTGTCGCTCTTATTTTCTGTGCATTTATGGTTACGCAGTCCAGACATTCAAAAGTGGTCATCACCTGTCCCTTTACAAGCCTGTTGCAGTATTGTTTTAATGTCTATGCTTTCGCGAGTACCAAATTTCAGCATACGTCATCCACATCACTCTATGTTGTTTATCTGATGAGGAGAGCACTCGACAAGGGCTAAGCACTATTTTAGCAGACAAACCATATAGATAGCTCTTCAACATTATGATTCATTTCGAAAGACTGTTGTTAAGTGTATTTTACTTTATTTGGTTTAAGCTTTTCATGCCCTCCTGTTTGAACACATATTGGGCGAAGCTGATCCTTATTGTGATGTAGATCTTTTAGGCACATAGGCTTATGATACTGGCAGGTATAGAATTTTTGTTTATACACTCTTTCACCTTGCTTCATGTTCGTTGTCTATTAGCATAGTTCAATGTCAGTCATACATACACTTGGGGCATCATTACGACTTTGGCAGTCTTTTCGGAAGAGCGCAGCGGTGGTGGCTGCCAAAGACCACCATGTTGGCGGTCATCTGACCGCCGTATTAAGACTCACACAGTTAAGACTGCCAAAAAAAAAAATCAGAGACCACCAGGATACTGGAGGGCGGGAAAGAGACGGTTCCACCACCAGCCCTCTAGCCCGACAAGAATCCGCCCATCAGATTACACCAGAAACAAGCACAGTGGTTCGTCTATGGTGGTAAATCATTGGTGGTATGAACCGCCACGGTCAAAATTCAACTTCAGACAGAGCACCACACCACATTGGATAGTTGAATACCCTACACCTGACACACACCCACACATTCGACATGCCTACTCACTGCACTATATAACACGCCCCTACACAACCCACAATCCTTTGCCACCAGAACGCAACACACAGCCAGTGACAAACCAAAATTTTAAGATACAGCAAAACTAACAATAGCCACCCTTACACATCATACTCAGCACACATCGCACACTTACACAACATACGCAACACACAAATATCAAAACCACACAATACACATCAGCCGTCACCCACTCACATCACAGCACCCAAACATCTTCACAAATAATATTCATCCTTTTTATCACTTCCTCACTGTCTTACCACCACTACCATGTCACCACAAAAACATTAATATTTCACTGATGAGGAGTTGAAGGTCATGGTGGATGAAATAGTCAGGGTAGAGCCACAACTACTTGGAGTATTGGTCTAATAAACATAGATTGCCAGGAAAATGGAATTGTGGTAAAGGGTAGTGGACAGGGCCAACTCAGTAGATAGCCATTCATGCACAAGGGAGGTCATCAGAAAGAGGTGGAAAGACCTACTGGGGAAGGTGTATTCCATGGCATCACACCACCAGATCACCGTGAACAAGACTGGCGGTGGGTCCCCAACTCCTCCCCCACAATTCACATTTGGGAGGAGAAGGTCTTGGACAAACTGCATCCTGAGGGCCTGACTGGAATACCTGGGGGACTGGAGTCTGATAAGTGCTCACAACAGCCATGTCACACACTGCCTCTGGGAGCCATAATCGCATGGCCTGCAGGTGATAGGGACCCTGCCTACCTCTGAAGAGCTGCGAAAGCTTGTGGAGGAGGTCCTACCCCTGTAGACAGCTATATGAGGCACCAGATAAATAGGTGAGTACAATGCCCCAGCCATGTGTTATTGGTGTTGCGTGTGATATTTATGCACGCATATGAACTAGTGAGTGTGTAGATGCATACAAATGCCATGTTGTGACGGCATCTTAGCAGAGAGGATGGGTATGTGCCTACTTGCTGTGACAGATGTGTCGTGACTAATCATATGGCCATGGTGCATGTATACATGACTTTCTCCTTGTGTCTACATGCAGGTAAATGCCCATCAGAAGAAGGGGATGTGGTATGCCATTACCGAGCAAGTGTGGACCCTGTGGGTCCACAGCCGGTGGAACATCCATTTTCATAAGTGTTGGGAGGACCTAAGATGATGGGCCTGGAAGAAAGTTGAGGCCCAGCTGGGGATATCCTTCCAACAAGGGAGTGGTTCCCATTGGACCCTGACCCCTTAATGGCCAGCATCTTGGTTGTGGCCTACCCTGAGGTGGATGGGCGTTTGAGGGAAACACAGCTGCCACAAGGGGGCAAGTACTGGCTGCATCTTTGTGCTTGGCTCTGGTTCTATGGTGTTAGCAGTCACACTGTAGCAGCTGTGACAATGTTGTAGGTGCTGCAGGTATGCAGTAAGGGAAGGATATTCAACAGTGAGCATCTGATTTTGTCTATGTGTCCTTTACATGCATGTCCATGGCATTGCCATTTGGCCAAATCACATTTAGCCCAACGGCTTTGTTCCCTAGGTGATAGGTGGCTAGGCAGTGCTAACCAGGACGCCATGGAGCCCGGGTTACAGGTCCTGCCCATGTTCGTTTACCTCCTCTTCTACCAGGAGCAGCAAAGACGCCAGCGACGACCACGGTGACTACTGCAACTAGCCCACAGGGGAGAGGGGGAGGAAAGAGAGAGTGACACAGACACATGCAACATGCAACACCCACACACCCATCCTCACCCACAACAACATACACACAAATACATGCAGCAACATGACATTTACATCCCGTCACCCCCTGGAAGAACACAAGTACAAAATGAAATGATTGTAACAAGTATAATCATCGAAAAATCAGATAGGCCAAGATAACTTTAAATCATCAGTATATACAAATATGTACAGCAAGTACACAAGTCCGGATAGTGTTCCAATCATTGTCCATGGACCAGTGGTCCCAAAATGCATGGGAGAAGCCCACACATGATACTTGCCTCTAAACGGAGAGAACACTGCTGGGGCATCAGGTTGAACAAAAACAGGTACCTCAGGGGGAAGAGGAGGGGGGGGCACCTCCGCTGGATGAACCAAGGACGCCACTGCTCCACGAAGGGGCTCCATGCTCACTGATTGTTTCTGGGGAGTGCAAAGCCACAGTCTCTCAAGTGGGTGGGTTGCCCACTGCTGTACCCTGCGGAGTGCAAAGCCACAGTCTCTCAAGTGGGTGTTTTGCCCACTGCTTTATCCTGGGGAGTGCAAAGCCACAGTCTCTCAAGTCTCTCAAGTGGGTGGTTTGCCCACTGCTTTATCCTGGGGAGTGCAAAGCCACAGTCTCTCAAGTTGTTGCCATGTTCCACTGGTTCTAGAGGGGGCTTGGTGCCCAGAGTGCTTCATCCTGCCAAGGACTGGGGTAGTAGATGCTTTTCTCCACTGGTTCTGGAGGGGGCTTGGTGCCCAGAGTGCTTCATCCTGCCAAGGACTGGGGTAGTGTATGCTTTTCTCCACTGGTTCTGGAGGGGGATTGGTGCCCAGAGTGCTTCATCCTGCCAAGGACTGCAGAGTGCTTCATCCTGCCAAGGACTGGGGTAGTGGATGCTTTTCTCCACTGGTTCTGGAGGGGGCTTGGTACCCAGAGTGCTTCATCCTGCCAAGGACTGGGATAGTGGACGCTTTTCTCCACTGGTTCTGGAGGGGGCTTGGTGCCCAGAGTGCTTCATCCTACTAAGGACTGGAGTAGTGGATGCTTTTCTCCACTGGTTCTGGAGGGGGCTTGGTACCCAGAGTGCTTCATCCTGCCAAGGACTGGGGTAGTGGATGTTGTTTTCCACTGGTTCTGGAGGGGGCTTGGCGCCCAGAGTGCTGCACATGAAGTGTGGCAGGTCCCATTCCCTCACCTGGGCGTGTGTGCCACGAGATTGCCTGGGAACAGGTAGCATGATACTCCATGGAGTCAGAAACACACTCCACCCTGCTGCGCCTTTGCCTGCCACTTGCTGGTACTAACAGTGCTGGTTGTGGTGCCTCATGTATGCTGTGCAGGGTCCAGGACATCTCCTGCAGCCTCGGATGGCTGTCCACAGGGAATGTTTGCCATGTCGGCTGTGGTGGCACTGTCTGAGCACGTCGCGGGGCTGGTGGCAGTGGTTGCGGCAGTGTCTGTGGCGAAGATGCTGCCGGTGGTGAATGTGTCAGCACCTGAGGAGGGAGACAGCAGGACGTCTCCTGCAGCCTTGAACGGCTGCCCACTGGGGATGATGCTGGCGACTGTTGCAGAGGCAGCAGACGTGCAGGTGGCGGTGCAGGTGGCGGTGTCCACCTCCGTACAGGTTACTGTTCTTTTTGCCAGAAAGGGTGACTCTATCACCTCAGCTGGAGGCTCTGTGCTGACTTCCCCTCAGCCTTGTGTACCTTCTCCACCTTGGATGTCGCTGCTGGTCCCTTGGCACTGTCCCCTTTTGGCTTGGAGGAGGCCTTGCTGGGTGGTTAGTGTGGCTTTTCCCTACGGCATGTGGGCACCTTCTTCACCTTGGCAGGTGGCGGAATGGGCTGATCCTTGTCCTCGCTAGGTGGCACAGATCTGGGTCCCACTTTGTGCCCTCTGCTATGTATACTGTTGCCCAACAACTGTCTAACATTGGTATGTGTACATGAACGTTGACATTGCTATATTTCTGACAGAAAAAGACCTTGGGCAAAGCACAGTAGGGTAGTAAGGGTGAAAGGCGCCGCACAATCTAGGCAGTAAAACAGTAATTGCAGACAAGTGACAAGATCATAGATGAGTCTGGTGCAACCTGGCCCAGTGCCCTACTACCCTGTAGGCACCAAGAATGGGTATCACAGTACCCAAAGACAAAATTGAACAATAATGGCCACAGCACACAGGAAGTATAGTCCAAACAGTATGGCAGGGATAGTTGCCCCTGGTAGTATGATGTTGAAGTACACAATTGCAAGAAGTCTCAAGTCTTATGTGTAGATGGTATCTTTAATTAACAGATACTGGTCATCAAAGTGTCATCAGCGCAATACAGCCAACACGTGTTTCGTCACGACAGTGACTTTATCAAGGCGGGGCCGTCCGGCCAGGAGGGTACGTTGCGCAGGTAAGTTATGAGGGAGAACCCTATACAATTGTATGGGCTGAGGAACGTCAAAAGTATCTTCTTATAGTGGAATTGTCAATGATGAAAATGAGTAAGTGGTTAGGAAAAGTATTTGAATGCAAGGTGGGCAGGCCCTGATAAGCCTGTGACCGGAACCTGGAAAGGTCGTCAAGACGCGCGGCAACAAGTTGGTGTTGAGAGTAACGTTACTTTTCCTAACCACTTACTCATTTTCATCATTGACAATTCCACTATAAGAAGATACTTTTGACGTTCCTCAGCCCATACAATTGTATAGGGTTCTCCCTCATAACTTACCTGCGCAACGTACCCTCCTGGCCGGACGGCCCCGCCTTGATAAAGTCACTGTCGTGACGAAACACGTGTTGGCTGTATTGCGCTGATGACACTTTGATGACCAGTATCTGTTAATTAAAGATACCATCTACACATAAGACTTGAGACTTCTTGCAATTGTGTACTTCAACATCATACTACCAGGGGCAACTATCCCTGCCATATTGCTATATTTCTGTGAGGTTACAATTACACATTTGTGAAAGTACAGACTGACTCCAGATTGATTTGTGATTCAAGGGTGTTTATTTCTGTGCTAATAAGTGGAGGTGGTGTGCAATGGGCTGGGGTGATGGTGGAGGAATGTCCATGGTAGAGTTCAGTCTCTTGGTCTCACAGGTGCATTGTCCAAGGGGGCATAGGAAGTGGAGTGATGGCAGGCCAAAGTTGTCAGGGTGACAAAGTGGGACAAAAGGGTGACAATCAGGAGAGTCTTATTTCCTGGCTGGGGTCTTGGCAATGTTCTTTGTCTTGCTCCTGGATCTCAGGGACCATTTGGGGGGGTTTCTCCTTCTGCAGGGGGTGGGGTGCTGGTGGCCTGTTGGTCCTGTGGCGGGACCTCCTGTCCACTTGCGCCGGCGGAGGTGGAGGGCTGTTCATTGTTCAGGCTAGTGTCAGGGGCCCGTTTGTGTGCCACTGTGTCCCTCATGGTGTTGGCCAGGTCTGCCAGCACCCCTGCAATGGTGACCAGGGTGGTGTTGATAGACTTCAAGTCCTCCCTAATCCCCAGTAGTGTTCCTCCTGCAGTCGCTGGGTCTCCTGAAACTTGGCCAGTACTGTGCCCATGGTCTACTGGGAATGATGGTATGCTCCAATGATGTTGGAGAGTGCTTTGTGGAGAGTGGGTTCCCTGGGCCTGTCCTCCCCCTGTCACACAGTGTAGGAAAGTACCATCTTGCCTGGCATGTTACCCCCATTTTGCACTGTATATATGTTGTTTTAGTTGTATGTGTCACTGGGACCCTGGTAACCCAGGGCCCCAGTGCTCATAAGTGTGCCTGAATGTGTTACCTGTGTAGTGACTAACTGTCTCACTGAGGCTCTGCTAATCAGAACCTCAGTGGTTATGCTCTCTCATTTCTTTCCAAATTGTCACTGACAGGCTAGTGACCATTTTTACCAATTTACATTGGCTTACTGGAACACCCTTATAATTCCCTAGTATAGGGTACTGAGGTACCCAGGGTATTGGGGTTCCAGGAGATCCCTATGGGCTGCAGCATTTCTTTTGCCACCCATAGGGAGCTCTGACAATTCTTACACAGGCCTGCCACTGCAGCCTGAGTGAAATAACGTCCACGTTATTTCACAGCCATTTTACACTGCACTTAAGTAACTTATAAGTCACCTATATGTCTAACCTTTACCTGGTAAAGGTTAGGTGCAAAGTTACTTAGTGTGAGGGCACCCTGGCACTAGCCAAGGTGCCCCCACATTGGTCAGAGCCAATTCACTGAACTTTGTGAGTGCGGGGACACCATTACACGCGTGCACTACATATAGGTCACTACCTATATGTAGCTTCACCATGGTAACTCCGAATATGGCCATGTAACATGTCTATGATCATGGAATTGCCCCCTCTATGCCATCCTGGCATTGTTGGTACAATTCCATGATCCCAGTGGTCTGTAGCACAGACCCTGGTACTGCCAGACTGCCCTTCCTGGGGTTTCACTGCAGCTGCTGCTGCTGCCAACCCCTCAGACAGGCAGCTGCCCTCCTGGGGTCCAGCCAGGCCTGGCCCAGGATGGCAGAACAAAGAACTTCCTCTGAGAGAGGGTGTGACACCCTCTCCCTTTGGAAAATGGTGTGAAGGCAGGGGAGGAGTAGCCTCCCCAGCCTCTGGAAATGCTTTGTTGGGCACAGATGTGCCCAATTCTGCATAAGCCAGTCTACACCGGTTCAGGGACCCCTTAGCCCCTGCTCTGGCGCGAAACTGGACAAAGGAAAGGGGAGTGACCACTCCCCTGACCTGCACCTCCCCTGGGAGGTGTCCAGAGCTCCTCCAGTGTGCTCCAGACCTCTGCCATCTTGGAAACAGAGGTGCTGCTGGCACACTGGACTGCTCTGAGTGGCCAGTGCCACCAGGTGACGTCAGAGACTCCTGCTGATAGGCTCCTTCAGGTGTTAGTAGCCTTTCCTCTCTCCTAGGTAGCCAAACCCTCTTTTCTGGCTATTTAGGGTCTCTGTCTCTGGGGAAACTTTAGATAACGAATGCATGAGCTCAGCCGAGTTCCTCTGCATCTCTCTCTTCACCTTCTGATAAGGAAACGACCGCTGACCGCGCTGGAAGCCTGCAAACCTGCAACATAGTAGCAAAGACGACTACTGCAACTCTGTAACGCTGATCCTGCCGCCTTCTCGACTGTTTTCCTGCTTGTGCATGCTGTGGGGGTAGCCTGCCTCCTCTCTGCACCAGAAGCTCCGAAGAAATCTCCTGTGGGTCGACGGAATCTTCCCCCTGCAACCGCAGGCACCAAAAAGCTGCATTACCGGTCCCTTGGGTCTCCTCTCAGCACGACGAGCGAGGTCCCTCGAATCCAGCAATGCTGTCCAAGTGACCCCCACAGTCCAGTGACTCTTCAGCCCAAGTTTGGTGGAGGTAAGTCCTTGCCTCACCTCGCTGGGCTGCATTGCTGGGAACCGCGACTTTGCAGCTACTCCGGCCCCTGTGCACTTCCGGCAGAAATCCTTTGTGCACAGCCAAGCCTGGGTCCACGGCACTCTAACCTGCATTGCACGACTTTCTAAGTTGGTCTCCGGCGACGTGGGACTCCTTTGTGCAACTTCGGCGAGCACCGTTTCACGCATCCTCGTAGTGCCTGTTTCTGGCACTTCTCCGGGTGCTACCTGCTTCAGTGAGGGCTCTTTGTCTTGCACGACGTCCCCTCTCTCTGCAGGTCCAATTTGCGACCTCCTGGTCCCTCCTGGGCCCCAGCAGCGTCCAAAAACGCCAAACGCACGATTTGCGTGTAGCAAGGCTTGTTGGCGTCCTTTTGGCGGGAAAACACTTCTGCACGACTCTCCAAGGCGAGAGGGATCCGTCCACCAAAGGGAAAGTCTCTAGCCCTTTTCGTTCCTGCAGAAACCTCAGCTTCTTCTGTCCAGTCAAAGCTTCTTTGCACCCGCAGCTGGCATTTCCTGGGCATCTGCCCATCTCCGACTTGCTTGTGACTTTTGGACTTGGTCCCCTTGTTCCACAGGTACCCTAGATTGGAAATCCACAGTTGTTGCATTGCTGGTTTGTGTCTTTCCTGCATTATTCCTCTAACACGACTCTTTTGTCCTTAGGGGAACTTTAGTGCACTTTGCACTCACTTTTCAGGGTCTTGGGGAGGGTTATTTTTCTAACTCTCACTATTTTCTAATAGTCACAGCGACCCTCTACAAGGTCACATAGGTTTGGGGTCCATTCGTGGTTCGCATTCCACTTTTGGAGTATATGGTTTGTGTTGCCCCTATCCCTATGTTTCCCCATTGCATCCTATTGTAACTATACATTGTTTGCACTGTTTTCTAAGACTATACTGCATATTTTTGCTATTGTGTATATATATCTTGTGTATATTTCCTATCCTCTCACTGAGGGTACACTCTAAGATACTTTGGCATATTGTCATAAAAATAAAGTACCTTTATTTTTAGTATAACTGTGTATTGTGTTTTCTTATGATATTGTGCATATGACACTAAGTGGTACTGTAGTAGCTTCACACGTCTCCTAGTTCAGCCTAAGCTGCTCTGCTAAGCTACCATTATCTATCAGCCTAAGCTGCTAGACACCCTATACACTAATAAGGGATAACTGGGCCTGGTGCAAGGTGCAAGTACCCCTTGGTACTCACTACAAGCCAGTCCAGCCTCCTACATTTGGTTGTGCAGTGGTGGGATAAGTGCTTGAGACTACTTACCACTCTTGTCATTGTACTTTTCATAAGAGAAAAATATACAAAACAAGGTCAGTGTATATACACATAGCCAAAAAGTTTTGCATTTCCTCTTTGCACTCTTTTCTAAGTGCTGAAAAGTACTTCTAAAACTTTCAAAAAGTTCTTAAAAGTTTAAAATGTTTTTTCTGTCTTTCCAAAAAGTTCTGAAAACTTTTTTCTTTTTTTTCTATCACTTTAACTCTCTCTAAAAATGTCTGGCACAGGCCAAAATGTTGAACTGTCCAAACTTGCATATGATCACCTTAGCTGGAAAGGAGCAAGGAGTCTCTGCATAGAGAGAGGTTTGAGTGTAGGGAAGAATCCTTCCTTAGAACTGTTAATTAACATGCTTAGAGTACAGGATAAGGCCATAAGTGCCCAATCTGGTGAAAAAGTAGCTAATGGTTCTCAATCTGATCCAGGGACTCCCCCAGGAAAAGATTCAGGAAAGAAACTTCTCAGCCTGCCCATTACTAGACAGTCTAGCATAGTTGGTACAGAGGTTGAATCACACCATACTGATGGTGTGATCTCACATTATACTGGTAGCCAAGCTGTTAGGGTGCCCTCTGTAAGGGACAGGTCTCCTTCTGTTCATTCCCATCATACCTCTGTATCTAGAAATGTCCCTCCCACCTACCCTGATGACAGATTGTTAGAAAGGGAGCTCAATAGATTGAGAGTGGAACAAACCAGACTGAAGCTCAAGAAGCAACAGCTGGATTTGGATAGACAGTCTTTAGAATTAGAGAAGGAAAGACAGAAGTTGGGTTTAGATACCCATGGTGGCAGCAGCAGTATTCCCCATAGTCATCCTGCAAAAGAGCATGATTCCAGGAATCTGCACAAGATAGTTCCCCCTTATAAGGAGGGGGATGACATTAACAAGTGGTTTGCTGCACTTGAGAGGGCCTGTGCTGTACAGGATGTCCCTCAAAAGCAGTGGGCTGCTATCCTATGGCTATCATTTAGTGGAAAAGGTAGGGATAGGCTCCTTACTGTAAAAGAAAATGATGCTAATAATTTCCAAGTTCTTAAGAATGCACTCCTGGATGGTTATGGCTTAACCACTGAACAGTACAGGATAAAGTTCAGAGAGACCAAAAAGGAGTCTTCACAAGACTGGGTTGATTTCATTGACCAGGCAGTGAAGGCCTTGGAGGGGTGGTTACATGGCAGTAAAGTTACTGATTATGACAGCCTGTATAACTTAATCCTGAGAGAGCATATTCTTAATAATTGTGTGTCTGATTTGTTGCACCAGTACTTGGTGGACTCTGATCTGACCTCTCCCCAAGAATTGGGAAAGAAGGCAGACAAATGGGTCAGAACAAGAGTGAACAGAAAAGTTCATACAGGGGGTGACAAAGATGGCAACAAAAAGAAGGATGGTAAGTCTTCTGACAAGGGTGGGGACAAATCTAAAAATGAGTCTTCATCAGGCCCACAAAAACACTCTGGTGGGGGTGGTGGGTCCAAATCCTCCTTTAATCAGAACAAGGAAAAGAAACCATGGTGCTATTTATGTAAAATAAAAGGCCATTGGACAACAGATCCCAGTTGTCCAAAGAAAGGCACCACAGCTCCTACCACTACAACCCCTACTGCTACACCTAGTGTCCCTACTAATAGCAGTGGTGGTGGGAGCAAACCTACTAATAGCCAATCCAAGGGAGTAGCTGGGCTCACTTTTGGTAATTTAGTTGGGGTTGGTCTGATTAGGGAGACCACAGAGGCTACTTTAGTCTCTGAAGGGGCTATTGATTTAGCCACTTTGGTTGCTTGCCCCCATAACTTGGAGAAGTACAAGCAACTAACCCTAATAAATGGTGTTGAGGTCCAGGCCTACAGGGACACAGGTGCCAGTGTCACAATGGTGATTGAGAAACTGGTGCACCCTGAACAACACATACTTGGACACCAGTACCAAGTAACCGATGCTCACAACATAACACAAAGCCACCCCATGGCTGTTGTAAATCTCAACTGGGGGGAGGTAACTGGTCCAAAGAAAGTTGTGGTAGCTTCAGATTTACCTGTAGACTGTCTATTAGGGAATGATTTGGAGACATCAGCTTGGTCAGATGTGGAGTTGGAGGCCCATGCAGCAATGCTGGGCATCCCAGGGCATATTTTTGCTTTGACAAGGGCTCAGGCCAAAAAGCAAAAAGGACAGGGAAGCTTGGATCCTGGAACAATGGACCAAGTGCTCCCTAAAGCTAGGGCTAGTAGAAGCAAACCACTTCCTACTATCCCTCCCTCTACAGTGGATTCAACTTCTGAGGAAGAAGAATTCCCTCCCTGTGCAGAACCTACACCAGAGGAGCTGGAAGCAGACACTGCTGAGCTTTTGGGTGAAGGGGGGCCTGCCAGGGAGGAGCTGAGTGTGGCACAGCAAACCTGTCCCACATTAGAGGGTCTCAGACAGCAAGCTGTCAAACAGGCTAATGGGGATGTCAGTGACTCTCACAGAGTTTACTGGGAGGACAACCTCTTGTACACTGAGCATAGGGATCCTAAACCTGGAGCTGCCAGGAGATTAGTGATTCCTCAGGAGTACAGAAAGTTCCTCCTAACACTGGCACATGACATTCCCCTAGCTGGGCACCTGGGTCAAATGAAAACTTGGGACAGATTGGTTCCATTGTTGCATTGGCCTAGGATGTCAGAGGACACAAAGGAATTTTGTAAGTCCTGTGAAACCTGTCAAGCCAGTGGCAAGACAGGTGGCACTCCAAAGGCACCCCTTATCCCACTGCCTGTGGTTGGGGTTCCCTTTGAAAGGGTAGGGGTTGACATAGTTGGCCCCCTTGACCCTCCTACTGCTTCAGGCAATAGGTTTATCTTGGTGGTAGTGGACCATGCCACAAGATATCCTGAAGCTATTCCTTTAAGGACCACTACAGCTCCTGCAGTGGCAAAGGCCCTCCTGGGAATATATTCCAGGGTGGGCTTCCCAAAGGAAGTAGTATCAGACAGAGGAAGCAATTTCATGTCTGCATACTTAAAGGCCATGTGGAAGGAGTGTGGTGTAACTTACAAGTTCACAACACCCTATCATCCACAAACAAATGGACTGGTGGAGAGATTTAATAAAACTCTCAAAGGCATGATTATGGGACTCCCTGAAAAACTCCGCAGGAGATGGGATATCCTTCTACCATGCCTCCTTTTTGCCTACAGGGAGGTACCCCAGAAAGGAGTGGGCTTCAGCCCCTTTGAACTTCTTTTTGGACACCCTGTTAGGGGTCCACTCACACTTGTAAAGGAGGGTTGGGAACAACCTTTAAAAGCTCCTAAGCAGGATATTGTGGATTATGTACTTGGCCTCAGATCAAGGATGGCTGAGTACATGAAAAAGGCCAGTAAAAACCTTCAGGCCAGCCAAGAGCTCCAGAAGCAATGGCATGATCAGAAGGCTGTTTTGGTTCAGTACCAACCAGGGCAGAAAGTGTGGGTCTTGGAGCCTGTGGCCACAAGAGCACTCCAAGATAAATGGAGTGGACCCCACACAATTGTTGAAAAGAAGGGTGAAGTCACCTACTTGGTTGACTTAGGCACTGCCAGGAGTCCCCTTAGGGTGCTCCATGTCAACCGCCTGAAACCCTACTATGACAGGGCTGATCTCACCCTGCTCATGGCAACAGATGAGGGACAGGAAGAAGACAGTGATCCTCTACCTGATCTCTTCTCTTCCACAGAACAAGATGCTCTTGTGGAAGGTGTAGTTTTGGCTGATTGTCTTACTGCTGAGCAGAAAGATAATTGCATAAATCTCCTAGGACAATTTTCAGAACTCTTCTCTACTGTGCCAGGCACCACTTCTTGGTGTGAGCACACTATAGATACTGGAGACAGTTTACCTGTCAAAAGTAAGATCTATAGGCAGCCTGACCATGTCAGGGACTGCATAAAGCAAGAAGTTCAGAAAATGTTGGAACTAGGAGTGGTTGAGCACTCTGACAGTCCATGGGCTTCTCCTGTGGTACTGGTACCAAAACCCAATTCTAAAGATGGAAAGAAGGAAATGAGGTTTTGTGTAGACTACAGAGGTCTCATCTTGGTAACCAAAACTGATGCTCACCCTATACCCAAGGCAGATGAGCTTATAGATACACTGGCATCAGCCAAGTATCTAAGCACTTTTGATTTGACTGCAGGGTATTGGCAGATCAAATTGTCAGAAGATGCTAAACCTAAGACTGCATTTTCTACCATTGGAGGACATTACCAGTTTACTGTAATGCCTTTTGGTTTGAAAAATGCACCTGCCACTTTTCAGAGGTTGGTGAACACAGTCCTGCAAGGGCTGGAAGCTTTCAGTGCAGCATATTTGGATGATATAGCTGTCTTTAGCTCCAGCTGGGATGATCACCTGGTCCACCTTTGGAAAGTTTTGGAGGCCCTGCAAAAGGCAGGCCTCACTATCAAGGCTTCAAAGTGCCAGATAGGGCAGGGTAAGGTGGTTTATCTGGGACACCTTGTTGGTGGGGAACAGATTGCACCACTTCAGGGGAAAATCCAAACTATTATTGATTGGTATTGCATCCAAAACGCCTCGGCCCGCCTCATCCTCGACGTACCCCGCAACAGCCACATCTCCGCACACCTGAGACACCTGCATTGGCTCCCAGTCAGCAAAAGGATCACCTTCCGTCTTCTCACCCACGCACACAAAGCCCTCCACAACAAGGGACCGGAATACCTCAACAGACGCCTCAGCTTCTACGTCCCCACCCGCCCCCTCCGCTCCGCTGGCCTCGCACTTGCTGCCGTCCCTCGCACCCGCCGCTCCACGGCGGGTGGGAGATCTTTCTCCTTCCTGGCGGCCAAGACCTGGAACTCCCTCCCCACCAGCCTCAGGACCACCCAGGACCACTCCGCTTTCCGGAGACTCCTAAAGACTTGGCTGTTCGAGCAGCGATAACCCCCCCTCTCCCCCCTAGCGCCTTGAGACCCGCACGGGTGAGTAGCGCGCTTTATAAATGTTAATGATTTGATTTGATTGGGTTCCCCCTACCACTCAGACTCAGGTGAGAGCCTTCCTAGGCCTCACTGGGTATTACAGGAGGTTCATTAAGAACTATGGCTCCATTGCAGCCCCTCTTAATGACCTCACATCCAAGAAAATGCCTATAAAGGTATTATGGACAGCAAGCTGTCAGAAAGCTTTTGAGGAGCTGAAGCAGGCCATGTGCTCTGCACCTGTCCTGAAAAGCCCTTGTTACTCTAAAAAATTC
The DNA here is from genome assembly GCF_031143425.1 of Pleurodeles waltl. Lineage (NCBI taxonomy): Eukaryota > Metazoa > Chordata > Amphibia > Caudata > Salamandridae > Pleurodeles > Pleurodeles waltl. Next base: position 1,069,467,026 of record NC_090437.1, read on the forward strand.
TATGTCCAAACTGATGCATCTGAATTAGGAGTAGGGGCAGTCCTATCACAACTTAATTCTGAGGGCCAGGATCAACCTGTTGCTTTTATTAGTAGAAGGTTGACCCCTAGAGAAAAGCGTTGGTCTGCCATTGAGAGGGAGGCCTTTGCTGTGGTCTGGGCTCTGAAGAAGTTGAGGCCATACCTGTTTGGCACTCACTTCATTGTTCAGATAGACCACAAACCTCTACTTTGGCTAAAACAAATGAAAGGTGAAAATCCTAAATTGTTGAGGTGGTCCATATCCCTACAGGGAATGGACTATACAGTGGAACATAGACCTGGGAGTAGCCACTCCAATGCAGATGGACTCTCCAGATATTTCCACTTAGACAATGAAGACTCATCAGGTAATGGCTAGTCTTATTGTCCTTCGTTTGGGGGGGGGTTGTGTAGGAAAGTACCATCTTGCCTGGCATGTTACCCCCATTTTTCACTGTATATATGTTGTTTTAGTTGTATGTGTCACTGGGACCCTGGTAACCCAGGGCCCCAGTGCTCATAAGTGTGCCTGAATGTGTTACCTGTGTAGTGACTAACTGTCTCACTGAGGCTCTGCTAATCAGAACCTCAGTGGTTATGCTCTCTCATTTCTTTCCAAATTGTCACTGACAGGCTAGTGACCATTTTTACCAATTTACATTGGCTTACTGGAACACCCTTATAATTCCCTAGTATAGGGTACTGAGGTACCCAGGGTATTGGGGTTCCAGGAGATCCCTATGGGCTGCAGCATTTCTTTTGCCACCCATAGGGAGCTCTGACAATTCTTACACAGGCCTGCCACTGCAGCCTGAGTGAAATAACGTCCACGTTATTTCACAGCCATTTTACACTGCACTTAAGTAACTTATAAGTCACCTATATGTCTAACCTTTACCTGGTAAAGGTTAGGTGCAAAGTTACTTAGTGTGAGGGCACCCTGGCACTAGCCAAGGTGCCCCCACATTGTTCAGAGCCAATTCACTGAACTTTGTGAGTGCGGGGACACCATTACACGCGTGCACTACATATAGGTCACTACCTATATGTAGCTTCACCATGGTAACTCCGAATATGGCCATGTAACATGTCTATGATCATGGAATTGCCCCCTCTATGCCATCCTGGCATTGTTGGTACAATTCCATGATCCCAGTGGTCTGTAGCACAGACCCTGGTACTGCCAGACTGCCCTTCCTGGGGTTTCACTGCAGCTGCTGCTGCTGCCAACCCCTCAGACAGGCAGCTGCCCTCCTGGGGTCCAGCCAGGCCTGGCCCAGGATGGCAGAACAAAGAACTTCCTCTGAGAGAGGGTGTGACACCCTCTCCCTTTGGAAAATGGTGTGAAGGCAGGGGAGGAGTAGCCTCCCCCAGCCTCTGGAAATGCTTTGTTGGGCACAGATGTGCCCAATTCTGCATAAGCCAGTCTACACCGGTTCAGGGACCCCTTAGCCCCTGCTCTGGCGCGAAACTGGACAAAGGAAAGGGGAGTGACCACTCCCCTGACCTGCACCTCCCCTGGGAGGTGTCCAGAGCTCCTCCAGTGTGCTCCAGACCTCTGCCATCTTGGAAACAGAGGTGCTGCTGGCACACTGGACTGCTCTGAGTGGCCAGTGCCACCAGGTGACGTCAGAGACTCCTGTTGATAGGCTCCTTCAGGTGTTAGTAGCCTTTCCTCTCTCCTAGGTAGCCAAACCCTCTTTTCTGGCTATTTAGGGTCTCTGTCTCTGGGGAAACTTTAGATAACGAATGCATGAGCTCAGCCGAGTTCCTCTGCATCTCTCTCTTCACCTTCTGATAAGGAAACGACCGCTGACCGCGCTGGAAGCCTGCAAACCTGCAACATAGTAGCAAAGACGACTACTGCAACTCTGTAACGCTGATCCTGCCGCCTTTCTGACTGTTTTCCTGCTTGTGCATGCTGTGGGGGTAGCCTGCCTCCTCTCTGCACCAGAAGCTCCGAAGAAATCTCCCGTGGGTCGACGGAATCTTCCCCCTGCAACCGCAGGCACCAAAAAGCTGCATTACCGGTCCCTTGGGTCTCCTCTCAGCACGACGAGCGAGGTCCCTCAAATCCAGCGACGCTGTCCAAGTGACCCCCACAGTCCAGTGACTCTTCAGCCCAAGTTTGGTGGAGGTAAGTCCTTGCCTCACCTCGCTGGGCTGCATTGCTGGGAACCGCGACTTTGCAGCTACTCCGGCCCCTGTGCACTTCCGGTGGAAATCCTTCGTGCACAGCCAAGCCTGGGTCCACGGCACTCTAACCTGCATTGCACGACTTTCTAAGTTGGTCTCCGGCGACGTGGGACTCCTTTGTGCAACTTCGGTGAGCACCGTTTCACGCATCCTCGTAGTGCCTGTTTCTGGCACTTCTCTGGGTGCTACCTGCTTCAGTGAGGGCTCTTTGTCTTGCTCGACGTCCCCTCTCTCTGCAGGTCCAATTTGCGACCTCCTGGTCCGTCCTGGGCCCCAGCAGCAACACGCCAAACGCACGATTTGCGTGTTACAAGGCTTGTTGGCGTCCTTTCGGCGGGAAAACACTTCTGCACGACTCTCCAAGGCGAGTGGGATCCGTCCACTAAAGGGGAAGTCTCTAGCCCTTTTCGTTCCTGCAGAAACCTCAGCTTCTTCTGTCCAGTCGAAGCTTCTTTGCACCCGCAGTTGGCATTTCCTGGGCATCTGCCCATCTCCGACTTGCTTGTGACTTTTGGACTTGGTCCCCTTGTTCCACAGGTACCCTAGATTGGAAATCCACAGTTGTTGCATTGCTGGTTTGTGTCTTTCCTGCATTATTCCTCTAACACAACTCTTTTGTCCTTAGGGGAACTTTAGTGCACTTTGCACTCACTTTTCAGGGTCTTGGGGAGGGTTATTTTTCTAACTCTCACTATTTTCTAATAGTCCCAGCGACCCTCTACAAGGTCACATAGGTTTGGGGTCCATTCGTGGTTCGCATTCCACTTTTGGAGTATATGGTTTGTGTTGCCCCTATCCCTATGTTTCCCCATTGCATCCTATTGTAACTATACATTGTTTGCACTGTTTTCTAAGACTATACTGCATATTTTTGCTATTGTGTATATATATCTTGTGTATATTTCCTATCCTCTCACTGAGGGTACACTCTAAGATACTTTGGCATATTGTCATAAAAATAAAGTACCTTTATTTTTTGTATAACTGTGTATTGTGTTTTCTTATGATATTGTGCATATGACACTAAGTGGTACTGTAGTAGCTTCACACGTCTCCTAGTTCAGCCTAAGCTGCTCTGCTAAGCTACCATTATCTATCAGCCTAAGCTGCTAGACACCCTATACACTAATAAGGGATAACTGGGCCTGGTGCAAGGTGCAAGTACCCCTTGGTACTCACTACAAGCCAGTCCAGCCTCCTACACACAGCAGATCTCCCAGCTTCCTGTGCCTCTGTCCCCTGAACCGTGTGCCCACAGCCACTGACCTCAGGTCCCTGATTGTCTTGGGTTGGTGGGTTTGCCTGTGGTCCCTGTAGTGGTGGACACACTGCTGATTGACGTGTCCTGGGGACAGAGGGATGGGCCCACTGTGTGGGTGCTGTGGTGATGTCTCCTGAGGGGGAGGCTCTGTGGTGGTTTGTGACTGTGGCAGGGGAACCAGCTATCCCGAGGTCCCTGATGGGCCGAGCTGGTTATCCAGATCCAAGCATGCAGAGCCGCTGTTATTGCGGTGGGCCTCTTCTGAGGTGGGACTGGATACGTCTCGCACCTCCTGTCCAGGGACATTGGGTATGGGTCCTGTTAGGGTGTAAATGCATAGTTATTGTATCTGTGTGTGCCATCTTGTGCATTGGGTGAGTTACCCTCTACTCTTGCGCTTGCGTTGTTGTGCTTGCGATTGTGTGATTAGTGTTTTGGGGTCTGTGTGGGTATCTGTACTGGACATGCTTTGGTAATGGGTGTCCATGCTTTGGTGTTGCAAGCAGGGCTTGGTATTGGGATGGGTGTGTTGTGATAGTGGGGCATATGTGAGGTGTTGGAGTGATAGGAGTGAGGGTGAGGGTGGGGGTAAGTGATGGCATGCAGGTGGGGTGGGGGATATGGTAATTAAGATATGACTTACCAGAGTCCAGTCCTCATGCTACTCCTGCGAGGCCCTCAGGATGCTGTATTGCCAAGACTTGCTCCTCCCATGTTGTTAGTTGTAGGGAAGGAGGCGGGGGTCCACCGTCAGCCCTCTGTACAGCAATCTGGTGTCTTGAATGCACCTTCCCCCGTAGGACGTTCCACCTCTTCCTGAAGTCATCCCGTGTTCTTGGATGCTGTCCCATTGCATTGACCCTGTTGACGATTTACCACCATAGCTCCATCTTCCTAGCAATGGAGGTGTGCTCAACCTGTGATCCGAAAAGCTGTGGCTCTACCTGGATAATTTCCTCCACCATGACCCTGAGCTCCTCCTCAGAGAACTTGGGGTGTCTTTGAGGTGCCATGATGTGGTGTGGGTGATGTGTGGGTGATGTTTGTTGTGCTGTGTGATATGTTGTGCTGGTGTGTGTTCTTTGAGGTGCGTGGATGTTGTATGAGTGATGGTGTTGTGTGCTTGTGGATGCTGGTGTAGTGTTTGCTATTCTCTCTCTCTGCTTCTTCGCAAAAATGTTGTAAGGGGTTGTAGATAATGTGGGTGTGTGTTTTATAGTGGTGTGGGTGTGTGGATGTGGTGTGTGTATGTGTATCAGGCGTGTGTATTTTGAATTGTCCAATGTGGTTGTGTTTTGTAAATGTGTGTGTATTTTGAGCACGGCGGTGTGTACCGCCAATGGATTACCGTGGTTGAAAGACCGCTGTGTTGATTCATGGGTCGTGATAGTGTGGGCGTATTCTTCGTGGTGTGACAGTGTGGGTTTTGGTGTCGCCAGTTTATCACTGACCTTTGGTGTGGCGGACTTGTGTGGGTGTCTGTATTGTGGCAGATTACAAGATGTGGGTCCTAATACCTGTAGCGGATCTCCACCGCGGCCACGGTATGTTGGCGGCCTTCAGCACGTCGGTAAGCGGGATTTACCTCCAGGGTTGTAATGAGGGCCTATGTCTCAATGGATACTTGGGTTCACAGGTGATGGAGTGTGTCAATCATTACTGATTAGATGATGTGGACAGTTTGAACAGGATTTGTTGTAGACATACTTTATCGAACTGACCACGCCTGCTCTGAAAAAATGAAAAGAAAACTTTAAATTTTGGTTTTGTAATGCATCCAGTTTTGAATGAGGTAGGTCATTTGCGACCGCAATGGGAATCGCAAACAGTGTGAAGTACACTGTTGATATATATTGTAGGAAGGTAGCCTCTTTCTAGCCTTGTTACCCCCACTTTTGGCCTGTTTGTGACTATATGTCAGGGTGTTTTAACTGTCTAACTGGGATCCTGCTAGCCAGGGCCCAGTGCTCATAGTGAAAACCGTATGTTGTCAGTATGTTTGATATGTGTCACTGGGATCCTGCTAGCCAGGACCCCAGTGCTCATAAGTTTGTGGCCTATATGTGTTCCCTGTGTGGTGCCTAACTGTATCACTGAGGCTCTGCTAACCAGAACCTCCGTGTTTATGCTCTCTCTGCTTTTAAAATTGTCACTGCAGGCTAGTGACTAATTTTAGCAAAACAAAATGATGATGGACGGAGTGCTGACAATGCAAACACTCACCCCCCAGTCACAGATCTGGGTTTAATCCATCGTTTTTTTGCTGCCCATGCCATTCCAGTTTGGACCCAGCCATATGCAAATCAGTCTTGACCCTGTTCCCTATGGGAACAGTCCAGCCCGAACTGCCAGGCCAGGTCTTCCCTGGACTGGAAACAAGCATCCTGGGACCGGTTTCGGGGTTTCACCCCTCTTCAGCCAGGATAGCTTGAATCCAGTGGCATGGGAAGCACGGGACCCACGTCTGGGCATACCCTTCCCACTTAGGGCGACATTAGCAAAACAAAATGATGATGGACGGAGTGCTGACAATGCAAACACTCACCCCCCAGTCACAGATCTGGGTTTAATCCATCGTTTTTTTGCTGCCCATGCCATTCCAGTTTGGACCCAGCCATATGCAAATCAGTCTTGACCCTGTTCCCAATTCTTATTGGCACACTGGAACACCCTTATAATTCCCTAATATATGGTACCTAGGTACCCAGGGTATGTGGGTTCCAGGAGATCCATATGGGCTGCAGCATTTCTTTTGCCAAACATTGGGAGCTCAGACAATTCTTACACAGGACTGCCACTGCAGCCTGAGTGAAATAACGTCAATGTTATTTCACAGCCATTTTACACTGCACTTAAGTAACTTATAAGTCACCTATATTCTAACCCTCACTTGGTGAAGGTTAGGTGCAAAGTTAGTTAGTGTGTGGCACCCTGGCACTAACCAAGGTGCCCCCACATTGTCCAGGGCAAATTCCCCGGACTTTGTGAGTGCGGGGACACCATTACACGCATGCACTACATAGAGGTCAATACCTATATGTAGTGTCACCATGGTAACTCTGAACATGGCCATGTAAAATGTCTAGGATCATGTCTAGGATCATGGAATTGTCACCCCAATACCATTCTGGCATTGGGGGGACAATTCCATGCATCCCCGGGTCTCCAGCACAGAGCCCGGATACTGCCAAACTAACTTTCCGGGGTCTCTACTGCAGCTATTGCTGCTGCCAATCCCTCAGACAGGTTTGCGCCCCCCTGGGGCCTAGTCAGCCTAGTCCCAGGAAGGCAGAACAAAGAATTTCCTCTGAGAGAGGGTGTTACAACCTCTCCCTTTGGAATTGGTGTGAAGGGCTGGGGAGAAGTAGCCTCCCCTAACCTCTGGAAATGCTTTGATGGGCACAGATGGTACCCTCTCTGCATAAGCCAGTCTACACCGGTTCAGGGATCCCCCAACCCTGCTCTGGCGCGAAACTGGACAAAGGAAAGAGGAGTGACCACTCCCCTGACCAGCACCTCCCAGGGGAGGTGCCCAGAGCTCCTTCAGTGTGTCCCAGACCTCTGCCATCTTGGATACAGAGGTGTTGGGGCACAATGGACAGCTCTGAGTGGAAAGTGCCAGCAGGTGACATCAGAGACCCCTCCTGATAGGTGCCTACCTCTTTCAGTAGCCAATCCTCCTCTGTGGGCTATTTAGGGTCTCTCCTGTGGGCTATTCCTCAGATAACGAATGCAATAGCTCACCAGAGTTCCTCTGCACTTCCCTCTTCGACTTCGGCCAAGGATCGGCTGCTGACTGCTCCAGGACGCCTGCATAACCGCAACAAAGTAGCAAGAAGACTACCAGCAACATTGTACCGCCTCATCCTGTCAGCTTTCTGGTCTGTTTCCTGGTGGTGCATGCTCTGAGGGCTGTCTGCCTTCACTCTGCATTGGGAGCCAAGAAGAATTCTCCTGTGGGTCGACGGAATCTTCACCCTGCCAACGCAGGCACCAAACTTCTGCATCACCTGTCCTCTGGGTCCCCTCTCATCCTGACGAGTGTGGTCCCTGGAACACAGGAGCTGAGTCCAAGTGCCTCCCACAGTCCAGTTGCCCTTCTGTCCAAATTTGGTGGAGGTAAGTCCTTGACTCCTCACGCCAGACAGTAATCCTTGTGTACTGTGTGAACTGCAGCTGCTCGGGCTTCTGTGCACTTTTGCAAGACTTCATTTGTGCACAGCCTAGCCCAGGTCCCCAGCACTCCGTCCTGCATTGCCCAACTTGCTGAGTTGGACTCCGACGTCTTGGGTCCCTCCTTTGTGAATCTGAGTCAACCGCTGTCCTCAGATCTTCTAAGTGCCTGTTCAGGTACTTCTGCAGGTGCGGCCTGCTTCTGTGGGGGCTCTTTGAGTTGCTGAGCGCCCTCTCTGTCTCCTCCTCAAGGGCCTCAGCAGCATCCAAAACCCTCAACTCTGACTCTTGCAGCTTGCAAGGCTTCTTTGCGGTCTTTCTGCATGGAAACAACTTTGCATCCTCCAGCACGCTGTGGGACATCTTCTGACCAAAGGAGAAGTTCCTGGCACCTTCTGTTGTTGCAGAATCTTTGGCTTCTTCCACCCGGAGACAGCCCTTTTGCACATTCATCTGGAGTTTAGTGGACTCCTGCCCCCCCAGACACTTGCGTGACTCTTGGACTTTGTCCCCTTCCTTTACAGGTCCTCAGGTCCAGGAATCCATCTTCAGTGTTTTGCAGTCAGTTGTTGTCCTTGCAGAATCCCCTATCGCGACTTTACTGTCTTTCTAGGGTAGTAGGGTATCTTTGCTCCTACTTTTCAGGGTTTTGGGGTGGGGTATCTTAGACACCCTTAGTGTTTTCTGATAGTCCCAGCGACCCTCTATAACCTACATTAGGCCTGGGGTCCATTTGTGGTTCGCATTCCACTTTTGGAGTATATGGTTTGTGTTGCCCCTAGGCCTATTTCTACCTATTACATTCTATTGTGATTCTACATTGTTTGCACTACTTTTCTAACTGTTATTTACCTGATTGTTGTGTTTTCTTATGATATAGTGCTATATGATATAAGTGGTATAGTAAGAGCTTTGCATGTCTCCTAGTTCAGCCTAAGCTGCTCTGCCATAGCTACCTCTATCAGCATAAGCTGCTAGAACACCTCTATCCTACTAATAAGGGATAACTGGACCTCGCACAAGGTGTAAGTACCACAAGGTACCTACTATAAGCCAGGCTAGCCTCCTACATATATTGTATTGCGGCTCACAATTTGTGACTCGCAAATTAGTCACAAAATGCGATTTGCAAAAATTCAGGGTTGTACATCTGGCCCTATGTGATTACCATTGGATGTCTCATGAGTGCTATGTAGCCCACTGTTGCTGCACATGCATGTATGGGATGTAGTGTATCTGTGTACAGTGTCTGCAGACGTTCCTCTCGAATTTGTCTCATGTGGTCACATGACTGTTCTCCAGACATATATTATACACATCAGATGTCACCTGTGTCGTAGTGCCTCATGTTGTGGCTATAACAGTGATAGTTTCCATTATGACGAAAATGTACAGAGGGTTCAGTCAGGCATGTGATCTGGATGGCAGGTGCAGTGTGGTCTATGAATTGAGTTATTTACTATCATGGTACTCTGCCCAAAGGACATGTACTGGTCAGGTGTAGATACAATGAAGGCATGTTATGCTGTGATTACTGAACTGTTTGAACTACAGATTAGAGGAGCATGTAGAGCTATGATCCAGATTAGGACAGATGTACTGCTTCAGCCACGACATGATGAGCATGCTGACATACCTATACAGGTGATTTTCTAGAATGCTCCAGTGGTGCTACCACTTTTTGTTCATGATGTGGTTGAGAGGGTAGGCATGATGGGGTGGATAGGAGTAACAAGTTGTGACATGATATAGGTTATGTGGGTTACTAGATGACATAGCCTAGCCAGGAGATGTATTACTACAGTTGTTCTTGTTCTAATGTGTGTATGTGAAGAATGTGATGACCCTCTCTCTCCTTCCATGTCTGTCCTTCCCTCTCTCTGTTTGTGTGCATAAGCATCGGCAGGTGAAGGAGACAGGGCAGAGGCAAGTGGGGATGCTGCTGGCCATTGGGCCCAGAATCCTGATCCCACCGACTGTGAGGGACCCAGTGGCCCAGAGGGCAAGGAGAGTGCCACGGGTAGAATGGAATCCTCCTCCAGTGGACACTCTCTGGTGGTGGCGGACCCTTCTGGGACCACCCCAGCACCATCTTTGTTCACCACCCCCATACTACCACTGCCCTCCCTGTACCTTCCCACCCAGTAGTCCATGCCCAGTCACCCAGGGGGTTGGGCAATGCTTTCCCCACAGGCACCTCTGCTCCTGCCCCTGTCAGCCCTGCTGCCCTCAGTGAGAAGGCTATTGGTCTCCCGAGGTTGATCTCTGTGGGTCAGTCGACCTTTGTGAATGCCATCCAGGAACTTGCAACTCAAGTCCAGCAGACTAATGCATTGGCCTACAGAGATCCTTTCAGGCTCTATCCTTCACACTGATGGCAGTCAGTCATCCTTTGTCTTCCGTCCCCCCTCCACCATCCTCTTTCCAATCCCAAACCCTTCTTTCTTGTCTCAGCCAAAGCACACAGGCAGACAAGCATGTATCCACCTCAACATCTAAGGGTACTGCTGACAAATACAAGCACCACAAGACCCATCATCAGCATGCACACACACAATACCCCACCTGCAAACACACCAACACTCACTACCTGCACTGCCTCCCATATCACCACCACTTTCACAGACACTACATGTTCACTGATACAGCCACAACTCCTATCCTACCCACAGTCACCACAATAACAGACCGACAAACATCTACCCCAGTCACCACATCTGCAACCATGGACTCAGCCACATCCAACACAGTCACCAACTGAACAGACAGTCACCAACCCACCACGGCATTTCCCTGCACCTTCACCCCACCTCCTCCTAAAACACATAAACGCCCACACTCATCCACCCAACAAACACCTAGCACACACAAGCATACCTCGTACACACATGCACCCAGGACATCCCCAAAACACCTCTCACAACCACTACTTCTCCCTCCACTCCTAAACCCTTTTGCCATGACCATCCCTATGTGTCTAAGAATTTTTTCCTCCTGGAGACATACCTTTTTCCTACTCTTCTCCCACCCCATGTGACCCTTTAAGATCTGTGTCCAGCCCTTTGACCTCTAAGTCCTCCCTGGCCCCACTGCAGGTACACATGCATCTCTCCCTGCCAAGAAGTCAACCCCTCACAAGAGTTCTCTGCCCTCCCCTTAGCTTCAACCTAAGCCTCCCCTCCCAAGCTCAAGGATCCACCACCAAAACCCCACCTTGCCCCCCTCCCCCCAATTCCCTGAGATGCCTGCCTGCCTCCTTGATGCTCCTAACTGTGGAGGTTTAATGGCAGTCAGAAGTCAAGTAGGGTCACTGTAATGTGCCATTTGTGCATGCTGCACATGGTTTATTGTACTGGCTGATGGCCTCATATTATTGTGCATAGTTATGTTTTTAATTATTAATTTATTCCCATAAATCTGGGCCAGCCACTTTGTTCAAATGTTACTATTTTCTCCTGCCTTTCATTCCTCATGGCTGTTTTTGTCTTGCCTGCTTAAGTTTGTGTGTGAGTACTTTTTGTGTGTGTGTTGATAGTGCTACCAGTAGTGTGTGGCCAGCATGTGTCCTGCTGAGATGGCTGTTTATTGTGTGATGGGCATGCATGAGTTAGGGACATGGATTAATGTTGATATTGTGTGTAGTGATTGCGCTGACATGTATTATTTCAAATGCCGTGTGCCCTTTTGTGGTTGTAATATGTGTGTGAGTGTGTAGGTTGATTTTTATGTCTCTTCCGTTGTGATGCTAAATTGCAGAATATGGTGTATGGCTTGTTGTATGGATGTTTGATAGTGTGTGTTGGTTCTCTGGTGTTTTAGGTTGTGCTGTTTGTATGATTTTGCATGTGGAGGTGTGTATTGTGGATGTATTTTGTTGATTTTGTGGTGTTGCGGATGTGGGGTTTTTCTGTTTGTGTTGTGTGTTGTAGTGGTAGACTGTACCAGTGCTGTGTATCTGGGTGTTGGTGTGTGTTTTGAAAGTGTGTGTGTGTGTTGTTGTAGTGTGTGTACTATGTATGTGTATGTGTGTCTATGTGTGAGTGTGCCTGTCAGTGTGAGGGTACGTGTGTGTCACCATTGCCACTCATTCAGGATCTGTATGTTGTGTGCGTGTCTATACATCGGCATTGTGAAACAGTGTCACATAAGTGTGTGTGCTCATGGTTGCTTTCTTCATCATCGTCTCTGGCTCCAAGGTTGTTGGGTGAGCAGGAGCAACAGGAAGAGATGTAGTTCAGGTTCCATGGCAGCTCCAGACGGGTATGTGTTCCTGAAGGTGAGCGTCTCCTTTTATAGAGTTGGTTTACACTAGGGTTTCCGTGGTGGTGCGATCGCGGCGGAAACCTTGGCGTTGTGCAGCCTCATAATCTGTCAATCAGGAACATGCTCCCTGCCGGCCTGAAGGTGGCTACCGCGTCTTAGGGGACCTGACTGCACTGGTGGTGCCGGCAGTGGATTGGCACTTGGATCATGATGCAACGGTGTGTGCGTTGTTAGCAGGATTGGTGTTGTGCAGTAAGGGACAACTTCCTTCACCAAAACAATTCATGGAGGTGTTTTCAACATTCTATGTGTGCCATGGAATGCAGCACAAATGGAAAGCAGAAAGAAATGGAAGAAATGAAAACACTTCTCTTCCTTACACCACTTCTGGGGAGGCATAAGGTTTTGGCACTGTGCCAGGTTTACATGATTTTGTAAAGCTGGAGCAACATCAAAATCCATGGGTGTTACGTGGGAACACCTCTTTGGCACAGAGTGAGACAGCGCAGCACTTCACACTGCCTTGCCTTACTCTATATCTATGAGACCATGCGCAGCCACCCATGTTGGCTTTGTCTCCTAGATATGATTGAGAGTTCTGCACCACTGGAGCATCTAAAAAAGTGATTCTCCGGTGGCACAGGACTCTTGTAAATAAGTCTGTATGTTTCTCAATGCATCCACTTATCTGCTGCAAGCTCCATGGTTCCTCCTCAGATAACACAGTGTTACTAGTTATATCCTTTAGGCCTTTAACAATTAGTTTTAAGTCAATTTATTTAGCTGTAGCGTGGCTCCTTTCCTTAGAACTTTTTTCTGTCCATGAGGTGTAATGGTGCCAGTGGATGTTGAAGACACAGCGAATGCTAGTGATTGGGCCCATATACCTTTTGCTTTCTAAACGTAATAAAAATGAGCCATCCTCCAAAAATCTTTAGCCACCTTGCAGATTTTTTTTCACCAGGTTTTACGTGACACATATTTTTTCTTTTCAGCTGCATGCATATCACCTACACATGATGAAAATTAAGATTTTATTCTGATGAGTATTGAAAGGAAAGTTTCATCTTTGAATAACTGTGCCACATGGTATAAGCCCATGGGCATGTCTGCCATAATATGCTATGAGCACTTCAATATCATCATTTGCCATTGACTCGCCACATTTATGTACAAGTGAGCGGTGAAATGTGGATTTCACATACCATAATACATATATCATTGCCCTTTTTCCATGCAGAAGCCTTTTGCCATTTATCCATTTAAGGGTACTGAAAAGCACAATTGTGATAACTTGCATACCATTTAACTTTACAACAATAAAACAATGTTATTATTCCCACACAAGTGTAGCTTTGGTTCTCATTGTGCCAATGAGGGTGCTGGATTTGGGTGACAGCATCACCTGAATTGTGGGGAACTGAGTTCAGTCCCACACCATGTCACAACTGTCTGCCTAATCCGTTTCTGGCCAGCTGGCAGCACCTCATCTCTGCCCAAGAGCAGGGACAATTTGTGGCAACTGGGTGCATGACATTATGACTTCTCAGGGAAATCGTGGTGGATCAGATCTCATCCTTCTCCCTCAGTTACATTAGTCTCACACATGCAAAGACAAACAGAGGCAGAAAAGGGTTCAATAAGATTTATTGAATCAGCTGAGTCTTTTTTATAAAATGGCATGAAATGCAATAATTAGAATGATGAAACATACTAAAAGCAAAATGGTGACAAGAAAAGAGAAACACAGGAAAGGTCCCTCCACACTGTCACTGTGCACAATATATGCAGTTCCTACCTAAGCTATGTTAGAGCACAGCAGGACAAGCCCTAATCCACCCTTCAGGATGCCCCCATGGGAAGACATCATCCCTCGTACTTGAATGTTACAGTAGTAAAGAAGCCTGTTATCTATAGAGACACCACCCTCACCAGTGATCTCAGCAAGCAGCTGTAACAAATTCAGACAACATGTAGCTGTGGTCATCTGGTTGAAACTTCTCTCTAAAGTGCATGGGAGAGAGAAATGTTTTTTTGAATAAAACAACTGATGTTCTGAGAAAAAACATAAGCAAAAACATAAAATTGTATGTGTTTCTGTGAATGTTAGAGACACAGGCCCTCATTACAACCCTGGCAGTTGGTGATAAAGTGGCGGTAATACCGCCAACAGGCTGGCAGTAAATACCGCCAAAATATGACCATGGCGAAAACAGCTCAGACAGAAAGCCATTTTAACACATCGGCCGCCAGGGCAGAAGCAACAGGCACCACAGCGGTAACCGCCTACAGCCAGGAGGAAGACAATGTTCTACCCATTGTATTAAGACTGTCCAATCCGCCACCTTTTCCTGGGCAGTACCAATGACATCAAAAGCCTGGTGGAAGCACTGTACAGAAGGGAAACGACTCACCTGTGGAGACTCTGGGAAGAACCACGCCGCCTTGGATCCCAAGCTGCATATCTTCCCAAGAATCTTCTATGTGCTGCTCCACTATGAACACCAATGATGGAGAAGACGACCACGATGAGGACAGCCGCCTAGCACACAGGGGAGGTGGGAGGTACAAGAGAGTGACACAACACGCAACACCCCCACCCCCAACACCATACACACATACAGCTGCAGTAACATAACATATACACCCTGTACCCCTCGGGAATAATGCAAGGACAACTACTTTAGATTAAAAAGAGTGTAATAAGATAAAATAGTAGCAATACGTGCATCCAAATCAAAAAGTATATACATATTTACAAATGTAGGAACACTACCCAGTCCTCAATGTTCGTGGTCCACAGGGCCACATTACAAAGTCCAAGGCCCCACTTCACTCCTGCAACAAAACAAAGGGAAAACTGCAGGGGCATCATTTGGAAAATAGACAGGGACATCAGGGGGATGGGGAACGGGGGGGCACCTCAGCTGTCAGATGGAACACCACTGTTCCTGGAGGGGGCAACATGCCCATTGCTCTTCGTCCTGGGGAGTGCAAGGCCACAGTCTCTCAAGTGGGTGACTTGCCCACTGGCACTGGAGGGGGCATTGTATCCTGTGATCTTCATCCTGGGGAGGATGGGATGAGTGGATGGCATCTCCACTGGTTCAGGAGGGGGCATCGTTCCCTGTGCTTTGTTCTGGGGAGTGCAAGGCCACAGTCTCTCAAGTGGGTGACCTGCCCACTGGTTCTGGAGGGGGCATCGTGTCCTGTGATCTTAATCCTGGTGAGCATGTGGTGAGTGGATGGCATCTCCACTGGTTCTGGAGGGGGCATTGTGCCCTGTGATCTTCATCCTGGGGAGGATGGGGTGAGTGGATGGCATCTCCACTGTTCTGGAGGGGGCATTGTGCCCTGTGATCTTCAGCCTGGGGAGGATTGGTTGAGTGGATGGCATCTCCACTGGTTCTGGATGGGGCATCGTGCCCTGTGATGCAGATCTTGGGGAGTGCAAGGTCACAGTCTCTCAGGTGGGTGTCATACCCACTGGATTTGCAGGGGGCAGGCCGCACAACAGCCCATCGATGCACGCCTACAGAATGTCTGCCGGCGGTGACAGCTGATCAGTGGTGGCAGTGGTGCTGCTTCAGCTGCTGCTGGTGGTTTTGGGGGGAGGCTTCAGCCCATCCATTGCAGCCTCGGACAGCTGCCCACTGCTGATAGTGGTGGCGCTCCTGGTGGAGCTGGTGGTGGGGGGAGGCTCCAGCCCATTCCCTGCAGCCTCATATGGCTGCCCACTGGTGCTGCTGGTGGTGGTGGTGGTGGTGCTGGTGGCGGTACTGCTGGTGAAGCTGGTGGTGGGGGGAAGCCCCATCCCATTTCCCGCAGTCTCTGACAGCTCCACCACCATGGATGTTGGTGGGGTCTCTGACTGAGTCCCAACACCAGGCCCCTTGTCCTTACTGCCTGCAGCTACGGCTGGCTCCTTGCCCTTCCTTCCTGCAGCTGGGGCAGGCTCCTTGCCCTCCTGTACTGCAGCACCTGGGGCTGGCTCTTTGCCCTTCCTTCCTGCAGCACTTGGGCAGGACCCCTTTCCGTCTGCCTGGCTGGTGGCCGGGATCCTTTTCCACCTGGAGTTGCTGGGGACACTACTGTGCCCGTGGACTGGGTGGCTGAGGTGCTTGCCTCAGTTTTGACCACACTGGCCTGATGTGAAGGACGGGGAGAGGGGTAGGGAAGAGGTCAATGGTGGAGAGGAAAAGCTCCGTAGGGACATTGGGGTGGGAAGAGGAAGAAGGTTTGGGATTGGAGGAAGAGGGAGCAGTTGTAGGAGGTGTCAGTCTGCTGTGTTTGGGTGCAGGTGCATGGGCTGGATGCTGTTGTGAGGTGGATGGCTGTTGGTTGTCTGAGTGTTGCGTTTGTGTACCTTGGGAGGAGGGGGCAGACACAGTGGGAGAGGACACAGGGGATGTGTGCATGGATGTAGGGGTGGAAACTGCCATTGAGGTGTGTGTTCTGATGGGTGTGATGGTGATGGGGGTACTGGATGAGGATGTAGTGCATGCAGGTGTGAGTGGAGACACTACTGGGAGAGAGGTGGAGGGCGAGGAGGAGGGGGCCACAGTGGAGTCAGTGGATGTTGGTATTTCTGCATCTGGATAGTGTTTCTGTGAGTGTCTTTGGGATGAAGTGTGGTGCTTGTGTTTGCCTGTGCCACTCTTGTGTATGGTCCTGTGTGCATGCTTGTCTGCCTGTGTGCTTGGGATAGGATGGGGTTGAGGGGAATGGGATTGGGTAGAGGAAGTTGTAGGGGGAGGGTGTAAACACAGACAATGACTGCCATCAGAGAGGAGGCCAGAGCCTGGATTGATCTCTGTTGGGCCACCAAGCCTGTGTGAATGCCCTCCAGAAATGCATTGGAATGCATTTGGGCTGCCAGCCCCTGGATGGCATTCACAATGGTTGACTGCCCAACAGAGATGGATCGCAGGAGGTCAATAGCCTCCTCACTTAAGGCAGCAGGGCTAACTGGAGCAGGACTTGAGGTGCCTTGGGCGAAGGTGATGCCCACCCTCCTGGGTGAGCGGGCACGGGCAACTCGCTGAGGGGCTGCTGGGAGGACGGTGCTGGTATGGGGGTGACGGCTGTACTTGTAGCTGGGGTGGGCACAGAGGTGTCTGCCACCACCAGGGAGCTTCCATCGGATGAGGTATCTGTGACTGAACTGTCTCCTCCAGTCTCCGCCTTGGTGCTCCCCTCACCCTCCATCCCACTGGTGCCCTCAGCATTGGTGGACTCTGCCTCCTGGGTCCTGTGGGATGCAGCTCCCTCCGTTGCAGGTGCCACTGCTCCTCTGCCAGATGATGCTAACTCACATAAGGACAGGGTGGCAAAACAAAAGGGGGGGAGAGACGAAGGATACACTTGGTCAATGGTGGCACCAACACCACCGTTGGCATACACAACACACTCACACACAGGGAACAGCCCTACGCACCAGGCAATGCACTACTAGATACAATGCTAGTCACCAGGGCATGGGCAGGGACACATACCGCCAACTGCAGCATACCTGAGACCCACACACCACTGCCCAATAGTGGATGCCTACTAGCAAGGTTGAAGGAATTGCACATCAGAACCCTGGCCAACATGGGACCTAGTCTGCTATGTCAGGCCTGGCAGAGGGGCACCCACAGACACTTATCCCCCACCCGGATACCACCCCACCAGGCGTAAGTAGAAATGAAGGGCACTGTACTCACCCCCTCGTTGCTGCTGTGATGCACCCAAGCGCCCATCCAGTTCGGGATAAGCCACCACCAGTATGCGGGCCATCAGGGGGGGTCAGGGTTCGACGGGCACCCCTTCCTCGTTGGGAGGCCATCCCCATCTGGGCCTCCACCGTCTTCCGTACCCAGCGTCATGTCCTCCCACTGTTTGTGACAGTGGATGCTCTGCCTGCCATAGACCCCCATGGTCTGCACGTCCTTGACAATGGCACGCTATGTACCCTTCTTTTGATGGGCGCTGACCTGCAGAGAAATACACACAGGGAAAGGTATTAGTCAGACCGTCCTGCCTGTTACACTCTTGGACAACCATGCCCCTTCCCATCCCCATTAGCACAGACATGGCCCAGCATACATGCTGCATGCTGCCCTCGGCCCATCCACCTACCCCCCCACACGAGTCCTTCACACACAGCACTCCATACATTCATGACCCATACATCGTACTCACAGCGTACTCACCTGTTGGTCTGGAGGCCCATACAGCAGTCGGTACAGGGGTAGGACCCCATCCAATAATCACTGCAACTCCGCTGAGGTGAAGGCAGGGGCTCTTTCCCCAGTCACAGCACCATGATAGGTTTCAGACACAGGTCACAGCATCACCTGCAGTGTAGGTCCTCTCCTGTTGAAGGTCAGGTAGCAAGTGAGTGAACAGATAGAAAAAGGTGGTCACGTCCACGGCGGTGCGTACCGTCACCGCCAGTGTAGATCACTATTGGCCACTGTACCCCATAGGGTCCAATGCTAACCAATTAGGAATTACACAGCAGGTCCTGACAGCCTTCCGCAATGGCAAAGAACATCTGCGGAATCACCTAATTTCCACCTGCCCCTCCATAGTGGACAGGTGGACGCTATTTCTAGGGGGAGGAGGCCATAGCTCCTAACTGCATCACAGTTCACAATTTCACAAGCTGGGCATATTTCACCAACATATTGTAACAATTACAATATGCATTGAACTGAAGTGGTGAAAATGTAGAGATAATGACGAGCTGCTCACTATTTTACCCCATAGATTGCAACCGCTGAGGATGAAAAGGAGATGGAGACATCCCCCCCCCATGTACAGACCCCTGGTGGACTTGGCAACAATGGAGGACAGGCACATTATCCTTACCTGTAGACTGGACAGGGCCACAATCACAGTGCTGTGTGCCCAATTGGAGCCTGACCTGATATCAGCTATCCGTCAATCCACTGGGATCCCCCCCTTGTGCTATCTGTGCTCCATTTTTTGGTAACTGGTTCTTTCCAAGTGAGAGTGGGCTTGGCAGCAGGAATGTCACAGCCAACATTCTCAATAGTGCTGACCAGAGTGTTGTCTGTCCTGATTAAACACATGCACAGCTACATTGTTTTCCCCCAGGTGGAGAATTTGGCCACAGTGAAGGCTGCCTTCTATACAATGGGACATATCCTCAACATCATTGGGGCGATTGATGGGACACATATAGCATTTGCCCCCCACCCCGGTCTTCAGAAATCAAAAAAGTTATTACTTGATGAATGTGCAGATGGTATGTTTGGTGGACCAGCACATCTCCCATGTCAATGGTAAGTATCCAGGCTCAGTGTATGATGCTTTTTTCCTGAGGAATAGCAGCATCCCAATTGTGATGGCCTAACTCCAGAGGCAACGTGTGTAGCGAATAGGTGAGCCCTGGGTCCCACCCAGTGGATGTTAGTGTATGGGTATGGTGTGGCACATAAGGGTTAGTGTGTGGCTAAGAGGTGTCCCACGATATTTGCAGGTGAATCTGGTTACCCTAACCTCTCATGGCTACTGACCCCTGTGAGGAATTCTAGGACAAGGGCAGAAGAACATTACAATGAGGCACATGGGCGAACAAGAAGGATTATTGAACGTACATTCCGACTCCTGAAGGCCAGGTTTCAGTGCCTACATTTAACAGGTGGAGCCCTGTGCTACTCACCCAAGAAGGTCTGCAGATCATTGTGGCATGCTGTATGTTGCACAACCTTGCCTTGAGACATCATGTGCCTTTTCTGCGGGAGGAGGAGGCTGGAGATGGGCGTGTGGCAGCAGTGGACCCTGTGGACAGTGAAGATGAGGAGGCAAACGATGAGGATGAGGGCAACAGAAGTGCAGTTATTCGTCAATACTTCCATTGAAACACAGGTAAGACAGTGTTATTTCACAATTCATTGACAGTTTGATGTGTGACATTGTCACTGGCAGGCTGTAAATTCCTACTGCTATGGCCACTCACTGTACCCATTGGAATCTATTTTTGCAGATGTTGGTGCCCCACTATTGCTCCCGGTGTGTTCACTGCAGGCAACTACAGGACTTTCCAATGTAAACAGTACTGTACAGTTGATTTGCAATTTAAGAACCTTGTTAAACTAATACATTTTGAAATCATTTGACATACCCAGAAAAGGGGGAAGTGCAATGTGTGCTGGGGTGATGATGGAGGAAAGTCCAGGTTAGAGTATAGTCTATTTGTAGCACAGGTGTGTTGTCCAAGGGGCCATGGAAAGGAGAGCAATGGCAGTTCAAGGTGGACAGGGTGAGAGAGTGGGACACAAGGGTGACGTTCAGGAGAGTCTCATTTCCTGGCGCGGGTCTTGGCAATAGTCTCTGGCTTCTGCCTGGATCACTGGGAACGTTTGTGGGATGGTTCTCCTTCTGCAGTGGGAGGAGTACTGGTGGCCTGTTGGTCCTGTGGCGGGGCCTCCTGTCCACTAGCGGCAGTGGAGGTGGAGGGCTGTTCAGTAGTCTGGCTAGTGTCAGGGGCCTGCTGGTGTGCCACTGCCTCCCTCATACAGTTGGCCATGTCTGCCAGCACCCCTGCAGTGGAGATCAGGATGGTGTTAAAGGACTTCAAGTCCTCTCTGATCCCCAGGTACTGTCCCTCCCGCAGCCGCATGTTCTCCTGCATCTTCCCAAGGATCTAGCCCAGCGTATCCTGGGAATGTTGGTGTGCTCCCAGGATCACGGTGAGTGCCTCCTGGATTAACGTGTCCTGGGGACAGAGATATGGGTCCTCTGGGTGGGTGATGTGGTGGTGTTTCCTGAGTGGGTGGCTCAGTGGTGGTGTGAGACTGTGCTTGGTTAACCGACTATCCGGAGGTCCCTGATGGGTCAGGTTGGTCATCCAGGTGAGCAGAGCTGCTGTCATCACTGTGGGCCTCTTCTGTGGGGGGACTGGATGTTGCTGGCACCTCTTCTTCTGTGACATTGGCTGGTATACCTGTGGGGATGTAAATGCAGTGTTATTGTTTCTGTGTGTGACATATTGTGCATGGGTGGGTTGCCCTTTATGGTTGCCCTGGCACCTTTGCCTTGTGTGTGTTGTTATTTGGTGGGTTAGCTGATCGTCTCTAGTGTGCATGCTGTAATGATATGTATCCATGCAGGTCTGTGAGCGATGTCCATGCATAGGTATGGCATGCATGGCTTGGCAATGGGATCAGTGGGATGTGATGGTGGGGTGTGTGGGAGGTGGTAGAGTGATGGGAGTGAGTGTAAGGGTGGGGGTATGTGATGGCATGCAGGTAGGGGGTGATAGTAATAGAGATTTGACTTACCAGAGCCCAGTCCTCCTCCTACTCCTGCCAGGCTCTCAGGATGCATGATTGGCAAGACTTGCTCCTCCCATGTTCTTAGTTGTGGGGGAGAAGGTGGGGGTCCACCACCAGTCCTCTATACTGAGAGCTGGTATCTTTCTGCAATGGAATGCACCTTCCTCCATAGGTCGTTCTACCTCTTCCTGATGTCATCCCTTTTTCTGGGGTGCTGTTCCATGGTGTTGACCCTGGCCACAATTCTCTACCATAGCTCCATCTTCCTAGCAATGGATATCTGCTGCACCTGTGATCCAAATAGCTGTGGCTCTACCCTGATGATTTCCTCCACCATGTCCCTCAGCTCCTCCTCAGAGAATCTGGAGTGTCGTTGTGGTGCCATGAGTGTAGTGTGAGTGGTGTGTGTGAGGGTGTGTAGGGTGATGTGTTGGGGTGTGTGATGTAAGGTGCGCAGGTGGTGTATAGGTGATGGTGGTATGTGGCTCTGGTTGTGTGAGTTCTCTTGCTGTCTCTCTCTGCTGGCAATTATTTCTAGTCATAAAGGGTTGTCGGTAATGTGGGTGTTTTATAGTGGTGTGGGTGTGGTGTGCGTATGGGTGTGAGGTGTGTGTAGTTTGAATTGTCCAATGTGGTGCTGTTTTGTTACTGTGTGTGTATTTTGAGCACGGTGGTATGTACCGCCAATGGTTTACCACCATTGAATGTCCGCTGTGGTGATTCGTGGGTCATAATGTTGTGGGCGTTGCTCTGTTGGCGTGACAGTGTGGGTTTTGATACTGCCAGTTGATCACTGACCTTTGGTCTGGCGGATTTGTGTGTGTGGCTAAATAGTGACGAATTGGTGTGTGTGTCATAATATGATATATGATATAGCATGTTTACAACAAATATTACATTATATGTTCCTCTTAGTGGGGTTGCAATCATTTTTCTACTCCATCAACAGAGGTAGTGTTGCCCCATAGGGCTAGGGTGCATGTGTATGAGTCATTCTTTGACCTTAGCTAGAAGGAACAAATATCATCACAACATTGATGTAATTTATGGAATGACTTCTCTCAATACGTATTGCCTTATACAGCACATTGGCAAAGTATTAATTTGAAAGACACCGTCCATGTATATAACACATAACTTATAAAGGTGTAGAATTTGTCCACACAACCATACCACAATTAAACATTATTTGTAAAGTTTTTTATACGTCCCCAAACATTTGTGCGTGCTTGTTGACATCCATGCATCACACAATACACATCTCTATATCCCTGAAGTGAAGTGATTCTTTGCAACTGTGTCCCTTGTCTTACTTTTCTGAACAATGCAACATAGTGTGAAAGTTTCACTTTAGTATGTTTTCATACGCCCATCTGAGCCTCCTTGCATTGCTCTACATATCATGCTAAGGGATAGATTTAAGAAAAGTGCAATGCAGTGTCACTTTTCTTGCTCCCCTTAGCGCCCCACTAATGCGACCATGTGTGCACCGTATTTGATATACAGCACACCATGGCAGTAGTTAGAGAACTAGCGACACTAGTTTATCGCTTTGCAGGATTAGCGGCAAAAATGTTGATGCTAATCTCACACAGCAGATTGAGGCCTATTATAAATACTGCTGTTCCTCTTTTTAACACCTGCTCTGTGCAGGCTTTAAAAATGCTGCAAAAAATGGCACAAATAAATCTTTTGGGTTTCTTTACACCATTTGTTTTGGCCCGCTAATGGGGGAACGGCCCCTTGCTCACATTATGACTGACGCAGGCATAATGTGGTGCAAGAGGTTACAAAGTGGCGCAATGCATGCATTGCAACATATTGTAAATATTGTGCAGTGATTTTTGAAGCCTAACACCACATTAGCATAAAACAAATTGACACCAGAGATTTTTAACTCTGGGCCTAAATGTGGCACTAGAGCTTTTTAAATCTGGGCCTAAATGTTTATTACAGCAAGTGTGTGCAAATTAAAACTTTTCATTTATCTGTCATGTGAAGGGGTAATGTGTGTTTTTGTAGATATCTACACATGCATCCTTGCAAGTTTATCAATTGACATATTAACAAAAGCCCTTGAGGCTAGTACTTTGTAAGTGACACATCTCACTCAAGCACTGTAATAATATCAGCTGCTACATTTGTTCCAGCAAAGCACTGCCACTCTTCATGCATGTTATATTCTGCAACACACATCAATTTCTTCAGGGACTGACTTAATAGAAGGTTTGTGAGCCTTCCTACACTGAGGAACAGATTGAACACACTTTCATGCAGCAGAAAGCAACAAAATTGCTTGCTGTGCTGAACTGCACTATATAAAAGAGGAAGGATGAGTTCCTGCCTGCTCCCATACATGCAGGGCTGTGCAGCAAATTGGCTTGCTGAATTGCTCTGGATATGTTTTTTTTAATATACCCCCATATTTTTAAACAACTAGAGAAATCCGATTGACTTATTTGAAAGGCGAAATATAGTTGATAACATATGGGTAAAACTATATATATATTGATGTTCTCACAAAGCACAAGGCATGTTTTAAATATGTTTATTATATGCAAAGTTTACAATCATCTGTAAATATTTTTTTTAAATGCTACTATTTTGCGCTTATTATTCTAGGTAGTGATTCTTCATTCTCATCCTCATCATAATCTGAGAATCACGATCTCATTGTAGATTACACTTCAAACAGGTGCTGTGCAGAATGGCACAGACACTTATGATTTTGTTCACCATTGGCTGTGAATATTGGTGTCTACCATCTGACTAGTCCAGGCTTCTGAAATGTGATTGTAAACTCCAATCATTCTGTCAACAATGTTGTGAGTCTTTCTCAATGCAGCTTACCGCCGTGCAGAAGACCGCCAACACACCATCTCGGCCGCGGAATTCCGCCACAGCTACTACGACCCACAGCTCGGAATCCGCCAAAAGCTAGACACCCACACAAGTCCGCCACACCAAAGGTCAGTGATAAATTGGCGATAACAAAACCTCCACCGTCACGCCAACAGGAATACGCCCACACCATCATGACCCACGAATCCATGCAGCGGTCTTTCAACCGCGGTATTCCATTGGCAGTACACACCGCTGCGCTCATAATACACACACATTTACAAAACACTACCAAATTGAACAAATTGAAATACACACACCTGATACACATACACACACCACTCCCACACACTCAATACAATATACAACACACACACACATTACCCACAAACCCTTACTACCAAAAATTTGGAAGAAGCAGAGAGACAGAAAAGCAAAAACCACACCAGCAGACAGAGGCACACAACACCATTACTCATACACATCCACGCACAAAACACCACATACCCCTAAACATCACCCCACACATCACAACACACACCACCTCACACATCACCCACACCACCCCATGGCACCGCAAAGACACCCCAGGTTTTCTGAGGAGGAGCTCAGGGTCATGGTGGAGGAAATCATCCGGGTAGAGCCACAGCTATTCGGATCACAGGGGCAGCACACCTCCATAGCTAGGAAGATGGTGCTATGGCGCAGAATCGTGGACAGGGTCAACACAGTGGACAGCATCCAAAAACACGGGATGACATCAGGAGGAGGTGGAACGATCTACGGGAGAAGGTACGTTCCGTGGTCTCAAGACACCACATTGCGGTTCAGAGGACTGGTGGCGGACCCCCACCTACTCCCCCACAACTAACAACATGGGAGGAGCAGGTCTTGGCTATACTGCATCCTGAGGGCCTCGCAGGAGTAGCTGGAGGAATGGACTCTGGTATGTCAAATCTTTTAACTACCATATACCCCACCCTACCTGCATGCTATCACATACCCCCACCCTCACCCCCATCACTCCAACTCCTCACATTTGTCCCACTATCACAAACCACACATCCCAACACCAAGCCCTGCATGCAACAACAGAGCATGGACACCCATCACCAATGCATGTCCACTACACATACCCACACAGATCCCCAAACCAAATATCACACAAGGTCCTACACAAGAATGTAAACACTGGGGTACAGGGTGACCCACCCATTGCACACCATGGCACACACAGATGCAATAATCATGCCTTTACAACCCTGCAGGACCCCTACCCAACATCACCGGACAGGAGGTTCCACACATGTCCACTCCCCCCACAGAAGAGGCCCACAGTGATGACAGCAGCTCTGTTCAACTGTATCTAGATGACCAGCCCGGCCCATCTGGGACCTCAGGACAGTCGGTTCCCCTGACACAGTCACAGGCCACCACAGAGCCTCCCCCCCTCAGGAAACACCAGCACAAAACCCACCCAGCGGGCCCATACCTCTGTCCCCAGGACACGTCAAGCAGCAGTGTGTTCACCACTACAGGGAACCCAGGCAAACCCACCACCCCAAGAACAGCAGGGACCTGGGGGCAGTGGCAGTGGGCACACGGTTCAGGGGACAGAGGCCCAGGAAAACCGGGGAACTGGGAGGTCTGCTGTGTGACAGGTGGAGGACAGGCCCAGGGAAACCACTCTCCACGAGGCCCTCTCCAACATTCAGGGACTGAGGTTCAGGGAGGAACTCAAATCCATCAATACCACCCTGGGCACCATTGTAGGGGTGCTGAAGGACCTTGTGAACACCAGGAGGGACACTGTGGCACAACAAGGGGCCCCTGACACTAGCCTGGACCATGAACTGCCCACCACCTCCGCCAGCGGTAGTGTACAGGAGGCACTGCCACAGGACCACAACACCAGCACCCCACCCCCTGCAGATTGAGAACCACCCCGCAAGCGGTCCCTGAGATCCAGGACAAAGACAGAGAACAATGCCAAGTACCCCGCCAAGAAATGAGACCACCCTGATTGTCAGCCTTCTGTCCCACTTTGTCACTCTGTACATCCTTAAACTGCCCTAGCTCCACTTCCTATGCCCCTTTGGACAATGCATCTGTGAGACTAATAAGTGGACTCTGCCATGGACATTCCACCACCATCACCCGTGACCACTTTAATACCGCCTCCACCATTTCACACTTAAAAAAACACCCTTGAATCACAAAACAATCTGGAGTCAGTCTGTGCTTTCACAAATGTGTATTTGCAATAACAGAGGAAAATAGCAATGTCCATTCAATTTGTCAACATACCTATGTCACACAGCTCTAGTCCATGAGGTAACATACCAGAGGTCAAACAGTGGGACCCACATCTGTGAAATGGAAAGGCAAAGTGACAAGTCAGGGCCCACACACTGGGTGAAAGTGACAGATCGATGATAGGTCTTACAATTTTATCAGATGTAGGAGGCGGTGATGTCTTCTTACCTGTGTCTCACTGGAAGTATTGCTGGATCACGGTGTTTCTGTTGTCTATGTCCTCCTCTTCTGCCTCCTCTTCTTCACTGTCCACAGGCTCCACAGCTGCCACAAGACCCCCTTCTGGACCATCCTCCTGCAGAAAAGGCACCTGTCGTCGCAAAGTCAAGTTGTGTAGCATACAGCAGGCCACGATGATCTGGCACACCTTCTTTGGTGAGTAGTAGAGGGAACCACCTGTCATATGGAGGCACCGGAACTTGGCCTTCAGGAGGCCGAAGGTCCTCTCTATGACTCTCCTAGTTCGTCCATGTGCCTCATTGTAGCATTCCTCTGCCCTTGTCCTGGGATTTCTCACTGGGGTCAGTAGCCATGACAGGTTGGGGTACCCAGAGTCACTTGCAAATATTGAGGGACAACTGTTAGACACACACTAACCCTTAGGGACAACCCCAGACCCAGACAACTATTCACACGGTATAGGGTCCTTGTCCTCACCTATTAGCCACACACGGTGCCTCTGGAGTTGCCCCATCACTTAAGGGATGCTGCTATTCCTCAGAATGTAAGCGTCATGCACTGAGCCAGTAAACTTGCCTTTCACATGGGATATGTACTGGTCTGCCAAACATACCATTTGCACATTCATAGAACTGTAGCTCTTCCGGTTTCTGTACACCTGTTCTCTCCTGCGTGGGGCGACCAAGGCCACATGTGTCCCATCAATGGCACCTATGATGTTGGGGATATGTCCCAGGGCATAGAAGTCACCTTTCACTGGAGGTAAATCCTCCACCTGAGGGAACACGATGTACCTGCGCATGTGTTTCAGCAGGGCAGACAACAGTCTGGACAACACGTTGGAGAACATTGGCTGGGACATCCCTGATGCTATGGCCACTGTTGTTTGAAAAGACCCACTTGCCAGGAAATGGAGTACTGACAGGACCTGCTCTAGAGGAGGGATCCCTGTGGGATGGCAGGTAGCTGAAATCAGGTCTGGGCACACAGTTCCTGGGGTCTGTAGGTGACTATGGCATGTCTCTCTTCCATTGTCAACAGGTCCACCAGCGGTCTGTACACCGGAGGATGCCGCCATCTCCTCTCCTGCCCCAGCAGACGTGCCCTATGAATGAGAACAGCGAGCACAGAGCCAGCCAACACTGAGGTAGGAAAAATAGTTTTATTGCACACATTTGTCAATCAGCTATGTGCCTGTCTCTGTGTGTATGCAAGGCCTAGATATGTGTGATGCATTTCAAATTAATGCCATGTGCCCCCCTGAAATCGCGGCTGCCTGACCTGTAATGTGGGATAAGGGGATATGAGATAACTGCGCTAGAGTTGTACACCGTCGTGGTAGGCGGTCGAAGACCGCAGCACAATCCTGCATTGGTTAACATTGGACCCTATGGGTCCCAGGAGCCAATGATGATGTACGCCGGCGGTGACGGTACCCACCGCCGCGGATGTGACCGCCATTTTCTGTCTGTTCAATCACTTGATACCTGATATTCGACAGGAGAGGACCTACACTGCAAGTGCTGCTGTGACCTCAGTCTGGAAGCGACGATGGCTCATGTGTCTGGGGAAAGGGCCCCTGCCTTCACATCAGAGGAGTTGGACAAACTAGTGGATGGGGTCCCACTACTCTACGGTCCTCCAGAAAAACAGGTGAGTACACTGTGTGCATGCTGCATGGGCAATGCCTGTTTGGAGTGGTGTGGTGGAAGATACAGAGTTGGGGGGAATGAGGCCTGCATGATCGGACGGTGAGTGTATGTGCGTCTGGGCAAGGGTGGGAACGTGGGCCAATGACTGTGACGGTCTGGAAGTTTACAGTTTTTCCTTTTGCCCTGTACTATTCCTCTAGGTCAGCACCCACCAGAAGAAGGATATTTGGCGTACCATCACCTAGGACGTCTGGACCCTGGGGGTCCACCACAGACGGAGCACCCACTGCCGGAAAAGATGGGAGGACATTCACCACTGGAGCAAGAAGATGGCGGAGGCCCAGCTGGGGATCGCCTCCCAACGTGGGAGGGGTGCCCGTCGCACCATGACCCCCCTGATGTTCCAGATCCTGTCGGTGGCGTATACGGATTTGGATGGGCGCTTGAGGGCATCATAGCAGTCACAAGGCGGTTAGTACCGTCACATCCATCTGACTTTGTGCGCATTGGAGGTGTCTGGGTGGGGGAGCTAGACAGTGGGTTCCCCTAGACTAGGGCGAGCTTTGTAGCCAAGGATCCTTTGTGAGGCAGGCTAAGTGACACCCCAACCCCACCAGTGGTAAGAGCCATCAACACCTAGTCAGGCTCCTGTGACTTCAAGGTGTGCAGCAATCGGGCATAGGCCATGTACCCCATGTCCCTGTGATTAATTAGGGAACTCTAAGTGCATGGCGTAGTGCAGAGGGCGGCTGTGTCTGTAGTGTCCGCCAACGGTAGCAGTATTGCATGCACTGAACATATCTTTCTTCTTTCTCCCCCCCGCTTTTTGTGGTCTCCCTGTTCTTGTGTATATTAGCATCATCAGGCGGAGGAGCTGTGCCACCTGAGCAGGAGGGAGCTGCATCCCACATGGCCCTGGAGACCGAGACAATGGAGTCAGCAGTCACCAGTTGGACGCAGGGCGAGGGAAGCTCCATCGCGGGGACAGGAGCAGAGACCAGCGACGCCGACTCCTCCTCTGATGGGACCTCCCTTGCTGTGGTGGGTCCCTCTGTGCCCCCCGCATCAACAGGTACAGCCTCCACCCCCCTACCTGCACCGCCCTCCCAGCAGCACCTCAGCGTGTGTCTCGTGGCCGCTCACCCAGGAGGGTGGGCATCTCCTTCGGCCCAGGCACCTCAGGCCCTGCCCCAGTCAGCTCTGCTGCCCTCAGTGAGGAGGCTATTGACCTCCTGAGATCCCTCACTGTTTGGCAGTCTACCATTCTGAATGCCATCCAGGGTGTAGAGAGGCAGTTGCAACAGACCAATGCATACCTGGAGGGCATCCCAAGAGAGAGCATTTCAGGCTCTGGTCTCTGCACTCATGGCAGCCATTGTCCCTGTGTCCAGCCTCCCCCTCCAACTTCCTCCACCCAGACCCAATCCCCAGCACCTCAGCCTATCCCAAGCACACCATTAGACCAGCATGCACACACCTCAACACGCAAGGGTGGCTCTGGCAAACATAAGCACCACACATCCCACAAGCACTCACACAAGCATCATACCCATGCAGACATGCCAACATCCCCCTCCACCACATCTCCCTCCTCCCTCCCTGTCACATCTCCACTCACTCCTGCATGCACTACATCTTCAGCCACTACCTCCATCATCGCCACACACTGCTCAAGTGTAGTCACCACCCCCACTACCATTCACACATCCCCTGTGTCCTCTCCCAGTGTGTCTGTGAGCCCTCCTCCCAAACTACACAAACGCGGCCACACACCCACCCAACAGCCATCCACCTCACGACAGCCTCCAGCCCATGCACTTTCACCCAAAGTCAGCATACGAACACCTCCTACAACCACTACCTCTTCCTCCACTCCCAAACCCCCTCCATCTACCCATCCCAGTATGTCAAAAAAGCTTTTCCTCTCAAACGTTGACCTCTTCCCTACACCTCCCCCCCGTCCATCCCCTAGGATCTGCCTATCCAGGTCTCAACCCAGCACCTCAGCCACCACATCACCAGGCACAGTGGTGCAAGAAATATCCGGACTCTGGAGTGCGCCAAGCAACAGGGTTGCCAGTGTCCCAAGGAGCGAGTCCAGGGACATTCCCCCACCTCCAAAACAGAAGAAGTTGCCCACATCCCGGAGGGAGAAGGCCAAAACACCTGCCACCAAGGGCTCATCCAAGACAACAGTTGGGAGTGGCAAGACAGCTGTGCGACCATCCAAGGAGGGAAAGGGCCTGAAAAAGAAAGGCAAGTCAACGTCGCCGCCAACCTGCACGGCAGACAAGACCGCAACCAGCAGCGCCACATGCACCGCCGCCACAGGCACTGCCACCAGCACCCAAGATTCTGAGCCCTTCACCAGAACGGCAGACACTGTGCCCTTCAGCAGCACCGCGGTCAGTGAGCCCGCCACCAGCAACGCCACTCATGACACTGCTGCCAGGACCGAGGTCAGTGAGCCTGCATCGCCACTCATTTCACCGCCGCCAGCACCGAGGTCAGTGAGCCCGCCACCAGCACCGCCGCTCATGACATCGCCGCCAGCACCGAGGTCAGTGACCCCCCCAACAGCACCGCCGTTCATGACACCGCCGCTAGCACCGAGGTCAGTGAGCCCGCCACCAGCACTGCTGCCCAATGACCACTGCAAGCACTGCTGCTACTGAGCCCACCGCCAGTGGCCACGCCACATCCTGAGCCAGTTTCACCACCGCAGACATTGCTGCCATCCCCAGTGGTCATTCGTACGAGGCTGGTGGTCAGTTCCAGGGGCCTAGGCAGCTTCCATTTTGCCCCACCGTCAGTGGACTGTCACATCCACTACCTCAGTGCTTGGCAAGATGAATCACTCTGGGCGCAAAGTCCCTCCAGAACTAGTGGAGAAAGGCATCCACTACCTCTGTCCTTGGCAGGATGAAGCACTCTGGGTGCAAAGCCCCCTCCAGAACCAGTGGAGAAAGGCATCCACTACCTCAGTCCTTGGCAGTATGAAGCACTCTGGGCACAAAGCCCCCTCCAGAACCAGTGGAGAAAGGCATCCACTACCTCAGTCCTTGGCAGGATGAAGAACTCTGGGCACAAAGCCCCCTCCAAAACCAGTGGAGACTGTTATCCACTTGAGAGACTGTGGATTTGCACTCCCCAGGATAAAGCAGTGGGCAAACCACCCACTGGAGAGACTTGAGAGACTGTGGCTTTGCACTCCCCAGGATTAAGCAGTGGGCAAACCACCTAGTGGAGAGACTTGAGAGACTGTGGCGTTGCATTCCCCAGGATAAAGTAGTGGGCAAACCACCCACTGGAGAGACTTGAGAGACTGTGGCTTTGCAGTCCCCAGGATAAAGTAGTGGGCAAACCACCCACTGGAGAGACTTGAGAGACTGTGGCTTTGCACTCCCCAGGATTAAGCAGTGGGCAAACCACCTACTGGAGAGACTTGAGAGACTGTGGCTTTGCAGTCCCCAGGATAAAGTAGTGGGCAAACCACCCACTGGAGAGACTTGAGAGACTGTGGCTTTGCACTCCCCAGGATTAAGCAGTGGGCAAACTACCCACTGGAGAGACTTGAGAGACTGTGGCTTTGCACTCGCCAGGATACATCAATGGGCATGGAGCCCCCTCGTGTAGCTGGCGTCATGCACTCATCCGGCTGAGGTGCCCCCCTTCCCTTCCCCCTTAGGTGCCTGTTTTTTTCCATCTGATGCCCCTGCAGTGTTCTCTCTGTTTCGATCGGGTATCTTGTGTGGGCCTCGCCCATACATTTTGGGCCCAGTGGTCCACGGACTATATTGGTGCAGAACCTGGAGTTGAATTATTGGTGTAAATATTTGTTTATAGTGTATATACAATTTTGACTAATGGATTATACATGATTACAATCATTCAAATCATTTCTTTTTGTCATTGCGTTCTTCCAGGGGGGGTGTAAATGTAATGTTTCAGCATGTATTGGTGTGTGTGTTGTTGTGGGTGAGGGTGGGGGTGTTGTGTGTGTGTGTCACTCTCTTTTCCCTCCCCCCTCCCCTGTGTTGTAGGTGCAGTACTCACTGTGGTCGTCGCAGCTGTCAGTCGTGCTCCCGGTAGCAGGAAGACAATTGCAGGGATATTTAGAGTTCAGGCTCCATGGCGTCCTGGTTCCTCGTGGGTTGTGTAGAGGTGAGTGTTTCCCCTTCCAAGTACTGTTTCTGCCATGTTTTTGTTTGCGTTTAATCCACCCCAGAAAAAGGGGTGGATTGGCCTGTCATAATAGTGTGGGCAGTACATTGTCTTCTGCCTGACTGTTGGTGGTGACCGCCGTGTTGTTTGTCTGTACCGCCGTGGCGGTTGGAGTGTTAAAGTGGCCGTCTATGTTGGCGGTTTCTGCCGTGTTTGTAATCCCATTTTGTTTCCGCCGGCCTGTTTCCGGTCTTACCGCCACTTTACCACCGACCGCCAGGGTTGTAATGAGTGCCTATATCTCCTCTATCCAATATGATGTGTATTTGTAAAGGGGACCATGAGACATAGCTGGAGACCATAACCTTGATCACCAGAAAGGAGACAGAGAGTTAAGAAGTATTAGTGTAGTTACATCTCTAGGCTGACTTTATATGTAGAATAAGAATGATGAATGGGTTATTTAGTTGTTTGGTAATGTATGGTTTGCTTACAACCGATTTCCCTGTTTGACCCATATGTTTTCTTCAGAAAGCCTTGTGATCATGTCACACTTGATATCTATTTTTGGATCCAGATTTAGATATCATGGTACACAATTGGTTTTATTACTGTTAGTGATCACATGGCCTTACAAACAGTATTTCACTGTGCACTACCATTTGTTAACCTCACTTCCAGCAGGCATTACATTTATGTTTAATTTACAATGACTGTTATCAAGTGGGTCACTTATACATTGCACAGGTATTTTCAGCAGACAAATACAATACTAGACAATACCACTAGGTTTTGCTCACACATATTATTTCACTGGGCCTACATTTTGTCAACTATGACCTATTCATTCACCTGCTCCACATTCATTTTAATCAAATTTATAAATCAGCAGCAACATGTTTACGTATGTTGTATAATTTAAGACACATTTTAAATGCAAATTTTACTGGAAAGGTTTTCACTATTTTGTGTAAAAATATTGTTTTTTTAAAAATGTGCAGACATAGGGCCTGATTCTAACTTTGGAGGACGGTGTTAAACCGTCCCAAAAGTGGCGGATATACCACCTACCGTTTTACGAGTTCCATAGGATATAATGGACTCGTAATACGGTAGGTGGTATATCCGCCACTTTTGGGACGGTTTAACACCATCCTCCAAAGTTAGAATCAGGCCCATAGTAACATATTTCTGCACCACTTTGTCAATGTGTCAGTATGTGTGTGCTCATTACATTTTTGGTAATACATGTCTTGGCATGACACACTGGTTATCATTGATTGTACCCAAATATGTGGCTTCTTGTAACTCTGCATCAATTGTGAAACCTTAATATGTGAGTTGCATACATATATGTTGTCATGTTATCAAATCCGCTGACAAGAGTATGTTATGAACAGTTAAATAAGACTTACCACTCCATCAAAGCGCAATTTTAGTTTTCTTTGTTCACATTCACACACATTGTAACACTTTCTTACAAATAAAGTTCCTCATAGAGAGAACGGCATGGACCTTACAGTCCACGCTGTATCACAGATTTAAAAAATCAATATATACAAAGCGTTGTGTTCAATTCACATGATAAAAAGTTCCCAACCTATCGTTTCACTTCAAATCATAAGGCATTTTGCTCTAATATTTAAAATCTAGGAGCTATATTCTACCATTCGATAAACATATATATGTGCATAAATAAAAGATTATAGATCAGGACACAGTTATAAGCTGCTTATGAAATTTATACATTAGTGGTCAGAAATTTGACTCTAATGTTCCAAATTGCCTCTAAGAACTTTACCAGCACACATGCCAATCCCTGATACACAGGGATTTTCAGAGTGGTCTGATTCAGCAAGCCCTCTGCTATTTATAGGTCAGACAATGGAATAGAACATGTGCAATGTTTCCTTTGGTCTTACATCCCATCGGGCAATGATCTGTTTGGCTTTCGGTTTGCTTCCATCTAGAAGTAAGGGCAATAAAGGTAGG
Source organism: Pleurodeles waltl (assembly GCF_031143425.1). NCBI lineage: Eukaryota > Metazoa > Chordata > Amphibia > Caudata > Salamandridae > Pleurodeles > Pleurodeles waltl. Next base: position 1,069,501,371 of record NC_090437.1, read on the forward strand.
GATCCAGTTCTAAATCTTATATAAAGTGCACGTGCTAGGGATGTTGTAATCATATCTAAATATTGCTCAAATTCATAATGGCATTTAGCTAATAAGAAACTGTAATTCAGACTAGTGGATGGAACTGATGCTAGCTCTGCTACTTGCAAACTCGCCCAGTATGCGTCCTTTAAAGGCTGTGTAGCGCTCTTTGGGAGGTGAGAAGGATCTGACCAATACAGGCTTAGCCCAAGTTTGAAAAAGGCAAATCTCCTAGGTGTAATATATCCCAGGTGTGCTTGATAGTCTGTCTGGGGCATGCCCACATCAAGAGAAGGATTGTTATTCAGAGGGGAAGATGGTGAGCACAGTCAGTCAATGTCAGAAAGATCATCAGGCTGCAATGTTTTTGGTGAGCTCTGTTTCCCGAACAGGTTTGCACACTTAGTTCCACAGGTCATGGAATGCACCTTCACAGATGGAAATAGGGACATAGGTCCCATATTAACTAGCCCATTACCTGAGGAGGTGGGTGCCCCCTTGCCCTCTGTGCCTCGCACCTTTCTTGATGAACTCTTTTTCCAGACAGGTTTTCACACTCACTTCCAAAGGTCATAGATTGCACCTTCACAGATGGAGTTGGGATCATAGGTCCCATATTTTCTGGCCCATTACTCATAATAGTAGGTACCCCCTGGCCCTTGTCCCTCGCTCCAGCATTAAGCCTTTAAAAACAATGTTTCAACCATTTCTAAGTGGATTGCGCATCTCCAAAGGTATCAGCCATTTTACTAACTTAGGGCACACAAGTGTTAGCTCTATGGTATCCCAGCACCCTGACTTCTCTGTGTAGTGCTTGGCAGAAATTATATTTGAGAGTACAATAGATCCACATTGCCTAACATGCCTTATCCAATGGATTACTTTATTCTTTAGTGACAAGCTGTCTTCTCGTGTGGTAGAGGGTACAGGGGGTATTTTAAACATATAGATTAGGTAGCCACTGTTTGGAAAAAGACAGAGCAGGGAACGGGTCTCGTTTCATACTCACACGGGGCAAGTCATTGGCAGGGGGCTCTTTTGTCCATTGGCCCCATGGTTGTTAGAGCTAACTGAGGGTACTCTCGTCTTAGCAACTAACCTGGAAGTGCCCTCGCTCATCGTGTTCCTCTGCATTGTATTAGTGGGCAGCATGGATTCAAACCTTCGCTTTTGGTACCTTTGTTATCCCTCTTCCTTTCAGTATGTCAAAGGAGGTTAAGTACCTCCATCATCATTTGTTTTAGCTCCTTTACCTCTTTTTTAGACCGGTAATGGCATGAACCACTTTCTCCTGGGAGAGGGCTCCAACGGGCTAGTGGCTGGGTGTTTCAATCAAGTTTACTAAATTCTATTGATTGGTCAAGAGCCCCAGACGGCAAAAAGTGAGTTGAGAAAGAGATTTCATGGACAATTGCGCTACATGATGGGGCGCCCTCAGCATTTGTGTGTGGGGAGTTAATTTTCGTAATCTCTCTATTAGAGTCATCAAGTTCTCTTGATGTTGGAAAGAATTTTTGAATGTCTGTCTTGCAAGCAGTAGCACCCTTATTAGACAATCTAGGTTTAAAAAAGGGAGAGAATGAGCCACTTTTCAGACCCTTGGAGGTTCGCTTGTCCTTCCCCTTCAACATAGATTGTTCTTCTTCAATCAGTGAGTCAATTTCATTGGTAACACAGAAAGATTGCAGGAAGTTGTATAACGTTTGGGAATTTCAGATGAAGCTGGACCCGCTACGGGACTCCCCTTTGCTTTGAGCTTCCCCATCCTCGGACTTGTATTGAGGATACAAGTGACTTAACGATACTGTGACAATCATAAAAGAACCAGGGTCCAATCCCTACCTTTCAGCCAAGAGGGCTGGCCCAGTCGGGCCTCTTTCGGTCTCTGACTGGCGGAGATGGGCCCACCCTTGGCTGCAGGGACACTGCTGTGCTTTTAAGTGCTGTTGTTGTAGTGGAACAGGTGTCTGGCGCCGCCTCCCTGGACTGATCGGTTCCTGGGACAATGAGACCCTTCAAAACACATCCCACTCTGGGGGGAAGCTTTTGCGCTTTTAAGTGCTGTTGGTGTGGTGGTGCAGATTTCTGGTGCCACCACCTAGGGACAGTGAGTCTCTTCCAAACCTGTCTAACAAAGTGACATTTTAATTAGATGTTGAAATAATGCAAAACGTATATTTTAAAAACAAAAAACTGTGAAATTCCCTAGTAATAGTGAACTTGTGCCCCCGCCATGCACTGCTCATGATCGCACAGGTTGCATCATCCATGCAATATTGAATGACATAATTGATAACATCACCTATGCCATCTCAAATGATGCTTTATACTACTGTTGTGCCACAGCAGTGAATAGCCAGATTGCAAATATGACATTACTTCAAAAATCCAGTGCCTCAAAGTCAGCATGCATTGCATCCAGACCTGGACAGTATTTGTGTTATTGCCGAGAACAGCAAACAAGGTACAGTAGAAAACTGTCTCCATGACCTGAACTTTGACATCTTTCACCAAATGCCAAATCACTTGAATTTACGCTAGACATTAACTCCAACACCAAGGAACACATTGACAAAAAAAAACAAAAAAGGCCTGGTACCAGGTCTCTTTTATGAACAAAATAATACAATTTCTTCCAAAATGTGGTTTCAGAACTGACTATCAAGTCTTCATACTCTCGCATCTGCGTGGTGGTAATGCCCTACATTATGGTCTTGGAGACTCCACACTGGCACACATTAGGGCAATTCTACACACCACAGGAAGTCTCATCCTGTAAAAATATGCTCACATCACCCACATTCTGAATGAGTGCAAATGATCTTCAAAACCAGCAACATTATGTAATAAAACCTATCATGAACACCACCCCCTCATCTGATCATGTCTGGTATTTCTTGGCACACTCCAGAGCACCAGAGCACCATCAGACTGCAGACAAAGAAGCATAAAACTGAAAAAAACAAGACACAGGATTTTTTTCCATCTGTGCACTCAGGATTGTGAACAACATTATCTATCATAACCACCAAAACTCTGCTCCAATTTAGGAAAGAGTAAAGACTCATCTCTTTGAAGATCTATCACAACCACCCAAACTGCTCCAATTTAGGAAAGAGCTCCCGGTAGAGGAGCAGGAAGACAATTGCAGGGATATTTAGAGTTCAGGCTCCATGGCGTCCTGGTTCCTCGTGGGTTGTGTAGAGGTGAGTGTTTCCCCTTCCAAGTACTGTTTCTGCCGTGTTTTTGTTTGCGTTTAATCCACCCCAGAAAAAGGGGTTGATTGGCCTGTCATAATAGTGTGGGCGGTACATTGTCTTCTGACTGACTGTTGGCTGTGACCGCCATGCTGTTTGTCTGTACCGCCGTGGCGGTCAGAGTGTTAAAGTGGCTGTCTATGTTGGCGGTTTCTGCCGTGTTTGTAATCCCATTTTGTTTCCGCCGGCCTGTTTCCGGTCTTACTGCCACTTTACCACCGACCGCCAGGGTTGTAATGAGGGCCTATATCTCCTCTATCCAATATGATGTGTATTTGTATAGGGGACCATGAGACATAGCTGGAGACCATAACCTTGATCACCAGAAAGGAGACAGAGAGATAAGAAGTATTAGTGTAGTTACATCTCTAGGCTGACTTTATATGTAGAATAAGAATGATGCATGGGTTATTTAGTTGTTTGGTAATGTATGGTTTGCTTACAACCGATTTCCCTGTTTGACCCATATGTTTTTTTCAGAAAGCCTTGTGATCATGTCACACTTGATATCTATTTTTCGATCCAGATTTAGATATCATGGTACATAATTGATTTTAGTACTGTTAGTGATCACATGGCCTTACAAACAGTATTTCACTGTGCGCTACATTTATGTTTAATTTACAATGACTGTTATCAAGTGGGTCACTTATACATTGCACAGGTATTTTCAGCAGACAAATACAATACTAGACAATACTACTAGGTTTTGCTCACACATATTATTTCACTGGGCCTACATTTTGTCAACTATGACCTATTCATTCTCGTGCTCCACATTCATTTTAATCAAATTTATGAATCAGCAGCAACATGTTTACGTATGTTGTATAATTTAAGACACATTTTAAATGCAAATTTTACTAGAAAGGTTTTCATTATTTCGTGTAAAAATATAGTTTTTTTAAAAATGTGCAGACATAGTAACATATTTCTGCACCACTTTGTCAATGTGTCAGTATGTGTGTGCTCATTACATTTTTGGTAATACATGTCTTGACATGATACACTGGTTATCATTGATTGTACCCAAATATGTGGCTTCTTGTAACTCTGCATCAATTGTGAAGCCTTAATATGTGAGTTGTATACATATATGTTGTCATGTTATCAAATCAGCTGGCAAGAGTATGTTATGAACAGTTAAATAAGACTTACCACTCCATCAAAGCGCAATTTTAGTTTTCTTTGTTCACATTCACACACATTGTAACACTTTCTTACAAATAAAGTTCCTCATAGAGAGAACGGCATGGACCTTACAGTCCACGCTGTATCACAGATTTAAAAAACCAATATATACAAAGCGTTGTGTTCAATTCACATGATAAAAAGTTCCCAACCTATCGTTTCACTTCAAATCATAAGGCATTTTGCCCTAATATTTAAAATCTAGGAGCTATATTCTACCGTTCGATAAACATATATATGTGCATAAATAAAAGATTATAGATCAGGACACAATTATAAGCTGCTTATGAAATGTATACATTAGTGGTCAGAAATTTGACTCTAATGTTCCAAATTGCCTCTAAGAACTTTACCAGCACACATGCCATTCCCTGATACACAGGGATTTTCAGAGTGGTCTGATTCAACAAGCCCTCTGCTATTTATAGGTCAGACAATGGAATAGAACATGTGCAATGTTTCCTTTGGTCTTATATCCCATCGGGCAATGATCTGTTTGTCTTTCGGTTTGCTTCCATCTAGAAGTAAGGGCAATAAAGGTAGGGATAAAGTTCTAAATCTTATATAAAGTGCACGTGCTAGGGGTGTTGTAATCATATCTAAATATTGCTCAAATTCATAATGGCATTTAGCTAATAAGAAACTGTAAGTCAGACTAGTGGATGGAACTGATGCTAGCTCTGCTACTTGCAAACTCGCCCAGTATGCGTCCTTTAAAGGCTGTGTAGCGCTCTTTGGGAGGTGAGAAGGATCTGACCAATATAGGCTTAGCCCAAGTTTGAAAAAGGCAAATCTCCTAGGTGTAATCAATCCCAGGTGTGCTTGATAGTCTGTCTGGGGCATGCCCACATCAAGAGAAGGATTGTTATTCAGAGTGGAAGATGGTGAGCACAGTCATTCAATGTCAGAAAGATCATCAGGCTGCAATGTTTTTGGTGAGCTCTGTTTCCCGAACAGGTTTGCACACTCAGTTCCACAGGTCATGGAATGCACCTTCACAGATGGAAATAGGGACATAGGTCCCATATTAACTAGCCCATTACCTGAGGAGGTGGGTGCCCCCTTGCTCTCTGTGCCTCGCACCTTTCTTGATGAACTCTTTTTCCAGACAGGTTTTCACACTCACTTCCAAAGGTCATAGATTGCACCTTTACAGATGGAGTTGGGATCATAGGTCCCATATTTTCTGGCCCATTACTCATAATAGTAGGTACCCCCTGGCCCTTGTCCCTCGCTCCAGCATGAAGCCTTTAAAAACAATGTTTCAACCATTTCTAAGTGGATTGCGCATCTCCAAAGATATCAGCCATTTTACTAACTTAGGGCACACAAGTGTTTGCTCTATGGTATCCCAGCACCCTGGCTTCTCTGTGTAGTGCTTGGCAGAAATTATATTTGAGAGTACAATAGATCCACATTGCCTAACATGCCTTATCCAATGGATTACTTTATTCTTTAGTGACAAGCTGTCTTCTCGTGTGGTAGAGGGTTCAGGGGGTATTTTAAACATATAGATTAGGTAGCCACTGTTTTGAAAAAGACAGAGCAGGGAATGGGTCTCGTTTCATACTCACACGGGGCAAGTCATTGGCAGGGGGCTCTTTTGTCCATTGGCCCCATGGTTGTTAGAGCTAACTGAGGGTACTCTCGTCTTAGCAACTAACCTGGAAGTGCCCTCGCTCATCGTGTTCCTCTGCATTTTATTAGTGGGCAGCATGGATTCAAACCTTCGCTTTTGGTACCTTTGTTATCCCTCTTCCTTTCAGTATGTCAAAGGAGGTTAAGTATCTCCATCATCATTTGTTTTAGCTCCTTTACCTCTTTTTTAGACCGGTAATGGCATGAACCACTTTCTCCTGGGATAGCGCTCCAACGGGCTAGTGGCTGGGTGTTTCAATCAAGTTTACTAAATTCTATTGATTGGTCAAGAGCCCCAGACGGCAAAAAGTGAGTTGAGAAAGAGATTTCATAGACAATTGCGCTACATGATGGGGCGCCCTCAGCATTTGTGTGTGGGGAGTTAATTTTCGTAATCTCTCTATTAGAGTCATCAAGTTCTCTTGATGTTGGCAAGAATTTTTGAATGTCTGTCTTGCAAGCAGTAGCACCCTTATTAGACAATCTAGGTTTAAAAAAGGGAGAGAATGAGCCACTTTTCAGACCCTTGGAGGTTCGCTTGTCTTTCCCCTTCAACATAGATTCTTCTTCTTCAATCAGTGAGTCAATTTCATTGGTAACACAGAAAGATTGCAGGAAGTTGTATAACATTTGGGAATTTCAGATGAAGCTGCACCCGCTACGGGACTCTCCTTTGCTTTGAGCTTCCCCATCCTCCGATTTGTATTGAGGATACAAGTGACTTAACGATACTGTGACAATCATAAAAGAACCAGGATCCAATCCCTACCTTCCAGCCAAGAGGGCTGGCCCAGCACGACCTCTTTCGGTCTCTGACTGGCGGAGATGGGCCCGCCCTTGGCTGCAGGGACACTGCTGTGCTTTTAAGTGCTGTTGTTGTAGTGGAACAGGTGTCTGGCGCCGCCTCCCTGGACTGATGGGTTCCTGGGACAGTGAGACCCTTCAAAACACATCCCACTCTGGGGGGAAGCTACTGCGCTTTTAAGTGCTGTTGGTGTGGTGGTGCAGATTTCTGGTGCCACCAGCTTGGACTGAGGGCTCCTGGGACAGTGAGTCTCTTCCAAACCTGTCAAACAAAGTGACATTTTAATTAGGTGTTGAAATAATGCAAAACGTATATTTTAAAAACAAAAAACTGTGAAATTCCCTAGTAATAGTGAACTTGTGCCCCCGCCATGCACTGCTCATGATCGCACAGGTTGCATCACCCATGTAATATTGAATGACATATTTGATAACATCACCTATGCCATCTCAAATGATGCTTTATACTACTGTTGTGCCACAGCAGTGAATAGCCAGATTGCAAATATGACATTAGTTCAAAAATCCAGTGCCTCAAACTCAGCATGCATTGCATCCAGACCTGGACAGTATTCGTGTTATTGCCGAGAACAGCAAACAAGGTACAGTAGAAAACTGTCTCCATGACCTGAACCTTGACATCTTTCACCAAATGCCAAATCACTTGAATTTACGCTAGACATTAACTCCAACACCAAGGAACACATTGACAAAAAAAAAAAAAAAGGCCTGGTACCAGGTCTCTTTTATGAACAAAATAATACAATTTCTTCCAAAATGTGGTTTCAGAACTGACTATCAAGTCTTCATACTCTCGCATCTGCGTGGTGGTAGTGCCCTACATTATGGTCTTGGAGACTCCACACTGGCACACATTAGGGCAATTCTACACACCGCAGGAAGTCTCATCCTGTAAAAATATGCTCACATCACCCACATTCTGAATGAGTGCAAATGATCTTCAAAACCAGCAACATTATGTAATAAAACCTATCATGAACACCACCCCCTCATCTGATCATGTCTGGTATTTCTTGGCACACTCGCAGCCAGAGCACCATCAGGCTGCAGACTAAGAAGCATAAAACTGAAAAAAACAAGACACAGGATTGTTTTCCATCTGTGCACTCAGGACTGTGAACAACATTATCTATCATAACCACCAAAACTCAGCTCCAATTTAGGAAAGAGTAAAGACTCATCTCTTTGAAGATCTATCACAACCACCCAAACTGCTCCAATTTAGGAAAGAGCTCCCGGTAGAGGAGCAGGAAGACAATTGCAGGGATATTTCGAGTTCAGGCTCCATGGCGTCCTGGTTCCTCGTGGGTTGTGTAGAGGTGAGTGTTTCCCCTTCCAAGTCCTGTTTCTGCCGTGTTTTTGTTTGCGTTTAATCCACCCCAGAAAAAGGGGTGGATTGGCCTGTCATAATAGTGTGGGCGGTACATTGTCTTCTGACTGACTGTTGGCGGTGACCGCCATGCTGTTTTGTCTGTACCGCCGTGGCGGTCAGAGTGTTAAAGTGGCTGTCTATGTTGGCGGTTTCTGCCGTGTTTGTAATCCCATTTTGTTTCCGCCGGCCTGTTTCCGGTCTTACCGCCACTTTACCACCGACCGCCAGGGTTGTAATGAGGGCCTATATCTCCTCTATCCAATATGATGTGTATTTGTATAGGGGACCATGAGACATAGCTGGAGACCATAACCTTGATCACCAGAAAGGAGACGGAGAGTTAAGAAGTATTAGTGTAGTTACATCTCTAGGCTGACTTTATATGTAGAATAAGAATGATGCATGGGTTATTTAGTTGTTTGGTAATGTATGGTTTGCTTACAACCGATTTCCCTGTTTGACCCATATGTTTTTTTCACAAAGCCTTGTGATCATGTCACACTTGATATCTATTTTTGGATCCAGATTTAGATATCATGGTACACAACTGATTTTAGTACTGTTAGTGATCACATGGCCTTACAAACAGTATTTCACTGTGCACTACCATTTGTTAACCTCACTTCCAGCAGGCATTACATTTATGTTTAATTTACAATGACTGTTATCAAGTGGGTCACTTATACATTGCACAGGTATTTTCAGCAGACAAATACAATACTAGACAATACTACTAGGTTTTGCTCACACATATTATTTCACTGGACCTACATTTTGTCAACTATGACCTATTCATTCTCGTGCTCCACATTCATTTTAATCAAATTTATGAATCAGCAGCAACATGTTTACGTATGTTGTATAATTTAAGACACATTTTAAATGCAAATTTTACTAGAAAGGTTTTCATTATTTCGTGTAAAAATATTGTTTTTTTAAAAATGTGCAGACATAGTAACATATTTCTGCACCACTTTGTCAATGTGTCAGTATGTGTGTGCTCATTACATTTTTGGTAATACATGTCTTGACATGACACACTGGTTATCATTGATTGTACCCAAATATGTGGCTTCTTGTAACTCTGCATCAATTGTGAAGCCTTAATATGTAAGTTGTATACATATATGTTGTCATGTTATCAAATCAGCTGGCAAGAGTATGTTATGAACAGTTAAATAAGACTTACCACTCCATCAAAGCGCAATTTTAGTTTTCTTTGTTCACATTCACACACATTGTAACACTTTCTTACAAATAAAGTTCCTCATAGAGAGAATGGCATGGACCTTACAGTCCACGCTGTATCACAGATTTAAAAAATCAATATATACAAAGCGTTGTGTTCAATTCACATGATAAAAAGTTCCCAACCTATCGTTTCACTTCAAATCATAAGGCATTTTGCCCTAATATTTAAAATCTAGGAGCTATATTCTACCATTCTATAAACATATATATGTGCATAAATAAAAGATTATAGATCAGGACACAATTATAAGCTGCTTATGAAATGTATACATTAGTGGTCAGAAATTTGACTCTAATGTTCCAAATTGCCTCTAAGAACTTTACCAGCACACATGCCAATCCCTGATACACAGGGATTTTTTCAGAGTGGTCTGATTCAACAAGCCCTCTGCTATTTATAGGTCAGACAATGGAATAGAACATGTGCAATGTTTCCTTTGGTCTTACATCCCATCGGGCAATGATCTGTTTGGCTTTCGGTTTGCTTCCATCTAGAAGTAAGGGCAATAAAGACAGGGATACAGTTCTAAATCTTATATAAAGTGCACGTGCTAGGGGTGTTGTAATCATATCTAAATATTGCTCAAATTCATAATGGCATTTAGCTAATAAGAAACTGTGAGTCAGACTAGTGGATGGAACTGATGCTAGCTCTGCTACTTGCAAACTCGCCCAGTATGCGTCCTTTAAAGGCTGTGTAGCGCTCTTTGGGAGGTGAGAAGTATCTGACCAATACATGCTTACCCCAAGTTTGAAAAAGGCAAATCTCCAAGGTGTAATCAATCCCAGGTGTGCTTGATAGTCTGTCTGGGGCATGCCCACATCAAGAGAAGGATTGTTATTCAGAGGGGAAGATAGTGAGCACAGTCAGTCAATGTCAGAAAGATCATCAGGCTGCAATGTTTTTGGTGAGCTCTGTTTCCCGAACAGGTTTGCACACTCAGTTCCACAGGTCATGGAATGTACCTTCACAGATGGAAATAGGGACATAGGTCCCATATTAACTAGCCCATTACCTGAGGAGGTGGGTGCCCCCTTGCCCTCTGTGCCTCGCACCTTTCTTGATGAACTCTTTTTCCAGACAGGTTTTCACACTCACTTCCAAAGGTCATAGATTACACCTTTACAGATGGAGTTGGGATCATGGGTCCCATATTTTCTGGCCCATTACTCATAATAGTAGGTACCCCCTGGGCCCTTGTCCCTCGCTCCAGCATGAAGCCTTTAAAAACAATGTTTCAACCATTTCTAAGTGGATTGCGCATCTCCAAAGATATCAGCCATTTTACTAACTTACGGCACACAAGTGTTAGCTCTATGGTATCCCAGCACCCTGGCTTCTCTGTGTAGTGCTTGGCAGAAATTATATTTGAGAGTACAATAGATCCACATTGCCTAACATGCCTTATCCAATGGATTACTTTATTCTTTAGTGACAAGCTGTCTTCTCGTGTGGTAGAGGGTACAGGGGGTATTTTAAACATATAGATTAGGTAGCCACTGTTTGGAAAAAGACAGAGCAGGGAACGGGTCTCGTTTCATACTCACACGGGGCAAGTCATTGGCAGGGGGCTCTTTTGTCCATTGGCCCCATGGTTGTTAGAGCTAACTGAGGGTACTCTCGTCTTAGCAACTAACCTGGAAGTGCCCTCGCTCATTGTGTTCCTCTGCATTGTATTAGTGGGCAGCATGGATTCAAACCTTCGCTTTTGGTACCTTTTGTTATCCCTCTTCCTTTCAGTATGTCAAAGGAGGTTAAGTACCTCCATCATCATTTGTTTTAGCTCATTTACCTCTTTTTTAGACCGGTAATGGCATGAACCACTTTCTCCTGGGAGAGCGCTCCAACGGGCTAGTGGCTGGGTGTTTCAATCAAGTTTACTAAATTCTATTGATTGGTCAAGAGCCCCAGACGGCAAAAAGTGAGTTGAGAAAGAGATTTCATGGACAATTGCGCTACATGATGGGGCGCCTTAAGCATTTGTGTGTGGGGAGTTAATTTTCGTAATCTCTCTATTAGAGTCATCAAGTTCTCTTGATGTTGGCAAGAATTTTTGAATGTCTGTCTTGCAAGCAGTAGCACCCTTATTAGACAATCTAGGTTTAAAAAAGGGAGAGAATGAGCCACTTTTCAGACCCTTGGAGGTTCGCTTGTCTTTCCCCTTCAACATAGATTCTTCTTCTTCAATCAGTGAGTCAATTTCATTGGTAACACAGAAAGATTGCAGGAAGTTGTATAACGGTTGCGAATTTCAGATGAAGCTGCATCCGCTACGGGACTCCCCTTTGCTTTGAGCTTCCCCATCCTCCGACTTGTATTGAGGATACAAGTGACTTAACAATACTGTGACAATCATAAAAGAACCAGGATCCAATCCCTACCTTCCAGCCAAGAGGGCTGGCCCAGCACAACCTCTTTCGGTCTCTGACTGGCGGAGATGGGCCCGCCCTTGGCTGCAAGGACACTGCTCTGCTTTTAAGTGCTGTTGTTGTAGTGGAACAGATGTCTGGCGCCGCCTCCCTGGACTGATGGGTTCCTGGGACAGTGAGACCCTTCAAAACACATCCCACTCTGGGGGGAAGCTACTGCGCTTTTAAGTGCTGTTGGTGTGGTGGTGCAGATTTCTGGTGCCACCACCTTGGACTGAGGGCTCCTGGGACAGTGAGTCTCTTCCAAACCTGTCAAACAAAGTGACATTTTAATTAGGTGTTGAAATAATGCAAAACGTATATTTTAAAAACAAAAAACTGTGAAATTCCCTAGTAATAGTAAACTTGTGCCCCCGCCATGCACTGCTCATGATCGCACAGGTTGCATCACCCATGTAATATTGAATGGCATAATTGATAACATCACCTATGCCATCTCAAATGATGCTTTATACTACTGTTGTGCCACAGCAGTGAATAGCCAGATTGCAAATATGACATTACTTCAAAAATCCAGTGCCTCAAACTCAGCATGCATTGCATCCAGACCTGGACAGTATTCGTGTTATTGCCGAGAACAGCAAACAAGGTACAGTAGAAAACTGTCTCCATGACCTGAACCTTGACATCTTTCACCAAATACCAAATCACTTGAATTTACGCTAGACATTAACTCCAACACCAAGGAACACATTGACAAAAAAAACAAAAAAGGCCTGGTACCAGGTCTCTTTTATGAACAAAATAATACAATTTCTTCCAAAATGTGGTTTCAGAACTGACTATCAAGTCTTCATACTCTCGCATCTGCGTGGTGGTAATGCCCTACATTATGGTCTTGGAGACTCCACACTGGCACACATTAGGTCAATTCTACACACCGCAGGAAGTCTCATCCTGTAAAAATATGCTCACATCACCCACATTCTGAATGAGTGCAAATGATCTTCAAAACCAGCAACATTATGTAATAAAACCTATCATGAACACCACCCCCTCATCTGATCATGTCTGGTATTTCTTGGCACACTCGCAGCCAGAGCACCATCAGACTGCAGACTAAGAAGCATAAAACTGAAAAAAACAAGACACAGGATTGTTTTCCATCTGTGCACTCAGGATTGTGAACAACATTATCTATCATAACCACAAAAACTCCACTCCAATTTAGGAAAGAGTAAAGACTCATCTCTTTGAAGATCTATCACAACCACCCAAACTGCTCCAATTTAGGAAAGAGCAAAGACGTATTTATTTGAAGAACACTAAAGCACAATACATTAAACATCCATAACTCAGCTTCCTTTCTTATTATTCATTGACTTTATGGTTTGCTTCAAACATTTACAGTGCCTCACTGCCTTTTGGCTATGTTTGTGCTATAGAAATCCCATATGCACACATACACATAGAGACCAGGGATGATTAATAGGTATCATGATAATATCTGAAGTGATTTGCATCCTATAAGAGTTGTCAAATCTTTCTAAGACATTGCTAAAGAAACAGGCAAAAGCATTCATCAAAGTCTTAAGCATCAAAAGGGTATGTTTTTCGTTTTGCATAATTAACTAAATAAATAATTATTGGCTTATGTGACGCAGCGAGATGACGTACAACTGTGCACTGTATAAAATATTTCTGCAAGTGAGGGCTAGTATAATGCTCACATTTTCAAAACTACACACTGACATGCAATTTTAAGAGTAAGACATTCACATCTAAAATTAAATTATACATTCCAAGAGAAATTATTGCAGTGAGAGTGAAAATAACAGATGTGTTTATGTGACGTATCTTCTTGCACGCTTAGACTGTAACTAGTCCAGGCATTCTAATAATGTAATGAAATGACTTAAATTTTTGAGACAAAGAGTGTCAAAGGTCCAACCCAGAGAACCATGTTTATGCAGGAATTTACCTGGGTCCAGCCAGAACTAAAAAAGAATAACATACTTGCATGTATTTGAATTTGTGACTCTGTCAAGAAGAGAGGAGATCTAACTTCTTCAGGCTAATAGTACCCATGACTACGCTCTCAAGGCCTTTATGCCTTACTCTTTTCACTTTTTAATCACACATGCTTCTGTTATTTGTTTTCAGAATACCAGTGTAGTAAGATTTACAGTTAGTAATTTCTAACAGACTACACTCCCATGTAGTAAAAAGAGCACACATCTGCTCTGAAAACTCCTACTTTAGGTACTACCCTTTTTTATTATTGTTTGGCCTCTCGCAATAACATCTTAAGATCACATAACTCTTAAGGTATATGTTTTTGCCGCCACTGAAACTTGGCTCATGGATTGTGGTCACAAGCATTGGCACTGCTTCCTCTCCCGGTTGAAAATGTTAAACAAATCTTTGGTTGTGCATGAAAACTGTGCATATTTTTGGGAATTAATTTCTAAGTAAGAGACGTCTATCCTTCATAGCTCGAAGGACTAAACTCATCTTCCAGCCTTTCGCATCTAATGTAAGAAATTAAGGGGGTCATTCCGACTCCCGCCGGCGGCGGTAACCGCACGCCCAGCGGGAGCCGCCGAATGACCGCACCGCGGTCAAATGACCGCGGCGGCCATGCTGGCTTTCCCGCTGGGCCGGCGGGCGACCGCCAGAAGGGCGCCCGCCAGCCCAGCGGGAAAGCGCCTTCAACGAGGAAGCCGGCTCCGAATGGAGCCGGCGGAGTTGAAGGCGTGCGACAGGTGCAGTGGCACCCGTCGCGATTTTCAGTGTCTGCTTGGCAGACACTGAAAATCTCAATGGGGCCCTGTTAGGGGGCCCCTGCAGTGCCCATGCCAGTGGCATGGGCACTGCAGGGGCCCCCAGGGGCCCCACGACACCTGTTCCCACCAGCCTGGTTCTGGCGGTGAAAACCGCCAGAAACAGGCTGGCGGGAAGGGGATCGGAATCCCCATGACGGCGCTGCTTGCAGCGCCGCCATGGAGGATTCATTTGGCCAGGGGAAAACCGCTGTGGTCAGAATTGGCCTGGAAGCACCGCCAGCCTGTTGGCAGTGCTTCCGTGGTCGTTGGCGTCAGAATGACCCCCTAAATATTTTTGATTCACCAACTAAAACAGGCCCTATAAGAATTTAGTGCTGAACTGTAGGAAACAGAGTCCAAAGTCCGGCTTCCAAGCCACCCATAGCACAGAGACTGCCATGCAGTGCTCAAATTGATCTGGTGGTTTATGGTGCGGGGCACCAGAACTTATTTTTGAAGGCCAGCGCTTAGTTTTCTGCATCAAACATTTCCTGTGAGAAAAAGACAGATATGGGAAAGGTGGAGGAAGAGAGAAATGAAAAAGCGTCACAAAGGGAGAAAACAGAAAGCTGCAAGAGCGAGATCAAGGGGCAGGGAGTGGTTGTAAATAGATTAAAGAGGCTCAAGATGGCTTGGACATTTAATTGCAACAGCTGCATGTTTTAACCCCTTCGCTGCCAGGCCTTTTCCCCCTCCTGTGCCGAGCCTTTTTTTAGCTATTTGGGGCAGTTTGCGCTTAGGCCCTCATAACTTTTTTTTCACATAAGTTACCTACGCCAAATTTGCGTCCTTTTTTTCCAACATCCTAGGGATTCTAGAGGTACCCAGACTTTGTGGGTTCGCCAGAAGGAGGCCAAGAAATTAGCCAAATAACAGTGAAAATTTTGTTTTTTTCAAAAAAATGGGAAAAAGGGGCTGCAGATGAAGGCTTGTGTTTTTTTCCCTGAAAATGGCATCAACAAAGGGTTTCCGGTGCTAAAATCACCAGCTTCCCAGATTTCAGGAACATGCAGACTTGAATCAGAAAACCCAATTTTTCAACACAATTTTGGTATTTTACTGGGACATACCCCATTTTTACGATTTTTTGTGCTTTCAGCCTCCTTCCAGTCAGTGACAGAAATGGGCATGAAACCAATGATGGATCCCAGTAACCGCAACATTTCTGAAAAGTAGACACAATTCTGAATTCAGCAAGGGGTCATTTGTGTAGATCCTACAAGGGTTTCCTACAGAAAACAACAACTGAAAAAGAAAAATATTGAAATTGAGGTGAAAAAAACATTGATTTTTCTCTACATTTTACGCTGTAACTTTTTCCTGCAATGTCAGATTTTCGAAAGCAATATACCGTTACGTCTGCTGGACTCCTCTGGTTGCGGGGATATATAGGGCTTGTAGGTTCATCAAGAACCCTAGGTACCCAGAGCCACTAAATGAGCAGCACCTTGTAGTGCGTTTTCATTCTATACCGGGTATACAGCAATTCATTTGCTGAAATATAAAGAGTGAAAAATAGCTATCAAGAAAACCTTTGTATTTCCAAAAAGGGCACAAGATAAGGGGTTGAGGAGCAGTGGTTATTTGCACATCTCTGAATTTCGGGGTGACCATACTAGCATGTGAATTACAGGGCATTTCTCAAATAGATGTCTTTTTTACACACTCTCTTATATTTGGAAGGAAAAAATGTAGAGAAAGATAAGGGGCAATAACACTTGTTTTGCTAATCTATGTTCCCCCAAGTCCCCCGATAAAAATTATACCTCACTTGTGTGGGTAGGCCTAGCGCCCGCGACAGGAAATGCCCCAAAACGCAACGTGGACACATCACATTTTTTGAAAGAAAACAGAGGTGTTTTTTGCATAGTGCCTACCTGTAGATTCTGGCCTCTAGCTCAGCCGGCACCTAGGGAAACATACCAAACCTGTGCATTTTTGAAAACTAGAGACCTAGGGGAATCCAAGATGGGGTGACTTGTGGGGCTCTGACCAGGTTCTGTTACCCAGAACCCTTTGCAAACCTCAAACTTTGGATAAAAAAACACATTTTCCTCAAATTTTGGTGACAGAAAGTTCTGGAATCAGAAAGGAGCCACAAATTTCCTTCCATCCAGTGTTCCCCCAAGTCTCCCGATAAAAATGATACCTCACTTGTGTGGGTAGGCATAGCTAAAATCAGGCAATCTGCCCCCAAGGGGGGCAGAAATGATCTAAATTCAATTTGCCCCCCAGGGGAGCGACCCTTGCCTAATGGGTCGCTCCCCATCTCTAAAAAAACAAACAAACCAAAACACAAAAAGACAATTTGCCCTGGCGCCTACAGGTTTCTGCCTAATAACAATTGGCCGATCTGCCCCCGGGGGGCCAGAAATGGCCTAAAATAAATTTGCCCCTCCAACCCCCGCCGGGAGCGACCCTTGCCTAAGGGCTCGCTCCCCCTGCGTGACATTGGCGCCAAAAAAAAAATCCACTGTGCCTATTGGTTTCTGCCCCCTTGGGGGCAGATTGACCTAAAAACGGCCAATCTGCCCCCAAGGGGGGCAGAAATGGTCTAAATACAATTTGCCCCCCAGGGGAGCGACCCTTGCCTCATGGGTCGCTCCCCATCTCTAAAAAACAAAACAAAAAAAACACGAAAAAAACATTTGCCCTGGTGCCTAGAGGTTTCTGCCCCCCCTGGGTGCAGATTGGCCTAATAAAAATAGGCCGATCTGCCCCCGGAGGGCAGAAATGCCCTAAAATAAATGTGAACCCCCACCCCCCCAACCCCCACCCCGGGAGCGACCCTTGCCTACGGGGTCGCTCCCCCTGCGTGACATTGGCGCCCAAAAAAAAATCCACGGTGCCTAGTGGTTTCTGCCCCCTTGGGGGCAGATTGACCTAAAATCGGCCAATCTGCCCCCAAGGGGGGCAGAAATGGTCTAAATACAATTTGCCCCCCAGGAGAGCGACCCTTGCCTAATGTGTCGCTCCCCATAGCTAAAAAAACAAAAAAAACAATTCCCCACCCCCACCCCCCTCCCGGGGAGCGACCCTTGCCTACAAGGTCGCTTCCCTTGCGTGACGACGCAAAAAAAAAGATCCCTGGTGCCTAGTGGTTTCTGCCCCCCTTGTGGGTAGATTGACCTAAAATCGGCCGATCTGCCCCCAAAGCGGGCAGAAACAGCCTAAATACAATTTGCCCCTCCAGGGGAGCGATGCTTGTCCAAGGGGTCGCTCCCCATCTGTAAAACAAAAAAAACAAAAAATCCCTGGTGCCTAGTGGTTTCTGCCCCCCCTTGGGGGCAGATCAGCCTAATCAAAATAGGCTGATCTACCCCCCAGGAGGGCAGAAATGGCCTAAAATAATTCCCCCCCCCCAGGGAGCGACCCTTGCCTAAGGGGTCGCTCCCCTTGCGTGAAATTCCTGTAACAAAACTCACTGGTGTCTAGTGGCCTCATCAAAATAGGCCAATCTGCCCCCAAGGGGGGCAGAAATGGCCTAAATATAATTTGCCCCCTAGGGGAGCGACCCTTGCCTAAGGGGTCGCTCCCCACCTAAAAAAAAAAAAAACATAACAAAAAAAACAAAAAGAAAATGATCCCTGATGCATAGAGGTTTCTGCCCCCCCTGGGGGCAGATCGGCCTAATAATAGGCCGATCTGCCCCCAGGTGGGGCAGAAAAGGCCTTCCCAAAAAAATGCCCCCCCTGGGAGTGACCCTTGCCCAAGGGGTCGCTCCCTTATGTCCATGTCAACAACAACAACAAAAATCCCTGGTGTCTAGTGGGGTTTCAAAAGCCGGTCGAAACCCTGGGAGAGTCTTCAAAGGGAAAGAAATACATTTCCTTCCCTTTGAAGCCTCTCCGGGCCTCCCCCACGGGATTGAAAGAGAAATGCTGAGCATTTGGGGGAGATCCTGTGACTAATCAGCACGCGCTCGCGCACTGACGTCACAGGAGGGGTTGGGGGGTCGTAACCATTACGTCCTGGCACAGAACGGGTTAAAAGAGAACTTTGATCACGAGCACATTTTTATTTACAAGTTAAGCACTGCCGCCCTGATTGCTGCCTGTGACAACATCAGAACCCTCCTCTCATTAGGGTTCTATAAGATACCCTTACTCATACTCGTACTCATACTCATCAAAAGACTCCACCACATCGGAATCCAAGGAGACTACCTCAAATGGATTGCATCATTCCTCACAGGATGAACCCAGAGAAGCTGCCTACAACCCTTCAACTCGTAACCCTGAGCACCATCTGCGGCATCGCTCAACGGTCATCACTTAACCCACCCTATTCAATACTTAAATGATGTCACTAGTCAACATCGTCAGAACGCATGGCCTCAGCATCATATCCTACGTAGATGACATCCTGCTCATCCTCGCGGTCTCAGAAGACCCCTCCACCACTAGGACCAACTTCAACAACTGCATGGCTAGTGTAGTCGAAGGGATAAAGACCAACTGCCTGAAGCTCAACTTAGAGAAGACTGAAATACTAATCTTTGGGAATAACACGTCTCTGTGGAACAAAAACTGGTTGCCCTCAGAACTCAGACCTAGACCCACACCGACAGACTGCGCCTGGAACCTTGCCATCATCCTAGACAACAAACTCGCCATGAAATGTCAGCACAAAGTAGTCTCCCACACCTGTTTCCACACACTTTGCATGCTTCGAAAGATCTACAGATGGCTCTCCATCAATACCAGGAAAACCATCACTCAGGTCTTAGTTACCAGCCGGCTTGACTACTGCAACATCCTCTATGCAGGAATCACCACCCAACTTCTGAAGAGACTCCAGACCAATAAGAACTGAGCCACTAGACTCATCCTCGACCTCCTCAAATGGACCCAAATCACCACCCACCTCAGGAACCTTTGCTTTAGAGCCATTTTAGTGACGTCTCTAGGCACATGATTTTAGCAACTTTGCCTGCTGTTTGTGCCATTTAGCATAGTGACATATTTTTCTGCTTAATTTTATTCTTTTGAAATCAGCCATATTTGTGGTGTTCTTTATCTAGCTGTCCTTTTGCCTAGGAAGGCAAATATTATTTTCACTCTGTGCTTTCCTCAAGGCTGCATGAGATAGGATTGTAGGCACAAATGGTACACTGCATCTCTATCATTCACAGAAACATACCTAGCTTTACATAGGGACATTTTCTCAGAACATCAGCTGTTTTATTATAAAAACACTTCTCTGTCACATGCACGTTAGAGGGAGGTACCAGCCAGATGACCACAATTGCATGGTGCCTGACTTCGATAGAGCTGCCCGCTGAGACCACCGGATCCCTGGCCTACATGGGGATGGTGTTTCTATAGATAGGAGGCCTCTTCACCACTGGTATATACAGGTATGGGGGATGATGTCTTCTCAGGGGGAAATCCTGAAGGGCAGATTGAGGCTTATCCTGCTGTGCTCTAACATAGCTTAGGTAGGAATCGCATATATTGTGCATAGTGGCAGTATGGTGGGACTTTTCCTGTGTTTCGCTTTCCTTTTCAACATTTTGCTTCTAGTATGCTTCATTATTCTAATTACTGCATTTCATGCCAGCTGATTCAATAAACCATTATTCTGCCTCTGCCTGTCTTTGCATGTGTGAGACTAATATAACTGAGAGAAAAGGACGGGGTCTGATCCACCATGATTTCCCTGAGAAGTTATAATGTCATACCCGTGGTTGCCACAAATCATCCCTCCTCTTGGGCGAAGATGAGGCACTGCTAGCTGACTGGAAACAGATCAGGCTGACACTTGTCACATAGTGTGGGATTGGACACAGTTCCCCACAATTCAGGTGAAATCCAGCAGCCTCCTTGGTACAATGTGAACCAAAGGGACATCTCCGCTGGTTCCCCAACAAAAAAGGATGCCAGTTCAAGTTTATTTATTGTGTCAGCCTAGCATGTCTAGGACATGCAATATGAAAAAACATTGTATCTTCCATTAAAATATAATTAAAGAGCATAAAATATATATGTACCCCCATATTATAATTGGATAAAATGTATGCACATGCAGAATTTAAATGAAACCCTGCTGCCAGGATAAAGCGCAAGTGCTTGATTGCTTTGATTAACTCCGAAGCATTAACAATATTGGAACCAATTTAATTGAACATTCCAGCAGGTCTCTAGTGCTGGATTCATGGAACATACGAAAACGTAATTGTACTAACCGCTGATCGATCCTGGATAAAATGGCATAAGACATTTGAAAAGTCATACAGCTTTAAAGTGCTTCAAGCAACCTGGTCATTTGTAGCCAGAAGTGCTAATTCATGGACCTTAGGCAACCCTTTATGTATGATAATAGGGATAAAAACTCAACCAGGTTCACATTGCTTCATTCCAATCAAGAATACAAATACTAATGCATCAGTTTTAGGCAACCCCCATAACATTCAAATTGACAAGAAACTTGATGTTGCCTCATGATACACCACTATCCTCCTGGATTATGCTTAGCATCCAGACATATGATCAGATACGTTGGTAAGGGCTATTTTGGCAGTGTTAGTTTTTAGGACCCCAGAACCTTCATTTCCCCAACAAAATAAAAAGTGATTATATATCATCACAATGATTCAACTCTTTGCCAATAATTCATTAGACTCCACTATAGCCCTACTAATGCCATTGCCTAGTTATTCTCCATGCAGTGTGTATATATATATATATATATATATATATATATATATATATATATATATATGTACAGATACTTGATTAACAGTTTGTTCCAGGTTTCTCGCATGCACATGGCAGGGCATCCTTACAACTTCTTATCAAGTGTGCTAAAAAGAGCGGGAGGAGATATTATTTTCTAATTCTGGCTGAGAAAGCATATAGCAGCATAAAGTGCATTACAGTCTCCTCCCCTACCTGAGTACATCCACAGTTAGATGAGCTGGTCCCATCTTTGTTCCACAAACTGGTGTACTGCTTGACTGGTAAAGTGCCTAGTCTGAAGTTGACATACAAGGAAAGGATCTCGTAAGCGGGAGATTGATTTTGTCCACATGATTCAAAGGAAGAAAGAGCCTTAAATGCTCAAAGCTGCTCCAGTTTCCAACCTGACTGACTGGTAAGGATGTAATTCCAATACTCTTCTTTAACAAATTGGACAGTTCCTTTTGTCATTTTCTCTGGGGTGGTCCAACATGCTGGGCAACTTATGGTCTGCAAAACACTGGCCACATGTCTATACCAGGGGGATTTAACTTGTATGGCAAAGGACCAGACCTTGGTCAGATAAGATACCAACTCAGGTTTGGTCCAAACCTTTACCATCTCTCATGCCCAGCTTATGCCACAAAGCATCCATTGGTGTTCCAGGACCAAGTGCAAGGAGCTGACGCAAAAAGTGTTTTTCAGCTTTGGAGTGGCAAGAGTGGGCAGCCCTGACCTGTTAAACTGCCAAGCTGACAACTATCAGAGCATAATTTACCAGCCCTCACCCTAGCTGTGGGAGTCATGTACAGCAGTCGCACCAACACTTGGAACTGAGGATCACTCCCAGTTGTATCTAGAATGTGCATGAGGTATTGCCAGTCCACTGTATCAAAGGCCTTGACAATATTAATGGAGATGAGTGCAAGCTCCTCTTCCTGATTCCCTACTTAATGTAAGACATGCATCAACCTCTTGAGTTTCATAGTAGCATTATGTCTTGGGGTGAACCCACATTGGTTCTTATAGATTATTTGGGTAATTTTGGGTAACATCCAGAGGGACATAGCTTTACAGAGGACCTTGATGTCAGTATTATTCATTGTGAGTGATCTTTAGGAGAGTGGGTATGAGTCTTCAGATCTCAGCTTCAGCATCATAGAGATGCCGCCCTCCCCCATGGACCTAGGGAGTACACCAGCAGCTTTGAGATAAACCACCAACACATGTTAAGTAAGAGAGGAGGGAAAAGCCTGACAAAACTCTGCAGGGAAGCCATTACTACCCGGCGGCTTCCACTTGGGCAACTGCTGAAGCACCGCATAAATCACCTCCAATGTGAGTTCCATCTTTAGGTCTAAAATTGTGAACTCCTCCAGTCAGGGGAATGGTAAAAAGTTATTCCATCTGAGTCATGACATCTACTATTTCCCTATAGGCCAGGGCTCTTCCTCTCTCAAGGGGTGCATGGAATCCTGTCTACCATATCCATCCTGGAACATACCTCTTCAGCATGCTCAAAAAAGTGTGACTACCCAACCACACTGACACAAAGCTTCCCAGGAGGCATGTACCTAATGGCCATCTCTCTCAATTTCTCCTTCATCTCCAAGAAGAATTTATGCCACTCCTGTACTTTTTGGGTATAGTCCAGGCAGCCCTTGCTTTGGTGGCTCTCATAATCGCATCTCTGTCCCTATTATTTAGTATTTTAGCAATGAAGGTTTGTGATGGCGCTCCTTCAGGAAACAATTTTCATGCGCCTTTTTAATGACAAGAAATCAGATCTTAAGAGCACATTGTGTGTCTCACCCAGTCTTCCAGGAACCGCTCTGCAGAATGAACCATCAACCTGTTTCGGGAAGCCCAGCAGGTGCACATTAGTTCAGCATGAACAAACCTTCACATCCTCCATGTTGTTGTTCAAGGTATAAGAGATGACAAACCTGTTGTTTTAGGAGACGCACCTTGGCCTTCATCTACCTGAATTTGGTCTCCACATTCTCCACTTTATTGGTGATCTTGAGGAGGTCAGCACTCAAGTTGACATACATGGAAACTCCCCACATCTGCCCTCAAGTGCTGCTCTAGAGCTGTATATAGCTGCCAGGAGAGCCGCTCAGAAAGGTTCCTCCTGATGATTCGGAGAGCACTCTGGGGTCTCCGGGGACTCCTGGCAAGTGTGTTTATGAGAAGAATGATGTGGTGTAGTATTCTCTGTAATTATTTGCCCTTCTAGTGCCTCTGTGGTCTGTGCTTCTCCATGACAAAGGCAAGGTAGAGCAGGTGTGCACAGAAGCTCTGCCCAGCACAGTCATAACAAAGATACAGCAGAAGCAGGCCCTTTGAGAGGAGGTATTGCGATGGTGCACAAAGGGGCCCAAGTAAGGGCCAGAAATAACACAAGGACAATCCACAAGTCAGAGTGGGTGGTAGGACAGCAGCCATCATGGCAAACAACAAGGTAGCAACAGGCAGAGGCCCCAAAGTGCACCCCCAGCCTAAGCATCTAGGCCTGGCTAGAAGATACATCCTCCAGTTTACCCCCACTCCTGTTGCCCTGAGGGAGGACCTACTGGGCATGAGCACAGGCAAGCCACACCACTCCTCCAGGGGGCGTCACCAAGTCAGCTAAGGCTATCCTCCTCCAGGCTCATGGGGACCCAACAGCAGCTCCTCCACAGATCAAGGCACGATCTCTCGATGACCATTCTTGTGCTCCTGGTATAATCAGGCCCAGTACTGTGCTCAGTACTTCTCTTAACACTGTCTTCAAGGCCCCACCAGGCAGCAGGAGAAGTGTAGGTCTCCCCATAGCTTAAGGCACCATGAGAGTGTCCGTCAGAGGCAAGTACCTGTCCATAAAGGGACCCAAGTTCAGTACTGCAGCCTCCACTGCCCCTGCGCAGCCCCAAGCTCATCACACTGGGGTCAGGACCTGGCAGGCTGATGCAGCATTCACTATTTCTACCTGCCTACCAGTGCCACAGCACCATCTACTGCTGTTTTACCACTTTCTATGCCTAACTGCCACTTAAGCCCCTCCCTTATCTGCAGCTAGCCAATCCAGGGCTGGTACAGATCCGACTGTGCCACCCTCCCGAAGAGACCTGAGAATGGACATCCAAAGGATGCCACCCCCAAGAGCCCACATTTCCTTACTCAGAGTTGAGAATGAAATAAATCATGCAGCCTTTCAGAAACTTTGATTTCAATATTTTTAGATAAAACACAACCAAAAAAAAACAAAAAACTTGAGTTGTAATTGTTTTTAAGGGTAGTTTAAAAGGGCTGTTGTTTATCCATCAAAAATCAAGCCTAATTGCCTAACTGAAATGTACATTGAAAAGGACATCACAAAGATTAATAAGGGCCGGATGTATAAAGCTTTTTTCTGTGCGCAAACATTTTTTCAGAGCAGGGAGTGGTCCCACGGACCCTGCCTACTCTGAAAATATTAAACTGAAATGGTTCATTTTATTTTTGAAATACGTCCCGTTTTCCTTTAGGGAAAACAGGCTGCATTTTTTTTTTTTAAAAGCTTCATTTAAAAAGTCAGTCTTGGTGATCTTCTGACCCCAGCAGGCCACCATCCCTGTGAGTTTGGTCATTCCCAAATGGGTCACAATTTGCAACCTGCCTCAATAATATTAATGATGCAGGTCTCTTGCTACCCATGTGGTAATCTCTAACGGTGTCTGACACACGAATGTACATCAGGTTTTGTGACTTGCAAATTGTGTGCCGCTTAGACTGGCAATTAGCGAGTCTCAAAACCTGACATTTGTACATGTAGCCCTTAGTCTGTTCTTGCAGCTCAAATGACTGGTCAGTTTCAAACCCAGATGTACGTGGCTGTGAATAACAAATGGCAGTGTGAAGCAATGCTGTTTTAGTCCATAATCATCTGCTGGCTAAGGAAATGTCCTCTTCCACAAGATTCAAACCTAAAAGAATCCTGTCTGCCGAGGAAAATAATGCTTGAAACAGTGGCAGTGCAATTATTTTCTCCCTTTGCAGTTAATTGGTAGACAATGAAAACGAATTCATTGTATCTTCTTCCCTCTGAGCATTTAGAAAACATAATCTGAGAAATGTAGTAAAAATTGCTGCTCATCACAAACACAATCACTCAGGCTAAAGCTTTTCTAAAATTAAATAGGAACTAATGAATGTAATGTATTGTTTTCCTAGTTTCATCAAGTTTTTGTACTTATTTTAAATGTCCATTTCAGCAGAATTGCAGTTAAATTAGATGTGATGATGTACATCTCACAACTGTTTAACATAACATCTCGGGTGCACTTGCAAACTCTCTTTTCACACGAAATAAAAATTATTGTATGAACAGAAATCACATTACTTTTAACATTTCTTATAAGGGATCGCTCCTAACTGGCCTTTATCTACCTTTAGTTGAATCTGTCAATGATCAAAGGTTAAAAAATACATTTTCACATATATCTACACACACAAAGATATCTATTACGACTGCCTTGTTAATTCTAATGGGTTCAGTAACAGAAGTTACCGGGCCGATTACTATTATGAGCTGCATTGCTTTACATTATCAGCAGCCAAAATCTCAGATAAAACTCCAGGGGAAGACTTGTGGAAATCGGTACAGGAGCAAAGATTTCTGCATGTTACTACCTCAAACTTGTAATCATCCCAGAATTACAGTGTAACTGCAGCTCAGTGCAGGGAAATAATGCTGATTATTTAGGTGGACTTATTATAAAGGCCAAAGTCGCAAGACACCACCTGACTTGAATAACATAACATCAACATTGATGCTGACAGACAGTTAGATGGTCTGCATCCATTCCCATACAATGTGTCTCTTAATATTGTTTTCTCCTTATTGCCTTTGTATGCTCATTCTTCTATTACAATTCTGTGAGAAATTGGGTTGTTGGTTGACTGCCTTGTTATCCCTAATCAAGCAACAGCCACAATCCCTCATAGGGTGAACGACAAAAAGCCACTAAATTAGCCTCTGCATAACCCTGTGGAGCTTGGCACTAAAAGCAGTCAGTCTTAACTTAGAGGTAAGCTATAAAGTGTTTATGGAGCACACAGCGGTAAAAAAGTGATAACACAACACAAGAAAAATCCCACAGCAATTTGGAAAGCTAGATTCAATTCTAATAAATTAGTTGGCACAAAACCAACAACAATAACAACAACAATCTAATCAGTGGAATCAGATTCATGAATTTTTAAAGTTTAGGGTGTAAAATAGCTCCTAAATCATCCAAGGATCAAAGCACCAACTGCAGACATTAAGGGCCACATGTGCAAAGCATTTTGCTAGTCGCAAACGGGCCCATTCTATGAATGGGGCTGTTTGCGACTAGAAAAATGTTTTTTGAGATGTACAAAGCCCGAATTTGGATTTGGTAACTTGTTACTGAATTACAATTTGGGTTTTGCGATTCAGTATTGGGAAGGGGGGTGTTCAGGGCGTCCCTTCCTAATACTGAATCTGAATGGTATGTTTGATTGTTTTGCATTTGTGAATGTGGTTGCAAAGCAATCGCAGCTAAGCTGGCTCTGTATATACTAAATCAAAATGAGATACAGGGCCTGATTGCGACTTCGGCAGAAAAGCCTGTTTGCCAAAGTCCTGTTGCTTAGCACACTGGCCCAGAGGGAAATGGCCTACAGCATTGTAGCTGGCTTGTAATAGGTCCGGCGGAAATGCTGTAGTGCGTAGGGTGCACCCAGCACCCATCACAAAGTTCACTGTCTGCAAGAGCAGTGCAGGGGCCCCTTAGGGCCCCCTGCACCCCGTCTCCACCAGCCATTTCATGGCAGTGCTACCGCCATAAAACCGCTGGGGTAGAGAGAAGTCGTAATCCCCAGGGCAGCTCTGCTTGCAGCACTGCCCTAGTGGATTAGGACCACCAGCACTGCCAGTCTGTCCTGTTTTGGAAAAGTGATAGTGCTGATGGTCCAACCGTGGCGGTACCACCGAGGTTGTAATGTGGTGGTCAGATCGTCACATTGGCGCAGTCCGACCGCCAGGGTCATAATGAGGGCCACAGTGTGTTCAGAGTTCAGGGGTTCCCCAGAGGCTTAACAGAGGGTAAAGTATATAATATTAATGCTCCCTTTTGTGATTGTGTGGTTGAGCAGTTAGGCTTATCAGAGGGTAGTGCAAAGCATTTGTTGTACACACAGTCAAGAAATGAGCCACACACTCAATGACTAACTCCAGGCCAATGTATTTCTATTGGAAAAACATATTTTGTTACTTTATTTCTAGAAGCAAAAGTATCTTATTGCAGCTAAGTACATTTGTGAGTAAGTATGAAGCATATCTATCAAAAGCTCTTTTTTTTAGCCTTGGCAAATAAAACTGTTTACAGGCAAGTAAAACTTTTCACTTTCAAAAGTGGACACAGTGCAATTTTCAGAACAGTCATGGGGGTGAGGTGTTAGTACAATTTTGAGGTAAGTACTCACCTTACAGTTCCAGTCTCTGGGGGTTAGGAAATCCACTGGTCACGATTCAAGATGACCCCAAACCTACACCACCACCAACACATGGCCGGCTGGGTGCAGAGGTCAAAGTTGGTGTTAGATTTAAAATGGGCTCCCACGGAGACTGGGGCACTCGGAAACATATCTGTTAGCAGGTAAGTACCCGTAACTTCGGAGGGCAGAGCTGGAGGTTTTAGGGGAGCAACAGGGGAGCACAGGTCAGCACTAAACACACACCCTGAGCAGCACTGGGGTGGCCATGTGCAGGGTGCAAACACAGCGTCAGGCTCCCAATGCTTTTGAATAGGGGGACCCGGGGGCCACAAAACTCTGCATGCTGGGTCCAGGTGGTGGGTTCAGGGACACCACAGACTGGACAAGGAGGAGGTCCACCTGCTGGATGCTGCTGGACGAGTGGTCAGTTTACCCAAGGCCAGGGGGCCACGGATGCAGGGGTACCTTCAGTCATCGGGAATCTTTGCCCAGTTCTCTCGTGGTCAGGGGGGGTCTTCAGGATTAAGTTAAGGCTGCAGACGTCGTTGGGTTGGCCAGGAGGGGTCAACCCAGGGTGGACACAAGGTCAGAATCACCTGGGGACCTGCTCTGGACTGGTGGGCCACCGTGACATAGGCTGTGGATGTTGGTGGAGAGTGGGCATGACTTGCAGATCCGGGGCAGTTCTGGAGTCCTTCTTGGAGTTTCTTGTGGACAGGGCCACATTCCTCTGAAGTTCTCGGTCCTCTGGTAGGCAGGCAGTCCTCTGGGGGTTTGGAAAGGTTGCTGGTACTGCAGGATGCATCACCTTCTGGTAGCAGGGCTTTTGAAGCCAGTTTGTGTCTGAAGTCTTCTCTGCTGGGGTTGGCTTAGCTGTCCTCCTGGCTTCTTTCTTCTTCTTCTTCTTGAGGTTCACAGGAATCTGGTGAGCTAGGTTCAGGGGAGCCCTTAAACACTAGATTTAGGGGTGTTACAGGGGTCAGAGGGCAGTAGCCAAAGGTTACTGTCCCTGAGGGTAGCTACACCGTCCCTGAGCCCAGTCCCTTTTGGGGGGGGCACACTCCTAACCCTATTGGTCCCTTTCCTCAAAACCAAGATGGAGGATTCTTCACAAAGGGGTTCATTTCAGCTCTGAAGCCAATAGGCGTGGTCCTAGCTAGAATGGTCGCTCATCTCTGTTTTATCTAATTTTCCCTCCAGACTAGCTGCCAAAAGTGGGGCTTTGTCCAGGGGGCGGGCATCTCCACTAGCTGGAGTGCCCTGGGGCACTGTAACAGGAGGCCTGTGCCTTGAAGGCTCACCATCAAGTGTTACAGTTCCCTCAGGCGGAGGTGTGAGGCATCTCCAACCAAGGCAGGCTTTGTTTCTAACCCCAAAGAGCACAAAGGCCATCACCTCATGGGGCAGAAAATCATCTGTTAGTTGCAGGCTGGCACAGACTGGTCCGCCTAGCACTAAACGGATGGTTAGAGTACAAGGGGCATCTCTAAGATGCCCTCTGGGTGCATTGTAAAATAAATCTAACACTGGCTTCAGTGTGGGCTTATTGTGCTGGGAAGTTTGACACCAAACTTCCCATCCTTCAGTGAAGCCATCATTAAGCTGTGGATTTGTGATGACAAACTCTCACCCAAAGTACTTACTATGTCCACACTGCATTTACAATGGCTAGGAATGGACTTAGACATTAAGGAGCATATTATTCATGCAGCTATGTCCTCACCTGTGGTATAGTGCACCCTGTCTTAGGGGTGTAAGGACTGCTAGAGGGGTTATTTACCTATGTCAAAGGTAGTGGTTGCTGGGCATGGCACCCTTTGAGGGATGCCATGTCGACTGTATCTTTTTCTCCCCACCAGCACACACAAGCTGCAGTGACAGTGTGCATGTGTTTGGTGAGGGGTCCCTGAGGATGGCACAATACATGCTGCAGCCCTTAGGGACCCTCCCTGGTCACAGTACAAGGCTCTTATCTGTGTGCCAGGGGTGTGCCAATTGTGGAAACAGTGGTACAGCTTGAAGAAACGAGGACCTGGTTAGCAGGATCCCAGCACACTCTCAGTCAAGTCAGCATCAATATCAGACAAAAATGCAGAAAGGGGCACTGTCCTACAACGCCAATTTCAAATTGGTGTTAACCCTTTCACAAATGGGATGGGGTCCCCACTGGACCCCGTCCCCTTTGTGATTGGAAGTGCACATATTTTTTCAGAGCAGTTATTGGTCCTATGGACCACTGCCTACTCTGAATAAATGAAAAGAAAACTTTTCATTTTGTTGTTTGAAATGCATTCAGTTTTCCTTTAAGGAAAAAGGGCTGCATTTTTTTAAAAACTGCATTATTTAAAAAGCAGTCACAGACATGGTGGTCTGCTGTCCCCTGCAGGCCACCATCCCTGTGAGTGTGCCCATTCCAAATGGGGTCCCAAATTGTGACCTACATCATGAATATTGATGAGATAGGATATTTGCTACCCCACTGGGAATCACAAACAGTGTGCTTTATACTTGTGATTCCCAAACGGATTACAAATTTTGAGCCGCAAAACAAAATATCATACATCTGGCCCTTAGTCCTGCGAGACTGGGTAAAAGTAGAAAGTTAAGGCTAACTGCAACAGAGAGCAGATCGGAAACAAGAAGTGTACTTCATTCATCAGCGAATACCTTCAGACACAGAAAAATGTGTAAAGAAAAATGCCAGAGAAGGTAGATGTTCAGTGGAGCAAAGGTGCAGGGATGTCCGAGGAGGAAGCATTGCCTTCATATGGCCTTGAAGCAAAGCTGCAGTGAAGATTTCTACCTTCGGACTTAGTCGCAAAAATGAACGTCAAAAATCTTCAGCAATGTGAATCAGAGGGCTATAGCCGAAGACAGGTCCATGAAGTCGGATAGCCCTTTGGTGAAGGACCGCTGAAACAGATTTGCTGCTGCGGAGAATAATGTTTTGGGAGAAGTCACAAATTCCATCTGAGATGAGCAGATTGGTCCTGGTCTCCTTTTCATTCTTGAAAAACCTTTTGTGCAAATTTTGGCCAAGTCCTCAGTTTTGGATAATGGGCATTTGGGCACCATTAGCACCACAACAAAGGTTCTGAGACTGGTGGAATACCTCTTGGGGGTTCAGGGATCATATGGCTGGATTAAGATCTGGGTTCAAGGTGGTGGGAGACTGTTATATCCCTTTGGATTTGAACAGGTGCTCAGCAAACTAGCCCTTGGAGTCATTTCTTCCTGGGTGCAGGTGTAGATGCAGTGCTCAGCAGCAAGGCTGGCCTCTGAGGGCTCAAGGCAAGCTCCAGGCAGTAACACAGTACTTACAGATACAGCAGCAGTCTGGTGGAGTGCACAGTCGGTGACAACAGCATTCAATCCTATGAGAGTCCTTCCACAGGTCTAGTATTGAGCTGAAGGTTGCATCTGAAGGACCTATTTTTACACCTGGGTGCCCTTCTCCTGGAACATGGAAAAAGCATATAGAAAGGTTGTTTGAAGTGCAGTGACAATCAGGAGGTGACAGGTCTGTTGTGTGAAGACAGAGAGCATCCTAGTCAGTTAGAAGTGGGACTGCTCTCAAATACTCCCCCCACCCTAAAAGCATATGTCCCATTCAGGCACACATAATCCCTCTATTGTTTACTGTGTTGGATGCATTCCTAAAGTCTAACTATTAGTTAAACTAACAAAGCAGGAGGGCAATGCATATAACATAAATTCTGGAAAAATCCATGAAACTGGAACTTTCAGTCACTTGGAATGGATGGTCAAGACGCAGAGTCAATTCATACAGACATCCAGTCTCCAGATGTATGGACTTTCAAACTTCTTTATTTTTAAAGATTCTTCAATTTAAACAAAGACCTAGCCAATGTGTTTTGTCCCATATGCGGGGACTTCATCACGGGGCTGAAGGGCATGATGAAGATAATGTTGCTAAGGACGTAATAATTAATAACTTAGCAAAAGAGCATTGAATAGCCCTGTATTATTAGGATGTATGAATAAGGTGATGTTATTTTATTTAACAGTGACAACATTAATTATATGTTAGAAAATTACTGCTAGGATTGATTTTGAATTTGATCACTGCGTTTAGTAAGTAATACTGCTAAAGACCTCCCAATTTTGTCGGATGAATTCACTACGTTTATGAGTGACATGGGTCATTACGTGTATCCTAAATAATCTTTCTCCATGACTTACGGGCACAGGAATACTAGGGTTGGAACCCATTTTATTGGAGGTAATTCTGTTGAAAGAACTACGCATTTTATCAATCTAGATCGTCTGTTTGTATCAACCCTACACATTCTTATGATAAGAGTGCAACAATTTATGAAAACTGCAGAGGCAGTATTTGGAGTTGCCTCTAAATTGGATGACTAGCAAATTAAGTCATTGCAAGCGATCTATTAAGGCAAGCAATCTATAAATGTACATGCACCTCTGTCAGTCTCTATGGGGCCAGGGTTTGGGGTTATTCCGATCAAGTGCCTCTTCATGAGGTCGATAATGTTTTTGTTCAAAGTCTTCTGTCAGTCTCTAAAACCTTCCCACTTCCGTGTGTTAGTCTGAGGTTGGGTGTGTTACTTGAAGGAAATAATACAAGTCTGGCCAATAAAGCCGAGGTTATCAATCTGGACTAAAGGAGAAACTGTTTTTCCAGAACATTTATTAAACACTATTAATTTGGACACTATAAAAGCCATCATGTATGTTAGACTTGGCATCCTTGGTGTGATCTCCCCTAACTTTTTGCCTCTGTTTCCCAGGTTATTGATGTGTGCTGTACTCTCTATTTGCTGTTTTTGTTACTCTGGGCACTTCACCACTGCTATCCAGTGCTAAAGTGCAAGTGCTCCTATGTAGAATGTATGTGTAATTGGACTTTCATGATTGGCATATTTGATTTGCTGGCAAGTCCCTAGTACAGTGCACTAGAAGTGCCCAGGGCCTGTAAATCAAATGCTACTAGTGTGCCTGCAGCACTGATTGTGTCACCCACATTATTAGCCCTGTAAACATGGCTCAAACCTGCCACTGCAGTGTATGTGTGTGCAGTTTTAAACTGCCAATTCGACTTGGCAAGTGTACCCACTTGCCAGGCCTAAAACTGCCCTTTTCTTACATGTAAGACACCCCTAAGGTAGGCTCTAGGTAGCCCCATGGGCAGGGTGCAGTGTATGTTTAAGGTAGGATATATACTAATTTCCGGCATATCTCCTTGCTCCCCTTCCTGGCAAAAGTCATAGAGAAGGCTGTCAACACACAACTGACCCACTTCCTCGAGGTGAACAGCCCTCTGGACCCTTTCCAATCTGGATTCCACAGCAATCACATCACCGAAACTGCCCTCATCGCCACCACTGACGACATCAGAACCATACTGGACAATGGCGAAACCACAGGCCTCATCCTCCTAGACCTCTCAGCCGCGTTTGACACCATCTGCCACCACACCCTATGCACACGCCTCAGCAATGCAGGAATCCGCGACAGAGCCCTGGACTGGGTCACCTCCTTTCTCACCGGCAGAACTCAGAGAGTCCGCCTCCATCCATCCTGCTCTGGAGCCACCAAACCCATCTGCGGAGTATCCCAGGATTGGTCCCTCAGCCCGACCCTCCTCAACATCTATATGGCTCCGCTCGCTAACATCGCCCTATCTCACAACCTCAACATCATCTCATATGCCGACCCAGCTGATCCTCTCCCTCACCAAGGACTCCGCCAAGACCAACCTCCACAAAGGAATGAAGGCCATCGCCGAATTGATGGAGAACAGCTGCCTCAAACTCAACTCTGACAAGACGGAGGTCCTCATCTTTGGCATTACCTCCTCCGCATCGGACGACTCCTGGTGGCCTGCCACTCTCGGATCCGCTCCTACCCCCACCAATCACGCACAAAACGTAGGATTCATCCTGGACTCCTCACTATCCATGACCCAGCCAGTCAACGCCATCTCCTCCTTCTGCTTCAACACCCTCTGCATGCTCCGAAAGATCTACAAATGGATCCCCATGGAAACCAGAACAGTCACCCAAGCCTGCGTAAGCAGCAAACTGGAGTACGGTAATGCCCTCTATGCAGGAACCATAGCCAAAATCCAGGAAAGGCTCCAACGCAACCAGAACACCTCTGCACGCCTCATCGTGGACATCCCCTGCCACTGCCACATCACAGGCCACCTGAGAGACCTTCACTGGCTCCCCG
This sequence comes from Pleurodeles waltl, assembly GCF_031143425.1. Lineage (NCBI taxonomy): Eukaryota > Metazoa > Chordata > Amphibia > Caudata > Salamandridae > Pleurodeles > Pleurodeles waltl. The sequence continues at coordinate 1,069,535,500 of NC_090437.1, forward strand.
TCAACAAGAAAATCACCTTCAAACTCCTCACCCACAAAGCACTGCACAACACCGGACCAGAATACCTCAACCGATGGCTCTCCTTCTACACCCCGACTTGAAAGCTCCACTCTGCCGCCCTCGCCCTCGCAACCGTCCCACGCATCCGCAGAACTACAACTGGCTGCAGATCATTCTCGCACCTCGCTGCTAAGATGTATAGCACTCTTCCGACCCACCTGCGTCAGACCAAGGACCTCCTTACCCTCAGGAAAGTCCTCAAGAACTAGCTGTTCCAGCAGTAGCACCATCCCCCCCCCCTCAGCACCTTGAGACCCTCACGGGAGTAGTTACAAATTCCTTGATTGATTGATTGACTAATGTGTTTTATATGTCCTGACAGTGAAATACTGCCAAATTTGGTTTTCATTGTGCAAGGCCTATCTCTCTCATAGGTTAACATGGGGGCTACCTTTAAATATAATTCAAGTGAAGATTCCCTTTGGGAGCAGATGGAAATGTGGAGTTTGGGGTCTCTGGACTCACAATTTAAAAATACATCTTTTGGTGATCTTAGTTTTTAGATTGTTAGTTTGAAAATGCCACTTTTAGAAAGTGGACATTTTCTTGCATAAAACATTCTGTGACTGCCTGTTTGTGGATTCCCTGTCAGTTGACAGTTGGGCTGCTTACACCTCTCCGCTAGACAGTGCCACAAAGGGAGCTGGGGTGTAGTTGGGGTGTAGCCTGCATATCCCGATGAGCCATCTGAGCTAGAGTGGAGGGAGGAGTTGTCACATACACCTGAAAAGACTGTGCCCCCCCCTCACACAATGCAGTCTCCAACCCCCGGTGTGTGTCTGGGGCCTGCCCTGGGCAAGGCAGGATCTTGTCAACAACAGAGACTTTCCTTTGAAGTTGGGCTACTTCAAAGGCAAAAAGTGGTATAAGTAGTGGACCCGAAACCCCATACTTTTAGAATCTTGCTGGAACCAAGAGGAACCTCTGCCAAGCTAAAGAGCTGGAGGAGGAATACTGTACCTTTGCTGTGATGCTTTGCTGGGTTGGCCTGCAGTTGCTGTTTCTGCCTTAAAAGAGAGTAAAGGGTGAACTTTGCTGTGTATTCTGCTTGAGAAAGTTCTCCAAGGTCTTGGAGTAGAGCTTAACTCCTTTAGGAAGTCTCAGGGATATCAAAGACTTCCATTTCATCTGCCTACAGCATTGGGAACTGTGTGTTTTGTTCTGTTCAAGAAAACCACTGCAATGCTGCCAACGAAGCCTGCACCGTGACCTGCCAATGCCACACTGCCCCACTATGCACCGCAACCCTGGTCTCACCGATGCCATCATCTGATGCCGCCACTGAGCCTCTGCTTGCACCCTGACTTGTGGGCCCCACACTCTGGCATTGCCTTGCTCATGCTGCAGCCTGGGCATCCCCGACGATGTCGCTCCTGATGACATTGGCACTGCTGCATGCACTGTGGCCTGTGGACACCGCTTATGAGGAACACGAGGCAACAGCCCATCCTGCACTGCAGCTCTGGACCACCAGCACCATTGACTCTAGTGTCATCAACAGACGTCCCTGTCTACACCGCGACCTGTGGACACCACACAGAGCCCGTCCTTCACCGCACCACTGACGTGGCCGTACCGAAGACAGTGTTTAAGTATCAACACAATTGCCTGCACAGTGACCTGGTGACACCGCATGTTGCACGGCCCGCCCCGTTTCACACTGCAGTCCAGGTCTCACTGACACCACTGGATGCTGTCACCGAGCCGCTGCCTGCACTGTGTGCACTGCATGTCACATTGTCCCACTTCGCACCACAGTCCCAATGCCATCCACGCCAGCGTTCCTGACTTCATCAGCTTGGAGTTCGATCCACAACACATGTAACTTCAAGGGCCTGACGACCCCTGCACCGACTCCGGAACCGACACTGCAGCGCCAGCCACCCTGCTCTATAGACCTCATTGCGAGGATCACAACACCCAGCAATTCCAAAGGTATTGTTTGCGCATCTTCCAGACACCGTAGCTGGCCCACAACTCCACGGCTGGCCTGAAATGTTGGTTTTGTTGATCAGGATGCCATGATAACCCCAGGTGGAGCTATGGACTTCAAGGAAATGTATTATAAGTTAATTTTCACAAAATTAATATCTTGACTACTGTATGTTGGACTTTTCTTGTTTTGGTCTTGTTTTACCAAGTTAAATTTTGGCTATTTCTCTAAACTGGTGTGGTGTCTTTTTGTAGTTTTTTCACTGTGTTATTGTGTGTTATGTGCAAACGCTTTACACATTGCTTCTGAGATAAGCTTGAATGTTCGTGCCAAGCTACGAAAGGGGTGTGCAGGGGTTATCTGAGCGATTATCTCCCTTATGCTGGCTACAGTGAGGGTCCTTACTTGGACAGGATACAAACCGACAGCCAACTAGAGACCTCATTTCTAACAGCCCTCCAAATAATTTCCGAGGGAATAGTGGCATCCAGTCCCAAACTGAGCCTGAGATGAAGGGGTTCCTCCATAAACTGTTCTGTGTGAGAAACTCAACTGAATTCCAGGTGTTCTGATAGGGCACTGACAATTCCCCAATCTCGGTGAGGACTAACTTAACCTCAATGAAGAGTAGATTGCCAGTCCTCAAGGGGAAGGGGTTTTGGGAAGAGAAAATACCAGCTTCTGCTTTGTGGACTGCAGAATCAGGCTGCTGGACCCCGGACTGCATGTCGTGTTGGGCATCCAGACATCTCATTTCTCAAAATATTGGGTTCTTGTTTTTTAGGATTCTGTGCAGCAAAATAATTACTTCATTAAAACATTGAATTTGCACAAACTATTGCGAAATTACAGATTGTTGACACATTGTGCATATGTTTCTATAAGGCTGAGCAAGTCTTTTCCTCATTTTTTTAATACTTTAAGAGTCTCTGAAGCAATTCCCAAACTCAAAAACAATCAACTTGACCAAAAGGCTTCTTTGTGTTCTGGCAAAACCCCTTGCCAATAATAGTTTTGATAAACTTGTTCTATTTCCAATCTCCTAATCCAGGGGAGCGCTGATTACAGGAGACATGTCTTTCCTTAATATCTGTTTAGCGGTAACTTGGATTCCCACGCACATGAAAAATCACACTACTTTTTATTGCCATACATTATTCAAAAGACAGAACTCTGTTTTGTTAATGTAAGCAAATAATATTTCTTTAACTTGAAATGAAGTTACTCGCTTGAAAATATCAGAAGAACCCAAACTGGGTTTTTTCACCTTTCTTGTTTTCTCTCTTTTAGAGGAAATATGGGGTCATCAGCAGAAGACAGAAGAGGAAGCCTATTGGAGGACAAGGATCACTGGAACTCAACTGGCGGTTGTCCGGAGGTGAAGAAATACGATAACTTGACTCAGAGCTGGTCAGAGAATGACAAACTCTGTCACTTGACTAGAGGCAGGCTGGAGGACAAGGAACTTGACTTGCACTGGAAATCGACTGAATGCAGGCTGTAGGACAAGGAACTTGACTTTACTGGCAACAGGTGTGCAGAGGAAAAGGTACAAAGCCAAGCAAGGTCTCAGACTCACAATCCTCCTTAAATGATCAAAATGTACACTTGTGCCTTTTGGCAGTTGATTGTTTTTTGAGGAAATTAGCAATTAGCCTCCTGATTGTGGCACTTGCTCAATACAGATCACATTGTGAAGAGCACATGTTTTGGCAGTTACAGTTGGAGCAGGTAGAAAGGCAGTTGGTTGCTTGTTACGGAGATGAACAATTATCCTCCTGATTGTAACACATGTTCGATACAGATCAGATTGTGAAGAGCACAGGTATTGCCAGTTACAGTTGGTACAAGTTTAGCAGGTGGGATACAATGTGCATAATCAACAAGCATTATTTATAATAAGTTGCTGTAAGCCCTGCCATGCCCGCTGATTGTCTGTTAGGCAACAACTTGGAGCATACTGCCTGGAAGTAGGTAGAGCTCAGGTCTCACTTGGAGTTGGTGGCATTGATTGAATGGGTCTATATGACCACAAGGTCTATGGTTGCCTGGGAAGGGAGTCAACGGCATCTGGAGCCTTGAAAAATGGCCTATACATCTGCCAAAGAGAGGGGTAAGTGGAGTCAAAAACAGGTCCCTGAAGTTCCTGCAGTGGAGGTTGAAAGGGTCCCTGAGGAGGAGGCCCTTCAGTCAAGCAGGGAGGAAACTCCTGCCCTAGGGGACCTACCTGAGCTTGCCAAGTGGCAGGATGAGGATGGGCCCATCATGGAGGAATTCTGCCAAGCGCAGAGAGACTGTTATGCAGTTCATACTTGGTAATAGGACTGCGTGTTCAGGGTGGTCTAACTCCTGGCTAGCCCACAGTGTCTCATCCAAACCTCCAAACAGACCAGTAAAATGTGATTATGGAAAACTGAACATGACACTCTGACTTCGCAGGGAAGCCATGGAAACATATCTTACCCCTTTCATGTTATTACACATGCATGCCAAGGCAAGACAAAAAGATGTGGGAAACGTTTTCAATGCATTTGTAGAAACAATTACAATTAGGCACATAAAGGGTGAGCTGTGATAATTAGGTGGATTAAACAAAGCAAGGTAATCAGCATTAGCAACATGGTAAGGGAGATAAACAATCCAAACATGATGTAAGTGGTTCAAGAAGTTCTAAAGTTTCCTATATAGCCCTATGTGTATGTTAAGAGCGTAGTGGCTGTACTCTTCTGCCTGACCCGATGTAAGGGATTACTCCCATTCCCATACCTGGAATCAGTCTGTGGTGTAGATGGCAATCCTCTGAGGAGGCTGGTAGGTCAGCACCAGCCAAGATACTTTGCCATACTGCTAGCGTCCCAGGATAGTCGTAGTTGGAATGCCCTCTGCCCCCTTCTGGGTCAGTGCACCATTGATGTGATTAACCATACCACGTTAGTAGTACACAGTGCTATGTCTAGGTGATAGAAGCTGACTTGTGAATTGGCAACACAAACTAGCATATTGTGTACTGTGTTCTCTAGCCTTGGACAGACAGTACTGATTATATGTAATGCAATCGCTAACTAAACATGCTGCTTGTTCCTCACTTTCCAAGAGTAAAAGCAAGCTGATAAAAATGTGCAAATATCCTCATTAAAAAGCAGCCTTACTAAAATGAGTAAAATTTCAACTGTAAAACTAAGCTAAAGCGTGGTAACCAACTTGGGTCCCATAGGTTACACAACACCCTCCCCTTGTCAGTTATAGGAGGCAAATTCTAAAAACCCATCTAAAATACTGAAACCACTACTTAAAACAACAAAATGTCCAAATCCCTAAAAGTAATAAAATGCTTACACCCACAAGCTAAGCAAACAATTAAAACGAGTCAATTAAATAAAGAGTCAATTTGTTTTAAACAAAGGCAGAATATAAAAGTCATCAGAGGCAGCCATGATGTCATTCAACACATCAGTGGAAAGGGAGTCAAAGGAAGATCCCACATCAGCAGGTGACAGAACCATTAAAGCCTTGATGAGCAAATCAGGCCAAAGAAGTAGCATCCTACGCCATCCCCATAGATGTAGAGCCATACGGAAACTTAATTGGAGCCGTAGCATTCATATCCAAGTAGGATGGACAGGTACTGTCTCTTGTCCGATGGCCTTTGCTTCTACACAAATAACACCACAGCTTTTTATTTTTGACGGTTAGAAGAAGATTTAGACCCACCCCCAGAGGATTTTTGTGGGCCTGATGAAGACTCCTTGTTTGTATCTTTGGCCACACCTTTGTCATGTGATGGTATCTAGGGAGGTAAAGAAAAAAATGAATAGCTCAAGTTTTAAAAGTGCGAGATGTGTGTAAAAATAGCCTGTCAGTGTTATACAATCCTTTGTGGCTGGCCAAAACAACATTTGAGATGAAGATATAGACACTGTACCTTCAGTACAAAGACTTCTCCTAATCGAACAAGGCAAACTGAGTTAAGTGAAGTCAGTGTAGCTGTACAATATGGAAATGTAGTCACAATTTTCTTACAACCATATCATTCCACATCTGGACACATGGTCCAGATGTGGAAATGTTTGGTGTTGGGTTTGCATCATGCAGTATACTGTGGTATCAATATCATGATGCCCTTTATATAAACATATTTCTGTACACTCATTCTTCCAGTGCTGCATTTATCAGTGTTTATTTTAAATTAGACAATGCATCTCAGGAGTGTGCATATTCATACTGGAGTACTCATCCGTTCAATAACTTTGTGGGGTATATTGCATGGACCCTTGCACCATGAAGGAAGGGTGATTGCGTTGGTGCTAGCCAGTCTAACTTACCCCACCAGAAGGCAAGCAGTGTAATGGGCTGTAAGCAGCTAACACAGTGCATTCTGGCATGTGAACTTTTACACAGTGCAGCAGCATTACATTATATCTTGCACTGCATCAATGCCTCCCAAAATGGAACATGGGGGATATATGGGGCATACATTAGGCATTTCAATGCCAACTAATGTGAAAATTAGTGCATATGTCCAGCTGACCACACCATGCCAAGATACTGTATCCATGCATTGAGGCTTACTGAGTTTACTCCATAGGTTTAACAGCAATTACATTTGCATAACTGTGCTCCTGAATAATCATGCTGCATAGAGATATGAAGGGTGACATCCAGTTAAGACCTGCAAAGCCATTTGACCATGTGTATATCCGCACTCACAATGATTCGTACAGCACCATGGTTACCTAGAGTAGCTGGCCTACATCCCTACAGCCTTTACATGATCAATGTAAATGTTCCACTGTTACTCCATTTCACATAGTGATGACATGGACTGCTTTGCGGGAGGCTCAAGCAACGCTGAGGCTGGATTACAAAAGCCTTACCTCAGGTTAAGTTAAGTAAATGAAGGTTTATAAACACTAATGATAATGTACTAACACCCTTACAGAAACATGTTGAGATGACATTTGTTTTCTGTCATGGGTCAAATTCATGATTTGGAAAAACCTTGCCCTATCATAACAAAATTCACAGCATCAATTATAGAAAAAAATTGTCTTATTGTAATGGCTACCCTGCTGACACTGTTTTACTGTCACAAGACTCTTAGCATGGAGGCAAGACTGCTGGTTTCGGGTGGCAGCAATACCGCTTGTGAGTGACTAAGTCAATCCAATACCGTCTGGTAGCTGTCAGTGTAACCCTTTGGCTTGCTAGCAGCACCTCACCCAACCCTAAAAGTAAAGGGCATTTGTGGCAGCTTGACACATGACACACGACACACTGACTCCTCCTGGAAGGCGTGGTTGGCAGACCCTGCCCTTTTCTCTCATTAATGCAAGTCTCACACAAGCACAGATAGACAGAGAAATACAGGAATGTTTTCAATGCATTTATTAAAAAGACTGAAATCTATGATAAAATATGTGAGCTGTGATTATTAGAAAGATGAAACATATCAAAGTTAGAATTGAGAGCATTAGTGTGAAACAAACAAACAATCCCAGCATAATGGAATAAACCAATGCCTACAAATCCCTACCTATACACCTAGCATCTACATGAGAGCATACCAGTGATATCCCTTCTAAGCTCGTAGTAGTCCTTGGAGAGAACACTCGTCCCTCATACAAGAAAAACAGGGATCTGCCACTGTCTCCTTGGTTGGCTGTAGAGACAGGGCTGAGGTCAGAAAAGTGGCAATAAAATGGCACACAGCATATGATGTGTACTCTGGCTGGAATGACCGTTCTAACCTCCTTTGGACCGTGTGATGTTTTATAACTAAACCTGTTGGGTTCTGAGAAACAGGTCCATTGTGGTAATGTGTCTAAGTGTTGTTGTTAGCTGCTCACTCTTGCGATGGCAATATTAGATAGATTATTATGTACAACCTTGAGAAGAGGTACAAAGTGAAATGTCATGCAAGGAAAGTAATAACACTTTCGTAAAGAAGCAGCTGATTAGAAAAATAAAACACCCCCACTAAAAGCAAACCATGCTAAAATGAATGAAAATGAATAAATGTAAATAAATCATGTAACTAGGTAAAAGGTCACAGGCCGCAAGCCTAAGCTAAAAAAAAGGGTACCCAAGCAAAGTGTTAAAATGAATTCACAAGACTATGAATTAACCCTTTGGCTTTTGGTTTGTACTCAGTTACAGCGACATGTTTGCGTCACCAAACATTTTAGGTGATAATCTGCAGGAATGCTTAGCCCCACCTATAGTCAGTCACACTGGGATTATGTAGCAGGAGAGGTCAAATGTATTAAGTATATATAGGCATACTATGGTGAATAATGACAGAATATATGTGGCGTATTTACACACATTTTATATTACTTTGATTTCATAATAACTTCCTGTTCACACTTGGTAACAGTGTCTGTCTAATGATTTTGCACATCAGCACCTGTGTCATACAAAAATATGGACACAGGCAACAGAAACATGCTCAGGCAGGCTTTGTAACAGCCATTCAACGTTGTTGCTACATCTGTTGAAACATGGTTTGTTACGTTTGTGTCATTTGTGGTATGATCATATTTGAGTGTGTTGAACATCTGCAGATTATGCACAAAGTGATTGTTCATGTAACAAATGCATCAAAACTATAGATATGCTAACAACACCATAGATGTGAATTTGAATGTGTCTTATGAGCCTGCTTACATTGCCCTTACATTCACAATGATACGCCCCTTGCAGTTCTAAATGAATCTGTGGCCAAGTTCTGTTTTGTTGACAAACTGACTGTAAATTGGTTGCAGGTGATTGATGTCTTGCAGTACACCTCAGAATGTTACAAATCACATGGATCACACAAAGACATCAACATAGATCACATATAGACATCAATAAGCTAAATCCATGTATCTATTACACTTACTAGTTGCATTGGGTTCCTGAGAGTTGTTGACCTCACCATTTTTGAATGGGACAAGTCTACCTAGAAGACAAAGATTTGGACATTGCATTGTTAATAGTGCAGTTACAAATGATCCATATTCCGTTACAAATACTATGTCATCCCAGTGTTTAAAAATGTTCAGTTAACTCAAAATAAGATGTACTGTTCTTCAAGAAAGGACTCCATTCTACCAATTAGGGTAGGGGGTATTTTCATTCACCACATGCATTAGTCTTACAGGAACAGTAGCCCTCACTCACCATTTAGTCATGCTCCTCATCAGGCCGACACTGCAATGCCTGACGGGCCCTACTAGAGGGCTCTTTGCCAGAGATATTTTTAAGCTAGAATGCTGGTACTGAATGGAAGTGAAAAGGGCTAGGAAAACTGCCACAGGCATGTGATGTTTTTTAGTACTGCTGGTCAGAATCATCTCAGGTCCCCATGTACCATGGCACACGCTGACACCATTATCCCTAGGCCTATCACTGAAGTACTGTTGTGATGGGAAAGGAAGGTATACTCCATATGTGACACTGTAAGGGTCATATCAAAGTTATCATGTCGCTAGTGCAAAGTGTACTGACTAGTGGCAATGATTGGTACCTAGCAACATAGTGCAAAGGTACATGCCTTATAAGCAAGTTTGTATTGTTTTGTCCTGTAAGGCCTGCATTCCTGCACATTTACATTTGCCTTAGGCATATTATTCTGTCTTTGCGTTCTTCATAATGAGGCACACATTGAACATTTAACATAAATGGAGATTGAACATCTATTTCCTCCTTAGCTATCAACTGTGGAGGTCTGGAATTTCCAGGTCATTCATATATGTTACATTAGGGAATACTTTTAAGGCCTTGCATGTTCAAAGTGAACAACTTCCCACAACCTATTGAACAGCACCCTTGGCCAGGGAATGACAAAACAGCTATTGGACCTACATTGCTTCACACTGACTTTATGTTGCCACTGTGAGGCACAAAAATTGCCCTTGTGTTGCTTCAGTAGTTTGACTTTAATCACCAAACATGATGCAAGTTGTATGGTTCAATGTAAAGCTACCACATTCAAATTACGCTCCTTTAATGTTTAGGTTTTGCATGACTGTTATAGCAACATTACTGCATGCAGATGGTACATACATGCATACCTACTGGTCCTTTGATCTTCAGTCCCAATAGGTCCACCAGATCGGCTCCCATGTCACTACGTCATCCTAACAATGTTTTATTTGTGAGATGGTGCGGTGGCGTCCAAATATCCTGTTCATGTGCCGACGTGCACGCTCCAACCTGTCCTTGGTAAGGTGGCCCTGGAGAGTAGCCATGGCTGACGCTACCCCAGAGACCAACATTTGTGACAAATAGTGCAAAATGAGTCATATGAGGCCCCCTACTCTCCTTCTGAAAAGATCCTACCCCCACATCTTCCAGACTTCTCCCTATAATTCCCTGGCATACGACAACCCAAACACTGCTTAAACGTACGCTTAACCCTCATATATGTAACCCCTAAGCAGATGAACACCCAACAGTAAAATGATAAATACTAATACAATACAGTACAAAAGACACAAAAGGTACACAATTCACACAAGATAGGGACAGACCAGACACTGACTAAACTAAACATCACTCCAAACCACTAGGTAATTTAAAAAACATCTCTAACACACAGCACGAACTAAAACACTGTAAGAGAAAGTGAAACTAACTTTCTAATTTTTTAGTATGGAGCATGCCACACCCATAGTGTAATCTCCTTGGTGTGTCCAGCTCTTTTCCAAAATTTGCATTGCTTTTTCTGTATTGCTATGCAAATGGACATTGAGTGATGGATATACTGCGCAGTAGCACTTCTGCAGTACAGTCAGTTCCATGCAATGGCGGCAATGCGCATGTTCTAACCCACGCAACAGGGGTGATGCGCAGGTTAGGAGTCATGCAACATGGGTGATGCACAGGCTCGGAGCCGCGCAACAGAGAATGCAATGGATTTACAGTAGATGCAAACAAAAAGATGATGGATGGAATATTGAACAATGTCAAAGGCAACACAATTAATGAGTTCTGAATTGTATTTATAGGTTGATAAGTTGACATAATGTCTGTCATAATTAGTCTCAGGTGATATGATTTAACTAAAGAAATTGGCCCCAATTTTATCACATCTCTGCTGACAGGCCAATGTGTGCTAGATGGCTCCTTTATTGTCTTTATCCTCGTCCACTTCCTTTGTATGAAGTGGTTCACAACCACCCTGACCACTGCCACCAATGATATCAGAACCCTCCTTGACCGGGGAGAAATAGCAGTCCTAATCGTCCCCTACCTCGCACCAGGATTCAACATTGTATCCCACCACACCCTTGTCAAGAGGCTCCATCACACTGGAATCCAAGAAGATGCAGTCAAAAGGATTGCTTCCTTCCTCACTGGAAGAACCCAGAGAATTCACCGACCACCCTTCTCATCAAAACTCAAGAACATCAACAAGGCTCATCCCTTAGCGTCATACTGTACAACAAGTGCATGATCACCATGACCCACATTGTCAGAACCAATGAACTAAACATGATATCCTGTGCAGACAACACCCAGCTCATACTTTTGCTATCAAAAAATGCCTGCAACATGAGGGTCTACTACACTACTAGCTTCTCCAAATGGATTAAAAACAACTGCATGAAGCTCAACACAGGCAAAAATCAAGTGCTGATCTTAGGCAACAACGCTTCCCCATAGAACCTCATGGTGGCCTTCTGAACTAGGAGCCTTACCCACTCTGACACACCAGGTCCATAACTTTGACATTATCCTGGATAGCAAGCTCACCATGCACAGAAAAATCAATGCAGTATCTTTCTCCTGATACCTCACTCTTTACATGCACCATCAAATCTTCAAATCGCTCCCTGTCAGCACTAGACGAACCGTCATTTAAGCCCCAGTCACTAGCCTGCTGGACTATGGCAACACACTGTACATAGGAATTAGCACGCACCTCCTGAACAGACTGCAGACCTTACAGATCTCAATGGCCAAACTCATCGTCGACCAGACAGACCCACTTCACCCAACACCTCAAGAAGATGCACTGGCTCCTCATTCACACAATATGTAAATTCAAGATGCTGACCCACACCTACAAAGCCCTTCAAAAGCAAGGATCAGCATATATCATCCACCATGTTAACATCCACCAACCATCCAGACACGTGCTCTACCTCACTCAAGCACACCGCTTGCATTCCCCAAAGCCACAGTGGAAGGTGCAAGTTTCTTTGTGCCTTAATAGCATCCAGTTTCTCAGTGCCTGAATACCCTCATGGGTGATTAGACATGCTTTATATAACCTGCTTGATTAATTAATTGAACTACCCATTGGCAACAGTGACTCGGTAAAATATGTAAGTAAAAATGATCAGTATCATTCTTCTTCAATTGAACAAATTTACTAGTCATTTGTGTAAAGATGAGTCACTTTGTAGTCGCATTATCAATTACCGAATTTCGATGCCAAAATAATCAAGTTGATGTTAGTAAATGTGAGTATTTGTATCACAAAACATGGATTTGTGAATCTGAAAACAGCCAAGAAGTATTAAAGGCATCTTTGAATGATTCTATAGTCACATAATATTGCTACTTTGTATTATCTTACATGAATAACACAAAAAATAAAAGTGTAGTAGAGTAACCACAACATGGAGAATCTGTGTGGTATTTGCTTTTGTGAGGTCATGAAAAGCATGTGCGCACTTTTTTTAAAGTATTGAGGCCAGTGTTTGTGTGGGTTGCAGCCAAGCTAGGAAAGCCACTGATAAGTTTGTTAAATCTTACTTGAAAGTATAATAGAAGCAGTTAGTGTAACATCTGTTACTTTGAAAAAAACATGCACCATTGGATGTAATTTGCATGACATGTAAGTTGCTAATGTTTTTAAAAATGTAGATATTGCATTGACCTGTCTAAAATCATAAAGTTTCATCATAAGGTAAATGTGAAAGGGAAGGCTTGACACGTTTGGAAATTTAATATTTAAAGTAGTAGCAATTTCTGTATTTATAAGTGATATACTTCAGTTTTTAATCTATTCAGTTTTAGATATTTTTATTGTGTTGACATGCATATATGATAGTTATATCAATTTATTTGCAATGTAATTCTCTTTTAAATAATCTCAGTTTTGGATAATGTTAACTTTTGAAAGTACATATGTCATTGTGCTTTATAGTTTGTCATGCCTTTTAAACCATATAAAGATACTTGATGATGATGGTGATGTTTTACATTGATTATATTTTTCTTAGGACTACAATAATTTGCATGAGAAACAAATTAGCAATGACAGTGTAGAAGTCATCAAAATAGGTACTGCAGTACAGTATTCTCATAACCATTGTAGCCACTGTGTCCACTTTGACAATTACATTTATTAAGGATTATAAGTAACCATTCAAATGTATGCTTGATTTTCAAACATATTTATTCTTAAATTCTACAATAATATCACTTTGAGTAAATAGTCAATGTTTACATAACTCAGATTGTCAAATAACCATAGTAGAATGAATGAATAGAATGTTAAGTGCTCTTTCTGTTGATAATTTTAATGAATAGCACAACACACTATAAGTGGCTAGAGTCAATGGCATGCGGTTTCCGCAAGATGGGCAAGATATATGAGCCAACAAAAGTTAACAAAGGGCAGGCAGATAAGCGCGAAGGCAGGGACCATCTAAACAGCCTGAAGTAGCACAACCCAGAAAATATGCCCCTACAATCTTACCACAAATGCCACCTGAAACAGCTACAAGAAGCCTTCTCACACAAGGCCAAAAGACTGCCAAAGAAAATACATCTTAAACACTATGGAAGATGTTAAAGAAAAACAATCAAAAACTAATTGATGTGTAGAAATACTGCAAATGCCTGAATCTGTAAATTCCACAACTATGATGATGATAGGATTTCAGGGAACACTCTACACAATCTCCCAACAGATATAAAGAATATAGAGACTGTTTTTTTATAGAGATGTTTTTTTACATAATTGGATCATGTTCTGTTTGTTAATATTGCCTATCTTGCATTGTTTGATAGGAAATGTTTGAATATGGTTCAGAACAGATGCATGTAGAGAATAGTTATTTGCATTATATATCTATATGCCTGGTAAAGAGAAGGGGGATATGATTTAGGCCCATATTTATACTTTTTCTGTGCCGCATTTGCGTCATTTTTGGACGCAAAAGCAGTGCAAACGTACAAAATACAATTGTAATTTGTAAGTTTGTGCCACTTTTTATCAAAAATCGGCACAAATGCAACACTAAAAAAGTATAAATATGGGCCTTAGTGTGTGTCAGTCAATATCTGTATTAAAAAATGTCTAGATTAGATTTGTATGTGTCATTTGGTTTAAAAGTACTTTATATGTGTTTGAGTATTTTAAACAGGGGGCTTGTAGTAGAGTTACATAGTTTAGATTGGGACTAGCTTTTACAGTGTAGGATTAGTTATTAGGACTTTAGAATCATTGTTAGATTTGAGATAATTAGTAACATAAATGTTATGTTCATTTTCAGTTTATTAGCTGCAGTTGCAATTTGACATTATTTTATTCTTTTTAAGATGAAGCCAAGTTAACCGTTATGTGCTTGGCTTTAATACTATGAGTTATGCTTGATATCATATTAAAGATTAGTCATAAACAGAACTAAAATTGGTTGATAGTTTGACATTATGGCTGTTATAAATTAAAGCTTTAATTGAGGATGTGCTTACACATCTCATTTAATAATCAGAATATTTGTCATGGTAAACCAACAGAGTCAATAAATAAATCTGACCCCACACCCTGGTAGCTATAGCACAGAGCTGACATTGTTTACTTCAATGCAATGTGTAATGTCCTGATACTCAAACAGAACAGTAGTAAAGTAAACACACAGCAAATAAACAAAACAACACATAGTCATATTTTTTATATTTCAATGAATTGAATGAGAACAAGTGTGACCATCTCCCATATATTGAGAAGGAAATGTAAATGGTTTATTTCCAAAGGCATACATAGGATTAAAAGGTTAAGTACCAATGTAGCTTAGGCACTTGTGGTAGACCAGCCCAAAGCTCAGTGTAGGGATGACTGCAATGTACAATGTTTCACACACAGAAATCGGCTCATCCTGGTCTAAGGTTTTAAGTTTGGATTTATTCACAACTATTAAACAAATAAATCATGAGTGGGGCAAGGAAGCAGGGTACGGATAAGAGGAACTCCACAAAGTTAGTTAGCTGTTGGTTGAGGTCCCAGTGAACCAGTTGACTTTTGCTGGGCAAGCTCTGAATGGACACATTTTGAATCTTCATACCTGAGGAAAGGCACTTTGGTTGGATTGCATTGGCATGGTTTGTCTCTGCCCTCCGGAGGTCTGAGAAGACAAACCATTTCCTAATACAGGTTTTCATGGGTGATAGAAGGAGTACACTTTGCCTTTGGGGACAGCACTTGGTGGTCCAGACTCACTGCAGCAGATGCTAACAGCAGGGACAAAGGCAGATTCTGTTAGTCCGGCTCAGCTTGGCCTCTTGAAACATGTTGGGTCCCTGTAACTTAAAAAGAAGTCTATGGGTGGGGTTTACCCTTGGTTCATCAATAACTAATAGGGTATCCCTACCGACTTCTGCAGCCCTCTCTGTGTGCCCTACTACTAACAATCCAACTGTGCCACATTGAGTAAATCTTCCTTGTGTAAAGACTGTGTGCCCACCCCCGATTTGAGACAATAGACTTGAGCAGGTCATCCTCTCTGGTCACTGCAAACCCATTCTAGGAACAGCTCTAATCCCACTGAGATAGTTGAGTGCCTGATTAGGGGAACAAAGAAGGATCTTGCCCAGATGTCAGCTGTGACAAACTAGAACTTTACACGATTAATAATTAATGCAGTTTCTGAGATCAGGCCCCTGGTCATCCTTTCAAGAACGAAATTCACACAGCCATTGCATTTGTGTCTGCTGTGGGAGCAGGTACCACATCTCATGAAGGATTAGGCTCTTGGAGTGCTGCAGCTAGAAGTTCATGACAACTAGCCAACAAAGACTTAAGGGAGCGAAAAGTTCGTTTTGATTAAGTTCTTTTTTAGCTGTTTTCATAGCAAGTATAGCTTTATTAAATGCATTTATGATTTGCTAGGACACACACACAGGCAGCTGCACTAAAAAACTATTTTGTAGCAGTGTCACTATAAGGAGTTCTCTCAGACAACATTTATACGTGTTGTACATTAAAGAACCATGCACCCTGACTTATGTGCTGTATGAGATACATGGGGTGACTTATACATTTTCAGATTGAAGGTTGTGACCTGTTGTGCCCTGTCAAAAGATGTCACCTTGGCAATTCTTGGTGAATTTCATTTCAATTGTTCAGTCATCTAAACCTCTCACCTACTTTACTTTTGATTGGCTTTCTCTACCCAGAGTCATCTTAAACATTGTTGGGGTCCCAGGCAATACATACTTAATTTAGAATTTTTGGCATCATGTAGCCTTGAATTATCAGGAACGTTGTAGTAAAATTCAACAGTTTTATGAACACGGGCCCCCAAAGTATGCTTTGCTCGGGGTCTCAAAAACCCTTAAGATGACACTGGAAAAGAAAGAAGAAAAAACTTCTAATTTTGAGTAGATGTACAATTTAAATTACACATTTCATGTATGGATACTGGCGTTTGACTAGAGCCCTCATGGTTTAAAAAGAGACATCTGCATCATTGGGTGATGCAATTCACACAATTATTTGTTAACAAGATCTTCACACTCAGCTCAAAAACATCAGAAGTGTATTTTAGAGGTCCAAGTGCAGCAGTGCTCTTTTGTCCGACGTACAAATGAAAACATGCTTTAAATGCCTTTGCCACCTAGTTCTGACCAAGGAAAATCTTTTGCAAACTCCTTGAGATTTAGTTGATATCACAAGACAGATGAACCTGAATGCAATGAGTCTATTGTCCAAGTTCTTAGTTTGGTAAAACTGCAAACCAAAGTAAACACTTTCTCATGTTGATTTAAAAGCATTGTACGACATCTGAAAAAACATTCCTTGTATTAGAGCAAGCAAGTTGTGCATAATTTTACAAGCTCATTTATTCTTTTGAAGAAAAATATGCCCATCCATGTTCCTCAGCAAAGCTTTTCTTCAAATACAAAACCATGTTTGTTATTTTTTAATCTAAACATGTGATGTTCTGGGCACTAGGCCCACATGCTACCATGAGTGATGACATGGACACCAGTGGGCATTGTAGAGAACTAGCCACAAGCACTCGGGCCCCATTATTGGCCAGTTCACATGACCGGTGTTGGAGCAGATATGCTAATATGAGAATATTCTAATGTTTTGCGTATACATACTAATGAGAAATAATGACAATTGAAACTAATACTTGAAAATTATTTGTAATGTGCAAAATGTGCCCATGGGGAGTGGTCACCATCTGTGTTAACAGTACTAACATAATGTGAAGATGTAAGAATTATGCATTAATATGTCATAACTGATGATATAACCTATGTTTTATGATGCTTTGTATCCTTAACTTAGGCGAACTAGAGGCCTGGTCGGCACTGGGCCTTGCTTGCTTAAATGTGGAGACACGATGCGCTATCGAGAACTGGAACTGTAGAAAAGGACCTTGAACTGTACAGAGTTCAAATGAGCTCTGCTAGAATTTTCTGCAATGTACCAGCGGACAGGAGATGATCAGAACAAATTGATACAATTATGTGTAGAGTAGGCTAAATGTACTTTCCCGGGACTTGAACAATGGGAGCACTGACTAAGAGACTGTGGGCAACAATTTTGTTACCTGAATGATGTTCTCATCGACAGAGGAACCAATCATATTAATAGAACTTGATGCTTGAATCAATGCAAACAAGTGGTAAACAAAAACTATAGATTAGAGTCATAACCCCTGATAAGGTTTACCAAATAGCAATTTGTGGGACGGACTGAGAGACCTAATAAAAAGCCATGACACGGGAAGGGAAATCAGAGTGTAGAGGCGAAAGTTGATGACGTCAGGAGATGCTGTCTATCTTTGACTGACTGACTTGCGTTGCTGAATTATCCAATGATTTGGAATTTGCTAACATAGATTGATGTTGTTTTGCCTATTAATAAAATCTTAATGAATTATTGCTCATGATGCTAATAAAGTTTGATTAACCATGAATTCTCGAAATAAAGGTTTTGATTAGATTTGTGACTAATAGGGAATAAAACAAATTAACCTTATTGAGAGTGATAGTATTTTTTTATTAGTCTAGGTTTTATGGTATTACATGTTTGGGTTTAATGTTTTTTGATGTTCCACTGGTTACCACTTAACTAGGATACTCTATGCGATCCAAAAGATACATCGACCTATACGCGTCCCCTTGTAAGTTTACTTACTAAGGACAAGGTTCCCTAGCAGTTTTTGGTAGCAGCTTGATGGTTAGTTTCCTTAGGGAACTAGTTAGGTGGTGAGTAGTGGTTACAGTGGTAGTTTAAGGTCGAGTACAATTGTTCGAATTTTAATGAGGTTTGAATTTTGTTTTTCTAAAATGGCAATGGTATCAAAGATGATGTTCCCTTAGGCCCAGAAATGACCTTCCCAGATCCTGGACCCCGCTGGTAAGATTAAGTATGTTCTCGGCGTGTTTTGAAATAGTGTGAGAGTAGTAGATTGTGCTTGCACAGGCTTAAGCAGATCACAGATGAATTGTGATGTATGTGAGGTAAAGTAGGGGGTCTGCGTACTCCAGTTCAGGGTAGTAGGAGTGTGCGTACTCCAAAGTGTGAGAGTAGGGAAGTTGTCGAACTTCATATGTGTGTGGCGCTTTGTGCTCAAAAATTGTCCACGTGGTTGTTGGTGATGTACGGACCCTGCGTGCTCTAAGACTCCGGAGTATATTGACAAGTATAGGAGACACTTGGGTATATGATGTAATCTGTCTGGGTTAGTAGGTTGATCGGGCATGGTCAACAAGTCAGAGTGAATGTTAGACAAATAAACGAAGCTTCGACTGAGATTTGGCGAGTCCTATGTGCACCAGGACAGACACAGAGATCAGTTGAGAGTAAAGTTTGCGGGTCGAATTTTACTCGCGAACGTGGGGGACTGAGAAAGAGGAATAGCTAAGGAGCTAGAAAGTGCCATTAGTGAAAATCCGTAAGGTCCCTGAAGCGATTGTGTCCCTTCCTGTAGTAAACCAGCAGGTTTGTTTTAGTTATTATTTGGTGAAGATGCTCGCAATAAAATTGCATTAGTCAAGAGAAATTGAGTTGAGGAGGATGAGCCACAAGACTTTGTCAGTCGCTGTGAGTCAGTGTGACATCAGTGTGTGCCGTGCTGGGATAGGTTGGATAGTGAGAGCGACCGGAGTGGCAGCTGTCCGCAAGACGCAATTGGTTGAGTAAACGGGTGAAGGGAATCTTGGGAGTAAAAGTCATTTCATTTATTGAATTTGTAGTACACAAAGATAGGCAAAATGAAGTTTTTCAAGGCACTTAACAGTGCGATAAAAGGTGACTCATATATCAAAGCATCAGTGGGGGAAACAACCCCCCGAAGGATTCTCTGGCGCAGCTCGTGGCAGAAAAGGGCATAGCTTTGTGTCTTTGGGTGAAGCAATGAAGTAAACTGACTAAAAATCAAGGGACATTAGCTTTCCAGAGCATGGAACGTTCAATTTGAGAGTTTTGGATCAGTTGCGATTATCATTCTATGACATGAGACCGTTACCGAGACCGGCACAGTTTGAGGCTTTAGCAGTTTGGGAGTTAGTGGCCAGACAACAGTAATAGCTGAAGTTCAACAGAAGGATAAAGAAGATAGAAAAGTCACTAGCTGAGGCTAGGTGGGGTTGGGAGCAAAAGAGTTGGAGGATGGCAACTATGAAGGAGATTAAATTGTTCCCAACAATTGCAGAAAGTGACGAGTCAGATAAAGGGGATAATGGCAAGGAAGAGGAGAGTGAGGGAAAGAAGAAAAGAAAGAAGTCTTATGTGGATGATGATGATTCTGATGTTGAGGATCTTATTACACAGTTGCTGAGAGATAGACCTCCACCCATGACGACCCAAGACTAGTGCTACAGCCCCTCCTGCTACTCCTGGAACATCCCAGGGAGCCGCAGGCGCTGTACAAGCAGAAGGAGGACAGTTACCAGGGGCAGTACAGAGTACACCAGTTGCAGGAACGAGTGCCGTAGCTCAGGCGCAGGTAAACACACCATCAGTAACAAGGATTTATCCAGATGTGCCAGTTTTTGAGACTATTTCAAATATTGTAGTGCCGAGGGAGCAGGTGCTCCCTCAGCCAATGTTGGTCCAGACTGACATGACTCCAATGTTATTGCCACCAGCACAGACACAGGGTATGTCGAAGTTTAACCAGTTGACAGGGACTTCTTGTGCCAGTTATGAGTCAGACAATGGGAGTACCACTCACACAGGGTACGGGTGTTAGAGCAGCCCCAGATGCAATATCGCTGCCAATTACTGTTGGTCCAGCGGTACCTTTATATGCCCAGAAAAAAAAACAGAAGCAGGGGGACAGGCAGAGATGTCACAGAGTTTGGCGAGAAGGGGAGTGGGAGACTCAGTACATTCAACATCATCCTCAGGAACTTGTCCGGGTGAGCTCAAATCTCCTACGGGACTTAGGGGGTGATTCTAAGCTTGGCAGGCGGCGGTAGCTGCCCGCCAAGCGGGAACCGCCAGAAGACCGTACCGCGGTCAAAAGACCGCGGCGGTCATTCTGGGTTTCCCACTGGGCTGGCGGGCGACCGCCGAAAGTCCACCCGCCAGCCCAGCGGGAAATACCCTTTCCACGAGGACGCCGGCTCAGAATGGAGCCGGCGGAGTGGGAAGGTGCGACGGGTGCAGTTGCACCCGTCGCGAATTTCAGTGTCTGCAAAGCAGACACTGAAATTCTTCGTGGGGCCCTCTTACGGGGGCCCCTGCAGTGCCCATGCCATTGGCATGGGCACTGCAGGGGCCCCCAGGGGCCCCGCAGCACCCCCTACCGCCATCCTGTTCCTGGCGGGAGACCCGCCAGGAACAGGATGGCGGTAGGGGGTGTCAGAATCCCCATGGCGGCGGAGCGCGCTCCGCCGCCATGGAGGATTCTCAAGGGCAGCGGGAAGTCGGCGGTACACCGCCGACTTTCCGTTTCTGGCCGCGGCTGAACCGCCGCGGTCAGAATGCCCAGCGGTGCACCGCCAGCCTGTTGGCGGTGCTACCGCCGACCTCCGCCATGGCGGTAATTACCGCCAGGGTCAGAATGACCCCCTTAGTCCTCTTGTAACATTGTCAGATGCATCAAATGTCTTTAATGCAAATCAGAGTTTGAGACCTTTGACACCACAAGCCTTGGGAACAGGGGCACAGCAGCTACCAGTGACTAATGCAAGTAACATCTCATTACAAGGGTTAACAGCTCAGCAGTTAACTAGTTGGCTGTGTAGTGTAGCCATTTTTAATGTAGATTTCTGCGCATTTGCTTAACGTATGAGGCCACTGTGCACTTTGCCCTAGATGCATTTTATTTAGCCTCGCACTGTTATTTTACAATAACCAGTTTTACAGTCTTGTTTTATTTCCTTCTATCACACTGTTTAGCTTACTTCAGCACTGTGTTCTCAAACAATACATTCTTGCTCGCTCTGTGCTTCAGTCAAGGATACAGTCTGGTACATTGCCGATAGACGTGGTAGAAGTTTAGGGGCATATTTATACTCTGTTTGCGCCGGAATTGCGTCGTTTTTTTTGACGCAATTCCGACGCAAAACTAACTCCATATTTATACTTTGGCGTTAGACGCGTCTAGCGCCAAATTCCATGGAGTTTGCGTAATTTTTTAGCGTGGACACCTACTTTGCGTTAATGATATGCAAGGTAGGCGTTCCCGTCTAAAAAAGTGACTCCGAGGCATGTGCGCCGTATTTACACTCCCGGGCAAAAATGACGCCCGGGAGTGGGCGGGTCAAAAAAAATTATGTCCAGCCGCTTTTGCGTCGTTTTTTAGCGCCTGGTCAGGGCAGGCGTTAAGGGACCTGTGGGCTCGGAAGGAGCCCAGAGGTGCCCTCCCATGCCCCCAGGGACCCCCCCTGTCACCCTTGCCCACCCCAGGCGGATGCCTAAGGATGGAGGGACCCATCCCAGGGAACATAAGGTAAGTTCAGGTAAGTATTTTTTTTTTTTTTTTGTGGCATAGGGGGGCCTGATTTGTGCCCCCCTACATGCCACTATGCCCAATGACCATGCCCAGGGGACAGAAGTCCCCTGGGCATGGCCATTGGGCAAGGGGGCATGACTCCTGTCTTTGCTAAGACAGGAGTCATTCCAATGGGGGTTGGGAGTCGAAAAAAATGGCGCAAATCGGGTTGAGGCGATAATTTTGCCCCAGCCTGACTTGCCCCATTTTTTGGCGCCCAAGCTCCATATTCCCCTACGCCGGCGCTGCCTGGTGTACGTCATTTTTTTTGACGCACACCAGGCAGCGCCGCCGGCTAACGCCGGCTAACGTCATTGAATAAATACGGCGCCTTCATGGCGCTTCAGAATGGCGTTAGATTTTTTGACGCACAACTGCGTTGGCGCAGTTGTGCGTCGAAAAGTATAAATATGGCCCTTAGTCTTCATGGTTCGTAGAAAGTATACGTCCTTACGTAGGGACGTTTCTTAGAACACCTGAGTTTTAGTTATAAAAACACTTTCTAGTCGTGGTACACGTAAGAGGGAGATTCCGACCAGGAACCCACAACTAGATGCTGACTGCCCTGTTGCAGATGCTGATCCAGATCACAGGCCTTTGCTCAGGTTTGAGAGTTGATGTCCTCCCGGGGGAACCAGAAAGGCAGGCTTAGAGCTTCACATGCTGTACTCAAAATATAACTTAGAGAGAACATAATTTAGTTGCAATATGATAGCCTTATTCTTATGTTTCACTCTCCTCGTTACTATTTCAATCCTATTGTGTTGTATGGTTCTGGTTATTGCGGCTCACGCTTTGTTATCTAAAATGCAGTCGTTTTATTAAACCAATCTTTAAAACTCAAACTGCCTTTGTCATTTATATATGAGACCGCACTCAGTACGAGAGAACTGGTTGTGATCTGAGTGACCACAACTTCCCTGGGAAGCACTAAGATGTCATGCGCTCGGTTGCCCAATTGTCTCTTCCCTTTGGGAGAGATGAGGCACTGCTGGTTAGCCGGAGCATAACCCAGAATTGGGGTGAGAAGGGTCCTTCACCGTGGGTCAGACTTAGTCCCCCACACTGCGAACAATCTTGCAGCCCAAAAACCCTGGAGTCTCATTAGGATAATGAGAGCCTACGTGACAGCTGGATAGCTTCACAAGGTGCATCGAAAGGGAAAGATCAGTTGAACCGAGTGGGACTGAATATTGAAGCAAATGAGTTAGATGAAGGGACAATGGGATTTTATAGGTTACAATCCTACGCTGAAGAAGAGCTGAGGTATTTTTACCCAAGGATTCCAAAAGAAGTAGGGAAAATACACCAGACGTTAGCAGAAGTAGCAGAGAAGCATGAGATTGATCTTAAAATGACAAAACATTGGAGACGAAGTTACAGATTAGATTTTGAGGCAAAAGATTTTGAACACATAAGATCAGCAGGAATGAAAGCACATTTGAGGAACTTGCTGCAGAGTGCGCAGATTGGGGAGCATTAGAAAAGTGGGAAGGCAGATGGACAAGGAAAAAAGAGAAACAAAAAAGAGATTCTCAAGATGAAACAGAGGGAGCAGAGAAAGGGGAAGCAATTCAAATTCTACTGATGAGAGAGATTCCAGTGGGTCAGTTTGTTCATGTCCCATGGCACCGAAGTGACATATTGGTGGTCATTACAACCCTGGCGGACGGTGTTAAAGGTGCGGTAATACCGCAAACAGGCCGGCGGACAAAAAAAGGGAATCATGACCCTGGCGGAAACCGCCAACAAAGACTGCCACTTTAACACACCGCCCGCCATGGCGGTACAGACAAGCAGCGCGGCGGTCACCGCCAACAGACAGGCGGGAGACAATGTACCGCCCACACTATCACAACCCGCCAATCCGCCACCTTTTCCGGGGCGGATTCACCATGGATAAAAACACGGCGGAAACAGCTTGTGCTATGGGAAAACGCTCACCTTAACATATCCCACGAGGAACAACGACTCCATGGACCCCGAACTCCAAATACTACCTGCCCTTGTCTATCTGCTCCTTTACGACCAACAGCGAAGTAGGCGCAGAAGATACCGGTGAGTACTGCACCTACGACACAGGGGATGGGGGAGGCATAAGTTAGGGGGACACCCACCAAACACCCCCACCCTTGCATATTACAACATACACACCAATGCAGTCAAAAATATCACATTAACAACCCACAATCCCCCCGGAAGAATCCAAAGACAAAGCGAATTTCGGTCAAACATTGTAATGTGCCAATATACATGTCATACAAAAATATACAGAAATATATGTATAAATCATTCATAATTATATATACAATACAAGAAGTAGTGCAGATACGTACACAACAATGTCCGTGCACCAACAGTCCAAAAATGCATGGGCGAGGCCCACAATAGATACCTGACCAAAATCGGAGAGAACACTGCCTGGGCATCAGATAGAAATAAAACAGGCACATCAGGGGGAAGGGAAGGGGGGGCACCTCAGCCAGATGAATGCGAAGCCAGATCCACGAAGGGGCTCCATGCCCATTGATGTATCCTGGGGAGTGCAAAGCCACAGTCTCTCAAGTCCCTACAGTGGGTGGCTTGCCCACTGTGCCATCCTGGGGAGTGCAAAGCCACAGTCTCTCAAGTCACTACATTGGGTGGTTTTCCCACTGTGCCATCCTGGGGAGTGCAAATCCACAGTCTCTCAAGTCTCTACAGTGGGTGGCTTGCCCACTGTGCCATCCTGGGGAGTGCAAAGCCACAGTCTCTCAAGTGGATGACAGTGGCTGGCTTGCCCACTGTGCCATTCTGGGGAGTGCAAAGCCACAGTCTCTCAAGTCTCTACAGTGGGTGGCTTGCCCACTGTGCCATCCTGGGGAGTGCAAAGCCACAGTCTCTCAAGTAGATGCAGGTCTCCACTTGTTCTGGAGGGGGACTGGTGCCCAGACTGGATGCGTCTCCCCCTGAAAGTTCCTGTCCTGTCACTGTCCCAGCTGCACATGGGATAAGGATGCCTGATGTGGCGGTCCATTCATTCCTACACGTTCCATGCCCTGTTCAGCGGTCTTCACCATGGCGGTCTTTGCCCTGTTCAGCGGTGCTTTGCCATTGAGGGTCATGAGTGTTCAGCGGTGCTTTGCCATGGCGGTCTTTGCCCTGTTCAGCGGTCTTCACCATGGTGGTCTTTGCCCTGTTCAGCGGTGCTTTCCCTATTGAGGTTCATGAGTGTTCAGCGGTGCTTTACCATGGCGGTCCTGATACTGACATTGGTGTGTGGCATGACGATCTCTACACTGGGCATTGGTGTGTGGCATGACGTTCCATCATTGGCCACTGGGGCTGTGGCATCCTGTCCCCTCCTGGGCTGTGACTCTAGCGGTGGTCTCTGGACCAGTGACAATACTTGTGCCCTCCTGGGCTGTGACTCTGGCAGTGGTCTCTGGACCAGTGACGATACTTGTGCCCTCCTGGGCTGTGACTCTGGCAGTGGTCTCTGGACCAGTGACGATACTTGGGCCCTCCTGGGCTGTGACTCTGGCGGTGGTCTCTGGACCAGTGACGACGGTGCTGGCGGTTGTGTCTGGACCTCCGGAAAAGATGGCGCACTTCTCCGCCGTGACACTCACAACAGGCTGGGCAGACTTCCTTTAGACCTTCCCCACATTTTTTTGGAGTTACAGCTGACTCACCAATCGCCTTCGATCCCATTTCACTTGTTGTCCCACCAGGAGTCTTGACATGGTCCCGTCGTCCACTCTCCAATTTTGGAGCCTTTACAGGGGGTGGGCTGCCAGTGCCTTGGCTCCGGGTCCTACTGCCTGCCCTGGTGGACGGTGCACTCCAAAAACCTGGAACACGCACCACTGGTACTGGAGGCTTTTTGGCTGAGGCGCTACGACGGGACTGATGAATTTGAGGGGGGGGGCAAAAAGGTCAATTTGACAGAGGGACAGTTTCTGACGGACACTGGGATGGGTAGCTGGAGGGGGTCTGGGAGTGGAGGAAGAGGAGATGGTTGTAGGAGGTGTCACTTTAGCTGTTTTGGGTGCAGGTGCAGGTACTGGAGGCTGTCGTGAGGTGGATGGATGTTGGGTGAGTGATTGCCGGCGTTTGGGTACTTTGGGAGGGGGCGTTACAGACACACTGGGAGAGGACACAGGGGACGTGTAAATGGCAGCAGAGGTGGTGAGTGCAGGTGAGCGGCTTGTGGTGCTGGGTGTCCTGGTGCGAGTCGTAGTGCCTGTAGATGTGGTGCATGCAGGTGTGTGTGTAGACGAGACTGGGAGGGAGGAGGGAAAAGAAGAGGAGGGGGACACAGTGGAGACAGTGGATGTTGCTGTATCCGTATGTGTGTGATGCTTGTGTGAGTGCCTGTGGTGCGTGTGGTGCCTATGTTTGCTTGAGCTACTTGTGTGTGTTGACTTGTGTGCATGCTGGTCTGTAGGTGTGCTTGGGATGGGCTGGGGTACAGGGGATTGGGTCTGGGTGGAGGAAGTTGGAGGGAGGAGGCTAGACAGAGGGACAATGGCTGCCATCAGTGCTGAGGCCAGAGATTGCAGGGTTCGCTGAAGGACATCCTGACCAGAATGAATGCCCTCCAGAAATGCATTACCGTGTTGCAACTCTCGCTCTACACCCTGGATGGCATTCACAATGGTAGACTGCCCAACAGTGAGTGACCTGAGGAGGTCAATGGCCTCCTCACTGAGGGCAGCAGGGGTGACTGGGGCAGGGCCTGAGGTGCCTGGGGCGAAGGTGATGCCCACCCTCCTGGGTGAGCGGGCACGGGGCGAACGATGAGGGGCTGCTGGGAGGGCGGTGCTGGTAGGGGAAGTGGCGGCTGTACCTGTAGAAGTGGGGGGCACAGATGGTGCCGCCACCACAAGGGAGCTCCCATCGTCGGACGAGTCCGTGTCGCTGGTTGCTGATCCGGTGGCCGACGTGAAGCTCCCCTCGGCCTCCGTCCCACTGGTGCATTCAGAGTCTGTGGTGTGGCCCTCCATGGCCATGTGGGATGCAGCTCCCTCGTGCTCCGGTGCCACTGTACCTCCGCCTGATGATGCTGATGTACAAAAGGACAGGGAGAGCAGATAAGGGGGGGGGAGACAGAAGTAAGAGAGTTTTAGTGCATGGCATACCGCTACCGTTGGCGGACAAGACAGACGCAGCAGCCCCATGCATTACGCCGTGCTCCTGGCCTCTGCACATGCAATTTCTGGGATATGGCCTACATGGCAATGGTGGACATCTGCGACCATGGCTGCCACAGGGGCAACTATACCTCAACTTGGCACTCTTCTGAGGTGGGGTAGAGTGCCACATGTCCTACATTACGGAGGGGCCTTGCCTACCGAATTCGCCCTGGCCTAGGGACACCCACAGCCCACCTCCCCCACCCAAAGTCCGCAGAATAAGGTTGTACTCACCCCCTTGTGTCTGCTGTGATGTCCTCAAGCGCCCATCCAACTCCGGGTAGGCCAGTGCCAGGATCCGGAACATCAGGGGGGTCATGTTGCGACGGGCACCCCTCCCACATTGGGAGGCCATCCCCAGCTGAGCCTCCGCCGTCTTCTTGCTGCAGCGGCGAATGTCCTCCCATCTCTTCCGGCAGTGGGTGCCCCGTCTCTGGTGGGCCCCCAGGGTCCGGACCTCCTTGGTGATGGCACGCCAAATGTCCCTCTTCTGGTGGGCGCTGACCTACATGACATGCACAAGGGAAGAGGAACTGTCATTACCAACTGCACCATCATTGTGAAGGGCCACCTCCCTACTCTGACCATGTGGCCCATTTATTCCAATTCTTTACTGTAGTATGAACTCTGCCCCCTTCACTCTTCCCCCAGCCCTGTCCACCCAGGCCTAGCCCATACAACGTGCTCCCTGTGTACTAACCTGTTGGTCTGGAGGACCGTAGAGTAGCATGTACTGGGGGAGGACCCCATCCACAAGTTTCTCCAACTCCTGTGCAGTGAAGGCAGGGGCCCTTTCTCCAGACGCAGCAGCCATCGTCGCTTCCAGACCGAGGTCACAGCAGCACTAGCAGTGTAGGTCCTCTCCTATCAAAGGTCAGGTATCTAGTGATTGAAGAGATAGAAAATGGCGGTGACGTCCGCGGCGGTGCGCATCATCACCGCCAGCACACCTGTTCATTGGCTCCTGGGACCCATAGGGTCCAATGTTAACCAATGCAGCAGTGCGCCGCGGTCTACAACCGCCTACCGCGATGGTGTGCAACGCCAGCGCTGTTACCCCACAATTCCATTGTCCCAGTTTAGAGGTCAGGCAGCCGCCATTTCAGGGGCCCACATGGATTCTTTTTCAACTGCGTCACACATACCGAGGCCTACACTCAACACACATACAGGAAGGGTTTTGTGTTTGATGTCGTGTTCTGTGTAACTGTGGGTACATACCTGGAAAAATTTTGACTCTGTGGTCGCTGTTGTCCTTCCTAGGCACCGTCATTTGGGACAATTGAGAAGATGGCACAATCCTCCGGTGTACCGACCGCTGGTGGACCTGTTGACAATGGAAGAGAGACCTGTAATCGCCACCTACAGGTTTGACCGTGCCACAATCCAGGAACTATGTACCCAGTTGGAGCCAGACCTGATGTCACCAATCCGCCATCCGACTGGAATCCCCCCTGACGTGCAGGTGCTGTCAGTGCTCCATTTCCTTACAAGTGTGTCTTTTCAGACAACAGTGGCCATGGCATCAGGGATGTCCCAGCCTATTGTTTCAAACGTGTTGTCCAGAGTGTTGGCTGCCGTGCTGAAACACGTAAGGAGATACATCATTTTTCCAGAGGTGGAGGATTTGCCTACAGTGAAAGGTGACTTCTATGCCCTTGGACATATCCCGAACGTCATACGTGCCATTGATGGGACCCATGTAGCTCTGGTCCCCCCGCAGGAGTGAACAGGTGTACAGGAACCGGAAGAGTTATCATTCGATGAATGTCCAGATGGTATGTTTGGCAGACCAGTACATCTCGCAGGTAAATGCTATGTTCCCTGGCTCTGTGCATGACGCCTATATCCTGCGCAATAGCAGCATCCCTGATATGATGGGCCAACTCCAGAGGCACTGTGTATGGCTATTGGGGACTCTGGTTACCCCAACCTTTCCTGGCTATTGACCCCAGTGAGGAATCCCAGGACCAGGGCAGAGGAACGCTACAATGATGCCCATAGGCGGACTAGGAGGGTTATCGAACGCATCTTCGGCCTTCTTAAGGCCAGGTTCATGTGCCTCCATATGACAGGTGGGTCCCTATTATACTCACCGAAGAAGGAGTGCGACATCATCATCGCCTGCTCCATGCTCCATAATTTAGCATTGCGACGCCAGGTGCCTTTTCTGCAGGAGGATGATCCAGATGACGGTGTTGTTGCAGCTGTGGAGCCTGTGGAGCCTGTGGACAGTGATGAGGATGAAGCTGAGGAAGAAGACATAGACAACAGGGAGTCAGTCATACAGCAATATTTCCAGTGACACACAGGTGAGAACATTTTCTGGTTTAACATTACATTAACTTTCACACGTCTACCTCTATCCTGTACCGACATTTCACTCACTAATTGTTAACTGAGTTGTCCCCTTCCATTTCAGTTTCACAAATGTGGTAACCTACGTGTCAACTGCTTGCATCCTTGAAGGGCTTGTGATGTGTGACATTGGTATGTTAGCCTTCCAATGGGTAACCCATTATGACACTGTCATTGATAATAGTAAAATACAAATCATAGACTGACTCCAGTTTTTTTAGTGTTTCAAGTGTGTTTATTTAAGTGCTAAAAATGAAGGGGGGTTGTAAAATGGTGAGGGGTGATGGTGGGGGAATGTCCATGGCAGAGTCCAGTCTATTAGTCTCACACGTACATTGCACATCTGCCCATTGGAAGTGGAGCTGGGGCAGTTCCGATTTGGACAGGGTAACAAAGTGGGACAGTGGGGGGACAATCAGGGTGGTCTTATTTCCTGGCGGGGGTCTTGCCATCTTGCTCTGTCCTGTTCCTGGATCTCAGGGCCCGCTTGCGTGGTGGTTGTCCGTCTGCAGGGTATGGGGTGCTGGTGTCTTGGTCCTGTGGCGGGGCGCCCTGTCCACTAGCGCCAGCGGAGGTGGTAGGCAGTTCATCGTTGTGGCTGGTGTCAGGGGCCCCTTGGAGTGCCACGGTGTCCCTCAAGGTCTTTTGAATGTCCGTCAGCACCCCTACGATGGTGCCCAGGGCTGAGCCAATGGTCCTGAGCTCCTCTCTGAACCCCAAATACTGCTCCTCCTGCAGACGCAGGGTCTCCTGCAACTTGTCCAGGACCGTGGGCATCGTCTCCTGGGAGTGGTGGTGTGCTCCCATGATGGAGGAGAGGGCCTCGTGGAGAGTTGGTTCCCTTGGCCTGTCCTCCCTCTGTCGCACATCAGCCCTGCCAGTTCCCCTGTGTTCCTGTGCCTCCGTCCCCTGGACCATGTGCCCACTACTACTGCCCCTAAGTCCCTGTTGTTGTTGGGGTGGTGGGTTAGCCTGGGTGCCCTGTAGTGGTGGACACACCGCTGATTGACCTGTCCTGGGTATGGAGGTTTGGGCCCGCTAGGTGGGTGCTGTGCTGGTGTTACCAGAGGGTGGAAGGTCAGTGTTGGGCTGTGCCTGTGCGAGGGGAACCGACTGTCCTGAGGCCCACGATGGTCCTGGCTGGTTATCAAGATCCAGTAGGGCAGAGCTGCTCTCGTCACTGTGGGCCTCTTCTGGGGGTGGAGTGGTGTTGTCTGGACCCTCTGGTGTGGTGACGTTCCTTCGGGTTCCTGCGGGGGTATAAGTACATGGTTATTGCATGTGTGTGTGTAATGGTGTGCAATGGTTGGGTGTGCGTGAACCCCAGTGCAGGCATTCCTGTGTGTGGGGTTGTGTGCTGATGGTTGGGGGGTGTTCTGGGTATGTGCAGTGGGCATGCTTAGTGATGAGTGTTCATGGTTAGTTGTGTCATGCAGGTCTTGGGGTTGGAATGTGTAGTTGGTGTTCTAAGTACATTAGTGAGGAGTTTGGGTGATCAGGGAGGGTGTGAGGGTGGGGGGGGGTGATAGCTTGCAGGTAGGGTGGGGGATGTGATAGTTAAGATTTGACTTACCAGTGTCCGTTCCTCCTCCGACTCCACCGAGGCCCTCAGGATGCAAGATGGTCAAGACTTGCTCCTCCCATGTTGTTAGTTGAGCGGGAGGAGGTGGGGGTCCGCCGCCAGTACGCTGTACCGAGATGTGGTGCCTAGATACCGTTCAACGCACCTTCCCCCGTAGGTCGTTCCACCTCTTCCTGATGTCCTCCCTATTTCTTGGGTGCTGTCCCACTGCGTTGACCCTGTCCACTATTCTTTGCCATAGCTCCATCTTCCTTGCAATTGATGTGTGCTGTACCTGTGCTCCAAATAGCTGTGGCTCTACCCATAGGATTTCCTCCACCATGACCCTGAGCTCCTCCTCGGAGAAGCGGTGGTGTCTTTGGCGTGACATGGGGTGGTGTGTGTGATGTGTGGGGTGGTGTATGTGGTGATGAGTGTGGTGAGTGTAGTGGTATGTGGTGTTTTGTGCTTGGATGTTGTGTGGGTGATGGTGTTGTGTGCCTCTGTGTGATGGGGTTGTCAATAGCTGTGCTGTCTCTCTGGCCTTCTCTCAGAATTTCTGGTTGTAGTGGTTTGTGGGTGATGTGGGTGTGTGTTTTATATTGTGTTGGGTGTGTGGGAGTGGTGTGTGTATGTGTCTCAGGTGTGTGTATTTGGAATTGTCCAATGTGGCGGTGTTTTGTATATGTGTGTATATTTTGAGCGCGGCGGTGTGTACCGCCAATGGAATACCGCAGTTGAAAGACCACCACGTGGATTCGTGGGTCGTGATAGCATGGGCGTGTTTCTGTTGCCGTGGAGGTGGAGGATGTGTTTCCGCAAGTTTATCGCTGACCTTTGGTGTGGCGGTATTGTGTGGGTGTCTGAATTTCGGCGGATTCCGTGACGTTTGTCATAATAGCTGTGGCGGTCTACCGCCGCCGCGGTGGTGTATTGGCGGTCTTCTGCACGGCGTTAAGCGCCTTATACCGCCAGGGTCGTAATGACCCCCATTGTCTTTTACAAATGTTTATCCCAAATTGAGAGAGAAGCCAGTTGAATGGTATCAACAGACTAAGAGGTTTGTGAAACTCTCTAAGTGTTTGTGGGAAGACTTGAATACCTTATTCGAGATAGTTGTGCCAGCCGACTTGTGGGTCGAATGTGAGAGGGCAGTAGACTGGCCAAGGAGTGAACCTGAAAGGCACAAGATTACAGCCGCACCATCACCTGAGGTAATGAAAAATTATTATAAAGTGATTGAGTTTCTGAAAACTAGAATTTCTCTGAAAAACATTGATTGGCAGAAGATTGACAGGACAGTCCAGGAAACAAAAGAGTCAATACACACTTATTGTGAAAGATTGTTAAAGGCTTTCAAGGAGTGCAGTGGAAAGGAAGCGGTCGAACCAAAAGACATGTTGCATTTTGTGTTCAGATTTGTTGAAGGGTTGAGACCTGAAGTAGGGCAGAAGATGAAGAACCAGTTGATTTGCTGGCAGGCAAAGATGATTGATGAGGTGTTGCAGTATGCTAAATATTGTAGCAATGAAATTGAATTGAAGCAGAAGAAGTTGAAGGAAAAGGCAATGGTGATGCAGATTAAGGCAGCACAATCAAGAGTACAAGGAGGTTTAGTGCCGCTGATGCCGCCACAGCAGAAAGCTGTCATGTTTGAACCTCAAGTGAGGGGTAGAGGACGTGGTATGGATATGATGTGTGGTCCAGATCTAAGTACTGTGGTTGTTCAGGATGACATGCCGGGCATGAAAAGGATGTTGCCATGTCATTTGTGCAGAAACGTGGGACAGTGGAAGCGGGAGTGCCCATTGATGGTGCAGGAAGGAATGGTTCAGCATAGCGATGTTGGTTTGGTTCAAACTGTAAAAGTCCCTAGAATGTGGGGCATAGTCCTGAATGCTCAAAACCGAGGTCAGAATTTCTTGCCTATGCAAAAGTTGCAGGTGCCTCAAGCACAATTTACTTCTTTGACACCAGTACAGCAGCAGATTTCTATGGTGCCTAGACAGCAAATACACATACCCCAACACTGATGGAGCAGCAACAAGTTATGCTTACTCAACAGGTCACAGGTCAGAGACCAGATAACAGTAAGAATACAGTGCAACAGTTCCCATTTCACAGTGAGGATGAAACAAACGATGAATGGATGAGTGACAGTTCAGATGAAGGAGCTTGTATTCTTGCCGCATCCCTAGAGGTGGATCAGAGATGGCCTTTTGTGAAGGGAAAGGTAATGGGACATAAGGTCTCGTTCCTGGTAGACACTGGAGCTACGCACTCCAGAGTGAGGAGTGTGGACTCACCAGATTTACCCCTTCCTGGAAGGATAGTTCAGGTTGTGGGGGTGGAGAACAGGCAGTTAACGAACCCCATCACAGAACCAGTGCAAGTTGAAATCAGAAATTATTTGGGACTGCATAGATTTGTAGTGCGCGATTCAAGTCCTGTATCTTTGTTAGGCCGAGACTTATTGTGCAAGACCAAATGTTCCATAAATTCTACAGATGCAGGGATAGAAGTCCAGACAAACAGTGATGATGAGGAGGACCAGGCGTCAGCCATGGTTCTTAAAAATGCTCATGAAGAATACCCATTGATTGAAAATGTTCCGATGTTCACATTGAAGGAGTTGCATGCAAACTTGCAGGGAACAGTAAAGGAGAAGGTTTGGGATTTGACAGGGAAAGAAGTGGGGTTGATCAAAGGAGTGGAACCTATTAAAATCACTTTGAAGCTGAATGTTGAGTTCCTGAAACTTCCACAGTATAACATTGTGCAGGATGTGATGATGAAAGTGGCGTAGATAATTGAAGATTTCCTGAAGCAGGGAGTTCTAAGAGAAGTGTTGAGCAGCCCATGTAATTCACCGATATTGGGATTGAAAAAGCCTTGTGGGAAAGTGCGGGTTGTGCAGGATTTGCGAAAAGTGAATGAAATGGTGGTTAAGTGTTGTCCGATTATGCCCAATCCAGCAGTGATACTTTTTCAGATTCCATGCAAGACAGAGTGGTTCACGGTGGTTGATCTGTCACAAGCTTTCTTTTCAATGCCACTTCATGAGTATAGTCAGTTTCTTTTCAGTTTCAAATTCCTAGATAAAGTCTACAGCTGGTGCAGGCTTCCACAAGGGTATACGGAGTCACCATCCTTGTTCAATCAAATTTAAAAAAATAATTTTGAGTCATTAGAATTACCTTGCCAATCCACTCTAGTGCAGTACATTGATGACTTATTGATTGCCTCCCGAACAAGGGACGAGTGTAAGCACGACTCAATTGCACTGTTGAATCATTTGGGAGACTTTGGACACAAGGTCTCACCTGCAAAGTTGCAGTATTGTCAGAAGTCTGCCAAATACTTGGCTCATCAAATTGAGAAAGGGCTGGGAAGAATCTCCCGAGAGAGGATTACAATGATTCTGCAGAGAAATCCCCCGACTTCCCAGAAAAATGTGTGCATGTTTTTGGGAATGGTAGGCTATTGTAGACAATGGATTCCGAATTTGGCTGAGATAGCAAAACCACTATAGCAGTTAACACAAAAAGGAGTTACAGATCCCATTAGTTTAGATGAGGATCAGATGAAGGCTTTCACTGAAATGAGAGAGAGTTTGTGCAAAGCTCCAGTGTTGGGAATGCCTGATTACACAAACCCTTTCACATTGTTTTGTCATGAACGTGATGCTTGTTCTTTGTCTGTTTTGATACAGGTCCATGGAGGTGCTTATTGCCCAGTAGCTTATTTTTCAGCTACCTTGGACCCCGTTGCAGCAGCTTTACCAGGTTGTCTGCGAGCAGCAGCCGCAGTTGGTCAAAGCCTTTCCCAGTGTGAAGGGGTGGTCTTGGGATACCCAGTGACGGTAATGGTACCACATTCTGTTGAAATCTTACTGACAAAAACTAAAATACAACATTTGACGGGGGACAGACTGACAAGATATGAGATGAGCATATTGGGAACTCCGAATGTAACTTTGAAAAGATTTACAGTGTTGAATCCAGCAATGTTATTGCCAAGTGATACTGTTGAATATGAAAAAGAGGAGGACATAGAACATGATTGTTTTGAAGTGAAAGAATTATGTACAAAGCCTAGACCTGATATCAGAGATACTCGTTTAGAAGAAAATGACCAAATTGTTTTTGTTGATGGTTCATGCCTCAGAGATGGAACAGGCACGTTGAGAGCAGGATATGCTGTATGTACCATTACAGGAACCCTACAAGCATCTTGGTTTCCTGGTGTATATTCAGCACAAGTGGCAGAACTGGTGGCTCTTACTAGAGCATGTTATGTTTCTACCAGACTGTGAGTGACAAAATACACTGATAGTCAATATGGATTTGGAATTGTTCATTATTTTGGTCAATTGTGGTCGCAAAGAGGGTTTATGACCTCAAGTGGAACTCCAGTACGAAATGGTGACAGGATAAAATAATTACTGTATGCAATACAACTACCTGAAGAAATTGCTATAGTGAAATGCGGTACACACCAGAAAACGCCAGACTACATTTCCCTTGGAAATGGCTATGCAGATCACGTTGCAAGGTTTTGCGCCCTGAACTGTATATCGTTTAAGGATAAGTGGGAATTGATGCCAGAAGAAGAGACCAGTTGTGCAAATTTTGCAATGAAAATAATTGACAGAAGAATTGAAAACATTACAAGAAAATGCAGACAAGAAAGAGAAAAGCTGTGGGCAAAGCTGAAATGTGTACAGAGACCAGATGAGATCTGGATATCTGAGGAGGGTCAGATGGTATTGTTGAATTGTCTGTTGACTCAGATAGCTCGGTATTACCATGGCCAGGCACACACTGGAAGGGATGCCATGATTAGGTTGTTCAAAGCTGATTGGTTGAATCAGAAATTTAGACAAGCAGCTGAAGCTTTGTGTCACAGATGTGTAATCTGTCAGCAAGTAAAAGTGGGAAAAGGGTCAGTGGTAAATATGAGCCACATTTGGAAGAGCAGGAGGACCATTCAGCAGAATGCAATTGGATTTCATTGAGATGCCTGCATGTGGTGGATTGAAGTACGTGTTGGTGATTATGTGTGCGTTTAGTCATTGGATTGAAGCATACCCCACACGTAGAAATGATAGTCTCACAGTTGCAAAGCTAGTCCTTAGAGAACTGATACCAAGGTTCGGATTTCCGATCTCTTTAGAATCAGATAGGGGAATAACGAAGTGATTAAGCTCTTGTGTGCAGAACTAAACATTGAACAGAAGCTCCACTGCAGCTATCGTCCAGAGGCGTCAGGACTTGCAGAGCAAATGAATGGTACCCTGAAATCAAAAATTGCCAAAATGTGCGCTGCCATGAACCTGAAATGGCCAGATGCATTGCCTCTAGTATTGATGTCAATGAGAAATATACCTGACAGGAAGACAGGATTGTCCCCACATGAGATTCTTATTGGGAGAGCAATGAGATTGTCAGCAATACCAGCCAATGCTCTTGCAATATTACAGATGATATAGTATTGGAATGCTGCAAGGGTCTAGCTGATATGGTTCGATCTTTTTCTCAGCAGGTACAAGCCGTTACCCTGCCACCTATCCATGACCCAGGCCACAATCTAAGGGTAGGAGATTGGGTCGTGATCAAAAAGAATGTGGGCAAGACTTGCCTAGAGCCACGTTGGAGAGGCCCATACCAAGTGGTGCTGACAACTACAACAGCTGTGAAGTGTGCAGGATTGCCTAACTGGATACATGCGAGGCACACAAAGAAAGTGGTGAGTCCTCAGGATCATGAAGAAGTGTTGCTGAGAATGCCAGCAGCTGCAAAATGAATAATTCTACCCGAACCAGAACCGGAGAAGGTTGAGCTGGAAGTAGACCCAGAATTGGCAGAAGAAGGATCGATCACCCCTGTAAGAGACGTGGGAGTGGAAAATCAGGAGGCAGAACGAGAGATCAATGTAGCAGAAGTGACAAGAGATCCATGCACAGGAGAGGTTCTCACAAAAACAAAAGGTGCTGAAATGCAAGGAGATCAAGTGCCAGAACCTGAGGGGGAAAGAGTTGAGGCAGGTCAAAGCAAAAGTGATCTGACTCCTTCTGAACCTGTTGCAGGTCCATCAAGAGAAGGTGAAGGTGAAGGAGAAAAGTCCGATCTTGAAGAGATTGTTGACAGAAGGGGTGAGAAAAGGCAATCATTGGCCTGAGTCTCAAAAAGGCAAGAAAAAGGACTTGGTAATAAATGAGACTATAGAGGAAGAATTAGATACAACAAAGAAAGATGAATTGAGCGATGGAGAATTAACAGGAGAAAGGAGGTTGAAAAGAAAGAGTGTGGCAAGTCGAAAATACGCGGGACCAGAGTGGGCATGTGCTGCAACACGTGATTGACAAAATGAGTTTATGTCCTTTTGTTTTTATAGAGACGTTCCGAATCAGTATTTTGATGCAACCTGAAGGAGAAAATTAAATAGACTGAATCTTTGAGCTGAAGAAAAGAAATTGAGATTATTGATTTTACCGGAAAAGACACTGATAGCCTGATATAACACTTAGAAACCTGGAGATGACCAGCTGCTAACTGATTTTGACAATGAAGTAAAGGGGTCCTGTTGTGTGAAGTTGAAGTGTGAAGAAAGAAGTATTTCTTTTATTTTTTATTTTTTTGTGTTGCATATTAAGAGTTACATTTTGCTTTCTGATTCTTTATAGATCATGGCTGGATTAGATAATAACGTTAGGCACATTAGGTATTGTAGATAATTTGAGTGTAGGAATGGCGATTGTGTGTGTAAGATTGTTTATAATAATGATTGTGGTAATGTCAATTCATGAGGTGAGAGAAGCTAAAGTTATATCTGTTCACGAGACTACTACACTAACAGCTATAGAGAAGTTTAAATTAGATGAGCAATATTTGCATGATTATACTAACGCAAAGGGAGAGCTGTCTTCTAACGCCTTTTATCATTTATTGAGTGAGTATGTGGAAACAATGGATGTAAGGAATTGGTTTGTATGTACGCAAATACTTTCCTCTGTGGAAGAAGGGGTCACTTACCATAGTCTACCTCTCACTTACTTAACTAGTAGTTTGCTGCTAACTCGATTCTATAACCAGGAACATATCCAGTATTTCTATTCTAATTATGATTTAGTGTTTTCCTTTGTTCCTATAATTAGATATTTGAGTAAGATAGCTAAGGATCATGATATAGTATTAGTTAGAGGATTCTTTGAGTCTACACTGACCTTTGGCACTGCGTATGCGCATCGTAACAATCTGACTTGCTTATTAACACCTATGGAAAAGAGCTTTATTGGGCATACTGACGACAGGAAAAAAGCACTAAAAGAAAAACTAGAAAAAGGGTTAGAGAAGAGAACTTACAAGAATGATTATGCTTACACTGCTATTAAAACACAAGGGAAATTAGCTTTAGATGCATTACATGTAGGGAAACTTTGTATATATAGGCCAAAATCACGTACTGACACTTTATTTGTGGGAACGAGTGAATCTAGGCATATGTTTTTGTTTCAGAGTAAGTGGACATTCATGTTGAATGTTGCAGACCCTGTGATTCCTGGAATTTATTACATTTGTGGACTTAATGCTTATTACCATCTCCCCAGGGGGTGGTATGAGATATGTTACTTGGGAATAGTGTTTCCTAAGATTTATCAAATAGATGATTTGAAAAAGATACCGAAAATGACTGAGTTACACCAAAAGAGACAAAGGAGAGAAACAGCCTCTGCAATGGTGGGGGATATTTTGGGAGCAGTAATTCCTTCTGTAGGAGTTATCTTGAATACAAACAAGATTTGAAAGCTGTCAACTATAGTAGATAACATGCTAACTAACTTTACAGGAGGTATACTTTTACTAAGCACTGAATTAGCTGCGGATAGAGCTATGACGCTTCCAAATAGGCTTGCTTTAGACATAATATTGGTGAAAGACAAAGGAGTCTGCAAAATGATTAATGAGAGACACTGTTGCTTATATATACCTGAAAATTAGGAGGAGATAAGAGATTTGCTTATTAATTTAACTAATGCAAGTAAAGATTTGAAGGAGCTGAAGGAACCAGGAGTGTGGGAAAAGTTTGGAAATGGACTTTTCACAATAGGTAGTTGGTTTAGTCAAATTTGGGCTGGGATATTGTGGAAAATTGTTCAGTGAACAATTTTGTTACCTGAAGAGCCGGATGATGTTCTCATCGACGGAGGAACCAATCATATTAATGGAACTTGATGCTTGAACCAACGCAAAGAAGTGGTAAACAAAAACTATAGGTTAGAGTCATAACCCCTGATAAGGTTGACCAATTAGCAATTTGTGGGACGGACTGAGAGACCCTAATAAAAAGTCATGACACAAGAAGGGAAATTAGAGTGGAGAGGCGAAAGTTGATGACGTCAGGAGACACTGTCCGAAGTGCTGAAATTTGGGCTTGCCCCCTGTGAGCCCGAGCTTTGCTGATGACTGATAACCTGGAGACGAAGACTGACTCATTGCTGATCTATCTTGGATAGGTAGCTATAAATGTTGACTGACTAATGTATGCTTTTTCCTTCTAGGTACCAACTGTGCTGCTTAAAATGTTTTTTTTCGCTCTTAGTTAGATTTTTTCCAAATTAATGGTTTTTGACCAAAAAAAAATTCGCATGAAGACCCACATGCTGATGCTAATCTGAGATAGGTAGGCTGACAAGGGCGACTTAATAGTGACTTTGACTGACTGACTTGCATTGCTTAATTATCCAATAATTTAGAATTTGCCAACATAGATTGTTGTTGTTTTGCCTATTATTAAAATCTTGATGAATTATTGCTCATGATGCTAATAAAGTTTGATTAAACAGGAATTCTCG
Source organism: Pleurodeles waltl (assembly GCF_031143425.1). Classification (NCBI taxonomy): domain Eukaryota; kingdom Metazoa; phylum Chordata; class Amphibia; order Caudata; family Salamandridae; genus Pleurodeles; species Pleurodeles waltl. Next base: position 1,069,575,626 of record NC_090437.1, read on the forward strand.
AAATAAAGGTTTTGATTAGATTTGTAACTAATAGGGAATAAAATGAATTAACTTTATTGAGAGTGATGGTATTATTTTATTAGTCTAGGTTTTATGGTATTACATGTTTGGGTTTAATATTTTTTGATGTTCCACTGGGTACCACTTAAATAGGATACTCTATGCGATCCAAGAGATACATCGACCTATACGTGTCCCCTTGTAAGTTTACTTACTAAGGAAAAGGCGTGCTAGCACCAGTAATGCCTGTGTTCCATGGGTGTGGGGTGGGTATAAAGTCCAGACCTCAGGGAGTAGCTGGCAAAACACTACATGCAGGAGTGCATGTGTGTGTCCAGCAGGACCCTACATTCCTCCCACATTTTGTGGAAAATAGAACAAGTCCAACCTGAAAGGATAAAACACAAAAAAAATAAAACACCAACTAAGTTTCTCAGGCTCTAGAGGCAGTCCACAGGATGTCAGTGGACAGGTGCAGCTTTGGAGCACCTGGACATCTCTGCACTGATCCATGATTTAACCAGCTGTGGCTTGGCATAAACGCTGGGTTTGGTGACAGATGGTTGGTTGGTTGGTTCAATGTCTACTCATGCACTGTCGGTCAGTCCTACATGCTCTTGCAGTGATGCGGTTGGTGTCAAACAGTTCAAACTTGGTGCATCAGAAACGTTGGTGGATTCTGCTGCAAAGATACTTTGTGAGACATCCTGATTCCATGAAGCCCAATCCTGCAAAGAAGGGGAAGACATTTGCGGTGATAACGCCCTCCTCTGAAACCCTGGTGCATCCTGATATCTTGTCAGTGGAGCAGCTTCCAGACCATCTCTTGTGTGGGGACTCCCTTATGGCCCTTTTGATGGGTCACCAAAGGACAATGTGGACCGTGCTGGGCTGCGTGTGGGCAGTCTGCAGGCAGTTGCAGGCTCTCCGGTAGGAACCACATCTAAGTCATCCGTGTAACCACAAGGGTAGATGATAACTGGTCTTGAAAAGATTGTCACACAATACATGCACATTAAGGCACACGCCCTGTAATAATATAACACCAATATTTTTTTTCTTCTTCGTGTTCCGTGTTTATTGCACATTCATATAGCCATCTTCTATGTCCAGTATCAGCCAAACTTCAGCTCAAACTCCAGCCAACACATGTTTCATCTGATTGGTTGTAACCCATAGACTTCTTCAGGGCTGTGAACAATATATAAATTACCTTTTGGTGTCAACACAGCATACATAAATCTTTTAACATGCCGAACCAATCACCATTCCAATGCAAGTGGAAACCAATATGATCCAGAAGACACCCTAATAATTACAAATACTAGTCCAAATGTGCATATGGACATGCAGTAAATATTTTCATAACTTGTCGGTGCACTTGCCAACAGGAATCAAGAGTCAGTGGGATCTCAGGTAGTCCCTGGGCAATTGGTCTCACTGATGCCAGGAGTGCCTGGGTGGTCTCTTGATGTTTTGCGGGGTGAGGTTCCACCGGATGTTGAGATCCTCCTTTGTTGACTAATGTGATGCACATGGCAATGATGATGTTTGCCATGCGACGACCTGATGACAGGTGGTGATATTGGTGGAGTGAGAGTAATTGGAGGGACTTTGGCATAGTTAGTGCAGTCTTTCTTCTTTGGCATGTGCTGTTGCTATCAGGCATGCCATCTCTTTAAGCAGCTGGTGACAGGTGGCTGGACGGTCGCACTGTGAAGCGTGGGTGTAGAAAAGTGCCTCTTTTGACAAGACCCCCACACCCACTTTTTGCCTGGTTTCTAGAGCAATTTCGACTTAAAGTGCACTGAGTCCATGCTAAACAGGCCCCCAGTGCCAGATCTCTTCCTCACAAAATGGCCACTGTAAGTTCCTAGTAAATGGTTTCCCTGGTACCTAGGGCATAGGCTACTAAAGGAAGGCCCCTGAGGGGTGCAGCACAGATTGTACCACCCTCAGAGGGCCTCTCACTAAGTGCCTGTAGTGCTGCTTTTGCACGCAGCATGTCTTGGGGCAGATCTGAAATGAAAACACAAGATGGCACATAGCCTGTGTGCCATGTCTACTGCACACTGCATGCAATGTATGTAAGTCACCCCTCTGGCATGCCTTCCAGCCCTAAAGGCAGTGTGCATTAAATTGTATGAAAGGGCATACCTGCATGGGCAGATATGCCCCCGCTATGTCTTTGTTGATTCTCAAATGTAATAAGTGACCAGTGAAGCCATTTTCAGTATATGTATTGGACTCTGGTCATTACGAGTTCCCCAGCTACATGATGCCTTCACTGGCAACAGGGATGTTTGGTATCAAACATCTCATAGTAATAAACCCTAACTGAATTCAGTGATGTATTTATGAATACATGCACTCAAAAGGCACTATAGAGGTTCCCCTACAACTCCTGTGGTGCACAATGACTGGTCAAACCAGTATAGCCACCATAAGAGTTCTGGCCCACTGAGGGGACAGACAATGCTCTCAAGGGCTCAGAACAAAGGCCTGCTGTGAGCAGAGGTGTGACCTCCTCTCCCAGGCAGAATGAACATTCCAGAGTGGGGAGCTTCAGGCCTCTCCAAAAGGTGGAGGAGGCTAACCCACTATTCCTGACCCCACGTTTAGAGGAAGAACTGGTGGGAAAATTAAGTAAATAAGGAGGCGTGCCCACTTCATGCCAGTCCCATCCCTAGGGTGGACGAGCTGAGGGGTGCTCTACTTTTTACAGTCCTCCATCTTGCATGTAAGGAATTAGGCCAATAAGATTAGGGCTATGCCCACTTCCCAAAGGAGGTGGTCATGGGAAGAGTGTAGTCACCCTAAAGGTGAGTAGCCCATTGGCAACCACCTGGCACCCCTGTAATGCCCCTAAATTCACTATCTAGGTGAAACCCATGAACCCTAGAATCGATTCCTGTTGACCTAAGAAGAGCCGTACAAAACAGAAGTTGCCCAGCAGAGAAGAATGAAGATACCAACTGACTTGGCCCCAGTCCTACCAGCCTGTCTGCAGCCTTTAAAGAAACCTGCACCCAGAAGATGACTCTCCTGCAGCCCAGTGACCTCCAGAGCCTTGGAAGGACTGCTTGTCTTCAATAAAGAACAAGAAGTCCCATGGACAGCAGACCTGGTCAAAATAAACATCTCCAAAGAAGAAAGAAGTCTACCTAAGGAACCACAAAACTGTTGCCAGGAACCACCTCTGCACCTGATGCCCACGGCTCATATCCAAGTGGGCCACCAGTCCAGTGACGGTTCCCCAACACTTCTGTCCCAGAGTCCATCAGGAGCTGACCCTTCCGGACTCCACATCAATGCCTGCAGCCTAAATCTCAGGGTTCGCCCTGAACCGACCCACCTGGTAAGATGTTTCAAATACCAAAAGACCCCCTTGCACCTTGTGCCCTTGGGTCTTCGGGAGCTAGAATGTTTGTGTCTCAATGACGACTGGCATCTTAACTTACCTGGGAAGTTGTGGGTTAACCTATCCCGGGTCCCCTGGCCAGAGCCTGCAGCCTGTTTCTGAAAGTGATCTCCTTCATTGGTTAACATTGGGAGCCAGATCCTGTGTTGGCACTCTGCACCCGGCATCCCCCGTGCCGCTGAGGGTATAAGATTGGTCCTGCCTTGTGCCCCCCCCCTGTACTTACTTGAAATCCAGGAGCTCGACCCCTGACCTCATTCTACTCACCTGGGAGCAGCTCATCTTTGGTGACCCTCTACCGCCATAGGATAACATTGCCGACATTATGTTACCACTATGCACCTGGTCGCCCCTGTGCTGCTGAGGGTGTAAGTTTGGTACTGCTTTGTGGCCTCCCAGTGATTACTTTAAGCCCCGGAGGTCAACCTCTGACACCTCTTTTACTCACCTGTGAGCAGTGCATCATCGGTTCCCCCAAGTCTCTATTGGTTAACATTGGGTACCGACTCCAAATTGGACCTCTGCACCCGGCTGCCCCTGTACCGCCGTGAGTGCACTCTTAGTGCTGCTCTGAACCTCACTTGGTTTTGACCTAAAACCCTGAAGACAGGAAGTGTAAGTTGTGTACTTACCTGCAAAACTGTATCTCAGGTTAACACTGGAGACTCTGAAAATTGCACTCTGTCAGTTTTTGAAACTTAAAGGTATTTTTATTTTGAAAACTGCTTAACTTATTATGAAGTTCTTTGTTCAAAGCACATATAAAAGCAAATGTTATTTTTCCAAATTGGTCTCAGATTTATTTATTGAGTGTGCATCTCATTTATTGCCTCTGTGAGTACAAGTGCTTAACGTGACTCCTTGAGAAGCCTAGCTGCTCGCCCACACTATCACAAATAGAGCTCTAGACCTATCTCTTTCTGCCTCTGCACATCTTTGGGGATCCACCAGACTCTCTGCGCAGTGTACTTTATTTCAGTATCCTACATAGAGTGCCATTGTCCTACGGCGGGGCAGGAACACGGTTCACACATGCAGGCGGCTTATGTTCAGTACACCTGCTGAACTGTCTCCAGTGATGTTGTTGAACCCCAGTGGCTGGCGTGTCTGTAAGTGCACTCCCAGGTAGTAGACTTAGTCCTCCATCACTTCACCCTTTGATCTTCTGCTCTTGGGCATCTGTGGTCACCATGTCTACCAGTGTGACAGGTCTGTAACAAGATCTTCACTCCTCTCCCTTTCCTTCCTTCACCCTGGTGTGGTGTTGTGCCATTCTTTTGTTTGCTATGGTGTGGATTCCAGCCACATCTTCTTTTTTCATAATTGTGGAAGCTTGCCACTTTGGGATGTGCAATTCTCCTCTTGCCTGTCATGGGCCACTGGTTACTCCGTCTTAAGGCAGTGTGGGGGTGGACACTCCCTGAACAGTATTTAGCCCACTGCAGGGCATTGCTAGTGCAGTTAAGGTGTATATGTTCTTCCTGCATTTAGGCCACACAGGAGCCCTCCTCCAGGATCTCCTTGGTGCTCCTCTCCAGGTTTGGGAGATAACCTCCCTTCCAAGCCCTCTCCTCTCAAGGGCACACTGCCTCAAATCTGTACCCTCATGGTGCCATGTCTTGCCTACTATTGTGTAGGTTTAGCAGGTTTGGTCACTCTGTGGAATTTTCTCCTGAATGGGTCAACGGTGGCATTCAGTGTAGGGACGGGCGGCTGGTGTGGTTTCTTTTGTGTAGTGGTGCATTGTCTATGAACCCCCTTGGCATTGTCTCTGCTTTGTTAGCAGCCGGTGCTTTGCTGATTGACTGCTTTCTCAGTCATGGCGGCCGGTGGCGACTCTTTTGGTTAGTCTTGGGTGGTCTTGGACAGCAAGGCTGCTGTGGGAAACGGTCTGTGTGCAAATGTTCTTAATTCCTCTGGGACTGGGGCAGCCTTTCTGACACTGCTGGCTGTGCTTTACTTACTGCGGCTCTCATGGCTGGGGCAGCTTTAGGTTTCTGGGCTCTTTGGGGAATCACAGTCTCTCCCATCGAGCACTGAGAGGCTTCTGCTGGCCAGTTTCCCTAGTTACAGCAGGTCAGCTTGAGCATGCAGCTGTTTGTTCTCTGCTGCTGCTACCAATTCTCTCCTTTCTCTGCTGCTACCTGGTGTAATGGGGCTCTTGCTGGGGTTAAACCATCTTCTTTACAGAGGAATTGCAATAGTCTGTATTGCTCCATGCTGTAACTACTGTCCACCTTGATGTGGTTTGGTGGTAAAAGGCCCCTAGACAGGGCTGCACCTGATCTAGCTTGTGAAGAAGGTCTGTTCCCAATAAATGGAGTGAGATGAGGCCATTCCTGCATGGACTGATGGGTGAAGCAGGCTTCAGATCTCTTGTGTGCCTTTTGTCTTCCGTGGCAGCATTTGTTGTGCACCATTGTCAGGGCCATTTGGTGGTGTTGCAGCTAATCAGGGCTGCCCAGCTGGGTTGCTGCAGGAGATCTTGCTTCCTCGAGGAGGTTGCACTCCAGTGGCTACCAAAGGCGCACAGTACACTAAGCTCCTGGTTCAGCCATCCCTTAAAGCCTCGGTCTCCTTCAAGTGAGGTAGATAGAGAGCTGTTGTCTGCTACCAGGGCTCAGATGAGTTGTGTGAGGGATGGTGTTAACAATTTGGATTATGACAACGGTATAAGCCTCCCACCCAGACCTCTCTCACAGATTCTATTTGGTCAGCCTGCAATTTTCTGGTCCTCCTGAGTATGTCTGTCTCATTATATGGAAAGACACCTCAGTACTCTATATACGGAGATGTCCATGGTATTGAGGATTTCCTCCTCGGCTAAGTAGGACATCCTATCTGATACTGGAGGTTGTTCAAGCTTGAACTCTAAAAAGAAAACAATTATTTGGCGTGCATTCTCTGAACAATTTTATCATCTATTATGGCGAATCCGCAACAAGTAGCAATTGCAGTCAATATGAGACACCTTCTAACTGCACATTTATTAGCAAACAGCCTAACGGCCCAGGGGGGTCCTGTCATATTTGTGGTGGATGCCCATGCAGCTTATAGAACAGAACTTTTCTATTCCGGGGTCACATTTCCAGCAGTTGATGGGAACACAAACACATTTCATTACTATATACTGGCAAACATACCTGGACAATACAGGGCATATGCATATTTAGAAATACCTCTACCTTCTCAATATCATAATAATTGGCTTGATGGGACCCTACCACACACAAATTTACCAGTTAGATTAGGTCCTCTAAGTAATGATGGTCCTACCTGGCCTTTATTGACCACTTATGCACCTCACCCTGCAGTAGCTAATTTAGCAGTTGCTGAAGTTTGTCTCTTATATACTGCGATATATAGACGATTAGTATATTTTGTAATGCAAACATTGAATATAAACCTAACATGTGATGCTCCAGCGCAACCATATGCAGTAACACCAGATATTAACCCTGCAACGGTACATTCGATCATGGTTAAAGTACCCACCAAACAAGAGGAAACTCTGTTTGGTTAGCTCAGAAAATTGATGCACTGGAAGCGGTATTTCCCTATACGGGACCTCAGGATAAACAAATTCTAACAATGTGCTTGCCATTTTGTATGGTCCCCAAAGTGGATAACTGTAATACATGGGGCACGGTGTTTGCCGTGCTCTACACTACCGCACACAGTACACTGACACTTGACAACTTGCAGGAAGTGTTAAAAAAAATCAAGATGAATATGGGGGTGCCCCTGCCCTGGATTTGGAGATGCAATTAATGGGCAACTTTGCCACAGTATCCTCAATTATTTTGAGTAACCTTAAAAGGAAAGTGGTTGCACTAGCAGTGTTCATGCAGCTCTGGGATGTTCCTCAACAGGATCAAGAACGCAAGCTGGCGAAGATTATCGCAGAGACCTATTCTAGTATTGGTCGAGATAGTCTAGGGGCCAGACCAACTATGGGGAAGAGGTTGTTAAACCTTCTTTCTTGCCTCTTGCTCTGGCGGAACTCGCTGAATTGTACTCCATCGATTGGACATTGGTGCAGGCACCCGTGTTATATCGCAACCATGTAGGATGGGATAAAGAATCCCCCTACTACATAATACCTATTAAAAATTAACCTCAACCACAACCTCATTATCCAATAAAACATGATGTGAAAGCACCTGTGAGAGAAATCCTAACACAACTGGAGTACCATGGCATAATTGAACCTGTGTCGCTCCAATGAATAATCCTTTATTCCCAGTAGCTAACCGGACCATACATACAGAATAGTCTTAGACTACAGACATTTAAACAGTCATACATGCACATATGCTATACAAAACTCACATTGCACAGCACTAATGAACAACATAGCGCGCAAAAAATACAAAACAACACTGGACATTTCCAATGGTTCCTTCTGCCAGAATATAGCACTTGAGAGTGCAGACTTAACAAATGTCAGTGCACTAGGTTCTCAGAAAAATTCTGTTGTTTACCTCAGGGGTACAAGAACAGCTCAGGACTGTTCGCAGCTCGTGTGACTGCGATTCTGCACGACATTGACCCTGAAGCATTGTCCTATGTAGATGATATCTATCTTACAGATGATGAATTACTACAACATTTAAGACGGGTAGCCCGCATTGTTGTGGGATTTGCTGAATTTGGCTACGAATTCAACTTAAAAAAAACAAAAATAGCCTTCCTCAGCATCCTGTTTCTGGGATATGAGCTATTGAGTGAAGGGAATAGCCTAGCGCCAAAATTCTCAGAAAAGTGCGCCCAATTAAAACCTCCAAATACGATTTAAAAAATCCAATCTCTACTGGGTTTCCTACATTTTGGCAGATCTTACATTCCAGATTATGTGTCACGCATAAAACTCTTAAATGACTTAATCTGTCCTGACTTTTCAAGTAAATTGTGGACAGTCAAACACACATGCATTCTCAGAGACCTGCAGACATGCTTGCAGCACAACATCTACACACAAGGGACAACAAAACACACTTGGTCATCAGAGTAATTGCTGGTGCCATTGGTTTCACCTATGTAACCTTTAATGAGGGTGAGACCGTCCCATTTGTATACAAATCACACTTATGCTCAGCAGCAGAACAGCGCTTTGCTCCCACTGCTGTCATTAAAGAAAGACCTCTAACCCAGGGCAAGCGCATTACTGTTGTTTCTCCAATCCCAGCCCTAGAGGCTGTCACCAAAGCCAGCATTCCTAACGCAAAAGCATTACATCCATGTTGGATACAATGGGCCACGTCTTTGACAGCCACTGATGTAGGTTATATTTTTAACTCAAAATTATAAACTCAAGAATTTTTGCAATACGAACTAGAATAACCAGTTCCAGCAAACACACTACCTATTGAACAATATCATAGAGTAAGTTACACCGATGCCTCTGCTCATCCTATAATAGGCACAAAGCACCAATACTCCACTGCTTGCGCAGTGGTAAGTGGCTACATGGAGGATAATAAATTTTTATTTTAAAGGCAACCACAGTAAACACAGATTACTGTGGGGGAAAGTAGCGGATCTGAAGGAAACGCTACCAAATGTCCATGTTGTACATACACATAGACAACAGTGCGTTGGAATACACATGCCTGGGAATACACTGGCTGATGAAGCCGCAAAGTCAGCAGTTGCTACGGCCACTGTTGCTGTAGTAACCCGCTTGAGTGCGAAACTGGACGCAGACATATGGGCAGCCGTGAAAGCTACGGCTGATGGTACACCCTTTCCGAAAGCATTCCTGCTAAATATTCCTACTGAATGGGAGGCTGCCTAAACGCTGAGGTTAAGATATCAAGCGTAGGGGTGCGAGATATTCCCAACAAAGATATAAGACCAAAGTTGATTAAAGAAGCGCATGAGGGGGCAGCATCTGCCCATGCTGGTGTGGCGGCTACAATATCATTGTTACAAGCCCGCTATTGGTGGCCAAGTCTATACAAAGAGGCTAAGCAGTATGTCCTCTGTTGTGACATCTGCCAACAAATTAAAGTTTCCAATGTTAAACACCTGCCTCAGACACCCCTCTTAATTTCTAATACACCGTTACAATGTGTGTACTTTGACCATTGCAGTCCCTTAACACCAGATAGTGCGTATAGATACATCCTAGTCACTGTTGACTCCTGCTCCAGATTTCTATGGGTGTGGCCATAATGCTTGGACTGTTATGAAAGATTTGCAAGTCTTTGTCGGTACATATGCAGTTGCGGCTTTCCACTCGGACCTGGGCCCTGCTTTTGCCTCAAGGACTTTCAGGGACGCCATGGCTTTGTTAGAGGTCCAACGCCAGTACTCGACTCCACTTCATCCCGAGGAAAATAGTGTCCTGGAGTGATTAAACCATGATTTAAAGCAATCCTTAACAGCCAGAGTATTAGATACAGGTGGTAGTTGCCTTAATCACCTGTATGGAGTCCAGAGAGGACTTAATAATCTGCCTAGAAGGTCCCTGGGGGGTCGTACTTCATATGAGTGCCTGTTCGGAACTCAAATGTATGTTCCAGATCTTGATGGTCCTTGCGAGGAGGCAGCAGAAACACCTTTTGACATAAATGAACGTGTCACTGTCTTACAGGAATTACAACAGTTCCGTGACGACAATGACAACTCCTCTGCCAGTGCTGCCGCCATAGGAATTAAGGATGTACCTGTAACTCCTACCTGCTGGATTCCTAGATTGGGGGATCTAGTATGTGAAAAAGTTGCTGTAAACAAGGAATTTGGCCCTTCTTATCATGCACCAGTCCCAGTCTTGGGAATACATGGTACCAGAACTGTCATTCTACCACAGTTGGCAGGTACCAAAGACAAACGTTTTGTCTCCATCGACAATGTCAAATTACACCATGTTTCCGATCCTGCACAGCAGACCAAAAGGAACAGCCAGTAGTTCCTGATTCCCTTTCACTACTGGTGAAGAAGTTCCTCTAGTAGTAGTAAGCAACAACACTGACACCTTTCCGAGCTTGGGGAGGGTGGAAAATGATCTTGCATTGGTTCCACTGACATCAAATAATATGGAAATAACTGATTGATTTGACGCAACTTCAACACAGATGAATGGTGCTATTTATTCTGTGCCACCACAGGGAAACACCAACTCCACCAACAAACACGGCTCCAGTTTTTGCACAAACTGCTTCTGTATACTTTGCCGACATCAACGATTACTTTTCGGACTCATTCACCTCTTCGACACCTAAACCGTCAAAACCACGTAAGCTGATAAATTAGCTAAAAGTAACTTACTTCATTCTTCCATTGAACTATCTGTGGCTTTCCTTGACTGTATTAGCATTCCTGCCTTGGATTGGGTTTGTCATCACATTCTTTTTGTTAACACATGGTCATTTTCTTCCTGAAAAATCAACGGTTGAACTGGTGGATGAGGTCCTAAAACCAAATTTTTCTTCCCACAAGAACGCAGAGACTTGTCTTTTGTGAACATCTCCGCGTTACCAATTCCTGATGGGATAGTTTGGGATAAAGTAACATTTGATATATACGGCCCTACGGAGGTCATTCAAATACCATATGTGTTTCAACTTTCAATTAATTATATATTAATATCCGGGGTTGTTTCTGATGATTGGGATGTGAAAACAGTTGATTTTATGATGACTGAATTGCAGTATTGTACTGTATTTGAAAACGAAGATGTTTATCAATCTAAAGAGAATTATGGTGATATGTTTTGCTATATTTATTATGGGCACCATTTCATCCACAGAACAAGCAGCCCAAATACTGTTTTTAACTATACACAATGGGAACATTGTCCGACTCCACCACAAGGGAGTTCTAAAACATATTCTGAAAAGTTTACATATTTTTCTGGGCACGATGTTAAAAATGTTGAGTCGTATTATTTTAAATTGCCACCTACAGAAAACACATGCATACTATTGACAAATACAAAATTTATATATTCGGATTCCTTTGTTTCCCGATTGACTATAGAAGGCTATGAACATTGACTGAAGTCGATTGATGTAAAAAGTGTGTAGGGAACTAGACATTGGCAAATACGGGTGAAGGAAGCTTTATTTAGAGGATGCCTGATACCTGTTCAAAGGATATTTTTAAATGAAACTGTACAACAAACTAGTTGTTTAGGCTTAGCAAAGATTAAGGAATTGAACATGCCCAGTATACCTTCCACTGCAAAACTTTATAAATGGCAGAAATATATAAATGCAACTGAAGAGCAGCTCGATGAATGGGTCCAGAATGGCACATTTAATGTTTAACTGACACGTCCTGGCGGGTGGTTATTGTGGCCAATAGATACCAATGGGTATCATAAACGTTTTATAAACTCCACTGGGGGTTTTAGAGCTAGTAGGCCAGACACTAGTTATACAGTATATCGTCCGAACATGCGGGTATGGTAAAAACATACAGTGTAGGGAAACTGTGCCAGCCATGGTTAAAGACTTCCTCACTAGACACGGTTAGGGAACACCTCAGTCTCCTGTCTAATAACACTGACTTACAGGACTTCCTGTTATGCCCCAGAAAACAATGAAATAAACGCTTCTTATATGAAGTATATTATGAAATTTCACAACATGCGACAATCCATATACAAATACATATGGGGCTGGGCGTTGTTGTAAAATGTAAAACGAAAATTAGCCTAGTCTGTTATTGACTCAGTTCCACACAAAAACGCACTTGTAAATTGTGCAAAAGTTACAGCTATCAGTCAGGGGTGATATACAATTTGCCCGAGCTTAAAGTTTCTACTTATACATAATTAATTTAATTATAATGTTGTTAAACATGCAACCTTACTTAATTTATGAAAAAAAACATGCAAAGATCGTCGATCTGCAAACGTATAAAGCATTCTGAAATGTGCGAACCAAAGGAAGTTGATATAAACTACACTACTGGAAATAGTTATAGAATTCGAAAGGGTGCCATATTTACGTTACATCACACTTCATGAAGATATTACAAACTAAAACCAAAACCAAAATTTGTGTATTGCGATTCCTGTAATGCAATTACCTTACAACAGTAAAGGATAGATTTACTACGAAAAACACAATATAGATAAAGAATGAAACTTCCAGGAGTATTTCTGAAAAAAATTCTTAAAATGCCTTTCTCTATAAAGAAACACTTTCCATTTGCTTTTCCCGCAATCAAAACAACAAGTAGGAGACATGTCCAAAATGACAGCCTTTGATTAGGTATGGTTTTTGAAATAGTTCTGTTTGAACTTTGAAAGGAAAAAAGAACACGGTTTCCTTTTATTCTTTGAAAAATCCACAAAAGCTAGATTCCCAACGTGGTACCGTTGCCCACTAGTATTTCATTATTATTTCATGTTTGATCTATTGACATTGTTCCTCAAAAAGTAGATGTTTGGATAAAATTGGAAGGGTACAAAATATTCCACTGTTCATTTTTCGAAGAAGGCAAGCAGCATATTTAACAGTTACTAGAACTAGACAAGTCATTTTCTAAACCTGTGGCAGAGAAATGGTTGCCTGAAGCTCTGAGCTTCCATTGCATCAATTGAAATCGACATTTTCTACCTCTAGCATTAAATGTTAGTTTTCCCTACCCTGGTGGAATCCTACTAAAGTAATTGGAATATTCCTTACAAACGTAGTTCCATTTTTAAATGCAGCTTCGTACTGTTATTTTGCTAAACCCTGAACCACAGCATATGCATAGAATATACACATTCCTTCACTTTGCTACTTTTTAAATACAATTTCCAAGAGAAATGTATCAAATCCGCAGTGAAGATTTAGGTCTTATTCTAAAACCGTTGTTTTCTTAGCATTGTTTTTTTGCCAGTTTATTCCTGGAAACGCTAGAACTACAATCACATGAAAAATGAATAAATGACAAATCATTAAAATGAAGTAAATATAAAGTCTTAAATGTTTAATAGAAAATATCTCCTATTGCCATATAACATAGCTTTTATTTTGACACCAAAACATAATTGAAGCAGTGACTTAGAAAAACTTTACTAAAGTATTTTAAAAACAGGCAGCCACAGGAGTGCACTCCTAGAAAGATGATTGAACACATTATCCCCAAAGGCAACCTCACCTAACAAGTTTCTCTGAAACATTTCTGAAAAAGTGCAGAAACGCTTGCAAGGATTGGTTTGGCAATTAATTTTAGTGCAGGAAAGGATGACTTTTCGAAAATGACCACCTCTAATAGTGGGTAATATGGGAAAACCCTCCAATTTTCGGATAAAGTGGAAATCTTCATTGTAGGCATTGTAGTCAGAGAGTTAAATCGGACAATCAGCTTAAAGTAGACATACACCATCTGAAACATACAAATAACTGCTTTAATACTGCAAAAATTGTAAACAGCACATGCCCAATCCTGAATGAGACTGTCCTTGATTCACAACACAAAACCATGCATATATAAAAGTAGCTTTTTAAAACATGTCTCAGGCCTGCCACTGCCCCTGTCCCAGCAGTGAAAACACCTTAAGTGTTTTTCCACTGTTGTAAGGCTAGCTCCTCCATCGACTAACACTGGGTTGCCTTATTACACTAATTAAGTGCTAACTTCAGATTGTAGCCTGATAAAGATATGCTGTTTTCACAGATATTGATTGCAATTTAGAGACCTTTTTAACTGCAAAGTCGGATTTTAATTTACATTTTAAAAATGGCACTTTTAAAAAGTAGACATGTTTCTCTCCAAACTAAAATGAGTTTTTCTGGCAATGTCTTGGGGCACATAATTCTGAGTGGGTTGTGCATTGCTTTCAGACAGCAAGACAAGGGGAATCTAGGTGTGAGGGTCTACTTGACAATATGGCTGGGGAGGAGCTGGTCCTTGTCCTAATTAATTTTTTTAAAAGGACCCTGCCTGTATCACTCAAAATGAAACCTGACACCAGACCTGTCCATGCCTGTTCCACCCTAAGCAGTTGTGAGCCAGGACCAGTGGACGAGATGGCCAAAATACTTTTTGGGATTAGGCCAGGGAGTTCCCCACACAAAGGCTGGCACCAGGTATATAAATAGGACCTTCAGAACCACTTATCAGAACACACCTGGACCAGGGGAAGATTCAGAAGAAGGAATGCCCTGCTGACATCAGGACTGCCTCATTGTCTGAAGAAGGAAGACTAAACTGTCTTGTCTTTATCACAGGCTACCCAGATTGCTTTCAAGGGTCAATTGGCTGACCAACTGTGAAAGCTACACTGACAAAACATGCTACACTTAGTGCCAACAATGACCATCTGTAATGATTAACCAAACTGAAGCTTCAGCGATGATCCTCTCTACATGCTCTACTGCAAAAACTAGCTGCAAAGCCCTGCCTGATATTGTCGCCCAAAATCTCAGCCTCATTGCCCCCTCCAAAACAAATTGTACTTTTTGTGCCAGACTTGAGAGGGTAACTCTTCAAGAAGATTAGCCTGGTCCCTGAATCTGTCCCACACTCAGTCATGGGTGCCCTGAACTCGAGATGTTGCCCTGGTCTAGTGTGACCAGATAATCGTGAGTGGTGCTTTTTGCTTCTTGGCTCCATTTTCACTTTTTAAAAATTAAACTCTACAGTACCACTGACTGGATTTTATTTATTTTTGTGCCATTTTATTTATTGAAAGTTACTCTATCTTTCTAAATTGCTTTGGATTTTTTCTATTGCTGTCTTTTAATTGTATTACTGTTTGTGTTCTGCTTAAATGGTTACACATTAAGCATGACTATTTGTCCCAAGCTACCAGAAGCTTAGGTAGAGGTTAATTTAGGGGTCACACTCACAATAATTTTGTTTATTATTTGAGTGATGCTTCTGCCCCTCTCAACAAATAACACAATGTCTTACATCAGTGTCCAATGCTGGGATCCAGTACCTGTGCTTGTACAGTGTCACTGAGTGATTTGTGTAAAAATGAAAATCCATAATAATTTCTCCTTGAATGTCCACGTGTTTCCTTTTTTGAAATTTAACTCCTGCCTCATTATTGTGCATCTGTGATTCTTGTTTGCAAAGATGGAGTTGGTGCTCAACAGGGTAGACACCTTCAAGGTGATAGAGTTGAAAAAGCTCTGCAAGGAGAGCTGGCTGACCTTGGGGAAGAGCACCACAAAGGTTGACTTTAAGATAGCCTTCGAGGAGGTCCGCAGGACACAAGATGTAACAGAGGAGCAGGAGAGCAATGACCCTTAGGATCAGGATGTGAAAATATCCTGACCATTGCAGCAGGAGGAGGAGGACAACTTTCCCACAGGTGTTAGATCCCATGTCATAGAGGTAGCAGTGTGCCCTCTGATTACTAGACCCTGTAAGAGATGAAGGGTAGGAGCAAGGAGAGAAAGCTCATGCTGTAATTGGCTCAGTTGAAAATGGTTGCAGAAGAAAAGACAGCAGCTACATATGAGAAAAGGCTGGCCTCGAAGGAGAGGAGGCTAGCCTTTGAGGTAAAGAAAATTCTTCAGGCTCATGAAGTGAGTCAGAAGGACCCAAACCAGCTCACAGGGTCCGGTAGGAATGGTGTTAGAGATAATACAATGTTGAATGGAGGTGGAATGGTCCTCTTTCCTATAGAACTGGTACCTAGGTATGTGGTGAGGGATGATATTGACAAGTGGTTTGCAGCACATAAACTACCCCTGCTCACACAAGGTTCTCAGAGGAGGACTGGGAGGATAGTCTCTGAAAGCGTATGCCAAAGTGAGGGATGGCATGTTGAGCTTAGTGGTAGCAGATCAGATGCCACAGGTAGATGAAGGAAGCCTTTGTCACCAAGTTTGGTGTCACTGCTGAGAAATACAGATTAAAATATGGGGACAGCCAGAAGCAGCCTAACCAGGCTTGGGTGGTTTTTGCAGACGACACTGAATAGTTGTGTGAAGGGCAGCAATGTGAGTGATGTTAATGAGTTATGTAACCTGATTTTGAGCAAGTATATGCTCAGTAATTACTTCAAAGAGCTGTGCCAACACGTGATAGATATTCATCTGTCTTTACCCAAGGAAAGACACCAGAGTGACCAAGCATTTACCTGGGCTCACCAACAGGGTGGACAGAGTTCCCACCAGAAGAAAGAAGGGAATACAAGGATAAAGTCAAAGAGTTTTCTCAAGGCTCCATAAAGAATTTTCAGCGGAAGGATTCCTTGTCCCACCCTGAACAGAAAAAAATAGTTTCCATTAGAAGAATCTCTTCTGTCATTATACATCTAAGTGCTATGAGTGCTACAGGGATAGGCATCAGCCTCCCCTCTGGTTGGCATACCCTGGGGATGGCAATTGTGGTGCTTGGGCAGGAGGCTGTCCCATTTAAGGGTGAGGGGAGTGTCCCTGGGTGATTGAGAGATGATACCAAATGCTCCCAAGCCTAGGAAAAGTGAACAGTATAGACAGCGGGTCACCATCAATGGTCAGAGAGTGGAGGCTCTGAGAGACACCGGAACCAGCAAGACTACTATTACATGTTATCTGGAGTCACTACCCCATGGCTCTGTTTCCCTTTGAATGAGGGAGGTCTCAGGTCCTGAAATGTAGCTGTTTTTTCAGCCAGACCTGTGGAATTTCTTCTTTTAAATTTCATGGAGAACCCCATCTAAAAAGAGGTCTGATCTGCAGGTGTAAGGGTTGCCTCAGTGAGTGTGGCTGACCACATAGTCTATCGCAGCCCAAAAGGAAAGTGAAAATGACCTTGACCCTGAAAAAATGTCCAAGGTATTAGCGAAAAAGAGGATTGGTAGGAGGTGTGGGAAACCCACCCCTGAGGTTCCCATGGTTTAGCAGCAGGCTGTCTGAGGATGATGCCTTGGAGCATACAGGATAGGACATTCCTGCTTTGGGGAACCTACCTGAGCTGGCTGGCTGACAAGCTGAAGGAGGGACAACCTGGGAGTAATTCTGCAAAGGGCAGACCAACTCCCCTACTCGTGAGGTCCTAAGATGGCAGGCATCTGCCCAGGCAGATGTGACATCTCTAGTGATCACATGAACTACCGGGAGATTGAATTCCTACATACACAGCCTAAGATTCCTTAACTATCACATGATCTACCAGGAGATTTATTTCCTATATAGACAGCCTAAAGATCCTGAACTTGGTGCAACACATGTGTTGGTGTTTGGCCAGTGCTACAAGGCCTTCTTACTGGCTTATGAGGTACCTCGGCCAGGACACCAGGGGCAAACCAAGACCTTTGCCAGGGTTGTCCCTCACTTTACTGGCCAAGGATATTAGTTGTCTCACATGCATTCAGCAGGTCCTGTCCTACCTACCAGAGAAGTGGAAGTCAGGGGGAAGTGAAAAGCTCTTAGGTTTCCCTGCCTGGCTTTGTCACCCCCTTTGAAATGGCGAGCATTAGAAGTATTGGTTCCATAAACCCCAAGACTGCCCTGGGCAACAGGTTCATCCTGGCCTTGTTGGACCATGTCCCTACGTCCCCAGAGACCATATCTCTGAGGACAGTGATTGCAACTGCGTTGATCAGGGCCCTGATGGTGATTTTTACCTGGGGGGTCCCCATAGAAGTGGTGTAAATTAGAGTCACCAACTTCATGTGAGCCTTCATGAAGTCCATATGAAATGAGTGTTGAGTTACTTACAAGTTCTCCACACCCTATCACTCCCAAACCAATGGACTTGTTGAGAGATTCAATTAGACCCTTCCTTCCCTTTGAGCTCCAGTATAGCCACCCTATCAGAGCGCCTCTCAGCCTTATGAATGAGGGGTGGGAGCAAGCTCTGAAAGGACAGCCCCCAGGATGTAGTTAGCTACATGTTGGCTCTCAGGACTCAGATGAAGCACCTCTGGAAGAAGGCTACTGAGAACCTGCAAGCCAGCTATGAAACTCGCATGACCAGAAGCGCACTCTGGTTGAATTTCAGCTTGGCCAAAAAGTGTGGGCAATAGAGCTAGTGGATCCCCAGGCCCTAAAAGACATGTGGTCTGGACTCTATGAGGTGAAGGAGCACAAGGGGAGGTCAACTACTGGTAGACCATTAGACCGCAAGGAGACCTTTAAGGGTCCTGTATGCCAATTGCCTCAAGAAAGATGTTGTGGAAGAGGAGAGTAAACATCTCCCTGACTTCCTGCAAGGAGCAGGATGGGTCATTTAAAGGTGTCTAACTCTCTCCTACACTGACCTCAGAACAACAGATGAACTGTTGCCCCTTGCTTGGGAAGTTTGCCTCCCTGTTCTCTCTAAACCCTGGGCTCACTCATCTGTGTATCCATGTCATTGACAGAGGGGCAAAGTGTCTGTGAAAAATAAAATTCACAGACTGTCTGACAAAGTGAGCACCATCATCAAGCAGGAGGTGTCAGCGAATGCCAGATACACCAAGGATTTATGCTTTACCTTGGACACCAAGTGGATTAGGGGCAATGTGCAGCCCAAGCAAGTCATGAGTCACACTATTCTGACTTGGGAATCCTCCTAAGACCCAGAGTTAAGTGATGGCCTTCCTAGGCTTTCCTGGTTATTAGAGGAGATTTGTTGAGGCCTATGGCACTATTGTTGCCCCTTAACAGTGCTGATTTCTAAGAAGCTCCCCAAGAAGTTGATCTGGACCAAGCATTGCAGAATGTGTTTGACACTTTGAAGAAGGTCATTTTCATAGCTCTAGTACTCAAGGCACCTGATATCGGTAAATAATTTGTTATCCAGATGTACACTTCAGAGCATGACATAGTAGCTGTGCTTTCACAGCTGAAAAAAGAGGGCCTAGCTTGACCTGGAGCCTTCATCAGCCAGAGGTTACGTTCCAGGAAACAGGGATGGCATGCAATTGAAAGGTAAGCCTTTGCACTTGCCTGGGCACTGAACTTGTTTGGGACTCACTCGGAGGTTCAGATAGACCACAGACCCCTATAATGGCTAAATCAGATGAGGTGTGTGAATCCTAAACTGTTGAAATGGTCCATTTTCCTATGGGGTATTGACTTTATTGTGGAACTCCATCCTGAGAATACCTGCTCCAATGCTGAGTCTTTCCAGGTTCTTCTGCCCTGATGAGAATTCATATGAAGGTAGGTAGTCTTCTGACTTTTAGCTCGGGTAACACTGTTATACCTGACATCCTTGGTGTGGTAATCCCCCAAACGTTTTGCCTTCACCTCTCTTATTTATTTAATTTGTTTTTGTTAGCATTAGGAATATGTGTTGTTTCCCAATGATAATATGTGCTAGTGCTCTCTCTTCCTAAAACATGCTCAAATTGACCTATACTTGATTGTCACATATAATTGAATTATAAGTCCCTAATATATGGTGTTACATGTACTTAGGGCTTGTAAATCAAATGCTACAAGTAGACCGTGAGCATGCATTTTGCCAGCACTTTAAAATATGTCTCAGGCCTGCCACTGCAGTCTGCAGTGCAGTTGTAAAAAGCCATTTCCAAGTGGCAAAAATAGGCCATGTGGGATTAAGTTTTACTTGTCCTGTAGTGAAAAACTCCTAAATTTGTGGTTCACTACTGAAATGCCTATCATTTGCATTTAATAACATGGGGTTAACCTATTGCATTTAAGAAGGGCTAGTTTGGGAGCAGATAGGGATAGCATGTTTACACTCAAACAAATTGCAATTTAAAATCCACTTTAACGGTAAAGTCGGAATTTAAATCACTATTCTGAAAATGCCACTTTCAGAAACGTGGCAATTACTTGGCCCAACCATTTGGGCCATGTGGTAGTGTCCTGGGTCACAAGACTATGAATGGCTTCTCTGCTACCAAAGCACTGTCCTGCTTCTTGAAGGACTGCCTTGCTACATGAAGGAGAACTGGACTATCTCCTGGCACCCAGTACCACCAGAACTGACTCTAAGAGCTAGATGGCTGGCATCCTGGTTGAGCTACATAGATATAACAAGATCCTGAAGTCTTAAACTCTGCACCTGACATCTGCTGGAGTGAGTCCCAACACCCTACATTTTGAACACCCATGTCCTGGACCCTCTTAAGTGGCGTTAAAAGTGCTGTTCCTGTCCACCCTGGACTCATAATTTGTTTCACTGAAATATGCCTAGAGCACTGATAGAAGGCTGAACCTACCTGTTACCCAAGAAATCTGTTGGAAACAATAAAGAATTGTTTTAGGATTCAAGAGCCTACACATAGGAAACACAAAAAAGAAATGACAATGGATATCCCCCCTGAGGCTTTATTGGCAAAAATGGTTGAAGGAGTAGAAAAGCTATGTAACGATGGTGAGCAATTTAATTTGATAGAATTAGAGCACTAGCAATTCAGAAATGTATTCACTGCTCAATCATCAGATAGTATCTTTATGAACAGATTAGAGATCATCAAGCAAGTGGGAAAGATAAATGGCAGTATGATGAGACCTATAGCTGTAGTTATAAGGGAGTTTTAGTAATAGGATTGCATGTAACACATGTATAATTACATATACAATAGAGTTGGGAAGAAAGAACTTCTATATGAAAGAGTACTCAATCACTATCTCAGTGTGCTGAACGAATGAAGAGTATACAACATATCCTCCCTCCAACATCCTTTATCACTAACATGTACAGCATTCCTTGACTTTGATGTAACTCCATGTATACCAACTTCTCAACCTGAGCCTTAATGTCATTGGCAACTGCTATAGTCTGCTGCTGATCACCCAGCATGCCTAAACCTGATCCTCATTTTTAAACCTAAAAATCACAATTAGTGCCTGGCAAGGGCCTCTCTTTGGCAGGCGGTCCTGCACCGAGAGAGGGGAGACTATGGCTTCTTCTGGCCTGTTGCGTGACAGGCTACCCTCTGCGGTCTACAGACACTCCACGCATTTCCTTTTTAAGTACCTGGTTATTATTCTCATTTTCATTCTTATTCTTAACTAATATGAATACTATGAATAACCATTGTAATACAATAGTACCACTAACAATTATATTAACAACAAACAAAATGATAACTCAATTGTTTATTATAATTATACTTCATTTAATTTATCAAATTTGCCTGGAAGCCCTCTCACCACACTGCTGCTTCGCCACTGTCGACTTACATACATTATTTAATGTGGAGTAACAGCAATGATTTTTCCGCTCAGGACTACCATGCAAGGCTTAATGTCCTGTGGCTGGAATATAGAAAAACTTTCTCTGATGCGCAGGAAGAATGCTACCAATAAGTCAATGACCTTAAAAAGTATTCTCTTGGTCGAGGATACCTAATGAAACCCTAACCCTTCAGCTAGTGGTTGTTACAGGAACCTATTACGATTACTTAAATAACGGCTTTTCGCTACGCAGTGTATTTTGAGCTATTGTCTATCCCGGCGCCCCCCTTTGTGAGTGGTGCTGCCATGAGAGGGTACTTTACACCCTTGCAGCAAGTACATGACTCCCACAAACTTTATCAGAATGTTCTATTGCTTGATTTTGGACCATAGTCATTCAGCCTAGTCTGCCAATATGTCCCAGGCATCCTATCTCTTCTGATGAGGCACCTGTATCACGTTGAAGGTCAAAACGTCATCAACATATATATTGCAAACAAACAAAGGAATACATTGGCCATAGAACAGTTTATTCAATATATTGTTTGTTAAACATACAAAACAGGATTGTGATTACATATTATTTTTGTTATTTATGTTATCTTTCGCTCGTTTCACACACTGGGTTTAGGTTTCCTTTTTCACTGGGTCATACTGCACTTTTATTATTGATTGTAGCAAACAAAGTTTATGAACCTTGAACATTAATTTCGTGTGAGACATGGAGATCTTGATATTTATTTATTTATGTGTGGCATTAATTGCATATAGTCACTATGACTGCTAAATGTTGAATGAAGTAAATGAAACCACTGAGAAACATTGTGATTGAGAAGTGTTGTTAGCCCAGGATCCTATAGGGCCAGCAGCGTTCCTACATTTGGGCGCAGGAGAGTCACCCCTCCACTGTGAGGGCAGCACACATGAAAAATAAAATGGTATTAAAACAGATTTATTATCATTCTATTTTTCATGCTTGCAATGTGCACTTCCGTTTAAAGTGTACATGTCACTGTCCAGCTGCCTTGTGGCGGCCAGCAGGCTGCAGACAAAAAGGAGCACCAAGCACCGAGGCCTTGGGAAGGTAAATCTTTTTATTTTTCTATTTACATTTGATTTAACTCACTGACAGCTACTGTCAAATTAGCAGTGCCTTCAGCCTCAACTCCATATCTCTCCATTGTGGCCTGTTATAAACACTATTTAAAAAAGACCACAATTAAGAGCGTTGGCATTGAGCCTAAAGGCCCTGCTGGTTTTTATCAGTGCCTGTGTGTGGGTCAAATATTAAATCCACGACTTTTATTTGCCACTGGCTGCCATTGTTAAGGCTGCCTCTTGTTTCACATTAAAGGTGGAGCAGCCACTAAATCAACCATTTCACCAGACCTGCCCTTGCTACATTCCATTTTACATTACAACATTCTAATACAGGGATGCTACCAGATCCCAATGGGAACAATAATAATAATAACACCTACAACATGTATATTCCTATAGATATGAATAAAAAAAGAACATATTTCCAACATTGATTTATTTAGAAGCAATCACAGATATGATGGTCCGTCGACCCCAGCAGGCGACCATCCCTGTGATGGCAGGGACTCCTAGTGGGTCACAATTTTCAACTTCCCTCATGATTAGTAATGAAGTATGTCGATTGGCAAACCTATTAGTAATGACTATTTTATGAAATTATGATTTTCTAATTGTGATTCTGTAAGACTTGCAATTTGGAATTCGCACTTCCTAATTTCTGCCCATATGACCCTGAGTGTCATCAGCAATAGGCTGGGCTGACACTTGTTAACCGTAAAAGTGATGAAGTAGTGGCCCATGAAATATGTTTAATATGTCAAGGGACAGCACCACTCTGAGTGAGGTTGCATCATCGTGATGACTTCGCCACAGTGCATTAACCTTCTGAGTACTACATTTGAGAAGAGATTGAAATAAGTTAATTGTGAGATATGAAGTGCTTAACTTTATGCCTGTATGAGAGACTTCTTTAATTTTTTTCGTTCACACTAGTTTTCTCAAATGGATAAAACCTAAAATGCATGCCATGCTGGTTTGGAATAAGAACAACAAACCATCAAGACCGTAGGAACCTACTTGACGCTTACATGTATCTTATCAGATAATGATATTCTGTAAATGAATACATTCTGGCCAGAACAATTCTCCGACATTCAGTTCGTAATTTGAGCGGTGGGGCCACCAGCAATAATTTATGGTAACCAACACATATTTTTCTTTATCAGACTCTTCCCGAAAGCAAGAGACGGAAAACATACACAGGGAAAGGAGGAAGCGAAAACCAGAAAACCTGCCAGAAAGGGAGAAAGCAGGAACCTGCAAGAGTGAGATAAAGGGGTAAGAAGTGTCTGGTAGTGAATTGAAGAAGCCTGAGTTTGATTCTGGACTAAGCAGCCCTAGTATTTGGTGGCATACTTATGAAGATATCATTCAGTGCACCATGCTGCGCTGCATGATAGAGAAAGGACAGGAATGGCCTGTATTTAACATTATAAGGCCCATTCCTGTCTTTTGCCTTTACTGGTGAACATTGTGCAGCCTAGCGCCATGCAGGTACCTTTGCACCATGGTACAAGGGTACCTGAGTTGTAAGCAGGATTGTTTTTGAGCAGGAAGGGACACTTTCCTAATAAAAACAATCCTCTGAGACATTTTCCGTTATGTGTGCTGCATTCTGTAGCACATATAGAAAGAGAAAGTAACAAGGAGAAATAAGGATATTTCTACTCGTTAGGCCTTACCTGGGGAGGTGAAGCATTTTGACGCATTCCCAGTTTTATCATTAATGGTAAATCCGGGAATGTGCCAAAACCCATGGGTGGATATGTTGGCACTGAAGCTCCACCCATGGAACAATTTCCCAAGGCAGATTAATGCAATGCAGCAATTTGTGCTGTGTTGTGTTACACTAAATTTGTCAAGCAACTCAGGGCCACGCAAGATAAATCTAACTTAACAGTGGCATTGCTCTTGAGCATTGGGCAAGAGGGACACAACTTTTTAATATATATGTCCCTTGTTGTGTTGACACTTTAACAGCACAGGCTGGGGGAGTAGCACTTTGGGCATCTGCACTGATTATTTTATTTTTTAGGCACTGTCCAAATCATGATGTTCAAATTATGTTACACGGACAGTACGATTTTTGTCCTGTCTGATTGTAGTTAAGGAGATGCTTTAAATATATGAGTATTTAATGAAGTTGTATGTATGCTGTAAAAGGGCAATTTTTGTGTGGTATTGTCAACAGAGTTAGACAAACATATATTTACTTTGTCAAGGGTGCATTTCTTGTGCAATAAGAATCAGTGAACTAACCATAGTTTTCTCATTGCCAACTAATACAGGGCAAATAAAGATAGCTTAATTAATGATACATTTCCATGCACAACCTCACTCTGTTATGGACCTGAAAATTACCCATCAAGAAACTTCACCAACAAGAAAGTATTTTTGTACGTGATTTGCTAGTGGATTCATTTTGCCTTTCAAAGTTGCCTCTGAGATCCTCAGGTTCCACTTATCTAAGCATGCAAGCACAGATGCTACAGGTAATTTTTTCTCAATATTCTGAGCAAGGCACATAAGTAAGTCTAATGTTTTTATATTCACAGGACTGTGAGGTTATAAACTCCTAATCTCTTAGGGAATATAGATCATTCATTTAAGTAGAGGCATTAAAAATTATTTCCAAGCTATGATACAAGGGGGCGGATTTACAAGCCTCTAGTACCACCTTAACAATATCTTTCATCATTTTTATGACACTAAGGTAGTGTTAAGGTGGCCATTCCCCCACGCCATATTTCCAAAGTGGTGAAATACATGCATTGCAATGCTTTGCAATCCCTTGTGTCACATTATCCCTGCCCCAGACATAATGTATGCAAGGGGGGAGTTGCCACTCAGGGAGGCCCAAAAAAATGGTGCAGTGAAATTTAATTTGATGCACCCATAATAATCTATGGGCCTCCCTGCGCTTTGCTGCACTAGAGTCATTAGGTGGGGGAAGGAGGACTCATGAAAAGTGGTGTATCAGGATCGATGCCCCACTTTCTTCTAAATCTGCACCCTGGTATTTCAATTATTTTGGAATCTGCAATGAGGCGTCTCATATTTACATCATTCCGTAATCATGAATAATCTTTTCATGATTAAAATCGAAATTTATGTGAAGTGCTGAAGAACTGTGTGTGGAATCATCTTAGACAATTCTTAAAAATACGGACTAATCACGACTCCTTAAAAAAAGTAAACAGTAAATGTACCCACCCACAGATGTATCGGTTACGTCCTGTAGCACAGCGCTGCTTTGGCCATACCCGTCACTTCCTGGCGCTGACCCAAGGGGGCACACAAGTGGTCCCCATGTTGGCCACCCTTCAATACCCCCCTGCAGGGATGGCAGTGGAAATGCTTCCGTTGCCACACCGAGTCCCCACGGTGACATCTGATGATGCGCACTGCACACTGAGGTCATCAGAGGTACCCTCTGACATGCTGAAAGCTATGCTTCCAGCATGTCCTCAGAGAAAATGGTATGTTTCTCCTTGTGGAGGGGTAAGGATGAGGTCAGAGAGGCATCAGAGGAAAGGAAAGGCTTTTCCTTTCCTCCAATCTCCCTTTGAGCATTCCTCCTGCATGATCACATAGGGATTGTGCAACAGGAATGCCCTCTTAACACCAGGGATTTTTTATTTTAAATGTGTTTGGGGAAGAGTCGCTCCCCTTTAGGGAGTATTATGTTGGCTGTTTTGGGCCTTTTTTAATGCCAATCTGCCCCCAAGGGGTCAGAAACCTACTAAAGACCAGGAATATATATTGTTTTGTCTATTTTACATAAGTGGAGTAAGAAACCACTGGATACCAAGGATTTAAAAAACAAATATTTTATATAAGGGGGTCGGCCCCTTAGTCAAAGGTCACTCTGCATGGGGGCATAATTCGTTAGGCAAACCACAAGGCACAAGGGATTGTTGTGTGTGTCATTTGTTTAGGGCGGCGGCCCCTTGGGCAAGGGTCACGCCCCATGGAGGCACATTACTAATGGCCATTTCTGCCCCCACGGGGGCAGATCAGCCTATTTTTATTAGGCCCATCTTCCCCCAAAGGGGGTAGAAACTAATTAGGCAACAGAGATTGTTGTGTGTGTGTGTGTGTGTGTTCTGTACGGGCAGGCGGCCTCTTGGGCAAGGGTCCCTCCCCATGGGGGCACATTATTGTTTGCAATTTTTTACTCCTTAAGGGCAGATCGCCCTATTTTTGTAAGGCCCATCTGCCCCAAAGGGGGCAGAAATCCTACTAGACACCAGAGATTTTTTTATAAGTTAGTGGGGGTATGGCCATACCTCCACCCCCAAATAAATGGGGACAAAGTTGTTTTGCCCACTGGGGGGCAGGTGGGGTAATTACCCCCAATCTGCCCCCAGGACAGCAGAAAGCCCACTATCTGTCAGGGAATTAAAAAACATAGAGGGATGGGGCTGCCAACCGCTATGGACATGGTTATTCCCCTCATCCCAACTGAAGCGGGTTCAAGCAAGAGGACGTTTGACTTTTTTGGGTTTTTATTTCACAAACGGGCCAAGAGAGCTTGTCTAACTCCCAATATCCTTACACTTTGAATGGTGAGAGGCTACACTTTTCGGACTTTGATACGTTGCCACCTAGAAAAACCTACCAGACCTAAACAAATCTGAAAACTAAACATCTGGGTAAGTGCTGGGTGGTGTGCTTCACATGCACCCCCCATCATTTTCTTACCCACAATGCAGTGCAAACCTCCATCTTTGTTTGAACTCACATATTGTCCCTACATTAGTGTGATAAACCTTCTGGAATCCACAGGAATCCAAAAAAATTCCTACCATTCAGCATTGTTGCATCTATACCAATAGAAATACTGACCCATTTGTCAGCCTATATACATTTGGGGAAAAAAACTACCCTTTTGGACCCAATTTGGTTCCCCCTCAATTTCTACATGTTTTTGGCAGGCACTTGGTCTACCCACACAAGGGAGGTATATTTTTTATCAGGAGACCGAGGGGAACACTGGGTGGTAGGAAATTAGTTTTGTTTTAGCTAAATTTGAGGTTTGCATGGGATTCTGGGTAAGAAAATGATGGGGGATCTGTGCAAGCAATTTCTCATTGGATTCCATCAGGTGTCTAGTTTTCAGAAATGTCCCCCTTGCAAAAACAGGTAGATTTGTAATAGATCATTTTGATGTTTCCAGGTTGTGTTTTGGGCCCTTCCCTGTTGCGGGCACTAGGCCTACCCACACAAGTTAGGTACCATTTTTATCAGGACACTTGGAGGAATGCTGGGTGGCAGGAAGTTTGTGGCTCCACTCAGATTCCAGAACCTTGCAGCACCAAAATATGAGGAAAACATGTATTTGACCAATGTTTGAAGTTTGCAAAGGATTCTGGGTGACAGAACCCAGTGAGAGCCCCACAAGTCACCCCATCCTTGACTTCCCTAGGTGTCTAGTTTCCAAAAATGTATAAGTGTGCTAGGTTTCACTAGGTGCCACGGCTGAGCTAGTGACCAAAATCCACAGCTGGGCAATTTGCAAAAACAGGTCCGTTTTCATTAGAAAAATGTGATCTATCCATGTTGTATTTTGAGGCATTTCCTGCTGTGCTCACAAGGCCTACCCAAAAAAGCAAGGTGCCATTTTTGATGGGAGACTTGAGGAAATGCTGGGTGGAAAGAGGTTTGTGGTTACCCTCGGATTCCAGACCTTTGCAACACCAAAATGTGAGGAAGAAAGTGTTTTTTTTAGCCAAATGTTGAGGTTTGCAATGGATTCTGGGTAACAGAACCCAGTGAGTCACCCCATCCCAGATTCCCCTAGGTGTTTAATTGTAAAACATTTACAGGTTAGGTACATTTCCCTAAGTGCCCGCTGAGCTTCAGCACAAAATCTACAGCAAGGCACTTTTCAAAGACACATCAGTTTTCCGTGGAAAAAAATGTGATGTGTCCATGTTGCATTTTGGGACAGATCCTGTCACGGGCACTAGGCCTACCCACACAAGTGAGGTACCATTTTTTATCTGGAGACTTAGGGAGACACAGAATAGAAGAACAAGTGTTCTTACCAAATGTAAGACAGTGTGTAAGAAAGAAGTAATTTTGAGAAAGGCCTTGAAATTCACATGCTATTATGTGGACCACCAAATTCAAAGATGTTCAAATACCCCACACCTTCTAAACTCCTTATCTTGTGCCCATTTTCATACCTATATTTCACACTTTATATTTCGCCAAAAGAATTGCTTTATATCCGGTATACAATAAAAACCCATTGCAAGCTCATTTATTGGATCTGGGTACCTTAGGTTCTTGATGAACCCACAAGCCCTATATATCCTCACAACCAGAAGGGTCCAGCAGATGTAACAGTATCTTGCTTTCAAAAATCTGTCATAGTTAGAACATTTTACAGAAGGGAACATAGAGAGAAATGGCGTTTTTTTTTAACTCAATTTCAATATTTTTTTAATTTCAAGTGTTACGTTGAAAGTTGAAGCATCTACACAAATGACCACTTGCTGAATTCAGAATGTTGTCTACTTTCCAGAAATCTATCCAGGATCCACCTTTGGTTTCACACCCATTTTTGTCACTAACTGCAATGAGACAGAAAGCACAAAAAATTGAAAAAATGGAGTATGTCCCAGTAAAATGCCAAAACTGTGTTGAAAATGCTGTTTTCTGATTCAGGTCTGCCTGTTCCTGAGAGCTGGGAAGATGATGATTTTAGCACTGCAAATCCTTTGTTGAGGCCATTTGGGATGAAAACACACTCTTTCTTCTGTATCACCTTTACCCCATTTTTCCCAAAAGATTTTAGCTGTATTTTGGCTAATTTCTTGGTCCCCTTCTGGAGACAAAAGGTTATGAGGGCCTAAGAGTGAACCACCACATATTACCAGAAAAAGGATTGGCACAGGATGGGGAAAAGGCCTGGTAGTGAAAGGGTTAAAAAGGAGCAAATGCCACTTTAGCCACATATATTGACAATTACGGCTGTGGGATCCAATCACTGTACACTCATGGCGTCACTACTTGTGAGACTGATTGAAAGGCAGCAAAGGTGCATCTTTCCTGCAGTCAGGTTACATATGGACTTTGTCTTATCCATTTTACACCACATTAATTGACCCATTAGACTAGCATTATGAGGCACACTAAAGAAGAAAAAGTAGTACATAGTTGGCATGAACATCCAGCTGGATTGATGTACTCATCTAGTTTTTTCAAAGCAGCAAGGCAGTGGTTGTTCCCACTGACTCCTATAGTTTTGAGCTGATGAAAACACATTACACAAATATTGCTTGCTTGTAGAACAGCTGTTATCTAATTTAAAAATAAAACTAGCTGAAATTGAATGAAATTGAATGAAACAAAAAATAAGGCCACAATACTGAAACCTTCGTTAACAGGAGTCTGATACGTAATCAATTTCATTTTATAGTTGAACTATACATTATGGCCCTCATTATGACTTTGGCAGTCTCTAACCGAGACTGCCAAAGCCACGGGTGCCAGAAAACCGCCAGGGTGTACGGTCTTCCACCCGCCATATTATGGTTACTGACGGATTTCCGCCAGACTTTGGGTGGAAATCCGGCAGTAACCATGAAGCTGTATAAAGACCGTTAATAGGGCCTGGCAGTGTCCTGCCGGTGGGGTGCTGCCAGCGGTAGCAACACCCCTTCCCGTTCCCTGACGGATGATCTCCTCAATAGACAAGGTAAGTCTAGTGTCCAACAGGGGAGGGGGTGAAACAGTGGGGGTGAAACAGCGGGGGTGTTGTGTGGTGTCTGTGTGTGTGTCTGAATGTGTGTGTGGGTGTTTTCATGGCGGTGCAAACCGCCATGAAAAGGCTGGAGGGAGGGGGACTCGTAATCCCCTGAGGATTACTCCCGCTGGGACAAAAGTTGTGGGAAACCGCCGGTCCCGGCAGTGCGACTGCGGCACTTCCGCTGCGGTCGTAAACCCCAGGATTTCACTGCCACCCTGTTGGTGGTGAAATCAGTTGAAACAGCCCTGACGGTCAAAGACCGCCAGGGTTGTAATGACCCCCTATGTGTTTAGGGGTGGAGTCACTGTGACAGAGGAGGGGTGGGGGTTCAGGTGCTTGCTGGGGGGAGCCGTCTACCAGTGACAGGGAACAAATTCCCTGTCAACGGTAGCCCTACTGTCATGGTGACGGTGCTACCTTCGCGGAAACAATGGCGGTAGGTCAGCTCATAATGCCGTCGCTTGTCTGCTGTGGACTGCAGGGTCAGAGATGTACTTCTGCGGCCCGGCAGTCCATACTGCCATGGTGGTATGAGTGGAGATGTGGCCGGTTGGCAGCGGCCGACCCGTGACACTCATAATGTGGTGGTAAACACCGCCAGCCTGTTGACAGTGATGATGCCACATTAACCTTGATGGTCGAAAGACCAGGGTCATAATGATGGCCAATGTGATTTAATAAGCACTTTTGTCAAAACTGCTTCAGATGTTTACAGCTTACTTTGTTTCTCCAGGGCAGTTCTTCTTGGTGCATTCAAACCTAAAACGTAATGTCAAGCCACATCCATATCCAGATAAGCACCCCTTCACCCATTACCCACAAATGATCACCTAAGTCAAGATGCATATTAATAACTACTGTAACAAATGGGTTCCACCCACTTAGTATCCGATGATTTATTTTGCTTTTTGGCTATCCTTATTGGATTTTACTGCGAGTGAGACTAATCAACAAAATGGACTAACTGAATGACTTTTAACATTAGGCCATTGCTATTCACCCAGGTAAGAGGCTCTGTCTTGCCTACATACAATTATGTGAGCACACATGTGGCAGAACATGCAGGCTGAGCATATCAGACTACCATCTATCTCAGCCAGGTATCTGCATGCACGTTAACTGTCACCGAAGAATTGCTGCTGACCTCATGTTAGCCTTATACATTTACAGTGTACATCTGAAATAATCACTGAAGTCTGTGTGTTTTGCTGATTTTACTGATTTACATGTTGGATTTCACTATGTATAGGAGACTACTCAGGTATCAATCTTACAGTAAACGTGTACCCCAAGTGCATATCCTCAGTTACTTTCATCATGACTGTATTCCTCATGGCACATGGAAAATTGTCATGTTTCTAAAAGCAGATTCTAGGCCTTTGCCTCCTTTACTGGGACAATTTAATTATGATTGCTGTCCATCAGGATGCGCAAGTGCATCCCCACACAACAGAAGAATCCCTAGCCCAGTTCCTGGAAAAGAAAGGAATAGGAGGAAATCTGCATGTGCTAATTATCTCTTCACACTGCATCTGGGCTTTGCACCCCCAAGCTCAAGCACACTGAAACAAAGCAGGAAGGCCAGACCTTTAGAACCAAAACACAGGAGGGGCTCCCTTTAAAATTGTATGTAGGGTGAGATCAGGCATCAGTGTCAGTTGGGCACAGGATGGAAACTCCCATGGATGCCTTTTCCATAGACTACTTTAAGTCCCCATGCTCTAATGTCTCAGAATACAATGCTTGAAGAGTGGTGGAGTGGTGATGTGGCACCCGAGGATTAGGCAGAGTTGCCTACCATCAAGAATCTGCCACTCCCACTTAAAAAATGCTGCACAAGTGAGAGACAGTTGAGGACTCATTGAACCTGGGAGCAGTGATGCCAGAGTAATCAAGCGGGAAGGAGATGCCACATGACTCCACTGTGAGGATGAATTTAAGGACTTCCAATGTATTCCTTTAATAAACAGTAAAATTAATTGACAGGAACTGATATTAGAGCGGTTCCTACCAATGCCTTTATAAATGACTTTCTGTTATAAAGTAATTTATACTTTTGGCAAGTGGAGGAATCTCAGTCTAGTGGATGTACTGTCCTCCACCAGGCCAATGGTGACTACTGTGCCTGCAAACATTTAATTGAGACCTTTGACTCAAACTGTCAGCCAAGGGCTAGGAGTGTTTCTCTAGGGACAGTGGCAATCCTAGTCCCTTGCCCACATATGCTCTCGAAGGAACAGCAGATGGATGGGCCTGCATCCATCATAAAGTGGAGTCTGAGCAACATTGAATTCCTATTAGTCTCATCTGCCAAAGTAGCTTTGGAAGGTATGATTTTCTACGTGCTCAATCAAAAAACAATAAACCTATTATCACTGTGATTTTTGTATTTATTTAAAATGCAACAGCTCTTTAACGTATAAAGATTATTTGGAGAAGCATATTACTTAGTGTTTAATCTAACAAATCATTTTCTGTCCACATATATACCATGCACTCAGCCGTTTATAACTCATTAAGACAGTAACATTTATACGATTATCTAATAGTCATAATCTATTAATTGTGTCATGTGTTTAGTGTAACTGAATAAACATGCATGTCTCTTTTAAGGAGGGCTTCTTTTCCCCAAAAAATGTTTTGGATTGCCATTACGGGGGGTTCAGACAAGAGAGACTGTTTTGTCAAAATGGTATCGGGACTTAGACGTAGAGACACTGTTTTCATAACTACTACAAACTGCCAGATCACAGACTCCAGTTTAATGGAAGTGGCTATATGAATGGAGAATGTATTACAGGTATCATTTGAAGTACGTTCTGTTGCTGTGCAGCTGGGATAAGAGACTCTGGACTGGCTTCATCCCATCATGTGTGCACATGCCTGTGCATGGTTGAGTTAGTGGGATTAATGCCCAACTCAGCCGGGTGCCTGCACACATGTAGTCTGTCACATATACGGACTGTTAATACATTGTTGATGGCATGTGCAGGTTTATAAATTAACTGAGCCTTCAAAAAGAAATATTTTCAGTTCTTCATTACTATAGCGTTAGTTTGTAGCTCTTCACTTAAACTGAAGGCAACAATTGTAGCAAAGTAAAAACATTGTATTTGATTAATATCTCTTTCTATTGGTAGATACAGGACCCTGCAAAAATAACCATATTTCAGCAATATGTCTGCTCTTTTCTTTGTGTTTGGTCTAGTTTCTCTGAGTTGTCTTTAGTTAGATTTGGGCTTTGTACTACTGTGCTGGGAGAAGATAAATACTCTGCTAGCCAGCATGCATATGAAAGCTGTTCCCACAAAATGGAAAAATAGGCCTATCTGTTCATTGGAGAGACCTGTTCATTGGAAAGGAAGATAATTGGGGCAGAATCTGAATAGGCCAGATACATTCATTCTGACATCCAGAACAAGTTATGCTAGGTTACTTTAATTAGTATTGGGCACATGCACAAGACAGTTTCTTAACACTGAGGTAACTAATGCAGAGGCGGTTCAACATATTGATTATAGTCTTGCTTGAAGAGCCAAGTTTTATACATCTGTCTGAATTCCCCATAGTTGAGGCCAGTCCTAATTTCCTGCGGCAGGGAGTTACAGATGCAGGGAGCAATGACTGAAAATCTGTATCCGCCTGTCCTTTTCTTATTAAATTGAGGAATCTCTAATTGTATGAATAGGTAGATCTACAATTTCTATTGGGAGTGTACGTTTGGATACAGGATTATACAAAAGTTGGACACTTTATGTGCAGGGATTTGAATTCAATGCAACATGTTTTGAAAGTTAATCTCTGTGCAACTGAGAGCCAGTGGAGATCTTTCATCACTTGAGAAATGTAGCAATGTGTAGGAAGTTGGTAGATGAGCCATGCCAGCTGGATTCGAACCAGCTGGAGCCTACAAGTGAGGTAGTTGGGAAGGCCCAGAAAAAGTGAACTAGCATAGTATATGCTTGACATAACCAGGGCAAATATGACTTGGACCAATGCATCTACAGTGAGAAAGTTCCTTGTTTTCTTAATTCCGTGGAGTTGGAGGAAGCAGGAAGATAATACAGAGACAAGTTGTGGTTTCATGGAGAGTTCCTCATCAATGAGGAGTCTAAGGCTTTTAACCAACTTCTTTGAAGGGTGGTAGTACTCATTGCACTCGGCAAGAAAGAAGGACTCCAGAGGCTAACCTTGTTTTTGGTGATAGCTAGCTCTGTTTTATCAGAGTTTAGTTTCAGATGATTGCTGCTTATCCAATACTGAATGAACAACATTGTGTCAAAAATGCTTCTTGCAATCACGGTATTGTCAATTGTGAAGAGAAGTTGCATATTGTCAGCATAATTACATATTTTGACCTTCATATGAGAGTGCACAGGAGGGTGAATGTATAGGTTGAAAAGGTGCGGAAACAGGGTAGAGCCTTGTGGCACCCCATAATTCAGTTGTACTTTAGAGGAATTGATGGAGTCAAACAAGATCTATCTTTTAAAAAAAAGAGATGATCCAGTTGATTGCTAAGTCCTGTAACCCTGCAGCCCTGGCACAGTCCACCAGAAGCCTATGGTTGACCATGTCAAATGCCACTGAGAGATCAAGAGGGATGAGGGCTTGAGTGAAGCCTCTGTCTACATTCTCCTGCATGTCGTCCACAACTGAGGGGATAACTGCTTCTGTGGAATGGGTCAGGAAGAAGCCCGCTTGGCATGGGTCAAGGAAGTCTGAGTACTCAAGGAAGGAGCTGCATGTGCCTATTGTACTTTTTGCCAGGTAGAGTAGGGACATTTGACAATAGTTTTTTAGATAAAGGGGGTCCAAACCTACTTTCTGTTTTAAGGGACCCTCTACTGCCTCATTAAAGGAACTGGGAACCTTTCCTTGGCAGGGGTCAGGGAAGTCTGAGTACTCAAGGAAGGAGCTGCATGTGCCTATTGTACTTTTTGCCAGGTAGAGTAGGGACATTTGACAATAGTTTTTTTAGATAAAGGGATCCTCACCTACTTTCTTTTTTAAGGGACCCTCTACTGCCTCATTAAAGGAACTGGGAACCTTTCCTTGGTTAAGGCGCAGATTAAGAAAGGATAACACTGTGTCAGGTAAGAGTGTGAATACAGTTTTTAATACGTTCGGGGGGCAGGTATCATTGGAGGGGACTAATTTAACTTTTAGCAGCAGGTCTATTAGGCCCTCCTTACTGATATTGGGAAAAAACGAGGGGGTACATGTGTTTTTATTTCCAGATGGTGATATATTGTGCAGAGCACTGTATCGAATGCTCTTTTTGAAAGTTTCAATTCTGTCAATAAAAAAGGAGTTAAGAGAATCACAGAGTTTGAGAGTGCATGACAGGTCAAACAATTTTATTAGGGTCTGAAAGTTCTGTGACAGTTTTGATTTATCTCTTTTGACTTGTTGGAGGAGTCCAAAATTTGATTGATAAAGAAGGTACCTTTGGCATGCCTAATCAGAAGTGTGTAATCTTTAAATTGCCCAAGGTCAGATGAATATGTATTGCGCCATTTGTGTTCACAACACTGAAGTTCCAGTTTGGCTGCTTTCAGCTTTTCTGAAAACCATTTAGTGGCCTCATGTCATGTTGTTTGATTTTCAGGAGAGGAGCATGTGTTTTGTTGGCATTGACTAGCCATTTGGTGACCGCTTCCTTATAAAGGTCTAAGGGGGTCATTCTGACCCTGGCGGTAAAATCCGCCAGGGCCAACGACCGCGGGAGCACCGCCAACAGGCTGGCGGTGCTCCCTTGGGCATTGTACCGCCGCGGTCAGAAACGGAAAACCGGCGGTGTACCGCCGGTTTTCCGCTGCCCTGGGGAATCCTTCATGGCGGCGCAGCTTGCTGCGCCGCCATGGGGATTCCGACCCCCATACCGCCATCCTGTTCCTGGCGGTTTTGGCCACCAGGCACAGGATGGCGGTATGGGGTGTCGTGGGGCCCCTGGTGGCCCCTGCAGTGCCCATGCCAATGGCATGGGCACTGCAGGGGCCCCCGTAACAGGGCCCCACCAAGAAAATCGCGACGGGTGCAACTGCACCCGTCGCACCCCTTCCACTCTGCCGGCTCCATTCGGAGCCGGCATCCTCATGGAAGGGTGTTTCCCGCTGGGCTGGCGGGCGGCCTTCTGGCGGTCGCCCGCCAGCCCAGCGGGAAACCCAGAATACCCACGGCAGCCTTTTGACCGCACAGCGGTATTCTGGCGGTCCCAGCCAGGGCGGCGGCTTCCACCAGAATGACCCCCTAATTGTTCCTTAGATATTGGAAGTGTTTTCCAACAAATTACAAAATGGCTTCAGGTCATCTTGGGACCCGCTCCTGGATAGAGCACCAAGGCAAGTGGTGGGGGATTTTAGGGAGTGAGATCTCATAGAGATAATTTTATCAGATGAAGATCAGACCATAAACAGGGAACAATTGTCAGGTTTCTTGTAGGAAGGTTAGTGGTCTAGACTTGGCCCAGGGTGTGGCCTTTAATATGAGTGGGCTGAAATACCTGCTGTTCTAAATTTAGGCTGTTGAGGGTGTCAGTACGATCAGTCACTTGCTTCCTGCTCTTTTCCTTATTTGCCCAATAATTAAAATCAAATATTAGCAGCACATTAGCTTGATCAATGATTAGAGGAGAGATTGACTCTCCTAGGATGTGTGGGAAGTTTTGCATGCAACATAGTGGCCATGCCCTTCCTCTGTGAAATAAATGGAGGCAACAAGACCTCTGGTACTAATGACAGGTGGAGCTCACCTCTGATGTTTGTTAACAAGGACCAGGTTTCTGTTTTATCTTGAGGTGTAGCTTAAGACACTTAAAGAGCTATGACCACTGGCCTGCTGGGAGAAGCTAATTACTCTGTTAGCCAGCTGGTATATCAGAGTCTTCCTCACAAAACCGGAAAAATAGGCCCATTTATTGCTTGGGGTGCCCTGTTCAGTGGAAAGAAAGATATTGTGGGCAGAAACTAAATAGGTTAGTTACATTCATTTTGACATCCACAAAGGCATTCCATTCCTCTGTTAAATAAATGAAGGCAGCCAGGCCTCTGGTACCACTGATAGGTGAAGGTCTCCTGTGACGTTTTGAGGCTTAAAGAACAATGACACTGACTAGTTGAAGCTATCAATTTACAAACTCCCATTGTGCTTTGTAGGAGGGATGGAACAGTGATGTAATGATGAAGTGTCATGTTTGGATTCAACAGATGTGCCCACATTCAGGAACTTTCTAATCTAACTTAGAAGCCGCTGGACAAGGGAGAGTCCTTGAGGAGCAGTGGAATATACAGGACCCAAAAACAGAATTACTCTCCTTAGATATACCCTGTTTGGAGTAGTAGATTTTGGGCTTTTCATGAGATAAACTATTTGGGTCTGTGTCTCCAGGGCCAATGGCACTGGTCTTCCCACTCCTTCCATAGGAAAGACTAGGGATGGACTTCCTAGGAACACTGGTGGATAGTATTCATAAGAAACAAATGTGGACTTGTCCTGTGTGGGTCAATCCAGACGGGGGGACCCTCACTTCCGCTTTACAAATAAGCACCCCTGAAGTGGCCAGGAGACCATGCAGACAGGGGAAGATATCTGCTTTATCCGCTTTGGGGTGCTGCTTATGAAGACCCCTAGCTAGGAAATAGGAGCAAGAGCCCTGAAACACGAGCAGGTGCTGCATTCTGCCACAGCAGACTATGAGGAGGTAAAATATGAAAATCAGCTAAGTTTCAGAAATTTGGAGCCTGACAGACCTACAATTAACATTCCTGGTAGCTGAAGCATGCCACTAGGAGCAAACTGACACACATCACATCAAAAACATCCCAACAGAGCCATAGATGTCCTAATTACTGTTGGGTGCTTGAATGCAGCATCACTAAGGCTGCCAATCCAGGGGAAGCTAGCCACATTTAATATTTTCTTGATATTCCCCTAGAGACCCAATTAATATGTGGGTCTCCTGTGCACTGCTCTGTGAAAAGGATCAACATGTGACATCACAAACTGATCTCCTAATGATACTCCCTAGGACAAGGCCAGAGGAGGTGATTGATCTGGGGACAAATGTGGCTTCTCTGGAAGATTCATGACATTCAGGGACAGGCTTTGCCTTGGAGAGAAGCCTATCGGCTTGGTGCATGCCATGCTACTCTTCATTCCAAATCCTAACCTGACATTCTAAGGTTGTCGGCCTAGAGAGAAGCCAGCTAGCCTGATGAAGCCTGGGTTTTAGCATACCCTCTAATCAAAAGACATCAGATGCCCCACAAAGAGAGGCAGTGTAGCTGCTGTAAGAAAACAAGAGCAAATGACAGAGGAAGCAGCAGTATCAAAGAGCACACCATTGCTGGCTGCGAAGACCATCTCAACATTGTTCCCAGAGAGTCCCTTAGTAGCTTTAGAGAGGCTCATTTGCATATTTGTTAGCTTTTGTCATTCTGCAGGGAGGGAAAGGAGCACCGCCAACATATATTTTAATTGCTATGCAGCCTATAAGCCCATATGCCCCACAGAATGGATCTTGAAAATTAACCCTATGTCTTCAATGTCCTAGATTGCCTGAGCTGGGGAGACATTTCAACATTTCTCCAAATACTTCCTCAGCTCTGGAATGCTGGAGATCACTAGTGGTTGGCCCTTTGGCTATATTTCATTTGGCCTAAGTATGTAACTAAGAGATTCAGACGCATGTTATATTTTTGGAACTTTGCTCAACCATTACCTAGGGATAACCAGCAAACCTGTACAGTTTTGAAAACTAGACACCTATGGAAATGTGACTTGCATTTAAGATAAACCTGCATTTACAGGCTTCTATGTCCCAAACTGTGATGTCAGATATTTAACTCCTGAAGGACTAACCATGATTTGTCCATTCCATAAGCAAATATTCAACTAATCTGAAAGGATAAGCACTCTCTTAGGATCCAAATCACTTACATTGCATGGCAATTCATTTCTATGGTCTAATACTCCCAATTATTTGTAGTCATCCATTTATTTCATACCAAAGTATTGTAGTTATTTATCAAAGTCACCAGAGGCAGAGCAAAGTGGGAATGGGCGAGAGGAGGAGGTGAGGGAAGGCGAAAGAGAGGAAAGAGGACAACCCCGTAACTCCTAACATATAAAGCTGCTGTATCTGAAGTGTAAGGAGCAAATCAATATCTCTCAAATAGGGTAGAGGGGAAAAATACAACCAGACTCTAATCCATTAATCGAGCTAGAATAACCCACGACAGCAGCATTAGGCAGCATAGTGGGGGCAATTGTGGAGCTAAGGGCCATATGTACGAACACTTTTTCCCATAGACATAGAATGGGTAAAAACCTTTGCTACATCTGGCCCTAAGTGTGCAACGGATGTGGTTTGTGCTGTCACGGATGCGGCTTGCGCCCCCTTGGCTCCCTTCCAGTGACTTTCTTGATAGCAGCATCCTCCATATGTCTGCTAGTTTTTGTGAGCTCAGCAAGTGTTTGCCACATTGCTTAGCCCCATAATGAAGCGCATGGTGCTGGACATGGGGCCCAAGACATGGATAGCTGGAAAAGTTCCTAAAGGATCCAAATCTAAATCTGTGATGCCGGAAGTTAGAAGGCAAAGGCATGGCTCGGGCTCGCAGGATCTAGGGGGATCCTCAAGAGACTCAAAAGATTCAGGATACTCAAGAGACTCTACAGGGCTGCAGGATTTTTTAGCTACTCCCCCCAGTACTCAGCCCTCCCAGCATTTTTGGTGTCTAGCCCATTAGAGGATCAAGATCAAGAATCAGCCATATCGCCATCAACTCAGATCATTGATTCTCTATCTCAACCCTCCATTCCCATGTGAGTAACCAGATTTGTGATTCTCAGACGACCTTGGCCTGTCCTCGCCACATCGCTAAGTGTTCAGCAGCTCAAAGATAAACCTGCATATCCTCTGTTTCCTACTATTATCGGTATGGCTAAGGGGGCATCAAAGGAAACCAAAAAGGAGAAAATGAAAGAGAAAAGGCAAGTAAAAGAGGCCTCTCTGTCTAAAGAAACACTATATGGAAGTAAATTACCTCCCACTATGGCATCAAACGTAGTATCAGAAGACTCCTGCTTTACAACACCAGGCTCAATACCTTCTAATGAAAACAACCTCCCACAGACTCTCTGCTCCTCCCCAGACATTCACACGTTGGCCAAGCCTTTGGGTCGGTCAACTGTTGTCTCCTTAATAGAGGGTATGATGGGTCAGATCTTGAAAGAACTCCGGGCAATAAAATTATCTCAGGAGAAGGCACGTAAGGAAACCAAGAATCAACTTAGCCGGTTGAATGCTCACCTAACTCATCTCTCTACACAGGTATCTCAAGCTGAGCGGAGGGTTTCTGATCTAAAGGTTGTTAAAAAGCAAGAGGAGTCTGCAATTTCCCAGGTCCAGTCAGAACTGGAGGAACTACAATTCAAGCTCGATGAGTTGGAGAACAGATCTCGCCGCTCGAATCTGCGGTTTATTGGGGTTCCTGAAGAGACTTCATCCGTGACCAAGATAGTCACAGACCTCATCTATAAATGTATCTTACCAGAAAAAGCCACGACTAAAGAGGATCTCTCGATTATGCTGGTGCATAGAGTCCCTTCAAATCGTGTCTCAAACTCAAATTTCTCTTGCACCATACTAGTCAATGTTGGGGACTACAGGATTAAGGAACAAATTCTGTCTCAGACTATAAGAATGAGAAATTTTAATTCTGGTGATAATTTCAGCTTTCAAGTGTTTTCGGATATGTCCATTGCAGCTGCGCATCAGCGGCATGAATTTGTGGGTCTCATAGATGATTTCAAGAGATTGAGGGTCCCCGCTGGCATTCTGCAATTAGCTATACTCAAGATGCTACATAAAGGACAGGCTCATATC
The DNA here is from genome assembly GCF_031143425.1 of Pleurodeles waltl. Classification (NCBI taxonomy): domain Eukaryota; kingdom Metazoa; phylum Chordata; class Amphibia; order Caudata; family Salamandridae; genus Pleurodeles; species Pleurodeles waltl. The sequence goes on from NC_090437.1 coordinate 1,069,616,818, forward strand.
TTTCAGGATGTGCAGGACGCAAAGAACTTCCTCGCAGTATTAAAAAAACAATGACTTGGTATTGTTAAAATGTGGTATTCGGGAGAGACAATCCTATCTGCCCTATGTTTTTTTTATTTTTTTGCCCTGCTGTCTTGCTGTCTTCTTTTTTGATTGAGGCTCTATGAGTGTCATGTCAGTGGGGGGAGGTATCCATGAGTGGGAGGTGGTTCACAGTTTCGTGGGGCCATGATGGGTGGGGCCCTCAGAGGCAGAGGGAGGAGCAATCACCCTTCTGGTGGGGGGGTTCATTCACTAGGTGGGGGAAAAAAGCAAATAACAAGAAAAAGTTCAGGGAAATTTATCGGGGGCTTGACTATTACTCTGTTCATTAGCATGTTGCCTCCTGGGGGGGATAGGAAGCAGGAAAGAGTTATTTATGTACTGTAAACGATGCCAATAACCATGTAAAGTTTGCACACACAGATTTTTGTTTTGCAGGAGACGCACTTAAAAAGTCAAGGTAACAAGCCAAAACTCCCTAAATCCATTGCCCATGCTTACTATGCATCGGCTAACGCTGCTGTCCAAGGGGTGGCCATAATGGTGTCTCTGGAATCCTCTGTGAAAATCTATCCGATTCATAGAGACCCACGGGCATGATGGGTTTTGCAAGGTTCTACAGTCCATAGAAGATGATCCAAGCCCCCTACAGGGTCTCTACAAGGTGCTGAGTACACTGCCAGGACTTTTTATTATTGGTAGAGATTTTAATGTTATTCCTGATATCCAGATGGACACTTCTCTTAAGAACAAAATGCAGAATAAACCTAGGATCTTCCGCTGGCTAGGCAAGATTTTGTCTGATTTAGCGCTAATAGATGCATGGAGGATAGACCATCCTCACGAGTATGACTACACCTGCTTCTCAAAAAAATATAATACAGCTTCTTGAATCGATTCTATAGTAGTCTTGTTCTTTCTTATAAGGAGTGGCACCAATATTCATGCTAATCCTTTTTTGGCTCACTCAGCACCTCAGGCTAGTATAGTCCTGCTTGGTGAGATACATGCTATCCCACATTAGTGCTGTGACAAATACCTTTTAGTAGATGAAGAATGGGTACAGAACCCTTAAGACCTCAGTTACGATTTTTAAAAAACTAACAAAGATTCTGCTTCCATATTCTCTATTTGGGAAGCTCTTACGGCTCACATAAGAAGAGAAACAAAATCCCACAAAGCTTATGCCGTCAAGGCTGCTGAACCAAAGGTAGAAGAGCTTCAACAGGTGTGTAATCAAGCACAAAGAGCCGTGCAGACCTCCCTTAATCCTGAGGCAGCCACAAGATTGAGGGAGGCTCAGGCTAAGCTGAAGGACTGTTTTCTATCTCGCGAGACAGTCAATCAACATAAAAGCTCTCAGAGATGCTATGAAGAAAGTGAACATGTGGGTAAATTTCTGGCCGGCACGGTAAAAAAGATAAAATCCAACAAAGAGACTATCAAAAGTGTTTTCGATGTGGGACAAGGTATTCTCATCAATCACCCTGAGATATTGAAAGGGTTTTTCTATCTCATTAATCAAATATCTATACTTCCTCTCTTCTAACCAATATCCAGCAGACTACTCAATATCTTGATGCATTGAATCTTCCAGTATTAGATGAGACATCGAGGGCAAGTCTTGTTTCTCCTTCTACACTTAGCAAAGTTAATGAGGCAATTATGGCCTCATCAAATGGGAAAGCGTGCGGGGAAGATGGCCACCCAGCTGAAGTTTACAGAGTTCTTGTAGACCAATAAGCTGGGTGCTTGGTCTCTCTTTTTAATAATATTCTTCAGAGGGTAGAGATACCCATATCCTTCACAATGGCCATTGTTATTAGCTTTCTAAAAACAGATAGGCCACTTCAACAACCTGATTCATACTGTCCAATTAGCCTACTTAACTCTGATTAAAAACTTCTAGAAAAGATCCTGGCACAAAGACTGGCGACAGTAGCACAAGACCTAATTCACAAAGACCAATGTGGCTTTCTGCCAGGTAGGCTGCTAGCGACAAACACTAACTTTCTTATCCAGGCTATTGATTATTATTCCCACAATATTAAACTGGCTGCCATGATAATGCTGGACGCAGAGAAAAAATGAATAAAAAAAAAGTAAAGAAATCATCACTGTTGTCACTCATCTCATCCAATATTCATGTATAGAACACATGAACAGTTAATACCATTACAGAGAACCCCAACAACCCATTTATTTAAAATATCATAAGCTGGACAAATCAAAATTAAATACATTCAGTAGTCGCAGAAACTTCATTCAATGAGTCAACCCAATTAGCTGTGTTCTAAGGTTTAACTTAATTCTAGTTAAGTATTCACAAAGAATAAGTTCTATTGAAGAGATAACCATTTACATCACATGTATCTTGGGTTCAGAATTTTTTTTTAGCAATTTTGCTCCCCAATATCAAATCAGTTATAGTCCATGTATTACTTTTACGGACAACCTACAGTATAAAACAGTAATGATCAACATCAAAGTTTACTATTGGCTTATTCCAACTAAAACATTCATAAATCATTTATATTCCATATAACCCAAAAATATACAAGAGTGACTTGCCATTGATAGGAATGGATCAATTTAAGGTCAAAGGCAGTCCTCATATAAGGACTCTCTTTGACCGGGGTTTGATTTGTTAGTGTCACAGGCACTAGACCCAGCCACAAAAATGAGGTAGCATTTTTATCAGCACAAGTGGGCTGGTTATAATTTTGCTGATTCCAGTTAATTCTAGAAGTTTATGTCACAGAAGTACAAGGAAAATATGCAGTTATAGGAACTTTTGCAGGACGTTGTGTGTAAGAACAAAACTTTGTGGGATCCAGGTGAGTCACAACAACAAGCATTCCCATTGATGTCTAGTTTTCAGAACTGTCTAGGTTTTGTAGGTTTCCCTGGGTGTCCGCTGATCCCAGAAACTGGACTACCCTTTTTGTTGAAGTTGCCACATTGTGTTTTGGACTGCTAGTTCCACCCACCGGTGAGGTACCATTTTTATTGGGAGACAAATGGGAATGCTGGGTGATAGGAAAAATGCAGCTGTCCGTCGATTCCAGTACTCAAAGAAACATCAAGAAAATGTGTATTTTAGCCCAAGTTTGAGGTTTTCTACGGCTTCTGTGTAAGAACACCTTGTGGGATCCGCATCAGATACACTACCCCAGAGTCCTCTGGTGTCTAGCTTAGAACACTTTCTGGGTGTTGGAAATGGCCCTTTTGCAGGGTCATCCCCAAACATTCTGCTTCTGGTCTTCTATTTTTGACTGTGTGCTGCATTTACTTTTGCTGACTTTTTGACTCTGGACACTTTACCACTGCTGATCAGTGCTAAACTGCAAGTGCTCCCTGTCTCAATGGATAATGGTGATTGGTTTATCCATGATTGGTATGTTTTATTTACTAGTTAGTCCCCAGTTTAGTGCACCATGTGTGACCAGGGGCTGTAAATCTAATGCTACTAGTGCGTATGCAGCACTGATTGTGCCACCCACATGAGTAGTCCTGTAAACATGTCTCAGATCTGCCACTGCAGTGTCTGTGTGTACATTTTTTTATCTGTTATTTCGAACTGACAAGTGCACTCACTTGACAGGCCCATACCTTCACTTTTACTACCTTTAAGTCACCTCTAAGGTAGGCTCTAGGCAGCACCATGGGTAGGCTGCAGTGTATTTAAAAGGCAGGACACGTACTGTCTGTCCTTCACCATTGCAAAGCCAATCTATCCTATAGGGTAACATGGGGATTGCTGTGAAATCTCTCTTACGTGTAATTTCCCATTCCAAACAGAAGGAGATATGGATGTGGGAGTCTCTGAACTCACAATTTAAAAATATACCTTTTGGAAAAGTTGTTTTGTAAATTGTAAGTTTGAAAATGCCACTTTTAGAAAGTGGATATTTTCTTGCTTAACCATTATGTGCCTCTTCCTGTCTATGGAATACAGGTCTGTCTCAGGATGACAGTTATGCTGTTTGTGAATTTACTATCACACAAAGAGAGCTGAGGTGTGCTCTGCATATCCTGATAGGTCTTCCTGAACTAGAGTGGTGGGAGAAGCTAGCACTTGCACCTGAAAATAGCGCTGGGCCTGTCCCTACACAAAGCAGTCTCCATCCACCTAGAGTGTGTCTGTGGCCAGGGCAGGAAAGGCAGGGTCTCTTGCACTGCAAAGATTTCTCTTTGAAGTTTGCCTACTTCTAAGATGGAAATAGGTATAAGCACTGGTCTGAATAACCCTTCTGGATTGAGGGCATACAGCCAGGAAGAAGAATTGGATGCTGCAGTGGGGGACTGCAACTCTGCCTGCTTCTTTACTGTGCTGACTTGATTGCTGCTTTTATCTTGGAAGTAGAAGGACTAGACTTTGCTTTCTACAACCAATGATTGTATTCCTAACCGAAACATGGTTAGATGATAGCTCTGCCCCTGAAATTGTGAAAACACTACCGCCAGAGTATAAAATCAGTAGACTGAACAGAGCCTCTAGGGTTGGTGGCATTGCAATTATTTCCAGAAACACATGCTCTGTTAACACAACTCCCCTGAAGATTATGGGATGGGAGAGCATGTCCTTCTCCATTAGCATCAACCCCCACTATACTATGTCTGGGTTCCTTACATATAGGCCCCCGGGACCTCTGGGAGACTTTTTAATGTCTTTAGCTGAGAATATATCCCAACTAGCCCACACTACATCTAATTTTACATTGCTCAGGGATTTCAGTCTCCATGTTGAAGATACAGAGAATGCCTCAGCAAGGCGCCTGGTATCTGACATGAAGGTGTGTGATCTAACTCAGCTGATCACAGATCCTACCCACAATAAAGGTCATATTATTGATCTTGTATTTTCCAACACATTAAAATATTTGAGATCCCATAATTTGATTTGGTCGGATCATCATCTAATTGAACTAGAAATAATTGTCCCCAAATATAAGCTAAGGGTTGGTAAGTCAACCACTCGCACAAGAAAATGGTATAAATTAAAAGCTACGGAATTCATTAATTCATTGGAAAAAAATAAACCAGACAACCTAGGAGACCATATGATTGCGTCCCAAATTAGGGACAATGACAGGCAACAGAATCTAAAAAATATAACACTCTTGTCTCACTCATTCAATAAGTGGATATGCGATAGCCTTGACGAACTTATGCCTGTTCAAAATGTAAGCGATAGACCACGGAGAAACTTGTCACCGTGGTATACCCCACAATTACTGGAACTAAAAAGGGAGTGCAGAAGAGCAGAGAGGAAGTGGAGGCTCAATCAGGAACCATCATCTAAAGTAGAATATAGGACGCTGATTTGTTCTTATCACAATGAAATAAAGGAAGCACAGATAAAATATTACGCATTCAAAATTGAAGAAGCGGCCAACCCCCAAAATACATTTTAAAATCCCTTAACGATCTCATTAAGACTCCTGAGGTGCCACGATATATCGAGGAACCACAAGCCCAGGTGGACAATCTAGCGACTTTCTTTCATAAAAAAGTACAGGATATATACTTATCCTTTTCTAATACTGATATAGGAGATTATAAGGATAGAGAACATAAGGTGAAGGAAATGGCATTCTTTGAAAATTTTACACCGATCAACATAGAGACAGTAACTCAATCTATGGGTTCCATGAAATCAGGCTCACCATTGGACCCAGCAAGGCCCCAGTTCCTCCTTTTGGGCTCGTCAATATTAAGCCCGGTGATTGTTGATCTCATTCATTTTTCACTTCAGTCAGGTAAAGTCCCAGATCTCTGGAAGCAGGCCATTGTTAAGCCCCTCCTGAAAAAACCTAACTTGGACCTAGAAATTATGAATAATTACCGTCCCATCTCTCTGTTACCTATTATAGCTAAAATAGCCGAAAGGCATGTACAGAGCCAACTCTCTTTTTTTCTTGGAGGAGAATAAGATTCTCCATCTGACACAGATGGGCTTTAGTCCAAGACGTGGCACAGAAACTGCATTAATTGCTATTAATGAAGAAGCAAAAATGCAACTTGATAGAGGAACCAAAACCGATTATTTTGTTAATAACATAACATAACATACATCCTGCTTCCAAAGGTTCTCCAGGGGATTGGACTGAGCTTGTTATGAAGTCTCAGGGGCATCAAAGACTTTATCTGACAGCACCTGGATACGCTTGCTGAGAGTCCTGACTTGTCAAGTGGTGCCAAATCCAGTTCCTGGGTCTTTGCGAGTGAGTTCTGTTGCAAACAAGAAGAAACCAAGTACATCGACTACAGAGTGACTTTGGAACCAACTCTGGGACACAGCCTGCTCCGAAGCTGTGGTCTCCTCTGAGTGCAACAATTATGACTGAGGCCGCAGGCCTGGCACAGTTGGAGCACCTCTGAAGTCCCACCACAGCTTGATTCCTGAGTGCCTTGTCACCAAAGTCTGTGACACCTGACTCTGACTCTGCCACACCACCTGTGGCCCTGTGGTATGCTTGCAGCACTGCAAATTTGACGTCTAAGATCTTGACCTGCTGGATTCATCAACCCAGCAGGGTTTGTAAGGAACTGATGCTTTGTCACCGATGAGGCATCACCTCCCATGCAACCGTAAGGAACTGATGCCTCACCTCCCCTGTCTAGCAGGAAGGAACCAATGCCTCATCTCCCCAGTAGAGGTAAGGAACTGCTGCCAGGCAGGCTCCATCAACACCTTACCTCCCCGCCTCCATGCAACGTCTTTGTTTCTTGTTTTCGAAGGTACTGTAACTGTGGTCCATGCGACTCCATGACTGGCCCGTACTCCTCCATGAGTGGCATTGGACTGTTGGGAATGACTCCGTCAAGACGTCATGATACCCTCGTCAGAGCTAATATATTTCTAAGTGCTTTACTAAGACTTAGGCCCTCATTACAACCCTGGCGGTCGGTGATAAATTGGTGGTAATACCGCCAACAGGCCGGTAAAAAAATTGAAATCATGACCATGGCGGAAACCGCCAACGCATACAGCCACTTTAACACTCTGACCGCCACGGCGGTAACCGTCAACAGCCAGGCGGAAGACAATATGCCGCCCACTGCATTACAACACGCTTATCTGACAGCTTACCAACGCCTTCAAAAGCACAGCAGAAACAGTGCTCTGAATGGGAACGACTCACCTATCGATACACAAGGAAGAGCCAGGATGCCATAGAGCCCAAACTGCAGGTTTTCCCCGTGCTGGTGTATCTTTTCATTCACCAGGAGCATGAACGCCGGCGAAGACGACCACGGTGAGTACTGCATCTACCACACAGGGAAGGGGGAGGAAAAAGAGAGTGACATACACACGCAACACGCAACACCCCCACCCCAACCCCCACCCTCACTCCCTACACCATACATACAAACATATGCAACAACATTACATATACACCCCGTAACCCTCAAGAATAATGCCAGGACAAAAGGAATGGAGTCAAATGAGTGTAATATTAGAAATTGTGAGAAACACGTTCATAAATAAATAAACAGTATGTACGACATATACAATATATACAAAAGGAGGGACACAGCCCACTCAAAAATGTCTGTGGCCCACTGGCCCAAAACACATAGGCCAAGGTCACACGTGACTCCTGCCTCAATACAGAGGGAACACTGCAGGGGTATCAGGTTGAAAACACACAGGCACCTCAGGGGGACAGGGAATTGCGGGGGCACCTCAGCCGGAAGATGGAATAACGCCACTGGCCTGGAGTGGGCTCCATGCCCACTGCTTGGTCCTGGGGAGTGCAAAGCCACAGTCTCTCAAGTGGGTGGTTTGCCCACTGCTTGGTCCTAGGGAGTGCATGGCCACAGTCTCTCAAGTGGGTGGTTTGCCCACTACTTGGTCCTGGGGAGTGCAAGGCCACAGTCTCTCAAGTGGGTGGTGTGCCCACTGCTTGGTCCTGGGGAGTGCAAGGCCACAATCTCTCAAGTGGATGCCAGTTTTCCACTGGTTGTGGAGGGGGATTTGTCCCCAGTGTGCTTCATCTTGGCAAGGAGGGGCTGAGTGGATGCCTTCTTCCACTGGTTCTGCAGGGGGCCTTGGGCCGAGTGTGCTTCATCCTGGCAAGGAGGGGCTGACTAGATGCCTTCTTCCTCTGGTTCTGGAGGGGGGGCTTGTGCCATGTGTGCATCACCTTGGCAAGGACGGGGTGAGTGGATGCCTTTTTCCACTGGTTCTGGAGGGGGCCTTGTGCCTATTGTGCTTCATCCTGGCAAGGAGGGGCTGAGTGGATTGCTTCTTCCACTGGTTCTGGAGGGGGCTTTGTGCCCAGTGTGCTTCATCCTGGATGGTGCAAGGTCACAGTATCTCACCTGTGTGTCACACTGACAGGTGTTGCAGGGTCCAGAACGCACTGCAGCCCATGCTCAATGGATGCCACTTGCGTTGCAGGTGGCAGTGCAGGCAGAGGTGGTGGTAGCCTCCAGGTTATAACCTGTAGCCTCGGACGGCTGCCCACTGGGACAGCTGCTGCTGGCAGCGGTGCCTCTTGCGGTGGAGCAGGTGGAGGTGCTGGCGGCGGTGCAGGTAGTAGTCCTGGCTGCGGTGCAAGTGGCAGTTCAGGCAGTGGTGGTAGTAGCCTCCAGGCCTTCACCTGCAGCCTTGGACGGCTGCCCACTTGGGCTGCTGCTGCTGGCAGTGGTGCTGCAGGTGGCGGGGCAGGTGGCCGCGCTGGCCACGATGCAGGTAGCGGTGCAGGCAATGGTGGTGGTAGCCTCCAGGCCTTCAGCTGCAGCCTCGGATGGCTGAAGTGCCATGGCTGGTGTTCTGTGCCCCTTCCTACCCTTGGCAGTTGGTGGTGCCTCCTTGCTTCTGCCAGCTGGAGTCTTTGTCTTGCCCTTGCTGGCTGGTTGTGGCTCCTTCCACTTGCTGGCTGATGTCCCCTTCTTGCCCTTGCCAGGGGGTGGACCCTTCTTGGCAGGTGGTGCTGGCACACAGGCTGGGCTGACTGGTGCCTCCTTGGAGCCTCTTACAGCTGCAGAAACCACAGTGGCTGTGGACTGGGTGGCTGAGGTGCTGGGCTGGGTTCTGGCCACCCTGGCCCAAGGTGAAGGACCGGGGGGAGGGCTAGGGAATATGTCAATGGTGGCGAGGAAAAGCTTCTTAGGGAGACTGGGGCAGGAAGAGGGTGAAGGTTTGGAAGCAGAGGAAGAGGGAGTGGTTGTAGGAGGTGTCAGTCTGCTGTGTTTGGGTGCAGCTGTATGGGCTGGATGCTGTTGTGAGGTGGAATGCTGCTGGGTCTCTGTGAGCTTGGGTTTGTGTACTTTGGGAGGAGGGGTCACAGACACAGTGGTAGAGGACACAGGGGACGCGTGCATGGATGTGGGGTGGTGACTGCCAGTGAGGGGCGTGTAGTGATAGGCATGATGGTGATGGAGGTAGTGGATGAGTATGTAGTGCATGCAGGTGTGAGTGGAGACGCTACTGGGAGGGAGGTGGATGACGAGAAGGAGGGGGACACAGTGGAGGCAGTGGATGTTGGTGTGTCTGCATGGGGATGGTGCTTGTGTGAGTGCCTGTGGGATGAAGTGTGGTGCTTGTGTTTGCCTGAGCCACTTCTGTGTGTTGATTTGGGTGATTGCTGGTCTGAAGGTGTGCTTGGGATAGGCTGGGGTTGAGGGGATTGGGAATAGGTAGAGGAAGTTGGAGGGGGGAAGCTGGAGACAGGGACAATGGCTGCCATCAATACAGAAGCCAGAGCCTGGAATGCTCTCTGTTGGGCCGTCACGCCAGAGTGAATGCCCTCCAGGTATGCATTTGTTTATTGCAAATGCCCTGCTACACCCTGGAAGGCATTCAGTATGGTTGACTGCCTAACAGAGAGGGATCTCAGGAGGTCAATAGCCTCCTCACTGAGGGCAGCAGGGCTGACTGGGGCAGGGCCTGAGGTGCCTGGGGTGAAGGAGATGCCCACCCTCCTGGGTGAGCGGGCACGGGAAACATGCTGAGGGGCTGCTGGGAGGGCAGTGCTGGTACAGGGGTGGCGGCTGTACCTGTTGGGGTGGGAAAAGAGGTGTCCGCCATCGCCAGGGAGCTTCCATCAGAGGAGGAGTCGCTGTCAGTACTGTCCCCCCATCTCCGTTGTGGTGCTCCCCTATCCATCCATCCCACTGGTGGCGTCACCATTGGTGAATTCAACCTCTAGGCCCATGTGGGATCCAGCTCCCTCCGTCACTGGTTCCTCTGCTCCTCCACCAGGTGATGCTAATAAACACATGGTCAGAGTGATAAAACAAAAAGGGAGGGGAAAAACAGAGGATACACTTGGTCAATGCCAGTAACAGTACTACCGTTGGCATGAACATCAGACAGGGAACAGCCCTATGCACTAGGCCATGCACTACCAGTTACAATGCTAGTCACCAGCCCATGGGGTACAATGCCTAACGCCATTAGCTGCATACCTGAAACCCACAGGACCCTTCCCAGTAGTAGATGCCCACTAACACTATTGGGGTTGGAGTGCATCTGAGCCTGCCCATCATTGAACCTACCCTGCCATGTTCGCCCTGGTCTTGGGGCACCCACAGCCCACATCCCCCACCCTGCTTAAACCTTAACACGCGTAAAGTCATGATTCTGAGTCTGTACTCACCTCCTTGTGGCTGCTGTGATGCCTTCAAGAGCCCATCCAACTCCGGATAGGCCACCGGCAGGATGTAGAGCATCAGGGGGGTCAAGGTACAACGGGTGCCCCTTCCTCGTTGTAAGGCCAGCCCCAGCTGGGCCTCCGCCGTCTTCCTTGCCCAGCGACGCCGGTCCTCCCACCGTTTGCGGCAGTGGGTGATCCTCCTGTCAAAGACTCCCAGGGTCTGCACCTCCTTGGCGATGGCACGCTAAATACCCTTTTTGTGATGGGCACTGACCTGCAGAAAAAATACAGTAGAAAAGGTATTAGTCATACCGTCCGGACTGTCATACTCATGGCCCACCATATCCCACCCATCCCCTTACACACATACATTGACCATCATACATGCAGCACTCTGCCCAGGACCCCTCAGACCCCACCCTACACGGAGCTCACACACAGACAGCAATCCATATATTCATGGCCCAAGCATCATGCACACAGTGTACGCACCAGTTTGTCTGGAGGACCATATTCTACAGTGTACTGGGGTAGGACCCCATCTACAAGTCTCTCAAACTCCTCAGAAGTGAAGGCAGGTGCCCTTTCCCCAGACACTCGAGCCATTGTCGCTTCCAGACACAGGTGGTGGCAGCACTTGCAATGTAGGTCCTCTCCTGTTGGAGCCAGACCTGATCTCAGCTATCCGCCACCCCACAGGTATCCCCCCTCTACAGCAGGTCCTGTCAGAGCTCCATTTCCTGGCAAGTGGTTCCTTCCAAGCGACAGTTGCCAATGCATCAGGGATGTCTCAGCCAATGTTCTCAGATTGCCAGGATCAAGGCTGCGCACGGTCCAGGTTACACCTGAAGGTCCGCTGCATGGATTTGCGGCGCGTTATGCACACCACTGGACATCCCCGCTTGTTCCAAGAATGGCCAGCAGCGTCACTTGCCCTGTGGTAAAACCTATGTAGCTGCACGTTCAGGCCATTGGTGGTCAAGATGCACTTATCAGTGCTATTCTATGAAGGGACTGCATTTCCCATGTTTTTAGAGGTAGCAGCCATCTTGGGGTGTGGCTGGCCTATAAAGCCCAGACACACCTAACCTCGTGGCTCACTATTTTGAAGACTTTGATGCAGTCAGAACTGAAGGGACCTTCCTCTGGAGCAAAGCAGAATTTCTTCAAAGCTTGGCAGAAACTCGAAGGTTCCAGTTATTTCCTTTGGGAATTCAGACAAGAGTAGGTCGTACTCATGGGCGGTAAGGTTTTGAAGAGCCCAAGTCAGAAGGGAGTTGTTTCTCCCTAATTTTCAGCATTCCCCTAGCCTAACGAGCATGGCGTTTTAGGTCGCTTCAGTTCACAGAAGCAACACGCTCCAGTAAAAGCGCTTTTCATGCGCTTCAGTTCATGGCAATAAACGTGCTCAGTAAAGCACTTCAGTTCATGGCAGCAAACGTGCTCAGTAAATCGCTTCAGTTCACGGCAGCAAACGCGCTCAGTAAAAGCACTTCAGTTCACTGCAGCAAACGCGCTCAATAAAACACTTCAGTTCATGGCAGCAAACACGCTCAGTAAAGCGCTTCAGTTCATGGCAGCACAACTCGCTCAGTAAAGCGCTTCAGTTCACAGAAGCAACGCGTTCCAGTAAAAGCGCTTTTTCATGCGCTTCAGTTCAGGCAGCACAACTCGCTCAGTAAAGCGCTTCAGTTCACGGAAGCAATGCGCTCCAGTAAAATCGCTTTTCATGCACAGGAGAACTTTTATTGAAAAGTAGTTTCAAAGATAAAGAAATCACAGTTTCATTGTTTTAAGATGCATGATATGTGAGATACATATTAAGGTGTTTTTACATTATTTGAAAATACATTTTTAAGTGTTTTTATGAGTCTTCTAAGCAGAGATCTAATGTTTAGAGTTTTCTCAATGCATAAGTGGTTCTATGATTGATATTTCAGAGAATGTCCATGGTCTAGAACTCTGGTTTTCTTGGGACTCTGAGGTCTCAGTTCATTCTGGTGTTGTGATTTACAGAAGGGGCTATTCCCCAATCGCAAAGAGTTTCAATCTGGTATTATAGAGATGCATGTACGCAAAGGCTCTAATGGTGAATTAGATTGTCATTAATGAGTATATGCATGCTTATTCTAACCTCTTTCTTTTCAGATCTCTCTCCCAGCTGTTCCATACCCTAATTCCCTTCCCCCCGCCTGGCTTCATCATAACTCTGTGCTATTAAACCTTTCTGAGTCGATGACGCCGGGAGGTGGGCCTTCTTGTTCAGCAGTATGCAGATCCCGAGGAAAAGACACTGTGACACAAATGTGCTGACCAGAGTGTTGTCTGCCCTGCTGAAACACATGCGCAGCTACATCGTATTTCCCCAGATGGAGGATATGGCCACAGTGAAGGCTGACTTTTATGCACTGGGACACATCCCCAACATCATTTGTGCCATTGATGGTACACATATTGCATTTGTCCCCCCTAGGAGAAATGAACAAGTGTTCAGAAAAAGAAAAAAGCTTTCACTCTCTGAATGTGCAGATGGTGTGTTTGGCGGACCAGTACATCTCCCATGTGAATGCCACGTATTCTGGCTCTGTGCATGGTGCCTTTTTCTTGAGGAATAGCAGCATTCCATATATGATGTCTCAACTCTAGAGGCACAGGGTATGGCTAATAGGTGAGCCCATGACTCCCAGGTGTCTTTTCTGCAGGAGGATGAGCCTGGGGATGGTTGTGTGGCTGCTGTGGAGCCTGTGGACAGTGATGAAGAGGAGGAAGAGGACGAAGATGTGGACAACAGAAGTACACTAATTCAACAGTACTTACAGTGACACACAGGTAAGACACTGTAACTTCACCTTTCTTTGCAGTTTTGTGTTTGACATTGAACATGGCAACCTGATTTCCCTAATTCTCTAGCCACTTACTGTACCCTTTGGTATCTCTATTTTCAGATCTCTGTGCCCCACCCTGGCTCCTGGTTTGTTTACTATTGCCCACTACAGGTCATACCTATGTAAATATTACAGTACATTTCAATTGCAATGTTTACAGTTTGTTAAACAAATAAATATGTCAAACAATTGACAGACCCCATACTTGATTTTGTTCCAAGGGTGTTTATTTATTTGCTAATAAGTGGAGGGGGTATTGCAATGGGCTGGGTTGCTGATGGAGGAAAGTCCAGGGTAGAGTCCAGTCTATTTTATCACTGGTGCATTGTCCAAGGGGGCATAGGAAGGGGAGCAATGGCAGTTCAAGGTGGACAGGGTGACAGAGTGGGACAGAAGGATGACAATCAGGAGAGTCTTATTTCCTGGTGGGGGTCTTAGCAATGTTCAATGGATTCTTCCTGGATTGCAGGGACCGTTTGCGGGGTGGTTCTCCTTCTGCAGGGTGTGGGGCGCTGGTGGCCTGTTTTTCCTGTGGTGGGGCCTCCTGTCCACTAGCGCCCGTGGAGGTGGAGGGCTGTTCTTCAGTGTGGCTAGTGACACGGGCCCATTGGTGTGCCACTGCCTCCCTCAGGATATTGGCCATGTCTGCCAGCACCCCTGCTATGGTGACCAGGGGGTGTGGATGTCCCTGAGGTCCTCCCTGATCCCCAGGTTCTGTCACTCCTGCACCTGCTGGATCTCCTGCAGCTTGGCCAGTATCTGGCCCATGGTCTCCTGAGAATGGTGACATGCTCCCAGGATGTTGGTGAGTGCTTTGTGGAGAGTCGGTTCCCTGGGCCTGTCCTCCCCATACCCCACAGCAGTCCTTCCAGCTTCCCTGTTCTCCTGTGCCTCTGTCCCCTGAACCATGTGGCCACTGCCACTGACCCCAGGTGGCTGATTGTCCTGTGTTTGTGGGATTGCCTGTGGTCCATGTAGTGGTGGACACACTGCTGAATGACGTGTCCTGGGGGAAGAGGTATGGGCACGCTGGGTGGGTGCCATGCTGGTGTTTCCTGAGGGGGTAGGCTCTGTGGTGGTTTGGGACTGTGGCTGGGTCACTGACTGTCCAGAGGTCCCTGATGGGCCAGATTGGTCATCGTGATCCAGGTGTGCAGAGCTGCTGTCATTACTGTGGTCCTCTTCAAATGGGGGACTGGATGTGGCTGGCACATCCTCTCCGGTGACGTTGAGTTTGGGTAATGTGGGAATGTATATGCAGTGTTATTGTATCTGCATGTGCCATCTTGCGCATGGATATGTTTCCTTCTATGGTTGTTATTAGCAAGGCACCTTTGGGTTGTGTGAGATGTTATTGGTTTGGCTAAGTGATTGTCACTAGTGTCCATGAAGGTCTGTGATGGGGGTCCATGCATTGTTGTTGCATGCAGGGCTTGGTTTTGGGATGGGTGGGTTGTGATGGTGGGGTATATGTGAGGTGGTGGGATGATGGGGGTGAGGGTAGGGTTTGTTGTTTGTGATGGCATGCGGGTAGGGTGGGGGATTAAGTAGTAAAGATTTGACTTACCAGAGTGCAGTCCTCCTGCTACTCCTGCGAGGCCCTCAGGATGCATGATCACCAAGACTTTCTCCTCCCATGTTGTTAGTTGTGGGGGAGAAGGTGGGTGTCCACTGCCAGTCCTCTGTACAGCTACCTGTTGACTTGCAACCACGGAATGCACCTACCCCCGTAGGTCGTTCTACCTCTTCTTGATGTCATCCCTTGTTCTTGGGTGCTATCCCATGGCATTGACCCTGTCCACGATCCTCCGCCATAGCTCCATCTTCCTTGCAACAGATGTCTGCTGCACCTGTGATCCGAATAGCTGTGGCTCTACCCGGATGATTTCCTCCACCAAGACCCTTAGCTCCTCCTCAGTGAACCTGAGGTGTCTTTGTGTTGCCATGGGTGTAGTGTGAGTGGTATGTGTGAGGGTGTGTGGGGTGATGTGTTGGGGTGTGTGCTGTGAGATGCGTGGATGGTGTATGGGTGATGGTGTTTTGTGGCTCAGATTCAGTGGGTGCTCCTGGCTTATCTCTCTCTCACTTGGAAATATGTTTGGCTCGTAAAGGGTTGTGGGTATTGTGGGTGTAGTTTTATAGTGGTGTGGGTGTGATGTGTGTGTATGGTACAGACTAGTGATACGGCTTCGATACAGAATTGTGTCAGTGTACCCACTGCACCAGACATACCAATACAGTTGCAACCTCCACCGCAGATACAGAGAATCTACCCAGACGTTCCAGTACTTGAGACTACTACAAATTTGATAGTGCCACCAGACCCGATATACACGAAATCGAAGTTAGTACAGATTGAGTCAACTCCGAAATTATCGTCCCAACCGCAACCACCGCTGATACCAGGGTATAACCCAGTAGCTGGTCCGCCATTAGTACCTGTCCCGGGTACCTTGGAACAGACTTATGGAGTTACTGCTCCGCGGGGTCTGGGACCAGGTCAGACACCTGCTGCCATATCGTTGCCAATCACCGTTGGTCCACCAGTGCCATTGTATGCACAGGGTAAAACTGGTGTATGTGATCAGGGAGTGATGACTTAAGACGTGATAAGAGGAGGGTCTATGGGAACCCCCCAAATATTGTCACCAGGAGAGCAAGCAGTTGAACAGCCGAGATCTTTAATGGGCCTTAGCCCAGTGGGGGCACCCATAGAAGCAATGCGTCAAGCGGGACAGGGGTTTTAACCTCTCAGACGATGAGCACAAACACCTCGCATTCACCAATGATACATGCAGGGAACATCTCATTGCAGGGTTTTACAGTTCAACAGCTAAATGAGTGGCCAGAGAAGACATACTTCACAAAAAGCTGCAGTGGTCACAGTTGAACCAGAAATGGAAAAGCAAGACGAGTGCCTGAACTTTGTAAGATTAGGGGCAGAAGCTGCAGAGTTAGTGGAAGGTACAGTGGGAGTAAACAGATTGGAGTCATACACGGAGGCAGAATTAAGATTCCTATGTCCCAAGATTACCAAAGAAGTAGGCAAGGTGCATCAGAGATTAGCGAACCTGGCAGATAAATACAATATTGATATCGGAAATACTAAACACCTGAAAAGAAGTTACAGATTGGATTTTGACTCCAAAGACTTTGAGCACATGAGGTCTGCGGGAATGAAGGCACATTTGAAAGAATTGTTGCAAAGTGCACAAATTTGGGGTGCACTGGAGAAATGGGAAGGCAGGTGGGCAAAGAAAAGAGATAAGGAAAAGGGTGACAGTCCAGGGTCTAATCAAGCCAAGGCCTCACCCAATCTGGAATCAGTAAAAATATTTCCTATGAGGGAGACTGCTGGTGGTGTCTTAGTCCATGTACCATGGTCCAGAGGAGACATCCTATCTTTTACTAACGATTATTCCAGATTGAGAGAGAACCCGATCGAGTGGTATCAGCAAACAGATTGGTTTGTGAAACTTGCGAAGTGTCTCTGGGAAGACTTGAATACCTTGTTTGAGATCATTGTGTTAGGGTTTGTGCACAGCAAAGAGCATGTCCCCTCTCACTGCACTAGTGGGTTCTGTAA
The DNA here is from genome assembly GCF_031143425.1 of Pleurodeles waltl. Taxonomy (NCBI): domain Eukaryota; kingdom Metazoa; phylum Chordata; class Amphibia; order Caudata; family Salamandridae; genus Pleurodeles; species Pleurodeles waltl. Next base: position 1,069,633,941 of record NC_090437.1, read on the forward strand.
TAGCTCCCTTTTAAACTTACTATTGAAAGCCTTTCTTGTTATCTCACCTCCCCCCCCCCCCAGGCTTCTGTGTATGTTGTTTAATGTGCTGTTTTGTTTACACATTGGGCCTTGCTTTTACCAAGGCTTCTTTAAAACACTCCGCTCTAGGCCATGTGTTAATTTAACTCATTTGCATAATAACTGAAACTCTGCACACCTTTCAAGAACATGTGCAGCATGTGAGGACCACACCCAGCTCTTCAAACCACACCCAGCTCTGCACACCTTTCAAGAACATGTGCAGCATGTGAGGACCACACCCAGCCCTGTCTATAAAAGGCAGCCCCCGAGCCTCACCCAGTGCTTGTGCTCGTCTACCTCCCGCTTACCTGAGGACAGATCCCTCAGCGCTGGCACTCCTGCTCTCTACAGACTTTCATTGGCTTCAATTGGCGCAGCTGCTGGCTCTTCCTTCTTCCGGTTTCCGGTTCCTCCTTGCCTCAGCCTCTCTCCTACAAGCAACCTGCAAAAGAGAAAGAAGACAAGGTTAGACTGATCAGTATCTCTTGCCAGCAACAAGTAAGTGCAAAACTTTTATTACCTGAAAGAACTTTGACAACAATTTCTGGATTCGTGTATAGACAATTTGAAACAAGATACCTTCCACGAACATTGTGATTCAAACTCTTTGTTACAAGAATACTTTGCGGAACTTTGTGAGGCAAACAGTAAATCAAGGACTTGCACAAATTACATGCTGTATTTTGACGTAAAAGTACAGTATTTGTTTTATAAAAGATTCTGGAAATATGGGAAAAGTGAGTCTGCTATTGGGAATTTAGGCTTTAGTTATATTAAGATGAATGTTTGATATTGGTAATTCTGATAACGGTATTTGTTTAATGTTTTAGAAGCTTTAGAGTAATAGAAAGCACATCCCAGAGCAGTAACACATTCCAAACCTGGAAACTAGAGACCAGGATCCAAGAGGTACTTTTAGAAGAAAATTTTTAATAAATAAAGGGATAGTCAGGAACCCAGTTAGGAATAGGTTGTACTTATCTGTTCTTTGTTTGTGTTTCATTAGGCACTAGTTTCTACAGACGTCAGAGAGGGCCGCAGATTTGTGCAGCACTTCAACAGTGGAAACGCAAGAACGGTGTTGTCTCTTTATTTTATTTTATCCACTTCCCCCCTTCCCTTGAGCTTCTGTTCTTAGTGCACTGTTTTAAAAACTAGTGTGCTGGAACAAGCAGTTTCAGGGTGGGGTCGGATTGTCTTCAACCTCCATCAGAACTGAAGAAGGACTCAGGTGAGCTGGGCTTTGACAGAAGCACAAGCCTTAAAAAAAATAAAAAAAAAAAATAATTCAGTTCTGGTGGACGATGAATATCGGGGAAGAAATAGAGGGCATTGACGTCACGGATATGGCGCAGGTCCTAAATGAGGATTTGGCTCATAATGAATCAGTGTCTGGCATCTTGCAACATATGCAAGAGGAAATAGAGAGATTAAAGATGGAGAATACCTCTTTAAAACAGGATTTAAGCAGGTATAAATTTAGGGTATCTCAGTGGAGCACAGCTTTTACGCCTTTGTTTAAAACCTCCTCAGAGAAAGGGGCGCCATCAAAACATACAACTTTGCCTCCCCCAGTTGAGGTCGCTGTTAGTCTTCCTAATGCTGTGCCCTTAGCAGCACCTGAACGTTGTCATGGAGATAGTAACAAATTCCATGTTTTTATCAATCAATGTCAATTATACTTCGTTTGTAAGCCACAACAGTTCCCTACTGATGCTACGAAAGTGGCATTCGTCTTGTCTTATTTGGGTGGCACAGCAGCCAATTGGTCAATTCCTTTCGTGGAGAGAGATGATCCCATCCTCCATAATTGGAATCAATTTAAACGTACCATGACCAGCCTTTTTGCAAAACACACTTTCATGCAGGCAAGTGATAATGAGCTTTTAAATCTTAAACAAGGTAACAAGGATTTATTGACCGATCTCACTAGTTTTAATCGTTTACTCACCGAGACACAGTGGCCAGAAGAAAAGCGTATCTCCCTTTTCTATAAAGGTTTGAGAGACGAGTTAAAAGACGCGCTGGCTCATATCGTTGATTTGCCAGAAGACTATTCGGACTTTGTAGATTTAGTTGTGAAATTAGAACATAGACTAGGAGAAAGAAAGGGAGATAAATACAAACTGGAATCACGGTTAACTTTTATTAGACACGAGAAGAAAGACCCAGATAATAAACTCCCTGAACCTGAGCCTATGCAAATAGGGACACTCAGAGGTCCACTCACATCAGAGGAAAAAGAAAGAAGGAGAAAACTTCAATTATGTTTATATTGTGGAAGGGCAGGTCACTTTGCCAGAGAATGTCCAGTAAAGCCTAAAAATCCACGAAAGGGTGCTGTTTCCTCCACCTCCTTAACTGAATCAGGAAACGATTAAGCTCGACAAGGGGAGAGGTTACTTGTTCGAGAAAACATCTTAATCAAACCTCTAATGCTGCAGCCTTCATGGTACCGCACATACCTAGACATTTCATAATTCACGTCGTTTTAATTGTTACTACCCAAGTGAGGCATTCTCTCCCTGTCCTACTAGACTCAGGCGCGACAGGAAATTTTGTGGATAATAAGTTAACTGAAAACTTAGGACTTCCTATGTGCCTAAAGCCTTGTCCAGAAGCAGTATGTGCAGTGTATGGGTCAGAATTGACCTCTGGATTAATCACAAAACAAACAAGTCCACTTGTTATGGTCTGTCAGAACGGGCACACAGAGGTGATTAGCTTTGATCTGATAGATACTCCTAATTTTGGTTTGATTCTCGGGGTACCCTGGTTAACAACTCATAACCCAAAAATTGATTGGGTGAATAGAACTGTTACTTTGGATTCCTCTTTCTGTAGAACCAATTGCTATCAAGAAGCAGGTACAGAACAGAGCACAGTATTACACTGTGCTAGTGTTACACAAGATGAACCAAGTCTCCCTCCTGAATATTCTGACTTCAAAGACGTCTTTGATCCAGTAAAGGCCAGTGCGCTGCCCCCACATAGGTCTTATGACTGTCGTATAGATCTTATCCCAGGGGCCCCTTTACCTAATAACAGAGTATATGCTTTGACTGACGAAGAAACCAAATACTTAAGAACCTACCTAGATGACCTACTACAGTCTGGGTTCATCCGTCATTCCACATCTCCGGTGTCATCTCCACTCTTTTTTATCCCGAAGCCGGATAAATCCCTGCGCGCGTGTATCGATTATAGAGGACTAAATAAGGCTACAATAAAGAATAAATATCCTCTTCCTCTAATACCTGTGTTGTTTGATCAATTAAGACATTCTACTGTATACACTAAACTAGATCTGCGGGGAGCTTACCACCTGGTTCGAGTAAAAGAGGGGGATGAGTGGAAGACAGCTTTCAAGACAAAGTTTGGTTTATTTGAGTACACAGTAATGCCCTTTGGGTTATGTAATGCCCCTGCGGCCTTTCAGTTCTTTATAAATGAGGTCCTACACGAATTCCTGGACGTTTGTGTCATAGTATACATAGACGACATCCTCATTTACTCTAAGAACTCAGAAGAACATACCCAACATGTTCGTGCAGTATTATCAAAGTTAAAAGAAAATCATCTTTTTGCTAAGTTAGAAAAGTGTACTTTTAATGTCAGCAAGGTGGACTTTTTAGGATACTGCCTGTCACCTCAAGGAATAACTATGGATGTAAAGAAAATCAGTGCTATTGCTGATTGGCCAGAACCATCCTCTGTAAAAGATATTCAGAAATTTCTGGGTTTCGCCAATTTTTATAGGAGGTTTATTGCACATTTTGCAGACATTGCGGCCCCAATAACTACCTTATTGCGGAAAGGGCAACGATTTCTTTGGACTGATGAGGCAGCACACGCCTTTCAACTCCTAAAACAAAAGTTCACTTCAGCCCCAATTCTGAAACATCCTGATCCTGACTTGCCTTTTTTTGTTGAAGCGGATGCTTCACAAGTAGCTTTAGGAGGAGTTCTTTCTCAACGAGATGCAGTAGATGGCCAGTTACATCCTATAGCCTTCTATTCCAAAAAGTTATTACCAGCTGAACAAAATTACACTGTGGCTGAAAGGGAACTACTAGCTATCAAAGTAGCCTTTTCAGAATGGAGGCACCATTTAATGGGAGCCAAGTACCCAGTTACAATCTTTTCTGACCATAGGAACCTACAGTTTTTTGGATCACTTAAAGCACTAACACCACGTCAGATGCGCTGGTTAATTTTTTTTAGCACATTTGACTTTGTAATAACCTATAGACCAGGTGCACAACAAATTCAATCTGATGTGTTATCTAGATACGGACATACCTCAGACATGAAACAAGATAAAATAGGAGAACCCATTATTCCTCCCCAAAAGTTTTTGGCACCAGTACAACAGAAGGATTTCATCACAGATCTATATAATTCACTCATGCAAATAGCACCTCAGGATTGGTTCAAGGATTCCCATAACACAATACAACGAGGTTTATTGTATCACGACACCATGCTGTTAGTGCCCACCTCTGAATTACAAACACAGGTGATAATTTGGCATCACGCCTCACCGTTGGCAGGTCATCCTGGTTGGGTAAAAACCCTGGAAAATGTGCAAAAACACTTTTGGTGGGACACTATAAGAAAGGACATTAAGCAATTTGTCACTACCTGTCCAATTTGTGCAAGACATAAATCTTCTCATAAGGCCCCTGACGGCTTGTTAATACCAATGCCAACACCCAAACAACCTTGGCACACTGTGAGCGTAGACTTTATTGTAGGTTTACCACCTGTAAAATCTTTCACAACAGTGTTGGTTATAGTGGATTTTTTATCTAAAATGGCACATTTTGTACCATTACGGAAATTACCCACGGCAGCAGAATTTGCCGATATTTTTATAAGGGAAATTGTGCGTTTACATGGTTTGACAAGCAAAGTGGTGTCAGACCGAGGGAGCCAGTTCAACTCTAAATTTTGGAAAAAATTATGTAAAAAACTGAAAATAGATGTGGCATTATCCACTGCTTTCCACCCAGAGACAGATGGACAGACTGAACGACTGAACCAAACCTTACTTCAAACGCTACGTTGTTTATTGGCTGATTATTCTAGTGAATGGTTGGAAGCTCTCCCTGTAGCGGAGTTTGTTTATAATAATACTGAGCATTCAGCTCTACTTTGCTCACCATTCTATTTCTTGCAGGGGTATCATCCAAGAGCTATACCCATTTTGTTAGAAGATTCTCTGTTACCTACAGTAACGGATAGACTAACGAGGTTAGGTGACATACAAGACAAAGCCAGGAAACATTTATTAAAGTACAAGGAAAGCATGAAAAGACAAGCAGACAAACACAGATCTGAGGCCCCAATGTATAAAATCGGTGACAAGGTATGGCTCTCCACAAAGAACCTAAACATAGAGTGATCCCGAAAGCTGCAACCACGTTTCATTGGACCCTTTAGTATAACTGCCATAGTAAACCCGGTAACAGTAAAATTTGATTTATCAAAAGAATATCCAGTACATACTACATTCCATGTGTCCTTGCTTAAGCCGTACAATCCAAAAACCCGACCTGAACCACCACCTCCACTCATACCAGTTAAGGGAAATCTAGAATATGAAGTGAAAAGCATAAAAGACTCAAAAAGAATTAGTGGACGTCTGTTTTATTTAGTAGAATGGAAAGGATATGATGAATCTGAGAATTCATGGGAACCAGCATCATATGTACATGCCCCACAGCTGATTAGACGGTTTTATTTAAAAAATCCAGGAAAACCCCGTCCTGTAGGAGGGCCTTTGAGGGGGGCAACTGTTAGGGTTTGTGCACAGCAAAGAGCATGTCCCCTCTCACTGCACTAGTGGGTTCTGTAATAGCTCCCTTTTAAACTTACTATTGAAAGCCTTTCTTGTTATCTCACCTTCCCCCCCCCCAGGCTTCTGTGTATGTTGTTTAATGTGCTGTTTTGTTTACACATTGGGCCTTGCTTTTACCAAGGCTTCTTTAAAACACTCCGCTCTAGGCCATGTGTTAATTTAACTCATTTGCATAATAACTGAAACTCTGCACACCTTTCAAGAACATGTGCAGCATGTGAGGACCACACCCAGCTCTTCAAACCACACCCAGCTCTGCACACCTTTCAAGAACATGTGCAGCATGTGAGGACCACACCCAGCCCTGTCTATAAAAGGCAGCCCCCGAGCCTCACCCAGTGCTTGTGCTCGTCTACCTCCCGCTTACCTGAGGACAGATCCCTCAGCGCTGGCACTCCTGCTCTCTACAGACTTTCATTGGCTTCAATTGGCGCAGCTGCTGGCTCTTCCTTCTTCCGGTTTCCGGTTCCTCCTTGCCTCAGCCTCTCTCCTACAAGCAACCTGCAAAAGAGAAAGAAGACAAGGTTAGACTGATCAGTATCTCTTTCCAGCAACAAGTAAGTGCAAAACTTTTATTACCTGAAAGAACTTTGACAACAATTTCTGGATTCGTGTATAGACAATTTGAAACAAGATACCTTCCACGAACATTGTGATTCAAACTCTTTGTTACAAGAATACTTTGCGGAACTTTGTGAGGCAAACAGTAAATCAAGGACTTGCACAAATTACATGCTGTATTTTGACGTAAAAGTACAGTATTTGTTTTATAAAAGATTCTGGAAATATGGGAAAAGTGAGTCTGCTATTGGGAATTTAGGCTTTAGTTATATTAAGATGAATGTTTGATATTGGTAATTCTGATAACGGTATTTGTTTAATGTTTTAGAAGCTTTAGAGTAATAGAAAGCACATCCCAGAGCAGTAACACATTCCAAACCTGGAAACTAGAGACCAGGATCCAAGAGGTACTTTTAGAAGAACATTTTTAATAAATAAAGGGATAGTCAGGAACCCAGTTAGGAATAGGTTGTACTTATCTGTTCTTTGTTTATGTTTCATTAGGCACTAGTTTCTACAGAAGTCAGAGAGGGCCGCAGATTTGTGCAGCACTTCAACAGTGGAAACGCAAGAACGGTGTTGTCTCTTTATTTTATTTTATCCACTTCCCCCCTTCCCTTGAGCTTCTGTTCTTAGTGCACTGTTTTAAAAACTAGTGTGCTGGAACAAGCAGTTTCAGGGTGGGGTCGGATTGTCTTCAACCTCCATCAGAACTGAACAAGGACTCAGGTGAGCTGGGCTTTGACACATTGTTCCGCCTGATTTGTGGCTTGAGTGCAAGAGAGGGGTAGACTGGCCTACGAAGGAGCCGGCAAGAGATAAGGTGACCGGGGCACCCTCTGAAGAGGTGATGAAGTATTATCATAAGGTAATTGAGTTTTTGAAGCAAAAGGTGTCGCCAAAGGTGACTGATTGGCAGAAAATTGACCGGACCTCTCAAGAGGTTAAGGAATCAATATATGCTTACTACGAAAGACTGCTAAAGGCATTCAAACACTATAGTGGTACTGAGACAATTGAACCGAAGGACATGAATCATCTTGTATTTAGGTTCGTCGAAGGATTGAGACCAGAAGTTAGCCAGATGATTAAGAATCATTTGATTTGTTGGCAAGCAAAGCCGATTGATGAGGTGTTGCAGTATGCGAAATACTGTAGTGATGAGATTGAATTGAAGCAAAAGAAGCTGAAACAGAAAGTGATGGTGATTCAGATAAGGGCTGCACAGGCAGGAATACAGGGAAACGGAGTTCAACAGACGATACAGCAACAACCGCAAATGAATGGTGTGTTTCAGACGCAGCCGAGGGGTTGAGGTCGAGGGTTTGTGAATCGCGGTCCAGACTTAAATACTGTTGTGGTTCAAAATGATGTAGAAGGAGTGAAAAAGATGTCACCATGTCACACGTGCAGGGGGTGTGGGGCTCTGGAAACGGGAGTGCCCGAATATGGTGCAGGAAGGTGTTGTTCAGCAAAGTGCTAATGTCGGTACATTACAAAATCTATGGGGCCCGAAAATGAGACATCAAAACCCGAATTTTCAGAACAATCTAGTACAAATGCAAGGGGTACAGCCCATGTAACAGATACAAATGCCGCGTTTTCAGTCAGTGCAAATGCAACCAGTACAACAGCAGATTCCTATGGTACCTAGACAGCAAATGCAATTACCAATGGCTCCGATGGGACAGCAACAGGTGATGGTTCCTCAACAGGTCACTTGTCAGGTAACGAGTCAAAATAATACAGTACAACAATTCCCATTATGAGGAGAAAATTTAATGAATGGAGAATGGTCAGATAATAGCTCAGACAGTGAAGAATGCAGGCTTGCAGCATCCTTAGAGGTGGATCAGAGGGGCCCATATGTGGAAGGAAAGGTGATGGGTTACAAGGTCTCGTTCCTGGTTGACACAGGAGCCACACGCTCTACAGTCAGAAGTGCAGAGGTTCCAAAATTACCCCTTTCAGGGCGTACCATAAGAGTGGTTGGCGTAGCAAACCAATATCTGACAAACCCGATTACAGATCTAGTGCAGGTTGAGATCAGGGGCTACATAGGTTTGTAGTCTGTGACTCGAGTCCGGTATCCCTACTGGGAAGGGACTTACTGTGCAAGACAAAATGTTCAATTACCTGTTCCAATGATGGAATTGAGGTACAGACAAATAGTGATGATGAGGGAGATGAAGGACAGTTCTCAGAAGAGGACACAGGAATAGTTAATGAAGATTACCCTTTGATTACTCTATTCCCGATGCTTACCTTGATTGATTTACCTGTCGAGTTACAGGGGACAGTAACAGAGAAAGTATGGGACCTGACTGGAAAAGAAGTAGGACTAATAAACGGGGTAGAACCAGTTAAGGTCCAGATAAAGCCACATGCGGTATTTCCTCAGGTGCCACAATATCATTTGACCCAAGATGTTCTCATCGAAGTGTCACAAATAATTGCAGATTTTCTCAGACAGGGAGGTTTTGAGCAGTCCATGTAACTCTCCCATAATGGGTTTAAAGAAGCCCTGTGGGAAAGTTCGAATTGTACAGGATTTGAGGAAAATTTATGAAATTGTGGTAAAGTGTTGCCCTGTGGTGCCCAACCCAGCAGTAATAATGTTCCAGGTTCCCTGTGATGCTGAATGGTTTACTGTCACAGGCCTTCTTTTCGATACCTCTCCATGAGGATAGACAATTTTTGTTCCGTTTCAAATTCCTGGATAAGGTGTACAGTTGGTGCAGAATTCCTCAAGGGTTTTCTGAGTCACCGTCCATCTTCAATCAGATATTGAAAAAGGATTTGGAGTCCCTGGTATTGCCTTTTAATTCGACTCTTGTGCAGTACATTGACGATTTGCTCATTGCATCCAAAACTAGGGACAGTTGTAAATACAATACCATTGCATTACTGAATCATCTAGGAAAAAATGGGCATAAGGTGTCACCAGGAAGCTACAATACTGTCAGAAAGAGGTGAAATACTTAGGGCAGTTGATCGAAAAAGGTTCCAGGAGGATATCAAAGGAAAGAATAACAGCCATCTTGCAAATGAACACTCCAAAGACAAAAAGAGATGTCAGGATGTTTTTGGGAACGGTGGGCTACTGTCGCCAGTGGATACCCAACTTCTTGATCATTTCAAAACCTTTGATAAAGCTGACAGGCAAAGAGATCAAGGATGAGCCATATACCATAACTTTGTCTAAGGAAGAACTTGAGTCATTTATGGAGTTAAGAGAATGCATGTGCAGGGCACCAGCGTTAGGAATGCCTGATTATACGAAACCTTTTCTGTTGTTTTGTCAAGAACGTGATGCTTGTTTTTTGTCTGTCTTAACACAGGTCCATGGAGATGCAAATCGCACTGTAGCATATTTTTCAGCTACCTTGGACCCTGTCGCAGCAGCCTTACCGGGTTGTTTGCGTGCAGTTGCAGCAGTTGGTCAGAGCCTTACACAATGTGAAGGCATAGTCATGGGATACCCCCTAACAGTAATGGTTCAGCATTCAGTTGAAATTCTGTTGACTCGAACTAAAACTCAGCACATGACAAATGCTCGTCTCACTAGGTATGAGACAATCATATTGGGGTCACCAAATGTTTCACTCAAGCGGTGCACTGTATTTGAACCCGGCAACTTTACTTTCTGTGGAAAACACTGAAATCAAAAATGAGGAAGAATTTGAACATGACTGTCTCTAGGTAACTGAGTTATGTACCAAACCTCGTCCAGACAATCAGGACACACAGTTGAAGGAAAATGACTGTATCATGTTTGTATCAAGAGATTCTGCCGGAACACTGAGAGCTGGCTATGCGGTATGCACCATATCTGGTATCGTTGAAGCCTCGTGGCTCGAGAGAGTGTTTTCTTCTCAAGTGGCAGAATGAATTGCCCTTACTAAGGCATGCCACGCAGCTGTGAATCTAAGGGTCACTATCTATACCAATAGCAGATACTGATTCGGAATCGTACATGATTTTGGCCTACTTTGGTCACAGAGAGGTTTCATGACCTCTTCTGGGTCTCCCGTGAAAAATGGTGAACAAATAAAGGATTTGTTACATACAATTCAGTTACCTCTTGAATTTGCCGTGGTGAAATGCAGTGCACATATTAGATCACAAGACTTTGTGTCCATGGGAAACGGTTATGCAGATCAAGTCGCAAGATTTTGCGCATTGAACTGTATATTGTTCAAAGAGCAATGGGAGCTGTTACGGCAAACTGAAAATGACACATGTCTGAACCTTGCATTACGGGTGGTTGACACGTTAGATGAGTTAAAAACATTACAGAGTCGTGCAAGCAAAGAGGAAAAACGCTCTTGGCAAAGAATGCAATGTGTACAAAGGGCTGATGATTTGTGAGTCTCAGAGGAAGGAAAACTAGTTTTGCCAAATAGTCTTTTATCTCAGTTTGCCAGACTTTACCATGGACAGGCTCACCTTGTGAGAGATGCAATGATCAGGTCATTTAAAATCAATTGGTTCAACCCAAAATTTAGACATGCTGCTGAGGTCATTTGTCACAGGTGCATCATCTGTCAACAGATGAATGCCGGAAAAGGAACCGTGGTAACTTTGAGCCACATTGGGAGAGCTGGCAGTCCATTCAGCAAGATGCAAATGGACTTCATTGAAATGCCTGTCTGTGGAGGATTGAAATACGTGTTGGTGATTGTGTGTGTTTTCAGTCACTGGATTGAGGCATACCCCACACGTAGGAATGACAGTCTTACAGTTGCAAAGTTACTACTTAGGGAACTGATACCAAGGTTTGGGTTTCCGGTCTCGATAGAGTCAGATAGGGGCAGACACTTCGACAATGAGGTGATTAAACTCCTGTGTGCCGCACTTGACATCGAACAAAAGCTGCATTGTAGCTACCGCCCCAAGCATCAGGACTAGTAGAACAAATGAACAGTACTTTGAAATCAAGAATGGCAAAAATGTGGGCAGCTACCAATATGAAATGGCCAGATGCATTGCCTTTAGTGCTGATGTCAATGAGAAACACCCCAGACAAGAAAACAGGATTATCCCCCCATGAAATCTTCATGGGTAGAGCTATGAGATTACCAGCAGTACCTGCAAATGCTCTAGTGAATATTACAGATGATATGGTGTTGGACTACTGCAAGGGCTTGGCTGATGTGATTCGCTCTTTCTCTCACCAGATGGAAGCTAACACATTGCCACTGATTGGCGATCCAGGCCACTCTCTACAAGCTGGTGACTGGGTGGTTGTCAAGAAGCACGTGAGAAAGTCGTGTCTGGAACCACGTTGGAAAGGGCCATATCAAGTAATCTTGACAACTACTACTGCTGTAAAGTGTGCCGGAGTTCCTAACTGGATACATGCCAGTCACACAAAAAAGGTAACGTGTCCTGTTGAAGAGGAACTTGAAGTTTCCGGCATAACAGCTTCAGGAAGAGAAGTCTCGGGGCCAGAGAACAGTCAAGAAGGAACTGAGACTGCCGGAGGGCCCACTGAGAACAGCCTCGTCCCTCAAACAGTGAATGAGTTCGAGAGAGGTGACAGAGTGCCTATCTCAGTAGAAGCAGTAGGAGAACTAAAACAAGGAGAGGTTCTCCCAGAAGTAGACAGATACGGGTTAGAACTCAAACCCGACACAGACCCAGAAGAAGAAGAAGAAGAAGAAGGAGAAATCGTAGAGAGAAATCAGAGCGCGCCACATTCTCCTGAGCCAGCTGCAAGTCCATCAAGTGAAAACGCCATATCACAAGAGGAGGGTGCTGTCCAACGTCCTGAAAAGACACATCGAAAGAAGACGCACATAGGTGATAACTGGCCAGAAAAAACACTCTTCAAGATAAGAGACACATCAAGTGAAACAATAACAGAGGAAAACAATACATCTCGAGTGGAAGATCTAAGTGAAGGAGAACAACAAGGGGAACGAAGGCTGAAAAGAAAGAGAGTCTCAAACAGAAGATATACAGGTCCTGAATGGGCGTATGCTACAACATCTGAATGGCACAAGAATTCCTAGCATTCTGTTTTGATCGAGAAGTACCAGGCCAATACTACGATACCTGAACGAATCCAAGGAAAACTTGGTTAAAATTGAAAATCTGAAAACTGAGAGAGAGACTTTATAAATTACCGAATGTGACACAAGAACCGGATTGGCTTTTAAGACACCTGATTATGACAAGCTACTAACCTGATTTGACAAAAGGGGGTCCTGGAGTGAGTGAAGACGTGGAAATACACGCAGGGAGCAAGAGAAAATTCTAAATCATTCCTAAATTGATTGTTAATCTACTATCTGATTCCACACAGACATGGCTTATAATAGAATTAGTAACAAGGGAAGTAAGGTATGTGTTTGGCTAGGACTTATAATAGGTGTTGTGTGTGTAATAATAATTGTGGGAGTGATTGTGGGAATGCCATGGATAGAGAAAGAGACTATTAATGCTACTTCAAAACCTGAAACTACAACACTAACACCGTGGGAGAGATTTGAGCAGGATGCAAGACTCTTGCATGAGGGAACTAATTCAAAAGGAGAGCTTTCTACTAATGTCTTCTATTGCTTGCCAAATGAGTATGTGGAAACCATGGATGTGAAAGATTGTTATGTGTGCAATAAGATTCCTTCATATGTGCAGGAGGGAGGTACTTATCATAGCCTCCCTCTAACCTACAGGATTAGTTGCAGCTTGCTACTAACAAGATTTTATAATCAAGAGCATGTGTAATACTTTTATTCAAATCTGGATGTTGTGTTTTCTTTTGTGCCTGTAATTGAATTCTTAAATAAGTTAGCTAAGGAACATGATATAAAAATAGTTAGAGGATTCTTTGAGCCGACGCTTACATTTGGAATTGCTTATGCACATCGCAATAATTTGACTTGCTTGCTATCACCTGTAGAGAAAAACCTTTTAGATCACACTGATGATAGACGCAAAGCATTGAAGGAGAGATTAGAAAATGGGTTTATAAAAACGCACATATGCAAATGATTATGCTTACACTGCAATCAAAACACAAGGCAAACTAGCTATAGATGCATTACATGTAGGTAGGCTTTGTATATATAGGCCAAGATCTGAGCAAGACAATTTGTTTGTGGGAACGAGTGAATGCAGACATGTGTTTTTGTTTCAGAGTAAATGGACATTTATGTTGAATGGACAGGATCCAGCGATCGCTGGGATCTACTATATCTGTGGGCTAAATGCTTATTACCGTCTCCCTAAGGGATGCTATGGGACATGTTATTTGGGAATAGTTTTCCCAAAGATTTACCAGATTGATGACAACACAAATACCTAAAACGTCTGAATTACAACATCCTAGACAAAAACGAGAATCAGTGGCTGCTGTCATTGGTGACATATTTGGAGCTATAATCCCTTCAGTGGGGGTTATCTTGAATTCCATGAAAATTCAAAAGTTGTCTACTATTGTTAATAACAGGCTGACAAATTTCACAGGGGCTATACTCCTGATGGATACTAAACTTGCTGCAGAAAGAGCTATGACTCTTCAAAATCGGCTTGCTTTAGACATTCTTTTAGCAAAGAGTGGAGCGATCTGCAAGATGCTCAATGAGCGTCATTGTTGCTCGTTCATTCCGGACAATAGTAAAAAGATTAGAAGTATGCTTACTAACCTTACTAGAGACAGTACAGATTTGAAGGATTTGAAGGAACTTGGTGTCTGGGAAAAATTTGGAAAAGGAATTGCCAGAGTTGGGAGCTGGTTTACCAAATTTGGAATGGGGTGCTTGCAAAAATATTAATGGGTCTACTAATTGTTTTGGCCTGTCTATTAGGATTGTGGGGGGCATGCAAAATGAATGGCAAAATCAAGAAAAATTTGACTAAAAGAACCAGAAAAAACGAAGAAAGTGAAAGAGAGAAAATGTTCAATGAAATTTGGGAAAGTTCACATAAAGGGCAAGATGTTGAAATGTGCATTATGCGCAAGGTGAAAAATTAAAGGTGAAAGGTCAAGGGAAAGGTTTGTGTGATGACGAGCGTCATCAGAGGAGGGACTGAGAGAGCGTAGTTTAAATATTATATATACTAAAAAGTGAAATGCTTATATCACTGTTTAATGATGCCGCATAGAAAACAACAATAATTAGTGTTCTGCTTAAACACGCATCTGAATTACGACTTTAATGTGTGTGGTCACAAATATATACGTGAACTAATAATGATGAGTAAAACTGTTCGTGCTATGATTTATATTAACATTTACAATATCGCATTTGTATTAAAAAAATCTTATAGGCCTTAATTTAGCGTGAGTTGTAGATTTAGCTGCCTAGCTCTCATATTAAAGCATTTTCTCTGTTTTTCAGTGTGCTGACTCGCAAAGGGCCGTGACCTTGCATTTGTTCCTTTTCTTCATTTCATGTATCAACACAGATTCTGTTCTCATCCGCATGCTCGTTGTTTTAGTATGAGTTAAATACAAAGTTGAAAAAAGAGTAGATTAATGTAATGTACAAGGACGTTTAACCATGGACAAAGGAAACTCATGACCCGAGAAGACGTGCCAAGTGGTGAAGTAAGATCCGGATGTGCCACCTCCGAAGGCGTCAATTATGAAGACCAATCAAAATGTTATGGATTATCATGGGGTGACAATTGGAATTACCTAATGCTTAATTTGATAGGTTAAAGATAGTGGGGTATAGTAAATGTCCAATAGAATTTTGGGGGAAGGTATTACGAAAAAGGGATAAAAACCCATGTCACAGAAGGGTCGTTAGAACTAGGTAGGGAATGCTACTGATTTTATCCAGAAACTCTGTCACTCTATTTGGTGACTTTGAGACTTAATAAACCATCCTCACCCATAGACTGCCCCTTTACGCTTCTCCTCCTTATGAGGGAAGTGTCCCCTGTCCTTTAGACGAGGTTAGACTGATGGCGATTCGACTGATGTCCTGAAGACGAAGACTGATCCTGTGTGCTGACCTAATCCTTGGAGGGTAATTATGGCAATGCGATTTGTAATTTGTCTGTTTGCTTTTCCTTTCTAGGTACCAACTGCTCATTTTTTAATAGAGGCCATGGTTAAATGTTTTCTAAATTGGTGTTCCAAATTATTTTGCATGAAGCCCAACATGCTGATGCTAATTAGTGGTTAGGTTAGGTGATCACTCTGACTGACGTAAATAGACAAAGACTGACGTTGCGCTATGCTGAACTGAGACTTACGTGATATTCTTTGTGTTCTGATCTATGTTCATGCCATGCTATGTTTTTATGTTTGTGATTCTTGCATTAAAGAAATCTTATCACAGTTGCCATATTGTGACTATACTCTTATGCTTCTTTGTTTTGAGATTGACACTTCTGCTAGTAGATTTTAATCAATAGGGAATAAAATCCATAAAATTCTATCAAAAGGTGTGGTTATTCATGGCTGAAAGGTCATGGTTGCGTCAACAATTTGATTAATGTCTTTAACCAAAGTAAAGTGCATTGTGGTGGTGAATTTTGATGATATTGTTGATATATTGCTTGATATATTGATCAGTTATCTCGTCCTACGGTGTCTCACCACTGGGTCACAAGATTCATTGTCCTAAAACGAGTCCTATGTGTATAAAATTGACATAAAGGGACGCGTTAACAAAAACATAGAAGTAACTGTTAATAAGATCTTTTATATTCAGAAGGCTGAAACAGTGACTCATAGCTTGTGAGCTTTAAACAGCGATGTTAGATCTGGCATCCTTGCTGTGGCCTCCCCTGTCTTATTTTCTTCTGCTTACCATGCTTTGACTGTGAGCTGTCCTCTGTTTTTGCTGTTTTTGGTACTCTGGGTACTTTACCACTGCTGACCAGTGCTAAAGTGCATGTGCTCCTGTGTAAATTGTATGTGTAATTGGCTTAATCCTGATTGCCATATTTGATTTACTAGTAAGTCCCAAGTAAAGTGCACTAGAGGTGCCTAGGGCCTGTAAATCAAATGCTACTAGTGGGCCTGCAGCACTGGTTGTGCCACGCACCTGAATAGCCCTGTAAACATGTCTCAGACCTGCCACTGCATGGTCTGTGTGTGCGGTTTTAACTGCCAAATTGACCTGGCAAGTGTACCTACTTGCCAGGCATAAATCTGCCCTTTTTATGTAAGCAACCCTAACGTAGGCCCTAGGTGACCCCATGGACAGGGTACAGTGTATGTTAAAGGTGGGACATTTACTGATGTGTTTTACATGTCCTAACAGTGAAAGACTGCTAAATTCAGCTTTCACTTTTGCAGGGCCTATCCCTCTCAAATGTTAACATGGGGGATGCCTTTAACTATAATTACATTTCAGAGTCCTTTTGGAAGCAGATAGAAATATGGAGTTTGGGGTCTCTGAGCTAAACATTTCAAAATACATATTTTAGTGAAGGTGGTTTTTAGATTGTTAGTTTGAAAATTCCACTTTTAGAAAGTAGGCATTTTCTTGCTTAAAGCATTCTGTGACTCTGCCTGTTTGTCGATTCCCTATCTGGGTCAGAATGACAGTTGGGATGGTGTGCATTTCCTCTAGACAGTGAGAAAAAGGGAGCTGGGGAGTAGCCTGCATGTCCTGATGGGCCATCCGAGCTAAAGTGGATGGAGGAGTGGTAATTTACACCTGAATGGGCAGTGTCTGCCCTCACACAATGCAGCCTCCAACACCCTGGTGTGAGTCTGAAGCATAGCATAGGCAAGGCAGGATCTTGTGATCAAGAGAGACTTTCCTTTGAAGTTTGCCTACTTCAAAGGCAGAAAGGGGTATAAGTATTGGACCCAAAACCCTTCAAAATCAGATTTCTTCAAGGATTCAAGAGGAACCTTTGCCAAGGAAAAGAGCTGAAGGGCTGAGGAGAAGTGCTGCTCCTGTCTGTGACTGTGCTTTTTTGGGGCTATTCTGCAGTTGCTGCTTCTGCCTGTGAAAGGGGACAAAGACTGGACTTTGTTGTGCATTCCTGCTTGAGAATACTCTCCAAGGGCTTGAGTTGAGCTTGCCTCCTGTTGTTGAAGTCTCAGGGCCATCAAGATTTCCTCTGCCAGCACAAGGACTTTTTGAGGAGACTCCTGCCCTGCCAAGTGGTAACCCATCCAGTCCTTGGGTCCTTCAACAGTGAAGCTGGTGGAAAAGGACTGAAATCCACACATAGACCACCATGCGTGGATATTTTCAATGCACCATCCACAATGCGGCTGATAAACGATGCGCCGCCAGCCTCACGGCTGAAATCAATGCTCCACCTGCATCGTGGCTGGAAGATCAACGCATTGCGGCTGGAGAAACGACACGCAACACCTGCAAGAGGCTGCTGATAACGATGCAAACTCCAAGCAGCATGGTTTCCTGACACCATGAGAACAGATTTCAACGCAGTATCGATGGGCGTGCAAAATCGACGCAAAGCCTGCCTCGGACCCAAGGTGCCCATCGGGAAATCATACATTGCTCTTTCACGAGGGAAGAAAAATTACTCATCGCCGACCCGACTGGAGATGGAAATTACACACGGCCTCACTTGCCAGTAAGCAATCGACACACCGCTAACTTTTCTGACACACGCTCAGCCGTGCGGCCTTATTTTTGATGCAAACCAGGTAGTTTGTGTAACAAAAGCGTTCTCACTGTTTTCTGAGGATTAAGACTCTTATTCTTTTTAAATTGCATTCTTCACTTGCCTATCTTGGATTTTTGTCGTTTTGGTCTTGTTTGATTTCGATAAATATGACCTATTTTTCTAAACCAGTGTGGTGTCCATTTTGCAGTGTTTTCATTGTATTACTATGTGTGTTGGTACAAATACTTTACACATTGCTTATGGGGTTAAGCCTTTCTGCTCGTGCTAAGCTACCAAGGGGATAAGTGGGGTTTAACCAGGTGTTTTTCTCCTTTACCCTGACTAGAGAGAGGGTCCCTGCTTAGGCAGAGTGCAAACTGACTTTCAACCAGACACCCCATTTCTAACAGGTGACAGGGCACCAACCTCTTTAAAGGCCATTCACACACCTTTCACACTTCACACAGAGAAACCATTCATACCTTTAGCCACAGGTCAAACAATTTACAATGTTCAGAATAACAATCCAAGGACCCATCATCTTTATACACCCACAGGACTAACACAGCAATTACACCTGGTCACTGACAGAGTGTGTGGGCTGGCAATTGGCTGGTGTGTGTGTTGATTCGTGGTTGACTGCCGGTGTGTGTGTTGTGACCAGCAGGAAGTTGCTACACACCCCACTAGCCAAAATCAAGATCACATATAGTGCCGACCAAACACAAGTCCACACACCATGCCAAATGTCACTCTGACATCACCATGAAGCTCCACACCACCTTCATTTCTAAAACACTCCTAAAATTAACAGATTACACACACAAAACACAAAACTAAAAACTGTGCCATTTTTCAAATCGAAAAAATCAAACGATTGGTAGAAGATGAAAACCCAACTATGGCAGTATACCCTTTAGGTGTAACTAAGCACATCAGACGACTGTCAATCAGATATCTAAAGACATAATATAGATTCATACAGACAGCAGTCAGTTTCCTTTTACTTTCATGGTTGCACCCAATACTTGAGGAGTGTGTGGTACAATTTAGGCTTTCAATAGTAAGTTTAAAAGGGAGCTATTACAGAACCCACTAGTGCAGTGAGAGGGGACATGCTCTTTGCTGTGCACAAACCCTAACAGTTGCCCCCCTCAAAGGCCCTCCTACAGGACGGGGTTTTCCTGGATTTTTTAAATAAAACCGTCTAATCAGCTGTGGGGCATGTACATATGATGCTGGTTCCCATGAATTCTCAGATTCATCATATCCTTTCCATTCTACTAAATAAAACAGACGTCCACTAATTCTTTTTGAGTCTTTTATGCTTTTCACTTCATATTCTAGATTTCCCTTAACTGGTATGAGTGGAGGTGGTGGTTCAGGTCGGGTTTTTGGATTGTACGGCTTAAGCAAGGACACATGGAATGTAGTATGTACTGGATATTCTTTTGATAAATCAAATTTTACTGTTACCGGGTTTACTATGGCAGTTATACTAAAGGGTCCAATGAAACGTGGTTGCAGCTTTCGGGATCCCTCTATGTTTAGGTTCTTTGTGGAGAGCCATACCTTGTCACCGATTTTATACATTGGGGCCTCAGATCTGTGTTCCCCCCTTCCCTTGAGCTTCTGTTCTTAGTGCACTGTTTTAAAAACTAGTGTGCTGGAACAAGCAGTTTCAGGGTGGGGTCGGATTGTCTTCAACCTCCATCAGAACTGAACAAGGACTCAGGTGAGCTGGGCTTTGACACATTGTTCCGCCTGATTTGTGGCTTGAGTGCAAGAGAGGGGTAGACTGGCCTACGAAGGAGCCGGCAAGAGATAAGGTGACCGGGGCACCCTCTGAAGAGGTGATGAAGTATTATCATAAGGTAATTGAGTTTTTGAAGCAAAAGGTGTCGCCAAAGGTGACTGATTGGCAGAAAATTGACCGGACCTCTCAAGAGGTTAAGGAATCAATATATGCTTACTACGAAAGACTGCTAAAGGCATTCAAACACTATAGTGGTACTGAGACAATTGAACCGAAGGACATGAATCATCTTGTATTTAGGTTCGTCGAAGGATTGAGACCAGAAGTTAGCCAGATGATTAAGAATCATTTGATTTGTTGGCAAGCAAAGCCGATTGATGAGGTGTTGCAGTATGCGAAATACTGTAGTGATGAGATTGAATTGAAGCAAAAGAAGCTGAAACAGAAAGTGATGGTGATTCAGATAAGGGCTGCACAGGCAGGAATACAGGGAAATGGAGTTCAACAGACGATACAGCAACAACCGCAAATGAATGGTGTGTTTCAGACGCAGCCGAGGGGTTGAGGTCGAGGGTTTGTGAATCGCGGTCCAGACTTAAATACTGTTGTGGTTCAAAATGATGTAGAAGGAGTGAAAAAGATGTCACCATGTCACACGTGCAGGGGGTGTGGGGCTCTGGAAACGGGAGTGCCCGAATATGGTGCAGGAAGGTGTTGTTCAGCAAAGTGCTAATGTCGGTACATTACAAAATCTATGGGGCCCGAAAATGAGACATCAAAACCCGAATTTTCAGAACAATCTAGTACAAATGCAAGGGGTACAGCCCATGTAACAGATACAAATGCCGCGTTTTCAGTCAGTGCAAATGCAACCAGTACAACAGCAGATTCCTATGGTACCTAGACAGCAAATGCAATTACCAATGGCTCCGATGGGACAGCAACAGGTGATGGTTCCTCAACAGGTCACTTGTCAGGTAACGAGTCAAAATAATACAGTACAACAATTCCCATTATGAGGAGAAAATTTAATGAATGGAGAATGGTCAGATAATAGCTCAGACAGTGAAGAATGCAGGCTTGCAGCATCCTTAGAGGTGGATCAGAGGGGCCCATATGTGGAAGGAAAGGTGATGGGTTACAAGGTCTCGTTCCTGGTTGACACAGGAGCCACACGCTCTACAGTCAGAAGTGCAGAGGTTCCAAAATTACCCCTTTCAGGGCGTACCATAAGAGTGGTTGGCGTAGCAAACCAATATCTGACAAACCCGATTACAGATCTAGTGCAGGTTGAGATCAGGGGCTACATAGGTTTGTAGTCTGTGACTCGAGTCCGGTATCCCTACTGGGAAGGGACTTACTGTGCAAGACAAAATGTTCAATTACCTGTTCCAATGATGGAATTGAGGTACAGACAAATAGTGATGATGAGGGAGATGAAGGACAGTTCTCAGAAGAGGACACAGGAATAGTTAATGAAGATTACCCTTTGATTACTCTATTCCCGATGCTTACCTTGATTGATTTACCTGTCGAGTTACAGGGGACAGTAACAGAGAAAGTATGGGACCTGACTGGAAAAGAAGTAGGACTAATAAACGGGGTAGAACCAGTTAAGGTCCAGATAAAGCCACATGCGGTATTTCCTCAGGTGCCACAATATCATATGACCCAAGATGTTCTCATCGAAGTGTCACAAATAATTGCAGATTTTCTCAGACAGGGAGGTTTTGAGCAGTCCATGTAACTCTCCCATAATGGGTTTAAAGAAGCCCTGTGGGAAAGTTCGAATTGTACAGGATTTGAGGAAAATTAATGAAATTGTGGTAAAGTGTTGCCCTGTGGTGCCCAACCCAGCAGTAAATAATGTTCCAGGTTCCCTGTGATGCTGAATGGTTTACTGTCACAGGCCTTCTTTTCGATACCTCTCCATGAGGATAGCCAATTTTTGTTCCGTTTCAAATTCCTGGATAAGGTGTACAGTTGGTGCAGAATTCCTCAAGGGTTTTCTGAGTCACCGTCCATCTTCAATCAGATATTGAAAAAGGATTTGGAGTCCCTGGTATTGCCTTTTAATTCGACTCTTGTGCAGTACATTGACGATTTGCTCATTGCATCCAAAACTAGGGACAGTTGTAAATACAATACCATTGCATTACTGAATCATCTAGGAAAAAATGGGCATAAGGTGTCACCAGGAAGCTACAATACTGTCAGAAAGAGGTGAAATACTTAGGGCAGTTTATCGAAAGAGGTTCCAGGAGGATATCAAAGGAAAGAATAACAGCCATCTTGCAAATGAACACTCCAAAGACAAAAAGAGATGTCAGGATGTTTTTGGGAACGGTGGGCTACTGTCGCCAGTGGATACCCAACTTCTTGATCATTTCAAAACCTTTGATAAAGCTGACAGGCAAAGAGATCAAGGATGAGCCATATACCATAACTTTGTCTAAGGAAGAACTTGAGTCATTTATGGAGTTAAGAGAATGCATGTGCAGGGCACCAGCGTTAGGAATGCCTGATTATACGAAACCTTTTCTGTTGTTTTGTCAAGAACGTGATGCTTGTTTTTTGTCTGTCTTAACACAGGTCCATGGAGATGCAAATCGCACTGTAGCATATTTTTCAGCTACCTTGGACCCTGTCGCAGCAGCCTTACCGGGTTGTTTGCGTGCAGTTGCAGCAGTTGGTCAGAGCCTTACACAATGTGAAGGCATAGTCATGGGATACCCCCTAACAGTAATGGTTCAGCATTCAGTTGAAATTCTGTTGACTCGAACTAAAACTCAGCACATGACAAATGCTCGTCTCACTAGGTATGAGACAATCATATTGGGGTCACCAAATGTTTCACTCAAGCGGTGCACTGTATTTGAACCCGGCAACTTTACTTTCTGTGGAAAACACTGAAATCAAAAATGAGGAAGAATTTGAACATGACTGTCTCTAGGTAACTGAGTTATGTACCAAACCTCGTCCAGACAATCAGGACACACAGTTGAAGGAAAATGACTGTATCATGTTTGTATCAAGAGATTCTGCCGGAACACTGAGAGCTGGCTATGCGGTATGCACCATATCTGGTATCGTTGAAGCCTCGTGGCTCGAGAGAGTGTTTTCTTCTCAAGTGGCAGAATGAATTGCCCTTACTAAGGCATGCCACGCAGCTGTGAATCTAAGGGTCACTATCTATACCAATAGCAGATACTGATTCGGAATCGTACATGATTTTGGCCTACTTTGGTCACAGAGAGGTTTCATGACCTCTTCTGGGTCTCCCGTGAAAAATGGTGAACAAATAAAGGATTTGTTACATACAATTCAGTTACCTCTTGAATTTGCCGTGGTGAAATGCAGTGCACATATTAGATCACAAGACTTTGTGTCCATGGGAAACGGTTATGCAGATCAAGTCGCAAGATTTTGCGCATTGAACTGTATATTGTTCAAAGAGCAATGGGAGCTGTTACGGCAAACTGAAAATGACACATGTCTGAACCTTGCATTACGGGTGGTTGACACGTTAGATGAGTTAAAAACATTACAGAGTCGTGCAAGCAAAGAGGAAAAACGCTCTTGGCAAAGAAAGCAATGTGTACAAAGGGCTGATGATTTGTGAGTCTCAGAGGAAGGAAAACTAGTTTTGCCAAATAGTCTTTTATCTCAGTTTGCCAGACTTTACCATGGACAGGCTCACCTTGTGAGAGATGCAATGATCAGGTCATTTAAAATCAATTGGTTCAACCCAAAATTTAGACATGCTGCTGAGGTCATTTGTCACAGGTGCATCATCTGTCAACAGATGAATGCCGGAAAAGGAACCGTGGTAACTTTGAGCCACATTGGGAGAGCTGGCAGTCCATTCAGCAAGATGCAAATGGACTTCATTGAAATGCCTGTCTGTGGAGGATTGAAATACGTGTTGGTGATTGTGTGTGTTTTCAGTCACTGGATTGAGGCATACCCCACACGTAGGAATGACAGTCTTACAGTTGCAAAGTTACTACTTAGGGAACTGATACCAAGGTTTGGGTTTCCGGTCTCGATAGAGTCAGATAGGGGCAGACACTTCGACAATGAGGTGATTAAACTCCTGTGTGCCGCACTTGACATCGAACAAAAGCTGCATTGTAGCTACCGCCCCAAGCATCAGGACTAGTAGAACAAATGAACAGTACTTTGAAATCAAGAATGGCAAAAATGTGGGCAGCTACCAATATGAAATGGCCAGATGCATTGCCTTTAGTGCTGATGTCAATGAGAAACACCCCAGACAAGAAAACAGGATTATCCCCCCATGAAATCTTCATGGGTAGAGCTATGAGATTACCAGCAGTACCTGCAAATGCTCTAGTGAATATTACAGATGATATGGTGTTGGACTACTGCAAGGGCTTGGCTGATGTGATTCGCTCTTTCTCTCACCAGATGGAAGCTAACACATTGCCACTGATTGGCGATCCAGGCCACTCTCTACAAGCTGGTGACTGGGTGGTTGTCAAGAAGCACGTGAGAAAGTCGTGTCTGGAACCACGTTGGAAAGGGCCATATCAAGTAATCTTGACAACTACTACTGCTGTAAAGTGTGCCGGAGTTCCTAACTGGATACATGCCAGTCACACAAAAAAGGTAACGTGTCCTGTTGAAGAGGAACTTGAAGTTTCCGGCATAACAGCTTCAGGAAGAGAAGTCTCGGGGCCAGAGAACAGTCAAGAAGGAACTGAGACTGCCGGAGGGCCCACTGAGAACAGCCTCGTCCCTCAAACAGTGAATGAGTTCGAGAGAGGTGACAGAGTGCCTATCTCAGTAGAAGCAGTAGGAGAACTAAAACAAGGAGAGGTTCTCCCAGAAGTAGACAGATACGGGTTAGAACTCAAACCCGACACAGACCCAGAAGAAGAAGAAGAAGAAGAAGGAGAAATCGTAGAGAGAAATCAGAGCGCGCCACATTCTCCTGAGCCAGCTGCAAGTCCATCAAGTGAAAACGCCATATCACAAGAGGAGGGTGCTGTCCAACGTCCTGAAAAGACACATCGAAAGAAGACGCACATAGGTGATAACTGGCCAGAAAAAACACTCTTCAAGATAAGAGACACATCAAGTGAAACAATAACAGAGGAAAACAATACATCTCGAGTGGAAGATCTAAGTGAAGGAGAACAACAAGGGGAACGAAGGCTGAAAAGAAAGAGAGTCTCAAACAGAAGATATACAGGTCCTGAATGGGCGTATGCTACAACATCTGAATGGCACAAGAATTCCTAGCATTCTGTTTTGATCGAGAAGTACCAGGCCAATACTACGATACCTGAACGAATCCAAGGAAAACTTGGTTAAAATTGAAAATCTGAAAACTGAGAGAGAGACTTTATAAATTACCGAATGTGACACAAGAACCGGATTGGCTTTTAAGACACCTGATTATGACAAGCTACTAACCTGATTTGACAAAAGGGGGTCCTGGAGTGAGTGAAGACGTGGAAATACACGCAGGGAGCAAGAGAAAATTCTAAATCATTCCTAAATTGATTGTTAATCTACTATCTGATTCCACACAGACATGGCTTATAATAGAATTAGTAACAAGGGAAGTAAGGTATGTGTTTGGCTAGGACTTATAATAGGTGTTGTGTGTGTAATAATAATTGTGGGAGTGATTGTGGGAATGCCATGGATAGAGAAAGAGACTATTAATGCTACTTCAAAACCTGAAACTACAACACTAACACCGTGGGAGAGATTTGAGCAGGATGCAAGACTCTTGCATGAGGGAACTAATTCAAAAGGAGAGCTTTCTACTAATGTCTTCTATTGCTTGCCAAATGAGTATGTGGAAACCATGGATGTGAAAGATTGTTATGTGTGCAATAAGATTCCTTCATATGTGCAGGAGGGAGGTACTTATCATAGCCTCCCTCTAACCTACAGGATTAGTTGCAGCTTGCTACTAACAAGATTTTATAATCAAGAGCATGTGTAATACTTTTATTCAAATCTGGATGTTGTGTTTTCTTTTGTGCCTGTAATTGAATTCTTAAATAAGTTAGCTAAGGAACATGATATAAAAATAGTTAGAGGATTCTTTGAGCCGACGCTTACATTTGGAATTGCTTATGCACATCGCAATAATTTGACTTGCTTGCTATCACCTGTAGAGAAAAACCTTTTAGATCACACTGATGATAGACGCAAAGCATTGAAGGAGAGATTAGAAAATGGGTTTATAAAAACGCACATATGCAAATGATTATGCTTACACTGCAATCAAAACACAAGGCAAACTAGCTATAGATGCATTACATGTAGGTAGGCTTTGTATATATAGGCCAAGATCTGAGCAAGACAATTTGTTTGTGGGAACGAGTGAATGCAGACATGTGTTTTTGTTTCAGAGTAAATGGACATTTATGTTGAATGGACAGGATCCAGCGATCGCTGGGATCTACTATATCTGTGGGCTAAATGCTTATTACCGTCTCCCTAAGGGATGCTATGGGACATGTTATTTGGGAATAGTTTTCCCAAAGATTTACCAGATTGATGACAACACAAATACCTAAAACGTCTGAATTACAACATCCTAGACAAAAACGAGAATCAGTGGCTGCTGTCATTGGTGACATATTTGGAGCTATAATCCCTTCAGTGGGGGTTATCTTGAATTCCATGAAAATTCAAAAGTTGTCTACTATTGTGGATAACAGGCTGACAAATTTCACAGGGGCTATACTCCTGATGGATACTAAACTTGCTGCAGAAAGAGCTATGACTCTTCAAAATCGGCTTGCTTTAGACATTCTTTTAGCAAAGAGTGGAGCGATCTGCAAGATGCTCAATGAGCGTCATTGTTGCTCGTTCATTCCGGACAATAGTAAAAAGATTAGAAGTATGCTTACTAACCTTACTAGAGACAGTACAGATTTGAAGGATTTGAAGGAACTTGGTGTCTGGGAAAAATTTGGAAAAGGAATTGCCAGAGTTGGGAGCTGGTTTACCAAATTTGGAATGGGGTGCTTGCAAAAATATTAATGGGTCTACTAATTGTTTTGGCCTGTCTATTAGGATTGTGGGGGGCATGCAAAATGAATGGCAAAATCAAGAAAAATTTGACTAAAAGAACCAGAAAAAACGAAGAAAGTGAAAGAGAGAAAATGTTCAATGAAATTTGGGAAAGTTCACATAAAGGGCAAGATGTTGAAATGTGCATTATGCGCAAGGTGAAAAATTAAAGGTGAAAGGTCAAGGGAAAGGTTTGTGTGATGACGAGCGTCATCAGAGGAGGGACTGAGAGAGCGTAGTTTAAATATTATATATACTAAAAAGTGAAATGCTTATATCAATGTTTAATGATGCCGCATAGAAAACAACAATAATTAGTGTTCTGCTTAAACACGCATCTGAATTACGACTTTAATGTGTGTGGTCACAAATATATACGTGAACTAATAATGATGAGTAAAACTGTTCGTGCTATGATTTATATTAACATTTACAATATCGCATTTGTATTAAAAAAATCTTATAGGCCTTAATTTAGCGTGAGTTGTAGATTTAGCTGCCTAGCTCTCATATTAAAGCATTTTCTCTGTTTTTCAGTGTGCTGACTCGCAAAGGGCCGTGACCTTGCATTTGTTCCTTTTCTTCATTTCATGTATCAACACAGATTCTGTTCTCATCCGCATGCTCGTTGTTTTAGTATGAGTTAAATACAAAGTTGAAAAAAGAGTAGATTAATGTAATGTACAAGGACGTTTAACCATGGACAAAGGAAACTCATGACCCGAGAAGACGTGCCAAGTGGTGAAGTAAGATCCGGATGTGCCACCTCCGAAGGCGTCAATTATGAAGACCAATCAAAATGTTATGGATTATCATGGGGTGACAATTGGAATTACCTAATGCTTAATTTGATAGGTTAAAGATAGTGGGGTATAGTAAATGTCAAATAGAATTTTGGGGGAAGGTATTACGAAAAAGGGATAAAAACCCATGTCACAGAAGGGTCGTTAGAACTAGGTAGGGAATGCTACTGATTTTATCCAGAAACTCTGTCACTCTATTTGGTGACTTTGAGACTTAATAAACCATCCTCACCCATAGACTGCCCCTTTACGCTTCTCCTCCTTATGAGGGAAGTGTCCCCTGTCCTTTAGACGAGGTTAGACTGATGGCGATTCGACTGATGTCCTGAAGACGAAGACTGATCCTGTGTGCTGACCTAATCCTTGGAGGGTAATTATGGCAATGCGATTTGTAATTTGTCTGTTTGCTTTTCCTTTCTAGGTACCAACTGCTCATTTTTGAATAGAGGCCATGGTTAAATGTTTTCTAAATTGGTGTTCCAAATTATTTTGCATGAAGCCCAACATGCTGATGCTAATTAGTGGTTAGGTTAGGTGATCACTCTGACTGACGTAAATAGACAAAGACTGACGTTGCGCTATGCTGAACTGAGACTTACGTGATATTCTTTGTGTTCTGATCTATGTTCATGCCATGCTATGTTTTTATGTTTGTGATTCTTGCATTAAAGAAATCTTATCACAGTTGCCATATTGTGACTATACTCTTATGCCTCTTTGTTTTGAGATTGACACTTCTGCTAGTAGATTGTAATCAATAGGGAATAAAATCCATAAAATTCTATCAAAAGGTGTGGTTATTCATGGCTGAAAGGTCATGGTTGCGTCAACAATTTGATTAATGTCTTTAACCAAAGTAAAGTGCATTGTGGTGGTGAATTTTGATGATATTGTTGATATATTGCTTGATATATTGATCAGTTATCTCGTCCTACGGTGTCTCACCACTGGGTCACAAGATTCATTGTCCTAAAACGAGTCCTATGTGTATAAAATTGACATAAAGGGACGCGTTAACAAAAACATAGAAGTAACTGTTAATAAGATCTTTTATATTCGGAAGGCTGAAACAGTGACTCATAGCTTGTGAGCTTTAAACAGCGATGTTAGATCTGGCATCCTTGCTGTGGCCTCCCCTGTCTTATTTTCTTCTGCTTACCATGTTTTGACTGTGAGCTGTCCTCTGTTTTTGCTGTTTTTGGTACTCTGGGTACTTTACCACTGCTGACCAGTGCTAAAGTGCATGTGCTCCTGTGTAAATTGTATGTGTAATTGGCTTAATCCTGATTGCCATATTTGATTTACTAGTAAGTCCCAAGTAAAGTGCACTAGAGGTGCCTAGGGCCTGTAAATCAAATGCTACTAGTGGGCCTGCAGCACTGGTTGTGCCACGCACCTGAATAGCCCTGTAAACATGTCTCAGACCTGCCACTGCATGGTCTGTGTGTGCGGTTTTAACTGCCAAATTGACCTGGCAAGTGTACCTACTTGCCAGGCATAAATCTGCCCTTTTTATGTAAGCAACCCTAACGTAGGCCCTAGGTGACCCCATGGACAGGGTACAGTGTATGTTAAAGGTGGGACATTTACTGATGTGTTTTACATGTCCTAACAGTGAAAGACTGCTAAATTCAGCTTTCACTTTTGCAGGGCCTATCCCTCTCAAATGTTAACATGGGGGATGCCTTTAACTATAATTACATTTCAGAGTCCTTTTGGAAGCAGATAGAAATATGGAGTTTGGGGTCTCTGAGCTAAACATTTCAAAATACATATTTTAGTGAAGGTGGTTTTTAGATTGTTAGTTTGAAAATTCCACTTTTAGAAAGTAGGCATTTTCTTGCTTAAAGCATTCTGTGACTCTGCCTGTTTGTCGATTCCCTATCTGGGTCAGAATGACAGTTGGGCTGGTGTGCATTTCCTCTAGACAGTGAGAAAAAGGGAGCTGGGGAGTAGCCTGCATGTCCTGATGGGCCATCCGAGCTAAAGTGGATGGAGGAGTGGTAATTTACACCTGAATGGGCAGTGTCTGCCCTCACACAATGCAGCCTCCAACACCCTGGTGTGAGTCTGAAGCATAGCATAGGCAAGGCAGGATCTTGTGATCAAGAGAGACTTTCCTTTGAAGTTTGCCTACTTCAAAGGCAGAAAGGGGTATAAGTATTGGACCCAAAACCCTTCAAAATCAGATTTCTTCAAGGATTCAAGAGGAACCTTTGCCAAGGAAAAGAGCTGAAGGGCTGAGGAGAAGTGCTGCTCCTGTCTGTGACTGTGCTTTTTTGGGGCTATTCTGCAGTTGCTGCTTCTGCCTGTGAAAGGGGACAAAGACTGGACTTTGTTGTGCATTCCTGCTTGAGAATACTCTCCAAGGGCTTGAGTTGAGCTTGCCTCCTGTTGTTGAAGTCTCAGGGCCATCAAGATTTCCTCTGCCAGCACAAGGACTTTTTGAGGAGACTCCTGCCCTGCCAAGTGGTAACCCATCCAGTCCTTGGGTCCTTCAACAGTGAAGCTGGTGGAAAAGGACTGAAATCCACACATAGACCACCATGCGTGGATATTTTCAATGCACCATCCACAATGCGGCTGATAAACGATGCGCCGCCAGCCTCACGGCTGAAATCAATGCTCCACCTGCATCGTGGCTGGAAGATCAACGCATTGCGGCTGGAGAAACGACACGCAACACCTGCAAGAGGCTGCTGATAACGATGCAAACTCCAAGCAGCATGGTTTCCTGACACCATGAGAACAGATTTCAACGCAGTATCGATGGGCGTGCAAAATCGACGCAAAGCCTGCCTCGGACCCAAGGTGCCCATCGGGAAATCATACATTGCTCTTTCACGAGGGAAGAAAAATTACTCATCGCCGACCCGACTGGAGATGGAAATTACACACGGCCTCACTTGCCAGTAAGCAATCGACACACCGCTAACTTTTCTGACACACGCTCAGCCGTGCGGCCTTATTTTTGATGCAAACCAGGTAGTTTGTGTAACAAAAGCGTTCTCACTGTTTTCTGAGGATTAAGACTCTTATTCTTTTTAAATTGCATTCTTCACTTGCCTATCTTGGATTTTTGTCGTTTTGGTCTTGTTTGATTTCGATAAATATGACCTATTTTTCTAAACCAGTGTGGTGTCCATTTTGCAGTGTTTTCATTGTATTACTATGTGTGTTGGTACAAATACTTTACACATTGCTTATGGGGTTAAGCCTTTCTGCTCGTGCTAAGCTACCAAGGGGATAAGTGGGGTTTAACCAGGTGTTTTTCTCCTTTACCCTGACTAGAGAGAGGGTCCCTGCTTAGGCAGAGTGCAAACTGACTTTCAACCAGACACCCCATTTCTAACAGGTGACAGGGCACCAACCTCTTTAAAGGCCATTCACACACCTTTCACACTTCACACAGAGAAACCATTCATACCTTTAGCCACAGGTCAAACAATTTACAATGTTCAGAATAACAATCCAAGGACCCATCATCTTTATACACCCACAGGACTAACACAGCAATTACACCTGGTCACTGACAGAGTGTGTGGGCTGGCAATTGGCTGGTGTGTGTGTTGATTCGTGGTTGACTGCCGGTGTGTGTGTTGTGACCAGCAGGAAGTTGCTACACACCCCACTAGCCAAAATCAAGATCACATATAGTGCCGACCAAACACAAGTCCACACACCATGCCAAATGTCACTCTGACATCACCATGAAGCTCCACACCACCTTCATTTCTAAAACACTCCTAAAATTAACAGATTACACACACAAAACACAAAACTAAAAACTGTGCCATTTTTCAAATCGAAAAAATCAAACGATTGGTAGAAGATGAAAACCCAACTATGGCAGTATACCCTTTAGGTGTAACTAAGCACATCAGACGACTGTCAATCAGATATCTAAAGACATAATATAGATTCATACAGACAGCAGTCAGTTTCCTTTTACTTTCATGGTTGCACCCAATACTTGAGGAGTGTGTGGTACAATTTAAACATATGGACACACATAGGCCAGAATTAGAATGACACTCTGGACAGTACATGTGACTCTCCTTTTGTCCTCCTCTTTGGGTACAGATTCTACATTTCTAAAAGGAAAGTCTTTTTTGGTGTTTGGAGGAATGTATTCAAGAAAGTGAGGATCTTTCAGTCTAGCCATATCTTCCACTGCTCCGATTCTGGGAACACTTACATTCTTGACTACAACAGATTGCCGAAACTTCAAAACTCATCTTGGAATCTGAAAACCAGTGTTTGAAAACAATCTAAGAATTGAAGGATGCCAAATTCAGCTCTTTTTTTCTCACACACCAAAATTGCAAGGGCAACCTGAGGGGTCAATTGAACAATCCTTTCTAGTGTACATCCTGAAATAATACGTATATCTAGTAGCAATGTCACACAGCATATACATCTTAATACCAGAGCATGTTTTCTTGCTTGGAATGTACTATCTGAAAACCAAATAACCCTTGAACTGAAAGACTAATTTATTTTCCTGAAACATAGATCTCTGAGACACAATCTACTAAATGGTCAAGGACAGGATGAATCTCGAAGAAACAATCACAGTTAAAGTGATCTTGTGGAAATGCTGCAGCATTATCCACAAAATCACTGTAAGGAAACAGGTTTTTTTGCAGGTGTCCTCCTTAGTTTTGGCCCCATGTGGACTATTAGCCACTGGATATTCAAGTCTGTGAGTGCACAGAGGCCTGCTAACCAGACATCAGTGCCAGTGTTTTGACACCATATTAAGTACATGACTAACTTACTTATAAGTCCCTAGAGTATGGTACCCATGGCATGTAAGACAGAGATTCTGATTTGTATCTTAGCAGAGTAGAATACTCCATCACAAATATGAAAATTATCCAGTGTGCCGTATTACAATCCCATTATATTGCATGGAGATCGTATTATGGCAGACAAGATATTGTCACGTTCCATCTGTCTAGATATAAATCAGTCCCAGAGTGTCCACTCAGGGCTGCAGCATTCTTAGCACTAACCTTTGTGTTACAATGCACAAAATGGCTCCTAATGTGCCACTGCAGACTGGAAAGACAGTGTTTTCACTGCAAGTTCAACATTGTCATTTAAATCAATGGGAAAGCCACATTATCCCTTAAAATTGTATATGTCTCCCGAAAGAAAGGCCTATAAAGGACTGGTGAATGTTTTAGGATATGTCTTAGCTGCAACACCTCCAAAGTGCTGTTTTGTTGTGGGTAAAGTCAGTTGCCCCACTAGCTAATACAGGGTCACTGGGTAGCATCTCAACCTGGATAACTTTTGAATGGGACTACCAAACTAGGTCAAGTATGGTTTCAAAATTATTGTGGCATTAAATGTGACCTGATGGACAGGTTGAAATGAATCTCATTATTTAAGGTAGGCAACGTTAAGAAAGTTGCCACTCTGTGCTCTGCTCATCCAGTCACTGCCTAGGCAGATGTGTGAATGACTCCCAGGTTCAGGAACAAAGGCAATGCTGTAGCAGCAAAGTGTTACCTCCTCTGCCATGATGGCCACTTGGGGGCTTAGCCGAGAGGTGTGCTAAAAAAGAGAAAGCTTCCTCTGATGGGCCACCTGTCCCAACACCCCAGAGGAGGATGCCATTGGTTCTTGTAGGCAGCATGGAGACAGGGCCAGAGGATGAAACTTAACCCGCAAACCGATTTTACCACTGGCATGTTGCCCTCAGTTAGCAACACCTCTAGGGTAAGCTACCTTGCTCATGACAACCAAGGAATGCTCACGCAATCTTGAAGGGGGCAAGAATGTGGCACCAAACATCACTGGAATCTCAACACGAGGTAGGAATAGACCTATTAGCCAATTGACTAGTGACCGCATGGTCCCCTGAGGGCACTTTCCTAGGATAAATATGGCACTCATGCAAAATTACCCTTGTCACTTGCTGGACTTCGAAGGAAGAAGAGCAGAAGAACACTGCACAAGCTAAAAGTGCACAAATAGAGGCTGCAACATTGGAGCAACTGCACCTTCTACACTTTGGGCTAGCAGAGGTTAGACCCTTTTCTGCATGCCTTCCTCAAGGAAACATTGTTTCCTGGACCCAGTCCAAAGCAGAGACTCCAAGGCTCAATTGGCTGACCTCCCAGAACAGAACTGGGGACATTAACTATGAAAGACTCCAAATTGAATTTCTGGTAGCCACTGCAGACATGTTGCTGCTACAGGATGCTGGTAACCCCAAAGGACAATTCAGAAGTAGCCAAAAGGTGCATCAATGTCTGCTGGACCTGTGGGAGTTAGTTGTGACTGGATTCA
The DNA here is from genome assembly GCF_031143425.1 of Pleurodeles waltl. Classification (NCBI taxonomy): domain Eukaryota; kingdom Metazoa; phylum Chordata; class Amphibia; order Caudata; family Salamandridae; genus Pleurodeles; species Pleurodeles waltl. The sequence goes on from NC_090437.1 coordinate 1,069,667,911, forward strand.
TCAACCAAGAAGGACATGTGCCCCTACTAAAGGTTTGCACCGTGAATGCTGTATTGCAAAAAGAAAGGTCTGAATCTGCATCCCTTGAACCCCTGCCTAGAGGACTTTGTGTGACATGGACAGAGTTGGCCCCACTCACCTGTGGTTAGAGAACTGAATGGGACTCCATTCCTGTAGACCACACAGCATCAGGTGCATTCTTGAGCATTTTTTGACTTCATCCCTAAGCATCAGGACCACTCCATTGTCTTTTACGACAGTCATCCTGTAAGGTTTGGATCTTGCTTTAAAAATGCACTGGCGGCCAAATAAATGTCCAAAGTACCTTTCTGCCCTTCTCGACTACTGTCCTGTGCTGCCAACTTGTCAAACTAACCTTTACAAACTTTTCAAAAATTTCCAGCGTTTTTCTTGACCAATGTTTGTTACTGGTTCATATAAAAGTTATTTATTACATCTAAAATCTGTATCTCTCGAACCATGATTTTGATGCTACTAAAAACTTATAAAAATTGAATCTATTATTAGAAATCAGTAGCTTGTTTCTTTTTAGTCGCGTGACTTTCTTATGCTATTGTTTGGAGCTGTGAAATGCTTTACATATTGTTTCTTTGATAAGCCTTACTGCTCACAGTCATAGCTACCCAAGGTTAAGCTTTAATTTAAGTAAACACACCTGGGCCCATATTTATACTTTTTGACGCTAAACTGCGCTAACGCAGTTTAGCGTCAAAAGATTTTGCGCCGTCTAACGCCATTCTGAAGCGCCATGCGGGCGCCGTATTTATGGAATGGCGTTAGCCGGCGCAAGCGGACCGGCGCTGCCTGGTGTGCGTGGAAAAAAACCACGTACACCAGACAGCACCGGCGTAGGGGGAAAATGGCGTATGGGCGTCTTAAAATGGGGCAAGTCAGGTTACGTCGAAAAAATCGTCGTAACCCGACTTGCGCCATGTTTTTTCGACGCCCATCCCCCATCAACATGACTCCTATCATTGTAAAGATAGGAGTCATGCCCCCTTGCCCAATGGCCATGCCCAGGGGACTTCTGTCCCCTGGGCATGGTCATTGGGCATAGTGGCATGTAGGGGGGCACAAATCAGGCCCCCCTATGCCACAAAAAAAAAAAAAAATACTTACCTGAACTTACCTTAATGTCCATGGGATGGGTCCCTCCGTCCTTGGATGTCCTCCTGGGGTGGGCAAGGGTGGCAGGGGGGGTCCCTGGGGGCAGGGGAGGGCACTCTGGGCTCATTTTGAGCCCACTTGTCCCTTAACGCCATGCCTGACCCAGGCGTTAAAAAGCGGCGCAAAAGCGCCGTTTTTGGCCACGCCCACTCCCGGGCGTCATTTTTGCCCGGGAGTATAAATACCACGTAAAGGCCTGGGAGTCATTTTTTAAGACGGGAACTCCTCCCTTGCATATCATTAACGCAAGGAAGGGGTTCACGCTAAAAAATGACGCACTCTCCGGGCACTTTGGCGCCCGAAGCATCTAACGCCATAATATAAATATGGCGTTAGTTGGCGTTAGTTTAGCGTCGAATTTGCGTCGAAAAAAACGACGCAAATTCGGCGCAAACGGAGTATAAATACGGGCCCTGGTATTTGCGAGTGTACTGCATGGTCAGACCTCCCAGCCATTCCATTCAGTACACTCAAATCCCCACATGCAGAATCCACTGCTGAAGCAAATACCAACCTCAACTTGTTGCTGGGAATATACCAATTGCCAAGGGTTGTGTTATTTGTCCCACCAACAAAGTTAAACTTCAGAATTTCTTAATCTCATGGAGATTGGGGGGAGTCCTCCAATTATCTCTGGAGTGGGTCTTAACAGTGGCACTGTTGTCCCTCAAAAACTGTTCTGCATATAAGTTTGTCTTCCCAACAATATCATATAAAAAACATCATTAATAAACATTTGAAATAAATTGATAGGTAAAGGTTCTCTGTATTGACCTTGAAGCCTACAACACCACTAAAGGCAGGCAAAACAAGCTGCACCATGTTACAGGCAACCCAGGGTTCAACACTTCCATTCCGCTCTGACAGAAAATGCACTACCAGAATCTTCAACTTGGTCCTCTGTCTCAGATACTAAGTCAGTCTCAGAGTCATGTTCTGAAGCATATTCAAAAAGCAAACCTACAAACTGCAGGGCATTCAGCCTATCGGCAACCATAATACTTACTAATGAAAAGAAAACAAGAAACAATACAGGAATAAACAATAATGTGTCAAATTAGAACTCAACAAACTGTGGAAGTAGTTATAAGTAAAGATAATTATTGACAGATAATGATCTGGAGAAAAAAACAAACCACACAATAAAATTGGGAGTCCAAAAATATACCTTTCATTTGCCACAGATGGGAAGCAGCCTTAAGAATGACACCGGAACAATGAGGGTCGTTGTCCACAAAAGCGGAACAATGCTTTCCTGAACAATGACCCAGTTTTCCTCTGCCTTAACCGCACATGTCTGGAACAACAAGCATGTGTGGTTAAGGCAGAGGAAAGTAGGCTTCGGATCGGAGAAGTGGTAAGAGGGGCTGGGGTAAGGTTGGGGTTGTAGTTTTAGAGGCGGGTGTAATTTTAGGTTCTAGGGGCATGGGTGGGGTGGTTTTAGGTTTTAGGGCGGGGTGGAGGTTGGGGTAGTTTAGATGTTGGGGTGGGGTTTGTTTGGGGGTTGCGGTAATTTTGGGGGTGGGGGTGGGTTTGTTGGTGTAGTTTAGGTGTTAGGGATGTTAATAGTGGGGTGGTGTGTCAGGGTAGTTTTTATGTTTTAGGGGTGGGGGTTACAGTAGCTTTTGGGGCGGGTGGGGGTTGGGGTAATTTAGGTTTTAGGGTGGGTGGGGGTTAGGGTGGTTTTAGGTTTTAGGGCAGGGTCACGATAATTTTAGGGGCTGGATGGTTTTAGGAGCGGGGTGGGGATCGCAGTAATTTTATGGACGGAGGTGGGGGTTGGGGTAATTTTAGGTTTTAGGGGCAGGGGTGGTGGGTTACAGTAGTTTTAGGGGTAGGGATGGGGGGTTGGGGTAGTTTAAGCTTTAGGGGTGGGGTGGGGGTCGGGGTAGTTTTAGGATTTAGGGGCAGGGGTTGCAGTAGTTTTAGGGATGGGATGAGGGTTAGAGTAGTTTAGGTTTTAAGGGCAGGGTGGGGGGTCAGGGTAGTTTAGGTTTAAGGAGTGGGGTGAGGGTAGGGAAATGTAGGTTTTAGGAGCGGGGCAGGGGGTCACTGTAATTTTAGTGGAGGTTAGGGGTTTGGGGTGGTTTTAGGTTTTAGGGGCAGGGGTGGTGGGTCGCAGTAATTTTAGAGGCGGGGTGGGGGTGGTTTTAGGTTTTAGGGTTGGGGTAGGGGGTGCAGTGGTTTTGGGGCTGTAAAGAAATCGCTGCACCACATATGCTTCTTTTTCTTCTTTATTCTTCAGATAAGAAATACACATCCAACCCTGGCAGGTCTTATCAACAACTGCCTGCCTTACAATCTAATCATAACATTCCAGTTTCCTCCCAGTTGCTAAGCAGCCCACTAAGATTCCTTTGAATAGAATACAACATATCTCCCTTCTTACAATAACAAAATTATCTAAAAACAAAAAGAAAAAAACAATAAATAACATAAACTAACACAAGAAAACACGTAAACACAACTACTCTGTATAATAATCTTTCATATATTCTGGTTTCTTGAATACTCTCTGTGACCTTCTCACCCCTCTTGACTCCTCGACACCACGGCCACACCCAACCTGCTTCTTCCACTCAGCTACTTCCATTTCACTGCATCTGACAACATCAGCCATATTCCATCTTTTACCGTCGCTTAAAACCACACTATAACACTTCACTCCCCCAACCATTTTTGGTTCTGACCACTTTGACAAACCCTTCCTGCCACCATGCCATACTCTGGTTCGCACCCAGTCCCCAACTGCAACCACACATTCCTTCGGTTTTCCCAATACACTTTCGTCATACTTCTCTTGCACCCCCTCCACTCTAAATGCAAGATTCCTTACACTTACACGTTTTTTACCAGCTTTCCCCATCCAACCAGGAACAGCTTTGGTACACGGTTTCCTTCCCTTCAACAAAACAAACAGGGTTTCTCGTGTCGTCGAATGCGGAGTCGTCCGATAATTCCATAGCATATTTTTCACTTCAGTCCTCCAACACAAACCAGACTGAATTGACAGTTGAATATTGTCACACAACACTCTGTTAAACCTTTCTACTAACCCATTCTCTCTTGGATGTGCCATAGCTGTCCTCACATGGTTTACTCCACACAATGTTAAATAGTCCTCAAACTCAAACGAAGTAAATTGTGTCCCATTGTCAGTCACCACCTCCTCGGGATAACCTTCCCTTTTCCAAATTTCCTCACAAAATTCAATCACCACTCCAGCTTTAGTGTCTTTGACGATACTAACTTCTGGCCATTTGGAGTGGTAATCTACCATAACCATGGCATAAAACTTTCCACCATCACCAAAATCAAACGGGCCACACACATCTATTGCTATCTTTTGCCATGGTTTAACAGGAAAAGGTACAGGAATGACAGGTGTCCTCTCACACACGTGTGTTATGTCACTACAAGCACAGCTTACACAATTCCTAACAAATCTTTCAACCTCTTTGTCCATGCCTGGCCACCAAAAATCTTCCCTGGCTTTCCTCTTCATACCCGACATACCACCATGTCCCTCATGTAGAATCTCTAAAACAGTCTGCCTCAACTTATGTGGCACTACCAACCTATCACCTCTCCTAAGTAAATTACTCTGTAATGAAAACTCAGACCACACACTTTTGAAATTTGAAAACATACTGGTTTCATCACCCAATTCAGACCAACACTTATGCCAATTCCTTATTATTGCCTGAAGTTCAGTATCCTCCTGAACCGCCGCCTTCCAAACTTCCTCACTGATAGCCTTTGTCTTGATGTCTTGCAGGTCAGCCACAACCCATTCTTCCTCTTCTTCTCCACATACATTTTCTAATGGCAACCTCGACAAACAGTCCGCATTTACATTCATTATACCAGGCAAGTATTTTACTGTGAAAGTGTATTCCTGTAACCTATATAACCACTTGGCAATCCTAGAAGAAGCACGACTTGCACCTGCAGTAGTGAAAATGTCCACAAGCGGTTTGTGGTCTGTACGTAATTCAAAACTTCTACCCCACACATAGGCCCTGATTCTAACCTTGGCGGGCGGCGGTAGCCGCCCGCCAAGCGGGAACCGCCAGAAGACCGTACCGTGGTCAAAAGACCGCAGCGGTCATTCTGGGTTTCCCACTGGGCTTGCGGGCGACCGCCGAAAGTCCGCCCGCCAGCCCAGCAGGAAACACCCTTCCCACGAGGAAGCCGGCTCAGAATGGAGCCGGCGGAGTGGGAAGGTGCGACGGGTGCAGTTGCACCCGTCGCGAATTTCAGTGTCTGCAAAGCAGACACTGAAATTCTTTGTGGGGCCCTCTTACGGGGGCCCCTGCAGTGCCCATGCCATTGGCATGGGCACTGCAGGGGCCCCCAGGGGCCCCACGACACCCCATACCGCCATCCTGTTCCTGGCGGGCGAACCGCCAGGAACAGGATGGCGGTATGGGGTGTCAGAATCCCCATGGCGGATTCCCATGGGCAGCGGAAAGTCGGCGGTACACCGCCGGCTTTCCGCTTCTGGCCAGAATGCCCGGCGGAGCACCGCCAGCCTGTTGGCAGTGCTACCGCCAACCTCCGCCATGGCGGTATTTACCGCCAGGGTCAGAATGACCCCCATAGTTTTTAAAGTACGTGATGCCCCACCAACAAGCAAGAGCTTCTTTTTCTACAGCAGAGTATGTTGTTTCCGCTCCCTTCAATGTACGTGAAGCGAACGCTACCACACGTTCCTTTCCATTATGCACTTGCATTAGTACCGCACCCAACCCGTACATGCTTGCATCCGTTGTTATTATAGTGTGATAATGAGCCACAAAAGGGTTTAATTCAACTGCTTCTATAATGTTTTTCTTCAATTTATCAAACGCTTGTTGGCACTCATCCAACCAGATATATTTTTGATTTTTTTTCATTAACACTCTTAAAGGATATGCTATGTCAGCGAAATTCCTCACAAATTTAGCATAATATTCCGCTAATCCAAGAAATGATCTCAGTTGATCTTTGTTAACTGGACTAGGTGCCCGCTCAATTGCTTCCATAAGATTAACCTTGGGCGTAATACCCTTCCATGAAATAGTATGGCCCAAATACTCAACACTATGACATGCAAATTTACATTTGCTAGCCTCAACAGTCAAACCTGCATTCTCAAGAATATCGCATACTTTCTCCAGAATGGTATCATGCTCTTGTAAATCCTTTGCCCATACTAGCACATCATCCTGAAAAAACCTCACACCCTTTACACCACCCAGTAGATTTTGCATAACCCTTTGGAAAACAGCTGAGGCAGACGCAAGCCCAAACGGCATGCGCACAAATCTGAAAGCTCCCTCAGGCGTTATAAACGACGTGAGATGCCTGGACTCTGGGTGCAACATTATTTGGTGGTACGCACTGGATAAATCTAGGGTTGAGTACACCTTTCCCCCTTGAATACCACTCAATAGTTCATTAATATTAGGAATAGGATGTCTGTCTACCCATATATTACTGTTAAGGTCACTCAAATCTATACACATTCTAATCTTGCCATTAGGTTTGCGGGCCAAAACCACTGGACTCAACCATTCCGACGCTTCAATTCTCTCAATCACACCCAAACTCAATAATCTAGAAAATTCAATTTTTAATGCATCTCTCAGAACAACCGGCACACTCCTGACCTTATGTACACTGGGAACAGCCCCACTTTTCAGCACAATGCGATGTTGGAACTTCTGCAAACAACCTAACTCGCTATTGAAAAGATTTGGAAACTTCTTACTCCATTTTTCTTGTTGTTTTTAGATAATTTTGTTATTGTAAGAAGGGAGATATGTTGTATTCTATTCAAAGGAATCTTAGTGGGCTGCTTAGCAACTGGGAGGAAACTGGAATGTTATGATTAGATTGTAAGGCAGGCAGTTGTTATGTTTTTACTGTTGGTTCGACCTTTTCCTACAAGAGGTTTCCCTTGTTTTGCTGCAAACACCGCTGATGTCACATCCAACTGGGCACCGGTCTCTGGGCGGCGTCCGCGAGACTCTTCAGGTAAGTGCCTCATTCAAAATGCCAACCCAACAGCACAAACTTTTTTTTCTTCTTTTTTTTTTTTCTTTAAGAAAGAAAAAAAACGCGCTACCTCCACAACTCGGTCAACTTGACAAACCGAGTTCGGAATCCATCACAAAATCCACCATTCAATTTATGGTCATTAAGATCACCACTTTCTCGCACCACCAGTCACAGTACACCGCTGCCAGGGTTGGTCCACGTCTTATTCCTGATGATCCCATCCTTCGTCGCCACTGTAAAGAAATCGCTGCACCACAGATGCTTCTTTTTCTTCTTTATTCTTCAGATAAGAAATACACATCCAACCCTGGCAGGTCTTATCAACAACTGCCTGCCTTACAATCTAATCATAACATTCCAGTTTCCTCCCAGTTGCTAAGCAGCCCACTAAAATTCCTTTGAATAGAATACAACAGGGGCGGTGTAGTTTAGGTTTTAGGGGCAGGGTGGGGGGTCGGGTGTTTTTTTGTTTTTAGGAGTGGGGTAGTGGTAATTTTAAGGACGTGGTGGGGTGTTGTGGTGGTTTTAGGGATGGGGATGGGGGTCGCTGTAATTTTAGGAGTGAGGAGTGAGGAGTTGGTGTGGTTTTAGGTTTTAGGGGCAGGGATGGTGGATTGCAGTAATTTTAGGGACCGGTTGGAGGGTTAGGGTGGGTTTAGGGGCAGGGATGGGGGGGGTCAGGGTCGTTTTAGGTGTTCAGGGTGGGGGTATGGGTTTCACAGTAATTTTACAGCTGGGGTGGTGGGGTTGGAGTGGTTTTAGTGGAGCGGGTGGTGGGTTGGGGTAGTTTAGGCTTTAGGGGCAGCTGGTGGGTCACAGTAATTTTAGGGGTTGGGTTTGGGGTGGTTTTAGGTTTTAGGGGTGGGGTGGGGGTGGGGGTTGCTGTAGTTTTAGAGGCGAGATGGGGGGTTGGGGTAGTTCAGGTTTTAGTGGTGGGGTGGGAGGTTGGGGTGGTTTTAGGTATTATGGGAGGGATGGGGTCGCTGTAATTTTAGGGGTGGGGCGTTGGGGTGGCTTTAGGGGTGGGGGTAATGGTAATTTTAGGGGTGTGGTGGGGGGTCGCAGTAATTTTAGGGTTGGGGTGGGCGTTGTAGCTGTAGTTTTGGGGACAAGGGTGGGTTCACGGGGTCACATGCTGGAACCATACATGCCATTCCACACATGCCATTACCAGGAATGCCTTTACAATGAAAAATCGTTGTTAAGGCATTTCTGGTAAAGACATTAGTGGTAACAACATGGTCATTGTTCCGACCACGTTGTTCAGGCATGCGTGGTTCCAGCATACTTTGTTCCAGCATACATTGGCCACAGACAGCTGTACTGAGGAACAACTGCACCTACTCTGCACAGACGCAGCAAGCACAAAAGAGATCCCACTAAAAAGGAACAAACATAAAGAAAACACACATAGCACATTTTAGAACTTCCACAAATCTCTACATTATTTTGCAAGACAAATTTTCAAAATAAAAGATGCTGAAATTATTACAACAGTTAAAAAAAACAAGCAGATCAATTATACACATTTGAAATAAACATTACAGAAACATTTTGCTCAACAAACACATGCAGCAGATATGCCAATTTTGAAACCGCAACAAGGATTTGCCACCATGATAATTAATCAATTGGCACCAGAATAAAAAGGAAAAACATAAGTTCACCAATACAAATAATAATAAATAAAACAGTTTCCATTAAATATTACTGAAATCTACTCCAGAGGACTGATCAAAATTTTAAAAAATGATCTGCTCCTAAGGGAACACAAAACAAAATGCAAAAACATTGTCACCACTGGATGGGGGTGATACATCCTAGGGGCAGGTCACCACCAACAAACAGATGTTTATTTTCAGGTGTGTGATGTTTTGCCCCCCAATCTGGGCTATGATCAGCTCAACAAGTGGCAGAAAATAAACAAAATATATAGGCAGTGGAAATAACCCTCACCCAAGGGGCTCTACCCTCACACATATAAACATATCTGGTATCTAATGGATTTCCACCACCCCAAGGGGGAACATTGGCCTAAACATTTGCAGCAATGGGAGTACACATTCCCTAGCATCTAGTGGGTTCCATACCTTCAAGAGGGGAAGATCAGTCTAAAAATGTCTCATCAGCCCTTGGGGGGGGGACAAAAAATGCCTCAAACAAGGAGTAACTATTTCCCAGGGGATTGCTCCCCTCCTGTATAGAATATACACTTTCCCTGGTGCCTATTGGTTTCCCACCCACACAGGATTGTCATATCAGCCTAGAAATGGCAGTTCTGCCTATTAAGAAGAGGGTTAGAAAAAAAAAAAACATATGCCTAAAAGGGGAACAAACCTTTTCTAAGAGGTCATTCCCCTACAGAATAAAGAATACACAATCCCTGTTGTCTTGTGGGTTTCATCCCCCCCACACCATGGAGGAGCAGATTGTCCTAAAAATTACTGATCTGCCCCTGGAGTGGATACACTAAACAAAATGCTCCAAAAGCAAACAACCGTTTCCCAAGGGGATGCTCATCTACAACATATATTATGCACACTCCCTTAAGTCTTTGGATTTCAACCTTCCTAAGTGGATCAACCTGAAAACAACCTATCGGCCCTCAGTGCGACAGAAACAACATGATATGACCCACAGAGAGAGCAACCCTTGCCCTAGTTTCTCTACCCTCCAGGAGCAAGGACTTACTACTAGGAAGTCCTTTTATCTGGACATGCTTGAAGCAAATGGCTTTCATAGTGTTGTTGGTTCCTCTTGATGATGTTGGTGCACTGTGAGCACACTGGCATCATCGGATTGGGGGGATGGGTCAGGGTGGTAAGGGAAGCATGTCTGCTGCCACCCGCACTAGGTGGGGTTATGTAGTTGGTGGCCCCAAAGGTGGAGAGCTAGCCCATCCCCTGTGAAGGGATGTGAGGATAGGCTGGACATGTGAGCACCATTAATAAGGATGTCTAGCATGTCCTTAGCACCAAAGCAGGTAAAGTATAAAATATTTTTTTTTATAAAAATCACAATGTTTTGGGTTACCAATAAAGATTGTACTTAAGCATGATTACTGATTTCAGAGACAAGCTAATGATTTTTAATATGTGAGTATTGGTCTTATAATGTGGTGACCCCTTAACAAAGCTAATAGGCTTACCTCATAGATTGATGTAGTGATACCTTGACAAAACCAATAGGAGTTGTCATATTCAAAATGACAACTCCTTTATTGTGATGTCCTATATAGCATAAGAGAGGATACTGTGATTTTAGTGGTCATGACCCACTGGAAGTCAAAGGTGATTCCAGAAGATCACCAAAGTTATTTCCATTCCCTTGATGTATATAGCTGTAAACAAGTGCCTAGTGTTTAGTAGTGTGTGAGAAATACATGCACTTTTACTTTTTCAAAGAATAAGCACTGGCTGGTTGTTATTGTGTGAAAGCAAATTGAGATTGCAAGCCCACACCACCTCCGCTGAGTAGGCTTTGGACTGTCCTGCTTCACTTCCCTGAGATGCAAGCCTCACAATGTGCAAACTAATAACCTAGGGCAAGATCTACAACCATTTCCTTTTGTGACTCCCAATTTTTGAATTTTAGCGACTCACTAGTTGCGAGTTGCAAAACAAAATGTACTAATGTGTCTCAGACACATTTAAATATTTCCATTGAAGTTGCAATTGACCTGCCTCATCAGTATTTATAAGGCATGTTGCAATTTGTAACCCATTGGGAATGGGCAATAAGACAGGGATGGTGGCCTGCTGGGGACAGCAGACCATCATCTTTTTGTTTGCTTTTAAATAAAGCAACTTTTTTTCTTGAATGCAGCCCATTTTCCTCAAAGAAAAAGAGGATGTGTTTCAAAAAGAAAGCTGAAACTTTTCTGTTTAATTGTTTAAGGGTAGGCAGTGGTCTGTGGGCCCACTGCCTGCTCTTAAAAAACGTATTTTGCTACCATTCATAAAGAATAAGGGTTTTCCTGGGAACCCCTTCCTGTTTGCGACTGACTTACAACCTACTTAAAGTAGGTGGTAAATAGTGATTGCTGTGCGACCGCATTCCGCTATTAAGAAGGGGCATGCCCCTTCCTAATAACGATTTCCGAGTCAGCAACAGATTATAGATTTGCAAAATAGGGATTGTGCATGCCAGAGGCAGTTTTAGCAGTCACAAATTGGCCATATCTCTGTTTGTGACTGCTAAAATAATTTGTACATCCAATCTCTAATAATAACAGTAGTTTAAGGTTCAGAGCTTGCTGCTGTCCAGACCGTTAGAAGTGCTCCCAAGTGGGAAGAGCAGGGTACATTTAGGTACAGGGGAGTACCTGATCTATGTGACCTGTCTTTCGTTTGTGGCTTTTTCACCTGCTATTTTGCATATATTTGTAAAATTGTGCAAAATAGTTATTGGGTGTGTTTTTCCTTTTTACAGAAAAAAGGACTTAATGTTGCTTGTTTCTTTTCTGAGTGCTGAGTCTCTACCTCACAGCAACTCCTCTGAGTAATCCTCTGACTGCTCTGCCTCTCAACCCTGACAGACAAGAGATAAAAAACGGTACTTTGTTCCCGGTTGAAGGTTTCACAGTTTGGAGACATCAGTAAATCAGTTTAAAAAACCCAGATATGCAGACAGTGACCTTCTGTCACAGATTTCTGTCATTCAGCATTATTTTAATGTGTACAAAGTTGTGCCTTGTTAGGGCTTAGGTATTAATTTTTTATATGTATTATTTCATCCTTGAGTGTTTGTGAAACAGACTGGGGTAATCTGTCAGCAGTGTGTTATTTATAAACCGCTTAATAATGTGTAACACATTTCTTAAGATGGATACTCTTTGGAATACACGCAATTTCCTGATCATATTTCTTTGACATTTTGTAGGATCATGCATTTTGAGCTGCATATTCAAAAATGGATTTTTAAATTAAGGCATACTGGATTTAGGGGAGTGCTGGGATAGTCTAGGTTACTTGAGGCATAATTCTGTAAGTATTTTTCGTTTTTTGCTTGTACCCTTCTAATTATTGTGATTGTTGTAGCTAATTTATTTTGAAAAAATTGCAGGTTGATTTAGTTATGCTTTGATTATAAAAAATAAAATATATTTGGATAGCCCTTTTTTTACCCACATGCAATGTTTTTAGAATTTTATTTAGAATACTACATTGGTATGTCCACCCCATTTTTATGTGTTTCCCCTTTTTGAAGGACTGTTGTTATCATAATTATTGTTATGGCTGCATTTTCTAATGTAAAATATGTTAGTGGGAGTGATATTGCAATTTATCATGTATTCCCTTCTAGCACCCATTAATGCACTTTTGTTAATAGTGATTAGACTCTAGTAAAAATAGTAAATGTTACCCTTAAAAACAATACAACAAACAAGAGGTGGTAAATGCCATAAGCTTGCACATCCAATCAAATGTATATACAGTGTTCTGGGACAAAATCCTGTATTGGTGGGTGCCAGCCTGGTGCAACACCCAACCACCAAGGGTGTTAGAAATGCTGACTAAGATAGTCAGCAATGATAATTCTCAATATAGCCAAAGTTTTATTCTTAAAAAAATGATGCCCTTTCTCCAATTATGGCATGATGCAGTTAGAGTACATCCCTATCTATACATTATCCCAATCGCTTATTGGACTGGGTTTATTTAGCAAACATTAACTCTAACTTTTGTAACTTCACCAAGTATTTGGAGGTTTGGTGTTAAACATATTTTTACTTGTAGCCCATTTAAACTGTTGTTGATTGGATAATTCATACTAAGCACGCTCCCCAATTTTATTTGATTTAGGAAATACTATATGTACTTACTTTGGATTACAGTTAATATATTGCCCCCTACAATATGCATGTGCTGACTCAAAAGGTTCTTGTGCTTGATTTAGAAAATACATTTTTCCTTGGATTTGTTGGCATGGACCTTGCAAAGGAATTTTTAGCTCTCCTGTTAATGTAATATCTTTTTGAAAGGGATTAAGAGAGTTTGGGAGAATATTGGTAGATTAAAATCAGAATATTTAGTTATGCATTTCAAATGCTTTTAGTAGGAAACTCTTTCTTCAGTCAATCCTGGCAATGAACATTAACATAAAAACATAGAGAAAGATAAAGATAAATATTTTACATATATGCAATAAAATACCATGTACAATTGTGCAAAGCTATACTTCTAATACAGATGTTATGAAAAGGTTTACATGAGGGAAGAAAAAAAATGTTATCCAGTGAAGTATGCAATTCAAGTCTTTCATCAGTGAACTCAGGTAGTATCCAATTGCAATCTCATAGGAATTCACAGAAGACATAGATAAAAGAGAGCAATGTCCATTGCATGTTTGCCAAAGTGGCATAGGATAGGATGAACAAAACTATTTTTTGGCTCAAGTACTAAAATACAAAGCTAATTTGTATTACTAACATTACTGAAATTTGTTTGAAATATTTAATTAATTTGTATTAAAACATCTCCAATACCAGAACAGTACTGCCTAGTTCTTTGTGTGCACAATAACTCTCCGCAATGCTTTTGCCACACCCTCCAAGCCTAGAGCGAATATTTGGCCATGGCACACAGGTGTAGTTCATGGATAACTGTCCTAAGGGCTACTTCAAAACCCTCACACCCATGTTTCTGCACACAGGTGCCAGCCAAGATCCCCCCGGCACGCTGACGTCACAAAGGGGCGGGTGGGGGTGTGACGCATCAGAGGATTTTTTAACGCCCTCCCTGGTGTTGGCCACTGGTCGTGACCCGCACCAGGGAGGTAGTGTGGGTATTGGCCAGTGGCCGATGCCCGCACTGTAGAGGTTAACATACAATACCCCTTGCCCATGGGGCTACCTGGGGCTTACCTTAGGGGTGCCTTACATGTATAAAGACAGACACTGCAGTGGCAGGTCTGAGCCATGGTTACAGGACTACTAATGTGGGTGGCACAACCAGTGCTGCAGGCCCACTAATAGCATTTGACTTACACCACCTAGGTACCTCTAGTGCACTTTACCAGGGACTTACTAGTAAATCAAATATGGCAATCTTGGAAAAAAAACAATTTACACATACACTTTGCAGAGAAGCACTTACACTTTAGCACTGGTCAGCAGTGGTAAAGTGCCCAGAACAGCAAACCAGAGTCTAGAACACAGTCAAAACATGGGAAGCAGAGGCAAAAAAGACAGGGGAGATCACACCAAGGATGCCAGGTCGATATATATATATATATATATATATATATATATATATATATATAGGTGAATATAGATACCGGACTATGAAACAGACATTTTTTAAGGGGCATGTATATAATCTTATACATACCTTTTACACTTAGATCACTATTTGTTGCACTATAATGAAATTATTATTTTTTATTAGCACATATGGGAGATTGAGAGACGGTCTATTTTATGTCCATGTTTATATATTATATTGGTCCCCTTTCTTTCTGTTTACATATACAGAGATTTGTTTGTTTGAATCATATCACCCATTTTATAGTTAGATTCTCCCTATTGATACATTATTAACATTAGATAAGGTTACAGCTTTTCCTGCAGATTATTTACATTTTACTCCATACATGAATTTGATATATTGTTGTGATAAATTGAGATATTTTATTATTGGTATTAGTTATGATAATATCTATATTTATCAATTTAGATTAATCCGCTCTAATGTCTCTTTTATCAGCTCTTTTGATATACAAGTGGGAATTATTTATTCTATTTATATAATTATATATATATATATATTGATTGCATTGAAAATGTGATTGATATCTATTTCATAGACTTATCCATTTATATATAAATTATTTCTAATAGTGATGTTAAAAACTATGTATAATTCAAAGAAGAAAGAAGAAAAAATGCATATACACAGTTTTCCCTTTTCTCTGTATATTGTTGTCAATAATTAGAATGTTGGATGTTTAAAAATGTTCAAAAATGTTTTTAAAAAAGCTTAAAAAAGGTTTACAAAGGTTTAAAAAATGATTTGTTTTGGAATAGGTTGTTATGAGGGATCATAGGAGATATATATAATGGGGTACTTATGATTTAGACTCAAGTACATGGACATGAATTGATAGTTCGAATTGAACATTGTGACACTACAATATGACCGCCGTTTTTCACATTTTGTTAGTCATGTTGCCAAAGATTGAAGAAGGACTAGAACATTTAAATAGATAGCTGTAAAAATGTCTGCCAATGTCCAGTTGCAGGCTTTTGCCGAAACGCGTCGACATTTGACCAGGACAGCGTGTGTGAGTTTTTCTTTTTGGGCACTTTATTGTCATATCTTTTCTGTATAGGTTTTTTTAAAAGTGCTGTACCTTTATGAATTTTCTCAAATAAATGGAGCCAACGATCTTCTACTTCATTGATTTTTGAAATTGTGCTTATTTTCCATCTGGCACGAGCGTTTGGATATTTTGCGGCCTGTTGGTGCCTTATTTGGCTGCACCGTTTTTTGAATAATTATATATATATATATATATATATATATATATATATAGAGAGAGAGAGAGAGAGAGATACATGAAGGAATTTGCCAAAATGCATATTAAACACATCAAATTATATAGAAGTAACAACAAATCATTGAATGGCATTGAATTTTTACTCATTTTAGGTGACCAAGTATATGGCCTGCAGCCATGGATTATTACCCCTATAAAAATGCTCAGGTGGAATAACAGAAAACATTTAATTCTGGTCTGAGCGAAACAGGAGATGTTGTTGAGAGCATATTTGGTGTCCTAAGGTCCTGTTTCATATGCCTGCATAATTCTGGTGGTAGACTACCATACTCACCACCAATGGTTTGTGAGAAGATAAAGTTAGTCTGTTTAATATTGCACAATATATTTAGGGATGAGTGATAAATTTAGCTCTGCCAGCTGAGTTGTCGGAGCTTTGACCACTCCTTGTTAAGCTTCTAACGAGGAGTTCCTGCCAAATTCTGCCAGTTTATTCATGGTGGAGTTTTTTCTTACATGTGGCTCGTCAGCAGTAGGTTGGCAAGGTCAGTTGAGAGTTGACATCCCATAGTGCAAGAAGGGCCTGCAGTGAGCATTTTTCAATGCAGGTGGTCACATGCAGTTGCAACCGTTCATGTTGAGAAAGGTGTTGCTCAGTCAGGAAATCTACTTGAGCTGCAACAAAATCAAATCGAGCAGCAGCACCCGTTGGTGCAGTGTGTGGTGACTTTTGCATTGATTTTTCAGTGTGAAATGAGCTCCATGCACTAAAGATCAGTGAGCAGCACAACATGCCGATTCACGTTCGTTTGCAGAATCTTGCATTGTTTTTCTGTAACTCTGTGGAATTCTGCAGAGTGAAACTCTGTGAGTTCTGCCCCCCTAAACATATGTCTGAAGACCAATGTACCGTGGGAGTATGACTGTGCAGTCTCACCTGAGGATGATGAAGATGATGAATCAGAAACAGAAATTGAGCATTCAGTAGCAGGTCAGACATACTCAAGTTGTAGCTAATTTGTTTACTTAATAGCTGTAAAAACAATTTCATTTATTTTGGATTTGTGAGCTGCAATAATCAATACATTTTCACACACTTAATTACCTTAAAGTTTGTAGTCTTTAAATGTGTGAACAATGTGTACATAATCACTGTGACAGTTATCGAAAAGATGTAATGATGTAAAGATGTTTCACACAGAAGTGTGACGATACGAAGTTATTTTGTACAGTCAAAAATGTGAACTTCTGAATTAGGTATGTGTGACATCAGATTCACTATCAACAAAATCTGTATGAAATGGGCAAATTTATGAGACCATATGAAGACATGAGCATCAAAGTTGAAAATAGTAAACCTACTTGGACATAATATAAATAATGTCCTTACATCACGACTGTAAGCTGTCTAAGCTTTACATACAATTAACATGTGTGTCATTAAACTTAACACTGCAAAATGACTGTGCAAAGACTATCACTTTGTCAAGGGGTGACATGGGTGTATATGAAGTCCACATTTGGACCCTCAAACATGTCACTCCGAGAAATGCATGTCTCACACAGATTGTGATATGCATCAATCTGCTGCGTACTGTAGCAATTGTCATAAAGATGGTAGATGAGAAGGCCTGTCGCTGAACGAGCAATGTAGATGTCATTGTACACTTTGAAGGTGATCATGTTACAGAGTCCACAGTAATGTGTACATTCCTGTGCTGGGTCACAAGTGCATCTGCAATATATAGCTCTTCACATATTTGTAATAATTAGTAATTAGTAGTTACTGCTGAACTGTATTGCTGAAAACCACTGTCACATTTTTCACTTATTTCATGTATGTTTAATAGGACACCACTAACATATACATTTTGTGACCCTTTGCATTACTGTAAAAGTGCCACTATGTGGCCAGTTGTGTAGTACTATAATGACAGCTGTAAAGGAAACATGTGAGCTGCATGGCCCTATCCAAGTTGCTCTATATGTGTCTCTGCCTGGCCATTTGTGTAGCACTATATAGGCCACTGTGTAGGAAACATGAGTTGCATGGCCCTTTGTGTTTCTGTAGCAGGACTACTGCATGGCCTTAAGTGTTGCTCTATGTGCGCCACTGTGTGCCCTTTTGCATAGCCTATATATGCCACTGAGTAGGAAATATACAGTTGTGTGTCTGTTTGCATTGCAGTAGAATGGCCACTGCGTGGCTCTTTGCATTGCTACATATGTGCCACTGCATGTCCTTTTACAGAGCACTATATAGGCCACTGTAAGAAAGTACCCTCTTTCTTAGTATGGTTACCTCCTTTTTCTACCTGATGTCAGTGTATTTGACTGTGTTTACTGGGATCCTGCTAACCCGGACCGGAGTGATTATGCTTGCTCTCCCAAAACTCTGTATTTCATCCCACAATTGGCACAATGGTGCCCCATTATAAGTCCCTAGTATATGGTACCTAGAGCATTGGGAATCTAGGGGATCCCTATGGGCTGCAGCATTTATTTTGCCACCCATAGGGAGCCAAAGCAATGTGTTCTGCAGGACTGCCATTGCAGCCTGTGTGAAAAGGTGCAAACACCCTTTCACTGCCACTTTACACTTCAACAAGTCAATTATAAGGCACCCCAATAGCAGGCCTGCTATATCAGAGGGCAGGTTGCAAAGTACTAACAGAGGTGCCCCCATTAACTCCAGGTCTATTTTCCTGGGCTCCATGGGTACAGGGACACCATTTTACGTGTGTATTGGACATAGGTCACCTATGTCCATCTTCATAATGGTAACTCCGAACATAGGTATCACATGTTGGAATCATACCCGATTGCTCCTGCAAGTATTGGTTGTATGTTTCCATACACTCTGGGGGCTCCTTAGAGGGCCCACAGTTTTGCCATTACATCCTTCTGGGGGTTTCCGGGCAGCCCAAGCTGCTGCCATCTCCCAGACCATGTTTCTGCCCTCCTGTTTCTTGAGCATCTCAAGCCCAGGAAGGCAGAACAAAGAATTTCCTTTAAGAGAGGGGTGTTACACCCTCTCCCTTTGGAAATAGGTATTACAGAATGGGGAGCGGTAGCCTCCCTAAGCCACTGGCAATGCTTTGAAGGGCACATTTGGTGCCCTCCTTACATAAACCAGTCTACACCAGTTCAGGTACCCCCAGTCCCTGCTCTGGTGTGAAACTGGATAAAGGAAAGGGGAGTGACCACTCCACTGTCCATCACCACCCCAGGGTGGTGCTCATAGCTCTTCCAGAGGGTCCCTGGGCTTTGCCAACTTGGATTCAAGGTTGGCAGGGAACTCTGGGAGCATCTGAGTAGCCTGTGCCGTGAGGAGATGTCAGAGCCCCCTCCTGATAGGTGGTCACACAGCTAGGTGACCAATCCCCCTCTCATGGCTATTTAGGGTCTTTCTTGTGTGTAGTTCCTCAGATTCAGATTGCAAGACTCTAGAAGGATTCCTCTGCAACCTCCGCTTCCACTTCTGACCGAAGAACCTGCATCTGGACACTCCAGGACCTGACAAGCTGCAACAAAGAAACAAGACACCTCCAAACACATTGTTTCCATGGCTCCTTCTAGCAACTGCAACATTTCCCTGGTTGTGCATCCTCTGAGGACAGACCATCTTTAGCCTGCATCAGAAGGAAGAAGGAGTCTCCCTTGGAGTAAAGGAGTCACTCACCCGCTTCTGCAGGTACCAACTGCAATGATGACCTGCTGCATGGATCCCCTCTCCTGCAGACAGAAGACACCCAACATATTACACTCAGCACACATCCCACACTTGCACAACGTACACAACACACAAATAACAAAACCACACAATACCCATCAACCGTCACCCATGCCAACTACTTCTCACAAACATTATTCATCCTTTTAATCACTTCCTCACTGTCTTCACCACCACTACCATGTCCCTACAAAAACACCCACATTTCACTGATGATGATTTGAGGGTTGCGGTGGATGAAATTGTAAGGGTAGAGAAACAACTGTTTGGAGCACAGGTCCAACAAACATCGATTGCCAGGGAAAATGAAGTTGTGTCAAAGGATAGTCAACAGGGCCATCAGCACGCTATCACGCCACCAAATTGATGTGCACAAGACCGGCGGTGGGCCCCCACCTCCTTCCCCACAGTTCACATACTGGGAAGAGAAGGTCTTGGACATACTGCACCCGGAGGGCATGACTGGAATACCTGGGGGACTAGAGTCTGGTAAGTACCTACAACAGTCATGTCACACTACTGTATTATTCGGCACGCCTCCTCACCACCCTAATTCACCTAATTAACCACAGCACCTCCCACCTAATCACCTAATTCCCCTTGTCTGGATGCCACCACTCCACCCAGCCCAACTGCCTCAGCACTTCGCAATAGCATGTTAATGACTGCCAAATGAAATCACTACGGCTCCCAGTGTGCACCAACACTATTGTTTGAACACTTTGAATGTGCACAACACATCACATTTCATGCATATACAACCAAAATACTAGCTACACCATCTAGATTGACAAAGTGAGGACCAGTACATAGCCATGGCAGATATGCAAAGGCACTCTCACAATAGCATACAACACAACATGCAGCTGCAGCTGAGTGGCCATTCCTAATGGCCGCAGATCAAAGATCCCAATCCAGAAATAGACTCACCTGTGTAGGAAAATAAGATGGCTGAGTCGACGCATATGCAACACATCTAGATACAGGATTATAATCCTCGTATACCCAAATACTTTGTTACCTCTAGGACACAATTGTGAATTGTACAGCTCTAAGTTGTGTCATCTAGCAAGCCTCACAAATCACTAGGTAACAGAGGTAAACAATCATGTCAATTATCAGACAATAACAGAACTCATCTGCAATGCATTCTTGACCAAACCTGTATGACATCCACCAACGTGGATTATGGAAATCAGGTCACAGAGTAGTATGTACAACATATGTATGCTGTGCAGCATCTGTCAATGTCATTGCAGGGGATCATGTAGAGCAACTGTCATGCATCTCTTAAAGAGGTAATCAAAAACGCATTCCAACCTGAACTCTGTGTCTCCCTCCCTCCACGGGTAACCCAGCCATTACACCCATGAAGAGTATACCAGACACTGCCAGGCCCTCTCAGGATGAAGACCCCAGTGAGGACAACACACTTGGATTTCTGGACGATGACGAACAACCTGGCCCATCTGGGACTCCTGGTCAGTCAACAACTCCCTGCCTCGCCCTGCCCACATCAATACCCTGACCCCTGGTGCAACCACATCATAAGCAAACATTTGGCCCCCAACCCATGTTCCAAGGCCAGTTCAGTCCATAGTGTGCCCCACAGTACAGGGAGCTGAGTCAAACCTTGACATCCCTGACAATGAAGACCCTGCTACCACTGGGAGTTGGCACACTCTGCCAGGGGCACAGGCAGCTGGGGCTAGGATGCGTGGGAGGGATGCTGTGGGCCAGAGGTTGGGGCCTCAAAGGGACTCCACTGACCAGGAAACTGTCTCCCAAGTCCTGGGTGCACATCAAAGTTCCCAGGACAGGATGGGCCGAATTATCACCATGTTGTGGGAGAATCAAAGGCTGCATAGGGAATACCTCCAGGAAGTCATGCAGCAGTGACAGGCACATAATGCCACCCTGGCTTCCATTTCAGGGGTGCTGAGGGACATCAATACCACCCTGCGTGGTTCCTCAACACAACATCAGGCCCCTTCCACTAGCAACCTAACATCTGCATCTGCAGCAGCTAGTGGAATGGAGGCCCTGCCAGGGGAACCTCAAGCCTCTGATACTCCTCCGTCTGTAGCTGAAGAACCCACCGCAAACATGCATGTCTACCCAGACATCTGGCTGGAGCAAATACCAGGGCCAAAACTACTGCCAGGAAGTGATCCTCACCTGATATGTTATCCTTTTGTGCCACTGAGACACCTTGTAGACTGTCCTCAGACATGAGTCTATTTTCCCATGGTACAAGGACACTGGGACAGTGCAACCATCTGGTGTAGTTGCTACTCTGATGAATCCAACTACCATGACCTAACTCATCATTCCTTTTCACATTTTACCACTTAGATTTTGCCCTTGTTCATCATGATAGGACCCAGTACATTGACCATACACAAGCATAGGGCATATACATGGAGTAATTTTCTGGCTGCATTCTCACTTTACAGTAATCTGCACCTCTGCAACGTAAGAATATAAAGACCCCATGGTCTTCACATACTACTCCACCCACTATTCTGTAGGTGGAGGCCTTGATCTATTCTTCACATAAGTGCCACATACTTCAACTGACAAGAACAATACCATTTCACATCCTCCCAACCCCAATGATATTAGGAAAGGACGAAGCAGTCACATTGCCACACGTATAAATGGAGTATAAACTAGTTCACATCCTCCTGTAACTATATCCAAATTACCTTCTATCTGTAATTACCAACTCTCATGTTAGTCATCTACTAACATTGGCTACTGACAATGAATAGCTCAAGCCATTGGCTGTAGAGGCAAACAGGAAAATGCAATTTCAGTGAGTGGAAGGAAAGGATGATAGGGGAACACAAGAAACATAGCTCAGTACTGGATAGACTCTTTCCAGAAGTGAATGATAGAATCAGATGTAACAATATATTATAGAGCTGACCCTCTGTAACTGTACACTTTACAATCTATTGGTCAGCGTCCCAAATCACATATAGGCTTTGAAACTCATTACATCGATGCTGATGAATCTAACCAGGAGGTGTAATGGCAGCCATCAACATCAAAAAGTGCTCATGCAATACTTGTAAAGGTCCACTTCACATACCTGGATGTCAGTGGAAGTACTAGTTGATGAGTTCTGTCCTAGAGTGAGCTGCTCCTTCTTCCTCTGGCTCTTCATCATTTGCCATATCAGCATTACCAGTCATTGGTCCTACTGCCCCCCTTATCTGCTATCAATGGTATCTGATGTCTCAGGGCTAGATTATGGAGCATGCAGCAGGCAAATATTATTTGGCATACCTTGTGAGGCGAGTAGATGAGTGCACCTTCAGATAGGTGCAGGAACCAGAATCTTGCCTTCAAGAGGCTGAATTTATGCTCAATTACATGCCATGTCTTCCCGTGGGCCTCAGTGAAATGGAGTTCCCTTGGCGTGGCTGGGTACCTCATTGGTGCCAACAGCTAAGGCAGATTAGGATAGCCAGAGTCACCTGTGAACACAATGGTAGACAAAACATAAATAGCTTCAGCGACTGCTTATGATGTGACGACAGGTGACATAACACTGAAACACACAATATAATGCTTACTTGTCAAGCAGCCAGGCCCTCTCTGTTTGCAGTCGTGCCATCAAATGTGGGACATTGCTCTTCCGCATTATGTAGGAATCGTTCACTGATCAAGGAAACCTGGCTGTGACTTGTGGGACACACCACCTGTACAATGATTGAGTGGTAGTTCTTCCTATTCCTGTACACCTGTTCATTGGCACTGGAAGGGAGTAGGGCTACAAGGGTGCCATCTATGGCTACTATCAAATGAGAAATGTGTCCCATCGCATAAACGTCTACCTTCACAAATGCCAAATCCACTCTTTGAGGGAATCTGATGTAGCTGTCCAGTTGCTTCAACAATGCACACAGTACATCCCAAAACACCAGCCTGAACATGGGCTGAGACATCCCTGATGTTAAGGCCACAGTATTCTGAAAGGACCCAGTGACAAGGAAGTGTAGCACTAGCATTGACAAGAGTTGAACGATGAGAGGTATACAATGGGGATTGCCAATGGCTGGCATCAGATCTGGCTCCAACTGTGTACATAGATCCATGATGGTATGGCGATTCAGACGACATGTCTGTGCTCCAGGGCAACTAGTGGATGGTACTCTGGTGGTTGTCTCATTCTCCTCAGGGCAAGATAACTATGTTGAGAGGAGAGACTGTACAATGAGTTTTGCAGAATGCACAGATCACCACCACTTTATATATTACTTGACACCTAACATCTGTGTAAGTGGTGTAGGACTGCTGCCATATATAATGCAGAACACAGATATGTACACCTTAACCCTCTGGGCGTTTGAGGGCAGCACAGAAGCCAAAAGGGGGTAAGTACTGACTGTATCCTTGTACTATACTTTGGTTCAATGGTGTTTGCAGTCACACTGTAGCAGCAGTGACAATGTTGTAGATGCTACATGTATGTAGATTAGTGTGAATACGTAGTACCCATATTGCCTGACTAATAGATGTAGATCTGGCATTCTTGCTCAGATGACAATGCAACATGGGTGAGGTCCCTCAGCCATTTGATGGTTGTAAGCTGCAGTTTCATCCTACCCATAGAGTATGTTCTGGTCCATCGTTCAGCAGATGAGCTCTAAGAACTCTAAGGTGTCTGAGCACTCCTATCAGTCTTGATCACCTATATTAGCAACTGAGTGCCTTACATAATTTCTACAGGGGTCATGTAACATTTCTCATGGAACAGGATTGACTCCATGTGAGGCAGGCCTCTATCTATCACTACACAGATGTGGCCAGGATAAAACAGTACATATGGGTATGTAAATGGATCTCCATTGTCCCATCTTCTTCATACTATGGTATGTGTGAAGGTAGTAAGAAAAGGCTCTTCAACCGTCGGCGTCTGAGTTTTGTCTTTTTGTCTTTTACATGCATGTCCATGGCATTGTTCTCTATGTGGTAAATGGCTAGGCAGAGCTCCTCTATCACTATATGCAATGTCCATGCGATGTGTGCCAATGTCCTACCATTCACAGTGACACACATGTGCTTATCTGCCTACAACATGTCTCAATGGTTACTTGGGGTCCGAGGTAATAGAATGGGTCAATAATTTCTACACTCTGCCTAGATGATGTGGACAGTTTGGACAGGATTTGTCATAGATTGACTTCTAATTTCATTGTACGATGGTTTAGCAGTACTGCAATTTCAAAGACAGCTGTTGTTGTGGGATATGTTGTCAGTGCAATGGCAGTTGTGTAATTTCATGTGTACATCATGTGTGTGCATCTCTTCAGTGGGATATGTGTGTTGTGTGCACTTAGATACAGCTAATCACATTTCAGGAAAGGTGTGAGCGGTGCTGCTTTAATCATGTAGTCATGGGGTAGAACTGTAACAGCATGTCAGGTAGTATGTTAGGTACCATATGAAATTTTCGTGGCTTGATAATGTATTGGTGTCCTTCCACTGCACTCAGCAATTGTCAGTGGATGTCTCATGTGTGCTATGTAGCCGTCTATAGCTGCACATACATGTATGAAGTACTGTGGTGTATCTGTGTACAGTGTCTGCAGAGGATCCTCTGGAAATTGATGCATGTGGTCACATGACTGATCTCCAAACATGCATTATACACATATGATGACACCTGGGTGGTAGAGCCTCATGTTGTGACTATATCAGTGATAGTTTCCATTATGGCATATATTTACAGAGGGTTCAGTCAGGCATGTAATATGAATGGCAGGTGCTGTGTGGTCTGTGAATTGAGTTTATTTACTATCATGGAACATTACTTAATGAACATGGACTGCTCAAGTGTAGGTTCAATAGATGCAAGTTATGTTGTGTTTAGCAAACTGTCTTTCCTACAGATTATAGGAGTATGATCCAGATTAGGACTGCATTTCTGCTTGAGCCAGGGCATGATGAACATGCTGACATACCTTTTCAGATAATTTATTACATTGCTCCAGTCATGCTACCACATTTGGATTATGATGTGGTTGAGAGAGTAGCCATGAAGGGGTGGATAGGAGTCACAGTTTGGGACATAATTGAGGTGATGTTGGTTACTAGATGACATAGCCTAGCCAGGTGATGTATAACTACAGCTCTCCTTGTTCTAATGTGTGTTTGTGAAGAATATGATGACCCTCTCCCTCTCTCTCTATCTGTCCCTCCCTCTATCTCTATTTGTGTGCCTTAGCATCATCAGACGAAGGAGAGGGGGCACAGGCAAGTGGGGATGCTGGTGGCCAAGGGACTAAGGCCCGTATTTATACTCGGTTTGCGCTGAATTAGTGTCATTTTTTTACGCTAATTCAGTGCAAACCAAACTCCATATTTATACTTTGGCCTTAGCCACGTCTAGTGGCAAAGCAATGGAGTTTATGTCGTTTTCTGGAGGGGAAATCCTACCTTACGTCAATGAGATGCAAAGTAGGCGCTCCTGTCCAGAAAAGGGTGATATGGCCTTTGCGCCATATTTATCCCCCTGTGCTAAAATCCAGCATGGGGAATGGGGATCTTAAACTAGCTTAGCACCATTATTTAGCACCTGGGTCTGGGCAGGTGTAAGGGGACCTGTAGGCATATTTCCATGGTCAGAACTCATGGAAATTGCCCACAGGTGCCTTTCTCTGGCCCCAGGGACACCCCCACCAACCCTCACCCACACCAGGAGGACACCTAAAGATGGGGGACCCATCCCAGGTATGTCCGGGTGAGTATTTTATTTCCCACAACACCGCTCAGGGGCCCTGACCTGCACAGCACTGGCCCCAATGGCCATGCCTTGGGCATGGCCATTGGGGTGGTGGGCATGGCTCCTGTCTTTACGAAGACAGGAGCCTTGTCCATGGGGGTTGTGCGCCAGAAAATGGCGCTACACTGCTTAGAGGCAATCTTTTTGCCTCTAAACATTGTAGAGCCCTAACTTGGGCATGGCCATTGGGATGGTGGGCATGGCTCCTGTCTTTAAGAAGACAGGAGCCTTGTCCATGGGGGTTGTGCGCCAGAAAATGGCGCTACACTGTTTAGAGGCAATCTTTTTGCCTCTAAACATTGCAGAGCCCTAATTTGGCACACAAGCCCCGGTTCCCCAACTCCTCCCCAGCCCTGTTAGCATCCTTTCCAAGGATGCTAACAGGGCATTAGCACCGCTAGTGCCATTCCATAACTATGGCGCCCGGCGTCTTGGAATGGCGCTAGCCAGCACTATACTTTTTGACGCAAACCTGCGCTAATGCAGGTTTGCGTCAAAAAGTATAAATATGGGCCTTTGAGTGCTGATACCACCGACAGAGTGGGACACTGTGGCCCGGAGGGCGAGGGTAGTGCCACAGCAAAGAACAGATCTTCTGTTTCATCAGCCTCAGAATTCTCCTCCAGTGGACACTCCCTAGTGGTAGCAGACACTTCAGGGACCACCCCAGCACTACCATCTTTGTCTGCCACCTCCCTTACTACCACCCCCTCCCTATATCTCGCCACCCAGTAGTCCATGCCCACCCACCCAGGAGGGTGTGTGTCTACTTCACTGCAGGCACCTCTGCCCTACCCCTTGTCAGCCCTACTGTCCTCAGTGGGGATGCTATTGACCTCCTGAGGTTGATCTCTGTGGGTCTGTCAACCATTGTGAATGCCATCCAGGGTCTGGCAACTTATGTACATCAGATTAATGCGTTCCTATAGGCCATTCATTGTGCACTGGCTGGCCTAAAGAGATCCTTTCAGGCTCTGGCCTCCACACTGATGACAGCCAGTCACTCTTTGTCTTATGTCCCCCCTCCTTCCTCTTCCCAATTCCAAACCCCTCTTCCCCGTCCAACCCAAAGCACACAGACAAACAAGCATGCATCAACCTAAACATCCAAGGGTACTGCTGACAAACACAAGCTCTAGAAGAACCACCACTGACACTGTGTTTTGACCACTGACTCCACATTGCACTTAGCCTAGCAGCACACGTCACATTGGTGACCACCAGAATAAATTTGCCTATTGACTTCATTTTACGCTAAACTTAGCATTTGCCACTGCCATGTTAGAGGTGCAGATGTTAGAAGTGCAGCAGCTGCAAGTATATTTCTGTGTCCATGTTAAAAAATGTGTTTTTGCTCATGTTTTTACTCTACGTGTCTGCATGTTCTTTCTCATAAAGGGCTAAGGTATAACATAGGGGAGTCTGAGAGATAAGGGTGTGCTAGGATGTTGTTTATGGGATGGCAGAGAACAATTTGGTTTTAGAGAAGCACCTTTGGATCTTGACCAATTCCAATGTGTTGCTTTCAAAACTGACCTGAAGTAGCAGGCATTTTTTAACAACTTACTGATTGGGAGGGCTGTTCTGGAATTCTCCTCTCTGGCTTGTTTAAGGTATATAAGAGACCAAAACTGGATTGACCATGGAGTGAATCAGCCCTCACGTAGGATCAAGACGCTGATGCCTATCATCTTTCCCTGGAGGGTAGCTGTCTTTCTCTCTTCACCGTCGACCTGACGTTTGATGACCTGTTACTGGCAGAAGAGATTAAACAAATTCGACTGTGCCCCATAGTGATGCATTTTTAACTCTTATTATCTGCTTTGCATTGTGCATGAATATACATCTGTATATTTGCATATATATTTGTTGTTTATAGATTGAAGCAGTACATGCTCCTATTTCATTGCTGTGACCATTTTTAAATGTGCACTCTTAGTTGTACACTTTTGGCCTTTCTTTTTGAGCCTCACAGAGTGGTTTAATAATTGTAATTCTTAGACTAAGAGTTGCATACCAGAACTTCTTTTCAGTGTGTGTGTTTTATCTCAGTCTGTAGTGAAGCAAAACACCCAGTCACCGCATCCATAGCCAGCACAACCACAAACATCTCTACATGCAGCACGTCTACCATACCTGCAGTTACCCATCCACAATGGCATCTCCCACCTCTCCTCCCCCTCCTCCCAAAACACATAAATGCCCAAACTCACCCACCCAACAGACATCCAGCACACACAAGCATACCTGGCACACTGATGCACCCAAGACATCGCCCAAAACACCTCTCACAACCATGTTCTCCCCCTCCACTCCCAAACCCTTTTGCCATGACCGTCCCCGTGTGTCGAAGAAAGTTTTCCTCTTGGAGTTGAACCTTTTCCCTACTCTTCTCCCACACTGTGTTACCCCAAAGATCTGTCTCCCTCCCTGTATCCTGCCCTTCCATTTCTAAATCTTCCCCTGACCCCCCCCCACAGGTACCCATGCCCCTGCCAAGACATCAACCCCTCCAAGCCCTCCTCTAAGCCTTGACCTAAGCCTCCCAGGCACAAGGATCCACCTCCCACCCCTCCACACTCCATCTCACATCCCCGAGGTGCCTGCCTGCCCCCTTCATGCCCCCCATGATGCACATAATTGCTTGGACTGGCCAATGGCCTACTAATCTTATGCATAACTATGTACATATTTATACATTTATTGCTATACATCTGAGCCACCCAGTTGTTGGTTCCAAGGTTACATTTTTGTCCTGCATTTCATTCCTTCTGGCTGATTTGGTCTTGACTGCTTTAGTTTGTGTGTGAGTACATTTTGTGTGTGTGTTGATGGTGCTACCAGTTGTGTGTGGCCAGCATGTGTGGGTGTGTGCATTGCAATTGTCCCGGTGTGTTGGCTGTGTATTGTGTGATGGGCATGTATGAGTTACGGAGATGGAATAATGTTATTATTGTCTATAGTGATTGTGTTGATGTGTTATTTTGAATGCTGTGTGTGGCTGTACTGTGTGTGTGTGAGTTGATTGATATGTCACATCCATTGCGATGTGTGTTGGCGGCACATGACATATGGCTTGTTGTATGAATGTTTGATTGTGTGTTTTGTTTCGCAGGTATTCTTAGGTTATGCTGTATGCATGATTTGTCAACTGGAGTTGTGTATTGTGGATGTATGACAGTGATTTTGAGGTGGTGCAGTTGTGGTCTAGTTGTGTTGTACTGTTCGACTGTGCCGGTGCTGAGTATCAAGGTATTGGTGTGTGTTTTGTAAGTGTGTGTGTGTTGGCTGTAGTGTGTGTACTATGCATATGCATGTGTGTTTGTGGCTATGCGTGGGATGTGACTGTCAGTGTGAGGGTACGTGAGTGTGTTGCCATTGCCACCCATTCATGATGTGTATGTTCTGTGTGCATACACACATTGACATTGTGCAACGGTGTCAGGTAAGTGTGTGTACTCACAGTTGCTGTTGTCGTCCCTGGTTCTGGAGTCATTGGGCAAGTCACTGGGCGAGCAGGAACAGTGGAAAGACATGTAGCCCAGATTCCATGGCAGCTCAAGATGGCCTGAAGGTGAGTGTCTCCTTTTATAGAGTTGATTTCCTTGGTAGTGCGACCTCGGCAGAAACCTCAGCGTGTAATCTGCCTGGAGGGAACATGCTCCAAGATGGCCTGAAGGTGGCTGCCGTTGTCTATTGCGGCCTAACCGCACCCGCTGTTCAGATGGTGGATTGGCTGTAATCTGTTAGGAAGACCGCCATGGCCATCATTTGGTGGTCTTCTCTGCCAGGAAAACCACAGAGGTAAGTAACACAGTACCTCCCAGCGACCACCATTGCAGGAGAAAACACTGTGGCCCTCATTATGACATTGGCGGTAAGTCCGGCTTACCACCATGCCAACCGCCACCAACATACCACTTACGCAGCGAATTACCCTACCCATATTATGACACATACACAGCAATCCGTCACTATACAAACACACACACAAGTCCGCCAGCCCAAAGATCAGTGATAAACTGGCAGTACCAAAACACACAATGTTACGGCAACAGAACCAGCCCACAGCATTATGACCCACAAATCACCACGGCGGACATATAACCGCGGTAAACCATTGGCGGTATATACTACTGCGCTCAAAATACACACACTCATACAAAACAACACTACATTGGACGATTCAAACTACACACACCTGGAACACATACACACAACACCCCCGCACCCCTCACACTACTATAAAACACACATCCACAATACCCACAACCCCTTACGACTAAAAAATATTGCCAACTGAGAGAGACAGACCAAGAGCAACCGCAGAGCCACAAAACACCATCACCCATACACCATCCTTGTACCTTACAGCACACACCCAAACACATCACCCCACACACCCTCACACACAGCACTCACACTTCACTCATGGCGCCACAAAGACACCCTAGGTTCTCAGAGGAGGAGCTAAGGGTCATGGTGTAGGAAATCATCTGGGTAGAGCCACAGCTATTCGGATCATAGGTGCAGCAGACATCCACTGCTAGGAAGATGGAGCTATGGAGGAGGATTGTGGGCAAGGTCAACTACGTTGGACAGCACCCAAAAAAGTAGGAATGACATCGGGAAGAGGAGGAACGAACTACGGGGGAAGGTGCGTTCCGTGGCAGCAAGACACCAGATAGCAGTACAGAGGACAGGCAGTGGACCCTCACCTCCTCCTCCACAACTAACAACATGGGAGGAGCAAGTCTTGGCAATCATGCATCCTGAGGTCCTGGCAGGAGTAGCAGGAGGACTGGAGTCTGGTAAGTCAAATCTTTACTACTATCACCCCCTGTAGGAAAGTACCATCTCTCTTGGCATGTTACCCCCAATTTTACATGTATGTCAGATTGTTTTTGCCTGTCTTACTGGGATCCTGCTAGTCAGGATCCCATTGCTCATAGTTTGTGGCCTGAATGTGTATACCTGTGTAGTGCCTAACTGTGTCACTGAGGCTCTGCTAATCAGAACCTAAGTGCTCATGCTCTCTCTGCCTTTAAATTTGTCACTATAGGCTAGTGACCACTTTACCAATTTCAATTGGCATACTGGAACACCCTTATAATTCCCTAGTATATGGTACCTCGGAACCCAGGGTATTGGGGTTCCAGGAGATCCCTATGGGCTGCAGCATTTGTTTTGCCACCCACAGGGAGGTCAGACAAACCTTTACACAGGACTGCCACTGCAGCCTGAGTGAAATAGTGCACACATTATTTCACAGCTATTTTCACTGCACTTAAGTAACTTATAAGTGACCTACATGTCTAGCCTTCACTAGCTGAAGGTTAGGTGCAAAGTTACTAAGGCCCTCATTACAACACTGTAGAAAAATGGAATTATGACCATGGTGGACACCGCCAACATAGACAGCCACTTTAACACTCTGACCACCACTGCGGAACAAACAAACATCATGGCGGTCACCGCCAACAGACAGGCGGAAGACAATGTACCGCCCACACTATTATGACAGGTCAATCCTCCACCTTTTCCGGGGCGGATTCAACTCGAACAAAAACACAGCAGAAACAGGAATTGGAAGGGAAAACACTCACCTCTACACACCCCGCGAGGAATCCGGACGCCATGGAGCCTGAACTCCAAATACTCCCTGCGATAGTCTTCCTGCTCCTCTACCAGGAACAAGCCGTTGGCAGCGACGACCACGGTGAGTACTGCACCTACAGCACAGGGGAGGGGAGAGGGAAAAGAGAATGACACACACACGCAACACCCCCACCCTCACCCACAACACCATACACACCAATACATGCTGAAACATTACATTTACACCCCTCAACCCCCCCTGGAAGAACGCAATGACAAAAGGAAATGATTTGAACAATTGTAATCATGTAAAATCCATTAGTCAAAACTTTATATACACTATAAACAAATATGTACACCAAGAATTCAAGTCCAGGTACTGCACCTATATAGACCACTGGGCCCAAAATGCATGGGCGAGGCCCACACTTGATACCCGATCGAAACAGAGAGAACACTGCAGGGGCATCAGATCTAAATAAAACAGGCACCTCAGGGGGAAGGGAAGGGGGGCACCTCAGCTGGATGAGTGCACGATGCCAGCACCACGAGGGGGCTCCATGCCCATTGATATATCCTGGGGAGTGCAAAGCCACAGTCTCTCAAGTCTCTCCAGTGGGTGGTTTGCCCACTGCTTTATCCTGGGGAGTGCAAAGCCACAGTCTCTCAAGTCTCTCCAGTGGGTGGTTTGCCCACTGCTTTATCCTGGGGAGTGCAAAGCCACAGTCTCTCAAGTCTTTCCAGTGGTTTGCCCACTGCTTTATCCTGAGGAGTGCAATTCCACAGTCTCTCAAGTCTCTCAAGTGGGTGGTTTGCCCACTGCTTTATCCTGGGGAGTGCAAAGCCACAGTCTCTCAAGTCTCTCCAGTGGGTAGTTTGCCCACTGCTTTATCCTGGGGAGTGCAAAACCACAGTCTCTCAAGTCTCTCCAGTGGGTGGTTTGCTCTGCTTCATCCTGGGGTGTACAAAGCCACGGTCTCTCAGGTGGATGCCTTACTCCACTGGTTCTGGAGGGGGCCTTGTGCCCAGAGTGCTTCAACTTGCCAAGGACTGAGGTAGTGGATGTGAATCTCCACTGGTTCTGGAGGGGGCCTTGTGCCCAGAGTGCTTCATCCTGCCAAGGACTGAGGTAGTGGATGTGACACTCCACTGACAGTGGGGCAATATTGAAGCTGCCGAGGCCCATGGAACTGACCACCAGCCTCGTACGAATTACCACTAGGGATGGCAGCCATGTCTGGGGTGGTGCCACTGGCTCAGGATGTTGTGTGGCCGCTGGCAGTGCTTGTGGCGGGGTCAGTAGCAGCGGTGCTTGCAGGGGTCATTGGGGCGGCGGTGCTTGCGGCGGTCATTGGGGTGGTGGTGCTTGCTGCGGTCATTGGGCCAGCGGTGCTGGTGGCGGCCTCACTGACTGCGGTGCAGGTGGCTGGCTCACTGACTGCTGTGCTGGTGGCTGGCCCACTGACTGCTGTGCTGACGGCAGTGTCAGTAGCGGCAGTGCTGGTGGCGGGCTCAGACTGGGGTGCTGCCGGCGGTGTGAGTAGCGGCACAGTGTCTGCAGTGCTGGTGAAGGGCTCAGTATCTGGGGTGCTGGCGGCGGTGTCCATGGCGGCAGTGGATGTGGTGGTGCCAGTGGTGGATCTTGTCCGCCATGCAGGTTGGCAGCGACGTTGACTTGCCTTTCTTTTTCGGGCCCTTCCCCACCTTGGATGGTGGCACAGCTGTCTTGCCACTCCCAACTGTTGTCTTGACTGAGCCCTTGGTGGCATGTGTTTTGACCTTCTCCCTCTGGGATGTGGGCAACTTCTTCTGCTTTGGAGGTGAGGGAATGTCCTTGGACTCGCTCCTTGGGACACTGGCAGCCCTGTTGCTTGGCGCACTCCAGAATCCGCATATTGCTGGCACCACTGTGGCCGGTGATGTGATGGCTGAGGTGCTGGGTTGGGACCTGGAAAGGTGGGCCCTAGGGGACGGACGGACGGGGGGGTGTAGGGAAGAAGTCAACATTTGAGAGGAAAAGCTTTTTTGACACACTGGGACAGGTAGATGGAGGGGGGTTTGGGAGTGGAGGAAGAGGTAGTGGTTGTAGGAGGTGTTCGTATGCTGACTTTGGGTGAAGATGCATGGGCTGGAGGCTGTCATGAGGTGGATGGCTGTTGGGTGGGTGTGTGACTGCGTTTGTGTAGTTTGGGAGGAGGGCTCACAGACACACTGGGAGAGGACACAGGGGATGTGTGAATGGTAGTGGGGGTGGTGAGTGCACGTGAGCGGTGTGAGATGATTGGCGTGCTGGTGATGGAGGTAGTGGCTGAAGATGTAGTGCATGCAGGTGTGAGTGGAGCTGTGACAGGAAGGGAGGAGGGAGACGTGGAGAAGGGGGACACAGTGGAGGCAGTGGATGTTGGTATGTGTGCATGGGCATGATGCTTGTGTGAGTGCTTGTGGGATGTGTGGAGCTTATGTTTGCCAGAGCCCCCCTTGTGTGTTGCGGTGTGTGCATGCTGGTCTGATGGTGTGCTTGATATAGGTTGAGGTACTGGGGATTGGGTCTGGGTGGAGGAAGTTGGAGGGGGGAGGCTGGACACAGAGACAATGGCTGCCATCAGTGCAGAGGCCAGTGCCTGAAGTGCTCTCTGTTGGGCTGCCTGGCCAGAATGAATGCCCTCCTGGTATACATTTATCTGTTGAAACTGCGTCTCTACACCCTGGATGGCATTCAGAATGATAGACTTCCCAACAGTGAGGGATCTCAGGAGGTCAATAGCTTCCCCACTGCGGGCAGCAGGGCTGACTGGGGCAGGGCCTGAGGTGCCTCGGCAGAAGGAGATGCCCACCCTCCTGGGTGAGCGCCCACTGGAAACACACTGAGGGGCTGCAGGGAGGGCAGTGCTGGTAGGGGGGGTGGCGGCTGTACCTGTAGATGCGGTGGGCACAGAGGGGCCCACCACGGTAAAGGAGCTCCCATCAGAGGAAGAGTCGGTCTCGCTGGTCTCAGCTCCCGTCCCCGTCGTGGAGCTACCCTCGCCCTCTGTCTCGCTGGTGACTTCAGACTCCATTGTCTGGCCCTCCAGGGCCATGTGGGATGCAGCTCCCTCCTGCTCCGGTGGCACAGCTCCTCCACCTGATGATGCTAATGCACATAAGAAGAGGGAGATCACAAAAAGTGGGGGGAGAAAGAAGAAAGACATGTTCAGTGCATACAATACCGCTACCGTCGGCGGACACTACAGACACAGCAGCCCTCTGCACTACGCCATGCATTTAGAGTTGCCTAATTAATCACAGGGACGTGGGGTACATGGCCTATGCCCGATTGCTGCACACATGGAAGTCACAGGAGCCTGACTAGGTGTAGATGGCTCTAACCATTGGTGGGGATGGGGTACCACTTAGTCTGCCTCACCAAGGGACCTTGCCTACAAAGCTCGCCCTAGCCTAGGGGAACCCACTGCCCACCTCCCCCACCCAGACAACTCCAATGCGCGCAGAGTCAGATGGATGTGACGGTACTCACCCCCTTGTGGCTGCTGTGATGCCCTCAAGCGCCCATCCAACTCTGGGTACGCCACCGCCTGATCCGGAACATCAGGGGGTCATGGTGCGACAGGCACCCTTCCCACATTGGGAGGCCATCCCCAACTGGGCCTCCGCCGTCTTCTTGCTCCAGCGGCTAAGGTCCTCCCATCTTTTACGGCAGTGGGTGCTCCGTCTGTGGTGGACCCCAGGGTCCGGATGTCCTTGGCGATGGCACGCCAAATATCCTTTTTCTGATGGGCGCTAACCTAGAGGAATAGTACAGGGGAAAATGTAAAACTTTTACTGTCCGGACCGTCACAGTCATTGTCCCACGTTCCCACCCTTGCCCTGACGCACATACACTCACCGTCCGATCAGGCAGGCCTCATCTCCCATCCCCGTATCTTCCATCCACACCACTCCAAACAGGCATTGCCCATACAGCATGCTCACAGTGTACTCACCTGTTTGTCTGGAGGACTGTAGAGTAGCTTGTACTGGGGGAGTTCCCATCCTCTAGTTTATCTAACTCCTCAGATGTGAAGGCAGGGGCCCTTTCCTAAGACACATGAGCCATCGTCACTTCCAGACTGAGGTCACAGCAGCACTTGCAGTGTAGGTCCTCTCCTGTCGAAGATCAGGTATCAAGTGAGTGAACAGACAGAAAATGGCAGTCACGTCCACGGCGGTGCATACCTTCACCGCCGGCGTACATCGTCATTGGCTCCTGGAACCCATAGGGCCCAATGTTAACCAATGCAGGATTGCACCGCGGTCTTCGACCGCCTACCGCAACGGTGTACAACGCCAGCGCAGTTACCTCATATCCCCTTGTCCCACATTAGAGGTCAGGCAGACGCCATTACAGGGGGCCACATGGCATAAATTTTTAATGCGTCACACATATATAGGTCTTGCATATACACAGAGACAGGGACATTGTGGATTGACAAATGTGTGCAATACAAATATTTTTTACTACCTCAGTGTTGGCTGACTCTGTGCTCGCTGTTCTCATCCATAGGGCAGGTCCGCTGGGGCAGGTGAGGAGATGGCGGCATCCTCCAGTGTACAGACCACTGGTGGACCTGTCGACAATGGAAGAGAGACATGTAATTGTCACCTACAGATTTGATCGTGCCCCAATCCAGGAACTGTGTGCCCAGTTGGAGCCAGATCTGATTTTAGCTATCCGCCATCCCACAGGAATCCACCCTCTAGAGCAGGTCCTGTCAGTACTCCATTTCCTGGCAATTGGGTCTTTTCAAACAACAGTGGCCATAGCATCAGGGATGTCCCAGCCTATGTTCTCCAATGTGTTGTCCAGAGTGTTGTCTGCCCTGCTGAAACACATGCGCAGCTACATCGTGTTCCCTCAGGTGGAGGATTTGCCTACGTGACTTCAATGCCCTGGGACATATCACCAACATCATAGGTGCAATTGATGGGACACATGTGGCCTTGGTCCCCCACCTCAGGAGTGAACAATGTATGTGCAGACGGTGTGTTTGGCCGACTAGTACATCTCCCATGTGAACGCCAAGATTCCAGGCTCAGTGCATGACGCTTACATTCTGAGGAATAGCAGCATCCCTTATGTGATGGGGCAAGTCCAGAGGCACCGTGTGTGGCTCATAGGTGAGGACAAGGACCCTATACCCTGTGAATAGTTGTCCGGGTCTGGGGTTGTCCCTAAGGGTTAGTGTGTGTCTAACAGATTTCCCTCGACATTTGCAGGTGACTCTGGTTACCCCAACCTGTCATGGCTACTGACCCCAGTGAGAAATCCCAGGACAAGGGCAGAGGAACGCTACAATGAGGCACATGGGCAATCTAGGCGAATGATAGAAAGGAACTTGGGCCGCCTGAAGGCCAGGTTCCGGTGCCTCCATATGACAGGTGGTTCCCTATACTACTCACCAAAGAAGGTGTGCCAGATCATCGGGGCCTGCAGTATGTTTCACAACTTGGCTTTGCTAGGACAGGTGCCTTTTCTGCAGGAGGATGGTCCAGAAGGAGGTCTCGTGGCAGCTGTGGAGCCTGTGGACAGTGAAGAACAGGAGTCCGAAGAAGAGGACATGGACAACAGAAACGTGATCCAGCAATACTTCCAGTGAGACACAGGTAAGAAGACATCACTGACTCCTACATCTGATAAATTGTTAGACCTATCATCTGTCTGTCACTTTCACCCAGTGTATGGACCCTGAATTGTCACTTTGACTTCCCATTGCACAGATGTGGCTCCCACTGTGTGACCTCTGCTATGTTACCTCATGGACTAGAGCTGTGTGACATAGGTATGTTTACAATAGAATGGACATTGCTATTTTCTTGAGTTATTGCAAATACACATTTGTAAAAGCACAGACTGACTCCAGATTGGTTTGTGATTCACTGGTGTTTATTTAAGTGCTAAATAGTGGAGGGGGTTGTAAAATGGTCAGGAGTGATGGTGGAGGAATGTCCATGGCAGAGTCCAGTTATTAGTCTCACAGGTGCATTGTCCAAAGGGGCATAGGAAGTGGAGCTAGGGAAGTTTAAGGATGGACAGGGTGACACAGTGGTACAGAAGGATGACGTTCAGGGTGGTCTCATTTCTTGGCGGGGGTCACGGCATTGTTCTCTGTCTTTATCCTGGATCTCAGGGTCCGCTTGCGAGGTGGTTCTCCATGTACAGGGGGTGGGGTGCTGGTGTCGTGGTCCTGTGGTGGTGCCTCCTGCCCACTAGCACCGGCGGAGGTGGTGGGCAGTTTATCGTCCAGGCTAGTGTCAGGGGCCCCTTGTTGTGCCACAGTGTCCCTCCTGGTGTTCACAAAGTCCTTCAGCACCCCTACAATGGTGCCCAGGGTGGTATTGATGGGCTTGAGTTCCTCCCTGAACTCCAAATACTTTTCCTCCTGCAGCCACTAGGTATCCTGAAACGTGGCCAGTACCGTTGCCATCGTCTCCTGGGAATGATGGTACGCACCCATGATGTTGGACAGGGCCTCATGGAGAGTGGGCTCCCTGGGCCTGTCCTCCTCCTGTTGCACAGCAGACCTCCCAGTTCCCCGGTTTTACTGGGCCTCTGTCCCCTGAACCGTGTGCCCACTGCCCCCAGGTCCTTGCTGTTCTTGGGTTTGTGGGTTTGCCTGGGTTCCCTGTAGTGGTGGACACACTGCTGCTTGACATGTCCTGGGGACAGAGGTATGGGCCCGATGGGTGGGTGCTGTGCAGGTGTTTCCCGAGGGGGGGAGGCTTTGTGGTGGCCTGTGACTGTGTCAGGGGAACCGACTGTCCCAAGGTCCCAGATGGCCGGGCTGGTCATCAAGATCCAGTTGGACTTAGCTGCTGTCATCACTGTGGGCCTCTTTTGTGGGGGGTGGACATGTCTGGAACCTCCTGTCTGGTGATGTTGGGTAGGGGTCCTGAAGGGGTGTAAAGGCATGATTATTGCATCTGTGTTTGCTATGGTGTACAATGGGTGGGTGACCCTGTATCACAGTGCTTACATTCTTGTGTAGGACCTTGTGTGATAATTGTTTTGGGGTCAGTGTGGGTATCTGTAGTGGACATGCTTTGGTGATGGGTGTCCATGCTTTGTTGTTGCATGCATGGCTTGGTGTTGGGATGTCTGGTTTGTGATAATGGGACATATGTGAGGAGTTGGAGTGATGGGGTTGAGGGCGAGGGTGGGGGTATGTGATGGCATGCAGGTAGGGTGGGGGATATGGTAGTTAAAGATTTGACTTACCAGAGTCCATTCCTCCAGCTACTCCTGCGAGGCCCTCAGGATGCAGTATAGCCAAGACATGCTTCTCCCATGTTGTTAGTTGTGGGGGAGGAGGTGGAGTCCTCTGAATTGCAATGTGGTGTCTTGAGACCACTGAACGCACCTTCCCCCGTAGGTCGTTCCACCTCTTCCTGATCTCATCCTGTGTTCTTGGATGCTGTCCCACTGTGTTGACCCTGTCTACGATTCTGCGCCATAGCTCCATCTCCCTAGCTTTGGAGGTGTGCAGCACCTGTGATCCGAATAGCTGTGGCTCTACCCGGATAATTTCCTCCACCATGACCCTGAGCTCCTCCTCAGAAAACATGGGGTGTCTTTGCGGTGCCATGGGGTGGTGTGGGTGATGTGTGAGGTGGTGTGTGTTGTGATATGTCAGGGGATGTGTTTGTGTGTGTTGTGTGAGGTGCGTGCTTGTTGTGTGGGTGATGGTGTTGAGTGCCTGTGGATGCTAGTTTGTTGATGGTGGTGTCTCTTTCTGGCCTTCTGTCGCAATTCTGGTCGTAAGGGATTGTGGGTGATGTGGGTGGGTGTTTTATATTGTATTGAGTGTGTGGAAGTGGTGTGTGTATGTGTATCAGGTGTGTGTATTTCGAACTGTCCAATGCTGTTGTGTTTTGTAAATGTGTGTGTATTTTGAGCGCGGCGGTGTGTACCGCCAATGGTTTACTGCGGTTGAAAGAACGCTGCGTGGATTTGTGGGTCGTGATAGTGTGGGCGTATTCCTGTTGGCGTGACGGTGGAAGTTTTGTTTTTGCCAGTTTATCACTGACCTTTGGTGTGGCGGACTTGTGTAGGTGTCTGGATTTTGACGGATTCCGAGCTGTGGGTCATAATAGCTGTAGCGGAATTCCGCGGGCGCGGCGGTGTGTTAGCGGTCTTTTGCCGGCAGTAAGTGGCATTTACCGCCAAAGTTGTGATGAGGGCCTAAGTGTGAGAGCACCCTTGCACTAGCAAAGGTGCCCCCACATAGTTCAGGGCCATTTCCCCAGACTTTGTGAGTGCGGGGACACCATTACACATGTGCACTACATATAGGTCAGTACCTATATGTAGCTTCACAATGGTAACTCCGAACATGGCCATGTAACATGTCTAAGATCATGGATTTGTCCACCCCATGCAAAATCTGGTATTGGGGAGCCAATTCCATGCATCCCGGGGGTTTCACTATGGACCCCCGGTACTGCCAAACCAGCTCTCTGGGGTTTTCTCTGCAGCTACCGCTGCTGCCACCCCACAGACAGAGTTTTGCCCTCCTGAGGTCTGATCAGCCGAGTCCCAGGAAGGCAGAACAAAGCATTTCCTCTGAGAGCAGGGTGTTACACCCTCTCTCTTTGGAAATAGCTATTAAAGGCTGGGGAGGAGTAGCCTCTCCCAGCCTCTCTCAGCCTCTCTCAGCCTCTGGAAATGCTTTGAAGGGCACAGATGGTGCCCTCCTTGCATAAGCCAGTCTACACCAGTTTAGGGAACCCCCAATCCCTGCTCTGGCGTGAAACTGGACAAAAGAAAGGGGAGTGACCACTCCCCTGTCCATCACCACCCCGGGGGTGGTACCCAGGGCTCCTCCAGTGTGTCCCAGACCTCTGCCATCTTGTTTCCAGAGGAGTGAGGGCACTCTGGAGGCCTATGAGTGGCCAGTACCAGAAGGTGATGTCAGAGACCCCTCCTAATAGTTGCTTACCGGACTAGGTGGCCAATCCTCCTCTGAGTGCTCTTTAGGGTCTCTCCAGTGGGCTTTTCTTCGGATAACGACTTGCAGGAATCCAGCAGGACTCCTCTACACTTCTCTCTTTGACTTCTGCCAAGGATCGACCGCTGACTGCTTCAGGACGCCTGCAAAACTTGCAACAAAGTAGCCAGAAGACTACCAGCGACATTGTAGTGCCTAATCCTTCCCGCTTTCTCAACTGTTTCCTGGGGTTGCATGCTCTGGGGGCTGTCTGCCTTCACCCTGCACTGGAAGCCACAAAGAAATCTCCTGTGGGTTGACAGAATCTTCCCCCTGCTTTAGCAGGCACCAAACTTCAGCTTCACCGGTACTCTGGGACCCCTCTCATCCTTATGAGTTTGGCCCCTGGAATGCAGGTGGTAGACCCAAGTGACCCAGACTGTCCAGTACTCCAACAGTCCAGATTTGGAGGAGGCACGTCCTTGCCTCCCCTCTCCAGACAGTATTCCTGTGCACCTTGTGAACTACAGCTACAAGGGCTTCTGTGCACATTTCCAAGAAATCCTGCAGGCACAGCTGAGCCTAGGTCCCCAGCACTCTGTCCTGTGATGCCCAGCTCCCTGAGTTGATCTCCGGTGTCGTGGGACCTCTCTTTGCAGTGTTGAGTTGACTGCTATATTCAGACCTCTTGAACCCGTGTTCATGGACTTCTGCTGGTGCTTCCTGACTGTGCATGGGCTCTCTATATTGCTGAGGACCCCCTCTGTCCCCTCTCCTAAGTGGTGACATCCTGTTTCTTCCTGGTCCCGGACACCACCCTTTTTCTCCAACTGTGACTCTTTAAGTTAGCAAGGCTTGTTTGTGGTATTTTGCCAAAGAAACAACTCTTCATCCTCCAGCACCCCGTGGGACATCTCCTACATGAAGAATAATGTCCTAGCTCCTTTAGTTGTTGTAAAACCTGCAGCTTCTTCCAAATGGAGGCTGCCATGTTGCACCTTCATCCGGGGTTTAGTGGGCTCCTGCCCCCACTGGACACTTTATCGACTCTTGGACTTGGTCCCCTTCCTTTGCAGGTCTTCAGGTCCAGGAATCCGTCTTCAGTGCTTTGCAGTCTGTTGTGGTCCTTGGAAAATCCTTTATCACGTCTTTAGTGTGTTTCTGAGGAAATAGTAGTATTTTACTCCTACTTTCCTGGTTTTTGGGGTGGGGTATCTTTTACACCCTTAGTGTTTTCTTACACTCCCAGGGACCCTCTACACACTACACTAGCGTAGGGGTCCATTAGTGGTTCGTATTCCACTTTCTTAGTATATGGTGTGTCTTGCCCCTAGGCCTATTGCATCCTATTTTATTCTACAGTGTTTGCACTACTTTCTGACTGTTTTACTTACCTGATTTGGTTTGGTGTGTATATTTTGTGTATTTTACTTACCTCCTAAGGGAGTATATCCACTGATATATTTTTGGCACATTGTCACTGAAATAAAGTACCTTTATTTTTAGTAACACTGAGTATTGTCTTTCTTATGCTATAGTACCTATATGACATAAGTGGTATTGCATGAGCTTTGCATGTCTCCTAGCAGCCTTGGCTGCTCTGCCATACAACCCACCCCTCCCAAAACCAAGGCCTACATGGAACACCAATGCACAGACCCCCATCACAGACCTGCATGGACACACATCACTAAAGCATGCATACTTAAGACAATCACCTAGCCCACCAAATCACTACTCACACAAGGCCAAGCTGCCAGGGCAATAACAACCACAGAGGGCAACACACCCATGCACAAGATGGCACACAGAGAAAAAATAACACTGCATTTACATCCCCACAGGTCCCCCATCTGACGTCACCGGAGAGGAGGTGCCAGAAACATCCAGTCCCCCCCAGAAGAGGTCCATAGTGATGACAGTAGCTCTAGACGTCTGGATCTGGATGATCAACCTGGCCCATCAGGGACCTCCGGACAGCGGTTACCCAGGCACAGTCCCATACCACCATACAGCCCCCCAACGAAACACCAGCACAGCACCCACCCACCGGGCCCATTCCACTCTCCCCAGGACACGTCAATCAGCAGTGTGTCCACCACTACATGGGACATCAGGACACCCCACAAACACAGGACGATCAGGGACTTAGGGTCAGTGGCAGTGGGCACACTGTTCAGGAGACAGAGGCACAGAACAACTGGGAAGCTGGGAGGACTACTGTGCGATAGGGGGAGGACAGGCCAGGGGAACTGGCTCTCCAGTAGGCACTCACCAACATCCTGGGAGCATACCATTATTCCCAGAAGACGATGGGCCAGATACTGTACAAGTTGCAGGAGACCCAGACGCTGCACGAGGGACAGTACCTGGGGATTAGGGAGGACCTGAGGGACATCCACACCACTCTGGTCACCATTGCAGGGGTGCTGGCAGACATGGCCAACACCATGAGGGAGGCAGTGGCACACCAACGGGCCCCTGACACTAGACACACCGATGAACAGCCCTCCACCTCCGCTGCAATAGTGGACATGAGGCCCCGCCACAGGAACAACAGGCCACCAGCACCCCTCCCCCTGCAGTAGGAGAACCACCCCTCAAACAGTCCCTGCGATCCAGGCAGAAGCCAGAGAACATTGCCAAGCCCCCCACCAGGAAATAAGACTCTCCTGAATGTCACCCTTGTGTCCCACTCTGTCACCCTGTCCACCTTCAACTGTCGTTGCTCCACTTCCTATTCCCCCTTGTACAATACACCTGTGATACAAATAGACTGGACTCTATCCTGGACTTTCCTCCATCAGCAACTCAGCCCATTGCAATACCCCCTCCACTTATAAGCACCTAAATAAACACCCTTGGAAAAAATACAAGTATTGAGTCTGTCAATTGATTGAACTATGTATGCGTTTAACAAGCTTTAAACATTGCAATTCAACTGTACACTAATGTATACATAGGTATAACCTGTAGTTGGCTGCAGTCAACACACCAGGAGCCAGAGGAGGGCACAGATATCTGAAAATAGAGATGCCAAAGGGTACAGTAAATGGCCATAGTAGTCAGAAAATCAGCCTGCCATGTACAATGTCCAACACAAAACTGTCAATGGAAAGTGAAGTTACAGTGTCTTACCTGTGTGTCACTGGAAGTACTGTCATATTATTGCTGTTCTGTTGTCCTCATCCTCATCCTTTGCCTCCTCTTAGTCACTGTCCACAGGGTCCACTGCTGCCACACACCCATCTCCAACCTCATCCTCCAGCAGGAAAGGCACCTGGGTCTGAATGCAAGGTTATGCAACATATAGCATGCCACAATGATCTGGCAGACATTCTTGGATGAGTAGCACAGGGAACTACCTGTCCTCTCGATTATTCTTCTTGTTCACCCATGTGCCTCATTGTAATGTTCCTTTGCCCTTGTCCTGGGATTCCTCACAGGGGTCAGTAGCCATGAGAGGTT
Organism: Pleurodeles waltl; assembly: GCF_031143425.1. Lineage (NCBI taxonomy): Eukaryota > Metazoa > Chordata > Amphibia > Caudata > Salamandridae > Pleurodeles > Pleurodeles waltl. Next base: position 1,069,712,198 of record NC_090437.1, read on the forward strand.
AGGGTAACCAGAGTCACCTGCAAATGTCGTGGGATGCCTGTTAGCCACACACTAACCCTTAGGGTCAACACGATACCCATACACCAAAATATACTGGGTGGGAACCATGGGCTCACCTATTAGCCACACCCAGTGCCTCTTTAGTTGAGCCATCACATATGGGATTCTGCTATTCCTCAGGATAAAGGTATCATGCACAGACCCATTGCATTGACATGCAAGATGTACTGGCCCGCCAGGCACACTATCTGCACATTCTTCAAGTGAAAGCTCTTTCGATTTCTGAACACCTGTGCATTTCTCCGTGGGGGGGGGGGACAAATGCAATATATGTACCATCAATAGTCTCAGTAATGTTGGGGATATGTCCCAGTGGAAAGAAGTCAGCTTTCACCGTGGCCAAATCCTCAATGTGGGGGCAAACAGTGTAGCTGTGCATGTGTTTTATCAGGGCAGACAACACTCTGGTCAGCACTATTGAGAACATTGGCTGAGACATTCCTGCTGCCAAGCCCACAGTCAATTGGAAAGAACCAGTTGCCAAGAAACGGAGCACAGATAGAACTTGCACAAGAGGGGGGGGGGGATACCAGTGGGGTATCAGGTCTGGCTCCAATTGGGCACACAGTTTTGTGATTGTGGCCCTGTCAAATCTGTAGGGGAGGATAATGTGCCTGTCCTCCATTGTTGCCAAGTCCACCAGGGGTCTATACAGGGGAGATGTCTGCATCTCTTATTCATCTGCAGTGGTTGTTATCTAGGGGGCAAAACAGGGAGCAGCTTGTCAGTAGTCCATGTTTCCAAACTGTACACTGCATTGCATGTTGTGACTGAAACAGTGTGTTGTTCGATAAGCCCAAATGGTGCCATATGTACTGTGACGCAGTTAGGTGCCATTGCCTGCCCCCCCTCCCGGAAATGGCGTCCGCCTGTCCTGTTTGGATGGACATTTGGAAATGAGGTAATGCCGCTGACATTGTGCGCCATTGCGGTGGACGGTCGAGTACTGCCGTGCAACTCCTCATTGGTTGTCATTGGGCCCTATGTGTTACAGCATCCAATGGTGATGTACGCCGGCGGTGACGGTAGGCACCGCCGCGGATGTGACCACCATTTTCTATCTCTTATTTCACTTGCTACCTGACCTTCAACAGGAGAGGACCAACACTGCAAGTGCTGCTGTGACCTGTGTCTGGAACCAACCATGGCTTATGCCACTGGGGAAAGGGCCCCTACCTTCACTGCTGAGGAATTTGAAAGACTGGTGGATGGGGTCCTACCCCAGGACGGAATGCTGTATGGGCTTCCAGATCAACAGGTGAGTACACTGTGAGCACGGTGTATGGGGCATGAATGAATGGAGTGCTGTGTGTGAGGGCTTTGTGTAAGGGGGGTGGTGGAAGAGTCCTGGGCAGCATGCTGCATGTATGGTGGGCAATGTCTGTGTGTCAGGGGATGTGAGGGCTATGGTGTGCCATGAGTATAACAGGCTGATACCTTTTTCTATTTTTATTTTTCTGCTGGTCAGCTCCCATCAGAAAAAGGGGATTTATGGCGTGCCATCGGCAAGGACGTCCGGATCCCTGGGGGTCTACGGCAAGCGGAGCACCTACTGTCGCAAAACGTGGGAGGACCTGAGATGCTGGGCATGGTATATAGCGGAGGCCCAGCTGGGGATGGCCTCCCAATGAGGAAGTGGTGCCCGTCGAACCCTGACCCCCCTGATGGCCCGCATACTGGTGGTGGCCAATCCGGAGCTGGATGAGCGCTTGAGGTCATCACAGCAGCCGAAAGGGGGTCAGTACAATTTCCAAATATACTACTTGAGCGTGGTGGGGTGGTCTCTGGGTGGGGAATGTGGGCGTGTGGGTGCCCCTAGGTCCAGCCGGACATTGCAGAGTAGGTCCTATATTGGGCCGGGGCTGATGAACACCGCCTCCTACAAAGCTAGTAGGCATCCACTACTGTACATGGGTCTATGGTTGTCAGGTATGCTGCTATTGGCAATAGCTGTTCCTGTCCTGGCATTGTGTCTGGTAGTACATTGCATAGTGCATAGGCCTGTTCCCTGTGTGAGGGTGCTGTGTACGCCAACAGTAGTGTTGGTGCAGCCATTGACAAAGTGTATCCTTTGACTCTACCCCCCTTTTTGTTTTGTTACCCTGTCCTTATGTGCATTAGCATCATCTGGCGGAGGAGCGGAGGCACTAGTGACGGAGGCAGCTGCATCCCACATGGCCCAGGAGGCCGAATCCACCGACAGTGAGGTTACTAGTGGGACGGAGGGCAAGGGGAGCACCAAGGTGGAGGCAGGAGGGGACAGTTTGGACAGTGATACCTCCTCCGATGGAAGCTCCCTGGTGGTGGCGGACACCTCTGTGCCCACCTCAACTACAGGTACAGCCACCACCCCCGTACCAGCACCGCCCTCGAAGCAGCCCCTCAATGTGTTTCCCGTGCCCGCTCACCCAGGAGGGTGGGCATCTCCTTCGCCCCAGGCACCTCAGGCCATGCCCCAGTTCGCCCTGCTGCCCTGAATGAGGGGGCTACTGACCTCCTGAGATCTATCTCTGTCGGGCAGTCAACCATTGTGAATGCCACCCAGGGGCTGGCAGCCAATTTGCAACAAACAAATGCGTTCCTGGAGAGCATTCACTCTGGCATGGCGGCCCAACAGAGATCAATCCAGGCTCTGACCTCCTCCCTGATGGCAGCCATTGTCCCTGTCTCTAGCCTCTCCCCTCCAACTTCTTCTGCCCAGTCCCATTCCTGTCAACCCCAACCTATCCCAAGCACACTGGCAGACCAGCATGCAGTCAAGACAACACACAGTAGTGGCTCAGGTAAACACAAGCATCACATATCATCCCACAGGCACTCACACAAACACCATCCAGATGCAGACACACCAACATCTACTGCTTCCTCCTCATCCACCACCCTCCCAGTAGTGTCTCCACTCACACCTGCATGCACTACATCCTCATCCACTACCGCCATCACCATCATGCCTATCACTACACACCCCTCATTGGCAGTCACCACCCCTACATCCCTGCACATGTCCCCTGTTTTCTCTTCCACTGTGTCTGTGCTCCCTCCTCCCAAAGTACACAAATGCAAGCACTCAGACACCCAACATCCATCCACCTTACAACAGCATCCAGCCCATGCACCTGCACCCAAACACAGCAGACTAACACCTCCTACAACCACTCCCTCTTCCTCCACTCCCAAACCTTCACCCTCTTCCTGCCCCAGTGTCCCTAAGAAGCTTTTCCTCTCCGCTGTTGACCTCTTGCCTACCCCTCCCCCATCCTTCACGTCGGGCCAGGGTGGTCAGAACCCAGGTGAGCACCTCAGCCACCCAGTCCAAGGCCACAGTAGTGTTGGCAGCTACTGCTGGTGTGAGAGGCTCCAGGGAACCAGGCCATCAGCACTGACAATGCGCCTGCACCAGCTTCCAGAGGGAAGTACAAGGAGGCATCACCAGCTGCCAAGGGGAAAGGCAAGGAGGCACTACCAGCTGCAAAGGGGAAAGGCAAGGAGGTCCCAGCAGCTGCCAAGGGGAAGGGCAAGGAGGCCCCACCAGCTTCCAAGGGGAAGGGGAAGGAGGCACCACCAGCTGGCAAGGGGAAGGGCAAGGGTCCTGCAGGCAGGAAGGACAGGAGGCCTGTTGCTGGGACTGATTCTGAGCTCCCCAACACCAACTATGGCAGTTCAGCCATCCGAGGCTGCTGGGGATGGTCTGGAGCCTCCCCCCACCACTGGCATTCCAGAGAACAGCACCGCCACCAGCACCACTGCCTGCAACACTTGCAGCACCGCCAGCAGGCCCAGTGGGCAGCCGTCGAAGGCTGCAGGGGACGGGCTGGAGCCTCCCCCGACCACTGCCTGCACTGCCACCAGCACAGCCACCAGCTGCAGCAGCTCCAGTAGGCAGCCGTCTGAGGGTGCAGGGGAAGGGCTGGAGCCTTCCCCCATCACTGGCAGCATCGCCAGCAGCCCCAGTGGACAGCTGTCCGAGGATACAGGGGAAGGGCAGGAGCCTCCCCCCACCACTGCCAGCCCTGACACCAGCCCCGCCACAGCCACCACCTAAGCAGCCGTCACCGCCGGCGGGCACTGTGTAGTCCTGCCTCCATGAACTGTAGTACATCCTGGACCCTGCAAATCCTATGGGTATGACACCCAGTCGAGTGCTGGATCACGGGGCACAAGGCCCCCTCCAGAACCAGTGGAAGAAGCCATCCACTCACCCCCTCCTTGCTAGGATGAAGCACACTGGGCACAAGGCCCCCTCCAGAACCAGTGGAAGAAGCCATCCACTCACCCCCTCCTTCCCAGGATGAAGCACACTGGGCACACGGCCCCCTCGGGAACCAGTGGAAGAATCCATCCACTCACCCCCTCCTTGCTAGGATGAAGCACACTGGGCACAAGGCTACCTCCAGAACCAGTGGAAGAAGCTATTCACTCACTGCATCCTTTTCAGGATGAAGCACACTGGGCACAATGCCCCCTCCAGAACCAGTGGAAGAAGCCTTCCATTCACCCCCTCCTTGCCACGATGGAGCACACTGGGCACATGGCCCCCTCAAGAACCAGTGGAAGAAGCCATCCACTCACCCCCTCCTTGCTAGGATGAAGCACACTGGGCACAAGGCTCCCTCCAGAACCAGTGAAAGAAGCCATCCACTCACCACATCCTTACGAGGATGAAGCACACTGGGCACAAGACCCCTCCAGAACCAGTGGAAGAAGCCTTCCACTCACCCCCTCCTTGCCAGGATGAAGCACACTGGACACAAGGCCCCACCCAGAACCAGTGGAAAAGCCATCCACTCACTGCATCCTTGCCAGGATAAAGCACACTGGGCACAAGGCAGAAGGTCCCCTCCAGAACCAGTGGGCAGACCACCCACTTGAGAGACTGTGGCTTTGCACTCCCCAGGACCAAGCAGTGGGTAGACCACCCACTTGAGAGACTGTGGCTTTGCACTCCACAGGACCAAGTAGTGGGCAGACCACCCACTAGAGAGACTGTGGCTTTGCACTCCCCAGGACCAAGCAGTGGGCAGACCACCCACTTGAGAGACTGTGGCCTTGCACTCCCCAGGACAGAGTGATGGGCATGTAGCCCCCTCTAGGACAATTGCTGTTGTACCATCTTCCGGCTGAGGTGCCCCACCTTCCACGTCCCCCTGAGGTGCCTGTGTATTTTTGACCTGATGTCCCTGCGGTGTTCTCTCCATGTTGTTGCAGGAGTCAAGAGGGGCCTTTGCCTATGTGATGGATCCCTGTGGCCCACGGACATTGTGGACTGGGCCGTGTCCTTCCATTTGTATATATGTATATACTGTTATTTTTTGAAGCATGATTTTCTAAAATGTTATCTTGTTACACTCACTTTAATCAATTTATTTTGTCCTTGCATTATTCCTGAGGGGTACGGGGTGAGTATGTACTGTTGCTGGGTCTGCTTGTGTGTATGGGGGTGTTGCGTGTTGTGTGTGTGTGTCACTCTCTTCCCCCCCTTGTGTGCTAGGCGGCAGTACTCACTGTGGTCGTCTTTGCCGGTGTTGGTGTTCATAGTGAAGAAGAAGATAAACAAGCATGGGGAACACCTGCAACTCGGCTCCATGGCAGCGTGGGTCTGCTGCCGTGCTTTTGATATCATTGGTACCGCCCCGGAAAAGGTGATGGATATGCCTGTTGTAATATTGTGGGTGGTACATCGTCTTCCGTTTGACTGTTGGCAGTTACCGCTGCGGTGCTTGTTGCTACAGCCATGGTGGTCGGTGTGTTAAAGTGGCTGTCTGTGTGAGCTGTTTCTGCCGTGGTCATAATTCCATTTTTGTTACCCCCGGCCTGTTGGCAGCATTGCCGTGGCTTCATCATCGACACCCAGAGATGACTGAAAAAAAAAAAAAAATTGGGACTCCTGAAGAAAGAAGACCTGTGGAGAGAGGGGACCAAGTCCAAGAGTCGCAGTGGAGTCCAGGAGGAGTGGGAGGTACTACCCACCTAGCTGTGGATGCAGGAGTTGGCCGATGGTACTGAAGAACAGGTCAGCACTGCAGCCCAGGAGCCAGAGAAGAGTTCCTGATGGATGCAGAAGATGACCCACGCCGGAAGAAAGATTGCAGATTGGTGTTGGTGCAGGATTTTTGCCAACAAGCCTTGGCAAAGGCAAACTTGTGGTTAGTGAAAAAGAGCAGCTGCCGGGGACCAACAATTTCCCAGAAGGACTCAACCCAGGAGGGGGAGTCACAGGGGACACTCAGCATCATAGAGAGCCCACAAAGCAGAGGCAGCGCCTACAGGAGTCCCACAGGATGGGGACACAGGCGTCGCAGAAGAAGCCCATACAGCACTACAAAAGAGGATCCCATGCCGCAGGAGAACTATACAGGAGGCTGTGCTTTGCAGGATGGAGTGCTGGGGGCTGAAGCTACACTTTGCCTGAAGATCCCTTGGAGGAGATGCATACAAGCCTTGGCAGCTGCAAGAGATGCAGTGCACAGGGGTACTGTACTGTGTGGGAAGGCAAAGGGTTACTTCCACCAAAGTTGGACAGCCGGCAGAGAGGACCAAGATTCCAGACTTCCACCTGTGATGCAAGATCCATGCAACTCAGTGAGAGAGGGGATCCATGCAGTAGGTTGTTGCTTCTTTTACATGCCTGTCGTTGCAAGGGAGAGACTCCTTCACTCCAAGGGAGATTACTTCTTTTTCTTGTGCAGGCTGGAGAGTTGCAGTCTTCTGAGGATGCACGGCAAGAGAAATATTGTAAACTGGCAGGAGCCCTAGAAACAATGTTGCTGAAGTGTCCCTTCTTCTGGGAAGTAGCTTCTCGGGTCCTGGAGATTCCTGTCACAGTCCCGGAGGCCAGAGGTCAAAGCATGGGTTGCGGAAGAGTCCTGCTGGAATCTTGCAAGCCGAATCTGAGGACCCATCTAAGAGTGAGACCCTAAATAGCCCTGAAAGGTGATTGGTCATGTAACCAGGTAAGCACCTATCAAGAGGGGGCTCTGACATCACCTGCCTAGACTGGCCAATCAGATGCTCTCAGGGTTCCCTGTCAACCTTGGAATCAGGCAGGGACCCTCTGGAGGAGTTCTAAGAACCACCCCTGGGTGGTGATGGACAGAGGAGTGGTCACTTCCCTTTCCATTGTCCAGATTCATGCCAGAGCAGGGACCAGGGGTCCCTGAATCCTTGTGGACTGGCGTATGCAAGAAGGGCACCAAATGTGCCCTTCAAAGCAAACCAGTGTCTTGGGGAGACTTCTCCTCCCAAGTCAGTCACACCTATTTCTAAAGGGAGAGGGTGTTACCTCCCTCTCCCAAAGGAAATCCTTTGTTCTGCCTTTCTGGGCTTCATCAGATCAAGCAGCAGGAAGGCAGAAACCTGTCTGAGGGGGACAGCAGCTCGGACTCCTGGAAAACCCTGGAAGACTGATGGTAACAAAGCCGTGGGACCTCTAAGGAGCCCCCAGAATGCATGGAATCATACTTCCAATATGTGCAACAGTGTTGGGGGATGATTCCGACATGTTTGACACCATACATGACTAGGTTTGGAGTTACCATTATGTAGCTGAACATAGGTAGTGACCTATGACCAGAACGCATGTAAAATGGCCTACCCGCACTCACAAAGTCCAGGAAAATGGATCTGGAGTTTGTGGGGGCACCTCTGCTAGTACAGGGGTACCCTCACACACAGGTACCTGCACCCTGCCCTCTGGGCTGAGAAGGCCTACCATAAAGGTGACTTATAGTGAGCTGGTGTGGTGAAAATGGGTGCATCCACCCGTTTCACACAGGCTGCAATGGCATGCCTGCAGAACCCTTTGAATGGGCTCCCTATGGATGGCAGAATAACTGCTGGAACCTCAATGACCTGGGTACCTAGGCACCCTACACTAGGGACTTACATGAGGGAACCAGTATGTCAATGGTGGGAAGAAAAAGGTACAATTTAGAGGAGAGAGCAAAACTACTGGGTTCTAGTTAGCAGGAGCCCAGTAAACACAGTCAAACATACTGACAACAGGTAGAAAGAAGGGGTATCCATGTCAAGAAAGAGTGTGCTTTCCCACAAAACCCCCATAAACGAAGAACAAGAAGGGTAACCTTGCCCAGATGAGTCTTCATTGTCTAGGTGGAAATATCTGGAGAGTCCATTGCACTGGTGTGGTTACTCCCAGGTCTATGTTTTACTGTATAGTCCATTCCCGGTAGTGATATGGACCACCTCAACAATTTGGGGTTTTCTCCCTTCATCTGTTTAAGCCATAGAAGGGGCTTGTGGTCTGTTTTAACAATGAAGTGAGTGCCAAATAGGTATGGCCTCAGCTTCTTGAAGGCCCAGACCACAACAAAGGCATCCCTTTCTATATATGACCACCACTTCTCTTTAGGGGTCAACCTTCTGCTGATAAAAGCAACTGGCTGATCCTGACCCTCAATGTTGAGCTGAGAAAGACCTGCCCCCACCCCACCTCCAAAGCATCAGTTTAGACAATTAATGTCTTGGAGTAATATGAGCTTTTTAACACGTGTGCAGAGCACATGGTCTTTTTAAGGTCCTCAAAAGCTTTTTGACAGCTAGCTGTCCATAAAACTTTCTTTGGCATCCTTTTGGATGTGAGGTCATTAAGAGGGGCTACAATGGAGCCATAATTCTTGGTGAACCTCCTGTGGTACCCGGTAAGGCCTAGGAACACTTTCACCTGGGTTTGTGTTGTACAGGGAATCCATCTAAGACAGTCTGTATCTTCACCTGCAATGTTTGAATCTGGCCTCCACCTACCAGGTGGCCTAGATATACAACTTTCCCCTGCCCTATCCGGCACTTAGAGTCCTTGATAGTGAGGCCTGCCTTCTGCCCCATGCAGGGCCTCCAAAACATTCCAGAGGTGGACCAGGTGGTCATCCCAGGTGGAGCTAAAGACAGCTATGTCATTGCGATATGCTGCCCTATAGACTTCCAAACCTTGGAGGAGTGTATTCACCAGCCTCTGAAAATTGTCTGGTGCATTTTTCAAACCAAATGGTATACCAGTGAATTGATAATGCCCTCTAATGGTTGAGAATGCAGTTTTTGGTTTTGCATCCTGTGACAATTTGATCTGCCAATATTCTGCAGTCAAGTCAAAGGTGCTTGAATACTTAGCAGGTGCCAGTGTATCTATCAGCTCATCTGCCCTAGGAATAGGGTGAGCATCAGTCTTTGTGACTGTGTTGAGCCCTCTATAATCTATATTGAACCTCATCTCCTTTTTACCATTTTGTGACTGAAGTTTTGGTACCAGCACCACTGGGTTGGCAGAGGGGCTGTCAGAGTGCTCAGTCACTCCTAGGTCAAGCATCTTCTGTACCTCAGCTTTGATGCAATCCCTAACATGATCAGGTTGCCTGTAAATCTTACTTTGAATAGGCAAACTGTTCCCAGTGTAAATGGTGTGTTCACACCATGTTGTCTGACCAGGTGTTAGAGAAAACAGTTCAGAAAACTGGCCTAGGAGGTTCCTGCAGTCCTCTTTCTGAGATTCCGAAAGGCAGTCTGCTAGATCCACTCCATCCACTGAGCTATCAGCTGCTGTGGTGGAGAAGAGATCAGGGAGAGGGTCCCTCTCTTCTTCCTATCCCTCTTCAGTTGCCATGAGCAGGGTCAGATCAGCCCTGGCTTAGAAGTGCTTAAGTCGGTTCACATGAAGCACCCTGAGGGGACTTCTGGGAGTACCAAGGTCACCAGAAAGGTGACCTCACCCTTTTTGTCCACTATAGTGTGGGGACCACTCCATTTGTCCCGGAGTGCCCTGGGAGCCACAGGCTCCAGGACCCTGACTTTCTGTACTTGCTGGAACACAGTTAGGACAGCTTTCTGATCATGCCGCTGCTTTTACAGTTCTTGGCTGGCCTGAACGTGTGGTCTTTTTCATGTACTCAGCTATCCTGGAACTGAGTCCAAGCACATAATCTGCAATGTCTTGTTTAGGGGGCTTGAGAGGTTGCTCCCATCCTTCCCTTACAAGTGCAAGTGGACCCATAACAGGATATCCAAACAGAAGTTCAAAGGGTCTCTAGCCCACTCCCTTCTGAGGCACCTCTCTGTAAGCAAACAGGTGGCATGGCAATAGGACATCCCATCTTCTATTGAGTTTTTCAGAGAGTCCCATAATAATACATTTGAGAGTTTTGTTGAATCGCTCAACCAAACCATTGGTTTGGAGGGTGGTAAGGGGTGGTAAACTTGTAAGTAACACCAGATTCCTGTGTACCTCTGTCTGATACCACCTCATTTGGAAAGCCCACCCTGGAGAAGATTCCCGGGAAGGCCTTTGGCACTGCAAGAGCTGTAGTGGCCCTTAGAGGTATAGCCTTTGGATAACAGGTGACATGGTCTACCACCAGTATAACTCTGTTTCTAGAGGCAGTGGGTGGGTCTAGAGGGCCAACAATATCCACCCCAACATTCTCAAAGGGAACTGCAACCACGGGAAGTGGAATTAGGGGGCCCTTGTGGGTACCACATGACTTGCCACTGGCTTTGCAGGTGACACAGGAGTGATACAACTTCAGACATGTGGGGCCAGTGAAAGTGTGGGACAAGCCTATCCCAAGTTTTAATTTGCCCCAGGTAATCTGCCAGAGGTATGTCTTGTGCCAGGGTCAACAAAAATTATCTATCCTGCAGAGGTACTACCAACCTCCTGGTGGCACCAGGTTTGGGTTCCGTTGCTTCTGAGTATAAGAGGTTGTCCTCCCAATATACCTTGTGGGTGCCACTGGCATCCCCTGCTTCCTGAAGGACAGCTTGCTGTCTCAACCCTTCCAGTGTGGGACAGGCCTGCTGTGCCCTACTGAACTCCTCCCTGGCAGGCCTGCTCCACCTTTAAGTTCATCTGTGTCAGCTTTCAACTCTTCTGGTGTAGGTTCTACCAAGGGAGTGGATTCCTCCTCCTCAAAGGGGGAATCCTCAGTGGAGGGTGGGGTAGGTGACACATTTTTACTCTTTCTACCCTTGTCTTTGGGAGCCTCTTGGGCCATTGCCCGAGGCTTCAAGATTTGTTTTTTTTCTTTTTGATTTTTGGCCTGAGCCCTGGATAGAGCAATAATATGCCCTGTGATGCTCAGTATTGCAGCATGGGCATCCAACTCTACTTCAGCCCAAGCTGAAGACTCCAAGTCATTCCCCAAGAGACACTCTACATGTACATCTGTGAAAACTACAACCTTCTGTGGGCCATAAACCCCCCCAGCTGAAATCAACAATGTGGTAGCTTACATTGTTGTTGTGGGTGTCAGTCACTTGGTACTGATGACCAAGTAGGTGTTGCTCAGGGGACACCAGTTTTTCAGCCACCATAGTAACACTGGCACCTGTGTTCCTGTAGGCCTCTGCCTGAACATCATTTATCATAGACAGCTGCCTGCACTTTCCCATGTTAAGGTGACATGCAGCAAGGGTGGCAAAATCAATGCCCCCATAAGAGACCAATACAGCCTCAGTAGTTTCCCTAACTAAGCCATCCCCCACCATACTTCCTAAAGTGAGCCCAGCTACACCCTTGAAATTGCTATTACTGCCTCACCCACCACTACTGTTGTTTCTAAAGGCATTAGTGGTAGAAGTGGGGGTTGTAGTGTTGGGTGATTTGGTACTTTTCTTAGGGCAGGAGCTGCCTCCTGGCCTATTCCCTTGCTCCTACAGACATAGCGCTAAGGCGTCTTGTTATGGGAAGAGGATTTGGACCTATCCGCAGAGGAATGTAATGGGCCTGATGAAGACTCTTTAGTTTTAGTTTTGTCCCCACCCTTGTCCTGAGACTTATCTGCTTTCTTTTTCTTGTCATTGACACCCCCAGTGTGAGCTGTTCTGCTCACCCTTGTTCGGACCCACTTGTCTGCCTTCTTTCCCAATTCCTGGGGAGAGGTCAGATCTGAGCCTACCAAGTACTGGTGTAACAAATCAGACACACAATTGTTCAAGTATATGCTCTCTTAAAATCAGATTGGACAAGCCCTCATAATCACTGACTTTGCTACAATGGATCCAGCCCTCCAAGGCTTTCATAGAGCAGTCCACAAAATCAATCCATTCTTGAGAGGACTCTTTCCTTGTCTCACTGAACCTAATTCTGTACTGTTCAGTGGTAAGACCAAATCCATCTAACAGAGCAGACTTTAAAACTGTGCAATTATCAGTATCCTCCTCTCTGACAATAAGAAGAATATCCCTACCCTTGTCAGAGAAAGAGAGCTAAAGGATAGCATCCCACTATCTCGGGAGGACCCTGTCAACTTTGCAGGCCCTTTGCAGAACAGAGAACTGTAGAGAAGCACCATCTTTTGGCATGTTACCCCTGATTTCTGCCTGATGTCAGTCCTGTTAGCCAGGGCCCCAGTGCTTATGCTTTTAAGTATGTTTCACTGTTTTTGAAAGTATGCTTGACTGTGTCACTGGAGACCTGCTAACCAGGACCCCAGTGCATATGCTCTCTCTGTTCTCAAATTGATCACTACATGCTGATAACCCAGTATTTCATCCCAAATTGGCATACCTGTCACCCCTTATAAGTCTGTAGTATATGGTACTTAGGTACCCAAGGCATTGGGGTTGTAGAGGATTCCCATGGGCTGCAGTATTACTTTTGGTACCCACAGGGAGCCCATGCAAAGGCTTCTGCAGGACTGCCATTGCAGCCTGTGTGGTATGGTGCATGCACCCTTTCACAGCCATTTCTTACTGGGTGCAAAATACCTGTGTGGTAGGGCACCCCTGCACTAGCCATGTCATCCAGGACCATTTTCCAGGACTTTGTGAGTGTAAGGACGCCGTTTTACGTGTGCACTGGACATAGGTCAATACCTATGTCCAGCTTCACAATGGTAACCCCAAATATGGCCATGTATGGTGTCTAACAACTGGGGATTGTACCCCACTACTGATTCTAGTATGGGTTGCACAATCTCATGCACTCTTGGAGCTCCACAGTGGACCCCCAGTACTGCCATACCAGCCTTCTGAGGTTTTCCAGGCAGCCCCAGCTGCTGCCACCTCACAGACAGGTTTCTCCCCTACTTTTGCATCGGCGGCTCAAGCCCAGGAAGCCACAACAAAGGATTTTCTTTGTGAGAAGGGTGTTACCCCCTTTCCCTTTGTAAATAGGCAGTACAGGTATGGGAGGGGTAGCCTCCCAGAGCCTCTGGAAATGCTTTGAAGGGCACAGATGGTGCCCTCCTTGCATAATACAGTCTACACCAGTTCAGTGTCCCCCAGTCTGGCGCAAAACTGGACAAAGGAAAGGGGAGTGACCACTCCCCTGTCCATCACCACTGTAAGAAAGCACCATCTTGCCTGGCATGTTACCCCCATTTTTACTTGTGTGTCAGTTTGTTTTTGCCTGTTTCACTGGGATCCTGCTAACCAGGACCCAGTGCTCATAGTTTGTGCCCTATATGTGTTCCCTGTGTGGTGCCTAACTGTATCATTGAGGCTCTTCTAACCAGAACCTCAGTGTTTATGCTCTCTCTGCTTTTTAAATTGTCACTGCAGGCTAGTGACTATTTTCACCAATTCTAAATGGCTCACTGGAACATGTAGGAGGCTGGACTGGCTAATAGTGGGTACCTTGTGGTACTTACACCCTGTGCCAGGTCAAGTTATCCCTTATTAGTAGATTAGAAGTGTTCTAGCAGCTGAGGCTGTTAGAGGTAGCTATAGCAGAGCAGCTTAGGCTGGACTAGGAGACATGCAAAGCTCCTACCATACCACTTATATCATATAGCACTTTGGGCCAGATGTAAGTAGATTCTGAATTGCGATTTACAAATTGCGAGTCAGAGGGACTCGCAATTTGCAAGTCGCATTTCAGAATGTAGGATGGTGTCCCTGACACCCTCTGCGACTCGCAAGGGGGTCACAAAGGCCCACCTCATTAATATTAATGAGGTGGGTCGCAATTTGTGACCCCCTTGAAACTCGTGGCACTCACAGGGATGGTGGCCTGCTGGACACAGCAGGCCACCATGTCTGTGACTGCTTTTAAATAAAGCTGTTTTTTTTTGTAATGCAGCCCGTTTTCCTTAAAGGACAACGAGATGCATTACAAAATTAAAAAATTTAACATTTTCGTTTCATTTTTTCAGAGCAGGCAGTCGTCCATAGGACCACTGCCTTCCCTGGAAAAATATTTTTAATGCCATTCACAAAGGGGAAGGGGTCCCATGGGGACCCCTTCCCTTTTGCGAATGGTTTAGCACCCATTTGAAATGGGTGCTAACTGCAAATGCTTTGGGACCGCGTTCGCGGTCACAAATCAATCTGGCATTGCACTGCGACTCGCAATTAGGAAGGGGACTCCCCTTCCTAATTGCGACTCGCAAACCTGTTTTGTGATTCGGTTACCAGGTTACTGAATCGCAAAAGGGGTTTTGTGCATTGAAAAGTGCAGTTTGGAAGTCGCAAACAGCGAAATTCGCTGTTTGCGACGTGCAAACTGTTTGCTACATCTGGCCCTATATCACAAGAAAACACAATACTCAGAGTTACTAAAAATAAAGGTACTTTATTTTAGTGACAATATGCCAAAAGTATCTCAGAGGATATACTCCCTTAGGAAGTAAGTAATATACACAAAATATACACACAAACCAAAATCAGGTAAGTAAAACACTTAGGAAAGTAGCGCAAACACTGTAGAACACAATAGAATGCAATAGGAGACAATAGGCCTAGGGGCAACACAAACCATATACTCAAACAGTGGAATGCGAACCACGAATGGACCCCAGGCGTAGTAGTGTGTAGAGGGTCGCTGGGAGTGTAAGAAAACACTAAGGGTGTCCAAGGTACCCTACCCCAAGACCCTGAAAAGTAGGAGTAAAGTTACCTTACTGCCCCAGAAAGACAGTAACGTTGAGATAGGGGATTCTGCAAGGGCAACAACTGACTGTAAAGCACTGAAGATGGATTCCTGGACCTGAGGACCTGAAAAGGAAGGGGACCAAGTCCAAGAGTCACGCAAGTGTCCAGGGGGGCAGGAGCCCACTAAACCCCAGATGAAGGTGCAAAAGGGCTGCCTCTGGGTGGAAGAAGCCAAAGATTCTGCAACAACGGAAGGGGCCAGGCACTTTTCCATCAGTCAGAAGATGTCCCACAGCGTACTGGAGGATGCAGAGTTGTTTCCACGCAGAAAGACTGCAAACAAGCCTTGCTAGCTGCAAGAGTTGCAGATGAAGATTTTGGGTGCTGCCAGGGCCCAGGAAGGACCAGGAGTTCGCCCCTTGGAGAAGGAGACAGAGGAGGCACTCAGCAACAGAGAGGGCCCACCAGAACAGGCATTCAGAAGATCTGAGCACTGCAGTCATCTCTGCACAACAAAAGAGGGTCCCACGAAGTCGGAGTCCAACTCAGTGAGTTGGTCAATGCAGGAAGGAGTGCTGGGGACCTGGGCTGTGGTGTGCACAAAGGAAGTCTTGCAAAAGTGCACAGAAGCCCTAGCAGCTGCAGTTCACACAGTACACAGGATTATTGTCTGGCGTGGGGAGGCAAGGACTTACCTCCACCAAACTGGGGACACTTGGATCCAGCTCCTGTGTTCCAGGGACCACGCTCGTCAAGATGAGAGGGGACCCAGAGGACCGGTGATGCAGAAGTTTGCTGCCTGCGTTAGCAGGGGGAATATTCCGTCAAGGCAGAGAGCCCTCAGAGCATGCACCACCAGGAAACAGTGGAGAAAGCCGGCAGGATGAGGTGCTACAATGTTGCTGGTAGCCTTCTTGCTACTTTGTTGTGGTTTTGCAGGCGTCCTGGAGCAGTCAGTGGTCGATCCTTGGTAGAAGTCGAAGAGTGAAGTGCAGAGGAACTCTGGTGAGCTCTTGCATTCGTTATCTGATGAGAAAGCCACAGGAGAGACCCTAAATAGCCCTCAGAGGAGGATTGGCTACCTAACTTGGGCTGCCCAGACCCCAGGAGGGAAGAAACCTGTCTGAGGGATGGCAGCAGCAGTAGCTGCAGAGAAAACCCCAGAGAGGTAGTTTGGCAGTAACTGGGGTCCATGCTGGAGCCCCTGGGATGCATGGAATTGTTCCACCAATACCAGAATGGTATTGGGGTGACAATTCCATGATCCTAGACATGTTACATGGCCATGTTCAGAGTTACCATTGTGAAGCTACACATTGGTATTGACCTATATGTGGTTCACACGTGTAATGGTGTCCCCGCACTCACAAAGTCCGGGGAATTTGCCCTGCACAATGTGGGGGCACTTTGGCTAGTGCCAGGGTGCCCTCACACTAAAATGGCTGTGAAATAACGTGGACTTTATTTCACTCAGGCTGCAGTGGCAGTCCTGTGTAAGAATTGTCTGAGCTCCCTATGGGTGGCAAAATAAATGCTGCAGCCCATTGGGATCTCCTGGAACCCCAATACCCTGGGTACTTAGGTACCATATACTAGGGAATTATAAGGGTGTTCCAGTGTGCCAATCAGAATTGGTAAAATTAGTCACTAGCCTGCAGTGACAATTCTAAAAGAAGAAAGAGCATAAACACTGAGGTTCTGGTTAGCCTGAGTGGTACAGTTAGGCACCACACAGGGAACACATATAGGCCACAAACCTATGAGCAGTGGGGTCCTGGCAATCAGGACCTCAGTAACACATATCAAACACACTGACAACGTAGGGTTTTCACTATGAGCACTGGGCCCTGGCTAGCAGGATCCCAGTGAGACAGTAAAAACACCCTGACATATACTCACAAACAGGCCAAAAGTGAGGATAACAAGGCTAGAAAGAGGCTACCTTCCTACACAACTCCCCCCCCCCCCAAACGAAGGACAATAAGGCTAACCTTGGCCAGTTGAGTCTTTATTGTCTAAGTGGTGATAAGTGGAGAGTAGCTCTGCACTAGATCGGTTACTCTCTTTATCATCCACTGTATGGTTACTTCCCTGTGGGGATGTAAGCCACCCTGTTTGAAGTTTTTTAGCTAGCCAACAAAGTGAAGTTATATTATCAGAGTTCCTATTAGTATGCTAGTATGCTTTACTTTAGAGCAGTGGGAATTGTCCACTAGGCCTATATCAAGTGATGATAATGCCAGACAGGGATGCTGTCTCAGTAAAGCCATAGCTGGGCAAAAGCTTTATCCATATGTCTGTAAGAGAGAACAGGGTTGCTGTTTCTCTTGAGCTGGATCAGGGCAGGGATGCTGTCCTATAAGCTCCACACTAGGGAGGGCTGCTGTCCTAAGTATTGTGAGGCAGTGCAGGGTTGCTGCACTAACGTTTCTCTGGGAGGGTTGGAGGGATGCTCCATGTTAACTAAAATGGTGCACTTTTTCTTACCAATATTAGTTATCCCACAGAGAGGTACTTCCACCTCAGGGAGTACAGCTGTGCCAGCTGATGATTCCCTTGGTACAGGTGCCACCCCAGGAGAGGTTTCTCCCACCACAGGAATGGTAGCCAGAATGGCAGGGTGGGTAGGGGATACTTTGATGCCCTTTTCACCTGTTGTTAGAGAAGGATCCTGAGTTTTCAGGCCTTTTTCTTTCCTTTGCTTTTTCATTTTAGCTGAAATGAGAGGAAGCAATTCCTCTGGGTTCCCCAGCATGGCTGCATGGGTATTAAACTCTACCTCAGCCCAACCTGAGGCCTCTAGGTCATTACCTAAGAGACAATCTACAGGTAAGCTAGATGATACTACCACCTGCTTAGGGTCAGTAACTCCACCCCAACTAAACTGAATTATAGCTAAGGGAAGGAACTTAGTTGAGTTATGGACATCTATAATCGTCTACTGTTGTCCAATAATGTGTTGTGCAGGAGACACTAGGGGCCATATTTATACTTTTTGACGCAAAACTGCGCTAACGCAGTTTTGCGCCCAAAAAATTAGCGCCGGCTAACGCCATTCTGAAGCTCCATGCGGGCGCCGTATTTATTGAATGGCGTTAGACGGCGTTAGTCGACCGGCGCTGCCTGGTGTGCGTGAAAAAAAAACACGTACACCAGGCAGCGCCGGCGTAGGGAAAAATGGCGTTTGGGCGTCCAAAAATGGGGCAAGTCAGGCTGAGGCAAAAAAATCGTCTTAACCCGATTCGCGCCATTTTTTTTGGCGCCCAGACGCCATTAACATGACTCCTGTCTTAGCAAAGACAGGAGTCATGCCCCCTTGCCCAATGGCCATGCCCAGGGGACTTCTGTCCCCTGGGCATGGACATTGGGCATAGTGGCATGTAGGGGGGCACAAATCAGGCCCCCCTATGCCACAATTTTTTTTTTTTTTTAAACTTACCACAACTTACCTTTTCTTCCCTGGGATGGGTCCCTCCAGCCTTGGGTGTCCTCCTGGGGTGGGCAAGGGTGGCAGGGGGTGTCCCTGGGGGCTTGGGAGGGCACCTCTGGGCTCATTCTGAGCCCACAGGTCCCTTAACGCCTGCCCTGACCCAGGCGCTAAAATCCGGCGCAAATGCGGGTTTTTTAGTCCCGCCCACTCCCGGGCGTCATTTTTGCCCGGGAGTATAAATCCGACGCAATAGCATCGGAGTCATTTTTTAAGACGGGAACGCCTACCTTGCATATCATTAACGCAAGGAAGGTGTTCACGCAAAAAAATGACGCTAACTCCATGAACTTTGGCGCTAGACGCGTCTAACGCCAAAGTATAAATATGGAGTTCGTTTTGCGGCGAATTTGCGTCGAAAAAAACGACGCAAATTTGGCGCAAACGGAGTATAAATATGCCCCTAGGTTTTCAGTCACCAAAGTGATACTGGCCCCTGTGGCCCTGTAGGCCTGAGCCTAAACACCATTTATTGAAACTGTCTACCTGTATGTATCCATTGTAAGGGGACAAGCAGCCAGTGTGGCAAGGCCAAGGCCACCAGGTATGACAGAAACTGTTTTGGGACTGACTACCCCAGTTTCTATGATGGACCCAAAAGTGAACCGAACTACACCCTTATTTTGACTGTTGCCAGCAGTCCCACCACTATTACCACTACTGCTAGGGGCACTAGAGTTTGATGTATTAGTGGTGGTGGGCTCAGGGGGTTTACCTGGGCAGGACTTATCCCCTGGCATACGGTCTTTATTTTTTTTTACACACATAGCACCAATGCTTTTTAATGTGTGTAGGTTGTGTATAAGAGGAAGAAGTTGATTTATTCCCAACCCCTGAAGAGTGTGTAGGATTTGAAGAAGGATCTTTAGTTTCACCTTTATGCCCATGCTTATCCTGAGATTTCTCACCCTCTTTCTTCTTTCCATCCTTGTCACCTCCTGTATGAACTTTTCTGTTCACTCTTGTTCTGACCCATTTGTCTGCTTTCTTTCCCAATTCTTGGGGAAAGGTCAGATCTGAGTCTACCAAGTACTGGTGCAACAAATCAGACACACAATTGTTCAAAATATGCTCTCTCAGCAATAGATTATACAGGCTTTCATAGTCAGCCACCCTTCTACCATGTAACCAACCCTCCAAGGTCTTTACTGAATAGTCTACAAAGTCTGTCCAGTTTTGAGAGGACTCTTTTCTGGTGTCTCTGAACTTAACCCTGTATTGTTCAGTGGTTAAGCCAAATCCATCCAAGAGTGCATCCTTCAAAACTTTGTAATTGTTATCATTACTTTCTCTGACAGCAAGGAGCCTATCCCTACCCTTAGCAGTGAAATATAGCCACAAGATAGCAGCCCACTGCCTTTGAGGGACCAGCTGTACCATACAGGCCCTCTTAAGTGCAGCAAACCACTTGTTAATGTCATACCCCTCCTTGTAAGCGGGGACTATCTTATGCATGTTTCTGGAATCTTACTCTCTAACAGGATTCCTATAAAAAACACTGCTGCTGCCACCATGGGGAACTAACCCCAATCTCTGCCTTTCCCTTTCCACATGTAGAGATTCCCTGTCTAAGGCCAGGTGCTGTTGTTTTAGCTTCAGCCTGGCCTCTTCCAACCTCAGCTTTTTGAGTTCCCTTTCCATTAAGTTATCCTCAGGGTGGGAGGTTTGAGGATTGTGAGACACAGAAGAAATGTGGGAATTGGCAGAGTTTGACCTGTCTCTAACTGACTAGACTCTAGTAACCTGCCCTTTAGGAGTGAAAGGTGCCCTACTAATGTGTGACCCCCTCCGACTACCAGTGTTACTAGATGGCCTGTTAGCTCACAGGTCCTTGGAGGTACCCTCCCCAGCATCCTAAGGGGACTCCTCTAAGTCTGGCTGGGTACCCCCCTCCTCTACCTCCTGATCCTGGGATGGGCCAGACTGGTTCTGGTCACTTTCTAGGAGCAGGTAAAGGAGAAGATATTTTGTAGGATTCTTGCCAATTGCTAAACCTCTTTCAATGCAGAGACCCCTCAAACGTTTACAATTTAGATTCCCATATGTTGTCTGGAGAACTGTGGGAGTAAGTTCTACTCCAGACATGATAGTTAGAAAGGGTTTGAGACAGAGAGAAAAAAGTTTAGAAACTTTTAGAGAAAAGAGAAAACTGTTTAAAACTTGTCAAAACTCTCAGACATGTTTCGGCCCTCCTGGGGTCTGGGTAGCCCAGTCCCAGGAAGGCAGAACAAAGGATTTCCTCTGAGAGAGAGTGTTGGGGGGAGGGGGTGTTACTGGTCCATAGAAAGTTATGGTAGCCACTGAATTACCTGTAGATTGCTTACTAGGTAATGATTTGGAGACATCAGCTTGGGCTGAAGTGGAGTTGGGGGCTCATGCAGCAATGCTGAGCAGTCCTGGGCATATTTTTGCTTTGACAAGGGCTCAGGCCAAGAAGCAAAAAGGACAGGGAAACTTGGATCCTGGAACAATGGACCAAGTGCTCCAAAAACCTATGGGTCGTAAGGGTAAGTCCTTGCCCACTATCCCTCCCTCTCCAGAAGATTCCCTTTTTGAGGAAAAGGAATCCTCTCCCTGTGCAGAATCTACACAAGATGAGCTAGCAGCAGACACTGCTGGGTTTTTGGGTGCAGGGGGGCCTGCTAGGGAAGAGCTGAGTGTGGCACAGCAGACCTGTCCCACACTAGAGGGTTTGAGACAGCAAGCTGTCAAACAGCAGAATGGGGATGTCAGTGATAGCCATTAGGTGTATTGGGAAGACAACCTCCTGTATAATGAGTCAAGGGATCCTGAACCTGGAGCTGCCAGGAGATTGGTCATCCCTTTACAGAATAGGGAATTTCTTCTTACCTTGGCACATGACATTCCTTTGGCTGGGCATTTCAGCCAGAGTAAAACTTGGGACAGACTTGTTCCCCTGTTTCACTGGCCTCACATGTCAGAGGACACCAAAGAGTTTTGTCGTTCTTGTGTGACCTGCCAAGCCAGTGGCAAGACTGGTGGCACACCAAAGGCCCCCTTAATCCAACTTCCTGTGGTTGGGGTACCCTTTGAAAGGGTAGGGATTGACATAGTTGGCCCCCTTGACCCTCCAACAGCTTCAGGCAATAGGTTTATCCTTGTGGTAGTATACCATGCCACTAGGTATCCTGAAGCAATTCCATAAAGACCACTACAGCTCCTGCAGTGGCAAAGGATCTCCTTTGAATCTTTTCCAGAGTGGGCTTCCCTAAGGAAGTGGTGTCAGACAGAGGTAGTAACTTCATGTCTGCATACCTAAAAGCAATGTGGAAGGAGTGTGGTATAACATACAAGTTCACTACTCCTTATCATCCACAAACAAATGGTCTTGTTGAGAGGTTTAATAAAACTCTCAAAGGTATGATCATGGGACTCCCTAAATGGGATGTCCTGTTACCTTGCCTCCTTTTTGCTTACAGGGAGGTACCCCAAAAAGAAGTGGGCTTTAGCCCCTTTGACTCCTCTTTCGGCACCCTGTGAGAGGTCCCCTTGCACTTGTTAAGGAGGGTTGGGAACAACCTTTAAAACCTCCTAAACAGGACATTGTGGACTATGTACTTAGCCTAAGATCAAAAATGGCTGAGTACATGAAAAATGCCAGTAAAAACCTTCAGGCCAGCCAGGAGTTGCAAAAGCAATGGCATGACCAGAAGGCTGTCCTGACCCAGTACCACCCAGGACAGAAGGTGTGGGTATTGGAGCCTGTGGCCCCAAGAGCATTCCAGGACAAATGGAGTGGACCCAATCTAATTGTTGAGAAAAAGGGTGAAGTTACCTACTTGGTAGACCTGGGCACTGCCAGGAGTCCCCTTAGGGTGCTCCATGTCAACCGCCTAAAACCCTACTATGACAGGGCTGATCTCACCCTGCTCATGGCAACTGAAGAGGGGCAGGAAGAAGAGAGTGACCCTCTCCCTGATCTCTTCTCCACCACTGAAGCTGATGGCTTAGTTGAGGGAGTAGTACTTGCAGATTGCTTTACTGCTGTGCAGAAGGACAACTGTGTAAATCTCTTAAGTCAGTTTTCTGAACTCTTTTCCCTAATACCAGGTACCACTATTTGGTGTGAGCACACAATGAATACTGGAGACAGTTTACCGGTCAAAAGTAAGATTTATAGGCAGCCTGACCATGTCAGGGACGGCATAAAACAAGAAGTACAGAAAATGTTGGACTTAGGAGTCGTTGAGCCTTCAGAAAGCCCATGGGCTAGCCCAGTGGTGCTTGTCCCAAAACATCACAGTAAGGATGGGAAAAGAGAGATAAGGTTTTGTGTTGACTATAGAGGGCTCAACCAAGTAACCAAGACAGATGCTCACCCTATACCCAGGGCAGATGAGCTGATGAGCTGATAGATACACTGGCTTCTGCAAAGTATCTAAGCACTTTTGATTTAACTGCAGGGTATTGGCAGATTAAATTATCAGAAGATGCTAAACCCAAAACTGCATTTTCAACCATTGGAGGGCACTATCAATTCACTGTGATGCCCTTTGGTCTGAAGAATGCACCTGACACTTTTCAAAGGTTGGTGAACACTGTCCTGCAAGGGCTGGAAGATTTTAGTGCAGCATATCTGGATGATATAGCTGTCTTTAGCTCCACCTGGGATGATCACCTGGTCAACCTATGGAAAGGTTTGCAGGCCTCACTATCAAGGCATCAAAGTGCCAGATAGGGCAGGGGAAAGTGGTTTATCTGGGCTACCTGGTAGGTGGGGATCCGATTGTACCACTGCAGGGGAAGATCCAGACCATTATGGAATGGGCTCCCCCTACAACTCAAACCCAGGTGAGAGCCTTTCACAGGGTACTCTAGGAGGTTCATTAAGAATTATGGCTCCATAGCAGCTCCTCTTAATAACCTCACAAGTAAGAGGATGCCTAAAAATGTACTGTGGACAGCTAGCTGTCAAAAAGCTTTTGATGAGCTCAAACAAGCCATGTGCTCTGCACCTGTCCTAAGAAGCCCTTGCTACTCCAAGAAGTTCAGAGTCCAGAAAGATGCTTCTGAATTGGGGGTTGGGGCAGTGCTATCACAGCTTAATACTGAGGGCCAGGATCAACCTGTTGCTTTTATCAGCAGGAGAAAAGCATTGGTCTGCCATAGAGAGGGATGCCTTTGCTGTGGTCTGGGCACTGACAAAGTTGAGACCATACCTGTTTAGTTTCGTACTCACTTTATTGTTCAGACAGACCACAAACCTCTACTTTGGCTAAAACAAATGAAATGTGAAAACCCTAAATTGTTGAGGTGGTCCATCTCCCTACAGGGAATGGACTATACATAGACCTGGGAGTACCCACTCAAATGTAGATGGACTCTCTAGATATTTCCACTTAGACAATGAAGACTCATCTGGGCAAGGTTAGCCTTATTGTCCCTCGTTTGGGGGGGTTGTGTAGGAAAGTACTCAACTCGCTGAGTTGACCACCGACTTCGTTGGATCCTCTTTTGTTGTGTTGAGATAACCAGCATGCTCAGATTTCTTGAATGCCTGTTCAAGTGCTTCTGCGGGTGCTGCCTGCTTCTGCGTGGGCTCTCTGTGCTGCTGAGCACCCCCTCTGTCTCCTCCTCCAGGGGGCGACCTCCTGGTCCTTCCTGTGACTGGGCAGCACCCATTATCTCCAACCACGACTCTTGCAGCTAGCAAGGCTTGTTTCTGCGTGGAAACAACTGTGCATTCTCCAGCACACCGTGGGACATCTTCTGACAAAAGGAGAAGTTCCTGGCACCTTCCATTGTTGCAGAATCTTCGGCTTCTTCCACCCGGAGGCAGCCCTTTTGCACCTTCATCCAGGGTTTAGTGGGCTCCTGCCCCCCCGGACACTTGCGTGACTCTTGGACTTGGTCCCCTTCCTTTCTAGGAATCCATCTTCAGTGCTTTGCAGTCAGTTGTTGCCTTTGCAGAATCCCCTATCTCGACTTTACTGTCTTTATGGGGTAGTAGGGTAACTTTAGTCCTACTTTTCAGGGTCTTGGGGTGGGGTATCTTGGACACCCTTAGTGTTCTCTTACACTCCCAGTGACCCTCTACACACTACACTAGGCCTGAGGTCCATTTGAGGTTTGCATTCCACGTTTGGAGTGTATGGTTTGTGTTGCCCCTAGGCCTATTGCATCCTATTGTATTCTACAGTGTTTGCACTACTTTTCTAACTGTTTACTTATCTGATTTTTGTTTGTTTGTATATTTTGTGTATTTTACTTACCTCCTAAGGGAGCATATCATCTAAAATACTTTTGGGATATTGTCACTAAAATAAAGTACCTTTATTCTTAGTAACTCTTAGTATTGTGATTCTTGTGATATAGTGCTATATGATATGAGTGGTATAGTAGGAGCTTTGCATGTCTCCTAGTTCAGCCTAAGCTGCTTTGCTATAGCTACATCTATAAGCCTAAGCTGCTAGAACACTACTAATCTACTAATAAGGGATTTCTGGACCTGGCACAAGGTGTAAGTACCATCAGGTACCCACTATAAGCCAGGCCAGCCTCCTACACCACCCCAGGGGTGGTGCCCAGAGCTCCTCCAGAGTGTCCCTGGGTTTTACCATCTTGGATTCCAAGGTGGTGTGGCACTCTGGGAGCATCTGAGTGGCCTGTGCCAGCAGGTGATGTCAGATCCCTCCCCTAATAGGTGCTTGCCTGGTTAGGTGACAAATCCCCCTCTCAGGGCTATTCAGGGTCTCTCCTATGGATGCTTCTTCAGATTCGGATTGCAAGACTTCAGCAGGAATCCTCTGCATCCTTTACTTCATCTTCTACCAGAACCACAGCTGAACCCTCCAGGAACTCTACAAACTGCAACAAAGAAGCAAAGAGGACTTCTGCAACATTGTAACTTCAGCTCCTGCCATCAACTGCAACAGTTTCAGGTTGTGCATCCCCCAAGGACTGCCTGTCTTCATCCTGCACTAGAAGAACCAAAGGAATCTCCAGTGGAGTGACAGAGTCACTTCCCTGCTTCAGCAGGCACCTCTCTGCAGCGACAACCGGTGGCCTGGGTCCCCTCTCCAGATGATGAGCATGGATCCAGCAACACCGACTAAAGTGACCCCGACAGTCCCAAGGTCGAGCTGTCCAACTTTGGTGGAGGTAAGAGCTAGCCTCCCCACACAAGACAGTACGCTCATGCACCGCATGACTTGCAGTTGCCGAGGCTTGTGTGCAACCTTCCAAGAAGTTCTTCATGCACAGACCAGATTAGGCCACCAGCACTCCATCCTGTGACGCGCAGCTTCATGAGTGGTTCTCCGGCGGCGAGGGATCCCTTTGTGTCATGCTGCATGGGCCTTTGTCCCTGTGCTATCGGACTCCTGTGCATGCTGCCTGGTCTTCTGAGGGCTCTCTGAGTTGCTGAGATCTCGCTCTGTCTCCCCCTCCTGGGTAGAGTCCACCTGGTCCCTCCTAGTCCAAGGCAGTGCCATTTTCCTCTAACCGCGAGCTTTGTGTGTGCCAAGGCTTCTTAGCAGAATCCAGTGAGGCAAATCAGACTTCAATCATCCATCCGGTGTAGGACATCTTCGGCACCAACCAGGAACCTGCATCTATCTTCTTGGGTACATAACTGACTTTGTCTTCTCATTGGTGGTTCTTCTTTTGCACCTTCATCTGGTTATCAGCGGCTCCTGTTCCCCCTGGACTCTTCAGTGCTTATTGGACTTGGTCTCCTTCTTCCACAGGACTTCAGATCCAGGAATCCATTGTTGGTGTCTTGCAGTCTCTTCTGGTTCTTGCATAATCTTCTATCACAACTTCTTGTGTGTTTCAGGAAACTTACTCTGATTTACTCCTGTTTTCCTTGGCTCTGGGGTGGGTTGTATTATTTACCTTTGATGTTTTCTTAGACTCCCAGCACCCTTCTACACACTACACTTGCCTAGGTGGTAAACCAACTTTCACATTCCACTATTTTAGTATATGGTTTGTGTTCCCCCTAGGCCCATTGCAACCTATTGTGATTTTCACTATTTGCACTGTTTTCCAACTGTTTACTTACCTTTTTTTGGATTCTAGTGTATATACTTGTATATTACTTACCTCCTAAGGGAGTATAGTCTCTAAGGTATTTTTGGCATTTGTGTCACCAAAAAAAAGTACCTTTATTTTTGTAACACTGAGCATTTTCTTTCATGCGTGTGAGTACTGTGTGACCACTGTGGTATTGGAAGAGATTTTCATGCCACCTACTTCAGCTTTGGCTGCTCAGCTACAGCTACCCCTCGACAGCCTGACTTCTAGACAATGGCTGTATTTCACTAATAAGGGATAACTGGACCTGGTATAAGGTGTAAGTACCATAGGTACCCACTTCAAACCAGGCCAGCCTCCTACAAGAACCACTTATGGATGTCATCCCCCAACTTGTATTGGAACAACTTTGCTAAGATTTCTGGAATCACAATAGTCCTCCCTGATCCTAGGTTCACTGAAAGAAAATCTGCTGCAACCATGGTGTGCTAACCCCAATCCTTGCCTATTTCTCTCTTCTGCCAAGTCCTCCTTGTCTAGGGCTAGCTGTTGCTACTGCAGCCTCAGCTTGGCCTCCTCTAGCATTAGTTTTTTTTAATTTCCTTTCTAAGGAGTCATCTTCTGGAGTTGAGCAGTTAGTCCCCTCTGATACAGAGGTGACATGATATATGTCAGGATGAGGATCTGTCCCTAGGCTTAGTAACACTCTGAACTAGTCCCCTGGGGCAAAAGGGGGGCCTACTCACATGACATTTGGCACTACCTGTAGTGCTCCCAGCTACACTAGTGGGGTTACTAGAGCCCCTGTGATCCTCTGAGGGACCCCCCTGACCCTCTTCAGTATTTAGATCTTTTATCTCGAACACTGAGGGATTAGAGTCTACCTCCTCGTCCCTCTCCACCTGGCTACCAGCTTGAGCCTGGTCATCCTGGAGCAGAAGTCCGAAGAGTATTCTTTTTTAGGGTTTCTCCCTGTCTTCAGTTTCCTGCTCTTACACACTTTCCTCAGTTCCTGAAAGGTAAGGTCCTCATAGTGAGAACCCATGTTCTGAGAGGTGCTAGGTACTGAAAACATGTTCGAGTGGTTTAGGGTGTGCCTAACCTCCCTAAATTCTAGTCTCTCTTACAGAAGTTTGGACAAGGGCTATGCCTTGACCCCTCTCTTACTCAAACTCTAGAGACTGTGGTGGTCATTAAGACCCTGACGGTCTTCTGTCTACCAGGGTTAATGTAGCAGTATCACTGCCAACAGGCTGGCGGTAATGACCGAGAAATAATGATCATGGAGGTGAGCCCTCCCATAGACAGCCAATGTATCACACCAACCGGCAGCGAGGTCTGAACACCAAACACAGCCGTAGCCACCTACAGGCAGGCGGAAAACAAGGATCTGCCAACCATATTATGACATAGCACACCACCAGGATTTCGGGTGCGGTAGCAATAACACCCAAAGCCTGGTGGAAACACATCATGTAAATGGAGGCACACCCCCAGGGACATAGAGGAGTCCGCAGCCGCCATGGAACCTGAACTGCAAGTCTTCCTGATGCTGTACCACACCATGGCATCCTGGAGCACCAACGCCGATGAAGACGACAACGGTGAGTACAGCCACCTAGCACACAAAGGAAGGAGAGGGGGGAGAGTGACACGCCCAGGCACAACACACACCATAAACACACCACACACCCAGAACCAGATGCAGAGGAAAATAACAGTAACATAACCCTGGCGTAAAGAAACCCAGGACACATACACAATTCCAACCACTGTATTCCTATTGTACGAATATTTAAAATGCAAAATCATATACAACTGCAGAAATAAATGCATGCAGGCCCAAAGGCCAGTCCAAAGTCACACGTGCCAACAGGGCACTGCCAGTATGCAGGCCATCTTGGGGGTCAGTGTAGGAAAGTACCATCTTGCCTGGCATGTTACCCCCATTTTTACTTGTGTGTCAGTTTGTTTTTGCCTGTGTCACTGGGATCCTGCTAGCCAGGACCCCAGTGCTCATAGTTTGTGGCCTATATGTGTTCAATGTGTGGTGCCTAACTGTATCACTGAGGCTCTGCTAACCAGAACCTCAGTGTTTATG
Source organism: Pleurodeles waltl (assembly GCF_031143425.1). Classification (NCBI taxonomy): domain Eukaryota; kingdom Metazoa; phylum Chordata; class Amphibia; order Caudata; family Salamandridae; genus Pleurodeles; species Pleurodeles waltl. The sequence goes on from NC_090437.1 coordinate 1,069,740,664, forward strand.
CTCTCTCTGCTTTTTAAATTGTCACTGCAGGCTAGTGACTATTTTCACCAATTCTAATTGGCACACTGGAACACCCTTATACTTCCCTAGTATATGGTACCTAGGTAGCCAGGGTATTGGGGTTCCAGGAAATCCCTAAGGGCTGCAGCATTTCTTTTGCCACCCATAGGGAGCTCAGACAATTCTTACACAGGATTGCCACTGCAGCCTGAGTGAAATAACGTCCACGTTATTTCACAGCCATTTTACACTGCATTTAAGTAACTTATAAGTCACCAATATGTCTAACCCTCCCTTAGTGAAGGTTAGGCACAAAGTTACTAAGTGTGAGGGCACCCTTTTCACTAGCAAGGTGCCCCCGCATTGTTCAGGGCAATTTCCCCGGACTTTGTAGTGCGGTGACACCATTACACACGTGCACTACATATGGGTCAATACCTATATGTAGCTTCACAATGGTAACTCCGAATATGGCCATGTAACATGTCTAAGATCTTGGAATTGTCCCCCCATGCCAAATCCTGGTATAAGGGTGCCAATTCCATTCATCCACGGGGCTCCAGCATGGACCCCGGGTACTGCCAAACTAGCTCTCTGGGTTTTTCTCTGCAGCTACCACTGCTGCCGACCCTCAGACAGGTTTCTGCTCTCCTGGGTTCTGGGCAGCAAAGTCCCAGGAAGGCAAAACAAAGGATGTCCTCTCAGATAGGGTGTTACACCCTCTCCCTTTGGAAATAGGTGTTAAGGGCTGGGGAGGAGTAGCCTACCCCAGCCTCTGGAAATGCTTTGAAGGGCACAGATGGTGCCCTCCTTGCATAAGCCAGTCTACACCGGTTCAGGGATCCCCAGCCCCTGCTCTGGCATGAAACTGGACAAAGGAAAGAGGAGTGATCACTCCCCTGTCCATCACCACCCCAGGGGTGGTACCCAGAGCTCCTCCAGTGTGTCCCAGACCTCTGCCATCTTGAATGCAGAGGTGTGAGGGCACAATGAAGTCCTCTGAGTGGCCAGTGCCAGCAAGTGATGTCAGAGACCCCTCCTTGATAGGCTCTTACCTGGTTAGGAAGCCAATCCTCCTCTGAGGGCTATTTAGGGTCTCTCCTGCGGGTTTCTCATCAGATCATGAATGCAAGAGCTCACCAGAGTTCCCCTGCATCTCCCTCTTCGACTTCTGCCAAGGATTGACCTCTGACTGCTCCAAGACACCTGCAAAACCGCAACAAAGTAGCAAGAAGACCACCAGCAACATTGTAGCACCTCATCCTGCCGGCTTTCTCCACTGTTTCCTGGTGGCACATGCTCTGAGGGATGTCTGCCTTCACCCTGCACTGGAAGCCAAGAAGAAATCTCCTGTGTGTCGACGGAATCTTCCCCTGCTGACGCTGGCACAAAACTTCTGCATCACCGGTCCTCTGGGTCCCCTCTCATCTTGACGAGCGTGGTCCCTGGAACACAGGAGCTGGATCCAAATTTCTCTGACAGTCCAGTGGCCCTTCTGTTCAAATTTGGTGGAGGTAAGTCCTTGCCTCCCAACGCCAGACAGTAATCCTGTGTACTGGGTGAACTACAGCTGCTAGGGCTTCTTTGCACTTTTGCAAGACTTCCTTTGTTCACAGCACAGCCAGGTCCCCAGCACTCTATCCTGCATTGCCCAACTCGCTGAGTTGGACTCTGACTTTGTGGGATCCTCTTTTGTTGTGCTGAGACGACCACCATGCTCAGATCTTCTGAACGCCTGTTCAGGTGCTTCTGTGGGTGCTGCCTGCTTCTGCATGATCTCTCTCTGTTGCTGAGTGCCCCCTCTGTCTCCCCCTCCAAGGGGCGACCTCCTGGTCCTTCCTGGGCCCTGGCAGCACCCAAAATATTTAACCGCCACTCTTGCAGCTAGAAAGGCTTGTTTGTGGTCTTTCTGTGTGGAAACAACTCAGCATCCTCCAGCATGCCGTACGACATCTTCTGACCAAAGGAGAAGTTCCTGGCACTTTCCGTTGTTGCAGAATGTTTGGCTTCTTCCACCGGGAGGCAGCCCTGTTGCACCTTCATCTTGGGATTAGTGGGCTCCAGCCCCCCCGGACACTTGTGTGACTCTTGGACTTGGTCCACTTCCTTTGCAGGTCCTCATGTTCAGGACTCCGTCTTCAGTGCTTTGCAGTCAGTTGTTGCCTTTGCAGAATCCCCTCTCTCAACTTTACTGTCTTTCTGGGGTAGTAGGGTAACTTTACTCCTATATTTCAGGGTCTTGGGGAGGGGTATCTTGGACACCCTTAGTGTTTTCTTACACTCCCAGTGACCCTCTACACACTACACTAGGCCTGGGGTCCATTCGTGGTTCGCATTCCACTTTTGGAGTATATGGTTTGTGTTGCTCCTAGGGCTATTTTCTCCTATTACATTCTATTGTGTTCTACAGTGTTTGCACTACTTTTCTAAGTGTTTTCCTTACCTGATTTTGGTTTGTGTGTATATTGTGTGTATTTTACTTACCTCCTAAGGGAGAATATCATCTGAGATACTTTTGGCATATTGTCACTAAAATAAAATACCTTTATTTTTAGTAACTCTGAGTATTGTGTTTTCTTGTGATATAGTGCCATATGATATAAGTGGTACAGTAGGAGCTTTTCATGTCTCCTAGTTCAGCCTAAGCTGCTCTACTATAGCTACCTCTATAAGTCTAAGCTGCTAGAACACTACTAATCTACTAATAAAGGATAATTGGACCTCGCACAAGGTGTAAGTACCATCAAGTACCTACTATAAGCCAGGCCAGCCTCCTACATTGTTGGGGCAGCGGTGGGATAAGTACTTGTAACTGCTTTACCACTTTGTCATTGGTGCTTTTCATAAGAAACACATATACCAAATACTTCAGAATATACACAGTAACCTAAACAGTTTAACTTTCCTTCTCTAAAACTTTCTAAAAAGTTTGTGAAAAGTTTCTGAAAACTTTGAAAAGTTTGAAAAAGTTTGAAAAAGTTTTTCTCTGTTCTTTTAAAAGTTCCAAAAACATTTTTCCCTCTCTGCCCTAAACCTTTTCTGTCATGTCTGCAGTAGAGCTTACTCCCACAGTTGTCCAGGTAACATATGGGAATCTAAACTTTAAGTTTGAGGGGTCTCTGCATTGAAAGAGATTTAGCAATTGGTAAGAATCCTACAAAAGATCTTCTCCTTAGCCTTCACCTAGAAAGTGACCAGAACCAGTCTGGCACATCCCTGGATCAGGAGGTAGAGGAGGGCGGTACCCAGCCAGACTCAGAGGAGTCCCCTTAGGATGCTGGGGAGGGTTCTTCCAAGGACCTGTCAGCTAACAGGCCACCTAGTGACATTGGTAGTGGGAGGGGGTCACACATTAGTAGGACACCTTTCACTCCTAAAGGCCAGGTTACTAGAGTCCAGTCAGTTAGAGACAGGTCCAATTCTGCCAATTTCCACATTTCTTCTGTGTCTCACAATTCCCAAGCCACCCACCCTGAGGATAACTTAATGGAAAGCAAACTCAGAAAGCTGGGGTTGGAAGAGGCCAGGCTGAAGCTTAAACAGCTGCAGCTGGCCCTAGACCGGGAATCTCTGGATGTGGAAAGGGAAAGGCAGAGGTTGGGGTTAGTTCCCCATGGTGATAAACAACAAGAGATACGATCGAAGCAGGAAGTTATTCCGACGCGTACTCGCGTTCGGAATACACAACGTCTCTACGGCGAACCACATACTAATTTACACCCAGATTGTTATAAACCTTAAACTAAAGGTGTTTATGAAGCGGAGCACATTGGGGTCATTGGCAGATGGTTAATCTTTACAGTATTTCAAGTATTGTGACATACAGCAGATTGATTATACAGCCCTGACAAAGTAGACGGGGTATCCCCCGGATGAAACACGTGTTGGCTGTGGAGTCAAAGTGGAACATCATGCATGGCAAGTGCTGTTGAATAAATGATTGGATTGGTTTTGGACATTGATATTTGGCTATGGAACAGATTGGAATACCATCTATGGCAATTTTCGCTGAATACTGACTAAACTGAAATTGGGCATTGTCATTAAAGCACAAGAAATTTGGAACTGTACTGAAGTCTGCCTCGCATTTCAATCTGTGTGTTTGTATCTTACACCACTCCAGAGATATATGGGATGGTGTTCTACCATAACGGACATTTACAGTGACTACGGCAGATATTATTGTACTATTTGTTTTAACAATGCTGATATAACGAGTGCCTCTTGTTGTGTATTATTATGAGCTGTATGGAGTGCCACAGAGTTGGAGGTTAGGGGTGTGGTCCTCCAAGGGTGCACTGTGTGTAAACTGAGGTACAACTCAATACTAACCTCGTAGACTTGAGCGCCAATTTTCTCCCACAAGGTAACACCCGCACCAAATAGGAATTCTAGTTCCCCATGGTGGCAGCAGCAGTGTTTTTGATAGGAATCCTGTTAGAGAGCAAGATTCCAGAAACCTACATAAGAGAGTCCCCACTTACAAGGAGGGGGATGACAATAACAAGTGGTTTGCTGCACTTGAGAGGGCCTGTATGGTACAGTTGGTCGATCAACAGGCAGTGGGCTGCTATCTTGTGGCTATATTTCACTGGTAAGTGTAGGGATAGGCTCCTTACTTGCAGAGAAAGTGATGCTAACAATTATAAAGTTTTGAAGGATGCACTCTTGGATGGATTTGGCTTAACCACTGAACAATACAGGATTAAGATCAGATACACCACAAAAGAGTCCTCTCAAGACTCAACAGACTTTGTAGATTGTTCAGTGAAGGCCTTGGAGGGTTGGTTACATAGCAGTAAGGTGACTGACTATGAAAGCCTGTATAATCTAATCCTGAGAGAGCATATTTTGAACAATTGTGTGTCTGATTTGTTGCACCAGTACTTGGTAGACTCAGATCTGACCTCTCCCCAAGAATTGGGAAAGAAGGCAGACTGATGGGTCAGAGCAAGAGGGAACAGAAAAGTTCATACAGGGGGTGACAAGGATGGCAAGAAGAAGGATGGTAAGTCTTCTGACAAGGGTGGGGACAAAGATAAAAAACATTCTGAGTCTTCATCAGGCCCACAAAAATCCTCTGGGGGTGGTGGGTCCAAATCCTCTTCTCACAATCAGAAAAAGACATGGTGGTATTTATGTGAAGTAAAAGGCCATTGGGCAAGTGATACCACTTGTCCAAAGAAAAACACTAAGGCTCCTACTACCACAACCCAACTGCAACCTCTAGTGCGCCTAGTAATAGCAGTGGGGGTGGGAAGTCTACTACAAATAGCCAATGCAAGGGTGTAGCTTGGCTCACTATTGGCAGTGTAGTTGGGGTTGGTCTTGTCAGGGAAACCACAGCGGCTGTTTTAGTCTCTGATGGTGGCATTGACTTTGCCACCTTGGTTGCTTGTCCCCTTAATATGGGTAAGTACAAGCAACTACCCCTAATTAATAGTGTTGAGGTTGAGGCCTACAGGGACACAGGAGCCAGTGTAACTATGGTTATAGAGAAACTGGTTCACCCTGATCAGCACCTACTTGGTCAGCAGTACCAAGTGATTGATGTTCACAATAACACACTTAGCCACCCCAAGGCTGTTGTAAATCTCAACTGGGGGAGGGGTTACTGGCCCAAAGAAAGTAGCTACTGAATTACCTGTAGATTGTTTACTAGGCAATGATTTGGAGACATCAGCTTGGGCTGAAGTGGAGTTGGAGGCTCATGCAGCAATGCTGAGCATTCCTGAGCATTACTGGGCATATTTCTGCTTTAACAAGGGCTCAGGCCAAAAAGCAAAAAGGACAGGGAAACTTGGATCCTGGAACAATGGATCAAGTGCTCTCAAAAGCTAGGGGTAGGAAGGGTAAATCCTTGCCCACTATCCCTCCCTCACCAGAAGTTTCCCCTTTTGAGGAAGAGGAATCCTCTCCCTGTGCAGAACCTACACCAGAGGAGCTGGCAGCAGACACTGATGAGCTTTTGGGGGCAGAGGGGCCTGCTAGGGAAGAGGTGAGTGTGGCACAGCAGACCTGTCCCACACTAGAGGGTTTCAGACAGCAAGCTGTCAAACAGCAGAATGGGGATGTCAGTGATAACCATAAGGTGTATTGGGAAGTCAACCTCCTGTATACTGAATTAAGGGACCCTAAACCTGGAGCTGCCAGGAGATTGATCATCCCTTTGCAATACCGAGAGTGTCTTCTTACCTTGGCACATGACATTCCTTTGGCTGGGCATTTGGGCCAAAGTAAGACTTGGGACAAACTTGTTCCCCTGTTTCACTGGCCTCATATGTCAGAGAAACAACTCTGCATCCTCCAGCACACAGTGGGACATCTTCAAACCAAAGGAGAAGTTCCTGGCCCCTTCCATGGTAGTAGAATCTTCGGCTTCTTCCACCCGGAGGCAGCCCTTTTACACCTTTATCCGGGGTTTAGTGGGCTCCTGCCCCCCTGGACACTTGCGTGACTCTTGGACTTGGTCTCATTCCTTTGGAGGTCCTCAGGTCCAGGAATCCGTCTTCAGTGCTTTGCAGTAAGTTGTTGCCTTTACAGAATCCCCTTCTCAACTTTACTGTCTTTCTGGGGTAGTAGGGTAACTTTACTCCTACTTTTCAGGGTCTTGGGGTGGGGTATCTTGGACACCCTTAGAGTTTTCTTACACTCCCAGCGACCCTCTACACACTACACTAGGCCTGGGGTCCATTCATGGTTTGCATTCCACTTTTAGAGTATATGGTTTGTGTTGCCCCTAGGCCTATTTTCTCCTGTTGCATTCTATTGTGTTCTACAGTGTTTGCACTACTTTTCTAAGTGTTTTACTTACCTGGTTTTGGTTTTTGTGTTTATATTGTGTATTTTTCTTACCTCCTGTGGGAGTATCTCCTCTGAGATACTTTTGGCATATTGTCACTAAAATAAAGTACCTTTATTTTTAGTAACTCTGAGTATCATGTTTTCTTGTGATATAGTGCTATTTGATATAAGTGGTATAGTAGGAGCTTTGTATGTCTCCTAGTTCAGCCTAAGCTGCTCTGCTATAGCTACCTCTATCAGCCTAAGCTGCTAGAACACTACTAATCTACTAATAAGGGATAACTGGACCTGGCACAAGGTGTAAGTACCATCAGGTACCCACTATATGCCAGGCCAGCCTCCCACAGTCAGGTTCTGATGGGCACCCCTCCCTCATTGGGAGGCTGTTCCTAGCTAGGCTGCCACAGTCTTCTGTGCCCAGTGTATCAGGTCCTTCCACTGTTTCCTGCAGTGGGTGCTCTGCCTGCTATAGACCCCCAAGGTCCGCACATCCTTGGCGATGGCACATCACAACTCCTTCTTCTGATGGGCGTTGACCTGCAGAGGAAACACAGAAGGTGGGGCACTATGAACCAGACAATCAGGCAGGTCACACATGTGGCCCACAAAAAAGCATTATTCCCTTATCAGGCACACATGTGACCCATACCCCTGCATTAGCGCTAGCGCCAGCCATACTCCCCAAACTGACACTGCCAGCACACACACACACATCTCCATGCAACCATGTTGCATGCAACGTACCCATGGTGTACTCACCTGCTGATCTGGAGGCCCATACAATTGCCCATACTTGAGTAGAACTCCATCCACAAGGCACTCCAAATCCTCCTACATGAAGGCTGGGGCATGAGCCTTGGCAGGTTCCAGACACAGGTCAGAGCAGCACACACAGTGGAGATGTCATCCTGCGGAACATCAGGAATCTAGTGAAGTGATAGAAAGGAAATGGCGGTCACATCAGCGTCAGTGAACACCGTCACTGCCGGCGTGATCATCATTGGTTTCCATTCTCCATAGAGGGCCATGTTAGCCAATGAGGAATTGCACAGTGGTGCAGACCACCTCCTGCCATGACGCGAACGCCAGCGGAATGAGGGCACTTCCACCTGTCCATGAATACATGACAGGCTGGTGCCATTTTCTAATGCTGGTATACATGTATCAAACATACAAGCATGCTCTGTGTACACTGCTGTAGTGTGTTCATAGTTCCTGTTGTCACTCCTTTCTTACATTTGGGTCCCTTACGTACCAACCACTGCGGAGCAATAGGAGAAGGCAAACTCCTGTGTACAGACCACTTGTGGACTTAGCTACACTGGAGGACTGGCACAACATACTCATCTATCCTTTGGACAGGTCCACAATCACAGAGCTGTGTGAACAATTGGAGCCCGATCTGATACCTTTTATCCGTAGCACCACAACAATCCCCCCTCTTGTGCAGGTACTCTCAGTGCTCCATTTCCTGGCCACTGGCTCTTTCCAGGTGACAGTGGGCTTGCTGCAGGGATGTCACAGCCCATGTTCTCTATTGTGCTTTCAGGGGTTTTGGTGACCTTTCTCAAACACATGCGCTACATCACATGCCCCCATGTTAATGATTTACCCACTGTGAAGGCTGGATTCTATGCAATGGGGTACATACCACATGTTATTGGGGCTATCAATGGGACACATATTGCCTTATTCCACCCCAGGGCCAATGAACAAGTCTACAGGAATAGGAAGAGTTTCCACTCACTCAATGCCCAGATGATGTGCCTTGCTGACAAGTACATTTCCCACGTCACTGCCAAGTATCCAGGGTCGGTGCATGATGCCTTTGTCCTGAGAGATAGCAGCGTCCCACAGCTGATGGCACAACTACAGAGGCACAAAGTGTGGCTAATAGGTGAGCCTGAGTCCCCACCCAATGTATGTCAATGTATGCCTTCAGGAGTCACAGCCCCTGCCATTGTGCAGATCTAATGTGTGTCCCTTACTTTTTGCAGGTGATTCAGGATACCCAAACTTGTCCTGACTCCCGACCCCTGTTAGAAATCTGAAAACGGGGGCTGAAAATAGGTACAGTGATGCTCATGGGCGTACCAGGAGGATTGTAGAAAAGACCTTCGGGCTCCTGAAGGCTAGGTTCAGGTGCCTTCCTCTGACAGGTGGACCCCTATGCTACTCCCCTGAAAAGGTCTGCAGAATCATTGTTGTGAGCTGCATGCTGCACAATTTGGCACACAGATGGCATGTTCCTTATCTGCAAGAGGACGGGGTGACAATTCAACTGTGGCAGCAGTGGATGCTGAGCAGAGTGAGGAGGTGTAAGAGGAGGAGGGTGTGGAGAACAGGTCACATTTGATCCTGCAGTACTTCCAATGACACTCGGGTGAGACTGTTAAACTAAACATTTCTCAATTTTATTGTTGTGATGAGTGACAGCAGCATAATTCAAGTTATTACCTTTGTATCCCACCTGACTGTCACCTATACCTTCCCTTATGGCAGATGTGGGTGTTGTTCCAACAGTGTATGGCTATGATGTTTACAGACTGCTGAGATACATTTGTTATATGGATCAAGATGTTACTGGACATTTACACAGGATCATGGAGTTCATTACAGTTCAATACATTGTACATTACCTGTAGATAAAGCACTATTACTCAAGTTATGTCCAAGGGTGATTATTGAAAATTGATATACAATAGGAAGTGTAATAGAGTGGGGTGATGGTTGTGAATAGTCAAGTGTAGTGGGACAGTCTATTTGTAGCACAGCTCCAGTGTCCAAGGGGCCAAAGGAAGGTGTGCAATTGCAGTTCAAAGTGGACAAGGTGACACAGTGGAACACATGGGGGCCATTCAGGAGGGGCTCATTTCCTGGCGGTGGTCCTGGTCTTGGCAACTGTCTCTGGTGTCCGTCTTGGTCGCAGGGACGTTTGTGGGGTAGTTCACCTTCGGAGGGGTGAGGGGTACTGGTGGCTTGTGGGTGGTGTGGCAAGGTCTCCTGTCTGATAGCTGCAGCAGATGTGGAGGGCTGGTCAGTAGACTAGATAGTTGAAGGGGCCCGCTGGTGTGATGTGTAGTCCCTCATGATGTTGGTCATATCACCCAGCACCCTTGCAATGGGGACCATGGTGGTGTTCAGGGCCTGCAATTCTTTCTTGAGCTTCTGGTGGTGTTCCTCCTACGGCCGCTGGTTCTCCTGCATGATGTTTATTACCTGACCCATCTTGTCCTGGGAATGTTGATAAGCCCCCCAAACATCAGTGAGTGCCTTCTGGGCAGTTGGTTCCCTGGGACTGTCCTCCCCCTGGTGCACAGCTGTCCTCCAACCATCCCTGGCCTCCTGTGCCTGTATCCCCTGAACAGTGTGCCTACTGCCACTGACCCCAGGACCCTCATTGTCTTGCCTGTGAGGTGTGGGCTGGAGTCCCTGTACAGATAGGCACAGTGCTGATTGACGTGTCCTTGGGACAGAGGTCTGGAGATGTTAGGTGGCTGCTGTGGTGTTGGATACTTAAGGGGGAGGCTCTGTGGTGGAATAGGTGTGGGCTGGGGTAGCTGACTAACCAGTGGTCCCTGATGGGTCAGGGAGTTCATCCAGATCCAGAACTCCAGAGTTGCTGTCATCACTGGGGGCATCGTCTGGTGGGGTACTGGCTAGCCATGGCACCTCCTCTACACTGAGATTGGCTGAGGCACTTGCGGGGATGTAACCTGTGTGTTATACTACATGTCTGTGACATGTTCTCCATCCCTAGCTTCCCCTATGTTATTGCTGTTGCCCTGACCCCTTTGTTTGTGTATGGCGATGGACTGTGGGATTGTTAGTTCACCATGCTGTGCATGCATTGATGGTGGGTGTACATGCATGTCTGGAAGGGATGTGTATCCAGTGGGTATGGCATGCAGGGCTTGGCAGTTAGGTTTGTTAAATGTGGTGGTGCACTGTGTGGGATGGAGTAGGGTGATGGGTGTCAGGGAGAAGGGGGCGGTGATGGCATGCAGGTATGGGTGGGTGATAGGTAGTAGATGTTGACTCACCAGTGTCCAGTCCTCCGGCAACCCCAGTGAGTCCCTCTGGATGCAGGATTGCCAAGACTTGCTCCTCCCATGCTGTCAGCTGTGGGGGAGGAGCTGGGGGTCCACCACCAGTCTTCTGGATAGCGAGCTAGTACCTTGCTGCTATGGAACACCCTTTCCCTCCTAGGTCATTCCACGTCTTCCTGATGTCATCCCTTGTTTGTGGATGCTGTCCCATAGCGTTCACCCTGTCAATGATCCTCCACTATAGCTCCATCTTCCTGGCAATGGATATCTACTGGATCTGTGCTCCAAACAGTTGTGGCTCTACCCTATTTCCTCAACCATGACCCACAACTCCTCATCAGTAAAACGGGGTGCCTTTGTGAGGACATGGGTGTTGTGTGGTGTGTGTGTTGTGAAGAGGGTGTTAAGTGATGGAATGGGGTGTATGGTGCGTGACAGATGAATGGGTAGTTGTGTTGTGTGTGTGACGTTGTCTCTGTGATTTGCGTTGCTAGCTGTTGCGGTCTTTTCGTGTTTTCAAAGGATTGTGGGTAGTGTGGGTGTGTGTTTTATAGTGCTGTTGGTGGGTGGGTGGGGTCTGTGTATTTGTGTCAGGTGTGAGTTTTTTGTTCTGGCCAATGTTGTCTTGGTTTGTATTTGTGTGGCCATATCTGCTGCAGCGGTTTTCACTTCCATGGGTTTACCGTCATTGAATGTCCACTGTGGTGATTTGTGGGTCATTATTCGGAGGGTGTAGTATTGGTGGCATAACGGTATGGGTGGTAGTTCAGTCAGTTTATCAGGTTCAGTGGGTCTGGCGGATTTGTGTTTGTGGCTGTTTTCTGTCGGTTTTGTGTGTGTGTGTTATAATCTGGCGGATGGATGTTCGCCTCCGTGGTGGTATGATGGCAGCAGCGACCGCGGAGGAATTCGGAATTTACTGCCAATGTCATAATCAGGGCCTATGTCCTGACACTAGGTGTATATCCCTAGCTAGTAAGTGGTCTTTCCTGTGAAAAGTACCAAGTGACAGAGTGGTAAGGCAATTGCTAGTGCTTATCCCACCGCTAGAATAGTAATGTAGGAAGCTGGCCTGGTGTGTGGTGGGTACTTACGGTACTTACACCGTATACCAGGTCCAGGTATACCCTCTTAGTGAAGTGTAGGCAGTGTCTAGAAGCCAGGCTCTCTAGAGGTAGCTGTGGATGAGCAGCCAACGCTTATCTAGGAGGCATGCAGAGCTCATGGTATACCACTGTAGTCACACATCACTTACACATATGAAAGAGAACACTCAGTTGTACAAAAATAAAGGTACTTTATTTTTGGCACAAACCACCACAGAATACTAGGCAGGTGACCCACGCTTAGGATATAAGTAATACACTAAATATATACAGTAGCAATCAGAAATAGGCATAGAAAAGGTCAGACAACAGTGTTAACTAATGGTGACCATAGGGGGAGCACAAACCATATACTAAAAAAGTACCCCCCACCTAGGTAAGTAAAATGTGTAGAGGGGAGCTGGGTGTACTAGAAAACCACAGAGGTAAGTAACACAGTACCCTCCAGAGACCAGCAATGCAGGAGTAAAACACTGGATTTTTCCTAAACCACCAAAAAGGAGGAAAAGAAGACACCCAGAGAAGACTGCAGGAAAACTAGCAGTGGATTCCTGAAGAAGGAAGACCTGAGGACAGAGGGGACAAAGTCCAAGAGTCACAGTGGAGTCCAGGAGGAGTAGGAGGTACCCCCCACCCAACGGTGGATGCAGGAGTTGGTCGACAGTACTGAAGAACAGGACAGCACTGCAGCCCAGGAGTCAGAGAAGAGTTCCTGATGGATGCAGAAGATGTCCCACACCAGAAGGAAGAATGCAGACAGGTGTTGGTGCAAGATTTCCACCAACAAGCCTTGGCAAAGGCAAACTCATGGTTTATGGAAAAAAGGTACTGCTGGGGACCAGCAAGGCCCAGGAGGACTCAACCCAGGAGAGGGAGTCACTCGGGACCCTCAGTGTTGCAGAGAGCCCACAGGAGCAGAGGCCGCAGCCACTGGAGTCCCACAGTGTGAGAACACAGAGTCACCGAAGACGCCCATGAAGGAGAACCACACAGGAGGCTGTGCTTTGCAGGATGGAGTGCTGGGGGCTGGAGTTACATGTCACCTAATGATCCCTTGGAGGAGATGCAAAAAAGCCTTGGCGGCTGCCAGAGATGCAAGGCACGGGGTACTGTCCTGCGTGGTAAGGCAAAGGCTTACCTCCACCAAAGTTGACAGCTGGCAGAGAGGACAAAGAGGACTACTCTGGACCACCACCCGTGATGCAGGATCCATGCAGCTCAGCAGGAGAGGGGATCCACACAGCAAGCTGTCGCTTGTTGTAGGTGCCTGCAGTTAAATTCCAAGGGAGATTCCTTCTTCTTCTTGTGTAGGCTGAAGAGTTGCAGTCTTCTGAGGATGTATGGCGAGGTCCTTTCTTCTTGGATACAGCTTGTCGGGTCCTGGAAGTTCAAGTCATGGTCCCAGACACCAGAAGTCGAAGCAGAGGATGAAGAGGGGTCCTGCTGGAATTTTGCAAGCTGAATCTGAGGACCCACACAAGAGAGAGACCCTAAATAGCCCTGAAAGAGGGATTGGTCACCTAACAAGGTAAGCACCTATCAGGAAGGGGGTCTGACGTCACCTGCCGAGCCTGGCCACTCAGATGCTCCCAAAGTTTCCTGTCAACCTTGGAATCAAGATAGCAGAACCCAATGACCCTCTGCAGGAGCACTGAGCACCACCCCTGGGGTAGTGATGGACAGGGAAGTGTCACTCCCTTTTCCATTGTCCAGCACCACAGTAGTGACTGGGGGTCCCTGAACTGGTGTGGACTGGTTTATGCACAGAGGGCACCAAATGTGCACTTCAAAGCAAACTACTGGCTTGGAGAGGCTACCCCTCCAAAGTCAGTCATGCCTATTTCCAAAGGAAGAGGGTGTAACCTCCCTCTCCCAAAGAAAACCCTTTGTTCTACCATCCTGGGCTTGATCAGATCAAGCAGCAGGAAGGCAGAAACCTCTCTGAGGGGTGGCAGCAGCAGTGGCTGCCTGCAAAACCCTGTGAGACTGGTGGTAGAAATGCTGAGGGTCCTCTAAGGAGTCCCCAGAGTGCATGGAATCATTCTTCCAATAGTTGCAACAGTATTGGGGTGTGATTCTGACATGTTGATTCCAAACATGCCCAGGTTTGGAATTACCATTATGTAGCTGGACATAGGTAGTGACCTATGTCAAGTACATGCGTAAAATGGTGTCCCCACCCTCACAAAGTCCAGGAAAATGGATTTGGAGTTTGTGGGGGCACCTCTGCTAGTGCAGGCGTGCCTTCACACACAGGTGCCTGCACCCTGCCCTCTGGGCTGAGAGGGCCTTCCATAGGGGTGACTTATAGTGACCTGGTGTACTGAAAATGAGTGCATGCATTCACTTCACGCAGGCTGCAATTGCAGGCCTGCAGAACAGTGGCTCCCTATGGGTCGCAGAATAATTGCTGCAGCCCATAGGGATCCCCTGGAACACCAATGCCCTGGGTACCTAGGTACCATATACTAGGGACTTACATGGGGGGAAAGGTATGCCAATTGTCTGAAGAAGAATTTACAATTTAGAGGAGAGAGCAAAACTACTGGGGTCCTGGTTAGCAGGAACCCAGTATACACAGCCAAACACAGTCAAACATACTGACAACAGGCAGAAAATGGGGGTAACCATGCCAAGAAAGAGGGTACTTTCCTACAACCCCCCCTAGATTTTCTGTCCGAGAATGCATACCTTGCTTCTTACTGACGTAAAGTAGGTGTTCACATCCAGAAACCTATTTTAACTCCATAACTTTGGCGCTAGAAGTGTCTAGCGCCAAAGTATAAATATGAAGTTAGGTTTGCGCTGAATTAGCGTAAAAACAATGACGCTAATTCAACGCAAACCCAGTATAAATATGGGCCTATATATTTTCCAAATATGAAAGCAGTGTAAAAATTCAATATAAATATATTTTATGAGCTATAAACAGACTGAATCAATGTTACAACCTCATATGATATGATATTCCCCTTTAAGATATACATTATAAAAAGAAAAGTATACACTAACTAGTCTTAGCCAGCCACTGTCATCATTTCCAGCAACTCGATGTCCTCAGTGCAAGGTAGGGATGAATGGTGCTGGTGATTTTTCCATGTTTGCCCTTCCTCTGAGAGTTTAAGTGTTGCTAAGAACACATCCTGCCTGAGATATCTGCCTATTGTGGTAATTGATTACAGAAACATAGATTACATAATTGGAGGATGACGGATAGTGAAACAATCAATGAAATGGAAGTGGGAAAAAGGAAAATGAGGATGCAACAATCAGCCACTACCTGTGATGTGGTAAATATGTCATGGAAGTAAGATGACATTTATGGTGACAAAATTCAAATATTTCATCAGCCCTTCAACTTCTCAATTATTTACCTACAATACAAAGTAGGGAAAGTATAAACCATTCCAAATAATAATATTAAAGGAACGTGTTACTGCATAAAGAATGGGACCAAAGGGATGACAGACTGAGGATAGTAAACTACTGTAAGTAATGTTGACAAAAGTTCAATCCAATGTAATTCCCAGACAATTAGCAGCATTATTGCTCACCCCAATGTAAAGAAGTCAATTACTCTGTGCATTTGCTACTCAAGCCAGTAGATGCCATTATTCCAAATATACTATCAGTTTCCAATCCAGATAGTTTTGCCTCTCTTTCCCACCCAAAGTAGATAGCCAAATCTGAGTCCTCCGCCTATTTGTTTTGGACTGCACATGCCCACTTTTTTCACCTAATAGGAGGTAGACATATTGAATGAGAAAAGGACAGGATGTGCTACTAGGAGTCAAAGTAAACTCAGAAGTCTCAGATAATTCAAAAAATGACAGACCAATGAATGTTCACTGTCTGGCAAATAACTAAAGGGTATTTAAATGTAATTTCTAGAGAAATATAGAAGCATCTGCCTGAATGATCTCCAAAATACTGTAAAAGCGTGTTTAGTTTAGCTCTTCACAAATGCCCCATTAATCACTCAGCTTTTATCAATTATTCCAAATCACACATTTCCAGGGCAGAGTGTTATCTATGTCAATCTTTTTCTATGAAAATTATAGAAAAAAGCAATAAAGCCCTCTCAATCTTCCATGACAATTGAGTGCAGGAGTTCAAGATTAGGAATGAGTTGCATCTTGTTCTCTCAGGAACGGCACAATCAATTGCAAAGGCAGGTGTTCACTGAAATGTCTATTGTGGACCTGATGGTGGAATATGTTGTTTAACATCGCATTGTTACTCCAGCATGTACAGTTTCTTTTCATATACAGGGGCTTCGTACTCATACTGAAAGATTCACCTTTTACACTTTCAGTGTTGTGCCTTCTGGAGCCTGGTTAGCTTTTTCAGATGACATGCTTGATTATTTTGAATGTTGTCAGTGTCTCAAAATGGTGACTTGACAGACAGGTCTTCTGCAGTGTGACAATTGCCACAGCCACATTAAAAATCCACTCAGAGGCTACAGGTCGTAATGGATATTGCCATCCTTCCGAGTTGTGGCTACTGCTTAATTTTCCCTTGCCGATACATAATTGTCTCTTAATTTGCTGAGACCTTTGATCATCCAAATTCTTCTTTATCATCTTCTATACTGTCACAGTTTCCTGAATCTGCACACTTGACACAAGTCCTCAAACTGAAGGGATCTGATCACAGAATGCACATTTGAGTAAGCTTACACTTTTGAGTAAGTTTGCTATTTGAAGGTGTTGAAGTACGAGTGGTTGGCCATGTGTAGTGCTGGAATTGCTACTTTTTTTTGTAGTACCTTACACTAAAAGGATGTGAAAACCCAAAATAATTAAGCCTATTGAACAGTGCAAACATACTCAAAAGTGTAAGTTACCTTTGTGAAGTAAAGCCAACCAACTACAGTGGCTATTTCTAATAATGTTATTACTCTTTATTTTGGGGACCAGGCTCCCAAACATGAATCCTGTACAGTGGGTTGTTCTAGTGATTTTGGTGTCCATTTTTAGGAAAGTTGTGACTTGGAATGGTATTTTTTATAAGAGACATTTGCAATTGTTGGAATGTGGTCCTTCAGCTGCCACTTTGATCTGCAGAGTTTGATGCAATAAGTGGTCTGTGGGCTGTTCTTTGACATAGATGACACAGTCCTTCATCTTCAGCTTCGTACAGTTTCTTGATAATCCAGCTCTTATACATAAAGACACCCATCCAATGAACAGGAAGAGATATACAGTCCATGTTTATAGCATGTTTACAATGTAGTGACAATGATGTACTCTTCGAGGACTTGATCTATTGCTGCAGCAATCTATTTGTATGCACACAAATCAGCAGCTCACTATTAACTTTGTTGAATTTGTTTTCCATCTTACTCAAATGGATCTCTAGCAAGTATAACAACGGGATATTTTGGACAACCGTGGGGGTTGTTGGTATATTTTCTGGTATTTCTAGTAGTAAACACACATAGTAATAACATAACAACAGACTAAATAGAAGGGATCTGTACCTTCTTGATATTAGCAATGACTGGTTCTTCATTGTCCCAACCCCCTGTGCATTCTGAAACATTCCTATTGCCATTTGGTCTAGGACAGGGGTTGTGAGTTCTACTTCAAGTCACCTGCAGGAGGCCTGGGGAACAAGAGGGCATACACTTTCATTATCTTGGAGGAAGGAAATTATGAAGGTGATGTACATGACAAAACAGCAGACACTACAGAAAGCATAACATCCTACTTTACCCAAAGAGCATCAGGTGTACCAGACTCTTGTTCCTGTTGGTTTGCTGAGAATATTCTTTGATTGGAAAATTCCAAGTCTGACTCATTGATTTCACCCATGTCTGCAGTCACAATAGCACCAAGAGACTTAGGCAGCTGCATCAGTGTCAGTGCGGAGTGGCATTGGTGGGTGTAGGAGGTTGGCCTGGTGTGTGGTGGGTACCTATGGTACTTACACCTCATACCACACCCTGTGCCTCTGTAGTTGGCCCATTACATTTGGGATGCTGCTGTTCCTCAGGACAAAAGCATCATGCACCGACCCAGGATACATTGCATTGACGTGGGAGTTGTACTGGTCTACCAAGCACACCATCTGTACATTCATAGAGTGGAAACTCTTCTGATTTCTGAACACCTGTTCATTCTGACGGGGGGACAAATGCAATATGTGTTCCACCAATCGCCCCAATTATGTGATCCCATTCCAGAGAACTCGGCCTTCACTGTGGCCAAATCATCAACCTGGGGGAAAACAACGTAGCTGCATATGTGTTTAATCAGGGCAGATAACACTCGTGTCAACAATAATGAGAACATTGGCTGTGACATTCCTGTTGCCAAACCCACTGTCACTTGGAAAGAACCAGTTGCCAGGAAATGAAGCACTGATAGAACTTGCACAAGAGGGGGGATCCCAGTGGGGTGACGGATAGCAGATAACAGGTCAGGCTCCAATTGGGCACACTGCTCTGTGATTGTGGCCCTGTCAAGTCTATAGGTGAGTATTATGTGCCTGTCCTCCATTGTTGCCAAGTCCACTAGGGCTCTGTACCCGGGTATATGTCTCCATCTCCTATTCATCCACAGCGGAGTCAGTGTGGTTTGTCCAGTATCTCCCAATTTCACCAGTGACACAGCAATTTTCCAGGGCCTACCCCCCTAAATGGCATCTGCCTGTCCTGTGTGGAGGGACAGGAGGAAGTGAGGTAATTCCACTGGGTGCCGTTGCGGGAGGCGGTCGGGAACCGCTGTGCAATTGCTCATTGGTTAACATTGGGCCATATGGGTTACAGTGGCCAATGGTGATCTAGGCCAGCGGTGATGGCATGCAGCGCCTCGGACGTGAACGCCATTTTCTATCTGATCCTTTAATTGCTACCTGATTTTCCATAGAATAAGATCTACACTGAATGTGCTTCTGTGACCTGTGTCTGGAACCTACCATGGTCCGTGTGACTGGGTAAAGGGCCCGAGACTTAACTCCGGAGGAGTTTGAGAGACTGGTGGATGGGGTCCTACCCCAGTACAAACTACTGTATGGGCCTCCAGACCAACAGGTGCGTGCACTGTGGGCACGATGCATGTGGCAGGAATGCATGGAGTGGAGTGTGTGAAGGCCTTGTGTAAGGGGGTTGTTGGATATCCTCTGGGCGGCTGTAGGAGGCTGGCCTGGCTTATAGTGGTTACCTTGTGGTACTTAAACCTTGGGCAAGGTCCAGTTATCCCTTATTAGTAGATTAGTAGTGTTCTAGCAGCTTAGGCTGATAGAGGTAGCTATAGCAGAGCAGCTTAGGCTGAACTGGAAGATATGCAAAGTTCCTACTATACCACTTATATCATATAGCACTATATGAGAAAACACAATACTCAGAGTTACTAAAACTGCCCAGACCCCAGGAGGGCAGAAACCTGTCTGAGGGTTGGCAGCAGCGCTAGCTGCAGAGAAAACCCCAGAGAGTTAATTTGGCAGTGCCCAGCGTCCATGCCAGAGCCTCGGGATGCATGGGATTGGCAACCCAATACCAGAATGGTATTGGGGGACAATTCCATGATCTTAGACATCTTACATAGCCATTTTCGGAGTTACCATTGTGAAGCTACACATAGGTATTGATCTATATGTAGTTCACACGTGTAATGGTGTCCCTGCACTCACAATGTCTGAGGAAATTGCCCTGAACAATGTGGGTGCTCCTTGGCTAGTGCCAGGGTGACCTCACACTTAGTAACTTTGCACCTAACCTTCACTAAGTGAGGGTTAGACATATAGGTGTCTTTTGAGTTACTTAAGTGCAGTGTAAAATAGCTGTGAAATAACGTGGACGTTATTTCACTCAGGCTGCAGTGGCAATCCTGTGTAAGAATTGTCTGAGCTCCCTATGGGTGGCAAAAGAAATGCTGCAGCCCATAGGGATCTCCTGGAACCCCAAAATCCGGGGTACCTAGGTACCATATACCAGGGAATTATAGGAGTGTTCCAGTGGGCCAATCATAATTGAGGAAAACAGTCACTAGCCTGCAGTGACAATTTTAAAAGCAGAGAGAACATAAACACTGAGGTTCTGGTTAGCAGAGCCTCAGTGATACAGTTAGGCACCACACAGGGAACACATATAGGCCACAACTTATGAGCACTGGGGTCCTGGCTAGCAGGGTCCCAGTGACACATGTCAAACACACTGACAACATAGGATTTCCACTATGAGCCTGGCTAGCAGGATCCCAGTGAGACAGTAAAAACACTGTGACATATACTCACAAACAGGCCAAAAGTGGGGGTAACATGGCTAGAATGAGGCTACCTTCCTACAGCGGTGTATAGGCTGTGTGCTGGGCCATGTGTGTGTAAATGGTGATGTGAAGGGGTATGGTGGGCCACAAGTGTAACTTGTAATATTTGTCTACTTCTATTTTCCTGAGTGGATTGCCTCTGAAGGTTAGCGCCCATCAAAAGAAAGCTATATGGCATGCCATCGCCAAGACGTGTGGACCCCAGGGGTCCATGGCCGGTGGAGCACCCACTGTCGGAAGTGGTGGGAGGACCTGAGACACTGGGCACGGAAGACCACAGAGGCCCAGCTGGGGGTGGCCCCCCAAGGAGGAAGGGGTGCCCATCGAACCCAGATGCCCCTGATGGCCCACATACTCGTGGTGGCCTATCCAGAGCTGGATGGGTGCTTGAGGGCATCACAGCAGCCACAAGACGGTGAGTCCCCAGGAACAAGCACAGGTCACGTTACCCCCTCCACAACTAGTGGTCTTGTTTCTCTCCGTGTTGAAGCAGGTGACATGTTTGGCCTTGGATTTTGGCCTGTGGCCATGTGGCCTATGAACATTGTGGACTGGGCTGTGTCCCTTTTTCTGTACATATGTATATATCTATTATCTTGCCTAACTTATGTTTCATGCTGTATTGATCTCATTACATTCATTCTTCAAAATCATTTTGTCCTTGCATTATTCATCCGAGTTACGGGGTAAAATTGTTTTTGTAATGCAGCTGATTGTGTGCATGGTGTGGGGGGTGTGGTGCATGTGTGTGTCACTGTTGTTTTCTTCCCTCCCTCCCTTGTGTGCTAGGCAGCTGTATTCACCGTCGCCGCCAGAGTTGGTGTTCATGGTGGAGCAGAACATAAAAGATCATGAAGAAGACATGCATTTCAGGCTCCTTGGCTGCGTGGTTGTTCCCTGTGTCTCCAATGGTGAGTCCGTTCCCTTCTGAGGTCTGTTTCTGACAGGCTTTTGATATCGTTGGTATGGCCCCGGAAATATGGTGGGCGGAACATTGACTTCTGCCTGGCTGTAGGCAGCTACCACCTGCCCTAGCGGTCAGTGTGGTACATTGACTGTCTTTCGGACATCTTTCCAACATGGTCATAATTTGGCGGTACTTATCCATTGTAAGGGGACAAGCAGCCATTGTGGCAAGGCCAATGCCACTAGGTGTGACAGAAACTGTCTTGGGACTGACTACCCCAGTTTCTATGATGGACCCTTAAGTGAACCCAACTACACCCTTACTTTGACTGTTGCCAGCAGTCCCACCACTATTACCACTACTGCTAGGGGCACTAGAGTTTGATGTATTAGTGGTGGTTGGCTCAGGGAGTTTACCTGGAGAGGACTTATCCCCTTGCCAATGGCCTTTATTTTTACACACATAGCACCAAGGCTTTTTAATGTGTGTATGTTGTGAAGAAGAGGAAGACTTTGATTTATCCCCACCCCCTGAAAAGTGTTTAGGATGTGAAGAAGGATCTTTGGTTTTACCCTTATCCCCATGCTTATCCTGAGATTTCTCACCATCTTTCTTCTTGCCATCCTTGTCACCCCCTGTATGAACTTTTCTGTTCACTCTTGTTCTGACCCATTTGTCTGCCTTCTTTCCCAATTCTTGGGGAGAGGTCAGATCTGAGTCCACTAGATATTGGTGTAACAAGTCAGACATACAGTTATTCAGAATATGCTCTCTCAGAATACGATTATACAGGCTTTCTTAGTCAGAAACTTTACTGTCATGTAACCACCCATCAAAAGCCTTCACTGAACAGTCAACAAAGTCTATCCAGTCTTGTGAGGACTCTTTTCTGGTGTCTCTGAACGTAATCCTGTATTGTTCAGTGGTTAAGCCAAATCTATCCAAGAGTGCATCCTTCAAAAGTGCAAAATTGTTAGCATCACTTTCTCTAATAGTAAGGAGCCTATCCCTACCCTTTCCAGTGAAAGATAGCCACAATATAGCAGCCCACTGCCTTTGAGGGCCCCCCTGTACCATACAGGCCCTCTCAAGTACAGCAAATCACTTGTTGATGTCATCCCCCTCCTTGTAAAGGGGGACTTTCTTGTGCAGATTCCTGGAATCATGCTCTCTAACAGGAAAACTATCAGGAATACTGCTGTTGCTGCCACCATGGGGTCCAAACCCCAATCTCTGTCTCTCCTTCTCCAGGTCTAGGGATTCCCTATCTAAGGCCAGCTGTTGCTGTTTAAGCTTCAGTCTGGTCTCTTCCACTCTCAACTTTTTGAGTTCCCTTTCTAACATGTCTTCAGGGTGGGTGGGTTGGGAATGCTTGGACACAGAAGATAAATTGGAAACAACAGAGGGAGATATGTCTCTAACTGACTGGACTCTAAAAATCTGGCCTCCAGGAATAAAGCCACCCCTACTATGATGGGAGCCTCCATTACTACCAGCATTACTAGGTGGCCTGCTAGGGGTCAGATTTGGAACAGAACCCTCCCCACCTCCCTCAAGGAGATCCCCTGAGTCAGAATGGGAGCCATCTATTAACCTCTAATTTGAAGTGCCTCCTAGGGACTCATCATTCACAATAAGCATGTTATATAGAAACTCTTTTGTGGGGTTCTTTCCTATCACTAAACCTATATCTAAGCAGAGACTCCTTAGGCTCTTGTAATTCAAATTGTAATAAGTAGTGTTAACCATTTTAAGAGCAGACTCTACATCAGACATGATAGAAGAAGGTTTAGAGATAGTGAGAAGAAAGAAAAAGTTTCAGAACTTTTTAAAGAACAGAGAAAAAAACTTTTTCTAACTTCTTCAAAACCTTTAGGAGTTTTAGAGTACTTTTCAGAACTTAGTAAAAAGTTTAAGCGGAGAAAAGCAAAACTTTTTGGTTAGGTGTACATACACTGAACTTGTTTTGTATTTTATTCTCTTATGAAAAGTACACAATGACAAAGTGGTAAGTAGTTACAAGTACTTATCCCACTGCTGCACAACCAATGTAGGAGGCTGGCCTGGCTTGTAGTGGGTACCAGAGGTACTTACACCTTGTACCAGGTCCAGTTATCCCTTATTAGTGTAGAAGAGGTGTTTCTAGCAGCTTAGGCTGATAGAAGGTAACTATGGCAAAGCAGCTTAGGCTGAACTAGGAGACATGTAAAGCTCCTACTATACCACTGGTGTCATATGCACAATATCATAAGAAAACACAATACAGAGAAGTACTAAAAATAAAGGTACTTTATTTTTATGACAATATGCCAAAAGTATCTCAGTGAGTACCCTCAGTATGAGGATACGTTATATACACAAGATATATGTACACAAACCAAAATTATGCAGGTAATAGCAAGAAAAGTAATGCAAGCAGTGTAAAGTTACAATAGATTGCAATAGGAGCACATAGGTATAGGGGCAACACAAACCATATACTCCAAAAGTGGAATGCGAACCACGAATGGACCCCAAACCTAAGTGAGCTTGTAGAGGGTCACAGGGACTGTAAGAAAACAGTGAGGGTTAGAAAAATAGCCCACCCCAAGACCCTGAAAGGTAGGTGTAAAGTGTACCTACTACCCCCAGAGAGCACAGAAGTCGTGATAGGGGGGTTTTGCAGGAAGAGCAAACACCAGCAATGCAACAACAGTGGATTTCCGGACCTGAGTACCTGTAAGACAAGGGGACCAAGTCCAATAGTCACAACAGTGTCGAGAGTGAGCCCAGGAAATGCCAGCTGAGGGTGCAAGGAAGCTGCCACCTGTTGATAGAAGCTTGGAGTTCTGCAAGAAAGAAGAGGACTAGGAACTTCTCCTTTGGAGGATGGATGTCCCACGTTGCGATGAAGCTTGCAGAGGTGGTCCCACGCAGAAAGACCGCAAACAAGCCTTGCTATCTGCAAGGGTCGCTGTACAGGTTTTTGGGTGCTGCTGTGGCCCAGAATGGCATTGGGGTGACAATTCCATGATCTTAGACATGTTACATGACCATGTTCTGAGATACCATTGTGACGCTGTACATAGGTAGTGACCTATGTACAGTGCACGCGTGTAATGGTGTCCCCGCACTCACAAAGTCTGGGGAAATTGCCCTGAACGATGTGGGGGCACCTTGGCTAGTGCCAGGGTGCCCACACACTAAGTAACTTTGCACCCAACCTTCACCAGGTGAAGGTTAGACATATAGGTGACTTATAAGTTACTTAAGTGCAGTGGTAAATGGCTGTTAAATAATGTGGACGTTATTTCACTCAGGCTGCACTGGCAGGCCTGTGTAAGAATTGTCAGAGCTCCCTATGGGTGGCAAAAGAAATGCTGCAGCCCATAGGGATCTCCTGGAACCCCAATACCCCGGGTACCTCAGTACCATATACTAGGGTATTATATGGGTGAACCAGTATGCCAATGTGAATTGGTAAATTTAGTCACTAGCCTGTTAGTGACAAATTTGGAAAGCAGAGAGAGCATAACCACTGAGGTTCTGCTTAGCAGAGCCTCAGTGAGACAGTTAGGCATCACACAGGGAACACATACATACAGTATAGGCCACAAACTTATGAGCACTGGGGTCCTGGCTAGCAGGATCCCAGTGAGACAGTGAAAACACCCTGAAATATACTCACAAACAGGCCAAAAGTGGGGGTAACAAGGCTAGAAAGAGGCTACTTTCTCACACCTCCTCCTTGTCAGATGCAAACTTTGCTTTTGCCTTCATAGGAGGGGGTCTACAGGATCCCGAGGGCCACATTTGTTTCTCTATAGAAGAAACTGCTGAGGCAATTTATTCGCTACAACCCGGCAAAGCGCCAGGACCAGATAAGATTCCAGGGGATCTTTATAGATCCGAGCCAGCAATAGGGACCTGGCATATCAATACACTCTCCAATAACATTTCTGAAGGGGGGCAGATTCCCACGACGTGGAAGGGTGACAAAATCATTCCTATCTATAAAAAGGGCAACGCAAATCTCCCAGCTAATTACAGGCCGATTAGTCTTGTGACAATCTGCAAAAAATGTCCACGAAACAACTCTTAGATAGACTAATGAGTTGGGTTACGGAACATCAGATTCTCTCCCCCCTTCAGGCGGGGGTTCGATCTAGAATTAGCACAGTGGACCAGGTCTTCAGGCTGGCCGTGCTACACTGGAAATATGTAGTTTTTGCAAAACAACCCTTATATGTTGCTTTTGTCGATTTGTGATCAGCCTTTGATCTGGTCCCAAGAGAGAAGTTATGGGAAGTTCTATGTAGAATAGGGATTCCAGCCAACATAATCCAATTACTGAAGCAACTGCATGAAGACACATATGCACAAGTGAGATGGGGCAACCAAGGTGAACTGACTGATAAAATCCCCATAAATAGGGGCGTTCGCCAGGGATGTGTGCTGACATCGCTTTTGTTTCCTATTTTTATTAACAAGGTGGTGCAGGTCCTGATGGCATGCCGGAATTATGGCTTGGAGTTGAACTCTAAGAAAACGGAGCTGATGGTACTTCGCTCTGGACCGTGGAAGAAATGTACTATTAGCTTAGATGGCGATCCATTGGACAAGGTCAGCTCCATTGATTATTTGGGTGTAAGGCTCACTGATAATTTACACTGGGAAGAACAGGCAAACAAAAGCGCTGCACTTTTGCAGCATAGTGCAGCATCCATCTTGCGCTTTTATAGGGGTACGACGGCCAAAACCGTCTCTCCAGCAATCAAGATTTATGTGGCCAGGGTGCAGAGAGCTGCTGTCAATGGTGCAGAGGTATGGGGCTTCTTTGACAGTAATAGGCTAACCATTGGAGAGAATAGTTTTGCGAGGGCTTTATGTGCATGCCCTCCCAGCACTCCATTGATCCCACTGTTTCTAGACCTGGGACTAAAACGGATAGCTGACCTAATTATTTTAAGACCCCTTTTATATTGGGTAAGGTTATGGACCGTCCCTGAATTGGACGTATATAAGATCTTACTTTTAGATTTGTCAAAGTGTCCTAATTCAGCCACTATCCCATGGGTTAAGCATGTATCTAGCTGGTTCAGTACCCTGGGTTTAGGAGATTACTGGGAGAATCCCCATAATCTTGAGACATCTCATACCAAAGTACTGAAGCGTGTTTATTGGTCTCACGTACGGAATGACTATATCAGTTGCAAATCTCATGGTTGCTTAACCCATCTTTTTATCGACTTTAAATGGTACCCACAATTTGAACCATACCTAGATATTATACCTGATATCCTAGGCAAAGGTCTATATGCTAGATTCCGCTTTGGGACTCTGCCATTGAAGACCTTGATGTGTAGATGGGGTGTAAATGCCACAACGGATATGTGTCCCGTGTGTGGTAATACCTCCGAAACAGTTGAACACTTTGGCCCTCATTACAACCCTGGCGGTCCAAGACCACCACGGCTGTTCTGGAGGAAGCACCGCAACAGGCTGGCGGTGCTTCCCAGGGCATTACGACTGCAGCGGATGCACCGCGGTGGCACCGCCGGTGCCGGTGGTTTCCTGCCACAATGGCCCCGGCGGTTGTAATCCGCCAGGGCACCTCTGCTTGCAGCGCTGCCCAGGGGATTACGAGTCCCCCTACCGCCAGCCTTATCTTGGCAGTTTGAACCGCCAGGAAAAGGCTGGCGGTATGAGGAGTTGCGGGGCCCCTGGGGGTGCCTGCACTGCCCATGCCACTGGCATGGGCAGTGCAGGGGCCCCCTGACAGGGCCCCGTGCAGCTTTTCACTGTCTGCTGTGCAGACAGTGAAAAGCACGACAGGTGCAACTGCACCCGTCGCATGGCCACAACACCGCCGGCTCCATTTCGAGCCGGCTCCTGTGTTGCGGCCGGGATCCCCGCTGGGCTGGCGGGCAGAAACTAGGTTTCCGTCCGCCGGCCCAGCGGGGATCTCCAAATGGCCACGTGGAGGTGCGGCTGCATTGGCGGCCGCCCGGCGGTCCGATGTTGGCGGGTGGCTTCAGCTGCCTGCCAAGGTCGTAATGAGGTCCTTTATGTTTTTTGTCCTGTATATTCATCCCCTAGGTCCACATGGATCTGTAATATTTGTTGGGAAATGAGAGTAAGGGAATGTGCTTCAGCCTTGAGGATTTTAAAAAGTCATTGCTCCAAAGTTTTAATTTATGCTGTTAGCAAGTTTTTACTGGCAGCATGGCGTATACGTAACTTTTATGTTAGTAATTAATTTTAAGGAAGATTAGATGGGATCTTTTAGATTGGGCAGTTGGGGTGCTTTTTTACTGTTAATACGGTTTTAGAATGGAACTGTACTATTTTATAGTTTATGAGGATATTTATTGTTGTATTGCTTTGATGGTCTGTTGATCGATTAAAGCTTGTGTTTGACTGACTTGACCCAGTGAGACTTAAAACAGCTCTACCTGTGTTTGTGTGGTACGGGGAATCCAATCCAACATGGTTTCAATTTTCCCTTGTTTCCTGATTACTAGGTGTCCCAGATAGACCACTTTCCCCTGCCCTATCTGACACTTTGAAGCCTTGATAGTAAGGCCTGCTTTCTGCAGAGCCTCCAAAACTTTCCAAAGGTGGACCAGGTGGTCATACCAGGTAGAGCTAAAGACAGCTATATTATATAGATATTTTGCACAAGAGGCTTCCAGACCTTGGGGGACTATATTCCCCAACCTCTGAAAAGTGGCAGGTGCATTTTCCAAACCAAAGGGCATTACTGTGAACTGGTAGTGCCCTACAATGGTTGAAAATGCTGTCTTTGGTTTAGCATCTTCTGAGAACTTAGGTGGTCATTATGAACATGGCGGTCCAGACCGTCATGCCTGCGGTGGCTGAAATCACCGCCACCGGCATTGCAGTCTGGACTGCCATATTACGAACACTGGGGGACCACCACAGGTGGCCCTCTGCCGCCACCACCACCACCGTCAGGCTACCATCGCCAGGCAGACTGATGATGGAGGAGTACTCTAACCTACAGGGCAGTGCTGCTTACAGCGCTGCACTCCGGATAAAGAACCCATGTTCATCCAGTCTTTCCCTGGCAGTTTCCCCCGCCAGGGAAAGGCTGACGGAAGGGGTGCTGCAGGGCCCCCGTACACAGCCCAGTCACGCAGGTCACTGCCTGATTTACGGGCAGTGATATGCACAACGGATGCTGCTGCACCCACCGCACTGCAGCATTGATGACGGCTCCATGTGGAGCCATCGGCAATGTCCAGTCCCAGCATTCTGCTGGGCCAGCTAGTGGAAGCACTGTTCTGCCCGCCAGCCCCGTATAATGTTGTTTATATGCAGGCGCGGTCTCCAATGGGCTGGTGGTCTGTGTTTAGACCGCCAGCATGAACACAGCGGGGATTTTGCTGTGTTCATAATGACCCCCTTAATCTGACAATAGACTGCAGTGAGGTCAAACGTGCTGATATACTTGGCAGCTGCCAGTGTATCTATAAGCTCATCTGCCCTAGGGAGAAGATGAGCATCTGTTTTAGTTGATGTATTGAGCCCTCTATAATCAACACAAAACTTAATCTCTCTTTTCCCATTCTGAGAGTATGGTTTTGGGACCAGCACCACTGGGCTAGCCCAGGGGTTATCTGAGTGCTCAATGACTCCCAGGACAAGCATCTTCTGCACCTCTGTGTTGATGCAAAAACTTACATGATTAGGTTGCCTGTAGACTTTACTCGACATTCAGACTGTCCCCTGTATCAATGGTGTGTTCTCACCATGTGGTTTGACCAGGTGTAAGGGAAACAGTTCTGAGAACTGTCCTAGGAGATTTCTGCAGCCTTCTTTCTGAGACTGAGAAAGGCAATCTGCAAGGACCAACCCTCAACTGAACCATTAGCTGCAGAATTTGAAAAGAGGTCAGGGAGAGGGTCACTCTCATCTTCGTGTCCCTCATCAGTGGCCATGAGCAGGGTTAAGTCAGCCCTGTCATAGGAGGGTGTTAGGCGGTTCACATGAACTAATCTAAGAGGGCTTCTTTCAGTGCCAAGGTCAACCAAATAAGTGACCTCACCCTTTTTCTCCACTATGATGTGTGGACCACTCCATTTGTCTCAGAGTGCTCTTGGTGCCACAGGCTCCACGACCCACACTTTCTGCCCTGGTTGGTACACAGTCAGGACAGCCTTCTGGTCATGCCATTGCTTTTGAAAATTCTAGGCTTGCCTGGATGTTCTTACTGGCCTTCCTCATGTACTCGGCCATCCTTGATCTGAGGTCAAGCACATAATCCACTATATCTTGTTTAGAGGGCTTCAGGGTTTGCTCCCAACCCTCCTTCACAAGAGCTAATGGACCCCTAACAGGGTGACCAAAGAGGAGTTCAAAGGGGTTGTAGCCCACTCTTTTTGGGGGTATCTCTCTGTAGGAAAAGAGGAGGCGTGGAAATAGAACATCTCATCTCCTCCTGAGTTTTTCAGAGGCCCATAATCATGCCTTTGAGTATTTTATTAAAATGCTCAACCAACCCATTTGTTTGGGGATGGTAAGGTATAATGAATTTGTATATTTCACCACACTCTTTCCACATTGCTTTTAAGTATACAGACATGAAGTTGCTACCACTGTCTGATTCAGCCTCTTTTGGGAAGCCCACCCTGGAAAAGATTCCCAGCAGGGCTTTGGCCACTGCAGGAGCAGTAGGAGCCCTAAGAGGTATGACTTCTGGATACCTGGTGGCATGGTCCACCACCACCAGTATGAACCTGTTTCCAGAAGCTGTGGGCGAGTCAAGGGGGACAACAATGTCAACCCCTACCCTTTCAAAGGGTACCCCAACCACTGGCATTGGGATTAAGGGGGCCATTGGGGTGCCACCTGTCTTGCCACTGGCTTGACAAATGACACAGGAGCAACAAAACTCCTTAGTATCTGCTGACATGCGAGGCCACTGAAAGTGAGGGACCAGTCTGTCCCATGTTTTACTTTGCCTCAGATGTCCAGAAAGGGGAATGTCATGTGCCAAAGTCAACAAAAACTCTCTGTATTGTAGTGGGATGACCAATTTTCTGGTGGCACCAGGTTTGGGTCCCCTTGTTTCTGTATACAGCAGATTGTTTTCTTAATACACTTACATCCCCTGCTTCCTGTTTAAAAGCTTGCTGTCTCAAACCCTGTAGCGTGGGACAGGTCTGCTCTGCCACCCTCAACTCCTCCCTGGCAGGCCCTCCTGCACCTAAAAGCTCAGTTGTGTCAGCTTTGAGGTCCTCTGGTGTAGGTTCTGCACAGGGAGTAGACTCCTTCTGATCAAAAGGGGAATCCTCAGGAGAGGGAGGGATAGTAGACAAGGGTTTGCCCTTTTTACCACTAGCATTTGGGAGCACTTGGTCCATTGTTCCAGGATCCAAGTTTCCCTGTCCTTTTTGCTTCTTGGCCTGAGCCCTAGTAAGAGCAAAGTTGTGCTCTGGAATGCTCAGCATTGATGCATGAGCCTTCAATTCCCCCTCAGCCCAATCTAAAGTCTCCAAATCATTGCCCAGTAGACAATCTTCAGGTAGGTCAGTGGATATCACAACGTTCTTTGGACCAGTAGCCCCCAGTTGAGATTCACAACAGCCACTGTGTGGCTAACTGCGTTATTATGGGCATCAGTCAATTGGTACTAATGACCAAGTAGGTGTTGCTCAGGGGGCACCAGTTTCTCCATCACCATAGTGACACTGGCACCTGTGCCACTGTAGACCTCTATCTGAACACCATTGATTAGGGGTTCTTGCTTATACTTATCCATATTAAGGAGACAAGCAACAAAGGTGGCAAGGTCAATGCCACCATCTGAGACTAAAACAGCCTCAGTGGTTTCCCTAACTAAACCAAGCCCCACTACATTACCCAAAGTGAGCCCTGTTACACACTTGGACTGGTTATTTGTAGTGTTTTTCCCACCACCACTGCTATTACTAGGGGCACTAGTGAAAGCAGTAGGGGTTGTGGTGGTGGGAGCTTTAGTGAATTTCTTGGGACAAGTGGGATCACTTGCCCAATGGCCTTTGTCTTTACACATGGAAAACCAAGGATTTTTCTGTTGGTTGGAAGAGGATTTGTGCCCACCCCAGAAAGGTTTTCTGGGCCTGATGAAGACTCTTTACTTTTATATTTGTCCCCACCTTTGTTATTAGATTTACCACCCTTCTTCTTGTACTTGTCACCCCCTGTATGAGCTTTTATACTCACCTTTGTTCTGACCCATTTATCTGCCTTGTTTTCAATTCTTGAAGAGAGGTCAGATCTGAGTCTACCAAGTATTAGTGCAACAAGTCAGACTCACAATTATTCAAACTATGCTCTCTCAGAAATATGATGTAAAAGCCCCCATGTATCCAGCCTTCTAAAGCTTTAACAGAACAGTCCACAAAGTCAACCCAACCCTTGAGGCCTCTTTTCTAGACTCCCTGAACTTGATTCTGTATTGTTTAGTGGTGAGACCAAACCCCTCTAAAAGCGCTGTTTTTAGAATATTGTAGTTGCCTGCCTCTTCTTCCCTGACAGTGAGAAGTCTGTCCCTCTCCTTGTCAGAGAAGGACAACCAGTTGATAGCAGCCCACTTCCTTTGAGGGACCCTCTGAACTTTACAAGCCCTCTCAAGTACAGCAAACCACTTGTAGATTTCATCCCCCACCTTCTATGAGGGAACAATTCTGTGCAAATTTCTCTAATCTATGGAGTCCTCCTTGACTCTACAATCCCTGAAACTTTTCCTGCTGCCACAATGGGGTGCTATCCCCAGCTCCTGCCTCTTCCTATCTACTGCCAAGGCCTCCCTATCTAGGGCTAGCTGTTGCTGCTGCAGCCTCACCCTAGCCTCCTCGAGTCTCAGCGTTCTGAGCTTTCTATCTGTAGAGTCATCCCATGGAGTTCTGCAGTGTGATGCCTCAGACACTGAAGTGAAATGAGAGTGGGCAGAAGTGGATCTTTCCCTAGTTGTTGTGACCCTAGATACTTGACCTCTGGGTGTAAAGGGAGCCCTACCTGAGTGACTTCCCCTCCCACTACCAGCTACACTAGTTGATCATCTAGAAACGAGATCCTTTGAAGAACCCTCTCCTGGGCCTAGAAGATTATCCTCTAACTCAATGAAATTAGACTCTCCTCCTTCTTACTGGCTACCAGCATGTTCTTGGTCATCCTGAAGAACGAAGCTTAAGAGCAGACTCTTGTTAGAATTCTTCCCCATGACTAGCTTCCTCTCTGAACACAGCCCCTTCACCTCCTTGAAGGTCATGCACTCATAAGGATAGTCCATGACCTCAGAGCTAGGTCCAGCTGTAGACATGGTATGTATTAGGGTGGTGTGGGATGTACCTAACCTACCTAACCTGTAGTCTCTCAAAAAGAAGTTTAGAGATTAGATGTATGTACTAGGTACTATGTCTTGTCTCTAGGTATGGAGTGATCTTTTCTGTAGAAAGCACCAGGTGACAGAGTGATGTGGCGATTACAAATATAGATCCCACCACTGCATTACCAATGTAGGAGGCTGGGCGATTCACTTGTATGTACAGCGTAGGTTTGGCATTCTGCTGCCTTTAAGTGTTGTTTAGCATTTTATTAATGTGGGTTATTTATTTCACTTGCCAGGCCTAAACCTTCCCTTTTAATACCCATAAGTCCCCCCTGTGTTAGGCCCTAGGTAGCCACATGGGCAGGGTGCAGTGTATGTTAAAGGTAGGACAGTACTAATGTGTTTTTCATGTTGTAACAGTGACGTACTACCAAATTAGTTTTTCTCTGTTCAAGGCCTATCTTTGTTATTGGTCAACATGGGACTGAGTTTAAACATCTTTAAAGTGCAGTTTCCCATTAGGAGCAGATGGAGATGTGGGATTTGGGGTCTCTGAACTCACAATTTAAAAATACAGCTTTTGGTAAAGTTGGTTAAAGAATGTCAGTTTGAAAATGCCACTTTTAGAAAGTGGGAATTTTCTTGTTTAAACCATTCTGTGCCTCTGCCTGCTTGTGGAATCCATGTCTGTGTCAGACAGACAAACAGTTGGGCTGTTTATGAATTCCCTCTAGACAGTGACTCAAAGGGAGCTGAGGTATAGCCTGCATCTCCTGATGAGTCTCCTGGGCTAGAGTGGGGAGAGAGGAGCTGACACTTACACCTGAAAAGACTGTGCCTGTCCTTACACAATGTAGTCTCTAACCCCCTGGTGTGTTTCTGGGGCCAGGCCTGGGCAAGGAAGTACTTTGTGAAAAGCAAATGCTTTTCATTGAAGTGTACCTACTTCAAAGGCAGAAAGGAGTATAAGTACTAGGCCTGAAATCCCAAATTGTATTTGATTTACTCCTGAATCAAGAGGAACCTCTGCTAAGGAGAAGAGCTGAAGAGTTTGAGGAGGAGTAATGACCATTTGCCTGTGAGTGTGCTTTGCTGGGTTGGCTTGCAGTTGCTGCTTTTGCCTTGGAGAGGACAAAGACTGGACTTTGCTGTGTTTTCCTCCTTGTGCAGTGTCCCCAAAGGCTTGGACTGAGCTTGCCCCCTGTTCTGGAGTCCCAGGGTGATCAAAGACTTCCTCTGCCAGCACTTGGACTCCCCTGTAGAGACTATTACCCTGCCAAATGGTGCCCAATCAGGTACCGGGGCCCTTGAAAGGAGAAGCTGGTGGAACGAAGAATGGAATTCATGCACAGGAGCCGTGCGGGCGAAAAATCGATGCAGCACCTGCTTTGCGGCTGATAAATCAATGCACCACCTGCGTCGTGTCTGGGAAATTGACATAATACCCGTGAACAGCTGATAAAATTGATGCATCACCACGCAGCACATTTCTCCACCAATGTGCACCAGAATTTCACACGCATCTTCACTGGGTGTCAAAATCACTGTGAAACTGCATGGACCCGAGGTGAAAGTCACTGACTTCTCTGATGCATGATCGCCTATACCGCTTTATTATTGACCCAAACTAGGTACTTTCTGTAAATCCAACACACTCATTGATTTCTCTGGATTAAGACTCTTTTTACTTTAAAAATTCAGAACTTTGCTTGTGTATGTGGGATTTCAAAACTTTCAATGGAGTGAGCAGGGGTTATCCTAGGTGTGTCTCTCCCTTACCTTGACTTGAGTGAGGGTCCCTGCTTGGATAGAGTATAAACTGACTGCCAACCAGGGACCCCATTTCTAACATGTGATAGAAAGTTTGTGAAAATCTACCCATCACTGCTAAGCAGTAGAGTTTTTTCAGGACGTGTCTAGAAGACAGACACTCAATGACTCCTGAACATTCCTAAATAGAATACCTGTTTTTGCAGCAATGCACACATTGATTTTGCTTCCTCCTTCTCCATCCTTTCTAACAGAAGTGTCCACATATTCCACTGATCTGCTCAAGTTCACTTGCTTTGTACCCCACGGGAACATTATCACTCCCTTTGTATCACTATAATCAGATTTATCTACAATAAAAACATGTAAGCTCCCTTTTCCTATAGTCGTGGGCTTCCATTACTGAGCAATCAAAGAATAACAGTAAAAAGCGGAATCATGATTATATTGACTTATGGTTCATTGCTCATTATCAATTGACTGTGGAGAATAGGTTGTCATTTTATCTTTAAAAGCATGTTTTACAACAATGTGTCATCTCTCATTCCCATTGGTGTGTACTATGTTGCAGCTTGTCTATGGCTACCTTGGACTGTTTCTCCATGTATGAAGGAAAACAATACAGAATGAGTAGTTGCTAAAAAAAAATTGAGCATTCCAAATGTAGATCTATTTCTGGAAACAAAAACTCCTTCTGGAAACACTAGGGACACTTTCAGTATCTTTTGTGGCACTGATGTAGAGGCTGTCAGTGGTGTCAACCGAGAATATTCTACAGTAGTCCCAGGTCATGGCTCAGTGGATGATCATACTGAAAAAAGGGAGCAGGTGTAAGGAGGGTCCACCTGACTGGGAAGAACCAACATCTCCAGTCAGTTTGATGGTTGAAATTGTAACTGGTTTTGTAGAGCAGTGGTTCCCAATCTGTGGTCAGAGGAACCCTGGGGGTCTGCAAAGGTATTATGAATTAATAATAACAGATTAATAAAGTGCATATAACTAAAGTGGCTAAATGTACAACTGAAATTTTAAACCATACTGCAAATGTTAAGGAATTTGAAATTGAAGGCTAAAAGTTAAATCAGTATCCTTAGATTCACTCATGGGGGCAGTGCAGGTCCACCAAACAGAATGTACTATGGACAATGTTGGGCTTCAAGTGAATTTAGAAAAGCTGCAAACTTCCTATTCATTTTTATTTTATTTTATTTGTTTCCAAGTTAAATAAAATGTGTTATCTTGTGTGTATGTTTTTGATTAAATGCTTATTTCTGTATTATTTGCATTTTGTTTTATGGTTCAAATCATCAACAATTTTTAGGCCTGGTTCCACCACTTCCAAAATTGAATAAAAAAATGTTGACACTATTGTTCCAATACCGCCATGGTGCGCCATATCATAAATACGGCACACACGTTAGCGTTTGGGGGGAGGGGCGCAAGAAAAGTGGAGCTGCAGTGGCTACAGCAGCAACTTTTCTTAAATTAGGCCTTCAGTTTCTTAGGCAAGTTAAGTCACAAAATCAAAGTAAAATAACTTGAAAGACATGCATCAAAATGCACAAATGTCTAACTAAGACATACAAGTTTAACAATTCATGTAAATAAATGTCTATTTCTTATTATATCTTTGAAAGGGAAATATGGTTTACTATTATAATATAATATAGTGCACACAAAAATACAAAACATGTCAACAGTTATATACATTTTTAGATTAATAGCCTAGTACTTTGCATCCCACGAAAATGACATCTTTCTTTCTTCAGACCACTAGCCACCCACAAACAATCCACTAACAGCACTCACTTCCCTGCTGTCCATAGTCAATAAAGCCCTCCTAAAAAGCGCACTTCTTTCTGTACAAAAATTAGGCTTACTTAGGAGCAGAGACCAAATGGTATCCTGCTGCATGACCACATTACTGGCTGCCAACTGTTGCCAGCCTGATAATTGATGTTCTTGACAGGACATCCGATCTTAATCAAGAAATATGGCTTAAAAGTCAGGATGAGAATCTCTGGCTATAGCTTATCGTTGTTAATCTTTGGTCTACCAAGATCTTCCTGTCGAAATGGAAACCTCCATGGCATTACCACTGTCTTGCATGTGATCACTACTTAAACTTGCAGCCAAAGGGAGTACAAGTCTACTACTATAACATCACCTACTATCAATATGTTGATGGCACTCACTCATACTGGTGTTGTCAAGGAATCAAGACGTAAACTATTTCTGCATTTGCCTTTACACCAACCAATCTTGTATGTCTTTTGTCTATCGAATTTTGAATATAATGAGAACACACTCTGGGTCTGATTTAGAGGTCGGAGGATGGGATACTCCATCACAAATGTGATAGATGTCCTGTTTGCAGTATCACAAGTGCCATGGGATGCAAAGCACTAAGTAATATGGCAGATTAGAGATCTTTCAGCTTTGTGAAAGAATATATCCTATCCATCAAACCTATATATACGATGATTGATATATATCTAGAGTGTCGCTGGTGTTGCAGGGTGCTCCATACTAGAGCTGCTCTCCACCTAAAATTGGGAACTACCCAGAGTTCTCTATTCTTTTTTGTATATATATATATACATAGAAAGAATCACAATATTTATTCCATTATTCCACAAGCAGCCTCTATTCAAAATGCATTTCATCCATTAATATTACCCTTTTCAACTGTTGAGAATGACGTACACCATTCAATTTAAATGCTTGGCACCTGTACCATTAAACTAAAATGGTAGAAATAATAGTGTCTTTTTTTCCTATAATAGGAGTAATCACAGTCACTGTCCCTTTTAAAAATAGAGCAAACAGCATTTATTTGTTTCTTTGTTCAGTCTTTTTTATCCAGCACTTCCGGTTCCACAATAATTTCACAATAATTTCCCAGTGGAATTGGAGTTTCATGCTCATAGTTTGTGGCCTAATCTGTATGCCTGTGTAGTGCCTAACTGTGTCACTGAGGCTCTGCTAACCGGAACCTCAGTGCTTATGCTCTCTCTGCTTTTAAATTTGTCACTGTAGCCAGTGAATTCATTAACCAATTTAAATTGCATACTGGACCCCCCTTATAAGTCCCTAGTATATGGTACCTAGGTACCCAGGGCATTGGGGCTCCAGGAGATCCATATGGGCTGCAGCATTTATTTTGCCACCCATAGGGAGGTCAGACAAACCCTTACACAGGACTGCCATTGCAGCCTGCGTGAAATCACACACACAATACTTCACAGCCATTTTCACTATATGTAGCTTCACAATGGTAACTCTGAATATGGCCATGTAACATATCTAAGATCATGGAATTGTCCCCCCATTCCAAATCTGATATTGGAAAGCCAATGTATGCATCCTGGGGGCTCCACCATGGACCCCCAGTACTGCCAAACCAGCTCTCTGAGGCTTGCACTGCATCTACAGCTGCTGACACCTCACAGACAGGGTTCTCTCCTCCTGGGGTCTAGGCAGTCCAGTCCCATGAAGGCAGACCAAAGCATTTCCTCTGAGAGCAGGGTGTTACACCCTCTCCCTTTGGAAATAGGTGTTGCAGGCTGGGGAGGGGTAGCCTCCCCAAGCCTCTGGGAATGCTTTGAAGGGCACAGATGGTGCCCTACTTGCATAAACCAGTCTACACCGGTTCAGGAAC
Source organism: Pleurodeles waltl (assembly GCF_031143425.1). Taxonomy (NCBI): domain Eukaryota; kingdom Metazoa; phylum Chordata; class Amphibia; order Caudata; family Salamandridae; genus Pleurodeles; species Pleurodeles waltl. The sequence continues at coordinate 1,069,778,551 of NC_090437.1, forward strand.
CCCTACTACCCTGCTCTGGTGGGAAACTGGATAAAGGAAAGGAGAGTGACCACTCCCCTGTCCATCACCACCCCAGAGGTGGTGCCCAGAGATCCTCCAGTATGTCCAAGACTTCCGCCATCTTGTTTTGCAAGGTGTGGGGGCACTCTGGAGGGCTTTGAGTGGCCAGTGCCAGCAGGTGACATCAGAGACCCCTCCTGATAGGTCCATACCTGATAAGGCAGCCAATCCCCTCTCAGGGCTAATTAGGGTCTCTCCTGTGGGTTCTCTTCAGATTCTGCTTGCAAGTTTCCTTCAGGAACCCTCTGCAACAACTTTAACATCCTCTGACCTTGGATCAACCGCAGCCTGCATCAAGAAATGCTGTAACTGCAACAAAGTGTCTACAAGAGACACTTTTCTTCAACAACCTCAGCTCCAAGTCAGGAACTGCAATAGTTTCCATGGTGTGCATGCTCTGGGGACTCCATGTCTTCATCCTGCACCAGAAGGACCAAAGAAATCTCCCGTGGAGTGACTCCCCTGCTCCAAGCAGGCACCTTCCGAGGTGACAACCAGTACCCTGGGAGTCCTCTCACGGCAACGAGTGTGCTCCTAAGGACACAGAGGGTGGACATCATCAACATAGAATGGCCTGAGGTCCTGCTGATGCAATTTGGAGGAGGTAAGACCTTGGCTTCCCTGTGAATGATGGTACCCCTGTGTTTTGTGTCTTCTTCGCCTCCTGAGGCTGCTGTGCACTCAAAATTCCTTTGAGCACAGCATGGCCCAGGTCCCCAGCACTCCACCCTGTGATGCTCAACTCGCTGAGTTGTTCTCCAGCGGCATGGGACCTTCTTTTTGTTGTGCTGCATCAACTGTGCTTTGCAGCTCCTTTGAACCCAGATCCTGTGGCTTCTGTGGGTGCTGGCTGGCATCCGAAGGGCTCTCTAAAGTGCTGAGAGCTCCCTCTTCCTCCTCACACAGAGTTGGGGCCCCCAGGTCCCTCCTGGGTCCATCCAGCCCAATGTTGATGAAAAACGCACTTCCAACACGAAATCTCATCTGTAACAATCATCATGCAGTGGGACATCTTTGCGTCATGCAGGAACCCTCTGGCATCCTCCTAGGGTGCATTTCTGCAGTCTTCAACAAGCCAGGGACTCTTCTTTTGCACCCTCTTCTGGGTTGGCAGGGGCTCCTGTCCTTCTTGGAACTTCTTTCGATTTCTGGTCTTGGTCCCCTTCTTTTGCAGGTCTTCAGGTCCAATAATCCACCAGCTGTTCTTTGCAGACTTGGTTGGCTGCTGCAAAATCCCAAAAACGATGTATAGTGTGTCCAAAGGAAACTTGCAGTATTTTACTCCTGCTTTGCTGGGCTCTGGGGTGGGGTGATTTACTTACCTTTACTGTATTCTTACTCTCCCAGCGGTTCTGCACACACTACACTTGTCTATGGGGGAGTTCATGATTCACATTCCACTTTTTTAGTATTTGGTTTGTGTTGCCCCTAGACCTATTTTCTCCCATTGCATTTGGGTGTCTAGTGTATATATTGTGTATAATACCTCCAGATGGAGTATTATCTCTAAGATATTTTTGGTACTGTGTACCCAAATAAATACCTTTATTTTTGGTAACAGTGAGTATTGTCTTTTTTTGTGTATAAGTACTGTGTAACTATAAGTGGTATTGCATGAGCTTTGCATGGCTCCTAGTTCAGCCTAAGCTGCTCTGCTATAGCTACCTCTATCAGCCTAAGCTACTAGAACACTACTACTTTACTAATAAGGGATACCTGTACCTGGTATAAGGTGTAAGTACCCAAGATACCCACTACAAACCAGGCCAGTCTCCTACAGACAGCACCACATGGAGAGGCTTTTAAAGACATCACCACTCGTAGGTCGTCTGAGGTCAGAAAAAGGGAGAATATATAACTTCAAGAACAGCATTTTAGTTTTCCATTTGTAATCTTACTTGTGTAAAATCTGTTTCATTGTGATGTTCTTGTTGTACTGTGTCAATCTTATATTCATTTGTATATATGAAATGAAGTATCCACAGGTATTAGTATCTTGTTTATGAAAAATAATATAATGAATAATATTTATTTTTCAACAAAACAGTTTCATACCCTAGTTTGTACTTCCCAGCCATTATTTCTAATTTACTGGCATTTGTGCTGTATTCTTCAATCAATAAATGTGAATATGTATTTCATTCTTCTTGTGTAGACATCACTCATGGTCTTAAATAGTTGTATTAGATATGTGTCTAATAAGCTGTTTCCTTTTCTACAGTTTTTTTTTTTAAACTTAGGTTGAAGAAAGAAAAGGTAGGAATTGGGTAGTTTAAAAGGCAGTTTTTCTTTAACGTAAGTTACTGCTATTGCATTCTGTCCATCCCGTTGCAGTTTTTAGATAAATAGAGTAGTGTCCATATGTAATGGTTAATCCTTCATGAAAAATCATAGCTATAGTGTTGTACGTTCTTCCAGAAATAGATATGTGTACTGCTTTAAAATTTGTAAGTTGTGCTTCCAATTTTGTTCCATTCACTGTACATTGCTATAGCAATAGGATCATTTACTTCCCATTATGATGTATATGCAATGTCAATAGAAGATTTGATTTACAATTTCCACATGTGTTGTTCTTCAAAGCTTCATTAATCAATTTGTCAAAATAAACAGTTTTGCAACCCGGTAAAGTTAAGTGTATAAATCTCTTTTGATTAATTAGAGTTTTTGAGGTAAAAATGTTTTAGTTTTATCCTTGCACATGCATTCTAACAAACCAAAGAGTGCAGAGCACAATGTTTTGTCTTTTCTGTGTTATATTTCATGAGCAACATGAGATCAAGAGAATAATGCACTAAGGACCACATTGGCATAGCAGTTGACACCAGAGAGGTTTGACAACTGGTACTCTCATTTTTTCTTATGAAGTTCCTTGTTCTCTTCCTATTTCTTCACAAATAGATCGTTATGATCCTTCACAAGCTTCTAAAGCTTCTGCTTCGAGCAGGTAACAGGTTTTTCACAGGATGGATACTGTCCTAAATGAGAAGCATAAGCACTTGTCAATCGGTTATACTCTCTGACACAACTTGAATCAGCATTTACTTTGCTGTCATCAAAGTCTACAGGTACAAACCAGATTATGTTCTAACCCACATTAACCTTCCTTAAAGACAGTACTACCAGTATTAATGCATGCTGCATCTACCCTTGTACCTTGAGACGTATGAATAGTTACAGCATATACTAAAGACAGAGGAAGCTGCTTCCTCTGAAAATACAAGTCGTTTACAAGCAGAAATTGCACTATAAATCTTGCAATCTGTTTTAAACCTTCAATTTAATCAACTTTAATTGCTTGGGGCCAGATGAATCAAGCCTTTTTGCATTCGTAAATGGTGTGAGTGCAAAAATGCCTTTCAGTATTTATGAAAGGAATTTGCAATGCAAATTTAAGGAATCTCTAAAATAGCGATTCCTTAAATCTGCGAGCCCGTTTAGAGAATCGCAAATTGCAATTCTCTAAATAAGAAATCGCAAATAAGGTATCCTTATTTGCGATTTCTAAACCACATGTATCAAGCAATTCCTTAATGCAAATTTGGCAATAGGGAATCGCAATTACCACCAAGTAAAACTTGGTGGTAACCATGTGCAAATTTTAAAAATGCATTAATCCTATTAGTGTCCATTGAAAATCCTTCAGTGCCAAGCAATTTAATGACTTTTTAAGTGCTTAAGATATGAAATTCCATATTTTTGCTGCTTTTAACAGCAGTTTACATGCTACAAAATGGCCGACATGCTAGATAATTCATTGAGGTTTTTCATATAATGATCTCAGTCTTGTTACTCGAGATATGTTCAACATCTCAAAATGTATTTTCTGGCTTTTATGTACAGTAGTAACACATATTTTGTGAAATGCCACATATGATTCCACGCATTGTCTCTTGAAGGTCACAGTTCTTGACCTTTGAACCTAAATTGTAGCTCTTCGAAATGTACAAAGGATTTATCTTTGTAATGGTGAACTTGTTTTGGCAAAATGAGGTATCATTGGGAAGGTCATTGTCTGAACTCACAAGTCAACTAATCAAATTGTGTGAGATGTCAAAAATACTTGACCTTTGACCCCCAAATATGCATTTTTAAAACTTTTTTAGTTTGTATTCTATTACCCTTGGATCACTTTCTGCAAGTGTGGTATTCTTGGACTTGGACATAAAAATACCTTTCTTTTTCCTTGTTCAAATTGTTAGAGAGGTCATAACATTTGACCTTTGACCTCTAATTACATGTATTGTAAGTGTTTCAAGGTGATAATTCCTTTATGATCAGATCAATTTTTACAAGTGGGGCATCGTTTGAATAGTCATGATAAGTACTTACATTTTTCTTGGTTAAATTGGTGGGGGGTCATGAAGTTTGACCTTTGACCTCTATTTTCAATGTTTTCCATGGTCATTAATCCATTAATGTTAGATTATTTGTTACAGGTGAGGCATTATTGAAATCGTCATGATGAGTATTTACATTCTACTTGGTTTCTGTGCTGGAAGAGGTTATGCTTTTTGAACTTTGACCTCTACTTAAACTTGTTTAAGTGTTTCAAGATCATTATTGCATTACCATTGGATCATTTGTTACCAGTGTCACATTATTGTAATTGTCTTGATAAATACTTGCATTTTGCTTGGTTTCATTGGTGGAAGGGGGGTCATGCCTGTTGGCCTTTGACCTCTAATCATGCTTTTCTAAGCCTTTTAAGGTCATTAATCCATTGCGGTTAGATACTTCCTGCACAGAAGCAATCCCACCTATAACGGTGGCACCCTTGCACCACAGCGCAAGGGCACCTGCATTGACAGAAGGCCTGCACCCTTGGGTCCCCTAACAATACTAATCAGCTGAACACAAAAGAAGATAGGACTTGGCTATCAATGAGCAATGTATTTCCAGTTGCACAAAGTAAGGGACAATGATGAATCTTCTTCTGCGCAGCATGACAAGAAAAATCAGGTTTTCACTCAGGAGAAAATGTGTACATGGGTCCTCCACTTTAAGTGCACAGGCACACAACACTGAAGTCTCCCCTTGCTTCCCTACCAACTGTACCTTAACCTAGCAAAATGGAAAAATGGGAGGCTGCAGCTCTATAGGGAGCCCAAGAAGCCCATGCTTCTGTCTTCTTCAATGGCGACTGTGTTTATTTTTCAGTGAATTGATTGTGGACTGCTGCAGATAGAGTTGTATTTAGCTCAACATACTTGTTGACCATATGGCCTCAAGAGATTACAAAACGGAGTATGTTTCCACCCTGTAATGCATACTCAGCTGTGAGAATTTACTAACTGATGACAAAGACCGCTGAAATTGAGTATGTGAGTGCGGGTACTAAGACATCATAGCAAGATGTCAAAAGTCCGCACAAGTGTCAACCATACAATTGCCTAGTAAAATGGTCTAAAAGTCATAACTACTGACCAATCCTGCCATGCTGCTTGATGGCAGTGACTAGAGTGATATCCGAGAGTACCATGAACACTCCATCCAATGTCACACCAAGGTGCACCACTGATCAACAGGTAAAATATGCTCTGAGATAAAAGACTGAGAAATGGTGTCTTGAACTCACAAAGTTAAGCCTGCTTTTACAATGTAAACATTTGCTAGCATGAATGCTTTTGCAGAAGAAATTAATAACCTGATTTGCTGGTTACCCCATAAGATGGTTGCTTAGTTAATTCTCACATGCCTACACATTATCTATGAACACTTATCCCAGCTAAGCCACCGAAGATAGTGGGGCATCTTGAGAAATGGGATTTCCAAGTAATTTGTGTAGAAGATTGTTTGCTTAAGATATTAGAGAACTTCCTTTTTTCAAAGACAAGCACTGGGCTGCACAGTGAATTACGGTGTTTGCTGCTTGAATGTGAGTTTTGAGTCTCTGCTCCTCAGAAATCTTCACTGAGATACTTTTGACTACTCACCCTCACTGCCTTGAGTGTCAAATGTGGAAGGGGTGTACATGGCCCATTTCCTGAGCCATAGTAGGACAGATCATGTTAAAGACATTTGGGTCCACAAATTATTCTACTGCGTGTGGGACCTGCTTGCATAAGGATGAAATCAGGATAGATGGATACTATATAGTACCCCCTCTGATTACAACACAGAACAAAGTTAATTGTCTTAAGCTGTGTTTCTCACTTTGAGTGCCAACTACTAACGGAGCAAAACAACCACTGAAAGTGAGGATTTCAATGTTGTTAGTAAACAATCCCAACAAGATGTGGAAATGATCTAGACAAATCCTCTTCTCAGAAGAGGTCCCTAGTAAAACTTCTGAAGAAATGGTTGAAAGTAGGGCCCCACCCAGGGTCATGTCCCTGAATAACACATTGAAGGAACTAATAGCACTCGGAAGAACAATGACGCCAACAAAATCCTTGCTGCTATCCACTATACTACAACATACATTGCTTCCTTCAATGCACCATTTCTGGGAATCTAAGACAGACTGGATCGGGTTACAAAACAGATCATTGCCTCAATTGGCTGGAAGCAGGACTAGTGACTGGCATATGTTAAAAATATATTGTGGAGCTCGAAGACAGACATCACAGAGACAAGCTATACTTTCCTAAAGTGCCCTATAACCAGGAAGGTAATTGCATGATAGCCTTTCCGTGTTCAATGGGAATAGCTGTTCCGGGTCATGGAAAAAGTAGGAATATGAATGCAAATCATGGTGAGAGTTAAATGGTTATACAAACACCACTTCTTAAGTTTATGTGCAAAGACTATATATACATCCTCAGCATTCAATTTCAACTGGGGATTTAGACAAGGGTGCCTTCTTTCTCTCTTGCTATTTATACTTAAGCTAGAATCCTTGGCAATGCTACAAGATTACATATTAATGGACATAACAGACTGCAACAGCAGTAGCCACAGCACTGGTCTGCATCCTTAGACTGTAGAAGGCAAAACTTAGCCCTACCTATCGAGTCTTGGTTGCATAAAATGTACAATGTTGTATCTCATGAACATGTGATTTATAGCCTGAATGACCAGTTAGATAAAATCCAGGTTACATGGATTATTTTTGTGGGTATCTCTGCCTACTCAAAGGATTAACCTACAATCTGTCCCTAGGGTAACAATGTGTGTTTGATGGCTGTCTGAATTTCCTGGTCCACCTACAAGGGTAAAAAAAGAGAGGGTGTGGCTACAACCTGTCCCGAAACTAAACATTCTTGGTACAGCCAGCAGAAACAAAATGAGATCTAGGTTGCCTTGAACCCACTGCACAAAGTGGTGTGTGGGTCTCCTGCCAGCAAGCACACCTCAGTGAGGGCATTGGAGGAAGGCAAACTGCAAATAATTAACCTATAAACTGTTCCTAGGCTAAAGATATGTAGTAGATGGTTGTCAAAGTTCCTGGTCCAACTTGAAGGGGAAAAAGAGAGAGAGTGTGCCTGGTCCACCTTGAAGGGGAAAAAGAGAGAGAGTGTGCCTACAACTTGTCCCTTAAATGAACATTCTTGTACAGACAGCAGAAACAAAATGAGAGCAAGGTTGCCTTGAACCAACTGTACAAAGTGGTGCTGTGGGTCTCCTGCCAGCAAGCGCACATCAGTGAGGGCATTGGAGGAAGGCAAACTGCAAAGAATTAACTTACAAACTGTCCCTAGGATAAAGATGTGTAGTTGATGGTTGTCCAAGTTCCTGGTCCACCTAGAAGGGGAAAAGAGAGGGAGTGTGCCTACAACCTGTCCCTGAAATAAACATTCTAGGTACAGGCAGCAGAAACAAAAAGAGAGTGAGGGTGCCTTGAACCAAATGTGCAAAGTGGTGCTTTGGGTCTCCTCCCAGAAAACACACCTCGGGGAGGACATTGGAGGAAGTCAAACTGCAAAGAATTAACCTACAAACTGTCCCTAGGCCAAAGATGTTTAGTTGACGATTGTCAAAGTTCCTGGTCCACCTAGAAGGGGAAAAAGAGAGTGTGCCTACAACCTGTCCCTGAAATAAACATTTTTGGTGCAGACAGCAGAAACAAAATAAGTGAGGTTGCCTTGAACCAACTGTACAAAGTGGTGCTCTGAGTCTCCTGCCAACAAACACACCTCAATGAGTGCATTGGAGGAAGGCAAACTGCAAAGAATGAATCCACAAACTGACCCAAAGCTAATTCTAGGTTTATGTTCACATATGTACTAGTCTACCTACAGTAAAAGTATGCCTGTAACCCAACTTTATGCTAATCATGTTGAAAGATTCTGGAATAGATCCAGATTCCCAGATAATATGCCAAGATACTTTTTGTGGTCTTCCTAGGAGGTCCACATATTTGGCACACCTTCCAGTCACCGACTTACCTTTATGACACCCCTTTGGCAATGGTCAAAAGCCTTGCTTGCATGGCAACATGTTTATTCATGTTCTTCTTCACTTCGCCTCCAGCACATCCATCATCATCACAGTACGGTTTCCAACATTTTAAGAAAAAAAAACTTTGAACAACTAAGTGTGAGTAGTCAACAGCCAACACTGCCTTCACAACAATAGTAGGTGTTGAGTCTTACAATTATCCCTGCAGTTACAGAAAGTTGTGTGAATAACGCTGTATCTGAATGTGTTGTTGAGGTGACAAACACTTTGATTCATAAATCCCGGGATCCCACTGCAGATAAGAGACAACTTACCTTTCCATTCTGGAACCCATAATAACCTTTCTGGTATTCTCACCCTCAATCTCTCTAGATTTTCTATTTATCATACTGCATTCCCTCTGCCCACATCCCTTGTGTCAAACCTCTGCTCGATCTCACACACGCCATAGCCACAATCTTCATGCAAATTCTCTCTATCAACCCCTTAATGCTCCATCTTCAGCTTCATCCCCCTTCACCTGCAGCTCTCACTGCAACTATTAACCTCACAAAGTGATCACCCTGTAATGTATTCTTCTGAAGATCTATCTCTACCACTTCTTTCAGTTATCAACTCCTACTACAGCCCATTACCAGTCGACTGGATCTCGTTTAGACGCTTCTTTTGCAGCTGTCCTCACTATGTCACTTCTCATATAACTATACTCTACAGCAGTTTATGGGTCTGCATGCTTTGAGACTCTATTTGTGCACTTACCTTGCTAAAGCCCATCTATGATCTTTCAGTACACAGTGGAACAGGATTAATTGAGCCCCTTGGACGAGGCTTGATTGTAGCAGGCTTTCTTCCTCTTGAAATATGTGGCTTCTGCACCTCCACCCTCTGTAAATGATAGTGTAAGCCATAGAACACCTCAGCTCAACAAGTACATTTTTGCAAACTACCCCAAAATAATACATTTGCGGACCCCAGGGAAACTGCAGATGCATAATGAAAGTTGTTTTCCATAGCAGATTTAAACCTTTTGTCTGTGGAAGACAGAAAAATGCAATGCCACCTCAGGGGTTTGTAGAACTTTGGCCACAATGTCCCCAGCTTGAAGGAGCTCTGCTGACTCACCTAAACTCCCAAACCATGTTCAACATCAACGGTATCATCAATAGTTGTCCATCTTTTGTGTGACCATAAGATTCTGTGTATTTTACTTCTGTTAACAGTGGTTGCACACTCCCTCCTAAATACGGTAAAATTGGACTCAAGTATGAAAAGCATTTGTGGCCCCTCTAAAACCACAATATGTTTCTTGGATGCCAATCCATGTTAATGAAGATGTGGTTAAGTTAAATAATACATGGAGGCTTTTTTGTAGACTGGTGAGAGGATATTATTGGGTTAGCCCAGAGTCTTTGGTTTAACAAGGCTAAAAGAGTCTGAAAATTAGTTAGAGTTGAACACCCTTGCACATTTAGGGGCTCAACACCTGCTATATGGTGGTACCCCACCCCGTTTTGCTTCTATAAATCACAAGACTGCCAGTCCTATGCTGGTGTGAGGCCCTGAAGCACATTGAATGGTTGGACAAGCTTACCAGATCCCACAATGAGCCTGAACTAGAGACAGAGGCACAATGAAACGTCAGTGTACACCATCAAACACTTGTGCATGCAGACCAGCCCATTCTACACTCTCACAATGTAGCCTCTTGCACTACATGACCCACTTGTGTATCTTATGACATGAAACCATCAGAACAGCCGATTTAAGAAATTCGCATAGCCTTCAGAAGTGTACAAGACTCTGATATACATCCTAAAGCATTCACATTTATTCTCATACTTGCACAGAGAGCTCATACTCTCTCAACATATCCCGCAGTTTCACAATAAAATATAGAGTCCACACTTTCATGTCACCCTCACTCTTGAAGAAGATAATGGATAACATTAAGTTGCTATGCTGCGGGAGACATTCGGCGAGGTGCTGATGGCAGAGTTGAACCAACTGAGTAATAGCTTATTGGAGCCCGAATGTCCAACATGTACCAGCTATTCCTGGGGGATCTTCTGTTATGACAAAAAGCATGATTGCAGATTAGACACTTTCTCAGCCTTAAATGCCCATACATAAATTCAAACACCAATGTCCACAGACACCCATATACCGCAATGGATACCATATGTCTCACATAAATATTATCATTCTACCATGCACACACCAGGAGGCCTATCCTGGACCTCACTCTCACAATGCACCTAGACCATTTAAAGTGCCCTCAGACTCCCTTCCAACAATATCAACCAATGACAATTAAGTATTGTCAAAGTGAGGCTATAAAATGACCACAGCGATCTTTACAACTCTTCTGGCATGCTAACAACTGCTATAGAAGCACTCATAAATGCCTCCAGACTGTCAGACACTACACACAAAAATGGACCACAAAGTACCCATGGTAGATAGTTGATTCTAGACAGCTTCAGGCACAACCACTATCTTATTTTAATGGGAAGCAGGAGTTAGCTTAGCCTTCTGGCTTGCAGGCCTGTGCCCCCGTCACCCAGTGACTTTTACCCTACTTAGCTTGCTCTGTTTTAGCGCAATTATTTAATTATATCCTTCCAAGATGGCTGCATTGTTTTTAGTCAGGACAATGTTTTAGTTTCCCACTATCACTGACACTCTGCTAAGGCGTCACTATCAACGCCAGAGATAGATAAGATGTAGGTATTCACATTAGGTACTTTCCCACTGCTTGCTTTTGAGGAATTGTTTTTGTAATTGCTGCCCCAAGCATGTCTTGTTATCTATTGTTTAGGAACAGACCTATGTCAAGGGTCCTAGTAGATCTGTATAAATGCACATTACATAAACAGATAGTCAGAGGGATTTCGACCAGATGTCATTGCTGCTATCGATTCTGCACGTCACCTTGACGCTGACCCAGTCTTTGTGTCCCCACGGAGTCTGAGCTAGAGACCTCATTCCAAGGTAGCGAGGGTTGGGGGCTCTTCTCATGGATACCGCATTGGCAGATTAGGTTTATCACACCAAGCTCTCTTTAGGTTAGGGGTTAGGTTCATCATTTTAGGGTATTAGGACACATATCATATCTCATGTCATTTTATGTTATTGCAAGATGGTGGGGGTCTTTGTACTAATGACACTCGCTTTCACAATTCTGTTTCTTGCACTGTTTATTATCCTAATCATTGCAGCCCATGCAACTTATCGCAGATTGCAGTATTATTAATAAAACCTATTAAAACTTTGCTGCATCTCCTTGATTGCCTGTTTTTGATTGAGACATGTTGTTCATGTGAGAAAGGGGTAATCTCCGTTTAACTAGGACACTCCCTGAGATGTCGCACTCTTGAGTCCATGCGTAAAGGCTGCCACAAATCACCTTTTACTATTTGGTGTTTTTGGTGAGGTGCTGCTTGTGAGCCAGGAGGGTTGGGCTGACAGTTGCGACTTGTTGTAGGATTGGCATAGTCGCCTACACACATAAGTACTGTTATCCTTAAATCAGCAGTCTTGCCTAGAGCAAGAGTCAAACTACGACACCACCTGACACCTTCACAATGCATCCAAACACCCTCACATGACCTAATAACACATGAGGCCCCTTCACAATAAACCTAAACTTAATCTAAATCTTACTCAGACAACCTCACATCACCCCCAGTAATGCTCACAATACCACATGACACACTCAGAGTTCGGCTATAGACCTTGAAAATACCCCTGCATGCCCTCACTCTGCACCCAGCCTCTCTCACATTGCCCCAGACACAACCAATAAAATAGCAAAATACACAACTCTGTCCAGGTGTCAAAAAACACCCCACATCCAAGTGACCGCCAATACCTGCACAGACTCAAAACTCCTTCAAATTATTCAAAACCCCAACACAATCAAAGTATCCTTTAGACACAATGATCAGCTCGTGACACTCACTTACCTTATCCTTGTCAGTTGTAATACTGCAACTCCACAATCATACTTCTGAAGCTTTTGCACTCTTACTTATCCTCCTGCAGCTCTCATCCCTCCCTACTTCAACTACTGTTCTCTCTGTCAAAAGTCCTCATGTACTTCTCTCCAGGCTCTCAACAGCAATAGCTACACTGTTCATGTTTCCTACTGCAACTCTCCCTTCATCATCAAATTCATCTTTCCTTCACTTCTCCTCAAGGGCAACCTGTGCCCTCACACCTCACCTGCTACTATGTCATTTCTCCTACCTCAGCTTTTCACCCACCAATACACCATTTCTTCATCTATGACTTCCAAAAATGTTCTTGCCACGTTCAGCTCGACCGGTCAGTTGTTTTGTGCAGTTCTCTGCTCCTTCCCATGTCACTAAGTGGTGCTCAATCTTTTAGACAATTTCCCTTCAGCTGCTTACCTCTCAACATGTAAATCACTTTAAAACCTTTCTCATTTGTCAAGCCCCATACATGCTCTTATACGTCACCATTCCCACAGCTATACCTCCACCCTCTCACCTTTTCTACAACTTTGCCTTAGTTCTTTTCGTACTCTTCTTCTACTCATTCAGCACTCCTGTTGGTCTAATACTTTCTACTGTTGCAGCTCTCTCCATCTCCGCTGCTGCCCACAACTCTCAACCCTCCTCCAGTTCTGGTATTAGCTGTCACATTGCCCACTCCCTTTATCCTCTCAACCCATGTTTGTGCTTTTTCTATCTCTCCACCCACTCATCTCTTGTGTAGCTCTGTCTGTCCTGCTCAAATACCTTGACCAACACCCTTTTAAGTCGGATGCTGCTCTCTCTTTTCGCTCACTTTCTGGTATTTCTGCCACAACTAGAACTATACATATATACCTGTGAACAAGGTCCGGCGTGACCGAAACGTGTCAGGGGATTCCTGACATTGTTTGCAGTGAGTTCACTATTGGAATAAAGTAAGAAAATAAGGCACAACGACGGAGTGCGGTTCTCTCTTTTGTAAACACAAAGAGACTTAATTAAATTAGATACGGTCGTCCTACCGGAAAACCAGCACCACCGAAGAACAAAAGTGCGCTGCAGCACGTCACTTATGACAACGTCTTCTTTATAATATATATATTATTCATATATATATATCCTCTCTCCTGACAAGAGCTGAGAGGAAATTGTAAGGCGATAAGATATCTGCAAAAGTTCAGTCACCAACATGAGGCAAGGGGCCTGTTTTTCTCAGGCACTGGATATGCAGTACCATGTGTCCCAGTCTGAGATGTGGGACACACAACTTTTTTTTTTTTTTAAGTAAACCTCTGCCCACCATCCAGCCAACCTAACCATCAAGAATAATTTTGGGGGGCACAAGTCACACCCCTCATGTACAGCTGGAGCAGTCCTTTTCTCTTCTGAGGCCACATAAGAGTTCTGACTGTGACAAAGAGTTAAAAAAGTATACACCCCTTAAATCCTATGGTTCACTCTGCCTTCGCCCATGCTTGACCTGCTGCTTAAAACTGGAAATCAGGAGATTTGAAAAGTGTTTGCTATCTACAAACAAGTAATAAAACAATTCACCTGCTGCCTCTTCTGCAATTAAAGTACACAATAGGTATCCAGAGAAACGGAACAAATTTCTGTCACTCTTTTTTAGATTCCTTGTCCACTTAGGACAATGGGAATCTGTCCTACTGGGAGGGACAAAGGCAATGGCCCCACTGACTCAAGCTCCGCTGTGTACTTGATCTGTGCCTGGGGACTGGGCTCGCTCCTCAGTTTATGAAGGGCATCCTTGTAGAGTGCTGGTACTTTTCTCTGCCACTTAGGGAGAGGCATTGTAGGCTGCTTATTCTTGCCCGGGACTTCTGACACCATCTTGAGGGTCCAATCATTGCTATGAGCGTTTCCTTCTTTCCAGAGCTCACTGAAAGAGTGAAGTTCTTCCCCACATGATGGGACTATCAATGTTTCGGTGTGAGTGTTTCAGGGCCATACTGAGCAAAAGAAAGGAAAAGCTGGTGAGGCATGATGTACCAAGACAAAAAAACTCAAGATGACCAGCCTAACCAACTGACTTGAGGTACCGTACAGGCTTTGCTGTGTGCTCTAGCATGACTGATGCCTACCCCCTCAGTGGAGTATTAGACTTGAACCCATCCTTGTCCTAATAGCGAGCCCCACGCTCTTACGACCTGATCCAATGAACCAAGAGGTGCTGCGAGGAGCGCAAAACTAGCATGCTGCCAAGGGTCAAGACAAGACTAACATGATTACTAAGCAAGGGAAAAGAGATAAAAGCAGATTAGAGTAGGCACATGTACCAAGAACATAACAAATGCAACATTACCAGACAAAAAGAAACCCAGATTTGCCTGCCAGTGTTTTGGGAATCTGGTGCCTGTGTGCTGGTCAGCCTCTCGACTTCTTAAGTTATGGGCCCCCGGGCTGCTATGAGGGTTATACCGGATGATTTTTGGACTGGCACCCCAGTCCTGTGGCACTCCGGGACACCAAGCATAAAAATGTCCCCCCCGGGAATGAAATCAAATGTTTGCCACAGTTCAAAGTACTAGGAACCTCTTGAACTGCAGACAAATGATTCACCAGTGAGCTATACCCCTGCATGCCCCCCAGAATATTGAACCGCTGTTGCGCTAGGCTGCCTAAGAAACAATAGTGGGCTGGGCCCGTTAGCCAGGGATTAGAGTGCTTCATCTAAACATCCGGCAGGTCCGATTCTATTTAACTCAAGAGTGTGGCAGTGTCACACAAAGAAAAAATTCAAAACTAGTTTGCTGTCAAGGGGCCCCGACAGCTCTTCTCACCCCGCACCAACAGATTATTCCGCTGGCGCCATGCCTGAAGGCACCAAGGGCTTGTGATTGGCAGGGGCAGCGAGCAAAAGAGATGCTGAGCTGCACCCGGTGAAACTTATCTACTCCTGGGTGTGATCGCGGCCTTTTCTATGACTGTGAACAACATACAGCAGGTTAGGGCAAACGGCAAAAGGAGACAGTACCTCCTGCATGCAAAGCAAACCCGATACCATTTGATCAAATTCCCCTACCAGGAATAATTTCTCCCCAATCCTGAAACACAGGCCAACGCTAAAAATAAATAAAAGAGAACATGCTGCAACCAGCGCAACTTACCAGCTCCCGGTTGTGGACACATAAAACGGAAGACTCCCAAAACTGACAAAGAAACACATAACTAAACAAAAAAGCAAACTTCGGCTATGCACTGGCAGTCCACTACACCGTGCCCTGAACTCCCCCTCTAATTAACTCACCTTCGCAGGAATAGTCTCCAGAACACTGCTTGCTGCACTGTTACTAGGGCTGAAGGCAGATTAAAGCAGTGTGATTCTGAGCTGTCTGCGCCCTCTGCTGGCAAGCAAGGACTTCTCGCATGCTCTAATTTCCATTCATTCAACAAGATTTCTCCACTACTTTAAAGTGGAGAAATCTCTGCGAGTGTGTCAGAATATAGGCAACTACAGCTTCAAAAAGGACGAGGGCGGTGATTCAGATTGGCATTAGAGGCCAGAATTGATTTTCAAGAGGTACAGCGGGAATTAAAGTCCTCCCAAGGGAGTGTAAGCTCCTGGGCCGATCAGATCGGCATAAGCACTTTGGCCCATATTTATACTTTTTGATGCAAAACTGCGCCAACGCAGTTTTGCGTCAAAAAAATTAGCGCCGGCTAACGCCATTCTGAAGCGCCATGTGCGCACCGTATTTATTGAATGACGTTAGCCGGCGTTAGCCGCCGGCGCCGTCTGGTGTGCGTTAAAAAAAACGACGTACACCAGGCAGCGTCGGCGTAGGGGAAAATGGAGCTTGGGCGTCAAGAAATGGGGCAGGTCAGGTTGAGGCAATTTTTGCGCCTCAACCCGATTTGCGCCATTTTTTTTTCACTCCCAACCCCCAAAGAAATGACTCCTGTCTTAGCAAAGACAGGAGTCATGCCCCCTTGCCCAATGGCCATGCCCAGGGGACTTCTGTCCCCTGGGCATGGTCATTGGGCATAGTGGCATGTAGGGGGGCACAAATCAGGCCCCCCTATGCCACAAAATAAAATAAAAAAAATACTTACCTGAACTTACCTTAATGTCCCTGGGATGGGTCCCTCCAGCCTTGGGTGTCCTCCTGGGGTGGGCAAGGGTGACAGGGGGGGTCCCTGGGGGCATGGGAGGGCACCTCTGGGCTCCTTCAGAACCCACAGGTCCCTTAACGCCTGCCTTTTGCAGGCGCTAAAAAACGGCGCAAAAGCGGCCGTACGTAATTTTTTTTTACCCGCCCACTCCCGGGCGTGATTTTTGCCCGGGAGTATAAATCCGACGCACATGCCTCAGAGTCGATTTTTTAGACGGGAACACCTACCTTGCATCTCATTAACGCAAAGTAGGTGTCCACTTTAAAAAATGATGCTAACTCCATGGACTTTGGCGCTAGACGCGTCTAACGGCAAAGTATAAATATGGAGTTAGTTTTGCGTCGAAATTGCGCCAAAAAAAACGACGCAATTCCGGCGCAAACGGAGTATAAATATGCCCCTTTCAGTTTTAACACAGGGCCGATTAGGTCGGCCTGTGGCACTTTCTGGGTTAAAAATGCATTTTTTAAATTGACATGTAACGCACACATGCCCCTTTGGCATGTGTGCGCCTTACATGTCCAAAAACCTTTTTGGGGTGCAGCAGAGGGGGCCTTAGGCCCCCAGCACCCTGGGGTTTTGCATTTACAAAATTGCAAATTCCAGTTAGGAATTTGCTATGTGGGAAATGCAAAAAAATTGCAAATATGGGCAGCCCATAGGTGCGATTGGGGGCTGTATCGCTATTTGCGATTTTTAAGAAATTGCTATTACTGAATTGCAAATATGATGCATAGCATTTTGCGAATCAGAAATAGCGATTTCTTAAAATTTGCTATTACCGATTAGCAAAAGGCTTTTTTGATACATCTGGCCCTAAGTATTCAACCTTGTTTCTGTTAGGAAACAATATGACATCAATTACTTTAGCGATAGCACCATTAACTAATCCTTCTTCAACATTTAAATTACCGCTTAAAATTATTCTACAGTTTTTCCAAACAGGTAAAAATCTTTTTAATTCTGCATTTTTGGGAACATATTTCTTCAGCAAATCCAATTTGCTTGTAGTTTCTCACTTAGTAGCACTGTCACTACCTGGTGTTTCATTTTGTTGGTTACTGTGAATTCCACAATTTCCTCTTTCTCAAGATGTAGTAATAGTTCATTAAAAGAAAAGGATTCCTAAAGAATAGGCATTAGGCACACAGTGAATTTCCCTTCTCTAATGATATTAAACATTAGTTCTGCTGCTGTCTCGTTTGTAGGAAATACTTTGTTTATAAGTGGATTTTCTAAACAATGCTTTCAGCATTCCTGAGAACTCCAACTCTAATATCCTTTATAACATTTACACATTCCTCATCAGGTGCTTCACACATGTTCCTAACCAGTTCCTTGTATTGGATGTTTAACTAAATATTTACATTTCCAGCACTTCCCTAGGAATTCAGTGTTTCTTCATTGAGAGGTATCATTAAACAGACTGCCCTTTCAAGGGGGTAAGTTGTTGTAGATCACCAAGCACAAATAGGTGTTTTCCTCCAAACAGTAAATCAGAGTCTGTCTTCAGAATCTGTTGCACTCCCAAGTGTACAAAGGCAAGCATTAAGTTTGAGACCATGCTCACTTCATCGATGATTGAAAGTTTCATTTTCATCAGTATTCTTGGGACTTCGTGACAAGCTTCACTGGATAACTTGTGGCATTACAGTTTGTTGTCATGTTCTACAGGTTCCATTAGTAGTCAATTAAAATTAACTCCCTTGATGTTGTATGCAGCTAATCCAGCTGGTGCTGTTACTATATGTGACAAATTCTAATCTGTACTGCTCTCTAGGTAAACGTTGAGAACTTCAATTTAAAAGCTTTTCCCAGTGCCAGCGTGACCGCTGACATATAAGAGTATTGGCTTAAATTATTAACATTTACATTAATTCTTCTTGTGGAGGAATTCATGCTCTATTTTATCTTTTACTTATAGATATATTTCTTTCTGCTCATAATTCAGTTGGTCAACTAACTGCTCCAAATGAACAGTTTCTCATCTTGATTGTTGCATTGCAGTCTCCACCTCTTTCATGGCTATGGCAACTTGATTTTCAATAATTGGTTGTCCAAGAGGATCTTGACTTAGAGGTCCTGAACTTTGGCTGCTTTGTCAACTTCCCTTTGCAATCTCAGCAGCAATTGTTTTCTCCTGTTCAATCTCATCATTTAACATTTTCATGTAGTTGGGAAAGACTTAACACTGAATGCTGTCTTTTACCACATTGATAGAATCATCATAGCAGTCATTATCTCAGAATAACTCTGATTCAGAACCTCAAGGCTTCAACAATTACAGGAGTGCCAAGTAGAAACATTTTCTTTTCTCAGCACTTGACAACACAGGGCCTGATTTAGAGTTTGGTAAAGGGGCTACTTTGTCACAACATTGACAGATATCCCATCCACCAAAATATAAATCCCATTGGATACAATGGGATTTATATTTCGGTGGTCGGGATATCCGCCACCGGTATGATGGAGTAACCTATCTGCCAAACTCTAAATCAGGCCCTACGTTTTCTGTGGTTTGTTAAGCTTCCTTTTGTATGTGGAACCAAACAACCATCACAACCAACTACTCCATATTTCCCTTCATCTATATTTTCTGTGATATTATTTCTATATCTATAGTGTTGAAGTATTTCATAAAGACAGATTCTTTCCAGATATTGAGTCCTTCTTCGATAGCATGTATCTATCATTTCTGTTATAATATCTGCACTTTCTACCTTGAACCCTGCGAGATACTGAATTTTTGGGAAAGACTTCCAGACTCTGTTTAATGTGCTTTTAAGGCTTACACTAACCCAAAAAGTTGCTCTAGACTTCAAGTAGAAACTGGCTAAGCTTAACCAATGACAGCATTCAGAGCATATTTTTCTTTGCAAAAACATCTTCAAGCTGAATTTGTACAATTTCTTGGATAGAGACTTCTCCTCCGAGATAGCCTTCATCTCTGTCTACTCTAATTATATAATGTAGGATTGAGCTGTCTGCAACAAACTGTATATCCATATTTGCATTCCACATTTGCAAAATGACTGAATTATAGTTGTTAATATACTTGAATGCCTCTGTTCTTAGGTTGTATGTATTTTTGGTGATTTGCACATCGATATATGTCGGACTGCAGAGAAAAAGCCGTTCACTCTTGCCTTTGAAATTGCAGGTCTTGGAAGTCCAAAACGACACCTATTGCAAATTTTCCTTTCCATCCATCTTTGTCTACACCCACAGTCTCAATATGCAATGAAGAATTCAAAGGCAAGTACACTACTCTTCCTTTAAGTCCTTTTTGCAGCTCTGTTGGTAGTAGTTTTCGAGTCTTTGGCTCCATTCAAACATTTGCTTGTAAGAGTGCATAGATTAGATTAGAATTGATTCATACACATTTAATTATAGAAGTTCTTGTGGGATGGATACCAATTCTAACTTGTTATGTATTGCTCTACCTAGCATTTTAGTATTCTCTAATTTATTATAACAATACTTACATATGGTTTGCTGTGTTGCCAAACCAAAACTTAACTTCACACTAAATATACACCAAAAATATTGTCACTTAACTGTGTCATCTTCTTCAGTTTTTGAGACTACAACTACATTGCGAGTTTCACTTTTGTAGTCAGTGCATTAATGTTGGAAAATTGGTTATTGGTAAGGGCAGGTAAGTACCTACACTTAGCAATAGGCCACTAACTTCCACTAAGGTGCAGTTAGGTCTCAGTAAATTAAGCCTAGCTCAACCCTTGGTAGCTTGGCAACGAGCGACAAGGCTTCACTTAGGAGACATATGTGTAAAGATCACAAAACAGTAAATAAGAAAAACACAAAACACAAAAAAAATCTAACACCAATTCATATAATTATATTATATTTTTATCTTTAAAATGACACCACAATGTATAGAATCGGATAAGGGGAACCAGAGATATGAATGTTTAAAGAATTAGTGCTTTTTAGCTCTTAGAAATGAATAGCGCCAATCTTGTCATCTGGTCGCACCTCAACCGGGGCAAAGTCAAAGTTTGAGGCCGACCACGATGGAGCACTGCTCAGCTACAGCTCACCGGAGGCCTCAGTCAAAAGTTAATCTTTCGACTTAGTGGTTTTTCTGGAGATTTTCTTCAGCGGGACCAAGTTGCCAGTCCAATCCAACCTCCATGAACTCTTCATCTTATCTGCTTTGCAGAACTCCTCAGTGGCGATTTTTACCTTCAGACTTAGTCGTTTTTTCGAAATGAAAATCCTTCGACCAGGACAAACCTGAATCTTGATCTGACATCCCTGGAGCCCTCTTCCGATACAACACCTGGGAGGACTGGATCATCTTCCCATGTTCTGACTTAGTCACTTTTTCTGATATTTTCTTCACCGGGACGAACCTGCAGTTGAGGCAAGCCAAATAGAGTTGCTGCGGCAGGTCGGCCCCTTTATGGAGCTGTATTCCAAAAGTTCTCCAAACTTCTGTATCTTCTTTCAGATGTTCCTTTAAGGTTCTGTTTAGGTCCACAGCTCACCCCAAGGTTCCAGAAGGTCAGAGATGCTCCTTGAGGGTGCAGACTACAACTCCTAAAATGCACCTGGGCAAACTCCTCTTTTGCCACTGGACAGTGGTCAGCTGGTCAGTTTCTTCAGGGGTTGTTCAGGGGGCTTTCACCTGTACGTTTTCACATGTAGCAAACAGGGAGTCCCTCCTTGAACCAGTTGAAGCCAGGCAAAGTCCTTCTTGTTGTGGAGCCCAAGTGTGCAGCTGGTACAGTCCTCCAGAGTGCAGTGTCCAGGTGCAGGTCATGGGTCCAGCAGGGCAGTCCTTCTTCTTCTGTAGTTCTTCCTTGCTGGAATCTGATAGGGATCTGAGATGTGGGTGCAGGTCTGGCAGTTTTATCCTTGCTCCTCAGTGAAAAACAGGGGGGGGGGGTCCTCATTCTCCAATCAGGTGCAGGGTACTTCCCCCTGTGATGACCACTTCCTAGGATGTGCAGCAAAAATCAATCCCAGTGACAAACATTTCTCACAAATCCATCATGGTTGAAAATGATTTTTGGAGGTTATATCTGGCTGAGCCAACCCACTGGTGTGGCTAAAAATCCTAAATACACCCCTCTCCTGCTCTCTCCTAATTGTCTGGGTTTGCAGGATGTGAGGAAGGTGCTGGATTGCTCCAAAAGTCCTTCCCTGTCTTTGAAGACCAGTTTGGCAGCCCTCCCCCTTCCTGCTTCCCCATATGCAGAGAAGATCACTTTGTGTTGAGTCAGGCCACTTCACAACTCATCAAGGCAGCCTGGTCAGGTTGCCAGAGGCTGGCCAATCAGAGCAAAGCAGCAAAACACTGCAGTTCTGAAGTTAGTAACTTTTCAGATAAAGTTTACAACTCTTTACCCAAACAAGTTATATTAAATCTAACAATTGTAAGTTATGGGATTCATTATAACAATTAATTTGATACTAACCTTAAGGTATCTGTTACTTAAGGATACTTTATAAATTAAAATAAAGTCTCCCCAGTCTAGCCTGTGGAGGCCATTCACTACAATGAGGGGAAACACGAATTTGGCTGTTTTACCTTACCAGGGCTTATAAAACTATATTTATAAGGTCCCTGCTTATAGGTACATGGCACCCAGCCCTAGGGTCACATAGGGCACACCTTAGGGATGACTTATATGTAGAAATAAAGTAGTTTAAGAATTTGGAAGTACTTTTAATTTCAAATTCTAATTTGCATGTAACTTTAATTTAAAATCAGCCAGCAAGGCAGGCCTTCCTTTAAAATGACACTGGACAACTCAGCAGTGCAGTTATGGGTGCACCACACCACCCATGCTGGGGTTCCTAAACCTATATGCCCCACCATATACTAGGGACGTATAGGTAGGGTGACTTACCCAATTATAATTAGCCTAATTTTCATACTCATTTGATACAGAGCACAGACCCTGGGACTAGTTAGAAGTACCCAAGGCACCATCAGAGTCAGGAAAACACCAGCAAAAAGTGAAAATCGGGCACAAAGTCAGGGGGCCTGTGCAATTAGCCCTGTTTTTTCACAATCAACAACATTCTCTTGAGTAAAGTTTTCAATATTAATGCCTGTCTCCTGTTCCACTACACTTTCAGTCAGCAACTCCCACCTTTCTCTAGACTCCTCTTCAGGACCAAAGAAACAAAGCAGAATATATTCACAATTTTTTTTTTACCTCTGTCAATGTACCTTACAATAGAGCTCTATTCATCTCACCCAAACATAAAGCAGAGGTTTTCAGAAAGTGAAGACTCCTAACTAAATGACTCATTTTAGTGTGATGAACAGTTAACATTGTAAAGTGAAGGTAGGTGCTTGTACCCACTTTCTTAGATAAACATTCTAGTGAATGATCTTGTAAATGAGCATATTTCTTTATTTGCATGGATCTAATTTTAGCAAAATTGCTATTTTGTTCTTCACACTTCTAACTCAAAATTATCATAGAAAACACATAGACCTTCATTACGACTTTAGCGGTCTTTTCAGAAGTGGTGACGGCTGCCAAGAAACCACTGCAAAGGCGGCAATCTGCTTGCCATAGTATGACACAAAAACACATAACCGCTAGAATGCAGCTAAATCAACAATCCTGCCATACCGAAGAAGGCGATAAATCATCGGTCCCACCACCCTCCACACCACCCCTGCAACACACAGCCCTCCAAATAATGACCCACGAATCACCACTGCAGTCACTCAATGGCGGTTACTCATTGGCGGTGCGGTCGGCCCCACACCAACAGAAGCCAACATTGCCAAGATTGAAAAACCCACACCTGAGACACATATACACACCGTACACACCCACCAGCAATACTATAAAACACCCCCAAACAACCCACAATTCTTTGCAAATGCCAAAATCTAGCTACAACATTTACAGAACTGTGCACACAAACCACAACCACCTATACACCCGTCACGCATCACACACCACATACCATACCTCAACACCTAACACCCTCTGCACAACATACACACTACACCCACTACACAGTAGGCATGTCCCCACAAAAGAGCCCCTGTTTCACTGATGAGGAGTTGCAGGTGATGGTAAACAAAATTGTAAGTGTAGAGCCACAGCTGTTCGGTGCACAGGTGCAGCAGATATCCATTGCCAAAAAGATGGAGCTATGGCTGAGGATCGTGGACAAGGTGAACTCCGTGACACTTATCCACACACAAGGGATGACATAAGAAAGAGGTGAAACGATCTACGGGGGAAGGTGCGTGCAATGGCATTCTGGCACCACATTGACATCATGAGGACTGGTGGTGGACCCCCACCTCCCCACAGTTGACAAGATGGGAGAAAAAAGTCTTGACTAGCCTTCATCCAGAGGTCCTCACTTAAATCACTGGAGGGCTAGATACTGGTAAGTCACTATTACTACCCAACCACCACCGATACCTGCATGGCATGTCACCCCGTCACCCTGACTCCCTTCACCCCACTCCATCCCAAACAGAGAACCACCCCTACAACCACCCTCAACTATGTACCCCTGCATGACTTACTCACATCAAGCACACCCCTCAAAGCTCAGCATGCTCACACAACTGTAATGCATGGGCAGCATGTAGCACTACCAATTCCACAATCCAACACCGTATACAAACCAAAGGTGAAAGGACAACACCCGTCCGATGGGGAAAGCCAGATATGCTGAATATGTAACTGACGATGACTGTACCAAATCTTATGCATGTCCACAAGTACCCCAGTCAATGTCAGCAACCAGCATGCGCCACATCAACCCAGTCCACCACCAGAAGAAGGCTCTAGTGATGACAGCAACTCTGGATCTGGATGATCTCCCTGGCCCATCTGGGACCACTGGTCAGTCGGACACGACAGTCAATACCCAGTCCACCACAGGGCACCCCACATTGGACTCCAGTACTCAAGCAGCCACCACGTCTCCAAACCTATGTCCCCAGGACACGACAATCAACAGTGTGCTCACCTGTACAGGGACCCAAGTTAACACCACGCAGGCAAGACAATAAAGGTTCTTGTGTCAGTGGGAGTAGGCACACAGTTCAGGGGACACAGGCACAGCGGGCAATGGCCAGTAGGCCAGTAGGCTGTAGGCCAAACGGTGGGCCAAACCAGGGAACCGACTGCCCAGGAGGCACTCTTACATGTCCTGGGAGCCTACCAGAAATCCCTGTACAGGATGGGCCAGGTACGTACCATCTTGCAGGAGAACCAGAGGCTGCAGGGGAATAACCACCAGGAGGTCATGCAGCAGTTGCAGGTCTTAAATGCCAACATGGCCTCCATTGCAGGGGTGCTGAGTGACATGACTAACATCATGCGTGAGTACACAACACACCTGTGGGCCCCTTCTATTAGCAAGTGTAATGACCAGCCCTTCCCATCTGCTGCAGCTAGTGGACAGGAGGACCTGCCATAGAACTCACAGGCCACCAACACCCTTCCCTCGGCAGCAGAAGAACCACCCTGAAAACGTTCCCTGTGACCCAGACAGACACTTTAGCCAAGACCCACACCACTGCCAGGAAGTGAGCCCCTCCTAAATGTCTCCTTTGTGTGCCACTGAGACACCTTGTTTACTTGGACTCACATTGCTCCTTTTCCTATAGCCCCAAAGATACTAGACCTGTGCTATAAACCAAATGGCCACTTCACTAAAGGTTTCGTCCACCATCACCCCACTCAATTGCAATACCCCTTCCTTTTCGTCAATTCAATAAACACACTTAAACACAATTGAAGGTTTTGTGATTCAATTACAACAATATGAAATGTCTTGACCTCTATTATCTTGTGCAAATGTTATGTAAAGTGTGAAGCCATCCAATTGACAGTCAGTTTGGGGTAGGCCTAACCAGTGTGAGAGCATACCACAAGTCACCATCCACCAAACTGTGTGAAGGCAGTCTGTAAGCATTACATGAGTTCACAGTAGTGACCACACCAACATCTGTAAAAAGGAAAACCGTTAGTGACATTCAATTGAGCAGTCAAGGAAGTAGAGCGACATGAGCCCCTGTAACAATACAGCCTACATTCAGCTGGTCACTTCAAGTCAGAAATGTGCACATAAATTGACTCCAGAAACCATAAGTGAGGAGAAACAACAAATTTTAGGCCCTCACACAAGATACCACAGTATTAGCTTTGCCATGTTGTCAGTATGCCAATCCCGCCTCTGGACCACCTAGTCGCGGCCACACTGTCAGGGGAATTTAAGTCACAGAGCGGTTGTGTAAGCACATTGTAAGTCATATGACATTCCCAGCAACATCTGCTAAGTATTGTATGGAATGAGGACATGGTTTGAAAATGCTAAACTACTGACTCATTGCATGGGCTAAATAAGCTTGATCACTATCACCATAACATTGGCACGACTGACCACAGATGGAACAGTGTCAAGTCACATACTGCACACATTTGTGCTTGGCACAACACAGCAGCCACATAACACTTTATTGTAATAATGGTATGAACAGAAGTATAGTCTCACCTGAGTGTCATTGGAAGTACTGCTGTATGAAATGTGTCCTGTTGTCCACATCCTCCTCCTCCCCATCCTCATCACTGTCTTCAGTGTCCTCTGCTACCACAGGTGCATTGTCTCCCCCCTCCTCCTGCAGGAATGGCACATGGCGTCTGAGGGCAAAATTGTGCAGCATGCAGCAGGCCACCACTATATGGCAGACCTTCCCAGGGGCACAGAGTAGGAATCCACCAGAAATATAAAGGCACCTGAACCTGGCTTTCAGTAACCCAAAGGTCTGTTCAATTACTCTTATGGTCTGACCATGTGCTTCACTGTAACAATTCTCTTGCCCTGTCCTTGGATTCCTCACTGGTGTCAACAGCCAGGATCAGTTTGGGTATCTGGAGTCACCTGGAAGTAGTGAGAGACACACATTGCTCATGCGCAATAACACAGAGGACAACTCCAGGTGGCATACAGTGACATTCCTTACGTGAAACCTCAAGTTCACCTATGAGCCAGACTCTCTCTCTGTAGTTGTGCCATCACCTGTGGGATGCTGCTATTTCCCAATACATAGGCATTGTGCACAGATCCTGGAAACTTGGAAGAAATGTGGGAAATGTGCTGATCGGCAAGGCACACCATCTGGACATTTATTAAATGGAAACTCTTCTTATTCCTGTAAACCTGCTCATTTGTCCTGGGAGGGACCAAGGCAATATGGGTCCTGTCAATGGCCCCAATCACATGTGAATGTGTCTCATGGTGTAGAATGCAGCTTTCATGGTGGACAAATCATCCCTGTGGGGGAATGTGCTATAGCTGCTCATGTGTTTCAGCAAGGCAGCCAAAACTATTTCCTGCACATTTGAAAACATTAGCTATGACATACCTATAGCCAAACCCACAGTCATCTGGAAAGAACCACTGGCCAGGAAGTGGAGCACTGACAGTACCTGTACTGCAGGTGATATTGCTGTAGTGCTACAAATAACAGGCATTAGATCTGGCTCCAATTGTTGACACAGTTCAGTAATTGTGGCCCTGTCCAGACGAGAGTTGAGTAGAATGTGACGTTCCTCCAGTGTATTCAAGTCGACTAGGGGTCTGTACACAGGTGCTTGCCTCCTCCTCCACAGTGGTTCATATCTAAGTAAACCAAACATCAGAAGTGTTTGACAACAGGAAGGATGACACACAATATCACAGTATACATAGCAGTCACATCCAATTCACACAAATAATTATTGGAATTTTCACTGGTGTCCTCTACATGCAAATGGACTTCCTCAAAGTACTCAAAGTTAATTTGCCATTGTGTTGGACATATGTAGTCGGAGTCGTGTGTCGTGATTTGTGGCATGCCATTTTACATGTTCTATCAACTACTCATCTGCCAGAAGTGCACTAGTATGAGATCTAATTGGAGTGACAGAGTCTACAACCATACCAAAGTATGCAGTAGACTGGAATTGCCATTGTGTCTACCATCGGTACCTATGACGCACATTAAATTGACCGTCATGAGTACCAGCATCAGGAAATGGCAACAGCCTGTCCTGCATGCAGGGGTAGGTGGAAGTAATCTCACTCTGTTGGCATTTGGCATCATGGCGTAGGGAGGTCTGCACCACCTTGCAACTCCTCATTGGTTAACATGGAAGTCTGTGGAGCATAGGGGCCAATGATGATCACCACCGTCCGTGACGGTGTTCACCGGCATGGACGTGACCACCATTTTCTGTATCTCACTTCACATGATTGCTAACTCTCACCACATGAACATCTCCACTGCGTGTGCTGTTGTATCCTATGTCTGGAACTCATATTGGCCCATGCTACAGGGGAAAGGGCCCCAGCCTTCACACCTTAAGAACTTGAGAAGCTTATGGATGGGGTCCTTCCCTTGTATGGACAGTTATATGGGCCTCCAGATCAACAGGTGAGAACCTTTTGGGTACTTTGGATGCAACATGGCTGTATGTGGGTGTGTAGTCAGTGTGTCAGTTGGGAGGTGTATTTTTGCTGCATGCAATGTTGTATGCAGAAGTAGGAGTAATGTGTAAGGTTAATGTGGGTTCTATGCAATATGTAAGCCATTGTTGTTACTGAATGTAGTGTGGAGTTCATGGTGTCCTCTGTCTGTGTTCCCTATGTAGGTCAGCACCCATAAGAAGAAGAGTTTATGGTGTGCCATAGCCAAGGACGTGCGGACCCTGGGGGTATATATGCGATGGAGCACCCATTACAGAAAGAGGTGGCAAAACCTGCAACTCTAGGCCGGAATACTCTCAATGAGGGGTGCCTGTCGGACCATGACCCCCCTAATGATCCGCATACTGGCACTGGCCAATCTGGAGTTGGATGGCTGCTTGAAGGGGGTGAGTACAACACTGTGTGGAATTCTTTTCAGATGCCTGCCATGGTGTTTGGGTGCAAGGTTCTAGTCAGTGTAGCTAATCTTGTAGAGCCCTGCTTAGCAATGGTTAGTGGTATGTACATTTGGTATTGGCAAGCAGCTGGTATACCATGAAAGACAAGGCTTAGTCAGTTCCAGTATGTGTGCAGATGGTACTGTCTAAGTTAACTTCTGCTTTTGTTTCCAGGCAATGGTTTGGTGTTGTGGTTGTTACTGCACAGTGTTAGTTCCAGTGAGTTATTGGGATGAGTATGCCGTTTGTGCTGATATTGCAGTGATTGACCCTGTGCTCCCTTTTTCTCCCCCACCCTCTCTCCTTTTCTTTTTCTGTTCTTGTGTGCATTAGCATCATCTGAAGAAGGAGCAGGAGCACCAGCGAGTGGTGGTGCTGCAGCCCATGGGGCCCAGGGGGCAGTGTCCACCTACGCCAAGGGAACCAGTGGGTTGGATGGAAGACAGGAGCTGAAACTACTGTCTCTGATTTCTCCCCTGATGGAAGCTCCCTGGTGTTGGCGGACCAGCACCGCCCTTCCAGTAGCCCCCCACTGAGTTGCCTGTGCCCGCTCACCCAGGAGGGTGGGCATCTCCATCGCCCCGGGCACCTCAGCCCATGCCCCAGTCAGCCCTGCTGCCCTCACTGAGGAGGCTATTTACCTCCTGAGATCCATCTCTGTGGGGCAGTCAACCACAATGAATGCCACCCAGGTGTTGGCATCCCACATGCAGCAATGCAATGCCTACCTGGAGGGCATTCATGGTGGCTTGGCTGCCCTACACAGATCCTTTCATGCCCTGGCCTCCTCTTTGATAGCAGCCAGTTTCCCTGGTTCTTCCACCCCACTCCAACTACCAGTTCCCAGTCCCAGAGCCCTCTCCCCAACCCATCCCAAGCACACAATCAGATCACAATGCACCCAAAACAACAGACAGGACTCAGAAAGACAGGGACAGGCACCACAGATCACAACAGAAAGCACACACACAGCCAAAACCCAGGTGCACACACAACAACAGCCTTTGCCTCCACAGTCTCCCCCTCCTCCTCCTCCCTCACAGTCACATCAGCACTCACACCTGCAAGCACTGCATCCTCAGTCGCAGATCCTACCACCTGTACAGCCTTGCCCACAGTCACCACGACAGCAGACACACAGACTAGCACTCAAGTCACCACATGCGCAGTCACCACCACCCTCACAACCACATGCAGCACACCCAACTCACTTGCTGACACCACCACAACATACATGTACAAGACCTGTTTATCCTCTCCCATCCTGTCTGCCCCCTCTAAAAACACAATGCTCCCACTCAGACACTCAACAGCCATCCACCTCACGCACACACTGCACATGCACCTGCAACCCAGTCCAGCACACCTACTCCTCCTACAACCAGTCCCTCTACCTCCACTCCCAAACTTCCTCCCACACTCTACCCCACTGTATCTAAAAGATATGTCCTTGCCCACCTTGACCTGTTCCCGCCTCCTTCTCCTACCCCACCCCGTCTTGTCCGTAAATGGAAGGTCCCGCTCCACCAGCCCAGTCCCTCAACTCCCAGTCCTCTAATTTCCCCCTGGGTGTTATAGTTGTCCCTCCCCCACTAAAACGACTCCCACTACGGAGCACAGGGCAGCCACTACCACTCCCATTCCAGGCCAACTCCCCCGGCCCTAAAAAGAGGAACAAGAGCCCTCCCACACCGAAGTCCAAAGACCCCCCTTCTAAGAAGAAACCAACCCACCCCCTGAGGTGCCTGCATCCCACATTTATGTCCCTGCCCAGTGGAGTCACCTGGGCTGTCAGGAGTCAAGTTTGGCCTTGTTCCTTGCCCTGTGGGTTGAATTGTTGTATTGGACTGGCCAATGGCCCTTTGAATATGGTTGCCTCATCTGTTGTGGTTTCTATTGCCACAGGAATACAGTGCTTGGATCACAGGTATTTGCCCTGGTTTTATTTACTTCAAGCTTATGTTTGTTTTAAATTTAATGCAGTTTGTTCTTCATGTGTCATATGTGTGTATGGTGTATGTTGTGTATGTGGATGTGTCACTCTCCCCTCCTTCCCTTGTGTACTAGGCGGCTGTACTCACCGTCTTCGTTGGTGTTGCTACTCCTGGACTTCGATCGTGTGGTAAAGAGGCAACAGGACTTCCAGTTCAGGTTACATGGCGGCCGCGGACCCCTCTGTGTCCCTAGAGGTGAGTGTGCACTTTTATATGAGTCGTTTCCACCAGTCTTTCCATGCTGGTGGTCCCGCCCCAGGCAGTCTGCTATGTCGTAATAATGTGGCCGGTGAATGGTATTCCACCAGCAGCCTGAAGATGGCAACCACACTGGCGGTTTAAATGGTTCATTGGCTGTATATGGAAAGGATCAATGCTGTGGTCATAATTTGGCGGTGTTCACTGCCAGCCTGGCGGCGGCACTACCGCCATCTCTGGCATGGTGGTCAGCTGACCGCCAAGGTCATAATGAGGGCCCATATGTCCAATTCCAGTGTTCCAGTACAGGGGTGGCACAAGGGCTGGGCAGACTCACAGAAGGTGCAGGAGCAGGTGGTTGGAAGTATTTTCCGTCCCAGAGACTTTGGATCAGGAGGCCAGCCAGCTAGCCCTTGGAGTCACTCTGGGCTCAAGTGATACAGGTTTCTTACTTCTCATCCAGGCAGGGAAACAGCAGGCAACAGGGCAGCACAGCAAAGACAAGAGTCAAGCAAAGTAGCAGTCCAGAAGAGTAGCAGACCTTCAGCAACACAGCAGTTATTCTTCCTGGCAGAGTATTCACATGTCCAGACGAGTACTGAGTTGGTGATATCAGAAGTTAAGTACTTATACCCAGTTGGGCCTTTAAAATGAGGGAGTCTTCAAAGACAGTCCTTTGAAATTCACAGAGGTCTTACCCTTTCTTCATTGCTTTCAGACTCCCTACAGAGGTTATTCAGCTCTTTGTGTTGGAACAGGACACAGCCTATTCAGCTGTACGTGAGGCTGTTTCCAACTCCTCCCTTCTCACAGGATGGCCTATCAAGTCACACCTAAGCTTCCATTGTGTGTCACTGCCTGTAGGGAAGTACCATCTTGCCTGGCATTTTACCCCCATTTTTCATGTATGTAAGTTTTTTTGCCTGTCTCACTGAGATCCTTCTTGCCAGGACCCCAGTGCTCATAGTTTGTGGCCTGAATGTATATACATGTGTAGTGGCTAACTGTGTAACTGAGGCTCTTCTAATCAGAACCTCAGTGCTTATGCTCTTTATGCCTTTAAATTTGTCACTATAGGCTAGTGAACACTTTTACCAATGTCAATTGGCACACTGGAACACCCTTATAATTCCCTAGTATATGGTACCTAGGTACCCAGAGGATTGGGGCTCCAAAAGGTCCCTATGGGCTGCACATTTCCTTTGCCATCCATAGGGAGCTCGGACAAACCTTTACACAGGACTGCCACTGCAGCCTGAGTAAAATAACGCATACTTTATTTCACAGCCATTTTCACTGCATTTAAGTATCTTATAAGTCACCTACATGTCCAACCTTCACTTGCTGAAGGTTAAGTGCAAAGTTACTAAGTGTGAGGACACCCTTGCACTAGCAAAGGTGCCCCCACATAGTTCAGGGCCATTTCCCTGGACTTTGTGAGTGCAGGGACACCATTACACATGTGCACTACATATAGGTCAATACCTAAATGTAGCTTCACAATGGCAACTCTGAATATGGCCATGTAACATGTCTAACATCATGGAATTGTCCCCCCATGCCAAATTTGGTATTGTGGAGCCAATTCCATGCGTCCCCAGGGCTCCACTGTGCCAGACAGGATTCTGCCCTCCTGGGGTCTGGGCAGCCCAGTCCCAGGAAGGCAGAACAATGCATTTCCTCTGAGAGTAGGGTGTTACACCCTCTCTCTTTGGAAATAGGTGTTAAAGGCTGGGGAGGGGTAGCCTCTCTCAGCCTCTGGAAATGCTTTGAAGGGCTGTGCCCTCCTTGCATAAGCCAGTCTACACCGGTCTAGGGAACCTCCAGTCCCTGCTGTGGCACGAAACTGGACAAAGGAAAGGGGAGTGGCCACTCCCCTGTCCCTCACCACCGCAGGGGTGGTGCCCAGACCTCCCCCAGTGTGTCCCAGACCTCTGCCATCTTGTTTCAAGAGATGTGAAGGCACTCTGGAGGCCTTTGAGTAGCCAGTGCACGCAGGTGACGTCAGATACCCCTCCTGATAGATGCTTACCTGACTAGGTGGCCAATCCTCTTCTGAGGGCTATTTAGGGTCTCTCCAGTGGGCTTTTCCTCAGATAACAACTTGCAAGAATTCACCAGAGTTCCTCTGCACCTTTCTCTTTGACTTCTGCCAAGGATCGACCGCTGACTGCTCCAGGACGCCTGTTAAACTGCAACAAAGTAGCAAGAAGACTACCAGCAACATTGTAGCACTTAATCCTGCCAGCTTTCTCGACTGTTTCCTGGTGGTGCATGCTCTGAGGGCTGTCTACCTTCAGCCTGCACTGGAAGCCACAAAGAAATCTCCCGTGGGTCGACGGAATCTTCCCCCTGCTTTAGGAGGCACCAAACTTCACCGTACTCTGGGACCCCTCTCATCCTGACGAGCATGGCCCCTGGAACACAGGTGGTGGACCCAATTGACCCAGACTGTCCAGTGGTCCAACTGTCCAAACTTGGAGGAGGTAAGTCCTTGCCTCCCCTCTCCAGACCGTAATCCTGTGCACCACGTGAACTGCAGCTACAAGGGCTTCTGTGCACATTTGCAAGGAATCCTGTATGCACAGCTGAGCCTAGGTCCCCAGCACTCTGTCCTGCAATGCTCAGCTCCCTGAGTGATATCTGGTGTTGTGGGACCTCCTTTTGCAGTGTTGAGACAACCGCTGTGTTCAGACTTCTTCAACCCATGTTCAAGGACTTCTGCGGGTGCTACCTTCTTCTGTGTGGGCTCTCTATGTTACTGAGGGCCCCCTCTGTCTCCTCTCCCAAGTGGTGACATCCTGGTCCTTCCTGGTCCCAGGCAGCACCCTTTATCTTCAACCACGACTCTTGCAGCTAGCAAGGCTTGTTTGTGGTATTTTGCCAAGGAAACAACTCTGCTTCCTCCAGCACGCCGTGGGACATCTTCTGCACAAAGGAGAAGTTTCTAGCACATTTTGTCATTGCAGAATCTTCAGCTTCTTCCATCCAGAGGCAGCCATTTTGCACCGTCATCCCGGGTTTAGTGGGCTCCTGCCCCCCCAGACACTTTCGGGTCCCCGTCCTTTCAGGTCCTCAGGTCCAGGAATCCATCTTCAGTGCTTTGCAGTCTGTTGTGGTCTTTGCAAAATCCCTTATCACGACTTTAGTGTATTTCTGGGGAAATAGTAGTACTTTACTCCTACTTTCCAGGGTCTTGGGGTGGGGTATCTGTGACACCCTTAGTGTTTTCTTACACTCCCCTCTACACACTACACTAGCCTAGGGGTCCATTTGTGGTTCGCACTCCACTTTCTTAGTATATGGTTTGTGTTGCCCCTAGACCGATTGCATCCTATTGTATTCAACAGTGTTTGCACTACTTTTCTAACTGTTTTACTTACCTGATTTGGTTTGTGTGTATATTTTGTGTATTTTACTTACCTCCTAAGGGAGTGTGTCCCAGACCTCTGCCATCTCGTTTCAAGAGGTGTGAAGGCACTCTGGAGGCCTCTGAGTAGCCAGTGCACGCAGGTAACGTCAGATACCCCTCCTGATAGGGCTTACCTGACTAGGTGGCCAATCCTCTTCTGAGGCCTATTTAGGGTCTCTCCAGTGGGCTTTTCCTCAGATAACAGCTTGCAAGAATTCACCAGAGTTCTTCTGCACCTTTCTCTCTGACTTCTGTCAAGGATCGACCGCTGACTGCTCCACGACGCCTGCAAAAATGCAACAAAGTAGCAAGAAGACTACCAGCAACATTGTAGCACTTAATCCTGCCAGCTTTCTCGACTGTTTCCTGGTGGTGCATGCTCTGAGGGCTGTCTACCTTCACTCTTCACTGGAAGCCACAAAGAAATCTCCCGTGGGTCGACTGAATCTTCCCCCTGCTTTAGCAGGCACCAAACTTCACCATACTCTGGGACCCCTCTCATCCTGACGAGCATGGCCCGTGGAACACAGGTGGTGGACCCAAGTGACCCAGACTGTCCAGTGGTCCAACTGTCCAAACTTGGAGGAGGTAAGTCCTTGCCTCCCCTCTCCAGACCGTAATCCTGTGCACCACTTGAACTGCAGCTACAATGGCTTCTGTGCACATTTGCAAGGAATCCTGCATGCACAGCTGAGCCTAGATCCCCAGCACTCTGTCCTGCAATGCTCAGCTCCCTGAGTGATATCTGGTGTTGTGGGACCTCCTTTGACAGTGTTGAGACAACCGCTGTGTTCAGACTTCTTCAACCCATGTTCAAGGACTTCTGCGGGTGCTACCTTCTTCTGCATGGGCTCTCTATGTTACTGAGGGCCCCCTCTGTCTCCTCTCCCAAGTGGCGACATCCTGGTCCTTCCTGGTCCCAGACAGCACCCTTTTTCTTCAACCACGACTCTTGCAGCTAGCAAGGCTTGTTTGTGGTATTTTGCCAAGGAAACAACTCTGCTTCCTCCAGCACGCTGTGGGACATCTTCTGCACATAAGAGAAGTTCCTAGCACCTTTTGTTATTGCAGAATCTTCAGCTTCTTCCATCCAGAGGCAGCCATTTTGCACCTTCATCCCGGGTTTAGTGGGATCCTGCCCCCCGGACACTTTCGGGTCCCCTTCCTTTCAGGTCCTCAGGTCCAAGAATCCATCTTCAGTGCTTTGCAGTCTGTTGTGGTCTTTGCAAAATCCCTTATCACGACTTTAGTGTATTTCTGGGGAAATAGCAGTACTTTACTCCTACATTCCAGGGTCTTGGGGTGGGGTATCTGTGACACCCTTAGTGTTTTCTTACACTCCCCTCTACACACTACACTAGCCTAGGGGTCCATTTGTGGTTCGCATTCCACTTTCTTAGTATGTGGTTTGTGTTGCCCATAGGCCTATTGCATCCTATTGTATTCTACAGTGTTTGCACTACTTTTCTAACTGTTTTACTTACCTGATTTGGTTTGTGTGTATATTTTGTGTATTTTACTTACCTCCTAAGGGAGTATATCCTCAGAGATATTTTTGGCCTATTGTCACTAAAATAAAGTACCTTTATTTTTAGTAACTCTGAGTATTGTCTTTCTTATGATATAGTACCTATATGACATAAGTGGTACAGTAGGAGCTTTGCATGTCTCCTAGTTCAGCCTTGGCTGCTCTTCTATAGCTACATCTATCAGCATAAGCTGCTAGAACACTACTACTCTACTAACAAGGGATAACTGGACCTGGCACAAGGTGTAAGTACCATTGGTACCCACTATAAGCCAGGCCAGCCTCTTACACTCCCTAGAAATAATATAGTGATCAGAGACAGGCAGCAGGCACCAATGGCAACTTTCAAAATGTGAGGGCGCACACTGCCTGCACTCCAGCAACAAAGTATAACCCCAAAGCATCCTGGTAAATGCAGTCAATTCGTAGTCCACTAAATAAGTAAAAAAGATTGTTTACACCTCCGTAGGTGCAGCAAGTGCTGTATGTCCCTATACATGTGTTTCTGGGTTTAGCCCGTCATCAGCAGGGAGCAGCCTGGACTAGGTGAAAGACTCTTTTTACTTTTTGAATGGACTTCGAATTGACTGCATTTACCATGATGCTTTTTGGTTATACTTTGTTGCTGGAGTGCAGGCAGTGTGCTCCCTCTCTTAGAATCTGTCTTTTGATGGCTCCCTAGAGCCACTGCTGACAAGCCTTGGGAGGCACCTGTGCGCCATGAGCGGTACTTAAACATGAGAAGACATTTGGCGGAATTCCAAACAAGCCCCTAGTCCATGCTGCTCCCTGCTGATGACGGGCTAAACCCAGAAACACGTGTACATGGATGCACAGCACTTGCTGCACCTACAGAGGTGAAATACTCTTTTTACTTTTTGAATGGACTTCAAATTGACTGCATTTACCATGATGCTGTGGAGTTATACTTTGTTGCTGGTGTGCAGGCAGTGTGCTCCCTCACTTTGAAACTGTCTTTTGACGGCTCCCTTGAGCAATGGCTGATGAGCTTTGGGAGGCACCTGTGCGCCATGAGCGGTGCTTGAACCTGAGAAGATATTTGGTGTCATTCCAAACAAGCTCCTAGGCCACGCTGCTCCCTGCTGATGACGGGCTAAACCCAGAAACACAGGGATAGACAGCACTTGCTGCACCTTCAGAGGTGAAAGACTCTTTTTACTTTTTGAATGGACTTTGAATTGACTGCATTTACCATTATGCTTTGGGGTTATACTTTGTTGCTGGAGTGCAGGCAGTGTGCTCCCTCTCTTTGAAACTGTCTTTTGACTGCTCCCTTGAGCCACGGCTGACAAGCCTTGGGAGGCACCTGTGCGCAATGAGTGGTACTTAAACCTGAGAAGATATTTGGTGGCATTCCAAGCAAGCCCCTAGTCCATGCTGCTCCCTGCTGACGACGGGCTAAACCCAGAAACATGTGTACAGGGATACACATCACTTGTTGCACCTATGGAGGTGAAAGACTCTTTTTACTTTTTGAATGGACTTCGAATTGACTGCATTTACCATGATGCTTTGGTGTTATACTTTGTTTCTGGAGTCTTTTGAAGGCTCCCTTGACCCACGGCTGACAAGCATTGGGAGGCACCTGTGCGCTATGAGTGGTACATAAACCTGAGAAGACATTTGGTGGCATTCCAAGCAAGCCCCTAGTCCATGCTGCTCCCTGCTGATGACGGGCTAAACCCAGAAACATGTGTACAGGGATACACAGCACTTGCTGCACCTACGGAAGGGAAAGACTCTTTTCACTTTTTGAATGGACTTCGAATTGAATGCATTTACCATGATGCTTTGGGGTTATACTTTGTTGCTGGGGTGCAGGCAGTGTGCTACCTCTCTTTGAAACTGTCTTTTGACCTCTCCCTTGAGCCAGGGCTGACAAGCCTTGGGAGGCGCCTGTGCACCATGAGTGGTACTTAAACCTGAGAAGACATTTGGAGGCATTCCAAGCAAGCCCCTAGTCCACACTGCTCCCTGCTGATGACGGGCTAAACCCAGAAACACATGTACAGGGATACACAGCACTTGCTGCACCTACAGAGGAGAAAGACTCTTTTTACTTTTTGAATGGACTTCGAATTGACTGCATTCACCATGATGCTTTGGAGTTATACTTTGTTGCTGGAGTGCAAGCAGTGTGCTCCCTCTCTTTGAAACTGACTTTCAAAAAGTTACACTTGCTAGACATTGTGGCGAGAACAGTCATCCTAGACAGGATGGTTGGTCCACCACCATTTCCAGTACAGTAGATACAGCTGATGATTTTCACTGGTGGTTGATTTCCCCTAGGCTGGTTGTAGTGTTTACTTCTAAGCGACAAGTGGAGGGGGGATAGGCTCTATATTCTATTGTATAATTTGTAAATTCACACATTACAATGTACTGCAAGGAGGCCCTGGACTACAGATGAACAGCATATATCTCCAGTTTGGAGTGCTTCAAAACATTTTGTAAGATGTCCTGGGCTCATGGTTTTAATTTATTTTAATTTATTTAGTTTTATTTTGAGAATTGTTATAGTGCATACATGACCTGAGGGTGTCAGAGCACTGAACAAAAGAAAACATTTCTACCTGTATGAGAGGGTTACATAGAAGCATGCTCAGTTAATTATATGTTTCATATATAAAAGAGAAGAATATTGACCTGCAGTAAAGGTTACACAGAATCAAATTATACATATTCAGTTAAGCATGTGTTCCCGTGTCATGTTCCTCCATGCAAGGTTGACCTAGAGGCCTCTTTGTAAACAATGGATTGTACAAAAAAGTCTGATATTTCTAGTAGGTAGACTTTGGAAGTTATTGGTGATTGTATTTGTTGGTGATGTTGTAGTAGTACTCAAATCCCATTTGTGCCAAGGTGTCTCTTGAGCAGCAATGATTTCACCATTTTTTTTAACCTTGGTTAGTGAAACATTGGCACTTAAGTCTGAAAGAAGGGAGTTTCAGATTCTGGGTATTTTGCTGGAGAAGTACAATGCATGGCTCCTTTCCTTCTTGAACTGTGGCAGGTCCAGTAGTAGTGAGTCAGTGCTTTGGAGGATGAAGAATTTTCCTGAACTTTCAAGATTCCTTGACAGGTGTTTTGGTGTACACATGTGAAGAGGTTTATGTGTGATGCAAGCTGCTCTGTAAATACATCTTTAAAGAAACACTTTAGCTTTGTCAGTGTGAAGGCAATGTGGTGATTATGTCAGTCTCCTGTTGAAAGGTTGACTGCTGTATTGAGTGTGGCCCTCACTGGAGACAAATGTGTTTTTGGTATACCTGTAACAATTACAATGTCATAGTCGAGTTTCAAGAGCACTAGACAATGTATCAAGGTTCCTGGGCCATCCTCCGGGAGGAAGGGTTTGACATTTTTTAGTAGCTTGAGATTGTACATGTAGTTTCTCATTGTGGAATTTATGTGAATCACTATGTTCAAGTTTTTGTCAAGTGTGATACCCGGAGATTTAGTAGCAGTAGGTTGGAAAGAGGATTATTGGTAAGGGCAGGTAGTGCTTTCACTTAGCAATAGGACACAACTCCCCCACTCAGGTCTACTCAGGGTCTCAATAAATTAATCCTGGCTCAAACCTTGTTAGTTCTGAAAAGAGCAGTTCAGCTTAATTTAGGAGATGTGTGTTAAGACTTTAAAAATCACAAAATAGTAAATAAGTAAAACAACAAACACAATAAAAATCCAACACCAATTTATAGATTACATTTTTATCTTTAAAATGACAGTGAAATAACAAAAAAAATAAAGGGAATCGGAGATATGAATTTTTAAAGAATAAATGTTTTTACCACATAGAAACCAAAAGCGCCAACCTGGACATCTGGTCACACTCAACCAGTGCAAAGTCAAAATTGGAGGCTGAGCGTGATGGAGCCCTGTTCAGCTGCAGTGAGCGAGAGGTCTCAGTCAACATTTTACCTTCTGGCTTAGTCTTTTTGTTTCAGGATGAGTGACCCGACCTCCCTGGAGCCCTCTTTCCATAAACATCGCAGGAGACCTCAGTGAAGAAGTCTGCATTCAGACATAGAAAATTTTTCATGATGGAAATCGTCATCCAGGACAAACTTGAAATTGGATCTGACCTCCCTGGAGCCCTCTTCGGATATGCTGAGCAGAAAGCCTCGGTAAACTAGTCACGTTCGCGCTTTGTCACTTTTGTGGAGCTTTTTATCTTTGACATCAGACGACCCTCCAAAGCAAGCAGATTTCAAGTCAACATCATTGGATTGCTTTTCCAAGAGCCCCCAGTGGATTCCTGGAAGTCTGGGGCTCCAGAACTTTTCAGCAGGACGAACCTGCAAGTCAGGCCAGGCCAGTACCAGCATAAGCTAGTTTGACTCACGACGTTGGGTCGGTCCACTTATGGAGCATTTTTTCCAAAAGTTCTCCAGTCTTCTCCAACCTTCAGGATCTTCTTCCAGAAGATCTTTGAATCTTCTTTATGAGTCCACAATTTACCCCAAGGTTCCAGAAGCTCTGAGTTGCATCTTGAGGGTTAGGGCTCCAAATCCCAGAATGCACCTTGCTCAAATCCAAAAATGAGCATTGGTCAGTTTCTTCAGGGCCTGATGCAGGAGATTCTGGTCAGCTATTTTCTACCTGTAGCAAACAGAAAGCCCCTTCTTGACACTGTAGAAGACAGATAAATACCTTTTTGTGGTTAAGCTCAAGTGTGCAGATGGTGCAGTCCTTCAGAGTGTGGTGTCCAGGTGCAGGTCAGGGCTCCAGCAGGGCAGACCTTTTTCTTCTTCTCTTGTTCCTTATAGGGATCTGAGGTGTGGGTGCAGCTCTGCCAATTTTAATATTGTTTCTAGGTGGAAAGCAGGGGGAGCTCACAACCAGTCACGTGCAAGTCACCGCCCTCTTGATTGAACACTTCTTGGGAAGTGTGGCAAAAATCAATCCCAGTGAGCAACAGGCCTGCCTTTAAAATTACCCTGGATACCATAGCAGTGCACCTATATATACATGCCCTCCCATATAAGGGGCTTATAGGTCGATTGTTTTAGCCAATTAGAATTAGTCTAATGTGCATATCTATTTTAATCAGAGCATGGGCAGTAGACTGATCAGCAGTACCCAGGGTACCATCATAGTCATCCCAACTCCAGCAGTGAAAAATGGGGGCAACAAGTTAGGGGGCTTCTGCAATCAGTCCCGTTTTCTCACAAGTTGATCATGCTGGACTGCAGTTTAGGAAATATAAGTGAGAGATCCATTGTTGGATTAGGTGGAGAGGTCCCTGGAGGAGGTAGTAGAAGGAATTGTGTCTTCAGTGGGTTCCTTTAGTGTTTCTGTCATATGGAGGATGTCATCAAGTCAGGAGATTTTCGGATAGAGTTGCTTGTCATCTGCTTTTAGGTGGTAGGAAAGCTTGGCATGTTGTAGAATTGTGCTCAGGTGCTCCATGTAGAAATTGAATAGAATGGGTTATGAAATTGAGTCTTGGGAGGACTCCTTGGTGTATGGGAGACGGTAAAAAACAAGCATCTTTCCATTTTACTAGTTGTGTTTGGTGGTTAAGGTAAAAGGTGAACCGTTTAAGTATTGTATCTCCTATACCCATACATGTTTTTAGTGTGTTTAGAAGTGTTCCAAAGTTAACTGTGTTGAATGCTGATAATAAGTCCTGCAATATGAGCAGGCAAGATTTCTCTGTACATCTTGAAAATGTCATCTGGTAGACTGAGACAAGTTTCTGTGTTGTATCCTTCTTTTAAACACAACTAGAAGATGTTGATTAAGTTTTTATGTGTTAGGTGAGCTGTGTCCATTCACATTTTGGAGAGTTTTTACTAGGAATGGGAGGTCTCTTACAGCCCAGAAGTAGTTCAAGTCATTAGGATTGGTTCCTGGTTTCTTGAGGAGTGGTCTGACCTTACTTAGTTCAGGCATTCATTTTGGCCCAAACAGGTGTAAAAAAGTGCCTAAGTGTTTAGATGTTTCTGTGATGGTTCAGAATTCTTGCAATGATGCATTGTTCTTCAGAGATTGAGGAATGTGTGTTTGAGTACTTAATTTTTCATGGTCACTTGAGTTGTTGGATCTACAAAGTATTTACATTACTTTACTGAGGCCATTTGGTCCTGTACGTTCATCGATGGTGCATGTTGTTTGACGATGCTTTAGAGTTGTTTGGAGCAGTTCCTGCCTTGTCCAGTTGTGAGTGGAAGGATTATGCTTTTGTTATGAAGATATGTTTTTTTGTATTTCTTTCTTTCATTGCATAGGAATATGAGATGTGATGTTGAAGGGTTTTGCCCCAATCTTCTCTAAGCCTTTCTGAGATGTATTTTTCTATATTAGTGTCTTCATTGAACCATGTACATGATGGATTATCTTTTCACTTTTAGAGGTGCTATTTCTTTTTGTTTGTCCAATAATGTATGTGGATTTCGCTAGTTTTCTGTATGCTACTCCTTTGCTGGTAGTAAGTTAGCACTTACCATGTCTTTTAGCTTGCTAGTGTCCATTTGTTTAAAGTCCCTTACTAAGCATTTAGGTCTTTGAGTCTGCCCTTAGGGTCAATGTAGAGGGGAGGTAAGGTGGAAAAATTGATATTATCGTCAGACCAGTCTATTGGTAGAATGCACTTGAGTTTCAAAGCATCTAATTTGACTATGATTAGGTCTAAAATATCCCCCTTTAATATGAGTTGTGTTATTGCAGTTTTTGTCTTTCATAATTGGTTTCTTGGAAAGCATTGCTGTTAGCTATTAGGGTGTTGGTAGTATGTTGAAGCCTCGTGGAAATATATTGCAGTTTTCAAGGAGGGACTGTTCTGTTGTATTATGAGGTCTATTGTATATTCATAACAATGTTGATCATCTTCTGGGGGATGATAGATGATGAGTAATCTGGTAGTATTACAGTCAGTTTCAGAGAGTTTCACTGCTGGGTATTCAAATAACGAGCAGCTATCAGTTTTGAAAGGGTTGATTAGTTATGGAGTTCTGTGCATGTCTGCTATCCCAGCTCCCTTCTAATAATCCCAATCAATGCATTTTATTGAGAAATGTGAGGGGACAAGAATATCTGTGGTGAAGTGAAGCCATTCAGTCATGTTTCTGTAATCAAAGTGATGTCAATTTTCTGTGTTAGGATAATTTCAACTATTTCCATTGCATGTGTGATTGCAGACATGCAAACATGAAGCATACATTTGATACTTGATTGATTGGTCTCCATGCATTTGTCTTGATGCATTGGTATGAAGATTTGATTTGATGCACGATTTTTAGACTTTTGGGTTCAGCATTATGGCCCTCATTACAACCCTGGTGGTCGGTGTTAAAGCGGCGGTAATACCGCCAACAGGCCGGCGGTTAAAAAATGGGATTTAGACCATGGCGGTTATCGCCATCCAAAACTGGCGCTTTAACACACTGACCGCCAGGGTGGTAACGACTGCTGCGCTGGAGACTTTGGTCTCCAGCCCGGCACCGTCACTAGACCGTCGGCGGTATCAGGACCCCGCATACCGCCATGGATTTCGTGGGGTTTTGTACTGCCACAAAATCCATGACAGTAGGCACTATCAGTGCCAGGGAATTTGTTCCCTGGCACTGATTGGAGTCTCCCCCTCCCCTGAGTCCTCCCCCAACACCCAAGACCCCACTACAACCCCCAAAGGTGGTAGGACCCCCTCCCCACCCTGCCTGCACACACACAGAAACCCCCACACACAGCCCCCATACCCCCCTACACGCACACTCACACAACTCACACACACACATACATGGACACATACATGCACACATACATACATGTCACATTTCCCATACACACATTACACCCCCGCATGCATATACGCACTCATACAACCCCTCTACACACTCACACGCACACCCCCATGCACGCACATACCACACAAAACCCCCCACCCCCGTCCCATAACGGACGATCACCTTACCTGTTCCGGTGATCGTCCGGGAGGGAACGGGATCCATGGGGGCTGCTCTGCCACCTCATCAGAACACCCCCACACCGAGTACTGGTTTGTATTACGGTGGGTGGTGTTCTGATGACGTGGCGGTGATGGTAGAGCAGCCTCCACTTCACCACCGACCGCCAATATGGCTGCTGGCGGCTCTCTGTCCCAAAAAGGGCAGAGGGCGGGCAGCAGTCATGATATGGTTGGCAGAACACCGCCACCACTGGCGGTCTTCGGCACGGCAGAATCTCGGCGGTCTTGGAAAAAGACCACTGAGGTTGAAATGAGGGTCTATGTGTAGTTTACTCACATGCACAGGTATTGAGAATATCTCTTTTTGTAGGCCGTTTATAGTTGCAGCACTGTGTGATTCAAGGAGGTCATCGAATTATTTTTGATTCATCCTGTCTGTCATCCATTGAGGTCTCTGAATAATGACATGTAGGGCCATGGTTGCCCTGAGGTACCTTTGACTGTTTTGGTTGGTGATTTGGTCTAGACCTTTTTGGACTCTGAGCTCTTGCGAAGACATAAACCTGTTGACTGTCTAGCTGATGGAGGGCAGGTAAATGATAGATGCTAGTGCATGGTATTTATTTCTATCCCTAGGTGTTTAATGTTGTTTTCAATTCTTTATAAGTTTCTGGCAACCACTTCCTGGAGAGGTGTTGTATGTGGTGTTATTAGAGGTGATCCTAGGTCACAAAGGGGTACCATGGGTTTTGAATGGAACAGGTCCCAGTGACAATGTTGTGCAAATCATGTGAGAGTAATTTAATGTGGGACAGTGTGTATTGGCAGAGTGATGGTAGTGGTTGATGTTTGTTGCTCTGTTTGTGTAAATAACAGCCCAAGATCTTTCATTGTGTAATGCAAGGAACCCAAGGTAAGTGTGTATGGTATGAGCGTGTATGTTGTGGGATATGATTTAGAAGTTTTTCATGGGGTAGAGAGTGGCAAGTACAGTTCAGAAATGTGTTTTGTTGTGCCAATTTCAAGTGTGTGTGGATCACTGACTCTCTAAATTATGTATGCTTAAGCATATAGGGGAGCAGATGCTTATTCAAGTCTGGTATAGCAGTGGGGGTTGAAGTGTTTGGAGTATGATAATATTGGTGGGAGTAAGTATTGTAAAGGGTATGAGTGTCGCAGTTTAGGCTAGTAGAGGACATGTTTGTGGGATTATTT
Source organism: Pleurodeles waltl (assembly GCF_031143425.1). Lineage (NCBI taxonomy): Eukaryota > Metazoa > Chordata > Amphibia > Caudata > Salamandridae > Pleurodeles > Pleurodeles waltl. The sequence continues at coordinate 1,069,823,293 of NC_090437.1, forward strand.
AGGTTTAATTGTTTATCTAGAGTGTGTGGTACAGTTTGTTATGGTATGAAGAGTGTGTAGTAAAGTGAGGGCCATTTGATTATGTTATATATGTTTTGTGATTAGTTATGTGGTGTGAGTTTTCTGAATTTGGTTTATGTTGTGTGCTAGAGTGAACATCATTGTTGTTGCTCTAAGAAAAGATACATGAATGGGAGTAGCATGTTGAAGCCTGGTTTCTGTGGGCGATTTTATCATGGAGTGGGGTTGGGAGTTGTGTGGGTTGGTCTATATAGGGTCTCATCGAATGTAGAGAAGTGAAAGTCGATGATTTGTAGTTTGTGTTCAGCTGCTTGGATCAAGATAGTGTCATTTTTGTAGAGATGTCGAATAAATTCTCCAAATAAAATAGATTAAATCATAGAGGGTAAGATAATTAACTTAGTAACGTATGGGATTCCACTAGATTTGGATACATAACCAATTTATGAGGAGGTATTTCTATTTTGTGGGTTGACATGTAGAATAGCTGGTTATTTTTTATATATGCCTTCTTCAGCGCTATAGTAGAAATCTGCAATAATGGTTTCATGGAGTTCTTTGAGCGGTTTGTGTTTTAAATTATTCACTGCAGGTTGGGATTGGTTTGTGGGGTCAATGATTTCAATGGAGTTGACACCACTTTGTTGTGATCTACTGTTAGTGGTGAGATTAATTCTGAGGGTTTACCTAAGAAGGGCTTTTAAAGAGGGATGGGCTGGGGCATGAAAACCTTATGATTCTGTGTAGTGAGATGTCCTCTTGTGGGCACAGCCATTTTTTCAGCTTTGTTGCTAGTCAGTCCATTGACTAGTATGAGGGTGGTATGGGGGTTGTTTGGTTGTTTGTTTGTAGTCCTTGTTACCCCTTTGGCTATTCTATTTGTGGCTATGTATTGTATTGGTGTTTTATGGTCCTTATAGGTAGGTGCTCATTTTCTTTTGGTTATAATAAACAGCAGAAACTAGCCTTAGGTTAATTGATTGCTCACTGTTATTACTGGATTTTCAGTATGATCCAAAGTTCTATTTGTTTACTCTTTTACTCAGTTGCCAGCAGCTTTACCCTGACTCCTCTACTCTAAAACTATTGCTCTCTTGTTTGAGGTAGATATGTTGTTGGTGCCTCTTAGGTTGGTAGGGTGGATTGACTCCTGGTATATTTCTTCCTTAGAGAGAGGATTTTCTATTGTCATTTTTCTTTTTCTTGGAGTGGGGATCCTTCTTTATCATTCGAGAGAAAACATTTATAGCTAGCCAAAGTCTTCTTTCTATACTTATAGGTTATAGCCTTGTGTAAAATGCAATGCTCTTTGCACATGGTCTGATTATGACTGTCTGTAATTTCTTTCATTGTCTCTGTCTTATAAGCTAGTCTGGCCACTCCCGGCCAAAGAGAGAAGAAGGTGGTAGGAAACTGTCCACGTTGAAAATGGCTCCTGTAGCTAGTGAAGCAGAGGTCGATTTTGGTCCCAGTCTGAAGAAACTGGATAGGATTAGGGGCCTGAGGGAAATGCCCACCACTATAGCTATCTGTAGTTGGTTTGGTCATGGTTTGAGGTGCTTGGACTGCTGGAATGATTGCTGCACAGTGAGTGCGGTCCTCATCTGTGGCCTTCCTACTCTGCTGTATATGCTACTATCTGTTGCCATCACAGGCCATAGCCCCTACTGAGTGGCGTGAACCTCCTCCATGTTGCTGATTGCTTCCCCCGTCTCCCTCCACAGCACAGCTCCATTGTCTGTGCCATGGGGGACAATGGAAAAAAAAACTCCTTGGATCACTGTTTCCTCCGCTTCTATGGCCAGTTCTTTCAGCTGCCTGTTGGGCCCATCAGCAGGGCATTTGGCTGTTTTCTACCATCTAGAAAGCTTCCCTCATAGTAGGGCCATATCCCTCAGCATGGTTAATGGCCTGCAACCATATTTAGCCTGTTTGCAAATGTCTCTGGGTATCTTGTTGCCTCCATGTCCAATCCTCCTGTGGACACCATGGATCAGCAGCTGTGACTGGGTGGCCCTAGTCCGTGTGGCTACTGCTACTCCAGTAGTTGTTATACAAACTTGTGCTTTCATTCATGTTATTCATCTGCAATAGATAAGGCAGCCTTTTTTGTTACTGAGTGAGACATGTCTCATTAGCTGACGGCTAACAAGGATTTTCCTAGATGGAATCATTGGCCTAGGGAGCTCATAGGTTAGCTCGTCATTTGTCATCTGCCATCTAGTGCACGCCAAAAAATATACTGTATTTTTTGGTGATGTTGGCTTCTGCACTCCCTGCAGACCCCCACAACATTACAAAAAATGGCTGGTGGTGCCTCTGTCTATTCTATGCATGTCGAGATGGGGCCACTAACCTAAAAAGAAGGATTTCTGCAGGGGCGATGGTATGACCCCCAACCTCCTGGAACATCGCTCGGCACTTCCTGGTAGACACAGAATCCCCGGCACGTGACCCAAAAGGAAAGGGGGAGTGGAAGAGAAAGAGACAAAAAACTGCCATGTCTTGTCGGTCCAGCCAGGCACCCTGTATCTTTGGGGGGGGGCAGGTCTTTGTTGACAGAGTGATAGTAGAATTAGTGCACTCTATTTCCTTGAAACTGAATCTCTCTTTCTGATATGGGCACAGGAGCGATAGAAGAACACCGGGATGCTCCAGCACTTTTCTTGGATAATAATAACTGTTGGCACAATTTCTAACGCTGCATTACCAAAAGCTCAAACTGAGTACCATAACAATAAGTACTGCAACACTAGGCCTGGCTACACAGAGATTCACTGTTGCACACTACAATTAGAACTGTTGTTGCACATATCATGTACAAGAAAGACAAACAAGGGCATTAATTATATCACGTACAACTTTCCTGCATGCATAGGGTTAAACTAAAAGGAACAAAAACAATCCAAGAAATACAAATGTCCACTCTGGGTTTAAACAATTAGGGTGGCACAATTTAATTTGATTTCACTGTGTGTGTGAAAACCCCTTCAAAAGTAAATTCCTCAAACCTGAAACACAGGCATGAATGACACAATTTAAAACCAAGAGTTATGCTATTAGAGAAAGAAAAGTCAGGTAAATGCTCTTTTAAAATGGCACTGTCACTTTTTGTAGAGCTTGAGCTCAAGCAGATTTCCTGAAGCACATTTAGGCAAGTAACTACAATAATAATGTAGAATGTTCAGAAATGCATTTGTCTCTTCAAGATAAGCACTCTTCCAAAATATGAGGTCTGAAATACACAAGCTGTTCTAGGAAAGCGCGGTGCTCAAAGAACAAATTCCCTGGAGAGTACTAGTTACTTAGCTGCAGTCTTTTCCGGAGTTCTGGTGGAGTGCCTCGTGTCAGCTGGTACAGGAATGAAGAAAAGAAGTGCCTCAAAAGTCCTGAATATGAGGATGACAGCATTGGCTGGGCTGCCAAATCAGATGCTGAGATCAGGAAGCAAAACAAAGCCAAGCAGGGAGGCATTCTTCACACTGCTATTTATAGCCAATCAGGAAAGCAATTGAGTTTCCACATGTGGATGAGTCACCACATCCAATTAGAAGCACATGTCTACACCACACCCAATTAGAAGCACATATCTACACCTGCTCACATTAGCAAACAAGCATTGGTAAAGCAAGCATTGATAAAACCAATTGTGTAACAGCACATTATAATTACTTAGAAACATGAAGGTTTAACCAAGAACAGAGATATGATTTAACCCTAATCAATGGGGATGCTGACAATTAATGTAGGAGGCACCTTGGGGATTCCTGACAGTGTATGCTCTCACTCCTAATTTTTCTGCATGGAACCGGGAGATGAAGGTCCCCAGGGTGAGGGAGTGCCCAAAATGTTTTGTGTCCCCAGAGCCTGTAAATCGCGAATCCGAATCTCCAATGACACTCAATGCAGTACATAACTTGGCATGAGGTTGAGCATAGGACCTGGCACCCAAACTCCTGTGGGAAGGCATGACTGACTGTGATGTTTATATATGAAGGGTGTCATTTCAAGAAAGGCAGAACTACTGGCTTTATAACTAGGTTAGAATACCAACAGAATGGACTAATAATTATAATCAACTTTATGTTATATATATTCAGACATAACAATATTTAATAAAAGTGTCAATTAATTTTTTGCTAATAACTCCTTAAAAACAAATCAGCATGTCTTTGAGCCTTTCTTTTACCTTATTTCAAGCTGTAAAGGCTGCTAAAGAGCCCGCTGCAAGCTCTCCTGGTGTAACAGTGTGATCACCCAGGAGGCCAACTGTGTTTTATATTTTTTAATGCTGCGTAGGTGCTGCTGCAATGCCTGCAACCCCACCATCATTAAATAATAATGCTTGATGGAGACCCTGCCCCTTCTAGGAACACATCCAAGCTTCAAAGCATACATTTAAAAGGCAATAAAGGGTGCTATGGCTGCTCTTTTATTTTTTTTTTTGTTTATGTAGATGTTTTAACCTTTTTGTTGTGCCCTGGTGCCAACCTGAGGCACCCACACATTTTTTTAAAGTGGCCAGCACATAAGAGTACTCACTCCCACAGGAGCCCTCACGCCCAAGGAATCGAAGTTGGCAAATGAAAAAAATGCCTCCTCTGATAATCAGGTTGCTCATTTTTTTAAGTTGCATGAGTGCAGGACTCTTGATCCAATTATACCAAGTTGTTGAACTTTAATTTCTGAAAAACTAATGAATGGATTTTCGCCAAATCACAACTCAGCACTCTTTTTGGACACAGATCCAGCTTTCTTCTAAATTTGGTGTAATTCTGTTCTGCCATTCTTGCTGTATCACTGTGTAGTTTTCCTATGATTTCCTATGAAGAAATTACTGGGAAAATTGCATTCTGAGACCACCCTCCTTTCTTTCCTGTCCCCTGAAACCTTTCATGGAGGAGCTGAGATGGATGAACTTTAAGGTTAGTGAAGATTAGTCAAACAGGAACCAAAGTTATTAGGAAACCAAAAACTACACTGAATATACTGGGTCCTAACTAAAACTACATACTCCTGCCTTTGAATAGCCTTCACACACTGACATTCAAACCATCTACCAGCTATATGTAGCAAATTAATGCCCTCATTACAACCCTGGAGGTCGGTGCTAAAGTGGCGGTAATACCACCAACAGGCCGGCGGTAAAAAAAATTGAATTATGACCATGGCGGAAGCCGCCAACACATGCAGCCACTTTAACACACTGACCACCACGGCGGTAGCAGCAAGCACCGTGGCGGTAACCACCAACAGCCAGGCAGAAGACAATGTACCACCCACTGCATTATGACCAGCCTATCTGCCACCTTTTCCGGGACGGTACCAATGCCATCAAAAGCATGGCAGAAACAGTACACAGAAGGGAAACGACTCACCTCTGGAGACTCAAGGAAGAACCACAACGCTATGGAGCCTGAACTGCAGGTGCTCCCCATGCTGGTCTACCTTCTCCTACACCAGGAATAACAACACCGGCGACGATGACCACAATGAGTACTGCCCCCTAGCACACAGGGAAGGGGGAGGAAATAGAGTTTGACACATACACGGAACACGCAACACCCCCACCCCAATACATTACACACAAACAGATTCAACAACATTTCATATCCACCACCTACCCCTCAGGAATAATGCAAGTACAAAATGATTTGAAGAAAGTGAGTGTAATAAGATAAATAACTAAATAATACGTCCTCAAAAATCAAAACAGTATTTACAGATATACAAATACAAATGAAGGGGCACTGCCCAGTCCATAATGTCTGTGAGCCACACGGCCATATCACATAGGCCAAGGCCCCACTTGACTCCTGCCTCAATATGGAGAGAACACTGCTGGGGCATCAGGTCGAAAATACACTGGCACCTCAGGGGGAAGGGGAAGGGGGGCACCTCAGCCGGAAGATGGTACAACACCACTGCTCCTGGAGTGGGTGGTTTGCCCACTGCTTGGTCCTGGGGAGTGCAAGGCCACAGTCTCTCAAGTGTGTGGTTTGCTCACTGCTTGGTCCTGGGGAGTGCAAGGCCATTGGCTCTCAAGTGGGTGGTTTGCCGACTACTTGGTCCTGGGGAGTGCAAAGCCACAGTCTCTCAAGTGGGTGGTTTGCCCACTGCTTGGTCCTGGGGAGTGCAAAGCCACAGTCTCTTAAGTGGGTGGTTTGCCCACTGCCTGGTCCTGGAGAGTGCAAGGCCACAGTCTCTCAAGTGGGTGGTTTGCCCACTGCTTGGTCCTGGGGAGTGCATAGCCACAGTCTCTCAAGTGGGTGGTTTGCCCACTGCTTGGTCCTGGGTAGTGAAAGGCGACAGTCTCTCAAGTGGGTGGCTTCTCCACTGGTTCTGGAGGGGGCTTTGTGCCCAGTGTGCTTCATCCTGGCAAGGAGGGGGGTGAGTGGATGCCTTCTTCCACTGGTTCTGGAGGGGGCTTTGTGTCCTGTGATGCAGCACATGGGGAGTGAAAGGTCACAGTCTCTCACCTGGGTGTCAGATCCATGAGATTTGCTGTGGGCAGGATGCATGACACTCCATGGAGGCAGGACTACAGTCCATCCACCGGCGGCAACGGCTGTACAGTGGTGGCAGTGCTGGTGCTGGTGTCGGTGCTGCCAGTGGCGGGGGAGGATCCAGCCCTTCCCCTGTAGCCTCGGATGGCTGCCCACTGGGGCTGCTCCTGCTGCCAGTGGTGCTGGTGGAGGTGCCGGTGGTGGTGCTGGTGGCAGTGCTAGTGGTGGTGCTGCCAGTGGTGGGGGGAGGCTCCAGCCCTTCCCCTGCAGCCTCAGACGGCTGAGGCGACAAGGTTGGTGGTGGGGTCTCAGATCCTGTCACAGCACCAGGCCTCCTGTCCCTCCTGCCTGCAGGGGCAGGACCTTTGCCCTTGCCCTTGGCAGCTGGTGGTGCCTCCTTGCCCTTGGCAACTGGTGGTGCCTCCTTGGTGGCTGGTAGTCCCTTATTGCCCTTGGCAGCTGGTGGTGCATCCTTGGCAGCTGGTGGTCCCTTCTTGCACTTGGCAGCTGGTGGTTGTTCCTTGGCCTTGCCCTTGCTTGGCAGCTGGTGCAGTTACACTGCCAGTGCTGATGGGTGTCTCCTTGGAGGCTCTCACACCTGCAGTAGCTGCCGAAACTACAGTGGCCATGGACTGGGTGGCTGAGGCGCAGGCCTGGGTTCAGCCCACCCTGGCCCGAAGTGAAAGACGGGGGGAGGGGTAGGGAAGGGTGGAGATGAAAAGCTTCTGAGGGACACTGGGGCAGGAAGTGGCTGAAGGTTTGGGAGAGGACGAAGAGGGAGTGGTTGTAGGAGGAGTCTGTCTGCTGCGTTTGCGTGCAGGCGCATGGATGCTGTTGTGAGGTGGATATCTGTTGGGTGTCTGAGTGCTTGTGTTTGTATACCTTTGGAGAACGGGCACAGACACAGTGGGAGAGGGCACAGGGGACGTGTGCATGGATGTGGGGGTGGTGACTGCCAGTGAGGGGTGTCAAGTGATAGGCTTGATGGTGATGGGGGTAGTGGATAAGGATGTAGTGCATGCAGGTCTGAGTGTATACCCTACAGGGAGGGAGGTGGACGAGGAGGAGGAGGGGGACACAGTGGAGGCAGTGGATGTTGGTGTGTCTGCCTCTGGATTGTGTTTGTGTGAGTGCCTGTGGGATGATGTGTGGTGCTTGTGTTTTCCTGAGCCACTCCTGTGTGTTGTCTTGGGTGCATGCTGGTATGATTGTTTGCTTGGGATAGGTTTGGATTCAGGGGAATGGGACTGGGTAGAGGAAAGTTGGAGGGGGGAGGCTAGAGACAGGGACAATTGCTGACATCATGGAGGGGGCCAGAGCCTGGAATGATCTATGTTGGGCCGCCACGCCAGAGTGAATGCCCTCCAGGAATGAATTTGTTGTTGCAAATGCCCTGCCAACCCCTCCAAGGCATTCACTATGGTTGACTGCCCAACAGAGATGGATCGCAGGAGGTCAACAGCTTCCTCACTCAGGGCTGCAGGGCTAACTGTGGCAGGGCCTGAGGTGCCTGGGGCGAAGGAGATGCCCACCCTCCAGGGTGAGCGGGCACGGGAAACTCGCTGAGGTGCTGCTAGGAGGGCGGTGCTGGTACCAGGGAGCTTCCATCGGAGGAGGTATCACTGTGAGAACTGTCCCCTCCTGTCTCCGCCGTGGTGCTCCCCTCGCCTTCCGTGCCACTGGTGCCCTCACAGTCAGTGGATTCAGCCTCCAGGGCCATGTGGGATGCAGCTCCCTCCCTTGCCAGTGCCTCTGCTCCTCTGCCAGATGATGCTAATGCACATAACTGACAAAACAAAAAGGGTGGGAAGAGACAGCGGATAAACTTGGTCAATGCCAGCAACAACACCACTGTTGGCGTACACAACACACAGGGGACAGCCCTACACACTAGGCAATGCACTACCACTCACAATGCTAGTCACCAGGCCATGGACAGTAATACTTAACGCCAGTTGCAGCATACCTGAGACCCACAGATCCCTGCCCAGTAGTAGATGCCCACTAGCATGTTTGGGGGTGGAGTGCATCAGCCCCGGCCCAACATGGATCCCACCCTGCAATGTCCTGACGGGCCTAGGGGCACCCACAGGCCCACATCCCCCACCCCGAGACCACCCCAACATGGGCAATTTGCAGATTTGGAAACTGTACTCACTCCCTTGTGGCTGCTGTGATGCCCTCAAGTGCCCATCCAGCTCTGGATAGGCCACCACCAGGATGCGGAACATCAGGGGGGTCTGGATTCGAGGGGCACCCCTTCCTCGTTGGGAGGCCATCCCCAGCTGGGCCTCCGCCGTCTTCTTGGCCCAGCATCTCAGGTCCTCCCACTATCTGCGACAGTGGGTGCTCTGCCTGCCGTAGACCGCCAGGGTTCGCACATCCTTGGGGATGGCACGCCATATTCCCTTTTTCTGATGGGCGCTGACCTGCAGAAAAATGAAAATGGAAAAAGGGATCAGTCATACTGTCCAGCCTGCTTTACCCATGGCCCATCATATCCCTCCCATCCTCTTACTCACATACATAGACCACCATACATGCTGCAAGTTGCCCAGGACCCCTCCACCACACCCCCTTACATGAGGCCTTCACACACATCACACCATGCATTCATGTCCCATGCATCGTGCCTACAGTGTACTCACCTGTTGGTCTGGAGGCCCATAAAGCTATCGGTACTGGGGTAGGGCCCCATCCACCAGTTTCTCCAACTCTGCAGCGGTGAAGGCAGGGGCCCTTTCCCCAGTGACTCGAGCCATGGTCACTTCCAGACACAGGTCACAGCAGCACTTGCAGTATAGGTCCTCTCCTGTTGAAGGTCAGGTAGCAAGTGAGTGAACAGATAGAAAATGGTGGTCACGTCCGCGGCAGTGTGTACCATCACCGCCGGCATACATCACTATTGGCTTCTGTAACCCATAGGGCCCAATGATAACCAATGAGGGGTTGCACGGTGGTACTCGACCGCCTGCCACAACAGTGCACAACGTCAGCGGCATTACCTCATTTCCACCTGTCCCTCCACAGAGGACAGGTGTCTACCATTTCAAGGGGGGGCAGGCCATGGCACCTAACTGCGTCACAGCCGACATAAGCACATTTTGGGAATAAATATAATCATACTGTTTCTGTCACAACATGCAATGCATTGTACATTGAGGAAATGGTGAAAACTGACCAGATGCTCATCGTTTTGCCTCCTAGACTACAACCACTGCAGATGAATAGGAGATATCCCTCCATGTACAGGCCCCTGGTGGACTTGGCAACAATGGAGGCACATTATCCTCACCTACAGAATAGATAGGGACACAATCCAAAAGCTGTGTGCCCAACTTGGAGCCAGACCTGATCTCATCTATCCATCAGCCCACTGGGATTCCCCTCTCCTGTGCAAGTCGTATCTGTCCTCCATTTCTTGGCAAGTGGCTCCTTCCAAGTGACAGTGGCCATGGCAGCAGGAATGTCCCTGGCAATTTTCTCAAACATGCTCACCAGAGTGTTGTCTGCCCTGATGAAACACATTCACAGCTACATTATTTTCCCCCAGGTGGATGATTTGGTCACAGTGAAAGCTGACTTCAATGCAATGGGACATATCCCCAACATCATTGGGGCAATTGATGGTACACATATTGCCTTTGTCCCCCCCAGGAACAGGTGTTCAGAAATCGAAAGAGCTTTCATTCCATGAATGTGCAGATAGTGTGCCTTACGGACCAGTACATCTTCCATGTCAATGCAAAGTATCCTGGGTCTGTGCATGATGCCTATATCCTAAGGAATGGCAGCATCCCATATGTGATGGCTCAACTCCAGAGGCACAGGGTGTGGCTAATAGGTGAGCCCATGGTCCCCACCCAGTGTAAGTTGGTATATGGGTGTGTGGTTGGCCCTATGGGTGAGTATCTGGCTGTCAGGTATCCCTTGATATTTACAGTTGACTCGGGTTACCCCAACCTCTCATGGCTACTGACCCCTGTTGAGGAATCCCAGGACAAGGGCAGATGAATGTTACAATGAGGCACATGGGCGAACAAGACCAGGTTTCGGTGCCTCCATCTGACGTATGGAAGCCTGTGCTACTCAGCCAAGAAGGTGTGCCAGATCATCGTGGCATGTTGCATGTTGCACAACCTTGCCTTGAGACGTCAGGTGCCTTTTCTGCAGGAGGATGATGCTGGAGATGGGAGTGTGGCAGTGGTGGAGCCTGTGGACAGTGACGAAGAGGAGGCAGAGGATGAGGATGTGGACAACAGAACATCTATCATTTGACAGTATTTCCAGTGACAAACAGGTAAGACACTGTAACTTCACCTTCCATTGCAGTTTTGTGTTGTAAATTTTCACTGGCAGGCTGCTGTTCCCATTACTATGGGCACTTACTGTACCCTTTGACATGTCTATTCACAGATATTTGTGCCCTACTCTGGCTTCTGGTGTATTGACTGCAGCACAATATAGGTCATACCTATGTATACATTACTGTGCAGTCCACTTGCAAAGTCTACAGATTGTTAAAGGAATACATACTTAAATCATTTGACATACTACATACTTGTATGTTTTAAAAGGGTGTTCATTTAATTGCTGAACATTTAATGGGGATGTGCAGTGGGCGTGGGTGATGGTGCAGGAGAGTCCAGGATAGAGTCCAGTCTATTTGTATCACAGGCGCATTGTCCAAGGGGGCATAGGAAGTGGAGAAATGGCAGTTCAAGGTGACAGAGTGGGACACAAGGGTGACAATCAGGAGAGTCTTATTTCCAGGCGGCGGTCTTAGCAATGTTCTCTGGCTTCTCCCTGGATTGCAGGGACCGTTTGCGTGGTGGTTCTTCTTCTGAAGAAGGAGGGGTGCTGGTGGCCTGTTGGTCCTGTGGCGGGGCCTCCTGTCCACTAGTGTCAGCAGAGGTGGAGGGCTGTTCATAAAGTGTGGCTAGTGTCAGGGGCCCGTTGGTGTGCCACTGCCTCCTTCATGGTGTTGGCCATGTCTGCCAGCACTCCTGCGATGGTGACCAGGATGGTGTGGATGTCCCTCAGGTCCTCCCTGATCCCTAGGTACTGTCCCTCCTGCAGCCACTGGGTCTCCTGCAACTTGGCCAGTATCTGGCCAATCGTCTCCTGGGAATGGTGGTATGCTCCCATTGCTTTGTGGAGAGTTGGTTCCCTGGGCCTGTCTTCCCACGTCACACAGCAGTTCTCCCAGCTTCCCTGTTGTCCTGTACCTCTGACCTCTGAACTGTGTGCCCCCTGACCCCAGGTCCCTGGTCGTCCTGTGTTTGTGGGGTTGCCTAGGGTCCCTGTTGTGATGGACACACTGCTGATTGACGTGTCCTGGGGACAGAGGTATGGGCCCACTGGGTCAGTGCTGTGCTGGTGTTTCCTGAGGGGGGAGGCTCTGTGGTGGTATGGGACTGTGCCTGGGTAACCAACTGTCTGGAGGTCCCTGATGGGCCAGGTTGGTCATCCTGATCCAGTCAAGCAGAGCTGCTGTCATCACTGTGGGCCTCTTCTGTGGTGGGACTGGATGTTGCTGGCACCTCCGCTCTGGTGATGTTGTGTGGGGGACCTGTGGGTATGTAAATGCAGTTTTATTGTTTCTGCGTGTGACATCTTGTGCATGGGTGTGTTGGCCTCTATAAGTGTGAGTGCCCTGTCAGCTTTGCCTTGTGTGAGTTGTTATTTTGTGGGCTAGGTGATTCTCTCTAGTGTGCATGCTGCGGTGATGTGTTCATGCAGGGCTGTGATTAGTGTCTGCAGTGCTGGATACTAGGATGGGTGGGTTGTGATGGTGGGGAATGTGGGAGGTGGTGGAGTGATGGGGTGAGGGTAGAGGTGGGGGTATGTGATGGCATGCAGGTGGGGTGGTGATGGTAATACACATTTGACTTACCAGAGTCCAGTCCTCCTGCTACTCCTGCCAGGCCATCAGGACGCATGATTGCCAAGACTTGCTCCTTCCATGTTGTTAGTTGTGGGGCAGGGGGTGGCGGTCCACCGCCAGACCTCTGTACAGCTATCTGGTGTCTTGCTACCATGGAAGGTACCTTCCCCTGTAGGTCGTTCCACCTCTTTCTGATGTCATCCCTTGGTCTAGGGTGCTGTCCCAAGGAGTTGACCCTGTCCACGATTCTCTGCCATAGCTCCATCTTCCTTGCAATGGATGTCTGATGCACCTGTGATCCGAATAGCTGTGGCTCTACCCGGATGATTTCCTCCACCATGTCCCTTAGCTCCTCGTCTGAGAACCTGGTGTGTCTTTGTGGTGCCATGGGTGTAGTGTGTGTTGTGTGTGTGAGGGTGTGTGGGGTGATGTGTATGGGTGTGTGCTGTTAGGTGCGTGGATGGTGTATGGGTGTGGTGTTCTGTGGCTCTGGTTCTGTGGGTGCTCTTGGTGTCTCTCTCTCAGTTGTCAATTTCTGTGAGTCGTAAAGCGATGTGGGTATTGCTTGTGTGTGTTTTATAGTGGTGTGGGTGTGTGGGTGTGGTGTTTGTATGGGTTTCAGGTGTGTGTAGTTTGAATTGTCCAATGTGGTGTTGTTTTGTATGTGTGTATGTATTTTGAGTGCAGGGGTATATACCACCACTGGTTTACCGCGGTTGAATGTCCACTGCGGTGATTCGTGGGTCATAATGCTGTGGATGTAGTTCTGTTGGCGTAACAGTGTGGGTTTTGCTACCACCATTTTATCACTGACCTTTGGGCTGGCGGACTTGTGTTTGTGTCTATGTAGTGACAGAGTGCTATGTGTGGGTCATAATATGGGTAGTGGTATACCGCCGTGTTCACTGTATGCTGGTGGCAGTCAGCATGGCGGTCAGAGGGACTTACCACCAATGTCATAATGAGGGCCTAAGTGCCTAACTCTCACATATGGCCATCACAGTCTGTTATGGAAGCCTAAGCTTACATCAGACATACGGATTTTGCACGTACGCAAGACGTCGAGAGTTAATGGGAAAGATAGGAAAATGTAACGTGACTCTATCAAGAGATTGGTATATTATTCTAGCAAAGAAGGGACCAGCAGTACCCCTCTCCTACAAGCTAATAGGAGGGAGTTTAAATGGGCAATGTAATACACTACAAATGCCTAATAAATAATACGCACAACATTTTCTGATGACTTTTATTTGTACAGCTCATTCGTTGCTTCTTTCCACAGAATTTCAATGCGATGTCCGTCACTATGAGCACCGGACGTACTTGAGATAATCCTGGAGAATTGAAGAAATCTGGAGTTCCTGTTCATACATCACGCACTCCCAATGTTTGCCTGCTTCCGACACTGAAACTCGAATCACTTGTTGTGTCGTTTATCACACTTATGAAAGTGTCCTTTGGAAATTGGAATGGCAGTTAACTGTCTCTGAATGTAGCCGAGGGCTAATCTGTGCATCAAATTCAAATGTGTTATTGGAGAAGGGCCGTAGTTTCTAACAGAAGGCTGTTTGAAAATATGTTTCACTTTCAAATATCGGAGTCTATGATGGTATTATAAGGCAGGCTCTACTACACGGATTATGCAAACCCTTTCATTTATTACTGCATCTAAATATTTTAATATTCCAACAATCCGAAGTCAAATGGATTAAAGCAAAAGTTACTTTATATGTAAAGGGTACTTGTAGACTCGGGAGCTTTGTACTGCCTGGAATGGAGAGGCTCTTTCTTATGCAAATTGTAGAGGAAGAGGGATACAACTAAAAGAAGAAAACTAAAGTCGAATGACTTCTAGACTTCACTGTCGGTGTGCTTCAGAGACATGTTTAACATTATGTTATCGTGATTTTATAAGACTTGAATTTTAATATGTATGTCAGTGACGGAGAAACAATCTTGCTATCTATAACAGAAATGTGCTAAAACTGCCAGAATGTAGAAAATGTACTGCTCTGGTAAAATGTTGATTTAACAAAAGTGTAAGTTCAATTATTCAAAAAAAGTAGCTCCAGAATTAAGAAAAACTAGCATCACATTAGGGTCACTTTTTGACGATGCTAATTTTGCTTTAGGCTTCAAAATTCACTGCGCCATATTTACAAAGTGGCACAATGCATGCATTGCAAAAGGTATAATGTATAAAAGGGAGGTGTTCCACCACTAAGATGCCTGCGGGAATGGCGCAGTGAAGTCTACAAGATTTCACTGCGTCATTCAAGCGTAATTCTTTAACGCCTGATCACGGGAAGGCTTTAAAGTGATGCTAGGCTGATTTAAATGGACCTCCCCGAGCTTTGCTGGACTTGTGAACTACCTTTGGCATATTTTTAACATAACCTAGAAGGGCCAGGAAGGGGTCAGGAGAGGTCCCTATATTAAAAGAGAGCCAGCAAAATATTGTGCCCCCTCACTCTGCTATACAACCACATGTCCATGTAGGTGTGCTAAGTCAGCCTCTTCAGTGGACATTTTAGGCAGATAGAGATGAATTCTGGCTAATGTACAAGGCGTGGTGTAGGCCCTAAATGAAGACTTGTAATGTATTAGCTTGTGTCTGTGGTTGGGAGAGATGATTTGGGTTTGGTTGCAATAGTAGTACCAAACATTATCGGTTAGGGTGCGTCCCGGCTCATGCTCCCACATGTCCCTAAGTTTCTCCTCATGTGTCGACAATAGAGCCGCACTCGTATGATACAGTTTAGAGACCAGCCTTCTTCCATCAGTATCTGTTATCACCAAGGTGACGGTGGAAGTGGAAAAGAAAGAATCAGGGCCCGTAGTGTGCTATGGATGTGCCTTAGAACAAAATCGTCCATGTAGATAGCAGTGAGTATTGTCAGCATGAATGTCAAGAAACAAAACACAAAAGTGTGCAGATTGTACTGAAATAGCATACACTGGGCTAATTTTTCCTGGGTAATGGGGAGCCAGTAGTTATTTGCTGGTTTAGCTTACGGGATACATGTGTCTGTGTAGTACCAATAGTAAGCAAAAGGACACTGCGCTATATAGTAAAGGTGAAAATCTGATAGAGCCATCTACTTGCAGATTCGTTACCTTAGAATTACCCCCAGAAGTCAGTCTGGAGCCAGGGATTTTTCTCGAGCAGTACCCTTGCTTTAAGCGTCATCCTTGATAGATATAACATCAGGGGTCCTACAGAGATGCCACCCTGACATCAGTTTCTTTCTTTCTGTGACAGCCATCAAAGGGTCAAGACTGATTTGCATATGACTGGGTCCAAACTAGTGTGGGGTAGTGAGCAACTGAATGATAGATTTAACCCAGATCTGTGAATACAGTGAGTTTTTTAAATGTTTCTGCACTCCTTCCATCATCGATCTAGGCCTCCCTCTGTGGAGCCTGTGTCAGAGCAGACTCTGCGCCTCCCACATTTATGAGAGCCAGAGCAACCCCTGACCATATTAAAGAGGTCTGTGAGGACAAGTGCCTCATTTTTGGACAGCCCTACACCAATGGCATGCCTTTGGGTCTAACAAAGTCAGAAGGGGCCCCTTCGGATTCCGCACCGGCAGCTTTGGCATCAGCTCTGAGAGGCTCTGAGGAATTCCGGCTTGGATCCAGAATGGCGTCAGTCATACTACCTTGAACTTCCCTGATACCAGTCTTGAAGCTGATACTCCCAACACTGCCCATCCCCCTGGGTGGTACCATCCCCATCCTCATTGTTGAATACAACACAGAGCCATGTAGGCATCATACAACGCCAGCTCTGACACCAACAAGGGCCTTGCCCTCTATGTGGAATCCTGAGCCTTATTCCTGTGGGCTACCTTACGGTGAGGAATGGAAGAGGTTGCTGGACCCTTTGGAATACCAGCTCTGGCATACAGACGTGGGTGAAGCCTGTGGTCTGGATGCCTCCCTAGATACTGTTGTGCTTTCTCCCCCTACTGTGGCTGTGAAGAAGGGAGCGTCCTCCTCTATGGTTGTGAGAATAGTTGCCAAGGTTCTGAACTTTGAGTTGCATTTGGTGGCAATCAGGACTAACCTCCTGACAGGGGTGCTTCAACCTGGAGCTTCATCCTCCAAACGCCTGCTCCCCTTCATTGAAGTTGTTACAGCTGTTCTTCAAGGAAACTAGTCTAAACATAGCACAAGGGCTCCTGTGAACAGGACAATAGCCCAGCACCATTGCCCTGCTCTGGATGACCCAAATTTCCTTATGTAACACCTCACCCCTGAGAGCTTGATCTTCCATGCCTCCACCTCCCTCCACACGTTCCCTTCTACATATCCGGATAGGGAATCCAAGAGCATGGACACAGTGTGGAGGAAGAAGTTTTCTTACACCAGTCTGGCATTGTTGTTTGTGAACACTGCATGCCTTTTCTGCCATGATTCCCATATGCTGTCGGATATGGCTGCACAAGTACTGCTATATGTCCCAGAGGAGTCCTGGGCTGTACTTTCCCAAACAGCTGGTGATGGGAGGTGAAATAGTAAAATGTATGTGGATAGGAAATGACCCACTCACTGGGTAGAGCAGTTGCATTGACAGTGGTTCTAAGGCACCACACCTGGTTGTGGACATCTGGCTTTTCGGGGGATGTACAAGCCAACCTTATGGACATAACTTTTGCTGGCAACTATCTCTTCAGAAAAAAAAACAGCAGACTCTCTGCTCGAGCGCTTCAAGGATTCTCATGCTACAGCCAGGTCCTTGGGCCTCGTGGTGGCCCTTCATCCCCCTCAGTCTGCTTTTCACCCCTTTCTTGTCTATGGAAGAGATGCCCAGCCACACCTGCTTTTACCCAGCCAGAATGCTGCATGTGCTGCCCAGTCTCTGCCTGGTCAGGGACTGGGGATATACCAGCCTCGTGAATCAGGGAGCCAGAGGTCTGGCCAGACCGCTGACCCCCCGCATCTGTCTCCCAACCTTCCTAGTCTGATTCTTCCCCACAAGGGACAAGTCGGAGACAGGATCTACCATCACCTGCCCCACTAGCAATTCATTATGTCAAACAGGTGAGTTATGTAGATAGTCAGTAGGGGCTACATCCTGCCCTTCAAGACTACCCCTCCATCCATGCTTCCATCCAGCGATCAAATGACAGAGAGACCTTAGCACTTCAACTTGAGAGGAAGTTGTGGCTCTCTTGACCAAGTGAGCCATAGAGGGGTTCCTGTGCCAGAAGTGGGTAGTGGTTGCTATTCCCGCTACTTTCTGGTAACCAAAAAAGGATCAGGGCCTCTGCCCTATACAAGTCCTACAGTCCCTCAATCTTTTCTCAAGAAGGAGAGTTTCAAATTGCTCACTCTGCCCTGGACCCAGGAGACGTGATGGTAGTGTTGGAATTGTAGGAGGCTTGTTTCCATATTCCTGTCCTGCCTGCCCACAGATGTTACTTGCGGTCTACAGTAGGCCACAAGCACTTTCAGGTCATCTGGCTCCCTTTAAGCCTTACCAGTGCCCCTCGAGTTTCACCGAGGTGATGGCGGTGGTCACAGCTCATCTGCACAGATCAGGAGTTTCAATCTTTCCCTATTTCAATGACTGGCTGTGAAGTCGGGCTTGTCCCAAGCTGTCATCTACCACCTCCATACTACAGCGGGCCCCCAGCATTCTCTGGGGTTCACTATAAATGTGTGAAAGTCACATCTGACTGTCTCTCAGATGCTCCCTTTCATCAGCCCTGGAAACATTGCAGTTTCAGGCTTATTATTCCAAGCAGCGAGCCCAGGTTATTCAGGCTATGATGCAGATGTTTCAGCCTCAATCCTGGTTTTCCGTGAGACTGAATCTGAGGCTGCTGGGCCTCATGGCCACTTGCTAGTGGCACATATTAGATGGCATATGCAGGCTCTGCATTGGGAACTGAAATTCCAGAGGCCCAGCATCAGGGGAATCTATCAGACATGTTACAGATCTCAGAGGGATCTGGACAAGATCTTCTGTGGTGGTTAACGAACCACAGTTGGGACAGAGGCAGATCCCTCTACCTTCCCTACCCAGATCTGACAGTAGTTACAGATGCATCACTCTGGGGATGGGGCGGCCATCTGGGAGAGGTAAAAATCAGAGGCATCTGGTCTCCAGCAGAGCCCGGACTCCAAATCGACCTGTTGCAGACTAGCATTGAAAGCATGTCTTCCCTCTCTCAAGGAAGGTAGTGCAGGTGCTCATGGATAACACCATCACATTGTGGTACTAAATCAAGCAGGGTTGGGTGGGGTCAAGGGCCCTTTGTGAGGAGGCTCAGTGCCTCTGGAACTGGCCAAAACAACTGGGCATTTGTGGTACAACATCTGGCAGGCTCTCTGAATGCATCGCAGATTAACTCATCCATCAATGCTTAATCTATCATGAATGGCAACTCTATTCAGAGGTGGATCAAGGTCTCTCTTGTCAGTGGGGAAAGCCTTGCTTAGAACTGTTTGCCTCTGCAGAAAACATGTAATGTCAGCAGTATTGTGCGTTGGAGTTTCCAAGGCGGCAATTGCTCGGAGACGCCTTTTGTTTCAAGTGGAATTCAGGCCTCCTGTACTCCTTTCCACCCATCCCACTTCTGCCCAGAGTTCTCAAGAAGATCAAGAGCTGTCAGGCCCAAGTACTCCTTGTTGTCATGTGGGTGCAAAGAAAGGTTGGGTAGTGCAGAAGAGAACCATCTCTAGATGGGTCATACTCTGCATTAAAATGTGTTGTCCACTGGCTGAGAAGCAACCCCCTGAAGGTTTGCTTGCTCGTTCTACCAGGGCTAGAGCTGTGACCACTACATTATCATGCAAAGTTCCAGTCCTTGGCATCTGTCAGGTAGCAATGTGGCCATCTCTGCACACATTTACCAAAACACTACTGCCTGGACAGTCAGGTCCGTAGGGATGGGACTTTCCAGTATGATCTTAGCTCGCAGACCCAACTTAGTGGATGGTATTGCTTGGGCATCTATTCTATTGTAAGGAATCAGCAACTAGGGCCCATATTTATACTTTTTGAGTGCCGCATTTGCGCCTCTTTTTGATGCAAAAACGGCGCAAACTTACAAAATACAATTGTATTTTGCAAGTTTGCGCCGCTTTTGTGTAAAAAAATGATGCAAATGCGGTGCTAAAAAAGTATAAATATGGGCCTAGATGTCTCTATCAGATGGACAAGTTACTTGCCTTCAGCAAAGCTTTATCTGGTAGAGACAATATCTAGTTGCTGAATCTTTATTGACCCACCCATCCTCCCCGGTCTGGAAACTGATTTCTAGGGACTCCCTTTCAAGGCCCTTGTTTTGACCCACTAGTGGTCAGTGTTCTTCATGGCTCTGTGCTTCTGGCATAGAAAGTTGTGAAGCAAAACTGACGTCAGTATGCTGGGGTAGTGCCTATATATGACCTGCCACGTTATAACCAGGAGGGACAACGCCGAAGATGAACGTGGAGCCGATCGACACACAGGGATACTGCTCAAGAAACATCTCTGGATACAGGCTAATGCATGGAGGAAATTTGAAGGCAAGGAATCTGCAACTAGATATTGGGGATCATTACAACATTGGCGGTAAAAGCCGCTTATCGCTGTGCAGAAGACCGCCAACATACCACCGCGGCTGCGGAATTCCGCCACGACTATTATGACACACATCTCGGAATCCGCCAAAATTCAGACACCCACACAAGTCCGCCACACCAAAGGTCAGTGATAAACTGGTGAAAACAAATCCTCCACCGTCATGCCAACAGAAACACGCCCATGCTATTACGACCCACGTATCCACGCAGCGGTCTTTCAACCGCGGTATTCCATTGGCGGTACACACCGCTGCACTAAAAATACACACACATCTCCAAAACACCGCCACATTGGACAATTCAAAATACACACACCTGATACACATACAAACACCACTCCCACACACCCAACACAATCTAAAACACATCCACATCACTCACAAACCCCTACGACCACAAATTAGAGACGAAGGCCAGAGAGAGCGAGCACAGCAATAGACAACCCCACCACACAGAGGCACACAACACCATCACCCACACAACATCCACACACAAAACACCACACACCACTACACATCACCACACTCATCACCACATACACCACCCCACACATCACCTACACCACCCAATGGCACGCCAAAGACACCACAGGTTTTCAGAGGAGGAGCTCAGGGTCATGGTGAAGGATACCGTACGGGTAGAGCCACAGCTATTTGGATCACATGTGCAGCACACCTCTATAGCTAGGAAGATGGAGCTATGGCGAAGAATTGTGGACAGGGTCAACGCAGTGGGACAACACCCAAGAAATCGGGAGGACATCAGGAAGACGTGGAACTACCTACGGGGGAAGGTGCGTTCCGTGGTCTCCAGGCACAACATCATGGTTCAGCAGACTGGCGGCAGACCCCCACCTCCTCCCCCACAACTAACAACATGGGAGGAGTAGGTCTTGACCATCATGCATCCTGAGGGCCTCGGAGGAGTCGGTGGAGGAATGGACACTGGTAAGTCAAATCTTAACTATCATATCCCCCACCCTACCTGCATGCTATCACACACCCCACCCTCACCCCATCCCCTATCACTCCAACTCCTCACTAATGTACTAATAACACAAACCACCCATCCCAACACCAAGCCCTGCATGACACAACAAAGCATGGACACCCATCACCAAAGCATGCCCACTGCACATACCCATAACAACCCCTAACCATCATCACACAAGCCCCCACACAGGAATGCAAGCACTGGGGTACACGCTCACCCACCCATTGCACACCATGACACACACAGATGCAATAATCATGCTTTTATACCCCTGCAGGACCACTACCTAACGTCACCAGACAGGAGGGTCCAGACATCTCTACCCCACCCACAGAAGAGGCCCACAGTGATGACAGCAGCTCTGGCCAATTGGATCCAGATGACCAGCCCGGACCATCGTGGGCCTCAGGACAGTCGGTTCCCCTCGCACAGGCACAGCCCAACACTGACCTTCCACCCTCCGGAAACACCAGTACAGCACCCACTCAGCAGGCCCATACCTCCGTACTCAGGACACGTCAATCAGCTGTGTGTCCACCACTACAGGGAACCCAGGATAACCCACCACCCCAACAACAACAGGGACCTGGGGGCAGTGGTCGTGGGCACACGGTAAAGGGGACGGAGGCCCAGGAACACAGGGGAACTGGGAGGGCTGCTGTGCGACAGGGGGCGGACAGGCCAAGGGAACCCACTCTCCACGAGGCCCTCTCCTCCATCATGGAGCATACCACCACTCCCAGGAGACGATGGCTACGGTCCTGGCCAAGTTTCAGGAGACCCAGCGCCTGCAGGAGGAACAGTATTTGGGCTTCAGTGAGGAACTCAGAACCATCAGCTCCACCCTGAGCACCATCGTAGGGGTGCTGAAGGACATACAGAAAATCATGAGGGACACCGTGGCACTCCAAGGGGCCCCTGACACTAGCATGGATGATGAACTGCCCACCACCTCCGCCGGCGCTAGTGGACAGGATGCCCCGCCACAGGACCACCACACCAGCACCCCACCCCCTGCAGACAGAGAACCACCCCGCAGGCGGTCCCTGAGATCCAGGAACAGGACAGAGCATGGTGGCAAGACCCCCGCCAAGAAATGAGACCACCCTGATTGTCATCCCACTGTCCCACTTTGTAACCCTGTCCAGATTGGAACTGTCCCAGCTCCACTTCCTATGCCCATATGGGCAGTGCACCTGTGAGACTAATAGACTGGACTCTGCCATGGACATTACTCCACCATCACCCATCACCATTTTCCCACCCCTCCAATAATTAGCACTTCAATAAACACCTTTGAACCACAAAAAAATATGTAGTCAGTCTGTGATTTTGAAAATGTGTATTAGCTATAACAATGACAAAATCCGTTCACAATAGTAATGTCAACATACCTATGTCACACATCACAAGTCCATGAAGAATGCAAGCAGATGACACACGTTGGTAACCAGACCTGTGAAACCGTAATGGAAATGTACAACTCAGTTACCAAATACTGCTTGAAATTGACAGACATGATAGAGGTAGAAGTGTGAAAGTAAAAGTATTAGTAAAGAAAGTGTTCTCACCTGTGTGTCACTGAAAATATTGCTGTATGACTGAGTCCCTGTTGTCAATGTCTTCTTCCTCTGCTTCCTCCTCATCACTGTCCACAGTCTCCACAGCTGCCACAACACCGTCATCTGGACCATCCTCCTACAGAAAAGACACCTGGTGTCGCAAAGCAAGATTGTGAAGCATAGAGCAGGCGATGATGATCTGGCACACCTTCCTTGGTGAGAAGAATCGGGAACTACCTGTCATATGGAGGCACCTGAACCTGGCCTTCAGGAGGCTGGAGGTGCGTTCGATTACCCTCCTAGTCCGCCCATGGGCCTCATTGTAGCGTTCCTCTGCCCTGGTCCTGGGATTCCTCACTGGGGTCAGTAGCCATGACAGGTTGGGGTAACCAGAGTACCCGAATAGCCACACCCAATGCCTCTGGCGTTGACCCATCACATAAGGGATGCTGCTATTCAGCAGGATGTAGGCGTCATGCACAGAGCCAAGGAACATAGCATTTACCTGCGAGATGTACTGGTCTGCCAAACATACCATCTGTACATTCATGGAATGATATCTCTTCCGGTTCCTGTACACCTGTTCACTCCTGTGGGGGGGGGACCAGAGCTACATGGGTCGTAGAAATGGCACCTATGATGTTAGGGATATGTCCCAGGGCATAGAAGTCTCCTTTAACTCTAGCCAAATCCTCCACCTTAGGGAAAACAATGTAGCTCCTCATGTGTTTCAGCAAGGCAGACAACACTCTGGACAACACGTTGGAAAACATAGGCTGGGACATCCCTGATGCCATGGCCACTGTTGTTTGAAATGACCCACTTGCTAGGAAATGGAGCACTGATAGCACCTGCACTTGAGGGGGGATTCCTTTGGGACGGCGGATTGGTGACATAAGGTCTGGCTCCAACTGGGTACACAGTTCCTGGATTGTGGCACGGTCAAACCTGCAGGTGATGATCAAATGTCGCTCCTCTATTGTCAACAGGTCCACCAGCGGTCGGTACACAGGAGGATTCCGCCATCTCCTCACATGTCCCAGCTGACGGTGCCTTGGAAGGACAAAAGCAACCACAGAGTCAAGAAATTCAGAGGTATGTACCCACAGCTACACAGAACACAAAAGAAATTCCAAAAAGTTGTATGTATGTGTGTTGAGTCCAGGCCTCGGTATGTGTGACACAGTTGAAAATGAAGCCATGTGGGCCCCTGAAATGGCGGCTGCCTGACCTCTAAAGTGGGACAATGGGATGTGAGGTAACTGCGCTGGCGTTGTACACCATCGCGGTAGGCGGTCGGAGACCGCAGCGCAATGCTGCATTGGTTAACATTGGACCCTATGGGTCCCAGGAGCCAATGACGAAGTGCGCCGGCGGTGATGATACGCACCGCCGCTGACCTCACCGCCGCGGACGTGACCGCCATTTTCTATCTGTTCAATCACTCGATACCTGATCTTCGACAGGAGAGAACCTACACTGCAAGTGCTGCTGTGACCTCGGTCTGGAAGAGACAATGGCACGTGCGTCTGGGGAAAGGGCCCCTGCCTTCACTGCACAGGAGTTGGAGAAGCTCGTGGACGGGGTCCTCCCCAGTACACGCTACTCTACGGTTCTCCAGACCAACAGGTGAGTACATAGGGTGCAAGTTGTATGGGCTATGCCTGGGTGGAGAGGGCTGGATCTAAGAAGGAAGGGGGCAGAGTTGTGCGACCATGAATGAGTGTGAATGCATGTGCCACATGGCAAGGGCAGGGATGTGGGCCACTCACTTCGACGGTGCAGTTGGTAATGACTTCTCTTCTTCCCCTGTAGATGTCATGTAGGTCAGCGCCCACCAGAAGAAGGATATTTGGCGTGCCATCGCCAAGGACGTCCGGACCCTGGGGGTCCACCAGAGACGGAGTACCCACTGCCGTAAAAGATGGGAGGACATTCGCCACTGGAGCAAGAAGACGGCGGAGGCTCAGCTGGGGATGGCCTCCCAACGTGGGAGGGGTGCCCGTCGCACCATGACCCCCCTGATGTTCCGGATCCTGGCGGTGGCCTACCCTGAGTTGGATGGGCGCATGAGGACATCACAGCAGACACAAGGGGGTGAGTACACTCTCATTCTGCTGACTTTGCGCGCAGTGGAGGGGTTTGGGTGGGGGAGGAGGACTGTGGGTTTCCCTAGGCCAGGGCGAGTTCCGTAGGCTAGGCCACTCCGTAATGCAGACCATGGGCCACTCCACCCCACCTCTGTAGAGTGCCAAGTACAGGTATACATGCCCCTGTGTGATCTATGTGTGAAGATGTCCACCATAGCCATGTAGGCCATATCCCAGGAACTGCATCTGTAGAGGCCAAGAGAGCGGCATAGGGCAGGGGGCTGCTGTGTCTGTATTGCCCGCCAACGGTAGCAGTAAGCCATGCACTCAACCTGTCTTTCTTCTGTTTCCCACCCCCTTTTTGTGCTCTCCCTGTTCTTTTGTGCATCAGCATCATCAGGCGGACGTACAGTGCACCGGATCACGAGGGGGCTGCATCCCACATGGCCATGGAGGGCCACACCACGGACTCTGAGTACACCAGTGGGACGGAGGGCGAGGCGAGCTTCACGGCGGTCACCGGATCAGCAAACAGCGACACGGACTCGTCCTCCGATGGGAGCTCCCTTTTGGTGGTGGCAACATCTATGCCTCCCAATTCAACAGGTACAGCCGCCACCCCCCTACCAGCACCTCCCTCACAGCAGCCCCTCAGCCTTCGCCTCGTGCCTGCTCACCCAGGAGGGTGGGCATCACCTTCGCCCCAGGCACCTTATCCCCTGCCCCTGTTACCTCTGCTGCCCTCAGTGAGGAGGCCAATGACCTCCTCAGGTCACTCACTGTTCGCCAGTCTACCATTCTGAATGCCATCCAGGGTGTAGAGAAGGAGTTGCAACACACTAATGCATTCCTGGAGGGCATTCATTCTGGTCAGGCTGGCCATCATCGAACCCTGCAATCTCTGGCCTCAGCACTAATGGCAGCCATTGTCCCTGTGTCTAGCCTCCTCCCTCCAACTTCCTCCACTCAGACCCAATCCCCTGTACCTCAGCCTCTCCCAAGCACACCATCAGACCAGCCTGCACACACCTCAACACACAAGGGCAGCTCCGGCAAACATAGGCACCATACATCCCACAGGCACTCACACAAGCATCACCCACATACAGACACAGCAACATCCACTGCCTCCACTGTGTCCCCCTCCTCGTCATCTCCCTCCTCCCTCCCAGTGTCGCCTACACTCTCACCTGCATGCACTACCACTACAGCCACTAGGACTCGCACCAGAACACCCAGCACCACACCCTGCTCACCTGCACTCACCACCCCCACTACCATTTACACGTCCCCTGTGTCCTCTCCCAGTGTGTCTGTGACGCCCCCTCCCAAAGTACACAAACGTGGGCACACACACACCCAACATCCATCCACCTCACGACAGCTTCCAGAACATGCACCTGCACCCAAATCATCAAAAGTTACACCTCCTACAACCATCAGCTCTTCCTCCACTCCCAGACCCCCCTCCAGCTACCCATTCCAGTGGTCGTCAGAAACTTTTCCTGAGCAGCGTTGACCTCTTTCCCACCACCCCCCCTCCAATTCATAGGTCCCGTAGTAGCACCTCAGCCCAAAAAAGTCTGGTACCAGTGGTGCCTGTTAGAGGTATGTGGAGTGCACCGGGCACCAGGGCAGCCAGTGTGACACAGAGCCAAAGCACAGCCAGTCCCCCCCTGTGAAGCACCAGAAGTTGGACAGTGCCCGACGGGAGAGGGTGAAGACTCCTGCCGGCAAAGCCGCTCACAAGGGTCCCGGGGGGAGTGTCGAGTCAGCTGTGACTCCTCCCAAGGTGGGGAAGGGGCAGAAGAAAGCGCCAAAGTCTGGGAAGAGCAGCACAGTGGAGAAGGCCCCGCTGCCCAGGACGCCACCGCCAGCCCTACCGTCAGCCCCATCGTCACTGGTCAGGAGACCACCGCCAGAGTCAGTGCCCAGGAGGGCAGCACAATCGTCACTGGTCAGGAGACCACCGCCAGAGTCAGTGCCCAGGAGGGCAGCACAATTGTCACTGGTCAGGAGACCACCGCCACAGTCAGTGCCCAGGAGGGCAGCACAATCGTCACTGGTCAGGAGACCACCGCCAGAGTCAGTCACTGGTCAGGAGACCACTGCCACAGTCAGTGCCCAGGAGGGCAGCACAATCGTCACCGGTCAGGAGACCACTGCCACAGTCAGTGCCCAGGAGGGCCCTGGTAGCCACAGCACCGCTGGGCAATGAGGGACCGCCATGGCACACACCGCTGCACAGGTCAGAGACAGCAAAGTCAAGCACTGCTGAACATGGCAAGCACCGCTGAACAGGGCAAAGACCGCCATGGCAAGCACCGCTGAACAGGGCAGAAACTGCAAAGTCAAGCACCGCTGAACAGGGCAAGCACCGCTGAACAGGGCAAAGACTGCTATGGCAAGCACTGCTGAACAGGTCAGAAACTGCAAAGTCAAGCACCGCTGAACAGGTCAAGCACCGCTGAACAGGGCAAGCACCGCTGAACAGGGCAAGCACTGCTGAATGGGGCAAAGACCGCCATGGCAAGCACCGCTGAACAGGGCAGAAATTGCAAAGTCAAGCACCGCTGAACAGGGCAAGCACCGCTGAACAGGGCAAAGACCGCCATGGCAAGCACCGCTGAACAGGGCAAGCACCGCCAACTCAAGCATCGCTAGCCCATGTGCGGCAGGGACAGTGACGGAACTGGGACCGTCACAGGGAGAGTGATGCACTCTGGGCACCAGTCCCCCTCCAGAACCAGTGGAGAACAGCATCCACTACCTCAGTCCTTAACAGGATGAAGCACTCTGGGCACCAGTCCCCCTCCAGAACCAGTGGAGAACAGCATCCACTACCTCAGTCCTTAACAGGATGAAGCACTCTGGGCACCGGTCCCCCTCCAGAACCAGTGGAGAAAGGCATCCACTTGAGAGACTGTGGCTTTGCACTCCCCAGGATGGTACAGTGGGCAAACCACCCACTGTAGAGACTTGTGAGACTGTGGCTTTGCACTCCCCAGGATGGTACAGTGGGCAAACCACCCACTGTAGAGACTTGCGAGACTGTGGCTTTGCACTCCCCAGGATGGTACAGTGGGCAAACCACCCACTGTAGAGACTTGAGAGACTGTGGCTTTGCACTCTCCAGGATACACCAATGGGCATGGAGCCCCGTCGTGGATCTGGCGTGGTGCTGTCATCTGGCTGAGGTGCCCCCCCTTCCCTTCCCCCTGAGGTGCCTGTTGTATTTCTATCTGATGCCTCTGCAGTGTTCTCTCCGTTTCAGGACAGGTATCGTGTGTGGGCCTAGCCCATGCATTTTGGGCCCAGTGGTCCACGGACATTGGATGGTGCATGCCTGCACTACTGATCGTGATGTATATTTTTGCCATTTGTATATATTTCTGTATATATTAGCTTACTGTATTGTGCTACATTACAATGGTTGTACTCATTTCCTTTTGTCTTTGCATTCTTCCAGGAGGGTTGGGGGTTGTTACTGTGATGTTTGGAAATGCATTGGAGTGGGTGTTGTAGTGGGTGAGGGTCGGGCTGGGGGTGGGGGTGGGGGTGTTGCGTGTGTCTGTCCCTGACTTTTGCCTCCCCTCTCACTTATGTCGTAGGTGCAGTACTCACCGTTGTCTTTGGCGCCGCCATTGCTGATGTTCGTAGAGGAGCAGGGACACAATCGCAGGGAGTATTTGGAGTTCCAGCTCCATGGTGCCCTCCTTCCTCGTGGAGTGTGTTAAGGTGAGCGTTTTCCCATTGGAATGGCTGTTTCCGCCGTGTTTTTATCTACTGTGAATCCGCCCCGGAAAAGGTGGCGGATTGGCCTGTTGTAATACTGTGGGCGGTACTTTGTCTTCCGCCTGTCTGTTGCCGGTGACCGCCGTGCTGTATGTCTGTACCGCCGTGGCGGTCGGAGTGTTAAAGTGGCTGTCTATGTTGGCGGTTTCCGCCATGGTCATAATTCCCTTTTTTTTTTCGCCGGCCTGTTTGTGGTATTACCGCCGCTTTAACACCGTCCGCCAGGGTTGTAATGACCCCCATTGTCTCTACCAGCTAAGGCATTATAAAAAGGTAAGTAACTTGTCCATTTGACATGCAAAACCATCTTGTTCATAAGGTGATCAAACCAATCTGGGGTCTACGGCTGGCCCAGATGAGTTATAAGAGAAGGCCCCACAGTGTGACAAAGAAGGTGTTAGTGAGGGGATGGGTATATTCAAAACAAGGTAGAAGAAATGTGGGAATACAACTACTTTAACAATTGTGATATGACCCGCTATTGGAATTGGGCGGCAAAGCCACTGTTCTATTTCAGTGGTCAGTGCACGTATGGTGGTGTCATAATATAAGCAGATCACTTGTTTCTTTTTGAGGTGCAACATAATGCCCAGCTATTTAGCAGGACTATCGCACCATGTCGGGGAATCCACACAGTTCAGGGGTGGTGGCATATCTGAGTGTGAATAATTCAGATTTATTCCAGTTTACAGTAAAACTGCATTTTCTGCTGAATCTTATATATTCTCGCATAACTGGGTTGTGTGGTCGAACAGCAAAACATCATTTGTGTAGAGTGATAGGAACAGGAGACCCAGTTTGAAATGTAGTTCACAATGTAGATGCTTCTCCTGGAGGTGCCACACTACCAGATCAATGGCCTTGACTGAGAGAAGCTGTGATGGGGGCACTTTGTTTGGTCCCTCTAGTCTTGTCAAAGGGAGCAGTAGGAGAGGTGTTGGCCCAGATACGGGCCACTGGGTAGGAGCTCAATAGCAGGACATGTGACATGAACCCTGCTGCAGTCCTATGTTGCACGCAAGTCGGTCACTCTAAGTGATCAAAAGCTTTCTCTGCATCCAGGAGGATTTTAGCAGCAGGGATTGTTAGGGAAATTCTGTTCAGCTCAGAGAAAATTGTTCGCAGGTTTAAAGAAGGGGATTGGTGAAGAATGAAGCCTGATTGTACAGGGGAACTAATCTCGTCCAGTAATAGCGATAGTTGAGTCACAAGCTTTAGGAAACGCAATGCTGAGCACCTTTGCTAGGTTTTAGCAACAGTGTGATCACTGCCTCCTGTAACATTGGAGTAGAGTCCCGTAGTCAAGCAATTCTGCATAAATCGCCAAGCGATGTGATACCAGGAGGTGTTTGTAGGTCTTATCAGAGATCTCCAAGAGCCCTTCTATACCGGGGCTTTGGACCCAGTGAGGGAGTTTCTCCTGTATTATCTCCTTGCTCAACACTGGCTCTCTGATAAATTACCTCTGTACATCAATGGTCCACACCATTGTAATTTCCATGAGGTAGGCAGCCAGGTCTGTGCTATCTCTAGATGTCTGGGATTAATACAAGTGTTCACAGTGTTTGTGGAGTTCAGTAAGGATGGCAGTTTTGTCTGTTACTCATGTTACATCACGCAACTTTAATTCTGAGATATTCCCGCTACCTCTTGGTGGGTGAAGAAGCCTTGCCAAATTGCAGCCTGGGAGTTCACCTTCCCCATAACGTTGGGCCCTAGCATATATCCCCAAATAGTTCACTTCCCGCTCCGCCGGCTTCTGATATTCATCTAACAGTGTGGCTCGGTGATGTACATTAGGCCTGTTCAGTCTATGTCAGCCAGTGCAGCCTCTGCCCATGTGTACTGATACGAATGTCCTGCAGACCTATCCCCACGTGCAGTATTTCATGATGGCGTTGCAGAGTTCAGATTGGAACAGCTGGTTGTGTAGGGCAAAGCATGGAAAGTGACACTGGTGCTCTAGGCTGCCCCCAGAAAGGGTCCTGAGCACAATTTGTACTGGGGAGTGGTTGGAGAGTGGGAGCTGTGTCACAGTGTCTAACAATGGGGTGGCAGCTGTCCACATGAACCACTATTCTATGTGGGTCCATGTGTCATTGGTAGCAAAATAGTATGGAGTAGAAATGTGGTGTACTTGCCAAGGGTTCTGGAGGAGGTAAGAGTCACAGAGATCATGAAAGTCTTGTAGGGAACTTAGGGGGTTATTTACAAGCCCCTTGCACTACCAGTGCATCACTTTTTTCCGTATTAAAAAAAGTGACACATTGGCAGCCCAAAGGGCTTGTAAATAACCTCCATAGTTTGCCACTCTGTGCAGCAGCAGTGAAGTGCAACAGAGGATCAAGGATCATGTTTAAGTCTCCACCAGAATAATATGATTTACTTCTATCTCACCCAGTAGGGATAGGATATTATGTAAAAACTCCAGGGAGTCTACATTTAGGGCACATACGTTAACTAACAGCAAATGCTGGCCCCTATAGGACCTGGCTATTATGACATTGTCAGAGTCACCAGATCCTCGGGGTCTGCGCACGTTCCCAACACGTCCACCACAAGACAGCTCCAATACTCTGTTTAGAATGTCACAGAGTCTAAGAGAGTCCAAGTGGGGAAAAGGGGATTAGGTAGGGAACAGCTGGGAAGGAGACCTGTAGGAAGCAAAAAGGTTAAAAACACACAATATCAAGATTATATCACATTAATCATTACTAGACTATGATTCTAAGCATTGTTATACTAGAAAACATGGATAACTTAAGCATGGACTAAATAGCTAGGCCTCAAGATGGCTGGTTACCTGTGAAGGAATCAAGAAAGGTTAATACAACTGTTCAAATGAACCTCTCAATGAAATGTTACACATGGATTAGAAAACATCAGAACCTTCTAGAATTACGTTTTCAAATCAAACATGGACTTTGCATGAGGACAGGAAAATAATCTGAATGCATTCTATAACACCATAGGAAGTGTACTTAAGGGACTTATTATGCACACACAATATAACATCTAGAATTCTCGCACTTTAGTTTCTTAGAATGCAGGAACATGAATTATGCACAATGCGGATTTCCACAAGAGTTTGTAAATGCCATAACAATGGTTGCGCACAATGAATCACATGAATTAAGCGCAAGAAATGAATTGCGCGTCTTGCCGATTCTAATGTCACCACGTAAATGCCAGGAAATGGTAACATACAATGACTATCACGAATTCAGCACCAGCAATGAATCGCACGTCTTGCCGATTCGAATGCCACCATGTGAATGCCATGAAATGGTAGCGCACAATGAATGACATGAATTAAGCACAAGAAATTAATTGCGCGTCTTCCCGATTCTAATGCCACCATGTGAATGCCATGAAATGGTAGCGCACAATGAATACCATGAATTAAGCACAAGAAATTAAATGCGCATCTTGTCGATTTGAATGCCACCATGTGAATGCCATGAAATGGTAGCGCAGAATGAATAACATGAATTAAATACAAGAAATGAATTGCGCGTCTTGCCGATTCGAATGCTACCCTGTAAATGCCATAGATGTACACGAGCAATAATCGCGTGTCTTGCCGATTCGAGCGTTCAGCATGTAAATGTCATTAAAACTCCAAGCGCACATTCACACGCACAAGAACCAAAATGTTTCATCATGCAAATTAGGCCCAAGAACTCAAAAGCCTTCGAGAACGGGATTGGGGGCCCAGTCCGACCTCCATCTTACCGCCCTGATCAATGATCACCAACTGAGTGAAAGGGCAGGGCCTGGAGGATCAAAGTAGGCCTCTGGAACAGGATCTCAGGAAGTTGCTGCTGCTCTGCACCAGGACCTCTGAATAGTGAGCAAGTGGAGCTGGGCTGGCTCCCTTAGATTGAGTCTTGGCCCAGGCCACAAACCACACCCAGGCATACTGCAGGGAAAGCTTCTAGAAGGCCCTGGAAACGGACCACACCCTGACACACTCTGAAAGCCTGCAGCAATACATTGCAAATGAACAGTATTTATAAGCACCTTGAAAATAAGTCTTCAGGATTAAACTCTGCAATGCAAAAGGTTAAACAACAGAATTTCAGCACAATGCATAAGTTACGTTATCTTGAAAGTGCTGGGTTTTTGCATTCTAGTCGCCCGTAGAGAGCGCACTGCCCTGATGTTGACAGTACTCCCCTCTCCCAGAAGCGCTCAGGGGCCTGGTTTGTCTGGATGGAGACGATGAAAGTGCCTCACAAGTACTGGAGCATGAACATTTGATGCGGAAACCCATGAGATTTTCTCAGGGCCATAACCTTTCCATGAGATCAAGTACCAGAGGTTACGCCCTTTCAGTTTGGAATCCAACCCCTTCTTGACTTTGTATTCTAGTTCTCGCTGTACTAGAACTGGAGCTGGATGAGGACGGACCTTCTGGGCTGCCTTTTTCAAAAGGGAAGTGTGGAATACTGGATGAATCCGTGATGATCTTGGCAATTGCAGTTTATAGGTCACAGGATTGATTTACTGAAGGACAGTGTAGGGACCTGTGAATTTGGGATTAAACATGTGCTTCTTCTTGAAGACTATGGTGGTCATTACAACCCTGGCGGTCGGTGTTAAAGCAGCGGTAAGACCGCCAACAGGCTGGCGGGAAACAAAAATTGAATCACGACCATGACGGAAACCGCCAACCAAGACAGCCACTTTAACACTCCGACCGTCACAGCGGTACAAACAAACAACGCGGCGGTCACCGCCAACAGACAGGCGGGAGACAATGTACCGCCCACAGTATCACAACCTACCAATCCGCCACCTTTTCCGGGGCAGATTCACTGCGAACAAAAACACGGCGGAAACTGTACTTCAAAGGGAAAACGCTCACCTCTACACACCCCACGAGGAACCAGGACGCCATGGAACCAGAGCTTCACATTTTGCCAGCCTTTATCTTCTTGCTCCTCTACCAGGAGCACGAACGCCGACGGCGAAGACCACGGTGAGTACTGCACCTACGACACAGGGGAGGGGGGAGGGAAAAAACAGGGACACACACACGCAACACCCCCGCCCCCACCCCCAGCCTCACCCACAACAACACACACACTAATACAGCATGATACATTACAGTTACACCCCCCCAAACCCCCCAGAAGAATGCAAAGACAAAAGGAAATGAGTGTAACCATTGTAATCTTTTAAAATCCAGTACGTAAAAATATATATACACAATAAACAAATATATACACCAAGAATAAAAGTCCAGGTATTGCACCATTTAAATCCCTGGAACACTGGGTCCACACTGCATGGGCGAGGCCCACATAAGGTATCTGAACAAGACGGAGAGAACATTGCAGGGGCATCAGATAGAAATAAAACAGGCACCTCAGGGGGAAGGGAAAGGGGGGGCACCTCAGCCAGTTGAGTGCACAACACCAAATCCACGAGGGGGCCACATGCCCACTGTTCAATCCTGGGGAGTGCAAAGCCACAGTCTCACAAGTCTCTACAGTGGGCGGTTTGCCCACTGTTCAATCCTGGGGAGTGCAAAGCCACAGTCTCTCAAGTGGATAACAGTCTCCACTGGTTCTGGAGGGGGCATTGTGCCCAGAGTGCTTCATCCTGCCAAGGACAGAGGTAGTGGATGGGATACTCCACTGGTTCTGGAGGGGGCATTGTGCCCAGAGTGCTGCATCCTGCTCGTGGCAGACTCAGTAGCGTCAGTGCCCTTAGCGCTCATGGGCCAGCGGTGCTTGTAGCGGCGGTGTCCTTGGCAGCGGTGCTTGTGCCGGCGGAGTCCTTGGCAGCGGTGCTTGTGGCGGCGGTGTCCTGTTCAGCGGCGCTTGTCGCGGCGGTGTCCTTGGGAGCAACTCAGCTGCTGGCAGTCGTGTCTGGGCCAGCGGGGCTGCTGCTGGCGGTCCTGTCTGATCCAGCGGGGCTGCTGCTGGCATTACTGTCTGTGCCAGCAGGGCTGCTGCTGGCAGACCTGTCTGGGCCTGTAGGGCTGCTGCTGGCGGTCCTTTCTGGGGCTGCGGGGCTGCTGCTGGCTGTCCTGTCTGGGCCAGCGGGGCTGGTGCTGGCGGTCCTGTCTGAGCCAGCGGGGCTGCTGCTGGCGGTCCTGTCAGGGCCAGCGGAGCTGGTGCTGGCAGTCCTGTCTGGGCCAGCGGGGCTGCTGCTGGCGGTCGCCTCCTGGCCAGCGGGGCTGGTGCTGGCATTCCTGTCTGGGCCAGTGGGGCTGCTGCTGGAGGTCCTGTCTGGGCCTGCGGGGCTGCTGCTGGCGGTCCTGTCTGGGGCTGCGGGGCTGCTGCTGGCGGTCCTGTCTGGACCAGCGGGGCTGGTGCTGGCGGTCCTGTCTGGGCCAGCGGGGCTGCTGCTGGCGGTCCTGTCAGGGCCAGTGGGGCTGGTGCTGGCGGTACTGTCTGGGCCAGCGGGGCTGGTGCTGGAGGTTGCCTCCTGGCCAGCAGGGCTGGTGCTAGCGGTCCTGTCTGGGCCAGCGGGGCTGCTGCTGGCGGTCCTGTCTGGGCCAGTGGGACTAGTGCAGGCGGTCGCCTCCTGGCCAGCGGGGCTGGTGCTGGCGGTCCTGTCTGGGCCAGCGGGGCTGCTGCTGGCGGTCCTGTCTGGGCCAGCGGGGCTGGTGCTAGCAGTCACCTCCTGGGCAGCGGGGCTGATGGCAGTCGCCTCCTGGGCAGCGGGGCTGATGGTGGTCACTTCCTGGGCAGCGGTGCTGATGGCGGTCACCTCCTGGGCAGCGGGGCTGATGGTGGTCACTTCCTGGGCAGCGGTGCTGATGGCGGTCACCTCCTGGGCAGCGGGGCTGATGACGGTCGCTTCCTGGGCAGCGGGGCTGATGGCGGCCACCTCCTGGGCAGCGGGGCTGATGCTGGTCTTCTCCGCCGTGCTGATCTTCCCTTGTGCCCCTTCCCCACCTTGGAAGGTGTCACAGCTGACTCCACACTCCCACCTGTACCCCTGGGAGTGGCTTTGGTGGCTGGTGTCTTCCCTCTCTCCCGCCGGGCACTGCCCAACCAACTTTTGATGCTTGAC
This sequence comes from Pleurodeles waltl, assembly GCF_031143425.1. NCBI lineage: Eukaryota > Metazoa > Chordata > Amphibia > Caudata > Salamandridae > Pleurodeles > Pleurodeles waltl. The sequence goes on from NC_090437.1 coordinate 1,069,858,760, forward strand.
AGTTTTGGGACTGTCCGTGCTGTGGCTCCTTGCCACACTGGCTGCCCTGCTGCCTGGTGCACTCCAGAATCTGGTGACTACTGGCACCACTGATACCGCCGATGTCGTGGCTGAGGTGCTAGGTTGGGACCTGGAGAGTCGGGCCCTAGGAGACTGACGGGGTGGGGGAGGTGAGGGAAAGAGGTCAAGAGTGGACAGGAAAAGCTTCTTGGGAACACTGGGATGCGTAGCTGGAGGGGGTTTGTTAGAGGAGGAAGAGGTTGTGGTTGTAGGAGGTGTACGTTTGGTGACTTTGGGTGAAGGTGCATGCGCTGGAGGCTGTTGTAAGGTGGATGGCTGTTGGGTGGGTGTGTGCCTGCATTTGTGTACTTTGGGAGGTGGCTTCACAGACACTCTGGGAGAGGACACAGGGGATGTGTGAATAGTAGTGGGGGTGGTGACTGCACGTGAGCAGTGTGTGGTGGTGGGTGTGCTGGAAGTAGTGGCTGTAGATGTAGTGCATGCAGGTGTGAGTGGAGACGAGACTGGGAGGGAGGAGAAAGACGAGGAGGAGGGGGACACAGTGGAGGCAGTGGATGTTGCTATGTCTGCATGTGTGTGATGCTTGCGTGAGTGCCTGTGGGATGTGTGGTGATTATGTTTGCCTGAGCTTCCTTTGTGTGTTGAGGTGTGTGCATGCTGGTCTGATGGAGTGCTTGGGGTAGGCTGAGGTACAGGGGATTGGGTCTGGGTGGAGGGAGTTGGAGGGGGAGGCTAGAGACAGGGACAATGGCTGCCATCAGTGCTGAGGCCAGAGTCTGAAAAGCTCGCTGAAGGGCTGCCTGACCAGAATGAATGCCCTCCAGGAATGCATTTGTTCGTTGCAACTGCCTCTCTACACCCTGGATCGCATTCAAAATGGTAGACTGCCCAACACTGAGGGACCTGAGGAGGTCAATGGCCTCCTCACTGAGGGCAGCAGTGGTGACTAGGGCAGGGCCTGAGGTGGCTGGGGCGACGGTGATGCCCACCCTCCTGGGTGAGCGGGCATGGGGCAAAGGCTGAGGGGCTGCTCGGAGGGCAGTGCTGGTAGGGGGGGTGGCGGCTGTACCTGTAGATGCAGGGGCACAGATGGGCCCGCCACTACAAGGGAGCTCCCATCAGAGGATGAGTCCATATGCCCATATCACTGGTGTCAGCTCCTGTCCCCGACGTGGTGCTCCCCTCGCCCTCCGTCCCACTGGTGAATTCAGACTCCGTAGTGTCACCCTCCATGTGGGATGCAGCTGCCTCCTGCTCCGGTGCCACTGTTCCTCCGCTTGATGATGCTAATGCACACAAGAACAGGGAGACCACAAAAAGGTGGGGACGACAGAAGAAAGACATGTTGAGTGCATGCATTACCGCTACCGTTGGCGGACACGACAGACACAGAAGCCCCCTGCACTACGCCGCGCACTTGGGGTCCACTATTCAATCCCTGGGACATGGCCTACAAGGCTCTGGCCGACATCTGCACACATGGATGTCACAGGAGCCTGACTAGGTGTAGTTGGCACTGTACATAGGTGGGTGGGGTGCCACAGGGTCTCCCTGAAAAAGGGAACCTAACTAGCACACTCGCCCTGTCCTAGGGGAACCCACAGCCCACTTCCCCCACCCAGACACCTCCACTGCGCGCTGCATCAGCAGAATGAGGGTGTACTCACCCCCTTGTTGCTGCTGTGATGCCCTCAAGCGCCCATACAACTCCGGGTACCCCACCGCCAGGATCCTGAAGATCAGGGGGGTCATGGTGCGACGGGCACCCCTCCCACGTTGGGAGGCCATCCCCAGCTGGGCCTCCACCGTCTTTTTGCTCCAGCGGCGAATGTCCTCCCATCTCTTACGGCAGTGGGTGCTCTGTCTGTGATAGACCTCCAGGGTCCGGACAACCTTGGCGATGGCACACCAGATGTCCTTCTTCTGGTGGGCGCTGACTTACACAAATTGTACGGGGGAAAAGAGAATTTATTTCCAACTGCGCCGTCACAGTCATTGGCCTGCATCCCTATCCTTGCCATGTGGCACATGCACTCACCGTCGTTTCATGTACGCCTCATTCCCACCCCCCAACTTTCATCCACCCCACTCCACACAGGCATAGCCCATACAGCATGCTCCCACTGTACTTACCTGTTTGTCTGGAGGACCCTAGAGTAGCGCGTACTGGGGGAGGACCCCATCCACTAGTTTCTCCAACTCCTCCGTGCTGAAGACAGGGGCCCTTTCCCAGACGCACAAGCCATTTTGTCTTCCAGACTGAGGTCACAGTAGCACTTGCAGTGTAGGTCCTCTCCTGTCGAAGATCAGGTATTGAGTGATTGAACAGATAGAAAATAGCGGTCGCGTCCGCAGCGGTGCATACCGTCACCGCCGCCGTACATCGTCATTGGCTCCTGGGACCCATAGGGTCCAATGTTAACCAATGCAGAATTGCGCAGCGGTCTTCGATCGCCTACCGCGACTGTGTACAACGCCTGCGCAGTTACCTCACATCCCATTGTCCCATTTTACAGGTCAGGCAGCCGCCATTTCAGGGGCCCACATGGCTTTATTTTTAACTGCGTCACACATACCTGGGCCTTACCTGAAGGCCAGGTTGAGGTGCCTCCGTATGACAGGTGGTTCCCTATTCTACTTACCAAAGAAGGTGTGCCAAATCATCGTGGCCTGCTGTATGCTTCACAACTTAGCTTTGCAACAACAGGTGCCTTTTCTGCAGGAGGATGGTCCAGATGGAGGTGTTGTGGCAGCTGTGGAGCCTGTGGACAGTGAAGACGAGGAAGCAGAAGAAGAGGACATGGACAACAGGAACTCGGTTATCCTGCAATACTTCCAGTGAAACACAGGTAAGAAGACAAACCTGCCTACTACATGTACTTTACCACTACTACCTCTGTACTGTCTGTCCTTTTCACCCAGTGTATGGTCACTGAGTTGTCACTTTCCCTTGCGATTTCACAGATGTGGGTCCCACTGTGTGACATCTGCTTTGTTTCCTCATGGACTAGAGCTGTGTGACATAGGTATGTTGACATTACAATTGAAAGAGCATTTTGTCACTGTAATTGCTAATACACTATTTCGAAATCACAGACAGACTCCAGATTGTTTTGTGCTTTAAGGGTGTTTATTTAAGTGTTCAATACTGGAGGGTGCTATAACATGGTGAGGGGTGATGGTAGGGAATGTCCATGGCAGAGTCCAGTCTATTAGTCTCACAGGTGCATTGCCCAAAGGGGCATAGGAAGTGGAGCTGGGGCAGTTTGAGGATGGACAGGGTGACAAGGTGGGACAAAAGGATGACATTCAGGGCGGTCTCCTTTCTTGGCGGGGGTCTTGGCATCATTCTCTGTCTTTGTCCTGGATCTCAGGGACAGTTTGTGGGGTGGTTCTCCATCTGCAGGGGGTGGGGTGCTGGTGTGGTCCTGTGGCGGTGCCTCCTGTCCACTAGCGCCGGCGGAGGTGGTGGGCAGTTCACCGTCCAGGCTAGTGTCAGGGGTCCCTTGTTGTGCCACAGTGTCCCTCCTGGTGTTGAGGACTTCCTTCAGCACCCCTACGATGGTGCCCAGGGTGGAACTGATGGATCTGAGTTCCTCCCTGAAGCAAAAATACAGTTCCTCCTGCAGCCGCTGGGTCTCCTGATACTTCGCCAGTACTGTTGCCATCGTCTCCTGGGAATGATGGTATGCTCCCATGATGCTGAACGGTGTGCCCACTGCCACTGCCCCCAGGTCCCTGTTGTTGTTGGGGATGGTGGGTTAGCCTGGGTTCCCTGTAGTGGTGGACACACTGCTGATTGACGTGTCCTGGGGACAGAGGTATGGGCCCGCTGGGTGGGTGCTGTGCTGGTGTTTCCAGAGGGGGGAATCTCTGTGGTGGCCTGTGACTGTGTGAGGGGAACCGACTGTACTGAGGTCCCAGATGGGCGGGGCTGGTCGTCTAGATCCAGTTGGACAGAGCTGCTGTCATCACTGTCGGCCTCTTCTGTTGGTGGTGTGGACATGTGTGGACCCTCCTGTGCGGTGACGTTGGGTAGGGGTCCTGCAGGGGTGTAAAAGCATTATTATTGCATCAGGATGTATCATGTTGTGCAATGAGTGGGTGACCGTGTACCCCAGTGCTTGCATTCCTGTGTGGGACCTTCTGTGATGATGGTTTAGGGGGGTGTATGGGTATGTGCCGTGGCCATGCATTGGTGATGGGTGTCCATGCTTTGATGTTGCATGCAGGGCTTGGTGTTGGGATGTGTGGTTTGTGATAGTGGGACATCTGTGAGGACTTGGAGTGATGGGGGTGAGGGCGAGGGTGGGGGTATGTGATAGCATGCAGGTAGGGTGGGGAAGGTAATAGTAAAGATTTGACTTACCGGAGTCCATTCCTCCAGCTACTCCTTCGAGGCCCTCAGGATGCAGAATTGCCAAGACTTGCTCCTCCCATGTTGTTAGTTGTGGGGAAGGAAGTGGGGGTCCGCCGCCAGTCCTCTGAACCGCAAGGTGGTTTCTTGAGACCACAGAACGCACCTTCCCCCGTAGGTGATCTACCTCTTCCTGATGTCATCCCTATTTCTTGGGTGCTGTCCCACTGCATTGACCCTGTCCACTATTCTGCGCCATAGCTCCATCTTCCTAGCTATGGAGGTGTGCTGCACCTGTGATCCGAATAGCTGTGGCTCTACCCGGATGATTTCCTCCACCATGACCCTGAGCTCCTCCTCAGAGAACGTTTGTTGGATTACCTCCAGAAGGCTGAAAAGAAGGACCTGGCCAAGACTCACCTTTGAATTTTTTTTCCTTCGTCTCTACCTTATCCTGTAACTGACTCACTCTCTCAGCTAGGCTAGTTGCCAAATCTTTTGATGATACCACCGTTGCTTGGAGCTGCGTAATATCCTTGACTAGCTCATCCAGTGTGGCCATGCTGAGAACATACGCAAACCAGGAGGATTATTAATTCGTGGGCTCACTATCCTGTCAGAGTCACCAGATCCTCAAGGTCTGCGCAAGTTCCCAACACGTCCACCACAAGATAGCTCCAATACTCTGATTAGAATGTCACAGAGTCTAAGAGAGTCCAAGTGGGGAAAAGGGGATTAGGTGGGGAACAGCTGGGAAGGAGACCTGTAGGAAACAAAAAGGATAAACACACACAATATCAAGATTATATCACATTAATCATTCCTAGACTATGATTCTAAGCATTGTTAAACTAGAAAACATGGATAACTTAAGCATTGACTAAATAGCTAGGCCTCTAGATGTCTGGTTACCTGTGAAGGAATCAAGAAGGATTAATACAACTGTTAAAATGAACCTCTCAGAGAAATGTTACACATGGATTAGAAAACATCAGAACCTTTTACAATTACGTTTTCAAATTCAAACATAGGCCTTGCATGAGGACAAGAAAATAATCTGAATGCATTCTATAACACCATAGGAAGTGTACTTAAGGGACTTATTATGCACACACAATATAACATCTAGAATTCTAGCACTTTAGTTTCTTAGAATGCAGGAACATGATTTCCGCACACTGCGGATTTCCTCAAGAGTTTGTAAATGCCATAACAATGGTTGCGCACAATGAATGACATGAATTAAGCTCTAGAAATGAATTGTGCGTCTTGCCGATTTGAATGTCACCACGTAAATGCCAGGAAATGGTAACACACAATGACTATCATGAATTCAGCACAAGAAATGAATTGCACGTCTTGCTGATTTGACTGCCACTATATGGATAACATGAAATAGTAGCGTACAATGAATAACATGAATTACGCACAAGAAATGAATCGTGCGTTTTGCCGATTCGAATGCCACCATGTGAGTGACATGAAATGGTAGCACACAATGAAGACCATGAATTCAGCACAAGAAATTAATTGTGCGTTTTGCCAATTCGAATGCCACCATGTGAGTGCCATGAAATGGTAGCTCACAATGAATAACATGAATTCAGCACAAGAAATGAATCGCGCGTTTTGCCGATTCGAATGTCACCATGTGAATGCCATGAAATGGTAGCGCACAATGAATAACATGAATTAAGCACAAGAAATGAATCGCGCGTCTTGTTGATTCGAATGCCACTGTTGTAGTTTAGCAGCGATTAGATTAAGCATTAGCAGAAGACATCTTGTATTTAGCAACTATTGTGAACATTTCGTGGAATCCATTTTGTATTCATGGCAGCCATTTTCTCTGCCACATGCTGCCATGTGCTCACCATGTGCTCTGTCCTACCTTTCTGTTAACTACTCTTGAAAATCTGCCTAGTGACAAGTTATATTTATCATCTCCCACTTTCGCGCATGCCCAGTAAGGTCTGCAGCTGTTAGTCCTTGAAAACTGTTAGCCCCTCCTACCTGTCGACTGTGCATTTCCACATGACCTTATATGTATAGAAGTCTTGCTTCTATAATTGTACCAGCTCCTTTTAGCCTCTGCGTAGGTATAAAAGGACCATGCTCTCTCAGTTCAGTGTGCTACTTCAAACATTATCGAAGGGTGCTGTTTGAACTGTAGTACCACCTCATGAGGTTTAATAAACTTTGTCTTTTATTTCAGTTTCTGTGCAAACTTCTTCCTATATGGTCTGAGGACTTTGTGCAGAGAAGGGTGAACCCCTTGCACTAGTAGGCCTTGCTGAGGCTTACTTCAACACCACCATGTGAATGCCATTAAATGGTAGCGCACAATGAATAACATGAATTAAGCACAAGAAATGAATTGCACGTCTTGCCGATTTGAATGCCTCCATGTGAATGCCATGAAATCTTAACGCACAATGAATAACATGAATTAAGCACAAGAAATGAATCGCACGTCTTGCCGATTCGAATGCCACCATGTGAATGCCATGAAATGGTAGCGCACAATGAATAACATGAATTAAATACAAGAAATGAATTGCGCATCTTGCAGATTCGAATGCTACCCTGTAAATGCCATAAAATGGTAGTGCACAATGAATATCAAGAGTTGTACAAAAGCAATTAATCGCGTGTCTTGCCGATTCGAGCGTTCAGCATGTAAATGCCATTAAAACTCCAAGCGCACATTCACACGCACAAGAACCAAAATGTTTCATCATGCAAATTAGGCCCTAGAACTCGAAAGCCTTCGAGAACAGGATCGGGGGCCCAGCCTGACCTCCGTCTTACCACCCTGATCAAGAATCACCAATTGAGTGAAAGGTCAAGGCCTGGAGGATCAAAGTAGGCCTCCGGAACAGGAGCTCAGGAAGTTGCTGCTGCTCCGCACCAGGACCTCTGAATAGTAAGCACGTGGAGCTGGGCTCGCTCCCTTATATAGAGTCTTGGCCAAGCCCACAAACCACACCCAGGCATGCTGCAGGGAAAGCTTCTAGAAGACCCTGGAAAGGAACCACACCCTGACACACTCTGAAAGCCTGCAGCAATACATTGCAAATGTACAGTATTTATACGCACCTTGAAAATAAGTCTTAAGGATTACACTCTGCAATGCAAAAGGTTAAACACAGCATATCAGCACAATGCATAAATTACGTTATCTTGAAAATGCTGGGTTTTTGCATTCTAGTCGCCCGTAGAGCACGCGCTGCCCCATGTTGACAGACATACCAACCATCATCATCAATGAATCTGGCAGAGGGGTGAAAGGTAAGACATTTGTGTATTAAGGTGCATACTTCTCTGGAGTATTTACTGTAGCTCAAAAAGTATTTTATCTGTGTGTTCCCAAAGAGGATGCAAAATTTGGGTAACCTCCATGAGGAAGGTGAGTCTCCTGTAGAAATGCCATATCTGCACCATGCCAGGTCAGATAGTGTAATACATGCTTTCCCTTTCAGGGCTTGTTAAGGCCAATGATTTTCCATGATACAAACATGAGTTCAGCTCTTGCACCCTATTGCTATGCACTGCTGCCATCTAGGAATGAGCATGGAGCACATTGGTGTTGAAACAATGTTGTAGCCCTTTCCTGTAAGATAAATTGAATAACAAAAACAAAGAATATAGCAACATTTGCTCCCTTTCCCCCATCCACACTAGGCACCCAGGAGCCCAGTGAATCCCAAATCAGACTGTCGAAAACGAAAAGAAACCCTACCAATCACCAAGCGGTGTACACCTTGAGAGAGGCAACACTGCAGCAATTAAGACCCCATTACAGATTGTCATCAGTGTATTATGGAGTGGGTCATAACGTACTTGTGGGGTGATTTCTCTACCAGTTGTAGGAAGCCAAATATTGTGTAATATCATAGGTGATGCTGAAATAGAGGCCTAGCGGCAACAAGTTCATGGTGTGGATCCAGGAATGGATGTCAGTCTGGTGGAAAAAGGTCTGACCTTGCAGAGGCGTGCAAGGGGAGATCGTTCAGGAGTTTTGTGGTGAGGTGGGGACTTCTCCTTTGCATACCACTTGCAAAAGGTGACCATGTCTGCCAGGGTATAAAAAAAGTAGGCTTTGCCATTCTGATCGACCCGGAGGTGGGCAGGGGAGAGCTTACTGTATTTTAGATCCAGTTTTTAGCTTCTGCAAAATTGCAGCATGCCTCCTATATCTCCATTGTAAAGTCCAGGAAAAAGCAGATTGTGGAGTGCTGGTACTGTATCAAGGCCTGCTCGGTTGCTAGTCGGAGCTCTGTGTCTTGGTCCTAAAAGTTTACAAGCCGGGCATTACAGTATGCAGAGGGGCGTCAGGAGGCAGCCACGGACCAAGGGATCGGCGGGCCTGCTCAACTATGAAGGTTACCATAAAGCTTTGATGACCAAAGTGTCCAGTGAGGAGGCACTCAAATGAACAAGTCAGGATGGCCCTTATCTGTAGACTCTGCTATGCCCAGTATATGGAGGTTGTTTCATTGGGATCTTTCTTTCAAATCCTTATTATTGATGGCTTTGGGTTTTAAGAGTCGCTCTACCTTCTCCATCCGCTTTATGCACCGTCCTCCAGGCTTGAAATGTGCTCCTCCATGCAGTCCAGTCTGATGTTCTGCTAGTCCAGGTCTTCTCCCATATGGTTGAGTGTGTTAGTAAGGGTGTCAAGCTAGACATCAATACAGTGAAGGTCTGACCATAGGTCCGCAATGATGGAATTTTCACCAACCAAACATTTTTGGTCCACAGTCCAGCCGCACCCTGCCTCTATGTCAGATGTGGACCCAGATCTGTTGGTCGCCCTAGGCTGCTCAAATGACAACTTCTGTTGGTTGGGGTCACCCCGTACCATGAAAATATATTACTCTGATTCGATCAAAGTCCAGTCAAGGCTGGGGTCGAGAGGAGTGGCAGCTGTAACTGGCATGGTGCCAACTGTCCAGATGTCTCCCAAAGTTGTGACCTGGCTCGCAATGTATCTATGCCTGCTCTGTTCTGGCACTACGGCAGAGGAGAGCTTAGTGCACACAGTATGATTTCCAGGCTATCTTCAGGAGGTAGCACAGTGGGGTTGAAGAACAACCCAAGACTTCTAGATGCCCCAGCAGTCCCAATTCCCAGCAGTATATTGAGTGGGAAGGGTGAGGCCGACAAGGTCATACAGCGGCCATCTTGGGGCTATGGCTGAGTGGCACAGACACCCAATGCATCACGGATGGTCCCACTGCAAATATAAATGTGTATGAGGCCAACACCACTGTTGCCTTATTAGAAGCAATCGTATTCCATATTAGGGCTGGGCAAAGGCCTCACCAAGCACCAGGGGGTATTGCTCATGCTTCATGGCTAGGCACTACTCGACCCCACTGGTAGTTGCAGCAATACCACAGGGCTAGCCCAGCAGGATAATGAGATCCCCTCACAGTTGCAGCTGTTTCTCCAGTAGTCCCTTTATGGAGTGCAGTATATTCGGTACAGTGAGACTCGGCGGCCTCAGACCTCAGAGGCTCACCCACAGGCCCTATCACCGCAGGCCTTTGAGGTGAAGGCAAGGTGGTCGTCTGTCCACCCTCTCAGAATTGCAGAATATCAAGCGAGAGGGTGCTTTGATCCGCACTGACCCAGACTGTTTCCTATTCGGTTAGCAACAATTCACCACAGATGGCCAGGGATGCAGGATCCAACCCAGCTTCCAGCATTTGTAGGGATATGCTCATCGGAGCTTCACTGCCAAACAAGCATCTTGGTCACTGGCAGGACCACACCCCTCAGCTGTGCAGATTTAAGTGAGATATTGCTCTGCTTCAAAAAACTCATTTATCTGACTTGGAAGTTCACAAATTACAGAAACAATGGGTAGGACACATTCTTGTTTCTCTTGCAACTAACAAGAAAAATGGGGTAATTATACTGTGTAATATATTTTTTAATGTTTCTAATAATCCACAACAGAGAGATACTGATTGACACTGTATAGCAAATGATTTATTGATCAACAATATTCCTACTACTGTATGTAATATGTATGTCCATACTCAACCTAATCAAGTTGTCCAGGAGAAATTAGGGTTTGGGAGGTTGAGGAAGTGGAAGTGTCAGGTATGTGTGTGTTGTTGGTGCTGCATTATGTGGGTGAGTGTGGGCGCTTGTGTTTTTTGACAGTGTGTGATGTGAATATACTGGGTATGTTAGGAGTGGTGGATGGGTCTGTTGGTGTGGGTGTGGTGTCTTGGGCTATGGAGTAGTGGTGGATAGATCTAGGAGTGTGTGTGTGTGATGTCTTTGGTATGGTGAGGTGGTGGTGAATGTGAGTGAGGTAAGTGTCTGGTTATATGTTTCTGTGTTTTATATTGTTTCTGTTTACTTCTTCTACTTGGAGCAGTTGAGTTGAGTGAGTATGCTTGGAACAGGTATGGGAATGGGTAAATTGGATGGGGAAGAGGCGGTGGAAGGTTGGAAGCTTGAGATCAGTGGTCAGCTGTTGTGAGTGAGGAGGCCAGAGCCAGAAAAGATCTCCGTAGGGCAGACATGGGACTGTGGATACCTTCCAGGTAGGCCACCATCTGTCACAGATGGATGCCCTGTTCCTGGATGACATTCAGTAGTGCTGTCTGACCCACAGAGATGTTTCTCAGGATGTCAATAGCCTCCTCACTGGAGTAGTAGAGGGAATAGTTGGTGAGGTACATTGAGTAAAGGAGACGACTTGCCTCTGGGGTGCACAGGCCCGGCCAACAGTATGGGAAGCAACAGGGAGGGTAGAGATGGTAGTGTAGGTGGTGGACAAGTATGATGTAGAAAACTGTCCTGTTTGTCTTGCCACCACTAGGGAGAGTTCACTAGAGCTGGACTCAGATGATGATGCTGCATGGTCTGTGTGTCCTCTGTAGCACTCATGTCACCCTCTGGGCCACTGGGTTCCTCCTTGTATGTAGTGTCATAAGCCAAAGTAATGTGTCCAGCTGCTTCCCCACAGATGTCAGCCCTGTCTCTTCTGCCTGCCTGGGATGATGCTGAAATTACAAATACAAATAGGGCCATTGCACGTGCCAGAAAACACTTGACAAACAGCTTGAATCACAGAATATTACTATAATGTACAGTAGACCCCATCTACAAGGTCCATCAAAGTGGCTCCAACATGAATCAAGTAGGAGACCATCTCACCTTAAATGGTTTGACTCCAGTAGAATACATCAGTAACCTGTTTTCATGAAATTGTGCGGCAATGCTAAATGTTTTCCTACAGATTCAACACAACACCCTGCAAAAGCAAATGTTCCTATACCTCATACAACATCACGATGAACTGATTGTCAATTAATGCGGCTATTTTGAAAAAAGATATACAGTAGCAGGAAGAAGGTGACTTGGAAAAATGAATGTCGTGCTGTTGAAACTTCCCAATGGTATCTTCCTCATATGTTAATTGTCAAAATAGTCGCATGAAAGTTGTACTTATGTACCTTCGCTATGTAACACATCACACACAAAAGTAGACTGTCTGGGCAAAATGTTTCAGCGATTTGTCGACACATTTCCACAGCACAATGATTCATGTAGGCCTAGGTAAGTATCCAGCCTCGATTGGTACTGGTGAGAACAACATTCTAACATTGCATAACTAAAAGCCAATACTCCATTGAATATTGTTGAGGCTCAAGGAATCGCCATTACCTGAAAAGGAGGTTTAATCTGTTTCTCAATGCGAAGGCACATCACTGTATCTTTTTTAAGCAAACACAAATTCCATTGTATAACTGAATGCACACACTTACATATGATTCTCACATTTCTTTATGTCACTCCCTGATGTATGCCCACAGTCAGTTAATGAACCTTCATCATTAAACATGTGCAAATCACTTAGCTTAATAATTCCACATCAATGCCATAGTAATGCACATTGTGAGAAATTATTTTCGGTCTACCTGTCATGTCCTTCCTTGTTTCAGCAATTGGACATGACTAATGACATTGAGTAATGAATTAGGATATGTGTGACCCACCAACCAAAGTTGACACACTCCTGTCTGTGGTAACACATGAACCTTATACTCATCACATATAACTATTTTGCAGTATAACTTGTCATGCACACATATGTGAGGGAATTGGACATCATCCTATGAAGGCAGGTTGATCATGTGTGAAACAGAAGTGTCCATGATACTACAAAAGGGAAAGGTACATATGCCAACATATAGGCACAAATACTGTTGGCAACAGTGATATTAACCAGCTAGTGTAACTGTTTATTACCCAATTACAGAGCGGAAGTATTACTCAGTGACTGTACTTAAAGTCCACTGTATGCTATGTCATATGTATGAGGGCTACCATCACACGAGACACAGTAGTGAGGTACCAGTGCTCTTGCAACACTGAAGACAAGTGGTCTGTTGGGTAAAAATGGCAATATACCCTATACCGTCTTGAGCAGACACATGGCTGAGTACAGTGATCAATAAGCTCATGTTGTTTGATGTTGTGGGTGACACACTGAAGACAGGGGGCCTGTTGGGTGCACACATCACCCACAACATCAAACAACATGAGCTGATTGATCTCTGTACTCAGCCATGTGACTGCTCAAGAGAGTATATTGGTAGTGGACTGTACTATGTTGTGTTTCTGGTCATTAGGACAATAGGCAAGGCACAGAAGCATGTACCTACTACCAGACCCACACAAAAAATACCCCTTCTTGTGCGTCGCACATGGGCAATCTCCAATATTCATGGGGAGATGACTGCCTTTAACACACAAAGTTGGCAATGTAATATGTACGAACCTGCCCAGGACTCACCACCTTGTAGCTGCTGTGAGTCCCTCAACCACCCATCAAGCTCTGGTTAGGCCACAGCCAGTATGCAGGCCATTAGTGGGGTCACTGTCCAGCGTGCTCCCCATCCACATTGGGATTACAGACCCAGCTGGACCTCAGTGATCTTCTGGGACCAGCATCTTCGTTCTTCCCACCTTTTCCGACAATGAACACTGAGCCTGTAATAGATCCCATGTCTGCACCTTTATAGCAATATCACTTCAAATGGCTTGCTTCTGAAGGGCAATGATCTGTATGGATGCAATAGACACATGAAGAGATCATAATTACATAATTTTGGATATTTGTTTAGTTACATAGTTTTACACACCTAACACAAAATTTTTTTTAATTGTTAACACACTACGGCCCTCATTCTGACCCTGGCGGTCTTTGACCGCCAGGGCGGAGGACCGCGGGAGCACCGCCGACAAGCCGGCGGTGCTTCAATGGGGATTCCGACCGCGGCGGTAAAGCCGCGGTCGGACCGGCACCACTGGCGGGGTCCCGCCAGTGTACCGCGGCCCCATTGAATCCTCCGCGGCGGCGCAGCTTGCTGCACCGCCGCGGGGATTCTGACCCCCCCTACCGCCATCCAGATCCCGGCGGTCGGACCGCCGAGATCCGGATGGCGGTAGGGGGGGTCGCGGGGCCCCTGGGGGCCCCTGCAGTGCCCATGCCACTGGCATGGGCATTGCAGGGGCCCCCGTAAGAGGGCCCCTACATGTATTTCACTGTCTGCTGCGCAGACAGTGAAATACGCGACGGGTGCAACTGCACCCGTCGCACAGCTTCCACTCCGCCGGCTCGATTCCGAGCCGGCTTCATCGTGGAAGCGTCTTTCCCGCTGGGCTGGCTGGCGGTCTGAACGAGACCGCCCGCCAGCCCAGCGGGAAAGTCAGAATTACCGCCGCGGTCTTTCGACCGCGGAACGGTAACCTGACGGCGGGACTTTGGCGGGCGGCCTCCGCCGCCCGCCAAGGTCAGAATGAGGGCCTACATGTGTAAATCTGATAAGTACAGAGACATAAATACACATGTTTGTAGTAATCACCTACACTGACTAAGCCAGCCCACTAGCATCATGTATCCCAGGGTCAACCATCGTGTACTGTGATGTGAGTCACTATGAAGCACAACACGCCACTGCAACCTTCTGAAGGGTAAACTACTTGTGCACGACTGTAGAGACATCTTTACATCCAGGCACATTGACTTCTTGCATACAGTCCATACAGGCTACTCCCATACTATAGACTATACTATTTAGGTGACAATGAAAGGGCTGACATGGGTGTCACAGAAAGCGTTCTCTCTGTTATCACATAGACTACCTAATGGAATCTCATGCTACATCTGATTGAGGTTGAGTGGTATGTACTGGTGTCACAGGATGCACATTTTACCATATGTGGCATTACTCATACTAAGGTATATTTGGTCTGATTGGTTGAATGTAACAAAGCTAGTGATTCACAGGTAATGATTTCTCCAGAATTAACCAACTATCTGCACTTTATGTTTGTCACTTGTGCAATAGGCCTGTACAGTGCAAATATAACTTATGGGAAAGTGACAACAGACCTGTTGGAGTAAGGGGCCTGTCAGTAGTTAATTTCACACATTGACAATGTGAATCAATGGAAAGATGTACCAAGTCAAAGGGTTACCTCAGTCACCATTCCAAATGTAGTCAGTGTAAAAGCATTCAGGCCTACTATTGGTACAGAAAACTCATTTTGGGAACACCCAAGGATCTGCAGGTCTACAGGGAGTTTATCCTGTGTATCAGTTGCATTGCCACAGTAACTCTGCCCAACCCGGACTATGGCTCATAATGGGCAAAACTCTTTGACAGGCCTTGCTTTCTGCAGGCAGAGCATACTGACTCAAAAGGAACATCACATTTCCATCACTTTAATACATAACAGTACATTGTGTGGCCATTCTAATGTGAGCTCAAGGTTGTGTAGAACTCTGAAGGGGTCAGTGATGTTTAGCTAGCTGTCAGACAACAGTTTGTCAAGGCCTGATCCGGGCTGAGTGATGTGTGGGACTGTACACATTGCTAACATACTCCTCAACTACTTCCAACAGTACACATACACAGCTCATGCTGTAATGCAAATACATTTATTTTCTTTTTTACCATCATCTGATCATCAAATATATCATTCTTGCCCTGAAAAGTTTACTTGCATAGATATGTGAATGCAACAGAAGGACGATCTAGGCCTAATCTCACATCACCCAACACAATAGTCATTTGAAATTCACAAAGTGCAGGGTTCCACAGTGCATAATATGTACATCCTATGTATAGACAACAACCTGTTACTACACTCTTCCAAAAAGACTCAGAGGCACATTGTAGCTCTGTGTTAAACAGAGGCAAATATCTATATGAGATAGTTACCTGATTCTCTTGGGGGGGGGGGGGGCATAGAGCAAATCAAACAGGTGAAGGACCTCTTCAACAAGTTTCCCCAGCTCCTCTGGATAGAAGGCAGGGGCTCTTTCACCTGCTTGGCCTGGCATGATTGCTCCCAGAGGCTGCAGCAGACAGCAGCTAAAGAGGCGGAAGGGTTGATGGCAGGAGTGTCAGGAGGCAAGCAAGTTATTTTTCAAACCACAACGTATGTGTGTGCCATGTATGCTGTCATCCCCGTTAGTATGCGCAGCCATTGGGCCACAACAATCACAGTCAGCAGAATTAGTCTATGGCTGTGTCTGCGGTGGATGAAACTGCCCACCTCTCCGTCAACATCCACCACTGGCGACAACTTTCAAAAGTCCAATATACGAGGTCATGTATCCACCATTTTAGTGGTTGAAACTACAGTATTGGTGACTTGTAAATGCATCACCACCACTTCAAATGTGTTGAAACAACAAGTAAACATATGTACTATTCAACTGATGTGTAATTTCTTCTACACAATCAACAGTGATGTGTGTTACAGTCATAAATACCACTTGACAGCAGTTCGCTGTACACCGCTGATGATGGTATTTTGGGAGGACCAAACAAACTTTTCAATATCAAGGAACACCTGAGGACCAGTTAGGTATATAATGTGAACATATGTTGCAGGCACATGTGTAGACAACAATGAGGAATATAGCTGGATGTTAGTGGTAGACAACTGTAATATGAACTGTGTGTAATGGTTTTTCAGTCAATAATGCCTTGTCACATAACTTTCATCTTACTCATCATATATGTTGCTCTGGACACTGTTACTAATGCTCCTTGTTATTTGATTCTACACATAGGTACCCAGGGAGAGGGAGGAGATGACAACTTCTAGTGTACTGTCCGTTTCCAGACCTTCGAACCATGGAAGAAAGAGATGCAATTACAAAGTTTCTTCTGAATAGGCAAGCAATAAAAGATTTGTCTTCAGTTGGAACCAGATCTCATGACTGAAAATACTAATCCAGCATTCATACCGCCTATTTTGAGAATCATGGCAGTATTGCACTTTCTTGCCACAGGGTCTTTTCGATATACAGTGGCTATATCTGATGGTATGTCACAATCTGTCTTCAGTGGTGTTTTAAAAGACATGCTATCAGCAATGCTGAAACACATTGACAGCTATATGAGGTTCCCCAGATGTGAGGATTTAGCTAATGTGAAGGTTGACATCTATGGATTGTGTCACTTCCCACATGTGGTGGGAGCCATTGTTAGCACACATATTGCATTAATACCAGCTCATTCTATTGAAAAAGGAAGCACTTCCAGTGTATCAACATGCAAGTTCTCTGCTTGCCAGATTTGTACATTTCAAACATCCCTGTCTGTTTCTCAGGTTCAGCATCATATCCCAGCTAATGTCACAACTGCAACCAGAGAGGGCCTGGCTGGTTGGTAAGACACATCTGTTCTAACTCTATGTGTGCAATGTCAGGTGCTATAAGCAGGAAGTGTGTGACTCCTTGTAGCACTTATGTCTCATAACAAAATAGGAGACTCAGCATATCCCAGCCATCCTTGGTTGTTAACAATGCTAAGGAATTCAACTACACTAAGGGAAGTTGCTTTAATGAGGGCCATGGAAGAACACACCAGCCAATGGAGTGGGCTTTTGGGCTCCTGAAAGCCAGAGTTTAACTCACCCTGAAGATGTGTCGAGTCACTGAGGCATGCTGCATGCTCCATAAAGAAGTCCTGCAAAGGAACATCCCTTACATCATAGAGGAGGAAGCGCCTGAGGTGCCATCGGGTGAAAATCCCCAAATGCCAAATGATGATGATAGTGGTGAGGAGGAAGGTGCTGGATTGCGACAAGATCTTGTTGACAGCTTCTTCTCATGAGTGTATGTCATGAGATATGACTTTGACTGTACAATGAACTCTTGTTGAAGGGATGTAAGGAGTATCTTTGCTGAAAATGTTAGAAAGCTGAAGGTCTGGCAAAATCTGGCAAAGGGTGTTTGGTGAAGAAGGTTTTGACACATTCACATTTTATTTATGTTGCTTTGTTTATATCAGAATTTTGTAGTGGACTACAGTCTCCAGATGTTTGCTATGTAAATTGTGTCATATGTATGGTTTCATAGAAATGCTCTTTGTTTTTGTGTTTGTTTCGGTACCTTCATTATGGCATCTTCATTTGGACATTTCAGAGTTGTGACATTGGTAGGTATCTGATGCTGATGGGACATATGAAGTGGACACGGATTGTTCCTGGGAATGTATGCTACAGATTTTTGGTATACAAGACCTGTGCCAAAATAGCTTGCACAGTGATGGGATGGAAATTAAGGAGACTCCATTGGACTTGCTCCTTGACGTGTCGTGGCCATGATGCATTATGTGTGTCATCATGTGGTCACAAAATATGTAGTTGTAGATGAAATTCATGTTATTTTCCCTTCACATTGGCTAAATAGTCTTTATGTATGAACTGTATGTAGCTGTTGATGTATTTTACCATTGTAGACCAAAGTAAGAATAGCACATCACTGACTTGTGTGCATCATACAATCAGATACAGAAGCGCAGGATTGTTATGATCCTGTGTTCAGGAACAATAATACTGCCACCTGTCTGAATTTTTCATGATATGATGTGGGATTCCTTGTGTGAGGAAGGTGATATGGCTCCAGCTGATGACATCAACCTAATTTATTTTTGTCTATTCTACAGGGCAATGTCTGATATATCCATTCCTTCCATGTTCTGGAGGTATGTACTTGTAAGTTTGGTTACTTAAACAGTCTGATTCAATCATGTATTATTTTCTATGTGTCTGATATCGTGGCAGCCTATGATTTGAACAATGTCATTAAACTCTTCTTACACACGGCAATTACATGTAATTTTTGGTGTGACATGGTTGTGATCCTGAGCTAAACATTGTATACATGCAACATATTCATACATAAACAATTAACCTGTTTTGCCATTGTATAGTTCAGATGGTATTACATATCTACATTTCTAAATGTGACATTTACTACAGCAGACAATGAGTTTGTCACTTATGAATTTGTTATAGTGGTAAAGGTGAAGACATATTAAACAAACTTAAATGAAAAGTAAAGTAGTAAGTCGTGGTCAATGTAAATATAGATGTAGATGCCAAATCACCTGAATTCCAAAGTCCAGATTACTCCTTTCATCAGAAGTATAACAGTGTCCACAATTAGTCCACAGAGTGAATGTGTAACACGCAAAGGAGGACATTAAGGTTGAGGTTTTTTGCTGGGAATGGTGGGTGTCTTGCCATCCCTACCTCCAGGATATTTGCTTAGACGTCACCACTTACGAGGATGGGGGGTCAGCTACTGCAGAGGTAAGGGTGTATGATGGTGTTCATTCCTCTGGTAGGGCCTACCTTCCTGAGGCTGCCACCCATGTAGATGGGTTTGATATAGTTGCAACAAAGGAAAGGATAGATGTGGTGGAAAAGCCCTGCTTGAGGTTGTATTGATGTCGCTCACACCCTGTTATGGTGCCCAGGTTGGAGTCATGGGCCTCCATTTGTTAGTGCATGTCCCTCTGCAGCTGCTTAATTTCCAGGAGTTTGATAACTTCCTGGCCCATCATGCCTTGGGACTCCTGATAGGACCCCAGGACTTGGCTAATGGTGTCCTGGTAGTGAGTTGCCCCAGTGCCCTCACTCTGCTGGCCCACATCATCCCTCTCACAAGCCCTACCCCCACAAGCTTGTGCTCCTGGTCCAGGGTGTACTCTCCAAGTGGGTACTGGTCCCTCTGTGTCCGGGCAGGTGATTTGCACTTCAGGATCTAGGACTAGAGGACACAGGATTGTGCTAACTGTGCTAGGTACACAGGTTGGGGGGAATGTTGTTGGGTGAGATAGCAGCTAGGGTGGGAGGTGTTGATGTGGACACAGTGAAACTCATTATTGCCACCTGACCAGGCTGACCAGATGTGCCAGGTCTGTCATTCACATGTGCATGAGTGTTATCGACCCTGAGGGCTTCATCTGTGAGTGGGTTGGGAGTCTGTTCGGTGGACAATCTCTGCCCAGGTGCTGTGCCAGTTCAACCTTTTGTGAAATAGAGTACATTGTTATTGGTTGAATTATGGGATCTACATCCAAATGTATAGTGCTACAATAAGTAGAGACTCGAGAAAATGTTAATAGGTAGGGTTTCCTACTGTAATATATATTTTCATGGTATTGAATTTGTTGACAAGACATTTGTGTAAGTTGCAAACACTATTAGAATTTAGCAAATAAATGTGTTGATAGGTTGTAATTTAGATGAAGGAATTTATATCAAATCTAACAGACAGTTAAGCCAACACAGTGGAGAATTAATATGTGTATTTGACCATTCCAAGGCCTGGTGGGGTAAGATACAGGTGAACACACAACGTGGTTGTATATGTAGTAGTAGACATCACATGAGCAGTACAGAATCAAAGGGTTACCTGCCACTTCCAATCAGCTGAAGCATCTTAATACCTTACAATTATTTGATGTACACACTTGGTAAGGTGTCAGCCATGACATCAATAGTTTCATTTGGGGATACTAGGACAATATCAAGCTGGGTAAGTCAAAATGTCTCTGAATTGTGCATGATATTTGGATTGCTCAGTCCATGATGAGTGAATGCCATTTGCGACCTGGCAAAAAGCTGTATTTAGGGAGGAGCACAATGCCGTCTAGATCTGAGTTATAGAAACAAGGGCTTGTGGTAGTTTTAGTCATGTTACTTTCTCATTACCTACCCTAGACAAATGATAAATTCCATAATGAGTGAAGATCAGCTGTGACATGGCAAATAAGTGAATATGGGCACCAACAAAATTACCTCTTCTTTTGAGTTACAGAAACAGGGCCTCATAGTAGTTGTAGTGATGTCACTTTCTAGCTCTCATCACTAGACAAATGATAAACTCCATAATGAGTGAACATCATTTGTGACATGGAAAACAAGTGCATTTGGGCAAGAGCACAATGGCCTCTTGTCTTGAGTTACAAAAACAAGGTCTCGTGGTAGTTGAAGTCATGTCACTTTCTAACACCCAACACTAAACAAATGATAAACTCCATGAGGAGTGAACATCAGGTTTGACAATGCAAGCACATGTATTTGGGCAAGAGTACAATGGCCTCTTGTCTTGAGTTACAGAAACAGAGCCTCATGGTTGTAGTCATGTGCGTTTCTAACTCCCAACACTAGACAAATGATAAACTCCATGATGAGTGAACATCAGTTGTGACATGCAGACAAGTGAATATGGGCACAAGTACAATTACCTCTTGTTTTGAGTTACAGACACAGAGCCTTGTGGTAGTTTCAGTCATGTCCCTCCCTAACTCCCATCACTAGACAGATGATAAACTTGATAATGAGTGAACATCAATTGTGACATGGCAAAATATATATATTAGAGCAAGAGCACAATGGCCTCATGTTTTGAGTCACAAAAACAGGGACTTGTGGTAGTTGAAGTCATGTCATTTTTTAACTCCCAACTCTAGACAAATGATAAACTCCATGATGAGTGA
Source organism: Pleurodeles waltl (assembly GCF_031143425.1). NCBI lineage: Eukaryota > Metazoa > Chordata > Amphibia > Caudata > Salamandridae > Pleurodeles > Pleurodeles waltl. Next base: position 1,069,879,982 of record NC_090437.1, read on the forward strand.
ACATCAGTTGTGACATGCAAACAAGTTAATATGGGCACAAGTACAACTGCCTCTTGTTTTGAGTTACAGACACATGGCCTTGTGGTAGTTGCAGTCATGTCCCTCCCTAATACCCATCACTAGACAAATGATAAACTCCATGATGAGTGAACATCAGTTGTGACATGACAAAAAAGTGTATTTGAGCAAGAGCACAATGGCCTCATGGTTTGAGTTACAAAAGCAGGGACTTGTGGTAGTTGAAGTCATGTCACTTTCTTACGCCTAACTCCATGAGGAGTGAACATCAGGCTTGACTTGGCAAACAAGATTATTTGGGCAAAAGCACAATGGCCTCTTGTCTTCAGTTACAGAAACAGAGCCTCATGGTAGTTTTAGTCATGTTACTTTCTCACTACCAACACAAGACAAATTATAAATTCCATGATGAGAGAACATCAGTTGTGACATGGCAAACAGGTGAATGTGGGCACCATTACAATTGCCTCTTGTTTTGAGTTCCATACACAGGGCCTTGTGGTAGTTGCAGCCATGTCCCTCCCTAACTCCCATCACTAGACAAATGGTAAACTCAATGATGAGTGAACAACATTTGTGACATGGCGAACAAGTGTATTTGGGCCAGTGTACAACACATTCTTGTTTTGAGTTACAGAAACAGGGCCTAATGATAATTGTAGTCATGTAACTTTCTAACTACCAACACTAGACAAATGATGAACTCCATGATGAACACACATCAGATGTGACACAGCAAACAAGTATATTTGGGCAAGTGCACAATGGCCTCTTGTTTTGAGTAACAGAAAAAGGGTCTCATGGTAGATTTATTGATATCACTCTCTCTAGTTCCCAACACTGGACAAATGATAAACTCCATGAGGAGTGAAAATCAGTTTTGACATGGTAAACAAGCATATTTTAGCACAAGCACAATGGCCTCTTGTTTTGAATTACAAAAATAGGTCCTCTTGGTAGTTGTAGTCATGTTACTTTTTATCTTCCAACACTTTGATAGAAGACGAACAAGTGTATTCGGGCAAGTACATAGTGGTATCTTGTTTTGATTACAGAAACGGGGCCTTATGGTAGTTGTATTCATCTCAGTTTCTAACTCCCAACACTAGGCAAATGATAAACTCCATGATGAGTGAAGTTCAATGGTGACATGGCAAACAAGTGCGTTTAGTCAAGTGTACAATGGCCTCTTGTTTTGAGTTACAGAAACAGGGCCTCATGGTAGTTATAGTTATGTTACTCTCTCAACGTCCAAATGGTTAGGCTTACATACCTGTTTCACACTGCTGTTATGTCACATATTGTCACATAACAGGGGTCCTGGGATGATCTTTTGGTATGAAAATGCATACAGACCCATTCTAATATATCATATGTATTGCAGATTGATACATGTTATGCTATGTATGACAATACACATTGACTGATACTTTGGGTATTGGATTTTAGGAAAGTAGATGAACAACACAAAGGCCAAAGCTGATGTGAGCATACAGGGCATTGAACTTTTGTGAAAATGTATTTGGTGTAAATTGCCAGACTCTGCTCCCCCAGTTATTCCTATCAAGCCTTCAGGATGCAAGGTGGCCAAGACCTTCTCCTCCCAGGGAAAGAGTTGTAATGGGGCACTGGGAGGACCACCAAAAGTCTTTTGGAACTCCATGTGTTACGTGGAGTCCAGGGAACACATCTTCACCCTCAGGCCATTCCACCTCTTCTAAATATCCTTCTTTGTGTGCAAGGTGGTGCCTACAGAATTCACTCCATCAACTATACTGTGGCATATTTCTATTTTACTACTGAGAGGGGTACATTGGACTTGGGCTGCAAACAATTGTCTCAACTCCTCAGAAACTAGTAAGACTCCCACTGGAGTGGGAGATGAAAAACGTATGAATAAAGATTGGAACATGAACTGAGGAATCTGGTTTTCATGGCTGATCACAATTAGGGTAAAAAGTCCACCATATTCAAAATGGCAACTTCCAATGCAAAAAAGAAAAAAAGAGATTGCACTGTCCCCCAACTCTGCATATCCTTCAACATGAATAGGAGCAGGGGAGACATGTTAATGGTAAAATTGATCAGGTAGAAATGAAATGGCACAAATGAGGCAAGCATGCAGACGTACTGCTTCTAGATCTACTAAGTTAAAGCAAAAAAAGAGTCCCAGATATCAAGTACTCAGCTTGACATGTCTATCCTTGAGGGGCAACAAATTGGAAGAAAAGTATGTTCTATCCCCTAGAGAATAGTTAGGTTCAGTGTGTTGATGGCCGTCAACCTGCAACTTCATCTGCTTATAAAATTCTAGCAAAACCATTCTTTAATCAATTGCCATTAATATGTTGGAAGAATTTAGAAACTATTTGTAATGGAGATGGGAAAGATATATTCTTGCGGGCAATTCTTGGGTTACACTTTCAAATGGAAGCTCTACAGTGTGTTCCGAGTCTCAATTGATGGCTCTTTTGTAGTAAATAGAACACAAGACTACTTTTAGTCTTTTCCCTATGACAATTTCAATTGCAAGCAATTTATGCAATGTATCTATTTGCATGATTTGCACATTAATGGTAACATGCTTCAAAAACTGAAAAAATGAAATCAACTCAATTTATCAATGGCACACTACCTCTACCTTGTGCCATCCGAAGACAGCTCTGGAAGAGGTGAAGACCTCCAGAAATGCATGGAAAGTCTTTTAAGAGTTTCAAGAACCCAGGGACATTGAAATGCTACGAGCCAAAAACTTCTGAGGCGATGAACTGGGTGTCTGTAACAAAAGGGCAGTACTATTTGAGGAGAGCGAGTACCCACCTCAAAAAATAATCACAAATCTTAAGTTAATCAGTTGAGTGACTAATTTAACATGAACTCAACCTCTTGATAGCTATGGCACATAGCAGACATTCTTAACTCAGAAGCAGTGTGTAAAGTATTTATGCAGTACCAAAACATTTATAAAGTCAAAACACAACACATGAAAAATCCCAAACCAATTTAGTAAATAGAAAATATTTTAATAAATAAACTTACACTAAAAGAACAAAAAGAACAAAAATCTAATAAAGGGAACTAGAAATAACATTTTTGTATGTTTAGATAAGAACATAAGAAGTACTTTTTTGGCGCTCAGATTCTTCCAGTGGGGCAAGGCTACAGCCTGTAGCTGAAGAGGGCTCCACAAGGATGGACAGCATCTCTATGAGGTCCTGATGAACTCAATTTGCTGTGGCAGAAACACTGTGAGCAAAAGCAACAGGAATCTTTGGCCCAGCAGCAATGAACATTCATCGGATCAGCTTAGCTGGTTAATTATGGTCCTCCAGAGGTTTTTGAAGCCAAATATTTTCTACATCACGATATCAAGGAATAGTTCACTGACAAAATATCAAAAACCTAAATATTGTGAAACAAAAATATTGTGCCAAAAATATCATGCACAAAAATATTGTTGTCCTATACTTAGAAATGAAAATACAAACATATTGAAATAAAAATATCGTTTTACAGTTAAAACATTGGACCACATGTACGAAGCATTTTGCACGTCGCAAACGGCGAATCGGGCCAATTGCAACATACAAAATGCTGTTTGGGATGTACAGACCCATTTTTGTGATTCGGTAATCTATTTACCGAATCGCAAAAACGGGTTGCGAGTCGCAATTAAGAAGGGGTGTTCCCTTTCTAAATGCGAGTCGCAGTCCCATGTATGATTATTTTGTGACTGCGAGTGCGGTAGCAAAACAATCACAGTTAGCACCAAACTGGTGCTAACCCATTTCCAAACGGGAAGGGGTCCCGATGGGACCTCTTCCCCTTTGTGAATGGAAGCAAAAACATTTTTTCAGAGCAGGATTTTTGAAATGCATCTCATTTTCCTTGAAGGAAAACGGGCTGCGTTTAAAAAAAAAAAAGTTTTATTTAAAAGCAGTCACAGACATGGCGGTCTGCTGTCTCCAGCAGGCCACCTTCCCTGTGAGGGTGGCCATTCCCAATGGGGTCACAAATTGCGACCTACCTCATGAATATCCATGAGGTAGGTCATTTGATTCCCCCTTGCGCATTGCAAACAGTGTCATTGACATTCATACATGTGGCCCATTATTCTTTCAAATATATGTAGTTAAAAATAGTAAACTTTAAGAATATTAACAGGTAACCATACTGTAATGCACATTAAATATATTTAAACAATGCAAAAATATATATAAATAGAAACGTATTCAAATATATACTTGCATACAGTGCAAAACTATTATTAGAATTCAATATGTAAATAACTTAATAGTTTTCTAAATGTAATAATATAACACTATACATATATATATGTGTATATATATATATATATATATATATATGCTATATCCTCTCCACACACAAAGGGCCTAGCAACCAACTACTGCCAGCTTGGAACTTGGGCAGGTGAGGCAGGGAATTCATTGCACATCAAAGTCAGAGTCAAAAAGTTTACCCACCTTCTTGAACGAAGGCACAAGGGTATAACTAATGGACTTCAGACATCACCACTTCAGTACACTTCTGGACCTGTGAATACTCTGCCAGGAAGATGGACTGCTGTGCTGCTGAAAGAACAGCCACTCTGAAGGACTGCTACTCTAAAGGAGCTGGTGCCTTGTTATGCTGACCTGCTGTCTACTCCCCTCTTGCCTGGGGGGAATAACTGGACCTGCAATTTCATTTTGAACTCAGGACCCAAAGTGACTCACAGGGCTAGTGAGCTGGCCTTCTGAGCAGAGCCTTGGGCTCTCCATCAATCCTGGCCCCATTATCGATGAGTTCTTGACCCACAAGAGTTGCCTCTCAGATCCTAGGATATTAGGTGTGCCTCTGACACTCTTAAAATCAAGCTTATTGGTTCTTTGCCACAACCAATGGGCCTGTTCACACCAGACCAATGTGGCTCACACAGAAAATCGGTGTAAGCCACTGCAAGAACATCTCTTTGCACTGCAAGCATTGTCAACCCATGTGAATTGCCAATGTGAGGCTCCAGCTCACCCATCCGTGATGTCTGGCCTGCTCCTCGTGTCATGCTGACCATCACTGGGGATGCTTTCCTTGCTCCTGGAAAACTTCTTCCACGTGAACGGGACTCTTAAGAATGTAAAACTTCAGTGAGACTAATCTGGGACTGTATCCAACCTGTGCTCCTTTGTGTCAGCTTGAACCTTTAACTTTGACCAGGTCCAGCACGACCAAATCAACCTGATTGGTGCTTTATGGATTTAGGTGTTTTTTCCATGTATTCTTTCAAAAGTCTCAACTTTGGTTGTATTGATTCGATTTTTGCCATTTTCATCGTGTTGTATTTATTACATTTTGGGCAAGATGTAGGTAGCTTGCAAATTGCGACTTGCAATTTGCGAGTCCGTGCGACTCGCAAATTGCAAGTCGCAATTTGGTATGCACAAAGGTGTCTCAGACACCTTCTGCAACTCGCAATGGGGTCGCAAAGACCCACCTCATTAATATTAATGAGGTGGGTCACAGTTTGCGACCCCATTGCGAGTATGGGCACTCACGGGGACGGAGGCATGCTGGAGTCAGCAGACCACCATGTCCGTGACTGCTTTTTAATAAAGCAGTTTTTTTTTTTTCCATCTGCAGCCCGTTTTCCTTAAAGGAAAACGAGCTGCACTTGGAAAAAGAACCGAAACCTTTAGTTTCGGGGTTTTTCAGGGCAGGCAGTGGTCCATTGGACCACTGCCTTCCCTGATTTTTTTTTTTTTTTTTTCCATTCACAAAGGGGAAGGGGTCCCATGGGGACCCCTTCCCGTTTGCGACTGGGTTACCATCCACTTCAAGTGGATGGTAACTGCGATTTCATTTGCGACCGCTTTCGCAGTCCCAAATGAAATTGCATTGCATTGCGAGTCGCAAATAGGAAGGGAACACCCCTTCCTATTTGCGAGTCGGAAATGCATTTTGCGAGTCGGATCCGACTCGCAAAATGCATTTCTGCATACCGGTGAGGCTTTTGCGCCTCTCTGACGCCTTTGTACATCTGGCCCTTTACTCTATTTTTGTAACCTGGTGTGGAGTCCTTATGTGGTGTTTTCACTGCTGTACTGTTTGAAATGCTTTATAAATAATTTGCACATTGCCTTTAAGTTAAGCATGACTGCTCTGTGCCAAGCTACAAGGAGTTTGACCACAGATTATTTTGTGGTTGCTTGTGCTTTATCCTGACTAAGATTGTGGTTGCTTTTGTCCAGGGGTCACACATCAATCAACCAGTAACCCAATTTCTAACAGTTACTATGATAACTGGACCCAAAGTACATCATTGACTTATAGGCCAAACATCCCCAAAACCTAATAAACGATGAGGAATTTGAATTATATATGGGATTAAAGTAGTTCATTGCTTATTTCTTTTCAGACAATTTCCTTCTGAATTTTTACAGTCATTCCTCTGATTTTTGAACAATGCCACATGACCCTAATTTATTTTGCTTTTTGTTTTTGATAACTCTTATAACTTTCCTATGATATTGTTGCACTTAGGCATCTAAAGTCATGTGAATATGATTAGTTTGGATGCCACTGTAGTCTCACTTGCACATACAAAATATAGGGGGTCATTCCGACCTTGGCGGGCGGCTACCGCCATGCGGCCGCCAGTGCGGCCGCACTCCCACAGCCCCCATTCCGACATTCCCGCTGGGCAGGCGGGAATGAGGCCGCAACACAGGAGCCGGCTCCTAATGGAGCCGGCGGTGTTGCGGACGTGCGACGGGTGCAGTTGCACCCGTCGCGCTTTTCACTGTCTGCTATGCAGACAGTGAAAAGCTGGCCGGGGCCCTGTTAGGGGGCCCCTGGACACCCCTTACCGCCAGCCTCTTCCTGGCGGTGAAAACCGCCAGAAACAGACTGGCGGTAAGGGGGTCATAATCCCCAGGGCAGCGCTGCTTGCAGCGCTGCCCTGGCGGATTATCACCGCCGGGGCATAAACGGCGGAAAACCGCCGGCCCCGGCGGTGCGACCGCGGCTATACCGCCGTGGTCAGAATACAGAAAAAAGCACCGCCAGCCTGTTGGCGGTGCTTTGGTCCTTTTTGCCCTGGCGGTCTCGGACCGCCAGGGTCAGAATGACCCCCATAGTGTTATTACTGGATTGAAATGTACAATCAAACCTGTATTTCATATTAATAACAATTGTCGAGAGCCTTTACCATCCTTATTTTGGATTCAGTTATTACTATGTTCAAGAATTTATATATATTTTTATATAGAGGCTCTACATCAGGCATAATTTGGATATGCTACATACATATTTAATCCGGATTAGCATAGGGAAGGCAATGGTTGCCTTCTAGGGCTTTATCTCTCTGATAATAATTTTATATCAAAATAGGCATCTCATACACTTTATTCTATATTATCTTGGAATGTGGTTTACTGGACCTTCTCATGATTTTATCTGGTATTAATTACACAGCTCACACATTCGCTGTGTTTACTTTAATTTGAATGACACTGCATTCTAGGACTATGCCTTATGCCTACCTAACAAGAGATATTGAGATTTTTTCCTTTTTCTGTTTTTGAATAATCCATTACCACAATTCATAGAGCCTTTCTTTTATAGCTACACTTGGTGAATCCTTCTCTTGTATGCAAGAATTTGTAATTAATATGCTGTTTGATCTAGATAATGATAAATGCTGAATGTTGGCTGAATGTTGGCTGATAGTTGCATTTAAAATGATTGTAGATTTCTTCTTGCATTGGTTATTGTATATTTATAGAAATCATGATTTATGAGATGGACTTATTAATATTGAGTTTTTCTACCTTACATTTTTTGGCAAGGTTGGCAAGGTGGTGATTGGCACACTAATTCTTCCACATCCATCACATGTTCTGATATTACAATTTTATGCTTTTGCTAAATTGCTGGACTTTTAGTATAGGAAACATCCTTAAAACAATTGTTGCACTAGGCTAACAGGGTTCATCAGATTATTAGATGAATTATATACATGTTGAAATTGTTCATGCAAAGAAGAAAAGAGCAAACTCCTACATGTTTGTTTTACATTTTGTAATGTGGCGTGTGTCATTCACCTTTACAAAGGATCATTCTGAGCCAAAACACATCAAGACTGTAGTTGGTTTAGAATAAATTTGACAATTGAGCATATCCTACAATCACTATATAAAACAAAACACCAATAAATAAACACCTTTTTTACAAACATTAAAATTTAAACGGTAAAAGTAACTCAAATTAAAATTTTACACAACCACTTGAACTCCTTAGTTTCAAACATTTATATCACAATTTTTTTTTCATTCAACACTTTAAATATAATATACAAAAAGATATATAGAGGCAACTGAGTATAGACTCTCGTTATGAAAATAAACTGCAAAAAAGAATAGTGCCTATTCTAATATACTAAATTAAATAAAAAACTGACCACTCAGTTAATCTGATATTATATTTGTCTCGAAGATTCATGAGCATATTTGCACCCACCCAGGACACCTATCACTTCAACTATAGGAGGTATCTTAGAAAGTACAAATACATAGGGCCTGATCATGAGTTCTGGGGTTGGTTTACACAGAGTTTCCGCCCGCTGGCCCTCATAATCGAGGCAGCGGCAATGCTGTGGGCTGCAGGGTGCATCAGCACCCTCGCAATGTTCACTGTCTGCCACTGTCACTGTCACGGTCCCCTCACCGACCTTCTGCAGGGTGGAAATATGGCACTTGTACCACCTCATTGGCGGTGTTTCAATCGCCATCTGTGGGTCCTGCGGTCTATTGACTGCCAGATTTGTAATGAGGCCACAGACGTCTATTTGGGTCCATTTGTTCAAATGCTAAGAGTATATCAGAAACACACCTCAAATGTTTTTAAAAGGATCTACAACATACATTGAGAAGAGTTGGATCAGGGCTATGGGATTTGTTTTTAATCATGCACAATGAGACTTTATAAGCACAATGTTATGCTGCTACAAATGATGCATTTATGTCTAAGTTTAACTGTACTTTTATTCAAAGAACAGCTCCAAGGAACAGCAATGGCTGACCCCACTCTTCTCAATGAAGAACAAAATTATCCAGTGGGTGAGGCTTGTAGATGCCCTGCTAATATTTTGGAGTGTGTCCAGGAATTAAGTCTAATCTTTTATTCACAGGATTAATGCGAATGATTTGAACCTAAGCTTTAGATCCACAATAAGTGAGATAGAATTGGAATTCTTAGTCATGAGCATACCAATTGTTAACATTAAAATAAAGACATTTATTTTTAGGACGTTGTAATCAGGAAACAGTACCACACACGTGCAGTTTTAAAACCTGAATTCCTCTAACAAAACATTCATTATTGTGAATATGGAAGAGCAAAACTCATCTGTTAGACCTGTCAGCCTTAGGGTGGTCTTCCCCCATAACGTTCTGTCTACTTACCTCCAAATTTTGCTGGATTTTGTTTTTGTTTTGGTTGGCCTAAAGACTCTATGCACTTTACCACTGCTCGCCATTACTAAGGTACTTGTGCTCACTGCCCTAAACATGGTTTGATTGGCATAAAACTAATTGACATAATTAAATTACTTATAGGTCTCTTGAAGAGTGCTGTACTATATACCTCGATAATTAAATTACGTATAGTCTCTTGTAGAGTGCTGCACCATATACCTAGATAAATAGAATGATACCATTTGTCCCTGTAGCACTTATTGTGCCACCTGTTAGAAATGAGGTCTCTGGTTGGCAGTCAGTTTGCACTCTGTCCACTCTGATCAGCTGAAAGAGAAAATGGGGGTAAGTATTTTGTCCTTGGTTGCACCAGGAATGTCACTTGGCAGTTGTTATCTTGTGTCGTTTGTGACTCATATGTGTTTGTGGTATTGTGTGGGATCCTAGGCTTCTGTTATGTTCTTTCTGCATTGGATTGTTTGACTAGCAAAACTGGTGTTTGGCTAATTGACCTGATATCTCTGGTATATTTAGAAACTTGCATTTCTGTGTGTATCTCACATGCATTATGTAGTGAGAAAGATGTGTCCGTGTACATTCACTGGAGGTGACATGATACTTCCACGCACACAATATATTCCACTGTGGTGGTAAAATGGTTATACTACACGGCCTGGACATCCCATCCAATTAGACATATGTAATTGAAGGTGAAATGCAACAGTGAGGCCCTTTGATTTACATAGGTGAGAATGCACAACACATCTCCATATGTTAGCACCACTGAAGTGTTCAGTATTGACAATGCACAGTTATCCCATGTGTGACAAGTTCTATGCAAACCTATTTTTGTTCCCTCACCCAGTTGGCTCATGTGCAACTGTGGACCTACACTACTGAACCTGCTCCAAGTGAGTTGACTAACTTGGTTGTGGGGGTGAAGGTTTTAGTGTAGGAAGGTCCATCTCCCTGTATATCTGTTATGTATATGGGTAATTGTCTTATTCAGTATGTGTAGCAGTGTGCACTTTGCATCAGTGTCACATCAACATGCTTTCATAGCACAGTCCACTTCCTTATTACTAGCTGGCAATGTCACCCCAGGAGTGATGTGAGATGTTGATACTGCTCCAATAATTCCATCTCACCTTCATTTGAGTCAGCGTCATCATGCTATGTGTCTCATGGTGTTTGACCTGCAGCAACACACATTACACACCCCTTACACAGGATGTATTGCTTGGAAGGGTGTGGGATTGACTGTGGCCTTATGTTATATTGAATGGTTCATCTTCCAAGTTGTACTGCCAGTTAAGGCCATGTCATTGTCACTGTGTGGTTTGAAATTGGTCCCTTGTGGCTCTAGAATGACATCTATTGTTATTTGCAGCCGTCATTTGTCCATAGGTGTGTATCCCATTGATTCAGGATGTCAAACATGACTGCTAGTGTCACACCTCAGTGTCTTCCTGCCCACGTGCCAATGTAGTGGTGTATGCTTTGTGTGTCCTACAGGGTTGCTGTGTGTAAATTACTAGGTTTCTGTACTTACCGACAAGAAGGCCATTGCCATATCGTCCATCCTGGAAGTGCTGATTGATGGTGCTGTGGCGGAAGATGAAGGAATCATGTACACTCCCAGGATACTTTACCATGATGTTGGTGAACAATCCCTGGTGATCAACAATGGCCTGCACATTGATGGAGTGGGTGTGCTTTCTGTTGCGGTATATGTGCTCGGTTGCAGTAGGAGGCACAATCCAGACGTGTGCAGTCAATGGCACCAAACATGTGCAGGAAGCTAATAATTTGATAAAACCCCTGTTTGGTCTCCTGCTGCTTCTGTTGTGTGTTGGGGAAGCTGATGTGGTGGGGTGTGAGGGAGATGATGGCATCAAGTACCTTGGGAAGGAAGGCGGAGAATGAGGGCACTAGTAGTTTGAAATGAGCCACTAGCCAACATGTGCAGGACAGCTAGCAGGTTGGTCTCCGGTGGAATAATGTGGGGTGTCTGCAAGCTGGCTGCTAACTGTGGCTCAATGTGGCGCAGCAGCTGCTGTGTGGCTTGCCAGTTGAGTCTGTACCTCTGGATGATACCATGTTCCCTGAAGCCCAGAAGGGTTTCCTGGTCCTGAATAGCCTCTCCTGCCTGCTACGTTGCCTTTGGGGTCCATGTTGGTGTGGTGGTAGCTGCTGCTGTTGGTCCTGTGCTCTGCGTCGTCTGGCATGCTGCATGAGTAGCACCTCCATGTCGTCCAGCTGGATCCAGCTGAACAGGTTTACGGGATCCAGCCATGGATCATGACCCCATTTGCCAACCCAAGCACAGCAGCAGAGCGTGTCTATAATGAGGCACACCGTAGGACACGCACCAGAGTTCAACGGACTTTTGGCATCCTGAAGTCCAGATTCAGGTGCCTGGACATCACTGGAGGCAGCCTCCTATATTTCCCACAAATGGTCTGCAAGGTCATTTTGACCTGTGCCATCCTTCACAACATTTGTGTGAGGAGGAACATTCTCCTATATGAACCTGAACAACAAATGCCTGAAGAGGAGGAGGAGGAGGATGCTGTCCAGGAAAATGAGGGGGAACATCCTAACAAAGCTGGAGGAATGCGTCAGAGACAACAGATCGTACACAATTTTTTCCAACTATAGTCACTATCACCACTTTGTTATGGCATGGAATTAAACACCTCACTTCACACTCAATCATGCTCTGGGTAATTATTTATGCATCACATGATCTCTAGGAATCCTAATTAGAGTATTGCGTCATGGAGCATTGCTGAAAAACAAATTTGCATACTTCAGATTCCACATCACATTTGATGGGTATGAATGTACAGCAAACATCACACACGTTTTTTATGAAATACATCCTGTCCATTCCACATTTGACGGGCAATTTCATAGGATCACAGCTATGAGACACATCCAAGTTGCCAACATGGTCCATTGCAGCATATGACACACAACTAAGACACCATCAATCATAAGGTAAAAAAGTGCATCATACATGAGGCAATAGATGTGCAATTGCATTGGTAACAGGAATGTATGACCAGACACTTGACAGCAGTAAGTGTGACATCAGCCATCTCTGCAAGGAGGGTTTGTGACAAGAAGTGTATCAAACCTGAAAATGGATAGCACAAGTGCCCAGGTATGACAAGCATTGTTCACAAGACATGCCCTGCCCAGTCCATCTCAGGTAATAAGTCCTGCTACTGCCATGTTTTCAGTCTCTGCCCAGCGTTCTCTTGGGGGGCTCTGCAAATGGACTATGTATACCCTGAGAATCATCATCTACACTCACCCAGACTCCCATTCTGACTCCTGTGGGATTCCCTCTTCAGTATGGCATACCATAGTTCTAGTTCATCAGTCTGCATGGACTTCAGGTCCCATAATTCACTGCCTGGTAGTTGGTAAGACCTGTAATCTGCTGTCCATTGCTTCCCATGTGAAAGGTCCAGGTGTCCCTCAACTCCAGGACTTGTGAGAGGCTGAAGCTGCACACACCTGTGAGCACTCTCATACAGCCCAGCCATTTGACTCTGCCCTGCACTTGCTGCTGCCTAGGACTGCTTAGAAGCTGCCATTTCTTGAATACTTTTGTTGTGATTTGGAGTACAATTAATGTGTGTACCAGAGCCCTTGGGGGATTTGTAACAGTGCAGAGTACACCAGACACTGCTCTTTGTTCCCACAGTGTTGTTCCTGCTTGTTCCAGTCAGACTCTGCTCACTGTGTATTTGCCTTGTTCATGTTTGTTCCTGACAAAGCCTGCATCCTGTTAGTCTTACTGGTTCCAGTCTTTGCGTTAACCAGAGACGTTCCCTGTGGCTACATATGCCTCATAGTTGGTTTCCATGCTCTCTATTTCCTCTTGGGGTATTGTGTATTTGTTTTCTTATTGTATTTTGTTCTGGGACATGTTTTCAAAGGGGCAAATCCAGCCCCATCCCTTGTCTGGTTTTGCATGTATTCATTAGTGCCAAACAGTGACAGTGTGCTATGGCTGTATGCCTGGATTTGGTACTAGGCCTCCAGCCCAACAAACAAGGGCTGCTAATGTGTATGTAAGGACAATACATGTTTATGCTCTGACGGTCCAAACACAGATTTACTTCTGCCACCACCTTTTGATGGGGCTTGCGTGGTGACTAGCTGTGAGATTAATCAGCACAGAGGCACTGATGTTCCCTGTTGTGGTGGGAATTTTAGAGTGTGTACAAATGCAGTGATGAAACCTGCCTGTTTTCCTATTATTGATCAGTATTGTATTTGAGCACACCAAGGTTGCTCTGTCGTCAGCCTTCTGAAATGTCTGCTGTACCATAGCTGCCCTATCCCCTTGTATGCCATTACCTGATCTTTGGCCTTAGGTCAAATCGGCTTCGAAGGATACTCGGTTAACTCAAGGGTTGGCTCAACAGACTCCTGACTAGACCTGCATGTAACTGTTACACCATGGAGGCCAATACTGACACAGGGTACACATGGCCACACACTCATTGAATGGCCTCTGATGGTTATACCCATTTGTAACACATTCGTACATGAACAGTATGCCAAATGTTTTGAATGCAAGTCCCACAAAGGCACACAAATTATTTTAACAGACAATTCATACACAAAACACACAGGCCATGATTCATTTTTTAGTAGCGTAGCCTTGCTGTCCTCTATTGATGCAACACCAGCGCAAACTTGAAAAATCCTATTTAATTTCCAAAGTTTGGTCTGCTACATGTGCCCAAACACTAGAACACACACTGCAGGTCATACCATCCTATCTTTGTCTAGTTATAGGCTGCATACGTGTTAAAATTAGAAAAATGACTCACAGTTAAAGACAGAATTGTTTACGCAAATGCGTCAAAAATGACACATATGCCTCAAAAAATGACCCATATGCGTTCGAAAGGATGAATATGAGTTAACCCCATAAGTGCAGGTTTCGGCCACTGGCCAACTCCTGCACTACTTCCCTGGTGCGGGTCACGACCAGTGGCCAACACCAGGGAGGGGGTTAAAAATCCTCCGGTGCACCAGAGGATTTATTTATAAAAATTTTTGCAGTTGGAGACACGGAACAACTTCCGCCTCTCACACTGCCCCCTCCCACCCCCCTCCTGCCCCTTTGTGACATCAGCGCACCGCGAGGCGCACCAACATCTCATTTTTCCCCACCGGAGCAGAAGCGGAGCAGGTAAGCGTCCTCTTCTACTCCGGTGGGGAAAAAAAGGCCAAAACTGCCTCCCCAGATGCCAGGGAGGCATTGATGGAAAGGGGAGACTCTCCCCTTTCCATCGATGCCTCCCTGGCACCGTTTCCTGGCCATGGTTCACAGTGCGGCTGCGATCCATGGCCAGGAAACGCCCCTAGACAGCAGGGATCTTCTTTGGGGGGTCGGCCCCCTTGTAAAAGTGCCGCCCCACCCCATGGGGGCATTATTTTCCAAAAATAACTGTTTTGGGTTGTTTTGGGGGGGTGATCGCACCCCCCAGACACAAAATGAATAAAAAAAAATTGAAAAAATTAAAATCAAAATGGCAGGGTCGGCCATCCAAACACGGGTGGACCCCTGGGGGATAATAAAAGGATCTAGTTTTCCCTGGGTGGGGATCACCCCCCCAGGGAAAACTAGATTCTATTAAAAAAAAAAAAAAAAATGTTGGTGGTCAGCCTTTAGGGTGACCCTCTATGGGGCCATTACTTTTTATACATGAGTGCTTTGCCAAGGGAAAGCACCCATGTATGAAAAAAAAAGTTCTGTAGAGAGTTAGGGGGTCATTCTGACCCTGGCGGCCGGTGGCCGCCAGGGCCACCGACCACGGGAGCACCGCCAACAGGCTGGCGGTGCTCCCACGAGCATTCTGACCGCGGCGGTTCAGCCGCGGTCAGAAGCAGCAAGTCGGCGGGCTCCCGCCGACTTACCGCTGCTCGGGGGAATCCTTTATGGCGGCGGAGCGCGCTCCGCCGCCATGAGGATTCTGACAGCCCCTACCGCCATCCTGTTCATGGCGGGAAACCCGCCATGAACAGGATGGCGGTAGGGGGTGCCGCGGGGCCCCCGTAAGAGGGCCCCGCAAAGTATTTCAGTGTCTGCCATGCAGACACTGAAATACGCGACGGGTGCAAACTGCACCCGTCGCACCCCTGCAACTACGCCAGCTCAATTCTGAGCCGGCGTCCTCGTTGCAGGGGCATTTCCTCTGGGCCGGCGGGCGCTCTTTTTGAGAGCGCCCGCCGGCCCAGAGGAAATGTTAGAATGGCCGCCGCGGTCTTGTGACCGCGGTGCGGTCATTTGGCGGCGGAACCTTGGCGGACGGCCTCCGCCGTCCGCCAAGGTTAAAATCAGGCCCTTAGTGTCTTGCTTTCTCTCTCTCTATATATATATGTATATATGTATATATATATATATGTACATATATATATATATATATATATATGTATATATATATATATATATATATAAATATATATATAATTTTTTTGTGTGTTGTTTTCCGGGAGCCACAATTGGCCACCCAGGGAAACCACACATATACTTAAAAGTCATATATATATATATATATATATATATATATATATATACACATATATATATATATATATATATATATATATATATATATATATATACAACACAAATGTGTTGCACGCGCACTCCACTGCCGGTGCTCGGTGATGGAGGAGACAACCTTGAAAATATTTTGTGAACAAGAATCTCACCGCACTCCACGAGGTTCACATTGACATGTTTTATTGCAAGTATAAAAAATGAAAGAAAAGAGGGACTCATTTACTGTGATCAAGTCTTCTTGAGAGTCGAAACGCTTAGGTGGCTGTTGCTTGCAATAAAACATGTCAATTTGAACCTCATGGAGCGCGGTGAGATTCTTGTTCACAAAATACATATATATGCATGCATGTATGTCTTTTCTCTAGTGGCAGTTGCCATAAAGTAGCACAGATGGTTTATTGTCCTGCTCCAAAGGATATACATTTATATGTATTTATCAGAGTGGATTAGTAAAGGCAAGCGCTACCTGCGCTTTAAAACAAATGTTATGCGAGGGGGACTATGGAGATATGAGTGGCACTTTTGCTGGGTGGTACTGAGGTAATTAGAAGAGGAGGTAATGGGAGGCAGAGCACCAAAAATGACTGTCGCACTGGGTGCCACCAGCGCTGAAGACTGTGATGATGGGTATGTGCTAAGGTGAAATAATACATTCTTTTTTGTTTTTTTTCAGTGTTTTCAGAGAATCTGCCGAATTGGAGAAGAAGCGAAGGTAAGGTGACGACATTTCCTATTGTACACATCAAACATACCCACGAGCAATTTTTGTGACTATCTGCCTTCTATGTAGGCTAGTAATTTAGAGGGACAGTTTAGCCAGTAGAAGAGATGGCGTTTAATTGGATGACTGCTGATCAAGCCCTAACTCGGGTTATGGAGGACAGTTCTGATGTAGGCTCAGGGACTGAGACAGCAGATACTGAGACAGCATCTGAGGGAGAGGACAATGGGGCAGAATCTGGGAGTGATCTTTCAGTCCCATCTGACGACACCTCTTCCAGTAAGTCTGAAGGAGACAATGACGACACCTGTGCTGTCCCTTCGCAAGCACATTCTGTGTAGCGGGACAACATTGGGTTAGCCGAACCCCGAGAGCAGGAGCTTGCGGCAGCAAGCACAGAGAGAGTGCTCTCTTGGCAGCCCCCCTGTTTAGTTCAGCCCCAAATTCCACCTTTTACTGGTGACGTTGAATGTAAAGTCGATAAAGCTAACTTTTTGATAGTCAACCACATCCATCTATTTTTGGATGTTGACTTCCTTCTGGAAATTGTGCAGCAAACAAATTCTGCGTGCAGACCAATTTCTGAGGGAGCGTGGAGGCACTCTAGGGCCCCGTTCTAGGGCACGCCAGTGGACTCCCGCTTCGCTGGCAGAGTTGAAGATATTTTTGGCCTTACGCTCAAAATGGGATTAGTGCAGAAACCCACCTTGCAGTCCTACTGGACGATTCCCATGGTTTGGGTAACTCCCATCTTCTCACCATACATGAGCAGAGATAATTTTTTGCTACTGCAGCGCATGCTGCATTTCAATGACAATTCTGCTGCATTGCCCCGGGACCATCCAGGCCATGACAGGTTGTCCAAGATTCGGCCTGTCGTGGAACGTTGGTCTGCCAGGTTTCCAGAGATCTATTCGCCTGGAAAGAATATAGCAGTCGATGAGACCTTGATCCTGTACAAAGGACGGCTGCTTTTCAGACAGTACATTGCGAGCAAAAGAGCTCGCTATGGCATAAAGCTGTACATGCTGTGTGAGAGCTATTCTGGCTGTGTGTACAGCTTGAGAGTGTATACAGGGAAGGATTCTACCCTAAAACCTGTAGGTTGCCCTCCCGCTTTAGGGGTCGAAAGTAAGATTGTATGGGAACTTGTCCAGCCACTTCTTTACAAAGGTTATAACCTTTATGTGGACAATTTCTATACAGGAGTAGAGCTGTTCAGTGAGTTCTACAAAGCTGGCACTGTGGCCTGTGGTACAGTTTGTTGTAACCGCAAAGGATTCCCGCAGGAGCTTGTTTGCAAGAAGCTCCAGAAATCAGAGAGTACTGCATTGCGTTCTAACGAACTGTTCGCAGTCAAGTTTTTGGATAGGCGTGATGCATACGTGCTCACTACAATTCTTGATGAGAGCACTTCTCCCATCACGGTTTGGGGTCAGATGGCCGAAGTCCACAAGCCCATCTGTATACTTGATTACAATAAGTACATGGGCGGAGTGGACAAGAACGACCAGGGTCTTCAACCATACAATGCGTGTCGTAAAACTTGCACTTGGTACAAGAAACTGTTTACCCACCTGATTCAGATGGCAACATATAATGCGTATGTTGTTTACCGTCAGACAACTACAGGGAGACTCATGACTTTCCTTGACTTCCAGTTGTCTGTAATTGAAAGCCTCACTGCTGTTACAGAAGCAGCAGCAGCCTCCAGCTCATATGTTCTGGAGGATGTGGCAAGGCTGCAGGAGCGACACCCAAAAAGGATCGTCATTGTCGTTGCTGTAAAGCGTGCTTGAAGCATGGAAAGTGGCAGGAGAGTCGCTATTACTGTCCCCAGTGTCCATCACAACCAGGCCTCTGTATCCCTACTTGCTTCAGGTTGTATCATACTAAAGCAAAGTTTTGGGAAATCAACTGAGGTTGAGCTGCCGTTGGGTAATCCTTTCAGTGGCAGTGCATAGATACCGAACGTCCATGGGCCACAGATTTGTTAGGCAAGGAGCCACAGAGTTTTACTTCATCTACTTCATCATGGACTTTTGGACTGCTTGAGAGCTAAATCCACCGTCAGAATGTGGTCGGTGTTCTGTTCAATTAACATGATTATATTCCCTCAACTGCATATAGTGGACAGAACATATGCCACATTGTCACGGAGTACCCTTTATTCACCAGCATGCCTACCTTGCTTTCAACGGTAGATATGCTCTCTCAGTTAGAGGAATCACTTTGTACGGCATACTTGGAAACCCCCAACTTGCATCCACAAACTAGTATAGGTTCACTTGGCAATTATACAGGATTAGCCAGGACTCTGATGAGAACAGCTTATGGTAGGTGTGCATTCACAGGGTTATTGCACAGGTAGAAGGCAGATAGTGAAGGTAGTACAGATGTACATCATCTACACTTATGGATTCAAACCCATTGGTGCCATCCCAGCGCTGACGAAGAATGACTTGTATAGGTTGGTGTTTGACCAGCTTTTTCGTCCTCCATCAGAACTTAGTAGATGTTCAGTTTGCTGTATAAGTGCATTACAGTCACATCACTGCACATAATGTTGGCTGGGACATATGCTACATTCTCATGGACTCCCATGTGTGCCAAACACTACCATTTTTCATTGCCTATGACCTTCTATTTAGGGAACATCATGAGAAATCCCCAGCATGTCTCCCTTAGTTTCAAAGGTAGATATGCTCACTCAGTTCGAGGAATCGATTTGTACGGCATACTCGGACACCCCCAACTTGCATCCACAAACTGGAAGGAGTTGGATTTAGCACAGAGAGTGCATTAAAGGCGCATGAAAAACATGTCTTCCTGAGCCTCAGGTGGCTGTCACAGGAGTCATTAGTAAAGGTTTGTTTTGCATGCATTTGGTAATGTTAAGGAAGAATGAGGCAGTTACTTGACAGGTGGTAAAATGTAGTCAAACTTATTCCGTTCTGTGGCATGTGAATGTGATGGGCCCTTGTCTGGCAGCGGTAAGTTAATGTGAGTGCAGTGATTGGTTGGATTGGGCCCGTGGCCGGCGATATGAAAGGGTTGTTTGTTGTGTGTGAATGGACCATAAAGAGGTTGGTGCCTGGACGCGGCTGTATTAGCCCACCTTCAGAAGGCTTGGTTTCAATATTCAGATACTTTGACAAGTATTCATGCTCTGAAACCATAATTCTGGAGGTGCTAAAATGAACCAGTGTGAGTGGTGGGTTAACTTTAACAAACTAGTCCCAGGGGAGTCCAAGAGTGTAGGACTTGCATGGCTCTCACCAGTTTTCCTTCACCCAGAATCCCCTTGAAATCACAAAATGTGCTTTAAAAACACATTTGCCTTGTATTCCAATGAGCAGAAGTCCAGGGATCTGCAGGGAGCCATAAGTTCCACTAAGTCCCCAGCGAAAAACTGCCTCACTTTAGCGAGTGGGCAAGTGACCACAACAGGGAAGTACCCAAAACGGATTGTGGAGACATTAAAATTACCTGCCAACAAAACAGGCTCATTTTTTAGGACAGTCACCTAATTATTTGGTCCTGGGTTCAACAGCCATATAGGGAAACCCACCAAATGTGGCATGTTTGGATTTTACAAAGTTTTCTTACCCAGAATACCCTGCAAAAGTAAAACATTGATTAAAACCACTATTTTTCCTTTCTTTTTTATCACAGAAAATACAGGAATGTGCAGAGATCCTCAAAATTCCTACCACCCAGTGTTTCCCCACTTCTGAAAAAAAAAAACACAACCCCACTTGTGTGCCTGCGCCTAGTGCCTGCTTCAGGAATGGATCACTCCAGGGTTAACAGTAGCCCTCATGCAAGGACTGCCAATGACCCTTGTGGGATTCACTCCTGTCGCGGGCACCATTTTCATCGGGACACGTGGGGGAACGCTGTGTGGAAGGAAATTTGTGGCTCCTCTCAGATTCCAGAACATTCTGTCACCGAAATGTGAGGAAAAAGTGTTTTTTTTAGCCAAATTTTGAGGTTCGCAAAGGATTGTGGGTAACAGAACCTGGTGAGAGCCCCACAATTCACCTCATCTTAGATTTCCCTAGGTCTCTAGTTTTAAAAAATGCACTGGTTTGGTAGGTTTCCCTATTTGCCAGCTGAGCTAGAGGCCAAAATCCACAGGTAGGAACTTTGCAAATAACACCTCTGTTTTCTGTGGAAAAATGTGATGTGACCACATTGTGTTTTGGGGCTTTTCCTATCGCGGGCACAAGGCCTACCCACACAAGTGAGGTATCCTTTTTATCGGGAGACTTAAAGGAACGCTGAGTGGAATGAAATTTGTGGCTCCTCTCAGATTCCAGAACTTTCTGTCACCGAAATGTGTGGAAAAAGTGTTTTTTTAGCCAAATTTTGAGGTTTGCAAAGGATTCTGGGTAACAGAACCTGGTAAGAGACCCACAAGTCACCTCATCTTGGATTCCCCTAGGTCTCTAGGTTTAAAAAATGCACTGGTTTGGTAGGTTTCTATAAGTGTCGGCTGAGCTAGAGGCCAAAATCCACAGTTAGGCACTTTGCAAATAACACCTTTGTTTTCTGTGGAAAAATGTGATGTGTCCACGTTGTGTTTTGGGGCTTTTCCTGTTGCGGGCGCTAGGCCTACCCACATAAGTGAGGTACCATTTTTATCGGAAGACTTGTGGGAACATAGAATAGCAAAACAAGTGTTGTTGCCCCTTTTCTTTCTCTACATTTTTTCCTTCCAAATATAAGAGAGTGTGTAAAAAAGACGTCTATTTGAGAAATGCCCTGTAATTCACATGCTAGTATGGGCACCCCAGAATTCAAGGATGTTCAAATAACCACTACTCCTCAACACCTTGGCCCTAATTCTAACCTTGGCGGACGGCGGAGGCCGTCCGCCAAGGTACCGCCGTCAGAACACCGCACCGCGGTCGAAAGACCGCTGCTGTGATTCTGACATTTGCCCTGGGCTGGCGGGCGGCCGCCAAAAGGCCGCCCGCCAGCCCAGGGCAAATCAACCTTCCCACTAGGATGCCGGCTCAGAATTGAGCCGGCGGAGTGGGAAGGTGCGACGGGTGCAGTTGCACCCATCGCGTATTTCAGTGTCTGCTAGGCAGACACTGAAATACTTTGTGGGGCCCTCTTACGGGGGCCCCGCGGCACCCCCTACCGCCATCCTGTTCCTGGCGGGCGAACCGCCAGGAACAGGATGGCGGTAGGGGGTGTCAGAATCCCCCATGGCGGCGCAGGAAGCTGCGCCGCCATGGGGGATTCTAAGGGCAGCGGTAAACCGGCGGGAGACCGCCGGTTTACCCTTTCTGGCCGCGGCTGAACCGCTGCGGTCAGAATTCCCTGCGGGGCACCGCCGGCCTGTCGGCGGTGCTCCCGCCGACCCTGGCCCCGGCTGTCTTGTACCGCCGGGGTCAGAATCACCCCCCTTATCTTGTGCCCAATTTGGAAATACAAAGGTTTTCTTGATACCTATTTTTCACTCTTTATATTTCAGCAAATGAATTGCTGTATACCTGGTATAGAATGAAAACCCACTGCAGGGTGCAGATCATTTATTGGCTCTGGGTACCTAGGGTTCTTGATGAACCTACAAGCCCTATATATCTCCGCCACCAGAAGAGTCCAGCAGACATAACGGTATATTGCTTTAAAAAATCAGACTTTGCAGGAAAAAGTTACAGAGTAAAACCTCAAGAAAAATGGCTGTTGCTTTCAGCTCAATTTCAATATTTTTTTATTTAAGCAGTTATTTTCAGTAGGAAAACCTTGTAGGATCTACACAAATGAACCTTTGCTGAATTCAGAATTTTGTTTATTTTTCAAAAACATTTAGCTTTCCGGGATCCAGCATTGATTGCACACCCATTTCTGTCACTAACTGGAAGGAGGCTGAAAGCACAAAAATTAGTAAAAATGGGGTATGTCTCAAGAAAATGCCAAAATTGTGTTGAAAAATGTTGTTTTCTGATTCAATTTTGCCTTTTCCTGAAATCTGGGAAGCTGGTGATTTTAGCACCACAATCCCTTTGTTGATGTCATTTTCAGGGGAGAAACCACAAGCCTTCTTCGGCAGCCCTTTTTTCCAATTTTGTTGACAAAACTAAATTTTAGCTCTATTTTGGCTAATTTCTTGGTCTCCTCCAGGGAAAACCACAAACTCTGGGTACCTTTAGAATCCCTAGGATGTTGGAAAAAAAGGACGCAAATTTTGCATGGATAGCTCATGTGGACAAAAAGTTATGAAGGCCTGAGCACAAACTACCCCAAATAGTCAAAAAAGGGCTCAGCACTGGGGGGGAACGGCCCAGCAGCTAAGAGGTTAAAAAATGACGTATATGCAATAGAAAATGACGCTCACGCACATTAAACCTCAATTGGTCCCTAGCTTTAATTCCACTAGCGCACCTCAGGCATGCGGATATCCATTGAAAATTTATTGATCCATGAATGTGTGGGGTTTTAACGCAGATGCATAAAAAAATATTGACGCAAACCCTGTAAGCTTCAAAAATGTACATGCAAGACCAAAAAAAGGGCCACAAATGAGACAGGAAGTGATGTAATAGGATATCCTATTTGCAGAAATGGTACAGTGGGTGTACTTTCACTTTGAAGTCTTTGATTATTTTAGACTGTGTGGCTGTGTTTTGACTTATCTCTCTGTGAATATTGTGAATTTGTCTCCTGTGTGATCTTTATATTGTCTTTTAGTGTTTGGTAAGTGTCTTTTGTATCCTGTGTAAGTGTATTTGTGTCATTTATTGTATTTAGATTTGTCTTTGTACTGTTGGGAGTCTGTTTGTGGGTAGTATTAGTTGGGGTAGTGTTGGGCTGTCTGTGGGTTTCCTTTTTCTACCTCCTTTCCCTGTTTTTCCCTCTTTATTTTTGACTTATTGTTTTGGTGTGATGTCGGGAAGGCCACGGCTGGGGCGAATGGGTGAAGATGAGCTAGGGGCATTTGTGTGACTGGGTGCCCCTTCGTCCCCCTGATGTTGGAGGCTGGGGGCCGTGTGATACCCCTGACGCAAGAAGGCTGAGGTGGGCAAAGGTGCTGTTCCACTTGAGGTGCATTTTCAACACCCAACGCAACGATCACCAGCTAAAGCATCTCTGGGCTGACCTTGTGGCCCGAGAGCAGGACCTGCTGGACCACCTGCGTGTGGTGAGTGGTGGCCTTGTTGGTGAGTACCAAATTGACTAATGTGTACAGTAGAATGCTCTGGAGTGACAATAGCAGAAATTGTGACATGCAGCATGCAATGTTTATGGACATGTAATACTTAGAAACAATGTAGTCCACAGTTTTGTGGAACCATGTCCGAACAGTATTCAGGGCTATTGGACCTGGCCCTTTTTGTAGGGTCATCCCCAAACTTTTTGCCTCCTTCCTCCTATTTTTCCTGACCTGTTTTTTTTTGGCTTTTGAACACTGAGCACTTCACCACTGCTAACCAGTGCTAAAGTGCATATGCTCTCTATGTAAATTGTACTGTTAATCGGTCTATCCATGATTGGCATATTTGATTTACTAGTAAGAACCTAGTAAAGTGCACTAAAGGTGCAGAGGGCCTATAAATCAAATGCTACCAGTGGGCCTGCAGCACTGGTTGTGCCACCCACATAAGTAGCCCTGTAATCATGTCTCAGACCTGCCACTGCAGTGTCTGTGTGTGCAGTTTTAAACTGTAAATTCGACTTGGCAAGTGTCCCCACTTGCCAGGCCTAACCCTTCCCTTTTCCTACATATAAGACACTTCTAAGGTAGGCCCTAGGTAGCCCTATGGGCAGGGTGCAGTGTATGGCTAAGGTAGGACATATACCTATGTGTTTTATATGTCCAGACAGTGAAATACTGCCAAATTCGTTTTTCACTATTGCAAGGCCTATCTCTCTCATAGGTTAACCTGGGGGCTGCCTTTAAACATGATTAAAGCATAGCTTACCTTTGGGAGCAGATATGCATGTAGAATTTGGGACCCCAGAAATCACAATTTATCTTTTAGTAAAGGTTGGTTTTGAGATTCTGTGTCTCAAAATGCCACTTTTAGAAAGTGGGCATTTTCTTTCTTGAGCCATTTTTGTGACTCTGCCTGTTTGTGGATTCCCTGTCTAAGTTAGTTTGACAGTTGGGCTGTGTGCACCTCTCTCCAGACAGTGATACAAAGGGGAATTGGGTGTAGCCTGAATATTCTGATGAGCTATCTGTGCTAGGAGGGAGGAGAGGAGTGGTCACTCGCACCTGAAAGGGCTGTGCCTGCCCTCACACAATGCAGACTCCAACCCCCTGGTGTGGGTCTGAGGCCTTGCCTGGGCAAGGCAGGATTTCACAATCAAGTAAGACTTTCCTTTGAAGTAAGCCTACTTCAAAGGCCAAAATGGGTATAAGAAGAGGACCCAAAACCACAGAACTCAGACGCTTCCTGGAGAAGATAACTGGAACTAGAACCTGCATCCTGCCAAGAAGAACTGCCTGGCTGCCCAAAGGACTCACCTGACTGCTTTCTGTGAAGGACCGCTGCCTTGCTGTTGGCCTGCTGCCTTGCCGCTCTCTGGCTGTGGTGAAGAAGTGCTCTCCAAGGGCTTGGATAGAGCGTGCCTCCTGTTCCCTTAAGTCTCGGGACCAAAAAGACTTCTCTCTTGCAACTGGACTCCTTGTGCAGTGAAAATTAAACGCACAGCTTGCTAAAACCGATGCACAGCCTGCCCCACAGTGGGAAATTCACCACACACCAAACTGAGAAGGAGAAGATCGACGCAGTGCCTGCGTTGCAACCGGAACTTCAACGCACGGCCTACTGGATCGACGCACAGATGATCTGGGACAACTCAGCCTGACTTCCAGAGGGGAAATTGATGCAGCACCTGCCGTGTGGAAGAAACTTCAACGCAACGCCCACCAGAACGACGCACTTGTGACTTCGCTCTGCTAGCCCAAGATTCCACGCACAGACCCCGGGGCGTCTGAAAATCCCGCAACCCGAAGAGGATCCACGGCTGACAGCTGGAAACCGACGCACAGCCGTCCCTGCGTTTACAAAAGACTTAAGACACTTTGGCCCTCATTACAGCCCTGCCGGTCGGTGTTAAACAAGCCAGTGGTAACAGAAATGGAATCTTGACTACAGCAGAAACCGTCAACACATACAGCCACTTTAACCCTTCAACTGCCACTGCAGTAGCAACAAACACCGCAGCGATAACCACCAACAGATTGCAACCCGCCCATCTGCCAGCTTTTCTGGGGTGGTACCAATGCCATCAAAAGCATGGCGGAAACAGTACTTTGAAGGGAAAACGCTCACCTCTCGACATTCAAGGAAGAACCAGGACGCCATGGAGCCCGAACTACAGGTGTTACCCAGGCTGGTATATCGTCTCATATACCAGGAGTACCAATGCCAGCGACAACGACCACAGTGAGTACTGCACCTAGTACACAGGGGAGGGGAAGGAAAAATAGAGTGACACGCAACACACAACACCGCCACCCCCACCCTCACCCCCAACCCCATACACACAAACACATGCAACAACATTACATATACACCCCGTAACCCTCTGGAATAATGCAAGGACAAAAGGAATGGAGTCAAATGAGTGCAATTTTAGAAATTTAGAGAAATATGTTTATAAATAAATAAACAGTATGTACAATATATACAATATATACAAAACGAGGGACAATGTCCACACAAAAATAGTCTGTGGCCCACTGGGCTATAACACATAGGCCAAGCCCACACTTGACTCCTGCCTCAAAATGGAGAGAACACTGCAGGGGCATCAGGTCGAAGACACAAAGGCACCTCAGGGGAAGGGGAAGAGGGAGCACCTCAGCTGGAAGATGGTTACATAGCAAAGCTACATTAGTACAACATTTGTGAGACTATTCTGACAATGGACATATTAGGAAGTTACCATTGGGAAGTTTCTACAGTGTGACATGAGTTTTTTCATGTCACTTTATTCATGATACTGTGCATCTTTCTGCAACACAGCTATATTAGTTGAGCATCATTTCATCAAGATGTTGTATTAGGTATTGCTAGAAATGGGGTCTGTGGTTGGCAGTCAGATTACACCCTGTCCAAGCAAGGACCCTCACTGTCATCAGGGCAAGGGAGTTACACTCTTAAGACAACCCCTGATCACCCTTGGTAGCTTGGCATGCGCAGACAGGCCTATCTCAAAGGCAATGTGTAAGGTATGTGTACCAAAACACACAGTAATGCAGTGAAAACACTACAAAATAGACACCACACTAGTTTAGAAAAATAGGCAATATTTATCTAAATAAGACCAACATGACAAAAATCCAACATACACAAGTCAAGATATGAATTTTCTAAATAATAAAAGTCTTACTCCACAGAAAACAATGGAAATTATGATTTTGCACAAAGTACCTGGTTAGCATCAAAAATAAAGTGGAAAACTTAGCTATGTGTCGATTCCTTCTTCGAAAGGGAGGCAGTGCATCGTTTCTTCTCTGGTCAGGTCAGCGATGCGTAATTTTTCTCCCTCGCAAGAGAACCATGCTTTGATTTCCAAGTGGGGCACCTCGAATCCAAGCAGAGTCGGTTGACTCCCACGCCCAGGGATGATGCGTGGAAAATCTGGTCGCACGATGTTAGAAAACTGGGATGCGTTGGGTTTTCGTCTTCATCAGCAGCTGCAAGCAAGTGTTGCCTGTTGTTTCTCCAGCCATGATGTGTCGATCTCTCAGCCACTATGCAGGTGGAGCATCGATTTTAGCCACGAGGCTGGCAGTGTGTTGTTTATCAGTCGCATTGCAGAAGGTGCGTCAAAATTTTTACTGCACGGCGTTCTATGGGTGGATTTTCAGTTCTTGTTCTGCCCACTTCACCTTTCAAGGGCTCAGGGACTCGATAGGGCACCACATGGCAGGATTCTCAGTTGAGAGTCCAGGTGACTGGCAGAGGAAGTCTTTGATGGCCCTAGACTTCAAAACAGGAGGCAAGCTCAGCTCAAGCCCTTGGAGATTCTTCACAAGCATGAATATACACAATGTCTAGTCAGAGTCCCCTTTCACAGACAGAAGCAGCAATTGCAGGATAACCTGACAAACCACAGTCACAGGAAGGGGCAGCACTCCTCCTCATCTCTTCAGCTCTTTTCCTTGGCAGAGGTTCCCCTTGGTTCCAGAAGTGATGTTGACGAAATCTAAAGTATGGGGTTTTGGATCCACTATGTATACCCCTTTCTGCCTTTTAAGTTGGCAAACTTCAAAGGGAAGTCTCTTTTGTTTACAGGATCCTGCATGCCCAGGCCAGGCCCAGACACACACCAGGGGGTTTGAGACTACATTGTGAGAGGGCAGGCACAGCCCATTCAGGTGTAAGTGACCACTTCTCCATCCACTCTAGCACAGGTGACCCATCAGGATATGCAGGCTATACCCCAGCTTCCTTTGTCTCACTGTCTAAAGGGGATTCACAAACAGCCCAACTGTCAAACTGACCCAGACAGGGTATCCATAAACAGGCAGTCACAGAATGGTTAAAGCAAGAACATGCCCACTTTCTAAAAGTGGCTTTTTCAACCCAACAATCTAAACATCAACTTCACTGAAAGATGTATTTTGAATTGTGAGTTCAGAGACACCAAACTCCACATTTCTCTCTGCTCCCAAAGGGAATCTGACCATTAAAGTTATGTAAAGGCAGCCCCCATGTTAACATATGAGAGGGATAGGCCTTGCAATAGTAAAGACTGAGTTTAGCAGTATTGCACTGTTAGGACATGTAACACACATCAGTACATGCTGCACCTGTAGGAGGCTGGACTGGCTTGTAGTGAGTACCAAGGGGTACTTACACCTTACACCAGGCCCAGGTATCCCTAATGGTAGCTTAGCAGAGCAGCTTAGGCTGAACTAGGAGACAAGTGAAGCTCCTACAGTACCACTAGTGTCATATGCACAATATCATAAGAAAACACAATACACAGATATACTAAAAATAAAGGTACTTTATTTTTATGACAATATGCCAAAGTATCTCAGTGAGTACCCTCAGTATGAGGATAGCAAATATACACAAGATATATGTACACAATACCAAATATATGCAGTATAGTATTAGAAAACAGTGCAAACAATGTATAGTTACAATAGGATGCAATGGGGATACATAGGGATAGGGGCAACACAAACCATATACTCCAAAAGTGGAATGCGAACCACGAATGGACCCCAAACCTATGTGACCTTGTAGAGCGTCGATGGGACTGTAAGAAAACAGTTAGGGTTAGAAAAATAGCCCACCCCAAGACCCTGAAAAGTGAGTGCATAGTGCACTAAAGTTCCCCAAAGAGCACAGAAGTCGTGATAGGGGAATTCTGCAGGAAGGAACAAAGCCAGCAATGCAACAACAATGGATTTCCAGATGAGGGTACCTGTGGAACAAGGGGACCAAGTCCAAAAGTCACGATCAAGTCGAGAGTGGGCAAATGCCCAGGAAATGCCAGCTGTGGGTGCAAAGAAGCTGCTACTGGACAGTAGAAGCTGAGGATTCTGCAGGAACAACAAGGGCTAGGAACTTCCCCTTTGGAGGATAGATGCGCTACGCTGTGGAGAGTTGTGCAGAGCTGAAGAAAGACCGCAAACAAGCCTTGCTAGCTGCAAGTCATGTGGTTAGGGTTTTTGGATGCTGCTGTGGCCCAGGAGGGACCAGGATGTTGCCAATTGCGTCAAGGGACAGAGGGGGCGCCCAGCAAGACAAGGAGCCCTCTCAGAAGCAGGCAGCTCCCACAGAAGTGCCAAAACAGGCACTACAAAGAGGAGTGAAATTGTGCTCATCCGAAGTTGCACAAAGAAGTCCCACGCCGCCGGAGGACAACTCAGGAGGTCGTGCAATGCAGGTTGGAGTGCCGTGGACCCAGGCTTGACTGTGCACAAAGGATTCCCTCAGAAAGTGCACAGGAGCCGGAGTAGCTGCAAAAGACGCAGTTCCCAGCAATGCAGTCTGGCGTGGGGAGGCAAGGACTTACCTCCACCAAACTTGGACTGAAGAGTCACTAGACTGTGGGAGTCACTTGGACAGAGTTGCTGGATTCAAGGGACCTCGCTTGTCGTGCTGAGAGGAGACCCAGGGGACCGGTGATGCAGTTCTTTGGTGCCTGCGGTTGCAGGTGGACGATTCCGTCGACCTACGGGAGATTTCTTCGGAGCTTCTAGTGCAGAGAGGAGGCAGACTACCCCCACAGCATGCACCACCAGGAAAACAGTCGAGAAGGCGGCAGGATCAGCGTTACAGAGTTGCAGTAGTCGTCTTCGCTACTTTGTTGCAGTTTTTGCAGGCTTCCAGCGCGGTCAGCAGTCGATTCCTTGGCAGAAGGTGAAGAGAGGGATGCAGAGGAACTCTGATGAGCTCTTGCATTCGTTATCTAAGGAAATCCCCAAAGCAGAGACCCTAAATAGCCAGAAAAGAGGGTTTGGCTACTTAGGAGAGAAGATAGGCTAGCAACACCTGAAGGAGCCTATCAGAAGGGGTCTATGACGTCACCTGCTGGCCCTGGCCACTCAGAGCAGTCCAGTGTGCCAGCAGCACCTCTGTTTCCAAGATGGCAGAGGTCTGGAGCCCACTGGAGGTGGTCACTCCCCTTTCCTTTGTCCAGTTTTGCGCCAGAGCAGGGCTGAGGGGTCCCTGAACCGGTATAGACTGGCTTATGCAGAAATGGGCACCATCTGTGCCCATGAAAGCATTTCCAGAGGCTGGGGAGGCTACTCCTCCCCTGCCTTAACACCTTTTTCCAAAGGGAGAGGGTGTAACACCCTCTCTCTGAGGAAGTCCTTTGTTCTGCCATCCTGGGCCAAGCCTGGCTGGACCCCAGGAGGGCAGAAACCTGTCTGAGGGGTTGGCAGCAGCAGCAGCTGCAGTGAAACCCCTGAAAAGGCAGTTTGGCAGTACCCGGGTCTGTGCTACAGACCCGTGGGATCATGGGATTGTGCCAACAATGCCAGGATGGCATAGAGGGGGTAATTCCATGATCATAGACATGTTACATGGCCATATTCGGAGTTACCATTGTGAAGCTACACATAGGTATTGACCTATGTGTAGTGCACGCGTGTAATGGTGTCCCCGCACTCACAAAGTCCGGGTAATTTGCCCTGAACAATGTGGGGGCACCTTGGCTAGTGCCAGGGTGCCCACACACTAAGTAACTTTGCACCTAACCTTTACCAGGTAAAGGTTAGACATATAGGTGACTTATAAGTTACTTAAGTGCAGTGGTAAATGGCTGTGAAATAACGTGGACGTTATTTCACTCAAGCTGCAGTAGCAGGCCTGTGTAAGAATTGTCAGAGCTCCCTATGGGTGGCAAAAGAAATGCTGCAGCCCATAGGGATCTCCTGGGACCCCAATACCTCAGTACCATATACTAAATCAAATCAAATCAAATCATTAACATTTATAAAGCGCGCTACTCACCCGTGCAGGTCTCAAGGCGCTAGGGGAAAAGGGGGGGTTATCGCTGCTCGAACAGCCAGGTCTTTAGGAGTCTCTGGAAAGCGGAGTGGTCCTGGGTGGTCCTGAGGCTGGTGGGGAGGGAGTTCCAGGTCTTGGCCGCCAGGAAGGATAAAGATCTCCCACCCGCCGTGGAGCGGCGGATGCGAGGGACATCAGCGAGTGCGAGGCCAGAGGAGCGGAGGAGGCGGGTGGGGACGTAGAAGCTGAGCCGTCTGTTGAGGTATTCCGGTCCCTTGTCGTGGAGGGATTTGTGTGCGTGGGTGAGAAGTCGGAAGGTGATCCTTTTGCTGACTGGGAGCCAATGCAGGTGTCTCAGGTGTGCGGAGATGTGGCTGCTGCGGGGTACGTCGAGGATGAGGCGGGCCGAGGCATTTTGATTGCGTTGCAGGCGATTTTGGAGTTTGGCTGTGGTCCCGGCGTAGAGGGTGTTGCCGTAGTCCAGGCGGCTCGTGACGAGGGCGTGGGTCACGGTTTTTCTGGTGTCGGCGGGGATCCAGCGGAAGATCTTGCGGAGCATGCGGAGGGTGAGGAAGCAGGCGGAGGACACGGCGTTGACTTGCTTGGTCATGGTGAGAAGAGGGTCCAAGATGAAGCCGAAGTTGTGGGCGTGGTCTGTGGGTCGGTGCGGTGCCGAGGGCCGTGGGCCACCAGGAGTCGAACCAGGCGGACGGGGTGTTGCCGAGGATAAGGACTTCCGTTTTTTCAGAGTTCAGCTTTAGGTGGCTGAGCCTCATCCAATCTGCGACGTCCTTCATACCCTCTTGTAGGTTGGTCTTGGCGCTGGCGGGGTCCTTGGTGAGGGAGAGTATAAGTTGGGTGTCGTCGGCGTAGGAGGTGATGATGATGTCGTGCTTGCGTACGATGTTGGCGAGGAGGCTCATGTAGATATTGAAGAGTGTCGGGCTGAGTGATGAGCCTTGAGGTACGCTGCAGATGATCTCGGTGGGTTCTGAGCGAAACGGAGGGAGGTAAACTCTTTGGGAACGGTTTGCGAGGAAGGAGGCGATCCAGTCCAGGGCCTGGCCTTGGATCCCGGTGGAGCGGAGGCGGGTGATTAGGGTGCGGTGACAGACGGTCTCAAAGGCAGCCGAGAGGTCGAGAAGAATGAGGGCGACTGCTTCACCGTTGTCCATCAGGGTTCTGATGTCGTCTGTGACTGAGATGAGGGCGGTTTCAGTGCTGTGGTTGGTTCGGAATCCGGTTTGTGAGGGGTCGAGCAGGTTGTTGTCTTCCAGGAAGGTGGTCAGCTTTTTGTTGACGGTCTTCTCTATTACTTTGGCAGGGAAAGGCAGAAGAGAGATGGGGCAGAAGTTTTTCAGGTCGCTCGGGTCAGCCGTAGGTTTCTTTAGTAGGGCGTTGACTTCGGCGTGTTTCCAACATTCGGGGAAGGTAGCAGAAGAAAAAGAAGAGTTGATGACGGTCTGGAGGTGCGGGGCAATGATGTCGTCGGCTTTTTTAAAGATGAAGTGCGGGCAGGGGTCCGAAGGGACGCCGGAGTAGATAGAGTTCATGATGGATTTGGTTTCTTCCGTGTTGATGTGGGTCCAGTTGTTGAGGGTGATGGCCGGGGATGCGGGTTCGGTGGTGTTTGGTTGGGTCTGGTGTCCGAAGCTGTCGTCGAGGTCGCTGATCTTGCGATGGAAGAAAGTTGTGAGGGATTCACACAAATCCTGTGAGGGCGTGACGGCGTTGGCGCTGGGGTTGGAGAACTCCTTGACGATGCTGAAGAGTTCTCTGCTGTTGTGGCTGTTTTTGTCCAGTCTGTCAGTGAAAAAGTTCCTTTTGGCAGCGCGGATCAGGTGGTGGTGTTCGCGGGTAGCGTTCTTGAGGGCGGTCATGTTGCCAGCGGTGTGGTCCTTGCGCCAGGCTTTCTCAAGGGCGCGACAAGTTTTCTTTGATTCTTTGAGGGTGTCAGAGAACCAGAGAGGTTTTTTGGTGTTGGTCTGTCGATGCGTGCGTTTGAGGGGAGCAAGGTTGTCTGCGCAGTTGGAGATCCAGTTTGTGAGGTTGAGGGCTGCGTCGTTGGGGTCGGTGGTGAGGGTGGGTTGGTTGGCGGCGAGTGCGGAGAAGAGTTGCTCTTCAGGGATCTTGTTCCACTGTCGATGAGGGATGGGTTGAGTGCGGAGGTGGGGGGTCTCGCGTCGGAATGTGAAGTGGACGCAGCTGTGGTCGGTCCAGTGTAGGGCAGAGGCGTGGCTGAAGAAGACGTGTTTGCTGGCGGAGAAGATAGGGTCGAGCGTGTGTCCGGTGATGTGGGTGGCGGTGTTCACCAGTTGTTTGAGGCCGAGGTTGGCGAGGTTGTCGAGCAGGGTGGTGGTGTTGGGGTCGTTGTTTTGTTCCAGATGGAAGTTGAGGTCGCCTAGGAGGATGTAGTCCGGTGAGGCGAGGGCGTGCGGGGAGATGAAGTCGGCGATGGCGTCGCTAAAAGGGGCGCGTGGTCCGGGAGGACGGTAGACGAGGGATCCTCTGAGGGTGGTCCTCGAGTCGGTGCGAATCTGAAAATGCAGGTGTTCAGCGGCGAGAGGGGTGTCTTCGGTGGAGGTGGTGACGCTGATGGAGTCTTTGAAGATGATGGCGATACCTCCTCCTGCTTGGTTGGTGCGGTCTTTCCTTGAGATCTTGTAGCCTTCGGGGATGGCGGGTGGCGATGTCTGGAGCAGAGGAGGCGTTCATCCAGGTCTCCGTGATGAAGGCGACGTCCGGTGCTGTGGAGTCCAGGAGGTCCCAGAGTTCAACTGCGTGTTTGTGGACGGAGCGGGTGTTGACTAGGATGCATTTGAGGTGGTTGATGGCGCATGGGCTTGTGGTCGTGGTAGTTGCGTGGTGGAAGATGCGTTTGCAGGAGTTGCAGGCGAAGGGTCCATGGGTGCGTTTGGGGTGAGCTTGGAAGCAGGTGTTGGAGCGTCCTGGGTTGAGGGCGTGGAGGGTGGTGGGGTCGTAGCGGATCAGCGGGGCTTGGGAGAGCTGGGGACCAGGGGTCGTGGCGCTGGGCGCGGGCCAGGCGCGGACGGGCGCAGATGGGCTTGCCTCTGGCGCGCCAGCGGCGCGCCCGCTGCGCATTTGCGCAGCGGCCGCCATATGAGGTAGGAGGGGGGGAGGGGTCAGCTGGGGGCGAATGGGAGCTGGGGGGCGGAGGCGTGCAGGAGGTCGCGGCGGGAAAGCGCGAGGGAGGGGGTACAGGTAGAGTGAGAAGAGCTGGAGGAGGGGGGTTTAAGGGTGGAGGGGGCTGAGTGTTAGGAGGTTTAGGAGATTAGGGAGAAAGATAGGAGTAGGGTTGTGAAGATAGGGGAGGGGGGTTGTAGAGGTGGGTGAGGGTGAGAGGTAGAGTGAGAGGATAGGAAGATAGGTAATAGAGGGGGTGGCGGGAGGGGGGGAGAGATAGAGAAATAGATAGAGAAAATAGATAGATAGAGAAATCGATAGATAGAGAAATAGATAGAGAGATAGGAAGATAGGAGGAGGTGGAGAGTGAGGGAGTTAGGTAGTGGGATAGAGAGATAGAGAGATAGGTAGATAGGAGGAGTGAGGGAGGTAGATAGTGAACGGGTTAGATAGGGGAGATAGAGAGGGGGATGCGAGTGAGGGAGGGGGATGAGGCAGGAGCAGGAGGGCAGGCGCGGGGAGAAGAAGACGGAAGAGGCAGAAGAGCCGAAGGCAGAAGATAGAAGACAGGAGACCGGAAGAACAGAAGAACAGAAGAACAGAAGACCGGAAGAACAGAAGAAAGGAAGAACAGAAGAACACAGAAGAACACAGAGGAACACAGAGGAACACAGAAGAACACAGAAGAACACAGAAGAAGATACAGAAAACGAAGAACAGAGGGCAGAAGACCACAGAAGAAGATGAGGAAGAAGAGAAGAAGAGAGAAGACGGGGAAAAGAAGAGTACAGAAGAAGATTACAGATGAGGAGCGAGGAGGAAGAACAGAGAAGAAGAAAAGAAGAAAAGAAGCAGGAGCAGGAGAAAGGGTGAGTAGCGCGGGGCAGAGCGAGGGGCTGGGAGGTGGGGGGTACTTACTGTGAGGTGGGTCTCAGGAACTCAGGAACCTGGAGGAGCTGGAGGAGCTGCAGCGGCAGGGGGAGCGACCTACCCTTGGGTCAAGGGTCGCTACCACTGTCGCGCAGCGGGCGCCATATGAGGTAGGAGGGGGGGGAGGGGTCAGCTGGGGGCGAATGGGAGCTGGGGGGCGGGGGCGTGCAGGAGGTCGCGGCGGGAAAGCGCGAGGCAGGGGGGGACAGGTAGAGTGAGAAGAGCTGGGGGAGGGAGGTTTAAGGGTGGAGGGGGGTGAGTGTTAGGAGGTTTAGGAGATTAGGGAGAAAGATAGGAGTAGGGTTGTGAAGATAGGGGAGGGGGGGTTGTAGAGGTGGGTCAGGGTGAGAGGTAGAGTGAGAGGATAGGAAGATAGGTAATAGAGGGGGTGGTGGGAGGGGGGGAGAGATAGAGAAATAGATAGTGAAAATAGATAGATAGAAAAATCGATAGATAGAGAAATAGATAGAGAGATAGGAAGATAGGAGGAGGTGGAGAGTGAGGGAGTTAGATAGTGGGATAGAGAGATAGAGAGATAGGTAGATAGGAGGAGTGAGGGAGGTAGATAGTGAACGGGTTAGATAGGGGAGATAGAGAGGGGGATGCGAGTGAGGGAGGGGGATGAGGCAGGAGCAGGAGGGCAGGCGCGGGGAGAAGACGACGGAGGAGGCAGAAGAGCCGAAGGCAGAAGATAGAAGACAGAAGACTGGAAGAACAGAAGAACAGAAGAACAGAAGAACAGAAGACCGGAAGACCGGAAGAACAGAAGAAAGGAAGACCGGAAGAACAGAAGAACACAGAGGAACACAGAAGAACACAGAAGAACACAGAAGAACACAGAAGAAGATACAGAAAACGAAGAACAGAGGGCAGAAGACCACAGAAGAAGATGAGGAAGAAGAGAAGAAGAGAGAAGACGGGGAAAAGAAGAGTACAGAAGAAGATTACAGACGAGGAGCGTGGAGGAAGAACAGAGAAGAAGAAAAGAAGAAAAGAAGCAGGAGAGAGGGTGAGTAGCGCGGGGCAGAGCGAGGGGCTGGGAGGTGGGGGGTACTTACTGTGAGGTGGGTCTCAGGAACTCAGGAACCTGGAGGAGCTGGAGGAGCTGCAGCGGCAGGGGGAGCGACCTACCCTTGGGTCTTCTAGGGAATTATAAGGGTGTTCCAGTATGCCAATGTAAGTTGGTGAAATTGGCCACTAGCCTGTTAGTGACAATTTGGAAAGAAATGAGAGAGCATAACCACTGAGGTTCTGGATAGCAGAGCCTCAGTGAGACAGTTAGTCATAACACAGGTAACACATTCAGGGCACACTTATGAGCACTGGGGCCCTAGCTGGCAGGGTCCCAGTGACACATACAACTAAAACAACATATATACAGTGAAAAATGGGGGTAACATGCCAGGCAAGATGGTACTTTCCTACAGCACCTTTAAAACACACTGCACCCTGCCAATGGAGCTACCTAGGGCCTACCTTAGGGGTGCCTTACATGTATGAAAAAGGAAAGGTTTAGGCCTGGCAAGTGGGTACACTTGCCAAGTCAATTGGCAGTGCAAGACTGCACACAGACACTGCAGTGGCAGGTCTAAGACATGTTTACAGGACTACCCATGTGGATGGCACAAACAATGCTGCAGGCCCACTAGTAGCACTTGATTTACGAGCCCTGGGTATCTCTTGTGCACTTTACTAGGGAATTACAAGTAAATCAAATATGCTAATCAGGGATAAACCAATCGCCAATAAAATTTACACAGAGAGCATATACACTTTAGCCCTGGTTAGCAGTGCTAAAGTGCCCAGAGTCCTAAATCCAACAAAGCCAGGCCAGGAAAACTAGGAGGAAGGAGTCAAAAAGTTTGTAAATTACCCTGCAAAAAGGGCCATTTCCAACAGGTATATTAATATTTGCTGATTGCAGGGCCCTGTGTGGAATCTGTAGGTATACATTTGGCATTGCCATACAATCTGATGACATCATATTACTGAGGAAAACAAGAGCAAATCCATTTAAGGTGATGAAGTTTACTTGAATCATGGATATTGTGATTACACAACTTCACTCATGGATTTGGAGTTGTCTGTGATTCTGACTTCACTAGGGGCATCTGTTTACGGGTCATGCAGCATGCATGCATGTGGCCTTGCTAACGTTGGAGCCACTTTGGTGGACCTTGTAACTGGGGTCTACTGTACAATGTAGTAATTTTCTGTGATCAAAACTGTTGGTCAAGTGTGTTCTGGTACATGCAATAAACCTATTTGTATTTGTCATTCCAGCATCATCCCAAGCAGAGGAGACAGGGCCAATATCTCCGGGAAGTAGCGGGCACGGTACTTCTGGTCATGACACTACAGACACAGAGGGACCCAGTGGTCCAGAGGGTGAGGGGAGTGCCAAAGAGGACACATACTCAATGTCACCGTCATCCGAATCAAGCTCCAGTAGAAAGGTCCCTAGAGGTGGTGGGACATACAGGACCATTTCCCACGCCATCCATGTCTACCCCCCACACTACCAACTCCACCCTCCCTGTTGGCTGGGCCGCTCACCCAGGAAGGAAACAGTCTCCTTTGCTCCAGACACCTAACCCCCTGCCCTTGTTCCCCCTTCTGTCCTGAATGAGGAGTCTATTGGCCTCATGAGAAACATCTCTGTGGGTCAGACAGCACTGCTGAATGCCATCCAGGTGCAGTGCAGCCATCTGCAACAGATGGTGGCATTCCTGGAAGGCATCCACAGTTCTATTCCTGCCCTACAGAAATCTTTTCAGACTCTGGCCTCCTCCCTCACAGCAGCCTTACACCCATTTGTAAACGTACACCACACTACTATTTCTATACCTGTCCCAAACATTCTCACAACTAAGCATGCGCACACCTCAACAGCCCCAAGC
Organism: Pleurodeles waltl; assembly: GCF_031143425.1. NCBI lineage: Eukaryota > Metazoa > Chordata > Amphibia > Caudata > Salamandridae > Pleurodeles > Pleurodeles waltl. Next base: position 1,069,918,210 of record NC_090437.1, read on the forward strand.
AGCACATGAAAAGAGAAACACCACAAATCACACAAACACCCGACCACTCACCAGAAACTCACATGCCTCACAACCACCACCACCCCATCATACCCCAGACAAAACACTAATACCCCAGACCCATCCACCACCCCCACCATACCCTCAGATACTACACCCACAATCACAGACCCATTCACCTCCCTACCTAACCCCCAGATACTACACCCACAGACCCATCCACCACCCCAACATACCCTCAGATTCTACACCCACAATCACAGATCTATCCTCCTCCCCACCTTATCCCAGATACCACACCCACAGACCCATCCACCACCCCACAATACCTCCAGACACCACACCCACAGAAAGATTCACCATCCCCAACATCCCCCAGATGTCACACCCACACCAACAGACCCATCCACCACTCCATCATACCTAGCACATTCGCATCATACATCACTAAGAATCATAAACACCCACACTCACCCACACAAAAGCCACCTACAAAACACATACATCATACTTAAGATACACAGACAGAAGCACCAAAAACACACACACACCTGACACTGCCACTCACTCAAACTACCAACCGCTAATGCCTCCTGGATACCTTACCCATTTTGCCAAAAGGAGTTTGTCTGCCCTTGTCCTTACTCCTGTCAAAATCACCCCTTTCCCAAAGCCAAAGGGACCTCATCTATACCCCAAAACATCCCTTACACATCCAAGTCCTCTCCAGTGAAGCCTGATCCTCCCACTGAGCCCAGTCATAACCCAAAGAAACTAACAAAAAAAAACTTCCACTCCTCAAAAAGTCAGGCCCTCCTCTCAAAAAAACAAACCCACCCATCTCAAAACTGACCACACCCCTCCCAAAGGACATCATTGAGGTGCCTGGACTGCCCACTAGATGCCTGGATGCTGGGGCATTCCCATGGCAATGTTCTGAGGGGCACGTTTAGTGATACAGCAGTATGCTCGACCACATATTGGACTGCCCATTGACCTTTGCTACATGTGTTTATTTTTTAGAATAAAAAAAAGATTTTGCCAGTACACATTAGTCCTGCCATTACTTTTCTACCATCTCGATGTTCATGCATTCTTTGGTATGTATGACTTCTGTTGTGTTTGTTTCACCCTGATTGGTGATCCATTTGATGTGGTTGGTGTGATCTGACCTTGGAAACACTGCTTGAGTGACCCAGTCAAAGGGGAAATGTTTAATGGATCAATATGTGGGATATAGTCCAATTGCTGCTGACATTGCATTGGAAGTATTTCATCTTGTTTAATGTGTTCAAGCTAGAGATGTGTTTCTCCATTTACAGAGGATGTTTAATTGTTATAACTTTGTATACATTTTAATGGATGTGTCTATTTTCATGTGTGTACCTTATACCTTCTTTATCTAAATGTGTGACCCATGTTGTTACTGCTGTACTTGTTTTCATGACTTGCACTCATACATTTCGAACATATGCATGAAACTTGGATATGCTTTTAGCTGTCCCTGCATCAAGCCACAGTTCCTGTGCAAATACTGGTTTTGAAGCATGTGCAAAGTGAAATTTGGCAGAGGGCACAAGCCTTCCAGAGGTACTCCTGGTAGATGCATACCTATTCTGCAGGAATTCTTTACAGTGTGACTTTTGAATGTTTCTCACACTAATTATTTTGCATCCCATTTATGTAACATTATCTTGAAATGTGGGTGTTATGCGGAAGTCCATTATAGAGATTTTGTGGAGAAGGTGTGTTTAAGTTCAATGATACATCCATACAAATTTATTTTTATATCACTGCAGGCAATGGAATGTGAGAATTGTGAGCGTGTCACTTAGATTAATAGGTGTGATACTGGTGAGGAGTTGAGGTTGTGTGACACAATTTAATAGACACATTATTACCCCTGATCATGGGATATGCACACATATCGATTTTTGTAGAGAGTAGTGGTGAAGTGTCAGTTATCTGATCAAAGAGGGCATCACAGAACTGTGAGTGGGTCATGCATTGAATACAGTTCTGAACAGTGGCCCACAAAATATGTTTAGACGCGGACCACAAACCCCATGCCAGGTCCATGGTGTTGCATCTATTTGCTGTAGAGTTCATGGAAACAGGTAAGTGTTTAGCTTATCATCAGTTGCGTCCACGACAGCATCAGTTTTGGGTGTCAATGAGCAGCACAAGCAGCAGACGTACGTGTATAATCAGGTCCATGGTCACACAGGATGTGTGAAGCTGTACAGGTGAATTTCAGCCTTATATCTGTCCCTTTCCACCGGATCAGATGAGGTGGTTGGACTGCCAATGTCACTAGAAGACATTGTGTAATTGGTCCAGCTGTAACTCTGGCCATCTGTCCTCCGAAAGATGCATTGGCCTATCACTCCAACACTTCAGTCTAGATTTGCTTGCATTGTGGGCCGGACTGTAGCGGTCTTTTGTCTATGTAAACGCATGCATTGTAATACGGTGGTCAGACCACCAACACTGCGGGGATATCCGTCACCCCCACCACAGCAGTCCTAAGTCTGCCACGCTTGCAATCATGCCCTAGGTGTGAATATAGAAATCTTTACTACAGCTTTGTTCCAAGGCCATCTGATGATGATACTCCCTCCTCGAACACATTCTGCAGCTTTACCCTGTTGAACTTTATATTTTAAGAAATTTTTCTTCAAGAGTTTTTCAAGTCATTATGTAAGCGCTGACCAGGCCTAATCCACTTCTTGTATCTTAATCACACTCTACAGTGGCTCAGATACACAAACTTTAACTTTTGACTTTGACACAGTCTCGCCTGACCAGATGTCTAGTGTTGGCACTTTAATATTTTAGGTGCTAGATTTCACTTAAACCTTTTTAAAAATCATGACTCCACTTTTACTGTTTGTATTTTTGTCAGTTCCTGTCAAATAATGTATTAAAATGTACTCCATTTATCTAAATTGGTTTGGCAAGCTTCTTGTTTTTTATTTTGACTTTATTACTGTTTGGGTGCTAAAAAAGTACTTTACACATTGCCTGTTACGACTCTGTCGTCCCATTTCCAGGGGGCGCTGTAAGGGGACTGTCGGAAGCCTGGGAATCACCTTAAACACTTCTCTAGAGTCCCTTGCTGACTAATGTTTGTTTCTCTTTTCTCCATGGTACACTTGTATAGTACTACATTTGCTTCCTGGGACTGCAAATCCCATAATGCACAGCCTGGTAGTCAGGAAAGCCCGGATTCTGTTTCCCATTGTTTTCAATGGGAGAAGTCCAGTTGCTCCTTTTCACCGGATCCTCTCCTCCAGGACTTGCAAGTGTCTGAAACTACACACACCTGTGACCTCTCCTGTGCAGCCCAGCTTGGAACTGCTTATAAGCAGCCATTTCCTCAAGCTCCTCGTCGTGCATTGGAGTTCGATTCCTTTGTGTTACAGACCCCTTGTCGGATCGTGTTCCAGTTTTGTTCCTGTGCTGTTCCAGCTTGATCCTGTTTCCTGATTTTCTGCCCTGTTCCTGATTGTTCCAGCCAGAGCCTGCTCTCAGTTTCCCAGTCCTATCTCTGTTTGTTCCAGCGAGAAGTTTGCACCCTGTTTTCAAGTCCTAATCCTGCCTTTACTTCAGCCTGAGCCTGTTCCCAGATCTTGCCTCTGCCTCTTTGTTTGTTCCCTTCTGTTTCTTCTTGGTTCTTTGTGTCTGGTAAGTGTTCTATCACCCGTGTATAAGTGTCCTCCTTTGTACTGGGGTTGGCTCCTGGTTTCCAGGAGGCAATTCCAGCCCCCCCCCTTGTCTAGTGTTATACGTTGTCTTTCGTGCCTAACAGTGACAGTGTGCTATTGCTGTTTTCTCAGGAATCGCCACTGTGTTTCCAGCTGGACCCACAAGAGCGTGTCTTGTGTATGTCAGTACTTTCCTTGTTTGTGCTCTAAGGTCCAGAGACAGAATCATTTCTGCTGCCTCCTTTCTATGGGGATGGCAGGGTGACTATCTGTAAGAGCAAACTGCACCGAGGCATTGACATTCCCTGTCACTGTGGGAGTTTCTGCGCCTTACTCTGTGTACAAACCCAGCGTGTTTGTCCCTTAGTAATCTGTTTCCTGTTTGTTCACACAAGGGTTTCTTTGCTTTTACTTTCCTGTGCCTATCCATAGCTGTCCTTTCCGTGTATGCCTTTAGCTGCTCTTCTGCCCCAGTACACTACCTCTTTAGGATATTCGGTGACCTCAAGGGGTGTCCCAACCAGAGTCCTGATCAGACCCGCCCTAAACCGTGACATTGCCTCTAAATTAAGCCTGACCACCTTTTGTGCCAAGCTACCCAGGGCTAAGTACAGGTTAATTTAGTGACCTGTAGTGGTCTGCAAGGTATTGATTTTGTTGCCTGACCAGGGCATACACCCCAGTAAACCAACAAACTAATTTTTCAAGTTTTTGTAGCATCAATGGTATAGTAAACAACAGATTAAGAAAAAGAGGTCATGGAAAGAAGATACTACATAATCCCATCAACAAAAAAGAAAGAGAATCAACTATTCAGTCAGACCAGTAAAAAGAAAGACACTGGTGTATCCAGATTGATTATATGATATATCTTACAATACAACATATTCTGCAAAACTGTGAAGAGGAGATCCGATCATAGAATGTCAGGTCCTTAAATGACCCATTATAATACATAGGAAGCTGAGTTTGGGAGTGAGAGATTGTCTAGTTAAGAGTCAATTTTTACTATTTTCCAAAGGATCTTCCAAACAGTTGACATCAAGCAAAACGTTCAAAGGGTGTAAAACATGTTTTGTATATAAGTATAGTTAAAAATATAAATCATTGATTAGTCCCAGAAAACTAATATGGATTCAGACGTGTAAAACGAGCGCATTGTTAAGGCTATGCTGCCCTTGTAAAAAATATTACATAGAAAGCGCTAAACTGAAAGCTCATGAAACAGTTGCACCATATTTGAGTAATTAGGAACTGTGATAAAAGTATCCCATAGTTCACCATTTTCATTCACATTCACATCACCAGGAGAAATATACAGTGATTGAATGTATTCCTGGTATGGTGAGGCCTGGAGCTAGGGTAACAGCTTTTCATGGATTGGAGTCCAGATACATTTTTTTATACGAGTGAACCTAATGGGTTGAACATTGAACATGAAATCATTGTGCGATGTAAACAAATAGCCACTAGTCACAAAGAAGCAGACATTTGCAAACAATAATTGAAACATTTTTATAGACGGTTTACAGGTTGAATATTATGGCACCTTGAGTATTTAAGAATTGAACAGTACAACAAGGAGATGGGCATAGTATATCTTATACCCTTTGCATCCCTTATTATTTTTCATGAATGATTTTTGTACTTGAGGACTATAATATATGGGCAGAAACGTCCACCATTTCGGTATCTTCCGATCTGATGAATTCCTTGGCACCAATGTGCCTCCATCGGTTGGTCACAGGCCCCACACAAGTCCATAGATACACTCTGGATCTAACTTTTTTCACACGATGCCTGATTAACTTAACCGGGTTACATTCTCTAGTTTAGACTGATCACTCATTAATTACATTTTTTGCAGCCACTTGATAATTTTGGATTCGGGAGGTTGAAGAAAGAAAAGGTCACTCCGGTTTTGATTTAAATTATTGTCAGAGTAATTGAGTGAACATCTATATCTGCCCTCCTACCTGAACCAACTCGGTTACAGAGGCATGTAGTAATTACCAGTGTTGGATAACAAGAGCTCTAAATATCAGACCAAAAAAGAGACCTCCGTGTCTTTGCCCTTTAATGCTTTCATTTAAAAGGACCTGCGAGTAACCGGAAGCCATTTTAAGAAACTCGAAAGAGTGTGGCGCTCAAGCTTTTCCGCAGATTGGAGATCATACTACTATTAGGAGGCACTTAGAAAGTGAAAGAAACAGATAAGAGCCATCAAAGCAGAATAGTTTGCAAATTAAATTGTACAGGGCACCAATCCTGCCTGAACCATTCACGTCATTATCCCTAACCTGTCTCACCTTCGCTGTGTTCAACACGAGGCTAGTCCCCCTCAATCATTATGTGATGACCTAGCAAGCGATTTAGAGAATATCTAGAAGATTTTGACATCTTTCTCTTCTGATTCAAATCCCTCTTCTACTTCCATTCTGGCAACAGAAACTAACCTGCTGTCTGAACACAAACACTGTGTCAGCTACACTAGACACCTCAGACCTTCTATCAGAAACTGAATTTCATAACATTGCCATCTCAATGGCATCTGCTTGTAATTTGATTCAATGACCCCTCTAATGTGGAAACTATCATTCACATATTTGGCAGAACCATTAGTTGCCATCTGTAATCAGGCCCTGCAGACTGCCACTGTGACGTTAAAGTGGAAAAAGGCAAGGTGCTTCTTTTATTGAAAAAGCTGTAGATACAACATTACTCAGTAATCTTAGGCCTATTTCGCTTCAGTTCTCTCACAGTAAAACTCTTAAAAATGGTGTCAACATTACACTCTCTAGTTTTTTGAAAGAACACCACTTACTAGATGGGCCTCAGTTTGTGTTTCACCATCTCCGTGGAATGGAAGGAACTTTGGTTACTGATTATCGATGATTTACATATGACGACAGATGATGGTCATCAGGTAATTTCTGTACTACTTGACCTATCTACAGTGTTTTACATTGCCATTCATGATGTACTGCTTACTAGGCTGTTAGAAATAGGAGTTAAAGGAAAAGCTATGCAATGCCTGGTTTATTTTGCTGAAGTTAAAACACAAACAGTTAATTTGCCCCCTTTGGCTCTGCTTTTGAACCAGTTAAGCAGGGAGTGCCTCAGGGCTAATCACTAAGCCCGACATTATTTCATGTATATTTAAGACTGGGCTTATTAGACACTATGGTCTAAAATTTGAGAATCATGCTGATGACACTCTATGAATTCCCACTTTGATGTGTACCTCACACTCTCCAATTGCAGCTTTCCACGAATGGACAGTGGCTTAGAGCTAACTCTCTTCAGTTTAATGGAGACAAGACTGAGGTAATGAACTGCCTTTCAGGGTCTCTTTTCAATCCTTTGGTGGTTAAAAGTTTGGACACAGGAGGATAGCTCAGATCCGATTATAGTGTTGGCTGTTTGAAATCTGGAAGTTTATGTAGATAATCTTCAATCTCTCTCCATTCATGTTATTAAACCATTCTCAACTTGCTTTAGACTAATGAGGGTACTATGTAAAATTCTCCCTCTGCTACCAACACACCTCAACTCACTGGAGGTGCAAAGTATTATCTTAAGAAGACTTGACTATGGCAACACCTTTGTTTTAGGTGGACTTAGATGTCGTGCACAACATCTCCATCACATACAAGCAACAGCTGAAAACTGTCTCTGTCACGGCCACTCTTTTCCTGTATGTCTATAGCACATGGAGCTTTTCATCACACCGTTCTCCTTCCACTTCAATATAGGCTGTATCTCTATCTTCCAATTATATCAGATTCATTACATTCAATGAATGCCAATTTTCTCAAAGTTCCTACATTTAAGACATCTTACCTTGGTAGTAGATCATTTTCCGTACAGGCGTCTTGCCTATGAAACAGTATGTTAGACTATCTTCGTTCGATTAGGAGTTTCTATACCTTTAAGAAAGCCTTGAAGACCTGGCTATATAAGATAACATTTAATGTTCTTACAAGTCTGGATGGGTTCACGTTTAGTTTAGAAAAGTTTCATGATCTACATCAATTGTAATAATAATAATAATAATAATAATAATAACAGTAAGAAGAAGGAGAATATCCTACAAGCTGAATACGGACATGTGCAAATGATTTAATAGCCTACTTGGGCATGATCGGCAATTAAGATGATGTCAGAATAGACCTAAAAGGACTTGAGTGATTTGCAAATGTAATAAATATCTACAATAAAATCTTCAGTTGAATCAGTAAGAAATAGTTATTGATCTAAGAATATATGAAGGTGATGGTAATGATACCTGGTACCATAACAAGTGTATTGTGATTGGAAAGGTTAGATTGTGCCCGCATGGGTAACATCTTTTGGTATAACCTAGGGTGATCCACGGGAATTGAGGAATATAGTGATGCAAGAACTGGAGTTGTTGATGAGATGTGAATTAGTAGCGATAAAACATCTCATCACTCAAACATGTGCCAAAATATATTAATTGGTTGAAACTGCTAATTTAGAAAACATATTATTTATAATGTACATGAGGGTAGTTTTTATGTCTATAAATTTGAAGTTGCATACAATGCTACTGAGTATAATAGTTAACAATAGTGAGGGATAAGGTTTGTGGGCGACAATTATTTTCATGCAATGGATTTAATTGTTTCTATATCATTTCTTACTGCTCAACAGAAGCTCTGAAATTGAATTTTTTTTCTCTTTTTATTCAAATATGAGTCACATGTTTGGGTGTCTTTAAAAAGCAATGTAAAAAATAGCTTCTGACCATGAATAGACAGTCTTTCCAACCTTCAGTGGTGCCAAACCGAGTGAGATTAGCTACACCACATTCTTGTTCAAGGACTAGTAGTCAGATGACTCTGTCCTGAAGAGCCCCTAACAAACACATGGGGTCGAAACATTGATGAAACCTCTCCCCTGGTTGTTACATGTAGTTTATCTTCAAGTGATTCCACACTGACACATGCAAACCTTGTTATGAATTGTATCATTCAATGCCTACACCCATTGGGAATTGTACAGTGCCTTTTATCTCTGTTCTTTGTGAATATAATCCCCATTGGAGCACTGCATATTCTGCATATTATCATTTATTTTATTAGTTGTTATACTTGATTGGAGTCAAAACACTACAAGATGCAAACTATATCAGTCCCGTGTTTTGTCTACTTTAAAATGGATTTTAGTCTGATGAATACGTCTTAGTAACTCTTGGTTCCTTCAAACACACATACAAAGGTATTACTTTTGAATGAGTCCCACTGGACAACTGGTATATTAATATTTTCCATATAGGTAAGAATTCAAGTTTCACAAACCAGCTCCAAAGAATCCAGCAGAAAAACATAAAGAAGCCTCAATGGGATCATTATCTTTAAAAGTGCTATGTGGGCCATACCTGTTAGATTGAGTGACCTCCAGAAATTATAAAATTAAGCTGGTATAATATGAGAAATTCTTGATAAACTGTCTACAAAATGAAAATTCTAAGAACATTCCTTTTGGCATATGGGAGAGAATACATTCCTTCATGTGGACTATTACCACTCTAATTGAGATTATCAGTGCAGTCGCATGCAGAACAAGGAGGAAGAATGTTATCTTTAGAATTCTTGATAACATCTCCAAACTTAGAGACAAAAGTTTGGAGATTGTACTTATTATGATGTACTATCAGTTGTTATCTGCTGTTTTTCCATATACAATCAGATTTCCAGAAAATGGTTATTGCAAAATTCAGAGATATGTGAAATCAATCATGTGCTCCAATTGATATATTGTTTGTGTAGACATAATCAAGAAATACTAACAAATAATTGGAATTCTATATGGTATGATTAAAACAAAAGGCTGATTTCCCTGATGGTTCAAAATAACTACTTCTAAGGGTTTGAAGTGTTCAATGACTGGTCCAGAAACAAATAGGGTTCCACTTACTGTGTACACTATATCTACTTTCCTTTGTTTAGAGATTTCATTCTTGTTGGCACACTCTTTACCGCTAAATATCCAGCAATGTATTTATTGATGTCGGTGGGTATTCCCTCTTAGATCAATTGGTAGCAAAATCTTGGGACAGATTTAGAAGAGGGTTGTACAACATTTGAATATTTTGCAAAAATAAAACAGCATTACATGAAATTATGTGTATGTACACAAAATGAAAATCTGTAATTTTGCACCATACTTTACCAAAAAATGCATCCCGGCAACAATTTATGGTGTAGAAGTGCATTTATAAAAGAGCTGTACGAACAACAGCCACTTGTGTTCTGTTGTTCCTGTGCTTTTACAGTAATTTTTTAACAACAGATTGCACAATTTACTGTACATGTTTTCCATGAATGGCACATAATTATGTGAAGTGACATAATGGTGTATTGTGAGGAATTTCACCTAGCAGATGTAATGCGAAATTTCTGAAATTGTGCCAGTGTAATCTAAATTTCACCCAGGTCTCATTTAGAGTTTGTTGGAAATGGTTCTCTCTTGCAACTGTGACAGAGTACTTTCTTCTCCAAGCTCACAGTCCACACATCGGATTTGGAAGTAGGCAGCACAGAATATGTTTAGGAAAGAGCCTATTTCAGCTCCATTGCTGACACATTCGCCTGACGTCCAACGTCACACGTGTCGTCAGAGGGTAGCCATCTGGCTCTCTTGGATTGCACAGTGAGCTAGATTTTTTTCCTGTCCACCACTGAAAGATAAAACTTGACTGTGAGGCACAGTAAAAAAAAAAAAAAACACTATTGGAGATAACTCTCATGTGGTGCGGATCATTAGGTAAACTGTTTTCACAAATTAACTCTCACTCTTGGTGTTTGTTTTAAAGACAAAAGTAAAATTTTGTAAAATTGTACTTGCTGGCTGTCATACCGTCTATACAATTTTTACGACATTGACAGGAACTGCTGTGATAGAGGTTCTTGCCAATTGCAAGAAATGTCTGCAAGGCTGGGGGACATCTCTAAATTTGGGGTATGGGATATCTGTCCAGACAACATAGTAATTTACTCTGTCATCCTGACAGACATACACTATCATTTAATCTCTAATTCAGGCCCTTAATCCGAACATGAAAACAACTTTTACACCAAGCTGGGTTCCTCATCCAGGATTAATCTGATCATTTCTAGGCATGTTTCTAGGTCTCACAGGACACATTTGAATCAGTTGTCCATTCACCACACAATAAAAACAAAGAGCCCTATTTTGTGTTTGGTAAACATGATACTCAGTCACAAGGGGAATGAGGAGTAAACGGTCTGCCAAACTCTTGGCCTGCTTGCATATTAAGAGTCTAGTGGATTGTTAGCTTTTTGCTGGTGGTGCCCCATTGTCTCCATTGATAGAAAGCTTAATCTTATGACTTGATGGTGTGCAAGCTGCTGAAGTAATGCCTATCCTATTTAAGGCTGACATTCTGATGTCTTTTTTCTGTATTTAACTGTCAAATAAACCCTGGCAGGGATAAACAGAAATGTTAAAATAATGACCCTCATCTTAAGTGAAAATCTCCCTTCGATTAGGGACATTAGTTCATATTTGTTTATCAAAAACAAACTCCAACTTTGGGGACTTGTATTTGACAAACATGTTTGGCTGTACTGGTGTGGAAACCGAGAATGGTCATCAACCAAAATTGTGGTACCTTCAGCAGACCACTGTGATGGTGGTTCCTTTTATGGTGAAGACCTCTGGGCCAATGGTGATCACAAAATTTGGTGGGTGGTGTTCTGTCAGGGTAACATACATAATATCACTCACCATCTTGATGGAGGATGTACCTCCCACCAAACTCTATCAGGCCCAGAGTCCCTTAACTCTTCTCCTTCATCTTTCCTTCTCGTCAGAGGTGCACAAGTGAATCTGATTTGCATTGGCTATGCCTCATGGGTAATTGGGGCTAGAATGGTAAATGGAGTCACTGGTCCAGCCTAGGTGGTGAGCTGGGTCACCCTCTAGACAAAAATGTGACACAGAGAGCAACCCCTTAAATGATTTGCATTCCTGATGAGTTTCTGGTCCCTATCTGAGGCACTTGATAGCTGTAAAACCAGGTTTCAGTATGTTGCATGAATGAGTGCATGATATGTATGTTTCAATTCAAAAACCTACAATAAGAATACTCAGGCCCGTATTTATACTTTTTTTAGCGCCGCATTTGCGCCGCTTTTTGGCACAAAACGGCGCAAACCTACAAAATACAATGGCATTTTGCAAGTTTGCGCCGTTTTTGCGTCAAAAAATTACGCAAATGTGGCGCAAAAAAAGTATAAATACGGGCCTCAGTGTTTACCAGCCAGCTTGTATTGTGGGCCCCATCTGGTCCTGACGAAAGCTGCATGACCTGTTAGGTTTAAAAATGGCGGAAAACTGTTGATTTGGCGGCATAAAGTGAATAAGCTATACACAGACACCTCTTCCTTTTTTTATATTGGTGCAAACTGAAATACTCAGGTGATCTCCCGTAGGCATTTTTACGTTCTCCTCTCCTGGTCTCTAGATTAAAATACCAGTTAATATCAACGTGGTCCCCATAAATGTAGGTTATATCCCACCAAGTACTGTCAATTTCACTGGGTGAGGACTCAATGATAAAGCAGGCCACATAGAAATATGGCAATAAGAGTCCACTAAAAAAAAACATGTGTCATGTCCTCCCAATACAAAAGACTCAATTAAGAAGATTGCTTTTCTTTTCTGATATTTGATATTTTCTGACCAAAAAATGCAAGTAAACAATACAGATTACCACCACATATTTTTTTTAAATATTCAAGATGTTGGCCATAGAATTCAAGGAGAGTTATTTTTGATTGTCTTTAAGACATTGATCATGATAAGTTGGATTCAAATATATTTAAACTATTATTTTATTTTGATCTTTGTTGCAGTAAGTAACATATGTGTGACAGATATGCCCATGCATTGGCCCTGTACTCACTGTACAACAAGACTCAAGTCATACCTCACTGATAAGGATTAAGCATGCCAAAACTGGCCTGGGACTGCTTGTATCCCATTTAGAGAAGGCCAGGCTTTGTGGCTTGGGCTGGATTGTTTAAGGTGGAGCAAGCATAAAGGAATAGATTTTCTAGATCATCTATTAGATCATCACATGATTTTGCCATCTTGTATCTTGTACCCGTGCATGGGAGTGCCTTTTATGACTTTTATGGGTGGAGGGGTGATATGAAATCTCTGGAGTGGGTAGCGGAACCAATTTTCTAGAACTCTCCAGCTCCACATTTATACCACTTCTCAGGGGCAGAGACTGTGAGAGGAGAAGGAATCAAAAAATACAAATAACAGACTGCTTCACTGATTAATTCAAGCCTGAAGGGGAATGACCCTGAGCTTATATGCCATGGACTCTGCTGGGCTTTATATACAGTCCCAGTAGCACTGGCACCAGTCGTGGCTTGTGAGGGTTACAGGGGGCGGTGCGGCACTCGGGGGGCATTTAAAACATAAAGGGGGTTATTCTAACTTTGGAGGAGTGTTAATCCGTCTCAAAAGTGACGGTAAAGTGACGGATATACCACCAGCCGTATTACGAGTTCCATAGGATATAATGGACTCGTAATACGGCTGGTGGTAAATCCGTCACTTTTCCATCACTTTTGGGACGGATTAACACCTCCTCCAAAGTAAGAATAACCCCCAAAATGTTTTTGTTTTTTTAAAACCAAGCTCTGCGCTGCGCAGTTGATCCTCTGTCTTCTCTGCACCAGGCCAGGCAGACACAGGTTCCCAGCCTGCCCTGTGGCCAATCCTGACACTGCTCAGAGCAACATTAGGATTCACTGGAAGCACCCAGCTATGGTGCTCCCAGGCAGGCTGGGAGCCTGTGCCTGCTCTTTCCAGACTGGCAATGTGAGAGCACATTGCACGTGTTTGTTTGGTTGGGCCGAGTCAGCCGGACAAACACACTTGCGCAGTGAGGGGAATGCACTGTGCACTCTCCTCCGTGCTCGTCATCCTACATGCGCCGCCCCTTTGACAAGGGAAGGATAATACACCTAGTTTATTATCCTTTCCTTGTTAAAGCCTTGCAGCTATTGCTGCTGGCGGTGGGGCGATGGTCATCCACCATAGCAGAGGAGCTGCCATTGACTAGCATCTCTTCTCCTTCTGGTGGACAGTGTTCAAATTCTTGAATTCACCTTGAGTGATGACCAAACAACCAATTCCAACTTCCTGATCTGTGAACTGCTGGACCATTAAAGAAGTGGGAAAGTGCATGAAGCAAGGGGGGCGCTAGTCGCATAGACCTGAGACTATCAACACAAGTGCCGAAATTCTGAAGTTGCCTGCATGCCTGTCCCAGTAGAAGAGGAAACTGTCTATCCGTGCTGGCACAAAGAAACGAGTTCCAGGTTGGTGGTAATATTGCCCGGACCACTAGCGTTGTTGGCTTTCATGCAGTGTCTGAATGCTATGTGCTTCTGCTCCACAACAAGGGCAGGGGCAGCCACACCTGAAAGAATAAGTGCATCTGCAAGTACTTTTGTTGAAAGTGAAACAAAAAGAAAAAAAAGAAAAGTTGAACCGCTGCATCACAGAAAATTCTGAGGCCATTTGTTTAACTTATCAAGTTCCATGTTTTTGTTGTGGCCTCTTATAAATAAAATTAATACAAAAAAAACAAAAAACTATTTTAGAGATATTGAAAAACTGCTCTTTGTAGAGCTACTCTCAAGTTCCATGATCTATGTTGTTTGCACTGTTTTCCTTTTTTTCCCTTTTGAAGAGGCAGAGAATACCACCATAGCTGTCAGCGAGAGTCTGAGAAAGCTTATAAGAGCCAGGGAGGTAATTCCTAGCATTCACTCTGAGGAGGCAGTGCTTCCTGATTTGCTCTTGTTAGTCTCTCAATGGATTGTACTTTTTATAAAGGAATTTCCATAGACACTCAAAATATCCTGATGTAGTATGTAAAATGTATATACTACAGAATACTAACAGATTGTTTAACTTAATGAGATACAATCCATCATATAATTGTACGGAAAAATTAATCACTTAGATTCATGAAAAAATGTGGTTTATGTGAATGGGACCAACATTGGAACATAGCACACATTGGTATTTATTTGTTTTAAATTCATTTATTATTATTAGAGCAATTCCAAAAATGATATTGTCATCATCATTGGTAGGCCTCTTATTGACAATGAAAATGAACTTTAATATTTTTGTGCATATTAATTTTCATATATGTTTCTAAATATTGTTTCCAGGGTAATATAAGCTTCAATGTAAGAGAAGCATCATCACATTTAGTCCAAGCAGGTGCATTTTTAAGGTAGACTCTGCAGTGACCAGGTTGATTTAATGTCCATGGTGGAAAACAATACGTATACTTTCACATATATTTTCTTATGAATTGATATCTGTCCAGCTTTAAAGTTGTTGATATCAGTATTGGTTTTGCTACCATCAGTTGTGCATCTTTGTAGCATAAGAAAGATATATTTTGAACTGTGTCTTACAATCAATGGCCCAGATGTAAGAAGACCTACCGCCTCCTTTCACCACATTAGCATAATTTGTTTAATGCTAATGTGGCCCAATGATGCCAAAATCACCGTACCAGATTTACAAAGTGGTACAATGCATGCATTGAGCCACTTTGTAACCCTTTGCACAGCATTATGCATGTGCCAGGCATAATGTATGCAGAGGAGGGGGCGTTCCCCCATTTGGGGGGTGAAAACATGTGCAAAGAGTTCTAAAAGAATTGTTTTAAATGAATGTATTATTATAAGAAAAAATTTCAATGATTAAATAATCAACAACATTGGTAGGCCACATAATGACAATATTTTTGTGCATTCTTATCTTCTTAAATGTTTCTAAATATTGTTTCTTCTAGAACTTTGGTGGTAGAAATATAAGATAGGAATTCGGAAGTTTCCAGGGTAATCTATGCTTTACTGCAAAAGAAGCATCATCACATTCAGTGTAGCTAGATTACATTTTAAGATAGACTCTGTAGTGACCAGATGGATTGAGTGTCTATGACAGAAAACAATGACCCCAGTTGTGTATGTGTTTGTAATGAATTGATATGTGACTAGCTTTAAAGTTGCTGATATCAGTATTGATTTTTCTACCTTCAGCTCCACATCTTTATAGCATGAAAATGAGATACTTTAAACAGCATCTTGCAACCTTTCTGGCAATTATTCTGATGTGCAGTCTGGATAGGAGTTGTTATGTACAGCTTTCACAAATAGTTTTTCAAATGACTCTGACTTGCAATCTGGCACTGTAGGGTACACAGATCGATCTGGTGGAATGTCTGCTCTTCCTGAATAGTAACCATTTACACTTTCATGGTTCCATGAATAGTTTGTTGTAAAGAAATCATTAATTGCAATTCCCTCAATTTCAAAAACATTTAGCACTACCATTACTTTTACTGGATGCCTGTCAAAAAATGGGATGTAAGGTCAGATGAGAAGCTTAGATCTTTTGCAAGCAATTGTGTGTCAAAATCAAGAACATGCATACCTGAAAATGTCCTCACCCATTATAAAACAACATAAGAGATTCCATCTTTCAAGATTGTGGGTTATATTTGATAAGATTTTACTCCATGTTTGTGTCACAGTAGTAACACTAAGTGACGCAAAATCACCTATTCACTTTCCAGAGCAAAACTTTTTTTGTGCTGCAAAGTACTCTAAAGGTCACTCAAAGCAGCAAAAGAACTGCTTTGTGTTACTTAGCTCCAAAGGGGTGTTACATTGGTGCAACATGGGCATTCCCATGCAAACCTATCTACTAGAAATAGTAGACATGGTTTTGTGCCACAAGTTAATGTCATGTAAAAAGCAAGCATTAAAAGGAGAAATGTTTTAATTTCTCCTTTCTTTTCTGTCTTTGTACGTGTGCTGCATTGTGCAACATGTGTACATAGGAAACATTTTAAAGTATGTCTACTCATAGTATATTGTACTGGATGGCTAATCTTCCAATACAAAACTATGCTAGACTCACACACACACACTCTTGCACTATGGCGCGAAATGGTTTGTCTGGTTCAACAAACCTAAAAATCAGCGTCAGCGCTAGGCAGGGGGGAGGAAAGTGACATATTTCTTATGGAGGTTTCCTGCTCTCTCCTTCCACAAAGCGCTGCATTTTTTGCTTCTGCATGACTGTTAGTAAATCTGGGCCTGTGTGGCTTATATATTTATCATGGCTGCATCCAAACTTAGGGCCTGATTTTGAGTTTGACGATCTGACCAACGGACCGCCAATAAAACACTATAACCAGACTGGCAGTAGTGCCTATGGTGGTGTCACTGTGGTGGCATGCTTTGGCACGGAATGTGAGTCTGAAGCACATGGCACCGCAGTACAGCATCAGATGCACCTCGGGCGCCCTGTTGCCATGCACAATGTTGTACATGACAACAGTGTGAACGGACAGTGCAGGCATAGGTAGGCACAACAAGTGCCCCCAGCCACACTTCCCACTTGGCATACAATTACACATGGGGTCTTGTTTGGGGCCCCTTCCAGATCTTCCCCACCATGAAAAGCTCAGCAGAAAGGCAGGTTGTGATCAGCATGGTGGTGCCGTCATTGGCACTGCCGCAATTGACCATGGCATTCCCTGCCAGAGGTCTTGTGGTGGTCTAACTGCCATCTGCATAATCGGGTGGTCAGAAAGCTGAGGATGAGGTGGTCAAACAACCACCACAAGTGCAGTGGTTCCAGGGCCATCATACTTAGAATCACGTCCTTACACCTTGAGATTTGTGAATGGTGACAGCTTAGGCCAAACACAGAGGAAACAGTTGTCTATTCGCATATTCATCTTTCACCTGGAGAAATCTGGCAGTGCAACTTCCTATTATTTTTTCCTGCCTCAACGTGATAACATTTATTCAAAATGTATTCATAATCTGCTCTGTTGGGTTATGTAAGGAAGTCTATCAAATTCCCCTTTACACCATCCACTAATCCCTCTTCGACGTTCACATTTCAACTCACAATTATTCTGCAATTTTTACAGAGGTTTAGAGTCTTCTCTGAACCAGCAATATATAAAACTGTTTTCTCTAAAGATTCTGATTTCTTTACCACTGATTGACATAGTGGTAAGTTTAAAATGTGATGTTCTATTTTGTCTTTACTATCAAAAGTAACATTTCTTGTTTCTCTGAATCAAGTATTTCTAAATTAAATTGTCAACACTCATCCAATGTCAGCATTTGACATACAATCTGTTTCTGAGTTTTCATAATGTATTGCATTATTGAAACTGGTGACTTCTTGTGTGGGAAGAAAGATCTAACCATGCGAGAAGCAACAGCCTTTTTAGCTTATTTGCTAATTGTTCCTATTATGATGTATTTTAATATATTCCAATACTCTAGATCTGCTGCCTGTCTCATATTTTCTCTCAGCATACTGGAAATGTAACCATATGTTAACATTTCAAAGTTTCCTAATGAGTTTTTAGTATCTTCATGCACAGTGGTTTATCTTTGACCATAGTCAAATGTAGAAGTTCACCAAAAACTATGATGGGTTTACTGCCAAATATGACATCATAGTCAGACTTAGGAACCCTTGCATCCACAAATGAATGAAAGCTAGCATAATAGATACCATGCTAACCTTATCAATAATCAGAGCTTTCAATTTCCTAAGAACTCTGGGAACCTCATGACAATCATAACTAGTTAACTTTACGTGTGCTAGTTCATTGTTATGTTCAACAGGCAACATAAGTAGTCTGTGCCATGTACTTCCTTTAATCTTGTGAGCAGCTAGACCAGTAGGAGCAGTCACAACACCTGATAGGTCACAGCTAGTGAGCACTTTAATCAGAAAACTTTTCCCTGTACCTGTCTGACCACCTAAATAGTGGAGTGTATGCCTGGCTGTTTTACGGATACATTCAGACTTATCATGTAGCTGTCCATATCTTACAGATTTTGTTATTTGTTGAACAACCTTTGGCAGTTTTTCAGTTGATTTTGAGATTAACCTTTTTGAATCAATGCTCTCCCTTGGCTTATAAATATAGATACCTCATTTTCAATTATAGGCTGGCCAAGGAAATCTTGATTATTACCACCTGAGCTCTGGCTGTCTTGTCAGCTGTCCATTGCAACTTCTATACCACTTGTTTGCTCCTGTTGAATTTCCACATTTAACATTTTCTGATATGTGGAAAACACTTCCCATTAGACACTATCATTGACTGCATTGGAAGTATCTTTGTAGCAGTCATAGTCACCTAGCAGTTTGGTTTCTGAATGCCAAGGAATAAAAAGTTGTAACAGAGCCAGGTAAAATAGTTATCTTATTTGACAGCTCAATTTACAATGATTGATGCAACTTGGTTTTGCATGACTCTAACCAGCCACTACAGCCAGTCAACCCACCCTTTGCTTGCTCAATGTTCTCATCTACATTATTTCTATATGTATTAGTGTACAAACATGTTTTCTAGCTGGGCACTTCGATTAGGGCAATAAGTGTCCATCATATTTTGTTTAAGTAGACCTGGGCAGAGCTCGTGAGTTATGCTATGGGGGATCCCGTGGAGCAGGCCAACAACTCTGCAAGTTTCACTGGAATTCCACCAGGGGATACGCAGCTCAAAGTGCAGTTCATGTTATGTGTTTGACATTTAGGATCACAATGCAGCACGTTCTTGTGCTGAAAATTACACTCAAACAGCACCACACGGTTCATATGTGTGCAGCTGCTATGTTTTCTTCTATTTCTGTGCTTGGTGCTGGGCCCTTCAATCCTCCCCCTGTCTAATTCATCCACCTCTCATTTTCCTTTATTGTATCAGTGTATGTCTTAGTTTTTTCTATTTTATTTTTTTGTCTTTTTATAGTTTTTTGTGACTTTTGGTACTTTTCTGTTTTTTTTTCTTTCCTTCCTTCCCTCTCCTATTTATTCCCTTTGTTTTGCACCGAGGGTAGTATTAGAGCAGGGTGGAAGAGGGAGTGGCGGGGCCAGTGCTACTGCTGACCCTAAACCTTGTGGTTGTCGGCAACACCAAGGGGTGCAGCCCTGCCCCGTTTTCTCCAAGGCATAGATGGAAGCACCTTTGTTTTTGTGCAACACCACTTCCCCTCCATGCTGGCAACAAGACTTGGAATGGTTACACGCTGTTGGAACATTGACTGCTGTAGAGGAAGGTGTGCTGGTGTGTGCGTCAGCACACCAGAGTCGAAAAAACCAGAAGTAGTTGACACACCTCATGGTGGATATACTGGACCATGAGCAGGACCTACTCAACCTGATGGGTGTCGTGGTGCCGGGGTCAGTGAGTAAATATTTATTTGTTGTATGTGTTCTACAATGCTATTATTTTTTCAAAAAGCAGTGCTGACACTCAGAGGTAAGTTAACTTCACATTATGATGTATATTATGTGATCTGGTTTGAGCTAGCCAGGTGCTCGGTGCTACCTAATCATACTTGTAGGTGCTCTCTTGTACTGAATATTTAAGAAGTCATGCAAAGTCCTCTGTCCCCTCATTAAGATAGTGGCAGTAGCAGTAGTAGCAGTACTCAATATAAGTGAGTTAGCATTATTTTCACTGTGCCTTTGTTTATGCAGCTCATATAGTCCCAATCACAATCTTCCAGTGATGCAAAGTATGCATCTATTCATTGAAAAGGGAGACTAAGTTGGCCAATCAAAGGTAGTTGAGAAGCAAACAGCATTTATTGCAATGCCTTAGTAGTTCCAAATGTAGTTTCAGAAAGTTGGAATAGGGCCTAGGTTATGCAAATTAATAGGTAAATATGATACTACTGTAGTACTATAGGTGATTTGATTTAGAAAAGGGCAATGTTTCTGTGTTTGCCTTTGCCAAATTGTCAAAACCTGTCAAGTATTTTTTATTTTATTTTTTTCTTACCTCAGCACCCAAGGTTAAGAAGAGTGCTTTAGAGAGGGGGCCGGGGAGACGATGGCGCCACCGCCAATGACAGCAGCTGGAGGATCTGCTGTCTGCTGGTCCCAGTAAGTTCTCCTGTTATACCATTATTATTTCCCTTACTTTTACCTCTCCACATTTGGAAGAATGTTTCCTTTTTTCACTGTGCCTGTCTTCTTTTTTTCCTACTCATCTTCTTTCTATCTAAGGTTTGTTAAATATGTATAATCTCTGCATTCTCCTTGGTTTTTCTATACTTCATATTTCTGTAGTTGACTTTCTCCTGTCTGTATTTATTTATTTATTTATTTAACAGATTTGCAATGAGCACAGCTAACCCTAGAGGTTTTCCAACACAAGGCAGCAGAGACATAGAAGTTATGTGTATATCCGCCTAGAAAAGCCAGGTCTTCAAGCCCTTACAGAAAGCAATTAGTGATGTACAAGCTCTTAGATGTTCTGGAAAGGAATTCCATAATTTTGGACCAAGGAAGGAGAAGGAGCACCCTTTCAGAAAAGAAACTAAGTCCGAGGGTAAACTTTTGACCGAGGCCTCCCGTGAGCTGTAGCCGAGCAGAGCTCCATCGCGGTCGGCCTTAAACTTTGACTTTTCCCCAGTCGAGGTGCAACCAGATGACCGATTGGCACTTTTTGTTTCTAGGCGCTAAAAAACAATATTTCCTTAAAAATTAATATCTCTGGTTCCCCTTATCTGATTTTATTTGTTTTTATGTCATTTTAAAGAAACAAATATAATCTATTGTTATAAATTGGTTTTTGATTTTTAAACTGTTTCCTGTGTTTTATTTAATTACTGTTTTGTGATATTTGAATGCTTTACACTCTGTCTCCTAAGTTAAGCCTTGTCGCTCGTTGCCAAGCTACCAAGGGTTGAGCTGGGTTTAATTTACTGAGACCTAACTGGACCTAAGTGGAGGTTAGTGGCCTATTGCTAAGTGTAGGTACTTACCTGCCCTTACCAATAACCCATTTTCCAACACAGACAAAGTACCCCAAAAACAATCTTTAATTACACAGAATGGGAACATTGTCCAACTCCATCACAAGGAAGTTCTAAAACTTATTTTGAAAAATGTACATATTTCCTGGGCACAATGTTAAAAATGCTGAGTCATTTTTTTTCAAAGTGCATTGATGGAAAATGTACATATATTACTGACAGATACAAAATTCATTTATTTGTATTTGTTTGTTTCCAGTTGGCTATGGAAGGCTCTGAATATTGGTTGAAGTTGATTGACTTAAAAAGTGTGGGGAACAAAAAATTGGCAAATGAGGGGAAAATAAGCTTTGTTTAGAGCATGTCCGCTCAAATTAGATTTTTGAATGAAACTGTACACCACACAAGTTGTTTAGGCATAGCAAAAATTAAGGATTTGAATGTGCCCAGTATTCCTGCCCCTGCAAAATTTTACAAATGGCAAAAGTTTATCAATGCTACAGAAGATCAGCTCGATGACTGGGTCCAAAACGGCACATTTAATGCTTCTCTTTCACATCCTGGTGGGTGTTTATTGTGTTCGATAGATATCAATGGGTGTCATAAACTTTTGGTAAACTCAACAGGAGTTTTTAAAACAAGTAGGCCTGACCCTCGCTATGCGTCTTCTGAACACGCTGGTATAGTAACAACATACAGTGTAGGGAAACTATGCCAGCAATTGTTGAAGAGTTCCTCATTAGATGCTGTTAGAGAACACCTCAGTCTCCTGTCTAATAACACTGATTTACAGGATTTCCTGTTAGGCCCCTGAAAACAACTTCTTATATGCTGCCCGGTTAAAGCAAATAGATCAGGAAAATTTACAGAAGGCATTAGCTGTTGTATATAATGGGATTAATACCCTGTCCGATCAAATATACACCTTGAACAACATTGTTTCTTCTGCAATAGACAAAGTACAAAGTGACATTTCCTTCTTACACCATGGACAGAGTCAACTAAGGTCCACTATGCAGTTAGGTTGGACACTACAAACACTGAAGGCATGTCGCGTTCCCTGGCAACACGTTAGAGCAAGGGACTTATTTTCTACAATTAATTTAATGCGACAACAACAACTAATGGCTAAAAAAGAAGCGACTTATGTCATGTAAATATGGAGAAATTAGAAAAGTTGCCTTTTACTGTGGCTAAAATACCATCTGCTGAGGGGTTAGTACATGGGGTCATCATTCTGTCTATTTCAACACTTCAATTCACATCCTGCTTAAAACACATTACAGTGAGCAGATGTGAAAAGCTAGGAGACAGTTTCATACACGAGGTGTCGGAGCTACCCTTCACATAAAAAAGTCTCAGTGGCATGAAAGAGGTCTTTCTTAGTGGTAGTGAATGAGAGGCTCCTGTCAGCCATTCAATGGTTTGTAAACAGCTGTCCTTGCACAGGGTGTGCAATGCTTCAGCAGCAAACTTGGCTTGTTAACTGAAGGGGGTCCCAGTCCCCTTGATTAGACCAGCATTGCAGGTGTTCTCGAATGACATCTATGTGCTCCTTAATAGTGAGAGCTGTTGTGGGATGCGAGCCAGAATAGTTTATGTCGTTTCAGTCTCCAAAATTGTTACATGCTGTGGGAATGTACTTTTTCCTCCTACACTACAGAAGGAAGTAGCTGAGATTTGGCCCCATATCGCTGCTTCAAATGTGAATTGTGACAAGTTGAGCAGACTTAAGGCTTTATTGTTTCAAAAACATGTGGCGCTTACATCTGCATGCAAGACCTATGCGCTTCAGGTTGCATGATCATCCACAGAGATACAGTACCTTTTAAGTGCTAACTTTCCGAGACACTTTGATGAGCTCGTGGGACGGATATTTAATGCGTCCAGTACTACTGGAATCGCAAATCTCTTTAAGGCTGTTGGTTCTGGTTTCGTTCACACCTTCTCCTCTATATTTGGCTTAATCCCTTCAGCCATCCACTCAATATTCTCCAGTATTTTCAAGGGATTTCTCATAACGTTTGCTAAAATAGGTGGCATCTTGCTATTGCTACTTTTTCTGCGCATTGGTTGTCCTGTTACAACAAGGAGGGCTGAAAACACTTCAAGCAGCACAGCTGTGTCATGAACGCATGATGCAGTACTTTGGAGCTCCACTCCTGGAGCGATTGGAGTGTGACTGGTCTCTGTCTCTGTCATTCAGACCAGTTTTGCATTGTGTGCAGCCTCTATTTCGGTGCCTCTGGTGCCTTTTTGAATGTGCAATGAAAGTTTATCTTTCTATGCAACGCTTGCTTTCATTGGATGCTGATCTGTTGATGTTCTCGCTGAGGGCTCATTACCAGACATGCGCGTTGAGGATGTATTTGCTACAGGAAGCTGTCTATGAGTTGGCATCACTTTGCATCCTCACTTGGGGCGGAAGACTGGCCGAACCACACCTCCCAGGGACGTTGGAGGGAGGAGGTGGCCTACGATGCTCTGTCGCGCCCAAGGCACACAAATCAAGATTCGCACTTCCACTACGCGCATCACTCTGCATCCTGACTCGGAGGCAGAAGGCTGGTCTGAACCACACCTCCCAGGGACAACGGAGGGAGGAGGTCACCTACGACACTTTGTTACACCCAAGGCACATAAATTAAGACTCGCCCTTCCGCCGCACGCATCACTCAGCATCCTGACTCGGGGGAAGAAGGCTGGTCCGAACCATACCTCCCAGGGACACTGGAGGAAGGAGACCGCCTACGACGCTCTGTCGCACCCAAGGCGCATAAATTAAGACTTGCGCTTCAGCTGCGCGCATCACTCTGCATCCTGACTCGGGGGCAGAAGGCTGGTCAGAACCACACCTCCCAGGGACACCGGAGAGACGAGGCCGCCTACAATGCTGTGTCATACCTAAGGCTCATAAATTAAGACTCACGCTTCCGCTGTGTGGAACGCACCTGGGCGCATGCCCAGACGAAGACCGGGCCAAGAGCGGGCCCGTCTGTGCCCGTCTGTGCCCGTCCGTGGCGGACCGAGGCTCGGCCTGCCCTTTTGGTTCTGTGTTTTTATGTTTCTATTTTGTTTTTTCTCCTTTGTATTGTTCTTGATGATAGTCCCAGACCCCCATCTGGAAGTTACAAATAACCCATAATAAGCAAAGGTGAGAAAGTAGGGGTGTTTCTGCCCCTGTTGACTAAGCTTACTGGAAGTCCACCCCCCTGCTGCTAGAAACCGTTTCTTGAAGGAGGCGATAACACACATCCCTAGTTAGGGCCCAACAGAAGGTGGGAGGCCAGAACGCAGATACAGAACCTACGTACTACAATTGGCTCTTTTCTAGTGTGAGCGGTGAGGGTCATTTCCAAGGAAATTGTCCTTTCAGAAAGGCGTTTATATTTGGGGGTAGCAGGATTGGGGGACTAATTAGAGGGATCCCTTATACCCAAAACAAGTACCCGACATTCGCCATATTATTGAACCAGCGTTTATGAGGAATGGTGATAATCAGATAGAGCCTAGGGTCCCATTTAGTGCAAATTCAACACCAGACAATCAGTCACCTATTGTAAAAAGGAAGAATGGTGCAGAACGGGTGCTGATAGCAATCTGGGCACTATTGCGCCTGTAAATACCAGACCTACAGCCTGGAATGATTTTATATCTGCCCTCAATGACTTGCTTAGTCCAATTAATGATAAACTCGATAAACTTGAGGGGAAGGTGGGGAAAATATTGGGAATGTGTCCAAAGCTCTCTCTGCCTATGGTGCCCTCCAACTCCCAAATTACTGTGGCACAGAATAATACACATGGCCCTCATTACAACTTTGGCGGTAAATCCCACTTACCACCATTCTGACGGCCGCCAAGATACTGTGGCCGCAGTGGAAATCCCCTACAGGTATTACGACCCACATCTCGTAATCCGCCACAATACAGACACCCACACAAGTCTGCCACACCAAAGGTTAGTCATAAACTGGCGATAGCAAAACCTACACCGTCACACCAACAGGGATACTCCCACACTATCACGACCCGCGAATGAATGCGGCGGTCATTCAGCTGTGGTAATTCATTGGCAGTACACACCGCCACACTCAAAATACACACACATTTACAAAACACAACCACATTGGACAATTCAAAACACACAAACCTGATACACATACACCCACCACACCCACACACTCACACCATTATAAAACACACAGCCACATTACCCACAACCCCTTACACCGAATTTTTTGGAAGAAGCAGAGAGAGAGAGAATAGCAAACACAACGCCAGCATCCAGAAGCACACAACACCATCACTTATACAACATCCACGCACCTCAAAGAACACACACCAACACAACACATCACACAGCACAACAAACATCAACTCACACATCACACACTCCACATTATGGCACCCCAAAGACAACCCAGGCTCTATGAGGAAGACCCCCCGGTCATGGTGGAGGAAATCATCCGGGTAGAGCCACAGCTATTCTGATCACAGGTGCAACAGACATCCATTGCAAGGAAGATGGAGCTATGGCGGAGAATTGTTGACAGGATCAATGGGGTGGGACAGCATCCAAGAATACGGGATGACATCAGGAAGAGGTGGAACGACCTACAGGGGAAGATGCGTTCTGTGGTATCAAGACATCAGATAGCAGTACAGAGGACTGGCAGTGGGCCCCCACCTCCTCCCCCACAACTAACAACATGGGAAGAGCAAGTCTTGCCGATCATGCATCCTGAGTGCCTCGCAGGAGTAGCAGGAGGACTGGACTCTGGTAAGTCATATCTTTACTACTATATCCCCCCACCCTACCTGCATGCCATCACAAACTCCTAGCCCAACCCTCACACCCATCACCCAAACACCCCACAGATACCCCACTATCACAATCCAAACATCCCAAAAGCAAGGCCTGCATGTTACACCAATGCATGGACACCCATCACCAAAGCATGTCCAATACAGATACTCACCCAGGCCCCAAAATCATCAATCACTTTAGGGCAAAGACAATAAGCCAAGCACAGGAGGAGAGGGTAACTCACACCTTGCACAAGATGGCACACACAGATACAATAACTATGCATTTATACCCCAACAGGACCCCTACCCAACGTCACCGGACAGGAGGGGCCAGACATATCCAGTCCCCCCACAGAAGTGGCCCACAGTGACGACAGCAGCTCTACATGCCTGGATCAAGATGACCAGCCCGGCCCATCAGGGACCTCTGACAGTTGGTTCCCCTGCCACTGTAACAAACCACCACTGAACCTCCCCCTCAGGAAACACCACCACAGCACCCACCCAGCGGGCCCATCCCTCTGTCCCCAGGACACATCAGTCAGCAGTGTGTCCACCACTACAGGGACCCCAGGCAAACCCACTAACCCAAGACAAACAGGGACCTGGGGTCAGTGGCAGTGGGTACACGGTTCAGGGGACAGAGGCACAGGATAACAGGGAAGCTGGGAGGATTTCCGTGGGACAGGGGGAGGACAGACCCAGGGAACCCACTCTCCACGGATCATGGGAGCATACCACCATTCCCAGGAGATCATGGGCATGGTACTGGCCAAGTTCCAGGAGACCCAGTGGCTGCAGGAGGAACAGTCCCTGGGGATCAGCGAGGACTTGAAGTTCATTAACACCCCCCTGGTCACCATTGCAGGGGGGCTGGCAAACATGGCCAACACCATGAGGGACACAGTGGCACTCCAACGGGCCCCTGACACTAGATGAACAGCCCTCCACCTCCACCAGAGCTTGTGGACAGGCGGTCCCGCCACAGGACCAACAGGCCACCAGCACCCCACCCCCTGCAGAAGAAGAACCAGCCCGCAAACGGTCCCTGAGATCCAGGAACAAGACAGAGAACATTGCCAAGACCCCCGCCAGGAAATAAGACTCTCCTGATTGTCACACCACTTCTGTCCCACTATGTCACCCTGACAACCTTGAACTGCCATTACTCCACTTCCTATGCCCCCTTGGACAATGCACCTATGATACCAATAGACTGGACTCCACCATGGACATTCCTCCACCTTCACCCCAGCCCATTGCACAGCCCCCTCCATTTATTAGCAGAGAAGTAAACACCCTTGAATCACAAATCATTCTGAAGTCAGTCTGTACTTTCACAAATGTGTTATCGCAACCTCTCAGAAAAAAAACAATGTCAATGGTCATTTCCACATACCAATGTTCGACAGTTGTTGGGCAGCAGTAAACATAGCAGAAGGCAGAAAGTGGTACCCAGATCTGTGAAATGGAAAGCCAAAGTGAACTGTCAAGGTCCATACACAGAGGTAAAAAGGCAGAATCATGCAATGTCCTACTGCAGTATGAAATGAGAGGAGCAGTGCCAGTCTCTTACCTGTGATGATGTTGTTTCAGTTGTCTATATCTTCTTCTTCTGCCTCCTCTTCTTCAATTTCCACAGGCTCCACAATTGCCACAAGACCAACAGCAGGCCTCCTGTAGAAAAGGCACCTGGCATCGCAAAGCCAGGTTGTGCAACATACAGCATGCCACGATGATATAGCACACCTTCTTCAGTGAGTAGTATAGGGAGCCACCTGTCAGATGGAGGCACTGGAACCTGGCCTGCATCCTGATCAACGCTCGTTCCGTCCACAAGCACGCCGTTGAACTTTGGGACCTCCTGGACTCCACAGCCCCGGACGTCGCCTTCATCACGGAGACATGGATGAACGCCTCCTCTGCTCCAGACATCGCTACCGCCATCCCCGAAGGCTACAAGATCTCCAGAAAAGACCGCACCAACCAAGTAGGAGGAGGTGTCGCCATCATCTTCAAAGACTCCATCAGCGTCACCACCTCCACCGAAGACCCCCCCCTCGCCGCTGAACACCTGCATTTTCAGATTCGCACCGACCCAAGGACCACCCTCAGAGGATCCCTCGTCTACCGTCCTCCCGGACCTCGCGCCTCTTTCAGCGACGCCATCGCCGACTTCATCTCCCCGCACGCCCTCGCCTCACCGGACTACATCCTCCTAGGCGACCTCAACTTCCATCTGGAACAAAACAACGACCCCAACACCACCACCCTGCTCGACAACCTCGCCAACCTCGGCCTCAAACAACTGGTGAACACCGCCACCCACATCGCCGGACACACGCTCGACCCTATCTTCTCCGCCAGCAAACACGTCTTCTTCAGCCACACCTCTGCCCTACACTGGACCGACCACAGCTGCGTCCACTTCACATTCCGACGCGAGACCTCCCACCTCCGCACTCAACCCACCCCTCGTCGACAGTGGAACAAGATCCCTGAAGAGCAACTCTTCTCCGCTCTCGCCGCCAACCAACCCACCCTCACCACCGACCCCAACGACGCAGCTCTCAACCTCACAAACTGGATCTCCAACTGCGCTGACAACCTTGCTCCCCTCAAACGCACGCATCGACAGACCAACACCAAAAAACCTCTCTGGTTCTCTGACACCCTCAAAGAATCAAAGAAAACTTGTCGTGCCCTTGAGAAGGCCTGGCGCAAGGACCACACCGCGGACAACATGACCGCCCTCAAGAACGCTACACGCGAACACCACCACCTGATCCGCACTGCCAAAAGGAACTTTTTCACCGACAGACTAGACAAAAACAGCCACAACAGCAGAGAACTCTTCAGCATCGTCAAAGAGTTCTCCAACCCCAGCGCCAACGCCGTCACGCCCTCACAGGATTTGTGCGAATCCCTCGCCACTTTCTTCCATCGCAAGATCAGCGACCTCCACGACAGCTTCGGACACCAGACCCAACCATACACCACTGAACCCGCTTCCCCGGACATCACCCTCAACAACTGGACCCACATCAACACGGAAGAAACCAAATCCATCATGAACTCTATCCACTCCGGCGCCCCTTCGGACCCCTGCCCGCACTTCATCTTTAACAAAGCAGACGACATCATCGCCCCGCACCTCCAGACCGTCATCAACTCTTCTTTTTCTTCTGCTACCTTCCCCGAATGCTGGAAGCACGCTGAAGTCAACGCCCTACTAAAGAAACCTACGGCTGACCCAAGCGACCTGAAAAACTTCCGCCCCATCTCTCTTCTACCTTTCCCAGCCAAGGTAATAGAAAAGACCGTCAACAAACAGCTGACCACCTTCCTGGAAGACAACAACCTGCTCGACCCTTCACAAACCGGATTCCGAACCAACCACAGCACGGAAACCGCCCTCATCTCAGTCACAGACGACATCAGAACCCTGATGGACAACGGTGAAACAGTCGCCCTCATTCTCCTCGACCTCTCGGCTGCCTTTGACACCGTCTGTCACCGCACCCTAATCACCCGCCTACGCTCCACCGGGATCCAAGGCCAGGCCCTGGACTGGATCGCATCCTTCCTCGCTAACCGCTCTCAAAGAGTTTACCTCCCTCCGTTTCGCTCAGAACCCACCAAGATCATCTGCGGCGTACCTCAAGGCTCATCGCTCAGCCCGACACTCTTCAATGTCTACATGAGCCCCCTCGCCGACATCGTACGCAAGCACGACATCATCATCACCTCCTACGCCGACGACACCCAACTTGTACTCTCCCTCACCAAGGACCCCGCCAGCGCCAAGACCAACCTACAAGAGGGTATGAAGGACGTCGCAGATTGGATGAGGCTCAGCCGCCTAAAGCTGAACTCTGAAAAAACGGAAGTCCTCATCCTCGGCAACACCCCGTCCGCCTGGGACGACTCCTGGTGGCCCACGGCCCTCGGCACCGCACCGACCCCCGCAGACCACGCCCGCAACCTCGGCTTCATCTTGGACCCTCTTCTCACCATGACCAAGCAAGTCAACGCCGTGTCCTCCGCCTGCTTCCTCACTCTCCGCATGCTCCGCAAGATCTTCCGCTGGATCCCCGCCGACACCAGAAAAACCGTGACCCACGCCCTTGTCACGAGTCGCCTGGACTACGGCAACACCCTCTACGCCGGGACCACCGCCAAACTCCAAAACCGCCTGCAACGCATCCAAAACGCCTCGGCCCGCCTCATCCTCGACGTACCCCGCAACAGCCACATCTCCGCACACCTGAGACACCTGCATTGGCTCCCAGTCAGCAAAAGGATCACCTTCCGTCTTCTCACCCACGCACACAAAGCCCTCCACAACAAGGGACCGGAATACCTCAACAGACGCCTCAGCTTCTACGTCCCCACCCGCCCCCTCCGCTCCGCTGGCCTCGCACTTGCTGCCGTCCCTCGCACCCGCCGCTCCACAGCGGGTGGGAGATCTTTCTCCTTCCTGGCGGCCAAGACCTGGAACTCCCTCCCCACCAGCCTCAGGACCACCCAGGACCACTCCGCTTTCCGGAGACTCCTAAAGACTTGGCTGTTCGAGCAGCGATAACCCCCCCTTTCCCCCCTAGCGCCTTGAGACCCGCACGGGTGAGTAGCGCGCTTTATAAATGTTAATGATTTGATTTGATTTGGCCTTCAGGAGGACAAAAGCCTGCTCTCTTATCCTCCTAGTTCACCCATGTGCCTCATTGTAGCGTTCCTCTGTCCTTGTCCTGTGATTCCTCACTGGGGTCAGTAGCCATGACAGGTTGGGGTAACCAGAGTCTCCTGCAAATATCCAAGGACAACTGTTAGACACACACCAACCCTTCCCATACCCAGACACCTATGTAAACTGTGTGGGGAACTTGGGCTCACTTATTAGCCACACCCGGTGCCTCTGGGGTTGCCCCATCACATAAGGGATGCTGCTATTCCTCAAAATGTAAGCGTCATGCACAGAGCCAGGATACTTGGCATTCACATGGGAGATGTATCGGTCTGCCAAACACACCATCTGCACATTCATGGAATGGTAGCTTTTGTGGTTTCTGTACACCTGTTCATTCCTGCATGGAGAGACAAATGCCACATGTGTACCATCAATTGCACCAATGATGTTGGGGATATGTCCCAGGGCATAGAAGTCACCTTTCACTGTGGGCAAATCCTCCACCTGAGGGAAACCGATGTAGCTGCACATGTGTTTCAGCAGGGCAGATAACACTCTGGACAACACGTTAAAGAACATTGGCTGTGACATCCCTGATGCCATGGCCACTGTTGTTTGAAAGGAACCACTGGCCAGGAAACGGATTACTGACAGGACATGTACTAGAGGGGAAATTCCTGTGGGATGGTGGATAGCTGACATCAGGTCTGGCTCCAGCTGGGCACACAGTTCATGGACTGTGGCACAATCAAATCTATAGGTGATAATGATGTGCCTGTCTTCCATTGTCGACAGGTCAACCAGAGGTCTGTATACCGGAGGATGACCCCATCTCATCATCTGCCCCAGCAGATGTGGCCTATGGAGGAGAAGGGTGAGCAGAGGATCATACACCACATAGGTTTCACAAGGGTGTTTTGAACAATTGTGATATAATCGGTGTGTTGCGCTGTCTGTCCGTATTCCTGCACTAAAGTGATGTGACACAGTTAGTAGCCCTGCCATGTGGCCCCCTGAAATGGCTGCTGCCTGACCTGTAAGGAGGGATAAGGGGAAATGAGGTAACTGCGCTTGCATTGTGCAGTGTTGCGGTAGGTGGACAAAGACCGCAGCGCAATTCAGCATTGGTTATTATTGGCCCCTATGGATTCCAGGAGCCAAGGACGATGTACGCCGGCAGTGACGGTACGCACCGCCGCAGACGTGATCGCCACTTTAGATATGTTCACTCACTTGATACACCTTCACATTGTTGACCTTCAACAGGAGAGGACCTACTCTGCAAGTGCTGCTGTGACCTGAGTCTGGAAGCGACAATGGCTGCAGTGTCTGGGGAAAGGGCCCCTGCCTTCACCGCAGAGGAGTTGGACAACCTTGTGGCTGGGGTCCTCCCCCAGTAAACGCTACTCTATGGTCCTCCAGACAAACAGGTGAATACACTGTGAGCATGATGAATGGGACATGAATGTATGGAGTGGTGTGGATGGAAGATAAAGGGGGGGTGGGCAAAGGCCAGCATGTGAGGATGGTCAGTGTATGTGTTTCTGGGCCAGGGTGGGAAGTTGTGGGCATTGAGTAAGAAGAACTGGACGAGGGAGTAAAATCCATTCTTACTTCACTTTTCCTCTAGGTCAGCGCCCACCAAAAGAAGGGTATTTGGCATGCCATCGCCAAGGAAGTGTGGACCCTGGGGGTCTATCATAGACAGAGCACCCACTGCTGCAAAAGATGGAAAGACCTGCGCCGCTGGAGCAACAAAACGGTGGAGGCCCAGCTGG
Source organism: Pleurodeles waltl (assembly GCF_031143425.1). NCBI lineage: Eukaryota > Metazoa > Chordata > Amphibia > Caudata > Salamandridae > Pleurodeles > Pleurodeles waltl. The sequence continues at coordinate 1,069,951,096 of NC_090437.1, forward strand.
GGATGGCCTCCCAACGTAGAAGGGGTGCCCGTCGCACCATGAAACCCCCTGATGTACCAGATCATGGTGGTGGCATATCCTGAGTTGGATGGGCACTTGAGGGCATCACAGCAGCCACAAGGGGTGAGTACAGTCTCATTCAGCTGACTCTGTGCGCTTTATGAGGTTTCTGGGTGGGGGAAGTGGGCTGTGGGTTCCCCTAGGCCAGTGCAAACGTGCCAGGGTAGATCCATTGTTAGGCAAGCTCAGTGGCACTCCAACCCCAAAAGTGGTAGTAGCCATCTACACCTAGTCAGGCTCCTGTGGGTTCCAGGTGTGCATCAAATGGGTCTAGGCACAGTCCTCCATAGGCATGTGATTTTCCCCTGAACTGTTAGTGCATGGCCTAGTGCATACGGCTGCTCCCTGTGTGTTGTGTCCGTCAGTGGTGGTGCTGCTGCAGGCATTGACCATGTGTCTCTTCTGTCTTTCTTCCCCTTTTTGTTTGTCACCCTGTCCTTGTGTGCATTAGCATAATCTGGCAGAGGAGCATTAGCACAGGAGCAGGAGGGAGCTGCAACCCACATGGCCCAGGAGGCTCAATATACAGAGTCTGAAAGCACCAGTGGGACGGAGGGCGAGGGTAGCTCCACGACGGGGACAGGAGGAGACACCAGTGACAGCGACTCCTCATCTGATGGGAGCTCCCTTGCAGTGGCAGGCACCTCTGTGCCCACTGCATCAACATGTACAGCCGCCAGCCCCCCACCAGCACCGCCATCCCAGCAGCCACTCAGCGTGTTTCCCGTGGCTGATCACCCAGTAGGGTGGGCATCTCCTTCGCCCCAGGCACCTCAGGCCCTGCCCCAGTCAGCCCTGCTGGCCTCAGTGAGGAGGCTATTGACCTCCTGAGATCCCTCACTGTTGGGCAATCAACCATTCTGAATGCCATCCAGGGTGTTGAGAGGCATTTGCAGCAAACACATGCATACCTAGAGGGCATTCATTCTGGTGTGGCAGCCCAACATAGAGCATTTCAGGCTCTGGCCTCCGCCCTGATGGCAGCCATTGTCCCTGTGTCCAGCTTCCTCCCTCCAACTTCTACTACCCAGACCGAATCCCCTCTGCCTCAGCCTATCCCAAACACCATCAGAGCGGCATGCACACTCATCAACACACAAGAAAGGACATGGCAAACATAAGCATCACACATCCCACAGACACTCACACAAGCACTATCCCCCTGCGGACACACCAACATCCACTGCCTCCACTGTGTCCCCTTCCTCCACGTCCTCTTCCTCCCTCCTAGTCTTGTCTCCACTCACACCTGCATGCACTACATCGTCAGCCACTATCTCCATCACCAGCACACCCATCACCACACACCGCTCACGTGCAATCACCACCCCCACTAACATTCACACGTCCCCTGTGTCCTCTCCCAGTGTGTCTGTGAGCCCTCCTCCCAAAGTACACAAACGCAAGCACATACACACTCAACAGCCATCCACCTCACAACAGCCTCCAACCCATGCACCTTCACCCAAACTCAGCAGACGTACACCTCCTACAAACACTACCTCTTCCTCCACTTCCAAACCCCTCCATCCTCCCATCCCAGTGTGTCTAAAAAACTTTTCCTCGCTAACATTGACCTCTTCCCTACACCCCCCGTCCTTCCCCTAGGGCCAGGATGTCCAGATCCCAGCCCAGCACCTCAGCCACGAAATCCTTGAGCACTGTGGTCCCTGCAAGTCCAGTAACATCGCGGCCAGCACCCATCAGGACAGCCAATGTGCCACCTAGTGAGGCCAAGGATCACCCTATTCTGCCACCTGCCAAGGTGAAGAAGGGGATGTAGGAAGCTGGCCTGGCTTATAGTGGGTACCTTGTGGTACTTACACCTTGTGCCCGGTCAAGGTATCCCTTATTAGTAGATTAGTAGTGTTCTAGCAGCTTAGGCTGATAGAGGTAGCTATAGCAGAGCAATTTAGGCTGAACTAGGAGGCATGCAAAGCTCCTACTAAACCAGTTATATCATATAGCACTATATCATAAGAAACACAATACTCAGAGTTACTAAAAATAAAGGTACTTTATTTTAGTGACAATATGCCAAAAGTATCTCAGAGGATATACTCCCTTGGGAGGCAAGTAAATTACACAAAATATACACACAAACCAAAATCAGGTAAGTAAACAGTTAGAAAAGTAATGCAAACACTGTATAACACAATAGAATGCAATAGGAGACAATAGGCCTATGGGCAACACAAACCATATACTCCAAAAGTGGAATGTGAACCACAAATGGAGCCCAGGCCTAGTGTAGTGTGTAGAGTGTCACTGGGAGTTTAAGAAAATACTAAGGGTGTCCACGATACCCCACCCTGAAAAATAGGAGTAAAGTTACCCTACTACCCTAGAAAGACAGTAAAGTCGAGCACAGGGATTCTGCAAAGGCAACAACTGACTTCAAAGTACTGAAGACAGATTCCTAGACCTGAGGACCTGCAAAGGAAGGGGACTAAGTCCAGGAGTTACGCAAGTGTCCGGGGGGCAGGAGCTGCCTCTGGGTGGAAGTGTTGTGTAGCCATTTTAATTATAGCTCCATGCACGTTATCTTAACACACTAGGCCCCTGTGCACTTTGACCTAGATATAATTTATTCGGCTTTGCATTGTTATTTTTACAATAACCAGTTTTACGGTCTTGTTTTAATTTCATCTATCTAACTGTTTTTGCTTAGCCCAGCATTGTGTTCTCAAACAAGACATTCTTGATCACTTTGTGCTTCAGTCAAGGCTACAGTTTGGTACATTGCCGGTGATTGTGGTAGAAGTTTAGTCTGGAGATTCCAGCCAGGGAACCACAACTGTATGCTGATTGCTGAATGCTTTGCTGCAGATGCTAACGCAGACTACAGGCCTTTACTTAGGTATGAGGGTTGATGTTCTCCCGGGGGAACCTGAAAGGCAGAATTAGAGCTTAACATGCTGTGCTCACATTATGACTTAGATAGGAAATAGTCCATAAATCCTAGTGACAATGTAATAGCATTATTCTTATGCTTCACTCTCCTCGTCACCATTTTAATATTGTAATGTTGTGTCGTCCTGGTTATTGCAGCTCACGCTTTGCTATCTAAAATGCAGTTGTTTTATTATACCAGTCTTTAAAACTCATACTGCTTCTTATTGTCATTTATATATGAGAGCGAAGTGTGAATGAGAGAACCTGATGCGACCTGATTGACCACGACTTCCCTGAGAAGGATGAAATGTCCTGCGCTCGGCTGCCCAATCGTCTCTACCTCTTGGGAGAGATGAGGCACTGCTAGTTAGCCTGAGCAAAACATGGATTTAGAGCAACAGGTGTCACCCATAGTGGGTCAGACTCAGTCTCCCACACCATGGACTATCTTGTGCTCAAAATCCAGTAGTGTCATTAGAATAATGAGAGCCTACACTACAGAAGTAGCTGAAGATTCTGCAACAACGGAAGGGGCCAGGAACTTTTCCTTTGGTCAGAAGATGTCCCACGGAGTGCTGGAGAATGCAAAGTTGGTTCCACGCAGAAACACCACAAACAAGCCTTGCTAGCTGCAAGAGTTGCAGTTGAAGATAATGGGATCTTCCCGGGCCCAAGAAGGACCAGGAGGTCGCCCCTTGATGGAGGAGACAGAGGGGGTGCTCAGCAACAGAGAGAGCCCAAGCAGAAGCAGGCAGCGCCCTCAGAAGCACTTCAACAGGCATTCAAGAAATCTGAGCATGGCGGTCGTCTCAACACAACAAAAGAGGGTCCCACGAAGCCGGTGCTCAACTCAGCGAGTTGAGCAATGCAGGACAGAGTGCTGGGGACCTGGGCTGTGCTGTGCATTATGGAATCCTTGCAAAAGTGTACAGAAGCCCTAGCAGCTGCAGGTCACACAGTACACAGGATTACTGTTTGGCGTGGGGAGGCAAGGACTTACCTCCACGAAATTTGGACAGAAGGACCACTGGACTGTCAGGGTCACTTGGATCCAGATCCTGTGTTCCAGGAACCACACTTGTCAAGATGAGAGGGGACCCAGAGGACAGGTGATAAAGAGGTTTGGTGCCTGTGTTAGCAGGGGGAAGATTCCCTCGACCCACAGGAGATTTCTTCTTGGCTTCCAGGGCAGGGAGAAGGCAGACAGCCATCAGAGCATGCACCACCAGGAAACAGTTGAGAAAGCCGGCAGGATTAGACGCTACAATGTTGCTGGTAGTTGTTGCGGATTTACAGGCGTCCTGGAGCAGTCAGTGGTCGATCCTTGGCAGAAGTCGAAGTGGGAGATGCACAGGAACTCTGGTGAGCTCTTGCATTTGTTATCTGAAGAGAAGCCCACAGGAGAGACCCTAAATAGCCCTCAGGGGAGGATTGGCCACCTAGTCAGGTAAGCAGCTATCAAGAGGGGTCTCTGACGTCACCTACTGGCACTGGCCACTCAGAGGCCTCCATTGTGCCCTCGCACCTCTGCCTTCAAGATGGCAGAGGTCTGGGACACATTGGACGTGGACGTTATTTCCATCAGGCTGCAGCGGCAGTCCTGTTTAAGAACTGTCTGAGCTCCCTATGGGTGTCAAAAGAAATGCTGCAGCCCATAGGGATATCCTGGAACCTCAATACCCTGTGTACCTGGCTACAATATGCTAGGGAATTATAGGGGTGTTCCAGTGTGCCAATCAGAATTGGTAAAAATGGTCACTAGCATGCAGTGACAATTTTAAAAGCAGAGAGAGCATAAGCACTGAGGTTATGGTTAGCAGAGCCTCAGTGATACACTTAGGCACCACATAGGGAACACATATAGGCCACAAACTATGAGCACTGGGGTCCTGGCTAGCAGGATCACAGTGACACATATCAAACACACTGACAAAATAGGGTGTCCACTATGAGCACTGGGGTCCTGGCTAGCAGGATCCCAGTGAGACAGTAAAAAAACACCCAGAAATATACTCACAAACAGGCCAAAAGTGGGGGTAACAAGGCTAGAATGAGTCTACCTTCCTACAGGGGCCCACATGCCGTAGGGAAAAGTCGCACCAACCACCCAGCAAGGCCTCTTCTTCTAAGACAAAAGAGGACAGTGCCAAGGGCCCAGCAGCAACTTCCAAGGTGGGGAAGGGACACAAGGCTAAAGGGAACTCAGCTCAGGGCACGGGGCCTCCGGGTGAGGGACTTGTGTCACCCCTTTTGCAAGACAGAACAGCAACCTGTTCGGTGGTGGCCACTGCCACAACCACCGCCACCTGCACTGCCAACTGCTCCGCCACCTGCACTGCCACCTGCACCGCCACCTGAACGTCTGCTGCCTCTGATACTGTCCCCAGCATCATCCCCAGTGGGCAGCCGTCCGAGGCTGCCGGGGACGTCCTGCTGTCTCCCTACACAGGTGCTGACACATGCACCACCGGAAGCATCTCTGCCACTGATACTGCCGCAACCACCGCCACGTGCCCCGTGATGTGCCCAGCCAGTGCCACCACAGCCGACATAAACATCATCCCCAGTGGGCAGTTGTCCGAGGCTGCAGGAGATGTCCAGGACCCTGCACACACTACATGAGGCAACACAACCAGCACTGGCTGTACCAGCAGTTGGCAGGCAAAGTCGCCACAGGGTGGAGTGTGTCTCTGCCTCCATGGAGTATCATGCTACCTGTTCCCAGAAAATCTGGTGGCTCTGACACCCAGGTGAGAGAATGGGAACTGCCACACACCATATGCAGCACTCTGGGCACCAAGCCCCCTCCAGAACCGGTGGAGAAAAGCATCCACTACCCCAGTCCTTAACAGGATGAAGCACTCTGGGCACCAAGCCACCTCCAGAACCAGTGGAGAAAAGCATCCACTAACCCAGTCCTTGTCAGGATGAAGCACTCTGGGCACAAAGCCCCCTCCAGAACCAGTGGAGAAAAGCATCTACTACTACAGTCCTCGGCAGGATAAAGGACTCTGGGCACCAAGCCCCTCCCGAACCAGTGGAGAAAAGCATCCACTACCCCAGTCCTCGTCAGGATGAAGCACTCTGGGCACCAAGCCCCCTCCAGAACCAGTGGAGAAAAGCATCCACTAGGGAGACTGTGGCCTTGCACTCCCCAGGACCAATCAGTGGGTAAACCACCCACTTGAGAGGCTTGTGAGACTGTGGCTTTGCACTCCCCAGGACCAATAAGTGGGCAAACCACCCACTTGAGAGACTTGAGACTGTGGCATTGCACTCCCCAGCAGCAAGCAGTGGGAATGGAGCCCCCTCGAAGAGCAGTGGCATCGTCACATCATCCGGCTGAGGTGCCCCCCCTGCCCCTGAGATGCCTGTTTTTTTTTTTATCTGATGCCCCTGCAGTGTTCTCTCTGTTTTGAGGCAGGTATCATGTGTGGGCTTCGCCCATGCATTTTGGGACCACTGGTCCATAGACAATGAATGGAACACTATCCGGACTTGTGTAGTGGATGTACACATTTGTATATATTGATCTTTTACAGACCTGTTGGTCTATCTGGATTTTCGATGATTACACTTGTTACAATCATTTCATTTGGTCCTTACGTTCTTCCAGAGGGTGACTGGGTGTATATGTAACGTTGATGCGTGTATTTGTGTGTATAGTGTTGTGGGTGAGGGTGGGGGTGTTGCGTGTGTGTGTCACTCTCTTTTTCCTCACCCCCTCCCCTGTGTGCTAGTTGCAGTACTCACTGTGGTCGCCGCCGCCGTCTTTCATATTCCTGGTAGAAGAGGAGGTAAACCAAAATTGGTAACTCCTGTAGTTCGGGCTTCATGGTGTCCTGGTTCCTCGTTGGGTGTCGAGAGGTGAGTGGTTTCCGTTCCGAAAACTGTTTTTGCTGTGCTTTTGTTGACATTGGTACCACGCCAGAAAAGCTGGCAGATTGGTGCCTTGTAATACAGTGGTTGGTACACTGTCTTCTGTCTGTCTGTTGGCAGTTACCGCCGCAGTGTTTGTTTCTACCGCCGTGGCGGTCTATGTGTTAAAGTGGCTGTCTGTGTTGGCGGTTTCCGCCATGGTAGTGATTCCATTTTTTTTACCGCCAGTATTACCGCCAGCCTCTTGGCGGTATTACCGCCGCTATAACACCGACCGCCAGGGTTGTAATGAGGGCCATAATGTGTTAGGTCCCACAGTTATATCAGAGGGTACAGACCCAATAAATGGAATAGGCATAGTATCTAGCTCTGGACATAGGGCCCCTACACAAGGGCAATTAAGGGAGGACCACAAATTATATCAACCAAGTGGGTGGCATACAATATCTAACAGGAGACCGCAGGAGCTTATTTTAGATGGCTTACGATCCACTCTAAATATTAAAGCATCCGAACGTCCACAGGTCTGGGTCTGTCCAACCACACTTGAGGGAAGATCTTCCTACGGTTAACTTGCCGCCAGAGTGTTGCCCCTACGTTATCATCATAGCTAATGTCCCCCCTTTACGGCCTGATCACACTGAATCCCAGGGGGCCTTGAAGAATAAGGCTAGCCCAAAATAATCTACTTTTAATAGATAATGCCCATCAGATAATCTTAACCTGGAGAGTGGCTGGGCGGGACCACTAGTAAAAGATCGTGGGGGTGACTGAGTAATTATCAACTTTTTGAAGTCCCTGTCACATGAGGGACATTCTGTCTAGGGCTTCCTTTAGCCCCAAAGGTAGCAACACTCCAGTATTGCTCCAGTTGGGTGTATTTTATAGACACTTGCAACCTGTGCAGCTAGGGCTCCCCTCGGTACATCTAGGCATTGAACTTACTGACAATCTACACTACACTCCCTGTTACTACGAAGCAATGAATATAAGGCATTGAGCTCACTGGGAGATAACGGCTGGCTATTTTACAAGGTCTATATAGACAGCCAGACAATGAGGTCCTGTATTTTGGGAACTGTTAAGCGAATGATGGTCATAAGTCCCAACAAACCACCTATAGTCCCACAGGGCACAGATGGTATGGACTCTGTGTCCATTTTTAACAACTGTGATGGAGTATCGATTGAAGTAGCCCAAAAGTCAGTTATTCTGAGAGAGGTAGGGACTTGGGCTAAAGTGTTTACAGATAATAATAATGGGTGCCACTATTTTGCAACATGGAATGGTCAAGGCATATGTGATAAAATTGACACAGAAGAGTGGGGTGCCGTTATTAGTAAACTGGATGTAGTCTGACTCCAAGAAACATGTTGTGTTTCCCCTGTCTATATGGATGGATTTACCTCACACTTCCTGCCAGCAACACCTTCTCTATCTGGGAGGGCTACGGGGGGGCTCCTGGTGCTTATGTCCAATAAACTTCCTGTAGTGGTTAAAAAGACTTTTTGGGAGTCCCCCTATTTCCAATTGTTGTGACTTCAGTATAAAAATATTGCTGATGTGATCCTAATCAATTATTACAATAATGTTTTTTACTCTACCCGTTGCAGAGTGTTTCACACCCTAGACCAAAGTTTATACACATTTTTACGCCCTAATTGCTCTAATCCTATCATATTATGGGCAGGGGATTTTAATATGTAGCCTTGTTTCCGGCCTCTATCCCGGACCTGTGGGCTTACTACCCCTGATGGAGTAGGGTATGACCATTCTTGCCATAATGATTATGGAGAGGTCTTTCATTTGATGTTGTCCACACTTGACTTGACGCTAATGGAACGTAAGCTTGGTGATACAGAGATGCCAACTAATCATCTGTTATAGATCAGATCATTGTGTCTTAATTTGCTTAAAATGGTTGTGATACACCCTACATGGGCCTGACTCTACTTAGTGATCATGATCTGATTATTCTTCCAACTGCTTGCAATAAAGCTACGAGGAATCTCAAATTAGCCCTTCAGATATTACATAAAAATCCGGTGGCAATTAAGTCACTACGAGTGGAATATAGGAAGACTCAGGAGCCCAGAAAGAAAGAATTGAGGGAAGAGGCATGGTCAAAACTAGCCCTGGCGATGGAAGCAAACAATGTTAAATTGTTTTGAGAAACAACAATTGGCCCCTTCTTGTCTGAATGAGTGCCCTCAGATCTGGGATCTAGTGTAGCATGTGCAGCATGGGTAGACCACTATTCTGAAGTTTTTAAGCAAAAGACTGGGGCAGCTGATCTATCTGGACAATTTGAGCTGGGTCCTCCAAATTTCTTACAGATTACAAAGGATGAGGTCTACTCTGCTGTTCTAGTTCGTGCTGAGGGCAAGGCCCCAGGACCTGAGGGGGTACCGGTGGACGTTTTTAAACATAACAGTAATTTTTGGGTACTAATCTTGAACAGGTTGTTTAATATGGCCATATCTGGGGATATCCCGGTGTCTTGGTTCACTTCAATTATCATACCTATTTACAAAAAAGGAGACAAAGCTGACCCTAAAAATTATAGCCCAACATCATTGCTGTACTCATCTTTAAAACATTAAGGTAGGTGATTTTGACAAGATTAAATGACTCGGCTCTGAACCATAACATTCTGTCTCCTGTTCAGTTTGGCTTTAGAAAAGGATGAGGCACTATCGAGCAACGTGTTAATCTAGACCTGATAATAGGGAAGTACACCAAGGTAAAAAAAGGTGCACCATAACTTTGTTTTGCAGATCTCTGTAGTGCCTTTTACCTAGGGGAACTTGCCCTATTTTAGCCTACATTATTAGAAATGGGAGTCCCAAGGTATATCATTCCTTGGCCCTTCTATCTAGAGATCTAACATGTAAAGTTCGCTTTGGCCAAATGGGAGAATGTACCACCCTTTTAAGTTGGAAGAGTGTTGGGCCTGGCCCTTTTTGCAGGGTCATCCCCAAACGTTTTGCCTCCTTCCTCCTATTTTTCCTGACCTGTTTTTGTTGGCTTTTGAACTCTGAGCACTTTACCATTGCCAACCAGTGCGAAAGTGCATATGCTCTCTGTGGTAATTGTACTGTTAAATTGGTCTATCCATGATTGGCAAATTTGATCTACTATTAAGTCCCTAGTAAAGTGCACAAGAGGTGCCCAGGGCTTGTAAATCAAATGCTATTAGTGGGCCTGCAGCACTGATGGTGCCACCCACAATGTGTGTGCAGTTTTAAACTGTAAATTTGACTTGGCAAATGTACCCACTTGCCAGGCCTAACCCTTACCTTTTTCTACATATAGGACACCCCTGAGGTAGGCCCTAGGTAGCCCCATGAGCAGGGTGCAGTGTATGGTTATGGTAGGACATATACTATTGTGTTTTATATGTCCTGACAGTTAAATACTGCCAAATTCGTTTTTCACTGTTGCAAGGCCTATCTCTCTCATAGGTTAACCTAGGGGCTGCCTTTAAACATGAATAAAGCATAGCTTCCCTTTGGGAGCAGATAGACATGTGGAGTTTGGGACCTCTGAACTCAAAATTTGAAATACATCTTTTAGTAAAGTAGGTTTTGAGACTGTGTGTTTGAAAATGCCACTTTTAGGAAGTGAGCATTTTCTTGCTTGAACCATTTTTGTGACTCTGTCTGTTTGTGGATTCCCTGTCTGGGTTAGTTTGACATTTGGGCTGTTTGCACCTCACTCCAGACAGTGACACAAAGGGGGCTGGGGTGTAGCCTGCATATTCTGATGAGCCATCTGTGCTAGGAGGGGAGGAGGAGTGGTCACTCGCACCTGAAAGGGCTGTGCCTGCCCTCATACAATGCAGACTCCAACCCCCTGGTGTGTGTCTGAGGCCCTGCCTGAGCAAGGCAGGATTTCACATTCAAGTAAGACTTTCCTTTGAATTAGCCTACTTCAAAGGCTAAAATGGGTATAAGAAGATGACCCAAAACCACAGCCTTTAGGCACTTCTTGGGGTAGAGACTCTACCTCACAGACACTTCCTGGAGAAGAAAAGGAGAACCAGAACCTGCATTCTGCCAAGAAGAACTGCCTGGATGCCCAAAAGACTCACCTGACTGCTTTCTGTGAAGGACTGCTGCCTTCCTGTTGGCCTGCTGCCTTGCTGATCTCTGGCTGTGGTGAAGAAGTGCTCTCCAAGGGCGTGGATAGAGCTTGCTTCCTGTTCCCCTCAGGACCAAAAAGACTTCACTCTTTTACGGCGAAAATGCGACGCAAAGCTTGCTAAATCCGACGTGCAGCCTGCCCCGCAGTGAGAAATTCACTGCATGCCGGACTGGAATGACGCAGCGCAACTTCGCAAGGAGAAGATCAACGTGGTGCCTGCGTTGCAACCAGAACTTCGATGCATGGCCCACCGGATCAATAGATCTGGATGAATTTAACATGTTATGAGGCCAAATCTTGCCTCAGTGCTAATATGCAGTGTATTGAGGATCTATCCTCTGATAAGAATGCACATGGTATTAGGGGAGGGCTGATGATCTGTGAATGATGTGCCCTCGCCTTCTTTGTTAATGTGTGTTTCAGATCCTTGACCGGTCCCTTGATCCCAAAGCCCTGTTGCCACCTTCATACAGGTCACATGTGTCCTGTGCATTTCTGTCATTGCAAAAGTGCAAACTGTGTTGCTTACTGATAAACCCTGATATGTGACTCAGTTGACTGGTCACATTGCAGAAAATGTACAATGCATGTAAATGTTATTCTGAAGTAGATATATGTAGTATGTACACATATGTCACAAAGTGTGTTCTGTGTTGATGATGAGACACACAGACATTCACCCCCTGAAGTGTCATGAGGCTGCATCTGTATTCACGCATATACACATATAGGCTTGACTCTTTCTGTGCCCACCATACGAATCACTTCATTGTTACCCATGTGTGAAGTTAGAGTTTGAACCCCGGCAGTAGCCTGTAGGGACGGTATGCAGAGGATCATTCTTACAGTTTGTGAGTGTTTTGATGCATTCATGGTTGAGGAGTTTATCTTCCAGAAGCCACATTAGTGTAATGTGTCCAATAGTGTTTCTGCTCTCTTTCAGATTGCTAGATCATGTCTCACAAAATAGCAGTTGACCAACCTAGTCAATGCAGGGCCTGAGCTGGGTGGCGGGTAGGGCTGCTTATTGGGAAGTGTTTATAGTCATCTCCCTGTATCCAATGACTGGTATGTGCCACACTTGGGCAGTATGGCCAAGACAGGATGGTCTCTTCTTGGTATATTGACATGTATGTGTTTCAGACATTTAAGATAGGACTTGTTGACATAATTTCTTGTCCTGTCTTTTGCATCCATGCATGTCAACGCCGATCAGAAGAAAGTGACTTGGAGAGCCTTCACCAAGAATGTGTGGACCCTGCGGGTGGAGCACCCACTGTCGCAAAAGGAGGGAAGCCCTGAGACTCTGGTGCCTAGAGGCCCAGCTTGGGCTGTCCTCCCAACGTGGGTGGGGTACCCATTAGACCATGAACCCCCTAATTGCCTGCATTCGGGTGGTGGATTATTTGGAGCTGGATGGGCATTTGAGAGCAGCCAACAGTCAAAAGGGGGTGAGTACAGGGCAGATTCCTGCCTGTTCTTTAGTCAGGAGATTGAGTGAGGTACTGATTGCTCCCACTGACAATTGGGGATGGGCCACGTGTCACATAGTAGATGGGAGACTCTTTGTGTTGACATGTCATGTGTACCAAATTTTCGTGCCTTGCCTTGTGGACCTGGGACAAAACTGGAGGGAATCCTCAGACCATTTGCTCAGCAGGGAGCTCAAGTAGCTGTGTACACTGATCATTCATTTATTGATTGTTGTTCTAGTTCGTCTAATCTATATCTGTTAGAAATGGGGTCTTTGGTTGGCAGTAAGGTTACCCCCTGTCCAAGCAAGCACCCTCACTCTAGTCAGGGTAAAAGAGAATCACCCTCAGCTAACCCCTGCTTACCCCCTTGGTAGCTTGGCATGAGCAGTAGGCTTAACTTCAGTGCTATGTATAAAGTATTTGTACCAACACACACAGTTATTTAATGAAAACACTGCAAAATGACACAACACAGGTTTAGAACAATAGAGAATAGTTATCTAAACAAAACAAGACCAAAACAACAAAAATCCATAATACACAAGTCAAGTTATCAATTAAAAAGCAAAAAGAGTATTCATGTAGTTTTAAACACAACGCCATCGCTGTTAGCGTGAAAATGTACTTTGGGTGCATCAAAAATAACCCTGCAAGGGTGAGTGTGCATCAAAGAGGGCTTGCGATGCATCGATTTCACTCTTGAGCGAGACCTTGCGTCATGTCTCCTTTAGTCGTGTCGGCGTGCGTCGTTTCTTTTCTCTGCAGGAGAACAGTGAATCGATCTGGTCAGCACTCTCGGGTCTGGGCAGGGCTTGCACCGTTTTTACATGCCCAGCAGTGTTTGCGTTGGAAATCCATCTGAACGATGATCCGAAAACCACGCAGCGTGAGTTGCGATCTCACCAGCCTTCGGCAGCGATGCTGTGCGTCGTTTCTCTAGCCCCGGGCATCAATCTGTGGGTTGCATTGCAGGCGAGTGTCAATTTTCAGCCCAAAAGCAGGTGGTGCATCGATTTTTCAGGATCAGATCAGAGTCGCTTCAATCTTTTCCCCGTTGTGTGTGTAGATTTCTCACTCTTAGGCTGCCAGCTTCTCCTTTCAGGGTCCCAGGAACTGGATGGGCACCACTTGACAGAGTAGGAGTCTCTCCAGAGACTCCAGGTGCTGGCAGAGAAAAGTCTTTGCTGTCCCTGAGAATTTGAACAACAGGAGGCAAGCTCTAAATCAAGCCCTTGGAGATCTTCACAAGAAGGAAGACAACACAAAGGCCAGTCTTTGTCCTCTAGCACAGGCAGAAGCAGCAACTGCAGGATAGCTCCATAAAGCACAGTCACAGGCAGGGCAGCTCTTCTTCCTCAGCTCTTCAGCTCTTCTCCAGGCAGAGGTTCCTCTCGGTTCCCAGAAGTGTTCTAAAGTCTGCGGTTTTGGGTGCCCTTCTTATACCCATGTTCTCCTTTGAAGTAGGCCTACCTCAAAGCAAAGTCTCTCTTGATTGTGAAATCCTTCCTTGCCCAGGCCAGGCCCAAAAACTCATCAGGGGGCTGAAGACTACATTGTGTGAGGGCAGGCACAACCCTTTCAGGTGTGAGTGACCACTCCTCCCCTCCCTCCTAGCACAGATGGCTCATCAGGAAATGCAGACTACATCCCAGCTCCCTTTGTGTCACTGTCTAGTGAGAGGTGCAACCAGCCCAACTGTCAAACTGACCCAGACAGGGAATCCACAAACAGGCAGAGACACAGAAATGGTTTAAGCAAGAATATGCTCACTTTCTAAAAGTGGCATTTTCAAACACAATCTTAAAATCAACTTTATTAAAAGATGTATTTTTTTAATTGTGAGCTCAGAGACCCCAAACTCCACATGTCTATCCGCTCCCAAAGGGAATCTACACTTTAATCATATTTAAAGGTAGCCCCTCCATGTTCGCCTATGAAAGGGACAGGCCTTGTAACTTTGAAAAACGAATTTAGCAATATGTTACCGTCAGGACATATAAAACACATTACTATAAGTCCCACCTTAACCATACACTGCACCCTGCCCTTGGGGCTACCTAGGGCCTACCGTAGGGTGTCTTATATGTAAGAAAAGGGAAGGTTTAGGCCTGACCAGTGAGTACACCTGCCAAGTCGAATTTTCAGTTAAAACTGCACACATAGACACTGCAGTGGCAGGTCTAAGACATGATTACAGAGCTACTAATGTGAGTGGCACAACCAGTGCTGCAGGCCCACTAGTAGCATTTGATTTACAGGCCATGGGGACCTTTAGTGCACTTTAGTAGGGACTTACTTAGTAAATCAAATATGCCAATCATGGATAAACCAATTACATACACATGTTTTATATGAACACTTGTAATTTAGCACTGGTTAGCAGTGGTAAAGTGACCAGAGTAACAAAAACAGCAAAAACAGAGTCCAGCACACATCAACAACCTGTGAAACAGAGGCAAAAAGTTAAGGGAGACCACGCCAAGGATGAAAAGTCTAACAATATCCAGCAGCTCACTCTACCTATACGTTACGAGCCAACGGTAAGTAGGTTGTGGATCACTGTACTCTGTCATGTGTCTAGGTGAATGTGTAAGCAGGCATCTGTCACCCAGGAGCTAGTTATCTTCTGTGTATGATTGGTGCTGATGCCTCACTGCAGTCTGTGATGTGTAGGTGTCTATCAGACATATAACATGGCTTACATAGCTATTTGCTTGCAGCTGTAGTAAACTGCTTTCCATTGGTAAGTGGGGAATGTCACTGTTGCCACTACTCCTTGTGCCTAAACGTCAGCATGAGTTCCTTTCTCTTTAGGAAACATTTCTATGCTTCAGTTCCATGCATGTTTTACCTATGTTGAAGGGATGATGTCTGTATTCCCTCACATATATGTACATGGGAAACTGTTAGTGGTGTAGTAAATCTATAGTGGGTATCTTTTCATTTGGTGCCACAGATGGGAGTGTGTCACCATTATTCATTGTCTGACGTATAACTTTATGCATGATAGTATGTCATTTGGCATGTAGTCCTGCAGTAGCTTTGATGGAGATGACATATAGGCCAAGAGTGTGGAACCACTTTGTGTTCATCTCTGTTTTTGATGTGGAATCATGTGTAAAAGAACACTGCACATGAGTAATGATTGAGGATTGTGCCCTGACTGTTGCCATTCATCGTGGAGTGAGCTGCCATGATGTTTACATCACATGTGCTTGGGTACAGGCATTTATCCGCAGACAGACACCAAGATTGGGATGTCCAAAATGTGCTTAGTGATGTTGGTGCTCATTGGGCAACAGGTTGAGGGCATTCTAATGTTCTGTTAAAAATCCATGTCTCTCCAACCTGCAAAGGACAGATGTCTCCTACAGAAACCCTTAGAGGACTTCATTATAATGGGTGTCAGATACTAGTGGTGACTATCCTGGGTTTTGCAAAGTTGTTGTTTTGTTTATTCTGGGGCCATCTCTCCCTGACATATTGAAACTGATGTCACCAGTGTTCCTTTCAATGTCATATCTGAGGATTCTCTGAGTTACAGTGATACTACCTCCTTGAATCTATTGTGACAGTTGTCACTTGTTGAAGTGCACATTGTTGTAATGTTTCCTACATGACATGGTTAATTCCATGTCACCTACTCCAGGATTTGGAATTTTTGTGATCCACGAAGCAGGATTCAGGTCCTTATTTTTAACTGTAGGTTCATTATGTATGTGCCAAGTAAATGTGTGCATAACCTTGTGTGGGATGTGTGGAAATGGCATTTACAATTGGATACTGTTGTTTACCATTAGTTGACTGATGTCTGCTGAATGTGGGACAAATTTGGGGATGAAGAGTACTCCTAGTTGTTCTATGGTTATTGTGGTTCCAAGACTTCACCAATGAAAGTTTTCTGAGGTCCTGATTTTACTGTGGGCCAATGTAGTAAATCCAGATGGCATGTGTGCATATGTCATGGCACATGTATGCACCACTTAGATGAATAGTTTTGCTGGGGCCTACTAGAATTGATGTATTGTTAGTCAATCTGAGTTGTGTTTCAGGTGTTATCATGGACATGTGATGACCTTGCAGCATCAGCACAGGCAAGCGGAGGGCAGGGCCAAGTGGGGACACATCTGTCCATGGGACCTCAGCTCAAAAGACCACTGACATGGAGAGACCCAGTGGCCCAGATGGGGAGGGGGGTGCGACAGGGGAGACCGGACCAGCATCATCATCATCCTCAGATTCCTCCTGCAGTGGGCACTCCCTAGAGGTGGCGGACCCATCAGACTATCCTCCAGGACAATCTTTGTCCACCACCCTCATTTTATTACAGCTCTCCCTGTTGGTCCCCACCCAATTGATCTTGCCCTCTCAACTCAAGAGGGTGGGCATCTCCTTTGTCACAGGTACCTCTATCCTAGCTCTTGCTACCTCTGCTGCCCTCAGTGAGGAGGCTAGTGACCTGAAAATTATCTCTGTGGGTCAGTCAGTCATTGTGAATGCCATCCAGGGACTGGTGACCCAACTGCAACAAACCAATGCATTTCTGGAAGGCATTCATGGTGCAATGGTTGGCCTACAGAGATCTTTTCAGGTTCTGGCCTCCACACTGATGGCAGTCAGCCACTCCCTACCTTTTGTCACCACTCCACCTCCCTTTTCCCAGTCCAAATCCCCCTTCGCCTTCCTATCCAAAGCACACAAACAGATCCACAGACATCCACCTCAACAGACAACTGGAGTGCACACAAACAAAAGCACCACAAGACATACTTGCACACACAAAAAAAACATCCACTTACAGACATGACAACAGTCACAGCTTCCCTTGACATCAACACCACCCACATCATCACACACATGACATAAAGCATACTTATAGACACTACTACAACAGTCACTGACACAGACACCACACCCATCTTACCTGCAGAAACCACCCAAGCAGACCTGCAGACATCCACTAGAAGCACCATACTCTCAGACATCACAGCTACAGACACAAATACATCCACCACATCCACCATACCTGAAGCCACCACCCCAACAGACAAAGGCAAACCCAGAACCTCTCCCCAAGCCCGACAGATAAGCATCCTTACTCACCCACCCAACAGATACACAAACATACCTTGCATAGTTACACACCTATGACATCCACACCTAAACATCAGACGACTACTCCCTCTTCCTCCAAATACCGACCCCCTTCTGATGACCATCACTGTGTGTCCAATAAACTGTTCCTCTGTGACCTTGGCTTTACCCCTGTTCTCCCCACAGACCACACCCAGAAAGACCCTACCCAGCTCCAAGCCCATCCCTTCCACCTTCAAGGCCTTCCCTGTCCCAGATGCAAACCACCCGTACACCTTCCCCACCAAGAAGAAGCCCACCCCTCCCAAGAAGAATCCCAACCCTCCCAAGAAGACTTCCCCGCTCAAGCCCAAACCTCCTCCCAATTCTGATACCCCTCGTCCCCCAGGATAATCCCTGAAGTACCTGCTTGCGCCCTTGATGCCACTTCCTGTGGAGGTTCCCTGGCAGCTGGTAGTCAAGTGTATGCACAAAACTGTGATGTATTTAAAACATTTTGGACTGGCCAATGACCTTTGGACTTGAAAACCTTTATAACTTAATAAACCCAAACAGTTTGTTTTTTTGGGTACACATTTCTCCTGCAATGCCATTATGTTGTTCCTGATACATTTGTGTTGTTTGCCTGCAGTTGTATGTGTTTGAGCCTGCTTGCTACTCCATGTACTGTAGTTTGAGGTATGTGAGTTTGTGGACAGTGCTGCTGTCCCTCAAGAGAAGGCTATATGTTATGTGTATAGGTATGTGTGTGTAAATGCAATGTTGGTGTCATGGCATTGTGTAGTATTTGGCATGGTAAGTATTTCTTTTGGTGTTGTGCAATGTGGACATGTATGGTGTTCGACTTGTCCCCCTGATATGGTGTTTGTATGTATCTTCTGTGTGTCATCTTGAGTTTTGTTTGTGCAGAAATGGAGTGTGTTCAGTTGTGCTTGCTGTGTTTCAATTTGCCTGTGCATGTGTCCATTTAATTGTGTGTCTCTTGCAGTCAGTTCCTGTACGGGTATGTCCCATGCAATAGGAGTTGTATGTGCTTTGTTCACTTGCCCTTCCCCATTGTGCTACCTGTATGACATTTTGGGTTTAGTATTGATTGTCCCTGGGGCCCATGTAGGGCTATTTCCTGTGCACATGCTGTTTGAGGGGCCTGTTTGAGGTGATGTATGTCCCAGTGCAGTCCGCTTCCTTGCGTGTCCCAGATGCCCCCCATTTGTGCTAGTATAGTTGTCATGTTTTCTTTGACTATTTGTGTCTCTGTGCTTAGTGCATGCCACTGTGCTTCCATTGTGCTGTGATGTGTGTGTCTATTGTAGGGTTGTTTCTCGGTGGTGTTTTTTGTGTTCCATGTCACTTCGATACATATGTTTGTTGTGTTTGTGAACAGTCCCTAGCCAGAAGTTTGACAATGTTGGGTAGCCTTCACTGTCCCTGTGCCTGAGCTGTGTGGCCCATTTGTATTTGTATAGTTTTGTGGTGTGGTGTGGGTGTGCTGCCCCAAGGCAGCATATAGTAACTGCATGGTTTGAGACGTGTACCTGCTGCTAGTGGTGTGCCCCATGATTTTGTAAGCAGCCACAAAACACTGTTTTGAAGGTTAATGATACAGGCAGATCTGTACTTACGGCGGTGTGGATTTTGTTGTCTTTGGATGTGCAGGAGCCGATGCATGATGTTTGTGAAGGGATCCATGGCAGCACAGGACGTGTAAGCGTGCCTGAAGGTGAGGGTCCCCCTTTATACTGTTGGTTTCCTCATTACGGGTTTGGCAGTTGGACCGCCATGGTGGTGGTCTTTCCAATGGCGCGGGCTGAAGGTACCCTAACTAAGGGATTACGAGTTCTCCATGGGGCTGGCGTGACTGGTGGGTGGAGGCAGGGAGCATTATAATGGAGCGACGGCTGGCAAGCAATCCCTACATGTCGGCAGGCAGGGCGGTCTGTGCCCATGCACCACATTGTGCACAGGATACATAATGCACCCAAACTCCTCACCTTTTGGGGGCCCACACTTGCCAACGCCTTAACCTCATGGGTCCATACCCTCTGGAGTCCCCTGTTTTTCACCCCTTACCTCCCTGACTGAGAAGATTTCCATAGTGGTGGAATCCTCATTGAAAACTTGGCGGTCCTGCAGGGTGAAACGGCCATGGCGGTATCAATGCTGAGATCTCCAACATTGGCTGCCTCGGTCATGGCCACTGGGGTCCGTCCTGCACTGACCCTACTGGTGCCGCAGGCCACTAGCGGTCTTCTGGAGGTCCAACCACCAAACTGGTAATCTGGAAATCCTACCACCAAAGTTGTGGTCGTCGGACCGCCACCACTACCATCCTGGTTCACGAACCGCTAAACTTGTAATGAGGCCCTAAATGTTACCTCTTCAGTGTCCACTACATTCCCTGTGTTAAGTTAGATTGGAGTGGGAATAATAAGTGTTGTTTCTTTAGTGTTCAACATCTTCCCTGACATTTTATTTTGGAGTGGTAATAATGTATTTATGGATTGATTACGAGTTTGGCAGTCGGAAAAACAAAACCACCAGATCCATGTAGAGGAGACCGCCGTGGGGTTGGCGGTCTCCCCACTGGCCCCATTATGAGTTTTCTACTGGGCTGACCAGCAGAGACCAAGGTTTACGCTGGCCAGCCCAGCGGACAACGTGAGGTGGCATTGGTCTCTGCTCCACATGGAGTCAAGTCCAATGTTGTCACACAGGGGGCCCCCTTAGCACCCTGGGAATGTGCACTGCCTGCACAGCAGAGGCTGTAAAGGGAAGTTGTTATCAGCACATCAGTGCCAAACTCGGAACTACTGTGGCAGACTATGACTCTGACTGACGTCAACCTGTCAGGATCCCTGATCCCAGTAGAGGCAGGGGTCTCCTGGCAGTTTGACCGCCATGATCATAATCTAGCTGTCGGACTGCCAGGATTGCAGGAGTCTGACCTCCACTGCGAGATTGACGGTCTCAAGGTCGACAAACTAGTAATAAGGCCCTATATTTTTTTAATGTTTTTGTAACATATTTTGCATACATTTTTATAATGTTTTTTAACATAACTATTTTTAATATATTTAATTATGTTATATATGCTATAAAATGAATGAATATATTATAACGTTTTAGTACTTGTTAAACAAATGCAAAATAAATGTTTTTTAATTCAATTTCAGTTTTAGACATTTTAATATTTTAATACATGTTTTATATTTTTAAACATTTTTAAATATTTAAATAAACATTTTTAAATATTTAAATAAACATTTTAATAATAATGCTGATATTTTTCCAATAGATTCCAATCTTAGATGGCCATTTTATTTTCTGATAACTAAATTTAGTAGTCTATTAGTGTTATCGTTGGGTCATTCGTGGGAAAGTGAAGTTTAGGATGGGTGCTGTTATTCATCTGCAATTTCTTTCAAGGTATTTTTTTAAGGTGGGGGAAGGTGGTGCAGTTGGATATATTATATGTGTTTTGTTGTTAATGTTTTTTTTATTTTTGTTTATTCCTGTTTTGCATCCGGGTTGGTGTTCTGCTTTTATATTATATGTTGTAGCAAGTAGTGTTAGTTATGCGCAGTGTGTGTATTTTCAAATAGTTTTGCATATCAAAATGGAATGTATGAGTATATTTGGGAATGTAGGGCCTCATTATAACATTTGCGGTCCTAGGACCGCTAATAACCCACTGGTAGTCAGACTGCCGCACTCCACATTACGACCCTGGCGGTCCGACTGCCAGAGGACCACCGCCCCCTGCCAGGAACATGAGGTCTGATTACAAGTTTCAAGGCAGTGATGATCCGACCACCACATTACCACCCTGGCAGTCGGACCGCCAAGGCACCGCCATCTGCATTCTGAGGGTGCTAAGGAGAACCCCATGTTTTCCACTGGGCTAACTGGAGTATAATCTCTGCACCCAGATTATGTCAACCGGAATGGAATCGCCTCACTCAGGGCAGATCTCTGTCACAAGTGTGGAGATTCTGCCCTGAGTGCAGAGATTCCGCTCCAAGTGCAGACATAAAATACTACTCGTAACTTACCTTTGTGAATACTGAAAATCCTCTGTGAATCGGGCCCTGTGTTTTTCAGAGAATGAGTTGAGAGTTATGGTGGATGAAATCACAAGAGTGAAGGCACAATTGTTTGGAGCCCAAGTGTAGCACACTCCTCTTAGTAGGAAAATGAAACTGTAGCAGAGGATCGTCAACAGAATAAATTCTGTAGGCACCACCCTGTTCACAAAGGAGGACATTAGGAAGATGTAGAATGACTTGAGGAGCAAGGTGCATTCCCAGACCTCCAGGAAACAGATGGAGGCCAACCAGACTGGTGGTGGCCCTCCTCATGCCCCATTCCAACTATTTCCCTGGGAGGGGAAGGTCTGGGCCATCTTGCATCCAAAGAGCTTGACAGGAGTACCTGGGGGAGCGGAGTCTGGTAATTTACAACACAAAACCTGTCACTAAATGGCAATGTCATGTGTGCTCAGAGCTCAGCTTTAGCCACTGTGTTGTCTATTGATTCTAACAACATTCAAAATCCTGAGTATCTGAGATGTAAGACTGTCAATGTGTATTGTTGGATCTAAAACACAGCTACCAATGCCCATCACATGCCATTAGGTAGAAGAGTGCCTGTAAGTGTTTCAATAACAATAATTCATCCCAGGACTCAACATGGAATGTCTCAACATGTAAATGTATGTTCCAACTTAAATACAGTCTGGCAATATATATGTCATACCTAACATTTGTCAAGTGTTGGGAAGTAGAGGGAGTGACCTGAATGCAAAGCCCAATAGGCACAGTTTCTGTTACTCCAACCACCAGTCCAGTGGTCACTTGCCCAAAGACAACTATTTGTGTACTCCTCTCAAATTAAGTTTACTCACCTGGGAGTGAGCAGTATACAGATCATGCTCAACCCAGAGACATGTCTTTCTAACTAGCTGCATCTTAATCTGGTATCCCAAAATGAAACTAGTGAGGACAGGAATTACACCTTACCAAGTTTGTGCACCAAGTGCTCCTAAAACCTTAAGCTGCATCAGTAGATTGGTAGCAGCAGCAAACACATTGACACATAACTGTATACATGATGATTGCAGATATAGATATGACAAAGTTAGTGTGTTTGTCTGTATCACACTCAACTGCGCCCCAAAACAGTCAAGTACACATGTTGCATCTCCACTGTGTTAGTGTCACTGTTGGTAATATGTCATTTTCATTCCCTCATCCACATTGCAAATGACCAGCACATCTTCTGAGCTGCTTGAGTCCAAAAGTCTTGGCAGGTTTCACATGTCATGTCCAGTATTTCAGTACCGTGGCAACATGGCACAATGGGTTAACCTACAACTTAAGAATGTCCAATGTCTCTACTTACTGTGACACAAAACCTTGTGAGAAAGATGGCACACTTCAACCAATTACAATGTACTCTCTTATTCAAAATGTGGAGCTGACATAGCCCCTGGGCAGACATCTTCCAACAACCAGACTAGTACTTAACCCCTGGATGAAGTCCTCAGTGAACCCAACACTCCTGAACTTGTGGACATGGAGATCAGCCTTGGTACATCCAGGCAATCTGGTCAGACAGCAACAGAGAGGCTCACTGTACCCACAACTATACCTCCCATCCATGTTGCATCAACTTCACAGGCAACAATGTGCCCCACAACATGTGTACCTAACAAAGTTTCCACTATCTTGTGCCCCCAGTCCTGCCTCCTGAGGTCCGACCCAACACTACTGACAGTTAGAATCCATGACCCAGTGGGAAAGGACACCCTGTGCCAAGGACACAGGCTTGTGGTGGTAGAGTCCATGGGAGGGATTCTGTGAATCAGTTGAGTGTACCACTGAAGCCACTCAGGACCAGTATACCATCAGCCACATTTTTGGGGGCTATCAGGAATACCAAGTCAGGTATTGATGGAACTCCGGGAAGTGAAGCAGCTTCGGAGGGACATGCACAATGACATGTGTGAACAAATGGAGGCCCACAATTCCAATATGGGCTCCCTATCAGGGTTGCTAAAGGACTTCCATAGAACCTTGAGCAGGGCTTTATCAACTCAATCTTCCCTTCCTTTGGGCTAACTATATCAGTCCCAAGTATATCTGGGACAGACGGGAGGCTGTGCCAGAAGCAGAAGCACCAACAGATACCCCTGCCTTTGTAGCATCTCATCCTCCCCTCACAAGGGGGCACGTCCATGAAAGAATCCAGATGGTGCGGATGGCAAGACACTCACTACTGATAGCAATAATTCCTTAATGTCCTCCTTTCTGTTTCACACATACACTCTATGGCTGATTCTAAACCACATCATATTTCCAATGGGAGGAGTACTCTGGACTGTAAACTTCCAATAGTTTGGCATCTACTCAAATGATTTCATTTACCATGAGTGACTTTACATTTTTGTTTATTTCTGTCACCGTTTTTGTATGTAGTAACTTTGCAATAAATTCACCCATCACAAACTCATTGTCTGCTGTCTTCAATTTCACATTTAGCCATGTGGAAATATCAACTCATGTGAACCATAGGATGAAGATCCAAGGTACTTATGCAAGCAGGGATATGTGGCATGTTCACAGTGTCCAGCTCAGGGTTACAACCATGCCACACAAACACCTACGTACCAGTGTCTTGTCAAATAAGACGTTTTATTGCATTGTTCATTGCATAGGCTGTCAATATGTATGAAACATAGCAAATCATACATGATTGAATCATGCTGGGTAAATGAACACATTTACGGGTACGAACCTCCACACCATGGAATGAATGGATTTATCAGACGTTGTCATGTAGAATAGCAAACATTAAAGTGGTTGATGTCATCAGCTGGAGCCATATCGCATACACTACTAAAGGAATCCAACTTCATATAATACAAGACTCAAACAGATGGCAGTACAACATTTCTGATCACAGAGTCATTCCAATCTAGTGCTTTGTCATCTGGTAGTATGACACAAGCAACTGTCAGTGATGTGTCACAGGCACTTTGGCATACAATGATGAATCACATCAACAGCTACATACAGTTCATATAAAAAGAGCCAATGTGAACGGAAACTACCTTGAATGTGGCCTAGGCCTACATATATTCTGATCACATTATGACACAAATGATGCATCAGGGCCACCAAATGGCAAGGAGCAAGTCCAATAGAATCTTCTAAACTTCCATCTTATCACTGTGCAAGCTATATTGGCACAGGTATTGTACAGCCAAAGTCTGTGACCTACATTCCCATGAAAAATTAATGTCCCTTTCTATGTCCAAACAGCGTCAAATACCTGTCAATGTCACAACTCTGAAATGTCATGGTGAAGGTACCTGGTACCTGATGAAAGAACAAAACAAAGAGTATATTATAAGCCATATATATGACACATGTCACACAGCAATCATCTGGACTACAAAGTACATTATAAAAAATCTGACACAAACAAAGCAACGTCATCAAGATGTGGATGTGTCAAAAAGCTACCTCATCAAACGCCCTTTGTCAGAGTTAGCGTGAGCATCAGAACCCTAACTATTTCATTAATAAACTTCACATATTATCACAGCTACAGTTCAAAATACAGTCAAAGTCGTGATATCTCATGACATATACTCTTGAGAAGAAGCTGTTGAGGAGATTTTCTCGCAAGTCAGCACCTTCCTTTTCACCACTATAATCTACATTTGGCATTTCAGGATTCTCACCCAGTGACACTGTAGGCTCCGCTACCACTGAGATATAAGGGATATTCCTCTGCAGGCAAAAGCTATGGAGCATGCAGCATACCACAGTGATCTGACACACTTTCCCAGGTGAGTAGAGGAGGTCTCCAATAGTCCTGTCCAGAGAGAGAAATCTGGTCTTCGGGATCCCCAAAACCCACTCCACTGCCCACTGTGTTTTTCTGTGTGCATCATTGTATCAGACTTCCCCTGGCGTAATTGGATTCCTCAGCGGCGTCAATAACGAAGGATGATTTTGATATGTTGAGTCTCCTGTTTAGGAATGAGACTTAAGTGCCACAATGAGTCGCTCACTTCACGACATTGCACACAAAAAATCAGGACAGATGGAACTTACTAACCACACAGACCCTGTCTGGTTGTAAGTGTGACATCAGATGGGATATGGCGCTGTTCTGCATTACAAGGGGAATAGGGACTGAACCTGGGAACTGATCACAGACAATTTAGATGTAAAGATCTGAAAACATACACATTGATAGAATAGAAGTTTTTCCTGTTTCGATAGTGTGTGAAAGTGCCTCTTTTGACATGGTTAGCCCCCAACATTTTGCCTGGTATTTGATGCAGTTTCAAAGTCGTTAGTGCCCAGGGCCCCTGCTAACCAGGTTACCTGGGCAATATCTCTTTCCTAAAACTATTTAATGCTTTGGCACAGTTGGCAAACATTTAGCTGCCACTATAAGTCCCTGGTAACTTTGGTACCCAGGGCATGGGGTACTAAGGGTAGGCCCCTGAGGGCTGAAGCACTGATTATGCCACCCTCAGGGACAATGCATCTAAGTGCACCCAGGACTGACATTGCAGGTTAAGGCCCTCATTACAACCCTGGCGGTCAGTGATAAAGCGGCGGTAATACCGCCAACAGGCCAGCAGTAAAAATAAATTGAATTATGACCATGGCGGAAACCGCCAACACAGACATCCACTTTAACACACTGACTGCCACAACGGTTGCAAGAAGCACCGTGGTGGTAACCGCCAACAGCCAGGCGGAAGACAAGGTTCCACCCACTGTATTATGAGACCACCTTTTCCGGGGCGGTACCAACGCCATCAAAAGCACGGCGGAAACAGTACACAGAAGGCAAAGGACTCACCTTTGGAGACTCAAGGAAGAACCACAGCGCCATGGAGCCTGAACTGCAGGTGTTCCCCATGCTGGTCTACCTCCTCCTACACCAGGAATACCAACATCGGCGATGACGACCACAGTGAGTACTGCCACCTAGCACACAGGGGAGGGGGAGGAAAAAGAGAGTGACACACACACGCAACACCCCCACCCCCAACAATATACACACTATCAGATGCAACAACATTACATATTCACCCCCACCCCTCAGGAATAATGCATGGACAAAATGATTTTGAGAAAGTGAGTGTAATAATATAAAATACTAGAAATACATCCTCAAAAATCCTACAGATATACAAATGAAGGGACACTGTTCGGTCCATAATGTCAGTTGGCCACGGAGCCATATCACATAGGCCAAGGCCCCATTTGACTCCTGCATCAATACGGAGAGAACACTGCTCGGGCTCCAGGTCGAAAATACGCAGGAACCTCAGGAGGAAGGGGAAGGGGGGGCACCTCAGCCGGAAGATGGTACAACTCCACTGCTTCTGGAGAGGGCTACATGCTCTCTGCGATGGCCTGGGGAGTGCAAAGCCACCGTCTCTCAAGTGGGTAGTTTGTCCACTGCTTTGTCCTGGGGAGTGCAAGGCCATAGTCTCTCAAGTGAGTGGTTTTCCCACTGCTTGGTCCTAGGGAGTGCAAGGCCACAGTCTCCCTAGTGGGTGGTTTGCCCACTGCTTGGTCCTGGGGATTGCAAAGCCAGTGGAGGGGGCCTTGTGCCCAGTGTGCTTCATCCTGGCAAGGAGGGGGTGAGTGGATGCCTTCTTCCACTGGTTCTGGAGGGTGCTTTGTGCCCAGTGTGCTTCATCCTGGAAAGGAGGGGGTGAGTGTATGCCTTCTTACACTGGTTCTGGAGGGGGGCTTGTGCCCTGTGTGCTTCATCCTGGCAAGGGGGGGGGGTGACTGGATGTCTTCTTTCACTGGTTCTGGAGGGGGCTTTGTGCCCAGTGGGCTTCATCCTGGCAAGGAGGAAGTGAGTGGATGCCTTCTTCCACTGGTTCTGGACGGGGATTTGTGCCCTGTGATGCAGCACATGGGGAGTGCAAGGTCACAGTCTCTCACCTGGGTGTCAAATCCACAAGATTTGTTGTGGGCAGGATGCATGACACTCCATGGAGGCAGGACTACAGTCCATCCGCCGGCGGCGATGGCTGTAGAGTGTGGGCAGTGCCGGTTCTGGTGCTGGTGCTGTGGTAGGGGGAGGCTCCAGCCCTTCCCCTGCAGCCTCCGACAGCTGCCCACTGGGGCTGCTGCCAGTGGTGCTGCTGGTGGTACCAGTGGCAGGGCTGCTGCCGGTGCTAGTGGCGGTGCTGCCAGTGGTGGGGGGAGGCTCTAGCCCTTCCCTTGCAGACTTGGTCGGCTGAGGCGGCTTGATTGGTGGTGGGGGCTCAGATCCTGTCACTGCACCAGGCCTCCTGTCCCTCCTGCCTGCAGGGGCAGGCGCTTTGCCCAGCTGGTGGTGCACCCTTGCCCTTGGCAGCTGGTGGTGCCTTCTTGCCCTTGGCAGCTGGTTGTGCATCTTTGGCCTTGGCAGCTAGGGGTGCATCCTTGGCTTTGGCAGTTGGTGGTGCCTCCTTGGTCTTGGCAGCTGGTGGTCCCTTCTTGCCCTTGGCAGCTGGTGTATGTTCCTTTGCCCTGCCCTTGGCAGCTGGTGCAGGAACACTGCCAGTGCTGATAAGTGTCTCCTTGGAGCCGCTCACATCTGCAGTAGCTGCCGAAACTACAGTGGCCATGGACTGGGTGGCTGAGGTGCTGGCCTGGGTTCTGGCCACCCGGACCCAAAGTGAAGGACGGGGGGAGGGGCAGGGAAGAAATCAAGGGTGGAGAGGAAAAGCTTTTTAAGGACACTGGGGCGGGAAGAGGGTGAAGGTTTGGGAGTGGAGGAAGAGGGAGTGGTGGTTGGAGGTGTCTGCTGTGTTTGGGTACAGGTGCATTGGCTGGATGCGGTTGTGAGGTGGATGGCTGTTGGGTGTCTGAGTGCTTGCGTTTGTGTACCTTGGGAGGAGGGGGCACAGACACAGTGGGAGAGGACACAAGAGACGTGTGCATGGATGTGGGGGTGGTGACTTCCAGTGGGGGGTGTGTAGTGATAGGCGTGATGGTGATGGAGGTAGTGGATGAGGATGTAGTGCATGCAGGTGTGAGTGGAGACGCAAGTGGGAGGGAGGTAGACGAGGAGGGACACAGTGGAGGCAGTGGATGTTGGCATGTCTGATTCTGGATGGTATTTGTCTGAGTGCCCTGTGTGATGATGTGTGGTGCTTGTGTTTGTCTGAGCCACTCCTGTGTGTTGTCTTGGGTGCATGCTGGTCTGATGGTGTACTTGGGATAGGCTTGGGCTGAGGGGAATGGGACTGGGTAGAGGAAGTTGGAGGAGGGAGGCTAGAGACAGGGACAATGGCTTCCATCAGGGAGGAGGCCAGATCCTGGAATGATCTCTGTTGGGCCGCCACGCCAGAGTGAATGCCCTCCAGGAATGCATTTGTTTGCTGCAAATGCCCTGCCAGCCCCTGGATGGCATTCACTATGGTTGACTGCCCAACAGAGATAGATCGCAGGAGGTCAATAGACCCCTCACTCAAGGAAGCAGGGCTGACTGGGGCAGGGCCTGAGGTGCCTGGGGCGAAGGAGATGCCCACCCTCCTAGGTGAGCGGGCACGAGAAACATGCAGAAGGGCTGCTGGGAGGGCGGTGCTGGTACGAGGGTGGCAGTTGTACCTGTAGTTGTGGTGGGCACAGAGATGTCCGCCACCACCAGGGAGCTTCAATCGGAAGAGGTATCACTGTCAGGACTGTCCCCTCCAGACTCCACCATGGTGCTCCCCTCACCCTCCGTCCCACTGGTGCCCTCACCATCAGTGGATTCAGCCTCATGGGCCCTGTGGGATGCAGCGTCCTCCGTCGCCGATGCCTCTGCTCCTCCACCAGATGATGATAATGCACATAAGGACAGGGTGATAAAAGAAAAAGGAGGGGGAAGAGACAGAGGATACACTTGGTCAATCCCAGCAACAACACCACCGTTGGCATACACAACACACAGGGGACAGCCCTATGCACTAGGCGATGCACTACCAGTCACAATGCTAGTCACCAAGCCAAGGAGAATAATGCCTAACGCCAATAGCAGCATACCTGAGACCCACAGAACCCTGCCAAGTAGTAGATGCAGACTAGCATGTTTTGAGTTGGATTGCAACAGACCCTGCCTAACATGGAACCTACCCTGCACTGTTCGACCTGGCATAGGGGCACCCACAGGCCCAAATCCCCCACCCAGATAACACCCCACCACACTCAATTTGCAGATTTGAAAACTGTACTCAGCCCCTTGTGGCTGCTGTGATGCCCTCATTTGCCCATCCAACTCCGGATAGGCCACCACCAGTATGCGGAACATCAGAGGGGTCAGGGTTCGACGGGCACCCCTTCCTCATTGGGAGGCCATCCCCAGCTGGGCCTCCGCCCTCTTCCTTGCCCAGTGTCTCAGGTCCTCCCACCGTTTGTGACAGTGGGTGCTCTGCCTGTTGTAGACCTCCAGGGTCCGCACATCCTTGACAATGGCACTCCATATACTCTTTTTCTGATGGGCGCTGACCTGCAGACAAATAAACATAGAAAAAAAGGTTTCAGTTATGCCGTCCAGCCTGTTACACCCATGGACCAACATATCCCTCCCATCCCCTTACGCACATACATTGACCACCATACATGTAGCACTCTGCCCAAGACCCCTCAACCAGCCCCCCTTACACAAGGCCTCCTCATACAGCACTCCATGCATTCATGCCCCATGCATCGTGCACACAGTGTACTCACCTGTTGGTCTGGAGGCCCATAAAGCAATCGATACTAGGGTAGGACCCCATCCACCAGTCTCTCCAACTCCTCCCAAGTGAAGGCTGGGGCCCTTTCCCCAGAGACTGAAGCCATGGTCACTTCCAGACACAGGTCACGGCAGCACTTGCAGTGTAGGTCCTCTCCTGTT
Source organism: Pleurodeles waltl (assembly GCF_031143425.1). Lineage (NCBI taxonomy): Eukaryota > Metazoa > Chordata > Amphibia > Caudata > Salamandridae > Pleurodeles > Pleurodeles waltl. Next base: position 1,069,981,560 of record NC_090437.1, read on the forward strand.
GAAGGTCAGGTAGCAAGTGAGTGAACAGATAATACCGCCAACAGGCCAGCAGTAAAAATAAATTGAATTATGACCATGGCGGAAACCGCCAACACAGACATCCACTTTAACACACTGACTGCCACAACGGTTGCAAGAAGCACCGTGGTGGTAACCGCCAACAGCCAGGCGGAAGACAAGGTTCCACCCACTGTATTATGAGACCACCTTTTCCGGGGCGGTACCAACGCCATCAAAAGCACGGCGGAAACAGTACACAGAAGGCAAAGGACTCACCTTTGGAGACTCAAGGAAGAACCACAGCGCCATGGAGCCTGAACTGCAGGTGTTCCCCATGCTGGTCTACCTCCTCCTACACCAGGAATACCAACATCGGCGATGACGACCACAGTGAGTACTGCCACCTAGCACACAGGGGAGGGGGAGGAAAAAGAGAGTGACACACACACGCAACACCCCCACCCCCAACAATATACACACTATCAGATGCAACAACATTACATATTCACCCCCACCCCTCAGGAATAATGCATGGACAAAATGATTTTGAGAAAGTGAGTGTAATAATATAAAATACTAGAAATACATCCTCAAAAATCCTACAGATATACAAATGAAGGGACACTGTTCGGTCCATAATGTCAGTTGGCCACGGAGCCATATCACATAGGCCAAGGCCCCATTTGACTCCTGCATCAATACGGAGAGAACACTGCTCGGGCTCCAGGTCGAAAATACGCAGGAACCTCAGGAGGAAGGGGAAGGGGGGGCACCTCAGCCGGAAGATGGTACAACTCCACTGCTTCTGGAGAGGGCTACATGCTCTCTGCGATGGCCTGGGGAGTGCAAAGCCACCGTCTCTCAAGTGGGTAGTTTGTCCACTGCTTTGTCCTGGGGAGTGCAAGGCCATAGTCTCTCAAGTGAGTGGTTTTCCCACTGCTTGGTCCTAGGGAGTGCAAGGCCACAGTCTCCCTAGTGGGTGGTTTGCCCACTGCTTGGTCCTGGGGATTGCAAAGCCAGTGGAGGGGGCCTTGTGCCCAGTGTGCTTCATCCTGGCAAGGAGGGGGTGAGTGGATGCCTTCTTCCACTGGTTCTGGAGGGTGCTTTGTGCCCAGTGTGCTTCATCCTGGAAAGGAGGGGGTGAGTGTATGCCTTCTTACACTGGTTCTGGAGGGGGGCTTGTGCCCTGTGTGCTTCATCCTGGCAAGGGGGGGGGGTGACTGGATGTCTTCTTTCACTGGTTCTGGAGGGGGCTTTGTGCCCAGTGGGCTTCATCCTGGCAAGGAGGAAGTGAGTGGATGCCTTCTTCCACTGGTTCTGGACGGGGATTTGTGCCCTGTGATGCAGCACATGGGGAGTGCAAGGTCACAGTCTCTCACCTGGGTGTCAAATCCACAAGATTTGTTGTGGGCAGGATGCATGACACTCCATGGAGGCAGGACTACAGTCCATCCGCCGGCGGCGATGGCTGTAGAGTGTGGGCAGTGCCGGTTCTGGTGCTGGTGCTGTGGTAGGGGGAGGCTCCAGCCCTTCCCCTGCAGCCTCCGACAGCTGCCCACTGGGGCTGCTGCCAGTGGTGCTGCTGGTGGTACCAGTGGCAGGGCTGCTGCCGGTGCTAGTGGCGGTGCTGCCAGTGGTGGGGGGAGGCTCTAGCCCTTCCCTTGCAGACTTGGTCGGCTGAGGCGGCTTGATTGGTGGTGGGGGCTCAGATCCTGTCACTGCACCAGGCCTCCTGTCCCTCCTGCCTGCAGGGGCAGGCGCTTTGCCCAGCTGGTGGTGCACCCTTGCCCTTGGCAGCTGGTGGTGCCTTCTTGCCCTTGGCAGCTGGTTGTGCATCTTTGGCCTTGGCAGCTAGGGGTGCATCCTTGGCTTTGGCAGTTGGTGGTGCCTCCTTGGTCTTGGCAGCTGGTGGTCCCTTCTTGCCCTTGGCAGCTGGTGTATGTTCCTTTGCCCTGCCCTTGGCAGCTGGTGCAGGAACACTGCCAGTGCTGATAAGTGTCTCCTTGGAGCCGCTCACATCTGCAGTAGCTGCCGAAACTACAGTGGCCATGGACTGGGTGGCTGAGGTGCTGGCCTGGGTTCTGGCCACCCGGACCCAAAGTGAAGGACGGGGGGAGGGGCAGGGAAGAAATCAAGGGTGGAGAGGAAAAGCTTTTTAAGGACACTGGGGCGGGAAGAGGGTGAAGGTTTGGGAGTGGAGGAAGAGGGAGTGGTGGTTGGAGGTGTCTGCTGTGTTTGGGTACAGGTGCATTGGCTGGATGCGGTTGTGAGGTGGATGGCTGTTGGGTGTCTGAGTGCTTGCGTTTGTGTACCTTGGGAGGAGGGGGCACAGACACAGTGGGAGAGGACACAAGAGACGTGTGCATGGATGTGGGGGTGGTGACTTCCAGTGGGGGGTGTGTAGTGATAGGCGTGATGGTGATGGAGGTAGTGGATGAGGATGTAGTGCATGCAGGTGTGAGTGGAGACGCAAGTGGGAGGGAGGTAGACGAGGAGGGACACAGTGGAGGCAGTGGATGTTGGCATGTCTGATTCTGGATGGTATTTGTCTGAGTGCCCTGTGTGATGATGTGTGGTGCTTGTGTTTGTCTGAGCCACTCCTGTGTGTTGTCTTGGGTGCATGCTGGTCTGATGGTGTACTTGGGATAGGCTTGGGCTGAGGGGAATGGGACTGGGTAGAGGAAGTTGGAGGAGGGAGGCTAGAGACAGGGACAATGGCTTCCATCAGGGAGGAGGCCAGATCCTGGAATGATCTCTGTTGGGCCGCCACGCCAGAGTGAATGCCCTCCAGGAATGCATTTGTTTGCTGCAAATGCCCTGCCAGCCCCTGGATGGCATTCACTATGGTTGACTGCCCAACAGAGATAGATCGCAGGAGGTCAATAGACCCCTCACTCAAGGAAGCAGGGCTGACTGGGGCAGGGCCTGAGGTGCCTGGGGCGAAGGAGATGCCCACCCTCCTAGGTGAGCGGGCACGAGAAACATGCAGAAGGGCTGCTGGGAGGGCGGTGCTGGTACGAGGGTGGCAGTTGTACCTGTAGTTGTGGTGGGCACAGAGATGTCCGCCACCACCAGGGAGCTTCAATCGGAAGAGGTATCACTGTCAGGACTGTCCCCTCCAGACTCCACCATGGTGCTCCCCTCACCCTCCGTCCCACTGGTGCCCTCACCATCAGTGGATTCAGCCTCATGGGCCCTGTGGGATGCAGCGTCCTCCGTCGCCGATGCCTCTGCTCCTCCACCAGATGATGATAATGCACATAAGGACAGGGTGATAAAAGAAAAAGGAGGGGGAAGAGACAGAGGATACACTTGGTCAATCCCAGCAACAACACCACCGTTGGCATACACAACACACAGGGGACAGCCCTATGCACTAGGCGATGCACTACCAGTCACAATGCTAGTCACCAAGCCAAGGAGAATAATGCCTAACGCCAATAGCAGCATACCTGAGACCCACAGAACCCTGCCAAGTAGTAGATGCAGACTAGCATGTTTTGAGTTGGATTGCAACAGACCCTGCCTAACATGGAACCTACCCTGCACTGTTCGACCTGGCATAGGGGCACCCACAGGCCCAAATCCCCCACCCAGATAACACCCCACCACACTCAATTTGCAGATTTGAAAACTGTACTCAGCCCCTTGTGGCTGCTGTGATGCCCTCATTTGCCCATCCAACTCCGGATAGGCCACCACCAGTATGCGGAACATCAGAGGGGTCAGGGTTCGACGGGCACCCCTTCCTCATTGGGAGGCCATCCCCAGCTGGGCCTCCGCCCTCTTCCTTGCCCAGTGTCTCAGGTCCTCCCACCGTTTGTGACAGTGGGTGCTCTGCCTGTTGTAGACCTCCAGGGTCCGCACATCCTTGACAATGGCACTCCATATACTCTTTTTCTGATGGGCGCTGACCTGCAGACAAATAAACATAGAAAAAAAGGTTTCAGTTATGCCGTCCAGCCTGTTACACCCATGGACCAACATATCCCTCCCATCCCCTTACGCACATACATTGACCACCATACATGTAGCACTCTGCCCAAGACCCCTCAACCAGCCCCCCTTACACAAGGCCTCCTCATACAGCACTCCATGCATTCATGCCCCATGCATCGTGCACACAGTGTACTCACCTGTTGGTCTGGAGGCCCATAAAGCAATCGATACTAGGGTAGGACCCCATCCACCAGTCTCTCCAACTCCTCCCAAGTGAAGGCTGGGGCCCTTTCCCCAGAGACTGAAGCCATGGTCACTTCCAGACACAGGTCACGGCAGCACTTGCAGTGTAGGTCCTCTCCTGTTGAAGGTCAGGTAGCAAGTGAGTGAACAGATAGAAAATGGTGGTCACGTCCGCTGTGGTGCGTACTGTCACCGCCGGCGTACATCACCATTGGCTACTTTACCCCATAGGGACCAATGATAACCAATGAGTTCTCGACCGCCTCCCGCAACAGCATACAACGTCAGTGGAATTACCTCATTTCCACCTGTCCCTCGACACAGGACAGGCATCAACTATTTCAGGGGGGTGCAGGCCATGGCACATAACTGCATCACAGCACAGATAAGCACATTTGGGACTACACGTAAACATACTGTTTCTGTCACAACATGCAATGCATTTTACTCTGAGGATATGTTTGAAAATGGCCAGCTCCTCACCGTTTTGCCCTCCATATTACAACTGCTGGGGATGATTAGGAGATGGAGACATGCCCCCATGTACAGGCCCCTGGTGGACTTGGCAACAATGGAGGAGAGGCACATTATCCTCACCTACAGACTTGATAGGCCCACAATCCAAGAGCTGTGTGCCCAATCGTAGCCAGACCTGATCTCAACTATCTGTCAGCCCACTGGGATACCCCCCTCTTGTGCAAGTCCTATCAGTGCTACATTTCTTGGCAAGTGGCTCCTTCCAAGTGACAGAGGCCATGGCAGCAGGGATGTCACAGCCAGTGTTCTCAATAGTGCTGACCAGAGTGTTGTCTGCCCTGATTACACACATGTGCAGCCACATTATTTTCCCCCCGGTGGAGGATTTGGCCACAGTGAAGGCTGACTTCTATGCAATGGGACACATCCCCAACATCATTGGAGCAATTGATGGTACACATATTGCCTTTGTCCTTCCCCCCCACCGGTGAACAGGTGTTCAGAAATCGAAAGAGCTTTCACTCCATGAATGTGCAGATAGTATGCCTTGTGGACCACTACATTTCCCATATGAATGCAAAGTATCCTGGGTCTGTGCATGATGCCTTTATCCTGAGGAATAGTAGCATCCCATATGTGATGTCTCAACTCCAGAGGCACAGGGTGTGGCTAATAGGTGAGCCCTGGTCCCCATGCCGTAGATGTTGATATATGGGTGTGGGGTTGGCCCTAAGGGTGTGTGGCTAACATGTATCCCTCGATATTTGCAGATGCCTCTGGTTACCCCAACCTCTCATGGCTACTGACCCCAGTGAGGAATGCTAGGACAAGGGCAGAGGAATGTTACAATGAGGCACATGGGCGTACAAGAATAATTATTGAGTGCACATTTGGCCTCCTGAAGGCCAGGTTCAGGTGCCTCCATCTGACAGGTGGATTCATGTGCTACTCACCAAAGAAGGTGTGCCAGATCATCATGGCATGTTGCATGTTGCGGAACCTTGCCTTGAGATGCCAGGAGCCTTTTCTGCAGGAGGATGAGGCTAGAGATGGGCGTGTGGCAGCTGTGGAGCCTGTGGAAAGTGACAAAGAGGAGGCAGAGGATGAGGATGTGGACATCAGAACAACTATCATACCACAGTACTTCCAGTGACACACTGGCAAGACACTAAAACTTCACCTTCCTTTGCAGTTTTGTGTAGTGATTTTTGTCTGGCAGGTTGCAATTCCCAGAACTATGGCCACTTCCTGCACCCTTTCACAAGTCTATTCACAGATCTTTTTGCCCTTCTCTGGCTCCTGGTGTATTGACTGCAGCACATTAGAGGTCATCCCTATGTATACATAACTGTACAGTCTAATTATAATGTCTAAAAAAAATTCAACGAATACATCCTTAAATCATTTGACAAACTCCATACAGTGGTGAGAAGAAAATGGGGATGTGCAATTGGCTGGGGTGATGATGGAGGAAAGTCCAGGATAGAGTTCAGTCTGTTTGTATCACAGGTGCATTGTCCAGTGGGGCATAGGAAGGGGAGCGATGGCATTTCAAGGTGGACATGGTAACAGAGTGGGACACAAGGGTGATAATGAGGAGAGTCTTATTTCCTGGCAGGGTCTTGGCAATGTTCTCTGACTTCTGCCTGAATCGCAGGGACCGTTTGCGTGGTGGTTCACCTTCTGCAGTGGGTGCTGGTGGTCTGTTGTTCCTGTGGCTTGGCCTCCTGCCCACTAGCGTTGGCAGAGGTAGAGGTCTGTTCATCGGTGTGGCTTGTGTAAGGGGCCCATTGGTGTGCCACTGGCTCCCTCATGGAGTTGGCCATGTCAGCCAGCACCCCTGCAATAGTGACCAGGTTGGTGTGGATGTCCCTCAGGTCCTTCCTGATTCCCAGGTATTGTCCCTCCTGCAGCCACAGGGTCTCCTGTAACTTGGCCAGAGAAATATCTGGCCCATGGTCTCCTGGGAATGGTGCTATGCTCCCAGGATGTTGATGAGTGCCTTGTGGAGAGTCGGTTCCCTGGGCCTGTACTCCCCCTGTCGCACAGCAGTCCTCCCAGCTTCCCTGTGGTCCTGTGCCTCTGTCCCCTGAACCAAGTGCCCACTTCCACTGACCTTAGGTCCCTGATGATTGTCCTGGGGTCCCTGTAGTGGTGGACACACTGTTGATTGACATGTCCTGGGGACAGAGGTATGGGCCAGCTGGGTGGGTGCTGTGCTGGTGTTTCCTGAGGGGGGAGACTCTGCGGTGGTATGGGACTGTGGCGGGGTAACCAACTGTCCGAAGGTCCCTGATGGGACAGGTTGGTCATCCTGATCCAGGCGTGTACAGCTGCTGTCATCACTGTGGGCCACTTCTGTGGGGGTACTAGATGTTGCTGGCTCCTCTCCAGTGATGTTGTGTGGGGGACCTGTGGAGATGTAAATGCAGTGTTATGGTTTCTGCATGCGTCATCTTGTGCATGGGTATGTTGCCCTCTATGGTTGTTATTACCATGGCAGATTGGCCTTAGTGAGAGTTGTTATTTGGTGGGCTAGGTGATTGTCTCTAGTGTGCATGCAGTGGTGATGGTTGTCAATGCAGGTCTGTGATGGGTATCCATGCATTGGTGGGGCATGCAGGGCTGGGCATTCGGATGAGTGGGTTGTGATGGTGGGATGTATGTAAGGTGGTAGAGTTATGGTGGTCAGGGTAGGGGTGCGGCTTGTGATGGCATGCAGGTAGGGGGGTGAAAGTAGTTAAGATTTGACTTGCCAAAGTCCAGTCCTCCTGCTACTCATGCCAAGACTTGCTCCTCCCATTTGCTAGTTGTGGTAGAGGAGGTGGGGGTCCACCACCAGTCCTCTGTACAGCTATCTGGTGTCTTGCAACAACAGAATTCACCTTCCCCCCTAGGTCATTCAACCTCTTCCTGATGTCATCCCTTGTTCTTGGGTACTGTCCCACGGCGTTGACCCTGTCCACGATTCTCCACCACAGCTCCATCTTTCTAGCAATGGATGTCTGCTGCACCTGTTCGAATAGCTGTGGCTCTACCCAGGTGATTTCCTCCACCATAACCTTTAGCTCCTCCTCAGAGAACCTGGGGTGACGTTGTGGTGCCATGGGTGTAGTGTGGGTGGTGTGTGTGTGAGGGTGTGTAGGATGATTTTTTGGGTTGTGTGCTGTGAGGTGCGTGAATGGTGATTGGGTGATGGTGTTCTGTGGCTCTGGTTCTGTGGGTGCTCTTGGTGTCTCTGTCTCTCAGTTGTAGATTTTTTTGGAGTCATAAAGGGTTGTGGGTAGTGTGTGTTTTATATTGGTGTGGGTTTGTGGGTGTGGTGTGTCTGTGTGTGTGTCAGGTGTGTGTAGTTTGAATTGTCCAATGTGGTGTTTTGTATCTGTGTGTGTATTTTGAGCTTGGCGGTATGTACCACCAATGGTTTACCGCGGTTGAATGTCTGTCACAATGATTTGTGGGTCATAATGCTGTGGGTGTAGTTCTGTCAGCGTAATAGTGTGGGTTTTGCTACCACCATTTTGTCACTGACCTTTGGGCTGGCAGACTTTTGTCTGTATAGTGACGGATTTCTATGTGTGGGTCATAATATGGGTAGCGGTGTACCACCGCAGTCGTGGTATGTTGGCGGCAGTCTGCATGGTGTAAGTGGGACTTACCGCCAATGTCATAATGAGGGCCTAAACGTCTTGGTACAATCTAAATATGCATAACTGAAATGGCACTCAACCTGTGTGACCTGTCTACTACACACTGCATGCAATATATGTACACTACCCTTCTGACAGGCCTCAAGCCCTAAGGCAGGGTGCATTATAATGCATGTGTGGGCTAGATGCATTAGCAATATGCCCCTACTGTGTCCTTGCCAAACCTTGGACATAGTATGTGAACAAAGCAGCTATTTTAAATGCATGTGCTGGACACTGGTCAGTACGAGTTTCACAGCTACATAATGGCAACACCGAACCATAGGATGTTAGGCTTCAAATAACTCAGAACAATAAATCCAAACTGGTACCTTTTTTAGATTTATAGCAAAATGCACCCGGGGCCACCTTAGAGGTGACCCCTGCAAAAGTTAACTAACCCGGGCATGGTTGCTGGCAGGTCACAACCCGCCTGCCACCATCAGACAAATTCTGGAACCCTTGGGTGAGAGAATTTGCTCTCTCGGTTCAGAAAACAAATCCCTTCCTGGGCAGAGGTGTTACAACTCCTCCCCTAGGAATGTACATAGCCCTATCTGGAAACTGGCTTGCCATCCTTGAAACTCAACCCCCAGTCCTGCTGCTAGCAGCAAATGGCCTCCGCCATTGCAAACCCCCACTTTTGGTGCGAGCAATGGTGTGAAAATGCACAAAGGACAGGAGGAGTGGCCCCCCAAGGGCCTACACCACCCCTAAGTTGTTGCATGCAAGGTGCCCACTCCATTTCATTGTCCTCTATCATGCATAGTAGAAAAATACCCAATCAGTGATGAGGAAGTGGCCTCTGCCCACAGGAATTGGCCACATAATGGGTGTAGCTATCCTGCGTTAGATGACCCATTGGTCACTACTAGGAACTCCCCTAAATGCCCACTAAATGCAGTATTTAGTGCATAACCCTAGACCTGCAGATCAGATTCCAAGGACACAAGAAAGCCAGCAACAAAGAAGACCCAAGGCTTGAGAGCTGTAATCTTTCTTTATAAAGAAAAAGGTGCCAAATCCTGCCTGCTGCATTCAGTACTCAACAATCGCTGCTGAGGGGTTGCATGGACATCAGACAGACTCTATAAAACCCCAGAGGACCTCTGCCCTTCCACTAAAGATCTCCCTCCAGAGTAAAGGTATCACTCACTGCAATACAGAAGCAAATATCAGTGGTCTGTTTCACAGACCAGCTTCTGACCAAGGAACTGGACACAGCAGTCAGACCAAATGCAACCTCCAGTGGCTGAGCCATGCAATAGCCCGTGGGACACCATGTCAGACACCCAGAAGAAAAGTCCATTCTAGAATTTCTGAGGACCAGAAGCAAGTTCCAGAGGAGGGACTTCAAGACATATAAGAACCATGCTCAGAGTGACCCTCTGACCTGCAATCCACCCTCAAAGTGACCTGCATCCTGGTCCAAGGGCACCTTACCACACATCTCTTGGCTCACATATCTGCTGTGCACGTGGCCTACCTGGTATATGCACCAGAGAATCAGCTGTGCTCTAAGGGACCCCCATCCACTGCAACCTATACACTCACCTTGAAGTCCGCCTGTGCAGTGCTTTTCCAAGTGGTCCCCCTCAGTGGTCCAGCACCAGCTCCAAGGACTTTTCAGTAGCTGCTCCTGCCAAAACTGGGAGCCACCTGAAGTTTCCAACTGGTTCACAGGACATCCTGATGATCCCAACCTAAAAACAAAAGGAGACATTGGTAAACAATTTCCCTGTTTTTATATGCATTTTTAAAGTTTTCTCTCTTTGATTCCTATGGTGTGCAATTACGCACAGATATAAGACATTTTCTAAACTTTAAAATCTTAAAAAGTACTTACCCAATTTCAATGATTTTGGTCTTAAAAACATTATAAAAATCTGAAGTGTTGTTATAAATTAGTTATGTTATTCTTTTGAGTGTCTGTTCACATTTATTGATACTGTAAGTACAACAAATGCTTAGCAGTTCTCCAACATTGGCCTACCTGCTCGACCAAGCTACCATAAAAATTAGCGAATTACTTGGTCTAGATTTTAAACTTCTTTAATTCAAGTGAGTTTTATAAGACAGGAGTAATGTGGTCTTAATTATTTTGCGTCAGGAATTTACACTACGCTGGTTTGAGCCATTTTTTTGCCTCTAACCAGCCTATCATAATTTTTTGAGGCAAAACCCCTTTCACCCGTACCACCACCCCTACCCAGCTGACGTCATTTTTTTAATGCTAGCCCACCCTGACCACCGGCTTGCGGGATTCTATACATTTGGTGCCTGGCTGGTTCTTTGGAAAGACGCAAGTCAACGCTATATTTTTTGCTGCAAAACTGTGTTTGCGCACTTTTACGTCAAAAAGTACAAATATGGGCCTAAGTCCAAAGGTAAACTTTTGTCAGAGGCCTCTCCTTTGCTATAGCCGAGCAGGGCTCCATTTCGGTCAGCCTCAAACTTTGACTTTGCCTTGGTCTAGTGCGTCCAGATGACCAAATTGGCGCTTTTAGTTTCTATGCGCTAGAAAGCATTAAGTGCCTGATTACAACTTTGCTGGAGGGGATTACGCCCTCCCAAATGTTACGGATATCCCGCCCGCTGTACTACAAATTCCATTATATCCTATGGAAGTTGTAACATGGTGGATGGGATCTCCCTCATATATGGGACAGAGTAATCCCTTCCATCAAAGTCGTAATCAGGTCCTAATTCTTTAAAAGTTTTAATTGTTTTGGTGTAATTTTAAAGATAAAAATATGCTCTATTGTATTAAATTGGTATGGTTTTTTATTGCGTTTTCTGTTTTACTTATTTACTGCTTTGTGATTTTGAAATAGTTTACACACCTATCTTCTAAGTTAAGCCTTTCCGCTCCTTGCCAACCTACCAAGGGTTGAGCGGGGATTAGTTTATTGCGACCTGACTGGTCCTGGTGGGGTTTAGAGACCTATTGCTACATGTAGGTACTTACCTGCCCTTACCAGTAATCCACTTTCCAACACTGACAAATGGTGAGGTCCAGCCATCTTGGAACAGTATATGAGTAATCAAACGTAAACATTTATGAAGAAAAAAACCCTTGTAATAGCTATTTTCAGGAGACAAGGGGCCTGATTATGATTTTAGCGGATGGGATACTCCATCACAAATGAGACAGCTATCCCGTCCTCCATATTACAAGATCCTATGGAACTTGCAATATGATGGACGGGATATCCGTCACATTTGTGATGAGGTATCCCATCCACAAAGAACGTAATAAGACCCTAAGTATTGGAAACTATTCAATTTAATATTGAATGCAAATAATTCCTTGACATCATTCATATATATATCAATAATCAATAAACAAAAAGCTAGGCTGACAACTGTAACATGTAACCTTTTTTTTTTTGTTCAGTGAATTTCTATGCTTTTAACGTATTTTAAATCACTTTATGTTAATCCGCCCATGTATGACCTTTCTCTGTACATGGTGGGGTTTAGCACAGGGCCGTATTGTCAGGCAAAATCTTGTGATGACCAAAATTAGCCAGCAATTCATTATCTACAACAATTTATAGGCACAAATATTGATCACTAAAATATCCCAGATAGCCATTCTTCGCCTATTGGGTTTGTATAAACTGTGCAGAAAGACGGATACAACCATCTATTAACCAACATGAGACCGCCAAACTCATGGGGAGGACACCATGGTGATGGTGTTCCTCCCCCGCCCTCTGACCTGGCTGACTGGAGGAAACCTTGAAATAGAGAGTTCCCGCTGGTTAGGCCGGTAAGAGCAGTGCTAGGAGATACCACTCAACTTCCTTAAGGGAACCAAGGGCTATCTCATAGCTTAGAGGGGGGACGACCAGCACCCTGGGTGGAACTGAGAAGAAGGTCTCCTGCACTGCCCATGACATGATCGTGGGCAGTGCAGGGGCCCTCGTGCTGCCCCCTGCAGTACCTTTTCACTAGCCTTTTCATGGCAGGGTCTGACAATTAAAAGTCTGGCGTAAAGGGGATTTGTAATCAGTATGACAGCTCTGAGTTCAGTGCTGCCATGGCTAATTACAAGCCTGCCTGCCACCATGCCCTTGGGAACCATGTTCCTGGTGGGAGGGTGGTCATTTGGCGATCGCCAAAGTCATAATTTGGCGGTCAGACCGGCAAAGCCGCGATAGACTGATCGCCACAGTGAGTCTGCTGGTCTGAGACTGCCCGGCTCAAAATGAGGCCCTTAGCCTCCACGTGCTTAACTTGTAGTTTGATTCTATTGTAAAGTGCTCTAGTGCTCTAATGCACCTGGCAAGGATTGATTAAGAAAAAGCTACAAGAAATGCACAGAAACCGGTTTCTGCTTTCAGTTTGAGAATGTCCTATTGTTCCTGTTCAGTGTACGTGGTGACATAATGCAAAATATGAGGCCCTCTGTAGAACGTGCCCTGACTTCCATATCTCACAGATATTTATATGCATTAGGCTAAATGTTGGCCCTCCCTTCTGCAGGACCCCTGGCTTTTAGGGGTTACAACAGGGGTGGCTTCTCCACAATGGTGTCACCGCACTGACTAAGAGCCAGCAGCAGAAAAAATAAAACAATACTTGAAAATCTCAGAATAGCTCAGTGAGCATGTGAAGGCAGGGGCTGGGCTTTAGGAGTTGGGATGAGGACAGCATGCACTAAGGGGCATATTTATGAAAAGTGGGACAGCACCTTGTGCAGCGCCAATTTCCTTGTGCCCCTTAGCTCCCCCTCTAAACGCCACCATGTGTGCACCGTATTTAATATGTGGTGCACCATGGGGGAGGTTAGGAGATAGCGTCATAATTTTTCATGCTAGTTCGACACTTTGCAGGTTTACTTTATTGTCTCTAATCTTTCAAAGCACACAGATGCCCATTGTAAACAATGGGAGCCTCCCTTCAATGCCTGCTCAGAACAGGCTTTAAAAGTGCCAAACAAAATGACGCAAAGAAATCTCTTCTATTTCTTTGTGCAATTTTTTGGACCCCCCTAACTGGGGAATGCCCTGTTTGCCTACATTGTGCCTGGCGCAGGCATAATGTCTTGCAAAGGGTTACATTGTGGCACAATGCATGCATTGCGCCACTTTGTAAATATGGTGTGGTGTTTTTTTGCGATCTAGCACCACATTGGTGTAAAAAATGACACTAATATGTTGTTAGAATGGCGCTAGGCCCTCTTAAATCTGGGCCTGAGTGTGCATGTGTGTTTGGATGGCCTAAGATTGTCGTCCAAACATACATGCGCACTTAGGCTTCTCCAACCCGGCTGTGTACGCAGGCAGGCTGGAGAAAATGCGCAGGCCCTGTTTGTGTCTAAGTGGCAGTCTGAGCTCCTCAGATCAATCCTGACTCTGCTTTCATGCTAGCTTGAGCGTGTAAGCAACGCCAAGATTGCTGGGGAGCCTGTTCTGGAATGCTGGGACACCAGAACAGGAAAGGAGGATGAGTGAGGTGGTATAGGAGGACGACGACCAAGACCAACGGTAAGTCATTTTTAAAATATTGTATCCCATCCCTGTCGTCACCCTCTCTGCCACTCCCCTTGATATTTGCAGCAGCCACTGCTGGGTTAAAGTCTCATCCCGGGTCAGATTTAAGACAATTGACGCTGGAACTAGTGCATCACCATTTTTCTTGTGCCCTTTAGTGTCTCCCTATCGCCACTATGTGTGCGCTGTATTTGAAATACAGCACACCATGGTGGTAGTTAAGGGTACTAACGGCAGAATTTTTGAAGCTGGTCTGACGCTTTGCAGGATTAGCGTTAAAAATTGACGCTAATCCTCCAAAGCACCAATGCTTGCTCTGAGCAGGCACTAAAAGAACTAAAAAAACATAAAGCAAAGAAATCTCTTAGTCTTCCTTGGACCATTTTTTTGCCCCCCCTAATGGGTGAACCGCCCCTTTGCATACATTATGCCTGGAGCAGGCATAATGTAGTGTAAAGGGTTACAAAGTGGTGCAATGCATGCATTGCACCACTTTGTAAATATGGTGCAGTGATTTTAGCCTTCTAACACCACATTATCGTCACAAAAATGACACTAATGTGGCTTCTGAATGGCACTAGGCCCTCTTAAATTTGGGCCCTACTGTCCCCATTTGCCATCGGTCAAAAATATTCCCCTTATTTCCTGCTGGGAATTCTTTACTTACAGTGCAGAGTAGGGCTGTGTCCGCATCTCATTTATATTTCAACAAAAATACTGCAGTTTTCATTCAATGACAGAAACTCATTGAGAACATCTCCTGTGATAAAAGGAATACACCCTGCCCTAGGAGTCGGCTGCATTTAGGGGCATATTTATACTCCGTCTGTGCCGAATGTGTGTTAACAATTTTGACGCACATTCAGTGCAAACCTTGCCCCATATTTAAACTTTGACGCCCGAGCCCGCGGACGACAAAATCCCGCTGTGTGTGTCATTTTCTGAATGCGGGAAACCGCCTTGCATTAATCATATGCAAGGTAGGTGTTACCGTCCAAAAAATGGCTTAAATGCCCGTGCGTCGTATTTATGCTACCGGGCAAAAATCCCGCACGGCCGGGAGTCGGAGTCGGAAAATGGCACACAGCCCGATTTGCGTAAAAAATGAACGCCTGGGTCAGGGCAGGCATTAAAATGGGGCAAACACACCTGTATTTAATCAGTACACACAGAAGCAACAGCAGAGCAGCAAAAGGGAGACATGGAGGTGCTTCTCATCCAGCGTGCACGCAGACGCAGAGCACAGCAACAACAACAGCAGCTACCACAACACCAGCAGGGACCCCAAAGGCAACGCAGAAGGCAGAAGAGGATACTCCACACCAGGACAACCCTTCATGGTCTCAGGGAACATGACATCATCCAGAGGTGAAAGGTTGAACTGGCAAGCCATTCAGCAGCTGCTGCGCAACATTGAGCCACAGTTGGCACCCAGCTTGCTGACACCCCGCACCATCCCAACAGAAAGAAAGCTGCTAGCTGTACTTCACATGTTGGTAAGTGGCTCCTTTCAAACCACTGGCACCCTGGTTGCTGGGATATCAAAGCCATCATTCTCCGCCTTCCTGCCCAAAGTGCTGGATGCTATCATCAGACTCACACCCGCCACATCTGCTTCCCAAACACACAGCAGAAGCAGCAGGAGACAAAACAGGGGTTTTACCTCATTAATAGATTCCCACACGTCCTTGGTGCCATTGGCTGCACACATGTACGCCTTGTGCCACCTGCTGCAACTGAACACCTATACTGCAACAGGAAGCACACACATTCCATCAATGTGCAGGCCATTGTGGATTACCAAGGATTGATCACCAATATCGTGGCAAAGTATCCTGGGAGTGCCCATGACTCATTCATCTTTCGTCACTGTACCATCAATCAACACTTCCAGGATGGACGATATGGCAATGGACTACTTGTTGGTAAGTACAGAAACCTACTTATGTACACACTGCACAGCAACCCTCTAGGACAAACAACACATACACCACGACAGCGACATGTGAACAGGAACACACTGGGGTTGTGACACAGCTAGAAATGTTTGATAGGTCTGCAGTGAACGTGTTACACATCTTAAATTAGTGTACAGTCTAATGTCAAGACGTCAATGATCACAACGTATGGAGAGGTTTGGCTAATTGTCACCTTGCAAAATGTAAGCGTCTCACTTTTGTTTAAATTAATCCATTGCATATGTCTAAAAGTATGAGATGTCCAGGGTACATAGATGGTAACATGTTAGCACAACTGTCAAATTGAATTTGTGGATGAATCTATCATCTCACCCCGAGTGAAGACACAGGAACACCTGTATCACAAGTCACAATGCTAGGGAGTGCACACTGTACTGCAAATCCCAAAACATACTGCTGACAACCGGTCAGCAGGCAAACACTCAGTCAGCCAAGGAAACAACCCAATGCAGATGGTACATCCTAGAAGCCTAGGAATCAACACAATAACACAAAAGAGTCACAGACAACACAAGACAACTACTGCCATGCAAGGTGATATTAATGGGGCAAGCTAAATCAACATGATCCCAATCATTTTCTCTTTCAGCTGATCAGGGGTATGGGATCCAGCCATGGATTATGACACCATTTGGCAACCCAAGCACTGCAGCAGAGCATGCCTACAATGAGGCACATAGGAGGACACGCACCATAGTCAAGAGGACCTTTGGCATCCTCAAGTCGAGATTCAGGTGCCTTGACATCACTGGTGGCAGCCTCCTATATTCCCCAGAAATGGTCTGCAAGATCATTTTAACATGTGCCATCCTGCACAACATTTGTGTACGAAGGAACATTCCCTGTTAGAATCAGATCCACAAAGGAGGAATAGGAGGATGCTGGCCTGCAACATGAGGGGGAACAAAACAACACAGCTGCTCGATTGCGTAGGCGCCAACATATTGTGAACAATTTCTTTTGAAACAACTCACCATCACCACTGTATCAACATATGTAAATAAACACCGATAATAATCACCATATCATGGTCTGGGTAATAATTTTTGCTCACTTTTATCTCTAACTATCAGAATAAGAGCGTAGCCTCATGGAGCATTGCTGACATACCGAACAGGACACCGAAATTTCCAAAGCAATTGTGATGCATATTATACAACAGTCACATTCACACACACTGTAAATTACATATATCCTGTACATTTCACCTTTGAAGGGTAATAGCAGAGGACCACACCTATTTCACACATACATGTTGGCAACATGGTTCATCGCAGCATTTGGCACACAACTAAGACACCATCAGTCAATAAGGGAAAAAAAAGCCTCATACATGAGGCAGTGGATGTGCTATTGCATTGGTAACAGGAATGTATGACCAGACCCTTGACAGCAGTAAGTCGTACAACACCTATCTTTGCACGGACTATCTGTTACTAGAGTTCCATATAAGCAGAACATAGACAGCACAAGTGCCACACCTATGACAGGCATTGCGCACATGACGTTCCATGTACATGTCAGCCCATGTCCTAACTCCTGACACACCCATGCTCCTGGTCTCATCCCACCTGTCTTAAAAGGTCCCTGGAATGTTAATATGTGTACCCAGATATTCCTTCCTCTACACACACACAGACTAACAATAGTAATCCATTGTGCTTCACCCTTTTGCATGGTATGCCATAGTCATAGTACATCTGTCTGCACGGACGTCAGGTTAAATAATGCACTGGCTTGTAGTCTCTAAGCCCTGTTATCACCTGTGGTTTGCTCCCATGTGAAAGGCACTGTTGGCCATTTGAACTCAAATCTCACCTACAGGACTTGTGAGAAACTGATGCAGCACACACCTGTGAGCACCGCCAAGCAGACCACCCATTTGAACATGCACTGCCCTTGCAGATGCTTGGAACAGCATAGAAGCTGCCATTTTGTCAATTACACTGTTATGAATTGCTAGAAAAATAAGCTGTGTACCACAGTCCTTGGGTTTATGTGTCACCTTCCAAAACACAGTTTTCCATGTCAACTGTCTTGTTATTCCTCCGACCAGTCTTAGTCAGATCACTGAGTATGTACCTTGTGAATCTGCTGGATCCTGATTGACCCGGCATCCTGTCAGCCTGACTGGCACCTGTCTGTGCATTACCCTAAAGGTTCCTTGTGGCTACACATGTATCATACTTGCTTTCCCAACCCTCACATTCCTCCGGGGGTATTTTGTCAGGTGGTTCATCAATGCATACTCAAATACATTGTATAGCATAATCTGCTTCTTTAGCATACCATAATTGGGAACTTGTCTCCAAATACCCAAATCATGGCCTATCCCTTGCCTGGCTCTCATGTATGCATGAGCGACAAAGTGTGACAGTATACCATGGCCGTATGCAGGGATTGGGTATGGTACCTCCAGCAGAACCAGCAACGTCAGATAATGTGCATGAAAAGTCCACATATGTTAGGACCCTGACAGTTCACACGCGGAATCACATTGCTCACAACATATTGATGGGCTGTGCGTGCTGAAAAGCTGCAATATTAATCAACACATAGGCTATGATGTTCCCAGATGTAGTGGGAACTTTACAGGCCAACCTGTGTACAAATGTTGTAATGACACCTGCCGGAACATGACTCCTGAGATATGATCTCACTCAGCACACCAAGGTTGCCCTGTTGATAGTCTCATAACACGTCTGCAGTGACAGGGTGGGACCATCCCCATGTAGGTTCTTATGTCATCATAGGCTTTACTTCCATTGATCTCTGTAGGATACTCAGTAGATACAGGAATAGCCGCCACTGACTCATGATGAGACCTGGAGGTGACTGTGACAACATAGACCCATAAAAATATACAGGATCAACATTGGACTACACACATGTACCAGACACCTCTGTGCAATTGATCACTGGAAATATGTGGCCATGTGCTGCTTCGTCTGCTGGTCCACCACTGCCACAGAAGAGTTGTGGCTCAGTCATATGACCACAACTGTGGCGTGATATTACATATGTGGTTCACCTTTGGCTTTCCATGTCAATAACATGGTACCCACTTAGTCTGTACATGTGCCTGACTCACGGTGGGTTCACCAACAAGTGCCTAGGAAGCAGTATCCAAAATTCCAGGACATGTGATGGGCAAGTTATGGACCATTGAGATGAACAAGCGTCTGCCATCTATCCAGTGCATGCTTTGTCATTTGTGGTGTTTACGTTACCCAAAAACTAGGAAGTGCACACAACAGATGTTGCTACATGTATGACTAACACATGTCCTCTCTCATTTCCACACTGACTTGCATCTGAGGGTTGGACACATTGACTTCACATTCATACAAGCATATTTTCAATGATGCATCTTGTGATGCACACACAGTGGGTCAACAACTACATTAGTAGCCAATGCACACACATTGAGCCATAGGCATTGAGGTATTGTACTTATGTGCATCACCTTGCTATCCTCTCCTGACGCCAAACATGCCCAATTTGTGCCAAACAGATATATAGGCCACACATTTGGCCATCTAGTGTGTCAGTCAAGAGTGAAAATCCAGTAAATTAAGTAGCGGATCATGGTCCGCAGTAGTATGATGTCTCACGTGTGCCCTACACCGTCATGACCAAAGTGGGAACAATCAGCCTATCTCAGTTTTGTCACAAATGTAATATAACATTAAAATGGTAAAATGACCCAAACTCAGTTAATGACCTGAAATATTGACGCATGCACGTCAAAAAATGACGCACAAGCATCAAAAAATGACGCTTATGCCTGAAAAATGACGCATAATGCCCTGAAAACACCATTGACTCTTCCACATTGTACCTCAGAAAATTGGTTAAGTGTTAAACTATTTCCAAACATATGGATGCGGGCTCATTTCTACTCCTGTGCGTAAAAAAAAATGACGCCCAGACTGAGTGCGTCAAAATGTTTTGCTGCATAACGATAAAAACAGCCGCCGTTTTAGGTAGGAAGTGATGTAATAGGATATCCTGTTTACAGATTATGTACAGTGGGTGTACTTTCACTTTCACTTTGCAGTCTGTGATACTTCCAGACTGTGTGGCTGTGTTGAGAGTTTTGTCTGTTCAAATTGTGCTTTTGTCTCCTGTGTGGTCTATTTCTTGTCTTTTTGTGAGTAAAAAACATATTTTGGATCCTGCCTGATTGTTTTTTGTGTTCAATTGTGTTGTATAGTATTGTCTTTCTTTTGTTGGGAGTCTGTTGTGGGTAGTGTTAGTTTGGGTCTAGTTGGGCTATGTTAGTTGTTTAGTTTAAGTTTTTCCTACTCTACTTTCCCCTTATTCTCCTTTGTTCCCCTTTATCCCCCATTTATCTTTTGCTGCTAAGATGTTGGGTAGGCCTCGTCTTGGCAAGATGGGTGAGGAGGCGCTGGGTGGTTTTATATGGCTGGTGTGCCATCTCCTACCCCTTATGATTGAGGCAGGTGGGCGGGTGATACAGGGGTATCACACCGAGGCACAGAGGCTCCGGTGGGCAAAGGTCTTGCATCACCTGCAAAGCATTTAACGGACACCAAAGAATGACCACCAGCTGAAGAACCGCTGGGCTGACCTTATCTCCAGGGAGCAAGATCTGCTGGACCACCTGGCGAGGTGGCCCTGTTGGTGAGTACAAATCATGTAAATGTGCACGATTAAATGCTCTGTAGTGACATCAGATGATTTGTACAATATCTGCCTGCAATGTTGTTGAGTGTGTGGAATGCTTCGGAAACATATAGGGTCATTTATGTACTATGTTAAGGACCACAATTGCTAGCTTTTAGGAAGCAAGAGCTCTGCAAACTTACTGAATACTTTTGCATTATGTAAGTTGGTGCTGCCTTTGTGTCAAACAGCAACACAAATCAGGAGCCAATTATGTATAGATATAGGCCACATTTGCCTGTGAGGTATAGAAATTTCTAATTCATTACCAACATTTGTTGAAGCAACAGCTAGACTGACTTTTGAAACACTACATGAGGCTGAAAATGAGTGCAGGCTTCACGTCAATTGATGATAGCAATGAGGCCCAAACATATGTCTCATGTGTGTCTGGTGAGTGTGTAAGGAAAGCGATCAGGGAGATTCCAAAAATCTTCGGGATTGTTGTGGCCCTCCTTCATTTCGGATACATGTCAGATCTGGATTTGGACACATAGGGAACAAGTTCTAGTTGCCCTCAGCTAACATCTCGGACTGGTATTTGGTGTTTGTTGTTCCCCTTTTTGTTTAGGGATGGCTGGCCAAAGGTATGCACATGGGTTCATATCTCTACGGTTGGTGCAACTCATCATAGCTGGGCCACATCAAATGAAGAAACTGTAACGACATGAGGGCTAAAAACTGTCCCTGCCCCTCTGTACATTGTACCTGTGTGTCATAAATTTGTCATGGTCACAATGGCTGGTTGACTGGTAATGCACTCCTCAAGGAAAGTGTCTTTGGATGTCTCTCTTGGATACACATGATGAGACATATACACTCCATTATTATGTCTGCTCACTAATGAAGGAGCATGTTTGCCACCACATGATAGATAGTGCCACTGCATGTGTGCAGATATGTGTGTAACACTCACTGGAGACCCATGGTATGGACATGTTATGCATGCTATATCGGATGCAGTATCATCATGTCTGAGTGGCTTTACTTACTTATGTAATCTTACACATAGTATTTGTCTTTGGAATTGTTGGACAGTGCACAGAAATTTAGCACATTTCTCCCTTCCATGCCTTACAGGTGGACCGGCACCCTACACTGTTGGTGAGGTGGCTAGATTTGAGGACCCAGACAACTCCAGTAAGTGTTGATATGTCTGTTATGTGTTGTGTTTGCTGGTGATGTGTGATGGACTCCTGTGTGTCGAACACATAGCAAGGTGTGATGCGCTGGCCAATCTTTTGTTTTGTTCCATGAGTGTAATTTCATTTTATCACCATCTTTGAGTTGGACAATCCTTATCCTATTGTCTTATTTAGGGATTCTAGGTCAGTCCTGTAGGCCCCGCAATGTGAATAGGGATGAGTCATGTGGCTAACACTTGAATCAGAAAGAGTCACACTGGACCTAATTTGTGATTTAGTCAGCCAGTCAGACCCAAATTCTCCCAGAATGGGGCTGCAAAATGCTTACCCACAGACGTCTGCTTCCCAATTCACTAATGTACTGATTAAGCTGTAGGTTGATCTTCCTAGCAGCATGTAGCTCCACATGTAGTGCTACGAGTATGTGGCATTTGAGTGCAATGGCCTAGGTGTGCATGCAACTCATGGCCAGGGGTGTTCTTGCATCTCTGTGTTTGTTGTAAGTCATGGCTTATTGGTAGTGAATGATGTGGACAAAGGTCTGCCTTTCCAGACATGTGTGGCACTGTGATGGGTCAAGGGTTTTCTGTCTCCTATTTGGAGATACTCCTTACCTGTGGTGTGTGTGTTGAGCCAAACACATGTCCAGCTTTCCTAAGCTTCCTGGGTGTCCTTGTTGTTTGAAATTGTTAGTTGTTAGTCCACCCCCAACCCTCAAACACAGGCATGGGTTTGTGAATAGTGTACCTAGGACTGATGATACACGTTTGGTATACAGTCATGTAAATCAGTGAATCTTTTGTCTGAACCTAGAATACACACTCATGTTTTCCACATGAGTACTATACTAGCAAGTCCATGTACAACTTGCAGATCTTGTGGCCCTAGATTTTCATCCCGTACAATCACATTTGTAGCCCTGGCATTGGCGGAGGATGTGCTGCATGATTGTTAGCTGACAACTGGCAGAACATAGATGCCAAAATCATGCCAGTTGTTACCCATCTTATAGGGTTTGGATGTGCTATGTGTGAAAGAACCTTTGTAGGCTGGATTGCCATGTACTTCCTCAGGGACAATCAATGATCTGTATGATGATATGAGCTGTTCCAAGTACAATAGATGTATTGTCTGATTTACTTCTTGTGCCATTTCACAGAAAGCAGTTCCTAATGTTAGTTTTTCTATTTGTCTTCACAGCTGCAAATATGACACCCATCCAGGTCAGGGAGTTTCAACGGTGGACAATGAGGTATCAGCACAGCCACCATCAGAACCACCACCACTACCACCCAGGTGGCACTACCAGCAGCTGGGACCGTTGCGGCAACCACCTCAGCAAGTGCTCCAGGCCCTAGCACAGCACCACCTTCAGGGCAGCCCACAGCCATGGACACTACACGGCCCCACACTTCCTCAGCTGACACCCAGACCACCCCAGCTGCAGCTATTGACCCTGCTGCTTTTGTACATATGCAGCGTAAATTGGACCGTGTCCTGCGTAAGATGAGTCGACTGCGGCAGGAGGTGCGACATGTCACCCGGCGGGTGCGGTCAATCAAGAGGACTCTCCGGAGGGCCAACCTGTAGCAGTGTTGACGGACATGATTCTCTCCCCTCCCTCCTCTTTCCTGATTCTTGTACTTTGTGGGTTTAGGGGGCTTAGTGTTAGGTTAGTGTAGGATGTTAGTTTAGTTAGTGTTAGTGGGTGGGGGGTGGTGGTGGATCCTGAATATTTCTACTGTTTCTTTTTGAGTTTGTGGGTGGGTGGGTGGAGGCAATGTTGGGGTTCTTGTTTGTTAAAAAAAAAAAATATATATATATATATATGTATTTGTTTAGTATAGGATAGTATGTGTTTAGGTTAGTATCTGTTGTCCTCCATGTGTCCCGTCTCATGGGTGGAGTGGGGGGGCTGATGTTTAGAATGTTTTGTTAAATGTGATAAGTAAGTTTAGCTTAGGTTAGTTAGGGACAGTTGTGGGTAATGAGTAGTTAGAGTAGATTAGGGTAGGTAAGGCTTTTCCCCGAGGTTTCACTTCTGTTTTTACTGTTTAATAAATATGTAGTAAACCCTTTACAGTATGTGTGACATGCTTGTAGATCAGGGCCTTGGCTTGAGTGTACATTATTTCTTTTGTATTAAATTTTGTGTCCTATGCTGTAAACAAATCCCAACTGAGCTGTAACATTGGCAGATACCCCAAAGCTACATTGCAAAGATTAGACCATTCATTGCAACTACCAATCACAGTTACTATGGATCCCAACGTGTTTTTTTCATTAAGTATGCTTTCAATGTCACATACAGTGCTTCCAGATTTATGATTGGGGACACTGTGTTCTGTCTGACTGCAAAACAAGAAGAGGAGTCCAGCCAGCTTGACTTCCTTTAAATGCCGAATTAATGGAAGAGTTGTGAGAACTTCAGACCAGGAGGCCTGGACCCTAAGCCTCCCAAAACTTGAAATACTGGGAAAAAAAGGCGGTGAGTTCTCACTTAAAGAATCATTGATAAAAAGCACAATGCCACAATGATAATTTATTTGCATCGAGAAAAATGAAAAAGAAAATCAGTTCCATGAAATTATAATTCCTGTTATTATATAACAGTCTTTAGACGGAAAATATAATCCTGAGATCAACAGTTCGATAGTCCAATCAACCAGTACCAAGGTTGAAAAAGTATCATGTGAACAAAATTTTTTTGTAATAGCGAAGCAGCCAGGTAAGAAAAAGATCAGAAGGCACAGTTCGGTGACGGAACAGCCAACACGTGTTTCGCCCCTTAAGCGGGTAAGCAGGGGCTTTTTCAAGGCTGTGAAAGAAATATGTATGTACAATATAAGTCACAAAGTAAGTAGTGATAATAACAAATTATAGGATTGCTTTCCATGCAAGTCATGCTGAGCAAAATTTGCTCCTTCTTGGTGAAACCTGTAGTTAAGGGGGTGTGGTCCATGGTAAACTCCCGATTTAGGCCAAGTGCTGAAATCATAAATGGTATCAAAATGTGATAAAGCCATAATTGAAATTAGCAAGAAACATTTTGCCACTCTTGGGTAAATTCAAGGACTGAAGAAAAAAAGTGAAAATATTATTAGCCAGTCGAAAGTGATGAGTAAATAAAGCGCATGCTGGCACACGTGATATTAGTGCAAACATGAAGTCAGCAGGGATGCATGCGGGCAGGTGCTAATAAAGACACCCTGTGAGAAGAACTTTACATCACCAAAAATGCTGACTCACATAAATTGGTAACATACCCAGTTCAAATCATTATGAGAAAGCTTCTGGCAGCTATTGTCATTAATACGAATAATAATCTGAGCAAGGGAACAAGTTTTGAGAACATATCATTGGTACGCAGTGTTTCATAACTAATACCAAAATAACCTTAGAGTAATCAGGTATTTAAAACAACAGGCTCTCTCCCTCATGAGCCAAGGCACAAATGTGAGCATGCGAGCATAGATGCATATCAAACCAATGAGAAAGAGACATAGTATGACTAATAAATATGGGCGATATGCTCATAGTTCACAGAAAGCCAAAAGAAACCCTTTTTAGCCATGTCACACAGATTAAAGAGCCAACAGTTTAGAAATAGATGAACATCCGAAAGAAAGTAAGACAGTATCTTGAACTTGCCGGAGTAAAATAAATTAAGGTAACATGCTCGTGATCGCAAAAAACATTTGCAGCAGGAGATGTAACTCCCCGTTTCACAGAGAAACAAACTTTCAGGGGATAAATAGCTAAGCTATGTAAAGCGAGTACGGATTAACACGGATTAAAGAAATAATCAATTAAGTAGAATTTTGTTACCTAATGTCGTAGTAACCAAGCAAACATAAAATTGCCGGGAGGTCTCCCTCGAGTCCTGCATAGAATCGCACTAGCTCCGTATGGCTAGAACGCGATGTAAATATCAAGCGCGTCCTTTCACCGTTACGAGGGTAACGAAATCGAGAAAGGACTCGGCATACTAGGTGCAGCTGAATAATGGCGGCCATATTGAAGGAGAGTGATGCGGCAGGAAACATAAGGGACCCGCATGGCCTGTGAAGTGGGGATCGGAAAAGAGGCAGAAGGAGAAGAAGAAAGCAAATAAACATTAAGGGCACATGTTATAGAAGAGAAGTAACTGAAATATCAGGAGAGCTTAAAAGATTGATAAGACATGAAACAAGAGAAGACTGATGAGTGAGAATAGCTTAGTTACAGACCAGATTAGAAAGGAAAGAAGAAAAGGGAGAGACAATTAGTGGGAATAGTTATTTGGAAAAGAGTAATGAAGAGAGATACTGCAGAAAAAGGAACTAGGGTCTGTACAAAGATAGGGAAAATAATTATGGAAAAAGAAGAAAAGAGTAGTAGAGACAGAAATAAACTGGAAGGATAAGGATATTGACCCTATTAGTAGCTCATAGAAACATGATACACACCAACAAATTAAAACATAGGAAAAATGGTAATCGACCAACATAAGCCTATTTACAATAGTTCATCCAAATAACTCAGGCGGTGCATTATTTACAGTAACCAATAGTGCCATTCATGGTCCTGATTCAGTCCTTGGTTCACTGTATCATATCGGATAATCAGCCTGCTTTCCTCTTGACGTAGGCGTAGCTGTAAATTCCCGCCCCTTGGGAATTATAATTTCATGGAACTGATTTTCTTTTTCATTTTTCTCAATGCAAATACATTATCATTGTGGCATTGTGCTTTTTATCAATGATTCTTTAAGTGAGAACTCACCACCTTTCTGTCTGACTGCAGCCTGATGTCCAGGGAAACCCATATAAGGTGAGTGGTAGTAAGCTCTCTTGTAGTATAGTGTACATGACTCACATAGATCATTTGTTACACTGTGCAGCATGATTCCTTATTTGGATGTAAACTCATACACCTCCATTCATGTAGTTTGGTGACTGTTTGCTGATATTTGTGGGCAATGTTACATGTGTTAGTTTTGCATTGAGGCAACATTTTGAAGGCACTATTTTATGGTTTAGATATCCCTTGAGGAAGCATTATTCTTTCCAACACAGCATTATGGTGTATAGTTTCTCTTTTCCTCAGATATTACCCTCAGGAAGGGCAGAGTATGGTAGAATCCAGGCCACTGTGCA
The DNA here is from genome assembly GCF_031143425.1 of Pleurodeles waltl. Lineage (NCBI taxonomy): Eukaryota > Metazoa > Chordata > Amphibia > Caudata > Salamandridae > Pleurodeles > Pleurodeles waltl. Next base: position 1,070,008,360 of record NC_090437.1, read on the forward strand.
TAGTTATCAGCCTACATTATTATAACCAAAGAAAATGAGAAATAGGATTATTTAAAGAGGAACAACATGCTTTGCATTCCATTAGACAAATTAGACCAATCAGATGGTTCACAAAATACTACTTTTAGGATGTTGGTGTAGGTCTGTGTTTTGCAGCACATTTTCATGGCCTGTAGTCACCATGCCCTTGGATGAAGACGTGAGTTTGAATCCCAACTTTGTGCTTGACCATATGGTGTAATTCCCAGAAAAGTCACATTGACTCATTGTGCATCAAGCACACACTTATCTGACAAACAATCCGAGCTCATAGATGCCCTCTTATTTAATTGTTTTTATTTTAAAAGAAAATCAGGACACAATAGTGTATTTGTTAAAGATCTGACTCTATCAATTAATGGTGTCAAAAGAGATGACGACTGGTGGTCTAGTTTGCCGATGCAACAGCAATGTTTTTGAATTCTGGCTTGCACACTTGGCCAAATAGTGTGATCCTGGGCACGAGGCTATGCCTTCCTGTGCCTTAGTTTCCAAATGTAGGGGCTGCTTACAAACAGATCACATTCTCCTCCCCTCAAGCCTTCCTCCAAACCAACGCAACAATAAATAATTACATTACAACGTGGAAACACAAACATGCATCAGTAAACAACATACACCGTACATGCTCAGACCGGCTCTTGCTGTTACTATAAGGTGAACGAGGATATCTGCACAGTTTCCAGACTTTATGGCGCTAGCTCCACTTTAATAATAACGCTGTTCCTGTCACTTGATACGGCTCCATGTGGGAAAAGCATGAACATTGGGGCGTTCGCTTTGAGGCACATCTGAGCTTGAAAACTGTAACCATGCCTGCTGAAGTTCATGTCACTATCCACCATCTCTCCCGACTGCACGCATGACACTGCTGCTTTGGGCTATGTGTTCTGTTAGAAGGTTCCTGTGATTGTGAGAAAAGGCCTCTTTTTGACATGGTTGGCCCCTCACTTTTTGCCTGATGTATGATGTAGCCTAGAAATTGTAATGCCCAAGGCCCCTGCAAACCAGGTTCCCTGGGGGCAACTCTCTTTCCCTAAAACTATTCTGATGGATTGGCACAATTGGTTATCCCTTTAGCTACTACTGTAAGTCTGTAGTAAAAGGTACTTAGGTTCCCAGGGCATGGGGTACTAAGGTTAGGCCTATGAGGGCAGCAGCATTGATGGTACCACTCTTTATAGCCATGCATCCAGATGCACCCAGCACTTCTACTGCAGGTCGGGTGTCCTGGTTAAAATCCTAAAACACAAACTTGACACAGCACACAGACTGCATACACTATGGATAAGACACCCCTCTGGCAGGCCTCCCAGCCATAAGGCAGGGTGCACAATATTATATGTGAGGGCATAGCTGCATGACCAATATGCAACCACTGTGTCCTTGCCAAACCTGGGACATAGTGAGTGCACAGAGCAGCCATTTTAATACATGTGCTGGGCACTGGTCAATACATTTCCCAGCTACATGATGGCCACTCTGGACCCTGGGTTGTTTGGTATCAAACAACTCAATGATTAATACAAATTGGTACAAGTATTGAATTTATCCCTAAATGTATCCCAAGGTCACCTTAGAGCTGCCCCCCTGCAAAAGCTAACTACACTGGCATGGTTGCTGACTGGTTCTATCCAGCCTGCCACCTCCAGACACACAATCTAAAAACCTTGGGGTAGAGATTTGTCTCTCTGGTTTGTGGAACAAAGCCCTTTTAGGGTGGAGGTGTCAACACCCTCTCCTTCAGGAATGTGCACTGCCCTGGCGGCGAGGTTCAAAGGGCGAATCACCTTTGAAACTCGACCCCCATGCCTGTTGCAAGCAGCAGATAGTAACCCCCATGATCCCCCCCACTTTTGGCAGGAACAATGGTGGGAAACTCAAACAAAGAGTTTGAGGAGTGACTCCATCTGGCAGGCACCATCCCTAAGGAGTTGCCTGTGAGGTGTGTCACTCCATTTCATTTTCCTCCATCTTGGATGGAAGGAAAATAACCAATCCAGAATGGGGAAGTGACCCTTCCCACAGGAATCAGTCACTTTAGTGGATGTAGCCATCCAAAGGGAGGTGATCCATTGGTCACTACCAGGTTCCCCCTTAAATGCCCACTGAATGCAATATTTAGTGGGCATCCCTAGACCAGGAAATCAGATTTGATGGACAAAAAAAGACCAGCACCAAGAAGATGCTAGGCTCAAGAACTATGGACCCGCTGCAACAAAGAAAAGGTATCAAACCCTGCCTGCTGCACCCACGACCTGGCAATTGCCACTAAGGAGCTGCTGAACAACTGGAAAAACTCTAAAGAACCACAGAGGAACTCCAGGCTTTGAAAATCACCATAGAACATCCTCCATAGTGGAGGACAACTCTGCAACAGCCACAGCAGTGCAACCACACCGCCAGGCCAGGTGAAGTTGTGGAGGTTTGGCTTCAGCCAAACCCCACAACTCGTAATACGCTGGTCTTCATGCCATGGTGAGTCTGGCGGTCTCAAGACTGCCAGACTCATAATGAGGGCCTAAGTCCACTTTGACTGATGCCTCCTGCTCACTGTAACCGAGCAGCGCTGAATCGTGGCAGTTCTCACATTTTGACTTTGCTCTGGTTGAGTGTAACAAGTTGTCCAGATTGGTGCTTTTAGTTTCTATGTGCTACAAAAAACATTTAGGGCCTCATTACGACTTTGGCAGTCATTTTGGAAGACCGCCGTGGTGGTGGCCACCAAAAACACTGGCAAGTTGGCAGTCATCTGACCACCGTATTAAGAGTCACACACTGAAGACCGACAAAAAGCAGCCAAAAATCTGATACTGCCAGAACAATGGAGAGCAGGAAATTACCGGTTTTACCACTAGCAACGTTAGCCCGACACAAATCCACCAACCAGATTATGAGCCACAAATCCCCTCAGCGGTTCTTCCATGGCAGAAAACCATTGGTGGTATGAACCGCCGCGGTCAGAACACATTAAAAGTCAGAACACACCACCACATTGGACAGTTTCAATACTCCACACCTGAGACACATCCACACATCCGACACACTTACTCACAGCACTATATAACACACCGCATTGCAACAAAAACAACTTTTACATACAGCAAGAGCAGGCAACCACAGAGAAAGAGCACCCTTACACCATAGGCACACACACACATAACACATGCATCATAAACCATACACCAGCACAACTAACACACATAAAGAGCACACACAAATCGCGACACACGTCCATAACACACAACGCACCACCCATACCCCATCAATCAGTCAATACAGAACTCTTACACACACTCAACAACCCCTCTCAACACAACCACAACCATGTTTCCTCAAAAGCACCCACGGTTCACAGACCATGAGTTGAAGGTCCTGGTAGAGGAAATTGTCAGAGTAGAGCCTCAACTGTTTGGAGCACAGGTCCAACAAACGTCGATTGCCAGGAAAATGGAGTTGGGGCAAAAATTTGATGACAGTGTCAACTCAGTTAGCAACCATCCATGCACAAGGGCAGACTTCAGGAAGAGGTGATATGCCCTGTGGTGGGAGACACATTCCATGGCATCACAACACCAGATCGCTGTGCACAAGACTGTTGGTGGGCCCCCACCTTCTCCCCCATGGTTCACATCTTGGGAGGAGAAGGTCTTGGACAAACTGCATCCTGAGGGCCTAACTTGAATACCTGGATGACTGGACTCTGGTAAGTACACACAACTTCCATGTCACACAATTGTAATGTTCTGCATGCTTCCTCACCACCCAAATACTCCCCATTTCACTGTATGTCTCAGTACACCTCCCACCTAGTCACCTACTGCCCCTCTCCTGCATGCCACTCCTCCGCCCAAACCAACTTCCCACACAGCCCTTGCCAAAGACATGGATAGTATTATCTAATACTATCACTACGACTCCCAGAATGCACTAGCCCATCTACGTGAAAACCTGGAATGTTCACATCACATCATATCTTGGCATGTATGACTATTGTAAGAGCTACACCAACTAAATGGTTGCCAGAGGACCACTACATAGAAATGACAGCAATGCAAAGACACAGCACAATGGCAACCGAGCCTAAACACAGTAACAACTATGTGGCAAATACAAATGGTCGCTCATCTAGATCTCCAACCCTGAATGGACAGAGCATGGTATGGAATGTAAGTTGGCAGACTCCAAGCAAATGCACAACATGCATAAATAGGACATTTAATGTTGCATACTCACATACTGTCCTTCCACTGGGACACCAAGGTGCAATGTCCAGCCATTTCGTGTGACATCTAGCAAGCCTAACTATTAATTAGGTAACAGTGCTGAACAGTCATGTGAAGTATCAGACAGTACCTACACCTATCCATAGTACTATATGTACCAAACCTGAATGACAGCACCCAGCAAGGAGTATGGAACACATGTCACAGACTAGTATGTACCACCAAATTTATTCTGCACAGCATCTGTCATTGTCATAGCTGGGAATCATGTGAAGACACTATGGTAGTCATTACAACCCTGGCGGTCGGTGTTAAAGCGGCGGTAAGACCGTCAACAGGCCGGCAGAAAAAAGAATGGAATCACGACAATGGCGGAAAACGCCAACATAGACAGCCACTTTAACACTCCGACCGCCACAGCGGTACAAACAAACAGCATGGCGTTAACCGCCAACAGACAGGCGGAGGACAATGTACCGCCCACAGTATCACAACCTACCAATCCGCCACCTTTTCCGGGGCGGATTCACCATGAACAAAAACACGGTGGAAACAGGACTTCGAAGGGAAAACGCTCACCTCTACACACCCCACGAAGAATCAGGACGCCATGGAACCGAGCTCCAGATCCTGCCACCCTTTATCTTCTTGTTCCTCTACCTGGAGCACGAACGCCGGAGGTGAAGAGCACGGTGAGTACTACACCTACGACACAGGGGAGGGGGAAGGGAAAAAACAGGGACACACACGCAACACCCCCACCCCCACCCTCGCCCACTACAACACAGACACTAATACATATTGATACATTACAGTTACACCCCCAAATCCCTCGTAAGAATGCAAAGACAAAAGGAAATGAGTGTAACCATTGTAATATATTAAAATCCAGTATGCAAAAATATATATACACTACTAACAAATATATACACCAAGAATAGTAGTCCAGGTAGTGCTCCATTGAAGTCCGTGGAACACTGGACCCACACGGCATGGGCGAGGCCCACACTCAATACCCGAACATGACTGGGAGAGAACACTGCAGGGGTATCAGTTAGCAATAAAACAGGCACCTCAGGGGGAAGGGAAAGGGGGGCACCTCAGCAAGTTGAGTGCACAACGCCAAATCCACGAGGGGGCCACATGCCCACTGTTCCATCCTGGGGAGTGCAAAGCCACAGTCTCTCAAGTCTATACAGTGGGTGGTTTGCCCACTGTTTGATCCTGGGGAGTGCAAAGCCAAAGTCTGTCAAGTCACTACAGTGGGTGGTTTGCCCACTGTTCAATCCTGGGGAGTGCAAAGCCACAGTCTCTCAAGTGGATAACAGTATCCACTGGTTCTGGAGGGGGCCTTGTGCCCAGAGTGCTTCATCCTGCCAAGGACTGAGGTAGTGGATGCCTTTCTCCACTGGTTCTGGAGGGGGCTTTGTGCCCAGAGTGCTTCATCTTGCCAAGGACTGAGGTAGTGGATTCCTTTCTCCACTGGTTCTGGAGGGGGCTTTGTGCCCAGAGTGCTTCATCCTGCCAAGGACTGAGGTAGTGGATGTAAATCTCCACAGGTTCTGGAGTGGGTTTTGTGCCCATAGTGCTTCATCCTGTTCGTGACGGACTCAGTAGCCTCAGTGCCCTTGGCGCTCATGGGCCAGCGGTGCTTGTTGCGGCGGTGTCCTGTTCAGTGGTTCTTGTGGCAGCAGTGTCCTGTTTAGCGGTGAGTGTTGCGGCGGGGTCCTTGGCAGTGACTCAGCTGCTGGCGGTCCTATCTGGCCCAGCAGGGCTGGTGCTGTCAGTCCTTTATGGCCCAGCGGGGCTGGTGTTGGCGTCCTTTATGGCCCAACGGGGCTGGTGCTGGCGGTCCTTTATGGCCCAGCGGGGCTGGTGCTGTCGGTGGCCTCCTAGGCAGCGGGGATGATGCTGGTGGTGGCCTCCTGGGCAGCAGGGATGATGCTGGCGGTGGCCTCCTGGGCAGCTGGGCTTGTGCTGGCGGTGGCCTCCTGGGCAGCAGGGCTGGTGCTGGCCTCCTGGGCAGCGGGGATGATGGCGGTGGCCTCCTGGGCAGCTGGCCTGGTGCTGGTGGTGGCCTCCTTGGCAGCGGGGATGATGGCGGTGGCCTCCTGGGCAGCGGGGATGATGGCGGTGGCCTCCTGGGCAGCTGGGCTGGTGCTGGCCTCCTGGGCAGCTGGGCTGGTGCTGGCGGTGGCCTCCTGGGCAGCGGGGATGATGCTGGTGGCCTCCTGGGTAGCGGGGATGATGGCGGTGGCCTCCTGGGCAGCTGGGATGATGGCAGTCTTCTACGCTGTGCTGCTCGTCCCAGACTTGCTGAGTTTCTTGTGCCCATTCCCCACCTTGGAAGGTGTCGCAGCTGACTCCACACTGCCACCGGGACCCCTGGGAACAGCTTTGGTGGCTGGAGTCTTCCCCCTCTCCTGCCGGGCACTGTCCAACTTTTGATGCTTGACAGGTGGGGGACTGTCCGTGCTGTGGCTCTGTGCCACACTGGCTTCCCTGCTGCCCGGTGCACTCCAGAATCCGGTGACTACAGGCACCACTGGTCCTGGAGATGTTGTGGCTGAGGTGCTAGTTTGGGACCTGGAGAGTCGGGGGAGGTGAGGGAAAGAGGTCAAGGGTGGCCAGGAAAAGTTTCTTGGGAACACTGGGATGGGTGGCTGGAGGAGGTTTGGGAGTGGAGGAAGAGGTTGTGGTTGTAGAAGTTGTTCATTTGGTGACTTTGGGTGAAGGTGCATGTGCTGTAGGCTGTCGTGAGGTGGATGGCTGTTGGGTGGGTGTGTGCCTGCGTTTGTGTATCTTGGGAGGTGGCGTCACAGACACACTGGGAGAGGACACAGGGGACATGTGAATGGTAGTGGGGGTGGTGACTGCACATAACCGGAGTGTGGTGGTGTGTGTGCTGGTGATGGAAGTAGTGGTTGTAGATGTAGTGCATGCATGTGTGAGTGGAGACGAGATTGGGAGGGAGGAGGGAGACGAGGAGGAGGGGGACACAGTGGAGGCAGTGGATGTTGGTGTGTCTGCATGTGTGTGTGATGCATGCGTGAGTGCCTGTGCGATGTGTGGTGCTTATGTTTGCCTGAGCTTCCCTTGTGTGTTGACATGTGTGTATGCTGGTCTGATGGTGTGCTTGGGTAGGCTGAGGTACAGGGGATTGGGTCTGGGTGGAGGAAGTTGGAGGAGGGAGGCTAGAGACAGGGACAATAGCTGCCTTCAGTGCTGAGGACAGAGTCTGAAAAGCTCGCTGAAGGGCTGCCTGACCAGAATGAATCAAGACTGCTCAACAGTGAGGGACCTGAGGCGGTCAATGGTCTCCTAACTGAGGGCAGCAGGGGTGACTGGGGCAGGGCCTGAGGTTCCTGGGGTGAAGGTGATGCCCACCCTCCTGGGGGAGCGGGCACGGGGCAAAGGCTGAGGGGCTGCTGGGAGGGCGGTACTAGCATACTCGCCCTGGCCTGGGGAAACCCACAGCCCACCTCCCCCACCCAGACATCTCCACTGCGCGCAAAATCAGCTGAATGAGAGTGTACTTACCCCCTTGTGGCTGCTGTGATGCCCTCAAGTGCACATCAAACTCCGGGTACGCCACTGCTAGGATCCTGAACATCAGGGGGGGGTCATGGTGCGACGGGCACCCCTCCCACGTTGGGAGGCCATCCCCAGCTGGGCCTCTGCCGTCTTCTTGCTCAGCGGTGAATGTCCTCCCATCTCTTACGGCAGTGGGTGCTCTGTCTGTGATAGACCCCCAGGGTCCGGACGTCCTTGGCGATGGCATGCCAGATGTCCTTCTTCTGGTGGGTGCTGACCTACATGAATTGTACAGGGGAAAAAGGAAAGTCATTACCAACTGCACCGTCACAGTAATTGGCCCCCATCCCTACCCTTGCCATGTGGCACATGCACTCACCGTCGTTTCATGCACGCCTCAATCCCCCCCCATCTTTCATCCACCCCACTCCACACAGGCATAGCCCATACAGCATGCTCCCAGTGTATTTACCTGTTTGTCTGGAGGACCGTAGAGTAGCGTGTACTGGGGAGGACCCCATCCACGAGTTTCTCTAACTCCTCTGATGTGAAGGCAGGGACCCTTTCCCCAGATGCACGAGCCATTGTCTCTTCCAGACTGAGGTCACAGCAGCACTTGCAGTGTAGGTCCTCTCTTGTCGAAGATCAGGTATCGAGTGATTGAACAGATAGAAAATGGCAGTCACGTCCGCAGCGGTGCGTACCGTCACCGCCGGCGTACATCGTCATTGGCTCCTGGGACCCATAGGGTCCAATGTTAACCAATGCAGAACTGCGCCGCGGTCTTCGACTGCCTACTGCGATGGTGTACAACGCCAGCGCAGTTACCTCACATCCCACTGTCCCACTTTACGGGTCAGGCAGCCGCCATTTCAGGGGCCCACATGGATTCATTTTTAACTACGTCACACATACCTAGGCCTTGCCTCAACACTCATACAGGCCAAATTTCGGATTGTGATTTGTGTTCTGTGTAAGCTGTGGGTACGTACCTCTGAGTTGGTTGACTTTGTGCTCGCTGTTGTCCTTCATAGGCACCGTCCGCTGGGACATGTGAGGAGATGGCGGCATCCTCCGGTGTACAGACCGCTGGTGGACCTGTCGACAATGGAGGAAAGACATGTGATCATCACCCACAGGCTTCATCGTGCCACAATCCTGGAACTGTGTGCCCACCTGGAACCAGACCTGATGTCAGCTATCTGCCATCCCACAGGAATCCCCCCTCTAGTGCAGGTGATGTCAGTACTCCATTTCCTTGCAAGTGGGTCATTTCAAACAACAGTGGCCATAGCATCATGGATATCCCAGCCTATGTTTTCCAAGAGTTTTTTCTGCCCTGCTGAAACACATGCGGAGCTACATCGTTTTCCCTCAGGTGGAGGATTTGCCTACAGTGAAAGGTGATTTCTATGCCCTGCGACACATCCCCAACATCATAGGTGCCATTGATGGGACACATGTGGCTTTGGTACCCCCCCGCAGGAGTGAACAGGTGTACAGAAACTGGAAGAGTTATCATTCTATGAATGTGCAGATGATGTGTTTGGCAGACCAGTACATCTCTCATGTGAATGCCAAATTCCCTGGCTCAGTGCATGACGCTTACATCCTGCAGAATAGCAGCATCCCTTATGTTATGGGGCAACTCCAGAGGCACCGTGCGTGGCTCTTAGGTGAGCACCTGGAAGCAAGTCAGTGGGAATGGTTGTCTGGGGATATCCCTACAGGTTAGTGTGTGTCTAACAGTTGTCCCTCGCCATTTGCAGGAGACCCTGGTTACCCCAACCTGTCATGGCTACTGACCCCAGTGAGGAATCCCAGGACAAGGGCAGAGGAATGCTACAATGAGGCCCATGGGCAGACTCAGAGGATTATAGAGTGGACCTTCGGCCTCCTGAAGGCCAAGTTCAGGTGCCTCCATATGGCTGGTGGATCCCTATTCTACTCACCAAAGAAGGTGTGCCAGATCATCGTGGCCTGCTATATGTTCACAACTTAGTTTTGCGAAGACAGGTGCCTTTTCTGCAGGAGGATGGTCCAGATGGAGGTGTAATGGCAGCTGTGGAGCCTGTGGACAGTGAAGACGAGGAAGCAGAACAAGAGAACATCGACAACAGGAACTCGGTTATCCTGCAATACTTCCAGTGAGACACAGGTAAGAATACAAACCTGCCTACTACATGTACTTTAACACTACTACTTCTCTACTGTCTGTCGTTTTCACCCCGTGTATGGTCACTGAGTTGTCACTTTCTCTTACGATTTCACAGATGTGGGTCCCACTGTGTGACATCTGCTTTGTTTCCTCATGGACTAGAGCTGTGTGACATAGGTATGTTGACATTACAATTGAAAGAGCATTTTGTCACTGTAATTGCTAATACACTATTTCTAAATCACAGACTCCTGATTGTTTTGTGCTTTAAGGGTGTTTATTTCAGTGCTCAATATTGGAGGGGGTTTTAAAATGGTGAGGGATGATGGTGGAGGAATGTCCATGGCAGAGTCCAGTCTATTAGTCTCACAGGTGCATTGCCCAAATGGGCATAGGAAGAGGAGCTGGGGCAGTTTGAGGATGGACAGGGTGACAAGGTGGGACAGAAGGATGACATTCAGGGTGGTCTCATTTCTTGGCGGGGGTCTTGGCATCATTCTCTGTCTTTGTCCTGGATCTCAGGGACCGTTTGAGGGGTGGTTCTCCCTCTGTAGGGGGTAGGGTGCTGGTGTGGTGGTCCTGTGGCTGTGCCTCCTGTCCACTAGTGCTGGTGGAGGTGGTGGGTAGTTCATCATCCAGGCTAGAGTCAGGGGCCCCTTGTTGTACCACAGTGTCCCTCCTAGTGTTGAGGACTTCCTTCTGCACTCCTACCATGGTGCCCAGGGTGGAATTGATGGATCTGAGTTCCTCCCTGAAGCCCAAATACTGTTCCTCCTGCAGCCGCTGGGTCTCCTGAAACTTGGCCAGTACCGTTGCCATTGTCTCCTGGGAATGGTGGTAGGCTCCCATGATGTTGGAGAGGGCCTTGTGGAGAGTGGGTTCCCTGGGCCTGTCCTCCCCCTGTCGCACAGCAGCCCTCCCAGTTCCCCTGTGTTCCTGGGTCTCCATCCCCTGGACCGTGTGCCCACTGCCACTGCCCCCAGGTCCCTGTTGTTGTTGGGGTGGGGGGTTAGCCTGGGTTCCCTGTAGTGGTGGACACACTGCTGATTGACGTGTCCTGGGGACAGAGGTATGGGCCTGCTGGGTGGGTGCTGTGCTGGTGTTTCCAGAGGGGGAAAGCTCTGTGGTGGCCTGTGACTGTGTCAGGGGAACCGACTGTCCAGAGGTCCCCGATGGGCTGGGCTGGTCATCTAGATCCAGTTGGGCAGTGCTGCTGTCATCACTGTGGGCCTCTTCTGTTGGTGGTGTGGACATGTGTGGACCCTCCTGTCCGGTGACGTTGGGAAAGGGTCCTGCAGGGGTATAAAAGGATGCTTATTACATCTATGTGTACCATGGTGTGCAATGGGTGGGTGACCGTGTACCCCAGTGCTTGCATTCCTGTGTGGGACCTTGTGTGATGGTGGTTTAGGGGGGTGTATGGGTATGTGCAGTGGCCATGCTTTGGTGATGGGTGTTCATGCTTTATTGTAGCATGCAGGGCTTGGTGTTGGGATGTGTGGTTTGTGATGTTGGGACATTTGTGAGAAGTTGGAGTGATGGGGGTGAGGGTGCGGGTGGGGGTGTGTGATAGCATGCAAGTAGGGTGGAGGATGTAATAGTTAAGAGTTGACTTACCAGAGTCCATTCCTCCATCTACTCCTGCAAGGTCCTCAGGAGGCAGAATCGCCAAGACTTGCTCCTCCCATGTTGTTAGTTGTGGGGGAGGAGGTGGGAGTCTGCCGCCAGTCCGCTGAACCGCAATGTGGTGTCTAGAGACCACGGAACGCACCTTCCCCCGTAGGTTGTTCCACTTCTTCCTGATGTCATCCCTATTTCTTGGGTGCTGTCCCACTGCGTTAACCCTGTCCACTATTCTGCGCCACAGCTCCATCTTCCTAGATATGGAGGTGTGCTGTACCTGTGATCCGAATAGCTGTGCCTCTACCTGGGGTGTCTTTGCCGTGCCATGGGGTGGTGTGGGTGATGTGTGGGGTGGCGTGTGTAGTGATAAGTGGGGTGATATTTAGTGGTGTGTTGTGTGAGGTGCGTGGAAGTTATGTGGGTGATGGTATTGTGTGTCTGTGGATGCTTGGTAGTAGTTTGTAGTGTCTCTCTCTGGCCTTCTTTCGGTAATTTTTTCGTAGGGGTTTGTGGGTGATGTGGATGTGTGTTTTATACTGTAATGGGTGTGTGGAAGTGGTGTGGGTATGTGTATCAGCTGTGTGTATTTCGAATTGTCCAATGTGGTCTTGTTTTGTAGATGTGTGTGTATTTTGAGCGCGGCGGTGTGTATCGCCAATGGAATACCGTGGTTGAAAGACCGCTGCGTGGATTCGTGTGTCGTGATAGTGTGGGAGTATTTCTGTTGGCATGATGGTGGAGGTTTTGTTTTCGGCAGTTTATCACTGACCTTTGGTGTGGCGGACTTGTGTGGGTGTCTGAATTTTGGCAGATTCGGAGCAGTGGGTCATAATGACCGTGGCAGAATTCCGCCTCCGTGGCGGTGTGTTGGCGGTCTTCTGCACGGCGGTAAACGGCTTTTGCCGCCAATGCTGTAATGACCCCCTATATGCATCTGACACAGAGATAAACAAACAAATTTTCTATATTTAACGCAGTGTCTCACTCTATCCACAGGTACCCCTGCCAGTGCCACCATGGAGAGGATACCAGAGACTGCCAGCTCTCCTCAGGATGAAGGCCCCAGTGAGGACAACATGCCTGGATTTCTGGACACAGACAACCTCTCTGGCCCATCTGGGACACCTGTTCAGTCTACGACTCTCTGACTTACCCTGCCCAGATCAAACCCCTCCCCTCTTGTTACAACATCACATCCAACCCTTCGTCCATAAACCTGTGTACCATGGACTGTTCAAGCTATTGTGTGCCCCACAATACAGGGACCAGAGTCAATCCATGACATCCTAGATAATGAAGGTCCTGCTAAAACTGGTTGTGGGCACACCGTGCCAGGGGCACAGGCACCTGGGTGCTGGGGGTGTGGGAGAGAAGCTGAGGACTCGAGAAGGGGGGCCCCAAGGAACTCGACTGACCAGGAAACCATCTTACAAGTCCTAGGAGCATACCAAAGTTCCCATGAAAGGATGGGGCATGTTATCACAATGTTGGGGAAAAACCAAAGGCTGTAGAGGGAATACCACCAGGAGGTCATGCAGCAGTGGCAGGCCTACAATGCCACCATGGCCTCCAGTGCAGGGGTGCTGAGGGACATCAACACCACCCTGCATGATTTCTCTGCCCACCATCTGACCCCTTCCACTAGCAACCTTACGTCTGCCCTATCAACATCAGCAGCTGCTAGTGGGATGGAGGCCCTGCCAGGTCAATCACAGGCTTCAGACACCCATCCTTTTGTAGCAGAACCCCCCACAAATGTCAACATCCACCCAGACATCCGGCTGGAGCAGATGCCAAGATAAAACCCACTGCCAGGAAGTGAACCTCACCTGATTTGTTTCCCTTTTGTACCACTGACACACCCTGTTGACTGATCAGAGAATTGACTCAATTTTCCCATGGCACTTGGATAGTGAACCTGTGCAACCAACTGCTGTAGCAGTTACTCTGATGATTCCATCTGCCATGACTTCACTCTCCACCTTTATGTTAATTTATTCACCTTTATTTTTGCTTTCAATATTATGATATACAAAATAAATTAGCATTGAACACAGCTACTGCATGTGTGTTTAATAAAATATACAATTGTCATGCTTGTCAACTGTAGTCTTGTAATGTCCCCCTACATCAAATAGGCAGTGTAATGGACAGCATAGTGAGGCACACTAAGCAGGAGACAAAAAAAACACACATGTCCAGGACAGATGTCAGAGAAGTAGAAATCTTGGGCCACACAGGAGTATAGTCAGTATTCCAACATGCAAAACAACTAGGACAGAGAGTGCCATCAGGATGGAAGGCACGTGCCACACAAAGCACATATGCAAGTCATAGATGTCATCCTAGGGTAGAATACCTCTTAGGCAGTGGCTCCCAGATAATACCAATCATCATCAGTCAGACTAATCACACAAATCATTTACCTGCCATCTATCATGTAGAAACTCTCATGTCTGGATTCATTTAGCAATGGCTAATGACTATAAAGCCATAGGTAGCAGAGGCACAGATTATAAACAATAGTCAGTGGGTGGAATGACATGAGAACTGGAGAATGCAGCAAACATAGCTCAGTATTGGTCTGTCCATTTGATAAGTGAATGTCCGTAACTGTAGTGAACACACATGTTAGAGCTGAACCACTGTTACAGTGCACCTTACATTCTATCAGTCAGCTTCCACAACTCACACATAGGGATGGGACAACATTACACCACCACTGATGAATCACATCAGGAGGACTATTGTCACCAATCCACCTCTGAATGCTGATATTCAAGACTTGAAAAACCCCACTCTACATACCTGTATGTCACTGGAAGTACTGATTGATGAGCTCTGCCCTAGAGTCTGCTGCACCTTGTTTCTCATAGCTTACCATTTCAGCATTTCCAGCAACTGGTCCAACTGTCTCACCCTCATCAGCTAGCAATGGTATGTGATATCTTAGAGCTAAATTGTGGAACATGCAGCAGGCAACCATGATCTGGCATAACTTTTGGGGCGAATAGAGCAGGGTACCTCCAGATAGATCCAGACACCTGTATCTTGCCTTCAGGAGGCAGAAAGTATGCTTGATTACATGCCTTGTCCTCCTGTGGGCCTCATTGAAACTGAGTTACCTTTCCGTGGCAGGGTACCTCACTGGTGTCAACATCCAAGGAAGGCCTGGATATCCAGAGTCACCTGTGTGCAAAAATGTAGGACTTGTGAAGTAATAGGTACAGCAACTGGGCGGATTGTGATGACAGGTGTCAGAACAGTTAAGCATCTACATATACATACATATCAAGGAGCCAGGCCCTCTCCCTGTGTAATCGTGCCATCATGTATGGGACATTGCTGTTCCGCAAAATATAGGAGTCATGCACTGATCCTGGAAACTTGACTGCCACTTGTGAGATGGAATGGTCTGCCAGACACACCACCTGAACATTTATAGAGTGGTAAAACTTTTGGTTCCTATACACCTTTTCCTTGGCACTGGGAGGGACCAGGGCTACATGGGTACCATCAATGGTCCCTATCACATGAGGAATGTGTCCCATATCATGAAAGTCTGCCTTCACATGGGCCAAGTCCACATGTTGGGGGAACCTGATGGAGCTGTCCAGGTGCTTTAACAGAGCACACTGCACATCCTTCAAGAAAAGACTGAACATGGGCTGAGATAGCCCTGTTGTTAAGGCCACTGTATTCTGAAATGATCCTGTGGCCAGGTAGACTAGCACTGACAAGTCTTATGCAATGGGATGGATACAATAGGGATTGCGTATGGCTGGCCAGAGGTCTGGCTCCAACTGCGTACATAGATCCATGATGGTCTGTCGATTCAGACAGTATGTCTGGGTTACATGCCTGTCCTCCATGGTTGCAAGGTCAACTAGTGGACGGTACACTGGTGGTTGTTTCAATCTCCTCATGAAAGGATATCTATGTTGAGAGAAGAGAATGTACAATGAGTAAAGCAGTTGGCACATGTAAGCACCACATGATATATTAGCCGACACCTAACACTATGGGGATGTGTTGCACTACTGACATGCACAATTACAATCATGGTTATGCGCATGTTACATCCTCATTGCTGCACATTGGTTAACATGTAAGTCGTATAGGACGTATGTCACATGTATAATTGAACATCTGTGGCTGACTGAGCTGTGCTGCACTGATTACACGTGTTATTGTAATCAACCTATATATAGCCCTCGCCTATGTGCCTCAGAGTATCTAAACATAGCTATCAACATTCATACAGCCTCAACACGACATTGTGTCAAGAATGTCACAATCTGAAGCACTACCACTATAGCACAACATAGGGTTACACCACCATTTGGGCAAGTATGTGTATGACACACTTAATTAGGCTCATCCAATGATTAAAAGAGCACAAAATGTCAGTCACCTGTCCTGCTGTATTGGACATTTGAAAGTGACCTAAGTCCACAGGCGGAAGTCGGCATTGGTTAACATTGCTGCCTGTGGCAGACTTGGGCCAGTGGCGATGACCGCCAGGGGTGATGGTTCTGTGCATGTCAGCCATGACTGTCATTTTCTGCAGCCTTGTTCCCTTAACTCCTGGCACCTTTGCTAGCAAAACCTCCATGATGTGAGCTACTGTGTACTGCCTGAGGGAGCCATCATGCCATCATCCTGTAGGTGACAGGGTCCCTGCCTTCACCCTGGAAGAACTGGAGAAGCTGGTGGAGGAGGTCCTACCCTTGTATGACCAGCTATATGGGGCACGAGGGGAGCAGTGAGTCCAGTGGACCAGCCATGTGTGATAGGGGTTGCGTGTGATGTTGATTTGGGCATGTGTACTGGTGAGGCTATATATGCATGCAGAGGATATATAGTGAAGGCATGTGGGTAGATAGGATGTGTATGTGTGGGCACTTGCTGTGACAGATGTGTAGTGTCCAGTACTGTTAGTGTAGTGCATGTGTAAATTACATTTTCCTTTTGTCTGTGTCATCCATGCAGGTGAACGCCCATCAGACGAAAGGGATGTGGTGTGCCATCTCCAAGCAAGTGCGGACTCTGGGGATACACAGACGGAAGAGCATCCATTGTCACAATGGGTGGGAGGACCTGAGATGTTGGGCCCAGAAGACCATGGAGGCCCAGCTGGGGATGTCCTCCAAATGAGGGAGGGGTGCCCATCAGAGTCTGACCCCCAATGGCCTGCATTTTGGCCGTTGTCTACCCTGAGGTGGATGCGTGATAGGGGAAAGCACAGCAGTCACAATGAAGTGAATAGTGACTGTATCCAGGCACTTGGCTCTAGTTATATGATGTTTGCTCCCCATCTATAGCTTATGTGGCAATGTAGCAAGTGAAACATGTATGTAGTGGGCATGTGTAGTTCGCACCTTGCCTGAGCAATAGATGTGGCTTCATGCTTTGCTATCAGTAAATTACATCTCCTATATCAAGACTTTTCCACGTCTGCATGTGGAGATCGTCAAACGACAATGCCACATGTGTTATTCCATCCTGCCTTTTCTATGGATGTGAGCTTGTGTGTCACCCTAACTATTGAGTATCACCTAGTCCATCCATCAGTATATGAGTCATTAGTAGCTCTAAGGTGTCTGTCCACTCTCATAGTTATTGACCACATGTATTTGCAACTGGCTGACTCATCTTTTGGTACAGGAACTATAGACATCTAGTATTGGTACAGGCATAGTTTACATGTGATGCAGCCCTCTCATGTACACCAAAGATATGGCCTGTATTGGATTGTACTTATGGCTTAGTAATTGTATCTTCATTGTCAGTTCATCTTCAATCTATAGGATGTGTGAAAGTAGCATCAGTAGGCTAATATGTTTAGGGTGTCTGATTTAGTACAATTGGAGTCATCATGCATTTCCATGTGCTTGACTTGTGGGGATATATCCTTCAATCCAAAGGGTTTGTTCTAGAGGAGGGAAGTGGCTAGGCAGATTTTGCCTGTGACAATATGCTATGACAATGCCATGTGTGCCAATGCCCTACAAATTACAGTGCATCATAGGTCAGTTGCAGCATATGTCATGTCTCAATGGTTACTTGGGGCACATCTGAAGACGTTGGACAATGACTGCTAACCTTGGCCTAGCTGATGTGGGTAATTTTGACAAGATAATGTATTCTTTGACTTATGAAATAGTGATATGATCTTTATGTTGTATCAGAATTCCTGTAGCTGCCTTATGTAGTAGTGTGATATGTTGCCAGTGCAATGGCAGTCATGTAGGTCCATAAATGCATAATGCATACATGCCATTTCCATCTGACATGTGTGTTGTCTGGACTTAGTTACAGGTAAACATAAGTCAGGACTGGTGTGAGTGATGCAGGTTTGCTAATGTAGTGAAGTAGAACTACTGTAACTGCATGCCTGGTGGAATGATAGCTGTTCTATGATGTAATATGTGGCTACCTGAAGTTAATTAGTTGCAACACTGCACTCAGTGATTGTCTGTGGACGTATCATTTGTGCTATGTAGGGCATTGTACATGCACAATGATGTATGAATTGTTGTGGTGTATATGTGTGAGGTGTCTGCAGATTTTCCTCTGTGATTGTATCAAACTAATCACATGGCAATACCCCAGAACTGTATTCTACACATCAATGTGATCTGTATGGGAGCCCAACTTGTATTGGCTACATCAGTTAACCCCTTAGCTGCTGGGCCGTTCGCCCCCCCCCCCCCCCAGTGCTGAGCCCTTTTTTGGCTATTTGGGGTAGTTCGCGCTTAGGCCTTCATAACTTTTTGTGCACATAAGCTATCCACGCCAAATTTGCGTCCTATTTTTCCAACATCCTAGGGATTCTAATGGTGCCCAGAGTTTGTGGTTTCCCCTGGAGGAGACCAAGAAATTAGCCAAAATACAGTGAAAAATTTGTTTTTTTCCAAAAAAATGGGAAGAAAGGGCTGCCGAAGAAGGCTTGTGGTTTTTCCCCTGAAAATGCCATCAACAAAGGGTTTCTGGTGCTAAAATCACCATCTTCCCACCTTTCAGGAATGGGCAGACTTGAATCAGAAAACCACATTTTTCAACACAAATTTGGCATTTTACTGGGACATACCCCATTTTTACTATTTTTGGTGCTTTCAGCCTCCTTCCAGTTAGTGACAGTGCTGGATCCCGGAAAGCTAAACATTTCTGAAAACTAGACACAATTCTGAATTCAGCAAGGGGTCACTTGTGTAGATCCTACAAGGTTTTTCTACAGAAAATAACAGCTGAAATAAAAAAAAAATATTGAAATTGAGCTGAAAACAACAGCCATTTTTCTTTGTGTTTTACTCTGTAACTTTTTCCTGCGATGTCAGATTTCTGAAAGCAATATACCGTTTTGTCTGCTGGACTCTTCTGGTTGCAGGGATATAAAGGGCTTGTAGGTTCATCAAGAAACCTAGGTACCCAGAGCCAATAAATGAGCTGCACCCTGCAGTTGGTTTTCATTCTATACTGGGTATACAGCAATTCATTTGCTGAAATATGAAGAGTCAAAAATGGGCATCAAGAAATCCTTTGCATTTCCAAAATGGGCTCAAGATAAGGTTTTGAGGAGCAGTGGTTATTTGCACATCTTTGAATTCCAGGGTGCCCATACTAGCATGTGAATTGCAGGGCATTTCTCAAACAGACGTCTTTTTTACACACTCTCTTATATTTGGAAGGAAAAAATGTAGAGAAAGATGAGGAGCAATAACACTTGTTTTGCTATTCTATGTTCCCCCAAGTCTCCCGATGAAAATGATACCTCACTTGTGTGGGTAGGCCTAGCGCCCGCGACAGGAAATGCCCCAAAACACAACGTGGACACATCCCATTTTTTTACAGAAAACAGAGCTGTTTTTTGGAAAGTGCCTACCTGTAGATTTTGGCCTCTAGCTCAGCCGGCACATAGGGAAACCTACCAAGCCTGTGCATTTGCGAAAACTAGACACCTAGGGGAATCCAAGATGGGGTGACTTGTGGGGCTCTGACCAGGTTCTGTTAATCAGAATCCTTTGCAAACCTCAAAATGTGGCTAAAAAAACACATTTCACTCACATTTCAGTGACAGAAAGTTCTGGAATCTGAGAGGAGCCACAAATTTCCTTCCACCCAGCGTTCCCCTAAGTCTCCCGATAAAAATGATACCTCACTTGTGTGGGTAGGCCTAGCGCCCGTGACAGGAAATGCCCCAAAACACAACGTGGACACATCCCATTTTTTGACAGAAAACAGAGCTGTTTTTTGCAAAGTGCCTACCTGTAGATTTTGGCCTCTAGCTCAGCCGGCACATAGGGAAACCTACCAAACCTGTGTATTTTCGAAAACTAGAGAACTAGGGGAATCCAAGATGGGGTGACTTGTGGGGCTCTGACCAGGTTCTGTTATCCAGATTCCTTTGCAAACCTCAAAACATGGCTAAAAAAACATGTTTTCCTCACATTTGAGTGACAGAAAGTTCTGTAATCTGAGAGGAGCCACAAATTTCCTTCCACCCAGCGTTCCCCCAAGTCTCCCGATAAAAATGATACCTCACTTGTGTGGGTAGGCCTAGCGCCCGCGACAGGAAATGCCCCAAAACACAGTGTGGACACATCCCATTTTTTGACAGAAAACAGAGTTGTTTTTTGCAAAGTGCCTACCTGTAGATTTTGGCCTCTAGCTCAGCCGGCACATAGGGAAACCTACCAAACCTGTGCATTTTTTAAAACTAGAGACCTAGGGGAATCCAAGATGGGGTGACTTGCGGGGCTCGGACCAGGTTCTGTTACCCAGAATCCTTTGCAAACCTCAAAATGTGGCTAAAAAAACACGTTTTCCTCACATTTCAGTGACAGAAAGTTCTGGAATCTGAGGGGAGCTACAAATTTCCTTCCACCCAGCGTTCTCCCAAGTCTCCCGATAAAAATGATACCTCACTTGTGTGGGTAGGCCTAGCGCCCGCGACAGGAAATGCCCCAAAACACAACGCGGACGCCCTCCCTGTAGCTCGCCACCCAATTGTCTGTGCCAGTTCACTCAGGAGAGTGGGTGTCTCCTTTGCCGTAGGCACCTCTGCCCTGCCCACTCAGCCCTGCTGCCCTCAGTGAAGTGAAGTGGCAAATGACCTCCGGTGGTCCATCTTTGTGGGGCAGTCGACCATCATGAATGCCATCCAGGGACTAGCAACTCAAGTGCAACAGAGTAATGCATTCCTGGAGGGCATTTACAGAGCACTGGCTGGCCTACAGAGATCCTTTCAGGCTCTGCCAGTCACCCTTAGTCTTCTGTCCCCGCTCCAACTACTTCTTCCCAATCCCACACCTCTAATCCCTGTCCCAGCCAAAGCACATAGATAGACAAGCATGCACCTACCTCGACCAGCTAAGCATTGCAGTTCACACCCAACTCTGGGTCAACATCACAGAGCAACGCAGTACATTGGGCATATACCACTGGTGGGCCAGAACATGCTGCAAAGCCTTGGAGGATCTGAAATGCTGAACTTGTGTGAAGGCCCAGGAATTATTGGGCTAGTCCTCCCAGCCCCGCCTGCACATGCCCTTCCTTATGACACTATACAAGAGGGTCCTGAGGTCAGCCTGGCAGAACCTCCATGCCCAGCTGGAGAAGTATGAGTAGCAGAGAGCTAGTAAGTACATGGACTGCATTTTCTGTCTGTGGTAACAAGAAGCCTTTAGGTGTTGGATGCTGTATCATGCATTCCTTTTGTGCGACTTCTGCAATAGCTGTAACGCCAATGCTTCATTGGAGCACATTGGATGCTCTACTTAAAGTGCATCCTAGGACTTATAATGCTCTGAACACAATTGTGGAAGTGAGGCTCACACTTGCATTTGAATGAATAAGTGCAATGCAAACACCATTTCTGGTAAACCACAGGCCTTATAGCTACTGTGTGTAATGGCAAAAGAATGGGCCAGGCAATGCCCAGTGTGGGGACAAAAAACCTTTGGGTGTTGGATGCTGTATCATTATGTGTGTGTGTTTTAACAGTGTAAAATATTATTTCATGTGCCTTGGAGTAAAGGCTGACTTTGGGATACAAGTCTCACACAAGACTGTACCCACATTTCCAAGGGGCCCCAAAAGCACACATCTCCCCAACAGTGACTCGTATGTCATATGCAAGGTCTAGCTAGGTGTCCTAAATATACACACATGCCAACTAGTGAACAGCACCAGCAAGCGGTCTTGACATGCTGAATGTGTCTGATGTTGTCAGAGGCATTCCAACACATAGATCTGCATCTTAGCAAAGGTCATATCCATGGCCTTGTTTGTATATGTACACCTAGTCCAGCATTTGTGTGGTATTAGACCATACAACACATCAGATGACATTTGATAGTAAGGGTAAGACTATTAAGAATACACATTACAGGATGATCATAGATCCATGCTTAGGAGTGGACATATCCTTTCAGACTGTGTCCCATCTCTACGTTTACCAAGTTTACCTTTGCAAATCATCCCAATGATTTCAATAATTAAGAAGGTGAGGATTGGTCAGTACAGAAGTGTATACTTCCCACAATTGTGACAGACATCAATGAGTGAGTTATTTCAGGATATCACAGTGATATTACACATACAATTTGGCTCTAAGACATTGATTATTGAGATAAAAGGAGAACAAGGTCTGTACTAACTTCATGCAATTGCGTGCTTTGACTATTAAATGAACATGAACTACATAATGTTTGTACTTCTATTTCAGTGGACAGGGTTGCTATGAACACCAGCGATAGGACCAGGGGCAGAGCAGGGCATCCTCAGGACGTTGGTGGGCAATGCCTCTTTCCTCCACTTGAGAGGAGGAGAAGGTACCTGGAACATCATCAGGGAGGGGGAGTGCACCCACCTGGACAGAAGCTATAAATTCTGCAACAGAACAGTTGGAGGTTGAAGACACTGGCCGGGGGAAGGAATTTGACTGTCCCCCTGACACACAAGAACCGGTCACTGCTGAGGTGTCCCCAGAGCAGGCCTTATTATGACCTGGGCTTGCCAGTGACTCCTCCCTACCTTTTGAGGGAATCATTTCATCAGGGCCTCCAGATGAAATGGTTGTCTCCCTTAATGTGTCTGCACAGAACACCCAAGGGAAATCTCTGACGACCCAAACCCCTCCTTGAATTGTCACTGCTGGGGATGCATTGCAGGAAGTGATAGTGGCATCTAAAGGGGAGACAGACATTTCCTCTTGTATCCTATGGTGGATCTATGATGAATGTTAGACCTGGCATCCTTGGCGTGGTTTCCCCTATCTTTTGCCTCGGCTTCCTGTATTTTTCACTCTGTGCTGGATTTTGTTTTTGCCTGTTTTGGTACTCTGGGCACCTTCCCACTGCTGACCAGTGCACTGGTAATTGGCTTTTTCAAGATTGGCATAATTGACTTGTTAGTAAGTCCCTAGTAGAATGCACTAGAGGTGCCCAGGGCCTGAAAATCAAATGCTACTAGTAGGCCTGCAGCACTGATTGTGCCACCCATATGAGTAGCCCTGTAAGCATTACTCAGACCTGCCACTGCAGTGTTTGTATGTGTAGTTTTAAACTGCCAATTCGTACCCACTTGCCAGGCTCACACCTCTCCTTTTTGTACATGTAAGGCAAACCGTAAGGTAGGCCCTAGGTAGCCCCATCAGCAGGGTGCAGTGTATTTAAAAGGTTGAACATGTACGAGTGTGTTTTACATGTCCTGATACTGAAATACTGCCAAATTTTGTTTACGCTATTACAAGGCCTATCCCTCCCATAGGTTTACTTGTTGACTGCCTTTAGATATCTGTTAAGTGCAGTTTCCTATTAGGAGCAGATAGAGAATTGAAGTTTTGGATCTCTAAACTCTCCAATTGAAAATGCATCTATTGGTGGAGTTAGTTTTTAGATTGTCAGTTTGAAAATGCCACTTTTATAAAGTAGGCATTTTCTTGCCTTACCATTCCCTCTAGACAGTGACACAAAGAGAGCTAGGGAGTGGCCTGCATATCCTGATGAGTCTCCTGAACTAGAGTGGGAAGGGAGGAACTGACACTAATATCTGAAAGGGTGTGCCTGTCCTCACACAATGCAGTCTCCGACCCCCTGGTGTGTGTCTACGGCCAGGTCTGGGCAAGGCAGGATCTTGCCAACAACAGAGACTTTCCTTTGAAGTTTGCCTAGTTCAAAGACAGAACTGGGTATAAGTAGCAGACCCAAAATGCCAGACTTTTAGAACACTTCTGTATCAAGAGGAACCTCTGTCAAGGAGAAGGGCTAAAGAGATGGAGGAGGAGTACTTCCCTTTGTTGCGTGTACTTTGTTGGGTTGGCCTGCAGTTTCTGCTTCTGCCTTAGAAAGGACAAAGACTAAACATCCTGCTTGTAAAGTTTCTAAGAAAACGTCCATACGTAAGGATGTGTATTTTCTATGAATACTAGAGACTAAACTTCTACCACATTTACCAGCAGTGTACCAGACTGTAGCCTTGACTGAAGCACAGGGCGATCAAGAATGCATTGTTTGATAACACAGTGCTGAACTAAGCTAAACAGTGTGATAGGAGGAAATTAAAACAAGACCGTAAAACTGGTTATTGTAAAATAACAGTGTGAGGCTGAATAAAATGTATCTAGGGCAAAGTGTACAGTGGCCTCGTATGTTAAACTAACGTGCATGAAGCGATATTAAAAATGGCTACACCACAGCTCCTGAACTGATGCCGCTGCCCAACCCTGTGATGCCACCTGCAACAGAAGCTGTGGTCCCCCCTGGGGTGCTTTGACCCCAACTGACATTGCAGGCCTGAGGCTGCTGCAGCCCTGCTGACGTCCCACTAAGACACCTGCTGCCCTGTGGTGTGACTGAGACCCCGTGAGGTCACCCCACTTCGTTTTGACCTGCCAGACATCAAACCTGCCGGAGCGTAACAAACCAACGCTTTGCACGACCACCACCTCACCTTCACTGCTCCACTGCAAGGACCCGATGCTTCGCACGGACTGCTCAACAGCACCGGAACCGACACTGCACCAGATCCAGTAAAACCACGCTTCCCCAACTCTGTGCACAGGCTTGTTTCCTCATATTCAAAAGGTACTGTACCTGGGGGTCCGTGTGACTCCATGACTGGCGCCAATAGCATCAGATCATTCGGAATTACTTCGTCACGACTCCGTGATAACAGCAAATTGAAGCATTAGTAATTCTAAGTGCTATATTCAAGTTTAATCTTGGAAAATTCATATCTTTGATGGTGTATGTTGGATTTTTGTTGTTTTGGTCTTGTTTTACTCAGATAAATATTTGCAAGTTCTCTTGAGTGCTTTTGTGGTGAATTCACTGTGTTACTGTGTGTTGGTTCAAATACTTTGCACATTGCCTCTGAGATAAAGCCTGGCTGCTTGTGGTAAGCTACCAAGGGGGTGAGCAGGGCTTATCTGAGTTGTGTATGTCTCTTACCCTGACTAGAGTGATGGTCCCTGCTTGGATAGAGTGCAAACTGACTGCCAACCAGAGACCCCATTTCTAACAATGACCTGCTTAGGTTCCGAGAGGAACATGCTAGAGACATGGCCACCCTGAATTCCAACATAATTACCCTCCATGTGTCTCCCTGTCCATCTATCCACACTGCTTCACCTCATACAGCTAGTACTCCTCATGTATCACACTCCATGAACTGTCTGGTTCCTACAGTGGCCACCCAGGGGGCAGTGGACATTTTTTTTACCCCTTGTATAAAGCCTGATTCCGCTGATTTTTCCCTTGCCCATTCTGTATGAAGACCATTATTTGATTTCCTTTCTCCCTTTCCATTGGATGGCTATTGGACGGTTATTTAATTGCATTAATGTTTTCAAGTTAATATACAAAAAAAGAATCCAACCTCTCTGTCTGGTGTAGTTCATTGTATGTGGTGGACTCAAAGAAAGAAAGTATGGAGTGGTTAAGCTTTGATTTCAAAATGATACATTTGTACACAGATTGTTCTACTAATAAAAATGTCTCACACACATTTGTAAACACATATATGGCATACAGTAAGGAAGTGACCATGATCAACTATTATTCAACTCAATTTAAATGCGGAATATGTCTTTTATTTGCAAAGTGTAGTGAAAACAATGATCATGGGGGTCGCTCTTTGCACTTCTCAATTGAGGTAGTGAGAGTATATGCATTTTTTGGGGTTCTGAGGTGCAGGTGGGTGTGTGCATGTGCCTGTACATGTGGGGGAGGTGCCTCGACACACCACATTCAGTTGCAATGCCAAAGTGGTTATATCGGTTAATGCCCTTCCACAGGGATTTGGTTATTTTGCATTTGTTGGGTGTCAATAGTCTACAACACTATATGGCATGCTTACCTGACGGACAAATGGCAGTGGGTTTGACTGCTGCATGCAGGATGTCTCCCAAACCTCTGGATTGTGTCATCTGTATCACTGAGGTAGTCCTGCCCACAGCTGTAATGTGACATACATGTTCGTATTTAAGAGAAAAGGATGCTGATAATGATTATACATGTATATGTCATAGGTATAGACCAGTGATCTGCAACTTACGGGCAAGGGCCACATGTGGCCCTCCTGACCTTCACATGCAGCTCCCTGGTCAACAGCAGCACTGGGCAGCTGTTAATTCAAAACGGCCCTCACATTAACCAGGTATTACACTTAGAGGCAAACATGTATATGAAGGTTACTGATAGCTACAGGATGGAAATAACTGGGATTTTGTCAGCAAATACCCATGTCATAAACTTTCAAACCAGTTGTGGCTACTCCTCTCCCTAAGAGACTGGGGGCATATTGATGAGCCCTTTGAGCCACCAACACATTACTTTATATGCAGCTCTGGGTGTGTACACTACAAAATCATATCTTTTAAGCCACACTAAGTCACTTTGCATGGCTTTGAATGGCGTGCTAGCCATAAAGTAGCAGGTCATTCAAAGTCTAATCCGACGATACCCAGCTGATCATCTCACTGACCGAAAACCACACTATTGCCAAGAAAATGTCCACAACGAGATGGAAGATGTTGCCTCGTGGATGATGGACAGCTGCCTCAAGCTCAACTCTGACAAGACAGAAATCCTCACCCTGGGACCATCCACATCAGCCTGGGATGCCTCTCGTTGGCCATCCACCCTCAGTACCCCCTTGTACCCCAACAAACCACACGTGCAACCTCAGCTTCATCCTTGACTCATCGCTCACCATGATCCACCAAGTCAACTCAGCCGCATCCTCCTACTTTCACACACCCTGACTTCTCCAGACGATCTACAAATGGATCCCAAAGGATTGCCGCACAACCGTAACCCATGCCCTGGTTACTAACAGACTCGTCTATGGCAACACCCTCCATTGGCTTCCTATCAAGAAAAACAAGAATATGATTAACTTCAAACTCCTTGTCCACACATACAAGACCTAGGACCAGCCTACCTCAACCACCCCATCACCTTCTACTCCCCCACTAGACCTCCCCACTCCACTCAACAACACTAGATACCATTCTCTGCATGTGGAAGACCTCTGCTGGTGGAAGATCCTTTGCCCACCTTGCAGCAAAGATCTGGAACACCCTGCTTCTGCACAGAAGGCAGTCACCATCGCTACTTCAGTGCAGGAAAGACCTTAAAACCTGTGTCTTTAACTGAAGCTTACAGGTGAGTAGTTACACTCTAGAAACTCTGATTTAGATTTTTTTTTAATTTTGATGGAGTAAGACAAGGCTGCACAAATTGCTGCATTGCCCTACTCTGCACTTGGGTGTCTTTTCATGGGCGTTGAGGGGTTGTTCCCTCACAATACCAATGGATTTTGACACTTCCCCAGAGTTACAGAACCATTTAAACATGGGGATTTGCCAAAATGTTACACCTCCTGAAGAGAGGCATAATGACTTGCACTGTCTTCTGCCAAATCCACTTATCTGAGTGGTAATATGAGCACTTAGGTATGTACTGCAAACATACAGTTTGAGTCAACTTTTCATTACCCAAAAAAGGAGTTTGGGACTTGTAGTGTAATGGACTAAATGAGACACATAATGGTCTAATTCACAATGCAAATTGCACATACTTAGGACAACATCCATCCTCACATTTGTAGTGTATAACAGGCATTGACCATTTAGTGTCATTGTTAGGATCATCACATATTAACTGGCACCACATTGAGGTAATCACTCATAGGCAGTGCATAAAGCAGGTGAGGGTCTATAGTGGAAAGGATGTCCTTCCCAAGTGGGGTGATTTGGGGGAAGGGTCTAGTTTGTTCACCTGGGCACCTCTATCCTGCTTTATTTTTCCTTCACCCTTCACTTCTCATCCTGCCACTTCTTATTTTCTGTGACTGTACATATAACCTTCCCCAGTGCAGTGAGAGCCATGGCCAAGTGCTGCCACAAGGCTTCTTTCTGTGAGGCACTGCTGCATTACAGTCTTTTGTAATGCCTCACTGTGAACTTAGGTATCATGGTGGTCTCCCCCGCTGTATAATATTTCTTCCTCCTGAGGGGTAGCTTGCCTTTAGGATTTCCAAGCACAGAGCAGGCAGGTGCAGTGTTGGTGTGAAAGAGCAGAGCATTGGATGTGTGCTGCTTTTATCTGGTATTTGGACAGGGGCTGTGGGTGGTATTTACAGTGTGCAGGTGTGTTTAATAACAATCATTCTACCCCAAGTGCAGAGACTCCTCCCTGAGTGCATAGAATTCGCCCTAGTGTGTCCATAAAGATACTACTCACAACTTACCTTTGTGAATACCAAAAAGTTATAAACGTAGGCCCATATTATTTACAAGTGGCTTGCGCCAATGATGCGTCTTTTTCTGTGATGCACTGGCAGTGCAGGCTGCACACCCATATGTGCAAGGCCATGCAAAGCCACTTTGCATGGCTTTACATGGCTTTGTCAATATGGAGTAAGGCAACACAGCACAAGTCGCTACGTTGCCTTACTTTGCATCTGGGAGGTGTTTCCATGGGTGTTGCATGTGTGCTCCCCTGCAACACCCATGGATTTTGACGCATTGCTAGATTTACAGGTTTCATAAATGGGGGGATGCTCAAAAGCCTACACCCCCCACCCCAGGAAGGTGTAGGACTGGTGCAACGCCACCGGAGAACCACTCAGGAAGCTGTGCATCACAGGATGGAGTGCTGGGGGACTAAGCTGTGCTGTGGATGAAGTATTTCATGGAGGGTTGCACTCAAGACTTGGCAACTGCAGGTTACGTGGTACATGGGGGTACTGTCTAGCGTGGGAAGGCAAGCTCTTACGTCTACCAAAGTTGGACAGCTGGATGTTGGGACTGTCGGGTCACTTTAGTCCACAACTCGTGTTGCTGGATCCACACCTGTAATCTTGAGAGGGGACCCGAGCCACTGGTCATCGCAGCAGAGAGGTGCCTGCTAAAGCAGGGAAGTGACTCTGTCGCTCCACAGGAGATTCCTTTGGTTCTTCTGGTGCAGGCTGAAGAAAGGCAGCCCTCGGAGGATGCACGACCGGAAACTGTTGCAGTTGCTGGCAAGAACTGAAGTTACAATGTTGCAGAAGTCGTCTTTGCTGCTTTGTTGCAGTTTTGTAGAGTTCCTGGAGCGTTCAGCGGTTGTTCCGTCATTAGAAGATGAAATAAAGGATGCAGAGGATACCTACTGGAGTCTCGAGCAATCCGAATCTGAAGTAACACCCAGAGGGGAGACCCTAAATAGCTCTGAGACGGGGATTGGCCACCTAACCAGGTAAGCACCTATCAGGAGGGATCTTTGACATCACCTTCTGGCACTGGCCACTCAGATGCTCTCACAGTGCCCCACCACCTTGGAATGCAAGATGGAAAAAGCCAGGGACACTCGGGAGGAGCTCTAGGCACTACCCCTGGGGTGATGATGGACAGGGGAATGATCACTCCCCTTTCCTTTGTCCAGTTTTGTGCCAGAGCAGAGGCTGGAGGTCTCTGAATTGGTGTAGACTGGATTATGCAAGGAGGGCACCATCTGTGCCCTTCAAAGCATTTCCAGAGGCTCTGGGAGGATACCCCTTCATGCCCGTAACACCTATTCCCAAAGGGAGAGTGTATAACACCCCTCTCCCAAAGGAAATGCTTTGTTCCGCCCTTCTGGGATTGAGCTGCTCAAGCCCCAGGAGGGCAGAAGCCTAACTGTGAGGTGGCAGCAGCTGGTGCTGCCTGGAAAACCTCAGAAGGCTGTTATGGCAGTACTGGGGGTCCACTGTAGAGCACCCAGAGTACATGGGATTGTGCATCCAATACTAGAATCAGTATTGGGGTACAATTCCCTGTTTTTAGACACTTTACATGACCATATTCGGGGTTACCATTGTGAAGCTGGACATAGGTATTGACCTATGTTCAGTGAATGCGTTAAATGGCGTTCCCACGCTCACAAAGTCCTGGAAAATGGGCCTGGATGATGTTGGGGCACCTCTGCTAGTGCAGGGGTGCCATCAAACACAGGTATTTGCACCCATCCTTCAGGGATGAAAGACCTGATATATAGATGACTTGTAAGTGACCTTTTGCAGTGAAAATGGCTGTGAAATAGTGCATGCACTATTTCACACAAGCTGCAATGGCAGTCCTGTAGAAGACTTTGTATGGGCTCCATATGGGTGGCCCTAATGTCCTGGGTACCTAGGTACCATATAGTAGAGGCTTACAAAGGGAGACCAGTATACCAATTTGGAGTGAAATACTAGGTTACCAGTATGTAGTGATGAATTTGGAAAGAGAGAGATCATGAGCACTAGGGTCCTGATTAGCAGGACTCCAGTGACAATTTGGAAAACAGTAAAACACACTGACAAGCAGGCCATAAACCATAAGCAATGGGGTCTCACACCCTTTCCCAGTGGCCTTGTAAATATGTCCCTTAGACGTTTGGTCTAAACTTAGGCCAAAAGTCTATGTTTATCTCTTGCAACAGGCACTATATTTTTTTCATCCGTTAAATGTTGGCAGGTTTGACCTGCCGAAATTTAACAAAGGTTGAGGTATTTAATGTATCCCTTAATTCTCAGATGTGTTTACAACACTTGGTTCTGACCAATGTGTAAACAGGGGTTTGATCAGGGGTCTGAATAGACCAAGCAACTTGTATTTGGGCAACAAAGTCTGAAGAGATACCAATTTGAGAAACTTATGTTGAGAACAGAGCAAGTCATTTGCAAATTTCATGGCATCAAGACAAGGTCATCTACTTTCCCCTCATTCACTATTGTATGTATTGCTCGCTGTAAACCTAGCTAGTGAAAGGTAGTTATCAACAGTCATGAACATATTGCCTTAACCTGTTATAGACACGTAATCAGTGCTTTAAATGGAAAAATAGAAGTGCAGGTACTCTCTATCAGAGTACCTGCTTGTTTCTGGGAAGTGCCGGTACTCTCCAATTAAAAGTATTACGTTTTTCTTCAGATATGCCGGTAGTCTCCCTCTCAAAATAAAAAAGTGCCGGTACTCAGTACCGGAGAGTACCGGCCCATTTAAAGCACTGCACGTAATAGTGGTTCTCACATAAGTACTAACCTAGGGTAAGTAACTACAATCTGATTCCACCTTGTATGTTTTTAGGCTAAATTACTTTTAAAAATTTAGCTGGAAAAAGTGCTGCCATAATATTAGAATTCCAACTTAGAAATATCTCTGAAGATTATGTATCCATATGGGACTGGGTTTACCCATCACAGTAGTCTAATGGGAGTCTTAGTTATGTAAGTTGCTTATTACATTTTAATCTCTGATGAAAACATCCTTCTCGCCAGGCTTCATACGTGCATGATGAGCAACAGGCAGAGTGACCTGATCTGCCGTTATATTAAAATTGTAATATCCTCCAATTGCAGCCTCATGCCATGATAGAAAACCAGGCCAGTACCCCATTAGCTTAGGAGATCCTGGGAGAAATAAAATAACTGATGTAGTACAACACATTTGGCTTGGTATATTTAGTAAGGCTCAATCCATAACCTAGTTAGGAAAACAAGGCAGCCAACATGAAAAAACACGAAGGAACTTCATACTAAGGAAGCAAATATAGGTTTTCATTTTGTTCAATCATATTTTCAGTTATCATTTGTCATCAATGTGTTCACCTTGCGAAAAGAAGCTCCTCATGGTGATGAAGGTTTTTTGCTTTTGAAGTAAAGTTGGTGACCAGAAAATAAAAAATCACTTCAAGGATAATGTGTATTTCCACTCATTTATTTTCTTGTTATTATCATTCCTGGTTCCCTGAAGAAATTCTTGTGAAGTCGCTTTGTTGTAGAGTTTGATTAAGTCTGAACTCCAAATATAAAAGATAACGTTCACCCACTTTGAATCAAATCAATGTCTTCAACAACATGTTTATGGAGGTTGTTATTATCAAAATTAAAAACAAAGACTTCGAAAATGTCAAGCTGAACGCAGTATGCCTATGCATGCTGAAAATGAAATGTCAAGTTTAATGGAAAATTTCAATTACATCTTAACTAATGACCCCATTCTTATTGATTTAATCCTCTTTGCACCAATGAATTTCTCTGATTCCACACTGTGTTAGTACTTCAGGTATTGATTGAAATATTTTACTTATCAGTGCACTCAAAATTACTAGAAATAGCAAACTAGCCTTCCCCGATGGAAAAAATACGTACAGTTATAACGTTGTAAAATTCAACAAAACAAAATCGGAGATAAACTCCAAACATTTTAGAGACGACTTCATACAACACCATAGATCAATATATGCTTTGTTAATTTATTAATTCAGGTTATTAATTTTACAGTTTAGGAGGTAAATTCCTAAAATTGCATTATGGTCCAGCAGTTTTTCTTAATTTATTGCCACTACCAACGTGTTTGCTGCTGCTAAAATAAATAGGTTGAATCGTGAATGAACCGAATTTTCATAGCTAATGCACAGAAGTCTTTAATTCCATTTTCTGTAGGTGGTTCTCGGGGTGCGGTGCTGGTGCAGCTGCTTGGTGCAATGATCGTGTAGTGTATGCATCGAAGGTCAGTCCAATTTGGGGTGGAGATTGTCTCGATGATAAATCTGGTTGCTTGAGGTGAAGATGGGGTCCAGTGTGTGTCTTGCGATGTATGTGGGTGCGAAGACTAGCTGTCTGATTCCGATGGTGGCAAGGTTGTCAAGTAGAGTGGTGGTGTTTGGGTCAGTGGGGTCCTCGAGGTGAAAATTCAGGTCGCCGAGGAGGAGGTAGTCATCTAATGACACGGCCGGGGGGGTAGCGACGTCTACAACATCGTCTATGAATGCTGGGCGGGGGCCGGGTGTCTTGTACCCCAGGGTAGTGTGGATGGGGGAGATGTGGTAGAGTGGACCAGGAAGTGAGGGTGTTCAATGGTGGTGCATTGTTCTTCTGGGACTGCCTTGACATGTAGTGAGGACTTGTGTACAATGGCGAGCCCGCCACCCGGGCGGGAGGGCCGGTCCCTCCTTAGGATGCTGTATCTGTCGGGAATGGGAATGTCTCGTCCTGAGGTGAGGTTGGGCCAGATCTCCGTAAGGAAGGCAATGTCCGTTCGGGCGGTGTCGATCAAATCCCAGAGTTCTGTAATGTGTGTGTGGAGGGATTGGATGTTCAGGAGCAGGCAGTTGATGGGGTTGTGAACGATGTTGGTATCTCTGTGTGTGGAGAGTACCTTCAGCTTGTTGAGGCTGGTGCTGAAGTTGCAGTTCCTACATGTGAAAGGTCCGTAGGTGTCCTTGGGGAGATGGTGCAGCAGTTGCTGAGACTTCCGGTGTTGAGGCGGAGGAGAGTCTTGTCATTAGAGCGGAGGCTGGCCGGGGGTAGTTTAGTGGAGATCCAGGGTTCCTGGCACTGGGCGTGGTCTCGGCGTGGACAGGTGCTGAGGGGCTTGCCTTTGGCACACCTTTGGCGTGCAGCGCCATGCCCGCACAGTGGCTGCCATTAAGAAGAGAAGGGGTGGGAAGGCGGTCACCTGGGAGGCGGGAGGATGGGAAAGGAGCTTCGCAGGAGCAGGGGGGTGGGGCCGCAGGGTCCGGAGCAGTGTGAGAGAGGGGGAAGGAAAGGAATAGAGATTGAAAGAAAAGGAAAAAAGACTGATCATATATGAGGACATAAGCAGTTCATGACAGGTGCTTAGTTATGGTCAGTTTACCTAATCATTTAGCCAACTATAACTGGCATATGTTAAATGTGTTTTTGGTGAATAGCTACGTTTTTATGAACATATGTTAATGCATGATAACCAAATCAAAACTTATTTTCACAATAATCTGTCTTTGTTTTAGTGAATTTATGAGTATGTTCGATCATCTATCCACAACTAACTGTTCCTTGAACTTCACCTCCTATTTTGAGCAAACCCCTCTCTTCAATGCCAGCTCCTGTGTACTCAATTCCTGCTGTGCTCCTTTACTGCCAGGTCCTGCACTCAAATATTTTGCGGATGGTCTACTCCAACTACCTTATAGTGCTGACTGACACATTGGGTTTGTTGGCCTTTAAGTACTCTTAAAAATCAAAAAGATGTAGAAATGGCAGGTGTGAGATAAATATACCTGATTTCGAGTCTGCATAATACCCAAAGAAATGGAAACAAAGCAGCAAACAATCTGCATGGAATTTGGGCCCATTATAGATGGGAAGGCACCCTCTACACCCTAAGTCAATTTGAAACAGTTTTCAGAATGGAAAATCAAAACGAATGACAGTGTTGGAGTAGCTAAATGGTCAATTGATAATATGTATGTAAGCATTAATTTTTTTTCCAAGATTCCTGGTACTTTAGCTCATTGCCAAGACTTCAGGTGTAATGAATACATGCCGTTGACTTTTCACTCCTATAGTGTGAGTAAGCTGTGCCAATATTGGCCAGCAGCTGTGAAAGAGTACCTGTCTACAATCAGTAAAGACAATGGATTTTGTGACTATAAAAAGCAGTAAAGTTACTCAAAAGTGTAAGAGTAAATTACATATATAAATTTCTTAAAAGTACAAGTTACTTTTCTGACGAGCCACACCATTTTGTGAATAGCCACACAGGTCCTTCAATCGTGGTGTAGACTTGTAAGTGCTTCCTTTAGAGTAAATGTACACTTACATTTTGTGGCAAGTTACAATTGCCCTTAGTTTTAATGAAAACATATTAATGCCCGGGCCTTAGGGCCTCATTACAAGACTGACAGTCCAAGGACCACCAGCCTTGCGGTGACAGTTGGACGCTGCAATGGTGGCAGTTCGACCGCCACATTACAACCATATCAGGCGGACCTGCCAGGGGACCACCGTCTCTTTACAAGTTCCCAACGCTTCGGTGGCAGTCTGAGTTGTATTGAGCCAGGGCAGTGGTGAGTTCAGTACCAATTGGGTGATTACATCTCAGCTTTCTGCCAGCCTTCTCATGGCAGGTTCCCTGCCTGAGAAGGCTGGTGGAAGCACAGTGCCCTGCAGACAGTGCGCATTCCAAGGGTGCTGTGTATTACAGTATTGTCTTTGGTTCCCTTAAGAGAGCCTGAATCTATATGGTAGCACTGTTCACGCCGGGCAGCCCAGCAGGAGCTGCCTTGTACAATGTTCCCATTGATCATACCTCAAACCCAGATAAATATATAGTTAAATAGTTAAATCTACCATTAATTAAACCCAGAGTTAACTGAATAAGAGTTGCATGAATAAGCTGTTCATGCAACTATTATTTGGAAGAGCTGGGTGAGATAGGTCCAAGATCATATCTCAATCTGCAAAACTGCCTTTCATTTATGTAAGTTAGTTATTTTAGTACGCAATTAAATTTGAACTAAGAAATCTAACATCAGAAGCTGTTATGTTATTCATTCACTTGAACAAACACAAACTACCTTAAAAATTACAAGATGAGTTAAAAAAATATTCACATGTGAAATACATTAAAAATATAATTTAAGCCCAAAACATTTGAGTATTTAGACTGCCTCTGAATCCCCTTGTGTACTTATCTTTTTTTCAGTTGAAGAGGCAGTTCAGTTCGGGGAACCCTCCCAGACTTCAGAGCACCAGCAGTTAACACACATGCAGAACACCGAAGAGGAACAAAGGTCAACACGGAATGAACAAATCCTTAAGGCAACAGATACTAGGAGGAAACAGGTATACCAAGAGAGATGAAAGGGCAAGAAATCAAATGTCTAGAGGACCACAAACAATTAATCAACTACAAGCTGTGAAGAACATAACAATCACTGAACTTGTAAGGCCATCTATTTTGCTATGCTAATGCTACTCAAGCTAACCTGGAAGTGTATAACCTGCTTTTCCTGTTTGTCTGATGATCTTCCACCTGCTTTTGGACTAGAGGTCCCTCCTCCTACTCTATCTGTCCATTCTCTGTGAACCCAGACACCACCTTTGTTATTCATCCAAAGTTTGTGTGCTGTTTATTTACTCTCTGCTGATTGGACAGATAAACAACATTTCTCTTGACTCCCTACACTTTCTCAGCCTTTTGTCTCAGGTTCCTGACACATGTGTAGTGTAATTGGAAAACTGGATAGTTATTTATAGGCAGAACATGAATGCGCCCCCATTGTGTACAATTGCATATTTCATTAGAGTCTATGCTTGTGTGAATGTAGGCATGACCGGAGTGATGAAAACAATCTATTTTTTATCATCAGTATTCAAA
Organism: Pleurodeles waltl; assembly: GCF_031143425.1. Taxonomy (NCBI): domain Eukaryota; kingdom Metazoa; phylum Chordata; class Amphibia; order Caudata; family Salamandridae; genus Pleurodeles; species Pleurodeles waltl. The sequence goes on from NC_090437.1 coordinate 1,070,044,595, forward strand.
TAAGGGTCTTCATTATTAAGAGTAGTACAGGCATGCAGATCTTAAGCATCTACTTAAAACTGATCTGAAAAAGAACTAGAAACTGATATATGATCAAATGACCCTTATAAAAACATTTTTGAGAGCAACTCAGAGGGATTTGACAAGGTTTTCCCAAATTAAACCATCTAGACCAGAATACACACTGATGATCACAGCATGATAATCTTGAGATGTTCTGTGAGAAGAAGAATATGTTTGCAATTCATGAAACAGAGGAAGCAACACAGTTTTATAGGCAATGCAATTTCCATTTAATAAAAATATGACAATCAGCATAATAATCCACGGTAAAAACCAAAGAAAAAACTCCACCATAAACCCAGGAATAGGACCATGGTGGTATAAGATACCTTCCACAAACCCAGTGGCAGGCAAGAAGCCATTGCTAAAGTTGATTAACTGTGGAGTGCAATTGTATGTCATTTAATTCAAGGTCTGTATCAGGAGCAATATCACATGGTGCAACTTCTTGAATTGGCATCATTTCAAATGATGTTGACTTTGTAAGTGATTAATAATAAAATACAACAGTAGTTGAGGCCAGTGGCATTATTAACATTGCAGCCTAAAGGTTATTCATGGAGTCTAGAACTTGGCTTAAAGGTGGATGCACAGCAGGTTTTGCAATTCCCAGGAAAGGACCTAAGCTTTCAGGGTGGATGTATTCTTGTAGGGGCAGTTCCTGCAAAGCAAGGAATGGCTGTGAGTTTGTGTTCCAAGGGTACTTTGGTTTGAAGTGAGGTATGGTAAAGAGAAGGAACCACAGAGTACTCTATGGTATGATTGATGGTGTAAGAGTTTGGGGATATTATTTGAGAGGTCTGAGCACCCCTTTACATATTCACTGCAATACTTGTCAGGATGAACTCTTTTAGTTAGTAAATTAACCTGAGCACAAACCCCTGACAGCTATGGCACCGAGTAGGCAGGAGTAACCTAGAAGCATTGTGTAAAGTATTTATGCAGTACTCACACAGTAATAAAGTCAAAGCACGAAGAAAAAATCTAAACCAATTTAGAAAACATAGGGTACATTTTCAAATGGCTAGGAGTTTTGAATTCCTAAAGTTTTAATTTATAAATAGTGCCAAAATGAGTTACATGCCAACCACCGTCTTATGATTGTACCTGAATATGCCAAGGATACATTTGAAGGCTGACCATGATGGAGCCTGGGTTGAATACAACAACCAGGTTTGTCCTGGTAAAATGTTACCTAGGCAAATAGAAAGTTTTATGGAGCCAAATGTCTTCAGTAGAGCAACGCAGCCATCTGTGGCTGAAAGTGGAATTGACAATGGCAAGGGACAAAAGTCCAAGGCCTTGGTGAAGTCACCGATGAGGGTGGAAAATCCCTGAGTAAGAGCAGTTTAGACTTTGTACCCAATCAGCCCTTGAAATAGATCGAGACCAGAGGGCAGCTTAGTTTGGTGAGACTTTCTACATTCTGATTTTGCTGGAGCTCAGATTACCTCAGCGGGACAAGGATGAATGCTGTAGCCAAAGAGGGTTTGTGAACGTCAGATGGTGGTCAACCACAGTCCAGCTGAATTAGATTTTTTGCTGTGAGAAAGAATGTAGCAGGAGCTGCTTCACACGAAATCACAGCAGTGATGCACACTCAATGGATTGGCTTGGAAGGTTGGTCTTTGTCCCAAAATGGTTCTAAAGGCTAACAAAAAGTGTCTAAGTCCAAGGTTTAAGAAATGTTAGAACACTTAAACAACAGCCATAGTTCTAGGAACTTGGGGACAGCACTTGAAGGTCAAAGGCCACTTCAAAAGAGGACAGAGCAGCTGATCTGCAATCTGATGACCCTTTCAGTCTACTTCTTTGTCCTGGGTGCAAGAGGGAGAGCAGGTCCAGTCTTCAATGCCCTTCTCAGTTCACAGAGAGCAGGTCTAGTCGCTTCTGTTCTTCCACAATCTAGAAGTGATTTGACAAAGGTAGTTGGGGTGCCAAAATTCTTTGCCAGCCTGTGGACGAGAGAAACTCCTGGCCACTCCTTGACCAATGAGATTAAAGTATCCAGGGGTGATCCTACCCACATTGAAGCACCTCCTCTGTACCCTACTGCAAACAATCCCACAGTGCCTCTCTCTGTCCAGAATCAGTATGAATTAATTCGTCTTAAGTGCAGAGCTCCTGTATCCACCCTGTAGGTCTGCTTAGTTAAATGAGAAACCCATTCTCTTTGGTCAGTCAAAGCCAGTTCTAGGAGCAGCTCCTGTCCCAATGGACATGGCACATGACTGGCTAGAGTGATAGAGGAAGGGAGCAGGCCAAGCTGTTAGCTATACATGCCTGTAGGGCTCTTTGAGGCACAGCCAAGAAGGTGAGCCTGTCAAAGATACAGAACACCTCCCACACACATTTCAAATGGGTTATATTAGAATTTAGTCAGATGACAGGCAACATTTTAAAAATACTTATTCTAAAGTATGTATAACAGATCCAAGTTTACCAATGGAATGGGTTTGCAATAAATATGTTAGAAAGTCCAAGAATTAACTCTGTGGTTGTTTCTTAATTTGAAATAATACTATTATATTGGATATGGTATTCCTTTTCTTTCCTATTGAACTGCTAGCCCTGCTAGAATGAAAATAGCCATTAGACCTTGGTAGACATTGAGGACTCTACAATCCTGTTGCTTTCCTGGCCGAAAGCAGTTGTATTCCTTAAGAAGTCATAGCGCCCGTACAGAAACACGTTGGCAGTGAAGGACTATTGTCTGATTGAAGTATATTACCTGATCTTATTGCTACTAGGCACTATAAGTCTTTTATGACGTCTCAAGCATCAGCATTTCTTTGTGGCCAAATGCAGAGGGATCTGGAACATGAATCAACAGTAATCAATATAAAGGGTTTTGATTAGCCCTTTATGTCCAAGGAACATGATTCCAAAAGAGTGATCAGAGATAATAAGCGGAATATGCACTGGTCCTTAGACAGTAGAGCACTTTACTCATTAGTAGTGGTGTCATTGCAATATATATATATATTTTTTTTTTCATAGATATGGCTAACAGTATAGTTTCTGGTCCACTACTGCTGTGGCACTTATGCCATCATGGCAGACATTATCCTCACATGAGCTGTCTTACTTAGATCTAATCAAAATTGTTAATTAGTGTGAGAAAGTAGCCTCTTTCTAGCATGGTTACACCCATTTTTGGCCTGTTTGTCAGTGTTTGTCAGTGTGTTTATAGTGGCTCGCTGGGATCCTGCTAGCCAGGACCCCATGCTCATAGTTTGAGATCTATGTATGTTGTCAGTATGCTTGACTGTGTCACTGGAGTTCTGCTAACCAGAATTCCAGTGCTTATGCCCTCCCTGTTTACCAAAGTTGTCACTATAGTTTAGTGACTAATATTCCAATTCTGATTGGCACACTGTACCCCCCTTATAATTCCCTAGTATAAGGAACCTTGGTACCACTGGCATTGGGATTCCCGGATATCCTTATGGGCTGCAGCATTTCTTTTGCCACCCATAAGGAGCTCATACAAACACTCCTTCAGGACTGCCACTGTAGCCTAAGTGAAATGGAACACATACTATTTCACAGCCATTTTTCACTGCACCAGGTCACTTATATGTCTAACCTTCAGTTACTGAAGGCTAGGTGAAAAGTTAGTGTGTGTGAGGGCACCCTTGCACCAGCAAAAGTGTCCCCCTATTGTCCTGGACCAATTTCCCAGACTTCTTGAGTACGGGGATACCATTATAAGCATGCACTACATATGTTTCAATACATATATGTAGCTTCACAATGGTAACTACAAATATGGCCATGTGAGGTGTCTAAGATTGTGAAATTGAACCCCCAATCCAAATCTGGTATTGGGGGTCCAATTCCATGCACCGTGGGGGCTCCATTATGGACCCCCAGTTCTGCCAAACAGGCTCCCTGAGGTTTCCACTGCAGCCCAGCAGCTGCCACCTCACAGACAGGTCTCTGCCCTCCTGGGGATTGAGCAGCTCAATCCCAGGAAGACAGAACAATGCATTGCCTTTAGGAGAGGGGTGTTACAACCTCTCCCATTGGAAATAGGTGTTACAGGCAGGGGAGGGGTCTCCTCCCAGAGCCTCTGGAAATGCTTTGAAGGCCACACATGGTGCCCTCCTTGCATAATCCAGTCTACACCAGTTCAGGGACCACCAGTCCCTGCTCTGGTACAAAACTGGACAAAGGAAAGGGGAGTGACCACTCCCCTGTCCATCTCCACCACAGGGGTGGTGCCCAGAGCTCCTCCAACGTGTCCCTGGTGTTAGCCATCTTGGATTCCAAGGTGTTGGGTCCCTCTGGGAGCATCTTAGTGACCCATGCAAGCAAGTGACTTCAGAGACCCCTCCTGATAGGTGCATAACTGAGTAGGTACCAAATCCCCTCTCAGGGCTATTTAGGGTCCCTCCTCTGGTTGTTTTCTCAGATTCAGTTTGCAAGACTCCACCAGGACTCCTCTGCATCCTCTGCTTCAGCTTCTAACCATCGGATCAACCGCGGACTGCTCCAGGAACCACTGTAACTGCAACAAAGTATCCAGGAAGGCTACTGTGACCTGCAACTTCAGCTCCAGCCAGCAACTGCAATAGGTTCCAAGGTGTGCACACTCTGAGGACTGCCTGTCTTCACCCTGCACCAGAAGAACTGAAAGAATCTCCTGTGGAGTGACGGAGTCACCTCCCTGCTTCAGTAGGCACCTCTCTCTGATGACGACTGGTACTATGGGACTCCTCTCCTGTCTACGAGCATGATCTGTGGATCACAGGTGGTGGACCAAAGTGACCGTCACAATCCAAAGGTCCAGCTGTCAAAATTCGTAGGAGGTAAGAGCTTGCTTCCCTGTGCCAGACAGTACCCCTGTGCATCACATCTTCTGCAGCTCCTTGGGCTTCTTTGCACTTCATTCAAAAGTTCTTCATGCACTACGTAGCCCAGTTCCCCAGCACTCTGTCCTGTGACACACAACTCTCTGAGTTGCTCTCCAGCAGTGTGGGATCCCTCTGTGTAGTGCTGTGACAACTGCACTTTGCAACTCTTTTGTCCCCATGTCCATTAGTTTGAATTTCTTTACTTTTATAGACCATGATGTGCTGCATGTGGCAAAAAAGGAGCTTATCCTGGATGGGCCAAATCAGCATTATAACATTGAACAAAAAAGGAGGAATCAACAATTTTTGTGTGGGAAATTACGTGTCAGGCTTTTCTAGTTCAAGTAACAAAGCATGTATTTCTGTGAGCTGTACTGTACAATCACCAAAGGTTTTCATGTTTATATGTAATGGTTTCAAATCAAAGTCTATAAAAATTCTGTATACTACAGCCCAGGCCATAGAGTATTTTTGTTTAGTTGCAAATATAGGCTGTAGATTGCTATGGTACTCATGTAATGGTAAAACGTTAGGAGCATCTAGAACATTGTGTGCATATTGTAAGAATTCCTGCATCTTTCAAGCGTGAGGTCATATTCACATTATATATCAAAGGCCCCTACCGAGGCATGTATGGTACCTAGCAAAAGCATATGACATTTTTGCTTTAGGTGCCACTTTTAGTGTAGGAATAGGAGAGACTTTATCAACTAGTTTTCCCTGTGTAAAATGGTGTCCTTTGATTTGGCTGTCTGCACTGTGAAAAGAAAATCTCTTTGGAAGTAAATTATGTTTCAGCTGCTGCTGTAGGGCCCATACATTAGATGTTGGTGGTAATTGTCTTGCCGCTCACTTTTCTGACCCACCCACTGCTATGACAGTCCACCCGCAATATTAGATGTCAACCTCCCATTCCACAAACACATCTCAGCCCAACTCAGAGACCTTCACTGGCTCCCCGTCAACAAGAGGATTATCTTCAAACTCCTGATCCACGCACACAAGGCTCTCCACGACGCAGGCCCTGCCTACCTCAACGAGCGCCTCAACTTCCATGTCCCCACCCACCAGCTCCGCTCCTCCAACCTCGCCCTCGCAACTGTCCCCTGCATCCACCGTACCACAACCAGCGGAAGATCCTTCTCACATCTCGCCGCCAAAACCTGGAACTCCCTCCCCGTCAACCTATATCTGACCCAGGACCTCCTGACCTTCAGGAAACGTCTCAAGACCAGGCAATTAGAGCAGTAGCAACCCCCTCAAGTGCCTTGAGACCCTAAACGCTGAGTAGCGCGCTTAACAAATGATTGATTGATTGATTGATTGAGTGAGAGCATAAGTGAAAGGCCTCCTGCGGTCTGTCATCAAGGCTAAGAATCTTCACCTGCTTAAATGGCGCTATAGGCAAAAGCAGCTGCAGTGGGACAACAGACCCTATTACCTGCAAGTCAATCATGATAATCAGTTGCGCTGATGCAATTGTGGCAGAAAAACCTCCAAGCCTGAGTGGGTAGTTTGAGAGCTACATAAACATTAAACACCTTTATAATGCTTTCAGCATTTCATGCCCCTGTGAACCTGCTGCAACAACTCCTCCTATTTGCAGGAGGCTGGCCTGGTTTGTAGTGGGTACCAAACGTACTTACACCTTATACAAGGTCCAGTTATCCCTTATTAGTGAAATGTAGTCAGTGTCTAGAAGCCAGACTCTCTAGGGGTAGTGTAGACAAGCACCTAAGGCCTAACTAGGAGTCATGATAAGCTCATGCGATACCACTGTAATCACAATATCCTTACACACATGTAAGAAAATACTCAAATGCCCAGAATTTGGGTGAACACAAACCATATACTGAAATAGTGGAATGCGAAAGTAGATTTGCCACCTAGGCAAGTTTAGTGTGTAGAGGGGCGCTGGGAGTGTAAGAAAACACCAAAAGTAAGTAAGAGAACCCACCTCAGAGCCAAGGAAAGCAGGAGTAAATCACAGTAAGTTTCCTAGAACAGACATGAACATGTGATAGAAGATTATGCAAGAACCAGAAGAGACTGCAAGACACCAGCAATGGATTACTGGACCTGAAGACCTATGGAAGAAGGGGACCATGTCCAAGAAGCACTGAAGAGTCCAGGGAAAATAGGAGCTCCTGCTAACCCAGATGAAGATGCAAAAGAAGAACCACTGGTGAAGAAGAACAGTGAGTACTACACCCAAGAAGATGGATGTGGGTTCCTGGTTGCATCAGATGATGTCTCACGACAGATGGATGATTGCAGTCTGGTTTGTGTCTCTTGATTCAGCCAACAAGCCTTGGGACACGCAAAGCACGTGGTTAGCAGAAAATGGCACTGCCCTTGACCAGGAGGGACCTGGTGGCCTTCACCCAGAAGTGGGAGACAGAGGTGGCTCTCAACAACACAGAGAGCCCTCAGAAGACCAGGCAGCATGCACAGGAGTCGCAGAGCACGGGGACAAAGTAGGTACAAACGGAGGCCCACACAGCAGTACACAGAGGGATTCCACACCACCGGAGAAACACTCAGGAAGCTGTGCATCACAAGATAGATTGCAGGGGGCTGGAGCTCCACGGTAGATGAAGAACTTTGTGGAAGGATGCCAACAAGCCTTGGCAACTGCAAAACACATGGAACATTGAGATACTATCCTGCGTGGGGAGGCAAGCTCTTACCTCCACCAAGGTTGGACCACTGGACCTTAGGACCTTTGGGACCACTTCAATCCATCACCCGTGTTGCTGGATCCATGCCCTTCTTTAGGAGAGAGGACCCAAGCCACCGGTCATCGCTGCAGAGGGGTGCCTGCTGAAGCAGGGAAGTGACTCCTTCACTTTGAGGGAGATTCCTTCATTCTTCTGGTGCAGGCTGAAGAAAGGCAGTCCTCAGAGGATGCATGACCTGGAAACAGTTGCAGTTGCTGGCAGGAGCTGAAGATACAATGTTGCAGAAGTCATCTTTGCTTCTTTGTTGCAGTTTGTAGAGTTCCTGGGAGAAACAAGATGCAGTTTTGTTGGTAGAAGGTGAAGTAAAAGATGCAGAGGACTCCTGCTGGAGTCTTGCAATCCTAATCTGAGGAAACACCCAGAGGAGAGACCCTAAATAGCCCTGAAAGGGGGATTGGTCAGCTATACAGGTAAGCACCTTTCAGGGGAGGGTTCTGACATCACCTGCTGGCACTGGCCACTCAGATGCTCGCAGAGTGCCCCACCACATTGGAATCCAAGATGGCAAAACCCAGGGACACTCTGGAGGAGCTCTGGGCACCACCCCGGGGGTGGTGATAAACAGACGAGGGGTCACTCCCACTTCCTTATTCCAGTTTCACTCCAGAGCAGGGAATGGGGGCCCCTGAACCAGTGTAGACTGGATTATGCAAGGAGGTCACCATCTGTGCCCTTCGAAGCATTTCCAAAAGCTCTGGGAGGCTACCCCTCCCATGCATGTAACACCCATTTCCGAAGGGAGAGGGTGTAGCAACCCTCTCCCAAAGGAAATGCTTTGTTCTGCCTTCCTGTGCTCGAGCTGCTTGAGCAACAGGAGGGCAGAAACCTGTCTGTGAGGTGACAGCCGCTGGAGCTGCCTGGAAAACCTCAGAAGGCTGGTATAGAGGTACTGGGGCTCCACTGTGGAGCCCCCAAAGTGCATGGAATTATCAAAGCAATGCTAGAATCAGTATTGGGGTATAATTCAAATATGTTAGACACCTTACATGGCCATATTCGGAGTTACCATTGTGCAGCTATTATACATAGGTATTGACAATAGACATAGGTATTGACCTATGTCCAGTGTACACATAAAATGGTGTCTCTGCACTCACGAAGTCTGTGAAAATCATTCTGGATGACATGGGGGCACCTCTGCTAGTGCAGGGATGCCCTCACACACATGTACTTTGCACCTATCCTTTAGGGTTGTAGGGACTGACATATAGGTGACTTATAAGCGACCTGGTGCAGTGTGAAATGGCAGTGAAAGGGTGCATGCACCATTTCACATAGGCTGCCATGGCAGTCTTGTAGAAGCCTCTGCATGGGCTCCCTATAGGTGGTAAATGTGATGCTGTAGCCCATAGGGATCCCCTAGAACCCCAATGCCGTGGGTACTTAAGTACCACATACTGGGGACTTATAAGGGTTGACCAGTATGACGATTTGGGATGGAATACTGGGGTACCAGTATGCAGTGACAAAAACTGAGAGGAGAGAGAGCATAAGCACTGGGGTCCTGGTTAGGAGGATCCCAGTGACACAGTCAAACACACTGACATTGGGGATAACATGCCAAAAAGAGGGTACTTTCCTACACCATTACTCCTGGGCAGAGTCAAAGATGGAAAAGAACCCCGTCGCTGCGGGAACAGAAGGTAAATCACAGGCATTCCTGTTATCCTCTGACTTGTTGCTTCACAATAATTCTGGATGCATGCATGGCTCATCATTTGTGTAAACACCACCATAATGTTGTGCAATGCTAAAGTGTGCAATGTAGTCAGAAAAATATCAGAACAGACCTCGAGATATAAGTAGCACCCACCAATCTGTTACAGATTGCTTTCAGGACAATGGACACCTACACAAAAAGTCTCAACAATCACAAGTTGAAATGTATCTATAATGGTGTGTACAATAATGTCAAAAGCAATTTGAAAGTATCGGATTACACAGTATCCCCAATTTGAACCGAACAATCCCACAATAATGTATCAATTACACTATATATATGTTTGTTATCCTATGCTTAACATGTTCATAGGTCATTTTTCATTAGCAGATTCATCATTTTGAATTCTGTCTGAGTAGTACCTTTTTTTAGCTTTATTTATTGGTGATTTGATTATTCTGTTAAGTTTGTGTAGGTGAAGTTTGTCTTGAATGTTGTTTGTTTTAAGCAGGTTCATTGCAGCCTTCTGATTTGCCGTTTTATCTTTTTTAGTTCTGTATTTCTCCAAGGTGCTGATTTTCTTTTCTCCTATTTAGTTTGTGGTAATAGGATATAAATGGCTTCTTGTAGACACTGATAACATTTTTGGAAAAGAATGTATTGTGTCTAGATCTGTGTTGGCTGTTAGTTGTATTTCTAAGTCTTCAAATCTGAGTTTGTTCCATGGTCGATAGATGTATGTATGTAAGGTGGTTTTGGGTGTGCCGGTTTGTTGTGTTTTATGTTGAAAAGTTATTAAATGGTGGTCTCACCATGTGACTGGTCTGATGCTTTGAATTGTAACTAGTTCTAGGCTTGCAAAAATGACATTTAGGATGTATCCAGTGATGTGTGTGGGATTGTGCACAACCTGATGTAGGTTCAATGTGACTAGGCCAGTAGTGATAGTTTTTGGATGTGGCATGCTGGCTTTGTCAAACCAAATGTTTAGGTCGCCAAGAATGCATAGGTTGTAGTATAACGTTATAAGATTTAAAGATGTATCTAGAAATGTGCCTGGGAATTGTTAGGTCCGTAATGGAGGAGAAAGTTACAGGAGGATGTTGGTTTAGGGCTGCATCTGGTGATGAGGGCCTGACAACCTTGTATGGAAATGTTTTCTGTTTTGCTGAGATTAATTGCTTGTTTGAATATAATAGCTAGTCTACCTCCTCTTTTGCCTCTACGGTTTTGTTTGATAGATTAATAGCCTGGAAGAATGGCTTCATACAACTCTGGGGTGATGTAATCGCCCAACCATGATTATGTTATGAATAGTAAGTCAGGTTCTGTGTCAGTGAGCAGTTTGTAGATGTGGTGCTTGTTTTGGTAGAGTGATTGAGCAATTATGAGCAAGCTTTTTAGGAAATGTGTTTTGGTTGTGGTGTCATTTTGTTTTGGAGGAGGATGAGTAAAACATTTTGAGCTTGTTGCAGGTGTGTTATTAGTTGGAATAACTGTATGAGGATCACAACAGTTTTATATTTCTATATTCTGTTGCTCATCCAGCAGGCTTAGGAGCCATTTTGCTGGGTCTGTGTGAGTTGGTGGTGGAGTTGGTGGTTGAGAGCAACATGATGAGTTTACTTTTGTTTGTGGAGTAGCCATGTTGTGTACTAGATAGGGGAATACAAAGTTGTTTAGAGTGGCATATTCTTTACTTTGTTTGCATCTGTTTAGGGTGTAAGGAGTATGGGTTAGGGGTGGTGGAGGAAGGTGACCATAATCTAAGGCTCTAATTTGTACAACGGATGAGAGGGAGGTGAATGAATGTTCCTGAGTTGAGGTGTATATGGTAGATAATAGTGAAGAGTGAGAATTTTGGATTAATGATTGGTCAGGATTTGTATTATTTGTGTAGTCATGAAGGTGGGTGTGGGTGTGATGGAAAGTATTATCAAAGTTAGTGTTATTTTGATGTGCTGTTTTGAGTGGTTTATTTAGTTTTTGTGGAGTAGAGAGAGGAGATACTGATACTGTGGTTTCCTGTGAAGGATTTGCATGTGAGTTACTGCTGTTGAGTGTTTTTTTAATTGTACAGGGGTGGTGATATGTTTTGGAGAACAGTGAATGGGGTGAAACAGAGGGTATTGTCAAGGGTTATGAGTGTTTGCAGTAGATTTGATTGGTAGAAGAGGTAATATGTGTGGTAGAGTGGAGTCCAAGGATAGTATGGTTGTGTGTAATTGGTAAAACGGTAAGGAGGGTGTTAGTGGATGTTGCGATGGAAGGCTGAGTATAGGTGTTGTCATAAAAAAAAAAGGTCTGGTATGGGCAAATAGAGGATACTGACGGTGTTGTTATGAACAGGTAGATTATGTCTGGATGGATGAAAGTTATGTAGTATTTGGCTTTGTGTTGTGTGACTGACGTGTGGATGTGTTAGTGGTAATGGACAGAGATGTGTTTTGTGTGACAATGAAGGTATCTTAATGTTGTAGTTGTGGTGGATATGTCTATAGGTGTGGTATGTGGGTTGTTGTGGGAGTTGAGACATTGAAATCTGTATGAAATTTGTTTTTGGTGCATGAGTTGAATGCCTTTCCTGATATTATGTTTTAATGTTGGAGGGTTTAGAGGGTGTAAGGTAGTTGCTGAAGAATGGAAACTTGGTTAGAATTTCTGGCCGTAGGCACGGCCAGTCCAGACTAGGACCAAACAGGCATCTGCTCTTAGTCTCTCTGCCCTTAGCCTCAACACCTGGGCTGAGACGCCCAGAGCTCTAGGCTTAAATAGCACTATTGGCCAATGGAACCCTAGCCCTAAACAATTTGAATCCTAACACTGAACCTAAAGAGCCAATAGGAGACCCGGCCTTAATAACCAATCACAACCCTGACAGCCAATCACAACACGAACCCTAAAACCTTTAGACCAATAGGAACCCTAGCCCTGGTACCAATCATAAACCAAACCATATCCCTCATGCCAGTAGAAATATTAACTCCAGAAACCAATTGCAATGAAATATGCAACAGCCAATAGACACTTATATAAGGGCCAAGTTATCTTAAGCCCAAACCTCTGTGGAAGGGAGGAGGGAGGTGCTCATTATATCAACATAAACACACATGCATTCTCTACTCACAAAAACATAAACATATAATTTTGGTGTAAGTGTCCAGTAACAACATGAATGCTTGCACCAAAATTAACATGTCCCTTGCTAATGTACAACACTTAAGTATGCATTTTAAAAACAACTAAAATATGCAACCTGTGTTTGTCACTGTCACAATGGAGAGTAAGGGGCATATTTATACTCTGTTTGCGCCGAATGTGCGTCAAAAGTTTTGACGCACAATCGGCCCAAACCCTGCCCCATATTTATACTTTGACGTCCGACCCCGCGGGCGTCAAAATTCCACCATGTGCATCATTTTTTGGAAGGGGGAACCAGCCTTGCGTTAATTATATGCAAGGTAGGCGTTCCCTTCCAAAAAATAACTTTAAGGCCTGTGCCCCTTATTTATACTCTGACATCATTTTGACGCACAGGAGGGGATCGGCCTTAAAAAACGGCATACAGCCTGATGTGTGCCGTTTTTTAACGCCTGGTTCAGGGCAGGCGTTAAGGGACCTGTGGGCTTGGAAGGAGCCCAGAGGTGCCCTCCCCTGCCCCCAGGGACACCCCCTGCCACCCTTGCCCACCCCAGGAGGACACCCAAGGATGGAGGGACCCATCCCAGGGAAGTAAAGGTAATTTCGGGTAAGTATTTTTTTCCAATTTTTTTTGTGGCATGGGAGGCCTGATTTGGGCCCCCTACATGCCACTATGCCCAATGACCATGCCCAGGGGACATAAGTCCCCTGGGCATGGCCATTGGGCAAGGGGGCATGACTCCTGTCTTTGCTAAGACAGGAGTCATGTCAATGGAGGTTGGGCATCAAAAAAAAGGCACAAATCCGGTTTGAGGCCTGAATTTTGCCTCAGACCTGACGTGCATCATTTTTTGACGCACAACCCCCATTTTCCCATACGCCGGCGCTGCCTGGTGTGAGTCATTTCTTTTTACGCACACCAGTCCGCAGCGCCGGCTAACGTCATTCCATTAATAAGGCGCCCGCATGGCGCGCTGGAATGGCGTTAGCCGGCGGTAAAATTTTTGACGCACAACTGCGTTGGCGCAGTTGTGCGTCAAAAAGTTTAAATATGGGCCTAAGTGCGCAGCATACACATTAACGCCTTCGTTGCCGGGCCTTTTCCCCCTCAGGTGGCAAGCCCTTTTTTGGCTGTTTCCAGCAGTTTCTGCTTAGGCCCTCATAACTTTTTGTCCACATAAGCTACCCACGCCAAATGTGCGTCCTTCTTTTCCAACATCCTAAGGATTCTAGAGGTACCCAGACATTGTGGGTTCCCCTGGAGGAGACCAAGAAATTAGCCAGAATACCATGAAAATTTCATTTTTTTCCAAAAAATGGGAAAAAAGGGTTGCAGAAGAAGGCTTGTGTTTTTTTCCCTGCAAATGGCATCAACAAAGGGTTTGCAGTGCTACAATCACAATCTTCCCACCTTTCCGGAAAAAGTCAGACAACCCAATTTTTCAACACAATTTTGGCATTTTACTGGGACATACCCTATTTTTACTCTTTTCTGTGCTTTCAGTCTCCTTCCAGTTAGTGAGAGAAATGGGTGTGAAACCAATGCTGGATCCTAGAAAGCTAAACATTTCTAAAAAGTAGACAAAATTCTGAATTCAGCAAGAGGAACTTTGTGTAGATACTACAAGGTTTCTCTACAGAAGATAACAGCTGAGATAAAAAAATATTGAAATTGAGGTAAAAAAACAGCAAGTTTTCTCCACGTTTTACTCTGCAACTTTTTCCTGCGATGTCAGATTTTTGAAAGCTATATACCATTACGTCTGCTGGACTCTTCTGGTTGTGGGGTTATATAAGGCTTGTAGGTTCATCAAGAACACTAGGTACCCAGAACCAATAAATGAACTGCACCTTGCAATGGGTTTTCATTCTATACCGGGTATACGGCAGTTCATTTGCTGAACTATAAAGAGTGAAAAATAGGTATCAAGAAAACCTTTGTATTTCCAAAATGGGCACAAGATAAGTTGTTGAGAAACAGTGGTTATTTGTACATCTCTGAATTCCGGGGTGCCCATACTAGCATGTGAATTACAGGGCATTTCTCAAATAGGCGTCTTTTTTACACACTGTCTTACATTTGGAAGGAAAAAATGTAGATAAAGACAAGGGGCAATAACACTTGTGTTGCTATTCTGTGTTCCCCGAAAATGGTACCTCACTTGCATGGGTAGGCCTAATGCTCACGCCAGGAAACGCAACATGGACACATCACATTTTTACATTGAAATCTGACATGCTTTTTTGCAAAGTGCAAAGATTGTGGCCTCTAGCTCAGCCGGCACCTAGGGAGACCTACCAAACCTGTGCATTTTTTAAAACTAGACACCTAGGGAATCCAAGATAGGGGGTGACTTGTGGGGCTCTCACCAGGTTCTGTTACCCAGAATCCTTTGCAAACCTCAAAATTTGATCCAAAAACACTTTTTCCTCACACTTCGGTGATAGAAAGTTCTGGAATCTGAGAGGAGCCACAAATTTCCTCCCACCCAGCTTTCCCCCAAGTCTCCCTATAAAATTAGTACCTCACTTGTGTGGTTAGGCCTAGCACCAGCAAAAGGAAATGCCCCAAAACACAACATGAACACATCACATTTTCCCAAAGAATACAGAGCTGTTTTTTGCAAAGTGCCTAGCTGTGGATTTTGTCCTCTAGCTCAGCCAGCACCTAGGGAAACCTAGCAAACCTGTGCATTTTTTAATCCTAGACACGTAGGGGAATCTAAGATGGGATGACTTGTGGAGCTGTTACCCAAAATCCTTTGCAAACCTCAATATTTGGCAAAAAAACACTTTTTCCACACATTTCAGTGACAGAAATGTCTGGAATCTGAGAGAAGCCACAAATTTCCTTCCACTCAGTGTTCCCCTACGTCTCCCGATAAAAATGGTACCTCACATCTGTGAGAAGGCCTAGTGCTCGCAACAGGAAATGCCCCAAAACACTATCTGGACACATCAAAATTATCAAATACAAAACTACCTGTTTTTGCAGAAGCAACTGCGTTTTTGGTCCTGTGCTCAGAAGCCATCTAGGGAAACATACCAAAACACAGTCATTTCATAAAACTAGACACCCCAGGGAGGTGTGACTTGTGTGGATCCCCCAATGTTTTCTTACCCAGAATCCTCAGCAAACCTCAAATTTAGCTAAAAAATCAAATTTTCCCCACATTTCTATGTGGGATCATCGCACCGGGAAACATTTCCTACCACACAAATGTTCCCCTCAGTCACCCAGTAAAAATGATACCTCACTTGTGTAGGTTGGCCAAGTGCCTGTGACAGGGAGGGGCTAGGGGACAGAAATGGCCTAAAAAAATGTTGCCCCTCTGGGGAGTGGCCCTTGCCAAAGGCGCCGCTCTCCTCATGACAATTACAATACAAAAAAAAATCCCTGGTGTCTAGTGGGCATTTCTGCTGCTCAATCGCACCAGAATTGGGCAGCAGAAATGCTGAGAGAGACATGAATGCCTTAAATGCCTTCCTTGGCCTTCCTTGGCCCCTCAGTGCTCGGAAAAGCCATTTGCCATTTTACTACAGGCTATGTGCAGTCAAATTTAGAAATGTGTAATGTACATATTTCCTATCATGTTAACAATAATCCTGTAACATACTATCTCTTTGCAGCCTGACAAGTAAATTGTGTGTAGTTACATTACTTTAACAATACCCTTAACTGCTACACAAGTCCTAAATATAGAAATATGACGCTAAAAGGGAAAAAATAGAGGTGTGATGAAATAATGTAGTGCACAACATCTATTATTAAAAGCAAAACACCAAAGGTCAACTTTGACTTCCAGATATGTGAAGTCTTTACTCAACATGTAAATATTTGAAAAACCAATACATCTTGAACAATGTGCCTGGGTACACCAGAAAACAGTAAGGGAAAATACATTTCAATACCTAATGAGATTCTTCTGACTGTATAAATAAATCATTAGCATTACTAGAAAACAAAATAATGAAATAAAACAGTAAGACATGAATCAAAAGTTCTCCCCAATCCAGAAGATTGTAATCTTGCCTCCAAAAGTGATGGCATCCAAAAGACCTCCTCAGAAAGGCACATATGCCACTCAATAAACAGGCGGATGGATTCCAGGCCCCTCGATTTGCCTCCTGGAGGAGAGATAGGCCTTTTCTTCAGGGTTTTGGAGGAGTAGAGGTGGTTTTGGAGAAAGGTGGAATAGTGGATACGGCGGCGGTAGGAGGTGTGTGGCAAGCAGAGGGTGTGGGAGAAGATGCAGTAGTGGCAGTTTTGTGTGTTCTTGTGCAGCTTTGTAAGTGTCTGATGTGTCATAGTGCTGTATGGTTATGCTTTTGAGTGTGTGTTTGGGTGTGTGTTGACATGGGATAAAGGTTTTTGCAATTTTGATGGATGTGTTTCCGTTGTTGATGCAGTGACTTTGGGTGTGTGTTTGTATGGTGTAGTTTAATTGGGTAATGGTGTGTGTTTCTTTGGTGTTTGGTTGGTTGTGCTTGTTAGTGGCTTTACATGGCCTTGTAGCTATGGAGTAAAGCAATGCATCACAAGTTGCTATGTTTCCACGGGTGTTGCGTTTGTGTTAACACACAATACTCATGAATTTTAATGCATTCCCAGATTTGCAAGGTTTTATAAACCTGGTGATGCATCAAAAGCCTGTGCCTCCCTGGGGATGGTGTAAGAACGTTGCAACAGGGAGAAAAAACATTCTAAATTATTATTTTGTGTGTAGTCAACAGTTTGTGAGTCAAATCTTTCATATTTGCCATTCCTTGAAATTACAGGGATTACTGCTTTTAAGGAGTTTGACATTTTGTCATATTTATCATCATTTCGTTAGCAATTAGGCAACATCATAAGTTAAAGCATAATAATGCACACCCCTACCAACTATACAATGTTCCTTTCTACATGCATATTTGGGAAAACAGTACTTCATCTCTTGCCACTCTGCTGGATAATGGATAATCCACTTGGCATAACACCGTATGTAGTCATATACCATTAATTTCACATCTCATGATTCTGTGGACTGAATGACCACTGACAGGTGCTATAGTATTTTAGTAATGTCTGAGACCCCTGAAAATAGTTAGGCTCACATTTTAAACGTACAAAACCACAGAAATTCACCAGTTGTAGTTAGAGTTACCTCACATAACTATATATTGTTCTCTAAGGTAACTGTAGCTCTCACCCTCACCATGCAGTGCTAATTAACCCACAAATTATGGCACTCATGACATCTTCAATAACATCATTGATATTAGCAATGTAATATTTGCAGTAAATATTTTGGACAAAAAAAACTGCATACAGGTTGCACGTTATAGTTACCTTAGGACACAAATTATAGTTACTTGAAGTAATTCTAACCATATGTTCTGCTTTCCTTCTTATCTCGTATTCAGAGCTTACAGAACATATCAAGAATGCACTTCTAAGTTCAAAGAAGACCTTTATTGTTGTTAATTCTTCCCCACCCACAAGTTCTTGAGAGACGAATTATTAGATTTCAAGCACAAAAGTAGTCACAGCATTAAAACAAAATATATCTCAATTGCAATGTACACAGCAGGTTATATTTATAAGATATTGAATGCAAAGCAAAACAAATACTTCACCGTGTGAGAAACTGTTTATAGCTTCATCTTTCTGGGGTCTGCAAGTTGATGACTCCGGTCAACTGCGACAAAGAGATTATCTACCCACACGGGAGACTGGCAACTGGCACCAAGTTCCAGTCTGAAGTCAGGCAGAAAAGAATCTAATTCTCTGAAGCCCTAGTCATCCGTTACAAAAGCGTGCCCCCTCCTCTCAGACTCGGGAAAACTATGCAAGCCTTTGGAGACTGGCCAGATCTCCTAGACTGCTCCTCTTCCCAGGCCTGAGCAGAAAGGAAAACACCAAATGTACTCTCTCTTATCAAGTCTAGTCTGGTGTGAGAAAAACATCTTGGTTCATCTTGTGCAAAAACACAGCTTGGAAAAATACCGCTTGGATTCTCAACTGCAATGTCTAACTCCACGTTAAAGGCAATAGGCAGCTAACCTAAATATCAAATGCAATGTCTAATGTCATGTCAAAGCCAATAGGCAGCTAAGCTGAATACAAAATATAAGGTCTAATATCATGTCAAAGCCAATAGGCAGCTGAGCTGAATACAAAATGCAATGTCTAATATCATGTCAAAGCCAATAGGCAGCTGAGCTGAATACAAAATGCAATGTCTAATATCATGTCAAAGCCAATAGGCAGCTGAGCTGAATACAGCATGTCAAAGCCAATAGGCAGAATACAGAATGTAATGGCTAATGCAATGTCAAAGCCAATAGGCGGCTAGGCTGAACAAAACATATAATGTGCTACTGGTGAACATTGAGCAACTAATATGCGCAGTGGTGAAACACAAAGTCATTGGTCAAACAAAACTAATAGCATCACACCATAACTCTGAATTTCTGTGGTTTTGTACATTTAAAATGTGAGCCTAACTATAAAGCCCATGTAACCTTTGCTTTTTTAAGTGAATCTATCTATCTATCTATCTATCTATCTATCTATCTATCTATCTATCTATCTATCTATCTATCTATCTATCTATCTATCTATCTATCTATCTATCTATCTATCTATCTATCTATCTATCTATCTAGCTATCTATCTATCTATCTATCTATCTATCTATCTATCTATCTATCTATCTATCTATCTATCTATCTACCTATCTATATCCAAATACCAAGACCGCCAGGGCAAAAAAGACCAAAGCACCGGCAACAGGCTGGCGGTGCTTTTTTGGTATTCTGACCGCGGCGGTAAAGCCGCGGTCGGACCGCCGGGGCCGGCGATTTCCCGCCATTTCTGCCCCGGCGGCGATAATCCGCCAGGGCAGCGCTGCTTGCAGCGCTGCCCTGGGGATTATGACCCCCTTACCGCCAGCCTGTTTCTGGCGGTTTTCACCGCCAGGAAGAGGCTGGCGGTAAGGGGTGTCCAGAGGCCCCCTGACAGGGCCCCGGCCAGCTTTTCACTGTCTGCCTGGCAGACAGTGAAAAGCGCGACGGGTGCAACTGCACCCGTCACACGGCCGCAACACCGCCGGCTTCGATCGGAGCCGGCTTCTGTGTTGCGGCCTCATTCCCGCTGGGCCGGCGGGCGCTAACTTGGTTAGCGCCCGCCGGCCCAGCAGGAATGTCGGAATGGGGGCTCCGGGAGTGCGGCCGCATTGGCGGCCGCATGGCGGTTATGGCGGTAATTATCGGTGACGGCATGTCGATTAACTACTACCCACTGCCAGGCCAGAATCCACTCCGGGCAGACGGCAGCCACTTTCAACCCAGCAGTGAAGGCCAGATTACCTGTGGGATAATGTTCCCATTTCCACCAGGGATTTCCTGGCGAGATACCCTGCCAGCTAATCCCTGGCAGAAAGCATACAGGTGACAGGAATTCTCATTCCTATCACCTGTATGTGACAGGCCAGGCCCCCCCCTTGCCACAACCACCACCCACCCCCACAAGCCCCTAGACCCGCTCCCAACCCTCAACCCCCTGAATCCCGAAAATGTACCCTCATCCCTCCTCCCTCCAATCTCCCTGTTGGCCCTCCACAATGCCCCCCTCACCATCCACCACCAACCCCACCTCCATTCAGGTCCCCCCCCAACCTCCATATACACATGCACCCATATACTGACATACACACATGCATTCATACACGCAGACACACATCCCCCCTTCACAAACACACATGCACACACTCACTTACTCAACGCAGTCCTCACATCCCCATACCCCACTTCCCACCCGGCCAGCACTTACCTGTTCCGTGTTGCTGCTCTGGGAGGGAACGGGCTCCTAGGATGCTGGTCCGCCAGCATCACTGCATCTCCATACACTGCCACGCCTATGACTGCATCATTATAGGCGTGGCGGTGTCTGGACTGACGTGGTAGTGAGGGTGGAGCAGCATCCAGCCCCGCCACCGACCGTCAGCATGGCATCTGGTGGCCCTCCCCACCATCAATGGGGTTGAGGCTCCAGGCGTCATTATCTGGCAGGATGCCTGCCACCGCCACTGGCGTTCTTCTGTCAACCGCCAACTTGGTTGGCGGCGGCCTATGCCGCCAAGTTCAAAATGAGGGCCATAGTCTCTCATGGCTGGACTCCTCATCACCAAACCAATCCAGATGAGAAAAATAATTACAAAATGTCTTTGCAAAGGTGACATTTTATTGCATCCAGGCAACCAAAACCTAATGGGTTTCAGAAAGCAAGTTTCCTTGTTCACGGGTCAGAACACAAACTAACAATTACATTCTTTAAAACAGTGGATGAATCATAAAACATATAAAATTAACTAGTTGAATCATCTGTATAAACAAATCTCAGTTTTCACGTCGGCCATTTTGAAATAGGGCTCATGTTTTGTTTGCTACATATCCCATTGTTAAACAAATGTCATGCTTAAATAGCCATATTTAAATACCATTTAATTGACATTAAATGTCAAACACCCATAGCATTTCAAAATCCTATATTTTGGGAAACTGCCCACAGGGAAAATAAAAGGTCTAAGTGACCATATTAATGAAACCCTACCACAATGGACTCCATCCAGGGCAAGAAACAAACATTATATAAACCCAATGAATCCCTAAACCTCAGTGGGCAACCTGTGGCCAAGTCAACATTACAAAATTAAGGTGGTTAAATATTCACACAATAAATTCATTGAAACAATCAAGCCTAAGTGGGCAACCGTATTGAAATCTTGCTTTTTGTCAAATCCATCAGCCTTGAATCAGTTCAAAACTATTGAACTATTGTCCATTTCGATAATCCATATATATAGAAAAGAAAATAGTGCCACCACACCTGAAATTTAAAACCTGATATAAATCAACAGAACGTTCTATATAAACTTGAAAAAAATTGCTAAAAAACAAACTCAGCAGTTACTGCATTCTTTTAGAAGTCATCTACCTGGCAACCCCAAATTGATTCAGTCCCCCGCATGAACTTCCAATTTCTCATCTCAATTCAGCCCAATATGGGGTAATGAATTTTAGTCAATGATCATGCTCAACTCTAGTTTTCTCTGTTCCAAAATTATGTTTCTTCCTCTCTCCTTTACTGAAATACATTCCAATGCTACAAATTTTAACAAGCTGGCTTTTTGCTCATGAAACTTTTTAAAGTACCTTGCTAGAGGGTCGGTCTTATCTTCATGCAGGATTGCCCTCATATGTTCCATCACTCTATTTTGTGCTGCATAGTTTGTGCTGCCTACATAGAATGTATTACATGGGCAGTGAAAATATACATATATTATTCCAAAATTCAGGATGCATGTTTATTTGCAACATATGGCTTAGGTATTGGGGGAAATTTAACTGATTTACAATTCTCACTATGTTTATATGCATTACATCTTCAACAGATGAAAAAACCCTGAATAACGTTGCTAGTCTGGGGTTGGGGTATCAGACAATGACTGAAAGATTATTTCAATGAGATCTTCTCCTAAATGTAAATCTTGGATAACCATCTAGCATAATGACAAACGTCTCATCAGTTTTTAATACATGCCAGAACCTTTGAAAGATCTTTTTCAACTCTTTAGTTTTACTGCAATAAGTAGTGATGAACCTAAATGGACCCCTCACATCTGTTGATTTCTTTTTAGATATCAACAAATCTTCTTTTTTAACTTGACTGACCTTAGAAAGGGCCTTTTCAACTGTAACTTTGAAATAATCAATTTCCAAAAATCTACTAGCCATTATTTCGGATTCTTTTAGATAGGCCGCATCTGAGCTTCAATTCCATCGAGCACTCTATAACTCCCCAAACGAGTTGCTTTCTGTCATGTTTCGTGGATGACTACTTCTATCATGTAGTAGGCTTTGTCCAGCAGTTTTCTTTCTAAATAGAACACTTTCCAGCTTAACATTCTCAATATAAATGGCTATATATATAATATATTTATATGTGTATATATGTATACATATATATCTCTCTATATATATACATATATATATACATATATATTTATATAGAGAGAGAGAGAGTCCTCAATTTGTGGGGTCAAACCCAATACTCCTTTTTAAGTAGTTGATCTACAACATAAAAAGTTAGGCCCAGATTTATGAAACTTCCATTCTACACAAGTCACTTTGCTTTGCTGCACTGCACTGCATGAAAGGGGGAGGGCAGGAATGCACCTTATTTAACATTAAATGACACATTCCTGTCCTCTTCTTGGGCTGGCATATAGTATGCTGCTTGCACCAATGCAGGCACCCTTGTGAAGTGATCCTAGTGTGTCTACAGATATCCCCAAAGACCAAACTTTCATTGTGATGGCCCTTCAGATGTCTTTTTTGGTATTCAGGCTGACCTAAGATATAAGATAACATAACAATTGTGGTGTCAAAGCTGTCACCAGATTTATATTGATAACTTACAAACAACTAACTTTTGTTGATGTCAATTTAAACTATACCACAGAACACACTCAGCTATTTTAGTTTCCTGAACATGATTTGTGTATACACACATAAGTACAAATACTTCAGTGTAGCATAAAAAAAATATGTATATTTAATTTCAGAAATTGTCTGTCATGAGCTTTATGTTTTGCACACATAGCTATACACATTATAAGGCTGTTTCTGAAATACAAATATGGTGTCATTAGGCAGAAACATATGAGAAATAATGTTCTCATCTGTTGATGTGGTGTCCTATACAGTTGGGTATAATGGCACAAGTGTTCATCATTGAGCATCTACTGCTCATTAGGAGTAAAGTTAACAGCCCTGTCACCAGTACATTTCGTCATGGTTGCCAACATTGTGGGTGGAGCAGCAAACTTTGAGAAGGTCTGTACAGCACCAAAGCTTGGAGGCAACCAAGAAACCATTACAGAATACAGCCCTCACTGCGATGTGTGCATGCAACAGAATCATTGGATATCTTCAAATCCATTGGCCAATGCTAACCCATAGGTGTACTCTGTTGCCGAAGTTCCTACGTACTAGTTGCACTAGTGCCTTCATGATGCAGAGTTCAGGCTTTTATCATTTGCAGAGGGACTGCTTGAACAATAATAACAAGCTCTCTAGCAACACCACAAATAGTGGAAAAAGTTGGGAAATATATTTATTATAATGTCAATAATCATCAATGTACAATGGTGGAATCGTACCCTGTGCCTATATTGTACACTGTACATTTTCTACCTCTCTTAAAAATAAATTAATACAGTTAAAAAAGTATTAAATAAAACTGTGCATAATGCTAATGTGATTCTGGTCCATGCCTGATGTCATTTAAAAGATATTTTGAAAATGTGGCCTTCTGAAAGTAATATTTCTTTTTCATTGTCACTTTCATTATAGTGAGGTATACATTACAAGATTTGTACTGAAACCACTTTTTCGGCGAATGACCTCACAATGTGGTTGCACCAAATTAATCATATGTATGTGTTGTAATGTGAATTTAGACATCAAGAACTGTAATTTTGGCACACTCTGAGAAAGTTAATGGGTTGCTTGGCATGTAGTGAAGGACATCATGAGTTGGTAGTCTTCCTGGCCTTGGACACCAAAAAACCCTTTGACTTGCTGGAATGGCCATACATAATGGCAATAATCTGCAGGATGGGCTTTGGACTGTACATTTTGTCCTGGGTTAGCCTGTGATATGGAGACCAGGTGGCAAGAGTCCGGATTAGCAGTGAACTCTAACAGCTTTGGGTTATCCAGGGTGACCAGATAAGGCTTCCTGCTATCGCCTTCATTATTTGCTGAGGCAGTTGAACCACTGGTGTCATTGTTACAGATAGACACACAAAGATGAGGCCTCCAATAGGACCCAGATTGTGAGGATGTAGTCTTGTTATAGGCTGAGGATATCCCCTTATATCTTGCAGCTCACCTGAATTCTGTATCTCATATCCTGCATATCCTGGAGATTTTCAGGACCTATGAAGGTTGCAATAAATGGCACAAGTTAGTGGCCTTCCCAGTAGGAGTGGGAGACCCATACTGGGTTCAGAACTGCCTTTTCTTGTGCGAAACACAGGGATTCGGATTTTAGATATTAGGATATTTTTGTGACCCTAGATCGAGATTTGCTTCTCCAGAAAAACCTAACAAGAGTCCTGGAGTGCTACCTCACAGATGTTGAGAGGTGGAAGAACCTTTCATTATGCCTCCTTGGCTGAGCGGTCCCCTACAAAATGATTTACTAGCCTAAATTTTTTTATATTTTGCAGGACAACCCTTTCCTGATTCCAGACAAATTCCTCCACATGGTTGATGCCTGCAAGGATCCTACTGTGGGATGGTTGAGTTCCTAGGATTGCCCTTCATTCTTTACCTGACATCTGATGGATGGTGGCATTGCCTTTCCAAATCTCCGGCTCGACTACTGGGCCTCACAGTGGTTGGCCATCAATGACTGGGTATTCTTGTCCGAGGAGGAGCTGTTCCTGAACGCTGAACATATGGCTATGGCCTAGGAGGATTATTTCAAATGTCTCTATACAGGGAGAAGCCTATCACCTCCCCACCCCACAGGCTAGGTGGTCATGTAATGGAAAAGGGCTGCAAATACATCAGGATAGTGAGGCAGATTGATGCTCAAGTCTCCACTCTGGGACTCAGACCTATTGAGTGGTTTTGTGCAGTGGAGGGAAACCAAAAAACATTTTCTCTTAGGGATCTCAAAATTGGGCAACATGTGGAAGGAGGGGACAGTGGTCTTGTTTGAGGACTTACAAAATGACTATGAACTGCTGGAGAGTCAAATCCCGAGATAGCAGAAGATGTGATACATACTGGGAAAATGTGAGTCACTTCTAGGGAAAGTAGAGGAGGAAACTACACTGGTGTACAGAGTATTGGGTGCTTCCCTGATGAGTTACATGGTGTACAAAATCTACTCCATGCTGTTGAATGGTAGTCTTTTTAGCGCTTGATCTTCTTAGAGAAAAATGGGAGAGAGATCTGGGAAGACTTGGTGATGATGATTGGAGACTGGCATGTGATACCCGAGCCAGGCCGCAATCAGGGCGGGATTGCACTTGATCCACTTAAAGATTCTACATAGGGCATACTATACATGTCCTTATCTGTTCCATTTGGGGAGGGTGACTGATGACTACTGGTTACAGTGATGTAGCCTGAAAGACACCCTTTGGCATACCTGATGGGAACACCTGAGGATTGGGGCTTACCGGAAGTGGGTAGGGAAGGGAATGTCTGAGGTCCTGGCATACAGGGTGCAACTCACGCTCCAGCTGATCTTTTTGCCCTTCTGGGGTGAGCAATCCTTGGACTGCTATGCTCTATTATTTAGCAACCTCACCCTGATGGTGGCGCAAAGAGATTTACTGAAATACTGGAGCTGGGAGAGGGCATAGACTAGTGCATGGAGGCAGAGAAATTAGGATAACAAGTGTTAGAAATGGGGTCTTTGGCTGGAAGTCAGGTTACCCGCTGTCCAAGCAAGGACCCTCACTCTAGTCAGGGTAAATGAGAATCATCCTGAGCTAACTCCCGCTCACCCCTTTGGTAGCTTGGCACGAGCAGGAAAGCTTACCTTCAGAGTTCTAGGTGTAAAGTATTTGTACCAACATTCACAGTAACTTAGTGTAAACACTACAAAATGATGCAACACAGGTTTAGCAAAATAGAACAAAATAATCTAAATAAAACAAGACCAAAATGACAAAAATCCAACATACACAAGTCAAGTTATTAATTAAAATGCAAAAAGAGTCTTAAATCCTTTAGAAAACAATGCTAACACTGTTTAGCATTAAAAAGTACCTGGGTAGCATTAAAATAACACGCACGGATAAGTGTGCGTTGAAAAAGATAAGCAGTGCATCAATTTCCCACCTGCAAGCGAGGTCGTGCGCCACTTCTCCTTCTCCGGTCTGGTCGGTGTGCATCGTTTTTCCTCCCTGCAGGGGAGTGATGCATCAATCTGGGCAGCACTCGGGTCAGGGCAGGCTTTGCGTAATTTTTCCATGCCCAGCAAGGTTTGCATAGAAAATCCTGCAGCACTGTGATAGCAAAACCGCATTGTGTGGGTTGTGACATTACTAGTCGCCGTCAGAGATGCAGTGCCTCATTTCTCCAGCCACAAGCATCGATCTCCCCGCTGCGCTGCAAGCTCTGTGTCCATTTCAGCCGCGGTGCCGGCAGTGCGTTGTTTCTTGAGCCGCTCATTGCATCGGAAAAGTGGCATTTTCAAAAACACAATCTTAAAACTAACTTCACTAAATGATGTATTTTTAAATTGTGCAGAGGCCGGAGTAAGACATGATTCCAGAGCTACTAATGTGGGTGGCACAACCTGTGCTGCAGGCCCACTAGTCGCATTTGATTTACTGGCCCTGGGCACCTCTAGTGCACTGTACTAGGAACATACCAGTAAATCAAATATGCCACTCATGAAGATCTTATTACATACAATTTACACAGAGAGCATATGCACTCTAGCACTGGTTAGCAGTGGTAAAATGCTCAGAGTTCGAAAGCCAACAACAACAGGTCAGACAAAATAGGAGGCAGGAGGCAAAAAGATTGGGGATGACCCTGCATAAGGGAAAAAGTCCAGCATCAAGCAAAAGAATGTCCATGCAAATTTGAAAACATCTGGGGTCCCTGGGTGGAGATGAAGGAAGGAGTGTAGGAGTCCAGGGGAAGTGAGATGCCAGCAGGGACCCGGCTCAGCTCAGACCACAAGATAGAGTGGAGGATTTCAGTAATGGAGTAAACTTGCTGTGGTCCAGTTCATATTATATGACATTTGGTAATATGCTTGATGTATCTTTGCTCGCATACTTTTGACAGTTGGGAGGAAATGTTGTTTCTTTGTTTTCTCTGAATATTAAATACATTTTTTTTTTTTTTTTTAAAGAAGTGCTATTTTTTGGCTGTCATAATTCTAAAAGTAAATCATAGAAATAGTCATGTTATTTATTTTACATTTTTCGTTTTCAATGTTATCATTCAGTGACATCCTCTAGCCTCCTCAGGACAGCTCTGCCAGAATGTGTAGACAGCAGCCTAAACTGGTTCATCCTTTTCCTGACCTTGCCAACATGCAAGAACATGAAGTCATCAAAAATGTGCATAAACTAGCAAACTAATTTGTGATTATGCCATCAGCTTGAGCCACAAATTCTGCATTGGACTTTTAAATCCCACTGACATCACACAACTGGTTAAAACTTTGACCGTTCTCTATTTCTCGGCCACAAAATCCTTCAAACACATCATAGGGAACTGCAACAGGATGTCATGAGCAACATTTAGTTGTGTACTAGTGTATTTCATGGCAGTAATGCCAAGCCACTGAAACAACTTTATACAATTCAAAGGGCACTTTTGATTATTGTTTCATTCTATACTTGTGCAACTGGTTTGCCTACCTGATCTGTACATCACCAGTGTGTCTCTGCACTTCTGTGGACCTACCCGTGATTCAATTGTGCCACTCAATAGCAGAATACAACAGCAAATGGAATAACTTGGAAATGTGAGGGCCTAGCTTGTTGGTGAGTGCTCTATGTGAATATATGTGAGAATATAATAGTGTGATGTTAACCTTGCAAACTTACCTTTTTACATTATGTTCATATTTGATCTTTTGTAGGAGTCTCACTACCACTGAGAAATCCAACAACGCAAGGGGAACTCTACTTAAATAAGGCACATAGTAGAACTCGTAGACCTGTGGAGTTGGCGTTTGGGCTCTTGAAATCAAGATACCATTGTCTGGATGAGTATGGTGCAGCCCTTCTCTCCTCAGCTGAAAAGTGTGCAAATTAATAATGATAACATCTTCTTCTGAGGGTAAACACCATTTAATGGACATGGAATTTAGTGTAAGACTCTTTATTTACAGGTGACGGACTACAGCAGTCTGCTTAATTAGTAGGTCGGAGGTTTTATCAACATAAGGTGGTTTTAAATGATGATGTGTCATACTCTTATTACTAGATGTCAGAGTGTAAATCCTTGAAAATTATAAAGTTATTGCGCTCATATCAGCATTAGAAGATTGTGTTTTTGAAGTAGCTACATTGTTCTTTTATGTACTGCCTAACTGTCATGTTTAAATGACAAGGATTTTCTATTTGTTTCTTTTTTTCCATTGATCAACACACATCTTCATCTTCAGTAGCAAAACAGAGTAATTGGTGACATATTGAATGAGTAAGTTACCTTACCAGTGTTATCTAGACATTGTTGTGAATAATTTTCTGCTGTGTTACTTTGTATAATAGTACAATTTAAATATGTTGTCACTGCTGGCATCATTGCAGTATGGGAATGGCCAAAAATCCTGTCTGTGTATATACAAAAGTAATATAATTCTAATAATAATGGTATATACCTAAAATGTGAAATATGCACATGTTGTGTTTATGAAGAACAGAACTGGATGATCTTATTACACATAATAAAACCCTTTTTCTTCTAAAAAACATCCATGTTTGTGCCATTTTGTTGAGACAAGCTGTGATCAACTGTTTATATTTTACTATTTAGCTAATTTTCAATTTAACCATTACTCACTAGAAAAGAGTAGAACACGAAGCAATTTAAATGTAGTGGAAACCTTAAAAGGTTTATTCAAACTAACATACAGTGCATATGGTGGGATAGGAACACAACAAGACATCAAACAGATTTGACTATCATGATGGAAAGGTCTTCAGGGGTCAAACCACAATTATTGGGGAACATGTCCAAATAAGCCTCAGTTAGTAAAGGTGCTGAAACAATTTTCCCAAGAGTCACTATTTCACAGGAGGAAATTATTTGTGCCTCTTAGTTTGATGCCTCCTAGGTGTGCAGGTCCTCTCTCTCTGTGGAAGAGGCTGGTGTATCTTCCTATGAGGTGTGATTCCACAGAAAGGGGAATTTGAGTCACAAATAGACCTGCATATATCCTTTAACCCATCTTGCACCACCAGACAAGAAGCACAAAGCATGTATTTTCCTCTCACCATGTTAAAGGGAAGGAACACAAGCACTTTCATAATGATTAGCAGTGGTAAAGTGTATGGCGTCCTAAGAGTGAACAAAAACAGGAGGGTGAAGACCCATTTCTGGGGAACACACTCAGAGTAGGTCAAGTTCAACAGTTAGAAACGTTCTCACACATACATAGTAATGCTTATCGTTTGACCACTGATAATGTAAACAAGGGCCATACAATTTTTTTTACATGTGTTTACTTAAATTATGGGAATCTACATGTTAGAAATTGGGTCGCTAGTTGGCAGAGGTATACATCCTGTCCAAGTAGGGAAAACAATCCTAGTCAAGATAAGTCAGTTACAGTTCTTATATTAACCTTTACTCACCGTCTGGTTGCTTGCACAGAACAGTCAGGCTTAACCTAAGAGGCAATGTGTAAAGTATTTGTGCAACACTTACAGTACAGCAACAACATGAAAACACCACAAATAGACTTCACAAAAGTTTAGAAAAATAGGGAATATGTATCTGATTAATCTTAGTCCCATATTTATACTTTATAGCACCACAAATATATTTTGTAAGTTTGCACCACTTTTGTGTCAAAAAATAACTCAAATGTGGCACTAAAAAAAGATAAATAAGGGCCTTAGATGCAAACAACAAAAATCCAATCACATTTGCATAGGTTATCATGGTTCAAGCATAGTAATGAAAATAACAGTGCTTTTAAAGATATGGGCGCTCCCTATCAGGGAGTTACAGTGAGTTCTCATTAGAGAAAGCACTCACAATTATAGTTCTGATGTGGTTTCCCAACTAGAATAGTTTTCAGGGGATCTCAGCTTCCATGGCCCCTCAAGATTAGAAGTTAATGTGGGGCAGAAGCACACAATAGACAGACCAGAGCCGTGGTGCGGGGTCTCACTGGGTGTGTACGGGAGGCTGGCCTGGCTTATAGTGGGTACCTGATGGTACTTACACCTTGTGCCAGGTTCAGTTATCCCTTATTAGTAGATTAGTAGTGTTCTAGCAACTTAGGCTGATAGAGGTAGCTATAGCAGAACAGCTTAGGCTGAACTAGGAGACATGCAAAGCTCCTACCATACCACTTATATCATATAGCACTATATCATAAGAATCACAATACTCAGAGTTACAAAAAATAAAGGTACTTTATTTTAGTGACAATGTGTCAGAAATATCTCAGAGGATATACTCCCTTAGGAGGTAAGTAAAATACACAAAATATACACACAAACCAAAATCAGGTGCATAAACACTTAGAAAAGTAGTGCAAACATTGTAGAATACAATAGGATGCAATAGGCCATGGGGCAACACACACCATATACTAAGAAAGTGGAATGCGAACCACTTAGGGACCCCAGGCCTAGTGTAGTGTGTAGAGGGTCACTGGGAGTGTAAGAAAACACTAAGGGTGTCCAAGATACCCCACCCCAAGACCCTGAAAAGTAGGAGTAAAGTTATCCTACTTCCCCAGAAACACACTTAGGTCGTGATGGGAGATTCTGCAAAGACAACAACTGACTGTAAAGTACTGAAGACGGATTCCTGGACCTGAGGACCTGTAAAGGAAACGTACCAAGTCCAAGAGTCACAAAAGTGTCCAGGTGGGGCAGGAGCCCACCAAACCCCAGATGAAGGTGCAAAATTGCTGCCTCTGGGTGGAAGAAGCTGAAGATTCTGCAACAATGAAAGATGCCAGGAAATTCTCCTTTGCACAGAAGATGTCCCGCGGAGTGCTGAAGGATGCTTCCACGCAGAAAGAGTGCAAACAAGCCTTGCTAGTTGCAAAGGTCACAGTTGAAGAAAATGGGTGCTGCCTGGACCCAGGAAGGACCAGGAGGTCGCCCCTTGCAGGATGAGACAGAGGGGGTGCTCAGCAACACAGAGAGCACATGCAGAAGCAGGCAGCACCTACAGAAGCCCTTGAACAGGTGTTCAAGAAATATGAGCACAGCGGTCATCTCAACACTACGAAGGAGGGTCCCACGAAGTTGGTGGTCAACTCAGCGAGTTGAGCAGTGTAGAACGGAGTGCTGGGGATCTGGGCTATGCTGTGCATAAAGGATTCCTTGTAGAGAAGCCGTAGCAGCTGCATATCATGCATTATTTTTATATTTAGGATGAGAATGGAGCACACACAAACATAGTTCATAAATTCTTAATTCTATTCATGGATCCTTGAACTTGAAGAGTTTAAGCAATTTAGAAATTTTAAACAACAAACATGATGTAAAGCAAATGTGGCTTCAACATGACAAGTGATAATTACAAAAAGTGTATTATTCCATTTGCACATTTACTATTTGTAATACAAATATAACACACTTCCATTAAATAACATTCAAACAATTATGACACATCTAGTACAAAACTGATTTTGCACATAAAAACTTAACAGTGTTTTCTCACACATGGCATATTTTAGTCAATGATAAAACATTTCATCTTTTTCCTTCTCATCCAAATGAAAGAATTGATCTTGAAATTCAACCAAATGCAGCCGACACGTGTTTCGTCCTGTGAAGGACTTTATCAAGGCTGACAAAACAAATAATACAGTCACTTATTAAAACCTGTTTTCCCACCGGTTGTTCAACTTATTAACACCACAACATTAAACAAATACCACAATATAACAACATAGTAATGACACTATAAGTGTCATTCCACAGAATAAAAGTATACAAATAATTAACAAATACCATGATGCCACAACAATCACCAAATTCTAAATAAAATTCAAGGTAGACACCAACCATCCTTCTAGGTAACTCCAATCAGTGTCAAAACTGTTAAGGACCAAGTACAAAACCAGAAGTGACAAGAAAGTGAACCAATACACACAATACCCTCATGCAAATGAATAATAATCATTATCAAAAGGGAGAAATTGTGAATGGGGCCACAAGAAACCAAAATTGAAAATATATATATATAGTCAATAGTTTTTCATGCATTTTCAAAAAACCCAGGTTAGCACAACGACAAACAAATTATATTAGAACTATATGTACCTTATTCTTTTAAAGTTTGGGAAATTCTATTCAAATTAGGATTTCCAAATTTCTTGCGAAACCACGGCAAGTCTGTAAAATAGAACCATCAAAGTCCCATATCCAATAAATCAATTCAGACCTATGCTAATTAGTCAAACCAATCATCCACCAACCTGCACTTGTTGGTCTTCAATAAAGTGAATAGTTTGATATTTATTAGGTGTTTAAGGTCACAAAAGCAACCTCTATTGTCAGGAGTCAGTCAGAGGTCAAAAATGTATGGTATCTGTAAAAATCAAACAAAAATAGGAAGTATTTTAATGAGCATTCAATTAAAGAGGTGAGTTCAATAGACTCCCCCCATGTAGTTTAAAGTAACAAAGCATAGAAAATTTAGAAATTAACTTAAAATATGTAGACACACGAGTTCTACATACCATTGTCTCCCTAACTTAATAGATTACCTTTATGTCTTGTCCATCATCATTGCATCGAGTAATCCAGTCCTAGAGTACCGGCATTAAACAGCCGAAACGTTTCGAAATCCATCTTTTTGTAGTAAACAGAGATGGAGGAAGGACTAATCCTTTTTCCCTTCATTGTGAATCCATAGTGGTGGTTATGAAAACCATCCGCCATCTTGAAATTCCAGATCGGCATCTTAATAAGTATGCCGACATGTAGAACGGGAGAGACGAAAAGGAACAATTGACCCTCATTGGGGCCAAGTGAAATAGCAAAATTATGTCCACAATAAACTTAGGACGGACTTACTAAAATATTACATTTTTCCAAATGGATCAATTTAATGATGATAGAGAACAAATCTTCTCAACCATGTTTACAGAGTCAGTCAGTACAGTAATAAGAAATAATCAATCAGAGGGAATGAAGAAGAAATACATCAGACTAGAAAAACTACATAAATAAGAGCTATCCCGTTGGTGGGATGCCACAGTACTAAAGAAGTATATTACGGACAAAAAAGTTCCACGGGGGCTCAGAATAGTAATTTTCCCTTCCTTTGATGATTTATCACCTAAACACCTACAGGAATGGGAACAATTGCTCTTTGAAGCATCAAAGGGAATGATGGCAATATTGATACAACATGCTGAACAAAAAAGAGAAAATCTCCTTAGAGAAATACAAAATCTAGAATTAGAGATATGCAATTTGAATGTACCAGAAGTGAAGGAAAAAAACGACAAGATACTTAAGGAAGTTCTAGATAAACATCAATCCTATATCAAAGATAAAAAAATGACTAAGATAAATAGAGATGAGAGAGATTATAAGGAAGGACATATTTATAGCTTTGCTAAGAAGTTTGATGGCATTTCAATTTAATCTATAGTAAATGACACCACCACCAACAGACAAGTGTCGGAAAGTGAATCCGAGGTCTCTATTACATCTGGCGAACAGGAAAGAGAAATACAAAGTGACAGTTCAAGTTTACCCTCCGATATAGATCTAAATGCTCCCTCAGGTTTTTTACGAGAAGCCAAGAGATACGGACTAGGCAACAGGAGAAAATTTCCCCAAACAACACAACCAAACCTAAATGAACACGTAGAGGAAAGAGAAAGAGGGGAGGTTGGGACAAACAACGCAATGGGAGTGCAAACCAGAGCGTCTAAGAACAAATTTTCAAAAACGTAGGAACGGTATACTCTTGTGATGGATGACGATGATGTACATAATGATGGTATTTCAATTGTTAATTTGTCGGATTATATGCTATCTAAAGAACAAATAAATGTATTAGAAAAAGGCTTGGGATTTTGTCTTGCTAGTCACTGTAATATGACCCAGACACACATTGACTTGTATAAATTCTTAAGGCAATTGAAGCTCAGAAATACTTTGCAGAAAAAGGCAATAGTATACATACAACATTACCAGACACATTATCTAGCACCCATACTATAAGAGATATAGATGATATTCAAATTCTACTTTCCCTAAGTAGTATGGATGATGAGACTACCAATACACAAGTTCTATGTGATCTAAACATCACACAAGATTTATCGCTGAGTAGTGGATTTAAACCCAAATCCATTTTTACACCTGTGTTATCTAGTGATAATGCTATAGATACCTTTCATAGCTTAGTTGTGAACGACCTAGGCAAATTAGAGAAAAAGATTGATGAGGGCAAATCACATATTTCATACAATATAACTAAGAGAGAAAGAATGGCACTGAAAGATCTGAGTGACAATCAGGCCATAGTGATAAAAGAAGCTGACAAAGGAGGCAATATAGTAATCTTAAACAGATTAGACTATATTTGTGAAATCAACCGACAGTTGGCGGATAATACGTCATATGTAGAATTGAAGGAAAATCCCCTATCTCGGATTGTCTGCGACTTGGATATAATACTACATGGTTGGTTAGAACAGTGTTTAATCTCTGACACAGAATATAAATACATCTTTAATGCATATCCTAGGGCACCATGTATATATATACTTCCTAAAATCCATAAACATAAGACATCGCCACCAGGTAGACCCATCATTTCAGGCATAGCTTCGCCCACTGAAACATTCTCAAAATATATAGATAGCTTCTTGCAATCTTTTGTCAGAAACCTCCCTTCATACTTGCAAGATACACAGGATGTTCTGATGAAATTAGAGGACATCACATGGTCAACTGAAATGACTTAGGTAACCTTAGATGTCAGCTCCCTATATACTTGTATACCCAAAAACAGGGGCCTGGAAGCCATTCAACATTTTCTGCTGAACAGATCGGCCTCTTATCTGGAACACACAAATATGTTATTGGAGATGATTGGGTTCATACTTGAAAACAATGTATTGATTCACGAAGGGAGATGGTATAAGCAGGCACAAGGGGTTGCGATGGGCTCACGCTTCTCGCCCTCATACGCAAATCTCCCTGTGGGTCTTTTTGAGAAAGTACATGTGTGGTTGAATGGTCTTTCCTACTTGACAGACCATATTTGCTTTTGGGGAAGGTACATCAATGATATACTTATGATCTGGACTGGTGATGAACAACATTTGGTGGAATTTATAGACTATATCAACAACAACGACTTTAACATCAAGTTGACACATGAATACAGTAAGGATCGGATCAATTTTTTGGATCTGGAAGTATTTGTAGAAAAGAATTGTGTACACTAGAACTTATATCGTAAATCCACTGCCTGTAATGCATTATTGCATGCAAAGAGTTCTCTTCCCACTACACAAATAAATGCTATCCATTTTGGGGAAATGATTCGTATTAAAAGAAACTGCAGTAACAACAAACTTTGTGAATTAGAGAACAGATTCATCCGGAGAGGTTACTCTAGATCAACCATAAGTAGTGCCAGGAAAAAGCTCAATAAGCTGCAGAGATCATCCCTTTTGAGAAATTGTAGGAAAAAGGATCTTACTTTGAAGCGATCAGTGTCATTTTGCACTTCATTTACCCAAAATAGTCAGGACATTTACAAAATTATTTTCAAACATTGGGATGTCCTGCACACTGACAACACTTTGAAACATGTTTTATCTGCCAAACCTACTATGATCCATAAGAAAGGTACCACTATTAGAGATTTAGGGGGTCATTACAACATTTGCGGTAAAAGCTGCTTACCGCCGTGCAGAAGACCGTCAACACACCGCCGGGGCCGTGGAAATCCGCCACAGCTATTATGACCCAAATCCCGAAATCTGACAAAATTCAAACACCCACACAAGTCCGCCACACCAAAGGTCAGTGATAAACTGGCGAAAACAAAACCAACACTGTCACACCAACAGAAATACACCCATGCTATCACGACCCACGAATCCACGCGGCGGTCCTTCAACTGCGTTATTCCATTGGCGGTACACACCGCCGCACTCAAAATACACACACATCTCCAAAACACCACCACATTGGACAATTCGAAAGACATACACCTGATACACATACACACACCACTCCCACACACTCAATACTATATAAAACACACACCCATATCACCTGCAAAACCCTACGACAAAAAAATCTGAAAGAAGGCCAGAGAGAGACACCACCATCCACAAACAAAGCAGCCACAGGCACTCAACACCATCACCCGCACTACTTCCACGCACAAAACACCACACACCACTACATATCACCACACTTATCACCACATACACCACCCTACACATCACCTACACCACCCCATGGCACGGCAAAGACACCCCAGGTTCTCGGAGGAGGAGCTCAGGGTCATGGTGGAGGAAATCGTACGGGTAGAGCCACAGCTATTTGGATCACAGGTGCAGCACACCTCCATAGCTAGGAAAATGGAGCTATGGCGAAGAATAGTCGACAGAGTCAACGCAGTGGGACAGCACCCAAGAAATAGGGATGACATCAGGAAGAGGTGGAACGATCTACGGGGGAAGGTGTGTTCCGTGGTCTCCAGACACAACATCGCGGTACAGCGGACTGGCGGTGGACCCCCACCTCCTCCCCCACAACTAACAACATGGGAGGAGCAGGTCTTGACTATTCTGCATCCTGAGGGCCTCGCAGGAGTCGGTGGAGAAATGGACTCTGGTAAGTCAAATCTTAACTATCATATCCCCCACCCTACCTACATGCTGTCACAGACCCCCACCCTTGTCTCCTCCCCATCACTCCAACTCCTCACTAATGTACTAATAACACAAACCACCCATCCCAACACCAAGCCCTGCATGACACAACAAAGCATGGACACCCATCACTAAAGCATGCCCCATGCACATAACCATAACACCCCCCTCAACCATCATCACACAAGCCCCCACGCAGGAATGCTAGCACTGGGGTACACGCTCACCCACCCATTGCACACCATGACACACACAGATCCAATTATCATGCCTTTACACCCCTGCAGGACCACTACCCAATGTCACCAGACAGGAGGGTCCAGACATCTCCACCCCACCCACAGAAGAGGCCCACAGTGATGACAGCAGCTCTGTCCAACTGGATCCAGATGACCAGCCCGGACCATCGTGTGCCTCGGGACAGTCGGTTCCCCACACCCAGTCACAGGCCACCACAGACCTTCCACCTTCTGGTAACACAAGCACAGCACCCACCCAGCGGGCCCTTACCTCCGTACCCAGGACACGTCAATCAGCTGTGTGCCCACCACTACAGTGAACCCAGGATAACCCACCACCCCAACAACAACAGGGACCTGGGGGCAGTGGTATTGGGCTCACTGTCCAGAACACGGAGGCACAGGAACACAGGGGAACTGGGAGGGCCCACTCTCCATGAGGCCCTCTCCTCCATCATGGGAGCATACCACCACTCCCAGGAGACGATGGCAACAGTACTGGCCAAGTTTCAGGAGACCCAGCGCCTGCAGGAGGAACAGTATTTGGGCTTCAGGGAGGAACTCAGAACCATCAGCACCGCCCTGGGCACCATCGTAGGGGTGCTGAAGGTGATACTTAACACTAGGAGGGACACTGTGGCACTCCAAGGGGACCCTGACACTAGCATGGATGATGAAGTGCCCACCACCTCCGCCGGCGCTAGTGGACAGGAGGCACCGCCACAGGACCACCACACCAGCACCCCACCCCCTGCAGACGGAGAACCACCCTGCAAACGGTCCCTTAGATCCAGGAACAAGACAGAGCACAATGCCAAGACCCCCGCTAAGAAATTAGACCACCCTGATTGTCATCATACTGTCCCACTTTGTAACCCTGTCCATATTGGAACTGCCCCAGCTCCACTTCCTATGCCCATATGGGCAATGCACCTGTGAGACTAATAGACTGGACTCTGCCATGGACATTCCTCCACCATCACCCCTCACCATTTTACAACCCCCCTCCAATATTTAGCACTGCAATAAACACCCTTGAAGCACAAAACAATCTGGAGTCAGTCTGTGATTTTGAAAATGTGTATTTGCAATGACAGTGACAAAATGCGTTCTCAAATGTAATGTCAACATACCTATGTCACACATCTCAAGTCCATGAGGAATCTAAGCAGATAACACACGTTGGAAACCACACCTGTTAAACCGTAATGGAAATGTACAACTCAGTGACCATATACTGGTTGAAATAGACAGACAGGATAGAGGTAGAAGTGTGAAAGTACTTGTAGTAGGCAGGAATGTATTCTCACCTGTGTGTCACTGGAAATATTGCTGGATAACTGAGTCCCTGTTGTCAATGTCTTCTTCCTCTGCTTCCTCCTCATCACTGTCCAGAGGCTCCACAGCTGCCACAACACCGTCATCTGGACCATCTTCCTGCAGAAAAAGCACCTGTCGTCGCAAAGCCAAATTGTGAAGCATACAGCAGGCCACGATTATCTGGCACACCTTCCTTGGTGAGTAGAATAGGGAACCACCTGTCATATGGAGGTACCTGAACCTGGCCTTCAGGAGGCTGAAGGTGCGTTTGATCACCCTCCTAGTCCGCCCATGGGCCTCATTGTAGCATTCCTCTGCCCTGGTCCTGGGATTCCTCATTGGGGTCAGTAGCCATGACAGGTTGGGGTAACCAGAGTCCCCTAACAGCCACACCCGGTGCTCTGGAGTTGACCCAACAAATAAGAGATGCTGCTATTCCGCAGGATGTAGGCGTCATGCACAGAGCCAGGGAACATAGCATTTACCTGGGAGATGTACTGGTCTGCCAAACATACCATCTGTACATTCATGGAATGATAACTCTTCCGGTTCCTGTACACCTGTTCACTCCTGTGGGGGGGCCAGAGCTACATGGGTCCCATCAATGGCACCTATGATGTTGGAGATATGTCCAAGGGCATAGAAGTCACCTTTCACTGTAGGCAAATCCTCCACCTGAGGGAAAAACGATGTAGCTCCGCATGTGTTTCAGCAGGGCAGACAACACTCTGGACAACACGTTGGAAAACATAGGCTGGGACATCCCTGATGCCATGGCCACTGTTGTTTGAAATGACCCACTTGCAAGGAAATGGAGCACTGATAGAACCTGCACTTGAGGGGGGATCCCTGTGGGATGGCAGATTGCTGACATCAGGTCTGGTTCCAACTGGGTACACCGTTCCTTGATTGTGGCACGGTTAATCCTGTAGGTGATGATCAAATGTCGCTCCTCCATTGTCAACAGGTCCACCAGCGGTCGGTACACCGGAGGATTCCGCCATCGCCTTACATGTCCCAGAGGACGGTGCGTAGGAAGGACAACAGCGACCACAGAGTCAAACAACTCAGAGGTATGTACCCACAGTCTACACAGAACACCATTCATACACAGAATCTGGCCTGTACTTGTGTTGTGTGACAAGGCCTAGGTCTGTGTGACGCAGTTGGTAATTAGGCCATGTGGGCCCCTAAAATGGCGGCTGCATGACCTCTAAAGTGGGACAATGGGATGTGAGGTAACTGCGCTGGGTTGTACACCGTCGCAGTAGGTGGTCGAAGACCACGGCACAATGCTGCATTGGTTAACATTGGACCCTATGGGTCCCAGGAGCCAATGACGCTGTACGCCGGCGGTGATGCTACGCACCACCGTGGACGTGACCGCCGCAGACGTGACCGCCATTTTCTAGCTGTTCAATCACTTGATACCTGATTTTCAACAGGAGAGGACCTACACTGCAAGTGCTGCTGTGACCTCGGTCTGGAAGAGACAATGGCTTGTGCATCTGGGGAAAGGGCCCTTGCCTTCACTGCAGAGGAGTTGGAGAAGCTCGTGGACGGGGTCCTCCCCCAGTACACGCTACTCTATGGTCCTCCAGACCAACAGGTAAGTACACAGGGAGCACGTTGTATGGGCTATGCCTATGTGGAGAGGGCTGGTTGTAAGAAGGAAGGGGGCACAGTTGTGCGTGCTTGAAGGACTGTGAATGCATGTGCCACATGGCAAGGCTAGGGATGTGGGCCACTGACTTCGACGGTGCAGTTGCTAATGACTTCTCTTCTTCCCCTAAACATTTCATGTAGGTCAGCGCCCACCAGAAGAAGGATATTTGGCGTACCATCGACAAGGACGTCCGGACCCTGGGGGTCCACCACAGACGGAGCACCCACTGTTGTAAAAGATGGGAGGACAACGTGGGAGGGGTGCCCTTCGAACCATGACCCCCATGATGTTCAGGATCCTGGTGGTGGCCTACCCTGAGTTGGATGGGCGCTTGAGGGCATCACAGCAGACACAAGGGGGTGAGT
Organism: Pleurodeles waltl; assembly: GCF_031143425.1. Classification (NCBI taxonomy): domain Eukaryota; kingdom Metazoa; phylum Chordata; class Amphibia; order Caudata; family Salamandridae; genus Pleurodeles; species Pleurodeles waltl. Next base: position 1,070,085,298 of record NC_090437.1, read on the forward strand.
ACAACATCATTCAGCGGACATTGCGTGCAGTGAAGGTGTCTGGGTGGGGGAGGAGGGCTGTGGGTTTTCCTACGCCAGGGCAAGTTCCGTAGGCTAGGCCCCTCCGTAATGCAGGCCATGTGGCACCCCACCTCTGTAGATTGCCTAGTACAGGTATACATGCCCCTGTGTCATCTATGTGTGCAGATGTCGACCATAGCCATGTAGGCCATATCCCAGGAATTGCATCTGTAGAGCCCAACAGCGCGGTGTAGTGCAGGGGGCTGCTGTGTCTGTATTGTCCGCCAACGGTAGCAGTAAGCCATGTACTCAACCTGTCTTTCTTCTGCCCCCCCCCTTTTTGTGGTCACCCTGTTCTTGTGTGCATCAGCATCATCAGGCAGAGGTACAGTGGCACCGGAGCACGAGGGAGCTGCATCCCACATGGCCATGGAGGGCCACACCACAGACTCAGAATACACCAGTGGGACGGAGGGCGAGGGGAGCTTCACGGCGGTCACAGGATCTGCAACCAGCGACACGGACTCGTCCTCCGATGGGAGCTCCCTTGTGGTGGCAGCAAAATCTGTGCCCCGAACTTCTACAGGTACAGCCGCCACCCCCCCTACCAGCACCACTCTCCCAGCAGCCCCTCAGACTACGCCCCGTGCCCGCTCACACAGGAGGGTGGGAATCACCTTCGCCCCAGGCACCTCAGCCCCTGTCACCTCTGCTGCCCTCAGTGAGGAGGCCATTGACCTCCTCAGGTCACTCACTGTTGGGCAGTCTACCATTTTGAATGCCATCCAGGGTGTAGAAATGGAATTGTATCACACAAATGCATTCCTGGAGGGCATTCATTCTGGTCAGGCTGCCCTTCATCGAACAATGCAAACTCTGGCCTCAGCACTGATGGCAGCCATTGTCCCTGTGTCTAGCCTCCCCCCTCCAACTTCCTCCACCCAGACCCAATTCCCTGTACCCCAGCCTATCCCAAGTACACCATCAGACCAGCATGCACACACCTCACCACACAAGGGAAGCTCAGGCAAACATAAGCACCACACATCCCACAGGCACTCACACAAGCATCACACACATACAGACACAGCAACATCCACTGCCTCCACTGTGTCCCCATCCTCGTCGTCTCCCTCCTCCCTCCCAGTCTCGTCTACACTCTCACCTGCATGCACTACCACTACAGCCACTACGTCCCGCACCAGCACACCCACCACCACACCCGCTCATGTGCACTCACCACCCCCACTACCATTTACACATCCCCTGTGTCCTCTCCCAGTGTGTCTGTGACGCCCCCTCCCAAAGTACACAAACGCAGGCACACACCCACCCAACAGCCATCCACCTCACAACAGCCTCCAGCGCATGCACCTTCACCCAAAGTCACCAAACGTACACCTCCTACAACCACTACCTCTTCCTCCACTCCAGCTACCCTTCCCAGTGTTCCTAAGAAACTTTTTCTGACCAAGCTTGACCTCTTTCCCACCCCCCCCCTCCAATTCATAGGTCCTGTACTAGCACCTCAGCCAAAAAATCTCCGGGACCAGTTGTGCCTGTTGTTACAGGTATGTGGAGTGCACCGGGCACCAGGGCAGCCAGTGTGACATGGAGCCACAGCACAGCCAGTCCCCCCCCCTGTGAAGCACCAGAAGTTGGACAGTGCCTGGCGGGAGAGGGTGAAGACTCCAGCCAGCAAAGCTGCTCACAAGGGTTCCGGGGGGAGTGTCGACTCAGCTGTGACTCCTCCCAAGGTGGGGAAGGGGCAGAAGAAATCTCCAAATTCTGGGAGGAGCAGCACGGTGGAGAAGACCGCCATCATCCCCGCTGCCCAGGAGGCCACCGCCAGCCCAATCGTCACTGGCCAGGAGGCCACCGCCAGAGTCAGTTCCCAGGAGGGCAGCCCGATCGTCACTAGCCAGGAGGCCACCGCCAGCCACAGCTCAGCTGCCCAATGAAGGACCGCCAGCCCCAGCCCAGCTGGGCAATGAAGGTCCGCCGTGGCAAGGTCCGCTGAACAGGGCAAGCACCGCTGAACAGGTCAGAAACTGCAAACTCAAGCACCGCTGAACAGGGCAAAGACTGCCATGGCAAGCACTGCTGAACAGGGCAAGCACCGCTGAACAGGTCAGAAACTGGAAACTCAAGCACTGCTGAACAGGGCAAAGACCGCCATGGCAAGCACTGCTGAACAGGGCAAAGACCGCCATGGCAAGCTCCGCTGAACAGGGCAAAGACTGCCAACTCAAGCCCCGGTAGCCCATGGGCGGCAGGGGCAGTGACGCAACTGGGACTGTCACGGGGTGAGTGATGCACTCTGGGCACCAGTCCCCCTCCAGAACCAGTGGAGACATGCATCCACTACCTCTGTCCTTCTCAGGATGAAGCACTCTGGGCACCAGTCCCCCTCCAGAACCAGTGGAGACATGCATCCGCTACCTCTGTCCTTCGCAGGATGAAGCACTCTCGGCACCAGTACCCCTCCAGAACCAGTGGAGACATGCATCCGCTACCTCTGTCCTTGGCAGGATGAAGCACTCTGGGCACCAGTCCCCCTCCAGAACCAGTGGAGACATGCATCCGCTACCTCTGTCCTTCACAGGATGAAGCACTCTGGGCACCAGTCCCCCTCCAGAACCTGTGAAGACATGCATCCGCTACCTCTGTCCTTCACAGGATGAAGCACTCTGGGCACCAGTCCCCCTTCAGAACCAGTGGAGAGATGCATCCGCTACCCCTGTCCTTCACAGGATGAAGCACTCTGGGCACCAGTCCCCCTCCAGAACCTGTGGAGACATGCATCCACTACCTCTGTCCTTCACAGGATGAAGCACTCTGGGCACCAGTCACCCTCCAGAACCTGTGGAGACTGTTATCCACTTGAGAGACTGTGGCGTTGCACTCCCCAGGATGGTACTGTGGGCAAACCACCCACTGTAGAGACTTGAGAGACTGTGGCTTTGCACTCCCCAGGATGGTACAGTGGGCAACCCACCCACTGTAGAGACTTGAGAGACTATGGCTTTGCACTCCCCAGGATGGTACAGTGGGCAACTGTAGGAAAGTCCTCCTTTTTTGCCTGATCACCCCCACACTTTTTGGATAGGTACTGGTGGTTACTGACTCTTGGCTGTGCCCTGGGTACAGCTTAACAGTCCCAGGGCCAGTGCTCTGTGTAAAATGGATATGCAAATTAGGCTAATTATAATTGGCTAAGTTAACCTACCTATAAGTCCCTAGTATAAGGTAGGGCATGTTGGTTAAGGGACCACAGCATAGGTGGTGCACACCTAGGTGCACTGCTGAAGTGCCCAGTGTCATTTTAAAAGCAAGCCTGCCTTGCTGGCTGCTTTTAAATTAAAGTTATATGCAAATTCGACTTTGGAATTAAAAGTACTTCCAAAGTCTTAAACTACCTTATTTTTACATATAAGTCACCCCTAAGGTGTGTCCTATGTGCCCCTAGGGCTGGGTGCCATGTAACTATAAGCAGGGACTTTATAAAAATAGATTTATAAGCCCTGGTGAGGTAAAAACAGCCAAATTCGTTTTTCCCTCATTGAAGTAAATGGCCTTCATAGGCTAGAATGGGGAGACTTTATTTTAAATTTTAAAGTCTCCTTAAATGTTGCATACCAAGAATTTGGTATCAAATTAATTGTTGTAATAAATCCCACAACTTCCAGTTGTTGGATTTAATATAACTTGTTCAGGTAAAAAGTTTAGACTTTACCTAAAAAGTTGCCAATTTCAGCTCTGCATTGTTTTTGCTGCTGTGCTCTGATTGGCCAGCCTGCAGCAGCTTTTGCCAAGCTGCCTTGATGAGGTGTGAAGTGGCCTGGCTTCACACAAAGGAATGTGCTTGGGGGAGAGAATCTCCCCTCAGCAGATGGTGAGGCAGGAAGGGGGAGGGCTGCCAAACTGGTCTTCAAAGGCAGAGAAGGACATCTGGAGCACACAGCAACACCCCCACATTCTGCAACCCCAGACAACTAGGTGCCCCCTTGATTAGATTAGGAGAGGGCAGGAGAGGGGTGTGTTTATGATTTTTAGCCACACCAGTGGGTGGGCTTAGCCAGATGTAACCTCCAAAAATCAGATTCAGCCATGTTGGATTTTTAGAGACTGTTGCCTTTTGGGATGGATTTTTGCCACACTTCCCAGGAAGTGGTCATCACAGGGGGACGACCCTGTACCTGATTGGAGGACCAGGACCCCCCTGCTTTTCACCCAGGAGCAAGGATAAAACTGGCATACCTGCCCCCACACCTCAGATCCCCGCCAGATTTCAAGAAGAAAAGAACTAAAGGAGAAGAAGGACTGCCCTGCTGGACCCCTGGCCTGCACCTGGAACCTGCACTCAGAAGGACTGCACCAGCTGCACACTTGGGCTTCACCACAAGAAGGACTTTGCCTAGCTTCAACTGGTTCAAGGAGGGACTCCCTGTTTGCTACAGGTGAAAAATTGCTATCCAGAGTCCCCCTGCACCAACTCCTGAAAAGTGACCAGCTGACCACTGTCCAGTGGCCAAAAAGGAGGTTGCGCCAGGTGCATTCTGGGAGTTGAAGTCCGCACCCCCCAAGGACCATCACAGAACTTCTGGACCCTTGGGGTGAGCTGTGGACCCCAAAAAAACCTTAAAAGAACATCTGGGTGAAGCCCCAGAAGTTTGGAGAAGATTTGAGAATTTTTGAAAAAAAGCTCCAGAGAGGGACCGACCCGCCGCGGAAATTCTAGCCGGCTTGCCTCAACCGCGACCCGGCCTGATTTGGTGGTTCGTCCCGGTAAAGAAAAATCTCTGAAAAAGAGACTGAGTCCGAAGGTAAAAAGTTGACCGGGACCTCCCAGCCATCGTATCCGAGAAGGGCTCCACGGACGTCGGATCAAGATCCAGGTTTACCCCGGTCGAAGGATTTTCATCTAAAAAAAACCGACTAAGTCCGAAGGTAAAAGTCTCCACCGAGGAAACCCACATCGCGTATCCGGACAAGGGCTCCAGGAGGTCGGATTCAACTGGCAGGTTCGTCCCGGTGAAGAAAAACTTCAAAATAAAGACTAAGTCAGAAGGTAACTTTTTAACCGAGGCCTCCCGCGACTTGTAGCCGAGCAGGGCTCCATCGCGGTCGGCCTGAAATTTTGACTTTGCCCCGGTCGAGGTGCAACCAGATGACCCTATTGGCGCTTTTTGTTTCTAAGCGCTAGAAAAGTAATAATTCTTTAAAAATTCATATCTCCGGTTCCCTTTATCCGATTTTATTCGTTTTTGTGTCATTTTAAAGATAAAAATATAAACTATTTTTATAAATTGGTTTTGGATTTTTAAACTGTTTCCTGTGTTTTATTTAATTACTGTTTTGTGATATTTGAATGCTTTACACACTGTCTCCTAAGTTAAGCCTTGACGCTCGTTGCCAAGCTACCAAGGGTTGAGCTGGGATTAATTTACTGAGACCTAACTGTACCTAGGTGGAGGTTAGTGGCTTGTTGCTAGGTGTAGGTACCTACCTGCCCTTACCAATAACCCATTTTCCAACAGCAACCCACCCACTGTAGAGACTTGGGAGACTGTGGCTTTGCACTCCCCAGGATGTAACAGTGGGCAACCCCCCCACTGTAGAGACTTGAGAGACTATGGCTTTGCACTTCCCAGGATGGTACAGTGGGCAACCCACCCACTGTAGCGACTTGAGAGACTTGGCTTTGCACTCCCCAGGATACATCAATGGGCATTGAGCCCCCTCGTGGATCTGGCGTTGTGCACTCATCCAGCTGAGGTGCCCCCTTCCCTTCCCCCTGAGGTGCCTGTTGTATTTCTATCTGATGCCCCAGCAGTGTTCTCTCCGTTTTGATCAGGTATCTAGTGTGGGCCTCGCCCATGCATTTTGGGCCCAGTGGTCCACGGACAATTGGACTGGATTACTCGATGCAATGATAACGGACAAGACATAAAGGTAATCTATTAAGTTAGGGAGACAATGGTATGTAGAACTCGTGTGTCTACATATTTTAAGTTATTTTCTAAATTTTCTATGCTTTGTTACTTTAAACTACATGGGGGGAGTCTATTGAACTCACCTCTTTAATTGAATGCTCATTAAAATACTTTCTATTTTTGTTTGATTTTTACAGATACCATACATTTTTGACCTCTGACTAACTCCTGACAATAGAGGTTGCTTTTGTGACCTTAAGCACCTAATAAATATAAAACTATTCACTTTATTGAAGACCAACAAGCACAGGTTGTTGGATGATTGGTTTGACTAATTACCATAGGTCTGAATTGATTTATTGGATATGGGACTTTGATGGTTCTATTTTACAGACTTGCCGCGGTTTCGCAAGAAATTTGGAAATCCTAATTTGAATAGGATTTACCAAACTTTAAAAGAATAAGGTACATATAGTTCTAATATAATTTGTTTGTCGGTGTGCTAACCTGGGTTTTTTGAACATGCATGAAAAACTATTGACTATATATATATATATTTTCAATTTTGGTTTCTTGTGGCACCATTCACAATTTCTCCCTTTTGATAATGATTATTATTCATTTGCATGAGGGTATGTTGTGTATTGGTTCACTTTCTTGTCACTTCTGGTTTTGTACTTGGTCGTTAACAGTTGTGACACTGATTGGGGTTACCTAGAAGGGTGGTTGGTGTCTATCTTGAATTTTATTTAGAATTTGGTGATTATTGTGGCATCATGGTATTTGTTTATTATTTGTATACTTTTATTCTGTGGAATGACACTTATAGTGTCATTACTATGTTGTTATATTGTGGTATTTGTTTGATGTTGTGGTGTTAATAAGTTGAACAACCGATGGGAAAACAGGTTTTAATAAGTGACTGTATTATTTGTTTTGTCAGCCTTGATAAAGTCCTTCACAGGACGAAACACGTGTCGGCTGAATTTGGTTGAATTTCAAGATCAATTCTTTCATTTGGATGAGAAGGAAAAAAGATGAAATGTTTTATCAATGACTAAAATATGCCATGTGTGAGAAAACACTGTTAAGTTTTTATGTGCAATATCAGTTTTGTACTAGTTGTGTCATAATTTTTTGTATGTTATTTAATGGAAGTGTGTTATATTTGAATTATATATATTAAATTTGCCAATGGAATAATGCACTTCTTGTAATTATCACTTGTCATATTGATGCCACATTTGCTTTACAACATGTTTGTTGTTTAAAATTTCTAAATTGCTTAAACTGTTCAGGTTCAAGGATCCATGAACAGAATTAAGAATTTATGAACTATATTTGTGTGTGCTCCATTCTCATCTTAAATATAAAAATGTTGTTGGTACACGTTTTCTTGTTCCATTATACCTACTGGACAACAGGTATGTTTAAAATGTATCGAGCACTGGTACAATACCTCACATTCTAGGAAAGTGCGGCCTCGTATTAGGTTTTCTGTTGACAATCAGTTCTTCTAATGAAATGCAGATCATACAGTACACAGGATTACTGTCTGGTGTGGGGAGGCAAGGACTTACCTCCACTAAATTTGGACAGAAGGACCACTGGACTGTCGGGGTCACTTGGATCCAGCTCCTGTATTCCAGGGACTACGCTCGTCAAGATGAGAGGGGACCAAGAGGATCGGTGATGCAGAAGTTTGGTGCCTGCGTTAGCAGAGGGAAGATTCCGTTGACGCACGGGAGATTTCTTCTTGGCTTCCAGTGCAGGGTGAAGGCAGACAGCCCTCAGAGCATGCACCACCAGGAAATAGTTGAGAAAGCCGTCAGGATTAGGTGCTACAATGTTGCTGGTGGTCATCTTGCTACTTTGTTGCGGTTTTGCAGGCATCCTGGAGCAGTCAGCGGTCAATCCTTGGCAGAAGTCGAAGAGGGAGATGCAGAGGAACTCTGGGGAGCTCTTGCATTCATTATTTGAAGAGAAACCCACAGGAGAGACCCTAAATAGCCCTCAGAGGAGGATTGGCCACCCAACCAGGTAAGCACCTATCAAGAGGGTCCTCTGATGTCACCTGCTGGCACTGGCCACTCAGAGGCCTTCACTATGTTCTCACACCTCTGCATTCAAGATGGCAGAGGTCTGGGACACACTGAAGGCGCTCTGGGCACCACCCCTGGGGTGGTGATGGATAGGGGAGTGATCACTCCCCTTTCCTTTGTCCAGTTTCACGGCAGAGCAGGGGCTGGGCGATCCCTGAACCGGTGTAGACAGGCTTATGCAAGGAGGGCACCATCTGTGCCCTTCAAAGCATTTCAAGAGGCTGGGGGAGGCTACTCCTCCCTAGCCCTTAACACCTATTTCCAAAGGGAGAGAGTGTAACACCCTCTTTCAGAGGAAATCCTTCCTTGTGCCTTCCTGGGACTGGGCTGCCCAGACCCCAGGAGGGAAGAAGCCTGTCTGTGGGTTGGCAGCAGCGGTAGCTGCTGTTAAAACCCCAGAGAGCTAGTTTGGCAGTACCCGGGGTCAATGCTGGAGCCCCGGGGATGCATGGGATTGGTACCACAATACCAAATTTGGCATGGGGGACAATTCCATGATTTTAGACATGTCACATGGCCATATTTGAAGTTACCATTGTGAAGCTACATACAGCTATTGACCTATGTGTAGTGCACGTGTGTAATGGTGTCCCCGCACTCACAAAGTCCGGGGAAATTGCCCTGAACAATGTGGGGGCACCTTGCTAGTGACAGGGTGCCCTCACACTTAGTAAATTTGCACCTAACCTTCACCAAGTGAGGGTTAGACATATAGGTGACTTGTAAGTTACTTAAGTGCAGTGTAAAATCCCTGTGAAATAACGTGAACGTTATTTCACTCAGGCTGCAGTGGCAGTCCTGTGTAAGAATTGTCTGAGCTCCCTATGGGTGACAAAAGAAATGCTGCAGCCCATAGGGATCTCCTGGAACCCCAATACCCTGGGTACCTAGGTACCATATACCAGGGGAATTACAAGGGTGTTCCAGTGTGCCAATCAGTATTGGTAAAATGGTCACTAGCCTCCAGTGACAATTTTAAAGACAGAGAGAGCATAAGCACTGAGGTTCTGGTTAGCAGAGCCTTAGTGACACAGTTAGGCACCACACATGGAACACATTCAGGCCACAAACTATGAGCACTGGGGTCCTACTAGCAGGAACCCAGTGAGAGAGGCAAAAACAAACTGACACAAAAGTAAAAATGGGGGTAACATGCCAGGCAAGATGGTACTTTCCTACAGTATGCATGCATGGAGGCTAAGCAGTCACCCCGCTCCCCTTACTCTCAGTACCTTGTCGGTATCTGGACAGCCATGTGAAGATGTCCTCAGTCACAGCAGCTGGGTACGGGCATAGCACAGTATTGCAGAATGCTGGGAGGCGCTTGACATATGCTTGCCTGGTAGTCAACGAAGCCCTACATGCACTAGGCTGGCTTGGCAAACAAAGAAGCACTCTGCACACATTGACTTAGAAAACTGATGACTTGTAAAAAATGAAGCAGTTGGGTCGTGCTGACCTGGTGAATGAAGAAGCACTCAACACATCTTGACTTGGTAGACGAATGAGCACTCAAAATGCACAGCCAGATACACTTTTCCTTTTTGAGATGCACTTTTAATGGACTCATGGGTGTCAGAGTCCCACAGCAGTATTGTGCAGTTGAAATCTTTGATGGCCCTAGCATTTCCAACAGGGGGCAAATCAACAAGCCCTTGGAGTTACTTGAGATGTCTTTTGAGGTTGTAGAGCAGGAGCATCCCTTCTCACTGCAAGAGGCAGCAGGACGCAGGCCAACACAGCAGAGCAAGTTGTAAAGTGGCAGTCCCTCCTATCAGCACAACAACCAGCATGCAGTAGGCTAACACAAAAGAGCAGTTAGCAAAGAGGCAGTCCCTCCTGGCTGTATAATTCCTCTTCTTGGCAGAGTCCCCTCAGGACCCAAATGTGAACTGATTTGGGGGGGTTTAGGGTCTAGTACCAAAATGTGACTTTGAAGTGGGGGGCACTTCAAAGAAGCCTTTGAAGATCACAGGTCCTTTCAATTCCTCCCCTGGCTCTAGACACTCTAGAGGGTTGCATGCAGCTCTTTGTACAGCCGTATTCAGGTGTAGGTGTCATCTCCCCATCCCACATAGCCAAGGAAGCCCCATCAGCCAAGTGATGGGCCATCAGGATGAAAATGTCACTGCCAAAATCCTTTTGTGTGTGACTGTCTAGAGGTAAGGCACAAAGTTCAGTTGTCAACTACCACAGATATGTGTTCAAAGACAACAAGAGGCACAGAATGGTTAAAGTAAGAAAATGCCAGCTTTTCAAAAGTGGCTTTTTCAGACATAAAATTTTAAATTCTTCTTCACCAAAAGTTGTGGTTTAAATTGTGGCACCAGATACACCAAACTCCATATTTCTATTTCTTTCTGCTGCAAAATGGGCTATTACTTTTCTGGACAGCACAAGTGATAGTTCTGCAGTTGTCCTCAGTGAGAACCACAAATACCCCATTGTAGTGCTTGAATCTCAAATGGTAGAAAGGCTGTCTAAGGCCTGCTCGAAGGAGGAGGGCTAGGAATCACCAATCACTGGCACTCAATAAATGATTGTGCAGTCAATACTTTTTTTTGTAACAGGAGAAGTGCATTTATTAAGCACACAATACTTAATCTTATGCAATAATTTACTAGCATATATTGGTAAATGGAACATACCATAGCTAATATTGTGCAACCACAGGTGACCCCCTAGAGTAGTCACCCAACTATATCAGAGGAGTTCAAACAGTCATGGTGTAACAAGGAGATAACGTTGGCATTTCTCATAATTGTGATGCTGATAAAACATATGCAATCATCATAGAAGCCCAATAAAAACATTTGTCTGAAATAGACATTGTGTTTGTGCTTGTGCATTCTTTCCTATACTTGTCGCTTGACTGCAATGGTCAGAACAGACTCCAGAGTGAGGCACCATAAAAATAGCATACTGGAAAATAATTGTAGTGCAACCATATAATTAGCTCATAAAGGATGTAATCACACAAAGGCAGCATAGTGTAACCATATAATTAGCCCCTAGAGAGTGTAATCACACAAAAACATAATAGTGAAAAATATTGTAATGAACCTTAAACTCAGCCCCTACAGGTCTTTGTGCATTACACAATTTTAGGCCTTCCTGGCTGTCAAAAATGTTATCACACATGAGACCCCTAGATTATGAACCACTCCCATCTGTAGAGCAAAAGCTATGGGAGACCTTGAAAATTCATGTATAACAAGGGATAGTGATGATTTTGGGTTCTCCAACCTAAGGTGGGGACTCAGAAGATGACTTGATCAGAAGGAGCATGGTGTTCTGAGGGGTTTGGTGGTGGTCACAATGTCCTAGGACCACCACAGATAAAGGTATGGGCAAAAACACATTACAAAGGGGGCAGCAGCACTCTCCCCATCCACAGCGGCATCCACAGTGAATGCCACAGGGCCCAGGGATGGGGATCTCAGAGAAGCGTGATGGTGTGGTGCTTCCCTGTAGCAGATAGTCCTCAGGGTTTGGGGATAGTGTCCAGGACCCCCTTCAGCATAAGTCCTTCCACTGTATGTGGTCCTTGGGTGAGATACAAACACGGGGAGGGGACCTCACTCACCTCTTCCCAGCATGAAGAAACAACCTTCTTGAGCTGTCCCCCAGGTCCTGGAGAACACTGGGGGAATTTGATAAAATGTCAGCGGAGGACTGCACGCTCGGGGAGAGGAAAATTAGGTCAAATGTTGCCTAACTTTAGAATGCTGTAAAATGAGCCCCGTTGGTCCAATTTGGACAATTCTGAGCTAATGTTACTCTGAGTGGTGGACTCTATCCACCAGGGAGAGTTGCAACAATCCTCCTCACCTGCAGTGTGGTACACTCCTCCAAAAGCTGGTCCTCCTGTCTCCCTGGGCCAGTTGTCCTTTAGGGCTTTGTTGGTGGGTGCAGAAAAGTCTAGGGCTTCCCACAACTGGTCCTCATGGCAAGTAAGTGGGCCACTCTCACTGGCCTTTGAGGAGACCCACTAGTCCTGGACCCTGAGTGGGGGCTAAGGGGTTCTTCTTTCCATTTCTCCATGGCAGTCTCAAGATCTAGCTTTGAAGCAGACAGACAGATTGCAGCCAAGAGCAAGTCATCCCCTTGTGAAAAAGTTTTTAAAGGGGAAGGTTCCAGAAGACAGACACCCCTAACCAATCCTGGAGTACCACATCACCTCTCCACCCCATCCAAACTCTCATCTACAGCATGTTGGAAAATTGCGAAATAGCATCATCAAAGAGCCACAGGTCATATCAGCTCCTGGGGTCTCAGCTCCACACCTCCCTGGCATCACTGCCAGGGACTTGCACACTAGACTTTCAAAGGCATCCCCCCAGTGCCTTGGCTCCAGTTGTTTGGGAACTCTCTTTTGTTCAGTAGGCTTGGGCAGGGCCATCCCTGGTGCTGTGTGACACCTGGGTGATTGATACAAAGCATTCCACTCCGCCCCTTTTCCTCACTCGGGAGTAAGGAGACATAGTGCAAATTGCTTCTTTTGTGTGGACAAGGCCTTTGCTCCTGCTGCTGGAGTAAATGTAATTACTGGAACCAGCAATGTGACAAATAGCCTGGGCTCTTTTCCTGAGCTGAGCCTGGAAAATATAAAAACTCTGAATGACCCACAGGATGTACAGTCATCATTTTGGAAGTGGCAAATGCGATTTTCTCACACAGGTTACACTATCATTCAAGATGTCAATGGTCTTTGTAGGCCAAGGAGGAAGGAAACTACACTCTAAGGTAGTTACCTTTTTATGTGCATAATGGAGTCTCACTATATTTAAAACATGAAATCACACAGACTTTCCCTGATAGTGTTCAATACCCTCATGAGGCCTATCCCAGATGATTACTTATCCCTGTAGATTCCCCATTGTGCTAAGCTACCTGTGCACTGTTCGTGGGCTGCACACCACAGTAGTCCCCCATGTGCAGCCCGCACACATGTGAACATGCATATGCACCTATGTTCAAGTGTAACCAGCCAAATGCCCCTTACCCTTGCTGCATTAAACTGGCCTTCTCTTAATAGCCGGACACTGGTGTTAAGCATGTGTAGTGGAGTAGTCCATGTACTGTGTGATTACCGTGGGTGAGACACTGTCTGTGAGGCTCTCCCACAGTAAAATGTCCAAAATCCAGGTGATCAAAAATGCAAAAACTCCGGGCCTACTGCTGAGGCAGAACCCAGTGCAACACTTTTGAATAAGAAATTATACTTAAAGGGTGTTTTAGGACAACCACTATGTTGACCTATGAGAGGGATAGGCCTTACAGTAGTGGAAAATGAATCTAAGTGTTTTTTCAATACCTGGACATTTTAAACTAAAAGGTACATGCCCAACGTTTTAAATATACTGCACCCTGGAGCTAACCACAGCCTACCTTAGAGGTGTATTACATATAATTAAAAGGAAAGTTTGTGTCTGGCATGTTTGTACACTGCAGTGGCAGGCTTTAGACATGTTCAAAGTCTACTTTGGTGGGTGGCACAATCAGTGCTGCAACCTAGAAGTACAACTAGATTGACCGGCCCTGGGTACATATAGTACAATTTCCTTGTGACTTACAAGTAAATCTAAGAATGCAATTGTGGATAAGCCACTGTTGCCATGTTTAGAGTACAGAGTATCTGAACTTTAGCACTGGTCCGCAATCCTAAAAAACAGCAAAAATGAGTATGAAAAATAGGAGGTCAGAGGGAGGGCAAAAAGTAAGGGGAACCATGCCAAGGATGCCAGGTCTGGCAGTGCAGGAAAAAACTCATTTCACAAAAGGGTTACTTGTTACACCATTATAAAAACTCTCCTCATTAATTGTATTTATTGGTTGTTTTTATATCACTCTAAAAAGGAAAATATATGAAAATATATTGAGATGATATTGTTCAGTAAGAAAGGTGGGCCCCACAAGAAGTTATCAGAAGATTTGCAATACCTTTCTGGAAAATGTATATGGCATAAAACACCTATTTGCTAGAATTACAAGGCACAATTCAATCTGCAAAGAAAAAATAGTAGTTGGTGTCTAACGTACTGTGCTACTACTTACCTGTCTCCACTTCAGCTGGGATTCAAGCCTTCAGTCTGTAGGGTCTAATACACCTGTATATTCCAGGGCAAGAGGTTTATAGGCCTGGAAGAACTATTGCCAGTCTGTTGCGCTGCTACATGCATTCCCTCTTGAGACAAATGTGCCTTCCCTGAATAATACTTAAATTTTAGACAAGGATTCCAAACAAATGTGACTCTACCCTAATTATCTCATCCACCATGACTGTCAATTCTGTGTTGGTGGATCTGGGGTTTCTTCTCCCAGCCATGGTTTAAAAGTAAAATGAAAAGCAAAAGTTGAGATAACAAAAGGTCTGTTGCATGAATGAAAAAAGACAGGGAAAGTAAATTAGAATGCCAGAAAAAACCTAACAGCTAGTGGTTGCTTGTGATAAATACTAGGATTATAGTACGGCATACAGTGTATTTGTCAGTGTGCTCTGTTGGTGTGATGACTTCACTATCAGGAGCATGATTTACACATCTGTCTTTATAACACAAGGCTCCACCATAGCAATATAGGTTCACTATATATTTATTTCAACAGAACACCGCTTATAGCCTGCCCTGTTGATGGACATATATATTTGGTGGGCAGTAGCTCGGTAGCCAGCACTGACAGATTGTTATTCAACAGAAGTGGATTATTCATTCTCCTAATGGTAGAACCACTAGGAGGATGGATCAACCTCCGGCAAGACTGACGGAGGTATTCCTGTTTAATGTATAAATCAGATAGGAGTTACTCTGCCGGGTGATAAATGGATTTAAACCTGTATCTTGGTGACAGATAGTCCGACCATCAAGATATAAATTGGACCTTTAGTCTCTAATGTGTCTGCTTGCAATGTGTTTTTCCATTCAGTCTTTTTGAGGTATTGTGAGACAAATCAAATCATTTGAAGTCTTCTCTTGATCAGCATAATGCAGCAAGTAATCTCTCTGAAAGTTAAAAAAAACTTCCATTAGGGCTTGACATTTTTTTAACACGTGCCAGACCGTTACACTCACTGGATAGTTCATATGCAAGAAAATCACATTTAGGTAACTTCATATCGTAACAGTGTGTGGATAGTAATGTCGCTATACTCTGTGCCCTAGCCAGTGGTTCAGTCAAGTCATCATCTGTAATGTACATGCCATCAATTTTAATGTAGACCC
Organism: Pleurodeles waltl; assembly: GCF_031143425.1. Lineage (NCBI taxonomy): Eukaryota > Metazoa > Chordata > Amphibia > Caudata > Salamandridae > Pleurodeles > Pleurodeles waltl. The sequence goes on from NC_090437.1 coordinate 1,070,100,556, forward strand.
TCTGTATCTTAATAGAAGATATCCATAATCCTTGCTGCCAATAGGCCAAGCCTATGGCAATATATTATGGCAATACTGAATGTCATTGAATGAGAATTGTTTTAGATGTCAGCTTTCAGGTACTATATCCTGACTAAAAACCCAATGGAAATGTCCAGCACTTTTTAAATATATTTTTCAACTAGGACCGCCATCAGCCCATTGGGATCACTGATCCTGGTGGGGATAGCAGTAGATTGGCTAGTCTGCCAGCCAACCTCGTAATGTGGCAGTTGGACCACCACAGCCACGGCAGTCCAATTTCCAACGGAAGGCTGGTGTTCAGAAGACCACCAGCCTTGTAATCAGACCCTTGGTCAGTAGGTAACATTTTTAACAGGGGCTGCCATTTTGCTTTTTCTTTGTACTTTTTACCTAAAACCTTAAAGATGTGTCATTTTTCTAATTCAATAGTTTTCTATTGTTAGAAATTGGCTGTGGGCCTTTTATTGTGTTTTTGCTTTTGAATTGTTTTGTACTGCTAAATATTTTCCACATTTTTCCTCAGATTTTGCCTGTCTGTTCTCTGCCATATTTACTATGGGTTGAACCAAGATTTATTTATTGAACTTATGTGTTGTGAACTTAAACATTTTGGGGTTTTGTACTGGGGAAAGACTCACATTCTCTCCAACATGATATAGATGAGATTGTTTGTGCACCCACCTTGAGAGTCCAAGATTCTTATACCTTTGAGCTGGGTGAAAGGCTAATATATTATTCTATAAGAGATAAAGCTTCAAAGTATAAAGTTTTGAAGTTGGAGAGACAGAGGGTGGGTGATGCCTTTTCTTCTGAAGCTTTCAATTAAAAATGGCTCTAAATCTCTTTCGAAGGCATTATGTATGAACAGCTTCTCATATGGCTGACGGAGGTAGAAGATTCTATTACATAGTTATTGTCCTGTAATTCTGCTCAAGATGATTAATGTATGCAGACCTACTAGGTGTAATTTCCCTTTTTATTGGGAAAATGGCAACTACATTTTACATTAATGCTCTGAAGATAACTTAATTCTGAGGGATTAGTGAGGTATATACCCACTTGTAAATGCCGGGGTAGTGTGCTGCATACTACATATGACATGTTGCCTAGCTTTTCATATTTTACAAAATCTGTGCTCACTTCAGAGACGTATCTTTCTTAAATAGTTTCTCTTCAAAAATACAAATTTGAATTCAAGTTGTGACTTTTCCACTCTTGAAAAGCTTCTTAACCAGGAACTGATTGCTGGGGCCATTCACTTCTTCAAAGAAGAAACATCATCTTGCCCAGTTGGATTTATTTGGAAGGATAAAGTGTAGCAACTGAGGTTTTGCTTATGGAGAAAGATTTCTCGAAATTTTAGGCTAACGTTGACTTTTTATATTATATTTTGGCTCCTAGCCTTTTTGAATGACGCTAGTCTGCTTCCTTAAATGTCTGTATAGCATATGATTTCCGTCCATCTACTTCCCCTGGACTTTTCTCTATATTTCACTGTGAGTAACTCTCACCTTCTCTGGACTGGTTATGCATGAACTTGTGAGCAGACATGTGCAGGACATGCATGTATGTTGCTACTGTTCTGCACAGCATGATATTTGTGCCGCAGACTAGAGTAGGGGTGAAAATGTGAGTAAAGGACTGTAGTGCTTACTGAAGGTTTGTAATACTTGACTTAATCACACTGTATAGGCAAATTCTGAGCCATCTGCGCCAGAGTACAGTTTTGCCCCCTTAGGCCTGCAGGGTTGAGGTGAGGTATCAATCTCAGGGTTAACATGCATCCTGAGCTTACATCCAGGGTCCTTTTAAAAAATATTCACTCCACACGTATAGCTGCAAATACAACACAAATGATTTTTATATGTATATCAGAATTCTTTGACTAATCAATTGACTGAAAATAAATGTTAGTCATGTTCATACCATAATATGATTTACAACCAATTTTCTTAAACATTTCTGGGTCCAGGTTGAAGTTGAATTCATTACATAATGAAAACTGACATTCCTTTCTTACTTAAAAAGACCTTCTGGGAACCATTATCCTATCATTTAATTATCAGGCAAAGATAAACAGGTGGTTCTATTTATAGTATAGCATTACAGAAGATTTAATATAACTGGAAACATCTTACTGTGGCAACGTTTAAGGGTTGTTGAAAGGAATATTTTATAGCAATGTCAATTACAAGGGTTTTATTATGAAAACCATTCTGAAAATGCCAGTCTACCATGTTTTGTAACCCTTCTAAACATAGTGCAGGAATGTTGAAAAATACAACTATTACTTCTTTACTAATGCTACATAATAACATTTTTATATTTTATTTTTAGTTTGATATACCACAACTTATATAGGTTTGAAGTAAGGTATATTACTTTTTCCTTTTAACATCTATATGGAATGATTAGATTTATTTTCATTTCCTCATCTCTTTTTATATTTCTTTTCTTTTTTAATACTTAAAAGAATATGAGGAAAAAACCTATGGCCTTTTATCTGGTATTAAACATGCGTCAATATTTTTCTCAATTTCATGGAACATGGCAATTAAAAATAATTCGACTATATTTCAGAATTTGCATCAGTCTTTCTATTCTTGTCTGAAAATTGTATTCTAATTGTATGACTGTCATTGGAACATTGGCATTTTGAATTAATTTGAGGAAAGTGTTTTAAATATTAAAAGCTGCTATGAAACTTATGATGATCCCCTAAACACATTGGACGTTGGCCTTATTTTTTAAAAGCTTTTTTGTGGTAATGGGTGGCAAACATCAAAAAAATAAAAAATAAATAGTGACTGATGGAATATGAATCCTATATGCATGTTTTTCAGGTCATCATAACAGAAACCTAACAGCAGTGTTTGGTGCAATGCTTCACAAGTGATTGGTTATTCTGGAGGTATCCATATGTGTAGTGATCTTTGTTGCCATGATCTTGATTCATGAACCTTCAAGAAGCAAAGTTCTGTACTAGTCTCAGTAAGTTAGGATGGCATCAGTGAGGTGCCACTTGCCCTCAAGTGAGACACTGTTCAGTGCCCCACTGTGATTCATCTTTTCATCCATCAGTTTTTGTATACTTTAATGTGTCGCCCTAAGTGAGATGAGCATGCCCAGACGTGGGACCAGTGTACACTGAGTCACAGGAACCAAGCTACACCTGGCTGATGAGCCCTAGCTAAGGCAAAACCGATCCTGCATTGTTTGTTCTCTGGATGAGGGAAGATCTGGTCTAGCGGTCTAGGTTTGACTGCGCCCATTGAACCCTATGACTGGGTCGAAACTGAGGTGGCATGGTATGCAAAATTTGCGATAGACTGGAATGCAGTACTGAGTAATTACCAGTGGCTGAGAATAATTCAAGCGTTCCATCAATAACTTTTTTGTTTACTTTTGTGCTTTTCATGAAGCAATTGCTGGTGGCTGTCAACAATATAAAAGGGAGAGCTGGTCCATGCAAGTACACACACAGAAGTGTGTGAGAAATCCAAAGCAATAGTAGAAAATCCTGCTGATGGGCTCGTTAACACTGCTTTCAGAACTGGAATCTCACACAATCGACACTGAAGTTCAGCCCATTGAAAGAACCATGTGTAACAGACACGTAAAATTCTAGAATAAATTGTAGGACAAGAAACTAACACAATCTAAAATTAATACTATTGTGGATTTTAATTTAAACTTCCAGGAATCTTAAAACAAATTACCCAGTGGTGTCTGAGAGAACATTAAGGGCCTCATTCAGAGTTTTGTGGTCCCACCTAATGACCGCAAACTCCTCCTCCCACCCTATTATAAGGTTTCCGCCGATCTGAATCAGTCGAAACCTTGAAATAGAAGGTTCCCACTGGTCAGACCACCAGGAACAGTACCATGAGATAGCGTTTGGTTCCCTTAAAGGAGCCCAGTGCTATCTCATAGCACAGAGGGGGCCAACCGGCACCCTCGGAATACACACTGTCTGCAAAGCAAGCAGTGAGCATTCCAATGGTGCTGGGCAGAGTGTCCCTGTACTGCCCATGCCATGGGAATGGGTAGTGCAAGGTCCCTCGTGTGGCTCCCAGCACTTGTTGTCCACTAGCCTTTTCATGATGGGGTCCCCGCAATGAAAAGACTGGTGGAGAACAAGGTTATAATCAGCCAACCGGCACTGAGTTCAGCACCGCCATGGCTGACTACAACCAAGATCACCATCACCCGTCAGGATCTGTGCTCCTGGTGGGGACAATGGTCTTTATGTGCGTCTGCCTGCCTAACTCGTAATGTGACAACTCGACTGCCACAGTTGCGGCAGTCCAACTGCCACTCCGAGGCGGTAAGTGTTTTTTAGCATACATATTTGATTAAACCAGAACTATATAAAGGATTGCCTCCTGAATTCCATTATCACAACAGACATAGGAGGGTTTCTGGTGAGATAAACCTATTAAATAAATGACAATTTTTTTTTTTTATAAAATCCAAAACATAACAGCAGAACTAAAAATCACATCCACGCAGGCAAATATAAGCATGTCAAAGAATAGAATATAGATAATTTAGCAGTGTTGAATAAAGGAGAGGTGCATAAATGGCCCTGAAACCAGGCCATTGATGACATGGTGAGATGGTACAAAGCTATGCAGAAAACTTTGGACCTCATTACAACCCTGGCGGTTGCTCCACGGTTGGACCGCCAGCACCTCCAGTTTACCTCCACAGGAGGGACTGGAACTGCTGGCGGTCCTAATCTTCCATGGCAACGCTGCAAGCAGTGTCACCCTGGGGATTTAGATCCCCCTCTCCGCCGGCTTTTACATGGCAGTAGCACTGCCATGTAAAGGCTGGTAGAGACAGAGTGCAGGAAGCCACGGGGGGGCCCTGCAATTGGCATGGGCAGTGCAGGGGCCCGCATTGCAGCCCTGTTGCACTGTTCACTGTCTGCACCCTACGCAGTGCAACATTGCTGTCGGCTCAATTATGAGTTGGCGTCATTGCTGTAAGCTGTTCCCTGCTGGACCAGCAGACAGAAACATTGTTTTCACCCACTGGCCCAATGAAGAACTCGTAATGGGCCCACAGGAAGGTGAATGCCCTGAAGGCAACCTGACGCCGGAGTTTGGCAGGTGCCCTTTTCTGTCAGCCAAAATCATAATGACTCACTTTATTTTGTGTTCTCTCATTGAAATGAACCATTATGAAAGCAAAACTAAGACCAACCACCAAACTTAAACAGCATCAGGATCAAGGTTAAGAAGGCTCAGAGGTCCTGACAAAAGTCCTTTTGCAAAAATAAATAATTTCAAAAGTCATCCTTTTACAGAAAGGATTGCCAGTGCTCTAAAAACATAGGATGCAGTAACGGCTGAAAGATCTCTTTTGAATCTTGACTAACCCTTTTATCAAAGTTATGTACAGACCAATGTATTAATGGTGCAGTATCTAATAGCAGTGTTAAATCCTTTTTAATCACTTAACCCTTCTAAATCCGTCAACAGATATGCTGGTGTTAGCCACAGCCTGTTATTTGCTGGAATGCCTTCTTCTAAATTGAAGAGCCAACATTTTAAGACTCCGATGTTAGTGTGCCCAAAACAGCAGGGACCCTGAGTGTCCCCAGTTGTGATCAACTTCTACTTCCAACCACTTTGTCCATTACTTACAGCCCATTTCTTACAGACCATGCTGTTGAATTTCAGGTTTACACTACTGACACCTTAGTTATGTTTTTTTCATACACGGGTACTGGAACATGATTACAGTCAAGTGGCAGAGGTGTTTGCAGATAATTGAGAACTCATTTACATTTCAGTGCAGGCATGACAGAATTCATGTTGGCCTTTATAGACCATTGTTTAAAAGAAATAGTAATCATTGCTGGGTAAGAAGTCTGAAATACTAGTTATCAGTTAAACTAAACCCTGCAGGACATCCTACAATGAAATTGCAATGGACAAACGTCTAAGAGATTTCCTTGCACCATTTTTTAAAACACTTTTAATGCCTGCTTACAATGCACCTCTGGGTGCTTTGTAGCATTAGTGTCAACATTTTTTACGTTAAACCTGCAAAGTGTTGGATTAGCGTAAAAAAAATCAGATGCTAGTCCACTTTAAAATAAAGTGCACATACAGTGGCGTTAAGGGGGCGCTAAGGGTCTCAAGAAAAGTGGTGCTGCACAGTGTTCAGCACCACTTTTCTTAAATATGCCCCTCATTTTTTAGTATAAAGGTAAGTAAATTGAAAATGTAAATGTCAACGAAAATACATACTTTCGTGAGAACAAAAACTAGTACAAAAGAGTTATCAAAAGCCTAATCTGAATGTGCACAATTTATTCACAACTATAAAAATCAGAATGAAATTTAATCCCCTCAATTTTCACGCACAGGTAAAATTTTATGGGTGCATAGCAACATTTTGTATGTTTACGACAAAAACGTTTGCAAAATGTGGATACTATTCCACATGTACTTAACGATCTACCCACAAAGAAAACAATGATTTTTTTGGTCCATTTTGGTTTATATGGTCTACTGAATACTGAACATTTGAATAGTATTGCCTGCAGCAAGTTATCCTGCACACATTTTTGCCAGTTTTGTTGGCCCCGTATGTCACTCAGACATGCCATGCCTGGGACTAATAAGTGATCTTCCAAATTACTTTCTGTGTTGTAGAAAAGTTAAAAAAAACGTAAGCATGAGATGTGAAATTTTGAAGTTGAAAGTGTGTCAAATGTACTCAGAGAATGACATGTAAATTGAGGGGCATATTTACAAGAAAGCGGCACACCAACTCTGATGCACCTAAAAAATCTAATGTCACCATGGTAGTAGTGTATTTACTATAAAGCACACCATGGCACACTTTAGCACAATAGCGTCATAATCTATGATGCTATTGTGACACATGCTGGTCCAGCAAAGCCCCAGGAGACTCATATGTTATTATGGGAGTGTCACTTTAACGCCTGCCCTGAGAATGCGTTAAAAATGAAGGAAAAAATAGCACAGTGAAATCTTATTAATCTCACTGCACCATTTTTTTGGCCTCCCTGGGTGGGAACTCCTTCCCTTGCATACATTATACTTTGCACAGGTATAATGTGGCGCAAGGGGTTACAAAGTGGAGCAGTGCATGCATTGCGCCATTTTGTAAATATGTCACATAGTGGGGACCTCCCTCTTGTCAAACAAATTACGCTAGGGTGGCGCAAGGAGGCGCAAGGGGCTTGTAAATATGCACCTGAGTACTTCATAGAATAAGACTACTTTTCAAGTAAGTTCTAATGGATATGGTTTACTTTCTGAGTGTCAATAAGCTATCCTTGAATAAAACAATATTAATTTCATAATAACCTCGTAGCGCATACGATTGGAAACATTTGCATGCCCCTTTTCAAATATATTGGAAACAAGCTGTTAATGATCAATTAACTGTTAATAATTACCAAATGCACAAATGCAGCATTGTGATTTGAATTATAAATGAGAATATAGTCATTATTATTACCTGATGAAAGAATATACTAAGTGAAACTGCAATGGCGAACCGAGAAATTTCACACAGCAGTAACTTTAAATTCTATAAAAATCCATTGCTACATGATCAGTACTCAAATTAAACAATAATTTGGCTTACTAACGAGTACAGCATATTAATTTTCAGGATACATTAGGTTTAACTTTAATATTTTCATTGGTTTAGATGAATTAACTGGAGCCTTACTTTATGATGAAAGACTGCATTATAATTCATGACCCCAATACAGCAGCCCAGCTAGAAATTTAGTATTCGGGACAAAAATAACAAATAATAACTGTTCCATTTGCTATTCGCCGTACTCTAGGGCCTTCAATGCTACGGGGAGTTAGTTACTGCATTTTCCACATACATTATTTAACATAGAAACAACTAATGGTAGAGAACACATTTTAAACTCTGATTTTGTATTAACTCATTGTGGGGTCTTTCCAATTGCTTCCTGCATTTCCTGCAGACCTTGCAGGGAAAGAAAACAGTTTTTTTTTTGTTGTAAATAAGAGAGATCTATGCACCCACAAGACCCACAAGTCTATGAACCCACAGTGCCCTGGTTCACAATTTCTATAAATCCGGGAAAGGTCCCAGAAGTTCGCCTTTAAACCTAGGACTGCTGCGGACTTACAGACATGCTTCTTGAAAGCTTTTGTAAGATCTATTTTCATTTAAGAAATTTAGGGTCCTTGCGCCACTGGAGCTTCACTTTTTGTGATGCTCCGGTGGCGCTGTGCAGTGCGCCACATTTACAAGGCCTATGATGAAGCATGCCACTATTAGGTGGGTGGGACCTTTCCATCCATAAAACAATATTCTGAAGTAAGAACTGAAAACTGTATGAGTGACTGGCTGCAACTCTATCACACTCTACTCTGAGATATATTTAACATAGGTTGGGAAGTAGTGGAGCTGTGGTAATACTTCTTTCTCTTTTGTGGCTGTGAGAAAACAGGGCTGATTGCAGAGGTCCCCTAACTTTTTGCCCCCATTTTCCACTTTTGGCTGGTGTTTTCCTGACTCTGATGGTGCCCTGGGTACTGCTAACCAGTCCCAGGGCCTGTGCTCTGTGTAAAACCAATATGCAAATTAGTCTAATTATAATTGGCTACATCAACCTACCTATAGGTCCCTAGTATATGGTAGGGCATGTAGGTTTAGGGACCCCAGCATAGGTAGTGCACCCATAGGTGCACTGCTGAGGTGCCCAGTGTCATATTAAAGGCAGACCTGCCTTGCTGGCTGCTTTTGAATTAAAGTTATATGCAAATTCGACTTTGGAATTAAAAGTAGTTCCAAAGTCTTAAACTACCTTATTTTTACATATAAGTCACCCCTAATGTGTGCTCTATGTGCCCCTAGGGCTGGGCGGCATGTAACTATAAGCAGGGACCTTATAAAAATAGTTTCATAAGCCCTGGTGAGGTAAAAACAGCCAAATTCATTTTCCCTCATTGTAGTGAATGGCCTTCAGAGGCTAGAATGAGGAGACTTTATTTTTAAAAGTCCCCTTAAGTGACAGATACTAGGAGTTTGGTATCAAATTAATTGTTATAATAAATCACACAACTTCCAGTTGTGGGATTTAATATAACTTGTTCAGGTAAAGAGTTTTAAACTTTACCTGAAAAGTTGCCAATTTCAGCCCTGCATTGTTTTTGCTGCTGTGCTCTGATTGGCCAGCCTCTGGCAGCCTGGCCAGGCTGCATGGATGAGGTTTGAAGTGGCCTGGCTTCACACAAAGAGATGTGCCTGTGGGAGGGAATCTCCCCTCAGCAGATGGTGAGGCAGGAAGGAGGAGGGCTGCCAAACAGGTCTTCAAAGCCAGAGAAGGACATTTGGAGCAACCCAGCAACACCCCCACATCCTGCAACCCCAGACAACTAGGTCCCCCCTTGATTAGATTAGGAATGGGCAGGAGAGGGGTGTGTTTATGATGTTTAGCCACACCAGTGGGTGGGCTCAGCCAGATGTAATCTGTGGGTTCGTTCCGGAGAAGAAAATCTCCAAAAAAGAGACTAAGTCCGAACGTAGAAAGTTGACCGGGACCTCCCAGCCAGCGTATCCGAGGAGGGCTCCAGGGACGTCGGATCAAGATCCAGGTTTGCCCCGGTCAAAGGATTTTCACCTCGAAAAAACGACTAAGTCCGAAGGTAAAAATCTCCACCGAGGGCCCCCGTGACGCGTATCCGGAGAAGAGTTCCAGGAGTTCGGATTGGACTGGCAGGTTCGTCCCGCTGAAGAAAATCTTCAGAGAAGAGACTAAGTCGAAGGTAAACTTTTGACCGAGGCCTCGCGCGAGCTGTGGCCGAGCATGCTACCATCAGGGTCGGCCTTAAACTTTGACTTTGCCCCGGTCGAGGTGCGACCAGATGACCAGATTGGCGCTTTTTGTTTCTAGGTGCTAGAAAACAATAATTCTTTAAAAATTCCTATGTTCGGTTCCCCTTATCCGATTTTATTTGGTTTTGTGTCATTTTAAGGATAAAAATATAATCTATTTTTATAAATTGATTTCGGATTTTTAAACTGTTTCCTGTGTTTTATTTAATTACGGTTTTGTGATATTTGAATCCTTTACACTCTGTCTCCTAAGTTAAGCCTTGGTTTCATTTACTGAGACCTAACTGGACCTAAGTGGAGGTTAGTGGCCTATTGCTAATTGTAGGTACTTACCTGCCCTTACCAATAACCCATTTTCCAACAGTGGCATAATGCCAATTTGTAAATAACGGCCTCTCCAACACAGTGCTCCACATTTACAAGGCCTATGATTAAGCACTCCACTGCCAGAGGGGCGTGCAGTGGGTGTTGATGTGGGTGTTTCACCGCAACACCCATTGCTTTTGACGCTGTCCCTGATTTACAGTCTGAATCTGTGGGAGCGCCAAACACTAACACCATCCCAAAACAACTAAAAACTAAGGACATGTTAACACCCCAGGGATGGTGAAAATTAAGGCTATGTTGACACCACAGGGTTGGTGTTAGCATGGCACAACGAGAAGAAATACTTTTTTCCCTCCTTATTTTTGCTTTTTCCATGCAGCACACATAGAAAGAACAACAGGCCATGAATGTTTATGTGCAGGAAAGGACACCTTCTTGCACATAAACTAACATTAAAAAATGATGATTTTGTACTTCTATGTGTGCTGCATTCTGCAATGCACATAGAAGTGTCATATTGCCGTTGTAGATTGTTTATGTGCAGGAAGGGCACCTTCCTGCACATAAACAATCAATCCCCTCAACGCAGACATCCTTGCACCGTGGTGCAAGGATGCCTGCATAGGTGCTGGCAGCCAACTTTAGCACTGGTGCACGGGGAAACACAGGGGTGCACTGTATTTTAGTAAATATGGCACATCCTTGCATTTCTAAAGTGATGCAGTGTGGTGCTGCAAATATTGGAGCAGCACTGTGCTGCGTCATGTTTTAGTAAATCTGACCCTAAGTGACATATTTATGAGCCTCTTGCACCACCAATACATCACTTTTTGTGACACAATGTTGGCGCAAACCTTGAACTCATATCTATGAGGCCGCACAACGTCACTTACTGATGCCTTTGAATGGCTTCATAGATATGTAGTAAGTAATCACTGTGTTGCCTTACTCTGCACAAGCAAGGAGCTCTATGGGCGTTGCAGTCAGTGTTCCCACTCAATACCTATGGATTTTGATGCATACCTTCTAAACCTGGGCAAGTGCCAAAACTTTATGCCTCCCCTGGGCAGACACAATGAGGAGAAATTTCTTTATTTCTCCATTTTATTTTCCTGTTTCTATGTGTGCTGCATTTTGCAAACATAGAAAGAGGAAACACCTCCCAGGATTGGTTTTGTGCAGGAATGTGTTCCTTCCTGCACAAAAGTAATATTTCCTGGAACACAGTTATCCTTTCACCATGGTGCAAGGCTTCCTGTGTTGGAGCTTGGCAGCCCATTGTGCCCCAGCTCAAGGGTAAGGGATAGATGCATACAGCACATTCCTACTCTTTCTCTTTGACACAGGGCAGCACAGCAAAGTGACTTGTTGCACAGTCCTGCACCAAATCCCCATAAATAAGCCCCTAAATATGAATATCTGTACATGCAAAGAATGTGCAAAGAAAATGCAACTGTACTTCCTAACTTTTTTTCTTTTTTCCATTTGCCGAAATATTTCACCCCTACAATGAGATACCCCTTTTTCTGTATCTTATGTGATCCCTTGCCAGAAGTGCATTTATAACCTTTTTCTGGGTAGGAAAGGGCAGAGATAAGTATATGCACAAACACAAGTATGTGCATTTGTGGTTGTGAAAAAATGGCTTGGACATTCCAAAACTGGAATGTCCACTTCCAGCCAATTCCCCACCTGAGAGAATAGATCAAATTCACATGAATATCTTCATACAAGTAAACCCTTTTACTAGCTGAAAACAAACGTTTGTGAATTCAAATGTTAGTTTTGAACTTGCACTAGGGCTATTTCTGCCTTCATGCCAAATTTCAGAAAAAAAGCGTTGTGAATAGGTTGCAAGTTGAACTGAGTAAAATGCAAAAGAAATAGTCGTTATTACCCCAAAATTTAAAAAGTGCAGTGTAAATTTTCATGGACCATCCTGTGCAAACGAATTGTTTGCAATATATTTTAGCACTATTAATCGTTCATCAATGTTGACACTGTTTTCCACAAATGCATTTATGCAAATATTGATGGCAAATTGCATTGCCTCTGTGTCACGGGGTACAGTTCAACCAAGTGTTTTCTACTGAAACTTTCACAAACCTAAGTTGCAAATTTTCATAACCCATGAATTGATTTTCAGGAAGATGAATGCTGCAGAAAGCAGCAAGTGTTACAGGCTTGGGCCCAGATTTACTAAAAGTTTTTGTTGTGATTGTACTACATTTTCGGAGCAGCCATGATGCAAAATGTTAGTTGGTATTTACTAAGTCACGCATGGCTTGGTATAGAAGTTGTAATGCATCTTTAGCTGTGTTGGGTTACACTGCATCCCTTTGGCATTCCATGGGTGTTCCCCTGCATCCACTCATGGATTTTGGTGCATTCCCAGAAGTACTAAAACTAGTAAGCTTGGGAATGCCTCAAATTGCTACTCCTAGTCCTTCTCCAGTGTGGAATAACAAGAAGAAATAACTTTATGTCTGTGTTCTCCTTTACACATGTAAAGAGCAAATTGCAAGGGGCCGCCGGAGAGCAAGCGGGCAAGATGGACTCACACAAGTGCCCCATTCGCCATAAACATCTGCCTGCTGCAGCCAGCAGATGCTTAATCTGGCAAGGTGTTTGGGAACACAGATATTTGCAAGACTACGGAGTAACCTGGAGGAATTGTGTGGCGGGTGCTGGGCCTAATATGGCAGTCAGGTTAAAACTGGACCACGATATTGCCTGAGGGAGGCTTCGCCGACCAGAGCTGGTCAGCTGTGGATCAATAAGGGAACCTTTTGCTCTCTGGTCCACTCTCTCTGCTGTGCACCAGTGCGTCGATCAGGCTGTACGGAAGGATGCAAGAGCATGTGGGTGAGGAGGGCGGTGGTAGAGTCGGCGGGACTGAAGTGAACAGGCTGGGTGGGATCGAGGATCTGGAGCCCTTCCCGGTGTACGCTGGCTTTGCTCCAGGGTGAAGACCACGCCAGCTGATAAGTTTTGCTGTGAGTGTGGAAGGAACCTGATTCACTAAACGATCATGTGGGCTCCGTGCAGGGCACTTTCCGTGCCGCATTGCTGTTAGTGTCCTGGCAACTCCTATGCTGCAGCTGTACTTGCCGCGTTTGGTCTTTAAACTCAGGTCCTGCCAGTGAGACTCTCCCTGATCTGCCCATAAAGGCCCTGAATTCTACTTTTCTAAACATGACACTAATGCGGCGCAAAAATATTAATCAGGACAAAGGTGTCTAAACTGGCCTGAGGGGAGGTGAGAGTTAGTGGAGGACTGTACACAATCCCCATAATCTGGATGCCTGTCAAGAAGATCACTACTCTTCTGTAGCTTTCTCTTTGATGTTGCTGTGCCATGTACCTGTGAGACTGATCTGCTTGTACACCCCACAGATACACACTCGTGGGGTGAGGCAGGATGGATCGCAGTAGGGATTGGTTGTGCAACAGGAAGGTGATAGCCATTACCCAATCTGCTACACTTTTGACCTCACACTGGCTTGCACATCATAAATTAGTACACTGTACAATTGCTCTAAGTTCTAGCCCTGCAGAAGGGCGTATTACTTGAACCTAGTGCTTTGAGCTTTTGAGCAGTTGAGATGCTCCTCCAATACCAGAAGTGAATGTGTGAGTGGCTGTCAGGGCAAGAGGCTATGCCTATTGACAATAGTGTACCCTTGCACCACTCATATTTTCAATACAGAGCTATGACTTTTGGCAAGACGGAGGCAATCTAAGCTCTAATTTAATTTGCGGCATCCTGCACGGCTCCCTAACGATGACGCAGGCTCATCTGACACTACAGAGAGCCTAACAGATGGATCGCAAGGAAACATGGAGATGAAGGCGCTAATAGTCACCATGAAACATTGCCTGATGTCCATAAAAGCTAATTTGGACACCATGTGTATCAGAATTGGTTCCATGGCCCCAAAACTGGAGAGGTGGAACAGAGGATCTCTATTGTGGAAGACAGCATGGCCTCCGATGGACAACAACTTCTAAATATGGAAAAGGTATTAAAAATCATTGTGGCCAAAAATGAAGATCTGGAAGCATGCTCGCACCACAATAATTTGCGCATCCTGGGAGTGCCTGATACGACCAATACAGGAAGGATGGAGGAATATGTGGAGAGATTCCTGATCATGCTCTTTGGTGCAGACTAATTCTCCAAAATATTTATCCTCAAGAGGGCTCATAGATCTCTTATGACCCAACCACCACATGGCACCCCTGCATGCGCAAACATAGCACAAATCTTGAACTAGAAAGATCGCAACACAGTGCTTCGATTGGCTAGAGAGCAGAATTTTAGAATCTTTGTTGGCAACGAATGTCAATCAGACTCTAGACAGCAGGAGAAAACCTCCTAGGCAATGTTGTATCCAGCTTGATTACAGATTACTTACAAAGGGAAGGAACATATTTTTGGGAATCCAGAGCAGGCGCAAGACTTCATGTGGAAGAACACTATTTTTTTACATCTGTTGTGGTGTGACGGGGGCACAATCAGGGGATGGTCTCCCATACTTTAGTGGAGTACCTAACCATATCACAAAACATTCCATAATCAGAGAGAAACAGTCATCATCCATTATTGCAATACACAAACAGCAGTATCAGCGTAGAACTAGCAGGGAATATAATGTGTGTGGGTATGGTGTAGCCAGACTTCAGGTAAGCCAAAGTACAAATGGGTAAGTTTGGGGAGTCCAGATGAAGCTTCATCTTTTGGAGTTGAAGACAGGTGAGCACTAACACAGGCGGACAGGAGCTCGCTGAGGTCATTCTATTGTGATTGATTCTAGTGTGATTGATTCACTACAGGCAGCTCCATGTTACCAGGGAATAACAGTGCTTAAGTGCAATGTAGGACTGTTCTGATTGTTAACTTATTCATGGTTGGCGGGTGTCGTTTTTGGCTTTAAGTTTCACCACAAATATCTCCCAATTTTCACTTCCTGTGCACAACTGACTCCAGTCATGTTGGGATTGCAGTACGTGTATCTCCGCCTGTGTCCACTTTAGTACCAATTGAAGCCATTTGGTTGCTCTCTGGTGGTCTCTGGTGGTAGGGGCCCCATTCACTGCATAGCAATTTGCCATTTATGGAAAATAAATGCTAGATCCATGAATCTTTGAAGATATTTGCCTCTTTCAGCTCTGGGACGGATTCACATCGGGCAGGATTCTGAAGTAGGGTCCAATGAGTGGTCAGTTATATCAGAGACTGGCCTGGGACACTATGCCATGCATTTAGCAGTGGGGGCAGTCCCACACCATATGGTAAAATCCCACCTTGTCTAATCCACATCATGGTCATCTAGGGGCAGAGACGAGGAACATGTGTTTAATGCACTGTGGGGATACGGAGGGCTGGTGAATTAAATCAAACTGCGTAAAGCAAAATCTGGGGTCGTGAGATACCATTTTCACCTGTTGGAGAGCTCCCGGTAGTGGTTGTGGAAGAACAAAGTTCCATCTAGTGAGTGCTGCCTCCATATTCACAGTAGCGGGTGCAGGAAGAGCTCCCTACAAGAATGTTAAGCTCAGAGATTGGTGTGCTCAGACCTCCCTCAAGGAGTAGACATTGTATAGTGGTCAATGCTCTACAGCGCCTGTCTTTCCCCATATTAGTTCCAATAGTAAACCATTCAGTTCCTGAAAGAAAGTCTTGGGGATAACTATAAATATAACAGTCCGTGGAGTATCAGCAGTTTTGCTACTGTCACTCTCCCCAGTGGTGACAGCAGAAGAAAGCCCCAAAAGGGGAGAGAGCCCTGCACAGAATGAAGTGCTCTTCCCAAGTTGCCATCTCGAAGAACATCCAAAGAGTGGTATATTTGCATACCCAAGTATTTAATGGAGACATGACACCACAACAGAGTGGGACTTTGAAAGGAGCAGGTATTTGGACAAGAGGAAAAAGGCAGGATTTCAACCAGTTTACCCTAAGGTCCGAGCGCATCCCGAAGGTGTCCAGTAGAGACAACAAGCTTGGCATGGAGTTCATGGCTCCTCTAAGATATATCAATGCGTCATCAGCATAAAGTGATACAATATGGTAGGTGTCTAATTTCCTAATCCCCCATTGTTGCACTTGCATTCTTGCACTTGTAAACGTAGGTGGCTGGCCAATGGCTACAATGCAAGCATGAATAACAAAGGTGAAAGCAGGAAGCCCTGCCTAGTGCCCCTGTGGATTGAATGACCTGTTTTCACCCTGGCCATTGGATTAATGCATAGGGTACGGACTCATTTCAGGAACCTAGGGCCAAAGCCCATATGGTTTAGCGTTGCAAAAAGAAAATCCTTCGTAAGAGTATCAAAAGCTTTTTCAATCACCAAGGAAACCGCAACTCTGTTGTATGCTGTGGATAGGGTGCCATGTTAGATACATAAAAGATGCTGTATATTTAGGAACGTGCCTCGGCCAGTATAAATCTGAACTAACGCCTTAATTGGAGGGAGAAGTCTGTTTGTAAGGATCTTGCCCAGTATTTTACAGCCATGATTAAGAAGGGATAATGGTCTGTATGAGTGCACATCCGTTGGGTCACCTCCCGGTTTAGGCAGGACTATAATCAGAGTCTTGCATTGTGTTTTGGGGACCTCTCCGCGCATCCATGCCTCTTTAAATACTTCCAACAGAGGTTGGGCAAGGAGCGCGAAGTATGTGGCATTGTACTCTATCGGCCGGCCATCTATGCAAGGCTATATTCCGGTTATTTGAGAAATCACATTTTTGCATCTCCTCAACCAGGTGGGCTTGTCAAGGTCATCACCTTTTGGGGGGGGAACCTAGTCAGAGGGACAGAGATCGACTCAGATTGCGCAGGGGCAATAGCCGAGTTTGCCTGATACAGTGTCCTATAATAATCGCAGAAGGTGATATTAATAGCACATTGTGTGGTGGTCAGGGAGCCATCATGCAGTTTAACAGCTTCAATTGGGGTATGCTGTCATTCGTCATGGACTAGTCATGCCAATAGTCTACCCGATCAATCACCCTCCAGATTTAATCTGGTTAGGTGATATTGATAATCATGTCTGCACAAGCGTGTGTCAGCTTCGGTGTGTACATTTTTGGAAGATCGCAGAGCAGGGCGGGTTCAGCAAAATGGGCTGTGACCTCTTTTTCCAGCGATCACAAATCCATCTGTAATGTAGCTAATTCCCTGTGCAATGTGTGGAGCACCCCCTATGTGGCTGAAAGACAATGGCCCCTCACCACCGTTTTACAGGCATCCCATTCTGTAGTGCAGAGAGCAGTCAATTCCCTGTTATGTTCCAGGCATTGTGCAATGCACACGGAGAGCTCCTCTCTAAACCAAGGATCTGATAAAGCCTCAGTCTACAGGCACAACATAGGAATAGTGGGGCATGATCTGCCTCATTGCAACTCTAACATCAATGGGGATTGGTGGGAGATCAGGCGGGCAAGGTACTCCACGTGCATGGTCATATAGCTAAGGGAAGTAGTGCCCAATATAAAGTCCATTCTGGTGTGGAATTTGTGGACTGGGGACTAACAGGATATTCTCTGTCCAGCAAGTAACTAATGCAATAGGTCGTGGAGCCATCTAGCCCAGACCCAGGACCTGAAACAGTTGGAGGCCTTCCTGCTGTCCACTCCACGCAGTGAGGGGAATGAATGATCAAGAGCCACCTCCGGCACACAGTTGAAATCTCTTCCCCATGAAGAGGGAGCCAGC
The DNA here is from genome assembly GCF_031143425.1 of Pleurodeles waltl. Taxonomy (NCBI): domain Eukaryota; kingdom Metazoa; phylum Chordata; class Amphibia; order Caudata; family Salamandridae; genus Pleurodeles; species Pleurodeles waltl. The sequence continues at coordinate 1,070,118,504 of NC_090437.1, forward strand.
TGGTTGTGAAAGAGAGCAGGCGTGAGAGCATTAAGAAAGTCTCCCAGGACAAGATTGGTTGTGCAAATGCCTGTAATCGATAATGGTGATCCACCCAGAAGTCCCTCTAAAACAACGTATCAGCCCCGTGTCTACCATGTGATATTGCATAGTATAGGGCACTCTAGGCGCTATCCAAATCAGTACCCCTGTAGCAAATGCAGAATAGGAGGTGCCATATAATTGTCTGCACTATTTGGTTCTATGTTCCCGAAGCTCGCCATCTATGAGATGCATCTCCTGTAGAATGGCAAAGAGCATGTGATAGCATTTAAGGTATGTATATATTCAATACCTTTTAGTTGGTGTGGCCATACCGCATACATTCCATGTCATTACATTGGTATGCATGATGAGACAATTTGTGTGAAAGTGTTAAATGTGGACTGCACGCGTGTGAGAGTCTGTATGCAAAGATGACTGCGACCTGCATGTGTGTTAATGGTAAAAAATCCCTGTAATTCAATCCCCCCCCAGCCAATCCATCCAAACCTACGAAATCAAATCAAATCAAACAGAATTAATATCAACATTAAACAAAGGATCCCAAAGCAGGTGCCACAAAACCTCACCGCAAATACTCCCAACACAGCAACTATGTAAAATAAGCAACATTCGGGGTGAAACCTGTCCATGTGGAAATCTTCAGTCGAGTCATGACAGTTCAGCATGCAGTGTATCTCAGCCTCAGCCTAAAATGGAGAGAAAAAGTGAAGACCACATCAAGTATGTATCGCCTCATACCAGTGTACCAGTGTGAAGCTGAGGATTGATAATTAAAGGTCATTGGCTGGAGCTATTGTTTGATTGTGTATTCAATGGAAAAACTGCAAAACAGGCACCATTTGTATGTCCTCACTCAGGTTCTGGAGAACGCCAGATTTTGGTGTATTGCGGGCAGAGTCATTTGCAGGTAGTTCCATGTATGACCATTAGAGGTCATCTGCTGACTGGTGAGTGATGTATGGGCCTTTAGTTACCTTTATTAGGGTGGACTGAGCACTCCTCGTATCCAAGTCAATGTCCAACTGGTGTCTGTCTCTAAGCACCACAAAGGTATTCACAGAGCAGTGGGTGGTCTCCTGTATTACCTTAGATCTTTCTGACACTGCCTGGGATTTTGTGAGTTTAGCTTGAGATTGATTCCGATTGTGTCAGAGGGAGTAAGGTGTCAGCCCATCTCCCATGTCATGCTCCCCTGTCAGGGATTTGGCAAAGCCCTTGGCGTGCATCCATGTCCAGACATCTTCAGGTTTGGAGAAAATATGGGCCTTCTCAGCATTCATAATTCGGAGCTTGGAGGGGAAAATCAAGGCATACTTGATGTATTTTCTTGAAGGCATTGTTTAACCTTTGCATAGGAGCTCCATTGCCACTGCAGCTCTGTTATAAAGACTCTGTGTGCCATAATAGAGGCACCCTCAATGGGCCATAGGCCCTGTGCTCGAAAGTGCTGTAGGATCATGTCACAATCCCAGTTGTTAACGAAATGGGCATTTAGTTGGCAAGATGGGGCCCCCGGCAGTGATGACTTGCCAGGGATTCTGTCTGCCCTTTTAATGGAAAAGAATGTTGGAACCTTCCCATTCAGAACATTCTCCATAAGCCAGTTTTCTACGAAGAGCTCTGTTCTTTTACCCTCCTCTTTTTTGGGAAAACCCATAAAACGAATATTATTTCAGCAGAAGCACCCTTCAGCATCCTCCGGTCTAGGGTGCAGGGTTGCTACTTCTGCATTGAGCCACTTCATCTCTGTCTACAGCTCCTTGGTGGTGGGGCCCATGGTGCTCTGGGATGATTCAATTTCTCTGACCCTATCGGGTAACTTACTGAGGTTGGCACGGAAGAGGTTGATGTCCTGTGAGACTGTGTCAATTCTATTTTCACTTACGATTTAGTGTCCAGAATAGCCTGTAAAACATTCTCAAATTGACTGGAGAGCACCTGAAGTGTAACTTCCAGTTGCTACGACGCCGTTGAGGCATACGTTACTGCAGACGAAATGTGAAACCCTCCGGGGCATTTCTGTGGAAAGGGGTTGGAGATCCTGGTTTTTACCATCATGCTGTGGTGCACCTTTGCTTTACCGATTATGGCATGGCAGAGCACTGGTGTGTTTAGGGCAGGATAGCCGGCTGCGTTGAAGTGCCCTTGTCGCTGCAACGGGAAATTCTCTGTAAGCCGCTCCAGCTATCCCTGAGGTAGTGTCAATGGTACCCCACAAGCAGTGCCAGTCTGGTTAGCGTGGGGCAGAATGTTTAGCAACCAGCATCCATCCCTTTGTTATATCCCCTTTCCAGATACCACCACCAGGCATCAAGGTGCGCTCCCAGTTACGGTCTCTACGTGATGTAGTGTGTAAAACTGGGCAGAATGATGTAGTGTGTAAAACTGCATGTGGAAGAACACTATTGGTTACTCAAGAAAGGAATCTAGGAGAGGTCTGTCCAGATCTGCCTAGCCATCATTTGACATCAAATTTCACAATGTATCGGCATGGATGGCCTTGACCATTCTATAGTGTGCTGAGCTACTGCCCTCACTGAAGCATAGGATACTGCTGTACTGCACTACACGTTTTGAGAAGGTGAGGTTGTGCTTTACATGAACTTCAGAAGTTTAACAATGTTGATGATATTGTAATACCGCCACACACCCTTACACCATCAAGGAGGAAACCGCTTGGCTCCAAACCATGCAGAGGTTTCCAATATGAAATAAGAGAAATCAAAGGCTTTGAAAGATTATCAAAATGGATGAGCATGTTCACTCAGTAAAGCACAATATGAGAGTGGTGCCTTGAACATAAGAAAGGACTCGTCTAATATAATCCACAAACTGGGTGACAATGGTATCATTGAACATTGAAGCTTGGGTCATCTATTGTAATTTTGTGCAAGAGAAGAGCACATCTCATGCTTCTATACGTTCCCAAAGTCTCAAGCATGGCATTTGGGTAGATGGACATCTCCTTCCCCAGATTTACTACTTGATGACTATTCTAAACAAGCTCGATCTAAAGTCAGTCTGTTACTGGGTAGTTTTATCATAAGAGGCATTTCACTTGACCTCTTTAGTTACCTTGGATAATATTTCTGGTGAAGAAGAATGCTATTTAAGTTGGCATTATTGTCAGTGGTGTTGCAGTCAGTGATGTATCAACGGCTAAAAGAAAAAAAAAGTGTGCTACTGAGGAACCAGGAAAGATTTGACCCCCACTCGGGGTCTCCTTCCCAGCGGTGGAGGGACACCCTTTATGTCCTCAGGGTCAATTTAGCAGAGAGTTCACAAATCAGACGGAGGAATAAAGAGACGTTTATGACATGGATTTATAGCTCTAGCTAATACAGAGTCCCAGGCCTGTCAAATGACTATCCTACAGAGGCTGCCCCTTCACTTTGGGGCACCCAACCTTATATACACACAAAACTGCTTAGTCAGAGGACAACTCCACCCCTATCGTACTCAAGGTCCTCTGCGGCCTTCAGAAAATTTCAGGGATACACGTGTGGTGGGAGAAGGTACAGATGCAGCTGGCAGGAGGTGGCAACGACCTGTACAAGCTTGTTCTGGCAGTTACTGATTAAGCACGACTATTCTCGGAACTGTAATTGGAAAAAGTCATTTGACAGCGATAAGCAGATTGCAGTCTAAGGCTGCGAGCACAAGGTCAATCATCAAAGTTCAGGAGGTTTGTCGAGCACATGGCAACATAATAAAGATAAACAGATGCCTAGCAGCTATGGTGTATGATTAACTTTATGTGCATTTTCTCAATCCCTCCTTTTGCCATTGTGAGGCAAGTTTGAACGTCATTCAGTGTCTATGTTAATGGACATAAGGTCTTTTATCTCCTGCTCAAGGGACAGCATAACCGTGTGTTGAGGAGGGCGAACAGGCCAGGGGGCAAGGGATGCCATACAGCAACCGCACAAAGCAGGTAGGCATGTACACAAAGACAACAGGTGAGGAATACAGCAGCAAGCACAAAAAGGAATATTAGTATCTTCCAGCCCCATTGGGAAATCAAGCCCCAAAACCAGTCGGTCAAGGACCATGTTCCTTCGTCTTGGTGTATTGTGGAAGCTATCATATGCAACCTTTGAATAGCTTTATACACTGAAGGGGCATTGTCTGGTATATAAATGCAGCAGCTCGATCCAATCAAAGTACACACTCCACCACGGTCTGCCAAGATAATGTCAAGAACCATTCTGTTTTGAAGAGTAACAAGGCGGTCAGCAGCGAGCTCTGCAGTGATGTTACTCAGAGCTCCTGCTGTTTCATTTATTGTTGTTTCCACGACTTGTGTGAGATGTCTGATATCCCTACTGTTCATCATAGGGCCCCAAAATGGAAGGACTCCTTTAAAGTAGTCCAATGCTTCTTGTGCTGAGGTATCTTCTGCAGATATTACCCCTCTCTGAGTCCTGTGGTGTTGAGGGCCAGCTGTGTAAGTTGGTGGTAGTAACCAAGCAATGTAACACGTGCCGGTCCAGGTGGGTACCAAGGAGGTGTAGGCATTATTACCACAAACAAAATACGAGTTTCGTGATAGTATCATGGTAGGCCAATTAGTTCCATTCAATATTACTGTAGCATTACAGTTACTGGCACCTACACTTCTATTACCACTTTTCTGAAAACAAAGTGGAGCCTTGACCTGTGTTACAAAAAATCTTCGGCCAATCCGGGGTGTGGTATTAAAGGATAAAAAATATATGTCAATAGACCTATTTCATCGGTCAGCATATTCTGACTTTTCTTCCTTTGTTCCATAAACTCTTGTTCCAGTGGGCCAGCATAACCGGTATAGGTGGGAGACCAATAGTCCGGAATTAGTAGCATCCATTGAGGTAGCCCAAATGGCTGATAGTTCATACCAGGCGCTGCAGTAGCCATCAAAAGAAAAAGGGAATGCAATATATGGCAACCTTCTGTCAGGGGGGTAACAGGCGCCTACCTGGCCGATCGGGATTTTGTAGTCCTTAGGGACTACATATCCCATGACGCTTCGCGCGGGAAGACCGCATAACTCCGGCACTTCCCGGAAGCGGTTGCGCGTTATTCTTTCCTCATTCCCCGTCGGAGGCACAACGAGGGCAGGGTGGACGGCGTTCCCATGGGGGAAGTCACCACGTCCACAACGACGAACTGAAGGCATCCGGAACCCTCACGGAGATCAGCATTTCAAGGCAGCTGGAGATACGAGCTGCCTCCCTTCGAGAATTGGAACCGGTGGTAAGAGGCGAGCCGGTTTCTTGCCGGAGGCTTTCGCCTTCCGGTATGGTTTTGGATCTAGTGATCCGACATTTGGTGTACTTCAGAGATGGTGCACAAAAATTAGAGATCCTCGTGAAACATGAATGGTGGTAGTTCAGGACAGAACCTTTGTTTTCTTCGTGGCAACTCAGGATCAAGACGTACTGTTTGCAGAAGTCAAACAGCCGGGAACATTTGTCCGTTTATCTTATTCTATGAATTAGGAAGGGGTGACTTCTTCAAGTGCGTGACATTACTTAGAGGCTCAATGTTTTAATTGAATCAAAAGAAGAAGTGCGGGACAAGTTCTTTTCCTTATTATATATTATTTTTTTCTCTTTTTTGTTGCAACCTAGCTACAGGATTAATTTGCATAAACATCGGGTTTTGAAAAACCCTTAAGTGACTAGTGGTGTTCGTAGTCGGCCTGGGCATCCATCGATGATTTAGGTGGAGAATAGACAGGCGTTGGACTAGTTCTGCCCACCTGAGTTATGGACAGGGACGGTCGTGGGTATTTTAGTGAGACTTTATGAGAATAGATAGGCAATGTGATAATTAACACTGTGTATTTTTTCTTTACAGTTATCCCGTCCCTGCTGTTCCTTCCCCTTCCTTCCCTCACCTGATGACTCCAATACACCGTGGTTTTTATCGGTGACTTGGTGGTGTCGGGAGGTGGACCTTATTTGCATCACACCGAGTCTGAGGAGTACCTACAACGTGACAGAATAACGCGCCCACGAATAATACTCCTCCCGCTCGGTGTAATGCAAAATGGCATCTATGGATGACGTATTACAGGCGTTGGTGGTGGTGCAACAAGAGTTAGCTAATTCTAGGGCCGAGACGGCGACCCTAAGGGAAAAAGTAGAAAGGCTTACTAGGAATCCCTTCGATGCCTCAACATCTACACCGCAGATAACCGTGAACGTCTCCCCTCCAATCCCTTTGGCCAGTCCGGAACGGTTTTCAGGGGACCCCAGGAGAGTTCAGGCCTTTTTAACCCAGTTGTCTCTTCAATTCTCTTGTAAGCCTGCGTCTTTTCCCTCTAACCTTTCCCGGGTAATGTTCGCTATTTCTTATCTCTCGGGAGACGCAGCTAACTGGGCAGTGCCGTTAGTCAGAAACGATGACCCCTTATTAGCGGATTGGAATGCCTTTCGGGCGGCCTTCGAGAGGGTGTTTGATCATAGAACAACCACCTTTAGTGCTGATAGGGAATTATTGGAGCTGAGACAGGGGAGATCTGACCTGGTCACTTATCTTACGACCTTCAATAGACTGGTGGCGGAATCAGGGTGGCCAGAGGAGAAGCGAATGTCTCTCTATTATCAAGGCTTACGAGACGACATGAAAGACATACTAGCTCAAATAGATCCGCAGCCTTCCACTTGTACGGATCTTGTGAATCTTACTCTAAGATTGAATCACAGAATAGCAGAACGAAGAGTTGAGCGTAGAGCAGGTGATCGGCGACCTGTCATTCCAGAAAAGGAGGGGCAACCAGTTCCTAATCCCAATGATTTGAGTGGGGAACCTATGGAAGTGGGAGCCGTTAGGGCACCCCTGTCAAAGACCGAGAAGGAGACCAGGAGGGTACAGGGGTTGTGCATGTACTGTGGCAGGAAGGATCATTATGTGAGAGAGTGTCCCCAAAAACCAAAAAAAAGGTTATCCTACTTCCCCACTCAAAAGGCAGCGGTTACTTCAGGGAAGACTTCAGAGAAAGAGGATTTGTCTCTTATAGATTTCCAACCGGGGTTACGGTTAACTTCTTTAACCCTTGCTCCACAAGAGGAAAAGGCGTCACATCTCTTGTTAGCAGTAGAGCTGGGGTCCCGAGATCGAAACTATCCAGTAAGGGCAATGATAGACTCCGGAGCCACGGGAAATTTCATAGATGCAGGTTTGGTTAAGAGACTGGGACTTCCTAGCATTCCCAGGAAGGAACCCGAAATAGTACTGGCAGTTGATGGTACACCACTGAAATCTGGACCCCTTACAGAACAAACTGAGGACGTTGAATTGGTTTTTAAAGGGGTATCTCCTGCCCATAAAGAAAGGATCAGGCTAGATATAATAGAGGCTCCTCAGTATGAAATAATTTTGGGGATGCCTTGGTTAAGAATACACAATCCTGTTATCAATTGGCAAACCAAGACGGTTAGTTTTCAGTCCTTGAGGTGTGAGAGCGTCTGTTTCTTGTGCGACAATCCCCCCACGTTAGCATTGGCTCAAGGGCTACAGTTGGCCACAGTGGTGGAGAAAGCAGTGATATTACCCTCTGTGTATGCCGAGTTCAAGGATTTGTTTGACGAAGGTCAGGCTGAGACGTTGCCACCCCATCGTATATATGACTGCAAGATAGATCTGATTCCTGGAGCACTCCTTCCTTCTTGTAGGGTATATGCTCTATCCAACCCAGAAACCAAGCATTTGAGAAATTATTTGGACCACTTCCTGGAAATCGGGTTCATTAGACCCTCTTGTTCTCCGGCAGCCTCCCCACTCTTTTTCATAGCTAAGGCTAATAAAGAGTTGAGAACCTGCATCGATTATCGAATGTTGAACAAGAACACGATAAGGAATAGATACCCTCTTCCCCTCATTCCTGTGCTATTGGAACAGGTGAAAGAGGCAGTAATATATACAAGGTTGGACCTGAAGGGAGCTTACCATCTGGTCAGAATCCGCGAAGGGGATGAGTGGAAGACAGCGTTCAAAACTCGCTATGGCCTGTTTGAGTACTTGGTAATGCCGTTCGGGTTGTGTAACGCCCCGGCGGCTTTCCAGTATTTTCTGAACGATGTTCTCAAAGAATACATAGACCATTTCGTGATCGTTTATATAGATGACATTCTGGTGTATTCTACATCCTTGGAGCGCCACCTTGAACATGTTTCCTTAGTACTTCAAGCATTGCGACATCACAGTCTTTATTGCAAACTGAGCAAATGCGAGTTCCATGTCCAGAAGGTTGAGTTCTTGGGAGTGGATTTAAGCCCTGAAGGGTTCGGCATGTCGACAAGAAAAATACAGGCCGTTCAAGGGTGGCCAGTACCCACTAGTGTGAGAGACGTGCAGTGCTTCCTTGGGTTCTCCAATTATTACAGGAGATTCATTTGTCGTTTTTCCCACATTGTGTCACCTATAACAAGGTTGCTAAGAAAGGGTGTGTCTTTTGTTTGGTCAGAGGAGGCAGAGAAGGCCTTTTGCTTTTTAAAACAGGCCTTTTGCTCAGCACCTATACTTCAACATCCACAGCCAGACGTACCTTTTATAGTCGAAGCAGATGCCTCGGACATAGCGATTGGGGCTGTGTTATCCCAAAGAAACAAAACCACCGGACAGCTTCATCCTGTTGCATTTCTATCTAGGAAGCTATCCGCTGCGGAACTCAACTATACGGTAGCAGAAAAGGAACTGCTAGCCATAAAAAAGGCTTTTCAGGAATGGCGACACTATCTGTGGGGGGCCCAACACCCGGTCACGGTATATACTGATCACCGAAACCTTCAGTATATGAAGGAGGCTAGGCAGCTTACCCAGCGACAAATGAGGTGGATGCTGTTTTTTTCAGAATATGAGTTTGTAGTCACCTTCCGTCCTGGGGTTGATAATCGCAAGGCAGATTCACTGTCTCGACAAGAGGATGTGAAAGAAATCGCTTCAAGACCTGATGAAGCAATCATCCAACCTGAAAGAGTGATTTGTGCCCTTCATGTCTCCCATTTCCTAGAAAAGGTTTCGAAGCATAAGTCTGCTGCTCAATGGAAGAAATGGGCCGAAGTAAGTCAGGACCGTACCCTTAAGCATGGAATACCGTTGCAAGGTAATCGTTTATATTTACCAACACATGAACTCCGAGTACAAGCCCTCAAGTGGTGTCATGATGCAGTAACGGCTGGTCATCCAGGATACACCAAAACCGCGCAAATAGTTCAACGACATTTCCGGTGGGAAGGTTGGGCTAAAGACGTTGCGACATGGGTGGCTCGGTGTGAGATATGTGCTCGAGCCAAGGGAGAAAACGCAAAAAGCCAGGGCAAGTTGATGCCTTTGCCCACTCCGGAGAAACCCTGGCAAACCATCAGCGTGGATTTTGTGGTGGGATTACCAATGGATCAGGGGTACAACGCTATCATGGTGGTAATCGATAGTCTTACCAAGATGGGTCACTTTCTCCCTTGCAGAAACCTACCTACAGCAAGCCAAACCGCCCATCTAATTCTGTCGCAAGTGGTGCGGTTACATGGCCTACCAAGAACCATTATTTCGGACAGAGGCCCCCAGTTCGTCGCTAGGTTTTGGCGCATGTGGTGCAAGGTTCTGCGCATTGAATCCGCCCTATCCACCAGTTTCCACCCACAAACCGATGGCCAGACGGAGCGCCTCAACCAAACCCTGAAGAAATATCTGAGATGCTATGCAAAGGACGCCCAGGAATCTTGGGTAGCGTTGCTGTGGCTGGCCGAACTATCATACAACAATGCTTGGCATAGCTCGATAAAGGAGTCTCCTTTCCGTGCTAACACGGGATTCCACGCGGAGATGTTACCTTTAATCATACCTCGGAATGTCACGGATCAACCTACGGTCCATGCTATGATTAAGAACCTCCAATCCATGCACAAAAAGATACGATTCAATCTGGAGAAGGCCAAGGAACAGTATAAGAAATGGGGTGATGAGCACCGGCGTGAGGCGCCGGTGTATCAACCAGGGGATCGAGTGTGGCTTTCCACCAAGTATATACGCTTCAAGATACGTAGCGTCTTTCATCCTCGTTACATTGGTCCCTATGTGGTATCACGCCAGGTAAACCCTGTGGCTTACCGTCTTAACTTACCTGCTTCCTTAAGGATCCATCCGGTGTTTCACTGCAGCCTTTTGAAACCAGCTCTTTCAACGGCCCAACGGGCGGTACCTCCGGTGGTTAGAGATGGGCAGCTGGAGTATGAAGTGCGCAGTGTGTTAGATTCCAAGCGGAGAGGGGGTAAGTTATGGTACTTGGTTTCATGGAAAGGGTACACTGCCGAGGAGGATTCATGGGAGCCGGAGGGCAATATCCATGCCCCTAGGGCGGTGCAACGGTTTCATGCTCACCATCCCACTAAACCTGGCCCTAGGAGGCGCGTTGGAGGGGGGCGTACTGTCAGGGGGGTAACAGGCGCCTACCTGGCCGATCGGGATTTTGTAGTCCTTAGGGACTACATATCCCATGACGCTTCGCGCGGGAAGACCGCATAACTCCGGCACTTCCCGGAAGCGGTTGCGCGTTATTCTTTCCTCATTCCCCGTCGGAGGCACAACGAGGGCAGGGTGGACGGCGTTCCCATGGGGGAAGTCACCACGTCCACAACGACGAACTGAAGGCATCCGGAACCCTCACGGAGATCAGCATTTCAAGGCAGCTGGAGATACGAGCTGCCTCCCTTCGAGAATTGGAACCGGTGGTAAGAGGCGAGCCGGTTTCTTGCCGGAGGCTTTCGCCTTCCGGTATGGTTTTGGATCTAGTGATCCGACATTTGGTGTACTTCAGAGATGGTGCACAAAAATTAGAGATCCTCGTGAAACATGAATGGTGGTAGTTCAGGACAGAACCTTTGTTTTCTTCGTGGCAACTCAGGATCAAGACGTACTGTTTGCAGAAGTCAAACAGCCGGGAACATTTGTCCGTTTATCTTATTCTATGAATTAGGAAGGGGTGACTTCTTCAAGTGCGTGACATTACTTAGAGGCTCAATGTTTTAATTGAATCAAAAGAAGAAGTGCGGGACAAGTTCTTTTCCTTATTATATATTATTTTTTTCTCTTTTTTGTTGCAACCTAGCTACAGGATTAATTTGCATAAACATCGGGTTTTGAAAAACCCTTAAGTGACTAGTGGTGTTCGTAGTCGGCCTGGGCATCCATCGATGATTTAGGTGGAGAATAGACAGGCGTTGGACTAGTTCTGCCCACCTGAGTTATGGGCAGGGACGGTCGTGGGTATTTTAGTGAGACTTTATGAGAATAGATAGGCAATGTGATAATTAACACTGTGTATTTTTTCTTTACAGTTATCCCGTCCCTGCTGTTCCTTCCCCTTCCTTCCCTCACCTGATGACTCCAATACACCGTGGTTTTTATCGGTGACTTGGTGGTGTCGGGAGGTGGACCTTATTTGCATCACACCGAGTCTGAGGAGTACCTACAACGTGACACCTTCTTTGCACGGAACTCGGTAGCAAGCCACATATCCAACAATTTGTTCTATTTACAGCCAGCTGATGTTGATGTAACATAGATATGAAGGTATTGTTTTCATATTCCTTACGTCGTCCTTCCTCATGGGGTGGTAAGGAAACATGGCTGTGTTCTGGAGGCAGTGGCGTAGTTGCTGAGACCTCTGAGTCAGAATCATGTATTACCCACCCAATGCAGGACAGAAGTATCAAAAATAGTATTGTTATGGTGAGACAAGCGATACGTGGGCCTAATAGTCTTTTTAAATTACTTATTTTCTTCTTTTTCCTCTTGTCTTCTTGTATAACACCCATATGTATATTGCTTGTCCCACTAGCAGTTCAGTCCAACCTAGGTGCTGCCCGTGACTGGTGGTTGCTTCACTGTGGGGTGATTCCAGCAGTCCTATTGACACACTTTGGTCCGCCCCGACAGTCAAAATCACGGCCCTGCAGCTATCGTCAGACTTAATACAGGAGACAAGCTATCAGTTCATTGTTCATTTTCTTATTTTTGTGGGCGGAAATCGTATCTTGTGGACTGTGGTATGGTATGGTCAGGAAACAATTGTTCAGTGTGACCTAAATCTGAGGGAACCTCCTGCAGCACACTGTCGTTCTGTTTTTTATCACTCCGCATAGTGTTGCTGAAATGGTCCTCAGTCGTCGGGTGGCCACCACTTTGTATTTCATCAGTGGGTACGAGTAGGGGTACTTTCTTACAGTGGGATGCATGTATCCAATTGTTAGCTCCCTCGACTTTAACTGCTGTTCGAGTAGCAAGGAGGACTTGTCGCGGACCTTTCCATCGAGGTTCGAGACTCTTTTTCCGCTGGAAATTCTTTGTGAGGACCCAGTCTCCAGGTAGTATCTTGTGGCCTGGATCAGTGGATACAGATGGGAGTGCTTCACGCACCTGTTGGTGAATAGAACGCAAAGAATTAGTGAGTTCATTTAAATAGTCCATCAAAACAGGATGTTCTGAGTACTTGTGAGGTCGAGGGACCCCCCCCCAGACATTTGCTGGCCTACCCATCACTATCTCATGGGGTGACAACCCTGATCTAGAGTGAGGCGTCATCCTGACAGACATTAAAGCCAGGGGCAACGCGTCCGGCCACCGTATACCGCGTTCTGCGCATATTTTTGACTTCTTCAATTTAAGTGTGCCATTATATTTTTCAACTAGTCCTACTGACTGGGGGTGGTTAGCTGCATGAAACTTCTGGAGGAGACCCAACCCTTCACACACCCTTTTCATCACCTGCCCTACAAAATGACTCCCATTATCTGACCAGACACACCTTGGGACCCCAAACCGTGGGAAGAACTCCTTCAGAAGTACCTTTGCGGTGGTAAGGGCAGTATTATCTTTAGTAGGGTAAGCTTCTACCCGCTTACTAATCATACAGACCACAACTAGGACATATTTCAAGTTGTTATACCTTTCCATCGCAATATAATCCATTTGTAGTACTTCAAAGGGATACGTTGGTGGGGAAAAATGCCCAGCGGGGACTGAGGCACCCTTCCCTATGTTATGTTGTAAACAAATCATGCAGGTTTGAAACAGTTGGTCAGCTACTCTTCTGATATTTTTATTAGACCAAACCGGATCAAGCAAATCACAAATGCTTTTCGCACTAACTTGTGCTGGACCACGGGCCATAGTCACTACTGGCAGAACGAATGCATCGGGTAAGATCCATCTTTCCCTCTGTGACAGATCTGTCCAGCACAGCGTATTTTCATCTAACTTGGCCTTCCCTTCTTCCCATTCCTTTCTCTCCTGTTCAGTTGTCTCATCCTGTATCTTCCTGACACTCTCTACCGTGTTCCTAAATATTTCATGGGGACGAACCTTCTCTGTACTATCTATCACATACATGTGTCCTGTCTTTGCATACGCTGTATCTTTTGCTGTCTGATCGGCTAGGGCGTTGCCCTGTCCAGTTTCATCTGTCACCTTTTTGTGTGTACTACACTTCATGATAGCCATTGTTTTGGGCAACGCCAGGGCAGAAAGTAAGTTAGTTATAAGGGTCCCATGTTGAATACGTGTCCCATGTGAAGTGAGGAATCCTCGTTCTGCCCACAAGCGACCAAAATTGTGTGCTACGCCAAATGCATACTGACTATCCGTGTAAACATTCACAGTAAGTCCTTTACTTAACTCACAGGCTCGTGTTAGAGCTATTAATTCTGCGGCCTGAGCAGAGTTATGTGGTATTCTAGCTGTTTCAAGTACAGTGGTAGCTTTTGTAACTGCATAGGCTGCAGAGGTAGTGCCATCGGGTAGCTTGATGCATGAGCCATCTACGTATAATATGCCATCATGGTCTTTCAGTGGAGTGTCCTGTAAGTCCACTCTCCCTTTTGTTTCATCCTCAGTCCGGAGAATGCAGTCATGTATGCCTTCATAAGAATCTTCAGTTTTTTCAGTAATTGGCAATAAAGTGGCAGGATTGAGCGTGTTGCACCTTTTTAATGTTATATGACTAGCTAAAAGTGTCAGTTCATAAGTAGTTAATCGTGCATTAGTAAGATGCTGTGTTTTTGTTTTGTTTAATAGTGCGTCAACAGTGTGTGGGACCAACAGGGTGAGGGGTGAATCCATGACTATCCCGGCCGACTGGCGCACTGCGACCGCTGCAGCGGCTACTGCCCATAGACAGCTCGGGAGTGCATGGGCCACTGGATCCAGTAGGGCCGAAAAATAAGCACAGGGGCGTTGTTTGCCGCCATGCTCTTGAGTTAACACTGATAGTGAACATCCATTTCTCTCACTCACATATAACTGAAAATCTTTGCGATAATCAGGCGTACCCAGTACAGGTGCTGTGCAGAGTGTATTTTTCAATTCATCAAAACCAAACTGAAAATCATCATTCCATTCAATCTTTTCAGAAAAATCTTTGTGGGTGAGATGCAAAAATGGTTTTATAAAAAGAGAATAATTAGGAATCCATTGCGACAGAAGGAGGTAATACCTATAAAGGCCCAACGTCTCTCTGTGTCCTTGGAACCGGTATGTCTCGTATAGCTTGTATTCTCTCCGTTAACGTACGTCCCTCCTTAGACAGGAGGTGTCCTAGGTATATAACCTCCTGTCTACAATATTACAATTTGGCGAGGGAGACCTTATGGTGATGGTGTGCTAGATGTTTCAATAAGGCTACAGTATCTGTTTTACAATTTTGTTCTGAAGTGGATGCTATTAAAAGGTCATCCACATATTGAACCAGCGTCGAGGAGCAAGGAAAAACAAGGGCATCTAATTGACCCTTGAGGGCCTGGCTAAAAATGCTAGGCGATTCAGTATAGCCTTGTGGAGCACGACAGAACCGGAAACTGCGACCACCCAGTGAAAACCCAAAGATGTGTCTACTATCTGGATGAATGGGAATGCTAAAGAATGCATTCTTATGATCGATAACAGAGAACCAAGTAGCGGAGGCAGGTATCATTGTTAATAATGTCGTAATGTCAGGAACAACAGGGAACTGGGGTATTACAATCTTATTGACCGCCCGTAAATCAATAACAAATCGGAGTCCTGGAGACGCGGTGCCATCAGATAATTTTTTACGAACAGGAAGGACAGGACTGTTACAATCATTACCATGCGTTTCTTCAATGACACCCAAATCAATCAACTGGGTCACAATATTTTTGAGTTGTTGTTCAATGTGTTGGGATAATTTGTATTGGGGAAGACGAGGCATTGGCTTTCAAACATATGACATACAGTGGTATGTTCAGACATCCAACATCGTCCTTATGTGTGGCCCATAAAATGTCTGGCAAATCTCGAAGTTCGGGTGGAAGTGGTTTTGACAAAAATTGTGACGGGGAAATATTTGGACCTAGAGTGACATGAACTCCATCCGGAGAGCAATAAATGGTGGTGTACAATTTCTTTAATAAGTCCAAACCCAATAAATTCTCACTACAGGCCGAAGTAAGAATGAGAGGGGGGCTAATGGTGTAAGCACATATAGCAACATGCAGCGGCTGGGAGACGGGGTTAACCACCGGAACACCAGAAAAACCCAGAGAGACGTTAATATTGCCAGACAGAGGGACCCCTTGGACCTCTTCCTGTTTAACAGAACTTTTGGTGGCCCCAGTATCTACCAAAAAATCATGTGGAGTACCGTCTAATTGTACCTCAACGTGAGGGCCATTCTTCCTAACAGGAATAGAAACTGGTCCCACCCCCTTCTGTCGAAGGCTGTCCTAGTCAAAGGAGGACCCCTGACCTTCATACGCATCATAGTTGTCATTAAAATATTGACGCTGGGATGAAGCATCAAAATAATTCGGGCGGAGGGTACTGTGGGACCGTGAAGGGGCCTGCTGGCGGGGTCTGTCTGCAGGACCAGACCTACCGCGTGGTCTGTAGTCCTGTTGCGGTGGGGGCATGGGGCGGCCTGTGGAGTTGTCCTTATTGGGGCAGTCATTCTTCCAGTGGCCCTCATGCTTGCAATAGGCACACTGATTGTAGGAGAGGGAAGAATGGGGAGGGCGTTGGGACTGCCTTCTTTCATTGGGAGGTCCTTGTGACCTTGATCTGGACTGCTGTTGACGGGGCTGAGGGTAGGCCTGCTGAAATAACACCTTTGTTTTCAACTCCTTCGTTTTTTTCTTGTTTTTTTCTTGTTCTTCTATCTCCCTGTTCTCATAATATTGGGCCATTCTCAGTATTCCAGTGGTAGTAGAGACTGGCCACGTACTTTCACACAATTTCAATTTTCCCTTTATGTCTGGTAATAAATTGTCCACAAATTTGTCAACAAAGAGTCTTATCCCCCCTTCAGTAATCATGCCTTGGCCGCTGTAATCAGAAAAGACACCCTCAAACCTTGTATAAAAGTCTGAAACACCCTCGTCCTTTTTCTGTTTACAGGCGGCCAATTTATCCCAATTTATCCTGTGTGGTGCAAGTATGGTCTTCATTAAATCCAAAATACGCAGTGGGAGAGCCAATATAAGTGGGTCTGGTTTCGCTCCCCCAACCCTGTCTCTTTCTGCTGCTTGCAATTGGTCCCACGTGCCCCCTAGTTCAGCATGGTCGTGCCTCCGTATTTTTGACCCTACTTCCTGCGGGACTACTGCTGCCATTAACATGTCAATATCGGACAACGTCATAGTACATTATTCAAGAATTTGTTGCAATTCTTTATAATATCCTGCAGGGTTCTTACGGGGGTCAGGTAAGGCAGCTTTTAGGGTATATGTTTCAGATCTTTCCCATGGGGTGTGTACCCACATTTGTTGAAAATGCCCTGCGGTAATAACTTGGCCAGCATCATCCGTCACCGGTTCTCGCCAATCCGGCGGAACCTCTCTCATGGGAAACATGGATGCCCTTATAGAAGGGCTACATGTCCACAGGCGGTCCCTATATACAAGAAGACTAACAACATAATCATATAGACCAGAACCAAATGGCAGCCCAGTAGAGGCACGTTTTCGGAGGTCCACCAGTCCCGCGGGAGCTGAGGAACCATCATCCTCATATTCTTGTATTATAATGTTGCACATAGGGGTGGTTGCATGTAACTGAACTAAACTATCCCATTGTTTCATAGTGTGGACAATGTCCCTGACCCCATAGTCATTCCAATTAGGCATCCACCTCCGTGTCATTTCTTCAATGACATCTTCCTCTTGTGAATTAGAGAACAAGTGTCCGCACAGGGTGCGCTTTCACGGGGTCATGGGGCGGGGGTATGTGTGGTGTCTAAACAGGAGTCAGGGGTGGGCCAAACGGGGGCCAGTCGAGGGGTGGATATAGTCAGGCGGGGTGTATCCTCTATAGGTCTGGTGACAGGAGGGGTGGTGGTGGGTGGCGGAGCACTTGCCTGAGATCCAACCGGGGGTTGCACAATAGGGTCACCTGGTGCAGGTTGAGTTTGTAGTGTAGGATATATTGGTGTAGTATATAACGGGGGTTTATCTAACATATCGTTTAAAAGGGTGTCTTCCTCTTGTGGTTTGTCCACTACTGTCCTGGAAGGGTAACACTTATCAGTTTGTAAGTGAAGCCTTCGGTCATGTTCAAAAGATTTCTGTTGGTGTTCAGCTACGTCAGAGTCATATACCTTTTCAGTCACCGTCCTGGTCTTATGTCTCTGTAATTCTTTCTCTGCCTTCCTACGTCTTTGGTCTGCTTCTTTCTGCCACATCCGTAGTGAATCAAACATCCCTGGTCTACTTTTTGTTACAAACAAACATTCCTGTAAATAGTCTAATTTATCTTTATCAAATGTCCCGTGAATAGGCCATCGCAAATCAGAACTACCTTTGGTTCTTTTTCTCCATATATCAGACCAGATAATCTGACCTATGCCATATTTAACATATATATCATAATTCGGAGTCCCGGCTGGAGGAGCGGGGCATGTTTCCTCCAAGCGGGAGTACCTACTGCAAAGACAACAACACAATTTCCTGAAACAACTGAACGCTGGCATTCATCCAGTATATTTTTAAAAACAAATTCTTACATCAGTGGTTTGAATACACCAAATGAGTGGCAAATATGATTTTTGCTTCCTATATACTTAAATGACAACTGAGGTCAGTCTTACCACTGACGTCGATCTTTGCAAAGAGCGATCGATAGAAACTGTACAATACTCACAGACCTATTTTTAGACAGGAATCTTTCAACTCCCGTCCTTACCTGACACTTCTGTTATGGTCCGACAGTTGGGGACTCCAGTACTTCACGGAAAACAGAAACCCGAATTCAGATAGCGCCAGGAGAAGTCGAGACGGCTTGAAGATACACAGTGGAGATCCGCAGGTCCACGACAGAGAACGAAGCTCAGAATCTGGTGTGGGGCGCCTCCCTTGGAAATCCAATCAGGAGTCCTCCGTCACCTGGTCGGTCCCCTGGATGCCTGACTCGGGTCCCTGTTCGGGCGCCAACTGAGGAACCAGGAAAGATTTGACCCCCACCCGGGGTCTCCTTCCCAGCGGTGGAGGGACACCCTTCATGTCCTCAGGGTCAATTTAGCAGAGAGTTCACAAATCAGACAGAGGCACCAACTGGAGGAATAAAGAGAAGTTTATGACATGGATTTATAGCTCGAGCTAATACAGTGTCCCAGGACTGTCAAATGACTATCCTACGGAGGCTGCCCCTTCACTCTGGGGCACCCAACCTTATATACACACAAAACTGCTTAGTCAGAGGACAACTCCACCCCTATTGTACTCAAGGTCCTCTGCGGCCTTCAGAAAATTTCAGGGATACACGTGTGGTGGGAGAAGGTACAGATGCAGCTGGCACGAGGTGGCAACGACCTGTAAAAACTTGTTCTGGCAGTTACTGATTAAGCACGACTATTCTCGGAACTGTAATTGGAAAAGGTAATATGGCAGCGATAAGCAGATTGCAGCCCAAGGCTGCGAGCACAAGATCAATCATCAAAGTTCAGGAGGTTTGTCGAGCACATGGCAACATAATAAAGATAAACAGATGCCTAGCAGCTATGGTGTATGATTAACGTTATGTACATTTTCTCACTACGATTCCAGGATGATAACCTTGTGAATAGATGTTACTGGAATGGGCAGAAATGCCCCCTTGCCAAGGCCAAGACACTTTGCTAACCTAAAC
Organism: Pleurodeles waltl; assembly: GCF_031143425.1. Classification (NCBI taxonomy): domain Eukaryota; kingdom Metazoa; phylum Chordata; class Amphibia; order Caudata; family Salamandridae; genus Pleurodeles; species Pleurodeles waltl. Next base: position 1,070,137,668 of record NC_090437.1, read on the forward strand.
TGTGGGTAAGTGATATAAAAGAATGCCTGAATGAGGTATGCACATGCATGAGCACTTTCTGAGGATGTCAGTAAGGATGTCAGTAAATTATTTATGCTCACATAAAAAGTATACTTGGCACAATTTACAGTTTGGTTTGGTTTTGGTGTGTCCACAAGTGTGTGGGATGAGATCCTTAAATACATATACATTGAATTGACTACATTGGCTATTTATTCAGGGTCCTGTGTACCAAAACAAATTAAGGGTTGAGAGCCTTTGCATAACCTATCAGCATGGACTGAGTGTGTTAGACAGGGAACATACATAAAAGTCCTGATGATGGCCATTTGACCAGTATGGGCCTTATCCTTGCCATATGTGCAAGTCACGAAATACAAGTGAATAGATGACACATTGTCTATCATCTGATATCTACAGTTGATTTGGTTTTAAATCATACCAACGTTACCCACCCAATTAAAGAATAGTTTTGGAGGGACTGCCTATGGTATGTTTGGATCAGGACCCTTGTCTTTATCCTTACCACTTTATCAGGAACAAACAAAATATAGTTGAATCCACCAGGTGTTATTATATCTACCATGCCATGGATAGGTCACTGATGGCGAAGCATCCCACACCACGTGAGTAAGGTGACTTATCCCAGTGTCTTTGGATACTTGTAGATAGTTTTGCCTATGTACCTCCAATTCTTGCTGGATTTTGTTTTTATTAGCTTTAGGATTCTGTGCACTTTTCCACTGCTAGCCACTGTTAAAATGTGTGTGTTCACTCCCCAACATGATTTAATTGGAACATACCGAATTAGCATATTTAATCTACTCATAAATCCCTTGTAGAGTGGTATATCATATAACGAGGGCTTATAAATTAAATGCTATCAGTTGCCCTGCAGCACATATTGGGCCACTCACATAAGTAGCTGTTGGAAAATGGGTTATTGGTAGGGCAGGTAGGTACCTACACCTAGCAACAAGCCACCAACCTCCACATAGGTACAGTGAGGTCTCAGTAAATTAATCCCAGCTCAACCCTTGGTAGCTTGGCAACGAGCGTCAAGGCTTAACTTAGGAGACAAAGTGTAAAGCATTCAAATATCACAAAACAGTAATTAAATAAAACACAGGAAACAGTTTAAAAATCCAAAACCAATTTATAAAAATAGTTTATATTTTTATCTTTAAAATGACACAAAAACTATTAAAATCTGTTCAGGGGAACCGGAGATATGAATTTTTAAAGAATTATTACTTTTCTAGCGCTTAGAAACAAAAAGCGCCAATCGGGTCATCTGGTTGCACCTCGACCGGGGCAAAGTCAAACTTTCAGGCCGACCGCGATGGAGCCCTGCTCGGCTACAGGTCGCGGGAGGTCTCGGTTAAAAAGTTACCTTCTGACTTAGTCTTTATTTTGAAGTTTTTCTTCACCGGGACGAACCTGCCAGTTGAATCCGACCTCCTGGAGCCCTTGTCAACTTTTTACGTTCGGACTTAGTCTCTTTTTTGGATGTTTTTCTCCCCCAAGCACATTCCTTTGTGTGAAGCCTGGCCACTTCACACCTCATCAAGGCAGGCTGGCCAATCAGAGCACAGCAGCAAAAACAATGCAGAGCTGAAATTGGCAACTTTTTAGGTAAAGTCTAAACTTTTTACCTGGACAAGTTATATTAAATCCAACAACTGGAAGTTGTAGGATTTATTACAACAATTAATTTGATACCAAATTCTTGGTATGCAACATTTAAGGAGACTTTAAAATTTAAAATAAAGTCTGCCCATTCTAGCCTATGAAGGCCATTTACTTCTATGAGGGAAAAACAAATTTGGCTGTTTTTACCTCACCAGGGCTTATAAATCTATTTTTATAAAGTCCCTGCTTATAGTTACATGGCACCCAGCCCTAGGGGCACATAGGGCACACCTTAGGGGTGACTTATATGTAAAAATAAGGTAGTTTAAGACTTTGGAAGTACCTTTAATTCCAAAGTCGAATTTGCATATAACTTTAATTTAAAAGCAGCCAGCAAGGCAGGCTTGCTTTTAAAATGACACTGGGCACCTCAGCAGTGCACCTAGGTGTGCACCACCTATGCTGTGGTCCCTAAACCTACATGCCCTACCATATACTAGGGACTTATAGGTAGGTTAACTTAGCCAATTATAATTAGCCTAATTTGCATATCCATTTTACACAGAGCACAGGCCCTGGGACTGGTTAGCAGTACCCAGGGCACCATCAAAGTCAGGAAAACACCAGCAAAAAGAGGAAAATGGGGGCAAAAAGTTATGGGGCCTCTGCAATCAGCCCTGTTTTCTCACAGTAGCACTCTAAAAAATGCCCCAGGCCTGCCATTACAGCCTGAATGCAGTGTCACACTGCTATGTTGACCAGGTGTTTAAACACCCTTGCCAAGTCTTAACCTTCCATTTGATTACGTATAAGCCATCCCTAAGGGAGGCTCTAGGTAACTCCGGGCGTGGTGCATTGAAATGATCGGAACCATTCTTTTAAGTTTTGCATGTCCTAGCAGTAGAAAGCTCCCACATATGTTTTTTCATTATTGTGAGGCCCATCCCTCCCAGAGGATAACCTTGGGCATTCCTTATTACATTTAATATGCTGTAATTCCTGATTGAGGGCAGGTGGATATGTCAAGTTTTCTAGATATGAAATTCTAAAGATAAACTTTCTATAATGGTAAAGCCAGAATTTTAATTACAGCTACGAAAATGACACTTTTAGAAAGTTGTCTTTTTTCTGCCCTTAACCATTTTGTGCCTGTAGCCTGGCCTGGGTCACATGACTGGGTGTTACTGACAGTTAGACTTTGTAAATTCCTCTTGGACACTCACACAATAGAGGGATTAGGTGTGCCTTTTTGGGTCATCAGCTCGCAGACTGAGGGGCAGTTCTGAGAAAAGTCCCACTTACACCTGAATACCCTGTGCTCTGCCTTCACACAAAGGGCTTAGCGACTCTGTATTGCAGTCAGCTTGGAGCCAGGGCAGGGGAGTCATGAAATTTCATACAGTTAAAATAATCTTTCCAGAAGCGTCTCCACCTTCCAGAAGAATGGCATCAAGGTTGAAAAATAAGATCTTCAGACCCAGTAATCAGTTCCATACTGGACCTGCAAAACGACTGCCTGCTGCTGTGACCTGTTGTGCACTCTGCCAGACTGATGCGGTACATGGAAAGACTGCTTTGCTTCCTGGAGCCTGCCTTGAACCCTCAGAGGCCAGACCTGCTATTGAGCCATGCATCTTCGTCTGCAACCAGGACTATCAGAAATGACTCCAACAGGAAGTTTTCTGGTCTATGTTTAGCCCCACAGGGACATAAAAGGCTCCCACCATCTTGAACCCATACCGGTCCCCAGACTGAGTGAGACCTGGACCCTCTCACCAGTCATGGACCCTTGGTTTGTTATACGGTTCCTATGAATCTAGAAGGACTGTGTATGTAACAACAACAACTTCACAGTATAAAGGCTTAGGGCCTGATTTAGTTCTCAGCGAAGGGGTTACTTTGTCACAACTGTAATCGGTATCCCTTCATCAAAATCTTAATACCATTGTTCTTTATGGTATTTAGATTTTGGTGGACGTGATATCTGTCACCGTTGCTGAGATCTAAATCAGGCCCTTAGTCTACTTACATCATTAGTAAATGTTGATTTGTTTTGACTAGCTTACAGCACACCATCCAAACCCCTAAACCAACCAGAGTAATAGATGTTATTAGTAACCTCAAACATGGACACATTGATTCTCAAGGAATCTGTGGAGACAGATCTAACCTTTTCATTTGGTCACACATGCATGCCCAAGATAAACACAAGCGCAATACTAACATGAGCTTTTACTATACTAAAGAGAGCATAGGAGTACCCTCTGCCAGGTCAACAGGCACAGTCTAATCCCCAAACCTTACTCTTAGCTGCATTGAACCTTGTATAAGTGTGCAGGTTATCTTCATTTTCAGGATGGAGATTGACGTAAGCAAGGCTGCATCTCAGTCGCAGTTCACAGCGATTCCATGGTAATTGACGTTAAGTGCTCCTCTTGATGAGTGTAGCATAGACTTTGTTTTAATAATACACACTTTCTTTATTGACTGTGACAGATGTGTAGAACATCTACTTTTGTTTGTCTAGCTTAAAATGGTTGTCTCCTAACCAGCACAGAAAGAGAAAACAAGGGCACCAAGTACTGATTGTTCGTCCCTGCACTTAGGAGCAGATTTAAGAAAAGTGGTGCTGCACCCAGTGCAGCTCAACTTTTCTTGCACTCCTTAGTGCCCCTCTACTGCCACCATGTGTGTACCATATCTAAGATACAACACACTATGGCAGAAGGTATGGGGCAATAGCATCATTTTTATTTACACTATTGATGTTCTCTGCAGGTGTGGCACCAAAATATTGATGCTACTCCTGCAGAGTACATAGGGGCCCATTGTATTAAGTGGTGTGCCCCCTTTTAACACCTGCTCTGAGCAAGTGTTAAAAGTGACAAAAAAAAATATGCAAGGAAATCTCTTAGATTTTCTTGCTCCATTTTTTAGGCCCCCCTAATGAGGTAACGCCCCCTTTGCATACATTATGCCTGGCGCCGGGATAATGTAGAGCAAAGGGTTACAAAGAGGCACAATGCATGCCTACCAAGAATGTGTGTGCAGCACATTCTTATGTTAGTGAGGAATTATGTGAAAAGTCAACATTAGAACAATATGCTACACTAAAATGAAAATCTAAAATGAAGACGGAAAGTGGGCCTTGCAACTGGTTGTGGTGCTAAAGGTGCCCATATGGGCAATTCCCAAAATTTAGTGCTCTGAGGACCAGGAGGAGACCAGGACCAACCTGCTCCGATTGACTATGTGATTTCTCACGCTATGCTCTTCTCTGCAGCAGCAAATCCATTTCTGCGGACCTTTGTCAAAGGGGTGTCCGAGGTTGCAGAACTGTCTTTGGCGACAGCCCTCTGCTTCATCTCGCTAGAGTTTTTGCACTTCCATTTCAGCGACTAAGTACAAACGTAGAAATCTTCACCACAGCTTCAACCCCGTGCTATCCGACAATAACTCTCCAGCTTCAGACACATCCTACAACCGTGCCATGCTGAACTTTACCTGCTTAGACATTTTTCTTCAAGAAAGTCCAACCAGTGCTAACCAGTCCCAATCCACTTCTTGCATCCGAACAATGTTCCATTGTGGACAGTCTTAACTTTCAACTTTGACCTAGTCTCACATGATTAGATATCCATGGTTGGTGCTTTGATCTTTTAAGCGCTAGATTTCACTTAAAAATTTAAAAATGAATGACTTTGGTTCTGGTTGGATTTTTGTTGTTTTAATGTCAAATAATATATTAAAATGTGCTCCAGTTTTTCTAAATTGATTTGGGATTTCTCTTGTGTTGTGTTTGTACTTCAGTGCTGCACATATACTTTACATATTCCCTCTAAGTTAAGTATGGCTGCTTTTTTCTGCCAAGGCACCCATGGTTAGGCACAGGCTAACTTAATGACTTTTTGTGGCTCATCCTGCCAAAGAGTGCGGCTGTTGCATGACCAAAACTCAGACTCCAGTCAACCTACAACCCAATTTCTCACACTTTAGATTGCTGTTTACAAAAGAAACATTTGCAAGGCCTAAACCTTCTTTTTTAATTCACATAGTTCACCACTAAGGTAAGTATTAAAGACTCATTTGGCAGGGCACATTGAATTTAAATAGTAAAACCCCACAGGAAATTGTGGCATGGACTAACAAATTCTGCGGCACAAATATTGAAAGCTTGTAGCATTTTTGTGCCATTCATTTCATGGGCAGGTGGGGTCTAGTTGTCTGGAGAAGTGAGTGCATGGCCACTGCAGGGGCCCCCGTAAGAGGGCCCCACAAAGAATTTCAGTGTCTGCCTAGCAGACACTGAAATTCGCGACGGATGCAACTGCACCCGTCGCATCCTTCCCACTACGCCGGCTCCATTCGGAGCCGGCTTCCTCGTGGGAAGGGGTTTCCCGCTGGGCTGGCGGGCGGCCTTCTGGCGGTCGCCCGCCAGCCCAGCGGGAAACACAGAATCACCGCGGCGGTCTTCCGACCGCTGAGCGGTGTTCTGTCGGGGGAACTCTGGCGGGCGGCCTCCTCCGCCCGCCAGAGTTAGAATGACCCCCTAAATGTTATAATTACATACAAAAGCCTGTAATCTCAGTAAAAAATCCTTATCATAGTCATATTGTGTTGTTTCTTGTTAGCTGTAACAAAGATTGTTGCAGCAACTCAACTTAATAACTTACTGTAGTTGAGTTGTGACATTATAATGTCTTCTGTCAGAGCAGGCAGCTAGAGTGAAAAGCAACCAAACAAAGAAAATAAGAAGTGGCTTTTCATTCTTGTGACCCGTTTATTTAAAAGAAGCAGTAATCGGCCAGAAGGTTAGACAACGTAGATCATTTCAGGACAAATAAACTGTCTGCACGTTATTAGTCTATCAGAGCTACATCATGATTTACATTAAACTGATTTTAAAATTATTTTGCAACACATTAGTAACTGCTTTGTAATGTATTTAATTTTGCAATACAGATTCCTCTTTTATCCTTCATGTCTACCACCATACCATCTCTTTCCTATGAAGGAGCACGGCCTCTGGCATTAAAGAGATTTGTAAGACTAGTGATGGTGTGAATAAAACACCCTGTACCTTATATTTAGTAGGACATTTCAAGTCACCGCATAATTCCATGACCTCACAAAGTGGCCCAGACATTAGCCTCATTCGTCCCATGACTTTATCAAATTCCATGTGAACTATTTTGTGTATAAAAACATAAGGTAACATTTCAAATATTTTAGCTGCATTTTTGTCAGATACAAAGCAAAATATACATGTAGCATTGGCATCACCTCATGAATGAGGGTATGAATACATGATGCAGAACCACTTGCCTTCATTCTATGTGAAGGAACCTTGCAGTATAGATTTTTGTAATTCAAGTGTTTTCCTCAATGTTAAAAGAATCCAGACTTTCTATCTGTGACTCAGTGCATAGCAGTATGAAATGGGCAATAAAGGAACTGCAATTAATAGTTGAGTATACATTTTCAAATTTGGGTTGAAATCCAATGATGGCATATAAAACATCTATAATAAAACAATATATACTAGTTGAGCCATATGTAAAAACACCTTTTAAGTTTAAAACTTAAACATAAGACTATAATATATATTTCCATACAACGATGATGACAAATGTGGCACACATACAACTGTTTAACATAATTTGTATTATAAATTGTAATAGAAAACATATGACATAACAACATGTGCCTGGTAGACATGACGCAGGGTGAGTTGGATATTTCACTGTAGGGAATTTTATAGACCATGCAGCAGAGTGCCACACTTTGTCAGGTTTTGCCTGGAGATAATATTATGGCACCATTTGTCTTATCAGAGCATCGCAAATGGAGCAAAGGTTAGCTCAGAGGTCTCCTTGCATGGATGTAACACTGCCATGATCTCAACGAGTGGCAATTTATATACATGTATCAGCCACAAGAGTTGCTTTTTAATTTAAATGTTTCCATGCTGCAATATTCTGTTGTAGTTCAATGTATACTTCCCAATGAAGTGTCCTTCCAGTATTGTCAATCAGGACATGGTAAGTGGACAACGTTGTATGCTATACTTGTCTGACATGGCTTAACATGTAAAATCCCCATTGTGAGTAAACAGGGCTGATTGCAGAAGCCCCCTAACATTTTCCACCATTTTTTACTTTTTGCTGGTGTTTTCCTGACTCTTATGGTGCCCTGGGTACTGCTAGTCAGTCCCAGGGCATGTGCTCTTTGTAAAATGAGTATGCAAATTAAGGTAATTATAATTGGCTATGTCACCCTTCCTATAGTCCCTAGTACATGGTAGGGCATGTAGGTTTAGGCACCCCAGCATAGGTAGTGCACCCATAGGTGCCCAGGGTCATTTTAAAGGCAGGACTGCCTTGCTGGCTGCTTTTAAACTAAAGTTATATGCAAATTCGACTTTGGAATTAAAAGTACTTCCAAAGTCTTAAACTAACTTATTCTTACACATACATCACCCCTACGGTGTGCCCTATGTGCCCATATGGTTGGGTGCCATGTACCTATAAGCAGGGACCTTATAAAATATGGTGAGGTAAAATATCCAAATTCATTGTTCCCTCACTGTAGTGAATGGCCTCCATAGGCTAAAATGTGGAGACTCTATTTTAATTAATCAATGGTCCGATACCTTGAGTTTGGTATCAAACTAATTGTTATAATAAACCCCACAACTTACAATTGTTGGATATAATATAACTAGTTCAGGTAAAGAGTTTTTAAACTCTACCTGAACAATGCCAACTTCAGCTCTGTAGTACCCTTCTTTGATTGGCCAGCCTCTGGCAGCCTGTCCAGTCTTCCTTAATGAGTTGTGAAGTACCCTGGGCTGAACACAAAGGATTTTCCCTGGGGGAGGAGATCTGCCTCAGCAGATGGGGAAGCAGGAAGGGGGAGGGCAGCCAAACTGGTCTTTAAAGGCAGGGAAGGGCATTTGGAGCAGCCCAGCATCTCCCTCACATCCTGCAACCCAAGACAATTGGGTGCTCTATTGATTAGATTAGGAGAGGTCAGGAGACAAGTGTGTTTAGTATTTTTTGTCACACTAGTGGGTGGGCTCAGGCAGAGCTAACCTCCAAAAATATCTTGCAGCCATGTTAGATTTGAGAAATATGTTGCTCCCGGGGATTTGTTTTTGCCGCACTTCCTGGGAAGTGGTCATCAAAGGGTGAAGCAGCCTGCCTGTTACTGGATACACAGGACTCCCCTGTTTTTCACCCAGGACCAAGGATACATTTGGCAGAGATGTACCCACAGCTTAAATCTCTACAAGGAACAAGACAAAGAAGAAGAAGGACTGCCCTGCTGGACCCCGGAACTGCACCTGGACACTGCACTCTGAAGGACTGCACCAGTTGCAAATTTGGGCTTCACCAATAAAAGGAGTTTGCCTGTAGTCTAGTGCTTCGAGAAGGGACACCCTGTATTCTACAGGTACAAAGGAACTGCCCAGTGTCCCCTGCATTAAGTCCTGCAAGCAGAGCCAAGCTGACCAGCGTCCAGTGCCCATTTGAGAATTCTGACTAGGTGCAGTCTTGGAATTGTAGTCCCAACTTCCAAGGAGCAACCAAGAGCTTCTGGAACCTTGGACCAAGTTGTGGGCACTTCAAGGGCCGTAAAAGGACCTCTGGAAGAAGGTCCAGAAATTTGGAGATGTTTTGAGCAACTCCATTTTGAAGAGTTGCAGTGTGGGAGTTGTAGTCCGAGACCCCAAGAGACAAACCAAAGCCTCTGAACCCTTGGCTGGTGCTGTGGACCACTTTCCTGAATCAAGAAACACTTGTGAAAGTAAGTGTAACAGTGTTACCTCATGAGTGGCCTGAATCCTGCACTTTGTCCCTTTCCAGTATGACGTTTTTTAACCCTTTGAGCACTAGTTGCTTCTATGCGCTTGAAAACAATAATTCCTTAAAAAGTCACATCTCTGGTCCCCTTATCCGATTTTAATCTATTTGGTGTCATTTTAAAGATAAACATATAATCTATTTTTATAAATTTGTGTTGTTTTTTTATTGTGTTTTTTCTTTTACTTATTTACTGTTTTGTAATTTTTAAATGCTTTACACACTTGTCTCCTGAGTTAAGCCTTGTCGCTCATTGCCAAGCTACCAAGTGTTGAGCTGGATTTAATTTGTTGAGGCCTAGCTCGACCTAAGTGGAGGTTAGTGGCATATTGATAAGTGTAGGTACTTACCTGCCCTTACCAATAATCCACTTTCTAACACACACACATATATGTATATATATATTTATTAACTAGTGGCAGTGACAGTCACCAATGAGTGCTCATAGTAAGGACTGAATTTCTATGGAAAAAGCATTTTTTGACTGGCTATATCTTTAGCGCCGATTGATGAATGTTCATAAATTTTTCAAAAACATTTTGACAGTCATATCAGCTGCTGTCTAGAAAGTTTCAGCGTTATGAGTCAAGCAGGGGCCCAGAAAAAGGTGGGGTCAAAAAAGGTGCGTTTCCAATGTTAATTCCCATAGGGATTTACAGTCCGAACCACTGGATGTAATTACACCAAATTTGGCAGAAATGTAGCTCTTGGTCAAGAAAGGTCCTTTTTTGTTATTTGGTGTAAATGTAGTCAGTAGTTCTTGAGAAATGAAAGAAAATCCAACATTGGATTTATAGGGATGCAAAGACTTCGCGAACCCTCATGATCTCGTGCTGAGAGCTTATTGTCTGCCAATAAATCAGCAATGACGTGTTGGCAGCCATGTTGGGACTCCCTGACATCTGAGCTCTGGTGCTGGGGTCTCAAAGGGACCCTCAAGAGAATAAAAACATTGTTTGTTGAATTTTCGACAGGAGCCGCAGCAGATACACAAATAATTGTAAAAAATGTGTGGGCTCCTCCGCTTGTTTTACTGCGGCCCCTGGGTGGACCAGGTCCCAGGGGCATTCAAAGTTCGAATGTTGGTGGCCCCCTGCAGCCCTAGGGATCACCATCCCATTTTTTTGGAGGGGGACACAAAGGACATGCGTGTTTTGGGGGTTGTATGGCATCAGGGGACTAGCAGCACGGTCTGGCCTGAGGCCAGGCCCTACAGCCAATCCCCCCACGCATTGCCAAAGGCCGTGCATGGCTTGGAGTTGGGTGGGTATAGGGTGTTTAGGGTGGCTCTGTGGCCAACCTCCGCCAAAGGCTTTGTGCAGCAGTTGTTGGATTATTGTATATTAATTCAACCATACAAATTCACAGAAAACTCATAGACTACAGAGATGTTATACTTAGGGAATAGAATTGAACATTGACATTTGGTTCTGAATTTACTCACAAAACCTTTAAAATTCAACAAGTATTGTGAGAAAACTGGGCTGATTGCAGAAGCCCCCTATCTTTTTTGCCCCCATTTTTCACTTTTTGCTAGTGTTTCCTGACTTTGAGGGTGCCCTGGGCACTGTTAAACAGTTCAAGGAACTGTGCTCTGATTAAAACGTGTATACAAATGAGGCTAAATATAATTGTCTGGATCAACCTACCTATAAGTTCCAGGTATATGGTAGGACATGTAGCTTTAGGAACCTCAGCACAGGTGGTGCACCCATAGGTGCACTGCTGAGGTGTACAGTGTCATTTTAAACATAGGCCTACCTTGCTGGCTGCTTTTAAATTAAAGTTACATGCAAATTCGACTTTGGAATTGAAAGCACTCCCGAAGTCTTAAACTACCTTATTTTCACTTATAAGTCACCCGTCAGTAGTGCCCTAAGTGCCACCAGAGTTGGGCACAGTGTAACTATAAGTAGGAACCTTATGAAAATGTGTTTTACAAGCCTTGATGAGGAAAAGTAGCTACATTTGAATTTTCCCCTCATTGTAGTGAATAGGTTCCATAGGCTAAAATGGGAGACTTTATTTTAAATAATAATGTCTCAAAAGGAGCTAGGTATGTCAACTTTGATATCAAACCTATTGTTATAATAAATCCACCAACTTTTCCTTGTTGTATTTAATATAACTAGAGTTTTAGAACTCTTCCTGAAAATTGCCATCTTCAGCTATGTAGCCTTGATGAGGTGTGAAGTGGCCCGGGCTAAACACAAAGAAAGTGCCTGGGGAAGGAGGTCTCCCTCTGCAGATGGGAAAACAGGATGTGGGAGGGCAAACTGGTCTTCAATGTAGTGAAGGACATTTGGAGCAGCTCAGGACCACCCCCATTTCCTGCAAACCCAGACAGCCAGGTGCCCCTCGATGAGATTAGGAGAAGGGTGGAGAGGGGTGTGTTAAGGGAAATTAGCCACACCTTTAGGGGGACTCAGCCAGACCTAACCTCCAAAATTCAGATTCTGCCATTTGGGATTTTTAAAGAATGTTGCTCAATGGGATTGAGTGTTGCCACAGTTGCCACAAAGTGGTCATCCACTGTGATTGGACAGTTTCCCCCTCCTGCTTTCCACCCTAGGAGCAAGGACAAATATGGCAGAGCTGCACCCACACCTCAGGTCCCTACAAGGAACAATGACAGAAGAAGAAGAGCTGCTCTGTGAACCCATGACCTGCACCTGGACACTGCACTCTGAAGGACTGCACCAGCTGTAACCTTGGGCTTCGCAACCAAAATGGACTTTGCCTGGCTTGAACTGGTTAAAGAAGGGACTCCCTACTTACTACAGGTGATAACCAGAGTCCCCTGCATCAAAATCCGAAGGAACTGACCAGCTGACCAGTGGCTAGTAGTCATTTTTGGATTTGAACAAGGTGCATTCTTGAAGTTAGAGTCCTAACCCTCAAGGAGCAACTCAGAGCTTCAGGAATCTTGAGGTGAGTTGTGGACGCTTAAAGGACCTTCTAAGACTTTCTGGAAGAAGGACCCACGATGTTGACCCACGATTAGAGGCATCACAATTAGATTTAGTCCTCTCGTGTTTTTGTTCTGTTGTTGAGAGTAATTGAGCATTACCACTCAGTACTTACTTCCACATTTTGTTTTAATCTTGGTCTCCTTCTCATCAAGACTGATTACATTTATGATGTGTTTTCGAGATGGATAACCAATTTTATTTAATTTTGTCTCTGATTTTGCTCAGGTGCCTAGAATAAGGTACCTTGTCGAAATGACTGATTATTAAGCTATTATAAAAGCAACATGGTTAAGAGCCACCCTTCGGGAGCCCGTCAGGCATTGCAGCGACGGCCTGACGAGGAGCGTTCCCGATGATGAAGCCAGTCATCCATTGTGATGCATGAGGGTTTGTGCTCCTGTAGAAATTAGTCCTCTGGATTTGTTTTCTGATATTGGAACAGTGTACCCTTTTTTCTAGGATTATTATACATATATATATATATATATATATACATATATATATATATATATATATTTATATATATATATATATATGTGCATATATATATATATAAATATAAATAAAAATATAAATATATATATAGATAGATACATTTATATATATATATATATATATAGGTAGGCAGATATAGATAAATATAGATGTAGATTTATGCATATAGATCTAGATGTATACATATAGATCTAGATCTAGATCTATATGTATATATATATATATGTATACTGATGCATTACTAGTATATTCTTGAACACAAATGATGTATTTCAATTGAGAATACACAAAATATTTAAATTACGTTAGAAGTATTTCATACATGTTGTAACCTTGCAAGGATCATGTTTTTTATATTTTGGTTATTTGCTAATTTCAGGTGGACACACTAAGGAGGTTAACATATCGAATGGATCATGAAGGTTTTGATGATGCATTTTTTTGACATCATCTGCTTCTATCGTAGAGGTTCCCATCTCCTGTTATTGTGTTCTCATCCACCATGATATATCCACTTTTACCAGCAGTTATTATTAATGTAGTAGATGTATGGAATCAGGAAAGACAGGGCTAAAAACTGTGATGGATGCATCATAGCAGATAACTTAAGTGACCATGAGCAACAGATTTCTTCTTTCCATTTTGTCAGGATTTCATGTTGTGCCAGAGTTGATGATGTGCTTGGCTTTCCTTGATGATGGATGGCTTTGTCACTGTATTACAATCCCCATCCGGTATACTAGTTCCTTCTTATGTCATTTTAATAATTGATTGACAGATTTAGGTCGTCTTCCATCTGCCTGCGGACATTCCATCATGTCAGCATTCAGAATCGTTTTTCTCAAATCTTGCATTGCCACCCCAGACAAAACACTTTCTGCACCTGTGGAAGAACAGAGGAAGGACTGCACCTGCTGTTTGAGACCTGTGAAGAGACTTGAAGGACTCAATCTGATCCTATGTGTACACAGGACAAGGACTTAAACTTGAAGGGTCAGTTTTCTGACCTCTTGTGTGGTTTTAGGGACACAACAAACTGCAAGAGGCCTTTTTCCTGAAGTGCTCACCTGATCAGTTGTAACTAGACCTCAACTGGAGCCTGATGGTAGCTCCTGATGGAGTGAGTCATGTCCCATAAATACTGCCACTGAGGTCTCAGGACCCTTGGCTGCGCGTAAAAGAACTTCTCCAGGCTCCAAAAAGAAGCAACTTCCAGGTACTGGAAGACCAAGAACAACCACCCAAGTTGATCTGGCAAGGAAGTGACTTTGCTGTGCTGAAAAAACAGCTTTCCCCTTCTTGGAGCTTCGTTGCAGCTGCAAATCATTCAGCTAGCCCTCGCTGAGAAGCAATCTGGCTTTGTGGAACTCACTGTCGGATACAGATTATAGCCTTTTCCCCCTATAGTATTTGAAGCTCCGAAAGAAAGACTAAGGGCCTGATTTAGATCTCGGCAGAGGGTTTACTAGGTCACAATGGTGACAGATATCTTATCCACCGAAATCTAAATTGCAGTTAGCTTAGGTATCCGACGGTCAAGACACTGAAGAGATCTTTTTGTCCTGTAGGATGTCATTATCTTCTGTAGACCTCATGGACCACCTGAATTGTGAGGAAGCAGTGGAGAAGGCCAGTGTCTCTCTTTTCTCTCTAATCTAATCACAATTTCCTCTTCCAACTTTATCACAGGTTGTCATGTTTCTATATAAATGACTAGTGGTGAGAGAGAGGGAAGTGCACTCCTTCTGTTGGATCCTGCACACACAATTAATGCAACATGATAATTAGTTAACTGACTAGTTGTAACATCCCAAGGAAAAGACAATCTGAAAGAGATTTTATGTGTATATTTGTGTTAACTAAAAAAAATATGTGCATTGCCAATTTCAATATTTTATTAATATGCTTGAATTTTATTGTTTATTCTTAAAAATTCTCTAAATTTGATCACTGCTACTGTTGCGTAGGTTCTCATTATCCTAATGAGACTACTGGATTTGGGCAGCAGAATCACTTGCACTGTGCGGGACTGAGTCTGAACCCACTACAGATGACACCTGTCGGCCTAATCCGGGTTCTGTTCCGGCTGACTAGCAGTGCCTAATCTCTACCCAAGAGCAGGGATGATTAGGCAACCAAGCGCATGACACAATTGACTCCTCAGGGAAATCGTGGTCACTCAGATCTCATCCACTTCTCTCAGTTACATTAGTCTCACATATGCAAAGACAATCAGAGTGGGTTTAGACTCAGCCTCCCACAGTGCAAGTGATTCTGCTATGAGACTTATGGGACAGTTGCTTTAAATATCAGGGATATCAGATGATTCAAAAAGTCTTCGTACTTCATGAGAAACAAACAATTTTCAAAGTAGATTTTGCAATGCTGGTGTCTATCCTGAAAATCCATATTTATCGCTCCTTTTGCATAAAAAAAAATGAAACCATCACTGGACTTGTGCAGGCTAATTTGAGTAGCATTCTGAGGTTCTGAGTAATTACTTTTTCAATTAAGCAGTGACCAACTTCTCCATTAAAACATCAACTGCGTAAATAAGTAGACTTGAGAACCATATTCTATACTGGATACAAGTTTTCCTTTTTTAGAATGCAAGGATGAGGATTTCTTTCTGAAATACTCTCTGTTTTTGCAGTGGCAAGTCCAGGAAAATAATACACAGAGAATTTTACATAATCTAGAATAAAGTTATACAATGTACTTACAGTTATTTTATGTTTATCAGTGAAACAGGAGGATTTACATGTCAAAATGCGTGACTCTAAGGAAATTCAATTAGATGTCCATAGAGCGTTTCTGAACTAAAAGAAAGTAAAGTTTTGGTCTCTGACCTGAAGAAACAGAGTGCACTTGTGTGTGGCCTGGATAGTCCAGCAAATGGTAGGTTTCAATATGGATCCCCCAGTCCTCCTCAGTCACTTTAAGGTTCCTTTTTCTCAGCCTTCCTGCTACCAACATAAAGGATCTTGACATAGTGGGGAAGACAACCAGAGTTTAACTGACATACAGAAATGTGTGCACTCTCTAGTTCTATTTCCTAGGCTTTCTCACACAGTGTCTGCTACAGATTTTCAGAATTAAGGGGACAATAGGGACTGAAGCTTCATTTGTTTGGAGGCACGGAAAATACTGGACTAGATGAATTGTGTCCCCTAGCCAAACAATGCAATCAACATCACCACTGTAGCAAAAAGGTTGCTCCTTCCTAGTTCAACCAAATTGTTTGTAAGTCCCACCCATGTTAATTCCCTGGTAATTGGACTGAGTGTGTTTAGCTTCAGTGTTGATTTTCAAGATAAGGCCACTGCAGGCACAGCTAGAGTAATGGGAACTGGGCTGATTTTACATAAACATCTATGCCTATGCCTGTGCACATGTGTACAGGCTGCACTTATAAGACTACCTGGCACGGAAGGGATCCTGCCAGGGTAGGTGCTGCCCTGAGTAGGCCTTATAATATTAGTGGACATTAAAGATACATCAGCATCTATAGTGTTACTGTATTATACAATAGATCCGTATAATATAGTGCAGTTTCACTTTACATAGGCCTAAACAGTCCACCAAGCTGTGAAACTGGGGCAAAACATGCATGGAGAGCCTGTTAATGGAGGTACTAAAAATATATGTGTACATATTATGGGTCGACCAAAATTGTCATATTTCTCTGACCAATCTTAGAATCAGATTTCAGGCCTTTTGTTCCCCTGCTGGGTAAGGTTAATTGCTCTGTTTACCCACAGAAAGCTCAAAGGGCTTTCTACACAAAAGGAACAACTATCTGCATTAGAATCAGTTCCTGAGAAGAAGGGGGTGAGGAGGAAACTCTGCACCTGGTAAATAGCTTACACACTGCACCTATCCTGAGACAGCCCAATTCCACTGAACAAAGGGGGAAGCCAAGACATTTGGAACCAACATAAGAGGGGGTACCTTTTGACTTTTCAGTAATGTTAGCTAGGGGTTGAGTTGATGTACTCAGATGAGTTCTTCCCTGAGAAAAACTGATGGTGCCTTTTTGGATTTTGCCACAATTCTGTGCGGGAGGGGTATAACAAGGGTAGAGGGCATTCTGCACAAGGGAGAGACACTGACCAAGACTCTGGGCCACAACACCAGAAACATCATGGACAGCTGGAAGGAGAAGCCACTTCATGCCCTTGATGGACTGAGGACTTCTCCCACAGCTCACCACCAGGACTGGTTGGGTATTTCCAGAGCCAGAGCCTGTTGCTCCCTTAAACCCCCTGAGGAGTAATTGTGGTAAGACTTGGACTCCACTGCCACCCCAGATGCACTGGCAGACAGCCAGGAGGCCAAGAGGTTTATAGAGGGCAAAGCAAAGAAGCAGACAAGAACAGGGAGCCAATGAAATCAGTTCTATGCTATATGTGCCCCTTTTATGCCCAGGAGCCCTGCTGCAATGCTCCTGGTGGTTAGTGCTCACTACCAGGAGTAAAATGAGCCAATGACTGTTACAAATGGGACAAGAGAGAATCAGATGAGGCAATGCAGTTTAAAGGATTTGACCTTTAACACCAGGAAAGAAAATGAGTAAGTGGAGCTCCACTGCAACTAAATAACCCCCCCCCCTCCAGTTTAGGCTTGCATCCTGGGGGTTGGCACATTGTCTAATCAACAGAGAGGGATCCAGGCATGCTTGAGGTATCCACTTCTGAATTCTTATCTCTCTGGGGGCGTCCATCTCCATAGGGGATGACACAAAGAAGAAGCCCTGGAGGAGTGATGCTTTACTTTAAGGCTTCGGACCCCAACCCAGGGCCCGGCAAAACAGTGCAATAGGGACACAGAGTACTGACATAGTATTCAATGGTGTCCAGGCCTCCATCGCTGAACCCTGATGTCAAGTGCAGTGAGAGGGAATGCAGCCATCCCCCCCCATGGTGGTGTGACACTTCCATTCTCCATTCCAGTTTTGAGGGAGCAGGGAGCTCATCTCAGCATCCTCACCCTGTCAGCATGAAAGCAGGCTGGAAGAATAAAGATGCAAGCTTCCATGTCAGAAGATCTGGCCAGGTGGGGAACCAGCTGAGACAGCTGGTAGTAGGTGCTCATCACTTTCCTCATCTTTGCCAAAATCCGGTTATGCTGTGGGCATGAACATCCCAGATGAAAAAAAAGAAATATAAATCAAGAGAGATGCAAGGCCACATGCTGGAAAATAACAGCCGGCGGACCCACTCACTGCCTCATCATGTACTAAGAGTCCTCACAAGGAGCGCCTCATAATTCCCTGCAAGGGTTCTCAATTTATGTTCCCCAATGGTGCCCCAAGGAAGAGCATGTGCACCACCATCGTAATTTTCCACAGATATGAGGGCTGCATAGAGTGCTGCAGTCCCCATAAAAACTACTCTTTGGTCTTCTGAGTCATTGAATTCATGATACCAAGAGAGTATTTCATTGTTTTTAAACCACTCCAGAGCTGGATCTTTTGTTCCACAGCTCAGAAGTGCAGGATCCCTAATGGGTGGACATGCGGCGGCATTTTATGTACCTTGAATGTGCAAAGGAAAGACTCAAACACAGTTAATATTGATTTTAAATGTTATATTTAAAGTATTTTTATTACAATGATTTTGGTAAGCATTGTAATATGTTTATTATCAAGAATGATTGTGTTTAAAGATGGTGATTGGTTTCAGTGATATAACAGTGATATTTTTAACAAATGATTCTTATTCCTATAAAGTGGTGTCAGAGTCAGTAGGCTTTCCTTACATATGTGGTGACCTAACAAGGCCAATAGGACTCTTTATTTAACACGACGCTCAATTAAACTGTGAAGTTTTGTCTGGTAGGTGTATTGTGATTACAGGGGTGATGATCTATTAGGAAAAAATGTGATTTCAGAATGTCACTAAATGTAATTCCGTCTAACTTATTTATACATTTGTAAACCAATGCATTTTATGTAGTAATTTGCATTTAATAAATATGTTACCTTTTTCAACGATTAAGCCTAGTCTGGACAAAAGTGTACTTTGCTGTTATTCTCTGCCAGCACGTGGCAATTAATAGCCACGCTACCTCCACTAAGTAGACCTTTGGCTGCTGTGTGTTCTACCCTGAGAAAGACAGGTACTACAATGGGTTTTTGGTTTGCAATATGGAGACAATTGTGGACCTATTACTTGTGCAAGCCTCACTTTATGCACAACAAATAATCCAGTTACCTACAGCCATAATTGTGTTTTCATTTTGTTTTTTTAATTTGTTTTCTCTCTCCTCAAATTGTATATTTATTGCAGGAAATCTGTCAACAATCAGTAGGTCACCACCGACTGGCTCCATCGGCCCTCATTAGCTGACAATTCCTCAGAGACTCCATGTAGTTTATCATAAGAGCCAGAATTACACACAAAAGATGACCGGCAACTACATAAATTCATCAATTTTCATTTAATAGTAACACTTTACTGTTACCACAGGGTGTAAATCTTACCGTAAGGTATAAAACGGGGCACTATGCATGTTTCACACTGTTTTCTATTTGTGTGTTTAAGTGTACTGCACTCTTAAAGGAAACCATTCAATGAATCGTCACAAATACATATTTTACAAGTCTTAATGAAAGTAACCCTACCCACTCAAAACATTCTTTTAATTATCCTTTTTCCTGTAGAAAACTGAATAAAAAGATTTTTATTGCTTTGATACATAGTAATACTATATGCACTCATGCCTCGAAAAGTACTTTGCTTGTGAAATACATTCGACTGTAAATTCAACGCAGATATTCAGAGGAACACAATTACTTTTAAAACTGTGGTATGATTTTCAATAGTATCCTACAATTCCCAAGTTTTAATGTAATCCAAAATTATGGTTCAATTTTATCTATACATAAAACTACCTGGGAGAAAATTGTTTTTCAGCTAGTGATAATGATATGTTTGTTTTTGTGCAGATCTTAAATTATCGTGGAAGAAATCCTTTAAGGAAAATCTAGACATGATTAACAATTAGACTGGGCCGGAAAGACAATTTATACTCTTCAGCAGAAGTATATAAACAAAAACTTCATCTCAATTAATATTTATCTCAGAGTGAATACTTATTATGATTACAAAGGCAAGAATAATTGTAACCAAAGGTCGCTCAAGTTGTTAATAAACCACTTGTTTTTGTGAAATGACATTTTATTTTCCTGTAAGTGTCAATACCTCATGAATAGAAGAAAATTAGTCTTTTCTTTAGTCATTTAAAGTAGGTAGTGGGTAAATGAAACGGACCTTTGGGTTGATTATTACTACAGACTTCAGTTATTCTTCTGTCCGTGAGTCCTCTGACAACCAGTCTGACCGCCATAACAGTTTGGTGATGTGGTGGTGGTTAAACTAGGTGGCAGTCAGGGATGAGTTTTTTGTGGGTAGGTCAACAGTACAGCACACACTTGTTAAGAATGTGGCATTGACCGTTTTGAAATACCTTGATATGTTGGATGTAAATAAAACTTTTATAGGATTCTCAATAATATATTGGAGTAATCATAGTTAGACCTGTCAACTTTGGTGTGGTCTTCCCCAAATGTTTTGCCTGTTTCCCTCTATTTACTGGAATTCACTCTTGTGGCTTTAGGATTCTGTGCATTATACCACTGCTAACACATGCTAAAGTGCATGTGGTCACTCTCCTAAACATGGTTAGATTGGTTTACATCTGATTGACACCATTAATTTACTTATAAGTCACTTGTAGAGTGATAGGAAATACCCAGGGTCTGTAAATTGAATGCTTCAAGTGGTCCTGCAGCACCGAGAGGCCTTTTTATGAGAATGTCATGCAGTGCAGCATAGTGCATCTCATTAAGTCACCATGCTATCCTGCATTGTATAACGGAAGG
Source organism: Pleurodeles waltl (assembly GCF_031143425.1). NCBI lineage: Eukaryota > Metazoa > Chordata > Amphibia > Caudata > Salamandridae > Pleurodeles > Pleurodeles waltl. The sequence continues at coordinate 1,070,158,517 of NC_090437.1, forward strand.
TGCAGGAATGTGTTGAATTTAAGGCAATATATTGCATTCCTGCCTTTTCCCCTGGCCTGGCACCCTTTGGAATCTTAGCACAAATGTAGTCACCTGTACACCAAGGTGGATAGGTGCTTTTGTTGCATGCAGGGTGTTTTTTTACAGGAAGGGGCACTTTTCTTCACAAACACAATCCTGAGAGGCATATTCCTCTTTCTATGTGTGCTGCAGCACACATAGAAAGAGGAAGTAATGAGAAGAAATAAAGATATTTCTCCTCCTTACTCCTCACCTGAGATGGTGTATTTTTTTGACAAATTCCCAGGTCTACCACTTCTGGTAAATCGGGGAATGCATCACAAACCTTGGGAGTTGCATGAGAACACACATGCAAACCCCAATGAACACTTTCCAAGGGCCGAGTGTATTGCAGAACTGCATTTCCTTACTCCAGATTTATAGAGCCACTCAATGTCAAAATTCTATGCACTTCAAAGAGAAACATCTAGAAACTTCTTGTATTTCAAAGGAGGCACAGGGATGAAAATAAGGTCCTCAGACCCACTCTTCAGTTCAATTTATTGACCTGTGAAAGCACTCTCTGAGGACTGCTGGTAGCTGTGGCCTGCTTTTTGCTCCACAAGACTGTTTTGCGGCACCTGGAAGGCTGCTTTGCTGCTTAGAGCCTGCTCTGAATCATCTGATTTCCACCTGAATCCAGGACTAGGGGTGCCATTCCGTGTGCTAGTTTGCTAGACTTCTTTTCACAGACTCAGGGACATAACAAGCTCCCAAAACCTTGAACCTGCACCTGGACATAGCCTGAGTGAGTCCTGAACCCCCCAAGTCTTCTCCCTCCAGTACTTGACTTTTGTTTATGGTGCTAAATGTGCCTGGATTGTCAAAATCCAAAACTTGGGTCTTTTTTTTGGCTGCTCTAAGAATAGGGGTGGGGGAAGAGTCTGAGGAGTTCTACTACACAGAATTTCAGATGCAAAAAAAACTCTGCAAACTCTGCCTAACTCCACATGAATGGGAGGAGTTGTGCTAGGCCACCTATTTGCGCTGATTAGTGCGAGTAGCATGCTTCGTGCTGCCATGCGAATGGCACCACGTGATAGCTTGCACATTTGCCACCTTGTTTGTTCTACTCTGGGCATGGAGCTGGGCCTACTTTTCAATCCCTACTATATCTTAGCCAACACTACTTTATCCAACTTATCCTCCCCTGTTTTACATTTATTTCCCAAGTTTGTGTATTTGTGTTAGTGTATTTTACTTTTTTGTCTCCTTTTTATTTTCTGTGACTTTCCTGTCCCTTTTTTAGTTTTCCCTTAACTTCCTAATTTCGCCCTCTCTATTCCTTCTCTTCCCCCTCTCTTTTTTATATTTCACCTAGTGCCATGGCAGAGCATGGGGAATGAGGCAGTGTCAGAGCAGGGGGTGCAGCGAGCTGCACACCCTGTGGGCACTAGCACCACGAGAGGTTGCCACCTCTTGGCATTTTTAGGTGTAGCGCCACCTTCCCTCTATGCTGGCAGCAGGTGGCAGTGGCAAGAGAAGGACAACCTGTGGGAGCATCAGCTACTGTGGAGGAGAGTGCACCATTCTGTCCACCAGCGTACTGAGGTTTGGCGCATCCAGCAGCTGCTGATGCACCACCGAGCCAAAATCCTTGACCGGGAGAGGGTATCCAGGTTGAGGGATTTGGTTAGTACTAGTGGCTAATTATTACTTATTTGTTGTGCTCTAGCCCAGTGGTTTCGAACCATTTGACTTCTGTGTACCCCCATTTTACCATTACTGGAACACAGGGAACCTCGCTGAATCAATTTTGGAATCCGGGGACCTCCAACTAAGTCATTACTGAAAACTGGGGACCTAATCTGTTAATATTATTTACTTTTCTAAGCAGTCCCAGACCCCCCGAAGAGGCTTCACAGACCCCCAGGGATCTCCAGACCACTGTTTGGGAACCACTGTTTTAGCCTATAATGCAACTGTTCCCCACATATAATGCTGCTCACACTCAGAAGTAAACTAAACGTACGTAACTTATTGTTACAAATATTATGTGATCCAATTTAAGCAAGTCAGGTGCTCAATGTTACATAGTCATGGTTGTTGCTGTAGGCATTCGCTTAGGGTGAATATTTAAAAAGTTACACTGACTCCTCTGTCCTCCTATTAATAAGATAGAAGTACTGTGGTACTAATAGTAATATATTATCAGTGAGTTAGCATTCTCTGTCTTTCTTTTTATGCAGCTCGTACAGTCCCAAACAATCTTCCAGTGATGTATGCATCTAAGCATTGAAAAGGGAAACTGACTGAGTTGGCTCATTGAAGGTGGTTGTGAAAGCGATTTGTGAAGCAAAAATAATTTGTTGCTATGTATTGGTATTTTCAAATGCACTTTAGAAAATTTTGAATAGTGCTTAAGTAAGGTGTCTGAAATTAGGACTCGGTCAGCTCAATAATAAATGCAATCTGCTTCCAAAAAGTACAATGTCAATATGTTACTGCATTTGTCTTTGCCTGTTAAGGTATTTTCTAGGATATTAACTGCATCTCGAATCAATTTTTGTTATCTTGTTTATTTCTGACATCAGCACCCAAGGGCAAAAAGAGCGCATTAAAAGGTCGGGCCAAGGAGGGTGCCACCATCAGTGCCACGGTGGGTGGAATTTCCACTGCCACCACAAGTGCCACACCAAATGGCTCTGCTCGCCCCAGTAAGATCTTGTTAATATTATTTATTTCTCTAACTTTTATCTCTCCCCATTAGATTCATTTTTCCTTTTTTCTCTCAGACGGTGATTTATTTTTACAAATGCTCTGGTTTGTATTTGATGTTTATTCTTGTTAGCACCCCCCTGCATTTCTATATTTCCTGTTTCTGTGGCTGGCTTCCTCCTGTTTCTGTACCAATATGTAGCTTAAGCTTTCTGCTGTTTGCTCATGCTATCCCTCTCCCATAGATTTCACTCTGTGGACTGGTACTGTCAGACTAAGACACTAGGGTGGTCATTCAGACCTCGGCGGTAAAAGGCGCCTACCGCCGGTCAGAAATCCTCCATAATTCCGCCGCGGTCGCGGTAACCCGCCACGGTCATTCTGACCCGCAGCAGCCAAACCTCCGAAAATCCGACAGCCACAACAGACCACCAGACCAGCGGTCGGCGGAAAAGTGGAGGTGACCAAACCTCCACCGTCACGCCAACAGAAATACGCCCATGCCATTACGACCCACGAATCCACGCGGCGGTCATTCAAACGCGGTTTTCCATTGGCGGTACACACCGCTGCGGTCAGAATACACACAAACGAACAAAACTCAGCCACATTGGCCGATTTGAATTCCACACACCTGATACACATACACACACCACTCCCACACACACAATACAATATAAAACACACACCCACATCACCCACAAACCCCTACGACAAAAAATTCAGAAAGAAGCACTGAGAGACACATCAGCGATCACAGAATACCATCACACAGAGGCACACTACACCATCACCCACACAATATCCACACACAAAACAACACACACCACCACACTCAACACACTTAACTACACATACTCCACCCCACACATCATACACACCACTCCATGGCACCCCAAAGACAGCCCCGCTTCTCAGACGAAGAACTCAGGGTCATGGTGGAGGAAATCGTTCGGGTAGAGCCCCAGCTTTTCGGCACACAGGTCCAATACACCAGCATTGCCCGGAGGACGGAGCTATGGCAGAGGATTGTCGACAGGGTCAACGCTGTGGGACAGCACCCCAGAAATCGGGAAGACATCAGGAAGCGATGGAACGACCTACGGGGGAAGGTGCGTTCCATGGTATCCAGGCACAACATCGCCGTGCAGAAGACTGGCGGAGGACCCCCACCTCAACCCCCACAATTTACAACATGGGAGGAGGAAGTCTTGAACATCCTGCATCCTGACGGCCTCGCAGGAGTCGGCGGAGGAATGGACACTGGTAAGTTGAAGCTTCACTACTGCTTCCCCCCCACCTGCATGCCAAATCATACCCCAACCCTCACCCCCATCCTCGAACCCCACCCTCACCCCCACCCCCATCCTCACCCCCACCCTCACCCTCACCCCCACCACCATCCTCACCCCCACCACCATCCTCAACCCCACCCCGAGCACACCTATTCCCTGCCAATGTCTCACCATCACAACCCACACATCCAAAAACCTAGGCCTGCATGCGTCCACTAAGCATGGACACCCATCACCAAAGCATGCCCAATGCATATACACATCCCCCCCACAAGCCACCCTCACCAAAGCCCCCACACACGAATGCCAGCACTTGGGGACACGGGAACCCACAGATACACCCATATGGCACACATTGAAACTATAACCATACCTCTATACCCCTGCAGGACCCGACCGCCAACACACCGCCACGGAGGGCCCAGAATTCTCCACACCCCCCACCCAAGAGGCCGTCAGCGATGACAGCAGCTCTGTCGACCTGGACACCGATGACCAGCCCGGACCATCGGGGACCTCTGGACAGTCGGTTCCCCTCAGACAGCCACAGGCCACTACAGACCCAAACCCCTCTGGGAACACCAGCACAGCTCCCACCCAGCGGGCCCATGCCTCTGTCTCCAGGGCGCGTCAATCTGCGGTGTGTCTACCACTACAGGGCACCCAGGATAACCCACCACCCCAACAACAACAGGGACCTGGGGGCAGTGGTAGTGGGCACACCGGCCAGGGGGCAGAGGCCCAGGGAAACAGGGCAACTCGGAGGGCAGCTGTGCGACAGGGGGGGGACGGGCCCAGGGAACCCACTCTCCACGAGGCCCACACCACCATCATGGGAGCATACAACCGCTCCCAGGAGACGATGGCGACGGTACTGGCCCGGTTCCAGGAGATCCAGGTACTGCAGGAGGAACACTATCGGGGGTACAGGGAGGACATCAGAGCCCTCACCTCCACCCTGGTTACCATGGTCGGGCTGCTGCAGGACCTCATCAACACCAGGACGGACACTGAACAACAACAAAGGGCCCCTGCCACTAGCCTGGACCAAGAACAGCCAACCACCTCCGCCGGCGCTAGTGGTCAGGAGGCCCCCGCACAACAGCAGCCCACCAGACCCCCACCTCCTGCAGGAGAAGAACCACCCCGCAAGAGGGCCCTGAGATCTCGCAAGAAGACAGAGTAGGATGTCAAGACCCCCGCCAGCAAAGGATACCACCTGATGTCATCCCACTGTCCCACATTGTCACCCTGTCCATCCTTGAACTGCCCATGCTCCATCTCTCCACAGGCCTCTGGACAATGCACCTGTGTGACTGTTACTCTGGACTCTGCCATGGACATTCCTTCACCATAGCCCCCACCCACTTGAAACCACCCATCCCATTTTGAGCACTTAAATAAACACCTATTTTGCACAAAACTATCTGGAGTCTGGCTGTGATTTCAAAATATTGTAATTGACATGACAGTGCAAATATGTCCTTGTACATAGTGAAGTCAACAAACAGCTGCCACAAAGCTGTAGTCCATGGGGAAACGAAGCACAGGACTCGTAGTGGGGACCCCAGATCTGAAATAGGGAGGGAAAAGCCACAACTCAGTCATCATACACTGGGGCAAATAGACAGGCAGCAGAGATGCAGGAGAGTAGTTCACATTCACTAAATTATGTTTGAATTGTTACCTGTGTCCTATTGGAAGTACTGTTCAATGATTCTGTCCCTGTTGTCTGTTTCAGCCCCGTCGTCTTCCTCCTCGTCACTCTCCACAGGTTCCACAGCTGCCACTACACCACCGTCTCGACCATCCTCCTGCAGGAAAGGCACCTGGCGGCGCAAAGCCAGGTTGTGAAGCATGCAGCAGGCCACGATGATGTGACACACCTTCTTAGGTGAGTACATTAGGGATCCACCTGTCATATGCAGGCACCTAAACCTGGCCTTTAGGAGGCCAAAGGTGCGTTCGATCACCCTCCTAGTACGCCCATGGGCCTCATTGTACCGTTCCTCTGCCCTGGTCCGGGGATTCCTTACTGGGGTCAGTAGCCACGACAGGTTGGGGTACCCAGAGTCCCCTAATAGCCATACACGGTGTCTCTCTAGCTGTTCCATCACGTAAGGGATGCTGCTATTCCTCAGGATGTAGGCGTCATGCACTGACCCAGGGAACTTGGCATTTACATGCGAGATGTACTGGTCAGCCAAACACACCACCTGGATGTTCATGGAATGGTAACTTTTTCTGTTCCTGTACACCTGCTCCCTGTCTCTTGGGGGAACCAAAGCCACATGGGTCCCATCAATGGCACCAATGACGTTGGGAATATGTCCAAGGGCGTAGAAATCACCCTTCACTGTAGCCAATTCGCCCACCTCAGGGAAAATGATGTAGCTCCTCACGTATTTCATCAGGGCAGACAACACTCTGGATAACACCTTCGAAAACATGGGCTGAGACATCCCAGAAGCAATTCCCACTGTTGTCTGAAATGACCCACTTGCCAGGAAATGGAGTACTGACAGGACCTGCACCAGAGGGGGAATCCCTGTGGGTTGGCGGATGGGGGACATCAGGTCGGGCTCCAGCTGGGCACACAGTTCATGTATAGTGGCACGGTCAAGCCGGTAGGTCAGGATAATGTGGCGTTCTTCCATTGTCGACAGGTCCACCAGCGGTCGGTACACGCGAGGATTTATCCGTCTCCTCGCCAAACCCAGCGGACGGTGCCTAGGAAGGACAACATGGAGCACAGAGTCAAGCAACCCACAGGTACGTACTCACAGCTTGCACAGTAAACGATTCTCTATGCAGTGAATGGCATGTCTGAGTGGCTATGCAAGGCCTAGGCCTGTGTGACGCAGTTGAAATTGAGCCATGTGGACCCTCGAAATGGCGGCTGCCTGACCTGTGAAGTGTGACAATGGGATGTGAGGTCAATGCGCTGGCGTGGCACACCGCGGCTGTCGGCGGGCGAAGACCGCGGCGCGAAGCCGCATTGGTTAACATTGAAGCCTATGGGTTTCAGGAGCCAATGGCGAAGGGCGCCGGCGGTGGCGGTACGCCCCGCCGCGGTACGCACCGCCGCGGACGTGACCGCCATTTCCTATCTACTTATCCACTTGCGACTTGAACTTTCACAGGAGAGGACCTATACTGCAAGTGTTGCTGTGACCTCGGTCTGGAAGGGACAATGGCTGCTGCGACTGGGGAAAGGGCCCCTGCCTTCACTGGAGAGGAGTTGGAGAAACTTGTGGATGGGGTCCTCCCCCAGTATGCGCTACTCTACGGTCCTCCAGACCAACAAGTGAGTTTAATTCAATATGGATTTGGGGCCACTGGCTGGCTTGGGGGCCTGGCGGGGGGCCTGGCGGGGATGGGGGGCATGTTGGGCCTGGCGGGGGGCCTGGCGGGGGCCTGGCGGGGATGGGGGGCATGTTGGGCCTGGCGGGGGGCCTGGCGGGGATGGGGGGCATGTTGGGCCTGGCGGGGGGCCTGGCGGGGGGCCTGGCGGGGGGCCTGGCGGGGATGGGGGGCATGTTGGGCCTGGCGGGGGCCTGGCGGGGGGCCTGGCAGGGATGGGGGGCATGTTGGGCCTGGCGGGGGGCCTGGTGGGGGGCCTGGCGGGGATGTGGGGCATGTTGGGCCTGGCGGGGGGCCTGGCGGGGATGGGGGGCGTTGGGCCACTGGCAACGAAAATGCAGACAAACTTGAACGTGGTATTTCTCCCTCCCTGTACGTGTCACATAGGTCCGCGCCCATGAGAAGATCGGGATTTGGCGTGCCATCGCCAAGGAAGTCCGGACCCTGGGGGTCCACCATCAACGGGGCACCCACTGCCGCAAGAGGTGGGAGGACATCCGCCGAAAGTACCAAGAAGACCGCCGAGTCTCTGCTGGGGATGGCCTCCCAACGTAGGCGGGGTGCCTGCCGTCAACTGACCCCCCTGATGTTCCGGATCCTGGCGGTGGCCTACCCTGATTTGGATGGGCGCGTGAGGGCAGCACAGCAGACACAAGGGGGTGAGTACAAGCATCATCTACTCTGTTGTCGCACAGTGGAGGTGTCTGGGTGGGGGAGGAGGGCTGTGGGTCCCCCTAGGCCAGGGCGATATCTGTAGGCTGGGCACCCCCGTAAGCCCCTGTGTCCCCAGCCACCACCCTCAGTAGTGTGTCAGTACAGCCATCCCTGGGCCGTGTCATCCATGGGTGCAGTTGTCAACTCTAGGCGTGTAGGGCATGTTCCACGGAATGCGTAGCGGACCCCAAGTGCGCAACTTAGTGCAGGGGGCATCTGTGTCTGTCATGTCCGCTAATTGTACCGGTGATCCATGTACTCAAAATCTCTTTATTTCTCTCTCCCCCCCCCTTTTTGTTTGTCTTTCTGTGCTTGTGTGCATCAGCATCATCAGGCGGAGGAGAAGTGGCATCGGGGCAGGAGGGAGCTGCATCTCACATGGCCCAGGAGGGCCATGCCACAGAGTCTGACTGGACCAGTGAGACGGAGGGCGAGGGGAGCTCCACAACGGGGACGACTGGACCCTGCAGCAACACGGACACGTCCTCGGAAGGGAGCTCCCTTGCGGGGGTGGCACCATCCGTGCCCCCCGCCATTACAGGTACAGCCGCCACCCAGCGCACCATCTCCGCCCTCCCAGCAGCCCCTCAGCGTTCGCCCCGTGCCCACTCTGCCAGGAAGCCGGGCATCTCCTTCGCCCCAGGCACCTCAGGCCCTGCCCCTGTTACCCCCGCTGCCCTCAGTGAGGAGGTCATTGACCTCCTCCGAACGCTCATTGTTGGGCAGACTACCCTTTTGAATGCCATCCAGGGGGTGGAGAGGGAGGTTCATCGCAGCAATGCGTACCTGGAGGGCATTCATTCGGGTCAGGCTGCCCATCAGCGATCGTTCCAGGCTCTGGCCTCAGCACTGACGGCAGCCATTGTCCCTGTCTCCTGCCTCCCTCTACTAACTCCCTCCTCCCAGTCTCCTGTTCCTCTGCCTGTCCCACCCACACCATCAGACCAGCCTGCACACACCTCAACACCCAAGAGCAGCTCATCCAAACATAAGCACCACAGATCACGCAGACATTCACACAAGCAACATTCCGATGCAGACATGCCAACAGTCACTACCACCTCTGTGACCCCCACCTCCTCGTCTCCCTCCTCCCTCCCTGTGACGTCTACACTCACACCTTCATTCACCTCACCATCAGCCAGTGTTTCCATCACCAGCATACCCTCCACTCCAGTCCGCACACGTGCAGTCACCACCCCCACTGCCATTTACACGTCCCCTGTGTCCTCTCCCACTGTGTCTGTCACCCCCTCTTCCACACCACACAAACGCAGCCACCCACCCACTCAACAGCCATCCACCTCACGACAGCCTCCCGCTCCTGCACCTGCACCCAAAGACAGCAAACTTGTCTCTCCTACAACCACATCCTCTCCCTCCACTCCCATACCCACTGTACCTACCACTCTCCATTGTCCCAAGAAAATCTATCTCTCTACTGCTACCTTCTTTCCTGACCCTGAGCCCCCCCCTCCTTCTCGTCGGGGTAAAAAGAGCACCTCAGCCACCACCAGCCCTGCAGCCCCCTTGACAAGGGTGCAGGGGTATTGGAGCCCACCAGCCCGCAGGTCTGGATCTTCGCCCAGCAGCAAGGGGACAGCCAGCCCACCCCCTGGGAAGAGGAGCAGAAGGCGGAAGGGCCGCCGCCGGAGCCCGGATTCGATATCCCCCCAGGACACTAGCCAGCCACCGTCAACAGCCACAACTCCAAAGGGAGGAAAGGGCCACAGACTCCCGACTAAGGAGGGCAAGGGCAGCAAGGCGGAGAAGTCAGGCAGCAGGCCTGCTGCCCATGGAGGACCCGTCACAGCTGCCCAGGAGGAGCCCGCAACCCCCATAGCCGCTGCCCCGGGAGGAACCGGCACAGCTGCCCCGGGAGAGCCCACCACCCCCATAGCCGCTGCCCAGGGAGGACCCAGCCCAGCTGGCCAGGAGGGCCCCACCACCCACAGCCCAGGTGGGCATTGAAGGAGCACCATCCCCGCTGCCCAGGAGGGCACCACCAGGCAATGAGCAGTTGGCCATAGAATGGCCGCCGTCTCCAGCACCGCTCCGCTGGGGACCGCCGTCTCAAGAACCGCTCCGCTGGGGACCGCCGTCTCAAGAACCGCTGAACTGGGCCCTTCAAGGCAAGAACCGCTGAACTGGGCCCCGCCGTCTCCAGCACCGCTCCGCTGGGGACCGCCGTCTCAAGAACCGCTGAACTGGGCCCTTCAAGGCAAGAACTGCTGAACTGGGCCCTTCAAGGCAAGAACCACTGAACTGGGCCCTTCAAGGCAAGAACCGCTGAACTGGGCCCTTCAAGGCAAGAACCGCTGAACTGGGCCCTTCAAGGCAAGAACCGCTGAACTGGGCCCCGCCGTCTCCAGCACCGCTCCGCTGGGGACCGCCGTCTCAAGAACCGCTGAACTGGGCCCTTCAAGGCAAGAACCGCTGAACTGGGCCCCGCCGTCTCCAGCACCGCTCCGCTGGGGCCCGCCGTCTCAAGAACCGCTGAACTGGGCCCTTCAAGGCAAGAACCGCTGAACTGGGCCCTTCAAGGCAAGAACCGCTGAACTGGGCCCCGCCGTCTCCAGAACCGCTCCGCTGGGGACCGCCGTCTCAAGAACCGCTGAACTGGGCCCTTCAAGGCAAGAACCGCTGAACTGGGCCCCGCCGTCTCAAGCAGCGCTGCTGGGGCCCGCCGTCTCAAGAACCGCTGAACTGGGCCCTTCAAGGCAAGAACCGCTGAACTGGGCCCCGCCGTCTCCAGCACCGCTCCGCTGGGGACCGCCGTCTCAAGAACCGCTGAACTGGGCCCTTCAAGGCAAGAACCGCTGAACTGGGCCCTTCAAGGCAAGAACCGCTGAACTGGGCCCTTCAAGGCAAGAACCGCTGAACTGGGCCCCGCCGTCTCCAGCACCGCTCCGCTGGGGACCGCCGTCTCAAGAACCGCTGAATTGGGCCCTTCAAGGCAAGAACCGCTGAACTGGGCCCTTCAAGGCAAGAACCGCTGAACTGGGCCCTTCAAGGCAAGAACCGCTGAACTGGGCCCCGCCGTCTCCAGCACCGCTCCGCTGGGGACCGCCGTCTCAAGAACCACTGAACTGGGCCCTTCAAGGCAAGAACCACTGAACTGGGCCCTTCAAGGCAAGAACCACTGAACTGGGCCCTTCAAGGCAAGAACCGCTGAACTGGGCCCTTCAAGGCAAGAACCGCTGAACTGGGCCCTTCAAGGCAAGAACCGCTGAACTGGGCCCTTCAAGGCAAGAACCGCTGAACTGGGCCCTTCCAGGCAGGAACCGCTGGCCCTTTGGCAGACGTGGCAGGGCAGGATCTGTCTCGGGCAGGGCTGCAGGATGTCCTCTGGCCAACATGCCTCCTCCAGTGGCAGTGGAGTCTGTTATGGACTGCTTGGACTGTGGCTTTGCTCTCCCCAGGATGGCCCAGTGGGCAGGCCACCCACTGTATGGACTGTATGGACTGTGGCTTTGCTCTCCCCAGGATGGCCCAGTGGGCAGGCCACCCACTGTATGGACTGTTTGGACTGTGGCTTTGCTCTCCCCAGGATGGCCCAGTGGGCAGGCCACCCACTGTATGGACTGTATGGACTGTGGCTTTGCTCTCCCCAGGATGGCCCAGTGGGCAGGCCACCCACTGTATGGACTGTTTGGACTGTGGCTTTGCTCTCCCCAGGATGGCCCAGTGGGCAGGCCACCCACTGTATGGACTGTTTGGACTGTGGCTTGGCTCTCCCCAGGATGGCCCAGTGGGCAGGCCACCCACTGTATGGACTGTTTGGACTGTGGCTTGGCTCTCCCCAGGATGGCCCAGTGGGCAGGCCACCCACTGTATGGACTGTTTGGACTGTGGCTTTGCTCTCCCCAGGATGGCCCAGTGGGCAGGCCACCCACTGTATGGACTGTTTGGACTGTGGCTTGGCTCTCCCCAGGATGGCCCAGTGGGCAGGCCACCCACTGTATGGACTGTTTGGACTGTGGCTTGGCTCTCCCCAGGATGGGCCAGTGGGCAGGCCACCCACTGTATGGACTGTTTGGACTGTGGCTTTGCTTTCCCCAGGATGGGCCAGTGGTCATGGAGTCCCCTCGTGGATCTGGCGTCGTGTACTCAAGTGGTTGAGGTGCCCCCCCTTCCCTTCCCCCTGAGGTGCCTGTCCTTTTTTCTTTCTGATGCCCCTGCAGTGTTCTCTCCGTGGAGTTCTTGTCGTGGGACTGGGCCTTGCCCCTTTGCTCAGGACCCCTGTGGTCCACGGACAGTGGTTGGACTACATTTAGTAGCTGTATATATTTTGTACATAGTTTATTTATTTATTTGGATTACTGCTGTCCATTTTTCAATATATCTGCCCGTTTGAGATCTTTTCTTTTGGTCTTTGCATTATTTCGGAAGGGGGGGGTTTGTGGGTTGTGACAGTGATCTGTGGGAATGCATTGATGTGTGTGTTGTAGTGGGTGTGGGTGGGTGGGTGTGTGCCGGTAATCTTTTCCCTCCCCTGTGTCGTAGGTGCAGTACTCACCGATGTCTTCCGCGCCGCCGGGCGTGCTCCTGGTACAGGAGCAGGTATAGGAGTGCGGGGATGACCTGCAACTCGGGTTCCATACTGCCGGAATCTCACGTGGTGTATGTGGAGGTGAGCGTTTTCCCGTTCGTAGTCTGTTTCCGCCGTGTTTTTATCGGCGGTGCTCCCGCCCCGGAAAAGGTGGCGGATTGGTGGGTCGTGATAGGGTGGGCGGTACATTGTCTGCCGCCTGGCTGTTGGCGGTGACCGCCGCGCTGTTTGTTTGTTCCGCCGTGGCGGGCGGAGTGTTAATGCGGCGGGCTGTGTTGGCGGTTCCCGCCAGGGTCAGAATTGCATATTTTGGACCGCCGGCCTGTTGGCGGGTTGGCCGCCGCTTTATCACCGACCGCCAGGGTCAGAATGAGGGCCTAGATCAGGTAGTCTACTGTGATGATTGCAGAGTTTGCAGACCCAAGCAAGCTCTTCTACGCTTATTTGTTGAGAAGGCTTTCAGTTTCTTGCTCTTGCTCAAATGATGAGAGAGTGGTTAAGGTTATGGAGACCTGCCCTCAGTGCTTTAGTCGTATGTATTATTATTTAGCATCCCAGCAGTTTTGATGATATTGCAGCATACCATGAAAGTAGCATGAGCACAGTCCCATTGCATATGCCAAAATTGTCAACCAAAACAAAGTCATATGTCCTTCATTAACCAAAATATTCTACCCCTTCAATGCGCTTCAAATAACTCACAGCCATCATCCTATCTCTGCTCCTCTATTACAGCTGGCTTGACTACTGGCATTCTGACATTGTCAACTAGCAAAATGCCCAAAATGGTACTTTTAATGAGAGAGGAGATACTGCAAACTGAACTGTAGTCATGTGTTGCAGGTGTATTTTATTAAAAAAAGGGGGATGTGCATCTGGCATCTAAAATTTGCAATGTTTTTTCTAGCCTACCAGGCCACCAGTGACGGGACCACCACCAGTGTGCCAGATAATGCAGCAGCTGAAGGGGGATTCACTGGGAAGGCAGGAACGGGTGATGGTAAGTCACAAAGCTTGGCTATTGACAATTACTAGTATACCCACTGTACTTGTTAAGTGAGGACTATTCCACCCATCATCATCCATGACCTCCATGCCTATGATACACCACGAGTTGCGACCCATGGGCCATGACCCCAACTATAGCATGGTCAATCTGGCACAGCAGTGTAGGACGTGCAATGTGCATCTTCGTCTGTCAATGTAGCGTTTATAAAGCTTTCATTGGATTGCAAAACAAAATTAAAACAAGGTGTCTTCCCTCCCAGTGGCCCCTGAGTCATCTCCCTTAGTAATGCACTAATTTACTCATTCATTCCCAAGTTCTTCAAAAAGCACATTTTTGGCATGTGTCACATGTTACAGCCCAGACAAGTGGTTCATACTTCATACGGCTTCCATATTGTATTTACGCCTGTTCAAATTTGACATTTCATTTTAAACTTCAATAACTGACTAAGCCTGAGCCACATCATCAGTGAACAAACTCCACCACTATTCCATAGCAAAACCTCTACCATAACTACACAGCCTTTTCTCTTTACCTTACCCTGCTGCAGCAGACCAAGGGTCTGATTTAGAGTTTGGCAGAGGAGGGTTACTCCATCACATGGTGACAGATATCCCATCCACCGTATTATGACTTGTGATACAGTGGACGGCGTATCTGTCACGTTTGTGACAGAGTAACCCCTCTAGTCTAAATCAGTCCCTAAGGCAAGCTTACTTCCATAACTGCCAAATAAATGTATTTGATTTAAATAAATTGTGTTTCAGGGTGGGGCCAGGAAGTAAAGTGGAATTAAGTGTCTGTGATGTGGTGTTTTGCAGATGGGATACTCTGTGACGAATGTGCCTAATAAATTCTATAGAACCCATTCATATCCCCGTACTAGAGTGCATAGTTTTTCCTACTGTAAATGTACGCCAGACAGGATATCTATTATCCACATGTTGTACATGACATGTGTGACACAATAATTATCATCATCTGCCAGTCAGGGTAGAATTGAAAAGCAGTTGAAGAAGAGCAGGGACATTGGAATCAAAGCAAAGTTTTGTCCATTTCAGCTGCCCCAGCTGCAGAGAGTACCAAATGTGTACCTGGTGTGCTAGTTAGCATGCTTCCAGTCATTTAGCACAACAAGAAAAGAATACCTGTACTCCATAGTGTATGATGCTTTACTCATTAAACAGAGTTATATTTATTTTATCCCCTTAACCGGTTCTGTGCCTTGGACAAGGTGACCTCATCCAAGGCACAGGAACTGGGGGGAGCGCTAGTGGGCCCCCCGTACAATGGCGGGGATGGAAGGGGAAGCCCTTCCCCTTCCACCCTCGACCCACCCACCCCCCCTGTGACCTCAACAGGCACGCGCGCGCTGATTTGTCACAGGGTTTCCCCCATTGCGCTGGAAGCTCTGCTTCCAGCGCGATTGAAAGAGAAATGCTCAGCAGGGGGGGCATTTTTTTGGGAAGGTCTTTTCTGCCCCCCCTGGGGGCAGAGGGCAGATCTGCCTATTATTAGGCCAATCTGCCCTCAGGGGGGCAGAAACCTCTAGGGCACAAGGGATCTTTTTTTTTTTTTCTTTTTTTTTTTTTTTTTTGTAGGTAGGGAGCGACCCCTTAGGCAAGGGTTGCTCCCCTTGGGGGGGGGATTATTTTAGGCCATTTCTGCCCCCCTGGGGGGTAGATCAGCATATTTTGATTAGGCCGATCTGCCCCCAGGGGGGGCAGAAACCACTAGGCACCGGGGATTTTTTTTTTACAGATGGGGAGCGACCCCTTGGACAAGGGTCGCTCCCCTGGAGGGGAAAATTGTATTTAGGCCATTTCTGCCCCCCTTGGGGGAAGATCGGCCGTTTTTTGCTATGCCAATCTGCCCCCAAGGGGCAGAAACCACTAGGCGGCGGGGATTTTATTTTTGGTGCCAATGTCACGCAGGGGGAGCGACCCCGTAGGCAAGGGTCGCTCCCGGGGGGGGGGGGGGTTGGGGGCCAAATTTATTTTAGGCCATTTCTGCCCCCAGATCGGCCTATTATTAGGCCAATCTGCCCCCAGGCAAGGGTCGCTCCCCTGGGGAGCAAATTGTATTTAGACCATTTCTGCCCCCCTTGGGGCAGAAACCACTAGGCACCGGGGATGTTTTTTTTTAGCACCAATGTCACGCAGGGGGAGCAACCCCATAGGCAAGGGTCGCTCCCGGGCGAGGGGGGTTTGCGGTGGGGTGCTGGGTATCAAATTTATTTTAGGCCATTTCTGCCCCCCCCCCGGGGCCGGCTGAGCTAGAGGCCAAAATCCACAGGTAGGCACTTTGCAAAAAACACCTCTGTTTTCTGTGAAAAAATGTGTTGTGTCCACGTTGTGTTTTGGGCCATTTCCTTTCGTGGGCGCTAGGCCTACCCATAGAAGTGAGGTACCATTTTTATCGAGAGACTTAGGGGAATGCTGGGTGGAAGGAAATTTGTGGCTCCTCTCTGATTCCAGAACTTCCTGTCACCAAAATGTGAGGAAAATGTGTTTTTTTAGCCAAAGTTTGAGGTTTGCAAAGGATTCTGGGTAACAGAACCTGGTCAGAACCCCACAAGTCACCCCATCTTGGATTCCCCTAGGTCTCTAGTTTTCACAAATGCACAGGTTTGGTAGGTTTACCTAGGTGCCGGCTGAGCTAGAGCCCAAAATCTACAGGTAGGCACTTTGCAAAAAACACCTCTGTTTTCTTTCAAAAAATGTGATGTGTCCACGTTGCGTTTTGGGGAATTTCCTGTCGCGGTCACTAGGCCTACCCACACAAGTGAGGTATAATTTTTATCGGGAGACTTGGGGGAACGCTGGGTGGAAGGAAATTTGTGGCTCCTCTCTGATTCCAGAACTTTCTGTCACCAAAATTTGAGGAAAATTTGTTTTTTTAGCTAAATTTTGAGGTTTGCAAAGGATTCTGGGTGACAGAACCTGGTCAGAGCCCCATAAGTCACCCCATCTTGGATTCCCCTAGGTCTCTAGTTTTAAAAAATGCACGGGTTTGGTAGGTTTCCCTAGGTGCCGGTTGAGCTACAGGCCAAATACTTCACGTAGGCACTTTGCAAAAAACACCTGTTTTCTTTAAAAAAATGTGATGTGTGCACGTTGCGTTTTGGGGCATTTCCTGTCGCGGGCACTAGGCCTACCCACACAAGTGAGGTATAATTTTTATTGGGAGACTTGGGGGAACACTGGGTGGAAGGAAATTTGTGGCTCCTCTCTGATTCCAGAACTTTCTGTCACCAAAATGTGAGGAAAATGTGTTTTTTAGCAAAATTTTGAGGTTTGCAAAGGATTCTGGGTAACAGAACCTGGTCAGAGCCCCACAAGTCACCCCATATTGGATTCCCCTAGGTCTCTAGTTTTAAAAAATGCACAGGTTTGGTAGGTTTCCCTAGGTGCCGGCTGAGCTAGAGGCCAAAATCTACAGGTAGGCACTTTGCAAAAAACACCTCTGTTTTCTTTCAAAAAATGTGATGTGTCCACGTTGCATTTTGGGGTGTTTCCTGTCGCGGGCGCTAGGCCTACCCACACAAGTGAGGTATAATTTTTATCGGGAGACGTGGGGGAACATAGATTAGCAAAACAAGTGTTATTGCCTCTTGTCTTTCTCTACATTTTTTCCTTCCAAATATAAGAGAGTGTGTAAAAAATACATCTATTTGAGAAATGCCCTGTAATTCACATGCTAGTATGGTCACCCCGGAATTCAGAGATGTGCAAATAACCACTGCTCCTCAACACCTTATCGTTTGCCCATTTTGGAAATACAAAGGTTTTCTTGATAGCTATTTTTGACTCTTTATATTTCAGCAAATGAATTGCTGTATATCCGGTATAGAATGAAAACGCACTACATGGTGCAGCTCATTTATTGGCTCTGGGTACCTTGGATTCTTGATGAACCCACAAGCCCTATATATCCCCGCAACCAGAGGAGTACAGCAGACGTAACGGTATATTGCTTTCGAAAATCTGACATTGTAGTAAAAAGTTACAGAGTAAAACGTAGGGAAAAAGTGCTGTTTTTTTCACCTCAATTTCAATATTTTGCTTATTCAGTTGTTATTTTCTGTAGGAAACCCTTGTAGGATCTACACAAATGACCCCTTTCTAAATTCAGAATTTTGTCTACTTTTCAGAATTGTTTAGGTTTCTGGGATCCAGTATTGGTTTCACACCCATTTCTGTCACTGACTGGAAGGAGGCTGAAAGCACAAAAAAACTGTGAAAATGCGGTATGTCCCAGTAAAATCCCAAATTTGTGTTGAAAAATTGGGTTTTCTGATTCAAGTCTGCCTGTTCCTGAAAGCTGGGAAGCTGGTGATTTTAGCACTGCAACCCCTTTGTTGGTGCCATTTTCAGCGAAAAAACCACAAGCCTTCTTCTGCAGCCACTTTTTCCCATTTTTTTAAAAAAATACTAAATTTCCACTGTATTTTGGCTAATTTCTTGGCCTCCTTCGGGGAAACCCACAAAGTCTGGGTACCTCTAGAATCCCTAGGATATTGGAAAAAAGGATGCAAATTTGGCTTGGCTAGCTTATGTAGACAAAAAGTTATGAGGGCCTAAGCGCAAACTACCCCAAATAGCCAAAAAAAAGGCCTGACAAAGGAGGGGGAAAAGGCCTGGCAGCGAAGGGATTAAAGGTCTGTGTGGTTTAATTTCTTTGGGAAATCCTTTACCACGAAAACAAAACAACTCTGTTGTTTAATCTTATGCAGCCTCCTTTCAAAAAGTCAGTGTTTTTTCCCTGTGACTGACTTTCTTAATCATATCAAAAATTCCAATGGTCCTAGTGGACTAGCAGCAGCGTACTTATCCTCTGCTTCTATGTGATTTGAAACAACAAGGCCCATATTTATGAAAACGTAGTGCATCAGAGCTAATATGCCACTTTTTCTGCGCCCCCTTTTACCACCTAATGACATCATGGTTATTTATAATATGGCATACCATGGTGGTTGTTAGCACAATAGCATCAACAATGTTGACTCTGTTGTAGCAAAGTGCACGGAGGCCCACCGAGTACTATGGGTGCATCATTTTAACACCTGCTCTGAGCAGGTGTTAAAAATCAAACTAAAAATGGCACAGTAAAATCTGTTAAATTTCACTGTGCCATTCTGGTGGGCCTCCTAGCGCCAGAATGCTCCCTTGCATACATTATGCCTGGCACGGTCATAATATGGCACAAGAGGCTAAAATGGCGACATACATCCATTGCACCATTTGTAAATAGGGCATGTGGAAAAGACCACCTTCACAACACCATAGCATAAAATAATGATGCTAAGGTGGCCCAAGGGACTCTTAAATATGCTCCGAGTGTTTGCACAAAGCATTCTTTACAACTTGTCTTGTTTTTTTTTTCTTGATATAGCGACACCGGCTGGTGCATCAACACCACCGACCCAGCAGGAGATCACGGCATAGGTTGGAGGCCACCAAGGCACAGTACAAACAGCTGGTGGACAAGGGGGGCTGCCACATGCCTATGCTACTGGCTCTGGGCCCAGTTACACTAACCAACCACCTGCACCTCAGCCTCCAAGCAGCACCAGTGCTGCATGAGCCGGCACACTTAGGCCATAAGATGGCACACCTAAAGGCCTGCATTCAGCACCTGGAGACCCTCATAGAAAATGCCTGCTATTAGCCCTTTTTTTAAAAAGAATGTTTTGGTGGGAGGGAGTTGTTGTGGTTGGAGGGGATGGGAATTTGGGAAGGGCATTTTTCTTCTTTATGGGAAATATCAACATGGACATATTTATTTTGGACATTGGTTGGGGTTGAGAAAGATATGGGGGAGTGGTGGGCCCGTTGTTAGTTATATGTTTTATGTTAGTGAAGGGGAAATCTTCATAATACACTTTCTGTCAGAAGTTTTTTTGTGTTTTACTTCAACTTTGCACTTATGACTTTTCCAACAGTCTCATGTCACCCAGCCAGAGGGTCGTGTTGGTTACTGTACCTTGGGAAATAATGAGGAAACAAAGACATTGTATGGAGTCAGGGATGTGAGGCGTCGTTGGTGCGGCATTGGTAACTTTCGGTTGCAAAGGAGGTGCTGCGGCATTGGCGGCAGTCATTAGTTCCTTACAACAAAGCTGGTCGATTAATTCAGTAGTTCAAGAAGCGAGGATTTGACTTTATGGTGTCGCGATTACAGCACAGGGCCACAGGTGCTGCAGCTGAGTTGGAGTTGAGTGCCACAGACGTCGTTAACACAGCACTCTGGAGCCATGCTCTGGTGGGACTTCAAGAGGAGCTGCTGCGGTGTTAGACCTGTGTTGTAGGTTGTGGTTGTTGCGCTCAGTGGAGACCATGGCTCTGGTGCAGGCAGTAGCACAAGGTCAGAAAGCGACACCAGTTCCAAAGTTGTTATGCAAGTCGATGCACTAGTTTCTTTCTTGTTTCATCAGAGCTCACCCCCAATGGCCCAGGAACTGGATTTGTCATCACTTGGCAAGTCATGACTCTCAGCAAGATAGCCCAGGCACTGGCAGGTGAAGCCTTTAATGTCCCTGAGACTTCTCAATTGGAGGCATGTTCAGTCCAAGGCCTTGGAGAACTTTTAGAAGCAGGATGTAGAAAGCCAAGTCCAGTTGTTTCACTCCCAGGACAGAAGCAGCAGGATAGCACAACAAAGCAAAAGGCAGAGTGGCAGTATCTTCTACGGCATTCAGCTCTTCTCCCTGTCAGAATTTCCTCACTCCAAAAGGATTTTAGCTTTGTGGTGTCAGAGGTCCATTTCTGTCTTTGAAGTAGGCAAACGTCAAAGAAAAATCTTTGTAGTGCACAAGACACTGCCTTTCTCTGTCCTAACCCAAGACACACTCCAGGGTCGGAGACTGCTTTGTGTGACGAAAAGCAAAGCCCTATTGAAGTCCAAGTGTCAGCTCCTCCCTCCAATCTAGCGCATGAAGACCCATCAGGATATGCAGGCACACCTCAGCTCCCTTTGTGTCTGTCTAGAGTAACTAGAGAGGGCAACTGTCACCGTGACCAAGACATGTATTCAGCAGACAGGCATAGGCACAGAATGGTTCGGCAAGAAAATGCCAGTTTCTAAAAGTCACATTTTCAAACTTACAATACAAAAACGCAACAAAGATGCATTTTTAAATTGTGTAGGAAAGTACCCTCTTTTTGCCATGGTTACCTCCAATTTCTGCTTGATGTCAGTGTGCTTGACTTTGTTCACTGGGATCCTGCTAACTAGGACCCCAGTGATTATGCTCTCTCCTCTAAATTTCGTAACCCAGTATTTTACCCACAATTGGCATACTGTGATGCCGCGCACTACCGCAGTGTCTCTTCATCGGACCGCCATTGGACTGGCGGCCCGAGTTTCAGGACGCCGGAACTGCCTTGGCCGTTTTTTCTGTTTACATTTTTCTAAGGAGCCAAGGAGGTACCTTTCGTGCTCTGGGTCATGCTGCAGCCCCTGCCAGCCTCCCTGAATTCTACCCTCCTTACCTCCTTGGGTTTTTCCTCCTTTTCTTCTTCTTTTTCTTCCATCTTCATTTCTTCTTTTTCTTGGTGTCCATGTTGTCTTCTTCCTTGGTGTTCTTCTTCCCAGCATGCCTTTTTCTTTTCTATTTGGTCTTTTTTCCTATTCTTTTCTATATGGTCTTTCCCAATCCAAGATGGTGTCATACTTTCTTCCTGTTGTGTCACTTCCTATTTTCTGATATATAAGTACTTCAGTTCTTGTCTTCCTTGCGTTTGGTGGTGATCCTCGTTCCTGTTTTTTCAGTGTTTTCCACTTTCCTGTTTTTCCTGCAATAATATATTCTATTTTTGTCTTTTTTCATTGTCTCTTTTTCCTCTTTTTCAGGAGTTCCTGTGATAGATGTTTTATCCCAACTTTTTGGGTTTATACTCTGGGACTCATTCTGGAGGGTAAGGCCTGCCTTGGTGTCTTTTTCAATCAGCAGCACCGTGGCTACTAGAAAGGGTTGCTCTTACCTTGGCCAGTCCAGATCCAGTAAGAGACCGGGTGTTCCTTCAAGTTCTATAGCCAGTGGTGGTATGAGATGTAGAGACCGTGACAGATTGCAATGCCAAAAGAATCTGCATTGCGTGATGACCATGGAAGGACCACAGGATGAGTTGTAGAAAAAGCACAATCCATGCTCCATACTGTGCAACAACAAGCTCAAGAATTACAACAACTGTGGGCAGAAAATACTGCACTACAACAAGCCTTGGCTTCCCAACCTGTGGATATACCTCCTGTGTCTACCTCAACACTTCTCTGCATAAGATCAAGGAATTTCTGGACTCTTTGACAGTCTTCTTTGCCTTTCGACCCTTACAATTCTCATCTGACAAAGTCAAGCTGGGTTATTTGATGAGTGCCTTGTCTGGCCCCGCACTAGCTTGTGCAACCCCCTTGGCCTCTGCTGAAGATCCTGTCTTAGATAATTATCCTGCCTTTCTTAACCTATTTAAGCAGATGTTCGAGCGTCCTCGGTTGGAGGCAGCTGCTGAAGAGGCATTTTTTGACATACAGCAAGCAATCAGGATGTATTACAATATATAACCTGGTTTAAACAGCTAGAGGGTGAGACCACTTGGGTGGAATGCATTTTTGTAACCCTGTTTCACTGAGGACTTCAAGAGGAAATAAAAGATGAATTGGTACATTCCACTCAATTTAGATCTCTGAAATAACTGATGGATCAAGCATTGAATACAGAGTATAGATTGCGGGAAGTAAGATGGAAAAGCAAAAGACTCGCTTACAGTACCAGTCCGGAGTATCCCGTTCCACAATCCGACGTTCTGACGAAGTCCATCTTGAAGCAACTAAGTCTACAGAAGAAGAACCCATGCAGACTGATCTAGTCTGTGGTCCTTTATCTGATTCAGAAAAGGAGGATAGGCGGTGAAAGGGTCTGTGTCTATTTTGTGGCAAAGCTGGTCATTTGATCCGGATGTGTCCAGTCCGTCCTTCCAGACCCTCGGGAAACACCAGCTCCTGCCCCCTGTGAAGAGAAAGTGGATGGGAGGAGTAGACTTACCATCAATATTTTCCTCCAGAGAGAATATCTCCGTTGTGTTTATACTAGCTGTTACGTTACATTGTTCCCCAAGTAAAGAAGAGGAATGAGGAGCCAGCGGTCTGTATTTGGATGAGACCTGGGACAAAGAAAGAGATATCCCACGAGTTCCTAAAGAAATACCGGAACAAGTTCACACAGTTGATGGTTCTCCTTTAACTTAGGGACCACTGGATTCACTTTCTGTCTGCATTTTGTGAGGCACCAGGAACACATTACCTTTGATCAGCCAGTGGTGGTAAGAGACGTACAGATCGTGACACATACTGGTGCCCCCTATAAAACCCTAGTATATGGTAATTGGGTCCCCAGGGCATTTGGGGTCCAGGGGATCCTTATGGGCTGCAGCATATCTTTTGCCACCCATAGGGAGCCCATGCAAAGGATTCTGCAGGACTGCCATTGCAGCCTGCGTGAAAAGGAGCATGCACACTTTCACTGCCATTTACACTGCACCGGGTCACTTACAAGTCACCCCTATAGCAGGCTCTCCAGCCCTGAGGGGAGGGTAGAAAGTACCTGTGTGTGAGGGCATCCCTGCACTAGCGGAGCTGCCCCCATGACCTCAAGGACCATTTTCCCAGGCTTAGTGAGGGCGGGGATGCCATTTTATGCGTGTACTGGACATAGGTCACTACCTATGTCCAGCTACATAACGGTACTCCGAACATATGCATGTTTGGTATCAAACATGTAGGAATCATATCTCCATGGTTTTGAAAGCATTGGTTGTATGATCCCATGCACCCTGGGGGCTCCTTAGACGATCCCTGTACTGCCATCACAGCTTTCTGAGTTTTTCCAGGCAGCCCGAGCTGCTGCCACCTCACAGGCATGTTTCTGCCCTCCTCTTGCTTGAGAAGCCCGAGCCAAGGAAGGCTGAACAAAGGATTTACTTTGGGAGAGGGGTGTTACACCCTCTCCCTTTGGAAATAGGTGTTATAAGCTTGGGAGTGGTGGCCTCCCCAAGCCTCTGGAAATGCTTTGAAGGGCACATTTGGTGCCCTACTTGCATAATCCAGTCTACACCAGTTCAGGGACCCCCAGTTCCTGCTCTGTTGCAAAACTGGACAAAGGAAGGGGGAGCGACCACTCCCCTGTCTATCACCACCACAGGGGAGGTGCTCAGAGCTCCTCCAGAGGGTCCCTGGGTTTTTTAATCTTGGATTCCAAGTTGGCAGGGAACTATGGGAGCATCTGAGTGGCCAGTGCCAGCAGGTGACGTCAAAGCCCTCCCCTGATAGGTGCTAATGTGTGTAGCTGACCAATCCCCCTCAATCCAAATCAGGGCTATTTGGAGTCTATCCTATGGGTGTTTCTTTAGATTTGGATTGCAAGAATCCAGCAGGAATCCTCTGCATCCTCCACTTCAACTTTGCACCGAAGAAACTGCATCTGGACCCTCCAGGAACTCTACAAACTGCAACAAAGAAGCAAGACTCCTTCTAAAACATTGTATCTTCAGCTCATGCCAGCAACTGCACCTGTTTCCTCATTGTGCATCCTCTGAGGACAGCCCATCTTCAGCCTGCACCAGAAGAGCAAAGAAATCTCCCTTGGGGTGAAGGAGTCACTCCCTTGCTTCAGCAGATACATACTGCAATGCCTACCGGCTGTGTGGACTCCCTCTCCTGCTGAGCTGCATGGATCCTGCATCACAGGTGGTGGACTGAATTGGTCCCGATGGTCCTGATGTCCCACTGTCCAACTTTGGTGGAGGTAAGAGCTTGCCTTCCCATGCAAGACAGTACCGCCTTGCACAGTGTTTTTTACAGTTGCCTAGGCTTGTTGGCATTCTTGCACAATGTTCTTCATGCATTTTTCAGCTCCGGCCCCCAGCACTCCATTCTGTGAGGCACAGCTTCCTGAGTGGTTCTCTGGCGGCATGGTAGCCTTTGTCGTATTGCTGCATGGTCCTCTTTTGCAACTTCCTTTGTCCCCGCGCTGGACTCCTGTGTGTGCTGCCTGGTCTTCTGTGAGCTCTCTGAGTTGCTCAGAGACGCCTTCACCTCCTCATCCTAGATAGAGTCCACCTGGCCATTCCACGTCCCAAGCAGCACAATTTTCTGCTAACCACAAGCTTTGCGTGTGCCAAGGCTTGTTGGTGAACTCCAGCAATGCAGGCCAGACTGCAATTCTCCATCTGACGTGGGACATCACTTGCACCAACCAGGCACCCGTACCCGTCTTCTTTGGTGAAACGGTTCTTCTTCACCAATGGTTCTTCTTTTGCATCTTCATCCAGGTTAGCAGGGGCTCCTGTTCTCCATGGACTTTTCTGTGCTTATTGGACTTGGTCTCCTTATTCAACAGGTCTTCAAGTCCAGGAATCCACTCTTGGTACATTGCAGTCTCTTGTGGTTCTTGCATAATCTTCTTTCTAGTTTCTGTGTGTGTTCTGGAAAAGTTACTGTGTTTTACTTCTGCTTTCCTGGGCACTGGGTGGGTTACATTACTTACCTTTGGTGTTTTTTAGTACTCTCAGCTCCCCTCTACACACTACACTTGCCTAGGTGGGAAACCGACAGTCACATTCCTCTTTCTTAGTATATGGTTTGTGTTTCCCCAAGGCCCATTCCTAACTATTGTGATTTTCTCTAATTGCACAGTTTTCTAACTGTTTTTACACATGTTTTTGCATACTATTGTATATAATTTGTGTCCTACTTACCTCCTGAGGGAGTATAGTCTCTATGGTATTTTTGGCACTTGTGTCACCCAAATAAAGTACCTTTATTTTTGTAACACTGAGTATTTTCTTTAATGTGTGTGAGTACTGTGTGACTACAGTGGTACTGCATGAGCTGTACATGTCTCCTAGATAAGCCTTGGCTGCTGAGCTACAGCTACTTTTAGAGAGCCTGGCTTCTAGGCACTGCCTACATTTCACTAAAAAGGGATAACTGTACCTGGTATAAGGTGTAAGTACCATAGGTACCGACAATAAACCAGGCCAGCCTCCTACAAATTGTGAGTTCAAAGATCCCAAACTCTATGGGGGTGATTCTTACCTTGGCGGGCGGCGGAGGCCGCCCGCCAAAGTACCCCCGCCAGAACACCGCACCGTGGTCGTCAGACTGCTGCGGTGATTCTGGGTTTTCCACTGGGCTGGCGGGCCACCGCCAAAAGGCCGCCCGCCAGCCCAGTGGAAAACAACCTTCCCACGAGGAGGCAGAGTGGGAAGGTGCGACGGGTGCAGTTGCACCCGTCGCGATTTTCACTGTCTGCAATGCAGACAGTGAAATTCAAAGTGGGGCCCTCTTACGGGGGCCCCTGCAGTGCCCATGCCATTGGCATGGGCACTGCAGGGGCCCCCAGGGGCCCCACGACACCCCATACCGCCATCCTGTTCCTGGCGGCAGAGCCGCCAGGAACAGGATGGCGGTATGGGGTGTCAGAATCCCCATGGCGGCGCAGCGAGCTGCGCCGCCATGGAGGATTCTTTTGGGCAGCGGAAAACCGGCGGGAGACCGCCGGTTTTCCACTTCTGACCGCGGCCAAACCGCCGCGGTCAGAATGCCCTGCGGGACACCGCCAGCCTGTTGGCGGTGCTCCCGCCAACCCTGGCCCCGGCGGTCCAAGACCGCCGGGGTCAGAATGACCCCCTATATCTCCATCTGCTACCAGTGGTAAATTACACTTAAAAGATTTTCACACAATACCTTTGATACCCCGTGTGAAAGATAGACCTTTCAGTAGTGAAAAGTTTTGCAGTATTTCACTATCAGGACAAATAAAGCACACCAGGTCACGCCCTACCTTTCAATTACACTGCACCCTGCAAATTGGGGCTGCCTTGGACCTTCTTTAGGAGTGACTTACATTTAGTAAAAGGGAAAGTTTAGGCTTGGCAAGTGGGAGCACTTGCCAGTTTGAAATACCAGTATAAAACTGCACACACAGACCCTGCAGTGACAGTTCTGACATGTTTACAGGGCTACTCACGTGGGTGGCACACCCAGTGCTGCAGGCCCTCTAGTAACATTTGATTTACACTCCCTGGGTACACCATTTTTCACTGTACTAGGGACGCACTAGTAAATCAAATATGCCAATAATGGATAAACCAATCACCAATACAATTTACTCACCACAAAGCCATAAACAGGAAGTCAGAGACAAAACGTTTGGGGCTAATCCTGCAAAAATGACCGTTTCCAATACTCCTTTTTTTTGCAAAGAAAGATGTTCAATGAAAAATAATCAAAAAGTTTTATGGGAACACTGGCATACTCAGCCTGGGAACAAGAGTATATCCTCAAACTCAGCTAGTTTACCCAGAAGTTGGTGAGCTAACATACTTGATTTCAACCACCTCTTCTTCCTGTGCTGTTTCAGGAATGGCGTAATCAGGTGGTATCAAATATTGGTTCAGTTTTCACCATGGTCAATCTTTCCACATTTTGAGGTGAGAGACTGGGACAGCTGCACCAAATGCACTAAACACATGCTCTGCAGACACCCTAGCTACAGAACAAGCCAGATACTTTATTGCCAGCCTTCTGTGCTCTGTCTATTGGTGAATCTTTCCATACCAATATATATATCAATGGGTTTGTATCCACACAGACCTATTTTGGGTCATCCAGATACTCCTGGAACATCCTCTGAATGGTTATTGGTGCTTCCACTTGCTTGACCTCTTTTACCTTTGTCTCTGTAGTGATCTTAAGATCTGCGACTTGAAACTAAACCAATGCAGAGGTTGGGCCCTATTCTTCTGTTGTTGTTGTTGTTGGTGTTCTTGTGGTTGGCTGCTGTGAGACAAGACTGTCCTCTCTAGAAGTTTCAGGTGGCACCCCAGACCTGCAAAGTGGGACTCTATGTTCCAGCCATTCTTCTTCCAGGTATGTGCCTTGCCCAACAATCCTCCTCTCGTATTTTGAAACATCCCCTTCAGAAAAAGGAATGAAAGTGGGCAGAATTTCTCTGTACCATGGCTCAAGTAGTGTGGCACAGATGTACTCTTTGAACAATATTAGGTCATTTTGCAGCCTTGCATTACAAGCTAATCCAAAGATTAAGCTCTAAACCAAGCCATGGTTTTCTGTGTTTTCATTCATACCTCCAAGTGAGAAACTTTCAGATACCTTCTTTAGCTGGTCCTGTAGCAGATGCAACAACAAGATAGTGTGACCTCTACAACTATACTCCTTGCTAAATTCCCCTCTGAAAACCTCAAAAGGGAGAAGCGTTTGTGTCAGACATTTGCCTAGGATTCATTTGTCTGCATTCATGGTTATAGCTTTCCCAATTGCATTCCCTCCTCTTTGAATGACATAGATATTGATCTGTCTCTATTGCTCAAACAGACGTTACAGCGTGTCATAGGTGGAATTCATTGTGTTGACACCTCCTGTATCAGGGCCTTAATTGGTACTCTATTAGCATGCTGAATAATTAGTAACTGTTTCTGGGCTTTAAAAGAAACGCTGAAATGAGTGTGGATTCTCCTGCAGGTGGTCGGTATGTTGCTGACTGTATCTTCTTTTTTTAGGGAGTCTTGCACAACCAGGTTGATACAATGCTCCAAACAAAGGACTCCTAAAATAGCCACCATATGCCAAGACCTTAACTATGTTACTGCCATTGTTCATGGCAACAAATCCAATTCTGAGACCGCTGGGTCCTAGCCCTTCAGACACCTTGTTGTTAAATTCATCCAATATGTTTGCAGCTGGATGTGATTTTTCCATGCTGCTGAACGCTCTAAATACTTTCTTCAGGCCCAAGACTTGTCGATATCTTTTGCTTTACCCTTGCAAAAGAAATCTAGTGTTCAGTGATGCAAATGCAAGCAGTCACCTGCCAACTGGTGCACATTTCTGTTGTCATGTAGGTAGTGTCAACAACACTTTGCTGAAAAGCTTGTCCAACCAATTGCAGCACATCGTGATGCAGCGCTGGCACAGCAACTCCGGCAAGGTAGGCCCAACATAAAACCTTCCATTTTGGGCATATGTCTTCCACCAATTCTAAGAATCCTACTCCCTCCACAAAAGAAAAAGGGTTGAGGTCTAGTGGTAAAATTTTTGTCAGCTTCCATTGTACAAATGTGTTGTTGTGTGGTTACAGTCAAAGAGCCCCCCCCTGTTTAAATATATCTGTAATAGTAGCCTGAATGTTCTTCTTTTCTGGGGCCACTAATGCAGGTGACTTTTGAGAAGCAGGTGGTGGTGGATGGAATGTGCATCGTTTGGCAGTCAATGTATGCCACAGTGTCTATATCTGATTCTGAGTCTTCTTGGGCCCTTGCGATCTCACTGAGGCGCCTGGAGACAGGGCTGCTTTGCATGAGGATGTCACCCTCTTCTTCCTCATGATCAAATCCCACTGTAATTGAACTTGTATCTAATATTTCCCAGCTCCCTTCACCTTCACCACCACAGCCATGTTGAGCAATTTTTTTAAGGTGCTCTTCCCACCACATTGCTTGATGTTTTTTCACATGGGTTGTTTGGTCTTCAGTACCATATGGTGAACAAGGCTTACCTTGATGAAGACTTATGTTGCAAATGGAGAATATTGAAACGTTCTCCTCCTATATGTTAATTGTGAAAAGTCCCAAACTGGGGAGGAGTGCTTTCTTAGTGGGCCACTGCCAATGTCTGAAGAAAAACTGGACGTAAGTGGGTGTGTCCTTGATTGCATTTCTGCAGTGCATATGTCTACTGAGGTAGAGGTTGGCGCAATTCTCAGCGGGGGCTATAAAAATAAGGGAGCTGGTGGCGCTACCTGTGCCACATCCCTCAGAGCAGGTTGAATAGTAATGTTGGACTTCTCTGTGCCAGCTTCCACACTGACTTTCTCATCGTCATCATCCTCCTCATCATCCCCTTTCATAATTGGAAGACTTTCAGGAACTCTTCTATTTCCTTGTCTCTCCTGACATTTCCTGGACACTCCATGTCCCTATCATCATCATCATCATCATCATCAGAAATGATGCTTGGAGAAGATGGTGGAGTAGCATCCTTCCATTTTCTTGAGTAAATCTGGGAGACAATGATTCTAAAAGAGGAAACTCAACCTCTTATTCTGCTCTTAATTCAGGAAGATCTACTATTGCTGGCTCTGGCTGCTGCCACTTTGCTCTGTTTTCTGAAATGATTGGTTACTACTTTGCAAAAAGCACAAATCCAATTCAGCGTCACTGTGATTGCAGTGGCTGCCTCACTGAAAGACATTGTCTTGGGATTAAGTTGAGATGGCGGTGTTGGTGTGGGAGTACTGTACTCAGGGTCCTCCTCGATGCAGGAGTGACAGGCACACATCTCCAGAAAAAAGTTGTGTTAGGCACACCACTGGTGGAAAGCTGCTTCTTCTCACTGACTACTTTCTTGGGAGCAACTTTCTTTGTTGCCATCCTAAAACTCTCAGTTGGCAGTGGACCTAAGCTGCACAAGCAGAAGAGAGTGCAGGACTGACGTCACTGTACAGACCTTTGGTTTGGCAGTACTGCAGGTGATGTATTTTCTTCTTTTGTGCACCTAAAAGCAACCAAGTGAGAAAAACATACAGTTATTGAATCCTGGCATTGATGCTGTTTAAATTAGTACAGGAAAAATCTATATTAGTGTGGTTGGTTACTTAGGTAATACATTTCAATGTATCCAATCATGGTAAAGTCAAGCCACACCACCATACCATACAATTTCATTTCAAATCAGGCAACACAACAAACAGATATAGCTCTTTGCTTTATGTCCATCTATTCTAAAGGAGACACCTTTGGCAGTCAGAGAGGCACAAGGGTAAATGGAATAATCCTTTAAAAACCTTTGGAAGTCAAGTTGGTCGGGGGAAATGGAATAAACATTAAAACAATGAATGTTGCTGATGTGTTTGCAGTGCACCGCAGCCAGAGTATCCAGAAGCAAATGGAATTCTACCTATAAAAACTGAATGGTGAACCAAAGTTGTGCACCTATGGTGGATGGATGTATTGAGGCAAAATGTAAAAATAAAATAAAAATCATTGTAAAAATATTTAAAAAAAAGAAAAAAACGCCTATTGTGAGGCAAGGAGGTGCAAAATAAAAAATGCAAAAAAAGCATTTAATATAAGCACTGTTCATCAAAATCATATTCTTATTATACATATACCACAATGATCCCCAAGCATATTATAACATTAATATCACATCCATCAATGCAAGCCTATGGCAAAAGCACACTGGCTGGATGCACAAAATTGCCACCAGCCATATGGTTAGACAACAACAGCGAGCAAAGAGGGATGAGGAACGAAGAACCAATGCAAGCCTATGGCAAAAACACACTGGCTGGATGCATAAAATTGCTGCTAGCTACATGGTCAAGCAACAACAGTCAGCAAGGAGGCATAGGGAAAAAAAAAACACATGTTGGCCAATGGCAAAGGCACACTGACTAGATGCACAAAATGACCACCAGACAAATGGTCAACAACAGCAAGCAAGGAGGCATGTGGAACAAAGAAGACATGCAAGCCTTTGGCAAAGGCACAATGGCTGCCAGCCAAATGGTCAAGCAATAACAGTGAGCAAGGAGGCATGGGGAACAAAGACCAAATTCAGGCCTATGGACACAGACCACACAAAATGGCCCCTGGCCACTGAGCATGGAGAACAAAGACAAATGGTGGGTGGCAGATGACAAACAAATAAACACACTGACAGAAAAGGAGACATGGTGGTAACGCTGAAGAAAACACTATAATTAATTCAGCAATACAAAACAAGAACATTGACTGAGCTATAAACATTTTACAGCAACACACATCATCCTATGGCATCATTATTACCTCATATATACACTTTTTGCAAAAAGAAAAAATTGAAATACAAACAATAATTTAATCTAATGCCATCCCCACCCTAAATGATGTAAACAATACCTTTCTTGCACTGATGACAAGTATGGAGCCTACTGCTGGATGGCCGGTTGGAAGACTAGGCTACATAGTAAAATAAATTAATATTGCACATGTAACAGACATGGTGAAAACATACTGAACGGTGCAACATTTTTCCTTCACAAAATATGAAAAATGAAATTCAAAGAAATACCAAGGTCCCTAATTAAACTTCATGCCACCCACCACAGTGAAATTTAAAAATCAAATAAAAGTACAAACAATGCTAGTGCACGCCATATCAAATACACAGCACCCTTATGCAATAGGTTTTTAACTTACTTGTGTGATATTACAAAAACAAAGTCCTTAAAAAAAGGTACATATCCAGCAGACAAAGAGAGTGATCCTTCCACCACGAAATCAAAGTGAAATGTGACCAGGAGAAGGATAAAGCTTGCTGGACAGGAACAGGAAGTTGGAGTCTCTGGGGCACTTACTTCCTGCTTCAAAAAAAAGCTTATCTCACTAAAAACAACTTCAACAGTCAGTTGGGGAAGAAAATCTGCTCAAAAGCATCTTTTTCTGTAGATTTAGCTGCTTCTCAAGTAGACAATCTACTCAACGTGCGTTCACCCTCATGAGCGGCAGTATATTGGCGCTGTTGTGGATAAAAGTCATGCTAGCAGACAAGAAATCTTGCTAGCGACCTGTGAATATTGTGGCACTCACAACACCAAAAACTAATCTCACATGTATAGGAAAAAACACTCCACTTCACACCAGAAGGCAGAATTCTAGAACTCTGCGCTGCTCTGTGTTGCACGAAGTGCCCAAATTCCAAAAACTACACAAGCAGAGTTTTATGCCCGGGCCTATATGAGAACCCAAGAGAAGACTGGTACCAACCTGTGTGTCAAACCATCCAATGTGCATCAGCAGTCGGCCTGACTTTGTGCCTGCTCCCGCTACATTCTTATATGGAGCAAAAAAAATCCTTTACAGCAGTCCTTTAGCACTGGTTTATCCACTCTCCTGGAACTCTCATTGAACAGCCCCCTGCTTCATCCGCTGGAGATTTTCAGATTCCATTAAAGTGACTAAGGCCCTCATTACAACCCTGGCGGTCGGTGTTAAAGTGGTGGTAATACCGCAAATTAGGCAGTCGGAAAAAAAAATGGGATTACGACTGTGGCGTAAACTGCCAACATAGACAGCCACTTTAACACTTCGACCGCCACGACGGTAGAAACAAACAGCACGGCGGTCACCGCCAACAGATAGGCAGGAGACAAAGTACTGCCCACTCTATTACAAGAGGCCTATCCGCCACATTTTCTGGGGCGGAACCAACGCTATCCAAAGCACGGCGGAAACAGTACAAAGAAGGGAAAACACTCACCTCTTGACACCCAACGAGGAACCAGGATGCCATGGAGCCCGAACTACATGTACTGCCCATGTTGGTTTACCTCCTCCTCTACCAGGAGTACGAACGGCGGCGGTGGCGACCACGGTGAGTACTGCCATTATGTTTGCAGAATACCCACCTCAGCACAATTAAAAGACTTATTTACTAACCTCCAATTGACCCAACTCAACCACCTACAAAAATGGAGTTTGACAAGCCCATTGGCATAGAGGAGATCCGTACCGTATTGCAACAATTGGCCCATAATAAAGCACCTGCATCAGGCGGGCTACCAGATGAGTACTATTCCACTTTCTGGGCTCAACTGGCGGATCCATTACTGGAGGAGTTGAATGAAGAAAAACAAGGGGCAGCGTCACAGAATCCCAACGCGAATTGCTTCTAGTGGTCCTACCTAAACCAGGCCACGATCTGCAGGTTGTGCGCTTATATAGACTCCTCTTGTTACTTAGCCTAGATTGTAAAATACTGGACAAAGTGCAGGCTACTACCCACTGATTGGCCACTTGATCCATGAAGACCAGTTGTGATTCATTCCAGGAAGCAATACCTTCCAGAACATCAGAAAGCTCTTGTGCATATTACACAGTACCCCCAGAGGGAAGGACAATAGAGTACAGTGTCACTGGACATTGAAAAGGCCTTCAATATCCTCGGTTGGCCCTTCTTGAAGGCCACGCTGAGACACATGGGCTTTGGCTCAGGTTTTATGGAGTGGATTAACACACTGTTCTGCAAACCTACAGCCCATGTGAAAACGGGCCATGTCATTTATGCAAGCTTCCCAGTCTGCTGGGGCACCAGAAAGGGATGCCAACTATCACCTCTACTATTTGCGATAGTAATCGAACCCCGGGCAGCACACTTTCGCCTGTGTGCCCGGCAATGGGGGATCCTGGAGCTAGATACCGCAAACATCATCTCCCTCTAAGGAGATAATGCATTAATATGGCTACGTAGGGGTGATTCCACCCAACCGGAGGTCATGCGACTTCTTGAAACGTTTGGGGACATGTCCGGCCTTTGGGTGAACTGCACAAAGTCATGCCTGTTCCCATTGACACTCATCCTGGAACACTTAAGGTCTGCACTCCCAGTGTACCAACTTTCCTGGAGTCATGTTACCTTCAAATATCTAGGCATCCAAATATATCCAGACGTGAGTCCCATGCTCACTGTGCCACTGGATTCAAGCTAGCCTGGCTGATGAAGGGTGATACCCTGAAACTGGTCATAGGATGTTTGTTTCTGGTCCAGGGAGGACCTGGCTTGGCAGTTTGGGCTGAACTGTTCCCATGAGGAACAGGGTCAAGACTGACTTGCATATGGCTGAGTCCAAACTGGGGTGGCATGGTGAGCAAAAGAACAATGGATTACCACCATATCTGTGACTGGGGATGAGTGTTTCCATTGTTCAACACTCTGTCCATCATCCTTTTGTGTTGCTAAAGTTGCTTTAAGTGAGAAGTGTACGCCCTGACGTGGGTCCCGTGCTCACTGTGCCACTGGGTTCAAGCTAGCCTGGCTGATGAAGGGTGATACCCTAGAAAAATAGTGCTAGGATGCTTGTTCCTGGTCCAGAGAGGACCTGGCTTGGCAGTTTGGGCTGGACTGTTCCCATGAGGAACAGGGTCAAGACTGATTTGCGTTTGGCTGGGTCCAAACTGGGGTGGCATGGTGAGAAAAAGAACAATGGATTACCACCATATCTGTGACTGGGGATGAGTGTTTCCATTGTTCAACACTCTGTCCATCATCCTTTTGTGTTGCTAAAGTTGCTTTAAGTGAGAAGTGTACGCTCTGACGTGGGTCCCGTGCTCACTGTGCCACTGGGTTCAAGCTAGCCTGGCTGATGAAGGGTGATACCCTGGAAATAGTGCTAGGATGCTTGTTTCTGGTCCAGAGAGGACCTGGCTTGGCAGTTTGGGCTGGACTGTTCCCATGAGGAACAGGGTCAAGACTGATTTGTGTATGGCTGGGTCCAAACTGGGGTGGCATGGTGAGCAAAAGAATGATGGATTAAACCCAGATCTGTGACTGGGTGTGGGTGTTTGCATTGTTCAGCACTCAGTTTATCATCTTTTTGTGTTGCTAAACTTGCCGTAAGTGGGAAGGGTATGCCAAGATGTGGGTTCCGTGCTCACTGCGCCACTGGATTCAAGCTAGCCTGGCTGATGAAGGTTGATTCCCTGAAACTGGCCCTAGGATGCTTGTTTTCGGTCCAGGGAGGACCTGGCTTGGCAGTTCAGACTGGACTGTTCCCATGAGGAACAGGGTCAAGACTGATTTGCATATGGCTGGGTCCAAACTGGAATGGCATGGGCAGCAAAAAAACGATGGATTAAACCCGGATCTGTGACTGGGGGTGAGTGTTTGCATTGTCAGCACTCCGTCCATCATCATTTTGTTTTGCTAATGTCGCCCTAAGTGGGAAGGGTATGCCCAGACGTGGGTCCCGTGCTTCCCATGCCACTGGATTCAAGCTAACCTGGCTGATGAGGGGTGAAACCCCGAAACCGGTCCCAGGATGCTTGTTTCCAGTCCAGGGAAGACATGGCCTGGCAGTTCGGGCTGGACTGTTCCCATAGGGAACGGGGTCAAGACTGATTTGCATATGGCTGGGTCCAAACTGGAATGGCATGGGCAGCAAAAAAACGATGGATTAAACCCAGATCTGTGACTGGGGGTGAGTGTTTGCATTGTCAGCACTCCGTCCATCATCATTTTGTTTTGCTAATGTCGCCCTAAGTGGGAAGGGTATGCCCAGACGTGGGTCCCGTGCTTCCCATGCCACTGGATTCAAGCTAGCCTGGCTGATGAGGGGTGAAACCCCGAAACCGGTCCCAGGATGCTTGTTTCCAGTCCAGGGAAGACATGGCCTGGCAGTTTGGGCTGGACTGTTCCCATAGGGAACGGGGTCAAGACTGATTTGCATATGGCTGGGTCCAAACTGGAATGGCATGGGCAGCAAAAAAACGATGGATTAAACCCAGATCTGTGACTGGGGGTGAGTGTTTGCATTGTCAGCACTCCGTCCATCATCATTTTGTTTTGCTAATGTCGCCCTAAGTGGGAAGGGTATGCCCAGACATGGGTCCCGTGCTTCCCATGCCACTGGATTCAAGCTAGCCTGGCTGATGAGGGGTGAAACCCCGAAACCGGTCCCAGGATGCTTGTTTCCAGTCCAGGGAAGACATGGCCTGGCAGTTCGGGCTGGACTGTTCCCATAGGGAACGGGGTCAAGACTGATTTGCATATGGCTGGGTCCAAACTGGAATGGCATGGGCAGCAAAAAAACGATGGATTAAACCCAGATCTGTGACTGGGGGTGAGTGTTTGCATTGTCAGCACTCCATCCATCATCATTTTGTTTTGCCAAATCAACCTTCCCACTAGGATGCCGGCTCAGAATTGAGCCGGCGGAGTGGGAAGGTGCGACGGGTGCAGTTGCACTCGTCGCGTATTTCAGTGTCTGCTGGGCAGACACTGAAATACTTTTTGGGGCCCTCTTACGGGGGCCCCTGCCGTGCCCATGCCATTGGCATGGGCACGGCAGGGGCCCCCAGGGGCCCCGCGGCACCCCCTACCGCCATCCTGTTCATGGCGGGAGAGCCGCCATGAACAGGATGGCGGTAGGGGGTGTCAGAATCCCCATGGCGGCGGAGCGCGCTCCGCCGCCATGGAGGATTCAGACGGGCAGCGGACTTTCCGTTTCTGGCCGCGGCTGAACCGCCGCGGTCAGAATGCCCAGTGGTGCACCGCCAGCCTGTTGGCGGTGCTACCGCCGACCTCCGCCATGGCGGTAATTACCGCCATGGTCAGAATGACCCCCTGAGTATTTTCTTTCATGTGTGTGAGTACTATGTGACTACAGTGGTATTTCATGAGCTTTGCATGTCTCCTAGTTAGGCCTTGGCTGCTCATCCACACTACCCCTAGAGAGCATGGGTTCTAGACACTGACTACATTTCACTAATAAGGGATAACTGGACCTGGTATAAAGTGTAAGTACCTTAGGTACCCACTATAAACCAAGCCACCCTCCTACAGTCTAGGCATGCCCAATTCTGAATTATATTACGCAGCGGCACAACTCCAATGACCACTAATCTGGCTTCAGACAACTCCCACAGCATAGAGGACAATGGTGCAGGACAGATTGGGTCACAGAAATGTGTTGACATGGCTGTCGGATCACACATGCCCTCCCACACACAGTAACACCCTTATGGACACAGCCCGAGCTCCAATGATGGCGGCGATGACCACGGTGAGTACTGCGCCTACAACACATGGGAGGGGGAGGGAAAAGAAAGTGACACACACATGCAACCCGTAACACGTGACACCCCCACCCTCACCCACAACACCATACACACAAATATATGCTGCAACATTACATATACATCCCCCCCCCGAATAACGCAAGGACAAAAAGAAATGATTTGAACGAATGTAATCATGTGATATGTCATTATCAAAATTCAAAATCCAGTATATACAATTATGTTCACCAACTACAAAAGTCTGGATAGTGCATCAATCATGGGCAAGGCCCACACATGATACCTGATTCCAAACGGAGAGAACACTGGAGGGGCATCAGATAGAAAATATACAGGCACCTCAGGGGGAGGGGAGCACCTCAGCCTGATGAACGCACAACGCCACTGCTCCACGAGGGGGCTCCATGCCCACTGCTTTATCCTGGGGAGTGCAAAGCCACAGTCTCTCGAATCTTTTCAGAGGGTGGTTTACCAGAAAGGAGGAAGAGGTAGTGGTTGTAGGAGGTGTACGTCTGCTGAATTTTAATTAAGGTGCATGGGCTGGAGGCTGTTGTGAGGTGGATGGCTGTTGGGTGGGTGTGTGTCTGCGTTTGTGTACTTTGAGAGGAGGGCTCACTGACACACTGGGAGAGGACACTGGGGATGTGTGAATGGTAGTAGGGGTGGTGAGTGCACGTGAGCGGTGTGTGGTGATGGGCAGGCTGGTGATGGAGGTAGTGGCTGAGGAGTAGTGCATGCAGGTGTGACTGGAGATGAGACTGGGAGGGAGAAGGGAGGCATGGAGGAGGGAGACACAGTGGAGGAAGTGGATGTTGGCATGTGTGCATGTGTGAGGGCCTGTGGGATGTGTGGTGCTCATGTTTGCCTGAGCCACTCTTGTGTGTTGAGGTGTGTGCATGCTGGTCTGATGGTGTGATTGGGATAGGCTGAGGTACAGGGAATTGGGTCTGGGTGGAGGAGGTTGGAGGGGGGAGGCTGGACACAGGGACAATGACATCAGTGCTGAGGCCAGAGCCTGAAATTCTCTCTGCTGGGATGCCTGGCCAGAATGAATGCCCTCCAGGTATGCATTTGTTTGTTGCAAATGCCTCTCAACACTTGGGATGGCATTCAGAATGGTAGACTGCCCAACAGTGAGGGATCTCAGGAGGTCAATAGCCTCCTCACTGAGGGCAGCTGGACAGACTGGGGCAGGGCCTGAGGTGCCTGGGGCGAAGGAGATGCCCACCCTCCTGGGTGAGCAGATACAGGACACACGCTGAGGGGCTGCTTTGAGGGCGGTGCTGGTAGGGATGGTGGCGGCTGTACCTGTTGATGCGGGGGGCACCGCAAGGGAGCTCCCATCAGAGGAGGAGTCGCTGTCGCTGGTCCCTGCTCCTGTCCCCACCATGGAGCTCCCCTCGCCATCCGTCCCACTGGTGGCTTCAGACTCCATTGTTTCGCACTCCAGGGCCAAGTGGGAAGCAGCTCCCTCCTGCTCCGGTGCCAATGCTCCTCCGCCTGATGATGCTATTGCAGACAAGAACATGGAGACCACAAAAAGGGGGGGAGACAGGAGAAAGACATGTGCAGTGCATGCAATACCACTACCGTTGGCAGACACAGCAGACACAGCAGCCCTCTGCACTACGTCATGCACTTATATTTCCTAGATTAGTCACATGCCCATGGGGTACAAGGCCTAAGCCTGATTTCTGGACAGCTGGAAGTCACAGGAGCCTGACTAGGTGTAGATGGCACTAACCACTAGCGGGGTTGGGGTGTCACAAGGGACCTTGCCTACCAAGATTGCCTTGGCCTAGGGGAACCCACTTCCCACCTCCCCCACCCGGACACCTTGTAATGCGCGCAGAGTCTGCTGAATGAGAGTGTACTCACCCCCTTGTGGCTGCTATTATGCCCTCAAGTGCCCATCCAACTCCGGATACACAACTTCCAGGATCCGGAACATCATCTGGGTCATGGTGTGACGGGCACCCCTCCCACGTTGGGAGGCCATCCCGAGCTGGGCCTCCGCCATCTTTTTGCTCCAGCAGCGACGGTCCTCCCATCTTTTACGGCAGTGGGTGCTCCGTCGGTGGTAGAACCCCAGGGTACGGAGGTCATTGGCGATGGCACGCCAAATACCCTTCTTCTGGTGGGCGCTGACCTAGAGAAATGGTACAGGGGGAAAGGAAATTACTCACCCGTCCGGACCGTCATACTCATTGCCCACCAGTTCCCACCCATGCCCTGACGCACATACATTCACCATCCACACATGCAGGCCTCAGCCCCCCCATGTATCTTCCATCCACACCACTCCAAAAAGGCATTGCCCATGCAGCATGCTCACAGAGTATTTACCTGTTTGTCTGGAGGACCATACAGTTGTGTGTTCTGGGGGAGGACCCCATCCACTAGTTTCTTCAACTCCTCTGAAGTGAAGGCAGGGGCCCTTTCCCCAGACACATGAGAGATCGTCATTTCCAGACACAAGTCACAGCAGCACTTGCAGTGTAGGTCCTCTCCTGTTGAAGGTCAGGTATCAATTGAGTGAACAGGTAGAAAATGGCGGTCACGTCCACAGTTGTGCGTACCGTCACCGCCAGCGTACTTCCTCATTGGCTCCTCAGACCCACAGGGTCCAATGTTAACCAATGCTGGATTACGCTGCGGTCTTCGACTGCTCACCGCGACGGTGTAGAACGCCAGCGCAGTTACCTCATATCCCCTTGTCCCACCTTACAGGTCAGTCAGCCGCCATTTCAGGGGGCCACATGGCTTTAATATTAACTGCGTCACACCAATGTAGGCCTTCAATGCACACAGTTACAGGCACAGTGCGGAACAATAAATGTTTGCAAATTACATTTTGTGATGCCTCAGTGTTGGCTGACTCTCTGCTCGCTGTTCTCCTCCATAGGGCACGTCTGCTGGGGCAGGTGATGAGATGTTGGCATCCTCCAATGTACAGACCGCTGGTGGACCTGTCGACAATGGAAGAGAGACACATATTAGTCACCTACAGACTTGATCGTGCAACAATCCAGGAACTGTGTGCCCAGTTGGAGCCAGACCTGATGTCAGC
Source organism: Pleurodeles waltl (assembly GCF_031143425.1). Classification (NCBI taxonomy): domain Eukaryota; kingdom Metazoa; phylum Chordata; class Amphibia; order Caudata; family Salamandridae; genus Pleurodeles; species Pleurodeles waltl. The sequence goes on from NC_090437.1 coordinate 1,070,198,874, forward strand.
TATCCGCCATCCCACAGGGATACCCCCTATAGTGCAGGTCCTGTCAGTACTCCATTTCTTGGCAAGTGGTTCCTTTCAAACAACAGTGGCCATTGCATCAGGGATGTCCCAGCCAATGTTCTCTAATGTGTTGTCCAGAGTGTTGTCTGCCCTGCTGAAACACATGTGCAGCTACATCGCGTTCCCTCAGGTGGAGGATTTGCCCACAGTGAAAGGACACTTCTATGCCCTGGGACATATCCCCCAAATCATTGGTGCCATTGATGGGACACATGTGGCATTGGTACCCCCCAGCAGGAGTGAACAGGTGCACAGAAACCGGAAGAGCTACCACTCAATGAATGTGCAGGTGGTGTGTTTGGCAGACTAGTACATCTCCCATGTGAATGCCAAATTTCCTGGCTCAGATATGACGCTTACATTTTGAGGAATGGCAGCATCCCTTATGTGATGGGGCAACTCCAGAGGCAGCGTGTGTGGCTAATAGGTGAGGACAAGGACCCTAAACAGTGTGAATAGGTGTCTGGGTATGGGGTTGTCCCTACGGGGAAGTGTGTGTCTAACAGTTGTCCCTCCATATTTGCAGGTGACTCTGGTTACCCCAACCTGTCATGGCTACTGACCACAGTGAGAAATCCCAGGGCAAGGGCAGAGGAACTCTACAATGAGGCACATGGGCGAACTAGTAGGGTGATTGAACGAACCTTCGGCTTCCTGAAGGCCAGATTCTGGTTCCTCCATATGACAGGTGGCTCTCTCTACTACTCACCAAAGAAGTTGTGCCAGATCATCGTGGCCTGCTGTATGCTGCACAACCTGGCTTTGCGACGCCAGGTGCCTTTTCTGCAGGAGGATGGGCCAGATGGTGGTCTTGTGGCAGCTGTGGAGCCTGTGGACAGTGAAGAAGAGGAGGCAGATTAAAGTGGCGAGTTGGCTGTTGATTGCTTTCTCGATGACTTTCATTGGAAATGGGAGCAGGGAGATGGGCCTGAAATTCTTGAGGTTGGTGGGGTCTGCAGATGGTTTTTTGAGGAGGAGGTTGATCTTGGTGTGCTTCCAGTCGACGGGGAAGGAGGTGTCAGCTAGGGAGCGGTTGATGGTGAGGCAGAGCTTGGGAGCAATGATGTCAGCAGCTGTTTTGAAGGTGTGGTGGGAGCATGGGTCCATGGGGGCCCAGGAGCGTGTGGACTTCATTGTATTCAGTGTATCTTCAGTGGTGAGGGGGGTCCAGTTGGTGATCATTGGTTTGTTGGTGTTGGGTTCCAGTGGAGGAGGTTCTGTGCGTAGGTTGTCCTTGTTGAAGCTGTCATATAAGGTCTTGATTTTGTGGTGGAAGTAAGTGTTGAGTCTGTTGCAAAGGTCCTGTGAGAGTGAGATGTCCACTGTTTCAATGATGGGTTGGGCAAACTCCTTAATGATGCTGAAGAGTTCCTTGCTGTTGTGTGCGTGCGAGGAGATTCTGGTGGTCATTCTGACCTCGGCGGTAAAAGGCGCCTACCGCCGGTCAGAAATCCTCCATAATCCCGCCGCGGTCGCGGAAACCCGCCACGGTCATTCTGACCCGCAGAAGGCAAACCTCCGAAAATCCGACAGCCACAACAGACCGCCAGACCAGCGGTCGGCGGAAAAGTGGAGGTGACAAAACCTCCACCGTCACGCCAACAGAAATACGCCCATGCCATTACGACCCACGAATCCACGCGGCGGTCTTTCAAACGCGGTATTCCATTGGCGGGACACACTGCCGCGGTCAGAATACACACAAACGAACAAAACTCAGCCACATTGGCCGATTTGAATTCCACACACCTGATACACATACACACACCACTCCCACACACACAATACAATATAAAACACACACCCACATCACCCACAAACCCCTACGACCAAAAATTCTGAAAGAAGGCCAGAGCGAGACACCACCATCCACAAACTAGCAGCCACAGCCACTCAACACCATCACCCACACACTATCCACACACAAAACAACACACACCACCACACTCAACACACTTAACTACACATACTCCACCCCACACATCATACACACCACCCCATGGCACCCCAAAGACACCCCCGCTTCTCAGACGAAGAACTCAGGGTCATGGTGGAGGAAATCGTTCGGGTAGAGCCCCAGCTGTTCGGCACACAGATCCAATACACCAGCATTGCCCGGAGGACAGAGCTATGGCAGAGGATTGTCGACAGGGTCAACGCTGTGGGACAGCACCCCAGAAATCGGGAAGACATCCAGAAGCGATGGAACGACCTACGGGGGAAGGTGCGTTCCATGGTATCCAGGCACAACATCGCCGTGCAGAAGACTGGCGGAGGACCCCCACCTCAACCCCCACAATTTACAACATGGGAGAAGGAAGTCTTGAACATCCTGCATCCTGACGGCCTCGCAGGAGTCAGCGGAGGAATGGATACTGGTAAGTTGAAGCTTCAATACTGCTTCCCCCCCACCTGCATGCCAAATCATACCCCAACCCTCACCCCCATCCTCGAACCCCACCCTCACCCCCACCCCCATCCTCACCCCCACCCTCACCCCCACCACCATCCTCACCCCCACCACCATCCTCAACCCCACCCCCAGCACACCTATTCCCTGCCAATGTCTCACCATCACAACCCACACATCCAAAAACCTAGGCCTGCATGCGTCCACTAAGCATGGACACCCATCACCAAAGCATGCCCAATGCATATACACATCCCCCCCACAAGCCACCCTCACCAAAGCCCCCACACACGAATGCCAGCACTTGGGGACACGGGAACCCACAGATACACCCATATGCCACACATTGAAACTATAACCATACCTCTATACCCCTGCAGGACCCGACCGTCAACACACCGCCACGGAGGGCCCAGAATTCTCCACACCCCCCACCCAAGAGGCCGTCAGCGATAACAGCAGCTCTGTCGACCTGGACACCGATGACCATCGGGGACCATCGGGGACCTCTGGACAGTCGGTTCCCCTCACACAGGCCCAGGCCACTACAGACCCAAACCCCTCTGGGAACACCAGCACAGCTCCCACCCAGCGGGCCCATGCCTCTGTCTCCAGGGCACGTCAATCTGCGGTGTGTCTACCACTACAGGGCACCCAGGATAACCCACCACCCCAACAACAACAGGGACCTGGGGGCAGTGGTAGTGGGCACACCGGCCAGGGGGCAGAAGCCCAGGGAAACAGGGCAACTCGGAGGGCAGCTGTGCGACAGGGGGGGGACGGGCCCAGGGAACCCACTCTCCACGAGGCCCTCACCACCATCATGGGAGCATACAACCGCTCCCAGGAGACGATGGCGACGGTACTGGCCCGGTTCCAGGAGATCCAGGTACTGCAGGAGGAACACTATCGGGGGTACAGGGAGGACATCAGAGCCCTCACCTCCACCCTGGTTACCATGGTAGGGCTGCTGCAGGACCTCATCAACACCAGGACGGACACTCAACAACACCAAATGGCCCCTGCCACTAGCCTGGACCAAGAACAGCCAACCACCTCCGCCGGCGCTAGTGGACAGGAGGCCCCCGCACAGCAGCAGCCCACCAGACCCCCACCTCCTGCAGGAGAAGAACCACCCCGCAAGAGGGCCCTGAGATCTCGCAAGAAGACAGAGTAGGATGTCAAGACCCCCGCCAGCAAAGGATACCACCTGATGTCATCCCACTGTCCCACATTGTCACCCTGTCCATCCTTGAACTGCCCATGCTCCATCTCTCCACAGGCCTCTGGACAATGCACCTGTGTGACTGTTACTCTGGACTCTGCCATGGACATTCCTTCACCATAGCCCCCACCCACTTGAAACCACCCATCCCATTTTGAGCACTTAAATAAACACCTATTTTGCACAAAACTATCTGGAGTCTGGCTGTGATTTCAAAATATTGTAATTGACATGACAGTGCAAATATGTCCTTGTACATAGTGAAGTCAACAAACAGCTGCCACAAAGCTGTAGTCCATGGGGAAACGAAGCACAGGACTCGTAGTGGGGACCCCAGATCTGAAATAGGGAGGGAAAAGCCACAACTCAGTCATCATACACTGGGGCAAATAGACAGGCAGCAGAGATGCAGGAGAGTAGTTCACATTTACTAAATTATCTTTGAATTGTTACCTGTGTCCTATTGGAAGTACTGTTCAATGATTCTGTCCCTGTTGTCTGTTTCAGCCCCGTCGTCTTCCTCCTCGTCACTCTCCTCAGGTTCCACCGCTGCCACAACACCACCGTCTCGACCATCCTCCTGCAGGAAAGGCACCTGGCAGCGCAAAGCCAGGTTGTGAAGCATGCAGCAGGCCACGATGATGTGACACACCTTCTTAGGTGAGTACATTAGGGATCCACCTGTCATATGCAGGCACCGAAACCTGGCCTTTAGGAGGCCAAAGGTGCGTTCGATCACCCTCCTAGTACGCCCATGGGCCTCATTGTACCGTTCCTCTGCCCTGGTCCGGGGATTCCTTACTGGGGTCAGTAGCCACAACAGGTTGGGGTACCCAGAGTCCCCCAATAGCCATACACGGTGTCTCTCTAGCTGTTCCATCACGTAAGGGATGCTGCTATTCCTCAGGATGTAGGCGTCATGCACTGACCCTGGGAATTTAGCATTTACATGCGAGATGTACTGGTCAGCCAAACACACCACCTGGATGTTCATTGAATGGTAACTTTTTCTGTTCCTGTACACCTGCTCCCTGTCTCTTGGGGGAACCAAAGCCACATGGGTCCCATCAATGGCACCAATGACGTTGGGAATATGTCCAAGGGCATAGAAATCACCTTTCACTGCAGCCAATTCGCCCACCTCAGGGAAAAGGATGTAGCTCCTCACGTATTTCATCAGGGCAGACAACACTCTGGATAACACCTTCGAAAACATGGGCTGAGACATCCCAGAAGCAATTCCCACTGTTGTCTGAAATGACCCACTTGCCAAGAAATGGAGTACTGACAGGACCTGCACCAGAGGGGGAATCCCTGTGGGTTGGCGGATGGGGGACATCAGGTCGGGCTCCAGCTGGGCACACAGTTCATGTTTAGTGGCACGGTTAAGACGGTAGGTCAGGATAATGTGGCGTTCTTCCATTGTCGACAGGTCCACCAGCGGTCGGTACACGGGAGGATTCATCCGTCTCCTCGCCAAACCCAGCGGACGGTGCCTAGGAAGGACAACATGGAGCACACAGTCAAGCAACCCACAGGTACGTACTCACAGCTAGCACAGTAAACGATTCTCTATGCAGTGAATGGCGTGTCTGAGTGGCTATGCAAGGCCTAGGCCTGTGTGACGCAGTTGAAATTGAGCAATGTGGACCCTCGAAATGGCGGCTGCCTGACCTGTGAAGTGTGACAATGGGATGTGAGGTCAATGCGCTGGCGTGGCACACCGCGGCGGGCGGCGGGCGAAGACCGCGGCGCGAAGCCGCATTGGTTAACATTGAAGCCTATGGGTTTCAGGAGCCAATGGCGAAGGGCGCCGGCGGTGGCGGTACGCACCGCCGCGGTACGCACCGCCGCGGACGTGACCGCCATTTTCTATCTACTTATCCACTTGCGACTTGAACTTTCACAGGAGGGGACCTATACTGCAAGTGTTGCTGTGACCTCGGTCTGGAAGGGACAATGGCTGCTGCGCCTGGGGAAAGGGCCCCTGCCTTCACTGGAGAGGAGTTGGAGAAACTTGTGGATGGGGTCCTCCCCCAGTATGCGCTACTCTACGGTCCTCCAGACCAACAAGTGAGTTTAATTCAATCTGGATTTGGGGCCACTGGCTGGCTTGGGGGCCTGGCGGGGGGCCTGGCGGGGATGGGGGGGCATGTTGGGGTTGGCGGGGGGCCTGGCGGGGATGGGGGGCATGTTGGGCCTGGTGGGGGGCATGGCGGGGGGCCTGGCGGGGATGGGGGGCATGTTGGGGCTGGCGGGGGGCCTGGCGGGGGGCCTGGCGGGGATGGGGGGCATGTTGGGGCTGGCGGGGGGCCTGGCGGGGATGGGGGGCATGTTGGGGCTGGCGGGGGGCATGGCGGGGGGCCTGGCGGGGATGGGGGGCGTTGGGCCACTGGCAACGAAAATGCAGACAAACTTGAACGTGGTATTTCTCCCTCCCTGTACGTGTCACATAGGTCCGCGCCCATGAGAAGATCGGGATTTGGCATGCCATCGCCAAGGAAGTCCGGACCCTGGGGGTCCACCATCGACGGGGCACCCACTGCCGCAAGAGGTGGGAGGACATCCGCCGCGGGACCAAGAAGACCGCCGAGTCTCTGCTGGGGATGGCCTCCCAACGTAGGCGGGGTGCCTGCCGTCAACTGACCCCCCTGATGTTCCGGATCCTGGCGGTGGCCTACCCTGATTTGGATGGGCGCGTGAGGGCAGCACAGCAGACACAAGGGGGTGAGTCCAAGCATTATCTACTCTGTTGTCGCGCAGTGGAGGTGTCTGGGTGGGGGAGGAGGGCTGTGGGTCCCCCTAGGCCAGGGCGATATCTGTAGGCTGGGCACCCCCGTAAGCCCCTGTGTCCCCAGCCACCACCCTCAGTAGTTTGTCAGTACAGCCATCCCTGGGCCGTGTCATCCATGGGTGCAGTTGTCAACTCTAGGCGTGTAGGGCATGTTCCACGGAATGCGTAGCGGACCCCAAGTGCGCAACTTAGTGCAGGGGGCATCTGTGTCTGTCATGTCCGCTAACTTTACCGGAGATCCATGTACTCAATATCCCTTTATTTCTCTCTCCCCCCCCCTTTTTGTTTGTCTTTCTGTGCTTGTGTGCATCAGCATCATCAGGCGGAGGAGAAGTGGCATCGGGGCAGGAGGGAGCTGCATCTCACATGGCCCAGGAGGGCCATGCCACAGAGTCTGACTGGACCAGTGAGACGGAGGGCGAGGGGAGCTCCACAACGGGGACGACTGGACCCTGCAGCGACACGGACACGTCCTCGGAAGGGAGCTCCCTTGCGGGGGTGGCACCATCCGTGCCCCCCGCCATTACAGGTACAGCCGCCACCCAGCGCACCATCTCCGCCCTCCCAGCAGCCCCTCAGCGTTCGCCCCGTGCCCGCTCTGCCAGGAAGCCGGGCATCTCCTTTGCCCCAGGCACCTCAGGCCCTGCCCCTGTTACCCCCACTGCCCTCAGTGAGGAGGTCATTGACCTCCTCCGAACGCTCATTGTTGGGCAGACTACCCTTTTGAATGCCATCCAGGGGGTGGAGAGGGAGGTTCATCGCAGCAATGCGTACCTGGAGGGCATTCATTCGGGTCAGGCTGCCCATCAGCGATCGTTCCAGGCTCTGGCCTCAGCACTGACGGCAGCCATTGTCCCTGTCTCCTGCCTCCCTCTACTAACTCCCTCCTCCCAGTCTCCTGTTCCTCTGCCTGTCCCACCCACACCATCAGACCAGCCTGCACACACCTCAACACCCAAGAGAAGCTCATCCAAACATAAGCACCACAGATCACGCAGACATTCACACACGCAACATTCCGATGCAGACATGCCAACAGTCACTACCACCTCTGTGACCCCCACCTCCTCGTCTCCCTCCTCCCTCCCTGTAACGTCTACACTCACACCTCCATTCACCTCACCATCAGCCAGTGTTTCCATCACCAGCACACCCTCCACTCCAGTCCGCACACGTGCAGTCACCACCCCCACTGCCATTTACACGTCCCCTGTGTCCTCTCCCACTGTGTCTGTCACCCCCTCTTCCACACCACACAAACGCAGCCACCCACCCACCCAACAGCCATCCACCTCACGACAGCCTATCCCTCCTGCACCTGCACCCAAAGACAGCAAACGTGACTCACCTACAACCACATCCTCTCCCTCCACTCCCATTCCCACTGTACCTACCACTCTCCATTGTCCCAAGAAACTCTTCCTCGCCACTGCTAACTTCTTTCCTGACCCTGAGCCCCCCCTCCTTCTCGTCGGGGTAAGAAGAGCACCTCAGCCACCACCAGCCCTGCAGCCCCCTTGACAAGGGTGCAGGGGTATTGGAGCCCACCAGCCCGCATGTCTGGATCTTCGCCCAGCAGCAAGGGGACAGCCAGCCCACCCCCTGGGAAGAGGAGCAGAAGGCGGAAGGGGCGCCGCAGGAGCCCGGCTTCTACATCCCCCCCGGACACCACCCAGACACAGTCACCAGCCACAGCTCCAAAGGGAGGAAAGGGCCACAGACTCCTGACTAAGGAGGGCAAGGGCAGCAAGTCGGAGAGGTCAGGCTGCAGGCCTGCTGCCCAGGAGGAGCCCACCACCCCCATAGCCGCTGCCCAGGGAGGACCCAGCCCAGCTGGCCAGGAGGGCCCCACCACCCACAGCCCAGGTGGGCATTGAAGGAGCACCATCCCCGCTGCCCAGGAGGGCACCACCAGGCAATGAGCAGTTGGCCATAGACCGGCCGCCGTCTCAAGCACCGCTGAACTGGGCCCCGCCGTCTCCAGCACCGCTCCGCTGGGGACCGCCGTCTCAAGAACCGCTGAACTGGGCCCCGCCGTCTCAAGAACCGCTGAACTGGGCCCGCCGTCTCCAGCACCGCTCCGCTGGGGACCGCCGTCTCAAGAACCGCTGAACTGGGCCCCGCCGTCTCAAGAACCGCTGAACTGGGCCCCGCCGTCTCCAGCACCGCTGAACAGGGCCCCGCCGTCTCAAGCACCGCTGAACTGGGCCCCGCTGTCTCCAGCACCGCTCCGCTGGGGACCTCCGTCTCAAGAACCGCTGAACTGGGCCCCGCCGTCTCAAGAACCGCTGAACTGGGCCCCGCCGTCTCCAGCACCGCTGAACTGGGCCCCGCCGTCTCAAGCACCGCTGAACTGGGCCCCGCCGTCTCCAGCACCGCTCCGCTGGGGACCGCCGTCTCAAGAACCGCTGAACTGGGCCCCGCCGTCTCAAGCACCGCTGAACTGGGCCCCGCCGTCTCCACCACCGCTCCGCTGGGGACCGCCGTCTCAAGAACCGCTGAACTGGGCCCCGCCGTCTCAAGCACCGCTGAACTGGGCCCCGCCGTCTCCAGCACCGCTCCGCTGGGGACCGCCGTCTCAAGAACCGCTGAACTGGGCCCCGCCGTCTCAAGCACCGCTGAACTGGGCCCCGCCGTCTCAAGCACCGCTGAACTGGGCCCCGCCGTCTCCAGCACCGCTCCGCTGGGGACCGCCGTCTCAAGCACCGCTGAACTGGGCCCTTCAAGGCAAGACCCGCTGAACTGGGCCCTTCAAGGCAAGAAGCGCTGAACTGGGCCCTTCAAGGCAAGAAGCGCTGAACTGGGCCCTTCCAGGCAAGAACCGCTGGCCCTTTGGCAGACGTGGCAGGGCAGGATCTGTCTCGGGCAGGGCTGCAGGATGTCCTCTGGCCAACATGCCTCCTCCAGTGGCAGTGGAGTCTGTTATGGACTGTTTGGACTGTGGCTTTGCTCTCCCCAGGATGGCCCAGTGGGCAGGCCACCCACTGTATGGACTGTATGGACTGTGGCTTTGCACTCCCCAGGATGGCCCAGTGGGCAGGCCACCCACTGTATGGACTGTATGGACTGTGGCTTTGCACTCCCCAGGATGGCCCAGTGGGCAGGCCACCCACTGTATGGACTGTATGGACTGTGGCTTTGCACTCCCCAGGATGGCCCAGTGGGCAGGCCACCCACTGTATGGACTGTATGGACTGTGGCTTTGCACTCCCCAGGATGGCCCAGTGGGCAGGCCACCCACTGTATGGACTGTATGGACTGTGGCGTTGCACTCCCCAGGATGGCCCAGTGGGCAGGCCACCCACTGTATGGACTGTATGGACTGTGGCTTTGCTCTCCCCAGGATGGGCCAGTGGTCATGGAGTCCCCTCGTGGATCTGGCGTCGTGTACTCAAGTGGCTGAGGTGCCCCCCCTTCCCTTCCCCCTGAGGTGCCTGTCCTATTTTCTTTCTGATGCCCCTGCAGTGTTCTCTCCGTGGAGTTCTTGTCGTGGGACTGGGCCTTGCCCCTTTGCACAGGACCCCTGTGGTCCACGGACAGTGGTTGGACTACATTTAGTAGCTGTATATATTTTGTACATAGTTTATTTATTTATTGGGATTACTGGTGTCCATATTTCAATATATCTGCCCGTTTATGATCTCTTCTTTTGGTCTTTGCATTATTTCGGAGGGGGGGGTTTGTGGGTTGTGACAGTGATCTGTGGGAATGCATTGATGTGTGTGTTGTAGTGGGTATGGGTGGGTGGGTGTGTGCCGGTAATCTTTTCCCTCCCCTGTGTCGTAGGTGCAGTACTCACCGATGTCTTCCGCGCCGCCGGGCGTGCTCCTGGTACAGGAGCAGGTATAGGAGTGCGGGGATGACCTGCAACTCGGGTTCCATACTGCCGGAATCTCGCGTGGAGTGCGTAGAGGTGAGCGTTTTCCCGTTCGTAGTCTGTTTCCGCCGTGTTTTTATCGGCGGTGCTCCCGCCCCGGAAAAGGTGGCGGATTGGTGGGTCGTGATAGGGTGGGCGGTACATTGTCTGCCGCCTGGCTGTTGGCGGGGACCGCCGCGCTGTTTGTTTGTTCCGCCGTGGCGGGCGGAGTGTTAATGCGGCGGGCTGTGTTGGCGGTTCCCGCCAGGGTCAGAATTGCATATTTTGGACCGCCGGCCTGTTGGCAGCTTGGCTGCCGCATTATCACCGACCGCCAGGGTCAGAATGAGGGCCTCTCTCTTGAATTGCTTTCTTTTTGGTGCTTCTGATGAGTTGGTGGTGTGGGGTGTTGGCAGCTCTCAAGTTGCTTTGGGCTTCTGTGGATTTGGTGTTTCTCCATATTTTCTCAGGGCTCCGGCAAGTGTGACTGGATTCTCCGAGCTCTGTGGTGAACCATCTGGCTTTCTTAGTGCGGGTGCTGTTGTTCTTTTCGAGGGGGGCTATGGTGTTGGCACAGTCGGTGATCCATTTGTGAAAGGTGCGTGCTGCAGTGTTCGGGTCATCGTTGTGTCCGATGGAGGGAGCAGAGTTGGTGAGGGTGGCGGTGAGCTAGTCATCGGTGATTCTTGCCCAGATGGTTGTTGCTGGGGTCCGAGGACAGTGGATTTGTTGAAGGTGAAATGGTTGTATCGATTGTCTGTCCATGGAAGTTCGCAGGTGTGGCTGAAGGTGACAGAGGTTCCTATTGTGAAGCTGGGGTCCAGAGTGGGCCCTGCTGAGTGCTTTGGTTCCATCACAATCTGTTGGAGCCATATCCTCTGGAGGTTGTCTAGGAGGGATGCAGTGTTGGGGTCTTGTAGATTGTCGAGGTAGAAGTTGAGGTCTTCCTGCAGGGTGTGGTTGGTGGCTGTGATAGCATATGTGGTGATGCTGTCAGTGACAGTGTCGGTGAAGGGTGAGCGGGATCCAGGTGGGCGGTAGATGAGGGTTTCCCTGAGGGTGGATGTCAGGCTGCTCTGTAGTTGGAAATGAAGGTTTTCCATCAGGCTTGAAGGGTCTTTGGAGTGTATGCTCAGACGGATGTTAGACTTGTGGACAATGGTGATTCCCTCCCAGGTGGCTTGGGTGGTCTTTTCTTGTGATCTTGTAACCTTTTCACATTTTGACCACTTGGACTTGGCTCCATGGAGATAGGTTGAGCTGATCCAACATCATATAATCCAGTTTTAAACAATACCCCTCAGTTGTTGCCAAGGTGGTGATGTGCAACATGGATAAAACTTCACCTTTATCCCAACTTATTTTATAACTAAAGATGTTAGAAAGTCTGTAATGAGGAACATGAGTGCTGGGAAACAACGATTAGGATCATTGAGGGTTAGTAGTATGTCATCCTTCTATCAGTCTTAGCGTGGCCATCCTTCAAAATGTTTGTCTTCACCCTCCTATTTTGCTAAATTTGTTTCTGTTGGCCTTAGAAGTCTGTGTACTTTACCACTACTAACCAGGGCTAAATTGCTTGTGTTCACTCCCTAAAACATGGTAGAATTGCCTAATTGGCTTACTTATATGTCACTAGGCAAGTGCTTTACTATTACTCAGGGCCTGTTAAATTAAATGCTACTATTGTGCCACCCACCTTAGAAGCCAACCACATTAAACATGCCCCAGATCTTCCATTGCAGCCTGAATGCAGTTTTAAATTGCTAGTTCGACTTGGCAAAATAACCAAATACATTTTAGCCTGCTTCACCATTTATGTGTTGCATATTTAATGCAGTCAGGATCCAATTTAAAATCAGAAAAAATCTGGGTTTGTTCCAGTTAAGGAGATAGATGATTTAACGTTGGCTCACTATTTTGGTGCCTATCCTGAGTTTTGCAAATACATTCCGTCTCTCATCATCCAACCATTTCCCCAGAAAAGTACTTTAGAGGGCTTTATATACCCTATCCTGAGCTTTGTAAATTCATATCATCCCTTGTCATCCAACCAGCTCACCAGAGCAGTACATTGGAGGGCTTTATTTATAAGAATTGTTGCCCCTCATTCCTCTAATTTAGCTTCTCAGGTCATTCACATTCTGAGTAAGGATGGACAGCGGTCTGGATGGCAAGGAGAAGCCTTCCTATTGAGAAGGATGGGAGCCTCGGGACAGGCAGAGTAGGTGCGGTGTGTGTAGTATTTACCTCAGTGGCAGCCCAGGTAGGTTGAGCTAGGTAGGAAGGGGTGCGAAGTATGATGCAGAAGAGGTGGGTAATGGAGAGAAGGCAAGAAAGGATAAAAGGGGGGCAAAAAAAAAGAGTCAGAGACGTTGGTTAAAGTGCAGAAGGCAGCACCAGCAGAATGGCCTGGAGGATGAAGTGGATGTGGGGTGTATGAGGCATGCAACTGCCTAACAGAGGTGTTGAGTAGGTACGTAATGGGTTTCTGCTCAAGGGGTGGTGGATGTAGCTCTGGGAAGCTATCTGACTGTTCAACTGTCTTCTTTTGTTTCCAAGTTACCACATGAGAAATGCTATTGCCAGTGAAGTAGTTGGTGCAAACTCTGTCCTTTTTAAAAGGGCAAGATCTGGTGAGGGCAGTGCCGGGTCCGAAAGAGGGAGATAGATTGGGAAGGGAGTGTCAGAGGTGTGCACGTGGGAGCAGGGAAGTGGGTTGTGAGAAGGAGGTCCAGTATTGGGCCCTGTGGGTGGAGAGAGGAAGGAGACGGTATCACTGCGGACCGAAGATTATAGCTGGTCATATAGCCAGGGATATCAGTGGGCAGTGGTCGGGTGTTTGGCGAAGATCTGATAAAAGGCAGTGTGTAGATCTTGAGTCACAGTAGGGACTGCCGTTGTTGAGGGATGTAAAATAGACAATGAACACTAAAGATGACAGCTTTGTGAGGGACTGGTTGAACCATCTACTAGGCAGTTGAGACAGGTTTGTTTAGGGTGGCTGGGTTATCCCCAAGTGGGTGGAAAGGAACCAACAAAAGAGATACATCAGACTCAGTGTTCTCATGGCTATCCCATACTCTTGTGTCCAGGCAGTCCCAGGTGAAATATTGTCGAAGGTAAAACAGTTTACGTATCTTTAATTTCATCCAGTTTCCTGACCTTTCATACACTGCCAGGTACACCTCCAGCTCCTTTAATTTAAAAAAGGAGCAGTCTTTTGGTAAACCTCTTTTGTTTAAATTAGCCACGATTACAGTCAATGGCCCGGTGTCAAATGGGGCTGGTATTCCCTTTTTTGACAGCAGCAGGATTATAAGTGACTGGGTAATTCAGGGAAATAAAAGCAGCTGATGTTATGCCTGGAACTGGAGATAATATTTGAAAAAATGATGAAAATGGAAAGATAGTACTTTTTTCACGGTGTTATCCTTCAATCCATGCTCCAGTTGAAACTCATAATTGACCGCTATAAGTACCGTAAAACTGCCCAACATCGACAATACTGTGTGCAGTAGTTCCGTGCTTTATTGCCAGACCGCTTGAATCAGCCCCAGTGCACACAACGTCTGGTCCAGATCTGGATATTATCAATCTAAGCATACATGTGTTCTGAAAGTTTGTCGTTTGACATGGTGTGACCTTGGTGGGGAAGGCACATTTCTTATCAGTGAAGGCCTACCATTTTTGCCATTATGCTTTCAAAAGACAGAGTCTCACGGTTGACATGGGCAGTGTTTTTAAACCAATATGCCGGACAGACAGTTGACAATTCAAACAACCAGTTCATTCTGATGACGCCAGCATTTGTGGTTTCTCATTTGCCCTCGTTGTGTCATTGCTGCATTTATTTATTTTCTAGAAATCTAAATTCGATCGCATTTTAAGCCTTTTGTTTCCTGCACCCATATATTTTCTAACATTACCTTAGTTCTGCTCCCCTTGCATTTATAGCAACGGTTGTTGAACTCTGTCCCTTAGCCACTATAGCTGTTTTGAACATGTCATTATCTGTTTGCTGCTAATTTATGAGTCCTTTTCCTAATAGTGTTTTGCTTCACTTTACTCAGCAGTGTTTTTACTAAGTTGGAGGGAGTTTTAAAATTCTGCATTTGCACTTTTTGGCAGTGTTCAAACATTGCACGACCACATATAAGTCTTGCTGTTCTGCTGGGCAGGGTTTTGGGCAATAGCCCCTTTCCTCTTTTTTATTGAGAGCGGGCCACTAATGGCACAATTGTTGTTAGTGTGCGAGTTGTACTTGGTACAAACCACCAAAGCTGGCCCTGGGTACTAAAATGCTTAACCACACGGACTATGGCCCTCATGATGACATTGGTGGTCAGCAATGTACCACCTGAACCTCCAGGGCGGTCTGTCCACTGACCATGGTGGTAGCCATCTTCAGGCAGGCGCAAGAAAACGACCCGCCCACCATATTATGACATAGCAGACCGCCACGATTTCCGGGGTGGGAACACCGCCACCAAAAGCCTGACAGAAACACATCACATAAAAGGAGATGCTCACCTCCTAGGACACAGAGGAGCCAGGGGCTGCCATGTAACTCGAACTGGAAGTCATGCCGATGTTGTACCATATGATGGCAGTCCAGGAGCACCAATGCTGAAAAAGATGACAATGGTAATTACAGCTGCCTAGCACACAAGGGAAGTAGGGAAGAGTGACACACCCATGCGCACAACACACACCATACACACATACCACAAACCCAGAACTATCCGCAGAGTTAATCAACATCAACATAACCCAGGAGCCAATTTGCCAGTGCCCCTGCTCCGTTGCCAGATGATGCTAATGAAAACAAGGACATGATGACAAAAGGAGAGAGGGTGGGGAAGAGAGAAAGGTAGCACAGGGTAAATCACAGCACCAGCAGCACATATAGCATACACATCACAATCACTCACTGTAACTTACATTGCGCAGTATGGACCACAGTGACAAACCATTGCTTAGGTATAACAGCAGTAAGGAACCCAAACACTACCAACTGCACACCTACTGGGACTAACTAAGTCCTGTCTGCCATGGTATGCTAGCTACTTAGCAATACCAAATGCGCATACCAACCTACATAGCTAAGCAGGACCACACAGGAATAGCTAACACGGTATATCAGGGCATCCACTGACTAGAACCTTGTACCCAAACCCCATGGCAGGCAACAAATACATAATGCCACACAGTCTGTACTCACCCCCATGTGGCTGCAGTGCTGCCCTCAAGTGTCCATCCAACTCCGGATTGGCCACCGCCAGTATGCGGGCCATCAGGGGGATCAGGGTCCAACGGCACCCCTCCCTCGTTTGCAGGCACACATATTGACCCATAACTCTGCATACACATTGCATGCAGCCAAAACCCCAAATGACACACTGCTAGCACACACATACAGCTACATGCAGCTATGCTGTAACTCACATACCCATGATGTACTCACTTGGTCTGGAGGCCCATACAACTGCCCATACAGGGGTAGGACCCCATCCGCAAGCTCCTCCAACTCCTCGGATGTGAAGGCTGGGGCCCTTTCCCTTGTAGCACAGGCCATTGCAGGTTCCAGGCACAGGTCACAGCAGCACACACAGTTGATATGTAGAACAGTAGAGAGTCAGGAATCAAGTGAAGTGGTAGAAAGAAAATGGCGGCCACATCCTTGGCGGTGAACGCCGTCACCACCGGCGTTGATCATCATTGGTTCCTGTATGCCATAGAGCCCAATGTTAGCCAATGAGAAGTAGCATGGCTGTGCAGACCGCCTTCTGCCATGACGCCTAACGCTGGCGGAGTGAGGCCACTTCCACCTGTCCCTGCACACAGGACAGGCGGTTGCCATTTCCTACTGCTAGTACTCATGTTGGGAATAAATATGTGAGCCGTTGGTACTAACTGTTCACACCTAGACAATTCCAGTCTCCTACATAGATACATGCTCTGTGCACTATGATGTTGTGTGCCCATAGGTCCTATAGCCATTTTATTTTTGTCTCACTTATATACCAACCACTGCGGAGGAGGAGGAGAAGGCAAGCACCCATGTAGAGACCCCCTAGTGCACTTGGCTACACTGGAGAACTGGCACATCATACTCACCTATCGTCTGGACAGGGCCACCATTGCTGAGCTGTGTGCACAATTGGAGCCAGATCTAATCCCTGCTATCCGTAGCACTACAGGTATTCCTCCTGTAGTAAAGGTACTCTCAGTGCTTTACTTCCTGGCAAGTAGTTCATTCCAGGTGACAGTGGGCTTTGCTGCAGGAATGTCACAGCTAATATTTTCGATAGTGCTTGGAAGGGTTCTGGCTGTCTTTCTCAAACAGATGAGCAGCTACATCACCTTCCTCCAGAGTGAAGATTTTCCCACTGTGAAGGCTGGATTCTATGCCATGGGACACATACAACATGTGATCGGGGCCACTGACGGGACCCATATTTCCTTGGACCCTCCAAGGGCAAATGAGCAGGAATACAAGAATAGCAAGAGTTTCCACTCCATTAATGTCCAGGTAGTGTGCCTTGCAGATCAATACATCTCCCACATCACTGCCAAGTATCCTGGATCTGTGCATGATGCATATGTCTTGAGGAATAGCAGTGTCCCACAGGTGATGGCACGACTACAGAGGTACAGAGTTTGGCTCATAGATGAGCCTAAGTCTTCACCCAATGTATGTCACTGTATGCCACCTGAAGTTGTACTCTGTGCCATTGTACATGAGTAATGTGTATCCCTGACTACTTCCAGGTGACTCCAGCTATTTCTGATTGGGCAAAAGAAAATATACATAAACTAATATACCATTTAACTGAATTGAATACAATAAAATAAGCATTAAGTTTCATTTTTTGACACATTTAGGTGTTGAATTGCAAAAAAAAGATGCATTCGAAACAATATTATGTGTGATTAAAAGAGCCTGACATGCATATACATATGTTATTTTGCTCCATGCAATGAAATGGTATATATTTTGCCTTCTGTCTAGATTGTATGGTGTGTTGATTCATGTTATGAGATACATGCCATCATATTTTTATAAATGCTATATTTTTGTATAGTTTTTGCACAGTTTGCAAGAAGTCTGTATGATTAACCCTCATAGTCCCCAGTACAAACTTTGCTGGTTTGGGTCTGCTCGACCTTATCATGTTGGTTTTGAGAGGTCTCTCTGTTTCTGTGTGTTTTGCACACCACAGTTCTCCATGACATATTTACACTTAGGATCCACCCTCCAAGCTCATGTACTTGCATCTTTATACAGCTTGTCAGACATCTTTTTTCGCCTAACCAGTCTTTGGTATTTCATTCTTGGACATGCCTTCCTATACTATGTGCTACTCAACATTATTTGCAGGGGCGTAGCCCATCAGTGAGATTGGGGGCGGGGTTGTGAGCTTCATATTTTCACTCTGGCATTTAATGTTAAGGCGCATGACAGGGACTTAAGGGACAGTGGAAAGGAAGAGAATTGCTGAATTGGGGGTTGCTAATTAAAAGAAAACACATACATTTGTAAAAATAGCCAACATTTTGTAATACTTTCCAAAAAGAGAGATCGAGAGTGTGCGTGTATTTTTGGACATGTATAAGTAAAAACAGTTGCCGGGCTGGAGAGAGCATGCACTGGTTTCCAGTTTACCCAGGAGTGCCCTGGCTGGGCACTCCCAACCAATCCTGATGCTGTTCTGAGCAGTGTCAGGATTGGACGCAGGACAGGCTGGGACCCTGTGCCTGCTGCAGAAAGGAGACAGCAGAGTGGCACAGGACACATACGTTTTTATGTATTTTTTATTTTATTTTTAATAAAATGTTACCCCTAGCCCTCCCATCCCCGTGCACTACACGCGCCGTGCCCCACCCCGCGTGTGGGCAGCGAGCCATGACTGTGTAACACACCACACAACCTCCTGAAGCAACGCCTCTGATTATTAGTGATATGCACACCAATCTCTTTTGTTGTATTTCAAGTGTTTTTCCAGTGTAAGGGGTAAATATGTAGACCTCAGTGAAACAATTATATTTTTAGACTGTTATAAGCGCCAAACCTTCCTTCTTGGCCTCCTGAGAAGGTACTCGCGCTTTGCATCGCGTTATGCGCCTCTATACTGCGATATTATTTTAAAAGCTACCTTTATAACTATTTGTGTTCTTTTTTAGTTGTTTATTGCCCTGATTTTATAGGACTTATTGTAACCCCCTTACCTGCACTCTAATCGGTTCTTCCACCGCTGTTTGGCGGGTCCGGTCTCTGGGGTATTGATTTTGGGTGCCATCTTGGAGTGGTGGTCACTTTGGGCGCCATCTTGGAGTGGTGGTCACTTTGGGCGCCATCTTGGAGTGGTGATCACTCTGGGTGGGGTTGCTGACGAGCGGTCTAGCGCTCCGGCTGAGTGGAGGGACGCCTATTTAAGGCGACCTGCCCTGGGGGCTGCCCTGAGAAGGTACTCGCGCTTTGCATCGCGTTATGCGCCTCTATACTGCGATATTATTTTAAAAGCTACCTTTATAACTATTTGTGTTCTTTTTTAGTTGTTTATTGCCCTGATTTTATAGGACTTATTGTAACCCCCTTACCTGCACTCTAATCGGTTCTCCCACCGCTGTTTGGCGGGTCCGGTCTCTGGGGTATTGATTTTGGGCGCCATCTTGGAGTGGTGGTCACTTTGGGCGCCATCTTGGAGTGGTGGTCACTTTGGGCGCCATCTTGGAGTGGTGGTCACTTTGGGCGCCATTTTGGAGTGGTGATCACTCTGGGTGGGGTTGCTGACGAGCGGTCTAGCGCTCCGGCTGAGTGGAGGGACGCCTATTTAAAGCTCCCCCCAACGCGCAGCGGATACGCGCAGCGGGCGTGCCTTCGCTGTGCCAGAGTCGTGCCAGAGTCGTGCCAGAGTCGTGCCCGTCTGCGCTAAGGAAGCGCGGCTCGTGGCAGAACTCTGGACCTGGTAATCATGACTGTTCGTTTGAGAACCTATAGTAGGTCCGATTTACTGGCCCTTCGGGGTCAAGGTACACGTTGCGAGTGTTCGCCTGTAGGCCCGTTGTGTGGCCCATATCACTGTAGGTGCGGTGTATGGTCATTGGAACCCCCCTCCCTTATACGCTCCTTAGGGCCTGCTGTAAAGAGGATAGGACAACGGGACTTGAGTATCTGGAGCTTAAACGTCAGATCTGTGGTAAAGCACTATCAGGAGATTTACGACCTTCTTGCTGATGGTTCGCCGGATGTGCTTTTTCTGACGGAAACGTGGCTCCAGGACTCTGACTCCTCGATAACTAACTTAGCTTTTCCCCCAGAATATGCTATTTTTACTTTAAATCGTACGACTAGAGGTGGAGGTATTGCGATGGTCACCAAACGGTGTTATCCCTGTCAGTGGAAAGCTGCTGAACTTTTGGGGTGTGAGGGTGCCCTATTTAAAATAGCGTTTAGTCATCAGTTTACCTTCTCTGGGTTATTAATTTACCGGCCTCCGGGCTGTGATTCTGTTTTTAGGGCTACTCTTCCTGAGTATATTAGCATAGAGGCACTAGGATGCGCAAATTTTAATGTTGTGGGAGATCTTAATCTCCATTTGGACTGTCCTTCCTTACCTACTATTAGGAGCTTTTTGGCGGATCTTGAGGCTTTACAGCTCTCGCAGATGATTACCTTCCCCACACATAAAGGTGGTCATATTCTTGACCCGTTCTTCACAAATTTAGAAGGTCTCAGAGTTCTTGGTTCCTCTCAGTTGGTCTGGACAGACCACATGCTGGTGAAAATGGCATGCTCTCTGTCTGACTCTCCTTTTGTATCTCAGGATAGATTTGTTCTTAAACGACACTGGAACAAATTAAGTCTGGAGGATTTTTATCATCAGCTCGAGAAGGCTCCTTTAGGTCCGCTCACTGAGGTCGATTGTGGATACGACTCCTTCTGTGAGTGGATTTCTGGTGCCCTCGATTCTCTGATTCCTATGTGTTGGTCTAAGTGTCACCGGAAGGAGCCGAGCCCTTGGTATGACATTCCTTGGCATCTCTTAAGAGGGTCTGTAGACAGGCCGAAAGATTATGGAGGAAGTCATATGACTCTGATCTGAAAATATGTTATCTTGCTAAAATCAAGATTTATCACAGGGCAGTGTGTCAAACTCGTGCCTCCTTTTATGCTCAACAGTTTCAGAAGTCTACCAATCCATCGAAACTTATTTTTAAAGTATTAAAGGACCTGATGGCGAAGAGAGTAATTGCAGGGGAAATATGCTCGGATTCACATTGTGAGGGTTTGGCCTCTTTCTTTCATGAAAAAGTGCAAGCCATCTATCGCACTTTCCTAACGGGTTCCCTGATGCTAGAGCAGGTTGGTCGCACCTTAGGTGAGGGGGAATGTCTTTCCATCTTACCCCCCTTATCTCTGGAGATGTTTGACTATCTCAGTGCCAAAATTAAGTCTGGCTCTCCGGCTGACCCGTTGAAACCCGCCCAACTTAAGACTCTGGCACCGGTTTGCCGCTCCCCGGTACTCTCCTTGATCAACCTGTCTCTTTCTTCTGGAGTGGTTCCCGTTAGATGGAAGCAGGCAGTAGTTACGCCAATTCTGAAGAAGGCGACCCTTGACCCCCTTAAACCTGAAAGCTACCGCCCTATCTCCCTTCTTCCTTGGGCCACGAAAATAGCAGAGGCCCATGTGAATGCCACTCTTACAGACCACCTTGGTAGGTTTAACATTCTTGATCCTACCCAGAACGGGTTCCGCGCGGGTCATAGTACGGAGACGGCCCTCCTCTCGATGGTCGAGCATCTGCTCTCCGTGATGGATTCCGGTCGGACGGCGGCACTGTTGTTATTAGATCTTAGTGCCGCCTTCGACACGGTCTCGCACGGAATTCTGATTCGGCGTCTTGAGGAGGTGGGCGTTTCTGGCTCCGCCTTGCACTGGTTTCGTTCCTTCCTTATGGATAGGTCATTCCAGGTGGCGATCCCGCCCGGTAAGTCGTCACTCTACCCGTTAGACCAGGGAGTCCCACAGGGGTCTTCACTGAGTCCCACCCTTTTCAATCTGTATGTGAGACCGTTGGCTGCGGTCGTCAAGCGGTGGGGCCTAACCATGGTATCCTACGCAGATGATACGCAGCTGGCGGTCACACTGAGTGGGGACTCAGACCTGGAGGCTCCCAGGTTTTGTGATGGTCTGCGGGAAGTGGCTAACTGGATGAAATCCAACTGTCTCCAGTTAAACACCAAAAAGACGGAGATTATGGTGGTTGGTAAACAGGTGGTTTTGTGGGATGATAAATGGTGGCCTTCGGAGTTGGGTGTGACTCCCCTCCCAGCGGCAGAGATAAAAAACTTGGGGGTATGGTTTGATTCTTCTCTGAGTTTCATCTGTCATACCAAGAAGGTGGCGGCTTCTTGCTATGGCATCATCAGAGGACTTCGACCTATCCTCAAATTCTTTGATGCACCTACAAGACAGCTGGTGGTTCAAGCATCAGTGCTGTCTAGGTTGGACTATGCCAACTCCCTACTGGCGGGGATAAACCAGTCAGAATTTCGGCGGCTCCAGCGGGTTCAAAACGCTGCGGCCCGACTGGTGACTGGTCTCCCCAGGCGATGTTCGGTGTCCAATACTCTGCGCTCTCTCCACTGGCTCCCTGTGCAGCAGAGGATTAGATTTAAGGTTCTCTGTTTTGCATTTAAAATCTTAAAGGGTACTTCCCCGCAAATCATGGAGAAATTGCTGATTCCTTATGTTCCCTCTCGCACTCTTAGATCGTTAGGCCAGAACTTAGCAGTGGTTCCGCGCTTTAAGCTGAGCAGAATTGGGGGCCGCTCTTTTCGAGTCCTGGCAGCGAGTTGGTGGAATTCTCTTCCTCCACAAATCCGGGCCTTTGATGAGCTCCTTCAGTTTAGGCGGGCTATTAAGACCTTTTTATTTGTCTAAGCTTATCTGTTGTGTTTTGTCTTCTTTTGCCCGCTTTTAGTGCTGTGTTGTTTTTACCTTCTCAAAGCGCCGGGACGCCCCTTTGCTGGGGCAGCTGTGCGCGGTACAAATAAAAATAACATAACATAACATAACATTTATTGCTTGACAGAGCTAATTGTCTATAGTATTTCTTGATGATATGTAAAAATATTGCTGTAATTTGCTCATCATGCCTGCAGAGTTTCCACACTTTTTTCTAAATGTTCACAAATTTGTACATATCTTTATGACAATATTATAGGCAGGGGTGGGTCCTCCACTACGCTGGAGGAGCATCCCCCTTGCAAGCAGCTGAGAAACTTTTCCAAGAAAACAACAATAAACTGCGTTTATTATCATTTCCTTGTAAAAGGGGTGGGGCCACAGGCTGTGAAGAGCACGAAGGAGGAGTGTACAGCACTCCTCTCTTTTGCGCTTTTATGTTTGGCCAGCCGACTTGGGTGTGAGACAGCAGGCAGAGACCTTCACTTTACCTCTGAGCGCCCTGGCTGGACACTCGGTCCAATACTAATGCTGCTTTCATGCTGCCAGCTGCATTAAAACAAGTTAGGATTGGAGGTAAAGCAGGTGGGAACCTGTGCCTGCACTGCAGACGAGGACTGAGAATTGTCGCGGCAAGACAGGTACGTTTTTTTATTTTTTATTATGATATTTAGTTTTTTTGTCTCCTCCCGCTACATGCCACATCTCCCTGCCCCTTTTCCCTCCCAGGAGCTGGCACTGATTTTAGGGTGCTCTTTTTGGTAGATTCTATTCCCCAAAGCAGCCAAACATACATGCTCAGTATGCTCTCTCCAACCCAGCAACGCAGGCCCTGCGTTGCTGAGTTGGAGACAGCAGGAGAGACCTTCACTTTGCCTCGGAGCGCCCTGGCTGGGCACTCCGTCCAATCCTAATGCTACGTTCATGCTGCCAGCTGCAAGAAAAGAGCATTAGGATTGGACGTAGAGCAGGCTGGGAACCTGTGCCTGCACTGCAGTCGAGGACTGAGGATTGTCATGGCAAGAAAGGTATTTTTTATTTTTTTATTATTATATTTTGTTTTTTTGTCTCCCCCCACTATGTGCCACACCATCCTGCCCCCTTTCCTTCCTACAAGCTGCCACTGATTTTAGGGCGCTCTTTTTGGTAGATTCTAGTCCCAAAGCAGCCATTGTAAAAGGTAAGTAGTAAACCTGCACATGTAAAAGTACACCTACTGAAAAATGTAGCTTTGCTTCATTTTGCAATTCATATAAATTCCTACTAGTACTCCCAGAAAGCTGCACCAGGTTCACCTTTTGAAGCGTGGTAATCAGGATGTAATGTTATTTTGCCCCCAGCTGTGCATATTTCTAGATAGCGTTGAATAAATTAAAACTGGAAAGGAGACCTTTGTGCAACCTTGCCTATTATTTTTTTCTATATAAGGAAACAGTTTTTCCAAAAATGAAAGTCGTTCCTCAACACCCACAGCAAATCTGGGGATGATCCATTGCCCTTCCCGTTCTAGAAGCAGAATTGTGCCAGCCCTTGACTGGAGCCACTCTGCTTTATGGTTGGGAGATGGTAGTGGTAAACCTTCAACTGTTCCAGGAAGGGAAAGGGTCAAATTAGAGTTTTGGAATCGCCGGAAATGTGCAATTTTATGGGTGTTTCTTAACTTGCAAGGGTAGCCTCGCCTTGTTATGACCAAATCTGTCCCCTTGCATTGTATTTACCACTGCTGATGTATTTGCAATTGTGTTGTTATGTGTAGCTAGTTGTTTCTTACATAGTTGTATGTGTTCCTTATTTAAAACATGTTATTTGTGTTTTTATATAAACCGTTATGCTCAGTCACAAGAAGTTTCTTGGTATTAAACCTTATGGGCATCTAATAACTGTAAGCCTGCAGGAAGAACCCAGCTACCAATCGATAGGGAAGAGCCTTAACTTCTGTTTTTTAAGAACGAATACAGCCACAGCCAATGTGTTTAATTTTTTGAACTTTCATGAAGAAGTCGTAGAATGATTACTGCAAAAGTTCTTTCAAGATCCAAATATGTGCAATAGTCCTACATACTTCCCCTTCACTCATATTCTATCCATTAAGCATTATGTGTTGGGCAACTATTCACCGAACCCTCTCTTCCAATCCTGGAAATAAAGGGACTAGATGAACGAAAGTGACAACCAAATCAGTATCATACACCGTAATAGACGAGTAGCGTTCTAAAAAAGTGTATTTAGCCTGCAATAATGTATTGTGCCTTCAATCTGCTTTAACTGCTGCCCGCTGCTTCGATTTATATATATATATATATATTTATCATTACTCCAGATATTACATCACTCGTGACATATCTGTACACGGCTGGGGGGGCGAGTTATAGTTACCTTAGGGCATGAGTTACTTTTGATAACCATAACTATAACTGCTGAATTTCTAAATTTTTGTTTGAGTAAACTGTGACCCCAACTATAACATCCCCGATAACCTTTGGATTTTTACGATATATATATATATATATATATATATTACCTAGTGGCGATCCATGTTTCCATAGAAAAATAGTTTTTTTACTTTTATCTTCGCCACCGTTTGACGAATCTTCACATAATTTTCTAAAAAATGTGATCCCAGTGATTCTTGTTGCGTACAGAAAGTTTTAGGGTGATCCGTCAAGCAGGGGCCGAGAAGAAGGGAGGTCAAATGAGTTGTGTTTCTCATGTAAATTCTGATAGCACAACCTTATGTGACCTTAGAGGTCCTTTGAACAAGGCTACAGCTGAACCACTGCGATTGTGCTTTTTTGGTGTAAATCTGTTCAGTAGTTTTTGAGATATCAAAGGGAAAACAAATTTGTATATCTGAGGTTGTGACGACTTCACAAAGATTAAGAGCTCATGCAAGGCAAATGCGCAGCTCTGATTGGCTGCCATCACTTCATACCAGGAAGTGTTGGCAACCATTTTGGGACTCAGCTTGAGCGAGTACCACTAAAAAAGTTTTTTAAGAAGACAACGGTCCAGGGTAGAGTCATCCTGATCCCTTAGCTCTGATGCTGTTCCCAGAGTGACCCTGTCAGAGAAAAAAAAATTTTTTTTTTACAAAAATGTCACGCAATGTTGTCACAAATTCACAGGAAAAATTGAAAAGAAATAACAAATGCAGGCTTCTGCACTTGTTTTTTAATATGCCTCTGGGTGTGCCAGGTCCTGGGGACATATTTTTTTTTTTAATTGGGGAGCCTCCTGACTCTCCCTCAGCCCCGGGATCCACCACCTCCCCAGGGCTATTATTGAATCTATGCTAGGAGTGTGCATGGTCCCCCGCAGCCCCAGGGACAACCACCTCTCTGGGCTAACATTTAAATCTATGCAGGGAGCTAAACATAAATATTATGTGGGGGGTGCGGCCCTCCCTGCAGCTCCAGGGAACACCACCTCCCTAGGTCAAATGTAGATACTATGCAGGGGACCATGCAGCCCCTCCGCAGCCCCGGGACACAACCTCCCTGGGGCTATGCACATTTGATGGGACCTGCATAGCCCCCCCTTAAGGAGCCACTGATGGCCCTGGGGACCACCACCCCTCAGGGCCAGCTCCTGCTATGTCCTAGGGTGCCCACACCTGGGACATAGCTGTTTGCTGTGGCTTGGCTGCAGCTTTGAACGGGCTGTCAATCCTGGACTGATGAAGGGAGACCGGACAAACAGCACTTTCTTCATCAGAGCAATGGTTTCCTCTGTCTCCCTGCCTGCAAAGATGCAGTCAAGGAAACAGTGGAAACAATTGCTCTCATGGAAAGAGTGATGCTTTTTTCAATTAAATCACAGTGATATTCACAGATTTGCAGTGAGTTTTGCTGGGATTAAAATTATGCCTTGGAGGGGTACGTGGGGGAAAAATATTTGGAGCCATGTCCTCCAAAACTGTCTTTTTCTTTCTGACACCAAGCTGATGACTGTGATAAAGGACTACTTGGCTGCCAATAGAGTGAACCAGAAGGGCCTTGTTAGTGTCAGACACATCAACTTAGCAACACTTCTAAACAAGCAACCCAGAGAGCCTCAAATTGTTCTGGTGCATGCTAGGAATCAAAGGCCAGCGAGGAACCGACAAGAAATAGCCTAATACTATTTTGTCAACGTTTTTCCTTCAAAGCCATTTAAAGAAAGTAATGCCTTTTGGAACAGTCATCACAAGGTCCAAAAGTCGAGCTTCATAAAGAGAAATTGTAAGTACCTAGGTGTTTGAAATGTCAACTTTCAATGGGAGTTATGAGAAAGGGGAGGTCTGAGCTAGATACCCTTATGTTCTCACTCATATTCCCCAAAAATCTTTAAAATGTTTGCATGTTGTGCTCATTCATATGAGGAAAATTATGGCATATCAGGATTCAGGAGGTATTTCACCTTGGTGAGTGACAAGTGTATTTCACCTAATAAGGGGCCTAATTTAGAACTTGATCAGAGGGAACACTCTGTCACAAATATGCCGGATACCCTGTCCTCCTTATTACGATCTTCATAGGTTATCATGGGATTGTAATAATGTGGATGGCATATTCTTCTCTGCCAAGATCCAAATAAGGCCCACAGTCTTAATGAAGAGTATTATAAATGCTACATGGAAGTCTTCAACCAGATGTATAGGCTCTAGGAGACAGCATTAGCTTTCAGCAGCTTACTGCAATTTGATTTAAAATCTGGCAGAGTGCATGTATGAGTGTAGAAAGATCAAACTTTAGAACATTTCTTGGGTAGTGAATTAGGATGAACTAAAGTTCTGAACTGCCACTGTAAAGTAAACAAATATTTTTAGGTTCACTTAAATTCTCCAGTTTCCTACATGTAAGTGACTCCAACTGCACCAATTTCGACACCAAAGAACCTCCTTGAATTGCATGTGGTAGTTCAAGAGGGAGACCCAATAGAGCAATATTGGTGTGATCCCAGAAATAGTATTCTAGTTGTCTGTACACCTAAGACAGGTGTGAAAGCAAGGTATACCAGTTAGGGACATCATAGTCTTCTGTGGCGGCAGACTTTGATACAGTGAGAAATTCATTCTAGATCCCTGGCCAGTCATAGATTGGTGATGCTTCAAAGTTACTGGAACTTACTGATTATATTCACACATAAGGGTCCTCTTAAAGTATTCCCTGGGTCACTCTGTATTGGTCTAATGTGGTGTGCGGGAAAGGACAACCTGCATGGGTCCAACCTGCTGAAAGTCTAATATGTCACGTGAGCTGATCATACCACCTCTTGTACCACTGCCAGCGGTTGAAATGCCATTTCAAAAGGAATTGAATGGACAAAGTTACTTGTGTCTCTCAGTACCTTAATTTAGGAAGAATGAGAAGGTTGGCACTGTCAGAACATAGAAAGAATATGGGCATTGTTGGACTTTGCACGTTTTGCGTTCCGACTCTTATTTTTGCTCAATTCATTTCTGTTTGCCATAGGACTCTTGGCACTCTACCACTGCTAACCAGTGCTTAAGTGCTTGGGCTCTCTCCTCTAAACATTATAATATTGGTATATCCCCAGTTGGCATATTTAGTTTACTCATAAGTCCCTAGTTCCCACGGCATGTAGAATTAATGCTACTCTTGGGCCTGCAGCTCTGATTGTGCCATCCACTTAAGTAGCCCTCTAACCATGGCTCAGTCTGTCATTGCAGAGCCTGTATGTGCAGTTGACACTGTCATATCTAACTAGTAAATTAACCCTTTTGCCAAGCCCAAACTTTCCCTTAAGGTAAGCCGTGGACATCTGCAAGGGCAAGGAGGCAATGTATTTATTAGGCAGGGCATGTGCATTTTACATGCCCTGATAGTAAAAAAAACTCTTGAATTTGTTTTTCACTACTTCAGGACCATAGGATAGCATTAGACTTGCCTTATTACATTTTATGAGTATTTTTTCTATGGGAAGAGATAATGTATTAGGTTTGTTGTCTGTGGAATCACAATTCTATGTTTTAGTGAAATTAGGTTTTAAATTGCAATTCTGAAAATGTCACTTTTAGAAAGTTGGCATTTTCTTACTTTATGCAAAAAGAACAAGTGATTGATGAAATGCTGAACAATGTCAAACATTCACTCCCAGTGCAGAGATCTGGGCCTAACGCCATCACTTTTTTGCTACCAAGGCCATTCCAGTTTGGACGCAGCTATATGCAAATCAGCCTTGACCCTGCTCCCCATGGGAACAGTACAGCCCAAACTGCCAAGCCTAGTCTTCCCTGGACTCGAAACAAGCATCCTGGGACCAGTTTCAAGATACCTAAGTGAGAAGGGTATGCTCAGACGTGGGTCCCTTGCTTACTGTGCCACTGGATTCAAGCTAGCCTGGCTGAGTAAGGGGGATACCCTGAAACTGGTCCCAGGATGCTTGTTTCCAGTCCAGGGAATATCTGGCCTGGTAGTTCGGGCTTGACTGTTCCCATGAGGAACAGGGTCAAGACTGATTTGCATATAGCTGGTTCCAAACCAGGGTGGCATGGTGAGCAAAAGAACAATTAATTAATCCCAGATCAGTGACTGGGGGTGAGTGTTTGAAAAGGTTCAGCACTACATCTGTCACACTTATGTGTTGCTATTTTATTACTTTAGCCAGTTGGTGCCTGCTGCATGTCTCTGATCACATGTCTGGGATGGTGACAACTGGGAGTTGTGTATTCCCCATAGACAGCCACAAACAATGGTAGCTTAGGTGTGACTTTATGGGCGATCCTGGCAGGATGGCAGGGAGAAGCTGGACCCAGCCTCACAGTCATCTGAATAGGCTGTGTCTTGTCCCCACACAAAGGACTGTGGCCCATATTTATACTTTTTGACGCTAAACTGCGCTAACGCAGTTTAGCGTCAAAAAGTTTTGCGCCGTCTAACGCCATTCTGAAGCGCCATGCGGGCGCCGTATTTATGGAATGGCGTTAGACGGCGCAATCAGACCGGCGCTGCCTGGTTTGCGTGGGAAAAAACCACGTAGACCAGACAGCGCCGGCGTAGGGGGAAAATGGCGCATGGGCGTCTTAAAATGGGGCAAGTCAGGTTACGTCGAAAAAATCGTCTTAACCCGACTTGCGCCATTTTTTAACGACGCCCATCCCCCATCAACATGACTCCTATCATTGTAAAGATAGGAGTCATGCCCCCTTGCCCAATGGCCATGCCCAGGGGACTTCTGTCCCCTGGGCATGGTCATTGGGCATAGTGGCATGTAGGGGGGCACAAATAAGGCCCCCCTATGCCACCAAAAAAAAATATAAAAAATAAAAAATTATACTTACCTGAACTTACCTGAATGTCCCTGGGGTGGGTCCCTCCATCCTTGGGGGTCCTCCTGGGGTGGGCAAGGGTGGCAGGGGGGGTCCCTGGGGGCATGGGAGGGCACCTGTGGGCTCATTTTGAGCCCACAGGCCCCTTAACGCCTGCCCTGAGCAGGCGTTAAAAAGTGGCGCAAATGCGCCGTTTTTAGCCACGCCAACTCCCGGGCGTCTCTTTTGCCCGGGAGTATAAATACCACGTAAAGGCCTGGGAGTCATTTTTTAGACGGGAACGCCTCCCTTGCATATCATTAACGCAAGGAAGGGGTTCACGCTAAAAAATGACGCACATTCCGGGAACTTTGGCGCTATTCGCCTCTAACGCCATAGTATAAATATGGCGTTAGTTGGCGTTAGTTTAGCGTCGAATTTGCGTTGAAAAAAACGACGCAAATTCGGCGCAACCAGAGTATAAATACGGCCCTGTATACCACCCTGCAGTGAGTCTGAAGCTATGGCAGGAAGGGCAGGGACTCTGTGCACTTCAAATGCCTGTCTTTTAAGTCTCCCCCACTTCAAAGGCACCACTGGGTATAGGTGCTGGACCCCCCAACACCACCACTTTAGTACACCTCTGAACCTATGGTTGCTCTGCCACCAAGAAAGACTGCTGTGCTGCAGAAGGACTACCACGCTGCCGGAATGCACTCTGCTGGGATCCTGCCTTGCTGTGCTGCCCTGCTGGTGCCCTCCTGGGTGAGAAAGACTGGACCTGCATCACCTAAGCCCACAACTTAGAACCCAGATATACTCTGTAGGCTAGTTCGCTGGCCGCCTGATCTGAAGGAACTTAATAGACTTCCAATCAACCTGCTTCCACACCTAGACTCTGCCATCTGTGATTCTACCCCATCAAGGGGTTCCACCCCATTCTTGGACCCTTGCTAATGGCCCCAAAGGTGCTTACCAACAGAACAAATGCATAACCTCTTCTGAGTGATGCATGCACAAGCAGAACCAACACATCTTCGCGGCTGTGCAAGGACCCTTGAGCAGAATCAATGCATTTTTGCTATGGATTGGAATAGACCAGTCGCAAAAGACTCGCATTACCACCTCATCTCTGCATCTTGAGTTCAATGCACCACCTTTGTAACTGCCACTGCATGACACTTTTCCCACCACAAGATCCTCACATCTCCCATTAACTGCAGCCTCTACAACAACACCAAAATTCTGCATCACAGCTTCACCCTTAATTGGAACCCATGTATCACCTCAACTGTGCAACAAATCCTCAACAATGGCCTCTGCATCACAAGGAACCACATACTGCATGGTACCCTTACATGATTGCCCAAAATGTCTTCTTTTAAAGTCTATGGTGCCACCCTATCTATTGCAAAGTTTTGTTTATAATGTAAATAAACATCCCAAAGAATTTGAAGAGGGGAGCTCACTCATACCATGTGACATGCTTCCCCATTGGCCACCTCGTCCCACTATGGTAAGTTAGTACTACCAGGGTGGACTCAACCTCAAGTGGGTCTATCTTGAGGGAGCTCTTAGATATTACCTCACTGGACAGAAACCTCTGGTCCAGATTAAAATAAGTATATCTGAGGATAGACCACAAAGTTATCCTTATTTCTATTTCGGTGGTATCCTCAATATGATGAAAAACACAAACACCAGAAAGGTGTTACATTGGAGTCATTAAAGGGTATTATGCGAAATGCTACTTCTAATTATTGCCTGCTGTGAAGCCATTTAGCCAAATAATACAGCACACAAAAAACTAAGAATTGCAATAATCCATATGTCTTAGAACAAAATATTGGATTATTAAAGGGAAAAATTGAGATTAAAAGAATGGTAGGATTTCCAGAAGAAGCTGAATTAGCACAAAGCAATTGGAGGAAAGTTTTATACATGACTGGTGAGCCAGAATTCTGCATCCATGTATATTCTTAGGGGCAGTTTTATGGAAAGTGGTGCTGCACCGAGTGCATCGCCACTTTCCCTGCTCCTCTTAGCACCCCCCTACCACCACCATGTGTGCGCCGTATTTAAAATATGGCGCACCATTGCGCAGGGTAGGAGGCAACAGCGTAATTTTTCATGATGCTATTGATGTACTCTGCAGGAGAAGCATCGAAATGTTGATGCTACTCCTGCAGAGTACAAAGGGGCCCATTCTAAAGAATGGAAGCCCCCTTTTAACACCTGCTCTTGGGCAGGCATTAAAAGTGCTGTAAAAAATGGCACAAGTAAATCTCATAGATTTCCTTGCGCCATTTCTTCTGGCTCCCCTAAAGGGGGAATGCCCCCTTTGCATACATTATGCCTGGCACAGTCATAATATAACACAAAGGGTTACAGAGTGGCGCAATGCATGCATTGCACCACTCTGTAAATACGGCGCAGAGATTTCAGCCTCGTTGGGGCACATTAACATAAAAAATAATAAAGTTAATGTGGCACAAGGTGGCGCTAGGAGATTATGAATATGTCCCAGAGATTTTGCACTGCAAGAGAGGCAGTGGGAGCTGCATATTGAGAAAATGGCCACAAATTAGATGGTATAAAGGTAGATCAATCACCTTTTGAACAGCAGAGTATTCTCTGTTTTCTCACAGTTAAACTCAGCCTTGAGAAGATGTCAAGAGGAAAGTATGAAAAGCTTCAAGAGGCAGAGGGTTGGCTCGTTACACTGACACAAGGATTTGTGTATCATCAGCATAGCAGATGACATTAATTCCATGGCTACATATAAACTGTGTATTAACTGCGTCATGGGCCTAAGATAGATGTTAAACAGTGTTGGGCCTAAAGCGGAGTCCTGTGGAATCCCTTGCCTCACAAGTCTGACTTTAGACTGAGAAGCTCAAAGACGAAGTACTTGTATTCTATTTTCAAAGTAGGAACTAAACCAATAAAGGACTGCCATGGGTTCCAATGTCTTGTAGTATAGCAATCAGGATGTTATGGTTACTGTATTGCAGACAGTGGTTAAATCAAGCAATGTAATAGCCACATATGGGCCTTTAGTTGCTGCCATTCAAAGATCACTAAATACAGCAAGCAATGCTAACTAAGTGCCATGAGCTGGGTGAAACACATTCTAAGCCAGGTCTAGTAGGTTGTAGTCTTCCACAAAGTCAGAAGATGAGTGTACTGGGCTGCTTCTTGACTGTTTTCACTGGGAAGTGTAAAAGTGAGCTAGGCCTGATATTACTAAGCGTAGAGGGATCCAAAGAGTGTTTTTAATATTGAGATCTCTATAGCCCTTTCCAAGTCACAAAGTATCTTGCCTATCTGTAAAGAATGGTTGTGTCAAGCTATGGGGAGCGTTACTAAAGAGTCTGAGTTCCCCTTTAAGGTCCAGTGTCCTGGAAATATGTTTGAATAGTTTGGTTTCTGAAAGAAGTTATTTCCAATAGTACATTAAAAATGAAGCCATTATTATGTTGGACTTTGACGTGATTGACAACCACCCAGACCCAAATTCTTGGGCTCACAGAAAGATTAAGAGATCTCCTTAGAGTTCTGCTGTTTTATCACTGGTATCGTTGATCATTGACGGTGTTGACAAAGGAAAACAACCCCATTGTTTAGACTGTTGACTCAAATCATGTAATTGGTGTAATTGTCTCCGAGATCAATCTGTCTGGTCTTCTTTTTACAGTCTATACCTATTCTACTACTGCTATTCAATACATTATCAAGCTCTGTTTCAACTGGGAAGTTAAAAAGAAGGAAAAGGGGCAATGCTAAGCACTTTCTGAAAAGGGATGGTCAATGTAAGAAAGTGGATTATTAGTTGGGGTAGATCATAATGCACCACAAGTACTAATGTCACTATCCATGTTAGATCTATTGAAGGCTTGAGCAATTTAAACTTGAGCTCAAGTCCTGGTAGTTATGGAAAATACCAGAGTGGCTTAGCTTTAATGTGTAAAGCAATAAGAAGTAGAAAAATAGGTAAAAAGCCAAAACCAAAACCAAATAAGAATCCACTCTGTTCTATAAAAAAAGAGAATAATTTAATGAAAGAAATTACACCAAAATGACAAAAATACAATAAAGGGGCCGTACATATAACTTTTTTTAAAGTTTTAGATGAAATAACTAGGCCTGGACAGAGTTGGCAGAGTTCTGCTACGTAGAACTCCGCGAAGTACCACAAGTAGTGGAGTATGCCTAAGTTGAACTGTTCGCACTGATTTTCAGCAAGGGAGTTTCTCCCATGCTGTAAAATCAGTGCAAACAGCATTACACAGAGTGCCAGAAGGTGCTAACTTCTTTCTGCTGTTGAAGTAGGTTTTCTACTCGAGCGGCAGCTTCCTCAACACAAGTGGCAGATTTCTCATCACAAGCAGTCACGGCATACCGCGACGGATCACATTCAGAAATCTTGCTCACCAACTTAGCAATTTCTCTCGCTCTCACTCGGCAACCTAAATTGTACGAGTGAGAGAAAAAATTCCGCTCCACATCACTTCACTGAGTTTTTTGGTACTCCACACTACATGCAGAGTGTGGAGTGGGGAAAACTCCACAAACTCTGGTGGCAGAGCAGAATTCTTCACCAACCCTTGAAATAGCACCACAAAGTGGTAGTCACCAACCACTGTCGTCTAGCTGTTTTTGACCTGGACAAAAGTAAATTCAAACGCCGATGCAATGAAGTTCAGATTGGGTACAAGGACCGGGTTCAGCCCATTGGAAATGTTAACTTCCCACATTCACAGCCTTCAGTTAAAGCAGACAGTGGGCTGGTGCCAAATGAAGAGTTTCAGTGTTGATGGACTCCAGTGCCAGGATGGAGCTTCAGTGACTGTTCGTTTTGGTGAGAGAAGCTCTGGTGAGAGGAGCTTGAATTGTTGCACATTGAAGGTGTTTGGCATCAATTGGGTCCTCGTTAATGGTGGTGTGGAAGGAGCTGTAGGATGAAGTTAAAACTGCCTTGGTGTCTACAGATTCTGATGTCAACTAGAGAAAGTAGGAAGAGCTGCAGTGAAGTCAGGCCCACTGGCGATGCACCATCGGTAGATCAGCTTTTGGGCTGGTTCTAGTCCCTTGATGGTTCTCCTGACAAAATGTTAGCAAACATTTTCTAATTCCCAGATTTTCCCAAGATGTTAGGAGGAGTACACATTGACATAGCCAAGCAGAAGTCTTGAGAAGGTTCCATTTCAGGGGAGGTGGAAACTGGTAAGATTAACTCTTCAAGGAAAGGGGATGTCTTGCAGCTCTTGTGCCCCTGTATCTTCAAAGGAGATCGGCCAACTGACCCCTTGAGTACACCTCTTTGTCCTGGATACTAGTGTGAGCAGGTCCAGTCAATAGGGATCTCCTCACAGGTCTCAACAGCAGGTGCAGTAGCATTCTGAGGAGGGTGCAAAGGGTGGTCACATTTATACATTGCACAAGCATGTATGTGAGTGTGCATCTGGAATTTCCTGACAAATAGGGAAAATGTTGCCAGCGCTAGCCCTACCCCCCCTTTTCAGCATCTCCTGTATACCCTACTGTAAACACAGTGAAGTCTTCTACCTAAATTCAACATAGCAGAAACTTTCCTCACACTGTGCAGAGCTCATGTGCCCACCCAAAAGGTGTGTCCATGCAAATGAGCCAACCTTCCTATATCGTCACTCAATCGTGGTTCTGGAGCAGCTTCTTTCCTACTGGAATTGGTGTCTGACTGGCTAAGGGAACATAATCAAGATAGCAGGCCTGGGTGTTATCCATGTCTGCCTGTTACAATGTAGGTATTTTTTTGATTAATTAGGTTCCTGGGCATTGCCCATCCTCACAGAGGAACAGAACACCTTCCACACACAAACCTTTTGTCTCAGCTCTGGGAGCAAGTACACATTGCATCAAGGAACTGGGTGACAATTGGAAAGTCACACAAATACATTTCTAGTGGCTTTAGGCAGGTTAAAGGCTGTTTAGATGAACCTTTTGTAAAATATGTACGGCAAATCCAACTTTACCAATTAATTGGACTTGTAATAAATATTTAAAAAATTCCAAGAATTACTTTTTTAGCTGGCTTCCAGGCAAAGATTGCACCATTTAATCTTAATATTATATCTCAATGCTTTCCTCTGAAACTACTACAATGAAATTAGCTTTTGAGGCCTTATCACTTTAAGGGCATGTTTTACATTGAACTGTTTTATGATTTTATCAGACGTTACTGTCTACTTAGGGAAGTATGATTAATATTTGAAAGAAAGGTTCAGACCTGTAAAAATAAGTTATTTTGATAAGTAAATATGCAGTCTGACCTGAATAGTCAGGTTACTAGTGAAAGGTTTGCAGTCATTTGTATTTATCATTCGTAAAGCGTGCTATGCT
The DNA here is from genome assembly GCF_031143425.1 of Pleurodeles waltl. Classification (NCBI taxonomy): domain Eukaryota; kingdom Metazoa; phylum Chordata; class Amphibia; order Caudata; family Salamandridae; genus Pleurodeles; species Pleurodeles waltl. The sequence continues at coordinate 1,070,234,826 of NC_090437.1, forward strand.
CAGAGGCATCAAAGCACTACCTATAAAGGAAGCAACAAAAAAGGGTACACATGAGAACCATTAAAGGTGGGAGAAAAGCCAGGTCTTGAGTTATTCTCAGAAGGCAGTGTGTGAATCTGAACATGCTATGTTGTCCGGTAATATATTCCAGAGTTTGGCTACCGCTACTGATATAGAGCATCCTTCCCACCTGACCCTTTGAAACTTGGGAACAGTGATTTTATTCAAACCGGATGACTGCAGATTCTACTGAGGTGACACTTCTGAAAAGTTGATCTCAAAGATTTAGACCCCTGCACAATACACAGGACTTTGAAGCTGATCCGCTGTGGGATCCAAAGCCAATGAAGAGATGGCAAACCTGCTGCAATAGAGGAGTATTTAGGTTAATTAATAACAATGAAACTGCCATATTGTGAATCACATGCAGTTTCCAGAGGGATGATTTTTTGATGCTTAGGTACAATGTATTACAGAAGTCGAGGCGAAAAGTAATCAGCGCCACGACTACTGTCGTTCTTCATTCCAAAGGAATATAAGGCAGGATATATTTTTGGATCTTGATTATATAAAAAGAGAAGCTGGTCATCTTATTATCCTGTCTGTCAAATGAAAGAGTATTACCAAATGACTTCTCGATTTTTTGCCGATTCAACTGGTGTGGGAAGGGGGGTACACACACATCTCTGGCCACTAATTGTCTGACTACACAGATTCTTGAGCTCCAACTACTAACACATCTTTTTTTATATCATTTAGTTTTAGACAATTATCCTTCATCCAGACCCCAATGTTGGTAATACACTGTTTAAACCTCTCTACTACAGCTGGCAGGTCCTCTGAGATAAAAATCAGGATCTAGGTGTCATCTGCATATGACAAAACGTGGAAGCCAGATGTGCGAATCATGGAGGTGGAAGGAGCAACATAGAGATTAAATAGTGTGGGACTGAGTAAAAACCTATGCAGAACCCCACATGGAAGCTGATACGAGGCAGGTCTATAGTTACCACAACTAACAATCTGGGTTTTACCCAAAAGGAAGGAACTCAATGAGGCCTACACATTATCCTTAATCTCTGCCTGGGGCTATCTTTACTCCAGTCGGAAAGGGAATACTGTGTCAAATGTTGCAGATAAATCCATCATCACCAGTATAGCTGACCCACCCTGGTCTACTTGATGTTGGATGTAATCTTTCACCACCAGGGCAGATTCATTGTTATGCCTGCTATGGAATCCATTTTGTGATGGGCTCAAAAAATCCCTAACAGAAATAAAGTCAAACGATCCCTAACAGAAATAAAGTCCACCTGTCCTAATTATTTGATTAAAAACCTTTTCTAAAAAGATGGATATAGTGTCTGAAGCCAGCTGGTGAATTTTAGGTGGGCATAGATCCTCAGAGGAGCAAGATGATAACTCCATCAGCAATTTCCTAATCACTGGCTGAGACATCAGGGGTAAGGTGGTCTGAGTTCTAGATGACTCCTCACTGGCACAATTCTCAAACTCTTTAGTATACTCCATCTCATACTCCTTTACGTTAAATCTAGTGTATATTTTTAAAATGTTCTCCATAAAATATCCAGCAACTTTATTGCAAAAATGCTGAGAGTTTCCTAATGCTTGCTGTACTGGGGGTTGTGACAGTTGTTTCACCACCTTAAATAACTAATTCTGCCTATTATTCACCAAGCAGATCGTATTCATTTAATAGGTTGATTTAGCCGATGTGATCGCTTGATTGTATGTGGTGATTAGTGCTCTATGCTTACTCTTTTCCTCATCTGTAAAGGTCAGCCTCCATTTCTGTTCTTACCTAGACATAGGCCCTCATTACAACATTGGTGGTAAATGCTGCTTAAAGCCATGCAAAAGACCACCAACACACCGCTGCGGCGGCGTAATTCCGCTACAGCTTTTATGACCCACAGCTCACAATCCGCCAAAATCCAGACACCCACACAAGTCCGCCACACCAAAGGTCAGTGATAAACTGGCGATAAGAAAACGCCCACAATATCACGACCCACGAATCCACGCAGCGGTCTTTCAACTGTGGTATTCCATTGGCGGTACACACCGCCGTGCTTAAAATACACACACATTTACAAAACACAACCACATTGGACTATTCAAAATACACACACCTGATACAGATACACACACCACTCCGACACACCCAATGCAATATCAAACACACACCCACATCCCCTACAAACCCCTATGACAAAAATAGAGAAAGAAGCACAGAGAGAAACACCACTATCAACAATACTAGCATCCACAGACACACAACATCATCACTCACACAACATCCACGCACCTCAGACAACACACACAAACACATCCCCTCACACATCCCAACACACACCACCTCACACATCACTCACACCATGGCACCGCAAAGACACCCCAAGTTCTCTGAGGAGGAGCTCAAGGTCATGGTGGAGGAAATCGTTCGGGTAGAGCCACAGCTATTCAGATCATAGGTGCAGCACACCTCCATAGCTAGAAAAATTGAGCTATGGCACAGAATCATAGACAGGGTCAACGCAGTGGGACAGCATCCAAGAACACGGGATGACATCCGGAAGAGGTGGAACGGACTACGGGGGTAGGTGTGTTCCATGGTCTCTAGATACCAGATTGCAGTTCAGAGGACTGGCGGCGGACCCCTGCCTCCTCCCCCCTATCTAACAACATGGGAGGAGCAGGTCTTGGCTATACTGCATCCTGAGGGCCTCGCAGGAGTAGCAGGAGGAATGGACTCTGGTAAGTCAAATCTTAACTATTACATCCCCCACCCTACCTGCATGCTATCACATACCCCACCCTCACCCTCATCCCATCACTCCAGCACCTCACATATGCCCCACTATCACAACCCACACATCCCAACACAAAGCTATGCATGCAACACCAAAGCATGGACACCCATCACCAAAGCATGTCCAATACAGATACCCACACAGATCCCCAAACCAAATATCACACAAGGTCCTAGACAAGAATGTAAGCACTGGGGTACAGGGTCACCCACCCATTGCACACGATGGCACACACAGATGCAATAATCATGCCTTTACACCCCTGCAGTACCCCTACCCAACATCACCGGACAGGAGGTTCCAGACATGTCCACTTCCCACACAGAAGAGGCCCACAGTGATGACAGCAGCTCTGTCCAACTGGATCTAGATGACCAGTCCAGCCCATCTGGGACCTCGGGACAGTCGGTTCCCCACACACTGGCACATGCCACCACAGAACCTCCCCCCTCAGGCAACACCAGCACAGCACCCACCCAGCGGGCCCATACCTCTGTCCCCAGGACACGTCAAGCAGCAATGTGTCCACCACTACAGGGAACCCAGTCAAACCCACCACCCCAAGAACATCAGGAACCTGGGGGCAGTGGCAGTGGGCACATGGTTCAGGGGACAGAGGCCCAGGAACACAGGGGAACTGGGAGGGCTGCTGTACAACAGGGGGAGGACAGGCCCAGGGAACCCACTCTCCACGAGGCCCTCTCCAACATCATGGGAGCGTACCATCATTCCCAGGAGATGGCAACGGTGCTGGACAAGTTTCAGGAGACCCAGCAGCTGCAGGAGGAACAGTATTTGGGGATCAGGGAGGAACTCAAGTTCATCAATACCACCCTTGTCACCATTGTAGGGGTGCTGAAGGACCTTGTGAACACCAGGAGGGACACTGTAGCACGACAAGGGGCCCCTGACACTAGCCCGGATGATGAACAGCCCACCACCTCCACTGGCGCTAGTGGACAGGAGGCACTGCCACAGGACCACGACACCAGCACCCCACAACACCCCCTGCAGATGGAGAACCACCCCGCAAATGGTCCCTGAGATCCAGGACAAAGACAGAAAATAATGCCGAGACCCCCGCCAAGAAATGAGACCATCCTGAATGTCATCCTTCTGTCCCACTTCGTTACCCTGTCCTGGACAATGCACCTGTGAAACAAATAGACTGGACTCTGCCATGGACATTCCTCCACCATCACCCCTGCCCATTTTACAACCCCCTTCACTATTTTGCACTTAAATAAACACCCTTGAATCACAAAACAATCTGGAGTCAGTCTGTGCTTTCACAAATGTGCATTTGCTATAACTAAGGAAAATAGCAATGTCAATTGTATTGTCAACATACCTATTTCACACAGCTCTATTCCATGAGGTAATATAGCAGAGATCAGACAGTGGGACCCACATCTGTGAAATGGAAAGGCAAAGTGACAAGTCAGGATCCATACACTGGGTGAAAGTGACAGACATATGATAGGTATAACAATTGTATGAGATGTGGGAGGGAGTGATGTCTTCTTACCTGTGTCTCACTGGAAGTATTGCTGGATAACATTGTTTCTGTTGTCGATATCCTCTTCATCTGTCTCCTCTTCTTCACTGTCCACAGGCTCCACAGCTGCCACAAGACCTCCTTCTGGACCATCCTTCCGCAGAAAAGGCACCTGTCACAACAAAGCCAGGTTGTGCAGCATACAACAGGCCACGATGAGCTGGCACACCTTCTTTGGTGAGTTGTAGAGAGAACCACCTGTCATATGGAGGCAACGGAACCTGGCCTTCAGGATGCCGAAGGTTCTTTCTATAATCCTCCTAGTTCGCCCATGTGCCTCATTGTAGCGTTCCTCTGCCCTTGTCCTGGGATTTCAACTGGGGTCAGTAGCCATGACAGGTTGGGGTACCCAGAGTCACCTGTAAATGTTGAGGGACAACTATTAGGCACACACTAACCCGTAGGGACAACCCCAGACCCAGACAATCATTCACACGGTATAGGGTCCTTGTCCTCACCTATTAACCACACATCTTGCCTCTGGTGTTGCCCCATCACATAAGGGATGCTGCTATTCTTCAAAATGTAAGCATAATGCACTGAGCCAGGAAACTTGGCATTCACATGGGAGATGTACTGGTCGGCCAAACACACCATCTGCACATTCATTGAATGGTAGCTCTTCCAGTTTCTGTACACCTGTTCACTCCTAAGGGGGGGTGCCAATGCCACGTGTGTCCCATCAATGGCACCTATGATGTTGGGGATATGTCCCAGGGCGTAGAAGTCACCTTTTACTGTGGGCAAATCCTCCACCTGAGGGAAAACAATGTAGCTGCGTTTCAGCAGGGCAGACAACAGTCTGGACAACACGTTAGAGAACATAGGCTGGGACATCCCTGATGCAATGGATGCTGTTGTTTGAAAAGACCCACTTGCCAGGAAATGGAGTACTGACAGGACCTGCACCAGAGGGCCGATTCCTGTGGGATGGCGGATAGCTTACATCAGGTCCGACTCCAACTGGGCACACAATTCCTGGATTGTGGCACAATCAAGTCTGTAAGTGATAATGATGTGTCTGTCTTCCATTGTCGACAGGTCCACCAGCGGTCTGTACACCGGAGGATGCCGCCATCTCCTCACCTGCCCCAGCGGACGTGCCCTATGGACGGGAACAGCGAGCACAGAGTCAGCCAACACTAAGGTTTAAAAAAAAACTATTTATTGCACACATTTGCCAATCCGCAATGTGCCTGTAACTGTGTGTATGCAAGGCCTAGATAGGTGTGACACATTTAAAAACAATGCCATGTGGCCCCCTGAAATGGCGGCTGCCTGACCTGTAATGTGGTACAAGTGGATTTGAGGTAACTGCGCTGGCGTTGTACACCGTTGTGGTAGGCAGTTGAAGACCGCGGCTTAATCCTGCATTGGTTAACCTTGGACCCTATGGGTCCCAGGAGCCAATGACGATGTATGCCGGCGGTGACGGTACGTACCGCTGCGGATGTGACCGCCATTTTCTGTCTCTTCACTCACTTGATACTTGACCTTTGACAGAAGAGGACCTACACTGCAAGTGCTACTGTGACCTCAGTCTGGAAGCAGCAATGGCTCATGTGTCTCGGGAAAGGGCCCCTGCCTTCACTTCGGAGGAGTTGGAGAAGTTAGTGGATGGGGTCCTCCCCCCTTACACGCTACTCTACAGTCCTCCAGACAAACAGGTGAGTACACTGTGAGCATGCTGTATGGGCAATGCCTGTTTGGAGTGGTGTGGATGGAAGATACAGGGGTGAGGCCTGCATGAGCAGACGGTGAGCGTATGTGCGTCAGGGCAAGGGTGGGAACGTGGGTCAATGACTGTGACGGTCCGGACCGTTAAAGATTATCCTTTTCCCCTGTACTATTCCTCTAGGTCAGCGCCCACCAGAAGAAAGATATTTGGCATGCCATCGCCAAAGAACGTCTGGACCCTGGGGGTCGACCACAGATGGAGCACCCACTGCCGGAAAAGATGGGAGGACGTTCGCCGCTGGAGCAAGAAGACAGCGGAGGCTCAGCTGGGTATGGCCTCCCAACGTGCGAGGGGTGCCCGGTGCACCATGACCCCCTTGATGTTCTGGATCCTGGCGGTGGCCTATCTGTAGTTGGATGGGCGCTTGAGGGCACCACAGCAGCCACAAGAGGGTGAGTACAGTCACATCCATCTGACTCCGAGCGCATTACGAGGTGTCTGGGTGGGGAGGTGGGCTGTGGGTTCCCCTAGGCCAGGGCGAGTTTTGTATGCAAGGTCCCTTGGTGAGGCAGGCTATGTGGCACCCCAACCCCACCAGTGGTAAGAGCTAACTACACCTAGTCAGGCTCCTGTGACTTCCATGTGTGCAGCAATTGGCCATAGGCCTTGTACCCCATGTCCCTGGGATTAATTAGGGAACTCTAAGTGCATGGCGTAGTGCAGAGGGCTGCTGTGTCTGTAGTGTCCGCCAACTCTAGCGGTATTGCATGCAATGAACATGTCTTTCTTCTGTCTTACCCCCCCTTTTTGTGGTCTCCCTGTTCTTGTATGCATTAGCATCATCAAGCGGAGGAGCAGTGCCACCGGAGCAGGAAGGAGCTGCATCCCACATGGCCCTAGAGGGCGAGACAATGGAGTCTGAAGCCACCAGTAGGACGGAGGGCGAGTGGAGCTCCACGGCAGGGACAGGAGGAGACATCAGTGACAGTGACTCCTCCTCTGATGGGAGCTCCCTTGCGGTGGCGGTCCCCTCTGTGCCCCCTGCATCAACAGGTACAGCCGCCGCCCCCCCCACCAGCACCACCCTCCCAGCATCCCCTCAGCCTGTGTCCCATGGCCGCTCACCCAGGAGGTCAGGCATCTCCTTCGTCCCAGGCACCTCAGGCCCTGCCCCAGTCAGCCCTGCTGCCCTCAGTGAGGAGGTTACTGACCTCCTGAGATCCCTCACTGTTGGGCAGTCTACCATTTTGAATGCCATCCAGGGTGTCGAGAGGCATTTGCAACAAACAAATGCATACCTGGAGGGCATTCATTCTGGCCAGGCAGCCCAACAGAGCGCATTTCAGGCTCTGGCCTCTGCACTGATGGCAGCCATTTTCCCTGTGTCCAGCCTCCCCCCTCCAACTTCCTCCACCGAGACCCAATCCCCTGTACCTTAGCCTATCCCAAGCACACCATCAGACCAGCATGCACACACCTCAACACACAAGGGTGGCTCTGGCAAACTTAAGCACCACACATCCCACAGGCACTCACACAAACATCATTCCCATGCACACATACCGACATCCACTGCCTCCACTGTGTCCTCCTCCTCCACGTCTCCCTTCTCCCTCCCTGTCTCGTCTCACACCTGCATGTACTACATCTTCAGCCCCTACCTCCATCACCAGCACGCCCATCACCACACACCGCTCACGTGCACTTACCACCTCCACTACCATTCACACATCCCCAGTGTCCTCTACCAGTGTGTCTGTGAGCCCTCCTCCCAAAGTCCACAAATGCAGCCACACACCCACCCAACAGCCATCCACCTCACAACAGCCTCCAGCCCATGCACCTTCACCCAAAGTCAGCAAACGTACACCTCCTACATCCACTTCCTCTGCCTCCACTCCCAAACCCCCTCCATCTACCTGTCCCAGTGTGTCTAAAAAGCTTTTCCTATCTAATGATGACCTCTTCCCTGCACCTCCCCCCCGTCCATCCCCTAGGGCCCACCTTTCCAGGTTCCAACCCAGCACCTCAGCCACCACATCACCGGGCACAGTGGTGCCAGCAATTGCTGGCTTTTGAAGTGCGCCAAGCAACAGGGCTGCCTGTGTTCCACGGAGTGAGGGCAAGTACATTCCGCCACCTCCAAAAGTAAAAAAGTTGCCCACATCCCAGAGGGAGAAGGCGAAAACATCTGCCAACAAGGGCTCAGGCAAAACAAACGTGGATAGTGGCAAGACAGCTGCCCCACCATCCAAGGTGGTGAAGGGCCATGACGCCAACCTGCAGGGCGGAAAAGACCGCCACCAGCACCGCAGTCACTGAGGCCGCCGCCAGCACCTCAGTCACTGGGCCCGCCACCAGCACCACAGTCACTGAACCCGCCACCAGCACCGCCGCCACAAAGACCGCCACCAGCACCAATGCCACAGAGTCCTCCGCCAGCAGCGATGCCACAGAGTCCGGTCGCAAGCACCTCCGCTACTGACACTGCCGCCAGCACCGATGCCACAGAGTCCGCCGCCTGCACCGATGCCACAGAGTCCGCCGCCAGCACCTCCGCTACTGACACCGCCGCCAGCACCGATGCCACAGAGTCCATCGCCAGCACTGCCGCTACTGACACTGCCGCCAGCACTGCCAGCGGCCCGGGGCATCCTGAGCCAGTGGCACCACCGCAGGCATGGCTGCCATCCCCAGTGGTCAGTCGTCCGAGGCTGGTGGTCAGTTCCAGGAGCCTGGGCAGCTTGCATGTTGCACCACCGTCAGTGGAGTGTCACATCCAGTAGCTCAGTCCTTGGCAGGATGAAGCACTCTGGGCACAAAGCCCCCTCCAGAACCAGTGGAGAGATACATCCAGTACCTCAGTCCTTGGCAGGATGAAGCACTCTGGGCACAAAGCCCCCTCCAGAACCAGTGGAGAGATACATCTACTACCTCAGTCCTCGGCAGGATGAAGCACTCTGGGCACAGAGCCCCCTCCAGACCCAGTGGAGACTGTTATCCAATTGAGAGACTTTGGCTTTGCACTCCCCAGGATAAAGCAGTGGGCAAACCACCCACTGGAGAGACTTGAGAGACTGTGGCTTTGCACTCCCAAGGATAAAGCAGTGGGCAACCCACCCACTGGAGAGACTTGAGAGACTGTGGCTTTGTACTCCCCAGGATACATCAATGGGCATGGAGCCCCCTTGTGGAGCTGGCGTCGTGCACTCATCCGGCTGAGGTGCCCCCCCTTTCCCCTGAGGTGCCTGTTTCATTTCGATCTGATGCCCCAGCAGTGTTCTCTCCATTTGGAGTCTGGTATTGAGTGTGGGCCTCGCCCATGCATTTTGGGCCCAGTGATCCACGGACTATGAATGGTATACTATCCGGACTTGTATAGTTGGTGTACATAATTGTTTATACTGTATTTGAAGTTTTGACTAATGGATTTTTATTTATTACAATAGTTCAACTCATTTCCTTTTGTCCTTGCGTTCTTCAAGGGGGGGTGGTGGGGTGTAAATGTAATGTTGCAGCATGCATTTGTGTGTATGTTTTTGTGGGTGAGGGTGGGGGTGGGGGTTTTGCGTGTTGCGTGTGTTTATCACTCTCTTTTCCCTCCCCCTCCCCTGTGTTGTAGGTGCAGTACTCACCGTGGTCGTCGTCGCCGTAGTTCGTGCTCCTGGTAGAGGAGCAGGAATACTATCACAGGGAGTATTTGGAGTTCTGGCTCCATGGTGTCCTGGTTCCTCGTGGAATGTGTAGAGGTGAGTGTTTTCCCTTCTGTGTCCTGTTTCCGCCGTGTTTTTGTTCGTGTTGGTTCCACCCCGGAAAAGGTGGCTGATTGGCCTCTCATAATAGTGTGGGCAGTACATTGTCTTCCGCCTGTCTGTTGGCGGTGACCGCCATGCTGTTTGTTTCGACCGCCGTGGCGGTCGGAGTGTTAAAGTGGTTGTCTATTTTGGCGGTTTCCGCCATGGTCGTGATTCCATTTTTCTTACCGCCGGACTGTTGGCGGTCTTTCCACCGCTTTAACACCGACTGCAAGCGTTGTAATGAGTGCCATAGTCTTCTTAGATCTTTTAACTTCTCATAGAACCACATTTCCGAAGCCCTGGCCCTGCTACTCTTCTTTGACCTTAAAGGAGCTATATTTTCAACCACATTCAGTACCAAGGTGTTAAAATCTTCTGGAGTAAGATTAGAGGAGCTGTACTTTTTCACTAGGGTTTTCTCTAATGCATCTAAGAACTCTGAGGGGCATATTTATACTCTGTTTGCACCAGATTTGTGTGATTTTTTTATGTAAATCCAGCACAAACTTAACTCCATATTTATATTTTGACACTAGACATAGCTAGCGTGATAAATATGGAGTTTGCGTCATTTCATGGATGTGTGAAACCTCCTTTGCTCAATGAGATGCAAGGTAGGCATTCCCGTCCAAGAAATGACTCAAACACCATAGCGTCATATTTACCCAACTGTGAAGAAATGACGCACGTGTGCGAGGCGGACTCGAATAATGACGCAAATGCCAATTTGCATCAAATTTTAACGCCTGGGTTAGGTCAGGCATTAAAATGGGGCAAACACACCACTATTGAAGGAAAACACACACAAGCAACATCATTGCTCAATAAGGACAACATAGAGGTGCTACTGATGCAGCATGCCAGACGACAGAGCACAGGAACAACAGCAGAAGCCACCACCACCCCAACGTCGCCCCCAAAGGCAACACAGAGGGCAGGAGAGGGTCTTCAGGACCAGGACAACCCTCCAAGGCCTCGGTGAACAGGATATCACCTGGAGGTATAGACTCAACTGAAAAGCCATATAGCAGCTGCTGCACCAAATTGAGCCACATATAACAGCCAGCCTGCAGACACTACACAATAGAATACCGGTGACCAAGCTGGTAGCTGTCCTGCGCATGTTGGCAAGTGGCTCCTTCCAAACAACGGGTGCCCCGGTCACTGGGGTATCACAGCTCTCATTCTCCACCTTCCTTCCCAAGGTCCTACATGCCATCATCTCCCTCACACCATGCCACATCAGCTTTCCTAACACACAGCAGAAGCAGCAGGAGATCAAACAGGGGTTTTGCCAAATGCATGGCTTCCCGCATGTGCTTGCTGCAATTGACTGCACCCATGTCCGGATTGTACCACCTGCTGCAACAGAACATCTATACTGAAATGATAGGAAACACACTCCATAAATGTGCAGGCCATAGTTGACCACCAGGGATTGTTTACCAACATCTTAGCCAAGTATCCTGGGAGTGTACATGATTCCTTTATCTTTCGCCACAGCACCATGAATCAGCACTTCCAGGACGGACGATATGGCAATGGCCTTCTTGTCGGTAAGTCCATAAACCTAGCAATATACACACGGCACAGCAACCTTGTAGGACACACAATACATACACCACTACATTGACATGTGGGCAGGAAGACACTGAGGTGTGACACAGGTAGTTACGTTGTGCACCCTGACACAATGGACAAATGACATCTACCAAGAACAATAGATGCCACTCTAGAGCTACAAGGGACCAATGTGAAAGCACACAGTGACAATGACATGGTCTGCACTGGAAGTAACAATTTGGAAGATGAACCATTCACTATTACATTAGGCCACATAGTCAATCCCACACCCTCCCAAGCAATACGTACTGTGGAAGGAGTGTGCAATGTGTGTTGCTGCAGGTCAAACACCATTAGACACATAGGATGATGATGCTGACTTACATGTAGGTGACATTGAAATACTGAGGCAGTCCCAACATCGCACATCACTTTGGGGGTGACTTTTCCAGGTAGCAATAAGGAAGTGGACTGTTCTATGAACACATATTGATGTGCCACTAATGCAAACTGCACACTGCTGCACACACTGAAAGAGCCAATTGTCCATCAAAATAACAGATTGACAGGGAGCTGGCCCTTCCCGCACACATACATCCTCCTCCACAAGGCAGTTAGCCAGGTTACCTGGAGCAAGTTGAGTAGTGTAGGTGCACGGTTGCACATATGCCACTGACAGAGGGAACTACAAAGGTCTACGTAGAACCAAGTTACACATGGGACAATTGTGCATTGTCAATACTGTACACCTCAATGCTGCCAACTTAGGGAGATGAGTTGGGCATTGTCACCAAGCCTAATCAAAGGGTCTCACTTTTTGATTTTGTCTGCAACGACATATGTCTAAGTGGATGGGATGTCTAGGCCATGTTGTGCAACCATGTTACCACCATATCTGAATCTATTGTGTGTGTGGAAGTATCATGCCCCCCCGGGGAAAACACACTAAAACATGTTGCTCACTACACAATGCATGGTACATACATACTGAACTCCAGTTTGGAAACAAAATCATGGATATCAGGTCAATGAGCCAAACACAAGTTGTCAAGTCAAACAACCCAATGCAGAAAAACCTCATAGAAGCCCAGGATCTCACACAATGCCACAAACACATATGAGTCACAGATGACACAAGATATCAACTGCCATGCTACATGACATTCCTGGTGCAAGCACTAACAAAATACTTACTCCTATTTTCTTTTTCAGCCGATCAGGGTTATAGGATCCAGCCATGGATCATAACCCAATTCCCCAACGCAAGCACAGCAGAAGAGCGTGCCTATAATGAGGCAAATTGGAGGACACACACCATTGTGGAATGGACCTTTGGCATCCTGAAGTCCAGATTCAGATGCCTGGACATCACAGGAGGCAGCCTCATATATGCCCGGGAAATGGTCTGCAAGATCATATTGACTTGTGCCATCCCGCACAACATTTGTGTTAGGCGGAACATCCCCCTATATGAACCTGAGCAAGAACTTCCTGAGGAGGAGGGGGAGGCAGATGGTGCCAGGGAAAATGAGGGGGGACATCCAAACACAGCTGCAGGAATGCACTGCAGACAGCAGATTGTTCAAAACTTTTTTCACCAATAGTCACTCAAAACACATTGTTAGGATTTGTAATTAAACACCTCACCTTATCACACAGTCCTTCTCTGGCTACTTATTTCTCCATCACATGTTCTTTAGGAATGTGAGTAGAACCTCAGGGACCACGTCATAAAGACAAATCTGACTACTTCTGATGCAACATCACATGTGATGCGAATGATTGTACAGCAAACATCACACATATAAAAAAAAACATCTTTTGAATTTCAACCATATGAAGGACGAAATCATAGGACCACAGCATATGACACACATTAACGTTGGCAACATGGTCTACTGTAGCACAGGACACACAACTATGACATCTCGAATCTTATGGTAAATAAGGGGCTCAGATATGAGGGAGTGGATGTAAAATATATCAGATGTAACAGGAATGTATGAACAGACCCCTGACATTAGTAATTCTGACATTTGCTATCTCTGCAAGGAGCTTGTGTGACAGGAGGTGCATCATTTCTGAAAATGGATAGCATGAGTGCCCCAGGTGTGACAAGCCATGGTCACAACATGCCCTGCGCAGTCTATCCCTGATAATAAGTCCTGCCACTGCCATGTGTGAAGTCTCTGCCCTCATATCCCTAGGGGGGGCTGTAAATGGACTATCTGTACCCTGGGAATCATCATTAACACTCACCCAAACTCCCATTCTGACTCCTGTTCGCTTCCCTTTTCAATATGACATGCTATAGAAGAACTGCATTGGCCTGCATGGACTTTAGGTCCCATAATGCACTGCCTGGTAGTCAGTAAGACCTGTAATCTTCTGTCCATTGCTTCCTACAGGACAATTCCAGTTGTCCCCTTATACTGGACTCTCTCCTCCAGGACTTGTGAGAGACTGAAGCTGCACACACAGCCCAGCCATGTGACTCTGCCCTGGCCTTGCTGCTGCCTGGAACAGCTTAGAAGCTGCCATTCCCTGAAGCTACTCATCGTGCATTGGAGTACAATTCATTTGTGTACCAGAGCCCTTGTTGGATTGTGTTACTGTCCTAATTACGCATTAACCTGCTCTCTGTTTACACAGTGCTGTTCCTGCTTGTTCCAGTCAGACTCTGCTCCCTGTTTCTCAGCCTTGTTCATGTTTGCTTCTACCAGAGCCTGCTTTCAGTTACCCAGACCTGTTCCAGTCTTTGTGTCAACCAGAGCCTGTTCCCTGTGCCTGCCTTTGCCTCCTACTTGGTTCCATTGCCTTCTGTTTCCTCTTGGGGTATCGTGTTTGTTAAGTGTACTATTAGTCCTCACCTGTAAAGAGGCGTTTAACTTTGTATTTGTTCAGGCACCTGGTTTCCAGGGGGCTTATCCAGCCCCCATCCTTTGTCTAGTGTTGTATGTAGCCGTTAGTGCAAACAGTGACAGTGTGCTATGGCTGTATTCCAGGATTTGTTACTGTGTCTCCAGACTGGCAAACAAAGGCTAGTCTCAGATATGTAAGGACAATCCTTGTTTGTGGCCTAAGGGTCCACACACAGATTCATTTCTGCTGCCACCTTTCTATGGGGCTTGCGTGTTGACAAGCTGTGAGATTAATCTGCACAGAGGCACTGATGTTCCTTGTTGCTGTGGGAAGATCTGAGCCCTACTCTGTGTACAATCTAAGTGATGAGCCATGCATGTTTGTCCATTACTGACCTTGTCCACACTAAGGTTGTTCTGTATTCACTCTGCTGTAGTATCTGCATTACCATAGCTTCCCTATCCCCTTGTATGCCTTTAGCTGCTCTCCTACTTTGGGACAATTCTGCCTTGCAAGATACTCTGTGAACTCAACGGTTGCCCCAACAGACTCCTGACTTGACCTGCACGAAACCGTAACACCCTGGACCCCAATACTGACACACAGTACACATGCCCACACACTTGAACAGGACACTTTTGGGCAATGCACCTCTGAAAATATGTGAACACATGCAGCCAGGGCTGCAGTTTCACCAAAGCAACATGAGTAACATAGGTAATTTTCATTAGTCAGACTGATGTGTACATAACAATTTTATGATTGGAATTAAGGCACAGTGTCGCAAACACTGTACCTACCAAACATATACAAATGGCCGACATATGGGTAGTTTGCACACAAGTCACCATGAAGTCGTAGCCAACAATTAATGACATGTGAAGGGTAACATATCTGACATAGCCCTCATCAGCAAATCCTCAATCATCCCTGTGTTTTGTTTGTTGTGGGAAATGTAATGTCTCCAAAGTCAAACAACTACACACATCACATGAGTCAACAGATATTACAAACACATATTATGACTATTGTACATCACTGATTGCCATCTGATGTAGATACCCATTTGTAACTCATTCATACATGAACATTACGCCAAATGTATTGCATGTTGTTTCATCTGGAGCCCACATATTGTTGTAACAGTTAATTCACACACAAAACACACAGACCATGATTTATACTTTTGTGATGCCACATTGCTGTCATTTATTGACGCAAAATCTGCACAGATTTATAAGTTACAGTTGTACTGTGTAACTTTGCGCCGCTTTTGCGTCAGAAAATGAAGGAAATGCTGCGCAAAGGTAGTATAAATGTGGGTCTCAGTTGCATGCTCTACCACATGTGGCCAACCATTATACCACACACTGCAGGCCATACCATCCTATCTTCATCTTGATACAGCCTACATGCATGTTAAATATGTAAAAATCACGCAAACACAGTCTGAGTCAGAAATTTTGATGCAACTGCATTGAAAAACAAAGCAAACACAACTAAACATACATGGGCCTCTGACTTTAATTCCACCAGCGCACCCCATGCTGGGGATATCCATTAAAATAGGAGTTTCCTGGTAATGTGTGGTATTTTGCCGCACATGTAGGTTATGCGTTGAATATATTCACGCAAACTACGTATGCGTAAAAAAATAGACGCTCGACGGAAAACGGGCTGCAAAGGAGGGAGGAAGTGATATAATAGGATATTCTGTTTACAGACATGGCACTGTGGGTGTACTTTCACTTTCACTTTACAGTCTGCTTTTTCTTGACTGTGTGGCTGTGTCTTGGTGTTGCCTATGTTTGGATTGTGTATATTGTATCTTGTGGTGTCTATCGCGTGTCTTTTGTGTATTCTATTTGTATATTGTACCTGTTTAAGTGTTTTTGTGTTTTTTAGTGTTTTTTGGATTGTATTTGTACTGTCTGGTGTCTGTTTGGGGGTTAGATTATTTGGGTTAGTTGGGGGTGTATTGTGGGGTGAAAGTTTCCTTTTTTCAGATTTATTTTCCATCCTTTTTCCCTTTTATTTTTCATATTGTTTTGCAATAACATGTCAGGAAGGGCGAGGCTGAGCTGCATGGGGGAGGAGGAGCTTGAGGCCTTTGTGTGGCTGGTGTGCCACTTTCTGCCAATGATGCTGGAATTTGGGGGGGCCGTGTGATACAGAGGTATCACACAGAGGCAAGGCCAAGGTGCTCTACCACCTAAAACGTGTTTTCAACACATCAAGGATTGAGCACCATCTGAAGCATCACTGGTCTGACCTGTTGGCCTGAGAACAGGACCTGCTTGACCACCTGGGTGTAGTGATAAGTGGCCCTGTTGTTGAGTATCACATTGATAAATGTGTACAGTAGAATGCTCCTGAGTGACAGTAGCAGATGTCTTGACATGCTGCATGCAATGTTTGTGGCCAAGTTGAATGCATGTAGAACAAACTGTTAGTGTACCAGTACTGACATGTATTACACATGTTTATACTTGTTAACAATGCAGTCCAGAGCTTCGTTGAGTCATGTCCGACTATTACTTAGGACCACATGTACCAAGTTATTTATAATTTTCACAAACAGCCTAGTTTTCAGAATTTTTGTGTTTACATCAGAAAAAATATTCATTCAAATGCACAACCCCAATTTTGCCATTCTGCTATCACATTGCCCAATCACAAAACAGGGTTTGCTAGTGGCATTTAGGAAGGGGCGTCCCTATCCTGTTATCATGTCGCAGTCCGCTGTTTGATTCTTTCTTGAGCACAAATGCTGGCACTAAATGATTAGAGTTACCATCTGTTTCATGTTGGTGCTAACCCATTTGCAAAGGGGGAGGCGTCACCATGGGATCCCTTCCCCTTAGTGAATGCATGCCCAAAAATTGTTTCTGGGCAGAAAGTTGTCCCATGGACCACTGACTGCTTCCAAAAAATGTTTTCTGTCATAACATAGGTTTTTAAAATACTTTCTGTTTATCTTTGCTGAAATAAGGCTGCAATTAAACCAATATTTACTTCCCTATTTGAAAGCAGTCACAGACATGGTGGTCTGCTGAGCCCAGCAGGTCACCATCCATGTGAGTGCTGCCATTCCCAAGGGGTTTGCAAAATGAGACTTACCTCATCATTATTCATGAGGTAGGTCATTTGCTACCCAATTGTGAATTCCAAACAGCGTCATTGACAGTGTTCTACCTTAGATCATCCTACTTGCTAATTGCTAGTTGCTAAGTCTCGAAATATGTGACTCACAAAACCTGATCTTGGTACATATGGCCCTGAGTAACACATTCCAGGTGCAATGACAACACCTGTGCCCATACATTCTGTCAATGATGATCAGCTAAGACACTGTCAGCAATCTATATTTCACTGTTTTGGGACAGCAAAGTGGCATATCCATGCTTAGCGCTACATTGTCATCATTACATATACATGATCCCTGCCATCATGTTGGCAAAGGGGGCATATACGGCTTAGGGGGCACTGCCAATGGTGCATTTTTTACCTACATACAACTGTGCCACATCAGTTATGGACCACTGCATGCATGATAATTGCTGACTGAAAATTGACCCACATGTCCATCACACAGTTAATCATTGTCCCTTGATATGCAAGCCGCACTACCGGAGTCACTTGCATTGCAGGGCACCAAGGAAGTGCCCTCGAAATTGTCACCCAATTACAAATCAATACATGGAGTACCATTTGAAATGGATTTGCCAGAAATCTTTGTAGTCAGGTTTAACACCACATGATTGTTAGGCCCAGTGCATATGTGGATATGTGTGTCTATCACCCACTGGAATGTCAGTGTCAAAGTGAGATTGCAGTGGTATGTTTGTTGGAGTGTCTACATGCAGGATCAGCAGCTCACTCATATAACATGTTACACACTGTGATATGTTGTCCACACGTTTGTAAATTGATCAGAAATTGAGCATATATTTCCTTCCTATGTCTTATAGGTGGACTGGATCACTATACCATCGGGGAAGTGGCTCGATTTGAGGACCCATACTTATCCAGTAAGTGTGAAAATGTCTGTCCTGTGTAGTGATTGCAGCTGTTGTGTGAGTGACTCTTGTGTGTTGCACTCATTGCAAGATATGACGAGCTGGCACATGATCTGATATATTACTTGACTGGAGGTTGACATAGTGTTCCATGCAAGGGTTAGACATTCACAGGCAGAGGGTCATATCTTGGGAGTCTTGTGCTGTGCAATAGGCAGCAGCATGTGAACAAGGTGATTAGTAGCCACATGTAGGCCCACATTTGATTTGGAAGTGCTCTAGTGTCAGAATATTGTCAGCAAGTTATACCCTCATTTTCACAAGACAGTGATATATCTGTTTTCCAGAAACAATTGTGAATGTCTATATTGTAATGTACACGTACAACTGTATGAGTAACTGTCCCCCAAGCATCTAGCACCCTATTGTTGTGCTCCATTTACGTGACACTTATGTGGTATGTAATAGGTATGCATGCAGGTCAAGACCAGACGTGTGCTGTCATCAATGCTGGTGATTTTGGAAATGTGTTGGCAGATCAGGTGTTGGTGGTTGCCCACAAATGGAAACATGAATGTAGATGTGATTGACCAATGCGTACTTCATTCCTAGTTGGCAGTCCTACTCACATGTGTTCCACTCACTAAATCCATGTACAGGTGGACATGGCTTTGTGGTTGTCCTTGACAGTTGTGATTATGTATTGCATGCCCATCCCCCCCTGAGGCACAGGGATAGGGGAACAACACATATGTAGGTAGATGTGATGGTCACAGTGTAGATGACAGTCATCTAATTCACGCATGCATGTGTCCCAAACAACACTGACAACACTGACCCCTTATGATTAGCAACAGCATACCATCCTGACAATTACATCTACAAATTACTGGGCTTGGGTTCCTTGAAGTTGACCCAGATGATAGGGATTTGTCGGGCTGGCCCATGTTAAGTACTTGCTGCATTTGCATTGTGACACATTGCACTACATAAATGCACAGATCACTTTATTTGGTACACCTCTTGTTGTGCTTTGCTCTGCTGGTAAATACTTGATGGTTAGGCAGCGTTGCCATGCCATTCCTCAGGGACAATATAATATCTGTATTGTGATTTGGACGGCATGTGCAATTTGAGGGAGAGTGTTAGATTATCATCTGTACATGCATCACACAATGATGACACTAATGGTTGCCTCTCTCATTTTTACAGCTGCCAGCATGAATGCCATGGAGATCAGGGACTTCCAGAGGCAGGCAGTGAGGTACAGGCACATCTTGGATGTTGAGTCTGGGTTCCGGAGGATGGCAAGACTCTATCGGAGAGAGAGACAGCCACAGGAGAATGTCGGGCTTTCAGCCAAGGGGGACCTGCATTGGACACAACAGGTGGAGCCACCACCACAACTGCAGCCAGTAGCACAGCAGCCACTAGTTCATCAGCCCCACCTGCTGCACCTTCAATCTTGGGACCACCACCCACAACGTCTGCTGCACCTTCATTCCCAGTACCACGACCACAAAACCTGCAGGAGCAACTACGTCTGGTACACAGAACACTACATCAGCTGCTTTGGACATGGCCGCCATTTCACAGCCAAAGAGGGACATGAGGAAAGTAATCAAGAAGCGTGACACTCTCCAGCGGGATGTTGACAGAAATAGCCGTAGGCTGAAATCCATCAAAAAAACTCTGACGAGTGCAAACCTCTAAACTCCTGCCTTACCCCACTCCTAATTCTATCCCCTCCATCCTCTTTCCATATCCAGTTTTTTAGTGGGTTTAGGGGGTTTAGTCATAGGTTAGAGTAGGGTAGTAGTTTAGATAGGATAAGTAGGTTGGGGTGGGGGTTTCATATTATTACATGTTAGTTTGTGGGTGGGTGGGTGAGGTTGTAATATTGGGGCTTTTGTGTGTTCTAATGAACAAAAATAAAAAAATAAATATAATTAAAAAAAATATAAAAAAATTATATTTGTTTAGTATTAGTTAGTATCTGTTTAGGTTAGTATATGTTGTCCGAATCATGTCCTCTCATATAAGGTGGGTGGGGAGCAAATGTTTAGATTGTTAAATTGTTAAATGTGGAAAGTAAGTTTAGCATAGGGTAGTTAGGACTAGTTGTGGGTAATGTATAGTTAGTATAGATTAGGTTAGTATAGGTGTGTGACATAGTTTTAATTTCTCTTTGGTACATAGTTATTAAAGTTTTAGATACTCCTTTATGGAATGTGTCATATGCTTGGGGATCTGGGGCTTTGCACGAGTATACAGTGCCAATTTTCATTTGGCCTGTGTATTCCGTCCTGCATCCACATCCCACTCTTGACATGTTAATTCCCACTTCTAACTGAGCTGTCACATTGGCAGCTACAACAAAGCTAAATCTCTATGCATCTGCCGTCCATTGTACCCACGCCTCATCATGACTATGAATACCCATGTTTTGGACAGGTAGGTGTGATTTTAAAGCTGTCATTGTTTGGGTCCTGTGTTGTTATGTTGGGCACTGTGGGATGTCTGCCTGCAGCCTAATGTTCATGTCAACACTGCTAAACTGAGTAGTGTCAATTGCTGATGAGGTCAAGTATACAAAATTCACTCCGAGGTTTTTAAATTGTACTCCCAGCTGACGTTTTTGGCCAAACACCCTTACACAGCCATTCCTGCTGTATGTTGTGGGTGTGGCATGTATGTTTTGAAGCAAATGTCACATACACAATGACTGTCTTGTAGGGGATCAGGGCAGCATTGAGTTTCATCTTGTAGATACAATGGGCCTGAAATGTACTATTATTTCACTACACTTGCCTCATTTTGTAACGCAACAGCAGCTCAAACTTACAAATTACAATGATATCTTGCAAGTTTGTGCTGCTTCTACTTCTGAAATTAGAAGACTTAGAAGACCTTTCCCTTGTGCGTAAATATCTGCTCACATTATTTCTGCACTCTGGTATTGACACTCTGTGACCACCTACATGCTAGATGCATCACAAATCTCCAGCAAAGTAGATGTGTGACATTACACAGAGGCAAATTGGTTGTATAGGTGCTGTTTATTTTAAAGTGCTGTAGTGCAATATTTCCGTAGTCCAGGTTTGTGACCCCATTTGTGTAAAGCATTCTATTGTGACGCAACACAAGTGCAAGGTTGAGGGACATGTCATTGGACATGCTGAGATTAAGTGTCATTCAATGCAGAGGAGCATGAATTGCTAATTGGGTAGTGAGAGGCAATTGCAGTCCATAGTGGTAAGGTTAACAGTGTGTCAGTGAAGAGTGCATGTTACCAACTGTAGCAACACTGGCATGTTGTCAAGCACAGGACAAAGGAAAATCAGTGCCCTGTGGCATGGGCTGGTGCTACTGGGTACTCCTACGGGTGAAGATGATCTTTTCCACATCTCCATACTCTGATGTGTGTGTGTCGTCTCCTCTGCCCTTGGTGGTGGTGGGCTTGAGGGGTCAACACACAATTCAGTGTTTGGAGAAGTGGACTCCAAATTCCCAGCAGCTGCCATCTGTGGAACTAGATATAGCATACTGCAGCAAAGAAGAGCTGCTGATTATTGAGTATGTCAGCAACATCCCTGTGATAGGCAGCCATGTCTGCTCTGAGGGAGTCCAGCATGTTGTCATGCATGCAGCTGCAAGATTGGGGGGCAGGTGTTGTGGCAACTCCCTCACAGCAGTGGTTAGGTCCCTCACACACAGTTGGACTCCTTGCTGTAGTGATTGTGTGACTTGCATGGCTGCTGACTGTTCTGTGGATGTCATCATGCACATGCATATCTCCTCAAGGCTGGCTGCTATAGTTTTCATCCCCGCCCGCACCTTCTTGGCCAACTCCCGCTGTACTCCCACAACTGTCCTCTCAAAGGTGGCCCTAGTGTCATCAGAGTCCTCAGCTGTGTTAGAGCTGGCAGGTTGTAATATTCGGGTGGTTGGTGGGCTCTCTAGGATGGCTGCTACATGTGTGCTCCTCCTTGCACTTGGAGGTGGTGTCTGGAGGGTTCCCAGGACATCTTAGAGGGTTTCCTGACTGATGGATGTCAGCTGGTCTTCTTGTCATCAGGGTAGTCCAGGACAGATAGATCCATAGGAGAGCCATTGTCCTCTGCAATGAGATATACTGTATGAGATATTATAAAATGAGTGTGCTGTGTTGTGGAAGTTGTAATGTGACATCATTAACTTCCTATTGGTGGTACGTTGTAATCTTGGTTCCCATGCATTGTTCATGTCATTAATGTTTGCAGTCTCTCAGGCCTATGCCCCATCTGCATGTCACATGTAGTGTGGGCAGTTGGGGGAATAGTCTGCGGCACACCTTCTAGGTGTCTAACTGTTGGGAATGACAAGTGATTGAATTAGTAGCAATTAAATTGCATCACCAATGACAGATGTACAGTCTCGTTGTATGTGAAGGAGAGATATTATTACTTTTTCCTACCAATTAACCATCTTTATTGATAATGTCCTGTTTTTCAGAGGGCCGCGTCCCTGAGCCCTGGCGCCATACAGGTGTACTCACCCTCCCTGTGTGCCACAAATAGCAGTCTGAAGATAAAGGCCCACTTCTTCAAAAGGCAGCTCAATGGGCTCAAATAAGGTGGGTTCTAACAGGCTCCACCGAAGTGCCCAAGTCAATATTCAAAATCGTGCAGGAAAGTAAAACAACGCTTTTAAAAAAAATGTAAAACATTAAAATCCTACTGCTTACTAAAGTAAAAAGTACTAAAGTAAAAAAATATATAAAATAGTACCCCCTTAAACAATCCGATTGCAGAATATATAGTGCCATAGTGAGAGATGTGCTCTCATGCTTTGCACTGTGAGACTAGTGGCGGCACAATGTGCACTGCAATCTTATGGTGACATTTAACTTACAGCCCTGGGTCTACTTTGTACCGTATACTAGAGTATGTTACAGATGTCAATCAGTGGTGGCCTGCAAGACTAAAATATGGTTGGGTGCTATGGCACCAAACTAACCATATTTGCGGCTCCCCCCTGGTGTGGCACTTATCTCCCGGTGTCCACAAGCAGGATTGGAAGGACTTCCTTCCTTCTCAGTGGAACGGGATTCCAACCAATCCTGGAGCTGCTCTCAAGCTGCTTTCAGATTGAGAGCACCTCCAGGATCGCTGGGAGCAGGCTTACCCAGCGCTTATCCCCAGGTTCTTTGACAACCCTGGTATTCCTGGATCTACAGTGAGCATGTTGGGCTGGCCGTAGCTAGATAGCCGGCCAACCAGACATGGAACTGAAAGGGGCAGCAGTCATCCTGCAATTGCAGGATTCAGACCTGCTCCATGCCCTCACGCTGTATACAGCACAAGCGTGAGGGTAAAATAAGATGGTGTTATCATGCTATTTTCTTTATTTGTGCATTCCTGCTGCATTGACAGAAAAAGGGGCAGGGCGACGCTCCTCTGCTCCTTAGGAGGAACCGCCCGATGTCAATTAGGAGTATAGCCAATTTGGACATGTTTTAGGGGTCAGATCAACTGCACTGGGACCTGGTTAGTAGAGTCCCAGTCCACAGAGTCACAAAACAGCAGCATCAGTCCAATGAAATGGATGATCATTAAAAAGAGGACTTTTCCTACAGTCTAAAACTATAGTACCATTAGCCACCTGCACTGAGCAAAGTCACAGAACAATAAATAGTGGTGAAACTGGGCTACCTATCTTGAGAAATCAAACTCCCTGAATCTCTGGCAACAAGGTATCAGCCAAGGAGAGGAACAGAGTTCCCTTGCATTGACCCTGGATAATTGTGGATGAGGAATAATATGCAGCCCTGCTGATGCTGGACTAGTCAGTGGCATTTGACACCACATTATTCTGTTGAGCAAAGGGAAGGGAGGGGGAGTAGGAGCAAGGGAAGAAGGAGGAGACCCATGATAAGTAAAGACGAGGGGGAAGAAGAGTGTGTATCTCCCTGTGGAGACATCTGACTCAGTGGTCAAGTAATGGGCAATCATCACCAGGCAACTATAAACAACAGACTCAATCCACCATTTAGGCCCTATCCCCACTCAATTCATTGTTGAGGAACAGAGCCCACACCTAGAGATAGGTATCCAGTTTGTCATTGAAGTAGTATATGAGCCAGGCCTGACAATTGTATCTCAAATAAACAGTCAGTAATTGCACAGGTATTTTTTTTTCAAATACGTTTTTATTTTAATTGGTACAACATAATCAAACGATGCAGAACACTGGGCATTTGTTGTACATTCACATACATGGTATCAGGTATTCATGCTGGGGGCTGTGTTTGGAGTAGAGGGAAGAAGTCCAAATTACTAAAATTCTTATTTTAATAAGTGATATTCACCAACAGCATCACAAAAATACACCACACAGATTAAGAAAAATCTAAGATATTTATCTGGGTAAATTAAGGTCAAAACAATCAAGATTTGATAAGCACAAGTTGAAATATCACTTTTGCACTGACAAGAGGAGTCTCAAGTCTTAAAAAAGCAACCAATGTCTATTGTGTGCACAAAGTACCTGGTCTGCATCAAAATTACACGCACAAAGACTGCAGAGGAGTAAATGCATGGAAAAGGGTAGGTGTGCATTGGATTTCCAGATGCGCACAGATGATGCGTTGATTCTTCCCATGCTGCAAGGGCTTTGCGTTGATTTCCGATGTGCAGTCTTGTATCCTCACTGCGATGCTTGGTCTTTTAACACCCAGAGACGATGTGTGGAAATCCTTGGCATGCAGGATGAAGTCACAGGTGCTGCGTCGATCTATTGGGCAATGCGTCAGAGTGCTGTGTCAATTCCTCACACAGGAAGCCGGGCTGCATCCTTCCAGTTCGGCAATGCGTCAATCTAGTGGGCTGTGTGTCAAAGTTCCGGTCACAATGCTGACACTGCATCGAACTCCACTCAGGGAGCCGGGCTGCGTCATTCCGGGTCCCGGCAAGGGATCGGGATCAGGATGTATCTTCTCAGCAGAGCCAGAGGCCAGCAAGGCAACAGGGCAACAGCAAGGCAGCAGTCCCTCACAGTAAAGCAGTCCAGGTGAGTCATTTGGGCAGCCAGGCAGCTCCTCTTGGCAGGTTGCATGATCTGGTTCCTAATGTCTGTCCCTGGAAGTGTCTGAGTTGGTAGGGTCAGAGACCCAGTTTATATACTCAAAAGTGCCTTTGAAGTGGGGGAGACTTCAAAGAGTGGTTTTGAAGTGCACGTGGTCTCCTTTCATTACAGGTCTGTCTGCCACGGTCCCTGTAGGGGGTGTGGCAGTCCTTTGTGTGAGGGCAGGCCACTAGCCTTTGAAATGTAAATGTCAAGCCCCTCTAACCTTCCAGCCCAGGAAGACCCATTCAGTATGCAGATATGTGGAAGTGTGACTGATCATCCTGTGTTTGTCGTTGTCTGGGTGAAATGCACAAGGGAGTTGTCAACCAGTCAAGACGAGCCCAGGCGTGGATTCAAGAAAGGCTGTAAGGCACAGATGGATTTTATGTACAGAGAAATGCTCACTTTCTAAAAGTGGCATTTCTGAAATAGAAATATAAAATCCAGCCTCACCAGTCAGCAGGGTTTTGTATTACCCTTCTGGCCATACTAAATATGACCTGTTTACCCCTTTCTGATCAGAATCTATCACTCAAACAGTATATGAGGGTAGCCTTAAAGTTAGCCTATGAAAGGAGCATGCCACACAGCAGTGCAAAACAGATTTAGGAGTTTTCCACTACCAGGACATATAAAACGCACAGGTATATGTACTGCATTTTACTTACACAGCACCCTGCCCTGTGGGTTACCTAGGGCCTACCTTAGGGGTGACTTATATTTAGCAAAAGGGGATTTAAAGGCTTGGCAACTACTTCTAAATGCCAACTGGAAGTGACAGTGAAACTACACACAGGCCTTGCAATAGCAGGCCTGCAACATGGTTAAGGAGCTACTTATGTGGGTGGCACAACCAGTGCTGCAGGCCCACTAATAGTGTAGTAAATTCCTACTTCGTTTTAATGGGATAACAGGAGTTAGCTTAGCCTTTGGCTTGCAGACTCGTGCCCCGTCACCTAGTGACTTTTAACCTACTTAGCTTGCTCTGTCTTAGCACATTTAATTATTTATTTCTTCTAAGATGGCTGCCTTGTTTATAGTTAGGCCACTTGTTATGAGTTACATTATCAGTGTCACCACGCTAAGGCGTCAAGATCAAGCAACAAAGACAAACAAACAGTAGGTGTTCACACTTAGGGATTTTTCCCTCTCTATACTTTCGAGGGATTGTTTATATTAATTGCCGTCCCAAGCATGTCTGTTATCTATTGTTTGGGAACACACCAACATCAGGGGTCCTTGTAGATCTGTATAAATACATCACACTTTAGACAGATAATCAGAGGGATTCCGACCAGAGGGCATCGCCACCATCGGTGATATCGATGCTGCAGTCGTCTTGACGCTGACCCAGTCTTCGTGTCCCTGCGGAGTCTGAGATAGAGACCTCATTCCAAGGTAACAAGGGTTGGGGGCTCCTTTCATGGGTATGGCATTGGCAGCTCTCCTTTAGGTAGGAGGTGAGGCCTTTCATATTAGGGTATTAGGGCATATTACATCTCGTATGTCTTCTCTATGCATTGCAAGATGGTGGGAGTCTTTGTAATAATGACTCTTGTCTTCACAATACTTTTTCTTGCATTATTCATTATCCTAATTATTGCAGCCCATGCAACTTATCGCAAATTGCAGTTATGTTGAATAAAAACTATTGAAACTTTACTGCATCTTTGTCATTTCCTGTGTTTGTATGAGACATGATAGATCTGTGAGAAAGGGGTAATCTCCATTTAACCATGACACTCCCTGAGATGTCTTATTCTCAAGTCCATGCGTAAAGGCTGCCACAAATCACCTTTTACTATTGTGTTCCTGATGAGGTGCTGCTAGTGAGCCGTTAAGGTTGGGACAACAGTTGCGACTTGTTGCAGGAAAGGCGTAGTCGCCTACAAACAAAAGTACTGTCATCCTTTAACCAGCAGTCTTGCCCAGAGCAATAGTCCAAACTACGACATGGCGCCACCAACGATGGTGTTTAGGCACTAATTTATGGATACCCCGACTATCACTGTCTCACAGACAACAGGTACCTTAAGTACCATACACTTTTCAAATCAATAGCGCTCTTCCATTATTTTTAACCTTCAACTGCATTCCGGGAAACAAAGGGATCTGAATAAATCAGTTTTGTATCAGTTAGCAAAATTTTCCTAATTTGTGCCGGAAGCGTTTTAAAATAATATGACTCTGTTTTTCTTGTGTCATGTCCAGAAAAGTATGTAAATTTATCACTATAGTACTTCGGGCTCCAGTCATCCACCGAGGGAATCATCCCAAAATGCAAGCACATAGTGAGCAGTCTATGTTTTTCCTGTGGTCCCATATGGGGAAACACAGCTTCCAGCTGATTAGTTTTCTGGGCAATCCAGAATGGTATTTTTTCCCGTTCCGCAGGCACTTTACCCATAATAGTATGTATTGTTTGTGGATTAATCCCAGTAACCACCAGTTACTGGTGGTGCTGGACGCGCTGGTGTTGTGTTCAAAGTTCGCATTACGAACTGAACTAATCAGCTATATAATGTCACCAATTCATTATATAAATCTCGCAGATCTGCTATTGGCATATTCTGTATGCCTGGGTGAGGTGTGTATGTGGCAAACATAGGCCATGTTGGTCCATCATTACTTAATGGACCTAACTTCACTCTTTGTAGTACATGTGGTAGGGCGCCTTCGAAACAGTTCTGATGCTCTTGGTATGTAAGCGATATTTCATGATACTGCTATGCTCGGTACCGTGAAGGTACGTTTGCAATTTCATATGTGTGGAACGCATGTGTTCTCTGGTCCACCTCAGGAAAGGTGACCCAACAGTAAAATGTTTCTGTTTGGTATGCTTCATTAGCTTCTATTATAAGAGTAAGGTCCCCGCCCTCATCTGTAAGGCCATGCATTAATAAATGTTGTGTTAGTGCTTGTCTAGCATTTTCAGGAATATCAATGGCATTAGCAATATTTCTTTTAGAAAAATGGAACACCAAAAAATGGGGAGTAAAGTCCTTTTATGAGTTCGAGGTCGAACAACCTACAGCTTAATCAGGTCGTACCTTTTCGGCTGAGCAGGATTATCCCAAAGACCACAGACGTCTGGGGTTAGAAAAATCTAAAGATTTGAACACGACCAGTATCCTCACCCCGGCAAGGTTTAAAGATTGGCAATACTTCCTCAGAATCACTGAAGACAAGCTTAATGCAATGTTTAAGGCTGGTACTTATAATTCTTCACTTTCTAGTCCCGGCGGGTGGTTAATCTGGCCCACTGACACTAATAAGTGTCAGGCACGTTTTTTGAACTCTTCAAGGGGTTTCTCAATTAACAGACCAGACTCTTGCTTTGTATAGGGTCAACATACAGGTATAGTTACGACATGTGGGTAAGCTGTGCCAGCAATGGGTACAGACCAACACGTTAGCCGCAGTTAAGAAACACCTGAATACTCTTTCTGAAGATATAGACTTGCAGGATTTTCTGCTGGGTCCTAGGAAATAACGCTCAAAGAAGTTTTTATATGCGATGTATAATGAAATTTGGAAACTTTCCCAGATTGAGGCTGCTGCGCGTTTAAGGCAATTGGATAAAGAAAATTTAGAAAAAGCATTAGCTGTTGTTGATAACGGCATGAATACACTGTCCAACAGGATTTATTCATTAACAAATTAAGGGGGTTATTCCAACTTTGGAGGAGTGTTAATCCGTCCCAAAAGTGACGGAAAAGTGACGGATATACCACCAGCCGTATTACGAGTTTCATAGGATATAATGGACTCGTAATACGGCTGGTGGTAAATCCGTCACTTTTCCGTCACTTTTGGGACGGATTAACACCTCCTCCAAAGTTGGAATAACCCCCATAGTGTAGTCTGCTACTGATATCACTTAGACAGACCTGTCCCGGTTATATCATGGGCAAACACAGCTACGTTCCATCATGCAGCTGGGTTGGACTCTACAGACACTGAAAAATGGCGGCATTCCATGGAAGTATATAAACTGGAGTGAATCCTTTCCGAGGAACAACAGACAATGGCTAAAAGGGAGGCTAGTTTCACCATGCTTCGCGTAGAAAAGTTAGATAAGTTGCCCCTCATGGTAGCAGAGAGTCCTTCAACTATCTGGCTCTTACATGGCATAATTAATTTACCGATTTTGACCTTTCGTTTCTCGAGCTGCCTGAAACATCTTGCAGTAGGAAGGTACGAGCAACTAGGAGGAAGAATTAGGGAAGTGTGGGAGTTGCCCTTTGACTATAAATGTCTGAACGGCGAAACAGAGGTCTTTCTTAGCGGAAGCGAATGTGAGACTGCTGTTCGTCATTCCATGATATGCAAGAAGGTGTCTCTTAACGGTATTTGCAATGTGGGGGTCGCAAATTTGGCCTGTTTGTTCAGGGGTACTCCTGTCCCTTTGATTCACCCAGTATTTCATGTACTTTCCAATGGAAGTTATGTGGTACTGAACGATCAAAGCTGTTGTAGCATGCAACCAGGAATTGCCTACGCAATCTCGGTCTCAAAGGTTGTTATGTGTTGTGGACATGTTTTGTTTCCCCCCACACGAGAGATAAAAGTATCTGACATGTGGCCCCACATAGATACGATTAATGTGAACTATGACAAGCTGAGCAGGCAAAAAGGCGCTATTGTTTCAAAAACAGGTCGCCTTGACAACCGCAAAAGAGACGTATGTTCTCCAGATTGCGAGATCATCAGCCGAGATACTATACCTATTGAATAACAACTTCCCCAAGCACTTTGGAGAACTGGTATCCAGAATATTCAATGCTTCAAGCAATACTGGGATTGTTCATTTCTTTAAGGCTGTCGTGTCTGGTTTTATATCCATCTTCCAGACTGTCTTCAAAGTCATCCCGTCAGCCATCCACTCACTCTTTTCAAGTGTGTTTGGTGGCTTTCCAATTATTTTGGCTTTGATTGGTGGACTACTACTGCTATTTATTCTGATTTGCAGTGGTTGTTTCTTTGCAGCAACGCAGAGCAATGGAGCCGCTCCCACCAACTCCACCGTGCTGTGAGCACATGGTTCGGATCTTCGGTGCACCCTTGCTGGTGGAATTGGAGCATGACTGGTCGTTGTCATTTCAGCCCCTTCTCTGGTGCATACAACCGGTCTTCTGCTGTATGTGGTGTCTCTTTGAACATCTGCCTATGGTTTGTCTTGCTGTTGCACCGACATCTCCTGTGGACCACGCACTGCTGATGTCCCCGATGAGGGTTCATACACGGTCATGCCCCTGGAGACTGAGGTTGCTCTGCGAGGCCACCTATGAGCCTTCCATTTTGAGATCTACCACAGATGAGGACACTGCAACGGATAACGTTACACAAGGAAATACTGCTCACTACTGCTCTGTGGATCCGTTTGTCTGCCCAGCTCTCGATTTTACATCAGATGATGTTGACTCATTTTTAAGGTCCTTGGTTGGTGACTTCGATGACACTCTTCAAGATCATGCGTACAGCACATAATTTGATGATTTGACTTGCCATTCCCTTTTTTTAAATTGTGCACTTCAATTGACTTGCTTTGGCACGCTGTGCTTGTCATGGTTGACATTAACATCTCTATGTGTTTTAGCAACATTGTTTTTATTATCTTTTTAACACATTTTAAAGAATTTTTAGCGGATTTTTTATGCTTTTAGTTCAGAGCAATTTTAGCGTTTGGGTTCCTATACCCTTGTCATACCTGTTACAGCAATGGGGAGGGTGTAGTGAACCCTACTTCGTTTTAATGGGATAACAGGAGTTCGCTTGGCCGATGTAGTGGATTTGATACTCCACTGGTTCTGGAGGGGGCTTGGTGCCCAGAGTGCTTCATCCTGCCAAGGACAGAGGTAGTGGATGTGATACTCCACTGGTTCTGGAGGGGTCATTGTGCCCAGAGTGCTTCATCCTGCTCGTGATGGACTCAGTAGCATCAGTCCCCTTGTCGCTCATGGGCCTGCGGTGCTAGTTGCGGTGGTGCCCTGTTCTGCGGTGCTTGTGGCGGCGGTGCCCTGTTCAGCGGTGCTTGTGGCGGCGGTGCCCTATTCAGCGGTGCTTGCCGGCGGTGCCCTGTTCAGCGTTGTGGCGGCGGTGCCCTGTTCAGCGTGCTTGTGGCAGCGGTGCCCTGTTAAGCGGTGCTTGTGGCGGCGGGGTCCTTTGCAGTGACTCAGCTCCTGGCGGTCCTGTCTGGCCCAGCAGGGCTGGTGCTGGTGGTCCCTTCTGGCCCAGCGGGGCTGGTGCTGGCGGTCCTTAATGGCCCAGCGGGGCTGGTGCTGGCGGTTCTGTCTGGCCCAGCGGGGCTGGTGCTGGCGGTCCTTCATGGCCCAGTGGGGCTGGTGCTGGCGGTCCTGTCTGGCCGAGCGGGGCTGGTGTTGGCGGTCCTGCCTGGCTCAGCGGGGCTGGTGCTGTCAGTCCTTAATGGCCCAGTGGGGCTGGTGCTGGCGGTCCTGTCTGGCCCAGCGGGGCTGGTGCTGGCAGTGGCATCCTGGGCAGTGGGGATGATGCCGGTAGCCTCCTGGGCAGCTGGCCTGGTGCTGGCGGGCCTCCTGGGCAGCGGGGATGATACGGTGGCCTCCTGGGCAGCTGGCCTGGTGCTGGCGGTGGCCTCCTGGGCAGCAGGGCTGGTGGAGGTGGCCTCCTGGGCAGGCTGGAGTCTTCTCCCTCTCCCGCCAGGCACTGGCCAACTCTTGATGCTTCACAGGTGGGGGACTGTCTGTGCTGTGGCTCCGTACCACACTGGCTGCCCTGGTGGCTGGTGCACTCCAGATTCCGGTGACTACAGGCACCACTGGTCCCGGAGATGTTTTGGCTGAGGTGCTAGGTTGGGACCTGGAGAGTCGGGCCCTAGGAGACGGGGCGGGGGAGGTGAGGGAAAGAGGTCAAGGTTGGACAGGAAAAGTATTTTGGGAACACTGGGATGGGTAGCTGGAGGGGGGTTGGGAGTGGAGGAAGAGGTTGTGGTTGTAGGAGGTGTTTGTTTGGTGTCTTTGGGTGAAAGTGCATTCGCTGGAGGCTGTTGTGAGGTGGATGGCTGTTGGGTGGGTGTGTGCCTGCGTTTGTGTATCTTTGGAGGTGGCGTCACAGACACACTAGGAGAGGACACAGGGGACGTGTGAATGGCAGTGGGGGTGGTGACTGCACGTGAGCGGGGTGTGGTGGTGTGTGTGCTGGTGATGGAAGTAGTCGCTGTAGATGTAGTGCATGCAGGTGTGAGTGGAGACGAGACTGGGAGGGAGGAGGGAGACGAGGAGGAGGGGGACACAGTGGAGGCAGTGGATGTTGGTGTGTCTGCATGTGTCTGATGCTTGCGTGAGTGCCTGTGTGATGTGTGGTGCTTATGTTTGCCAGAGCTTCCCTTGTTTGTTGAGGTGTGTGCATGCTGGTCTGATGGTGTGCTTGGGGTAGGCTGAGGTACAGGGGTGTGGGTCTGGGTGGAGGAAGTTGAAAGGGGGAGGCTAGAGACAGGAACAATAGCTGCCATCAGTGCTGAGGCCAGAGTTTGAAAAGCTCGCTGAAGGGCTTCCTGACCAGAATGAATGCCCTCCAGGTATGCATTTGTTTGTTGCAACTGCCTTTATACACCCTGGATGGCATTCAAAATGGTAGACTGCCCAACAGTGAGGGACCTGAGGAGGTCAATGACCTCCTCACTGAGGGCAGCAGGGGTGACTGGGGCAGCGGCTGAGGTGCCTGGGGCGAAGGTGATGCCCACCCTCCTGGGTGAGCGGGCTAGGGGCAAAGGCTGAGGGGCTATTGGGAGGATGGTGCTGGTAGGGGGGGTGGCGGATGTACCTGTAGATGCAGGGGGCACAGATGTTGCCGCCACGTCAAGGGAGCTCCCGTCAGAGGACGAGTCTGTGTCACTGGTGTCAGCTCCTGTCCCCGCAGTGGAGCTCCCCTCGCCCTCCATCCCACTGGTCGCGCATTTGCTTTTGGAGTACCAGCTGACCCGCTGTCATGGGAGCCATTAGTAAAGGTTCACCGGGCATTCCTTTGGCAATGTTCATAAAGGAGGCAGTTAGTTGACAGGTGGTAAAATTTAGTCAGTGATTTCATCCTTTGGTGTGTGAATGTGATGGGCACTTGC
Source organism: Pleurodeles waltl (assembly GCF_031143425.1). Taxonomy (NCBI): domain Eukaryota; kingdom Metazoa; phylum Chordata; class Amphibia; order Caudata; family Salamandridae; genus Pleurodeles; species Pleurodeles waltl. Next base: position 1,070,268,339 of record NC_090437.1, read on the forward strand.
CTGGTGGGGGTATGGTGATTGGTCCTCAGTAGAACTTGCTGAGTTCAGCTACGTTGAATTCTGTGGAATGCCTGAAAAATCAGCAAGAATCTACCAACTCTATGAGTGGGCGGAATTGTACTCTACTCTTGTTCGTCCTGATTGGTGCCAGTAGCAAACGGCACCACACGGTCACATGCACACAGGACCATTTTATTACCAGTTCTGTGCATGGTGCTTGGGGTATATTTAAATCTACCATTAATTTTTACAATCCTCCCAATCCCACTCATTCAACCCTCTTTTACCTTTATAATATTAGTGTGCGTATTTGTGTTTGTGTATTTTACGCTTTTGTCTTTTGTATTTTTCTGTGACATTTGTGTTTTTTTTGTTTTCCCTTCAGTTCCTCTTTTCTTCCCTTCTATTCCTTCATTTTTCCTATTTCTATTTTTTTCCATCACCTAGTACCCTGGCAGAGCATCGGCAAGCTGGTTCTAGCAGGGGTGCTAATTGCACACCTTGCAGTTGCAGGTGCCTCCAAAGGATGCAGGACTGAGTCTTTTTTTCTGAGACAGAGATGGCCATGCTCATTTTTGTTTGTGCCACACCATCTCTCCTCTTTGCTGGAAACAAGCAGCAGGTACCAGAGTAGGTACTGCCTTTGGGAGCATCAGCTGCTGGGGGGGAGGGTGCAGCCCTGCTATTTTTGGTGCAAAACCACTCTGCACCACTTTGTCATAAATCTGGGCCTAGGTGTCTTTCTTTTTATATACTCAATACAAACCTAAGCAATCTCCCAGTGATGTGTACTGTGCATTATGAGTGTTGAGAAGCAAATATGATTTGTTGCCATGCATTAGTAAATTTGGAATAGGGCTTAGGTAAGGTTCTGGAAATTAGGAGTAGGTCAACTCGGTAATAGTACAATCGATAATCTGATTTAGAAAAATAAAATGTCAATATGTTACTGCCTTTGAATGTCAAAATATTTTCTAGGAGAATAACTGTACTATAGATTGTTTTTTATCTTCTTTTTTTTCCCATCAATACCCAAGGGAAAGTAGAAGAGGGTTTCGGAGGGTCAGGCTGAGGTTGCCACCAACAGTACCATCACCTGCAAAGTGTTGCACCATCACTTTGCAGTGAAGTACCATCAGCGGTAAAGGGGCCATGGCTGATGACCGACAACTCTGCTGGCCCGAGTAAGTTATTTTGTTAACAATATTTATTTCCCTAACTTTCACCTCTCCACATTTACAATTCTTTTTCTTGCTTCTCTTATACTGGTACTGTTTTTCTAAATCCTCTTCATTCTATTTATAGTTTGTTGATTCCTGTTATCTCTCCCTGCATTATCTTTTTTCTGTATTTCTTGTTTCTATACCTAACTTTCTCCTGTATGTACCAATATGTAGCTTTCTTCTGCTTTGTTATTAAGCTTTCCTCTACCTTTTATTTCCTGTCGATTTGTACTGTAAGACTAGGGCCCTTATTTATACTTTCTGACGCAAAACTGCGCTGACGCAGTTTTGAGTCAAAACTTTTAACACCGGCAAACAGCATTTCTTTGCACCGCTCGGGTGTCAAATTTATACTTTGGCGCTCAGTGGCGCAAACCACTGGTTTGAGTCATTTTTTTTTTTACTCAAACCAATGCACCATGTCGTAAAGAAAAATGACTTTAACGCAGTGGAAAATTACTTTGATCCTGTTTACGACGTCGCAAACCGGACAGGTGCCTTTTTTTGCTGCAATTGCGTCAAAAAGCGGCGCAAACTCAGCAAAACGTGCAAAGGAGAGCCAGAATGGATCCCAGAAGCTTTGAGAGACCCCAAGAAGATGGAACCAGCCAGGAGGACCCACACAAGACCCAGGAGAGGGAGAAGAAGAAAAGGAAGTGTCGGTTCAGTGCAGAGGAGCAGGAAATACTGGTGAAAGAGGTGACGGAACACCAGCACCAACTTTTTGTCACCTCAAAATTGTCAATTAGTAGAAGAGAGGCAATTGGGCAACCAATTGTTCACAAGATAAACAGTGTGGCAAAAGTACGGAGAACAGTCATCGAGTGCAAGAAACGCTGGCATCACTGCAAGAGCAAGGAAAAGATGGCAAGGAACAGGAAGGCAGCACTGCAGACTGGAGGTGGGAGTCCAGCACCTCAGGAGGCCCTGGACCACATGGAGGAGATGGTGGCAGCCGTCATCCCGGAGGAGATCATCACAGGGATTCAAGGACAGGACAGCGCAGACTACCAGGAAACCACACAGATGCAGGGTAAGTGGCATGGGAACAAAAATGCCTAGTTGTTAACTGCAAGCAAAGTGGGGGACATACCTACTACACAATGCATGTAAGTCATGATAATCAGGGATTGGAAAGGGCAAAGGGGCACGGCACGGGGGGCATGGGCTGTGCAGGGCAAAGCTGGGGCACAGTACAACACTACCCCAACAACCTTTGCATTGGGGTATGCTGTCATGCCAAGGATGTTGGAAAAGCAAAGCCAGTCCAGGAGGGTAGGGTACAACATAAAACTGGCCTGCGGTCACACGACAGCTGGAATTCTCGCTACACGAACTAGGGCTCAATTAACAGTCTCAGGCCATATCTGCAAGTGGAATTTAACATTGACAACAGTTGCCACTACCACCTGTGCTGTGTGTGCAAGTCAAGCAGAAAATGGCAGTTAGGTGCCCATGGATCAAACACACCCAAATTAGAGGGTTCAGGGTGACAATGTTATCAATCCCCTGTAATCAATAAAAGTGTGCTAATCCTGTCAACTGCTAATGTCCATAGTCGCTACAAACATCAGCCATTGTCATAAACATTATGAGGCACACAGCAGTAATGTCATACCCATGCTGCACATGTCAGGGTCCACCCTGTGCCTGGGTCACAATAGCTGCAATGACACCATGCAACATCCCAACTTTCATACTGCTCAGACAACAGCATTGAGGGGGAGGACATATGTTTTTGGCTAGTGAAATACACCCGCACAGTCAGACTAGGATATGAAACACTCCTAGGACCATCAATGCAATCCAATGTAGCACACATTCCCCAACATCAACATTACACACTACCAATGCTCACATCTGTATAGTGCCATGCCAATGCTATACGTAGTATATGCTAGGTCTCAGCAACATATAGCTGGATGTGAAATATCTGAAACTGGGTCAGTTACAGATTGTTAAGTGTGGTGCAAGTGCCATTAAAACAACCACAGCCAGTGCAAGGCCACAACATGAGAATGGAAGTAGACGGAGGGTTGAGTTGTACAATAATTTTATTGTATTGTAATAGTATTTATATAGCGCTTACTACCCCTGTTGAGGCGTTGAATCGCTTTTCGGTGAGTAGCACTCTACTCTGGAACCCAACAAGAATTAGTGATGGATTAGTATCGGGAAATAATGAGTACAGTTTTATTGTTATTATGAGTTAATTTGAGCCGCAGATATGAGAGTTTGTTAGTTAGATTGAAGGTGGAAAGGAATCCAGAAGTGTTAATTGGGAGTACATCCTTCAGTTACTCAACCCAAAGGCTTGGGATGAGTAAATGGGGGACGGAGGAGGGAAGAGTACGTGGAAGTGTTAGGGAGAGCATAGTAGCAGGGTGAGATAAATGAAGGAGAATTTAGTAGGGTTGTGTGGGAGGTCACGGTAGTAGAGTGAGGTTTGGTGAGTTAGATGTGGAAGCGGAGGGAAGAGCTTAGGCAGAGTTATTTACGAGATGAAAGTAGTAGAAAAGATTTGGGATGAGTCAGAGGGGGAATGGAGGATAGTTTGATAGAGACATGACGTATGATGATGGGTAGATAAGTGTGCTAAGATGAGAACAGGAATTCCTCGATATCTAGTATAACAACCTACCCAGAAGCCATGCAATGACCCACGAACATGCCAAGCACAGAAACAACATATACACATACATGCGTACATATATATATATATATATACATACACACATACACACACACGTACAAACACACATGAATACACACACATATGCACATACAATACATAATTAGAACCATGGGTAAATATACTTAGTCAAACAGGTTTAAAGAGGGTTTGTGCATTTTATTGTTATGACATAGTAGCGATACATATTTTCTAAAGAAATATACATAACTAGAAATATACACATAATCAGAAAAAATATTTATCAACATAGGCATATGCAGTCCATAGTTGTTTGAGTATGGTGGTTATGAAGGAAAGAACCAACACTTGAGTAGTTTTCTGAAGACAAGAAAGTTATCTGTGGCTCTTATAGTTGGGGGTAATGAATTCCATAGTTTGGCTGCTTGAACGGAGAAGGATGTACCACCTATAGTCTTTTTCTTTTGTGGTGGTGTTCTAAGGCGGGCGACAATCTTGTGCGGAGGTTTCTTTGATGTATATATTTGGTTATTTTGTTTCTGATAAAAAAGCGGTCCTGTTCCATGTATAGCTTTGTGGGTGATACAAAGCAGCTTGAAAGTGCATCTTCTGGCAAAGAGTAACCAGTGTAGTGCTCTCAATGCAGGGGAGATGTGGGCTTGCGGTTTTACATGTAATAGTAGCCTGGCTGCGGAATTCTGGATAAGTTGTAGTTTTTTCATAATAGATAGAGATGATCCATGGTAGAGGCCATTGGCATAATCCAGTTTGGATAGTGCAAGAGAGATAGTAGCTTACACCTTGTGTGGAAATCTGAGGTGGGCGGAAGATGCGTCGTAAAGTCTTCAAGGTGATGAATCTTGTTAGTGCTAATTTGTCCACTTGGGCATTCATAGTTAGCTTGGAATCCATTGTGATTCTTAGGTTTTTAACTTCGTTGGATAATTGAGGAGGTGGTCCGAGATCGTCAGGCCAGACGCACAGAGGGTCATAATTTTTCCAGTCACCACATATGAGTATTTCTGTTTTGGAGGTATTTAGTTTGAGATGGCTCCAGGTCATCCACTGATCAACGACTCTCAGTCAACTGAAAATTTGTAAAATTTCAATGTTTTTGAGGCACTCTAATTTAAGTAGTATTTGTGTGTCATCTGCATAGTTGTAGCATGTGAGATGGAAATCATTGATCAGTTCTGGTAAAGATATCATGTAGATGTTGAAAAGCAAAGGTGAGATGATTGATCCTTGGGGGACCCCTGCTTTTGTGAGGTAGGGTTCGGAGGAGAAGGGGGGCGAGTGGATGATATTAGATCTTTTTTGAAGATAGGAAGTAATCCAGTTGAGAGCAATCCCTTGTATGCCGGCTTCATGGAGAGTTTGATTTAGGGTGTCATGGTCAACTGTATCAAAGGCAGCTGAGAGGTCCAAGAGAAGTAGTGCAGCAACTCCATTGTGGTTGACTGTGTTTTTAAGATCATCCCAGATTGCTATGAGTGCTGATTCAGTGCTTCTTCCTGGGCGGAATCCAGTTTGGAAGTCTGAAACTATAGAATTATCTTCAATGAATTGTGACATCTGGGAAAATGCTGCTCTTTCTATCAATTTGCCCAGGAAAGGTCCGTTTGTGATTGTTCTATAGTTGTTGGGGTCTTGTGGGTCTAGGTTTGTTTTCTTTAATAACAGTTGTATGCATGCCTTTTTCAGGTCTACAGGAAAAGTTCCTGAAGCTAAAGAGTTGTTGATGATTCTTCTTACAGGTGTGGCAGCAGACGTAGATAGAAGAATGTTCTTGAAGATTTGTGGTGGGCAAGGGTCAAAAGGGCAACCGGAAGGTCTGCTTGCTTTGACCAAATCCATAAATTCACCTTGGGTTATTTGCTTGAAGGACTGTAGAGGTTGGGTTGATTTATTCTTAGAGGGTATTTTCGGAAAGGGGTTGGTGCTGATGTTTTTCTTCTGTTTTAAATAGGAGTCCAATGTGTCTGCCTTGGTTGTGCAGTGAATTGCCAATTTGTTTGTGAAATTTTGAGTAGTGGGATGACTTCCTTCCATATATGTAGGTTTTCGAAATTCATTGAGAATTTTATAAAATTCCTTCGTTGTAGATTGAGCATTTTGAATTATGTCTGAGTAGTACCTTTTTTTAGCTTTTTTGATTGATGATTTGTATATTCTGTTAAGTTTGTGTAGCTGCAGGTTGTCTTCACTGTTGTTTGTTTTGAGCCAGGTCCGCTGCAACGTTCTGATTTGTTGCTTTATCTTTTTAAGTTCTGTGTTTCTCCAAGGTGTTGGTTTTCTTTTGTTGTGTTTAGTTTTTCTGAGTGGTATTAGGATATCAAAAGCTTCCTGTAGCCACTCATAACGTTTTTTATCTAGATCTGTGTTGGCTCTTAGTTGTGTTTCTAAGTCATCCAAACTGAGTTTGCTCCATGGTCGATAGGTGTATGTATGTAAGTAGTTTTGGAGTGTTTTGATTTGTGGAGTTGTATGTCAGAAAGTTATCAACTGGTGGTCTGACCAAGTGATTGGTGTGATGCTATGAATAGTAACTAGTTCAGGCTTAGCAAAAATGACATCTAGGATGTGTCCAGCGATGTGTGTGGGATTGTGTACAATCTGATGTAGGTTCAATGCGACTAGGCCAGTGGTGACAACTTTTGGATGGGGCGTATTGGGTTTGTCAAACCAAATGTTTAGATCCCCAGTAATGCATAGGTTGGAGTATAGTGTAATAAGGTTTGAGACTGTGTCTAGAAAAGCATCTGGGAATGTGGAGTTGTTAGGTGGAGGTCTGTAAAGGAGGAGAAAGTTACAGGAGGAAGTTGGAGTAGTGTGGCATCTGGTAAGGAGGGCTTCACAACCTTCTATGGAGATGCTGTCTGTTTTCCCAAGGTTCAATGCCTGTTTGAATATAATAGCTGGTCCACCTCCTCTCTTGCCTATATGGTTTTGTGTGATGGTTTGATAGCCTGGAGGAACGGCTTTGTACAACACTGGGGCCATGTCATCTCCAACCAGGATTCAGTTATGAATAGTAAGCCCGGTTGTGTGTCTGTGAGCAGGTCGTAGATGTGGTGCTTGTTTTTTGAGAGTGATCGAGCATTTATGAGCTGGCAGTTTAGAAAAGGTGTGTTAGTGGTAGTGTTGTTTTGTTTAGGAGAAGAGTAAGTAGTATAATATGAGCTTGAAGCAGGAGTGTTGCTAGTTGTGATAACTGTTTGAGGCTCACAATAGTCTTGATTTTCAAGACAGTGTTCCTCTTCCAGCAGGTTAAGGAGGAAGTTTGTTGGGTCTGTATGTGTGGGTGGTGGACTTGGTGGCTGAGAGAGCCATGAAGAGTGTACTGTTTTTTGTAGGGTAGTCTTATTATGTAATAGACAAAGGGATGCGAGGTTGCTATGAGTGGCATGTTTTTTATTTTGTTTGCGTTTGTTTAGTGTGGATGGAGGATGGGTTAGGGGTGGTGGAGGAGCATGTGGATCATGATGTAAGTCTCTAAATTGTTTAATGGAGGAGAGGAGAGTGAATGAAAGTTGCTGGGTTGGGGTGATTGTGGTAGGTGTTTGTGAAGAGTGAGAAAGTAGGGTTGGAGATAGGATGGAATTTGTATTCTCTGTGTAGTCCTGAGGGTGGGAGTTGGTATGACGATAAGTGTAATGTAAGTTTGTGTTGATTTGATGTGCTGATGTTTGTGGTCTGTATTGTTTTCGTGGAATAGTGAGAGGGGATATTGGTGTAGTTGTTTTTGGTAAGGGATTTTATGGGAGTTAGTGCTGGTGAGTGGAATTTGAGTGTTAGATGGGGTGTTGATGTGTTTAGGAGATGAATGTACGAGGTGTGTAAGAGATGATGGATATGTGTCAGGGGAGTTAGTGTTAGTTGTGATGACTGGAAGAGGTAATATGTGTGGTGGAGTGAAATGTGGGGATCGTATAGTTGTGTGTAATTGAAGAGAGGAAGAGTGTTTGTAGATGGTGTGTTTCAAGGCAGGGTTTGGGCATTGTTATGATGACAGGAGGTTTGTGTGGAGCAAACAGCGGATAGTGTTGTTGGTTAGTATTGTAGTGTGGTTAGTTTTACATATCCTTTGCGATTTAGCTTCAGGCTTTAGGCCTTTGTGCACTTTGCCCTGGATGTATTGTATTCATTTTCTGGCAGCTTAGAGCCTCTGTGCACTTTGCTCTAAATGCTTTTTATTAGGCTTCGTACTGTTATTTTTCAAATAGCCAGTTCAACGGTTTTGTTTTTTAATTCATATCACACTGTTTAGCCTACTTCAGCACTGGAGTTCTCCATAACACATTCACTCTGTGCTTCAGTCAAGGATACAGTCTGGTACATTGCCGATAGACGTGGTAGGAGTTTAGACTTGGCATTCCTGCGTAGGGACATTTTGTGATCACGCTGACATGTTAGTTATAAAATCACTTCCTTGTCCCAATACACGCAAGAGGGAGATTTCAACCAGGGAACCACAACTAGACGCTGACTGCCTCGTTGCAGATGCTGAACCAAGATCACAGGCCTTTGCTCAGATATGAGGGCTGATGTCTCCCCGGTGATTCAGAAAGGCAAGTTAGAAGCTTAACATGCTGTGTTCGAAATAGATCAAGCAGAGGGAGAGTAGAAACTAATAGACACGATGATAGCTTTGTTGTTATGTTTTACTCTCCTGGTGACTATTTCAATCCTACTGTGTTGTATGGTTCTGGTTATTGCGGCTCACGCCTTATTATCTAAAATACAGTTGTTTTATTAAAACATTATATAAAACCTATACTGTCTTTGTTATTTGTATATGAGATCATACTGCAAATGAGAGAGTTGGTTTGGATCTGAGTGACCACGACTTCCCTGAGAAGTTCCAAAGATGTCATGCGCTCGGCTGCCCAATCATCTCTTCCCTGTGGGAGAAATGAGGCACTGCTAGTTAGCCGGAGCAAAACCCGGATTTAGGGTGACAGAGTTCCTTACACGTGGGTCAGACTCAGTCCCCCACACCGTTATCGATCCTGCTGCCTAGAAATCCAGTAGTCTCATTTAGGATAATGAGAGCCCACGCGACATGGCGCTGCCAACGATTGGTCTGGCTCTAATATTTAGGTCCGACTGACTCTTTCGGTCTCATATATATTTTGACTCCTCGGTTCCGTAAGCGGAGACGTCCATGGGGCTGAGGGTTTCCGCCACCACGGGATAGGTACATCCTATTACTTAGTGGTTGGTTGTTCAATCTTGAACTTTGAAAGGAAAAACCCCGTTATTGGTGTGCCTTCACTACCCAGGTGCTGTTTTTCTCTAGATGGCGAATCCGGTAGTGGTGCAAGTAGCGCTTAATATGCGACACTCGCTCACAGGACATCTGATAGCACATGGACTGATGGTCCAGGGGGGTCCGGTCACTTTTGTGGTGGATGCCCATGCAGCCTATAGAACAGAACTTTTTTATTCTTGGGTCGTATTTCCAGCAGTTGATGGGGGTACAAATACTTTTCACGAATACACTGTTGCGAATGTCCCTGGACAATACAGGGCTTATGCATACTTAGAGATACCTTTATCTTATCAAGAACACCATAATTGGCTTGATGGCGCCCTCCCACACACAGTAGCACAAGTTAGCTTAGGTGCACTGAGTAATGATGGTCCTACCTGGCCTTTATTGGCTACATCTACATCTCATCCTGCGGCTGCTCAATTGACAGTGGTTGAAGTTTGTTGTTTATATACAGACTTAATGGCTACATATAGACGATTAGTTCAGTTTGTCATGCAGACACTAAATACAAATGCAGCACGTGCTGCTCCAGCGCACCCACAGGCGGTGGTTCCGGGTATCAATCCGGCCACTGTACACTCAGTTATGGGTAAGGTACCGGCTAAACAAGAGGAAACTCCATTTTGGCTGGCGCAAAAAATTAATACGCTGGAAGCAGTGTTTCCCCATACGGGACCTCAGGATAAACATAGAATATTGACAATGTGTTTGCCGTATGGGATGGTTCCTCCGGTGGACCTTTGTAATACCTGGGGCACGGTGTTTGCCGCGCTCTACACTACGGCACACGGTACACCGACATTAGCTAATTTACCGGAAGTGCTTAAACAAATTCAAGATGAATATGGGGCTGCCCCTGCCTTAGATTTGGGCATGCAGTTAATGGGCAATTTTGCCGCAGTTGCTTCTATTATTTTGAGTAATCTCAAGGGAGAGGCAGTAGCACTAGCAGTGCGAATGTGTCTTCAGGATGTTCCGCAGATTAATCAGGAGCGGGAACTTCCGAGAATAATAGCAGAGACATATTCCAGTATTGGTCGCGATAGCCTAGGGGCTAGACCGCAAAAACCCCAATTACAGGGTAAAAATACTAAAGATATGCTAAACAGCAGCAACCTGAAGGTACTAAAAAGAGCTGGGAAAAGAAACAGCAAACACCTAAGAAAGATGGGGGACAGTCTCCACAACCGGAGACCCCACAGAATAGGTATAATCTCAGGAATAGGGATAATTTGAAGACGCCTGATAGATATCAATATTCTGATACACGCCAATCTCGTTCCTTTCAGGACTCCTCAGAGAAGAGAAGTGAGAGAGGTGGGCGGTCAGAGCGGAGAACGGAGTACGTGAAACCAAGATAGGATTCACAACGCTCAACGGAGGTTTCTATTAAACAAGAAGAGAAACCGCTGCAACAAAAACAGCTATTTAAAAAGAAGAAAGTGGCAGCAGTCTCAGTTAGACATGCCGCTCAAGAAGAGAGTTCTCTTGACGAACAAGACATGGGCGTTGGCACTGTTAGACAGCGCGGTAGAGGTCACAATAGTTCGCCGGAGTCTTCTAGAGCATCTGGAGGTGAAAGCAACTGATGACTTCATATAAGTCGAAACGGCGGATATGCGAGTCTCTGATCCTGATAGAGTATATAAAGTGACTCTGCGATTAGAAGGGGACATTGATGGTATTGTACACGCCATCTTTTGGGACCATGTGGTAAAATCATATGATGTTCTGCTGGCCGAACAGGATTGGCCACCTGACTTTGTTCGCGACTGTCCGGTTGGGGAGGAGGTTATTACACCTTCCTTCTCACCACTTGTTCCGAGAGAACTAGCGGAGTCCTATAGTAAAACATGGGCTCTAGCACAGGCTCCCGCCCTATATAGAAATAACGTGGGGTGGGATAAACAATCACCTTATCATGTAATTCCAATAAAGGGCGAACCTCAGCCACAGCCGCAGTATCCTATCAAATTTGAGGCAAGGGCATCGGTTAGGAAAATTCTTACACAATTGGAGTACCAGGGTGTAATTGATTCCTGTGTCTCGCCGATGAATAATCCCTTATTTCCGGTTGCTAAACTGGACCATTCATATAGGATAGTGGTGGATTGCAGTCATTTAAATGGTCATACACGCACATATGCAATACAGAATTCACATAGCGCAGCGCTTATGAATAATATAGTGCGTAAGAAATACAAAACAACATTAGATATCTCAAATGGATCTTTCTGCCAAAATATAGCGCCCGAAAGTCAGGACTATACCAGTTTCAGTGCGTTTGGCTCTCAGAAAAAGTTTTGTCGTTTGCCTCAGGGGTAGAAGAATAGCCCAGGACTGTTTTTGGCTCGTGTGACTGAAATGCTGTACGAGTTGGACCCTGAAGCGTTATCATATGTTGATGACATATATCTGACAGACGATGAGATTCTGCAACATCTAAGGCGTGTATCGCACATTGTTGTGGGGTTTGCTGATATTGGCTATAAGTTTAATTTTAAGAAATCGAAGATTGCCTTCCTCAGTGTCATTTTCCTGGGATATGAGTTGTCGAGTGAGGGCAAGAGCTTAGCGCCACATTTTTGGGAGAAATGTGCTTTTTTGCAGTCTCCTAATACGGTTCGGAAGCTCCAGTCATTGTTGGGGTTTCTGAATTTTGGCAGAACTTACATTCCTGATTATGCTACTCGTATAAAACCTTTATACGAGTTGATTTGTCCGAATTTTTCGAGTAGATTTTGGACGATTGAGCATACACATATACTACGAGGTTTGCAAACTGATCTCTTAGCAGTTAAACATTTACACACATGGGACAATAAGACGCATTTAGTCATCAGGGTGATACCTGGGGCTGTTGGGTTTACATATGTCACCTTTAATGAGGGTGAGACAGTCCCGATTGCATACAAGTCCCACTTGTATTCTGCAGCAGAACAACGATTTGCGCAAACTGAGAAAAAACTCACTGCCGTACAGATGGCTGTGATTAAAGAAAGACCGCTTGCCCAGGGCCAACGCATTATTGTCATTTCCCCGATTCCGGCCTTAGAGGCTGTTACAAAAGCGAGTGTCCCTAATTCGAAAGCTTTACACCCGCTATGGATACAATGGGCTACGTCTTTGACAGCCACTGATGTAGATTACATATTTGACCCTAAACTGCAGACTCAAGAATTTCTTCAATATGAAATGGAGTACCCAGCCCATGCTGGCACATTGCCTATTGACCAATATCAGGTGGTCATGTATACCGATGGCTCTGCGCAACCAGCGGTTGGGACTAAACAACAGTATTCTGCTGCATGTGCGGTGGTGAGCGGCACGATGGAGGGGGATGTGTTCTGCCCCCGACATACTTATACTGAAACATTGGGAGATTGCACGGCACAGCTGGCAGAGCTCAAAGCTCTATTGTTAGCGTTGGAGCACGCGGACCCGGCGATTTTAACCTTGCTGGTCTGTGACTCCTAATACTGTGTACAGTCTTTCATTGAATATCTACACTATTGGAAGTTGAATGGGTTCAGAGATTCTAAAGGCAACACCATTAAACACAAATTGTTGTGGGGTAAGGTTGCGGATCTGAAAGAGACGCTTCCTAAGGTCCATGTTGTACATACACTTGGACACCAGCGCGTTGGAATACACGTTGCTGGGAATACTTTAGCTGATGAAGCCACGAAATCGGCAGTGGCTGTCGCCACTGTGGCCGCAGTGACTCGTTCGAGTTCCAAACCAGACACAGAGATTTCGGCTGCCATAAAAGCTACGCCTGATGGCACGCCATTTCCTAAAGGATTTCCTTCTAAATATAGTTACTGCTTGAGTAGTGCACTAAATGCTGTTGTTAATATTCCAGGCATTGGTGTACGTGAACTACCCAATAAAATTGAGAGACCTCGATTAATTTCTGCAGCACATGAGGGGGTGGCGTCCGCACATGCTGGTGTGGCTGCCACGATTTCACTTTTACAGGCTCGTTACTGGTGGCCTGGTCTCTATAAAGCGACAAAGCAATATGTCCTTTGTTGTGACGTTTGTAAACAAATTAAGCTTCGTCGGCTAGACGCCCGCAGCAGACGCCCCTTCTGATTTCAACTAAACCTTTACAGTGTGTGTACTTGGATCATTGTGGTCCGCTGACACCAGATAGTGCATACAAATATATTTTGGTTGCTGTAGATTCGTGCTCCAGATTTGTGTGGGTCTGGCCACAATGCTCGGCTGACGCTCGGACTGTTATTAAAGATTTGCGCATCTTTGTCGATACATTTGCAGTTGCGGCTTTTCATTCGGACCAGGGCCCTGCTTTTGCCTCTAAGGCATTCAGGGACACCATGGCTTCGTTGGGGGTCCAACTCCAATTCTCGTCTCCATTTCATCCCGAGGGAAATTCTGTCGTGGAGCGTTTAAATCGTGATTTAAAGCAATCCTTAACGGCCAGGGTTATAGGTACGGGTCGTAGTTGGCTAGCCCACCTGTATGGAGTACAGAGAGCACTTAATAACTTGCCTAGACGGTCACTGGGGGGTCGTACTTCATATGAGGGCCTGTTTGGAACACAAATGTATGTTCCTGATCTAGATGGTCCTGGTTTGGAGGCGGCAGATACGCCCTTTGACATAAATGATCGTGTCACTGTTTTGCAGGATTTACAACAATTCCGTGAAGATAACTCTTCTGCAAGTGCTGTCTCCTCAGGAATTAAGGATGAGCCAGTAACACCTACTGGTTGGATACCCAGGATTGGGGATCTGGTGCGTGAAAAGGTCGCAGTAAAGAACGAATTTGGTCATTCTTATCGGGCACCTGTCCCTGTATTAGGGGTTAGAGGCACGAGAACTGTGATTTTACCGCCGCTGCAAGGGGCCAAAGGAAATCGCTTTGTTTCTATTGATAATGTCAAGTTACAACATGTGGCCGATTCTGCACAGCAGACCAAGAGGGACACCCAGTAGTTCCGGAATCCCTCTCACTACTGGGGAAGAAGTCCCGCTGCAGATGATTTACACCGACGCTGTTTCCTCTCCGAGCTTGGGAAGGGTGGAAGATGATCTTGCGATTGTTCCACAGACGACGATTAATATGGAATCTTTTGATCAAGTTGCTGTACGTTCTACTGATGTTTCTGAACATGTGGTTTATAGCGTGCCTAGGCGAGAGCCTCCATCTGCTTCTTTGTTCACAGTTGCTCCTTTTGCAAGAACTGCCTCTGGCTGCTTCAACGACACTGATGATGCAGTGTCCAGCTCCTCGTCCTCGATGTCTTCAGTCCGAGGTCCACGTAAGTTGCTTTGTTGGCTTTTCCTTGGAACTATTTGTGGCTTTTTATGGCTGTAATGACTCTTTTTTTGTGGTTGGGATTTGTGGTTACTTTTTTTCTAGTAATACATGGTCATTTTCTTCCTGAACGATCTGACATTGAGCACGTGGAGACTGTGTTAAAACCACATTTTTCGTCTCATATGGTTCGAAGAGACTTGTCCAATGTAAACATTTCTGCAATACCGATTCCGGATTGGGATTGTGTGGGATAAAGTAATGTTTGATATATATGGTCCCACTGAATTTGTTCAAATACCGTATGTCCTCAAGTTATCAATGAATGATATTGTTATACCAGGCATTGTTTCTGATGATTGGGATGTGAAGACAGTAGATTCTATGCTGACAGATTTGCAATTTTATACTGTCTATGACAATGAAGATGCTTACCAATTTAGAGATAATCATGGTGACGTGTTTTGCTACAACTATTATGGACACCACTTTATTCATAAAGCTAGTAGCCCCAGGTCCATATTTAATTATGTGCAATGGGAACATTGCTCGACTCCCCCACAAGGGAGTTCGAAAATGTATTATGATAAATTTGCATATTTTTCTGGGCATAATCAACGAAATGCTAGGTCTTACTATTTTAAAGTTACTCCGTATTCTAATAAGCAAATGTTATTGACCGGTACTAAATTACTGTATTCAAATTTGTTTGTATCTAAACTTTCGGTCGAGGGGTATGAATACTGGTTTAAGACTGTTGACTCGAAAAGTGTTTGGGGTACGAAAAATTGGCAGATGCAAGGGACACATTATTTAGAGCATGTATTATCCCTGTGCAGATGATTTTTCTCAATGACACAGTACAACAGACTAGCTGTTTGGGCTTGGCAACAATTAGAGAGTTGAATTTGCCTAGTATACCTGTCCCTTCCAAATTAAACAACCGGCAGCACTATGTGAATGCTACTTTTAGTGAATTTACACATTGGGTCTAGAATGGTACGCTTAACATTTCGTCTATACATCCGGGCGGGTGGTTATTATGGCCTGTAGACACTAATAAGTGTCATCAACGTTTTGTCACCTCTTCAGGGGGGTTCAGGACTAGTAGGGCAGACCCTTGTTACATTTCACCAGAACATGCTGATATTATAACTACATACAGCGTGGGGAAGCTTTGTCAGCAATGGTTGAAGTCATCCACACTGGATGCAGTTAAGTCACATCTCACGTTACTGTCTAATGATACTGATTTACAAGATTTTTTGTCAGGTCCCAAGGTACCACGGAAGAAAAGATTTTTATACGAAGTTTATAATGAGATTTGGAAGCTTTCACAACAGGAGGCTGCAGCCCGGTTGAGGCAGATTGATCAGGAAAACCTGATGCAGACTTTGTTGTTGATAATGGCATGCATACCCTTTCTGACCGTGTTTACACGATTGACAGCATTGTTTCCTCTGCTATTGACATTATTAAATCGGACATGTCTTCTGTATATCATGGGCAGAGTCAGACGCGGTCCATCATGCAGCTGGGTTGGACTCTTCAGACCTTGAAGGCAGGTCGCGTTCCATGGCAGCACATTCGTGCCAGAGAGATCTTTGCCTCCTTTAATTTGACTCGTCAACAACAGCTGATGGCTAAAAAGGAAGCGACGTATGTCATGTTGAATATTGAAAAATTGGAGAAACTGCCTTTCACGGTTGCTGAGATTCCGTCAGCTGAGTGGTTGATTCATGGGGTATTTAATCTGCCTATCTCCACTCTGCAATTTACTTCTTGTTTGAAGCACATTAAGGTGGGTAGATATGAACTATTGGGAGACAGTTACATACACGAGGTGTGGGAGCTTCCCTTTCAATACAGATGTGTTAATGGTTTGAGGGTGGTTTTTCTTAGCGGTAGTGAATGCGAAACTTCTGTCAGCCATTCTATGGTTTGTAAACAGCTGTCCTTGCACGGAGTGTGTAACGCTTCAATTGCTAACTTAGCTTGTTATCTAAAGGGAGTTCCAGTCCCGGAAATAAAAACACTTTCCAGGTGCTTTCTAACGGCAGTTACATTGTTCTTAACAGCGAACGCTGCTGTGGCATGCGTGCTGGAATAGTTTACGTTGTCGTTGTCGACAAGGCCGTTAGGTGCTGCGGGAATGTGTTGTTTCCCCCCACTGTAATTAGGGAGGTAGCTGACATCTGGCCTCATATTGCTACTTCCAAGGTTAATTTCGACAAGTTGAGTTGACTAAAAGCTTTATTGTTTCAAAAGCATGTGGCCCTTACATCTGCTAGCGAGACCTACGCACTTCAAGTGGCAAGGTCATCGGTGGAAATACAGTCCCTTTTGAATACTAACTTTCCAAGTCACTTCGGTGAACTTGTGGGACGTATATTTAATGCATCCAGCACTGCTGGTATTGCACATTTTTTCAAAGCCGTTGGTGTTGGTTTTGCTCACACCTTCTCTTCCATATTCGGTTTGATACCTTCGGCTATACACTCTATTTTCTGAAGCATTTTTTGGGGTTTCCCGATTACTTTGGCTTTATTGGCTGGAGTCTTGCTGTTGTTGCTATTTTTTCGCAATGGTTGTCCCGCTACGACGAGATCCTATATTGCTGCTCCCGTCAGCGCAGCTGTGTCGTGAACGCATGATGCAGCATTTTGGAGCAACACTCCTGGGCCATTTGGAGTGTGACTGGTCTCTGTCATTCCGACCGGTTTTGGATTGTGTGCAACCCGTGTTTCGGTGCCTTTGGTGCTCGTTTGAACATGCACTGGCTCTCTGTCTCTCACTACAGCGCCCTCCAGTGGTCGATCCTGATCTGTTGATGTTCCCGATTAGGGCTCATTCCCAGACTTGTGCACTACGGTTGCGTTTGCTTCGTGAGGCAGTTTATGAGATTCCCTTCCTGGAGGAAGATGGTTTTGTCTCATTCATAGGCCCTGCACGGGGTGCGGCCCTGAATGGTTTTGGGGCTTTGGAACACACCTGCTCCATGGTACTTTGTGGCGTGGATCTTCCGATATTGACATATATCAAAGTGGAGGAGCTCCTACTTTCTATTGCTTCTGTTTAACAATTGGATTTTTTTTCCTCTCCTGCAAAATTGACATTATATTGAATTTGGCTTTATTGTCACATGTTTCCTAAATTTATGACTTTGTTGTCTTCTGACCTTGTCGAAATATGTATATAATTTTAGGTATTGTTTATATCTGGGGCATATTTTTATATTATTGGAACCACTTGCTACCGACAAGGGGAGGGTGTACTGTGGTTAGTTTTGCGTATCCTTTGGCGTTAGCTTCAGGCTTTAGGCCTTTGTGCACTTTGCCCTGGATGTATTGTATTCATTTGCTGGCAGCTTAGAGCCTCTGTGCACTTTGCTCTAAATGCTTTTTATTAGGCTTCGTACTGTTATTTTTCAAATAGCCAGTTCTACGGTTTTGTTTTTTATTCATATCACACTGTTAAGCCTACTTCAGCACTGGAGTTCTCCATAACACATTCACTCTGTGCTTCAGTCAAGGATACAGTCTGGTACATTGCCGATAGACGTGATAGGAGTTTAGACTTGGCATTCCTGCGTAGGGACATTTTGTGATCACGCTGACATGTTAGTTATAAAATCACTTCCTTGTCCCAATACACGCAAGGGGGAGATTCCAACCAGGGAACCACAACTAGACGCTGACTGCCTCGTTGCAGATGCTGAACCAAGATCACTGGCCTTTGCTCACGTATGAGGGCTGATGTCTCCCTGTTGATTCAGAAAGGCAAGTTAGAAGCTTAACATGCTGTGTTCGAAATAGATCAAGCAGAGGGAGAGTAGAAACTAATAGACACGATGATAGCTTTGTTCTTATGTTTTACTCTCCTGGTGACTATTTCAATCCTACTGTGTTGTATGGTTCTGGTTATTGCGGTTCACGCCTTATTATCTAAAATACAGTCGTTTTATTAAAACATTATATAAAACCAATACTGTCTTTGTCATTTGTATATGAGATCATACTGTAAATGAGAGAGTTGGTTTGGATCTGAGTGACCACGACTTCCCTGAGAAGTTCCAAAGATGTCATGCGCTCGCTGCCCAATCATTTCTTCCCTGTGGGAGAAATGAGGCACTGCTAGTTAGCCGGAGCAAAACCCGGATTTAGGGTGACACAGTTCCTTACACGTGGGTCAGACTCAGTCCCCCACACCGTTATCGATCCTGCTACCTAGAAATCCAGTAGTCTCATTTAGGATAATGAGAGCCCACGCGACAGTATGAGCAGAGAGTGTGTATCTGGAAGGCTGAGACTGAGAGAAATGTATACTGTAGTTTTGTGTTGTGTGGGTGATGGTAGGTTGTGTTAGTGGGAGTGGACAGAGTAGTGTTTGCTGTGAGAATGCAGGTGTTTGACTGTTGTAGTTGTGGAGGAAATGTGTCTATGTGTTGTATAAAGGGTTTGTGTTGGGTGATGGAACAATGCAATCTGTCTGTGGTCAGTTTGTGATGCATGAGTTGGATGTCTTTGTAGAATATGTGTTAGCATGTTGAGGGATGAGTAGGGGCTGAAACCATTCCTGGTCAATTGAGAATTGGGCAGCATTTCTGGCCCTAGTCCCTACCTGTCCCGAACAGGCCCAAACAGGCAACTGCCCTTGTCCTCTCCGCCCTTAGCCTCAACGCCCGGGCTGAGTCCTAGCCTTTAATAGTCCTTCTGGCCAATAAGAAGCTGGTCCTAACCCTATCCAATCCAAATTTCAAACCCTGATTCAAATAACTAATGGGAGACCCAGCCCTAATCACCAATCATGTCCCTATTCCTGACCACCAATCACAGCCCCAGCCCTATAACCAGCAACCAATCAGAATCTAAGCCCTATCCACCAATCACAGCTCTAGAACCAACAGCTAATCAGAATCTCAGCCCTATCGACAAATCACAGCCCTAGAACCAACAGCCAATCAGAAACTCAGCCCTATCCACCACTAACAGCCCTAGAACCAACAGTCAATCAGATTCTCAGCCCTAGAACCAACAGCCAAACAGATTCTTAGCCCTATCCACCAATCATAACCCCAGCCCTGGAGCCAGCAACCAATGGAAAGACCTTCTCCCAACAACCTATCACAACAAAATATGCAACAACCAATAGGAACTTATATAAGGAGTTAAGTGAAGTCTAGTCCCTGTGGGCAGGGGGAAAGGCAGCTGCTGCTCTATTCAGAATCTCCTTGGATACAGACAGGCTGAATCCACACTTCCAAGCTAGCAGAGTCTACTTTCCAGGTAAGGGAGAGATTGTTTAAAAAACTGACACTGGAATACTGCTGGGCGCGCAGTCTGAAATCAGGCTTTTTTAAAGGTAAAAAAACAGGGGGACAGACAGTTCTTAAACACAATTTCAATCACAGAAACATATTAAAACAGTCTCCTAAAAACACACTCTGCAAGATGTATGTAGCCTTTTTACTTAGAAGAAAAAAGGGAGGGATTACGTGCCACAAACTAGCAAGGCAATTCACACAGTCACAGCAAAAACACAGTTTAAAAAAATACTACTTTAAAAGAGGCCAGGCCGCCTGAAACACAGAGAGTCCACAGTAAAACAGACACAAGTAGCTGAAATAAACACTTTTGAAAAAATAATACTATTTACGCAGAAAAATCTCAGGGCTCCTTACCTAGGTCTTTTTGCAATCCTTGAACACTGGGCTGTATCAGGACACAGGGAAGATGCTGAGGCTCACAAAATGGAGGTGGCTGTCTTGGGCTTCCCTCCACAAACTTAAGGGGCCAGAGCAGGTGTGGGGGGTGGGGCTCAGGTGCAACAGGGACTCAGAGAGCCAATCAGCTAAGTCCAGTCCCTCTGGGCATGGGGAAAGGCAGCTGCTGCCCTATTCAGAATCTCCTTGGATGCAGACAGGCTAAATCCACACTTTCAATCTAGCAGAGTCTACTTTCCAGGTAAGGGAGAGATTGTTAAAAAACAAACACTGGAATACTGCTGGGCGCGCACTCTGAAATCAGGCTTTTTTAAAGGCAAAAAACAGGGGGGCAGACAGTTTTTAAACACAATTTAAATCACAGAAACAGATTAAAACAGTCTCCTAAAAACACACTCTGCAAGATGTATGTAGCCTTTTTACTTAGAAGAAAAAAGGGTGGGGGGGTTCATGTGCTACAAACTAGCAAGGCAATTCACACAGTCACGGCAAAAACAAATTAAAAAAAAACACCACTTTAAAAGAGGCCAGGCTGCCTGAAACACAGAGAGTCCACAGTAAAACAGACACAGGTAGCTGAAATAAACACTTTTGAACAAATAATACTATTTACGCAGAAAAATCTCAGGGCTCCTTATCTAGGTCTTTTTGCAATCCTTGAACACTGGGCTGTATCAGGACACAGGGAAGATGCTGAGGCTCATAAAATGGAGGTGGCTGTCTTGGGCTTCCCTCCACAAACTTAAGGGGCCAGAGCAGGTGTGGGGGGGCGGGGCTCAGGTACAACAGGGACTCATAGAGCCAATCAGCTAAGTCCAGTCCCTGTGGGCAGGGGTAAAGGCAGCTGCTGCTCCATTCAGAATCGTCTTGGATACAGACAGGCTGAATCCACACTTCCAAGCTAGCAGAGTCTACTTTCCAGGTAAGGCAAAGATTGTTTAAAAAACAAACACTGGAATACTGCCTGGCGCGCACTTTGAAATCAGGCTGTTTTAAAGGCAAAAAACAGGGGAGCAGACAGTTTTTAAACACAATTTAAATCACAGAAACAGATTAAAACAGTCTCCTAAAAACACAATCTGCAAGATGTATGTAGCCTTTTTACTTAGAAGAAAAAAGGGGGGCAGTTATGTGCCACAAACTAGCAAGGCAATTCGCACAGCAACGGCAAAAACAAATTTAAAGAAAACACCACTTTAAAAGAGGCCAGGCTGCCTGAAACACAGAGAGTCCACAGTAAAACAGACACAGGTAGCTGAAATAAACATTTTTGAACAAATAATACTATTTACCCAGAAAAATCGCAGGGCTCCTTACCCAGGTCTTTTTGCAATCCTTAAACACTGGGCTGTATCAGGACACAGGGAAGATGCTGAGGCTCACAAAATGGAGGTGGCTGTCTTCTTGGGCTTCCCTCCACAAACTTAAGGGGCCAGAGTAGGTGTGGGGGGTCGGGCTCAGGTGTAACAGGGACTCAGAGAGACAATCAGCTAAGTCCAGTCCCTGTGGGCCGGAGGAAAGGCAGCTGCTGCTCTATTCAGAATCTCCTTGGATACAGAAAGGCTGAATCCACACTTCCAAGCTAGCAGAGTCTACTTTCCAGGTAAGGGAGGGATTGTTTAAAAAACAAACACTGGAATACTGCTGGGCGCGCACTCTGAAATCGGGCTTTTTTAAAGGCAAACAACAGGGGGGCAGACAGTTTTTAAACACAATTTAAATCACAGAAACAGATTAAAACAGTCTCCTAAAAACAAACTCTGAAAGATGTATGTAGCCTTTTTACTTAGAAGAAAAAAGGGGGGGTGGGTTATGTGCCACAAATTAGCAAGGCAATTCACACAGTCACGGCAAAAACAAATTAAAAAAAAACACCACTTTAAAAGAGGCCAGGCTGCCTGAAACACAGAGAGTCCACAGTAAAACAGACACAAGTAGCTGAAATAAACACTTTTGAACAAATAATACTATTTACGCAGAAAAATCTCAGGGCTCCTTACCTAGGTCTTTTTGCAATCCTTGAACACTGGGCTGTATCAGGACACAGGGAAGATACCGAGGTTCACAAAATGGAGGTGGCTGTCTTGGGCTTCCCTCCACAAACATACAGGGCCAGAGCAGGTGTGGGGGGGGCGGGGCTCAGGTACAACAGGGACTCATATAGCCAATCAGCTAAGTCCAGTCCCTGTGGGCAGGGGTAAAGGCAGCTGCTGCTCCATTCAGAATCTCCTTGGATACAGACAGGCTGAATCCACACTTCCAAGCTAGCAGAGTCTACTTTCCAGGTAAGGCAAAGATTGTTTAAAAAACAAACACTGGAATACTGCCTGGCGCACACTTTGAAATCAGACTGTTTTAAAGGCAAAAAACAGGGGGGCAGACAGTTTTAAAACACAATTTAAATCACAGAAACAGATTAAAACAGTCACCTAAAAACACACTCTGCAAGATGTATGTAGCCTTTTTACTTAGAAGAAAAAAGGGGGGCAGTTATGTGCCACAAACTAGCAAGGCAATTCACACAGTCCCAGCAAAAACAAATGTTAAAAAAACACCACTTTATTAGAGGCCAGGCTGCCTGAAACACAGAGAGTCCACAGTAAAACAGACACAGGTAGCTGAAATAAACACTTTTGAACAAATAGTACTATTTACCCAGTACAATCTCAGGGCTCCTTACCTAGGTCTTTTTGCAATCCTTGAACACTGGGCTGTATCATGACCCAGGGAAGATCCTGAGGCTCACAAAATGGAGGTGGCTGTCTTGGGCTTCCCTCCAGACACTTAAGGGGCCAGAACAGGTGTGGGGGGGGGTGGTGCTCAAGCGCAACAGTGCAGTGACTCAGAGAGCCAATCAGCTAAGTCCAGTCCCTGTGGGCAGGGGGAAAGGCAGCTGCTGCTCTATTCAGAATCTCCTTGGATACAGACATGCTTAAGCCACACTTCCAAGCTAGCAGAGTCTACTTTCCAGGTAAGGGAGATTGTTTAAAAAACAAACACTGGAATACTGCTGGGCGCGCACTCTTAAATCAGGCTTTTTTAAAGGCAAAAAACAGAAGGGCAGACAGTTTTTAAACACATTTTAAATCACAGAAACAGATTAAAACAGTCTCCTAAAAACACACACTGCAAGATGTATGTAGCCTTTTTACTTAGAAGAAAAAAGGAGGGGGGGGGGTTATGTGCCACAAACTAGCAAGGCAATTCACACAGTCACGGCAAAAATAAATTAAAAAAAACACCACTTTAAAAGAGGCCAGGCTGCCGGAAACATAGAGAGGCCACAGTAAAACAGACACAGGTAGCTGAAATAAACACTTTTGAAAAAATACTATTTACCCAGAAAAATCTCAGGGCTCCTTACCTAGGTCTTTTTGCAGTCCTTGAACACTGGGTTGTATCAGGACACAGGGAAGATGCAGAGGCTCACAAAGGTGGTAACATTCAATTTGGGCAGACCCTACACATAGAGGATGTGACGCAGACAATTCCCCAAACTGCCCACACTACATGTGACATGCAGGTGGGGCATAGGCCTGAGAGAATGCTAATCTTAATGACAGGAACAATAAAGAGGAACCAAGATCACAATGTGAAACTAATAGAAAGTCAGGCACGTCACGTTACAAATGCCACAACACAGACACACTAATTGTACAATATCTCAATGCAGAGGACGATGGCTCTCCTGGGGATATGCCTGTCCTGGACTTCCCTGTTGACATGGATGATGAGCTGACAAACATCAACCAGAAGCCCCTCCAAGATGTCCTTGGAACCCTCCAGACCCTACCTTCAGTCGCAAGGAGGAGCACAGAAGTAGCAGCCATCACAGAGGACCCACCCACCACCCCAATTGTACAACCTGCCAGCTCTAACCCAGCTGAGGACTCTGATGACACTGGCATCAGCTTTGAGAGGACTGTAGTTGGAGTACAGTGGGAGCTGGCCAAGGAAGTGCGCGTGGGGATGCAAAATATGGCAGCCAGCCTAGAGGGGGTGCGTTCGTGCATGATGTCATCTGCTGAACAGGCAGCAGCCATGCAAGGGCGAACATCTATTTTGCAAGAACTTCAACAAAGTGTGAAGGAAATCAGCACAGCATTAAGGGAGTTGACACAATACCTCCAACACTAAGGGGCATATTTATACTCCGTTTGCGCCGAATTTGCGTTGTTTTTTTCGACGCAAATTTGACGCAAAACTAACTCCATATTTATACTTTGGCGTTAGACGCGTCTAGCGCCAAAGTTCATGGAGTTAGCGTCATTTTTTTGCGTGGACACCTTCCTTGCGTTAATGATATGGCGTTAGCCGGCGCTAATTTTTTTGGCGCAAAACTGCGTTAGCGCAGTTTTGCGTCAAAAAGTATAAATATGGCCCTAAACCTTTCAACGCGTGCACAAATGCAATATTGACCCCCGCAGGGCCGACCTGGCTGTCTACCACAGTGATGTAGCTGCTATACTTAAGAACCAGCGGCTCCTCCTTGCTGCAGTACTGCCCTTAATAGCCCCACAGTTGGCAGTTGTCAGCTACCGTGATTTCTGACTCCACATCATCAACCACTGAAGTGTGTGCTGCCTCTTCAATCCCACCACCACCAAGGGCAGAGGAGACAACACACACATCAGAAGATGAAGATGTGGAACAGATCACCTTCACCCGTAAGAGTACCTGGTAGCACTAGTCCCTGCCACCTGGCACTTATAACCAAGATCCTGTGCTTTGTAACATGCCAGTCTTGCAACAGCTGCTCACAAGCACTGTTCTCCAGCCCATTGTCTACATTGAGACTATGCTCTGTGATTGTCTCTTACTACCTCATTGTACTTCTGCACTGTGTGACATTTCACCCCAGCATGTCCAATGACATGTTCTTTTGCAATTGTGTAGTATCACAATAGAAAGTGTCACACTAATGGACTCACATTCCTGGACTATGTAAATGTAGCACTACAGCACTTTAAAATAAATAGAACCTACACCACTTTGTCTCTGTGTAATGTGACACATCAACCGTAATGGAGATTACTGATGTTTGCCTCATGTCAATGCCTATAGAATGTCAATACAACTGCCTTGAAAGATTGTGGGCTGATAACTATGCCCTGGGGTCTGGATAGTATCATCATCTGCCCTTCATGAGGGTTAAATCTGAGGTAAATAGAAAAATTACTGTATAATGCTCTGTTGGACAAAATAACTCATCATTGTTTTCATTTTTTTCTTCCAGACAATCTTTAGGTATGCGACATTTGACTTAAAAATGTCATCAAACACACCATACATCAGGAATGGATGTGTACGAGTGTACGTATAAATAAGTAACCTGGAAGTAAAATGTAAGAAATGATAGGTGTGAGTTATGTATACTACATGAGATTATACCATAAATCACGTTATCAAGGTTCACATGAACAGCAGGCTGCAGGAAGATGTACCACAGTGTCCTCAATACAAAATCGTGTCTTAAAGTATGACAGATTGAAAACATACATCCAAACTTAACTACACATTGAGAACCATAGCACCTTGAGTGGTGGGTGCATTGGATGGCAGATTCCTAGCGAAGTAGCTTTGGTGTAGCTGCCAATGCGACAGCTCAATTGGGATTTGGATGCAGGATGGAACACAAATGCAAATACTAAATTGACACTGTTCGCCCATGCCAAGGCCCTGATCCCCAAGCATATGACACATACTGTAAAGGAGTACCTAAATATTTATTGAACTTAAAAAAGGATAATAAAACTAGGGGAAACACCTTAACTAACCTAACCTATCCTAACTACACATTACCCATATCTGGCCCTAACTACCCTAAGCTAAACTTACTTATCACATATAACTAAACACTCTAAACATCAACCCCCCCCCAACCCCCTTATATGACGGGAGACATGGAGGACAACATATACTAACCTAAACACATAGGCCCTCATTCTGACCTTGGCGGGCGGCGGAGGCCGCCCGCCAAAGTCCCGCCGTCAG
Organism: Pleurodeles waltl; assembly: GCF_031143425.1. Classification (NCBI taxonomy): domain Eukaryota; kingdom Metazoa; phylum Chordata; class Amphibia; order Caudata; family Salamandridae; genus Pleurodeles; species Pleurodeles waltl. The sequence continues at coordinate 1,070,294,495 of NC_090437.1, forward strand.
ATTACCGTTCCGCGGTCGAAAGACCGCCGCGGTAATTCTGACTTTCCCGCTGGGCTGGCGGGCGGTCGCCTTCAGACCGCCCGCCAGCCCAGCGGGAAAGAGGCTTCCACGATGAAGCCGGCTCGGAATCGAGCCGGCGGAGTGGAAGCTGTGCGACGGGTGCAGTTGCACCCGTCGCGTATTTCACTGTCTGCGCAGCAGACAGTGAAATACATGTAGGGGCCCTCTTACGGGGGCCCCTGCAATGCCCATGCCAGTGGCATGGGCACTGCAGGGGCCCCCAGGGGCCCCGCGACCCCCCCTACCGCCATCCGGATCCCGGCGGTCGGACCGCCGGGATCTGGATTGCGGTAGGGGGGGTCGGAATCCCCGCGGCGGTGCAGCAAGCTGCGCCGCCGTGGAGGATTCATTGGGGCGGCGGTACACTGGCGGGAGCCCGCCAGTGGTGCCGGTCCGACCGCGGCTTTACCGCCGCTGACCACCATACTATCTTATCCTAAACAATTATATATTTTTTTGTAATTTATTTTTTTAAATACACAAAAAACCCAACATCATCCACTCACCCACAAAAAAAACACATGTAAAAATATCATATCCACCTCCCCCCAACCCACTAATACTAACTAAACTAACAGCCTATTCTAACCTAACACTAAGCCCCCTAAACCCACTAAATAGAAGAACCAGGAAAGAGGAGCGAGGGGAGGGAATCATGGCTAAAGGTCTCCAAGTCACAAGTTCACCCTCCGCAGGGTCTTCTTTATCCCTCACACTCTCCTGTTGATCTGGGACACCCCCTGCTGCAGCCTGTCCAGTCTGTGCAACATCCGGTGCATGTCATGTTGCATTGAACGAAATTCCACATTGTCAATGACTGCAGCAGGGGTGGTCTTTGTGCCAGTTGTGGAGCGTTGTGTAGTTGCTGGTGCCATGCTTGGAGGGGGAGGTGCAGGTGCTGCTGTCAGTGGTCCAGGAGCGGAGGATGTTGATGGACCTGCAGTGGTGTCTGTGATCCTTTCTGCCACTTTGATCGTAGTGGTGGTGTTGGTGGTGGGGCTGTTGTGGACACAGATGGGCCCCCTTGGGTAAATGCCCTCCACATCCCTGTGGCTCTCTCATGGCGATAACGCTGTGCCATGTGGCGGGATCCAGACTCAACATCCATAATGTGGCAGTAACGCATCGTCCTCCTCTGGAATTCGCGGATCTGGTTGGCATCCATATTGGCTGCTGTTAAAATAGATAAAGCCAAACATTAGTTACATCATTGTATGGTACATCTACTGATGATAATCAAAAAATACATCTAATGTAGCCGAAACAGCCAAATCACAGTACAGATCACAGATTGACCCTGAGGAAGTACATGCCAATGAAGCCTACACATGTCCTATCTAACAGCACAGCAATGCTCAAAAAGATGTGTACATACTTAAATGCTCTGAGGGCCGTATTTATACTCCGTTTGCGCCGAATTTGCGTCGTTTTTTTCGACGCAAATTTGACGCTAAACTAACGCCAACTAACGCCATATTTATACTATGGCGTTAGAGGCGAATAGCGCCAAAGTTCCCGGAATGTGCGTCATTTTTTAGCGTGAACCCCTTCCTTGCGTTAATGATATGCAAGGGAGGCGTTCCCGTCTAAAAAATGACTCCCAGGCCTTTACGTGGTATTTATACTCCCGGGCAAAAGAGACGCCCGGGAGTGGGCGTGGCTAAAAACGGCGCATTTGCGCCGTTTTTTAACGCCTGGGTCAGACATGGCGTTAAGGGACAAGTGGGCTCAAAATGAGCCCAGAGTGCCCTCCCCTACCCCCAGGGACCCCCCCTGCCACCCTTGCCCACCCCAGGAGGACACCCAAGGATGGAGGGACCCACCCCAGGGACATTCAGGTAAGTATTTTTTTATTTTTTTTTAATAATTTTTTTTGGCATAGGGGGGCCTGATTTGTGCCCCCCTACATGCCACTATGCCCAATGACCATGCCCAGGGGACAGAAGTCCCCTGGGCATGGCCATTGGGCAAGGGGGCATGACTCCTATCTTTACAATGATAGGAGTCATGTTGATGGGGGATGGGCGTCGAAAATAAATGGCGCAAGTCGGGTTACGACGATTTTTTCGACGTAACCTGACTTGCCCCATTTTAAGACGCCCATGCGCCATTTTCCCCCTACGCCGGCGCTGCCTGGTGTACGTGGTTTTTCTCGCGCACACCAGGCAGCGCCGGTCTGCTTGCGCCGGCTAACGCCATTCAATAAATACGGCGCCCGCATGGCGCTTCAGAATGGCGTTAGCCGGCGCAAAACTTTTTGACGCTAAACTGCGTTAGCGCAGTTTAGCGTCAAAAAGTATAAATATGGGCCTAAGTATCATTGTTCTGCCATTAGTCACATAACACATGCTGCAAGTCCTCCACATGTGACCGGCCAACTAATGACTATCTTCTGGATGACATTCAAGGGCCACAATATCTGTGATTTGTAGATGGAATTGCCAGGATGGTATGCAGTTGCTAATCATGACTGGGTATCCTAGGTTGGAACAAATGAATTTTAGAATTACATTTGTGTGTACTACACTTGGATCCTCACACCTAGGTACACATATTTCAAAACCCTAAGTCTGTGCCACGGGGGGGATGGACAAGCAACACATACTTTTAAACATCAAGGACATCCAGGAAGCTTTGGACAGCTGTCCGTGGGTTTAGTCCATCCACCACAGGTAAGGAGGGTGTCCACATAGGATAGACACAAACATTGGACAATCCCATCCACATTTATGTTCCTAATTGTGGACAATTGTCAACTTCATTTGATACCACCAATACTTGTCCTAAAACAAGCACATAGATGCAAGCACCCATCTGGGCATGAGCTGCATGCACACCTATGACATTGTACTCAAGTGCCACATAAACGTAGCACAACATGTGGAGCTAGTTGCTGCTAGGAAGTCAAACATACAGTCTAATATTGTAATTGTAATTGTAATTGTAATCGTATTTATATAGCGCTTACTACCCCTGACGAGGCGTCGAAGCGCTTTTCGATGAGTAGCACGCTACTCCGGTACCCAACAAGAATTAGTGATGGATTAGTATAATTTAATAAGGAGTACAGTTTTAGTATTATTATGAGTTAATTTGAGTTGCAGATATGAGAGTTTGTTAGTTAGATTGACTGGAGTAATGGAGGGGTGGAGGAGGAAAGAAATCCAGAAGTGTTAATTGGGAGTTTATCCTTCATTTACTCAATCCAAAGGCTTGAGATGAATAATAGGGGAGCGGAGGGGAAAGAGGATGTGGAAGGGTTAGGGAGAGCATAGAAGTAGGGTGAGATGAATGCAAACATGCATACTTACTCGTGCTAAACTATATCTCACAACACTTTCCAGGAGCACGATTTCTGGTCCACTGCTGTAAATTCTTGTGAATTCATGAATGCCACCAACACAAACACACACACCACGGGTACACGTTCTAGACTCCGTCAAAAAAAAAAAAAAAAAAAAAAATTATGTTCATTAGTGAACAGGGAGGCCCACGTCTGTGGGTTATACTTTGGCATTCCTACTCTGTGTGATTCAGGGTATGACTTGCTGACTAAATCATGAAAATGGGCCTCTTCAAATTTTTCATTACAAGAAATGTAACAACAAGTGTCACGCTATTCACATGTCCATGCCTACAGGGCTGCACTACAATCCCAAAATATGAGTCTATGCCACTGAATGTCCAACTCAAATATGGACAAATAAGTCAAACTCCAGTCAAGTCAGCACATCATACCTTGCTATGTGTTCAACACACAGGAGTCAATCACACAACAGCTGTAAACACAACACAGAACTGAAATATCAACACTCACTGGATATGTCTGGGTCTGCAAATCGAGCCACTTCTCCAATTGTGTAAGGGGGCGGTCCACTTGTAAAGCATGGAAGGGTGAAATGTGCTTAATGTCTGTGAACTGTACAACACTTTAAAGCAAAATTACTGTATGTGACAGTATATCTGAAAGTCCAGCCCCTCAGGCATGATGGTACTCCAAAATACATACCACTGCAAACATTTATAGACCGTGTCACTCCAGTGAGTGATACACCGACATATGCACACATGCAGTGGCCCTAACTATCATGTGGTGACAAACATGATTCCTCAATCGGTTGCATACTCATTTATAGAGTGTACTCCATTTCATCATTTTTTGTTATGCGAGACATGCAAAACCGCATTCCTGGTGCACTGCAATAACTGTCACTAAGGTATTGTGGCTTGTGCATCAAGAGACAATCAGTTACTGTGTGTTGCTCATGTGGTTTGAATTAAGCTCATGATTTATTATGCTTTCTATGGTCCCTTAAATGTGGGCCTGTGTTGTGTGTAGGTTACATATACTACATTTACAGTGTACCCTGAGCCACATATGCCGCCTATGACACCATAATGTCAGGGATCCTGTGCGTTACTTGATGACAATCTGACCCTAAACATGGTTTGGCCCGTCATCTAAATTAATACAACAAAGAAATATATGCAGACAGTGTATATTTTGGTCATCAATGACAGAATGCATGGGCATAGGTGAAGTAATTGCACCTGAAATGTGTCACTCATTGCCCTGTGTTCCCATATTGGGTATTGGAATTCACAGTTAGCCACATTCATCATCTTACATTAGCCAAGTTGGGAGATCAGCGGGTATACAGCAAAATGATACTGCCCCATTATTGAAACATGGTTTAGCAAATGTCCTACTGTGTCAATCATGATGATGTAGGTTTCAATTGAATTTGTATGTACCTTGTGAATGGCAGCAGTCACAGGAATGCTGGTATTCTAGTCTTAGCATACTCCTAAAAGTAAAGTAGCAAAGTATTTGGGGATTTAATATGTATGATGGAATTGGTCAGGGATCCCTTGCACAACATCATGCAAGTAATACATTGTGACCATGCATTCCCCAACTTGAGGTATCCATGATGACCCAATAACTTATGAAAGGTGCATGGCTATAAAGTAACACAGATGGCATATGCATCAGCTCTGTTCCAGCTATTGTGCCCAAGGCCAATTTAAAAAACACAGGAACAATGAACAGAGGGCCAGGGATATTTGTTATTCCTCAATTTGTAGCATTAGCTTAATGTTTTACGCTACAGCTATGGAAAGTAGCACCAAACATTTAGATATGAACCTGTGTGCATTACTTTGGCATCCATTCCTAATTTAATTGCGGCGCAAACCAAGTCAAACTATCAGCCTAAGATATTACCTGAGGTTAGGAAGAACTTTGTACGTATGGCCCGGAATACAGTTCAGACATGTATTCAAAATAATTGGAGACCACATCAATTCCTTGCTTTAGCTTGTGAAATACATCTCTTTCCTGGTACACTCACAGACCATGGATAAAACATATGTTTGAGCTGCATTACCATGATCTATTGATGTAAAAGCAGCAGTTATTTACAAGATCAAGTTGTGTTTTGTAAGCTTGTGCAGCTGTTGCATTAACAAATCACGGTAATGTGTAGCAATCATTGTATAACTCAGGGCCACTGTGTGTTTAACTTGCATTCCACATGTCCAAAAACATTGCCTGCAGCATATTATTAAATCTGCTACTGTCACTACAGAGCATTTAAATGTGCACATCACTCTGAACTGTACTCACCAACAGGGCCACCAGTCACAACACACAGGTGGTCCAGCAGGTCCTGCTCTCTGGCAACAAGGTCAGCCCAGCGGTGCTTCAGTTGGTGGTCAATGCGCGGTGTGATGAAAATACGACGCAGATGGTACAGCACCTCGGACCACCTGAGCCTCCTCGCCTCCGTGTGATACCCCTGTATCACCCTGCCTCCTGCTTCAATCATCAGGGGGAGGAAGAGGCAACCAAATGAATGACCCCAGATCTTCCTCACCCATTCTCCCCAGACATGGCCTACCCAACATGACAGAAGGAATAGTACTTGTAAAGGGTACAGAGCAAAATAAAGGGAAAGGAGGGAGGAAAATGAAAGTAAAGTAACCCACAAACAGCCCAAGTATCCCCAAACTACCAATACCCACTACACACTCCCAACAGTACAAAGACAAAAGTAGACACCAAATATGACAAATACACACATACAATGAACAACTGAGACAATTACAAATAAAGCAGATGACAAATAGGATGGCACACAGGAGACAGAAGCACAAATTGGACAGACAAAATTCTCAGCATAGCCACACAGTCTAAAAAAATCACAGACTGCAAAGTGAAAGTGAAAGTACACCCACTGTACAATTTCTAAAACAGGATATCCTATTACATCACTTCCTGCCTCAAATGCAGTACGTTTTTATTATGATGTGTCAAAAGCTGTAACTGTACAGAGAGAGGCAGTTTACACCTGCATTGTGTGTTCCAGTGTTTGGGCACATGTGGCAGACCACACTACTGTGGACCATGATACTCATGTTGTTGTGCACTCTCCACTGACGCAATAGATACCAAAACTTTTTGAATAAAAATTAGTATTATCCAGTTTGAGCAGGATGTGCGTCAATAGAGGATTGCAAGGCTACGCATTAACTCATTGACTGTGTGTTTAATGTCTGTGAATTGTCTATTTCAATTTTTGTTGGGCCTCTGTGTGAACGTCACAAGAGGTGCTTTCATTAATGATCTTGCATGCATGTATTGTAACTGTTGATAACCATCAGAAACTATTCAGTGTAGCTATGAGTCAGGATATGTGTTTGTCATACACGTAGCATCTAATGCTGTGTGAACGGGAATGTTGGATACCACATCCTGGTCACTTGTTTGTATACTAGCCATGAGTCAGTCATTTGAAAATGCTATGTAGGTACAGTGTTTGTGACACAGAGTCGGAAAACAATCCAAAAATGTAATGTCACTCCACAGTGTGAGTCATATAAATTACCTATATTTATCTTGATGCAGTGGAGGACCAGCAGACCAAGCTGCAAGTGCTCACATATTTTCAGTGGTTAATTGCACAAAGGTATCCAGTTCAAGTGCGTGACCATGTGCACCCTGTGTCATTATTGTCCTCCATGTTGTCACTGTTACATGCATGTCTACTCATGAGTCTGTGGATCCATTTCCTGCATTAACAGAGTATCCTACAAAGCAGAATTGACCGAAAGCCAAAGGGGAATCGACAACACACATGGGGATAGTCCAGCTATGGCACTGCAGAAGTTTTATGAAGCTGACAACAGGGCAACCTTGGTGTGCTCACAAACGTAATGGATCAGCAAGTAGAACCCAGCAGCTGTCATCACAACATTTGTACACAGGGTGGTATTGAAAATTCCCACTGCAACAGGGAAACATCAGTGCCTCTGTGCTGATTAATCTCACAGCTAGTCACCACGCAACCACCATCATTGGGTTGCAGCCAGTGTGAATCTGTGTGTGGACCATGAGGGCATGTTTTGTCCTTTCATGCACATTCGCAAAGGTTGTTTGTTGTGCTGGAGGCATGTAGGAAGGTAGGACCCCGGGTACTGCCAACCTAGCGCTCTGGGGTTTTCACTGCAGCTACCGCTGCTGCCAACCCACAGACAGGCATCTGCCCTCCTGGGGTCTTGGCAGCCCAGCCCCAGGAAGGCAGAACAAAGAATTTCCTTTGGAAATATGTGTTAAGGGCTAGGTAGGAGTACCCTCCCCCAGCCTCTGGAAATGCTTTGAAGGGCACAGATGGTGCCTTCCTTGCATAAGCCAGTCTACACCGTTTCAGGGATCCCGCAGCCCCTGCTCTGGCACAAAACTTGAAAAAGGAAAGTGACCACTCCCCTGTCCATCACCACCTCAGGGGTGGTGCCCAGAGCTCCTCCAGTGTGTCCCAGACCTCTGCCCTCTTGAATGCAGTGGTGTGAGGGCACAATGGAGGCCTCTAAGTGCCCAGTGCCAGCAGGTGACGTCAGAAACCCCTCCTGATAGGTGCTTACCTGGTTAGGTGGCCAATCCTCCTCTGAGGGTTATTTAGGGTCTCTCCTGTGTGTTTCGCTTCAGATAATGAATGCAAGAGCTCACCAGAGTTCCTCTGCATCTCTCTCTTCGACTTCTGCCAATGATCGACCGTTGACTGCTCCAGGACGCCTGCAAAACCGCAACATAGTAGCAAGAAGACTATCAGCAACATTGTAGCGCCTAATCCTGCCGGCTTTCTCGACTGTTTCCTGGTGGTGCATGCTCTGAGGGCTGCCTGCCTTCACCCTGCACTGGAAGCCAGGAAGACATCTCCTGTGGGTTGAGGAAATCTTCCCCCTGTTAACGCAGGCACCAAACTTCTGCATCACCAGTCCTCTAGGTCCCCTCTCATCTTGACGAGCGTGGTCCCTGGAACACAGGAGCTGGATCCAAGTGACCCCGACAGTCCAGTTGTCCATTTGTCCAAATTTGGTAGAGGTAAGTCCTTGCCTCCCCACGCCATACAGTAATCCTGTGTACTGCGTGAACTGCAGCTGCTAGGGCTTCTGGGCACTTCTGCAAGGCATCCTTCATGCACAGCACAGCCCAGGTCCCCAGCACTCCATCCTGCATTGCTCAACTCACTGAGTTGAACACCGGCTTCGTGGGACCCTCCTTTGTAGTGTTGAGAAGACTGCCGTGCTCAGATTTCTGGAATGCCTGTTCAAGTACTTCTGCGGGTGCTGCCTGCTTCTGCATGGGCTCACTGTACTGCTGATTTCCCCCTCTATCTCCTCCTCCAAGGACTGACCTCCTTGTCTTTCCTAGGACCAGGCAGCACACATTTACTTCAACCGCAACCTTTGCAGCTAGCAAGGCTTGTTTGCCGTCTTTCTGCTTCAAAACAACTCTGCATCGTCCAGCACACTGTGCAACATCTTCTGTGCAAAGGAGAAGTTCCTGGCATCTTCTGTTGTTGCAGAATCTTCAGCTTCTTCCACCCAGAGGCAGCCATTTTGCACCTTCATCCGGGGTTCAGTGGGCTCCTGCCCCCCCAGACACTTTCGTGACTCTTGGACTTGGTCCTCTTCCTTTTCAGGTCCTTAGGTCCAGGAGTCCGTCTTCAGTGCTTTGCAATCTTTTGTGGTCTTTGCAGAATCTCCTATCACGACTTTAGTGTATTTCTGGGGAAGTAGGGTGACTTTACTCCTACTTTTCAGGGTCTTGGGATGGGGTATCTTGGACACCCTTAGTGTTTTCTATTACTCCCAGCGACCTTCTACACACTACACTAGGCCTGGGGTCCCTAAGTGGTTCGCATTCCACTTTCTTAGTATATGGTTTGTGTTGCCCCTAGGCCTATTGCATCCTATTGTATTCTAAGGTGTTTGCACTACATTTCTAACTGTTTACTTACCTGATTTTGGTTTGTGTGTATATTTTGTGTGTTTTACTTACCTCCTAAGGGAGTATATCCTCTGGGATATTTTTGGCACATTGTCACTAAAATAAAGTACCTTTATTTTTAGTAGCTTTGAGTATTGTGATTCTTATGATATAGTGCTATATGATATAAGTGGTATAGTAGGAGCTTTGCATGTCTCCTAGTTCAGCCTAAGCTGCTCTGCTATAGCTACCTCTATCAGCCTAAGATGCTAGAACACTACTGATAAGGGATAACTGAACCTGGCACAAGGTGTAAGTACCATCAGGTACCCACTATAAGCATGGCCAGCCTCCTACAAGGCACCATACCCATGAATAAAGCCATAGTGTACTGTCACTGTTAGGGCCGGGATTAGGCTATTTGAATACATGTCCCAGACCTTGACACCATATGTAAACTGATTAAACTATACAATATATTTATGGATTCATCATAGACCAACCAGACACAATACCCCAGGAGGAAAGTGAGGGCATGGAATGCAACCATGAGAGTAATGTAGCCACAGTGTAGCTCCATGGTAACACAAAGACAGAAAACAATCAGGCTAACAGGATGCACGCTCTGTCAGAAACTAGTATGAACAAGGCAATTGCACAGTGAGCACACGCAGACTGGGAAAAGGCTGAACGACAGTGTAGAAAATAAAAACTGGATTTGTGCTGTCACCTGCAACGTTACACAATATCCCAAGGGCTGTGTTACACGGCAATGCACAAAAAGGATATACATAAGATGGCAGCTTCTAAGCAGTTCCAGGTAGCAGCAATGGCAGTGCAGGTTCAAATGGCTGGTCTGCATGGAGGTGCTCACAGGTGTGTGCAGCTTCAGTCTCTCACAAGTCCTGTAGGTATGAATCCTGTTCAAAGGACCAACAGTACCTTTCACATGGGAAGCAATGTACAGGTGATTACAGGTCCTACAGACTACCAGGCAGTGCAATTTCTGACCTGCAGTCCATGCAGTCAGATGGACTAGGACTATGGCATGCCTTACTAAAGAGGGAACCACACTGGAATCTGTATGTGAGTCTGGGTGTGTGTAGATGAAGGATTATCAGGGTACAAATAGTCCTGTTTCAGGGCCACCTAGAGAAGGGTGGGGAGAGACTGAATAAATGCCTGTGACAGCACTTATAACCTGGGATGAAGTACACAAGGCATGTCTTGTGAGCAATGCTTGTCATACATTCCTGTTACCAATGCAATTGCAAATCCACTGCCTCATGTATGAAGCAGGTTTTTGACTTGTGACTGATGGTGTCTTAGTTGTGTGCCATAAGCTGCGATGAACCATGTTGCCAACATGGATGTGTTCCATAGCTGTGCTACTCTGATATTGCCCTTCAAATTTGAAATGAATATGATATATGTCATTTACACTGTGTGTGAAGTTGGATGTACATTCATACTCAACAAATGTGATATGGCTTTTTCAGTATCCTAATCTGTATTACTGCACTGCTCCATGAGGCTAAACTCTGATTGTGATTCCTAGGGATCATGTGATACATAAATAATTACCCAGACCATGATTTAGTGATTAGATTAGGTGTTTAATGACATATGATAAGAAAGTGGTGATGGTGACTATAGTTAAAAGAAGTTTTGTACAATGTATTGTCTCCGACGCAATCCTGCTGCAGTGTTTGGATGGCCCCCCTCATGTTGATGGACAGCATCCTCCTCTTCCTCCTCTTCAGGCATTTGTGGGTCTGGTTCATAGAGAGGAATGCACTATGATTATCACTTTGCATGGCAGTTGTTATCTTGTGTTTTCTTGTGTTGTCTGTGACTCGTCTGTGTTTGTGTTATTGTGCGGAATCCTAGGCTTCTAGGATGTACCATCAGCATTGGTTTGTTTCATTATCTGAACTGCTGTTTGGCTGATTGACCGGATGTCAGCGGTATTTTTGTACACTTGCAGTACATTGTGTACTCCCATGCATTATGTCATGTGAAACAGGTGTACATGTGTCTTAACTGGGTGTGACATGATACTTCCATACAAGGAACCAATTCCACAGTGGTGGTAACACGGTTGCATCTATATGGCCTGAGCATCCCATGCAAATCAACATATGCAATAGAATTTGTTAAACATCATTGAGGCCCTTTGATTTGGCTAGGTGTCAATGTACAACACATCTCCATAAGTTGGCAACACTGAAGTGTTGACAATTGACAATGCACAAATATCCCATGTGTGGCAATTTCTAGGCAAACCTATATTTGTGCCCTCACCAAGTTGGCTCGTGTTCACATGTGTACCTACACCACTGAACCTGGTCCACGTAATGTGGCTAACTTGGTTGTGGGGGTGAAGGTTTAAGTGTCAGACGGTCCATATGCCTGTACATCTGATGTGTATATGTGTAATTGTCTCAATCCGTATGTGTAGCAGTGATCACTTTGCAATATTGTCTCATCAATATGTGTTCTTAGCACAGTCCACTTCCTTATTGGTAGCGGGCAATGTCACCCCAGGAGTGATGTGAGATGTTGTTACAACCTCAAGGATTCCATGCCCCATTCATTAGAGTCATCATCTTTATGCTATGTGTCTCATGGTGTTCGACCTGCAGCAAAACACATTACACACCCCTTACACAGTACGTATTGGTTGGAAGGGTGTGTGATTCAGTGCTATTGATGTGATATTGGAAGATTTATCTTCCAAGTTGTACTGCCATTTAAGGCCGTGTCATTGTCACTGTGTGGTTTTAAATTTTTCCCTTGTGTTTCTGTAGTGGCATCTGTTGTTATTTGCATCTGTCATTTGTCCCTAGGTGTGTATCTCATTGGATCAGGATATCAAACATGACTAGCAGTGTCACAACCTCAGTGTCTTTCTGGCCAAGTGTCAATGTAGTGGGGTATGTGTGTGTCCTACAGGGTTGCTGTGCTGTGTGTATATAAGTAGGTTTCTGTACTTACCAACAAGTAGGCCATTTCCATATCGTCCATCCTGGAAGTGTTGATTGATGGTGCAGTGGCACAAGATAAATGAATTATGTACACTCCCAGGATACTTTGCCACGATGTTGGTGATCAATTCCTGGTGATCCACAATGGCCTGCACATTGATGGAGTGTGTGTGCTTCCTGTTGTGGTATAGAAGCTTGGTTGCAGCAGTTGGAACAATACGTATATGTGTGCAGTCAATGGCACCAAGCACGCGTGGGAAGCCATTGATTTGGTAAAAGCCCTGTTTGGTCTCCTGCTGCTTCAGCTATGTGTTGGGGAAGCTGATGTGGCGGGGTGTGAGGGAGATGTGATGGCATCCAGTACCTTGGGTAGGAAGGCAGAGAATAAGGGTTGTGAGATCCCGGCAACCAGGGCACCAGTGGTTTGAAAAGAGCCACTTGCCTACATGTGGAGGACAGCTAGCAGCTTGGTCTCTGGTGGAATTATGTGGGTTGTCTGCAAGCTGGGTGCCAACTGTGGCTCAATGTGGTGCAGCAGCTGCTGTATGGCTTGCCAGTTTAGTCTGTACCTCTTGGTGATGTCATGTTCCCTGAGGCCCAGAAGGGTTGCCCTGGTCCAGAATATCCTCTCCTGCCTTCTGCGTTGCCTTGGGGGTCCCTGTTGGAGTTATGGAAGCTGCTGCTGCTGGTCCTGTTCTCTGCGTCTTCATGCATGCTGGATGAATAGCACCTCCATGTCTTCCTTTTTGAGCTCTGATGTTGCTTCTGTGTGTTTTCCTTAAGTAGTGGTGTGTTTGGCCCATTTTAACGCCTGGCATGACCCAGGCGTTATTTTTTTACGCAAATCGTGTTGTGAGTTATTTTCCGACTCAGCCTCCCAGCCGTGCAGGATTTTTGCACGGATGGATAAATATGGCGCACGGGTCTTTGAGTAATTTTTTGGACGGGAACGCCTACCTTGCATGTCATTAACGCAAGGCGGCTTCATGCATCCAGAAAACGACGCACACGGCGGAGTTTTGGTGTTCGCGGCTGCTGGCGTTAAAGTATAAATATGGTGTTAGTTTTGCGCTGAATTTGTGTCAAAAATTTTGACGCAAATTCGGCGCAGACAGAGTATAAATCTGCCCCTAAGATACTACGTTAGGTACTCTACTGTGAAAATCGCAGAGTTTGCAGACCCAAGCAAACTATTCTATGCTTGTTGGTTGAAAAAGCTTTATTTTTCTTACTCACGCTCAAATAGTAAAATGATGAAAGAGTACCCATGGTTATGGTGACGCCCCAGTGTAATGTTGTATGTTTTCAGTGTCCTAGCAGTTTTGATGACAGTGCAGCATGACAGGTAAGTAAAATGGAGTCGGTCCCATTGCATTTGCCAAACAAAATCATATGTCCTTCATTGACCAATTTTTTCTATCCCTTCATTGTGTTTCAAATGACACACAGTCGTCATCATATCTCTACCTCTCCATTACAAAATGTTTTGTTTGGCTTTACTACCTGGTATTTCTAACATTGTCAACCAACAAAATGGGAGGTGTATCTGGCATCTAAAATGGGTAATGTTTTACTTCCCACACAGACAACCAGTGCTCCAGATATAGCAGTTGATGGGGAAGTCCCTGCAGCAGCAGGGATGGGTGGTGGCAGGTCACATTGCTTGGTTATTGACAATTACTAGTATACTTACTGTATTTGTTAAGCGAGGCAGATCCCACCCTTCATCAATCATGACCCTCCTGCCCATGGTATTTCACGACCCCTGTAAACCAAAAAAAACAACAATGTGAGTTTGCCTTTCCTCCAAGTGCCTACTTAGGGCTTCATTATGAAGACCGCCAGACCCACGGTGGCAGTCAGGACCCGATGACCTGGCGGTGGTGAAGATCGTAATCTGCTGCCTTACAAATTATGACCTCCTTCTCTGCCAGCCTTTTCACCATTATGAAAAGGCTGGTGGAGAACAGGTGCAGAGGGCCTCAGGGGGGCCCCTGCTCTACCCCTGCCCAGCACCGTCACAATGTTCACTGTCTGCGGGCTACGACATTGCTGTTGTCTGGAGTACGAGCCAGAGACAATGTTGTAACCTATTTCCCTCTAGGCCAGCGGGTGAAAAACAAGTTTTCCGCCAGCCTGCCTAGCGGGAAACTCCTACCAGGTCCAGCGGAGTGGTCACCACTACGGCAGCGGCCACCCTGTTAGGAGTTTGGTGGACAGGCTTCCCCATCTACCAAACTCCAACTGAGGGTCTAAGTCACCTCTGAGTACTTCACTCTATCCATTCCTAAGTTCTGTTCAAGCCCACCAAAAACATTGAAACATTGATCCTTGGCATGTGCCACATTTTACAGGCCAAGTAGTTGATATATGTATTTAATGGCTTCCATAGTGGATTTACACCTGTTCAAGTTTTTCCCTTTCGTCATTCATCAGCTTTCAAATAAAGTGACTGACTAAGCCAAAGATTAGGCACATGATGATCAGTGACACTCCACTATTTTATAGCAAAACCTCTAGTACATGTGATCTTGTTTTGAGGATGGGATACTCTGTGACGAAAGTGTATTGAAGTCTATCATTTTTCCCAGCATCTACTTACAGCAGCCAGGATATCTATTATCCGCATGTTATACATGACCTGTGCAACATATATTAATCATGTGCCGCTTTAGACTCGGGGTAGAATTGAAAGGCATTTGGAGTCGAGCATGGCCATTGGAATCCAAGTAAAATAATTGTCCATTGCAGCTGCCCCAGCTGTAGACTGCAGAGAGTAGGAAAGTAGAACTTGGTGGATGGGTTACTTCGTCACAATGGTGATGGATAGCCCACCAGCCGAAATCTAAATCCCATTCTATTCTATGGAATTTAAATTTTGGCAGATGGGACATCTGTCACTGTTGTGATGAAGTAACCCATCCACCAAGTTCTAAATCAGTCCCATAGTGTCTGTGTGTGTTTTTTTGGGAAAGTCTTTACAAGAAAAACAAAGCATTCAGTTTTTTTATTCGGTGTTATGCTGCCTTAATTCATTTCAGCCCGTCAGTGATTTTATGTGAGGCATTTGTAGGTATAATCATGTGCTATTGACTCTCATAATCACATCAAAATGTCAAAGAGTCTTGTCACCAGCAATGTACTGGTACTGTATCAACATATATTGTTAAGTAACTGTTTTCGCAGAGCATTGTTTACATTTTGTATTTTTTTCTATCTTGAGATAGCTACTCCTGCTGACTCACCACCGACCTGGCAGGAGATTGTATCCCAGCAGTGGTGGCAGAGGTTGAAGGCCACCCAAGTGGTGTATCAATGGCTGGAGGAGGAGGAGGGTGAGACACATGCCCCTGTACTGGACCCCAGTTTTTCCAGCCAGCTGCTTGGACCTTCAGCCTCAAGGCCACATCACCACCAGCACCACTGGCAGCTGCCTGTGCCAGTACCACCATTGCTGCCCCCTCTGAGACCACCTATTACATCACTACATGCTGAATGAGCTGGCACACTTGGGTTGTCAAATGGTAAGCCTCGACGCCCAGCTACAAGAACTGTGGACCCCCTTAAAGAATGCCCTCTGATGAACAATTTGCAATTTCTTGTTTTGGTGTTAGGGAGTTTTGTTGTGGGTAGAGAGAGGGGTAATTGTGCAGGGCAATTTCTTTTCGACTTTGTTTTGGGACTTTTACTTGTTCATTGGTCCTCCTACTGCCCCCTGTAATGATATTAACCATTAGCGGGGTATGCTGGCATTCCCCATATTGCCGTACAAATGTGGGAGCTGCTGCTGGCAGGTTGAATAGGAAGGTAATGTCAGTCTCCTGGCTCATCATCATCCTCCAAAACCCCTTCCATAATTCTAAGGCTTTCAGGAACTTCATTTTCCCTTGCCTCTCCTAGCATCTCTCGGACTCTGACGGGTTGAATCCCAGATCATCCGAAGGGGTGCTTAGAGTACCCTTCCTTTTTCTTGTTGGAGATCTGGGAACCAATGATTGTAAAAGAATAATTTTTTGCTCAGCAGGAAGCTCAACCTTTGGTTCTGCTCCAACTTCAGGAAGATCTACTATTGCTGGCTGTGGCTGCTGTCCACTTTGTTCTGTTTCCTTAAATGATTGTGTACTACTTTGTAAAGGGGACAAATCCTATTCAACGGCACTGCTTGTTGGCATCACCATGACTGCAGTGGCTGCCTCAGGGACAGACAATAGTTTTGGCCTTGGTTGTGTTGCTGCTGTTAATGTGGGAGTGCTGCTCCAGGTTCCTCCTCAGAGGCCAGTGGGGCAGGTACAAATCTCCAGAAAATGGTTGTGGTTGGCATGAAAGTGGTGTAAAGCTGCTTCTTCACACTGGCCACTTTTTTGTTAGCACCTTTTCTTTGGGTCCATCTTAAAACTCTCAGTTGGCAGTGGCACTGAGCTGCAGAAGAGATTGGAGGACTGGTGTTACGTCTTTATGTACAGGCTTTCTGTCTGGCAGTACTGTAGGTAATGTTTCTTTTCTGTTTCTTCTCTTGTGCAACTAAGAGCAAATACGCATGAAACACATTTAGTAAAAAGTGGCATTGTTGCAGCTTGAATTGGTACAGACAAAGACAATATACAATATAATTTAGTGTGGTTGGGTACCACATCACAATAACATAGGATTTAATTTCCAATCAGGATAACAGCATACAGATGTAACTATTCTTTGCTTTATGTGCATCTATTCTAAGAGAGACACATGTGGCAGTCAAGGAGGTGTATGGGAAAATGGAATAATTCGTAAACAATGAAGGTGGGTGTGTGCTTATGGAAAGCAATGGAGTCCAGGTGAACTGGCAAGAATGATGCTGGTTTGTGTGCAGTGAACGTATTATGACAGATAGGGGTCCAGGAGGAAATTGAAAAATACCTAATTGAATGATGTTGTGTGTCTGTGCAACTATGGAAGACAGGGGGTAGAAGGATCATATATGAAGGCAAAATAAAAAAGAAATACAAAAATACAAACATTAAAGTGAAGAAAATGAAATAACAAAGTGAAAAAAAAATCAAATAAATAAATAAAAAAATGAAAACAAAAAATAAAATAAGGAAATTCAAAGATGAAAATTAATTGCTGACGTTTGTGCTATAGGTGTGTGAGAAACCTATTGGGAGGCAAGGAGGTGCAGGTGAAAAATACAAATAAATGCATGTAAGAAAGCACTGTTCATCATAATCATATTCATAATATACATATACTACAAAGACCCTCAAGCATATTATTAAACCGAGAGCACATGCAAGCCTAGGGCAAAAGCACACTGACTGGCTGCACAAAATGTCCACCAGCGACATGGAGAAATAACAACAGCGATTAAGGGGGCATGGAAAATAAAGCACTTGCAAGTCTATGGCAAAACACACTGGCTAGCTACATACAATGGCCTCTGGCCACATGTTTAAACAAACAACACTTTGCAAGGAGGTATGGAGAAGAAAGAACACATGCAAGCCAATGGCAAAAGCACACTTGCTGGCTGCACAAAATGTCCGCCATCCACATGGTCAAGCAACAACAGAGAGCAAGGAGGCATGGAGAACAAAATACATGCAAGCCAATGGCAAACACACATTGGCTGGCTTCACAAAATGGCCACCGGCCACATGGTCAATCAACCAGCAAGCAAGGAGGTATGGAGAACAAAGAACACATGCAAGCCTATGGCAAAGCATACTGGCTGGCTGCACAAAATAGCCGCCAGTCACAAGGTCAAAGAACAACAGAGAGCAAGGAGGCATGAGGAACAAAGAACAAATGCAAGACTATAGCAAAAGCACACTGGGTGGCTACACAAAATGGCCACCAGCCACATGATGAGTCAACAAGCAAGGAGGCATGGAAAACAAAGAACACATTCAGTCCTATAGACACAGACTAGACAAAATGATCCCTGGCCATACGGCATGGAAAATAAAGACAAATGGTGGCCTGTGACAAAAAACACTCTCACACACATTGGCCAGACAAAGTAGGCATAGTAACACTAACACACTACCATTTATTTAGCAGTGCTAAACATGCTAAACACTCAAATTAAGTGAGCTATTCAAATCTTACGGCAAAATACATCCTCCCATGGCATCAAGTGTTATCTCACATATACACTTTTTGCAAAAGAAATGTGAATTATAACCAATTCCCAACATTTTTAGTGAAACCCAAGGCCACACCTGCACTAACTTATTTCTTAATTAAAACAACATATTCCACAGGAACAGCTCTTTCATGCACTGATGACTAGTACTGGCCCTACTGGCTGGATGGTTCATTGGCAGACTAGGCCACATAGTAAAACAATTGAATGCTGTGAATGTAACAAACGTGGTTAAA
Organism: Pleurodeles waltl; assembly: GCF_031143425.1. NCBI lineage: Eukaryota > Metazoa > Chordata > Amphibia > Caudata > Salamandridae > Pleurodeles > Pleurodeles waltl. The sequence goes on from NC_090437.1 coordinate 1,070,313,173, forward strand.
AGGAACTGAACTGTGAAACATTTTTCCTTTACAAAAGGAGAAAAATCGAATGCAAAATAAATACTGAGACTGCAGGGCACCCACCACAATGAAATTAAAAAATCATATAAAAGTACAAAGAAATACTGGTGCATGGCATATCAAACAAACAGTACCCTTATACAATACTTTTTTAACGTACTTGTGTGATATCACTGGAAGAGGCATGCTAGACAGGAACAGGAAGTTGGAGTGTCTGGGGCACTTCCTTCCTGCTGAAATGAAAAGTAAAAAAAAAGAAAGCTTCTCCCACTAAAAAACAACTTTAACAGTCCGTTGGAGTAGAAAAGCAACTCAAAAACGTATTTTTGTGTAGATTTAGTTGCTTCTCCAGTAAAGAATATGCTCGAGATGCAACCGTGGTTGCTTGTGAGCAGCACTACAATAGCGCTGCACCCTCCGAAGCCGCACTGATAGATGCAAAATCTTTAACATAATTTCAAGCATCCTGAGACTCTTCTGGCACTCACAGATGCATGGCAAAAATAATTCTTAAGTGAGCTAATGAAAAAATAATTGCCCACCCACCAGATGGCGGAATGTGGGAACTCTTCATTGCTCCTCGTAGCACAGACTGCCCGAATACTGGAAACTTCTGTGAACAGAGTGAATTTTTCCGCTCTTGCCTAATGTTGATCTGAGTGCACTGGTCGGTTGTATTGAGCCTGCAGCCTCTGGTATTAAAGGTTTTTTGAGTGGTGCATGAATGGTGTGTGAATGCACCATTAAGTAGTTCATGCTTTGATGTTGCTCTATGGCTCACCTTCAGAAGTTTTGGTTTCAATTTTCAGATACTAATATACGTATTTGTGCTTTGAAGCTTTTATTTTGGAGATGCTAAATCCAACCAGTGTAAGTGGTGGATTAACTTTAATAAATTAGAATCATATTTATATCTGTGGTAGTAAGATGGTGCTTACTAAGAACTCTTTGTTATCATTATGGGCAGCTGTGGATGTTGGGCCCGAGCTCACACGGCTAAAAGGCAAACCTGCACATTTTTTCACACTAGGTAACTAGGGGAGCCTACAGTGCATGACTTGCATGTCTCTCACTAAGTAATATTACCCAGAAGCATTTGCAAACATCAAATGTTGGTGAGAAACACACAATTTTATCATTTTTCTGTGACAGAAAGAAATGGATTCTGCGTGGAGCCACAGGTTACAAACAAGAATTAAATAGGTGGCTAGGAGAAAGGAGCGCACACTATCAGTACATATTCAATAGTCCGAAATTTGGTTTCAACCTCCAAATATTGTGATGTGTGCTCAAAATGCGGGAGAGACACCTGTTCCTCTGGAGATGGAAAAAGTCAGCCAAAAATACGATTATGATTACAAGTACTCTGCTCTAAAATCTAGGAAAAGTAACAAGGTAACTTTTCCAATATCCATGATGCAGACCATGCGCAGCTGCACGTATCGAAACCTTGTGCGGACCTTGGAGTATCCTCCGTAATCATGTAATAGTGAAATTACCTGACGACCTGATTTTAGTACTGTCTGGTGGTAGATTCTGGACTAGGCTCTTTTGGACTCAAATCATATTTCTTTAGTCCTGATGAAGTCTGTGATGATACCTGCTTAGCAGACGAAACATATGTTGGCCTTTTGCTTGGATGCTGCTCGTTAATGAAACCTGTGAAAATCTATGAAATAACAAGAAAAACAACCCAATTAGAGGACTTACTTTGACACTTTTCCTAGATGTAAGAGAGGAGTGCTTGAAATCATAATCTTATATTTGAAGCCACAGGCTCTTTATAACAACGGTACCTCACTTGTGTGTCTGGCCCAAGAGAAAAAGACACAAAAGGCCTGAAATGACTATATTGACAAATTAGCAATATGGGCCTGTACCATGTCTCAGTGGATGCAAACCTACAAATCACAAACATTTGTGAAAATCAGACAACAAAGAGAGTCTGAGGTGGTGTGCCTTGTGTGGATCCCACAAAGTGTTTTACCCATAATGCTCTACAATCCTCAAACTCTTACTAATATTACACATTTACTTTCCATTTCTGTGATGAAAGTTCCAGAATCCACAGGAACCACAAAATTCCTACCACTCTGCATTACCCCACTTGTGTACTTGGGTGGTTGGGCCTAGTGCCCACAACAAGAACAGCTCAAACCAAGATCAATGTGAAACCTCACCAGGGGACTTCCATCGAACTTGGTTTGAGCCATTTCTGTCACGAACACTAGGCCTATCCACACAAGTGAGATACAATTTTTTTCAGGAGACTTAGGGGAATGCTGGGTGGATGGAGGTCTGTAGCTTCTCACAGATTCCAGTACTTTCCATAACAGAAAGGTAAGAAAAAGATTTTTTTGGTCAACGTTTGAGGTTTGCAAGGGATTCTGAGTAAAAAGCATGGGGAGAGCCATGCAAGTCAGTCCTTCCTAGATACTGTTATGTGTCTAGTTTTAAAAAATGTAGGTTTTCCTAGGTGCAGGTTGAACTGGGATCCAAAATTTAAAGCTACCCACATTGGAAAAAAGTCAGTTTTGGGATGAAAAATGCATTTTGCCCATGTTGTGTTTTGGGCAATTTCCTGTCACGAGCACAAGGTCTACCCACAGAACGGAGGTACACTTTTTATCAACAAGCTTGGATGGAATGCTAGGTGAGGAAATTGTGTTTTTTTAGTAGAGCTTGAGGTTTGCAATGGATTCTTGGTAAAAAGAAAATGTGGTTAGAGCCACACAAGTCAGCTCTCCCTGGATACCGCTAGGAGTCTACTTTTCAAAATAAGAGAAAAGACATAGGAGTTCCCACAAACAACAACTGATATTGGAGTGGAACAGGGAAAGCCCCACAAAACAACCCACCTTCAACTATATGTTCTCAACAGGAGTCGTAAATTGCAATTGCCAACTCAATATAATGCAAACAACAGTAATATTTCTTTGTGTTTAACTGAGTTACAAATTTCACTGATTGAAACATTAACACATTTATGACTTCCCACATCTCCACAACTTAAATTTATTTAGGCAAATGTACTTCTCACAATTACAACCTCCATACATACCATGCACATATTTTATACTACACTACCGACCCATTAATACACTTGAAGTCAGTCTTTTTTTTGTTAAATCTTTTTATTGCATTTATGACATAAACAAAAACGCATACAACTGAAATACTTATAAAAGATATATAGTAGAGTGGGAGAAGGGAATAGATAGTAGAGGGGTATGAAGATGATACTTGTTTAATAAATGATCACGAGTCTGATGTTTGGTGGTCCGATGTAGGGGGTAAGTCCGCCGTGTGGCGGGTGGGGGGCTCAAGGAGCGATCAGGGTGCAAGGTAATAATTTCGAGCAGGGTGCATTTGTCATAGGTAGAGTGTACCTTTGTGGGTATAATTTCGCAGCTGTATTTCTAGTGTGTGTGTTTATATTCTTATCAACTATGTTCGAATGAGGTTTCAGGTCTGGGTAGTTGTACACAGAAAACATGTTGGTTGTAATGTCTCGGATCAGTGTTGTTCCGGAAAACTAGGGAGGTCGTGTATCATCTTTTCCCTGTAGTTGATCCGCAACGGAGTCCCATATATCAGGTCGCTTGACTACCACTCCTATATCCCGTAATGTATGCAACACCTGTATTTCTGCATTGACCCAACGCTGTACGTCAGTTTTCCAGTGGCGGGAATCTGGGGCGCTAGGTGACTTCCACTGCGTGGCGATGAGTCGTTTGAAGATTACAAATGCTAGATCTGCGCATCTGTGTTTTTGTTTATCTTTGCTACGTTTGTGTTGGATACCCAATAGGCAGGACTCAGGGGTAAGTGCTAGGGGTATACCCAGCCATGTCGCAGTTTGCTGTGTGATGTCTTGCCATACGCGGAGTAGTGGTGGCCAGTTCCAGGTCATGTGCAAGAAATCAGCTTCCGTATTACCACATCTTGGACAATCAGAACTAGCTTGGGGGTACATGTGGTGGATTCGGTGTGGAGTCAGGTATGTCTGGTGTAGGTAGTTGAGCTGGGTGTATCTGAAACATGCGTTGCGCGATACCTCACGTGTGGATGTGAGGGCCATGGACCATGTTGGTGCTGTGAATTGTGTGTGAAGTGCTTTTTCCCATTTGTACTTAGCTTGCGGCTGTGCTTCTTCTGGGTTAGCTCGCAGCACGTTGTGGATCCCTGAGATTCGTGTTAGTGTACCGGTGTCTAATAGCAATTCTTGCAGAATAGGTGATGATTGTGGTTCCTTGCTACCGTGCCCCCATGCGTTGCGTATTAGAGATTGTAGTGCGCCGTACATAATAAAACTGCCCTGTCCCAGAGTGTACGTCGTCGCAAGTGCCTCGTATGGGAGAAATTGGCCCTCTGCGAATAATTCTCCCACTAACCGGAGGCCTTTGGCGGGCCAATCAATGAGACACAAACGGCCATGTAATCTGTGCACCCCCGGGATGGCGAGTAATGGGGTCTTAGGCGAGTATGGTGGTTTTCCAGGTCCCCTATTCATATAGCGCCGCCACGCCCTTTCAGCCACTTTTAACAGGATATTACTGTGTCGCGGGAGGGCCACACGCCCTACGAGCCATTCCAGTATGTTTAAACCACCCAGTTGTGTGCTCACAGTGTGGGTTTCAGGATGAGTGGGGTCTTGTAACCAAATTAGGATCCAGTGCAGCTGAGCAGCTGCATAGTAGAGCTCAAATTGTGGTACACCCATCCCGCCTCTCTCCAGTGGTAGGCAGATCTTAGCCAAGGCCACACGTTTACGTCCGGTGCTCCATATCAAATCTATCAACAGCTTGTTCAGCTGTGCGAAGAAAGTGCTAGGAAGCCATAATGGTAGGGCAGCGAAAAAATATAGTAGTCAAGGGAGTATAATTATTTTGATTAATGCCACTCTACCCATAGGTGATAGTGGTAGTGCACACCAAAAGGGCAACAGCCCTTTTATTGATCTAATCGCCCGGTCTAAGTTGCCCTCCTTGAGGTCAGATTCGTCATGATATATGTGCACTCCTAGATATTTGAAAGTGCTATAAGTCCATTGTAAATTATGCTCGGTGAATATGTGGGTCTGTGTGTCGGGTAATCGGCGCATGGGAAATAGACATGATTTAGCCCAGTTAACGCGTAGGCCGGATATGTCTTCGAATGAGTTCAATAATTGTAGCAGGGTTGGTAGGGATTTGGTGTGGTTACGTAAGTATATTAATGCATCGTCTGCGTATAAGGACACTATGCAGTGTTCCACGCCATCCGGTATGCCCCATCTTGTTGCTTCATTGTGCAATTTAGCCTCAAGGGGTTCTATGGCTAGTGCGAACAGAAGTGGTGATAGGGGGCATCCCTGTCGCGTGCCTCTACCGATCTTAAATTTTTCCGAAATAATGGTGCCCGTTTTTACTCTTGCTATGGGGTCTGAATATAAGATAGATATCCAGCGTGTGAACACTTTACCAAATCCCATTAACTGCAGTGTTGCCATCAAATATGGCCATCCCAGTGTGTCGAAAGCTTTTTCAACATCTAGTGAGACCGCAACCCTGGAGTAGTTTGTATCAGGAGTTTCAGCGATCAGGCGCAATAGGTTCCTGATGTTGATGGAGGTGCTACGTCCCGGTATAAATCCGGACTGGTCTGGGTGTACCAGGGAAGAAATGATTGGGAGAAGTCGGTTGGATAGTACCTTGCCTAATATTTTGCAGTCCGTGTTTAAAAGTGATAGGGGTCGGTAAGAGCGTACGTCTAGTGGGTCGCGGCCCTTTTTATGGAGGACTACAATCGTTGCTTCGCGCTGTGAATCTGAGAGACGGCCTGTTTCATATGCCTCCTGTAGCATGGTCTGATATGGAGTGAGCGTTTGTGATGAAAAAGTCTGATAATACTCGATCGGTAGTCCGTCCCCCCCGGAGCTTTATTGTGGGCTAACTGTTGCAGTGTTTGTTTTATTTCGTTACTTTCGATGGGTTTGTCTAACTCTAATGCTTGTGCAGTCGTTAACTGATTTACGTGGGAGGTCCTGAAGAAATCTACTAATTGTGGTGCGAGTGGGGGAGGTTCTGCCTGATATAACCTTGCATAATACTGCCTAAATGCGTCGTTTATTTCTGATTTTGTATTCACTATCACACCAGTATCTAGGCGAATGGCATTTATAGGAGTATGCTGCTGAGTCCCTTTCGCTAACCAGGCCAGCATACGGCTTGATCTATCGCCCTCGGCGTGTAATCGCGCTGTGTGGTATCGATAGTCGAATTTTCGTAGATGGGTTTCGTGTCGCCCCATTGCTTTTTGAGTGTGATCATGTTATTGTTAGCAGTACTATTTAAGGCCGCCTCACATTCTTCCTTCCGTAATTTCTCCTCGGTGTCATGTAGCTGAGAGCAGCGCGCACCGGATACCTCCTGCAGCCCCGATGCACATGCCCCTGACTACCACCTTGTGTCCATCCCACTCGATTGCGCGTGTTGTGGCTGTTCGACTATTAATTGTGAAATATGACTTTATGGTATCAGCTAGTTCTTCCCGGAATGGCGGGTCGCGCAACAAGGTGGGTTGTAAGCGCCAAGTAGGTATTCGTGATGGCTGATTACCCCATCTCTGTGTGACGATTAGGGAGCAGTGGTCTGATAGGGTTTTGGCCAAATAGTTGGCACTATGTATTGAGTGTGTTAACGTGGGCGAGCATAATAGTAAATCAATCCGTGTGTGGAGGTTGTGTACGGGTGAATAAAAGGAATATTCTCTATCAATGGGATGGAGACTTCTCCATGCATCATGTAGCCTCCGTTCTGTTATCCAGGATCTTAGCATCTCAGATACCCGCCTACTAGGGGCGCTTATCATTGGCGGGTGCGATCTGTCCATATAGATGTCCAGTACGCTGTTAAAATCTCCTCCCCAGTAGAAAAAGGCTTGATGCTATTGTTTCTTTTCAATATGTGTGTTTTTCAAAATTGTGTAGGTTGGCTAGGTTTCCCTAGGTGCCAGCTGAGCTAGTGAACAAAATCTAGAGCTAGACACATTACTAAAATGGGTCCGTTTTTGGTGGAAAATATCATTTGTCCATGTTGCATGTTGGGCCATTTCCTGTCATACAGAGACAAGAGAGGCACCATTTCTATCAGAAGACATGTAGAGCCATACAGTAGTAGAACATTTTCTTTTCGTATTTGGGGTTCTCTGCATTTGTACCTTTCAAATATAAGCCAGTGTATAAGATTGATGACGGTTTAAAAAATACCCTCTAAATCATATGCTGGTATGGGAGTTGGATCTAGCAGATGCAATCCTACATTGCCTTTGTAAATCAGCCATGTGACCAAAAGTTACAGATGAAAATGTTATCACAAATACAAACATATTTCAGCAGTTATTTTCCTTGGGGAAAGCCTTGCGGGTCTATACACATGACCCCATGAATTTGGAGTTTCATCTACTTCTTAGAAATCTATAACTTTTCAGGATCACCTGTGGGTTTCACTTGGGTTTTTACCACAAACTGGAAGTAGGTTGGGAGCACACACAAATGGAAAATGGGCTACCTTTTAGAAAAATACTGTGGTACAAAATTAGGATTTTTTATCCTCCTCTGCATGTTCCTGAATGCTGGGATGTTTGTGATTTTAATACGGCAAACCATTTGTGAATGCCATTTTTAGAAAAAAGGACAGTTTTATCTGGATCACTTTTCCCACGCTGTTCTAAAACAAAACAGCAACATTTTGCTATATTTTGCCTATTTTCTTGGATCCCTCTAGGGGAATCCACAAACCCTGGGTACCTTTACAATCCCCAGGATGTTGGAAAAAAGGATGCAATGAGGAAAAAGGTTATGGTAACCTAAGTGTGAACTACCCCAAATAACCAAAAGAGGGCTCAACCCTGGGGTGGGGGATTGGCGGGCAGCAGCTAAGGGGTTAACCTAATGTGAACTGCTTCTTTGGCTGCTGGAAATTGCAGCTCAGTTATTATTGAACTGTGCACTTTCACTATGACAATTTTCAGAGAGGATGTTTGGGGCAAAAGATTGAGGTGATTGTGTGGGTAGGACATAGACTGTCCTCATCAGTTACCTACCCTCAATCCCCACTTTAAGGTGAAGTGCTGAGCACACCAGGGGCACTTGAATTAAATTATTTTCTGAACTGACTTGAGCTGCTGTGTAGATCACTGATGAGTTAGCTTTGCATGTAATGGGTGGTGTGACACTTGGATATTCCCTACTCTAAATTCTCAGGGGAATTCTATATAACAGAACCTTTCTTCCCTGGAAGGAGGTTGGTGGCCTTCTCAGGGGTGTCAAAAAAGTGAACAGTCATCTCTTCCCCAACCACACTAAACTGGTCCTGGGATTGCCCCCCTTCCCTCTAGAAAGGATCCAGTGTGTCTACATTTTTTAAATATATTTAGATTTTCATATAGGGGGTCATTCCTACCCTGGCGGTTTCAAACCGCCAGGGCCGGGGACCACAGAAGCACCGCCAACAGGCTGGCGGTGCTTCCAGGGCCATTCTGACCGCGGCGGTAAAGCCGCGGTCAGAAAAGGGGAACCAGCGGTTTCCCGCCGGTTTTCCCCTGGCCCAGGGAATCTCATGGGGATTCTGACCCCCTTCCCGCCAGCCTGTTTCTGGCGGTTTTCACCGCCAGAACCAGGCTGGCGGGAACGGGTGGCATGGGCAGTGCAGAGGCCCCCTAACAGGGCCCCACAAAGATTTTCACTGTCTGCTTAGCAGACAGTGAAAATCGCGACGGGTGCCACTGCACCCGTCGCACCCCTGCAACTCCGCCAGCTCCATTCGGAGCCGGCTTCCTTGTTGCAGGGGCTTTCCCGCTGGGCCGGCGGGCGCTCTTTTGGAGGGCGCCCGCCGGCCCAGCGCGAAAGTTGGAATGGCCGCCGCGGAGCGGTCATTCGGCGGTTACCGCTTGGAGGGCGGCGCCCGACGCCCGCCAAGGTCCGAATGAGGGCCATAGTGCCTAATGGGATCACCTGCTAGGCTCAACGCAAAGCACATCACAGTTAATAGCAAAGACAGTACAACAAACAGACAAATAAAGAATAAACTTGAGTTCATCAGAACAGGACAAGTTTTGAAACTCCCACAAGTTATACATTTGGAACTAAAAGATAGAAGATTTACGAATATTTGATGAAATGTTCTAGGCTGTACAAAATATGTGCAAAGGCCACATGCCACAGGGCAGAAGGCATATTAAAATGAGTCAGGAGTCTTTGAGAGTCCATTGTAGCTGTGAGGCTATCAAGAGAAGAGAGCTATTCGAGTCCAGTGTTATATTTTACTGTTTCCCTCAGAATTGACCAGGAGTGGATTAAAGAATCTAATCAGTAGACGGTCCTTCAGTGTTATTTTTTAAAGGTGAATTCGATCCATTCACTTGAGTAATGCAGGTTTGGGTGAGTCCCAAATTGTTGGTGCCTGAAATGGACTAGTTCAATATATACATTTTTCTGGAGCCTGTGAATCTTCAACAGTGCTTCAAGGTTGATTAATGCTACAACAGATGTGATTAGTCTATGTCAATATGCCTGAAAAATTCAAGCAACATTTTACATGGATTACCATACATTGGAGGCTAGCTTATGGAGAACAGGACTGAGGAAATGTGATCAGAATAGCCACTGCATGTAGTCAAGCAAGCATCAGCATTAAGGAATGCTTTGAACAGGGCAATTTGAGTTTTAGGAAAGCCAAAAAGGATGGCATTCCGAAAGTTGAATGTAGAATGGACCAATGATTGAATGAGACCTTTGATATATTGATCAGGACAGAATGACTTGATCTTACCAATAAGTTTCAGATGGTAATTAGGATTTTGGAAGTGAGATTGCTGTGATCAATGAGTCTCAGACTTCTATCCAGCATGAAGCCAAAATATTTGATTTTCTCACTAACTAAGAAGGACCATTGAGGGATAATACTGTATCAAACGTACTCCTGAATTTGTATGTGATATGACTGTGGTAAAATGTAGAGGAACTCAGTCTTAAATGGATTTCATTTGAGATGGTGGGTTATTAGCCAAAGCCAAAATGTATTCATAATTGAGGTAAGATGGGATCTGATAGTAGAGGAAAAGACCTTCAAGAAGAGCTGGATGTCATCCACATGTTGCTCATATGAGGTGCCAGAGTTTTTGGTGAGGGTGCATAGTGCTTTGAGGTTGCTGTTAAATAAAGTGGGGGCATGTGCAGAGCCTAGAGGGGCTCACTGAGAGACAACAACAGACTGGAACAGAGCAGTCTACTTTCAACAGTTGTAAATAGTTTTCTAGGTTGGATAAACACAAATACAGTATTGTTCTTCAAAATGATTTATGGCATGAAGGATGATTTCATGGTTGACAATATCGAAGGCTGATGTGAGATCGAGAATAATAATGAGACATGATTCTCCCATGTCCATCACTAGAAGTACATTGTGCATCTTTGCAGGATCGGTGTCTCCATACTCTTCAAGTTACTGAAACCAGATTATACCTCACCAAGCAAGCGTTTTTTCTTTTATGAAGTGGTTTAATTGCACATTGACACAACTTTAAATAATACTGTCTCATAAAGAGAGACCTGAGTTGGGTCGGTAATTATTTAGGTACTCAGGATTGGTGTTGGTTTCAGAAGATTTGATCATCTATAAGCACACATATTTTCACAGCTGGGGGGAAATTAGAAGATCAAGAAAGCAGTATGCAGTACAGATGAAAAGATTAAATAATGTGGAGAAATAAAAATATGCCTCCTTTTTGTGCTAGCCTCAGCCGGGTACAACATTTTGATACAAACCCATGTTTCGACTTTGAAGATGTGGGTGTGCATCAAAATCTATTGATGAATGCTCAAGAATGCCCACGAACCACCCATAAAACAACTACCTGACGCAAAGTAATGGGAGACTTTGTTTTAACAAAGCAACAAAAGCGACCTTTCAAATTGCTTTGTAAATAACACAAATGATTTTGTGTCAGGTATGGTCAAAAAGGAGACACAAACCTGATGCACAATCACTGGAAATGCCCTTAAATGTTTAGTTTGAGTCAATTTAGCCTATAACACATTTAATATAGTTTCTAACTAATAGAAAAAATGCTATCAGTCTTATTTTCGAAATGTACTCACCTTTTGAGAATTAGAGACATTTTTATGACACCATTCGTATTATCATACCTAACATGGGGTAAAACTACCTACAGACGCGGTAAGGATACGTGTGCATTAAAGTTCGTTTACAGTTATAGAGTGCCAAATTCTGGTATACACTCATTATATTTTTGTGTTCTTTCCTTCAGTGCATTAAGGTTTCGAAAGTGTGAGTTTTCCCGAACAATTACGTAGTTTTTGTGTGCCCGTTCAAACTCTTCTATGGAACGCTAACAACTGTTTTCTCACTGCACATAACAAAACAAAAGATATTCATTTAAAACTCATGTTCACCTGGTGCCGAAATCATTGAGCAATTCTGAAATGACATTACCAAGTTAAAGAACAAAATAAACAGCATTTTTATTACAAAATTGATCCTTTTTTCAAATCAGTGACAATCATGAAGACTTGGCATCCAATGCCACAAACAGATCAATGTTCATAAATGCTGTATCATGCTTACTGAAGGCTGAAATATGTCAAGATATTGGGAAAATATTTTTATCACACTTTTACTTATCAATGTGCACTTAAGCTCTTGAATTCTTTTGTTTTACCGCTCAAAAAAACTTGTGTGCAACTGGCAATACTGAGGCTGGCTTAATAGGAATAGTCGAAAAAACAACACAGGAGGGGCAAAAGAATAATGGGATATTCGGAGACTGACTCCTGGTCCCGTGTGTAAGGTTCCCAATAGACAGTAAAACAAAAAGGATTACACACGGTTCCACCTAATATAGTAGGTTTCTTTCAAAAAAGTGGTTCAGTCATTAACTGGGAACCGAAATTTTTCGAAGCAAGGGCCCTCACTCACCTCACTTAATAGGAATAGAACATACCTAGGGGCCAGATGTATCAAAGTATTTTGCATTCGCAAACGGTGCAAATCGCCAAATTCGGCCGTTTGCGAATGCAAAAACGTGGTCTGCAATGCATGAAAGGCATTCGCAGACCAAAAATAAGAAATCGCAAAAATTTTGATTTTTTGCGTTGCGACCTGGTTTTGCGAGTTGCATTTTGCGATTCGGTATTTCAAGTAGGAAATTGCGAGGTGAAAAATGCGAAATGCAAAACCCAAATCGCAATTCGATGCATCAAAAAACTTGCAAATTGCGATTTTTCGCAGAACGGCATTTTGCACATGCAAAATACCACTAAGTGAAACCAGGTGGTAACCAGGTGCAACCTATATAAAGAGGCCCAGAATGCCTCAGACTCTTTTCCACAATGGCTGCACTCTACGTCATGGCGAGGAGGATTAGGATCTTGGCAGGTCTGAGGAGAGGGAGGAGGAGACAGCAGCGCATTTTCAGAGTGTGCATTACACTTTTTGACCAGACAGAGGAGGAAATATTTGAGAGGTATAGGTTGAACTCAGCCATGATACTTGATCTGATAGCTGAGCTACAACCCATACTGCAGCGCAGAACACATAGGACTCATAGCATCCCCACCCATGTGCAGGTATTATGCTCTCTGCACCTACTCGCCTCAGGGAGCTATCAAGGGGTCATAGCAGCAGCTGGAGGGGTCTCACAGAGTACCCTCTCTAGATTTTTCAATTAATTTGTTAACGCCATGCTGAGCAGAATACACCAGTACATCAGATTCCCCCACACCCCACAGGAAATACAGCAGACAAAAATAGATTTTTATCAGATAGCACAGTTCCCCCATGTCCTAGGTGCCATAGATGGGACACATGTTGCAATATGTCCACCATCTGCCACAGAGTATGTGTACTGCAACCGTAAATACCAACATTCAATGAATATACAGGTGAAATGCAGTGCTTCCTATATCATAACTGATCTCGTGGCCAGGTACCCAGTGAGCTCCCATGATTCATACATCTTTTGCCACAGCGGCATTGACACAAGACTGCTAGCTGTGGAGTTTGGTGAAGGATATCTACTAGGTATTGACACCCTGTACACTGGAGCATTGATGGAGTGCTGATGTCAGATGGCTCAGTTACTCAATATACCCTCTGTCCCTTCCAGGAGACAGTGCCTATGCAGTGCGCTTATACATGATGACGCCCTACTTAAATCCTGCAACACCAGCAGAACGGAGATACAATGCAGCACACAGGGCGACCCGCAATGTGGTGGAGCGCACCTTTGACCTTCTGAAGAGTCGCTTCCGGTGCCTCCACAAAAGTGGAGGGGCACTACCGTACAGCCCAGAGACAACATGTAGAATAGTGGCTACTTGTGCAATCTTGCACAATATAGCTACCACCAGGGGCATACCTGTGGAGATATCGGAGCCAGACTCAGATAAGGCTGATGATTCCATACCACCCCTACAGCCAGCAGCCAGGACCAGTGCAGCAGAGGGAAGGCAAAGGCGTGCTGACATCACACACAACCATTTCAGATGTAAGTATGTAAACACAAATCCACTGACAAATGTACCTGTAGTGAGTAAATGTATTACCTTAATGTCAGGTAATGTTAGTCCAACGAATACCCACAAAAGTGATTGTGAAAAAAAACCAATAGCAGTTCACAGTAAAGTACTATTCCTTCATAGTGTACTCATTCCAGACACACATACAGTCCCCTGTGGCCACTACAGTCACTTCTTTTGGATACGCACGCCACTCGAGTGTGCAGGTGCATCACTGGCACCTCAATTGTCTGCCTCTGTGGCAGTGCTGTGCCTGGCACTGTGCCATCTGGTGTCCATTGCGGGCACAGCTAGGCTGCTGAGACTAGATGTGTCCTCCGTGTCCCCCAGTCCAAGCTCGCTAGGTGTGGCTGACAGGTTTCCCATTAGATTGTCAATCACATTAGTGATCTGTACAAGTCCTTGGGCCACATCCCTGCTGCTGTGTGCTGCCTCAACCTGTGCAGCCAATGCACGACGCAATATTTGGGAGGTGGAATTAGCCAGCCTAGTCACAGAGTGACAAAATCCTCCAAACATGCTCATGAAGCGTCGCTCCTGCCTGCAGTGGCTCAGCCTGTCATGGCGCAGCTCTTGACATAGTTCCCTCACAGCAGTAGTGAGCTCCCTTGTATCCTGCGATGCCTGGACCTGTCCCTCATGCAGCTGTTCAATGTTGGCATTCAGGCACTCCAGCGGGCGATGCAGGCCCCCCATGTTAGCATTATGTTGCTGCATCTGCCTTTGTAATGCCATGATCTTTTTATTTTGCAGGCGCTGCTGCTGCAACACAGCCGATTCCAGGCCACCAAATATGGATGTTCCCTCACCTGCCTCATAAGCCTGTGCACCTGTATATGTCGGCATCCTGCGGGGTGCTGTGGTCTGCTGCGAATAGGGCTCCTGCATCTGGGTGCATCTGCCAGTTGGGGACGGTGTTTGTAAGCCTTCCTATTGTTCATCAGATTCCTGACTCATTTCTGGCAGTGCCCTAGGTCTGCGTCGGAGTGGCACAATGTTCTGAGACTCACTTGTATTGGAGTCTGACGCAGGATGGGTGTCTGTCTCCCCTGCACTGGCCCACCTGCAACAACAATATGCAGCATGTCAGTTATGTTTGTTACAATTGAGGTCACACAATGGTAACAAAGGTACAGGTACTTCTCTTCACTGTGTTGTGGGTGTTGTGTTCTTCTGTGTGTCGCTCTGCCTCTTACATTGTATGTGCTACTTTCAGCTCTGGGTTGTGGACTACCACTCCCATAAGGCATTGTTGTGCTGCTTCTAAGATGTGGAATGGACTACTTCTCACAATGTTTTACATTACTTGCTAATTCCTAAGGGGCTTTTGTGCATACACATATGGGGTTACAATTCAATATTGCACTTACCTTTGCTGGTACTTGGTGTGCCGGAGGTGTCAATCTCAGTGACCCCACTGACTGCTTCCCGGAGGAGTGTGGACTCCACTAGTTCCTCTATTGGGGTGGAGGGTGTCTCTGTGGGTGGTCCGCCTCCTGTGCTCCTGGCCTCCTGGCCTCCTGCAGTCGTCTTGCCACCCTCTCCTTGGCACGGGACCGTAGGTCGTACCACCTCTTCTTAATTTCTTCTACAGAGAGCTGTGCCACTCCAACGGCGCAGATCCTTGTCTGGATATCTGCCCAGAGTCTGCGTTTTTCACTCTCAGGCACCTGGAGTGAGCTTTTGCCAAAACGGTCATGGCTCCTGACCACCTCTACTGTCAGCACCTCCAGCTCTTGCTCACTGAACTTCAGCTTGCTCTTTCTTTCTCCCTTCTCCTTTCCTTGGGCAGAGGTGTCCATGGTTGTTATGGTGTGCTGCCTCCTTCATTGTGTTGCCCAGTGTGGCTGGGCTGACTCTCTCTGAGTGCTGGTTTGGGTGTGGCACCTGAAACTGCCTGGGATGACTCATTTCCTGATTGTGATGTCATCAGGCTCCTCCAGGTGTGTGTTCTCGCAATTTGCGATTTTCAATTACCGAATCGCAAATTGCGATTCGGTATTGGGGGCTTGCAAACCCCAAATAACGATTTTTAGGAAATCGCGAATTCCAAATCACAATCATCATACATGGCCTATCGCGACTCGGAAATAGAGATTTCTTAAAAATCGCTATTTGCGATTCGCAAGGCCATTTCACGATACATCTGGCCCTTAGAAACAAATTTACTGCTTAGCAGTTATACTGAGTGCGTGGCTTACCAAGCACTTTTTGTGTGCAAACTGATTTGCACGGAACCTCCGTATTCACTTACAAACTTTTACATTCCATTCTAACTCTCAGTGGTGTGCAACGGTGCTGCTTTTTGTCATAATCGTGTGTGTAGTGTGTGTAGGAGGCTGGCCTGGCTTATGGTGGGTACCTGATGGTACTTACACCATGTGCCAGGACCAGATATCCCTTACTAGTAGATTAGTAGTGTTCTAGCAGCTTAGGCTGATAGAGGTAGCAATAGCAGAGCAGCTTAGGCAGAACTAGGAGACATTCAAAGCTCCTACTAAACCACTTGTATCATATAGGTACTATATCATAAGAAACACAATACTCAGAGTTACTAAAAATAAAGGTACTTTATTTTAGTGACACTGTGCCAACAATATCTCAGAGGATATACTCCCTTAGGAGGTAAGTAAAATACACAACATATACACACAAGCCAAAATCAGGTAAGTAAACAGTTAGAAAAGTAGTGCAAACACTGTAGAATACAGTAGGATGCAATAGGCCTAGGGGCAACACAAACCATATACTAAGAAAGTGGAATGCGAACCACTTAGGGACCCCAGGCCTAGTGTAGTGTGTATAGGGTCGCTGGGAGTGTAAGAAAACACTAAGGGTGTCCAAGATACCCCACCCCAAGACCCTGAAAAGTAGGAGTAAAGTTACCCTACTTCCCTAGAAACACAATAAAGTTATGATAGGAGATTCTGCAAAGCCCACAACTGACTGCAAAGTACTGAAGACAGATTCCTGGACCTGAAGACCTGCAAAAGAAGGGGACCAAGTCCAAGAGTCGTGAAAGTGTCCAGGGGTGGCAGGAGCCCACTAAATCTGGACTGAAGGTGCAAAATGTCTGCCTCCGGATGGAAGAAGCTGAAGATTCTGCAACAACGAAAGGAGCTAGGAACTTCTCCTTTGTGCAAAAGATGTCCCATGGAATGCTGGAGGATGCAGAGTTGTTTCTTTGGAGAAAGACTGGAAACAAGCCTTGCTAGCTGCAAAGGTTGAGGTTGAAGAAAAAGGGTGCTGCCTGGGCTCCGGAAGGACCAGGATGTTGCCACTTGGGAGAGGAGACAGAGGGGGCCCTCATCAACACAGAGAGCCCATGCACAAGAAGGCAGCATCCACAGAAGTACTTGAACATGGGTTAAAGAAAACTGAGCATGGCAGTCATCTCAACACTACAAAAGAGGTTCCCACGAACCCAGTGGTCAACTCAGCGAAAGTTGCACAGAAACCCTAGCAGCTGCAGTTCACACGGTGCACAGGATTACTGTCTGGCGTGGGGAGGCAAGGACTTACCTCCTCCAAATTTGGGCAGTTGGACCACTGGACAGTCTGGGTCACTTGGGTCTACCACCTGTGTTCCAGGGGCCATGCTCATCAGGATGGAGCAGGGGAAAGATTCCGTCGACCCACAGGAGATTTCTTTGTGGCTTCCAGTGCATGATGAAGCCAGACAGCCCCCAAAGCATGCACCACCAGGAAACAGTTGAGAAAGCCATCAGGATTAGGCGCTACAATATTGCTGGTAGTCTTCTTGCTACTTTGTTGCAGTTTTGCATTTTTGCGGTCGATCCTTGGCAGAAGTTGAAGAGAGAGGTGCAGGGGAACTCTGGTGAATTCTTGCAAGGTCTTATCTGAGGAAATGTCAACAGGAGAGACCCTAAATAGCCATCAGAGGAGGATTGACCACCCAGTCAGGTAAGCACCTATCAGGAGGCCTCCATTGTGCCCTCACACCTCTGGATTCAAGATGGCAGAGGTCTAGGACACACTGGAGGAGCTCTGGGCACCACCCCTGGAGTGGTGATGGACAGGGGAGTGGTCACACCCCTTTCCTTTTTCCAGTTTCACGCCAGAGCAGGGACTGGGGGTTCCCTGAACCGGTGTAGACTGGTTATGCAAGGAGGGCACCATATGTGCCCTTTAAAGCATTTCTAGAGGCTGGGCGAGGCTACTCCTCCCCAGCCATTCACACCTATTTCCAAAGGGAGAGGGTGTAACACCCTCTCTCAGAGGAAATTCTTTGTTTTGCCTTTCTGGGACTGGGCTGCCCAGACTCCAGGAGGACAGAACCCTGTCTGTGGGTTGGCAGCAGCGGTAGCTGCAGTAAAAACCCCAGAGAGCTGGTGTGGCCGCACCCGGGGTCCATGCTGGAGCCCCGTGGATGCATGGGATTGGCACCCCAATACCAGGTTTGGTATGGGGGACAAATCCATGATCTTAGACATGTTACATGGCCATATTCGAAGTTACCATTGTGAAGCTACATATAGGTATAGACGTATGTGTAGTGCACACGTGTAATGGTGTCCCCGCAATCACAAAGTCAGGGAAAATTGTCCTGAACTATGTGGGGGCAACTTGGCTAGTGCCAGGGTGCCCTCACACTTAGTAACTTTGCACCTAACCTTCACTGAGTGAAGGTTAGACATATAGGTGACTTATAAGTTACTTAAGTGCAGTGTAAAATGACTGTGAAATAACATGTGCGTTCTTTCATTCAGCCTGCAGTGGCAGTCCTGTGTAAGATTTGTCTGGGCTCCCTATGGGTGGCAAAAGAAATGCTGCAGACCATAGGGATCTCCTGGAACCCCAATACCCTGGGTACTTAGGTACCATGTACTAGGGAATTATAAGGGTGTTCCAGTGTGCCAATTAGAATTGGTGAAAATGGTCACTAGCCTATAGTGACAATTTTAAAGGCAGAGAGAGCATAAGCACTGCGGTTCTGGTTAGCAGAGCTTCAGTGACAAAGTTAGGCACTATACAGGGATACACATACAGGCCACACTGACATACACTCACAAACAGGCCAGAAGTGGGGGGAACAATTCTATAAAGGGGCTACCTTCTCACAGTGTGGCCACGGGCAGTACATACAAAGGGGATATTTCTACGAAGCTAAAAGTACACCGAAAACGTCGGTTGATATTATGTTTTAAATCATAACTATAACTTTACTTTAACTGGAGATACTTAAGGTACTTTTCATGTTTTTGTAAATGGTAGGGAGGGCCAGATTAAGACATTTAGAGGCCCTAAGAACTTTTGGTATCCCCCCAAATATTTCTAATTTCAAACATAAACAATATTAAACCCTAAAATACAATTGTATTATTTTTAAATGAATCAAAACTTACAGTAAGATGGAAAATGTATGTAATTTTTTCATTTATTGAGGGAGCTCCTTTTGGTGGAACCTGGTTTGGCTACACCATTTGTAGTTTTGCACCATTTGGTCCATGGTAAATCCAACAAAGGAAAATTTCTGTGGCACCACCCTTCCCTTAATGCCCTAAGCATGTGCTTGTTTTGCCTAATGGTTAATCAGCCTTGATCGTAGGTTAACTATTGCATCTATTATTTGTATTGCTATAGTTTTCTTCCTGCTTGCAGCACCTACTGAGAATGCACAATTGTTCATCTTGCAACTATAATATGCAATGCCTGCACGCAGCAACATAGGATCCTGTAGCCATCATGGTCCTCTCCAACTCTCCACTTTTGAAGTCCACCTCTCAAATGTCACACATTCTATGTGGGAAATTCAATGTGGTGGTCACAAGTAGGCTGTGCTGTGATGGTCCACGACATATTGGTAGCTTCAGCCAGTGGCAGCTGCCACATATGTTAAAGAGGGGGGCAGCTGGGGCAGGGGGAAATGATGGGGGATGGCGGGGAAACATTTTTTAATAAAAAAGAAAACACTTAGACCCATATCTGTACTTTTTTGCACTGCATTTGCATAATTTTTCGACATAAAAGTGGCTCAAAGTTAGAAAATACAATTATATTTTGTGAATTTGCACTGCTTTTTTGTAAAAAAATTATGCAAATGCGGCACAAAAAAAGTATAAATATGGGCCTTAATGTTTCCCTCATGCTGTTGTCTTCAGCCGCCTCAAGCCACCTTGCTCCTCGCTGGACATCAGCACAGGCTCCCCAGCAATCCTGGTGCTGCTTACATGCTAAACGTAGTGTCAGGATTGGTCTGAGTGGCGTGGAGTGCCGGTCATACACTTTTGCATTAAAAAATTACATAAAGGCAGTGCTAACGTTTCAGAAATCAGGCCCTTAGTGCACGCTCCCCTCCTTCCCATTGCCCTCTCCTGTGGCCCAGCCCCTGTACACTTTGCAGGCTGAGCCAGCAGATGAAAAATGATGAAAAATCAAACAACAGCAAGCTATCATTTGATTTTTTTATCTGATGGCTCAGCTGGGGGCCTCCCTCACTGTGGAGGAGCCGTCCCTGGCTTCAGCACAACATTCCAGTACAACTATCTGTTGTTAGAAGTAAGAACAAGAAAAAAATTTATTACAAACAAGCACGCATGGCACTTGTGACAATTTGTGTAATACTACACAAATTGTTCAGTTGAAACATATTAGTCAGAAAGCACTAACAGAACGCTAACAGCCTGACAATTGTGATGGTGCTCCAGTGTAATTGTCAAAAATAAGGGGAACAGTAGTTCCCCATGTACTCAATAAACCTAAACTCTTTAGCATATAGGGAGTCTTGTACTAGAAACAATTAATGTGGGACATAGGCACAGACATTGGCCGCTATCACTGAAAATCTATTTTAATTATGAAAACAATAAACAATGTTAGTAAAGAATTAAAACAGTAAGAGGAAGACAAATGTAATATTTCAAATTAATGTATTAAAGCATTTATTTAAAAAAAAGGGAGTAGAGTAAATTGAGTATAGCATGTCATTGTGTGGTAGGCTAAGTCCTTTTTCTCCGAATTGAAATTGTAACAGGAGTGTAGAATTTATCTGCGTGATATGGTACATTATACAACTCATATCTGAATATAGTAACATCGCTATGGCATAGTGCACTATGGTGCACGTTAGGACAATAGCGTCAGAATTTATGACGCTACTGTGGTACTTTGCAGGAATAGCACCATAAATTGTGGCACTAATCATGCAAAGTAAAGTAATGGGCACAACATTTTAACACCTGCTCTGTTCTGATGCTAAAAACAGCACAGTGAAATGTTGTAAATTTCACTGCACCATTTTTATGGGCCTCCCTGCGAGGGAACGCCTCCCATGCATAGATTATGCCTGGCACAGGCGTAATGTGGCACAAGAGGTTACAAAGTGGCGCAATGCAAGCATTGCACCACTTTGTACATATGACGGAGAATGGCCTTCTCAACACCACATTATCATAAAAAGATTTACACTAGTGTGGTGCTAAGTGGTTCTAGGCCCTTGTATAATGTCCCTAAGTCCTTCACTCATACATTGAGGCCCAGATTTAAAAGAAAATGAGGGAACGTCATTCTGCATCACATTTGACAGTGTCACGCTCTGTTGTTTTCAAAACACAGGGACGCGCCATATTTAATCGAATACAGCTCACCCTTGTCTTTCCCCCTGTGCTGGTGCTTATTTTGCTGCTGAGCACCAAGGCAGCCAACCTTGCACAATGGTGCAAGGATGGCTGCACTGTAGGGGAGATTGTTTTTGTGCAGAAAGGGACACCTTCCGGCATAAAAACAATCTTCAATGGTGATTTGCTCTTTCTATGTGTGCTGCATAATGCAGTGCACATAAAAAAAGCAAACAACGAGAAATGAAAGCATTTCTTCTTATTGTGCCTTGCTAATGCCACTCCTGGGGCAGCGTCAAAATGCAATGGGTGTTGCTGAGGTATGCCCACAGCTACAACCATTGCACACCCCTCCCGCGATAAAGTGCAGCCTGTGAAGGGGTCGTATTTTCAAGGTGGCATTAAGCCACTAAAAGTGGCATAACACCACCTTATAAATACTGCGCACTGCACAGCGTAACCGGAGCATCACTACAAGTGCCTCTCCGGTAGCGAGGGGGCCTTTTAAGTCTGGCCCTGAATACGTTAAAATCAGTATGATAGAATTGTTCAGGAGACCAGCTTCTTTGCTTCACCTTTCACTAAGATGTCTTACTGGTGAGTAGCACGTAAAAAAGACAAGTGGACTTAACAATGTTTTATTGATAGGCTTAATATGAAGAAAATGATGAGTTTTACCAGTCATGGCTTATATTGGATGTGCAGCATTACAATCTATGCAATGTCTCTTAAAATTAGTGACATATTATTTTAAGGTGATTACGGCAAAGTCTGAAAGCTGAATAAAATCTGTTGGCCTGGAATTTCCAATATCAGTGTGCATATGCATTCTAGCTATGTGTTAGATGTGCATGTTAAGTAGCGCCCTAGATGAATACTTTATGCTGCTCAAAAGAACCATGAAAGTCACAACATTCAAAGTATTAAATACAAAATACTACTTAATAAAAAGAACGAAAATAGTATTATTAAAACCGCTAACAATGTTAAAGCACCATCATTGTAAAAAATACTTAATATTTACAGCATAACTTCAAGGCACTTAAAATATAATTTCAAACAGTATAGATAACAGTTTTATTTCCCAGCTTGTGCAAATAGGGAAAAGCAGCTACATGTGATCTAATTTCAGTCACTTGT
Organism: Pleurodeles waltl; assembly: GCF_031143425.1. Lineage (NCBI taxonomy): Eukaryota > Metazoa > Chordata > Amphibia > Caudata > Salamandridae > Pleurodeles > Pleurodeles waltl. The sequence continues at coordinate 1,070,335,490 of NC_090437.1, forward strand.
ATAACTGAATACCGAAGCTGCCATCTTTGGGTCACGGAGAATGTGCAAAATAGCATAAAGAACATTGGCCATCATTACAAACCTGGCAGTAGGTGTAAAAGTGGCAGTAATACCGCCAAAAGGATGGCGGTAATTACTGCCAAATTATGACCATGGCGGATAGTTCTCCGATAGACAGCCACTTTACCACACCGACCGACAGGGTGGAAACAACAGGCACCACGGCGGTAGACGCCTACAGCCAGGAGGAAGTCAATGTTCCACCCACAATATTATGACATGCCAAACCGCCTCCTTTTCCGGGGCGGTACCAACGACATCAAAAGCCTGGTGGAAACACTGCACAAAAGTGAAAGGACTCATCATTGGAGATACAGGGAAGAACCACGCCGCCATGGAGCCCGAGCTGCATGTCTTCCCCATGGTCTTCCACATGCTGCTCCACCACGAACACCAATGACGGTGAAGACGACAATGGTGAGTACAGCAGGCTAGCACACAAGGGAGGGGTAAGTAGAACGACAGTGACACACACACGCACAACACACACCCCATACACACACACACCATACACACAACCAGATGCACAAGAAAACACATTTTTCCCTCTAAATCAGCTGAATAATGCAAGGACAAAACAAATTTACTAAAGTGAGAGTAATCAAATAAACAAAGTATATATAAAAATGTAGCCAATGTAACAATTGTACAGTTCAAGGGGCACTGCCCAGTCCTTAGTATGGGTGGGCCACATGGCTACAGGTCAAAGTCCAAGGCCCCACTTGTCACCTGCATCAACATGGAGAGAAGACTGCAGGGGATCAGTTGGTAAATGGGCAGGCACCTCAGGGGGACGGGGGACAGGAGGGCACCTCAGCTGGGAGATGAAACAAGACCACTGGTTCTGGAGGGGGCAACATGCCCTGTGCCTGGTCCTGGGGAATGCAAGGCCACAGTCTCTTGAGTGGGTGACTTGCCCACTTGCTCTGGAGGGAGCAACATGCCTTGTTCTTGGTCCTGGGGAGTGCAAGGCCACAGTCTCTCGAGTGGGTGACTTGCCCACTTTCTCTGGGGGGAGGCAACATGCACTGTGCTTGGTCCTGGGGAGTGCAAGGCCCAAGATTCATGAGTGGGTGACTTGCCCACTGGTTCTGGAGGGGGCATCGTGCCCTGTGCTCTTGATCCAGGGGAGGCTTGGGTTGGTGGGTGTCTTACACACTCGTTCTGGAGGGGTCATCGTGCCCTGTGTTCTTGATCCTGGGGGCTGCAAGGTCACAGTCTCTCAGGTGGGTGTCATACCCACTGGATTTGTAGGGGCAAGGCCGCATAGCAACACATGGAGGAAGGATTACATACCGTCCTCTGGCGGTGAAGGCTGCTCAGTGGTGGTAGTGGTATTGCTGCAGCCGCTGGTGTGGGGAAGCTCCTTCCCATCCCCTGCAGCCTCGGACGGCTGCTCTGTGGTGGTAGTGCTGCTGCTGCTGGTGAGGGGGAGCTCCTGCCCATCCCCTGCAGCCTCAGATGGCTGCTCCGTGGTGATGGTGGTGTGCTGCTGTTGCTGATGGGGGGAAGCTCCTGCCCATCCCCTGCAGCCTCAGACAGCTGCTCCGTAGTGGTTGGTGGTGGGGGCTCCATCACAGTTCCAGCCCCAGGCCCCTTGCTCTTCCTGTATGCTGGTTCAGGCTCCTTGCTCTTCCTGACTTCAGCTGGGACAGGCTCCTTAATCCTCTTGGCAGAAGATGGGGCAGGCTCCTTGTTCTTCCTGGCACCAGCTGGGGCAGACTCCTTGCTCTTCCTGGCACCAGCTGGGGCAGGATCCTTTCCCTTGAGGCTGCCAGGTGCAGGCTCTTTCACCCACAAGTGGGTATTGTGACAACTGGACCAGTGGACAGGGTGGCTGAGTTGCTTGCCTGGGTTATTCCCAACATGGCCAGATGTGCAGGATGGGGGGGAGGGGGAGGGAAGAGGTCAATGGTGGATAGAAAAAGTTTTTAGGGACACTGGGGCGGGAATAGGAAGAAGGTTTGGGAGTGGAGGAAGAGGGAGTGGTTGTAGGAGGTGTCTTTCTGCTGATTTTGGGTGCAGGTGCATGAGCTGGATGCTGTTGTGAGGTGGATGGCTGTTGGGTGTCTGAGTGCTTGCGTTTGTGTACCTAGGGAGGGGGGACACAGACACAGTGGGAGAGGACACAGGGGATGTATACATGGCTGTTGTGGAGGTGTCTGCCAGTGAGGTGTGTGTTCTGCTAGGTATGGTGGTGATACCGGTAGTGGATGATGGTGTAGTACATGCAGGTGTGAGTGTAGACAGAACTGGGAGGGAGGTGAAGGAGGAGTGGAAATTGTGGATGTTGGTATGTCTGTATCTGGATGGTATTTGTGTGAGTGCCTGTGGGATGAAGTGTGGTGCTTTTGTTTGCCTGAACCCCTCTTGTGTGTTGCCTTGTGTGCATGCTTGTCTGCCTGTGTGCTTGGGATAGGTTGGGGTTGAGGAGAGATTGGGAAGAGGAAGTTGGAGGGAGGAGGGTGGAAACAGGGACAATGGCTGCCATCAAAGAAGAGGACAGAGCCTGGATTGATCTCTGTGGGACCGCCAAGCCAGTGTGAATGCCCTGCAGGAAAACATTAGTCTGTTGCCTCTGGATGGCATTCACAATGGTTGATTGTCCTACAGAGATGGATCTCAGAAGGTCAATAGCCTCCTCACTCAGGGCAGCAGGGCTCACAGGGGCATGGCCTGAGGTGCCTGGAGCGAAGGAGATCTCCACTCTCCAGGGTGAGCGGGCACAGACAACTCGATGAGGGGCTGCTGGGAGGGCGGTGCTGATACAGGGGTGGCGGCTGTACCTGTAGCTGGGGTGGTCACAGAGGTGTCCGCCACCACCAGGGAGCTTCCATCGGAGGAGATATCTGTGTCAGAACTGTCCCCTCCATACCCTGCCATCGTGCACCACTTGCACCACTTGTCCCACTGGTGCCCTCAGCGTCGGAGGATTCTGTCTCCTGGTTCCTGTGGGATGCAGCTCCCTCCGTCACCGGTGACTCTGCACCTCCGTCAGATGATGCTAATGCAGATAAGGACAGGGTGACAAAACAAAAAGTGGGGGAAGAGACAAAGGCTACACTTGGTCAATGGCTGTACCAACACCATTGTTGGCGTACACAGCACCCTCACACACAGGGAACAGGCCTACGCACTATGCATTGCACTAATATTGATAATGCTAGCCACCAAGGCATGGGCAGGGGCACTCACCGTCAAATCCAGCACACCTGGGACCCACCTGACCAGTAGTGGATGGCTAAGAGGCTAGGTAGCAGGACTATCCCTTCAGAACCCTAGCCACCGGGGGACCTAAGCTGCAATGTCAGGCCTGGCCTAGGGGGACACACTGACACACATCGACCCACCCGGATACCACCCCACCAGGTGTTAATAGTAATGATTGTCACTGTACTCACCTCCTTGTGGCTTCTGTGATGCCCTCAAGTGCCCATCCAGCTCAGGATAGGCCACCGCCAGTATGCAGGCCATCAGGTGGGTCAGGCAACCCCTCCTTCGTTGGGAGGACATCCCCAGCTGGGCCTCCGCAGTCTTCCGTGCCCAATGTCTCAGGTCTTCCCACCATTTCCGACAGTGGGTGCTCCGCCTGCTGTAGACCCCAGGGTCTGCACGTCCTTGGCGATGGCACGCCATATACCCTTCTTTTAATGATCACTGACCTGCAGAGGAAATACACAGAGGAAAATAGCATTAGTCAGGCAGTCCTGCCTGTTACACTTATGGCCCACCATACCCCTTCACATCACCATTTGCACACATACGGCCCAGCACACAACCAACACACCACCCAGAGGACATCCACCCACCCCCCTTACACAAGGCCTTTACACACACCAATCCATGCATTCATGCCACATGCATCATACCCACAGTGTACTCACCTGTTGGTCTGGAGGCCCATACAGCAGTCCGTACTGGGGTAGGGCCCCATCTACCAGTCTCTGGAACTCCACCGAAGTGAAGGCAGGGGCCCTTTCCCCAGTCGCACGGGCCATGGTAGGTTCCAGACACAGGTCACAGTGGCACACGCAGTGTAGGTCCTCTCCTGTTGAAGATCAGGTAGCAAGTGAGGAATCTGATACAAAATGGTGGTCACATCCATGGCAGTGCATACCGTTACCGCCGGCGTAGATCACCATTGGCCACTGTAACCCATAGGGCCCAATGTTATCCAATGAGGAGTTGCATGGTGGTTCCTGAAGCCTCCCGCAACGGCGCACAACGTCAGCGGAATGACCTCACTTCCACCTGTCCCTCCACACAGAACAGGTACACGCCATTTCAGGGCTGGGGGGCAAACCCTGGATAATTGGTGTGTCACTGTTTAAATTTGGACATACTGGACAATTCATACTGAGCCATTACAAATTAAAGAGCATGCAATGTTCTATTGTAGCCCGATTGTTCATTTTGTGACCGGCTCCTCACTCTTTTGCCCCATAGATTGCTTCCGTTGTGGATGAATAGGAGATGGAGACATACCCCCGTGTACAGACCCCTGGTGGACTTGGCAACGCTGGAGGACAGGCACATTATCCTCACCTATAGACTGGACAGGGCCACAATCACAGAGCTGTGTGCCCAATTGGAGCCTGACCTGATATCTGGTATCCATTACCCCACTGGTATCCCCCCACTTGTGCACGTTCTATAAGTGCTCCATTTCTTGGCAACTGGTTCTTTCCAGGTGACAGTGGCCTTGGCAGCAGGAATGTCACAGCCAATGTTTTCAATAGTGCTGACAAGAGTGTTGTCTGCCCTGATAAAACACATGTGCAGCTACATTGTATTTCCCCAGGTGGAAGATTTGGCCACAGTGAAGGCCGAGTTCTATGCAATGGGACATATCCCCAACATAATAGTGGCGATTGATGGAACACATATTGCATTAGTCCTCCCGTCAGAATGAACAGGTGTACAGAAAACGTAAGAGTTTCCACTCAATGAATGTACAGATGGTGTGCTTGGCAGACTTGTACATCTCCCACGTCAATGCTAAGTATCCTGGGTCGGGGCATGATGCCTTTGTCCTGAGGAATAGCAGTATTTCAAATATGATGGGCCAAATACAGAGGCACAGGGTGTGGCTAATAGGTGAGCCCTGGTCCCCACCCAGTATATGTTGGCGTATGGGTATGGTGTGGGCCATATGGGATAGTGTGTGGCTAACTGTTGTCCCTCAATATTTGCAGTTGACTCTGGTTACCCCAACCTATCTTGGCTGCTGTCCCCTGTGAGGAATGCCAGGACAAGGGCAGAAGAACATTATAATGAGGCACATGGGAGAGCCAGAAGGATTATAAAACAGACCTTTGGCCTCCTGAAGGCCTGGTTCAGATGCCTGCACCTGACAGGTGGATCCCTGTGCTACTCACCCAAGAAGGTGTGACAGATAATGGTGGCATGCTGCATGTTGCACAACCTTGTCCTGAGATGCCATGGCCTTTTCTGCAGGAGGAGAAGGCTGAAGATGCACGTGTGGCAGTAGTGGACCCTGTGGACAGTGAGGATGAGGAGGCAGAGGATGAGGATGAGGACAACAGAACAGCAGTCATCAGACAGAACTTCAAATGACACACAGGCAAGACAGTGTTACTTCACATTTCATCATAATTATATTTAATTTCGTACCACTTGCATGCTGTTATTTCCCACTTCTAAGCCTACTTACTGTACCCTTTGGCAATTTATTTTACAGGTTTTGGTGCCTCACAATAGTTCCGGGTGTGATCACTGCAGCCAGCTACAGGTCATTAACATATGCTCATTTACTATACATTTGAATTACATTGTTTGAACCTGTTTATATGAATGCACATTTGAAAAATATGACATTCTCCAAACGTCAATTGTTTCCAAGAGTGTTCATTGAAGTGCTAGGTAAAAGATGGGCAAGTGCAATGGGATGGGGTGATGATGGAGGAAAGTCCAGGGTATTGTTCCAGTCTACTTGTAGCACAGATGCATTGTTCAAGGGGACATAGGAAGGGGAGCAATGGCAGTTCAAGGTGGCCAGGGTGAATGTGTGGGACACTAGGGTGACAATCAGGAGAGTCTCATTTCCTGGCGGGGGTCTTGGTAATAGTCTCTGGTTTCAGTCTGGATCGAAGGTAACGTTTGCGGGTTGGTTCTCCTTCTGCAGGGGGAGCGGTGCTGGTGGCCTGTTGGTCCTGTGTCAGGGCCTCCTGTCCACTAGCGACAGTGGAGGTGAAAGGCAGTTCAGATGTCTGGCTAGTGGCAGGGGCCCGCTGTTGTGAGACTGCCTCCCTCATAATATTAGTCATGTCTGCCAGCACCCCTGCTATGGAGACTAGGGGGGTGTTGATGGCCTGCAATTCCTCCCTGATCCCCTGGTACTGTCCCTCCTGCAGCTGCCTGTTCTCCTGCACATTGTCCGGGATCTGGCCCATCTTGTCCTGGGAATGTTGGTAGGCTCCCAGGATCTCTGCAAATGCCTCCTGTGGAGTCAGTTCCCTGGGCCTGTACTCCCCCCGGTGCACTGCACTCCTCTCAATTTCCCAGTTGTCTTGTGCATCTATCCCCTGAACCATGTGCTCACTGCCACTGACCCCAGGTCCCGTATTGTCTTGGGTGTGAGGTGTGGCCTGGGGTCCCTGTAGAGGTGGACACTCTGCTGATTGACGTGTCCTGGGGACAGAGTTATGGGTACGCTGGGTGGGTGCTGTGGTGGTGTTTCCTGATGGGGAAGGCTCTGTGGTGGTGTGTGACTGGGCCTGGGTAACTGGCTGTCCAGAGATCCCTGATGGGCCAGGTTGGTCATGAAGTCCAGAGTTGCTGTCATCACTCTGGGCCTCTTCTGTGGGGGGACTGGATATTTCTGGCACCTCCTCTCCGCTGACATTTGCTGGGGTACCTGTGGGGATGTAAATGCTGTGTTATTGTTTCTGTGTCTGACATATTGAGCATCTGTGGCTTGCCCTCTTTGGTTGTATTTGCCCTGGCATTTTTCAGTTGTGTACGTTGGTATGTGGTGGGATAGCTGATTGGTATGGCTTTTAGGGCTTAGCATTGGGATGAGTGAGATGTGATGGTGGGGTGTGTGGGAAATGGTGGAGTGATGGAAGTGAGGGTGAGGGAGCGGGTATGTGATTGCATGAAGGTAGGGGGTGATAGTAGTAGAGAGTTGACTTACCAGAGTCCAGTACTCCTCCTACTCAAGCCTGGCCCTGAGGATGCATGATTGCCAAGACTTGCTCCTCCCATGTTGTTAGTTGTGGGGGAGGAGGTGGGGGTCCACAGCCAGTTCACTGTATGGCGAGTTGGTGTCTTGCTGCTATGGAATGTACCTTCCCCCGTAGGTTGTTCCACCTCTTCCTGATGTCATCCCTAGTTCTTGGGTTCTGTCCCACAGCATTGACCCTGTCCACAATTCTCCACCATAGCTCTATCTTCCTAGCTATCGCTATCTGCTGCACCTGTGATCCAAATAGTTGTGGCTCTACCCTTATGGTTTCCTCCACCATGACCCTTAGCTCCTTCTCTGAGAATCTGGTATGTCTTTGTGGTGCCATGGGTGTTGTGTGAGTTGTGTAGGTGAGGTTGTGTAGGGTGATGTGTTGGGGTGTGTGATGTGGGGTGTCTGGGTGGAGAATCAGTGTAGGTGGTGTGTGGCTCTGGTTATGTCTGTGGTCTTGGTATCTGTCTTTTGCCAATGGTTTGTAGTCGTTAAGGGTTGTGGGTACTGTGGGTGTGAGTTTTATAGTGGTGTGGATGTGTGGGTATGGTGTGTGTATGGGTGAATTGTCCAATGTGGAGTTGTTTTGTTTGAGTGTGTGTATTTTAAGCGTGGCAGTATGTACTGCCAATGGTTTACCGCCATTGAATGTCCGCCGTGGTGAATAGTGGGTCATAATGTAATGGGCATAGTTTTGTTGGTGTAACGGTGTGGGTTTATCACTGACCTTTGGTGTGGTGGATTTGTGTATGTGGCTGAATAGTGACGGATTGGTGTATGCGTGTCATAATATGGTGAAAGGATATCCGCAGCGGAGGCGGTATGTTGGCAGCAGTCAGCGTGGTGGTAAGTGGGATTTACCGCCAATGTCATAATGAGGGCCATAGTGCTTTGCAGGGGCATCTCCTTTGCTATGGCGAAGGAACGTCGCCCCACTGGCTGAGCCAGCAGCACAAAAATTAAAACAAGAGTTTTCTATAATTTCATTTTTCTGCTTCTGGCTCAGCAGTGCAGAGAGGGGCAGAGCTGGGCCAGGGGGAGGTGGGAGGAGGAAGGAGTGGAGAGTGCATCTAAGTGTGCATGTGTGTTTGTCTGGAAACGTATGGTTACTGACTCATGGCTGTGCCCTGGGTACTGCTGACAAGTCCCAGGGCAAGTGTTCTGTGTAAAATGGATATTCAAATTAGGCTAATTATAATTGGCAGCATCAACATACCTATAAGTCCCTAGTATATGGTAGGGCATGTAGGTTTAGGGACCCCAGTATATGTAATACACCCATAAGTGCACTGCTGTGGGGTCCAGTGTCATTTGATGGCTGCTTTTAAATTAAAGTTATATGCAAATTTGACTTTGGAATTAAAGGTACTTCCAAATTCTTAAACCACCTTACTTTTACATATGGGTCTCCTCTAAGTGCCCTTAGGGCTGAGTGCTATATAACTATAAGCAAAAACCTTATACAAATTGTTTTATAAACCTGGTAAGGTAAAATAGCCAAATTTGTTTTTCCCTTGCTGTAGGCAAGGGTCTCCATAGGCTAAAATAGGCAGACTTTATTGTATTCAATAGAGTCCCAATAAGAGCCAGATATTTCAAGTTTGGTATCAAACTGATTGTTATAATAAATTGCACAACTTGTCATTGCTGGATTTAATATAACTAGTTCAGGGGAAATGTTTTAGAACTATACCTGAAAGTTGTCAACTTTAGCTCTCTAGTGCCCATCTCTCATTTGCCAGCCTCTGGCAGCCTGCCTTGATTGGGTGTGAAATGGCCTGGGCTGAACACAAAGGAAGTGTTTGGGGGAGGAGATATGCCTCAGCAAATGGTGAAACAGGATGGGGGAGAGCAGCCGAACTGGTCTTTAAAGGAGGAAAGGACATTTAGAGCAGCTAAGGACCGCCCCCATTTCCTGAACATCCAGACAACCAGGTACCCTCTTGATTAGATTAGGAGAGGGGTGTGTTAAGGATTTGTAGCCACACCAGTGGGTGGGCCCAGTGGGTGGGCTCAGCCAGACCTAACCTCCAAATTTCAATTTCAGCCATTTAGATTTTTTAAAGAATGTTGCTCTCTGGGAATGATTTTCATCACACTTCCCAGGATGTGGTCTTCTGAGGGGGTAGTGGCCTGCCTGTGATTGGACAGTTGCCCCCCCACTCTTCTTTTCACCCCAGGAGCAATGATAAATATGGCAGAGCTGCACCCACACCTCAGATCCCTACAAGGAACAACATCAGATGAAGAAAGACTGCCCTGTTGAATCCCTGACCTGCACCTGAACACTGTACTCTGAAGGACTGCACCAGCTGCACTCTTGGGATTTACCTTCTAGAACCTTGGGGTGAACTGTGGACTCTTAAAGGACCAACAAAGACCTAAGCAGAAGCAGATCCAGAAGTTTGGAAAAGATTGGAGAACTTTTGGTACAAAGCTCCATTAAGGGATCAACTCACCGTCGTGAGTCAAGCGGCTTACGTCAACCGTGACCTGGCCTGACTTGCAGGTTCATCCCGCTGAAAGCTCCAGAGCCCTAGACTTTCAGGATTTCACCAGCAATCCAGCGACATCGGCCTGTACTGGAGGAACATCCGACATAGGAGAGAAAAAGCTCCAAAAAAGTGACAAAGTCTGAATGTAAAAAGTAGACAGGGACTTTCCACGCAGCGTATCCAGGGAGGGCTCAAGGGACATCAGATCAAGATTCAGCTTTGGCCAAGATGAAGATTTCCATCATGAAAAATTGCCTAAGTCCCAAGGTAGAATTCTTTACCGAGGTCTCCTGAGACGCATGTCTGAAAAGGGCTCCAGGGAGGTCGGATTGGATTGGTGACTTCATCCCACTGAAGACAATCTTCAATAAAAAGACTAAGGCCCTCATTATGACTTTGGTGGTCTTTGCCAAAGACCGCTGTGGTGATTGCTGCCAAAAGACCACTGCGGAGGCAGATCATGAGTCAGAAACACAAAACCGCCAGCAAGCAGCCAAAAGTAAAAACCCGCCAGACCCAAGGAAGGTGTGAGAGTGAGTCCCACCACCCTCCCACCATGCCTACAACACATTTCTTTCCAAATAATGACCCACAAATCACCACAGTAGTCACAGCATCCCACATACTGACATACCCTGCACCGTCACCAAACATTCCACCCTCTGCACACTACACACACTACACAACTGGTATGTCCCCACAAAAGAACCCCCTTTTTACTGATGAGGAGTTGCGGGTCATGGTAGATAAAATCTGGTGGAGAGTCAAGAACAAGGGTTACTCTGTGAGAAACTACCTACACACAAGGGATGACAATAGAAAGAGGTAGAACGACCTACAGAGCAAAGTGCGTGCAATGGCATCAAGGCACCACATTTCCATCATGAAGACTGGCGGAGGACCCTCACCTCCTCCTCCAGATTTGATAATATGGGAGGAGAAAGTCTTCGCTATCCTGCATCCAGAGGGCCTCACTGGAATCCCTGGAGGGCTGGACACTCAAAAGTCGGCATTACTTCCCCACCAGCATCTACACCTGCATGGCATGTGTCCCCGTCACCCTATCTCCCTTCACCCCAATCCATCCCAAACAGAGAACCATCTCCATAACCACCCTCAACAATTTACCCCTGCAAGCCCTATCCACTTCAAGCCCACCTCTCCAAGGTCAGCATTCACACACATCAGTAATGCATGGGCAGCATGTAGCAATACCAATCCCACAATGCATCACCATACACAAAACAAAGGTGGAAAACCACACCCATCCCATAGGGAAACCCAGAAATGCAGAATATTTACCTGAGAATGAATTTAACAAATATCATACAGGTAAACCAGCCAATGTCAGCTGGCAGCATGTGCCATGTCAACCCAGTCCTCCACCAGAAGAAGGCACCAGTGATGACAGCAACTTAGGATGTCTGGATCTGGTAGATCTCCTTGGTCCATCTGGCACCACTGGCCAGTGAGATACCACAGGCTACACCCAATCCACCCCAGAGCACCCTAAATTGAACTCCACTACCACAGCAGCCACACAACATCCACAAACGTCTGTCGGGAGGACACTTCAATCAACAGCGTACCCACCAGTATAGGGACCCAAGTCAACACCTCACAGGCAAGACGAAAAAGGTCCTGATGTCAGAGGGAGTGGGCACACAGTTCAGGGGACACAGGCACAGGGGTCCAGGGCATGTGGAATGGTATATCTGGGTGGGCCAACCCAGGGAACCAACTGCCTAGGAGGCACTGTCACATGTCCTGGGAGCATCCCAGAAATCCCAGGACAGGATGGGCTAGGTACATACCATCCTGCAGGAGAACCAGAGGCTGCAGGGGGACACCACCAGGAGGTCATGCACTAGTTGCAAACTTTCAATGTCACCATGGCCTCCATTGCAGGGGTGCTCAGTGATGTGGCTACCATCAGGCATGAGTACACAACACACCAGCGGGCCCCTTACACTATCCAGTGTACTGACCAGTCCTTCACATCTGCTGCAGCTAGTGGGCAGGAGACTGTAGCCAAGACCCAAACCACAGCGAAGATGGCGGATGAATATGCATTTGACTTACAGGAACATTTGAACATTTTGCAGAGAATCCAAATGTCAGAGGCAAGTTTTCGATCACAAAAGACTCTGACGATGCCACCTATGAAAAGAAGGTTTTCACTGTTGTTGATGGTTGGTTTCCCAAGGTTGAGGACCTAGTTTGGGAGAAAATCAATAACCAACAAGCTTTTGAGCCATTTTACAGACCACCCTTTACAACTCTTGGGGTAAAAGGCAATAGGACTGCTATCCTGCCTCCACTGCCTAGATCAAAACAAAACAGACAGGTGTCTATTGATCATGTCAAAAAGTATTGTATGGCCAATCCTATGCAGTCAGCCACTGCAGACGACATCAGGAAGGAGTCAGAGTAATGCTTCAATGCCTCTTCCTACTATGAATTCCTTACCCCCGGAACAGAGAAGTAGCATACCTTGCTTGAATTCCCAGTCGGGGATCATTGAGCTCATCAATCCTTATGGAACATTAAGTGAAATACACTTCACTGATGCTGCTGACATGACAGTGTCTACTGCCTAAAGAAACTCAATGATATATAATGAAATACCACCTCATGCTACATCATTTAAACTGGTACCATTTAGGGAGAACCGTGGAACCAACAATGCTGAAAATGACTCTGGCTACTTCTCAGAAGATTTTTCAATTCTTCCTAAAGTCTCTTGTCTCCAAAGACTGCTTAGTGTCTGTTAATTGTACTTTGACAAGTATGTGATTTCTCTGTGGACCTGAGCCTGGATCACTTTAGGAACTTGTTTCATCATCATGCAGTTGTTATTGATATTAATCATTCTACTGCTACCCAATGGACATTATTTCCCTTCAAGGAAAATTGCCTCACTTGTGGGTCTACAGCCTCACTCTTCATCCCACAGAGCCTGAACATTATACAGCATCTTGTGCCCAAATGTATAGCCTAGAAGAAGATCCCATACCAAATTACAGGTCCTACTGAGACTTTTCAATTGCCTTATATGATAAGGTTTTTAATGACTTATGTTTTAATGCCTGGTTCCCTTTCAGATGATTGGGGCTTTGAGAATTTTAAAAGAATGATGTCTAACTTGTAGAAACATGGTGCATTGCGTAATGCAGATCCTTATTTGAAATCAGCAAATTACAAAGAATTGTATTATTGTATCGTTATCATTACAATGCACACCATTTCATCCACAGGACTAGCTATCCTAGAGAAGTTCACAATTATACACAACAGGAACATTGTGAGGTTCCCCTTCCTAATAGTCATTCAAATTTGTCAAAGACATTTCATTACCTTGAGAGTACTGATAGGTCACATCCTTCAGCATTCTAGTTTACAAAAAATCCACAGGAACTTCTAAAACTTCTAATCAATACCAACAAGCTGATTTACCACACTGAGTTTAGAGAAAACATCGCTATGCAAAGATATGAGTATTGGAAAGCAAATGTTGAAGAGAAAACATTTGGGGAACCAAAGTTTGGTGAAGTCCAAGCAAGGAAGCCTTATTGTAAGCCTGTATAATGCAAAATAAATTATCTTCCTAAACAAAGCTATCCACCAGACTACATGTCTGGGGTTTAGATCAATGAAAGATGTAAACAAACCTTCCATTCCAAAAGTTAGTCTGATCATGTTCAACAATTTTTCAGAAATATGTTTGAAACAGACATCAATAACATGATACAAAATGGAACTTATAATTCCAAACAAATTGCTTTCAAAGGGTTTGTGCCCTCTCGCCTTATATTTCAAAAACATACATGTAGCATTTCCTTTCCAACCCTCCTGGACCAAAATGTAATCATCGTGATCCACACTACAATACACAATTACCTGTATGCGTTACCACATACAATGTAGGCAAACTATGCCAAAGATGGCAATAACATTCTTATCTCTTAGCTGTAAAAGGGCCCTTCTTCTCCATTAATGAAAATATGTAATTCTCTGATTTTCTGCTGGGACCCCATCCTCAGAGATAAAAGAGATTCCTGGATACAGGAATATGTGATAAATGCAATTAATAAAAAAAAAATACTCCAGAAAGCAAGTTGTTAAAAGAATTAGACAAATAACCCAAAAAAACATGCAAACAGTTTTTAAAGTTATTGATAATGAAATGCTCATGCTTTCCAAAAGAATCTACTTATTAAGTCAGATTCTATCGTCAGTCCTAGACCTTATGAAAGGAAACTTAAATCTGGTGCAACATGGATACTCAGTTGAGAGCCATCATGCAACTAAATTTGGCATTACAAACACTTCAGTGTAGTTTTGTGTCTTTACAAATTTGAAATGAAACCATATTATTTTAACCTTAATTCTGACAATTGCAAAAAAACAATGGCCAAGAAAGCATCCACTTATACTCAATTGAATATAGAACAAGTTGAGGACATACCATTCATAATTAGTGACACATTGTCTATCACCTATTAATACATGGTATTATGTATTTACCAATAACAATGTTTCCATGTTTCACTTTCACAACTGTCAAAAATATAAATCCATAAGTTTGTCTAAAAAGATGCACAATACACAATTCTTTCATTAATGGAAATTCTCGTTCACGGACATCTGTTTAAATGAAAAGAATAATGACCCTGTGCACATCAGTACAGCCAATTGCAGAGATCCAGTAGGAAACTCCCTTCTGTGTTATACCATATATATACAAGGAATGTGTAACGCTTTAGTCCCAAGGTTAAGTTGCATCTTATCTGTTTCTCGTTTTACATTCATTCAACTTCAACAACAAGAATATAGGGACTGGTTTGGTAACAGGATTTAAAACAGTATTTGGACTGTTCATTTTTTATCATAATACTGCTATTTGACTGTGGTTGAATCATCTTCCTTCTGCTTCGCCATGGAAGTCAACACCATGGAACATATGTATCTAACTAGCAAAGCTGAAGAGAAACTCTGATATTGTACATGGGGCATGCTTGGCTATCTGAACTCAGCAAGCAATGGAACACATGTGAAAACCTAAACATGGAACTGATGATGCAACCTCTGTAGGAGCACCAGAAACAATGCCAAGCAATGTACGTGTCCCTTTTACCAGTAGCTACATATGATCGAGCAACATCATCAGTCGCACTCTAGAACTCAGTTATTGATGAATGGATGGAACCGTTATTATTTTTAAAACTTTCTGAAAGTGCTGTGCCACCAACTTTGAGTGCCTCAAATGAAGAAGCAAGTGATGGTCTATCCTGCACTTCAGCTGTTGACAATGAACATGCTCTGTATGGATTCTACAATGATGACCCGTGTGCTGTGTGTGTACTCGACGATGTCGAGATGTCCTTTAATAAGAAATGAGCTTAGCAATTAAGTTAACCCACCAAACATAACCTCCTGGCTTCATCCTGTCATGCCACAAAAGCATATGTGAATTGAACCAAAGAATGATTTTTTTCTCTCCTGTTATGAATTTCTCTTATTAATCCTTTCATATACTGCTTATTTTTAATTTGGCCTACACCTATCATCATAGGTATGTCTTCTTGCAAACACACCTACTATGTCCCATATTGGGTTTACTGCCGAAACACAAGAATTATAATTATGTATGCTTTTATTACAAATATTGTTACCCATGTTTTTTATGCATGTCATACACTTAAATATCTTATATCTTGATCTTATAGATCAAGTCATATCATTTCTCATATTGCATTTTGATATACTATATTTTAGATAACTATAGACAAAAGCTTGAAATCATGTACCCTCTACACATTAGCCACACAAATGTGACGTCACGTTCAGCCATACACGCAGGGGGAAATATAAGCCATCATTGTGACATTGGTGGTAAAAACCGCCTACCGCCGCAGCAATGGCTGACAAAAGACCGTTGTCACGGCTACCAGCCATCCACCGTATTATGACCACAACCGGATTTCTACCACAAGAATGGCGGAAATCCAGCTGTGGCCATGCTGGCAGATGGTGGTAAGGTGGCACTGCAGCCACCTGCAGCCCCACGCCAGTAGACCACCGCCAGTCGTATTATGACCCATAATATGGCCTGGGGGTGTTCTGCTGGCGGGCACTCCTGGTGGCAGCAATACCCTGTCCCATCTCCTGCCAGAGGACCCCATGAACACAGGTTAGTCAGGTCTCTGACAGGGGAGAGGGTGGGGGGTGTTGTGTGTGGGGGGTGTGTGTATGACTGTTTGTTTGTGCGTGGATGTGGGTGTGTGTTACGTGTTGAATGCATGTGTGCATATATGGAGGTGTGAGTGCATGTGCGTTGTGTAATGTGAATGCATGTCTGCGTGTATGTATGAAAGTGATTTGTCCTTCATACTCAGTGCTGGAGTATTGAGCTGAGTTCATTAGTATCATCCATGGGTAGGATTGACCTCTTGTAGAGTTACACCAAAGTCGTAATTCAAGCAATGCCAGAACCACTTCACCTGTGTACAGAGGGCCAGCATGTAACTGATCACATCCTGGGGTTGCTTTTCTAGGACCTTAATCCCACCCCTCTTGGACCAGACTGAGAGGCCTTCACACCGGGTACCTATACAGAAGCTCAAAGCTACTGAAGCCAGTCCCCTTCTGTGGCACTTCCCTGTACACAAACAACAGGCATGGCAAGAGGACATTCCACTTCTTCCTCAAGGGCTCTGACAGGCCCATGATCATACCCGTGAGGGTCTTGTTGAAAATCTCAACAAGCCCATTGGTTTAGGGATGGTGAAGGAGTGGAGAACTTGTAAGTTATCCCACATTCCTTCCTCTTGCAATTCATGTACGTCAACATGAAGTTAGTACCAAGGTCTGACACCAACTCTTTGGGGTATTTCACAAGGATAAACGTCCTCATCAATGTCCTGATCACTGTGGGTGCAGTCACTATTCTCAGAGGAATAGCCTCTAGGTAGCAATCGGCATGATCCACCAAGACCAGGATGAATCTGTTGCCTGACAATGTTGATGACTGCCCTTTCAAAGGGGGTGCCATTGACACAAAAAGGTTACAAGGGAGACTTTTGCTTCCCTCCTGACTTGCCACTAGCCTATCAGGTAGCATAGGACCGTAAAAACAAAAATCTAGGGTTGTCCTTTTTAGAGGCCAATAAAAGTGGGTGTAAAGCCTGTCAAAGGTCTTGTCTCCTGTCTGGGGTACATCCTGAGCCAGCTCCATTAGGAAACCCCTGTAGCACTGGGGGATCACCAACACCTGTGTTGCCCCAAGCCTAGGAATATTAGGCTCACTATACAGGAAACCACTTTCCTAGTAGATCAGGTGATTACCAAAAATGTCTCCAGCTGCCCGGACCTTGGCCTGTCTATATAGGCCCTCGAGAATAAAGTACTCCATCTGCTCCTTGCAGAACTTTTTTTGGGTGTAATCTCCTTCTTGCTGCCGTTGACCAGCTCCGGCAGAATCCCCAGTTCAGCAACATCCTCCCCTGTAGGCTCCAAGGTGTCCCCCAGGACCATGGGAGTTTCAGGAGTAGGTTTCCTGTGCCCCTTGGCTTTCTTCTTTTTGGCAGGCACCTGGGCCAATCTTCCAGGCTCCAAGTCCTCCTGACTACCCTCTTGAGTGGCCATGGACTGTGTGGTCAGTAGTCTGTGGTACTGGTTGAGGGATGACTGTGGGATTCTTGCTGGTGTGCCATTTTCTTTCTAGTCATTTGCAGCTGCCTTTCATGGTTCTCAGTTCTGTGGTGTACCAACTGGCCTGCTTGGCGGATCTCTTGAGTTTTGTGGGCTTGACAGAGTTGACTTTGTCGGTGTCATTGGTGATTCATTCTTGAAGGCCTCTTCTAGGTTGATTGCCTTATCTGGGTGAGAGGTGTTGAATGCGTCAATCTACTCGCTCGTTGATACTCTGTTCTAGCTGTGGTGGAGGTGCTGGGCTGCTTGGTGGTAGTACTAGTCTCTGGAATCCACTTCTTCTCATTTGCTGAATGGGAGCCCTGACCAATGGAAACATCTTGGGGGCCTGTAGAGAACTCCTTAGTTTTATTTTTGTCTCCCTCCTCTTTCTTCTGGTGGGAACCACATCCTCTCTTGTGGTGATCCCCTCTAGATACCCTCCTCTTGACCCTGGTGCTAAACCAGTACATTGCCTACCTAGCAATCTCTCTGGGGTCCCTGAGCTTACTATAAATCAGGAGTTAACTTAACTCTGCAAAACAAAGACTAAACATGTGCTCCTTTGCGGACAAACTGTACAGCCCCTGATGATCCTTTACTTCACTGCTGCAGGAAAGTATGATCTTTCTTGGCATGATTACTCCCATTTTTTGCA
Organism: Pleurodeles waltl; assembly: GCF_031143425.1. Taxonomy (NCBI): domain Eukaryota; kingdom Metazoa; phylum Chordata; class Amphibia; order Caudata; family Salamandridae; genus Pleurodeles; species Pleurodeles waltl. The sequence continues at coordinate 1,070,353,593 of NC_090437.1, forward strand.
CGATGTCAGTGTGTTTGATTGTGTTCACTTGGGTCCTGCTAACCAGGACCCCAGTGATTGTGCTCTCTGTCCCAAAAGTCTTTATTTCACCCACAATTTGCATACTGGTGCCCCATTATATATCCTTAGTATATGCTATCTAGGTACCCAGGGCATTGGCTTTCCATGGCATCCCTATGGGATGCAGCATATTTTTTGCCACCCATAGGGAGCTTATGCAAAGGCTGCTGCAGTTCTGCCTTTGCAGTCTGCGTGAAAAGGTGAAGCACCCTTTCACTGCCATTTTCTCTGCACCAGGTCACTTATAAGTCACCCCTATGGCAGGTCTTCCAGCCCAGAGGGTAGGGGGCAAAGTACCTGTGTGTGAGGGTACCCCTTCACTAGCAGAGGTGACCCCACTAACTCCAGGCCCATTTTCCCAGACTTTTCAGTGCAGGAGCCATTTCACTCATGTACAGGACATAGCACACTACCTGAGCCCAGCTACATAATGGTAGCTCCGAACATAGGTATTTTTGGTATCAAACAAGTCGGAAGCATACCCCAGACTCCCATTTTTTGTGGTGGGGGTGAGGGCATGGCAATGCTCATGCTGGGCAACCCCCACGCCTACCAAAAAAAAAAATCCTAGTAGCCTTTCTTTCCCCATGCGGTCATATGGGGTAATTACCCCTATCTGCCCTTCAGAGGGGCGAAATACTGTTTCCTTTTTTTGAGGAGGGAATGGCCATGCCAGGGAGCCCCCACCGCTTTAAAGATAGGGGGAGGAACCCCTGGTGTCTAGTGGTTTTCTATCCCATGGGGGGGCAGATCATCCTAAAAAAAGGGCCAGTCTGCCCAAGGGGGGCAGGAAAAAGACAAAATTTCCCCCATATGGGGGAGCGTCCCTAATCTAAGGGGCCCTTCCCTGAGATATTTCATAAAAATCCCTGCTGTCCAGTGTTTTTTTTGCAACCCCCCCCCCTTCCCGGGCAGCAGGTTAGCCTAAATATAAGGCCAATCCACCCCCCCAGGATGGGAGAAAACAGCCAATATATTGTCCTATTATGGTGAGAGGCCCTTGTCTAAGGGGTCACTCCCTTTTTCTAAAAGAAATTCCTAGAGCCTAGTTGGGTGGCTCTCTGCTTGGGGATCACCCTCCTTGGGTGATCCCCAAGCAGGGATCCACTTGGGAAAGGTATCATTAGAAAGAGAAGATTTTCCCCTTTCCAACATTTCCTCTCCCATGTGATTCAGTGCTCAATGGGATAAGATAGCCCCCGAGCACTGAAATAGTGAAATTGAAATGAGACAACTGGCTCATTTAACTTCCAGTTTCACTGTAATGACATCAGCGTGCCATGCACGTCAATCGTCATTACAGTGACAAAGAAAAATGCCTCGTGCAGCAGGGGAACTGCTTGCCCTGCTCTCAGGCTCAAAAATAAAAAAGGAAATCCTTTTGCTGTTATTAGAAGAGGGATTTGGAGGTCATGTGATTAGGACGAAGTGGTTCCATTCTGAGCACACAAGCACTGCAGCTGAGGATGGAACCATTCCATCCTCAGCATGCAGGGGGTTAAAACCTTCTTTGCAGAGTATTGTGAGGATCCGCGTTGAAGATGCACTGTACATTGAACCGATGTATCGGTTTCACGATGTGTTGAGGCTACAATGCAAGGTCCTGCACCATCATCAAGGGTCCTGTCAAAGGCAGTTGCAATGCAAAGCCTGGCGTTAAGGACACTGCATGCAGTCGGGTCAGTGTGCCGGTTCCGTGGAGCTGCGAGGCTGCCATGTGGGGTCTGGCATCATCGAGGACCTGCGTCAAGAATACATCACACAGGGGGGGTTGTGATGGGACTGTGAAGGGGATGAAGGTCTTTTTAACATGTCCAATCCAAGCAGCAGCCAGGATGCATCAGTTTTGCTCAGGTTTGCGTACACAGCAGAGGTACATGTCATAATTTTTAATAGCATTGCACCCAGACCTCTGCGGTACTTATATGTATTAAAAGGATGCTGCAATTGCAAGCCTGAGGCATGTTTAACGTGTTTTTTAGATATGTGGCAAAATCTGTGTACAGGCACACTAGTAGAGTTTCAGCTAACAAGTCTTGGGCACAGGAAGTGTCACTTTACTAGGAACTTATATGCCAATTGGGTATAGGCCAATCTAGCATGGCTTAGGGAGCTAATACAAGCACTCTAGCACTGATTAACAGTCATGAAGTGTGACGAGTCATAAGGCCAGCTAAAATGAAGGCAGCAAAAACAGGAGGTCTGTAGGCACAATGCTGGGGAAAACTATGGCAAGGATGCCTGGTTTAGCACCTTGCATCAAGTTAGATTTTAGTTTTAGATGTGGAGGTCACTAGGATTATCCTAGCCTTCTAAGACCAAGATGGCCAAAGACTTTTACTATCTTGAAAATGTCTTGATACAAGGCATTTTGGGCCTGTTTTCAGTCAAGTTAATCCCAGGAACTTTTAAACCATTAGTTATGCAGTACACAAGAGTCAACCCACCCACGAGATGGTGCTATGCATAAATGTGGCAATCCCAAGGCACTTGGACAGAACACATTCCAGACATGACCAGGAGATGACTAGACCTTTTGTCTGTGGTCTGCTTGGATCCCTGAAGGGCAGGACCCGCTGCTTCTTCTACCTAAGACAAAGGTGTAGACTCCAAGGGTTAGTTAGCTGACCTCCTGTGTGGCTACACAGAGACAGCAAGCTGCAATAAGCCTTTTCAGGGAAGTATCCAGTGGCAACTGGCCCTGAACTAGACCTTGTTGTTCGCTTCTGCTTGACACACTGTAAGTCTCTATGTGGCTCCTCTGAGGTCCTGTGTAGTTGAACTGTGAGTGTTTCGGTCCCAGAAGGCAGTTTGGAAAGCTTTGAAGACATTTCTTTCAGACTAGTGATAATAGTGAACCTGGCCTCCATCACGGTTGACTTGAAATTGCACCTTGGTCCCAGTCTACGAAGACCATTTAATTTCATTGACACTTAACTTTTTTTAGGCACTATTACTATTTAAAACTTTTAAAATGGATATCTCCTGCTAACTTTTGGGGATTTCCGTCATTTTGCTTATTAAATTGTACTCTCTTTTATCTAATTCTTATTGCTTTGCATTTTTACTTTATTACTGTTTCAGTAGGGATAAATACTTTACACCTTGCCTTATGTTAAACCTGTCTGCTCCATGCCACAGGTGACAGGAAGTTCAGCTCAGGTTAATTCAGCAATTTAATGGTTCACTCTGAGAAGAGTTGTTATCATTCCTAGACATGTTCAGTTGCCTATCCTAAATAATAATAACATTGTTTACACCTTGATTTTCTCTACTTTTATGACTGCTGATAAGAGTAAGGTAAAAAGAATAAACCTAATGCTGATCAGCAAGTGAAGGAGCATGAACCTGGTTAAGATGTTTTGGCACTGCTGTCACATAAGAGTTGAAGACATTTGTTGGATTATCACAGATTGTTTGGAAGTTTGTGGCAAGAACGTAGATGATTCAGTATGGAGCTGACAATATATTCTTCGGTTTACATCTACCTCTTCTAGGAAATAAGGTGTATTTTACAATAACATGGAAAATCCTGTTCCCACTGCTTCCAGAATTGATAATTAGGCTTCTGCACACTATGCCTGGAGATTTAAAGACATCCTCAATGGTATCTCAGAACGGCAACTCTGATGGATCCAATAAGAGCCAAAGGAAAAGCCCTATGTCTCTGTTTTAACATTCCGCAGCACTTACATTAGAAGCCTTTGCCTTAGGGCCAACATCTGGTGATCTAAGCTTTCAGTAATGAAAGAATTCTAAATGGTGATTGTCGATGAAATGCCAAAAGCAATGTACCAAGAGTTACATAGTGTCACTGGACCCATTTACTCTTTCTTGTTTTTTTTCTTCACAATTTTAAGAAAGTTTACAAGTGTTTGATGTATAACACACTTTATTCTGCAGCATTTATCTGAGGTTGTGACATTGCTGACTTGGTAGAACAATATTCCACCTACTAAAAGTCTGGTTAGATATTGTAATTTGATAGGTTGTAAAGACAATGCTCTTAATTTTTGCACAGGTCACAGCATACGTAATTTTATGAATGCAGAAGCAAACTATTGGTTGTAGTTTGTGACCCATGGAACAGTCAATCATATGCTCTGAAGTGGTCCTTACAAGCTTGTGGTTTTCTGATTGTTTTTTTTCTGTGATTTATTGTTATGGTTTGAAATGATTGGAAACAATACATTTTACTTTCTATAATTAGAACTTCTACTAGAAGAGATTCAAAACATTACTCTTTACAGAGGATCCAGGAAGTATGATCAAGTCTTTTGCAAAAAATAGGTGAAGCTAAAGTTGACACATAGGCAACAAAATAGAACTTTCAAAGAGATAAATGAAACTTTTAGAAATGAGGAACAAAGAGGAATAATTTAAGAATTCATGTTGTTCCAGAAATTATTGAATACTCAGATATGGTTGTTTTCTTAAAATTAAACAATCCAAAAATGCTTTTTTAAGCTGATATATCCAATCTGAATATTAGGTGAGCAATTTAAAATGGTAAAACATTATTAGTGAAGGTAGCAGCGTAAAGGGAATCAATATACCTTTTCTACAATTCATTGATTTGATGAAGGCCTTGTCAGCTGCAAAGTATAGGAAACAATTCTCTGATATGGTCATAGATTGTTTTCTCACAAGATGCTTCTAGAATGACTGCAAAATGGAAGCAGACATTCATCTAGCTTTGAGATCAATAACCACTAAATTTCATCATATGTATCCATATTTTCCCAGGATCACCTATATTGATAAGGAAATGACTTCTGAAAACATTGTGATTCTATGGGAGTTTATTCATTTTCACAGGGCAGGGTAGACAGATATCTGCAGGCACAAAGCACAAACTTATCTACTGCAATTTCATGATTGTGTAGTTTTCATATGTTGAAATATTTTGATAGGTGTTTTCCTGATAATTCAAGTCTTTCTTTATGTCTCTGAGTGGATGTCTTTGTTATATCTATTTGTTTTTTCCATTATATGTTTTGAGCACACATCAATATAATTTGTAGATATTGCCTTCTTATAAAATATCATTAAACATTTGGGGGGTCATTACGACCCTGGCGGTTGTCGGAGAAGTGACGGTTTTACCGGCAACAGGCTGGTGGTAAAAAAATTGGAATTATGACCATGGCGGTATCCGCCACTTCTCCGATCAGACCGCCATGGCGGAGACGCCCGCTGGGCTGGAGACTTGGGTCTCCAGCCTGGCGACCGTCACAAGACCACCGGCGGTATCATGACCCGGCTTACCGCCATGGATTTCATGGGGTTTGGAACCGCCATGAAATCCATGGCAGTAAGCATTATCAGTGCCAGGGAATTCCACCACCCCCCACCCCCTCCCCCGAGTCCGTCCCCGACACCCCCACCCCCCTGCCACCCCCCAAAGGTGGCAGGACCCCCCTCCCCACCCCTACCCCCGACATCACAACACAGACACACACCCGACACGCATGCAGGCACCACCAACACACATTCCCGCACACACACGAACAAACATGCCAACAGACACACACACAGTCATACACGCACATCCTCATTCAGACATACACGCACACATCCATACAGACATACATACAGACAGACACGCACACATTTCCATTCACACTACACCCCCGCATGCATACACGCACTTACACACCCCCTCTACATACTCACACGCACACCCCCATGCACCCACACATCACACAACACCCCCTACCCCCCTCCTCTAACGGACGATCAACTTACCTTGTCCGTTGATCTTCCGGGAGAGGACGGGATCCATGGGGGCTGCTCCGCCGCCACCACACCGTCAACAGAACACCGCCACGTCGAATCACAGAACATGATTCGGTGGGCGGTGTTCTGTTGACGTGGCGGTGGAGGTGGAGCTACCACCACATCCCCGCCGCCCGCCAGTATGGCTGCTGGCGGCTCTCCGCCCGGAAAAGAACGGAGGGCTGCAAGCAGTCATAATACGCCGAGCGGAAAACCGCCACCACTGGCAGTCTTCAGCACGGTGGTCCTTCGGCGGTCTTGTCAAAAGACCGCCGAGGTCGAAATTACCCCCTTGGTGTTTAAAGGTGCTAGGGGGACTGGGTTGGCTGTGTTTCTTCTTCAGTGCCTCACCTTTCTAAATGTTCAATTCACTGTGCACATTATTCTCTTAAGGGTGTGGTTTTTGTGGCCTCTGTTCATATGGTCTGTCTTATCTAATGGGGATCCTGCTTGATTTCTCCTCTTTTAATCATGTTCATTTTATCTTCCTTAATTTCTTCTGTTCTGTTTGTGTTTACTTGTTTCTAGTTCATTTTTGAAATTGCATTTTTTTTCTCATCCTTTGAAGATCTGTGGAACCATGTTTTGTGATGTCAAATGCATAATTTGTATATAATCACATTCAGGGTCAAGTGCTAATGCAAACCACTAAAGAGATGGAGATGAGGGACATACCAAACAGCTGTACTGTAAAAAACAAGGAGTGGGCAGATTTCTTGGAGTTTTGCTATGTGGAATGCCACAAGTGAAAAAAAAATCTGTGTATTAGACCTGGCATCTTTAGTGTGGCTCTCCCAATTTTTTTTTGCCTCTGCTTCCTGTGTTTTTGACTGTGTGCTGGACTTTGTTTTTGCTGGGTTTTGGTACTCTGGCCACTTTACTACGACCAGTGCTAAAGTGCAAGTGTTCCCTGTGTAAATTGTGATTATGATTGGTTATCCTTGATTGGCATCTTTGATATACTAGTGAGTCCCTAGAGAAGTGCATTAGAGGGCCTGTAAATCAAATGCTACTAGTGGGCCTGAAGCACTGATTGTGCCACCCACAGAGTAGCCCTGTAAACATGTCTCAGACCTGCCACTGCAGTGTCTGTGTGTGTAGTTTGTCACTGCCAATTCCACCTGGCCAGTGTACCCACTTGCCAGGCCCAATACTTCCCTTTCACTACATGTAAATCACCCATAAGGTAGGCCTTAGGTAGTCCCGTGGGCAGGGTGCACTGTATTTAAAAGGTAGGTGTGTTTCATATCCGCATAGTGAAATACTGCTAAATTAATTTTTCACTATTGGAAGGCCTATCTCTCATAGGTTACCATGAGGACTGCCTTTAAATATCTTTTAACTGCAGTTTCCCATTCGGAGCAGATGGAGATAAGAGTTTGGGGTCTCTGAAATCACAATTTAAAAATACATCTTTTGGTAGAGATGGTTTTGGATTATCTGTTTCTTGCTTAACAATTCTGTGCCTCTGCCTGCCTGTGGAATCCATGTGTGGGTCAGACTGATAGTTGGGCTGTTTGTAAATTCCTTCTAAGCACGGACACAAAGGGAGCCCGGGCTAGTGTGGGGAGGGGGGAACTGACACCTACACCTGGAAGGGCTGTGCCTGTCCTTATATAATGCAGTCTCCGACCCCCTGGGGTGTGTCTGGGGCCAGGCATGGGCAAGGCAGGAGCTTGTTGACAACAGAGACTTTCCTTTAAAGTTTGCCTAATTCAAAAGGAGAAATTAGTATAAGTAGTGTACCCACAACCTCAAACATTTAGAATACTTCTGGATCAAGAGGAACATCTGCCCAGGAGAAGAGCTGAAGAGCTGGAGGAGTACTGACCTGACTGTGTGTGCTTTCCTGGGTTGGCCTGAAGTTGCTGCTTTTGCCTTAGGGAGGACAAAGACTAGACTTGGCTGTGTAACCTGCTTGTAAAGATTCTCCAAGGGCTTGAACTGAGCTGTCCCCTATTCTGAAGTCTCAGGGCCATTAAAGACTTCGGGCCATATTTATACTCCGTTTGCGCCGAAATTGCGTCGTTTTTTTTGACGCAATTTCGACGCAAAACTAACGCCAACTAACGCCATATTTATACTATGGCGTTAGAGGCGAATAGCGCCAAAGTTCCCGGAATGTGCGTAATTTTTTAGCGTGAACCCCTTCCTTGCGTTAATGATATGCAAGGGAGGCGTTCCCGTCTAAAAAATGACTCCCAGGCCTTTACGTGGTATTTATACTCCCGGGCAAAAGAGACGCCCGGGAGTTGGCGTGGGTAAAAACGGCGCATTTGCGCCACTTTTTAACGCCTGCTCAGGGAAGGCGTTAAGGGGCCTGTGGGCTCAAAATGAGCCCACAGGTGCCCTCCCATGCCCCCAGGGACCCCCCCTGCCACCCTTGCCCACCCCAGGAGGACCCCCAAGGATGGAGGGACCCACCCCAGGGACATTCAGGTAAGTTCAGGTAAGTATAATTTTTTTTTTTTTATATTTTGTTTTGGTGGCATAGGGGGGCCTTATTTGTGCCCCCCTACATGCCACTATGCCCAATGACCATGCCCAGTGGACAGAAGTCCCCTGGGCATGGCCATTGGGCAAGGGGGCATGACTCCTATCTTTACAATGATAGGAGTCATGTTGATGGGGGATGGGCGTCGTTAAAAAATGGCGCAAGTCGGGTTAAGACGATTTTTTCGACGTAACCTGACTTGCCCCATTTTAAGACGCCCATGCGCCATTTTCCCCCTACGCCGGCGCTGTCTGGTCTACGTGGTTTTTTCCCACGCAAACCAGGCAGCGCCGGTCTGATTGCGCCGTCTAACGCCATTCCATAAATACGGCGCCCGCATGGCGCTTCAGAATGGCGTTAGACGGCGCAAAACTTTTTGACGCTAAACTGCGTTAGCGCAGTTTAGCGTCAAAAAGTATAAATATGGGCCTTCATCTGCCTGCACCTGGAATCTCTCTATGAAATCCCTTCCCTGCCAAGTTGTGCCACATCTAGTCCCTGGGCTCTTGAAAGGAGAAGCTGGTGCACCCAAGGAGAAAATCCATGTGTTCATTCTTTGTCCACATCGAGACCCTGGGCCCTTGAAAAGAGAAGCTGGTGCACCAAAGGAGAAAATCCATGCACAGCGCCTGCATTGCAGCTGAAAAATCGACAGAGCGGGTTTTGACAGGGCGTCAAACCCTGCAACATCCCCACACCAACCTGAGACTGCTTGTCCCTGCAAAGAAAGAATCAACGCATCGCTTGCCAGGCAGACAAAGAATGATGTGCTGCCTCACTTGCAAGTAAGGAACACACGCATCACCTCAAGGCCTTGCACTGCCTCACTTGCAATTAAGGAATCAACACATTGCTTCCTTTTCCGATGCACAGTCGCCTGTACAGCTGTATTTTTGAAGAATACCAGGTACTTTGTGCTAAAACTAATACATCCATTGATTTCTATGGATTGAGACTCTTTTTACTTTAAAAAAGTCATATCCTTGCAAGTGTATATTCAATTTGTGTTGTTCTTGTTGTTTTGGTGGTGTTTGAGTTAGATAAATGTTGACTATTTTTCTAAACTGGTGTGGAGTCCTTTTGTGATGTTTTCACTGTATTGTTGTGTGTGCTGGTACAAATACTTTTATGCATTGCCTCTGAGATACACCTAACTGCCTGTACCAAGCTACCAAGGGGCTGAGCGGGGGTTATCCTAGGTGTATATCTCCCTACCCTAGGGTCCCTACTTGCAAACTGACTGCCAACCAGAGTCCGCATTTCTAAAACTATGAACTCTGCACGAATGGTCGTAGTTGTGCATGACGGCCTGTTCACGCTGATTGGTGGAAGTAGCGCACTCCGCATTGTAATACGAGCGCAAATGGCACCATGCGGTTGCTCGCACATGCAACCATCTTGTCTTTACTATTCTATGCATGGTACTAGACCTACTTTTCCATCCTTACTAGGGGGGAGGCAAAAGTCAGGGGGACACACACGCAACAACCCCACCCCCAACCCGACCCTCACCCACTACAACACACACACCAATGCATATCCAAACAGCCAGTAAGCCTATAGCTTACCTTTACTTACCCATTGTCACTTTATCTAACTCATCGTCCCCCGTGTTACATTTAGTTCACTATTGTGTTTTAAGAAATGGGGTCTTTGGTTGGCAGTCAGGTCAGCCCCTGTCCAAGCAAGGACCCTCACTCTAGTCAGGGTAAGGAGAATCACCCTCAGTTAACCCCCCGCTCACCTCCTTGGTAGCTTGGCACAAGCAGGCAGGCTTAACTTAAGAAGCAATGTGTAAAGTATTTGTACCAACACACAGAGTAACTCAGTGAAAACACTACAAAATGACACAACACAGGTTTAGAAAAATGGGTAATATTTATCTAAACAGAACAACAACAATCCAACATACACAAGTCAAGTTATGAAGTTAAAAAGCATGACGAGTCTTAAATCCTTTTGAAAACAGTAAGAACTTTGTTAGTGTTCAAAAGTACCTGGTTAGTGTCAAAAAGACACCGCACAGACGAGGGAGCATTGCAAAAGGCCAGCGATGCATCGAGTTCTCACTTGCAAGCAAGACCATAGGCCGTTCCTCCTCCGGTCGGCTCGGCGTGAGTCCTTTTTCCTCTATGCAAGACAGGGATGCGTCGATCTGGACAGGTACCTCGGGTCCTGGGAAGCTTTGCGTTGATTTTCTGCACCCAGCGATGTTGCATCAAAATCCGCCCGCACGGTGTCAAGAAACCGCGCTGCGTGGAGCTTGCATCGTTAACAGCACCATTGTGGGTGTTGTGTGTCGTTTCCCCAGTCACGTTGTGTCGATCTCCCAACCGTAATGCAGGTGGAGAGTCAATTTTAGGTGCGAGGCCCAGAGAAAGGTTAGGGCACCACTTGGCAGGCAGGACTTTCAGCACAAAGCCCAAGTGCTGGCAGAGAGAAGTCTTTGCTGTCCCTGAGACTTCAACAACAGGAGGCAAGCTCAGTTTCAAGCCCTTGGAGATTCTTCACCAGTGGGAAGTCACTCAAAAGTCATTCTTTGTCCATTCTCAGGTAGAAGAAGCTACTGCAGGGCAACTCAGCAAAGCGCACTCACGGGTAAAGGACAGTACTCCTCATCCAGCTTCTCCAGCTCTTGTCCTTGGCAGAGGTTCCTCTTGGTTTCAGAATGAGTCTCATTTTCAGGGGTTCTGGGTGCTCTTCTTATACCGCTTTCTGCCTTTGAAGTAGGCCTACTTCAAAGAGAAGTCTCGGTTTTTTTCAAGATCCTGCCTTGGCCAGGCCCCAGACACACACCAGGGGGTTGGAGACTGCATTGTGTGACGGCAGGCACAGCCCTTTCAGTTGTAAGTGACCACTCCTCCCCTCAGCCCATAAGGCTACACCCAGCTCATTTGTGTCACTGTCTAGAGGAGAGGTTCAAACAGCCCAACTGTCAAACTGACCCAGACAGGGAATTCACAAACAAGCAGAGTCACAGAATGGTTTAAGCAAGAAAATGCCTACTTTCTAAAAGTGTCATTTTCAAACACACAATCTAAAAACCAACTTCACTAAAAAATTTATTTTTACATTATGAGTTCAGAGACCCTAAACTCCACATGTCTATATGCTCCCAAAGGGAATCAACGTTTCAAGAATATTTAAAGGCAGCCCCCATGTTAAACTATGAGAGAGATAGGCCTTGCAACAGTGAAAAATAACATTTGGTAGTATTTCACTGTCAGGACATATTTAACACATTATTATATATTCTACCTTAAACATACACTGCACCCTGCCCATGGGGCTACCTAGGGCCTATCTTAAGGGTGTCTTACATGTCAGAAAAGGGAAGGTTTAGGCCTGGCAAGTGGGTACACTTGTCAAGTCGAATTGACAGTTTAAAACTACACTCACAGACACTGCAGTGGCAGGTCTGAGCCATGTTTACAGGGCTACTAATGTGGGTGGCATAACCAGTGCTACAGGCCCACTCGTAGCATTTGATTTACAGGCCCTGAGCACTTCTAGTGCACTTTACTAGGGACTTAATAGTAAATCAAATATGCCAATCAGGGATAAGGCAATGTACACATATAATTTATACAGGGAACACCTGACACTTTAGCACTGGTCAGCAGTGGTAAAGTGTCCAGTGCCAGCAAAACAGCAAAATCAGAGTCCAGCACACAGAAACAACCTGGGAAGTAGAGGCAAAAAGTTAGAGGAGACCATGCTAATGATGGCAAGTCTAATACGTGTCCCCACCAGCTGAAAGCGGGGAGCAATTACGGAATCTCGTGGGAGTTCGCAATACTAAGGCGGAAGAATCTGGAAAGACCATCAGCATTGGCGTGGTCTGACCCCAGGGTGGTGTTCCACCATAAAGTCCATTCCCTGTAGGCGGATGGACCACCTCAACAATTTGGGATTCTCACCCCTCATCTACATTAACAATCTGAGTGGCCTGTGGTCTGTCTGAACCTGGAAGTGATTTGCAAACAAGTGGGGTCTTAGCTTATTCAGTGCCCAGACCACAGCAAAAGCTTCACACTCCATTGCACTCCACCTGCATTCCCTTGCAGGTAACATCTTGCTAAGGAAGGCTACAGGTTGATCTAGGCCCTATTCAGTAAGCTGTGAGAGTACTGCTCCAATACCATGCTCTGAGGTGTCTGTTTGCACAACAAATTCCTTGGAATAATCAGGTGCCTTCAGCACAGGGGCTGTGCACATGGCAGCCTTCAGGGCATCAAAAGCTGTCTGGCAGGACTCAGTCCAGATCACATTCATTTCTGGGCTGATTTTTGGAAGTTAACTCAGCCAAGGGAGCATCAATTGTGCCGTACCCCTTGACTAACCTCCTATAGTATCCTGTGGACCCAAAAAGGCTCTCACTTCAGTCTGGGTCTTGGGGGGCTCCCAAACCAGAATGGTTTCAATCTTCGGCTGTAGGGGTGCCACCTGGCCACTCCCCACTCCGTGTCCCAAGTACACCACAGAAACCTGCCCTATTTGGCACTTGCTTGCCTTAATAGTGAGGCCTACCTTCTGCAGGGCTCCAACACTTTACAGAGGTGTTGCAAGTGTTCCTCCCATGTGGAACTAAAGACAGCAATGTCATCCAGGTAGGCAACACTGAAAACATCCAGTCAACACCTGGTTGACCAACCTCTGAAAGGTCGCAGGGGCATTCTTCATTACAGAGGGCATCACCCTAAACTAGTAGTGCCCATCTGGTGTGGAGAACACAGATCTCTCTTTAGCCCCCTCAGTCAGGCCGATCTGCCAGTACCCAAAGGTAAGATCAAACGTACTTAGGTACATGGCAACTCCCAACCGGTCAATGAGCTCATCAGCTCAGGGGATGGGTGCACGTCAGTCTTAGTGATCACATTGAGTTCCCGGTAATCCACATAGAACCGGAGTTCTGGAGTGGCACCAGCAGAGGCAGGCTTTGGGACCAAAACCACAGGACTGGCCCAAGGGATGCTGGAAAACTCAATAACCCTCAATGCAAACATTTTGGAGACTTCCTCTTTAATGTTAGTCCTTACCCTGTCAGTCACTCTTTAAACTTTGTGTTTAACAGCGGGACTGTACCCAGTGACCACATCTTGTGCACACAGGTGTGTGAACCTTTGGATCAGGGAGAATAGTGAGGCAAACTGACCCAACACCTGGCAACAGTCCCTCTGCTGCTCTGCGGTTAGTGATGGGGAGAGGATCACTCCCTCCACAGACCCATCTTTTTCACCAGCAGACAGGGGGTCAGGAAGATGTTCAGTCTCTTCCTGCACCCCATCATCTGTTGCTAGGAGCATGGACAGTTCAGTCCACTCAAAGTTTGGCTTGAGCGGGTTAACATGCAGTATCCTTAAGGGTTCCTGGGAGTCCGCAAGTCCACCAGGTAGGTGGCTTCACTCATGCGCTCCACCACCTCAAAAGGCCCAGTCCACTTGCCCTGGAGCATCCTATGCTCCACTGATGCCATCACTCACAATTTCTGACCAGGTTGAAAATCGCCCAGAGTGGCATTCTGGTCATACCAGCTTTTCATGTCTTCCTGGCTTGCTCCATGTTCTCCTGGACGAGGCTCCTGAAGTAGTCAATCTGGTTTCTCAGAGCCAGCATGCAAATGAATACATCCTGGGGGGGTTTACTAGGGGCTTTCTTTAAAGCCTCATTGACCAGACTCAAAGGTCCCCTCATAGGCTGGCTGTATAACAGCTCAAAAGGACCAAAGCCAAGCCCTTTTTGAGGCACCTCCATGTAAGTGAACAGAAGGCATGGCAAGAGGATGTCCCACTTCTGACTCAAGGGCTCTGACAGGCCCATTATCATACCCTTCAAGGTGCGGTTGAATCTCTCAACCAGAACATTGCATTTGGGGTGGTAAGGTGTGGTGAACTTGTATGTTACGCCACACACCTTCCACAGAGACTTCATAGATGTAGATATGAAGTTGGTACCCCTATAAGACACCACCTCCTTGGGGAGCCACATGCGGGTAAAAACGCCCATCAATGCGCAGCCCACCACAGGGGCATTGATTGATCTCAGAGGAATTGCATCGGGGTACCTGGTGGCATAGTCCACAAAGACCAGGATAAACCTGTTGCCCATGGCTGTTTTGGGATCCAGAGGCCCCACAATATCAATACCAACCCTCTCAAAGTGGGTATTAACCACAGGGAAATGTTGGAGGGGAGCTTTACATTTCCCCCCACTCTTGCCACTTGCATGACAAGTTTGGCAAGACCTACAATGAGCATCAGAGTGCCTGCGCATTTGGGGCCAATAGAAGTGGGTGACAAGGCGTTCAAAGCTCTTACCCTGGTCCAAATGACCAGATAAAGGCACCCCATGAGCCAGACCCAGTAGGAAGGCTCTAAAGCACTGAGGTACATGGGCCGACCCAGGCACAGGAACCTTAGGCTCACTATATAGAAGGCCATCATCCCAGTAAATCAAATGTGATCCAGGCTCCTTGCCAGATGCCTGGTCTACATCCTGCTGCCACAAACCCTCCAGAGTAGGGTGTGACTTTTGTGCCTCACAGAATGCTTCCCTGGTGGGTCCCCCTTCCTGCTGCTATGGTGACAACTTGGGGAACTCACCCAGTACACCCACCTGTTTTCCTGTAGGCTCCAGGGCCTCCCCCTCAGGTTCAGCCTCCTCCTGGACTGTGGGAACTTCTGGGGATGTTTTCCCACGCCCCTTGTCCTTCCTCCTTCTGGTAGACACTCACTGTAGTCACACTGGCTTCTGTGTCTCTCAGATCCTCCACCCTCTGTCCATTGATGGTCACCCACCACCTGTACTTCTTAGTATAATCAGACATGAGGGTCCTCTGGACCATCTCACTGTCCCCTAGTGATCAAGAGTCATCTCAGCTGGGTCCCACCCACCTGGAACCAACTCCTCCCCCAGTGATACACTGGCCAAACCCTGTGACTGATCGCCAGTGGGTGCCGGTGTCTACTTGGGACATTTGGGGTCCTCCACATGTGATCCTCCTGATCACATTCTAAGCACTTGCGGGACCACTTCACCGCAGGTTTCCCCGTAGAGACCCATGTTTTCTTTTCTACTAGGAGCTGGGATTCTTTCCCTGGGAACTAGGTTGGAGCCCTTTTGCAAATGCCCCCTGTTTACCCTTACCCCCCACTTCTTTTGATGGGGACCCTGCCTACCCTTGGCATGATCTCCCCATACCTCTTTTGGACCCTGGTGCTCTCCCAATGGTCCACGTCCTGCACAAGCTTCATGGGGTCAGTCAGCTTGCTGTCAATTATGTGCTGGTGCAGCTCTGGAAAACATAAACTGTACAAGTGCTCCCAAGCAATCAAATTGTAAAGCCCCTCATACGTTTTTACCCTAATGCTCTTCACCCAACCATCCAATGACCTGCAAAAAGAATCAACACATTCCAACCAAGTTTGGGATTCCTTCTTCTTTTAGGACCTAAAGTTGTCCGTATATATCTCAGGGGTGAGACCATACCTAGTGATCAGGGCGTCCTTCACAATAGGGTAAGTGAGCACCTGGGGGTCCCCTAAGGATGTCAGATTATCCTTTCCCCTTACCTCGAAGTGCTTCCACAGACCCACCCCCCCAATGAGCTCCAGGGACCAGATTCATATGGAGAGCAGACTCATATCCCTCAAAACCACAAGAGTTTGGCAACCTCCCTCTTGTAATCCTTCACAAGGTCCTTAGGAGTGTGCACCCTCCTCTCTGGCTGCATTCTGTTACTGCTGACACCATCCCTACTAGACTGGCTCCTCTGACCCAGCTCCCTCAAGCTGAGCTCATGAGCCAACAACAACATTTTCTCTTTAATTGCCACCTTCAGTTTCTCCAACTCCAATTGGTGAGCTCTCTCTGCCTGTCTGTCCTGCAACTCTTCAGGAGTCAAACCCTTGGACGATACACTGCTATCTGCCCTGGAGACCCTCTCCCTGAACAGAACAGGCCCACCCACTATACCATTGTGAATACTCTGCAGCTCCTTCTCCTCATCCTCATCTTCTGTGTGCCCCTCAGCTTCCTGTCCCTAAGTGACTTTTGCAGCTTCTCCTTTCTGGTGGAGCTCTTAATGGGACAGGCAAGATCCTTACAGAACTGTTTCAATTGGGCAACTGTGTAACTCTCCAGTTTCCCTAATTCAAAGGAAGCTCCAGCTGATGCATCCCCAGATTGAGGCATGATGAAGAATTAAAATTGCAAAGTTCTATAGGCAGAAAAACAAGTTCCCACAAGGATTACCACAAAATGGAAGTAGGGAAAAAAATCAGAAAAAGAGAAACAAGCAAAATTCACAAAGAGAAGTAGTATTTGTCATGTAATGGTCTGCACTGAAAACTGTAGTATACACTTAATCACTGTATCTCAAGTACAAATACAAGTCCAATCCAACCGCTGATCACCAATGCTAGAAATGGGGTATTTGGTTGACAGTCAGATCACCCCCTGTCCAAGCGAGGACACTCACACTAGTCTGGGTAAGGAGAATCACCCTCAGTTAACCCCTGCTCACCTCCTTGGTAGCTTGACAGGAGCAGGCAGGCTTAACTTCAGAAGCAAGGTGTAAAGTATTTGTACCAACACACACAGTAACTCAGTGAAAACACTTCAAAATATAGATAGATGGCTATATAGATAGATAGATAGATATTGTTTAAATATAAATATATATATACATCTACATATATATATGTATATATATATATATATATATATATATATATATATATATATATCTCCAACAAAATTCCCCACATAGAGAGATGCGCTGTACGCCTTAGTTCACAGCAATAAGAGGCACTTTATTTGCCACATTCAAATTTCAGAAAACCAGTGTTCATTCCTGACGCGTTTCGGCAATCAACAGCAGCCTTTATCATAGGTACATGGTTCTCCAATTTAAAAATAACCACGTGGTAAAACCATCCACCCATTTATCATGTGGCCTTAGAGGCTCTTTAAAATCTTTTCATTAATAACGCATTGAAACTGAGTGCAAATAATTAACTTCTCTTGCGCAGTGTTTATTCTTTATTTTTTGTCCCATATTTTAAAGTGCACTGTGAATATCATTTTCTTCATGATATTGCCACTTTTCCATTATCAAAAGTACACTGCTGTGTTTCCTTAGCAGTGTTGTTATCGTACTTTCCGAGTGCTCAATAGATGTGTTCATCCTTTTCCTATTTCAAAACAGTGTCTTTATATTTCCGTTTCAACAACACACTGCAGCATTTCCTCTTATTCCTGCCTCATTAAAAGCGTTAAAACTATAGAAATATAGAAAGTGTTCTTATCTTAATTTTCACTTCACTCCAGCGCCGCTTAGAAGCTGTTTAAACAGTGAATGGCATTAGTCCATATCACATTCACTTCCCTTGCCTGGTTTCACTTGCTTAGTATGTTAGTACACATTTATTTTTCAGTTGGTATACCATATATATATATACATATATATGTGTTTATCTGTTTATATATTTGTTTTATTATTTGCTAATTATTTAATATACAATTTTGGTCTTTTTTTATAATAATGCAAACTATATTTTTGTAAATTAAATGCACTTTCTTTTATGGATGGGATGTTAGGGATACATGGGTAATGGGTGGGGGAGTGTACTAATAGTTTAGTGTTAATTTGTTACTTATTATTATTTTTAAAATAGTGGTATTAATACTCAAGTATTAATTGTATTACTGTGTTACTATTTTTTTAAATTGGAATATATTGGTTATGATTTCTGGACAGTTTTTTTTTTTCCAATAATTATTTTTTTATTTAATTTTATTGTTTTGTTTCTGGTAGCAGCATTATTACTAGGTGTTTTTTTTTGGGAGGTTTAGGTTTTAAAATTTAGAAGATTATACTAAAATGCAGCGGAATAAAGGGCGGGATATATGGGATGCAGGAGTTATGGGTAAGGAAGTGTATTAATACTCAGGTATTCATTTCAGTGCTTGAGTATTTTTTGTAATTTGTTTTTAAACCTCATGTTATTTTTATTTTTGTAATTTTGTTACAGTGGTTGTATTTTTACATAACTTTTACTGTATTTAAGTATATTTTTAAATTCGAAGCAGAATAATAAAAAAAAATATTAAATACAGTAAAAAATATAGAACATGAATTCTAGATTCTAGTTTCATATTTTTGTTTTGGGGTTTGTTATATAATGTAATTAAAATGGTTTGCTGCACTTTTCTTTAGGAACGGGATAGTGAGGATTCAGGGGTAATGGGTGGGGAGTGTATGAATACTCAAGTATTAATTTTAGTACTTGTGTATACATTTTTATTTTACTTTGCTTTAATTTTTTTTTAATGCAAAATTGTTATGTATTATTATAATAGCTAAATATATATTTGATATGTATTTTGGATACTGATATACATAGGGTTATTATATTAACTGTGTATTATTTTCAAATAAATAGTTATTATATATTTTAGTTTTTTTTATTTGTTTCAAAAACTTATAAGATAGAATCATATTCTCATTTTTTTAAAGGAAATAATTTCTTCTTATATCTTCAATTTAATATTTACATTTTTTTTTAGTTTTAAAAATTGTAAATAGTTTTTTTGATAAATTTAAATACTTTTAAAATTTGTTTTCTAAACTAAAATTTTTTAAAATGTTTATGGTAATACATATTTATATGTATGTATTATGGATTTTATAATGCTATTTGTAAATATATAGGTGGTCATTACAACATTGGCGGTAAAAGCTGCTTACCGCCGTGCAGAAGACCGCCAACACACCGCCGCAGCCGTGGAATTCTGTCACGGTCATTATGACCCAAGGGCCGCAATCCACCAAAATCAGACACCCACAAAAGTCCGCCACACCAAAGGTCAGTGATAAACTGGCGATAAGAAATCCACCACCGTCACGGCAACAGGAATACGCCCACACTATCAAGACCCACGAATCCACGCGGCGGTCTTTCAACCGCGGTATTCCATTGGGGGTACACACTGCCGCGCTCAAAATACACACACATATACAAAACACATCTACATTGGACAATTTGAAATACACACACTTGATACACATACACACACCACTCCCACACACCCAATACAAATTACACACCCACATCAACCACAAACGCTTATGACCAGAATTGCGACTGAAGGACACAGAGAGACACCACCATCTACAAATGAGCATTCACAGGCACTCAACACCATCACCCACATAACCTCACACAACACACCACTAAATATCACCCCACACATCACAACTAACACCACCCCACACATCACCCACACTACCCCATGGCACGGCAAAGACACCCCAGGATCTCTGAGGAGGAGCTCAGGGTCATGGAGGAGGAAATCATCTGGGCAGAGCCACAGCTATTCGGATCACAGGTGCAGCACACCTCCAGAGCTATGGCGAAGAATCGTGGACAGGGTCAACGCAGTGGGACAGCACCCAAGAAATAGGGATGACATCAGGAAGAAGTGGAACGACCTACGGGGGAAGGTGCGTTCCGTCGTCTCAAGACACCACATCGCGGTACAGAGGACTGACGGCGGACCCCCACCACCTCCCCCACAACTAACAACTTGGGAGGAGCAGGTCTTGGCTATTCTGCATCCTGAGTGCCTCGCAGGAGTAGCTGGAGGAATGGACTCTGGTAAGTCAACGCTTTCATTACTTCATCCCCCACCCACCTGCATGCTATCACATACCTCCACCCTCACCCTCACCCCCATCACTCCAACTCCACACACATGTCCCAATATCACAAACTACCCATCCCAACACCAATCCCTGTATGTAACACCAAAGCATGGACACCCATCACCAAAGCATGGCAACTGCACATACCCATACACCCCTCTAAACCATCATCACACAAGGTCCTACACAGAAATGCAACCACTGGGGTACACAGTAATCCACCCATTGCACACCATGGCACACACAGATGCAATAATCATGCTTTTACACCCCTGCAGGACCCCTACCCAATGTCACCGGATAGGAAGGTCCAGACATGTCCACTCCACCCACAGAAGAGGCCCACAGTGATGACAGCAGCTCTGTCCAACTGGATCTAGATGACCAGCCGGTTCCTCTCACAACAAGGGGCCCATGACACTAGCCTGGACGATGAACTGCCCACCACCTCCGCCGGCGCTAGTGGACAGGAGGCACCGCCACAGGACCACAACACCAGCATCCCACCCCCTGCAGAGGGAGAACCACCCCGCAAACGGTCCCTGAGATCCAGGACAAAGACAGAGAACAATGCCAAGACCCTCGCCAAGAAATGAGACCATCCTGATTGTCATCCCTGTGTCCCACCTTGTCACCTTGTCCATGCTTAAACTGCCCCAGCTCCACTTCCGATGCCCCTTTGGACAATGCACCTGTGAGACTAATAGACTGGACTCTGCCATGGACATTCCTCCACCATCACCCCTCACCATTTTACAACCCCCTCTAATATTGAGCACTTAAATAAACTCCCTTAAAGCACAAAACAAACTGGAGTCTGTCTGTGATTTCGAAATAGTGTATTAGCAATTAAAGTGCCAAAATGCTCCTTCAAATGTAATGTCAACATACCTATTTCACACAGTGGGACCCACATTTGTGAAATCGTAAGGGAAAGTGTCAACTCAGTGACTGGGTGAAAATGACAGACAGTAGAGAGGTATTAGATTTAAATTAGATGTAGCAGGCAGGTTTGTCTCCTTACCTGTGTCTCACTGGAAGTATTGCAGGATCACGTGTTCCTGTTGTCGATGTCCTCTTCTTCTGCTTCCTCGTCTTCACTGTCCACAGGCTCCACAGCTGCCACAACACCTCCATCTGGACCATCCTCCTGCAGAAAAGGCACCTGTCATCGCAAAGCCAAGTTGTGAAGCATACAGCAGGCCACGATGATCTGGCACACCTTCTTTGGTGAGTAGAATAGGGAACCACTTGTCATATGGAGGCACCTGAGCCTGACCTTCAGGAGGCCGAAAGTCCGCTCTATAATCCTCCTAGTTCACCCATGGGCCTCATTGTAGCGTTCTTCTGCCCTTGTTCTGGGATTCCTCACTGGGGTCAGTAGACATGACAGGTTGGGGTAACCAGAGTCACCTGCAAATGGCGAGGGACAACTGTTAGACACACACTAACTCATAGGGACATCCACAGACCCAGACAACTATTCCCACTGATTTGGGTCCAGGTGCTCACCTAATAGCCACACCTGGTGCCTCTGTAGTTGTCCCATCACATAAGGGATGCTGCTATTCCGCAGAATGTAAGCGTCATGCACTGAGCCAGGGAATTTTGCATTAACATGGGAGATGTACTGGTCTGCCAAACACACCATCTGCACATTCATCGAATGGTAACTCTTCCGGTTTCTGTACACCTGTTCACTCCTGCGGGGGGTACCAAGGCTACATGTGTCCCATCAATTGCACCTATGATGTTGGGGATATGTCCCAGGGCATAGAAGTCACCTTTCATTGTAGGCAATTCCTCCAACTGAGGGAAAATGATGTAGCTCCACATGTGTTTCAGCAGGGCAGAAAACACTCTGGACAACATGTTGGAAAACATAGGCTGGGACATCCCTGATGCTATGGCCACTGTTGTTTGAAAAGACTCACTTGCTAGGAAATGGAGTACTGACAGCCTCTGCACTTGAGGGGGGATTCCTGTGGGATGGCGGATAGCTGACATCAAGTCTGGCTCCAACTGGGCACACAGTTATTGGATTGTGGCATGATTAAGCTTGTAGGTGATGATCACATGTCTTTCCTCCATTGTCGATAGGTCCACCAGCGGTCTGTACACCGGAGGATGCCGCCATCTCCTCACATGGCCCAGCGGACGGTGCCTATGGAGGAGAACAGGGAGCACAGAGTCAACCAACTCTGAGGTACATAAACACAGCTTACTGTGAACATATTCATAAATTGAAATTTGCCTGTATGAGTGGTTAGGCAAGGCCTAGGTATTTGTGACGCAGTCAAAAATAAAGCCATGTGGGCCCCTGAAATGGCGGCTGCCTGACCTGTAAGGTGGGACAAGGGGATATGAGGTAACTGCGCTGGCGTTGTACACCGTCACGGTAGGCGGTCGAAGACCGCGGGGCAATTCTGCATTGGTTAACATTGGACCCTATGGGTCCCAGGAGCCAATGATGGTGTACGCCGGTGGTGACGGTACGCACCGCCGCGGACGTGACCGCCATTTTGTCTCTGTTCAATCACTCAATACCTGATCTTTGACAGGAGAGGACCTACACTGCAAGTGCTGCTGTATCCTCAGTCTGGAAGAGACAATGACTTGTGTGTCTGGGGAAAGGGCTCCTACTTTCAGCACGGAGGCATTGGAGAAACCCGTGGATGGGGTCCTCCCCAGTACACGCTACTCTACGGTCCTCCAGACAAACAGGTAAGTACACTGTGAGCATGCTGTATGGGCAATGCCTGTGAGGAGTGGGGTGGATGAAAGATAAGGGGGGGTGAGAATGGGGCGTGCATGGAACGACAGTGAGTGCATTTGCGTCATGGCAAGGGTAGGGATGCAGGCCAATGACTGTGATGGTGCAGTTGGTAATTACTTCTCTTTTCCCCTGTACAATTCCTGTAGGTCAGCGCCCAACAGAAGAAGGACATCTGGCGTGCCATCGACAAGGAAGTCCGGACCCTGGGCGTCTACCACAGACTGAGCACCCACTGCCAGAAAAGATGGGAGCACATTCGCCGCTGGAGCAAGAAGATGGTGGAGGCCCCTGCTGGGGATGGCCTCCCAACGTGGGAGGGGTGCAAATCGCAGCATGACCCCCCTGATGTTCAGGATCCTGGCGGTGGCGTATCCGGACCTGAAGGCATCACAGCAGCCACAAGGGGATGAGTACATTCTAATTCTGTTGATTCAGCGCGCATTTTAGGTGTCTGGGTGGGGGAGGTGGGCTGTGGGTTCCCCTAGGCCAGGGCGAGTTTGCTAGTTAAGTTTCCTTCTTCAGGCAGGCCCTGTGGCACCCCACCCCACCTGTGTACAGTACCAACTACACCTAGTCAGGCTCCTGTGACATCCATGTGTGCAGAAATCGGCCATAGCCTTGTAAGCCATGTCCCTGGGATTGAATAGTGGACCCCAAGTGCACGGCGTAGTGCAGGGGGCTTCTGTGTCTGTCGTGTCCGCCAACGGTAGCGGTATTGCATGCACTCAACATATTTTCCTTCTTTCTCCCCCCCACCTCTTTGTGGTCTCCCAGTACTTGTGTGCATTAGCATCATCAGGCGGAGGAGCAGTGGCACCGGAGCAGGAGGGAGCTGCATCCCACATGGCCCTGGAGGGCGACACTACGGACTCCGAATTCACCAGTGGGACGGAGGGCGAGGGGAGCTCCATGGCGGGGACAGGAGCTGACACCAGCGATACAGCCTTCTCCTCTGATGGGAGCTCCCTTGCGGTGGTGGCCCCATCTACAGGTACAGCCGCCACCCCCCTACCAGCACCGATCCTCCCAGCAGCCCCTCAGCCTTTGCACCGTGCCCACTCACCCAGGAGGGTGGGCATTACCTTCGCCCCAGGCACCTCAGCCCCTGCACCTGTCACCCCTGCTGCCCTCAGTGAGGAGGCCATTGACCTCCTCAGGACCCTCACTGTTGGGCAGTCTACCATTTTGAATGCCATCCAGGGTGTAGAGAGGCATTTGCAACAGACAAATGCATTCCTGGAGGGCATTCATTCTGGTCAGGCAGCCCTTCAGTGAGCTTTTCAGACTCTGGCCTCAGCACTGATGGCAGCCATTGTCCCTGTCTCTGGCCTACCCCCTCCAACTTCCTCCACCCAGACCCACACCCCTGTATTTCAGTCTATCCCAAGCACACCATCAGACCATCATGCACACACCTCAACACACAAGGGAAGCTCTGGCAAACATAAGCACCACACATCCCACTTTGCACTCACGCAAGCATCAGACACATACAGACACACCAACATCCACTGCCTCCACAGTGTCCCCCTCCTCCTCATCTCCCTCCTCCCTCCCTGTCTCGTCTCCACTCACACCTGCATGCACTACATCCTCAGCCACTACGTCCCTCACCAGCCCACTGACCACCACACCCCGCTCACGTGCAGTCACCACCCCCACTACCATTCACACGTCCCCGGTGTCCTCTCCCAGTGTGTCTGTGAGGCCACCTCCCAAAGTACACAAACGCAGCCACACACCCACCCAACAGCCATCCACCTCAAGACAGCCTCCAGCCCATGCACCTTCACCCAAAGTCAGCAAATGTATACCTCCTACAACCACAACCTCTTCCTCCACTCCCAATCCCCCTCAAGCTACCCGTCCCAGTGTTCATAAGAAACTTTTTCTGGCCAGCCTTGACCTCTTTCCCTCACCTCCCCCACCCCGTCAGTCTCCTAGGGCCCGACTCTCCAGGTCCCAACCTAGCACCTCAGCCACAACATCGGCGGGACCAGTGGTGCCAGTAGTCACCGGACTAAGGAGTGCACCAGGCAGCAGTGCAGCCAGTGTGGGAAGGAGCCACAGCATGGACAGTCCCCCACCTGTCAAGCATCAAAAGTTGGCCAGTGCCCGGCGGGAGAGGGGAAAGAAACCAGCCACCAAAGCCACTCCCAGGGGTACAGTTGGGAGTGTGGAGACAGCTGCCACACCGTCCAAGGTGGGAAAGGGGCACAGTAAAACCGGCAAGTCTGGGAAGATCAGCACGGCGGACAAGACCGCCAGAAGCCACACTGCCCAGGAGAAGACAGCCAGCAGCAGCCCCGCTACCCAGGAAGCAACCGCCAGCAGCCCCGCTGCCACAGACAAGACTGCCAGCAGCAGCCCCGCTGCCCAGGAAGCGACCGCTAGCAGCCACACTGCCACAGACAAGACCACCAGCAGCAGCCCCGCTGCCCAGGAAGCAACCGCCAGCATCCACACTGCCCAGGAGAAGACCGCCAGCAGCAGCCCCGCTGCCCAGGAAGCGACAGCCAGCAGCCCCGCTGCCACAGACAAGACCGCCAGCAGCAGCCCTGCTGCCACAGACAAGACCGCCAGCGCCAGCCCAAGACCACCAGCAGCAGCCCCGCTGCCCAGGGGGGGACCGCTAGCAGCCCCGCTGCCCAGGAAGCGACTGCCAGCAGCCCCGCTGCCACAGACAGGACCGCCAGCAGCAGCCCCGCTGCCACAGACAAGACCACCACCAGCAGCCCCGCTGCCCAGGGGGCCACCGCCAGCAGCCCCGCTGCCCAGGAAGCGACTGCCAGCAGCCCCGCTGCCACACTCAGGACCGCCAGCAGCAGCCCCGCTGCCCAGGGAGTGACCGCCAGCAGCCCCGCTGCCCAGGAAGCGACCGCCAGCAGCCCCGCTGCCACAGACAGGACCTCCAGCAGCAGCCTGCTGCCCAGGAAGCGACAGCCAGCAGCCCAGCTGCCACAAACAGAACCGCCAGCAGCAGCCCCGCTGCCCAGGACACCGCCGCCAGCAGCCCCGCAGGCCAGGACAAGACTGCCACCAGCTGAACCGCTGCCCAGAACACCGCCGCCAGCAGCCCCGCAGGCCAGGACAAGACCGCCACCAGTGGAACAACTGCCCAGGACACCGCCGGCAGCAGCCCCGCAGGCCAGTCAGTGCCAATGATTCTGACGCTACTGACTCTGGGCACAAGGCCCCCTCTAGAACCATTGGAAAGATACATCCACTACCTCAGTCCTTGGCAGGATGAAGCACTCTGAGCACAAGGCCCCCTCCAGAACCAGTGCAGTATCACATCCACTACCTCAGTCCTTGGCAGGATGAAGCACTCTGGGCACAAGGCCCACTCCAGAACCAGTGGAGAATTACATCCACTGCCTCAGTCCTTGGCAGGATGAAGCACTCTGGGCACAAGGCCCCCTCCAGAACCAGTGGAGTATCACATCCACTACCTCAGTTCTTGGCAGGATGAATCACTCTGGGCACAAGGCCCCCTCCAGAACCAGTGGAGAATGACATCCACTACCTCAGTCCTTGGCAGGATGAAGCACTCTGGGCACAAGGCCCCCTCCAGAAACCAGTGGAGACTGTTATCCACTTGAGAGACTGTGGCTTGCCACTCCCCAGGATTGAACAGTGGTCAACCCACCCACTGTAGAGACTTGAGAGACTGTGGCTTTGCACTCCCCAGGGTTGCACAGTGGGAAAACCACCCACTGTAGAGACTTCAGAGACTGTGGCTTTGCACACCCCAGGATTGCACAGTGGGCAAACCAACCACTGCAGAGACTTGAGAGACTGTGGCTTTGCACTCCCCAGGATTGCACAGTGGGCAAACCAACCACCGCAGAGACTTGAGAGACTGTGGCTTTGCACTACCCAGGATTGCACAGTGGGCAACCCACCCACTGCAGAGACTTGAGAGACTGTGGTTTTGCACTCCCCAGGATTGCACAGTGGGCAAACCAACCACTGTAGAGACTTGAGAGACTGTGGCTTTGCACTCCCCAGGTTTGCACAGTGGGCAACCCACCCACTGTAGAGAATTGAGAGACTGTGGCTTTGCACTCCCCAGGACTGAACAGTGGGCATGGAGCCGACTCGTGGATCTGGCGTTGTGCACTCAACCGGCTGAGGTGCCCCCCCTTCCCTTCCCCCTGAGGTTCCTGTTTTATTTCTATCTGATGCCCCTGCAGTGTTCTCTCCGTTTTGAGTGTGGGCCTCGCCCATGCCTTTTGGGCCCAGTGATCCACGGACTATGATGGTGGAATCCCTTGGACTTGTGTTCTTGGTGTATATAATTGAATATAGTATAAATGTATGTATTTATAAATATTTTTGATGTATGTAATTGAATATATCACAATTATTCGACTCATTTCCTTTTGTCCTTGCATTCTTCCAGTGAGGGTTGGTGGGGTAATTGTTATGTATCAATATGTATTAGCGTGTGTGTTGTAGTGGGTGGGGGTGGGGGTGGGGGTGTTGCATGTGTGTCACTGTTTTTTCCTCCCCTGTGTCATAGGTGCAGTACTCACCGTTGTCTTCACCGCCGGTGTTCGTGCTCCTGGTAGAGGAGCAGGAAGATAAAGGCTGGCAGGATCTGGAGCTCGGGTTCCATGGCGTCCTGATTCCTCATGGGTTTTGTAGAGGTGAGCGTTTTCCCTTCGAAGTCCTGTTCCTTCTGTGTTTTTGTTCACGGGGAATCCACCACGGAAAAGGTGGGGGATTGGTGGGTTGTAATTGTGTGGGCGGTACATTGTCCTCCGCCTGTCTGTTGGCATTTACCGCTGCGGTGTTTGTTTGTACCGCCGTGGCGGTCGGAGTGTTAAAGTGGCTGTCTATGTTGGCGGTTTCCGCCACGGTCGCAATTCCATTTTTTTTCTCACCGGCCTGTTGGCGGTTTTACCGCCGCTTTAACACCGACCGCCAGGGTTGTAATGACCTCCATAATCACAATAACAGAGTTTTGTTTAAATATTAATGTGTTTTTTTTCTAATTTTATTATTACATTAAAAAGTCTGAGAAATTAGATTTTGCAATTTTTTGTCTTTAACTCATATATATGTCAAAACATTTTTTAACCAATAATAACATTTGTTTCTGCATACATTTAGATTTTTGCAAAATGTTTATTTTTATCAAAACTAGTTTAAAAAATGCAACATAATCTTTTTATTCATAATGTATTATTTACATATTTTTACAATTTTTTAACAAATTTATTTACAGTTTTAACCATTTTCAGTGGTATTTTTCACTGTTTTCCATTATTTCCTACGAGAAAAGTAGTCCTTTTTCTATTTGTACTCTTTTTCTCAGTTTACCATGAGTGACGGTCAAGATTGGATGCAAGCAGAGAACTTGGTTGGGTAAGTTTATTTAAAACATTTTTTAGAATATGTTTATGGATATAGTTATTGCATAGATAGAGATGGGAGGTAGTTCTAAGGTACGTAGTAGCTTTTGGAAGTTATGATTGTTTCTAATGTTTATTTTTGATTCCTTTACAGGTTTGCTTAGATATGGTTTAAAAGAAATTGTTTAGCAGTGTTTGCGTTTTTTTAACAATTGTACTGCTTTAAAAAAATATATATAATGTACTATTTTTAACTGTAAAGCTTTTCTTTTAGTACTTGATGGCTTTTCAAATTGAACATTTTACAAAATATATATATTTACTATATCTGAAAAAACCTTTGTGTTTCCTAATGTTTTTCATAAGATTGTGTTTTATTTCGTTGTCATGTCTTTTTACAGTTTTGTTTTAATATTGTAGTTTTCCCCATTATGTAAATCACGTTTTTTCCTTTTTTAGGTATAAAAAGTTAATTTGGCTTTAAAAAATTGGGGTATTCGCGAGAAAATTAGTAGTTTGGTAAAATGTTTTACTTTTTCCTTTGCAAAGTTTTTTTCTTGCATAAGGTTTTTTTCTTCGTCCATTTTGAATGACCAATTTTAATTATTTTCAGGATGAATATATATTTTTTTATTTTGCAGTGTAAAATGCTTCTTCTACATCAATATGGAAGAAGAACTCTACAGCGACAGATGCAGAGACGCTGCCATTATTGCATAAAGACATGAAAACTGCTAAAGGTAGGAACTTTATGTTTTTTGTGAATAATTTAGTTTAAAAATAATCTTAAAAATGTCAATTTAATTTATGTTATTTTTAAAACTGGCAAGTAATAGTGATATATAGGTTAGAAGTTGTTAGACATGTAAGATAAATGCTAGACTGTCAAGGTAGTCTGAAGCCACCATTAGAAAAAAAAAATGGGTTGTGCGTGGGTTCAGGCTACCTGACAGTGACTGAGCAAGCCCCATTTCTTGGAAACTTTGCTGCTTCTTCAAAAGTTTCCATGAAATGATATAGGTTTGGATGGGGTTTTCCAAGTCCTTTGTTGAAGAAGTTGTGCCATCCCTCAATGGCATTGTTAGTCTTTGCACCACCTTCTAAGCAGGTCATGTAGCAGTTCCACCGCTCTATTGAAAATCTTGATTTTCTTCTGCGACCTGATCTACTTAGATGTCCAATTCAGGTTTCTTTGAAGTAATTTAGTAATGGTGCCACTTTGATTCATTTGCCGTAAAATAGTTTGAATCTGTGATGCATGTGTCATATTCATCTACTTTGTCAGGTGGTACAAAGCATAACACAGTTAGTTTTCTTAATTTGAATTGTAGTATGCAGTTTGAGAAATATTCTCTACTCAAGGATGACTTTTGAATTCTACGCCAATGTGCCTGTGAAAAGTGGAAATAGCATCCTTGTATTTGTGCTTCTGGATATAATTTTATTATTTTGTTCATCATTGACAATTCAAAATCTATTATTACTTTTCTAGGTCTTTTACTAATTGTTTTGTTTTTGACTACTGATAAAAATTCAATGTAAGTATTGGAATAATTGTCATGTAGCAATGCATACACTAGGGGGACTGTTGTGTTATTTTTTGTGGGTAAATGTATGGGGTGTAGATTTAAATGTTCCATCCATCATCCAAATTTCACTATTCTCTAGGATAAGTAAGATCATTTTAATATTTGGCACAACCCGTAGGTTGTGCCAAATATTAAAATTCTCTTATGAGGGTTTTCATTGTCATGCAAGAGAAAAGTTTCATTCAAGAAGGTAAGTTTTAGTTCTGGGGGATGTTAATATCTTCATAGGATTGTGATGTTACATGTTGGGGATTACTTGCCAGTTTTTCACATTGAAACATTTGTCTAAGATTTGGTATTGAAGGCATGCTACCTGCAACCCTCATGGGAATACTTCATGCTACTTCACTTAGTACCTGCCCACAGGAATCAAAATGTGCAAAATGTTTAATTTTCTGTACATTTTCTCTCACTTAAATTTCCATTGCAGAGGCAGAGTGGTTATGCTCTGTTGTCCTACTCACGGCATCTTCCAGCTCTGCCTCTGCAATGTGAAGAGAAGTATTGGACACACCTCCAATGGCTCCTGAGTTCAACAACTCTATCTCTGCAATAAAGATACCATTCAAACTTCAGAAGTTGGTGTCCTGAGCGTGAGGTGACGTAACTTGCTTCACCCTGTGACGCCATTCTTTCAAAATCTGTAAGTTTGAATTGTAATTATCTGGTGGAGTTGGATAGTAAATTTGCCCCTTAGTCACTGTCCAGCACATTCCCTGTGTAAGTGCCCAATGGACTTGGATTAGTAAATTTGCCCCCACTAGCTGTGCAGCACCTGCCCTGAGGCAAGTGCCTAGTGTGGTTGGAGTAGTAATTTTTGTCCTAACCACTGTCCAGTACCTGCTCTAAGGTAAGTACCCAGCTGAGTTTGAGTAGTAATTTTGCCTCCAGTCACTGTCCAGCACATGTCCTAATGTAAGCACCTGGTGGAGTTGGAATAGTAATTGTGCCCCTAATCACTGTCCAGCACCTGCCCTGAGGTAAGTATCCAGTGGAGTCGGAATAGTAATGTTGCCCCTAATCACTGTCTAGAACCTATCCTGACATAAGTACCTGGTGGAGTTGGAATGGTAATTTTGCCCCTCCTCACAGCCCATCACCCGCTCTAAGGTAAGTACTCGGTGGAGTTGGAATAGTAATTTTACCTTTTAGTCACTGTTCAGCTCCTGCACTGAGGGAACTACCCGGTTGACTTGGTATGGTAAATTTGCCCCTTGTCACTGTCCATCACCTGCCCTGAGGTAAGTACTTGGTGGACTTGGAATAGTAAATTTGCCCTTTAATTACTGTCCAGCACGTACCCTGATGTAAGTTCTGGGTGGAGTTAGAATAGTAATTTTGCTCCCAGTCACTGTCCATCGCCTGCCCTGGGGTAAGTACTCAGTGGATTTTGATAGTAATTTTGTCTGAACTAACTGTCCTGCACCTGCCCTGAGGTAACTACACAGTGGACTTGGAATAGTACATTTTTCTCTTACTCACTGTCCAGCACCTGCCCTGAGGTAAGTACCCAGTGGAGTTAGACTGGTAATGTTGTCTTTTATCACTGTCCTGCTCCTGCCCTGAGGTAACTACACAGTGGACTTGGAATAGTAAATTTGCCTATTACTCACTGTCCAGCACCTGCCCTGAAGTAAGTACTTAGTGGAGTTAAAATACTAAGTTTGCGTTTATCAATGTCCAGCACCTACCCTGATGTAAGTACCTGGCGGAGTTGAAATAGTAATTTTGCCCCAAGTCACTTTCCAGCACCTGCCCTGAGTTAAGTACCCAGTGCAGTTAGAATAGTAATTTTGCCTTTTATCACTGTCTAGCACCTACCCTGATAAAAGTACCCTGTGGACTTGGAATAGTAAATTTGCCCTTTACTCACTGTCTGGCACCTGCCAGACGTAAGTTCCTGGTGGATTTAGAGTAATAATTTTGCCCCGAGTCACTGTCCTTCACCTGCCCTGAGGTAAGTACTTGGTGGAGTTTGAATAGTAAATTTGCCCTTTATTTGCTGTCCAGCACCTACCCTGAGGTTAGTTCCCGGTGGAGTTAGAATATTAATTTTGCCCCCAGTCACTGCCCATCACCTACTCTGAGGTAAGTACCCTGTGTGTTTGGATTAGTAAATTTGACCTTTACTCACTGTCCATCTCCTGCCCTGAGGTAAGTTCCTGGAGGAGTTGGAATAGTAATTTTGCCTCTATTCACTGTCTAGCACCTGTCCTGAGTTACTACCTGGTTGACTTGGTATGGTAAGTTTGGCTCTTATTCACTGTTCAACATCTGCCCTGATGTAAGTACTTATTGGAGTTAGAATAGCAATTTTGCCTTGTATCACTTTTCAGCACATACCCTGACGTAAGTGCCCTGCGAATTTGGAATAGTAAATTTGCTCTTTAGTTACCGTCTACAACCTGCCCTTTGGTAAGTTATTGCCTCTATTCACTGTCTAGCACCTGCCCTGAGTTACTACCTGGTTGACTTGGTATGGTAAATTTGGCTCTTACTCACTGTCCAGCATCTGCCCTGAGGTAAGTACACATTGTAGTTAAAATAATAATTTTGCCTTTTATCACTGTCGAGCACCTACCTTGACGTAAGTACCCTGTAAACTTGGAATAGTAAATTTGCCCTTTACTCACTGTCTAGCACCTGCCCTGGGGTATGTTCCTGGTGGAGTTAGAGTAGTAATTTGACCCCCAGTCACTGTCCATCACCTGCCATTAGGTAAGTAGTTGGGGGAGTTGGAATAGTGGCTCTATTTACTGTCAAGCATCTGAGGTAAGTACCCAGTGGACTTGTTATGGTAAATGTGCCTCCTATTCTCTGTCCGGCACCAGCCCTGAGGTAAGTACCCAGTGAAGTTGTAATAGTAAATTTGCACTTTACTTATTATCCAGCACCTGCTCTGAGGAAATATTCTGGTGGAGTTAGAATACTTATTTTGCCCCCTGTCACTGTCCATCACTTGCCCTGAGGTAAGTACCCTTTGGACTTGAAATAGTAAATTTGCCCCTAATCACTGTCCAGCACCTACCCTAATGTAAGTAACCAGTAGAGTTGGAAGAGTAATTTGGCCCCAGTCACTGTCCATCACCTGCCCTGAGGTAAGTACTCAGTGCAATCGGAATACTCATTTTGCCTCTACTCACTATCTAGCACCTGCCCTGAGGGATCTACCTGGTAGACTTGGTATGGTAAATTTGCCTCTTACTCGCTGTCCAATACCTGTACTGACATAAGTACCCTGTGGATTTGCAATAGAAATTTTTCCCCCAATCAATGTCCAGCACCTACTCTAACGTAAGTACCCGGTGGAGTTGGAATAGTAATTTTGCCCCTAGTCACTGTCCATCACCTACCCTCAGGTAAGTATTTGGTGGAGTTGGAATAGTAATTTTGCCTCTATTCACTGTCCAGCACCTGCCTTGAGGGAACTACCCGGTCGACTTGGTATAGTAAATTTGCCTCTTACTCACTGTCCAGCACCTACCCTGAGGTAAGTACCTGGTGTAGTTGCAATAGTAAATTTCCCCTTAACTTACTGTCCACGCATTCCCTGAGGTAAGTTGTTCAGCTATGTATACATTAGAGATACGATTGATTTTTAAAAATATTATACTTATTTTTTTGGTTTGTGAGGTCCTTAATTGATTTTTTCAATATGTTATTTTTCAAACATTTGATGTCCTCCTGTGGTTAGTTTGTTATTTGGAATCTATAAAAAATAATAAACAGTGTACTGTTTAGTGTTTCATTTTTTTATTAAAAGTTTGGTTACTGTCCAGCACTTGTCATGAGGTAAGTACCCAGTGGGTTTAGAATACTATTTTTCTTTCCTGTCTATAGTTCTACACCTGCCCTGAGGTAAGTACCCAGTGGAGTTACAATAGTCATTTTGTTAACTGTTTCCAGCATCCTGTATGTGGTAAGCACCTTGTGGAGTTAGAATAATAATTTTGATTCTTGGTTACTGTCTTCTACCTGCCCTGAGGTGAATACCCAGTGGTGTTACGCTAGTATTTTTGTCCCGTGGTCACTGTTTTGCACCTGCTCTGAGGTAAGTACTCAGCTGAGTTAGATTTGTCATTTTGCCTCATGGGTGTTATCCTGCACCTGCCCTGAGGTAAGTACTCAATGAAGTTAAAATAGTAATTTTGCCTGCTGGTTGCTATCTTGCAGCTGCTCTGAGGTAAGTATGCAGTGGAGCTAGAAATTTAGTTTTTCCTCTGGTAACTGTGCAGCACCTGACCCAGTGGAGTTAGAATAGTACATTTTCCCCTGTTCCCTCGCCAGC
The DNA here is from genome assembly GCF_031143425.1 of Pleurodeles waltl. NCBI lineage: Eukaryota > Metazoa > Chordata > Amphibia > Caudata > Salamandridae > Pleurodeles > Pleurodeles waltl. Next base: position 1,070,387,645 of record NC_090437.1, read on the forward strand.
ACCTGCCCTCTGGTAAGTGCCTAGTGGAGTTAGAATTGTTATTTTGCCATCTTACTACTGTCCAGCGCTTGCCCTCACATAGGTACCTAGCAGAGATAGAATACTATGGCGGTCATTTCAACCTCGGCGGTAAAAGGTGCTTACCGCCAGACAGAAGACTGCCATAACACCACCGCGGTCGCGGTAAACCGCCACGGTCATTCTGACCCACAACAGGCAAACCGCCAAAATACCGACATCCACAAAAGTCCGCCACACCAAAGGTCAGCGATAAACTGGCGATGACCAAACCTCCACCGTCACGCCAACAGAAATACGCCCATGCCATTACGACCCACGAATCCACGCGGCGGTCTTTCAACCGCGGTATTCTATTGGCGGTACACACCGCCGCGGTCGAAATACACATACTTGTACAAAACACTACCACATTGGACAATTCGAAATACACACACCTGATACACATACACACACCACTCCCACACACCCAATGCAATATAAAACACACACCCACATCACCCACAAACCTCTACGACCAGAAATTCTGCGAGAAGGCGAGAGAGAGAAACCACAGTCAACTACCAAGCATCCACAGGCACACAATACCAATACCCACAGAACTTCCACGCACCTCACACAACACACCACTAAATAGCACCCCACCTATCACTACACACTCCACCCCACACATCATCCACACCACCCCATGGCACCTCAAAGACACCCCAGGTTCTCAGATGCTGAGCTCAGGGTCATGGTGGAGGAAATCGTACAAGTAGAGCCCCAGCTGTTCGGGACACAGGTGCAGCACACCACCATTGCCAGGAAGATGGAGCTATGGAGCAGAATAGTCGACAGGGTCAACGCTGTGGGACAGCACCCAAGAAATAGGGACGACATCAGGAAGCGGTGGAACGACCTACGGGGGAAGGTGCGTTCCATGGTATCAAGGCACAACATCGCGGTACAGTGGACTGGCGGCGGACCCCCACCTCCTCCCCCAGAATTTACAACATGGGAGGAGCAAGTCTTGAACATCCTGCATCCTGAGGGCCTCGCAGGAGTCGGTGGAGGAATGGACTCTGGTAAGTCTCATCTTCACTACTTCATCCCCCCCACCCCACCTGCATGCCAACTCATACCCCCACCCTCACCCTCACCCCCATCACAACTACCCCTTGCAAATGCCTCACCATCACAACCCACCCATCCCAAAACTTAGCCCTGCATGCGGCCCCAAAGCAAGGACACCCATCACCAAAGCATGCCCAATGCACATACCCATCACCCCCCCCCCCAAAACACCGTCACAAAGGAATGCCAGCACTGGGGTACACGGGCACCCACCCATTGCACGCCATTGGCACACACAGAAGCAATAACCATACTTTTATACCCCTGCAGGACCCGAACGCCAGGTCACCGCGCAGGAGGGTCCACAAATGTCCACTCCACCCCCAGAAGAGGCCCACAGTGATGACAGCAGCTCTGTCTCCCTGGATCTAGATGACCAGCCCGGTCCATCGGGGACCTCGGGGCAGTCAGTTCCCCTCAGACAGGCACAGGCCACAGCAGACCTTCCCCCCTCTGGGAACACCAGCACAGCACCCACCCAGCGGGCCCATACCTCTGTCCCCAGGACACGTCAATCAGCGGTGTGTCCACCACTACAGGGAACCCAGGCTAACCCACCACCCCAACAACAACAGGGACCTGGGGGCAGTGGTAGTGGGCACAGGGTCCAGGGGACGGAGGCCCAAGGAAACAGGGGAACTGGGAGGGCTGCTGTGCGACGGGGGGGACAGGCCAAGGGAACCCACTCTCCACAAGGCCCTCTCCTCCATCATGGGAGCATACCACCGCTCCCAGGAAACGATGGCGACGGTCCTGGCCAGGTTTCAGGAAATCCAGCTTCTGCAGGAGCAACAGTATATGGGGTTCAGGGAGGAACTAAGAAACATCAGTTCCGCCCTGGGTACCATCGTAGTGGCCCTGAATGAGTTAATCACCACATTGCGGACCACTGTGGCACCTCAAAGGGCCCCTGACACTAGCATGGACCAAGAACTGGCTACCACCTCCGCCGGCGCTAGTGGACAGGAGGCCCCGACAGAAGACCAACAGGCCACCAGAACCCCACCCCCTGCAGAAGGAGAACCACCCCGCAAGCGGGCCCTGAGATCCAGGAAGAAGACAGAGTAACATGTCAAGACCCCCGCCAGCAAAGGATACCGCCCTGATTGTCATCCCACTGTCCCACATTGTCACCCTGTCCAACCTTAAACTGCCCCTGCTCCACTTCCCACTGGCATTTGGACAATGCACCTGTGAACCTGATAGTCTGGACTCTGCCATGGACAATCCTCCACCATCACCCCTCACCGATTTGCAACCACCCATCCAAATTAGAGCACTTGAATAAACACACTTATTGCACATAAACAATCTGGAGTCTGTCTGTGATTTTAACAAATGTATTAGACATGACAGTGCCAAAATTGTTATTCACATTGTGATGCCAACAAACCGCTGTCACACAGCTGTAGTCCATGGGAAAACAAAGCAGATGTCTCGCAGTGGGGCCCACAGCTCTGAAAACGGAAGTGAAAGTCACAACACAGTTACCATACACGGGGGGAAAAAGTCAGACAGTAGAGAGGTAGGAGTCTTTAAGTAAATGTAATATGCCGGTGTGTACTCTTACCTGTGTGTCACTGAAAATATTGCTCTATTACTGTGTTCCTGTTGTCTATGTCGTCCTCTCCGGCTTCCTCTTCTTCACTCTCCACAGGCTCCACAGCTGCTACAACACCACCATCTGGACCATCCTCCTGCAGAAAAGGCACCTGGCGGCGCAAAGCCAGGTTGTGAAGCATACAGCAGGCCACGATGATCTGGCACACCTTCTTTGGTGAGTACATTAGGGATCCACCTGTCATATGGAGGCACCTGAACCTGGCCTTCTGGAGGCCAAAGGTGCGTTCGATCACCCTCCTAGTCCGCCCATGGGCCTCATTGTAGCGTTCCTCTGCCCTGGTCTGGGGATTCCTCACTGGGGTCAGTAGCCAGGACAGGTTGGGGTAACCAGAGTCCCCTAATAGCCACACCCGGTGCCTCTGGAGTTGACCCATCACATACGGGATGCTGCTATTCCGTATGATGTAGGCGTCATGCACTGAGCCAGGGAACTTGGCATTAACATGGGAGATGTACTGGTCTGCCAAACAGACCATCTGTACATTCATCGAATTATAACTTTTCCTGTTCCTGTACACCTGTTCACTCCTGCTGGGGGGTACCAAAGCCACATGTGTCCCATCAATGGCACCTATGATGTTGGGGATATGTCCAAGGGCATAGAAATCACCCTTCACTGTAGGCAAATCCCCCACCTCAGGGAAAATGATGTAGCTCCTCATGTGTTTCAGCAGGGCAGACAACACTCTGGACAACACCTTGGAAAACATAGGTTGAGACATCCCTGATGATATGGCCACTGTTGTTTGAAATGACTCACTTGCTAAGAAATGGAGTACTGACAGTACCTGCACTAGAGGGGGGATCCCTGTGGGTTGGCGGATGGGTGACATCAGGTCTGCCTCCAGCTGGGCACACAGTTCATGAATAGTGGCTCTGTCAAGCCTGTATGTCAGTATGACATGTCTTTGCTCCATTGTCGACAGGTCCACCAGCGGTCTGTACACGGGAAGATTCCTCCATCTCCTCGCATTGCCCAGCAGACGGTGCCTAGGAAGGACAACAGCGAGCACAGAGTCAATCAACCCACAGGTACGTTCCCACAGCTTGCACACAACACGATTCACTATGCATTGAATGGTTTGTATGAGTGTTGAGGAAAGGCCTAGGTATGTGGGACGCAGTAGAAGTTAAGCCATGTGGGCCCTTGAAATGGCGGCTGCCTGACCTGTGAAGTGTGACAATGGGATGTGAGGTCAATGCGCTGGCGTGGCACACCGTGGCGGTAGGCGGTCGAAGACCTCGGCGCAATGCCACATTGGTTAACATAGAACCCTATGGGTTTCACGAGCCAATGACGATGTGCGCCGGTGTCGCGGTACGCACCGCCGCGGTACGCACCGCCGCGGGAGTGACCGCCACTTTCAATCTACTTAATCACTCGATACCTGATCTTCCACAGGAGAGGACCTACACTGCAAGTGCTGCTGTGACCTCTGCCTGGAAGAGACAATGCCTGCTGAGACTGGGGAAAGGGCCCCTGCCTTCACTTCTGAAGAATTGGAGAAACTCGTGGATGGGGTCCTCCCCCAGTATGTGCTACTCTACAGTCCTCCAGACCAACAGGTAAGTACACTGGGACCATGCTTTGTGGGCAATGCCTGGGTTGAGTCGGGTGGATGAAAGATGGTGGGGAGGGGAGCGATTGAGGCATGCATCAGACTACAGATCAGAGCATTGGCCACATGGCAAGGGTGGGGATGGGGGGCCACTCACATCAAGCATGCAGAAGGTGATGATTTTTTTTCTCCCCCTGTACATGTCACATAGGTCAGCGCCCACCAGAAAATTGCTATTTGGCGTGCCATCGCCAAGGACGTCCACAACACGTCCACAACAGACGGGGCACCCACTGCCGGAAGAGGTGGGAGGACATCCGACGCGGGAGCAGGAAGACGACGGAGGCTCTGCTGGGGATGGCCTCCCAACGTAGGAGGGGTGCCAGTCGTCAATTGACCCCCCTGATGTCCCGGATCCTGGCGGTGGCCTACCCCGATTTGGATGGGCGCGTGAGGACATCACAGCAGACACAAGGGGGTGAGTACACTCTCATTCTGGTGACTTTGCACGCAGTGGAGGTGTCTGGGTGGGGGAGGTGGGCTGTGGTTATCTCTAGGCCAGGACGATTTCTGTAGGCTAGGCCCCTCCGTAAGGCATGGCCCTGTGTCCCCACCCCCCACCTCTGTAGGGTGCCAAGTACAGCTATGCATGTCCCTGTGTCATCTATGTGTGCAGTTGTCGTCCATAGGCTTGTAGGCCATGTCCCACTGATTGAGTAGTGGACCCCAAGTGCACAGCGTAGTGCAGGGGGCCTCTGTGTCTGTCCTCTCCGCCAACGGTAGCGGTAATCCATGCACTCAACATGTCTTTCTTTCCCCCCCCCCCTTTTTTGTGGTCTTCCTGTTCATGTGTGCATTAGCATCATCAGGCGGAGGAGAAGTGGCATCGGAGCACGAGGGAGCTGCATCCCACATGGCCCTGGAGGGCCATGCAACGGACTCTGAGTACACCAGTGGGACGGAGGGCGAGGGGAGCTCCACAGCGGGGACTCGTGCTGATGTCAGTGGCAGCGACTCGTCCTCTGAAGGGAGCTCCCTTGTGGTGGCGGCAACATCCGTGCCCCCCGCAACAACAGGTACAGCTGCCACCCAGCGCTCCAGCACCGCCCTCCCAGCAGCCCCTCAGCGTTTGCCCCGTGCCCGCTCACCCAGGAAAGGGGGCATCTCCTTCGCCCCAGGCACCTCAGGCCCTGCCCCTGTCACCCCTGCTGCCCTTAGTGAGGAGGTCATTGACCTCCTGAGGACCATCATTGTTGGGCAGTCTACCCTTTTGAATGCCATCCAGGGGGTAGAAAGGGAGGTGCACCGGAGTAATGCATACCTGGAAGGCATTCATTCGGGTCAGGCTGCCCATCAGCGATCGTTCAACGCTCTGGCCTCAGCACTGACGGCAGCAATTGTCCGTCTCTAGCCTCCCCCCTCCAACTTCCTCCACCCAGACCCAATCCCCTGTACCTCTGCCTATCCCAGACACACCATCAGACCAGCCTGCACACACCTCAACACCCAAGGGAAGCTCATCCAGACATAAGCACAACACATCACACAAGCATTTACACAAGCAACATCCACATGCAGACACACCAACAGCCACTGCCTCCACTGTGTCCCCCTCCTCCTAGTCTCCCTCCTCCCTCCCTGTGATGTCTCCACTCACACTTGCATGCACAACATCTTCAGCCACTACGTCCATCACCAGCACACCCACCAGAACACTCCGCACACGTGCAGTCACCACCCCCACTACCATTTACACGTCCCCTGTGTCCTCTCCCAGTGTGTCTGTCATCCCCTCTTCCAATCCACACAAACGCAGGCAGCCACCCACCCAACAGCCGTCCACCTCACGACAGCCTTCAGCCCAAGCACCTGCACCCAAAAACACCAGACTTCACACTCCTACAACCACATCCTCTTCCTCCACTCCCATACCCACTACACCTAGCCGTCCCTCTCTTTCCAAATTGATTTTCCTTTCCAAACTTGACCTCTTTCCAACAACTCCCCCACCCCGTCCATCGAATAAGACTGCAATCAGCACCTCAGCCACCACCAAACCAGGACCTATCAAGACTGATGTCCAAGGACTGTGGAGTCCCCCACCCTCAAGGGCAACTAGTTCTGCTAGGAGCCAAGGCACGGCCAGCCCACCCCGGAAAAACACCCAAAGATCACCAGTGCCCGGCGCGAGAGGCCAAGGACACCAGGGTCCATAATCCCTACCCTGGCTCCGGCTGGAAGTGGGTGCCACCTGGCACACCGCCAAAGGTGGGAAAGGGCCACAGATGACCAGGGAAGGGTGGGAAGGGCAGCACGCCCGACAAGTCCGGCAGCAGGCCAGGACCAGCCCCATCCCAGGTGTGCAGGAGGACACCCAGAGGCCTGGTACGGCAGCCCAGGAGGGCCCCGCCAGCCACAGCCCAGCTGCCCAGGAGGGCCCCGCCAGCCACAGCCCAGCTGGGCAATGAAGGAGCGCCAACTCAAGCACCGCTGAACATGGCAAGGACTGCCAAGGCAAGCACCGCTGAACAGGGCAAGCACCGCTGAACAGGGCAAGGACCGCTGAACAGGGCAAGGACCGCCAAGGCAAGCACTGCTGAACAGGGCAAGCACTGCTGAACAGGGCAAGGACCGCTGAACAGGGCAAGGACCGCCAAGGCAAGCACCGCTGAACAGGGCAAGCACCGCTGAACAGGGCAAGCACCGCTGAACAGGGCAAGGACCGCCAAGGCAAGCACCGCTGAACAGGGCAAGCACCGCTGAACATGGCAAGGACTGCCAAGGCAAGCACCGCTGAACAGGGCAAGCACTGCTGAACATGGCAAGGACTGCCAAGGCAAGCACTGCTGAACAGGGCAAGGACCGCCGAACAGGGCAAGGACCGCTGAACAGGGCAAGGACCGCCAAGGCAAGCACCACTGAACAGGGCAAGGACCGCCAAGGCAAGCACCGCTGAACAGGGCAAGCACCGCTGAACAGGGCAAGGACCGCTGAACAGGGCAAGGACCGCCAAGGCAAGCACCGCTGAACAGGGCAAGGACCGCCAAGGCAAGCACTGCTGAACAGGGCAAGCACCGCTGAACAGGGCCCTTAATCTCAAGCACCGCTCCGCTGGGCACTGCCGTCTCATGCACCGCTGAACAGGGCACTGCCGTCTCAAGCACCGCTGCACTGGGCCCTTCATCTCAAGCACCGCTCCGCTGGGCACCGCCGTCTCAAGCACCGCTGAACTTGGCCCTTCATCTCAAGCACCGCTGCACTGGGCCCTTCATCTCAAGCACCGCTGCACTGGGCCCTTCATCTCAAGCACCGCTGCACTGGGCCTTTCATCTCAAGCACTGCTCCGCTGGGCACCGCCGTCTCAAGCACCGCTGAACTGGGCCCTTCATCTCAAGCACCGCTGCACTGGGCCCTTCATCTCAAGCACCGCTGCACTGGGCCCTTCATCTCAAGCACCGCTCCACTGGGCACCGCCGTCTCATGCACCGCTGAACAGGGCACCGCCGTCTCAAGCACCGCTGCACTGTGCCCTTCATCTCAAGCACCGCTCCGCTGGGCACCGCCGTCTCAAGCACCGCTGAACTGGGCCCTTCATCTCAAGCACTGCTGGCCCATTGGTGGAAGGGGCAGTGCCGCATCTGTGTCGGGCAGGGCTGCACGAAGCACTCTGGGCACCAGTCCCCCTCCAGAACCAGTGGACACTGTCATCCACTTGAGAGACTGTGGCTTTGCACTCCCCAGGATGTAACAGTGGGCAAACCACCCACTGTATAGACTTGAGAGACTGTGGCTTTGCACTCCCCAGGATGGTACAGTGGGCAAGCCACCCACTGTATGGACTTGGGAGACTGTGGCTTTGCACTCCCCAGGATGGTACAGTGGGCAAGCCACCCACTGTATGGACTTCAGAGACTGTGGCTTTGCACTCCCCAGGATGGTACAGTGGGCAAACCACCCACTGTATGGACTTGAGAGAATGTGGCTTTGCACTCCCCAGGATGGGACAGTGGCCATGGAGGCCCCTCGTGGATCTGGCGTTGTGTACTCATGTGGCTGAGGTGCCCCCCCTTCCCTTCCCCCTGAGGTGCCTGTAGTTTTTCTATCTGATGCCCCTGCAATTCTCTCTCCGTTGGTGTCAGGTATCCTGTGTGGGCCTTGCCCATGTGATTTGGGCCCAGTGGTCCACGGACAATGACTGCTAAAATTATCTGACTTTTAATATTTATGTATATATTAGTTTTAAATGTGTGATGTTTTTATATGCCGATAATACAAATATTCGACTGTTTATGATCATTTCATTTTGTCTTTGCATTCTTCCGGGGGGTTTGGGGGTTCTAACAGTGATGTATTGCTATGCATTGATGTGTGTGTTGTAGTGGGTGAGGGTGGTGGTGGGTGTGTAGCGTATGTGTGCCCGTAATATTTTCTCCTCCCCCCTCCCCTGTGTCGTAGGTGCAGTACTCACCGTAGTCTTCTGCGCCGGCGTTCGTGCTCCTGGTAGAGGAGCAGAAATACAATAGCTGGTAGGATGTGTAGTTCGGGTTCCATGCTGTCCAGATTCCTCGTGGGGTGTATGGAGGTGAGCGTTTTCCGTTTGAAATGTCTGTTTCCGCGATGTTTTTATCGGCGGGGCTACCGCCCCGGAAAAGGTGGCGGATTGGTGGGTTGTGATAGGGTGGGCGGTACATTGACTTCCGCCTGTCTGTTGACGGCGACCGCCACGCTGTTGGTTTGTCCCGCCGTGGCGGTTGGAGTGTTAATGTGGCGGTCTCTGTTGGCGGTTTCCGCCAGGGTCAGAATTCAATTTTTTAAACCGCCAGCCTGTTGGCGGGTTAGCCGCCACTTTAACACCGACCGCCAGCGTTGGAATGACCCCCTATATTTTTTTCTCCTAGTTCCTGTTCTGCATCTTTCCTGAGGCAAGTACCAAGCAGACTTTGAATACGTATTTTACCTTCTGGTTATTCTGCTACACCTTTGTTGAGGTAAGTAACTTGCAAAGTCAAAATACTTATTTTGCCCTCTGCTTACTGTTCTACATCTGTCTTGAGGTAAGTAGCTTGCAAAGTTAAAATACTTACTTTGCTCTCCAGTAAATGTGAGGTAAGTATCTATTATAATAATTAGAAAAATAATTTTACCAGATAATCACTGTCCAGCTGTTGCCCTCAGTTTTATACACATTTGAGAGAGCATTGATTGTTTTCTTTTTTGAGATTATACTTATTTTTCTTTTTTTGGGGGGAGGTCTTTAAATGATTTTTGCAAGATGTTGTTTTTCAAACTCTTGATGTCCTTCTGTGTTTTTATTTTTAATTTGGAATCCAAAAAACATCAGAAAACAGTGTAGTAATTTCTTTTCATTTTCGATTTATTGTTTGGTTGCTTAGCACTATCCACTCAGAGGTATGTATCCAGAGATTTTTTATTTTAATTTTACCCCCTGCTTTCTGTCCAGTACCTTGTATGAGGTAAGTACCCAGGTGGAGATTCAGTACACATTTTTCCCTCGGTTGCTATCCTGTACATGCACTAAGGTAAGTACTCAGCAGCGTTTCAATAGTAATTTCCCCCCTTCTTGCTATCCCACACATGCTCTGAGGTAAGTACACGGCGGACCTAGAGTTGCAATGTTTCCCCAAGTTGGTATCCTGTACCTGCTCAGGTATGTACCCAGCAGAATATGTAAACTATTTTTTCTCCTGGTCTCTGTCTAGCACCTGCCTTGAGGTAAGTAGTAAGCAGACTTTGAATTTTATTTAGTCAGTGAAGTCAATTTTATTTTTCCTCGCCTACACATGAATGAAATCACAATGCAGTTATAACACTAATCTACATATATTCAATTCTTTAACACGTTTTACAAAGTTATATTCAAACTTTTTGTTTTAAAAAAATAAATCATTTACCTTTTATTGTTAAGGTTTTCTCTTTTTTACTGTTAACACTCTTCAAAGAGATCCCTGTCATTTTAAAGAAATAAAATATAAATTATTTGTTCAGGTTTTTTTTGCTGTTCTGTTTAAATATATAAACTATACATATATATTTTATATATATTTTACCTCCTTTAGTCAATAGATGTCGATGTTATCTACGCTATGAATCTGACTGCTTTCGTACTCATACACATGTCTTCACTGTAAGGTGTTCTGTGTGACACTGAACACAAAATGGTGGACACCTTATATATATATATATATATATATATATATATATATATATATATATATATATGTATATATATAGTTTTTTTAGGGCAATATTATAATTTAAGATAAAATATGTTTTTGAGTACGTATTTTTATTCTAATTCTATCTCTGACTGAACTTATATTTATCTTTTAAGTTTAGTATGTGTGCATTTTTTATATGCTTTTCCTTGTTAACGTCGTTTGGTGAAGGGAAGAAAAACTTTCATGGTGGTGTAGAAAGTGTCATAGGACAACGTTTTCATGCATCAAAATTGTTTTTATTGTCCGTTTCATTTTACTGTTTAAAACTGTTTCATTTATATTTTTTTTAATTTTGTATTTAGCGAAGCTGTTTTCAATTTATGCTCGTTTTCTAAATGATTTTTTAACCAATTTAGTGATTTTTTTATTTATGCTGTTTTTTGTAGTTATTAAGGTAGTGGTTTTGGTATGTGTGGTTGTTGAAAATGTCGTTGTTCAGGCTTTGTAGTTGTTTAGCAGTTGTGGTTTAGGCTATCATTGTTTAGGACCTATTTGTTCCATCACATAATCATATAAAACAAATTAGTCTATATCCTACCTTAAACATACATTAGCACCCTGCCCATGTGGCTACCTAGGGCCTACCTTAGGAGTGTCTTACATGTAAGAAAAAGGAAAGTTTACGCCTGGCAAGTGGGTACACATGCCAAGTCGAATTGGCAGTTTAAAACTACACTCACAGACACTGCAGTGCCAGGTCTGAGCCATGTTTACAGGGCTACTAATGTTGGTGGCACAACCAGTGCTACAGGCCCACTAGTAGCATTTGATTTACAGGCCCTCAACACTTCTAGTGCACTTTACTAGGGACTTACAAGTAAATCAAATATGCCAATCATGGATAAGCCAATGTACACATATAATTTATACAGGGAGCACTTACACTTTAGCACTGGTGAGCAGTGGTAAAGTGTCCAGAGCAAACAAAACAGAAAAACCAGAGTGCGGCACACAGAAACAACCTGGGAAGTAGAGGCAAAAAGTTAGGGGAGACCATGCCAATGATGCCAAGTCTAACATGTGTGTATTTGTTTTGTTGTATTATACATTTTAGCTCTTTTTGTATTTTCTGTCCCTTTATTAGTTTTCCCTTCACTTCCCCTAACTTCCTAATTTCTTCCTCTCTATTGGTTCTCTTCCTCCTGTATTTTTTTTATATCTGTTTTGCTTTCACTTATCTTATGACCGAGCTGACAAAACGTCTCTGGAATGCACTTATTAGTATTATTATTACTTCACCACGAGGTTCCTGAGAGGCGAGATTAGTAGGTTGGAAGCACACGTTTAAAAATAGTCACAGCAATGAAAGCAAAATATATCAAAGTACTTCTCAATTTCAATGTACACAGCAAATTCATGTGATATATTATAGCATAACTGCAAAGAATAAAAGTCAAAAGTCATCACTGTAGGGCCTATCACTGCTCGTCATCTTTCTCATGCCTGCACGTTGATGACTCCTGCGAGAAAGAGATTTTCCACCCAAACTGGAGGTCAGACAGCTGATGTCCGCTCCTGACTAAAGTCTTGGAAAATTCCCCCTTGCTGCTGCCCAGGGACACCGTTTTATACTGAAGAAGCCTGCTAACAGTTCTTTTTCTCTAATAGTCAAAACATGCAGAGTTGGGAAGAAAACAAGCCATTGGAGATTGGCCAGATCTCCTAAACCTGTCTCCTTCCCAAGGCTGTGTAGAGAGGAAAACACAAACTATACGCTCTCTTATCACGCTACCGTTCGGTGTGAACAAAATACACTTAGTCTACCATGTGGAAAAACACAGCTCATCTGCAATGTCTCAACTGCAAAGTCGAACTCCATGATAAAGCCCATAGGCAGCTAAACTGAATACAAAATGTAATGTCTAATGTCACATTAAAGCCAATAAGTAGCTAGCCTAAATACACAATGTAATGTCTAATGCCACGTTAAAGCCAATAGGCAGCTAAACTGAATACAACATGTAATGTGCTACTGGTGAACATTGAACAACTAATATGCGCAGTGGTGAAACACAAAGTCAGTGGTCAAACACAATTAATGGCATAACAATATCCTCCCAGTCTTTTTTTTTATATCCACCCAGCGTCAGTGGAGTGGGTGCGGCAAACTGCACACCTTGCAGTTGCTTGTGCCACCACGGGGTGCAGACTCGCACCATTTGTAGAAAGGAGGATGTGGGCACACTTGATTTTTTTTGTGCAGCACCACCTCCCTTCCATGTTGACAGCAGGTGAAAGGCTCAGAAGTGGTTTACGGCCTGCGGAAGCATTGGCTGCTGCGAGGGAAGGTGTGATGTTGTGCCTCCCGATGCACTGGGGTTAGGCGCACCCAGCAGTAGCTGATGCACTGCTGGGCTGATATACCGGGCTGGGAGAGGGACCTGCTCGACCTGCTTGGCATCCAGGTTGCAGGGCTCGGTAGGTACTAGTAATTCATTATTACTAATTTTGTTGTGTCCTATCTTATAATTATATATTTTTTTCAAATAGGATGCTGCTCACACTCAGATGTAAATTAAGTTCACGCAACGTAATGTTACAAATATTGGGGGTCGTTACGACCCTGACGGCCGGCGGTAAGTTGCCGGTAGCACCGCCAACAGGCTGGCGGTGTTCCGCCAGCAATTATGACTGTGGCGGAAAAGCCACGGCCATACCGCCGGCCCCTCCACTTTCCCGCCAGGATTGCGCCTGGTGGTCATAATCCCCAGGGCAGCGGTGCATTCACCACTGCCCTGGAGACATGAGTCTGTCTGTGGCGGTACACACCGCCATTGAAAGGCTGGCGGTAAGGGGACTTGGGGTGCCCCTGGGGGCCCCTGCACTGCCCATGCACTTGGCATGGGCAGTGCAGGGGCCCCCAGGCATAGCCCCGTCGTGCATTTCACTGCCCGAATTTCGGGCAGTGAAATGCGCGACGGGTGCCACTGCACCCGCTGCACATCAGCATTGCCGCCGGCAACAATGTTGATGTGACATTTCCGCTGGGCCAGCGGACGGTAACACTGTTACCGTCCGCTGGGCCAGCAGAAATGTCATAATAGGGAGCCAGGAATACTGCCGGCAATGGCGGTATTCTGTCTCCCGCGGCCTCAGCGGTCTTTTTCAAAGACCGCCGAGGTCGTAATGACCCCCATTATGTGATATAATTTGAGTGAGCCAGGTGCTATGTGCTACCTCACTGTGCTCAGTGCTGTAGGCGCTCGCTTGGGCTGATTATTTAAGAAGTTATACAGACTACTATTTCCTCATGTAATTAAGATAGTGAAACTGCAGTAGTAGTAGTAGTAGTAGTCGTAGTAGTATTTTGATGTCAGTGAGTTAGCATTCACTGTGTATTTATTTTTTTGTACCTTCTACAGTCACAAACAGTTCTCCAGTAATGTGTAGTGTGCATTCATGCACTGAAAAAAACCTGACTGATTTGGCGCATCAAAGGGGGTTGGGATTTGCAAAGCAAACATCATTCATTGGAATGCATTAGTATTTCAAAATGTAGTTTGGAAATTTGGGATAGGGTTTAGGTAAGGTTTCAGAAATTAGGGTTAGGTTTTCCTGTCAAAATATTTTCTAGGAGATTGCACCACTAATCTATCTTTTTATCTTCATTATTTTGTACATCTGCTTCAGAAGGTTGGACCAAGGAGGGTGCCACCACCAGTGCCACGGTTGTGGTACCTTTCACTGCCACTACCAGTGCTGAGGCCATTGCAGACAGCTCTGCTGGCACCCAGTAAGTTAATAATATTTAATTCTCTAACTCTTACCTCTCCCCATTAGAATGCTCCTTTCTCTTGTGCTGTGATTATTTTTCTAAATGCTCTTCATTCTATTTAATGTTTACTCTTGTTAGTCCTCCCTGCATTATCTTTTTTCCAATATTTCTTTATTCTGTAGCGGACTTCTTTTTTGGTCTGTACTAATCTGTAACTTAACTTTTCTTCTGCTTGGTTATGTACTCCCCCACCAGACCTCTCCACTTCACTCGAGAAACACTGACCTTCGAATACGGAAGACCTCATCTGGTAGACGATCCTTCACCTTCCTCGCAGTAAAGAGTTGTAACACCTTGCCCCTGCACCTCAGGCAATCAACATAGCTGCATCAGTTCAGGAAGGACCTTAAAACCTGTCTCTCCAACTGAAGCTTAGATGACAAACCCCCTCAGCGCCTTGAGACTTTTACGGGTGAGTAGCTGTGCTTTCAAAACATTGATTTGATTTGATTGGATGACAGTGCAGCATGGCAGGAAAGTATTATGAGAATGGTCCCATTGCATTTGTCAACCAAAACCATATGTCCTTCATTGTCCAATTTTTCCTCTCCCTTAGTTGCACTTGAAATGACTCACAATCATGGTCATATTTCTGCCCCTCCATTATGGTTAGCTTGACTACTGGCTTTTCTAACATTGTCAACCAGCAAATGTCCAAAGTGCTATTTTAGATGAGAGAGGAGATACTGCAAAGTGAACTGTAGTCATGTGTTGCAGTTCTATTTTGTTAAAGAAAAAACATCTAAAATGTGTAATGTTTTTTTCTATCTGCACAGACTACCAGTGCAGGGGCCAGCACAGTGTGGCAGATAATGCAGCAGCTGAAGGCGTAGTCTTTGCGGCTGCAGGGATACGCAATGGTAAGCCACATTGCTATATTATTGACAATTACTAGCATACCCACTGTATTTATTAAATGAGGCAGATCCCACCCATCATAATCCATGGCCTCCCTGTGTCTTTCTCTTCTCTGCCAGGGCCCACTCAGTCACCACCTTTTACCACACTCCTTTATTCATGCCTAGTTCTGTCCACATTGAAAAAAATAATTTCTGGCATGTGACGCAAATTAGGGTACTGACAAGTGGTTCATATGGCTTCCATAATGGATTTATTCCTCTTAAAATTCAACATTTATAAACTTTCATTTTCAACTACAGTGACTGACTAAGCTTAAGCTACATCATCAGTGAACCTTCCCCACGCTATTCTATAGCAAAACCTCCACCATACTTACCCAGCCTTTTCCCTGTACCTTACCCTGCTGCAGCAGACTAAGGGCCTGATTAAGAATTTGACAGAGGGGGTTACTCTGTCACAAACATGATGGATAGCCATCCTGCCATATTACAAATCATAATATGGTGGACGTGATGTCTATCACGTTTGTGATGGAGTAACCCCTCCACCAAACTCTAGCATTAATCAGTCCCTAAGTCATGTTTCCTTCCCTTACTGACAAAAAATGTTTTTGATTGAAATAAATTGTGTTTGAGAGTGAGGCCAGGAAGTAAAGTGGGATTAAGTGTCTGTGATTTCATGTTTTGCGGATGGGATACTCTTTGATGAACGTGCCCAATAAAATCTATGTATGCCGTTCCTTTCCCTGCACTCCAGTTTTTCCCACCTTCTACTTCAGACAGGATAATCATTATCTGCATGTTATACATGATGTGTGACATTTTAATCATCATCTACCTCTTTGGAGTCAGGGTAGAATTGAAAGGCATTTGGCGAAGGGCAGGGCCTTTGGAATCAAATATAAATTTCTGTCAATTACAGCTGCCCCAGCTGCAGACTGCAGAGAGTAGCAAATTTGTACCTAATGCACTAGCTATCAGGCGCCCATCCATTTAGCGCAACAAGAATAGAATACTTGTACTCCATAGTGGATGATGCTTTACTCAGTTATTTTTCTTTTTTCCACACAAAATGCTGTTATTTTTTTTTTAATGAAATTCTTTACCAGAAAAAAATAATTTTGTTCTTTAATTTTATGCTGCCTCTTTTCAGCCATTCAGGGGTTTTAGATGAGGCATTTGTTGTTAAAATCATGTCTATTTCTGTGACTGACTTTCCTAATCACATCAAAATGCTGATGGCCCTAGGGGATCAGCAATGTACTTATACTGTGCCACACTCTAATAAAAAAAACATAGAACAATCTTTTCAATTTGTCTTTTGTATGTTGTTTTACTTGATGTAGCTACTCCTGTTGGACCATCACCACCACCAACCCAGCAGGAGCTGACGACTCAGCTGGGAGGCAGATGCTGGAGGCAACGTACCAGTTAGGAGGGTATGCTGCAATTGCCTTTTTCTGGTAGTGTTAGAGTGCTAACAGGGAGGACATCACAGTGAGGACAGACTCCTACCTAGGTGATCTAGGATTATTCAAAAGGATCACAGGCAACTAAATTGAAAGAAAAAATGAAAGTTAGTAGGTTATACATATACATTTATAATACAGCTTTATTAAGATTGAGGACAAACTACTATCACCATGACACATCAAAGAATATCATGTATTATGCCAAACACTAGCAAAAGTAAATTATTATGAGCAATGGTGAGCATGGAATTTGAAAAACAAGGTTATGAAATCCTCAAATCAGGAAAAATGCACTCAAAATCTGTACTCTATATTCAACAAGGTGAAGCATTTTCTTCATGCATACCAAAGGCCTGAATAATGATGATAATGTTGAGGAACGGCATTTTTACTTATGCATGTTTGGTAAGTGGGGCTGATGTGGGCGATTGCTCAGGTAATAGAAAATGCCGCTATGAGCTGGTGTTGCATTTAACCACATCCGCCATCGTAGGCATGTGTGAAAATTAAGACACACCTCCAAAAAAATCACACAGCCCGAGAGAAGAGGGTTAGTGGTTTGATGAATAGATGGGAAAGGGGTCTTGGGGAAAGTTGTGACACAGACAATCTCAACACAAGTAAAATCATCAGGGCGATGAGCAGCACATCATCAACATCAATCTGTTGTGGAAGGAATGAGTATGACACAGTTCATCTTATTGCATTGCAAACACTCCTTCTGCTCCAGAGACTCAAGTTATTAGATATCTAAATATTTTATCATCCAGGTTTGAAAAAATTGAATTATGGAGGAGTGAGTTGAACCCACCCAGTTCTAAAAATATGATTGTTTAAAGAAAAATTATACTTATTTGCCAATTTGGGCAGTACATCTGCATTCTCCTCAGGAATGGGTGCCTTTATCAATTGGTCTGGTAGTTATGCAGGAGTGTTGAGCTCAGCTTTCTCTTTTTGATCATGCAGGAGAGGAGAAAACTTGTGGAATTTAAAATAGAAACTGTATTGTAGGGTCAAGAAGAAGGACAGAAAGAAGCTAAGCTTCATGAGGAGTGTACCGTGAAGTGTGACGCCGTGAGGACCGGTGGCATCCCACTTGCGGACCGCAGTCTGGTTGGCGGTCCGCGTTTCGGGCGGCCGTTCCTGTCGTGGGCTGCTTTTCGGTTCGCGACCTGATTTTTAGGCTGCGGTGCGACCTGAAACATTCCCTTTGGGCTCTGTTTCATGCTGCATCTACCTTTTACCCCCCTAGTTTTACTTACCTGTTTTTTACTGTTTTTCTTCTTTTCTTCTTTTTTTTCTTTTTCTTTTTTGTTCCTTCTTGGCCATATTTTCTTTTTCCCAGGAGTCTGTGTTTCCGTCCCTGCATGCCTTGCTCCCTACCTTTTATACTATGGCCTTTTTCCATTTACTTTAACGTGGCTTTTCCCAATCTAAGATGGTGTCTTCATAACTTCCTGCATGTCCCTTCCTGCACGTCACTGCCTGTTTGTCAGTATATCAGCACAGTTGGTCTTCTGTTCCTTGCATTGCAAACACTACCATTCTGGTTGTGCTCCTCACTCCTGTATCATGTGATTTTGGACATCACCTGCTTTTCCGTCTGCAGTATTTGTTCCAGACCTTTTTTGCCTCATTTTTTCTTTTCTTTATATCTTTTTCAGGAGTTCCTTGATCTGAGGTTTTTCCCAAGTTGGATTTTTTCCTCTGGGACTCATTCTAGAGGTTACAGCCTGCTAGGTGTTCTTTTAGCAGTAGCACTGTGGCTAATTTAATGGGTCGGCCCTACCTTGGTCAAACCAGAACAAGCAAGAAACCTGGTGGTGTCCAGAGCTGGGAGATTACAGCGTTAAAAAGCATTCAGGTTGTGACATGAAGATTCAGAACATAGAAAACAGAACTCAGAGTTTCACTTTTGCCACCAGTGCAACAGACATACTCATCAGCATTTCTTAAATCAACACATCTCTCTCCACTCGAGAGAGCTGGGTACTACACTTCCAAATCATAGTTGCCATTTAAATTCAAGGGTAAGCCACATTGCTTGGTTATTGACAATTACTAGCATACCCACTGTATCTAGCTATTGATGAGGTAGTACCATACCTTCCTCCTCCTGGCCTTGAGTAACTACACTCCAGTCCCAACCCAAGGAAGATAGATGTGAAGTGCACTGCTGTTGAAGAACAAGTAGAGAAACAGAATGCAGTATTTTGAATAGATTTTTATTTGTTAACTAAAGTGACTGGTCTTGTCTCTGAAGAACCTCAAAAAGGAGAGGACCATACGGGTACGTTTTTGCCAAGTATATTTATAAAGGTCAATCTCCTTCAGGAAAAGTGATCACCCATCAGGCACCAAACAATGCAATTCATTTTAATCAGGTTTATTATTAAGTAGTAATTCTTTCTTTATTTGGACTCAAAGGACCATAAAAGCCAAACATACATTTTCATTTCTACAAATATAAAATCATTACATAATCAATTATGTATTCAAGCACAATTACAATCACTGACTATATCATCATAAATGTGATTAAACATTTAAAACATACTTATATCTAAATGTGTGGTGTTTAACATCAATATCATTTTAAAAGAGAGCACCCCACCTTTTCTGCACCAAAGACATTTATTTATTGTTTAGGTATGTCCTACTTTAGGTCATTCAAAACAACCAGTTCATCAGTCACAATACGTTTGTCTGCCCGGATATTCAAATCACTAGTCCGCTCAGAGACTTTCTTACAGTAATAATAGAACTTTAAAAATGTACTAAAATACTACATATTTCAATAGTAGGTAATGTCTTAAGATATGTGTACGCACGACAAGATTGTCGAATGTGCGTAAATCTTAAAAAAGGAATTAAAAAGCGATTTCTCTGTTTTTTATAAAAATTTGCAGAAAAAGACCATGTGTATTGTACTTTGTGCTGACATTAAATCACAGGGGAACACCCCTACTTTTGTACTCCAATCATTCATAATTGGAAAAGTTATCAAGCGATGAAATGTATCTAACCTTAATCTAGTAAGAAGAAAACGATGTCTAGGTTTTACAACATGCATCAAATAAGGCTGAATACCATTTGTGGACAGAATCAATTGATTGGACATAACAATATGTGTTATTGCCTCTACTGTCCACCTCAGATCTTCTAAATGTCACAAAGACAGATACCTCAAAACTTTCGTAGTTAATGACTCCAGTAATTCTGGATTTACATAATACTCTTTATGGCCCATTTTTTCAAAAAAGGTCCTAATATATCTCAACCATGGCACTTTTAAGAAAAATACTGATGACATGCAATCTCATAGGACTGCTCTGTCTAGACCAGTATATTCTGAAGTCCAAATTTTCTGCCATAATAATATAGGCTGTATCTTTATTAAACAACTAGAAAGGAGGCCCCTAATTCTGCACGTGTAACAAATGATGATACACTGTTTGGTACCATTAATAAATGTCTCAGATGTAATTTTCCACAATTTGGATTGGGTTACAATTGGTATACCCCCACACACCCACCAGCATACCCACTGTATCTAGCTATTAATGAGGTAGTACCGTTCCTTTCTCCTACTGGCCCCAGGTAACTACACTCCAGTCCTAACCCAAGGAAGATAGATGTGTAGTGCACTGTTGTTGAAGAACAAGTAGAGAAATAGAATGCAGTATTTTGAATAGCTTTTTATTTGTTAACTAAAGTGACTGGTCTTGTCTCTGAAGAACCTCAAAAAGGAGTGGACCATACAGGTACATTTTTGCTAAGTATGTTTATAAAGGTCAATCACCTTCAGGAAAAATTATTACCCATCAGGCACCAAACAATGCAATTCATTTTAATCAGGTTTATCATTAACTGAACACACTCCATCAATCATCACTCACAATCACTCATTCATTGATGCAATAGTTGTAGTCAGTTACCTCTTCAGATCAATGCATGGATAGGCGAGGTACACAATCGCATCTTTGATGCAGGCAGCATATTAGAATTTAGTATTGGAACGCTTGTAAATCAATGATCTTTCTAGCAGCCCTGCTAAGTGATACAAAAAATAGATAGACATGCAAGAGAGGCAGGTATTGTCTCCAATGTCATGAAGAAATTGAGGAGGCGTCTTCACTGCAAACTGGTCTAACTCCAATCCGGCAATGTACGTGACTAAAAACGGTGTTGCACCATAAATCTGACACAAATGTAATGTTCCACTAAATACTTTTTAATGCAAAGTAAAGAAGTTCAATGAGGAAAAATTACAAAGTTCGATGGAGTCAATGACATACTCAATCCAGGAAGGAGGGTTTGTCCTCAAACGTAGGTGGTTCACCCAGCAGTTGGTCAGTTAGGGCACTTGATGCTGACCAATCATCCTCCTCCTCTTCCTGTGCTGTTTCATTTCAAGAACTTTGTAATTGTGTGGTATGAAATGTTGGTTCATTTTAATCATGGTCGATCACTCCACATTTTGAGGTGAGAGACTGGTCCTTCTCACTGTAACAACTTCATCAGCTGCACTGAACACACATTCAGCAGACACATTAGCTACAGGATAAGCCAGATACATTATTGCCAGTCCACTGAGCTATGGCGATTCATATACCAATATGTCAATGGATTTTGATCCACATAGGCCTCTTTTGAGTCATCCAGATAATCCTGGAACATCCTTTGAATGGTCAGTGGTGCTGTCACTTGCTTGACCTCTTTTGCCATCACCTCTGCACTGGAGTTAAGACATGTTACTTGAAACCAAGCCAGTGCAGAGATTGGATCTGATCCTTCTGTTACTATTGTTGCCAGTGTTCTTTTTGCTGGCATTGGCTGCTGTGAAGTAAGACGGTCCTCTCTGGAAGTTGAAGGTGGCACACTACAGTATAACTGCAGAGAAGAACCCTCAGTTTCAGCTATTCTTCTTCTAGGTCTCCAGCTTGCTCAACAATTCACCTCATACATTTCAAAGCATCCCCTCCAGAAAAAGGTATCGCAGAATTTTTTATACCATGGATCAAGTAGTGCAGCACAGATATGCTCCACATACGAGATTAGGTCATTTTTCAGCCAGGCAATCTAAGCCAAGCCAAGCAAAAGATTAAGGGGCAGATTTATACTTTTTGAGGCAAACCTGCATTAGCGCAGGTTTGCGTCAAAAAGTATAGCATCGGGTAGCGCCATTTCATGCGCCGTCCGGGCGCCATATCTATGGAATGGCACTAGCCGGCGCTGAGGCCCTGTTAGTGTCCTTGTAAAGGACGCTAGCAGGGTTGAGGAGGCGTAATGGTAACCAGGGCTTGTGCGCCAAATTTTGGAACTACACTGTATAGAGGCAAAAAAAATGCCTCTAGGCAGTGTAGCCCCATTTTCTGGAGCACAAGCCCCATGGGCATGGCTCCTGTCTTATTAAAGACAGGAGACATGCCCACCAGCCCAATGGCCATGGACAGGGGACATTTACCCCGTTGTTAAATAATGGCACTAAGCAAGCTTAGTGTCATTATTTAAGTCCTCCTTCCCCCCGTGCTGGATTTTAGCACAGGGGATAAATATGGCACAAAGGCCATATCGTCCTTTACTGGACGGGAACGCCTACCTTGCATCTCATTGACGCAAGGTAGATTTTCCTCTCAAGAAAATGACGTAAACTCCATAAATTTGACACTAGACGTGTCTAGCGCCAAAGTATAAATATGGAGTTAGGTTTGCACTGGATTAGCGTAAAAAAAATGGGCCTAAGCTCTTTAGCAAGGCAGGCACTTCTGGATATCTTCTTTCACACTTGCAAATGTGAACCTTTCGCTGGTCCTGTAGCAGATGCAACGGAAGGATAGCTTAGCCCACTGTACTGACCTTCTTTCTAATTTCTCATGGCCCCATTTGTCTGGTTCCATGGTCATAGCATTCCCAATTAAGTCACCTCCTCTTTGAATGTCATAGTCATTGATCTCAACTGCTCAAACAGATGTAATAGGTCAAGTTACAACGTGTTGGCACGTCCTTTATCAGGACTTTAACTGGTATTCTGTTAGCACGCTGAAGACTATGCAACTGGCTCCAGACTTTAAAGGAATAGTTGGAATGAGTGCAGATTTGTCAACGGGTGGTCAGTATGTTGCTGACTTATGGCCTGATTTAGATCTCTGTGGAAGGAATATACCATCACAAATGTGACAGATATTGTGCCCCCAGTATTATGATCCCCATAGGATATAACGGATTGTAATTTGACGGATGGAATAGCTGTCACATTTGTGATGGAGTGTTCACTCTGCCACTCTAGCTCTTTCTTCTTTTTCCAAGAAAGTCTTGCAGAACCAGGTTAATGCAGAGCTCCAAACACAGGACCCTGAGATAGTCACTCTCTGCCATTGTCTTGGCAATGTTACTGTCATCCAATTCAGAGACCTCTGAGTCGCAGCCATACAGACACCTTGCTGTTAACTTCATCCAAGATGTTTGCTACCATCTGTGATTTCTCCATGGCAAACATGGCTACTGGTGCATGCTGCTGAACGGACTTAAACCTTTCTTCAGGGCCAGGACCTGTAGATAGCTTTTGTTGTTCTTCTGCAAAATAGATCCAGTGTGTCACCTGACAACTGGTCCACATGTCTAACTTCAGGTGGATAGTTTGCTGCAAACATTGTCCAAGTAATTGCAGCACTTAGTGATGCAATGCTGGAACAGGAACTCTGGCAAAATAGGTACGGCTTCGAACTTTCCATTTTGGGCAGCTGGCTGCCACAAAATTGAAGAATTCCACTCTTTCCACAAAAGAAAAAGGGAAGAGGTCCACCATTAACAGGTGTTCAAACATGCCTTTGGGTGATTGTGGTTATAGGGCTCCTCCTGCCTAAACATGTACACAATAGTAGCTTGCATTTTCTTCTTTTCTAGGGCCACTGATGCAGGTGACGTTTGGGTGTAGGTGGTGGTAGACTCAATAGGGCAGATTTAATGGACTCTAGCCCCTCCTTGTGCCACATTAGCATCATTTGTTTATGCTAATGTAGCCCCACAAGGCCAAAATCACTGCTACAAATTTATGCTTTGCACCACTTTGTAACCCTGTTTAGCTGGGACTCCTTCTGGAGGGCACGGACTGCCTTTGGCGTTCCATCAGCAGCAGCACCATGGCTACCAGAAAGGGCCGACCTTACCTTGGTCAAGTCAGAACCTACAAGGATCAAGACCACTCTGCAGTTCCAGTTGGCCAGAGTTATAAACAACGAGTAGCCCGTGACAGGGTGCTGCTACCACCGGCTGTGCCTCGCCAGCAGGACACTGCCAGACCATACTAATGGTCATAATAGGGCTGGCGGCATCCTTCTGGTGGGGCGGTGCAGGTGGCAGCACCACCAAGGTGCCTCCAACCGGCAGCCTGGATGCTTCCGGATTTCCACCCACAGTGTGGTGGAAATCCGGCAGTACCCATATTATGGCGGGTGGAAGATCGCAAGCACTGGTGGCTTCCTAGCACCTGTGGCCTCAGTGGTCTTAAGGAAAGACCGCCAAAGTCATAATGAGTGCCATAACATATGCAAAGGGGGCGTTCCTCCATTTGGGGGTGAGCAAAAAATGGCAAAAAGAAATCTAAGAGATTTCTTTGCCTCATTTTTTTCGGTACTTTCAGCGCCGGCTCAGAGCAAGAGTTAAAAGGAGGCACACTATTGTTTACAGTGGATTTTCACTTACTGTTCTGTGCAAACAGTGACACATTGATTATATTAAGGATGTGATGAATACATGTAATTATGCAAACTTTTGGTGCACTTACATGAAGTGCAAATCCATCATGTAGCACTATTTTTTAGTGTAAAATATAAATGCACGTTCTCACATTAACTTTTGATATGAGAATGCATTTTACTCTCAAAACCACAAAAAACAAAGGTATTCTATGCTGTTTTTAAAGTGCATACACAGTAAGCTATTATCATAATTTGCAAATGGTGTGTGGATAAGCGAAATAGCATAATGGCATAAATTCAGGAATTGTGAAATGCCTCACTTAAAATTACTGAAATTGTAAAATCTTTCTGGCTGTATTTAGACTATGCTGTCTGCAGGGAGATTGGGAATCAGATTACTGAAGTGTGGTAAGATTCCTTGGTGTGAAATACAGGTTCCCACGAGGCATGTTTTAATTTTTTTTTAAACTTGCCACAAATGATTTGAACGTGATTTTCTATCATTTGGAAGACATAACCTTGTGGGGACTTGGGTTCAGGTCCCCTCAGTGGAATCATGTCCCCACAGCGTGTGTGTGTTATCACACTCTGGTCCCCACAAGCATAGTAGCACAAACCCACATGCACACTCACACACACTTACACACAGACACTGGACAGAAAAAGGAGGCATGATGGGAACACTTAAACAAAATACCTCCATTAATTCAGTGATGCAAAT
Source organism: Pleurodeles waltl (assembly GCF_031143425.1). Classification (NCBI taxonomy): domain Eukaryota; kingdom Metazoa; phylum Chordata; class Amphibia; order Caudata; family Salamandridae; genus Pleurodeles; species Pleurodeles waltl. The sequence continues at coordinate 1,070,412,728 of NC_090437.1, forward strand.
ACGAAAATTTCCTGAGCTATAAAAGTTTTACAACACACATCCTCCTATGGCATCAAATATTATTGTACATATAGACTTTTTTGCAGAAAAAAAAATATGCAAATAATAGTCAAGACCCCTGTCCTAACTTAGGTTTTAAGGTATACCACAGAAAAAGTTATTTCATGCGCTGGTGACTAGTACTGAGAGTCCTGTCTACAAGGTCCATTGGAAGTCTAGGCCAGGTAGAAAAATAAATGAATATTGCAAATGTAACAGACATGGAGAAAGGGTACTGAACTGTGAAACATTTTTCCTTTACAAAAGATGAAAAATGAAATGCAAAAACATAACAAAGCCACAAATTAAACTCCAGGCCACCCATCACAATGAAATGTTAAATTCAAATAAAAGAACAAAGAAATACGAGTGCATGCCCTGTCAACAACAAACAACACCTTTGTATTTTGAGCAGGCATTAAAAAGTGCCCAAAAAAAAGGTTGCAAAGAAATCACTTAGATTTATTTGCACCATTTTTTCGGCCCTCCTAACAGGGGAACACATCATTTACATACATTATACATGGTGCATACATGATGTAGCACACAGGGTTACAAAGTGGTGCAATACATGTATTGCACCACTTTGTAAATCTGGCGTTAATGTGTTGTTAGGTGGTCAAGGTGCTCTTATATCTGCCCCATAATAATTAAGAGAATATTAGATAATGCATAAAGGATTTTTCATCCTGATGTCAGGGACTTCTTTCATAATTACCCATCTTACAATTCCCAGGTGAGATGTAATAATAGTAGCTGAGACAGACCTTATTAATGTGACTGTAAAAATGCCACTTGTAATCCTTCGCGACTTCCAGTAATGCACTGAGAAGAAGAGCTAAAAGGTGACAATCAAGAGAGTGACATCTTCCTTTTACTGCTTCTCTTTCTGAAATCGAAGTATTTCATCAGGAAAAATAATAGGTAAAAACTACTCTGTAAATAAAAGATGTAAGAAACACACGTCTGCATCGCCTTAAAACTACTTTAATTTACTAACTTTCAACAATCCTATTCATATTAATATTTATATTTGTAAATGTATTAAAACATTTGAATTGGGTAGTTCCACAAAAAAGAAAGAGCTTCATTTCCGTGAAAAACATGACATTCGAGAATGTGAAGGTAAGGTTAAAATTGCATTAGAGTTTTCAAATATTCGTTCACAATAGACTCATAAGAGTATTTGGTGGGTTTATGGAGAAATTGTGTATATTTTACAACGTGGAGAAAGCAAGTCCTCTCTATTGGCATGCAAAAGACGAGTGCCTTAGTTGCCTTTAGTGAAAGAGTTACATTTAGGTGTATGCCCTTGTCAAACTGAAATCTGTAGGATTTAGGAAAAGATGCATGAGTCTTGTTTCTTCTTCCTTGCACACTAATGACACAACACTATCGGTTTGACAGATCATGCTGGTCATGGCAGACTCCATTTGCTATTAACATCGCATGCTTAAGATCAAGTTGATTTATGAGGTTATTATTTTCGTTCATTTCACATCCATCTTTTGACTGAGATGAGAAAAAGATGCACCATAGGCATTTTAACATCACACAAAATGGAACATTTTAAATAACTGCAGTGTGTGTCTTACTCTAAGCCATAAAGGAAAGGCTCGTATTTAAATCCTTCAAGTTATGAACTTTCAGAGCTGTGTACATTTAACTGTGCAGACCATGTATGCAAATAAGAAAAAAAATACTAAGTGGCATATTAATTCGAGTACTTTACTTTAGTTCTAATCATTGTCCGATGGTTCTTCATTGAGAGCTCTCCCGTCTTCCGAACGTCTAGTCAGTATTTAACATCAGCGTTAGGAAAACAGAGTAGTGCAAAAATAGTTTCCCCCTAAAAAACATGTTTGACAATATTTGCACAAGCAATTCTCGATAAGTGGCACGGAACACATCAAATTATATCAAAATCCTGTCCTGTTTAAGTCCCCAACAGGGCATATCAGGTCCATTATACCCAGGAGAATATAGCAAATCCTTCAAAATAGGGCGTCAGCGAGCTGCTAACAATATTGCCCATTGACTCACCAGGTCTTGTCACGCAAATAATGGATTTGAAGGTGTGCTTTTGTTTTTTTACATTACATTTAAACATAACTCTTTCCTGAACTTCCAAATATTAGCTTTCTTTGGTCTTACATACTTGTGTCCAAGTGTTGTGGTGGTGGATATTTAGGCCCGTATTTATACTTTTTGACGCTAATCTGCGCTAACGCAGTTTAGCGTCAAAGAAATTAGCGCCGGCTAACGCCATTCTGAAGCGCCATGCGGGCGCCGTATTTATAGAATGGCGTTAGCCGGCGTTAGCCGACCGGCGCTGCCTGGTGTGCGTGAAAAAAAAACACGTACACCAGGCAGCGCCGGCGTAGGGGAAAATGGTGTATGGGCATCTAAAAATGGGGCAAGTCAGGTCGAGGCACAAAAATCGTCTTAACCCGATTTGCGCCATTTTTTTACGACGCCCATCCCCCATCAACATGACTCCTGTCTTAGCAAAGACAGGAGTCATGCCCCCTTGCCCAATGGCCATGCCCAGGGGACTTCTGTCCCCTGGGCATGGTCATTGGGCATAGTGGCATGTAGGGGGGCACAAATCAGGCCCCCCTATGCCACAAAAAAAACAAAAAAAAACACTTACCCCAACTTACCTTTTCTTCCCTGGGATGGGTCCCTCCATCCTTGGGTGTCCTCCTGGGGTGGGCAAGGGTGGCAGGGGGTGTCCCTGGGGGCAGGGGAGGGCACCTCTGGGCTCATTCTGAGCCCACAGGTCCCTTAACGCCTGCCTTGACCCAGGCGTTAAAAAGAGGCGCAAATGCGGGGTTTTTTGCCCCGCCCACTCCCGGGTGTCATTTTTGCCCGGGAGTATAAATACCACGCACATGCCTCGGAGTCATTTTTTAAGACGGGAACGCATCCCTTGCATATCATTAACGCAAGGGAGGTGTTCACGAAAAAAATGACGCTAACTCTATGAACTTTGGCGCTAGACGCGTCTAACGCCAAAGTATAAATATGGAGTTAGTTTTGCGTCGAATTTGCGTCGAAAAAAACGACGCAAATTCGGCGCAAACGGAGTATAAATATGCCCCTTAGGCCCATATTTATACTTTTTGGCGCAAATCTGCTCTAACTCAGGTTTGTGCCAAAAAGTATAGCGTCGGCTAGCGTCTTTCTTAGACGCCGGCTGGGCACCATATTTAAGGAATGGCGCAAGCTGGCGTTAAGGCCCTGTTAGCATCCTTGGAAAGGACGCTAACAGGGCCTGGAAGGCGAAGGGGGAACCGGGGCTTGCAAGCCAAATTATGGGGCTACACTGTTTAGAGGCAAAGAAATTGCTTCTAGGAAGTGTAGTGCCATTTTCTGGTGCACAAGCTCCATGGACATGGCTCCTGTCTTAAAGACAGGAGCCATGCCCACCACCTCAGTGCCCATGCTAAGGGGATAAATGTCCCCGAAGCATGGCCATTGGGGCCAGCGCTGTACAGGGGGCCCCAAGTCAGGGCCCCTTAGTGGCCTCATGGTGTGGGTACGGGTGGATGGGGGGGTCCCTGGGGACAGGAAGGGCACCTGTGGGCAATTTCCATGGTCTCCAACCATGGAAATCTGCCTGCAGGGCCCATAACGCCTGCCCATACCCAGTTGTTAAATAATAGTGCTAAGCAGGCTTAGCGCCATTATTTAAGGCCCTCCTCCTCCCCTGTGTGATTTTTGCATGGGAGGATAAATAAGCCACTCGGGCCTTTGAGGCATTTTTGGCCCGGGAACGCCTACCTTGCATCTCATTGACACAAGGTAGTTTTCCACAGGCAAAAAAAAAATTTAACTCCAATATTTTGGCGCTATACATGTCTAGCGCCAAAATATAAATATGGAGTTAAGTTTGCACTGTATTTGCATTAAAAAAAGTCACAAATACGGCGCAAACAGAGTATAAATATGCCCCTTAATTCGACCTCCTCTTAGTGAAGCTGCAGTAGTGCTGTCTTTCCTGAACATCAGTTCACTGCCTTCAATCCTGTCTGGTCATTTAACATCATAAAGCAGGTAGCCCTGCGTGTCCATGAGAGAAGAGAGCTCCGCACAGAATCCCACGTGAATATGTTGTTAACAGCTCCACACAAAGGGTGCCTCTGTGCCACATGAGCTCATTCCTATTTGACCACAATCTCAATAAGCACACTCTGGAGATGGAAGGTCTCTGGCGAATCAGTAGTTCTTTCAGTTTTAAGGGGGCTGTCATATTGGTTACCACAGCACATACCTTGGGAAGATGTGGTTTACATTGTGCAGGTTTCTTACCAATACTAACTGCATTTTAAGTATGTTAGACAGTTTAGAAACTGTTTAGAGCACATATCTCAGGATGTCTATACCATTACACGTTGCCAGGAAGTAGGCTAAAGTAATAATGGATAAATAAATCATTAGAAAATTATCTGGAGTATTTAAAAGTCTAGATCTTTTAATTAGCAGGTTTCTTTTGTATTGTGCATAGCCCCAAATAAGCCAATGTCTGGTAATTTAGATAAAGTCACATACTCTACAGACTGCAAGTATGCAACTTGTCTAGCTGTGTTCTGTAATCTTTCTACTGTGTTATTTGAATTAATAGTTAAAAAGCTGTAGAGACTGTGAGTAAGTGGTTTGTTCGGTGAAGTGGAATGGTGTTCACTGTAGCGTCTTCCCCAGCTCTGGAGTTTACAAATAGATTACGCTACACACATCAGCTGTGGCTGAGTATATGTTTATTCTCCCATTCACACACTGGACATTACTTCATACTCCCCAGAACAAATAGCTGACACCTCCGCGCATATCATGTTGTTTCTGCTCAGAGTTCTCCAAGAACAACAAGAGTCCTAGTACATATAGCATAATATGTTACATCTCACCCTTTGTTAAATACAAATGTAATCGGTATCATTTGAAATCACATCTCCTCAATGACGCTGCAAGTAGTGCTCTCTCGGGTGATCTGAAGTGATCAAGGTCCACCTGTATCAGGCAAATGACGTACAGGCTCAGCAGCTGGACCTGAGGGCGTGGTCACTTCCAATGTAGTTTCAGGTGCTGTTGAGTGCCGAGGTAGGTGTTTAAAGTATGATGTGTCCCGAGTGATGGACTTTCCGGGACTATGTACTGCCACCATGTGCATGCTGCCACCTGCAAAGGGTCAGTGGTGAAAGGGGTGTCCTTCTTTAATTTCTGTCTGCTTTACCAATACCCATTCTTCTTTATCATGGACTAGTTCCTGAGCATGGTGGGTGCTGATCAGCATATGCTTTCATTTTACTCTTATGAGTAGCACCAGTGACATAAAGTCTGTCAGAATTTAATGGTCAATCTGATGTCTATTAAGGCAGTTTTTTCTGACTGTTCTACTAAACAATAAGGTAGTTGGGCTCTCCACCTTCTGAGTAGTAAGGAGTTAATCCATAGGCTGGGAGGGCCTGACACATAGGTTGCCTCAAACTGATGCTCGTCGAATTACCTTCTTGGGGGTACCCATAAATCTTTCGACTACAATATTGGCTTTGGAACAGATGGGTGAACTGATTTGGTGTTTGACACTGAGTAATACATACTCCTTGCTGTTGAAGGGTGGGCCATTATCAGATTTGAGAATCTTGAGGAGACCCTAAGTTGCAAAGATGTAATCAAGCCTTTCTATGATTTATCATGAGTTGTCAAGGACAGTGTTTCCACCAAAGGAAAATGGAAATATTTGTTTATGATTAACATGAGATGCTGTTCATCTCCTAATGTTCCTAAGAAGTCAACTGTGACTCTCTCCCAGGGAAGGAATGGAAGGTCAGACATTGTCACTGGGTGCTGAGCCACCTTGGGGGACAGGCAATTGCATATGTTGCATGCTTTCAATTCCATTTCTACTCACTCATCTAGTCATGGAAACCAATTTCTGTCTTTCAATGCTCTCTTGGTGGTTACAATGCTTCAATGCCCTTCATGGTCCAACCCAATGACCAGTTGCCATCAGCTCTCAGGTATGATGACTCTTGAGCCTCTCTGTAGCGTGTCTTCTTGTGTGACAGCTAACTTATCCTGTATCTTTTTGACATTTTGGAATACAGTATCATCAGTCAAAGGGTGTTCACATCATCTTCATGATTGTGTCTCAATGAGTTCTTTAACAATAGCCATGTCCTGCTCAGTGTTGGTGACTGCAATGATTTGATCCACAGACAGAGCCACTGGTGTGCTGGACTTCACAATAAAATTTAGATATTATTTTCTGTCCTGGGTGTCAAACTACGATGTAGCAGCGCTCATGAAAACTAATTTGCTGGGTACTGAGCCTTACCAGGTTTGAGTACAATCTCATAGTCAGATTCTTGCTGCCTCAACCCCCACCTTTTGATGCAAGGAGACATCTTAGCCTCCAGGTTTCCAATAATAGTGAGCAGCACCTAGTGGCCACTGATGACAGGAAATCATTTCCCATAGAGGAATACATGAAAATGTTTGCAGGCCCACACCACAGCCAGACTCTCCTTCTCCGGATGTGAGCAGGCACATTAAGTTTCAGACTGGCTTCAACTGGCATAGTCCAGAAAGTGTCTGTGAGCATTCAGATGGCCATTGTGTTAAGCAAAGATTTTCCCCAGCCTCAAAGGGCTCACATCTATCTTGACCTCGGTATGCAACTTGGGATCAATGTGGGCCATTTCAGGTGCATTTTCAAATCTACATTTTATTTCTTTCAAACTCATTCAGAAAACCACTGAAAAGGAACATTACGAATTGTTAAGTCTCTCAATGTGGCACTCACTGTGGCAAAATTGTGAATGTATCTTAAGGAGTAACTTGCCATGCCTAGAAAGGATCACAGCATTGTAACATCTTGGGGGGGAGGGGGGTCTGGATGACTGTGATTGAACCTTGTCTGGAATCATTCCCCCATCAGAGAATATGTGCCCAAACAATTTAAGTTTGGTTTCATGAAATTCACAATTTGCTGCATTCAAAGTGAGACCTGTATCAGGAAGTGACTGGCACTCTTGAGTGAGGGATTTGTTGTGTTCTTTTTTGGTTCTCCCAAACACCAGTATGTCCTCCCTCCCTATAATTGAAAACTTGTGTAACTGTTTGGATTACTTGACAGAGAACATTGTGTCATATCTCAAGAGCTGAATATACTCCAAAACTCAGGGGATCATTATGAACATGATGGTTTGGACTGCAATGCCGGTGATGGTGGTCATTACCGCCAATGGCATGGCGGTCCAGACCGCCATATTCTGAACATAGTAGTGAACTGGCTGCAAAGTAACCAGTCCACCTGCACCCACCGCCAGGCCAGATTCGACCGCCGGGCTGACTGTGAGCACATTCGACCCGGCGGTGGAGGCCGGACAGGCCTTTGGATTATGATCCCCTTTCCACCAGGGATTCCCTGGCAAGTTACTCCGACAGGTAATCCCTAGCGGAAAGCACACCGGTGACAGGAAGAATCATTCTGTCACCTGTATGTGACATGCCAGGCCCCTCCCCTTTCCACAATCCCTAGCCACTCCCCAAGCCCCTAGAAAAGCCCCCACCCCCTGAACCCCAAAAACCGACCTCCTCAACCCGCCACCCCCAAAACCCCATGTAGGCCCCCATCCCCCACCCTACACCCCTACATACAGGTCCCCCAAAACCCCAACCCTCCACATGCACCCATTCTCTCACATGCACACATGCATACATGCACTCAGACACTCATCCCCCCACATAAACCCACGCTCACCCCCATGCAATCATACACACACACACACCTTCCCTCTCGGACAGCACTTACCTTTTCCGTCGCGCTGCTCCGCCCACGTCTGAATGGAAATTGATGGGTAGAGAGCAATGTTAAACAAACACTTAAAGTTGTCATGTCTTTTTTGCTGGAATTTTGGTACATTAAACATAGACCTTTAATAGGTTGCTTCCTGCCTGTCTGATCTGAAAAGGTAGATAGGGCTGAATCTTGAGTATCTCTTTCTTTATGTGATTGGTAATAGTAAAGTTGATCTTGACATTTAATTACAGGCATTTGCTTCTTTGCTGCTCGGTTTAATTTAGTTATTGTGTTCTGGTATGCTTTTTTTCTGTTCGATGTAAGTCTTTATTTCCTTTTTACTCTGTGAGGGGAAAGAGGGCACCTTAAAAAAAAAAAAACTAGGCATGCTGTGGCATTAGGTTCTCTGATTTTGAAGTAGGTTAGAAGACTGCAATTTTTGTTTTTTGTAGAGCAGTGCTTTGTTTTGTCAGGTCTTATTTGTTGTAGCTAAACCTGAGCATTGCTTTTGGTTGTCTCTTTTTTCCCCTGCTGTTCTTCATATATTATCACTTTCTCATTGTTAATCGGGTACATTCTGGATTATCGCCCTGAGAAGGATACTTTGCAAGGCAAAATTATGTTTTTTTAAATTTATTTTACTTCATTTTGATTAAATCCAGCAAACCCAGAAACTGTACATAGTACTAATTAATTCATTCACCCCAAAGCACTAGTGGATAAAAGAAGTAAAAAGACAAAAGCAAGGGTATGGTGGGGGACCTAATTGAGAAAGGAATGACTGTTGCGCAGGTCATATTCTTTTGCAGCCTGAACAAAGAGGCTGTTTGGTTTCCTTTGTATCTGGTGACACAGATGAGAGCATTTCTTGTCTCACTAACTCTTTCATGGGTAGAATAATTATACTTGAGTACTTTTTCTTACCTGGAAGGCTAACTGCACCCGTCGCACCCTTCCCACTCCGCCGGCTCCATTCGGAGCCGGCTTCCTCGTGGGAAAGGGATTCCCGCTGGGCTGGTGGGCGGCCTTCTGGCGGTCGCCCGCCAGCCCAGTGGGAAACACAGAATCACTGCGGCGGTATTCAGACCGCGGAGCGGTGTTCTGGCGGGGGAACTCTGGCGGGCGGCCTGCGCCGCCCGCCAGAGTTAGAATGACCCCCCAAGTGTCAGCTTACTGACTGCCTGTGTGATACCGGCACAGTACACTCTGCAAGACTAGACAGGGCCTTGACCGGACCATGCTGGTACCTTGTGCTGGAGTTTGCAATGACCACTAAGCACTGTCATCCGTGACCCTTAGAGTCTTGGAAGAGACAAAGATGAACTGCTCAGGAAAGTCTGAAAAGGTAGGATTTGAAAATATTTGCGACTGGGACCAAAAACCCAAAGTAATGGAACCAGGGTGTGTCCTCGGCAGGCAAGCCAGGAAAACATTTGGTCCAGCTTTGAGCTTTTTTGCCTCAGAGGTATCAATGTCTGTTGTGCCCTGCCCAAAAACAAAAAACGAATCACTCTCACACTCATCGAGTTTTTTTCTTTGGTGTGGGGATGGATATTGCTTAAAACCTGGTGGTTTGGGACAGAAAAAAGGACAACATATTGTCCACAAAAGAGTGGGTAGTTTAATCCCCTATTCCATTGCGTCTTCAGAGGTAGCTTTCTGTCAAATTAGCCAAAAAAAGGTCTTAATTGATTGGAAAGGTCACAGTCCATCTAATCCAAAATAGGTAAGATTTACCATCTGTTTGCCATATGAAGTATTATGTTGCATGTGTGATGGGGTATCCTGTCCACCAAACTTTAAATGTGCCCTTGAGTCCCAGTGTCAATACCTTAATCTGCCCCTAAGTCCCAATGTGGAAATCTTGATCAGTCAAAATTATAAAAATGTACCTACCCAATGAGAGGACTGTGATGGGTGAGAATTTTGAATTTCCCCATGAAGAGATGTTCGTGCCAAAATTTAAGGCTTCAGCTGGAGCTCATCCAACATGTATTTAACTTTGACAGAACTTTGGTGTATACAGTCTTCAAACTTGCATCCATAAAAATAGCTAGGTCAAAAATAAAATTATTGATCGGGAAGCCAAGGTGGTCTATTTGATTCCATTGCATTGTGATAGCCTGACATTGTGCCCAGGCTTAAATGATTAAAACTGTGGGCCTGATTCAGAAAGGAGTCTTACACTTTTGAGTAATTTACACTTTTGAGTAAGTTAACTACTTTTGTTTAATCACAAAGTCTGAGAGTAAGTTATTAATTACAAAAATGGTAAGTTCAGCACCATACATGGCCAGCCACTGGTACTCCAAAACCCTCCTATACAAAATAACAGAGGTAGGCAATTATCATAAAATTCCAGAGAAAAATAATGTTAAGTAAATGCAATTATTTTAAGTATTTAAAAATATAAATATTGATAAATCAAGATCGTTTCATCATGAAGATTCATAATTGTTCATCAATTGCCTTTCAAGTCTTTTTGCATAATAGTGCTGAGGTATTCCTGTTGTTCTGAACTCGAAGAGGGCACCTAAGCTTGTAGCTTGAGAACAGTTTGGACCTGTGAGTCCAAGGGAAGACTGGGTGCCTGGTAACATATAGAGATAAATAAAAAAGAAATGCATTTGAATTGCTAATACGGATTAGAATATTTTGAAGTGAAATATTAATGTAAATACATAATTATTTGTATATATTTATTTTGAATGCTACGGCTTTATTGACTTCATTTTGAAATAAATCTTTAATTAACGGAAATATATTTAATTTACATAAAAATATATTTTATGAAGTTTAAACCAAAAAATAAAATAAACAGTCTTCAACATGAGCTCAGGCATCAGCAGGACCACTTCACATTCAGGAAAGAACTGACAACCATCACTTGTTGCCAATTCTTCCCTTATAATGTATTCTAGGACCTTCCCAGATCCTTGTTTAGTGCCACTGGTCTTTCTTACTTTTATTTTCCCCTTCTTTGCTCCTCTTCCTTTCTGACTCCTCCTTCAATTGTAAGACATTTCTAATTACTCCACAACATTTTGGTTCTGAAATGTCCAATTCAGACTGCAAATCAAACCAAACCTTCCTTACATCACTGCCTTCCTTGACCAAGGTTCACTGCTTTTCTTCTTCCTCTCTTTTCTCTCTTGAGCTTTCCTCTGACTTTGATCCTCAATGCACAGCACTTAGAAGTGACGTTGCTGCATATAGAGCTTTATAAGTCATGAATAAACAAACAAATAAATAAATAAAATAGTGCAGAGGGGACATTGTTTCAGCTCTAGAACAACTGATGTGCTGTAGGTAGAGAGGCATGCTGCACAAGAGGGGCAAACAGATTCATATTACATTGTTTGAGTCACAATATATGTATTCTGCTGCAGTTGAAGTTAAACTGATCATATACCTAACAGATTTTAACACTGACCACAAAAAAAGATCGGTGCACTTTCCTCTGCCTGCTTCCTCACCCTCCACATGCTCGGTAAGATCTTCAAGTAGCTCCCAATCTCTACCAGATGACTGTCACGCAAGCCCTCATCACCAGCTGCCTGGAGAATGGCAACGCACTGTGCACTGGAATCACATCACACCTAACAAGGAGACTACAAATCATACAGAACTCGGCGGCCAGATTCACCCTGAGCGTCCCCAGATGGACCCACATTGCCCCCACCTGAGGAACTTCCACTTGTGCATCGGTGGGAGGTAGGCCTAAATAATAGCAATACAGCTAATTAGCGCCATTATTTAACGGCTGGGTCAGACCACGCATTAGGAGACCTGTGGACCCATTTATTTGGTCAAACACCATGGAATGGGCCCACAGGTGCCCCAGAAACACCTCCACTCACACCAGAGAGACACCACAGGATGGGGGACCGCGTCCAACATAAGTAGGGTATTTCTTTTAAATATTTTTAAGTGACATTGGATGCCCTGACATGGCACTGGGTGCAATGGCCATGCCCAGGGGACACAGGTCACCTGTGATGGCTATTGGGGTGGGGGCATGACGTGTTAGGGATGGTTTTGTGTCAGGAAATGACATTAGGCTGGTTAACTGCATTTTTTTTGCCTCTAACCAGCCTAGCGTCATTTTTTTTTAGGTAAAACTCCCTTCTCCCGTACCGTCACCCCCACCCGGCTAACATCATTTTTTCTGATGCTAGCCTAACCTGAGTGCTGGCTTGCAGCATTCCATAAAATTGGAAAGACACAAGCCAGTGCTATACTTTTTCTGCAAAACTGCACAAAAAGTATAAAGCTGGTCCTAAGTGTCCTAAAAATTCTGGTCCTAAATCAGTCAAAGTTCGACACATATCAAACAAATGATATGGTTAGCCAAAGGAAAGATAGGTTTGGGACATTCCTTTTATGTTTCTCTGGCACCAATTAGTGAACTTCGCCTGAGTTGAGTAAAAATCTAAGTTTGAGATTTAGGACCTCATTACGAGGCCCTTGCGGTGGCAGACAGACTGACAGGGTTCCACCGTCTCTACCAGGATCGGTGATACCGACAGGTTGATGGCAGGTGGAGGGCGTAATCCGCCAGTGCATTCAGCATTACCCTGCGGATTACAACCTTGTTCTCTGCCATCCTTTTCATGGCAGTTTCAGCATCATGAAAAGGCTGGCAGAGAACAGGTGCAGGGGCTACAGGGGGGGCCCTACACTGCCCATGCACCTGGCATCAGCAGTGCAGTGGCCCCCTTTCTCAGCACCCACTCAATGTTCACTTTCTGCCGTGCAGACAGTGACAATTGCGAGAATGCTGGTGCACCCTGCAGGTGACAGCGCTGCTGCAGGCTCAGTTTTGAGCCAGAGATGATGCTGCCACCTGTTGCCCACTTGGTTTCCACCCATCAGCCTAGCAGGAAACACCTAATAGGTCCGGCAGCGTGGTCTCAACTACTGCGGCGGCCACCTTGTCGGGAGGTTGGCAGACGGCTTTACCGTCCACTAAACTCAAAATGAGGCTCTTAGTCAGAGCTTGTATTGAGTCTGAGTTAAAATTAAATGCAACATTTCAAGTGATTTAAGTGCTTAAGGAAGTCTACTCACATCAACGGGGCTAGATAATCATAGCAACCATTTGACAGCCCTTTTAGAAAATTGATGCTTAGATCGTTAATTAGATATTCATAGTACAGAACTTTCTGTTCTCAACTTAAAAAAACTTAGAGTTTGATCACTATATTCATCTTCAATTGAAAGATGCTATCAGAACCTTGGTTTTCAACAAATCAGAATACTGCAGGGTCTTGAATTTTCCCTGAAATGAAAGACACTAGTTAGTATGGTTTTATCAATTGGACCCAATGTGCAAACGTCCCCACTACACAAGTTGATTGGATTGATTGATTGATATATTCATTCATTCATTGAAATACGTGTAGAGCACATTTTCATCCCAAACTGGGGGCCTGATTTATAAAAAGTTAGTGTCGGCTTAACATAATTTTTTGATGAAAAAGCGGGGTCATTACAACATTGGCGGTAAAAGCTGCTTACCGCTGTTCAGAAGACAGCCAACACACCGCCGCGGAATTCCGCCATGGTCATTATGACCCACAGCTCGGAATCCGCCAAAATTTTGACACCCACACAAGTCCGCCACACCAAAGGTCAGTGATAAACTGGCGAAAACAAAACCTTCACCGTCACACCAACAGGAATACGCCCACAGTATCACGACCCACGAATCCACGCGGCGGTCTTTCAACCGCGGTATTCCATTAGCGGTACACACCGCCGCGCTCAAAATACACACACATTTACAAAACACCACCACATTGGACAATTCGAAATACACAGAGACAGACACCACAATCTACAAACAAGCATTCACAGGCACTCAACACCATCATTCACACAACACACCACTAAATATCACCCCACACATCACAACACACACCAACCCACACATCACCCACAACACCCCGTGGCACGGCAAAGACACCCCAGGTTCTCGGAGGAGGAGCTCAGGGTCATGGTGGAGGAAATCATCCGGGTAGAGCCACAGCTATTTGGATCACAGGTGCAGCACACCTCCATAGCTAGGAAGATGGAGCTATGGCGAAGAATACTGGACAGGGTCAACGCAGTGGGACAACACCTAAGAAATAGGGATGACATCAGGAAGAGGTGGAATGACCTACGGGGGAAGGTGCGTTCCGTGGTCTTAAGACACCACCTTGCGGTTCAGAGGACTGGCGGCGGACCCCCACCTTCTCCCCCACAACTAACAACATGGGAGGAGCAAGTCTTGGCTATTCTGCATCCTGAGGGCCTCGAAGGAGTAGCTGGAGGAATGGACTCTGGTAAGTCAAATCTTAACTATTACATCCCCCACCCTACCTGCATGCTATCACATACCCCCACCCTCACCCTCACCCCCATTCCTCCAACTCCTCACAAATGTTCCAATATCATAAACCACCCATCCCAACACCAAGCCCTGCATGCAACACCAAAGCATGGACACCCATCACCAAAGCATGGCCACTGCACATACCCATACACCCTCCTAAACCATCATCACACAAGGTCCCACACAGGAATGCAAGCACTGGGGTACACGGTCACCCACCCATTGCACACCATGGTACACACAGATGCAATAATCATGCTTTTACACCCCAGCGTCATCGGACAGGAGGGTCCAGATATGTCCACACCGCCAACAGAAGAGGCCCACAGTGATGACAGCAGCTCTGTCCAACTGGATCTAGATGACCAGCACGGCCCATCTGGGACCTCGGGACAGTCGGTTCCCCTGACACAGGCCACCACAGAGCTTCCCCCCTCTGGAAACACCAGCACAGCACCCACCCAGCGGGCCCATACCTCTGTCCCCAGGACACGTCAAGCAGCAGTGTGTCCACCACTACAGGGAACCCAGGCTAACCCACCACCCCAACAACAACAGGGACCTGGGGGCAGTGGCAGTGGGAACACCGTTCAGGGGACAGAGGCCCAGGGAAACAGGGGAACTGGGAGGGCTGCTGTGCGACAGGGGGAGGACAGGCCCAGGGAACCCACTCTCCACGAGGCCCTCTTCAACATCATGGGAGCCTACCACCATTCCCAGGAGACGATGGCAACGGTACTGGCCAAGTTTCAGGAGACCCAGCGGCTTCAGGAGGAACAGTATTTTGGGTTCAGGGAGGAACTCAGATCCATCAATTTCACCGTCGGCACCATCGTAGGGGTGCTGAAGGAAGTCCTCAACAGCAGGAGGGACACTGTGGCACAACAAGAGGCCCCTGATACTGGCCTGGATGATGAACTGCCCACCACTTCCACCGGCGCTAGTGGACAAGAGGCACTGCCACAGGACCACCACACCAGCACCCCACACCCTGCAGATGGAGAACCACCCCGCAAACGGTCCCTGAGATCCAGGACAAAGACAGAGAACGATGCCAAGACCCCCGCCAAGAAATGAGACCACCCTGATTGTCATCCTTTTGTCCCACCTTGTCACCCTGTCCATCCTTAAACTGCCCCAGCTCCACTTCCTATGCCCCTTTGGACAATGCACCTCTGAGACTAATAGCTTGGACTCCGCCATGCTCATTCCTCCACCATCACCCCTTACCATTTTACAACCCCCTGCAATATAGAGCACTTAAATAAACACCCTTAAAGCACAAAACAATCAGGAGTCTGTCTGTGATTTCAAAATAGTGTATTAGCAATTACAGTGGCAAAATGCTCTTTCAAATGTAATGTCAACATACCTATGTCACACAGCTCTAGTCCATGAGGAAACCAAGCAGATGTCACACAGTGGGACCCACATCTGTGAAAGCGTAAGGGAAAGTGAAAACTCAGTGACCATACACTGGGTGAAAAGGACAGACAGTAGAGAGGTAGTAGTGTTAAAGTACATGTAGCAGGCAGGTTTGTCTTCTTACCTGTGTCTCACTGGAAGTATTGCAGGATCACCGTGTTCCTGTTGTCCATGTCCTCTTTTTCAGCTTCCTCGTCTTCACTGTCCACACGCTCCACAGATGCCCCTACACCTCCATCTGGACCATCCTCCTGCAGAAAAGGCACCTGTCGTCGCAAAGCCAAGTTGTGAAGCATACAGCAGGCCACGATGATCTGGCCCACCTTCTTTGGTGAGTAGAATAGGGAACCAGGTGTCATATGTAGGCACCGGAACCTGGCCTTCAGGAGGCAGAAAGTCCTCTCTATAATACTCCTAGTTCACCCTTGGGCCTCATTGTAGCGTTCCTCTGCCCTTGTCCTGGGATTCCTCACTGGGGTCAGTAGCCATGACAGGTTGGGGTAACCAGAGTCACCTGCAAATGTTGAGGGACAACTGTTAGACACACAATAACTCTCAGGGACATCCCCAGACCCAGACACCTATTCACACTGTATAGGGTCCATGTCCTCACCTAATAGCCACACACGGTGCCTCTGGAGTTGCCCCATCACATAAGGGATGCTGCTATTCCGCAGGATGTAAGCGTCATGCACTGAGCCAGGGAATTTGGCATTAACATGGGAGATGTACTGGTCTGCCAAACACACCATCTGCACATTCATCGAATGGTAACTCTTCCGGTTTCTGTACACCTGTTCACTCCTGCGGGGGGGACCAAGGCCACATGTGTCCCATCAATGGCACCTATGATATTGGGGATATGTCCCAGGGCATAGAAGTCACCTTTCATTGTAGGCAATTCCTCCACCTGAGGGAAAACGATGTAGCTCCGCATGTGTTTCAGCAGGGCAGACAACACTCTGGACAACACGTTGGAAAACATAGGCTGGGGCATCCCTGATGCTATGGCCACTGTTGTTTGAAATGACCCACTTGCTAGGAAATGGAGTACTGACAGCACCTGCACTTGAGGGGGGATTTCTGTGGGATGGTGGATTGGTGACATAAGGTCTTGCTCCAACTGGGCACACAGTTCCAGGATTGTGGCACGATCAAGCCTGTAGGTGATGATCACCTGTGTTTCCTCGATTGTCGACAGGTCCACCAGCGGTCTGTACACCGGAGGATGCCGCCATCTCCTCACATGCCCCAGCGGACGGTGCATATAGAGGAGAACAGCGAGCACAGAGTCAACCAACTCTGAGGTACGTAAACACAGCTTACACAGAAAACTATTCATAAAATGAAGTTTGCCTGTATGAGTGTTGAGCCAAGGCCTAGGTATGTGTGACGTAGTTAAAAATAAAGCCGTGTGGGCCCCTGAAATTGCAGCTGCCTGACCTGTAAAGTGGGACATTGGGATACGAGGTAACTGCGCTGGCGTTGTACACCATCGCAGTAGGCAGCCGAACACTGCAGAGCAATTCTGCATTGGTTAACATTGGACTCTATGGGTCCGAGGAGCCAATGACGATGTACACCGGCGATGACGGTACGCACCGCCGCAGACGTGACTGCCATTTTCTATCTGTTCAATCACTCGATACCTGATCTTTGACAGGAGAGGACCTACACTGCAAGTGCTGCTGTGACCTCAGTCTGGAAGACACAATGGCTTGTGCGTCTGGGGAAAGGGCCCCTGCCTTCAGCACGGAGGAGTTGGAGAAACTCATGGATGGGGTCCTCCCCAGTAAACGCTACTCTGCGGTCCTCCAGACAAACAGGTAGGTACATGGGAGCATGCTGGATGGGCAATGCCTGTGTGGAGTGGTGTTGATGAAAGATAGGGGGGGAGAGTGAGGAGTGCATGAAATGACAGTGAGTGCATGTGCCACATGGCAAGGGTGGGGATGCGGGCCAATGACTGTGACGGTGCAGTTGGTAATAACTTCTCGTTTTCCCCTGTACAATTCCTGTAGGTCAGCGCCCACCAGAAGAAGGATATTTGGCGTGCCATCACCAAGGACGTCCCGACCCTGGGGGTCTACCACCGACGGAGCACCCACTGCCTTAAAAGATGGGAGGACTTTCGCCGCTGGAGCAAGAAGACGGCGGAGGCCCAGCTGGGGATGGCCTCCCAACGTGCAAGGGGTGCCCGTTGCATCATGACCCCCCTGATGTTCAGGATCCTGCCGGTGGCGTACCAGGAGTTGGATGGGCGCTTGTGGGCATCACAGCAGCAACAAGAGTGTGAGGACACTCTCATTCAGCTGATTCAGCGCGCATTGTAGGTGTCTGGGTGGGGGAGGTGGGCTGTAGGATCCCCTAGGCCAGGGCGAGTTTGCTAGTTAAGTCCCCTTTTTCAGGCAGACCCTGTGGCACCCCACCCCACCTGGGTACAGTGCCAACTACACCTGGTCAGGCTCCTGTGACATCCAGGTGTGCAGAAATCAGCCATAGCCTTGTAAGTCATGTCCCAGGGATTGAACAGTGGACCCCAAGTGTGCGGCGTAGTGCAGGGGGCTTCTGTGTCTGTTGTGTCCGCCAACGGTAGCAGTATTGCATGCACTGAACATGTATTTCTTCTGTCTTCCCCCCCTTTTTGTGGTCTCCCTGTTCTAGTGTGCATTAGCATCATTAGGCGGAGGAGCGGTGGCACCAGAGCAGGAGGGAGCTGCATCTCACATGGCCCTGGGGGGTGACACTACGGAGTCTGAATACACCAGTGGGACAGAGGGCGAGGGGAGCTCCACAGCGGGGACAGGAGCTGACACCAGCGATAGGGACTCCTCCTCTGATGGGAGCTCCCTTGAGGTGACGGGCCCATCTGTGCCCCCGGCATCTACAGGTACAGCGGCCACCCCATCCCCAACACCGCCCTCCCAGCAGCCCCTCAGCCTTTGCCCCGTGCCCGCTCACCCTGGAGGGTGGGCATCACCTTCGCCCCAGGCACCTCAGGCCCTGCACCTGTCACCCCTGCTGCCCTCAGTGAGGAGGCCATTGACCTCCTCAGGTCCCTCACTGTTGGGCAGTCTACCATTTTGAATGCCATCCAGGGTGTAGAGAGGCAGTTGCAACAAACCAATGCATTTCTGGAGGGCATTCATTCTGGTCAGGCAGCACTTCAGCAAGCTTTTCAGACTCTGGCCTCAGCACTGATGGCAGCCATTGTCCCTGTCTCTAGCCTTCCCCCTCCAACTTCTTCCACCCAGACCCACACCCCTGTACCTCAGCCTATCCCAAGCACACCATCAGACCAGCATGCACACACCTCAACACCCAAAGGAAGCTCTGGCAAACATAAGCACCACACATCCCACAGGCAATTACGCAAGCATCAGACACATGCAGACATAGCAACATCCACTGCCTCCACTGTGTCCCTCTCCTCCTCGTCTCCCTCATCCTTCCCTGTCTCATCTCCACTCACACCTGCATGCACTACATCTTCAGCCACTACGTCCATCAACAGCACACCCACCACCACACCCCGCTCATGTGCAGTCACCAACCCCACTACCATTCACACATCCCCTATGTCCTCTCCCAGTGTGTCTGTGAGGCCACCTCCCAAGGTACAAAAATGCAGCCACACACACACCCAACAGCCATCCACCTCACGACAGCCTCCAGCCCATGCACCTTCACTCAAACGTACACCTCCTCCGACCACTACCTCTTCCTCCACTCCCAAACCCCCTCCATCTACCAGTCCCAGTGTTCCTAAGAAACTTTTCCTGTCCACCCTTGACCTCTTTCCCTCACCTCCCCCACCCCGTCAGTCTCCTAGGGCCGACTCTCCAGGTTCCTACCTAGCACCACAGCCACAACATCGGCGTGACCAGTGGTGCCAGTAGTCACCGGATTATGGAGTGCACCAGGCAGCAGGGCAGGCAGTGTGGAAAGGAGCCACAGCACGAACAGTCCCCCACCTGTCAAGCATCAAAAGTTGGCCAGTGCCCGGCGGGAGAGGGGGAAGACACCAGCCACCAAAGCTGCTCACAGGGGTACAGTTGGGATTGTGGAGTCAGCTGCGACACCTTCCAAGGTAGGGAAGATCAGCACGGCAGAGAAGACTGACATCAGCCCCGCTGCCCAGGAGGTGACCGCCAGCAGCCCCACTGCCCAGGAGAAGATCGCCAGCAGCAGCCCCGTTGCCCAGGAGGCGACCGCCAGTAGCCACACTGCCCCAGACAGGACCGCCAGCAGCAGCCCCGCTGCCCTGGAGGCGACCGCCAGCAGCCCCACTGCACAGGAGAAGACTCCCAGCAGCAGCCCCGTTGCCCAGAAGGCGACCGCCAGCAGCCACACTAGCCAGGAGAAGCCCACCAGCAGCACCCCCGTTGCCCAGGAGGCGACCGCCAGCAGCCCCACTGCCACAGACAGTACCGTCAGCAGCTGAACCGCTGCCAAAGATACCGCCACCACCAGCACCACTGCCAAAGACACTGCAGCCACCAGCACCACTGACAAAGACACCGCCGCCACCAGCACCGCTGCCAAGGACATCACCGCCACAAGCACCTCTGCCAAGGACACCACCGCCACCAGCACCGCTGCCAAATACACTGCCGCCACAAGCACATCTGCCAAGGACACCGCCACCACAAGCACCACTGCCAAGGACACCACCGCCACCAGCACTGCTGCCAAGGACACCGCTGCCACAAGCACCGCTGCCAAGGACACCACCCCCACAAGCACCGCTGCCAAAGACACCGCCACCACAAGCACCGCAGGCCAAAAGCTCTGACGCTACTGAGGCCGCCATGAGCAGGATGAAGCACTCTGGGCATTAAGCCCCCTCCAGAACCAGTTGAGAGATACATACACTACCTCTGTCCTTGGCAGGATGAAGCACTCTGGGCACAAGGCCCCCTCCAGAACCAGTGGAGAGATAAATCCACTACCTCTGTCCATGGCAGGAGGAAGCACTATGGGCACAAGGCCCCCTCCAGAACCAGTGGAGAAAGAAATCCACTACCTCTGTCCTTGGCAGGATGAAGCACTCTGGGCACAAGGCCCCCTCCAGAACCAGTGGAGATTGACATCCATTTGAGAGACTGTGGCTTTGCACTCCCCAGGATAAAGTAGTGGGCAAACCACCCACTGTAGAGACATGAGAGACTGTGGCTTTGCACTCCCCAGGATGAAGCAGTGGGCAAACCACCCACTGTAGAGACTTGAGAGACTGTGGCTTTGCACTCCCCAGGATATAGCAGTGGGCAACCCACCCACTGTTATCGACTTGAGAGATTGTGGCTTTGCCCTCCCTAGGATGAAGCAGTGGGCAAACCACCCACTGTAGAGACTTGAGAGACTGTGGTTTGCACTCCCCAGGATTGAACAGTGGGCATGGGGCCCCCTCGTGGATTTTGCGTCATGCACTCTACCGGCTGAGGTGCCCCCCATTCCCTTCCCCCTGAGATGCCTGTTTCGTTTCTATCTGATGCCTCTGCAGTGTTCTCTCTGTCAGGTTCGGGTATCTTGTGTGGCCCTCGCCCATGCATTTTGGGCCCAGTGATCCACGGACTATGATGGTGGAATACCTTGGACTTGTTTTCTTGGTGTATTTAATTGTACATAGTATAATGTATATATTTGTAAATATTTTCGAATCATGTTTTTGAATATATCACAATAATTTGACTCATTTCCTTTTGTCCTTGCATTCTTCCAGGGGGGTTTGGGGGGTGTAACTGTGATGTATCATGATGTATTGGTGTGTGTGTTGTCGTGGGTGAGGGTGGGGGTGTTGCGTATTGCGTGTGTGTGTGTCTCGTCACCTGTGTCGTAGGTGCAGTACTCACCGTGGTCTTCGCCACCGGCGTTCGTGCTCCTGGTAGAGAAGCAGGAAGATAAAGGCTGGAAAAATCTGAAGCTCTGGTTCCATGGCGTCCTGGTTCCTCGTGGGGTGTGTAGAGGTGAGCATTTTCCCTTCGAAGTCCTGTTTCCACCGTGTTTTGGTTCGCCCCGAAAAGGTAGCGGATTGGTGGGTTGTAATTCTGTGGGCTGTACATTGTCCTCCGCCTGTCTGTTGGCGGTGACCGCCATGCTGTTTGTTTGTACCACCGTGGCGGTCGGAGTGTTAAAGTGGGTGTCTATGTTGGCGGTTTCTGCCGCGGTCGTAATTCAATTTTTTTACCGCCGGCCTGTTGGCGGTCTGACCGCTGCTTTAACACCGACCGCCAGGGTTGTAATGACCACCTATATTTTGTAAGTTTGCACCACTTTTGTGTCATAAAATGACGTTAAGGCGCTGCTAACTTTTCATAAATCAGGCCCTGGGAACCTTAGGGCGAAGGAATAATTGACTTATTGAAGAACGCTAGAGGCATTAGCAAAGTTTACCCCGCTTTTGCATCACAAACTGAAAACAATGCAGCACTAAAAAAGTATAAATAATGGCCCTAGTTTATCTAGTTTATCATTGAGTCAGCAACTTCACAACAACAAAGGGCATAATCCTTAACCTGTCTGCATCTGAAAATGTTTTATCTGGACCAACCTTTTATTTAACCACGTATTTAAACACAAGTCCTACTAATAAATGTTGCCTTCTGATATTTGTCATAATAAACATTACTTTGAAAGTATTGTAAGTACAGAAGCATCTTTTAGCATCGATAAATGCATTGTTTTCTATGAAGTATTAAGTTTTATGTTTGGTTTGTATTTCCATTAGGCCACCAGAGTAGGAAAACTCAGTCAAACTTATTAAATAGTCCTGCTCTTTCAAGGGTGATACTGTCAAATCCTTTTTTGCACCTTTTTCCTGCTAGGCACAACCATTATCCCTCTGTCAAAACCACAATATACATCGACTGATAAGTAACATTGCCCACCACATTTTCCCTCCAGTACCATCTGATATATTCTATTGGACACTATTTTATCCCTTTAGCGCTGCCCAAATACAATCTGCAGTGGAATATTTCCCTCATAACCCTGAAGCACTGGCATCAACATATTGGCCTTCATTACAAGTGTGGCAGTATTAAGACCGCCACACTCGCGGTGACAGTGTAACTGCTGTGGTCCAGTCTTACTGCGGCGGCTGGCAGTGAGCTCCCCTGTATTAGGAGGCAACAAACCACCAGGCTTTTCACAGTTGTTGAGTTGCCATGAAAACCCTGGCAGTAACGCATTCAGTGACAGGAATACCCATTCCTGTCACCAGCACATGCACCCACACCCGTCCACATACTTGCAAACACCCCCATCCATCCACACCCTTGCAAACACCCATCCACACACTTGCAAACACCTCTCCCACCCGTCCACACACTTGCAAACACCTCTCCCACCCATCCACACACTTGCAAACATCCCCCTCCCATCCACACACTTACAAACACCCCACTTGACTATACACATACACACAAACAACCCCACTCGCTCTCACATTGACATACAAACACCCACACTTGCTCTCACACTGACATTCAAACAAACCCACTTGCTCTCACACTGACATACAAACACCCCCACTTACTCTCACACTAACATAAAAACAGACACACTCACTCACACACATACACACCCCCTCCGCATTCATGCACACTCCCAGCCCCCTCTGCATTCATTCACACACTCCCCCTTCATGCACACATACATGCACACACTCCTCCTCCACATTCATTCACGCACCCCTCCCCTGCACACATGCATACATGCACACACACACACCCATACCACTACACACACGCATACACACACACCACAAACATGCACACAACACTCCCTCTTTTGGATGATCCACCTACCTGTCTGGGTGAGGTGGTCATCCGGGAGGGTATGTTGTCGATATTGCCCCGCCAACATCGATCCACCATCCAGGAGCCGCCATGTCATATTACTTCTCATAATAAGGCAGGTGGAGTCATTTTGGTATGGCAGTGCTGGCCGTGGAACCAATTCTCACCTGTCTTCGGGCAGGCTGACGTGTCGGATTTCGGCCCTTAAAAGGGCAGAAATCATTGGATGAGTCCAAATCTAAAAGACTGCCAAAGTTGTAATAAGGGCCATTGTCACTGAACCAATTAATGTCCAGTGATTTCGTATTCACATAATTAGTAGTTCACTTATTTGGTTTGTTTTGTAAGTCTTTTTGAGTCCTACATAACATTACTGTAACATTAGGATACTCAAGGAAATTTACACAGTTGGTAGCTATACCCCTTCGAAGATCAGGAAGTCGGGCAAATCAGCAAATATAAATGTAATAAAAAATTGGAGTTAATTACACTGATGTGTTAGTTCTTATGTCTGAATCTTCACCTACTAGTTTCTCTGGGCCAGAAAATGAATGGCCTTTAAGCTGATACTACAGAATATCAGCACACTTATAAAGGTAGAATTGTTATATTCTGCTTGTGTCCGCTGCAGGAATGTGAGTGTGAAAGGCGGGAGCAGGTTGCCTCCTCCACTGCTCCATAAGAGTGAGCATGGCAGTAAACTACAGTGTCTTTCAACTACATGTGTAGCAATGTACTGAGGCACTGATACTGGGCCCCCTGCATTTCCAAGTGTGAGCATCCCCAGTGACACCCATTCAATCTACACTGCAGGGCAGGAGGTTGAGCAGAGACGGATAATGAAGTTTGCATTACACCTGCACCTTGTGTGCAAAAGGGCAATGTGGAACCTGGTTTGAGTGTCATTGTTGTATTCCAAACCAGAGCAATGTGGAGTCCGACATAATAGTAATGTTTATATACCTGGGCAATGCAATTTCTGACAAGTCTGTTACACCTTACATACCACCACAGTGTGGTTTCTGGCATTGTGCATTTAACAAAAAAAGTACTAAGGCACTGTAGAGACCTCCTTAGTGCAGGTGGTCGTCTTACTGGAGCAGTGTGGGCACTCTCATCATAGAAGCAGAATACTCATGCTCCTACCTGAAATGAGTCTTTTGGATGTACGTTACTTTCCTGCTGTGGAGGGCCATTTTGGGGATGTAGTGGCCCCCAGTGAAATTTATGCAACATTGTGATAAAGGTACCTCTTTTTGAATGATCATCCTCATATTTTGTTGACTGACACTGCTGTTTTTTATTTGTGCAGTGGGACACTGCTAACCAGGCCCAACTGCATGTGTTCTGACACTTAAACATATTGAAATTGGCTAAACCCATTTTGCATATTTCACTTTCCTGTGAGGCCATAGCAGATTGTTCCAAAAGTACACTAATGGCATGGAAAGTTAATTGTCACCTATGCACTGTCACTACTGTGCCATCAACTAGTGTGATAAGGCAAACATGACTTGAAACTTATCACTCTAGCCTGGCTGCTGCAGTTTTAAAACTACAACCTTACCTTTCAAAATAAACTCTTTTTCACAGGAGAAAAGCTCCTTTTTATATTAATAGGTATTTAAAAAGTGAGACATGTAAAAATGCCCTTACAGTGACTGCCCCTCAAAAAACATTTTCAAAGTAGGAAGGCTGGATAACCCATAGAGAAATACAGAGATGCAATAATAGATATGAGCTCTGCTATCTCAGGTCAGAGACCAGCTAGAAAGATATTTAAAGGAATGCTTATAATAATTATTAAAAGTCCAACTCAAAACAAAATTCAGTTTTTTCATAAATATAAAGGAATGGAGTTTTGGAACATTATCTTTTTCTGTCTTGTAGCTCCAGGAAGCTAATTTACATTTGCCCCCAACTGTCACCCAGCTGTTCAAAGGCCCTGATGAGGAGTAAAATTGTCCCCAAAAAAGACAATGGCCAGGGTGTGGGAAGTGCTTCATTATTCTGGCATTAAGAGCAGTTGGTCAGTGCACAGGGACTTTATTGACTTCAAAGGGCCGTCCCCTGTTACAGGACCAGATGTCCACTGAAACCTGCACTTTTATCCTACCTAGAGTGTGGAAAGCTGCTTCCAGAAAAAGTTTGATGTGGACTGCTTATTTGGAAGGACACATAGGCTCTGCACAAGGAGAGAAGGATTTTCAAATAGAATTTTGTCAGGTAGTAGCACTGTGGGAGTTTTTACAATAGGGCACACAGGAACTGCTGCAAAAGTGGGTAAGGGAACTTGTACTCCTCTTGTTACGGAGGCACCAAGAGTCCCCCACCCATCAGGTAGTGCTAGGAAGAAATATGGCACCCCAAAATACATTCTTCAGAACACTACTGAACCGACTGAAGAACAGAAGAAAAACTGCACCTGTTGTTTAAAACCTGGGAAGAGGCCTGAAGGGTTGGACTCACTCCAACAGTTACCCATGACAAAGAAGTGGAATTCAAGGGTCAGCTGGCAGACCTTCAGGTAGTCCATGCACCTAGGAGGGGATTGTCGGTACCCAAGGAAGTTCAACACTACTGTTTAGGTCCAGCTAGTAAACCAATTAACTACTGGTATGCCTTCACCTGGTGGTGATATGGTATAGTATAATGTTGGGTGACAGTTTGGTCTCCTAGCTCTGATTAATTTATCAAAAATGTCTTCCTGGCAAGGAAACATGTTGGTCTTTCATTACTCTATGGTCTCAGCCTGTATTTTCTTTTTTTAATCATATGCCGAGGACTTGTAGATTAAAAATGTATTGATGGCCCTGTGGACTCATTTTTAGAGCTCGGTTTACAGAGTGAAGAACAAACTCTACTTTTGTTGGTGGGGCGCCCAGTCACATATAGCAACAGAATAGTAGTGTAGAAGTTTAACTGTGCAATTATTCTACATTTCCCCACCACAGGCAGACTGAGTGGTGTAGGATCTCCTGCCTAAATAGGAAAGTCTTGATAAACTCAGACAGCTGGTAGCACTATCCAACAGGAGACAGGCTGTAGCTCCCTTGAGGTACTTCCTATTGTTTGCAAACTCCTTTTGTCCACTGGTGTTTGAAATTGCACTAACCTTCCCCTGTATACACACACCCCAGGTGATATTTCCCTAAGTATAGTGAGACCAGGCCTTATAGTTTGAAAGGAGCCTTATAGCAAGATAAATGTATTTATGAGGTGTCAGAGAATAGGGTAGTATGGGTTTTGATTCATTGTGAGAGGACCATGTCCCATTTTCCCTTCCTTCTCTCGTCAACTCCACTTTTTTATTGTTGGAGGCCTTCAGGTGTCCCAAAATAATCAGATTTTGAAGATGATTTTATAATTAACATAAAAGATTGAAACATTGTTGATACAGTTGTAAACATATTTCCTTATTTATTATACTAATATTGATGTGATATGAGATTCAATAGGATACACAATCCATTAATATCTTATGTGTGTTGACCTTTTGTGCTTTGTTTATACACTTTCTTTGACACTCTTGTATTCATATTTGTCTTATGTAAACACAGGGGAATCTGAACACATTTTACCCTATACTATGCACATATGCATATGTGAAAAAATGATTTCATTTTTTTACCATAACCACTAGATTGGTATTAAAAATAATGATGTGTATCAAGAGAGAGTCTGGTTCTTGTCAATGACCACTGGTTGGCATTCAACTGTTTAATCTATTATACAGAAACAGGTAATTATTTGCCTTTGAAATCAGTCCCTAATAAACAATTGTTTCTATTTTGATTCATACTCAGGTTCCTAATTGAGCATATAGGGTTGCTCTTGCTCTTGTATTACTGATATACACTTGCATCAAGGCAGGTTTACCAATGTAATATTAACATTATATTGCCAAGTGGTTGATGACAAACTTAAGAAGCTATTGACTGTAATAATATGGTCAGAGAATCTGAATAATTCACTGTGGCCCTCATTACAACTTTGGCGGTCTGGTGAAGCTGCGGGCACCACTATACCACCAGTTCTGGCGGTATATCTGGCTCCCTATTATAACTTTTCCGCTGGCCCGGCGGAAAAGTCACATAAACATTGCAGCTGGCTCATAATAGAGCCGGCAGCAATGTTGATGTGCAGCGGGTGCAGCTGCACCCATCGCGCATTTCTCTGCCAGTAAAATGCGTGATGGGGCAGTGCCTGGGGGCCCCTGCACTGCCCATGCCAAGTGCATGGGCAGTGCAGGGGCACCCCGAGTCCCCCTTACCGCCAGCCTTTCCATGGCTGTGTTTAGAACCGTGGACAGGCTGGCGGTTGGGGACTCATAATCCCCAGGGAAGTGGTGCTTGTTGGAGGGGCCGGCGGTATGGCCGTGGCTAATGTGCCACGGTCATAATAGATGGCAGTACACCACCACCCTGTTGGCAGTGTTACCGCCTGCTTACCGCCGGCCACCAGGGTCGTAATGAGGCCCTGAGTGTTCTAATGAGCTGGTTTTTACTTATTTCACACAGACCTGTAAATTAATATGAACTGGCTTTCAAAAGCAATAGCCATAAAAGACAGTTGGTAAAAGGCCCATGAATGTTTTTTACCTTTTTCTGAATAGGATCTTCTATGAAAGGGTCCTAATAGCCTGTTTTATATGGACTGGAATGTAACATGGAATTTCCAGGAAAAATTACGTATTTTCCAAGAGTTTTGCCGGAATAGCAAACTCTGCACATCCTGGTGGGTTTGTATACTCATTAATCAAACAAAAATGTAGGAAGTAATTTAGAGTTTGCAGGATACTAATAGACTTCCACAATTGGCTGAGCTCATGTAGAGCTATTCAGAGTGTTTTCCACTGTAAACACTCTGATCAAGGCAGCCGAGGAATCTGACAAATCCTGGTATCTGTCAAGCTGAAAATGACCGTCTAAATTTGTTAGTCAGTTAGAACTATTGAAATAATTAAGAAACATTGCTCAAAACAAAAAAGCTTACAAATAGTTTCATTGACGGTTAGACAGGTGTCTTTTCACAGAAACAAAAAATATGTTAATCACAGGTGTTGCTGAATTAATATTACAACCCAAACAGAAACACTCAGAAGCAATATTAAATATTAATTCTGGAAGCAGGAATAGTTTAATTGCAATAGCCATATACTTAATAATGTACCTGCTGAGCTACTGAGTGTTTACATCCAGCATACTATCTAATATACTGGTGAGACAAATATGTAAACCATGTTTTAAAAAGATGGAATGCATCCATTCCCATTACTCCTGATCTCAGCCTGCACAATACAGAGCATATGCTTAAGAGTTTCATAGTTCTATTACAAAAAAACATTGCACTCCTTAAGGTTTATATGGATTTTCCATCCCTTCTTGAATTTCCCTCTGGAGGTATGAAAAAGTGTAATGTCCTCACCTTGCACTTGTGAAACAGGGAGATGCTATTAGATACATTTTACTTGCCAAACCTTAAACTACCCTTTTTTACATATGTCACACCTAATGTAGGCCCTAGGTAACCAATAGGGCAGGGTGCTATGTAGGTGAAAGGCAGGACACATACATATGCGTTTTATATGTCCTGGTAGTGAAAAACTCCTAAATTAATTCCCCACTACTGTGAGGGCTGCTCCTTTCATAGACTAGCATTAGGACTTCTCTCATGTACTTGTTGAATGGTAGATTCTGATCTGAAAGGCGAAACCAGGTAATATTTAGAATGGCCAGAATAGTCATAGAAAATCTTGCTTATTGGTGAGGTTGGAGTTTATATTACTATTTCAGAAACGCCACTTTTAAAAAGTGAGCATTTCTCTGCACTTAAAACCATCTGTGCCTTACAGCCTGTCTCCAATCAACGTCTTCTCTGTACTGGTTGACAGCTCCTGTGTGCATTTCACCAAGACAACCACAAACAAAGGACACTCTGTCACTTCTGCATTCATCTCCATGCTGAATACATCTCCCTGGCTGTAAGAGTGGAGGGCCTGACACTTACATTTCAAAGGCCACTGGCCTGCCCTCACACAAAGGACTGATAATCTCCCACTGGGACCCTGGCAGACAGGACTGGGATGAAAGGGGAACTTGTGAAATTCAAAACCACTCTTTGAAGTCTCCCCCACTTCAAAGACATTTTTGGGCATATAATCTGGGTCTCTAACCCTAACATATTAGACACTTCGGGGCCTACACCTGCCTGGTTTCCCAGAGGACTCATCTGGACTGCTTTGCTGGAAAGGACTGCTGCCCTTCTGTGCCCTGCTGCCCTTCTGGCCTCTGACTTTGCTGGAAGGACTCTGCCTTCCCCAAAAGTGCTCTTCAAGGGCTTGGATTGAGCTTCTGAAGTCTCAAGGCCAAAAAAGACCTATTAAAAAACTCCTTGTGTATTGAAAATTAACGCAAATCCTGCAGAATTCAAAGCAAAACCGCAGCTTAGAAATCACCACACAGCCGACCAGAATGATGCACCACTGGCCTCCCGACTGGAAATTCGAAGCAGCACCCACCTTCCAACGGGATATTCTACGCATCGCTTACTGGATTGACACAGTGCCAGCTCTTCCTTACGCACGTCAAAGAACGCACTGTCTCTGGGAATCAATATATCCCCACATCGCAGTGAGGAACCAAGACTTTGTACCAAAAAATGATGTAAACCCCTTGCAGTGTGGAAAGAAACAATGCATTGTCTGCTCCACGTCGGGAAATCTGATGCAACACCTTATTTTTCCACATATCTCCTCCTCCTCGGTCTCCGTCCATCATTATTTTTGACAAATCCCAGGTACAGTATGCAACAAAGTATTATTTTTTTTAAGGATTGAGACTCTTTTAAGCCTCTTAAAAGTGATATTTCAGCTTGTGCTCATTAGAGCTTTGTCATTTTGACCGTATTTAATTCAGATACATGTTATCTCTTTTTCTAAACCTGTGTGGTGTAGTTTTGTGGTGTTTTCACTGTGTTACTGTATGGTTTATTGCACAAATACTTTACACATTGGTTTCTAAGTTAAGCCTGACTGTGCCAAGCTACCAGAAGGTGGGCACAGGATAATTTGGATTGTGTTCTGACTTACCCTGACTAGAAATGCGGTCCCCATTTGGACAAGGGTGTATACCTCTGCCAACTAGAGACCCTGTTTCTTACAGGAGTACCCTCTGATTCCAGCCAGGGGTTCGAGACCTGGGGAGGCACCTCTGGGGGATCGGGGACTCACTCCAGCAGATGTCAGTGGGCTCAGGCAGATCCAGTTATGGGTTAAGGTGGGTCAAGATCAAGCAAGTTAGTTGAGAATTTCCAGAGATGCTTTTGAAGCTGGTTGTGTCCCTGTAGATCCCTCAGGAGGTCAGCCAACTAACCTTCGGAAACACTGTGGATAGCCTGAGATGAAGACAAGCAGGCCCAGTCTTTCTTCTCAGACATAAGGTAGTCCTTCAAACACAAGGGCAGTCCTCTGGCAGTAGGACAGTCCTTCTTCTGTAACTTCCACAGGTCCAGCAGTGTTCAGATGAGTTGCTCTGGAGGTCCAATATTTATACTTGGTTCCACCCTTTATGTCGGGCCACCCCCTGTGCTACCCCCACAAATTATTCTGGGGTGTTCTGACCTTTCATCTTCAAAGCACCAAACTGTCTAAGGGTGATAAAGGGCAGAGAAGGCCTAGTTTCAGGTTCCTTTGTATGTGTTGGAGGAAAAGTCTTTTGAAGTTTACATGGGGTTGGGTGCAGCCCCTCTCTGATCATTCTGCCAGGATGGACCTCCTATCCACACCTAAGACCCTTCTGTATTACTGTCTAGAAGTAAAACACAAAGCCTAACAGCAGAGCCATTCACAGTCCTCTGACCCAGGGCACTGTCAGGAGGCACAAATGTTTAGGGTTAGAAAATGCCAACTTTCTAAAAGAGGCGTTTTAAGAATTGTAACAACATCCGACTTCACTGTAAATGAGGGTTTTAAATTACAATTCATTTGAGTGTAAACAGTATATTTCTATCTGCTTTCGATCCAAAGTTGCAAAAAGAACAGATGATGGATAAAATGCAGAACAAATCAAACATTCACCCTAAGTCACAGATCTGGGAAAGTCCATCAGCTTTTTGATCGCCTTTCCAGTTTGAACCCTGGTATATGCATAACACTCTTCACCGTGCTCCCATTTGGAACAGTGCAGCCCAATCTGCCAGGCCAGGTCCTCTCTGGACCACAAACAAGTGTATTGGAACCAGTTTTGGAGTATAACCCTCATCAGCTAGGCTAGCTGAATCTGGTGACATAGCGAGCATGGGGCCCACGTCTAGGCATACCCTTCCCACTTAGTGCAACAAATGCAAAAAGAACAAATGATGGATGGAATGCGGAACAAATCAAACATTCACCTCCAGTCACAGATTTGGTTCTCACCATGCCACCCCGGTTTGGAGTCAGCCATATCGAAATAAGTCTTGACCCTGTTCCCCTTGGGAACAGACCAACCCAAACTGCCAGCCAGGCCAGATCCTCCCTGAACCAGAAACAAGCATACTAGGATCAGTTTTACCCATCATAGCTAGGGTAGAAGACTGCAAGATGATTTGAAGTCAGCTGATTTGTGCAGAGAGCCTACTCTCAGTATGTTCTGAAATCTCTTACAAAACACATAGGCCTTCATTACAACATTGGCGGTATATACTGCCTACTGCTGCAGCGACGGCTGCCAAAAGACCGTCGCAGCAGCTACCAGCCCTCTGCCAAATTATGACTGTAGCTGGAATTCCACCAGAAGGAGTGCGGAAATTCGGCTGCAGCCACGGCGGCGGATGGCGGTGCAGTGGCCATGCCAATAGAATGCTGCAGACTGTATCATGACACATGATACTGCCTGGCGGTGTTCTGCTGGTGGACGCTGCTGCTGGCAGCATCACCCAGTCCCGTTTACTGCCGGAGGATCCCCTGCAATCAGGTAAGTTGGGTGCTCTGACAGGGGAGGGGGTGGGGGGTGTTTTGTGTGTGTGTGTGTGTGGAGAGGTGTGTGTATGTCTTTGCATGTGTGTATGCAGGTGTTAGATGTGTGTTGTCCGTGTGTGCGTGTATGGATGTGTGAGTGCGTGAATGTTGTGTTGTGTGCATGCGTGTGTGTGTGCATGTATGAATGTCAGTGTGTGTGGATGTGTGTGTAAATTGATGTATGCATGCTTGAATGAATGTGGGTATGAGTGTGTAAATGCTTGTGTTCGATGGTGCTGGAAGGTGCGGGTATATCGTTGGGGGTGTCAGGAGTAGGGAGGTGGGGGAAAAACCAAGGGAAGGGGGAGAGGAAGGGGAAGTCCCCTAACAGTGACAGGGAAGGAATTCTCTGTCACTGATAGTGCCTACCGCCTTGGTTTTCGTGGCGGTAAGATTGCCACGAAAACCATGGCGGCAGGCGGGGTCATAATCCTGTGGGTGGCCTAGTGACAGCCGCCTGGCTGGAGACTGCAGTCTCCAGCCCGGCGGTCGTTACCGCCATGGCAGACGGTGTGGTACATTGGCGGTATGGCTTGAGCCAAACCGCCATCGTCTTATCATGGGAAAAAGTACTGTCTTCCTGTTGGAGGTATTTTTCTCCATTTTACCAGCATCCACCAGGGTTGTAATGATGGCCATAATGTGCACTCCCATATACTGCAGGGTTTCCATACTAAATAGTGTAGAAAATAATAACTTCATTAAAGACACAAAGGACATTATTATCCTGGCCAGTTGCTTTTCATAATTTCATGTATTTTTGTGCATGATTTGAGCCTGAAGTCTGGTCGACTACAACGGAGAATAGTGACAGGAGTGATTATTGTCTAGTGTACAAGATTTTGTTTGGAAATAACTCATAATTTTAATACTGGAGTGGCAGATTGTTCGAGGATATCTGCTGTGTGTAGGTCTTTAAATAACAGAGGCAAGATGGATGCCATTTCCACTGTTTATTGCTGCCTAGAAACTTCAGGGGCCAGATGTACAAAGCTATTTAGTGATTGCAAATGGCAAAATTTGTCTTTTGGGACCGCTAAATGGCCTTTTACCATGTACCAACCCTATACTGTGGGTCGGAAGCCTGTTACTGACACACAAAATAGGGTTTTTAACTCGCTATTATAAAGGGACATGCCAAGGATGTCCCCTCCTAATAGCGAGTCACAGGGGGATGTATCTTTATTTTGTGACCGGGAATGCAGTTGCAGAACCATCGCAGCTACCACTTACTTTATCCCATTCTCAGGCGCGAAGGTGTTCCAAAGGAACTCCTTCCCCTTTGTGAATGGGGGCACCAACATTTTTCAGAGCAGGCTGTAGTCCTATGGACCACTGCCCACTCTAAAAAAATGAAAAGGAAACATTTCATTTTGTTTCCTTTAACCCCTTCGCTGCCAGGCCTTTTCCCCCTCCTGTGCCAGGCCTTTTTTTGACTATTCGGGGCAGTTCGCGCTTAGGCCCTCATAACTTTTTGTCCACATAAGCTAACCAAGCCAAATTTGCGTCCTTTTTTTCCAACATCCTAGGGATTCTAAAGGTACCCAGACTTTGTGGGTTCCTCTGAAGGAGGCCAAGAAATTGGCCAAAATACAATGACATTTTCGTTTTTTTCAAAAAAATTGGAAAAAGTGGCTGCAGAAGGAGGCTTGTGGTTTTTCCCCTGAAAATGGCATCAACAAAGGGTTTGCGGTGCTAAACTCAGCAGCTTCCCAGCTTTCAGGAACAGGCAGACTTGAATCAGAAAACCCAATTTTTCAACACCATTTTGGCATTTTACTGGGGCATACCCCATTTGTGCAATTTTTTGTGCTTTCAGCCTCCTTCCAGTCAGTGACAGGAATGGTCATGAAACCAATGCTGGATCCCAGAAACCTAAATATTTCTGAAAAGTAGACAAAATTCTGAATTCAGCAAGGGGTCATTTGTGTAGATCCTACAAGGGTTTCCTACAGAAAATAACAGCTGAAAAAGAAAAATATTGAAATTGAGGTGAAAAAACCATCAATTTTTCTCTACGTTTTACTCTGTAACTTTTCCCTGCAATGTCAGATTATCGAAAGCAATATACCGTTACGTCTGCTGGACTCCTCTGGTTGCGGGGATATATAGGGTTTGTAGGTTCATCAAGAACCCGAGGAACCCAGAGCCAATAAATGAGCTGCACCCTGCAGTGCGTTTTCATTCTTTACCGGGTATACAGCAATTCATTTGCTGAAATATAAGGAGTAAAAAATTGCTATCAAGAAAACCTTTGCATTTCCAAAAAGGGCACAAGATAAGGTGTTGAGGAGCAGTGGTTATTTGCACATCTCTGAATTCCGGGGTGACCATAGTAGCACGTGAATTACAGGGAATTTCTCAAATAGATGTCTTTTTTACACACACTCCTATATTTGGAAGGAAAAAATGTAGAGAAATACAAGGGGCAATAGTACTTGTTTTGCTAATCTATGTTCCCCCAAGTCTCCCGATAAAAATGGTACCTCACTTGTGTGGATAGGCCTAGCGCCCGCGACAGGATATGCCCCAAAACACAACGTGGACATATCACAGAAAACAGAGCTGTTTTTAGCAAAGTGACTACCTGTAGATTTTGGCCTCTAGCTCAGCCGCCACCTAGGGAAACCTACCAAACCTGTACATTTCTGAAAACTAGAGACCTAGGGGAATCCAAGGAGGGGTGACTGGCGGGGCTCGGACCTGGTTCTGTTACCCAGAATCCTTTGCAAACCTCAAAATTTGGCTAAAAAAACAAATGTTCCTCACATTTCTGTGGCAGAAAGTTCTGGAATCTGAGAGGAGCCACAAATTTCCTTCCACCCATCGTTCCCCCACGTCTCCCGATAAAAATGATACCTCACTTGCGTGGGTAGGCCTAGCGCCCGCGACAGGATATGCCCCAAAACACAACGTGGACATATCACAGAAAACAGAGCTGTTTTTAGCAAAGTGACTACCTGTAGATTTTGGCCTGTAGCTCAGCCGCCACCTAGGGAAACCTACCAAACCTGTACATTTCTGAAAACTAGAGACCTAGGGGAATCCAAGGAGGGGTGACTGGCGGGGCTCGGACCTGGTTCTGTTACCCAGAATCCTTTGCAAACCTCAAAAATTGGCTAAAAAAACACATGTTCCTCACATTTCTGTGGCAGAAAGTTCTGGAATCTGAGAGGAGCCACAAATTTCCTTCCACCCAGCGTTCCCCCACGTCTCCCGATAAAAATGATTCCTCACTTGCGTGGGTAGGCCTAGCGCCCGCGACAGGATATGCCCCAAAACACAACGTGGACATATCACAGAAAACAGAGCTGTTTTTAGCAAAGTGACTACCTGTAGATTTTGGCCTGTAGCTCAGCCGCCACCTAGGGAAACCTACCAAACCTGTACATTTCTGAAAACTAGAGACCTAGGGGAATCCAAGGAGGGGTGACTGGCGGGGCTCGGACCTGGTTCTGTTACCCAGAATCCTTTGCAAACCTCAAAAATTGGCTAAAAAAACACATGTTCCTCACATTTCTGTGGCAGAAAGTTCTGGAATCTGAGAGGAGCCACAAATTTCCTTCCACCCAGCGTTCCCCCATGTCTCCCGATAAAAATGATACCTCACTTGCGTGGGTAGGCCTAGCGCCCGCGACAGGATATGCCCCAAAACACAACGTGGACATATCACAGAAAACAGAGCTGTTTTTAGCAAAGTGACTACCTGTAGATTTTGGCCTGTAGCTCAGCCGCCACCTAGGGAAACCTACCAAACCTGTACATTTCTGAAAACTAGAGACCTAGGGGAATCCAAGGAGGGGTGACTGGCGGGGCTCGGACCTGGTTCTGTTACCCAGAATCCTTTGCAAACCTCAAAAATTGGCTAAAAAAACACATGTTCCTCACATTTCTGTGGCAGAAAGTTCTGGAATCTGAGAGGAGCCACAAATTTCCTTCCACCCAGCGTTCCCCCACGTCTCCCGATAAAAATGATACCTCACTTGCGTGGGTAGGCCTAGCGCCCGCGACAGGATATGCCCCAAAACACAACGTGGACATATCACAGAAAACAGAGCTGTTTTTAGCAAAGTGACTACCTGTAGATTTTGGCCTGTAGCTCAGCCGCCACCTAGGGAAACCTACCAAACCTGTACATTTCTGAAAACTAGAGACCTAGGGGAATCCAAGGAGGGGTGACTGGCGGGGCTCGGACCTGGTTCTGTTACCCAGAATCCTTTGCAAACCTCAAAAATTGGCTAAAAAAACACATGTTCCTCACATTTCTGTGGCAGAAAGTTCTGGAATCTGAGAGGAGCCACAAATTTCCTTACACCCAGCGTTCCCCCACGTCTCCCGATAAAAATGATACCTCACTTGCGTGGGTAGGCCTAGCGCCCGCGACAGGATATGCCCCAAAACACAACGTGGACATATCACAGAAAACAGAGCTGTTTTTAGCAAAGTGACTACCTGTAGATTTTGGCCTGTAGCTCAGCCGCCACCTATGGAAACCT
This sequence comes from Pleurodeles waltl, assembly GCF_031143425.1. NCBI lineage: Eukaryota > Metazoa > Chordata > Amphibia > Caudata > Salamandridae > Pleurodeles > Pleurodeles waltl. The sequence continues at coordinate 1,070,449,668 of NC_090437.1, forward strand.
ACCAAACCTGTACATTTCTGAAAACTAGAGACCTAGGGGAATCCAAGGAGGGGTGACTGGCGGGGCTCGGACCTGGTTCTGTTACCCAGAATCCTTTGCAAACCTCAAAAATTGGATAAAAAAACACATGTTCCTCACATTTCTGTGGCAGAAAGTTCTGGAATCTGAGAGGAGCCACAAATTTCCTTCCACCCAGCGTTCCCCCACGTCTCCCGATAAAAATGATACCTCACTTGCGTGGGTAGGCCTAGCGCCCGCGACAGGATATGCCCCAAAACACAACGTGGACATATCACTGAAAACAGAGCTGTTTTTAGCAAAGTGACTACCTGTAGATTTTGGCCTGTAGCTCAACCGCCACCTAGGGAAACCTACCAAACCTGTACATTTCTGAAAACTAGAGACCTAGGGGAATCCAAGGAGGGGTGACTGGCGGGGCTCGGACCTGGTTCTGTTACCCAGAATCCTTTGCAAACCTCAAAAATTGGCTAAAAAAACACATGTTCCTCACATTTCTGTGGCAGAAAGTTCTGGAATCTGAGAGGAGCCACAAATTTCCTTCCACCCAGCGTTCCCCCACGTCTCCCGATAAAAATGATACCTCACTTGCGTGGGTAGGCCTAGCGCCCGCGACAGGATATGCCCCAAAACACAACGTGGACATATCACAGAAAACAGAGCTGTTTTTAGCAAAGTGACTACCTGTAGATTTTGGCCTGTAGCTCAGCCGCCACCTAGGGAAACCTACCAAACCTGTACATTTCTGAAAACTAGAGACCTAGGGGAATCCAAGGAGGGGTGACTGGCGGGGCTCGGACCTGGTTCTGTTACCCAGAATCCTTTGCAAACCTCAAAAATTGGCTAAAAAAACACATGTTCCTCACATTTCTGTGGCAGAAAGTTCTGGAATCTGAGAGGAGCCACAAATTTCCTTCCACCCAGCGTTCCCCCACGTCTCCCGATAAAAATGATACCTCACTTGCGTGGGTAGGCCTAGCGCCCGCGACAGGATATGCCCCAAAACACAACGTGGACATATCACAGAAAACAGAGCTGTTTTTAGCAAAGTGACTACCTGTAGATTTTGGCCTGTAGCTCAGCCGCCACCTAGGGAAACCTACCAAACCTGTACATTTCTGAAAACTAGAGACCTAGGGGAATCCAAGGAGGGGTGACTGGCGGGGCTCGGACCTGGTTCTGTTACCCAGAATCCTTTGCAAACCTCAAAAATTGGCTAAAAAAACACATGTTCCTCACATTTCTGTGGCAGAAAGTTCTGGAATCTGAGAGGAGCCACAAATTTCCTTCCACCCAGCGTTCCCCCACGTCTCCCGATAAAAATGATACCTCACTTGCGTGGGTAGGCCTAGCGCCCGCGACAGGATATGCCCCAAAACACAACGTGGACATATCACAGAAAACAGAGCTGTTTTTAGCAAAGTGACTACCTGTAGATTTTGGCCTGTAGCTCAGCCACCACCTAAGGAAACCTACCAAACCTGTACATTTCTGAAAACTAGAGACCTAGGGGAATCCAAGGAGGGGTGACTGGCGGGGCTCGGACCTGGTTCTGTTACCCAGAATCCTTTGCAAACCTCAAAAATTGGCTAAAAAAACACATGTTCCTCACATTTCTGTGGCAGAAAGTTCTGGAATCTGAGAGGAGCCACAAATTTCCTTCCACCCAGCGTTCCCCCACGTCTCCCGATAAAAATGATACCTCACTTGCGTGGGTAGGCCTAGCGCCCGCGACAGGATATGCCCCAAAACACAACGTGGACATATCACAGAAAACAGAGCTGTTTTTAGCAAAGTGACTACCTGTAGATTTTGGCCTGTAGCTCAGCCGCCACCTAGGGAAACCTACCAAACCTGTACATTTCTGAAAACTAGAGACCTAGGGGAATCCAAGGAGGGGTGACTGGCGGGGCTCGGACCTGGTTCTGTTACCCAGAATCCTTTGCAAACCTCAAAAATTGGCTAAAAAAACACATGTTCCTCACATTTCTGTGGCAGAAAGTTCTGGAATCTGAGAGGAGCCACAAATTTCCTTCCACCCAGCGTTCCCCCACGTCACCCGATAAAAATGATACCTCACTTGCGTGGGTAGGCCTAGCGCCCGCGACAGGATATGCCCCAAAACACAACGTGGACATATCACAGAAAACAGAGCTGTTTTTAGCAAAGTGACTACCTGTAGATTTTGGCCTGTAGCTCAGCCGCCACCTAGGGAAACCTACCAAACCTGTACATTTCTGAAAACTAGAGACCTAGGGGAATCCAAGGAGGGGTGACTGGCGGGGCTCGGACCTGGTTCTGTTACCCAGAATCCTTTGCAAACCTCAAAAATTGGCTAAAAAAACACATGTTCCTCACATTTCTGTGGCAGAAAGTTCTGGAATCTGAGAGGAGCCACAAATTTCCTTCCACCCAGCGTTCCCCCACGTCTCCCGATAAAAATGATACCTCACTTGCGTGGGTAGGCCTAGCGCCCGCGACAGGATATGCCCCAAAACACAACGTGGACATATCACAGAAAACAGAGCTGTTTTTAGCAAAGTGACTACCTGTAGATTTTGGCCTGTAGCTCAGCCGCCACCTAGGGAAACCTACCAAACCTGTACATTTCTGAAAACTAGAGACCTAGGGGAATCCAAGGAGGGGTGACTGGCGGGGCTCGGACCTGGTTCTGTTACCCAGAATCCTTTGCAAACCTCAAAAATTGGCTAAAAAAACACATGTTCCTCACATTTCTGTGGCAGAAAGTTCTGGAATCTGAGAGGAGCCACAAATTTCCTTACACCCAGCGTTCCCCCACGTCTCCCGATAAAAATGATACCTCACTTGCGTGGGTAGGCCTAGCGCCCGCGACAGGATATGCCCCAAAACACAACGTGGACATATCACAGAAAACAGAGCTGTTTTTAGCAAAGTGACTACCTGTAGATTTTGGCCTGTAGCTCAGCCGCCACCTAGGGAAACCTACCAAACCTGTACATTTCTGAAAACTAGAGACCTAGGGGAATCCAAGGAGGTGTGACTGGCGGGGCTCGGACCTGGTTCTGTTACCCAGAATCCTTTGCAAACCTCAAAAATTGGCTAAAAAAACACATGTTCCTCACATTTCTGTGGCAGAAAGTTCTGGAATCTGAGAGGAGCCACAAATTTCCTTCCACCCAGCGTTCCCCCACGTCTCCCGATAAAAATGATACCTCACTTGCGTGGGTAGGCCTAGCGCCCGCGACAGGATATGCCCCAAAACACAACGTGGACATATCACAGAAAACAGAGCTGTTTTTAGCAAAGTGACTACCTGTAGATTTTGGCCTGTAGCTCAGCCGCCACCTAGGGAAACCTACCAAACCTGTACATTTCTGAAAACTAGAGACCTAGGGGAATCCAAGGAGGGGTGACTGGCGGGGCTCGGACCTGGTTCTGTTACCCAGAATCCTTTGCAAACCTCAAAAATTGGCTAAAAAAACACATGTTCCTCACATTTCTGTGGCAGAAAGTTCTGGAATCTGAGAGGAGCCACAAATTTCCTTCCACCCAGCGTTCCCCCATGTCTCCCGATAAAAATGATACCTCACTTGCGTGGCTAGGCCTAGCGCCCGCGACAGGATATGCCCCAAAACACAACGTGGACATATCACAGAAAACAGAGCTGTTTTTAGCAAAGTGACTACCTGTAGATTTTGGCCTGTAGCTCAGCCGCCACCTAGGGAAACCTACCAAACCTGTACATTTCTGAAAACTAGAGACCTAGGGGAATCCAAGGAGGGGTGACTGGCGGGGCTCGGACCTGGTTCTGTTACCCAGAATCCTTTGCAAACCTCAAAAATTGGCTAAAAAAACACATGTTCCTCACATTTCTGTGGCAGAAAGTTCTGGAATCTGAGAGGAGCCACAAATTTCCTTCCACCCAGCGTTCCCCCACGTCTCCCGATAAAAATGATACCTCACTTGCGTGGGTAGGCCTAGCGCCCGCGACAGGATATGCCCCAAAACACAACGTGGACATATCACAGAAAACAGAGCTGTTTTTAGCAAAGTGACTACCTGTAGATTTTGGCCTGTAGCTCAGCCGCCACCTAGGGAAACCTACCAAACCTGTACATTTCTGAAAACTAGAGACCTAGGGGAATCCAAGGAGGGGTGACTGGCGGGGCTCGGACCTGGTTCTGTTACCCAGAATCCTTTGCAAACCTCAAAAATTGGCTAAAAAAACACATGTTCCTCACATTTCTGTGGCAGAAAGTTCTGGAATCTGAGAGGAGCCACAAATTTCCTTCCACCCAGCGTTCCCCCACGTCTCCCGATAAAAATGATACCTCACTTGCGTGGGTAGGCCTAGCGCCCGCGACAGGATATGCCCCAAAACACAACGTGGACATATCACAGAAAACAGAGCTGTTTTTAGCAAAGTGACTACCTGTAGATTTTGGCCTGTAGCTCAGCCACCACCTAGGGAAACCTACCAAACCTGTACATTTCTGAAAACTAGAGACCTAGGGGAATCCAAGGAGGGGTGACTGGCGGGGCTCGGACCTGGTTCTGTTACCCAGAATCCTTTGCAAACCTCAAAAATTTGCTAAAAAAACACATGTTCCTCACATTTCTGTGGCAGAAAGTTCTGGAAGCTGAGAGGAGCCACAAATTTCCTTCCACCCAGCGTTCCCCCACGTCTCCCGATAAAAATGATACCTCACTTGCGTGGGTAGGCCTAGCGCCCGCGACAGGATATGCCCCAAAACACAACGTGGACATATCACAGAAAACAGAGCTGTTTTTAGCAAAGTGACTACCTGTAGATTTTGGCCTGTAGCTCAGCCGCCACCTAGGGAAACCTACCAAACCTGTACATTTCTGAAAACTAGAGACCTAGGGGAATCCAAGGAGGGGTGACTGGCGGGGCTCGGACCTGGTTCTGTTACCCAGAATCCTTTGCAAACCTCAAAAATTGGCTAAAAAAACACATGTTCCTCACATTTCTGTGGCAGAAAGTTCTGGAATCTGAGAGGAGCCACAAATTTCCTTCCACCCAGCGTTTCCCCACGTCTCCCGATAAAAATGATACCTCACTTGCGTGGGTAGGCCTAGCGCCCGCAACAGGATATGCCCCAAAACACAACGTGGACATATCACAGAAAACAGAGCTGTTTTTAGCAAAGTGACTACCTGTAGATTTTGGCCTGTAGCTCAGCCGCCACCTAGGGAAACCTACCAAACCTGTACATTTCTGAAAACTAGAGACCTAGGGGAATCCAAGGAGGGGTGACTGGCGGGGCTCGGACCTGGTTCTGTTACCCAGAATCCTTTGCAAACCTCAAAAATTGGCTAAAAACACATGTTCCTCACATTTCTGTGGCAGAAAGTTCTGGAATCTGAGAGGAGCCACAAATTTCCTTCCACCCAGCGTTCCCCCACGTCTCCCGATAAAAATGATACCTCACTTGCGTGGGTAGGCCTAGCGCCCGCGACAGGATATGCCCCAAAACACAACGTGGACATATCACAGAAAACAGAGCTGTTTTTAGCAAAGTGACTACCTGTAGATTTTGGCCTGTAGCTCAGCCGCCACCTAGGGAAACCTACCAAACCTGTACATTTCTGAAAACTAGAGACCTAGGGGAATCCAAGGAGGGGTGACTGGCGGGGCTCGGACCTGGTTCTGTTACCCAGAATCCTTTGCAAACCTCAAAAATTGGCTAAAAAAACACATGTTCCTCACATTTCTGTGGCAGAAAGTTCTGGAATCTGAGAGGAGCCACAAATTTCCTTCCACCCAGCGTTCCCCCACGTCTCCCGATAAAAATGATACCTCACTTGCGTGGGTAGGCCTAGCGCCCGCGACAGGATATGCCCCAAAACACAACGTGGACATATCACAGAAAACAGAGCTGTTTTTAGCAAAGTGACTACCTGTAGATTTTGGCCTGTAGCTCAGCCGCCACCTAGGGAAACCTACCAAACCTGTACATTTCTGAAAACTAGAGACCTAGGGGAATCCAAGGAGGGGTGACTGGCGGGGCTCGGACCTGGTTCTGTTACCCAGAATCCTTTGCAAACCTCAAAAATTGGCTAAAAAAACACATGTTCCTCACATTTCTGTGGCAGAAAGTTCTGGAATCTGAGAGGAGCCACAAATTTCCTTCCACCCAGCGTTCCCCCACGTCTCCCGATAAAAATGATACCTCACTTGCGTGGGTAGGCCTAGCGCCCGCGACAGGATATGCCCCAAAACACAACGTGGACATATCACAGAAAACAGAGCTGTTTTTAGCAAAGTGACTACCTGTAGATTTTGGCCTGTAGCTCAGCCACCACCTAGGGAAACCTACCAAACCTGTACATTTCTGAAAACTAGAGACCTAGGGGAATCCAAGGAGGGGTGACTGGCGGGGCTCGGACCTGGTTCTGTTACCCAGAATCCTTTGCAAACCTCAAAAATTGGCTAAAAAAACACATGTTCCTCACATTTCTGTGGCAGAAAGTTCTGGAATCTGAGAGGAGCCACAAATTTCCTTCCACCCAGCGTTCCCCCACGTCTCCCAATAAAAATGATACCTCACTTGCGTGGGTAGGCCTAGCGCCCGCGACAGGATATGCCCCAAAACACAACGTGGACATATCACAGAAAACAGAGCTGTTTTTAGCAAAGTGACTACCTGTAGATTTTGGCCTGTAGCTCAGCCGCCACCTAGGGAAACCTACCAAACCTGTACATTTCTGAAAACTAGAGACCTAGGGGAATCCAAGGAGGGGTGACTGGCGGGGCTCGGACCTGGTTCTGTTACCCAGAATCCTTTGCAAACCTCAAAAATTGGCTAAAAAAACACATGTTCCTCACATTTCTGTGGCAGAAAGTTCTGGAATCTGAGAGGAGCCACAAATTTCCTTCCACCCAGCGTTCCCCCACGTCTCCCGATAAAAATGATACCTCACTTGCGTGGGTAGGCCTAGCGCCCGCGACAGGATATGCCCCAAAACACAACGTGGACATTTCACAGGAAACAGAGCTGTTTTTAGCAAAGTGACTACCTGTAGATTTTGGCCTGTAGCTCAGCCGCCACCTAGGGAAAGTACCAAACCTGTACATTTCTGAAAACTAGAGACCTAGGGGAATCCAAGGAGGGGTAACTGGCGGGGCTCGGACCTGGTTCTGTTACCCAGAATCCTTTGCAAACCTCAAAAATTGGCTAAAAAAACACATGTTCCTCACATTTCTGTGGCAGAAAGTTCTGGAATCTGAGAGGAGCCACAAATTTCCTTCCACCCAGCGTTCCCCCACGTCTCCCGATAAAAATGATACCTCACTTGCGTGGGTAGGCCTAGCGCCCGCGACAGGATATGCCCCAAAACACAACGTGGACATATCACAGAAAACAGAGCTGTTTTTAGCAAAGTGACTACCTGTAGATTTTGGCCTGTAGCTCAGCCGCCACCTAGGGAAACCTACCAAACCTGTACATTTCTGAAAACTAGAGACCTAGGGGAATCCAAGGAGGGGTGACTGGCGGGGCTCGGACCTGGTTCTGTTACCCAGAATCCTTTGCAAACCTCAAAAATTGGCTAAAAAAACACATGTTCCTCACATTTCTGTGGCAGAAAGTTCTGGAATCTGAGAGGAGCCACAAATTTCCTTCCACCCAGCGTTCCCCCACGTCTCCCGATAAAAATGATACCTCACTTGCGTGGGTAGGCCTAGCGCCCGCGACAGGATATGCCCCAAAACACAACGTGGACATATCACAGAAAACAGAGCTGTTTTTAGCAAAGTGACTACCTGTAGATTTTGGCCTGTAGCTCAGCCGCCACCTAGGGAAACCTACCAAACCTGTACATTTCTGAAAACTAGAGACCTAGGGGAATCCAAGGAGGGGTGACTGGCGGGGCTCGGACCTGGTTCTGTTACCCAGAATCCTTTGCAAACCTCAAAAATTGGCTAAAAACACATGTTCCTCACATTTCTGTGGCAGAAAGTTCTGGAATCTGAGAGGAGCCACAAATTTCCTTCCACCCAGCGTTCCCCCACGTCTCCCGATAAAAATGATACCTCACTTGCGTGGGTAGGCCTAGCGCCCGCGACAGGATATGCCCCAAAACACAACGTGGACATATCACAGAAAACAGAGCTGTTTTTAGCAAAGTGACTACCTGTAGATTTTGGCCTGTAGCTCAGCCGCCACCTAGGGAAACCTACCAAACCTGTACATTTCTGAAAACTAGAGACCTAGGGGAATCCAAGGAGGGGTGACTGGCGGGGCTCGGACCTGGTTCTGTTACCCAGAATCCTTTGCAAACCTCAAAAATTGGCTAAAAAAACACATGTTCCTCACATTTCTGTGGCAGAAAGTTCTGGAATCTGAGAGGAGCCACAAATTTCCTTCCACCCAGCGTTCCCCCACGTCTCCCGATAAAAATGATACCTCACTTGCGTGGGTAGGCCTAGCGCCCGCGACAGGATATGCCCCAAAACACAACGTGGACATATCACAGAAAACAGAGCTGTTTTTAGCAAAGTGACTACCTGTAGATTTTGGCCTGTAGCTCAGCCGCCACCTAGGGAAACCTACCAAACCTGTACATTTCTGAAAACTAGAGACCTAGGGGAATCCAAGGAGGGGTGACTGGCGGGGCTCGGACCTGGTTCTGTTACCCAGAATCCTTTGCAAACCTCAAAAATTGGCTAAAAAAACACATGTTCCTCACATTTCTGTGGCAGAAAGTTCTGGAATCTGAGAGGAGCCACAAATTTCCTTCCACCCAGCGTTCCCCCACGTCTCCCGATAAAAATGATACCTCACTTGCGTGGGTAGGCCTAGCGCCCGCGACAGGATATGCCCCAAAACACAACGTGGACATATCACAGAAAACAGAGCTGTTTTTAGCAAAGTGACTACCTGTAGATTTTGGCCTGTAGCTCAGCCACCACCTAGGGAAACCTACCAAACCTGTACATTTCTGAAAACTAGAGACCTAGGGGAATCCAAGGAGGGGTGACTGGCGGGGCTCGGACCTGGTTCTGTTACCCAGAATCCTTTGCAAACCTCAAAAATTGGCTAAAAAAACACATGTTCCTCACATTTCTGTGGCAGAAAGTTCTGGAATCTGAGAGGAGCCACAAATTTCCTTCCACCCAGCGTTCCCCCACGTCTCCCAATAAAAATGATACCTCACTTGCGTGGGTAGGCCTAGCGCCCGCGACAGGATATGCCCCAAAACACAACGTGGACATATCACAGAAAACAGAGCTGTTTTTAGCAAAGTGACTACCTGTAGATTTTGGCCTGTAGCTCAGCCGCCACCTAGGGAAACCTACCAAACCTGTACATTTCTGAAAACTAGAGACCTAGGGGAATCCAAGGAGGGGTGACTGGCGGGGCTCGGACCTGGTTCTGTTACCCAGAATCCTTTGCAAACCTCAAAAATTGGCTAAAAAAACACATGTTCCTCACATTTCTGTGGCAGAAAGTTCTGGAATCTGAGAGGAGCCACAAATTTCCTTCCACCCAGCGTTCCCCCACGTCTCCCGATAAAAATGATACCTCACTTGCGTGGGTAGGCCTAGCGCCCGCGACAGGATATGCCCCAAAACACAACGTGGACATTTCACAGGAAACAGAGCTGTTTTTAGCAAAGTGACTACCTGTAGATTTTGGCCTGTAGCTCAGCCGCCACCTAGGGAAAGTACCAAACCTGTACATTTCTGAAAACTAGAGACCTAGGGGAATCCAAGGAGGGGTAACTGGCGGGGCTCGGACCTGGTTCTGTTACCCAGAATCCTTTGCAAACCTCAAAAATTGGCTAAAAAAACACATGTTCCTCACATTTCTGTGGCAGAAAGTTCTGGAATCTGAGAGGAGCCACAAATTTCCTTCCACCCAGCGTTCCCCCACGTCTCCCGATAAAAATGATACCTCACTTGCGTGGGTAGGCCTAGCGCCCGCGACAGGATATGCCCCAAAACACAACGTGGACATATCACAGAAAACAGAGCTGTTTTTAGCAAAGTGACTACCTGTAGATTTTGGCCTGTAGCTCAGCCGCCACCTAGGGAAACCTACCAAACCTGTACATTTCTGAAAACTAGAGACCTAGGGGAATCCAAGGAGGGGTGACTGGCGGGGCTCGGACCTGGTTCTGTTACCCAGAATCCTTTGCAAACCTCAAAAATTGGCTAAAAAAACACATGTTCCTCACATTTCTGTGGCAGAAAGTTCTGGAATCTGAGAGGAGCCACAAATTTCCTTCCACCCAGCGTTCCCCCACGTCTCCCGATAAAAATGATACCTCACTTGCGTGGGTAGGCCTAGCGCCCGCGACAGGATATGCCCCAAAACACAACGTGGACATATCACAGAAAACAGAGCTGTTTTTAGCAAAGTGACTACCTGTAGATTTTGGCCTGTAGCTCAGCCGCCACCTAGGGAAACCTACCAAACCTGTACATTTCTGAAAACTAGAGACCTAGGGGAATCCAAGGAGGGGTGACTGGCGGGGCTCGGACCTGGTTCTGTTACCCAGAATCCTTTGCAAACCTCAAAAATTGGCTAAAAACACATGTTCCTCACATTTCTGTGGCAGAAAGTTCTGGAATCTGAGAGGAGCCACAAATTTCCTTCCACCCAGCGTTCCCCCACGTCTCCCGATAAAAATGATACCTCACTTGCGTGGGTAGGCCTAGCGCCCGCGACAGGATATGCCCCAAAACACAACGTGGACATATCACAGAAAACAGAGCTGTTTTTAGCAAAGTGACTACCTGTAGATTTTGGCCTGTAGCTCAGCCGCCACCTAGGGAAACCTACCAAACCTGTACATTTCTGAAAACTAGAGACCTAGGGGAATCCAAGGAGGGGTGACTGGCGGGGCTCGGACCTGGTTCTGTTACCCAGAATCCTTTGCAAACCTCAAAAATTGGCTAAAAAAACACATGTTCCTCACATTTCTGTGGCAGAAAGTTCTGGAATCTGAGAGGAGCCACAAATTTCCTTCCACCCAGCGTTCCCCCACGTCTCCCGATAAAAATGATACCTCACTTGCGTGGGTAGGCCTAGCGCCCGCGACAGGATATGCCCCAAAACACAACGTGGACATATCACAGAAAACAGAGCTGTTTTTAGCAAAGTGACTACCTGTAGATTTTGGCCTGTAGCTCAGCCGCCACCTAGGGAAACGTACCAAACCTGTACATTTCTGAAAACTAGAGACCTAGGGGAATCCAAGGAGAGGTGACTGGCGGGGCTCGGACCTGGTTCTGTTACCCAGAATCCTTTGCAAACCTCAAAAATTGGCTAAAAAAACACATGTTCCTCACATTTCTGTGGCAGAAAGTTCTGGAATCTGAGAGGAGCCACAAATTTCCTTCCACCCAGCGTTCCCCCACGTCTCCCGATAAAAATGATACCTCACTTGCGTGGGTAGGCCTAGCGCCCGCGACAGGATATGCCCCAAAACACAACGTGGACATATCACAGAAAACAGAGCTGTTTTTAGCAAAGTGACTACCTGTAGATTTTGGCCTGTAGCTCAGCCGCCACCTAGGGAAACCTACCAAACCTGTACATTTCTGAAAACTAGAGACCTAGGGGAATCCAAGGAGGGGTGACTGGCGGGGCTCGGACCTGGTTCTGTTACCCAGAATCCTTTGCAAACCTCAAAAATTGGCTAAAAAAACACATGTTCCTCATATTTCTGTGGCAGAAAGTTCTGGAATCTGAGAGGAGCCACAAATTTCCTTCCACCCAGCATTCCCCCAAGTCTCCCGATAAAAATGATACCTCACTTGTGTGGGTGGGCCAGGTGCCTCCAACAGAATAAGGCCCAAAACTTGTAGAGATACAGGGGATAGCACTGCGAGTTTATAAGGACATATTATTTTATACATCTTTAGACTGACTCTGCTTTGGGGACCCACATACGTGAGGTGTCATTTTATTTGGGAGACTGAGGGGAACACTGGGGAGTAGGAATTTTGTGCTGGAGTGGTGATCGTACGAAGAAAAGTCAGGAAAATATGCTTTTTTTAAGCACATTTTGAGGTTAACAGAGGAGTCTGGGTAAGAAAATGTTGGGGGATCCACGCAAGCCACACCTCCCTGGACTCCTTGGGGTGTCTAGTTTTAAAAAATGTCTGGGTTTGGTAGGTTTCCCTAGATGAAGGCCGCACACAGGACCAAAAACATAGGTGCCCTCTCCCCCCCCAAACACAGGTAGTTTTGTAATATATCGTTTTGATGTGCCCACATACGTCCGTGATGTGCCAAACACTAAAATTTTGAAAAGAAACACACTTAGGTTATGTGAAAAAGACCCCTCACCCACCAACCAAGTTGGTGGCATGCTTCATCATCGGGGTCCCACCTGAGGCACCTAGCGTGTCATAGGTGTGCTGCAACGCCTGATTACAGCGGAGCAGGTTTGGTCATTTTTACCACACATACTGGTTGGATTTGGCACGAGGGTGAGTGATGGTTCAGTGGATCAAATTTTACTAACAAGAGCTTTCACAAAAATGAAAAGCACTGTTAGTAACTGAAAGGCAAAAAACTGAACCAATGACTCACAGCTCGTGAGCTGTAAAGCCGCGACAAGGCACCAACCGCTTTACAGTCCATTCACACAACTTTCATACATGACACACACAAGGCCATTCACACCGCCAGCCACGGGCCCAGCACATTACAACACTCACATCGACAGACAGCGCCACTCAAGGGCCCATCACTTACATACGCCCACATGCCTGATACAACAATCACACCAGCTGATGGGAGTGTGTGGACTGGTGTTTGGCTGGCAGTGTGTTGCAGTAGCCAACATCAAGTCAATATGTACAGTCTCAGCCAAGCCCCACTCCACACACAATGGCATCATATATATATTTTTTTTTTAAACAGAGGAACCCCTAACTAAGTAGAAAGAATTACAAAACAACAAACACAAAAGCTCTAACTAAGAACATGACAGAAATGCTAACCATGAAACTAAACACATGAAAATACAAACCAGACATGAGTTTACACTCATGGTTGTTCCCAGAAATTCTTCTGGGTGTGGTAATTCTTAAAACAAGCACCGACACACAGCCCAGGCTTTGAAGGACAATCTGGGCAGTACATTCGAGACTCCCTCCGGATACCTCTTCGAAAACACACTCTACATTTCTTAGCTGGAAAGTCTTTTTTGGGTGTGGGAGGAATGTGCTCAGCAAAGTGGCGATCTTTCAATCTAGCCACATCCTCCACCACTGCTTCTCTAGGAACTCTGGCCTGTTCCACCACAATAAGGCTCTCTATCACTGACTCCTGAAATTTCACAAATGTCATCTTTGAGTCTGGAGACCTATCCCTAAACACAATAAAAGCATTGAAGGTTGCTAAGTGGAAGAGGTGAAGTGCTAACTTCTTATACCAAACATAAGACTTACGAATAGCAGTATAAGGTTCCAACCTCTGGTCAACTCTATCTACACCTCCCATGTGCTTATTATAATCTAAAATGCACACAGGTTTGCGCACTTCAGCAACCTGGCCCCAAACAGTCACAGGGGAAGTACTCTCATCATGGATGGTACTTAGCATGTAGACATCCCTCTTGTCTGAAAATTTCAAAGCTAGCAGCTCCTCGTTCCGCAAGGCACAGCACTGTCCCCTCTCAAGTTTTTTACAGACAAGCTCCCTTGGATAGCCTTTCCGGTTAGAACGGATTGTGCCACAAGCAACTGTGTCCACTCTAAACAATTCCTTGAACAACTGCACACCAGTGTAGAAGTTGTCTACATACAAATGGTGACCTTTGTTGATCAGTCGTCTACCAAGATCCCACACAATTTTCTCAGTAACTCCAAAAGTGGGAGGACAACCAGGGGGGTCAATATTGGAATCCCTACCAGTGTACACACGGAAACTATACACATATCCTGTCCTACTTTCAGACAGCATATACAATTTAATTCCATATCGTGCCCTTTTGCTAGGAATGTACTGCCTAAAAACCAAACGACCCTTGAAGAGGACCAAAGACTCGTCCACACTTAACTCTTTGCCTGGAACATAGACCTCCGAAAACCGATCTACAAAATGATCAAGGACAGGCCTAATCTTAAAAAGACGGTCAGAATCTGGGTGATCTCGTGGCAAGGCTAATGCATTGTCAACAAAATGCAGCATCCTAAGAAGAAGCAAATACCGATTACGACTCATGGTAGCTGGAAATATAGCTGTTGCCATCAAGGGACTAGTAGACCAATAAGAAGCCAGTGACGGCTTCCTTATCAACCCCATCAAAAAAGTCAAACCCAAAAACTTTTTTATCTCCTCCAAATGTGTGGGAATCCACTGGGCAGCTCTAGAGTGTGGCCTAAGTCTAGCAGCGTTGTCCCTCAAATGCTGCTCCGCATACAAATTAGTCTGCTCAACAATCTCTTCCAAAAACACATCATCCGTGAATAACTCAAAGAAATTGATAGGCATAAAGTTCTCTGTATTGGCGTTACACCCCGGGAGACCAGTAAAGGCAGGCAATCCTGGCTGCTCCATGTTTGGGGCAACCCAGACATCAGGTCTTATAACGGGAAACCTTTCAGCCCCAGGTTGCTGCACTATTGGCACATCAATGTCCTCCTCTAAAACAGAACCTTCATCTGCACTGAGAGTGGCTTCATCATCAGAAGATTCCCCTCCAACAGAAACATCACTGCCAGAATCTCTGACTTCCTCCTCTGCCTCAGATGCAGAGTCCGTCTCATAGTCATGATCAGACTGTGACTCAAAAAGCATACCAACCACCTGCTGAGCGGTCATCCTGCGGCTAGCCATGATCTCTCCTGCTAAAATTAACTGGACAAATTCACCACCAACAACCAGCACTGTGTAAGACAAGTAACAAAGTGTAGCTTTGTTAGTAAGAGTTACAAACTCAAAAACTATACCGCTCACTTGCCTGAAAAAGCTTGATTCACCAGCAACTACACAGCAATCACCAATGATATCCCACTAAAAAGAAAGAAAGAAAGGCAAATTAGAAATAAGACAAAACAAATATCATTGTGCACAAACCTAAGGACAATTTCACACACAATCCTGCATTTAGTACACCCCCTACAAACATGTCATTCATGCATGGCAACAATACTCCTTTGGAGTAAATTGTTTTTACTTACCTAAAACATGCAACTGTGCAAACTGCAGGTCAACCACCGCCAAAACCGCAAGGAGCCACAGCAAATAAAGCAAAAGCTTTGAACTAGAACAAAAAGGAGGATTTTTTTTTTTATCACAAATGCAAAGACTTCTTCAGTTGACAAACACCCCACCATCAAACATTTTAGAAATTGGTGCCTAAGTGGATTCTGTCATAGGGGCAGATGGGCCTACTAAAAAAATAGGCCTGTCTGCCCCAAGGAAGCCAGAAAATACCTTTAGTACTGTGTCCCCATGGAGAGCGACCCTTGCCAAAGGGGACAGCCCTCAAACAAAAAAAAACAAAAAAAACACACACAACACTATCCCTGGTGCCTAAGTGGCTTCTGCCCCCTTGGGGGCAGGTGGGCCTAAGAAAATAGGCCCATCTGCCCCCAGGGGGTGTAGAAATGGCCAACAGGTCAATGCCCCCCTTGGGGGGGCGCCCCGTGACCAAGGGGACGCCCCCCCACAAAAATAAACAAATAAAAAAAAATCCCTGGCGTTCTAGTGGTTTCTGCCCCCCTTGGGGGCAGATCAGCCTAAAAATAATAGGCTGATCTGTCTCCAAGGGGTGCAGAAATGGCCTGGGTACATGTGCCCCCAAAGTGGGGGGCGACCCTTGCCCAAGCCCCCCCCCATCCACTAACACACACACACACTATCCCTGGTGTCTACGTGGCTTCTGCCCCCATTGGGGGCAGGTGGGTCTAGAAAAATAGGCCCATCTGCCCCCAGGGGGGGCAGAAATGGCCAACAGGTCAATGCCCCCCTTGGGGGGGCGCCCCGTGCCCAAGGGGACGCCCCCCCACAAAAATAAACACATAAAAAAAAATCCCTGGCGTTCTAGTGGTTTCTGCCCCCCTTGGGGGCAGATCAGCCTAAAAATAATAGGCTGATCTGTCTCCAAGGGGTGCAGAAATGGCCTGGGTACATGTGCCCCCAAAGTGGGGGGCGACCCTTGCCCAAGCCCCCCCCCATCCACTAACACACACACACACACACTATCCCTGGTGTCTACGTGGCTTCTGCCCCCCTTGGGGGCAGGTGGGTCTAGAAAAATAGGCCCATCTGCCCCCAGGGGGGGCAGAAATGGCCAACAGGTCAATGCCCCCCTTGGGGGGGCGCCCCGTGCCCAAGGGGACACCCCCCCACAAAAATAAACACATAAAAAAAAATCCCTGGCGTTCTAGTGGTTTCTGCCCCCCTTGGGGACAGATCAGCCTAAAAATAATAGGCTGATCTGTCTCCAAGGGGTGCAGAAATGGCCTGGGTACATGTGCCCCCAAAGTGGGGGCCGACCCTTGCCCAAGCCCCCCCCCATCCACTAACACACACACACACACACACTATCCCTGGTGTCTACGTGGCTTCTGCCCCCCTTGGGGGCAGGTGGGTCTAGAAAAATAGGCCCATCTGCCCCCAGGGGGGGCAGAAATGGCCAACAGGTCAATGCCCCCCTTGGGGGGGCGCCCCGTGCCCGAGGGGACGCCCCCCCACAAAAATAAACACATAAAAAAAAATCCCTGGCGTTCTAGTGGTTTCTGCCCCCCTTGGGGGCAGATCAGCCTAAAAATAATAGGCTGATCTGTCTCCAAGGGGTGCAGAAATGGCCTGGGTACATGTGCCCCCAAAGTGGGGGGCGACCCTTGCCCAAGCCCCCCCCCCATCCACTAACACACACACACACACACACTATCCCTGGTGTCTACGTGGCTTCTGCCCCCCTTGGGGGCAGGTGGGTCTAGAAAAATAGGCCCATCTGCCCCCAGGGGGGGCAGAAATGGCCAACAGGTCAATGCCCCCCTTGGGGGGGCGCCCCGTGCCCAAGGGGACGCCCCCCCACAAAAATAAACACATAAAAAAAAAACCCTGGCGTTCTAGTGGTTTCTGCCCCCCTTGGGGGCAGATCAGCCTAAAAATAATAGGCTGATCTGTCTCCAAGGGGTGCAGAAATGGCCTGGGTACATGTGCCCCCAAAGTGGGGGGCGACCCTTGCCCAAGCCCCCCCCCCATCCACTAACACACACACACACACACACTATCCCTGGTGTCTACGTGGCTTCTGCCCCCCTTGGGGGCAGGTGGGTCTAGAAAAATAGGCCCATCTGCCCCCAGGGGGGGCAGAAATGGCCAACAGGTCAATGCCCCCCTTGGGGGGGCGCCCCGTGCCCAAGGGGACACCCCCCCACAAAAATAAACACATAAAAAAAAATCCCTGGCGTTCTAGTGGTTTCTGCCCCCCTTGGGGGCAGATCAGCCTAAAAATAATAGGCTGATCTGTCTCCAAGGGGTGCAGAAATGGCCTGGGTACATGTGCCCCCAAAGTGGGGGGCGACCCTTGCCCAAGCCCCCCCCCATCCACTAACACACACACACACACACACTATCCCTGGTGTCTACGTGGCTTCTGCCACCCTTGGGGGCAGGTGGGTCTAGAAAAATAGGCCCATCTGCCCCCAGGGGGGGCAGAAATGGCCAACAGGTCAATGCCCCCCTTGGGGGGGCGCCCCGTGCCCAAGGGGACGCCCCCCCACAAAAATAAACACATAAAAAAACATCCCTGGCGTTCTAGTGGTTTCTGCCCCCCTTGGGGCAGATCAACCTAAAAATAATAGGCTGATCTGCCCTCAAGGGGGGCAGAAATGGCCCTAAAAGACATGCCCCCCAAAGGGGAGCGACCCTTGCCCAAGGGGGCGCCCCCCCATCCACTACACACACAATCCCTGGTGCCTAAGTGGCTTCTGCCCCCCTTGGGGGCAGATGGACCTAAAAAAAAAAGGCCGATCTGCCCCCAAGGGGGGCAGAAATGGCCAACAGTTCTCTGCCCCCTTGGGGGGGGCGCCCCTTGCCCAAGGGGGCACCCCCTCCCAACATACCTGCACAGAAAATATAAATCCCTGGTGATCCAGTGGTTTCTGCCCCCCTTGGGGGCAGATCCGCCTAAAAAGTAGGCCAATCTGCCCCCAAGGGGGGCAGAAATGGCCGTAACTAATTGCCCCCACAAGGGGAGCGATCCTTGCCCAAGGGGCCGCTTCCCGCCAGCAAGAAACACGAGCAAACAACAAAAAAAACAAATCCCTGGTGTCTAGTGGGCATTCCTGCTGCCCGATCGCAATGCGATCGGGCAGCAGGAATGCTCAAAGAGACACCGGGGGAAAGGAAAAGCCTTTCCTTTCCCCCGGTGCCTCTTTAGCCCAAACCCCCCACCCACCGGGAAGAGGAACTCACCTCTTTCCTCGTCGCCGCACAGGAAGCAAATGGCTTCCTGTGCGGCGAAATCCCCATAATGAAGTCAGCGCGCGATCGCGCGCTGACGTCATTATGGGGGGGTGGGGGGGTCGGGGGTGGAAGGGGAAGGGCTTCCCCTTCCATCCCTGACTTTGGGGGGGTGGGGGGAAGCACACAGAGGGAGCGAGAGCGCTCCCTCTGGGCTGTGTGCCGAGGACGTAGTGGTTACGTCCTCGGCACAGCAGCACTGTGCCGCAGGACGTAACCACTACGTCTGCGGCACAGAAGGGGTTAAGGAAAACAGGCTGCATTAAAAAAAAAAAAATGCTTTATTGAAAAAGCAATCATAAACATATGGTGGTCTGCTGTCCACAGCAGGCCACCATCCCTACGATTGTAGCCATTCAAATTGTGACTTTCCACATGAATATTGTTTTATTTTCCGAAAAAAGTAAAATGTCTCACCAATGCTATTAATAGATGTACTGACGTTCAATAATGCATACAGATACTCGTTAGCTTTGTTCTAACTGTTCCTAAATTACATCGTTTATTTGTCATGTAATTTGTTTCCTTTCCTTAATGACATTTTAATTGCCAATGTATTAAATATCAAACTCTACTACAAGTAATTGAACACTGCCGGAAGCACAGATAATAAATAGCAGTTAGATGTTTTGTTTTGCCTTTAGGTTAAAAGTATAACCATGAAAAACCAGTGAAAGCCTTTTGCTAGAGTAATTTTCTCTTGGGTTTAAAAGCATAACTGTGTTTTCGCATGATTATAAAATAGTTTCTCTGAGGCAGAGAGATACTGGGAGTTATTAGCAGGTAGCTAAAACATAGTTAGTAACTTAGCCCTAAGTAAGGTCTAATTGAAGGAAATTATTATAAAAGAAATATAGATAAAATATTTTTGGAAAAAAAAAACACACCAAGCACTGATGTCATTAACTTGCTTGTGTTGTCTGCCCCACTACCTTCATACACAATCATATTTTTATTTTGTATCCTACATGTATAAACAACGGGCGGTGTTCCTTTAGTCAAAATAATGTAATTTAGGCGTTTGAAGTTAGCCTGTTATTTAGTGATGTGTTGATTTTCAAGAATGTATGCCATTGAGTTTTCATGTGGCATACTAATTTTATTTATTTATTCCATTAAATAAATCACCTTTGTGGTAACAATAACTCCTCCTCGGGTCCGTTTTAGTAGACGTGGAAAGTGACTGTTGGGATGACGAAATTCAATTTCTGATAATTTTGTCCCACTAATAGACAGAAATATTCATTTATTTATTGTCAGTGAAAGGATTTCGCTCAGAAACGCTATATAAATGGACAGAGATGTTACAATTAAATAAAGATGGATGGTGGGAATCATGGTCTCATTTAGGGGTAGCCGACCCCTGGCTTGCCATTTGCTACCTGGCAAATGTAGCGCTAGGGACACAGTGACAGCTTGTTCTTATGGACGGGCTCCACTCGCCTTATTTTCTATCAATGTTTTATCACACTCATTGTGAATAATGATATAATATTCACAATTAGTGTAATAAAAATGTAGTGTAATTAGCTGGAATATACCCTTCTATGGCAAATGAGGTAAACAAAACATGCCTTTAAATGTATGCTGTGTGCATGCTTGTGGATGAGTATGTGTTTATGTGTGAGAGTGTATCGTGTTTATGTGTGAGAGTGTATCTAAGTGTGAATCTGTGTGTATGTATAAGTATGAGTGTGAGTATAAGTGGAGGGCAAAGGGTGTGTGATGTCACTTCCGCTACCACTGGCATTTCGGTGAGTTGGCGTCCATGGGAGGGATATTGTGTTTCAAGGCACTATTGCGTTTGGTATTGATCAACGTATTTATGTAGGTATGTATGTGATATTCCCAGAGCTCGAATGTAGCTAAAAGGCAGCAGAGAGCAGCATGAAACCAGAGAGTGAAAAGAGAGGTATCTGGGTTGTGGAAGGACAATGCATTGTGATGTAGTGTTCTTATAAGAGGTGAATCTTCAACTCTTTCCTGAAATGGAGCAGCATTGAGAGGGTGTCAACGGATACAGGGATATTGTTAAAAATCCTATGTGCATAGGTTGAAAAGGTCAGCAGCCTTGTATTACATTTCTACACTTAGCCTGCAGTCTGATGGTGTCCTGGCTGTGAATGCTCTGAAACCCACCAAAGATTGTGAATTAAGACAGATATTTGACAAACATAACTTAGTCTAATAGCAAATACAGACAGTAACATAGGTATATGTAGTGGTTGGAGGTTTCGGTGTTCAACAGAGCTGAGGTTATGTGTGGGAGTATAATTTACGATATTAAAAATATAATCTAGATGTGCATTATGGATAGCCTAAGTTACAAGAGTTACTGGTTTATAGAAGGTTCTGTTTTTAGTGGGGAGCTATCCAGCTTAGAGATCAGATCTTGAGGTATGAGTGAATTGGGAATTTGTAACAGATTCTAGTGATGAAGTTTAATATTTTCTCCAGAGTGAGGAAAGGATATCACAAGTAAACTCTAAAAGGAATGTGTTGTTTCTTCATATTGAGGACTTTGTAGCGCACTGGACTGGATGTGGATGCGATGAAAGATTCCATGCACCTCGATGTGTTGAACAAACTGACAGGTGATCTAGTAGAGGAAGTCAAATTCAGAATGTTAGAAAAGAAGTGGATATAGGTGGATAAAGGCATAGGTGCAGCTTAGGAATTAAATCACGGCACCTTGGTTTTAGATGAGTTAAATACGGACATTAAAGTTATTCAGTAGTGTATGGTGGTAGTGCAGATGAATATACATTTCTAGTGGAGGGAAGATGGGCTCATGAATTAGAAGAATAAGTTTGTGTCACCAACATATATGTGGTAAGAGAAACCAAAAAATGAGCAAATGCAAAAGGGGACGGTGATTTAGATTGAAGATGAGTGAGGTGAGGGCTGAGACTAAAGGGCTGCCAACAACTTGGCATCACATGCTACCAACAAACTATTGTCAAATAGGTAACAGGAAAACCATTAGTGTGCTAGAGATGCCTCTTGGTCAACAGGAACACTGCTGTGATGCTACTGCCTTGGTGTCAATGTTGGAAATGTGATCAATGGTACTGAAAATGGCAGAGAAATTCAGCAGTATGAGGACAGAAGAGAGAATATGATGAGCCCATATCATACAGTTGCACTGGTGCAAGCATGATGAAATGGAATTGACAAAATAAGCCAGTCCAGTATTTTAGTAAAGAAAAGTCTCAGGGGTGTGGCTTTGCCACCACCAAAGGTGGCCTCTTAACTGAGGAGCTTCGGTGGGGTAGTGTTACCAAACCTGCTTTTCCGGTGGCAGCTGTCATGCACGTTTGGCTGATGATATGAGGCCTCTTTGGATTGCTCTTCTGAGCCTCTTCTTGTAAGCTTTGCAGTTCTTCTGAGGACAGATTTCTTCATATCATCTGCATTTTGTTTCATGAAGGCCACATGTTTTTTCTCTTCACTTCAGAGACACTCATTAGATACATCGGAGTCAAGGCAAGTAACTTGTTTATAGATTTTTGGTCATTCCTGAAATCCCTAACATGACAATTTGGGTGACTATTTATTTCATTTATCTTTTGGTTTTAGAAATAGTATTTTGCTTTCTGTCTTCTTGCCCCCAGTATATTCTGGTACAGTTTGTAATACTGTTTTTTCATTACCTCCACTTCATTGGAGCTTTCTAAAGTGCCTATGCTGCTCTTTAATATTTTACATGGGTAAGCCAATGCATCATTAGCTTTCATCAAAATCAGCTCATAATCTATAGGAAAAGGAGATTATTCTGGACTTCTGTAATACAATGGTGGTCTTTCCCACATCAAAACCTGAGTGCACACATTTTTCAATTCCTAAACAAATTTCTTCTTTGAAACCTTCTAATCAGTCACCAACCACAAAAATATTGAAACAGGACCCTCTATCTCACCTGCTTCCTCTTCAACTATTTCCATGGAACTGTTATTAGAGGAAATAAGAGCTCTGCACCCCTATGCTGAGGAAAAAGATAGTCATTTACAAGCTCTAGAGAAACACTGGTCTTCTTTGGAGAAAGAGGTCTCTGTAGCTAAGCAAAGTCTAAGGGCCTGATTATGATCTTGGCGGTCTTGGGGCCTAAATAGCATTGGCGACGGTGACCCCACCACTTTGTTGACGATCTGACCACCATATTACAATGGATGTGGTTGCATAGACTTAGGACTGCTACAGTCCTGCTGACTCCACCAGCAAATCTAGACCACAGCGTTGGTGAGATAGTTCAATGCGCCTGTCAGAGGGTGGACCGTCTGTGTAACCACCAGACCAATTACAAGGTGGCTTTCCTCTGTGATGATTTAGCCAATGTGAAGGTTTACTTGTATGGATTTGGTCACCTTCTACATGTGATGGAAACCATTGATCGTATCCATCTTACACTAGTGCCATTGCA
Organism: Pleurodeles waltl; assembly: GCF_031143425.1. Lineage (NCBI taxonomy): Eukaryota > Metazoa > Chordata > Amphibia > Caudata > Salamandridae > Pleurodeles > Pleurodeles waltl. The sequence continues at coordinate 1,070,472,552 of NC_090437.1, forward strand.
TGCCAGTGAACAAGTCTACTGAAAAAGAAAGCAGTTGCATTCTATCAACGTGAAAGTTGTCTGCTTGTCAGATTTGTACATTTCAGAAACCTGTGCCCAGTTCCCAGGTTAAGCCCATTATTCCTTTGTAATGCGACATACCCCAACTGATGTCACATCTGCAACCGGTGATGGTCCGGCATGTTGGTAAGTAACTCCAGTCCTTACTTTGTGTGTGCAATGTCAGGTGTTATAATCAGGAAGTGTGTAACTCAATGTAGCACTTACTTACTTAAGAACAAGTCAGCTTTAGGGCTTCTGAAGGTCAGACTGGACAATCCTAGGGGAGCCCTCCTCTACCCACCTGGGAAGGTGTGTCAAATCACCATGGCCTGCTGCATGCTCCATAACATCGCCCTGCAAAGGAACATCCCTTACATCACAGAGGAGGGAGAGCTTGCAGTGCCACCGCATGAGAGTCCTGAAAAGCCAAGTGATGATGCTAATGGTGAAGAGGAAAGAGCTAACTTGTGACAAGATCTCAACAACATCTTCTTCTTATCAGTGTAAGTAAGTCATGAGATGTCATGACTTTGACTTTACAATACACTCGTTTTGTGATGTTGTGAGGAGAATATTTGTTGAAAATGTTAGGGAGCTTAAGCTCTGGCAAAAGCTGGCAATGGATGTTTGGTGAAGAAGCTTGTGACACATTCACATTTTGTTAATGTTGCTTTGATTATATCAGATTTTTGTCATGGACTGCATTCTCCAGACCTTTGCTATGTGAATTGTTTCTTATGCATGGTTTCATGACTATACTCTTTGCTTTTGTGTTTGTTTAGATACTTTCACCATTACATCTCCATACGGACATTTCACAGCTGTGACATTGGTAGGTATATGATGTCATTGAGATATACAAAGTGGACCTAGATTGTTCCTGGGAATGCAGGTAACAGCCTTTGGGTGTACAAGACTTGTGCAAGACAGATTGCACAGTGATAGGGTGGAAGTTAAGGAGACTTCATTGGACTTGTTGCTAGTCGTGTGGAGGCCATGATGCATTATGTATGTTACTAGGTTGTCAGAAAATATTTAGGTGTAGTCTGAGTTCATGTTAGTTTCCCTTCACATTGGCTAAATTCTCTTTCTGTATGAACTGCAAGTAACTGTTGATGGGTTTCATAATTGTAGGCCAAAGTGCCTGTGGCATATCACTGGCATGTGTTTGTGTCATGCCACCAGATGCAGAAGCACTGGCTTGTAATGACCCTATGATCAGGAACTGTTGTACTGCCATCTGTCTGATTTTTGCATTATATGATGTGGGATTCTTTTTGTGAGGTAGGTGATATGGCTCAAGTTGATGACATCAACCAAATTCATGTTGGCCTCTTCCATAGGACAATGTCTGCTATTTACATTATTTGCATATTCTGGAGGTCTCTGCCTGTAAATTTTGAAACTTACACAGTATGATTCAATCATTTGTGATTTTCTATGTTTCTGATATTTTGATGACATATGGGTAGATCAATGTACTAAAAATCTTCTTAGACAAGACACTTGTATCTATATGTTTGTGTGCCATGGTTGTGGTCCTGAGGTAAACATTGTGTACATGCAACATATCCATGCATGCACAATTAGCCTGTTTTGTGATCTACTACAGAAGACAAGTTTGTGACTTGTGAGTTTATTAAAGTGGCAAATGCGAAAACATAATTGGTGCAAAAACAAACATAAATGAAAAATGAAGTAGTCATTCATGCTGAATGAGACAATAGATATAGATGGCAAACCATCTGAATTCCAAAGTCCAGATTGCTCCTCCTATTAGTGTCCAGGATTATTCCACAGTGTGACACACAGAGGACCGCTGGCAGTGGTGGGTGTCTTGCCATCCGCACCTCCTGGATACTTACATGGACGTCCCCACTTTTTTTGAAACCATATTTTATTGTGATTTTAAGTTTTCATTTGCAAACAGACAATCAACAAATTATTCTTTGTCTCTCACATTTACAATTAACAAGCAAGTCATGTGGCTACAGTGATTATCAAATCAATGTTCATACACAATAAGATTAACTTAAAACTACACATTAACTTCTAGCCCTTGTCCCACCCCTATTCCTTCCCCTAGTGAGCTCTGTGGTGTGCTTACGTTCTCTTTGTGGTGCTGTGCACAGCAAGACAATTTAAAGACAGAATCCTAATGTGAGAAGTGAACCCCCTGGAGGGGTGTTCAATTCTGGGTATCGGCTTTAAGGGTCTCAAGTAAAATATCCCATACCTCATCCACTTCTAAGGATCTGATTCCGCGTTTGGCTTCTCGGTGAAGAATAGTCCCTTCGCTACTTGCCCATTTAGACAACTCAGTTTTCCAGTCGGACGCTCTGGGTCCCCTTGGGTTTTTCCAAGATGCCGCGATTTCTCGCCGAGCCAGTGAAAGGGCCAGGTCTTGAAACCTATCAGAGACTTTATTCTTAGCATAGTGTGGAAACCAATTCAAGAGGCAGTGACCCATAGTACGGGGTATTTCTCTTTCTATAAGTCGCGACAGGGTGAGGAGTACCTCCGTCCAGTACTGTTCCATGCTGGGACAGTCCCAGAACATATGCTTGAATTCGGCCCCTATCAAGCCACATCTAGGGCAACCTTCGGTCACCTTCCCAAAATATTTGTTAATACGTGCTGGTGTCCAGTATGCTTGGTGGAGCACATAAACATTTATGAGTTTGAATCTGGCATTCCGTGTTGCTTTAGGAAGTCCCTTTAGGATACGCTCCCTCTCCTCTTCTGGAATATCTAGGCTTAGGTCTTTCTCCCATGTTTGTCTAACTAGGGTCAGGGGGGCCGTTTTGTCTGCCCGTAGTAGGCCGTAGAGAGTCAAAACTGCTTTAAATTTGCCAGTCGCGGAAGCCAAATAACTGCATACCTCCTGAGTTGTGGGTTCCCCCCTCTCTCCTGCCAGTGTCTACGGATGCAGGCCGCCAATCCCCATGCAGCAGAAAGTGCCCCCCTGGTAGTCCAAATTCAGCCCTAAGGGCCTCAAAGGACATCAGCACCGCCCTTAAATAGTTCACCTACCGTAAGGATCCCAGCCTCAGCCCAGTATTTAAGGTCATTCCACGAGCCCCGGTGCCGGAGGGGCCGGAGTGTCAAAAGGGGCAGATCTGGGGAGTAGGGGAACTTCACCCCAATTTTTCGCAGAAAAGTCTTCCAGCACCGTGTCAGGATTTTTAATTCCAGAGGGTCTTGTTTACCATCCCCAGGGATTCTTTGTAAGACCTCAAACAATCTGGGTTCTGGGGGTGTAAACGCCTTTACAACTGATCTCCCCTACGCTCTATTTGACCTCCATTGCGCAAACCATTGAAGTTGAGCCACCAAATAATAAGATTAGAAATCTGGTACTGCTAGGCCACCGTCTGAGGTTTGTCGCTGAAGTTTAGACGGAGCTACTCTCCTCCTTCCTTCTCCCCATATAAATGATGTTATCATTGTTTTGAGATCTTTAAAGATGACTCTGGGAATCCAACTTGGCAACACCGTGAAGTGGTATAGCAGTCTTGGAAGTACAATCATTTTCAGAACTGCTATTTTCCCTGCCACTGACAATGGTAGGGTCTGCCAGAAAGATATACAGGTCTTTATAGAACGTATGGAGCCACCAATGTTGCCCTCCAGGATATCCTGCGAATCGTGGTAAACTTTTACACCCAGATAAGTGAGTCCATTCGGGATCCATCTGACTAGCTCTAAGTCCGGTGGGGGTGCCCGGGGTCGCCCCAGCGGGAACAGACCAGTTTTGTCCCAGTTTACCTTCAGACCCGAGCATCCCTCAAACCGAGATGACAGACGATGTGCCCGGGGTAGATCTCTCTGGACGTCTTCTAGGAATATTAAAAGGTTGTCTGTGTAAAGGGCAATACAATGTCTCTCGCCTCCTGCCATTATTCCTGGACCCCCTCCTCCTGCCCTAGCTGCAGCTGATAAAGGTTCCATTGCCAGGGTAAATAGAAGCAGGGACAAGGGGCAGCCCTGCCTGGTGCCCCGTTCAACCACGTAGCTACTGGATATTATCTGTCCTGTGGGCACTCTAGCCGTGGGTTTAGTATATAATAGTTTCACCCTGGAGATACAATCAGGTCCTATTTTAAGGTGGGCCATCACTGTGTAGAGAAACTCCCAGTTCAAACTGTCAAAAGGTTTCTCTATGTCTACTGCCAATACTCCAGTGTGGGAGGTCCTGACTGACTGGTCTCTCATGATGGCTAGCAGTCTGTCGGATGTTGCTGGCAGTGCTACACCCCAGAATGAAGCCTGCCTGATCAGGATGTATCAATGTGGTCATATACGGGAGCAGTCTGGTTGCTAAACTTTTACTGAGAATTTTATAATCAAGGTTTAACATGGATAGTGGTCTATAGGCCCCTACCTCTGTAGCGTTTTTACCAGGTTTAAGGATGGGAATTATAATTGGCTCCCGGGCCGTTGTTGGTAGTTCGCCCCATTCTTTGGCAGTTTTGTATAGGCTTTCTATTCGTGGTGAGAGTATGTCTATGTACGTGTCATTGAATTTGATAGGGAGGGCATCTGTCCCCGGGGTTTTCCCTCTAGCCAGACTTTTAATAGCTTCTCTGATTTCTGTTTGTGTGATGGGCCCGTCCAGTTGTTCTGGGACTTCAGGCGGTAGTGAGCTCAATTGCATCCCTGTTAAATAACCCATTTTGGTCCCCACGGAGTGATCGACTCTATTCTTATATAGGTGTTCGTAAAAGGATGTGAAACGCACGTTGATTTGCTCTTGCCAATATATGTGAACCCCCTGTTCCGTGGTTAAATCCATTCTGACTGGGGACCTGAGGGACTGTGATACTACCCATGCAAGTAGATGGCCCGCTTTGTCTCTCTCCCCATGCAAACGAGCAAGGTAACTTCTATAGTCCAAGCACCGGAGGCGTTCTGTACACTCTGCTACCTCCACCCTAAGTTCCAAAATGGATTTCTGCAGGTGAGGGTTCTCAGGCCGGTTTCTCTCAGCTTCCCTCAATTTGTCCTCTGCATGTTCTGTGTCCCCTAGTAGAATCCTATGCACACCCACTGCACCCGCTATACTTCTCCCCCTTATCACCACTTTAAAAGCGTCCCATTCGTTCAAGGGTTTAACAGCAGATGCATTATTGTCTTGAAAAAACTGAGTGATATGCTGCCGCAGCTCATCCCGAAAGAGTGGGTCCTCAAGAGTTTCAGGTTTTAGCCTCCAAGTGGGAATGCTGGGGATAGGAGACCCCCATGTCATTGATAATAACAGGGGGTTGTGATCAGAAAGTGTGCGGGTTAAGTATTCCGCATTGTGTACTTGGGGGTATACATCTGAGGTACAGAGGAATGCATCTAATCTAACATGCAGCTCATGTAGCTGAGAAAAGAAAGAGTAATCTCTTTCGTCTGGGTGTAATCTGTGCCAGGTGCCAATTAGCCCCCAGTTCCTTTGCCAGGTCATGAAATGACGGGCCGTTCTCATTAGTGGTGAATCATGCAGTGGCGGGTGTGATCTGTCCAGAATAGGGTCTCCCACACAATTGAAATCCCCCCCAGTATGACTGAAGATTGTAAGTAAGGGGCCAATAAGCCAGATATGCTTGTAAAGAATTCTCCCTGGTCTGTGTTGGGCACATATACATTAATCAGTGCTAAGTCCCTACCCTCCAACCTGGCCCAAACTGCCACAAATCTGCCCTCAGGGTCTATGAGGCTATCCAGCATCTGGAAGGGGATCCCCACCCGGATCCAAATTAGAGTTCCCCTCGCAAACGTATGCCTGACCTCACCAACGCTTTTGTAATGCCCTCCCCTCTGCCTGGGTCAGATGTGTTTCTTGAAGCATTGCTATCTGAATTCCTCTCCGTTGTAGGTATGAAAAAATCTTATATCTTGTAGCCATCAAATGCATTCCCGTATATTCCATGTAAGGTACTTATATGAGTTTAACATTATCATTTTGGAGACTTCCCCCCCCGTGGCTAAATATCACTTCAGCTGTATTACCATTCACTCCGCCCATTTTAATAGATTCACATGTCAGCGACATGCTCGTAGTAAATTCTGTCAGAAGCTCAGTTATCCCCACCCCTAAATCCCTACAACTAACACCCCAACTCCCCATCCCCAGGACAAAAGTAGAAACGTCTCTCGCCCAAACTAAAAGGTTATAACCAATGTGTCAAAGTGGGGGATTGCTTTTATCTTGAATCCAAAGTGCACTGTGACACCGTCTCCCCGTCTCAGGGTAAATGGCATATGTGGCTGATATTGTTCCTGTTTTCCTGGAAACTCGGCCACTGTTGTGCCGCAGGGTTAAGAGACTATCCCGTATTAGATCTTTGTCATAGTTTTAGTTGCAGCATCTTCTCGCTCCTAGGCAGTACTGTTCCTTACAAGCGGACTCGGACGGGGTCCCCTCGTACGATGCAATCTGAAGTGCCAGGCGTCACCCTAGGGCCAATCCTGTCCGACGAGTGCGGCAGCTCCGATTCCTGCTCAGATTCTGATTGCTCAGGTTCCTCCTATGTCAGTCTATAGGAGACGGGTCGGGACTCCCCAGGGAGACAGCTGCCTCCATCACTTTTTGTCTCTCTTTCAGCATTTCCATCGGAGATGGGCCACCCACCCGGCTGGTTCTACTGCGATTGTTTTTCCTCTGTCGTTCCGGCTGGAAGGTCTCAAGGCTATGCGGATTTTCTTCCTGGGGCAGAATGTCAATCCATTGCCAGGCCTCTTCCGCTGTGTTGAAAAATTGTATGCCCAGTTTGGTCACCACTCTCAGTGTTGCAGGAAACATCATTCCATATTGCATCCCCATTTTGTGGAGTCTTTGTTTGGCGTCCCTAAAGGAAGCTCTCTGTTTCTGCACCTCCCTGGAGAAGTCCGGGAAGATGCGGACCACCTGGTTATCTAGCGTGCTGTCTCCTCTCTTCCTGCTCTGGCTAAGCAAGTAGTCTCGGTCCCTGTAATGAAGTAGTTTAGCTATTATTGGTCGCAGGGGATCCCCCGTAGGAGGTTGGCGAGCCAGGACTTGGTGCGCTCTCTCGATTGCGAAGAAGGGAGACAAACCATCCTCGGCCACTTCCTCCCTCAGCCAGCGCTCAAGAAATTCCCCCGTCCGTTCAGGTAGTCAAATCACTCGGATATTGTTTCGGCAAGATCGATTTTCTGTGTCTTCTGCACGTAGTTCTAGTGCCAGGATCCGTTTTTCCATTTGTTGTGTCGTTTTGGTATTGTCTTTAATCTCAGGACATAGTTCCTCAAGCTGCTTCTCCGTAGCAGTCACTTTCTCAGCCAGGCGACGGTGATCATCCCTGAGCACCGTAAAGTCAGAGGCCAGCACGTTAATTTTTCCCTCTAGCACCACTCGTGTAGCTAAAAGGACATCTTGAAGAGTAGGGTCTCCTCCCCCGCCCTCGAGGGTGGGGTCCATGGGGTCTCCCAGGTCAATCATCTCTCTCGGGGGGTCCATTTTTAGTTTCAGGATCCTTTCTCTTGCCCGTTCTACCCATCTTGTGTATCCCTCAATGCGTACACCGTGGGTAGCTCTGCTCCAGTTCAGTGGGACTCATTCATGCAAAGGATCAGGTTGTGCTGCTTATGGTTCTATCCCTCTCCTTACAGCAAATCCTTTCCTTCCAAGTCTCTAAGAGAGATTTCAATCGGTTCCCGGTCAACTCACCGGTCAGGGTGTCTGTATTCCACCCCCAGCATAAATCCACTCTTACAGGGCTTCCAGCGTGCCCCGCTCGATCTGTCCCTCTATCGCCAGGGGGGCAGCCTCATCAGTAGGATGATGGAGCCCGGGAGGCCTCTCCCGCTCCCACACGCGCAGAACTGGAGGTGCGACTCGCACGGTGAGAAGATCCACCCAAGGGCCCCCCTAGGAGTCAAGGGCCGGCCGGTTTCCCCACTTGCCTTGAAGGTATGGTCTCTGCTTGGTTTTCAGCTGGCCTAGGTCTCCATGTTGCTTCCCTAGTTCAGCCCCCGGCTAACAGCAATTCCAGTGTCCTTCCCCTTGTGGCAGAAAAGGCGAAGGTCTCTTGCACGTCTCCCGGCAGCAATTAAAATATTTTCAGGGTGGCAGACGCTTTTCTGGGTTTTCCGCGGCTACTCACCGCTCAAATGCAGCGTTTTCGATCCAGATGCTTGACCGAGGTGTCAGCCGCGGTCCGGTCGCTCCTCCCGGCCTGAGTCCTCCGGGTCTCCGCTGCTGTCGGAGTTGAATGAGAGCTTTCCCAGACTGAAGACTCTCGTCTGACCCGGTCTCGTCAGGGCCCCAGGTGCTCCGTGGTCCCCACGTAGTTCCCTCAGGCAGGTCCCTCGCCTCCGGCGGTTCCTGGACTCACTACCTCAGAGTCAGGCCGTCGGGGTGCTCCCAGTTGCTTCTAGGAGGCATCAATATGGTGTACAAGATGGCGGCCGCCATCTTGGATCTCATGCGGCTCAACGCCGCTCAAATTAAATGTCCCAAGAGCCAGTCGCCGGGTCCAGAAAAATTCCGGCAGTGCGATTGCTGGTTCCAAGTGTCCTTAGCCCCACTGCTAGCTGGGTTGTAGGGCCCACGCAGGTCAGAATCACCCAAGACGGGGAAAGAAGGACGAGTGCCTCACGGAGAGGCTACTACCGTTATGGCATCCAGCCACGCCCCCCATGGACGTCCCCACTTGTGAGGGTGGGGGGGGGTTTAGCTGTTGCAGAGACAGGGTTTCCTGACATTGTTTGTTCCTCTGGCAGCGCCTCCCTTCCTATGGTTGCTGCAGATGTGGATGGGCTTGATGTAGTTGCATCACAAGAAGGTTTAGATGGTGGTGGAAAAATCTTGCTCAGGTTTGTATGGAGGTCCATCAGCACCCTTGTTAGGGTGCCCATGTTGCAGTTCTCCATCTGTTGGTTCGTCTGTTTGCAGCTGCTTAATTTCCAGGAGTTTGGTACCTACCTGGCCCAGCATGCCCTTGGACTCCTGACAGACCCCAAGGACTTGGCTAATGGTGTCCTGGTAGTAAGTGGCACAGTGGTCTCCCTCTGCTGACCCATAGCATCACTCTCAAAGACCCTAATCCCACAAGCCTGTGCCCTTGGCCCAGGGTGCCCTCTCCAGCTGGGGCTGTGGCCCCTCTGTGCCAGGGCTGGTAATTTTCACTTTAGGATCCATAACTGGGAGGCACGAGATTGTACTAACGGTACTAGGTACATAGGTTGGGATGTACCTTGTTGGCAGAGATGTTGCAGCAGCTGCAGTGGGAGGTGTTGGTATTGGCAGTGTGAGACTCATTGTTGCTGTCTGACCAGGCTCACCAGATGTGCCAGGTCCATTATCCATCTCCACATGCCCAGGAGTGTTGTGCTTCCTGAGTGCTTCATCCAGGGGTGGGTTGGGAGTCTATTCGGTGGACAATGTCTGCTCAGGCGCTGTGCCAGTTCGACCTGAAATAAAGTGTGTTGTTATTGGTGGAAGTGTAGAATGGGCATCAAAATGTTTTCTGTCACAGTAAGTGGAGATCTGGGAAAATGTTTTCTATTGTGATATATTTCCATGGTATTGAAGTTGTTGACAAGACACAGGTGGAGATTGCAAAAACTATTAGATTTGAACAGCTCTTTAGATGTGCTGATAAGTTACATTTTAGATGAAGGAAAGAACATGACATGTAACAAACAGTTATGCCAACATAGTGAAGAAGTAACATGTGTAATTGACCATTCCAAGGCCTGGTTGTGTATGATACAGTAGGTCACAGAACTTCGTTGTATATGTAGCAGTGCAGAATCAATGGGTTACCTGCCACTTCCCTTTGGCTGGAGCAGCTTAATGCCTTACAAATAATTTATGCACACACTTGGTAAGGTATAATTTATGGCGTAAACAGTTGGACTGGGGGATACTGGGACAACATTAAGCTAGGTAAGCAGACACATTTCTGAGTTAAGCATGAAATGTAGATTGCTCAGGCCATGATGAGTGAACAACATTGTGACATGGCAAAGATGTGTATTTGGGCAAGAGCACAACAGCCTCCTGTTTTGAGTTACAGAAACAGGGCATTATTGTAGTTATAATCATTTCACTTTCTAACTTTCAACACTAGACAGATGATAAATTCCATGATGAGTGAACCTCAGTTGTGAGATGGTGATCAACGGTATGTGGGCAAGAGCACAATGACCTCTTGTTTTGAGTTACAAAAACAGGACCTCATGGTAGTCGTAATCATGTCACTCTCTCTACTTCCCAACACAACACAAATGATAAACTCATTGATGAGTGTTCATCAGTTGTAACATGGGACACAGGTGTATTTGGGCAGGAGCACAATGACCTCTTGTTTTGAGTTACAGAAACAGGGCCTTATGGTAATTATAGTCATGTCACTTTCTAACTCCTCACACTGCACAAATGATACACTTCATGATGAGTGAACATCAGCCGTGACATGGCAAACAAGTGTATTTGGACAAGAGCACAATTGCCTTTTGTTTTGAGTTACAGAAACAGGGCTTCATGGTAGTTTTAGTCATGACACTTTCTAACTCCCAGCACTAGAGAAATGATACACTTCATGATGAGTGAACATCAGTTGTGACATGGCAAGCTAGTATCTTTTTCAAGAGCACAATAGACTCTTGCTTTGAGTTACAGAAAAAGGCCTGGTGGTAGTTGTAGTCATGCCACTCTATATACTTTATAGCACTCGACAAATGTTAAGCCTTCCATACCAGTTGCCATACTGCAGTTAGGCTGGACCAAACATTTACATGATGATACATAGCATGGGTCCTGGGATGATATTTTGATATTAAAACACTTACAGAACCCATTCCAACATATGTCATGTATTGGAGATTGATACTTGTGATGGGATTTATGACAATACACATTTACAATCTACCATCTTTGATACTTTGGGTATTGCATGTTAACAAGTTAGATGAACAGCCCAATGGCACAAGCTGAGATGTAAGCATACAGGACATTGAAGTTTTGTGACAGTTGTTATGGTGTAGCCTAACAGAATCTGCTCTCCCGACTATTCCTGCCAAGTCCTCAGGATGCATGATGGCCAAAGCCTTCTCCTTCCAGGCAAAAATTTGTAATGGGGTGCTTGGAGGACCACCACCAATCTTATGGGACTCCATGTGTTGCCTGGAGGCCAAGGAACCTACCTTCCTACTCAGGTCATTCCAACTCTTCCTAATATCCTCCTTTGTGTGCAAGGTGGTGCCTACAGCATTCAATCTGTCGACTATCCTTTGCCACATTTAAATTTTCCTACTGAGAGGAGTATGTTGGACTCGGGCTCTAAACAATTGTGGCTCTACTCTTATGATTTAATTCACCATGACTCTCAACGCATCCTCAGAAAAATGTGGATTTTTGGATGCAACATAACTGCACATTAAAGTGGTTGACCGTGACCAATAAAACAAGACACGTGAAATTGGAGAAAAATGAGAAGTGTGTGAAAGATGTTAAATGGAATGGAAAAAAGGGCTGCTTTATGCCACAAAATTGAAAAAAATTATGTGTGGTCTCTGTCTTTCTGTGCTGCATTGGAGAGCCAAAGAATTATGGTCTCGTATTGGGTGTGTTTTATAGTGTGATTTGCAGGTGTGTCCACTTGGATTTCAGCTGTGTAGTTTTTCAATCCATCCAATGAGCACATTTCTGGTGCTTTCCTCTGAGAATACTGCAACTGGCAACCACTGTCAGCTAACTACTGCAAGGGGGCTGTCATGTCCACTGTGTTTTTGCAATAGCCTAGGCGGTTGACCACGGCCATAATGGTGACCGAGTGCGCACTGCCGAAATTGTACCCCGTCGCTCCCCTGGCGGGCATCAATATGTTGACACAGTTGGTGGCTCAACCTGCATACATCTTAATACGGTGGGCAGGAGACTGCCAGTTCAGAGGTCTTCTTGGGACCGCCACCACAGTGGACTGGCAGTCTGACCGCCAAACTTGTAATTGGCCCCTAAGTGATACTCAGGATAAAACAGAAAAGATATTCTCTCTGCAGTTAGAAATGTGTAATTTGATCCACCCATGTTACTTTTTTGTGACACATAAAAATCAGACCATATTGTGTGATATCATTACCTCACTGCCATACTAGTGATCTCCTGGCTGTGTCATCTCTGCAATATGTTATCCCGAATTCCTTCTCCTACATTCCCGTTCAGGAATGTTGCTCGGTTACCATCCAATTAATATGTACCATCTGCAATGCTCTATTATTTTTATTCTTTTTCCTGGTTTTCAATGTTCTTACATCTCTTATTTTCTTTTTTTTATTCTTGAGTTTTGGTTCCCTCCTTGTTTCCATTCCCTTTTTGCACAAATTGTTTTTCTCCATTATCTATCTCTTGATATATCCCAGAGTCATTGTTACATATTCGTATTATCCTTTCAATTCTGAGTTATATTCTCATATGTTAAAAGTTCAACTCACCCAAATGGACACATTTATCCAATATGCAGGCACAAACACATAAAAGAGATTAAGTAAGGAAGATCTTTGTTTATTTTCCTTTAAACAAGAAAAATGGAACTGTTATTTTATATTTAGATGTTGTAACAAGATCGTATCATACTGATAATAAAGGTAGATCGGATGTTGCAAGTTAGTACCAAATAAGATGCATAAACAATTTAGCTCAAATGTTAATCAAATGCCTTTAGTTGACCTTTAAAAGATTAGAAACCATTGCTATGACAATAATCATTTGCCTCTCTGGTACATTAGTTCACAATCTCAATCGGGTCATATTTTTTATTGTAAATCTGTTGTGCGACACCTAATACGTTCTACAATTGGATCAATCTTGATATTGGATCTTGCCCCTGTAAATAATGATATTGATTCATTCTCTTTAAAAAACAATGAGGTTTAATAATTCCCTTTTGACCACTCCAACTTTTCTAACTGCTTTTCAAGAACTTAATCGTGATTTTTTTTGCTGTTCATGAAGCATCTGAATTACCTGTTAATGGCATTTGGGATTCTTTGAAAACCATTGATCAGAGTTCTATAATAGATTTTGTTTTCTGAAGGAAAAAGTTGATGGTTTTAAAAAATATATTTATTTCACATAGGAAAAGAGATGGAAAGCACCAGATTTATACACCGAGTTCGAAGAAGACACATGTATTTAGATAAAGCTATGTTTTAATAAAATAATGAAAAATAATGTTTCTATTTTTCTTCTAAAAACAAGTGCACGATAACATGGAAGTCATAGATTAGGGAAATGACTTAAGAATTAGAAAGCGTGAGTTAAAGTAGGGTCAGTGGTAAACAGTAGTCATAGTTTCCTTTATAAAAATGACATTTTTTCAAATACATTTGTAAACTTCCATGAAAGACTATACTGTTTGAAAATTTCTACTAAGGCTTTTGAGATCTTATTTAAATTCACTTCAAAAGGCTCGGAGTATTTGGAGAGTTCATCTTTAGAACACGGCATCTCTTTGGATGACGTAGTTAAGGCACCAGGACAAAGCCCCTGAGCCAAATGGGTTTTCCATTGAAAGTTACTCTCATTTTTTCCAGAACACTTATTTCCTAAATAATTAGAACGTATTAACCACTTTATTTCTATTGGGGCCACTACTGGTTATTTCCAGGAAGTCATTCTTTGTTTTATCCAAAAGGAGGGTAAAGATCTCAAGTTATAAAAACATTTTAGACCCATTTCTCTTGTTCATATTGATTACAAAATTGATGCAAAAAAGTTGGCTTTTTGCCCTGAACCCTTTTGGTCACATTTGATTGTTAGAGGTCAATTAGGTTTAATCAAAGTGAGATTGTCATCTGACAATACTAGATTGATTCTAGATATTTTGAATAAAGCAAGCAATGCCACAGTTCCTTTAGCTGCTGTCACTATTGATGCAGGAAAAGATTTTAACAGATTGAGCTGTAATTTGGTTTGGAGGCACTTAAGTAGTATCGCTTTGGTCCTCAGTTAATTTGTATGATCTCTGTTAGAACTGGAATCCCTGGTTTGGTCTCCCTTGTCTTTTTTGCCTCTGCTTCCCATGTTTTGACTGTGTGCTGGACTCTGTTTTCGCAATTTTTGGCACTCTGGGCATTGTACCACTGCTGACCAGTTCTAAAGTGCAAGTGTTCCTGTATGAGTTGTAGGTGTAATTGGCTTTTCCATGGTTGGCATATTTGATTTACTAGTAAGTCCCTAGTATGTCCACTAGAGGTGCCTAGGGCTTGTAAACCAAATGCTACTAGTGGGCCTGCAGCACTGGATGTGCCACCCACATTAGTAGCCCTGCAGAAATGGCTCAGACCTGCCACTGCAGTGTCTATGTGTATAGTCTTAATCTGCCAATTCGACCTGGCAAGTGTACCCACTTGCCTGGCCTAAACATACCTTTTCTACATGTAAGGCACCCCTAAGGTAGCCCAAGGGGCAGGGTGCAGTGTATGTTAAAGATGGGACATGTATAGGTGTTTTTTACACGTCCTGACAGTGAAATACTGCCAAATTCCATTTTCACTGTTGCAAGGCCTATCTCTCCCATAGGTTAACATGGGGGCTGCCTTTAAATCATATTTATGTGCAGATTCCCTTTGGGTGCAGATTGAACAATGGACTTTTATGTCTCTGAACTCTCAATTTAAAAATACATCTTTTGCTAAAGTTGGTTTTTGAATAGTTAGTTTCAAAATGCCACTCTCTTGCTTAAACCATTTTGTGACTCTGCGTGCTTGTGTATTCCCTATCTAGGTCAGACTGACATCTGGGCTGTTTGTGAATCCCCTCTAGACAGTCACACAAAGGGAGCTGGGGAGTAGCCTGCATATCCTGATGGGCCATCTGAGCTAAAGTGGAGGGAGGAGTGGTCACTTACACCTGAATGGGCTTTGCCTGCCCTCACACAATGCAAAATCGAACCCCCTGCTGTGAGTCTGGAGCCTGGCCTGGGCTTCCGTTTGAAGTTTGCCTAATTCAAAAGCAGAAAGGGATATTTCAGTAGTGGACCCCAAAAACTCACATTTTCAGATTACTTCTGGGATCAAGAGGAACCTCCGCCAAGGAGAAGAGCTGCAGATCTGAGAAGAAGTGCTGCCTCTGCTTGTGACTGTGCTTTTTGGTCTATCTTGCAGTTGCTGCTTCTGCCTGTGAAAGGGGACAAAGAATGGACTTTGTTGTGCATTCCTGCTTGAGAAGAATCTCCAAGGGCTTGAACTGAGCTGCCTCCTGTTTTGAAGTCTCAGAGACATCAAAGACTTGCTCTGGCAGCACCTGGACTCTCCGATAAGACTCCTGCCCTGCCAAGTGGTGTCCTATCCAGTCCCTGGGCCATTGAGAGGTGAAGCTGTCAGAACAAGGACTGAAAATCCACGCACAGAACACTGTGTGGGGAAATTGTGGATGCACCACCTACAACGCGGTTTAAAAATGACGTGCTACCCACTTTGCGAGGGAGAAAAACGGCGCATTGCCAACCCGAACTGAGAAGAAAATGATGGACGGCCTCACTTTTGCAAGTAAGGAATCGACGCATCACTGACTTTTCTGATGTATGCTCACCCGTGCACCTTTATTTTTGATGCAAACCAGGTACTTTGTGTAAAATCAACTTTTCCATTGTTTTCTATGAAGTAAGACTCGTATTCTTTTGAAAATTCATATCTTGACTTGTGTATGTCGGACATTTATGGTTTTGGTCTTGTTTGATTTAGAGAATTTTTAAATCAACTGGCATGGTGTCCATTTTGTAGTGTTTTCATTGTATTACTGTGTGTGTTGGTACAAATACTTTAAACATTGCTTCTGAGTTAAGTCTGGCTTCTCATGCCAAGCTACCAAAGGGGTGAGTGGGGCGTTAACCAGGTGTGCTTTTCCTTTGCAGTGATTAGTGGGAGGGTCCTTACAGGGGGTAACCTGACCGCCCAACAAAGACCCCATTTCTAACAACCTCCATTCTTTATATTTGCAAGAAAGCCTCTATTCAAGAAAATGCATTGACAGGAAACTATTTTCCCTTGAAGGGAGTTTGACAGGAGAGCCCTTTTTCACTGTTATTTATCGTCTATGCCTCAGAACCTTTCCTTCCAAAAATCAGACGGAATTGTGATATTACAGAATTGAAATATGGGTCTACACTATTAAAATTAGCTACATATGCTGCTGAAATTCATTTGTTTGTTTCTAATCCCAAAGCTTCTTCACCCAATCATCAGGAAATTTACAAAAGTTTCCAGTTATAACATTAATGCTAATAGAGCAGAAGCTTTCCTTCTAAACACATTTTGAACTAAGCATATGCTTGCCACTACTGGTTTCTGCTGAGCTGCTTCTAAAATAAAATATTTAGCTATATTGTTTATTAATTCTATTACAAAAATATTCTCTATTTATTTTAAAGAGGTGTTTTAATTGGAATCTCCCATTAGCAAATGCAATTAAAATAATATTATGACCCATTATAATTTACATTATTTCTATGTTACTAGTCAATATTCAGTCTTCCATTTTAAAGAAAATTACTCCTTTCCAAATTCTTATGAAATAATAAGTGTTTGAGGATCTCATTAACAAAACTTCAAAAAGATGGCAACATGGTGGGGTTAAATTTACAGATTTAGGCCCTCATTACACCCCTGGCGGTCGGTGTTAAAGCGGCGGTAATACCGCCAACAGACCGGCGGAAAAAAAAATGGAATCACGACCATGGCGGAAACCGCCAACATAGACAGCCACTTTAACATTCCGACCGCCACGGCGGTAGAAACGAACACTGCGGCGGTAACCTCAAACAGACAGGAGGAGGACAAAGTACCACACACTGTTTTTTAACACGCCTATCCGCCACCTTTTCCGGGGCGGAACCAACGCACAGCGGAAACGGTACACAGAAGGGAAAACACTCACCTCTCGACACCCAACGAGGGAACAGGACGCCATGGAGACCAACTACAGGTGTTACCAATGTTGCTCTTCCTCCTGCTCTATCAGGAGCAGGACAGATGCCGTTGATGACCATGGTGAGTACCGCACCTACAACACAGGGGAGTGGGGGAGGGAAAAGAGAGTGACACACACACACGCAACATGCAATAACCCAACCCTCACCTTCACCTTCACCTTCACCCACAACAACATACACACAAATACATGCAGCAACATTACATATACACCCCATCACCCCCTTGGAAAATGCAAGGACAAAATTAAATGATTGTAACAATTGTAATCATGAAAAATCTGATAGTCAAAATTCAGTATGTACAAATATGTACACCAACTACACAAGTACGGATAGTGTACCAATCATTGTCTGTGGACCACTGGTCCCAAAATGCATGGGTGAAGCCCACACAAGATTCCTGACTGGAAACAGAGAGAACACTGCTGGGGCATCAGATTGAAAATAAACAGGAACCTCAGGGGGAGGGGGGAACCTCAGCCAGATGAACGCCCGACGCCACTGCTGCACGAGGTGGCTCTATGCCCATTGCTGTATCCTGGGGAGGCCAAAGCCACAGTCTCTCAAGTCTCTCCAGTGGGTGGTTTGCCCACTGCTTTATCCTGGGGAGTGCAAAGCCACAGTCTCTCAAGTCTCTCCAGTGGGTAGTTTTCCCACTGCTTTATCATGGGGAGTGCAAAGCCACAGGCTCTCAAGTGGATGTCATTCACCACTAGTTCTGGAGGGGGCTGGTGCCCAGAGTGCTTCATCCTGCCAAGGACTGAGGTAGTAGATGTCATTATCCACTGGTTCTGGAGGGGGCCTCATGCCCAGAGTGCTTCATGCTGCCAAGGACTGAGGTAGTGGATGTCATTCTCCGTTGGTTCTTGAGGGGGCCTGGTGCCCAGAGTGCTTCATCCTGCCAAGGACTGAGGTAGTGGATTTATTTCTCCACTGGTTCTGGAGGGGGCCGGGTGCCCAGAGTGCTCCATGTGCAGTGTGGCCGGTACCATTCCCTCACCTGGGTGTATGTGCCATGAGATTGCCGAGGAACAGGTAGCATGATACGCCATGGAGGCAGCGACATACTCCACACTGCTGCGGCTTCACCTTCCAACTGCATGTGCAAACAGTGATGGAAGTCATGCGTCATGGAAGCTGGCCAAGGTCGAGGAACTCTCCTACAGCCTTGGACGACTGACCACTGGGGATGGTAGCCATGTCAGCGGTGGTGCCACTGTCTGAGCACGTCACGGGCTGGTGGCGGTTCTGGCGGCGGTGTCTGTGGCGGCGGTGCTGGCGGTGGTGCATGGATCAGCACCTGCTGAGGAACACAGCAGGACATCTCCTGCAGCCTCGGATGGCTGCCCACTGGGGAAGATGCCGGGGACTGTCGCTGAGGCTGTAGACGTGCCAGTGGTTGTGCAGGTGCCTGTGCATTTGGCTGTGCAGGTGGCGGTGCAGGTGGCGGTGCTGGTGGCGGGGCAGCTAGCGGTGTTCACCGCCATACAGGTTGGTGTTGTCGTGGACAGAAGGGGTGACACTTGTCCCTCAGTCGGTGCCACCGTGCCCTGTCCTGACCTGCTCTTCTGCTTTTGTCCCTTCCCCACCTTTGATGGTGCTGCAGGTGTCTTGCCACTATCCACTTTTGTTTTTGTGGAGTCCTTGGTGGCTGGTAGGTGCAGCTTCTCCCTCCAGGATGTAGGCACCTTCTTCATCTTGGCAGGTGGAGAAATGTCCTTGCTCTCGCTACATGGCACACTGGCAGCCCTGATGGGTGGCACACTCGATGACTCCGCAGTTGCTGGCACCACTGTGCCTGGGGATTTGGTGGCTGAGGTGCTGGGCTGGGACCTGGAAAGCCTGACCCTAGGGGAAGGATGGGGGGAGGTGAAGGGAAGAGCCCAACGGTTGCCAGGAAAAGGTTTTTAGACACACTGTAACAGGAAGATGGAGTGGGTTTGGGAGTGGAGGAAGAGGTAGTGATTGTAGGAGGTGTACGTCTGCTGAATTTGGTTAAGGTGAATGGGCCGGAGGCTGTTGTGAGGTGGATGGCTGTTGGGTGTGTGTGTGCCTGTGTTTGTGTACTTTGAGAGGAGGGCTCACAGACACACTGGGAGAGGACACAGGGGATGTGTGAATTGTAGTGGGGGTGGTGAGTGCACGTGAGCGGTGTGTGGTGATGGGTTTGCTGGTGATGGAGGTAGTGGCTGAGGATGTAGTGCATACCGGTGTGAGTGGAGACGAGACAGGGAGGGAGGAGGAGGACATGGAGGAGGGTGACACAGTGGAGGCAGTGGCTGTTGCTGTCTGCATGGGGATGGTGCCTGTGTGAGTGCCTGTGGGATGTGTGCTGCTTATGTTTGCCATGTCCACTCTTGTGTGTTGATGAGTGTGCATGCTGGTCTGATGGTGTGCTTGGCATAGGCTGAGGTGCAGGGGATTGGGTCTGGGTAGTTGAAGTTGGAGGGGGTAGGCTAGACACAGGGACAATGGCTGTCATCAGTGCTGAGGCCAGAGCCTGAAATGCTCTCTGTTGGGCCACCTTCCCAGAATGAATGCCCTCCAGGTATTGATTTGTTTGTTGCAAATGCCTCTCAACACCCTGGATGGCATTCAAAATGGTAGATTGCCCAACAGTGAGGGATCTCAGGAGGTCAATAGCCTCCTCACTGAGGGCAGCAGGGCTGATTGGGCCAAGGCCAGAAGTGCCTGGGGCGAAGGAGATGCCCACCCTCCTGGGTGAGCGGGCACGGAACACACGCTGAGTGGCTGCTGGGAGGGCAGTGCTGGTAGGGGGTGGCGGCTGTACCTGTTGATGTGGTGGGCACAGAGGTGCCTGCAACCGCAAGGGAGCCCCTATCAGAGGAGGAGTCGCTGTCACTGGTGTCTGCTCCTGTCCCCATCGTGGAGCTCCCCTCGCCCTCCGTCCCACTGGTGGCTTCAGATTCCGTTGCTTCACCCTCCAGGGCCAAGTGGGATGCAGCTCCCTCCTGCTCCAGTGCCACTGATCCTCCGCCTGATGATGCTATTGCACACAAAACAGGGAGACAACAAAAAGGGGGGGGGGAGACAGAAGAAAAACATGTCCAGTGCATGCAACACCACTACCGTTGGCAGACACAAAACACAGGGAGCAGCCCTCAGCACTACGCCATGCACTAACAGTTCCTAGAAAATTCACATGCCCATGGGGTACGAGGCCTAAGCCCAATTTCTGCACACCTGGAAGTCATAGGAGCCTGACTAGTGGAGTTGGGGTGCCACATTGCCTGCCTCACAAGGGACCTTGCCTACCAAGTTCGCCCTGGCCTAGGGGAACACACTGCCCACCTCCCCCACCCAAACACCTCGTAATGCACTTAGAGTCAGCTGAAAGAGAGTGTACTCACCCCCTTGTGGCTGCTGTGATGCCCTCAAGTGCCCATCCAACTCCGGATAGGCCACCGCCAGGATCCGGTACATCAGGGGGGTCATGGTGCGATGGGCACCCCTTCCACATTGGGAGGCCATCCCCAGCTGGGCCTCCGCCGTCTTCTTGCTCCAGTGGCGCTGTTCCTCCCATCTTTTACGGCAGTGGATGCTCCGTCTGTGGTAGACCCCCAGGGTCTGGACGTCCTTGGCAATGGCATGCCAAATACCCTTCTTCTGGTGGGCGCTGACCTAGAAGAATGGTACAGGGGGAAAGGAAATTACTCACCCGTCCGGACCATCATATTGATTGCCCACCAGTTCCCACCCATGCCCTGATGCACATACACTCACCATCCGCACATGCCGGCCTCAGTCCCCCTCCATGTATCTTCCATCCACACCACTCAAAACAGGCATTGCCCATGCAGCATGCTCACAGTGTACTACCTGTTTGTCTTGAGGACCGTACAGTTGCGTGTACTGGGGGAGGACCCCATCCACTAGATTCTCCAACTCCTCTGAAGTGAAGGCAGGGGCCCTTTCCCCAGACACTGTAGCCATCGTCGCTTCCAGACACCGGTCACAGCAGCACTTGCAGTGTAGGTCTTCTCCTGTTGAAGGTCAGGTATCAAGTGAGTGAACAGACAGAAAATGGTGGTCACGCCCACGGCAGTGTGTACCGTCACCGCCGACGTACATCATCATTGGCTCCTGGGACCCATAGGGCCCAATGTTAACCAATGCAGAATTGCACCGCGGTCTTCAATCGCCCAACTTGACGGTGTACAATGCCAGTGCAATTACCTAATTTCCCCTTGTTCCACCTTACAGGTCAGACAGCCGCCATTTCAGGGGGCCACATGGGATGGATAAAAACTGTGTCACACCTATCTAGCCTGGGAATACAGACAGATACCGGCACATTGCGGATTACAAACGTTTCTGCAAATAACACATTGTGATACCTCAGTGTTGGATGACTCTCTGCTTGCTGTTCTTCTCCATAGGGCACGTCTGCTGGAGCAGGTGATGAGATGGCGGCATCCTCCAGTGTACAGACCCCTGGTGGACCTGTCGACAATGGAAGAGAGACACATCATAATCACATACAGACTCACCCCCTCTAGTGCAGGTCCTGTCTGTACTCCATTTCCTGGCCAGTGGGTCTTTTCAAACAACAGTGGCCATGGCATCAGGGATGTCCCAGCCAATGTTCTCTAACATGTTGTCCAGAGTGTTATCTGCCTTGCTGAAACACATGCGCAGCTACATCATTTTCCCTCAGGTAGAGGATTTGCCCACAGTGAAAGGTGACTTCTATTCCGTGGGACATATCCCCAGCATCATTGGTGCCATTGATGGTACACATGTGGCATTTGTACCCTCTCACAGGATTGAACAGGTGTACAGAAACCGGAAAAGCTACCATTCGATGAATGTGCAGATGGTGTGTTTGGCAGCAGTACATCTCCCATGTGAATGCCGAGTATCCTGGCTCTGTGCATTACTCTTTCATTTTGAGAAATAGCAGCATCCCTTATGTGATGGGGCAACTCCTGAATCACCGTTTGTGGCTAATAGGTGAGGCCGAGGTCCCAATACAGTTGACATAGGTGTCTGAGTTTGGGGTTGTCCCTAAGGGTAAGTGTGTGTCTAACAGATGTCCCTCAACATTTGCAGGTGACTCTGGTTACCCCAACCTGTCATGGCTACTGACCCCAGTGAGGAATCCCAGGACAAGGGCAGAGGAATACTACAATGAGGCACATGGGCAAACTAGGAGGACTATAGAACGCACCTTCGGCCTCCTGAAGGCCAGATTCTGGTGTCTCCATCTGACAGGTGGCTCCCTATACTACTCACCGAAGAAGGTGTGCCAGATAATCGTGGCCTGCTCTATGCTGTACACCTGGATTTGCGACGCCAGGTGCCTTTTCTGAAGGAGGATTAGCCAGATGGTGGTCTTGTGGCAGCTGTGGAGCCTGTGGACAGTGAAGAAGAGGAGGCAGAAGAAGACGATATCGACAACCGAAACAACATCATCATGCAATACTTCCAGAGAGACACAGGTAAGAAGATTTAACTGCTTCCCACATCTCATACTATTGTTGGAGCTAGCATAAGTCTGTCATTTTCACTCAGTGTATGGACACTGACTTGTCACTTTGACTTTCCATTTCACAGATCTGGGTCCCACTTTGTGACCTCTGCTATGCTTACTGCTGGCCTACAGCTGTGTTTCATTGGTATGTGAACAAGTAAATTGACATTGCTATATTCCATAGATATTGCAAATACACATTTGTGAAAGCACAGACTGACTCCAGATTGTTTTGTGTTTGAAGTGTGTTTATTTCTGTGCAAATAAGTGGAGGGGGTTGTAAAATTGGCTGGGGTGATGGTGGAGGAATGTCCATGGCAGAGTCCAGTCTATTTGTTTCACAGGTGCATTGTCCAAAGGGGCATAGGAAGTGGAGCAATGGCAGTTTAAGGTGGACAAGGTGACATAGTGGGACAGAAGGGTGACATTCAGGGGGGTCTTATTTCCTGGCAGGGGTCTTGGCAATGTTCTCTTTCTTGTTCCTGGATCTCAGGGACCATTTGTGGGGTGGTTCTCCATCTGCAGGGGGTGGGGTGCTGGTGTGTGGTTGTTCCTGTGGCGATGCATCCTGTCCACTAGCACCGGCGGAGGTAGAGGGCTGTTCATCGTCCAGGCTAGAGTCAGGGGCCCATTGGTGTGCCCCTGTGTTCTTCATGGTGTTGACAAGGTCTTGCAGCACCCCTGCAATGGTGACCAGGGTGTTGTTAATGGACTTCACGTCCTCCCTGATCCCAAGGTAGTGTTCCTCCTGCAGCCGCTGAGTCTCCTGAAACTTGGCCAGTACCGTTGCCATCATCTCCTGGGAATGATGGTAAGCTCCCATGATGTTGTAGAGTGCCTCGTGGAGAGTGGGTTCCCTGGGCCTGTCCTCCCCCTGTCGCACAGCAGTCCTCCCAGTTTCCCTGTTATCCTGTGCCTCTGTCCCCTGAACCGTGTGCCCACTGCCCCCAGGTCCCTGATTTTTTTGGGTTGGTGGGTTTGCCTGGGTTCCCTGTAGTGGTGGACACACTGCTGATTGACGTGTCCTGGGGACAGAGGGATGGGCCCGCTGGGTGGGTGCAGTGGTGGTGTTTCCTGAGGAGGAGGTTCAGTGGTGGTTTGTGACTGTGTCAGGGGAACCAACTGTCCAGAGGTCCCTGATGGCTGGGCTGGTCATCTTGATCCAAGCGTGCAGAGCTGCTGTCGTCACTGTGGGCCTCTTCTGTGGGGGGACTGAATATGTCTGGCACCTCCTGTCCGGTGACGTTGGGTATGGGTTCTGTTGGGGTGTAAATGCATAGTTATTGTATCTGTGTGTGCAATCTTGTGCAATGGGTGAGTGACCCTCTACTCCTGTGCTTGCATTATTGCCATGGCCTGTGTGTGATTGGTGATTTTGGGGCATGAGTGAGTCTCTCTAATGGACATGCTTTGGTGATGGGTGTCCATGCATTGGTGTTACATGCAGGGCTTGGTTTTGGGATGTGTGGGTTGTGTTAGTGGGGTATCTGTGGGTTGTTGGTGTGATGGGTGTGAGGGTAAGAGTGGTGGTATGTGATGGCATGCATGTGGGGTGGGGGATAAAGTAGTAAAGATTTGCCTTACCAGAATCCAGTCCTCCTGCTACTCCTGCGAGGCCCTCAGGACGCATGATCGCCAAGACTTGCTCCTCTCATGTTGTTAGTTGTGGGGGTCCACTGCCAGTCCTCTGTAAAGCAATCTGGTGTCCGGATACCACGGAACGTACCTTGCCCCGTAGGTCGTTCCACCTCTTCCTAATGTCATCCCGTGTTCTTGGATGCTGTCCCACTGTGTTAACCCTGTCGACAATTCTGCGCCATAGCTCCATCTTCCTTGCAATGGATGTCGGCTGCACCTGTGACCCGAATAGCTGTGGCTCTACCCAGACAATTTCCTCCACCATGACCCTGAGCTCCTCCTCAGAGAACCTGGGGTGTCTTTGAGGTGCCATGATGTGGTGTGGGTGATGTGTGAGGTGGTGTCGGTTGTGATGTGTGAGAGGATGTGTTGGTGTGTGTTGTTTGAGGTGCGTGGATGTTGTGTAAGTGATGGTGTTGTGTGGCTACGGATGCTGGTGTTGTTTTAGGTAGTCTCTCTCTGGCCTTCTTTCAAATTTTTGGTTGTAAGGGTTTGTGGGTGATGTGGGTGTGTGCTTTATATTGGATTGGGTGTGTGGGTGTGTATCAGGTGTGTGTATTTCGAATTGTCCAATTTGGTTGTGTTTTGTTAGTGTGTGTGTATTTTGAGCATGGTGGTGTGTACCACCAATGGTTTACTGTGGTTGAATGACCGCTGTGTTGATTTGTGGGTCATGATACTGTGGGCATATTCATGTTGGTGTGACTGTGTCGGTTTTGGTATCGCCAGTGTATCACTGATCTTTGGTGTGGCGGACTTGTGTGGGTGTCTGTATTGTGGCGGATTCCGAGCTGTGGGTCGAAATACCTGTAGCAGAATTCCGCAGCTGTGGCGGTATGTTGGCGGTCTTCTGCACAGCAGAAAGTGGGATTTACCGCCAGGGTTGTAATGAGGGCCTTAATCTTATATCACAAAGCCTTTGGTTTAAGCTCAGTTAGATATTGGCTACGTAACACACACATAATTTTTCCTTTATGCATTAAGGAATGGATTTTGTTCACTTCTCATGCCCCTAAGTCTTCTACTTCTATTTTTAAGTTTGCTTATAAATATGGGCCTAAAAGTCTACAATGGGCCTAAAAGTCTACAATGAAGTAATAAGGCTAAAAAAAAGTAGAGCAAGAAATTTATGGGCAAATACCTCAAGACTAGACATTACAGGCGCGCATGTGATTTATTGCTGTTCACAGATAAGGGTGCTATCCCTTCACAGAAAACATAGCCTGCTACATTTTAAGTTTTTACAACACGTATACTATATATCAGTCGGATGTAGCAAACTTAGGCCTATATTTATACAAATGTATTTTGTAAGTTTGCGCCGTTTTCGCATAAAAAAATAACGCAAATGTGGTGCTATAAAAGTATAAATATGGGCCTTGGAGTTCAAGCGGGTGCTGAGCGTGCTACGTGATCCGAACTGCAGGCAGCATGAGTTCATTTAGACTGGTGATGCTTCATAGTAAAGAAATTCTGTAGCCAAATTTTCATTTAAATGTAAGCTTATTTCCTTCCCACTGATAGCGTGATTGGTGTGACATACCGCTTGTGCAGCTATTAAGCTAAAAGAAGGGTAACAGTGTGTTGGGGTAGATAGAGGTCCTGACCCTCTGACGGAGTCCTGGGTGAGGATCTAATAGTTTACAGTGAAGCAACAGATAATTATTCATTACTCCTAAAACATCTGTCTAAACAAAGAGAGATTTGAGCGCCCCAAAACCAAACTTTCTCTTGTGGTACAGGAGAGAATTTGACCTACACGAGAGGAGGTCTGCTTGTATGTATAATATTACTATAGATACTTTGCAGGTGGCTAACTTCTTTATGAAGATATAGTAGGAAATATATTTGGAAAAATATCATGGGGATAGTTGCTGTTGGAAGCCGCAGGCCATTTGCAAAGGGGACACAGAGGGACATCGGAACTTTAACTCTAGGGTTGTCATGATTGGTTTTGATTTTTTGTTTAAATGGAGATGGGTTTAACTCACTTGTCTCCACTGTAACTGGCCTGAACATGGACAAATACAGGATTAAACAAGCATTTGCAATGGGTCTCGCGTTTGCTCATGTTAGAGCTGATTGCGTTGTAAACTCCTAACCCGACTTTTCATCAATCGGCAAAAGTGCTTTTATGTACGTAAAAAAGTGAAATTAACTGTGTAAGCGCTCGACTTCTAGTAGTCCACAATCCGACAGAAAACAGCGAGCCTCGCATGTTTTCTGTACTTGGTCGCTGCGCTCGCGGAGGGCTAACCGCCGGAAAAGGCATGACGTGTGCATGCCTTCCACTAATGAAAGCAAGCAGATTTTACTAGGCAAGCCCACAAAGCAATCAAAAACACTGACGTGACGTCGACAGGGCTCCGAGCCCTTTTCTAATAACTAAAGCGTCTCACTGCGATACGCGTGCACGAGCACATGCAACGCAGGTTCGACCCTAAAAACAACATGCATATTTCGAAAGAGATATGAAGGGACTGCATTTCATATGGAAATACCCATAGGCATACGAGTTTTATAATACTGAAGTTCAGGAAAATACATTTTGTCATTTCTTTCCACCTGCAATTGATTATGATGACATCTGTTACCATTGTATAGTCTGTTTAACTACTTCATGCACAACTCTTTTGATGTCGAAATTTTTGTTGGTTTTCTACCTGCTCTAGAGAGTGCTATCATTATTTAGAATAATGCGATGATAATGGATTAAGTAATTGCTCCACTAAATCAATAGCTTCAAGCGGCGTGGCTAACATTCAATGAATCATTGTTGTTTATGTTTAATAATTCATCTCGGTTTTCTCAGCCATTACTAGAAAATACGTCTATGTATGTGTTAAAGTGCTAATGGGTCATGTTACACTAAATTAAATAACAGTTCGATGTGAGTCATGATAGTACAATATTTATATTTGATCGCCCAAACTTGTTACTGCATTGCTGTGAGTGAAAAGACACTAGCCCTCCTTCATAATACGGCGCTAACCTCTAACTGGTACACTTTCAAATTATATCCTGCGGATATGTTAAATGAGTGCCTAAAATATCCTTCTATGCACTCCTTCCCTTGGCAGCTCAAAGTGCCTAAAGTCAGCTCTGTCATTCATACCTGTCTGCTCCCTTTCATGTCTGTCTCAGTTCCACTTGGGGAAAAACATTCCAGTTCAGAGATAGTGTGGTCATTTTGCATTTCACATCATGCTTCCGCACAAATTAATACCAATTGTGGTTTTACTGAATACTTTAAGAAACTAGCTGTCATGAGGAGGGCCCTTAGGGAAATGCTATACATGAAATAGAGTTAGGAACATTTAATTTGAAGTACATTCAGACTTATAAGAGACATGCTGCAAATACAAATGTACTTCCTGCTGCACAAATTATCATGAGGCATTTACAATCAAATGTATGATATCTAGTGCATTGAAAATCTTTATGACCGTTTTAAACAATTTAATTTTAGCTGAATTGAATACACGAACTCCTGATGTACAAGGATATTCATAGTCAAGGAGCAGTTCCAAGACCGTGTAGAGGAAGGAGGCTGAGGGCTAGTTCCTTTAGAAGGTAAATTAACTTTACTAGTGCTTGCAATATCCTTTTAGTATAAGCAAGTGCAGGGAAGCTTTTTCTGACTAGAATATAATGGCTAATTTAGACGTGATTCAGTTACTATGACTAAGCCTTCAACAGCATGCATTGACAGCTATTTAAATTAGCAGAATAATAGTGCATGTTTATTTCATGAAACAAGCCTTGTCCCTCTCTGTACGCTGTGTGGTTTTCCATTCCGGTAAAGTAATTGAAGAGGAAGCTCCTATTTCAGTGTTTGTTTTGAAATGTTTGTGTTCTGTCAAGGAAGTCATATATACAAAGTATTCTCAAATAATATAAAAACTGCAATATTTTGGAGATGAGTTAGAGCGTTCCTTGCTTATTGAATGAGCAGACTAGATGTCAGTCTGTGCATTTGAATTATGCTTCTTTCTTCCTTTGGGTTTCGTTCAGTGGCTGACCTTATTTTAATCCTTTCACAGGATATTACTTTGACAATTTCTCATAATGCTACCTGCTAGTTAAGTCATTACGTTTTACTATGTGTAACCTGTATATCTTTGAATTTACCCTGATTAACCTGGGATTCTTGTCTTGTGCATGCTTGTTCAGTAGCATTGGACAATTCATAGACTTACAACTAGTCATATGGAAAAGTTACTACAGTTGAACAGCTATGTTATTTTCTTGTTGCAAGTGACTAGAGATGTCACAACTTGACTGTAATAAGGAAATATGTTTCAGCCTTTATATAGGGGTTTAATGCGCCAATGTAGCATTCCGTAATATGGGTTCTCCATGTATTATTCTATTTTCTACAATGTGAAAAAATATGCTACATATGTATTCCAAGAAATCACAGTTTGCACTACTAGCAGGCTGCACGTAATTCATAACCTGATGTTGAAGAGCACACCATCTTACCAAGTTTTAAATCAAATTTAATTTGCAATTGTCCCACTCCATGACTATCAGCAGAGGTGGCATCCAGCTGAGTGTTTCAGCCATATGTTGTGACGAGTTAATGCATGAAGCATACCTGTTCCTAAAGAGTAGTGGTTTAAAAAGTGTATAAACACTGGCATTTTAAAAATGAATTTGACAAATGATGAATTTTTGCCAACTAGGTGAGGCAGTAACTCACATCATCATCATTTACTGCAGCATAATAACTAGATGAGGATGACTCATACAATTAGCTGTAGCATAAACACACTGAATTACTGCAACATTATACAGGATTCTGTGTGATTACCCTTTGTATCTAAAATTAACTCAGAGTTTCCATGAACAAATAGTGCTAAATGCAGCTGAACTTAAATAGCAGTGTGCGCTGCTGCTCTCACTCCCTAACTGAGGTTATGTTATGGGATTTATCCCTAACTTACTTCCAGCATTTAGTGTACTTTTGTGTCTTAAATAGATGCCAGGATGCATGTTGTGCTAAGAAAATGTTGCATGAACAGCAGCACAAGCAGTCTCTCTTTCGCCTTGCTAAATTCATTGTGCCTGCGATTATTTTCCCTCCAAATCATTAATAAATAAGAAAGCAGGCATAGTCACTTTATTGTTACTAATCCCATGTCAAAGAGTAACATGTAATAACAAAATTACTCATATCACTTAAGCTACTCCCAGGCTTAGTAATTACTCACAATTACTGCAAAATAACATAAGATTAAGCGGAATCACTGACATTTCCACTGTACTACAGGGGTTCTAGCATGCCTCTTTCCTTCCCCCATTTTGCCCTGACATTCCCAGGAAAAATGTTCCTTTGTTTTGCACTTATAAAAAACTTGATCCAAGGCAGGGCACATCTCATTTGTAGACAAATGACCAGTCAGTCCACTCGTGAAAAAAACACAGGTGGTCTTGCGTCCCCCTTTATAACAATTAGAAGTTCTGTTAGTCCCGCCCCTCTGCTTTCTGAAAGTCTTTATGCACAGAAACAATTTTCTCCCATACTGCTACCTCCTTCAGGCCTTCATCAGTATTCTTAGCTCTTTTCACAATTTTCACCTCCTTTAAGAACGTCAAGCCTTTTGTATTCAACAATTTTGCCACCACCTTCCTACTGTTTACTCTCAACACAAGTTAATCGCTCAGCATCTCATCCAGAAAGTTCTTATAATCACATGTAGATGCAAAGGATCTCAAACTGCTGACATAGCCTTCAACACACTTACTAAGCACTTGACCTTCTTAAAAAAAAAACTTGAGACTTTTCACCACTGGATTTTTCTTCCTGGCAAAATTCACAGTCAACAGCTCTGTAACAGCATCATACTCATCTGTTAATTCATCAGCATCATTGGGAATATGTGGAAGATATGTCAATACTCTTCTTCCCTCAACCCTCAAAAATGTTATTACAAGATAGGAGGCTCATATTATGCTTTCTTTTAATGTTTTATTTAAACAGCAGCCAAGAACTACAAATCCCAGAATCCCTGGGAAAAAAACTACAAAATGCATCACAATGGGGCCAACCAATCACACTACGGGCCCCATAATAACTATCCGAGCACCACGCCCTCTTTTCTTGCTGCTCGCAGTCAAGATAAGTACCCTACTCCCCTATTATTCATTTCTATTGAAAAGTACTTTTATCAATTTATATGTGTATTTAATTGTTTTTGGTGTATATTCCAGGTGGGCACTGTTGTTATCCTTTTACTTAATGTCTTCATTTGTGCGGGCTCGCGCCTCCTTTCTTACGTTAGGCCAGCTGTCAGAACGTTCCCTTCAGTGGTCTGACAGCCGTGCCTGAGGCATGTTTTCCCTCATGCTCTTCTAATTACACGCTTAATTCCTCTCTTCACGCTTCATTGCTTCCTTCACCAAATTATACACACTCGGCTTGATTCCGGTGTGTTTAGAAGAGAAGAGTCTGCTCACAGCGTGTTCCTTCACGCTCGACTGCACTTCAAGTGCAATTCCCTTCACTCTTGACTGCACTTCAAGTGCAATTACCCTTCCCTTGCTTGGGAGGGTTTTTCTTGTTTACCTTTACAGACACGCCCTCCACACACCCCCGGCCAGCCTTTCCAAGGCAGTCACTTCCCCAGACAGCATTTTAACGCTCTCCTCTCTGTTTTCCTCACATCTAACAGGTTTTAACCTGTTTTTCCAATTTGAAACTCTCTTTTTCCCAGTTTTCTCCCCATTATGTCAGAGGATGACCAGACACCAATCCATTAAGGATAATTTGAAATCCTTTATTAAGGCTTCTGTCCAGCATGCGGTTTCCGTGTCTATGTTGGACATTTCCAAAAATGTAGAAGCCTCCATTTCTAAAATACTTCACGCTCCTAAGGTTAATCCTCCTTTGAGAGATAAGAAACGTATGTTTCAGTCACATGAGCTTTCAAAAGGCGTTTCTAATAAATTTGGGCCTCCAACCCGAGAGGCAAATTATTCAGGGCTCCCTTCCTCCCCGCTCAATATCCTCCATTTGCGGGACACAGACAGTGATGGGGACGATGTTTCACAAGACACTCTAAAGGAAGACTTTTACCATGGGCCTTCGGAGAAAAGGTATAAAATTTCTCCTCATGATAATTCCCCTCACTTAATGCCCAAAGATCTGGTTGATCCTGATGGCGACCCCATGTTTTACCCTACTTCCATCCATCATCCTAATTCCTCATAGTGGTTCCCCTCCGACCATGTTTCCGTTTATGTTTCCTTCTATCTCCGTCATCCTCTTGACAAGTCATCCAGAAACAAATTAAAATCTGAATATCGTAAACCCTCCCTGCCTTGTAAAGTCACAGACACCCCCTCCATTGACCCTAATATGTTACTCTTCTTCACTAAATTTGGCAAGGAACCCAAAAAAGGAGTTGACCGAGCCTGGTCAAATTGTCAGGACAGACTTTTGGACCTGGTGGGTCCTCTCACCAGTATTTTTGACCTTGCTGAGGAAGCAAAAGTAGAAGGCTCTCAGGTAGACCCGGATACCCTTTCCAATTGGGCCCAAAGGGTGATTTGTAAGCTGGGCAATGACAACTCTGACATTTCCCAAGAACGTCGCAAGAGCCTAAGCTCAGCTCTCTTGCCTCCAAAGAGGAAGGTCTTAATGCTGATGGCCTTTCCTTTGGAGACTCCTTTGTAAAGGAAATGAGCAAATACGTCTCGACCTTCGTTTCTTTGGACAAAGCCCATTCCTCTATGAAGAGAATCTTTTCCAGTCGGGTTTTTGGAAGGACCGATAAAGCAAGGAGTCATTTTGCTTGCCACTTCTCAGCAAGGGGACAATCCCTCAACAGAGGCTCCTACTCCCAATCCAACCAACTCGACGTCTCCCAAGTGTACAAACCCCAATTCTATCCCCGCAGGTTCCGCGGTGGCCACAACAGGGGTTACAGATCTAAAGGAGAACAACTCGCAGGTAAGAACCTTCAGTTCTGGCTTTCCTCCAGTAGGAGGCAGGCTAGCTTTGTGTTTAGACGTTTGGTTTTCAATAACTTTCGACCCTTCGGTAATTCAAACCGTACAAGGTTATTGTATAGACCTTTATCAAACCCCTTCTCAGCCCTTTCTTCCTCGTCCTCTCCTTTTTTCTCGCAATCAGTCTCGCCTCATTCAGGATGAGATACAAGCTCTTCTGTTGAAACAAGCTATAGAGAAAGTGGCTTTCAACCCTTCCGGTTTTCTCAGCAATATCTTTTTGGTACAGAAAAAGAACAAAAAACATCGCCCTGTCATGAACTTAAAAGAGTTCAACAATTTCGTAGTTTACCACCATTCCAAGATGGAAACTATTCTCCACCTAAGGGATCTCCTCCTTCACAACGACTGGATAGTTCGTATAGATCTTCAAGCCGCTTATCTTTCAGTGCCGGTCCATCCCTCCTTCAGGAAATGTCTTCAATTCCAGTGGGGGAATACGTTCTTTCAATTCAAAACTCTTCCCTTCGGTCTTTCCTCTGGCCCTTGGTGTTTCACCAAGATTCTCAAACCTGTGGTAGACTTCCACTGGGCTCAAGGGATAAGACTTATCATCTATCTCGACGATTTCCTTATTATGGCTCAGGACAAGTCTTCCCTTGCATCTCAGCTAAATCTTTGTCAAGACCTTCTCCTTCGATTGGGCTTCCTTATAAATCTTCAAAAGTCTGCTCTGATCCCTTCACAATTTCTCAAGTTTCTGGGGTTTCTAGTCAACACTACAGAGTTGACTCTCCAGCTACCTTAATACAAAGTCTCCTTAATAAAGAAGGAGGTTCGTCAAGCCTTGTCTCTCCCTTGTTCTTCCCTCAGCGCATTGGCTTATCTTGTAGGCCTTCTTTCTTCTTCAATCCAGGCCATTTTCACAGGACCTCTTCATTACAGAGCCCTCCAAAGGCTCAAGATCCGTCATCTTCAACGAGGTCTGTCATATTCAGATCAGATTGCCCTAGACGCAGAGTCCAGGGAAGAACTCATATGGTGGATGAGTCATTTGGACGCCTGGAACGGGAGAACAATTTTCTCTGCCGCCCCAGATCTTGTCTTAGAGTCAAATGCAAGTCTGACAGGTTGGGGCGCAAGATGTGGTCCACACTCAACTGGGGGTCCATGGTCCGTTCAGGAGTTGTCAATGCACACAATAATGTTTAGAGATGCTTGCAGGTTCCTTTGCCATACAGTCCTTTACAAAAGACAGGGTAAAATGCTCCATTCTTCTCAGGATGCACAACTTATCTGCCGTAACATACATCAATCGTCTGGGCGGAACAAGATCCAAACCATTGGCTCTCTTGGCCAAGAGCCTCTGGGAGTTTTGTCTGCACAAAAACATTTCAGTCAGGGCGGACTACCTCCCGGGCAATCTGAATGTAGTGGCCGATTGGTTCTCAAGACACTCCCAGGATTCAAGCGATTGGCGGCTTCATCCTTCCATATTCAATCTTCTTTATTCTATCTTCGGTTCAATGACCATAGACCTCTTTGCCTCAAGGCTCAATTCCCAACTTCTGTACTTCTTCAGTTGGAGACCAGATCCTTTGGCCTTGGCTACCAACACTTTTCTTCAAGCGTGGCCTCCTTCCCTTCTATATGCCTCTACCCCCTTCCTCTTTATTGCTCGGGTCCTAGCTGATGTTCGCCAACAATGTTCTTCGCTAGTCCTAGTCACCCCATTCTGGCAATCTCAACCTTGGTATCCGACCCTCTTAGAACTCTCGTCGGATCTTCCAGTCC
Organism: Pleurodeles waltl; assembly: GCF_031143425.1. Classification (NCBI taxonomy): domain Eukaryota; kingdom Metazoa; phylum Chordata; class Amphibia; order Caudata; family Salamandridae; genus Pleurodeles; species Pleurodeles waltl. Next base: position 1,070,506,419 of record NC_090437.1, read on the forward strand.
TGATCTCTCCCTTCCCCTATCATCTTCTGAACCCCCAGGGTCTTCCCCACGATCTTGTATTGCAAGGTTCCCTGTATCTCATAGCTTGGAGGATTTCAGGGCTTCCTGGAGAACCCCAGGAATTTTGGAACAGGCTTTCCAATTCATCCAACAATCCTGGGCTCCAGGTACTTCAAGAGTCTACCGTTCTGCCTGGTCGGTATGGTGTAGCTGGTGTGTGGACAGGAATTCCAATCCCGTTTCAGCAGACGTTACCTTAATTGTAAATTTCCTAGCCTCCCTAGCTTCTCAAGGCAAGGCTTACCGTACCGTACCGTACCGTCAATACCTATAGGTCTGCAATCTCTTCAGAACATGTCAGAGTTGATGGTAGACCTTTAGGCGAACACCCCTTAGTTTGTCGCCTTTTAAAAGGAATACGTTTTTCCAAACCTCCAGCCCCCAAATACAATTCTATGTGGGATGTGAACTCCGTCCTTCATCTTCTTATTTCTTGGCCCGATAATTGTGAACTATCCTTGAAACATTTGTCTGCTAAACTCACTATGCTCCTTTGTCTTGTGTCTATAAAATGTGTTTCTGATGTCAAGGCTCTAGATGTTTCCTCCTTTCATCTTTCTGCTCTAGGAGTGTGTTTCAATGTATCCAGACGTACCAAGATCAATTTGTCCTCAGTCCTTTATCCCTTTTTTCCCTCTCAATGCAAATTGTGCGTTGGTAATTGCTTAAAAACTTACTTTTCACGAACTGCAGATCTCAGGAGTCTTTCCTCATCTCAATTGCTGATATCCTTTCAGAAACCCCACAAACCTGTCTCATCTCCCACTTTGGCTCATTGGGTAAAGTGGCTGATGTCTTTGGCTGGGGTCCCTACCAATGTTTATGATGCCAATTCCGTTAGAGGTGCCACGGCTTCCCGTGCCTTTTGGTCTGGTGCTAGTTTGCATGATATCCTTAGATCTGCAGATTGGTCGAACGTTAGTATGTTTAGAACTTTCTATTGTAAGCCTGTTTATCATCCTTTGCAAACGGTTATTTCAATGCTTTGAATAAGCATTATATGAGCCTCCTTTCTTGAAATAAAATTTAGATTTTCCTAGCCTTGGTGTCAGAAAGGCTAGATTTTATTAAAGACAAGGCGGCGAGTATTATCCCTTCTCTTCTAACCCTCCCTGTTCTTTGTTTCCAGTTGCCTCGCAACCAGCAACACAGCTTCTGGCTGACCGGCTTTCATCAGCTCCTCGTTCTGGACCTTCACTGGACTCATCCGGATCTACAGTGGTTTATCCTTTCCTTAAGGCCTTCTGCAAGGACTTCCTCTCTGCCTTTTTGACTCTCTATGGTTTTTTATGGCTGTTTTCAAGTTACTCCATTGACTGACTTTCGCAAGAAAAGAGGGCTTGGTGCTCTCAGTCAAGATAGTTATTATGGGGCTCGTAGTGTGATTGGTTGGCCCCACTGTGATGCATTTTGTAGTTTTTTTTCCCAGGGATTCTGGGATTTGTAGTTCTTGGCTGCTGTTTAAATAAAGCATGAAAAGAAAGCATAATACTCGCCTCCTTGTCTTTAATAAAATCTAGCCTTTCTGACACCAAGGCTAGGAAAATCTCAATTGTTTAAGTAGTGCTAATTTCCTTGCTGCTGTATATATGTTACCCCAATCGCTTGCACATAGTCTTCAAAATCTTCCCTTCAATTTTCACATAGGTTCACCAGGGCCATGCAAAAATGCAATAGGAGCTGATAAACCCTTCATAATGTTGATTTCCCACAAAACTGATTTCTCTTGGTAGAATCAAAAACATCAAAATCAATAAAAATAATAATGTTTGTTGCTGCACTTGTAAACCATCACAATCTAATAAATTACTATTGTGGAGCTGGTTACAAATGTCAAGCAGTGGAGAATATAGTCACAAATCTTTTTTTTTCCAGGGAAGGAGGCATTACCAGGCAACAGAAATTAGATCCTGTGCTAAACTGGCAAGGTGTTGTGTTTACATTGCTTTGCCTTGTATACCTGCTCCGCAGACTTTCTCACTCCACAGTCTGCTCACCCTTAAGCCCATATTTATACTTTTTTTGCTTCGCTCTTTGACACAAAATTGGCGCAAACTTACAAAATACAATTGTATTTTGCAAGTTTGCGCTGCTTTTGCGTCAGAAAAATGACGCAAACGCGGCGAAAAAAAGTATAAATATGGGCTATAGTATCTTCACTGCAACATGCTCATTCCAGATAAAGGCCCTCATTACAACATTGGCGGTAAATCCCACTTACCGACGTGCAGAAGACCGCCAACACACCGCCGCGGCCGCGAAAATCCGCTACAGCTATTACGACCCACAGCTCAGAATCTGCCAAAATCTAGACACCCACACAAGTCCACCACACCAAAGGTCAGTGATAAACTGGCGATAACAAAACCTCCACCATCACGCCAACAGGAATACGCCCACACTATAACGACCCACAAATCCACGCAGCAGTCTTTCAACCGTGGTATTCCATTGGCGGTACACACTACCGCACTCAAAATACACACACATTTACAAAACACTACCACATTGGACAATTCCAAATACACTAACCTGATACACATACACACACCACTCCGACACACACAATACAATATAAAACACACACCCACATCACCCACAAACCCTTACAAACAAAAATTTGGCAGAAGCAGAGAGACAGCAAAGCAAAGATCACACCAGCAGACAGAGGCACACAACACCATCACACATACACATCCACGCACAAAACACTACACACCCCTAAACATCACCCCACACATCACAACACACACCACCTCACATATCACCCACACCACCCAATGGCACCGCAAAGACACCCCAGGTTTTCTGGGGAGGAGCTCAGGGTCATGGTGGAGGAAATCATCTGGGTAGAGCCACAGCTATACAGATAACAGGTGCAGCACACCACCATAGCTAGGAAGATGGAGCTATGGCGCAGAATCGTGGACAGGGTCAACGCAGTGGGACAGCACTCAAGAACACGCTATGACATCAGGAAGAGGTGGAACGACCTACGGGGGAAGGTGTGTTCCGTGGTCTGAAGACACCACACAGCGGTTCAGAGGACTGGTGGTGGACCCCCACCTCCTCCCCCACAACTAACAACATGGGAGGAGCAGGTCTTGGCTATACTGCATCTTGAGGGCTTCACAGGAGTAGCTGGAGGAATGGACTCTGGTAAGTCAAATCTTAAGTACTTCATCCCCCACCCTACCTGCATGCTATCACATAACCCCACCCTCGCCCTGACCCCCATCACTCAAACTCCTCACATATGTCCCACTATCACAAACCACCCATCCCAACACCAAGCCCTGCATGCAACAACAAAGTATGGACACCCATCACCAATGCATGTCCACTACACATACCCACACAGACCCCTAAACAATTAACCACAAGGTCCTACACAAGAATGTAAGCACTGGGGTACAGGGTCACCCACCTATTGCACACCATGGCACACACAGATGCAATAATCATGCCTTTACACCTCTGCAGGACCCCTACCCACCGTAACCAGACAAGAAGTTCCAGACATGTCCACTCGACCCACAGAAGAGGCCCACAGTGATAACAGCAGCTCTGTCCAACTGGATCTAGATGACCAGCCCGGCCCATCTGGGACCTCAGGACAGTCGGTTCCCCTGACACAGTCACAGGCCACCACAGAGCCTCCCCCTTCAGGAAACACCAGCACAGCACCCATCCAGCGGGCCCATACCTCTGTCCCCAGGACACGTCAAGCAGCAGTGTATCCACCACTACAGGGAACCCAGGCTAACCCACCACCCCAAGAACAACAGGGAACTGGGGCAGTGGCAGTGGGCACACGGATCAGGGGACAGAGGCCCAGGAACCCACTCTCCACTAGGCCCTCTGCAACATCATGGGAGCGTACCATCATTCCCAGGCTACAATGGCAAAGGTACTGGCCAAGTTTCCAGAGACCCAGCGGCTGCAGGAGGAACAGTATTTGGGGTTCAGGGAGGAACTCAAATCCATCAATACCACCCTGGGTAACATTGTAGGGGTGCTGAAGGACCTTGTGAACACCAAGAGGGACACTGTGGCACAACGAGGGGCCCCTGACACTACCCTGGATGATGAACTGCCCACCACCTCCGCAGGCGCTAGTGGACAGGAGGCACCGCCACAGGACCACAACACCAGCACCCCACCCCCTGGAGAACCACCCCGCGAGCGGTCCCTGAGATCCGGGACAAAGAGAGAGAACAATGCCAAGACCCCGCCAAGAAATGAGACCACCCTGAATGTCATCCTTCTGTCCCACTTTGTCACTTTGTCCATCCTTAAACTGCCCTAGCTCCACTTCCTATGCCCCTTTGGACAATGCACCTGTGAGACCAATAGACTGGTCTCTGCCATGGACATTCCTCCACCATCACCCCTGACCATTTTACAACCCCCTCCACTATTTAGCACTTAAATAAACACCCTTGAACCCCAAAACAATCTGGAGTCACTCTGTGCTTTCACAAATGTATATTTGCAATAACTGCGGGAAACAGCAATGTCCATTCTATTGTCAACATACCTATGTCACACAGCTCCAGCCCATGAGGTAACATGTCACACAGCTCTAATCCATGAGGTAACATAGCAGAGGTTAGTGGGACCCACATCTGTGAAATTGAAAGGGAAAGTGACAAATTAGGGTCGATACACTGGGTGAAAGTGACAGACAGATGAGAGGTCGAACAATTTTATCAGTTGTAGGAGGCAGTGATGTCTTCTTACCTGTGTCTCACTGGAAGTATTGTTGGATCACGGCATTTCTGTTGTCTAAGTCCTCTTCTTCTGCCTCGTCTTCTTCACTGTCCACAGGCTCCACAGCTGCCACATCACCTCCTCCAGGACCATTGTCCTGCAGAAAAGGCACCTGTCATCGCAAAGCCAAGTTGTGCAGCACACAGCAGGCCACGATGATCTGGCACACCTTCTTTGGTGAGTAGTAAAGGGAACCACCTGTCATATGGAGGCACCAGAATCTGGCCTTCAGGAGGCAGAAGGTCCTCTCTATAACCCTCCTAGTTCACCCATGTGCCTCATTGTAGCGTTCTTCTGCCCTTGTCCTGGGATTCCTCACTGAGGTCAGTAGCCATGACAGGTTGGGGTAGCGAGAGTCACCTGCAAATGTCGAGGGACAACTGTTAGACACACACTAACCCTTAGGGACAGCCCCAGACAACTATTCACACTGTATAGGGTCCTTTTCCTCACCTAATAGCCACACACGGTGCCTCTGGAGTTGCCCCATCACATAAGGGATGCTGCTATTCCTCAGAATGTAAGCATCATGCACTGAGCCAGGAAACTTGGCATTCACATGGGAGATGTACTGCTCAGCCAAACACACCATCTGCACATTCAAAGAATGGTAGCTCTTCCGGTTTCTGTACACCTGTTCACTCCTGCGGGGGGATACGAAGGCCACATGTGTCCCATCAATGGCACCAATGATGTTGGGGATATGTCCCAGGGCATAGAAGTCACCTTTCACTGTAGGCAAATCCTCCACCTGAGGGCAAACGATGTAGCTGCACATGTGTTTCAGCAGGGCAGACAACACTCTGGACAACACGTTTGAGAACATAGGCTGGGACATCCCTGATGCTATGGCCACTGTAGTTTGAAAAGACCCACTTGCCAGGAAATGGAGTACTGACAGGACCTGCACTAGAGGGGGGATTCCTGTGGGATGGCGGATAGCTGACATCAGGTCTGGCTCCAACTGGGCACACTGTTCCTGGATTGTGGCACGATCAAGTCTGTAGGTGACTATTACATGTCGCTCTTCCATTGTGGACAGGTCCACCAGCGGTCTGTACACCGGAGGATGCCACCATCTCCTCACCTGCCCCAGCGGACGTGCTCTATGGATGAGAACAGTGATCAGAGGGTCAGCCAACACTGAGGTACAGAAAAAACAACTTTATTGCACACAATTGTCAATCCGCTATGTGCCTGTCTTAGTGTGTATGCAAGGCATAGATATGTGTAATGCATTTAAATTTAATGCCATGTGGTCCCCTGAAATAACGGCTGCCTGACCTGTAAGATGGGACAAGGGGACATGAGGTAACTGCGGTGGTGTTTTACACCGCCGCGGTAGGTGGTCGCAGACCGCAACGCAATCCTGCATTTGTTAACATTGGACCCTATGGGTCTCAGGAGCCAATGACGATGTACGCTGGCAGTGACGGTACGCACCGCTGCGGACGTGACCGCTATTTTCTCTCTGTTCACTCACTTGATACCTGATCTTCAACAGGAGAGGACCTACACTGCAAGTGCTGCTGTGACCTCTGTCTGGAAACGACAATGGCTCAAGTGTCCGGGGAAAGGGCCCCTGCCTTCACATCGGAGGAGTATGAGAAACTAGTGGATGGGGTCCTCCCCAGTACACCCTACTCTACGGTCCTCCAGACAACCAGGTGAGTACACTGTGAGCATGCTGTATGGGCATTGCCTGTTTGGAGTGGTATGGATGGGAGATGGGGGGGAGATGAGGTGTGCATGATACAACGGTGAGTGTATGTGTGTCAGGGCAAGGGTGGGAACGTTGGCCAATGACTGTGACGGTCCGGACGGTTAATGTTTTACCTTTTCCCCTGTACTATTCCTGTAGGTCACTGCCCACCAGAAGAAGAATATTTGGCGTGCCATCGCCAAGGACGTCCGGGCCCTGGGGGTCCACCACAAACAGAGCACCCACTGCCGTAAAAGATGGGAGGACATTCGCCGCTTAAGCAAGAAGACCAGCTGGGGATGGCCTCCCAATGTGGGAGGGGTACCCGTCGCACCATGACCCCCCTGATGTTCCAGATCCTGGCGGTGGCGTATCCGGAGTTGGATGGGCACTTGAGGGCATCACAGCAGCCACAAGGGGGTGAGTACAGTCACATCTATCTGACTCTGCACGCATTAGGAGATGTCTGGGTGGGGGATATCATACCCATGCACACATACCAACATCCACTGCCTCCACTGTGTCCCCCTCCTCCACATCTCCCTCCTCCCTCCCTGTCACATCTCCACTCACACCTGCATGCACTACATCTTCAGCCACTACCTCCATCACCAGCACGCCTAACACCACACACCGCTCACGTGCAGTCACCACCCCCACTACCATTCACACATCCCCTGTGTCCCCTCCCAGTGTGTCTGTGAGCCCTCCTCCCAAAGTACACAAACGCAGTCACACACCCACCCAACAGCCATCCACCTCACAACAGCCTCCAACCCATGCACCTTCACCTAAAGTCAGCAAACGGACACCTCCTACAACCACTACCTTTTCCTCCACTCCCAAATCCCCTCCATCTACCTGTCCCAGTGTGTCAAAAAAAGTTTCCTGTCAAACCTTGACCTCTTCCCTTCACCTCCCCCACCCCTTCCGTCCCCTAGGGCCCGCCTTTCCAGGCCCCAACCCAGCACCTCAGCCACCACATCACCGGGCACAGTGGTGCCAGGTGTAACCGGCTTCTGGAGTGCACCAAGCAGCAGGGCTGCCAGTGTCCCAAGAAGCGAGGCCAAGGACATTCCCCCACCTCCAAAACAGAAGAAGTTGCCCACATCCCGGAGGGAGAAGGCCAAAACACATGCCACCAATGGCTCAGCCAAGACAACAGTTGGGAGTGGCAAGACAGCTACGCCACCATCCAAGGTGGGGAAGGGCCTGAAAAAGACAGGCAAGTCACCGCCAACCTGCATGGCGGACAAGACCGCCACTGGCACCGCCACATGCACCGCTGCCATGGGCATCGCCGCCAGCACCCACGATACTGAGCACTTCACCAGCACTGCAGACACTGTGCCCTTCAGCAGCACCGAGGTCAGTGAGCCCGCCACCAGCACTACAGCTCATGACACTGCCACCAGCACCGAGGTCAGTGAGCTCCTCACCAGCACTGCCGCTCATGACACCGCTGCAAGAACTGAGGTCAGTGAGCCCCCCACCAGCACTGCCGCTCATGACACCGCCGCCAGCACCGAGGTCAGTGAGCCCGCCACCAGCACCGCTGCTAAATGAAAGCCGAAAGCACTGCTGCTACTGAGCCCGCCGCCAGCACCACAAGCGGCCACGCCACATCCCGAGCCAGTGGCACCACCGCAGACATGGCTGCCATCCCCAGTGGTCATTCGTACGAGGCTGGTGGTCAGTTCCAGGGGCCTGGGTAGCTTCCATGTTGCCCCACCGTCAGTGGAGTATCACATCCACTACCTCAGTCCTTGGCACGATGAAGCACTCTGGGCATAAAGCCCCCTCCAGAACCAGTGGAGTATCACCCCCACTCCCTCAGTCCTTTGCAGGATGAAGCACTCTGGGCACAAAGCCCCCTCCAGAACCAGTGGAGTATCACATCCACTACCTCAGTCCTTGGCAGGATGAAGCACTCTGGGCACAAAGCCCCCTCCAGAACCAGTGGAGAAAGGCATCCACTACCACAGTCCTTGGCAGGATGAAACACTCTGGGCACAAAGGCCCCTTCAGAACCAGTGGAGAAAGGCATCCACTACCACAGTCCTTGGCAGGATGAAACACTCTGGGCACAAAGCCCCCTCCAGAACCAGTGGAGTATCACATCCACTACCTCAATCCTTGGCAGGATGAACCACTCTAGGCACAAAGCTCCCTCCAGAACCAGTGAAGAAAGACATCCACTATCTCTGTCCTTGGAAGGATGAAGCACTCTGGACACAGAGCCCCCTACAGAACCAGTGGAGTATCACATCCGCTACCTCAGTCCTTGTCAGGATGAAGCACTCTGGGCACAAAGCCCCCTCCAGAACCAGTGGAGACTGTTATCCACTTGAGAGACTGTGGCTTTACACTCCCCAGGATAAAACAGTGGGCAAACCACCCACTGGAGAGACTTGAGAGACTGTGGCTTTGCACTCCCCAAGATAAAGCAGTGGGCAAACCACCCACTGGAGAGACTTGAGAGACTGTGGCTTTGCACTCCCCAGGATGCAGCAGTTGTCAAACCACCCACTGGAGAGACTTGAGAGACTGTGGCTTTGCACTCCCCAGGATAAAGCAGGGGGCAAACCTCCCACTGGAAAGACTGTAGAGGCTGTGGCTTTGCACTCCCCAGGATGCAGCAGTCGTCAAACCACCCACTGGAGAGACTTGAGAGAATGTGGCTTTTCACTACCTAGGATAAAGCAGTGGGCAAACCACCCCCTGGAGAGACTTGAGAGACTGTGGCTTTGCACTCCCCAGGATAAAGCAGTGGGCAAACCACCCACTGGAGAAACTTGAGAGACTGTGGCTTTGCACTCCCCAGGATAAAGCAGTGGGCAACCCACCCACTGTAGAGACTTGAGAGACTGTGGCTTTGCACTCCCCAGGAGGCAGCAGTGGGAAAACCACCCACTGGAGAGACTTGAGAGACTGTGGCTTTGCACTCCTCAGGATACATCAATGGGCATGGAGCCCCGACGTTGAGCTGGCGTCGTGCACTCATCCTGCTGAGGTGCCCCCCTTCTCTTCCCCCTGAGATGCCTGTTTTATTTCGATCTGATGCCCCTGCAGTGTTCTCTCCGTTTGGATCGGGTATCTTGTGTGGGCCTCGCACTATATAGGTGCAGTAGCTGGACTTGAATTCTTGGCGTACATATTTGTTAATAGTGTTAATAGTGTATATCATTTTTAGAGTAATGGATTTTTCTTGATTACAATCATTCAAATCACTTCCTTTTGTCCTTTCGTTCTTCCAGGGGGTTTTGGGGGGGGAATGTAACGTTTCAGCATGTATTTGTGTATGTGTTGTTGTGGGTGAGGGTTGAGGTGGGGGTGTTGCGTGTTGTGTGTGTGTGTCACTCTCTTTTCCCTCCCCCCTCCCCTGTGTCATAGGTGCAGCACTCACCGTGGTCGTCACCACCATCGGTCGTGCTCCTGGTAGAGGAGCAGGAAGACAATCGCAGGGAGGATTTGGAGTTCCGGCTCCATGGCGTCCTGGTTCCTCGTGGGGTGTGTGGAGGTGAGAGTTTTCCCTTCCAAATCCTGTTTCCGCCGTTTTTTTGTTTGTGTTGAATCCGCCCCGGAAAAGGTGGCGGATTGGTCTGTCATAATAGTGTGGGCAGTACATTGTCTTCCGTCTGTCTGTTGGCAGTGACTGCAAAGCTGTTTGTTTACACCGCCGTGGTGGTCGGAGTGTTAAAGTGGCTGTCTATGTTGGCGGTCTCCGCCACGGTCGTGATTCAATTTTTATTTTCACCAGCCTGTTGGCGGTCTTACCACCGCTTTACCACCGACTGCCAGGGTTGTAATGAGGGCCAAAGTGAGTTGTATGTGTCAGCATGACCATGTTGAACATCTCACACTCTCCCCAACACGCTCTCCATGGCACTCCTATCCTGTGTCTGTCCCTTAAAGTGGGAAAAGGGAAAAGGAGAAATAAAGGCCCATATTTATACTTTTTGACGCAAACCTGCCTTAGTGCAGCTTTGCATCAAAATATATAGCGCTGGCTTGCGCCATTCCATGACACCGGCCGGGCGCCATATTTATGGTATGGAGCAAGCGGGCGATAATGCCCTTTTAGCATCCTTGGAAGGGACACTAACAGGGCCAGGGCGGCGTAGGGGGAACCGGGGCTTGTGAGCCAAAGTATGGTGCTACACTGTTTAGAGGCCAAAAAATTGCCTCTATGCAGTGTAGCGCCATTTTCTGGCACACAAGCCCCATGGATAGGGCTCCTGTCTTCATAAAGACAGGAGCCATGCCCACCACCCCAATGGCCATGCCCAGGGGAAAAATGTCCCCTGAGCATGGCCATTGAGGCCAACGCCGTACAGGGGGCCCCAAGTCAGGGACCCCGAGCGGTGTTGGGAAAAAATAAATGTACACACCTGGGATGAGTCCCCCATCCTTAGGTGATCTCCTGGTGTGGGTGGGGTTTGGTGGTGGTGTCTCTTGGGCCAGGGAAGGGCACCTGTGGCAATTTCCATGGTCTCTGACCATGGAAATCTGCCTAGAGGTCCCCTTACGCCTGCCCAGACTCAGGGGTTAAATAATGGTGCTAAGCAAGCTTAGCACCATTATTTAAGGCACCCATCCTCTGTGCTGGATTTTAGCACTAGGGGATAAATATAGCTCAAAGGCCATATCGCCCTTTTCTGAGCAGGAACACCTACCTTGCATCTCATTGACTCTAGGTAGAGTTTCCCCTCCAGAAAATGACATAAACTCCACAACTTTGGTGTTAGACGTGTCTAGCACCAAAGTTCAAATAAGGAGTTAGGTTTTCACAGAAGTCTCGTAAAAAAATTACACTAATTCAGCGTAAATGTGGGCCAAAATGTTCTGACTCCATTTTAGAGGTCAGCGTGATAACCTCCAGTCATCAGCAGCCTCCACACCTCCGGAAATCTTCATACACCATCATGCAGGTCAGCACAACTCCCTCCAATCTTCGGTAGCCTCGGCTGCACTCCAATTTACAACAGGTGCTCCCCTACAGGTGATGGTGGGTTCACAAAAGTTGTTCATCACCAGTGAAAGGATGTTACACCATACGGAAAGATAAGCGCTGTACTTTATTTTTAGAGAAATTCAGTCAGGACATGCCACACAGGAGGAAACCCCAGAAACTGACATAATGGCCACTTTAAGATTCCATTTCAGAATGTAATCTAAAGGAGCATCACATCATAGCAGTTGTGTTATCATCACCCTCCAATGAAGGTTCTTTATCTTCAAATACAATAACCAAGAGGCAGGAAATGCACTTGACTCATGCAACAGAACAGGCAGGCCCTGATATAAACTCATCGTAGTTGAAAGTTTGGAATAACTATTAACACTGGCCTCAGTTTGAAGGAGGGGGGGGCTAGACTTGACAACTAGCATGGAACTTCTCACTAGATCAGTATACCAATACGCTGCATAGTGCTTCCATGCACACATTTCTATATGTTGATAATGTTACCATGCATTGTAGGTCTTAATGAATATATAAATAGGATTTACTGAAATTTAACAGTGGAACAAACAACAACAACATTCAACAACACTCTCTGAATGCCGGTATTTGCCCTAATTGATGACTGCTTTTTGATCTGTCCTTTTTACAGGGAAGGCGTTAAAATGAACCTCCCATAGCCTTGCTGTCCTTCCCACTTTACCCACAGGCATTTTGCCCCCTACAACTGCAGTACTGCTTAATTAAGGGCTGCAGTGTAGAAGGTGATATGTACATCAACATAGTAAACACAGGCCAAATTCTGCATATCTTCAAATAGGTCCTCTTTTTGCTTGGTATGGGATTGATTGAGTGGTTCACATTAACTTAAGTGTCCTGCGATAACGTTCAGGCTTCAAATTAAGTAGTATGAGGATTTTTTCTATGGCAGCTACCAAAGTGCTGGTGAGAGTGAAATATAGCTAAAATTGAGTTTTCCATGCTCCACCGAATATTTGTGGTGCATGCATCTGTAAAAGTCCTCAGCAAAATAGTCTTCATGCTAGCTGAATTAAAAAATAACACAAGGCTGCTGCTTCAGTGCTTCGTAATATTTTAAAGACAATCATTGTTTCAAGCTTAGTGACCAAACACAGTCTTAGATCAAATTAGCTCCCACTTGCTTGATAAACTTATGAATAAAAATGTATAAATGCCCCTTTGTAAATAGTGTGGACCAGCGTGAGAAAATCCAGTTTTGAAAAGTACTGTACAGATTCATTGAATAGTGCTAAAGTTATCTGTAAAACATTTTTTTTCCTTCTTATGGAAACCTAGACCTAACTATAACACCACAGTGGAAACTGTCAATCAATCAAATTTGTTGAAATTATGAATGACATAGACCATCACTACACTGCTAATTTGCCTACTGCACTGCTTGTGCAAACTCTGCAACAAGATTCTAATTATATCATAAAAACTATTCACAAAAGAGGGGTTGAAGAGATATTGGACTATTGCTTTTTGAAGATGAATAAATTGAAAGGTCCCTGTTTCTACCTGCACCCTCAGATTTATAACCACCTCGCCAATCCTACAGGCACTGTATCAGTCCTTTCATACTTTCCTTTGTATTGGGTTTACCCTAATACTGTAGTGACATTTATGTTTTTTCTTAAAAAGGTATTGACATTTGTGGTATACTTAGGACCCTTGGTGGTCCGGGGTAATGTGTAACGCCTCCAGGCCAAGATAGAGACAAGCATGGTCAGGGAGCCCAAAACACTCAAACTGAGGTGAGGGCCTTGTTGGACCTCACAGGATAATACAAGAGGTTTGGAAAGGGCTGTTGTCCCTGTGGCTGGGCTGGCTTCTAAGGATCAACCAAGAGATGTGATTTGGACAAAGGCTTGCCAGAAAACATTTGACACCCCAAATCAGGTCATGTGTACAGCCCCTTTGCTCAAGGCCCCTGACTTTTCTAGGGAATTGATTGTACAAACTGATGCCTCAGAGCATGGCCTAGGGACAGTTCTTCCACAGCTTAATGATGAGGGCCTGAACCAAACTGTAGCTTTGACCTCTATGAGTTTGCTTTCCAGGGAAACAATGTGGAGTGCTATTTATAGGGAAGGCTTTGCTGTGGTCCGAGCTATGAAGAAGCTGAGACCATACTTGTTTGAGATTCACTTCTAGATTCAGACAGACCACAAGTCTCTCAGGTGGGTAAGGCAAATGCGAGGTGAGAATCCAAAAATCTTGCAGATGTCTATCTCCCTACAGAGAATGAACGCTAGGGAGCAACACCAACATCGGTCAGACCACGCAAATGCTGATGGTCTCTCTAGGTTAGTCCGCCTTATTGAAAAGAACTCCCAGCAGGTTGAGTAGCTCTACCCAATTTCAGTTTGTGGGAGACACGCTAGCTGTCAGCCTTAGGGTGGCCTTTCTTCAAAAAAGTTGCCTGTTTGCCTCCAATATTGCATAATTTATTTTGAATGGCTTTTGACTCTGTGCACTTTACCACTGATAACCAGTGCTATTGTGCGCTCTATTCCAAAACATGGTTTGATTGGAACATTCTGAATTGGCATATTTGATTTACTTGTAAGACCCTTGTAGAGTAGTATAATATGTACCCATGCCTGTAAATTAAATGTTACTAGTGGCTCAACTTTTGTGCCATCCATCCTCCTAAAACATGTCCCACTCAGGCCTGCCATTGCAGCTTGAATACAGTGTTACACTGGCATGTTGACTTGGAATTTACAACCCCTTGCCAAGCGGTAAACTCCTCATTTATTACACATGTTCCCCATAAGATGGACCCTAGATAATCTATGAGTCAGCGCAGTATGTAATTCAAAGAAAGGACATGTGCTTTTAAGTTTTACATGTCATAGTAGTGAAAAACTCCCAAATTAATTGTTCACTACTGTGAGGCCTAGCCGTCTCACAGGATAATATTTGGGCTTCCTTATTACATTTACTAAGCTGTAATTCCTATTTGGAAGGAAGAAGATCTGTCATGGTTAGTACTGATAGAAGCGTACTGATAAATCCTCATTATGGAAGTGTTGGATTTATTGTTTCAGTTTTGAAAATGCCACTTTTAGAAAGTTAGAATTTTCCTGCTTTTAGCCCTGTGTGTCCGCAGCCTTTGCCTGATTGCACAGGTTGGCTTTGTGAATTCATCTAGACAGCCACGCACAATGGGAGCTTAGATGTGACCTCACAGTCCATCCTAGGAGGATGGGAGTGGGGAGCTGGGTACAACACCTGAGTAGGCTTTTTCTTGTCCCAACACAAAGGGCTGCATACCCTCCTGTGTTGAGTTTGGAGCTGGGGCAGGAAGAGAAGTCCTCTGTGCACTTCAAAGACCCTTCGTTGAAGTCTCCCCACTTCAAAGGTTCCTCTGGGGATAGGAACTGGACCTCAAAGCCTACCACTGCAGTACACTTCTAGACCTGTGGTTACCCTGCCAAGAAGACGGACTGATGTGCTATTACTACAAGTGTTATCACTGTGTTGGACTGCTACTTTGCAAGACTCCTGTTTTGCTGTGCTGTCCTGCTGCCTGTTCCCCTCTTGCCTTGGAATGAGCAGGATGGGACCTGCATCACTCCAACACAAAACTCAGAGTGACTTCAAGGGTCAGCAGACTAGTCTCCTGAATTGATGTCTAGGAACATAAAAGACTTCCAATGAGCCTACATCTGTGCCTGGACTCTGCCAGCTGTGAGTTTGCTCTGTTCAGTGGTACCATCCTAGTCCTAAGGGGCTAGCTGTCAACTCAATGCATCACCGTTGATGCACAGATCAGAACGAGTGTGTTAGACATGGCATCCTTAGCATGGTTTTCCCTGACATTTTGCCCTCTGACAGCCTGTTTTCAGACTTGAATTGTGCTGGCTTTTAGGATTCCAGGCACTTTACCACTGCTTGCCAGTGCTGAAGTGCACGTGATTTGTACTTTAAACCATGGTAACATTGGCTTATCTACAATTGGCATATGTAATTTCCTTGTAGGACACAAGTAAAGTGTGCTATATGTGCCCAGGGCCTGTAAATCAAAAGCTACTACTGGGCCTGCACCACTGATTGTGCCACCCACTATAGTAGCTCTGCAAGCATGCCTTAGGCCTGCCACTGCAGAACCTGTATGTACAGTTTTAAACTGCCTTTTTACCTGGCAGGTGAACCCACTTGCCAAGCCCAAGCCTTCCTTTTATATTACATATATATCACCCCTAATGTAGGCCCTAGTCAGCCCCAAAGGTAGGGTGCAGTGTATTTAAAAAGGTGGACATGCACGTAAAAGTTTAACATGTCCAGATAGTAAAAACTGTTAAGTTCTCTTTTCACCAATGCAAGGCCTGTCTCTCACACAGATTAACAGTGGGATTACCTTGAAGCATCCTTGAACTGTAACTTCTGATTGGGACAACAAGGAATATAGATTTTGGAGTCTCTAGACTGACAATTAATTTGAAATCACAACTTATGGTTGACAGAGTGCTGCTGAAACCGTCCTCAGGAGAGCAGGGTCAACTGTGAGTGAGATTGCTGCATTGGGACCCTGCAACCTGTCTGTCAGCCTGCTCAACTGCTGTCAGGCCCCGGTCAGCTCAGGGGGATTGCCATGTGACAAACCCAGCCAGGGCTCGGGTACTGTGGGATGGTGTGGTTCTTGCTGTGGATCAATGTGCTAAGAGCAGCTGGAAAGGGCCTTGTTGAAGCACTGCTTACATTGTTTGCAATTCCCTACTGGGACAGTCCTGCAGTGTTAAACATATCACACAGTGGAGTGGGTTAAGTTGGCACCAGTCACTCATACAGTTTTAAGTTCTCACTTAAGGATATTCTTTTATGAATGGAAAGTACTCACCCACCTAATAGTGCCATGTTAAGCCTGACTGGTCTGTGCAAAGCTACCAGAGGATGAACGTAGGTTAACTTAGAGTCTGTATCTAACTTTCCTTGATTAGAATTGTGGTACTTACTTGGATAGGGTACATACCTCCGCCAACTAGAGACCTCAATTTCTAACATGGTGCACCACCCTGTTGCGTGAATTGGAACCGGTGAATCGCCTCTGTGGCATGGATCAACCCTGCTGCTGCAGGAACAGAACAGGTTGAATTCCTTCATACACACCGCATCTCAGAACTGACAAACTGCTGCAGTTGCATTGAGAAAATCAACACATTCCCTCTACTGCATGGGAAACATTGATACACTACCTAAGCTGTGGGGAACGACACCGGTGCATCACGCGAGGTGTACCCCACATCTTTGTCATTGACACAACCAGGATTACTGTACTTTTGTTCAGGGGGCCTCAAAGGGTCCCTGTATCCATCATGGTCTGTCTGGACGTTTGACTTTGTACCAGTCCAATGCAAACAGATATCCCCAGTTGAGGCTTC
This sequence comes from Pleurodeles waltl, assembly GCF_031143425.1. Classification (NCBI taxonomy): domain Eukaryota; kingdom Metazoa; phylum Chordata; class Amphibia; order Caudata; family Salamandridae; genus Pleurodeles; species Pleurodeles waltl. The sequence goes on from NC_090437.1 coordinate 1,070,523,328, forward strand.
TTGCTTCTAAGCTCTATTTTACAGTTTATGCTGTAAAATTCAAAACTCAAGTTCTACTTATCAAATTAAGTTCTATTTTTCTAACCAGATGTAATATCACTTTGAGTGGTATTTTCACGGGTTTACTGCATGACGTGTTGCACAAATACTTCACATTTTGTCTCTAAGTTAAGCCCGGTTGCTCTGTGCCAAGCTGCCAGAGAGTGTGCACAGGTTAATTTAGGGTTGCCTGGCATTTACCCTTACTAGGATTGTGGTTTTTGCTTCATATAGGTGCATGCCAACCAGAAACTCACATTCTAACATCACCCCATATTCTAATGGAGAATGCCTTGGGAGCTGCCAGTACACAGTCACTATTTTCAGAACAACTCCTCACAATGTGGTCTAGCAGCTCCTACTGTATGATGTATTACACAGCAGAATACGAGGACACTATTACATCACACAAGTTTTCCCCTTACCCTTACAAAAAGGAATGCACTTTAAATTGACTGGCTATACATTTGCTGAGTCCAGATGAAAGGTGAAATCAAGCCAACTCCTACAGCATCTATCCCTCAAGGAAGTGGGTCTTTAAAGAAAAGATTCTTCACATAGGCATTATGATTTCCTTTAGGAATTAATACATTTAAACTAGTACTTACAGCCTTAGGGTGGTCATCTCCCAACTTTTTGCCTGCCTCCCTTCACTTTTCTGACACTGTTTTTGCTGGTTTTAGGACTCTGACACCTCTACCACTGCTAACCAATGCTAAAGTACATATGCTTACTCCCTTAAACATGGTGACATTGGTCATCACCAATTGCCATATTTGATTTACTTATAAGTCCCTAGTAAAGTGCACTACATGTGCCTAGGGACTGTATATTAAATGCTGCTAGTGGGCCTGTAGCACTGATTGTGCCACCCACAGAAGTAGTCCCTTAACTCAGACCTGCCATTGCAAGGCTTGTGTGTGCAGTTTCACTACCTCTCCAACTTGGCATTTAAAAGTACTTGCCATGCCTTAAACTACAATTGTTCTACATATACATCACCCCTAAGGTAGGCCCTAGGTAACCCATAGGGCAGGGTCCTATGTAGGTAAAAGGCGGGACATGTACATATGTTGTATGTATGTCCTGGTAGTGAAATACTCCTAAGTTCATTTTCAACTACTGTGAGGCCTGCTCCTTTTATAGACAAGCATTAGGACTGCCCTGATATACTTTTTGAGTGGTATATTCCGATCTGAAAGGGGTAACCAGGTCATATTTAGTATGGCCAAAATGGTAATGGAAAATCCTGCTTATTGGTGAGGTTGTATTTTATATTACTATTTTAGAAGTGGCACTTTTGGAAAGTGAGCATTTCTCTGAACTTAAAACCATATGTGCCTTACAGACAGTCTCCAGTCAATATCTGGTATGTGGTGGTTGACAGCTTCCTTGTACATTTCACCCAGAGAACCACAAACACAGGACACTGAGTCACATCTGCATTCATTTGCATACTGAATAGGTTTTCCTGGGCTGGAAGGGTGGAGCATTGGCCGAGCGGAGGAGGCACCTGCGACAGGATATGCCCCAAAACACAACGTGAACACATCCCATTTTTTCACAGAAAACAGAGCTGTTTTTGCAAAGTGCCTACCTGTAGATTTTGGCCTCTAGCTCAGCCGGCACCTAGGGAAACCTACCAATACCACTATATCCTGAAGTATCAGGGCCAACAAAGACATCACCTCTTCAAGAAACTCCTTGTGCATTGAAAATCGACACGTAGCCTGCAGAAATTGTCACAAAGTCTGCATAGTGGCTAAGAAATCGCCGCACAGCTGACCGGAATGATGCAGCACTGGCTTCCCGACTGGAAATTTGACACAGCGCCTACTTTGCAAAGGAAAATTCAATGCATTGTCTACCAGATCGACTCATTGCCTGCTCCTTCTTCCAGTGTGTTGGGACTTTCAAAGCATCATCCCTGGGCATCAAAACATCATTGTGAGGAACCAAGACTGCATGCCGAAAAATTATGCAAACCCTTGCAGCATGGAAAGAAATAACACATCATTTGTGCCGCATCAGAACATCCAATGGACCAACTTATTTTTCCACACATCTTCTCCTCTGTGATCTCCATGAGTCACTATTTTTGATGCATCCCAGGTACTGTGTGTAACAAAGAGACAACTGTTTATTTTTAAGGATTGAGACTCTTTCAAACCCTTTAAAAGTGATATTTCAACTTATGCTTTTTGAATCTTTGTTGTTTCGACCTTATTTTGTTCAGATAAATATTAGCTATTTTTCTAAACCTGTGTGGTGTATTTTTGTCAAGTTTTCACTGTGCTACTCTATGATTTATTGCACAACAACTTTAAACGTTGCCTTCTAAGTTAAGCCTGACTGCTCAATGTAGAATGATACCCTTGTGTTAACCACAGGTCTGATTTAGATATCGTGGGATGTGAATACTGCTTCAAAAACTCACACAGATCCCTTCCACCATATTACAATCCCATTATATCCTATGAGAATCATACAAAAGCAGATGGGATATCCATCACGTTTGTGAGGCAGTATCCCCTTTGCCGACATCTAGATCAGGCTCTACGTTTTTAGACCACTGGCTAAGAATGACAGTGGTAAGGATAGGTTGAAAATATTTGCCACTTTTGTGTGCAGTGCATCACAGTTTGCTGTGGTCTACAATTTCCTTTTTTTTAAAACATTGTAAGCTAATTTACAACTAATAGCTTATATGTATTAATATTTGTTTAATTTTCACTAAACCTTCTCCTGTTATATGTATGTTCTTCAACTGCAGGAAAAAACTTGGATTTTGATATTTGATCAGTGACTCAAACAGAACAGATTAGTTAGGAATCTTATTGGTCTGATGAGGGGAGGCAACCCATTCTTGGTACATAGCAGTGGCTGAAACATGTTGGTGCATACCAGATGGTAGAATCATAATACAACAAGACCACCCAATAAGTTCTATTTTTAATCCTGCAAAAAGCTACTTTGAACTAAATCAAAATGGTTGTTCATGTAATACTCTTTTACTTCTAAATAATTATGATATGACAAGCTCTTAACATACAGTCGAGCTCCACTCATTAGCATACAGATGTTGGTTGTGAAGCATGCCCTATAGTGAAGTAAACCACAATACATTGTTGAAGGCTTTCCTTTGAAAGCATGGAGAAATATGCTTTTTATGAGTCCTGATGTGTAGTATGCTATGTGCTGTGAGGAGATATTATATTGTTTGATCACCCTACATGATGTTTCCATGCACATTATTCCAACATGATAGTGCTTGAGAGACTATAGACACTTTTTCAGGGGTAGACCAATAAATCAATACAACTACACAGCCATGTTGAAGATGAAACGTTTCTGTCTTCATAACATTTTTTTTTGTATTTGAAGACATCTATTTTAGACAATTATCTGGCACGGATATAGGCCCCTTTTTTGCCCCAGCAATGCAAAACATTTCATGAGCTGTTGGGTTAAACAGCTGGTATAAGCTGCAGATAGTGAAAGCTTTACTGGTCACATCCTACTAGCAGTCCTATATCATGCTGATTTAGAAGTTGTAGAGGGAATATGCTGTCACAAAGGTGCTAGATATCCTGTCCACTGTATTAGGATCCAAATAGGATAGAATTGGATGATAATATGGCAGCTGGGGGATATTCTCCTCCTTCCAATAATACCTCTCCCAAAGCAGTCCTTGCTGGGGGTGCTAAGGTGCTAAGATAAACGCCTGAGCTCTGATTCAGTGAAAGTAAAATTAGGCAATTGGCTTGTTTGAAGTTCACTTTACTGTAATAACGACAGTAAAAAAAAAGTTTGTCCCAAGCAGCTTTACCAATATTTGCAATTTGTACATTATAACTGTAAATTAGAATTACCAGTTCAAATTTGGAAATCCTAATGTAAAGTTGTTGTGCGATTTGTTATATATTCACTTGCCTTTTCACAAATCCATGTTTTATCCACTGTCAGGCTATTTATTAGTAGTAGTGAAATGTTGTGACCTATTTGCAAATCTGAATGCTGGTTCAGTGGTCATCTCTGTACACTGAAAGGAACTGCAGTCAAAGTGGTTCCTTTCACTGTAATAATCATTGTGTGGATGACTCCCATCAGTTTTGATGGTAGGTCACCAAATGTTTACCTTTTTTTGCAATTCAAACTTCCAAGCAGGTGTTTGTTTTGGAAAACAAAAAAACAGTGCCCCCCCCACACCTTGGAAGTTTTCTCCAACAGTGTGGGGGATATTATAGTTTTTTTTTCCTATCTGTCACTCTTGATATCACATGACTTGCAGAAAACGTATAGAGAATTTTGTGGTTTCACTGACTTACAATGAACAGAAACAAATTTGTGAGACCTGAGCACAATTGATAATATTGACATTCAAAATTTTATGTCCCATGATTTATGCACTCTCAATTGACCTCTAATTAAACAAAATGTTTTGTGGATAATAAAATGATCACAAAGATGTAGCAAATTTCTATTTGATTGAACTTACAAAACAATTATTTCAGCTTGTATTACATGACATTAATAATGCTCACAACATTATTTTATCAATGACATTCATTTTAGTAAAGGCCGATAATCATTCCCTTGTATAGCAGCTCTCACTGCTATTAGGGTGCAATCATTAATTGAGGGTCTGATGCGTACACACAGAAGGATGACCCAGTCGTTAAAACACCTCCACTGATAGCAGAAAGTCTACCACAATGAATAATTCCACACATCGTAAATTAAGTGTGCAGTGGAAAACATCCACATAATCTAATTCTGCGAATTGCCATTTAAGCACATTGTAGGAAATCTGTTTTTTCTGCATGGTCACCTCAGATTGTTCCACTTTTTCAAGATCCTACTCTTGGCTTTAATTACACTTCTATGCCCAGTTTCCTTGTAATTTAGTGCCACAGTGACTGCACTCTGGCCATAAAATGCTGTCAGTAAACTTGGTTTCATATAACTGGTCCACTTAAGTGTTCTGTAAGGCCACTGTAGATAGCGCAATATGTAAAAACTGGTAAAACTGCCTTTGCCATGTAGGAAACGTCTATTTTTATACATTGATAATTTACCCCTTAGTTGCCTTCTAACTCCACAGGGCAGGGCGCCAATTTATAAAACATGGCCCATTGCTTCCCCTGGGAGTAGATTGAGGATTTTAACTCATTTCGATTACACTGGAGTAATCATAGTAATTTCGGTCATTCTGAATTATTTATTGACATGGAATTACCAATAATTAAATGGTTACACCTACTCGCAAAATTATGAGTAATTTGGACAGAAAAAGTCCTGCAGCAAGAGCACATTTAGCAAATTTTTGGTGCTGAAACAGTGTGCTAAAGTTAAAAGTACTCTTCTTGCATAATTAAGTGTAATCTCATGGAATTCTCTGGTTATTCTGCATGATTACTCTACACTGAACTACACAAGTTATATCCACCCCTAATTTAAATATAAATCAGCCCTCCAGAGGTGTTGGCAGACATCCACTAGTCACCAGGGATTTTCTATGGGCCAAGCTGTATTGGCATTGGGCTGTATATCTTACCCCCCAAAAGATCCATTATTTCAGCATTTTATCAGGAGCTGATTTGAAGATTTACTCTCTATCTGTCCTTCCCAGGAGGAAGGAAATACCTGCAATCAAAAAGGGTGGGACCAGACTGTCGTGGAAGAGGTCCACACCCCTAGCTCTAAACTGCAAACCTCTTTCTGTCCTGGATGGGGCAGACTGAAACATTTACCGACAATTTGCTCTCTTAGAGAGGTAGAAAGCCAACTGGATGGCAGGTATAAGAAAGTGGATTAATATCTTAGGTGGACTATTGCCCAGCTCAAGGAATAATAATACTACCTTGGCAGGGTGAACTTTAAAGTCACTAAATGAAACTCAGCTCAATCCTTTGGTACCTATGGTGTAGGCAGATAAGATTAACTTACACAAAATATGTATTATTTTTGTAGTACCAAAGTAGTAATACATCAAACAATACAAATCTCAAACCCCTCTCAAAAATTGAGTAAAATGTAATCACACAAAATGACACCAAAAAGACTAAAATCCAATAAGGGGAACAAGAGAATCTTCATAGTTTTAAATAGCACGAAACGTTGTAAGCATCCATGATAGCCTGAGAAGGTGGTAGACCAGGATCTTGGTGCAAATATGGGCCAACCACAATGGAGCCCGGTTTGTATTCAACAATTGGATTCATCGCAGTTAATATGTTACCTTCTGACTTGATCATTGTTATGGAGATCTGACACTCTATCTGAGGAAAGTGCATTAAAATTGAATACTTTGCCATGAGGCATTTCTGATGACTTTGGAAGTCTAAAAATGCTATAAATCCCAGCTTTTCAGGGTTTCTTCAGCAGGTCCTTTGGGTCATTTCCAATGCTCCCAGGACCTCCAGGACAGCATTTTGGCTCAGGATTTAATTCTGTCCAATCCATGGAAATTAGCTCCTCTCTCACTGGGTTTCTCCTACTGGGTTCTTGCCAGCCCAGCAGAGGAGACAAAGGCCTGTCTTCTCAAGGTCTCACTTTACATTTATTTGTGAAAGGTCAGGCCCTTTTACAATTGAATGAAGTTCCTAGAGCCACCCTAACTGGTCTTCCTTCAAGGGAAACAAAAACACCTTTCCACACCCAAACCATTACTGCTGCTCTGGGAGCAGTTTTCATACCTCATTGAGGGTGTGCACTGACTGAACATCAGCTGGGCAGCTAATGCAAATTAGCATCCAACCTCAAGAGTCACAGAAGAAAAATAATATGTCCCAACTATTTAATAAAAATGTTTGTCCAATAAATTGGACTTTTAATAAATAATAAATAAACATTCTTCAAATTACCATTTTGACCACTCCTTGTCAAATGTTACAGATTAAAGTTTACAATGTGTACTATGATTTGTTTCAGGATTGAGGTATTGCAGTGGAAAAAACATTTGGAGACTATTCAGGACGGAACAACATATTTGAATTACACTCAGGTTTCACTTTTAAATACCTGGCACCCTATGTGGGTGATTAGGTATAGTTATTGGTGGTTGTTGATATTTAAAAGCAGGGTTTTCTGCAGCAGGCTACACAGGGTAGGCCAGAAGCCATGTTTTCTCTGTCACTACAATAGATGTCACAATCAGTGCTGCAGTCAACAAGTGAAATGTAACTTCTCATGCCTTGGGTGTACTTCAGAAGCATATACAATGGCCTTAACCTCGAAAAGTGTGGGTGTCCGCCAGTGGCCGATACCCACACTACCTCCCAGGTGCTGGTCACAACCAGTGGCCGACACCAGGAAGGGGGGTTAAAAACAATTCTGATGCGTTGTATCGAAGGATTTTTTTAAAATTAAAAAAACCCAGGGAGACACAAAAGATCTTCTGGTCGTAAGGCCGCGTCCTGCTCCGTGTGGAAAACGGGTACAAATGAGTCTCCCCGACATTTGGGTAGGCCTTGTTTGAAAGGGGAGCTCTGCGATGGAGGGCCAGGAAACCCCACTAGACACCAGGAATTTCACGTAGGGGGGTAGGCCCCCTCGGAAAACGGGCCACCCCAGGGGCATTTCTTTTTTTAAAAAGTGAGGTTTACCCTTGGGGGCCACTCAGGACACAAAAGTGATCGATAAATATATATAGCAATAACTTTTGTCAACGTGTGTGTGGTTTCCCTGGGAGCTGCAATCGGCCCCCAGGAAACACACACCCACATATAAAAGTGATCTATATATATATTAAATATATATATATATATATATATATATATATATTAACCATCAGTTCTCTTGCAGTTGCAGCTTGGGTCTTCAAAGTAATGCACATACTTCAACTGACACGTTTCAACTGTAGCTTTAAGGCAGCAATAAAAAGTCAAGTTAGTCGTATGATTATGTTTGTGATACAAAAGGATCTGACTTTGTCTGGTGGCAGTTTTGATGTCCTAAAGTAGCGCAGAAGGTTTATATGCCTACTGCAAATATCAAATCTGTATATTATGTAAATAGCTGAGTAGATCAGTAAAGCCAGCCATTACCTGTGCTATAATGCAAATGAAATGTATGTGTGAGGGGGACTATGGAGAGATGAAGAGCATTTTTGCTGGGTGGTAGTGAGGGAATTGGAGGAGGAGGTAATGGGAGTGGGAGCACCAATAATGAATGTTGGACTGGGCACTAGAGGCGCTAAAGACTGTGACTATTGGTATGTGACAAGGTGAAGTAATAGTGCCTTTTTTTGAGTGTCTTTAGAGAACATGCTGATTGAGGGAAGAAGACAAGGTAAGGTGACCTCTACTGTTGTACGTATCACACACACACCAGCAATTTTGTGACTGTCGACATAGGGTAGTGTTTTAGAGCGACAGTTTAGACAGTAGCAGAGATGACATCTAGTTGGATGACTGCTGCTAAAGCCCTCACTTGGGTTACAGAGGACAACTCTGACGTAGGATGAGAGACTGAGACAGCAGATACTGAGACAGCATCTGAGGGATAGGACAATGGAGCAGGCTCTGGGAGTGAGTCCCATTCGATAACTCCTCTTCCAGTGATTATGAGGGAGGTGATAAGGACAGTCCTGCTGTCCATTTGCAAGCACAGTTTGTGCAGCGGGACAATAGTGAGTTAGCCCAACCCAGAGAGCAGGTGCATTAGGCAGCAAGCACAGAGAGTGCTCTCTTGGGAGCTCCCCAATTTAGTTCAGCCCCAAATTCCACCACTCAGATCATATTGTGGCCTAATGCATGGTCAGTACAAAGTGAAACATCAGTTTCGCTGGCAGATCTGTCAATGGCTCTACGTTTTGTGTGTTTTCGGACATCCAACAAACACTATGGTGGTTCTTACAACCCTGGCGGACGGTGTTAAAGTGGCGATAAGAACGCCAACAGGCCAGCGGTCAAAAATTTGCAATTACGACTGTGGCGGAAACCGCCAACAAAGACAGCCACTTTAACACTCCGACCGCGACGGCGGTACAAACAAAGAGCGTGGCGGTCAGCGCCAACAAACAGGCGGGAGACAATGTACCGCCCACACTATTACAACCCACCCATCCGCCACCTTTTCCAGGGCGGATTCACCGCGGATAAAAACACAGCAGAAACAGGAATTCCGAAGGGAAAACGCTCACCTCTACACACCCCATGAGGAACGAGGACACCATGGACCCGGAACTCCAAATTCTCCCTGTAATAGTCTTCCTGCTCCTCTACCAGGAGCACGAACGCTGGCGGCGAAGACCACGGTGAGTACTGCACCTATGACACAGGGGAGGGGGAGGGAAAAAACAGACACACACACACACAACACCCCCACCCACTACAACACACACACTAATGCATATTGATACATCACAGTTACACCCCCAAACTCCCTGGAAGACTGCAAAGACAATAGAAAATGAGTGTAACCATTGTAATATATTAAAATCAAGTAGGCAAAAATATATATATACACCATGTACAAAATATATACCAAGCATAGTAGTCCAGGTAGTGCTCCAATTAAGTCCGTGGAACACTGGGCCCACACAGTATGGGCGAGGCCCACACAAGATCCCCGACCATGACGGAGAGAACACTGCAGGGGCATCAGAGAGCAACAAAACAGGCACCTCAGGGGGAGGGAAAGGGGGGGCACCTCAGCCGCTTGAGTGCACAATGCCAAATCCACGAGGGGGCCACATGCCCATGTACAATCCTGGGGAGTGCAAAGCCACAGTCTCTCAAGTCTATACAGTGGGTGGGTTGCCCACTGTTCCAACCTGGGGAGTGCAAAGCCACAGTCTCTCAGGTCTCTACAGTGGGTGGCTTGCCCACTGTTCCATCCTGGGGAGTGCAAAGCCACAGTTTCTCAAGTCTATACAGTGGGTGGGTTGCCCACTGATGCATCCTGGGGAGTGCAAAGCCACAGTCTCTCAAGTCTCTACAGTTGGTGGCTTGCCTACTGTTCCATCTTGGGGAGTGCAAAGCCACAGTCTCTCAAGTGGATAACAGTCTCCACTGGTTCTGGCGGGGGCATGGTGCCCAGAGTGCTTCATCCTGCTAAGGACAGAGGTAGTGGATGGATCTCTCCACTGGTTCTGGAGGGGGCATGGTGCCCAGAGTGCTTCATCCTGCTAAGGACAGAGGTAGTGGATGAATCTCTCCACTGGTTCTGGAGGGGCATGGTGCCCAGGGTGCTTCATTCTGCCCGTGACGGACTCAGTAGCGCCAGTGCCCTTGGTGCTCATGGGCCAGCGGTGCTTGAGACGGCGGTGCCCTGTTCAGCGGTGCTTGAGATGGCTGTGACCTGTTCAGCGGTGCTTGAGGCGGTGGTGCTCTGTTCAGCGGTGCTTGAGACGGCGGTGCCCTTTCAGCGGTGCTTGAAATGGTGGTGCCCTGTTCAGCGGTGCTTGAGACGGCGGTGCCCTGTTCAGCGGTGCTTGAGGCAGCAGTGCTCTGTTCAGCGATGCTTGAGACGGCGGTTTCCATTGCAGTGACTCAGCTGCTGGCAGTCCTCCATGGCCCAGCGGGGCTTTTGCTGGCAGTCCTTCATGGCCCAGCTGGGCTTTTGCTGGTGGTCCTTCTGGCCCAGTGGGGCTTTTGCTGGCGGTCCTTCATGGCCCAGCGGGGCTTGTGCTGGTGGTGGCCTCCTGGGCAGCTGGGCCTGTGCTGGTGGTGTCCTCCTGGGCAGCTGGGCTGGGGCTGGCGGTGGCCTCCTGGGCAGCTGGGCCTGTGCTGGCGGTGGCCTCCTGGGCAGCTGGGCTGGTGCTGGCGGTGGCCTCCTGGGCAGCTGGGCTTGTGCTGGCGGTGGCCTCCTGGGCAGCTGGGTTGGTGCTGGCCTCCTGGGCAGCTGGGCTGGTGCTGGCGGTGGCCTCCTGGGCAGCTGGGCTTGTGCTGGCGGTGGCCTCCTGGGCAGCTGGGCTTGTGCTGGCGGTGGCCTTCTGGGCAGCTGGGCTTGTGCTGGCGGTGGCATCCTGGGCAGCTGGACTTGTGCTGGCGGTGGCCTCCTGGGCAGCTGGGCTGGTGCTGGCCTCCTGGGCAGCTGGGCTTGTGCTGGCGGTGGCCTCCTGGGCAGCTGGGATGATGGCGGTCTTCTCCGCCGTGCTGCTCTTCCCAGACTTGCTGACTTTCCTGTGCCTCTTCCCCACCTTGGAAGGTGTCGCAGCTGATGCCACACTCCCACCTGTACCCCTGGGAGAGGCTTTGGTCGCTGGAGTCTTCCCCCTCTCCCGCCGGGCACTGGCCAACTTCTGATGTTTCACAGGTGGGGGACTTTCTGTTCTGTGGCTCTGTGCCACACTGGCTGCCCTGGTGGCCAGTGCACTCCAGATTCCGGTGACTACAGGCACCACTGGTCCTGGAGATGTTGTGGCTGAGGTGCTAGTTCGGGACCTATGAGATGGACGGGGTGGGGGAGGTGTGGGAATGAGGTCAAGGTTGGACAGGAAAAGTTTTTGGGACACACTGGGACAGGTACCTGGAGGGGGTTTGGGAGTGGAGGAAGAGGTTGTGGTTGTAGGAGGTTGTAGAAGTCCGATTCCGTAGTGTGGCCGTCCATGGCCATGTGGGATGCAGCCCCCTCAAGCTCCGGTGCCACTGCTCCTCCGCCTGATGATGCTAATGCACACAAGAACAGGGAGACCACCAAAAGGGGGGGCGACAGAAGAAAGACATGTTGAATGCATGCATTACCGCTACCATTGGCGGACACAGCAGACACCGAAGCCCCCTGCACTACGCTGCGCTCTTGGGCTCCACTGTTAAATTCCTGGGAAATGGCCTACTAGGCTATGGACGACATCTCAGCACATGGATGACACAGGGGCATGACTAGGTGTATTTGGCACTCTGCAGAGCTGCGATGGGGTGCCACATGGCCTGCCTTACGGAGGGACCTTGCCTTCGAACTCGCCCTGGCCTTGGGAAACCCACAGCCCACCTCCCCCACCCGGAAACCTCCACTGCGAGCAAAATCAGCAGGATGAGAGTGCCTGCTGTGATGCCCTCAAGCGCCCATCCAACTCCGGGTACGCCACCGCCAGGATCCTGAACATCAGGGGGGTCATGGTGCGACGGGCACCCCTCCCACGTTGGGAGGCCATCCCCAGCTGAGCCTCCGCCGTCTTCTTGCTCCAGCGGCGAATGTCCTCCCATATTTTCCGGCAGTGGGTGCTCCGTCTATGGTAGACCCCCAGGGTCCGGACGTCCTTGGCGATGGCACACCAAATATGTTTTTTCTGGTGTGAGCTGACCTACATGATTTGTACAGCGGGAAGAGAAAGTTATTACCAACTGCACAGTCAAAGTGATTGGCCCCCATCCCTACCCTTGCCATGTGGCACATGCACTCACCGTTGTTTCATTCACGCCGCACTCTCCCCCCTTCCTTCTTACATCCACCCCTCTCCACACAGGCATTACCCATACAGCATGCTCCCAGTGTAGTCACCTGTTTGTCTGGAGGACCGTAGAGTAGCGTGTACTGGGGGAGGACCCCATCCACGAGTTTCTCCAACTCCTCCGTGCTGAAGGCAGGGGCCCTTTCCCCAGACACTCGAGCCATTGTCTCTTCCAGACCGAGGTCACAGCAGCACTTGCAGTGTAGGTCCTCTCCTGTCGAAGATCAGGTATTGAGTGATTGTATAGATAGAAAATGGCTGTCACGTCCACGGCGGTGCGTACCGTCACCGCCAGCGTACATCGTCATTGGCTACTGGGACCCATAGGGTCCAATGTTAACCAATGCAGCATTGCGCCACGGTCTTCGACTGCCTACCGCAACGGTGCACAACGCCAGTGCAGTTACCTCACATCCCATTGTCCCACTTTAGAGGTCAGACAGCCGCCATTTCAGGGGCCCACATGGCTTCATTTTCAACTGCGTCACACATACCTAGGCCTAGACTCAACACACATACAGGCCACTTTTTAAATCATGAATGGTGTTCTGTGTAAGCTGTGGGTACGTACCTCTGAGTTGTTTGACTCTGTGCTCACAGTTGTCCTTCATAGGCACCGTACATGTGGGACATGTGAGGAGATGGCGGCATCCTCTGGTGTACCGACCGTTGGTGGACCTGTCGACAATGGAGGAAAGACATGTGATAATCACATACAGGCTTGACCATGCCACAATCCAGGAACTGTGTACCCAGTTGGAGCCAGACCTGATGTCAGCTAACCGCCATCCCACAGGAATCCCCCCTCAAGTGCAGGTCCTGTCAGTGCTCCATTTCCTTGCAAGTGGGTCATTTCAAACAACAGTGGCCATAGCATTAGGGATGTCCCAGCCTATGTTTTCCAACGTGATGTCCAGAGTGTTGTCTGCCCTGCTGAAACACATGCAGAGCTACATTGTTTTCCCTCCGGTGGAGGATTTGCCTACAGTGAAAGGTGATTTCTATGCCCTGGGACATATCCCCAACATCATAGGTGCCATTGATGGGACACATGTGGCTTTGGTACCCCCCGCACAGGAGTGAACAGGTGTATAGAAACCGGAAGAGTTATCATTCGATGAATGTACAGATGGTATGTTTGGCCGACCAGTACATCTCCCATGTGAATGCCATGTTCCCTGGCTCTGTGCATGACGCCTACATCCTGCGGAATAGCAGCATCCCTTATGTGATGGGTCAACTCCAGAGGCACCCTGTGTGGCTATTAGATGAGCACCTGGAAGCTAGTCAGTGGGAATGGTTGTCTGGGTCTGGGGATATCCCTCCAGGTTAGTGTGTGTCTCACAGTTGTCCCTCGCCATTTGCAGGTGACTCTGGTTACCCCAACCTGTCATGGCTACTGACCTCAGTAAGGAATCCCAGGACAAGGGCAGAGGAATGCTACAATGAGGCCCATGGGCGAACTAGGAGGGTGATTGAGCAGACCTTCGGCCTCCTGAAGGCCACGTTCCTCTGCCCTTGTCCTGGCATTCCTCCCAGTGGCATTCCTCACTGGGGTCAGTAGCCATGAGATGTTAGGGTAACCAGAGTCACCTGCAAATATCGAGGGATACCTGTTAGCCACACACTTACCCTTAGTGACAACCCCACACCCATACATCAACATATACTGGGTGGGGACCATGGGCTCATCTATTAGCCACACCTGGTGCCTCTGGAGTTGAGACATCATATAATGAATGCTGCTAATCCTCAAGATAAAGGTATCATGCACAGAGCCAGGATACTTGGCATTCACATGGAAGATGAACTGGTCCGCCAGACACACCATCTGCACATTCAAGGAGTGAAAGCTTATTCTATTCCTCAACACTTGTTCATTTCTCCGGGTTGGGACAAATGCTACATGTGTATCATCAATGGCACCAATGGTGTTGCAGATGTCCCAGGGCATAAGTCAGCCTTCGCTGTGACCAAATACTCCACCTGGGGGAATACGATGTAGCTGTGCATGTTTTTCAGCAGGGCAGGCAACACTCTGGTCAACACGTTGGAGAACATTGACTCATACATCCCTGATGCCACGGCCACTGTTGTTTGGAAGGAAACACTTGCCAGGAAATGGAGCACTGACAGGACCTGCACTGGAGGGGGGGTAACTGTGGGCTGGCGGGTAGCTGAAATCAGGTCTGGCTCCAATTAGGCACACAGTTCTTGGATTGTGGCCCGAACAAGTCTGTAGGTAAGAATAATGTGCCTGTCCTCCATAGTCGCCAGGTCCATCAGGGATCTGTACATGGGGGGATGTCACCATCTCCTATCCTATTCATCCTCAGTGGTTGAACACCAGGGTGGAAAACGGTGAGTAGAGGGTCATGTTCACACATATGTGACAGTAAAAATGCTTTTCTTCCGTTACAGAAACAGTATGTGAAGTCGAAAGTCAGTTGATGTGCCAATGTCTGCTGTGTCGCAGTTAGGTTCCATGCCCTGTGCCCCCTGAAATAATGGCTGCCTGACCTGTGAGGAGAGACAAGTGGAAATGAGGTAATTCCGCTGGCGTTGTGCGCCGTTGCGGTCGATGACCGCCGCGCAACTTCGCATTGGTTATCATTGGGGCCTATGGGTTCTAGGAGCCAATGCCGATGTACGCTGACGATGACGGTACGTACCTCCGCGGATGTGACCGCCACTTTCTTTCTGTTCAATCACTTGCTACCTGACGTTCGACAGGAGAGGACCTATACTGCAAGTGCTGCTGTGACCTGTGTCTGGAAGCGACAATGGCTCAAGTGTCTGGGGAAAGGGCCCCCGCCTTCACTTTGGAGGAGTTGTAGAAACTGGTGAATGCGGTCCTACCCCAGTAGACTTTACTCTATGGTCCTCCAGACAAACAGGTGAGTACACTATGAGCATGATGCGTGGGCCATGAATGTATGGATTGCTGTGTGTGTAAGCCTCGTGTGGGGGGGTCTGAGGGATCCCGGGCAGAGTGTTGCATGTCTGGTGGTTAATGTCTGTGCGTATGGGGATGAGAGGGATATTGTGGGACATGAGTGTAACAGTCTGGACGGTATAACTAATCCCTTTTTTCTATGCATATTTTCCTGCAGGCCAGCACCCATCAGAAAAAGGGTATTTGGTGTGCCATCACCAAGGAGGTGTGGATCCTGGGGGTCTTTGACAGACGGACCACCCACTGCCGCAAACAGGGAGAGAACCTGCGCCACTGGGCAAGGAAGACAGCGGAGGCCCAGCTGGGCCTGGCCTCCAAACGATGAAGGGGTGCCCGTCGTATCCTGACCCACTGAAGTTCCGCATCCTGGTGTGAAATATTCGGAGTTGGATGGGTGCTTCAAGGCATCACACCAGCCACAAGGGAGTGAGTACAGATTCATATTCATTACTTTGCGTGCGTTAAGGTTGTACCTAGGTGGGGGATGTGAGCTGTGTGTGCCCCTAGGCCAGTGCGAACTGGCTGGGTAAGGTCCTTTGTTGGTCAGGCTCTGAAGCACTCCAACCCCAATAGTGTTAGTGGGCATCTACTACTGGGCAGGGTCCTGTTGGTTTCAGGTGTGCAGCCAATGCCGTTGGGCAATGTACCCCACGGGCTGGTGACTTGCATTGTAACTGGTAGTGCATTGCCTAGTGCATAGGTCTGATCCCTGGGTGTTGTGTATGCCAACGGTAGTGCTGTTGCTGGCATTAACCAAGTAAATCCTCTGTCTCTCTCCCCTTTTTGTTTTGTCACCCTGTCATTGTGTGCATTAGCATCATTTGGCGGAGGAGCAGAGGCACGAGGGATGGAGGGAGCTGCATCCCACATGGGCCTGGAGGCCAAATCTACTGACGGTGAGGACATCAGTGGGACGGAGGGCGAGGGGAGCACCACGACGGAGACATGAGGGGACACTACAGACATCAATTCCTCCTCCGATGAAAGCTCCATGGTGGTGGCAGACACCTCTGTGCCCACCCCAACAACAGGTACAGCTGCCACCCCCGTACCAGCACTGCCCTCCCAGCAGCCCCTCAGCGTGTTTCCCATGCCTGCTCACCCAGGAGGGTGGGCATCTCCTTCGCCCCAGGCACCTCAGGCCCTGCCCCGGTCAGTCCTGCTGCCCTCAGTGAGGAGGCTATTGACCTCCTGAGATCCCTCTCTGTTGGGCAGTCAACCATACTGAATGCCATCCAGGGTATCAAGAAGCATTTGCAACAAACAAACGCATACCTGGAGGGCATTCACTCTGGCGAGGCAGCCCAACAGAAAGCATTTCAGGCTCTCGCCTCTGCACTGATGGCAGCCATTGTCCCTGTCTCCAGCCTCCCCCCTCCAACTTCCTCTACCCTTCCCAATCCCCTCAACCCCAACCTATCCCAAGCACACCTTCTGACCAGCATTCCCCCATATCAACACACAAAAGTGGCTCAGGCAAACACAAGCACCACACATCATCCCACAGGCACTCACACAAACACCATCCAGAAGCAGACACACCAACATCCACTGACTCCACTGGGTCCCCCTTCTCCTCGTCGTCCACTTCACTCCCAGTAGCATCTCCACTCACACCTACATGCACTACATCCTCATCCATTACCTCCATCACAAGCACGCCTATAACTACACGCCCTTCATTGGCAGTCACCACCGCCACATCCATGCACACGTCCCCTGTGTCCTCTCCCACTGTGTCTGTGACCCCTCCTCCCATAGTACACAAACGCAAGCACACACCCACCCAACAGCCATCCATCTCACAACAGCATCCAGCTCATGCACCTGCACCCAAACACAGCAGACTGACCCCTCCTACAACCACTCCCTCTTCCTCTTCCTCCACTCCCAAACCTTCACCCTCTTCCTGCCCCAGTGTCCCTAAGAAGCTTTTCCTCACCACACTTGACCTCTTCCCTACCCCACATCCTTCACCTCGGGTTCGGGTGGCCAAAACCCAGCCCAGCACCTCAGCCACCAAGTCCACATCCGCTGTGGGTTCTGCATCTCTGAGAGGCTCTAAGGAGGCACCCATCATCCCAGCCAGTGTGCCACCAACTCCTGCCAAGACCAAGAAGGGTCCGGCACCCGGAAAGGGCAAAAAGGAGAGAGCATCCTGCCAGGAAAAGAAGGCACAACCAGCCAGCAAGGCAAAGGCAAAGACTCCAGCTGGCAGAAGCAAGGAGGCACAACCATCTGCCAAGGGCAGGAAGGGGCACAGAACACCGGCCAGGGCACTTCAGTCTTCCACGGCTGCAAGGAAAGTTCTGCAGCCTCCTCCTCCACTGGCAGTCCCGCCGCCAGCCCCACGGCCTGCACCGCAGCCAGCACCACGGGCAGCGCCGCCGCAAGCTCCGCTGCAAGCAGCACTGCCACCAGCAGCAACAGCCCCAGTGGGTAGCCGTCCAAGGCTGCAGGGGAAGGGCTGGAACCTCCTCCCTCCACTGGCAGCAATGACACCTGCACCGGCACTGCAACCACTGTACAGCCATCCATAGTGTGTCATGAATCCTGCCCACAGAAAATCGTGTGGGTCTGACACCCAGGTGAGTGACTCTGACCTTGCACACCACATGTGCTGCATCACTGGGCACAAAGCCCCCTCCAGAACTGGTAGAAGAAGACATCCACTCACCCTATCCTTGGCAGGATTAAGCACACTGGGCACAAAGCCCCCTCCAGAACCAGTGGAAGAAGCCATCTACTCACACTATCCTTGGCAGGATGAAGCACACTGGGCACAAAGCCCCCTCCAGAACCAGTGAAGAAGCCATCCACTCACACTATACTTGGCAGGATGAAGCACACTGTGCAAAAAGCCCCCTACAGGACCAGTGGAAGAAGCCATCCACTCACACTATCCTTGGCAGGATAAAGTACACTGGGCACAAAGCCCCCTCCAGAACCAGTGAAAGAAGCCATCCACTTCCGAGACTGTGGCTTTGCTCTCCCCAGGACCAAGCAGTGGGCAAACCACCCACTTGAGAGATTGTGGCTTTGCACTCCCAGGACCAAGCAGTGGGCTCCCACTTGAGAGACTTGAGAGTTGAGAGATTGTGGCTTTGCACTCCCCAGGACCAAGCAGTGGGCAAACCACCCACTTGAGAGACTTGAGAGACTGTGGCTTTGCACTCCTCAGGACCAAGCAGTGGCAAACCACCCACTGGAGAGACTGTGGCTTTGTACTCCCCAGGACCAAGCAGTGGGTAAACCATCCACTGGAGAGACGGTGGCTTTGCACTCCCCAGGACCAAGCAGTGGGCATGTAGCCCCCTCCATGAGCAGTGGCGTTGTACCATCTTCCGGCTGAGGTGCCCCCCCTCCTTGTCCGCCTTTTGTAAATATTGTATATTTTGTAAATACTGTTTTTAAGTTCTAAACATATTTATTACTATTTCTAACATAACACTAATTTGACTCCATTCTTTTCACCCTTGCATTATTCCTGAGGGTTACGGGGTGTATATGTAATGTTGTTGCATGTGTTTGTGTGTATGGTGTTGGGGGTGGAGGTGGGGGTGTTGCGTGTTGCGTGTGTGTGTCACTCTCTTTTTCCTCCAACCCCTCCCCTGTGTGCTAGGTGCAGTACTCACAGTGGTCGTTGTCGCCGGCATTGGTACTCCTGGTATATGAGCAGATACACCAGCGTGGGAAAGACGTGCAGCTCGTGGTCCATTGCGTCCTGGTTCTTCCTTGAGTGTTAAGAGGTGAGTCGTTTCCCTTCAGAACACTGTTCCGACTGATGTCGTTGGTACAGCCTCAGAAACGGTGGCGGATAGACCTCTTGTATTACAGTGGGTGGTACCTTGTCTTCTGCCTGACTGTTGGCGGCTACCGCCGTGGTGTTTGATGCTACCACCATGGCGGTCGGAGTGTTAAAGTGCTGTATGTGTTGGCAGTTTCCGCCGTGGTCATGATTCCATTTTTTTTACCGCCGGCTTGTTGGCGATGTTACAGCTGCTTCATCACCACCATTACCACCGACAGGGTTGTGATGATGGCCTATGCACCTTAAAGAAAAATACGTTTTGTATGTTTGTTACAATTATTTGTTTTATGATTTTCATTGCATTAGGCTTTGCTCTTTCATCAATAAATACTGTAACCTAATTGGCATGGTTAACATAAGGCATGGAACAAAACCTCATTAGCATATGGCTAGAGAGGGTCTTTTTAGAATACATTGATGTGGTTGCTGATGAGAGTGAATGAGGCAACTAACTTATATAAAGGCACCCAGTATAGCTTAAAGACTGTTGGATCACTGAAATATTTTTAGGATATCAGCACTATGGAGCTGAATGGGTCTCATTTCATAGTCAGGGGTTAACTTGCTAATAAAGCATGGATTTTGTACCTATCCAGAAGACTCCTTATTAAGACACTGATAAGTTCAGATAATATTTTTTATTGAGTTTAATGTATAAGCACTGTATGAAGTACCATTCATATATACTAGATAAAGGTGATGAGGAGGATGAGGAGGATGTTAATGAGTATGATGATGGTGAAGGGGATGATGAAGGAGAATATTTACTTCCAGCAGGCTACAGAAGAGTTTCATAGTGGTAAGTGGTATGTATTGATCTTCATGGATAATCAGATTGTCAGTGGAGTCATCAGGTAACTGACCCACAATGAAATGATTCAGTCCTAGGCATATACATAAGAAAAAAACAAATGTTTCCAGGTAGCTATAGTGCTCAGTGCCACTGATAAAAGCACTGGATAAAAAACTGCAGTGATTTGTAAAAGGAAAGCCCATCGCTGAAGCATTATATTTTTCATGACATAGAGTTAACCTTTTACTGTGAGTGACAACCACAAGTACAATTTGGTCCAAGTTGCGGTAATGAATGGGCCTGAATAAAGAAAATCATTACAGATAGGAACAGAGAAGGAATAATCTTAAATGCCATACTAAGAAAACATCTTTGGATGGACATTTATCAATGGAGAACTAGATAACAGTTATATGAAGCAATGGATACACTTCTGGAGAGGAAGCATTCAAAATATGCTTAGCTTAGTCATGAACAGTTGTCAACGTCTTCCCATGTATCTAGTCTTTTAGTTTCTTTGCAGCCCAATGTGTGGTTCCCAAGTATTATGCATTCAATATTTGTTATTCTTTAACTTTAAATGACATTAGTCAACAGTGTTTTGAAGTTAACAAACCCAGCAAATGAGAAACCGATTTATTGGAATGAGAAATCAGTAGCAGTACAGTCAATGTCTCCATATTTACCATGCAGGGTAATCAGACAGCGTACACAGCATTCCAATTGAGCTCCTGTGGAAGGTACTGATATGAATGGAATGCGGGGGGAAGAAAAGAGGAGAAACCAGTAGATAAATCCCAACACATCCCCCTTCCAAATAAAAAAAAAATAAGAAATTACTGAACTACATAACAATGAAGAATTCTCAAACAATAATGAATAAATCCAATGAATTACGTGTAATTCTTCCACCAATTTGGAGTTTTCGTAGTTCTGTTGGTCCTTCTGGGAATTGCCATTTCATGGTTACCTGGATCTTGATATTGTTGTGTAGTAGGTCTTTTATGAGGAATTTCAGGGCACAGAGCCATTCTGTCCATGCTCCATAACGTTCCATTTTCTAAAAGTACAGTGCTATGTTAATTTTAAAAAATGTTAGATCCTTGCGAGAATTTGGTGAATAAATTGTGACTTTTAGGTAGAATTCTCTCCCTATCCCATTGACGCCCTTTTCCATTTCTTTCTTTGCTTCCCAACTTCTTGTCATAACCCGGATGTGTATTGTTTTTGGTGGGTGTGGACATATTCAGTCATATTTTCCCTGTCAACCTATACTGGACATCCAACATTTAACTGGTTAAGAGTGAGTTTGGATTCTGGTTTCCTTTCTTTTAAGGCAGTGAAAGGAGAATCTCCAGTCACAGAATTTGGGGAAATGTGGCTTGACCAAAACATTTCTCTAAGGTTCCTAGAGATGGACTTGCCGGCTAAGTGAGCTAACTGAAAAGAGTCTTTGATCATTGTAAACAACAATTGAACTCAGTCATCAGTCACTATGTTGGGAATGCCTTCTTGTGCGAATGAGTCTGTTAAGAATTCTATTAGAGTCAGTATTGGTGTTATTGTTAAAATTTGTAGTGACCACGTGTGAATGATAGTCAAATAACACAAATAAAAAGTTGTGAGTAATACCCGAAAGATTGATTGAGCCTATAATGTTAAGCCCTAATTTACACCATGGTCTAGAAGGAACACTGATGGGAAATAAAGGAGTCTTATGTGTTTCTTAAGTTTTGTTACTTCTTCTGCAGTCTTTTACTTTGTTTTACACCATTATGCTGATCTTAAGAAATCAGTATTCTGCTCTTATTTTATTTTTAGTTGACTTTCTTCCAATGTATCCTTCATGGGCTATATATTTTGTGATCTCTGATGTTCTCTGGTATCATTCTGTCATTTTTTTAAATGTAGTCTCCCTCAATGGATAACTAATTTCTTATGTCCTATCAGGAATTTAAGTTGTCTTGTAGGGTGTTGCATTTTGAGGGCCATATTTGAATACTTATATTCCTAATGCCAACAGAATAGTTTCTTTCTTACATAATTCTTTGCAGTCTTTTTTTTTTTTTATTGCAGGTGCTGTGATGGTTAGCACAGTTTTATCAAGGTTCACAGGATAAGATATATGTTTTGTTCTAAGTAGGCTAGACACACAGTGTGTTGCAAGTTTCTTTTTACCTGGTATGTACATGGTTTTGCCAGAATCATTTTGGAATTACAGAGAGTGGTCTTCTCTATACTTTTGATGAACAATACTGAGATCAAGAGTTTATGAACTGTCCATAGTAAAAATGGCATTTCACACAAGAAAAGCTTAAAAAGCCTCATACCAGAGAAACATACTGGTGCTTCTTTTTTCATTGTTGAGTTCAGATTCCTTTATCTGCCTGGAAGTAAATGCAATTAAATTTTCTGAATTATTATTAACCTGGGATAGACTGGCTCCTAGGCCTTTGTTGCTGCCATCAGTTGTTATAATCATTTTATAATTTACTTTGAATTTGCCTGTATTGGGTGCTTCATAATAACTTTTTTACTTTCATAAAAGCTAAAGAGTGTACATCATTCCACTCAAGCATTCTACCATTCCTTAAGAGAAGGTGCAAAGGGTGTACAATGTCTAAGAAGTTCTTGACAAATTTGGACAATAAGTCGGCAAGACCTAGAAATGACTTTAACTCTTCTTTGTTCATTGGACAAGGGGCTTTTTTTTTTTACTGAATCCAGATTTAACTTAGGTTTGATCCCTTCCCTCGACATGGTGTGTCCTAGACAGTCGACTGCCCTCATTTTATATGTCTCTCTCTTTGTTATTAAGCCAGCTAATTTACATTTATTAAGAACCAATTTTAATTTCTCATTGTGTTGTCTTTTCACATGCCCTGTAAATTAAGAAATCATTTTGACAACATAGGCTACCTTGGAAATCTCTCAACATGTGTTGCACCACTCACTGAAAAATGGTTGCAGCCAACACTGGCCCAAAAGCTGCCCTACAATACTGGTATGCTCCAAAAGGAGCAGTGAATGAAGTTGATGGATACAAAACCTTGTATAGAGCTTTTTGGTGGTATGTGGCAGAGAAATTGAGCATACTGAAGTATTTATCATTAACCTAACATTTCATTTATTCTAAGGAGAAGATGTCTGTCCACCCAAATATTTCCATTAAAGCTGCGAAGATCCACACCCAACCTGATTGCTTGAGAATTATGTTTATGTTTACAGGCGATGACTATGGGTGCTTACTTTCTATTCTTTCAACAATTGCTTAGGACTCTAATTCCTTCTTTAGACGATCTTCTATCAATAATAGGATATTTCTTGATTTGTGAAATTGTGTTATCCTTCAAATTGATTTTATTAATAAATTCCTTTAGACGACCTAATTTATAAGTAATAACTTCTGGGAACTTTTCACATGATTCTGTGCCTATCACTGATATGAGTACTTTTTCTTTTTCATTGGGGTCCAACTTGATTCCTAGTTCTTTCTGGTGTTTCCACCCTATTAGATTGGATCCTCTTTCTGTTAAATACACTTTGCCTACTGTGTTTCTATCTTTAAGTGATATATTAATTTTTGTCATTTCTACTAGTGGAATAGGGTCCTTGAAATGTCCTCCCAGTTTTATATCTACAGGCTCTATACTGTAGTTTTTTTCTGTTGATTTTTTCTTTGAATATTTTACTATCAACAAGAGTATAAGGAAAACACGAGTCAGTAAAAAAATTAAACACTATGGGGGTCATTCCAACCCTGGCGGTCGGTGTTAAAGCTGCGGCCAACCCGCCAACAGGCAGGCGGTAAAAAAAATGGAATTCTGACCCTGGCGGGAACTGCCAACACAGGCTGCCACTTTAACACTCCGACCGCCACGGCGGGACAAACAAACAGCGCGGCGGTCACCGCCAACAGACAGGCGGCAGACAATGTACCGTCCACACTATCACGACCCACCAATCCGCCACCTTTTCCGGGGCAGGAGCCCCGCCGATAAAAACACGGCAGAAACAGACTACGAACAGGAAAACGCTCACCTATACACACTCCACGAGGAATCTGGACAGCATGGAACCCGAATTAAACATCCTACCAGCCATTGTCTTCCTGCTCCTCTACCAGGAGCACGAAGGCCGGCGCAGAAGACAGCGGTGAGTACTGCACCTACGACACAGGGGAGGGGGGAGGAGAAAAGGTTACGGGCACACACATACGCGACCCCCCCCCCCCCCAAATCCCTACACACCAATGCAGAGCAACAAGTCAGAGTGACACCCCCAAACCCCCTGGAATAATGCCAAGACAAAATAAAATGTTCATTAAAATTGAAGTATATTAAAGCATATTTGAACTTAAGTGAAAAATGAAATGTATCAAATAAATATATTACAACATGAACAATATATACATAGTCCAAAAGTCCGGCACATATTGGCTACATTCCATTGTTCATGGGCCAATGTGCATAAACACATGGGCAAAGCCCACACACGAGACCCGATTCCATTGGAGAGAAAACTGCTGGGGCATCAGATGATAAAACCACAGGCACCTCAGGGGGAAGGGAAGGGGGGGCACCTCAGCCACATGAGTCCACTGCGCCAGATCCACGAGGGGCCTCCATTCCCACTGTACCATCCTGGGGAGTGCAAAGCCACAGTCTCTCAAGTCTCTACAGTGGGTGGATTGCCCATTGTACCATCCTGTGGAGTGCAAAGCCACAGTTTTCCAAATCGCTACAGTGGGTGGATTGCCCACTCTACCATCTGGGGGAGTGCAAAGCCAGAGTCCATCAGGTGGATTACAGACTCCACTGGTTATGGAGGAGGCATGTTGGCCAGAGTGCTTTGTGAAGCCCTGCCCGACACAGATCCGTCCCTGCCAATGGGCCAGCGGTGCTTGAGAGGAAGGGCCCAGCGGAGCAGTTCAGAGACGGCGGTGCCCAGCGGAGCGGTGCTTGACAGGAAGGGCCCAGCGGAGCAGTTCAGAGACGGCGGTGCCCAGCGGAGCGGTGCTTGAGATGAAGGGCCCAGCGGAGCGGTGCTTGACAGGAAGGGCCCAGCGGAGCAGTTCAGAGACGGCGGTTCCCAGCGGAGCGGTGCTTGAGATGAAGGGCCCAGCGGAGCGGTGCTTAACAGGAAGGGCCCAGCGGAGCAGTTCAGAGACGGCGGTGCCCAGCGGAGCGGTGCTTGAGATGAAGGGCCCAGCGGAGTGGTGCTTGAGATGAAGGGCCCAGCGGAGCAGTTCAGAGACGGCGGTGCCCATGGGAGCGGTGCTTGAGATGAAGGGCCCAGCGGAGCGGTGCTTGACAGGAAGGGCCCAGCGGAGCAGTTCAGAGACGGCGGTGCCCAGCGGAGCGGTGCTTGAGATGAAGGGCCCAGCGGAGCAGTTCAGAGACGGCGGTGCCCAGCGGAGCGGTGCTTGAGATGAAGGGCCCAGCGGAGCGGTGCTTGACAGGAAGGGCCCAGCGGAGCTGTTCAGAGACGGCGGTGCCCAGCGGAGCGGTGCTTGAGATGAAGGGCCCAGTGGAGCGATGCTTGACAGGAAGGGCCCAGCGGAGCAGTTCAGAGACGGCGGTGCCCAGCGGAGCGGTGCTTGACAGGAAGGGACCAGCGGAGCAGTTCAGAGACGGCGGTGCCCAGCGGAGCGGTGCTTGAGATGAAGGGACCAGCGGAGCGGTGCTTGACAGGAAGGGGCCAGCGGAGCAGTTCAGAGACGGCGGTGCCCAGCGGAGCGGTGCTTGAGATGAAGGGCCCAGCGGAGCGGTGCTTTAGATGAAGGGCCCAGCGGAGCAGTTCAGAGACGGCAGGGCCCAGCGGAGCGGTGCTTGAGATGAAGGGCCCAGTGGAGCGGTGCTTGACAGGAAGGGCCCAGCGGAGCAGTTCAGAGACGGCGGTGCCCAGCGGAGTGGGGCTTGACAGGAAGGGCCCAGCGGAGCAGTTCAGAGACGGCGGTGCCCAGTGGAGCGGTGCTTGAGATGAAGGGCCCAGCGGAGCAGTTCAGAGACGGCAGTGCCCAGCAGAGCGGTGCTTGAGATGAAGGGCCCAGTGGAGCGGTGCTTGACAGGAAGGGCCCAGCGGAGCAATTCAGAGACGGCGGTGCCCAGCGGAGCGGTGCTTGACAGGAAGGGCCCAGTGGAGCAGTTCAGAGACGGCGGTGCCCAGCGGAGCGGTGCTTGAGATGAAGGGCCCAGCGGAGCGGTGCTTGAGATGTAGGGCCCAGCGGAGCGGTGCTTGAGATGAAGGGCCCAGCGGAGCGGTGCTTGACAGGAAGGGCCCTGTTCAGCGGTGCTTGTCTTGGCGGGGCCCTGTTCAGCGGTGCTTCCCACGGCGGGGCCCTGTTCAGCGGTGCTTCTCACGGCGGGGCCCTGTTCAGCGGTGCTTGTCTTGGCGGGGCCCTGTTCAGCGGTGCTTCTCACGGCGGGGCCCTGTTCAGCGGTGCTTCTCACGGCGGGGCCCTGTTCAGCGGTGCTTGTCACGGTGGGGCCCTGTTCAGCGGTGCTTGTCTTGGCGGGCCCCTGTTCAGCGGTGCTTCTCACGGCGGGGCCCTGTTCAGCGGTGCTTCTCATGGAGGGGCCCTGTTCAGCGGTGCTTCTCACGGCGGGGCCCTGTTCAGCGGTGCTTGTCTTGTGTTCCTAGGGAACCAGATCTGGCCAATAATTCCCGCTCAGTCGCCATCCGACCTTTCGCTTGCGGGGCCCTCCTGTGCTGTAGTCCTGGGCCCGTGGGTGTCCTCCGTCACACCCCAAATGGGGCTGGTGGGGCCCTCCTGGGCAGCTCACCTGCTGCCGGACTTGTCCGCCCTGCTGCCCTTGCCCTCCCTGGCAGAAACTCTGGGGCCCTTGCCTCCCTTTGTGGATGGGCCAGGTGACGGTGCAAGGGTGGTGTCCTTGGGGGCTGCCGTCTCAGGCCTGTCGCGCTGGCCCTTCCCTTTTTTAGTTATTTTCCCAGGGGGTGGGCTAGCTGTCCCCTTGATGCTGGCCGATGTTCCTGCCCTAGGAGCTGGTGGACTCCAATAGCCCTGAACGATGGTCCTAGTAGGTGCAGGGCTTGTGGTGGCTGAGGTGCAGATTGGAGTCTTATGAGATGGAGGGGGTGGGTCAGTTGTTGGAAAGAGGTCAAGGTTGGAAAGGAAAATCAATTTAGACAGACAGGGACGGGTAGTTGTAGTGGGTATGGGAGTGGAGGAAGAGGATGTGGTTGTAGGAGAGTCAAGTCTGGTGTCTTTGGGTGCAGGTGCTTGTGCTGGAGGCTGTCGTGAGGTGGATGGCTGTTGGGTGGGTGACTGCCTGCGTTTGTGTGGTTTGGAAGAGGGGGTGACAGACACACTGGGAGAGGACACAGGGGACGTGTAAATGGCAGTGGGGGTGGTGACTGCACGTGTGCGGACTGTTCTGGTAGGTGTGGTGGTGATGGAAGTACTGGCTGATGGTGGTGTGCATGCAGGTGTGAGTGGAGACGTCACAGGGAGGGAGGAGGGAGACGAGGAGGAGGGGGACACAGAGGAGGCAGTGGCTGTTGGCATGTCTGCATGTGGATGTTGCTTGGGTGAATGCTTGTGTGATCTGTGGTGCTTATGTCTCGATGAGCTGCCCTTGGGTGTTGAGGTGTGTGCAGGCTGGTCTGTAGGTGTGTCTGGGATAGGCAGAGGAACAGGGGAGTGGGACTGGGTTGAGGAAGTTGGAGGGGGGAGGCTAGACACAGGGACAATTGCTGCCGTCAGTGCTGAGGCCAGAGCGTTGAACGATCGCTGATGGGCAGCCTGACCCGAATGAATGCCCTCCAGGTATGCATTGCTCCGATGCACCTCCCTTTCTACCCCCTGGATGGCATTCAAAAGGGTAGACTGCCCAACAATGAACGTCCTCAGGAGGTCAATGATCTCCGCACTGAGGGCAGCAGGGGTAACTGGGGCAGGACCTGAGGTGCCAGGGGCGAAGGAGATGCCCGGCTTCCTGGCCGAGCGGGCACGGGGCGAACGCTGAGGGGCTGCTGGGAGGGCGGAGCTGGTGCGCTGGGTGGCGGCTGTACCTGTTGTTGCGGTGGGCACGGATGTTGCCGCCACCACAAGGGAGCTCCCTTCCGAGGATGTGTCGGTGTCGCTGACGTCTCCACGGGTCCCCGTTGTGGAGCTCCCCTCGCCCTCCGTATCACTGGTGTACTCGGAGTCGGTTGCATGGCCCTCCGGGGCCATGTGAGATGCAGCTCCCTCATGCGCCGATACCACTTCTCCTCCGCCTGATGATGCTAATGCACACATGAACAGGAAAACCAAAAAAAAGGGGGGGGGAAGAAAGAAAGACATGTTGAGTGCATGCATTGGCGGCACCGTTGGCGAAGAGGACAGACACAGAAGCCCCCTGCACTACGCCGCGCACTCGGGGTACACTACTCAATAATTGTGACTTGGCCTACAAGTCTATGGACGACAAATGCACACATAGGTGAGCCCGGACCATGGATAGCTGTACTTAGCACCCTACAGAGGTGGGGGGCGGGGGCACAGGGCCATGCCTAATGGAGGGGCCTAGCCTACAGAAACCGCCCTGGCCTAGAGATAGCCACAGCCCTCCTCCCCCACCCAGACACCTCCACTGTGCGCTAATATAGCAGAATGTGCTGATACTCACCCCCTTGTGTCTGCTGTGATGTCCTCACGCGCCCATCCAAATCGGGGTAGGCCACCGCCAGGATCCGGGACATCAGGGGGGTCAATTGCCGTGTGGCACCCCTCCTAGGTTGGGAGGCCATCCCCAGCAGAGCCTCGGCGGTCTTTCTTCTCCCGCGGCGGATGTCCTCCCACCTCTTGCGTCAGTGGGTGCCCCGTCTGTTGTGGACCCCCAGGGCCCGGACGTCCTTGGCGATGGCACGCCAAATGTCGATCTTCTGATGGGCGCTGACCTATGTGACATGTACTGGGTGGAACAAGAAATATCATCACTTTCCTGCATGGTCGATGTGAGTGGCCCCCCTCCCCAACCTTGCCATGTGGCACATGCTCTCATCTGTCGTGCGTTGCACTCCTCATTTGCTCCCCTCCCCTTCATCTTACATCCACCCCACTCAACACAGGCATAGCCCATACTACGTGCTCCCTGTGTACTTACCTGTTGGTCTGGAGGATCGTAGAGTAGCGCATACTGGGGGAGGACCCGATCCACAAGTTTCTCCAATTCCTCAGATGTGAAGGCAGGGGCCCTTTCCCCAGTCGCAGCAGCCATTGTATCTTCCAGACCGAGGTCACAGCAGCACTTGCAGTATAGGTCCTCTCCTGTGGATGATCAGGTCTCGAGTGATTAAGCAGTTAGAAAACGGCGGTCACGCCCGCGGCGGTGCGTACTGCGGCGGTGCGTACCGCGACCGCCGGCGCACATTGTCATTGGCTCCTGAGACCCATAGGGTTCAATGTTAACCAATGCTGCTTTGCGCCGCGGTCTTCGACCGCCAACCGCCACGGTGTGCCACGCCAGCGCATTGACCTCACATCCCATTGTCACACTTCACAGGTCAGGCAGCTGCCATTTCAAGGGCCCACATGGCTTAATTTCTACTGCATCACACAGGCCTAGGCCTTGCATTGCCACTCATACAAGCCATTCAATGCATAGCAAATCGTGTACTGTGCAAGCTGCGGTTACGTACCTGTGGGTTGCTTGACTCTGTGCTCCATGTTGTCCTTCCTAGGCACCGTCCGCTGGGACTTGCGAGGAGATGGAGGAATCCTCCCGTGTACAGACAACTGGTGGACCTGTCGACAATGGAAGAAAGACATGTCATACTGACATACAGACTTGACCGAGCCACTATACAGGAACTGTGTGCCCAGCTGGAGCCAGACCTGATGTCCCCCATTCACCAGCCCACAGGGATTCCCCCTCTGGTGCAGGTTCTGTCAGTACTTCATTTTTTGGCAAGTGGATCATTCCGAACAACAGTGGCCATATCATCAGGGATGTCTCAGCCTATGTTTTCTAAGGTTTTGTCCAGAGTGTTGTCTGCCCTGATGAAATACATGCGGAGCTACATTGTTTTCCCTGAGGTGGGTGATTTGGCTACAGTGAAGGGTGATTTCTATGCCCTTGAACATATCCCCAACATCATTGGTGCCATTGATGGGACCCATGTGGCTTTGGTTTCCCCCCAGTGGAAGTGAGCAGGTGTACAGGAACAGAAAAAGTTATCATTCGATGAATGTCCAGGTGGTCTGTTTGGCTGACCAGTACATCTCCCATGTAAATGCCAAGTTCCCTGGGTCAGTGCATGACGCGTACATCATGCGAAATAGCAGCATCCCTTATGTGATGGAACAGCTACAGAGACACCGTGTGTGGCTAATAGGTGACTCTGGTTACCCCAACCTGTTGTGGCTACTTACCCCAGTGAGGAATCCCAGGACAAGGGCAGAGGAACGCTACAATGAGGCCCATGGGCGAACTAGGAGGATTATAGAAAGAACCTTTGGCCTCCTGAAGGCCAGGTTTAGGTGCCTGCATATGACAGGTGGATCCCTAATGTACTCAGCAAAGAAGGTGTGCCATATCATCGTGGCCTGCTGTATGCTTCACAACCTGGCTTTGCGACGCCAGGTGCCTTTCCTGCAGGAGGATGGTCCAGATGGTGGTGTTGTAGCAGCTGTGGAGCCTGTGGAGAGTGAAGAGGAGGAAGACGACGGGGACGACACAGACAACAGGGACACAGTGATACAACAGTATTTTCAGTAGCACACAGGTACGAATCAACCACGCCATTTTACATTTACTTAAAGTCTCCTGCCTCTCTACTTTCTGAGTTCCCCCCCAGTTCCTGTTAACTGAGTTGTGACTTTCCCTTCCGTTTTCAGAGCTGTGGGCCCCACTGCGTGACCTCTGCTTTGTTTGCCCATGGACTACAGCTGTGTGACAGTGGTATGTTGTCATCACAATGTAACAGAACATTTTTGCACCGTTATGTCTAATACATTTGTTAAAAATACAAGCAGACTCCAGATTTTTTAAGTGCAATAAGTGATTTTATTAAAGTGCTAAATTTAGGAACATGATTGTAAAACGGTGATGGGTGATGGTGGAGTAATGTGCATGGCAGAGTCCAATTCTCAGTCTCACAGGTGCATTGTCCATATGCCTGTGGAAGGATGGAGCAGGGGCAGTTCAAGGTTGGACAGGGTGACAATGTGGGACAGTGGGATGACATCAGGGGGTATCGTTTGCTGGCGGGGGTCTTGGCATCCTACTCTGTCTTCTTGTGAGATCTCAGGTTCCGCTTGCGGGGTGGTTCTTCTTCTGCAGGAGGTGGGGATCTGGTGGCCTGTCGTTGTGTGGGGGCCTCCTGTCCACTAGCGCCGGCGGAGGTGGTAGGCTGTTCCTGGTCCAGGCTAGTGACAGGGGCCCTTTGTGGTGCCACATGGTCCCGCAATGTGGTGACTATCTGGTTAAGGGCCACGACGATGGTCCCCATTGCAGAACTAATGTTCCTCAGTTCCTCTCTGAACCCCATGTACTGTTCCTCCTGCAGTACCAGGATCTCCTGGAACCTGGCCAGTACCGT
Source organism: Pleurodeles waltl (assembly GCF_031143425.1). Lineage (NCBI taxonomy): Eukaryota > Metazoa > Chordata > Amphibia > Caudata > Salamandridae > Pleurodeles > Pleurodeles waltl. Next base: position 1,070,554,871 of record NC_090437.1, read on the forward strand.
AGCCATCGTCTCTGGGAGTGGTGGTATGCTCCCATGATGGAGGAGAGGGCCTCTTGGAGAGTCGGTTCCCTGGGCCTGTCCCGCCCCCTGTCGCACAGTAGCCCTCCCAGTTCCCCTGTTTCCCTGGGCCTCCGTCCCCTGGACGGTGTGCCCACTACCACTGCCCCCAGGTCCCTGTTGTTGTTGGGGTGGTGGGTCAACCTGGGTGCCCTGTAGTGGTGGACACACCGCTGATTGACGTGTCCTGGAGTCAGAGGCATGGGCCTGCTGGGTGGGAGCTGTGCTGGTGTTCCCAGAGGGGGTTAGGTCTGGTGTAGCCTGTGGCTGTCTGAGGGGAACTGACTATCCCGAGGTCCCCGATGGGCCGGGCTGGTCATCTGGGTCCAGGGAGACAGAGCTGCTGTCATCACTGGGGTCCTCTTCTGGGGGTGGGATGGACATCTCTGGACCATCCGTGGCGGTGTGGTGGCGTTCGGGTCCTGCAGGGGTATAAGAGTATGGTTATTGCTTATGTGTGTGGCATTTCGTGTAATGGGTGGGTGGCCTTGTACCCCAGTGCTGGCATTCCCTTGTGGGGGCTTTTGTGACGGTGGCTTGTGGGGGTGATGGGTGTGTGCAGTGGGCATGCTTTGGTGATGGGTGTCCATGCTTTGGGGACGCATGCAGGGCTAGGTTTAGGGATGGGTGGGTTGTGATGGTGAGCCATTTGCAAGGAGTTGGTGTGATGGGGGTGGGGGTGAGGGTGGGGGTATGATTTGGCATGCAGGTAGGGTGGGGGGAATGAAGTAGTGGAGATTTGCCTTACTAGAGTCCATTCCTCTGCCTACTCCTGCGAGGCCCTCAGGATGCAGGATGTGCAAGACTTCCTCCTCCCATGCTGTGAATTCTGTGGGAGAATGTGGGGGTCCGCCGCCAGTCTTCTGCACCGCGATGTTGTGCCTTGATACCATGGAACGCACCTTCCCCCGTAGGTCTTTCCACCGCTTCCTGATGTCGTCCCGATTGCGTGGATGCTGTCCCACAGCGTTGACCCTGTCCACTATTCTTTGCCATAGCTCCATCTTTCTGGCAATGGTGGTGTGCTGCACCTGTGCCCCGAAGAGCTGGGGCTCTACACAAACTATTTCCTCCACCATGACCCTGAGTTCTGCGTCAGAGAACCTGGGGTGTCTTTGGGGTGCCATGGGGTGGTGTGGATGAGGTGAGGGGTGGTGTATGTGTTGTAGAGTGTGGTGAGTGTGGTGGTGTATGGTGTTTTGTGCGTGGAAATTGTGTGGGTGATGTTGTGATTTGCCTCTGTGTGATGGTCTACTCTATGCTGTGCTGTCTCTCTCAGTCTTTCAGTCGCAATAGTGGTTGTAAGGGTTTGTGGGTGATGTGGGTGTGTGTTTTATATTCAATTGGGTGTGTGGGAGTGGTGTGTGTATGTGTCTCAGGTGTGTATATTTTGATTTGTCCAATGTGGTAGTGTTTTGTAAAGGTGTGTGTATTTTGAGCACGGCGGTGTGTACCGCCAATGGAATACCGCGGTTGAAAGACCGCTGCGGGGATTTGTGGGTCGGAATGGTATGGGCGTATTTCTGTTGGCGTGACAGTGGAGGTTTGGTCATCGCCAGTTTCCCGCTGACCTTTGGTGTGGCGGACTTTTGTTGGTGTCGGGTTTTTGGCGATTTGCCAGTTGCGGGTCAGAATGACCGTGGCGGTTTACCGCGACCGCAGCGGTGTTATGGCAGTCTTCTGACCGGCGGTAAGCGCCTTTTACTGCCGAGGTCAGAATGACCCCCTATATGATCAAGAGTAATATCATAAGTAGTACTTCCTTTGTTTTCGATGGGGTGTACTTGAAAAACACAGTTATCCCCTTTTGTACAATTATCTTTAAAGGATTTCACAAACTCAACTTCTTTTGTTTCAGTATCTCAACATACTTTGGTGAAATACCTTCTCCTGTTACATTTCCTACATAAAACAGACTTTTCTGGACATTTGATACTGTTAGTTAAATGGTTAGTGTTCCCACATCTAAAACACCTCAGCTTATCAACTCTATTAAATGTCTTGCTTGGTTTTTGAATTTGTAATTATTTTTGTAAAAAACATGTTTTCTTTTATTTACATCTTTGGCATCTTTACTAATTTCTTCTTCTATGTGTACCTTTATTTCTTTAATGCATATACCACTATGTTTAATCCCTCTTGCTATATCACTTTTTGAAGGGTGGGGTTCAGTGCTAATAATGTGTATTGATCTTTTATGTTATTGGTGCATCTTACTAGTTGATCACTTATAAGGGAGTCTATAAGTTGACCAAATTCATAAGTGGCAGGTAACCCTCCCAATGCCACAATGTAGTATACAATTTTTTCTTCCTTTCGTCATACCCTGCTGACAACTGTAAGACTGCATACATTTTTCTTGAAAGTAACTTTCTAGTCTTTTAAATCTTATTTCATATATATCTCCTTCACCTTCGCCCCCCCCCCCCCCTATGCTCTGTCTGCTCTGGGAGATCTTCATATATTTTCCAAGCATGTATAGCTATGCTGTGTAATAGTGTATTTTATATTCTTATACCAGTACAATTGTGCCCACCTATGAAAATTAAGGAGGACTCAACAATTGTCATCCATTTTTCCTATGGCAGATCTGGTTCTCCCACTTCATTCAAGAAAGGTGAAAGCTGATTCATACTAGCTGAAGCCATAATATGAACAACAGTCTTTAGAGGAGAATCAAATCAAAATACAACAGAAACATAGTTATGATGGATAGCACCACAATTGAATAATGCACAAAAGCAGAATACAGTACACTGGAAAAGACAATAGAATAATGTGAAGAGAGTTATTACAACCCACTAAAAGAAGATGCTCTGTTCTAGTAATTTTCCATGAAAAACAATAATAGTATAAGTATTCAATATATACTGCGACTATTTACACACATGATGAATTATAAACAAAATCCTGACTAAATGGTTAAAACAGTCCATATCAGAACATTAAAATCAATGGTAAGCTAATAGGCCAGTAACTGTTTCAAGTGTTGTTGAATGCTAGGAGGTTATGGTGTTTGTTTTAAGTAGCCAAAAGACTTACTGCAAAGTAATCTAAAGATATACTGTAAGTTAAAAGTCAATGACAGCGAGGTACATGCACAAGTTCAAACAGGGCAGCCGATATAACACCCATCTCTACTATGCAGATTAGAACAATGAGAATGTTAGTCTGTTCAGTAGATGTCTCCACAGATGGGATAGCAACTCTGTGGAGGCACGGTTTAAAAACGCAGATGGCATAATAACTCCAAGGGTAGAATGAAGAAGAGCTGTAATAAAACATTACAAGTTGCAGTATCCCGGTTAGTTGCACTCAGGGAGGAGCCATAGTTGGTATCAGAGCTACTCCACCACTATGAGAAATGCACCCCCTCAAGCATCAGTCAGGGTGGGGCTCGGCTCATAAGAGGTGCAGCTGGAAAATTACTCACCTTCATGCACTGGTCAGGGCAGGATGTTGAACCAGTGTCCCTCCTTTTGAAAATCTTGCTGAAATATGTCCACTTGGGAACTGTGAGCTGGAGTGAAGTTCCTACGTCGCTAGTAAAACAGAAATCTTGTGGAACTCCTCAATCTGCACCCTTGGCATGAGGTATGCAGGCAAAAGAACCGTGAATCCTTTTCAATACTGCAAGTAAGCAACAAAGTCAGCCGGTTGACAGAACACCCCATACCAACAGAAAGATTGAGCAGCTGGACTACTCCGTGCAATGTCAAGTCACCAGGATTGGTGAAACCAGGAGTACCTAGATGCCAAGAACACCTCAGGATGCTGGATTGAAAGAGATTCCTCACTGGCGGTCCTCTGAAGTAGCCTGCCAGATACAGAGGTATACTCAACTTATATCACCTCAACAAAGGAAAGGAGAGGAATAACTGCCAGAAGAATCATATCTTCTGCATAACAATGCTCCAAATATGTGGAGATAGAACCCATCAAATCTCCCGTACCACACAGGGTTATCTGACAAAGTACACAACATTCCAGTTGAGCTCCAGTAGAAGGTACCAATGCAGGGTGGAAGAAAGGAGGAGAAACAATTAGGTAAATCACAACATGTTTCAAACCACCTGATCAGCTATTACATTCTTTCTTCAGTACTTCTGCTTTTAGCCACATCCAAATCCATGAATACTTTTGTTCTGCTGAGAGGCAACTTGCTTATTAGGTCTGCTGCTGAAGTTACTCAGCCTGAAAAACAAGCTCATATGACACAAAACAAGCTAATAGATTTTTGTCCACAGAGTTTCTATGTACTAAGTTCTCCTGATGCTAGCAGCAAGAAACAAATCACAGGATGGGTTCAGCTGCAGGAGCCTGTGAATCAGAACAGATTTGAATGCCCTTATGTACATTAACACTATTGTTCTCATGCTTATTCTCCATTCTCTGCTTAACTCTATGAAACTCTTTTTTTCTATGTTTCATCTACATTTGCTTTATTTCCTCATAATTAATCTGTTTAATTTGGAAAGTGGTGGTCTTTGGGGACATGGGAACATCGGGCAAACCAGTTAGCAATGGAGGTGTTGTACGGCTGTTACAAAGGCTTCAACTGCCCATTCTGCCCAATGCAGGGCCTAGAATCTAGCAGTACAGCTTAGTCTCTGTTGTTTTCCCTTGGTTTAACTTGAACTGCTCCATCAGTGTCTCAGTATTAATGCTCCCATGACAGCATATTAAGTTCCCACAAACTTATCCTATTTCACCATAGGACATATTGAAAGCTAAATCTTAATGTGTTATATTCATGTTTTCTCTGACACTCTAAACCTGATTGTAAATCTAGTTGCCAATGTCACGATTTTAGCCAATTGTTACAGATAAGACTTCTAATTTTCTCTGTTAATTTTGATTGCAATTACTTTGTATTCATGGTACAGCTGGCCTCCACGATTTATTTGACTCTGGGTGAAGTAGAAGGCTGTGGGCCTTATTTAGATATTGGTAAATGGGTTACTTCATCACAAAGGTGATGGATATCCCATCTGCCAAAATCTAAATATCATTATGTCCTACAGGACTGATATTTTGGCTGATAAAATATCCGTCATGGATTAACCTGTTTGCCAATATCTAAATCAGGCTCTTAATAAAAAGGTAGGTTTGGGGCAGAGTACTGTACAAATCAATTGTCATAAATATCAAAAAGGGTTTATGTCCCGCCAGGCTTGTGAGAATCAAAAATGTAATAATGTATCAAATTGCATACATGGAGCTGTGAGAACCAAAAATTTACATCCAAAGAAGTGTGTTAATAGTATCACAGAATACCAACAGGTATCCACAAGGAGCAAACCATTTTTAGTTTTATGTACCCCTGATGAACCGGAGCTCCAAAATTTATTGCCAAATGTGAGGTGAACTTCTAGTACAATTTACAGGGGAGTGTTGTCCATATAGCCCAAGTACAATATTCTTGCATGCCAATGACTGATTCTTAAGATTTTCTCATACTCTAACATGATCAAAGAGCCACTGGTGAAGAAAACAATCACAGCCCTTATCCATTGAAAATTTGCATTAGTTCCAATATAGTTGGCTGTGCCATGCTGTCTCACTCTATTACTACACTGCATGATAGTACTAGGTGGTAAAACAAGGCAAATTATTCAGTTAGAGGTTACTTATCACTTCCTTGTCTGATTATGGTTTTTCTTCTCCTAATTCTTACAACTACCTTCCCTTTAAGCATAGCCTGATTCAAAGTCATAATAATTAATGAAAGGCATTAACCCAAGGCCAATTCACAAAAGCTACATATCATTATATATGTGCAACCCTTCCAAATGTGGGGATGTATAGGTTATGCATGTTTTCCAAGAACTCGAGGTACCTAGAGCCAATAATTAGGCTGTCTCTTGCAATGGCTTTTCATTGTGCACCAGACATAGAGCACGTCATATGGTAAAATATAAACTGTGAAAAGTAGGTATCAAGGAAACCTATGCATTTCTGACATAGGCACAATAAATGGATTTTAGAAGCAGAGGTTAATTGCACATGTCTGAATTTGTGGGTATCCATACTGTTTCCCTTTGTGCATGGGTAGGGGAATGGCCATGCCCATGCTAGGCAGCCCCTACTGATATAAAAAAAAAAAAGAAAATACCTAGGGGCATATTTATACTCTGTTTGCGCCGGAATTGCGTAGTTTTTTTTTTACGCAAATCCGACGCAAAGCTAACTCCATATTTATACTTTGGCGTTAGACCCGTCTAGCGCCAAAGATCTTGGAGTTTGCGTCATTTTTTAGCGTGGACACCTACCTTGCGTTAATGATATGCAAGGTAGGCGTTCCCATCTAAAAAATGACTCCAAGGCATGTGCGCCTTATTTAAACTCCCGTGCAAAAATGACGCACGGGAGTGGGCGGGTGAAAAAAAATGACGTCCAGCTGCTTTTGCGTCATTCTTTAACGCCTGGTCAGGGCAGGCGTTAAGGGACCTGTGGGCTCGGAAGGAGCCCAGAGGTGCCCTCCCATGCCCCCAGGGACAACCCCTGCCACCCTTGCCCACCCCAGGAGGACGCCCAAGGATGGAGGGACCCATCCCAGGGAACCTAAGGTAAGTTGAGGTAAGTATTTTAATTTTTTATTTTTTTGTGGCATAAGGGGGCCTGATTTGTGCCCCCCTACATGCCACTATGCCCAATGGCCATGCCCAGGGGACATAAGTCCCCTGGGCATGGCCATTGGGCAAGGGGGCATGACTCCTGTCTGTGCTAAGACAGGAGTCATTTCAATGGAGGTTGGGAGTCAAAGTCAAAATCGGGTTGAGGCTAATATTTTGCCTCAGACCTGACTTGCCCCATTTTTTGACGCCCAAGCTCCATTTTCCCCTACGCCGGCGCTGCCTGGTGTGGGTCATTTTTTTTTACGCACACCAGTCAGCTGCGCCGGCTAACACCATTCCATAAATAAGGCGCCCGCATGGCGCTTTGGAATGGCGTTAGCCGGCGTTAAAATGTTTGACGCACAACTGCGTTGGCGCAGTTGTGCGTCAAAAAGTATAAATATGGCCCCTAGTGTCTAGTGGGCTTTCTGGCCCCCTGGGGAGGGTAAATGCCATGCACAGTTTTTTTTAACATTTTACTGCAAATATTACATAGATATTAGCAGTGTTGTTGTACAAGATGTCATGAGTGCTGTAATTTGTGGGGTAATTAGTAGTGCATGGTGAGGGCATGAGCTCTAGTTACCTTAGGGCATGAAATATAGTTACTTGGTGTAACTATAACTATAACTGGTAAATTGCTATGGGTTTATACATCTGAAATGTGATAACATCCCCATAACCTTTGGTGTTTTTAAGTGAATTTCATTTTTTTTTTTTTAATTCTATTTTCTAACTATTGTTTTGCTTTGATCTTTGTTTTTTTAGTGAATTTCTATGTTTTTAACGAATAGTACATTTCATTACCATACGTTAATCCAACTAGCAGCCAGGCCCTGAGGCCAACCTCTTATAAGCACTCAACGTTGCACCATGCATGGCCTTCACCTATGCGTAGCAGAGGTTGCCTGCAAGACCTGGCCTGCAGCCAGACTCTGTGGCCAACCGCATGCTGTGCACAGCCCTTTGGCCATACGTGGCAGGAGTTGACTGCGGACTCCATGGGCATGAGTAAAGGTGTGAGAGGATGTATCTGGGGTGAGAGTGTCTGTCTATGTGTGAGAGTGCATACATCTGTGTTTTTGGGTACACCAGTGTGTGTTGTTCTGTGAGAGGATGCACAAGGTTGTCAGTGGGTCTGTGAGTGGGTGTGTGAGAGTCTGAGTGGGTTTTTGAGTGGGTGCATAACTGTCTGAGTGGGTCTATGAGTGGGTGTGTGAGGGTCTGAATAGGGCTGTGAGTGGGTACACAATGGTCTGAGTGGGTCTTCAAGTAGGTGCATGAGTGTCTGAATGGGTCTGTGAGTGAGTGTGTAACTGTCTGAGAGGGTGTGTGAGTGGGAGACTGAAAGACAGAGAGAGAAAGTGAGTGAGAAGGAGAGAGATAGTGACTTTTTTAGGCTTTGATGTATGATATACTTAGAAGGAGATATTTTTGCAAAATTTGAAAAAAATTTATTTGTCATTTAATAAGAGTAAGATCACTTTTAATATGAGCCTTAAACTTTTTTACTTAAAAAATAAATACATAAGGTAAATGAGTCCAGCTGGGCTTCAACCATAAACACTCAGTGTAAAGGTATGTGACTGTCACACTGAGATATTAATTTGTTTTTTATAGATTTTTTTAGCCCTTTATGGTCTATATGGGAATGCATGGGAACCCTCAAGGGCTTCCTCATGATCCCTACAGATGTTTTTTTATTTTTTTATTTTATAATCTGCCCTTTACAGGCTATCTGGGACCGGAAGGGAAGCTTAAAGGCCTCTCCACTGTCCCATTTCTCCAGCAAACAGACAGCTGGGCCATGCTAGGAGCCAGCCCGATTAGTGGTGCCTTGAGGGGGTGCCACATGGATCCCCTTCAACTTTGAAGGAGCCCCAGGAGGTAGTGATCCCAGAGGCTGCACAGGGGCCTAGGTCTTGTTTTTTTCTTAATGCAGGGGGCCCTGTGCCCGCCCACAGCCCCAGGGACCACCCCCTACTTGAGGCTTGTTTTCACCCCTGAATACAGGGGTGCTGTATGGCCCTATGTTGCCCCAGGGATCAGCACCTCCCCAGTGTAAACATGAATAAAAGAAAGAGGGTCTTTTTTCAAATATATAATATATTATATTCTATATAGAAATAAATTTTAAAATATAGCCCCGGGGAGGTGGTGGTCCTCTAGGTTATTGGGGAGGCCACACCAGTAATTAATTTAACCCAGGAATGTGGTGATCCCCAGGGTGCAGGCCCCACTGCACATAATTTCTATTTCACCCCAGAGAGGTGGTGGTCCTCGGGGCTGTGAGTGGCCCAGGTGCCCCACACTCCTATAAAAGAATGTCCCTGGACCTCAGCCCACTGGGTGTCTTAAAAAAGACGAAGCGCCGAAGTCCATGCTTCATTTCTTTAAAACATGTTGTCAGATCCACAACACATCCGGGCCAAAATTTGTAAAACAAAATGCTTTTTATTGTTGGCAGCCATTTTGGGGCTCTGCGTTAGCTGAGTCCTTCTACGTAATCTAAAAAAAAAGAAAAGGGGACAGGGTAGAGACACCCTGACACCTTAGTTTGAGTGGTGGGCTACCAAACGGACCCTGCAAGGGCAAAAAAAAAAACATTAAAAAAAAAAAAAAAATTGCCATAAATTCCCGAAATTCACAAAGTTGTGCTTGTTTTTTTTTTTTTTTTTTTTTTTAGCCGCGGGGTGGGCCAGCTTACGAGGCAAAGTAAAAAATAAAGAGGGGGGCATATGGGGTCCCCCTACTGGACTTTTCAGTGCCCTGCAGACTGCTTTCTCCCCAGGGCTTATTTTTCATTTAATGCAGGAGTTGCGTGCTTCCACCCACAACCCCAGGGAGCATCACCTCCCCGGGTCTTGTTTTTATTTGAATGTAGGGGGTCATGCGGCCCCCACCCGCAGCCCCAGGGACCACCACTTACTTGGGCTTGATTTTTGTTTTTTTATGTGGGGTTGCTGCACGGCCCCATAATGCCTCAGGGAACAGCACCTCCCCAGTGCAAACATGAAAAAAAGAAAGAGGGTCTTTTTTGGACCATGTAGCCCTGGAGACTACTATATCTCTGGGGCAATACATGATAGAGGAGGGCCACACAGCCCCCTCTATGGAGCCAGTGATGGCCATAGGGACAACCACTCCCCAGGGCCAGCTCCTGCTATGTCCCAGGGTGTCAACCATGGGACAAAGCTGTTTGCTTTCTGCAAGTGAGAGCATTCCAACAGCTCTCAATTGCAGAAAGCCTAGTTTTTATCTGTCTTCCCTGCATGCAAATATGCGTGTGTGGAAGACAGATGAAAACATTGCTCCAGCAAGCAGGGAGCTGCTATTAAAAGCAGGTCCCTACTTGGGGGAGCAATGCTGGCTTCTGCTTGATGCAGGGAGCTGACAAAGACCACAGGGGCCTTCAGGTAACTCATGCCCTAAGATAACAATAACTTTTGCCTTCACCATGCACAGTTGTCTCATCAATAATGTTATTACATATGTTTCAATGATAATCTCAAGATGCCAGAGAAGGTGTCATTAATAATGGCATATGTGGAGTTATTTGATGTGCAGGGCAAAGTCACAAGTTATACTAACCTTAGGGCCTGAGATGTAGTTACTTGATTTAGCCATAACTATAACTGCATTATTTCAATGGTATTGAGAGAGTAAATGTAGAACATAACTATAACATCCTTGTACCCTTTGTTTTTTTAGTGAATTTCTATGTTTTTTTAGCACACACATATGAAAAATAATCAGTGCAGTGCTGTGTGCGGCGGGTGGGTTGGCAAAAGAACCTAGCTAATGACCAGATCCAGCAGCCAACCCTCCTGCCTACACCCATACACAAGCTGGACATGGCCTTCAGTCATGTGCAGCATGAGGCTGGATGCAATCACTGGGTGTTGTTTTTTTAAAAACGTTCTCTTGATCCGCAGATCCAGTGGTGGATCCATGGGTTCACAGATCCATGAATCCACCTGTGAAACCACAGATCCACGGATCAGACACAAAAAAGTAAATGGGAATTCTTTTGCCCATGACCAATCTATGTGTCCTGTGGGGTCAGGATACCTGTATCCTGACCCCTCATGTTTTTTGCAATCTTACTTTCCCAACCTTCCAGCCAATGCAATGAACAAAATGGCAGTAATAACTTATCTGTCAGGCTGTGGCCAGCCAATATGGGTCTTGATTTTTCCCCCGGATTTGCGAATCCAGACCCAGACCTGCGGGTCTGGATCCACAGAGAATTTACAGCCCTGTATATCTATATTTTGAAACTCTAATATCTCAAAGTTCTGAACCGATTTCCACCAAATCAGTAAAAGCGTAATCTGCATACCAAGATCTAACTTTCTGCCAAATTTGGTGTACTTCCGTTCAGCAGTTTGGGCTGTAGGTGTGTCAAAAGACACTACAGGAAAATGAATGGGGAAAATTCATTTTAGGACCGCCCCTTTTCTCAGCCTCCGCTTGACAGATCACTCCGAAAGATAGCAACTAAACTAAGCAAAGTATCTATATACATATAGTTACAATCTAGTTTCTATCAAAAAAGAGGTGTTTGGTTTCCTATATCTTTGGCATCACTCGACAAATCTTTCCAAAAGTTTCTAAAAAAATTCACACGTCACACCAGCTGGTGATCCATCAATCAGGAGTCAAAAAAGGTGTATTTGCCATGTTAATTTCCATAGGGATTTGTTACTTGACTACAGCCCAGACTGCTGCACTAAATTACACCAAATTTGGCACAAAAGTAGGTCCTGGTTCAGAATACACAATTCTGTTATTTGGTATGAATCTGTTCAGTATTTTTGTAATTATTAACTGAAGACCAAAATTGCATCTTTAGAGATGCGTATCTGTTGTGGCCCCTACGCGGAGCGGCGTGAACCCTCGCGCATGATGAATTCTGTGATTTGCTGGCCACAACCTGTTCAGAAAGTCACTACCACCATTTTATGAACTGGGGAACGGTCGCGGGGGATGATAGCAGAGAGAAAAAAGATTGGAAGGTGTCAGGGTAGAGTTACTATAACCCCATAGGAAGATTTATTAGGTGTCTGAGAGACCGCTTATTTAAAAAGCTGAAAACTGTAATTTTCCAGGTTTGTAGAGTTGTGCAGCCACTCACAGACCCACTCACATACTCTTCAACACACCCAGAGACACACTCATGCACCCACTCACAGACCCATTCCCACAGTCATTCATCCACTCACAGACCCACTCACCCACTCTTCAACATACCCAGAGATCCACTCAAACACTCATGCACCCACTCACAGACCCACTCACACACTCATGTAGCCACTCACAGACCACCTCACACACTTTTCCATACCCCCATAGACCCTCTCAGACACTCATGCACTCACTCACAGATCCACTCACACACTCATGCACCCACTAACAGACCCAATAACACTTGTGCACCCACTGCCAGACCCACTCCTACACTCATGCACGTACTCTCAGACCTACTAAGATACTCCTGTACCCACTCACAGGCCTACTGATACACTCATGCGCCGGCTCAAAGATCCACTCAGATACTTAAGCACCCACTCACCAACCTTCTAACACACTGAAGAACCCACTCACAAACCCACTCACACAGGCTTTAACACACTCACAGATCAACTCACACACTCAAGCACCTACTCACAGACCCTCTCACAGACTCGTGCACCCAGTCACAGACCCAATCATATACTCATGCACCCACTCACAGACCTACTCAAATGCTCATGGACCTACTTACAGACCCACTCATACACTTATGCGCCGACTCACAGACCCATTCATATACTCTTGCACCCACTTACAGACCCAGTCAGACACTCATGCACCCACTCACAGACTCCTGCATCCAGTCAGAGACATACTCACACACTCATGCACCCACTCACAGACCTTCTAAGACACTTATGCACCCAATCACAGACTCTCTCATACACACATGCACCCACTCACAGACCCACTAAGACACTCATGAACTCAATCACAGACCCACTCATACACTCACTCTCAGACCAGCTTACAGGCTTATGCACCCACTCAGTGAACCAGTCAGATACTCATGCACTCACTCACAGACAGACTCAGTCAATTATGCACCCACTTACTGATATAAAGAATAGGTTGACTGTGTTTTCTCTAGTACATTGAATATGTGCTTTTGGTTTCCAAATTTGTGACAGAGTAACAACTCCAAAATGTTTGAAAAAAATGTGATTAAAAAAAATTAATGTTTATGAACTAGGTGGCATTAAGACGAGCTTTTGTTTAATTGTGTGTAGATGATTAATACACATACAAGAGGATGCAGAGTTTGAAGTTACTCGGAGACACTCTGTTGCCTTAATCTGTTAAGTGAACACCATTGTTTCAATATAGTTCTTCCATGTCAAAGCCCAGGTTATTATTATATATAGAGACAATGATATGGTCTCTGAGGAATGCTTAAACAGTTTTACTAACATGTTTCCTGAATTTCTCAATCTGTGAACAAGATTTAGTTGACCAGTTCAATTTCTGCCTCTGGCATATGTTAGAGAACACAAAGGCAGTGTAAGGCAAAGGTGTCATTGTGAGAAAACAGGGCTGATTGCAGAGTCCCCCTAACGTTGTGCCCCCATTTTCCACTTTTTGCTGGTGTTTTCCTGACTCTGATGGTGCCCTGGGTACTGCTAACCAGTCCCAGGGCATGTGCTCTGTGTAAAATCAGTATGCAAATTAGGCTAATTATAATTGGCTAAGTCAACCTACCTATAAGTCCCTAGTATATGGTAGGGCATGTAGGTTTAGGGACCCCATCATAGGTAGTGCACCCATAGGTGCACTGCTGAGGTGCCCAGTGTCATTTTAAAGGCACGCCTGCTTTGCTGGCTGCTTTTGAATTAAAGTTATATGCACATTCAACTTTGCAATTAAAAGCAGTTCCAAAGTCTTAAACTACCTTATTTTTACATATAAGTCACCCCTAAGGTGTGCCCTATGTGCCCCTAGGGCTGGGTGCCATGTAACTATAATCAGGGACCTTATAAATATAGTTTTATAAGCCCTGGTGAGGTAAAAACAGCCAACTTTGTTTTTCCCACATTGTAGTGAATGGCCTTCATAGGTTAGAATGGGGAGACTTGGGGGCATATTTATACTCCGTTTGCGCTGAATGTGCGTCAAAAAGTTTGACGCACATTCAGCGCAAACGTTGCCCCATATTTAAACCCTGACGCCCGAGCCGGCGCACAAGGAAAATGGCGCAATATGCGTCAGTTTCTGGAAGCGGCACCCCGCCCTGCGTTAATGACATGCAGGGTAAGCGTTCCCGTCCAAAAACCAACGCACACAGCGGTGCGTCGTATTTATGCTTCCGGCCAAAAATGACTCCCGCGCGGCATGCGGCGCAAAAAAATGGCGCAAAGCACGAATATCGTGAAATTTTAACGCCTGGGTCAGGGCAGGCGTTAAAATGGGGCAAACACACCTGTACTTAATCAGAACACACAGAACAAACAACAGAGCAGCAGAGCAGCAGAGCAGCAACAGGGAGACATGGAGGTGCTTTTTCTTCAGCGTGCACGTAGACGCAGAGCCCTGCAGCAACAACAGCAGCTACAACAACAACAGCAGGGACCCCAAAGACAGCGCAGAAGGCAGGAGAGGATATTCCGCCCAAGAACAACCCTGCATGGCCTCAGGGAACGAGACATCATCCAGAGGTACCGGTTGAACTGGCAGGCCATTCAGCAGCTGCTGACAAATATTGAACAGCAGTTGGCCCCCACTTTAGTGACTCCCCGCACTATCCCAACATAAACAAAGCTGCTTGCCGTACTTCACCTGCTGGCAAGTGGCTCGTTTCAGACAACTGGTGCCCTGGTTGGTGGAATATCACAACCATCTTTCTCCGCATTCCTGCCTAAAGTACTGGATGCCATCATTCGCCTGACACCCCGCCACATCTGCTTCCCTAACACACTGCAGATGCAGCAGGAAACTAAACAGGGGTTCTACGCCATCAGTGGCTTCCTGCACGTCCTTGGTGCAATCGACTGCACACATGTTCGCCTTGTGCCACCTGCTGCGAGTGAACACCTCTACCGCAACAGGAAGCACACACATTCAATCAACGTGCAGGCCATAGTCGATCACCAAGGACTGATCAGCAACATTGTGGCTAAATATCCTGGGAGTGTACATGACGCATTCATCTTCCGTCACTGCACCATCAACCAACACTTCCAGGATGGACGGTATGGCAATGGACTACTTGTTGGTAAGTACAAAAAACAAAGTCATATACACACTGCTCAGAAACCCTCTACGATAAACAACACATACACCACAATAGCAACACCTAGCCAGGAACACACTGAGGTACTCACATCACTAGCCATGTTTCACAAGTCACCATTGAACCTCTCACACATTGGAATTTACTCTACAGCTTAGTGTGAAGACATTAATGACTGTGGTTGCCTAAATGTCACCTTGCAAATTGGAAGTCTCACAATAACCTGTACACTAATACAATGCATAAGTTTAAAGGTATGGGATGGCCTGGGTATGTTCATATGAACGTTTCAAATACACTTCCATGTTTCAACTCTACATGGAACTATCATCACACCCCCAGTGAGGACACACGGACACCTGTATCACAAGTCACAATGCAAGGGAGGGCACACTGTACTGGAAAAACCAATACATCCTGCTGACAAACAGTTAGCCAACAAACACTTGCTCAGCCAAGGAAAAAAAATCAATGCAAAAGTTTTCACCAACAACCATAGGTTGTCACATTAGTGCACAAAATAGTCACAGACAACACAACACAACTACTGCAATCAAAGATACGTACAACAGTGCCTCCTACATCTAATTGATACCATTCTGTGTTTCTCTTTCAGCTGATCAGGGGTATGGCATCCAGCCTTGGATAATGACACCATATGGGAACCCAAATACTGCTGCTGAGCGGGCATACAATGACGCCCACAAGAGGACACGCAGCATTGTGGAGCGGACCTTTGGGATCCTAAAGTCAAGGTTCCGCTGCCTTGACATAACTGGCGGTAGCCTACTCTATTCCCCAGAGATGGTCTGTAAGATCATACTCACTTGTGCCATATTACACAATATTTGTGTAAAAAGGAATATACCCCTTCTTGACCTGGACCCAGACATGCCTGAGGATGACGAAGAGGAGGATGCTGGCCTGCAACAGGAGGGGGAACAACCTAACACGGCAGCAGGAGTGCGTAGGCGCCAACAGCTTGTCAATAATTTTTTTTCTTAATTTATTGTAATAACTTGTATTCCACACTTGTAAATAAACACAGATAACCAACACCACATCATGCTTTGGCCTATGCATTTCTGACCACCTTTAGTTTGAAATCGCTGAAGAAGAATGTTGTCTCATTGAGCAAGAATGCTATAACAGTCATCACATCAAAAATAAACATCACAACTGTATGCACAGAGGGTAGGATGTGACATGATACATTAACATACACAGGGCCCAACAGGAGTACAAATGTGGCAATTACACATGCCGGATCCAAACACCTGAAACAGTCTCTCATCCAACCCAAAATTTGAGATCATTTGAAAGTCACATCACACGTGTTCAGAGACAGGGTGGGACCATCCATGTGTACGTGACCATGTCATCAATGGCTTCTCTCAAGTGTGTGATATGAGCAATACACAATTGGAACAACATCAGCTGCCACTAACTCAGGAGGAGACCTTGAAGTCACAGTGACAACATACACCCAGACAGGTGATAGTGGATCCACATTCCAAAACACATGTACACATATGCCAGACAATCAACCTAATATTTGAAAGTAGACCATCACAGTTGTGTCCCAGTTTGAACCTAGCAGGAAGAATGTAACATGCCACTAAACCAGTTTATGCAGAAAGGGACACAGACAACAACAAAATTATTCTCATTATCACATCGGGAACGCTGAGAGTCTTGCAAACATAGTCATTGGAAAATGGTATGCAAGTTTGCTCCAATTCATCATTACTGCAAACGTCAAATGGGCTAATGAGATGAATGAATGGTCAACAGTCATTCATACCATATGGCCTTACATTAGCCTGCTGCTGCAGGTTTGCCCTGATATAATAAATATACTCCATGGATACAGTAGCTATTCTGGATGGTCAAATCCTAGAGTGCTGGGGGCGTAATTCCACCTCTACCGCCCCCAAAACATACAAGAATCTTGTACTTGTGAACTAAACACATGCATAAGGCACATGTGTGGGCTACATGTCAAAAGTCCAACACAAATCTGAAACACAAAATCATAATGGGACATGGTTAGCCCCATAAAAACTGTAAGTGACTATTGCACTCCCTGTTAGGACTACAGATAAAAGCATCACCATCATAATTCTGGACACATTTTGGAGAAGGAATACATCATGGTATCCCATCCATCATTTCAAAATAGCCATCAGCAATTACCCCAAATATGTTGACAAATATGGTCAATACATTAGTTAACGTATCCAAAACATTACAGTGTGAATGCCTTATATACATACAACAACGGACATGTGTCATATCCAAACACAAATGTGTATCACATAGCACCGTTTGACCATGACAAATCACCTTTCCAAAGTTAAAAACATGAAGACATAAGGAAACATTTGCTCCAAATTCTACGCATACAGCATGGGTGTCATAATTTGTTCACGTACATGAGTGCACAGAATGCAGAGTCAAACAGAAATGTATCCAAAAGTGTCACATATTTAGCCATCAAAGTATAATTTACATCATCATTTTTTTTGACTCAGCATCATGTGCACTACTGTACGTGGAAAAAAAATGACGCCCATGATGTATGCGTGGTAAAATTGACGCTACATGGACAATATGTTGGTCATCTCATGTACATTAAAAATTATTAATATTCATATCATATTTTTTGACTCAGCATCATGTGCACTACTGTACGTGGAAAAAAATGACGCCCATGATGTATGCGTGGTAAAATTGACGCTACATGGACAATATGTCGGTCATCTCATGTACATAAAAAATTATTAATATTCATATCATATTTTTTGACTCAGCATCATGTGCACTACTGTACGTGGAAAAAAATGACGCCCATGATGTATGCGTGGTAAAATTGACGCTACATGGACAATATGTTGGTCATCTCATGTACATTAAACATTATTAATATTCATATCATATTTTTTGACTCGGCATCATGTGCAATGTAATGCGTCAAAAAATGACGGACAATTGTGTATGCGTGAAAATATGACGCATAACGGGAAAATAAAAACGGCGGCCATTTTATGCAGGAAGTGATGTAATAGGATATCCTGTTTACAAAATCTGTACTGGGAGTTAACTTTCACTTTCACTTTGCAGTCTCAGATTTTTCTAGACTGTGTGGTTGTGTGAAAGGTGTTGTCCTGTGTTTTACTGCTTTAGTGTCCTGTGTCCCTTGTATTTTGTCTTTTTGTCAATCTATTCTTGTTGTATAACATTGTCTCAGTCTGTTTTGTCTTGTTTTGTCTATTCCTGTGATTGTTTGTATTGTCTGTGGGAGTCTGTTGTGGGTAGCATAGTTTGGGGGGTTAGTTGGGCTATTTTTCTCCTTTTTCATTTTCTCTCACACCTCTACCTTTCCCCATTTCCCACTTTTACTTTCTTATTTCATTTGTCCATTTTTCTAGCTGTCAATATGTCAGGTAGGCCTCGCCTGTCCAGGATGGGTGAAGATGAATTGGGGGGGTTTATATGGCTAGTTAGCCATTTCCTCCCACTGATGCTGGAGGCTGGGGGCCGTGTGATACAGGGGTACCACACGGAGGCTAGGAAAATCCAGTGGGAGAAGGTGCACCATCACCTGGTCCGGGTCTACGGGAGCATGCGAAATGTCCATCAATTGAAGCACCGCTGGGCAGATCTGATCACCAGGGAACAGGACCTGCTGGACCACCTGGGACTCAGGATTGGTGGCCATGTTGGTGAGTACAAATCAATTACATGGGAAAAATAGAAATCTGTGTGGGAACATGTGATGATTGTTAGCCAATCTGCTAAATAAGTAGCTGACTGTGTGTAATGCTAGTGAAACCTAGGCCCATGTTTATACACATATATCCCCATTTTTGCAACACATTTTCACGCAATAACAGCAGCAAATTGCAACATCTATCTGTCTTTTGCTAATTAGCCCCCTCTCTGCGTCACAAAATGATGCAAATGATGCGCTACAAAGGTATCCATATGTGCCCTAATGTGTATTTGTTGCAGAATGTGTATGAAGACCAATGCTACCAGTCCGATGGCTCATTTTTGCAACACATACCAGATGCCTGTAGCTGTATGTAATGTAGTGTTGCATTTGTGTCAGACAAGCAACGCATGAACGTCTCTATTTGTACTCTAGTGGGCATAATGGCCAGTGAGTAAGTCATGTAGAAACCACATACCTACATATGTAGACGCCATAGCTAGACAGAAAATTAGAAACACATGATGATGCTATACATGCGTGTTGCCTTCACGTCATATGAAGTTAGTAATGTTCTCCACACATATGTCACATGTGTGTGTGGTTGCTGTGTGTTGAACATGTCCACATGTCCACCTAGCCTGTTTGATTGTGAGTGGTCATGCAGTCCTCATGGAACCAGTTTTGGAATGTCTTTCTGGGATGCACATGCTGAGATGTATGGATAACATTATTGTTGGGGCATACTAATGGAGGGTTAACTTGGACGACACATGACTGTCCTGGCCACTGCATGTGTGTAGTAGGGTGTGTCACTGTAGCAGGAGACTCATCCAATGATAATGTTGAATACAAAGTCATCCATGCAGTATGAGCATGTGGGAAAGTCTATCATTACCATGTCATATTCACACAGTGTCATTGTAACAGAAATTATTTGCCAGTTCACCCAGTCTGAGTATAGTCTTCCTTTCATGCTTTACAGGTGGACCAGCCCCGTACACCGTGGGAGAGGTGGCACATTTTGACGACCCCGATACCTACAGTCAGTGTCGCCTGAGTGCTATTTTCATTGTTTGGTAATGAAGCATGATGGATTACTGTGTGTTCAAGAGAATTCATGATTTGATGCGTTCGCCGTTCATTGGCATTGTTGTTTTAGTGTGATATCAAATAGGACTTATGTTTCTGTAAAGCAATACCTAGCTATCTCTCAGATTGAGGGGCTGTAGGTCATTCCAGTTGTGCGGCAATGGGGAATGGGATGACTCATTTGGAATACACTGGTCAATGTTAGACTTGGTCAGGGACTTGCCATGAACTGAGTCTGCATATCAGACTGACAGTCTCCCAGATATCTTAGGCACTTGGCTCTGATGACAAGTGCTTCTTCCTAGTTGAGGATGGACTGTGTACACTGTAGGTCGGATCTTCCGGGGGCATGTACTTCCACAAGGTGAACTAGAAGTGTGTGTGACTTGAGTGCAATGGCCTAGGTGTTCTGTCGAATCATGAGAATGGGTGTTCTACCTCCTCTGTGTGTGTTGTAAAACATGCCTCACTGATAGTATGTCATGTTGGCCTAAGTCATATCATTTTGACATGTGTGGACCTGGGATGTGACAATGTTTGGCTGACTACAACGTGTTGCTAGCCCTTCATAGGTGTTGTGTGTGAAGGCACATACTTGTTGAACTTTCTAAACACCACCCACAAAGACTGGGATGTTACTGTGAAACAGGGTACCTAGGACTGTAGCAACCAGTATGTTACACGTACTTGACACCTTTTGTGACTTGAGTTAGTACCTAGGGCCAGATGTAGCAAACTGTGTACACGTTGCAAATGGCATAAATTTCTGTTTGTGAGTTGCAAACGTCTGTTTCCTATTCCGAAATGTATTTGGTGGTCATGAACATATTAGCTAAATGCTTTTCAAAATGCAAAATATAAAGGGGTTTTCCAGACCAACTTGCAACTCACAGTGGTAGTCAATCCCATTTGCAACCGAGTACGTGGTTTCAAAGTGAGTCGCAGTTATCATCCACTTGAAGTGGATGGTAACCCACTTGCTAACTGGAAGGGGTCCCCATTGTAACCCTTCACCTTTGTGAGTGGACCGAAATAATCCTGTACAAAACAGCCAGTGGTCTAAGGGACCACTAATTACCGTGAAATATTACAAGATTGAAGTTGTTGTGATTTTTTACTAATTGCAGCTCTTTTTCCTTTCAGGTGAACGGCCTACACTTGGGGATAAATAACCTGCTTTATTTAAAAGCAGTCATGTCCATGGAGGTCTGCTGTTCCCAGTAGGCCTCCATCCCCGTGAGTGCCCATAGTCGCTAAGGTGGCGCAACTTGGAACCCACATCATTGATGTTCATGAGATGGGTCTTAGCGACCCCATAGCGACTCGCAGACGGTGTCAGAGACACCGTTCTATATTGCAAATTGCTAGTTGCATTTTCCAAATTCCTACATCTGGCCCCTAGTGTTGACATTTGATTCTGGCCCATGGGTTCAATCTTAGCACACAACTAATTCCAAATGCCATTGAGTGAGGAGTGTGATTGTTATCACATAGAATGACATATGTAGTGAAGTCAGTATGCAGAAGAGGTGCTGACATGATGTCAAATGCCTTAGGTATGATTTGGATGAGTAGTTTAGGGTGATGTCATCCATCATGTAGAGACATGGATATGCTAGGTGTGATATGCCCTTATGTATGCATGTTTCACATGTACTTCCTCTGAGCCTTTCCGTGAACTATGTTGTGACAATTGCTGCAACCAATACATTTCTAGTAATGGACAAATGACCCATTGTGGTATTCCACCCAATGCAAATCCAAAGCTAAATATTTGCCTTTTCTCTTCACAGCTGCAAACCTGAGTGCCGCAGATCGCAACCATTTTGAGCGCCGTGCGATGAGATACAGGCACATCCTGCAGGTGCAGTGTGGGTATCGGAGGATGGCCCGCAAGTACCATTCAGATCGGGCCTCCGGGGCGTGGTGGGCCACACCACAGGCTCCCCCTACAGTGCCACCAACAACCACCGACACCACATCCACCAGGTCTGCCCAAGTGGACCCAGCAACGGACCAAGCATCTTCCTCCAGACCTGGACCCAGCCGTGTGGTGGTAGCAGGACTGTCCCGTGGCCACACAACTCCTGCCACAACATCCACCTCCGCCGGCACGCAAACCAGCACAGACCGTCCTGTCGACCCAGCTGCCTTCCTGGCATTGTCCCAAAAATTGGACAAGTTGGTTAAAAAGGTGGACAACCTGAGGGAGGACATAAGTTATGTGAAAAAGAAGGTCCGCTCCATCAGGCGCACACTACGGAGGGCAAATCTGTAGTACTTTTGCCCTCCTGAACTTTTACCCCTCCCCTCACACCTCTTTCCTATTTTATACTGTTAGTTGGGTTTTGGGGGTTAGTTATAGGATAAGTATAGGTAATTAGCTTAGTTAGTGTTAGGGAAGAGGGTGGGGGGGTCCTTATTCTTTCTATGTTATATTTTTGTGTGGGTGGGTGGGGGTCAATCTTGGGATTCCTGTTTAAAAAAAATAAAAAATAAAAAAATATATAAAAATGTATTAAAAAAATATTACCAAAAAAATATATGTTTGTTTAGGATAGTATAGTACGTGTGTAGGTTAGTAAGTGTTGTCCTGCATGTGTCTTGTCTCATAATGGTGGGTGGGGGGTTGATGTTTAGATCGTTTCGTTACATGTGTAGAGTAAGTTTAGCTTAGGTTAGTTAGGGACAGTTGTGGGTTAGTAGTAGTCAGGTTAGATTAGTGTAGGCTTACCTTTCCCTTAGTTGCCTCTTTTATTACTTCATTGAAATAAAAATTTTGTTAACCCTTTACATGATGCGTTAGGTGCTACATTATCATGGCCTTGACATCAGTGTAGCAGAATGTTTTAGTATGACATTTGTGTCCTATGCTCGCTATCCCCTGGATATTGAGTTTTAACTTGCCAGCTACCCGTGTGCTAACTTGGTAAGTATCCACCATGTGGGAGACCCACCATTGGTAGTGTGCATTGATCATCAAGGTTTTGGGTTGGCATGTATCCTACTTCACAAAGAGTGCTTCCAGACTTGTTATTGTGGGTAAATAGATAGGTCGGACAGCAGTGTGAAGTTCAGGGAGATCTTTGTAGATGAGGAATTGTTCACACTCTTGTCTTGTTGCTGTCGTTGCTGACCTACATCATGTGTGTACTGATTCAGCATGACTTTCCTTCATGGAAGTATACTCCGTAAGGGTGATTGATGCAGTGTAATTTGTTAATGATTCCTTACATTTTACAGCATTATTTCTTATTTAAGTATTGCATGGTGCCTACATTTCTCAGCCACCATTAGTTGTCTAGAATAGCTATAGATGGTGCATCATTCTGTCCAACACAGCATGATTGTGTGTGCTTAGTCCCTTCATCAGTTAATTTCCTCAGTATAGTAAGGCTATGATGCATTCCTGGCCACTGCACAGATGTTTCAGTATACATTAAATCAGGGCAGTAGTATAGAGAATCGACATGGTTGCCACACATCCACTTTGGAGTTATGTACTGCACAGTTGAAGTGTGAAATAACACAGAGACACAATAGGTGTGCAAGTGATATTTATTTATAGGTGCTGTAGTGCAAAATGTCCATTCACAATGTTAGCTGAGTCCGTTCTGGTGAATTCTTACATGGTGATCCTACAGACGGGGTGTGGATGATGCTCCTGACATGCTGGGGTGATGTCACAGACAGTGCAGAGGAACAGGAATTGCCAAATAGTAGGAGAGAGACATTCACTGGCAATGGGTACAAGTCATACAGTGGATTGCCAAACAGTCATTGAGTGTAGTTGTAGTGAGACTGGCATTTGTCAAAACGTAGGACCTTGGTCAGAGTAGGCCATGGTGCAGGGACTAGGGCTTCCGGGTACTCTTGCGTGTGAATGTTATCTGTTCCATGTCTTCTTCTTCTGATGTGTGTGTTGCCTGGTGTGTCCTTGTTGTTGGTTGTGAAGGGGCAACACACACCTCAGTGTTAGAAGACATGGAGGCAGACATCCCGGGGGCTGCTCCCTGTCGAGTTATGAAGGGCAGTACTGCAGCAAGGAGGGCCTGCTGGTTTTTCAGAATTGCAGCCACATCACGATAGTAGGCAGCCAGGTCGGCCCTGAGGGGTTCTAAGTTGCATTCGTGCACACGTTGAATGGCTTGCAGTTGGAGTTGTTGGGTCAACTGGATGACAGCTGTGCAGATTTCCTTCTGTGTTTTTAAAAGTTCCTCCAAGAGCGATGTTCGGGCTTGCATTGCAGCTGCCTGATCAGCAGTTGACAACATGCACGAACGCACCCCCTCAAGGCTGGCTGCCATAGTTTGCATCCCCACCCGCACCTCCTTGGCCAGCTCCCGCTGGACCCCAACGACAGTTCTTTCAAAGCTGGTGCCAGTGTCGTCAGATTCCTCAGCTGTGTTGGAGCTGGCAGGTCTTACAATTGGGATGGCGGGTGGTTCTCCTGTGGTGGCTGCTTCTTCTGTGCTCCTCCTTGTGACTGAAGGTGGGGTTTGGAGGCTTTCAAGGACCATTTGAATGGTCTCTTGTGGGAGGTTTATGGGCTCGTCATCCATGTCATCAGGGAACTCATGGACAGGCATATTGGCAGGAGATCCGTGTTCCTCTGCAACGAAACAGGGTACAATTAGTGTGTCTGTGTTGTGACACTTTTGCACTAAGATACAAGTCTTGGGATGCCTTAACTTTGTGCTCTGTGTTTGTCTTGGTATCTGCTGTCCGTCATAGGGCATTGTTGTAGGCCTATGGCCCACCTGTGTGTCACATGTATGATATGGAGCTATCAGACATGTCTGCCAGATCGCCTCTAGGTGTTGCTTTGTAATTGTTTAGGAATATGCATGTTTTTGTCCTACTCCTCCCTCGGTGTTTAACTATTGTTATGGAGGGACATTTTGTTGGGTGGGCTCTCATTATCCTACATGTGATTACTGGCTTTCTAGGCAGCAGGATAGCTAATGGTGTGGGGGACTAAGTCTGACCCACTTGTAAATAACTCTGTCACCCTGATATTTCATTTTGCTCAGACTAACTAGCAGTGCCTCTGGTCTCCCACATCAAAGGAATGTTTAGACATCCGAGCGCATGACATCTTTGGAACTTCTCAGGCAAGTCGTGGTCACTCAGATCCTACACAATTATGTCTTTTCCGGTGTTTTACCATACACAAATGACATAGACAGTATTTGTTTAATATGAGGTTTCATTGTACAACTGACTTGTAGAAATTTAGGTGTGAGCCACAATAACCCAAACAATACACACTGTTAGAATTGAAATAGTCCGCAGGAGAGTAATACATTAGTACACAGCTATCATGGTGCCTAACAGTTTCTACTCTCCCTCTGCTTGTTCTATGTATAGCACAGCATGTTAAGTTTGGAGCTTGCCTGTCTGAATCACAGGGGAGACATCATCCCTCATATCAGAGGAATGGGCTGTGATCTGGTTGTGCATCAGCAGCAAGGCAGGCAGCATCTAGTTGTGTTTCTCTGTTTGGAAACTCCCTCTTGCATATCTTGGGACAAGGAAGTGATTTTATAAGTCATATGTCATCGTGATGACAAAGTTTCCCTACGCAGGAATGCCAAACCTTAACCCCTACCACATCTATCAGCAACATACCAGACTGTATCCTTGACTGGGGCACAGAGTGAATATGTTCTGGCAAACTCCAGTGCAGAAGTAGGCAAAACAGTGTGATTTGACTAATTGACAACACCTTAGGACTGGCTATTTGCTAAATTAACTGATAGGAAGGGCAATGAGAATCATTTAGTGCAAAGTGCTCTGAGGCTCTTAGATGTGAGCAAATGAGTATAAGTGCATTCAGGGTAAGATGCACAAAGGCCTCCAGCCTGAGGCTAATGCACAAAGTATACGTTACACTTGCCACAATACACTTTGACTGACTGTGGGTGTTGTGACTGCCCTGCCAGCACACTTGCCTCTCAGGCCCTGCCCCATACACTTTTCATTCACATTGCATGAACTGTACATGTTACGTGGCATTACCTATGCATGTCAATGTTAGGATGTGGTATGGATGTAAACATTGTTGATGTTTGAAGATGATGTTGGGTCATGTGTGTCTTACTGGATTGGCCTGTTTATCGTATGAATGTCCTATTTGTTTGTCAGACTTTGCAGGTGTGTTTCAGTGACCAGTTGCCTGTGTCCCCTCCTCAATGTTGTTGTCTGAGCAGTATGACATTAGTGATGTAGCCTTGTTAGCCAGGCACGTGAGGGACCGTGACGTATGCAGCATGTGTGTGTCGTTAGTGCTGTGTGGCTCCTATTGCTGTTTACTTAGGCTTATGTATGTGTCAGGTATGGACATTCGGCATTTGAGTGTACAGGTGCCTTTGTCTTATTTCTATGAATAGTTGCGGATGTCATCCTCACCCCCTAATTTAGGTATGTATGTTCCATGGGGAGGTTCCTGCCATTTGGTACTATAGCTGCACAGAGATGAGAGGTGTTATTGTCAACTGTTGTGGCAGTTACATTGCAGTTGTTGTTTTGGCTACTGCATTACTGATAGGGACCTAGTTGATGTAGGATAGATTTTGCAATACAAGTGAGTGGATGTGGATTTGTGTTAGTGGCCTTCCCACCTGTCGCTGCTTTCCCTTGGCTCTCTTGTTGTCATTACAGGATGTCCCCATGGGACTGTTGTTGTTGCTGTATTTTGTCGTGCCCCAGCTTCGGTATGTGCTGGGCATGCCCCCCTGCCGTGCCCCTTTACCCATGCCACTTCATATATGTGCTGACTTACATGCATTGTGTAGTAGGTATCCCCCCCCCTGCTTACAGTCCCCATTATTGCATTTGAATTCCCCATGCGACTTACCCTGCATGTGCGTTGTGTTGTGGTAGTCTGCGCTGTCCAGTCCTTGAATCCCTGTGACGATCTCCTCCGGGATGACGGCTGCGACCATCTCCTCCATGTGGTCCAGGGCCTCCTGTTGTGCTGGACTCCCCCCTCCAGTCTGCATGGCTGCCTTCCTGTTCCTGGCCATTTTCTCTTTTGTCCTACGTTTGCAGTCATGCCAGCGTTTCTTACACTCAGTGACTGTGCGGCGTTCTTCAGCCACACTGTTGATCTTGTCCACTATTTGTTTCCATATGGCCTCTCTCCTACTGAGTGGCAATTTAGAGGAGATGAAAAGTTGGTGCTGGTGTTCCGTCACCTCTTTCACCAGGATTTCCTGCTCCTCTTCACTGAAGCGACACTTTCTTTTTTTTAAAAAAATTTCCTGGTTCCTGTATGGATCCTCCTGGCTGGTTCCTGGTCTGCTCTCATCCTCCTGGGGTCTGTTGTGGCATCTGGGATCCATTTTGGGTCCCCTCTGCTGACAGGGCAGTTTTCGCACAAAAATGTAACGCAATAGCGTGAAAAAAACCAGCGCTTTACGAATTGCGCTGTCGTAAATCGACCCACAGTGATGTGTGTCGCCTTTACGTTGGTTTCCTTTACGACAGACCGACGCTGTGTGCGTCACGAAATAATGACTCCCACCTGTTGGTTGCGCCGCCGTACGTCAAAGTATAAATTTGACGCCCGCACGGCGCTTCAAAATGGCGTTAGACGGCGCTAATTTTTTTGACGCAAAACTGCGTTGGCGCAGTTTTGCGTCAAAAAGTATAAATATGGCCCTTTATTTTAATTTTAAAAGTCCCCTTAAATGACAGATACAATGAGTTTGGTATCAAATTAATTTTTATAATAAATCCCACAACTTCCAGTTGTTGGATTTATTATAACTTGTTTAGGTAAAGAGTTTTAAACTTTACCTGAAAAGTTGCCAATTTCAGCCCTGCATTGTTTTTGCTGCTGTGCTCTGATTGGCCAGCCTCTGGCAGCCTGGCCAGACTGCCTTGATGAGGTGTGAAGTGGCCTGGCTTCACACAAAGAGATGTGCCTGTGGGAGGGAATCTCCCCTCAGCAGATGGTGAGGCAGGAAGTGGGACGGAGGAACTGGTCTTCAAAGGCAGAGAAGGACATTTGGAGCAACCTCGCAACACCCCCACATCCTGCAACCCCAACTAGGTTCCCCCTTGATTAGATAAGGAGAGGGCAGGACAGTGGTGTGTTTATGATTTTTAGCCACACCAGTGGGTGGGCTCAGCCAGATGTAACCTCGAAAAATAATTTCCAGCCATGATGGATTTTTGAGGAATGTTGCCTCCTGGGATTGATTTTTGCCACACTTCCCAGGAAGTGGTCATCACAGGGGAAAGGACCTTGCACCTGACTGGAGAATCAGGACCCCCCTATTTTTCACCCAGGAGCAAGGATATAACTGGCAGACCTGCGCCCACACCTCAGTTCCCTACCTGATCCCTACCGGGAAGAACTACAGAAGAAGAAGGACTGCCCTGCTGGACCCCTGGCCTGCACCTGGACCCTGCACTCTGAAGGACTGCACCAGCTGCACACTTGGGCTTCACCACAAGAAGGACTTTTCCTGGCTTCAACCGGCGCAAGGGGGTACTCCTTGTTTGCTACAGGTGCAAAATTGCTAACCAGTGTCCCCTGCACCAACTCCTGAAGAAATCAACCAGCTGACTACTGTCCAGTGGCCAAAAAAGAGTTTGCGCCAGGTGCATTCTGGGAGTTGTAGCCCACACCCCCAAGGATCATCCCAGAGCTTCTGGAACCTTGGGGTGAACTGTGGACCCCAAAATAACCCTAAAGGAACACCCGGAAGAAGATCCAGAAGTTTGGAGGAGTTTGGAGAACTTTTGAAAAAAATCTCTATAGAGGGACCGACCCGCCACGGCAACTCTAGCCAGCTTGCCTCAACCGTGACCTGTCCTGATTTGCAGGTTCGCCCTGGTGAAGAAAATCTCCAAAAAAGAGACTAAGGCCCATTTTTATACTATTTTAGTGCCGCATTTGCGTCATTTTTTTACGCAAAAGTGTAGCAAACTTGCAAAATACAATTGTATTTTGTAAGTTTGCGCAGTTTTTGCGTCAAAAAAGTGGCACAAATGCAGTGCTAAAAAGGTATAAATATTGGCCTAAGTCCGAAGGTAAAAAGTTGACCGGGTCCTCCCAGCCAGCATATCCGAGGAGGGCTCCACCGACTTCGGATCAAGATCCAGATTTACCCCCGTCAAAGGATTTTCACCTCAAAAAAACGACTAAGTCCGAAGGTAAACATTTCCACCAAGGGCTCCCGCGACGCGTATCCGGAGAAGAGTTCCAGGAGGTCGGATTGGACTGGCAGGTTTGCCCCGCTGAAGAAAATCTTCAGAAAAACGACTAAGTGTGAAGGTAAACTTTTGACCGAGGCCTCCAGCGGGCTGTAGCCGAGCCGGGCTCCATCGCGGTCGGCCTTAAACTTTGACTTTGCCCCGGTCGAGGTACGACCAGATGACCAGATTGGTGCTTTTTGTCTCTAGGTGCTAGAAAACAATAATTCTTTAAAAAATCATATCTCCAGGTCCCCTTATCCGATTTTATTCGTTTTTGTGTCATTTTAAAGATAAAAATATAATCTATTTTTATAAATTGGTTTTGGATTTTCAAACTGTGTCCTGTGTTTTATTTAATTACTGTTTTTTGATATTTGAATGCTTTACATTTACACTCTGTCTCCTAAGTCAAGCCTTGTCGCTCATTGCCAAGCTACCAAGGGTTGATCTGGGTTTAATTTACTGAGTCCTAACTGGACCTAAGTGGAGGTTAGTGGCCTACTGCTAAGTGTAGGTACCTACCTGCCCTTAACAATAACCCATTTTCCAACAGTCATTAACTGGCTAAACTAACTAAAGGTATCCTTCATCAGGATTTCCAGTCCTACCCCAGTGTGGCCAGGCCATACCTTTCACAGTGCACTATCATGCATAATCATGAGGTGAGGGGGTTGGCAATCTCTAATGCTTTCAGCCAATGGTAGCAATTGATTCCACTTTAAAGCAAGTAATATCCACATTAGGCAAACTCAGGTCCCTGTCAATGCCACTCTTTATAGCAAACTCACTTCCCAAAAATGTAACTGTGACATACAATCCAGACTCTAACCATTTTGAAGAGAAGAAGCAGTAGCACACAGGACAAGGCTGCAGCTGAACGATGCAGTTTTGAAAGTGAGTCGTATTTAAAATGGAGGGAATTAACAGATTTAAAAAACACAAATGTCTTTGGATGTTGTAAATACATTGGTAGATAAAAGTAGGTAGTCATTTAAAACATTACGTTAGTAGATCTGTAATTGTCTCTGAATATTCCACAAACAACTAAAGGGATTTTTGGTACTGTTATATTGTGAAACAGTCAACCACACCTGCTAGATAAAAATGTAAAGCTAGCATGCTACTGACAGATGGTGATGTAAACTTTTGCATTACTGGTACAGTGAAGTGTTCCAACTGAGGTTCCTCTGGCAGCTGAGCTGAAATAATGTGGTGAGGGGAAGGTGGTTCCATTAAATGTTTAAAAAAAGAGTGTTTTGACAGAGTATGAATTTGTAAAAAGTAATTTTCCAATTCAGTATAATAATTACATATCATATCTACAAGGAAGATGATTTAAATATAATCGTAAGTGCATTTTTTAACCCCCATCTGGAGTCGCAACTCTGTTGCAAAATATGTGGGGGAACGCATTGAGCACCATGCTGGAGACGTGGCTCAAAATGCACACACAACCAAATTGGACTTTTTATAGAATGAAAAAAAGGTTAAGAGTCAGTAACCATTCAGATATTGGATAACAGAAATAAAATTTGAAAGGCAGTTTTGATTTGTCAACTAGCACAATTATCATGCAAAACAAAGTTGAAAGCTTTCAATTAGTCCTTTATGTGACAGTGGTGTACCATACTCATGCTGAGATTTCATCCTTCCACAAAGAAAAGAGTTAAAGTGATATTGCAAGAGTATTTTAGCTATCAACAAACACTATTTTAGAGTATAGAGTATATGTTTGCAACCAAGCTATATTCACAGGTGTCTCTACATACGAAGGATGACAAGTAATATGCATTAAAGTACAGCTTGTCAGAGAGAGCTAGACAGATATTGAAACTGTCATTTAAATGTAAATGTTTATAAAGGTATTTATTTTTTGAAACACATATTAACATTAGTAGTTTTTAAACTATGATCTTTTCTTACAACAACAGATTTCAAATATCAACTTCAGTTTGCCTTTCTAACCACTTTACAAGTATATCTAAAGTATACTGTAAGTAGGTTATAGGGAGTATGTCATGTGCTTATAAGGTAAGAGAAACAGTTTGAATTTTTTTTTTACTTCTGTACCCTGAGAGCCTTATTTACTAAGGCTCGGCACATGGTAGTGCTGCAAACCTTTCTGCTGTGCTACCCTGCATCCAAAGAAAAGGATAGGAAAGCACTATATTTAGGATTTATCGCATATTTCTCTCCTTGTCCACTGCACTGGAACACAAATTGCTGCCTAGCACCACTGCAGACACCTTTCTACCATAGTGTAAGTGTGCCTATGTTGCACAGATGAGTGTTTATGTGCAAGAAGGACACTTTCCTACACATAAACATTAATTAATGATGTTTTAATCTGTCTATATGTGTGTAGAATGCACCAGACACAAAAAGAGAAAAAACATAGATTAATAATGTTACTTGTCACTGGTTGGGCAGTTTGACACAAGAAATGAGGTGGCACGGAAATCTGACACATTTCTAACTTTGTAAATGTGGGAATGCATCAGATTCTACCATGTAGCATGGGTGTTGCATGACAACACCCATGGAACACCCTTTGCATGCAGTATTATGCATGAAAGGGATCCATGTTTGCTAGGCAAAGCCATGCAAGGTGGGTTACCTTGCCTTTGTAAATATTGGCTGCAACACTGCCCAACTTGAGTGTAAAAAAATTACGCTCAGGTGGCACAGTGTGCTATTATCACCTAGTGAAAAGAGGCATTTACTTCAATATGGTATAGAAGAGGTCCAGAATGACTTCTATATTGTGTGTCAGAAAACTTTTTTGTAAAGTTTAGTGGTACTCACCCACCCAGTCAAAAATATATTTAGGAAATTATGGGTCATATTTATGAGCCCCTAGCACCTTCTAACGCCACATTAGAATCATTTTGTGATGATAATGTGGTGTTAGAAGGCCAAAAATGCCACACCATATTTACAAGCTGGTGCATGCATGCATTGAGCCACTTTGTAAGCCTTTGCATTACACTATGTCTACGCCAGGCATAATGTATGTAAAGGGGGCTTACCCCTGTTAGATTTTCTTGCACCATTTTTATCAGCACTATTAATGCCTGTTCAGAGCAGGAATTAAAGCGGGCACGCCATTTAATACAATAGGCCCCTATGTACTCCGCAAGACCAGTGCCCGAATTCTGGTGCTACTCCTGCAGAGTACATGAATAGCGTAAAAACAATTATGCTATTCCCCCCTACCCTGGTGGACCATATTTCTAATACAGCACACACATGGTGGCAAAGGACACAAGAAAAGTGGTGCTACACTGTGTGCAGCACCACCTTTCTTAAATATGCCCCTATATATTTGAGAATATGAATGCAGAGCAGACCCAGGCACACAGTCATGCATACACTAGGATAGTTAGGCACAGACTCATTCAAACATTAAAACACCCAAGCATACAATTATGCATGCATTTACACCCTCAGGTGCACATTGATACTTACACTGAGACACCCAGACATAGTGATGCATACAATTATAAATGTAGGCACACACTGATACATACTAACACACTCAGTCACACACCAATGCATACTCTAAAATACAGAGGTACTCACTGATATATACCATAATACACACAAGGGAAGACTGATGGATCAACTAAGAGAGACTAATGTATGTAGTAACACACACAGGGACACAATTATACATACAGTGAAACACCTAGTCACCTACTGATCTATAAATTAATACACCTAGTCATGGACTTCTGCATCAACTGATACACCCAAGTATGGATGGATGCATATGCTGACATACAGACAGCCACACTTATGCATACACTAATGTACCTAGAGACAAACTGATGGATGCCATAAGATTCAGAGTCATACACTGATGGATACAGTAACATACCCAAACACACACTGATGCATACAGTGACATACTAATTCAAGCACTGATACCTATAAGAACTGTCTTGCATACTCTGACGTAAACATGAAAAGTAACACACTGTGGCCCTCATTTCAACCTTGGCGGGCGGCGGCACTCCCGCGGGGTATATTTGGAGATCCCTGCTGGTCCGGCGGGCCGAAACCTGGCTTTCGCCCACCCGCCCAGCAGGGATGTTGCCCGCAACACGGGAGCCGGCTCGAAATGGAGCCGGCAGTGTTGCAGCTGTGGGACGGTGCAGACAGTGAAAAGCTGCATGGGGCCGTGGCAGGGGGCCCGCGACTCCACTTTCTGCCAGCCTTTTCATGGCGGTTCAAACCGCCATAAAAAGGCTGGCGGGAGGGGGACTCGTAATCCCCTGGGCAGCGCTGCAAGCAGCGCTGCCCAGGGGGATTTAAACCACCGGGACAAAAGTGGCAGGAAACCACTAGTCCCGGCGGTGCGACTGCGGTGCTTCCGCCTTGGTCGTAATTCCCAGGGAAGCACCGCCATCCTGTTGGCGGTGCTTCCAACAAAACAGCCCTGGCGGTCAAAGACCGCCAGTGTTGTAATGAGGGCCATAGAGTGCCTACAACATAGTGATGTGACTGTTTGTATAACAATGAAATGCTCCTTATTTATAATTGAATAGTATAAAATGCAAATATAAACATGCTGATATATGTTTTCTTTTTAGACATCTATTTGAATTAGAAACAGACATCTCAAATGCTGGAAAAAAACAGAAAGGCAATAGAAACTGAGGAAAGCATTCTATGTACTTGGAAAAGAGAAACAAAAGGGTCAGTTTGAGGACAGTGTGGTTAAAGAGAAAGGAGCTACTGAGAAGAAAAACTACATTTTTCCTAAAGTACCTAATAAAGGAAGGTTTGAAATCAGCCAAAGAAGGACAAAAATCACATCAGATGAACCTTATGGAATAATTGAAAAAAGCAGATAGCATAACCAGAAGACAGCAATCATTCAAACAAATTAGAGATAAAATGTTCTCTCGCAGAGTGACTCAGAATCAAATGAAAACTATGAAGCAGTATAAAAGAAGATCAGAAGTAGGGAAATGAAATACTAAAAATAATGGACAAAACATGTCATGTATGAAGAGATGCAGCCAAACGAAAAGACTTATTAATAAACTTAATTTTTGTAAAATTTTCAGTAGTGAATGGAAGCACAGCTCCAGTACAGAGCCTTTCTTTAAAGAAGAAGGGTACTTGCAAGAGAACACATTAGTGCATGTAGTTGACTCAACTGGTCGATATCATGAGGTGAAGGATGGTAGTCCCATTGAAAACAAGATATTTTAACAAGGAATGTAGAAGAAGTGATAACTGAAGTGGTTCAGGAAAGGCGTAAATAGGCTCCTATACATAAGTGGAACTGTAGCAGTCTTTGTAGTATTCAACAGCAATCAATTGACTTACTTAGAAATCTTGTATGGGATTTTCCATGCAGAAGTCTGATACAAAAAAAATCAATTTTGCACTGATTAGATCCATGCAAAGTATGAAAGCATGGTAATCAACAAGGACATTCATTAGCATGTTTATCAAAGGAAGCACCTTTTATCACTTTATATTGTTGGCAGTTTACCACCCAAAAATCTGAAATTTAGTTAGTAGACTTTACTATGTGACTCCAGTCTTATGTTTAGCAGAAATTAATAGACACCTCTTCCTGATTTCATCCCGTGTTCTTGGATGCTGTCCCACTGCGTTGACCCTGTCGACAATTCTCCACCATAGCTCCATCTTCCTTGCAATGGATGTCTGCTGCACCTGTGATCCGAACAGCTGTGGCTGGTGATGCAGGGTGACTGAGATATCAGGCTCTACGTCCCCAGATGCCCATGCTTTCCTGATTGCATGACATATCGCGTGATATGCCAGGAATTGCCCCGGATTGATCTCTGTAAGGGCCTGTATAGCTTCAAAGGTCATTAATTTCCCTTCCTCAAAGCAGTTTCCTACTGTACCCGCGTCTGACCAAGTTGTTGGTGAGTATGAGCCGGCTTCCACCCACCCGGGGAGCCGATCCAATGGGAGAAGCGGTGAGTAGGGTAGTTTTTTGACTCCCTTTTGGATATACTTCTTCCAATATGTGTGTGCCGCTGTCATCAACGGATTTGTGCATGTGCTTTTAGTTTGCTTATCCAACAGCCATACTAGAATGGGAGCACCTTGGAGTCGGGATTGCAGCCAAATAGTTTCTGCTGAGCTGGGTCTATGAAGCCAATTTAAAATCCACTGCAGCTGTGCGGCTGCAGAATAAAGCTCAAAATTTGGGGAGCCCAGGCCACCCATTGCCACCGTATAATGCGGCGTGGTGAGTGCAACCCGCCTTCTGCCCTCGCCCCACACCAATTGTAGTAGGATGGAGTTCAAGCTAGCGAAAAAGCTTTTGGGGATAATGATTGGTAGGGCCGCAAAGTAATACAGCAGTCTAGGTAATATCAGCATGTTTGCTATAGCTACTTTACCCAGTGGTGAAAGTGGTAATTTATTCCAAAAGCGTACTGAGCTCTTAACAGAGGACACCGCTTTCCCCAGATTTCCATCCCTTAGGTCTTCCGCGCTGTGGTAGACGTTAATCCCTAGGTATTTAAATGTATCGAAGCACCATTTTAGGTGGCCTGGTGGGGCACACTCTTGCCTCGCATGGGGCCAGCTGGTTAGTGGGAATATACAGGATTTCCCCCAGTTAACTATTAGACCAGATACCCTTCCGAACTCAGACAGCAGCGACATGACCGGAGGCAGCAATTCCTCCACTCTGCGTATGTATATCAAGGCATCATCTGCGTATAGTGATATGGAGTTGAGAGTACCGTTCCTTGACACCCCCCATTCTTCTTTCTTGGCACGGACACGTGCAGCTAGTGGTTCCATCGCTAAGGCAAATAGGAGGGGGGATAGGGGGCAACCCTGTCTTGTTCCCCTGCTAATCGGGAAGCTTTCTGATATTACTCCTCCTGTCTTCACCCTAGCCTGTGGGGCAGTGTACAGAATGCGTACCCAGCTTATGAATTTTGGACCGATACCCAGTAACTGCATAATGGCGAACAGGAAGTCCCATTCTAATGTATCAAACGCTTTTTCTATGTCAAGCGATATCACCGCTTCCTCGAGTGCGGTCGAGGGGGTGTCACCCATCACACTTAGTAGCCTCCGAATATTTAGGTAGGTGTTACGTTTCGGGATGAATCCATTCTGGTCCTCATGTACCAGGATATGCATGTAGGGAGCTAGTCTGTTCGCCAGGATTTTGCCAAGTATCTTACAGTCTAGGTTTACCAGTGAGAGAGGTCTGTAGGACCTGACGTCAGTGGGGTCGCGCCCCTGCCTTGGAAGGACCACTATCATTGCCTTTCTCATTGTGGGGGGCAGGATACCGTTGATCCCTGCTTCTTCAAATGTTTTTAGGACATGTATGTTAAGGTGTGTCGCAAAAGTGGAGTAGTATTCTGATGGCAGGCCGTCTGTCCCTGGGGCTTTATTCCCAGGTAATTGTTCGAGGGCCTTATTAAGTTCCCCTAATGTGATGGGGGCTTCTAGTGTCTCTCTGTCGACGTGCATTAGTTGGGGCAGGGGAGAGTCTGCTAGAAAGGACTCAAGCTGTTGGATGGAGCATGATGTGCTTTTGGTGTATAATTGTGTATAATATTCCCTAAACGCATCATTTATTTTTACCTGCGTGGTAGCTATTGCGCCTGCGCCTACTCCTATCGCCCCGATTGGAGGGCACCGCCGGTCCTCCAGCAGCCATGTGAGCAGCCTACCAGATCTGTCGCCTTCCGATTGTGGCCTAGCCAAGTGGTGTTTGTCATCATGAAGGCGTAATGTGGCATCGGCCTTTGCATGTCCCGTGCGCGTTTCCTTCAGAGCCGTGTATGGCGTTTCATTGCGGGCAACTGCGTTTTCTAGTGCTCTTAGTTTCTTCTCCAGCTTACTAACCTCTGTGTGGAGTGTGCGCCTCACCCCCCATGAAGTGGAAATACAATGTCCACGGATCACCACTTTGTGTGCGTTCCACTCCATTGCTCTTAGTTTAGTGGTGACTGTTTTAGCGCTGTTCTCAGGGAGTCTGTAAATGCAGGGTCCTGTAAGGCTTCCGCTTGTAGCCTCCACGTTGGGATAACCTGGCGCTTCCTGCCCCAATCCAAAACTATTTTAAGCGGTGAGTGATCTGATAGTGTCTTGGCTGGGTATTCTATTCCGCTGGTCACTGTGCAGATCTCCTGGGTGCACCACACCAAATCTATCCTGGTGTGTACCTTATGTGGTGCTGAATAGAATGAATATTCCCTGTGTTGTGGGTGTTTCATGCGCCGTATGTCATAGAGGCTCATGTTGCTAGCCCATGTTGATAATGGGCGGCTGAGGTGTCTAATGACTGTTGAATGTGTGGGGGGATTTGACCTGTCCAATGCTGGGTCCGGCGTGCTGTTGAAGTCTCCTCCCCATATGGCGGGTGTTTCGGGGTTCGTTAATAACGCGGGAGTGAGTGTGCTCAGGAACTCAGGCAGGGCGCTATTGGGAGCATATACCCCTATAATTGACAATTGTTTACCGTCCAGCTTACCCTCCACTACCACATACCTGCCTTCCTGATCTATCTTATGTGATGTTTGGATAAAGGGGACATTCCCTGCTATCCAAATGAGGACCTCCCTCGCGAAGGTTGAATAGGATGTGCCCACAATCTGACCTCCCCATTTACTGCGTAGGTCCTGTAGGTCTGGGTCTCGCAGATGAGTCTCTTGTAGGATTGCAATGTGTGTGCCATGGCGTTTGAGTCGTGTATGCACCCTGGACCTTTTGTCTGCAGTCCCCAGTCCCCTAACGTTCCAGGTGACTATGTCATATTTGTGTGTGCTGTGGGTTGTGGATTGGGCCATGTACAGTTTGTGAGTGTGTGTCTTGCTCCCCGATTCCCGGGAAAGCCCATTGGGTCCCCTCCGCCCCCGATACCCCCACGGGCGAGCCCCCTACCTCTGGGCGCATGTCCTGTGCTGTGAGCAGATCGGTAATGCACAAACTAATAGTTACCCTCTTTCCCTCCCCAACTGGATCCCAACCCCATCTGTGAACTTGCAACAAGCTACACACCCATTTTAGGTGTGAGCTGAGGTGTATCGTATGGATGTCTGTGGGGGAGCAATGATACTATCTGGATGCGGCTCATTTTAGGGGCTCGCATCCTTCTGCAGACATGGTCTGCGAGTGGTTTGGGGCACTCCCAGGGCACGGCCATCCGCCCCGCCCCGGTCTACGCCACCAGCCGCGCACAATATGAGTAAAGGAGTTATCTCCAGGAGCAAATGTGCAAGGATACATAAGTTCAGGTGATGTGACCGCCCACTTCAATAGGGGGTCGCAAAGTTCAGTTCTGTACTCCGGCTGTGGCGGTTGGTCCCCCCGGGGGGATAGTTCAGTAGTGTTTGTTCAGAGTGTGCCTGCGGACCTGGGGGTGACCTCCGGGCCCCTCAGTGCCTCCGTTAATGTGGATTCCGAGCCTTCCTCTGGATGGGTCCTGAGAGTCTCAAAGGAATTCTGTGTTAGTAGGGGGGTTTCTTTGAGGGCCCTGGCTCTCTCCTCTGCAGCCTGTTCCACCGTGGGTTGACCCCTGGTGCGCCTCTTGGATCGTTTCCTAGGTTTTGTCGTTGACCAGTTCTCGTCGGTGCCGACTGCCTCGCGGCGGTTGGGCGATGCCTTTGGCATGCATCCACGTCCAGGCATCTTCCGGTGAGGTGAAAACATGGGTGCGTGCATCTGTTGTTACACGTAATTTAGCGGGGAACATTAATGCGTATTTTATGTCGTGTTCCCGGAGGCGTTGTTTAACTTGAGTGAAGGAGTTACGTTGCCTTTGCACTTCCTGCGTGAAGTCTGGATAAGCGTGAACAGTTGAGTCCTCGTACCTGTATGGGCCTTTGCTGCGGAACTGTTGAAGTATCGTATCCCGGTCCCTGAAGTTTAGAAACCTAGCTATCAGCGGTCTCGGAGGTTGACCCGGTGCCGGGGGGCGTCCGGGAATCCTGTATGCTCTTTCCACTGAGAAGAATTTAGATGGGGTTCCATTCAGGACCTCTTTAATTAACCAGTGTTCCAGCATGAGCTCTGAGCTTTGATCCAGTGATTTTTCAGGAAAGCCAAGAAACCGAATGTTGTTGCGGCGGGATCTGCCCTCCGCCTCCTCTGCTCTTCTCAGCAGTGACTTTACTTCTGCATCTAGGCTGAGAATTTGTTTTTGGTTATCCGCTACCGTAGGGGCCAGTTCACTTAGCGCCGCCTCCGTTGTCTTCACTTTTCAGATAATTTGCCATGGTCTACTCTGAGGATGTTCAGATACTGTGTCTATCCTGGTCTCCAGTGAGGTTTTAGTGTCCATGATTGCCTGTAGTACTTTCTCGAATTGCGAGGAATGGGACATGAGCGTGGTCTCCAACGACTGCAGAGAGGGCGTATGCTGCTGATCGCCAGGTGCCTGGCCATGCATGTTCCGATCCTGATTTTTAGCTGATTTGGGCCTTCCGGCCATTTTGACTTATCTGTTGTGACCTGG
Organism: Pleurodeles waltl; assembly: GCF_031143425.1. NCBI lineage: Eukaryota > Metazoa > Chordata > Amphibia > Caudata > Salamandridae > Pleurodeles > Pleurodeles waltl. The sequence continues at coordinate 1,070,594,344 of NC_090437.1, forward strand.
TTCCTCCTGCAATCATGCGTTCACCTACGTTCTCTGAGCCCTGCAAACAAGGAGGGCATATATATCCCCGAGGGGCCACGCCAGTGCGCACTTCTGTTTTTGAGGTTGCAGCCCTGCTGGTGGCTCTCTGGGTGAGATCTTATTCAGGCGGTCTGGTACCTCCCGTCGCTAGGTCCGCACACGTGCTTCGAGCCCCCCGTCGGCAGCCAGCTCCAGTTCTGGGTCCTCTGTCGGTGTGGAGTGAAGGAGTGACGATTCCGAGTGTATTCGCTTGGTATGTTTCGGGCTCGCACAGATCTTTAAGCACTGTTCCACCCTGTGGTGCAGGTCGGCTCCATTTAACAAAGGATATGGCTTAGCCTGATCCGGACCGGCCCTGCGCGTACCTCGTCTGTGGTGGCCTCGTTGTCTAGCTGCAGGCCCAGAGTCGACTCCCGGGATGGACGCGCCACGCCATCAGTCACGAGGTAGAGAGGCACCCCGAGGGGCCCACGACAGGATTCATCTCCCGTCCTTCGTCCCCACACGTGGGCGGGAGGGGGTATTCGGTGCGAGGCGAAGGCAATGGCTCCCAATTCCCTCCGCAGCGGTCCCCGCAGCCGCCGTGTGCCCGCCTCGCCATCCGGTTCTGCAACTGTGGTGCGAAACCCCATCTCAGGGGGAGACGGCACCAGCGGCCTCCTAGAGAGGACGCGTCTGCTGCGGCCGGGTACGCAGCTGCCCGACAGGCCTCACAACCATGGAAAGCAGTTGGGGGGTCCAGGGAGCGGGTCCCACCCAGCTCGCGAAACAAATTCACACCTGGCCCGTTGTTGTGGTCCCACAGGGCCTTTCGCGGAGGGGGAGGCGCGTCTCTCCGCTTGTTTTCAGCTGTAGAGGGGACACCCGCCCAGGGCCCCTGCAGACCCCGCCGTTAGTCTCCCACTGCTCCTCGGACCTCCCCGCACTTGGTGAGGGGGGGGGGAAACTCCGGCAGCCGATAGGCGGGCGGGGAGGGGGGGGACCGCCCAGGACGGTACAGAGGCAAAATATGGGCTTATCGCCCTCGCGAGGTGGGTCGCTCCTGTTTCCGCGCACCCACCTCTCGTTTAGTCTCCAGGGCAGTGTCCCGTCCGTCTCGGCCGACAAGATGGCGGCCGCAGCTCCCTGCTTCAAACTGCTCCGCGACAGCCTCTCCGCCCGGCCTCCCGATCGCCTCCAAAGCCGTCGGCGAGGGGAGAGCGGCCCCAGAGGCGGATCCCACCTCAGGGATGTGGTTGCGCGCCCCAGGAGCGCCCCGCAAATGTTCCGTGGCGAGCCCGAGACGGAGCGCTTGATTAAGCGTCCTTCCCGGTCGCCATCTTGGCTCCTCCCCCCATAGCCCATATATTAATACTGATAATTTTGAACAAGAGATTATAAGTTTAGCAAAGCTTGTTCAGAAAAAAACAAATTATATTTACATTTGTTTTAGACTCATGCACTATAAAAGTCCAACATGAAATGTAGATACATTTTCAAAAAATGAATGGGAAAACTGGGAAAGGTGGGAAGAATTGTATGCTTATTTCTTTGTAGATGAGCTATTTGATTTGTCCATGAAGCAAGTAATATGTAAATACTGCTATGGCAAGTTAGGGGTCCATAAAACACCAGCTAGAGCAGTACAAAACAGGTTGAAACTTGTAGACCATTCCAGAACAACTATGAGAATTGAAAGAATATGAACCAATCCTTATACATACAAGGCCTCATTACGAGTTTGGCGGGCAGCAGAGGCAGCCCACCAAACTTATTCCACCTTTAGGCATCCTGGGCGACCTGAACACCACCGGCCGCATTAAGAGTTCACAGCAGGGCAGGTGGGCAGAAACAGCATTTCCGCCCGCCGGCCCTGCGGTAAACAGGGCCTTAACATTGACGTTGGCTCCTAATGGAGCCAGAGCCAATGTGGTGGCGCGGCGGGTGCAGCAGCACCAGTCGTGCATTCCACTACCCGTAATTCAGGCTGTGGAATGCGTGACAGTGCTATGCATGGGAGCCCCTTCACTGCCCATGCCAACTGCATGGGCAGTGCAGGGACCCCAAGGGTCCTCCTGACAATCCAAGCCTTTCCGGTGTAAACCGCCATGGAAAGGCTGGTGGAAAGGGGACTTGTAATCCCCAGGGCAGCACTGCAAGCGGATTACAACTGCCGGGACCTCCAGGCTGCCAGCTGGTGTTAGCCTGGCGGTCAGACCGTGGAGGTTCTGCCACGGATATAATGTGACATTCAGACCGCCACGAGTGCAGCGGACTGACCGCCACTGTGGGTCTGGGGGTCTGAAGACCGCCAGACTCATCATGAGGGCCACAGTTTGTTCATCCATTTCAGGCAAATATACCATTGGAACCAAAAACAAGTACAGTACATTCAACAGAGTTACAGAAATGCCTTAAAGGAAGAGTCCTGTATTTGCCATTAGACTTAAAAAAAAAATGAAACTGTAGGTGTAGACAAAGACACTGAGAGCCACTTTTTGTTCTGGCAAATGGTGTGCCAACTAAGAATAAGACAATTTGGCAAGAGTTAGTTGATGTTAATAAAGTAAAACAAGCAATGTTGTACCTGGTACAAAATAAGGTTTATTATAAAAATGTTGTTATTGAACCTGTCATATCAAATGTTGAAGATGACAGTTTGCCAATAAGTGTACAAATAGAAAATTTAGATCAATCACAACCAGAACAACTTCATGAGCAGTACAATATCCATCCGGTACATTTAATAGAATTCATTAGTGAAGCCATTGAGTTGTTTCAAATGAAACAATCAAAGGAAGATCCCATGAGTGTGTGGAAGAAGGTTTCGAGGCTCACTGTTTTCCCCAGTTTTTGACTGGCCCATACAAATACCAGCAGCTGATAACTGTTCAACAAGATTATAGTCAGAGGATCCAAGATTCACACTGTGTATACCATACACATTTGACCTTCTATTTGAGGGTGACTCATCTGGATATCTTTATGCAATACATCACATTCTAAAAACAGAAGTTGATCTTCATAATCTCTCTCTGAGAGAATTTTTAAGAAAGTTCAAGAAAAGGATGAAAACTTAGAACATAATGTGGTTAATTTAATGGCATGCCAATGTGGTAGCAACTAATATTGGTTCCTCCATCACGGAGAATTGAAATGTATGCTGCGAAACCTGGGTGGACCAACCTGGTTTGTGAAATTCAGTTGTGCTGAATATGTGTGGCATGACCTCCTTCAATTCTTGAGAGAGGCAAACTCACACCTAAAATACATCAATGTAAAGACAGCTGTAGAACTTTGCTCATTATACCCTGCTAATATTGGTAGATATTTCAAACACAGGTTGCAGGCTATGCTTGCTTTTATCTGCAACAAAATAAATCCTCCTCTTGGTGAAGTAACTGATTTGTTTTGGCAGAAAGAGTTCCAGGTAAAAGGCGCTCCTCATTTTAATATGCTACTACAGAGAAAAGATGCACCCACATTTTGAGCAGCCATTGATTAATCTGTACCGTCTTTCAAAGAACAGTATATGATAGTCACCATACCAAACCACACTGGTGAAAGAGGTCTTAGATAAAAAGTTTTAGATTTCAAATCACATAGATGTGGGAAGAACTCCTGTTGTAAATACAGATCCAAAGGAATTTTTTACACAAGATGCAGCTTTGTTTCTGCATGACCTGTCATTTCAAAAGGAAGAGTGAACAGCTTTTTGTCATCAGTCAGATATACACTGACACAGAAATCATCAAAGAACACATATAACCTAAACAGAACAGAGGCTTCAAAATACATTAATGACTATAACCCTATGATTTTGAAAATGTGGACTGGTCATATGGACATACATTTTGTTGCAGACAAATCCCTCGCTGTGAATCGGTATGTCACATCATACATTACAAAATCTGAAAAGACAGAGATGAAGGACATGTGGAGGAGATTTCTGCAGCGAGGGCACTTAGCAAAAATTGTATTCCTCCATCTTGGAAATGTTTTCCCATAGAAAAATGGTATCCAATAAAGCCTGTTAAAGGTTAAGTTCAGCAAGTTTGAACCAAAGAGTACAGACATAGTGAAATCAAGCATGTTGGATACATGCTATCCAAGAAGAAGTCCACATCTACAAGCGAAGTGCCTTTATGATATTCTTCAGAACTACATATGTAGAAGCAATGTAAGTGAAAACATAGAAGGAAAATATACAGTGCATGGATGTGACAGTTGTTTAGTCAGACATGGAAAACAAAATCTAATTATCCACGGAAAATTACATACAAAAGCTAGTTTTTCTATTTAGCCCTTCTTCAACTGTTCAATCCTTAGCATAGTGAATTAGAATTACTTGGAGTATGACTTCTGTTAGAAATGGGGTCTTTGGTTGACAGTCAGGTTACCCCTTTTCAAGCAAGGACCCTCACTCTAGTCAGGATAAAAGAGAATCACCCTCAGCTAACCCCTGCTTACCCCCTTGGTAGCTTGGTAGAGCAGTAGGCTTAACTTCAGAGTGCTAGGTGTAAAGTATTTGTACCAACACACACAGTAACTTAATGAAAACGCTACAAAATGACACAACACCAGTTTAGAAAAATAGGAAATATTTATCTAAACAAAACAAGACCAAAACGACAACAATCCAAAATACGCAAGTCATGAATTTTTTAAAGATTAAACTAAAAAAATAGCGCTTAGAAACAAAAATGCTTCGATGAGGTGTTAACACGGTGTTGTGACAGAGTCGTTCCCAACAAGCCGACACCAGCGGTGCTGGACACGGAGTCGCGTAGACCCCCAAGTACAGTACCTTTGGTGAAGAGTGAAAACAAGCCGATGCGCGAAGTCGGGGATCGCGGCGTCTGTGCGAAACATTGAATCCGCGTACTTCGAGCGGCGTCGGTCACGACGTGGTGCAGTGACTTCCACGGAGTCGCAGACTTCAGCAGAGCTGCAGCAGCGTCGGGCCTGTGAAGAGCGTCGCGTTCCAGCGAAGGTCACACCGTCGGGTGCAGGCGGCGTCCCCGGATTCAGCAGCGGCGCCGGTCCGGAGTCGTCCGAAGTCGATTTCCTTGGATTTCCACCAGCTTTCCTTTCAAGGGCCCAGGGACTGGATAGGGCACCACTTGTCAGAGCAGGAGTCTCTCCAGAGACTCCAGGTGCTGGCAGAGAGAAGTCTTTGCTGTCCCTGAGACTTCAAACAACAGGAGGCAAGCTCTAAATCAAGCCCTTGGAGATTTCTTCACGAGATTGAAGGCACACAAAGTCCAGTCTTTGCCCTCTTACTCTGGCAGAAGCAGCAACTGCAGGATAGCTCCACAAAGCACAGTCACAGGCAGGACAGCACTTCTCCTCAGCTCTTCAGCTCTTCTCCAGGCAGAGGTTCCTTCTTGTTTCCAGAAGTGTTCTAAAGTCTGTGGTTTTGGGTGCCCTTCTTATACCCAGTTTCTCCTCTGAAGTAGGCCTACTTCAAAGTCAAGTCTCTTTGGAATGTGAAATCCTGCCTTGCCCAGGTCAGGCCCCAGACACTCACCAGGGGGTTGGAGACTGCATTGTGTGAGGGCAGACACAGCCCTTTAAGGTGTGAGTGACCACTCCTCCCCTCCCTCCTAGCCCAGATGGCTCATCAGGATATGCAGGCTACACCCAGGTGCAACCAGCCCAACTGTCAAACTGACCCAGACAGGGAATCCACAAACAGGCAGAGTCACAGAAATGGTATAAGCAAGAAAATGCTCACTTTCTAAAAGTGCCATTTTCAAACGCACAATCTTAAAATCGACTTTACTAAAAGATGTATTTTTAAATTGTGAGCTCAGAGACCCCAAACTCCACATGTCCATCCGCTCGCAAAGGGAATCTACACTTTAATCAGATGTAAAGGTAGCCCCCATGTTAACCTATGAGAGGGACAGGCCTTGCAACAGTTAAACATGAATTTAGCAGTATTTCACTGTCAGGACATACAAAATACATTACTATATGTCCTACCTTAACCATACACTGCACACTGCCGTTGGGGCTACCTAGGGTCTACCTTAGGGGTGTCTGACATGTAAGAAAAGGGAAGGTTTGGGCCTGGCAAGTGGGTACACTTGCCACGTCTAATTTACAGGTAAAACTGCACACACAGACACTGCAGTGGCAGGTCTGAGTCATAATTACAGAGCTACTTATGTGGGTGGCACAACCAGTGCTGCAGGCCCACTAGTAGCATTTGATTTACAGGCCCTGGCACCTCTAGTGCACTTTACTAGGGACTTACTAGTAAATCAAATATGCCAATCACGGATAAACCAATCACATACACATTTTGTAAAGGAGCACCTGCACTTTAGTACTGGTTAGCAGTGGTAAAGTGCCCAGAGTAACAAAAACAGCTAAATCAGAGTCCAGCATGCATCAACAACCTGGGGAACAGAGGCAAAAATTTAAGGGAGACCACGCCAAGGATGAAAAGTCTAACAACTTCTATGAAGATTATTTTAATACTGTCAAAGATATTAGTCAGTATTCCATTTTTACAACTATTTACAAATGCAACTGATGAGAAACAACAAGAAAAAATGATTGCTGCTGAGGTAAATAGGAATAATTCACAAAGCAGCCAAACATCAGCATCGCTAAGTCAAGATCCTCTTGGAAAACCTATTATTGAAAACAAAGCTGCAATAGCTATAAATGAAGTGGAAACTGCAGTAGAACAAGTGAGACAGGAATCTGTTAATCTAGAATAGTTAATTGCCCAACTCAACAATGAACAGAAGGAAATTTTTATTTGAAGACAAAATAGAACATGGATTTCTTCACGATAAGAAAGAATGCAATTGCTCATCATTCAAACCAATACTTTTACATATCAGTGGCCAAGCTGGTACTGGGAAAAGCTTTTTAGGTAAGGTTCTCTCCACATATCCACAGACGACTACAGAATCAAATGTTTAATGTGTAGGAACAGCACCAACAGGATTAGCTGCACACAATATCAAAGGAATAACTTACATAAATTACTTATGCTACTGGTAGAGCATGATAATAAACTGGAATAACAGAAGTTATCTGGTGATGCTTGTCACAAGGTGGCAAGGGTTTTGGAGAAATGTAAGCTATTAATTGGTTTTAAATATAATGCTTACCATTTTTTAATTGAGAAGGCAATAGATTTTAAAAACTGAATTTAACGTTTGTTTGGACAGAAGCATGTAGTTGTTTTTGGTGACCTTCTAAAGCTTACTCCTGTAAAAGGACAGCCTGTTTTCAAAAATCTTTCACATGAAGAAACTCAGAACTCTTTGGGAAGTATTGGCAATGTAAACATTCAGTAGTATTTCAAAAACAAGGAACTTGTGAAAAACATGCGTCAAGCCTCTGATATGGAATATGGAATCATTCTATAAGACATTAGAATAGCAGCTGTGACAGAGGAGGGAAAATGTATGTCGGAAAGTTGGCTTATTAAGAATTCCTGTAAGAGCTCAGCAGCAGAGCTAATGTATAGCTTTTGTAAATAGCGGAAATCCATAGTTTCTTTAATGCATTCACTTCAAGAGTGTGTTGAATTTAATGAAGGAATACTAAAACTAGAGAATGAGAACATTGTGGAGATGACTGCTATTGACAAAATGTGACACCAAGGAGTAACTGTGCTACTCAGTGAACAATTACAAGATAAATTGAACTCTTTGGAGAAATCTGTAGCCAGGACAATGCACTCTCCCCGTGACGGTCCCAGTTCCGTCACTGGCCCAGCCGCTCATGGGCTAGCGGTGCTTGAGTTGGCGGTCCTTGCCCTGTTCAGCAGTCTTTGCCCTGTTCAGCGGTGCTTGAGTTTGCAATGACTGACCTGTTCAGCGGTGCTTGCCATGGCGGTCTTTGCCCTGTTCAGCGGTCTTTGCCCTGTTCAGCGGTGCTTGAGTTTGCAGTGTCTGACCTGTTCAGCGGTGCTTGCCATGGCAGTCCTTCATTGGCCAGCTGGGCTGGGGCTGGCGGTCCTTCATTGGGCAGCTGGGATGTGGCTGGCGGTGGCCTTCTGGCCACTGACGATGGGGCTGCCCTCCTGGGCACTGACTCTGGCGGTGGCCTCCTGGCCAGTGACGATGGGGCTGCCCTCCTGGGCACTGACTCTTGCGGTGGCCTCCTGGCCAGTGACGACGGGGCTGCCCTCCTGGGCACTGACTCTGGCGGTGGCCCCCTGGCCAGTGACGATGGGGCTGCCCTCCTGGGCACTGACTCTGGCGGTGGCCTCCTGGCCAGTGACGATGGGATTGCCCTCCTGGGCACTTACTCTGGCGGTGGCCTCCTGGCCAGTGACGATGGGGCTGGTGGTGGCCTCCTGGCCAGCGGGGATGATGGCGGTCTTCTCCGCCGTGCTGCTCTTCCCAGACTTTGGCGATTTCTTCTGCCCCTTCCCCACCTTGGGAGGAGTGACAGCTGAGTGGACACTCCCCCTGGGACCCTTGTGAGCGGCTTTGCTGGCTGGAGTCTTCCCCCACTCCTGCCGGGCACTGTCCAACTTCTGGTGCTTCACATGGTGGGGGGGACTGGCTGTGCTGTGGCTCCGTGTCACACTGGCTGCCCTGGTGCCCGGTGCACTCCACATACCTCTAACAGGAACCACTGGTACCGGAGATTTTTTGGCTGAGGTGCTAGTACGGGACCTATGAATTGGAGGGGGGTGGGAAAGAGGTCAGGAAAAGTTTCTTTGGTACACAGGGACGGGTAGCTGGAGAGGGTCTGGGAGTGGAGGAAGAGGAGGTGGTTGTAGGAGGTGTAACTTTTGTGGCTTTCGTGCAGGTGCATGCACTGGAGGCTGTCGTGAGGTGGATGTATGTTGGGTGGGTGTTTGCCTGCGTTTGTGTACTTTGGGAGAGGACACAGGGGACGTGTAAATGGTAGTGGGGGTGGTGACTGAACGTGAGCGGGGTGTGCTGGGGTGTGCGGGGTGTGCTGGTGGGTGTGCTGGTGCAGGACCTAGTGGCTGTAGTGATAGTGCATGCAGGTGAGAGTGTAGACGACACTGGGAGGGAGGAGGGAGGCGACGAGGAGGGGGACACAGTGGAGGCAGTGGATGTTGGTGTGTCTGTATGTGTGTGATGCTTGCGTGAGTGCCTGTGGGATGTGTGGTGCTTATGTCTGCCTGAGCTTCCCTTGTGTGTTGAGGTGTGTGCAGGCTGGTCTGATGGTGTGCTTGGGATAGGCAGGGGTTCAGGGGATTGGGTCTGGGTGGAGGAAGTTGGAGGGGGGAGCTAGAGACAGGGACAATGGCTGTCATCACTGCTGAGGCCAGAGTTTGCAGGTTTCGATGAAGGGCAGCCTGACCAGAATGAATGCCCTCCAGGAATGCATTTGTGTGTTGCAATTCCCTTTCTACACCCTGGATGGCATTCAAAATGGTAGACTGCCCAACAGTGAGGGACCTGAGGGGGTCAATGGCCTCCTCACTGAGGGCAGCAGAGGTGACAGGGGCAGGGGCTGAGGTGCCTGGGGCAAATGTGATGCCCACCCTCCTGGGTGAGTGGGCATGGGGCGAAGGCTGAGGGGCTGCTGGGAGGGCGGTGCTGGTAGGGGGGGTGGCAGCTGTACCTGTAGAAGTGGGGGGCACAGATTTTGCCGCCACCACAAGGGAGCTCCCATCGGAGAACGAGTCTGTGCCGCTGGTTGCAGATCCGGTGACCTCCGTGAAGCTCCCCTCGCCCTCTGTCCCACTGATGTATTCTGAGTCCATGGTGTGGCCCTCCATGGCCATGTGGGATGCAACTCCCTCATGCTCCGGTGCCACTGTACCTCCGCCTGATGATTCTGATGCACACAAGAACAGGGAGACCAAAAAATGGGGGACGACGACAGAAGAAAGACAGGTTGAGTGCATGGCTTACGGCTACCGTTGGCGGACAATACAGACACAGCATCCCCCTGCACTACGCTGCGCTGTTGGGCTCTACAGATGCAATTCCTGGGATAGGTCCTACATGGCTATGGTCGACATCTGCACACATCGATGACACAGGGGCATGTATACCTGTATTTGGCACTCTCCAGAGGTGGGGTGGAGTGCCACATGGCCTGCATTAGGGAGGGGCCTAGCCTACGGAACTCACCCTGGCCTAGGGAAACCCACCGCCCTCCTCCCCCACCCAGACACCTTCACTACGCGCCAAGTCAGCAGAACGATGTTTGACTCACCCCCTTGTGTCTGCTGTGATGCCCTCAAGCACCCATCCAACTCAGGGTAGGCCACTGCCAGGATCCGGAACATCAGGGGGGTCATGGTGCGATGGGCACCCCTCCCACGTTGGGAGGCCATCCCCAGCTGAGCCTCCGCCGTCTTCTTGCTCCAGCGGCGAATGTCCTCTCATCTTTTACAGCAGTGGGTGCTCCGTTTCTGGTGGACCCCCAGGGTCCGGACGTCCATGGCGATGGCACGCCAAATATCCTCCTTCTGGTGGGCGCTGACCTACATGACATGGACAGGGGAAGAAGAGAAGTCATTACCAACTGCACCGTCAAAGTGAGTGGCTCACATCCCATTCACAGTCCTTCATGCACGCAGAACTGTGGCCCCTTCCTTCTTACAACCAACCCCCTCCACTCAGGCATAGCCCATACAACGTGCTCCCTGTCTACTTACCTGTTGGTCTGGAGGACCGTAGAGTAGCGTGTACTGGGGGAGGACCCCGTCCACGAGCTTCTCCAACTCCTGTGCAGTGAAGGCAGGGGCCCTTTCCCCAGACGCACAAGCTATTGTCTCTTCCAGACCGAGGTCACAGCAGCACTTGCAGTGTAGGTCCTCTCCTGTCGAAGATCAGGTATTGAGTGATTGAACAGATAGAAAATGGCGGTCACGTCCACGGCGGTGCGTACCATCACGTCGGCGCACTTCGTCATTGGCTCCTGGGACCCATAGGGTCCAATGTTAACAAATGCAGCATTGCGCGCGATCTTCGACCGCCTACCGCGATGGTGTAGAATGCCAGCGCAGTTACCTCACATCCCATTGCCCCAGTTTAGAGGTCAGGCAGCTGCCATTTCAGGGGCCCACATGGCTTAATTTTCAACTGCGTCACACATACCTAGGCCTAGACTCAACACACCTCCATCCACTACCTCTGTCCTTCACATGATGAAGCACTCTGGGCACCAGTCCCCCTCCAGAACCAGTGGAGACAACTTTTTGGATTATGGTTCGTGTTCTGTGTAGACTGTGGGTACATACCTCTGAGTTGTTTGACTCTGTGGTCACTGTTGTCCTTCCTAGGCACAGTCCGCTGGGACATGTGAGGAGATGGCGGAATCCTCTGGTGTACCGACCGCTGGTGGACCTGTTGACAATGGAGGAGCGACATTTAATCATCACCTACAGGTTTGACCGTGCCACAATCCAGGAATTGTGTACCCAGTTGGAGCCTGACCTGATGTCAGCAATCCACCATCCCACAGGGATCCCCCCTTAAGTGCAGGTGCTATCAGTGCTCCATTTCCTAGCAAGTGGGTCATTTCAAACTACAGTGGCCATGGCATCAGGGATGTCCCAGCCTATGTTTTCCAACTTGTTGTCCATAGTGTTGTCTGCCCTGCTGAAACACATTCGGAGCTACATCGTTTTCCCTCAGGTGGAGGATTTGGGTACAGTTAAAGGTGACTTCTATGCCCTGGGACATATCCCTAACATCATAGGTGCCATTGATGGGACCCATGTAGCTCTGGTCCCCCCCCACAGGAGTGAACAGGTGTACAGGAACCAGAAGAGTTATCATTCCATTAATGTACAGATGGTATGTTTGGCAGACCAGTACATCTCCCAGGTAAATGCTATGTTCCCTGGCTCTGTGTATGACGCCTACATCCTGCGGAATAGCAGCATCCCTTATGTGATGGGTCAACTCCAGAGGCACCGTGTGTGGCTATTAGGGGACTCTGGATACCCCAACCTGTCATGGCTACTGACCCCAGTGAGGAATCCCAGGACAAGGGCAGAGGAACGCTACAATGAGGCCCATGGGCGGACTAGGAGAGTGATAGAAAGGACCTTCGGCCTCATGAAGGCCAGGTTCAGGTGCCTCCATATGACAGGTGGTTCCCTATTCTACTCACCAAGGAAGGTGTGCCAGATCATCGTGGCCTGCTGTATGCTTCACAATCTGACTTTGCGACAACAGGTGCCTTTTCTGCTGGAGGATGGTCCAGACGGCGGTGTTGTGGCAGCTGTGGAGCCTGTGGACAGTGATGAGGAGGAAGCAGAGGAAGAAGACATTGACAACAGGGACTCAGTTATCCAGCAATATTTCTTGTGACACACAGGTGAGAACACATTCCTGCCTACTACAAGTACTTTCTACCTCTATCCTGTCTGTCGAATTCAATCAGTATATGGTAACTGAGTTGTACATTTCCCTTACGGTTTCACAGGTGTGGTTACCAACATGTGTCATCTGCTTAGATTCCTCATGGACTTGGGATGTGTGACATAGGTATGTTGACATTACATTTGAGAACGGATTTTGTCACTGTCATTTGTAATACACATTTTCAAAATCACAGACTGACTCCAGATTGTTTTGTGGTTCAAGGGTGTTTATTGAAGTGTAAATATTGGCGGGGGTGGTAAAATGGTGAGGGGTGATGGTGGAGGAATGTCCATGGCAGAGTCCAGTCTATTAGTCTCACAGGTGCACTGCCCATATGGGCATAGGAAGAGGAGCTGGGGCAGTTCCAATATGGACAGGGTTACAAAGTGGGACAGTGGGATGACAATGAGGGTGGTGTGGTGGTCCTGTGGCGGTGCCTCCTGTCCACTAGCACCAGCGGAGGTGGTGGGCAGTTCTTCGTCCCTGCTAGTGTCAGGGTCCCCTTGGAGTGCCACGGTGTCCCTCCTGGTGTTCAGTATCTCCTTCAGCACCCCTATGATGGTGCCCAGGGTGGAATTGATGGATCTGAGTTCCTCCCTGAAGCCCAAATACTGTTCCTCCTGCAGTCGCTGGGTCTCCTGAAACTTGGCCAGGACCATTGCCATTGTCTCCTGGGAGTGGTGGTATGCTCCCATGATGGAGGAGAGGGCCTCATGGAGAGTGGGTTCCCTTGGCCTGTCCGCCCCCTGTCGCACAGCAGCCCTCCCAGTTCCCCTGTGTTCCTGGGCATCCGTCCCCTGGACCGTGTGCCCACTGCCACTGCCCCCAGGTCCCTGTTGTTGTTGGGGTGTTGTGTTATCCTGGGTTCCCTGTAGTGGTGGACACACAGCTGATTGACGTGTCCTGGGTACGGAGGTATGGGCCCGCTGGGTGGGTGCTGTGCTGGTGTTACCAGAGGGTGGAAGGTCTGTGGTAGCCTGTGACTCTGCTTATACATGGTATAAAGGCTGAGAACGGGAAAGAGGGAAAACAAAATGTTTTACTAAAATATCATGTACTGCTACAGCATAAACAATGTATATTGTTTAGTTTCAGATCTCGTCTAACCTAAATACTATCTTATATTGTTGTTCTTCTTCTTTTTCAGCAGTGTTTAGAGATGCAGGTCATTACATTTGTGAAGATACTAGAAGTTGCAGAGAAATATTTATTTGAGAAACTTATGGAGACAGTCTTCATCCATAGATATTATTTATATGTGCTGCCCCTAGTTTTATTTTGTCACTAACCTATGCAGTACCTCTCACACACACACTCAGTCACTCTCCCATGTAAGCACTCCCACAACTATCCATACACCACTTAAACATTTCCTTACTCACTCATTCAGTCAGCCACTGAGACACATGTGCTCTCACTGACTGACACATATGGCAGTCATACAGTCATTAAGTCACCCACAGATCAGTAGTATACTCACTCACCTATATACCACTCATGCATTCACTCATTCACACATAGACAAATTCATACACCCATACTTACCCCTACAAAAACACATATAATCTCTCACTCACCCATACAATCACTCATACACCCACTCACTCACACAGACAGCCATCCAAACATTCTATGTTTCACCTGTACAGCCTCTCATGCATCCAGTCAGTCATCCATACAGCCACTCATGCACTCACTAATCCATACAACTACTCTTACACTAATTCACCCATACAACCACATATGTAACAACTCACTTGCCCTTACAACCACTCACACATCCACTCCTTTACGGACATACCTAATCATCCATCCACTTACTCTGAAACACAACAACTCATGCACCCTCTTATTCACCTGTATATCACTCAGGCACCCACTCACTAAGCCATGCATACAATCATGTATGTACCCTCTCACTAACACATACACCTACTCATGTACCCAGTTACATATGCAACCACTCAAACATCCTGTCAGTCACCCATATGGTCACTGATATAACCACTCACTCACCCAGAAAACCACTTGTGTATCTTATCAATCATTAATACAGGCACTCATGCACCCAGTCAATTCTGTATATATCCACTCATGTACCCTCATATTCACCCATACACCTACTCATGCTCTCACTTACTCACTCATACAACCACTCACACAGCCTCTCACTCACCTACACTCATGTACACAGTAACTTACCCATTCAATTATCGATGCACTCACCCATACGGCCACTCATCCAGCCAATCACTCATTCATGAGAAACTCAGACATCCTTTCATTCACCCATACATCCACTCATGCATCCAGTCACTCACCAGTACAGTCCCATACACTCACTGACCCATACATCTACTTATTCACCCATACAACTACTGTCATGCCCACTAACTCACTGATAAAGCTACTCTAACATCCTGTCATTCATCTATAAAGGGGCTCATTCTACTATTCACTCACCCATACAGCCACTCATTCACTCACTCATTCATGCAACCACTTTCACACCCTCTCGCTCATCCATATACTCACTCAAGCACCCATTCACTCACTGATATAGCCACTCATGCAGCCTATCACTGCACCCAGTCAGTTACCCATTCAGAATTTCATGCAATAAGATACCCATACACCCACTTATATACCTACTCACTCACCCATCAAAGCACTCATGCACCCAGTCACTTGCCCATATAGCTTCTCATGAACCAATCACTAACCTATACACAATTTTGCCCACTCACTTACCCATACACTCCTACAGCTACTGTCACACACACTTACTCACCATACAGCTAGTACACACAGTATCCCTCACTCATACAGGCACTCATGCTCCCACTCACCCATTCAGCCAGTTATGTACTCCGTCATGCATGCAACCACTCACTCCCCCCTCACTTACCCACTTGTATGTACACACACACCCATGCAGACATGCATGCACCCCTCACTCACCAGTACAGTAACTCATACATCCACTAACTCACCCATACAGCTACAGACATACTTTGTCACTCACCGAGGCAGCCACTCATTCACCCTGACACCCATACACCCATTCATGTATCCATTCAGTCATGTATATAAGCACTCAGGCACCATGTTACTCACCCAAACAATCACTCATGTATCCACTCACTCACACATACAACCACTAATGCACCCTGTCACTCACCCATGTTCCAACTAATCCATCCTCTTACTCGGCCACACACTCACTCATGCACCCACTCACTTATCCATAGAGCAACGCATGCCACTAGCCACTTATCTAAACAATTAGTTACACACTGTAACTCATCTAAACACCTCCCAGACAAACACTCAGTCACCATTGCAACCAAACACTCTTTCACTCACTCATACAGTCACTCAGGCATGCACTTATTCACTCATACAACCAGTCATGCAGCCTCTCACTCACTTATACACACAATCATGTACCTACTCATGCAATCATACTCATACAACTCATTGCTCGCCCATGCATCTACTCATGCACCCAGTCACTCACCCATACAGCTAATGATGCACCCACTCACTCACCATACAGCCACACACAATCATTTACCCTTACAATCACTCACAAACCTAGATGCTCACCCATTCTGCCACTCACCCACCCACTCCCTCACACATAGTCATGAACCCATTCACTTATTTATACAACTGCTTAAGCACCCCATCATTCACCCATAAAATCACTCATGCACCCAGTCACTCACTTGAGCTGTTATAAGGACCCTTTTACAAGACTGTTGGATTAGGGGTGGCAGAACCTCTAATTGTAGGCAACGGAGTCATTCCCAGATAATGTGGTAGCTGTCGGTCCAACCCTTCTGGCTTTCTAGCAGCACCTCACCAAAACACAAACAGTAAACTCTGAAATCCTCTCAGGGAAATCACAGTGTAACACGTCTTTTGTCTCTTGTCTCATGTCGGGGTGTAACAAGTCTCTTGTTAGAAATATGTCTCTTGCACACACACAGGCAAGAATACAAGATAGTTTTCAATGCATGTATTAGGATAATGACAAGAGACAAAGGGAAACTGGCTGCCGTCAAAGAGGAGGACAGAGCCTGAAAAGATCTCTGTAGGCCAAACATGGCACCGTGAATGCCATCCAGATAGGCATTGGCCTGCTGCATGCTAGCCCCTGGATGGCATTGACGATGGTTGTCTGCCCTACAAAGATGGTTCTCAGGAGGTCAATAGCCTCCTCTGTGAGGGAAGCAGGGCTGACTGGGGCAAGTGAGGAGGTGCCTGGGGCAAAGGAGATGCCCACCCTTCTGGGTGACCGGCCATGGGCAACTCGGTGGGGAGCAAATGGGAGGGTGGTGATGGCATGGGGGTGGTGTAAGATGGTACAGTAGGTGTGGGCCCACTAGGATCCGCCACCGCCAGGGAGCCCCCATCGGAGGAGGTATCGGAGTCACTACCTCTAGTGGTAGTTGCCTCCCCCGTGGTACTCCCCTCGCCCTCCAACCCACTGGACTCCTTGGCATCAGATGACTCAGCCTCCGAGGATCCATGGGCCGCTGCATCCCCCCTTTCCGTTGCCTCAGATCCCTCGCCAGATGATGCTGATGTAGACAAACAACACAAGAGAACAGGGATGGGGAGAAAAAAACAGGAGAGATACTTGCAAATAGCTGAAAGGAGTGAACATAGTGGTCAGACATACACCCACCTAGAAGAACCTCCAACAGGCAGCACCTTCCAATATACCCATGGCCATTACCCCGGCTAGTGACCAGAAACCTGCTCTACACCCATTCCTTAAACAACCTAAGGACCCGATGTGTAGGTGACCTGACCCAAACACCCCTACTCCCTAAGGGCCCATCATGTAGATGGACATCTGTCAGAGTCCCTGCAACTAAGCAGCATAAACCTGAATCCACACACAGACACCCATCAAAGGTCAAAAATGTGGTATGTGTACTCACCCCCTTGTGACTGCTGTGCAGCCTTCAAGCGCCCATCCAGGTCTGGGTACGCCACCGCCAGGATGAGTAGCATGAGGGGGGTCAATACCCGATGGGCACCCCTTCCTCGCTGGGAGGACTTCCCCAGCTGGGCCTCTCAGATTTTTCGCGCCCAGCGCCACAGGTCCTACCACCTCTTCCTACAGTTGGTGCTCCGCTGGTTGTAGACCCCCAGGGTCCGCATCTCCTTGGCGATGGCATGCCAAAGTGCCCTCTTCTGGTGGGCGCTGACCTAAAAGGGACACACAGAAATGTAACACAGAGGTCAGGCACTGGCCAACATATACAGCTGGCTATACATCCACTATCGGATGGACTGTACAAACAGACTAACAGCACATACGCATGCAGCATGTCATGAACCATGGCCCATTCAGGGTCAGAGGTGCACACATATGTACTGCCAACACCATCCATTACACACAACCATTGCCCACAATCCCCCAACTCACCTGTACCTCTGGCCATCTGTAGAGCTTGGTGTACAGGGGCAGGACCCCATCCACTAGCCTCTCCAATTCCTCCTGGGTGAAGGCCGGGGCCCTTTCCCCTGCAGCACGAGCCACTTCCATGACTAGAGGCAGGACACAGCAGTACACTCAGTGGAGTACCTGCTTGCACGAAATCAAGGAGTCAAGTAAAGTTGGGGTGACGACTTAGAGTACGTACCGTGGCAGTGTGCACCGTCACCACCTGCGGAGATCATGATACGCTAGGATTACCCATTGACATCCATGTTAACCAATGACTGTGCGCACGGCGGTAAACACCACCTTACGCTGTTACGTCAACCGCTAGCGGTATGACGTCACTTCCACCACAACAGTTCTGGATTACAGGGTACAGACATTTTGCCAAAAACCACACATTTATAATACTGCTATCTGCACAACACTGGCCCTAATGTTCAACTAACACACCTATGCATGTGACCATTAACAATACTACAACTGACAAACCCTGATCAATTATTATGGTCTAGTTGTTGCTAGGTCAAAAACAATTAGTATTTGAGTCCCTACAATCAAGTCAGCAGTGCTCAATGACTGACAATGTGTGCCGATGTATGTGTCTTCCTCACACGTATTTAAAGTTCATCCTAGGTACAGGCCCTTGTGTCGAGGAAGGGCCCCATTGGTGTACAGACCACTTGTGGATATGCGGACCATGGTGGAGCCTCACATCATAATCAATTACAGACTCACCGTGCAACTATTCTCGAACTTTGTGCATTACTGATCCTGCACTTACTCTGGCAAATCGTAATCAGCATGCCATCCCAACTGAAGTGCAGGTGCTCTCTGCACTCCATTTCCTGGCCACAGGCTTTTTTCAAGTGACAGTGGGCATGGGTGCTGGATTTTCACAGCCAATATCCAGCTTGATACTGACAAGATTTCTGAATGCATTTGTATGACACCTGCAGTCCTATGTGAGGTTTCCCCAAAGTACTGACTTCCCTGCCATCAAGTCTGACTTCTATGCCTTTGGCAACATACCCCATGTGATAGGTGCCAATGATGGCACCCACATACCTATAATACCCCCAAGAGTCAGTGAACAGGTGTACAGAAACAGGAAGAACTTTCACTCCATGAATATTCAATTGGTATGTACTGCAGACCAGTACATCTTACATGTGAATGCCATGTTTCCCGGTTCAGTCCATGATTCCTTTGTGCTGGGGAACAGTAGTGTGCCACACCAGATGGAACAACTACAAGAGGACAGAGAGTGGATCATAGGTAGGAGTTTCTGTCAGTAACTGCCACCTAGCAGACAGCCAGACTGTCTGACTCTAAGGCTTGTCAATGACAGTTGTGTTTTGTACCTTTTTCTAGGTGATTCTGGCTATCACAACTTGCGTTGGCTCCTGACACCAGTGAGGAATCCTGGGACAGATGCAGAGAGGAATTACAAAGAAGCCAATGGATGTACTAGGAGGGTGATTGAGCACACAATATGTCTCCCGAAGGCTAGATTTTGTTGTCTACATATCTCTGGGGGTTCCCTGGCCTATGGGCCTGAAAAGGTGTGTAGAATAGTGGTGGCCTGCTGCATGCTGCACAACGTGGCAGTGAGGAATTCTATCCCCCTCTTGGAGGTGGAGGGTGCTGTATATCCAGACCAGCTTCCTCAGAGAGGGGACGAGGGTGATGGTGATGATGAGGAAGGGATTGATATCAATTCCAGGACTCAACTTATACAACTATACTTCCAGTAACTATGTGGGGCTAAGGGCTGAGATTGGTGTTTGTGAAACATACTGTCAGTGTGCCTTGTCATCTAGGGGGGGGTTTGAATGTACTAATTGCAACTGTGCCCAGCTCTGCATAGGAAAGAATACAGTTTAGTGGTTCTTTTTCTCAACATATTTAGGCACAACAACATTTAAGGCAAGTGTGTACTTTCATGCTACGCAGGTACAAATAAAGTAGTTATCAACCAGTTGCATCCATACTTCACTTTGTTCACACATTAGGACAGGGAACAGTGTTACAGGTGCGATATGTGTTTTATTTAGTGCAGGGATTGAATCATCCTAATTACAGTGATGGCAGTTGGTCATGGGTGGTTATCCTAAATGTCAACATGGTGGTAGCCTTGTTGTAAGTATTGGCAGGTCCATCATTGCTTACATGAGTTCTTATTTTTTGTTAGCACTGTTTGGTGGTTGATTGTGTGGGATAGTTGGTGGACAGATTGTTGCAGAGTCACTTCTTTGAGGGGGGCTTGTTTTTGGCAGGTGTTCCAGTCCCATATCTTGGCCTGAGGGTCCGTTTGGGCGCCTGTTGTTGACCTATAGGGGATGAAATGGTTGTTCCTTTTGTTTCCTCTGAGGGTAGTGTAGGAAAGTACCATCTTGCCTGGCATGTTACTCCCATTTTTACTTGTGTGACAGTTTTTTTTTGCTTGTGTCACTGGGATGCTGCTAGCCAGGACCCCAGTGTTCATAGCTTGTGGCCTATATGTGTTCCTTGTGTGGTGCTAACTGTATCACTGAGGCTCTGCTAACCAGAACCTCAGTGTTAATGCTCTCTCTTTGCTTTTAAAATTGTCACAGCAGGATAGTGACCATTTCACCAATTCTGATTGGCACACTGGAAGACCCTTATAATTCCATAGTACATGGTACCTAGGTACCCAGGGTATTGGGGTTCCAGGAGATCCCTATGGGCTGCAGCATTTCTTTTGCCACCATAGGGAGCTCAGACAATTTTTACACAGGACTTCTACTGCAGCCTGAGTGAAATAATGTCCACGTTATTTCACAGCCATTTTACACTGCACTTAAGTAACTTATAAGTCACCTATATGTCTAACCCTCACCCAGTGAAGGTTAGGTGCAAAGTTACTAAGTGTGAGGGCACCCTGGCACTAGCCAAGGTGCCCCAACATTGTTCAAGGCAATTTCCCCAGACTTTGTGAGTGCGGGGACACCATTACACGCGTGCACTACATATAGGTCAATACCTTTTTGTAGCTTCACAATGATATCTCTGAATATGGCCATGTAACATGTCTAAGATCATGGAATTGACCCCCCATGCCAAATGTGGTGTTGGGATGCCAATCCCATGCATCCCCAGGACTCCAGCATGAGCCCCGGGTACTGCCAAACTAGCTCTCTGGGGTTTTCACTGCAGCTACTGCTGTTGCCAACCCACAGACAGGCTTCTGCCCTCCTGGGGCCTGGGCAGCCCAGTCCCAGGAAGGCAGAACAAATGATTTCCTCTGAGAGAGGGTGTTACACCCTCTCCCTTTGGAACTAGGTGTTAAGGGCTAGGGAGGAGTAGCCCAGCTATAGCTACCTCTATCTGCCTAAGCTGCAAGAACACTACTAATATACTAATAAGTGATAACTGGACCTGGCACAAGGTGTAAGTACCATCAGGTACCCACTATAAGCCAGGCCAGCCTCCTACAGTTAGCTCGTGGGAAGTTGCTGCTGATACAGTCATTGTGCGGTCTGTCTTCTGTGCTGTAGTGGGGGCTTCCTGTACTGTGTGGGTCTCAGTCTGAGTTTGCACAAGCTGCAGCAGCGCACCTGCTATGCTGGCCATTGTGGTGTTGTGCATTTTCCACTGCTCCATGGCATCTTGGTGGCGTTCCTGGTGCATCCTCTGACTCTGCTCCAGGCTGGCTACTATCTGGGCCAATCTGTCATGGGTATGCTGGTAGGCCCCCAGGACCTCACATATCACATCCTGGGCTGCAGCATCCATCCTGTGGCCTCCCCCCTGGGCCAGTGATGCCCTCCCACTGGGCCTAGCCCCCTGTGCCTATGTCCCCTGCCCAGGTCTGGCGGTGTCACTTGTACTGGGGCCATCGTCTTCCTGTCTGTTGGTAGGGGGTGACTGTAGCCTCTGTCCTTGTGTTCCACCAGTCTGTGGCCTGGATACGCAAGTGTGGGAACGGTTGCCCTGGGCTGCTGTTCTTGCCTGGGTGGTAGGGGTGTCAGTAGTATCCTCAGTGGGGCTGCTAGATGGTGACAGTCCAGGACTGTGTGAGGGGCCAGCCTGTTCATCAGTGGCCAGGGTTACATCCCCAGTGTCCTGTGAGGTGCCTCTGTCTCCCTGGGGGGCACTGGCACTCCTTGTCCTGTCCGTCAGGGTGGCACGGGTGGTGGTGCCTGTTGGCATAGTCAGATGGGGTGCAGAGTCCTGGGTCGGTTTGTGCAGCTTACACACTTTGGGAACATGCAGGATGCTTTAGTGGGGTCAACATTGCTTTTAACTTACGGTGTGGAGGTGCACTGTAGGTGTTCTAGCCGATTGCGTTTCATTGCAGGGGTGGGTGGCTGTGCACGGGGGAAGGATGTGAGCCTGTTAGTGGGTTTGTGAGCATGCATGGGTGGTGGATTCAGTGCTTGTTGGCGTGGTCCTGGTGTGTGTTGGAGGGGTGGGGTGGTGCATGCATTCAAGGTGTGATGGATATGAGGTAAATGTAGACCACTTACCCGAGTCCATTCCTCCAGTGAGTCTCTCAGGGTGCAGGATGGCCAGTACCTTTTCCTCCCAGTCAGTGTAGTCTAGTGGTGTTGGTGGACGTCCTTCCCCAGTCTTCTGGACTGCAATGTGGTGCCTGGATGCATTGGCCCTGACCTTTCCCCGCAGGTCATTCCATCTCTTGCTGATGTAGTCTTTGGTGCGTGGATGGTGTCCCACTGCATTGACCCTGTTGACAATGGTCTACCATAGCTCCATCTTCCTGGCGATGGGTGTGTGCTGTACCTGAGCTCTGAATAGTTATGGCTCCACCTTCAGGATCTCGTCCACCATGGTCCATAGCTCCCTTTCTGTGAAGCGTGGATGTTTGTGGGGTGACGGTGAGTGTGGTGAATGGTGTCAGGGGTGGAATCGCGCTGAGGGTGCTCTTCTGTGGTTCGGTTAGAGTCTTCTGTATTGTGCTTCTGGTGTTCTCTGTCTTCATTGGCCTACTTTCATTGCAAAGGATTGTGGGGTGTGTCTGTGAGTGTTTTTATGGTGTTGTGGATGTGTGTCCCGTGTGTGAGTTTCTAACTTATCCAATATGTGCACTTCTTACTGTTGGGTCCACTTGCCGCCAGTGGCGGTATGCACCACCGATGGTCGTTCGTCTTCCATTGACCGCCAAAGTGATTTGTGCATCATTATTTGGAGGATGGGATATGGGTGTGCTTGGGGGTGGTGGGGTGTTAGGTCCATCATTTCTGCCAACAGGGTCTATTCACCACTAATGGCGGTTTTCTGCTCACCCATTGCCAAGACGGTCAGCGGTGTTTACCGCTGTGCTCATAATGACCGCCAAAATCAGGATTCTAAAAATAAGCAATGTTAATATGAACTATCCCAACATTTTGCAAAAAACGTTTAGATACAAATTCCTCCCTAAAGTGTTTTGTGTACCTCAAAGAAAGCAAGGTATGATAAATCTAATCTGCCCTAACCATATCCATGAGAAGCGCCCCAATCCCCATTCTCTTAGAATAAGGTCAGTCTCCAAATCAGACGGTGCAGAGACACAAAGGTTGAAGTCTGCTGCAAAGTGATTTGCAGTGTAGATGGATTATCCTGGGCAGAACCCCCTCTAATGGCCTTAGTCTCACAGAGTGTTTTATAAGGTCCATGTAATTGTTCGCTCAGACATCCTGATGTGGACATGTACCTAAGTATTAGATTGTGTGCGCAAGCTTGGATTGGCAGGTATCATAACAAAAATGCCTGGCATGTTCACATTCTGTTCTTGTATAATGTGAAGCAAAGGGACATGATGACAATCCGATATGTACATTACTGATAACGTAATGGAATGGCAATTGATTATAAAATAAAAACATTTCTCCCAGAACGCAAGAATCAAAGTCAATAATAAAACAGAACATGTTTATCTAGGTAGAAGGGCACAGGCCTATAAGCTAAGCTCAACTCCTATACCCAAGCAATTAAAAGCGATTCATGACACCCTTCCTGATTGCCAAAATGAGGGTGTGAAATCCAAAGTCTGAAAATGCTCTAAACCAAAAATCTAAATGCAAATTCAAACACATACTTTAGAGATATAGGCCCTCATTATGACCCTGGCGGTGAGTGTTTAAATGGAGGTAATACCACCAACAGGCGGCCGGTAATTACCATCAAATCATGACCCTGGCAGAGATAACTCCCTCAGACAGCCAATGTACAACACCAATCACCAGGCCATTAACACCACTGACTATGGTGGTAGCCAACAATAGCCAGGCAGAAGACAAAGTATCACCCACCATATTTTGACTCTGCAATCCGCCAGGATTTTCGGAGCGGTACCAACGCCATCAAAAGCCTGACGGAAACAGAACACAGAAAAGCAAAGACTCACCATCGGAGACACAGGGAAGAACAACACCGTCACGGAACCGGAACTGCTAGTCTTCCCATCTACCTCATGCTCCAGCTGGAACACCAACACTGATGAAGACGACAACGGTGAGAACAGCCACCTAGCACACAAGGGAGGGAGGGAGGAAAAGGAGAGTGACACCCACACCCACAACAAACACCCAACACACACACCATACACACAACCAGCTGCAGATGAAAAACAATGACACACAATACACAGCAGAATAATGCAAGGACAACAAGAATGCAGTAATGAGAATGTATTGATTGTAAACAGCTACCAAAAGAACCAATTGTACAAAAAACAGATGTACACAAAGGGCCAATGCCCAGTCCAAAGTACTAAGGGCCCACATGGCCACAGGGCACAGTCCAAGGCCCAACTCAAATCCTGACTTCATCTGGATAGAACTCTGCAGGGGCATCAGTTTGCAAGTAGGCAGGCACCTCAGGGGGATGGGGGTGGGAGCACCTCAGCAGAATACGGGAACAAGCCCACTGGTTCGGGAGAGGGCTCCATGCTCATTTCTCTCTGCTGGGGAGTGTAAAGCCACAGTCTCTGGAGTGGGTGACTTTCCCACTGTTTTTGGAGGGGGCTCCATGCCCATTTTCTCTCGGCTGGGGAGCACAAGGCCACAGTCTCCAAGGTGGGTGACTTTTCCACTGGTTCTGGAGGGGGCTCCATGCCCAATTTCCCTGCTGGGGAATGCAAGGCCACAGTCTCTGGAGTGGGTAACTTTCCCACTGGTTCTGGAGGGGGCCCTACGCCCACTTCTCTCAGCTGGGAGTGCAAGGTCACAGTCTCTCGAGTGGGGAACATGCCCACTGCTTCTGGAGGGGGCCCCTTGTACAGCAGTCCCTGGCGGGTGGCCTACATGGCTTTCCTTGATGGTGATGGCTGCACTGTGTCATCCAGTGTTGAGGGCTGCACTGTGTCAGCAGGTGAAGGTGCCTCTTGGGCAGCCTCTGCTGGACGAGAAGGCTGCACTTCCTCAGCTTGCGGTGAGGGCCCCATGACCACTGGTGGTGGCGGTGGTGTCTCACCCTGACAGCCTCTGCTGGAGGTGAGCGCTGCACTGTGTTGGCAGGCCGAGGTATCTCCAGGGCAGCCTCTGCTGGAGGTGAGGGCTACAGTGTGTTTGCAAGTTGAGGTGCCTCCTGGGTAGCCTCTGCTGAAGGTCAGGGCTGCACTTCCTCGGCTGGCTTTGAGGGCCCTGTGACCACTGGTGGTGGTCGTGGTAGTGTCATCCTGAAAGCCTCTGCTGGAGTAAATGGCTTCTTCCCCTTAATGGTAGGATGTGCGCGCTCCTTAGCCTTCCTGGCAGGAGTTGAGGGCTTCTTCCCCATCATGGCAGGAGGTGCGGGCTCCTTCCCCTTCAAAACATAACACTAAAGAAGGGGTGAGAGGAAATGCTTCCCTGTCCAACCTCACACTATATCAATCACTAACACTACAGGACAGTAAATTACCAGTGTAAATGCCCCAGAGAGGGTAATCACCAGTATGAAAAAACTGCCCTCACCCACGAATTGTGGCATGCTTCATCATCGGGCTACTGCTAACACACTCTTTCATGACTTATTACAGAAACTGGGCTGAACAGGTAATTATACCCTGAGATCACCACCAGTGGTGAATTTTTAATCCTGCCCGGCACTGCAATAAAATTTAGATAGTGACCGTCTGTGACAGTTTTATGATTCTGTTGTTCGCCCTTGGTACCCGTTTTTCATGTTGTTTCTATGTTGTGTGCCTTTATATTTCCCTGCCCTTCTGCTCCACTCCGACTTTGGATTATGAAGGAGTGTGTTAGCAGTAACCCGATGATGAAGAATGCCATAATTTGTGGGTGAGGGCAGTTTTTTCATACTTGTGATTACCCTCTCTGGGGCATTTACACTGGTAATTTCCTGTCCTGTAGTGTTAGTGAGTGTCCTTCACCTTCATGGCAGGAGGTGTGGGATCCTTAACCTTCCTGGCTGGTGGAGTGGGATCCTTCACTGACTTGCCACCATGACTAGGAGGTGCCACCACTGTCAGCGTGGACTGTTTGTCTCAGGTGCTGCGCTGGGTTGTTGGGACCCAGCACTTATGGGCAGGACGGGGAGGGGAAAAGAAGAGGTCAAGTTGGGCAAGGAAAAGCTTCTTAGGGACGGTGGAGCGGGATGAGGGAGGAGGGATGAGAGTGGAGGTTGAGGGAGTGGTTGTTGGAGGTGTATGTCTGCTGGACATGGGTGGAAATGCATGGCCAGAGTGCTGATGTGGGGTGGACGGCTGTTGGGTGTGTGAGTGCTTGCGTTTGTGTCCTTTGAGGGGGGACAAACAGGGTGAGAGGGGACGCATGAATCAATCAATCAGTCAATCAGAGAATTTGTAAAATGCACTACTCACCTTTCGAAGTAAGTCTCAGCAAGGCCTACTAGTGCAAGGGGTTCGCCCTTCTCAGCACAAAGTCCTCAGACCATACAGGAAGAAGTTGGCACAGAAACTGAAATAAAAGACAAAGTTTATTAAACCTCATGAGGTGGTACTACAGTTCAAACAGCACCCTTCAGTAATGTTTGAAGTAGCACACTGAACTAAGAGAGCATGGTTCTTTTATACCCACGCAGGGGCTAGAAAGAAGGTGGTACAGTTATAGAAGCAAGACTTATATACATATAAGGTCATATGGAAATGCACAGTCAACAGGTAGGAGGGGCTAACAGTTTTCAAGGACTAGTGGACACATTACTGTCGGTTACTAATTACTAACAGCTGCAGACCTTACTGACCATGTGCAAAGTGGGAGATGCTAAACATAACTTGTCACTAGACAGATTTTCAAGAGTAGTTAACAGGAAGGTAGGACAGAGCACATGGCGAGCACATGGCAGCATGTGGCAGAGAAAATGGCTGCCATGAATACAAAATGGATTCTGCGAAATGTTCACAATAGTTGCTAAATACAAGATGTATTCTGCTAATGCTTAATTTAATCGCTACTAAATTACAACACACCCGTGAGGATCTCAAGGCACTGCATGGATGTTGTAGAGGTGCCTGCCAGTGAGGTGTGTGTGCTGCTTGGTGTGGTGACACTGGTGCTGGCTGTTGAGGCAGTGCATGCAGGTGTGAGTGTGGAGATGACTGTGAGGGAGGTGGAGGAGGAGGAGGAGGAGGAGGGGGACACAGTGGAGCCAGTGGATGTGGTTGTGTCTGCAAATGTCTGGTGTTTGCGTGAGTGCTTTTGGGATGAAGTGTGGTGCCTGTGTGTGACTGTGCCACTCTTGTGTGTTGTCTTGTGTGCATGCTCATCTGTCTGTGTGCATGGGATGGGTTGAGGTTGAGGAGACTGGGACTGGGAAGTGGTAGTTGGAGGGAGGACGGTAGGAACATGGACAATGTCTGCCATCAGAAAGGAGGCCAGAGCCTGAATCGATCTCTGTTGGGCCTCCAATCCACTGTGGATGCCCTCCAGTAATGCATTGCATTGCTGCATCTGGGATGCCAGCCCCTGGATGGCATTCACAATGGTTGACTGCCCTACAGAGATGGATCTCAGGAGGTCAATAGCCTCCTCACTCAGGGCAGCAGGGCTCACTGGGGCAGGGACTGAGGTACCTGGGGTGAAGGAGATGCCCACCCTCCTGGATGAGCAGGCACAGGCAACTCGCTGAGGGGCTACTGGGAGGGCGGTGCTTATATGTGGGGTGGTGACTGTACCTGCAGCTGCGGTGGTTACAGAGGTGTCCACCACTAGGGAGCTTCCATCAGAGGAGGTATCTGAATCTGTGTTGTCACCTCCTGTCTCTGCCGTTGTGTTCCCCTCACCCTCCGTTCCACTGGTTCCCTCGGTGCCTCCAGAGTCCTGTGGGATGCAGCTCCGTCTGTCACCGGTGCTCCTGCTCCTCCACCAGGATGACAGAAGAAAAAAGGGGGGGAGAGAGAGAAAGAAAACACCCGGGTCAATTACTGCACCAACACCACCGTTGGCATACACAGTGCCGTCACACACAGGGAACAGGCCTACACTATGTATTCCACTACTAGTGATTTGGTTACATGCCACGGCAAGATGAGGGCCACACACCGCCAACTGCACCCCTCCTGGGACCCACAAATCCCTGACTGACATGGAATTATAACAAGCTAGGATACCTGCATTTGCCACACACCCATTACACTTGAGGTGGATCACGCTGCAATGTCTGGCCTGGCATTAGGGGCACCCACTAACTCACACCCACCACCCGGATTCCATGCCACCTGCCAATTATTGTAGTAATGCCCACTGTACTTACCCCGTTGTGGCTGCTGTGATGCCCTCAAGTGCCCATCCAGAACTGGTTAGGCCACTGCCAGTATGCGGGCCATCAGGGGAGTCAGGTTCCGACGGGAACCCCTTCCTCGTTGGCAGGCCATCCCCAACTGGACCTCTGCGGTCTTCCGTGCTCAGCATCTCAGGTCCTCACACCATTTCCGACAGTGGGTGCTCCTCCTGCCATAGACCCTCAGGATCCACACGTCCTTCCCGATGGCACGCCAAAATCCCTTATTTTGATGGGTGCTGACCTTCAGAGGCAATACAAACAGGAGGACACCATTACACATGCAATCCAGCCTTTCACACATATGGCCCACCAATCCCGTTTCCGTCACTATTGGCACACACATCGGTCAGCGCACACCATCTACACCACCTGTAACAGGCCGACCGAGACAGCGTGGACCCCGCAGTACCACAGGGGCACCGTTGCTTCCGGTCTGCCCTCCCTCCAATCCGAAACAACATCCGGGTGACGTAAGGATTTCTAAATCCCTCCTCGACGTGACCCAGGAAGTGGCAGCACCAGGAAGAACACTGCAAGAAGCAGCAGGAGGAGGAACCAGAAAGGTCGGATGTACCATTCGAGTCAACACCAGCACAACAGACTCCTGGCCCCACAAGAGGCATGCGACGATTGCGGGGTTTTCCCCGATACAAAGACCAGAGGATCAGGAGGCGGCAACACCAGAAATACGGCCATGCTCTGGGGAGAGCGTGGCCTTGTCAGGTACAAGGTCACGGGTGTAACCTATTCTTGCAGTAAGAGTGGGAGGCAGGAGGGGGACAGTCCGGATACAAACTTTACACCAGTATATAGTTAGTGATATTGGAATTTCGTTTTGTTGTTTGTTGTTTTTCTTTCTTCCCTTCTTCATTTTAAACAGGAAAAGAAGATTGGTTTGCTACAGAAGCGGCATCACAGAATGTTATTGTAACAAAACGAACAAAGAAAAGGCAAAAAAAACTGAAGAATGTCCAAGCTTTAATTCATTTGTTTGGTTTTATGTTTTTGTTTTTCACTAAGGATAACTGAAAAAAAATCAAAAAATGGCCGTCTATTTTTGTTGTTGTTGTTATGAACTCTGTGAACAACAGTGACTAGAAAAGGAGAGATACCTCAGAGACAGAGACAGGGAGAGAGAGCGAGACAAAAAAATCTCAGAAGATTAGAAGATAGTCAAGACGACACTAAGAAAGGATAGACCCAGAGAGAGAGAGAGAGAGAGAGAAAAGAGAAAAACTCACAAGAAGAAACGATAGCCAAGACGTAAGCAAGAAAAGATAGACCCAAAGAAGGAGAGCAGAATCCGAATTAAAGAACAGTAGACAATAAAAGAGGTCAGAGAAAAGAGAAAACAGTTTAGAGAAAAAGAAAACAGAAAGAAACTTACCAGTCCACTCACAGTTATCTTTATCTGCTTCTTTTCCACATGCGCCTCCTGAGACCCCATCTGGAAGGAAGAAGCAGAAGAAGGTGAACACCCTGTGAATCCAGAAGGCAGAACAAAGAAACAAACAAAACCATAAACTATGCAATATTAGTACAAATTAATAAAGACAATGTAGGAAAGTCCTCCTTTTTGCCCTGGTCACCCCCACACTTTTTGGACAGGTACTGGTGGTTACTAACTCTTGGCTGTTCCCTGGGTACTGCTTACCAGTCCCAGGGCCAGTGCTCTGTGTAAAGTGGATATGCCAATTAGGCTAATTATAATTTGCTAAGTCAACCTACCTATAAGTCCCTAGTATATGGTAGGACATGTAGGTTTAGGGACCCCAGCATAGGTAGTGCACCCATACGTGGACTTCTGAGGTGCCCAGTGTCATTTTAAAGGCAGGCCTGCCTTGCTGGCTGCTTTTAAATTAAAGTTATATGCAAACTTTGGAATTAAAAGTAGTTCCAAAGTCTTAAACTACCTTATTTTTACATATATGACACCCCTAAGGTGTGCCCTATGTGCTCCTAGGACTGGGTGCTGTGTAACTATAGGCAGGGACCTTATAAAAATAGTTGTATATGCCCTGGTGAGGAAAAAACAGCCACATTTGTTTTTCCATCATTGTAGTGAATGGCCTTCATAGGCTAGAATGAGGAGACTTTATTTTAATTTTAAAGGTCCCCTTAAGTGACAGATACCAAGAGTTTGGTATCAAATTAATTGTTATACTAAATCCCACAACTTCCAGTTGTGGGATTTAATATAACTTATTCAGGTAAAGAGTTTTAAACTTTACCTGAAAAGTTGCCAACTTCAGCCCTTAATATAACTTGTTCAGGTAAAGAGTTTTAGACTTTACCTGAAAAGTTGCCAACTTCAGCCCTTCATTATTTTTTCTGCTGTGCTCTGATTGGCCAGCCTCTGGCAGCCTGGCCAGGCTGCCTTTATGAGGTGTGAAGTGGCCTGGCTTCACACAAAGAGATGTGCCTGTGGGAGGGGATCTCACCTCAACAGATGGTGAGGCATGAAGGGGGAGGGCTGCCAAACTGGTCTTCAAAGGCAGAGAAGGACATTTGGAGAAACCCAGCAACACCCCCACATTCTGCAACCCTAGACAACTAGGTACCCCCTTGATTAGATTAGGAGAGGGCAGAAGAGGGGTGTGTTTATGATTTTTAGCCACACCAGTGGGTGGGCTCAGCCAGATGTAACTTCCAAAAATCACTTTCAGCCATGATGGATTTTTGAGGAATGTTGCCTCCTGGGATTGATTTTTGCCACACTTCCCAGGAAGTGGTCATCACAGAGGGAAGGACCATGCCCCTTATTGGAGGACCAGGACCCCCCTGTTTTTACCCAGGAACAAGGATAAAACTGGCAGACCTGCACCCACACCTCGGATCCCCATCAGATTCCAACAAGGAAGAACCAAAGGAGAAGAAGGACTGCCCTGCTGGACCCCTGGCCTGCACCTGGATCCTGCACTCTGAAGGACTGCACCAGCTGCACACTTGGACTTCACCACAAGAAGGAATTTGCCTGGCTTCAACTGGTTCAAGGAGGGAATCCCTGTTTGCTAGAAGTGAAACATTGCTAACCAGAGTCCCCTACACCAACTCCTGAAGAAATCAACCAGCTGACCACTGTCCAGTGGCCAAAAAGGAGTTTGTGCCAGGTGCATTCTGGGAGATGTAGTCTACATCCCCAAGGATCATCTCAGAGCTTCTGGAACCTTGGGGTGAGCTGTGGACCCCAAAAGAACCTTAAAGGAACATCTGGGAGAATATCCAGAAGTTTGGAGGAGTTTGGAGAACTTTTGAAGAAAAGCTCCATAGAGGGACCGACCCGCAGCGGCAACTCTAGCTGGCTTGCCTCAACCGCGACCTGGCCTGACTTGCAGGTTTGTCCCGGTGAAGAAAATATCGAAAAAAGAGACTAAGTCCGAACGTAGGAAGTTGACCGGGACCTCCCAGCCAGTGTATCCAAGGAGGGCTCCAAGGACATCGGATCAAGATCCAGGTTTGCCGCAGGTCGAAGGATTTTCACCTCGAAAAAAAGTCCGAAGGTAAAAATCCCCACCGAGGGCTCCCGTGACCCGTATCCGAAGAAGAGTTCCAGGAGGTCAGATTGGACTGAAAGGTTCGTCCAGCTGAAGAAAACCTTCAGAAAACCGACTAAGTCCGAAGGTAAACTTTTGACTGAGGCCTACCGTGGGCTGTAGTCGAGACGGGCTTCTTTGCGGTCGGCCTTAAACTTTGACTTTGCCCCGGTCGAGGTGCGACCAGATGACGAGATTGGCACTTTTTGTTTCTAGGCGCTAGAAAACAATCATTCTTTATAAATTCATATCTCCGGTTCCCCTTATCCGATTTTATTAGTTTTTTGTGTCATTTTAAAGATAAAAATATAATCTATTTTTTTAATTGGTTTTGGATTTTTAAACTGTTTCCTGTGTTTTATTTAATTACTGTTTTTGTGATATTTGAATGCTTTACACTCTATCTCCTAAGTTAAGCCTTATTGCTCGTTGCCAAGCTACCAAGGGTTGAGCTGGGTTTAATTTACTGAGACCTAACTGGGCCTAAGTGAAGGTTAGTGGCCTATTGCTAAGTGTAGGTACCTACCTGCCCTTACCAATGACCCATTTTCCAACAGACAACTTCACAGTAAAGCGCTGGCTGTGAGTCGTGCTTACGGTATCCCCTGTCACACCACCATGAGACATTCCCCCATGACACAATGCTTGGACACACATCTCCCTGCATCCTTCCCACATGCATCATGCCCCAGGTGTACTCACCTGTTGGTGTGGAGGCCTGTACAGCAGTCCGTACTGGGGTAGGACCCCTTCCACCAAACGCTCCAACTCCTCAGAAAAGAATGCAGGGGCCCATTCCCCGGTCCCATGGGCCATGGTAGCTTCCAGACACAGGTCACAGCAGCACCCACAGTGCAGGTGTTCTCCTGTTGAAGATCACGAAACAAGTGAGGAATCAGATAGAAAATAGCGTTCACGTCCACGGGGGTATACACCGTCACTGCCGACGCTAATGCCCGTTGGCCACTGTACTCCATAGAGCCCCATATTAGCCAATGGGGAATTTCACGGGGGTGCAGGACCATCTTCCGCCATGACACCTAACATTGGCGGTGTTATCTCACTTTCACCTGTCCCTACATAGAGGACAGGCGGTCGCCATTTCATGGTGGCGTACAAGAGTCATATCAACCTTAACTGCGTCACAGCCTAGATTAGCAGATATTGCGCCATTCCCACTGTTCCATCACATAAATGCACTATGTGCACTGAGGTTGGGGTTCCATTGATCAAATTGTGACAGCCTACTCACTCTTGTGTCCCTTAGATACCTACCACTGCGGATAAATAGGAGGAGAAGAGAAACCCCTATGTCCAGACTCCTTGTGGACTTGGCTACACTGTAGGACAGGCACATTATACTCACCTATAGAATGGACAGGGCCACAATCACAGATCTGTGTGCCCAATTGGAGCTTGACCTGATATCTGCTATCCTTCATCCGACTGGGATCCCCCGTCTTGTGCAAGTGCTATCAGTGCTCAATTTCCTGGCAACTGGTTCTTACCAAGTGACAGTGGGCTTGGCAGCAGGAATGTCATAGCCAATGTTTTCAATCGTGCTGGCAAGAGTTTTGTCTGCTCTGGTGAAACACATGTGCAGCTACATAGCTTTCCCCCCGGTGGAAGATCTGGCAACTGTGAAGGCCAGATTCTATGCAATGGGACATATAACAAATATTGTTGGGGCCATTAACGGGACACGTATTACGTTAGTCCCCCCGCCTGAATAAACAGGTTTTCAGGAATCAGACAAGTTTTCACTCACTGAATGTGCAAATGGTGTGCTTGGTGGACCAGTACATCTCCCACGTCAGTGCTATGTATCCTGGGTCAGTGCATGACACCTTTGTTCTGAGGAATAGCAGCAACCCAAATATGATGGCCCAACTACAGAGGCACAGGGTGTGGCTAATAGGTGAGCCATGGTCCTCACCCACTGTATGTTAGTGTATGCCTTCAGGTGTAATCTCCGTATCATTGTGTGAGACTAAATGTTGTCCCTCAATACTTGCAGGTGACTCTGTCTATCCAAAACTATCGTGGCTCCCGACCCCTGTGACGAATGTCATGACAGGGGCTGAGGAACATTATAATGAGGCACATGGCCGCACCAGAATGATCATTGATAGGACCTTCGGGCTCCTGTAGGCCAGGTTGAGGTGACTCCATCTGACAGGTGGATCCCTGTGCTACTCACCCTGGAATGTCTGCCAGATGGCATGTTGCATGCTGCACAACCTGACCCTCAGATGGCATGTACCTTTTCTGCAGGAGGAGGAGACTAGAGATGCCCCTATGGACACACAGGTGAGACAGTGCAACTGACCATTCCTCTGACTATTGATGCTTTCCATGTGGCTGTAGCATGATGGCACTAACTTCCATTTCATCTGTCACCTATGGGTTGTCATTTTACAAATGTTGTTGAGATAACAACTGTGTACTGATGTGATGAGTACAGACAGCTACAGGTCATTATTTCTATGCTCTCACAGTGTTGAGATCATTTGACTAGATTTGATTGTTTCCATAAATGCACATTTTCAACACATAAAATACTAGTAGCCAAGTTGTGTTCAAGGGTGTTTTTTGTAGTGCTACGAAATTGAGGGAAAAGTGCAATGGAATAGGGTGATGATGGAGGAAAGTCCAGGATATTGTTCCAGTCTGGTTGCTGCACAGGTGCAGTGTCCAAGGGTCAAAAGAATGGGAGCAAAGGCAGTTCAAAGTGGACAAGGTGACAGTGTGGGACACAAGGAGGACAATCAGGTGAGTCTCATTTCCTGGTGGTGGTCTTGGCAAGTGTCTCTGGCTTTTGTCTGAGTCGCAGGTAACGTTTCCGGGTTGGTTCACCTTCTGCATGGGGAGGGGTGTTGGTGGCCTGTGGGTCCTGTGGCGGGGCATCCTGCCCAGTAGCTGCAACAGAAGTGGAGGGCTGGTCAATAGACTGGCTAGTGGTAGGGGCCCGCTGGTGTGCTGTTGTTTTCCTCATGATGTTGGCCATGTCTGCCAACACCCCTGCTATGGAGCTCAAGGTGATGTTGATGGCCTGCAAGTCCTCCCTGATCCCCTGATACTGTTCCCCCTACAGCCGCATGTTTTCCTGCACGTTGTCAAGGATCTGGCCCATCGTGTCCTGGAAATGTTGGTAGGTGCCCAGGATCTCGGTGAGCCCCTCATGGCGAGTCGGTTCCCTGGGCCTGTCCTTCCCCGGTGCACAGCGGTCCTCCCAGTGTCCCTGTTGTCCTGTGCTTCTGTCCCCTGAATAGTGTGCCCACTGCCACTGACCCCAGGTATCTGATTGACTTGGGGGCGAAGTGTGGCCTGGGTTCCTGTAGTGGTGGGCACACTGCTGATAGGTGGGTCCTGGGGGCAGAGGTGTGGGTACCCTGGGTGGGTGCTCTGGTGTTGGATACTGATGGGGAAGGATCTGTGGTGGACTTCGAGTGGACTTGGGTGACCGACTGTCCAGTGATCCCTAATGGGCCAGGTTGTTGGTCCAGATCCTGAAGTCCAGAGTTAATGTCATCACTCGGGGCACCTTCTGTTGTGGGACTGGATAGTCGTGGCTCTTCCTCGCTGCTGAGATTGGCGGGGGCACCTGTGGGTATGTAAGTGATGTATTATGCCTCATGTATAGCATGTAAGGCCAGGCATTGTGGTTAGTCATATATGTAGGTGCAGTGGGTGGGATGGAGTGGAGTGATGGGAGTGAGGGTGAGGGGGTGTGTTGGCATGCAGGGATGGGGGGTGATAAGTATGTTGACTCACCAGTGTCCAGTCCTCCGGCTACTCCAGTGAGTCCCTCAGGATGAAGTAATGCCAAGACTTGCTCCTCCGATGCTGTTAGCTGTGGGGGAGAAGTTGGGGGTCCACCGCCAGTCCTCTGTATGGCAAGCTGGTGCCATACTGCCACGGAACGTACCTTCCCCCATAGGTTCTTCTACTTCTTCCTGATGTCATCTCTTGTTCTTAGATGCTGTCCCATGGCGTTCATCCTGTCCACGATTCTCCCCCATAGATTTATCTTCCTGGCAATTTATATTTGCTGTACCTGTGCTCCAAACAGCTGTAGCTCTACCCTGACAATTTCCTCCACCATGACCCTTAACTCCTCATCAGTGAAACAGGGGTGCCTTTGTGGGGACATGGGTGTTGTGTGGTGTGTGTTGATGAGAGTTTGTTGAGTAATGCGGTGGGGTGCGTGACGGATGTATGGGTGCATGTGGTGTGTGTGTCTAGTTGTCTCTGTGCTGTTCGTGTCAATCTCCTGGCAGTAATTGTGGTTTGTTAAGGGTTGGGGGTAATGTAGGTGTGTGTTTTATAGTGCTGTGGGTGGGTGGGTAGTTGTGGTGGGTTTATAAGTGTTAGGTGTGTGTTTTTAGTATTGACTAATGTAGTGCTGTTTTGTATGTGGGTGTCCAGTCTGAGCGTGGAGCTATGTACCGCCAATGGTTTACTGCCATTGAATGTCCGCTGTGGTGATTCGTGGGTCATAATGTGGTGGGCGTTGTTCTGTTGGCATAACGGTATGGGGTTTGGTTCCCACACTTTGGCACTGACCTTTGGGCTGGTGGATTTGTCTATGTGGCTGTATTCTGTCAGATTGATGTGTGTCATAATATGGGGAACGCATATTCGCCATTGCAGCGGTATGTTGGCGGCCATCACAGTGGCGGTAATCGGGATTTACTACCATTGTCATAATGATGGCCATAATGTCAACATTGACAAGCAAAACAAGCTGGTAGACATGCCAAATTGAAAGGAAATTTGGTGTCATGCTTTATACTTTCAAAATGCCAATGGTCAAATTAACAATACTCATGATCTTGCACATGCGATTTGTTGTAATAAATGGAGAAAGATACAATAAAGGACTCCACTTCAGCAGGTAATAAATTAATCAAAATTTAGCAGAGCGATTTACGGAGCAGGAGCGAACAGGAACCTCAAGCGTAGGATGGCCTGCATCGGCGGCACCGTCCATAGTGCCAGATGTCATTGGAGCAGGAAATCCACAAGCAGTGACTCATAAGATGCCTCACGAATCAACCTCAGTCTCAGGGTTCATGTCGTTAAATGAACCCTCATAGAGAGCATTACCAGATCCTTGTCCACAGGAGGCACAGGCTGCACAGAAAGACACACTATTGGTGCACATTCAAAAGTGCACTAAATGAAGTAGAAAACTGGCTGCACAGAGGTTAGGACGGGTCTAAATGTCAATGACCAATCATGCTCCAGCTCTTCAAGGAAGGAGGCTTTGAAGTACTGCATCATGGGATCACAACACAGCTTTGTCTGTGGTAGGTCCATCACTCTGCTTGGCTGAAGTAGGGCAGCCACAGTGTAGCAAAAACAGCAGCAGTAATATACCCCCAATTAATGGCAACTCAAAAAAGCAAATAAATGTCAGAAGGTATGACTACAAACATGGTCTGGAAGCTGCTGACAAACCCAGAACCAACAGGTCTAGAGGTGTTAAAAACTCTGCTGACCAATTGTCCAAAGGGTCTGGGGAAATTGGTATTCAGTAGGGACTGTATCTCAATTGACGACCTCGCTAC
The DNA here is from genome assembly GCF_031143425.1 of Pleurodeles waltl. NCBI lineage: Eukaryota > Metazoa > Chordata > Amphibia > Caudata > Salamandridae > Pleurodeles > Pleurodeles waltl. The sequence goes on from NC_090437.1 coordinate 1,070,631,962, forward strand.
CTGGAGATCATATATCTTTCTGGCTGATGTCAGGGTCACCTATTTCTGAAACAATAGGAGGGCCAACATTCTGCTATCCTTATCTCTTGTGTGGGAGGGAATAAAACATGGCCACAACAAGTTAGTTGATCTTCATTTTAAAGGTGCTTGCCAATTGTGAAATTCAGCAGGTGTGGAGATGCTGGGTGCATTCATTTAGTTTATCTTTGTAACTCCAAGTATGATGTTTTTTGGACAGCTTCATTTAAAAATATAACTTGCAATGGAATAAGGCATCCTCAGAACAAAGCTTCCCTACCACATATCTGCCAATCTCTGATTCCCCATACACTCTTCACATCAACAGTGTTATTCCAATATTTGTAGCCCTCAACAGCAAGTCGGGAAACAAAGGCGTATGAGTAAAGGTTTTGTGTCAGTTAGCAATACTTCCCGTATTATGGGAGGAGGAAATTTAAAATTATAGGACTCAGTACGTCTAGTGTCATGCCCAGTGAAATATACAAACTTTTCTATATATGTTTTGGAGCTCCCAACAGGTGGAGTCAACAATGTTCCCATTGTGTGTAATTGAAAACTGATCTGGGTTTACTAGCTCAGTGCAGAAAATAATGTCCACAATGACTGTAACAGACATTTTTTATTCCACAATTTGCATCTTCACTTTCAAACACAGTGTGTTAGTCTAGCTCAGCAAGCATAGAATCAACTGTTTTAATGTCTCTGTTTCTGGTTAATTGGAAACAACATCTGGTGTAATAATATCAGTCATTGATATTTTAAACAACTGTGGAATTTGAATGACCACAGTAGGATTGTACATGTCAAATGGCTCTTTATCCCAAATAATCAGGAATCAGAGCTGATGAAATTTTCACTCGGGATGAGTCTCTTCCAACTTTATGGGAAGAAACATAAGGTGTTAAAATCTCATTCACCGGTTCAACAGCGGAGTGTTCATGAATATAATGACCACACATCAAGAAAAAGCAGAACATCAACCAATGTCAACATTATCCATAGGTAATACCATGGATAAAGCAAATAGTTATTTTTAAGTCATATGTACAGCTTACATGTCTTTGATACAGTTTCTGTTGTAGAAGCAGATGACTCAGAAGGAAAGTCATTAGTATTGATGAAGTAACCAGAAGCAGTCTGTGCAAGCACAGGAGCCGGTGCGGAGCTGGTGGATGGATCCACTTACAGTGGAGGTTCATAGTAGATGATGCAGTCTGACTGTGTTGAATTGGAGTATTATACCTCCACATCTTGGACTTGTCTTGTCCAAAAAGTGGGGGCTGAAAACAGCAGAAGCTCATTCTCTAACCTCCCCATGCTCGAGGAGGCAATATTATAATGGTTGTACAAATTAGTGCTTGCAGAAATTTTGTTTGCTGCTTGCAGAGGTATATCCTGTTGGGTAATAAGAGGGGAGCAGGTGCTACCCAAGGAACCTCGTGGTCTACTGTGCAGGATTGGCCACATGGTACAATTTGATGTTGTCAATGGAGACAAATCTGTTTCCTTTGAAACCAGGCAGCAGTGGTGAGGTAACAGTTCCGGTACCGTGTATTCCCAGGACTGGAATCTGAGCTCCATAGGATGGGCTGAACTTCTTTATCACAGCAATCTTTTCACGAGCCAGATCCTGAACTTTAGGAATCCAGCCAGTAGATGTTGTCAGCAAATCCCTTACTCCCAATGTGGCTGTGCAGGCGGATGAATTGTCATCTTGAAATTGTTGTAGCTTCTGTCAAACAGAAGCACAATAATTCATGTCAAACAGAGTATCTGCTGACCCCACACTAGGACCCTCAACTTCTGGGAAATACATAGGTATCCTAAATAACAGGGATGCAAACTCACAAGGACTTCCTGGGCAGATTATCTAATGCTTTTGGGACCCCATATAGGTGATGAAGCCAAATACGTCCTGAACCTAATGTTTTCGCTGTTAAGGATTGCTTTAAGTCTTGATTCCTCCGCTCCACAACTGAATTACCCTCAGAATGGTACGGGGAAAAGTAATGGAGTTCAACACTCATCATTCTCACTGTTTCCCTGAATGCCCTAGAGGAAAACCAGGGCCCAGGTCTGATTGGAATGCTGCAACAGCATATGTATCAATAATGACCTGCAAATCTTTAAAAGCAGTTCGAGCATCAGCTGACTGTTGTGGCCATACCCACAGGAATCTAGAACAGGGGTGCACATGACTAAGATGTATTTGCATTCACAATGGTCCAGGTACACACATTGCAGTGGTCTTTTTGATACAAAGAGGGATATCTGCGGTGGGCGTTTAATGGTGGATCCACTGATTTGTTGGCAATTGTCACAACAAAAGACATATTGCTTGGGCTGTTTATATAGACCTGGCCATCAAAAGCATTTTGGTAAAAGAGAAGTTGTCACCACCACTTCTGCAGGAGCAGAAGCGGCACCTTCATATACTGCTTTGATAAGATCTGGTCTCTGGTCTTTGTTGGGAATCACATGATCTTCCACCCCTGTAATGGTTGCAAATGCAACATTCTGAGAACTAACACAGTTTGCACATTTTGCAGGGTATGCTTTTGCTAAAGGCTATCCATCAGCTGAAGCTTTCACAACAGCCATTGTCCCATTATCCACTCTTGTGTGACAATGGGTTATTGAAGCAACAGAAGCCATAGCTACTGCAAATTTGGCAGCTTCATCAACCAATGTATTTCCTGCAAAGTGTATCCATAAACGTTGATGGCTCAATGTATGCACTACATGAGCATCAGGTAGTCTGTCCTTCAGATCAGCTACCCTGCACCATAACATTATGTGTTTTATGGTGTCCCTTTTGGAATCTCTGAACCTGTTCAAACGCTAATGATTGAGATAATCATTATAGGACTGGACACAGTAATATGAATCACACATGTTTGATCTGACCGCCTTAGGGTGGTGATTCCCTACATATTTGCCTGCCTCCCTTCACTTTTCTGACACTGTTTTTACTGGTTTTAGGACTCTGCACACTTTACCACTGCTAACCAGTGCTAAAGTGCATATGCTCTCTCCATTAAACATGGTAACATTGGTTCATACCCAATTGGCATATTTGATTTAGTTGTAAGTCCCTAGTAAAGTGCACTACATGTGCCCGGGACCTGTAACTTGATTGCTACTCGTGGGCCTGTAGCTCTGATTGTGCCACCCACATAAGTAGCCCCTTAACCATGTCTAAGGCCTACCATTGAAGGGCCTGTGTATGCCGTTTCACTGCCACTTCATCTTGGCTTTTAAGAGTACTTGCCAAGCCTTAAACTCCCCTTTTTTACATATGTCACCCCTAAGGTAGGCCCTAGGGAACCCATAGAGCAGGGTGCTATGTAGGTAAAAGGCATGACATATGCATGTGTGTTTTATATGTCTTGGTAGGAGAAAACTCCTAAATTCGTTTTCCACTACTTTGAGACCTGCACCTCTTATAGGCTAGCATTAGGGCTACCCTCATATAAAGTTTGAGTGGTAGATTCTGATCGGAAAGGGGTAACCAGGTCATATTTAGTATGGCTAGAATGGTAATAGAAAATCCTGTGTATTGGTGAGGTTGGATTTTATATGACTATTTTATAAATGCCACTTTTAGAAAGTGAGCATTTCTCTGCACTTATCTATCTGTGCCTTACAGCCTGTCTCCAATCAATGTCTGGGCTGGGCTGGTTGACAGCTTCCGTGTGCATTTCACTTGGACAATCACGAACACAGGATGCTCAGTCACACCTTCACTCATCTGCATACTGAATGGATCTTCCAGGGCTGGATGGGTGGAGGGTCTGACACTTTCATTTCAAAGGTTAGTGGCCTGCCTTCACACAATGGACTGCCAACCCCCCTACTGGGACCCTGGCAGACAGGACTGGGCTAAAAGGGAACCTTGTAACTTAAAAACCACTCTTTGAAGTATCCCCTACTTCAAAGGCATTTTTGGGTAGATAAACTGGGTCTCTGACCCCACCAACTTATACACGTCTTGACCTAAACCTGCAACCTGCCAAGAGGAACTGCCTAGCTGCCCAAAGGTCTCATCTGGACTGCTTTGCCGAGAACGGCTGCTGCCCTGCTGTTGCCATGCTGCTCTGCTGCCCTTTGGCTTTGCTCTCCAAGGGCTTAGATTAAGCTTGATTCCTGTTTTCTGAAGTTTCAGGGCCAAAAAGACTTAGGCGGTCATTACAACATTGGCGGTAAAAGACGCTTACCGCCGTGAAGAAGACTGCCAACACACCGCCGCAGCCGTGGAAATCCGCCACAGGTATTATGACCCACATCTCGGAATCCACCAATAGTCAGACACCCACACAAGTCCGCCACACCAAAGGTCAGTGATAAACTGGCGAAAACAAAACCTCCACCATCACGCCAACAGAAACACGCCCACACTATCACGACACACGAATCCACTCGGTGGTCTTTCATCCGCGGTATTCCATTGGCGGTACACACAGCCGCGCTCAAAATACACACACTCTTACAAAACACAGCCACACTGGACAATTCGAAATACACACACCTGATACACATACACACACCACTCCCACACACCCAATACAATATAAAACACAGACCCACATCACCCACAAACCCCCACAACAAAAAATTCAGAAAGAAGGCCAGAGAGAGACACCACCAGCAAGAACAACAGCATCCACAGGCACACAACACCATCACCCACACAACTTCCACGCACCTCACACAACACACCACTACATATCACCACACTTACGACCACACACTTCACCCCACACATCACCTATACCACGCCATGGTACAGCAAAGACACCCCAGGTTCTCGGAGGAGGAGCTCAGGGTCATGGTGGAGGAAATCGTCCGGGTAGAACCCCAGCTATTCGGATCACAGGTGCAGCACACCTCCATAACTAGGAAGATGGAGCTATGGCGAAGAATAGTGGACAGGGTCAACACAGTGGGACAGCACCCAAGAAATCGGGAGCACATCAGGAAGAGGTGGAACGACCTACGGGGGAAGGTGCGTTCCGTGGTCTCAAGACACCACCTGGCGGTTCAGCAGACTGGCGGTGGACCCCCACCTCCTCCCCTACAACTAACAACATGGGAGGAGCAGGTCTTGGCGATTCTGCATCCTGAGGGCCTCGCAGGCGTAGGTGGAGGAATGGACTCTGGTAAGTCAAAGCTTTACTATTACATCCCCCACCCTAACTGCATGCTATCACATACCCCCACCCTCACCCCCAGCACCCCAACTCCTCACATATGTCCCAACATCACAAACCACACATCCCAACACCAAGCCCTGCGTGCAACAACAAAGCATGGACACCCATCACCAAAGCATGCCCACTGCACATACCCATACACCCCCCTAAACCATCATCACACAAGCTCCCACACAGGAATGCTAGCACTGGGGTACACGGACACCCACCCATTGCACACCATTACACACACAGATTTAATAAACATCCTTTTATACCCCTGCAGGACCCCTACCCAACGTCACCGGACAGGAGGGTCCACACATGTCCACACCACCAACAGAAGAGGCCCACAGTGATGACAGCACCTCTGTCCAACTGGATCTAGATGACCAGCCCGGACCATCGGGGACATCTGGACAGTCGGTTCCCCTCACACAGGCACAGGCCACCACAGACCTTCCCCCCTCTGGAAACACCAGCACAGCACCCACCCAGCCGGCCCATACCTCCGTACCCAGGACACGCCAATCAGCAGTGTGTCCACCACTACAGAGAACCCAGGATAACCCACCACCCCAACAGGGAGCTGGGGGCAGTGGTAGTGGGCACACGGTCCAGGGGACGGAGGCCCAGGAACACAGGGGAATTGGGAGAGCTGCTGTGCGACAGGGGACGGACAGGCCAAGGGAACCCACTCTCCATGAGGCCCTCTCCTCCATCATGGGAGCCTACCACCACTCCCAGGAGACAATGGCAACGGTACTGGCCAAGTTTCAGGAGACCCAGCGCGTGCAGAAAAAACAGTATATGGGCTTCAGGGAGGAACTCAGAACCATCAGCTCCACCCTGGGCACCATCGTAGGGGTGCTGATTGAAGTACTCAACACCAGTAGGGACACTGTGGCACTACAAGGGGCCCCTGATACTAGCATGGACGATGAACTGCCCACCACCTCCGCCGGTGCTAGTGGACAGGACGCCCCACCACAGGACAACCACACCAGCTCCCCACCCCCTGCAGACAGAGAACCACCCCACAAACGGTCCCTGAGATCCAGGACAAAGACAGAGCATGATGCCAAGACCCCCCGCCAAGAAATGAGACCACCCTGATTGTCATCCTACTGTCCGACTTTGTCACTCTATCCATAATTGAACTGCCCCAGCTCATCTTCCTATGCCCATATGGGCAATGCACCTGTGACACTAATAGACTGGACTCTGCCATGGACACTCCTCCGCCAACAACCCTCACCATTTCACTACCCCCTTCAATATTGAGCATTAAAATAAACACACCTACAGCACAAAACAATCTGGAGTCTGTCTGTGATTTCGAAATAGTGTATTAACAATTACAGTGCTAAAATGTTTTTTAAATAGTAATGTCAACATACTTATGTCACACAGCTCTAGTCCATGAGGAATCTAAGCAGATGTCACACAGTGGGACCCACATCTGTGAAATTGTAAGGGAAAGTGACAACTCAGTGACCATACACTGGGTGAAAACTACAGACAGGAGAGAGGTAGTAGTGTCAATGTACATGTAGTAGGCAGGTTTGGATTCCTACCTGTGTCTCACTGGAAATATTGCAGGATCACTGAGTCCCTGTTGTGCATGTCTTCTTCCTCTGCTTCCTCCTCATCAGTGTCCACAGGATCCACAGCTGCCACAACACCGCCATCTGGACCATCCTCCTGCAGAAAAGGCACCTTGCATCGCAAAGCCAAGTTGTGAAGCATACATCAGGCCATGATGATCTGGCACACCTTCTTTGGTGAGTAGAATAGGGATCCACCTGTCATATGGAGGCACCTGAACCTCGCCTTCAGGAGGCCGAAGGTCCGCTCGATCACCTTCCTAGTTCGCCCATGGGCCTCAATGTAGCGTTCCTCTGCCCTGGTCCTGGGATTCCTCACTGGGGTCAGTAGCCATGACAGGTTGGGGTAACCAGAGTCACCTGCAAATGGCGAGGGACAACTGTTAGACACACACTAACCTGTAGGGATAACTCCAGACAACCATTCCTAATGACTTGCTTCCAGGTGCTCACCTAATAGCCACACACGGTGCCTCTGGAGTTGACCCATCACATAAGCGATGCTGTTATTCCGCTGGATGTAGGCATCATGCACTGAGCCAGGGAATATGGCATTCACATGGGAGATGTACTGGTCTGCCAAACATACCATCTGTACATTCATAGAATGATAACTCTTCCGGTTTCTGTACACCTGTTCACTCCTGTGGGGGGGGACCAAAGCCACATGGGTCCCATCAATGGCACCTATGATGTTGGGGATATGTCCCAGGACATAGAAATCACCTTTCACTGTAGGCAAATCCTCCACATGAGGGAAAACGATGTAGCTCCGCATGTGTTTCAGAAGGGCAGACAACACTCTGGTCAATACCTTGGAAAACATAGGCTGGGACATCCCTGATGCCATGGCCACACTTGTTTGAAAAGAGCCACTTGCAAGGAAATGGAGCACTGACAGCACCTGCACTTGAGGGGGGATTCCTGTGGGATGGCGGATTGCTGACATCAGGTCTGGCTCCAACTGGGTACACAGTTCCTGGATTGTGGCACGGTCAAGCCTGTAGGTGATTATCAAATGTCGCTCCTCCATTGTCGACAGGTCCACCAACGGTCGGTACACTGGAGGATGCCGCCATCTCCTCACATGTCCCAGCAGACGGTGCCTATGAAGGACCACAGCGAGCACAGAGTCAACCAACTCAGAGGTACGTAACCACAGTTTACACATCACACCATCCATGCACAAAAGGTGGCCTGTATGAGTGTTGAGTCTAGGCCTAGGTATGTGTGACGCAGTTGAAAATTAATCCATGTGGGCCCCTGAAATGGCGGCTGCCTGACCTCTAAAGTGGGATAATGGGATGTGAGGTAACTGCGCTGGCATTGTACACCGTCGAAGACCGCGTCGCAAAGCTTCACTGGTTAACATTGGACCCTATGGGTCCCAGGAGCCAATGACGATGTACGCCGGCGGTGACGGTAACCACCGCCGAGAACATGACCGCCATTTTCTATTTGTTCTATCACTCTATACCTGATCTTCAACAGGAGAGGACCTACACTGCAAGTGCTGCTGTGACCTCGGTCTGGAAGAGACAATGGCTTGTGCGTCTGGGGAAAGGGCCCCTGCCTTCACATCGGAGGAGTTGGAGAAACTCGTGGACGGGATCCTCCCCCAGTACAACCTACTCTACGGTCCTCCAGACAAACAGGTAAGTACACAGGGAGCATGTTGTATGGGCTATGCCTGTGTGGAGAGGGCTGGATGTAAGAAGGAAGGGGGCAGAGTGCTGCGTGCATGAATGACGGTGAATGCATGTGCCACATGGCAAGGGTAGGGATGGGGGCTAATCACTTTGACGGTGCAGTTGGTAATGACTTCTCTTTTTCCCCTGTACATTTCATGTAGGTTAGCGCCCACCAGAAGAAAGATATTTGGCATGCCATTGCCAAGGACGTCCGGACCCTGGGGGTCTACCACAGACGGAGCACCCACTGCCGGAAAAGATGGGAGGACATTCACTGCTGGAGCAACAAGACGGCGGAGGCTCAGCTGGGGATGGCCTCCCAAAGTTGGAGGGGTGCCCGTAGCACCATTACCCCCTGATGTTCAGGATCCTGGCAGTGGCCTACCCGGAGTTGGATGGGCGCTTGAGGGCATCACAGCAGACACAAGGGGGTGAGTACACTCTCATTCTGCTGACTTTGCGCGCAGTGGAGGTGTCTGGGTGGGGAAGGAGGGCTGTGGGTTTCCCTAGGCCAGGGCGAGTTCCGTAGGCAAGGCCCCTCCGTAAGGCAGGCCATGTGGCACCCCACCCCACCTCTGTAGAGTGCCAAGTACAGCTATTCATGCCCCTGTGTCATCTATGTGTGCAGATGTCGTCCATAGCCTTGTAGGCCATTTCCCAGGAATTGAACAGTGGAGCCCAAGAGCGCGGCGTAGTGCAGGGGGCTTCTGTGTCTGTCATGTCCGCCAATGGTAGCGGTAATCCATGCACTCAACATGTCTTTCTTCTGTCGTTCCCCCCCCTTTTTGTGGTCTCCCTGTTCTTGTGTGCATTAGCATCATCAGGCCGAGGAGCAGTGGCACCAGAGCACGAGGGAGCTGCATCCCACATGGCCATGGAGTGCGAGACTACGGACTCGGAATTCACCATTGTGACGGAGGGCAAGGGGAGCTCCACGGCGGGGACAGGAGCTGACACCAGCGACACAGACTCGTCCTCTGATGGGAACTCCCTCTTGGTGGCGGCAACATCTGTGCCCCCTGCATCTACAGGTGCAGCCGCCACCCCCCTTACCAGCACCGCCCTCCCAGCAGCCCCTCAGCCTTCGCCCCGTGCCCGCTCACCCAGGAGGGTGGGCATCACCTTCGCCCCAGGCACCTCAGGCCCTGCCCCAGTCACCCCTGCTGCCCTCAATGAGGAGGCCATTGACCTCCTGAGGTCCCTCACTGTTGGGCAGTCTACCATTTTGAATGCCATCCAGGGTGTAGAAAGGCAGTTGCAACAAACAAATGCATTCCTGGAGGGCATTCATTCTGGTCAGACGGCCCTTCACCAAGCTTTTCAGACTCTGGCCTCAGCACTGATGGCAGCCATTGTCCCCGTCTCTAGCCTCTCCCCTCCAACTTCCTCCACCCAGACCCAATCCCCTGTACCTCTGCCTATCCCAAGCACACCATCAGACCAGCCTGCACACACCTCAACACACAAGGGATGCTCAGGCAAACATCAGCACCACACATCCCACAGGCCCTCATGCAAGCAACACACACATGCAGACACACCAACATCCAGTGCCTCCACTGTGTCCCCCTCCTCGTCGTCTCCCTCCTCCCTCCCAGTATCGTATACACTCACACCTTCATGCACTACCTCTACAGCCACTACGTCCCTCACCACCACACCCAAAAGCACACCCCGCTCACGTGCAGTCACCACCCCCACTACCATTCACGCGTCCCCTGTGTCCTCTCACAGTGTGTCTATGACACCCCCTCCCAAGATTCACAAACGCAGGCACACACCCCCCAACAGCCATCCACATCACGACAGCCTCCAGCGCATGCACCTTCACTCAAAGTCACCAAAAGTACACCTCCTACTACCACCACCTCTTCCTCCACTCCCAAACCCCCTCCAGCTACCCATCCTAGTGGGTCCAAAATACTTTTCCTGTCCACCCTTAACCTTTTTCCCACACCTCCCCCACCCCGTCCATCTCATAGGTCACAAACAAATTGGCAACTCACTACACAACCAAGGCAGACACATTGGACTCCTATTTAAAACAGAAGAGAACAATCAGCACCAACCCCTTTACTAAAATACCCTTTAAGAATAAACCATCCCAACCTCTACAGTCTTTCAAACAAATATCCCAGGATGAATTTATGGATTTGGTCAAAGCAAGCAGACCTTCTGGTTGCCCTTCTGACCCTTGCCCACCACAAATCTTCAAGAACATCCTGCTATCTACTTCTGCTGCCACACCTGTAAGAAGAATCATCAACAACTCTTTAACTTCAGGAACTTTTCCTACACACCTGAAAAAAGCATACATACAACCATTATTAAAGAGAACAAACCTAGACCCGCAAGACCCCAACAACTACAGACCTATCACAAATGGACCTTTCCTGGGCAAATTGATAGAAAGAGCAGCATTCGCCCAGATGTCACAATTCATTGAAGACAATTCTATACTTTCAGACTTCCTAACTGGATTCCGCCCAGGAAGAAGCACTGAATCAGCACTCATGGCAATCTAGGACGATCCTAAAAACACAGTCGACCGAAATGGAGTTGCTGCACTACTTCTCTTGGACCTCTCAGCTGCCTTTGATACGGTTGATCATGACACCCTAACTCAAAGACTCCACGAAGCCGGCATACAAGGGATTGCTCTCGACTGGATTACTTCCTATCTCCAAAAAAGAGCAAATATCATCCACTCGCCCCCCTTCTCCTCCGAACCCTAGATCACAAAAACAGGGGTCCCCCAAGGGTCAATCATCTCACCTTTGCTTTTTAACATCTACATGATATCTTTACCAGAACTGATCAATGATTTCCATCTCACATGCTACAACTATGCAGATGACACACAAATACTACTTCAATTAGAAGACCCCAAAAACATTGAAAACTCACAAATCTTCAGTTGCCTCAGAGCCGTTGATCAGTGGATGACCTGGAGCCATCTCAAACTAAATACCTCCACAACAGAAATACTCATATGTGGTGACTGGAAAAATTATGACCCTCTGTGCGTCTGGCCTGAAGATCTCGGACCACCTCCTCAATTATCCAAGGAAGTGAAAAACCTAGGAATCACCATGGATTCCAAGCTAACTATGAATGCCCAAGTAGACAAATTAGCACGCACAAGCTTCATCACCTTAAAGACTTTGCTACGCATCTTCCCCCACCTCGGATTTCCACACAAGGTGCAAGCTACTATCTCACTTGTATTATCCAAACTGGATTATGCCAATAGCCTCTACCATGGATCATCTCTATCTGTTATGAAAAAACTACAACGTATCCAGAATTCCCAGCCAGGCTACTACTACATATAAAGCCGCAAGCCCACATCTCCCCTGCCTTGAGAGCACTACACTGGTTACCCGTTGCCAGAAGATGCACTTTCAAACTGCTTTGTATCACCCACAAAGCTATACATGGAACAGGACCGCTTTTTATCAGAAAGAAAATTACCAAATACATCCAACAAAGAACCCTCCACTCAAGACTGGCACCCCGCCTTAGAACACCACCATACAAGAAAAAGACTGTAGGTGGTACATCCTTCTCCGTCCAAGCAGCCAAACTATGGAATTCATTACCCCCAACTATAAGAGCCACAGATAACTTTCTTGTTTTCAGAAAACTACTCAAGAGTTGGCTCTTTCATTCATAACCACCTTTTTCAAACAACTATGAACTGCATATGCCTATGTGGATAAATATTTTTTCAGATTATATGTATATTTCTATTTATTTATAGTTTCTTTGGAAAATATGTATTGCTACTGTCATAACAATAAAATACACACACACTCTTTTAAACCTGTCTGACTAAGTATTTTTTACCCATGATTCCAATTATGTATTGTATGTGCATATGTGTGTGTATTCATGTGTGTGTGTATAAATATATATATATATATATATATATATATATATATATATATATATATATATATATATATATATGTGTATGCATGTGTATATGTTGTTTCTGTGCTTGGCATGTTTGTGGATCATTGCATGGCTCCTGGTTTTTGGGTTGTTATACTAGATATCTATGAATTTCTGCTCTCATTTTTCATCACTCTTATGTCATGTCTCTATCAAACTATCCTCCATTCTCACTCTGACTCATCCCAAATCCCTTCTACCACTTTCATCTCCTAAATATCTCTGCCTAAGCTCTTCCCTCCACCTCCACATCTAACTCACCAAACCTCACTCTACCTCTGTGACCTCCCACACAACCCTACTAAATTCTCCTGCATTCATCTCACCCTGCTACTATGCTCTCCCTAACCCTTCCACATACTCTTCCCCTCTCCGCCCCCCTTTATTCATCCCAAGCCTTTGGATTGAGTAAATGAAGGATATACTCCCAATTAACACTTCTGGATTTCTTTCCTCCTCCACCCCTCCATTACTCCAGTCAAACTAACTAACAAACCCTCATATCGGCGGCTCAAATTCACTCATAATAATACTAAAACTGTACTCATTATTAAATGATACTAATCCATCACTAATTCTTGTTGGGTTCCGGAGTAGCGTGCTACTCATCGAAAAGCGCTTCGATGCCTCGTCAGGGGTAGTAAGCGCTATATAAATACGATTACAATACAATACAATACAATAGGTCCCGAAGTTGCACCTCAGCCACAACATCTCCGGGACCAGTGGTGCCTGTATTCACCGGTATGTGGAGTGCACCGGCCACCAGGACAGCCAGTGTGGCACGGAGCCACAGCACAGACAGTCCCCCACCTGTGAAGCATCAGAAGTTGGCCAGTGCCCGGCGGGAGAGGAGGAAGACTCCAGCCACCAAAGCCGCTCCCAGGAGTCCCGTTTGGAGTCAGCTGTGACACCTTCCAAGGTGGGGAAGGGCCACAAGAAACCCAGCAAGTCTGGGAAGAGCAGCACGGCGGAGAAGCCCGCCATCATCCCCGCTGCCCAGGAGGCCACCGCCAGCCCCAGCCCAGCTGCCCAGCAGGCCACCGCCAGCCCCAGCCCAGCTGCCCAGGAGGCCAACCGCCAGCACCAGCCCCACTGGGCCATGAAGGACCTCCAGCACCAGCCCCGCTGGGCCATAAAGGACCGCCAGCACAAGCCCCGCTGGGCCATGAAGGGCCGCCAGCACAAGCCCCGCTGGGCCATGAAGGACCACCAGCCCCGCTGGGCCATGAAGGACCGCCAGCACAAGCCCCGCTGGGCCATGAAGGACTGCCAGCCCCAGCCTCGCTGGGCCATGAAGGACCGCCAGCACAAGCCCCACTGGGCCATGAAGGACCGCCAGCACCAGCCCCGCTGGGCCATGAAGGACAGCCAGCACAAGCCCCGCTGGGCCATGAAGGACCACCAGCACAATCCCGCTGGGCCATGAAGGACCGCCATCTCAAGCCCCGCTGAACAGGGCACCGCCATCTCAAGCCCCGCTGAACAGGGCACCGCCATCTCAAGCACCGCTGAACAGGCCACCGCCATCTCAAGCCCCGCTGAACAGGGCACCGCCATCTCAAGCCCCACTGAACAGGGCACCTCCATCTCAAGCACTGCTAGCCCATGAGCGGCAGGGGCACTGACACAACTGGGTCCGTCACAGGGTGAGTGATGCACTCTGGGCACCAGTCCCCCTCCAGAACCAGTGGAGACTGTCATCCACTACCTCTGTCCTTAACAAGATAAAGCACTCTGGGCACCAGTCCCCCTCCAGAGCCAGTGGAGACTGTCATCCAGTTGAGAGACTGTGGCTTTGCACTCCCCAGGATTGAACAGTGGGCAAGACACCCACTGTAGAGACTTGAGAGACTGTGGCTTTCCACTCCCCAACATTGAACAGTGGGCAAGGCACCCACTTGTCAGACTTGAGAGACTGTGGCTCTGCACTCCCCAGGATTGAACAGTGGGCAAACCACCCACTGTAGAGACTTGTGAGACTGTGGCTTTGCACTCCCCAGGATGGAACAGTGGGCAAGCCACCCACTGTAGAGACTTGAGGGACTGTGGCTTTGCACTCCCAAGGATTGAACAGTGGGCAAGCCACCCACTGTAGAGACTTGAGAGACTGTGGATTTGCACTCCCCAGGATTGAACAGTGGGCATGTGGCCCCCTCGTGGATTTGGCATCGTGCACTCAAGCGGCTGAGTTGCCCCCCCTTCCCTCCCCCTGAGGTGCCTGTTTTCTTGCTGTCTGATGCCTGCAGTGTTCTCTCTGTCATGGTCGGGGATCTTGTGTGGGCCTCACCCATACCGTGTGGTCCCAGTGTTCCACAGACTTTCTTTGTGCAGTACCTGGACTACTATGCCTGGTATTTATTTTGTACATGGTGTATATATATATTTCTGCCTACTTGACTTTAATATATTCTGATGGTTACACTCATTTTCTTTGGTCTTTGCATTCTTCCGGGGGGCTTGGGGGGTGTAACTGTGATGTATTGATATGCATTAGTGTGTGTGTTGTGGTGGGTGAGGGTGGAGGTGTTGCGTGTGTGTGTCCCTGTTTTTTGCCTCCCCCCTCCCCTGTAGGTGCTGTACTCACCATGGTCTTCGCCGCCTGCATTCTTGCTCCTGGTAGAGGAGCAGGAAGACTATCGCAGGGAGAATTTGGAGTTTCCGGTTCCATGGTGTCCTCGTTCCTCGTGGAGTGTGTAGAGGTGAGCGTTTTCCCTTCGAAATTCCTGATTTCGCCATGTTTTTATCCGCGGTGAATCCGCCCCGGAAAAGGTGGCGGATTGGTAGGTTGTGATACTGTGGGCGGTACATTGTCTTTCGCCGTTTGTTTGGACCGCCGTGGCGGTCTGAGCGTTAAAGTGCCTGTCTTTGGTGGTGGTTTCCGCCACGGTCGTAATTGCAATTGTTTTACCGCCGGCCTGTTGGCGGTCTTACCGCCACTTTAACACTGTCCGCCAGGTATGTAATGACCACCTTAATCTCTTCAGGAAATTCCATGTGCAGTGAAAATTGATGCACAGCCTGTTGTAAATGATGCACAGCTGTTTTCCGACCAAGAAATTGCAACGTAGCCGAGCCCGAAATACGCAGCCTGACTTCCCGAGTGATGACTCAATGCAGTGCCTGTTCTGCGACCGGAAATTCGCCCCACAGCCATACCTTATTTACGCACAGTCGAAACGGAACAATGCAGCCAAATTCCAGAGTGGTAAATTAATGCAGCACCTGCCATGATACCAGATCGACACAACGCCTGTGACTTTGTCCCGCATGCCTAAGATTTCCCCAACTCGTCCCTGGGGGACAAAAAGATCCCCGCATCGCAGTGAGGAACCAAGACTGCAAGCCGAAAAAGAACGCAAGGCCCCTTGCGGCATGGAAAAAAACAATGCCTCGTCTGTGCTGCATTGGAAAATCTGACGCACATCCTATTTTTCCACGAGTCTCCTCCTCTACGGTCTCCGTCCGTGATGCAAACTAGGTACTTTGTGTAATCAAGAGACAACTGTTGATTTTTAAGATTAAGTTAGTGATATCTTCACTTGTGCTTATTGGATCTTCATAGTTTTTTAAAATTAATTTAAACAGATAAATACCTTATATTTTTTAACATCTTTGTGGTTTATTTTTGTGGTGTTTTCACTGTGTTATGATTTATTGCACAAGTGGTTTACACATTGCTTTCTAAGTTAAGCCTGACTGCTCAGTGCCAAACTACCAGAGGGGCACAGAATAATTTGGATTGTATGTGACTTACCCTGACTAGGATTGTGGTCCCTCTTTGGACAAGGGGGCATACCTCTGCCAACTAGAGACCCAATTTCTAACAACTCCCAATCAGTATGGGCTGTTTTGGATCCATATGTTCCAGTGCCAAGGTTAAAGCCTTCAGCTATTTTGTGGGTGAAATACATCATCCCTCATTACATTGCTTATGGCTGTGCAAGTGGCCGAATATTGATGTTTAGTGCCTACAGTTGGTTGTGCTGACCCATCAGTGTAAATGTAAGTTTGGTATTGATCAAGTGGTAGTATATTAGTAGGTGTGGGGTACTCCTGCTCATACTTGACAAATATGTGATTTTTTTATTTTGGGTCAAAAATGTAATCAACATCATTGGTAGTCTGGGAGTTGCCCACTGATTCCAGCATGGATGTAATGCTTTACCATTAGGAACATTTGCTTTGGTAACAGCCTCTAAGGAACCAGGGTAACAAAAATAATGGGTTTCTCTTGGGCTAGTGTCCTCTTCTTTAAGACAGCCATCTGACAGCAGTCAGTATCTTTTCTGTGGGTGTAAAACGGTGTTATGCATTTAAGTACAAATGGGATTTGTATGCTATGCGTACCATGTCACTCTCATTGAACATGACATAGGTGAATCCAATGGCACCAGCAATTATGCCATGTGTAAGTTACAGTGGGGGAGAACTGGAAATTAACAAATGGCAGAAGAGGGAGGCACATAGGACATACTGAATGCATGTAAAATGTTTGCATCAGGATGCATAGTGCCAGATTCAATAGGCCCTATTGCCACCGGCTCGTCACTTTTAGTGACTCTCTTGTGGCGCAATGCACCATACTGTATTTACAAGGTGGCATTAAGCTACTTTTGTGGCCTAATACCACCTTGCAAATATGGCCCCTTCACACGCAGCACTTTACATGGAAGTGGTGTGCAACGAGGGAGGCAAGGTCCATTGCATTTTGACACTTCCCCAGATTTACGAGTTCTGCAAACCTGATGCTGTGCCAAAATGTAATGCCACTCCAGGGGTGGTCTTAGCATGGTGCAATTAGGACAAATGCTTTCATTCCTGCTCGTTTTTTACTCTCCCTATGTGTGTTGCATCCTGCTGCACACATAGAAAGTGCAAATGCCCACAGAAGATTGTTTTTGTGCAGGAAGGTGTCCCTTCCTGCACAATAAGAATCTCCCCGCAGTGCAGCAGTCCTTGCACCATGGTGGATGGGTGTGTGTATTGGCGCTCGGCAGCAAAAGTAGCGCCATGCAGGGAGCAACACAGGGGTGAGCCGTGTACAATTTAAAATGGTGCATCCCTGCATATTGAAAATTATAGAGTGTGGCACAGCCATATGTGGTACAGCGTTACGCTCCGTCATTTTCTTTGAAACCTGGGCCATAATGCCAAACACTTCAAATGTGCCCACAACTTCCCCCCATATGCACCAACCATTTCTCAACCCTCACAGCAATCGCTTCACTGTTATCACTGATCACCTGCCTGAATTAACATGTACTGCGCTTGTTGCCTTGTTGCATAGGGTGGCCAAACAAGAACTGTCACACACATGCATGGGTTGTCATTTTCTCAATCCCTACCTATTGTCAATTTGGACTAATGCTCACCTCTTCTACACATGCCTCATAACATGACCCTCATCCTTGGACTCTGACTGGACATTCAATGGCTTGGGATCTCTCCTGGGGTCAGTGAACAGTATGTTGTACATCATTTGAAACAAAACTTGCATATGTAAATGAATCACCATAAATAAATCACCATAATCATGTGTCCTGCGTTTTTCAATGTGTTATCAACTTTTACAAATGTTTGTATTTTGTGAAGCTCTGTCATTGACTACAGAACCAAAGGACATGTGTGGACTTCTGTCAGACATAAAGACACACACTAGGACTCAAACATGATTAAGGATGACTGATAGTGTTGTGCACTACAGTCAACTTTCTGATTCATCAAAGAATGTATTAAATATGTATCCATGTAAGTTGACAAATGGCATGTGTGGTTCAGAACACAAGTGTCTGGAAATTTCCTGCATGATTGTACCAGAACAATATTGATGTGAGCAACAAAATAGGCTATGTAAGACTGTGAGGGTCAACCATTAGTGTGCCAGTATCCAGTCCCCAAATAAGGTGAAGTTTAACCTTTTCAAGAATAATTGTTCCAGACCTCAGCATAAAACAATTGATGTTGCATGATTACCTGTCTAAGAATTTATATCCATACACAATCCGAGAGTCAGGAACTGTACTGAAAAGTATCTTGAGTAGCTGATGTCGTAACGCTGCAAATCAGACAGGTCCTTGAAGACAGGGTATATACATAGTCACATAGTCACATAGTCACATATGTAAATCAATACTGAATGCATACCCAAATGCATTTGTCTAACGTGGCCAGTGCAGACATGACAACACCCAGAAAGTCAATCATCATGGACACCTTATTGTCAAAAACTAACAGGATTTATTGATACTAAAAACACTACCCATTATAAACCTAAACTACACACTAACGTACACTAAGATAACCTATACTAACTTATCTTTACTGTTAGAAATTAGGTATTTGGTTGGCAGTCAGGTTACCCCTTGTCAAAGCAAGGACCCTCACTCTAGTCAGGGTAAAGGAGAATCACCCTCAGTTAACCTCCGCTAACCCCCTTGGTAGCTGGCACGAGCAGGCAGGGTCAACTTCAAAAGCAATATGTAAAGTATTTGTACCAACACACACAGTGACCCAGTGAAAACGCTACTAAATGACACAATGCATGTTCAGAAAAATAGGTAGTATTTAGCTAAACAAAACAAGACCAAAATGACAAAAATCCAACATACACAAGTCAAGATATTAATTTTCAAAAGAATAAGAGTCCAAGGGCCAGATGTACGTAATTCCCGAATTGCGACTCGCAAATTGCGAGTCAGAGAGACTCACAATTTGCAAGTCACAATTCAGTATGCAGGATGGTGTCCCTGACACCATCTGCGACTCGCAAGGGGGTCGCAAAGGCCCATCTCATTAATATTAATGAGGTGGGTCACAATTTGCGACCTCCTTGAGACTCGCAGCACTCACAGGGATGGTGGCCTGCTGGAGACAGCAGACCACCATGTCTGTGACTGCTTTTAAATAAAGCAGTTTTTTCTTTTTTTTGTTGTAATGCAGCCCGTTTTCCTTAAAAGAAAATGAGATACATTACAAAACAAAAAAATGAAACGTTCCATAGGACCACTGCCTGCTCTGAAATTGTTTTTTCCATGCCATTCACAAAGGGGAAGGGGTCCCCTGGGGACCCCATCCCTTTTGCGAATGGGTTACCACCAGTGTGACACTGGTGGTAACTGCGATTGCTTTGCGACCGCGTTTGCGGTCACAAAGCAAGGCAGCATTGTGCTGCGACTCCCAATTAGTAAGGGTAACACCCCTTCCTAATTGCGACTCGCAGTCCCATTTTGCGAGTCTGTAACCTGGTTACCTACTCGCAAAATGGGGATTGGGCATCACAGTGTGCTTTTTGCACATCGCAAACAGCAAAATTCGCTCTTTACAACGTGCAAAACGTTTGCTACATCTGGCCCTTAGTCCTTAGAACACACTGAGAATGCTGTTGTTACACAAAGTACCTGAGTAGCGTAAAAAATAAAGCCACACAGGTGAGGGTGGATCGGAAAAGTCAGCGATGCGTCGATTCCTTACTCACAAGTGAGGTCGTACGTCATTTTCTTCTCGGGTCGGGTCAGTGATGCATAATTTTCTCCCTCATAAGAGAGTGATGCGTTGATTTCTGAATGGGGCACCTCTAATTCGTGCAGAGTTAGGTTGACTTGGACGCCCAGGGAAGACGCATGGAAAATCTAGTCACAATCAGTGCTGCAGGCCCACTAGTAGCATTTGATTTACAGGGCCTGGGCACCTCTAGTGCACTGCACTAGGGATTTACTAGTAAATCAAATATGCCAATCATGGAAAGCCAATTACACATTCAATTTATATAGTAGCACTTTCACTTTAGCACTGGATAGCAATTGTAAAGTGCCCAGAGTAACAACAACAGCAAAAACTGAGTCCAGCATACATCAACAACCTGGAAAACACAGGCAAAAAGTTAGGGGAGACCACGCCAAGGATGCCAAGTCTAACACGTGTCCCCCTAAGCTGAAAGTTGGGAGTAACTACCCAACCTCATGGGAGTTGTCATCACTAATGCGGAAAAATGTGGACAGACCATCAGCATTGGCGTGTTATGTACAAGGGCAATGTTCCACCATAAAATCCATCCCTTGTAGGGAAATGGACCACCTCAACAGTTTTGGATTCTCACCCCTCATCTGTATTAACCATCTGAGGGGCTTCTGGTCAGTCTGATCCCAGAAGTGAGGCCCAAACAAGTAGGGGCTTAGCTTCTTCTGCACCCAGACCACAGCAAAAAGTTCACACTCTATTGCACTACACCTACGTTCCCTGG
Organism: Pleurodeles waltl; assembly: GCF_031143425.1. Lineage (NCBI taxonomy): Eukaryota > Metazoa > Chordata > Amphibia > Caudata > Salamandridae > Pleurodeles > Pleurodeles waltl. The sequence continues at coordinate 1,070,652,672 of NC_090437.1, forward strand.
GAAGTAACCTCTTTCTAATGACGGCTAGAGGTTGATCTTGGCCCTCTTCAAGAAGCTGTGAGAGTACTGCTCCAATACCATGGTCTTAGGCATCTGTTTGCATAACAAGCTCCTTGGAGTAGTTAGGTACCTTCAGCATAGAGGCTGTGCACATGGCAGCCTTCAGGACATCAAAGGTGGTCTGGCAAGCCTCTGTCCAGATCACCTTCTTGGTTTGCTTCTTGGAAGTCAACTCATTTAAGGGGACAACAATAGTGCCAAATCCCTTGACAAACCTCCTGTAATAGCCAGTGAGTCCTAAAGAGGCCCTCACCTCAGTCTGGTTCTTCAGAGGCTCCCAAGCCAGAGTAATGTTAATGTTTGGCTGTAGGGGTGCCACCTGGCCACTCCCAACATGGTGTCTCAAGTACACCACTCAACCCTGCCCTATTTTGCACTTGCTTGCCGTAATAGTGAGGGCCTCCAACACTCTGCATAGGTGCTGCAAGTGTTCCTCCCAAGTGGAGCTGAACACTGCAATGTCATCCAGGTATGCTGCGCTGAAGTCATCCAACCCAGTCAACACCTGGTTGACCAACTTCTGAAATGTGGCAGGGGACTTTTACATCCCAAATGGCATCATTTTGAACTGGAAGTGCCCATAGGGGGTAGAAAATCCTGACCTCTCCTTGGACCCCTCAGTTAGGGCAATCTGCCAATAACCAGACGTCAGATCAAATGTGCTGAGGTACTTGCCAGCTCCCAACCTATTGATGAGCTCATCAGATCGAGGGATGGAGTGCACATCAGTGTTAGGGACTGCATTGAGACCCCGGTAGTCCACACAGAACTGGAGTTCTGGGATAGCACCAGGAGCAGCAGCCTTTGGGACCAAGACCACAGGGCTGGCCCAAGGACTGCTAGAAAACACAACGACCCCTAGGGATAACATCTTAGACACTTTATTGTATCTTATCAGTCACCCTGTAAACCTTCTGTTTAATGGGTGGACTGTGTCTACATCATGTGTGCACAAGTGTGTGGCCCCTGGGATCAAGGAGAAAGGGGGACAAATTGATCCAATACCTGGTGACAGTCACTCTGTTGTTCTGAGGTCAGGGAGGGGGGAGAGGTTAATTCCCTCCACAGACCAATTTTTCTCTCCAGCAGACGGGAGGTCAGGAAGAGGATCACTCTCTTCCTCCACCCCATCATCTGTCACTAGGGGCATGGATAATTCAGTCTGCTCAAAATATGGCTTGAGATGGTTCACGTGCAGGACCCTTAAGGGGTTCCTGGACTCTGCAAATCCACCAGGATGTGTGACACAGGATGGAGTGCTGGGAGCCTAAGCTGTGCTGTGCATGAATCACTTCTTGGAAGGTCGCACACAAACCTTGGCAACTGCAAGTCATGTGGTGTACAGTTTCAGGGTAACCTCCCAGAGTCTCTGGAAATGCTTTGAAGGGCAAAGATGGTGCCCTCCTTGCAAATTCCAATCTACACCAGTTCAGGGACCCCGTGTCCCTGCTGTGGCACAAAACTAGACAAAGGAAAGGGGAGTGACAATTCCCCTGTCCGTCACCACCCCAGGGGTGGTACTCAGAGCTCATCCAGCGTGTCCCGGGGTTTTGCCATCTTGGATTCCAAGTTGGCAGGGCACCCTGGGAGCATCTTAGTGGCCAGTGTCAGCAGATGACGTCAGAGCCCTCCCCTGATAGGTGCTTACCTGTGTAGCTGATAAATTCCCCTTTCAGGGCTATTTAGGATCTCTCTTTTGGGTGCTTCTTCAGATTTGGATTGCAAGACTCAAGCAAGAATCCTCTGCATCCCTTATTTCACCTTCTTTCTGAAGAAACTGCATCCAGACCCTCCAGGAACTCTACAAACTGCAACGAAGAACCAAAGGCAACTTCTGTAACATTGTATCTTCAGCTCCTGTCAGGAACTGCAACTGTTTCCTGGTCATGCATCCTCAGAGGACGGCCAGTCTTCAGCCTGCACAAGAAGAATGAAGGAATCTCCGTTTAAGTGAAGGAGTCACTTCCTTGCTTCAGCAGGCATCCGTCTGCAGTGAGGACTGATGGCTTGGGTCCCCTCTCCTGAAGAAGTGCCTGGATCCAGCAACACGGTTGGTCAACTGAAGTGGTCCCAGCGGTCCAGATGTCTAACTGTCCAACTTTGGTGGAAATGAGAGCTTGCCTCCCCATGAAAGACAGTACCCCTGTGCACCATGTATTTTGCAGTTGCTAAGGCTTGTTCGAATTCTTCCACAAATTCTTCGTGAACTGTGCAGCTCCTGCCCCTAATTCTCCTTCCTGTGATGCACAGCCTCCTGCATGGTTCTCCAACGGCAGGGGATCCCTTTGTGTAGTGCTGCATAGGTCTCCTTTTGCACCTTCTTTGTCCCAACTCCTGTGTGCGCTGCCTGGTCTTCTGAGGGCTCTCTCAGTTGCTGAAAGCCCCCTCTGTGTCCCCCTACTGGGTAGATGCCACCAGGTCCCTCTTGGTCCCAGGCAGCACCATTTTTCTCTAACTGGGAGCTTTGTGTGTGCAAAGGCTTGTTGGCAGAATCCAGTGACGCAAACCAGACTGCAATCATCCGTCAGGTGTGGGACATCATCTGCACCAACCAGGAACCCACATCATATTCTTGGCTGCAGTACTGGCTGTTCTTCTTCACCGGTGGTTCTTTTTTTGCACCTTCATCCGGGTTATCAGGGGCTCCTGTTCTTCTTGGACTCTTCAGTGCTTCTTGGACTTGGTCCTCTTCTTCCACAGGTCTTGACGTCAATGAATCTATTGGTGGTGTCTTGCAGTCTCTTCTGGTTCCTTCAAAATCCTCTTTCACGTGTTCTTGTGTGTTCTAGGATTGTTACTGTGATTTACTCCTGCTTTACTGGGATCTGGTGTGGGTTCTATTACTTATCTTTGGTGTTTTCTAATACTCCCAGCATCCCTCTGCACACTACACTTGACTAGGTGGTAAACCGACTATCACATTCCACTTTTTCAGTATGTGGTCTGTGTCTCCCCTAGGCCCATTTCTAACTATTGTGATTTTCACTATTTGCACTGTTTTCTAACTGCATTCTAGCTATTACTGCATGTTACTGCATTACTGCTATTACTGCATTGTAGTGTATATATTGCGTATATTACTTACCTCCTATTTTTCGCATTTGCATCACCAAAATAAAGTACCTTTAGTTTTGTAACACTTAGGCCCTCATTATGACATTGGTGGTAACTGCAGCAACCGCCACAGCGACAGCCACTAACATACCGTTGCCATGGCTACCAGCCATCCACACGTCTTATGACCGTCGATGGTATTCTGCCAGAAGGCTGGCGGAATACCGCTGACGGTCATGGCGGCGGACGGCGGTAAGGTGGCGCTGCTGTCAGCGCCACGCCAGCAAAACACCGCTGACAGTATCATGAGCATTGATATTGCCTGGCAATGTTTTGTTGGTGGACGCTGCTGCTGACAGCAGAGCTGCATCCCGTCTCCAGCCGGAGAACCCCCTGCAAGCAGGTGAGTCGGGTGCTCCGACAGGAGAGGGGGCAGGGGGTGTTGTGTGTGCGTGAGGGGTATTGTCTGTATGGGTTGGTATTGTGTGGGGGTGTGTGTATGTTTTAGTATGCGTGCATGTGGGTGTCATGTTGAATGAGTGTGTGAATGACTGAATGTAAGTACACGTGTATGTTATGTTTAGTGAAAGCATGTGTGCGCCAAAGTATGTGTGTTGTGGTGTGTGGAAATGTATGTGTGCATGCGTGGGTGGATGTGGGTATGCATGTGTGTACGAGTGTGTATGTGTGTGTGTGTGTGTTGTGTAAATGTGCGGGGGCAGGAGAGGGAGGAGATGAGTGAGGGAGGACTCTGGGGAGGGGGTCAGGTAAGACCCCAATCAGTGCCAGGGAAGGAATTCTCTGGCACTGATAGTGCGTACCGCCATGGTTTTCGTGGTGGTACGCTTGCCATGAAAACCATGGCGGTAGACAGGGTCATAATCTCGAGGGTGCCATTGTGACAGCTGCCTGGCTGGAGACATAAGTCTCCAGCCTAGAAGCCGTTATCACCCTGGCGGTCGGTGTGTTAAAGTGGCTGTCTGTGTGAGCAGTTTCTGCCGTGGTCATATTTCAATTTTTTTTACCGCTGGCCTGTTGGCGGTATTACCGCCACTTTAGCACCGACTGCCAGGGTTGTAATGAGGGACTTAGGCCCGTATTTATACTCCGTTTGCGCCGAATTAGCGTCGTTTTTTTCGACGCAAATTCGGCGCAAAACTAACGCCATATTTATACTTTGGCGTTAGATGCGTCTAGCGCCAAAGTATGGGCAAATAGCGTCATTTTTTTGCGTGAACGCCTTCCTTGCGTTAATGAGATGCAAGGAAGGCTTTCCCGTCTAAAAAAATGACGGCGACGCAAATGCGTTGTATTTATACTCCCGGGCAAAAGTCACGCCCGGGAGGTGCCGGGTCAAAAAACCCCGCATTTGCGCCACTATTTAACGCCTGGGTCAGGGTAGGCGTTAAGGGGCCTGTGGGCTCAAAATGAGCCCACAGGTGCCCTCCCCTGCCCCCAGGGACCCCCCCTGCCACCCCTGCCCACCCCAGGAGGACACCCAAGGATGGAGGGACCCACCCCAGGGACATTCAGGTAAGTTCAGGTAAGTATAATTTTTTATATTTTTTAATTTTTTTTGGGTGGCATAGGGGGGCCTTATTTGTGCCCCCCTACATGCCACTATGCCCAATGACCATGCCCAGGGGACATAAGTCCCCTGGGCATGGCCATTGGGCAAGGGGGCATGACTCCTGTCTTTACTAAGACAGGAGTCATTTAAATGGCGTCTGGGCGTCGAAAATAATGGCGCAAATCGGGTTGAGGCGATTTTTTTGCCTCAACCTGACTTGCCCCATTTTAAGACGCCCTATCGCCATTTTCCCCCTACGCCGGCACTGCCTGGTGTACGTGGTTTTTTTCCACGCACACCAGGCAGCGCCGGTCTGCTAGCGCCGGCTAACGCCATTCCATAAATACGGCGCCCGCATGGCGCTTCAGAATGGCGTTAGACGGCGCTAAATTTTTTGACGCTAAACTGCGTTAGCGCAGTTTAGCGTCAAAAAGTATAAATATGGGCCTTAGTATTTTCTTTCATGTGTGTGAGTACTGTGTGGCTACAGTGGTATTGCATGAGCTTTGCATGTCTCCTAGTTAGGCCTTGGCTGCTCATCCACACTACCCCTAGAGAGCCTGGCTTCTAGACACTGCTACATTTCACAAATAAGGGATAACTGGACCTGGTATAAAGTGTAAGTACCTTTGGTACCCACTACAAACCAGGCCAGCCTCCTACACTGGTGGTGCAGCAGTGGAACAAGTACTTACAATTGCCTTATCACTCTGTCACCAGTGCTTTCCACTGGAAAGAATACTCTCTACCTAGAGATATCCGTACATGTACCTAGTTAAGAGGTCTAATCTCTTACCTTCCTTTTTAAGAGACTAGAAGTTAGATAGAGTAGGTTTCTTTTCACTTACACAAGTTAGACTACACTAACACTTACTATTGCCGGGATTAGCTCTGAGGTCATGAGTACCTCCTATGAGGGAGGGCATAACCTTCAAGGAACTGAAGGGGCTTTGTTCAGAGAGAAGCTTAGATCTAGAGAAGAACCCCAAGAAGAATGTTCTGTTAACCCTTCTCCTCCAGGATGATCAGGAGCATGCTGATAACAAGAAGGAGAAGGAGGGAGATTCTGACCCCTTAGAGTCAGAGAATCATCATGAAGATTCAGGGGAGGGCTCTTCCAAAGATCTTCTCCCCGCAAACCTTCTAGTGTATTCGGCAGTGGGAGGGGTAGTCACTCTGGGAAGGCTTCCTTCACACCTAGAGGTCACGTTGCTAGGGTTAGTAAAGTTAGGTGAAGATCTACCTCGGGTAGGTCGCTTCCCCGCCGCTGCAGCTCCACCTGCCCAGGCCCCTGCCACTGGTTTTTGTAGGTCGTAGGTTTTTCTTTGTGCTCCGCTCCCGTCTTTCTCCATTTTCTCTCCTGTTGTGCTTTGTCTTTCTCCTTTGTCTCTCCTGTTGTGCTTCTCTAGTTATCCTTTGTCTCTCCTGCTGTGCTTCTGTCTTTCTCCATTTTCGCTCCTGTTGTGTCTTTCCCCTCTGTCTCTCCTGTTGTGCTTCTCTAGTTATCCTTTGTCTCTCCTGCTGTGCTTCTGCCTTTCTCCATTTTCGCTCCTGTTGTGCTTCTCTATTCCTCCATTTTCTCTCTTGTGGTGATTCTCTATTCCTCCATTTGTTCTCCTGTTGTGCTTCTCTACTCCTCCTTTGTCTCTCCTGTTGTGCTTCTCTAGTTATCCTTTGTCTCTCCTGCTGTGCTTCTGTCTTTCTCCATTTTTGCTCCTGTTGTGTCTTTCCCCTCTGTCTCTCCTGTTGTGCTTCTCTAGTTATCCTTTGTCTCTCCTGCTGTGCTTCTGTCTTTCTCCATTTTTGCTCCTGTTGTGTCTTTCCCCTCTGTCTCTCCTGTTGTGCTTCTCTAGTTATCCTTTGTCTCTCCTGCTGTGCTTCTGCCTTTCTCCATTTTCGCTCCTGTTGTGCTTCTCTATTCCTCCATTTTCTCTCTTGTGGTGATTCTCTATTCCTCCATTTGTTCTCCTGTTGTGCTTCTCTACTCCTCCTTTGTCTCTCCTGTTGTGCTTCTCTAGTTATCATTTGTCTCTCCTGCTGTGCTTCTGTCTTTCTCCATTTTTGCTCCTGTTGTGTCTTTCCCCTCTGTCTCTCCTGTTGTGCTTCTCTAGTTATCCTTTGTCTCTCCTGCTGTGCTTCTGCCTTTCTCCATTTTCGCTCCTGTTGTGCTTCTCTATTCCTCCATTTTCTCTCTTGTGGTGATTCTCTATTCCTCCATTTTTCTCCTGTTGTGCTTCTCTACTCCTCCTTTGTCTCTCCTGTTGTGCTTCTCTATTTCTCCTTTGTCGCTCCTGTTGGGCTTCTGTCTTTCTCCACTTTCTCGCCCGTTGCGCTCCTGTCTCCTTTCTCCATTTCTCCATTTTCCCTCCCGTTCTGCTTTCCCGCTCTCCCCCCTCCTGCTCTCCCGCCTCCCCGCTTTCCCGCCGCTGCCTCCCGTGCGGCCCAGCCCCCTCTGCTCCCATTTGCTGCCCTCCCTCCCGCCTCCCAGCTGACCCCTCCTCCCCCCTTCCCTCTTATGGAGGCCACTGCACGGCAGAGACAGCGACCCTTGACCCTCGGGTAGGTCGCTTCCCCGCCGCTGCAGCTCCACCTTCCCAGGCCCCTGCCACTGGTTTTTGTAGGTCCTAGGTTTTTCTTTGTGCTCCGCTCCCGTCTTTCTCCATTTTCGCTCCTGTTGTGCTTCTGTCTTTCTCCTTTGTCTCTCCTGTTGTGCTTCTCTACTCCTCCTTTGTCTCTCCTGTTGTGCTTCTCTATTTCTCCTTTGTTGCTCCTGTTGGGCTTCTGTCTTTCTCCACTTTCTCGCCCCTTGCGCTCCTGTCTTTCTCCATTTCTCCATTTTCCCTCCCGTTCCGCTTTCCCGCTGTGCCCCCCGCTCTCCCGCCCCCGCCTTCCCGCTTTCCCGCCGCTGCCTCCCGTGCAGCCCCGCCCCCCCTGCTCCCATTCGCTGCCCTCCCTCCCGGATCCCAGCTGACCCCTCCTCCCCCCTTCCCTCTTATGGTGGCTGCTGTGCCGCTGGCGCGCCGAAGGCGTGCCAGAGGCAAGCCTGTCCTCGCCTGGACCGCGCCCAGCGCCAGAACCCCTGGCCGCCAACGCTCCCAAAACCCCCAGCTTAGATACGATGCCGCCTCCCTCAATGCACTCAGCCCCGGGCAAACAACCACCTGCTACCAAGCCAGCCCCAAACGCACTCATGGACCCTTCGCCTGTCAAGCCTGCAAGTATACCTTCCACCGCGCCTGCAATCCTTCCACCGGCACCAACAACCACCTCAAGTGCATCCTCCTCAACACACGCTCTGTCCACAAGCATGCCATCGAATTATGGGACCTCCTGGACACAACAGCACCTGACGTTGCCTTCATCACAGAAACCTTGATGAACGCTTCCTCGGCTCCTGACATCGCCTTAGCCATCGCTGACGGCTACAAGATCGCGCCAACCAAGTCGGGGGAGGAATCGCCATCATCTACAAGAACTCCATCAACATCACAACCTCCACTGAAGACACCCTCCTCACCGCCGAACACATGCACTTCCAGACCCACACCGACCCCAGAACCACCCTCAGAGGCACTCTCGTCTACAGGCCCCCTGGCCAACGCGCCCTATTCAGTGAATCCATCACTGACTTCATCACCCTGCACACCCTAGCCTCGCCAGACTACATCCTCCTCGGGGGACCTGAACTTCCACCTGGAGAAGAACAATGACACCAACACCACCACCCAGCTCGACAACCTCACCAATCTCGGACTCAAACAAATGGTGAACACCCCCACCCACACCGCTGGCCACACGCTCGACCCCATCTTTTCCGCCAGCAACCACATATTCTTCAGCAACTCCTCTGAGATACACTGGACCGACCACAGATGTGTCCACTTCACCTTCAAACGTGAGACCCACCACCTTCGCACACAACAAATCACCCGCAGACCCTGGAACAAAATCTCCACAGAGCAGCTACTCTCTACTGTAAACCATAACCAACCAGCCATCACCACCGACGCCAACAACGCAGCCCTCAGCCTCACACAGTGGATCACCAACTGTGCCGACAACCTCGCCCCTCACAGAAGCCTCCCAAGAGAGACCAACATCAGGAAACCCCGTGGTTCATGGACGCCCTCAAAGAATCCAAGAAAACCCGCCGTACCCTCGAAAAAAACTGGCGCAAAGAACACACAGCAGAAAACATGTCAGCCCTCAAGATCGCCACCCGTGACCACCACCAGCTGATCCGCTCCACCAAAAGGGAATCTTTCAAAGTGAGACTGGACAACAACACCCACAACAGCAAAGAACTCTTCAACATCGTCAAAGAGCTCTCCAACCCCAATGCCAGCTCCAACACCATTTCGCCCTCACAAGAACTCTGAAACTCCCTCGCTACTTTCTTCCATCGAAAGATATTGAAAAATCACTGACCTACACGACAGCTTCGGACCCCAGATCCCGACGCCCACCACTGAACCAACAGCCCTAGCCATTACCTTCAACGCTTGGACCACCATCAGCTCCGAAGAGACTAGAATCACCATGAACACCATCCACTCCGGCTCCCCCTCAGACCCGTGACCCCATCACATCTTCAACAAAGCCGACGCCATCATCGCCCCCTATCTTCAGATCATCATCAACAGCTCATTCGCATCTGCCACCTTCCCCGAGAGCTGGAAACACGCGGAAGTCAACGCTCTCCTGAAAAAAACCACGGCTGACCCCAACGACCTGAAGAACTTCTGCCCCATCTCTCTCCTCCCCTTCCCGGCCAAGGTCATCGAGAAGGCCGTCAACAAGCAACTGACCAACTTCCTTGAAGATAACAACCTGCTCGACCCCTCCCAATCAGGTTTTCGTGCCAACCACAGCACGGAAACCGCCCTCATCGCAGTCACCGACGACATCAGAACCCTGATGGACAACGGAGAAACTACTGCCTTCATCCTCCAAGACCTCTCGGCTGCCTTCGACACCGTGTGCCACCGCACCCTAATAACCCGCCTCCGTTCCACTGGAATCCAAGGACAGGCCCTGGACTGGATCATCTCGTTCCTCTCTGACCGAACCCAAAGCGTCTACCTCCCGCCCTTTCGCTCAGAACCCACCGAGATCATCTGTGGCGTTCCACAAGGCTCCTCGCTCAGCCCTACCCTCTTCAATATCTACATGAGCCCCCTCGCCAACATCGCTCGCAAACACAACATCAACATCATCGCCGACGACACCCAGCTGATACTCTCCCTCACCAAAGACCCAGCCACCGCCAAAGCCAACTTGCAGGATGGAATGAAAGACGTCGCACAATGGATGAAGCTCAGCCGCCTGAAGCTGAACTCAGACAAGACGGAGGTCCTCATCCTCGGACACTCCCCGTCCGCCTGGAACGACTCTTGGTGGCCCACGGCCCTGGGCACCGCACCAACCCCTTCAGACCACGCACGCAACCTCGGATTCATCCTGGACCCCCTCCTCACCATGACCAAGCAAGTCAACGCTGTCTCGTCATCTTGCTTCCACACCCTTCGCATGCTCCGAAAAATCTTCCACTGGATCCACGCCTAAACTAGAAAAACTGTTACCCATGCCCTCGTCACATGCTGCCTGGACTACAGAAACACCCTATACACACGAACCACCGCAATGCTACAGAAACGTCTTCAGCGCATACAGAACGCCTCCACACGCCTCATCCTTGACATACCACGCCACAGCCACATATCCGCCCACCTGAAACACCTGCACTGGCTCCCCATCAACAAAAGGATCACCTTCAGGCTCCTTGCCCACGCACACAAAGCTGTCCACAAAAAGGGCCCTGAATACCTCAACAGTCGGCGCGCGTTCTACACGCCCACCCGTCAACTTCGCTCAACCAGCCTCGCTCTCGCCACCGTCCCTCGTATCCGCAGAGTCACCGCTGGAGGTAAATCCTTCTCCTACCTGGCAGCCAAGACATGGAACTCCCTTCCAGTTCACCTAAGAACTACCCAGGACCACCTCGACTTCAGGAAGCGCCTCAAGACTTGGTTCTTCGAGCAGCAGTAACCCCCCCCAGCGCCTTGAGATCCTCACGGGTGAGTAGCGCGCTCTATAAATGCCTGATTGATTGCTTTATTGATTGACCTCTACCCACTCTCATGTCACCTCAGTTTCTATGGGATCCCATGGTTCAACTCTAGGCGATAACTCCATAGATAGGGAGCTCAGGAAACTGAGACTGGATGAGACCAGGCTGAGTCTTCAACAGCTAGCCCTAGATAGGGAGGCCTTGGCTGTTGGGAGAGAGAGGCCGGGGTTGGAGGTTAGTTCCCAATGGTGGCAGTAGCCGTTTCAGGAGTCATGGCATTAGGAAGAACACCTTTGAATCCAGGAATCTGCACAAAATTGTTCCCCCATACTAGGTGGGTGGTGACATATGCAAGTGGTTTGCTGCACTTGAGAGGGCCTACAAAGTTCAGAGGGTCCCCGAAGGGCAGTGGGCTGCTTTTCTGTTGTTGTCCTTTTCTGACAAGGGGAGGGATAGACTTCTCACTGTCTGAGAAGTAGACTCAGACATTAACAGTCTTCTCAAAACCGCACTTTTGGATGGATTTGGCTTAGCCCCGGTACAATACAGGATAAAGTTCGGAGAAACCAGAAAAGAGACTTTACAAGATTGGATAGACTTTGTGGACTGTTCTGTGAAGGCTTTAGAAGGTTGGTTACATGGCAGCAAAGTGTCTGACTATGAGGGTCTTTATAATCTAATTTTGAGAGAGCATATTCTGAATAACTGTGACTGATTTGTTACAACAATACTTGGTAGACTCAGATCTGACCTCTCCTCAAGAATTGGGAAAGAAGGCAGAAAAATGGGTCGGAACAAGTGGGAGCAGGAAAACTCAGACTGAGGGTGACAAAGAAAAGAAGAAAGAAGGTGAAAAGTCTCCGGACAAGCATGGAGACAAACATAAAAATAAAGATTCCTCTTCAAGTCCACAACACTCTTCTGGGGATGGGGATAAAACTTGTTCCTCTTCTTCTTCTACACACAATAAAAAGCTGTGTGTGCAGAGGTAAAGGCCATATTTCAGGGGACAAGTCCTGCCCAGGTAAAGCCCCTGAGACTGAACCCACTACTACACCCACTTCAACTTCTAGTGCCCCTAGTGGTAGTAATAGCGGTGGGACTACTGACAACAGTCAATGTAAAGGTGTGGTTGGGTTCACTTTTGGGTCTATTATAGAAACTGGGGTAGGTGTAGAAACCCCAAAGACAATTTCTGTCTTACCTGATGGCATTGGCCTTGCCACCCTGGCTGCTTGTCCCCTTAACATGGATAAGTACAAGCAGTCAATTGAAAGAAATGGTGTTGAGGCCCAGGCATACAGGGACACAGGTGCCAGTATCACTTTGTTGACTGAAAACCTGGTGTCACCTGCACAACACCTGCTTGGACAGATGTACTAGGTTACTGATGTCAAGAACTCCACTCAGTCTCTACCCTTAGTTGTAGTGCAACTTAGTTGGGGTGGAGTTACTGGCCCTAAGCAGGTGGTGGTGTCACCTAGCCTACCTGTAGACTGTCTCCTCGGAAATTATCTAGAGGCCTCAAGTTGGGCTGTAGTAGAGTTTAGGACCAATGCATCCATGCTGGGTATACCTAAGAAATTGCTTCCTTTAATCTCAGTTGAGATGAAAATGAAAAGTAGAGAAGGAGCCCTGAAGCCTCAGAATGCTCCTCACCCCACAGGTAAAAAGAGTATCAAAGTATCCCCTACCAAACGTACCACAAAGGATATGATTCCTGTGGTGGGAGACACCTCTCCTAGGGTGGAACCTGAACCAAAGGAGCTAACACAACTCGTCTCCCAGAGGTGAAAGTACCTCTGTGGGAAAACTAACACACAAAAGCATACCTGCCCTGTATTAGTAAATTTGGAGGAACCCTCCAGCCCACACAGAAAAGCTTTAGAGCAACACTCCTGCACTGCCTCTAAAACGGAAGGACAGCAGGCCTGATCTTATGTAGAGCCCTTGGGATAGCACCCCTGTCCTGCTCTACCCCAAGATGGACAGCAACCCTGCAGCCATGGGGACAAACTTTTTGCCCTGCTCTAGCTTTGCTAAGACAGCATCCCTGTCTAGCATTCCAATCCTTAGGACAGCAAACCTATCCTGACATAGGAAACCAGGGGTAGTCATTCTGCCCCACTTTAAAACTTTGTCCCTCATTACAACCCTGGCGGTCCAAGACCGCCAGGGCTGTTTTGGCTGAAGCACTGCCAACAGGCTGGCGGTGCTTCAGAGGGGATTACGACTGCGGCGGTTGCGCTATGGTCGCGCCGCAGTCGCACCGCCGGGGCCCGCGGTTTCCCGCCAAATTTGCCCCGGCGGTGATAATCCGCTGCCCAGGGGATTACGAGTCCCCCTACCGCCAGCCTTTTCCTGGCGGTTTGAACCGTCAGGAAAAGGCTGGCGGTACGGGGAGTCGCGGGGCCAGTGGCAGTGCAGGGGCCCCCAGACAGGGCCCCATGCAGCTTTTCACTATCTTCTATGAAGACAGTGAAAAGCGCGATGGGTGCAACTGCACCCATCGCACGGCCGCAACACTGCCTGCTCCATTTGGAGCCGGCTCCTATGTTGCGGCCGAGATCCCCGCCGGCCCAGCAGGGATCTCATAATGACCGCGGCGGGGGAGCGGCCGCATTGGCGGCCGCCCGGTGGTCAGATCTTGGCGGGCTGCTGTAGCCGCCCGCCAAGGTCATAATGAGGGCCTATGTCATAATCTTAAAAATGGGGAATTTCAGAGTTCACACTTGCCCTGTCCCCTAGCTAAAAAACTCCAAACAGGGTGGTTCACCTCCCAACAGGGAAGGGATCATACAGTGGATGATAAAGGGAGTAACCACTCCATCACATATCTACTCTCCACTTATCACCACTTAGAGAACAAAGTCCCAACTGGCCAAGGGTAGCCTTATTGTTCTTCGTTTGGGGGGGTGTTGTGTGAGAAAGTGGTATCTTTTTAGCATGGTTACACCCATTTTTGGCCTGTTTGTCAGTGTGTTTGACTGTGCCACTAGGATCCTGCTAACCAGGACCCCAATTCGTATGCCCTCTCTCCTTTAAATTTGATTGTTGGATACTGCAAACACAGTATTCCACTCATAATTGGCATACTGGTGCTCTCTTGTAAGTCCCTAATACATAGTACTTAGGTACCCATGGCATTGGGCTTCCAGGGGATCCCTATGGGATGCAGCATTTCTTTTGAAACCCATAGGGAGCCCTTGCAGAGGCTTCTACAGGGCTGCTATTGCAGACTGTGTAAAATGGTGCATTCAACCTTTCATAGCCATTTACACTGCACCAGGTCACTTATAAGTCACCCATATGTCAGGCCTTCCAACCCTGAAGGCTAGGTGCAGAGTACCTGTGTGTGAGGGCACAACTACGCTAGCAGAGGCACCAGGACCATTTTCCAAGACTTTGGCCCTCATAATGACATTGGCGGTAAATCCCACTTACCGCCAAGATGACTGCAGCTAACCATATTATGACACACACACACACCAATCCGTCACTATACAGCCACACACACAAATTCGCCAGCCCAGTGGTCAGTTATGAACTGGTGGTATCAAAACACACGCCAACAGAACAACTCCCACAACATTATGACCCACGAATCACCACAGCGGATATTCAATGGTGCAGTACATACCGCCACGATCAAAATACAAACTCTAACAAAACACCACATTGGACAATTTGAATAAAACACACCTGACACCCATACACACACCACACCCACACACACCACTATAAAACACACACCCACATTACCCACAACCCTTTACGACTACAAACAATTGCCACCAGAGAGAGACAGAAAGAGCACCCACACAGCCAGAGCCACATACCACCATCACCTATACACCTCCCAAGCACCTGACATCACACGCCCCAACACATCACCCTACACATCCTCACCCACACCACCCACACTACACCCATGGCACCACACGACACCCCAGATTCTCTGAGGAGGAGCTAAGGGTCATGTTGAAGGAAATCATCCGGGTAGAGCCACAACTATTTGGATCACAGATGCAACAGATATCCATTGCTAGGAAGATGGAGCCATAGCAGAGGATCTTGGACAGGGTCAACACTGTGGGACAGCATCCAAGAACCAGGGATGACATCAGGAAGAGGTGGAACAACCTACGGGGGAAGGTGCGATCCATTGCAGCAAGATACCAGCATGGGAAGAGCAAGTCTTGGCAATCATGCATCCTGAGGGCCTGGTCAGAGTAGGAGGAGGACTGGACTCTGGTAAGTCAACTCTCTATTATTATCACACCCACCACCTGCATGTCATCACATACCCCCACCCTTACACTCACTCCCATCACTCCACCACTTCCCACAAACCCCACCATCACAACCCACTCATCCAAATGCCAAGCATTGCATGCTCTACCAATGCCTGGACCCCACTCACAGCCCTCCATGGACACCTATCATTACTTCATGCACACTAGAGATAATCAGCTAGCTCACCAAATAACTCACACAAGGCAAATCTGCCAGGGCAATAACAACCATAGAGGGCAGCCCACCCATGCACAATATGTCACACACAGAAACAATAACACTGCATTTACATCCCCACAGGAATCCCAGCCAATGTCACCAGAGAAGAGGTGCCAGCAACATCTAGTCCCCCCGCAGAAGAGGCCCACAGTGATGACAGATGCTCTGGTTGTCTGGATCTGGATGACCAACCTGGCAATTCTGGGACCTCTGGACAGTTGGTTAAAAAGGCACAGTCTCACACCACCACAGAGCCTCCCCCCTCAGGAAACACCACCACAGCACCCACCTGTAGGAAAGTACCATCTTGCTGGCATGTTAGCCCCATTTTTACTGTATGTATGTTTGTTTTTGCCTGTGTCACTGCGATCCTGCTAGCCAGGACCCCAGTGCTCATAAAGTATGCCCTGAATGTGTTCCCTGTGTGGTGTCTAACTGTATCATTGAGGCTCTGCTAATCAGAACCTCAGTGTTTATCCTCTCTCTGCTTTTAAAATTGTCACTGCAGGCTAGTGACTAATTTTACCAATTCTGATTGGCACACTGGAACACCCTTATAATTCCCTAGTATATGGTACTTAGGTACCCAGGGTATTGGGGTTCCAGGAGATCCCTATGGGCTGCAGCATTTCTTTTGCCACCCATAGAGAGCTCAGACAATTCTTACACAGGACTGCCACTGCAGCCTGAGTGAAATAACGTCCACATTATTTCACAGCCATTTTACATTGCACTTAAGTAACTTATAAGTCACCTATATGTCTAAACCTCACTTAGTGAAGGTTAGGTGCAAAGTTTCTTAGTGTGAGGGCACCCTGGCACTAGCCAACGTGCCTCCACATTGTTCAGGGCAAATTCCCCGGACTTTGTGAGTGCGGGGACACCATTACACGTGTGAACTACATATAGGTCAATACCTATGTGTAGCGTCACAATGGTAATTCCGAACATGGCCATGTAACATGTCTAGGTTAATCGAATTGTCAACCCAATACCATTCTGGTATTGGGGGGACAATTCCATGCATCCCCGGGTCTCCAGCAGAGAGCCCGGGTACTGCCATACTAACTTTCCGGAGTTTTCTCTGCAGCCACCGCTGCTGCAAACCCTCAGACAGGTTTCTGCCCCCCAGGGGCCTGGGAAGCCCAATCCCAGGAAGGCAGAACAAAGGATTTCCTCTGAGAGAGGGTGTTACACCTTCTCCCTTTGGAAATAAGTGTGAAGGGCCTGGGAGGAGTAGCCTCTCCTGGCCTCTGGAAATGCTTTGAAGGGCACAGATGGTGCCCTCCTTGCATAAGCCAGTTTACACCGGTTCAGGGATCCCCCCAGCCCTGCTCTGGCATGAAACTGGACAAAGGAAAGGGGAGTGACCACTCCCCTGACCAGCACCTCCCAGGGGAGGTGCCCAAAGCTCCTCCAGTGTGTCCCAGACATCTGCCATCTTGGATACAGAGGTGTGAGGGCACAATGGACAGCTCTGAGTGGCCAGTGCCTGCAGGTGATGTCAGAGACCCCTCCTGATAGGTGCTTACCTTTCTCTGTAGCCAATCCTCCTCTGTGGGCTATTTAGGGCCTCTCCTGTGGGTATCTCACCAGAAAATGAATGCAAGAGCTCACCGGAGATGCTCTGCACTTCCCTGGTTAACTTCTGCCAAGGATCGACCGCTGACTGCTCCAGGACACCTGCAAAACCGCAACAAAGTAGAAAGAAGACTACCAGCAACATTGTAGCGCCTCATCCTGCCGGCTTTCTCAACTGTTTCCTGGTGGTGCATGCTCTGAGGGTTGTCTGCCTTCACCCTGCACTGGAAGCCAAAAAGAAATCTCCAGTGGGTCAACGTGATCTTCTCCCTGCCAACGCAGGCACAAACTTCTGCATCATCGGTCCACTGGGTCCCCTCTCATCCTGACAAGCGTGGTCCCTGGAACACAGGAGCTGGGTCCAAGTGTCTTCAACGGTCCAGTGGCCCTTCTGTCCAAATTTGGTGGAGGTGAGTCCTTCCCTCCCCACGTCAGACAGTAATCCTGTGTACTGCGTGAATTGCAGCTGCTCAGGCTTCTCTGCACTCTTGAAAGATTTCCTTCACTCACAGCCTAGCCCAGGTCCCCAGCACTCCTTCCTGTATTGCCCAACTCGCTGAGTTGGACTCCGACTTCGTGGGACTCCCTTTTGTTGTGCTGAGTCGACCGCCATCCTCAGATCTTCTGCGCACCTGTTCAGGTGCTTCTGTGGGTGCTGCCTGCTTCTGCGTGGACTCTTTGTGTTGTTGATTGCCCCCTCTGTTTCCTCCTCCATGGGGCGACGTCCTGTTCTTTCCTGGGCCCGGGCAGCACCCAAAATCCTCAACTGCGACTCTTGCAGATAGCAAGGTTTGTTTGTGGTCTTTCTGCGTGGAAACAACTCTGCGTCCTCCAGCACGCCGTGAGACATCTTCTGACCAAAAGAGAAATTCCTGGCACCTTCCTAATCTTCAGCTTCTTCCACCCGGAGGCAGCCCTTTTGCACCTTCATCCGGGGATTAGTGGGCTATTCCCCCCCCCTGGAAACTTGTGTGACTCTTGGACTTGGTCTCCTTCCTTTACAGGTCCTCAGGTCCAGGAATCTGTCTTCAGTGTTTTGCAGTCAGTTGTTGTCCTTGCAGAATCCCCTATCTCGACTTTACTGTCTTTCTGGGATAGCAGGGTAAATTTACTTCTACTTTTCAGGGTCTTCGGGTGGGGTATCTTGGGCACCCTTAGGCCCGTATTTATACTTTTTTTGCGCCGCATTTGCGTCATTTTTTGACGCAAAAACGGCACAAACTTGCAAAATGCAATTGTATTTTGTAGGTTTGCGCCGTTTTGCGTCAAAAAGCGGCGCAAATGAGGCACTAAAAAAAGTATAAATACGGGCCTTAGTGTTTTCTTACACTCCCAGTGACCCTCTACACACTACACTAGGCCTGGGGTCCATTTGTGGTCCGCATTCCACTTTTGGAGTACATGGTTTGTGTTGCCCCTAGGCCTATTTTTCCCTATTGCATTCTATTGTGTACTACAGTGTTTGCACTACTTTTCTAACTGTTTACTTACCTGATTTGGTTTGTGTGTGTATATTTTGTGTATATTACTTACCTCCTAAGGGAGTATATCCTCTGAGATACTTTTGGCATATTGTCACTAAAATAAAGTACCTTTATTTTTAGTTACTCTGAGTATTGTGTTTTCTTATGATATAGTGCTAAGTGATATAAGTGGTATAGTAGGAGCTTTGCATGTCTCCTAGTTCAGCCTAAGCTGCTCTGCTATAGCTACCTCTATCAGCCTAAGCTGCTAGAACACCTCTAATCTACTAATAAGGGATAACTGGACCTGGTACAAGGTGTAAGTACCACAAGGTACCCACTATAAACCAGGCCAGCCTCCTACACCACCCATCGGGCCCATACCTCTGTCCCCAGGACACGTCAATCAGCAGTGTGTCCACCACTACAGGGACCCCAGGCCACCCCACAAACCCAGGACAATCATGCACCTGGGTCAGTGGCAGTGGGCACACGGTTCAGGGGACAGAGGCACAGGACAACAGGGAAGCTGAGACGACTGCTGTGCGTCAGAGGGAGGACAGGCCCAGGGAAGCAACTCTCCAGAAGGCACTCACCGCGATCCTGGAAGCATTCCAACATTCCCAGGATATGCTGGGCCAGATCATGGACAAGATGCAGGAGAACATGGGGCGCAGGAGGGACAGTACCTGGGGATCAGGGAGGACTTGGAATCCATTAACACCACCCTGGTCTCCATTGGAGGGGTGCTGGCAGACATGGCCAACAGTATGAGGGAGGCATTGGCACACTAGCAGGCCCCTGACACTAGCCAGACTACTGCACAGCCCTCCAACTCCACTGCTGCTAGTAGAAAGGAGGCCCTGCCACAGGACCAACAGGCCACCAGCACCTCCCCCCCTGCAGAAGGTGAACTACCCTGCAAACGTTCCCTGCAATCCAGGCAGAAGCCAAAGACTATTTCCAAGACCCCCGCCAGGAAATAAGATTCTCCTGATTGTCAGCCTTGTGTACCTCTCTGTCACCCTGTCCACCTTCAACTGCCATTGCTCCCCTTCCTATGCCCCCTTAGACAATGCACCTGTGCTACAAATAGACTGGACTCTAACCTGGACTGTCCTCCATCATCACCTCAGCCCATTGCACTCCCCACTTTTCTTCAGAGCACTGCAATAAACACACTTTGAAAAAAAAAACAAGTATGGAGGATGTAAAATGATTTAAGTATGCATTTGTTTAACAAGGTTTAAACATCGCAATTCAACTGTACAGTAATGTTTACATAGGAAAGACCTGTAGTTGGCTGCAATGAACACACCAGGAGTAATATTGGGGCACTAACACCTGCAAAAAGAGATGCCAATGAGTACAGTGAGTAGGCATAGAATTAAAATTCACAGCCTGCCAGTGTCAATGTCACACATCAAACTGTCAATGAAATGTGAATTAACACTGTCTTACCTGTGTGTCATTGAAGTTATTGATGGATGACTGAATTTGTGTTGTCCTACCCCTCATCCTCTGCCTCCTCATCTTCACTGTCCACAGGGTCCACTGCTGCCACATGGCCATCTCCAGCCTCCTCCTCCTGCAGAAAAGGCACATGGTGTCTCAAGGCAATGTTGTGCAACATACAGCATGCCACGATGATGTGGCAGACCTTCTTGGGTGATTAGCACAGGGATCCACCTGTTAGATGGAAGCACCGAAACCTGGCCTTCAGGAGGCCAAAGGTACGTTCAATAATCCTGCTTGTTTACCCATGTGCCTCATTGTAACATTCCTCTGTCCTTGTCCTGGGATTCCTCACAGGGGTCAGTAGCCATGATAGATTGGGGTAACCAGAGTCACCTGCAAAAATTGAGGGACAACTGTTAGCCACATACTAACCCTTATGTCCCACAGAAAACTCATACACCAACATCCACAGAGTGGGAACCAGAGCTCACCTATTAGCCACACTCTGTGCCTCTGGAGTTGGGCCGTCACATTTGGGATGCTGCTATTCCTCAGGATAAAGGCATCATGCACCGACCCAGGATACTTAGCATTGACATGGGAGAAGTACTGGTCCGCCAAACACACCATCTGCACATTCGAGTGATAATTTTTTTGATTCCTGAAGACCTGTTCATTTTGCCGGGGTGGGACCAATGCAATATGTGTCCCATCAATCACACCATTGATGTTGGGGATATGTCCCATTGCATACAAGTCAGCCTTCACTGAGGCCAAATCCTCCACCTGGTGGAAAACTATGTAGCTGCACAGGGCAGACAACATTCGGGTCAGCACTATTGAGAACATTGGCTGTAACGTTCCTGCTGCCAAGCCCACTGTCACTTGGAAAGAACCTGTTGCCAAAAAATGGAGCACTGATAACACTTGCACAAGAGGGGGGATTCCAATGGGGTAACGGAAAGCTGATATCAGGTCAGGCTCCAATTGGGTACACAGCTCTGTGATTGTGGCCCTGTCAAGTCCATAGGTGAGGATAATGTGCCTGTCCTTCATTGTTGCCAAGTCCACAAGGGGTCTGTACATGGGAGTATGTATCCATCTCCTATTCATCCACAGCGGTAGCAATCTATGGGGCACAAGAGTGAGCAGCTGGTCATAATCTGTACATTGTAACCACTACAGTTCAATGCATATTGTGATTCTTCCAATTTATTGGTGGCATATGTCCAGAATGTGAAATTGTGAACTGTGATGCAGTTAGGATCTATGGCCTGCCCCCCCACTGAAATGGTGACTGTCTGTCCAGTATGGAGGGACAGGTTGAAATTAGGTAATTCTGCTGACGTTGTGCACTGTTGAGGGAGGCAGTCGAGAACCGCCATGCAACTCCTCATTGGTTATCTTTGGGCTCTATGGGGTACATTGGCCAATGGCGATGTACGCCAGTGGTGACAGCATGCATCGCGTGGACGTCACCGCCATTTTGTATCCGTTCATTCACTTGCTACCTGACCTTCAACAGGAGAGGACCTACACTGCATGTCCTGCTGTTATCTGTGTCTAGAACCTACCATGGCTGGTGTGACTGGGGAAAGGGCCCTTGCCTTCACCTCGGCGGAGTTGGAGAGACAGGGTGATGGGATCCTACCCCAGTACCGACTGCTGTATGGGCCTCCAGACCAACAGGTGAGTACACTGTGAGTACGATGCATGGGGCATAAATGCATGGAGTGCTGTGTGTGAAGATGTAGTGTGGGGGGGGTTGGTGGATGAGTCCTGGGCAGTGTGCAGCATGCATGCTGGACCATGTCTGTGCTATTGGGGATGGGAAGGGACATGGTTGGCCATGAGTGTAACAGGCAGGACAGTCTAACTAATACATTTCCCTGTGTCTATTTCCGTTGCAAGTCAGCACCCATCAAAAAAGGGTACATGGTGTGCCATTGCCAAGGACGTGCAGACCCTGGGGGTCTACGGCAGGCAGAGAACCCACTGTCAGAAATGGTGGGAGGTCCTGAGAAGCTGAGCATGGCGGAGGTCCAGCTGGTGATGGCCTCCCAATGAGGAAGGGGTGCCCGTCGAACCCTGACCCCCACTGAGAGCTCGCATACTGGTAGTGGCGTATCCGGAGCTGGATGGGCACTTGGGGGCATCACTGCAGCCACAAGGGGGTGAGTACAGTGCCCATCATCACAACTTACGCATGGTAGGGTGGTATCTGGGTGGGGGATATGTGCCTGTGGGTACCCCTAGTCCAGGCCTGACATTGCAGAGTAGGTCCCATATTGGGCAGGGTTCTGATAAGAAATTCCTCCAACCTAGCTAGTAGGCATCCACTACTGGGCAGAGGTGTGTGGGTCCCAGGTATGCTGTAGTTGGCGGTATGTGTCCTTCCCCATGGCCTGGTGACTAGCATTGTAACTGGTAGTGCATTGCTTAGTGCGTAGGGTCGTTCCCAGTGTGTGAGTGTGTTGTGTACGCCAACGGTGGTGTTGGTGCTAGCACTGACCAAGTGTATCCTTTGTCTCTCCCCCCCTTTTGGTTTTGTCACCCTGTCCTTATCTGCATTAGCATCATTTGGCAGAGGAGCAGAGGCACTGGCGACAGAAGGAGATGCATCCCACAGGATCCAGAAGGCAGATTCCACCAACAGTGAGGGCACCAGTGGGACAGAGGGCGAGGGGAGCACCATGGTGGAGCCTGGAGGGGACAGTTCGGATATGAATACCTCCTCCGATGGGAGCTCCCTGGTGGTGGCGGACACCTCCGTGACCACCCCAGCTACAGGTACAGCTGCTACCCCTTGTACCAGCAGCCCCTCAGTGAGTTTCCCATGCCCAGGAGGGTGGGCATCTCCTTCACCCTAGGCACCTCAGGCCCTACCCCAGTTAGCCCTGCTGCCCTGAGTGAGGAGGCTATTGACCTCCTGCAATCAAGCTCTGTTGGGCAGTCAACCATTGTGAATGCCATCCAGGGGCTGCCAGCTGAAATGCAACATTTTAATGTATTTCTGGAGGGCATTCACACTGGCTTGGCAGCCAACATAGATCAATCCAGGCTCTGGCCTCCTCTCTGATGGCAACCATTGTCCTTGTTTCCACCAACCCCCCTCCAACTTCTTCTACCCAGTCCCATTCCCATCAACCCCAACCTATCCCAAGCACACAGGCAGAAGAGCATGCACACAGGACAGCACACAAGAGTGGACATGGCAAACACAAGCACCACACTTCAGCCCACAGGCAGTCACAAAAACACCATCCAGATGCAGACATACAAAAATCCACTGCCTCCACTGTGTCTTCCTCCTCCTTGTCCTCCACTTCCCTCCCACTTGCCTTGTCACTCACACCTGCATGCACTATATCCTCATCCACTACCACCATCACCAACACACCCATCAGAACACACACCTCACAGGCAGTCACCACACCAACATCCATGCACATGTCCCCTGTGTCCACTCCCACTGTCTGTTCCCCTCCTCCCAAAGTACACAAACGCAAGCACTCAGACACCCAACAGCAATCCACCTCACAACAGCATCCAGCCCATGCACCTGCACCCAAACACAGCAGACTGACACCTCCTACAACCACTCCCTCTTCCTCCATTCCCTAAACCTCTCCCTCTTCCTGCCCCAATGTCCCTAAGAAGCTTTTCCTCTCCACCGTTGACCTCATCCTCACCCCTCCTCCCCTGTCCTTCACATCAGGCCAGGGTGGTCAAATCCCAGGCAAGCACCTCAGCCACCCAGTCCACGGGCACAGTAGTGTCCCTAGCAACTCCAGGAGGGAAAGGATCCTGGGAACCAGCCAGCAAGACGGAAAGGGTGCCTGCCCCAAGTGCTTGAAGGAAGGTCAAAGAGCCACCCCCAGCTGCTGCAAAAAAGGGCAAGGAGCCACCCCTAGCTGCTGGCAGGAAGGGCAAGGGGCCTGCACCAGCAGGCAGTAAGGACAAGGGGCCTGGGACAGGGAATGGGCAGGTGCTTCCCCCGCCACCACCACCACCAGCTCCTCCAGGAGCACCACCAGCAGCAGCAGCACCAGTGGGCAGCCGTCCGAGGCTCCAGGGGATGGGCTAGAGCTTCCCCCTGTCACCACCACCAGCTCCTCCAGCAGCACCGCCACCAGCACCACCACCAGCAGCAGCAGCACCAGTGGGCAGCCATCCAAGGCTGCAGGGGATGGGCTGGAGATTCCCCCCACAACCACCACCAGCAGCAGTAGCACAACCACCACCAGCAGTGGGTAGCCGTCCAAGGCTCCAGGGGATGGGCAGGAGCTTCCCCCCAGAAGCAGCAGCAGCACCACCACTGCCACCACTGAACAGCAGTCACCGCCAGTGGACATTCTGTAGGCCTGCGTCCATGGGCTGTTGTGCGGCCTGCCCCCTGCAACTCCTGTGGGTATGACACCCACCTGAGAGACTGTGACCTTGCACTTCCCAAGATCTGCATCTCTGGGCACGATGCCCCCTCCAGGACCAGTGGAGCTGCCATCCACTCACCCCATCCTCCCCAGGATGAAGAACGCTGGGCAAGTCACCCACTTGAGAGACTGTGGCCTTGCACTCCCCAGGACCAAGCACAAGGCATGTTGCCCCCTACAGAGCATGTGAGAAAGACACTCACTTGTGAGACTGTGGCCTTGCACTCCCCAGGACCAAGAACTGGGCATGCTTCCCCCTCCAGAGCATGTGGGCAAGTCACCCACTTGAGAGACTGTGGCCTTGCACTCCCCAGGACCAAGCACAAGGCATGTTGCCCCCTCCAGGACCAGTGGCTTTGTACCATCTGCTGTCTGAGGTGCCCCCATTCCCTGTCCCCCTGAGGTGCCTGCCTATTTTCGACCTGATGCCCCTGCAGTGTTCCCTCCCTGTTGTTGCAGGAGTAAAGTGGGGCCATGAACGTTATACAGGGCCCCTGTGGCCCACGAACATTGATGACTGAGCAGTGTCCCTTCATATGTATATACTTTTTGATTTGGATGCACGTATTTCTACTATATTTATCTTATTACACTCACTTTTATCTATTGGAATTGTCCTTGCATTATTCCTGAGGGGTATGGGGTAAATATGTTATGTTGCTGCATCTGCTTGTGTATATGGTGTAGGGGGTGTTGCGTGTTGCATGTTGCGTGTTGCATGTGTGTCACTCTCTTTTTCCTCCCCCCTCCCATGTGTGCTAGGCGGCTGTACTCACCGTTGTCGCCTTCACGGTCGTTGGTGTTCGTGGTGGAGCAGGACGTAAATCAACATTGGGAATATGTGCAGCTCAGGCTCAATGGCGGCATGGTTCTTCCCTGAGTCTCCACAGGTGAGTCCTTTGACTTCTGAGTTCTGTTTCCTCCAGGGTTTTTATGTCGTTGGTACCACCCTGGAAAAGGTGGTGGATTGGACTGTCAAAATACGGTGGGTGGAACATTGTCTTCCGTCTGGCTGTAGGTGGCTACCTCCGTGGTGCCTGTTGATTCCGCCCTGGCGGTCAGTGTGTAAAAGTGGCTGTATGTCTAAGCTGTTTCTGCCATGGTCATAATTTGGCGCCATTTTGTCACCAACCGCCAGGGTTGTAATGATGGCCTTTGTGAGTGTGAGACGCCATTTTACGTATGCACTGTACATAGGTCACTACCTATGTACAGCTTCAGAATGGTAACTCCGAAAAAGGCCATATTTGGTATCAAACATGTTGGCATCATACCCCAAGGCTTTTGCAAGCATTGGTTGTATAATTCCAGGCACTCTGGGGGCTCCATAGGGGACTGCCATTACAGCCTTCTGAGGTTTTCCAGGCAGCCCCAGCTACTGTCATCTCACAGACTACTCTGGTGCAAAACTGGACAAAGGAAAGGTGAGTGGCAACTCCGCTGTCCATCACCACCCCAGAGGTGGTGCTCAGAGCTCCTCCAGATTGTCCCTGGGTTTTTTCATCTTGGATACCAAGTTGGCAGGGCACTCTGGGAGCATCTGAATGGCCAGTGCCAGCAGGTGACGTCAGAGCCCTCTCCTGATAAGTATTTACCTGTGTAGTTGACCAATCCCCCTTTCAGGGCTATTTAGCGTCTCTCTCTTGGGTGGTTCTTCAGATTCGGATTGCAAGACTCCAGCAGGAATCCTCTGTATCCTAGACTTCTTCTTCTACCGACGGAACCACAGCTGAAGCCTCCAGGAACTCTACAAACTGCAACAAAGAACTAAAGACAACTTCTGCAACATTGTATCTTCAGCTCCTGCCAGCAACTGCAACTGTTTCCCGGTTGTGCATCCTCAGAGGACAGCAAGTCTTCAGCAAGCACCAGAAGAACAAATGAACCTCCCTTGAAATGAAAGTGTCACTTCCCTGCTTCAGCAGGCACCCCTCTGCAGCGAGGACCAGTGGCTTGGGTCTCCTGTCCTGAAAAAGTGCATTTATCCAGCAACACAGGTCGTGGACGGTCCAGACGTCCAACTGTCCAACTTTGGTGGAGGTAAGAGCTTACCTCCTCATGAAGACAGTACCCCCATGCATTGTGTGTTTTGCAGTAGCGAAGGCTTGTTGGCATCCTTCAATGAAATTCTTCAGGCACCGTGCAGCACTAGGCCCCAGCACTCCTTCCTGTGATGCACAGCCTCCTGTGTGGTTTTCCGATAGTGTGGGATCCCTTTGCATGTGCCAATGATTGTTGGTGGCATCCAGGGACGCAAACCAGACTGCAATCATCCATCCGGCATGGGACATCATCTGCACCTACCAAGAACCTGCATACATCTTCTTATGTGCAGTACTGTCGCGTGGGCTCTCATTATCCTAAATGAGACTACTGGATTTCTAGGCAGCAGGATCGATAACGGTGTGGGGGACTGAGTCTGACCCACGTGTAAGGAACTCTGTCACCCTAAATCCGGTTGTTGCTCCGGCTAACTAGCAGTGCCTCATTTCTCCCACGGGGAAGAAATGATTGGGCAGCCGAGCGCATGACATCTTTGGAACTTCTCAGGGAAGTCGTGGTCACTCAGATCCAAACTAACTCTCTCATTCACTATATGGTCTCATATACAAATGACAAAGACAGTATAAGTTTTATATAATGTTTTAATAAAACGACTGTATTTTAGATATTAAGGCGTGAGCCGCAATAACCAGAACAATACAACATAGTAGGATTGATATAGTAACCAGGAGAGTAAAACATAGAAATAAAGCTATCATAATTCCTAACCGTTTCTACTCCTACTCTGCTTGTTCTATTTAGAGCACAGCATGTTAAGCTTTCAGCTTGCCTTTCTGTATCACTAGGGAGACGGACACACTCATACCTGAGCAAAGGCCTGTGATCTGGTTCAGCATCTGCAACGAGGCAGTCAGCGTCTAGTTGTGGTTCCCTGGTTGGAATCTCCCTCTTGCATGTATTGGGACAAGGAAGTGATTTTATAACTAACATGTCATCGTGATCACAAAATGTTCCTACGCAGGAATGGCAAGTCTAGACTCCTACCACGTCTATCGGCAATGTACCAGACTGTATCCTTGACTAAAGCACAGAGTGAATATGTTATGAAGAACTCCAGTGCTGAAGTAGGCAAAACAGTGTGATATGAATAAAAAACAACACCGTAGAACTGGCTATTCTGTAAAATAACAGTACGAAGCCTAATAGAAAGCATTTAGAGCAAAGTGCACAGAGGCTCTAAGCTGTTAGCAAATTAATAAAATATATTTAGGGCAAAGTGCACAGAGGCCTAAGGCCTGAAGCTAATGCGCAAAATATACGTAAAACTGACCACACTACACCCTCCCCTTGTCGGTAGCAAGTGGTTCCAACAACATAAAAAAAAAACATGACCTAAATTTAAACCCAAGATTTCGACAAGATGAGAAGACAACAAAGTCATAAATTTAGGAAAAATGTGAGATAGAGCGAATTGCAATATAGTGTCAATTTAGTCGGGAGAGAGAGAAAAAAAAAATCCAATTGTCAAACAGAAGCAATAGAACGTAGAAGCTCCTCCACTTCGAGATATGTCAATATCGGAAGATCCACACCACAAAGTACCATGGAGCAGGTGTGTTCCAAAGCCCCAAAACCATTCAGGGCGGCACCCCGTGTAGTGCCACGGAAAGAGACAAAACCATCTTCCTCCAGGAAGGGAATCTCATAATCCGCTTCACGAAGCAAACGCAACTGCAGTGCACAAGTCTGGGAATGAGCCCTAATCGGGAACATCAACAGATCAAGATCAACCACTGGAGAGCGCTGCAGTGAGAGACAGAAAGCCAGTGCATGTTCAAACGAGCACCAAAGGCATCGAAACACGGGTTGCACACAATCCAAAACCGGTCGGAACGACAAAGACCAGTCACACTCCAAATGAGCCAGGAGTGTTGCTCCAAAACACTGCATCATGCGTTCACGACACAGCTGCGCTGACGGGAGCAGCAATACAGGATCTCGTTGCGGCGGGGCAGCCATTGCGAAAAAATAGCAACAATAGCAAAACTCCAGCCAATAAAGCCAAAGTAATTGGGAAACCCCCAAAAATGCTTCCGAAAATAGAGTGTATAGCCGAAGGTATCAAACCGAATATGGAAGAGAAGGTGTGAACGAAACCAACACCAACGGCTTTGAAAAAATGAGCAATACCAGCAGTGCTGGATGCATTAAATATACGTCCCACAAGTTCACCGAAGTGACTCGGAAAGTTAGTATTCAAAAGGGACTGTATCTCCGCCGATGACCTTGCCACTTGAAGTGCGTAGGTCTCGCTAGCAGATGTAAGGGCCACATGCTTTTGAAACAATAAAGCTTTCAGCCGACTCAACTTGTCGAAATCAACCTTGGAAGTAGCAATATGAGGCCAGATGTCCGCTACCTCCCTAAATTCAGTAGGGGGAAACAACACATTCCCGCAGCACGTAACGGCCTTGTTGACGACAACGACGTAAACTATTCCGGCACGCATGCCACAGCAGCGTTCGCTGTTAAGAACAATGTAACTGCCGTTAGAAAGCACCTGGAAAGTGTTTTTAATTACCGGGACAAGAACTCCCTTCAGATAACAAGCTAAGTTAGCAATCGAAGCATTACACGCTCCGTGCAAGGACAGCTGTTTACAAACCATGGAATGGCTAACAGAAGCTTCGCATTCGCTACCGCTAAGAAAAACTTCCCGCAAACCATTAACACATCTGTACTGAAAAGGAAGCTCCCACACCTCATGTATGTAACTGTCACCCAATAGTTCATATCTACCCACCGGAATGTGCTTCAAACAAGAAGTAAATTGCAGAGTGGAGATAGGCAAATTAATAACCCCATGAATCAACCACTCAGCTGACGGAATCTCAGCCACCGTAAAAGGCAGTTTCTCCAACTTTTCAATATTTAACATAACATACGTCGCTTCCTTCTTAGCCATCAATTGTTGTTGACGAGTTAAATTAAAGGAGATAAAGATCTCTCTGGCACGAATGTGCTGCCATGGAACGCGACCCGCCTTCAAGGTCTGAAGAGTCCAACCCAGCTGCATGATAGATCGTGTCTGACTCTGCCCATGATATAAAGAAGACATGTTCGATTTTATAATGTCAATAGCAGAAGAGACAATGCTGTCAATCGTGTAAACACGGTCAGAAAGGGTATGCATGCCATTATCAACAACAGACAAAGTCTGCAGCAGATTTTCTTGATCAATCTGTCTTAACCGGGCTGCAGCCTCCTGCTGGGAAAGTTTCCAAAACTCATTATACACTTCGTATAAGAACCTTTTTCTCCGGGGCACCTTGGGACCTGACAAGAAATCTTGTAAATCAGTACCATTAGACAGTAACTTGAGGTGTGACTTAACTGCACCCAGCGTGGAGTACTTCAACCATTGTTGACAAAGTTTCCCCACACTGTATGTAGTTATTATATCTGCATGTTCTGGTGAAATGTAACGAGGGTCTGCCCTACTAGTCCTGAACCCCCCAGAAGAGGTAACAAAACGTTGATGACACTTATTAGTGTCTACAGGCCACAATAACCACCCGCCCGGATGTAACGATGAAGCGTTAAGCGTACCATTCTGGACCCAATGCGTAAATTCACTAAAAGTAGCATTCACATAGTGCTGCCAGTTATTTAATTTAGAAGGGACAGGTATTCTAGGCAAAGTCAATTCTCTAATCGACGCCAAGCCCAAACAACTAGTCTGTTGTACTGTGTCATTGAGGAAAATCATTTGCACAGGGATAATGCAAGCTCGAAATAATGTATCTCTGCCTTGCATCTGCCAATTTTTCGTACCGCAAACACTTTTCAAGTCAACAGTCTTCAACCAGTATTCATATCCTTCGACCGAAAGTTTAGATACAAACGAATTAGAATACAGTAATTTAGTATCGGTCAACAAAATTTGCTTATTAGAATACGGTGTCACTTTAAAATAGTAAGACTTAGCGTTTCGCTGATCATGCCCAGAAAAATATGCAAATTTATCATTATACGTTTTCGAACTCCCTTGTGGAGGAGTCGAGCAATGTTCCCATTGTACATAATTAAAGATGGACTTAGGGCTACTCGCTTTGTGAATAAAGTGGTGTCCATAATAGGTGTAGCAAAACATATCACCATGATTATCTTTAAATTGGTAAGCATCTTCATCGTCATAGACAGTATAATATTGCAAATCTTTTAGCATAGCATCTACTGTCTTCACATCCCAATCATCAGAAACAATGCCTGGAATAACAATATCATTCATTGATAACTTAAGGACATACGGTATTTGAATCAATTCAGTGGGACCATATATATCAAACATTACTTTATCCCACACAATCCCATCCGGAATTGGTATTGCAGAAATGTTCACATTGGATAAGTCTCTTCGAACCATATGAGACGAAAAATGTGGTCTCAACACAGTCTCCACGTGCTCAATGTCTGATCGATCAGGAAGAAAATGACCATGTATTACTAGAAAAAAACCCAACCATAAAAAAAGAGTCATTACAGCCATAAAAAGCCACAAATAGTTCCAAGGAATAACAAAATATGTACATTTAAGCCAACTGAGTAGCTTACGTGGACCTCGGATTGAAGACAGCGAAGACGAAGAGCTGGATACAGCCGCATCCACGTTGTTGAAGCAGCCAGAGGCAGTTCTTGCAAAAGGTGCAACAGTGAACAAGGAAGCTGATGGAGGTTCTCTCCTAGGTACGCTATAAATCACATGTTCAGAAACATCAGTAGAACGTACAGCAACTTGAGCAAAAGAATCGATATCAATCGTTGACTGTGGAACAATCGCAAGATCATCTTCCACCCTCCCCAAGCTCGGAGAGGAAACAGGGTCGGTGCAAATCACCTGCAGCGGGACCTCTTCCCCAGTAGTGAGAGGGATGCCGGAACTACTGGGTGTCCCTCTTGGTCTGCTGTGCAGAATCGGCCACATGTTGTAACTTGACATTATCAATGGAAACAAAACGATTTCCTTTGGCCCCTTGCAGCGGCGGCAAAATCACAGTTCTCTTGCCGCTTACCCCCAACACCGGGACAGGTGCTCGATAAGAAGGACCAAATTCTTTCTTTACTGCGACCTTTTCACGCACTAGATCCCCAATCCTGGGTATCCAACCAGTAGGTGTTACTGGCTCATCCTTAATTCCAGAGGAGGCAGCACTCGCAGAAGAGTTATCTTCACGGAATCGTTGTAAATCCTGCAAAACAGTGACACGATCATTTATGTCAAAGGGCGTTTCTGCCGCCTCCCCACCAGGACCATCTAGATCAGGAACATACATTTGTGTTCCGAACAGGCACTCATATGAAGTACGACCCCCCAGTGACCTTCTAGGCAAGTTATTAAGTGCTCTCTGTACTCCATACAGGTGGGCTAGCCAACTACGACCCGTACCTATAACCCTGGCTGTTAAGGATTGCTTTAAATCACGATTTAAACGCTCCATGACAGAATTTCCCTCGGGATGAAATGGAGACGAGAATTGGAGTTGGACCCCCAACGAAGCCATGGTGTCCCTGAATGCCTTAGAGGCAAATGCAGGGCCCTGGTCCGAATGAAAAGCCGCAACTGCAAATGTATCGACAAAGATACGCAAATCTTTAATAACAGTCCGAGCGTCAGCCGAGCGCTGTGGCCAGACCCACACAAATCTGGAGCATGAATCTACTGCAACCAATATGTATTTGTATGCACTATCTGGTGTCAGTGGACCACAATGGTCCAAGTACACACACTGTAATTGTCTATTTGATATCAGAAGAGGAGTCTGCTGCGGGCGTCTAGCCGACGATACTTTAATTTGTTGACAGACGTCACAACAAAGGACATACTGCTTTGTCTCCTTATAGAGACCAGGCCACCAATAACGGGCCTGTAAAAGCGAAATCGTGGCAGCCACACCAGCATGCGCAGATGCCATCCCTTCATGCCCTGCAGAAATTAATCGAGGTCTCTCAATCTTATTCGGTAACTCACGTACACCAATGCCTGGAATATTAACAACAGCATTTAGTGCACTACTCAATCAGTAACTAATTTAGAAGGGAATCCTTTAGGAAATGGCGTGCCATCAGCCGTAGCTTTTATGGCAGCCGAAATCTCTATGTCTGGTTTTGAACTCGAACGAGTTACCGCGGCTACAGTAGCGATAGCCACTGCCGACTTTGCAGCCTCATCAGCCAAAGTATTCCCAGCAACGTGTATTCCAACGCGCTAGTGTCCAAGTGTAGGTACAACATGGACTTTAGGAAGCGTCTCTTTCAGACCCGCAACCTTACCCCACAACAATTTATGTTTAATGGTAATGCCTTTATAATCTCTGAACCCATTCATTTTCCAATAATGCAGATATTCATTGAAGGATTGCACACAGTAGTAGGAGTCACAGACTAGCAAGGTCAAAATCGCCGGCTCTGCATGCTCCAACGCTAACAAAAGAGCTTTGAGCTCAGCCAGCTGCGCCGTGCAATCTCCCAAGGTTTTAGTATAAGTATGTCGGGGGCAGAAAACTCCTCCCTCCATAGTCCCGCTCACCACCGCACAAGCAGCAGAATACTGTTGTTTAGTCCCAACCGCCGGTTGCGCAGAGCCATCGGTATACATGACCACTTCATATTGGTCAATAGGTAATGTGCCAGCAGGAACCGGGTACTCTATTTCATATTGAAGAAATTCTTGAGTCTGCAGCTTAGGGTCAAATATGTAATCCACATCAGTGGCCGTCAAAGACGTAGCCCATTGTATCCACCGCGGGTGTAAAGCTTTCGAATTAGGAACACTCGCTTTTGTAACAGCCTCCAAGGCTGGAATTGGGGAAACAACAATAATGCGTTGGCCCTGGGCTAGCGGTCTTTCTTTGATCACAGCCATCTGTACTGCAGTGAGAATTTTCTCAGTCTGTGCAAAACGTTGTTCTGCAGCAGAATACAAGTGGGACTTGTATGCTATCGGGACTGTCTCCCCTTCATTAAAGGTGACATACGTAAATCCAAGAGCCCCAGGAATCACCCTGATGACCAAATGAGTTTTATTGTCCCGCGTGTGTAAATGTTTAACTGCTAAGAGATCATTCTGCAGCTCTCGCAGTATGTGTGTATGCTCAATCGTCCAAAATCTACTTGAAAAATTCGGGCGAATCAGATCATATAAGGGTTTTATACGTGTAGCATAATCAGGAATGTAAGTTCTGCCAAAATTCAGAAACCCCAACAAAGACTGGAGCTTCCGAACCGTATTAGGAGGCTGCAGTAAAGCACATTTCTGCAAAAAATGTGGCGCCAGGCTCTTGCCCTCACTCGATAACTCATATCCCAGGAAAATAACACTGAGGAAGGCAATCTTCGATTTCTTAAAATTAAACTTATAACCAATATCAGCAAAACCCACAACAATGCGCGATACGCGACTGAGATGTTGTAGAATCTCATCGTCCGTCAAATAAATGTCATCAACATATGATAACGCCTCAGGGTCCAACTCGTGCAGAAGTTCAGTCACACGAGCCGAGAACAGTCCTGGGCTATTCTTATACCCCTGGGGTAAACAACAAAACTTTTTCTGAGAGCCAAACGCACTGAAACCGGTATAGTCCCGACTTTCGGGTGCTATATTCTGGCAGAAAAATCCATTCGAGATATCCAAGGTTGTTTTGTATTTTTTACGCACTATATTATTCATAAGCGCAGCGCTATGTGAATTCTGTATAGCATATGTGCGTGTATGACTATTCAAATGTCTGTAATCCACCACTATCCTATAGGAATGGTCCGGTTTAGCAACCGGAAATAAGGGATTATTCATCGGCAAGACACAAGGCTCAATCACACCTTGGTACTCCAATTGTGTAAGAATTTTCTGAACCGATGCCCTTGCTTCAAATTTAATAGGATATTGCGGCTGTGGCTGAGGTTCTCCTTTAATGGGAATGACATGATAAGGTGATTGTTTATCCCACCCCACATTATTTCTATATAGGGCGGGGGCTTGTGCTAGAGCCCATGATTTACCATATGACTCCGCTAGTTCTCTCGGAACAAGTGGTGAAAAGGAAGGCGCAATAACCTCCTCCCCAACTGGACAGTCGCGAACAAAGTCAGGTGGCCAATCTTGTTCGGCCAACAGGACATCATATGATTTCACCATATGGTCCCAAAAGATGGCGTGTACAACGCGGTCAATGTCCCCTTCTAATCGTAGAGTCACAAGATATACTTGATCAGGATCAGAGACTCGCATATCCGCCGTCTCGACTTGTATGAAGTCATCAGTTGCTTTCGCCTCCAGATGCTCTAGAAGACTCCGGCGAACTATTGTGACCTCTGCCGCGCTGTCTAACAGCGCTAACGCCCATGTCTTGTTCGTCAAGAGAACTCTCTTCTTGAGCGGCATGTCTAAATGAGACTGCTGCCACTTTCTTCTTTTTAAACTGCTGTTTTTGTTGCAGTGGTTTCGCTTCTTGTTTAATAGAAACCTCCGCTGAGCGTTGTGAATCCTGTCTCGGTTTCATGTACTCCGTCCTCCGCTCTGACCGCCCACCTCTCTCACTTCTTTTCTCCGAGGAGTCCTGAAAGGAACGAGATTGGCGCGTATCAGTATATTGATATCTATCAGGCGTCTTCAAAGTATCCCTATTCCTGAGATTATACTTATTTTGTGGGGTCTCCGGTTGCGGAGACTGCCCACCATCTTTCTTAGGTGTTTGCTGTTTCTTATCCCAGCGCTTTTTCGCACCCTCAGGTTGCTGTTGCTTAGAATTATCCTTATTATTTTTACCCTGCAATTGTGGTTTCTGCGGTCGAGCCCCTAGGCTATCACGACCAATACTAGAATATGTTTCAGCTATTATTCTCGGAAGTTCCCGCTCCTGATTAATCTGCGGAACGTCCCGAAGACGCATTCGCACTGCTAGTGCTACAGCCTCCCCCTTGAGATTACTCAAAATAATAGAAGAACCCGCGTCAAAATTACCCATCAATTGCATGCCTAAATCCAAGGCAGGGGCAGCCCCATATTCATCCTGAATTTGTTTAAGCACCTCTGGCAAATTAGCCAAAGTCGGTGTGCCGTGTGCTGTAGTATAGAGAGCGGCAAACACCGTGCCCCAAGTATTACAAAGATCCACCGTAGGAACCATCCCATACGGCAAACACATCGTCAAAATTCTATGCTTATCCTGAGGTCCCGTATGGGGAAATACTGCTTCCAGCGTATTAATTTTTTGCGCCAGCCAAAATGGAGTCTCCTCACGTTTAGCCGGTACCTTGCCCATTACAGAGTGTACAGTGGCCGGATTTATTCCCGGCACCACCGCATGTGGATGAGCTGGAGCAGCACGCGCTGCATTAGTATTTAATGTCTGCATCACAAACTGAACTAATCGTCTGTACGTTGCAGTTAATTCCACATATAAACGACGCACTTCAGCCACTGCCACATTTGCCACTCCAGGATATGGTGTATATGTAGCCAATAAAGGCCAGGTCGGACCATCATTACTCAACGGACCTAACCGTACTGGTGTTACTGAATGTGGGAGGGCGCCATCAAGCCAATTATGGTGTTCTTGAAAAGATAAATGTATTTCTAAGTATGCATATGCCCTGTATTGTCCAGGGACATTCACAACAGTATATTCGTGAAAAGTATTTGTACCCCCATCAGCTGCTGGAAATATGACCCAAGAATAAAAAAGTTCTGTTCTATAGGCTGCATGGGTGTCCACCACAAAAGTGACCGGACCCCCCTGGACCGTCAGTCCATGTGCTATCAGATGACCCGTGAGCGGAAATCGCATATTAAGCGGTATATTTACTACAACTGGATTCGCCATTAGTATAACAATAATAGCTCTAGGACAGAGAAGGCACACCAATATCGGGGTATTTCCTTTCAAAGTTCAAGCTTGAACAACCATCCACTAAGTAATAGGATGTACCCAACCTGTGGTGGCGGAAACCCTCAGCCCCACGGACGTCTCCGCATACGGAACCGAGGAGTCAAAATATATACGAGACCGAGAGAGTCAGTCGGACCCAAACATTAGAGCCAGACCAAACGTTGGCGGCGCCATGTCGCGTGGGCTCTCATTATCCTAAATGAGACTACTGGATTTCTAGGCAGCAGGATCGATAACAGTGTGGGGGACTGAGTCTGACCCACGTGTAAGGAACTCTGTCACCCTAAATCCGGTTGTTGCTCCGGCTAACTAGCAGTGCCTCATTTCTCCCAGGGGGAAGAAATGATTGGGCAGCCGAGCGCATGACATCTTTGGAACTTCTCAGGGAAGTCGTGGTCACTCAGATCCAAACTAACTCTCTCATTCACTATAAGGTCTCATATACAAATGACAAAGACAGTATAAGTTTTATATAATGTTTTAATAAAACGACTGTATTTTAGATATTAAGGCGTGAGCCGCAATAACCAGAACAATACAACATAGTAGGATTGATATAGTAACCAGGAGAGTAAAACATAGAAATAAAGCTATCATAATTCCTAACCGTTTCTACTCTCCCTCTGCTTGTTCTATTTAGAGCACAGCATGTTAAGCTTTCAGCTTGCCTTTCTGTATCACTAGGGAGACGGACACACTCATACCTGAGCAAAGGCCTGTGATCTGGTTCAGCATCTGCAACGAGGCAGTCAGCGTCTAGTTGTGGTTCCCTGGTTGGAATCTCCCTCTTGCATGTATTGGGACAAGGAAGTGATTTTATAACTAACATGTCATCGTGATCACAAAATGTTCCTACGCAGGAATGGCAAGTCTAGACTCCTACCACGTCTATCGGCAATGTACCAGACTGTATCCTTGACTAAAGCACAGAGTGAATATGTTATGAAGAACTCCAGTGCTGAAGTAGGCAAAACAGTGTGATATGAATAAAAAACAACACCGTAGAACTGGCTATTCTGTAAAATAACAGTACGAAGCCTAATAGAAAGCATTTAGAGCAAAGTGCACAGAGGCTCTAAGCTGTTAGCAAATGAATAAAATATATTTAGGGCAAAGTGCACAGAGGCCTAAGGCCTGAAGCTAATGCGCAAAATATACGTAAAACTGACCACACTACAGTACTGACTGTTCTTCTTCACCGGCGGGTCTTCTTTTGCACCTTCATCCAGGTTAGCAGGGGCTCCTGTTCTCCCTGAACACTTCAGTGCTTCTTGGACTTGGTCCCCCTCTTCCACAGGTCTTCAGGTCCAGGAATCCATCTTTGGTGTCTTGTAGCCTCTCGGGTTCTTGCAATATTTTCTATCATGTGTTCCTGTGTGTTCTAGGAAAGTTACAGTGATTTACTCCTGCTTTTCTGTTTTCTAATACTCCCAGCACCCCTCTACACAATACACTTGCCTAGGTGGGAAACCAACTTTCGCATTCCACTATTTTAATATATGGTTTGTGTTCCCCCTCGGCCCATTTCTAGCTATTGTGACTTTCACTATTTTACTGTTTTTACAGCTATTACTGCATTCTAGTGTATATACTGTGTATATTGCTTACCTCCTAAGGGAGTATAGTCTCTAACGTATTTTTGGCATTTGTGTCACCATAATAAAGTACCTAGTGTGACTACAGCGGTATTGCATGAGCTTTGCATGTCTTATAGTTAAGCCTTGGCTGCTCATCCACAAAACCCCTAGAGAGCCTGGCTTCTACACATTGACTACATTTCACTTATAAGGGATAACTGGACCTTGTATAAGGTATATGTACCTTTGGTACCCACTACAAACCAGGCCAGCCTCCTACAACGTCCTACTTCTGCCTCAAGGGCTCTGACAGGCCAATGATCATGCCTTTTAAGATGCAGTTGAATCTTTCAACCAGACCATTGCTCTGGGGGTGGTAAGGAGTGGTGTACTTAAAAGTTACCCCCCACTCCTGCCACAGAGACTTCAAATAAGATACCACTTCCTTGGGGAAGCCATGCGGGTAAACCCCCCCATCAACACACGTCCCAGGACAGGGGAAGTAATTGACCTCAGAGGAATGGTTTCTGGGTACCGGGCAGCATGGTCTACCAAGACCAGGATGAACCTGTTGCCCATGGCTGTCTTGGGATCCAGAGGGCCCACAATGCCAATACCAACACTTTCACGAGGGGTACTAACCACTGGAAAAGATTGGAGGGGAGCCTTGCATTCCCCCCCCCACTCTTGCCACTTGCCTGACAAGTCCAGCAAGGCCTGCAATGAGCAGCTGAGTGCCTGCACATTAGTGGTCAGTCAAAGCGGGTGACAAGCTGTTCAAAGGTCTTGTCCTGCCCCAAATGTCCAGCTAAAGGCACATCATGAGCCACACCCAGTAGGAAGGCTCTGAAGCACTGGGGTACCACCAGCACATGGGCTGAGCCATGCTCAGCAACCTTTGGCTCACTATACAGGAGGCCATTGTCCTAATAAATCATGTGAGATCCTGGCTCCTTGCCAGCTGCCTGGTCAGCAGCCTGCTGCCACAAACCCACTAGAGTAGGGCAAGTCCTCTGTGCCTCACAGAATGCCTCCCTGGTGGGCCCCACTTCTTACTGCCACTGTGACAGCTCAGGTATCTCCCCCAGTTCAGTCACCTGTTCCAATGTAGGCTCCAGGGTGTCACCCTCAGGCTCTGCCTCCTCCCAGACTATAGGAACTTCTTGAGCCAGTTTCCCGCAACCCTTCCCCTTCCTCTTTTTGGCGGACCCCTGGGCCAGTGTTTTAGGCTCCAGAGGCTGCTGACCACCCTGACGGGCTGCCATTGACCTGGTAGATGTGCATATCCACCCAGTGAGCCCCAGCATCTCCCAATGTGACCTGTGTTCCTCCTCCTTCCAGGGGGAACCCTCCAGGTCAGTGCCAAGCAAACACTCCACAGGCATGGTTGGACTCACAGCTACCTTCAAGGAACCTGAGGATCCCCCTATTCAAAGAGAACCTGCACCACTCTGCACAGGAGCTCTGAGTTATCAACTGGAACTAATTGGTGAAGTACAAAGGGATCTATCTTCTCTTCAGACATCAGGTGACTTCGAACTGTAGTCACACTGGCTTCTGTGTCTCTCAGAGCCTCCACACTCTGTCCATTAATGGTCACCTGCTGCTGTACTTTTCAGTGTTCTCATGCACTGAGGCTCTCTGGACCATCTCACTGTCCCCTAGTGAGACCAGGGTCATCTTAGCTGGCTCCCACCCACCTGGAACCAACTCCTTCCCAAGCGCTACACTCGCCAAACCCTGGGAGTGAGCACCAGTGGTGCCAGTGTACTTTTGGGACATTTGAGGTCCCCTCTCGCAAGACCTACCTGGTCACATGCATAACACTTACGGGGCGACCCCCTCTCCAGGTTTGCCTTTGAGAACTCTGATTTCTTTTCACTGGGGGGTTGGGAATCCTTACCCTGGGAACTAGGTTGGGGCCCGTTTGAAAACTCCTCCTGTTTACCTTTATCCCCACCTTCTTCTGAGAGGGACCCTGCCCACCCTTGATGTGGCCTCCCCTTTACCTCCTCTGGACCTTGGTGCTCTCCCAGCAGTCCACTTCCTGCTCAAGCCTCCTGGGGTCAGTTAACTTCTTGTCAATTAGGTACTGGCACAGCTCTGGTAAACATAAAGTGTACAAGTGCTCCCTAGCAAATAAATTGTACAGCCCCTCATACGTTGTCACCTTACTGCCCTTCACCCAACCATTAAGTGACCTGCAAAAAAAAAAATCAACACATTACAACCATGTTTGAGATTTCTTATTCTTATAGACCTAAATTTGACCTTATACTGCTCAGGTGTAATGCCATACCTTGTGAGTACGGTGTCCTTCATGGTAGAGTAAGTGAGACCCTGAGGATCCCCTAAGGATATTAGAGTATCCCTCCCCTCTACCTTAAAGTGCTGCCACAGACCCACCCCAATGATCTCCAGGGGCCAGCTTCATATGGAGATCAGACTCATACCCCTTGAACCACAAGAATATGTCATCCTCCCTTTTATAATCTTTCACACGGTCTTTAGGAATGTGCACCCCCCTCTCAGGCTGCACTGTGATATTGCTGCCACCATCCCTATACGACTGGTTCCTCTGATCCAGCTCCCTCAAGCTGAGCTCATGAGCAATCAGTATCGTCTTTTCCTCTAAGGCCATCCTCCTTTCTTCCATCTCCTTTTGCATCCTAAACTTCTCCAACTCTAACTGGTGAACCCTCTCTGCCTGTCTGTCCTGTAACTCTTCTGGGGTCAGACCACTGGATGACACACTACTACTTGCCTTGGAGACTCTCTTCTTGGACATAACTTGCCCATCTACTATACAATTGTAAATGGGTTGCACCTCCTCACCCTCATCCTCCTCTTCTGTGTGTCCCTCAGCTTCCTTCGCTGTCACCCAGGCCCTCAGTGCCTTTTGCAGCTCCTCCCTCCTGGTAGAGCCCTTAATGGGACAGGTAAGATTTTTGTAGATCTGCCTCAATCGAGCTACTGTAAAGCTCTCTAGTTTCCCCATGTCAAAAGCAGCTCCAGCTGATGTCTCTCCAGACTGAGACATGATGAAGAATCAAGAAAAGTGCAAAATTCCCAGGCAGAGAAAAACTTCCCAATTAAGTTCAAAAGTCAATAAAAGATCAGCAACAATACAGAAGTAGGGAAAACAAATCCAAAAGAGAAAAAGCAAAGACAAGCTGTACGTGGTCATGTAATGGTTTTCACTGAAAAATAGTAGTGTACACTTAGGCCCTCATTACGACTTCGGCAGTCTTACAAAAAGGCCGCCGAAACTGCGGGTGCCACTATACCGCTAGTGCTGTGTGGCTCCCTATTATGACTTTTCTGCTGGGCCAGGGGTCGGAAACATCGTTTCCATCTGCTTGCCCAGTGGAAAAATAACATCAACATTGCAGCTGGCTCATAATAGAGCCGGTGGCAATGTTGATATGCAGCGGGTGCAGCAGCACCCATCGTGCATTTCACTGCCCAAAATTCAGACCACTTCTTGATTTGCGGACCATGGTGGAGCGTCACATCATTATCAATTACAGACTCACTCATGCTATTATTTATGAACTTTGTGCATTACTGGATCCAGCACTGAGACCGACACCTGCAGTCCTATGTGAGGTTTCCCCTGACCTCCCTGGCATCAAGTCGGACTTCTATGCCTTTGCCAACATACCCCATCGATGGCACCCACATAGTTATCCTCCCCCCAAGAGTCAGTGAACAGGTATACAGAACAGGAAGAACTTTTATTTCATGAACATTCAATTGGTGTGTACTGCAGACCAGTACATCTCACATATGATTGCCATGTTCCCTGGATCAGTCCATAATTCCTTTGTGCTAAGGAACAGTAGTTTGCCACACAAGATGGAACACCACAAGGGGACATGGGATGAATCATAGGTAGATGTTTTTGACACTTATTGCCACATAGCAGACAGCCAGGCTGTCTGCCACCGAGGGTTGTCATTGACAGTCCTCTTTTGCCCCCTTTTTTAGGTGATTCTGGCTACCCCAACATGCGTTGGGTCCTGACACCAGTGAGGAATCCTGGAACTGTTGCAGAGAGGAATTACAATGAGGCCCATGGACGGACTAGTAGGGTGATAAAGTGCACAATATGTCTCCAGAAGGATAGATTCCATTTCCTACATACCTCTGGCAGTTCCCTGGCCTATGGGCCTGAAAAGGTGTCTAGAATAGTGGTGGCCTGCTGCATGCTGCACAACGTGGCTGAGGAATTCTATCCCCCTCTTGGAGGAGGGGGTGCTGTATATCCAGACCTGCTTCCTATGGGAGGGAATGAGAGTGATGGTGATGATGAGGAGGGGGGAGATGTACATTCCAGGACCCAACTGATACAACTTTACTTCCAGCAACTATGTGGGACTAATCAATGAAATTGCTGTCTGTACTGCATACTGTCAGTGTACCTTTTCATTTAGTCGGGTGTTGGGTCAATAGTCATTGCCACTGTGACCAGGTCTGCATAAGACATGTAACATTATGGTATAATAGTTCGACACATCTGTAGGCACAACAACATGTTATGCATGTGGTACATTTCCTGCTACTCAGTTAATAATAAATGTATTATAATACAGTTACATCCATACTTCACTTGTTTAAACATAATGGCAGGGGGCATTGTTATAGGTGAACTGGTGTTTTATTTGATGCAGGAATTACATCGTGCAGATTACAGTGATGAGAGTGGGCTACTGGTGGTTGTCCAATATGGCAACATGGTCACAGCACTTGTTGCCAGTAGGGGTATGTCCATCTATGTTTACAAGTGTTTGTTGTTGTTTTCACACGGTTTGGTCATTGATTCAGTGGGACACTTGGAGGACAGTTCTTGCCAGAGTCACTTTTTTGAGGGGGCCTTGGTCTTTGCAGGTGTTCCAGTGCCACATCTGG
This sequence comes from Pleurodeles waltl, assembly GCF_031143425.1. Taxonomy (NCBI): domain Eukaryota; kingdom Metazoa; phylum Chordata; class Amphibia; order Caudata; family Salamandridae; genus Pleurodeles; species Pleurodeles waltl. The sequence goes on from NC_090437.1 coordinate 1,070,695,315, forward strand.
GCCTGAGGGACCATTTGGGTGCCTGTGTTGGCCTGTACGGGTTGAGATGTATGTCTCCTGTGTGCCCTGAGAGGATGGAACATGTCCAGTTGGTGCTGATGCTGTTGTTGTCCAGTCTGTAGCTTGGCCTGTTGTAGGATCTTCCTGGTCTGTGTGGGCCTCAGGCTGTGTTGAGACAAGGTGCTGCAGCACACCTGCTATGGTGGCCATTGTGGCATTGTGCAGTTTCCACTGCTCCATGGCCTCTTGGTGGTGTGCTAGCTGCATCCTTTGACTCTGCTCCAGGGTGGGTACTATCTGGGGCAATCTGTCCTGGGTATGGTGATAGGGTCCCAGGACCTCAGAGATCACGTCCTGGGCTGCAGCATCAATCCTGTGGCCTCCCCCCTGGGCCACTGATGCCCTCCCACTGGACCTAGCCCCCTTTGCCTGTGTCCCATGCACAGGTCTGGCGGTAGCACTTGTACTGGGGTCATTGTCTTCCTGCCTGTTGGCAGGAGGTGACTGTGACCTCTGTCCATGTGTCCCACCAGTCTGTGGCCTAGATACACAGGTGTGGGGACGGTTGCCCTGGGCTGATGTTGTTTGCTGGGTGGTAAGGGTGTCAGTGGTGTCCTGGGTGGGGCTGCTGGGTGATGACAGTCCAGGACTGTGTGAGGGGCCAGGGTGATCATCAATGTCCAGGGTTCCATCCCCAGTGTCTTGGGAGATGCCTCTGTCTCCCTGTGGGGCACTGCCACTCCTTGTCCTGTCCGTCAGGGTGGCATGGGAGGTGGTGCCAGTTGGGGGAAATGGACATATCTGTTACAATTGCATGATCGGATTGGGTGCACAGGACTTGGAAGCTTTGTGCAGGTTTTCACACTTTAGGGCCATGCAGGGTGCTTTTGTGAGGTTTGCATTGCATTTTGCTTTGGATGTGGAGGAGCATTGTGGGTGCTGTAGGCCATTGTGATTCCTTGCAGGGGGAGGGATGTGGGCCTGTATTTCATCAAAATCAATCATGTCATCATACCCTCAAAAACAATTGTAAGGGACATTTGTTGTGAAAATTTATTTGTTTTGTGGAGGATTTTGGAGTGATTTCCGAATCTCTTGTACATTTAGGCCCTCATTTTGACCTTGGCAGTAAAAACCGCCTATTGCCGCGGCGATGGGTGCCAAAAGACTGTTGCCGCGGCTACCAGCCATCTGCCCTATTATGACCACAGCTGGATTTCCGCCACAAGAATGGTGGAAATCTGGCTGTGGCCATGCCGGCGGATGGCCGTCAGGTGCCGCTGCTGCTACCAGCAGAGCCATGCCATTAGACTGCTGCCAGCTGTATTATGTCATAATCCCGCAGGTGGAACAGTGACGACTGTTGGAGTGGTACATTGGGGGTAAGTACAGCCAACCGCCGGGGCCCCCCATACTGTCCTTGCTTGTTTTTAACAGTATGACTGTGATGATATGTATGTAAGTTTTTCTAGTTTTTAACCTTTCTTTTTTTCTCTCATTTCTAGCCCAGGAGTTATATGATTTTCTGTACTATATATATATATATATATGTATATATATATATATATATTATTGAACTGTTGATTGTCTAATAAGTGAATGATAAATAAATTGTTCTAAAACATATGGAGATGTATGCATATGTAGGATTTTGACCTGATGAGTTTTCTTCACATTTGAGGACTCCGTGATTTCAGAACCATTTGTAAAGGTGGGTTTTTCTTATTTTGTATTTTCCCTGTCCCACTTCTATATCGTTCAGAAGGGTACCCTAGCTTTGTTAGGTGTCCGGTTGCTGCAGGAGGGACAAGTTGAAAACGCATGCAGTCCATTGCACCCAGCATATGAGGGAAGCCAACTATTTGATTGAAACCTTGCTTGGTCTCCTGCAGCAGTTGCTGGGTGTTGGGGAACCAGATGTGGGGGAGTGTGAGGCAGATGATGGCATCCAGGACCTTTGGAAGGACGGCAGGGAGGGATGGTAGGGAGATACCACCCACTTGTACAGCAGTGGTCTGGAATGATCCTGAGGCCAGCATGTGGAAGACAGCCAGGAGTTTGATCATGGATGGAATTGTTCAGTGAATTTCCACTCTTGCTGTGATGTCCAGTGAAATGTGGTTGAGCAGGTATACAATGGACTCCCACTTCAGACGGTAGAGTCTGATGACCTCTTCTTCCCTAAGGGCAAGCGTGGTTGCATGCTGGTGAAAAAACCTCTCCCGCCTTTTGCACTGCCTTTGTGGCTGCTGTTGTGGTGTTTGAGGTTGCTGCGGTGGTACTGGTGGCACTTGGCATTGTCACTGTCATCTCCTCCTGGAACCAAGCTGTAGACGTAAAAGGTCCATGTTGTCCAGTTGCTTGTCAATGTTCCTTCTGTGTGTTTCCCTTATGTAGTAGTGGATTTTCCTCATTTTTACACCTAGTCTTACCAAGCGTTAAAATTTTGACACTAATCAGACTTAGCGTAATTTTTTACACCCGGTACTTGGAGCCTCATTTTTCCATTGTGTTGTAAATATGGCACTTGCGGGCTAGATACATTTTTGGGAGGGAATGCCTACCTTGTATCTCATTGTCCTAAAACTATGCAAGGTGAGGTGGCGCTCCCAAAAAATGATGCAAAGTCAGAAATGTTGTCGCTAGACTGCTCTAGCAACAAAATATAAATATGGCGCTGAGTTAGCGTCGCTTTTACATCAAATGCAGTGATAACTTTTCTCAAATCTGGGCCTATGTTTATTTTGGGGTCCAGTATGGGGAAACACTGCTTCCAAATGACATGTTTTTAGAATTGAATCTTTTTCGGTTCTGTGGGTGCCTTGCCCATTATTGAGTGTACTTTTTGAGAATTAATGCCTGTAATGGCCAATTGATGAACAGCTGGAGCAGCCGTCGCTGCAGTGGTGTTCAAAGTCCGCATTATGACCTCTACTGTCTGTATATTGCTACTAGATCATTGTAAAGTGTGTGTACGTCAGCTGCTTGCATAGCCTGTACTTTGGGATGTGGTGTGTACTTGGCAAATATGGGCCACATTGGTCCACCATTGCTTAAAGGACCTAATCTCACAGGTTGTATTACACGTACAAGGGTGCCATTGAACCAGTTTTGGTGGTCTCGGTATTTCTAAGTGTTGATAAGTTCTGTACCGCTGTGGTACTTTTGTTATTCTTTTAGTGTGAAAAGTGTGTGAATTGTCATTTAGTTCAGAAAAGGTGACCCAAGAATAAAATGTTTCTGTTTGGTATGCTTCATGTGCTTCCAGTAAAAATGGGACTTCTCCACCATCGTCAGTTAAGCCATTGACAAGAAGAAACTGAATGATTGCCTGCAGTTTTTCAGGATGTTTATGTCGTTTGCCATGTCAAGGAGAGAGTATCAGATTTAAGAACACCTATTCACTCACCTAGAAGACTACACACACAGAGTATGACTCACCCATATAGCCAGCCATGCACCCACTCACTTACCTATAGACCACTCATACATTCAGTCACCCATATACCCATACATGCAACTACTCACTCATTAGAACAAGCTATCATACTCTCTCTCAGCCATCCATATAGCACTGTTGCACTTATTCAGTGATAGACTTACCTGGGCATACAGCAACTCATTCATGAAAGCACACATGCATTCTTTTTTTAACCCCTTCGCTGCCAGGCCTTTCCCCCCTCCTGTGCCAGGCTTTTTTTTGGCTATTTGGGGCAGTTCGCGCTTAGGCCCTCAAAACGTTTTGTCCACATAAGCTAGCCAAGCCAAATTTGCGCCCTTTTTTTCCAACATCCTAGGGATTCTAGAGGTACCCAGACTTTGTGGGTTCCCCTGAAGGAGGCAAAAAAATTAGCCAAAATACAGTGAAAATTTAGTTTTTTTCAAAAAAATGGGAAAAAGTGGCTGCAGAAGAAGGCTTGTGGTTTTTTCCCTGAAAATGGCATCAACAAAGGGTTTGCGGTGCTAAAATCACCAGCTTCCCAGCTTTCAGGAACAGGCAGACTTGAATCAGAAAACCCAATTTTTCAACAAAAATTTTGCATTTTACTGGGACATATCCCATTTTTAAAATATTTTGTGCTTTCAGCCTCCTTCCAGTCAGTGACAGAAATGGGTGTGAAACCAATGCTGGATCAAAGAAACCTAAACATTTCTGAAAAGTAGACAAAATTATGAATTCAGCAAGGGGTCATTTGTGTAGATCCTACAAGGTTTTCTTACAGAAAATAACAACTGAAAAAGAAAAATATTGAAATTGAGTCGAAAAAAACAGCAAATTTTCTCTACGTTTTACTCTGTAGCTTTTTCCTACAATGTCAGATTTTCGAAAGCAATATACTGTTACGTCTGCTGGACTCCTCTGGTTGCGGGGATATATAGGGCTTGTAGGTTCATCAAGAACCCGAGGTACCCAGAGCCAATAAATGAGCTGCACCCTGCAGTGCGTTTTCATTCTATAATGGGTATACAGCAATTCATTTGCTGAAATATAAAGAGTGAAAAATAGCTATCAAGAAAACCTTTGTATTTCCAAAATGGGCACAAGATAAGGTGTCGAGGAGCAGTGGTTATTTGCACATCTCTGAATTCCGGGGTGACCATACTAGCATGTGAATTACAGGGCATTTCTCAAATAGATTACTTTTTTACACACTCTCTTATATTTGGAAGGAAAAAATGTAGAGAAAGACAAGGGGCAATAACACTTGTTTTGCTATTCTATGTTCCCCCAAGTCTCCAGATATAAATGATACCTCACTTGTGTGGGTAGGCCTAGCGCCCGCGACAGGAAACGCACCAAAACGCAACATGGACACATCAAATTTTTTTAAAGAAAACAGAGGTGTTTTTTGCAAAGTGCCTACCTGTAGATTTTGGCCTCTAGCTCAGCCGGCACCTAGGGAAACCTACCAAACCTGTGCGATTTTTGAAAACTAGAGACCTAGGGAAATCCAAGATGGGGTGACTTGTCGGGCTCTGACCAGGTTCTGTTACCCAGAATCCTTTGCAAACCTCAAAATTTGGCTAAAACACACATTTTCCTCACATTTTGGTGACAGAAAGTTCTGGAATCAGAGAGGTGCCACAAATTTCCTTCCACTCAGCGTTGCCCCAAGTCTCCCGATAAAAATGATACCTCACTTGTGTGGGTAGGCCTGGGGCCCGCGACAGGAAATGCCCCAAAACGCAACGTGAACACATCAAATTTTTTTAAAGAAAACAGAGGTGTTTTTTGCAAAGTACCTCCCTGTAGATTTTGGCCTCTAGCTCAGCCGGCACCTGGGGAAACCTACCAAACCTGTGCATTTATGAAAACTAGCGACTTAGGGGAATCCAAGATGGGGTGACTTGTGGGGCTCTGACCAGGTTCTGTTACCCAGAATCCTTTGCAAACCTCAAAATTTGGCTAAAAAAACACATTTTCCTCACATTTTGGTGACAGAAAGTTCTGGAATCAGAGAGGAGCCACAAATTTCCTTCCACTCAGCGTTGCCCCAAGTCTCCCGATAAAAATGATACCTCACTTGTGTGGGTAGGCCTAGCGCCCGCGACAGGAAATGCCCCAAAACGCAACGTGGACACATCACATTTTTTTAAAGAAAACAGAGGTGTTTTTTGCAAAGTGCCTACCTGTATATTTTGGCCTCTAGCTCAGCTGGCACCTAGGGAAACCTATCAAACCTGTGCAATTTTTGAAAACTAGAGACCTAGGGAAATCCAAGATGGGGTGACTTGTGGGGATCTGACCAGGTTCTGTTACCCAGAATCCTATGCAAACCTCAAAATTTGGCTAAAACACACATTTTCCTCACATTTTGGTGACAGAAAGTTCTGGAATCAGAGAGGTGCCACAAATTTCCTTCCACTCAGCGTTGCCCCAAGTCTCCCGATAAAAATGATACCTCACTTGTGTGGGTAGGCCTGGGGCCCGCGACAGGAAATGCCCCAAAACGCAACGTGGACACATCACATTTTTTTAAAGAAAACAGAGGTGTTTTTTGCAAAGTGCCTACCTGTAGATTTTGGCCTCTAGCTCAGCTGGCACCTAGGGAAACCTATCACACCTGTGCAATTTTTGAAAACTAGAGACCTAGGGAAATCCAAGATGGGGTGACTTGTGGGGCTCTGACCAGGTTCTCTTACCCAGAATCCTTTGCAAACCTCAAAATTTGGCTAAAAAAACACGTTTTCCACTCATTTCGGTGACAGAAAGTTGTGGAATCTGACAGGAGCCACAAATTTCCTTCCACCCAGTGTTCCCCAAAGTCTCCCGATAAAAATGGTACCTCACTTGTGTGGGTAGGCCTAGCGCCCACAAAAGAAAATGGCCCAAAACACAACGTAGACACATCACATTTTTTCATAGAAAACAGTGCCTACCTGTGGATTTTGGCCTCTAGCTCAGCCGGCACCTGGGGAAACCTAGCAGACCAGCGCATTTTTGATAACTAGGAACCCAGGGGAATCCAAGATGGGGTGACTTGTGGGCTCTGACCAGGTTCTGTTACCCAAAATCCTTTGCAAACATCCAAATTTGGCCAAAAAAACACTTTTTCCACTCATTTCGGTGACAGAAAGTTCTGGAACCTGAGAGGAGAAACAAATTTCCTTCCACCGAGCGTTCCCCTAAGTCTCCCGATACAAATGATACCTCACTTGTGTGGGTAGGCCTAGGGCCCGCGACAGGAAATGCCCCAAAACGCAACGTGGACACATCACTTTTTTTGAAAGAAAACAGGTGTTTTTTGCAAAGTGCCTACCTGTAGATTTTCGCCTCTAGCTCAGCCAGCACCTGGAGAAACCTAGCAAACCAGCGCATTTTTGATAACTAGGAACCCAGGGGAATCCAAGATGGGGTGACTTGTGGGGCTCTGACCAGGTTCTGTTACCCAAAATCCTTTGCAAACATCAAAATTTGGCAAAACAAACACTTTTTCCTCTCATTTCGATGACAGAAAGTTCTGGAATCTGAGAGGAGCCACAAATTTCCTTCCACGCAGCATTCCCCTAAGTCTCTCGATAAAAATGGTACCTCACTTGTGTGGGTAGGCCCAGCGCCCACGAAAGAAAATGGCCCAAAATACAACGTGGACACTTCACATTTTTTCATAGAAAACAGAGGTGTTCTTTGAAAGTGCCTACCTGTGGATTTTGGCCTATAGCTCAGCCGGCCCCGGGGGGACAGAAATGGCCTAAAATACATTTGTCCCCCCAACCCCCTAGTCCGGAGCGACCCTTGCCTACGGGATCACTCCCTGCGTGACATTGGCGCCAACAAAAAAAATCCCCGGTGCCTAGTTTTTTCTGCCCCCTTGGGGGCAGATTGACCTTAAATCGGCCAATCTGCCCCCAAGGGTGGCAGAAATTGTCTAAATACAATTTTCCCCCCAGGGGAGCGACCCTTGCCTAATGGGTGCTCCCCATCTCTATAAAAACAAAAAAAACACAAAAAAAACACAAAACAAAATTTGCCCTGGTGCCTAGAGGTTTCTGCCCCCCCTGGGGGCAGATCAGCCTAATAACAATAGGCCGATCTGCCCCCAGGGGGGGCAATAATGGGCAAAAAAAAAATTGCCCCCCCAACACCCCTCTTTCCCCCCCCCGGGAGCGACCCTTGCCTACGGGGTCGCTCCCCCTGCGTGACATTGGCGCCAAAAAAATATCCCTGGTGCCTAGTGGTTTCTGCCCTTGGGGGCAGATTGACCTAAAATCTGCCGATCTGCGAAATGGTCTAAATACAATTTGCCCCCTAGGGGAGAGACGCTTGCCTAATGGGTCGCTCCCCATCTCTATAAAAACAAACAAACAAAAACAAAAAACACACAAAAAAAATGTGCCCTGACGCTTAGAGGTTTCTGCCCCCCCGGGGGCAGATCGGCCTAATAACAATAGGCCGATCTGCCCCTAGGGGGGCAGAAATGTCCTAAAATAAATTTGCCCCACCAACCCCACCGGGAGCAACCCTTGCCTACGGGGTCGCTCCCCCTGCGTGACATTGGTGCCTAGTGGTTTCTGCCCCCCTTGGGGGCAGATTGGTGAAGCAAAAATCGGCTGATCTGCCCCTAAAGGGGTCAGAAATGGCCTAAATACAATTTTCCCCTCCAGAGGAGCGACCCTTGTCCAAGGGGTCGCTCCCTATCTGTAAAACAAAAAAAAACAAAAAATCCCCGGTGCCTAGTGGTTTCTGCCCCCCTTGGGTGCAGATCGGCCTAATCAAAATAAGCTGATCTACCCCCCAGGGGGGCAGAAATGGCCTAAAATAATCCCCCCCCCCCCCCAGGAGAGCGACCCTTGCCTAAGGGATCGCTCCCCTTGCGTAAAATTCACAAAAAACAAAAAAAACTCCCTGGTGTCTAGTGGTTTCTGTCCCCCTCATGGGCAGATTGGCCTCATCAAAATAGGCAGAAATGGCCTAAATATAATTTGCCCCCTAGGGGAGCGACCCTTACATAAGGGGTCGCTCCCCACCTAAAAAAAAGAAAACAAAAAAAAAAAAAGATCCCTGGTGCCCTAGAGGTTTCTGCCCCCGGGGGGGGGGCAGAAAAGGCCTTCCTAAAAAATGCCCCCCCCCTGGGAGCGACCCTTGCCCAAGGGGTCGCTCCCTTATGCCAGTTTCAGAAAAAAACAAACATCCCTGGTGTCTAGTGGGGTTTCAAAAGCCGGATTGCAAGCAATCCGGCTTTTGAAACGCTGGAAGAGACTTCAAAGGGCAGGAAATACATTTCCATCCCTTTGAAGCCTCTCCGGGCCTCCCCCACGTGATCGAAAGACAAATGCTGAGCATTTATCTTTCGATCGCGCTGGAAGCTGATGGGGAAGCCCTGTGACAAATCAGTGTGCGCTTGCATGCTGACATCACAGCGGGGGGATGGGGGGGTTGGGGTGGAAGGGGAAGGGCTTCCCCTTCCATCCTTTTCTTGGGGGGTGGGTGGGGAGCACAGGGGGGAGCGCTAGCGCTCCCCCCAGTTCCTGTGCCTTGGATGATGTGATCTCGTCCAAGGCACACGGGAACTGGTGCCTTGGACGAGGTCACATCGTCCAAGGCACAGTACCGGTTAAAGTAAAAGATGTGGCTCCAAAAAGAACCATTTAGTGCAGGTAACCTTTCTGGCATTTACCTTCTTTTTGTTCTGAGGAATTGAAAAAAAATGCTCCCACACCACACTTTCTCTCCTTTTTTAGGGGCTGTTTTTTCTTCCTCCAAAATATCTGAATTTACCTCTCCCTGGTATTCTCTTGATAATGCCATTTCATGAAAAATCAACAAACAAAGAAAACACTAACGAGAAGTGTCAAAACACACAGCCACTTCAAAAGTAAAGAATTTATGGATGTAACTGGGACGGAGATGGAGGAGGGGGATGAGGGGGAGACAGTGGAGGCTGTGGATGTTGTTGTGTCTGCAACAGCATGTTGTTTGCGTGAGTGTCTGTTGGATGAAGTGTGGTACATGTGTTTGCCTGTGCCACTCTTGGGTGTTGCCTTGTGTGCATGCTCATCTGTTTGTGTGCTTGGGATGGGTTGGGGTTGAGGAGAATGAGCCTGGGAAGGGGTAGTTGGAGTGGGAACGGTTGAAACAGGGACAATGGCTGCCATCAGAGAGGAGACCAGAGCCTGAATCGATCTCTGTTGGGTCACCAAACTCCCATGAATGTCCTCCAGGAATGCATTGCTGCATCTGGGATGCCAGCCCCTGGATGGCATTCACAACGGTTGACTGCCTTACAGAGATGGATCTCAGGAGGTCAATAGCCTCCTCACGCAGAGCAGCAGGGCTCACTGGGGCAGGGCCTGAGGTGCCTGGGGGGAAGGAGATACCCACCCTCCTGAGTGAGCGGGCACGGGCAAATCGCTGACGGGCTACTGGGAGGACGGTGCTGGTGTGGGGGTGACGGCTGTACCTGCAGCTGGGGTGGTCATAGAGGTGTCTGCCACCACCAGGGAGCTTCCATCGGAGGAGGTATCTGAGTCTGTGTTGTCCCCTCCACTCTCCGCTGTGGTGCTCCCCTCACCCTCCATCCCACTGGTTCCCTCGTCGCTGGTGCCTCTGCTCCTTCACCAGATGATGCTAATGCACACAAGGACAGGATGACAAAACAAGAAAGGGGGAGAGAGACAAAGGATAAACTGGGTCAATGACTGCACCAACATAACCGTTGGCGTACACAGTGCCCTTACATACAGGAAACAGGCCTATGCACTATGCTTTGCACTACCAGTGATATGGCCAGCCACCAAGCCATGAGGAGGAGCATACACAACCAACTGCAGCACACCTGGGACCCACGCAGCCCTGTCTAGAAGCAAATATTAACAAGCTGGCTACCTGTATTTGCCATGCAACCCCTACCCATCAGAGGACCTATTCTGCTATGTCTGGCCTGTCCTTAGGGGCACCTACTAACACACAACCACCACCCAGATACCACCCCACCAGATACAAGTTGTAACTATACCCACTGTACTCATCCCCTTGTGGCTGCTGTGACACCCTCAAGCGCCCATCCAGCTCTGGGTAGGCCACCGCCAGTATGCAGGCCATCAGGGAAGTCATGTTCCGTTCCCCTTCCTCGTTTGGAGGCCATTCCCAGCTGGCCCTCCGCAGTCTTCTGTGCCCAGCATTTCCAACAGTGGGTGCTCCGTCTGCCATAGGCCCCCAGAGTCCTCACGTCGTTGGCGATGGCACGCCATGATCCCTTCTTTTGATGGGCACTGACCATTCAGGAGAACTCCATTAAACAAACAGTCCAGTCTGTCACACACATGGCCCACCATAACCGATCCCATCAACATTGCAAAACACATAGGCCAGCTCACAACATGTGCACCGCCAAGAGAAAATCCCCCCACGCCCAGCCACTCTTACACGATGCCTTCACACACATCTCCATGCATTCATGCCACATGCATCATGCCCACAGTGTACTCACTTGTTGGTCTGGAGGCCCATACAGCAGTCCATACTGGGGCAGGACCCCATCCACCAGTCAGGCCAACTCCTCAGAAGTGAAGGCTGAGGCCCTTTCCCCAGTCACAGAGGCCATGGTAGGTTCCAGACACAGGTCACAGCAGCACATGCAGTGTTGATCTTCTCCTATGGAAGGTCAGGAAACAAGTGAGGAATGAGATATAAAATGGTGGTCACGTCTGCGGCGGTATATACTGTCACTGCCGGCATATATCCCCATTGGTCACTGCTCCCCACAGGGCCCAATATTATCCAATGAAGAATTGCACTGCGATTCACGACCGCCTACCGCCATGGCGCACAATGTCGGCGGATTTACCTCACATCCACCTGTCCCTCCACACAGAACAGGCGGTCGCAATTTCAGGGTGGGCGAACAGGCCTGTCGATAATTGCTGCATCACAGGAGAAAAAGAAAATATTCAAATTTAAATATAACATTTAAATTAGACTGTCCCAAAACATGATTGCACAATGTGGACTGCTGTTGTGGTATAGTTGTTCAAATTGTGACAGCCTACTCACTCTTGTGTCCCTTAGATACCTACCTCTACAGATCCCTGGCGGACTTAGCTACACTGGAGGACAGGCACATAATACTCACCTATAGACTGGACAGGGCCACAATCACAGAGCTGTGTGCTCAGTTGGAGCTAGACCTGATATCCCACTGGGATCCCCCCTCTTGTGCAAGTTCTATCAGTGCTCCATTTCCTGGCAACAGGTTCTTTCCAAGTGACAGTGGGCTTGGCAGCAGGAATGTCACAGCCAATGTTCTCAATAGTACTGGCAAGAGTCTTGTCCACCCTGATAAAACACATGTACAGCTACATTGCTTTCCCCCAGGTGGAAGATGTGGCCACTGTGAAGGCCGGATTTTATGCAATCGGACATATCCCCAATATAATTGGGGCGATTGATGGTACATATATTGCATTTGTCCCCCCCTGGTAAAATGAACAGGTTTACAGGAATCGTAAGAATTTCCACTCCATGAATGTGCAGATGGTGTGCCTGGTGGACCAGTACATCTCCCACGTCAATGTTAAGTATCCTGGGTCCGTGTATGATGCCTTTGTCCTGAGGAATAGCAGCATCCCAAATGTGATGGCCAAACTACAGAGGCACAGGGTGTGGCTAAAAGGTGAGCTTTGGTCCCCACCCAGCGTATGTTGAGGTATGCCTATGCTGTTTGACAAATAGGATAGTGTGTGGCTAAATGTTGACCCTCAATATTTGCAGGTGACTCTGGTTACCCAAACCTATTGTGGCTGCTGACCCCTGTGAAGAATGCCAGGACAAGGGCTGAAGAACATTATAATGAGGCATATGGGCGAACCAGAAGGATAATTGAGAGAACTTTCGGCCTCCTGGAGGCCAGGTTCAGGTGCCTCCATCTGACAGGTGGATCCCTGTGCTACTCACTCGAGAAGGTCTGCCAGTTAATAGTGGCATGCGGCATGTTGCACAACCTGGCCCTCAGACACCATGTACCTTTTCTGCAAGAGGAGGAGACTGGCTTTGCCCCTGTGACAGCAGTGGACCCTGAGGACAGTGAGGATGATGAGGCAGAGGATGAGTATGTAGATAACAGAACATCTGTGATCCGTCAGTACTTCTAATGACACACAGGAGAGACAGTGAAACTTCACATTTTTATGACTATTGTTGTGTTCTGTGTGGCATTGGCATGCTGGTATTACCCACTTATTTCCTCTACTTACTGTTACCTATGGATTGTCATTGTACAGATGTTGGTGATGTGATAACAATGTCCTGATGTGATCACAACAGCCAGCAACAGGTCATTCACTCTATGCTCTCACTATGTACAGTTCATTTGCAATGAATGTAGCTGTTTCAATTAATACAAGTTTGCAAAACATGAAATACTAGTATTCAAAGTTTATCCAAGGGTGTTTGTTGTAGTGCTAAAAATTTATGGTAAAGTGCAATGGAACGGGGTGATGATGGAGGAAAGTCCATGGTATTGTTACAGTCTGTTTGTAGCACAGGAACAGTGTCCATAGTCCAGTGACATAGGAAGGGGAGCTATGGCAGTTCAAAGTGTACAAGGTGACAGTGTGGGACACAAGAGAGACAATCAGGAGAGTCTAATTTCCTGGCGTTGGTCTTCGACAGTGTCTCTGGCTTCTGTCTGGGTCGCAGGGAACGTTTGCGGGGTGGTTCACCATCTGCAGGGGAAGGGGTGCTGGTGGTCTCTGGGTCCTGTGGCAGGGCCTCCTGCCCACTAGTGGCAGCGGAAGTGGAGGGGTGGTAGATGGGCTGGCTAGTGGTAGGGGCCCACTGGTGTGCTGTTGCCTCCCTCATGATGTTGGCCATGTCTGCCAGCACCCCTGCTATGCAGATCAGGGTGTGTTAATGGCCTGCAAGTCCTCCCTGATCCCTTGATACTGTCCCTCCTGCAGCTGCCTGTTCTCCTGCACGTTGTCAAGGATCTGGCCCATTGTGTCCTGGGAATGTTGATAAGCTCCCAGGATTTCGGAGAGTTCCCTGGCCTGTCCTCTCCCTGGTGCACATCAGTCCTCCCTGTGTTCCTGGTGGCCTGTGCCTCTGTCCCCTGAACGGTGTGCCCACTGCCACTGACCCCAGGTCCCTGATTGTCTTGGGGACGAGGTGTGGCCTGGTTTCCCTGTACAGGTGGGCACACTGCTGATTGACGTGCCTTGGGGACAGAGGTGTGGGTACGTTGGGTGGGTGCTGTGGTGTTGGATCCTGATGGGGAGGGTCTGTGAGTGGGATTGGGTGACTGACTGTCCAGTGGTCCCTGATGGTCCAGGTAGGTCCTCCAGATCCTGAAGTCCAGAGTTACTGTCATCACTGGGGGCTGCCTTCTGTTGGGGGAATGGATAGTGGTGGCACCTCCTCTCCACTGTCATTGCCTGGTGTACCTGTGGGGATGTAAATTATGTATTGTGTTTCATGTGTCTGACATTTGTACTTCCCTAGCTTCCCCTCTATGGTTGGTGTTACCCGGATAGCTTTTGGTTGTGTATGGTGAGCTATTATGGGTATGTTAGTTTTCCTTTGCTGTTCATGCTTTAGTGCTGGATGTCTATGCAGGGCTGGGAGGGGTGTCCATGCATTGGTATGACATGCAAGGCTTGGCGTTGAGGTTAGTCGGATGTGAGGGTGCAGTGTGTGGGATGGAGTGGAGTGATGGGGTGAAGGTGTGGATGTGAGATGGCATGCAGGTATTTGGAGGGTGATAGGTAGTAAATATTGACTTACCAGTGTCCAGTCCTCCAGCAACTCCAGCAACTCCCTCAGGATGCAGTATTGACAGTACCTGCTCCTCTCATGCTGTGAGCTATGGGGGAGGAGGTATGGGTCCACCACCAGTCCTCTGTATGGTGAGCTGGTGTCTTGCTGTAATGGAACGTAACTTCCCACGTAGGTTGTCTCACCTCTTCCTGATGTTGTCCCTTGTTCTTGGGTGCTGTCCTACGGCGTTGACCCTGTTCACAATTCTCCACCATAGCTCCATCTTCCTGGCAATGGATATTTACTGTACCTGTGCTCCAAACAGCTGTGGATCTACCCTGACAAGTTTCTCCACCATGACCCTTAACTCCTCCTCAGTGAAACGTGCATTCCTTTGTGTTGCCATGGATGTTGTGTGATGTGTGTTGGTTAGAGTGTGTTGGGTAATGTGGTAGGGTGTGTGATGTGGAGTGCGTGAGGGGTGTCTGGGTATAAGTGGTGTGTGTGTGTCTAGTTGTCTCTGTGCTCTTCTTCTCAGTCTCCTGGCAGCAATTTTTGTTTGTAAAGGGTTGTGAGTTATGTGGATGTGTGTTTTAGAGTGGTGTGGGTGAGTGGGTGTGGTGTGTGTATGGGTGTCAGGTGTGTGTTTTTGGTATTGGCCAATGTAGTATTACTTTGTATACGGGTGTCCATTCTGAGCGCGGCGTTATGTATTGCCAATGGTTCACCGCCGCTGAATGTCCGCCGTGGTGATTCATGGGTCATAATGTGGTGGGCGTTCTTTTGTTGGCGTAACGGTATGGGTTTTGGGACCACCACTTTAGCACTGACCTTTGGGTTGGCGTATTTGTGTATGTGGCAGTATTCTGTCGGATTGGTGTGTGTGTGTGTCATAATATGGTGAACGGATATCCACCACCGTGGTGGTAAGTTGGTGGCCATCAGCGTGGCGGTAAGCGTGATTTACCGCCAATGTCATAATGAGGACCTATGTGTGCAGACCAGCCCTAATGGGCACATTTATACATTTGTTTAAATTTTCAATGCATCTCTAATATTCTGAAGCATAACACAGAAACAACAACAAAAAAATAAGAAGAGAAAGTTACAAATAAACCTAATTTCTAAATTAATGCATGGATCATGGCAAGATGTAATATCATAGTCCAAATCTGATATAATAGCTCTTTTGCATCTTTCTAAATAAACTGTCCTCCGAACTGTCATCTATAAAGAAGTACAAAAAACAAACATTAAAAGCAAGTAAAACAGCTCCAACTGCCATGAAGCAGCTATCAGAAACATGATTGATTTAGAGATGTAGGGCCTGATTTGGATATTGGTAAATGGGTTACTACTTCAGAACAGTGATTGATATCTCATCTGACAAAATCTAAATCCCATAGGACATAATAGGATTTCGATTTTGTTGATTGAGATATCAGTCACTGCTATGATGGAGTAACATGTCGGAAAATATCTAAATCAGGGCCAACATTTTCGAACAGACAGTTTTTCATTTTTACTTAGTTGATCTCTCCAGTATTGATACCTTTACAAATGTACAGACATCTACTCATCACAATTCAAACCCTGTGGTTCCCTGTTGTCAAAAGCAAACTTTATGTTTTGAAAGGCAGAAAAGCTATTATATTAGAGGTCAGATTAAGTAATGTATCTCCAACTTAAGCAGGAAAATAGTTGAATTTAGATTTACTAATCCCACTCCAGCATGATCAAATGTAGGGATAGTGTTGGACTTGGAGAGGTTAAATTTACTGTTCCCACTCTAATCCGAATAACAGTAGGGAATATCTTGTACTTTGGAGGGGTTAGATTTCCTATTACCACTCCAACAGAAGCAAGCTCAGAGAAAATGTTAGAATTTGGAGGGGGTTGATTTATTTTTGCCATTCCAATCTAAGAAAACAGAAGGGAAAGTGTTGGACTCTTAAGGGGTGAGATTTACTACTCCTACTGCAATTTAAGGAAGAGTAAGGTCAGTGTTAGACCTTGGATGGATTACATTTACTATTCCCATTCCAACATATGGAAAACACATGGAAAGCATTGTACTTAGGGAAGGTTAC
The DNA here is from genome assembly GCF_031143425.1 of Pleurodeles waltl. Taxonomy (NCBI): domain Eukaryota; kingdom Metazoa; phylum Chordata; class Amphibia; order Caudata; family Salamandridae; genus Pleurodeles; species Pleurodeles waltl. The sequence goes on from NC_090437.1 coordinate 1,070,711,599, forward strand.
ATATAGCTTTCCAATGTATAGTAATCTTTAAATAAACACTAAATAACAAGCAACAGAAAATTATTAAAACACATTTAAAATAAACAACATATACAACAAAAACATTAAATATTAAAAAACATTAACAATACAAAACATTAGAACATAAACAATACATTATTTTCATTTAACTTTTGATTTGGTAACCAATATAAATACAAACCCAAATTTCATGAAATCTTTCCCTTGACTTTTTATTCTTCTGATCATTGGTAGCAACCTCTAACTAACAATAATGTTATGGGATATGTAATAGCAATATTATAAATACTCTATATTTTTGGGAATTCTAGTTTCTGTACAATATATACCACATTAACTTGCCAGCTGTACATTGAATGACAACATTCTTGACAATATACTTGAGATTCCTATCCAATGTTCCAAAAAGCTTGGGCATTCCTGGATTTACAAAGTAGAACATTTAAATATAGTATGTCCCATTCTTACAGCCATCTAAATGACCTCCATATTTGTTAGTCATCCCAAATTATTTGCCTGGATTTTTCAGAATTTTTATTTGGCACATCCTCAAATGATTCAGATAAAAATGTATACATTCTTCCTATAGTCAGCTTCCTCACTCGTCCACCTAATAATTCTACTAATGGCATCAAGATTGTATTTGGATGAGGATTCCCAATTCCATTAAATAATCCCTTGCCTTGAATAAAAAATATGTTTATGAATCAAAACGGCAAATTGGTAAGACAATGTAATATGCAGTGATCAGCTATATGACCGAGCAGCACTATGCCTTGATGAGTCCACATGTATATCAATAGGAATGATTAAAGACTTTATGGAACAATTAAATACTCTGAAGTGGAGTGTTGGACCTGGTGTAGGAAAGTACCATCTTTCCTGGCATGTTACCCCCAATTTTACTTGTGTGTCAGTTTGTTTTTGCCTGTCTCACTGGGATACTGCTAGCCAGGACCCCAGTGCTCATAGTTTGTGGCCTGAATGTGTTCCCTGTGTGGAGCCTAACTGTGTCACTGAGGCTCTGCTGACCAGAACCTCAGTGCTTATGCTCTCTCTGCTTTTAAAATTGTTACTGCATGCTAGTGACCATTTTTACCAATTCTAATTGGCACACTGGAACACCCTTATAATTCCTTAGTATATCGCACCGAGGTACCCAGGGTATTGGAGTTCCAGGAGATCCCTATGGGCTGCAGCATTTCTTTTGCCACTGATAGGGAGCTCAGACAATTCTTACACAGGAGTGCCACTGCAGCTTGAGTGAAATAACGCCCACGTTATTTCACAGCCGGTTCACACTGCACTTAAGTAACTTATAAGTCACCTATATGTCTAACCCTCACCTAGTGAAGGTTAGGTGCAAAGTTACTAAGTGTGAGGGCACCCTGGCACTAGCCCAGGTGCCCCCACATTGTTCAGGGCAATTTCCCCAGACTTTGTGAGTGCGGGGACACCATTACATGCTTGCAGTTCATAATGGTCAATACCTTTATGTAGCTTCACAATGGTAACTCCGAATATGGCCATGTAACATGTCTAAGATCATGGAATTGTCCCTCCATGCCAAGTCTGGTATTGGGGTGCCAATAATATGCATCCCTGGGGCTCCAGCATGGACCCCGGGTACTGCCAAACTAGCTCTCCGTGGTTTTCACTGCTGCTACCACTGCTGCTAACCCACAGACAGTCTTCTGCCCTCCTGGAGTCTGGGCAGCCCAGTTCCAGGAAGGCAGAACAAAGAATTTCCTCTGAGAGGGGGTGTTACACTCTCTCCCTTTGCAAATAGGTGTTAAGGGCTGGGGAGGAGCAGCCTTCCCCAGCCTCTGGAAATGCTTTGAAGGGCACAGATGGTGCCCTCCTTGCATAAGCCAGTCTACACCGGTTCAGGGATCCCCCAGCCCCTGCTCTGGCATGAAACTGGACAAAAGAAGGGGGAGTGACCACTCCCCTGTCCATCACCACTCCAGGGGTGGTGCCCAGAGCTCCTCCAGTGTGTCCCAGACCTCTGGCATCTTGAATGCAGAGGTGTGAGGGCACAATGGAGGCCTCTGAGTGGCCAGTGCCAGCAGGTGATGTCAGAGACCCCTCCTGATAGGTGCTTACCTGACTAGGTGGCCACCATCCTCTGAGGGCTATTTAGGGTCTCTCCTGTGGGTTTCTCTTCAGATAACGAATGCAAGAGCTCACCAGAGTTCGCCTGCATCTCCCTCTTCAACTTCTGCCAAGAATCAACTGCTGACTGTTCCAGGACACCTGCAAGGCCGCAAGAAAGTAGCAAGACGACCACCAGCAACATTGTAGCGCCTAATCCTGCTGGATTTCTCGATGGTGCATGCTCTGAGGGCTGTCTGCCTTCACCGTGCACTGGAAGCCAAGAAGAAATCTCCCATGGGTCGACGGAATCTTTCCCCTGCTAACACAGGCACCAAACTTCTGCATCACCGGTCCTCTGGGTCCCCTCTCATCTTGACGAGCATGGTCCCTGGAACAAAGGAGCTTAATCCAAGTGACCTTGACAGTCCAGTGGTCCTTCTGTAGAAAATTTGGTGGAGGTTAGTCCTTGCCTTTCCACGCCAGACAGTAATCCTGTGTACTGAATGAACTGCAACTGCTAGGGCTTCTATGCACTTTTGCAAGGGATTCTTCATGCACAGCCTAGCCCAAGTCCATAGCACTCCGTCCTGCATTGCTCAACTCGCTGAGTTGCCCACTGGCTTCGTGGGACCCTCCTTGTAGTGTTGAGATGACTGCTGTGCTTAGATTTCTTGAACCCCTGTTCAAGTGCTTCTGTGGGTGCTGCCTGCTTCTGCATGGGCTTTCTGTATTGCAGAGCACCCCCTCTGTCTCCTCCTCCAGGGGGCGACCTCCTGGTCCTTCCTGGTCCCAGGTAGCACCCATTTTCTTCAACCATGACCTTTGCAGCTAGCAAGGCTTGTTTGTGGTCTTTCTGCATGGAAATAACTCTGCGTCCTCCAGCACGCCGTGGGACATCTTCTGTGCTAAGGAGAAGTTCCTGGCATCTTCGGTTGTTGAAGAATCTTCAGTTTCTTCCACCTGGAGGAAGCCATTTTGCACCTTTATCCAGGGTTTAGTGGGCTCCTGCTCCCCCGGACAGTTGCGTGAGTCTTGGACTTGGTCCCCTTCCTTTGCAGGTCCAGGAATCCTTCTTCAGTGCTTTGCAGCCTGTTGTTGTCTTTGCAGAATCTCCTATCATGACTTTAGTGTGTTTCAGGGGGAGTAGGGTCACTTTACCCCTACTTTTCAGGATCTTGGGGTGGGGTATCTTGGACACCCTTAGTGGTTTCTTACACTCCCAGCAACCCTTTACACACTACACTAGGCCTGGGGTCCCTAAGTGGTTTGCATTCCACTTTCTTAGTATATGGTTTGTGTTGCCCCTAGGCCTCTTGCATCCTATTGCACTCTACAGTGTTTGCACTACTTTTCTAACTGTTTACTTGCCTGCTCTTGGTTTGTGTGTATATTTTGTGTATTTTACTTACTTCCTAAGGGAGTATATCCCCTGAGATATTTTTGGCACATTGTCACTAAAATAAAGTACCTTTATTTTTGTTAACTCTGAGGATTGTGATTCTTATGATATAGTGCTATATGATACAAGTGGTATAGTAGGAGCTTTGCATGTCTCCTAGTTCAGCCTAAGCTGCTCTGCTATTGCTAGCTCTATCAGCCTAAGCTGATAGAACTCTACTAATCTACTAATAAGGGATAACTGGACCTGGCACAAGGTGTAAGTACCATCAGGTGCCCACTTTAAGCCAGGCCAGCTTCCTACACCGGGCCCTTTTGGCAGGTTCATCCCATGACTTTTTGCCTCCTTCCTCCTATTTTTTCCTACCTCTCGCTGTTGGCACTGGAACTCTGAGCACTTTATCACTGCTGATCAGTGCTAAAGTGGAGGTGCTCTCCCTTCTAAAGTTGGTATGATTGGCTTATACCTAATTGTCATATTTAATGTACCTGTAAGTCCCTGGCATAGTAGTATCTCTATACCCATGGCACGTAAATTAAATGCTACTAGTGGGCCTGCACCGCTGCATATGCAACCCACTGAAGTAGCCTTTCAAACCTCTCTCAGGGACCTGGCATCTAAATTTAGTTGCTTGGCCCAGAACTCCCATTTTACTACATTTAAGTCACCCCTAAGTTAGGCCCTAGCTAGCACTATGGGCAGGGTGCAATGTATGTAGAAGGCAGAACATGTGCCTAGTAGCGTGGCCTGTCCTGGTAGTGACAAACAGCCTAATTGGTTTCTCACTGCTGTGCGTGTTGCCTTCTCATCGGATTGCACTGGAAATGCCCTGCCTTATGTCTAGGGGATATTGTCTGATTTATGAGGGGTAGTGTAGGCATGTTTAGTATGGTTGTAATGGTTGTAAGAAATGCTGCTTACTGGTGTAGGTGGATTTTTTATTACTATTACAGAAATGTCACTTAGAAAGTGAGCACTTATCTGTGCTTATGACTCTGGTGTTTTGCAGCTTGACTCTAATCCACGTCTGGGCAGAGTGACATTTGGGCTTTGTGCATACTTTTCAGACTGCCTGTACACAGGGAGGGTGGAGGTGTCAGAGAGGTGCATCTGCATACTGAATAGTCTTCCTGGACTGAGAGAAGGGAGAGGCAGAGCACACTTGCATTTGTAAAGGCCTGGCCTCACACAAAAGGGTTGTTTACCCCAAACTGATGTTTAGCGCCTATGCTGGAGGAGAGAGGAGGCACTTCCAGAACCAGTTGTAACTGGTTGGAACCTCCTCCCCTTCTTTGTTAACACACTGTAAAACTGAGTAAAAGTACAGGGGATTTTTCCCCACAATTTGGTGACATCTTGGAACTGGACACAGAATGCTGCTGGAGGGACTCACCAGGAACCGCCTTGGCCTGCTGCTGCTGTGCTGACCTGTGACCTGCTTGATCACGTGGAAGAACTCCCAACTGCCTGCATTCACCTTCTGCTGGTCTGCCGCTGGGCCCTGCCACCCTGTTTTTCCTTTGTACTGTTGGCCCCTGGCCCCTGCAACTGCCTGTGGTGGCCCTGGATGAGTGCTGTTTGTGCTTTTTATGGATATGGGCATAGCGCCTGGAAAAGTGCTCTGCCTGCAGCCTGACCGCGTCCGAGACAAGCTTCATCTGGTGGCCCCAGGGCAAGGGGAGAAGGAGGAAGCAAATAAGGTATTGAGGTACCCCCAGGGGACTGAGTCGCTGTAAAAAGTGCCCCCAGGGTACAAGCAGGCAACCATTCCTGGTGCCTTGCACTCCTGCGGCTGAGCCGCTGCAGAAAAGGAGAAGGGCAGGAGAGAACTGTGTCTTCCTCCGGCCCGAAGGATCAGGCCGGATCAAGAATGGGTGCCGCCACGAGTGCAATTCAGGCATCTTCCCTTGGAAGGTGCTAAAGCCTCAGTTTGGCTTGCAGACTGGGGAGAGAGGCCTTATCGGAGGCCTCTTCCTTTTCCCATAGTGTTGTGCTGGCTTTGGCACCCCCTTCTGGAGGGCCAGTTGTGGGCAGGGGGCCCCCAGAGATCGTGGACCCCAAGAGGGGCCCATTTTAAAACAGGAGGGGGTGCGTGCCACTCCTCCTCCCCCCAAATTATCGCAAGTATCCCGTTTTGCACAGTGGAGCGTAGGTTGCCCCCTTTGTTACCTTCATGGCACTGTAGGAGCCTAGCACACCGGAACACAGGTACTTTTTTATGGACGTACTTGTTTCTTATGTTCCTGATAAGGATATCGTGGAGTGATATGTTTTCCTGGTTCTCTGATGATGTGCCATATATGATTGCAGATGTTTCTTTTATTGCCATTCCCTGCTGATATGACTTTCCATATGTTTTATAATGTTCCTGATATGGGCCTTTTTGATATTTCTACGACCAGTGCATTTATTTAGTAATGTGATTCCTGAATACTACTTAGGTTACAGAATAATAAGTAACCTGTGTGTTATGTGTGACTACTGCTGGTTCTGCAGAATAACTATTGGGTGATGTTCTGACAACTGCTTGAGTAGCAGGGTATTACTGACATGTGTTTGGTCTAATAATTGTGTTGTGTACAATACAGTTTAAGTTTATATAACTTGGTGTTGTGTTTCCTTTGTGGCGGGGATAGTGCATCAAGCGTGTTGTGTGTGTTGTGAAAATGCTTTACACATTGCCTCTGGAATAGGCTTGTGCCAAGCTACCAAGGCGGGTGAGCAGGAGTTATCATGGACTTGTAACTCCCTTGCCCTAACTAGAGTGGGTGGGTTCTGCCTGGCTTAGGTGCATACCATAGCCAACCAGAAATCCCATTTCTAACAGGGGGTGTATATGTTGCAGCAGGTTATCTGAGTGTTCCATATAAATGTTGCTGTCTTAGCAACCTTGAACCTAACCCTTTTGAAATAGGCAAAATTAAAATATCTAAGTAATGCACCACCAAGAGCCGATCCGGAGTTCATCTGGCACATTTGCAGGTATCAACACTTCCTTCCATATGTGTTGGCACAGGTGTGTACATTTTGATCAAATAATTCCAAAATGTATATATATGCATGACATATTTGTAAAAGTTCTTCGTACAAGTACCATTCCATTGCTGGAGTCTTGGCAATGTACATCCAGTCCATTCAGTGGCAGAAAATACAAAAGGAACTTATAGTTTTTTTATCTTTATTTTTGGGGTGGAGTTGTTGATATGAATGGGATGCCATGGACGAAGTGGTCCATGTTTAAGGCTGAAGTGAAAAGAAGGGAGTGGGGTAGCTAGAATCCCATTTTCTTCTATTCTACCATCTCAAAGCAGGCGGTCTCCCCACCACAGTCAGCTCAACAAGATAGTACGGGCCAGATGTATGAAAGCTTTTTGCATTCACAAACGGTGCGAATGACCGTTTGCGAATGCAAAAAGCCATTTCAGAATGTATGAAAGGAATTCTAAACGCAATTTTCAGGACTCGCTAAAATAGCGATTCCTTAAAATTGCGACCCTGTTAAGAGAGTCGCAAATTGCCACTCTCTAAATAAGAAATCACAAATAAGGACTCCTTATTTTGATTTCTAAGCACATGTAAGAAGCAATTCCTAAATGCGATTTGGGCATTTAGGAATCGCTATTTACCACCAGGTTGAACCTGGTGGTAACCATGTGCAAATTTTAAAAATGCAGTTAAAATGCATTTTTTAAATTTACATCTAAAACACACATGTCCTTTTGGCATGTGTGCACCTTACATGTTGCAAAAAATTATTTTGGGGTGCAGCAGAGGGGGTCTTAGGCCCCCAGCACCCTGGGGTTTTGCATTTCCCAAATTGCGAGCTTTTGGTTAAGAAATCGCAATTTTGGAAATGCAAAAAATTCACAGATATGGGCCTACAGGCCCATAGGTGCGAATGGGGCTGGTATCGCAATTTGCGATTCGATAATAGCATTTGCGATTTTTAAGAAATCGCTATTACTGATTCGCATTTTGCGAATCAGAAATAGCGATTTCTTAAAAATCGCTATTTCCGACTCGCAAAAGGCCTCCTTGATACATTTGGCCCTATATCTTTATGTGGAATGTGGTTCTCTTGTCTGCTCCACCCTCTGACAGCTGCTATTCCCCAGCCTCCATCAAGGCAGTTGGCAAAAAGTTGGTAGTGTTGGCGAGATTCTGGCAGCCTTTAGTTCAGCAAACCGCCAACATTGTAATTTGTCTGGCAGACCACCTAGTCATCGGTCGTGGTTTCTGATGCCGCCGTGGTGGCAAGACTGCCAAACTCGTAATTAGGCCATATGCATCTGACTATATGTTGCTACATAACTGCCCCGTATTATGATTTGAAGTTGGGGATAGACCAAACCCCTCTGTCTTATGTAGTTTAAAAAAATCTGATCACTTTGCATGGTTTCTGGTAATTCCATTTAAGATGACTGATTACAGATTCTACCTTTTTTGAAAAATTCCTTGGGAACCAGTAACAGAATTGATAGAAACTGATACAAAAACTTGCCCAATATAAATATTTTTACAATGTTACATTTATCTACCATTGTTAAGGGTAGTCTCTCCCAGTTAGTCAACTTCTAAATACCTTCTTTAAACAGACATCCATAGTTCATAATTTATTCCTTTTAGTTTTTCAACCTTTTTAGTTATTCTTATACTTAAACAAGCTATTTCCTTGACAATGCAAAATAAATTCTTATATTCAGCGAAAATAATAATACTTTGAGTTTTATAAGCATTTAGTTTGGGCCTTGATGCATAGCCAAGTTACTCTGTGATGTTTTGAAATATTTTAACAGTTTTCAAAACTTTTGAGGAGTATATTGCTACATCATCTACATAAGCAGAAACCTTAAAATGTACCCCTTTTAGTACCACAGATTCTGGATTTTGATTGCTTTTTCATATATCTTATACAGTATTCAGCTACAACTAAAGAACAAATAGAAGTGGAGAAATCAGACACTCCTGCTGAGTACGATGAGTAATATTTTTATGTTGTGAGATCACGATCATCTCTATAATTCTAGCCTTAGATATTATTTATAATACCTGTACATGCTATATAACTTTTGGAGAATTGTATGTGATCCCTAACAGCCCATAGGAATCTCTAAGAAACATGATCAAATGATTTCTCAGCAGGTAATAAAATCATGGCAACAAGATATTGAAGGCAATGTCAATGTCAAGCATAACTAATGCCTTGCTGATATGTTCTGTGGTGTCCTGCTATATTTTTGCATCTGCAATGATCAAAGAATTTAGTTTATATGGGAAACGTTAATTTGCCAGACAGTTTTTCATTAAAAATATTGCTTTCCATAAAGATGGTATTCCATGTGCCTTCATTTATCCAGGCAGCAATCTTGACAGTTAAGGGGGCTAGATTATGTGACAATGTTTTATAAAATTCCAGGTGTAAACCATCTTCCCAAGCAGCTTTTCCCAGATGGTAGTGACTTCATCAATGGTCACCCATTATTCAATTCTTTCTACATATAACTATGTAACTTTGGCAATTGGCTCTCTCACATGTTTAGATAAAGAGTATTATGTTAGCATTGATGGTCATAATTTTAATTATTTTTCGTAGCCTATCTTAAAGAGCACAGGTGTCTTATCAGGTTCTTTATTCATACTGCTCTGTTCACCCTTTATTTCCAGTATCATGCTTGAATACTTTTCTAATCTGATTTTATGTGAAAGAAGTTGACCTATAGACTCCCCATATTCTAGATAATTTCCTATCTGTAATAGAGCTGCTGAATTTTTTCAAATTTCCCCTCACAATTCTTCTCTTAATAGGATATACTGTTGATGGATCATTTCTATACATTTGTAGTTTTTTCCTCTGTATGTCCTGCTGTATTTTATAGCAGCACTTTGGATAGGTCAAATTTTAATGTAGGCCATTTAGGTGCCCCAAACTATATTTAGAGCAGCAGTGTGGTTTTTAATATCCCAAAGTTCTATTATGAAGTGTGGCATGATTCCTTGGTACACAAGATCACTCAAAGGTGATCGTTTAAATGACAATGAAAAAGGTCTGATGGACTAATTTTAATTCTTGACTCCTAAGGGACCCCTCCTCCTTTGTGAATGTGGGTGTAAACACTTTTTAAACACAGGCAACGGTTTCATTTTTGTTTTCGTAATGCATCCTATTTTCCTTTATTGAAAAAGCAATCACAGCACCATGGTCTGTTGACCCAAGAAGGCCACCATCCCTGTGATTGTTGCAATTCACAATGGGTCACAAATTGTGACCTATCTCATCAATATTGATGGAGCAGGTCCAGTTGCAACCCACTGCAAATCTCTAAATGTACCTGAGGGACATTAGTACATCGCAGTTCATGATTTCATAATTAAGAATCAAAAAGATTCACAATTATGAAATCATAAACCAGAATTTTTGTACATTGGCCCCAAATATCTACCAAGCTGAATACTATACATATCGTTTTAACTGTTTTTTTCTCTATTCATTTGCTGAGGTGAATTGGTTTTTGCAGTATTTATTTTGCATTCCATAATACAGATGAAATTAGCCAATGAAATGACATCCCACCAACCTAATTAATGCCAATGTGCGGTCATCTCGTACACTGAAGTCATCATTATTGGCCCTTCCATCGAACAAATATTTATTATTGTATGTTTTATTTGGATTTGGTTGACTGCCCACCTACCATGTACATCTGCTTTAGACCGCAGTACAGTATATTAACCATTGTACCAATCCTTCACAAGGGTAAACTTACACCTCTTTGGAAGTTTACTAGTTTTTTTCTAATCACAAACTACAAATTAGTAGGAAGTTTAAGACTGCGGACACTCTGCAGTTTGGGTGCAGGACTCAGCACATAAAACAATAGGACTAAAAAAAGTGTATGTTACTAAAAAAGTGCAGTTTGTGTCGAGCACTTCATGTTTGCAACTGAGAAATGTGTTTCTTTCATAGTGCTTTCATATTGTGTCCCTTTATTATCTCTTTAATGCATGGTCACGGTCAAACCATACTACTAATAGAGTGAATGTGTACCATCAGTTACAAATTCATACTACTACTCTTAGAAAGCGCACAGTTAATTTTCAAGTTGTGCCGTTTACACCATTAATATGTTCTCATTTTCAATACGCGCTGGGTAGTAAGTGAGTAGAGCAACATTCAGTCCTTTTGTTGTATGGACAGTTACTGTCATGTCCTCTGTCTTTATAATTGCTTTTCTAAAGATGTCTAGGAAGACAAAATAGGAAACAAATGGTCCACAATTAACACAAATACCATTTGTCTAGATAATAATTGGGTTCAGATATTATTTTTACACGGTTGTGTCTGCATCAAGCACTGTCACAAGAGTCTAAACTACATTGTTATTGTACATCAGGTATTTTCAATTGCAATTTTTTGCCCCTGCAGGTGCAATCAGTGGTGGCCACCACAAATCTCAATGGGAAGGTGCGGGGGGCCAAGGGGACGGTAGAAAGAACAAAAAAATAAGACACCTACCTTCCGGCGCTGCCGGCTCCTGCCACTTCACTCGTCGCTCCTCTTGTGTGGTTCCAGCATTCACTGTGACACCAGCACAGGCTCCTCAGCAATCCTGCCACTGCTTTAATGCTAAAGCTAGCTTGAGAGCAGCATCAGGATTGGTCTAAGTGGCAGTGACTGACACTCAGCCCTGGGGTCTGTGCTGTTTCTGCAGCCTGGAGATGGAGAAACCTAAGTGCGCATATGTGTTTGAGTGGCCTGAGACAGCAGTCTGTACTCTGTACTCCTTCCCCTTCCCACCTCCCGTGACCCTGGCCGGCCCCTCCCTGTATTGCTGGCTGAACCAGCAGATGAAAAATGAAACAATAGTGGATTTAGCGTTTCATTTTTCATCTCCTGGCTCTTGGACAGAGTGGTGGTGTTCCTCCACCATTGCGGAGGAGCAGTCCCTGGGTTCAATGCCATCTTGGATATAAGGGGCCCCCAGAAGGCAGTAATTTCATTGTCAATATTTCACTGCTCTACAGATTCAAGATGTTGACGCAATTTTCTTTAGAAAAAAGAATAAGTCAAGGATGTTGCTTCATCTTGCCAAGAATAAAAACAAACACTGCATATATTTTTAGGAGTTTGACACCGTTAAAAGTTGCAGCAGTAGGTGTTAGATCCTTAACTACTGTAGCCCATGCAATAGCATAGCACTGCTTTGCCAGGTCTTGTCACTTAACAGTAATCTCTTAGCGAACCATAACATAATATGCAGTATTTAATCTAAGGATCAGACTCAATGCTGTAGGTGTGCTATAATGATAATTTCTAAAAATTCTGCAGATTGTAATATAGCAGATAATGGTTACAGCTAAGCGATACCCGTAGTTTGTGCTTAGAAAAAACATAGCAAATTACGGAGAAACTCATGTTAGGGGCCTTCAAATTATATGTTTTAGATTGAGTTCTATTTATGACGCCTAGCTCATAGCAAAACCCGTTTGCGTATGCTCAGTTTGCACCTCTGAACATGCATGAACATGCATAAAGATAAACAAACTCGTCTCAATGTCAGGAACAAAAACAGACCACACTTCTAGAACGAAATAATAACCGTGGATGACAAACACTTCTTCTGGATATATGCTCTTAGGCCATGCAAATATTGTGTAAAGGGAATTGTTTGGTGCTAACACTCAATTATATGTTTGAAATTCAAAACGATGAAAACGAATGGTGCCCACTGTAGTGCAGCCGAAAACTTGTTTTGCAATAATATTCAGCGGAAAGTTAATTTGTTTTCATCCATTACCTGAGGTATTGTAAATTAAATGGATGCAGTATTGAACCATAGCCACATTAACTTAAGTAAATCATTCTGGCTGCATTAGAAACAAAGAACTAAGCCATAAATGAGTGTGCATGAAATGCGTTCGTTTTGATGTAGATGTTTCTTAAGAGCTTCAATTTTTTTTTGCTAATTGAGAATTCCAAGATGTGAAAAGTCGATAGTGTTGATAAAGCGAAAGCACATTCTTTGCTATTATGCTTTTAGTATTCTCGGTAATTTCCTAAATCAACATTTAAAGCGACCTACTCATCATAATTGAGCAAATTAGCTTTCACTAAATGATAATCTGTCCAGAGACAGAAATAGCATTTAGTGCACTACAGGGCTTTCTGCTCTTAGCTGTTGTTTCTGAGATGCTCTCTGATAATACACTGCAGCCTCTTGAAAATTAATTCAGTACGTTCTTACATTAAGAGTTTGCGCACAGGAAAAACTCTACCTCGTGCTATATTTATTATACCGAGAAATACCAGTATTCTAAAAACGAAAGTGTGTGAGCAAATCTATTTCAATAGTCAGTAAACTCGCATGCTGAAGAATAGTATGAGTGGAACAAGGGCTGGCAGTGTAGTTATGCGTGTCCTTTTTTATGGGAAAAGCAAGGCTCAACTGTTCATCCTTAAAAGTATGTATTGTTGCACATTACACACTAATCAGATTCTGGATACTGTCTATCGATTGTTAAGGCACTCGGGGGCTGATCTAGAGTTTGGCAGAGCGAGTACTCCATCGAAAGGAAACATAGCATCCTCTCCTTTCAACTCATGGTCTAATTAAGAGGCAGGTAAACCAGAAGTACATCAAGCCCGAACCTGCTCTGGCTCCTTCTCTGGCATACTCGCCGTCAGACATCAGTGATCTGACTACCAATCTACATTGGACTTTCCATGGTGAGGAGGTCATTCGACCCACATTTGTTTTTCAAAAACAAATTCTTGATTTGCCTGTTTTAGAAAAAAACAAAAACTGTACTACATTTTAAAGGATGGCCATCATGTTTGATGGAGCTGTCTGTAAAACTATATTGAACCTATGAACGTTGGGTGTTGGCAGAGAACTGCAGGTTTGGCGAGTGAAGGTCTCTCACGATGAGAGGGCATGTCTCCCGCCATCTTGATGGAGTACCGCATGTCTGCCAAACATAAAATCAGCACCATAGTTCGTTCCACAGCAACTCAACAATTGACTTGGTGGTTATTTACAGACCTGTATCATAAAATCAGATTGTCATACCACAGGTCTATGTTGGCATCAAAATACTAAGTGTGATTTGGTGAGCATTTTTGAAGTTCTATGGAAATGCGAAGAGAGAAGAACTTAATTGTACATTGTTACTTATTACATAGTCAACTATCATTTGGAGCATTTGTACTTTGCCTACTGCATTATATTAACTCCATAGCCTTTTCACAGTCTTTCTTTTAACCGACGTGTACAAGGGACATTTGGCCATCCCTGCTCTCCCATCTTGATTATAGAGTCCTTTACTGCGCCCTCTACTTCACAACAATGAAGGGCATCACTCAATGTTGACTTGAGGGGCTTGTTTTGTCGTTTTCCTTACTCATGATTGATCTTTTATTGCTAAATACAATTTGGGAATTTATCATCTTGGAATTCATTTTGCATTCTAGAGTATTTCATAACCCTCCGCAGGCAAGCTTTGGCAGAAACACAATCAAGATCAGACAGGGGCAGAAAATAGGCTTGGGCACCAAGATAAGCTCGCCCTTATTAGTAAAGTAGATATATAAGCATGCAACAATTTTTGCACATTGGAGTAGTTTTGAACGTCTAAAGACATGCTGTATAAATGTTTTGCAAGGTGATGACAACTTCATGCAATTGTATTTTAAATATAGTGGAAATCAACAGAAAATAATGGCACAGAAGACATAAAGGCCCACAAACAGCCAGAATCCTGGTTCACACACTGAACTTAGAGCAGCCCATAGGGTACTGCATGATTGCCAACAGTCCAGTCTGACCCTGACCGCAATTCATGAGATTAGGCAATCCAATTTAGATCAAAATATCTAGACTCACTCTGTCCTTTGATCTCCCATAAGTAGAGGTGTGGCCATCTCTTCTTTTCAGGCAGACTAACTGTGGCTGGACTCAAACCAGTGACAAGGATATTTGGCTGTTTACTTCAGCTGAGTCCTGGCACCCATGAGTTGATTAGGGTCTGAGAGTAGGCTTACATGCAACACATTTTATTTTTACCCAATCCTTGGTCTGTAGTAGTTCATGCTATACAAGATTATAGACACAGACGATGATTTGCAACAGGATTTTGGTCACAGAACACTGATGTATGTCAAACCAAATTGGTACTCGATAGGGGTGCCTATGATACCACTTTCCAATTATCAAATCTGTATGGTGTTGGAACCCCATTTTTGAGTGAATAAACGTTTACTGACTTCTAAAATGAGATTAGTATATTCACAAAGGCCTTTTTGCAGTCCCAAACTATGAATAGGAGTGTTTGTGAATGTAAAATGCTTTGTGACCACATATTTCTTTCATGCAACTATTGATTCACATGTGCATATATTGGACTCAAAATTATAGTGAAGCAGAGCAAGCTTTAAAGCTTTACATTTTTAGTGGCTGTTTTGTAAGAGCCTTTTCTGCAAGGCAAATTCTCATTTATTGAGCCTCTGCAATACCCTGGCATTAACATACAAAATATATAGCAAACCAGCATTATTGACTTTCAGGGACCATGTTATGCCATATTATGCATGATGCCCTTGGGGCTCAATGGCATGAGTGCACAAATCTGGAAATGGATCTCTCTTCCCTCTTCAGAGTGGATTTCGGTTGCTGCCTGCAGAGAGAAACACAGGGCAGCTTCTGAGCAACCATTCTATATTTCACCAAGTGCAGTGCACCAGGGCAGAGCAGGTTTGCGGCTGCCCTTAAGGCAATGCATTAATCATATTACAGCACACTTTCTCTTTTTGCGGTCGGTGCCCCCACATAACCCCTTAACTGCTGAGATGCCCCCCCCCCCAGTGCTCAGCCCTCTTTGGGGTAGGTCACACTTAGGACTCTATAACTTTGATTCCACATGAGGTATCCACTTGAAATTTGTGTCTTTTTTCCAACATCCTTGGGATTGTAATGGTACCCAGGATATGTGAGTTCCCTTTTGGCAGACCAAGAAGATAGGCAAAACATAACTACATTTTGAGTTTTTAGGTAACAGTAGGGAAAAAGTGCTTCATACAAAAGTGTTTGTTTTTTTCCTTAAAATGGCATCGATGAAGGGTTTGCTGTCCTAAACTTACCATCCTCCCAGCTTTCAGGAACATGCAGAGCATTTTTCAAAGAGGTAGTTAATTTTTCCTATATTTTTTGTGCTCTCAACCTACTTGCAGTTTGTAGTGGAAACCAATGTGAATCCATGGGTGAACGTTCAAAGCTGTAGATTTCTTAAACGTACACAAAAAGCACAAATTCAGCAGGAGAACATATTTGTAGATCATCAAAGTTTTCCCAAAGAAGCTAAGAGTCAGATTAATTGGTTGTGTCGCTTTTGCATCACACAATACAGTGCAAGCATGATGTAATGCTTAAATGTGATTTATAAAGCCATGCATGACCACCTTGCATTGCCCTGCGTGGCTTGATAAATCCAGAGTAATGCAATACAGCACAAATAGCTGCATTGCTTTACTCTGCCCCAGGGAGGCATTCCATGTGTGGTGCATTGTCGCTCCTCCACAACACTCATGGATTTTTATGTATTCCCAGATTTACCATAAGTGGTAGAGCTAGGAATACACCAAAATGGCTACACCTCCCGTGGTGAGGAGTAACAAGGAGAAATATGTATTTGTAGGATCTCTAAGAACCCAAGGTAGCCAGAGCCAACAACTGAACTCCACTGTACAATTGTTTTTCATTGGTTACTGAGTGTAGGCCAATTAATAAGGTGAAATATGTAGAGTGAAAAATGGGTACCAAGGAACCCTATGCTCTTCTGAAACAGGCACAGAATATGGACTTTAGGAGCAGTGGTTATTTGTACATCTTTGAATTTGTTGGTAACTATAGTAGCATATGGTTTAGGATGTATTTTTAAAAATGTTATCTTTCTTACTTACTCTCTTACATTTAGAAGGCACAAATGCAATGAGATCCAATTGGTGATAACAAATGTTCTACTATACTATGCTCCCACAAGTATTCTGTTAAAAATGTACGCTTACTTGTGTGGGTGGGCCTAGTGCCCACCACAAAAAACATCCCATAGCACAACATGGATGCATCACATTTATGTACTGAAAATGTACCCTTTTTTAACAATGTGGGTAGCTGTGGATTTTGGGCCCTAGCTTGGCATGTAAAAAAAACCTAGCACATTTTCACAAATAAGGCACATGGGGTATCTAGGGTGGGGTAACTTGTGTGGCTCTCACCAGGTTTTATTTCCCAGAATCGTTTGCAAACCTCAAACTTTGACTAAAAACACATTTTCCTCACATTTCTGTGATGGAAAGTTATGGAATCTGTGGGGAGCCATAAACTTCCTTCTACTCAGCATTCCTCGAAGTCTCCCAAAAAAATGATACCTGACCTAACTGGGTAGGTTTAGGGATCCCAAAAAGAAATGTCCCAAAACGCAACTCGGATACATCAAATTTTTCCACTCAAAACTGGCTCTTTTTTGCAAAGTGGGTCACAGTGGATTTTAGGCCCTGGCTGAGCTGGCACATAGGAATACATTGTCCACTTACACTTATTGCAAACTGGACACCTAGGGGAATCCAGGGTGGAGTGACATGCGTGGCTGTCACCAGAATTTGTTTTACTCAGAATCCTTTGCAACCCTCAAACTTTTACAAAAACACATTTTCTCCACATTTCTGTGATGGTAAGTTCTGGAACTGTGGGGAGCCACAAACGTCCTTCCATCCAGTACTCCCTCAAGTCTTTAGATAAAAATAGTACCTCACTAGTGTGGGTTGGAACAGTGCCCACGACAGGAACTATCCCAAAAATGCAACATGGATACATCACATTTTCCCACTCAATACTGGCTCTTTTTTGCAAAGTGGGTTTCTATGGATTTTAGGCCATAGCTAAGACAACACCTAGCAACTTGCACATTTTTGAAAACTAGACACCTGGGAGAATCCAGCGTGAAATGACTTGCATTTCTCACACTAGGTTTTTGTTTTACCCAGAATCCCTTGCACACCCACACTTTGACAAAAAACTAATTTTCCTCACATTTCTGTGATGGAAACCCCTGGAATCTGCAAGCAGCCACACATTTCCTTCCACCCAGCATTCCCTAAGTCTCCTGATAAAAATGGTGTCTCAGTTGTCTGGGTAGGCATAGTGGCTGCAGCAGGAAAGGGCCCAAAACACAACTTGAGCACATCACATTTTTACACTGAAAATGGCCCTTTATTTTAATATGTGTAGCCGTGGATTTTGGACCGTAGCTCAGCCGGCCCCCAGGCAAACATAAACATGTTTTAAAACTAGACAAGCAGGGTAGTCAAGAGGTGTGTGACTTGTTTGGCTCTCACCAGGTAACTTTACCTATAAGCTTTTGCAAACATTTATCTCTTGATATTTATATCTTCACATTTTGCTTTAACATAGCGGCAGATAATTACTTCTGCTTATTTAAAGCTCACCAGGAAGGGGTGGCATCCAGATTGCTGTAGTGGTCCCACCTAAAAATATTTTTTGTCTACTTAATCATATCTGGATTTCTATGAGTAGTTATATTTACATGTGTTTTAAACCTTTAAATCACTGTCTCTTTGCTAAGATTGAGCTATATAAGTACATACATACATACGTATACATAAACTAAGAAAAATGACTCCTCTTTTTGGATCAAATCTGTTTATTGGTATTTAACATACATGAACCAAATACAAAGGTCTGTACCTACATCCAGTTCAGTCGGAAAAATATCACAGTATCCCTTGCCACATATGTCAGAGGGCGGCCCATCAGTGAATATTGGTTGACATAGTTAGACGTACTTCCTCCACCCAACCGCCCTCCCCTAGGGGCCTATAGCCGTGGCATAGATGACATGACAGTCCGGTCCAAGGCAGAGCTGAAAAACGAAAAACAGACAAGAACACAAATGCATAACTGTGCTTCCCTGTGACACCTCCCAGAGTACCACTCCCCCGTCCTGGCCCCTTTGTTTAAAACCTCCGGCCCCGGCCCTCTCCTCTCTTCACCGGCCAAACCCTTTCATCAGGTATCTTGAATCAGCCCCAGGACCTTTAAGTATGCCGGGCAAGTCAGTTTGTTAAATTCCGTGGACAAAATCTGAATGGACAGTCTCCATAGAGTACAGATGTCTCCCGCCCGCTGCCTGGACGCCAGAGTTAATTTCTCCATTGCCAGGATGAACCAAAGCTTGTGCAGCCAAAAGGTATAAGTCGGCAGCCTGTCTGAGCCCCAGAGAGCTAGGATCGCCTGCAGCGCAGCATTAAAGGCCAGGGCCATCTGCCGCCCTCTCTGCGAACGAAGAGGGAAGATGAGAGGGTTGGGAAAGCCCAAAATTACATATGACGGCAATCTAGGAATCTCTGTCTGGAATACTCTGTCTATATTGTCTAGGATGCCCTTCCAGTATCTCTTTAACTTGGTGCAGTGCCAAAGTAGGTGTATAAGTGTTGCTGCACCCCCTCCAGCAAAGGCCAGACTCAGAGGGGTCCCATGCATTCACGCTTGTCGGGGTATAGTACCAATAGGTAGCCAGCTTATATGCCGTCTCTGTCCCTGACGTGTTGTAAGCAGTGTGATGCGCTCTATAATGGATACTTTCCCATTCTTCCTCTGCCAGCTTCCTCCCCAACTCTACCTCCCATCCCCTCTGCCCCTTGGACTTAGTCGCCGCTCTACCCTCCAGCAGAAGTCTGTACAATTCCGATATCGCCCGCTTGTCATCTTTCTTTACCAGAAGCCATTTCTCAAACGGTGTAAGCGGTCTGTCTATCAAAGGCTGATTCACCAGCAGAAGGGCCCAATGCCGAACCTGATAGTACATCAGCCTATCTGCCTCCGTCAGCCCGTACGTCTCCCTCATCTGGTCAAAAGAGATTACTCCGCCGCATTGAATATGCTCCCTACCCTATTTCAGCCCCCTTCATGCCAGCAGCGAAAATGCTCCATCTGTAGACCTGGGACAAAGTCGGGATTCTCACAGATCGGTGACATAGGAGATGGGAATGTCGTCAGACCATGTTTCTTTGCAACCGCATCCCACACCCGGAGTGTCACGCCTGTAATCGGAGAAGAATAAAGCCCTGGTGCCTACGCCGAAGCCAGGGCTCCTTCCAAATATGAAACCCAGCGACCGCCTGGTCCATAAAACACCAGTGCTTTTCAGTGAGCGGTCGACTCCACTCCAGCAGAAAGCGCAGCTGAGCGGCTTGGAAATTCCTCAGCAGGCAAGGGACCGCCAGTCATCCCTCCTCCTTAGGACGGTACAAGGTGCTCCCCAGAATCTGCACTGGTTTCCCATCCCATATAAATTTCAGGATCGCTGACTAGAGTGTTGCTATAGTGTGTGGCGGGGGACTCAGAGGGAGCGTTTGAAACACATAAAGTATGCACGGCAATACTGTCATCTTCACCGCAGAGACTCTGCCGAACCAGGAGAGCTTCTGTTTCCCCCATTTCCCTAGGTCCTGCAAAATCTCCAGAGATGGGGAAGAATAGTTCAGGCTAGATGCCCTTGCCACGAAGTTGCCAATTCAATGACCAGGTAAGGTTCATGTGACGCTGACCAAATAAAGGGATAGCGAGACCTTAGACTCTCCTCATGCTCTGGGAGGATTGACAAACTTAACACTTGCGACTTCTGCATATTCACTTTAAACCCAGAGACCCCGCTAAAACGTGCTAAAGGCTTCCATGAGGGCCGGCAGCAAGACCATGGGATCCGCCAGAGTGAGAATCACATAATCCGCATACAAACTAATGAGGTGATAATCTCCCCCAAATTTGACACCGGAGATGTGGGGATCATCGCAAAGGCGCTGAGCGAGAGGCTCCATGTAAAGCGCAAACAACAGAGGGGAGAGCGGACACCCCTGTCGTGTCCCCCGACCTATTGGAAACGGCAATGACAGAGTCCCATTTACTCGGACAGCAGCCTTAGGTGCATGGTAGATGCATTGAATCAAGGACCTAAACTCCGGACCCACCCCAAAGCGCTCCAGTACCTGGAAAAGACAGGGCCAATGTACTCTATTAAACGCTGCCTCCGCGTCAATGGAGAGGAGGAGCGCCTCTCAATGAGATTTGTTCGTTTTATCAATTAAGTGTAAGAGCTGCTTCGTATTGTCCCCCCACTGTCGGTGGGTTATGAAGGCCGTCTGATCCGAGTCCAGACATAAAGGGATTAAGGCGCTGCGCCAGGATGCCTGTAAACACTTTGGGGTCTATATTTAGAAGCGAGATGGGCCGGTATGAGCCACATTCTTCCGGGTTCTTCCCCGGCTTATGAATGACCGTGATGGTGGCCTCCAACATGCTGGGCGTGAGGGTTCCGGTCACCAGAAAGGAGTTAAAGAGCCGTGCCAGGAGAGGAGCCATCTCTGGGCAGAAAGTTTTATAGAAAAGCACGGTGAAGCCGTCCGGGCCAGGCGACTTCCCAACCTTCAGGCAGGAAATCGCTGCGATCACCTCCTTTAACTTTATGGGCTGGTCCAGGGCAGTCGCATCCCGCTCACGGAGCGGGACGATATGACATTCCGCGAGATAGGTGGTAGGGTCCGCGTCATTCCCCGTGTCTGCTGCAGACAACTCTCTATAAAAATCAGCAAACACCTCAGCCATTTGTCTGTCCATTCGCACCTCACCCCGAGAAGGGGAGCGCACCATCTTTATAGCCGTGGCCGAGTGCTGGGCCCTCAGATGGTGGGCAAGGAGTTTCCCACAGCGATTACGCCCTATATAATATTTATGTTTAAGTCGAACTACTGCATACTCTGCCCTGTCCCAATCCAGCCGTTTCAGCTGATGACGCACCCTCTCCAACTCCCTCCACACTCTGGGAGCGCCAGTATGCTTATGGGAGCGTTCTAAAGCCACCACTTTCTGTTCTAACACCGCCCTCTGCTCTCTGCTAGCTTTATTTTCTTGGGCCGAGAGCAATATCAGCTCTCCACGGACTACTACTTTGAGTGCCTCCCAAAGTGTCTCTGGGCTAGTCCTCCCATTGTCATTCTGACTTAGGTAGTGAAGGATCGCGCATTGCAGCGTCTCCTCCGCCACCCGGTTCTGCAGTATAGTATCTCTAAAGGTCCTGCCCGGGGTCCCTACTTGCCCCCCCATCAAGACGGGCCACCAACGTAATGGGGGCATAATCTGTCAGAGCTCGGGGCTCAATTGCAGTCTCCCTGATTCGGGAAGTAAACTCTGAGGAGGCTAAGAAGAAGTCTATACACGTATACGTCTTGAAGGAGGCCGAATAGAATGAGTAGTCCCTGAGCGTCGGATGCGCCCTCCTCCAGACGTCCTCTAGTTCACAATCAGCCAGCCACTGTCACCCTGCCAGAGTCAGCGCCCCTGTCTGCCCATATCGGTGCCCAGAACAATCCAACTCATTGTCCATAACCAGATTGAAGTCCCCCCCCTACAAGAATAGCCATGTCCGGTGTAGTAAGCCTTGGGGATATGGCCTGCCTCATGAATGTTTCTTGCTGTGCGTTAGGGGCATATAATGTGGCAATAGTGAAGTGGAATGTTTCAACACGCACCCTAATGGCCAGGAACCTACCCTTGATCTCATGTATCTTAGTGACTACCTCCCCAGGAAAGGCCCTCGATATTAGTATTGCCACCCCAGCATGCTTCGTAGGAGCAGAGGACCAAAACTTGCAGGGGAACCACCTCAAGCGCATACGATATGTATCCTTAGACAATAAGTGTGTCTCCTGTAGGAGGCAGATATGGCTCTCAGACCTCTCGAGGGTGGAAAGGATCGCCAACCCCTTTGCTGGACTATTAAGCCCCCGGACATTAAGGCTTAGACATTTAAGCGACATGCGTAATTAAGCGGGTCGCGCCACCTAGGCAGTAACCCTCACCCAGGGACAGGAGACGAGGACGGTCCGGGGGTGGCCTGCACCCATAGTAACAGTGATCAAGACCGTAGCACATAGGAATTTCGGGGGAAGCACAACAAAATAAAACAAGGGCGCACAACAGGTGCATATCTAAACACACAAGTCCTCTATCACACGTCCAAAAAGAGGCAAAATCCAGACATGGGTCGGCAACACCTCACAAGGTCGTCACTTGGTATCCAGCTACCCCACCACCCGGGCCAGTCTCCAGCAGCTTCTCTACTTGTTCTAAGAATGACCCCAGACCACTGCAGCAACACTCGGGTGCTATCTGCTTTTAGGCACTGGTCCCAGCTGCAAGACTGCTCAGTACAAATTGTCTCTCCAGTGCTTGTTCGGTCGAGGATCGCCTCGGTTGCTTCCTCTTTCTTTCGCGGGCGGTCCTCGGCAGCGGCCTCTTCGCGCGGCCCAGCGCCCCTCTCCGTCTCCTCCAAATGTAGGATCCTGCGTGCCTCCTGCAATGATTTCACCTGATGCAGTTGGTCCCCCCAACGAAAAACAAGGCGGAAGGGGTGACCCCTGGTGTAAGCCGTCAAATTCGCCTGGAGGTGCTCCGTAATGGGCTTAAGTTCTCTTCGCCTCTGCAATGTCCTCAGCAAGAGGGCCTGGAATAGCTGAAGCATGTTCCCTCTGAACTGGACCTGAGAGATGTTTTGCTTTCTCTGCAGAATGCTTTCTTTAGTCATCTAGTTATGAACACACGCTAAGATATCAGGAGGGTGCTCCCTTGTTCTTCCCATCCGGCCCGCTCTGTGGACCCGATCCAAGGTGATCTCTTGCGTATCTTCTGGGCCCAGGATGGAGCGGAACAGAGGCGTAACAAACCCTCTAATATCCTCTCCTTCCACCCCGGTCAAAGCTCCCCTGATGCATATGTTATACCGTCTAGAAAGGTTTTCTAAGTCCTCTGTTGCCATCTGTAGGAGTTCCTGTTGCTCATGAAGACGTATGACCTCCTGTTGCAGTTGTTCTACTTCTTCCCCCTGGGAGATCTCTCTGTCCTCGACATTTGCCACCCTTTCCCCTAACAATGTAATGTCCGCACGTAGCTCCCTCATCTCCTGGGAGACATCTCTCCGAAGCTCCTGCAGGTCCATCCTAAGCAAGTCAAACAAGGAGGTGAAAAAACCCTTCTTGACTGGGGCCCCACCATCGTCCTCTGCCTCACCCCGGTCCTCAGGCCCCTTCGCCATAACGGCCCCCTCAGCAGGCTTGCCTTGCGCTGGGTGAGATCTTGTCAACATCTCCCTCACTGACTGGTCCCTTTTCGGCTTAGAGGACTCCATCAGAATTCAGCTCACCAGCCGGCACAGGGACCAGCCCAGCACCAATCACTGTCCACACTGCTGCCCAGCAATCCAGTTCTCACAGAATCAGTACCTCTCACTGGAGCAGCCCGCTCTCGCCCCCTCTGCACTCGTTCCAGCCCGGGAAGAACTACCGTTCCCCTTCCTCTTCTCCTTCGGGCCGAAATGGTAGGGCACTTTCTGTTGTAGGGCTCCACCAAGGCCCAGCTCCGTCGAGCACTGTGCCGGCCTGCTCTCCCCGTGGGCCGATTGTCCCGCCAAGCCGAGGGCCCACCCTCACTCCTGCACTCCGCGGGGCCCTCGCACCTCAGAGTCCAGGGGGGGCCAGGGGAACTCCGTCGCCCCCTCCATAGCTCACTGGGGGTCCCACTTTCGCCCCTTGGGCATCAGACGGCCTCCACAGGCCCAGGGAAGACCGAGGCCACGTGTTGCCTTTTTTGGTTGCGGCCCCCCTCGGCCCCGTACCTCCACGGCCGACAGCCGCCGCCGGCACCTGCTGGCCGCCATGCAGAGTTGAGCCTTAATGTGCTCCACACCCTGCCTCCGTCCATGAGGCCGCTCCGCGCCCGCTAACCGCGAGTGCACCCCGGGCCCAGAGAGGCTCCCGCCCGGCGCCCCCCGGGCCTCCGCATGCCCGTCCGCCCGCTCTTTTCAGCCCCCAAGTCTTCCTGGCGCTCCCCGATCCTCGGGGCGCCCTCGCTGGTGTTGGCCCGGGACCGCTGAGTAGCTGCAGAGGCCCGGTAGGCAGAGCTCGCAAACACGCGTCTGCTCACGCCACCATCTTGGCCACGCTCCCAAACTGACTCCTCTTTTGCATGGTGAACCCCATTTTTGTGGACTGATGCTGCTGGTTTTGGAACTCTGCTCTCTGGTATACTTCTTTAGAGTCCCTAGTGCATGTGTTCTGACCCCCAAAACATAGCAAAATTGGCCAATTCCCATTTAGCATATTTAACTTTCCAGTAACACCACAGAGCACAGTGTAAGAAAATACAGCAATGGCATAAAAATGTAAATGTCATGTGAAGTGCAGTATCTATTGCGCCCTTCAATAAGCTGATAAGGAAAATATGCCTTATGCCTACATATGTAGCCTGACTCTTTCAGCTTTAAACCTGCAGGCAGACATGTCAAAATATACTATTTGACAGACGGGTAGCCTTATTGGGAAATATTAGGAAAGTAATTCCTAAGTAGGTATCTAGCCCTCAAGGTAGGGTGATTTGTATTAAAACATTGAACAAGTCAGATTTTTATGTTAAATGAATCTACAGTGATTAGCCCCCAAAAACATGTTTCATTGTAAGGGTTGTACCCTGCTCTATAAATGAAAAAGCTGCCTTACAGTTTATATGTTAAATCTGTATTTTTGCGTTTGGAATAACCTACATAGACAGTTAAACATTGTATTGATATTAATAAAAAATCATATAATGGTGAAGTCAGGGCTTTGATAAATATACAGGAAAAGTAACCTTTAAAAAGTTACAGCTTCCCTGTCTGAAGTCCCTGCATTGACTTTTCCAAAGCTTAGCCTATCAGCGCTGCTTTGATTAAGATTGCTTTTAGCTCAGAGACAATAGCTTGGGTCTGCCAGGATGTCATGGTTGAGGAATATAACCAAGCTTGACCAAATCAGTTTACAATTGTCCAGGAACTTCACTAACTTAAAAGGGACTAGGAGAGACCTGCACTTTTAAACTTTTTGATAAGAGAAGACTCAAGGAGAGGGGTCTTTAAATCCGAAACAGACTGGAACCTTCTGGCTTTAGTTTCAGTAGTTGCAAGATCTAGCTCCAGATTTAGTTTACAGTGGTTGAGTGGAATAAGATGGCTGATTACCTTTAGCATATATCGAGGTTTGCCATAAGGTCCCTCTAGGGATGTTGAGATTTAGCCATGGTGGATTTTAGTGAAAACTTTGCACTGTGGGAGAATTTGTATTGAGGCAAACAGAATGTGCTGCAAAAAAGTGAGAAGGTTTGACCTTGGAAATATCGTGCCCATTAGCCAGGGAGTAACCAGGACTGGGCCTCACCCACTGGCTGGTGAATTGAACAAAAGTAGCACCTCATCCCCCGTGCCTCAGAACTCTTTTGAGATCTGTAGCATAAAAGAGGAAGACTGTACCTGCTATGTGTAACCCAAGAGGATACCAGAAGGGCTGGACCTGCTCCCATTTGATTGGGGACTAAGAAATGGCCTCCAAGGATCAGTTTGCTAACTTATTGTGGGTCTAGTGTTTTTTTTCCCCGAGAGACTAGTAGACCACTTACAACAATAACTGGACTGGACCTTGCTCATGCCTGCTGCTGATTTGTGTTCCTAGCCATTAAGGGGCATATTTAAGAGCTTCAAGTGCCACTTGAGTGTCAATGTAAGTGACACTCTAGTGTGCTAACCTCTGCTCCATATTTACAAAGAGGTGTAATGCCACTTTTTGTGCTTTGGTACTTCTATATGTGTTGAATTCTGCAGCACACACAGATATGCTAAATCGGCATTAGTGATTGTTTATGTGCAGAAAGGGACACCTTCCCACACATGAACAATCACACCCTTCAACACAGACATCCTTGCACGATGGTGCAGCTAAATTTAGCACCAGTGCAGGGGACAACACAGGGGTGCGCGGTATTCAATTAAATATGATGCACCCCTGCGTTGTGAAAATGAAAGAGCGCAGCGCTGCCAATTGTGACGCAGTGTCACACTCTCATTTTGCTATTAATTTCACTGAGGTCCTGGCAGACTTAAAAAAAACTGTTGGACTTCCAAGATCCAATATCTCTGGAACTTTAGCAACAACTCACATCAAAGGTGTCCAAGTGTTTTACAACTGTGTTGGACAAAGCTTCAGGTTTTGCCACTGGAGGATTTTGAATTTGAAGGTAACAAACTTGCCTGACAAGAGGACTTTGGCTGCGGTAAAACTGGGAATTCTCCTGCACTAATGTTTTCTGACAAAGCCAGAAACTTTAGCAGGATGTAATCCAGCAGCTACATTGCTTCAAGAGGCCTTTGGCAAAAACAGTCTTTAACCTTGCCCTGAAGGAGGGTTTTGACTTTCAGAAAAAAGATGGATTTCCCGTTTGCTGCATTATGATCACTGTAGGAAAGTGGGGCCAGATGTAGCAAACGTTTGCGACTCGCAAACGGGCCGATTCGCAATTTGCGACAGTGCAAATTCGGAAATGGGATGCAAAAAGCCCATTTCCGACTCGCAAAAAGCGATGGGACCCATTTGCGAGTCGCATCCGTTGCGACCCCGTTTTGCGACCCGCAAATTGCGACTCACATTTTGCGACTCGCAACCAATATGCAATTGCAAGTCGCAAATTGCGACTAGTCGCAAAAAGCCCAGTTTGCATGTCGCATTTACCACTAACTCAGAGCAGGTGGTAACCATTACCAAAGTATAAAAGGAGACCCAGAAGGCATCTGGGTTACTCAAGATGGCGGACATATACCTGATAGCAGTGAGGAGGAGAGTCTACGCAGCCCAGCAGAGGAGGAGGAGGGGCCACAGACAGGAGAAGATATATAGAACCAGGCAGACCCTTTTCCAGCAAACTGAAGAGGATATCTATGATAAATACCGCCTTAGCAGCGCAGCCATTCTAGAATTAATAGATTTACTAAAACCACAGCTAGAACACAAGACTCTGCGTGGCTGCGCCATCCCTACTCATGTGCAAGTACTATGTGCACTGCACCTCTTGGCCTCAGGGAGCTATCAGGGGGTCATTGCCGTGGCAGGTGGGGTATCCCAAAGTGCAGTGTCAAGGTTCCTCAGGGCCTTCCTAGATGCCTTAGTCACGCACAGGTCTCACTTCATATACTTACCAAGGAATGAGGCAGAAATTAACAGCACCAAGCTGGACTTTTACCGCATTGCCCACTTCCCCCATGTCATTGGATGTGTAGATGGGACACACATTCAAATATGCCCCCCTGCTAATCTGGAACATATTTTCCGCAACAGAAAGTGTACCCACTCACTCAACATACAGGTTGTTTGTGATGCCCATTACGTCATCACGGACATCGTTGCTAAGTTTCCAGGCAGTACCCATGACTCATACATTTTTAGGCATAGTGGGATACATCAACGCCTGGAACGTGGGGAATTTGGAGACGGATACCTCCTAGGTAGAGCCAGACACTTGCAGACATACACACAGGTCACTGTGCACGACTATCTGGACTTACTAACAGTGTACTTTTGTGCCCAACAGGTGACAGTGCATATGCTCTCAGGCCTTGGTTTATGACTCCGTTTTTAACACCAAGTAATGAATCTGAGAGGCAATACAACAGAGCGCATAAGAGGTACAGGAACCTGATAGAGCGGACCTTCGGACTCCTGAAGGCAAGATTCAGATGCCTCCACCGCAGTGTAGGCGCCCTCCAATACACCCCCATTACCGCATTCAAAATTGTGGTCGCATGCGCCATCCTCCACAACATTGCCACCCGACGTGGGCTACCTCTCACCCCTGCAGAGCCAGATCCTGATGAGGAAGAGCAAGAACAACCACATCGCCATCATGGGGATAGGAGTCTAGCTAATCAAGGCAGACTGAGACGGGAACACATTGCAACGCAATATTTTGGACGGTACGTGTAAACTCCCACCATACTCACCCATTAACCAAACACTCCTTTAGTTAAGTGGAAGAAAAATAACTGTTTTAATAATATAATGAATGAACTATATACAAGATGAATTTGTCCATGGGCAGGGAAATGCCAACCAGTCATGTGGCACATTAACGCCATGTGCCACATTTATTTCTCCGGGCTGTTCTCTAGCTTCTCCTGCCCCTCCTGCCAGCCTGGCTGGTCCCTGCTGCGTCCATGGTGCTCTGCCTCCCACTCCTTAGCACCCTACTGTCAGTAGCAGATACACTGCTCACTGTGGAGCCCTCCTCACTATCTTGGGGTGTTTCCCCTGTGGCCCTCGACATCTCCCGTGTCTCCATTAGTTCTATTATATGTGTGAGACGTCCCAGGCCCCTGGCAACATCCCCAGCAAAATGGCCCATCTCTATTTGCAGGCCAACTGTCCTCCTCGACAGGCCTGTTGTGTTGATGGCTAGCCTGCCGATCGATGTGGCCATCCTGTCCAGTCTTAGCATAATCTGGCGATCTCTGCGCCGCCCAGCCTCTGCCTGGCCCAGCAGTCCGGCCGCCAGTTCCCTGATGGCAGAGGCAATGTCCCCAATGTTATGGCACATCAGGTCCAGGCGTCTGTTGAGGTGCTGCATGCTTGCATGGTTGTGTCTTACAAAGCGGTGCAGCACCCCACTAATCCTGCCCAATATTGTGTTCTGCAGGCGCTGACCCCGCAGCAGATGTGCCTCAGTGCTGGTTGGAGGAAGTATCCGGGATCCAGACGCTCTTGCCCTGCGACGCCTGCGCTGTGGTGGCTGCCCTGTGCTCCCACCTGTATCCTCCCTGGCTGTTGCTGGGGCAGCTCCTGGCGTTGTTGTTGCAGCAGGCGTTACCACTGCAGGAATGCTGCTGACTGTGCATGTGGGGGTGCTGGCGGGTCCTGGGGTGTCCTCCTGGGC
Source organism: Pleurodeles waltl (assembly GCF_031143425.1). Taxonomy (NCBI): domain Eukaryota; kingdom Metazoa; phylum Chordata; class Amphibia; order Caudata; family Salamandridae; genus Pleurodeles; species Pleurodeles waltl. Next base: position 1,070,740,963 of record NC_090437.1, read on the forward strand.
CTGGGTGCTTGGGGTGTAGGGGGTGTCTTGCTGGAGACCTGTGGGACATGGGGAACACACTGTCAGTGTCTAGTATCTATTGCACAATTCCTAATAAACATTTGCCTATGAACTGCCTATTGGACTACATTTCCCATAATGCATCATTCTGGCTTTTTCTACCCTGAAATGGAGCTATTTTGGTTGTGCATGCACCTGTGTACATGGTGGGTGGGGTATGACATTGATAGGGGTACAGGCATGTCACATGGTACTCACCGGTTGATGTGCTGGGCTCTGAGGTGTCCAGGTCCCCAAATCCACACACTGCCTCCGGCTCAAAGGTTTCCTCAATCATGTCTTCAAGGGGTGTGGGTGGTGGCACAGATGATGGTCCCCCTCCAGTGCCTCTCATCTCCCGGAGCCTTTCTGCCATCCTCTCCTTGGTCCGGGAGCGGAGGTCATACCACCTCTTCCTTATGTCCTCAATTGTCCTGTGGCTCACACCCAGGGAATTAATTTTCTCTTGCATTTCCTGCCAGATTTTCTTTTTGGTGGCCTCAGGAACAGTGTGGGCTGCTCTCCCAAAGAGCTCATCATGGTGCTGACAACATTCTTCGGTCAGCACCTCAAGCTCCCTCTCAGAGAATTTCATTTTCCTTTTTCGGGGGGTTCCCTCCATGGCTGCTGCTGCTTGTTCAGTGTGAAGACTGGCAGTTATAAAAGGGTGTGGTCCTGCCTCCTCCCAGGTGTATTTGTTAACTTCCTGGCTGTGATGTCATCATCATGTGCCAGGAAGTGTTTCCAGAGTGTTCTGGTGTGCTTTCTGGAGTGTTCTGCTGCACCTGCAAGCAATTTTGAGGGTACTCGCAATTTGCGACACCCACTCGCTAATTGCGAGTTCGTTTTTTGCACACTCGCAAACAGCGACCTCGCAATCTGCGGATTTGCACACAGCGTTGCGAGTCCGGCTGCGAGTCGCTAAATCGGACCGGTTATTTTCCTGGCATACCAAATTGCGAGTCGCATTTTGCGAGTCGCATTGACTCGCAAAATGCGACTCGCAATTTTTATTTTTCCTACATCTGGCCCGTGATCTTTTTGCCCTGGTCATCCCTAAATGTTTTGGACAGACACTGGTGGTTACTGACTCTTGGCTCTGCCCTGGGTACTGCTAACCGGTCCCTGGGCAAGTGCTCTGTGTAAAATGGATTATGCAAATTAGGCTAATTATAATTGGCTGTATCAACCTACCTATAAGTCCCTAGTATATGCTACGGCATGTAGGTTTAGGGACCCCAGCATAGATAGAACACCCATTGGTGCACTGCGCTGGTGTCCAGTGTCATTTTAAAGTCAGGCCTGCCTTGCTGGCTGCTTTTAAGTTAAAGTTAACCTCAAATTCACCTTTAGAATTAAAAGTCCTAAGCTACCTTATTTTTACATATACGTCACTCCTAAGTTGTGCCCTAGATGTCCCTAGTGTTAGACGCAGTGTAACTATAAGCAAGACTTTATAAAAGATGTGTTATAAGCCTTTTTTGGGGAAAAATAGCTAAATTTGTTTTTCCTCATTGTAGTGAATGGGCTCCATAAGCTAACATGGGGAGACTTTATTTTAAAATAATAAAGTCCTATTTTCCATAGAAAGGAGCTACATATGGCATGTTTATTATCAAATTAAAAGTTAAAAGTTATAATACATCCAACAACTTGCCGCTGTTGAATTTAATAGAACGTGTACCTAGAAAAAGTTTTAGAAGTTATCAGTTTCAGCTCTGTAGTGCCCTTCTCTGATTGATCAGCTTCCTTTATGAGGTGTGAAGTGGTCTGGGCTGACACAAAGGTAGCATCTTGTGAGAGGAGATCTGACTCAGCAGATGGTAAAACAGGATGGGGAGAGCAGCCAGACTGGTCTTTAAAGGAGGGAAGGACATTTGGGACTGCAACTATAGCTCCCCTTATTCCTGCAAACTTAGACAGCCATGTGCCCCTGATTAGATTGGGAGAGGGTTGGAAAGGGTTGTGCCAAGGGAAACGTAGTAGCCACACCAGTGTGTGGGCTCAGCCAGACTTAACCACTGAGATTGAATTTTTGCCATCTGGGATTTTTGGAGAATGCTGCTCCCTGGAATTGAGTTTTGCCACACTTCCGAGGAATTGGTCACTCAAGAGGGTGGTGGCCCACACTTGATTGGACAGAGGCCCCCGGCTTTCCACCCAGAAGGAAGAATAAAACTGGCAGAACTGCCCCCATCTCAGATCCTTATAATGAACAATACAAGAAGAAGGAGTGCCCTGCTGGACCCCTGTCCTTCACTTGAGCACTGCACTCTGAAGGACTGCTGCAGTTGCACACTTGGGTTTCACCACTATAAGGACTTTGTTTGTCTTCTACTGCTTCAAGAAGGGACTCCCTATTTGCTACAGGAAGAAAGTAGCTGATCAGAGTGCCCTGCATCAAGCCCTGAAGAAACTGACCAGCTGACCAATGGTCATTTTTGGATGTGAGCCAGGTGCATTCTGGGGGTCGGAGCCCTAACCCTCAAAGAACATTTTCTTGCTTCTTGAACCTTAGTGTGAGTTGTGGGCTCCTGAAGGACCTTTAATGACCTTCGGAAAGAAGAAACTGAAGTTTGAAGAAGTTTGCAGCAACTTTAGAAAAAAGCTCCATAAGTGGTCCGACCCGATGTCATGAGTCAAGCTGGCTTAGGTCGACCGCGACCCAGCCTGACTTGCACGTTCATCCCACTGAAAAGCTCCAGAGCCCCAGGCTTCCAGCATTTCACTGGGGGCTCGTAGGAAGGCAATCCGATGACATCAAATCGAAACCAGCTTGCTGTGGTGGGTCATCTGACTTCGTTGCGAAAAAGCTCCAAAACTGTTTCCAAGTCAGAATGTACAGTGTTGACAGAGATTTGGCTTCAATTTCAAGTTTGTCCCGGGTGAAGATTTCTGTCATGAAAAAGCAAACATGGAATCCTTTACCAAGGTCTCCTGCAACACGTATCTGAAGAGGGCTCCAAGGAGGTCAGATTCAACTTGTGACTTCATCCCAGTCCAGAAAAATCTTCAAGAAAGAGACTACTAAGTCTAAAGGTAAAAATTTAACCGAGGACTTCCGCTTAATGTAGGCAAGCAGAGCTCCATTGCGGTCTGCCTCAGATTTTTACTTTGCCCCGGTTGATTGCAACTAGATGTTCGGATTAGCGCTTTTAGTTTATATGCTCTAAAAAACAGTTAGGAGCATATTTATACTCAATTTGCATCTTTTTTGATGCAAATTCAGTGCAAATCTAACTCCATATTTATATTTTGGCGTTAGACCTGTTTAGCTTCAAAATATTGGAGTTTGGACCAGTTTTTAGACGCATGAACCTGCTGTGCAACAATGGGATGCAAGGTAGGTGTTCCTATTCAAAAAATGGTTCTAACCCCATAGCCCTATATTTATACCCCATGCTAAAATGACACACAAGTGGGAGGAAGGGCTAAATAATGGTGCAAAACTTGCTTTGCCTCATTATTTAACGCCGGGGTCAGACCTGGAGCTAGGGGATCTGTGGACCCATTTCTATGGTTGAACACCATGGAATGGATCCACAGGTACCCTCTTCAAGCCCCAGGAATACCCCACACACACCAGAGGGACACCGGAGGATGGGGGACCCCATCCCAGGTAAGTAGGGTAAGTATAGGTAAGTATTTTTTTTTTACTTCAAGTGCCATCGGGGGCCCAACTTGGGCCCCCTGCATGGCACAGGGTGCAATGGCCAATCCCAGGGGACACAGGTCCCCTGTGCTGACCATTGGGGTGGTGGGCAGGACAGGTCATGTGGTATGGATGGTTTTGCATCAAGAGATGACGCTAGGCTGGTTAGAGGCATTTTTTTTTGCCTCTAACCAGCCTAGCATCATTTTTTTGGTACAAAACCTGCTTCCTCCATTCCGCCACCCCAACCCCACCAAAAGTAATTTTCCCAGATGCTAGCCCACCCTTTGCGCTGGCTTACGGGATTCCATAAAGTTGGTGCCCAGCTGGCATCCTGGAATAACGCAAGCCGATGCTATACTTTTTGAGGCAAAACTGCATGTGTTCAGTTTTATGTAAAAAAGTATAAATATGGCCCTAATCTTTACAAATTCATATCTCCGGGTCCCTTTATCGATTTTTTGTCATTTTAGTGTCATTTTAAAGATAAGAATATGATCTGGATTTGGATTTTTATTGTGTTTTGTGTTTTAATTATTTACTGTTTTGTGATTTTTAAATGCTTTGCACAACTGTCTCCTAAGTTAAGCCTAGCTGCTCATTGCCAAACTACCAAGGGTTTAGCTGCCATTAATTTATTGAGAACTGACTGGACCTACTGGGGTGTTAGTGACCTATCGCCAAGTGTAGGTACTTACCTGCCCTTACCAATAATCCACTTTCCAATAATCCCAATATACCCTATGGGAATTTTAATACAGAGGACAGGATGCCTGTTACATTTGTGACATATGAACCCGTTTGCCAAACTCTAAATCAGGCCCTACAGTATCCATTCTGCACTACCTTGCAGTTGGCCTGAAATTGCGTCTAGGTCCAGAGAAATGTGATATCTGGTGGACGCCTTTTTTGTTCTTGCTGCTTTGTGCCTTTTACACTTTAAAAATTCAGATCTCCACCCCTGTTGGATTTTTGTCATTTTAATATCATTATTTATTATTTATTTTTCTCAATTTGTAGAAATTTGGTGTGTGTTTTTGTTGAGTTTTGTGTTGACCTTTTGACTATTTCACTCTGGCTAAATCCTTTGCAAATTTTCCTAAGCTAAGCCTGTCTACTCTGTGCAATAGTTACCAGGGACTGAGTGCAGGTTTAAGTTATTGAAACTGTCTTTAACCCCTTCGCTGCCAGGCCTTTTCCCCCTCCTGTGCCGGGCCTTTTTTTGCCTATTTGGGGCAGTTCGCGCTTAGGCCCTCATAACTTTTTGTCCACATAAGCTAACCAAGCCAAATTTGCGTCCTTTTTTCCCAACATCCTAGGGATTCTAGAGGTACCCAGACTTTGTGGGTTCCCTTGAAGGAGGCCAAGAAATTGGCCAAAATACAGTGAAAATTTCGTTTTTTTCAAAAAAATTGGAAAAAGTGGCTGCAGAAAAAGGCTTGTGGTTTTTCCCCTGAAAATGGCATCAACAAAGGGTTTGCGGTGCTAAACTCAGCAGCTTCCCAGCTTTCAGGAACAGGCAGACTTGAATCAGAAAACCCAATCAATTTTTCAACACAATTTTGGCATTTTACTGGGGCATACCCCATTTTTGCAGTTTTTTGTGCTTTCAGCCTCCTTCCAGTCAGTGACAGAAATGGGCATGAAACCAATGCTGGATCCCAGAAACCTAAACATTTCTGAAAAGTAGACAAAATTCTGAATTCAGCAAGGGGTCATTTGTGTAGATCCTACAAGGGTTTCCTACAGAAAATAACAACTGAAAAAGAAAAATATTGAAATTGAGGTGAAAAAAACATAAATGTTTCTCTACGTTTTACTCTGTAACTTTTCTCTGCAATGTCAGATTATCGAAAGCAATATACCGTTACGTCTGCTGGACTCCTCTGGTTGCGGGGATATATAGGGCTTGTAGGTTCATCAAGAACCCAAGGAACCCAGAGCCAATAAATGAGCTGCACCCTGACGTGCGTTTTCAATCTATACCGGGTATAAAGCAATTCATTTGCTGAAATATAAAGAGTAAAAAATTGCTATCAAGAAAAACTTTGTATTTCCAAAAAGGGCACAAGATAAGGTGTCGAGGAGCAGTGGTTATTTGCACATATCTGAATTCCGGGGTGACCAAACTAGCATGTGAATAACAGGGCATTTCTCAAATAGATGTCTTTTTTACACACTCTCCTATATTTGGAAGGAAAAAATGTAGAGAAAGACAAGGGGCAATAACACTTGTTTTGCTAATCTATGTTCCCCCAAGTCTCCCGATAAAAAAGATACCTCACTTGTGTGGGTAGGCCTAGCGCCCGCGACAGGAAACGCCCCAAAGCGCAACGTGGACACATCCAAATTTTTGGAAGAAAACAGAGGTGTTTTTTGCGAAGTGCCTACCTGTAGATTTTGGCCTCTAGCTCAGCCGGCACCTATGGAAACCTACCAAACCTGTGCATTTCTGAAAACTAAAGACCTAGGGGAATCCAAGGAGGGGTGACTTGCGGGGCTCGGACCAGGTTCTGTTACCCAGAATCCTTTGCAAACCTCAAAATTTGGCTAAAAAAACACATGTCCCTCACATTTCTGTGGCAGAAAGTTCTGGAATCTGAGAGGAGCTACAAATTTCCTTCCACCCAGCGTTCCCCCAAGTCTCCCGATAAAAATGATACCTCACTTGCGTGGGTAGGCCTAGCGCCGGCGACAGGAAACACCCCAAAGCGCAACGTGGACACATCCTAAATTTTGGAAAAAAACAGAGGTGTTTTTTGGGAAGTGCCTACCTGTAGATTTTGGCCTCTAGCTCAGCCGGCACCTAGGGAAACCTACCAAACCTGTGCATTTCTGAAAACTAGAGACCTAGGGGAATCCAAGGAGGGGTGACTTGCGGGGCTCGGACCAGGTTCTATTACCCAGAATCCTTTGCAAACCTCAAAATTTGGCTAAAAAAACACATGTCCCTCACACTTTTGTGGCAGAAAGTTCTGGAATCTGAGAGGAGCTACAAATTTCCTTCCACCCAGCGTTCCCCCAAGTCTCCCGATAAAAATGATACCTCACTTGCGTGGGTAGGCCTAGCGCCGGAGACAGGAAACACCCCAAAGCGCAACTTGGACACATCCTAAATTTTGGAAAAAAACAGAGGTGTTTTTTGCGAAGTGCCTACCTGTAGATTTTGGCCTCTAGCTCAGCCGGCACCTAGGGAAACCTACCAAACCTGTGCATTTCTGAAAACTAGAGACCTAGGGGAATCCAAGGAGGGGTGACTTGCGGGGCTCGGACCAGGTTCTGTTACCCAGAATCCTTTGCAAACCTCAAAATTTGGCTAAAAAAACACATGTCCCTCACATTTCTGTGGCAGAAAGTTCTGGAATCTGAGAGGAGCTACAAATTTCCTTCCACCCAGCGTTCCCCCAAGTCTCCCGATAAAAATGACACCTCACTTGCGTGGGTAGGCCTAGCGCCGGCGACAGGAAACACCCCAAAGCGCAACGTGGACACATCCTAAATTTTGGAAAAAAACAGAGGTGTTTTTAGCGAAGTGCCTACCTGTAGATTTTGGCCTCTAGCTCAGCCGGCACCTAGGGAAACCTACCACACCTGTGTATTTCTGAAAACTAGAGACCTAGGGGAATCCAAGGAGGGGTGACTTGCGGGGCTCGGACCAGGTTCTGTTACCCAGAATCCTTTGCAAACCTCAAAATTTGGCTAAAAAAACACATGTCCCTCACATTTCTGTGGCAGAAAGTTCTGGAATCTGAGAGGAGCTACAAATTTCCTTCCACCCAGCGTTCCCCCAAGTCTCCCGATAAAAATGATACCTCACTTGCGTGGGTAGGCCTAGCGCCGGCGACAGGAAACACCCCAAAGCGCAACGTGGACACATCCTAAATTTTGGAAAAAAACAGAGGTGTTTTTTGCGAAGTGCCTACCTGTAGATTTTGGCCTCTAGCTCAGCCGGCACCTAGGGAAACCTACCAAACCTGTGTATTTCTGAAAACTACAGACCTAGGGGAATCCAAGGAGGGGTGACTTGCGGGGCTCGGACCAGGTTCTATTACCCAGAATCCTTTGCAAACCTCAAAATTTGGCTAAAAAAACACATGTCCCTCACATTTTTGTGGCAGAAAGTTCTGGAATCTGAGAGGAGCTACAAATTTCCTTCCACCCAGCGTTCCCCCAAGTCTCTCGATAAAAATGATACCTCACTTGCATGGGTAGGCCTAGCGCCGGAGACAGGAAACACCCCAAAGCGCAACGTGGACACATCCTAAATTTTGGAAAAAAACAGAGGTGTTTTTTGCGAAGTGCCTACCTGTAGATTTTGGCCTCTAGCTCAGCCGGCACCTAGGGAAACCTACCAAACCTGCGCATTTCTGAAAACTAGAGACCTAGGGGAATCCAAGGAGGGGTGACTTGCGGGGCTCGGACCAGGTTCTGTTACCCAGAATCCTTTGCAAACCTCAAAATTTGGCTAAAAAAACACATGTCCCTCACATTTCTGTGGCAGAAAGTTCTGGAATCTGAGAGGAGCTACAAATTTCCTTCCACCCAGCGTTCCCCCAAGTCTCCCGATAAAAATGACACCTCACTTGCGTGGGTAGGCCTAGCGCCGGCGACAGGAAACACCCCAAAGCGCAACGTGGACACATCCTAAATTTTGGAAAAAAACAGAGGTGTTTTTTGCGAAGTGCCTACCTGTAGATTTTGGCCTCTAGCTCAGCCGGCACCTAGGGAAACCTACCAAACCTGTGCATTTCTGAAAACTAGAGACCTAGGGGAATCCAAGGAGGGGTGACTTGCGGGGCTCGGACCAGGTTCTATTACCCAGAATCCTTTGCAAACCTCAAAATTTGGCTAAAAAAACACATGTCCCTCACACTTTTGTGGCAGAAAGTTCTAAAATCTGAGAGGAGCTACAAATTTCCTTCCACCCAGCGTTCCCCCAAGTCTCCCGATAAAAATGATACCTCACTTGCATGGGTAGGCCTAGCGCCGGAGACAGGAAACACCCCAAAGCGCAACTTGGACACATCCTAAATTTTGGAAAAAAACAGAGGTGTTTTTTGCGAAGTGCCTACCTGTAGATTTTGGCCTCTAGCTCAGCCGGCACCTAGGGAAACCTACCAAACCTGTGCATTTCTGAAAACTAGAGACCTAGGGGAATCCAAGGAGGGGTGACTTGCGGGGCTCGGACCAGGTTCTGTTACCCAGAATCCTTTGCAAACCTCAAAATTTGGCTAAAAAAACACATGTCCCTCACATTTCTGTGGCAGAAAGTTCTGGAATCTGAGAGGAGCTACAAATTTCCTTCCACCCAGCGTTCCCCCAAGTCTCCCGATAAAAATGACACCTCACTTGCGTGGGTAGGCCTAGCGCCGGCGACAGGAAACACCCCAAAGCGCAACGTGGACACATCCTAAATTTTGGAAAAAAACTGAGGTGTTTTTTGCGAAGTGCCTACCTGTAGATTTTGGCCTCTAGCTCAGCCGGCACCTAGGGAAACCTACCAAACCTGTGCATTTCTGAAAACTAGAGACCTAGGGGAATCCAAGGAGGGGTGACTTGCGGGGCTCGGACCAGGTTCTGTTACCCAGAATCCTTTGCAAACCTAAAAATTTGGCTAAAAAAACACATGTCCCTCACATTTCTGTGGCAGAAAGTTCTGGAATCTGAGAGGAGCTACAAATTTCCTTCCACCCAGCGTTCCCCCAAGTCTCCCGATAAAAATGATACCTCACTTGTGTGGGTAGGCCTAGCGCCGGCGACAGGAAACACCCCAAAGCGCAACGTGGACACATCCTAAATTTTGGAAAAAAACAGAGGTGTTTTTTGCGAAGTGCCTACCTGTAGATTTTGGCCTCTAGCTCAGCCGGCACCTAGGGAAACCTACCAAACCTGTGCATTTCTGAAAACTAGAGACCTAGGGGAATCCAAGGAGGGGTGACTTGCGGGGCTCGGACCAGGTTCTGTTACCCAGAATCCTTTGCAAACCTCAAAATTTGGCTAAAAAAACACATGTCCCTCACATTTTTGTGGCAGAAAGTTCTGGAATCTGAGAGGAGCTACAAATTTCCTTCCACCCAGCGTTCCCCCACGTCTCCCGATAAAAATGATACCTCACTTGTGTGGGTAGGCCTAGCGCCCGCAACAGGAAACACCCCAAAGCGCAACGTGGACACATCACAGAAAACAGACCTGTTTTTAGCAAAGTGCCTACCTGTAGATTTTGGCCTGTAGCTCAGCCGCCACCTAGGGAAACCTACCAAACCTGTGCATTTCTGAAAACTAGAGACCTAGGGGAATCCAAGATGGGGTGACTTGTGTGGCTCGGACCAGGTTCTGTTACCCAGAATCCTTTGCAAACCTCAAAATTTGGCTAAAAAAACACATGTTCCTCACATTTCTGTGGCAGAAAGTTCTACAATCTGAGAGGAGCCACAAATTTCCTTCCACCCAGCGTTCCCCCACGTCTCCCGATAAAAATGATACCTCACTTGTGTGGGTAGGCCTAGCGCTCGCGACAGGAAATGGCCCAAAACACAACGTGGACACATCACATTTTTTCATAGAAAACAGTGCCTACGTGTGGATTTTGGCCTCTAGCTCAGCCGGCACCTGGGGAAACCTAGCAAACCAGCGCATTTTTGAAAACTAGAGACCTAGGGGAATCCAAGATGGGGTGATTTGCGGGGCTCTGACCAGGTTCTGTTACCCAGAATTCTTTGCAAACATCAAAATCTGGCTAAAAAACACTTTTTCCTCTCATTTCGGTGACAGAAAGTTCTGGAATCTGAGAGGAGCCACAAATTTCCTTCCACCCAGCGTTCCCCTAAGTCTCTCCATAAAAATGGTACCTCACTTGTGTGGGTAGGCCTAGCGCCCACAAAAGGAAATGGCCCAAAACACAACATATTTTTTCACAGAAAACAGAGGTGTTTTTTGCAAAGTGCCTACCTCGGGATTTTGGCCTCTAGCTCAGTCGGCCCCGGGGGGGGGGGGGGGGGGGGGGAAATGCCCTAAAATAAATTTGACCCCCCACCCCCCCAAACCCCCCCTGCCCAGGTGCGACCCTTGCCTACGGGGTCGCTACCCCTGCGTGACATTGGCGCCAAAAAACAAATTCCCGGTGCCTAGTGGTTTCTGCCCCCTTGGGGGCAGATTGACCTAAAATCGACCAATCTGCCCCCAAGGGGGGCAGAAATGGTCTAAACACAGTTTGCCCCCCAGGGGAGCGACCCTTGCCTGATGGGTCGCTCCCCATCTCTAAAAAAACAAACATACAAAAAAAAAAAACACACAAAAAAAATTTGCCCTGGCGCCTAGAGGTTTCTGCCCCCCCCTGGTGGCAGATCGGCCTAATAATAGGCTGATCTGCCACCAGGGGGGGCAGAAATGGCCTAAAATAAATTTGCCCCCTGAACATCCACCCCCACCCCCGGAGCGACCCTTGCCTACGGGGTCGCTCCCCCTGCGTGACATTGGCGCCAAAAAACAAATCCCCGGTGCCTAGTGGTTTCTGCCCCCTTGGGGCAGATTGACCTAAAATCTACCAATCTGCCCCCAAGGGGGGCAGAAATGGTCTAAACACAATTGCCCCCCAGGGGTGCGACCCTTGCCTGATGGGTCGCTCCCCATCTCTAAAAAAAACCAAACAAACAAAAAAAAAAACACAAAAAAAAAATTTGCCCTGGCAACAAGAGGTTTCTGCCCCCCCCGGGGGCAGATCGGCCTAATAATAGGCCGATCTGCCCCCAGGGGGGGCAGAAATGGCCTAAAATAAATTTCCCCCCCGAACACCCCCCCCCCGGAGCGACCCTTGCCTACGGGGTCGCTCCCCCTGCGTGACATTGGCGCCAAAAAACAAATCCCCGGTGCCTAGTGGTTTCTGCCCCCTTGGGGCAGATTGACCTAAAATCGACCAATCTGCCCCCAAGGGGGGCAGAAATGGTCTAAACACAATTTGCCCCCCAGGGGAGCGACCCTTGCCTGATGGGTCGCTCCCCATCTCTAACAAAAACCAAACAAACAAAAAAAAAAAAAAAATTTTTTTTTGCCCTGGCAACAAGAGGTTTCTGCCTCCCCAGGGGGCAGATCGGCCTAAAATAAATTTGCCCCCTGAACCCCCACCCCCCCCCCCCGGAGCTACCATTGCCTACGGGGTCGCTCCCCCTGCGTGACATTGGCGTCAAAAAACAAATCCCAGATTGTCCTAAAATCGACCAATCTGCCCCCAAGGGGGGCAGAAATGGGCTAAACACAATTTGCCCCACAGGGGAGCGACCCTTGCCTGATGGGTCGCTCCCCTTCTGTAAAAAAAACACCAAACCAATAAATAAAACACAAAAAAAAAATTTGCCCTGGCGTCTAGAGGTTTCTGCCCCCCCTGGGGGTAGACCGGCCTAATACCAATAGGCCGATCTGCCCCCAGGGGGGGCAGAGATGGCCTAAAATAATTTTGCCCCCCCACCCCTACCCCCCCCCCGGGGAGCGACCCTTGACTACAAGGTCGCTCCCCTTGTGTGACGGCGCAAAAAAAAGATCCCTGGTGCCTAGTGGTTTCTGCCCCCTTGGGGGCAGATTGACCTAAAATCGGCCGATCTGCCCCCAAAGCGGGCAGAAATGGCCTAAATACATTTTGCCCCTCCAGGGGAGCGACCCTTGTCCAAGGGGGTCGCTCCCCATCTGTAAAACAGAAAAACAAAAAAATCCCTGGTGCCTAGTGGTTTCTGCCCCCCTTGGGGGCAGATCAGCCGAATCAAAATAGGCTGATCTACCCCCCCCAGGGGGGCAGAAATGGCCTAAAATAACCCCCCCCAGGGAGGGACCCTTGCCTAAGGGGTCGCTCCCCTTGCGTGAAATTCACGCAAAAAAAAAAACTCTCTGGTGTCTAATGGTTTCTGCCCCCCTTGGGGGCAGATTGGCCTCATCAAAATAGGCAGAAATGGCCTAAATATAATTTGCCCCCTAGGGGAGCGACCCTTGCCTAAGGGGTCGCTCCCCACCTAAAAAAAAAAGAAAAAATAACAAAAAAAAAAAAAAAAAAAAAAAAGATCCCTGGTGCCTAGAGGTTTCTGCCCCCCCTGGGGGCAGAAAAGGCCTTCCCAAAAAATTGCCCCCCCTGGGAGCGACCCTTGCCAAAGGGGTCGCTTTGTTGCGTGACATTCGCGCGCAAAAACAAACTCCCTGGTGTCTAATGGTTTCTGCCCCCCTTGGGGGCAGATTGGCCTTATCAAAATAGGCCAATCTGCCCCCAAGGGGGGCAGAAATGGCCTAAAAATATATTGCCCCGTAGGGGAGCGACCCTTGCCTAAGGGATCGCTCCCCACCTAAAAAAAAGAAATCATCACAAAAAAAAAAAAAAAAAAAAAAGGTCCCTGGTGCCTAGAGGTTTCTGCCCCCCCTGGCAGATCGGCCTAATAATAGCCTAATAATAAAAGGCCTTCCTAAAAAAATGCCCCCCTGGGAGCGACCCTTGCCCAAGGGGTCGCTCCCTTTTGCCAATTTCAAGGAAAAAAAAAAAAATCCCTAGTGTCTAGTGGGGTTTCAAAAGCCGGATTGCAAGCAATCCGGCTTTTGAAACCTGTGAGAGACTTCAAAGAGAAGGAAATACATTTCCTTCCCTTTGAAGCCTCTCGGGGCCTCCCCCATGGGATTGAAAAAGAAATGCAAAAGCATTTCTTTTTCAATCGCGCTGGAAGCTCTGCTTCCAGCGCGATGGGGGAGACCCTGTGACTAATCAGCACGCGCTCGCGTGCTGACGTCACAGGGGGGGTTGGGGGGGTCGGGGGTGGGAGGGGAAGGGCTTCCCCTTCCATCCCTGACTTGGGGGGGTGGGGGGGAACCCCACAGAGGGAGCGAGAGCGCTCCCTCTGGGCTCTGTGCACAGGACGTAATGGTTACGTCCTGGGCACAGCAGCACTGTGCCTCAGGACGTAACCATTACGTCCTGGGCACAGAAGGGGTTAAATTACAGATTATTGGAACTTATTATTTGTAGCGGGCCCACATCCTCACCAGTGATTAACATGTTTTCTTATAAATCCCCTGCTTTTACTATTCTACCTGCCTTCTAGTCATTAGAGATTACATGACAAAAGTCGTCCCCTTTATCTATTGAGTCTTACACTGAACTCTCAGCGCAGCCCTGTCCCAGAATCCCCTGTAAATAACAAACAAACAAAGCAAGGGTTTAATTGCACATTTCTTCAACACAAATGTTATAGTTAAATCTATTTGGTATAATAAAATCTTGACATTTTGACACTTTTAAGGAGCTGATGTTCATCCCAAATTCTACAAACAAACAACAAAGTCAGTGGGTCCTGCCTTTTATATGGAGCCACAGACTGGTTGTCATTGCCAATGCTTGTTTGCTTTAGCACACTGAGTGGACAAATAAAGCTAGGGGTGGGAGAGGAATGATGAGAGAATAGAGAGGGAAAGAGAAAGATAAAAGTCATTCACTTCTATCTAGTGCTAAAGTAGATTGTAAATAGTCTCCTAATGTCAGCATTTGAAGGGTACACATAAACCAATCAGTAACTATGTAAAGAAATGCTCCTGAGCAGGAAAAACTGAAGAATAAGGAGTCAATCCACTGAATAAGCAGCAGGGAGGTGAGATGGAGAAGAATGCCATCTAATCATGATCAGGAGGTTGATCCAAAGCCCACTCTGTGTACTTTGTGTTTGGAACATTAGGTCTTGGACAACAAACTGCTAAGGCTGTGTCTGGGTAAGCCCTAAGCAGGAAAAAGTGCATACAACGTGGGAATGTGTGAAGGAAAAACACATGCTAGACCTTCAAAGCTATCTCATATCCTGCACAAGTGTATTGTACGAACCTTAAAGGCCTTCTGCAATCTACCATTCCATGAAAATGCAGTTCTAGACTTCTATAAACTACAATTAGCATATTCTAGTATTGCAATAATGCATGAAACCTACATTACAATGTATTAAAGAATATATGTTTAAACATCAAGATCCTATTACAAAGTTAGATACCCTCTCACTTAGCACATCAGGTTAAGAACAACTTTAAAGAAGCTACTTCCACTGGCTAGACGGAAAATGTGAGCAAAGGGAAAACAATAAAACAAAAAGAGCAAATCACGTGCTTTACTTCCTGTCTGGAATATAAGTGTTTTTGGCACTGCTGTACACATAGGACTTAGATTTCTGTAATGTTTGGTGGACAAAGTACTTCATCACAAACATGGAAGAGTACTGGTCCACCAAACTGACAGTCTGCGCCTTCTAATTACAGACAGTCAAACAATTATGCTGAAGAGTTTGTTACCTCTGCTATGAGAAAATGTAGATTCACAGCCCCACAGAAATTGGG
Organism: Pleurodeles waltl; assembly: GCF_031143425.1. Taxonomy (NCBI): domain Eukaryota; kingdom Metazoa; phylum Chordata; class Amphibia; order Caudata; family Salamandridae; genus Pleurodeles; species Pleurodeles waltl. The sequence continues at coordinate 1,070,755,994 of NC_090437.1, forward strand.
TGGTCAGTTTAAGACCCTTAAATTGTCTGTCCTCTTTAGAGTACTATAGCTAACCAGTAGCAGTAGTGTAAAATGAGTCCCTGTATCCTCTGTGGTATGAGAGGGCCTTAAGCTCGAGGTGGCCCCACTCAGCATTGTACCTGGCCTGAGAGCAACTGACTGAGTTAGAGGGGGCCCTTCATGTACTTTGCACGGGTCCCCTCAAGTTTTATTACACCACTGACCATGGGTTTGAACCCCAGAATAGGGTTTGGTTTCTTTTAGTGGGTTATTTGGTGTGTAGCAGACAGGGTACTCCACCTCGAATGTTCTGCTTACTGATGGCCCACCCACTGTATTTCGAGTCTGGTGAGCCATCATGCTTCTGCCAATCGAGTCCCCTGTATCCTTTCCTGGACAGATAAAATTAAACAATTACCCCCACACCGTAGGAGAACATTTCCAGGGTGTTGGGGCCTTTAGTTTCCATTTAAAAATAACTACGACGTTGGGAGTTGGTTTAAATTTGCTCAGTAGCTGCATTAAAAAAAGCAGCCGATCAGAAAACTTACAGAGCCCCCCAAAGGCACAGTGATCTCCACCAGGCAAAATGTTTGCTAATTACATTTAATAACAGTGCATACCCAATAAGTGAATGATTCACTTGCTACAGAAAATGCTTTCATTTACTCATAGCCAGCAACTTGGAGTATTGGACATAATAAATCATCATTATATGCACTGGAAAAACCAGTAGGTCTTGGCAGTGAAACCTTGGCCAATGCTTTTTTTATGTTAGAGAAATGCCAGAAACATGTATGCATCTCTGGTGCCCATCGTGGAATGAGGTATAATAAGTTATTAGAAATATTGCAGTGGTAGATGCACAGGCATTCACAACATCCATCCATAAATTATCTGTTCAAACAATATAAACACTTTTCTAGTTGCCTACTGCACATATGTACACATGCACAACCACAGATGCCCATCGTGAAATGGTGAATATAACTCAGAAAATGTCCAAGTTGCAAATAAATGCTTTTCTCTCACACCTCAGACATTCAACAGTCTGCTCATATTACTTACAAAACCTAAACTTCCACCTCTGCACGCATAAATTATCCACAGCAAGAATTACTAAATAAAAAGTCCAAGAATGCATTTGCATCTTTAAACGTGCCTTAACTTTATCAGGCGTACTCTGTTTCACCAACATGAAGTGGACCTGAATAAACCGTCATTAGATAATTTACACACCAGTCCAGCCCTTGATAGATAATCAGAATGTACACAGACAACTATCTATGTTACATTCCATTATAACAAAAGCATTGTCTATTCATACCACACGATAGAAAACATAGTGGACCGCATCCTCATAGATTTGTTTTTGCTCTCAATTTTCCACATTCTAAGAAGCTGTACCAAACATGGGGGCATATTTAAGAGCTCCTAGCGCCATTGTAATGCCACATTAGGGTCCTTTTTTATGCTAATGTGGCATTAGGAGGCCCAAAACACTGTGCCATATTTACAAAGTGGTGCAATGCATGCATTGCACCACTTTATAACACTGTGTGCTACATTATGCCTGTGCCAGGCATAATGTATGTAAAGGGGGCATTCCGCAGTTAGGAGGGCCAAAAAATGGTCCTTTTTTATCGGCACAATTTGGCTGCATTTTTTTCAGCACTTTTAACGCCTGCTCAGAGCAGGAGTTAAAAGGGGGCATGCCATTCAATACAATGGGCCCCTATGTACTCTGCAGGAGTAGCGCCACAATTTTGGCACTACTCCTGCAGAGTATGGCAATAGCATCAAACAAAATGATGCTATTGTCCCCTAACCTGCCCCATGGTGTGTCATATTTTAAATATGGCAAACACATGGCGGCGGTTGGTGGTGCAAAAAAGGTGGCATTGCACTGTATGCAGCGCCACTTTCTTAAATATGCCCCATGGTCCCTTGCTATTTCCTCAGCCCTACCTAAATCTGAGTATTGCATGACTAAAAGCCATAGTTGATGCATCTCATATGACCAGTGACTTCTGAACATGGAAATCTAATTTAAGATCAGTAGAGTAATAAAATGGTTGATAGTTACTATGCTATTTTCTTACTTCATAAGTGTGGATCGGCAACAACATATAGACATATTATCTGATAAAATTATCATATTAAATTATTAAAAATAAGATAATACTAGCTTGATCTCATGAACCTGATTGAGGCATGTCTGTAGAAATTCTCTCAAATGGTCATGGATTTCTCTGTTCCCATTTATCATCTGCTCTGATTATGAAGGCAGGAGGTTGGTGGGCTAGCTATCTTGGCAAACACTTTATTAGTTGAGAATGTATGTAACAGAATATATTTCAACATCCAATTCTTGCCAATTGCACTTGGGTCTATAACATCCTCCCAAAGCAAAATATCCACCATTTGCTGTCAGTACTGTGGCAACATTCCAAATTATTTAGGAATGCATTGGATATATAACTGCATATTTGGTATAGACCCCCTAATTTATGCTGGAATGACTTAATGTACCAAATGGCTCCCACTTTAATACCTTTGTTTAAAATAGGTAGCTGATACAAGCTCTATGAAAAGAAGCCTCTGGATGAGATCTACCCATTTCTAAATATAGCTGGTTGAACATAAATAATCCAGCTATAAATGATCTATTTTAATAAATATAATTACACCAAAATGACAAAAACCCAATGAGTAGAGCTGGAGTTAAGGTTCACAATAGCTCTAAAAAGCATCCAGCATCAACTGTCATTTTCTGGGCGTGCTACACTTGGTCAAAGTCAAAGGTTAAGGCAGAAAGTGATGGAGTGCATGTCAGATACAGAGACCAGGTTGTTCTGATAAAAAGATTAGCCTTCTGACTTCTGAAAGCTCTGAGAAGGAATGTGAGAAATTGAGTTGTTGATTGACTGGGATGTGTCAGGGGAAGGCACAAGCAAGCCCCTTAACCTTTGCTCACCCTCTGGCAGATTAGCACAGATTAGTCAGGCTTAACTTGAAAGCAATGTGTAAAGTATTTGTAGAACATTTCAAACATTAACCAGTGACAACACCACACAAAAAGGATCCCACACCACGTTAGAAGAACATAACTTAATTTAATAAATAAAACAAGACCAAAATAGAAAAATCCAAGAAGTAGAACTTGAGTTATGAATTTCTAAAGAATAAACTGTAAAAGCAAGCTTAGAAGCAAGAAAGGCCAGTCATGGATATCTTGTTGTGCCGGACCGGGACAAATTCATAAGTTCAGGCCTACTGCAATGGAGCATGGGCCAGCCACGGGGATCCATTTGGGCTGGCTGGATCTCAGAACCTTAAGATCTGGTTTGCGGAGCATTGCATTTGTAATAGATCCCACTTAGTTTTATTTGGAATCAGGAGTTTGCTAAGCCTTTTGCCTTGCAGACCTGTGCCCCTGTCACCTAGTGACTTTTAACCTGCTTAGCCTGCTATGTTTTAGCACATTTATTTAATTATTTCTTTCAAGATGACTGTTATGTTTATAGTTAGGAAGACGTTTTGATTTAACGTTAGTACCACTCTGTGAAGACGTCACTATCAGCACCAAAGACAACTGACTTACATACGTATTCACATCAAGTTCCTTTCCCACTTATGTGTGCCAGGAACGTAATGTACTTTTGGAGGGAATTATTTATATAATTGTCACCCCAAGCATGCCTTCGTACCTATTGTTTGGGAACATACCTGTGTCAGGGGTCCTGCAAGATCTGTATAAATACATGTTATGTAGACAAGGGTATCAGAGGGATTGCTACCAGATGCCATCAATGCTTTCTATGGTACACGTCGCCTTAATGCAGACCCAGCCTGCGTGTCCCCGCGAAGTCTGATCTAGAGACCTCATTCCGAGGTAACAAAGGTTGAAGGGCTCTTCTCATGGACACGGTACTGGCAGATTAGGTTTAACACACTTAGCTCTCATTAGGATAGAGATTAGGTTTTCCATACTAGGGTATTAGGGTCTATTTTACATCTCATGTTATTGCAAGATGGTGGGTGTCTTTGTATTCACTTCTCTCTTCTTTACAATTTTGCTTCTTACATTGTTCACTATACTAATCATTACAGCGCAAGCATTTTACAGTAGATTGCAGTCTTGTTAATATACCCATTGAAAACTTTACTGCATCTCCTTTATTTCCTGTGTCTGCCTGAGACTTATTGTTCATGTGAGAAAGGGGTACTCTCCATTTAAAAACAACTCCCCTGAGATGTTGCACGCTTGAGTCTATGCGTAAGGCTGCCAGAAATCACCTTTTACTGTTTAGGTTTTTGGTGAGGTACTGCTTGTGAGCCGGAAGGATTGGGCCGACAGTTGCGACTTGTTGTAGGATTGGCCTAGTCACCTACAAACAAAAGTGCTGCCTTCCCTAAACCAGCAGTCTTGCCTAGAGCAAGATTCCAACTGTGACCCTTTGGTTCCAAACCATGAGGTAAAAGCAATGCGTCAGTTCTGCTCCAGGCAGCAGTGGCCATGCGTTGGTTCAGAGAAGCAGTGAGGCTACGGTGCAAGTTCCAGATGTGTCAATGTCGTGAATCCAGGTACCATGGCTTGCTCTGTGTAGACTGCTGTTGAGAATATGTTGTGCAGTCAAGGTGATGTGTCGTTCCCAATGAGAACAGTTGCTGTGATTTGTTGTCGTTGTTGAGGCTGCTGTCAACAGGAATGCTAAGACCTTGTGCTGAGAAAAGCTCTGCAGGGTCTTTTCCGAAGGCAATACACTAGTTCCAAGACGTGAGGTGCAGCAACAATGTAAATCTCATTGCGTAGGTGCCAACCTGCACAGTAGAGGGGATGCGTCATTTTTGTTCTTTGCAATGCAACAGCGGTGATGTGTTGACTCTGCTCCTGCAGCAGAGGATGCATTGGTTCTGCTGTAGCAAGAGTTGTACCTGAGACTACAGATCAGGAGGCCAGCCAACTAGCCCTTGCAGTCACACTGGGTTCTGGGTTGGAGCAATTAAGGCACAGTCCTTTTCATTCAAAGGCAACATGGCAGCAGGCACATGTCAGAGTAGCAAGGTAGGAGTCCAGCAGGCAGCAGTCTAGCAGAGTGGTAGGTCTTCAGCAGCACAACAGTGCTTCTCCTGTGGCAGAGTATATATAGATCCAGAAGTGTACTGAAGTAGTGGTGTCAGAGGTCCAATACTTATACTGAGTTGGACCTTTGAAGTGGTGGAGACTTCAAAGAAATGTCTCAGCCCTTCCTGCCCTGGATCCAGGCTCAGTACTGTGGTTATTCATCACTTTGTGTGTGGACATGACTCAGCCTTTTCAAATGTACGTGAGGCTAGTCCCAGCTCCTCCATCCCATCCTGCCCAGGATGGCCCATCAAGGCCCAACAGGTCACACCTAAATTCTAATTGTGTGTGGCTGCCTTAGAGGAATACACAACGCTCAGCTGTCACCTTGTTGTAATTTAGTAGCGATTAGATTAAGCATTAGCAGAAGACATCTTGTATTTAGCAACTATTGTGAACATTTTGCGGAATCCATTTGTATTCATGGCAGCCATTTTCTCTGCCACATGCTGCCATGTGCTTGCCATGTGCTCTGTCATACCTTCCTGTTAACTACTCTTGAAACTCTGTCTAGTGACAAGTTATATTTAGCATCTCCCACTTTTGCACATGCCCAGTAAGATCTGCAGCTGTTAGTAATTAGTAATAGACAGTAATGTGTCAACTAGTCCTTGAAAACTGTTAGCCTACCTGTCGACTGTGCATTTCCATATGACCTTATATGTATATAAGTCTTGCTTCTATAATTGTACCACCTTCTTTTAGCCGCTGTGTGGGTATAAAAGGACCATGCTCTCTTAGTTCAGTGTGCTACTTCAAACATAACCGAAGGGGGCTGTTTGAACTGTGGTACCACCTAATGAGGTTTAATAAACTTTGGGGCATATTTATACTCTGTTTGCACCGAATTAGTGTCATTTTTTTTAACTCTAATTCGGTGCAAAACTAACTCCATATTTATACTTTGGTGCTAGACCCCTCTAGCACCAAATTTATGGAGTTAAAGTCATTTTTTGAAAGTGGAGACCTACTTTGCCTTAATGAGATGCAAGGTAGGCGTTCCCATGCAAAAAATGACTCTATGGCCTTAACGCCATATTTAGGGGCATATTTATACTCTGCGGCATATTTATTCTCTGTTTGCACCGAATTAGTGTAATTTTTTTTAACTCTAATTCGGTGCAAAACTAACTCCATATTTATACTTTGGTGCTAGACCCATCTAGCACCAAGGCCCTGATTTAAACATTTTTTGCTCCTCATTAACGTCATTTTATGACGCAAAAGTGGCGCAAACTTACAAAATATTGGCCCTTATTTATACTTTTTGCTGCAAAACTGCACTAACTCAGTTTTGCACCAAAATGTTTAGCACCGACTTGCACCATTTCTGTGCACCAGCCGGGCACCATATTTATGGAAAGATGCAAGCCGGTGCAAAGGGTAGGCGAGAGTTTTAAAAAATGACTTTAGTCGGGTGGGGCTGGAAGTATAGAAGAAGAGGGTATAGCACCAAAAAATGGCTTTAGACAGGTTAGAGTAAAAAAAAATGACTCTAACCAGATTAGCGTCATTTTATGGTTCTAAACCTACCATGCCAGATGACTCCTGACTTAGAAAAGGCAGGAGTCATGCCCACCACCCCAGTGGCCAGCACAGAGGACAGGGGTCCACTGGGCATGGCCATTGCACCCTGTGCCATGTATGGGGGCCCATTTCATGGCCCCCTATGGCACTTTCAAAAATAAAATGCACTTACCTGTACTTACCTGGGATGGGGTCCCCCATCCTCGCAGTCCCTCTAGTGTGGGTGGGGGTGCCCCTAGGGCCTAGGGAGGGCACCTCTGGCCTTATTCCATGGTGTTCCACCATGGAAATAGGGCCACAGGTCCCCTAACGCCTGCCCTGAACCTGGTCATAAAAAATGGGGCAAAGCAAGCTTTGCCCCATTTTTTGACCCCTCCTCCCTCCCTTGCACCATTTTTACATGGGAGTATAAATATGGTGTTAAGGCCATAGAGTCATTTTCTTTAACGGGAACGCCTACCTTGCCTCTCATTAAGGCAAGGTAGGTTTCCACTTCTAAAAAATGACTTTAACTCCATAAATTTGGTGCTAGAGGGGTCTAGCACCAAAGTATAAATATGGAGTTAGTTTTGCACTGAATTAGAGTAAAAAAAAAATTATGCTAATTCAGTGCAAACAGAGTATAAATATGCCCCTTCGCGTCAAAAAAATTATGCTAATCTGGTCAGAATCATTTATTTTGACTCAAAACTGCCTAACGTCATATTTTTTTAAGCTAGCCTACCCTTTGCACCGGCTTGCACCATTCCATAAATATGGTGCCCAGCTGGTGCTAAAAAATGGTGCAAGCCGGTGTAAAACTTTTTGGGGCAAAACTGCCTTAGTGCAGTTTTGCACCAAAAAGTATAAATAAGGCCCTTTGTCTTTTATTTCAGTTTCTGTGCCAACTTCTTCCTATATGGTCTGAGGACTTTGTGCAGAGAAGGGCGAACCCCTTGCACTAGTAGGCCTTGCTGAGGCTTACTTTGACAACCTCACCCCAGACATGTGATATGAGATAGGCTGTGGGCACCAAATGGATAAAATAAAAAGGCCCACTTTCTAAAAGTGGCATTTTCAGAATTGCAATTTTAAGTTTGATTGTGATTCCAGGGACAGCAAACTTGGGGGGATTATCTCTTACCATTCAGAAATTATGCTTATAAAGTGTAATAAGGTAACTCCAATGTTATCCTATGGGAGAGAAAGGCCTTGCAGCAGTGTCCGCAAGATTAGGGATTACTTCATCCTTTAGGATCCTACATTAAAGGTGGCTTTATTCTCTAGTAGAATTGAGTTGTTTTCGTCTCCTATTTTGTTTGAGCTCAGCCGAATAAATTTAACAGTAAAGTTTTTACCGAGTACACCCAAGAAATATACTGGGCAGTATTATTGTGGGCCTAATTTCTCACCCTTTTTAAAAAAAAAATGTATGTTCCTCTTTTCTGAGAATCATGGATTTTGTGAGCTAGAGCTAATGCTTTATCAACTAATAGTAGCATGTACGTCCCCAACTCGCAGATAGCAAGGAAAATACCTGAATTTGTCCCATACAGACCCATCACCATCCCACCATTCATCTGAAATAAAGAATGGCTGGAAGCATGTCAAAAGTAGTTGCATTTTATAAATACCTAACATATGGAATTTAGCATTCCCAAATATGTTTGTATAGTAGCCCCCTCAGCTGCTGGCTTGTATCTACCATCCACCAAAATCGCTAACATTGTTTGCTACAAATGCATTTAAATGTATTATTAGCCATCCTTCATGAATTTTTCATGTATCTTTCACCCACCTTCTCTAAGCAGTAACTGCAACTTTAATGTCCGGCTTGGTCATCCTGATTGTGCATAATTAACCTTTTTCTCTCTGTATTGCTCTACCAATAAATCTTGAAATAAACTTATTCAGATCGACTTGCTTGAATCCTATCTTCTTTAATAGTTTCTCCCTTGAAAACTGGGAACTTTTACTCACCTATCGGAGTAATCACACCATCCCTTTTGCCATTTCATTTGCTTCTTCACATATTTCCTCTCCTGTTAGCCTTGTTGGTACCTGTTCTGTGCCCTGAAGGAAGCTCTTCTACCCTGCTTTATAAGATCTCCTCAAAACCACTACACCACTGCTCCATATTTTTACTTCCTAAGAACATGCAGTCAAATAGTTGACATATAGACCAGCTGTGATTCTATATTCATGCTTCAATTAATCTTAACTCTGAGACGTGATATCTCTATCCAGAGTTACAAACTGTGGAACTCACTTGCAGCTTGCATAAGGAATGTTTACAATCAAATTGCCTTTCACAGAATGCTTGACTTGTTTTTCCTAAACAAAAAACAATTGCTTTTACAGTGAGTCAGCCAGGCCAAAGAACAATGTCAAGTCTAAACAATGTTGCTTGCATACTATCAATTGATCCTTCCCAAGTAATATATCAATTGTGTATTTTGTTGGCTTTCATATACCTATACTTACACCTAACTCCCTCCCTTACACTCACCTACTCATACTCTGCAAGCTTCCCACACAAACTCCAATGCAGTATCTGAATGCCTCTGTTGTCAAGCCTTTTGCTCGAATATTTGTCTCAACACAGCTTTCCAAGCACCCAAAAAAGTTATTCTTTGTCAAACTTTTTGAGTGGAGCACTTTTTTGTTCTCACGCCATCCCCTAAGTGTATCTCAGAAGGCAAGGTAGTTGATCTTTTTGGTGATAGTAGATTTGTACGTTTTGCAGTTCTTGGATCTGAGATCGGCTGGGTGTGCAGCCACTGCAGTTGTATCTACACATGGAAGACATGTTCACATAATTGCTTTAATTTTTGGAAGGCTTATTTTAAAGAATAACTGCCTTTATCAGTAAGTTCCAGAATCAGGGTATATTGGATATGGAGGGGGCAAATGAAAAAGTGAAGAATTTTGACTGCGGTATCAGCCTAAAGGGCAGCTCAGTTAATATATTTTCATGAACTTAATCAGTGACTTATTTTCTAAACAAAGACAGGCATAATTTGTGCTCTCACTGCCCAATGAGAAAGTAATTTGAAATTATGTCCAAGTAGTTCTAGTAGTTTTACACAGTGTGAACCATTCCATGGGTCTACATAGCGCTTTACAAATAACACAATGATACAAAAGAGCTACATTTTTAAAGAAGCAATGCAATTGATCAATAATAAAAACATAATATAAGTAAATATACAATAAACACATTACTTCGTGAATTCAAAATGGTGTCATCAGTTCAAGAGGTTAGAATTAGAACAACGGGTCATATTGGATACAATTACATTGAGAGACATCAGGAACAGCAAAAATAGACTGCGAAACTAGACTTTACTGAAATATAACTTAGCCACATCTATATCTTCTTTGCATGCCCCTGGAAAAATTTAGATATGTGTGAGAAATTGGGTTGTTGGGTGAATGGGACGTGACTCTTGTTCAAGCAACAGCCACAATCCCTATTAGGACTAAACTAACCAGTGCTTAACATTCTGATAGTTAGGCACAAAATAGTCAGCCTAAACTTAGAGGTAATGTGTAAAATATTTACACAATGTGATATATTGAAAACAGAACACAAGAGAAATCCAGCACCAAGAAGCATAGAGTGAATGTTTATTTGATATCAAAATGACAAACTTCCAATCAGTGGAACTGGAGTTATGAATTTTTCAAATTTAAGATAAATAATTATCACCTAAAAGATCTGAGTGTCAACAGCAGATATCTAGTCACATGAGACCAGGTTAAAGTTGAAAAATACGGTCACCCGTGATGGAAGCAAGTCGGATACAAAAAGTTGATATGGCCATGTCAGTGCTTGCCTTAGAAGAAATTGTGAAGAAAAAAATCATAAGAAGGTAAAGTTCAGCAGGGCAAGGCTACAAGCAGTGTCCGAGGAGGGCATACCTCATCTTATATCAAAATTATCTACCCATCACCATATGTCATTTCTCTATCAATCTATCCTCCATTCCCACTCGGACTCATCCCAAATCCATTCTACTACTTTCATCTCCTAAATAACTCTGCCTAAGCTCTTCCTTCCGCTACCACATCTTACTCACCAAAACCTCATTTTACTACCATGATTTTACAAACAACCCTACTATATTCTCCCTCATTTATCGCACCCTGCTACTGAGATCTCCCTAACCCTTTCCACAGACTCTTACCTCCTCCATCTCCCCTTTACTCATCACAAGCCTAAATCCTATTACCATAAACTCCCAATTAACACTTCTGGATTCTTCCCTCCTCCACCGCTCCATTACTCCAGTCAATCTAACTAACAAACTCTCATATCCGTGGCTCAAATTAACTCATAATAATACTAAAACTATACTCACATTTCCATTTACTAATCCAACACTAATACTTTTTGGGTTCCTGGACTAGCATGCTACTTGCCCAAAAGCGCTTCAACTTCTCATCAGGGGTAGTAAGCGCTATATACTATTACAATACAATACAATACAATTTGATATGTAGGGAGCCACTGGATAAGGGCTTAGACTTTTTTTGGAGACAGATAATCTCAAGCTGGACAAGGCTGGAGTCTCTAGCCAATGAAGTTTCACAAGGCCAGGCACCCCTTTATTGAAGGATGAATGATCACGATTTGCTGCTGATGAGAAGAATGTAGTGGGAGCTACCTCTAAATTCGACCGACCTGTGATGTACTTTGGATGGAGAAATGAGCAGGTAGGTCCCAGTCTTCTCTATGTTCTCAGGACAGTTTTTAGCCAAAATCTTTTTGAGTCCTAAGTTTGGGATTTTGGCTCCATGGGCATCTCTAGCATCACCACCAGGATAAGAAGGGCCCAATTTAAGTGAATAGGCCTCACCCAGACTGGGCACAGGTTTCAGTTCTAGATGGTTGGAGAATTTTCTGTCCCTAAGGCTTATATTAAGAGGCCCGCCAACTAGCTGCTACATTCCCTTTGGTACTCTTGGGTTCAAGTAATGAAACAAGGCACAAGCAGCAGGGCAGGCCTCTGAGTGTTCAAGGCATTCTCCATACATTACAGTTTCTCAGACACCAAACCTGAAATGCAATATCCTAGACACCAAACCAGAAAGACACCTGTTCCCAATCAAAAGTTAGCACATATTAAATATAATAAGGCAACCCAATGTTATCCTGTGGGAGGAGTGGCAAACACATTTGGGATTGTTTCACTACCAGGACATGTAAAAATTAAAAGCACATGTCCAACCTTTTAATTACAGTGCACCCTGCTCTATGGGCTACCTAAGACCTACCAGAGTGGTGACGTACATGCAATAAAAGGGGAGTTTAAGGCTAGGCAAGGAGATATATTGCAAATAAAATTGGCTGTTTAAAACTGCTTTCAGGTTGCAATAGCAGGCTTGGGACATGTTTTGAGGAGCTACTTCAGTGAGTGGCACGATAAGTGCTGCAGGCCAACTAGTAGCATTTAATTTACAGGCCCTGGATATATATGGAAGATCACTCTACAAGGGACTTATATGCAAATTATATATGTAAATTAGGTATAAGGCAATGTTACCATGTTTAAGGAAGAGAACACAAGCATTTTAGCACTGGTTAGCAGTGGTAAAGTACAGAGGCCTAAAGTCAACAAAAACATGTATGCAAAAAAGTGGAGGCAAAGACAAAAGGTTTGGGGGGAGACCACCCTTAAGCTGACAGATCTCATAATAAGCACTATTTAATGAACACAATTTAAGGCACATAAATATATTTGTAGGCAGATGGGTATGTTACATATACATTTGCCAGGCTATATTTTGAAGTCAACAGTATTTTTTAGTAAAAATATGTTTTGCAGTCTATGATAGTGCTTGAATCCATTTAGAATATTTGAAGATACTGTTTCCTTTGTTACAGCGATTCAGTCAACTTCCGCTGCCTACTTTTTGCTGCAATCCGCTTTCTTTTTCCTCCTTGCATATATTATGTTGAATTGACCACTGTGGCAAAATGCACGTAAATGCAGATGACGAATGCTGGCTTTATCTTTATGGCGCAATTGATTGGTCGAAGCACACTGCACATGCGACGATGGGTTTGCTGAGTTAGAAGTTCTACTTGTATTGAGTGAAATAAATATGGATTTTTGAAGCTATTGGATAAAAGCTCAAACATAGGGTGAATGGATAATTCATGTTACAGGGTCTCCAAGCTCCCTGCCTTGCTCCTGAGGCAGCGTGTCAATGTGAGTGTGTAAACATTAGATTATGCAAAGAGAAAGCACCTGCTTTCATCGTGAGATCAAGGGTGGAGGTAAAGTAAAGCGAACACTTAAAACAATGCAGCATCAGCACATTAGCGCGCACATGGCTAGGAAGTGTAAGCGACTGAAATAGAACGTGACTTGCATAAATCATGAGTTTGTCACTCAGCTTTCAAAGGGAGTGAGGCTACGATGCTGAAATCAATAAATGTACGGATAAACTTTAAGGAAAAATACAACATTCATTTGCACGCATTTTGGAAACAGAGCTAGAGTTTCCTTTTGCTCTTTCAGGAGGATCGGAGAGTAGCCACGCCATAAAGCTAGTCCGATGGCAATACAAAAAATCCGACCTGCGCGTAGTTGATAAATATAATAGTAATAGTAATCAAAATTCGACTGGATAGTAAAAGCTCCATTCATGATCAAAGTGGATTTTCACAGTGAGCTGTAAAGTGTGTTGGACAGGGTCAAAATGCTCGTTTCCAACCGCATTATCTTCCCGATGTAAAAATACATCACAACATTTATTTTGTATAAATGTATATTTCCTATGAAACTGTGAGCAATTCTGAAACTTAGCCAATGCTGAGTTTCTTTCTTAATTTGTTTAAACCATGTGGTGTCTGCTGCTTTCTGTGTCACACTTCACTTCTATTTGGTGTGTCATTTCCACTATAAATCATTATTATTTTAATTGTTGTTGTTATTATTAAGATTACTTCTGCTAATAATAATAATAATAATATGATGATGATATAGCACTTCATATCGCTCCTTTGCTGTTTTCACATGCTGTACATAAAGTGGTCTTGATAGGATTCAAATTCAGAAATTGTGAGTAGTAAGGAGGGATACCATCTGCCATCATACAAAAAGTCACAGCTGTCTCACCCCACGGGAGTGATGTCACATCCGTTACCGGTTGTCTCACGTGTGTTGTGACATCACCCTGGTCACACGCTAGGCAGGTGCTCATTGTTCTACCACGTGGTTAGGATGCTGTTATAGCAGGTGCGGGCCCTATTGCCCTGTGTCTAGGGCTTTATCACAGGCAAAATTACACCACTTTCTGGGGTGTAAAATATGTGCGTCTCAATCAACGCATGCTGGGGTATTTGGGACTGCCAAAGTCGTGAAATCTTGATGAGAATACTGGAGGGCTCCCCCAGCGAGAGGCCCGGGGAAATACAGACACAGAACCCCACAAAGCCCCTCTGTCTCCGTAAGTCCATCTGTCTTATCTTGGACAGTTCATATTTGACTTAAAAAAGGTCTATTGTTAGCAATGGATACACAAATTCATAATTGAATCAAGACGGCTCTGAAATGCAAACCATAGGCAGATGACTGGTACTCTGAAAACTCCCCAAAGTGAGCCCATCTCAGAATTAGCAAAATTTACTGAGCATAAAATGTCACCCTAAGGCCGTACACAAACAATCAGAAAGATCCAACTGCTATGAAATGGAACCCATACAGAGATGGCTGGTACTCCTCAATGCCCCAACGTGGACCTATGTATAGTCAGAAAGATCTACTAAGTGTAAAATGCCGTCCCAAAAACACAGACACACAGTAAGATGCAGCAGGGAAATGCTGAGTGTAAGTCTGCTAACTGAGGGGCCCCAAGCAAGATGGAGCAAAGGTTTGAGCTGAATTGCGTGGAGCGATCGACAATACGAGACAAATTCTGCTACAGGTAAAAACAACAAAACCATATATCTGTTCCATTCAATGTGTTGCATAGGGAAACTCAGTTTCTGTTTTTACTGGTCTGAAAAATGTATACTTCTTTTATGGTTGAAAAACAAAAGTGTGTTAGCTTAACCTCATAGTGGCTTAGCTTTGGATGTTGCAGGTCACGTGGAAATCAGCATTTGCCAAAAATGTACAAATAAAATCTGTTGTTTAAAGCATGGGTTTTCCAGAGGTTAAAAGTCAACAACATGCTTTGAATGTATTTTCAAAAGTCCTGCACAACAGGCCCTAGGGGCAGGAGGTGGGAAAGAAAGAAATGTGTGTGTTAAATGCAAGCTTTGATTAGGAGTTGTTTCTAATATACTTTGAGCCATTGTTTAATATTGGAGGTAAGGCTCTAGTGCAACCCCTGTGCTTAGACGCCAGAAGTGTTTAGTGCTATTTTAAAACCCCTGCCTTAATTAGCCCTTTGTGCTACAAAGTTTGATAAGAGTGCACATTCCAGCAACTTTACAAGATTTATTATATTGTTAAACAACACAAGTCTATTTTTTAAAATGACTCAATCAAATATAATGTGCTGTTTATTGTTTTTAAATCATTAAAAATGACACAAAAAATGGCTCAGTGAAATGTTGTAAATTTCACTGAGCTATTTTTATGGTCCTCCCTGCTCTGGAACGTCCCCCTTGCATACATTATGCCTGACATAGGCATAATGTGGCCCAAGGGGTTACAAAGTGGTGCATTGCAAGCATTACACCACTTGTAACTATTACAAAGAGATAACATCACAATAGTGTCAACAAAAATGACGCTAGTGTAGCGCTAAGAGGTGCTATGGCCTTGTAAATCTCGCCCTTTGAGTGCTATAGTTCTGAGATCATTGCTAACCTTAACCTTATTGTCTCAATATCCTAGTTATTTTTTTAATCTATTCTTACATGTGTGTTTCTACAGGTTATGAGGCAGAGGTGCAGATAGCTATTGAAATTCTTAAACAAATCTTAGGGCCTGATTTAAGGAAAGTGGCGCTGCACCCAGTGCAGCGCCACTTTCCTTGCGCCCCTTAGCACCCCCCTAATTACACCATGTGCGCACCATATCTAAGACACAGCGCACCATGGCGGTAGTTAGGGAAACTAGCGTCAACATTGTTGATGCTAGTTCGGAGCTTTTCTGGACTAGCATCAAAAATTTTGACATTAATTCTGCAAAGTCCATTGAGGCCCATTGAAAACAATTGTGTGTCTGCTTTTAATGTATTTTCTGAGCAGGCATTAAAAGTGCCGAAAACAATGACACAAAGAAATCTCCTAGACATCTTTGCACCTTTTTAGGCACCCCTTATGGGGTAACACTCCCTTTGCATATGTTATGTATGTCACAGGCATAATGTAGCACAAAGGGTTATAAAGTGGTGCAATGCATGCATTGCACCACTTTGTAAATTTGGCGTAGCAATTTTGGCCTTGCTGGGCCACATTAGCGTGAACAAAAATGACACTAATGTGACGCAAGAAGGCGCTAGGGGGTCTTAAATCAACCCATAGAGTCTAAAGATGCATCTGACAACGTACATTATACTCCTTCTATTACAGGTGAATATAGAATGGGCTAGTATAAATGATGTGTCAAGACTACCCAGTGAGTCCTAGGAGTGGGGACAGTTTTGTACATTCCAAACCCCCCCAAGGCTCCATCGTGCCCTAATAGAGTGTGCAAAAGTGATGTATTATATTGGAAATGTGACAGTGATTTATTTTTCTTCACACTTATGCCAAACCTCAGCAAAAGGTGGACCCTCAAGTAAAAGTGTTGGCCGGAGCCTCAACGAGTCTTGGAAAGGTTGCAGCATTGTTAAAAAAAAGGATGTCTTCGGGACTATAGACAGACAGGCTAGAAAGAAAGGGGTTCCACATAGGGGCAAAGCAGGTATGTTTAACAGAATGTTGCACCAAAAGAACCCCAATGTTTTTATTTTTTGTCTCAAGCATCATCCTCCAGCAACTGTTAAGGTCTAGGAAAAATAAAGCCTTATTATTGTAACTGCCTGTCTAACTATTGCTTTACAATTTTTTTTTCTAATGTGTTTTTTTTATCTTTTCATCGTAGAGCCAACACAAAAGACCAGCACTGGAGTTCCACAAAAGGTTAAGCGTATTTCGATGCATGAAAATGAACCAACTTTAGAAACTGGTGACAGATGCCCAGTGAGTCATACCAAACCGTGCATGGACTCTGACAATGCAGGCCTTAGAGACACTGGTTCCTCTAACCCTTACACTACTTTACCAGGAAAACCCACAGCCAGTACAGTGAACTTGCATAAAGGTGAAGGCCCAGTTTTGGCAAGGGGTGTAGACCTCAAAGGGTGCGCATTTCGAGCTGCAGACATACAACAGGCAGGGTCATGTAAAATCAAGGGGTAGGTCTCAAACAATCCAAAATTGTGTTGTCTTTCCTTAAAGAAGAAGAAAAAACCCATGGTTTCTAACCTATAAACTGTCCTTTTAGATCTATACTTAAAAAACCCAGTTACAGCGCAACCAAGTTCCTATAATCTTCATCCATGTAAAGAGCTTCTCAGGGGGCTATCCATGAGCCACATCCCTACTTGATGAAAGGCTTGAAAAAGATAATTCCCAAATGGACACACCCTAGACCCACTCTCTCAGCTTTTCAGCCTATGACATGAAAATTACTTGGAGATTATTTGTTAAAAATACAATCAGGATCACCTTTGGACCCCGCCCCGCCATCTGTATTAGTTCAAGGTACAGATGTTATAGCACTGGTTCTAACTAATATTCCAATGACTCTCTCACAGCTAGTAAACAACCACAAACCCTGGAAACATGCTGTTATCAAACCTTTATTGAAAAAACCTATGCAGGATGTATCTTTACTAAGCAGTTATAGACCTATTGCTCTTCTTCCTATAGCATCCAAAACAGTTGAAAAACATGTCAATAAACAAGTTACAGGTTTCTTGAAGGAACATAAGCTTCTTCATTCCACCCAAATGGGCTTCAGACCTCAACATAGCATGGAAACTGCCCCTTTGACAGTGATAGAAGAAACTAGACAACGGTTAGATGCAGGTGGCTATGCAACAATCATTTTATTAAATTTGAGTGCAACATTTGACACAGTGGATCACAACATCCTTTTTCAAAGAATCACCCAAGCAGGATTTGAAGACACTGCTTTCAAGTGTCTCTCTTCTTTTTTTGGAAGATAGGTCTTTCCATGTTTTGGATAGGTCTTTTTTCTCCAACATCTATCCTCTTAATTGTGGGGTTCCTCAGTGCTCTTCCCTGAGCCCCACCCTTTTTAACATTTATATGTCTCCTCCAGCTAAGATTGTGGAGCCTTATGGTCTATCCTTAATATCTTATGCTGACGATACTCAGTTGGTTTACTCTTTTACCACCAATGTAAACTCTGAAGGAGCCGCTCTATCTTCCTGTCTCAGATGTCACCAGTGGGATGTCAGACAGCAAGCTTAAATTAAATGATGAAAAAACTGAAGTAATGTTGGTCTGTAGTCTTCCCCTACTTATATCCCCCAGTTCGATCCCAGAAGGAATGAATGAGCTTCCCCCTCCAAAGGAAACTATAAAAAGTTTAGGTGTCTGGCTGGACTCTCCCCTTACAATGGAACATCATGCAAAAAAAATGGTGGCCATCTGTTTCAATCTTCTAAGAATCCTTAGAAAAATGTTCAAATTTCTTCCTTTTCTTGCTAAAAGACTTATCATTCAGGCCCTTATATTATCTTGTTTGGACTATGGGAATGTCCTGTTTTTGAGCTCTCCTACTTGTGTACTAAGGATATTGCGGGTAGTTCAAAATGCAGCAGCCCGCCTACTCATGGACATCCCTAGACATGCACCTGCCAAACCAGCGTTAAGCTTCCTTCAGTGGCTCTATCCAGTAAAGGATCAATTTTAAAGCTATGTGTGTTGTGCACCAAGCTCTTCATGACAGGGGCCCGGCTTTTCTCAAGCAAATTATCACACCCTATATTCCTTGGAGATCCCTTAGATCCTCATCTGCTACTCTAATTACCACCTGTTGTGTTATGAAAGCAAGATGGAAGGTAGATCCTTTGTGTTTAGAGCAGCTAATATATCGAACTCCCTCCCCCTGGCACTCCGACTGGACAACTCTGAACTATCCGTTCATGGAAAACTGAATACGCTTGGAGGCCTTCGGTAGCCATGTGCTTTATAAATCTACCAAACTAAACTAAACTAAAGTCATGTAGGTTCTGGGTTTCTCAAGGATGTGACAGGGGAGCCAGCGAGTTCTGTGACACCATCCGCAGTGGTTAACAGTGTTCCATCTAATGTACACCCTCAAGGGAAGCAATCATTCGTTCCTAGACTCGGCGTTTCCGACTCCTCTACTGTGCACAGTTATTATGACCAACATTTAAATTCACTATATCCTATGTCACTGGTTACACCTCCAGGCATGTACGATCCCACCAGCCCTGCATCAATTGTAAATCCTCCATCACCCTCCTCAACACACCTTGACAGTACTACAGGATGAAGTGGATGTCATAATCAGAGCTATGAAACAGAGTAAGGCGACAAGGCCATTCGATATTCCACTCAGTGTTATCCCAAGAGCAGTGCTCAGGAAGATTCAGGGTAACATATGCCCCACCCCTAGTGTCACAGATAATGCCCTGGAAAATGGGTTTTTAGCCCAAAACCTATACTAGGGTCACATGTGAAAGCCAAGCACCAGGTTGTCAGAAAACTAAAACCCAATCTGAACTCTAAGGCCTGTGGAAGACAAAAAACAAGAGCCGACCCTTGAGGGACCTACAGAGGGAGATAATTCAGAGAGTACAAAGGTGTAGAAAAGAGGTGTCACAATCTTGCGAATCAGCCATTGCAGACATTAAGGTTATTTTATCTTGACGAGGTTTGCAGCACTCCCTAAAGAGAGGGAGTTCTAGTGTTTTTAATAACTCAGGCCAAAGTTTCAAATTTAAAAAGAAGTTACAAGACATCCTTACTAAAGCATGACAGTTCTTACAAGTCTGTATGGCCACAAAGAATTTAGAACCAAGTAGACAAGTCCTAAAAGTTCCAAATACCAAGGTCTCTCAGAGCATTTCAGAATTTGGATTGTGAAGTGATCTGCCCCCAGTGTGGGTAGAAACTTCTAGGCACCAGGGATTGTTATTTTTTTTTTTTTTTTTTTTTATTTTTTTAGAGGTGGGGAGAGACCCCTTAGGCAAGGGGCACTCCCCTATTTCTATGAGGCAAATCTGCACTCAAGGGGGACAGAAACCACTTGACACCAAGGAGTTTTCTTTTAAGGTGAATTCACTCAATGGGAGTGACCCCTTAGGCAAGGGGGGGATTTTATTTTGGGCCATTTCTGCCCCCATGGGGGCGATCGGCCTATTGTTATTAGAATCCTCTAGGTGTCAGGGATCTTTTTTTTTTGTCTGTTTTTTAGAGGTGAGGAGCGACCCCTTAGGAAAGGTTCGCTCCCCTGGTGACCAAATTGTATTTAGACCAATTCTGCCCCCCTTGGGGGCAGATCGGCCTATTTTTGTTAGGCCAATCTGCCCCCAAGGGGGGCAGCAACCACTAGACACCAGGGATCTTACTTTTTTGTGTCAATTTCACGCAAGGAGAGCAACCCCTTAGGCAAGGGTCGTTCTCCTGGGCGGGCAAATTTATTTTAGGCCCTTTATGTCCCCCTTGGGGGCAGAAACCACTAGGCACTGGGGATTTTTTTTTGCGCCAACTTCACTCAAGGGGAGCGACCCCTTAGGCAAGGGTTGCTCCCCTGGGGGGGGGGAGGATTTATATTAGGCCATTTCCGCTCCCCTTGGGGGCAGATTGGGGTATTTCTATTAGGCCGATCTCCCCCTGGGGGGCAGAAACCACTTAGGCACCAGGGATTGGTGTGTGTATATGTGTGTGTTTTCTTTAGGGGAGCAGCCCCTTGGGTAAGGGTCGCTCCCCATGGGGTCACATTACCGTTGGCCATATCTGCCCACCGTTGGGGGCAGATTAGCCTATTTTTGGAAGGCCCATTTGCCCCCATGGGGGGCAGAAAGCCCACCAGAGACCAGGGAAGATCTTTTTTCCAAAATAAGAGTGTGGGGGTATGACCATACCCCATCCCTAAATAAATGGGCCTAAGTTGTTCTGCCCTCCAGTGGGCAGATGGGGCAATTACCCCTGATCCACACGCCGGGGGGGGGGGCGAAAGTCTACCAGATGCCAGGGAATTAAAAAAGAAACAAAAAATAATTGGGTGGTGGCTACCAATCAGTATTTTCAAACTGCCCTTTAGGCCCACCTACACAAAAGAGGTATAATTTTTACCGGGAGACTGAGTGACCATTGGGTGGTATGAAATTTGTCCCGGTGCGGTGATCCCACACAGAAATGTGGGGAAAATGTGATGTTTTAGCTAAATGTGAGGTTTGTAAGAAAACATTGGGGGATCCACGCAAGTCACACCTCCCTGGACTCCCTTGGGTGTCTATTTTTCAGAAATGTCTGGGTTTGGTAGGTTTCCCTATATGACTGCTGATCCCAGGACCAAAAACGCAGGTGCAGCTGGCGAAAACAGGTAGTTTTGTATTTGATAATTTTGATGTGTCCAGATAGTGTTTTGGGGCATTTCTTTTTGCGGGCAGTAGGCCTACCCACAAAAGTGAGGTACCATTTTTATCAGGAGACTTGGGGGAATGCTAGGTGGAAGGACATTTTTGGCTCCTCTCAGATTCCAGAACTTTCTGTCACCAAAATGAGAGGAAAAAGTGTTTTTTTTGCCAATATTGAGGTTTGCAAAGGATTCTGGGTAACAGAACCTGGTCAGAGCCCTACAAGTCAACTCACCATGGATTCCCCTAGGTGTCTAGTTTTCAAAACTGTGCAGGTTTGCTAGGTTTCCCTAGGTGCCGGCTGAGCTACAGGCCAAAATCCACAGCCAGGTACTTTGCAAAAAACAGCTCCGTTTTCTTTGTGAAAATGTGATGTGTTCATGTTGTGTTTTGGGGCATTTCCTGTTGCCGGCGCCAGGCCTACTCACACAAGTAAGGTACCATTTTTATCACGAGACTTGGAGGAACGCTGGGTGGAAGGAAATTTGTGGCTCCTCTCAGATTCCAGAACTTTCTGTCACCGAAATGAGTGGAAAAAGTTTTTTTGTTGGCCAAATTTAGAGGTTTGCAAAGGAGTCAGGGTAACAGAACCTGGTCAGAACCCCACACGTCACCTCATCTTGGATTTCCCTAGGTGTCTAGTTTTCAAAACTGCGCAGGTTTGTTAGGTTTCCCTAGGTGCCAGCTGAGCTAGAGGCCAAAATCTACAGTTAGGCACTTTGCAAAGAACATGTCATTTTTCAATGTAAAAATGTGATGTGTACATTTTGTGTTTCCTGTCGCGAGCATTAGGCCTACCCATGCAAGTGAGGTACCATTTTTATCAGGAGACTTGGGGGAATATAGAATAGCAAAACAGTGTTATTGACCCTTGTCTTTCCCCAGATTTTTTCCTTCCAAATGTAAGACAGTGTATAAAAAAGACGTCTATTTGAGAAAAGCCCTGTAATTCACATGCTAGTATGGGCACCCTGGAATTCAGAGATGTGCAAATAATCATTGCTTCTCAACACCTTATCTTGTGCCCATTTTGTAAATGTAAATACAAAGGTTTTCTTGATACCTATTTTTCACTTTTTATATTTCAGAAAATTAATTGCTGCATACCAGGTAGAGAATGAAAACCCATTGCAAGGTGCAGCTCATTTATTGTCTCTGGGTACCTAGGGTTCTTGAGGAACCTACAAGCCCTATATATTCCCACATCCAGAAGAGTCCAGCAGACGTAACAGTATATAGCTTTCAAAAATCTGACATCGCAGGAAAAAGTTACAAAGTAAAATGTAGAGAAAAATACCTCAATTTCAGTATTCTTTTATTTCAGCTGTTATGTTCTATAGGAAACACTTGTTGGATCTACAGAAATGACCCCTTGCTGAATCCTGAATTGTATCTACTTTTCAGAAATGTTTAGCTTTCTGGGATCCTGCATTGGTTTCTCACCCAATTCTGTCACTAACTGGAAAGAGGCTGAAAGCACAAACATTTTTAAAAATAGGGTATGTCCCAGTACAATGTCAAAACTGTGTTGAAAAATGTGTTTTTCTAATTCAAGTCTGCCTGTTTCTGGACGCTTGGAAGATGGTGATTTTACCACCGCAAACCTTTTGTTGATGCCATTTTCAGGGAAAAAAACACAAGCCTTCTTCTGCAGCCCTTTTTTCCCATTTAAAAAAAATAAAATGATTTTTTCGCTGTATTTTGGCTAATTTCTTGGTCTCCTTAGGGGAAGCCCACAAAAGACTGGGTACCTCTAGAATCCCTAGGATTTTGGGAAAAAAAGGACACCATGTTGGCATGGGTAGCTTATGTGGAGAAAAGGTAATGAGGGCCTAAGCGCGAACTGCCCCAAATAGCCAAAAAAAAGGCTTGCCACAGGAGGGGAAAAGGCCTGGCAGCGAAGGCGTTAATGGTGTGCTAATGGCCTTTGAATACACTGGTTGATTTTACCATGGTTGTCGCCACTGCTGTAAACCTGATGAGTTTAATAAGCTGTTGGGTACCAAATTTGAACATTTTCACAGGCATATTCTGTTAAAGGTGTAATATGTTGAAAACTGTGGTTTTGTTCTGAGATCCCTCTGCGAGCATGAGAAGCTAGATATAATAACATCAGACAAACTCAGCTACTTCATTAAGGGCAATGAGTCACCGGAGCATTTGGAATCCCACAATACCATATTTGGGGTCATACAAGCTATACACAGTTATAGAAGGCCGTGGGAGAGATTGAGAAAATACATTACTATGATTTCACAAGTCTTTATCCATTTGTTAACAAGATTATGTTATACTCTTTAGGTCACCCTAGGTTCGCATATAGTTACTTTAAAGCTACAGACACATATTTTGGGTTATTTAAATGTCAAGTATACCCACCCCAGAGGCTTTACTTTCCAATACTACCATATAGAGTTGATGGTAAGCTAATGTTCCCCTGTGTTAAACATGCACTAAAAGTAAAGAATCTAGTGAGTGCTGATACACTAAGGAGAAAAGGGTGCTCACCAGGACCTCATGTAGCATTGAGGTACAGGCATCCCTACAGAGAGGATACCGGTGTGGGAAAATACATATCATTTGGCACTTTGAGAGGACTATGTTAGAAATGTGGTCTTTGGTTGACAGTCAGGTTATCCCCTGTTCAAGTAAGGACCCTCACTCTAGTCAGGGTAAAAGAGAATCACCCTCAGCTAACCCCTGCTTACCCCCTTGGTAGCTTGGCAGAGCAGTAGGCTTAACTTCAGAGTGCTAGGTATAAAGTATTTGTACCAACACACACAGTAACTTAATGAAAACACTACGAAATGACACAAAACCAGTTTAGAAAAATAGGAAATATTTATCTAAACAAAACAAAACCAAAACAACAAAAATCCATCATACACAAGTCAAGTTATGAATTTTTAAAGATTAAACAAAAAAATAGTGCTTACAAACAAAAAATGCGTCAATGAGGTGTTAACACGGCGTCGTAACAGAGTCGTTCCCAACAATCTGACACCAGCGGCGCCGGACACGGAGTCGCGTAGACCCCCAGGTACAGTACCGGGCCTGGGAAGGCCGTCGCGTTCCAGCGAAGATCACGGAGTTGGGTGCAGGTGGCGCCACTGGATTCAGCAGCGGCGTCGCTCAGAAGTCATCCGAAGTCGATTTCCTTGGATTTTTACTAGCTTTCCTTTCAAGGGCCCAGGGACTCGATAGGGTGCCACTTATCAGAGCAGGAGTCTCTCCATAGACACCAGGTGCTGGTAGAGAGAAGTCTTTGCTGTCCCTGAGACTTCAAAAAACATGAGGCAAGCTCTACATCAAGCCCTTGTAGATTTCTTCACAAGATGGATGGCACACAAAGTCCAGTCTTTGCCCTCCTACTCTGGCAGAAGCAGCAACTGCAGGATAGCTCCACAAAGCACAGTCACAGGCAGGGCAGCTCTTCTTCCTCAGCTCCTCAGCTCTTCTTCAGGCAGAGGTTCCTCTTGTTTCCAGAAGTGTTCTAAAGTCTGTGGGTTTGGGTGCCCTTCTTATACCCAATTTCTCCTTTGAAGTAGACCTACTTCAAAGTAAAGTCTCTTGTGAATGTGAAATCCTGCCTTGTCCAGGCCAGGCCCCAGACATTCACCAAGGGTTCGGAGACTGCATTGTGTGAGAACAGGCACAGCCCTTTCAGGTGTAAGTGACCACTCCTCCCCTCACTCCTAGCACAAATGGATCATCAGGAAATGCAGACTACACCCCAACTCCCTTTGTGTCACTGTCTAGTGTGAGGTGCAACCAGCCCAACTGTCAAACTGACCCAGACAGGGAATCCACAAACAGGCAGAGTCACAGAGACGGTATAAGCAAGAAAATGGCCAATTTCTAAAAGTGGCATTTTCAAACATACAATCTTAAAATCAACTTTACTAAAAGATGTATTTTTAAATTGTGAGCTCAGAGACCCCAAACTCCACATGCCCATCCGCTCCCAAAGGGAATCTACACTTTAATCAGATTCAAAGGTGGCCCCCTTGTCAACCTATGAGAGGGACAGGCCTTGCAACAGTGAAAAACAAATGTAGCAATATTTCACTTTCAGGACATATAAAACAGATTACTATATGTCCTACCTTAACCATACGCTGCACCCTGCCCCTGAGGCTACCTAGGGCCTACCTTAGGGGTGTCTGACATATAAGAAAAGGGAAGGTTTATGCCTGGCAAGTGAGTACACTTGCCAAGTCGAATTAACAGTTAAAACTGCACACACAGACACTGCAATGGCAGGTCTGAGACATGATTACAGAGCTACTTATGTGGGTGGCACAACCCGTGCTGTAGGCCCACTAGTAGCATTTGATTTACAGGCCCTGGCACCTCCAGTGCACTTTACTAGGGACTTACTAGTAAATCAAATATGCCAATCATGGATAAACCAATCAATAATACAATTTACACAGATCGCATATGCACTTTAGCACTGGTAGCAGTGGGAAAGTGCTCGGAGTTCAAAAGCCAACAGAAAGAGATCAGAAAAAATAGGAGGCAGGAGGCAAAAATATTGGGGATGACCCTGCATAAGCAAAATAGTCCAACAGACTGCAACCCAATTTTCTGAGACGAGCAGAAGACATCGGGGCTTCCAGAATAGTGCAATAACAAGGCCTCAAATTAAAAATAAATAAAATTACTGCACACACACAGGTTTATGCTTGAGAACCGAGTTTATCAATGTCAACCCTGCCAGTTGACAGTTAGCCAAGCTGTGCCTCAATTAGTTATGAGTAAAATTCGCACTGCGTACAAACTTGTCAAACACGACCATCATCACAGATCCAGAAGAACTATTTAAATATCTTTTTGTGCCATGTTACGACGTGTCCAGCTTCAAGTTTATCGATGATGAAACTGATGCGCTGTGTTGGAAATAAACAATACAGTTCCAAACAAGTTGAAACAATATAAACATTGTCATAGCCTGTTTCACACTCTCTCACGCTTGTGTAGAGCTTTATAATGTGATGGATAAACTTCAGGAACAGTGTCTATATCACAATACTGACTCTGATATTTTTGTGAGCAAATTAGGGGTGAAGATCCCCAACTCGGTGATTATATAGGCAATTTGACTAGTAAGCTAGAAAAAGATAAGTACATAGTCTGGTTCACTTCTTCTGGGCCCAAGACCTATCCTTACAGAACGTCTAACAATGCAGTATTTATGAAAGTCAAAGACATCACCTGCATCGAAACAAAAGCATCAAACTACATTTTGACAGTATAAAGGATCTGGTGAATGAATACTCTACCTTGAGCTACTTTGAAAATGATAATACAATTATAAAACTATAGTTGTAAAACAACCTAGCATAGCCCATTCCAACAAATGGTGGGAAATTACAACCCTTGCATAAAACCTTGTGCATATTGTTTGATGAAAGGGTACTGAGTGAACACTACAAAACCCTTCCATATGGTTATTGAAGGTACATTAGAGTCTTGCAACCCTGACTATGGATACCAGGTTTCGGCACCTATTTTCCTATGTTTAACACGCCCCTTAAATGACGGTAAAAGCTATTTTATATGGAAAGTATTAGAAAATGCTCCCTGTGTTTTATCCCAAACCCCTCACATTATTGTTTTGCTTTATTTGAGCTGGCAAGATCTTTATACTGAGATCTCCTTAAGGTACCCACATATCAAATTCATGGGAAGCATACTGAATAATCTCACGAGGATGCATTTCTACCTATAGATATTGTAAACATGAGTGAAGGTGGGGATCAGCCCGAGATAGAGAAAGCTTTTATTCAATATTCACACCATCACAATCTAATCATATGTTACATCATGTAGAACTTGTGTTACAAGAGTAAGAGCAGTCGTTCTATAGCTCTTAATGTCCGTTATAGCTAAACAGATGTATCCCAGAAACACCCAGTTTTTCTTTGAAGCCTTTAATGACACTACTGAGAAACCCCATGGTTACTTAATGGTAGACTTAAAACACAATAGTCTATAAGACTAGAGACCTTGTGCCGGTATTTTCCTACCCAATGTCCTTATCGCTTACAACAGAAGAGTCGTTAAAGAGACTCCCATAACATTTATACTCTAGACCTTAAAATACCCAGTATTGACCATGTTAGTGTGTCTACGCCATAATCTAGCCCTCCTAAAAATGCTAGTCGCAGGTAACCCTCAGCAAAGAAAAGCCATCCTTTGTGCAGCCTCAGACGATTACGTTGCTGCCATTTCAGAAATCACCCTAAACACCATAAAAGTTAGGCCCATATTCATACTTTTTTAGTGCCACATTTGCGTAATTTTTTTACGCAAAAGCGGCGCAAAGTGGCAAAATACAATTGTATTTTGTAAGTTTGCACCGTTTTTGCATCAAAAAGCGACACAAACGCGGCGCTAAAAAGTATAAATATGGGCCTTAATGTCCCTATATTAGAGTGGCAGTTCTGTGCCACCTTATCAAGAAGCTCAGTAATAAAAAGGTTTCTCTCATCTCTAAGAATAAACTGGTAACACAGTTGGGAGGTTTTATAGGTTCTTTGTTGGGCATAGTTATATCGATCATTACCAGCCTCTTCACTGGGAACTAAAGGGTCATGCCCAAAAGATGTACTTAGTACCATGACAGCAGCTGGAACAGTTGGGCACAACTACAGATAACGTCTGGGATATCTGGAAAAAGTAGACACAGCGCCTGGATGCCGAGATTAAAGACATTTTGAACCGTTCTCATTTAAAACCTTATGATAAAGTAGGTCTTTACTCCAGCGCTCCTCTAAACTTTGTAAAATATTACAGGCAATTGAATGCTGAATAAACAGATTGACTCTATTTGCCCATGTCTCCACATCTCCCTTCAGTTCCCCAAGAATCACCACTATCCTCAGACATCGTTGCTTAAGAACTTAAAAAACATTCAAGTCAAAGGTACACAGGGGCCGTGCAAATGTTACTAAGTAAAATGCCAGCATCTAAAGGCCTGTCCTCATCAAATGAGAGATGTGAATTCCTCTGCAAAGGTGAACCAATTGTTGGATCCAACATGCACAACCTAGTCAAAGGTCTCACGCACCCCAAAAAACACTTTCACTCCAGAGAGCACCTACAGGTTGGGAAGAGTTTCTGTGAGTCTCTGCGGAACGCAACATTCCTTCAGCGATTGCCAGAATACTGAACACAGACGACTACTTGAAAGTTTGAAAGATCTGACTCAGAGTCCCCCATGTGCTCCAAACCCCTTCTTTAGGGTGCCCGCATCACCTTTCTTTCCCCAGCTATCCCCCGTTTGTAGCACTGTGGCTCCGCCTCTGGAATCTAAAAAAGAGACATTGCGCAAAATGAACACATGGTTGAAAATCAGATGTATCGTCTGACTTATGAACCTAAGTATATGTGTGTATGGGTTTGCCATAGTTAACATTTTGACATTTTTCTTTCTTTAGTAAGATTGTCAGTGTGATGCTTGTACTGCGAAAAAACAGTTTTGTGAATGAACCTTTTAACTTTTTCTAAGTGTTTCTGTCCTCTTTAAAAAAAAAACATTTTAAGAGTCTGTTCTTCGTCAGAATCAAGATACTGAGTTTGGGGGGGCGTGGTCTAGCTATGTAGAGAGATGGCCGCTTGATCCGAGTGCTCCGCAGGATGGCTGGACCGTGGACAAGGGTGGTGCGGGGGTGCGAACACCCCCCCGGGGGCACATACCAGACCGGAAGGTGCCGCGCGGGGGGAGTCACGGAGCAGGAGCTCTGAAGAAATCGGCATTACAGTGAGGTGGCCTGAGAAGGAACTCAGAGCCGCTGAGGGAAACCACAGGGCTCAGGAGCAGAGGGAGCACCCCTGAGCCTACCATTTTCTAAACCCTCTGCCAGCCCCACCCCCGCCAACACACCGCTCAGCCCTCTAACTTGCAGCTGGGGTGCTACGCGAGGCGGGGGCAGAGAGCTCTGCGAGGCCAGAGCCCCGGAGCCACATCACCCTGGATGCTGGGGCCAGCCTCCAGGAACAGGCAAGATGACGCCATCCCAGAGGGGGGCAAAGAAAACTAGTAGGAGCCCCGTGGGGAGCTGGGGGCCCTGGAAAAATTAAGAGGAAAGGAAAGGGAGGAAAAAAAGGAAGAAAAAACAAAAAAGTGAAAGAGAAGGGGGAGAAGAGACTTTGCCTTTATCTCCCACTGGGGGCCTCCCTTCTCCCCCCGCGCATGCCTGCCCCCTCCCCCCTCCCCACGCATCCGGATGAAAAAGAGGGAGTACAGCGAACAAACGACCCAGTGAACCAGGGAAACGCCAGGGGCAGCGACGGAGTACGGTGGGACAGGTCAGACTACCTTTTACTTCTTATGCCTAACTGCTGGGAACATTGCAACACCTGCTGGACATAGCCTGCCTACACCCCCCACACTGCGCACCCTGAGATGAAGGAGAATCCTGGAGGAACTATCAGCACTAGCAAGCCAACGCCTACCACCACAATTTTACTGACATCCCCACTGGGCTGCTAACTGAACTTCGCCCCGCCCCGTTACCATGGACGTGGTCTGGTGGACTCATTGTGCTTCAATGTGATGTGGGTGCCAGCGCTACGCCTATTGCGGAGACCAACGAAGAGCAGCCCACACCATTACGAAAAAAGGATCCGGTACCCCTCCCCTACCCACCGGAGTACCCTGGCTCCGGCACACTGAACCTGCAGTTCGTGGCCAGCCGCCCCCCTCACTTTGCCATCGCACCAGACACCTCCCCTTCCTCCGGATTGCGACCTCCTTCCATTACCGGAACACAGGTGATGCAACAGCCCCCGTGGGGGCGGAATTATCCACCGGCTAAGCCACGGTGAGACCGGGAACCCTTTAGTTTCTCCCCCCTCCTATCCCCCAATCACCTACCCGCCCACCCCGGAGCGGGACCAGCTACAGCCCCAGGAGGGGGCCTCTGAAACTCCAGATCACCCCCCCTATGCTATTGCCACCAAGCCCTATGACGAAGGCCAGAGATGCCAGACGGACGGTCATCTCACAAGAACACGGGCAAGCCGGCACAGCAGTTACTCTTCTCTGAGGCTTTACTACAGGCAAAGGGGGTCCCTCCACCGACGAAGGCACTGACCTCTGCCGCACACCAAGAGATGGCAGACCTAGCCCAGGAGCCCACAATGGACCATATCCTTCAGGAAATTTTTGAGGTTTGCCGTAGATTGGAGGGGATGGATAGCGCAATGGTCTCAATGGCGGCGGAAACGAAATCCATCTGTACGGAAATTGCAAGCTTTCAGACACGCCTCGTGGGACTGGAACAACAAGTGTCAAAAGTGGAGGCCCATGCCTCTTCTTTCCAGGACAGAGATCAGGAACTCCTCTAACTTCATACCAAGTTGACGGACTTGGAAGACAGGAGCCGAAGAGACAACGTCCGTTTCATAGGATTTCCTGAAAACATGGAGGGTGAAGACCTTCACAGATTCCTGCGAGACACGCTGCCTAGACTGACTGGCACTACCTTTGAGCCACCCCTGGAGTTCCAAAGAGCCCATAGACTGGGCCCCCGGAGAACCGGTACGGACGCTCGCCCCGACCGATTATAGCTTGTCTCCTTCATCATACACAGGCCCATCAACTGATACAGAAAGCACGTACTCCAGGTCCCTTCCAACTATACAGACACACAATTCGAATATCAGCAGTTTTCTCCAAAGAAACCAGTGACTGGCAGAAGGCATTCCTGGCCCTCCGTCCGCTACTACGCCAGCTGGAAGTGAAATATGGCCTGTTTGAGCCGGCAAGAATGTGGGTAACAAAAAACGGCGCATCCAAAGACTTCTACGTTGCGGAAGACTTGCGCTGTTTCTTGGATAGTCTGTCTCTCACAGACTCTTCCACCTCAACGTCACACCGAGACGCAATGGCTACAGACCAGAACTTTCCCTCTCAAGACCTTGCCCCAGGATGGTCAGGGTCTGCCCACCAACTTCCTCCCCCCTGCCCCAGGGGATGGGAACGGGAGAGACACCTTCACAGCCACGACGACAGGGGACAGGTACTACACGCGGTGGCACTCCACACGCAGATGGCAGGCAGAGACAAATCCCGCTCCCCCTTAAAACCCCTAGCGGAGTCCCCTTGAACCTGCCTTATCCTCTGGGATAGTTGAAACCGAGAACATCGTGGCCATGGCCCCTCTTTGATCTGGAAACAGCAGACCCTCTACTGACCCGTCGGCTGGCTGAGTACAGTTCTTTTCACTCCTACATACTTTTCAAGGTTTTCCCCTTTTTTTTTTTTATTATATTTTCGCTATTTCTGTCAGGCAAAGTTTTCTTACATTCATCAAAGGGGGGTCAAGCTGCATAGACTTAGGAAGATTGTTCATACTCCACTGGGTTTGATGTAATGTGGGTCAATTCATGCTTCTTAAGCCATATAGCCCTGTAATGGCTTTAGTGACATAGCTGTTAACATAGTGAAGAGTGCAGTGCAAGTTGATTATTTTTCATTGTTATGTTTCCATTTTTGTAGACCCTGTGCTGCTCTCTCCATCCTCTCCTCCCTTTAAGTTGATGTTTAGGTTGAGGTTTAGCCACTTCTATTCTGCCCTGCCACTTCCCCCCACCCCCCCCACTCTGGGTGGGCCTATCCCTTGGCGGTGTGACGCTGCGTAGCCTTGCCCTCCCCCCCTTGTTCAAGGACACCAAGCCAAACTATCCCTTATCATGACACGCCCCTACCGGGGGGAACGCAGCACCAGGATTATGGGAAGCTGGTCTCAAGGGATAATGGAGGCCCTGCTGCGCCCCCGTCCCTGGCCGTGGCCCGGCCGGCCTCGCCCCGCACTGGGACTAATATAGTCTGGGTATAGACCCGCAGATTAAAGCTTAGGTTCCATGGGGCTTCAGTTAGCTCCATCTTCCTGCTCCTCCCTCCTCCTTCCTTCTTTCTTAATCTTATCTCCCCTTCTATTTTCGATTTTCTTTTTCCAATTTTCTATTCTCTCTTCTTTCCTCCTTTCCCTCCACACACTTATTCTACATTATTATCTCCTGCCTCCCACCCGTTCCACCTCCTCCCCTCCCTGGTGTCTTTCTCTATTTCGCCTATCTCTCCTCCTATTCCCCCCTCCACACCCCATCTCCCCAATCGCAAGCCACTTAGCCCTAAATTCAACAGCACCCTGCACCTTCCCTACCCCGACACCTCTCCACCCCTTAAACCTCTCGCTCCACTGCCTCTAATAGTCTTCCTCTATCGCTGGACATGCGCATGCCTCGTCTGCCCCATTACGGGTTATCTCCTGGAACATCAACAGTCTTACCCACTTCATCAAACGGAAGAAAATACTCTCATACCTTAATACCAAACGAGTCCCTCCTCCAGGAAACCCACTTGACTAGACTTGAATCTGATAAACTACGGAGGGACTGGGTAGGGACGGTGCTATCCAGCTGTAGCACCGCCCTGCTGGATGATCAGAAAGCAGTGCCGCAGAAATATGGGACTACGATATTGCTGTGAAAAAGTCTGCCCTTCACCGTTACCAAATCATGGGCCGACCCGGAGGGAAGATATGTATTTGCCAAATTGAAGTTGGGAGGAGCCTCGCTATACGTGGGATCCGTCTATGCCCCAACAGGACCCAAGAGACAATTTTTTCTCCATATCAATTGTCTCCTGACAGAAATTGGAGCTACCCGGTACATTATTTTTGGCGGGGACTGGAACCTAACCTGAGATACCGTATTAGGCAGGACAGGGCCTTTGTACACCACCAATAACGGAGACAGAGCCTTACAGTCTGACGTAATGCATTATAACGGTCTGGTGGAACCATGGAGGCTGACGCACCCGAGTGATAGGGAGTATACTTTCTTATCCCCAGTCCACGGCACCCAATCTCGACTGGACTACTTCCTTATCTCGCACAACCTCGTAACACAAATGCAGGACTCTCATACACTGAGGGAGGGCTTGCCAGACCATTCCCCGATCTTGCTAGCCCTTCAGCTGGGCATTGTGTCCCCAGGCCGCAAACCATGGCGCTTCACTGCCCAACGCTACCGACCACCTCAGGGGAAGGCTCAACTACAGGCACATACATCCACATATATCCGGGACAAGCTTGGTTCAGTGACATGCAAAAGGATGATCTGGGCTGCGGCCAAAGCAACGATACGGGGACAGATGATGCGTGATGCCGCACTGGCAAATAAAGATAGGGAGGAGCACCAAAACGGCCCTAGAGGCTGACATAACACGCCTAACGCAACGCTACACAACCCACCCCTCCCTTTCCACCAGAAGGGACTTGGAGAGAGCCTGCATGGCTTTGAACAAACTCTTTACCTTCCAGGCTGAATACGCTCTGTAACGCTTACAGGGAAGGCACTATGAACAAGGGGAGAGGGCTGGCCGTTGTCTGGCCTCACAGTCCTCTCCCTCTCAAATAGAGACTTTTCTCAGTACTATCACCTTGCCCTCCCTATCCGATGAAGGCCGGGAACTGCTGGGGGGGGGACATCACCCACCAAGAAATTCTACAGGTTGTCTCCGGTCTCCTGTACCACGTCACCAGGTGAAGACGGATTCCCTGAGGAATTCTATAAATGGGCAGGGGAGGAGACGCTTGATGTTCTACACAAGGGGCTGGACGAAGCCTGTCAGATGAATTTGTTGGGCGCAATATTCAGCTCCGCTGTCATTGCTGTCATACCAAAACCGGGTCCGGACCCGTTGCTCTGCGGCAGCTATCAGCCAATATCTCTCTTGAACGGGGATATTAAAATATTGGCCAGCATCTTAGCGGCCTGTGGTGCTATTAATTGTGTTTGACCAATGAGTTTGTGTTTCACCACTGCGCATATTAGTTGCTCAATGTTCACCAGTAGCACATTGTGGGGGTGATTTTGATCCCGCCGCCCGCCAAGCGGGAACCGCCAGAAGACCGTACCGCGGTCGAAAGACCGCGGCGGTCATTCTGGGTTTCCCACTGGGCTGGCGGGCGACCGCCAAAAGGCCGCCCGCCAGCCCAGTGGGAAACAGCCTTCCCACGAGGACGCCGGCTCAGAATTGAGCCGGCGGAGTGGGAAGGTGCGACAATGCAGTGGCACCCGTCGCGTATTTCAGTGTCTGCATAGCAGACACTGAAATACTTTGTGGGGCCCTCTTACGGGGGCCCCTGCAGTGCCCATGTCATGGGAGACCCGCCAGGAACAGGATGGCGGTAGGGGGTGTCAGAATCCCCATGGCGGCGGAGCGCGCTCCTCCGCCATGGAGGATTCTCAAGGGCAGCGGAAAGTCGGCGGTACACCGCCGACTTTCCGTTTCTGGCCGCGGCTGAACCGCCGCGGTCAGAATGCCCAGCGGTGCACCGCCAGCCTGTTGGCGGTGCTACAGCGGTCATTCGCCCTGGCGGTTTTTACCGCCAGGGTTAGAATGACCACCTGTATGTTTTGTTCAGCCTAGCCGCTTATTGGCCTTGACATTGCATTAGCCATTCCATTCTGTATTCTGCCTATTGGCTTTGACATGCTGTATTCAGTTCAGCTGCCTATTGGCATTGACAATTCAGTTTAGCTGCCTATTGGCTTTGACATGATATTAGACATTACATTTGATATTCAGCTCAGCTGCCTATTGGCTTTGACATGACATTAGACATTACATTTGATATTTAGGTTAGCTGCCTATTGCCTTTAACGTGGAGTTAGACATTGCAGTTGAGAATCCAAGCTGTATTTTTCCAAGCTGTGTTTTAACACAAGATGAACCAAGCTGTTTTCTTCAGACTAGACCTGATAAGAGAGAGTACATTTGGGGGGTGATTCTGATATTGGCGGGCGTCAGGAGCCGCCCGCCAAGCGGGAACCGCCAAAAGACCGTACCGCGGTCGAAAGACCGCGGCGGTCATTCTGGGTTTCCCAATGGGCTGGCGGGTGACCGCCAAAAGGCCGCCCGCCAGCCCAGTGGGAAACAGACTTCCCACGAGGACGCCGGCGCACAATTGAGCCGGCGGAGTGGGAAGATGCAACGGGTGCAGTGGCACCCGTCGCGTATTTCAGTGTCTGCATAGCAGACACTGAAATACTTTGTGGGGCCCCCAGGGGCCCCGCGGCACCCCATACCGCCATCCTGTTCCTGGCGGGAGACCCGCCAGGAACAGGATGGCGGTAGGGGGTGTCAGAATCCCCATGGCGGCGGAGCGCGCTCCGCCGCCATGGAGGATTCTCAAGGGCAGCGGAAAGTCGGCGGTACACCGCCGACTTTCCGTTTCTGGCCAAGGCTGAACCGCCGCGGTCAGAATGCCCAGCGGTGCACCGCCAGCCTGTTGGCGGTGCTACCGCGGTCATTCTCCCTGGCGGTTTTTACCGCCAGGGTTAGAATGACCACCTTGGTGTTTTCCTTTCTGCTCAGGCTTGGGAAGAGGAGAAGTCTAGGAGATCTGGCCAGTCTCCAAAGGCTTGCGTAGTTTTCC
The DNA here is from genome assembly GCF_031143425.1 of Pleurodeles waltl. Lineage (NCBI taxonomy): Eukaryota > Metazoa > Chordata > Amphibia > Caudata > Salamandridae > Pleurodeles > Pleurodeles waltl. Next base: position 1,070,791,676 of record NC_090437.1, read on the forward strand.
CGAGTCTGAGAGGAAGGGGCACGCTTTTGTATGGATGACTCAGTGCTTCAGAGATTTAGATTCAAATCTGCTTGACTTCGGACTGGAACTTGGCGCCAGTCTCCCGTGTGGGTAGATAATCTCTTTCTCGCAGTTGACCGAAGTCATCAACTTGCAAACCCCAGAAAGATGAAGCTGTATATAGGCCTTACACGGTGAAGATTTTTTTTTTTTTTGCTTTGCATTGAATATCTTATATATATAACCTGCTGTGTACATTGCAACTGAGAAGTACTTTGATATATTTTGTTTTCATTGCTGCAATACTTTTGCTCATTTGAACGTGTGCTTTAAATCTATTAATTTGTCTCTCAAGAACTTGTGGGTGGGGAAGAATTAACAACAATAAAGGTCTTCTTTGAACTCAGAAGTGCATTCCAGAGATGTTCTGTAAGCTCTGAGATGAGATAAGTAGGAAGGCAGAACATTTTGGTACCAGGAGTGGGCTAGGGTCGAATTATAGATTTCTACGTGCACAATTTAAAAGTGTAATTGTTTTTTTGTTGTTTGGAGAATTACAGAAGCACGGCAGACCATGTTTGAAAATGCATGTGTAGTTAAACTGCCTGATGGTGCTGTGAGAAACATGTTTTCTTGTTGTGATGAAGCATATTTAGAAAATGTGCCTTTTGGAAGAAATTATGTTCCTTTTGTTTTTGACAGAAGGGTTTGGATACTTTTATCTGCTTACAGAGAAATGCAGGAGAAATGTAGGCAGTTGGAACATGAACACGAGAATTTACGTGAGCAAATAAGCCAGAATAAATTAATGCAAGATAATGCTGAAATGTATAAAAATGCTGTTTTAGAAGAATCTGTCTTTTCCCATTCCAGCAATGAGGGGGTTAAGACAGCTGTGGGCCACTCTGAGCCTCTGGGTGAGCCAGGTTTTTTGGCAGTCAAAGTGCATTCCTTAACTGATAACATGGAGAACGACGGAGCTCAGAATGTGATTTACAAGTTACCGTTGCAAAATGAAGTAAAACGAAAGATTTTAAAGTTTCTTACTGTTTGCACTAAGCAAGAGACACCGAGTTTCATTAGCTTGTTTGATTTTTGGAAACAGAATAGCCCTCATCTGAGTGAAATCGTAACACTTTGGTATATGGTCACTGGGAAAAATTATATGCAGCTGCGCGCTTGTGATTTGGCAAATGAAATAATGCAGACTTTAGGTTTTTGCGCAGTGCAAGAGGGAAACACTGATTTACATGTGAATCAGGAACAGGGGAAGAAAAGAGTGCCCTAGCTGGGATCATGCACTGGATTTGGTACATGCAAGACAGGGCTAGAGTACCACAGGTAAAAGAGTCACTAGTGAAATTGAGTGCACCATTTGAATACGTGTCCCCTGAAGATAAAAAGCATTTTTGTTTTACTAAGGATTTATTGACTGAAATGTTGTTTTCTGGCCCAAGAGACAGAACAGTGTTGTACAATGTGTGTCAGATTTTAAAGCAAGAGCTACTTGAGATGTGTCATTTTTACACTGATTCTTGGTTCATTGCCAATGGTTTAGCCGTTTGGTTTTCCACATGGCTTGCACTTAAGTGGTTCAATTTTCTTGCAGATGTTAATGAGAAAAATTCAGAGAGAGAAGTGTTCACCCAGAATTTTGACTTAGTGGGGATGGCTAAGTGGGTGCACCAGAAATGTGAACAGCTGGGAGAAAAAGCCACTTACAGGTGGGCAGAGATGAGTGAGATGCACATTCCCCTAGATTTGATAAAAACTGTGCAGCACGCACAAAAGCAATCTGTCCCACAAGCAGTCACAGAGAAGTTGGGGAGAGGAAAGTTACCAGGACAGTATGGCAAATTGATCAGGTTTTAGGGGGAGTGATTGCTGCAGATTACGAAGGAGAAATCAAAATTATGCTGATAACTAGAAAATAATCTGATTCATTGATACAAATTAGAGACAGAATGGCCCAACTTGTCCAAAGTGCAGTGAATGGAGGTTTGGTAAAGAAGGAGTCTGCCCCAGTCCTTCAGACAGTGCAAGAAAAGGGAAGCTGTGGTGCAGCAGATAAAAACTTCAGTGCTGAGGTGTGGGTTAAAGCCCCAAGTGACCCTCCAGAACCTGCAGAAAATATAACAAAGGGCCCCCAAAACGTCCTGCTGATTAAAAAACAGGGAAAGGAAGAGGAAGGGTACATTTCAAATGACAAATGTTATTTGCAAGAAAAGTCATACTTTTTTCTTTTGCAGATCCTACCACGTTTCGCCACTGTCCCTTAGTGCGCTGTGTGGTCCCCCTTCGGGTGTGTGCGTGTGGGGTTGGGGAAGGGACCGAACCCCCAACCTGAACCTGACTGAGTAAAGTACAAGCACCATGGATCCATTTTGCGCAAATGGCGCCTTCAGTTCAAGTTCAACTTGTTTGATTGCATTCTTCCACTGGAACTAAGCAACCTTAACAGTTAACTGTCTGTGTTTTTTCGTGTGGAACTCTGACTTTCACTTACCTTCCAGCAAACCTTTCAGGTGGACCGTGCACCTTTACATGAGTAGAACTCATGCTACATCAAATTGCTATTTTAGAGACACTATAATCTCATTCAGGGTATAAAAGTTTCAGTCTTTTCTGTGTAGATGTATCTGATGTGAAAGGTTATGAGATCAATATGTTAATCCACTTCCATTGCTTTACAGTGATTGCTTTGATCATTCAAATCTGATTTGCTGATAATGTTTTTTTTTTTGTGCTGATTTTTATTTTTATTTTTTTTAAACAAGAGATATGTGAAACAAAAATTCATTGGTCATAGGGTGGAATGTGATGCCATTAATTGTGTTTGACCAATGACTTTGTGTTTCACCACTGCGCATATTAGTTGCTCAATGTTCACCAGTAGCACATTGTATGTTTTGTTCAGCCTAGACTCCTATTGGCTTTGACATTGCATTAGCCATTACATTCTGTATTCTGCCTATTGGCTTTGACCTGCCGTATTCAGTTCAGCTGCCTATTGGCTTTGACAATTCAGTTTAGCTGCCTATTGGCTTTGACATGATATTAGACATTACATTTGATATTCAGCTCAGCTGCCTATTGGCTTTGACATGACATTAGACATTACATTTGATATTTAGGTTAGCTGCCTATTGCCTTTAACGTGGAGTTAGACATTGCAGTGGAGAATCCAAGCTGTATTTTTCCAAGCTGTGTTTTAACACAAGATGAACCAAGCTGTTTTCTTCAGACTAGACCTGATAAGGGAGAGTACATTTGGTGTTTTCCTTTCTGCTCAGGCTTGGGAAGAGGAGAAGTCTAGGAGATCTGGCCAGTCTCCAAAGGCTTGCGTACTTTTCCCGAGTCTGAGAGGAGGGGGCACGCTTTTGTAAGGATGACTCAGTGCTTCAGAGATTTAGATTTGAATCTGCTTGACTTCGGACTGGAACTTGGCGCCAGTTGCCAGTCTCCCATGTGGGTAGATAATCTCTTTCTCGCAGTTGACCGGAGTCATCAACTTGCAGACCCCAGAAAGATGAAGCTGTATATAGGCCTTACACGGTGAAGAATTTAATTTGTTTTGCTTTGCATTGAATATCTTATATATATAACCTGCTGTGTACATTGCAACTGAGAAGTACTTTGATATATTTTGTTTTCATTGCTGCAATACTTTTGCTCATTTGAACGTGTGCTTGAAATCTATTAATTCGTCTCTCAAGAACTTGTGGGTGGGGAAGAATTAACAACAATAAAGGTCTTCTTTGAACTCAGAAGTGCATTCCATAGATGTTCTGTAATCTCTGATACGAGATAAGTAGGAAGGCAGAACACGGCCCGACTGCGTAGGGTCATACCGTCCCTTATATATCAGTCACAGGTCGTGCTTTGTGGAAGGCCGCAGCTCATGGAATCATCTTCGTACATTATGCCATGCCCTCTGGTGTTCCGGAATACACCTGAGTCCGCTTTAGCACTGTCCCTGAACGCCGAAAAAGCAGTTGACCAAATAGAATGGCTATACCTTTTCGCAACATTAACAAAACGTGGTCTGGGCGATCAATTTATTTCAAAAATACATCTGCTATACGATCAACCCACTGCACGGGTCAACTGTGGAGGCTCCCTTTCAGACCCTTTCCCTATCTGCAGGGAGGAATGAGGCAGGGCTGCCCACTCTCCTCCCTTTTGTTTCTATGGGCACTAGAGCCACTGGCGGCTGAGATTCGCATATCCCCTGTGATAACGGGCATCCCACTGCCGGGCAGCGTCACCTCTAAACTATACCTGTATGCTGATGACATCCTGCTTACTTTAACTGACTTAGATCGCTCACTGCCTGACCTTATGGCAATTATAGATGACTTTGCCCCCCTCTCGGGATATTGGGTGAACTGGGATGAGAGCGACGCCCTCCCTCTGTCGCTGGAAATGACTAAATCAGCGATTCTGGTCTTCCACTGGACCCTGAAACGCCTCAAATACTTGGGGATCCTTGTCAACCGCGGCCTAGAACGCATGACGGCGGATAATCTAGACCCTCTCATTGCCCGTATGAAACTTGACTTTGATAAATGGGCACAGCTTGGCCTCTCCGTGTGGGGCAGGCTGCAGGCGGTGTGCATGGTCACAGTACCGCGTTTCATGTATGTGATGGGACTTCTCCCTCTTCAGATACTTCTATCCACGCTGAGGTCGGTGTATGCCGCAATTAGGGCTTTTGTGTGGGGAACCACGCGCCCCCGCCTCGCAGCGGCCAAACTCATAGCACCTAGGTCACATGGCGGAATGGGACTCCCTTCGGTGGAACATTACGCCCTAGCCCTCCATCTATCACCATTGGCTGCCACACTGCATAGTCCTGCAGAATCGCCACAATGGGTGTCAGTGGAAAGGGAGTTGCTCTCCCATAGTGGAGGCCTTAATGGACTGTACCGCAGGACCACCGTTCCCTCCGATGATCCAAAGCCGATCCTGAAGGTGATGGGTGTAGCGTGGAAGAGGGCCCATCGCCTTTTAGGGGTTCACCCCTCCCTCCACGCTCAGGGTCCCTTATGGCATAACGATAGTATACGTGTGGGGGGGTGCAGCCCTGAATTGGCCGCAATTGAGCGATGCCGGTATAACTAACCTAGACCAGGTATTGGAGACCAACAGGCTCAAACCCTTTCCTAGACTGATAGAGGAATTTCATCTACACCCTACACAGAAGAGGAAATATTTGCAACTCCAGAATTATATGCGTCCAAATCCTGACATTATTCATTGGGGACTGCAACCCTCACCCATAATAGCCTATCTGAAGACATGGGGGAAACATAAGGATGTTATGGCTTGCCTGTACGAAGTCCTTGTCAGCCATCTATTCTCTCGACCTGTCTTAGATAAGTTACATTTGCAATGGCAAGACCACCTCCAGCTGACTATCGAGGAGGAGGATTGGGCAGACACAGTGGAAGCGTTGGACAGAGGGTCTCGCCTAAAGCTTTGCCTCTTCAAGATACAACATGATTGGTACTGGAACCTGATGAAGCTACATAAGGCCGGCCTCCTCCCACATGCGTCGTGCTGACGCTGCACGGAAATGCGCTGTAATCTACTTCTCGTGCTCAGCAGCTGCCCATTGGTGCACCCTTTATAGAAGGCAGTAGAACATGCCCTGGTGGATTCCATGCTGCTTCCAACCCCCTTGCCCCCTTCATTGCTCATCCTACATGACATGACCTCTCTCCCGGCTTTCTCACAACCACAAAAAAGACTCCTACACACAGCCCTGGCAACTGCAAAAATATGTATCCTGCGACACTGGAGATCTGCGACGCCACCCATGTCCGCAGATTGGACTGTGACTATGTTCAACATCGCCATGCATGAGAGGGTCAACTACAACCTTCAGGATCAGGCTGCCATCTTTGCTCAAGTATGGGCTCCCTTCCTCCCTGATGTCTAACCGATGTCACAGTCACTAATGCTGCTCACAAGCCGATCCCACGCATGTGTCCTCTGCTCTCTTTTTCTTCCCCCGTTACCCTTACCTTCTCTCTCTCCCTCCTTTTCTTACCCACATCCTCCCCTCCTACTCTCCCATTTTCTATCATCCCCTTCCTCCCCTTCTCCTTCATTTTCCTAGCCCTGGGACCAATACACTTGGCCGACTGGTTCTCAGACCCCACCTCTCACGTCCCCTCTATATCCCTCCCCTCCCGTCTATTTATTTCTTCTTTGCTGCCCCTTCTCCCCCTCCCTCTCCTCTCTCCGACACCAGGTCTCTCCCCTTACGCTTTCCCAGCCCTTCCTTCTTTTTCTTCTTCTTCATCTTTTCCTCTTTCTTCTTCCTTCTTATTTTCTCTCTCACTCTCTTTCCTTTTTCTTTCTTCTTTCTTCCTCTTTGTCTCCACCTTTCTCCCTCCTCCTCGCTTTTTCTTCTCTTTATCGTCTCTTATCCTCCTCTTTCCTCTTCCCTTCTCTACCCCCTCCTGCCTAACACTATAAGACCTGGACATGCCGCTCTCCTACCATCCTTGCCACCGCAACTTTTGCTATTACACTATCCGACTATCATGGAGCAGCTTTTATTATTACAACTTATGCAGTCTCGGATAGCTCCTGCTATTCTTGGACGGATCCCACCCGAGATAGATGCAAGCCTATCTATTTACTTCAATCATAAGTCAGGGAGAAGACGACAAACAGAGACGTTAGATTCACAAACGGCAGACAAACTCTGGAAAACAGTTGATCTCCACTATCCCCTCTCCCCCCTTTTTTTCTTTTAAGAAAGCAGATACTTGAACGACTTGCATTCTTCGCCCATCCCCACCCCACCCTTCCTCCACTTCCCATCCCCCTCCCCTATCATTCCCCCCCTCCTCTTAGTATAGATTAGTATTCTCTGATCTGTTATCTACTGACGATTGCCTCCGATGTCATCATTATTATTACTATTATTACAAGCACCATCTTTGCTATCATCATTACTACTAGTGTTTATTACCCCTCATTGCTGGCCCCTTCTGTTACCTCTCTATCTTTTTCCTTCTCCTTTTTCTCTCCCCCGCCCCAAAAATTTTTTAGGTCTCACAACCACAGATATACGCGCCATGTACCTACAGATGTACATTTAGCGACGCTCATGTGCTCTCGCTAGAACATGTTACCCACAAATTGTTGTTCTATAGTATAACTCATGTGGACTAACTGCCTTTTTCACCATGTAGGGTTGTATTATGGCATATTGTAATGGTTGGCATGTTATATACTGTTAAACGCAGTAAAAAATCTGAACAAAAAAAGAGATACTGAGTTTGCATTCAGATTTTTTTTTTATTTCAGACAGCCACCATTACACATAAGAGGTGTTTCACTACCTACACTTTTGACAAACTGCCTATTCTCTTTTAACAGTTTTCTTTAACATATTTCATAACAATGCTGTTATTGTTAAATAGGTCATTAAAATATAGGCTCACAAAAATTCTAAATGTCATAACCTCGGACATTTTACTAATAAAATACATACAATGCTCCCTGCATGTGATGGTGAGGGAATCCTGCACCTGTATCTTGTTATACTCCAATTTCTCAGCATTTTTTTTTACATACTAGAATACAGAATTGATATAGATACTATGCTTGGGGAATGCCGCTGCACTGTTGAATGCTGTAATTTTGTCTTTATCTAAAAACAGGGCCACCCAGGGAATTTCTTCCATGTAGTGCAGATCTGTGTTAAAGATGAGGGTGCATGGTCTTTCGGACCCTATTTCACCATGTAGAGTGTCACTTGGAAAAACACCTAAAAAGTATTTCTAAGCATAATTATGATGGCTTAAGAAATCCTGAATCTGAACAGTGTCCATTTTACAATATTTTAAAGACAGTCAAACAAAGTCTGCTGGGTGTGTTTCCCCTGAATGACGTTGTTGAATACAGAGGATAAAATCATATTCACATTTGTAGCCAAAAGCTGACTAAACTTATTTCTCCTTTTAGATTTCCATTGTTGATCAAGCTGTAGTGGTTGCCATCTTCCATGTCAGGGGTTAGATCAAAAGCAAACAGGCTTGTAGCCCGTCCCATATCCTTCTCGTGACACGATGACGCTTGTATGGTTTTGCAAGAATCACAGCCCCTTTGTGGAACAGCGATGAGTAGTTGATGTTGTAGTTTTGAAATTGAAAGGGTTTGAGGTATAGCAATCACTAAAAGCAGTGTAGTCAATAAAATCTATGATAATAAGTTTTGATAGTTGCCCCAAAAATAAATGTTGCTGTTGTGTTAATCTGGTTCTGGCTGGGATGCTGAATATCTTCAGAGCTAATCTTTCAATGGTGTACTTGGCGTTCAGTAGCTGTACGGTTTCAGTGTGAGCCAGTCTGATGTTTGGGAATACTTTCACTCTCTTTACAAACAAACTGGCAGACAGTATGACAAGGTTATACTGTTTCACATTCCTGCTGAAGAGACAGAAGGACTCCTTTTTGTGGTTACTGCCAGCGACAAAGCGTGCTCTTTTTACAAAACCTTGATTGTTACTGTCCAGCTCCTTGTCTTCAAAATGTGCAGAAGTGTCCTTGTATAAAAGCCCTGCTGAAAACTGTGTGTCCAGGGAGTGGCAGCTATAATTTCGAATTTTGAGTATTAAGAATACTCTTGATGTGGGCTCTGTAGGCATACATGTTATCACTTCTGTGATGAGTCAATCGCCAAGGGTAATGTCCGCCTGATTAAGCATAGTCACGATGGGGTACGAGATTGTCACCACTTTAGCGGCAGCCGATATGTTAGCACCATCTGCTTTTAGGATTTTACAAACAATATGCAGCACAATATTGTTGAAATTCAGATACATATCTATGGACCCTAACACAAAAAACTCTATCAGCACCAATGGCGTCAAAGCAGCTAGAGGCGATACTTCCATGAGAAAACAGTTTTTGATACTGGTCTTATTGGGCTTTAGAGAAAAGAAGACTAACTCTCATTTGGCGCATTTTCCTGATGTGCAATGTACAAAAGCCATGTTTCAGGTTGTTGCGTTTTTAAAGATATTTACCGTATCAGGTGTATTCTTGTTCTTTGAGGCTCTCTTCCAATCTTACGGATCTTGTTTTGTGTGTCTCCCTCCACCGGCGCTGAAGGTGTCAATGCAGGCATCCTTGCACCATAGTGTAAGGGTACCTGTGTCGAGCAGATACATTGTTTAGGTGCAGGAAGGTGTCCTTCCTGGGCATAAACAATCATTCAGGGCCTTTTGCTCCTTCTATGTGTGTTGCAGAAAGAGCAAAAAAAGGAGGAATAAAAGTATTCCTATTTATTACACCGTCTTGTAAATCTGGGGCAGCGTCAAAAGCAATTAGTGTTGCTGTGGAATGCCCATAAGAACACTCATTGCATGCCCCTCTGATGCAAAAAACTGCATCAAAGGGTCATATTTACAAAGGGATGATCAGCCACAAAAAGTGACTTAATGCCTCCTTGTAAATATGGTGCAGTGAAAAGTGCCAACCGAGCATCACTGAAAGTGACCCTCAGGTGGCGCTAGGCCCTTGTAGATCTGGCCCTTAGAGTATACAGAACACTCCGTTAATATCTGGGCACGTAGGGTCTGGCTCTACTTGACTTTTTATATGTTGTACTGTGCATACAACCCTACCTAATTTACACATGCAGCTAAACTCTGTTTCGCGATTTGGAGCTTTAAGAAACACCTTCCTTTTAAAATTATCTAATACAAGTAAAAATTCAAATAAGATTCAATGCTGACTATGGATTTGTTGATGGCTTTGACCACCGCAGCAGCAGTGGGGTAATAGCTGTGAGGAAAGCCAGTGTGGATGATCAATGGGTCCTGATCACGTTTTATAGTAAATTTTGCCTCGAGCATTGTAAATGTATTCCATATTTTAGGGTATTGGATTTTGGTTAGGGCTACCTCCTAGTGCCCTTTTAGGTCCACAACCAGTTTTGCAATATAATTAGAAATTTGATTGTCAGGGAACATGTCCTTCGAGGCTTTGGATGGCAAGGTAAAATAAAATGACATCCATATTGCACCTGTCAGAGAGCCCCCTGTACTTACACACCCTGCTCTGAGCTATCCAGCACCCAACTATTAAACATTTGCCAGGCCACCCACTCCATTTGACAAAGACCTGTCTGTTGGCCCCATTACCTTTCCATTTCAGAATCTTTTCAACCCTGTACACCCTGTGTGAATCGTCTGGTACCTTTTGCAACTCTTCGTTGTAAAAGGCATCAGACATTGTTATGCCATCATAGCCCTTTAACCTGTAAATAAATATACCTTCTTTAAGCTTCACGCTCTCTAATATAAATATCTGCTGGTAGCCCTTTGTAAAGACCCCTTTCAACTTTGAAACCCTAAGATGATCACCTTCTTTTAAAAGAAGCTTCTTTTCCATGGCACCAAATAGCACCCTTAGGCCATTTTCCACACTGCTAAGGAATTATGGGGGTCATTCCAACCCTGGCGGTCGGTGTTAAAGCGGCAGAAAAACCGCTAACAGGCTGGCGGTAAAAAAAATGCAATTCGGACCCTGGCGGAAACCGCCAACAGAGACCGCCACTTCAACACACCGCCCGCCACGGCAGAACAAACAAACAGTGCGGCGGTCACTGCCAACAGACAGGCGGGAGACAATGTACCGCCCACCCTATCACAACCCACCAATCTGCCACCTTTTCCGGGGCGGTAGCCCCACCGATAAAAACACGGCAGAAACAGCCATTTCAAATGGAAAACGCTCACCTCCTTACACCCCACGAGGAATCTGGACAGCATGGAACCCGAACTCCACATCCTCCCAGCGATTGTCTTCCTGCTCCTCTACCAGGAGCACGAACGCCGGCGCAGAAAACAACGGTGAGTACTGCACCTACGACACAGGGGATGGGGGAGGCAAAAAATTACGGGTACACACATATGCGACACACCCACCCTCACCCTCACCCACTACAACACACACATCAATCCATAGCAACACATCACAGTTACCCCCCCCTAAACCCCCTGGAAGAATGCAAACACAAAAGGAAATGATTATAAACATTGGAATATATTGTATTACTGGCTTTAAAATATATCACACATCTAAAACTTTATATACATAAATTGTCCAGTCCGATATGTGTATCAGGCATTGTCCGTGGACCACTGGGCCCAAATCACATTGGCAAAGCCCACACAGGATACCTGACTCCAACGGAGAGAACACCTCCGGGGCATCAGATCCCAAAACTACAGGCACCTCAGGGTGAAGGGAAGGGGGGGCACCTCAGCCAGATGAGTCCACAACGCCAGATCCACGAGGGGCCTCCATGGCTACTGTTCCATCCTGGGGAGTGCAAAGCCACAGTCTCTCAAGTGTACACAGTGGGTGGGTTGCCCACTGTTCCATCCTGGGGAGTGCAAAGCCACATTCTCTCAAGTCTCTACAGTGGGTGGCTTGCCCACTGTTACATCCTGGGGAGTGCAAAGCCACAGTCTCTCAAGTCTCTACAGTGGGTGGCTTGCCCACTGTTACATCCTAGGGAGTGCAAAGCCACAGTCTCTCAAGTCTCTACAGTGGGTGGCTTGCCCACTGTTTAATCTTGGGGAGTGCAAAGCCACAGTCTCTCAAGTCTATACAGTGGGTGGCTTGCCCACTGTTCCATCCTGGGGAGTGCAAAGCCACAGTCTCTCAAGTCAATATCAGTCTCCACTGGTACTGGAGGGGGACTAGTGCCCAGAGTGCTTCGTGAAGCCCTGCCCGACACAGATGCGGGCCTGCCCCTTCCGCCAATGGGCCAGCGGTGCTTGAGATGAAGGGCCCAGTTCAGCGGTGCTTGAGACGGCGGTGCCCAGCGGAGCGGTGCTTGAGATGAAGGGCCCAGCGGAGCGGTGCTTGAGATGAAGGGTCCAGCGGAGCAGTGCTTGAGATGAAGGGCCCAGTTCAGCGGTGCTTGAGACGTCGGTGCCCAACGGAGCGGTGCTTGAGATGAAGGGCCCAGCGCAGTGGTGCTTGAGATTAAGGGCCCAGCGGAGCAGTGCTTGAGATGAAGGGCCCAGTTCAGCGGTGCTTGAGACGCGGTGCCCAGCGGAGCGGTGCTTGAGATGAAGGGCCCAGCGTAGCGGTGCTTGAGACGGCGGTGCCCGGCGGTGCCCAGCGGAGCGGTGCTTGAGATGAAGGGCCCAGTTCAGCGGTGCTTGAGACGGCGGTGCCCAGCGGAGCGGTGCTTGAGATGAAGGGCCCAGCGCAGCGGTGCTTGAGACGGCGGTGCCCAGTGGAGCGGTGCTTGAGATGAAGGGCCCAGCATAGCGGTGCTTGAGACGGCGGTGCCCAGCGGAGCGGTGCTTGAGATGAAGGGCCCAACGCAGCAGTGCTTAAGATGAAGGGCCCAGTTCAGCGGTGCTTGAGACGGCGGTGCCCAGCGGAGCGGTGCTTGAGATGAATGGCCCAGTACAGCGGTGCTTGAGACGGCGGTGCCCAGCGGAGCGGTGCTTAAGATGAAGTGCCCAGCGCAGCGGTGCTTGAGACGGCAGTGCCCAGCCGAACGGTGCTTGAGATGAAGGGCCCAGCGCAGCGGTGCTTGAGACAGCGGTGCCCAGCGGAGCAGTGCTTGAGATGAAGGGCCCAGTTCAGCGGTGCTTCGGATGAGTGCCCAGTTCAGCGGATCAGCCCATGGCGTGGAGGTCATTCGCCACCTGACCTATGGCTGGCTGCGCCTTCCTGCCCACCTGGGATGGGCCTGGTGGGGCCCTCCTGGGCTGCAGTACCGGGCCTGTTGGTGTCCTCCTGCCCACCTGGGATGGGGCATGCGGGGCCCTCCTGCACAGCTGAGCTGCTGGCGGTCTTGTCGGACGTGCTGCCCTTCCCAGCCTTCCCTGGTTGCCTGTGGCCCTTCCCCACCTTTGGCGGTGTGCCAGGTGGCACCACACTCCCTGCCGGAGCCATGGTAGGGATTTTGGTCCCAGGTGTTTTAGGCCTCTCGCGCCGGGCACTGACAATCTTTGCATGTTTTTGCGGCGGTGGGCTGCCCGTGCCTTGGCTCTCTACTGAGCTGGCTGCCCTTGAGGGTGGGGGACTCCACAGTCCATGGCAGACTGTCTTCACAGGGCCCGCTTTTGTGGTGGCTGAGGTGCTGACTGGAGTCTTTTTAGATGGACGGGGTGGGGGAGTTGTTGGGAAGAGGTCAAGTTTGGAAAGGAAAATAAGTTTAGGAAGAGAGGGACGGGAAGGTGTAGTAGGTATGGGAGTGGAGGAAGAGGTTGTGGTTGTAGGAGTTTGAAGTCTGGTGTCGTTGGGTGCAGGTGCTTGGGCTGGAGGCTGTCGTGAGGTGGATGGCTGTTGGGTGGGTGGCTGCCTGCGTTTGTGTAGCTTGGAAGAGGGGGTGACAGACGCACTGGGAGAGGACACAGGGGACGTGTGAATGGTAGTAGGGGTGGTGACTGTACATGTGCGGGGGGTTCTGGTGGGTGTGCTGGTGATGGACGTAGTGGCTGAAGATGTTGTGTATGCAGGTGTGAGTGGAGACGTGACAGGGAGGGAGGAGGGAGATGAGGAGGAGGAGGACACAGTGGAGGCAGTGGGTGTTGGTATGTCTGCATGTGGATGTTGCTTGTGTGATGTGTGGTGCTTATGTCTGGATGAGCTTCCCTTGGGTGTTGAGGTGTGTGCAGGCTGGTCTGATGGTATGTCTGGGATAGGCAGAGGTACAGGGGATTGTGTATGGGTGGAGGAAGTTGGAGGGGGAGGCTAGAGACAGGGACAATTGCTGCCATCAGTGCTGAGGCCAGAGTGTTGAACGATCGCTGATGGGCAGCCTGACCCGAATGGTTGCCCTCCAGGTATGCATTACTCTGGTGCACCTCCCTTTCTACACCCTGGATGGCATTCAAAAGGGTAGACTGCCCAACAATGAGCGTCCTCAGGAGGTCAATGACCTCCTCACTGAGGGCAGCAGGGTTGACAGGGGCAGGGCCTGAGGTGCCTGGGGCGAAGGAGATGCCCACCTTCCTGGGTGAGTGGGCACGGGGCAAACGCTGAGGGGCTGCTGGGAGGGCGGTGCTGGTGCGCTGGGAGCTCCCTTCAGAGGACGAGTCGCTGTCACTGACATTTGCACGAGTCCCCGCTGTGGAGCTCCCCTCGCCCTCCGTCTCACTGGTGAAATCCGAGTCAGTTGCATGGCCCGCCATGGCCATGTGAGATGCAGCTCCCTCGTGCTCCGATGCCACTTCTCCTCCGCCTGATGATGCTAATGCACATATGAACAGGAAGACAACAAAAAAGGGGGGTGGGGAAAAATAAAGAAATGTTGAGTGCATGCATTGGCGACACCGTTGGCGGACAGGACAGACACAGAAGCCCCTTGCACTACGCCGCACACTTGGGGTCGACTATGCAATCCGTGGGACATGGCCTACAAGCCTATGGGCGACCTCTGCTCACATACATGACACAGGGCAATGAATAGCTGTACTTGGCACCCTACAGAGGTGGGGGTGGGGGCACAGGGCCATGCCTTACGGAGGGGCCTAGCCTACAGATATCGCCCTGGCCTAGGGATACCCACAGCCCTCCTCCCCCACCGAGACACCTCCACTGCGTGTAAAGTCACCAGGATTTGAGTGTGCTCACCCCCTTGTGTCTGCTGTGATGTCCTCACACGCCCATCCAAATCGGGGTAGGCCACCGCCAGGATCCGGGACATCAGGGGGGTCAAAGTACGACTGGCACCCCTCCCACGTTGGGAGGCCATCCCCAGCTGAACCTCCGCCGTCTTCCTGCTCCAGCGTCGGATGTCCTCCCATCTCTTCCTGCAGTGGGTGCCCCGTCTCTGGTGGACCCCCAGGGTCCGGACGTCCTTGGCGATGGCACGCCAAATACTGATTTTCTGGTGGGCGCTGACCTATGTGACATGTACAGGGAGAGAAGAATAATCATCACCTTCTGCATGCTCGATGTGAGTGACCCCCCCATCCCCACCCTTGCCATGTGGCACATGCTCTCATCTGTCGTTTGATGCATGCCTCAATCGCTCCCCTCACCACCATCTTTCATCCACCCGACTCAACACAGGCATTGGCCACAAAGCATGGTCCCAGTGTACTTACCTGTTGGTCTGGAGGACCGTAGAGTAGCGCATACTGGGGGAGGACCCCATCCACGAGTTTCTCCAACTCCTGAGCAGTGAAGGCAGGGGCCCTTTCCCCAGTCGCATGAGCCATTGTCTCTTCCAGACCGTGGTCACAGCAGCACTTGCAGTGTTGGTCCTCTCCTGTGGAAGATCAGGTATCGAGTGATTAAGCAGATAGAAAATGGCGGTCACGCCCGCGGCAGTGCGTACCGCGGCGGTGTGTACCACGACCGCCGGCACACATCGTCATTGGCTCCTGAGACCCATAGGGTTCAATGTTAACCAATGCAGCTTTGCGCCGCTGTCTTCGACCGCCTACCACCACGGTCTGCCACGCCAGCGCATTGACCTCACATCCCATTGTCGCACTTCACAGGTCAGGCAGCTGCCATTTCAAGGGCCCACATGCCTTATTTTCTACTGCGTCACACATACCTAGGCCTTGCATCGACACTCATACAAGCCATTCAATGCATTGGGAATCGTGTTATGGGCAAGCTGTGGTTACGTACCTGTGGGTTGATTGACTCTGTGCTTGCTGTTGTCCTTCATAGGCACCGTCCGCTGGGACATGCGAGGAGATGGAGAAATCTTCCCGTGTACAGACCGGTCCTGTCGACAATGGAGGAAAGACATGTCATACTGACATACAGGCTTGACCGAGCCACTATACAGGAACTGTGTGCCCAGCTGGAGCCAGACCTGATGTCACTAATCCGCCAACCCACAGGGATTCCCCCTCTAGTACAGGTGCTGTCAGTACTCCATTTCCTAGCAAGTGGGTCATTTCAAACAACAGTGGCCATATCATCAGGGATGTCCCAGCCCATGTTTTCCAAGGTGTTGTCCAGAGTGTTGTCTGCCCTGCTCAAACACATGCGGAGCTACATCGTCTTCCCTGAGGTGGGGGATTTGGCTACAGTGAAGGCTGATTTCTATGCCCTTGGACATATACCCAACATCATTGGTGCCATTGATGGGACACATGTTGCTTTGGTCCCCCCCAGCAGGAGTGAACAGGTGTACAGGAACAGGAAGAGTTATCATTCCATGAATGTCCAGATGGTGTGTTTGGCTGACCAGTACATCTCCCATGTTAATGCCAAGTTCCCTGGCTCAGTGCATGACGCGTACATCATGCGGAATAGCAGCATCCCTTACGTAATGGGTCAACTCCAGAGGCACTGTGTGTGGCTATTAGGAGACTCTGGTTACCCCAACCTGTCCTGGCTACTGACCCCAGTGAGGAATCCCAGGACAAGGGCAGAGGAACGGTACAATGAGGCCCATGGGAGAACTAGGAGGGTGATCGAACGGACCTTCGGCCTCCTGAAGGCCAGGTTTAGGTGCCTCCATATGACTGGTGGATCCCTAATGTACTCACCAAAGAAGGTGTGCCAGATCATCGTGGCCTGCTGTATGCTTCACAACCTGGCTTTGCGACGCCAGGTGCCTTTTCTGCAGGAGGATGGTCCAGATGGTGGTGTTGTAGCAGTTGTGGAGCCTGTGGAGAGTGAAGAGGAGGAAGGCGAAGAGGACGACATAGAGAACAGGAACACATAAATACAGCAGTATTTTCAATGACACACAGGTAAGAATCCACACCAGCATATTACATATACTTAACCCCTACTACCTCTCTACTGTCTGACCTTTTCCCCCAGTGTATGGTAACTGAGTTGTAACTTTCCCTTCCGATTTCAGAGATGTGGGCCCCACTGCGTGACATCTGCTTTATTTCCCCATGGACTACAGCTGTGTGACATTGGTATGTTGGCATCACAATGTGAATATGCCATTTGGCACGGTAATGTCTAATACATTTGTACAAAATCACAGCCAGACTCCAGATTAGTTTAAGCAATAAGTGTGTTTATTACAGTGCTCTAAATTGGTGTGTGGTTGCAAATCGTTGAGGTGTGATGGTGGAGGATTGTCCATGGCAGAGTCCAGACTATCAGTATCACAGGTGCATTGTCCAGATGCTTGTGGAAAGTGGAGCAGGGGCAGTGTAAGGTTGGACAGGGTGTCAATGTGAGACAGTGGGATGACAATCAGGGAGGTATCCTTTGCTGGCGGGGGTCTTGGCATCTTACTCTGTCTTCTTCCTGGATCTCAGGGCCCGCTTGCGGGGTGGTTCTCCTTCTGCAGGGGGTGGGGTTCTGGTGGCCTGTTGGTCTTGTGTCGGGGACTCCTGTCCACTAGTGCCGGCGGAGGGGGTAGGCAGCTCTTGGTCCATGCTAGTGTCAGGGGCCCTTTGTGGTGCAACAGTGTCCCGCAATGTGGTGACTACCTGATTCAGAGCCACTACGATGGTGCCCGTGGCGGTACTGATGTTTCTTAGTTCTTCCCTGAACCCCATATACTGTTGCTCCTGCAGAAGCTGGATCTCCTGAAACCTGGCCAGGACCGTCGCCATCGTCTCCTGGGAGTGGTGGTATGCTCCCATGATGGAGGAGAGGGCCTCGTGGAGAGTGGGTTCCCTGGGCCTGTCGCCCCCCTGTCGCACAGCAGCCCTCACAGTTCCCCTGCTTCCCTGTGCCTCTGTCCCCTGGACCGTGTGCCCACTACCACTGCCCCCAGGTCCCTGTTGTTGTTGGGGTGGTGGGTTAACCTGGGTGCCCTGTAGTGGTGGACACACCGCTGATTGACGTGTCCTGGGGACTGAGATATGGGCCCGCTGTGTGGGTGCTGTGCTGGTGTTCCCAGAGGGGGGAAGGTCTGCTGTGGCCTGTGGCTGTCTGAGGGGAACCGACTGTCCAGAGGTCCCCGATGGGCCGGGCTGGTCATCTAGATCCAGGGAGACAGAGGTGCTGTCATCACTGTGGGCCTCTTCTGGGGGTGGAGTGGACATTTGTGGACCCTCCTGCGCGGTGACGTGGCGTTCGGGTCCTGCAGGGGTATAAAAGTATGATTATTGCTTCTGTGTGTGCCATAGCGTGCAATGGGTGGGTGCCCGTGTACCCCTGTGCTTGCATTCCTGTGTGGGGGCTTTTGTGACGGTGGTTTGAGGGGGGGATGGGTATGTGCAGTGGGCATGCTTAGGTGATGGGTGTCCATGCTTTGTGGTCGCATGCAGGGCTTGGTGTTGGGATGGGTGGGTTGTGAGGGTGAGACATTTGCAAGGAGTAGGTGTGATGGGGGTGGGGGTGAGGGTGGGGGTATGAGTTGGCATGCTGGTGGGGTGGGGGGGATGAAGTAGTTAAGATTTGACTTACCAGAGTCCATTCCTCCGCCTACTCCTGCGAGGCCCTCGGGATGCAGGATCGCCAAGACCTGCTCCTCCCATGTTGTAAATTCTGGGGGAGGAGGTGGGGGTCCGCCGCCAGTCCGCTGCACCGCGATGTTGTGCCTGGATAACATGGAACGCACCTTCCCCCGTAGGTTGTTCCACCGCTTCCTGATGTCGTCCCGATTTCTTGGGTGCTGTCCCATAGCGTTGACCCTGTCCACTATTCTGCTACATAGCTCCATCTTCCTGGCAATGGTGGTGTGCTGCACCTGTGTCCCGAAGAGCTGTGGCTCTACCCGTACAATTTCCTCCACCATGACCCTGAATTCAGCCTCAGAAAACCTGGGGTGTCTTTGCGGTGCCATGGGGTGGTTTGGGTGATGTGTGGGGTGGATTGTGTGGTGATGTGTATTGGTGTGTAGTTTGAAGTGCGTGGTAATATTGCTGGGTGACCGTTAATTGCACGTCTGGGTGCTCGGGTCTCTTATCTCTGTGCGTGTTCACGAATCTCTAGGAGTGGGGGTTTGTGGGTGATGTGGGTGTGTGTTTTATATTGTGTTGGGTGTGTGGGAGTATTGTTTGTATGTGTCTCAGGTGTGTGTATTTCGAATTATCCAATGTGGCTGTGTTTTGTAAGTGTGTGTGTATTTTGAGCGTGGCGATGTGTACCGCCAATGGAATACCGCGGTTGAAAGACCACCGCGTGGATTCGTGTGTCGTGATAGTGTGGGTGTATTTCTGTTGGCGTGACGGTGGAGGTTTGGTCTACGCCAGTTTCTCGCTGGCCTTTGGTGCGGCGGACTTTTGTGGATATCTGTATTTTGGCGGTTTGCCTGTTGTGGGTCAGAATGACCGTGGCGGTTTAGCGCGGCCGCTGCGGTGTTATGGCGGTCTTCTGCACGGCGGTAACCGCCTTTTACCGCCGAGGTTGGAATGACCCTCTATCTGTTTTACCCCTACGGGAGATGTTTTGATGGTTCTGTGATAACAGGTGTTATAAACAGCTATAAATGCATGTAAAACATCCACATATTGGTAGATATTGTAGACTGTGAAATATCTCCCCATCTTAGATTTTAAAGTTATGTTAAAATACTCTATAACAGCAGCTTTTACCTTTGTGTGTATTACAAAATGAGGAACAGCATGCTGTTTTAATAATTTCTGAAACAACTTGTTCTTTTCTGGTGTCTCTTTGCAGTTTTAGAGGGGATCGCCCTTTCCTGAAGATGGCTTTTAAGGCTGTGGTGATGCTGATACCAGTTTTATTGCTTAGTGCTTTAGCAAAGGCATACTTGGACAACACATCTATTACTGTTAATATATATTGAGCTCCTTTGTTATGCTTGGCTACACCTTGAAGACTGATTATGTCTGCCTGCCATTAATAATCTAGCTGAGCTTGTAGAGTGAATATGTCTCTTCCCCAGATAACAAGGTATTCACCTGCAATCTGTTTACTGGCTAATTTTCAAATAGAGCCCTTATAAACAAAGCTTTGGTACTTCCAAAGCTTCCAACCCACTTGTATCATATTAAAGCTTCTTTAACTGGTTCCCGACATGTTATCAGCCCCTGCATTCCGTGAAATGAAAGACAATGGTTTTGTGTAAGAGCATTTTATTAAAAATAAAGAATAAAGAAAATAAAGAATGTTAGCAAAACACAAACAGGGTATACTTAACAGTTTCATGGTACACGTCTTGACATTGTTGTTGGACAGTTTACTGACTTTTCACTACATATACATTATATGACACATGCTACATTCATTACTCGGGGTTATAATCTCAATGGCTCTAGACAGTACTTCCTCTCACTCCTCCTATAACTTTGTATACTCAGGGGACTGAAAGCATTCAAAAGATCGTACAATTCTCTATCGTATAATACAAAACCTTTTTTTGAAATAATCTTTGGTCTGAAGCTCCAAGGCAATATGTAAGTTGGATGTCGATGAAAGTATTAACTTCCTCATACAGCCTATGCACACGTTCCAGTACGTATCCATTGTAGGTAGCCACTCATTTATACACCAGTTGGCTATGCACTTAGGACTGTCACACTACATCACTGTGGGCAGCTTACCAAGTTCCAGATATACCAGAGTTACAGGTTGTATTTCAGCCATTCTTTCTTTAAGCAACACATATACCAATCTGGCAATACATATGTATCCTGCACATAACTCAGAAACATCTTGTGCAACAACATTCTTTTGCTTGGCCTAAAAGTGAGTAAGTATGTAACATTAAATAATATAAGAAAATGACATGATACCGTGGGGACTAATCATTTTTTAAAACAGTTTTATTGGGGCCAAGGACCCAACTTGTCTATTTTTAAAATAAATATCGCACATCCAGCTATCTTAAGCCTTTTCTGCCATCCATCTAACAGAATACACACACAAACCATGCATGTGAAGGAGTTTTAAGTGTAGCTCACTCCAACATTGGATCTCTTTGAGCACGGTCGACAAGACCTTAATCATATCAGGGTGGACATTTTTCTTTCCCTCAGACAAACCATACACCAATCATAACATTTTATATACTTTGTTCGGGTCTAGCAAGCTACATATATGACAGAATGTTCTTGAATTCTAAGAGTAGTATAGACACGTGTGAGCCTCCTGCTGTCCATCATTATTTTTATGGCCATATTTGGCACACATACTCAGAATGATCGTAGCAAAACCTCTAACATGTCTTATGAGGGTCTTTGCACTGGATTGTGGAACTTTCAGTCTCTTTGAACAGTATAAGCAGTAAAACTTCACAGAGTTATATTTGGTGATGTCCTCTCCACCACATTTCTGTTTGCTGATCCTTTCTACTGTTCCAAAAGAAAAGAAGGACATAATAAAATATAGTTGCATATAGAGTGTAAGTAAGTGTCTATAACGATTCATACTAACCTTTTCATTTTCATGGGCCCAGCGTGGGCACTGAAACCTTAAAAGTCTCTGAGGTCCATCGAAGCATAACTGGCATTGGAGTTTGCACACAGCTGTTTCATGACAATAGCCTCTGGAGGAACTTCCTCAAAAACCACAAATCTTCATAGACAAGAGCTGTTATAGATTCTTCACCATCTTCCATGTCAATGAAACTGTCTCCAGAATTTGCTTCATTATTCAAAGCTTCGCTGCCACTTCTGAAGCCCTTAATAGGGGATGTTAGTTGTGGCAAATCGTGAGGCTGAGCATTTCCATCTGCCAGCAGAGCTCCTCGTCAAAACCGGTGATGTCATGACCACCCTCTTTAGAGTCGCTCTGCTGCATGCTCTGCTCCATTTTTGATGAAGTGGCTATATCTTTTCCTAATGACCTAGTCATCTCTTTCTGGAGGGCAGCTTCTGGGTTAGGCATAGGCTGCCTAGGAGCTCCTTATTTGTTGTCTAAGCATTAAAAAAAATGAGGCATAATCCTCTAAAACACATCATGGTCACCTGATCTCCAGGGGCTCTGATTCATGGAGGGCTGCCACATAGCCCTAGCCACGTTTTAGAACCATGAGCACATGACTAGCACATGACCAGGGTAATGTCACAACACATGTGACCCAATGAGGTCATGTGACCACCCAGGACGTGACACCAATACCTGGGTAGGGCCCCAAGGACCGGGAAGTCCTGGTAACGGAAGTGACATCACTTCTGAGGGGCGGGACAGCTGTCACTTTTTGCATGATAGCAGAAGGGATCCCTCTTAGTACTACTGTGGGTCATAGTAGAAGTAGGAATAGATCATTTTATTCTGGACAGAAAAGGGTAGATTTACAATAATTGGAACAACGCAGCACAATAAGTCAAGCGTCTGAGCTGGTCTGTGTTGTACTAGGGAGGTTCTTTTCCACTACATTGGCACTCTTAAAGTCTGTCTAGCACCACACACACACGCTTGTACCATAATGCAAGGGTGTGAGAAAACAGGGCTGATTGCAGAGGCCCCCTAACTTTTTGCCCCCATTTTCCACTTTATGCTGGTGTTTTCCTGACTCTGATGGTGCCCTGGGTACTGCTAACCAGTCCCAGGGCCTGTGCTCTGTGTAAAATGGATATGCAAATTAGGCTAATTATAATTGGCTAAGTTAACCTACCTATAAGTCCCTAGTATATGGTAGGGCATGTAGGTTTAGGGACCACAGCATAGGTGGTGCACACCAAGGTGCACTGCTGAGGTGCCCAGTGTCATTTTAAAGGCAGGCCTGCCTTGCTGGCTGCTTTTAAATTAAAGTTATATGCAAATTCGACTTTGGAATTAAAAGTACTTCCAAAGTCTTAAACTACCTTATTTTTACATATAAGTCACCCCTAAGGTGTGCCCTATGTGCCCCTAGGGCTGGGTGCCATGTAACTATAAGCAGGGACTTTATAAAAATAGATTTAAAAGCCCTGGTGAGGTAAAAACAGCCAAATTTGTTTTTCCCTCATTGAAGTAAATGGCCTTCATAGGCTGGAATGGGGAGACTTTATTTTAAATTTTAAAGTCTCCTTAAATGTTGCATACCAAGAATTTGGTATCAAATTAATTGTTGTAATAAATCCCACAACTTCCAGTTGTGGGATTTAATATAACTTGTTCAGGTAAAAAGTTTAGACTTTACCTAAAATGTTGCCAATTTCAGCTCTGCATTGTTTTTGCTGCTGTGCTCTGATTGGCCAGCCTGCAGCAGCTTTTGCCAAGCTGCCTTGATGAGGTGTGAAGTGGCCTGGCTTCACACAAAGGAATGTGCTTGGGGGAGAGAATCTCCCCTCAGCAGATGGTGAGGCAGGAAGGGGGAGGGCTGCCAAACTGGTCTTCAAAGGCAGAGAAGGACATCTGGAGCACCCAGCAACACCCCCACATCCTGCAACCCCAGACAACTAGGTGCCCCCTTGATTGGATTAGGAGAGGGGTGTGTTTATGATTTTTAGCCACACCAGTGGGTGGGCTCAGCCAGATGTAACCTCCAAAAATCAGATTCAGCCATGTTGGATTTTTAGAGACTGTTGCCTTTTGGGATGGATTTTTGCCACACTTCCCAGGAAGTGGTCATCACAGGGGGACGACCCTGTACCTGATTGGAGGACCAGGACCCCCCTGCTTTTCACCCAGGAGCAAGGATAAAACTGGCAGACCTGCCCCCACACCTCAGATCCCTGCCAGATTTCAAGAAGAAAAGAACTAAAGGAGAAGAAGGACTGCCCTGCTGGACCCCTGGCCTGCACCTGGAACCTGCACTCAGAAGGACTGCACCAGCTGCACACTTGGGCTTCACCACAAGAAGGACTTTTCCTGGCTTCAACTGGTTCAAGGAGGGACTCCCTGTTTGCTACAGGTGAAAAATTGCTAACCAGAGTCCCCCTGCACCAACTCCTGAAAAGTGACCAGCTGACCACTGTCCAGTGGCCAAAAAGGAGTTTGCGCCAGGTGCATTCTGGGAGTTGAAGTCCGCACCCCCCAAGGACCATCACAGAACTTCTGGACCCTTGGGGTGAGCTGTGGACCCCAAAAGAACCTTAAAAGAACATCTGGGTGAAGCCCCAGAAGTTTGGAAAAGATTTGAGAATTTTTTTAAAAAAGCTCCAGAGAGGGACCGACCCGCCGCGGAAATTCTAGCCGGCTTGCCTCAACCGCGACCCGGCCTGACTTGGTGGTTCGTCCCAGTAAAGAAAAACCTCCGAAAAAGAGACTAAGTCCGAAGGTAAAAAGTTGACCGGGACCTCCCAGCCATCGTATCCGAGAAGGGCTCCACGGACGTCGGATCAAGATCCAGGTTTACCCCGGTCGAAGGATTTTCATCTCGAAAAAACGACTAAGTCCGAAGGTAAAAGTCTCCACCGAGGAAACCCACATCGCGTATCCGGACAAGGGCTCCAGGAGGTCGGATTCAACTGGCAGGTTCATCCCGGTGAAGAAAAACTTCAAAATAAAGACTAAGGGGGTCATTCTGACCCTGGCGGCCGGTGACCGCTAGGGTCACTGACCACGGGAGCACCGCCAACAGGCTGGCGGTGCTCCCGAGGGCATTCTGACCGCGGCGGTTCAGCCGCGGCCAGAAAGGGTAAACCGGCGGTCTCCCGCCGGTTTACCACTGCCCTTGTGAATCCTCCATGGCTGCGGAGCGCGCTCCGCAGCCATGGGGATTCTGACACCCCCTACCGCCATCCTGTTCCTGGCGGGTCTCCCGCCAGGAACAGGATGGCGGTAGGGGGTGCCGCGGGGCCCCTGGGGGCCCCTGCAGTGCCCATGCCCATGGCATGGGCACTGCAGGGGCCCCCGTAAGAGGGCCCCGCAAAGTATTTCAGTGTCTGCTAAGCAGACACTGAAATACGCGACGGGTGCAACTGCACCCGTCGCACCCCTGCAACTACGCCGGCTCAATTCTGAGCCGGCGTCCTCGTTGCAGGGGCATTTCCTCTGGGCCGGCGGGCGCTCTTTTGGAGAGCGCCCGCCGGCCCAGAGGAAATGTCTGAATGGCCGCCGCGGTCTTTTGACCGCAGTGCGGTCATTCAGCGGCGGTACCTTGGCGGACGGCCTCCGCCGTCCGCCAAGGTCAAAATGACCCCCTAAGTCAGAAGGTAACTTTTTAACCGAGGCCTCCCGCGACTTGTAGCCGAGCAGGGCTCTATCGCGGTCGGCCTGAAACTTTGACTTTGCCCCGGTCCTGGTGCAACCAGAAGACCCGATTGGCGCTTTTTGTTTCTAAGCGCTAGAAAAATAATAATTCTTTAAAAATTCATATCTCCGGTTCCCTTTATCCGATTTTATTCGTTTTTGTGTCATTTTAAAGATAAAAATATAAACTATTTTTATAAATTGGTTTTGGATTTTTATACTGTTTCCTGTGTTTTATTTAATTACTGTTTTGTGATATTTGAATGCTTTACACACTGTCTCCTAAGTTAAGCCTTGACGCTCGTTGCCAAGCTACCAAGGGTTGAGCTGGGATTAATTTACTGAGACCTAACTGTACCTAGGTGGAGGTTAGTGGCTTGTTGCTAGGTGTAGGTACCTACCTGCCTTTACCAATAACCCATTTTCCAACAAAGGGTAAATGTGTGCTGCCTAGCATACGTTTTGTATGGGAAATTTACCCTTATAGGTCAAACTGCTGTGCTTAGAGATTTGTTTAACATTTCAGATTTTTGTGTGCTATAGAGTGCACTGTGCATGCAATGTTTTGAATGTAAGCAGAAATGTCTCCCACTTTACGTCTCCCCCAAGAAGATGCTATTTTTAACAGACATTTAGGTCTAACAATTTTTGTTGATCTAGTTTTGCATAAATATCCATTGATGATAGCACTGGAACCTTCAAGTGCCAACTGTAGTACGGCTCCGAAATGCACTGTAGCACAAAACACTGTTTGTGCTGCAAAAAGTGCAACTTAAAGCTGAAAATATGTTCAGCACTAGAAAGTATGTACCATACCAAGACCTTGCTCCATTATGGATGACTTTGCAGCAGTACAAATTCCTTGATAAATCTGTCCTGTGTGTGTCAGTAGTATCATTTGCTCTTTAGTACCCTGACCAATAACAAGAATCTTCATTTGAATGTTGCAAAAAATTGCTCTTTTTGCCTGATCACCACCATTTTTTAAATAAATGCTGTTCATTTACGGACTCTGTAAGCCCTTAGTATATGGTCCCCATGCACTCAGGGCCTGTACGTTTAATGTCATTAGTGGACTGCAACCTCTATTGTGTCACCACAAAAGTGACAATGCACAGCATTTCTCCAGGCCTAAGGTATGCCCTAATGCCCTTAGGGCATGGTGCATGATATTTAAAATGTAGGACATAGGTACTTAAGCCATGCTCGCTCCTGATAGTTAATAATCCCAAAAGTAGTTTTCATTGTGGTAAGACTATCTCTCACATAAAAAGCACTGGGGTGCATTATAACATTTTATAATGCATACCTTCAGTTTAGGACTTGCTAGAACTATGATTTAAGAATGAAATTATTAGTGATTTTTAATCTAATGATTAAGTCAGAATACAAATTACCCTTTTGAAAATGCCACTTCCTGAATTTTCCTGGCTAAGCCAAATGTGCCCTTCTGCCATTATTCAGTGATATCTTATTCTGAAACAGGGCTTTTTGAAGATGTCCCCTCACTTTTTGCCACCATTTGTGACTGATGCTGGTGTTTTCAGAAACTGACTGTACCCCAGGTACTGCTAACCAGATGCAGGATCAATGGTCTATTAAAAGGTTTATGGTAATTAGGCATAATCACAATTGCTAATGACAACCTATTTGTAAGTCCCTATTATATGATAGGGCATGTAGGTTTAGATGACCAGTAGATTTAATCCACCTAAGTATGCTC
This sequence comes from Pleurodeles waltl, assembly GCF_031143425.1. NCBI lineage: Eukaryota > Metazoa > Chordata > Amphibia > Caudata > Salamandridae > Pleurodeles > Pleurodeles waltl. Next base: position 1,070,818,367 of record NC_090437.1, read on the forward strand.
TGCTGTGGTGCCTGCTGTTATGATGAAAGTCAACCCTGCCTTGCAGACTGCTTTTAAAATGAAATGAAACCTTAATTTTACATTTGGAATTAAAAGTACTTCCAAAATCTTATACTACTTTATTTTTACATAAGCAACCTGTAAGGTCTACCCTAGGTGCCTCAAGGGTAGGGTGCATTGTAATAATAAGCAGGGACACTATACAAGTGTTTTATATGCCCTGATGAGGGAAAACTGCCAATTTTGTTCTTACCAATACAGCAGTAGTAGCTGTATAGATATGCTAGAATGGGAAGGTTTAATTACAGTTTAATAAAGTCTACATTTTGGCAAGAATGGTCTAGAACAGTGATTGACAGTGTCAAAGTAATAGTTCAAATCAATCCAACAACTTGCCAAGGTGAGATTTATTACAACTATTATAGGGAAAGAGTTTTAGAATCCGTTCCTGATAGTACCTAAAATCAGCTCTGAAGTAGCCTCTTCCGATTGGTCAGCCTTTGACAGGATGAGCTGCTCTGATGAGGTGTGAAGTGGCCTGAGCTGAATAACAGGAGACATCTGGTGGTAGGAGATCTAGAGCAGTAGATGGCAGGACAGGAAAGGGGCTGCTTAGCAAAGCTTAGGACAGAATCCAGGTCCACCCCCACTTCCTGCAACCCCAGTCATATGGGAACCCTGTAATTGAATTAGGAGAGGGCCTAGAAGGGGAGTATAGAGGATAAATAGCCACAACTGTTGGTTTACTTAGCCAGACTTGAACCTCCAGGAAAGATTTTGTTCATATTGGATCTTTGAAAAACTGTGTTTTCTGCCACAAACATGTGCCACACTTGTAAAGAAGTGGTCACCACAGTAATTTACACTCTGTACCCCATAGGCCAGGGGTGCCCCATTGCTGGCCAGCCCATAAACATGGATAAATATGGAAGGGCTGCCCATCAACTCAGACCCCATCCTGGAAACAAGAAGAAGAATGACTGCCCTTCTGGACCCCTAGTCTGCACCATGAAGGACTGCACTCATAAGGACTGCACTTGCTGAACACTTTGGGCTTCACAAAAGAGAACTTTGCCTTGATTTAAAGGATTCAGGAGTAGACTCACTGTCAGCAACAGGTACACAAGAGCTACCAAGACTCCCCTGCATCAACTGCTGCAAGAAGATCCAAGCTGACCAGCATCCAGTCGACTTTTAAGGATTTGTCCAGGTGCATTGTGGCAGTTGTAGTTTCAAAACTCCAAGGAGCAACTCATAGCTTTTGAAACCATGGATGATGTTGTAGACACTTCAAGAACCCAAAAAGAACTTCCCCAGGAGCCCAAATGACCAGCATGCGGAGGACCTTTAAGGATTTGACCAGGTGCATTGTGGGAATTGTAGTCCCAACTCTCCAAAGAACAACTCACAGCTTCTGGAACATTGGATGATGTTATGGACACTTCAAGACCCCAGAAATATGTTGTGGAAGAAGATGTAGAAGTTTGGAGACATTTGGAGTAATTTTGTAATAAAGCTTCATAAGTTGACTGACCCATTGTTGAGAGTCATGCCATAGATGTCGATCCATGATTCGGCCTAGATGTCAGGTTTGTCCTGCTGAAAGCTCCATAGCCCCAGGACCTCCAGGACTTCACCAAGGTCTCATGCTGAAGCAAGTTTCCATTGTCAACTTGAAAGTCAGCCTGCTGAGAAGACCGGCTCAACATCAAGAAAAAAAGAAACAGAACAAAAGTGACTAGGGCCCTCATTACAACCCTGGCGGTCAGTAATAAAGTGGCAGTAATACCTCCAACAGGCAGGCAGTAAAAAAAATGTAATTATGACCACGGCGGAAACCATCCACACAGACAGACACTTTAACACACTGACCACCACAGCGGTAGCAACAAGCACCGAGGCGGTAACCCGCCAACAGCCAGACGGAAGACAATGTTCCGCCCACAGTAATATGATACACCTCTCCGCTACCTTTTCCGGGGTGGTACCAACGACATCAAAAGCACGGCAGAAACAGTACACAGAAGGCAAAGGACTCACCTCTGGAGATTCAAGGAAGAACCACAACACCATGGAGCCTGAGTTGCCCCATGCCGCTGCATTATGAACATCAACGTTGGCAAAGACGACCACAATTGAGTACTGCCGCCTAGCACACAAGGGAGGGGGAGGAAAAAGAGAGTGACACACACACGCAACACTCAACACCCCCACCCCCAACACCATACACACAAACATTACATACCCCTCAGGAATGATGCAAGGACAAAAATAATTAATTAGAGTGAGTGTAATAAGATAACTAAGTAGAAATACATGCTTCAAAATCAAAACAGTCTATACATATATACAAATGGAGGGACACTGCCCAGTCCTCAGTGTCGGTGGGCCACAGGGTCACATCACATAGGCCAAGGCCCCACCTCACTCCTGCAACAGCACGGAGAGAACACTGCAGGGGCATCATGTCGAAAATACACAGGCACTTTAGGGGGACAGGGAATGGGGAGGCACCTCAACCGGAAGATGGTACATCACCATTGGTCCTTGAGGGGGCTACATGCCCTGTGTGATGTCTTGGGGAGTGCAAGGCCATAGTCTCACAAGTCGGTGGTTTGCCCCCTGCTTGGTCCTGGGGGGTGCAAAGCCACAGTCTCTCAAGTGGGTGGTTTGCCCCATTCTTGGTCCTGGGGAGTGCAAAGCCATAGTCTCTCAAGTGGGTGGTTTGCCCACTTCTTGGTCCTGTGGAGTGCAAGGCCACAGTCTCTCAAGTGGGTGATTCGCCCACTGCTTGGTCCTGGGGAGTACAAGGCCACAGTCTCTCAAGGGGGTGGTTTGCCCACCGGCTCTGGAGGGGGACTTGTGCCCAGTGTGCTTCATCCTGGCAAAGAGGGGGTGAGTGGGTGGCTTCTTCCACTGGTTCTGGAGGGGGCCTTGTGCCTAGTGTACTTCATCCTGGAAAGGAGGGGGTGCGTGGATGGCTTTTCCACTGGTTCTGGAGGGGGGCCCTGTGCCCAGTGTGCTTTATTCTGGCAAGAAAGGGGTGAATCGATGGCTTCTCCACTGGTTCTGGAGGGGGCCTTGTGCCCAGTGTGCTTCATCCTGGCAAAGAGGGGGTGAGTATATGGCTTCTTCCACTGGTTCTTCTGAAGGGGGCTTGTACCCTGTCATGCAACACTTGGGGAGTGCAAGGTCACAGTCACTCACCTGGGTGTCACACATTCAGGATTTGCAGGGTGCAGGACGCACTACAGCCCATGGAGGCAGGACTATACACTACCCGCCAGCGGTGATGGCTGCTCAGTAGTGGTGGTGCTAGTGTTGGGGATGCCAGTGTTGGGTGGAGGCTCCAGCCTGTCTTCTCCAGCCTCAGACAGCTGCCCACTGGGGATGCTGCTGCTGGTGGCGGTGCAGACAGTGGTGGGGGGAGGCCCCAGCCCTTCCCTGCAGCCTTGGACAGCTGCCCACTGGGGCTGCTGCTGGTGCTGGTGGCAGTGTAGGCAGTGGTGGGAAGAGGCTCCAGCCCTTCCCCTACAGCCTCGGACAGCTGCCCACTGGGGCTGCTGCTGCTGGTGGCAGTGCAGGCAGTGGTGGGGGGAGGCTCCAGCTCTTCCCCTGCAGCCTCGGACAGCTGAACTGCCATGGTGGGTGGTGGGGGCTCAGAATCAGTTCCAGCACCAGGCCTCCTGTCCTTCCTGCCTGCAGGTGCAGGCCCCTTGCCCTTCCCTTTTGCAGCTTGTGGTACCTCCTTGCCCTTCACCTTGGCAGCTGGTTGTGCTCCTCACCCTTCCCCTTGGCAGCTGGTGGTGCCTTCTTGCCCTTCTGCTTGGCAGCTGGTGGTGCTTCATTGCCCTTCCCTTTGAAAGCTGGTGCAGGCACACTCTCAGTGCTGATAGCTGGTTCCCTGGAGCCTCTCCCACCTGCTGTAGGTGCCGACACTACTGTGGCTGTGGGCTGGGTGGCTGAGGTGGTCGTCTGGGTTCTGTCCACACTGGCCTGCCATGAAGGATGGGGGAAGAGTGAGGCAAGAGGTCAACACTGGAGAGGAAAAGCTTCTTAGGGACACTGGGGCTGGAAGAGGGAGAAGGTTTGGGAGTGGAGGAAGAGGAAGTGGTTGTAGGAGGTGTCTGTCTGCTGTGTTTGAGTCCAGGTGCATGGGCTGGATGGCATTTTCAGGTAGATGGTTGTTGGGTGTGTGAGTGCTTGCATTTGTGTATTTTGGGAGGAGGGGGCACAGACACAGTGGGAGAGGACACAGGGGATGTTTGCATGGATGTGGGGGGTGGTGACTACCAGTGAGGGGTGTGTAGTGATAGGCGTGATGGTGATTGAGGTAATGGATGAGGATGTAGTGCATGCTGGTGTGAATGGAGACGCTATTGGCAGGGTGGTGGACGAGCAGGAGGAGGGGCACACAGTGGAGGCAGTGGATGTCGGCATGTCTGCATCAAGATGGTGTTTGTTTGAGTGCATGTGGGATGATGTGTGGTGCTTGTGTTTGCCTGAGCCACTCCTGTGTGTTGTCTTGGGTGCATGCTGGTCTGAAGTGTTTGGGATAGGTTGGGGTTGAGGGGAATGGGACAGGGTAGAGGAAGTTGGAGGGGGAGGCTAGAAACAGGGACAATGGCTGTCATCAGGGAGGAGGCCAGAGCCTGGATTGATCTCTGTTGGGCCACCATGCCAGAGTGAATGCCCTCGAGGAATGCATTTGTTTGTTGCAAATGGGCTACCAGCCCCCTGGATGGCATTCACTATGGTTGACTGCCCAACAAGATGGATCTCAGGAGGTCAATAGCCTCCTCACTCAGGACAGCAGGGCTAACTGAGGCAGGGCCTGAGGTGCCTCAGGCGAAGGAGATGCCCACCCTCCTGGGTGAGCGGGCACGGGAAACACACTGAGGGGCTGCTGGGAGGGTGGTGGTGGTACAGGGTCGCGGCTGTACCTGTAGTTGGGGTGGGCGCAGAGGTGTCCGCCACCACAAAGGAGCTTCCTTCGGAAGAGGTATTACTGTCAGAACTGTCCCCTCCACTCTCTGCCGTGGTGCTCCCCTCGCACTCCGTCCCACTGGTACCCTCACCATCGGTGGATTTGGCCTCCTGGGTCCTGTGGGATGCAGCTTCCTCCGTCGACGGTGCCTCTGCTCCTCCGCCAGATGATGCTAATGCACATAAGGACAGGGTGACAAAACAAAAAGTGTGGTGATAGTCAAAGGATACACTTGGTCAATGGCAGCAACACCACCACACGCACAGACATGACCAAACATACATGCAGCACGCTGTCCAGAACCCTTCCACTCCATGCATTCATGCCCCTTGCATTGTGCTAACAGTGTACTCACTTGTTGGTCTGGAGGGCACATACAGCATTCTCTGCATCAGTGAAAGCAGGGGACCTTTCCCCGGTGACACAAGCCATGGTCAGTTCCAGACACAGGTCACAGCAGATCTTGCAGTACAAGTCCTCTCCTGTTGAAGGTCAGGAAGCAAGTGAGTGAACAGATAGAAAATGGCCACTGTAACCCATAGGGCCCATTGTGAACTAATGAGGAGTTACACGGTGATATTCGACCACCTCCTGCAACGGCGCACAACATCAGCAGCATTACCTCATTTCCACATGTCCATTCACACAGGACAGGCGGATGCCATTTCAGGGGGGGCAGGCCATGACAAGCTGCTCACCATTTTGCCCCCTAGGTTACAACCGCTGCAGATGAATAGGAGATGGAAACATCCCCCCGTGTACAGACCCCTGGTGTACTTGGCAACAATGGAGGACAGACACATTCTCCTCACTTATAGACTGGACAGGGCCACAATCACAGAGCTGTGTACCCAATTGGAGCCAGACCTGATATCTGCCATCCATCAACCCACCGGGATCCCCCCTATTGTGCAAGTTCTATCTGTGCTCCCTCGCTTGGCAACTGGCTCCTACCAGGTGACAGTGGGCTTGGCAGCAGGAATGTCTCAGCCAATGTTCTCAATAGTGCGGACCAGAGTGTTGACTGCCCTGATTAAACACATGTACAGCTACATTGTTTTCCCCCAGGCGTAGGATTTGGCCACAGTGAATGCTGACTTCTATGTAATGGGACATATCCCCAACAGAAATGGGGCTATTTATGGTACACATATTACATTTGTACCTCCTCCCCCTGGAGAAATGAACAGGTGTTCAGAAATCGAAAGAGCTTTCACTCGATGAATATGCAGACAGTATGCCTGGCAGAGCAGTGCATCTCCCATGTCAATGCTAAGTATCCTGGGTCTGTGCATGATGCCTATATCCTCAGGAATAGCAACATCCCATATGTGATGGCTCAACTCCAGAGGCACCGGGTGTGGCTAATAGGTAAGCCCATGGTTCACACCCAGTTGGTGTTGGTGTGAGGGTATGGTGTTGGCCATAAGGGTTAGCTAACAGGTATCCCTTGATATTTGCAGGTGACTCTGGTTGCCCCAACCTCTCATGGCTACTGACCCCTGTGAGGAATCCCAGGACAAGGGCAGAGGAATGTTACAGTGAGGCATATGGGCGAACAAGAAGAATCATAGAAAGGACATTCGGCCTCCTGATGGCCAGGTTTTGTTGCCTTCATCTAACTGGTGGATCCCTGTACTACTCACCCAAGATGGTGTGCCAGATAAACGTGTCATGCTGCATGTTGCATAACCTTGCCTTACGTCACCAGGTGCCTTTTCTGCAAGAAGATGAGGCTGGAGATGGGTGTGTGGCAGCGGTGGACCCTGTGGACAGTGAAGATGAGGAGGCAGAGGATGAGGATGAGGACAACTGTACAGCTATTATACAACAGTACTTCTAGTGACACACAGGTAAGACTCTGTAACTTCACTTTGTATAAACAATTTTGTATTTGACATTGTACATGGCAGGCAGAATCTCCCACTTCTTTGACCACTTACTGTACCCTTTGGCATCTCTGTTTTCAGATATCTGTGCCCCACTCTGGCACCTGGTGTGCTGACTGCGGCCAACTACAGGTCATTCCTATGTATACATTACTGTACAGTTGTAATGCAGTGTTTAAACCTTGTTGAACAATTACATAGTTAAATCATTGGACTTATTCCATACTTGTTTTTTTTTAAAGGGTGTTTATTTAAGTGCTAATAAGTTGAGGTGTATGTTTAATGGGCTGAGGTGATGGTGGAGGAAAGTCCAGGATAGAGTCCAGTCTATTTGTATCATAGGTGCATTGTCCAAGGGGGCATAGTAAGGAGATCAATGGCAGTTCAAGGTGGACAGGGATGACACAAGGGTGACAATCATGAGAGTCCTATCTCCTGGCGGGGGTCTTGGTAATAGTCTCTGGCTTCTGTCTGGATCACAGGGACCGTTTGCGGGGTGGTTCTCCTTCTGCAGGGTGAGGGGTGTTGGTGGCCTGTTGTTCCTGTGGCGGGTCCTCCTGTCCACTAGCGGCAGCAGAGGAAGAGGGCTGTTCACAGGTGTTGCTATTGTCAGGGGCCCGGTGGTGTGCCACTGCCTCCCTCATGGTTGGCCATGTCTACCAGCACCCCTGCAATGGTGACCAGGGTGGTGTTAATGTCCTTCAGGTCCTCCCTGATGCCCAGGTACTGTCCCTCCTTCAGCCTCTGGGTCTCCTGAAACGTGTCCAGTATCTGGCCCATCGTCTCCTGGGAATGGTGGTATGCTCCCAGGATGTTGATGAGTGCCTCCTGGAGAGTCGGTTCCCTGGGTCTGTCCTCCCCCTGTTGCACAGCAGTCCTCCCAGCTTCCGTGTTGTCCTGTGCCTCTGTCCCATGAACCGTGTGTCCACTACCACTGACCCTATGTCCCTGATCAGCCTGTGTTTGTGGGGTTGCCTGGGGTCACTGTAGTGGTAGACACACCTTTGATTGATGTGTCCTGGGGTCAGAAGTATGGGCCCGCTGGGTGGGTGCTGTGCTGGTATTTCCTGAAGGGGAAGGCTCTGTGGTGGTATGGGACTGTGCCTGGGTAACCAACTGTCCGGAGATCCCTGATGGGCCAGGTTGGTCATCCAGATCCAGGTGTCCAGAGCTGCTTTCATCACTGTGGGCATCTTCTGTGGGGGGACTGGATGTTGCTGGCACATCCTCTCTGGTGACGTTGGGTTGGGGACCTGTGGGGATGTAAATGCAGAGTTATTGTTTCTGCGTGTGACATATTGTACATGGGTGTATTGCCCTATATGGTTGTGAATGCCCTGTCAGCTTTGCCTTGTGTGAGTAGTGATTTTGTGGGCTAGGTGATTCTCTCTAATATGCATGCTTTAGTGATGGGTGTCCATGCAGGGCTGTGAGTGATGTCCATGCATTGGTGGTGCATGCAGGGCTTGGAATTGGGATGGGTGAGTTGCGATGGTGGGGTGTATGTGAGGTGGTGAGGTGATGGGGTGAATATAGGGGTGGGGGTATGTGATGGTATGTAGGTAGGGGGGGGTGAAAGTAGTAAAGAGTTGACTTACCAGAGTCCAGTCCTCCTGCTACTCCTGCCAGGCCCTCAGGATGCAGTTTTGCCAAGACTTGCTCTTCCCATGTTGTGGGGGAGGAGGTGGGGGTCCACTGCCAGTCCTCTGTACAGCTATCTGGTGTCTTGCTACCATGGAACGTACCTTCTCCTGTAGGTCGTTCCACCTCTTCCTGATGTCATCCCTTGTTCTGGGGTGCTGCCCCACTGCGTTGACACTGTCCACGATTCTCCACCAATGTAGGAGGCTGGACTGGCTTGTAGTGAGTACCAAGGGGTACTTGCACCTTGCACCAGGCCCAGTTATCCCTTATTAGTGTATAGGGTGTCTAGCAGCTTAGGCTGATAGATAATGGTAGCTTAGCAGAGCAGCTTAGGCTGAACTAGGAGACGTGTGAAGCTACTACAGTACCACCTAGTGTCATATGCACAATATCATAAGAAAACACAATACACAGTTACACTAAAAATAAAGGTACTTTATTTTTATGACAATATGCCAAAGTATCTTAGAGTGTACCCTCAGTGAGAGGATAGGAAATATACACAAGATATATATACACAATAGCAAAAATATGCAGTATAGTCTTAGAAAACAGTGCAAACAATGTATAGTTACAATAGGATGCAATGGGGAAACATAGGGATAGGGGCAACACAAACCATATACTCCAAAAGTGGAATGCGAACCACGAATGGACCCCAAACCTATGTGACCTTGTAGAGGGTCGCTGGGACTATTAGAAAATAGTGAGAGTTAGAAAAATAACCCTCCCCAAGACCCTAAAAAGTGAGTGCAAAGTGCACCAAAGTTCCCCTAAGGACAAAATAGTCGTGTTAGAGGGAAAATGCAAGGAAAACACAAATCAGCAGTGCAACAACGATGGATTCCTGACTGAGGGTACCTGTGGAACAAGGGGACCAAGTCCAAAAGTCACAAGCAGCTCGGAGATGGGCAGATGCCCAAGAAATGCCAGCGGTTGGTGCAAAGAAGCTCTTACTAGGCTGAAGAACTGTGAATACTGCAGGAACCACAAGGGCTAGAGACTTCCCCTTTGGAGGATGGATCCCCCACGCCTTGGAGAGTCGTGCAGAAGTGTTTTCCCGCCGGATGGACGCCAACAAGCCTTGCTACATGCAAGTCTTGCGTTTGGCGTTTTTGGACGCTGCTGGGGCCCAGGAGGGACCAGGAGGTCGCAAATTGGACCTGCAGAGAGAGGGGACGTCGAGCAAGACAAAGAGCCCCCACTGAAGCAGGTAGCACCGGAGAAGTGCCAGAAACAGGCACTACGAGGATGCGTGAAACGGTGCTTGCCGAAGTTGCACAAAGGAGTCCCACGTCGCCGGAGACCAACTTAGAAAGTCGTGCAATGCAGGTTAGAGTGCCGTGGACCCAGGCTTGGCTGTGCACGAAGGATTTCCGCCGGAAGTGCACAGGGGCCGGAGTAGCTTGCAAAGTTGCGGTTCCCAGCAATGCAGCCCAGCGAGGTGAGGCAAGGACTTACCTCCACCAAACTTGGGCTGAAGAGTCACTGGACTGTGGGGGTCACTTGGACGGTGTCGCTGGATTCGAGGGACCTCGCTCGTCGTGCTGAGAGGAGACCCAAGGGACCGGAGATGCAGCTTTTTGGTGCCTGCGGTTGCAGGGGGAAGATTCCATCGACCCACGGGAGATTTCTTCGGAGCTTCTGGTGCAGAGAGGAGGCAGACTACCCCCACAGCATGCACAAGCAGGAAAACAGTCGAGAAGGCGGCAGGATCAGCGTTACAGAGTTGCAGTAGTCGTCTTTGCTACTATGTTGCAGGTTTGCAGGCTTCCAGCGCGGTCAGCGGTCGATTCCTTATCAGAAGGTGAAGAGGGAGATGCAGAGGAACTCGGCTGAGCTCATGCATTCGTTATCTAAAGTTTCCCCAGAGACAGAGACCCTAAATAGCCAGAAAAGAGGGTTTGGCTACCTAGGAGAGAGGAAAGGCTACTAACACCTGAAGGAGCCTATCACAAGGAGTCTCTGACGTCACCTGGTGGCACTGGCCACTCAGAGCAGTCCAGTGTGCCAGCAGCACCTCTGTTTCCAAGATGGCAGAGGTCTGGAGCACACTGGAGGAGCTCTGGACACCTCCCAGGGGAGGTGCAGGTCAGGGGAGTGGTCACTCCCCTTTCCTTTGTCCAGTTTTGCGCCAGAGCAGGGGCTAAGGGGTCCCTGAACCGGTGTAGACTGGCTTATGCAGAATTGGGCACATCTGTGCCCAACAAAGCATTTCCAGAGGCTGGGGGAGGCTACTCCTCCCCTGCCTTCACACCATTTTCCAAAGGGAGAGGGTGTCACACCCTCTCTCAGAGGAAGTTCTTTGTTCTGCCATCCTGGGCCAGGCCTGGCTGGACCCCAGGAGGGCAGCTGCCTGTCTGAGGGGTTGGCAGCAGCAGCAGCTGCAGAGAAACCCCAGGAAGGGCAGTCTGGCAGTACCAGGGTCTGTGCTACAGACCACTGGGATCATGGAATTGTACCAACAATGCCAGGATGGCATAGAGGGGGCAATTCCATGATCATAGACATGTTACATGGCCATATTCGGAGTTACCATGGTGAAGCTACATATAGGTAGTGACCTATATGTAGTGCACGCGTGTAATGGTGTCCCCGCACTCACAAAGTTCAGTGAATTGGCTCTGAACAATGTGGGGGCACCTTGGCTAGTGCCAGGGTGCCCTCACACTAAGTAACTTTGCACCTAACCTTTACCAGGTAAAGGTTAGACATATAGGTGACTTATAAGTTACTTAAGTGCAGTGTAAAATGGCTGTGAAATAACGTGGACGTTATTTCACTCAGGCTGCAGTGGCAGGCCTGTGTAAGATTTGTCAGAGCTCCCTATGGGTGGCAAAAGAAATGCTGCAGCCCATAGGGATCTCCTGGAACCCCAATACCCTGGGTACCTCAGTACCATATACTAGGGAATTATAAGGGTGTTCCAGTAAGCCAATGTAAATTGGTAAAAATGGTCACTAGCCTGTCAGTGACAATTTGGAAAGAAATGAGAGAGCATAACCACTGAGGTTGTGATTAGCAGAGCCTCAGTGAGACAGTTAGGCACCACACAGGGAACATATACATGCACACCTATGAGCACTGGGGCCCTGTGTGACAGGGTCCCAGTGACACATACATATAGGCCACAAACCTATGAGCACTGGGGTCCTGACTAGCAGGATCCCAGTGACACATAACAACCATACTGAAAACATGGTGTTTTCACTATGAGCACCGAGGCCTGGCTATCAGGATCCCAGTGAGACAGTGAAAACAGTGACAAACACCCTGACATACACTCACAAACAGGCCAAAAGTGGGGGTAACAAGGCTAGAAAGAGGCTACCTTCTCACAACCATAGCTCCATCTTCCTAGCAATGCTTGTCTGCTGCACCTGTGACCGAATAGGTGTGGCTGTACAGGGATGATTTCTTCCACCATGACCCTTAGGTCCGCCTCAGAGAACCTGGGGTGTCTTTGTGGTGCCATGGGTTTAGTGTGTGTCGTGTGTGTGAGGGTGTGTGGCGTGATGTGTTGGGTTGTGTGCTGTAAGGTGCGTGGATGGTGTATGGGTGATGGTGTTCTGTGGCTCTGGTTCTGTGGGTGGTCTTGGTGTCTCTCTCTCTATTGTCAATTTTTTTGAGTCAAAAAGGGTTGTGGGTAGTGTGTGTGTGTGTTTTATAGTGGTGTGGGTGTGTGGTGTGTATGTGTGGCAGGTGTGTGTAGTTTGAATTGTCCAATGTAATGTTGTTTTGTATGTGTGTGTGCATTTTGAGCACGCCGGTATGTACCGCCAATGGTTTACTGCGGTTGAATGTCCGCTGCAGTGATTCAGGGGTCATAATGATGTGGGCATAGTTCTGTTGGCGTAACAGTGTGGGTTTTGGTACCACCAGTTTATCACTTACCTTTGGGCTGGCAGACTTGTGTGTGTGGCTGTATAGTGACAGATTGCTATGTGTGGGTCATAATATGGGTAGCTGTAAACCACCACTGCAGTGTTATATTGGTAGTAGTCAGCATGGCGGTAAGCGGAGCTTACCACCAATGTCATGTATAACTGACCCATGAGCCATCCGGTTGGCCTCAAACTTTGACTTAGACCTGGTCAGGAGCGACAAGGGGGGGCGTGGTTGGCGCTTTTCATTTTTAAGCACTACAAAAACACATTTTATCAGTGTATCTTTAAAAATTCATAACTTCAGTCCCCTAATTTGGATTCTGGTATTTCTTTGTGCCATTTTAATCATACAAATATTTCCTATCTTTATAAATTGGAGTTTGATTTTTATTGTGTGTTGTGTTTCACATATTTACTATTTTGTTGATATTAAATGCTTTAAAAACCTGTCCCCTACATTGAGCCTGCTTGCTCATGAGCCAAACTACCAAGGGTTGAGCAAGGGTCAATTTATTGAGACCTTGACTGGACTTTATTTCTGATTGTGGTGCTATAATTAAGTGTATGTACCTAACCGCCCTTACTAAAAAAAAAAAAAAAAAAAAAAAAAACACTTGCCAACAATTTCTGTTAATGGCATTCCTGTGGTGAGTTGTGTATTTCTCCCAGACTGTAGAAAAAAGATTGGTACAAAGATCTGGGCCACACATTCCATTCCATTGTAAAAAGTCACTTTGCCATCAGTTGTTTGGTTCAAATTCTTCAAGAAAATATTAATTTCTGCTTAATATGGCACCCATCCATTATTATGTATAAGCATCTTACACCTTTTTGAATTGTAGTCGCTATTTTTAGCAGTGCACAGTCTTCTACCCTTATGATTTTTACTTTATGATTCTCTAGCTCAAAATATCACAATGAAACATGAATGGCCTGATTTATTGCTTAGATGGAAACTAGCTCAGGACGAGTCATTGTTATCTTTATTTTAATATTTACTAAATGTCAGCCTGCACTAATTGTCTGCAACGTCCAGAAATTCTAAAGTGAATTACATTAGGATGTTGTTCTACCTAAATTCACTATATGTGCAGAAGCAGAAAGTATATGTACAATTTGCTGACTTCCCTAATAAATGTTGCTAACATTCAAATAATTACTTGAGTCACTAGTCTCCAAACAGAGACGCAGATTCCATCGTCCCCTATAACAATGCAAATTGCCATGAGACGGGAATTACAACTTCCCATGTAACAATGCAAATTGCTACTTATATATGGCCAAGGTTGCCCAATGTATAAAAAGGTGGAATTATACTGAAAACTGGATTATGTATGATACCTGATCAAAATTTGCTCAGTAAATAAAGTTATTTACAAAGCTATTCACGTTTAGGGTTTCAACCAGTTGACATGCTTACAAAATCAAAGTTTTACACAATAACTTTTGGATATGCACCCCTAAAACCTATAGAAGTTGATTATGCTAATGGTAAAACAGTACTTCTAGCTCATGATTGCTCTTTTGCATATAACAGGGATTACCATCCATATGAGGCTGGAAATTCCACCCTACATCCATATACTTGTACTGGGAACTCTAGAATGGAAAGAAAGTTCTGCATTGAAACATCTGCCCCATTTTCGAATTAGTTGTACCCTTAGACCTTCTTTGGTGTTCCAACCTCCCAGTGCTTTTGTATTGAGATAAATCTTATATTGTGACTCTCTTTGTCTCATTTTCAGTGATCTCAGTTTCAACACTCTGGCCCTCATTATGACCTTGGCAGTCCTTTCAGAAGACAACCGAAGCCACAGTGCCAGAAGACCATCAGTGCTGGTGGTCTTCTGACCACCATTTTACGAGTACTGAAGGATTTCCATCACAATTTGGGCAGAAATCCTCCAGTAGTTGTGCTGGCAGTCGAAGGCACATGGGTGGTTCAACAATGGGCTCCACCCTGCCAAAAGGACTCTGCCAGCCATAATATGACCTGTAAAATGGCCTGATGGTGTCCTGCTGGCAGGGCGCTGCCAGCAGTGAAAGAGCCTGTTACCATTCTTGCCCAGTGACCTCCTCGGCGGACAAGGTAAGTCGACCCTTCTGAGAGGGGAAGGGGTTAGGAGGGTGCGGGTGCTGTGTCGGCGTGTCTGAATGGGTGTTTTCTGCGTGTATGAATGTAAAGTAAGTGTGTATGCATGTGTGTATGCCTGTGTGTATCCATGTGTGTATGGGTGTTTAAATGTGTGTATAATTGTTAAAGTGAGTGCGTGTTGTTATGTTTGTGTGAATGCGAGCATGGATGCATGTGAGTGAATGAGAGTACGGATGTGTGTGAGTAAGTGCGTGTATGCAAGCGTCAGTGAATGAGTGTATGCGGGGTGCATGTTGCTGTGTGGGTGCGTGTATGTGTATGCAGGGAGTGGGAGCAGGGTGCAGTTCTGGAAGGGGGGGTTGGTCGAGTCGTCAGCTGGTGACAGGAAATAAATTTCCTTTCACCTGTAGCATTTCCAACAGGGTTTTCCTGTCGGTGCTACTGCCACGGAAACCCTGGTGGAAAGCCGACTCGTTTTACCGCCAGCAGTCTTCAGTGGACTACCGGGTCAAAGATGCTAATCTCTGGGCTGGCTGTCCAACCGCCCTGGTGGTATAAGTGGGGATGTGGCGGGTTGGCAGAGGCTGCCACCATGGCCCTGGTGGTCTTCCAACCCCCAGGGTCAAAATGAGGGCCTCTGTCTCCCCCATCTGTCTGTATAGATATGTTCAATTGTATGATATAATAACTTGCTCCTATCCTTATGATGGGCTTCCACAAAATGCCTGGCCATCGGATGGTGAAAGTACCCTTTGTTGATGGCCCTCATGTAGTCCGATATTCTCTCTTAAACTAAGTGAATGGTACGTCCCATGTATCACTTAGCAGATGGGTGTTCTAAGATGTAGATTACAAAGGGAGTGTTGCATTTCAGAAATTGGTTAATGGTCTTAGGGCCTTATTTAGAGTTTGTCAGACGGGTTACTCCAGATGTCGATTTTACAGTATCACCATCTCCATGTGATATTACAGGATTGTAATACGATGTACAGGATAACCGTGACGGAATAACCCCTTAACCCAAACTCTAAATCAGCTTCTTAGTCCCTTTCCCATATGAAATAGTGAACTCCTTCTTGACCTTTCTCTGCCTACATGCTTTGCAGTTCTTGTATTGATGAAAGCCTCTAAAGGGATTCTCAGGCATATCACTGACTATGATGTCACTTTTAACAAGCATGCATCTGAGATTTATACTTCTCTTTAGGGTGAAACTGGGTTCTTTTTTACTCTCAGGCCTAATACTGGATCAGTTAATATTTCCTAAAGTTTCTTAATAATATTTGTAACCCTTCTGGCCCTTCCATTGAATTTAGCTATCAATCTGAGGGTATTCTATTCAGTAGCTTCAGTAGTGTGCATTTTAACTATTGTGAGTGTCAATTTGGGATATCCCCTCTACCTGAATATTTTAACCATGATCTTCTCTTCCTTGACAAAGTCCTCCTTACTACTGCAGTTTCTTTTTAGCCCAAGCAGTTCCCTATACAGTATGAGATGTTCCATTTTGTGGCATGCGGGAAGCTACTCAGGCACAAACAATACTGTTCCCTGCTGTGTTTTTTCTGCAGGAGGGAAGTGATGAATTTGCCCGCTCTGATCTCTACTATAGTATCTAAATATTCCACTCAGTCTTTGCTGATGTACATGTCAAATCTACAATCAGTTTATTACCTTGTGTTTAGCAGCAAAGTCCCTAGCCCTTCTCTCCATGCCTTTCCATATTATGAAAATATTATCAATGTAAATTAGTCAAATTATTGCCTGTTACATTCCACCAGTCACCACTGAAAAGAAAGATGTTATTTTTTGGACATATACTGATCATATTGAGTAACATGTTGGTATGGGAGTACAGGTATTTAGGGCTAGCTCACAGAAAATGGAGACAGGCCTCAATCTCTTGTCCATGATCTATGAAAGCATGTAGTGAGCAAACATCCAGAGTCATGAGAAGGAAATCAGTGCTCCACCCGATACCCTTTAACCTACCCAAGAAATCTTTTGTATCCCTGATGTACAAGGGAAGAGTAGTAACATGTTCTATCAGGTAGTAGTCAATGTACCTGTTCTCTAACATAATGAAACAATTGGATCTTCCTGGTGGATTTGTTTTATTTTTATGTATCTTAGGTAAAAGATACAGTACTGGTATTTTGGGCTATTGTGTTTTTAGGTACAAATATTCAACTTTTCAATGCGAGCCCAGAATTCAAATACCATGGTAGAGCATGCCTCGTTTTTGATCTTTTTATAGAACCTATCCTCCCTGAGCTGTCTTTCAGCTTCTTATATGTGTGCATGTCTGGGCAGCACCACAATACTTCTGCCTTTGTCTGCCAGATGTATGGCAATATCAGGGTCTCTGAGCTGTCTTTCAGCTTCTTATATGTATGCATCTCTGGGCAGGACCACAATACTCCTGCCTTTGTCTGCTGGATGTATGGCAATATCAGGGTCTCTGGCAAGATTGCAAAAGGCATTCTTTTAATTTCTTAATTCATTCCAATTCATCCTACATTTATCCTGCAATATTGTCTTCAAATCCAGTAGAACACTATCTTGGAAATACATCAATGGCATCTGAGGGTATTTGTGGTACAAACACAGATTTAGGCTGGAGCGTACTGGGTGCATTGGAATCGTATATGATGCCTACTTCATCTAGAAAGTTTTCAATGTTATTCACAGGAGTACCCCGTAAACTGGCTTTTTCAAATTTTAATAGAGCCACAACCATATCTAAATCACCGACAGTGAGGTTACATTTAATCTCAGATCCGGCCATTGTCTCTCTAGACCTGTTGCTGTCTGATTTCAACATATGCCATATTTTAATTTAAATTTTCTCATAAGTTTAAACGGATAGATATGAGTCTGTTTGCCACTGATTATTCCTTTATTTGTCATTTTATCCACCCTTCATGCCACATTCCACAAGGGCTTGTATCCCCTGTATTTTAATTTCCAATTTTTCTCCTTTGCCACAAATTCTTTTGGCATCACCTTGTCCTCTTGAACCTTTTTCTCTGCCTCCCTCTCTGTTTGTAGGAATCTGTTGACTCACTATCTGTCCCTCCTTAGACTGTGGTTCTCCTCTAAAAAAGGTGATGGTTTTAAGTGGAACTTGTTAATGTTAAGCTGGTTTCACCTGTCTCTGAAACATCTGCTTCATCCCCTGTCATTGATCCTCTCCCTGAAAGGGTTGTATCATACTGTAAAGGCGTAGATTTATTGCTGTTTATTCAAGGTTCATCATATTCCAATTGAATGTTAAGATTCAGCCTCTCTCATAGTCTTCACTATCTCTTGTGAATTTGCATTGTGTTCTTATTTGGATATCATCTTCTAGGTCGTCTATTGTATTCTTAATCTCTTCAAGGAATTTCTCAATGAACACTTTTCCTTTATATAATTTAAGTTTTTTCTTAATTGCCTTAATCTCTTTCATTGCTTATTCTCAGTCTAACCAGGCATATTTTAATAAATATTTCAGCATTGTTTATGAGCTTTTTACTGAGTTCTCGGCCCATTCCTCAAGTATTGTGGGATCAGGTGATTCATAGGTCCAAACGTGGTGAATCCTTAAGCCCTGTGAATCATTTTGTTCTCTAAATGATTTCTAAGTGAAGTGCATTCCAACCATTTATTTAACAAGGTTTTTGACAATTTCTCCAGTCTTCTTAACTTCCATTAAATTCTGATATTTTTTTTATCAGTCAGTATATTCCCCTTTATATTGCTTTTAGATAATCATAGTCTAGTATCCTTTGCCTTGTGTTTTTTTTACCACTTTCAGCTATGCTCCTGGCTATCCAGATTATCATATCTTGAGAGAGGAAAAGACCTCCTGTTGAATGTTTCACTCAGTGACTCCCTGGATAATACCAGGTTCCCCAGGTCTCAGTATAATATAGTACTTTGCTGCTTTTTCTCCTGTGCTTAGTATCTGTGTATTTGTACGCCTGGAACACCAGAGGCATTCCCAGGAAACATCCCTCGCCCTCCTTCTATTAGACCACACAATGCCTCACGACCCTTGGGGAAGGAGCATAGCACCCCCAGTTACTCACCTCTGACTCCCGATCTCCTGGCATGCTTTTGGAGTTATGAACAACAAGCACCGTCTCCAAAGCATTCAGAAGACAGTGCTGTCTGTTCTGGCACCACAGTTACTCCTCTTGCATTTGAGCAGAGTGTCTTCTGTGCCGGCAGTCCAGCCCCTGTCATGTGGCATGTGGGTGAAAAGAAGCTCCCGCTTCACTCCCTGAGAGGAGTACACCTCTTCTTAAATTGAAATCCCTGAGACAGGACAGGCACTGTCCTAGCAATACTCCAAATAAAAACTTCTTTAATGATCCCTGTCCATCTTGGAGGTGAAATGGCTACCAAGGAAGCCACAACTCAGTGAAATTATCTCAGTCCATAATGCCACTGAAGCCATTCTATAAGTCAGAAAAGTGGTGCAGCAAATAGTTTATTCAGACATCCGTGTCACGTTTGAGCCTCATGGCCTTGTTCACATGACCCCAGTAACCAAGCAATGCAATACATATCATTAAGTGAAAAACAACAAAGGACCAGCCTAAAAGGTGACTCTTTCAAAGAATAAACATAAACGGGAAACTTTACTCTAAAAGAGTACAAAACAGGTGCCATATTGAAATGTACGACCAAATATGAAAGATAATGGACACTGTGAAAAATTCTAACTGTTGAAAAGTAGATTATTAGTAAGGACAGGTAGGTACCTATCCTTAGTAAGAGAGAACAATCTCACTCTAGATCCAGTCAAAGTCTCAATAAATGAATCCTTGCTGATCATTTGGTAGCTTGGTCCACAAGCAGTTAGGCTTAGTTTTAGAGACAGGCTTCTAAAGCATTTAAGATCAACCAAACAGTAAATAAGTATAACACAAACAAAATAGAAATCCAACGCCAATTTATAAAAATTGTTTATATTTTTATCTTAAAGTTATACACAAATGACAAAAATCCAATAGATCGAAGCGGAGATATGATTTTTTTAAGATTAAGGCCCTCATTATGATATTGGCAGTAAAAACGTCCTACCGCTGCAGCGACGGCCAGCAAAAGATCCTCGCTGCGGCTACCAGATGTCCGCCATACTATGACTACAGCTGGATTTCTGCCAGAAGGATGGTGGAAATCCAGCTGTGGCCATGCCGGTGGATGGCGGTAAGGTGGTGCCAGTTGACCGCCGCCAGATGTATTATGACCCATAATACAGCCTAGCGGTGTTCTGCTGGCGGACGCTGCTGGTGGCAGCAGCGCCCCGTCCTGTCTCCTGCCGGAGGACCTCCTAAACACAGGTAAGTGGGTGCTCCGACCAGGGTGGGGGGTGGTGTGTGTGTGTGTGTGGGGGGATTTGGGTGTGTGTCTATGCGTGCCTGTAAGCAGATGTGTGTTGCGTGTGGTATGTGTGTGCATGTATGGAGGTGTGAGTGTGATGTGTTGTGTGAATGTATGAAAGTGTGTGCGGATGTGTGTGTGAATGGATGTATGCATGTGGGAATGGGAGTGTGAATGTGTGTGTGTGTAGGGGCGTGAATGTAGGGGGGTTTTGGAGAGTAATGGGGTTGGGGGTGTCTGGAGAGGGGGTGAGGGAGACCTCTATCAGTGATAGTGCCTGCCGCCATAGTTTTTGTGGCAATAAGGAAGCCACGGAAATCACGGCGGTAGGCAGGGTCATTATCCCGTAGGTGGTAGAGTGCAGGCCGCCGGGCTAGAGATTGATATCTTCAGCCCGGCAGCTGTTACTGCTGCGGTGGGCGGTCTGGTACATTGGGGGGTTTGGCTTCAGCCAAACTGCCAATGTCATAATATAGTGGAAAGTACCACCAGCCTGTTGGCAATACTTTCCACCATATTACCACCGTCCACCAAGGTCATAATGGGGCCCTAAACGTTTTCTAGTGCTTAGAAATCAAAAGCGCCACTCTGGACATCTGGTCGTAGTTGATCGAGCCAAATGCAAAAGTTGATGATGACTCCGATGGAGCCCTGCTTAGCTACAGTGAGTGGGAGGCCTTGGTTAAAGTTTTACCTTCACACATAGGCCCAGATTTATGGTGGCCTAGCGCCATTCCAATGCCATATTAGCGTCATTTTTTTACGCTAATGTGGCGTTGGGTGGACAAAACTGCCACACCATATTTACAAAGGGGTGCAATGCTTGCATTGAGCCACTTTGTAAACCCTTGGCCTACATTATACCTGTGCCGGGCATAATGTATGCAAAGGGGCCATTTCGGAGCTAGGGGTGCCGTAAAGATGGCACAAGGGAATCTATGAGATTCCTTTGTGCCATTATATCGCCATTTTTTAATGCCTGCTAAGTACAGGCATTAAAAAGAGGCTTCCATTGTGTTCAATAGGGCTCTGGGTGCTTTGAAGGATTAGCGTAAACATTTTTTACAATAGTCCTGCAAAGCACCAAACTAGAATCAATGCTAGTCCCCCTGACTACTGCCATGGTGCGCATATTTTAAAAACACACAAGCATGGTGGCTTTAGGTTTAGGGGTTAGCTAAGGGGCGCAAGAAATGCGGCGATTCACTATGTGCACTGCCACTTTTCATAAATCTGGGCCTTAGTCTTTTTCTTGAAGATTTTTCCACGACCACGGAGAAGTCACAAGTTGAGGCTGACCTCACTGGAGCCTTATTCTGATACGCTGAGCGGGAGGCCTCGGACAAGTCTTCTACGTTTGGATTTAGAAACATTTTTGGGACTGAAATATTTGTCCGAGACCAATTTGAAAGTCAAGCCGACCTCGCTGGAGCCCTCCTTGCATACACTGCGTGGGAGGCCTCAGTCATACTTTTACCTTTGGACTTTTCTGGAGCTTTTCTTCCCAGACACCAGACGACTCTCCTCAGCAAGCCGATTCCGATGCAATGTTGTTGGAGTGCCTTTCCACCAGCCCCCGGTCAGCTCCTGGAAGTCTTGCAATCCAGAGCTTTTCAGTGGGATGAACCCGCAAGTCTGGCCAAGTCACGGTCGACATGTCAGGTTGGTCCACTTATGGAGCTTTTTTTCCAAAGTTGCTCCAACCTTCTCCAAACTCCTGGATATTCTTCCAGAAGTACTTTTAAGATCCTTTAGGTGTCCACAACTCACCCTAAGGTTGCAGAAGCTCTGAGTTGCTCATTGGGGATTAGGACTACAACTTTTACAATGCACCTGGTTCAAATCCAAATGTGACCACTGGTCACTGGCCAGCTGGGCTATTGTTTCAGGACTTAATGCAGTGGACTCTGGTCAGCTCATTGTTATCTGTAGCTCACAGGGAATCCCTTCTTGAGGTTATAAAAGTAAAGCCAAGTCCTTTTCTTGGTGAAGTCCAAAGTGTGCAGATGGTGCAGTCCTTCTGAGTGCAGTGTTAAGGTGCAGGCCAGGGGTCCAACAGGGCAGTCCTTCTTCTTCTTGTCTTGTTCCAGGAGGGATCTGAAGTGTGGGGCAGCTCTGCCATATTTACCCTTGTTCCTGGGGTGACAAGCTGAGGGTGCTCCTGTCTAATCATATGCAGGCCACCACTCTCTTGTGTGACTCCCTCCTGGGTAGTGTGGCAAAAATTAATCCCAGGGAGCAACATTCCTCCAAAATCCAAGATGACAAAAATTCGATCTTAGAGTTTAGATCTGGCTGAGTCCACCCACTGGTGTAGCTACGTTTCCCTTAAGACACCCCTTTGGAGCCCTCTCTTCATCAAATCAGGGGACACCTAGTTGTCTGGGGCTGCAGGAAATGGGGGTGGAGGGGTTCTGTTGCTGTCCCAAATGTCCGTCCCCCCCTTTGAAGTCTAGTTTGGCTACTCTCCCCCCATCCTGTTATACCATCTGCTGAGGCGGATTGCCTCCGCCCAGATGCTTCCTTTGTTTCAGCCTAGGCCACTTCACATCTCATCAGCGCTGCCTGGCTCCAGAGGCTGGCCAATCAGAGAAGGACACTGCGGAGATTAAACTGGTAACTTTTAGAAAGAGTTCTAAAACTCTTTCCAGGTGCATATTATATTAAATGAAACAATGGCAAGTTGTTGGATTTATTATAACTTTTGATTTGATACTAAACGTGCCATATTGTGCTCCTTTCAAGACTTCATTATTTTAAAATAATGTCTCCCTACGCTAGCCTATGGAGCCCTTTCACTACAGTGGGGAAAAACAAATTTAGCTATTCTTCCCGCACCATGGCTTATAAAACATATTTTATAAAGTCCCTGCTTATAGTTACAAGGGGGGCAGTTATGGCTTACATTAGGGGTGACTTATATGTAAAAATAAGGTAGCGTAGGACTTTGGAAGTACTTTTAATTCCAAAGACAAATTTGGGGTTAACATTAACTTAAAAACAGCCAGCACAGCAGGACGGCTTTTCAAATGGCACTGGGTACCACAGCAGTGCAACTATGGGTGTACTACCTAAGCTGGGCTCCTAAACCCGGGACCACTAAACGTACATGCCCTACCATATACTATGTACTCATTGGTAGGTGGGTCAGCCAATTATACGTAATCTAATTGGCGTGCACCATTATATTTAGAGCACAGGCCCTGGGACTGTTGAGTAGCGCACAGGGTAGCACTAGAGTCGGAAAAACACCAGTAGGAGTGTAATATGAGGGGAAAAAGTGAGGTGGATTCTGCAATCAGCCCAGTTTTCCAACAGGAATCATTTTTTAAACACAAGGAAGGCTGATTGTTTTGAACACAGTATTGTGATATTGAAAATGTTATCTATAGTTCGCTCCTAGATTTACTTTCTACTTAGGGAATGCTAATTTCACCAGTTACTGCACTGAGCTCCACGTTTTCTTTTACTGCAACCTCTTTATGGACTGTTTTAAGCAGCCACAAGACTGGGGCCAATATTCCTCCCCCCTGGATGAACTACATTGTCTTCTGGGGGTGGTGTATTGATGACATCATTGTGCTATTGTGTGGGTCTGAGGAACAATTATATGAGTATTTGAGGAAATCCAATGATAATCCTTTTAATACCACACTAACTATGCATCATAGCATTGAAAGAATACTTTTCTTGGCTCTTCAATTGTATGTGGATGGGGTACAATATAGAGCACTTTCTTTTGAAAAACTACGGCATGCAGTGGTATTTTGCATGCAGCAGTTGCTCACCCGAGATTGGCTGTTAAAACCATACCACATGGAGAGAGGATCTGCATCAGTCAGAATTGTAGGAAATCTGAAGCGCCTTTGTCTAATTTCAAGTATATGAAAAGGTGAGGGGGATATTACTGGGAGACTTTTAATCATGCTGAAAGTAAAATCCATAGGGTCACTTGGAATGAGACATAAAAACAAAAAATGTTCCTGGTGACTAAATTTGGTGAGTTACCATGTACAGTAGGGGCATTCACAGGATCTTTTTTAAAAGGCATTGACCCTTATCATTGGAGGTACCACGAGAAAGGGAGAACATTCCAGTTAATCCTGAAATAATTTTCAGGAAGGGTGAATGTTAATTAAATTTGCTCTGTTCCAATTACGTAACTCCTTCTCAGAGCTTAAAATCAGTGGTTATATGAACATCCACTAAGCTTCTTCACTTCTAATAATTGCAATCTATGTCAATACAGAAGAAACAAGATCAAATCTTTCACCATGAATATAAGATAAGGGGGCATATTTATACTCCGTTTGCGCCGAATTTGCGTCGTTTTTTTCGACGCAAATTCGACGCAAAACTAACTCCATATTTATACTTTGGCGTTAGACGCGTCTAGCGCCAAAGTTCACGGAGTTAGCATCATTTTTTTGCGTGAACACCTTCCTTGCGTTAATGATATGCAAGGTAGGCGTTCCCGTCTTAAAAAATGACTCCGATGCATATGCGTCGTATTTATACTCCTGGGCAAAAATGACGCCCGGGAGTGGGCGGGTCTAAAAAACCCGCATTAGCGCCGGATTTTAGCGCCTGGGTCAGGGCAGGCGTTAAGGGACCTGTGGGCTCAGAATGAGCCCAGAGGTGCCCTCCCCTGCCCCCAGGGACACCCCCTGCCACCCTTGCCCACCCCAGGAGGACACCCAAGGATGGAGGGACCCACCCCAGGGACATTAAGGTAAGTTCAGGTAAGTATTTTTTGTAAAAAAAATTGTGGCATAGGGGGGCCTGATTTGTGCCCCCCTACATGCCACTATGCCCAATGACCATGCCCAGGGGACAGAAGTCCCCAGGGCATGGCCATTGGGCAAGGGGGCATGACTCCTGTCTCTTGCATATTATATGAGACAAATGTAAAGTGAATCTGAAATTGATATTTTGCCTGCTATTTTTTAACCTAACCCCTACGTTCAGGGGTCAGTGGTTTTTACAACATTCAGCCTCCTCGAAATGAGGTCTTAGGTGTTAGGTGACTCTTGCTATAGATACGGAAACATTGTTAATGGCAAACTTGTGAATTAATAATTGTGAGTTTGTTTATAGGTAGAGCGACTAGCAAACACAGTCACAAGGAACACCTAACATGCTAGGAGGAAGGGACATTAGGTAGGCAGTGATTGAGCACACTTCTAAGTATTTAAGTCATCTTGTTAGTTCCTATCCATTAAGGTTCCGATATTTGTCTTTCTAGAAGCTGGATACTCCTTTGATATTGTTAGGTGGAGGCTGAAGTCTTCCAGAGCAAGCTTCGTCCGTTCGTCTTGCTGGGCCAAGCCTGACCATTGTACTTGTCTGTTTGATTCATAGAGAAGTAGGGAACTACAGCATGTCCATTTTACTCCTGTGAAAAGGAAGGCCTGACAGAACGACAAGCCCACTTGAAGTTTTTGCCCGAGTGAAATGGAGAAATGTGAAGTCACCCTGGCTGATCTAGCACACATGATTGGCAATCTGCAAAAAAGAAACTCAGGCACTCACACAGCATGCCGATGCCTTACAAGTGGCAGCTAATGTTACCCTGTTAGACCTGGCATCCTTGGCGTGGTATCCACTGTATTTTCTCCTCTGCTTCCCATCAATCAATCAGTCAATCAATTATTGCATTTGTAGAGCACACTACACACCTGTGAGGGTCTCAAGGTGCTAGAGGGGGGGCCTGCTACTACTTGAACAGCCAGGTCTTGAGGAGTCTCCTGAAGGTCAGTAAGTCTTTGGTCTGATGTAGGTGTATGC
Organism: Pleurodeles waltl; assembly: GCF_031143425.1. Taxonomy (NCBI): domain Eukaryota; kingdom Metazoa; phylum Chordata; class Amphibia; order Caudata; family Salamandridae; genus Pleurodeles; species Pleurodeles waltl. Next base: position 1,070,844,029 of record NC_090437.1, read on the forward strand.
GGAGGTTGTTTCAGGTCTTGGCAGCGAGGTAGGAGAATGATCTGCTGCCAGTCGTTGACCTGTGGATGCGTGGGAACGTGGCAAGGGTGAGGTCGGTGGAACGGAGCTGATGGTTCGGGGTATAGAACGTGAGACATTCGTTGAGGTATGCTGGTCCGGGGTTGTGGAGTGCTTTTTGGGCTTGGGTTAGGAGTTTGAATGTGATCCTTTTGTTGATGGGGAGCTGGTGTAGGTCTCTCAGGTAGGCTGTGATGTGGCTGTGGTGGGGATGTCAAGGATGAGGCCTGCGGAGGCGTTCTGTAACCGTTGCAGTCTTTTTTGGAGAGTGGCCATGGTTCCCACGTAAAGAGTAATGCCGTAGTCTAGATTCAGTAGGGATCCACCTGTAGATTTTGCATAGCATGCGGAGGGTGTTGAAGCAGGAGGATGTAACGGTGTTGACTTGTTGCGTCATGGAGAGCCATGAGTCAAGGATAAAACCCAGGTTGCGGGCGTGGTTGGTGGGCGTTGGTGCAGCTCCCAGCGTGGGCAGCCACCAGGAGGCATCCCAGGCAGAGGGGGTGGGGCTGAGGATGAGGACCTCTGTCTTATCTGAGTTCAGCTTTAGGTGACTGTGCTTCATCCAGTTGGCGACAGCCTTCATACCTTCATGGAGGTTGGTTTTGGCAGTGGCGGGGTCTTTGGTGAGGGAGAGGATCAGCTGGTTGTCATCGGCGTATGAGACGATGCTGAGGTTGTGAGATTGGACGATTTTGGTGAGCGGTGCCATGTAGACGTTGAAGCGTGTCGGGCTGAGGGAGGATCCCTGTGGTAAGCCCAAGATGGTCTTGGTGGCTTCAGATCAAATGGAGGGAGGAGGACTCTCTTTGTTCTGTCGGAGAGGAAGGAGGTGATCCAGTCCAGGGCTTTGTCACGGATCCCTGCATCATGGAGGCGTGTGCGCAGGGTGAGGCAGACAGTGTCAAAGGTGGCTGAGAGGTCAGGGATGATGAGGGCTGTGGTTTCGCCTTTGTCCAGGAAATTCCTGATGTCGTCAGTGGTAGCGATGAGGGTGGTCTCGGTGCTGCGATTGCTGCAAAAGCCGGATTGGGACAGGCCCAGAGTGTTGTTTTCCTCCAGATGGTGGGTCAGTTGCCTGTAGATTATCTTCTCGATAACCTTCACCGGGAACAGAAGCAGGGAGATGGGTGGTAGTTCTTAGGGTCCGCCTTCGGTTTCATGAGTAAGGTGTTGATATTGGGGTGCTTCTAGCTTTCAGGGAAGGTGGTGGTCTCGAAGGAGCCATTGATGATCATATGGAGTTAGGGTGCGATGATAGAGCTCACTCTGTTGTAGATGTAGTGCGGGCATAGGGTCAGATGGAGAGCCGGAATTAATGGTGTTCATTACTTTGGTGGTGTCAGCGTCGGTGTTGTGTGTCAGGGAGAGCAGGAGGTTGGTGTGGGTGGGGGGCTGTGAGTTGGAGGTGTTGACAACTGCTGATGGGGTCTTGGTGTTGAAGCTGTTGTGGATGCCTGCGATCTTGCATTGAAAGAAGGTGGCAAGGGAGTTGCAGAGGTCTTGCGAAGGTGGGATGTCGTTGGTGCTGGAGCTGGGGTTGGAGAGTTCCTTCACGATGTTGAAGAGCTCCTTGCTATTGTGCGTATTGTTGTTGATGCATTCCATGAAGGAGGATCTCTTGGTGGTCCGGATGAACTGGTGGTGCTTGCGGATGGTGTTTTTGAGGGCCATGTGGGTGGCTGGTGTCTGTTCCTGGCGCCACTTCCTCTCGGGTTTTTGGCAGGCCTGTTTGGAGGTTGGTGTTGAACCAGGTGGCCTTTCTGATGGCGCGGTTGTAAGAGGGTTTCTTGATCGGGGCGAGAGCGTTGGCACAGTCATCGATCCATTGCCTGAGGTTGCGGGCAGCTGTGTTGGCGTCAGGGGTGTCAGCTGGTGGGGCTTGGGTGGAGTTCAGCTGGTCATTGGAGACCTTGTTCCATCTGTGGCGGGGTCCAGGTGCGGATGGGCGCAGACGGGCGCAGACGGGCTTGCACAAAGGCCGCCATTAAGAGGGGGAGGTGGGAGGGAGGAGCAGTGCGAATGGGCGTACGAGGGGGGAGGAGTGGGCACTTACACCTGAATGGGCTGCACCTGCCCTCACACAGAGTGGGCACTTAAACCTGAATGGGCTGCACCTTCTCTCACACAATGCAGTCTTCAACCCCCTGGTGTGTGTCTGGGGCCAGGCCTGGGCAAGGCAGGATCCTGTGAGCAATATAGACTCTCCTTTGAAAGTTTGCCTACTTCAAGGGGAGAAATATGTATAAGTAGTAGACCCAAATCCCCAGATCTTTTAGATTACCTCTGAGGCTAAGATGAACCTCTGTCAATGGGGAAGAGCTGAGGAGCTTGAGGAGGAGTACTTCCCCTTTGCCTGTGACTGTGCTTTGCTGGGTTGGCCTGCAGTTGCTGCTTCTGCCTGAAAGATTACAAAGACTGGACTTGTGAAAAATCTCCAGGGGCTTGAACTGAGCGTGCCTCATGTTTTGATGTCTCAGGATCATCAAAGACTTCATCTGCCAGCACCTGGACTCTCTGCTGAGACTCCTGCCCTGCAAGTGGTGCCCTGTCCAGTCTCTGGGCACTTGAAAGGTGAAGTTGGTAGAACAAGGACTGAAATCCAAGCACAGTACAGTAAAGATTTGATGCAACACCTGCAATGAGGCTGAAAAACAACATGCCACCCACTTTGCGGCAAAGATCGATGCTCTACTTGTATCGCGGCTGGAGAACCCACTTGCGGCTGCTGATAACGAAGCAAACCCCACACAGCACAGTTTTCTAACACAGTGCAACCAGATTTCTCATGCATCATCACTGGGTGTCAACATCATTATGAACCTGTGCGGATCCAAGGTGCCCAGTATGGAAATTGACGCATCGCTCTGTTGCAGGAGAGAAAAATGATGCCCCACTGACCTGACCGGAGAAGAAATTACGCACGGCCTCACTTGCGAGTAAGGAATCGACACATCGCTGACTTTTCAGATGCACGCTCGCCCGTGCATCTTTATTTTTTTACACAAACCAGGTATTTTGTGAAAAAGCAACGTTTAAATTGTTTTCTATGGAGTAAGACTCATTATTTTGAAAATTCATATCTTGACTTGTATATGCTGGATTTTTGTCGCTTTGGTCTTGCCTGATTTAGATAAATATTGCCTACTTTTCTGAACTGGTGAGTGGAGGTAAAGCAAGCGTGTTTTTCCTTTGCCCTGACTAGAGTGAGGGTCCTTGCTTGGACAGCCTGACTGCCAGCCAAGGACCCCATTTCTCACATACTCCCACTTCTTCATGATTGGAGCAAGGAGTAAGGTCTTCAGAACAGTCTTTTGTGCAGTTTGGGGACCTAGTCAGGATTTAGGTACAAAGGAAAAGACATGGCAACAAAGACTACAAGCAGGCCGCACATCCAAGAAACAGTTCAGTGGTAAGATATTGGCTTAGTGGTGCTCAATAACACTATAACACATCCATTGCCACCATGTGTAAGCTGGAAATATCAGTTAATAGGAACATTAGATAATAGTGGAACACTCAAATTTAAGTAATAAATCCTTAGTACAGTACCTAATAGGACCATCTAGGAAAGTTAATTCAAATGAGTAAAAGATGAAAGGAAACAGACAATCAAGAAAGTAAAATAATATGGGTGTTCAAATTCAATCAAATCATTTATAACTTTAATAATAATACATTTATATATACGAAGAAAATGTCAACAAATGCTTCTCACTCCTTTGAGACCACAATAAAAAAAGCTAATGTCCATTCACGGTAGATTCCATTAAAAAAATGAGACTCAGAATGTCCACTTTCTATAAGACATCAGCCAATAAGCTATGCTGTATATCCAGTTGTCCAATCTCTACAGATCGTCCTTTGATGGTGATGGACATCAGCCAATTTAATGCTTATAGCCAATCTCTATAGGTCTCCCATTAATGGTGATAGACATCAGCCCATGTAATACTTATAGCCGATATGTGTTTCTTCAAAATCCGGGACATTATCAAGTCTGGCAGTATGTTGACAACAGAAAAAAAAAAATCTTTTATCATCTGTATCATTTATCTGTTAGCGTATTCATATTAACAATCCCAAATTAGTGAGTGCTGAGTGACAGACATCAAAAATATTTTATAGTCCACTGTACCACATGATCAATTAAAAAAAAAAAAAAAATCCTTGAACCTAAAGTTATAGTGCCATATTACCATAAGAAGAAAAGTGATTAAAATATGGTACATCACCCATATGCTCAAATAGAATAGGTAACATGCAGAACAACTCATCAGTGGTCCCTTATACTGTGACACTTGCCGTATTAGTAAAGATTAAGGATCTGAGATAGACAGGTATCACAATACCAAGTAGGATGTCAATTATACCTTCAATTTCATTCTCACTATACTCCAAAATCCAATATTCTTAGAATGCCACTCTGTAAGTTAGTACTGCAAAAATGTAAAAAGATATGTTACCTTCATTTATAGATTCTCTAGTTAGTACCCAATCTATATCCACATATGCCACGTATTCAGAATATATTGTTGGTAAATCATTTGATTGTTAGTCTACTGTTGAGACGCCTCATCCTCATTTAATCACTCATATACACATTTTGAAAGCAGAAGAATATGGTAATTGATCCAAATATCTTCAAATACTTCACATAACACATTGAAACGAATAAAGAGCAAATATAGGTTCCACTATGTTCAAATGAGAATGTATAATTCATCCTCAGGAAAAGTATATTCATTATTGTGTAAATAGCTATTGCCACAATCCAGAAGAAACGTGTTGTGTATATAATCAACTTGCTCAAAAGCAGGGACATATAACCAACAAAAAAAGGAGCTGTATTGTATTTCGGTACTAATATTGCTAAAGAACTCCAATTTGTTTAACGGTAGGAATGCATGTGTATGCCGCGCAGCTCGCAATCACGGTTTGTAAAAACAATCCCACCTCTTGTGCCAGTTCTTCATTAGAAATGTCTCGTATATAAAAGAGACCCGGTCCAGTTCTCCATGAGAAGTGTCTCATGTGTATAACATGCTGGACGAATGGGTCGTCGCGAAAGTTCAAAGAAAGCTGGAAGAATACAATGTTTTCCTTGGATGAACATGATGCAAATTGCTCCACAACTTTATTTGCGCTGGACCATAGGTCTATGTGTTCCTAGGAAGCTCGTTCTCTAATTTAGGACGGGCGACAGTTAGGAATTATTGATTCCATATTTATGTAAGTGACGGTTATTTCTCCCAGATACTCTCTGGCCTCTGGTAATCTGTACACTTGAATAAGGAAACATATGTGGCCCATATAATTTGGAGATACACGTAGTCATCTAGGTCCTGATGAAGCATCACTGGATCCGTATGGACCACCAGGATGAGAAACATGTTGACCCATGATAGGGTTGGCTTTGGAAAATCCCCAATTCCTCCCTTTACTATTTTTATTATAGAGTGATTGATCATTATCTCTGGTTCACTCTTATGACTATATACATTTTTTAACCTTGGTCCTGAACGTCCATCTGGTCTGATAAAACTATTGATCCAGTGGCGGTTTTGTGAGCCAATTTTAATCACAATTTTTTCCGATCTCCTCTGTCACTCATTCACCTTTGGGGTCACGGCACCATCATTGAAAAAGATCTCCGGCAAAGAGCCCCCCCACCAGGGGTGGTGCCCGTCAGACATTGCAGTGCCGGTCTGACGAGGAGCAGTTCCGATGATGAAGCATGACATCCTATGGATGTGTGAGGTTTCTTGCTCCTAGAATTTAGGACCCCCGCCATTAGTTTCCGTTTTTTTTGGTTGGAACAGTGTATTACCTATTTTTTGATGTTTCCACTGGGAGGATATACACTGGACCATAATCCCTCCTAATTCCCTCCATTTTTTGAATATATAAAAACCTGATCGTTGGACGCGAGTGGATTTAAAAAGGGGCTAGCTAGTAGGTGATCAGTAGGTTGACAGGTGTACAGAGAGAACCAAATAGTATCCTTAACAACCCGGAAGCCATTTTATAATGGCAAGAGTCGCAGTCCATATTTCAGAAACACAACAATAAATAAAGATCTTCGTCCAAAGGAAGTTTAGATTGTTCCCCACATTGTTTCTTGCTCAAAAATATTTAATGATATATGGGTTAGTAACCAAAAAATGTTTGTGACATCGCGTCGGTAAATTCCAAAGTAACCATTAGTACTTGAAAAACCTAGTTCTCCAAAGCAATATTCAATGTTGTTAAAACAAACTTATCAAGAGACCTCATCGGCACTACTAGTAATGAACGGTATGAGCTACCTTTATTAGGCTCACATCTATACCACATAAAGGGCACTGAAGTATATGCCAACTATCCCCTAAAAAATAAGGAACAAAGTTGGTAAGTACCCTATAAGTTAACTGGCTGGTCTATCTGTGGAAAAATTGATATTCAATGTTAAAGGAAGCACATAATTTATGATATCCATTAACAAACCTGTTATCAAAAGATAACAGCTACAGATGAATTAAATGGCCTGTTTAAGTCTACAAGTTTCCACACCCTGCTGAAAAATCCAACAATAGTATGAGTTTACCAAATCATATTACACCAAACTTAATCTCAGAATTTACCAAATGAGTTCCTGTTTTATCGTCCAATCTATGTAATAAAGGATATGAAAATTCCACACATACAGCATTAACCATATCTATGTAATAAAGGATATGAAAATTCCACACATACAGCATTAACCATATCAAGTCAGTTCATCCTCCATTGGTACTTTAACCCACAACACCTGAGTGTGTCGATAGAAAGGTGTAAAATAGGGGTCAGACCAGTGTATCACAAATTCATACAAAGATATTAACCAATACATTTGTGTTATCATTTATACAACATTTAAAAATGGAATGTGTTGTAACTTATTTGCCGTGTTTTCTAATTTGCAAAACGTAAAACATCTATGTTATTAAATAGATGAGCATTTAGACTGAATACAAATATTAGTCCTCATATTTCTATATACTTATCAGTGTACACATCATAGTTTATTCAGCCTGATATTTATGTAAGCTATTGATTTAATAGACAATGGTGCATTTCATCATCTATGTTGGGACCCTTTTCAATAGATTGCATTCTAATAATCCATCTAGCCTCATTTCTCCTGAGATCCATCATTCTGTCACCTCCTCTAGGATGTAATGAGGTGTGACTGATACCCATATATTTGAATACTGGGTTTTCCAATGCACCATGCTTCTGACTCATATGACGTAATAAGGGTGATGTAGGATCATGACCGCAAATGTTCCTATATTCTCTCCTTGAGGGGTCTGATGGTACTACCTACATATATTTCACCACATTCACATACTAGTAAATAAACAACATATTTGGTGTTGCAATTTATAAAAGTCTTTATCTTGTATCTATTGATCACATTAAAACTAAAATCCATGCTTTTATTTAATGCTATATTATACATATTGCAGTGACCACATTTATAAAACCCACAGATCTTATTGGGAAGCCAAGTTTCAATCGTATCCTTCACTGGGGGTAGATAACTCTAACATGTCAAATCTCTGATTGTTTTCCCCCTTTGGTACACCTGTAATCCAAGTCACCACTCCCCCTCCTATTTTTTTGCCACACCTGAGCATTTTCCTGGGTATCCCACTAAATTTGCCACCTTCATAAACCAGTGTTAATTACATTAAATTTGCAAATCAGCCTGTTATCCTTATGACCATCTTAAGGTAGCCTTTCTTTTGTCCTATTAGGGGGGTACAGCTGCAATGTGGCCAATACATATCTTAGAAAGAGATTCTCCACTGTTATGTAACTATCCAGCCTTTAAAGCAGAACTGAGAAAATGTTTGATAGTCACACGTTCATTCAATCAGTGGATACTGAACTATTGAACTTACAACAAAGTGGCAAAGATTTGTTCATGTATATAACTATATTACATCAATAAGTGACAGACTTTGAAAGTAAAAGGAGTTCATCGTTTTATAAAGGGTTACATGATGAATTGAAAAATATGTTGGCACAAGTGGTTGACCCCCAGAAAACTGTGGTGACTTAATAGACCTAGTTGTGAAGTTGGATCACCTCTTGGTAGAGTGGAGGGACAACCTAAAACTAATTTGGCAACACTAAGCAACAGTACCAATGCACATTTCCTAATTGCCCAAGTATAAATGCTGTTAGGTAGTGCTCATAGACTAATGCACATCGTTGCCCTGATGTGCTTTTCGTTTTTTCAAAGAAAAGACCATAACAATAGAACCAAACAAAATGTACTAGCGGAGCACAACATTTTTTTTCTTTCTTTCTTTCTTTTTTCTAAAGTATTGATAATCAAAAAGTCAAAAAAGTCAAATATGACTATATAATTAGTAAATTGTGATAGACTGTCCCCAATCCATATACATTCATATATTATTAACCTCAAGTAATGTAGGTTCTCATAATTTTATATAATGAAAATATTTATTTCAAAAATTTGTGACAATAATAAATAACATACAACACTAAGGGACAGATGTAGCAAAAAAGTAAATTGCGACTTGCAATTTGCGAGCCCGTGCGACTCGCAAATTGCAAGTCACAATTTGCTATGCAGAAAGGTGTCTCAGACACCTTCTGCAACTCGTAATGGGGTCGCAAAGACCCACCTCATTAATACTAATGAGGTGGGTCACAGTTTGCGACCCCATTGCGAGTATGGGCACTCACGGGGATGGTGGCCTGCTGGAGACAGCAGACCACCATGTCCATGACTGCTTTTTAATAAAGCATTTTTTTTTTTTCTATCTGCAGCCCGTTTTCCTTAAAGGAAAATGAGCTGCACTTAGAAAAAAAAATGAAACCTTTTGTTTCGGTATTTTTCAGAGCAGGCAGTGGTCCATAGGACCACTAACTGCTCTGAAAAATTATTTTTGTTTCCATTCACAAAGGGGAAGGGGTCCCATAGGGACCCCTTCCCGTTTGCGCCTGGGTTACCATCCACTTCAAGAGGATGGTAACTGCGATTTCATTTGCGACCGCTTTTGCGGTCGCAAATGAAATTGCATAGCATTGCGAGTCGCAAATAGGAAGAGAACACCCCTTCCGATTTGCGAGTCGGAAATGCATTTTGCGAGTCGGATCTGACTCACAAAATGCATTTATGCAGACCGGAGAGGCTTTTGCGCCTCGCAAATGGCGTTTCTCGCCGTTTGCAAGTCGCAAAACCCTAATCCCCTACAGTAGACAACAAATCAACATAAAAGACATAATGTAAATAGATACAATAAAAGTCCATAATCTAACACAGAAATAAACTATGAGTCAAAGGACTGGATGATATTTTGTCGAATCCACAGGTAACTTCAGCCGACACATGTTTCGTTCACACATTGGACTTCTTCAAGGCTGATAAATCATAATTCAAAAATATTACATTAATAATTAAAAAATACAAAATCTGAAAAACAACTCCAAAGACTAAAGAAAGGATCACAGTTAGTCAACCTGCACCAAAAGTGTGTTGAAAATAGAAAAAGTGCCATGGAGAACCTACATCTCAAATTAGTTTTTGAGATTAATAAAATGATATAGTAAGTATGAGTGATAGGGATGAAATTTGATATGAATGTGAAGGTGAGTCACTATTTTAAGTATAAAAGAGAGACCTATGTAACCCCCAAAAAGAGTTTTGAAGGGAAAGTACCTTAATCTCTCCATTTACCACTTGTATCTCCACTCCAAATGATATTCAAATCTCTAAATGACAGAGAAACGGGGAAGAGATCCAATCATCAATTGTCAAAATGTAAACCATATGTGTTACCTATATTCAAAATCTGGTACCCCACTAACCTTTGTATTTTCCGCACTAAGCTTGTTCATTGTACAAAAAAAACGCAACTGATTTTAATTTTTTTGATAATATCATTTTAGTTCATCAGCTTATAGTTGGTCCTACAAATAAATGAAAAGAACATGTATGCACATATTAGTAGCTGATACAGGCCATGTTATGGCCTTTATTTATCATATCCTTCTTATCAAAGGAACCGTAATCCAATCTAAACAAAATATCCAAACCGTCACGATAAAATGAAACCTCGTTCCCTACAAAGTACAATTTAACTCCATATAGATACATCACGTCACAAATGAAAATAACCTTTGTATGTTGTTCAGAGTGCTTGGCCATAACCATGTCAGGCCACAAATAGAAAGTCACATAAGAAAATTTATCGCTGATATTAAATAAAGTCATGACATGAGAGAGAATATTCAAACCTGAATCAATATCAAAGGTATAATAAAGTCAGAAAACCATATCCAAAAGAATATGTCTTGTCCATGATAGTATAAAACAGGAATGTCCCACATAACTATGTGGCCAATGAGTAATGAAAATCAATAGGGCATCCCCAAGGCAAGCTAGCCATAATGCTTTCAAAACTAACCTGTATCCTCGTAACGTCCACATAATAGCAATCCACGTCCCGTGTTGCTTTGTTGCAATACCAACGAAGGTGTGTGCATTGAAGAGAGCACGGATGTCTTCTTAAATCTGGTTGGTGTCGGCAATTTAGCAAATGCCGACCCTGAGTTTCAAACCCACAATTAGAATATTCTTATAGTAGAAAGAGAAAAGGGCCCACTACAAACATCGCAAACATGGCGTCCATCTTAGAATAGTTCGTTTTCATATTACTCAGACCTGTTGTCCTAGTGTCAGAGAACCTAATTGATACATACTAATCATCAGGCGGAATATATATAAGTATATTGGGCCAACGAGTGAAGCTCTTATCAAATACTCTGATCTTTAGACTTAAATAAACCTAAATTGAAAAATCTTCTGTGTAGGTAATAAACCAACCTCAATGTATGGACAGAATAAGGTAACCAATGAGACTCCGAATGATAGGAAGGAGAAAGGAGGAACTGGAAGAAAGAGCCTATACATATTAGTCCAATATGTGCACATTATCATAGAAAGTTATATATGATAAAAAGTGATTGGACAGACAGGAGATATCCAATATCGCTCAAAGAGAGGCATCCATCACCATAGTATGTGAGTATACATCAGTTAAACATATAGGCACAACAAACCACTGATCCCAATGTATTATCAGCCTGTAAAGAGATGTATTGGTAATAAAAAGAAGACATATCTTAAAATCCACAATCATGTATACATTATTGTATAAAATAATATAGTTCATCATCAATATTCATCCCTATTTCTATAGTTCTTAACCTGATAATCCATTTCGCCTCATTTTTTCTTAGCTCCAATGTTCTATTACCTCCTCTAGGGTTAACAGGGTTATGATAAATTCCAATGTACTTAATCAAAGGAATTTCTCTCCCTGGATATTTGGTATCAGACTACTGGTGAGATTGTGTCATTGTTTCGCAGGGCACGGATGTGTTCCTGAATGCGTTCTTTCAAGGGACTGATAGTACTTCCCACGACTTATCTGGCCACATTCGCATTCCTAAATATACACAGTGAATTTGGTGTTACAATTTATAAAGGTGGTAATTTTATGTGGTCCGCTTTCATTGTACTCAAATTCCAGGGTTTTCTGCATTGTGAAACCACACATATTACAATGACCACATTTGTAAAAACCATTGATTTTGCCTGGTAACCATGTCGGTGTTTATTCCCTTAAAGGTGGCAAATAACTTTTACGTATTACATTTCTAATTGTTTTGCCCCTTTTGTCGATCATTCTCGGTCTTTTAGGTAATATTTTTGCTAGTGTATTGTCCGTTTGTAATATGTTCCAATGTTTTTGTAGAATACGATGTATATTACGGCTATTCTGACTATACTCCGTACAGAAACTCACCATTGTGCCCTGGGACCTTTTCGGAGATGTGCTATGCCTATTCAGCAAGTTTGTCCTACATGTCCTATTGATTTTGTTTCTTGCTACATCAATAGTTTGTTTGGAATATCCCCTTTGTAGGAATCTTTTTCCAAAATGTCTAATTCCATATTGCATGTATTTGGCTCACTACAGTTCCTCTTGAGTCTAGTCATTTCCCCAAGAGGAATAGCTGAGATCTGAGTTTTAGGATGAGCACTCTCCGCATGCAATATTGCATTGCAAGCTGTTGGTTTACGGTAAATTTTGGTGTGTATCATGTTATCTTTGATGAATATGTTCAAATCCAGGAAACATACATTTTCCTTACTATATTCATAAGTCATTTGTATATTGTACATATTCAAATTCAAATGATTAAAAAATTCCACTAGTTGTTGTTCCGATCCAGTCCAAATCATGATAACATCATCAATATACCTCCCCCAAAAAATATATTTTCCGTCCGATGTGGGGGACCGTTCTTCCAAATATGGATTTGTTCAAACCAACCCATATACAAGTTTGCATACGATGGGGAAAATCTAGACCCCATGGCAACTCCTTGCGCTTGTATGAACCACTGTCCTTCATGTATGAAGACATTATTGTCTAGTGTGAATTCTATCATATGTAATAGCACCTCTGTATGTTCATAGTGTGATGCTGATCTTCCTGATAAAAAATGACGTACTGCTTGCAATCCCTTATCCTTAGGTATACAAGTATATAGTGAGGTAACATGTAGTGTAACCCAGATCATTCCTGTTGTCCACACTATGGTGGTCATTACAACCTCGGCGGTCTTTTAAGAAGACCGCCAAGGGACCGCCGTGCGGAAGACCGCCAGTAGTGGCGGTTTGCCGCTCAGCGTATTATGTCCGTTGGCTGCCCTCCGTCGTTTTTCCGACGGAGAGCCGCCAACAGCCATACTTGCGGGCGGCGGGGAAGTGGAGGTTGCTCCACCTCCACCGCCACGCCAACAGAACACCGCCGAGCTAATCACGTCCTGTGATTCTGCGCGGCGGTGTTCTGTTGGCGGTGTGGTGTTGGCGGAGCTGCCCCCATGGCTCCCGTCCCCTCCTGGAGGATCGACGGAACAGGTAAGTCGATCGTTTGTCAGGGGGAGGGGGTGGGGGTGTTGTGTGTTGTGTGGGTGCATGGGGGTGTGCGTCTGTGTATGTAGGGGGGGTGTGAGTGCGTGTATGCTTGCGGGGGTGTTGAGTGTTTCGGAAATGCGTGAATGTGTGAATGTGGGTGTAAGTGTCTGAGTGTGTGTGTGGATGTTGGCATGTGTGTCTGTGTGTTGGTGGTGCCTGCGTGCGTGGCGGGTGTGTATGTGTAAGGTAGTGTCGGGGTTGGGGTGGGGAGGGGGGCCATGCCACCTTTGGGGTGTGGCAGGGGTGGTGGGAGGTGTAGAGGAGGGAGTCGGGGTGGAGGTAGGGGGTGGGGGAGACCCCTATCAGTGCCAGGGAAGGAATTCCCTGGCACTGATAGTGCTTACCACCATGGATTTCATGGCGGTTCCTACCGCTGGAAATCCACGGCGGTAAGCCGGGTCACAATACCGGCGGCGGTATTGTCACGGCCGCCGGGATGGAGACCCAGGTCTCCAGCCCAGCGGTCGTCTCCGCCCTGGCGGGTGGAACGGGGAAGCGGCGGATGACCATGGCGGTAACCGCCATGGTCATAATACTAAAAAAAAGACCGCCAGCCTGTTGGCGGTCTTACCACCGCTTTAACACCGTCCGCCAGGGTTGTAATGACCCCCTATAGCCTCTAATTTTGCAAGAACATCTTTTGTATCTTGTAGATACGAGGGTATATTCTCAACAACAGGTTGCAAGTAACTATCGATAAATTCGGAAAGTCTTTCAGTAGGTGCCCCTATTCCTGATATGATGGGTCTACCGGGAGGTGACGTTCTACTTTTATGTAGTTTCGGTAAGATGTAAATACATGGTGATGTGGAGTGTGGGTTAAATATGTATTTGAATTCCGAATCAGAAATCAAACCCTTCTCCCTCCACACTCGTAACCATCTTTCTAAGTTTATTATGATCCTTTGTAAGGGATTGGTCTGTAGTTTAGTATATGCAACACTATCCATAAGCTGTCTGTCTATTTCCTTAAAATAATCTGTCCTATTAAGGATAACAATATTGCCTCCTTTATCCGCCTCTTTGATAACTATGTTTTGATTATCGCTAAGTTCTTTTAAAGCTGATTTTTGTTTAAGAGTCAGATTATGTGATTTGTGACATTGACCTTTCTTAATTTGATTTTCCAATCTATATAGATCCTCTTTGACCATTTTGCCAAAGGTGTCTATCACGTTGTTACTTGGTAGACTGGGAATGAACAAAGACTTTGGCTTGAGGCCACTATTTAGTGTCAAATCTTGTGCAACTTTGAGATCTTCTAATAGTTTCTTTCTATTGAAAATATCTTGATTCATGTTGTCCAAAGTTAGTAAAAGTTCAATATCCATAATATCTATTATGGAATAGGAACTGACAGTAGTGTGAGATGTATCTGTAGTCTGTATGCCAGTTTTGTCTGCAAAATATTGTTTGAGTTTGAGTTGTCGTAAAAATTTGAACAAATCTATATGTATTTGTGTCATATTGCAAAAACTGGACACACAGAAACCTAATCCTTTACGTAATACTTTTATTTGTTCATCAGTCAATATACCGTCAGAAAGATTCACAATAGAGATATCATTGCAATTATGATTGTCAATAACTGTCGACAATTCTGTTAGACTCAGTTGTTTTTGATTTTGTTCCTGGCTGCCCTGATTTGCACACCTGAGCCTGTTTGTCCCTTGTTGTCTCCCTCTCCTTTTTCCTCTACAAGTTCTCTTCTTTGATTGGGACGTGGTTGTTGTGAAAATTCCTTTTGTTGCCTAATCTGTATCTTTTTGCCTCCCGTAAAAAACTAGTGGAAGCCATCTGATCTTCATTAGATATTCTACTTGAATTTTCACTTGATATATTCGTTGTACCAGATTCCTCCGATGTAATAGAGAAATCTGAGCCATTAGTTGTTGTCACTGCCTGCCCCTGTATATTGGTGACATGTACTTTATTGGCAAAATCATCACATTGTTTTGCAAAAGTATAGACTCTATTATTTTCATAGTCCCTGTCTTCCCTCTGCATTTTTGACAACTTTTTGTTTTTAATGTAAAGTTGGTGTTTATCCAACATGTCTTTTAGAAACGGGACGCGAATTGCTATTATGCGGACGTTACGAGGATACAGGTTAGTTTTGAAGGCGTTACGGCTAGCTTGCCTTGGGGATGCCCCATTCATTTTCATTACTCATTGGCCACATAGTTATGTGGGACATTCCTGTTTTATACTATCATGGACAAGACATATTCTTTTGGATATGGTTTTCTGACTTTATTATACCTTTGATATTGATTCAGGTTTGAATATTCTCTCTCATATCATGACTTTATTTAATATTGGCGATACACTTTCTTATGTGACTTTCTATTTGTGGCCTGACATGGTTATGGCCAAGCACTCTGAACAACATATAGAGGTTATTTTCATTTGTGAAGTGATGTATCTATATGGAGTTAAATTGTACTTTGTAGGGAACCAGGTTTCATGTTATCGTGACGGTTTAGATATTTTGCTTAGATTGGATTACGGTTCCTTTGATAAGAAGGATATGATAAATAAAGGCCCTAACATGGCCTGTATCAGCTACTAATATGTGCATACATGTTCTTTTCATTTAATTGTAGGACCAACTATAAGCTGATGAACTAAAATGATATTATCAAAAAAATGAAAATCAGTTGCGTTTTTTTTGTACAATGAACAAGCTTAGTGCGGACAATACCAAGGTTAGTGGGGTACCAGATTTTGAATATAGGTAACACATATGGTTTACATTTTGACAGTTGATGATTGGATCTCTTCCCCTGTTTCTCTGTCATTTAGAGATTTGAATATCATTTGGAGATACAAGTGGTAAAGGAAGAGATTCTGGTTCCAAGATGTCAGCTTAGGCCACAGGCCATTGTTATTATTCAAAGACAATACGAGGAATAAAACTGAACATTACAGCTTCTTGGGATGTGCCTTGGTGTTTTTTCTATACTCTTAAGAGTGAGCCCAGTTCTGACTTCATAATCTCATTTCCTAAGTTTAGTTGTATACTATGTGCCCCGCCATTACTCACAAGAAATTGATATTACTAGATTTTATCATTATTGCAGGTCTTCTTTGCTGTGTTTATCAATACTGTGATTGAGGTGGTAGTCTGGTCTCAGTCTTCCTACAGTTTTGATATATGATGATGACCCTCTAACTCTCTGTTTTCTTTCAAGTTCGACTGTGATGGATAACCCTGTGATTAATCCTGTAGATGGTGTTCACATAAGTGGGAGTGGCACCTTCTGTAAAGTTCTGTCTTCCCTCTTAGCTGGCTAGCCTGCTACTATTACTAATATGTACCTACCACCCTCTTAATGCCATTTTTGGAAAACCCTGCAGTAAGAAGAAGACTCCCTCGGTTCATCTACTCAGGTAGGAGAAGAACTATAGATTGAAGTGAACTTGTTTAGTTAGTTTTTAACTCTTACTGAAGAAGACGTTGTCTGTGTGTACTGGGTTTTTGTAGGCCACATAGGCAAGGGCAATCATCCCTTTGTGGTCAATAATAGTTGCTTGGGACTAAGTAGATGACACACACTTGTTTTGGCAGATTAAAAATAGCAGGCTACACAAAAAGACAGCAGTGCAAACTAAACGTCTAAAACATCAAAATAAAGATTTGAGTAGGTCACTACTTATGTCCAGCTACATAATGGTAATTCTGAACATAGGCATGTTTGGTATCAAACATGTAGGAATAATACCCCCATGCTTTTGCAAGCATTGGTTGTATGATTCTTTGCACTCTGGGGGCTCCTTAGAGGACCCCCAGAACTGCCATTACAGCTTTCTGAGGTTTTCCTGGCAGCTCCAGCTGCTGCCACCTCTCAGACAGGTTGATGCCCTCCTGTTGCTCAAGCAACTCAAGGCCTAAGAAGGAATTCCCTTTGGAAATAGGTGTTAAAGGCTTGGGAGGGGTAGCCTACCCAAGCCACTAGACATGCTTTGAAGGGCACATTTCATAATCTAGTCTACACTGGTTTAGGGCCCGCAGTCCCTGCTCCTGCATGAAACTGGACAAAGGAAAGGGGAGTGGCAACTCCCCTGTTTATCCCCACCCCAGGGGTGGTGCTCAGAACTCCTCCAGAGGGTCCCTGGGTTTTGCCATCTTGGATTCCAACTTGGCAGAGCACTCTGAGAGCATCTGAGTGGTCAGTGCCAGCAGGTAATGTCAGAACCATTCCCGGATAGGTGCTTACCTGTTTAGGTGATCAATCCCCCTTTCAGGGCTATTTAGGGTCTTTCTTTGGGGTGGTTCTTCAGATTCGGATAGCAAGACTCCAGCAGGACTCCTCTGCATCCTCTACTTCACCTTCTCACTGAAGAAACTGCATCTGGACCCTCCGGGAACTCTACAAACTGCAACAAAGAAGTAAAGACAACATTGTATCTTCAGCACCTGCCAGCAACTGCAACTGTGACCCGGTCATGCATCCTCAGGGGACAGCATGTCTTCAGCCTGAACCAGAAAAACAAATGAATCTCCCTTGGAGTGAAGGAGTCACTCCCCTGCTTCAGCAGGCACCTATCTACAACAATGACCAGCTGTGTGGTTCCCCTCTCCTGTCGAGTTGTGTGGATCCTGCATCATGGATGGTAGACTGAAGTGGTCCAGATGGCCTAGGGTCCTACTGTCCAACTTTGGTGGAGGTAAGAGCTTCCCTCCCCACGCAAGACAGTACCCCCATGCACCATTTGTTTTGCAATTGCCAAGGCTTTTTGGCACCCTTCCATGAAGTTCTTCATGCACGTGTAGCTCTGGTCCTCAGCTCCCTATCCTGCGATGCACAGCTTCCTGAGTGGTTCTCTGGTTGTGTTGTATCCTTTGTTGTAGTGCTGTGTGCCCCTCCTTTTGAATGTTCTTTTTCCCCGTGCTGTGGGACTCTTGTGCACGCTGCCTGGTCTTCTGTGGGCTCTCTGAGTTTCTGAGAGCCCTCTTTGAATCCCAATCCTGGGTCGAGACCACCAGGTCCCTCGGTCCCGGGCAGCCCAATTTACCCCTACCCGCGAGCTTTGCATGTGCCAAGGCTTGTTTGCAGAATCCAGTGACGCAAACCAAAGTGCAATCTTCCATGCAGCGTGGGACATTCTCTGCACCAACCAGGAACCTGCATTCATCTTCTTGAGTGCAGTACTAACTGTTGTTCTTCACCGGTGGTTCTTCTTTTGCACCTTCATCCGGGTTAGCAGGGTGTCCTGTTCTCCCTGGACTTTTCAGTGCTTCTTGGACTTGGTGCCCTTCTTCCAGAGGTCTTCAAGTCCAGGAATCCATTGTTGGTGGCTTGCAGTCTCTCTTGGTTCTTGCAAAATCTCCTTTTTCATGTTCTTGTGTGTTCTAGGAAAGTTACTGTGTTTTACTCCTGCTTTCCTGGGTTCTATTACTTACCTTTGGTGTTTTCTAATACTCCCAGTGCCCCTGTACACGCTACACTTGCCTAGGTGGGAAACCGACATTCGCATTCCACTTTCTTAGTATATGGTTTGTGTTCCCCCAGGCCCATTTCTAACTATTTCTAACTATTGTAATTTTTTCTAATTGTTTTTTTTATGCACATTTACTTATAGTAGTGTATACTTTGTGTATTACTTACCTCCTAAGGGAGTATAGTCGCTATGGTATTTGGGGATTTTGTGTCACCCAAATAAAGTACCATTACTTTTGTAACACCGAATATTTTCTTTCATGTGTGTGAGTACTGTGTGACTACAGTGGTGTTGCAGGAGCTTTGCATGTTTCCTAGATAAGCCTTGGCTGCTCAGCTAAAGCTTCCTTTGACCTTTCAAGCTACCAGAGCCTGGCTTCTAGACACTGCCTACATTTCACTATTAAGGCATAACTGGACATGTTATAAGGTGTAAGTACCTTGTCTACCCACTACAAGCCAGGCCAGCCTCCTACAAGGGTGCACTCTGGGAGCACATCAACTCCTCCGCACACAACTCAAAGAAACTCTTCTCAGTCATCAACAAGTTCACAGATCACCCTCCGAAGCCACCAGCATCCCCTGTCACAGGACCTCTGCGACAAACTTGCCACCATTGTCCACCATAAGATCCAGACCATCTACAACAGCTTCCTCCCAGAAAATCCTAGCACCGGAACCAGTGACCGACCCACCCACCAGAACCCACCCAGACCATCCACAGATTGTCCACGCTCACCACAGAGGAAACAGTCAGCATCATGAATATCAACCACTCTGGAGCCACCACAGACCCTTGCTCACACCGCATATACATCAGAGCCAGCGCATCCATCGCCCGAGCTCCAGAACACAATCAACTGCTCCATCAATGCTGACACCTTCTGCGAGGACTGGAAACACGCCAAAATACTGTCACGGTTTACACTTCTCTTACCGCTGTAGTCTGCCAGTCTCTGGGCACCACCTGGTTTCCTGCTTGTTCTGGATTGGCCAAGAGAAGGGCAACCCCTTCCAGTAGCCACAGTGCTGCCAACAATACTGTGCCTAGCAAGCCATACCCTCTTAAAGGAGTCCCAGATGAAAAACCCCAAATATGGGAAAAATCCTCAAACCACAGGAACTACTGAAATGAGGCAAAACGAGAAAAAGTAAGAGCTCAGAATTAGGAAGAACCAAACTGCTGGAAAAAACAGGACAGAGATCCAGAATGACTGGGAGCAGGAGCAAGGATCCCCACCAGTATGGAAATGTTTGCAATGCAAGGAAAAGAAGACCTTCTGTGCTTTTATACTATCAAACAGGAAGTGACATGCAGGAAGAATGAATAATACCATCTTGGATTGGAAAAGCCACATAGAGATGAATGGAGAAAATGCCATGTCAGAAAAGTAAGCACTGCATGCAGGGAAGGAACCACAGATACCTGGGAAAAAGAAAATATGTCCACAAGAAGAAAAAGAAGAAAGAAAAAAGAAAAGGATTCCAGTGGCATAGTCTAGAGCCCGAAAGAGGACCCCCGGGTCATGTTGCAGCTGAGAAAACAGGTCACTGCCCAAAGAACAGCCCGCAGCAGGACCAGCCGCTGAAACATGGAACTCCGATCTGACCGCGGTCCGCAAGTGGGACACCGCAGGAACCCGTGGCATCACAAATATGCCCTCCCCTGAAGAAACATGCGGCCGACCCATCAGAGATAAAGAATTTCCGGCCCATCTTGCTGGTACCCTACCCCCCCAAAGTACTGGAGAAAGCAATCTACAAACAACTACGGAATTTCATTGAGGCCAACAACTCCCTAGACAGGTCTCAGTCCGACTTCCGCAGCAACCACAGCACAGAGACAGGCCCTTCTGGCAGCCACTGATGATATCCGATTACTTCTAGATTGCAGCCACACCTCAGCGCTCATACTACTCGATCTCTCATCAGCTTTTGATAGGGTCTCCCACAGCACTCTGCACACCAGCTCCATGACATAGGAATCCACGGAAGAGCCCTGGAATGGATCCACTCTTTCCTCTCCAGGAGGACCCAGAGGGTCAGACTCCCACCATACACTTCCAGACCCACAGAAGTCAACTACGGAGTCCCACTGTTCACCTTATACATGGGCCCTCTCGCTGCCATCATCAGAAGCCACAGTATGAACATCCTGTCATATGCCGATGACACACAACTCATTTCTCTTACTGAAGACCCGGACATAGCCAAAAGGAACTTCCACTCAGGAATGGAAGCCGTCACCACCTGAATAAGAGAAAGCTGCCTCAACCTCAACTCTAACAAGACTGAGCTCATCATCTTGGCAAATGCCACCTTAGCTTGGGGTGACTCCTGGTGGCCCACATACCTCAGTGTGCCCCCTGACTGACTGAGCATGCCCGCAACCTAGGAATCATCCTTGACTCCTCCCTATCCATGACCCGTGAGGTAAACTCAATCACCTCCTCCTGCTGGCACACACTTAGTGAACTTTGGAAGATCTTCAGATTGATCCCAGCAGACTGCCGCAAGACAGGCATCCACTCCTTAGTCATTAGCAAGCTTGGCTACGGCAATACCCTCTATGCTGGCACCTCAACTAGAGACATAAAAAAACTACTACTCATCTGGAAAGCAGCTGACGGATTCATTCTGGTCCTCCCTCGCCAAGAACACATCTGCCAACACCTGAGGACCCTCCTCTGGCTACCAGTTGAGAAGTGAAATACCTTCAAGCTACTCACCCACAAGTTCAAGACCATACACAAGGTAGAACTAGCCTACCTGAACCATAGTGTTTCCTTCCACACCCCTGTCAGATCCCTCTGCTCCACCCAGATGGCCCTGTCCACCATCCCTCACATCTGCAATGCCATCGCCGGAGGACGATCCTTCACCTACATTGCAGCAAAGAGTTGGAACAACCTGCTCCTCAGACAAAGCCCGTCACTCACCATCTTAAGGAAGAACCTCCAGACATGGTTCTTTAGATGAGGCCCCTCCCCCCAGTGCCTGGAGGCCCTTACAGGGAGTAGCGGCACTTAACAAAAACTGATTGATTGATTGATAGTCTCAATTCTCAAGCTCCTTGATCAATCAACTCTGTCCCCCTTTTATGCAATGCATGCATAGTCGCCTTACTGTGAAATTGCCGGGGACTGTATGTGCTACATAAAGTCAGAGAGAACTAACTCACTTATATCACTAATTCACTATGGAGACAAGAAGACAGATGAGTCTGTGTTGCAATGGCTTCTTAAATATTCAGCAAAAGCTGCTGCCTATCTACAATTATACTCATGTAGCGCTGAGCACCTGCCTAGC
Source organism: Pleurodeles waltl (assembly GCF_031143425.1). Lineage (NCBI taxonomy): Eukaryota > Metazoa > Chordata > Amphibia > Caudata > Salamandridae > Pleurodeles > Pleurodeles waltl. Next base: position 1,070,865,887 of record NC_090437.1, read on the forward strand.
TCTAACTGGATCACATAACAAATAATAATCTTAACATAAATTCAATGTATCCCACCACAGAGTGGAAGACGCATGCTATTCGGAAAAATGCTAGCATTAAAGAACACAAACACAAAAAAAATAGTATACTCACCAAGCCCCGGATATCCAGGCCTAGCAGGCCGAGCAGGTCCTGCTTGTGGTCGATGATATCTGCCCTGCGGTGCATCAGCTGCTGGGTGGTGCACTGAACCTTGGTGGCAGCCCTGATCAACCAGCACACCCTAACCTAGAGCTGCCGACACTCCAGTTGGGGAACCGCTTCCAGGTATGCTGCCTGCTGCCAGCATGGAGGGGAGTTGGCATTGCATATAAAACAGTGCTGCCACCTCCTCCTCACTAAAGTGCAGACAAGGCTTCACCCCATGCCGGCAATGCCACCAACAAAGCAGGGAGCCAATGTTGCCCCACTCCTCTGACATGGTGCAGGGTGGGCAGGTTAGAAAAAGAAACAGGAGCAAAAGGAAGGAAATAAAGGAAAGAGAAACAAAAATACAAAAAGTCACAAAAAACTCACAAACAATTAAAACACTGCGAAAATAATGAGGCAGAAAAAGAAACACTTATACAATAAATAAAAAAATAGGGGTAGATCAAGTATGAGGTGGAGAATTACAAAGATTGAGGGCAGATTGAAGTAGAAATCCCGACACCATTAACAGAGTGAAAAACAAGATGGCCACACCCATGCAAACTGCATGGTGTCATTTGCTTGTGATTTTGAACATGAGTACGTACTTTGCATTGCATTTGAGGTCAAACACAATGTGAATGGGTGCAAAGGAGAACTGTGCCTGCTAGTTGACCTTCTCATAGCACGGCAGACTTTTTTTGCCACTTCACAGAGTTCCGCATAGCACGGCTCCACCCACTCCACCCAGGCCTATTTTTTACCACCATGTCACGTTCCAAAAATCTGTTTTTTTGAAGATGAGTTAAGAGTCGTGGTGGATGAAATCATAAGCGTAGAGCCACAATTGTTTGAAGCATATGTCCAGGATACTCCTCTCAGTAAGAAAATGGAAATTGGACAGGATCGTTGACAAAGTAAATGTTATAGGTACCACCCTGCACACAAAGGAGGACGTTAGAAAGAGGTGGCATGACCTCAGGGGGAACGCCCAGTCCCTGGTCTCCAGGCACCAGCTTCAGGCCAAGAAGATTAGCGGTAGCCCTTCCAGTGCCATATTCTATTACATCTCTTTCCCTGGGAGGAGAAGTTCTTGGCCATCCTGTATCCTGAGGGCTTGACAGGAATATCTGGATGAGTGGAGCCTGGTAAGTTACAACACTAAAAATGTCAACACAATGCAACGTCATGCATGTTCATAGCTCACCTCTTGCCACTTTTGGGGCCAGATGTATGAAACAAAAAATTTGCGACTCGCAATTTGCGAGTTGGTGCGACTCGCAAAATGCGAGTCGCAAATCGAAATGCAGGTAAAATAACAGTGCGGAAATAGCGACTCGCACCCGGAGTCGTAACGCAGTGAGCGAGTCCGCTGATTGCGAGGTCGCTTTTTGCGACCGTGCAAAAAACGAACTCGCAATTTGCGAGTGGGTGTCGCAAATTGCGAGTTGCTTGTAAATTGCTTACAGGTGCTGCAGAACACTCCAGAAACCACTCCAGAACACTCTGGAAACACTTCCTGGCAGGAAGTTTACAAATACACCTGGGAGGAGGGAGGACCACACCCTTTTTTAACTGCTGAACTGCACACTGGAGAAACAGCAGCTGCAATGGAAGGAACTCCAAGGAAGAGAAAACTGAAGTTCTCAGAGAAGGAGCTGGAGGTGCTGACAGATGAATGCTGTCAGCACTATGACAAATTATTTGGGAAGGCAGCCCTCAATGTGCCAGAAGCCACCAAAAGACAGCTGTGGCTGGACATCCAGGAAAAAATCAACTCCCTGGGGGTGAGCCACAGGAGTATTGATGAAATAAAAAAAAGGTGGTATGACCTCCGCTCCCGGACCAAGGAGAGGATGGCTGAAAGGCTCTGGGAGATGAAAGGCACAGGAGGGGGACCATCGTCAGTACCACCACCCACACCCCTGGAAGAAAGGGTGGAGGAAACCCTGGAGCAGGAGGCAGTATCAGGATTTGGGGACCTGGGGACCTCAGAGCCCACCACATCAACCGGTGAGTACCATGTGACATGCCTGTACCCCTATCAATGCCATACCCCCACCCACCATGTACACAGGGGCATGCTCAACCAAGATAGCTCCATTTCAGGGTAGCAAACACCAGAATGATGCATTATGGGAAATGTAGTCAAGTAGGCAGTTCATAGGCAAATGTTTATTAAGAAGTGTGCAACAGATAGTAGACACTGACAGTCTGTTCCCCATGTCCCACAGGTCTCCCACAAGACACCACCACAACTCACAGCAGCCAGCCCCATGAGGACAGCTCAGGACCCGCCAGCACTCCCACCTGCACGGCCAACATCATCCCTGCAATATCCACACCTGCTGCAACTGTGTCCCAAGAGGCTGCGCCAGCAACAGGCAGGAGTGAGACAGTGGAACACACAGGGCAGCCACCGCTGCGCAGGCGACGCAGGTCCAGGAGATCAGGGCTGCAGGCTGCGTCTGGCCATGAACCTCCCAGCAACAGTGAGGCACAGCTGCTGCGTGGTCAGCACCTACAAAATAACATTTTAGGGAGGATTAGTGGTGTGCTGCACCGCTTTGTCCGCAATAACGAGGCCAGCATGCCGCAACTTAACTCCAGAATCGACATGATAGCCACAAACACTGGGGACCTTGCCCTGGCCATGAGGGATCTGGCGGCAGGACAACTGGCCCAGGCTGAGGGTGGGCGGCGCAGGGACCGTCAGCTCCTGCAAAGACTAGATCGGATGGCCACATCCATTGGCAGGCTGGCTATGAACACCACAGGCCTGTCGAGGAGGACAGTTGGCCTCCAGGTCGAAATAGGCCATTTTGTAGGGGATGTGGCTAGGGGCCTGGGACGTCTCACACACGTCATAGACTTGATGGAGGCACGGCATCTGTCCAGGGGCACAGGGGAAACACCCCAGGACAGCGAGGAGGGCTCTACAGTGAGCAGTGTCTCTGCCACTGACACTAGGGTGCTCCGGAGTACCAGGCAGAGCACAGCAGAAGCACCAGGGACCAGCCAGGCTGGCAGGAGCCGCAGAAGGACATAGACATTACCCTGGCCCTGTTGATGTGGCACATGACATCAATGTGCCCCATGCATGGTTGGCATTTACATGCCCATGAACAATCATTACTTGTATATAGTTCTATTTCTGCACTAATTAAATTGTTTTTTTGTTCCACTTAACAAATGGTGTTTTTGGTCAATAGGTGAGTATGGTTGGAGTTGACACGTACCTTCCAAAGTATTGTGTTGCGATGTGTTCCCGTCTCAGTCTGCCTTGATTAGCTAGACTCCGATCCCCATGATGGCGATGTGGTTGCTCTTGCTCTTCATCCTCAGGATCTGGGTCTGCAGGGGTGAGAGGTAATCCACGTCGGGTTGTTATGTTGTGGAGGATGGCGCATGCGACCACAATTTTGAATGCTGTAATGGGGGTATACTGGAGGGCACCTCCACTGCGGTGGAGGCATCTGAATCTTGCTTTCAGGAGTCCAAAGGTGCGCTCTATCAGATTCCTGCTCCTCTTATGTGCATTGTTGTATCGCCTCTCACATTTATTGCTGGGTGTTAAAAACGGAGTCATAATCTATGGCCTTAGAGCATATGCACTGTCACCTGTTGGGCACAAAAAGTACACTGTTAGAAAGTCCTGACTGGTGTGCACAGTGACCTGTGTGTATGTCTGCAAGGTGTATGTAGCTCTACCTAGGAGGTATCCGTCTCCAAACTCCCCACGTTCCAGGCGTTGATGTATCCCACAATGCCTAAAAATGTAGGAGTCATGGGTACTGCCTGGAAACTTAGCTACAATGTCAGTGATGACATAATGGGCGTCACAAACAACCTGAATATTGAGTGAGTGGGTACACTTTCTGTTGCGGAAAAGATGTTCCAGGTTTGCAGGGGGGCATATTTGAATATGTGTCCCATCTACACATCCAATGGCATGGGGAAAGTTGGCAATGCGGTAAAAGTCCAGCTTGGTGCTGTTTATTTCTGCCTCATTCCTTGGTAGGTATATGAAGTGAGACATGTGTGTGACTAAGGCATCTAGGAAGGCCCTGAGGAACCTTGACACTGCACTCTGAGATACCCCACCTGCCACAGCAATGACCCCCTGATAGCTCTCTGAGGCCAAGAGGTGAAGTTAGCATAGCACTTGCACATGCATAGGGATGGCGCAGCCACGCAGGGTCTGGTGTTCTAGCTGTGGTTTAAGTAAATCAATTAATTCTAGTATGGCAGCGCTGCTAAGGCGATATTTGTCATAGATCTCATCCTCAGTTTGCTGAAAAAGAGTCTGCCTTGTTCTATAAATCTTCTCCTGTCTGTGGCCCCTCCTCCTCCTCTGCTGCGCGGCGTGGACTCTCCTCCTCACTGCTATCAGGTATATCTCTGCCATCTTGAGTAACCCAGATGGCTTTTGGGTCTCCTTTTATGCTTTGGTACTGGTTACCACCTGCTCTGAGTTAGTGGTAAATTGCACGTGCAAACTGGGCTTTTTGCGACTAGTCGCAATTTGCGAGTTGCAATTGCATAAGGTTTGCGACTCGCAAATTGCGACTTGCTATTTGCGGGTCACAAAATGGGGTCGCAAATTTTGCGAGTCGCAAACGGCTCACATCGCTTTTTGCAAGTCGGAAATGGGGTTTTTGCATCCCATTTCCGATTTTGCACAGTCGCAAATAGCGATTCGGGCCATTTGCGACTCGCAAAACTTTGCTACATCTGGCCCTTGGTGTCACTCCACTTACAAGGCCAGTTCCCTCCAGTCCAAAGACCTCTATTTGACAATTCACATTTGAAGTCTAGTCACTTGAGGAGATGACATTTGTATAGTGTGTGTAGCACAGGGACTGACATGACTCCCAGAAGCTACTTTTCATGTAACTACAAACAATAACACCATGGTCACATGCTACAGTACATCAGTTAGTGAACTCCCAATTGAAGTGTACTCACTGCCTGCATTTGTTTATTGGATGCCACCTCTGTAGGACAGATATGTTTGTCCAAAGGAGTGTTCTATGGTACAGGTACATACCAAAGAAACCAGCCCCCTGGAGCCGCATGACTATGCATTTGTTAGGCCTCATGTCCACAAATGGACAAGGAAGACATTTTCTGTACCAACAATGGCAGCTCCTTGATCGTTACTCATGTGTTATGTTGATGTTCATACTCTGGCAGCATACGTAGGGACGGTATTCAGTAAGTCATTCTGACAGAGTGTCAAAGTGTTGCCCATTGGTGCCTAAGTGTCAGAGTCACCAGATCCTCGGGTCTGTGCACGCTCCCAACACGGCCACCACTGAACAGCTCCAAGACTCTGATAGATAAATCACAGAGACTGAGAGAGTTCAAGAGGGGAAGAGGGGATTAGGAAGGGAACAGCTGGGAAGGAGAGCTGTAGTAAGAAAAGGTTAGAACACACAATCTGAAAATTATATCTCCTGAAATCTATACTAGACTTTGATTCTAAGCCTAGTCACTCTGAAAACATGAGCAATCTAGGAGTTAAGTTTAAAATGACTGAGTTTCAAGATGGCCGGATACCTGTAGGGGAATCAAGATGAATTAAATGAAAACCTTCTTATTCAAGTACTTTCCTTTACGTGAGAATCAGAAAAACATTCTGACTAAATTTTAAACCAGTCATATAAATCCTGTTTTGAGAATGTATACTAGGACCATACAATATTGCATCTAGAAACTCTGGCCTTCTGTGTACTCTTAAAATGTTTCAACAGAAATTGCGCATATTGCAGATATATATATATATATATGTATATATATATATAGTAAACACCATAAAAGGATTGTGCACCATGAATAACACAATATGGATTCAGGAAACAAATCACATAACTTGTCAACTCGAATATTACATAATAAATATCTTAGAATAGTGGCATACAGTAAACAAAATGAATTAAACTCGAGGAGAGAATTGTGCGTCTTGCCGATTCGAGTGTCACCATGTAAAATACCAAGAAATGGTAGCACGCAATGAATATCAAAGTCAAATCATCATTAATCGAATCGCACGTTTTGCCGATTCGTAAAACACGATGTAAATGTCAAGAAATAACAGCTCACAATAAATAACAAGATCAAAGTACAATGAAACGAATCGCGCTTCTTTTGCCGATTCTTAAGCCACCATGTAAATGTCAAGAAATGGTAGCGCGCAATGAACAACAAAGTTAAATCCTCATGAAACGAGTTGCGAGTCTTGCCAATTTGTAAAACATCATGTAAATGTCAAGAAATAGTAGCGCGCAATGGACAACAATGTTTAAACACCATAAAACGAATCGCACGTCTTGTCGATTCTTAGGCCACCATGCCAATGTCAAGAAATGGTAGCACGCAATGAATAACAAAGTCAAACCTTTATGAAACAAATCGCGCGTCTTGCCTATTTGTAAACTACCATATAAATGTCAAGAAATGCTAGCGCGTAAGTAATCTGTTACTCATTTAAGAATTAAACCAAGAATATGAAAATTCTCAATAACGGTGTCGGGACTGTCCAACCACCATCTTACCGCCTGGAACAATGATAATCAATGAAGGATGAAGGGCAGAAGACTGGAAGATCCAAATAGGCTGCCGGGACAGGAGCTCAGGAAGAAGCTGCTGCTCTGCACCGGGACCTCTGAATAGTGAGCACTGGAAGTTGGGCTGGCTCTCTTTTATAGAGTCTTGGCCCAGCCCAGAACCACGCCCAGGCATGTTGCAGGGAAAGTCTCTGGAAGGCCCTGGAAAGGGGCCACACCCTAACACACTCTGAAAACCTGCAGCAATACATTGCAAAGGAACAGTATTTGTAAGCATTTTAAAAATAAGTTTTCAGGATTGAACTCTGCAGTGCAAAAGGTTAAACCACAACATATCAGCACAATGCATAAATTATGTTGTTTTGAGAGTGGTGAGTTTTTGCATTTTTGTCGCCAATAGAGTGTGTACTGATCTGGTGTTGACACTAAGGAGTTTACCCTTCAAAAGTCACATAGGTGTGTAGTGTTTCATTGTGTCTCACATCACTGTACAGGTAGCTAGAGCTTGGACTACCTGATGTCAGTAAGCTTGCTTAGTCATTGTAGGCCATGCGCAGGGGAGTGGGTTAATCTGCAGATGCAAATACATATGTCTGTAGTCAGGTCCTGTAACTTATAGGCTTGTGTGTTTAACATGTATTAGTATTAACAAATAGAAAAGTCCTAGCTTGATGTTACCTTCATGTATGTGACTCAACCATTTGTGATGAAACTTGTGATCACATTCCCTTGATTTGTCTTTAGCATCCATGAAGGTCAATGCTCATCAGAAAAAGGAACTATGGAGGTCCGTCGCTTAGAAGGTGCGGACCCTAGGAGTCAACAGCTGGCGGAGTGCCCACTGGCGGAAGAGGTGGGAGGCGATGAGACACAAAGCATGGAAGATTGCAGAGGTCCTGCTAGGGATGTCCTCCTAACGTGGGTGGGATGCCCGTCAGACCACGAGCCCCCTAATTACCCACATTCTGTGGGTGGCCTACCCAGACCTTGATGGGCATTTGAAGACAGCACAGTAGCCACAAGAGGGTTAGTACAGGGCACATTTCTGCCTGTCACATTGCCACATGAATGCTAGGTTCTGACAACTTCCCCTGACGATTAGGGATGAGCCAAGTGTAACACAGTAGATGAGTGACTGTTGTGTACCTATGGCATGTGAGGCATACTGATGTGCCTTGCCAATTGGCCCAGGGCTCTAGGACACAACTGTGCAAAATTCACAAACAACTTTCTCTCCAGGGACGACATATGGCTGTGTACAGTGGTCAATTAAGTACTGTTTTTTGTTAGAGTAGGTATGAATTCTATGCAACAGATTACTACTGTTATAGGCCAAAGGTAAGGAAGTGATGGATCACTGTCCTCAGCCATGTGTATAGTTAAATGAGTAATTTGTCATCTGCCATCCATAGGCTAGTTGTATTCAGCCTATGATGGGTGTTGGTGCCTCAAAACAGTCTCTAATGTGAGGATGGCCATCATACATGTGACGGAGCATACATTGTTCTTTGGATGCAGCTACCGATCAACACTGTCAATACTGATGAAAATGTCAATTTTCATGATTTATGTGTTATCACTATTGTTAAAATTGCATGTGCCTACATGTCAGCATGTGTCCCTTCCTCATTAGCAAACCATATATAAGCTGCTGTTTCATTCATGGTCTACCTGTGTTGGTGGGATGATGTCTGTATTCCTTCACATATATGTACATAGCAACTTGTGTGTGGAATGAGACATTTACAATTGGGGTACATTTCATGCTGTGCCACATACAGGAGTGTGTCACCATTGTTTAGTGTCTGAAACATATCCTCATGCATCATAGCATGTCATTTAGCATGTACAACTACAGCAGCTATAGGAAAATGACAGGTAGACCTAAAGTTTAACAATGCGCATTTCTATGCTTTTGATGTAGACTCATGTAGCAAAATGCTCATCACATGGGAAATGGGTAGATTTTGGAACCTGACTGTTGGCCTAGATCATGTGCAGTTATGTTGAAATCACATTTGTTAAGGTACAATCATCCATCCACAGACATCTGGTGCTGCATGACCATGATTGGGACAATGATGTAGCTTCCAATTGGGCAGCATGTTGAGGGACTTCAACAAGTACTTGCATATTTCTGGGCCTCTCCTACATCCAAGGGGCTAATTGCATATATTGGTGCACTCAAAGCATGACATTGTACGGGGTGCCAGACATTGGTGGTGATTTTCCGGGGCTTTCTGATTCATTCTGTTGTGACGTTTAGAGATATCTCTCCCTGACATGTTGCACACGATGTCCACAGTGTGCATTTCTATGCCAAATGTGTGGCTTATTTGAGCAACATTAGTTGTACCTCCATGACTCCATTGAGGCAAATATCACTTCATGAAGTGTGCATTGAGGAACTACTTCCAGTGTGACATGAGTATTTCCATGACACCTTCTCCGGACTATTGTACCATTGTCAGCAGCATGGCAGGACTTTGGAGCATTATTTCCTATTGTTGGGTCATTATGTATGTGAGAATCAGATGTGTGCATGACCTTGTGTGGCATCTGTTGGAAAGCAGTTGTCATTGGCTGACTATTGTATAACAATAGGGAACTGAGGTGTGCTCCATGGGGCAAATCATTGAGAGTGATGAGGACTCATATTAGTTCAATGGTTACTGTGATTGCACAACTTCACCCATAAAATTGTATTTGTCTGAGATCCTGATTTTCCTGTGGGCAACTGTTGACAGTTCAGATGGCATGCATGCATAAGTAAGTGGAGTTTGTTGCTGGGACCTATTTGACATCACAATAATGTTTGCTAATCAGAGCTGGTGTTCAAGTGTGATCATTGACATGTGATGACCCTATTTTTCTTTGTATTTGTAGCATCGGCCTGTTGAAGCAAAGGAGACAGGGCATAGCTGAGTGGGGATGCATCTAGCCATGAGGCCTTGGGTCAAGACACCACAGACACAGAGGGACCAAGTGGTCCAGGGTTTGAGGGGAATGAAACAGGGGAGACTGGAACAACATCATCTTCATCATCGGAATCTCCCTCCAGTGGACACTCCCTAGTGGTGGTAGACCCATTGGGGCACACCACTGTACTATGTTTGTGTGCCACGCCCTGTTCTATCACCACCCTCCCTGTTGCTGCCCATCCAATTGGCTGTGCCTGCTCACCCAAGTGGGTGGGTGTCTTCATTGCCACCCTAGCCCCTGTTACCCCTCCTGTCCTAAGTGAGGAGGCTATTAACCTCCTGAGGAGTATCTATGTGGGTAAGACAACCATTGTGAATACCATCCAGGCATTGGCAACCCAACTGCAGGAGAACAATGCATTTCTAGAAGGCATTCATCGTGCAATGTCTTGCCTACAGAGATCGTTTCAGGCTCTGGCTTCCACATTAATTGTAGCCAGTCACCCCCCCACCTTCCGCACCCCTTAAACCTCCCTCTCCCCAATCCATATTTCTCATTCCCCTACCTACCACAAGCACATAGACCGATCCACATGCACAGAGCTCAACACACAAGAGCGGTACACAAAGACACAAGCACCACAAAACATACCGGCAGGCAAGTATACAACATACACCCACTCACAAAACATCAGTCACCACTTCCCCAACAGCCCCATCAACCCACACATGACACCAAACAGACCTACAGGCACCACTATAACAGTCATTAACACACCCATCACACCTAACATAGATACACAGACATCCACCACAACCACCATACCCACAGACACCACCCCAACAGACACACACAGACACACCTATCACTCCATCAGCTAGTACCTCCACCTGCCAGCCCCCAGGCCCATGCTCACCCATGCAACAGATACCATCCAAACACAAGCATACCTCCACACACACACACACACACACCCATGACTTTCACGCTGACACAGCAGACAACCACTTCCTCGACCTCCAAATCCCCACCCCTTCTGTTAATGGTCCCTGTGTTCTTAAGAATTTTTTTTTTTGTTTAACCTTGACGTTTCTCCTGTTCCCTCCACCCCCTGTCCCAAACCAATATGGCCCTATACCCAAAACCACCCTCCCCACCTCCAAGTCCTTTTCTGTCACACATGCCCCCCTGCAAGCACCCATGCCCCTCCCCAAGTAGAAACCCATCCCTCCTAAGAAGCAATCCACCCCTCTGAAACCCACCAATCCCAAATCTGATCCCCCACCCCAAAGATGATCCCTGAGGTGGCTGCTTGCTAACTTGATGTCCCTTCCTGTGGAGGTTCCCTGACAGTTAGAATTCACATAATGGCTCAGTTATGTGCCTGTGCATTGCAAAATAGACTGGTCTTTTCAAATTTCAACATAAATAAACCCAAACAATTGTTTTCGGTATACATTTGTCCTGTGATTCCTTTTCTACCGTCATGTTGTTCTTGAGTGACTTATGTTGTCTGATTACAGTTGTGTGTATTTCATGCTGCTTGCTGATCCTTTTGCTGTTGTTTGTAGTATCTGACTTTGTGGCTAGTACTGATGTCCCCCACGACAAGGGTATATGTTGGCTGTATGCTATGTGAGTATAAATGCAATGGTAGTGTCATGGCATTGTGTTCTGGTTGGTATAGTAAGTATTTAATCTTGTGTTGTCCAATGTGAGCATGCATGGTTCTAGACTTGCCCCTCTGATATGGCTAAGGGATTAAACTAATGTGTGTCAGCTTGAGTTTTATTTGTGCAGACATGGAATGTGTTCATTTATGCTACCTTTCTTTGCATTTGACTGTGCATGTGTTAATTTAGCTGCTTGTACCATGCAGCTAGTTCATGTATATGTATGTCCCTTGCAGTTGGAATTGTATGTGTTTTGTTGACGTACACTTAGGCTTGTCCTTTGGCTCTAGTATTGTTTGTCCCTGAGATACATATAGGACCAGTTCCAGTGCAAATTTTTAAGGGCATGTTGTAGGAGGCTGGACTGGCTTGTAGTGAGTACCAAGGGGTACTTGCACCTTGCACCAGGCCCAGTTATCCCTTATTAGTGTATAGGGTGTCTAGCAGCTTAGGCTGATAGATAATGGTAGCTTAGCAGAGCAGCTTAGGCTGAACTAGGAGACGGGTGAAGCTACTACAGTACCACTTAGTGTCATATGCACAATATCATAAGAAAACACAATACACAGTTATACTAAAAATAAAGGTACTTTATTTTTATGACAATATGCCAAAGTATCTTAGAGTGTACCCTCAGTGAGAGGATAGGAAATATACACAAGATATATATACACAATAGCAAAAATATGCAGTATAGTCTTAGAAAACAGTGCAAACAATGTATAGTTACGATAGGATGCAATGGGGAAACATAGGGATAGGGGCAACACAAACCATATACTCCAAAAGTGGAATGCGAACCACGAATGGACCCCAAACCTATGTGACCTTGTAGAGGGTCGCTGGGACTATTAGAAAATAGTGAGAGTTAGAAAAATAACCCTCCCCAAGACCCTGAAAAGTGAGTGCAAAGTGCACTAAAGTTCCCCTAAGGACAAAGAAGTCGTGTTAGAGGAATAATGCAGGAAAGACACAAACCAACAATGCAACAACTGTGGATTTCCAATCTAGGGTACCTGTGGAACAAGGGGACCAAGTCCAAAAGTCACAAGCAAGTCGGAGATGGGCATATGCCCAGGAAATGCCAGCTGTGGGTGCAAAGAAGCTTCTACTGGACAGAAGAAGCTGCGGTTTCTGCAGGAACGAAAAGGGCTAGAGACTTCCCCTTTGGTGGACGGATCCCTCTCGCCGTGGAGAATCGTGCAGAAGTGTTTTCTCGCCGAAAGAACGCCAACAAGCCTTGCTAGCTGCAAATCGTGCGGTTAGCGTTTTTGGATGCTGCTGTGGCCCAGGAGGAACCAGGAGGTCACAAATTGGACCAGGAGAGAGAGGGGATATCGAGCAAGACAAGGAGCCCTCTCAGCAGCAGGTAGCTCCCGGAGAAGTGCCAGAAACAGGCACTACAAGGATGCGTGAAACGGTGCTCACCCGAAGTTGCACAAAGGAGTCCCACGTCGCCGGAGACCAACTTAGAAAGTTGTGCAATGCAGGTGAGAGTGCCGTGGACCCAGGCTTGGCTGTGCACAAAGGATTTCCGCCGGAAGTGCACAGGGGCCGGAGTAGCTGCAAAAGTCGCGGTTCCCAGCAATGCAGCCCAGCGAGGTGAGGCAAGGACTTACCTCCACCAAACTTGGACTGAAGAGTCACTGGACTGTGGGGGTCACTTGGACAGAGTCGCTGGATTCGAGGGACCTCGCTCGTCGTGCTGAGAGGAGACCCAAGGGACCGGTAATGCAGCTTTTTGGTGCCTGCGGTTGCAGGGGGAAGATTCCGTCGACCCACGGGAGATTTCATCGGAGCTTCTGGTGCAGAGAGGAGGCAGACTACCCCCACAGCATGCACAAGCAGGAAAACAGTCGAGAAGGCGGCAGGATCAGCGTTACAGAGTTGCAGTAGTCGTCTTTGCTACTATGTTGCAGGTTTGCAGGCTTCCAGCGCGGTCAGCAGTCCATTCCTTGGCAGAAGGTGAAGAGAGAGATGTAGAGGAACTCGGATGAGCTCTTGCATTCGTTATCTAAAGTTTCCCCAGAGACAGAGACCCTAAATAGCCATAAAAGAGGGTTTGGCTACCTAGGATAGAGGTTAGGCTACTAACACCTGAAGGAGCCTATCAGAAGGAGTCTCTGACGTCACCTGATGGCACTGGCCACTCAGAGCAGTCCAGTGTGCCAGCAGCACCTCTGTTTCCAAGATGGCAGAGGTCTGGAGCACACTGGAGGAGCTCTGGACACCTCCCAGGGGAGGTGCAGGTCAGGGGAGTGGTCACTCCCCTTTCCTTTGTCCAGTTTCGCGCCAGAGCAGGGCTAAGGGGTCCCCTGAACCGGTGTAGACTGGCTTATGCAGAATTGGGCACATCTGTGCCCAAGAAAGCATTTCCAGAGGCTGGGGGAGGCTACTCCTCCCCTGCGTTCACACCATTTTCCAAAGGGAGAGGGTGTAACACCCTCTCTCAGAGGAAGTCCTTTGTCTGCCATCCTGGGACAAGCCTGGCTTGACCCCAGGGGGGCAGAAGCCTGTCTGAGGGGTTGGCAGCAGCAGCAGCTGCAGTGAAACCCCAGGAAAGGCAGTTTGGCAGTACCAGGGTCTGTGCTACAGACCACTGGGATCATCGAATTGTGCCAACAATGCCAGGATGGCATAGAGGGGGCAATTCCATGATCTTAGACATGTTACATGGCCATATTCGGAGTTACCATTGTGAAGCTATATATAGGTAGTGACCTATATGTAGTGCACGCGTGTAATGGTGTCCCCGCACTCACAAAGTTCAGGGAATTGGCTCTGAACAATGTGGGGGCACCTTGGCTAGTGCCAGGGTGCCCTCACACTAAGTAACTTTGCACCTAACCTTTACCAGGTAAAGGTTAGACATATAGGTGACTTATAAGTTACTTAAGTGCAGTGTAAAATGGCTGTGAAATAACGTGGACGTTATTTCACTCAGGCTGCAGTGGCAGGCCTGTGTAAGAATTGTCAGAGCTCCCTATGGGTGGCAAAAGAAATGATGCAGCCCATAGGGATCTCCTGGAACCCCAATACCCTGGGTACCTCAGTACCATATACTAGGGAATTATAAGGGTGTTCCAGTAAGCCAATGTAAATTGGTAAAATTGGTCACTAGCCTGTTAGTGACAATTTGTAAGAAATGAGAGAGCATAACCACTGAGGTTCTGATTAGCAGAGTCTCAGTGAGACAGTTAGGCACCACACAGGGAACACATACATATAGGCCACAAACTTATGAGCACTGGGGTCCTGACTAGCAGGGTCCCAGTGACACATAACAAACATACTGAAAACATAGGGTTTTCACTATGAGCACTGGGCCCTGGCTAGCAGGATCCAAGTAAGACAGTGAAAACACCCTGACATACACAAACAGCCCAAAAGTGGGGGTAACAAGGCTAGAAAGAGGCTACTTTCTCACACAACCCCCCCCCCCAAACGAAGGACAATAAGGCTAACCTTGGCCAGTTGAGACTTTCTTGTCTAAGTGGTGATAAGTAGAGAGTAGCTCTGCAATAGACTGGTTACTCCTTTTTTCATCCACTATATGGTTACTTCCCTGTGGGGATGTAAACCACCCTGTTTGAAGTTTTTTAGCTAAGCAACAATATGAAGATGTATTTTCAGAGTTTCTATCAGTAAGTTTTAGTTTAGAGCAGTGGGAATTGTCCACTGAACCTATTTGTAGTGATGGAAATGCCAGACAGGGATGCTGTCTCAGAAAAGCCATAGCTGGGCAAAAACTTTCTCCATATGGCTGAAAGAGAGAACAGGGATGCAGTTTCTCTTGAGTTGGAGCAGGGTAGGGATGCTGTCCTATGAGCTCCACACTAGGGCAGGGATGCTGTCCTAAGTGTTGTGAGGCAGTGCAGGGTTTCTGCACTAAAGTTTCTCTGGGAGGGTTGGAGGGATGCTCCATGTTAACTAAAATGGTGCTCTTTTTCTCACCAATGTTAGTTATCCCACAGAGAGGTACTTCCACCTCAGGGAGTACAGTTTTGCCAACTGATGATTCCCTTGGAACAGGTGCCACCCCAGGAGAGGTTTCTCCCACCAGAGGAATGGTATCCTGAATGGTAGGGTGGGTAGGGGATACTGTGATACCCTTTTTACCTGTTGATGGAGAGGGATCCTGAGTTTTTAGGCCTTCTCTCCTTTGCTTTTTCATTTCAGTAGAAATGAGAGGGAACAATTCCTCAGGGATGCCCAGCATGGCTGCATGGGCATAAAACTCTACATCAGCCCAACCTGAGGCCTCTAGGTCATTACCTAAGAGACAATCTACAGGTAAGCTAGGTGATACCACCACCTGCTTAGGGCCAGTAACTCCACCCCAACTAAACTGAATTATAGCTAAGGGAAGAAACTTAGTGGAGTTATGGACATCAATAATCTTATACTGTTGTCCAATGATGTGTTGATCAGGATGTACTAGGTTTTCAGTCACCAAAGTGATACTGGCACCTGTGTCCCTGTAGGCCAAGGCCTCAACACCATTTATTGAAACTGTCTGCCTGTACTTATCCATTGTAAGGGGACAAGCAGCCAGTGTGGCAAGGCCAATGCCACTAGGTATGACAGAAACTGTCTTGGGATTGACTACCCCAGTTTCTACTATGGACCCATAAGTGAACCCAACTACACCCTTAACTTGACTGTTGCCAGCAGTCCCACCACTAGTACCACTACTGCTAGGGGCACTAGAGCTTGATGTATTAGTGTTGGTAGGCTCAGGGGGTTTACCTGGACAGGACTTATCCCCTGGCCTATGGCCTCTATTTTTACACACAAAGCACCAAGGCTTTTTAACTTGTGTAGGTTGAGAAGAAGAGGAAGAATTAGTTTTATCTCCACCCCCTGAAGAGTGTTTAAGATTTGAAGTGGAATCTTTGGTTTTACCCTTATCCCCATGCTTATCTTGAGATTTTTCACCATCTTTCTTCTTAGTGTTCTCTTTGTCACCCCCTGTATGAACTTTTCTGTTCACCCTTGTTCTGACCCATTTGTCTGCCTTCTTTCCCAATTCTTGGGGAGAGGTCAGATCAGAGTCCACCAAGTACTGGTGCAACAAATCAGACACACAATTATTAAGAATATGCTCTCTCAGGATCAAGTTATACAGGCTGTCATAATCAGTAACTTTACTGCCATGTAACCACCCCTCCAAGGCCTTCACTGAATGGTCAATGAAATCAACCCAGTCTTGTGAAGACTCCTTTTTGGTCTCTCTGAACTTTATCCTGTACTGTTCAGTGGTTAAGCCATAACCATCCAAGAGTGCATTCTTAAGAACTTGGAAATTATTAGCATCATTTTCTTTCACAGTAAGGAGCCTATCCCTACCTTTTCCACTAAATGATAGCCATAGGATAGCAGCCCACTGCCTTTGAGGGACATCCTGTACAACACCGGCCCTCTCAAGTGCAGCAAACCACTTGTTAATGTCATCCCCCTCCTTATAAGGGGGAACTATCTTGTGCAGATTCCTGGAATCATGCTCTTTTGCAGGATGACTATGGGGAATACTGCTGCTGCCACCATGGGTATCTAAACCCAACTTCTGTCTTTCCTTCTCTAGTTCAAAAGACTGTCTATCCAAATCCAGCTGTTGCTTTTTAAGCTTCAGTCTGGTTTGTTCCACCCTCAACTTATTGAGTTCCCTCTCTAACATTCTGTCATCAGGGTTGGTGGGAGGGACATTCCTAGATACAGAGGTATGATGGGAATGAACAGAAGGAGACCTGTCCCTTACAGAAGCCACCCTAACAGCTTGGCTAACAGAAACATCACTACCAGTATGGTGAGAATAAATGCTTTTGCTATGATGTGAGACAACACTATTTGTATGGTGTGGCTCATCATCATTACCAACTATGCTAGACTGTCTAGTAATGGGCAGGCTAAGAAGTTTCTTTCCTGAATCTTTTCCTGGGGGAGTCCCTGGATCAGATTGAGAACCATTAGCTACTTTTTCAACAGATGGGGCACTTTTAGCCTTATCTTGTTCTCTAAGCATATTAAGTAACAGTTCCAAGGAAGGATTCTTCCCTACACTCAAACCTCTCTCTATGCAGAGACTCCTTGCTCCTTTCCAGCTAAGGTGATCATATGCAAGTTTGGACAGATCAACATTTTGGCCTGTGCCAGACATTTTTAGAGAGAGTTAAAGTGATAGAAAAAGAGAAAAAAGTTTTCAGAACTTTTTGGAAAGACAGAAAAAAAACTTTTAAAACTTTTTAGAACTTTTTAGAAAGTTAGAAGTACTTTTCAGCACTTAGAAAAGAGTGAAAAGAGGAAATGCTAAACTTTTTGGCTATGTGTATATACACTGACCTTGTTTTGTATATTTTTCTCTTATGAAAAGTACAATGACAAGAGTGGTAAGTAGTCTCAAAGCACTTATCCCACCACTGCACAACCAATGTAGGAGGCTGGACTGGCTTGTAGTGAGTACCAAGGGGTACTTGCACCTTGCACCAGGCCCAGTTATCCCTTATTAGTGTATAGGGTGTCTAGCAGCTTAGGCTGATAGATAATGGTAGCTTAGCAGAGCAGCTTAGGCTGAACTAGGAGACGGGTGAAGCTACTACAGTACCACTTAGTGTCATATGCACAATATCATAAGAAAACACAATACACAGTTATACTAAAAATAAAGGTACTTTATTTTTATGATAATATGCCAAAGTATCTTAGAGTGTACCCTCAGTGAGAGGATAGGAAACATACACAAGATATATATACACAATAGCAAAAATATGCAGTATAGTCTTAGAAAACAGTGCAAACAATGTATAGTTACAATAGGATGCAATGGGGAAACATAGGGATAGGGGCAACACAAACCATATACTCCAAAAGTGGAATGTGATCCACGAATGGACACCAAACCTATGTGACCTTGTAGAGGGTCGCTGGGACTATTAGAAAATAGTGAGAGTTAGAAAAATAACCCTCCCCAAGACCCTGAAAAGTGAGTGCAAAGTGCACTAAAGTTCCCCTAAGGACAAAGAAGTCGTGTTAGAGGAATAATGCAGGAAAGACACAAACCAACAATGCAACAACTGTGGATTTCCAATCTAGGGTACCTGTGGAACAAGGGGATCAAGTCCAAAAGTCACAAGCAAGTCGGAGATGGGCATATGCACAGGAAATGCCAGCTGCGGGTGCAAAGAAGCTTCTACTGGACAGAAGAAGCTGCGGTTTCTGCAGGAACAAAAAGGGCTAGAGACTTTCCCTTTGGTGGACAAATCCCTCTTGCCGTGGAGAGTCGTGCAGAAGTGTTTTCCCGCCGAAAGAATGCCAACAAGCCTTGCTAGATGCAAATCGTGCGGTTAGCGTTTTTGGACGCTGCTGTGGCCCAGGAGGGACCAGGAGGTCGCAAATTGGACCAGGAGAGAGAGGGGATGTCGAGCAAGATAAGGAGCCCTATCAGCAGCAGGTAGCACCTGGAAAAGTGCCAGAAACAGGCACTACGAGGATGTGTGAAACAGTGCTCACCCGAAGTTGCACAAAGGAGTCCCACGTCGCCGGAGACCAACTTAGAAAGTCGTGCAATGCAGGTTAGAGTGCCGTGGACCCAGGCTTGGCTGTGCACAAAGGATTTCCGCCAGAAGTGCACAGGGGCCGGAGTAGCTGCAAAAGTCACGGTTCCCAGCAATGCAGCCCAGCGAGGTGAGGCAAGGACTTACCTCCACCAAACTTGGACTGAAGAGTCACTGGACTGTGGGGGTCACTTGGACAGAGTCGCTGGATTCGAGGGACCTCGCTCGTCGTGCTAAGAGAAGACCCAAGGGACCGATAATGCAGCTTTTTGGTGCCTGCGGTTGCAGGGGGAAGATTCCGTCGACCCACGGGAGATTTCTTCGGAGCTTCTGGTGCAGAGAGGAGGCAAACTACCCCCACAGCATGCACAAGCAGGAAAACAGTCGAGAAGGCGGCAGGATCAGCGTTACAGAGTTGCAGTAGTCGTCTTTGCTACTATGTTGCAGGTTTGCAGGCTTCCAGCGCGGTCAGCAGTCAATTCCTTGGCAGAAGGTGAAGAGAGAGATGCAGAGGAACTCGGATGAGCTCTTGCATTCGTTATCTAAAGTTTCCCCAGAGACAGAGACCCTAAATAGCCAGAAAAGAGGGTTTGGCTACCTAGGAGAGAGGATAGGCTACTAACACCTGAAGGAGCCTATCAGAAGGAGTCTCTGACGTCACCTGGTGGCACTGGCCACTCAGAGCAGTCCAGTGTGCCAGCAGCATCTCTGTTTCCAAGATGGCAGAGGTCTGGAGCACACTGGAGGAGCTCTGGACACCTCCCAGGGGAGGTGCAGGTCAGGGGAGTGGTCACTCCCCTTTCCTTTGTCCAGTTTCGCGCCAGAGCAGGGCTAAGGGGTCCCCTGAACCGGTGTAGACTGGCTTATGCAGAATTGGGCACATCTGTGCCCAAGAAAGCATTTCCAGAGGCTGGGGGAGGCTACTCCTCCCCTGCGTTCACACCATTTTCCAAAGGGAGAGGGTGTAACACCCTCTCTCAGAGGAAGTCCTTTGTCTGCCATCCTGGGACAAGCCTGGCTTGACCCCAGGGGGGCAGAAGCCTGTCTGAGGGGTTGGCAGCAGCAGCAGCTGCAGTGAAACCCCAGGAAAGGCAGTTTGGCAGTACCAGGGTCTGTGCTACAGACCACTGGGATCATCGAATTGTGCCAACAATGCCAGGATGGCATAGAGGGGGCAATTCCATGATCTTAGACATGTTACATGGCCATATTCGGAGTTACCATTGTGAAGCTATATATAGGTAGTGACCTATATGTAGTGCACGCGTGTAATGGTGTCCCCGCACTCACAAAGTTCAGGGAATTGGCTCTGAACAATGTGGGGGCACCTTGGCTAGTGCCAGGGTGCCCTCACACTAAGTAACTTTGCACCTAACCTTTACCAGGTAAAGGTTAGACATATAGGTGACTTATAAGTTACTTAAGTGCAGTGTAAAATGGCTGTGAAATAACGTGGACGTTATTTCACTCAGGCTGCAGTGGCAGGCCTGTGTAAGAATTGTCAGAGCTCCCTATGGGTGGCAAAAGAAATGATGCAGCCCATAGGGATCTCCTGGAACCCCAATACCCTGGGTACCTCAGTACCATATACTAGGGAATTATAAGGGTGTTCCAGTAAGCCAATGTAAATTGGTAAAATTGGTCACTAGCCTGTTAGTGACAATTTGTAAGAAATGAGAGAGCATAACCACTGAGGTTCTGATTAGCAGAGCCTCAGTGAGACAGTTAGGCACCACACAGGGAACACATACATATAGGCCACAAACTTATGAGCACTGGGGTCCTGACTAGCAGGGTCCCAGTGACACATAACAAACATACTGAAAACATAGGGTTTTCACTATGAGCACTGGGCCCTGGCTAGCAGGATCCCAGTGAGACAGTGAAAATACCCTGACATACACTCACAAACAGCCCAAAAGTGGGGGTAACAAGGCTAGAAAGAGGCTACTTTCTCACACATGTGCAAAGTGTTGTTGGCAGGTCACGAATAAAGAAAGACAGGATTCAGTTTGGCAAGTAATATGAGCATTTATGAATAACGGCCGGGAGGACAGCACAGCTCTAAGTCTGAAACTGCCCTCCAAATCATCAACTCAAGCAGCCCTTTTTATATACTTTTGCTACCTTGAATGCATCTTATCACTTGTCATGCATTTTGATTTAAGCGCTCACGTGGTACATTGTGTCACTGCTTTCGTCAGCATGAAGCCGCATTTCTCATGAGAAAGTGTCTAATTACACATTTGCAGAAAAGCGAAGGTTACATATCTGTCACGTGCACATTTAGTGAAAAACAGCAATACCTTTTATCTCACGTTCTAAAGGCTGTCCGTAGCTCCTCCTTTCCTAACTCCAGGCTTGGAGCTCTCCCCGACTGTCTGCCCTCCCTCACACAGCTGCTGACCTTCTAGCATCAAAGCTTTTACATTCCTGTCCAGAAACTCCCTTTCCTCATTAACGTGGATTTAAAATGCGTGCCTTTCCTGTAACTATATTATTGCAAGCTTCTAGGCCTTTCTACGTGTAGCTGCTTTGTGGATAACTATGCCTTTGTCTCTCTTCTCTGTCTCCTGCACTGGCCTTTTACTTGGATGCCATGAGCACTCGGGCCTGTATTCCTCTCTGAGCATATATGATTCTGCACATTTTCCTCCCAACTCTTGCTTTAGCAAAAATGGTCCCTCTCTTTCTATATTTTCAATAACAAAAGTGATATGTACCCCAGTGCAGCCTTCATCCCTGAGTGATCCTGATGCCCCATCCCTGTTGTGCAGATCGTGTTTGCAAAGTGAGCATTGTATATTTGTCTCTTTGTCTATTGTACATCCCCATGTCCATCCATTGTGTTGCAATGTGGCTAATGTGTGTGTCCACTAAAGGGCTGTTTAATGGGAGTGATGTTTGTGTTCGATGCTATATCCATACATACGTGTGTTGAATGTGATAACAATCCAATGCATGTGAGGAATGTGAGTTGTATTTGTGGATGTGATTTTGTGGTGTTGTGTGACACAATGTTGCATACACTACAATGTCCCTGTGCCTGAGATGGGTAGATGTGTGGTTCTGTGTATTGTTGCAGTACAGTGTGAGTGACCTGCCTAAAGGGAGTGTATTGTGACTGTGAATGTGTCCTTGTTTATGTCTGATTCCATTGCAGGGCACTATGACAAGTGTAGCTGGTGCCCAAAGCATGACCCCAATATGATGTGGCAGAGAGCATGACGATCTATTGTGGAGCATAAGGACATAGGTGTGTGTACATACATACTGTTGCGTCTACGGCACCATGGACTTTGTGCACTTTTAATTATCACCAGCAGTGGTTGGACGTGTGTGATGGGCTCCATGGCAGATCCGTAATGCTGCCTGCAGGCGAGTGTCTCTTTTTATACTGTCCATTTTTCTGCTGAGACGTGGTGGTTTGACAGCCATAGTCACAATCGGTGTGCAACCTCATAATGTGTCTGGCAGAAACACAGGCTCCTCCGGCCTGTTTGTGTAGCCTTGTGACTGCGGCGGTCTGTGCTGCCTGGCGGTGCCAGTGAGACCCTGGCAATCTTTGCTCCATAGGTCCACATGACACGTAATACAGCAGCCCAACTGCCAACTGGACAGTGGTCAGACCACCAAGGCTGCCGTGGCAATCCATGGCAATCCCTGGACCGGCAAAGTCGTAGTGAGGCCCCTTGTAATCCTACTTTGAGGGAATACATTTATTTCTCCCCTTTTCATTACATACAATCACATATAGATTACATTTTTCTCACCCATAATCTTTCCCAAACCATACTTTCAGCCAACATAGGCTCTATTTTGATATCTGATCATGCCTCTGTTTCTAGAATCTTTGATATATTCCCAAAATCCAACTCACCCAAATAATGCAGTTATTTAATAACTCTCTCTGTGTAGACCCTAATTTCACTTATCTGTTCATTCTTTTTTTCATGAATACTTTCAATTGAATAACACAGACATTTGATACTTCAAATCATATGAGATTCTTTTCAATCCTCGGCTCGCAAATTCATTATTAACTTTATTTCAAAAAAAGGAAATAATCCTGTATTTATGCTGCAGAAATCTTAACAAAAATTAACAATTTAGAACATATTTATTATACCTCTTGATCAAAAGAATGTTTAACTATTAATGCCAAACTCCAATTTAGTAAATTATCCTCAGATCAAGCTTCCTCATATTTGCTGAAATCAAGCTCAAACTTTTCTGGTAATCAAAAAATTATTGGCAAATTACTTCAAAATCAAAAGTAATACACACAAAATTAAATCATTTATGGACCTTTAGCAGATATTGAAACATAAGGTTTTTTTTTTTTTTTTTTTTTTTTTAAATAAGACACACTATATACCCTAAAAGAAATCCATTCTGAATCTGATAGTACTTATCCACTATACAAAAAAAGTCTGAATCTCAACATTATCTCAAACATTTAGAATAGATATTACACAAACATAACTCCATTCTGCCATAAATATTCCTAAATAGACAAAGCTCCAGGGCCAGATGGTCTTACTGTTGAGTTTTTTTGCCCACTTCTCTAATCGACTTCTCCCTATGCTACACACTCTTCTATCCTCATTCATGCATATACAAAAATGTACAGTCCTATATGCTTTATTTCAAAGGAGTATAAAGATCCTCATTTCACTTGTTAATATAGACTATGACATTTTCTCGAAGGTCTTAGCTTTAAGACTAGAATAAACTCTCCACAAGCTCCTTGTTAAAGAACAATCAGGTTTTGTTAAAGAAAGATATATATTTGATAATACTTTTTATCAAAATCCTCTCACCCTTCTGGCCCCTTACTAGCAGTCGCCCTACATGCTGAGAAAGCTTTTGATCAGGTCTATTGGCCCTTTGTCTTTGGTACCCTTAAGTGGTGTAGATTTTACCCCAAAATTATCTCTTTGATTTCCCTTATATACACATCCCCTAAAGCAGCTATTTTTGCAAATTGACTTACTTTCTCATTTTTCACTTTAGGTAGAGGTGTTAGACAAGGTTGCCCTCTCTCCCCTATTCTTTTTAATTCAGCATTCAAACCCTTTTTATCTAAAATAAGGCACAATAATGGCACACATGGATAGACATGTAAAAATAAACAAATTAAATTAGCTTCAATGCTGATAATGTCTTACTATTTATCTCACAACCACATTCTCAATTCCAGATTTTCTACATGAAGTATTTTCATACGCAAAATATTCCCTTTGACCAAATCTAATTTTAGGCATGACTAATCAGGCTCTAACTTTGTATGGAATACTCAGCTTATTGAATAACTTGGTTTATGGTTCACTCAAACTACTAAAACATCTATACAACTGAATATAGAAATATGCATTGATAAATTGAAAGAACTAATAACTGACATCCGTTATATCTCTCATGGTAGGGTCATATAGTCACTATTAAAATTATGTTGGTCACCATCATAATATATACTCTTTCTAATCTACTGATTCTTACACCTCTTAAGTATTAAAAGAACATTAATACCATACTTTATTCTTGATCAGAAAATCTTGAAGAAGTAGAGCAAATTATTTATACAGCTTTTCTGGGATGCCATTATTCCCTGCTGCCTTGGCATTAGCCAAAGAGACCAAGACCTCCACGTATTCAATCACTGAAATTGTTTTCATTAAACTGTCTTGTTGTTTAACTGAGAGCTGGGGTATTGTGATTGAAGCAAGGGCCCTTATGATGGCATCACCTGGAACCTCCATAGGACCCTGATAAAGTGCAGGGTAATGGTTAAATAAATATTTTGAATACATCACAATTACAAATAATAGAATTAGTAGCCAGATCTAGCACCTCAAGTATCTTATTAGCACTGGCTCTATATTTTACTGACCATTCCAAAACTCTACCCACATATGCACTTTCCTCATTTGCTTTCTGAAATGCATTACTACTACCTTTAAGAAGAAGTTTCACAGATTTGCAGGATTGATTTGTGTAGGAAAGAACATCTTCCAGCACAAAAACAATTCTGAGAGGCATTCGCCACTTTCTATGTGTGCCGAGTAACGCAAGGCAGTGATTTGTGTTGCGTTATGTCACTCTAGATTCATTAAGCCATGCAGGAGTGTGCATGGCTTGGCAAATCTCACTTAGGTTTTGTGTTGCCCTTATGTGCCTTTGCTGGGCACCAGGGAGATGAAAACCCTTGATAATATGCATTCTACAGTAACATAAGGCTGTACAAATTGCTTCCTTGTTTTATTATGCAGCAGGGAGGTGTGCTATGCATGAGGAGTGGGTGTTCCAAGACATCCACCCATTGATTATGGCACATACCAAGATTTTCAAAACTACTTACACCTGGGAATACATCCAAATGGAATGACACCCCACTAGAGGAGCTATGTGGAGAAATCTCAATAGTTTCCTTGTTGTTTTCTTTTTTGAAGTGTGCTGCAAGAAGAAAATGCCTACCATTAAGGTTATTCTGCAGGAAGTTTTCCCTAAGTGCACAAAACACAATCCTGCCTACAACACAGACTCGCTTGCACCATGATGCAAGGGTGCCTGCACGGGCCTAGGCAGACAAAAATGCACTAGGAAAGGGCAGGATTACCTATAAAATTATAAGTATGGCAATATTTCATGCAGTACAGTATGGTTGCATACTGCTATGTGAATGTTTGATAAATATGACAGTTAGGGTGCTAATATTCACAAATATTCACAATTGTCATGCAAGACGGTGTAGCAAGGCAGCTTGGAGTGTTGTGCTGTGTAAAAGCTAAAGGACAGGTGGACAATATATGGAGAATTACAGCTCTCAGCTAGCACTGGGGTACAACCTGATGCTTAGAGCAAATGCAGGCACCCTTGCAGCATGGTTTTGGGGTGCCAGCATTGATGCTAGGCAGCACATTTTGTGTAAGTGCAGGAAGAGAGCAGGAATGCACTTTATAATGTTAAATAGGGGTGTTTCCTAACCTATACCTATTATACAGGGTATGAAAGCAAGCAAGGTTGCTTGCTGCATTGCATTGCATGGAAATGCCTGAAATATGCCCCCTAATGAATAATGAGTGCGTGAGACCACTGTACATGTATTGCCATGTGAAAAGTCACAACAGTATACCATGGGCATATTCAGTTTTATAAAAATATATTCTTCATATCCCTATGTACTTAAAAGTGAAGGAAATAATTCCAGTATGTAACAAATAAAATATTTGTAGCATATCCCTAATTCTTTCCAGAGGGACACACAGCATCTCCTTAAGATCAGCCTGGTCATGATAATCAACCTGTTGAAATCGCTGCCTTGCCTTAACTTACTCTGCTGCAGGGGGGCATTCCATGGATGGGTGTCTCCGTACATTGAACCATAGATTGTGATGCCCTCACAGATTCAGCAGCACTGGTAGATTTGGAAGTGTGTCAAAATGATACAACTCCCCAGGTGAGGCTTAACCAGGAAAAAGACCCATATTGGTTACCTCTTTGTTCCTGTGATACATTTAGCAGCACACAAAGAAAGAGGAAGATGCATCTCAGGATTGTGTTTTTGCAAGACGGTGTCCCCTCCTGCCCAAAACCTATTCTGCCTACAATGCAGGCCCTCTTGCATGGTAATGCAAGGGTCCCTGTGTTTTCACTAGGCAGCCAAAAGTACATCATCACTAGTAAAAGAAAGGAGTGTACCGTATATTGGAAATTACTGTGCATTTCTACCCTTTTGCTTTCATGCAGTGCAGCAGGGTGGCCTTGTTATATGGTTCCTATTTAGAAAGGCAGAATATGGGAGACTGAGTCCATCCACACCATCAGTAACTGGCAGCCAATTTCCTGGCTACCTCACGGTGCCTCACCCAAACCTACTGGGGTGAAAGGAAATAATGGCAACCTGAACATGACACTCTGAGTCCCCAGGAAAGTCGTAGAAACAGATCTTACCCTTTCATGGTATTACTCATGCATGACAAGGTGGAAACAAAAAGATGCAAGATAAGTTTTCAATACATTTATTGAAACAATCACAATCTTACAAACAAAGAATGAGCTGCGATAATTGGGGAAAGCAAAGTAATCAACTGAACAAATACGGTAAGGAGGATAAATAATCCAACAGTGGTAAATGTCATTCTAGATGATTTAGAGGTTCATACCTAACCCTAAACCTATGCTGAGCCCAGAGCGGTATACCCTCCTGCTTGGCCCAATCTAAGGGATTAGCCCCAACCCCATACCTGAAGACAATGTCAAGAGTTAGCCTGTGAAGTATGTATTAATACTCTCAGGAGGCTGGTAAGTTAGCACCACAAAGCTGCATGTCACAATCCATTCATCCCAGGATAGTCGTAGCTCTGCCCTTTAGGGGTCAGTGCAGAGTCTATATAACAAAACCATATTGTTTTGGAAACACAGCTCTGATGCAATGCTGTGTGGGTGTTAGAAGCTGTCTCCTGAATGGGCAATATAAGAACTAGGATATTGTTTATAGTGTGCCTAGCCTTGAATAGAAAGTGCACATTACACGTTGTGCAAAGGTTAACTAAACAAATAACTCATACCACAGATTCATAGACAAATATGCTACTAGTGGGCCTACTGCACTGTTTTTTCCATCCACATAAGTAGCCCTGTAAACATGGCTCAGACCTACCACTGAAGTGTCTGTGTGTGCAGTTTTTAACTGCCAATTCGACTTGGCAAGTGTACCCTTTTTATACATGTAAGGTACCCCTAAGTTAGGCCCTAGGAAGCACCATGGGCAGGGTGCAGTGTAAGTTAAAGGAGGGACATGTACTGATGTATGTTACATGTCCTAACAGTGAAATACTGTTAAATTCAGTCTTCAATGTTGCAAGGCCTATCTCTGTCATAGGTTAACATGGTTGCTGCTTCTGCCTGTGAAAGGGGACAAAGACTGTACTTTGTGGTATATTCCTGCTTGTGAAGACTTTCCAAAGGCTTGAGTTGAGCTTGTCTCCTGTTTTGAAGTCTCAGGGCATCAAAGACTTCCTCTGCTAACATCTGAACTCTCTGCTGAGACTCCTGCCCTGCCAAATAGTATCCTATCCAGTACATGGGCTCTTGAAAGGTGAAGTTGGCAGACAAGAGCTGAAAATTCACGCATAGAACGCAGTGTGGGGAAATTTTCAATGTACCATCTGCAACACGGCTGATAAACGATGCACCGCCGCCCTCGTGGCTAAAATCGGCGGTTCACCTGCATCGCAGCTAGGAGATCGATGCATTGCGAATATGTGACAGAACAACTAGGTACTAAACAACTATAGCCTAAACCACTACTGCAAAACAACTAAAAAGTCTCTACAACTAAGTATTGAACAACTATTGTCTAAACAACAATTGTGCCTAAACAACAATTGCCTGAACAATTAATATTAAGGTAAGGTTTTCTTTTTGGTTTTTAAACAACTTATATATATTTATTTATTTGTATATAGATATATATATATATATATATATATATATGTATCATTGTCACCTCCTGCTCAGTAAGGGGCCACAGACCCTGCAGGGCGGCCTGGGTTACTGGGGCGAAGCATCCCACAGAAAATATCTCCCAAACAAGAAAAGCCCAGGCACCAGTCCATGTTAAAATCCAAGCATTTAATAGCATTTCTGAGCAGCAAGACAAAAAATCCTGACGCGTTTCGGTAACAGCATGCATTGTTCACAGGTAAGTAAGAACAGGTGTGAGTGAGTCAGTACTTTTTAAATACACAGTCATGTGACTTCAATAACCAAACTCCAACTCCCATAATGCACAGTTCCATATAACTAACTTCCTGAGCTGGACTGCTTAATTTCCATATAGCTTCAATAGCGTCACAGGCACTTCAGTTCACCATACAAATATTCTTATGTGCATTAGGTATCCATTACTTGATAGTCCACTTGCTTTTACAGTTGCTGTCCAGCATGATAATAGCAATACAGGGAATACATGAAAAGTAAGAGGAGAGGCACACTGCCTTCCTCCTATCCCTTGCTCACCTCCATCACAATATATTTCTCTGATAAATGCCTTGTTTGCATGAAGGTGAGCAGGTCGGGCCCCTTCCATAAAACTGTCATTGTCACCCCATGCTCCGTAAGGGGCTACAGACCCTGCAGGGCGGCCTGGGTTACTGGGGTAAAGCATCCCACAGAAAATATTTCCCAAACACAAAAAGCTCAGGTACCAGTCCATGTTAAAATCCAAGCACATAATAGCATTTCTGAGCAGCAAGACAAAAAATCCTGACGCGTTTCGGCAACAGCATGCCTTGTTCACAGGTAAGTATGAAAACTCCATCTAAAAGCATGAATAGGTCAAATTTTACCCAACAAGACTGGAAACATCTGAATACATTGAGATCCAATTTGTCAATTATCATCAAGCCCTCAGATAAGGGCGGACAATTCATCATCATGGACACACAAGACTATACCAAAGAAGCCTATCGACAATTGACTAACATGGATCATTATGATAAGTTACAGATTAATCCTATGACTCAATATCAAAAAACTTATCATGAGATGCTCAAAGAATGGCACACTAAACATCTTATTGACTATGATGAATATTTATATCTTAAAATTAAACATCCAAAAATTCCATGTATTAATTTTTTGCCTAAAATCCATAAGAATAAACTACATCCCCCGGCTAGACCAATAGTGAGTATGAACCAGTCTCTGTTGGAAAATACTTCAAGATATTTGGACCTGTTTCTGTGCACCTTTGTAACTAAATTACCCTCCTATCTATGTGATACCAATGATTTCCTGGCCAAGATACATAACACTCCTTGGCATAAAGATTATCTAATGGTCACCATGGATGTGGCTTCTCTCTACACCTCTATCTATATGGGATACAAGCCTGCAGATACTTTTTAAGAACACGCCCATTGAGTTCCTTGAACATACAGAAATGCTCTTGTCCATGTTACAATTCTGTCTGACCCATAACCTGTTCATATTTGATTAATGTTTTTTGCAAAAAAAAGGGAAGGCTATGGGTGCTTCCTTTGCTCCCATGTATGCCAATTTATATATGGGTTGGTGGGAGAAAGAGGTGGCTTGGTCTAAGGGTAATAACACTTACATGGACAAAGTGGTATTGTGGGTGCGATACATTGACAATTTTTTTATCATCTGGGATGGCTCTGATCAATCACTTTTGGATTATATAAATGTACTTAATGAGAATGAGTATAATATTCACTTAGAAACCCCATTCAGTAGAGATACCATTGAATTTTTAAATGTTCTACTGTAAGTGAAAAATGATCGACCAGAGACCACCATTTATCGCAAACCCACGGCATGCAATTCCATTCTGCATGCCAATAGTGGACATCCTATGGCACTAAAATGGAGCATACCTGATAGTCAATTTCTGCGGGATCGTAGAATATGTTCTGATGAGAGTAGATATGATATGGAAATCCTGACAATGACAGAAAGATTTTTTAGTAGAGGATACATCCTTAAAATCCTGATTGATGCACAGAATAGAGTCAAAGAGAAAAGCAGGGATGAGTTACTTTTCAAGAATACACCTATAAGCATTGAGACAAAACAATCACCTCCCAGAATATTTTTGGAATTCAATCGACAACATGGTTAATTGAAAAACATATTACAAAACAATTGGCATATACTACAGAATGATTCAAATATCAGGGACATCATTGGCCAACATCTTTCCATAACCTATCGTAAGGCTCGCTCATTAGGAGATCATTTGACTCAAAGTTTTTTCTCTATAAAAGATAATACATCTTGGCTGAGCAAAAAAAGTCTGGGGTTCTGGAAATGTGGCCATTGTAAGGCATGTAAATATGCATAGAATATGCAAAATTATCAAACATTTGATGGACGCCATTTTGAGATTAAGGATCGGATCACATGCAAAACTGAATATGTGGTGTATGTTGTTGAATGTGGATGTCAAAAAAAATATACTATAGTACCATCCACAAGTTGAAGATCAGATTTCTACAACATTTTAGAGCTATTAAAAATCATGACAGAACATGTCCTTTGGCTAAACATTTCTGGGATACACACAATGGTGATTGTAGTACTTTAATATTCTATGGAATTAAATTCATCAAAAGTAATTCTAGGGCGGGTGATAGAACATTAGAACGCAGACAAATGGAATCTAAGATGATTTTACTACTTGGATCTGAGTCTCCTTTGGGTCATAACCTTGATGCTGAATTACATGTCCATTTATAAAATACTATAGGAATTGAATTCTAATTAGAATTTGATCATAGTGGAAAATGAAATTTACTAATGTAGTAGTCAGCATCTATTGGTTTTTGTAGACAGTATAATATCTGTATTTGATATGAATAAGTGGTGATCTGAATTCTTAAATTGCCTTGAAAAACACAGGATAGTATGTGTTTATTTTTTATTGTGATTTTGACTTTTCCTCCCATACCCATATGACATTAGGGGAAGAAAAGTTTCCATCATTGTTTTTAACATGTGATATTCACACAATTTATGTAGAAGTGGTTTTGATTGTTTAGCACTTTGCACTTTATTTAGCGGCCTTTCCCCTTCTCCCCTTCCTTTTTTATACATGCATATATCAAAAATTCGAACAAAGGGTTAAGAATCAGTATGTTGTGCTTCAAAATTTAATTTATGTCAGAGACACTAGGCACTTTGAATGTTGATGATAAATGATAAATTCTAGGATTTAAAAGATAAAAACCTCCCATGTATGGGTTATAGTATATGATGGCATTTGTGTAAAAAGGCTCCAGACTAAAAATCCCTAGCTCAGTTCAGCAGTATAGCTAGATTACTTACAAATATTCATAGCACTTGACACTTTTTTGCAGTTTTGGAAAACAATAATGATTTTATCTATTTTCTAATTTGAATAATGATGAGAGTCAATTGAAATATTCAACTATAGGATAATGATTATTTTATTTGTTATGAATGTATTTAAAAATATTAAAAAATATATAAAAATATTTAAAAAAATAAAAAAATAGTTGATCAAAAACAGTTGATAAAATATTTGTTGATAATATTGAGTAATACACTTCATTTGTGTCAACTATGATATGTTATTGAACTAATTATGATATATTATTTGGGGTTTTCTACATATTGTAGTAGAACCACTTTGATTGAGAATTAATAGCTTTTATCTTATTTTATTGTTTGTAATTATTATGACAATTGATTTGTGTCTGCAAGTGTTACAAGTCTTTTTAGTGTCCATGTTAGCACAAAACAACATACGTGAATCACTGTTAAGGCAGCATTTTGTTACTAAAATGCAGGCCCATTTTAGTTAATTGCATGTTAAAAGATGGCTGCACTATTAGTTTGCACTAGCATGAAATGGAAACAAATGATGGCTTTTAAATTATGTATATAAGATGCCGTTTTATCGGCTAAGTTTGTCCAGTAGAAGGCGTTTGCCGAATGCGTCGACATTCTTTGCAGGAAACTATGGCCCTCATTCTGACCTTGGCGGTCTTTTCGCAAGACCGCCGAGTTACCGCCGCGGTGAAGACCGCCGACCGCGGCGGTATGCCGCTGTGCGCATTCTGACCGCTGGGAGCGTTCCGCCGGAAAACCGCCAGCAGCCACACTGGCGGTCGGCGGGAAAGTGGAGACTGGTCAACCTCCACCGCCACGCCAGCAGAACACCGCCCACAGAATTACGACCCACATTTCTGTGTGGCGGTCTTCTGTTGGCGGTCTTCTGTTGGCGGTCACCTCCCCATGGCTCCCGTCGCCTCCCGGAGGACCAACGCACAAGGTAAGTTGACCGTCCGTGAGGGGAGGGGGTGGGGGGGTGTTGTGTGATGTGGGCGTGCATTGGGGTGTGTGTGTGAGTGTGTAGAGGGGGTGTGTGAGTGCGTGTATGCGGGCGGGGGGTGCTGCTGTGTCTATGGGTAATGTGTGCTGTTCGGCAGGTGCGCATGTCTGCATGTATGTGTGCGGGTATGTGTCCCCGTTGTGTATGTGTGTGTAGGGGGTGTGTATATGTGCATGTTGGGGGTGTGTGCATGTCGGGGTGCATGTATGTGCATGTCGGGGTGGGGGTGGGGAGGGGGTTCGTACCACCTCTGGGGGGTGGCAGGGGGGTGGAGGGTGTGGGGGGAGGACTCGGGTGGGTAGTGGGGGGTGGGGGAGACCCCTATCAGTGCCAGGGAAGGAATTCCCTGGCCCCGATAGTGCTTACCGCCATGGTTCGCACTGCGGTTCCCGCCCGCAAGAAACCGCGGCGGTAGGCAGGGTCATAATACCGTTGGCGGTCTTGGGACGACCGCCGGGCCGGAGTGCGCAAACTCCAGCCCGGCGGTCATGACCGCTGTGGCGGTCGGAGTGGAGAAGTGGCGGTCGGTCGCGGCGGGGACCGCCGCGGTCAGAATGCCATTTTTAATACCGCCGGTCTGTTCACGGTCCGACCGCCGTCTCTCCGCCGACCGCCAGGGTCAGAATGAGGGCCTATGTCTTAATTACATGGAATAAAGCTGAAGAAATCCTATTTCGAATATTGATTTGTCCTCATGAGTTGGTGAAGGGATCAGTGCAGCTGTCTGGTGGATATCGTTCCATCAGTTGTGGATTATATATATATATATATATATATATATATATAAATTCTAAGCAAATGATAAACCATAAAAAAAAAAAAAAAAAAAAAATTACCTCAAAATTAGTTGTTCAGGCAATTGTTATTCAGGCACAATTGTAGTGGTTTAGACCTCGTTGATCAGGATGTTTCCCACGCATTGCGTCTGGAGAAATGACAGCTGCTAATAACGACGCAAACCCCACGCAGTGTGGTTTTCTAACACCGTCAAATACATATGTTTTAGAGTTGAATTAGAGATTTGGCATGTCCAACATGTTGACATTATAGAAGGATTTGTTTTTATTTAAAATATATGGTGTAAGTAGTAATCTATTGTATAGAAAAAATAATGTTTGAGTATTGTTAGACGCACAAGAAGTTTTGCAAATTTAAGTCCATATCTTATTCCATAAAGGAATAGGAAATTATGTTTGTAAGTCATCTTCCCATTGTAATTCCACTAATGTTTTCTGCCTCGGTTGAGCTACATAGATGAGAAGAGAGTAAATTATTGAGGCTGAGGGAAATGTTGGTAAAATTTGTAATACAGGGGAAAGTGTAGAAATTTGGGAGGTTACGACCAATAGGGAATTATACGATTGTAAGATAGCTGTGGTTTAGAGCTGATATGCGTAAATTAAAGTAATGAGTGATTATCTAATAATTGACACCCATACGAAACCCTTTTCATGCCATGACTTCCTAAAAACACATTTATTTTTAGTCGTAATAAGATTGTTGTACCAAACTGAAGAATTAAGAAATTGATCTGAACTGGAAAATTTAGAGGTAAAGATAGGATGTAATATTTTACAAGCAGTTTTAAGAACCGGTAATGACATATTGGCTGGATGCTGGGTGAGAGAAATAAATTCTGTAAATGAAAACGGATGACCCATAAGGGTTTTTGGTGTAAAGCATCTTCATGATGCGAATGGATTGAATGTTTTAGAAACAAAATCAGTGTGATAAAGTTAAACATTTGGAAAATTAACTCCCCCATCATGTTTCGATTGTTGCAGCTTTTTAAGAGACGCTCGAGGTTTTCCATTATTCCATAGAAAGAGACTAAAAAATAATTGTTTTTCTTACAGACGGAAGAGGAAATATTAATGGGAATGTTAGAGAGATAGAAAATGATCACAGGAACAAGCATCATTTTAATAGAATCTAGTCTACGCCATCATAATAGAAACAAAGGATTCCATCTAGTTGTTAGTTTCTTAAGGGTGGACAACAGAGCACCAAAAATATTAGAAACTGTATCTTTCAATGAATTTGTAAACCAGATGCTGTGATATTTTATTGTTACAGGATTCCAAAGAAAAAAATTAATTGCAAATTCATGTTTAAAGCACCATTTATTAAGTGGATGAATCTTACATTTGTCAATGTTAAGCCTATAACCTGAATTTTTTGTAAAATTTGAGACTGTTATGACCCTGACGGTCAGTGGTAATATGGTGGAAAGTACTGCCAACAGGCTGGCAGTACTTTTCACCATATTATGACATTGGCGGTTTGGCTGACAAACAGCCAATGTACCAACCTGCCCACCAAGGCGGAAACAGCCGCCGGGCTGGAGATATCATTCTCCAGCCCGTTGGCTGTCACTGTTCTGCCTGTGGGATAATGACCCCGCCTGCCACCATGGATTCCATGGCTTCCTTTCCGCCATGGAAACCATGGCAATAGGCAATATCAGTGACAAGGAATCCTTTCCTTGTCACAGATAGAGGTCTTCCCCACCCCCACACCCTCTACAGATTCCCCCACACCCCTTTCCTCTCCAAACCCCCCTACTTTCACAACCCCTTCACACACAGGCACACACACACATTCCCACATGCATCCACACATGCATACATTCATTCACAAACACATCCGCACACACTTTCATACATACACACAGACACGCATTCACAGAACACAACATACACGCACTCACACCTCCATACATGCACACACATTCAACACGAAACACACACCCGCATTGACGCACTCACAAACATTCACACTCATCCCGACACACACCCAAAATACCCCCACCCCCTTCCCCTGTGGGAACACCCACTTTCCTGTGTTTAGGGGGTCCTCTGGCAGGAGACAGGACTGGGTGCTGTTTCCACCAGCAGTGTCCGCCAGCTGAAAATCGCCAGGCCGTATTATGGGTCATAATGCGGCTGGCGGCGGTCTACTGGCTGACAGCAGCGCCACCTTACCACCATCTGCCGGCATGGCCATAGGCAGATTTCCACCAGTCTTGTGGCGGAAATCTTGCTGTGGTCATAATACGACAGACGGCTGGTAGACACGGTGACGGTCTTTTGGCGGCTATCGCCGCGGCGTTAGGCGGTTTTTACTGCCAATATCATAATAAGGGCCTGTATCTAAAAAGGGTTTTAGGGAATATTCAGGGCAAGATATATATATTAGGATATCATCAGCATATACTGAACATTTGATATACAAGTCTCTATATTTAAATCCTTGTATATTAGTATTCTGGCAAATAGAAGATAAAAAAGGGTTCAGGAGCCAAGATAAAAAGCAAAGGAGACAAGGGACATCCTTGTCTGATGCTTCTGTGAAGAGAAAAGGATGAAGAAGTAATATAATTTACAAACACTGATGCTTTAGGGGAGCTATATAAAATGGACACTAGTTTGATAAATTTCTGGCCAAAACCGAACCAAGAAAGGGTAGCAAAAACATGATCCCAGTAAATGCGATCAAATGCTTTTTCGGCATCTAAGGATATAGCAGCTAATGATTTCGAATAAGTCTTAGGTTTATTTAAAATGTCAAAGAAAAGTCCAGTATTACCTGAAAGATATCTTCCTTTAATAAAAACCTGACTTTTCCTTGCTGATTAAAATGGGTAGGAAAGATTCTAGTCTAATTGCAAGAACTTTAGGGAAGATTTTGTAATCAGTATTAACTAGGGATATTGGTCGATAATTTTTACATAATTTAACATCTTTACCTACTTTTGGAATAAGGCAAATCAAAGCATCTTTAAAAGTGCCAGATGCTTTGTTAGATGTTGCAAAAGAGGTGAAGAGTTTGTGTAGTTTGGGAATTAACAATTGCGAGAAAGATAAATAGACCTCCACAGGAAAACCATCTGTTTTAATAGAATTAATTGGTACCTGAATGTCCTTGAAAGAAATATCAGCATCTAGAGCAGAAAAATCTGTATTTGAAGCAAACTCCTGTTTAATAGAGTTTAAGTATGTGATGATGTCCAAATTAGATGGAGAATTTTTGGGGGTATCAAGTTTGTTATAGTAGTCAGAAAATTCATGCAGGATGTCTCTATCATTATTGTCTGTGGTATGATCATAACGTAGAATCATTTCAATGTTGGTTATATCCTTTTTAATTTGTAGGTAATTTGCTACCAGCTTGCCCGCTTTGTTCTGTCCTCCATAGTATTTGGCACTTGATTTAAGAAGAAACAAGGCTGCATTGTCTGTAGACACTTTATTGAATTGTAATTGAGCTTTCACTAATTCATTCAGACATTCTTTTGTTTTAGATGATTAATAAATATGTTCAAGGGATTCATTATGTTTAATAATCAAGAGATTTTTTATTATTAGATTTCTTTTTGTTAGAAACATATGTAAAAATAAATTCTCGTGAGGCGGCTATAAAAGCATCCCATATAGTGTGGAAAGAGAGTCCAGGTGTCATTCAATAAAAATTATTCATGTATACATTCTTGAACGTTTTTAATAAAAGTAGTATCCATTAAAAGAGAGGTATTAAAGCACCAACGATTAGTTTTGGGAGTAACTGAAGGTAATTCCAGATCTAATGTAACTGGGGCATGATCGGAAATTAGAATACTACAAATCTCTGAACCTAGGATATGTTGAGATAATAACTTAGATGTCAATAGTTAATCAATCCTGGATTGGGAAAAGTTTACCAGAGGAAAAAAAGTGTATTCTCGGAACATGGGATTACTAAGTCTCCATGAATCAATAAATGGTCTCTGTGCAATGGCTAAAGTAAACTGTTTGTGCATGGATGTTAGAATAAAATTAGTTTTAGAAGAGCAATCTAAAACAGTATCAAAAACAAGGCTACAATCACCTCCAAAAATTAAGTAATCATCTGTAATAGACATCAACTTATTAGCAATATGAGGCCAAAACAGTTTATCTAGATAAGTAGGTGCATATACATTTAAAATTGGTGTGTTATTGCTAATACGTTTTAAAAATAGCCAAAGGCCTTCTGTGTCGTTTTCTTGTGATACAATTTTAACATGTAATTTTTTTTACATAAAACAACAACACCATTATGTTTACCCGTGCCAGTAGATGTAAAAGCATAACCTACCCAATTATGTTTACGTTTACTACTTCTGTATCAATAACATGTGTTTCTTGCAACAATGCTATGTCTGTGGTCATTCTGACCCTGGCGGTTGACTACCGCCAGGGCCGGGGACCGCGGATGCACCGCCAGCAGGCTGGCGGTGCATCTATGGGCATTCTGAC
Source organism: Pleurodeles waltl (assembly GCF_031143425.1). Taxonomy (NCBI): domain Eukaryota; kingdom Metazoa; phylum Chordata; class Amphibia; order Caudata; family Salamandridae; genus Pleurodeles; species Pleurodeles waltl. The sequence continues at coordinate 1,070,903,928 of NC_090437.1, forward strand.
CGCGGCGGTACAGCCGCGGTCAGAAACGGGAAACCGGCGGTGTCCCGCCGGTTTCCCGCTGCCCTAGGGAATCCTCCATGGCGATTCCGACCCCCTTACCGCCAGCCTGGTTCTGGCGGTTTTGACTGCCAGAACCTGGCTGGCGGTAACGGGTGTCGTGGGGCCCCTGGGGGCCCCTGCAGTGCCCATGCCAGTGGCCCCACCAAGATTTTCAGTGTCTGCCAAGCAGACACTGAAAATCGCGACGGGTGCAACTGCACCCGTCGCACCCCTTCCACTCCGCCGGCTCCATTCGAGCCGGCATCCTCATGGAAGGAGGTTTCCCGCTGGGCTGGCGGGCGGCCTTCTGGCGGTCGCCCGCCAGCCTAGCGGGAAACTCAGAATTACCGCGGCGGTCTTTTGACCGTGCAGCGGTATTCTGAGGCCGCCCGCCAAAGTCAGAATGACCCCCTTTGTCTCTTAATAGGTGAACCTAAACCTTTAACATTCCATGTAGTTATTCAAAGAGACGTAAGAAATAAATTATATCAAAGTTAAGAAATTTTACAAAAGTAACAGAATATCTATGACTGATAGACACATAAGCAAATATAATAATATTTAGAAAAGAAACCTTAGAAGAAAAAGAAAGAACAAGAGGCGTGTAAATTGACCATTGAAAGAAGGTAGCAACAAGGAGACACCTAAATATAATATGAAAATAATTAGCAATATACAGCAGTTGAAAAAATATTGAAACATTAAGGAAAGCGATATCAATAAAAACAAATAGAAGATGACACAATATGTAGATATAGCTATGAAGAAGGAATTTAAATAGGGGAATGAAGAAAAGAGATAAGAAAGAAGAAAAAAAACAAGAAAAGTTGTAATGTCGAAAAAAAAAGACATCTGGTATAAACGAACAAAAAGAACATACCTTTATAACACATATAGAATTGAGGGTGGTGACACCAAAGAGGGAAGATGGCGCGATTGGACCTTCGACAAAGCCAACAGGAAAGGAATCAGACCAAGTACGGAGACGATGACATATTCATAATATTATCAACAACCAAAACCTGGTAAAAGAGACAAAGATCAATGAGAGAAACAAGTTACATAAGGAAAAGAACATAAAATATGACGTATATTAATAATAACGAATAACAAAACATGAAAATGAAGGACAATATCTAGAAGTGAAAAAGGATTGAATGAAATTCAAGTTGCAGATTGGTTTGAACTGTCCATGTCTTCTCCCCTACATGAGTCGATGAAGCGTTGCAAAATCTTTAGGTCTTCATATACCGTTGTTTTATTTTTAAATGTTACTTGAAAAGAGCATGGATGAAAAAGCCCAAATATTGCGTTTAAAGTACGAAGAGCTGGTCTCATGTCCAAAAATAGTTTTCTTCTGTCAGCCGTAGGTTTAGCATAGTCCTGTGAAAGGAACAAATGTGAACCCGACCATGAAACCTTTCCTTTCGATTTAGCAGCTCCAAGTATTTGAAGCAGTTCAACATATTCTAGAAAGTATATACTAACACGTCTCGGCTTTCATGACGAAGATGCTTGGTGAGATGAATCACCTAATCTGTGGGCTTGTTAAATATTCAGTTAAGATGTAGAAGGAAGGTCTAAAAGCTTGGGAAGAAAAGATTGGAAAAAGTTAATAGGATCTGAACCTTCCGTTACTTCTGGTAAGCCATAAATAAGTAGATTATTTCTTCTACTTTGATTTTTTAAGTCCTCAGCATGTTTACTGAGATGAAGTACTTCAGATTCAAGCAATTGCAAACTGTGAACTGTATCTTCAACATCGTTGACTCGTTGTTCCACTTGAGTAACTCTATTTTCCATAAGAGACCAATAAGATTAAAGTCTGCAATTTGTTATTAGTTTCCTCCATAAATGGTCTTAAGGCATGAATTTCATCTAACAGCAATGCCATTGAAATTGTATTAGGAGATTTAATGGGTGACAGAAGATCCATTTTAACATTTTTAGTTGCTGAAGTCATGCCCACATTTTGTTTGGAAGTTGACTTATTATTTTGCGTTACAGTTCTATTGGGAGAAAAGCATGCCAAATTATCCAAAATATTGCTATCCATACTTGTTGCAAGAATTGGGAAAGAGTTATCTGAAAACTCCTTGGCACTTGTGGCGGAAACAGAATGACCGCGCCTGGCTCTTAGTTCTGCCCATAAAATAAGTTCATGTATAATTAAAATTATTCGGTGGGAAGGTTGAAAAAATTACATTCCCACATATAGAAGATATTGTGAAAAATTCAGACTGAATCCAATCAGCACACAAATATGTGTTAAAGTATAAAAGTCATAGAGCCAGAAATACTCGAACATATAATAAAGACAGTCTTGTTGAAAACAGAAAGGATATTAGAGCAAAAGCGGTAGTATTTATGAAGAGAATGAAGAGTTGTGTGAATACAAAATGGTGGCCGCAGTATTCTCCTCGGAGTCTTCACTCCATTAAATAAATATAGAGAAGAGCATAATTGTAGAAGAAAACTGACCTGCATGCAGCAGAAACGTTATTACTGGTTTCCCTTACATTCCAGTGAAGGTCTGTCCCATTTGACAGAACAAATGGCAGATTTTCACCCGTGGCCGTGCCAGAACTCACGGAAGTGTGGCCATCTTGAATTGGCGACAAACCAGGCCCCCCATTTCCTATTTTTCTAAACTTGTGTGGTGTTCATTTTGTGGCATTTTCACTTTATTACTGTGTGTGTTGGTACAAGTACTTTACAAATTGCTTCTGAGAGAAGCCTGACTGCTTGTGCCAAACTACCAAGAGGGCAAGCAGGGGTTATCTAAGTGTGTTTCTCCATTACCCTGAATAGTGAGGGTCCTTGCTTAGATGGGGGTAACTTGACTTCCAATCATTTCTAACAACTTTTCATATCACATACCTAATTTAGTTTACTGTGTTGCATCAGTTTCAACACATATTACAGCATAATAATTCCAGTGGACATACCATTCCTCTGTCCAGCTCTTGAGTCCTGACTAGCAACTGTCCCCAGGTTTATGCAGTGCAGTGTGAGAGGACGGAAATACACCATATGCCTTAAATACCACACATTCCTGGCCTCTCTCAATGATGTAGTGCAACACAGCAAGGTGACTTTCTGCAATGCACTGTGTCATAAATATAGGCAATAGTGTCATGTGCACATAGTGGGAACAACTTACTGCAACATGTAGACAATTACATTCTATTTTGTCATTCCCTCATCCCTAATCCTGTAATGGTAATAGCAACATGACACCTGGGGGAAGTATTTTGTCATCTCACACTGCATGAATGGAGAAACCATTTAATCTGCACTAGTTATTGATCAATAGACAAATCATGTGGTTTACAAGTCAAGTCAACATGAGTACAAAGGGTATGTATTAACTGAGCATGAGATAAGTGTTTGTTTAATGGCATACCTAGTCCTAGTATCAGTTAAAGTTCTAGTAAATATTAGTGTGTGAACAAATCTTGTGTTCATAAGTAAATGTGTCACACATGATAGTAAATCTGTAGGTTGACCAAAGTTTCTGGAGCAACACTGAAAGAATTAGTTGTAAATAACATTTGTGTCATGCAATGTAAGCGTAGGACTAATTAATGTGTAAATGTCATTTTCTGGTACCAATGAGATACCAACAGTACATATCACACATATTTCTCAGCCATACTTAAAGTATAGATACAAACATACACATAGGTATCAAACTATATTGACATATTCAACCATGTGATAGATCACCAGTTTTTTTATGCAAGTTGGCTACATTTCCTGCATCTGAGTCCATCAATGTAAAACTCACAAAGTCAAACAATATGCTGTGAAACATGTCCTACAACAGTATCTAACATAGAATAAAATAGAACCAGGGCAAGGTATTGCAGTGTACTCAGTATCCCAGTGTAAAGAAATGGCTCCCTGTTGCAGTTACCCCCCACTTTTTGCCTGATACTGATGCTGACTTGACTGAGAAGTGTGCTGGGACCCTGCTAACCAGGCCCCAGCACCAGTGTTCCTTCACCTAAAATGTACCATTGTATCCACAATTGGCACACCCTGGCATTCAGATAAGTCCCTTGTAACTGGTACTTCTAGTACCAAGGGCCCTGATGCCAAGAAAGGTCTCTAAGGGCTGCAGCATGTCTTATGCCACCCTAGAGACCCCTCACTCAGCACAGACACACTGCTTACAAGCCTGTGTGTGCTGGTGAGAACAAAATGAGTAAGTCGACATGGCACTCCCCTCAGGGTGCCATGCCAGCCTCTCACTGCCTATGCAGTATAGGTAAGACACCCCTCTAGCAGGCCTTACAGCCCTAAGGCAGGGTGCACTATACCATAGGTGAGGGTACCAGTGCATGAGCACTGTGCCCCTACAGTGTCTAAGCAAAACCTTAGACATTGTAAGTGCAGGGTAGCCATAAGAGTATATGGTCTGGGAGTCTGTTTTTACACGAACTCCACAGCACCATAATGGCTACACTGAAAACTGGGAAGTTTGGTATCAAACTTCTCAGCACAATAAATGCACACTGATGCCAGTGTACATTTTATTGCAAAATACACCCCAGAGGGCACCTTAGAGGTGCCCCCTGAAACTTAACCAACTAGCTGTGTAGGCTGACTGGTTCCAGCAGCCTGCCACACTAGAGACATGTTGCTGGCCCCATGGGGAGAGTGCCTTTGTCACTCTGAGGCCAGTAACAAAGCCTGCACTGGGTGGAGATGCTAACACCTCCCCCAGGCAGGAGCTGTGACACCTGGCGGTGAGCCTCAAAGGCTCACCCCTTTGTCACAGCCCAGCAGGGCACTCCAGCTTAGTGGAGTTGCCCGCCCCCTCCGGCCACGGCCCCCACTTTTGGCGGCAAGGCTGGAGGGAACAAAGAAAGCAACAAGGAGGAGTCACTGGCCAGTCAGGACAGCCCCTAAGGTGTCCTGAGCTGAAGTGACTCTAACTTTTAGAAATCCTCCATCTTGCAGATGGAGAATTCCCCCAATAGGGTTAGGATTGTGACCCCCTCCCCTTGGGAGGAGGCACAAAGAGGGTGTACCCACCCTCAGGGCTAGTAGCCATTGGCTACTAACCCCCCAGACCTAAACACGCCCTTAAATTTAGTATTTAAGGGCTACCCTGAACCCTAGAAAATCAGATTCCTGCAACTACAAGAAGAAGGACTGCCTAGCTGAAAACCCCTGCAGAGGAAGACCAGAAGACGACAACTGCCTTGGCTCCAGAAACTCACCGGCCTGTCTCCTGCCTTCCAAAGATCCTGCTCCAGCGACGCCTTCCAAAGGGACCAGCGACCTCGACATCCTCTGAGGACTGCCCCTGCTTCGAAAAGACAAGAAACTCCCGAGGACAGCGGACCTGCTCCAAGAAAGGCTGCAACTTTGTTTCCAGCAGCTTTGAAAGAACCCTGCAAGCTCCCCGCAAGAAGCGTGAGACTTGCAACACTGCACCCGGCGACCCCGACTCGGCTGGTGGAGACCCAACACCTCAGGAGGGACCCCAGGACTACTCTGATACTGTGAGTACCAAAACCTGTCCCCCCTGAGCCCCCACAGCGCCGCCTGCAGAGGGAATCCCGAGGCTTCCCCTGACCGCGACTCTTTGAACCTAAAGTCCCGACGCCTGGGAGAGACCCTGCACCCGCAGCCCCCAGGACCTGAAGGACCGGACTTTCACTGGAGGAGTGAACCCCAGGAGTCCCTCTCCCTTGCCCAAGTGGATGTTTCCCCGAGGAATCCCCCCCTTGCCTGCCTGCAGCGCTGAAGAGATCCCGAGATCTCTCATAGACTACCATTGAAAACCCGACGCTTGTTTCTACACTGCACCCGGCCGCCCCCGCGCTGCTGAGGGTGAAATTTCTGTGTGGACTTGTGTCCCCCCCGGTGCCCTACAAAACCCCCCTGGTCTGCCCTCCGAAGACGCGGGTACTTACCTGCAAGCAGACCGGAACCGGGGCACCCCCTTCTCTCCATTCTAGCCTATGCGTTTTGGGCACCACTTTGAACTCTGCACCTGACCGGCCCTGAGCTGCTGGTGTGGTGACTTTGGGGTTGCTCTGAACCCCCAACGGTGGGCTACCTTGGACCAAGAACTAAGCCCTGTAAGTGTCTTACTTACCTGGTTAACCTAACAAATACTTACCTCCCCTAGGAACTGTGAAAATTGCACTGTGTCCACTTTTAAAACAGCTATTTGTCAATAACTTGAAAAGTATACATGCAATTTTGATGATTTGAAGTTCCTAAAGTACTTACCTGCAATACCTTTCGAATGAGATATTACATGTAGAATTTGAACCTGTGGTTTTTAAAATAAACTAAGAAAAGATATTTTTCTATATAAAAAACCTATTGGCTGGATTTGTCTCTGAGTGTGTGTACCTCATTTATTGTCTATGTGTATGTACAACAAATGCTTAACACTACTCCTTGGATAAGCCTACTGCTCGACCACACTACCACAAAATAGAGCATTAGTATTATCTATTTTTACCACTATTTTACCTCTAAGGGGAACCCTTGGACTCTGTGCATGCTATTCCTTACTTTGAAATAGCACATACAGAGCCAACTTCCTACATTGGTGGATCAGCGGTGGGGTACAAGACTTTGCATTTGCTGGACTACTCAGCCAATACCTGATCACACGACAAATTCCAAAATTGTCATTAGAAATTGATTTTTGCAATTTGAAAAGTTTTCTAAATTCTTAAAAGTCCTGCTAGGGCCTTGTGTTAGATCCTGTTTAGCATTTCTTTTAGAGTTTAAAAGTTTGTAAAAGTTTGAATTAGAACCTAGAACTAGTTGTAGATTCTTAAAAAGTATTCCAACTTTTAGAAGCAAAATGTCTAGCACAGATGTGACTGTGGTGGAACTCGACACCACACCTTACCTCCATCTTAAGATGAGGGAGCTAAGGTCACTCTGTAAAATAAAGAAAATAACAATGGGCCCCAAACCTACCAAAATACAGCTCCAGGAGCTTTTGGCAGAGTTTGAAAAGGCCAACCCCTCTGAGGGTGGCAACTCAGAGGAAGAGGATAGTGACTTGGAGGAAAATTCCCCCCTACCAGTCCTATCTAGGGAGAACAGGGTCCCTCAAACCCTGACTCCAAAAATAATAGTCAGAGATGCTGGTTCCCTCACAGGAGAGACCAACACCTCTGAAATCACTGAGGATAACTCCAGTGAAGATGACCCCCTGTTAGCCAGGATGGTCAAAAGATTGGCTTTGGAAAAGCAGCTCCTAGCCATAGAAAGGGAAAGAAAAGAGATGGGCCTAGGTCCCATCGATGGTGGCAGCAACTTAAATAGGGTCAGAGATTCTCCTGACATCCTAAAAATCCCCAAAGGGATTGTAACAAAATATGAAGATGGTGATGACATCACCAAATGGTTCACAGCTTTTGAGAGGGCTTGTGTAACCAGAAAAGTAAACAGATCTCACTGGGGTGCTCTCCTTTGGGAAATGTTCACTGGAAAGTGTAGGGATAGACTCCTCACACTCTCTGGAAAAGATGCAGAATCTTATGACCTCATGAAGGGTACCCTGATTGAGGGCTTTGGATTCTCCACTGAGGAGTATAGAATTAGATTCAGGGGGGCTCAAAAATCCTCGAGCCAGACCTGGGTTGATTTTGTAGACTACTCAGTAAAAACACTAGATGGTTGGTTAACTGGAAATGAAGTGTGTGACTATGTTGGGCTTTATAATTTGTTTATGAAAGAACACATTTTAAGTAACTGCTTCAATGAAAAGTTGCATCAGTATCTGGTAGACCTAGGTCCAATTTCTCCCCAAGAATTGGGAAAGAAGGCAGACCACTGGGTCAAGACTAGGGTAACCAAAACTTCCACTGGGGGTGACCAAAAGAAAGGGGTTACAAAAACTCCCCAGGAGAAAGTGGGTGACACTAGAAACAAAGAAAAAGAGTCCTCTGTAGGCCCCCAAAAACCAGAACAGGTGGGTGGGCCCCAAGACACAACCCAAAACAAAGGTGGGTACCAGGGTAAGAACTGGGATGCCACTAAGGCCTGGTGCCACAACTGTAAACAGTCTGGGCACCACACCAAGGACACCTCTTGTCCCAAAAACAAACCCCAGAACAAAATTCCTGGGGTAACCAGTGTAGCCATGGGAGATGACTCCTCAGATGAGGAGGTCTTCCTAGCCTTCAACTGGAAACAGGGCCCAACAGGTGAGTTGGAGATTCCAGAGGGAAGCAGACACTTCCACCACCTACTGGTGAATGGAATCCCAACCACTGCCCTGAGAGACACTTGTGCCAGTCACACTATTGTGCATGACAGGCTGGTGCTCTCAAACCAGTACATCCCAGGTGAGACTGCCAGGGTAAGAGTTAGCCTAGACAGGGTCACTAAGAGGCCTGTGGCTTTAGTGCCCATAGAAGTGGGTGGCACTCTTAGCTGGAGAAGGGTAGTAGTCAGTACAGACCTCCCCCTTGATTGTCTCCTTGGAAATGACTACCCAGAGGTTAGTCAGAGCTCAAGAGAGGAACTGGTCCAGTGCCAGTCCTCTCCCAAGGATTCTGGAAGTCCTGCCTCTGCAGTAAATGCAAGCAGGCCCCAGAAGAAGAAGAAAAGAAAACAGAGTAGGAAGGGTGGACAACCTTTAGCCAAGGTTACAGCAAGCCAAGGAGATTCTGCTCCAGTAGGGGAGAACTCCAAAAATGGCCCTGATAAAGTCCAACCTGACCCACAAGAAGTCCTGGCTAGTCAGGCAACTGTTAAACGTGAGTGGGTGGCTCCTCAGCTAACAGAAGAAAGAGTGGAAGAAGGGTGTTTACTACAAGATGTGGTAACCCCCCACTCCAATACAGCAGACAGGCAACCTGAACCCAAAGAAGCCTGTAACTTAGCCCCTTCCCTTTTAGGTGAAGAGCTAAAGGTGTGGTTCTGGGCACTGACAGCTGTCAGTGGCCTCTGCTGGGTGTTAGCCTTTGTGGCTGCACTATCCTTGGCATGGTGGTCAGACCCCATGCCAAATAGCAAGTTAGGCCCCCTGACCCTGTTGGTCATGGTGGGGTTACTCCAGCTCTGGGTAACCTCTTTGGGTAAGCTAGGGATGACCCTGGCTAAGATAAGATTAGCAGAGGTGGATACCTCTAAACCCAAAATAAAAAGAATGGGTGGAGACATTGAAGAAGCAGACAAGAGGCAATTCAGACTAGGTCCTATCACTGTGGAAGTGGGTCAGTTCCCCAAAGGGAATGACCTGAACAGAAGGATGTAAGGCAGAGTAGGCCCTGCAACTAACCAGCCTATTTCTCCTACTCTTCCTCGCCTGACAGACTAGGAAGACTCTCCCAGCTTGTGCTGAGTCTCCTGGCCTGTGGGCTGGGGGGGGCTTGTGTAAAGAAATGGCTCCCTGTTGCAGTTACCCCCCACTTTTTGCCTGATACTGATGCTGACTTGACTGAGAAGTGTGCTGGGACCCTGCTAACCAGGCCCCAGCACCAGTGTTCCTTCACCTAAAATGTACCATTGTATCCACAATTGGCACACCCTGGCATTCAGATAAGTCCCTTGTAACTGGTACTTCTAGTACCAAGGGCCCTGATGCCAAGAAAGGTCTCTAAGGGCTGCAGCATGTCTTATGCCACCCTAGAGACCCCTCACTCAGCACAGACACACTGCTTACAAGCCTGTGTGTGCTGGTGAGAACAAAATGAGTAAGTCGACATGGCACTCCCCTCAGGGTGCCATGCCAGCCTCTCACTGCCTATGCAGTATAGGTAAGACACCCCTCTAGCAGGCCTTACAGCCCTAAGGCAGGGTGCACTATACCATAGGTGAGGGTACCAGTGCATGAGCACTGTGCCCCTACAGTGTCTAAGCAAAACCTTAGACATTGTAAGTGCAGGGTAGCCATAAGAGTATATGGTCTGGGAGTCTGTTTTTACACGAACTCCACAGCACCATAATGGCTACACTGAAAACTGGGAAGTTTGGTATCAAACTTCTCAGCACAATAAATGCACACTGATGCCAGTGTACATTTTATTGCAAAATACACCCCAGAGGGCACCTTAGAGGTGCCCCCTGAAACTTAACCAACTAGCTGTGTAGGCTGACTGGTTCCAGCAGCCTGCCACACTAGAGACATGTTGCTGGCCCCATGGGGAGAGTGCCTTTGTCACTCTGAGGCCAGTAACAAAGCCTGCACTGGGTGGAGATGCTAACACCTCCCCCAGGCAGGAGCTGTGACACCTGGCGGTGAGCCTCAAAGGCTCACCCCTTTGTCACAGCCCAGCAGGGCACTCCAGCTTAGTGGAGTTGCCCGCCCCCTCCGGCCACGGCCCCCACTTTTGGCGGCAAGGCTGGAGGGAACAAAGAAAGCAACAAGGAGGAGTCACTGGCCAGTCAGGACAGCCCCTAAGGTGTCCTGAGCTGAAGTGACTCTAACTTTTAGAAATCCTCCATCTTGCAGATGGAGAATTCCCCCAATAGGGTTAGGATTGTGACCCCCTCCCCTTGGGAGGAGGCACAAAGAGGGTGTACCCACCCTCAGGGCTAGTAGCCATTGGCTACTAACCCCCCAGACCTAAACACGCCCTTAAATTTAGTATTTAAGGGCTACCCTGAACCCTAGAAAATCAGATTCCTGCAACTACAAGAAGAAGGACTGCCTAGCTGAAAACCCCTGCAGAGGAAGACCAGAAGACGACAACTGCCTTGGCTCCAGAAACTCACCGGCCTGTCTCCTGCCTTCCAAAGATCCTGCTCCAGCGACGCCTTCCAAAGGGACCAGCGACCTCGACATCCTCTGAGGACTGCCCCTGCTTCGAAAAGACAAGAAACTCCCGAGGACAGCGGACCTGCTCCAAGAAAGGCTGCAACTTTGTTTCCAGCAGCTTTGAAAGAACCCTGCAAGCTCCCCGCAAGAAGCGTGAGACTTGCAACACTGCACCCGGCGACCCCGACTCGGCTGGTGGAGACCCAACACCTCAGGAGGGACCCCAGGACTACTCTGATACTGTGAGTACCAAAACCTGTCCCCCCTGAGCCCCCACAGCGCCGCCTGCAGAGGGAATCCCGAGGCTTCCCCTGACCGCGACTCTTTGAACCTAAAGTCCCGACGCCTGGGAGAGACCCTGCACCCGCAGCCCCCAGGACCTGAAGGACCGGACTTTCACTGGAGGAGTGAACCCCAGGAGTCCCTCTCCCTTGCCCAAGTGGAGGTTTCCCCGAGGAATCCCCCCCTTGCCTGCCTGCAGCGCTGAAGAGATCCCGAGATCTCTCATAGACTACCATTGAAAACCCGACGCTTGTTTCTACACTGCACCCGGCCGCCCCCGCGCTGCTGAGGGTGAAATTTCTGTGTGGACTTGTGTCCCCCCCGGTGCCCTACAAAACCCCCCTGGTCTGCCCTCCGAAGACGCGGGTACTTACCTGCAAGCAGACCGGAACCGGGGCACCCCCTTCTCTCCATTCTAGCCTATGCGTTTTGGGCACCACTTTGAACTCTGCACCTGACCGGCCCTGAGCTGCTGGTGTGGTGACTTTGGGGTTGCTCTGAACCCCCAACGGTGGGCTACCTTGGACCAAGAACTAAGCCCTGTAAGTGTCTTACTTACCTGGTTAACCTAACAAATACTTACCTCCCCTAGGAACTGTGAAAATTGCACTGTGTCCACTTTTAAAACAGCTATTTGTCAATAACTTGAAAAGTATACATGCAATTTTGATGATTTGAAGTTCCTAAAGTACTTACCTGCAATACCTTTCGAATGAGATATTACATGTAGAATTTGAACCTGTGGTTCTTAAAATAAACTAAGAAAATATATTTTTCTATATAAAAAACCTATTGGCTGGATTTGTCTCTGAGTGTGTGTACCTCATTTATTGTCTATGTGTATGTACAACAAATGCTTAACACTACTCCTTGGATAAGCCTACTGCTCGACCACACTACCACAAAATAGAGCATTAGTATTATCTATTTTTACCACTATTTTACCTCTAAGGGGAACCCTTGGACTCTGTGCATGCTATTCCTTACTTTGAAATAGCACATACAGAGCCAACTTCCTACACCCAGTCTGAACATTCTCTTGATACATCAATGAGGACAGAATCAAGCCACTACAAGTCACAATCACATACACATATGTGAAAACCCCGAAGTATTGTCTCAAGGTCTGTCATAGAAAGTTACTTGATCTACATTAGTTTGTCCAATATAAAAACGCCCCACGTTGCCATACGTTTGTGTTGATCTATGTTCAGCATGACCCCATTTTTGGCAAATAAAACATTAGCTGTAGGCTTGCCACAAAATATAGAACTATCCATGTCACATGCTGGAAATGCATTACATGTACAAATCAAATACCCATGCTAAATTAAGTAAACACAGGTAAGGCTGTGCCAGTGTCATGTATGCTAGCAACAGCATTGGAGGGTTCAAAAGGACATATGTATGTGTGAGTGCCAAACATGTTGGCACTGTCATAACCTACCTAGGGCTGAATATATGCCAGAAAATCAGACCATAAATGTGTCACTTTGCACATATAGTGAGTGAACATAGCATAGAAAGGTCAAGAATATTCCAAAATACCTATCACAGTAAACTGCTGCCTGAACTTGAATGTCAGCATGTAGAAATGTACACAGTATGAGGACATGGTCAACATAAGCAGTGCAGTACAGCATAGCTCACAGTCTTACTGTGTTCTGCAGCAGCAAAGGGTGTTTCATATGGCACTCAATGATGGGTGGAACACTACTATGCCAAAATTGCTCTACCTGAGTCAAACCTCTTATTGTAGGGTGTCTCATCATCAGAAAAGCATACAAATTGTCATCACTTTGCGAGTGCAAATATTGTCGTAGGTATCATTACAGACCATGAGTAACAGTTGTCATGGACAAAGACCTAATACCATGTGTTGATGTTGAAATGTCATTTGTAATGAAGGCATGCATGCACTTTTGAGGATTCTCTAAACTATGCACATGTTACTCATTTCCCAGGCAGATTGTCAGACATAACACATCTGGGTACAGGTGAAAAATTACACATTTTCCATGCTTTGCACAGGATGCGATTATGCTCATAGGCCTATAACACAACCCTATGAACCAGATGACCTTGAAATGTGTGGCATTACCCAGAATATTAAAAAAATTTAGTTGTTTTTCCAAGTCTCACAACGCCTCAAGAATAGAGACATGTTGAATGTGTGAAGTGAAGTGCCCATGTCAAAAGGTAAGCACAAATGTATGTGTACAGGGAGTGCAGAATTATTAGGCAAGTTGTATTTTTGAGGATTAATTTTATTATTGAACAACAACCATGTTCTCAATGAACCCAAAAAACTCATTAATATCGAAACTGAATATTTTTGGAAGTAGTTTTTAGTTTGTTTTTAGTTTTAGCTATGTTAGGGGGATATCTGTGTGTGCAGGTGACTATTACTGTGCATAATTATTAGGCAACTTAACAAAAAAAAATATATACCCATTTCAATTATTTATTATTACCAGTGAAACCAATATAACATCTCAACATTCACAAATATACATTTCTGACATTCAAAAACAAAACAAAAACAAATCAGTGACCAATATAGCCACGTTTCTTTGCAAGGACACTCAAAAGCCTGCCATCCATGGATTCTGTCAGTGTTTTGATCTGTTCACCATCAACATTGCGTGCAGCAGCAACCACAGCCTCCCAGACACTGTTCAGAGAGGTGTACTGTTTTCCCTCCTTGTAAATCTCACATTTGATGATGGACCACAGGTTCTCAATGGGGTTCAGATCAGGTGAACAAGGAGGCCATGTCATTAGATTTCCTTCTTTTATACCCTTTCTTGCCAGCCACGCTGTGGAGTACTTGGACGCGTGTGATGGAGCATTGTCCTGCATGAGAATCATGTTTTTCTTGAAGGATGCAGACTTCTTCCTGTACCACTGCTTGAAGAAGGTGTCTTCCAGGAACTGGCAGTAGGACTGGGAGTTGAGCTTGACTCCATCCTCAACCCGAAAAGGCCCCACAAGCTCATCTTTGATGATACCAGCCCAAACCAGTACTCCACCTCCACCTTGCTGGCGTCTGAGTCGGACTGGAGCTCTCTGCCCTTTACCAATCCAGCCACGGGCCCATCCATCTGGCCCATCAAGACTCACTCTCATTTCATCAGTCCATAAAACCTTAGAAAAATCAGTCTTGAGATATTTCTTGGCCCAGTCTTGACGTTTCAGCTTGTGTGTCTTGTTCAGTGGTGGTCGTCTTTCAGCCTTTCTTACCTTGGCCATGTCTCTGAGTATTGCACACCTTGTGCTTTTGGGCACTCCAGTGATGTTGCAGCTCTGAAATATGGCCAAACTGGTGGCTAGTGGCATCGTGGCAGCTGCACGCTTGACTTTTCTCAGTTCATGGGCAGTTATTTTGCGCCTTGGTTTTTCCACACGCTTCTTGCGACCCTGTTGACTATTTTGAATGAAACGCTTGATTGTTCGATGATCACGCTTCAGAAGCTTTGCAATTTTAAGAGTGCTGCATCCCTCTGCAAGATATCTCACTATTTTTGACTTTTCTGAGCCTGTCAAGTCCTTCTTTTGACCCATTTTGCCAAAGGAAAGGAAGTTGCCTAATAATTATGCACACCTGATATAGGGTGTTGATGTCATTAGACCACACCCCTTCTCATTACAGAGATGCACATCACCTAATATGCTTAATTGGTAGTAGGCTTTCGAGCCTATACAGCTTGGAGTAAGACAACATGCATAAAGAGGATGATGTGGTCAAAATACTAATTTGCCTAATAATTCTGCACTCCCTGTATACAATCTCATTGGACATGGTGCAATGGAGGTGTTGTGTATGAAATTACCTCTGCATGTTAAGAGTTGTGTACCCCTGCCCTGAGTGTACAGCTGCATAGTTGTGGGGCTCCCTAAGGGCCAGATGTAGCAAAGGTTTTGAACGTCGCAAACAGCAAATTTCACGGTTTACGACATGCAAAACCCACATTGTGTTCAGGGGGCAGTGCCAACAGCCAGGAAAATTTCAAATGGAATAATCAAGAACATGACAGCAGGCTGCTTGGGGTACTGATCAGAACCAGCCAAACATGAAAACATGGCAAACACAGGGTAGAAATATAGCACTTCTGTCGCTATTGTTCCTCTGAAGGCACTGTAAAGTTGGAGGATGGTGCCCAACAAATGTATTTATTCTTCAGAAACAACTCTGCAAACAGGAGTTTGTTTCTCAAATACAAAAAAGACTAATAACCTTCACAATTTGGGAGTTTTCTCTGGGCCTGAGCAAAATTGATATTATGCTGGCATAATTTGCTTAATTTTGTTAGGCATGTTATGTGAAATTCCCAAAGTTACACCATTATGCCAATTTTCATAATTACATGGTAAGAATTTACAGGTAGTAAGCTATTCAGATTAAAAATCAACTGTGAATGCATGGGAACAGCTTAACTCCAGTGGCTGATGTTCTTTGTGGATTTATGTTTTGCATTTTCTTCATGTTAAATGTGTTCTTGCACCAAAAATAAATGCGAGGGCTTGTTTTTCTATCAAATACAGCACTAAATGGCAGACTTACATTACACTGAAATTACTATATGCAGAAAATTAGGCACAGAAATTGGGAGTTGTGTGGCCTGCACAAGTAATGGGTCCACAATTGTCCTTACTGAAAACCAAGCACCCCATTGTAGCGCTTGACTCCTTCATGGTAGCGAGGCAGAGCAATCCAAGGCCTACTCCGCGGCAGTGGGGTGGGCTAGTAATCACCATTTACTGACACACAAGAATAACACTCAATAAGTTATTGTCCTGTCAATACATTTTCTTTAGAAAAAGGAAAAGTACATTTATTATGCACGCTACTAAATACTGTGCAATAATTTACAAATATGTACATTGGCAGATGGAAAATACCCAACACGACATTGTGTAATAACCTTTGCCTCCTAAAGGGGTCACACAAACATACGAAGAGAGCTTATTGGTCTTGTCAAGGTTTATGACCAACACACCAAATGCTAGAATTGCAATTTTATACTTAAATGCAATTTGTCAAAAAAATAATCCTGCATGAATACAATTATGAATGCTAATAAAAAATTATACTGTGAGCAGTTAATATTGTCATCATTAATGGAACTGATAAAGCATTTGTAATGAGTAAAATCTGTGTCTGTGTATTTGCTATGTATTTTGCAAGGAAAGGTCAAAAGTCACCAAACTTTAAAATGAGAAACCTTGGGACCCATTGGACCAATTTTTATGATTTATGCATGTATTTTACTCCTGGTGGCAAGCTCCATCTACCAGGGGCAGCAATCATGTTTCCCTCAAAAGTGACGCAGTCCTCAAAAAGCTGGTTCTTCTGATTTCCTGGTCGTCAGGGATGTAAGCGAGCCAGCCTTGTTTGCACTTGGGGAGACCCACTGGCCCTGAGGTCAACTGGGCAGAGTCCTTGGGCTTGAGTGGTGGTCAGATGGCTTCTCCTAACAGTTTTTCATGGCAGTCCGAGGATCCAGCAGCAGAGTGTAGGAAAACAAAACCAGAGACAAGAGAGAGCCTCCCCCTTGTGCAGGCGTTGTTAAAGGGGAGAGGAAGGTTCCAGAACTCAGGCACCCCTGGCTAATTTTAGGGTTTCTTGTCACTTCTCCAACCCTGTCCCAACCCTCCTGCACAACATGCTGGGAAAGTCCAAAATTGCATTATCCAGGAGCCACTGGTCACGTCTGCTCCTGAGGTCTCAGCTCCACCCCTTGCTGGTATCATTGCCAGGGCCTTACACACCAAATGTTCCTCCTGGATTGGCTCCAATTGTCTAGGCACTTTCCTTTGTTCAATGGGCTTGGGCAGACCCATCCCTGATGCAGTGTGCCAGCAGAGTGATTGATGCAGTTCATTTCACCCCACCCCTTTCCTCCTCAGGATATGGGCGAAATAGTGTTAATCGCTTCTTTTATGTGAGGTGGCCTGTAAGCCTGCTTCTAGAGAGAAATGTAATTAACTGGGCACAAAAGGGTGACAAAAGGCCTGCACTCTGATCCTGAGCTGAGCCAGGGAAATGTGAAAAATCTCGATGACCCATAAGCTGAACAGATATCATTTTGGAAGTTACATTATTGATTTTCCCACACAGGTTACACTTCAATTCAAATTGTCTCTGTAGGCCAAACAGGAGTGAAATTGCACTTTAAGGCAATTCTCTCCCTATGTGTAAGATAGAGTGTTACTATAGACAAAACAGTAAATCACACTGGCTTTTTCTATTAGGGTACACTAACATTATAAGGCCTATCTCAGGTGAATACCTAACTCTGCAGAGTCTCATTGTGCAGGCTACCTATGTGCAATTACCTGGCTGTACACAACAGTAGTCTCCCACGCTCAGCCCACAGACCTGTACACAGACACGATCACACATGTTCATGTTTAAACAGCCAAGTGCCCCTTACCCTTGCTGCGTTGTAGCAGCTTTATCTTAAAAGGTGGACACTGGCGGTAACACACATAGTCCATTTCACTGAGAAATTCCACTGGTCCTTCTATGGTGAGCCACCCACCTAACTCAGCCATTTGGTTGCGGATCCCTAGAGGGAACTTGGATAGCTCTAAAAACCCTTCTGGTTCTAGGATACTAACCACTTATATGGACTGAGCAGGTCTAGGCCCACCATTACCCAGGGTCCCACAATGCTGCACCTACCACACCGTATCTGGCAAGGGTTCAGTGCCTCGGCACTGTAGACAATGCACATGACATGTCCAGAGCTTGTCCCATGGGTCACCCGTTGTCCTCCTCTGGAGAAAACACAACCCAGTACCATCACTTAACTGACTCACACAAGCCCCTTTAATGACCGGCTGACCCTCACCCACAGTAGTTATCCTGAGGTCACACTACCACCACACCCTCTTGGGTTGACTTTGCCCCCTAAGAGGACCCTAGTCCAATAACACAGTGCTCCCAGATAAGAGTCACCCCCAGACAGTTTCCATCACAGAAACTCCTCACCTGTGGATTCCTTTCAGCCCCACCGGGTCAACAGAAATGCTGCAGGACACTGAGTGGTACATGCCTGGCTTAGACCCCACTGAATCCTTTTCCCAGCCTCCATGTCACAACCATGAAGAACAAGCAGGAACCACATAGCTCCCCCAGTGAAAAGTTCAACAGGTCACCTAAGGCCCACACTGCCTCCTTTCACCACACTCAATAGAGGGCTTGTCCCCACCTACTGAGTTCTTGCCTGACAAACCAGGACTTCAAGGGGCCCATAGCATCCACCCTGAAGCTGGTACACAAACAATGCACTAGGAAGGGGCTTGCTTAGGACAGCTAATCCTTCATACCTCCACCAGGGGCATCACCCCTCCGGCACACTAAAATCGCACCCACCTTAAGTCTGACAGACACCATCCTCCACAGCCTGCTTCACTGGTAGCTCAGACTAACAGTCCTAGGCAGAAGTGATTACACCAACTCAGACTGAAGCGCAGGGTCCCTTCACTTAAGATAGGCCTCATCTTGTCTCCTGGTTTGGCCACTGCAGGCAGAACTGCCTTCTGTACCTTGCTGGACGCACACCTATTAGGAAAGTCAATGCCTGGCAACCCGAGACATCGAGGGTCTCTAGGGCGTCCACCTCAAAGCTGGTCAAGTAAGTTAGGGACTGCTTAAGGCAGAGCATCCTGCTCACTTTCACCATGTTTGGGGCCATACCTACCAGCTACAGGGCTTCTGCCCTCTGTCCTGTGAGTGACTCCATAGGTCCTACCTGACTCGGCACCCAGCTGGACATCGCCCTAGCTGCCCCCCTCAGGTACAGGAAAAAAGCCCTAGGAAGACATCCTAGACTACTCTCAGGCAGTTACCTACCCTACACTGACATCTTAGGGTGTACCACTAACCCATCCTGGGGATCAAAGGTGTCTTATCCCCCCTATGATTTCCTTAGGGGCACCCACTACCCCTTCAACCTCAGGAACCATCTCTCCACAGATCCACTCACCTCTAGAAACCACAAATTACTCACACCCCAACCTTGGGAAAATGTCTCTGGAACCTCTTGGCCTTCTGGCTGTAACCCCTAGGGGTTGTCGTTGTCAACTACTACATGATACCCTGCCACCCCACACTTCAAGTATTTTCTGGCCTGCACCAATGTTTATAAAAAATGTAAACAGAATGACTCACGTGGGATCCCTGGCAAGAAATTTGCACTGCCCACGGTGAGCACTAGAATTGCCTGGAACCCGAATCACCTCCTACACCCCAAGAAGCAGTGCCCAACCCTGCACCCACATCTATAGTAGCACATAAACCTATAGAAAAAAAATCTTCCTCATACAGACCCAGGCCCATTGTGTAGTGCAGGGGTTCAAAGGGCACTCTATAGTCTGTAACATTCTAGTAGGAACATTGTGTGTGAAAGTCCACCTGGCCATCACTTCATTTCAAAACAATGCACACCGGTCCTAACAAACACAGTTGAAGCATTTACCACCAAGCAATGCTTCCACGTGACATATGTGTCAGATCTGGGGTTTCTGATTGTCAGTGTATGCACCCTGCACAGACAGGAACTATCACTTCCAGTCAGGGTAAGTGAGAGAAACTGTGCTCCCCACTTGTAGCTTGGCATAGAGCAGGCAGGCTTATCTAAAGAGGCAATCTCTAAAGTATTTGTGCACACACACAGTAATACCAATGAAAATATAGCAAAAAAGTGATGCATCAGGTTTTGTACCAAAATAGTTGCAAAACCCACTTCTGAGGCCTGGGACGTGATAGGTCACCTCAGGCAAGTGTAGGACTCACAGGTGGACAAACGCCTAATAGCATGTGTTGATGCTGAAATGTCATTTGTGATGAAGGCATACATGCACTTTTGAGGATTCTCTAAACTATGAACATGTTACTCAGTTCCCAGGCAGATTGTCAGACATAACACTTCTGGGTACAGGTGAAAAAGTACACATTTTCCATGCTTTGCACAGGATGCGATTATGCTCATAGGCCTATAACACAACCCTATGAACCAGATGACCTTGCAATGTGTGGCATTACCCAGAAAAATAAGAAAATGGAGTTGTTTTTCCAAGTCTCACAACACCTCAAGAATAGAGACATGTTAAATGTGTGAAGTGAAGTGCCCATGTCGAAAGGTAAGCACAAATGTATGCGTATACAATCTCATTGGACATGGTGCAATGCAGGTGTTGTGTATGAAATTACCTCTGCATGTTAAGAATTGTGTACCCCTGCCCTGAGTGTACAGCTGCATAGTTGTGGGGCTCACTAAGGACCAGATGTAGCAAAGGTTTTGAACGTCGCAAACATAGAATTTCACTGTTTGCGACGTACAAAACCCACATTGCGATGCCCAATTCCCCATTTGCCTCCTTGGAGTTGCAGTGGCAAATTTCCTTTATAAACACATTTTTTATTATAAAAGGGCAAAAGCCTAAGTTTAAAAGGCATGTACACTAAACACAAAATGTTGTAGTAGGTAATCAGACTTAAATGTTATAATTCCAAAAGTGAAGTAAATAAGTGCTCACTTAAGTTAGCCTAACTGTTGATTTAATGTTAATTTTAAATAACGTATTACCAAAGGCCTGTTTTCACATTGAATTCTGTTTTTCTTCTGTTTTCCTGCAGATGTAACTTTTCAGAAGCCTTCTTTTAGTTAGTGAATAGACATTTGTTTTGTATTAGACAACCCGAGGAGAGGAGGCAACAGGACGAATGA
This sequence comes from Pleurodeles waltl, assembly GCF_031143425.1. Classification (NCBI taxonomy): domain Eukaryota; kingdom Metazoa; phylum Chordata; class Amphibia; order Caudata; family Salamandridae; genus Pleurodeles; species Pleurodeles waltl. The sequence continues at coordinate 1,070,924,739 of NC_090437.1, forward strand.
TTCGTGAGAAGAACTGTCTGGACCGCAAAATGTGAATGATGCAACTTTTCAATGTTTAACATCTATGGACCATAGCACCACTATGAGAAAACGGGGTGTTTGTTTACTCCCATGAGTTTACTGAAACCGTTTTTGAGGATGAAGACATAAGAATATTGTGTTTATATTAGTGCATGTACCTAGAGTAGCAGACGGATTTTCTTTCCCGACTCCCTTACAGGAGACTCAACTACGAGTTTCTTATAGATCTCTTTATGGAAGTTTGTTTAGTCTATTTCTCTGACATCTGCTGATTAATAGCTGAGAATACTTTCCAGCTTGACTTACAAAGGCTTTATGCTTATTCAATGATTCTCTCATCAGAACTCTTTACTGAGCATCTGAACTGACAACTTATAAAATACTAAAAAATGAAAAAATAACTCTTTAACTCACAAAGGTTCTCTTTATTGATTATACTATAAGCCATTAATGATTTAAGGTATTATTGGAATGATGTAGATTTTTACTACAAAGGTCCATACGACCTTTGACGGGGGTTATTTAATGATTACACCTGAAGATTAAGATATAGAGGGCCCTGCTCCCTCCATGACTTCCACTGATGCATGAGGTGGAAGCCAAGGTCCCTATAGCAACACTTACCTCCAAGAAGTGCAACTAGTGGTAACTCTCTGTGATTCCCTGGAGTGCTTGCCAGGACTGTAATGGTGATACAAATTACAATCCTACTCTAACATTTGTATGATCTCTCTATATTCTCAGTAGAATACATGAATATTGTCATTTCACTTGTACAACTCATACAGTTACACGATTGAAGAGAAGAACAAATGTAACTGCTTATAAAAATAAAGTGCAGTGCATGGAAAGGGGTCAGATTTGTATATATATATATATATATATATATATATATATATATATATATATATATATATATATATATATATATATATATATATATATATATATATATATATATATATATATATATATATATATATATATATATATATATATATATATATATATATAAACTTACTGGCTAGCTGGATGTACTGTTAATCTGGTTAATATTATTTTATACCACCGGGGTCGGAGTTACAGGAAACTGTAAACGGCCAGTACCTTACTCAGTGCTTTGCAATGTTGCTATAAATCCAAATATGTTGCCCTTCATCTGACTGTACTTACTTAAAGGGAGTACGTGCAAGGACATTTTCACCAGGCACGCTCTTATCAAACAGGCACATTTAAAGCGTCTCAAGGAATCTTAAGTGTGGTTTGGACTCGTGACACTCTACTTTGCCGAACACAAAGGAACGCGTGCACTTGTGTGTTACTCTGAATAACACGGTGTTCCATTGTGCGAGCCTCAGAAGCATGCCGTATTTCGTTTCAGCGAGAGATCGGGACTGAAAACGCGAAAGGGGTGATTGTTGGATAGAATAATACTCTACTGTTATTGTTTCCGCAAACATGTAAAACATCAGATATTGAAAAGAAGGCGCATTGTCTGATTTAAATATCTAACAAAACCGTGGTATAGTCAGTCACATCAAAAGAAGCTTCGGAACGTCTGGATCGTTTATTAGCTGCAGAGGTCCTTTGGAGAACAACGTCGAGGCTCGTGCTTTTCTTGCTTATTCAAGCCTTTTCTATATATAGTGCTCTTTCAAATAAAGAAGAGAGCCCCGGAGGCAAAATGGAAAAAAACACTCTCCTTCAGCGAAATATATTAGCCATGTCCATGCCCTTACCTTAGTTAGGAAGGATATGCGTGTTTCAAAGTGAGTAACAAAGACCTGCGTGTACCTTTGTGTGTCTTTGTGAAAAGATGAGGGCAGACTGAGTGAACTAAGGTTGGCCAGAATTATTCAAATGCGAAAAGTTTGTCTAAACAAACTTTACAATGGTGCAGTTCCACCGTGTGCTTAACTGATGCACCGGATCCATTCTAAATTAGATATGTCAGTCACTGCAGGTTAAAGGTTTAAAATTAACGTATCTTTGGATAACCTCTATGATTTTCACTGGATACATTTTGACGGTTTCTGGTAGACTTAGCTGTGGCCCTTTGGTTTATGGAAATCGTCGTTTTCGTTGTACATATATGATTCACTGAAAAAGTGCAAAGCTAAACCCCTTCGCTGTCAGGCCTTTTCCCCCTCAGGTACCAGTCCTTTTTTTGGCTATTTGGAGCAGTTCGCGCTTAGGCTCTCATAACGTTTTGTCCACGTAAGCTAGACATGCCAAATTTGCGTCCTTTTTTCCAACATCCTAGGGATTCTAGAGGTACCCAGAATTTGTGGATTCCCCTGAAGGAGACCAAGAAATTAGCCAAAATCCAGCAACAATTTACTTTTTTTGAAGAAAATGGGAATAAAGAGCTGCAGAAGAAGGCTTGTGTTTTCTTCCCTGAAAATGGCATCAACAAAGGGTTTATGGTGCTAAAATCACCATCTTCCCAGCTTTCAGGAACAGGCAGTCTTGAATCAGAAAACCACATTTTTAAAGACAATTTCGGTATTTTCCTGGGACATATCCCATTTTTACTATTTTTTGTGCTTTCAGCCTCCTTCTAGTTAGTGACAGAAATTGGTGTGAAACCAAATCTGGATCCAGGAAAGCTAAACATTTCTGCAAAAATGTAGATACAATTGTAAATTCAGCAAGCAGTTATTTGTTTAGATCCTACAAGGTTTTCCTACCGAAAATAACAGCTGAAATAAAAAAAATAATATTGAAACTGAGGTACAAAAACAGCCAATTTTTTCCACGTTTCCTGTAATGTCATATTTTTGAAAGCAATATACTGTTAAGTCTGCTTGACTCTTCTGGTTGTGGGGATATATAGGGATTGTAGGTTCACCAAGAACCCTAGGTACCCGTAGCCAATAAATGAGCTGTACCTTTAATGGGTTTTCATTGTAAACCGGGTATACAGCAATTTATTTGCTGAAATATAAAGAGTGAAAATTAGGTATCAAGGAAACATTTTTAATTCCAAAATGGGCATAAGATAAGGTGTTGAGAAGCAGTGGTTATTTGCACATCTCTGAATTCCAGGGTGCCCATACTAGCATGTGAATTACAGGGCATTTCTCAAATAGACGTCTTTTTTACACACAGTCTTACATTTAGAAGGAAAAAATGTAGAGAAAGACAAGGGGCACTAAAACTTGTTGTGCTATTCTGTGTTCCCTCAAGTCTCCCAATAAAAATGGTACTTCACTTGCATGGGTAGGCCTAATGCCCGCAACAGCAAACGCAACATGGACACATCAAATTTTTACATTGAAAACTGATGTTTTTTTTTGTAAAGTGCCTAGCTGTGGATTTTGTCCTCTAGCTCAGCCGGCACCTATGAAAAACCTACCAAACCTGTGCATTTTTGAAAACTAGACACCTAGAGGAATCCAGGATGGGGTGACTTGTGGGGATCACATAAGGTTCTGTTACCCAGCATTCTTTGCAAACCTCAAAATGTGCCCCAAAAATACTTTTTCCTCACATTTCAGTGACAGAAAATTCTGGAATCTGAAAGGAGCCTCAAACTTCTATCCACCCAGAGTTCCCTCAAGTCTTCCAATAAAAATGGTACCTCACTTGTGAGGGTAGGCTTACTGATCTTGAAAGGAAATGCTCCAAAAGACTATCTGGAGACATCAAAATTATCAAATACAAACTACCTGTTTTTGTGGGGGGGGGAGGCACCTGCGTTTTTGGTCCTAGGCTCAGCAGCCATATAGGGAAACCTACCAAACACAAACATTTCTGAAAACTAGACACCCGAGGGAGTCCAGGGAGGTGTGACTTGCGTGGCTCCCCCAGTGTTTTCTTACCCAGAATCCTCAGCAAATCCCAAACTTAGCAAAAAAATCACATTTTCCCTTATTTCTGCGTGAGATCACTGCACCGGGGCAAATTTCCTACCACCCAATGTTGCCCCTAGTCTCCCGGTAAAAATGATACCTCACTTGGGTAGGTGCCTGTGACAGGGAAGAGCCAAAAACATGTCGAAATTGAAGGTGAACCAAAGAAGATCCAAAAGGGCAGTTTAAAAAAATATTTTTAGGCTGACAAGGGGGGCAGAATTTTTATTGGTATAGATGCGACAATGCTGGGTGCTAGGAACTTTGTGGATTCCTGCGGATTCCGGAAGGTTCCATCAGAAAAATGTGGGAAAAATATGTGATTTCCAGCAAAATTGGAGGATTGCAGGGCATTGTGGATAAATAAATGGTGCAGGGTGCATGTGAAGCACACCACCCTGGACTCACCCAGATGTTTAGTTTTCAGATGTGTCTAGGTCTTGTGGATTTTTCTACATGGCAGCATTCCACAGTCCAAAAAGTGTGTCCCTCCCCATTCCAAGGGGGACAATTTTGAGAGTTAGCCATGCTCTCATGGCCCAAATGTAAAACCAAAACCCAAAATAATCAAATGTCCTCTTGCTTGCCGTGGGATAACATGTTTTAGTGTGCAGGAGACAGCTGAAAGACTGTTACCTCCTTCAGTTGGGATAGGGGCATAACCATGCCCATACTGGTTGGTAGCCACTGTCCTGCTATTTGATGGAGTTTGTTTTGACCAATGACTTTGTGTTTCACCACTGCGCATATTAGTTGCTCAATGTTCACCAGTAGCACATGGTATGTTTTGTTCAGTTTAGCCGCCTATGGGCTTTGACATTGCATTAGCCATTACATTCTGTATTCTGCCTATTGGCTTTGACATGCTGTATCCAGTCTAGCCGCCTATTGGCTTTGACATTGCATGCCTATTGGCTTTGACATGATGTATTCAGTTTAGCTGCCTATTGACTTTGACATGCTATTAGATATTCTGCCTATTGGCTTTGACATGATATCATATATTATTCAGCTCCGCTGCCTATTGGCTTTGACATGATATCATATGTTACACTTTGTATTCAGCTCAGCTGCCTATTGGCTTTGACATGATATTATACATTACATTTTGTATTCAGCTTAACTGCCTATTGGCTTTGACATGATATTATACATTGCATTTTATATTCAGCTCAGCTGCCTATTGGCTTTGACATGATATCAGCTCAGCTGCCTATGGGCTTTGACATGATATAAGACATTGCATTTTGTATTCAGCTTAGATGCTTATTGGCTTTGACATGACACTAGACATTGCATTTGATATTTAGGTTAGCTGCCTATTGCCTTTAACATGACATTGCATTTGATATTTAGGTTAGCTGCCCATTGCCTTTAACGTGGAGTTAGACATTGCAGTTGAGAATCCAAGCTGTATTTTTCCAAGCTGTGTTTTTGCACCAGAGAACCAAGATGTTTTTCTCACAGTAGACTAGACCTGATAAGAGAGGGTACATGGTGTTGTTCTCTCTGCTTGAGCTTGGGAACAGGAGTAGTCTTGGAGACCTGGCCAGTCTCCAAAAGGCTTGCTCAGTTTCCCAGGTCTGAGAGGAGGGGGCACACCTTTGTAACGAATGTAACAGGCTGCAGAGAGTCAGATTCGAATCTGCCGGACCTCGTGCTGGAGCTTGGCGCCAGCTGCCAGCATCCCGTGTGGGTAGATGAAACTCTTTCTCGCGGCTGACAGGGGTCATCAGCTTGCAGACCTTAGAAAGATGTAGCTGTAAATAGTTCCTACACGGTGAAGTATTTGTTTTGCTTTGCATTCAATATCTTATAAATATAACCTGCTGTGTATATTGCAAACTGATATATTTTGTTTGATTAACGCGGACTGGAAAGCTACTAATTCGTCATTCATATAACAACAATAAAAGTCTTCTTTGACCTCAGAAGTGCATTTCTGTTGTGTTATGTTAGTGCTTAGAAACTAAATAAGAGGAAAGCACTACAATTGGTACCTGGAGTCGTGGGGTCGGTCATTAAGAGGTGATTAAGAAGGGGTTTGACGAGTTAGTAGATTTCTAAGTGCACACTTTAAAAGTGTAATTGTTTTTTGTTGTTTGGAGAATTACAGAAATTGTTTTCTGTTTGGGGAATCACAGTAGCACGGCAGACCATGTCTGAGAATACATGTGTTGATGAACTGCCTGATGGTGCTAAGAAAAACTGTGAATTGTTTTCTGTTTGGGGAATTACAGAAGAAAATGCATGTGTAGCTAAAATGCCTGATGTTGTTTTGAGAAATAATTCCCGTTGTATATATGTAGAAAACGTGTGTTTTGGCAGTAATGATGACAGAAAGGTCTGGATCCCTTTATCTGCTTACAGAGAAATGCAGGAGAAATGTAGGCAGTTGGAACATGAAAATAGGAATTTACGTGAACAAATTAGCCCGACTGAAAGTTATAAAAGGGCTGTTTTTGAAGAATCTTTCTTGTCCCATTCCAGTAATGAGGGGGTTAAGACAGCTCCGAGCTGCACTGAGTTTCCGTGTGAGCCAGGGTTTTTGGCAGACAAAATGCATTCCTTAACTGATAACAGGGACGAGAGAGACCAGAATGTGATTTACGAGTTACCGTTGCAAAATGCACAAGTAAAACGAAAGATTTTAGAGCAAGAGCCGACTTTCATTAGCTTGTTTGATTTTTGGAAAAAGAATAGCCCTCATTTGAGAGAAATCCCAACACTTTTGTATATGGTCACTGTGAAAAATTATATGCAGCTGCGCGCATGTGATTTGGCAAATGAAATAATGCAGACTTCAGGTTTCTGCGCAGTGCAAGAAGGAAATACTTATGTACATGTAACTCAAGAACAAGGAAAGAAAATAGTGCCCCTAGCTAGAATCATACAATGGATCTGGTACTTGCAAGACAGGGCTAGAGTACCACAGGTAAAAGAATTACCGGTGAAATTGTGTGCACCATTTGAATTTGTGTCTACTGAAGATAAAAAGCATGTTTGTTTTACTAATGATTCATTGACTGAAATGTTGTTTTCTGGCACAGGAGAAGGAATGGAGTTGTATAATATGTGTCAGATTTTAAAGCAAGAACTACGTGAGATGTGTCATTTTTATGCTGATTTTTGGTTCTTTGATAATGTTTTAGCCACATGGCTTGTACCTAACTGGTTTAATTACATTGCAGATGTTAATGAGAAAAATTCAGAGAGAGAAGTGTACACCCAGAATTCTGCCTTAGTGGGGATGGCTAAGTGGGTGCCCCAGAAATGTGAACAGCTGAGAGAAAAAGCCACTTACAGGTGGGCAGAGATGAGAGAGATGCACATTCCCCTAGATTTGATAAAAACTGTGCAGCACGCACAAAAGCAATTTGTCATGCAAGCAGTCACAGAGCAGTTGGGGAGAGGAAAGTTACCAGGACAGAAATGGCAAATTGATCAGGTTTTAGGGAGAGTGATTGCTGCAAATTACCAAGGAAAAATCGAAATTATGCTGATACCTAGAAAATAATCTGATTCATTCATACAAATTGGAGACAGAATGGCCCAAATTGGCAAAAGTGCAGTGAATGGAGGTTTGTTAAAGAAGGAGTCTGCCCCAGCCCTTCTGACAGTGCAAGAAAAGGGAAGCTGTGGCGCAGCAGATAAAAACCTCAGTGCTGATGTGTGGGCTGAAGCCCTAAGTGATCCTCCAGACCCTGCAGAAAATATAACAAAGGGCCTCAAAAACATCCTGCTGATTATAAAACAGGGAAAGGAAGAGGAAGGGTGCAGTTTAAATGAAAAATGTTATTTGCAAGAAAAGTCATACTTGTTTCTTTTGCAGATCCGACCACGTTTCGCCACTGTCCCTGAGTGTGCTGTGTGGTCCCCCTTCCGGTGTGTGCGTGTGGGGTCGGGGAAGGGACCGAATCCCCAACCTGAACCTGGCTGAGTAAAGTGCCAGCACCATGGATCCATTTTGCGCAAACTGCGCCTTCAGTTCAAGTTCAACTTGTTTGATTGCATTCTTCCACGGGGACTAAGCTGTGTTTTTTTTTTTTTCCCTCTCGTATGGAACTCTGACTTTTGCTTACCTTCCAGCAAACCTTTCAAGTGGACCGTGCACCTTTACATGAGCAGAACTCATGCCACATTAAATTGCTAACACTGTTGAATTAGAGACTCATTCAGAGTATAAAAATTGCCCAGTCTTTTTTATGTAGATGTATCTGATGTGAAAGGTTATGAAATCAATGTGTTAATTCACTTCTATTGCTTTACAGGGATTGTTTTGATCATTGAAATTTGATTTGCTGATAATGTTTTTTTTTTGTGCTGATGTTTTTTTTTTGTTTGTTTGAAATATGAGATATGTGAAACAAAAATTCATTGGTCAAAGGGCGGAATGTCCTGCTATTTGATGGAGTTTGTTTTGACCAATGACTTTGTGTTTCACCACTGCGCATATTAGTTGCTCAATGTTCACCAGTAGCACATGGTATGTTTTGTTCAGTTTAGCCGCCTATGGGCTTTGACATTGCATTAGCCATTACATTCTGTATTCTGCCTATTGGCTTTGACATGCTGTATCCAGTCTAGCCGCCTATTGGCTTTGACATTGCATGCCTATTGGCTTTGACATGATGTATTCAGTTTAGCTGCCGATTGACTTTGACATGCTATTAGATATTCTGCCTATTGGCTTTGACATGATATCATATATTATTCAGCTCCGCTGCCTATTGGCTTTGACATGATATCATATGTTACACTTTGTATTCAGCTCAGCTGGCTATTGGCTTTGACATGATATTATACATTACATTTTGTATTCAGCTTAACTGCCTATTGGCTTTGACATGATATTATACATTGCATTTTATATTCAGCTCAGCTGCCTATTGGCTTTGACATGATATCAGCTCAGCTGCCTATGGGCTTTGACATGATATAAGACATTGCATTTTGTATTCAGCTTAGATGCTTATTGGCTTTGACATGACACTAGACATTGCATTTGATATTTAGGTTAGCTGCCTATTGCCTTTAACATGACATTGCATTTGATATTTAGGTTAGCTGCCCATTGCCTTTAACGTGGAGTTAGACATTGCAGTTGAGAATCCAAGCTGTATTTTTCCAAGCTGTGTTTTTGCACCAGAGAACCAAGATGTTTTTCTCACAGTAGACTAGACCTGATAAGAGAGGGTACATGGTGTTGTTCTCTCTGCTTGAGCTTGGGAACAGGAGTAGTCTTGGAGACCTGGCCAGTCTCCAAAAGGCTTGCTCAGTTTCCCAGGTCTGAGAGGAGGGGGCACACCTTTGTAACGAATGTAACAGGCTGCAGAGAGTCAGATTCGAATCTGCCGGACCTCGTGCTGGAGCTTGGCGCCAGCTGCCAGAATCCCGTGTGGGTAGATGAAACTCTTTCTCGCGGCTGACACGGGTCATCAGCTTGCAGACCTTAGAAAGATGTAGCTGTAAATAGTTCCTACACGGTGAAGTATTTGTTTTGCTTTGCATTCAATATCTTATAAATATAACCTGCTGTGTATATTGCAAACTGATATATTTTGTTTGATTAACGCGGACTGGAAAGCTACTAATTCGTCATTCATATAACAACAATAAAAGTCTTCTTTGACCTCAGAAGTGCATTTCTGTTGTGTTATGTTAGTGCTTAGAAACTAAATAAGAGGAAAGCACTACAGCCACCAGCCCACAATTTCTTTTGTTAATTCCCTGGCATCTACTAGGCTTTCTGCCCCCCGGGGAGTGGATCAGGGGTAATTGCCCCATCTGCCCATCGGTGGGCAAAATAACTTTGTCCCCATTTATTTGGGGAGGGGGTATGGCCATAGCCCCACCCTCTTTTAAAAAAGGGGGGCAGAAATTGCCCAAAATAAATTTGCCCCACAGGCGAGTGACCCTTGCCGAAGGGGTCGCTCCCCATGCGTGAAATTTATTGGAAAAAAAATCCCTGGTGTTTAGTGGTTTCTGCTCCCCTTGGGGCAGATTGACCTCAGAAAAATAGGCCAATCTGCCCCCAAGGTGGGCAGAAACGGCCTAAAATAGATTTGCCCCACAGGGAATGACCCTTGCCTAAGGGTCACTCCTCATCCGTAAAAAAAAAAAAAAAAACCTGGTGCCTAGTGGTTTATGCCCCCCTTGGTGGCAGATCAGCCTATTTAAAATATGCCGATGAGGCAGAAATGGCCTAAAATAAATTTACCCCCCCCCCCCCAGGGGAGCAACCCTTGCCTAAGGGGTCACTCCCCTTGCGTGAAACTGACCTAAAAAAAAAATCCTGGTGTCTAGTGGTTTCTGCCCCCCTGAAGGCAGATTGGTCTAATAAGAATATGCCAAACTTCCCCCAAGGGGGGGCAGAAATGGCCTAAAAACAGCCCCCCCCCCCCCGGGAGTGACCCTTGCCTAAGGGGTGGCTCCCCTTATCAATATAAACATATAAAAAAAAATCCCTGGTGTCCAGTGGCTTCTGCCCCCTCTGGGGGTAGATTGGCCTAATCAATTGTTGGAAAGGACCATCTTTCTTGGCATGTTGCCCCCATTTTTACCTGTATGTCAGTATCTTTTTGCCAGTCTCACTAGACTAGGATCCTGCTGGGCAGGACCCCAGTTCTCATAGTTAATGGCCTAATGTGTGTGTCTGAATAGTGCTTGACTATGCCATTGAGGCTCTACTAATCAGAACCTCAGTGCTTATGCTCGCTCTGCTTTTAAATTTGTCACTGTAGGATAGGGACTTCACGTATCAATTTCAACTGGCACACTGCCCCCGCCTTATAAGTACCTAGTATATGGTACCTAGGTTCCCAGGGCATTAGGGTTCCAGGAGATCCTTGAGGGCTGCAGCATTTCTTTTGCCACCCATAAGGAGCTCAGACAAACCCTTTTACAGGACTGCCATGGAAGCCTGCGTGAAATAACACACACATTATTTCACAGCCATTTTCACTGCACTTAAGTAACTTACAAGTCACCTATATGTCTAACCTTCACTTGCTCAAGGTTAGGTGCAAAGTTACTAAGTGTGATGGGACCCTTGCACTAGCAAAGGTGCCCCCACATAGTTCAGGGCCATTTCCGGGGACTTTGTGAGTGCGGGGACACCATTACATGCGTACACTACATAGAGGTCAACACCTATATGTAGCTTCTCAATGGTAACTCCGAATATGGCCATGTAAGGTGTCTAAGATCATGGAATCGTCCCCTATTCCAAACCTGGTATTGAAGAGCCAATTCCATGCATCCTGGGGGATCCACTATGGACCACCAGTACTGCCAAACCAGCTCTCTGAGGCTTGCACTGCAGCTACAGCTCCTGCCACATCACAGCCAGGGTTTTGCCTCCTGGGGTCTGAGCAGCTAAGTCCCAGGAAGGCAGAATAAAGCATTTCATCTGAGAGCAGGGTGTTACACACTCTCCCTTTGGAAATAGGTGTTACAGGCTGGGGAGGGGTAGCCTCCCCCAGTCTCTGGAAATGCTTTGAAGGGCACAGATGATGCCCTCCTTGCATAAGTCAATCTACACCAGTTCAGGGCCCTTTTGTCCCCTGCTCCGGTGCAAAACTGGACAAAGGAAAGGGGAGTGACCACTCCCCTGTCCATCACCACCCTAGGGGTGGTGCCCAGAGCTCCTCCAGTGTGTCCCAGAATTCAGCCATCTTGATTTGCAAGGTGTGGGGGCACTCTGGAGGGCTCTGAGTGCCCAGGGCCAGCAGGGGACATCAGAGACGCCTCCTGATAGGTCCACACCTGATAAGGCAGCCAATCCCCCTCTGCAACTTCTACTTCATCTACTGACCTTGGATCAACCGCAGTCTGCTCCAGGAACCACTGTAACAGCAACAAAGTATCCACAAGGGATACTTTTCTTCTGCAACTTCAGCTCCAGCCAGCAACGGCAACAGTTTCCACCGTGTGCACGCTCTTATGACTCACTGTCTTCATCCTGCACCAGACGGACCGAAGAAATCTCCTGTGGGGTGACGGAGTCACTCCCCTGCTCACAAAGGCACCTTCTAAGTCGATGACCCGTACTCTTGGTCTCCTCTCACAGCGATGAGCATGCTCTTTGGAACATAGAGGGTGGACCCCATCGACAAAAACTGTCCTGAGGTCGTGCTGACACAATTTGGAGGAGGTAAGATCTTGCCTTCCCTAAAAGTGACAGTACCCCTGTGCACCGTGTCTTCTTCACCTCCTGAGGCCTCTGTGCACTATTTGAAAAATTCCTTCATTCAAAGCCTGGCCCAGGACCCAGCACTCTATCCTGCGATCCTCAGCTCGCTGAGTTGACCTCTGGTGGCGTGTGACCCTTCTTTGTAATACTGCACCAAATTCATTTTGCACCTCCTTTTTCCCCATTTCCTGGGACTCCCGTGGGTGCTGTCTGGCATCCTGAGGGCTCTCTGAGGTGCAGAGAGCCCCCTCTTGCTCATCACACAGAGTGGAGGCCCCCAGGTCCCTCCTGGGTCCAGCCAGCGCCATTTTGGTGCAAAACACCACTTTGTTGTAACCAAGGCTTGTTGGTGACTTCCAACATATAATCACATCTGCTTTTGTCTTCACGTCGTGGGACATCCTTGGCATCATGGAGGAACCCACTGGCATCTTCCTAGGGTGCATTCCTGCATTCTCTTGCAGGTCTTCAGGTCCAGGAATCCACCAGTTGTTGTTTGCAGACTTGGTTAGTTGCTGCAATAATCCATATCACGAGGTGTAGTGTGTCCTAAGGAAACTTGCAGTACTTTACTCCTGCTTTTCTGGGCTCTGGGGAGGGGTAATTTACAAACCTTTACTGTATTCTTACTCCCCAGCGATTTTTCACACACTACACTTGTCTAGGGGGAAATTTGTGATTCACATTCCACTTTCTTAGTATATGGTTTGTGTTGCCCCTAGACCTATTTTCTCCCATTGCATTCTATAGCATTTCCTATTGTTTGCACTATCCCATGTCTAATTACTTACCTTATTTTGGTGTCTAGCATATATATTGTTTATAATACTTACCTCAAGAAGGAGTATTGCCTCTAAGATATTTTGGGTACTGTGACACCCAAATAAACTACCTTTATTTTTTGGTAACACTGAGTATTGTCTTTACTTGTGTATAACTACTGTGTAACTATAAGTGGTATTGCATGAGCTTTGCATGTCTCCTGGTTCAGCCTAAGCTGCTCTGCTATCAATACCTCTATCAGCCTAAGCTGCTAGAACACTACTACATTTCACTACCCAAGGTACCCACTACAAACTAGGCCAGCCTCCTACATCGATATGAGGCAATTTGCCCCCGGGTGGGGGGTAGAAATGGCCTAATAAAAAAACTGCCCCCTGGGACGCGACCTTGGCCAAAGTGATTGCTCCCCTTATGCCAATTTCATTAGTGGCTTCTGCCCCCCCTGGGGGCAGGTCGGCCTAATCAACATAGACCGATCTGCCCCCCGGTGGGGGCAGAATAGGACTAATGAATATTGCCCCCGGGTCGCTCCCTTCACGATACAACACACCGAAAAAAATATTCCTGTTGTCTAGTGGATCCTGCCCCCCGGGGACAGAACAGCCTAATCAATATAGGCCGATCTGCCCCCAGGGGGGCAGAAAAGGCCTAAAAATAGATTTTCCCCCTGATGAGTGGCCTTTGCCCAAGAGGCCGCTCCCCTTATACACAAAAAAAAAAATCCCTGGTTCCTATTGGGCATTTCTACAGCGCGATCACATCACGATCGGGCTGCAGAAATGCTCAGAATGACATCAAAAGAAAGGAAAAGCCTTTCCTTTCTTTTGGTGTCTTAGCCTGCCCCCTCCTCCTGAGTGGAATAGAAATGCTTGGCATTCCTCTTCCGCAATGAGAGGTGACCTCTGATGAGGTCAGCATGCGATCTCTTGCTGGCGTAATCAGACGTCACTGGGAGGGCAGGGGGGGTGGAAAGTGTGAGAAGGTAGCCTCTTTCTAGCCTTGTTACCCCCACTTTTGGCCTGTTTGTGAGTGTATGTCAGGGTGTTTGTCACTGTTTTCACTGTCTCACTGGGATCCTGATAGCCAGGCCTCAGTGCTCATAGTGAAAACACTATGGGCCTCATTCCGACCCGGACGGGCGGCGGAAGCCGCCCGCCGGGCGGAAACCGCCCAAACACCGCCCCGCGGTCAGAAGACCGCGGGGGGCATTTCAACTTTCCCGCTGGGCCGGCGGGCGATCTGCAAAAGATCGCCGGCCGGCCCAGCGGGAAAGCGCCTTCCACGAGGATGCCGGCTCCGAATGGAGCCGGCGGAGTGGAAGGTGTGCGACGGGTGCTGTGGCACCCGTCGCGCTTTTCAGTGTCTGCTAAGCAGACACTGAAAAGCAATGTGGGGCCCTGTTAGGGGGCCCCTGCAGTGCCCATGCCATTGGCATGGGCACTGCAGGGGCCCCCAGGGGCCCCACGACACCCGTTCCCGCCAGCCAGGTTCTGGCGGTGTAAACCGCCAGAACCAGGCTGGCGGGAAGGGGGTCGGAATCCCCATGGCGGCGCAGCTTGCTGCGCCGCCATGGAGGATTCCCATGGGCAGCGGGAAACCGGCGGGAGACCGCTGGTTTCCCGTTTCTGACCGCGGCGTTACCGCCGCGGTCAGAATGCCCATGAATGCACCGCCAGCCTGTTGGCGGTGCATTCGCTGCCCTCGGCCCTTGCGGATTCAATCCGCCAGGGTCAGAATGAGGGCCTATGTTTTCAGTATGGTTGTTATGTGTCACTGGGATCCTGCTGGTCAGGACCCCAGTGCTCATAGGTTTGTGGCCTATATGTATGTGTCACTGGGACCCTGTCACACAGGGCCCCAGTGCTCATAGATGTGCATGTATATGTTCCCTGTGTGGTGCCTAACTGTCTCACTGAGGCTCTGCTAACCAGAACCTCAGTGGTTATGCTCTCTCATTACTTTCAAATTGTCACTGACAGGCTAGTGACCATTTTTACCAATTTACATTGGCTTACTGGAACACCCTTATAATTCCCTAGTATATGGTACTGAGGTACCCAGGGTATTGGGGTTCCAGGAGATCCCTATGGGCTGCAGCATTTCTTTTGCCACCCATAGGGAGCTCTGACAATTCTTACACAGGCCTGCCACTGCAGCCTGAGTGAAATAACGTCCACGTTATTTCACAGCCATTTTACACTGCACTTAAGTAACTTATAAGTCACCTATATGTCTAACCTTTACCTGGTAAAGGTTAGGTGCAAAGTTACTTAGTGTGAGGGCACCCTGGCACTAGCCAAGGTGCCCCCACATTGTTCAGAGCCAATTCACTGAACTTTGTGAGTGCGGGGACACCATTACACGCGTGCACTACATATAGGTCACTACCTATATGTAGCTTCACCATGGTAACTCCGAATATGGCCATGTAACATGTCTATGATCATGGAATTGCCCCCTCTATGCCATCCTGGCATTGTTGGTACAATTCCATGATCCCAGTGGTCTGTAGCACAGACCATGGTACTGCCAGACTGCCCTTCCTGGGGTTTCACTGCAGCTGCTGCTGCTGCCAACCCCTCAGACAGGCAGCTGCCCTCCTGGGGTCCAGCCAGGCCTGGCCCAGGATGGCAGAACAAAGAACTTCCTCTGAGAGAGGGTGTGACACCCTCTCCCTTTGGAAAATGGTGTGAAGGCAGGGGAGGAGTAGCCTCCCCCAGCCTCTGGAAATGCTTTGTTGGGCACAGATGTGCCCAATTCTGCATAAGCCAGTCTACACCGGTTCAGGGACCCCTTAGCCCCTGCTCTGGCGCGAAACTGGACAAAGGAAAGGGGAGTGACCACTCCCCTGACCTGCACCTCCCCTGGGAGGTGTCCAGAGCTCCTCCAGTGTGCTCCAGACCTCTGCCATCTTGGAAACAGAGGTGCTGCTGGCACACTGGACTGCTCTGAGTGGCCAGTGCCACCAGGTGACGTCAGAGACTCCTGCTGATAGGCTCCTTCAGGTGTTAGTAGCCTATCCTCTCTCCTAGGTAGCCAAACCCTCTTTTCTGGCTATTTAGGGTCTCTGTCTCTGGGGAAACTTTAGATAACGAATGCATGAGCTCAGCCGAGTTCCTCTGCATCTCTCTCTTCACCTTCTGATAAGGAAACGACCGCTGACCGCGCTGGAAGCCTGCAAACCTGCAACATAGTAGCAAAGACGACTACTGCAACTCTGTAACGCTGATCCTGCCGCCTTCTCGACTGTTTTCCTGCTTGTGCATGCTGTGGGGGTAGTCTGCCTCCTCTCTGCACCAGAAGCTCCGAAGAAATCTCCCGTGGGTCGACGGAATCTTCCCCCTGCAACCGCAGGCACCAAAAAGCTGCATTACCGGTCCCTTGGGTCTCCTCTCAGCATGACGAGCGAGGTCTCTCGAATCCAGCGACTCTGTCCAAGTGACCCCCACAGTCCAGTGACTCTTCAGTCCAAGTTTGGTGGAGGTAAGTCCTTGCCTCACCTCGCTGGGCTGCATTGCTGGGAACCGCGACTTTGCAGCTACTCCGGCCCCTGTGCACTTCCGGCGGAAATCCTTCGTGCACAGCCAAGCCTGGTTCCACTGCACTCTAACCTGCATTGCACGACTTTCTAAGTTGGTCTCCGGCGACGTGGGACTCCTTTGTGCAACTTCAGTGAGCACCGTTTCACGCATCCTCGTAGTGCCTGTTTCTGGCACTTTTCCGGGAGCTACCTGCTTCAGTGAGGGCTCTTTGTCTTGCTCAACGTTCCTTCTCTCTGCAGGTCCAATTTGCGACCTCCTGGTCCCTCCTGGGCTCCAGCAGCGTCCAAAAACGCCAAACGCACGATTTGCGTGTAGCAAGGCTTGTTGGCGTCCTTCTGGCAGGAAATCACTTCTGCACGACTCTCCAAGGCGAGAGGAATCCTTCCACCAAAGGGGAAGTCTCTAGCCCTTTTTGTTCCTGCAGAAACCTCAGCTTCTTCTGTCCAGTCGAAGCTTCTTTGCACCCGCAGCTGGCATTTCCTGGGCATCTGCCCATCTCCGACTTGCTTGTGACTTTTGGACTTGGTCCCCTTGTTCCACAGGTACCCTAGATTGGAAATCCACAGTTGTTGCATTGCTGGTTTGTGTCTTTCCTGCATTATTCCTCTAACACGACTCTTTTGTCCTTAGGGGAACTTTAGTGCACTTTGCACTCACTTTTCAGGGTCTTGGGGAGGGTTATTTTGCTAACTCTCACTATTTTCTAATAGTCCCAGCGACCCTCTACAAGGTCACATAGGTTTGGGGTCCATTCGTGGTTCACATTCCACTTCTGGAGTATATGGTTTGTGTTGCCCCTATCCCTATGTTTCCCCATTGCATCCTATTGTAACTATACATTGTTTGCACTGTTTTCTAAGACTATACTGCATATTTTTGCTATTGTGTATATATATCTTGTGTATATTTCCTATCCTCTCACTGAGGGTACACTCTAAGATACTTTGGCATATTGTCATAAAAATAAAGTACCTTTATTTTTAGTATAACTTTGTATTGTGTTTTCTTATGATATTGTGCATATGACACTAAGTGGTACTGTAGTAGCTTCACACGTCTCCTAGTTCAGCCTAAGCTGCTCAGCTAAGCTACCATTATCTATCAGCCTAAGCTGCTAGACACCCTATACACTAATAAGGGATAACTGGGCCTGGTGCAAGGTGCAAGTACCCCTTGGTACTCACTACAAGCCAGTCCAGCCTCCTACATTGGTTGTGCAGTGGTGGGATAAGTGCTTGAGACTACTTACCACTCTTGTCATTGTACTTTTCATAAGAGAAAAATATACAAAACAAGGTCAGTGTATATACACATAGCCAAAAAGTTTTGCATTTCCTCTTTTCACTCTTTTCTAAGTGCTGAAAAGTACTTCTAAAACTTTCAAAAAGTTCTTAAAAGTTAAAAAAGTTTTTTCTGTCTTTCCAAAAAGTTCTGAAAACTTTTTTCTCTTTTTCTATCACTTTAACTCTCTCTAAAAAATGTCTGGCACAGGCAAAAATGTTGAACTGTCCAAACTTGCATATGATCACCTTAGCTGGAAAGGAGCAAGGAGTCTCTGCATAGAGAGAGGTTTGAGTGTAGAGAAGAATCCTTCCTTAGAACTGTTAATTAATATGCTTAGAGTACAGGATAAGGCCATAAGTGCCAAATCTGGTGAAAAAGTAGCTAATGGTTCTCAATCTGATCCAGGGACTCCCCCAGGAAAAGGTTTAGGAAAGAAACTTCTCAGCCTGCCCATTACTAGACAGTCTAGCATAGTTAGTACAGAGGTTGAATCACACCATACTGATGGTGTGCTCTCACATTATACTGGTAGCCAAGCTGTTAGGGTGCCCTCTGTAAGGGACAGGTCTCCTTCTGTTCATTCCCATCATACCTCTGTATCTAGAAATGTCCCTCCCACCCACCCTGATGACAGATTGTTAGAAAGGGAGCTCAATAGATTGAGAGTGGAACAAACCAGACTGAAGCTCAAGAAGCAACAGCTGGATTTGGATAGACAGTCTTTAGAATTAGAGAAGGAAAGACAGAAGTTGGGTTTAGATACCCATGGTGGCAGCAGCAGTATTCCCCATAGTCATCCTGCAAAAGAGCATGATTCCAGGAATCTGCACAAGATAGTTCCCCCTTATAAGGAGGGGGATGACATTAACAAGTGGTTTGCTGCACTTGAGAGGGCCTGTGTTGTACAGGATGTCCCTCAAAGGCAGTGGGCTGCTATCCTATGGCTATCATTTAGTGGAAAAGGTAGGGATAGGCTCCTTACAGTGAAAGAAAATGATGCCAATAATTTCCAAGTTCTTAAGAATGCACTCCTGGATGGTTATGGCTTAACCACTGAACAGTATAGGATAAAGTTCAGAGAGACCAAAAAGGAGTCTTCACAAGACTGGGTTGATTTCATTGACCATTCAGTGAAGGCCTTGGAGGGGTGGTTACATGGCAGTAAAGTTACTGATTATGACAGCCTGTATAACTTAATCCTGAGAGAGCATATACTTAATAATTGTGTGTCTGATTTGTTGCACCAGTACCTGGTAGACTCTGATCTGACCTCTCCCCAAGAATTGGGAAAGAAGGCAGACAAATGGGTCAGAACAAGGGTGAACAGAAAAGTTCATACAGGGGGTGACAAAGATGGCAATAAGAAGAAAGATGGTGAAAAATCTCAAGATAAGCATGGGGATAAGGGTAAAACCAAAGATCCCACTTCAAATCTTAAACACTCTTCAGAGGGTGGGGATAAAACAAATTCTTCCTCTTCTTCCTAACCTGCACACATTAAAAAGCCTTGGTGCTTTGTGTGTAAAAATAGAGGCCATAGGCCAGGGGATAAGTCCTGTCCAGGTAAACCCCCTGAGCCTACCACCACTAATACATCAAGCTCTAGTGCCCCTAGCAGTAGTGGTACTAGTGGTGGGACTGCTGGCAACAGTCAAGCAAAGGGTGTAGTTGGGTTCACTTATGGGTCCATAGTGGAAACTGATGTAATCAGTCCCAAGACAGTTTCTGTCACACCTAGTGGCATTGGCCTTGCCACACTGGCTGCTTGTCCCCTTACAATGGATAAGTACAGGCAGACAGTTTCAATAAATGGTGTTGAGGCCTTGGCCTACAGGGACACAGGTGCCAGTTTCACTTTGGTGACTGAAAACCTAGTGCCTCCTGAACAACACATCATTGGACAACAGTATAAGATTATTGATGTCCATAACTCCACTAAGTTTCTTCCCTTAGCTATAATTCAGTTTAGTTGGGGTGGAGTTACTGGCCCTAAGCAGGTGGTGGTATCACCTAGCTTACCTGTAGACTGTCTCTTAGGTAATGACCTAGAGGCCTCAGGTTGGGCTGATGTAGAGTTTTATGCCTATGCAGCCATGCTGGGCATCCCTGAGGAATTGTTCCCTCTCATTTCAAGTGAAATGAAAAAGCAAAGGAGAGAAGGTCTGAAAACTCAGGATCCCTCTCCATCAACAGGTAAAAAGGGTATCACAGTATCCCCTAACCACCCTACCATTCAGGATACTATTCCTGTGGTGGGAGAAACCTCTCCTGGGGTGGCACCTGTTCCAAGGGAATCATCAGCTGGAAAAGCTGGACTCCCTGAGGTGGAAGTACCTCTCTGTGGGATAACTAACATTGGTGAGAAAAACAGCACCATTTTAGTTAACATGGAGCATCCCTCCAACCCTCCCAGAGAAACTTTAGTGCAGAAACCCTGCACTACCTCACAACACTTAGGACAGCATCCCTGCCCTAGTGTGGAGCTCATAGGACAGCATCCCTGCCCTGCTCCAACTCAAGAGAAACAGCATCCCTGTTCTCTCTTCCAGCCAGATGGACAAAGTTTTTGCCCAGCTATGGCTTTTCTGAGACAGCATCCCTGTCTGGCATTTCCATCACTACAAATAGCTTCAGTGGACAATTCCCACTGCTCTAAACTAAAACTTACTGATAGAAACTCTAAAAATACATCTTCACATTGTTGCTTAGCTAAAAAACTTCAAACAGGGTGGTTTACATCCCCACAGGGAAGTAACCATATAGTGGATGATAAAGGGAGTAACCAGTCTATTGCAGAGCTACTCTCTACTTATCACCACTTAGACAATAAAGTCTCAACTGGCCAAGGTTAGCCTTATTGTCCTTCGTTTGGGGGGGGTTGTGTGAGAAGGTAGCCTCTTTCTAGCCTTGTTACCCCCACTTTTGGCCTGTTTGTGAGTGTATGTCAGGGTGTTTGTCACTGTTTTCACTGTCTCACTGGGATCCTGATAGCCAGGCCTCAGTGCTCATAGTGAAAACACTATGTTTTCAGTATGGTTGTTATGTGTCACTGGGATCCTGCTGGTCAGGACCCCAGTGCTCATAGGTTTGTGGCCTATATGTATGTGTCACTGGGACCCTGTCACACAGGGCCCCAGTGCTCATAGGTGTGCATGTATATGTTCCCTGTGTGGTGCCTAACTGTCTCACTGAGGCTCTGCTAACCAGAACCTCAGTGGTTATGCTCTCTCATTACTTTCAAATTGTCACTGACAGGCTAGTGACCATTTTTACCAATTTACATTGGCTTACTGGAACACCCTTATAATTCCCTAGTATATGGTACTGAGGTACCCAGGGTATTGGGGTTCCAGGAGATCCCTATGGGCTGCAGCATTTCTTTTGCCACCCATAGGGAGCTCTGACAATTCTTACACAGGCCTGCCACTGCAGCCTGAGTGAAATAACGTCCACGTTATTTCACAGCCATTTTACACTGCACTTAAGTAACTTATAAGTCACCTATATGTCTAACCTTTACCTGGTAAAGGTTAGGTGCAAAGTTACTTAGTGTGAGGGCACCCTGGCACTAGCCAAGGTGCCCCCACATTGTTCAGAGCCAATTCACTGAACTTTGTGAGTGCGGGGACACCATTACACGCGTGCACTACATATAGGTCACTACCTATATGTAGCTTCACCATGGTAACTCCGAATATGGCCATGTAACATGTCTATGATCATGGAATTGCCCCCTCTATGCCATCCTGGCATTGTTGGTACAATTCCATGATCCCAGTGGTCTGTAGCACAGACCATGGTACTGCCAGACTGCCCTTCCTGGGGTTTCACTGCAGCTGCTGCTGCTGCCAACCCCTCAGACAGGCAGCTGCCCTCCTGGGGTCCAGCCAGGCCTGGCCCAGGATGGCAGAACAAAGAACTTCCTCTGAGAGAGGGTGTGACACCCTCTCCCTTTGGAAAATGGTGTGAAGGCAGGGGAGGAGTAGCCTCCCCCAGCCTCTGGAAATGCTTTGTTGGGCACAGATGTGCCCAATTCTGCATAAGCCAGTCTACACCGGTTCAGGGACCCCTTAGCCCCTGCTCTGGCGCGAAACTGGACAAAGGAAAGGGGAGTGACCACTCCCCTGACCTGCACCTCCCCTGGGAGGTGTCCAGAGCTCCTCCAGTGTGCTCCAGACCTCTGCCATCTTGGAAACAGAGGTGCTGCTGGCACACTGGACTGCTCTGAGTGGCCAGTGCCACCAGGTGACGTCAGAGACTCCTGCTGATAGGCTCCTTCAGGTGTTAGTAGCCTATCCTCTCTCCTAGGTAGCCAAACCCTCTTTTCTGGCTATTTAGGGTCTCTGTCTCTGGGGAAACTTTAGATAACGAATGCATGAGCTCAGCCGAGTTCCTCTGCATCTCTCTCTTCACCTTCTGATAAGGAAACGACCGCTGACCGCGCTGGAAGCCTGCAAACCTGCAACATAGTAGCAAAGACGACTACTGCAACTCTGTAACGCTGATCCTGCCGCCTTCTCGACTGTTTTCCTGCTTGTGCATGCTGTGGGGGTAGTCTGCCTCCTCTCTGCACCAGAAGCTCCGAAGAAATCTCCCGTGGGTCGACGGAATCTTCCCCCTGCAACCGCAGGCACCAAAAAGCTGCATTACCGGTCCCTTGGGTCTCCTCTCAGCACGACGAGCGAGGTCCCTCTAATCCAGCGACTCTGTCCAAGTGACCCCCACAGTCCAGTGACTCTTCAGTCCAAGTTTGGTGGAGGTAAGTCCTTGCCTCACCTCGCTGGGCTGCATTGCTGGGAACCGCGACTTTGCAGCTACTCTGGCCCCTGTGCACTTCCGGCGGAAATCCTTCGTGCACAGCCAAGCCTGGGTCCACGGCACTCTAACCTGCATTGCACGACTTTCTAAGTTGGTCTCCGGCGACGTGGGACTCCTTTGTGCAACTTCGGCGAGCACCATTTCACGCATCATCTTAGTGCCTGTTTCTGGCACTTTTCCGGGTGCTACCTGCTTCAGTGAGGGCTCTTTGTCTTGCTCGACGTCCCTTCTCTCTGCAGTTCCAATTTGCGACCTCCTGGTCCCTCCTGGGCCCCAGCAGCATCCAAAAACGCCAAACGCACGATTTGCGTGTAGCAAGGCTTGTTGGCGTCCTTCCGGCGGGAAAACACTTCTGCACGACTCTCCTAGGCAAGAGGGATCCGTCCACCAAAGGGGAAGTCTCTAGCCCTTTTTGTTCCTGCAGAAACCTCAGCTTCTTCTGTCCAGTCGAAGCTTCTTTGCACCCGCAGCTGGCATTTCCTGGGCATCTGCCCATCTCCGACTTGCTTGTGACTTTTGGACTTGGTCCCCTTGTTCCACAGGTACCCTAGATTGGAAATCCACAGTTGTTGCATTGCTGGTTTGTGTCTTTCCTGCATTATTCCTCTAACACGACTCTTTTGTCCTTAGGGGAACTTTAGTGCACTTTGCACTCACTTTTCAGGGTCTTGGGGAGGGTTATTTTGCTAACTCTCACTATTTTCTAATAGTCCCAGCGACCCTCTACAAGGTCACATAGGTTTGGGGTCCATTCGTGGTTCACATTCCACTTCTGGAGTATATGGTTTGTGTTGCCCCTATCACTATGTTTCCCCATTGCATCCTATTGTAACTATACATTGTTTGCACTGTTTTCTAAGACTATACTGCATATTTTTGCTATTGTGTATATATATCTTGTGTATATTTCCTATCCTCTCACTGAGGGTACACTCTAAGATACTTTGGCATATTGTCATAAAAATAAAGTACCTTTATTTTTAGTATAACTGTGTATTGTGTTTTCTTATGATATTGTGCATATGACACTAAGTGGTACTGTAGTAGCTTCACACGTCTCCTAGTTCAGCCTAAGCTGCTCAGCTAAGCTACCATTATCTATCAGCCTAAGCTGCTAGACACCCTATACACTAATAAGGGATAACTGGGCCTGGTGCAAGGTGCAAGTACCCCTTGGTACTCACTACAAGCCAGTCCAGCCTCCTACAGAAAGTGAAGTGATTCCTCTTTCATCCCTGCCCATGGGTGGGGGTGGGAGGCCCATAGGGGGAGGGTTAGCACTCACCCGTGGGCCGGGTCCAGGAAGAGGTGGTTACGTCCATGGTGTCTGAGCACCGCGTCACCAGACGTAACCACCTCGTCCTCTGCACCCAAGGGGTTAAAGTGAGATGAATACTTCAGTGACAACATTGAGGTTAAGGAACTAAAAAAACACAGACGTTTACCAATTACAGTCAGCAGAGATATCACTTGCACCCATACCATGCACTCCTTATGACCTCACATAATACATCACTCATGACATGTTCTATCATGACATCATTGATTACATCAAGGTTATTATGCTAATAACTTTGGCCCCCTTTGTTTTCAGGAGAGTGCAACATTTATTTTTTAATTAGTGGCATAGACATAACTTATGGCAACTAAGAAATCTGCAGTTTTAAGCCCTAGCAGAGAAAATAACATAAAAATAAAAACGTACAAGTTTACATTTTGGTGGACATTTGTGCCTACTACTCATTTTTGACCTCAAGGTTTAATATGAAGACATTTTGCATTCATAACTGTGTAAATTATATTTAGATGATAGTCTTATATTTAGGTAAAAATCATAGAAATTAAATGTGTTATGAGTATTCAATGACTATGAATTGAACACACTTACATTAAAATACATGGATTTCATTATTAAGAATTATGGGGGTCATTCTGACCCTGGCGGTCGGTGACCGCCAGGGTCACCGACCACGGGAGCACCGCCAACAGGCTGGCGGTGCTCCTTCGAGCATTCTGACCGCGGCGGTTCAGCCGCGGTCAGAAACGGAAAGTCGGCGGTCTGCCGCCGACTTTCCGCTGCTCGGGAGAATCCTCCATGGCAGGGGAGCGCGCTCCGCCGCCATGGGGATTCTGACACCCCCTACCGCCATCCTGTTCCTGGCGGGTCTCCCACTAGGAACAGGATTGCGGTAGGGGGTACCGCGGGGCCCCCGTAAGAGGGCCCCACTGTGTATTTCAGTGTCTGCAATGCAGACACTGAAATACGCGACGGGTGCAAACTGCATCCGTCGCACATACCCACTCCGCCGGCTCCATTCGGAGCCGGCTTCCTCGTGGGGAGGGGTTTCCCGCTGGGCTGGCGGGCGGCCTCCTGGCGGTCGCCCGCCAGCCCAGCGGGAAAGCCTGAATGGCCTCCGCGGTCTTTCGACCGCGGAGCGGCCATATGGCGGTTCCCGCCAGGCGGGCGGCGACCGCCGCCCGCCGGCCTCGGAATCAGGCCCTATGTGTTTAGAAAATAAAAGCCCGTCTAAAATTGCTTTGATATAACATGCATAATGTTTGAAATTAAATGATTTGCCTTGCATATTTGATTTGATTATTAAGGTGTGTAAAATGTTTTAACAATGTATTAATAGTATTAAAGTGCATTAGACTTTCCAAACATAGCTAAGCCTGGTAAATTAATTTTGCAAGCTGTCATGGAAAATTTTACTTGTTTACTCTGTCCCTTCTGACCTGAATTATTTTCCCAAGCAAAAAATGTATTGTTGAATGTCCTATTGTACGAGTGTGTTTGAAGTTCAGTAAATGTAACAATATTCGTTTTAGCTGTGGAATTAAACACGAAAACTACTGCACTCATGTGAAATAATATTAGCTTAGTTTATTTTGTGTCATGTGAAATGAACAGCATGCCTTAAATTATTTACAAAATGTAGTAATTTGATGGAACCGTATGAAGCCATAGTAGGAAACAATGGACATTTGGTGAAGAAAATTCTGAAAGTTGCAAACATGGTGGTGCCATCTACAGTGATTGAATGCTGAAACTGATGCTCACAATGTGCCCACCTGAAGAACCAATCAAATTGATTTTGGTTATTTTCATTAGTGAAGAACTTTGAAACTGAAGTTAGCTCATCTGGATCCCCCCTTAGAGTCAGTTCACTCTAGTCTTGAATCTGTCCAGAACTTTGTCCATGTCTGTCCTAAGTCTGCTGTCCCATTCGCTTCTCTTCCTGCCATGCTGAGTTATCTCATCATAGTTTAACTGCCCTATTCTGTTATATGGTCCAGTACTAATAAGGCCAACTAATTCTGAACTACTGATCTGTCCTATGGCAGCTCCTGTTCGGCACTATCTTGATGCTTCTGTCATCCGACGTCAGAAGACGGTGACCGCTCTGTCTCGATTAGTCAACGCTGTCTGCTGTCCAATGAGGAGAGGTATAACTAAATGTGAATTCCTTGTTTCCCTTTTTTCAGCTCAGTACTTACACCAGCATATTTTTATAGTGAGTTATTTTAGTTTTCTAAATTATTTTTGCCTTCTTTTTTTTTTACTTTTGCCTGCATGTCTTAGCCCATTCCCACCCATGCAAATCCCAAATTTGCTTAGTATTAGGAATGGTTCAGCCCTGAAATAGATTGTTGATAATGCATTTTGATGATGTCACTATCATCTGCTTTGAAATCAAATAATAATGTTCATATTGTATTGTTGCTAATTTATATAATTCTTTTAGAGTGTGTAACAGTATTGCTGTTTAGTAGGGTGAGTCTTTTCAGGTGCTTTGGTCAACCTATGGTTTTCATGTATGTTATAATTTAGTTTTACACACCATTTATGTGATATTGATTTTGGGATTGTAATAAAGCTTTGAAACATTATTCAGATTGGAAGTTTGATTTAGTGTTGAATTATTCATGGTGTCTAAAATTATTTATGTTTTTATGCTTTTGGTTTGTGATTGAATGATATCTGACTTCTGTTTCTGTCACCAAATCCAAAGATCTAGTCAACCTTCGAAAAGTCACCTTTATGATGGTGTCTGTGGTTTCTGAACCCGTGGCGGGAGGAAGACTTCCATGAGCATGCCAGCAGTTTTTAGTAGCGGAGCTATGGTTTTGTCTTGTAAGAAGAAGAGTCAGAATTTACCCACATCGTGAGTTGTTCTTTGACGTAGTGTAAGGGTTGATGAAATCTCAGTGTTGTGTTCCAAGTGTACGGTATGAGTTTTGAGAACGATTTTGCGCTTGCAATGCTTTGACAAGTTGCAGTGAAGTGTGATGTATGAGTGAAGTAGGGAGTTTGCGTTCTCCATGGTAATTGAGTAGGGAGTTTGCACACTGAGATTGATGAGGTGGCGTACTCCAAGTGAATGTGGTGCTTTGTGCTCAAAAAGTGCCCGCATGTTTGTTGTTGATAACAGGTCCTGCGAGGCTTCAGACTACGGAGTAGTACTGCACAAGTGTATGGAGACACTTGGTTAATTATTGTATGCAGGTGAGTTGCTGGTTGATTGAGGACTGTTACAATGCCAGTAGCATTTCCCTTGACTGTATGTGTTGTTGGTTGGTATTAGGTGAATCCTGAGTTCACATGGAGGGTCCGTACTAATCAGAGTGAGGTTTGCGGGTCAAATTTTGTTTGTGAGAAAGCCACATCAGGAAGAGTATAGAAAATACGTCAGGGTATTTTATAGGTAATGGCGCTTACGATATACCACCAAGGTTTAAATACATATAAGTATATACAGTGCTCCTGGAAGGGAAGAACCACCCAACTCCCCCAAAAGATTCCCTTCACGGGTAATAACTGGTTAAATACAGTCCAAGGCACACGTCTCAAGTCAGTTATAAGTCAATATCAATATCCTGTGTGTTTTCAATTCAACTTCCTTTTATTTTATGCTTTTCAGGTCTCCTTTTTGACACGGAATCATGGTTCTTCACAACTTTTGGCAACATTTCAATTGTCCCAAGATGTCCTTTAACATTTCAGACAATTTTCCGTACATCAGCCAGCCAACACGTAATTTGTCTTGTGAAAAATAATCGCTGTAACTTCATCAAGGCTGTAAAGTAACATATGTAATCACCATTGTAATCTTATTATGTAACTAAATTCCATACAGTATATAACTCATCCCCATGTCAGAGTTAGTTATACATCCTTGATATTTAATCACATGCTCTATCATCCGAACTGTGCTCTCCCCATGGAAAAAAAAGGTGGGTCAAGTGCAAGCAATTCACTCATCAATGTCATCTCATGACAAAAACTATTTTAAAAAAACAAAAAAACAAAAAAAAAAGCTCCATTTGTGCTGAACCCATATAAATATCAGTGTCTAATCCAAACATCAGATATTAACCTCTGTAGGCTATAGGTGCCTTCTATATCATGCATGTCCAAAACTGTCACTTGTCCTTTCAGGAAATTTCCAAGAATTAATAGTCACAATTCATCAGAAACCACATTTATAGTCTTCTTTGTTCCTTAAATTGGATCGTGATGAAAATAAAATAAAAGGAAACAATGATAATCAAAACCGAATAACCACGCGTATCATAACAAAGTGGCTTACAATGGCCTATACCCACTGTGGCCTATACGCGTTATATGCAAATTCAATAGGAGTCATAAGAAACAAATTCAATCCGTCCAGAACTCACCAGTGTCATGATTTTCTCTTATTCATGTCGACGTTCCAGTATAGGTGTGGACGCTTACAAATCGTCTACTTGGGCGCCATTTTTGACCGCACTTATATGTACAAAATAGAAGAGGGACTATAGAACCCCATTTGATCTGCCATATTGGAAAGGTATTCCAAACACTGTTTGTTCATTTATGATTGGGAAGACAATTGAGTGTATACATCAGGAAGAGTACTTTTTTTGTGTGAAAGGCCACAGTCGAAATTTCCGTATAGCTTCCAAAGTGTTTGAATCCTACCCATAGTGAGCAGAAAGTTTTTGGTTTGTGTGCTCACAATATTCTTGATTTAGGTTTTGCATGAGAGGTGTGTGAGACAGCTCTTAAGTGAGTCACAGCTGCTGAACTGAGTGAGTGTGACATAATTTGGTCTGTGCTGGGATTGGTCGATTGGTGTGAAAAGCTCAAACGGATTGGTGGACAAGACTGCGCTGCTATTGGTTGAGAAGAGCTCGTGAATAGGATTGCGGGGTTGAAAATTGTTTTCTGGTTTCGTAGATTTTACGTTTGTGAACCAGATTTGTGTAAAATGAAGCTTTTGAAAGCTTTAAGGAGTTCTTTGAGAGGAGGTGTCTTTATTCCAGTTAGGAAGGGTGAGCATACTCCACATGGGGGTACACCAGCATTTTAATGGAAGAGAGAAGAGTTTCAGCACGTCTTTGGGTAAATCTGAGATGCAAATTAACTGAGAAGGAGGACACCTTAGCTTTTCCTAGTTATAGAGCATTTAATTTGAGAATTGCAGAGAATCGGAGGAGGGTAATGTATGAATCAGAGCCTCTTCCTAGACCTCCAAAATCTGAAGCACTTGCTATTTGAGAATTAGTTGAGAGACAAAAAGAGGCCCAGAAATTTGTAAGGAGAGTGAGAGAAGCAGAGAAGAAGCTAGCAGAAACTATGTAGGATGCAAAGCAGAGAATGTGGATAGGTAATACATTACACACAGTGAAGTTATTTCTAGGAATTACTCAGGAAAGTAATGAAAGTTTTAAGAGCCAAAGCCAAAAAGAAATCTGAGGAATATACATACCAGAAATGAGATCCAAATAAAAGAATAGCAGATGTCGAGAGTGATTGAGATGGTAAATTTATAAATCAGTTTTTGCAGAATCATCCCCCACCAATAAATGCTGTACAATGCAGTTGAATCAGTAAATCAGAATGTAGTCCCGAAAGTTGCCACTGCTCCAATTGCACAAAGCCAGGTTCAGACATCTCTATATGTGCCTGCTGCTACTGTTGCACAGGTGCCAGTGATTTATCCAACAAATCCAAATGTTAACACAGATCAAAATGTTCCAGTTCTAGTTGTGCCACAATCAATTCAGAATGCAGGAATGACTCAGTTTGGGTTCACACCTAATGTACAAACACCTGCACAAATTGTGAACCAGAGACAGACCATGCCTGTGTATTTCCCAGTAACAACACCACAGAATACTGTCCCAAATCAGTCAAATCTAGCTTTTGGTACAGTATTAACTGGCCAAAGTAAAGGATTAATGTTCCTGCAAAGTCAATCACATTTGTCAGGTTCAGAAGCCTTACCGGTTCCTGTAACCATAGGTCCAGTAGTCCTGTTGTATGCCCAGGGTAATAACAAGAGTGGTCCCCAGATTTCAAATACAGTATCAGCAATGAATTTAACTTTTTGAACTAATGCGGAAATGGAGAGACTGAGAACTACTGTGTCAGCCATGTCCCTTATGAATTCTTTTGGTTTGAACCAGACACATATTGACGTTGGTCCACCGACTGATGTGACATCAAAACTCAGAAGAAGAATCTGACTGCATCTTCAAATGATGTACAATGGGCCACAGGAGCTGTAAAAACTATGCCAATGAGAGAAAATCTGGAAGGGAATTTTGTTCATATACCTTGGAGCACAAGTGACATACTGTCATTTACAAATGATTACCCAAAGTTGAGATAGAAACCAGTGAAGTTGTACCAGCAAACAAAGAGCTTGCAAAGTGTCTGTGGAATATTTAAATAGTTTATTTGAGACTGTGGTTCCAGCAGATGTGTGGGTTCAGAGTAAGAGGAACGTTTTTTGGCCAATGCGTGAGCCGCCGAAAGATCCAGTAACAGGTGCACCATCTGAAGAGGTGATGAAAAACTATTACAAGGTAATTGAGGTTTTGAAGTCTAGAGTTTCCCCCAAAGAGCCTGATTGGCAAAGAGTTGACAGGACATCAATGGAGGCAAAAAGTCAGTTCATGCATATTATGAGAGACCTCTGAAAGCATTTAGACAATACAGTGGCACATAGGTTAATGAGCCTAGAGACATGATTCATTTTGTGTCAGGGATTGAAGCCTGAAATTAGTAGAAAGGAAAGCTGATTGATGAAGTGCTGCACTACGCAAATACTGCAGTGATGAGACTGAAATGAACAAGAAAAGGTTGAAGGAAAAGGTGAAGGTGATGTAAATTAAGTCAGCCAAAGCAGCAGATATGCAGAAATTACAGACTTTGGTCAATGCAGGAGGAATGCAAGGGATAAAACAGCAGGGCATTATGATGCCTCAGTTTAGAGGTAGGGGTCAGGGAGTTTGAGTAGATCTGAATGCGAATGTGGCTGATCTTCAGAACATGCTGCCTTCTCATGTGTGCAGCAGCATCCGACATTGGAAGCGGGAGTGTCTCTATAGTAATGTCAATAATTTGGTGCAAGGTGGTGGTGTTGCACAGATTGTTGACAATAGTCTTTTTCAAAATCAGAGAGTTCAAAGGTCCCTAATTCCAAGCATGAATGTTCCTACAGCAACAGGTGATGGTTCCTCAGCAGAACATGATCCAAAAAGTAAATACAAATGCAGTTAATCACACAATACCCATTGATCAATTTCAGTCTTGACGAAGCGAGTGAAGAATGCATGGGTGAGAGGTCAGAAGGAGAAGAATGTGTGTTAGCTAATCATTGAAGGTAGATGAGAGTGGTCCTTAGTGAATGTGAGTGTGCTAGGTCATGATGTTTCATTTGTGGTTGACACAGGAGCAACACGTTCTGCTGTCAGATCTGCAGAAGTCTCAAGTTGCCCCTTTAAGGAAGAACAGTTCAGGTTGTAGAAGTAGCAATCTAGCATTTGATACATCCCATTACAGAGCACATTCTGGTAAAAATTGGAACCTTTGAGGTTCTGCATTCATTTTTAACCTGCAAGTCTGTCAGGAAGAGACTAACTATGCAAATTAAAATGTTTGAATACTTGGACCCAAGAAGGAATAGAAATTCAAACCAATAGCGATGATGTGACTTCCAATTGAACTGATGAGATTCTCTCATTATGCTGCTCCCTGCCATGACAGTTAAAGACTTGCCTAAGGAATTGCAAAAGACAGTAACACAGAGAGTTTGGGATTTCTCTGGAAGAGATACCTGACCGATTTGAGTTGTTGAACCAGTCAAAGAAGCCAAATGCAGTTTCCCCAGGATACCACAGTATCACGTGACCCCAGAAGTGACTGATGGTACTACCCAGTAACTTTCAATTTTTTTGAGCAGGGAATTCTGAACAGCCGATGTAACTCTCCAGTTATGGGTTTGCGAAAGCCATGTTGAGAATATCACATAGTTCCGGATTTCAGAAAGGTGAATGAAATTGCAGTATTTTGCTGTCCCATAGTGCCAAATCCAGCAGTGATTTTATTCCAGATTCCATGTGAAGTAGAGTGTTTTTCAGTTATAAATATCTCACAAGCATTTTTCTCAGTGCCCTTGCAAGAGGGTAGTCACAGTTCCTCTTTTGTTTCTGATTTGGCAACCATGTGTATTCATGGTGCCATTCTCCAAAGGGGTTTTCGGCATCAACATCCATTTTTATTCAGAATCTTGAGAAGAATTTAGAGTCTCTGAATATGCCATTTAAGTTTGCTTTAGTGCTGTATATTGATGACTTGATGGTTGCGTCCAATACACCTGAAGCTTGCAGACAAGATACCATAGTGTTTTTGTATCATTTGGGTCACAATGGAGATAATGTTTCCCCAGCTAAGTTACAGTATTGTCAGAAAGAAGTAAACTATTTGGGTGGCCAAATTGTGAGAGGTGCGAGTAAAGTGTCCCGTGAAAGATTTGCAGCAATCATGCAAATTAATTACCCAGTTACACAGAGAGAGGTCAAAATGTTTTTGGGCATGGTGAGCTTTTGCCACCAGTGGATCCTGAATGTTTCAGTACATTCCAAACCATTGCATAAGTTAACACACAAATAAGTCACAGATCAGTCCCCTTCAATGAAGAATGCATGAAAGCTTTTACTGAGTTGAGAGAGAGTTTGTGCAGAGCTCCAGCTTTGGGAATGCCTCACTACACAAAAGGCTTTGCTTTGTTTGGTCATGATCGTGATGGTTGTGCTCTTTCTGTTTTGACACAGTCACAAGGAGGAATGAACAGGCTAGTGGCATATTTTTCCACCACATTAGATCCTGTAGCAGCTGCTTCACCCGGCTGTCAGAATGCAGTGGCTAGTGCTGTGTAAGTATCAGCCAATGCAAATTTTGATAGGACATTCTTTAACTGCCTACAACCCTCGCTCAGTTGACATACTCTTGACCAGATCGAAAACCCAATATTTGACCAATGCCCGATTTACCCATTATGAAATGCTAATTCTTGGATCATCCAATGTTGTGATTAAGATGTGTTTGAGTTTGAACCCTGCCACATTAATGCCTGTAAATGTTGATGAGATAGTTGATGTTAATGAAATGGTACATGACTGCCTCCATGTTACTGAACTGTACACCAAACCCAGATCTGATAATCAGGATTCTCCTCTAGAAGAGAATGACCAAGTTGTCTTTGTTGAGGGCTCCTGTTTAAGATACAGTGAAGGTACTCTGAGAGCAGTTAATGCAGTTTGCACTCTCCCAGGAGTTGTCAAAGCTTCATTGCTTCAAAGAGTTGTTTCTGCCCAGGTAGCAGAATTGATTGCTCTTAAAATAGCATGCTGTGTATCAGAGCAGCTCAAAGTGACAATATTCACAGAGAGTCAACATGGATTTGGCAGTTTCCATGACTTTGGGCAGTTATGGCACCAGCGAGGTTTTATGACCTTTTCTGGATCCCCTATTTCAAATGGTAAGAGAATTCATGATTTGTTAAATATTCTATAGTTACTGAGAAAACTGTGGTTGTAAAATGTACCGCACAAGTAAAAACTCTCAGCAGTTGTCAAAGCTTCATGGCTTCAAAGAGTTGTTTCTGCCCAAGTAGCAGAATTGGTAGCTCTTATAATTGCATGCTACGTATCAGTGCTACTCAAAGTGACAATATTCACAGTAGTCCGTATGGATTTGGTGTTGTTGATTACTTCGGGCAGTTAGGGCACCAGCCAGGTTTTATGCCCTTGTCTGGATCCCCTATTTGAAATGGTTAGACAATTAATCATTTGTTAAGTTGTCTACAGTTTCCTGAGAAGACTGCACTGTAAAATGTACTGCACATATTAGAACAAATGACAATATATCACTGACCAAATTGACAGATTTTATGCACTCCATTACATCACCTTCAATGAAGAATGGAGTAATTAAAGTGGCACCAATGAGACAATTCTAAATTTCTTGCTGTCAGTGGTTGATACCTGGGAAGAAATTAAAAGGTTGCAGGAAGAAGCAACAGAGGAAGAACACAGAGGTTGGACAAAGCAAGTTGTGCACAAATGAAGGGAGATGATGTCTGGATTTTAAACAAAAGGAAAGTCATGTTACCAGACTGGTTGTTGAACTTGGCAGCTAGATATTATCATGGTCAGGTTCATCTCGGCAGAGATGCATTGATTCGCACATTCAAACAGACATGGTTTATTCCCTGATTGGAGTGGTTGTAGAAGCGGTTTGCCACAGATGTGTTACATGCCAACAAATAAGTGTAGGGAAACGTACAGTGGTTCATTTGAGCCACATAGTTGGATCGGGAGGTCCATTTACCAGAGTGAAACTTGACTTAATTGAGAGCCTGCCTGCAATGGATTGAATTATGTGTTGGTTATTGTGTGTGTCTTTTCCAAGTCGATCGAGGCTTATCCAACACATATAGCCCTACTGCAGCTAAACTGCTGCTCTGGGAACTAATACGAATGAATGGATTCCCTAATTCTTTGGAATAAGATTGAGAAACTCATTTTAATAATGAGATCATAAAGTTGTATGCAGCATTGGACATTGAGAAAAAACTGCACTGAAGTTACAGACTAAAGGCATCTGGAATGGTGGAGCAAATTAATGGAACACTGACAAAGGTTTGTGCCTCTACTACATTGAAGTGGCCTGATGCAATGCCACTTGTCCTGATTAGCATGCCTAACACCCCTGACAGGAAGACAGGACTGTCTCCCCATGATATACCGATGGGTCATGCAATGAGACTGCCAGCTGTAACTGCAAATGCACTTTTGAACACAACAGATGACTTAGTGATAGATTATTGAAAAGATATAGCTGATGTGGTTCACTCTTTGTCTCATCAGATTAAAGCAGCAACAGTTGAACCAGTTTTGGAACAGTGCCACAGCATGAAGGCTGGCAAATGGGTTCTGGTTGTGAAGCATGTGTGAAGACTGGCCTAGAGGCCAGGTGGAAAGGTCTATATCAAATCATCCTGGTAATGATGACAGCTATGAAGTGTGCTGGTCTTTCAAACTGGATACATGCAAGCCACGAGCGCAAAGTTCCATCTCTTCCTGAAAACAGATCCTAGAAAAGCGAATGTTGATGAAGAAGGTGATCAGCTTGACCAAACAGTGAGAAAGAAACCAATGGCTGAAGCAGAAAACTTGCAAAGTGGTGAAGGCACAAGCGGTTTGTATGCAGATTAAGATTAAGGTACAGATAAAAGTGCAGACAAAGGTTTAAACAGCCTGCAAACAGACAAAAATGCAGGAGAAGAGAATCAAAGTCCAAGTAAAATTCAACTGATTCCTGCAGTTGCACCTGGAAAAAGAACTGGCGAAATAGCACAACTCAACACACACCATGTCTGCACTGCCAATGTCAAGAACACACACACCAAATGTAGACAAGAGCCATATCAAGGTGAAACGTCCTGCACCATACATACTCACATAGCACAAAAGAAAAAAGAAAAAATACCACAACAAACACAATACAATGCCATGACACCAACATTGCAGCTACATACACATACCAATCACACAACACACACCCTTCCCTTGGGGGACAACAGCGCAGCACACAAACTCACATACTGCAATAATCACTACATGGACCACCAAGCAGTCCTGACATATAAAACTACAGGAACACAACCAATGTCACCCAGGAACAACAGAAAGCTATGGAAGGAAATGTAGGACAAAGGTGTATCCAATAAACCAAAAACAGTTTGGTCTTATTAAGAAATAAAGGGGCATATTTATACTCCGTTTGCGCCGGAATTGCGTCGTTTTTTTTTACGCAATTTCGACGCAAAACTAACTCCATATTTATACTTTGGCGTTAGACGCGTCTAGCGCCAAAGTCCATGGAGTTTGCGTCATTTTTTAGCGTGGACACCTACTTTGCGTTAATGAGATGCAAGGCAGGCGTTCACGTCTAAAAAATCGACTCCGAGGCATGTGCGTCGGATTTATACTCCCGGGCAAAATTCACGCCCGGGAGTGGGCGGGTCAAAAAAAATGACGTACGGCCGCTTTTGCGCCGTTTTTTAGCGCCTGCAAAAGGCAGGCGTTAAGGGACCTGTGGGCTCTGAAGGAGCCCAGAGGTGCCCTCCCATGCCCCCAGGGACACCCCCTGTCACCCTTGCCCACCCCAGGAGGACACCCAAGGATGGAGGGACCCATCCCAGGGACATTAAGGTAAGTTCAGGTAAGTGTTTTAAAAAAAAAAAAATTGTGGCATGGGGGGCCTGATTTGTGCCCCCCTACATGCCACTATGCCCAATGACCATGCCCAGGGGACAGAAGTCCCCTGGGCATGGCCATTGGGCAAGGGGGCATGACTCCTGTCTTTGCTAAGACAGGAGTCATTTCTATGGGGGTTGGGAGTGAAACAAAATGGCGCAAATCGGGTTGAGGTGAAAAAATTGCCTCAACCTGACTTGCCCCATTTCTTGACGCCCAAGCTCCATTTTCCCCTACACCGGCGCTGCCTGGTGTACGTCGTTTTTTTTAACGCACACCAGACGGCGCCGGCGGCTAACGCCGGCTAACGTCATTCAATAAATACGGCGCCCGCATGGTGCTTCAGAATGGCGTTAGCCGGAGCTAATTTTTTTGACGCAAAACTGCGTTAGCGCAGTTTTGCGTCGAAAAGTATAAATATGGGCCAAGGTCTGTGAACTAAACTCAAAGATCATAGGCCAGTCCAAAACAGAGTACTGAG
The DNA here is from genome assembly GCF_031143425.1 of Pleurodeles waltl. NCBI lineage: Eukaryota > Metazoa > Chordata > Amphibia > Caudata > Salamandridae > Pleurodeles > Pleurodeles waltl. The sequence continues at coordinate 1,070,961,309 of NC_090437.1, forward strand.
TCAAAAGGCACATTGTTGGGCCCCTACTTAACTACTGACTGCCATGTAACCTCCACAGGTAAGGGCATCAATGGGGCAGGTAGGCACCTCAGGGTCGATCTGGGGGGTGTTAGAGGGTTTGGCATTGGCTTGGGGGAGTCTTCTGAGGAGAGATAGGCTTCTTCTTGGCGGAGGAGGGGTACAGGTACTTGCAGGGGGGCAGGGGAGGCCAGAGTGGTGAAAGTGAGGGAATTAGGGAGGGAAGTGTTCCTTTTGGGGGTGTCATGGGGATGAATAGGGGTAACTTCAAAAGAAAAACTTTTTGAGACACACAGGGATGGCCATCGGAAGTGCCTTGAGTGCCTGTTTGTGAGAGGTGTGCTTGTGTGTGGTTGGTGGCTTTTGGGTGGGTGAGTGAGGGTGTTTATGTGTTTTGGGCTGATGCGGGTGGTGGTGCAGAGAGATGCCATGGTGGTTGGTTGTCTTTTGGGGTGGTGACTGCAGGTATAGTGGATATGCTACATGTAGGTGTGTCTGACTGGGGTGGATGTCTAAGGGTCTGCTGGGGTGGTATTTGCAGGTAGGATGGGTGTGGTAGCTGAATCAGTGACTGTTGATGTGGTGTCTATAGGTGTGCCACATGTTGTGTGTGTGATGTTGGGGGGGTGTCAGGGCAAGTCGTGACTGTTGCTATGTCTGCAGGTGGATATTGTTTGTGTGTGCCTCTGTGTTTTGTGGTGCTGTTTGTGTGTGCTATGCATGTCTGCTGAGGTGGATGCATGCAAGTCTGTCTGTGTGTTTTGGGTGGGTTGGGGAATGGGGGATTTGAACTGGGAAGAGGAAAGGGGACAGAAGACAAGGGGTGACTAGATGCCGTCAGGGTGAAAAGACCTCTGTAGACCAGCCATTGCACTGTGAATGCCATCCAGGAAAGCATTGCTCTGTTGGATTTGTGTTGCCTGTCCCTGGATAACATTCATTATGGTGGACTGACTCACACAGATAGACCTCAGGAGATCAATAGCCTCCTCACTGAGGGCAGCAGGTGTAACAGGGGGTGGGGCAGAGGTGTGTGTCGCATAGAAGATGCCCACCCTCTTGGGTGAGTGGGCACGGCCAACTGGGTGAGGAGTAACTGGCAGGGCAGAGATAGAATGGGGTGGTGGACAAAGATGGTACTGGGGTGGTCTCTGATGGGTCTGCCACCACTAGGGAGTGGCCACTGGAGGAGGAACCATATGATGATGATGATGTTGGTCTCCCCTGTGGCACTCCCTTCATCGTTTGGGCCACAGGGACCATCTGTATCAGTGGTGTGAGGCCCAGAGGTCCCGTGGCCGTATGTTTCCCCATTCGGCACAGCCCTGTCTCCTTTGCATGCTGGTGCTGATGCTGACAAAATAAAGTGAAGTAGGGTCATGACATGGCCATGAAAACACTTTACTCACAACTCTGAGAGACACAACACAATCATGTCAAGTTGACGCCCGCATGAAGTGCCAGCAAAGTGGCACCAGCATGTGCCAATACAAAATTATGCAAGCCATCTGAAATTACAAAGGTAACACATGAGAAAAACTTGGGGCCATATTTATACTCCGTTTGCGCCGAATTAGCGTCGTTTTTTTCGACGCAAATTCGACGCTAAACTAACGCCAACTAACGCCATATTTATACTATGGCGTTAGACGCTTCGGGCACCAAAGTGCCCGGAGAGTGCGTCATTTTTTAGCGTGAACCCCTTCCTTGCGTTAATGAGATGCAAGGGAGGCGTTCCCGTCTTAAAAAATGACTCCCAGGCCTTTACGTGGTATTTAGGGCCATATTTATACTTTTTGACGCTAAACTGCGCTAACGCAGTTTAGCGTCAAAAGATTTTGCGCCGTCTAACGGCATTCTGAAGCGCCATGCGGGCGCCGTATTTATGGAATGGCGTTAGCCGGCGCAAGCGGACCAGCGCTGCCTGGTGTGCGTGGAAAAAAACCACGTAGACCAGGCAGCGCCGGCGTAGGGGGAAAATGGCGTATGGGCGTCTTAAAATGGGGCAAGTCAGGTTACGTCGAAAAAATCGTCGTAACCCGACTTGCGCCATGTTTTTTCGACGCCCATCCCCCATCAACATGACTCCTATCATTGTAAAGATAGGAGTCATGCCCCCTTGCCCTATGGCCATGCCCAGGGGACTTCTGTCCCCTGGGCATGGTCATTGGGCATAGTGGCATGTAGGGGGGCACAAATCAGGCCCCCCTATGCCACAAAAAAATAAAAAAAAAATACTTACCTGAACTTGCCTTAATGTCCATGGGATGGGTCCCTCCGTCCTTGGGTGTCCTCCTGGGGTGGGCAAGGGTGGCAGGGGGGGTCCCTGGGGGCAGGGGAGGGCACTCTGGGCTCATTTTGAGCCCACTTGTCCCTTAACGCCATGCCTGACCCAGGCGTTAAAAAGCGGCGCAAAAGCGCCGTTTTTGGTCACGCCCACTCCCGGGCGTCATTTTTGCCCGGGAGTATAAATACCACGTAAAGGCCTGGGAGTCATTTTTTAAGACGGGAACGCCTCCCTTGCATCTCATTAACGCAAGGAAGGGGTTCACGCTAAAAAATGACGCACTCTCCGGGCACTTTGGCGCCCGAAGCGTCTAACGCCATAGTATAAATATGGCGTTAGTTGGCGTTAGTTTAGCGTCGAATTTGCGTCGAACAAAACGACGCTAATTCGGCGCAAACGGAGTATAAATATGGCCCTTATACTCCCGGGCAAAAATGACGTCCGGGAGTGGGCGTGACCAAAAACGGCGCTTTTGCGCCGCTTTTTAACGCCTGGGTCAGGCATGGCGTTAAGGGACAAGTGGGCTCAAAATGAGCCCAGAGTGCCCTCCCCTGCCCCCAGGGGCCCCCCCTGCCACCCTTGCCCACCCCAGGAGGACACCCAAGGACGGAGGGACCCATCCCATGGACATTAAGGTAAGTTCAGGTAAGTATTTTTTTTTAATTTTTTTGTGGCATAGGGGGGCCTGATTTGTGCCCCCCTACATGCCACTATGCCCAATGACCATGCCCAGGGGACAGAAGTCCCCTGGGCATGGCCATAGGGCAAGGGGGCATGACTCCTATCTTTACAATGATAGGAGTCATGTTGATGGGGGATGGGCGTCGAAAAAACATGGCGCAAGTCGGGTTACGACGATTTTTTCGACGTAACCTGACTTGCCCCATTTTAAGACGCCCATACGCCATTTTCCCCCTACGCCGGCGCTGCCTGGTCTACGTGGTTTTTTTCCACGCACACCAGGCAGCGCCGGTCCGCTTGCGCCGGCTAACGCCATTCCATAAATACGGCGCCCGCATGGCGCTTCAGAATGGCGTTAGACGGCGCAAAATCTTTTGACGCTAAACTGCGTTAGCGCAGTTTAGCGTCAAAAAGTATAAATATGGCCCTTGGTCTCAGACAACTACAATAGCATGGATGAAGTCTAGCTACCACACTAACCATAAAACAAGTAGGTGACCACTACACCCCAAACCTGTGCCACATACAGCACACCCCAGTGATCCAGTAACCAACAACTGGATCTCATTGTAAGGTACCCTATCAATTTCACAGACACAAGCCTATACATACAGCCTTCTTGCACTGATGTAATGTACCAACAGTAGGATATGCAGACACACTGGTACAAACATGCCACACCTGGATTAAGGAGACATGGATCTATGTCACTATGGACACATACCAATGTTATACAGTCCCACGAGGGACAACTGCCCAAAATGAGTCCAGGATGTAGTAGCAAGGTACTCAGATGTGCCCACATGTGCTGTTGCAAGGAACAACAATGAAGTCAGGTCCTAACCATCACGGGGAGATGTCTCCTGAAGCCACTCAACAGTGGTCCTGTAAAGCCCAGGACAGCCCCCAACAAGGTCTCACACCTATTTATATGTTAACTTCTGATAATGTTTGTAGTAGACAACTGTTTCGTGCAGGAAGGAGGGATGCAAACCTTGCAACCCCTAACTGAAGGACACCAAATTATTCTACAATTAGAAGTACATCACTACCCACATATCAGACATGACAAGTATGGCATATGTCTGTGGATGAATCATTGATTCAAAACACATTTGATGCAAACATAACTGCAAGCCAATCCATGATGCATCCCAAAAGTCAGTGCACAATTCCCAAACAACACACATGTGCTGTGCACCTACAACTAACATTCCACATCAAGGTTACAAAAGTTCATGAAGTGGATCCACACCCTGGCCCTATCTGTCATGCCCATCATGGCTACTGCAGATACACAATCCAAATTACACACTAATGGGCATGAATGTATCTGTCTGACAACATATGATGATGACACAGTCCTGTCTGGGCCATCACAGTAAATGGACAACCATTACAGATGTACCTTTACGGCAACAGGACACCATAGACATATATGTCATCCAATGCATAGTGATGTATCCTAGTGGTACTGGAGCACATGCAGACATGTACACAACTGGAATGATGGCTACACTGATGACACATCACCCATGACAATGCACATTCCCCACTTACCAAGGGAAAGTAGTATGCTACAGCAACCAAGATTTTGCCATGTAAGTCATGTCACATGTATGATGGGCACCCATGCATCACATGCTATTGTGAGGCACCAGCACCCAACATACAATGGAGAAACCTTGCACATGTTTTGAAGATGTTATCCTTTATATATCCCTAGACACATGGCAATGGACATTGAGCCACATCCTACCTACCTTTGAACTGTGACATTTGGGATGAGGGATCTGTTGTGGAAAGTAGCCTCCACCAAAGTAGGAAAATCAGTAGATTTGTGCACTAAACACACTCATATGTGCTCTCTGCTGTGCAACTTGACCGAGGGCGCCCCACAGTTTAGTCCCAGGACCCAGCGCCAAAAGATTAAGCACACTATTTGGAAACACATGGCCCCTCTACATCAATGTGAATCCATGTGAACTGTGACACATGAATCATCCCACATTGTCAGGGGCGCGATCTGTCCCTCACTCAATCACCTGGCAAAAGGTCAGGAATTAATTAGCATTGTACTCACCACCTTGTGGCTGTTGTGCTGCCCTCAAATGGCCATCCAACTCTGGGTTGCTGACCACCAAAATGCAGGCCATTAAGGGGGTCATGGTCAGACAAGCACCCCGTCTCATTGGGAGGACAGCCCCAGCTGGGCCTCTGCGGTCTTCTGGGCATGGCATCTCAGGTCCTCCCCCTTCTTCTGAAAGTGTCCGCACCTGTTTGGCAATGGCTCTCCAAATCCCCTTCTTCTGATGGGCATTGGCATGCATGGATACAAAGTATTTTGCCACAGGTCCCGTACAAACTAGCTGAGTCACATATATGCACCAATCTAATTACATCCTGTCAGAAAACAACGCCCACGTCTGCAAAGAACTTTTCAGCATCGTAAGAGAACTCTCCAACCCAAATGCCACCGTCAACGACATCACCCACTCCAAAGAACTATGCGACGCCCTAGCAACCGCCTTCCACCAACAAATCACGGACATCAATGACAGCTTCAACTCCCCTCACACTCCGGATGCTCCTACCCCACCCACAACGAACTCCACCCGCTCCAGCCGACTGACCTCCTGGACCAACATCAGCGATGACAAAACCAACAAGACCATGAACTCCATCCACTCCCGATCACCATCAGACCCCTGCCCACACCACATCTTCAACAAAGCAGACACAGCCATCGCACCACACCTACGGAAAGCCATCAACATCAACTTCGAAACTGCAAGATTCCCGGACAGCTGGAAACACGCCGAAATCAACACCCTTCTCAAGAAACCAAAGGCGGACCCCAAGGACCTGAAAAACTTCCAGCCCATCTCTCTGCTCCCTTTCCCGGCGAAGGTCATCGAGAAAATCGTCAACACTCAGCAACAACATCTTCAACCCCTCCCAGTCTGGCTTCAGAAGCAACCACAGCACCGAAACCACCCTCCTCGCCGCCACAGACAACATCAGAAGCTACCTCGACAATGGAGAAACATCAGCCCTCATCCTCCTAGACCTATCAGCCGCCTTTGACACCGTATGTCACCACACCCTAAAATCCTGCCTCCACACAGCAGGAATACAGGACCAGGCCCTCGAGTGGACCGCATCCTTCCTCGCCGGCAGAACCCAAATAGTCCACCTCCCCCGTACCAATCCAAAGCCTTCAACATCATCTGTGGCGTACTCCAGGGCTCATCCCTCAGCCTGACGCTGTTCAACATCTACATGACCCCCCTCGCAAAAGTGGCACATCAGCACAACCTCAACATCATCTCCCACGCCGACGAAACCCAACTCATCCTCTCCCTCACCAAGGACCCGCACACCGCAAAAACCAACCTCCACGAGGGACTAAAAGCCATCGCCGACGGGATGAGAGACAGCCGGCTAAAACTGAACTCGGACAAAACAGAGGTCCTCATCCTTGGGTGCACCCCCTCCGCCTCGGACAACTGATGGTGGCCGTCCATGCTGGGTCCCCCACCGACACCCACCGACAGCGCACAAAACCTCGGCTTCACTCTCGACTCCTCACTCTCCATGTCAAAGCAGGTCAGCGCCATCTCCTCCTCCTGCTAAAACACCCTCTGCATGCTTCACAGAGTTTACAAATGGATACCAACAGAAACAAGAAAAACAGTAACCGAGGGCCCTCGTCAGCAGCAAACTCGACTACGGCAACGCCCACTACACCGGTATCTCATCCAAACTCCTCCAACGCCTCCAACACTTCCAAAACGCCTCCGCTCGACTCATCCTCAACATACCTCGCCACTGCCACATCACCCCCCACCTAAGAGACCTTCACTGGCTCCCCCTCAACAAGAGGATCACCTTCAAGCTCCTCACCCACGCACACAAGGCACTCCACAACACCGGACCATCATACCTGAACAACAGACTCAGCTTCTACACCCCCACCCAGCATCTCTGCTCCGCTAACCTCGCCCTCGCCTCCGTCCCCGCATCCGACGCAAATCTTCCGGTGGCAGATCATTCTCATACCTCGCCACCAAGACCTGGAACACCCTCCCGCCGGATCTACGACAGACCCAGGACCTTCTTTCCTTCAGAAAACTACTCAAGACTTGGCTCTTTGAGCAGTAGCAGCACCCTCCCCCCCCCAGCGCCTTGAAACCCTCACGGGTATGTAGCGCGCTTTACAAATTGATTGATTGATTGATTGATTGATTGATCATCCTGTCTACCTGTGGAATCTAGCAGTCATTGGACACAGGGACATGACTACAAACACTCCCCAATAGTTTGCCATACACATACCCCAGCTCAGGCCCTGCACTGACCAGGTAGACCAAATGTGACTTTTGTGGGACTTGAGCAAACCACATTACATTGACCAGGAACACAATAGAACACATCATATAAATTGGCAAGTGACATATACAGCACTCAGCAAAGAACCTCCACAAACATCTACTAACTATAAATGTCACCTGCTGAATACAATCCCTACAGGTCACATCCAGCCTAAATATGGACCCATTGTGCTTAGACCACAATGAAGGGAGTGACATGTTGAGCATATAAAGAGTCAAGCCTGTTCACGTGTGGACATTTGCATATACAGATGCAAGCACATGCTACTTCAAGGGGTGGGGGTCTGTGTGCCACATTGTTAGACCTGGACCTTTTTTCAGGGTCATCCAAACTTTTTGCTTCCATCCTTCTATTTTTTCTGACCTGTTGCTGTTGGCTCTAGGACTTTATCACTGCAGATCTGTGCTAATATGCAGGTGCTCTCCCTACTAAAGTTGGTATGATTGGCTTACACCTAATTGGCACCTTTAATTTACCTGTAAGTCCCTAGTACAGTGGTATCCCTATACCCAGGGCCTTTAAATTAAATGCTACCAGAGGGCCTGCTACGCTGCTTGCACTACCCACAGAAGTAGCCTTATAAACTTGTCTCAGGCCTGTTAGTGCAGGGCCTGCATGCACAGTTCACTGCCACATGGACCTGGCATCTAAATATACTTGCCAGGCCCAGAACTCCCCTTTTATTACATGTAAGTTACCCCTAAGGTAGGGCCTAGCTAGACCTCTAGGCAGGTTGCTATGTAGGAAACAGGCAGGACATGTGCCTGGTCGTGGAGCCTGCTCATATTGGAGTATGGACGTCCCCATTTTGCCTGCATTGTTTCAGGTTTGTGGCACTCATAAGAATATTGCCGAATAACATATGCAGCCCTGCAGTTGTGCTAAGAGTATATGTTTGTTTGACTTGCCATGTGTTTCTGATGTTCCTTTTATGGGCATTTCGGATGATGTTATGACATGTGCATTAGTTTATTAATGGTTTACTGACTACTGCTGCAGGATATCCAGTAACCGATGTGTTGCATGTGACTACTGAGGGTTTTTGCTCATAGACCGTACTGTGCAATGTTCTGACAACTTTTCGGGTAGCAGGGTATTTAGTCTAATGATGTTGTGTACAATACAGTTTATTTTCATATAACTTGGTGTTGCCTTTCCTTCGTGGTGGGGTTAGTGTGTCATGTGTGTTGTGTGTGTTGTGCAGGTGCTTTACACATTGCCTCATGGATAGGTCTGACTGTTTGTGCCAAGCTACCAAGGTGGTTAGCAGGGGATATCTTGTGTGTGTAACTCCCTCGTCCTGACTAGAGTCTGTGGATTCTGCCTGGCTTAGGTGCATAGTCTAGCCAACCAAAAAACCCCATTTCTAAACGCACATCAACACAACAATACACACTTCAAAACATGTGTGTTCATAAAACCTAGAGTACCTTAAGTGAAACCTGGCCCTGTATTGTACATGTCCCGCTTCATGGCCAGACTGCAGATTCAGATATCATGGCAAACAAGTTTACAACACACTGTTTGAAGATGTGAAATGTCTAAAGTGCAAAGAGCATACACAGGAAACATCAGAATTGGATGAAAGAGACAACAGTGCTGTGGGATCAAGGGCTCAGAGTTGAAAAGAGCACATCATTCACAGAACACCAGCCTGTCCCCGATGCAATTCCCATATTAATCAGTGAACAGAGGCTCTGTAAGCTTTAGATTGGCAGTGAGGCATGATTTAGCAACATTGCATGCTGTGCAGGGGTACAGGGTGTGGGCACAGTGAAACACTGGCACTGCAAAAGGGAATCGATACCGGACTAGATTTCAACTTTTGATGTGTGTAGGAGGCTGCCTGGCTTATAGCGGATACCTGATGGAACTTACACCTTGTGCCAGATCCAGTTATCCCTTATTAGTAGATTAGTAGTGTTCTAGCAGCTTAAGCTGATAGAGGTAGCTATAGCAGAGCAGATTAGGCTGAACTAGGAGACATGCAAAGCTCCTACTATACCACGTACATCATATAGCACTAGATCATAAGAATTACAATACTTAGAGTTACTAAAAATAAAGGTACTTTATTATAGTGACAATGTGCCAAAAATATCTCAGAGGATATACTCCCTTAGGAGGTAAGTAAAATACACAAAATATATGCACAAACCAAAATCAGGTAAGTAAACAGTTAGAAAAGCAGTGCAAACACTGTAGAATACAATAGAATGCAATAGGCCTAGGGGCAACACAAACCATATACTAAGAAAGTGAAATACAAACCACTTAGGGACCCCAGGCCTAGTGTAGTGTGTAGAGGGCCACTGGGAGTGTAAGAAAATACTAAGGGTGTCCAAGATACCCCACCCCAAGACCCTGAAAAGTAGGAGTAAAGTTACCCTACTTCCCCAGAAACACACTAAAGTCGTGATAGGAGATTCTGCAAAGACCACAACACACTGCAAAGCACTGAAGATGGATCCATGGACCTAAGGAACTGTAAAGGAAGGGGACCAAGTCCAAGAGTCACAAATGGGTCCGGGGGTGAAAGAGCCCACTACACCCCGGATGAAGGTGCAAAATGGTTGCCTCTGGGTGAAAGAAGCTGAAGATTCTGCAACAACGGAAGATGCCAGGAACTTCTCCTTTGCACAGAAGATGTCCCTCGGTGTGCTGGAGGATTCAGAGTTGTTTCCATGAAAAAGACTGCAAACAAGCCTTGCTAGCTGCAAAGGTCACAGTTGAAGGAAATGGGTGCTGCCCGGGCCAAAGAAGGTCCAGGAGGTTGCCCCTCAGAGGAAGGGACAGAGGGGGGCTCAGCAACACAGAGAACCCATGCAGGAGCAGGCAGCACCTGCAGAAGTACTTGAACACGGGTTCAAGAAAACTGAGCATGGCGGTTGTCTCAACACAGCCAAGAAGGGTCCCATGAAGCCCCATGGTCAACTCAGCAAGTTGAACAGTGCAGGACAGAGTGTTGGGGAACTGGGCTATGCTGTGCACAAAGGATTCCTTGCAAAAGTGCACAGCAGCCCTCGCAGCTGCACTTCACGCAGTACACAGGATTACTGTCTGGCGTGGGGAGGCAAGGAATTACCTCCACCAAATTTGGACAGATGGACCACTGGGCTGTCGGGGTCACTTGGATCCAGCTCCTATGTTCCCAGGACCACGCTCGTCACAATGAGAGGAGACCCAGAGGACTGGTGAAGCAGAAGTTTGGTGCCTGCGTTAGCGGGGGAAGATTCCGTCGACCCACAGGAGATTTCTTCTTGGCTTCCAGTGCAGGGTGAAGGAAGACAGCCCCCAGAGCATGCACCACAAATCAAACAGTCAAGAAAGCTGGCAGGATTAGGCGCTGCAATGTCGCTGGTAGTCTTCTTGCTACTTTGTTGCAGTTTTGCAGGCGTCCTGGAGCAGTCAGCGGTTGATCCTTGGCAGAAGTTGAAGAGGGAGATGCAAAGGAACTCTGGTGAGCTCTTGCATTCGTTATCTGAAGAGAAGCCCACAGGAGAGACCCTAAATAGCCCTCAGAGGAACATTGGCTACCTAGTCAGGTAAGCACCTATCAGGAGGGGTCTCTGACGTCACCTGCTGGCACTGGCCACTCAGAGGCCTCCATTGTGCCCTCACACCTCTGGATTCAAGTTGGCAGAGGTCTGGGACACATTGGAGGAGTTCTGGGCACCACCCCAAGGGTGGTGATGGACAGGGGAGTGGTCACTCCCCTTTCCTTTGTCCATTTTAATGCCAGAGCAGGGAAGGGGGGTTCCCTGAACCGGTGTGGACTGGTTTATGCAAGGAGGGCACCATCTGTGCCCTTCAAAGAATTCCCAGAGACCAGCAGAGGCTACTCCTCTCAGGCACTTAACACCTATGTCCAAAGGGAGAGGGTGTAACACCCTCTCTCAGAGGAAATCCTTTGTTCTGCCTTCCTGAGACTGGGCTGCCCAGACCCCAGGATGGCAGAAGCCTGTCTGTGGGTTGGCAGCAGCGGAACCTGCAGTGAAAACCCCAGAGAGCTGGTTTGGCAGTACCCGGGGTCCATGCTGGAGGCCCAGGGATGCATGGGATTGGCACCCAGATTTGGCATGGGGGGACAATTCCATGATCTTAGACATGTTACATGGCCATATTCGGAGTTACCATTGTGAAGCTACATATAGGTATCGCACGTGTGTAATGGTGTCCCTGCACTCACAAAGTCAGGGGAACTTGCCCTGAACATACAACCCACTGGACCAGAGGGTGGTGATGGACACATGGAAAGTGATAACGAAGCAGATGATGATGGTGCAGCAGAGTCTACGACAGAGCTGATCAATCAGTACTTCCAATGACATATAGGTATGTTGTGTGTGTAATATAGCAGCTGAAATAGTTGCACTTGGATTCAACGTAGAGCCCCCCCCGGCCAGGTATATCAGTGGGGATATCACTTTGACACTTACTATATGTGGGTGGTTATAGACAACTGAGTTTATGTCAGGAGCATTGTCAGTGGTCTAAACACTGCCATTTGTACCATGAGTAGGTTGCTAGTTAGACATCTACTGAGGACAGTCCTGTAGTGTACTATGTGTCTTGTCATCTCCTGTCCAGAAGTGTGTCAAGCTATGGGTTCTGTACAACATTTCCTTTCCTATCCAAACTATTGCTTGAGCCTTTCATGGAAAGTTGGGTCTGCTAACAGTTGGAGTTGTTGTGCCAAGGCCATTCCAGAAGTCAGCTACAAGTTTTTGGTTATGTCATTCTTGTGTTTCTTGATCTAGAGGTGTAATGTGTTGTGCCCTGTTTCCTTGCAAAGCACAAGGGGCACTGCTACAGATTACTGCATATGTGCATAGGGTGGCACCATGGCTCACATCCTGATTTGAGTTGTCCTTTTTACAAATTGGATGACTAGATCTATCATGGTGTGTGGCTGGACTGCTAGTTAGAGAAGTTACATGTGAAATCTCTGGTGTCCTATGTCCTATGTTCCCTGAGGTGGATGCCTCCCTCTACTGTGAATTTGCAGTGGCTGTAGGTTGATGGGTGTTATTACACATGACATAACACAGTGGCGGTCTTTTCGAGCACACAACTATGTCGTTCTTGCAAAGAGATTACCAAACTCATAATGAGGGCCATAGTGTCCCTGTTTATTTCTATAACACATAATGAGGGATTAAAAGTTTGCATATATTTTTTGCGATCTAGCTGCCTATGGTGGTCATTATGACATTGGAGGTGAGTGATGAAGTTGCGGAAATACCGCCAACAGGCTGGCTGTAATTACCATCAAATTAAGACCACGGCGGTGAGGAGTCCCATAGACAGACAGTGTAACACACCATCCGCCAGGGCGTTAACACCATGCACCACCGCGATAGCCGTCAACAGCGAGGCAGTCGACAAGGTACCGCCCACCATATCATGACACTGCAATCCACCACAATTTCTGGGACAGAACCAACGCTATCAAAAGTCTGGAAGAAACACTGCACAGAAGACCAAAGACTCACCATCAGAGACACAGAGAAGAACAACGCGGCCATGAAACCGGAACTAAAAGTCTTCCTGATGCTCTTCTACGCCATGCCGACAAATACAACAATGGTGAGTACAGCTGCCTAGCACACAAGGGAGGGAGGGAGGAAAAGGAGAGTGACACACACATGCACAACACCCACCAGACATACACACCATACACACAACCAGCTGCTGACAAAAAACGATGGCACACGTCACACGGCAGAATAATACAAGAACTAGAGTTCGGAAGTACTGAAAATTTTATTGCAAGGCAAAAGCCACCATATGAACCAATTGGAAAACAAAGAGATGGGTACAATGGTCCACAAAGGGCCAATGCCCAGTCCAAACTACTAAGGGCTCACATGGCCACAGGGCATAGTCCAAGGCCCAATTGTTTCCTGAGAACATCCTTATAGAACTATGCAGGGGCATCATTATTGAAGTGGGCAGGCACCTCAGGGGGAAGGTGGTGAGGGGACCCTCAGCCGAAGTCGGGGACTTGCCCACTGGTTCTGGAGGGGGCTCCTTGCCCATTTCCTAATGCTGGGGAGTGCAAGGTTACAGTCACTGAGGTAAGGGACTTGTCTACTGGTTCTGGAGGGGGCTCCATGCCTATTTCCGAATGCTGAGGAGTGCAAGGTGTGAGAAAGTAGCCTCTTTCCAGAATGGTTACCCCCACTTTTGGCCAGTTTGTGAGTGTGTGTCAGTTTGTTTTTACTGTCTCACTGGGATCCTGCTAGCCAGTACCCCCCTGCTCATAGTTAAAACCCTATTTGTCAGTGTGTTTTGTCTGTCACACTAGGATCCTGCTAGACAGGACCCCAGTGCTCATAGTTGGTGGCCTAATGTGAGTGTTGTCAGTAGTGCTTAACTGTGTCACTAAGCAGAACTCTAGTGCTTATGCTCTCTCTGCTTCCAAATTAGTCACTATAGTTTAGTGACTTCATATTCCAATTCCAATTGGCACACTGGACCCCCCTTTGCTGTCCAGGGCTTGCATGACTCTTGGACTTGGTCCTCTTCCTTTGCAGGTCCTCAGGTCCAGGAATCTGTCTTCAGTGCTTTGCAGTCCGTTCTTGTCTTTGCAGAATCCCCTTTCTTGACTTTATTGCCTTTCTGGGGTAGTAGGGTAAATTCACTCCTACTTTTCAGGGTCTTGGGGTGGGGTATCTTCGATACCCTTAGTGTTTTCTTACACTCCCAGAGACCCTCTACACACTACACTAGGCCTGGGGTCAATTCGTGGTTCGCATTCCACTCTTGGAGTATATGGATGGTGTTGCCCCTAGGCCTATTGTCTCCTATTGCATTCTATTGTGTTCTACAGTGTTTGCACTACTTTTCTAACTGTTTACTTACCTGATTTTGGTTTGTGTGTATATTTTGTGTATTCTACTTATCTCCTAAGGGAGTATATCCTTTGAGATGCTTTTGGCATATTGTCACTAAAATAAAGTACCTTTATTTTTAGTAACTCTGAGTATTGTGTTTTCTGGTATAGTGGTATAGTAGGAGCTTTGCCTGTCTCCTAGTTCAGCCTAAGCTGCTGTGCCATAGCTACCTCTATCAGCCTAAGCTGCTAGAACACTTCTAACCTACTAATAAGGGATAACTGGACCTGGCACAAGGTGTACGTACCACTAGGTATCCACTATAAGCCAGGCCAGCCTCCTACACTTGGTCAGTTAATGACACATTTGTCCTGAGGAACAGCAGCATCTCAAATGTGATGGCCCAACTACAAAGGCACAGGGTGTGGCAAATAGGTGAGCCAGAGTCCCCACCCACTGTATGTCCGTGTATGCCTTCAGGTGTTATCGCCAAAGCATTGTGTTACGCTAATGTTTGTCCATCAATACTTGCAGGTGACTCTGGCTACCCAAACCTATTGTGGCTTCTGCCCCTTGTGAGGAATGCCAAGACAGGGGCTGAGAACAGTTATAATAAGGCACCTGGGTGAACCAGAAGAATAATCAAAAGGACCTTTGGCCTCCTGAAGGCCAGGTTCAGGTGCCTCCATTGGACAGGTGGATCCCTGTGCTACTTACCCTGGAAGGTCTGCCCGATAGTAGTGGCATGCTGCGTGTTGCACAACCTGCCCCTCAGACAACATGTGCCATTTCTGCAGGAGGAGGAGACTGGAGATGCTCCTGTGGCAGCAGTGGACCTTGAGGACAGTGAGGATGAGGAAGCAGAGGATAAGGATGTGGACAACAGAACATCAGTCCAATGACACAGGTGAGACAGTGGAAGTGGTCATTGCTCTGACTATTGATTTCATCTGTGTGACTGTAGCATGATGGCATTCGCTTCCTTTGCATCTCAACTTACTGTCACCTATGGCTTGTCATTTTACAGATGTTGGTGCTATGACAACAGTGTCCTGATGTGATTACTACAGAGAGTTACAAGTCATTAATTGTACGCTATCACAGTGTTTATATCATTTGCACAAGAAGTGACTGTTCACCTGAATGCACATTCTCAACACATACAATACTTTCAGTCAAGTTGTCTTCAAGGGTGTTTATAGTAGTGCTATAAATTTGAGGGTAATGTGCAAAGGAATGGGGTCTTGGTAGATGAAAGTCCAGGGTATTGTTCCAGTTTGTTTGTAGCACAGGTGCAAAGTCCAAGGGGCCATAGGCAAGGGAGCAAAGGCAATTCAAAGTGGACAAGGTGACAGGGTGGAAAACAAGGGAGGCAATCAGGAGAGTCTCATATCCTGGCGGTGGTCTTGGTCTTGGCAGGTGTCTCTGGCTTCTGTCAGGGTTGCAGGGAACATTTACCGGGTAGATTATCTTCTGCAGGGGGAGGGGTGCTCGTGACCTGTTGGTCCTGTGGCGGGCCCCCTGCCCACTAGCTGCAGTGGAAGTGGTGGCTGGTCAATAAACTGGCTAGTGGCAGGGAACCGCTGGTGTGCTGTTGATTTCCTCATAATTTTGGCCATGTTTACCAGCACCCCTGCTATGGAGATCATGGTGGTGTTGAGGACCTGCAAGTCCTCCCTGATCTCCTGATGGTGATCTCCTGATGGTGTTCCTCCTGCAGCTGCTTGTTCTCCTGAATGTTATCAAGGATCTGGCCCTACGTTCCCTATGCCTGTCTTCCCCCTGGCACACAGCAGTCCTCCCACTGTCCCTATTCACCTGGACCTCTGTCTCCTGAACCGTGTGCAAACTGCCCCTGACCCCAGGCCCCTGATTGTCTTAGAGTGACGTGTGGACTGGGGTTCCTGTACAGGGAGGCACATTGCTGATTGCCGTGTCCTGGGGAGAAAGGTGTGGGGATGCTGGGTGGGTGCTGTGGTGTTGGATTCTGATGGGGGAGGCTCTGTGGTAGACTGTGAGTGGACTGGGGTGAGCGACTGTCCAGTGGTCTGTGATGGGCCAGGTTGTTGATCCAGATCCTGAAGTCCAGAGTTACTGTTATCACTGGGGGCATCTTCTGTTGGGGGACTAGTTTGTCAAGGCACCTCCTCTTTGCTGACATTGGCTGGGGCACCTGCAGGGATGTAAGTAATGTATTATGCTTCATGCCTGTGACATATTGTACATCCCTAGTTTCCCCTCTATTGTTGTTGTTGCCCTGACACCTTGGTTTGTGTATGTTGATGTATTGTGGGATTGTTAGTTCTATGCTGTGCATGCTTTAGTGATGGGTGTCCATGCAGGGCTGGGAGGGCTGTCCATGCATTGGTAATGCATGCAGAGCTGGGCATTGGCATTAGTCATATGTGTAGGTGCAGTGTGTGGGATGTAGTGGAATGATGGGAGAGAGGGTGAGGGTGTGAGATGGCATGCAGGTATGGGGGATGATAAGTAATAAATATTGACTCACCAGTGTCCAGTCCTCCAGCAACTCCAGTGAGTCCCTCAGGATGCAGTATTGCCAAGACTTGCTCCTCCCATGCTGTGAGCTGTGGGGGAGGAGTTGGGAGTCCACCGCCAGTCCTCTCTATGGAGAGCTGGTGCCTTGCTGCTATGGAACGTACCTTCCCCTGCAGGTCGTTCCACCTCTTCCTGATGTTGTCCCTTGTTCTTGGATGCTGTCCCATGGCATTCATCCTGTCTACAATTCTCCACCATAGCTCCATCTTCCTGGGAATGGATATTTGCTGTACCTGTGCTCTAAACAGCTGTGGCTCTACCCTGACTATTCCCTCCACCATGACCCTCAACTACTCATCTGTGAAACAGGGGTTCCTTTGTGGGAGACATGGGTGTTGTGTGGTGTGTGTAAGTGTGTGGGTGTTGGGTACTGTGGTTGGGTGTGTGTAGTGGGGTGCATGAGTGATGTATGAGTATATGTGGTGTGTGTGTCTAGTTGTTGCAGTTGTCTTGGTGTCATTCTGGTGACAATAATTTGTATTCGTAAAGGGATGTGGGTGTGTGTTTTATAGTGCTGTGGGTGGGTGGGTGTGGTGTGTGTTTGAGCGTCAGGTGTGTGTTTTTGCTATTGGCCAATGTTGTGCAGTTTAGTATTTGGGTGTCCATTCTGAGCATGCCGGTGTGTACACCCAATGGTTTACCACCATTGAATGTCAGCCGTGGTGATTCGTGGGTCATGATGAAGTGGGCGTTGTTTTGTTGGCATGACGGTATGGGTGTTGGTACCGACACTTTAACACTGACCTTTGGGCTGGCAGATTTGTGTATGTGGCAGTATTCTGTGAGACTGGTGAGTGTGCGTCATAATACAGAGAACAGATATTTGCCACCACAGCGCTATATTGGCAGCCGTCACCATGGCGGTAAATTGTAGCAGTAAACAGAATTTACTGCAAATGTCATAATGAGGGCCTAAGGCCCGTATTTATACTTTTTTTAGCGCCGCATTAGCGCCGCTTTTTGACGCAAAACGGCGCAATCCTACAAAATACAATGGTATTTTGCAAGTTTGCGCTGTTTTTGCATCAAAAAACGACGCAAATGCGGCGCAAAAAAAGTATAAATACAGGCCTAAGTCTCTTGGAACATACAGAAATGCTAATAGAGATTATGGAATTCTTCCTGGCCAATAATGTGTTTTCCTTTTGATGATAAAATATGTATGCAAAAGCAGGGCACAGCATAGGGCACCTCTTTTGCATATGCAATTTTAACCCTGGGAAACAGGGAAGGAGAAACAATTTGGACAGATGAAAACAGTGAAAGGCTCAAGCTTGTTACCTTATGGGTACACTTCATCAATGATTTATTTATAATCTAGGATGGTGAGGTTGAGGATTTGAATTTATTTTCACAATCATTGAATGACAACTCAATAAAATTGCAGTTCACCTATGAAATAAGCAAGACAGCTTTTTGGATATTGAGGTATTTGTGGACAATAGAAACATTTACACAAAGATACATTGAAAACCCACAAGCAACAACATCATTTTATTAGCTAACAGTCCCCATCTAAAAGCACTAAGATGGAGTGTGCCATATGGTGAATTTTTTAGAGCAAGGAAAAACTTCTCTGGGATACATGACTTTGAGATCCAAGCACATAACATGGTCCATTGATTTAAATGACAAGGGTATCCAACCCAGGGGTGGTAGCCAGACCACCTCCAGTGTGTCCCAGACCTCTGCCATCTTGAATACAGAGTTGTGAGGGCATGATGGAGGCCTCTTAGTGGCCAGTGACAGCAGGTGATGTCAGAGACCCCTCCTGATAGGTGCTTAACTCACTAGGTGGCCAATCCTCCTCTGAGGGCTATTTAAGGTCTCTCCTGTGGACTTCTCGTCAGATAACGAATGCAAGAGCTCACCAGAGTTCCTCTGCATCTCCCTCTTCGACTTCTGCCAAGGATCAACCAATGACTGCTCCAGGATGCCTGCAAAACTGCAACAAAGTAGCAAGAAGACCACCAGCGACATTGTGGAGCCTAATCCTGCCGGCTTTCTCAACTGTTTTCATGGTGGTGCATGCTCTGGGGGCTGTCTGCCTTCACCCTGCACTGGCATGGCCCGTGGGTTGATGGAATCTTCGTCCTGCTAACGCAGGCACGAGACTTCACCGGTGCTCTGGGTCCCCTCTCATCTTGAGGAGCATGGTCCCTGGAACACAGGAGCTGGATCCAAGTGACCCCGACAGTTCAGTGGTCCATCTGTCCAAATTTGGTGGAGGTAAGTCCTTGCCTCCCCACGCCAGACAGTAATCCAGTGTACTGCATGAACTGCAAGGAATCCTTTGTGCACAGCACAGCACAGGTCCCCAGCACTCCGTCCTGCATTGCTCAACTCACTGAGTTGACCACCGGCTTCGTGGGACCCTCCTTTGTAGTGTTGAGACGACCGTCGTGCTTAGTTTTCTTGAACCCATGTTCAAGTACTTCTGTGGGTGCTGCCTTCTTCTGTGTGAGTTCTCTGTATTGCTGAGCGCCCCCTCTGTCTCCTCCTCCAAGGGGTGCTCCCCTGGTCCTTCCTGAGCCCGAACAGCACCCATTTACGTCAACTACGACCTTTGCAGCTAGCAAGGCTTGTTTGTGGTCTTTTTGCATGGAAACAACTCTGCGTCCTCCAACATGCCATGGGACATCTTCTGTGCAAAACAGAAGTTCCTGGCATCTTCCGTTGTTGCAGAATTTTCAGCTTCTGCCACCCGGAGGCAGCCATTGGATTTAATGGGCTCCTGCCCCCCCTTGACACTTTCGTGACTCTTGGACTTAGTCCCCTTGGTCCCCTTCCTTTACAGGTCCTCAGGTCCAGGAATCCATCTTCAGTGCTTTGCAATCAGTTGGGGTCTTTGCAGAATCTCATATCATGACTTTAGTGTGTTTCTGGGGGAGTAGGGTAACTTTACTCCTACTTTTCAGGGTCTTGGAGTGGGGTATCTTGGACACCCGTAGTGTTTTCTAACACTCCCAGCAACCCTTTACACACTACACTAGGCCTGTGGTCCCTAAGTGGTTCACATTCCATTTTCTTAGTACATGGTTTGTGTTGCCCTTAGGCCTATTGCATCCTATTGTATTCTACAGTGTTTGCACTACTTTTCTAACTGTTTACTTACTTGATTTTGGTTTGTGTGTATATTTTGTGTATTTTACTTACCTCCTAAGGGAGTATATTCTCTGAGATATTTTTGGCACATTGTCACTAAAATAAGGTACCTTTATTTTTAGTAACTCTGAGAAATGTGATTCTTATGGTATCGTGCTATATGATATAAGTGGTATAGTAGGAGCTTTGCATGTCTCCTAGTTCAGCCTAAGCTGCTCTGATATAGCTACCTCTATTGGCCTAAGCTGCTAGAACACTACTAATCTACTAATAAGGCATAAGTGGACCTGGCACAAGGTGTAAGTACCATCAGGGACTCACTATAAGCCAGGCCAGCCTCCTACAACCTCATAACCCCAATTTCCTTAACTGAACCATTATGCATTCTTCATTATTCTTCGAGCAATGCTTAATGACGGAGCATTCTTTGCCCTATGAATGCCTCTATGTTTCATAGTGAATGCAATTTACTTAAACGTGTGTGCTGGAAGCATTGTGTGACTGAAACCTTCGTATACTCAGAACCTAAGCCCTCATTAATACCCTGGCGGTGAGTGATAAAGTGGCGGTAATACCGCCAACAGGCTTGCAGTAAGTACTGCCAAATTATGACCATGGCGGTGATAACTCCCATAGACAGCCAATGTACCACACCAACCGCCACGACAGAAATAACAGTCACCACGGCGGTTTCCGTCAACAGCCAGGTGGGAGACAATGTATCGCCCACCATATTATGATACAGGAAACCACCACCCTTTCCGGGGCTGTACCAATGCCATCAAAAGCCTGGCGGAAACAGAGCTGGCAAGTGAAAGGACTCACCATTGGAGACACAGGGAAGAACCATGCCGTCATGGAACATGAACTACAAGTTATCCCGATGATCTTCTACATCATGCTTCACTTGGAGCACTAGTGCCGACGAAGACGATGACGGTGAGTACAGCCGCCTAGCACACAAGGGAGGGAGGGAGGAAAATGAGAGTGACACCCACACAACACACACTCGACACACACACACACCATACACACAACCAGCTGCACACGTAAACCAATGGCATACGACACATGGCAGGGACCATAATGCTGGAGTAACGACAATGTATCACCATAGCAAAATCCACCACACAAACCAAATATATACAAATGCCATGAAGGGCCAATGCCCTGTCCAAAGTCATGAGGGCACACAATGCCACAGGGCACAGTCCAAGGCCCAACCTGTTTGCTGACACAGCCAGAGAGAGCACTGCAGGGGCATCATTTTGCAAGGTGGAAGGCACCTCCGGGGGATGGGGGCACTTCAGGCAACTACTGGAATATTCCCACTGGATCTGGATGGGGCAACACGCCTATTGCTTTGTCCTGGGGAGTGCAAAGCCACAGTCTCTCAAGTGGGTGACTTGCCCACTGGTTCTTGAGGGGGAAATATGCCTATTGCTTTTTCCTGGGGAGTGCAAGATCACAGTCTCTCAAGTGGGTGACTTGCTCACTGGTTGTGGAGGGGGCAACATTCCCATTGCTTTGTCCTGGGGCGTGCAAGGCCACAGCCTCTCAAGTGGGTGACTTACCCATTAGTTCTGGAGGGGGCAACATGCCCATTGCTTTGTCCTGGGGAGTGCAAGGCCACAGTCTCTCAAGTGAGTGACTTGCCCATTGGTTCTGGAGGGGACAACATGCCCATTGCACTGTCTGATGGCTGCATTGTGGTGGTAGTTGGAGGAGCCTCATGGGCAGCCGCTGCACTCCCTGATGGCTGCATTGTGGTGGTGGTTGGATGAACCTCTTGGGCAGCCCCTGCACTGTCCGATAGCTGCATTGTGGTGATGGTGGGAAGAGCCTCCTGGGCAGACCATGCAATGTTCGATAGCTGCATTGTGGTGGTGGTTGGAGGAGCCTCCTGGGCACGCCCTGTACTCCCTGATGGCTGCACTTTCACAGCTGGTGGTGGGGGCCCTGTGACAGCTGGTGGTGGTGGTGGCAGTGGTGTTAGCCTGACAGCTTCTGCAGGCGTAAAGTGCCTTGTCTCCTCCTGTCCCAGGGTCATGGATCCCTTACCCTTCCTGGCAAGGGTTAATGGGCTCTTCCCCTCTCTGCCTGGTGGTGCAGTCTCCTTCTCCTTCTTAACAGCTGGGCCAGACCCCTTCCCCTTCTTCACAGCTGGGCCAGGTCCCTTCCCCTTCTTCACAGCTGGCGCAGGCGCCTTCACACTCTTCCCTGGTGGTGCAGGACTCTTCACACTCTTCTATGGTGGTGCAGGCCCCTTACCCTTCTTCCCTGGTTGTGCTGGCTCCTTCCTCTTCTGTGTTGGAGGTCTGGTATCCTTACCACCACAAGTAGGTGGTCCTTGGTACCCTGCCCATACGTGTAGGATGGGAGGGAGGGGTAGGGAAGAGGTCAATTTGGGAAAGGAAAAGATTTTTAGGGAAGATGGGGTGGGAGGAGGAATGAGTAATGGGAGTGGAGGATGAGGGAGTGGTTGTTCGAGGTGTATGACTGCTGGATTTGGGTACAGGTGATAGGATTGTATGCTGATGTGAGGTGGATGGCTTTTGGGTATGGGTGCTTGCGTTTGTATCCCTTAGCAGGGAGGACAGACATGGCGGGAGAGGACACAAGGCACGCGCGCATGGTTGTTGTGGATGTGTCTGCCAGTGAGGTGTGTGTTCTGCTTGGTGTGGTGATGTTGATAGTTGATATAGCTGTAGTGAATAGGTGTGAGTCTTGATGTGACTGGGAGGGAGGTGAGGAGGAAGAAGGAGAAACAGTTGAGGCAGTGGATGTTGTCGTGTTTGCAACTGTATGGTGTTTGTGTGAGCGCTTGTGGGATGAAGTGTGATGCTTGTTTTTCCTGTGCCACTCTTGCGTGTTGCGTTGTGTGGATGCTCATCTGTATGTGTGCCTGGGATGGGTTGGGGTTGAGGGGAGTAGGACTGTGAAGTGGTAGTTGGAGGGGGACAGTAGAAACAGGGACAAAGGCTGCCATCAGAGAGGAGGCCAGAGCCTGAATCGATCTCAGTTGGGCCGCCAGTCCATCATGAATGCCCTCAGAAATGCATTCCATTGCTGGATCTGGGATGGCAGCCCCTGGATGGCATTCACAATGGTTGACTGCCGTACAGAGATGGATCTCAGGAGATCAATAGCCTCCTCACTTAGGGCAGCAGGACTCACTGGGGCAGGACCTGAGGTGCCTGGGGCGAAAGAGATGCCCACCCTCCTGGGTGAGCGGGCACAGGCAAATCACTGAGGGGCTACTGGGAGGGTGGTGCTGGTATGGGGTGGCAGCTGTACCTGCAGCTGGGGTGGTCTCAGAGGTGTGCGCCACCACCAGGTAGCTCCCATCGGAGGAGGTATCAGAGTCTGTGTTGTCCCTTCCAGTCTTTGCTGTGGTGCTCCCCTCTCCCTCCGTCCCACTGGTTCCCTCGGCGTCAGTGGACTCTGCCTTCAGGATCATGTGGGATGCAGCTCCCTCTGTCACTGGAGCCCCTGCTCCTCTGCCAGATGATGCTAATGCACACAAGGAGAGGATGACAAACCAAGAAAGTGGGAGAGAGACAAACGATACACAGGGTCAATGACTGCACCAACAGCACAGTTGGCGTACACTGCACCCTCAAAAACAGGGATCAGGCCTACACAATATGCATTGCACTACCAGTGATATGGCTAGTCACCAAGGCATGATGAGGAGCACACACCGCCAACTTCAGCATACCTGGGACCAACAATGCCCTGCCTGGAAGTGACTACTAACAAGCTAGGTTACCTGTATTTGCCATGCAACCATTACCCTTCAGAGGACCCACGCTGCAATGTCTAACCTGGCCTTAGGGGCATGGACTAACACACAACCACCACCTGGATACCACCCCACCAGCCAAAATTTATAATGATACCCACTGTACTCACCCACTTGTTGCTGCTGTGATTCCCTCAAGTGCCCATCCAGTTCAGGGTAAGTCACCGCCATTATATGGGCCATCAGGGGGGTCAGGGTCCAACGGGCACCCATTCCTCATTCGGAGGCCATCCCCAGCTGGGCCTCCGCGATCTTCCACGCCCAGCATCTCAGGTCCTCCCACTGTTTCAGACAGTGGGTGCTCCACCTGCCATAGACCCCCAGTGTCCGCACCTCTTTGGCGATGGCAAGCCATATTCCCTTCTTTTGATGGGCGCTGACCTGCAGAGGCAATAAAGGCAGGAGAACACCATGAACCTAACAGTCCAGGCTGTCACACATATGGTCCACCATACCCGTTTCCATCACCATTGGCACACACACTGCCCAGTGCACGACATGTACACCACCAACAGATAATCCCCCCTTACACAATGCCTTCACACACATTTCCATCAATCCATGCCACATGCATCGTACCCACAGTGCACTCACCTGTTGGTCTGGAGGCCCATACAGCAGTCTGTACTGGAGTAGGACCCCATCTACCAGTCACTCCAACTCCTTCAAAGTGAAGGCTGGGGCAATTTCCCCGGTCAAACGGGCCATGGTAGGTTCCAGACACTGGTCACAGCAGCACATGCAGTGTAGGTCTTCTTCTGTTCGAGGTCAGGAAACAAATGAGGAATGATTTAGAAAATGGTGGCCACATCCACTGCAGTGTATACCGTCACCTCTGGCGTACAACCCCATAGGCCAGTGTACTCCATAGGGCCCAATATTATCCAATGAAGAATTGTACGGCGGTACACTACCACATACCGCCATGACGCACAACGTAAGCGGAATTACCTCACTTTCACCTGTCCCTCCACACAGGACAGGCGGCCGCCATTTCAGGGGGGTGAACAGGCCTATTGGTAATTGCTGCATCACAGGAGAAATAGGCACATACTTTGAAATTTACACTGTCCCAATACGTAATTGCACGATGTGGACTGCTGTTGTGGTTTAGTTGTTCAAATTGTGACAGCCTACTCACTCTTGTTTCCCTTTGATACCTACCGCTGCGGATGAATAGGAGATGGAGACATACCCCTATGGACAGACCCCAGTGGACTTAGCTACACTGGATGAGAGGCACATTATAGTCACCTATAGACTGGACAGGGCCACAATCACATAGCTGTGTGCCCAGTTGGAGCCTGACCTGATATCAGCTATCAGTCATCCGACTGGGATCCCCTCTCTTGTGCAAGTTCTCTCAGTGCTCCATTTCCTGGCAACTGGTTCTTTCCAAGTGACAGTGTGCTTGGCAGCAGGAATGTCATAAACAATGTTGTCAATCGTGCTGGCAAGAGTCTTGTCTGCTCTTGTCTGCTCTGGTAAAACAAATG
The DNA here is from genome assembly GCF_031143425.1 of Pleurodeles waltl. Classification (NCBI taxonomy): domain Eukaryota; kingdom Metazoa; phylum Chordata; class Amphibia; order Caudata; family Salamandridae; genus Pleurodeles; species Pleurodeles waltl. Next base: position 1,070,986,494 of record NC_090437.1, read on the forward strand.
TGCAGCTACATTGCTTTCCCCCAAGTGGAAGATTTGGCCACAGTGAAGGCCAAATTCTATGCAATGGGACATATCCCCAATATTATTGGTGAGATTGACAGGGCACATATTGCGTTTATCCCCCTGTGCCCGAATGAGCAGGTGTACAGGAATCGTAAACGTTTCTACTCCATGAATGTGCAGGTGGTGTGCCTGACGGACCAGTACATCTCCCACTTCAGTGCTAAATATCCTGGGTCAGTGCATGATGCCTTTGTCTTGAGGAATAGCAGCATCCCAAATGTGATGGGCCAACTAGAGAGGCATAGGGTGTGGCTTATAGGTGAGCCTTGGTCCCAAACCCATGTATGTTAGTGTATGCCTCTGATGTTAACCTAATAGGATAGTGTGTGGTGGAATGTTGTCCCTCAATGCTCGCAGGTGACCCTGGCTACTCACACCTATTATGGCTGCTGACCCCTGTGAAGAATGCCAGGACAAGGGCTGACGAACGTTTTAATGAGGCACATGTGCAACCAGAAGGATCATTGAGAGGATCTTCGGCCTCCTGAAGGCGAAGTTCAGGTGCCTCCACCTCACAGGTGGATCCCTGTGCTACTCACTCCAGAAGGTCTGCCAGATAGTAGTGGCATGCTGCATGTTACATAACCTGGCCCTCAGACACCATGTACCTTTTCTGCAGGAGGAGGTGACTGGAGATGCCACTGTGGCAGCAGTGGACTATGAGGACAGTGAGGATGAGGAGGCTGAGGATGAGGATGTGGACAACAGAACACCAGTTATCCATCAGTACTTCCAATGACACACAGGTAAGACAGTGCAACTTCACATTTCTTGACTATTGGTGTATCTTGTGTGGCAGTGGCATGCTGGCATTTCCCACTTGTTACCTCTACTTACTGTCACCTATGGATTATCATTTTACAGGTGTTGGTGATGACAACAATGTCCTGATGTGATCACTACAGCCAGCTACATGTCATTCTTTCTATGCTCTCACTTTGTACAGTTCATTTGCAATGGATGTAGCTGTTACCATCAATACAAATATTCAATACACGTAATACTAGTAGTCGAGTTTTTTCCAAGGGTGCTTATTGTAGTGCTAAGAAATAGAGGGGAAAGTGCAATGGAATGTGGTGATGATGGAGGAAAGACAAGGGTATTGTTCCAGTCATTTTGTAGCAAAGGTACAGTGTCCAAGGGGCCATAGGAAGGGTAGTATTGGCAGTTCAAGGTGGAAAAGGTGCCTGAGTGGGACACAAAGGGGTGGCAGTGGTCTTGGCAAGTGTCTCTGGCTTCTGTCTGGGTAGCAGGGAACATTTTCAGGGTGGTTCACCTTCTGCAGGGGGAGGGGTGCTGGTGGCCTGTGGGTCCTGTGGTGGGGCCTCCTGCCCACTGGCAGTAGCGGAAGTAGAGGGCTGGCCAATGGACTGGCTAGTGGTAGGGGCCCGCTGGTGTGCTATTGCCTCCCTCATGACGTTGGACATGTCTGCCAGCACCCCTGCTATGAAGATCAGGGTGTTGTTAATGACCTGCAAGTCCTCCCTGATCCCCTGATACTGTCCCTCCTGCAGCCGACTGTTCTCCTCCTGGAGAGTCGGTTCCCTGGTCCTGTCCTCCCCCTGGCACACAGCAGTCCTCACAGTTTCCCCGTTGACCTGTGCCTCTGTCCCCTGAATGGTGTGCACACTGCACCTGAACCCAGGTCCCTGATTATCTTTTGGACAGGGTGTGGCTTGGGGTCCCTGTATAGGTGGGCATACTGCTGATTGACGTGTCCTGGGGTCAGAGGTTTGGGTACGCTGGGTAGGTGCTGTGGTGTTGGATCCTGATGGGGGAAGCTTTGTGGTGGTCTGTGAGTAGGCTTCGGTGACCAGCTGTCCAGTGGTTCCTGATGGGCAGGGTAGGTCCTCGAGATCCAGAAGTCCAGAGTTACTGTCATTACTGAGGGCCTTTTCTATTGGGGGACTGGATAGTGGTGGCACCTCCTCTCCACTGACATTGGATGAGGTACTTTGGGGGTGTAAGTTATGAATTATGCTTCAAGTGTATGACATTTGTACTTCCCTAGCTTTCCCTTTATCATTGGTGTTGCCCTGCCAGCTTTTGCTTGTGTATGGTGATGTATTGTGGGTATGTTAGTTTCCCTATGCTATGCATGCTATAGTGATGGGTGTCCATGCAGGGCTGGGAGGAATGACCACGCATTGGTTTGACATGCAGGGCTTGTCATTGGGGGTTGGTGAGATGTGTAGGTGCAGTGTGTGGGATGGAGTGGAGTGATGGCAGTGAGGGTGTTGGATGGCATGCAGGTATTGGGGGGATGATAGGCAGTAAATATTGACTTACCAGTGTCCAGTCCTCCGGCTAATCCAGCGAGTCCCTCAGAATGCAGTATTGCCAGTACCTGCTCCTCCCATGCTGTGAGCTGTGGGGGAGAAGGTGGGGGTTCACCACCAGTTCACTGTATGGCGAGCTGGTGTCTTGCTGCTATGGAATGTACCTTCCCCATAGGTCGTTCCACCTCTTCCTGATGTCGTTCCTTGTACTTGGGTGCTGTCTCACGGTGTTGACCCTGTCCATGATTCTCCACCGTAGCTTCATCTTCCTTGCAATGGATATTTGCTGTACCTGTACTCCAAACAGCTGTGGCTCTACCCTGACAATTTCCTCCACCATGACCCTTAACTCCTCCTCATTGAAACGGGGGTGCCTTTGTGGTGCCATGTGTGTTGTGTGATGTGTGTTGGTGAGGGTGTGTTTTGTAATTTGGTGGGGTGTGTGATGTGGAGTGCCTGAGGGCTTTAGTGGTGTGTGTGTCTAGTTGCCTACGTGCTCTTCTTCTCAGTCTCCCGGTGGCATTTGTTGTTCGTAAGGGGTTGTGGGTAATGTGGGTGTGTATTTTATAGTGGTGTGGGTGCAGTGTGTGTATGGGTGTCAGGTGTGTGTATTTGGTATTGGCCAATGTTGTGTTGTTTTGTATGTGGGTGTCCATTTTTTGCGCAATGGTATATATCGCCAATGGTTAACTGCTGTTGAATGTCCGCAGTGGTGATTCGTGGGTCATAATGTGATGGGCGTTGTTTTGTTGGTGTAACAGTGTGGGTTTTGGGACCGCCACTTTAACACTGACCTTTGATCTGGCAGATTTGTGTATGTGGCTGTATTCTGTTGGATTGGTGTGTGTGTGTGTCATAATATGGTGAACGGATATCCGCCACCGCAGCGGAATGGTGGCGGCTGTCAGTGTGCCAGTAAGTGGCATTTACTGCCAATGTCATAATGAGGGCCTTAGTTTCTTGCCTGCGTCCATTGTTGAATCATTTCCTAAAACGTTCCCACTCTAGTTAATATTTCATTTAGACCTTGGTCTGTACTTGGCACTAGGTGATACATGTTACCCTGAAAATCTACTACTTATGTTGGTGTCCTAACTTAAAACAAACCTCCTACCTTAGTGCCTATTCTCCTAACACATGCAAGGATTACTTGTATCATACAGTATATTAGTAGCATGAACACATTAGTTGGTAACAAGGCCTCAAAGAGTCCCAACACCCAGGATGGCAGCAATACAAACCAATTACTGAACCAACTATTTGTGGCACCTCCATCATCTATCATTTTATTTTGTAAAATATCCAGTATCGGTATTGCCTCTGACAAACGTTACATTTTCTGCATCATTTGCTGGAATGAACATGCAGCACGTAGTTCCTATTTTCCTGTTCCCTTCTTGCATGGCCGTCATATGGTCAAGTACATAACGGTGTTGCAGCACCATCATCCTTATGGCACAAAATTATTCTTTTATGGCATTGAAGCCATCCTTGGTGGTGTGGATGACTTAGAGGACCTCCCATCTTGGGATCTGGAGCCAATGAGCTGTTGCTTTAGATTGGACAAATAGCAAGGTGCTCCTGAAGAAAAGTTCAGCAACGTTGAACAGGCAATACTCTGGGGGGACTTCATTCCAGGTGCTTGTGCCATAATACTCTGCAGATCTCTTCCATTGGCTGTGATGTAGCAAGGTTGTTGGACAGCTTTTTGGGTGTTTATGCAAAGCGGATATGTTTATTCCAGGGATTACCAAAAACTGCAATGTGCAAAGTCACTACAGAACACATCCTTCCCAAGTGGTAACTAGGCATACAGCAGTTCTACATACTGCCAGAAAAAATGCATAAGGCTGCAGGTGCTCCCTGCATGTTGACATAGAAGGTTTCGACCTTAAAACCAACATTCCATTATATGTCGTTGATGTAATTTCTCCTGAAAAATAAGGAAACAGAGGTGACAGTCTGGGGACTTACAGTGCTATCTACCCAAGTATAATATGGAATATTTCCATCCCAGGTAGGTGCACCTTTCTTCAATGCATCATGGCTGACATCAGTGTCATTCCATAAAGACATAGCCGTACATGAAAGACCGATGATGGGATGTCATTGATCATGGGCAAAGACTGACCCTGTCACTCTAAACCCTGGTCTCTGGGCACAACCTGGAAGTAAGGGTTTCACAAAACAGTTGTTACATTCAATTGGTTGGAGAGTTACTCCTATTAATCCTAGATTTAGGACCTTCTGGGTCCAATCTACTGTGGTGGGGTTACCTTTCTTTCTAATGCATGATATTTATTCCCTAGTATCCTGCCTATCTGTGAGAATGTACAGTACTTCTGGTAAAGCACCATATTTTGTGGCATTAGCTAGGAAGCATACTACTTTGATGTGGGTTAGTTGTATTGGGGTCTTTATCCCACAGAAGTACAGATGTAATAAACATTGAGCTATGTCTGGATATACCTCTTTTGTGTGCTACATTTTATCTGAACCAGTAGCCTGTGGCATTAGGGAGCACACAAAGCATTACTCATTTGTGGTCTCTGCATCTATTTCTGGCATCTGCTGATACTACGTTTTATGATAATTTAGTGTGTGGATATTGGGTCACATTGTTATTAGAGAGCTCTCTCTGGATGTGGAAGACATTAGAGTTAAATGGTACTTTGCTAGCAAAGAGAAAAAAGGATAAATTTAAGTGGAAAAAAAAAGCACAAAAGCAAAAATACATATCTTTGTGCCGTCCTTTAACCCCTTCGCTGCCAGGCCTTTTCCCCCTCAGGGGCCATATCTTAGCTATTTGGGGCAGTTTGTGCTTAAGCCCTCATAACTTTTTGTCCACATAAACTACCTACGGCAAATTTCCATCCTTTTGTCCCAACATCCTAGGGATTCTCGAGGTATCCAGGGTTTGTGGGTTCCCCTGAAGGAGACCAAGACATTATCCAAAAATAGAGGACAAATTTAGTTTTTTTCAAAAAAATGGGAAAAAAGGGCTGCAGAAGAAGGCTTGTGTTTTTTTTCCCCCTGAAAATGGCATCAACAAAGAGTTTGCAGTGCTAAAATCACCGGCTTACCAGCGTTCAGGAACAGGCAGACTTGAATGTGAAAACCACATTTTTAAACAAAATTGTGGCATTTTACTGGGATACACCCCATTTTTACTATTTTTTGTGCTTTTAGCCTCCGTCCAGTTAGTGACAGAAATGGGTGTGAAACCAATGCTGGATCCCAGAAGGCTAAACATTTCCGAAAAGTAGACACTATTATGAATTCACCAAGAGGTAATTTGTGTAGATCCTATAAGGTTTTCCTACAGAAAATAGCAGCTGAAATAAAAAAAATATTGAAATTGAGGTGAAAAAACAGCCATTTTTCTAAATGTTTTACTCTGTAACTTTGTCCTGAGCTGTCAGATTTTTTAAAGCAATAGACCGTTACATCTGCTGGACTCTTCTGGTTGTGGGGATATATAGGGCTTGTAGGTTCATCAAGCACCCTAGGTAACCCGAGCCAAAAAATGAGCTGCACCCTGCAATGGATTTTCATTCTATACCGGGTATACAGCTATTCATTTGGTGAAATATAAAGAGTGAAAAATAGCTATCAAGAAAACCTTTGTATTTCCAAAATAGGCACAAGTTATGGTGTTGAGAAGCAGTGTTTATTTACACATCTCTGAATTCCGGAGTGCCCATACTAGCATGTGAATTACAGAGCATTTCTCAAAAAGACGTATTTTTTACACACTGCCTTAAATTTGGAAGGACAAAAGGTAGAGAAAGACGAGGGGCAATAACACTTGTACTGCTTTGCTGTGTTTCCCCAAGTCTCCCAATAAAAATGGTACTTCACTTGCATAGGTAGCCCTAATGACCAAGACAGCAAATGCAACAAATACACATCACATTTTTACTTTGAAAAATGACGTGTTTTTTTAAAAGTGCCTACCTGTGGATTTTGATCTGTAGCCCAGCCAGCACCTAGGAAAACCTACCAAACCTGTGCATTTTTTAAAACTAGATACCTTTCGGAATCAAGGATGGGGTAGCTTGTTGGGCTCTCACCAGGTTCTGTTACCCAGAATCCTTTGCAAACCTACAAATTTGGCCAAAAAAAATACTTTTTACTCATATTTTGGTGACAGAAAGTTCTGTAATCTGAGAGGAGCCACAAATGTCCTTCCTCCCAGTGTTCCCCCAAGTATCCTGATAAAGATGGTACCTCCCTTGCGTGGGTAGACCTAATGCCCACGACAGGAAATGCCCCAAACCCCAACGTGGACACATCACATTTTCCCAAAGAAAACAGAGTTGTTTTTTGCAAAGTGCCTGGCTGTGGATTTTGCTTTGTAGCTCAGCCGGCACCTAGGGAAATCTACTGAACCTGCACATTTTTTTAAACTAGACACGTAGGTGAATCCAAGATGGGGTGACTTGTGGGGCTCTCATCAGGTTATGTTACCCAGAATTCTTTGAAAACCTCAGAATTTGACAAAAAATGCAATTTTTCCTCACATTTCGGTGACAAAAATGTCTGGAATCTGAGAGGAGCCATAAATTTCCATCCACCCAGAGTTCTTCCAAGTCCCCCGATAAAAAAGTACCTCACTTGTGTGGGTAGACCTAGTTCCCATGATAGAAAATGCCACAAAACACAACGTGGACCCATCACATTTCTCCAAAGAAAACAGAGCTGCTTTTTGCTAAATGCATAGCTGTGGATTTTGGCCTCTAGCTCAGCCAGCATCTAGGAAAATCTACCAAACCTGCACATTTTTTAAACGTAGACACCTAGGTGAATCCAAGATGGAGTGACTTGTGGGGCTCTCACCAGATTCTGTTACCCAGAATCCTTTGCACACCTCAAAAGTTGGCCAAAAAAATACTTTTTCCTCACATTTTGGTGACAGAAAGTTCTGGAAGCTGAGAAGAGCCCCTCATTTTCATCCACCCAAAGTTCACCCAAGTCTCCCGATAAAAATGGTACCTTACTTGTGTTGGTAGGCCTAGTACCCAGGACAGGAAATGCCCCAAAACAAAATGTGGACACATCACATTTTCCTGAAAGAAAACAGAAGTGTTTTTTGCAAAGTGCCTAGCTGTGGATTTTGTCCTCTAGCTCAGCCGACATATAGGGAAATCTACAAAACCTGCACATTTTTTAAAACTAGACACCGAGCTGAATCTAAGATGTGGTGACTTGAGGGGCTCTCACCATATTCTGTTACCCAGAATCCTTTGCAAACCTCAAACGTTGGCAAAAAAACACTTTTTCCTCACATTTCGGTGACAGAAAGTTCTGGAATCTGAGAGGAGCCACAGATTTCCTACCACCCAGCGTTCCTCAAGGTCTCCCGACAAAAATGATACCTCACTTGTGTGGCCCAGGTGCCTGCAGCAGGAATAGTCCAAAAACATGTGGAGATTGAGGGTATAGCTCAGCGAGTTGATAAGCACATTTTTTTCTTTTATAAATTTTTATACTGACTCTGCTTTGGGGACCCACACAAGTGAGGTATCATTTACTTGGGAGACTGAAGGGAACGCTGGGTGGCAGGAAATGTGTGCCAGCGTGGTGATCCTACAATAAAAAGTGAGGAGTATATGCTTTTTAAGCAAATTTTGAGGTTTGCAGAGGAATCTGGGTAAGAAAATGTTGGGGGATCCACGCAAGCCACACCTCCCTGGACTCCTCTGGGTGTCTAGTTTTTCAAAGTTTGGTAGGTTTCCCTAGATGACTGCCGCACCCATTACTAAAATCACAGGAGACCTCCTCCCCCTTGCAAAACAGGTAGTGATGCAATAGATCATTTTGATATGTCCACATCCTTCTGTGATGTTCCAAACACTAAAAATGTGAAAAGTAACACACTTAGGTTATGTTAAGGAGAGATACAGTTGGTGGCATGCTTCATCATCGGGGTCCCACCGAGACACCTAGCATGTCACGTATGTGCTCTGACGCATGATTGCAGCATAGCAGGTTTTGTCATTTTTACCTCACAGTCATTTTTACCACACATACTGGTTGGATTTGGTAAGAGTGTGAGTGATGGTTCAGCAGATGACATTTGTTTAACAAGAGATTTCACAAACATTAAATTCACTGTTAATAACTGAAATGCCAAAAAACGGAACCAATGACTCATGAGCTGTAAAGCCGTGTCAAGGCACCAACCGCTTAACAGTCCATTCACATACCTTTCATACATGACATGCACAAGACCATTCACGCCGTCAGCCGCGGGCCCAGCACATTACAACATTCGCATCAGCCGACAATGCCATTCAAGGGCCCATCGCTTTTACACGCTCACATTCCTGATACAGCAATCATACTGGCTGATGGGAGTGTGTGTACAGACCTTTCATTCATGACATGCACAAGACCATTCAGGCCGCCAGCCGGGGGCCCAGCACATTAAAAGCTTCGCATCAGGAGACAGCGCAATTCAAAGGCCCATTACTTTCACATACTCACATTCCTGATACAGCAATCACACCGGCTGATGGGAGTGTGTGTACTGGGGTTTGGCTGGCAGTGTGTTGCAATGGTCAACAGCAAGTCACTATTTACACCGCCAGCCAAGCGCCACTTCACGCACACTGACAGAACACTAACTAATTATAAATAAGTACAAAACTACAAACTCAAAAGCTCTAACTAAATGCATGACAGTAATGCCAACTGTGAAACTGAACAAAAAATATAAAACAAAATGGAACAACTCTCAAAACAGCAAAAAACTCTTCGCCATCATTAATCAACTAGCCAAACCCAAAGCCAGCAACATAGACCCTTCTCACACACAGCCCCTATTTGACGCCATCTCCAACCACTTCCACCACAAAATCCTGGCCATCCACAACAGCTTCATACCAAACACACCCACCACACACACCCCTCACTCACCCCTCACTCACCCAACTCAACCCCCACTCATGATCCCCCCACCACACTCACCACCTGGGCCCCCACCACACACGAAGAAACCGAAAAAAACATGAACTCCATCCACTCTGGATCCCCCTCCTACCCCTGTCCACATCGCAACAAAGCCAGACCAACCATCGCCCCCATACTCAGCGACATAATCAACTCCTGCCTTGACTCCGCCACCTACCCAGACCCCTGGAAGCACGCGGAAATCACTGCTCTCCTAAAAAAAAAAAAAAAACGCCCAGAGAGCCTCCACAACTGTCGCCCCATCTCCCTCCTCCCTTTCCCCGCCAAGGTCGGTGAGAAACTAGTGAACACCCGCCTATCCCACTACCTCGAAGAAAACAACGCTCTTGACCCCTCACAATCTGGGTTCCGCAAGAACCACAGCATGGAAACCACCCTCATCGCATGCACTGATGACATTAGGACCAAAGTCGACAAAGGCGAGACCGTCGCACTCATCCTCCTAGACCTCTCCGCAGCCTTTGACACTGTCTGCCACCACACACTCCGCACAAGCCTCCACAACATAGGAATTCGCCACAAAGCCTTAGACTGGCTCACCTCCTTCCTCACTGACCGTAACCAGAGAGTCCGCCTCCCACCGTTCCACTCCACCACCACCAAGATCATCTGCGGAGTCCCCCAAGGGTCCTCTCTCAGCCCCACACTCTTCAACATTTACATGATCCCCTAGCCAACATCCTCCGATCACACGGAATCAATATCCTCTCCTACGCAGATGACACCCAACTCATCCTCTCCCTCACCCGCAACCCCACCACAGCCAAAACCAACCTACACGTAGCTCTCATTGACACTGCCAACTGGATGACAACTAACCACCTCAAGCTTAACTCCAACTAAACCGAGATCATCATCTTCGGCCCCAAAAAAACAGTATGGGATGACTCCTGGTGACCCACCATCCTAGGACCCGCATCCACCCCAGCAAACCACGCACACAACCTCGGCATCATCCTAGACCCCTCACTCTCCATGACACAGCAAATCAATGTTCTAACCTCCTCCTGCTTCCACACACTCCGCACTCTAAAAAAATCCTTCAAATGGATTCCCCCAGAGACCAGGAAGACAGTCACCCATGCACTTATCAGCAGCAGACTAGACTACGGTAACACCCTCTATGCCAGCACCACACTCAAACTCACACGCAAACTCCAGAGAATCCAGAACACAGCCGCACACCTCGTCCTTGGCCTCCCCTGCCACAAACAAATCTCGCCACACCTCAAAACCCTTCACTGGCTCCCCATAAACAAGAGAATCACATTCAAGATCCTCATCCATGCACACAAATCCCTCCACAACACCGGCCCTACATACCTCAACGAAAGAGTGAACTTCCACACTCCCACCTGCAACCTCCGATCAGACAACCCCGCCCTATCCACAGTCCCCCGCATCCAACGCACCACCACAGGAGGCAGGTCCTTCTCCTACCTCGCCCCCAAAACCTGGAACTCCCTCCCCATCAACCTCCGCAAAACCAAAGACCTCCTGCTCTTCAGAAAGAACCTCAAAACATGGTTGTTTGAACAGTGACCCTCCTGCCCCCTACCCCCCCCAAGTGCCTTGAGACCCTCACGGGTGAGTAGCACGCTTTATAACATTTTTTGATTGATTGATTGACTCTGTCTCACCACATGTGTAGTGGCAACAAAAAACATTGAGTGGACTAGAGGGATGGGAATCAGCCACCAGCCAAAACTGCTGCACAAATAGGCCAATCAGGAAGTTGAATTGTATGATGCATTGCGTTTGACATCACATACAATGAGAGAACAGGCCCCTGTAAATGGTACTACACTGCCATGATTGACAGACCATGTGCTCATAATTTGGAGAAGTACATGACAATACACATGACACACATGGCCAGGATGTATGCAAAGACAATTATCCAAAGCAATGACAATTTTCTAACCTTTAACTTTTCAGCTGACCAAGGTTACAGCATCAAGCCCTGGGTGATGACACCTTTTGCAAACCACAAACAGAAGCAGAGAGGGCCTACAATCAGACACATGTTCAGACCATGAACATCGTGGAAAAGACCTTTGGCTTGCTAAAAGCCTGCTTTTGCTGCCTTGATGTATCAGGTGGGCGACTGCTGTATTCCCCACCCATGGTCTGTAAGATGATCCTGGCATGTTCCGTATTGCACAATATCAGCGTAAAGACCAATGTCCCCTGGGATGAGGAGCAGGCGGCTCATTGGGATGAGGATGAGTTTCTAACAGTGACGTGACCACATTGAGCAGCATTTATTTTCCTAAACAAATGTGTAGTAAGGCATGACTGCAAAAACATGTTAATGGATTAAGCTATACAAGATATGTCTTGACATATTTGTCACAGTCACATTCATATTTCCTAAATAAACAACATCCATGAAACCAGGAGTAGGCCCCAGGAATCTTCAATATAGTGTAAACACTGTTGTCATTCTCTGAGTAGATGACACAATGCACTGAAGTCTTTAAGTGTGGTGTGTAATGTTTGCATTGCCTGCCATACAAACAGCTTTATCTGAAAACACATATCTGTCAATGAACTGCTGATCCAAAAGGAAAACAGATAGATAGGAATCACTATGTGATGCATTAGGTCAACAATGTATGCCAAGCTCCGTAAATAGTTGTCAAGAACTGCAACAGTTGATCAGTTGAGATATGTGTCAAGTCAATGGGTAAAAGATTCATAGCACTGCTGAGAAATCACAACATCCATATCTATTGCACTCACATGTATGACAAATAGTAAGGGGCAGATTTATGGAAAGTGGCACTGCAGCGAGTGCAGTGCCACTTTCCCTTCACCCCTTAGCAGCCTCCTACCGATACCGTGTGTACACTGTATTTAAATATGGTACACTGTGGCGCCGGGAAGGTTGCAATAGCATAATTTCTCATTACGCTATTGAGAAAGTCTGCAGGAGTAGCGCCAAAATATTTGAGCTACTCCTGCAGAGAACATAGGGCACCATTCTAAGGAATGGAAGCCCCCTTTTAACTTTAACGTCTGCTCTTTAGCAGGCATTGAAAGTGCTGCAAAAATGGGCAATGGAATACCCTAATGGGGGAACCCCCACTTTGCATACATAATGCCTGGTGCAGGCATAATGTAGAGTAAAGGGTTACACAGTGGCGCAATGCATGCATTGCGCCACTCTGTAAATACGACACAGGGATTTCGGCCTCTATGGGCCACATTAACGTCCAAAATAATGATGTTAATGTGCCACAAGGTGGCGCTAGGGATTATAAATATGCCCCTACGAGTAACACAGAGGACAGTTCATCTGAATGTGTAGCAACAGTTATCATCTTGCATGTATACCCATCAATGTCATTGCATGTCTCATGCTGTTTGAAATATGTTTGAGTACATTAGGACACAGAATGACTTGTATATGTATGTGGGACCATTAACTGCAAAGACCATTCGCCCAACCATGCCTACTCACTGCATATGACAAGGATATTGTCTGTAGCTGTGTCACCAATCCTTACAAACACCCCACATGGAAGCCCAGCAGAGTCCAAATTATGACATAAACCAGTGGTTCCCAACCTTTTGACTTCTGTGGACCTCCGCTTTATCATTGCTGGATCCTAGGGACCCCCACTGAATCATTATTGGAATCTGGTGACCCCCCACTGAGTCATTACTGAAAGCTGGGGTCCTAATCTGTAAAAAAAAAAAAAAAAAATCTCAATAGTCGCGGACCCCCTGAGGAGGCTTCATGGACCCTCAGGGGTCCCTGGACCACAGGTTGAGAACCACTGCCTAAACAGGACTAGCTAGATTATGGAGGGGACTCCCAGAGTACACTAGTATCAATTCTGCAATTCAGGATAGGTTTTGGGAAGATATACCCTGCTCCCCACCAATAGAAGCTAAACTAATACTACTGTGCAGCACATTGCAAAATATGTGCATACCACAATCTCCTATGGCCCAATGACAATGATGAGCAGAAAGAGCTGGACGATGAGTATGTGGAAAATGGAGAGCAAGCACAAAATGCATCCAAATTGCTGAGGTCACCAAAATTGGTCATATGTATGGTACATGTGTGAGTGACTCAAACAATGTTAGAAAAGCCTGAGACCAAGAAAGAGTGTACCTATGTGTTAGATCTGTCAGCTCTTGGTTTCCACCTGTCTTTTGGCTTCTGACCTCCTGTTGTGATCCTGTGCTGAATTTCTTTTTGCTGGCTTTTAGAACTCAGGGCACTTTACCACTGATGACCAGTGCTAAAGTGCAAATGCTCTCTGTATAAATTGTATGGGTGATTGGTTTCTTCATGATTGGCTTATTTGATTTACTAGAAAGTCCCTATAAAAGTGCCCAAGAGGTACTCAGTGCCTGTAAATCAATAGACAGTAGTGGGCCTGCAGCACTGATTGTGTCACCCACATGAGTAGCCCTGTAAACATGTCTCAGACCTCCCACTGCAGTGTCTGTTTGGCCAGTATGGAACTGCCATCCAACCTGACAAGTGTACCCACTTGCCAGCCCCAAACCTTCTTTTTAACTACATGTAAATCACCCCTAAGGTAGACCCAAGGCAGCCCTTGGGAAGGTTGTTGTGTATTTAAAAAGGTAGGGCATGTAGTGGTGTGTCTTACATGTCCTGATAGCGAAATACTGATAAATTAGTTTTTCACTATTATAAGGCCTATCTCTCCAGTAGGTTAACAAGAAGTGTGCCTTAAAATATCTTTTGAGTGGAATTTCCAATTGGGAGCAAGTAGAGGTATGGAGTTTGGGGTTGTTGAACTCACAATTTAGAAAACACATATTTTAGTGAACTTGGTTTTTTAAAAGGGGGCATTTTGTTGTTTAACCATTCTGTACCTCTGCCTGCCTGTGGAGTACACGTCTAGGTCAGGACCCAGACATGTCACTGATTGTGCCACCCACATGAGTCGCCCTGTAAACATGCCTCAGACCTGCCAATGGAGTGTCTATTTGGGCACTTTGGAACTGCCGTCTGAGCTGGCAAGTGTACCCACTTGCTAGCCCCAAACCTTCTCTTTTACTACATGTAAATCATCCCTAAGGTAGGCCCAGTGCAGCCCATGAGGTAGGTAGGGCATGTACTGATGTGTCTTACATGTCCTAATAGTTAAATACTGCTAAATTTGTTTTCAACTATTACAAGGCCTATCTCTCCCGTAGCTTAACAAGGGGATTTCCTTAAAATATTCAGTGTAATTTCCCATTGGGAGCAGATAGAGATCTGGAGTTTGGGGTCTTTGAACGCACAATTTAGAAACTACAAATTTTAGTAAACTTGGTTTTTAAATTGTAAGTTGGAAAATGCCACTTTTAGAAAGTGGGCATTTTCTTGCTTAACCATTCTGTACCTCTGCCTGTCTGTGGAATACACGTCTGGGTCAGGATGATGGTTGAGCTATTTTTTTAATTCACCCTAGACCAGTGGTTTTCAAACTTTTTAATGCTGCGTCCCCCCAATGGGAAAAAAAACATCATCGGGCCCCCTTCAGAATTTTACACAATTATTCCATTAAGTTGGCAATGTGTAAATATGTTTATTGCCTTTTTAAACATACAATAAATGTTTTTCTGCTTAAAACAAAGCACTGTGATCTGCATAATGTTTCTTTTGGGCAGAGCCTGGCACCCTCCTGGGATCACCTGAGGCCCCCCTAGGGGCCCCTCCCCCCAGTTTGAAGACCCCTGCCCTAGTCACACATATGGAGCTCAGGTGTGACCTGCATATCCTGACGGGCCTTCCCAGGCTAGAGTGGAGGGAGGACCAGACACTTGCACCCGAATAGAACTGTGCTTGTCCTTAAACAAAGCAGTCTCCAATCCCCTGGAGTATGTCTGGGCCCAGGACAGAGAGAAGAAGGGTCTTGTGCACGACAAAGACTTTCCATTGAAGTTTGCATACTTCAAAGGCAGAAATGAGTATGCATAATGGATCTCTGAGACCCCAAGTTCAGAACTCGTCTGGACTTAGGGCCTTATGTCAGGAAGAAGAGCAAGTTGCCGTAGGCGGGACTGCAACTCTGCCTGTGGCTTTGCTATTGTGGCCTGCTGCTTGCTGCTTCTGTCCTGGGAGTGGAAGGACTGGACTTTGCTATCTGAAACCTGCTTTTCAAGGTTCACTAAGGGCTTGAACTGAGCCTGCCTTCTGTTAGAAGTCTCAGGGACATCAAAGACTTTATCTGCAAGCACCTGGACTTTCATTCTGAGATTAGTGAGAGTCGTGACTTGTCAAAACATGATAAATCTAGTCCCTGGGCCCTTGGAAGTGAGCTCTGGTGAAACCAAGAAGAAACCAAAAGCATCGCCTCCTGAGCAACTTCTGAACAGGCACCACTGTCTGACCCTATGCCGCTGCCTGCACCAGGAACTGAGGTCCCCGATGAGTGCAACAACCGCAACCAAGGCTGCAGGCTCAACACTGCTATAGCACCTTCATAATCCCACCTCAGAGCACGTCCTGAGTGCTGGGTCCCCAACATCTGGGACACCCAACTCCAACCTCACTGCAGCACCTGTGGCCCTGTGGTGTGATTGTGACACAGAGAAGTCAACACTGCACATCTTGATCTGCTGAATTCATCGACTCGGCCAGATGATAAGGAAAAAATGCCTTGCCACTAACGTCTCATCGCCTCCCCTGCAACTGTAAGGACCCAACACATCACCTCCCCTGCCTCACAATAAGGAGCCAATGCCACAAGTTTTGTCATTTTGGTCTTTTTTTATTCAGATAAACATTGTCTACTTTTCTAAACTGGAGTGGAGTACATTTGTGGTGTTTTCAATGTGTTACTGTGTGTGTGTATGTAGAAATACTTTACACAGTGCCTTGGAGATAAGCTTGACTGCCCATGGCAAGTTACCAAGGGAGTGAGCAGGGGATATCTAAGCTGTGTGGTTCCCTTACCCTGACTAGAGTGAGGGTCCCTACTTGGACAAGGTGCAAGCCATTAGTGACCCCATTTCTAACATTGGTGATCAGTGGTGAGGATAGGACTTGTATTTGTTCTTGACATACAGTGATTGGTATATACTACTCGCAGAACTTTATGTGACCGCATACTCTTTTTCTATTTTTGCCTGCTCTTCTTTTTGCCTTCTTGGAACTTTGCAACTTTAAAGTGTTCTACAAGCACGTTTTAGTTTAGGGAGCCATCAGCAGTTGTTGCAGAAGTAGTATTTGAGCAGGAGAGGCTGGAGACCTATATTCTGCCCCAGCTCAAAATGTTCTGCAGAGTTCAGGTGTCCTTTTAACCCTATTAGTGCCCATTCAATGCCAAACCATTTGATGACATTTAGGAGTGCATTGCTTTTTCATGCAGTAGTGTGTGTAATTATGAATATAATGTTTGGAAACCAGACTTTTTTTTTTCAGTATTTCCTGTACTATTAATTTATACATAAAACATACATTTATAAAACGCCCTGAAGTCACATGACACAATTCAGGATGGCCAACAGATGCCTGTGAAAATGATAAGTGTAAATGACTGCCTTGGTAGGGTAATAAAAAGTAGCATTTTCCAAAATCATTTGCACAGAAATATTTATTATTTTTGCTCTCCGGGGAATAAAGCAGATTTTGATTTACTTTTTGTTTTCTTTTGTGGTTATTATGGCTATTTGCCATACTATCAAACAGATATAAGGCACATATATTTTTCATGTGTTTAAATTGTTGTACAGAATCTGAGGTTCTAGGTCTAGTACAATTTTTTCACAGGAGTAACATGAATGTTTTTGAGATTAAAGGTATGAACATACATTTTTCCTGCTTTTGACACCACATTACATACTACAAAATGGCAGAGATGCTATTTTGTCTGTTGATGACTTTTATATCATTATTTCAATCTTATTATTGGACATATGTTCAGCACCTCAAAATGTATTTTCTGACTTTTATGTACAGTAGTGATGTATATTTCGTTTCTAAGTGACATATGATTTCATGCATAGTATTTTCAAGGACACAGTTTTTGACCGCTGCCATAAATGGTGGCTTCTGGAAGTGTGCAAAGGATGCATCTTTGTAACAGTAATTGTTTTCCAAGTTGAGGTGTCATTGGAATCGTCAGTGTCTGAACTCACAAGTCAACTAGTCAAAAATGAGTGAGAAGTTAAAAAACATGACCTTTGACCTCAAGATAAACATTTTAAAAGGTTTTTATTCAGTTATCCTTGGATCAGTTTCTGCAAGTGTATTAGTGTGGGATTTTACATAAAAGTACATTTTTTTCCTTGTTCAAATTTGTGGAGCGGTCATAACATATGACCTTTGACATCTATTTACACTTTTTTTATGTGTTTCTGAAGGTGACTATTCAACTATGATTAGAACATTTGTTAAATATGTTGCATCATTTGAATCATAAAAAAATCCATACATTTTCCTTGTTTAATTGGTAGGGGAGGTCATTTGGTTTGACCTTTGACCATAATCACACTTTTTGTGAGTGTTTTATGGTGATTAATCCATTACTGTTTGATCATTTGTGGGAACTGAAGCATCATTAGACTCATAATGATAGGTAGGTACATTCTCCTCAGTTAAGTGTTGAAGGGGTCATGTTTGACCATTGACCCATAAGTAGATATGTTCTTAGAATTTCAAGGTCATTATTCAATTTCAGTTGAATCATTTCTCTCAAGTGTATCATTATGTGCTTTGTCCTGAAAATTTGTTGAATTTCATTGGTTAAATTGGTAGCGGGTCATTCCATTTGATCTTTGGCCTCAACAGGCACATTATTTATGTTTTTAAATGATTATTCTGTTATTGATGATCCCATGTTTTTAAGTGTAGTGTCATTGGAATAATTATAATGGCCCTCATTACAACCCTGGCAGTTGATGATAAAGTGTCCATAATACCACCAACAGGCTGGCGGTAAATACCGCCAAATTATGACCATGGTGGAAAGAGCTCAGACAGACAGCCACTTTACCACACCAACCGCCAGGGCAGAATCAACAGGTACCACGGCGGTAGCCACCTACAGTCAGGCGGAAGGCATCACATCAAAAGCCTGGCGAAAACACTGAACAGAAGGGAAACAACTCACCATTGGAGACTCAGGGAAGAACCACTCCCCCAGGGAGCCTGAACTGCAGATCTTCCATGATTTTCTACGTCCTGCTCCACCACAAACACCGACGCCAAAGACGACCACGGTGAGTACAGCCACCTATCACACAGGGGAGGGGGGAGGAAAAAGAGAGTGACACACACACACGTATCATGCAACACCCCCACCCCAACACCATACACACAAGCAGATGCAGTAACAGAACATATTTACCCCGTACCCATCAGGAGTAATGCAAGGACCACATGAATAGATGAAAGTGAGTGCTATAAGATAAATAAAGCCCTGTGCGCTGTACTGGGGAGTGCAAGGCCACAGTCTCTCAAGTGGGTGACTAGCCCACTGCTTGGTCCTGGGGAGTGCAATGCCACAGTCTCCGAAGTGGGTGACTTGCCCACATGCTCTGGAGGGGGTAACATGCCCTGTGCTTGGTCCTGGGGAGTGCAAGGCCACAGTCTCTCAAGTGGGTGTCTTTCCCACTGGTTCTGGAGGGGGCATCTTGCCCTGTGATTTTCTTCCTGGGGAGGATGGGGTGAGTGGGTGCCACACCCACTGGTTCTGGAGGGGGCATCATGCCCTGTGAACTTCATCCTGGGGAGGATGGGGTGAGTGGGTGCCATACCAACTGGTTCTGGTGGGGGCATTGTGCCTCGTGATGCAGATCTTGGGGAGTGCAAGGTCACATTCTCTCAGCTGGGTGTCATACCCACAGGATTTGCAGTGGGTAGGCCGCACAACAGCCCGTGGATGCTGGACTACAGAATGTCCGCCGGTGGTGACGGCTGCTCAGTGGTGGCAGTGGTGTTACTGCTGGTGTTGGGGCTGGTTGTGGGGGGAGGCTCCAGCCCATCACCTGCAGCCTTGGATGGCTTCCTACTGCCTGTGGCGGTGGTGGTGCTGCTGGTAGTGGTGGGGGGGGAGCACCAGCCCATCCCCTGCAGCCTCGGATGGCTGTCCACAGCTGGTGGTGGTGTTGGTGGTTGTGGTGCTGCTGCTGCTGGTAGTGGGGGGTGGAGGCTCCAGCCCATCCCTTGCAGCTTCGGATGGCTGCCCACTACTAGTGGTGGTGCTGGTGGTGTT
The DNA here is from genome assembly GCF_031143425.1 of Pleurodeles waltl. Taxonomy (NCBI): domain Eukaryota; kingdom Metazoa; phylum Chordata; class Amphibia; order Caudata; family Salamandridae; genus Pleurodeles; species Pleurodeles waltl. The sequence goes on from NC_090437.1 coordinate 1,071,006,004, forward strand.
GGTGCTGCTGCTGCTGGTGGTGGTGGGGGGGAGGCTCCAGCCCATCCCTGCAGCCTCAGACGGCTGCCCACTGCTGGTGGTGGTGCTGGTGGTGTTGCTGCCCCTCCCCTGCAGCCTCGGATGGCTGCAACAGCATGGTTGGTGGTGGGGGCTCCACCTGAGTCCCAGCACCAGGCCCCTTGTCCTTTCTGCCTGCTGGTGCAGGCCCCTTGCCTTTCTTGGCAGCAGCTGGGGATTGCTCCTTACCCTTCCGGGCTGCAGCTGGGGATTGCTCCTTGTCCTTCCTGGTAGCAGCCTGGGGAGGCACCTTGACCTTCCTGGCAGCAGCTGGGGAGGGCTCCATGCCCTTTCCGTGTGGCTGCCTGATGCCTGTGATCCTTTCCCACCACGAATAGCTGTGGACACTAATGGGCCCCTGGACTGGGTGGTTGAGGTGCTTGCCTAGGTTTTACCCACACTGGCCAGAAGTGAAGGACGGGGCAGGTAAGGATAGGGAAGATGCCAATGGTGAAGAGGACATTGGGGTGGGAAGAGGGAGAAGGTTTGGGAGTGGAGGAAGAGGGAGTGGTTGTAGGAGGTGGCTGTCTTTGTTTGAGTGAAGGTGCATGGGCTGGATGCTGTTTTGAGGTGGATGGCTGTTAGGCGTCTGAATGCTTGAATTTGTGTACTTTGGGAGGAGGGGGCACAGACACAGTGGGAAAGGACACAGGAAGCGCATGCATGACTGTTGGGGTGGTATCTGCCAGTGAGGTGTGTATACTGCTAGGTGTGCTGGTGATGGCGGTAGTGGATGAGGATGTAGTGCATGTAGGTGTGAGTGATGATGGAACTGGGAGAGAGGTGGAGGAGGAGGAGGAGGGGCACACAGTGGAGGCAGTGGATTTTCGTATGTCTGCATCTGGATGGTGTTTGTGTGAGTGCCTGTGGGATGAAGTGTGGTGCCAGTGTTTGCCTGTGCCACTCTTGTGTGTTGTGCTGTGTGCATGCTCATCTGCCTGTGTGGGATAGGTTGAGGTTGAGGGGAATGGGATTGGGTAGAGGAAGTTGGAGAGGGGAGGGTGAAACCAGGGACAATGGCTGCCATTAGACAGGAGGCCAGAGTCTGGATTGATCTCTGTTGGGCCGCCAAGCCAGTGTGAATGCCCTCCAGAAATGCATTGGATGGCATTCACAATGGTGACTGCCCAACAAAGATGGATTGCAGGCGTTCAATAGCCTCTTCACTCAGGGCAGCAGGGCTAACTGGGACAGGGCCTGAGGTGCCTGGGGCGAAGGAGATGCCCACCCTCCTGGGTGAGCAGGCACGGACAACTCAATGAGGGGCTGCTGGAAGGGCGGTGCTGGTACGGGGTGGCGGCTGTACCTGTAGCTGGGGTGGGCACAGAGGTATCTGTGTCTGAACTGTCCCCTCCAGTCTCCTCTCTGCCGTGGTGCTCTCCTCGCCCTCTGTTGGAATGGTGCACTCAGAGCCAGTAGAATAGGGCTCCTGGGTCCTTTAGGATGCAGATCCCTCCGTCACCGGTGCCTCTGCTCCTCCGCTAGATGATGCTAATGCACTTAAGGACAGGGTGACAAAACAAAAAGTGGGGATAGAGACAAAGGATACACTTGGCAATGGCTGCACCAACACCACTGTTGGCGTACACACCACCCTCACACACAGGGAACAGCCCTACGACTATGCAATGCACTACCAGTAACAATGCTAGTCACCAGGGCATGGGGAGGGACACATAGCACCAACTGCAGCATACCTGGGACCCACACAGCCCTGCCCAGTAGTGGATGCCTACTAGCTAGGTTGGAGGAATTTCACATCAGAACCCTACCCAACATGGGACCTACTCTGCAATGTCAGGCCTAGCCTAGGGGAACCCACAGACACACATCCCCCGCCCGGATACCACCCCACAAGGCGTAAGTAGTAATGATGGGCACTGCACTCACCCCCTTGTGGCTGCTGTTATGCCTTCAAGCGCCCATCCAGCTCAGGATAGGCCACCGCCAGTATGCGGCCCATCAGGGGGCTCAGGGTTCAACGGGCACCCCTTCCTCATTGGGGGGCCATCCCCAGCTAGGCCTCTGCCGACTTCCGTGTCCAGCATCTCAGGTCGTCCCACTGTTTCTGACAGTCGGTGCTTCGCCTGCCGTAGACCCCCAGGGTCCACACATCCTTTACGATGGCATGCCATATACCTTTCTTTTGATGGGCGCTGACCTGCAGAGGAAATATACACAGGGAAAGGTATTAGTCAGACCGTCGTGGCTGTTACACTCATGGCCTACCAAAGCCCTTCCCATCCCCATTTGCACAGACATGGCCCAGCATACATGCTGCACGCTGCCCAGGGCCCACCCACCAACCCCCTCCTACATGAAGCCTTCACCCACACCACTCAATGCATTCATGCCCAATGCATCGTGCTCACAGTGTACTCACCTGTTGTCTGGAGGCCCATACAGCAGTCCGTACTGGGGTAGGACCCCATCCACTAGTCTCTCCAACTCCGCCAAGGTGAAGGCAGGGGCCCTTTTCCCAGTCACACGGGCCATGGTTCCAGACACAGGTCACAGCAGCACATGCGGTGTAGGTCCTCTCCTGTAGAAGGTCAGCTTGGCAAGTGAGTGAGCAGATAGAAAATGGCGGTGACGTCCATGGCAGTGCATACCGTCACTGCCAGCGTACATCACCATTGGCCACTGTACCCCATGGGGCCCAATATTATCCAATGAGGCGTTGCATGGCGGTTTCCGACCGCCTCCCGCAACGGCGCACAGCTTCAGCAGAATTACCTCACTTCCACCCGTCCCTCCATACAGGACAGCCAGATGCCATTTCAGGGGGGAGGGGGGCAGGCCATGAATCATACTGTGTTACAGATCATAATTGTACATATAGGACATATGCCGCTAATACATTTAAAATTCACATCATGCATTGAACTCTAGTGGTTTATGACCGGCTCCTCACTCTTTTGGCCCATAGATTGAAACCACTGAGGATGAATAGGAGATGGAGACATCCACCCATGTACAAACCCCTGGTAGACTTGGCAAAAAAGGAGGACAGGCATAATATCCTCACCTACAGACTTGACAGGGCCACAATCACAGAGCTGTGAGCCCAACTGGAGCCTGGCCTGATTTCGGTTATCAGTTGCCCTACTGGGATCCCCCTCTTGTGCAAGTCCTATCTGTGCTCCATTTCTTGGCAACTGGTTCTTTCCAAGTGACAGTTGGCTTGGCAGCAGGAACGTCACAGCCAATGTTCTCAATAGTGCTGACCAGAGTGTTGTCTTCCCTGATTAAACACATGTGCAGCTACATTGTTTTCCCCCAGGTGCAGTGTTTGTCCACAGTGAAGGCTGACTTCTATGCAATGGGACACATCCCCAAAATAACTGGGGCAATTGATGGAACACATATTGCATTTGCTGCCCCCTGGCAAAATGAACAGGTCTTCAGAAAGTGTGGTGGTGGTGTTTCCTAAGGGGGAGGTTCTGTGGTGGTGTGTGACTCTGCCTGGGTAACCGACTGTCCGGAGGTCCCTGATGGGACATGTTGAACAACCAGATCCAGGAGAGCAGAGTTGCTGTCATCACTGTGGGTCTCTTCTGTGGGGGGACTGGATAGTGCTGGCACCTCTTCTCCGGTGACATTGGTTGCGATATCTGTGGGGATGTAAATTCAGTGTTATTGTTTCTGTATGTGACATATTGTGCATGGGTGGGTTGCCCTCTATGGTTGTTATTGCCCTGGCAGCTTTACCTTGTGTGAGTTGTTATGTGGTGGGCTAGCTGATTCTCTCTAGTGGCATGCTTTAGTGATAGGTGTTCATGCATTTCTGTGAGTGGTGCCCATGCACTGGTATGGCATGCAGGGCTTGGAATTGGGATGAGGTGGGTTGTGATGGTGGAGTATGTGGGAGGTGGTGGAGTGTTGGGAGTCAGGTTAAGGGTGGAGGTATGTGATGGCATGCAGGTAGGGGGATAGTAGTAGTAGAGAGTTGACTTACCAGAGTCCAGTCCTCCTCCTATCCTGACAGGCCCTCAGGATGCATTATTGCCAAGACTTGCTCCTCCCATATTGTTAGTTGTGGGGGATGAGCTGGGGGTCCACTGCCAGTCCTCTGTACAGCATGTTGGTGTCTTGCAGCAATGGAACGTACATTCCCCCATTGGTCATTCCACCACTTCCTGATGTCATCCCTTGTTCTTGGGTGCTGTCCCATAGCATTGACCCTGTCCACGATCCTCCGCCATAGCTCCATCTTCCTAGCAATGGATATCTGCTGCACCTGTGCTCCAAATAGCTGAGGCTCTACCCTGATGGTTTCCTCCACCATGACCCTTAGCTTCTCCTCTTAGAATCTGGGGTGTCGTTGTGGTGCCATAGGTGTTGTGTGAGTAGTGTGGGTGAGGGTGTGTAGGGTGATGTGTTGGGGTGTATGTTGTGAGGTGGGCGGGTGGTGTATAGGTGATGGTGGTGTGTGTCTCTGGTCTTGTCTGTGGTTGTGTTATCAGTCTCGTGACAATGGTTTGTGGTCGTAAGGGGTTGTGGGTAATTTGGGTGTGTGTTTTATAGTGGTGTGGGTGTGGTGTGTGTATGGGTGTCAGGTGTGTGTTGTCTGAATTGTCCAATGTGGTGTGGTTTTGTTTTGAGTGTGTGTATTTTGAGCGCAGCGGTATGTACCGCCTATGGTTTACCACCATTGAATGTCCGCCGTGGTGATTCGTGGGCCATAATGTGAATACCGCCAGTTTATCACTGACCTTTAGTGTGGCGTATTTGTGTGTGTGGCTGGATAGTGACGGATTCGTGTGTGTGTGTGTGTATGTCACAATATGGTGAACGGATAGCTGCCGTGGCTGCGGTATTTTGGCGGCAGTCAGCAAGACGGTAAGTGGGATTTACCACCAATGTCATAATGAGGGTCAATGTGTTTTTCTATTGTTAAGAGTTCTTGAATTTTACTTATTCAAATTGGCAGGCTGGTGGGATTCCTGGACAAGAATCCCCAGGGGTGGATATTCCATGGGAGCCAAAGGAAGTTCGATACCAGGGAATACACGTAGCACATATGCCCAGTATCTTGAGCATAATATCGGTAGAGTGGTAGAGGGTTTTCATAGCTCAGTGCAATTCTGGAGTGTGCTCCCACTCTCATTAATGGGACAGATCGATATCACCAAAATGATAATTTTGCCTCAATGCCTGTGCGCCTTCCAGAATGCATTGTTTGCAATTTATTTTCAGCTGCAAGAAGCAAAGCACATGGATGAATATTCTGTTCTGGTGCATGGCATCTGAGATTACAATACTGAATACAAGTCCTCCATGAAAAATATATTTTAGGGAAAAATAAAATGCATACATGGATGCATAGGCGTACTACACTGGAGTCTTAATCCTGCTCCATTCTGACCTGCACATTTGCCTAATAAAATGGTGAAATTGGAGGCCTGTATAGAAAGTGTACATAGTGCCAGAGGTTTCTCTGGACAGAGTCTGGTGTAGCCTCATGACCTAGCTTGAAAGCACCCGTGGACGGCCTGCACCCCTGGACCCCTCCTTACTATACTTATCAGACAAGCACAGAAGAAGATAGAGCCTGATCCTCAATGAGTAATGTACTTTCAGCTGCAGAAAATAGGGCAGAAGGATGAGTCTTCTTTTTCAAGCATAGCCAGAGAAACAGGTTTTCACTTAGGAGAAATGTGGACATGGGGCCACCACTTTGAGCGCACAGTCATATGGCACTGAAGTATAACCCTGCTCTAGTGCCATCTGTACCTTTGCTTAGATAAATGGTAAAATGGGAGGATGAGGTTCTATAGAGAGCCTGAGAAGCCCATGCATTAGCATGCATGTCCTGGACTAAGGCCTGTATCTCCTGGACAACAAAACTAAACTAGCATGTCTTCTTTAACAACGTCTGTGTTCATTTCTCAACGAATCAAGTGCTGACAGCTGCAGATAGTGCTGTACTTAGCTCAACATACTTTTTGACAACATAGCCTCATGAGTTTACAAAATGGGGTCTGTCCCCTCTCTGTAACACATATTCACCTGTAAGAATGTACTAACTGATGACAGCAACCTCTGAAATTGAGGATGTGAGTGCTGGTACTATAACATCATAGCAAGATGTTGAAACCCGTTCAAGTGTCAACTGTACTATTGCCTAGTAAAATGGCCCGGAGGTCATAACTACTGACTAAGCCTGCCCTGCTGCATGATGCCAGTGACTACAGTGATGAACAAGGGGACCATGTACGATTCTGTTTCTATTGGTGAAGTCACAGATGAAGTGATCTCGATGAGCACTCCATCCAATGCCTCACCAAGTCGCATTACTGATCAACAGGTGACATATGGCCTGAGATAAGGCTGAGAAATTCATCTTGAATACACCAAGTTAAGCCTGTTATTAGGAAGTAAATTGCTGGCATGTATGCTTTTGCAGAAGAAATTCATGATATGGTTTTCTGCAGTTTATATGCACCTTGATGATTAGGAGTCATTAAACACGGACTTTGGAAGATTACTAATCTTTTCTGGACTTTAATTCTGCCACATTCCAAGAGATAATCCCTGGAGCTGCAACGTCAAATGTATTAAATGCTCCGATAAACTGCAAGTTAGACAAGTGTGGTATGTCTGTCTTGGAATTTTCTCCTAAAGGACTTCCAGTTACTAATGGTCAGTCCGATTGCTCCAGAGGGTTCAGAGGCTCAAAGCTATTAAATGGCAGCAAAAGGGTGTCAGGAGACTTAGACACACAGGGGTAGCAAAATGTCTATTTATCTGAGTCAATAAGACAGGGTGGTTGGGCCTGCAAAGGAGTACTGATAAAATGTGTTAGACATTGTACTCCAATGGATCGTAGAGCTATTGTTGGGGTTCCAAGATAATGATACAGAGTATTTTCTAACTGTGGATTGCTAAAGTTTATGATTATGCAATCCCCTTGTGAGGTCTTAGTTGATGTACCAATCCATGGAACCCTTCTTACGGTTAAAATTTCCCAGAAGAGATCTGTCCCCCACCCCGAATGCTTTCCAACCCAGTATCAAACTTTATTTAGCAGTGATGTGTGGGACTGAGAGTGTGACTTGCCTAATATGGGGACATTCTCCAAAATTAAAATATATGGCACACCTACCAACAGAATCCTCGGGTAAGATGACTGAGCTCTTAAAGACACAATTAGGGGAGCCTGTACCAGACCCTTATAAACCACATGCGTGTCTACCCCCTGCTGATTTGGTAGATTTATAGAGTGTCCTATTGTTGCAGAACTCAGAGTCTCTGAGATAGGGTTCAGCACATGATTTAATCTTCCTCTTTGGTCTAAAGAAATAGCTGGGTCTGGTAGGTGTACAGACTCAACAGAATGAGACTGGGATTTACCCCTTGGTAGTGGTGGATTGACGGACATTTTCCTTGCCACTAATAGGGCATTAACTTTCTCTTCTAAAGATTCCACTTTATTTAAAACCAAGGAGCATAGCTGCCTTATAGCATTAAAAAAATTGTCAAACTGGTGAAATTAGTCATTAGAGATAAAAGAAGGTTTCTTATTTCCAGTCCACTTCCCTGTGGTCTTCTTGCATAACTTTAATTGTGACCTTCCCTTTCCACTCTCTGTACCTATTAGGTCCTTCCCAGGTAAAGTAGACTTTACACAAGGCAAGGCTGGATCTGGGGAAGGGCTTGTAACATAAGATGGGGCCAACTGTCAACTCCTTTTTAGAGGGGAACTTTCAGAAACTGCATGAGACATTGGCTCACTTAGGAGGTCCTTGTCCAATATGACACATGGGTTCCTTAATTTGGTCCCAGGGGATTTTGCAGAGGGAACAATTTCTTCTACCTCACTTTTTCCTGATTTCTCTAAAGTTGTTCCCAGACTAGCTTCTACTGTCCCTATCTCCGATTCAATTGCACCCATCACAGAGGTAAGGTAGCTAGCTATCAATTTAGGGCCAGGGTCCCCCAATCGTACACCTACCATCCCATGGACTCCTTTGCACTTCCCAATCAGGCCTACCAGTTGGAAGGTTAGAGCTAATATAGGTTTTCTGTGATCTGAGCCATGTCATTAACCATACTACCAAATAGCCAGAACAGGGATATAAGAAATTGGGCCAAGCCTGGACTTGTCCGGGAGTGCCCACATGCGTCCTGCGTGGCGGGCCCGAAATCCGATTTTATGCGCCTCTGGGCGCGAGTAAAACAGCAGGGGCGGCATCCTGTTGCAAAGGTCTCTGGGGGGGTAGTTTCCTGCCACCGGCCCCGTCAAAGTGTGTCACCTACAGTCAAGACAGGGGGACGGGCATGTGAAGCACTATTTGAGAAACTGGCTGAGCATTCTATGCATTTCTATGCCTTTTTCATTCCTCAACTGGTATTAGGGACACCGCTGCCTGTGACTGGGTGCAAGACTCTGACACTAAAGTACATACTTCATATAAATAGCATTACTCAGCCCACCACCCTCTCCTAATCCGTGCCCCATTTGTCCATGCCTGACCCTTCCTTCCCACATCAATGCACTAAAAAGGTAATATTTTTCTGGAAAATGTTGTCTGGATTCTACTAAGAAACAGAACCATAGCAGGAAAACACTTGCATTCATCAGTCCACTAATCCATCCTGCAAAAAATAATCAAATCTGTTGCCTTTCCACATAGTGCTTCCGTTTCATTCTGTTGGAGGCTGTAGAAACATGTACATGTTACAAACTGGGAAAGTGAGCTGCCTCTCAAACCACAACTTCTGTAGAGCCTTTCATTTGCTAAAGCTGCTTTATAAGAAATAATGTTTCCCTAGCACATTACGAAGCAGCAAATTTCGATATTTTTTTCATTTTTAAAGGTCATGCATTTTGCAGTACACAAAAAATCTTATTGATAACCTTGTGTGGGCACTGTGAGAAGAACTGATGGGGAACACAGCAGAGATAATTGCAAAAGCACTAAAATTATATTATAGCCAAGTTTATTTTCATTTTGAACAGGTCAGATTGCAGACACATTCTAATTAAATCAGCCCATTAGTGGATAATAAAATCACTTGCATCATGTGCACATCCGTCCTTATTATCCACTGTATGTTGTTCCCTTTATAATTTGTTATATATTCACTGCATACTTTGATGCTTATATTTTATTCTAACATTTTTTCTAAATATCAGCCGGCATGAGGCAATGAAAGTATGCTGAGCCCCGTTGATGTTGTAAACCCTAATTAGCTCCTGGGTGAGCGGGCACGGGGCAAACGCTGAGGGGCTGCTGGGAGGGCGGTGCTGGTAGGGGGGGTGGTGGCTTTACCTGTAGATGCGGGGGGCACAAATGGGGCCACCACAGCAAGGGAGCTCCCATCAGAGGAGGAGTCCGTATCACTGGTGTCAGCTCCAGTCCCCGCCGTGGAGATCCCCTCGCCCTCTGTCCCACTGGTGTATTCAGACTCCGTAGTGTCACCCTCCAGGGCCATGTGAGATGCAGCTCCCTCCTGCTCCGTTGCCACCGCTCCTCCGCCTGATGATGCTAATGCACACTAGAACAGGGAGACCACAAAAGGGGGGGAAGACAGAAGAAATACATGTTCAGTGCATGCAATACCGCTACCGTTGGCGGACACAACAGACACAGAAGCCCCCTGCACTACGCCGCACACTTGGGGTCCACTGTTCAATCCCTAGGACATGGCTTACAAGGCTATGGCAGATTTCTGCACACATGGATGTCACAGGAGCCTGACCAGGTGTAATTGGCACTGTACACAGGTGGGTTGGGGTGCCACAGGGCCTGCCTGAAGAAGGGAACTTAACTACCAAACTCGCCCTTGCCTACGGGAACCGACAGCCCACCTCCCCCACCCACACACCTACAATGCGCGCTGAATCCGCAGAAGGAGAGTGTACTCACCCCCTTGTTGCTGCTGTGATGCCCTCAAGTGCCCATCCAACTCCGGGTACGCCACCACCAGGATCCTGAACATCAGGGGGGTCATGGTGCAATGGCCACCCTTCCCATGTTGGGAGGCCATCCCCAGCTGGGCCTCCGCCATCTTCTTGCTCCAGCAGCGAATGTACTTCCATCTTTTCCGGCAGTGGGTGCTCCGTCTGTGGTAGACCCCCAGGGTCCGGACTTCTTGGCGATGGCACGCCAGATGTCCTTTTTCTGGTGGGCGCTGACTTACAGGAATTGTACAGGGGAAAAAGAGAAGTAATTACCAACTGCACCATCAAAGTCATTGGCCCGCATCCCTACCCTTACCATGACGCACATGCACCATTGTTTCATGTACGCCTCATTCTCACCCCCCCTATCTTTCATCCACCCCACTCCACACAGGCATTGCCAATACAGCATGCTCACAGTGTACTTACCTGTTTGTCTGGAGGACCGTAGAGTAGCGTCTACTGGGGGAGGACCCCATCCACGAGTTTCTCCAACTCCTCCGTGCTGAAGGCAGGGACCCTTTCCCCTGACACACAAGCCATTGTCTCTTCCAGACTGAGGTCACAGCAGCACTTGCAGTGTAGGTCCTCTCCTGTCGAAGATCAGGTATCGAGTGATTGAACAGAGAGAAAATGCCGGTCACGTCTGCGGCGGTGCGTACCGTCACCACCGGCATACATCGTCATTGGCTCCTGGGAACCATAGGGTCCAATGTTAACCAATGCATAATTGTGCTGCGGTCTTCGACCGCGATGGTGTACAACGCCAGTGCAGTTACCTCATATCCCATTGTCCCACCTTACAGGTCAGGCAGCCGCCATTTCAGGGGCCCACATGGCATTATTTTTGACTGCGTCACACATAGCTAGGCCTTGCCTAAACACTCATACAGGCAAATTTTGATTTATGAATATTTTCAGAGTAAGCTGTGTTTACATACCTCAAACTTGGTTGACTCTGTGCTCGCTGTTCTCCTCCATAGGCACCGTCCGCTGGGGCATGTGAGGAGATGGCAACATCCTCCGGTGTACAGACAGCTGGTGGACCTGTCGACAATGGAGGAAAGACATGTGATCATCACCTACAGGCTTGATCGTGCCACAATCCAGGAATTGTGTGCCCAGTTGGAGCCAGACCTAATATCAGCTATCCGCCATCCCACAGGAATCCCCCCTCAAGTGCAGGTGCTGTCAGTACTCCATTTCCTAGCAAGTGGGTCCTTTCAAACAACAGTGGCCATAGCATCAGGGATGTCCCTGCCTATGTTTTCCAGTGTGTTGTCCAGAGTGTTGTCTGCCCTGCTGAAACACATGCGCAGCTATATCATTTTCCCTCAGGTGGAAGATTTGCCTACAGTGAAAGGTGACTTCTATGCCCTGGGACATATCCCCAACATCATAGGTGCCATTGATGGGACACATGTGGCCTTGGTACCCCCCCCCGCAGGAGTGAACAGGTGTACAGAAACTGGAAGAGTTACCATTCCATGAATGTGCAGATGGTGTGTTTGGTAGACCAGTACATCTCCCATGTTAATGCAAAATTCCCTGGCTCAATGCATGACGCTTACATTCTGCGGAATAGCAGCATCCCTCATGTGATAGGGCAACTACAGAGGCACTGGGTGTGCCTATTAGGTGAGGACATGGACCCAATATAGTGTGACTAGGTGTTTGGGTCTGGGGATGTCCCTAAGAGTTAGTGTGTGTCTAACAGTTGTCCCTCGCAATTTGCAGGTGACTCTGGTTACCCCAACCTGTCATGACTACTGACCCCAGTGAGGAATCCCAGGACAAGGGCAGAGGAATGCTACAATGAGGTCCATGGGCGAATTAGGAGGATTATAGAGCGGACCATCGGCCTCCAGAAGGCCAGGTTCAGGTGCCTCCATATGACAGGTGGTTCCCTATTCTACTCACCAAAGAAGGTATGCCAGATCATCGTGGCCTGCTGTATGCTTCACAACTTGGCCTTGCGACGACAGGTGCCTTTTCTGCAGGAGGATGGTTCAGATGGAGGTGTTGTGTCAGCTGTGGAGCCTGTGGACAGTGAAGACGAGGAAGCAGAAGAAGAGGACATCGACAACAGGAACACGGTGATCCTGCAATAATTCCAGTGAGACACAGGTAAGAAGACAACACTGCCTGCTACATCTAATTTAAATCTAATACTTCTCTACTGTCTGTCTTTTTCACCCAGTGTATGGTCTCTGAGTTGTCACTTCCCCTTACGATTTCTCAGATGTGGGCCCCACTGTTTGACATCTGCTTTGTTTCCTCATGGACTATAGTTGTGTGACATAGGTATGTTTACACTACATTTGAAAGAGCATTTTGGCACTGTGATTGCTAATACACTATTTTGAAATCAAAGACAGACTCCAGATTGTTTTGTGCTTTAAGGGAGTTTATTTAAGGGCTCAATGTTGGAGGGGGTTGTAAAATGGTGACGGGTGATGGTGGAGGAATGTCCCTGGCAGAGTCCAGTCTATTAGTCTCACAGGTGCATTGTCCAAAGGGGCATAGGAAGTGGAGCTGGGGCAATTTAAGGATGGACAGGGTGACAATGTGGGACAAATGGATGACAATCAGGGTGGTCTCATTTCTTGGCGGGGGTCTTGGCATCGTTCTCTGTCTTTGTCCTGGATCTTAGGGACTGTTTTCGGGTTGGTTCTCCCTCTGCAGGGGGTGGGGTGCTGGTGTGGTGGTCCTGTGGCGGTGCCTCCTGTCCACTAGCGCCGGCGGAGGTGGTGGGCAGTTCATCATCCAGGCTAGTGTTAGGGGCCCCTTGTTGTGCCACAGTGTCCCTTCTGGTGTTGAGAAGTTCCTTCAGCACCCCTACAATGGTGCCCAGGGTGGAATTGATGGATTTTGGATCCCTGAAGCCCAAATACTATTCTGCCTGCAGCCACTGTGTCTCCTGAAACTTGGCCAATACCGTTGCCATCGTCTCCTGGGAATGGTGGTAGGCTCCCATGATGTTGGAGAGGGCCTCGTGATGAGTGGGTTCCCTGCGCCTGTCCTCCCCTTGTTGCACAGCAGCCCTCCCAGTTCCCCTGTGTTCGTGGGCCTCTGTCCCCTGAACCGTGTGCCCACTGCCACTGCCCCCAGGTCCCTGTTGTTGTTGGGGTGGTGGGTTAGCCTGGGATCCCTGTAGTGGTGGACAGAGAATGGGCCCGCTGGGTGGGTGCTGTGCTGGTGTTTCCAGAGGGGGGAAGCCCTATAGTGGCTTGTGCCAGTGTGAGGGGAACCAACTGTCCTGAGGTCCCAGATGGGCTGGGCTGGTCATCTAGATACAGTTGGACAGAGCTGCTGTCATCACTGTGGGCCTCTTCTGTGGGTGGAGTGGACATGTCTGGACCCTCATGTCCCGTGACGTTGGGTAGGGGTCCTGCAGGGGTGTATAAGCATGATTATTGCATCTGTGTGTGCCATGGTGTGTAATGGGTGGGTGACCGTGTACCCCAGTGCTTGCATTCCTGTGTAGGACCTTATGTGATGATGGTTTACTTGGGTGTATGGGTATGTGCAGTGGCTATGCTTGGTGATGGGTGTCCATGCTTTGGTGTTGCATGCAGGGCTTGGTGTTGGGATGGGTGGTTTGTGATATTGGGAGATGTGTGAGGAGTAGGAGTGATGGGGGTGAGGGCGAGGGTGGGGGTATGTGATAGCATGCAGGTAGGGTGGGGGATTAAGTAGTGAAAGATTTGACTTACCAGAGTCCATTCCTCCAGCTACTCCTGCGAGGCCCTCAGGATGCAGAATAGCCAAGACACGCCAGTCCTCTGTATCGCAATGTGGTGTCTGGAGACCACGGAACACACCTTCCCCCGTAGGTCGTTCCACCTCTTCTTGATGTCATCCCTACTTCTTGGGTGCTGCCCCACTGCGTTGACCCTGTCCACGATTCTTCGCCATAGCTCCATCTTCCTAGCTATGGAGGTGTGCTGCACCTGTGATCTGAATAGCTGTGGCTCTACCCGGATGATTTCCTCCACCATGAGCTCCTCCTCAGAGAACCTGGGTTGTCTTTGTGGTGCCATGGGGTGTGGGTGATGTGTGGGGTAATATTTAGCGGTGTGTTGTGAGAGGTGCGTGGATGTTATGTGGGTGATGGTGTTGAGTGCCTGTGGATGCTGGTTTGTAGATGGTGGTGTCTCTCTCTGGCCTTCAGTTGCAATTGTTGTCGTAGGGGTTTGTGGGTGATGTGGGTGTATGTTTTATATTGTATTGGGTATGTGGGAGTGGTGTGTGTATGTGTATCAGGTGTGTGTATTTTCGAATTGTCCAATGTGGCTGTGTTTTGTAAATGTGTGTGTATTTTGAGCGCGGCGGTGTGTACCGCCAATGGAGTACTGCGATTGAAAGACCGCCACGTGGATTCGTGGGTCGTGATAGTGTGGGCGTATTCCTGTTAGTGTGACGTGGATGATTTCTTATTGTCAGTTTATCACTGACCTTTGGTGTGGCGGACTTGTGTGGGTGTCTAGATTTTGGCATATTCCGGGCTTTGGGTCATAATGACCGTGGTGGACTTCCGCTGTTGCGGCGGTGTGTTGGCGGTCTTCTGCAAGGCGGTAAGCGGCTTTTACCGCCAATGTTGTAATGACCCCCATAGTCTGTAGCTGTGGATGGGACTCCAAGACTACACTAGTATCAATCCTGGAGTCAGGATAGGTTTTGGGAAGATTTAACCTACTCCCCACCAATAGCAGCTAAACCTATACTATTGTCCTGCACATTACAAAACACCTGCAGGCCATAATCTCCCATGGCTCAATGACAATGATGAGCAGGAAGAGGTGGACAATGGGTATGTGGACGATGGGGAGCAAGCACAAAACATAATATCAATGGCATCCACATTGCTGAGGATACCAAAAGTAGTCATATGTGTGGTACATGTGTGAGTGACTGACACAATGTTAGAAAAACATGAGAACAAGAAAGAGTGTGCCTATGTGTTAGACCTGTCAGCTGTTGGTGTGGTTTCCCCTGTCTTTTTGGCTTCTGACCTCCTGTTTTAATCCTGTGCTGTTTTTTTGGTTTTTTTTTGCTGGCTTTTAGTACTCTGGGTACTTTACCACTGCTGACCAGTGCTAAAGTGCAAGTGTTCTCTGTCTAAATTGTATGGGTGATTGATTTGTGCATGATTGGCTTATTTGATTTACTAGTAAGTCCCTAGTAAAGTGCACTGGAAGTGCCCAGGGCCTGTAAATCGAATGCTACTAGTGGGCCTGCAGCACTGATTGTGCCTCCCACATGATTAGCCCTGTGAACATGTCTCAGACCTGCCACTGCAGTGTCTGTTTGGGCAGTTTGGAACTGCCAGTCCGACCTGGCAAGTGTGCCCATTTGCCTACCCCAAACCTTCCCTTTTACTACATGTATGTCACCCAAGGCAGCCCCACGGGAAGGGTGCAGTACATTTAAAATGTAGGGCATGTACTGGTGTGTTTTACATGTCTTGATAGTGCAATACTGCAGTGGACAGTTTGGATGTGCCAGTTCAACCTGGCACACTTTCCCATTTGCCAAGCCTAAACCTTCCCTTTTACTACATGTAAGTCGCCCCTAAGGTAGGCCCAAGCCAGCCATTTGGGCAGTGTGCAGTGTATTAAAAAGGTGGAACATGTTCTGGTGTGTTTTACATGTCCTATTAGTAGAATACTGCTAAATTTGTTTTTCACTATTACAGGTCCTATCTCTCCCATAGAATAACACAGGCATTCCCTTAATATATATTTTAAGTGCAATTTCACATTGGGAGCAAATATAGAGCTTGGTGTCTCTGACCTTCCAATTTAAAATTACATCTTTTAGTGAAGTTGTTTTTTAAATTGTACATTGGAAAATGTCACTTTTAGAAAGTGGGATTTTTATTGCTTAACCATTCTGTTCTTCTTCCTGCCTATGGATTACACATCTGGGTCAGGATTATACTTTGGCTGCTTGTGAATTTACCCTAAGCAGTCACACAAAGGGAACTGAGGTGTGACCTTCTCGTCCGAATGGGTTTTCCTGTGCTAGAGTGGAGGGAGTAGCTGATACTTGCACCTGGAAAGGGCTGTACCTGCCCTAAATCAAAGTAGTCGCCAACCCCCTGGAGTGTGTCTTGGGCCAGGAGAGGGAGAGGTAGGGTCTTGTGGGACTGCCACTCTGCCTGTTGCTTGTGCCACCTGCTGCTTGCTGCTTCTGTCCTGGGAGTGAAAGTGTTGGACTTTGCTTTCTACATCCTGTTTTTCAAGGTTATCCAAGGGCTTGAACTGAGCTTGCCTTCTGTTAGAAGTTTCAGGGACATCAAAGACTTCATCTGCCAGCAACTGCACCTTCCCACTGAGAGACCTGACTTGCCAAAGTGTGGCAAACCCACTAGCTGGGCCCTTGGAAGTGAGCTCCGGTGAAAACAAGAAGAAACCAAGTGCATCAGCTCCAGAGTGACTTTTGAACTGGCGCCACTGTCTGACTCAGCACCTCTGCCTGCACCAGGAGCTGTGGTCCTCGCTGAATTCAATGACAGCAACCTATGCTGCAGGCCCAGTGCCGCTGCAGTGCCTCAGGAGTCTTGCCACAGTGTGAGTCCTGAGTGTTCTGTCCCCAACATCCCGGATACCCCACCCTGCCGCAGCACCTGTAGCCCCATAGTGTGATTACAAAACTGAAAAGTCGATGTCACACGTCTTGACCTGCTGGATTCCTTGACCCCATCAGATCAAAAGGAACTGATGCTGCATCACCTCCCCTATAGCCGACGCCTCACCTCCCCTGCCTCGAAGTAAGGAACCGATGCCCAACCTTCCGATAGCAGTAAGGAACAACGCCGCGCCGGCCCTGGTGATGCCTCACCTCTCTGACTCCATACGTCTTTGTTTCATCATTTACCCAAGGTACTCTGCCCAGGGTCCGTGCGACTCCATGACTGGCCTGTACTACCTCATGAGTGGCATCAGACTGTTGACTGTTGACTGTTGAGAACTGTGTTGTGATAGCCCCAGTTGGAGCTATTGTGTTTCTAAGTGCTTTGATTGAGCTTTAATCATCATAATTGTGTATCTTTGCTTGTGTATGTTGGATTTTTGTTATTTTGGTCCTGTTTTATTTAGATATGACCTAATTTCTAACACTATGGGGCATAATTAATAGCCACTAGTGCAATTTCAATGGCACATTAGTGAAATGTTTGTACTCTAATGTGGCATTAGAAGGCCAAAAACACAGCACCGTGTTTAGAAAGTGGCAGAATTCATGCATTGCACCAATTTATAATCCTTTGTACTACATTATGCCTTGTATGAAAAGGGGGCATTCCCCCAAGAGGAGAGCCAAAAATCTAAGATTTCCTTGTGCCATTTTTTCTAGCACTTTTGACGCCTGTTCAGAGCAAGCCTTAAAAGGCGGCTTACATTGGTTATAATGGGCATCTGGGTGCTTTGGAGGATTAGCGTCAGAATGTTTGATGCTAATCCTCCAAAGTGTCAGACTAGCATCAAAAATGCTTATGCTAGTCCCCTAACTACCAACACGGTGTGCCATATTTTAAATATTTTTGGTGTAAATTGGTTTTGCAATGTTATGACGATGTGAAAAACAGTGAGGTTTATGTAGGTTGTTTTTGAGGTGCCTTGTAAGTGGGCGATTCACTTGGATGTACAGCGTGGTCTGGTTTTCTGCTGCCTTTTAGTGTTGTGCAGTGTTTTATTAATGTGGGTTATTTATTGTGATGTAGAGCAACAGTTATTCTCATTTAATCCACCTTGACACATTGTCCTGAGGATGGTCTCATGGACAGTTTGATCATTGGGAGAACGAAACGTCGACCTTGTACTCTCCATGATGCAATTCTTCACATGAGCTGCTGGAGTCCATTAGGAGTGATTTCTAATTGTTGAAAGACTGCATATAGGACTCAAACCTTTTGTGGTTAGAGAATCAGGAGGATTGGTGCTCTCCATCTGTCCATTGGATGTAAAGTGAATGTGGACTAGAGGAGTCACCACTGCCTTTGTATAAAAACACTAAAATTCGCTTTACTGCTTTGCTATATTGATGAATATATTATTAGTGAATATATATACATTTGTCATTTTTCCCGAAACAAATTACACACTGTTTGAAGACTTATTCATTTATGGAATTTGATTTATGGGTAACTACAACATTAATAGTATTTAATATTGCTGAAATATTTGAATACAAATGATACCACCATGAACATTGTGTGCTTTACAGTATTTTAAATACGGCGCACACATGGTGGCCTTAGTGGGGTGCTAAGGGGTGCAAGAAAAGTGGCGCTGCACTGTGTGCAGCACCATTCTTTTTAAATATGCCCCTTGTTGGAAAATGGGTTATTGGTAGGGCAGGTAGGTACCTACACCTAGCAACAAGCCACTAACCTCCACATAGGTACAGTTAGGTCTCAGTAAATTAATCCCAGCTCTACCCTTGGTAGCTTGGCATCGAGCGTCAAGGCTTAACTTAGGAGACAAAGTGTAAAGCATTCAAATATCACAAAACAGTAATTAAATAAAACACAGGAAACAGTTTAAAAATCCAAAACCAATTTATAAAAAATAGCTTATATTTTTATCTTTAAAATGACACAAAAACGATTAAAATCGGTTCAGGGGAACCGGAGATATGAATTTTTAAAGTATTATTATTTTCTAGCGCTTAGAAACAAAGAGCGCCAATCGGGTCATCTGGTTGCACCAGGACCGGGGCAAAGTCAAACTTTCAGGCCGACCGCGATGGAGCCCTGCTCGGCTACAAGTCGCGGGAGGCCTCGGTTAAAAAGTTACCTTCTGACTTAGTCTTTATTTTGAAGTTTTTCTTCACCGGGACGAACCTGCCAGTTGAATCCGACCTCCTGGAGCCCTTGTCCGGATACGCGATGTGGGTTTCCTCGGTGGAGACTTTTACCTTCGGACTTAGTCGTTTTTTCAAGATGAAAATCCTTCGACCGGGGCAAACCTGGATCTTGATCCGACGTCCATGGAGCCCTTCTCGGATACGATGGCTGGGAGGTCCCGGTCAACTTTTTACGTTCGGACTTAGTCTCTTTTTTGGATGTTTTTCTTTACCGGGACGAACCACGAAGTCAGGCCGGGTCGCGGTTGAGGCAAGCCGGCTAGAATTTCCGCGGCGGGTCGGTCCCTCTCTGGAGCTTTTTTCCAAAAATTCTCAAATCTTTTCCAAACTTCTGGGGCTTCACCCAGATGTTCTTTTAAGGTTCTTTTGGGGTCCACAGCTCACCCCAAGGGTCCAGAAGTTCTGTGATGGTCCTTGGGGGGTGCAGACTTCAACTCCCAGAATGCACCTGGCGCAAACTCCTTTTTGGCCACTGGACAGTGGTCAGCTGGTCGCTTTCTTCAGGAGTTGGTGCAGGGGACTCTGGTTTAGCAATTTTTCACCTGTAGCAAACAGGGAGTCCCTCCTTGAACCAGTTGAAGCCAGGCAAAGTCCTTCTTGTGGTGAAGCCCAAGTGTGCAGCTGGTGCAGTCTTTCTGAGTGCAGGGTCCAGGTGCAGGCCAGGGGTCCAGCAGGGCAGTCCTTCTTCTTCTTTAGTTCCTTTCTTGTTGAATTCTGGAGGGGATCTGAGGTGTGGGTGCAGGTCTGCCAGTTTTATCCTTGCTCTTGGGTGAAAAGCAGGGGGGCCCTGGTTCTCCAATCAGGGACAGGGTCGTCCCCCTGTGATGACCACTTCCTGGGAAGTGTGGCAAAAATCCATCCCAGAAGGCAACAGTCTCTAAAAATCCAACATGGATGAATCTGATTTTTGGAGGTTACATCTGGCTGAGCCCACCCACTGGTGTGGCTAAAAATCATAAACACACCCCTCTCCTGCCCTCTCCTAATCTAATCAAGGGGGCACCTAGCTGTCTGGGGTTGCAGGATGTGGGGGTGTTGCTGGGTGCTGCAAATGTCCTTCTCTGCCTTTGAAGACCAGTTTGGCAGCCCTCCCCCTTCCTGCCTCACCATCTGCTGAGGGGAGATTCTCTCCCCCAAGCACATTCCTTTGTGTGAAGTCTGGCCACTTCACACCTCATCAAGGCAGCCTGGCAGAAGCTGCTGCAGGCTGGCCAATCAGAGCACAGCAGCAAAAACAATGCAGAGCGGAAATTGGCAACTTTTTAGGTAAAGTCTAAACTTTTTACCTGAACAAGTTATATTAAATCCAACAACTGGAAGTTGTGGGATTTATTACAACAATTAATTTGATACCAAATTCTTGGTATGTAACATTTAAGGAGACTTTAAAATTTAAAATAAAGTCTGCCCATTCTAGCCTATGAAGGCCATTTACTTCAATGAGGGAAAAACGAATTTGGCTGTTTTTACCTCACCAGGGCTTATAAATCTATTTTTATAAAGTCCATGCTTATAGTTACATGGCACCCAGCCCTAGGGGCACATAGGGCACACCTTAGGGGTGACTTATATGTAAAAATAAGGTAGTTTAAGACTTTGGAAGTACCTTTAATTCCAAAGTCGAATTTGCATATAACTTTAATTTAAAAGCAGCCAGCAAAGCAGGCCTGCCTTTAAAATGACACTGGGCACCTCAGCAGTGCACCTAGGTGTGCACCACCTATGCTGTGGTCCCTAAACCTACATGCCCTACCATATACTAGGGACTTATAGGTAGGTTAACTTAGCCAATTATAATTAGCCTAATTTGCATATTGATTTTACACAGAGCACAGGCCCTGGGACTGGTTAGCAGTACCCAGGGCACCATCAAAGTCAGGAAAACACCAGCAAAAAGAGGAAAATGGGGCAAAAAGTTATGGGGCCTCTGCAATCAGCCCTGTTTTCTCACACAACCCCCCCCCCCAGCCCACAAACCCAAGAGACTCAGCCCAACCCTGGGAGAGTCTTCCTGGCTTGTTAGGCGAGGAAGACAGTGAAGAAAACTGGCTGTCCCTTTGCAGGGCCTACTCTGCCTTATATCCTCCTGTCAGGGTCACTCCCTATGGGTAGTGAAGCCATCCCAACAGTAAAAGGACCCAACTCAAACTGAAACTTTCCTCTAGGGGGGTCTTCCTCCTTTCTCTCTGCCAACTTGGGTAGTGAGGTGCCCACCTCCCCTACTTCAAACTTTGCTAGGGCAACACCTAGCTTACCCAAAGAGGTCACCCAACACTTGAGCAACCCCACCATGACCAATAGGGTCAGGGGGCCTACTTTGCTATTGGCTTTGGGGTCTGCCTCCCAGGCCAAGTACAGTGCTGCCAGGAAGGCTAGCACCCAGCAGAGGCTAATGACAGCTGTCAGTACCCAGAACCACACCCTAAGCTCTCCACTGACAGGTGGCTGAGCTGCTTTAGGGGCATCTTTGGGGTCCTGGCACCCCTCTTGCTGTCTAGAGTGGGGGGCTACCACCTCCTGTGGCAGACACCCTCCTTCCACTCTCCCTTCTGTCAGTGCAGGGGCAACACCTTGCATCTGGACAGCTGCCTGACTACTCAGGACTTCCTTGGGGTCAGGTGAGGCCTCACCAGTGCCAACTCTGGGCTCCCCCCTTACTGGGGCAGAAGGCCCTTGGCTCCCTGGAACTCTCTTTAAGAGTGGCCTACCCTTCCTTTTCTTCTTTCCTTTTCTTGGGGACCCCTGTCTCCTAACTGTAGGGACTGACTCCCCAGGACTTTGTGTTGGGGGGGCGCCCTGGGCGACCACCCCATCTGTGACCAGACTCACCTCTGGGAGGTCATTGCCCAGGATACAATCTAGGGGAAGGTCAGCACTGACTACCACCCTAATCCAGTCAAGGATACCCTCCCTCTCTAGGGGCACTATGGCTACAGGTTTGGAGGTGACCTCCCCTGTGGCTATCCTGACTTTCTTTGTCTTTCCTGGGACATACATGTCTGGGGTCACTATCCGGTCACTCACTATAGTGTGACTGGCACAGGTGTCTCTCAGACCAGTGGTAGGGATCCCATTCACTTGAATGTGGTGGAAGTGCCTACTCCCACCCTCAGGGATCACCAGCTTACCATCTGGTCCTGTCTCCCAGCACAATGCTAGGAGGACTTCATCATCTGAGGAATCCTCCTCTATGGCTACACTGGACAGCCCAGTGCTAACCACCTTCCTTGGACAGGCTGCATCTCCTCTGAAGTGACCTGTCTGCTGACAGTCAAAGCAAGCCCTACTGTCCAAGAGTTTTTTTAACCCTGGGTCTCCCTGTCTCTGCTTGTCAGAGTGGGAGTGGGAGTTACTCTCCTCCTTCTTAGGGTTCTGGGGTACAGAGGGAGTCTCTGTGGTGGGCTTACCACCTCCCTCCTTAGGTTTTTGGGGACCTGTCCCCCCCTTCTTGGAGTCTCCCCCCTGGGACTTGACAACCACCCTGGTTCTCAACCACTCATCAGCTGCCTCCCCTAGCTCTCTAGGGTTGGTCTGCTTAGAGTCCACTAGATGCTGGCGTAACCTTTCTTGGGTACAATTGGTCAAGATGTGCTCTCTCATGATCAGATTGTATAACCCCTCATAAGTATCTACTTGGTTACCAATAATCCAGCCCTCTAGTGCCTTTAGTGAAATGTCCACAAAGTCAACCCAAGACTGGGTACTGACCTTCTGGGTGTCCCTGAACTTCATTCTATATTGCTCTGGGGTCAGACCAAACTTATTGGCTAAGCACCTCTTCATACTAGGGTATGAATCTGCCTCCTCCCCCCTTAAGGTCAGAAGCCTATCCCTCCCTGAGTTGGGGACCAACTCCCACAAAAGGGAACCCCAGTATTGAGGCCTAACCCTTCTCATTTGGAGTGCCCTCTCAAAGGCCCCCAGCCACTTATCTATGTCATCCCCCTCTACATAAGCAGGGACTACCCCCTTGGGTAATCTGGGGCAAACTCCCCCACCCATGGACACTTCAGCTTCTTTATCGCTGCTTCCATCTCTTTTCTCTTTGTATGCCCACTTTTTCTTTTCTAGGGCCAGCTTCTCTGCTTCCAAAGCTATGTATGCTAGCTGGGCCTCCAGCTCTCTTTCTCTGATGGATGGGTTCTCTCCTCCTGAAAGGACCCCCTTCCCACCACTAGCTTTGGATCTGCCCCTAGTGACTGTATTTACTGAGGACCGTTCTTCCTCATCCTCACTTGGGCTCAGATGCCTTCCCTCCCCTGAGTGGTTAGAGCTTGCATCCTCCCTTCTTTCTCCCTCCTCTGGAGCTTCTTCTGACTCTACCTCTTGGGCCTCAGCCCATGCTGTCAGGGATGTGATCAGGATTTGCTTCCTGAGATCAGTGGTTGCAGGCAACCCTCTTTCAATACACAACCCCCTAAGCTGGACTACTGTCAGTGTGGGTAGGCTAGCCAGATCAAGCTCCATGGTTCCCTAGTTTTGTGTCAACAAAAACTTTTTGCAAAAATTGGAAACAAGAATTTAGAAAAATTACAAAAATTCAATAATTGAAATTAATCCAAATTAAAAATTAAAAACAATTTTTGCACTAGGACAATTTAAAGGATTTTTAATTTGTTTTACCTAAAACTGTAACGTGATATTGAACACAAGTACAGGATCCCGTCGCTGCTTCCAATTATGTTGGAAAATGGGTTATTGGTAGGGCAGGTAGGTACCTACACCTAGCAACAAGCCACTAACCTCCACATAGGTACAGTTAGGTCTCAGTAAATTAATCCCAGCTCTACCTTTGGTAGCTTGGCATCGAGCGTCAAGGCTTAACTTAGGAGACAAAGTGTAAAGCATTCAAATATCACAAAACAGTAATTAAATAAAACACAGGAAACAGTTTAAAAATCCAAAACCAATTTATAAAAAATAGCTTATATTTTTATCTTTAAAATGACACAAAAACGATTAAAATCGGTTCAGGGGAACCGGAGATATGAATTTTTAAAGTATTATTATTTTCTAGCGCTTAGAAACAAAAAGCGCCAATCGGGTCATCTGGTTGCACCAGGACCGGGGCAAAGTCAAACTTTCAGGCCGACCGCGATGGAGCCCTGCTCGGCTACAAGTCGCGGGAGGCCTCGGTTAAAAAGTTACCTTCTGACTTAGTCTTTATTTTGAAGTTTTTCTTCACCGGGACGAACCTGCCAGTTGAATCCGACCTCCTGGAGCCCTTGTCCGGATACGCGATGTGGGTTTCCTCGGTGGAGACTTTTACCTTCGGACTTAGTCGTTTTTTCAAGATGAAAATCCTTCGACCGGGGCAAACCTGGATCTTGATCCGACGTCCATGGAGCCCTTCTCGGATACGATGGCTGGGAGGTCCCGGTCAACTTTTTACGTTCGGACTTAGTCTCTTTTTTGGATGTTTTTCTTTACCGGGACGAACCACGAAGTCAGGCCGGGTCGCGGTTGAGGCAAGCCGGCTAGAATTTCCGCGGCGGGTCGGTCCCTCTCTGGAGCTTTTTTCCAAAAATTCTCAAATCTTTTCCAAACTTCTGGGGCTTCACCCAGATGTTCTTTTAAGGTTCTTTTGGGGTCCACAGCTCACCCCAAGGGTCCAGAAGTTCTGTGATGGTCCTTGGGGGGTGCAGACTTCAACTCCCAGAATGCACCTGGCGCAAACTCCTTTTTGGCCACTGGACAGTGGTCAGCTGGTCGCTTTCTTCAGGAGTTGGTGCAGGGGACTCTGGTTTAGCAATTTTTCACCTGTAGCAAACAGGGAGTCCCTCCTTGAACCAGTTGAAGCCAGGCAAAGTCCTTCTTGTGGTGAAGCCCAAGTGTGCAGCTGGTGCAGTCTTTCTGAGTGCAGGGTCCAGGTGCAGGCCAGGGGTCCAGCAGGGCAGTCCTTCTTCTTCTTTAGTTCCTTTCTTGTTGAATTCTGGAGGGGATCTGAGGTGTGGGTGCAGGTCTGCCAGTTTTATCCTTGCTCCTGGGTGAAAAGCAGGGGGGCCCTGGTTCTCCAATCAGGGATAGGGTCGTCCCACTGTGATGACCACTTCCTGGGAAGTGTGGCAAAAATCCATCCCAGAAGGCAACAGTCTCTAAAAATCCAACATGGATGAATCTGATTTTTGGAGGTTACATCTGGCTGAGCCCACCCACTGGTGTGGCTAAAAATCATAAACACACCCCTCTCCTGCCCTCTCCTAATCTAATCAAGGGGGCACCTAGCTGTCTGGGGTTGCAGGATGTGGGGGTGTTGCTGGGTGCTGCAAATGTCCTTCTCTGCCTTTGAAGACCAGTTTGGCAGCCCTCCCCCTTCCTGCCTCACCATCTGCTGAGGGGAGATTCTCTCCCCCAAGCACATTCCTTTGTGTGAAGTCTGGCCACTTCACACCTCATCAAGGCAGCCTGGCAGAAGCTGCTGCAGGCTGGCCAATCAGAGCACAGCAGCAAAAACAATGCAGAGCTGAAATTGGCAACTTTTTAGGTAAAGTCTAAACTTTTTACCTGAACAAGTTATATTAAATCCCACAACTGGAAGTTGTGGGATTTATTACAACAATTAATTTGATACCAAATTCTTGGTATGTAACATTTAAGGAGACTTTAAAATTTAAAATAAAGTCTGCCCATTCTAGCCTATGAAGGCCATTTACTTCAATGAGGGAAAAACGAATTTGGCTGTTTTTACCTCACCAGGGCTTATGAATCTATTTTTATAAAGTCCCTGCTTATAGTTACATGGCACCCAGCCCTAGGGGCACATAGGGCACACCTTAGGGGTGACTTATATGTAAAAATAAGGTAGTTTAAGGCTTTGGAAGTACCTTTAATTCCAAAGTCGAATTTGCATATAACTTTAATTTAAAAGTAGCCAGCAAAGCAGGCCTGCCTTTAAAATGACACTGGGCACCTCAGCAGTGCACCTAGGTGTGCACCACCTATGCTGTGGTCCCTAAACCTACATGCCCTATCATATACTAGGGACTTATAGGTAGGTTAACTTAGCCAATTATAATTAGCCTAATTTGCATATTGATTTTACACAGAGCACAGGCCCTGGGACTGGTTAGCAGTACCCAGGGCACCATCAAAGTCAGGAAAACACCAACAAAAAGAGGAAAATGGGGCAAAAAGTTATGGGGCCTCTGCAATCAGCCCTGTTTTCTCACACCCCTATGAAATATAACACATTGCATCACATGCAATGTTTATCGAAATTGACTGCCCAGTCACGTGGTGAGAAAGTCATCCAATTTGCATACTCTACAAAATTTGAGTCAGAGAAAATGGTGCTGAATAACCCAGGCTTGCTAACCAGACCTAGGACCACTGCTCAGAATAAAAGGCATACGCTACATTAGCAAAAACACAATTCCAAACGACCGACTCCTGTAAGTTCCCAGTAGATAATAGGGCAAGGTTGAATCAAAGTACCTCTAAGGCCCATATTTATACTCTGTTTGCACTGGATTTGCGTCACTTTTTTTTACGCAAATTTGGAGCAAACTTAACTCCATATTTATATTTTGGCGCTGGACCCGTCCAGCACCAAAGTTATGGAGTTCGAGTCATTTTTTGTACGTGAAAACCTACCTTGCGTTAATAACATCCAAGGTAGGCGTTCCCGTGCAAAAAATGACTCTAAGGCATGTGCGCCTTATTTATCCTCTGGCGTCAAAATGACATACAGGAGGAGGTGGGCCTTAACAAATGGCGCCCAGCCTGATTTGTGCCATTTTTAATCGCCTGGGTCAGGGCAGGCGTTAAGGGACCTGTGGGCTCATTTCCTTGGTAGTAGAGCATGGAAGCAGTCCACAGGTGCCCTTTCCTGCACCCAGGGACTCCCCCTGCCACCCTCCACCACCCCTGGAGGACACCCATGGATGGGGGACCCATCCATGGTGAGTGTAGGTAAGTGCAGGTAAGTATAATGTTTTTGTTGTTTTTTAAGTGGCATGGGGGGGGCTAACTTGGGCCCTCCTACATGCCACTGTGCCCAATGGCCATGCCCAGGGGACAGAAGTGGGGGGGCATGACTCCTGTCTTTGCTAGGACAGGAGTTATTTCCATGGGGGTTGTGCGTAAAAAAATGGCACTCATCAGGTTAGAGCCAATATTTTTTACTCTAACCTGACTTGCATCATTCTTTGGAGCACAACCCCCAGGCTAGAGTAATGTATTTTGATCCTAACCAGGCTGCAGAGCCGGCTAACGTCATTCCATAAATAAGGTGCCCGGCTGGCGTGTTGGAATGGCATTAGCCGGGGGTAAACATTTTGAAGCACATTTGCCCTAGCGCTGATTTGTGTCAAAAAGTATAAATATGGGCTTATGTCCCTAGTAGATAAGAAGGCAAGGCTGATATAAACAACCTTAGGGGCATATTTATACTCTGTTTGCGCCGGAATTGCGTCGTTTTTTTTTACGCAATTCCGACGCAAAACTAACTCCATATTTATACTTTGGTGTTAGACGCGTCTAGCACCAAAGTCCATGGAGTTTACGTCATTTTTTAGCGTGGACACCTACTTTGCGTTAATGATATGCAAGGTAGGCGGTCCCGTCTAAAAAATTGACTCCGAAGCATGTGCGCCGTATTTACACTCCCGGGCAAAACTCACGCCCGGGAGTGGGCGGGTCAAAAAAAATGACGTCCAGCCGCTTTTGCGTTGTTTTTTAGCGCCTGGTCAGGGCAGGCGTTAAGGGACCTGTGGGCTCGGAAGGAGCCCAGAGGTGCCCTCACATGCCCCCAGGGACCACCCTGTCACCCTTGCCCACCCCAGGAGGACACCCAAGGATGGAGGGACCCATCCCAGGGAACATAAGGTAAGTTCAGGTAAATAATATATATTTTTTTTTTGTGGCATAGGGGGGCCTGATTTGTGCCCCCCTACATGCCACTATGCCCAATGACCATGCCCAGGGGACAGAAGTCCCCTGGGCATGGCCATTGGGCAAGGGGGCAAGACTCCTGTCTTTGCTAAGACAGGAGTCATTTCAATGGGGGTTGGGAGTCGAAAAAAATTGCGCAAATCGGGTTGAGGCGAAAAATTTGCCTCAGCCTGACTTGCCCCATTTTTTGGCGCCCAAGCTCCATATTCCCCTACGCCGGCGCTGCCTGGTGTACGTCATTTTTTTTCATGCACACCAGGCAGCGCCGGCGGCTGACGCCGGCTAACGTCATTGAAGAAATACGGCGCCCGCATGGCGCTTCAGAATGGCGTTAGCCGGCGCAAATGTTTTTGACGCAAAACTGCGTTAGCGCAGTTTTGCGTCAAAAAGTATAAATATGGCCCTTAGTCTCTAGTGGATAAAAGGGTAAGGCTGAGATAAACAACCTGAATGTCCCTAGTAGGTAACAGTGCAGGGTAGTTTGGATGTACAGTAGAATTCCTGCAAATGACTGTAAACTGTTGTGTTGGCTGCCATCCCGTTCTGATGGAAGGCCTGCCATGCAGACTCTGTGCCAAAAGTAAAGTCTGCCCCAAAGTAGATGGTTAGGCATTGTACATACAAAGTTTTGACACAAATTTCACTCTTAATGTCCCCCCTTGGTGCCCCAAGGTGTGTGTGGCCCGTGACTTTGAGCAGGGACAAATGCAAAGATTTTTCATAGGGCCTGGAGTTGAAAAACTCCACCCCTCAACATTTACATACCGCAGAAATGTACCTATATGGGGTAACATGTGAATCATTTATATAAGCAAATACATTGCTTTGAAGATTGTTGAAGTGATATCCCAAAACACACCACTGTAGTAGGAGAACAAGTCACACATGAAGAATACATACTGCTCACTTGCATCTCATACAAATCACATCCATGACACATGTTTGTCCCACACATCCCAATACTTGCCTGCACAGGTAACTGTAAGTTCCCCATGTTGCATGTCAGCCTGATGTCTGCCCCTTGGGACACACCATAAAGTGTCACACGCATGCACTGTCATAGAGGTGGATGAGCTGACCACATTCCAGGCCAAGTCACCAGCATCCCTGGGTGTTCACTTAGCAAGGGTATCATGTGCAAAAACATGTTTTGCACATAAGGCAGCTATCCTAAGCTGTGTGGTTGAACAAGCAGGGGAAATGCACCATCTGCGTAGTGTGGTCCCACTAATGCATTGTCCCTCAAATATGTACACTCACAGAACACACATTGTACACATAGGTAGACAGGAAGGTGGTAAACACAACTGTTCACATGTAGAATTGCAATCTATATGACTCCGTCCATGCATCCCACATAACAACATACAGTAAGACACACATTTACATTTCACTCCTTGCATAAAATAATGACACATTTGGTAATTCTCAGCCATCGTGTAAGTAAAAAAAATGATGCACGTCAAAATTTCATCAGTGCGCCTTGTCAACCTTCTATTGAAACTACACGCATGGCTGTCATGCGTAAA
Source organism: Pleurodeles waltl (assembly GCF_031143425.1). Lineage (NCBI taxonomy): Eukaryota > Metazoa > Chordata > Amphibia > Caudata > Salamandridae > Pleurodeles > Pleurodeles waltl. Next base: position 1,071,035,263 of record NC_090437.1, read on the forward strand.
AAAAAAATGATGCATTAATTCAAAATGCGATACATATGCCAAGGAAGCAATGACATTGTACATCCTTTCTGTAAACCAGAAACTGGGATATTACTTTCACTTTCTCTTCCATTCACAGTCTTTTAGTCTGTGTTTGAGAGAGATTGTGTGTTGCTGGTGCTGTTGTGATGAGTGGTGTTTGTAAGTCTTTTGTGCTGTCTGCTGTCTGTGTTGTGTTCCTAAAGTCTTTTTTTTTAGGTTTATGGTCATATTGGCCCTCATTCTGACCCTGGCGGTCGGTGATAATGCGGCGGCCAAGCCGCCAACAGGCCGGCGGTCCAAAATATGCAATTCTGACCCTGGCGGGAACCGCCAACACAGCCCGCCGCATTAACACTCCGCCCGCCACGGCGGAACAAACAAACAGCGCGGCGGTCCCCGCCAACAGCCAGGCGGCAGACAATGTACCGCCCACCCTATCACGACCCACCAATCCGCCACCTTTTCCGGGGCGGGAGCACCGCCGATAAAAACACGGCGGAAACAGACTACGAACGGGAAAACGCTCACCTCTACGCACTCCACGCGAGATTCCGGCAGTATGGAACCCGAGTTGCAGGTCATCCCCGCACTCCTATACTTGCTCCTGTACCAGGAGCACGCCCGGCGGCGCGGAAGACATCGGTGAGTACTGCACCTACGACACAGGGGAGGGAAAAGATTACCGGCACACACCCACCCACCCACACCCACTACAACACACACATCAATGCATTCCCACAGATCACTGTCACAAGCCACAAACCCCCCCCTCCGAAATAATGCAAAGACCAAAAGAAGAGATCATAAACGGACAGATATATTGAAATATGGACACCAGTAATCCCAATAAATAAAAAAACTATGTACAAAATATATACAGCTACTAAATGTAGTCCAACCACTGTCCGTGGACCACAGGGGTCCTGTGCAAAGGGGCAAGGCCCAGTCCCACGACAAGAACTCCACGGAGAGAACACTGCAGGGGCATCAGAAAGAAAATAGGACAGGCACCTCAGGGGGAAGGGAAGGGGGGGCACCTCAGCCACTTGAGTACACGACGCCAGATCCACGAGGGGACTCCATGACCACTGGCCCATCCTGGGGAGAGCAAAGCCACAGTCCATACAGTGGGTGGCCTGCCCACTGGGCCATCCTGGGGAGAGCAAAGCCACAGTCCATACAGTCCATACAGTGGGTGGCCTGCCCACTGGGCCATCCTGGGGAGTGCAAAGCCACAGTCCATACAGTCCATACAGTGGGTGGCCTGCCCACTGGGCCATCCTGGGGAGAGCAAAGCCACAGTCCATACAGTCCATACAGTGGGTGGCCTGCCCACTGGGCCATCCTGGGGAGTGCAAAGCCACAGTCCATACAGTCCATACAGTGGGTGGCCTGCCCACTGGGCCATCCTGGGGAGAGCAAAGCCACAGTCCATACAGTCCATACAGTGGGTGGCCTGCCCACTGGGCCATCCTGGGGAGAGCAAAGCCACAGTCCATACAGTCCATACAGTGGGTGGCCTGCCCACTGGGCCATCCTGGGGAGTGCAAAGCCACAGTCCATACAGTCCATACAGTGGGTGGCCTGCCCACTGGGCCATCCTGGGGAGAGCAAAGCCACAGTCCAAACAGTCCATAACAGACTCCACTGCCACTGGAGGAGGCATGTTGGCCAGAGGACATCCTGCAGCCCTGCCCGAGACAGATCCTGCCCTGCCACGTCTGCCAAAGGGCCAGCGGGTCTTGCCTGGAAGGGCCCAGTTCAGCGCTTCTTGCCTTGAAGGGCCCAGTTCAGCGCTTCTTGCCTTGAAGGGCCCAGTTCAGCGGGTCTTGCCTTGAAGGGCCCAGTTCAGCGCTTCTTGCCTTGAAGGGCCCAGTTCAGCGGGTCTTGCCTTGAAGGGCCCAGTTCAGCGGTTCTTGAGACGGCGGTCCCCAGCGGAGCGGTGCTTGAGACGGCGGGGCCCAGTTCAGCGGTTCTTGAGACGGCGGGCCCAGTTCAGCGGTGCTTGAGACGGCGGGGCCCAGTTCAGCGGTTCTTGAGACGGCGGTCCCCAGCGGAGCGGTGCTGGAGACGGCGGGGCCCAGTTCAGCGGTTCTTGAGACGGCGGTCTCCAGCGGAGCGGTGCTGGAGACGGCGGGGCCCAGTTCAGCGGTTCTTGAGACGGCGGGGCCCAGTTCAGTGGTTCTTGAGACGGCGGGGCCCAGTTCAGCGGTGCTTGAGACGGCGGGGCCCAGTTCAGCGGTTCTTGAGACAGCGGTCCCCAGCGGAGCGGTGCTGGAGACGGCGGGGCCCAGTTCAGCGGTTCTTGAGACGGCGGTCCCCAGCGGAGCGGTGCTGGAGACGGCGGGGACCAGTTCAGCGGTGCTTGAGACGGCGGGGCCCAGTTCAGCGGTTCTTGAGACGGCGGGGCCCAGTTCAGCGGTTCTTGAGACGGCGGGGCCCAGTTCAGCGGTGCTTGAGACGGCGGGGCCCAGTTCAGCGGTTCTTGAGACGGCGGGGCCCAGTTCAGCGGTGCTTGAGACGGCGGGGCCCAGTTCAGCGGTTCTTGAGACGGCGGTCCCCAGCGGAGCGGTGCTGGAGACGGCGGGGCCCAGTTCAGCGGTGCTTGAGACGGCGGGCCCAGTTCAGCGGTTCTTGAGACGGCGGGGCCCAGTTCAGCGGTTCTTGAGACGGCGGGGCCCAGTTCAGCGGTTCTTGAGACGGCGGGGCCCAGTTCAGCGGTGCTTGAGACGGCGGGGCCCAGTTCAGCGGTTCTTGAGACGGCGGTCCCCAGCGGAGCGGTGCTGGAGACGGCGGGCCCAGTTCAGCGGTGCTTGAGACGGCGGGGCCCAGTTCAGCGGTTCTTGAGACGGCGGGGCCCAGTTCAGCGGTTCTTGAGACGGCGGGGCCCAGTTCAGCGGTTCTTGAGACGGCGGGGCCCAGTTCAGCGGTGCTTGAGACGGCGGGGCCCAGTTCAGCGGTTCTTGAGACGGCGGTCCCCAGCGGAGCGGTGCTGGAGACGGCGGGGCCCAGTTCAGCGGTGCTTGAGACGGCGGGGCCCAGTTCAGCGGTTCTTGAGACGGCGGGGCCCAGTTTAGCGGTTCTTGAGACGGCGGGGCCCAGTTCAGCGGTGCTGGAGACGGCGGGGCCCAGTTCAGCGGTTCTTGAGACGGCGGGCGGTCTATGGCCAACTGCTCATTGCCTGGTGGTGCCCTCCTGGGCAGCGGGGATGGTGCTCCTTCAATGCCCACCTGGGCTGTGGGTGGTGGGGCCCTCCTGGCCAGCTGGGCTGGGTCCTCCCTGGCCAGCGGCTATGGGGGTGGTGGGCTCCTCCTGGGCAGCAGGCCTGCAGCCTGACCTCTCCGACTTGCTGCCCTTGCCCTCCTTAGTCGGGAGTCTGTGGCCCTTTCCTCCCTTTGGAGCTGTGGCTGGTGACTGTGTCTGGGAGTGTCCGGGGGGGATGTAGAAGCCGGGCTCCTGCGGCGCCCCTTCCGCCTTCTGCTCCTCTTCCCAGGGGGTGGGCTGGCTGTCCCCTTGCTGCTGGGCGAAGATCCAGACATGCGGGCTGGTGGGCTCCAATACCCCTGCACCCTTGTCAAGGGGGCTGCAGGGCTGGTGGTGGCTGAGGTGCTCTTCTTACCCCGACGAGAAGGAGGGGGGGGCTCATGGTCAGGAAAGAAGTTAGCAGTGGCGAGGAAGAGTTTCTTGGGACAATGGAGAGTGGTAGGTACAGTGGGAATGGGAGTGGAGAGAGAGGATGTGGTTGTAGGTGAGTCACGTTTGCTGTCTTTGGGTGTGGGTGCAGGAGGGATAGGCTGTCGTGAGGTGGATGGCTGTTGGGTAGGTGGGTGGCTGCGTTTGTGTGGTGTGGAAGAGGGGGTGACAGACACAGTGGGAGAGGACACAGGGGACGTGTAAATGGCAGTGGGGGTGGTGACTGCACGTGTGCGGACTGGACTGGAGGGTGTGCTGGTGATGGAAACACTGGCTGATGGTGAGGTGAATGGAGGTGTGAGTGTAGACGTCACAGGGAGGGAGGAGGGAGACGAGGAGGTGGGGGTCACAGAGGTGGTAGTGACTGTTGGCATGTCTGCATCGGAATGTTGCGTGTGTGAATGTCTGCGTGATCTGTGGTGCTTATGTTTGGATGAGCTTCTCTTGGGTGTTGAGGTGTGTGCAGGCTGGTCTGATGGTGTGGGTGGGACAGGCAGAGGAACAGGAGACTGGGAGGAGGGAGTTAGTAGAGGGAGGCAGGAGACAGGGACAATGGCTGCCGTCAGTGCTGAGGCCAGAGCCTGGAACGATCGCTGATGGGCAGCCTGACCCGAATGAATGCCCTCCAGGTACGCATTGCTGCGATGAACCTCCCTCTCCACCCCCTGGATGGCATTCAAAAGGGTAGTCTGCCCAACAATGAGCGTTCGGAGGAGGTCAATGACCTCCTCACTGAGGGCAGCGGGGGTAACAGGGGCAGGGCCTGAGGTGCCTGGGGCGAAGGAGATGCCCGGCTTCCTGGCAGAGCGGGCACGGGGCGAACTCTGAGGGGCTGCTGGGAGGGCGGTGATGGTGCGCTGGGTGGCGGCTGTACCTGTAATGGCGGGGGGCACGGATGGTGCCACCCCCGCAAGGGAGCTCCCTTCCGAGGACGTGTCCGTGTCGCTGCAGGGTCCAGTCGTCCCCGTTGTGGAGCTCCCCTCGCCCTCCGTCTCACTGGTCCAGTCAGACTCTGTGGCATGGCCCTCCAGGGCCATGTGAGATGCAGCTCCCTCCTGCCCCGATGCCACTTCTCCTCCGCCTGATGATGCTGATGCACACAAGCACAGAAAGACAAACAAAAAGGGGGGGGGAGAGAGAAATAAAGGGATATTGAGTACATGGATCTCCGGTACAGTTAGCGGACATGACAGACACAGATGCCCCCTGCACTAAGTTGCGCACTTGGGGTCCGCTACGCATTCCGTGGAACATGCCCTACACGCCTAGAGTTGACAACTGCACCCATGGATGACACGGCCCAGGGATGGCTGTACTGACACACTACTGAGGGTGTTGGCTGGGGACACAGGGGCTTACGGGGGTGCCCAGCCTACAGATATCGCCCTGGCCTAGGGGGACCCACAGCCCTCCTCCCCCACCCAGACACCTCCACTGCGCGACAACAGAGTAGATAATGCTTGGACTCACCCCCTTGTGTCTGCTGTGCTGCCCTCACGCGCCCATCCAAATCAGGGTAGGCCACCGCCAGGATCCGGAACATCAGGGGGGTCAGTTGACGGCAGGCACCCCGCCTACGTTGGGAGGCCATCCCCAGCAGAGACTCAGCGGTCTTCTTGGTCCCGCGGCGGATGTCCTCCCACCTCTTGCGGCAGTCGGTGCCCCGTCGATGGTGGACCCCCAGGGTCCGGACTTCCTTGGCGATGGCACGCCAAATCCCGATCTTCTCATGGGCGTGAACCTATGTGACACGTACAGGGAGGGAGAAATACCACGTTCAAGTTTGTCTGCATTTTCGTTGCCAGTGGCCCAACGCCCCCCATCCCCGCCAGGCCCCCTGCCAGCCCCAACATGCCCCCCATCCCCGCCAGGCCCCCCGCCAGGCCCCCCGCCAGGCCCAACATGCCCCCCATCCCCGCCAGGCCCCCCGCCATGCCCCCCGCCAGCCCCAACATGCCCCCCATCCCCGCCAGGCCCCCCGCCATGCCCCCCGCCAGCCCCAACATGCCCCCCATCCCCGCCAGGCCCCCCGCCAGGCCCCCGCCAGCCCCAACATGCCCCCATCCCCGCCAGGCCCCCCGCCAGCCCCAACATGCCCCCCATCCCCGCCAGGCCCCCCGCCATGCCCCCCGCCAGCCCCAACATGCCCCCCATCCCCGCCAGGCCCCCCGCCAGGCCCAACATGCCCCCCATCCCCGCCAGGCCCCCCGCCATGCCCCCCGCCAGCCCCAACATGCCCCCCATCCCCGCCAGGCCCCCCGCCAGCCCCAACATGCCCCCCATCCCCACCAGGCCCCCCGCCATGCCCCCGCCAGCCCCAACATGCCCCCCATCCCCGCCAGGCCCCCCGCCAGGCCCCCCGCCAGGCCCAACATGCCCCCCATCCCCGCCAGGCCCCCCGCCATGCCCCCCGCCAGCCCCAACATGCCCCCCATCCCCGCCAGGCCCCCCGCCAGCCCCAACATGCCCCCCATCCCCGCCAGGCCCCCAAGCCAGCCAGTGGCCCCAAATCTAGATTGAATTAAACTCACTTGTTGGTCTGGAGGACCGTAGAGTAGCGCATACTGGGGGAGGACCCCATCCACAAGTTTCTCCAACTCCTCTCCAGTGAAGGCAGGGGCCCTTTCCCCAGGCGCAGCAGCCATTGTCCCTTCCAGACCGAGGTCACAGCAACACTGGCAGTATAGGTCCTCTCCTGTGAAAGTTCAAGTCGCAAGTGGATAAGTAGATAGAAAATGGCGGTCACGTCCGCGGCGGTGCGTACCGCGGCGGTGCGTACCGCCACCGCCGGCGCCCTTCGCCATTGGCTCCTGAAACCCATAGGCTTCAATGTTAACCAATGCGGCTTCGCGCCGCGGTCTTCGACCGCTGACCGCCGCGGTGTGCCACGCCAGCGCATTGACCTCACATCCCATTGTCACACTTCACAGGTCAGGCAGCCGCCATTTCGAGGGTCCACATGGCTCAATTTCAACTGCGTCACACAGGCCTAGGCCTTGCATAGCCACTCAGACACGCCATTCACTGCATAGAGAATCGTTTACTGTGCTAGCTGTGAGTACGTACCTGTGGGTTGCTTGACTGTGTGCTCCATGTTGTCCTTCCTAGGCACCGTCCGCTGGGTTTGGCGAGGAGACGGATGAATCCTCGCGTGTACCGACCGCTGGTGGACCTGTCGACAATGGAAGAACGCCACATTATCCTGACCTACCGTCTTGACCGTGCCACTATACATGAACTGTGTGCCCAGCTGGAGCCCGACCTGATGTCCCCCATCCGCCAACCCACAGGGATTCCCCCTCTGGTGCAGGTCCTGTCAGTACTCCATTTCTTGGCAAGTGGGTCATTTCAGACAACAGTGGGAATTGCTTATGGGATGTCTCAGCCCATGTTTTCGAAGGTGTTATCCAGAGTTTTGTCTGCCCTGATGAAATACGTGAGGAGCTACATCATTTTCCCTGAGGTGGGCGAATTGGCTACAGTGAAGGGTGATTTCTACACCCTTGGACATATTCCCAACGTCATTGGTGCCATTGATGGGACCCATGTGGCTTTGGTTCCCCCAAGAGACAGGGAGCAGGTGTACAGGAACAGAAAGAGTTACCATTCCATGAACATCCAGGTGGTGTGTTTGGCTGACCAGTACATCTCGCATGTAAATGCCAAATTCCCAGGGTCAGTGCATGACGCCTACATCCTCAGGAATAGCAGCATCCCTTACGTGATGGAACAGCTACAGAGACACCGTGTATGGCTAGTGGGGGACTCTGGGTACCCCAACCTGTCGTGGCTACTGACCCCAGTAAGGAATCCCCGGACCAGGGCAGAGGAACGGTACAATGAGGCCCATGGGCGTACTAGGAGGGTGATCGAACGCACCTTTGGCCTCCTAAAGGCCAGGTTTAGGTGCCTGCATATGACAGGTGGATCCCTAATGTACTCACCTAAGAAGGTGTGTCACATCATCGTGGCCTGCTGCATGCTTCACAACCTGGCTTTGCGCCGCCAGGTGCCTTTCCTGCAGGAGGATGGTCGAGACGGTGGTGTTGTGGCAGCGGTGGAACCTGTGGAGAGTGACGAGGAGGAAGACGGCGGGGCTGAAACAGACAACAGGGACAGAATCATTGAACAGTACTTCCAATAGGACACAGGTAACAATTCAAAGATAATTTAGTAAATCTGAACTACTCTCCTGCATCTCTGCTGCCTGTCTATTTGCCCCAGTGTATGATGACTGAGTTGTGGCTTTTCCCTCCCTATTTCAGATCTGGGGTCCCCACTACGAGTCCTGTGCTTCGTTTCCCCATGGACTACAGCTTTGTGGCAGCTGTTTGTTGACTTCACTATGTACAAGGACATATTTGCACTGTCATGTCAATTACAATATTTTGAAATCACAGCCAGACTCCAGATAGTTTTGTGCAAAATAGGTGTTTATTTAAGTGCTCAAAATGGGATGGGTGGTTTCAAGTGGGTGGGTCTATGGTGAAGGAATGTCCATGGCAGAGTCCAGAGTAACAGTCACACAGGTGCATTGTCCAGAGGCCTGTGGAGAGATGGAGCATGGGCAGTTCAAGGATGGACAGGGTGACAATGTGGGACAGTGGGATGACATCAGGTGGTATCCTTTGCTGGCGGGGGTCTTGACATCCTACTCTGTCTTCTTGCGAGATCTCAGGGCCCTCTTGTGGGGTGGTTCTTCTCCTGCAGGAGGTGGGGGTCTGGTGGGCTGATGTTGTGCGGGGGCCTCCTGTCCACTAGTGCCGGCGGAGGTGGTTGGCTGTTCTTGGTCCAGGCTAGTGGCAGGGTCCCTTTGTTGTTGTTGAGTGTCCGTCCTGGTGTTGATGAGGTCCTGCAGCAGCCCTACCATGGTAACCAGGGTGGAGGTGAGGGCTCTGATGTCCTCCCTGTACCCCCGATAGTGTTCCTCCTGCAGTACCTGGATCTCCTGGAACCGGGCCAGTACCGTCGCCATCGTCTCCTGGGAGCGGTTGTATGCTCCCATGATGGTGGTGAGGGCCTCGTGGAGAGTGGGTTCCCTGGGCCCGTCCCCCCCCTGTCGCACAGCTGCCCTCCGAGTTGCCCTGTTTCCCTGGGCCTCTGCCCCCTGGCCGGTGTGCCCACTACCACTGCCCCCAGGTCCCTGTTGTTGTTGGGGTGGTGGGTTATCCTAGGTGCCCTGTAGTGGTAGACACACCGCAGATTGACGCGCCCTGGAGACAGAGGCATGGGCCCGCTGGGTGGGAGCTGTGCTGGTGTTCCCAGAGGGGTTTGGGTCTGTAGTGGCCTGGGCCTGTGTGAGGGGAACCGACTGTCCAGAGGTCCCCGATGGTCCGGGCTGGTCATCGGTGTCCAGGTCGACAGAGCTGCTGTCATCGCTGACGGCCTCTTGGGTGGGGGGTGTGGAGAATTCTGGGCCCTCCGCGGCGGTGTGTTGACGGTCGGGTCCTGCAGGGGTATAGAGGTATGGTTATAGTTTCATTGTGTGGCATATGGGTGTATCTGTGGGTCCCCGTGTCCCCAAGTGCTGGCATTCGTGTGTGGGGGCTTTGGTGAGGGTGGCTTGTGGGGGGGATGTGTATATGCATTGGGCATGCTTTGGTGATGGGTGTCCATGCTTAGTGGACGCATGCAGGCCTAGGTTTTGGGATGTGTGGGTTGTGATGGTGAGACATTGGCAGGGAATAGGTGTGCTGGGGGTGGGGGTGAGGATGGTGGTGGGGGTGAGGATGGTGGTGGGGGTGAGGGTGGGGGTGAGGATGGGGGTGGGGGTGAGGGTGGGGTTCGAGGATGGGGGTGAGGGTTGGGGTATGATTTGGCATGCAGGTGGGGGGGAAGCAGTAGTGAAGCTTCAACTTACCAGTATCCATTCCTCCGCTGACTCCTGCGAGGCCGTCAGGATGCAGGATGTTCAAGACTTCCTCCTCCCATGTTGTAAATTGTGGGGGTTGAGGTGGGGGTCCTCCGCCAGTCTTCTGCACGGCGATGTTGTGCCTGGATACCATGGAACGCACCTTCCCCCGTAGGTCGTTCCATCGCTTCCTGATGTCTTCCCGATTTCTGGGGTGCTGTCCCACAGCGTTGACCCTGTCGACAATCCTCTGCCATAGCTCCGTCCTCCGGGCAATGCTGGTGTATTGGATCTGTGTGCCGAACAGCTGGGGCTCTACCCGAACGATTTCCTCCACCATGACCCTGAGTTCTTCGTCTGAGAAGCGGGGGTGTCTTTGGGGTGCCATGGGGTGGTGTGTATGATGTGTGGGGTGGAGTATGTGTAGTTAAGTGTGTTGAGTGTGGTGGTGTGTGTTGTTTTGTGTGTGGATATTGTGTGGGTGATGGTGTTGAGTGGCTGTGGCTGCTAGTTTGTGGATGGTGGTGTCTCGCTCTGGCCTTCTTTCTGAATTTTTGGTCGTTGGGGTTTGTGGGTGATGTGGGTGTGTGTTTTATATTGTATTGTGTGTGTGGGAGTGGTGTGTGTATGTGCATCAGGTGTGTGGAATTCAAATCGGCCAATGTGGCTGAGTTTTGTTCGTTTGTGTGTATTCTGACGGCGGCGGTGTGTCCCGCCAATGGAAAACCGCGTTTGAAAGACCGCCGCGTGGATTCGTGGGTCGTAATGGCATGGGCGTATTTCTGTTGGCGTGACGGTGGAGGTTTTGTCACCTCCACTTTTCCGCCGACCGCTGGTCTGGCGGTCTGTTGTGGCTGTCGGATTTTCGGAGGTTTGGCTGCTGCGGGTCAGAATGACCGTGGCGGGTTTCCGCGACTGCGGCGGGATTATGGAGGATTTCTGACCGGCGGTAGGCGCCTTTTACCGCCGAGGTCAGAATGACCACCAATGTGTTGTATTCAAGTATGCATTGTTTGGTGTCTGTCTTTGGTGTAGTTAAGATTGTTGGAGTAGTTGAGGGTAGTTTTTTGTGTGTGTGTTAGGGGTACCGTGGGTTTAGGTCAGGACATGTCAAAGAAGGAAAGGGCCCATCATCTGAGTGCCAATGATTTGAGGGGGCTCATCTGGCCAGTGGAACGCTACCTCCCTAATACCGTGGCCATGGGGGGGGCCTAGTCATCATGGCATACAAGCCTGAGGCACTCAAGCTGTGGCGGGGGAAGGTCCTATACCACATGATGCGTCCATTTGAAGTTGAGGGCTGAGACCACCAATTGAAACATCCCTGGGTAGATCTCATCGCCCATGAACAGGGTCATCTGGACCAAATGGAAATCAAGGTTGGTGGAACAGTGGGCATGTACACCATCTATGTGGCTAACTCTTGCTTTGCATTTGCTATTACATCTCTGTTGGCCATAGGGGCTCCTTCACCAAGTTATGAGAAAGGGCAAGGCTGCGAGTAGAATGTCTGCACCAACCAGCATCCATGACAAGACAGCAGTGCATACCATCATATAAGATAAATGGCATATTCCTGTCCTTGTTCCCTGTGCTTAGCCACAAAATTCTTATTTGCACCAATGCCAACACTTGTGTCATGGTGCAAGGGTACATGATTACCAGGGACAAGTGTCCATGTCCATTACGGGTCTGACTACTGTTGTATGTTGCATGGTCATGTAATTGTGATGATAAAAGTCATGCAGGAGCAAAGGAAGTCATGGTTGAGTCTGTTCTGTGAGTCATGTAAGTGCAGAGTGCCTTTACAATTAGCTATACTTGAAAAATGTTTCAGTAAAAAGTAATTTGCAAAATGTGAACAATGTAACTGAGACATATATGTATGATTTCAGTACATCTGCAAACATGTCAGCTTGGCCTACCAATGTATGTCACTGAGATATGTCTAATGGCCTATATGAGTATTCACTAGCCTAAGTCTTCTATGTCCATTATCAAATCACATGTAATGTGCAATAGTTGCACATAGTGTTCATTGTTCAACATTCACAGTGCTATGTCTCATGTTATTTCTTGCAGATGGACCAGAGCAATATGCTATTGAGAGGTGACAAGCTTTGCAGCCCCCGATGCTACAGGGAGTCTCACCCTGTATGTAGAATATGTAGCGCAAGTATTGTGTGTGATATTGTATGCTGTGTGCAATGCCTTGTACCAAGTGCATGTATGCCAATTCAGATGGCATATGCTATACATGAATGTGGACACCATTGTCAATGTTGTGTCCAGGATGTGCATCCCAAAAAAATTATGCACTGCTGGCAACGTGTGCTGAAAGAACCTTGTAAATGTTGGACATGGTGTATGAGTCCAAACAAAGTGATGATAATAAGGACATGTGCCAGGAGTACAGGGTTTTACACATGTATGCTGTGTGGCAATTTTGTTCACAAATATGTTACTGCTCTGTGTGTCACACATAGCACACAGAAACTCAGATCGTGTTAGGATTAATGACTGTGTGAATAGGTCCCTAAGACTAGCAGGACAGTAGTCAATATACCACACTTGAAAAAGCAGTTGAATTTCTCACCCATGCGCTGTAATGCCCCATACTCTGTGTCATATGTAGCAACATTGCCAACCATTGTTATCCTCACAGAACGTGACGTTTGTTTGGCCTAAGGGATGTCCGCACAACATTGTTATATGACATGCATTACTCAAAACATCTTCAGATACTGCTGATCCTGGTAGTTTTTATGATGTCATACAAATAACTTCACACAATGAACAGCATTAGCTAGTGCTGTTCAAAGATCTCTATGCAAATAAGATGTAGGGCATGCATACACCCACATAGGAGATGGTTGTGCTGAGTGCTATTGTGCAACATGCTGACCTGATTTTTTGACACATTTACAGGCAATGGGCAGCATAGTGGGGCACATCTAGCTAGTCATGGCACAACCCATCATTTAGTGACCTGAGAAGATATGGCAGTAGTTTCATGAGTCTCAGTGTGACATGAGTGAGTGATCCAACCTTCATTCTCATATATGAGACCTGTCACATATATATTCCATGTAGCAGTCTGTCCAGATATCTAGCCTTGCCATTTCAGACACTTAGGGGGTCATTCTGACCCCGGCGGCGCCAGGGTTGGCGGGAGCACCGCCGACAGGCCGGCGGTGCCCCGCAGGGCATTCTGACCGCGGCGGTTCGGCTGCGGTCAGATGCGGAAAACCGGCGGTCTCCCGCCGGTTTTCCGCTGCCCTTGTGAATCCCCCATGGCGACGGAGCGCGCTCCGCCGCCATGGGGATTCTGACACCCCCTACCGCCATCCTGTTCCTGGCGGGTCTCCCGCCAGGAACAGGATGGCGGTAGGGGGTGCCGCGGGGCCCCCGGGGGCCCCTGCAGTGCCCATGCCAATGGCATGGGCACTGCAGGGGCCCCCATAAGAGGGCCCCACTTTGTATTTCAGTGTCTGCTTTGCAGACACTGAAATACGCGACGGGTGCCACTGCACCTGTCGCACCTTCCCACTCCGCCGGCTCAATTCTGAGCTGGCGTCCTCGTGGGAAGGTTGATTTGCCCTGGGCTGGCGGGTGGCCTTTTGGCGGTCGCCCGCCAGCCCAGGGCAAATCCCAAAATACCCTCAGCGGTCTTTCGACCGCGGAGCGGTATTTTGGTGGGGGAAGTCTGGCGGGCGGCCTCTGCCGCCCGCCAGACTCAGAATCACCCCCTAACTGTTGTGAGACTACATTTAACTTGCAGCCCTTGCTCACATGAGTTTGGTACATGCCAACGGATCCAAGGGCAATAGTGTATGAAAGTACATTGATGAGCAATCCAACATGATGAGTGTGACCTACCATGGTCACATAACTGGTGTTTATGATGAGCATAGTCAAAGGTGACATGGTCCTTTGAAGATGTTCAAAGATGGTTCAGTGGTATTGTACAACATTAGCTAGCCTCAATACCTTGGACATGAGAAAGATGGAGATGATGGTTGCTGTGCAGATGTGTGTTAAACCTGCTCTTCAATATGTCATTGTGATTTGTGTTGGCCAACGTGTGATGTCTGCAGATGGTGTTTATATTGCATGCTTGTTGTTCATTTGTTTAATATACATTTGGATGACGTGTCTCACTCATGTTTCAGCTGCCAACATGACCCCATCCCAGAAGCAGGACTTTGAGAAGTGGGCGGAATGCTGCTGCCACATCCGTCAGGTACAGAAGGGCTCCTGTAGGATGGGGCAGCTGTGTGGAAGGGAGCTAGTACTGGGTTCCTGAATAGACTATCCACATGGGGGACCATCCAAGGGACTATTCACCTCCAGCACCCACATATCAGGCACGTCTTAGCCTGCAGATAGGGCTGGGTCTGTAGATGCTTGGCCAGCAACATTGGCTGCCACAACAAGTGCCTCATCAACGTCCGAGACTGTACCTCCAGTTGTTGGGAAAGACTTTGGGGCTCATTCCGAGTCCGGCGGGTGGCGGGCGCCGCCCGCCGGGCGGAAACCGCCCAAAGACCGCATTGCGGTCAAATGACCGCCGGGGTCATTTTTACTTTCCCACTGGGCCGGCGGGCGATCTCCAGAAGATCGCCCGCCGGCCCAGCCGGAAAGCCCCTGCAACGAGGAAGCCGGCTCCGAATGGAGCCGGCGGAGGTGCAGGGGTGCGACGGGTGCAGTAGCACCCGTCGCGATTTTCACTGTCTGCATAGCAGACAGTGAAACTCTTTATGGGGCCCTGTTAAGGGGCCCCTGCACTGCCCATGCCAGTGGCATGGGCAGTGCAGGGGCCCCCAGGGGCCCCACGACACCCGTTCCCGCCATCCTGTTCCTGGCGGGTTTTACCGCCAGGAACAGGCTGGCGGGAAGGGGGTCGGAATCCCCATGGCGGCGCTGCAAGCAGCGCCGCCATAGAAGATTCCCTGGGCCAGGGGAAAACCAGCAGGAAACTGCCAGTTCCCCTTTTCTGACTGCGACTGTCAGAATAGCCCTGGAAGCACCGCCAGCCTGTTGGTGGTGCTTCCGTTGCCCTCAGCCCTGGCGGTCATAGACCGCCAGGGTTGGAATGAGGGCCTAAGTCAGCAGTGACCAGGCACTGACAATGACAATGGGCCTAACGGACACTACTTCCCTTCTTTTGCATATAGTTTTAATCATAGTTCGGGTATTTAGACATTTAGGCCCTCATTGCAACCCTGGCGGTCGGTGTTAAAGCGGCGGAAAGACCGCCAACAGTACAAAAAAATTGAATCACGACCATGGCGGAAACTGCCAACATAGACAGCCACTGTAACACTCTGACCACCATGGCGGTATAAACAAACAGCATGGCGGTCACTGCCAACAGACAGGCGGAAGACAATGTATCGCTGACACTATTATGAGAGGCCAATCTGCCACCTTTTCTGGGGCAGAACCGACACGAACAAAAACAAGGCGGAAACAGGACTTGGAAGGGAAAACACTCACCTCTACACATTCCACGAGGAACCAGGATGCCATGGAGCCAGAACTCCAAATACTGCCTGCGATAGTATTCCTGCTCCTCTACCAGGAGCACGAATGATGGCGGCGACAACCACGGTACTGCACCTACATCACGAGGGAGGGGGAGGGAGAGGAGAGCGACAGACACACACAACACGCAAAACCCCCACCCCCACCCTCACCTACATCAACATACACACAAATACATGCTACAACATTACATTTACACCCCCCTAAACCCCCCTGGAAGAACGCAAGGTCAACATGAAATGAGTTGAACGATTGTAATCAATAAAAATCCATTAGTCAAAACTTTAAATACAGTATAAACACTTATGTACACCAACTATGCAAGTCCGGATAGTGTACCATTCATAGTCCGTAGACCACTGGGCCCAAAATGCATAGGCGAGGCAAACACTCGATACCAGACTCCAAACGGAGAGAACACTGCTGGGGCATCAGATCGAAATGAAACAGGCACCTCAGGGGGAAAGGATGGGGGGGCACAACAGCCGGATGAGTACATGACGCCAGCTCCACGAGGGGGCTCTATGCCCATTGATGTTTCCTGGGGAGTGCAAAGCCACAGTCTCTCAAGTCTCTCCAGTGGGTGGGTTGCCCACTGCTTTATCCTGGGGAGTGCAAAGCCACAGTCTCTCAAGTCTCTCCAGTGGGTGGGTTGACCACTGCTTTATCCTGTGGAGTGCAAAGCCACAGTCTCTCAAGTGGATAACAGTCTCCACTGGTTCTGCAGGGGGCTTTGTGCCCAGAGTGCTTCATCCTGCCAAGGACTAACGTAGTGGATGTCTTTCTCCACTGGTTCTGGAGGGGGCTTTGTGCCCTGAGTGCTTCATCCTGCCAAGGACTGAGGTAGTGGATGTGACACTCCACTGATGCTGGTGCAACATGCAAGCTGCCCAGGCTCCTGGAACTGCCCACCAGCTTCAGACGACTGACCACCAGGGCACAGGATGTCATGGGGCCGCTGGCAGTGCTGGTGGCGGTGTCAGTAGCGGCGGTGCTTGCGGCCGACTCTATGGCATCGGTGCTCGTGGCGGTGTCAGTAGCGGCGGTGCTTGCGGTGGACTCTGTGGCATCAGTGCTGGTGGTGGACTCTGTGGCATACGTGCTGGTGGCGGGCTCTCTGGCATTGGTGCTGGTGGCGGCCTCTGTGGCATCGGTGCTGGCAGCAGCCTTTGTGGAGTCGGTGCTGGCAGCGGTCTTTGTGCCTGTGGTCTTTGTGGCGGCGGTGCTGGTGGCGGGCTCAGTGACTGCGGTGCTGGTGGCGTGCTCAGTGACTGTGGTGCTGGTGGCAGGCTCAGTGACTGCGGTGCTGGCGGCGGCCTCAGTGACTGCGGTGCTGGTGGCAGTGCGTGTGGCGGTGCAGGTGGTGGTGCTGGTGGCGGTCTTGTCCGCTGTGCAGGTTGGCATCGACGTGGACCTGCCCTTGTTATTCTGGCCCTTCACCACCTTGGATGGTGGCGTAGCTGTCTTGCCACTATCCACTTTTGTTTTGCCCGAGCCCTTGGTGGCAGGTGTTTTCGTCTTCTCCCTCCAGGATGTGGGCAACTTTTTTACTTTTGGAGGTGGCGGAATGTCCTTGCCCTCGCTCCGTGCAACACTGGCAGCCCTGTTGCTTGGCGCACTCCCAATGCCCGCACTTGCTGGCACCACTGTGCCTAGTGATGTAGTGGCTGAGGTGCTGGGTTGGGACCAGGAAAGGCAGGCCCTAGGGGACAGACGGGGGGAGGTGTAGGGAAGAGGTCAACAGTAGATAGGAAAAACTTTTTAGACACACTGGGACGGGTAGATGGAGGGGGTTTGGGAGTGGAGGCAGAGGAAGTGGTTGTAGGAGTTTGCTGACTTTGGGTGGGTGTGTGGCTGCGTTTGTGAGGAGGGTTCACAGACACACTGGTAGAGGACACTGGGGATGTGTGAATGGTAATGGGTGTGGTGAGTGCACGTGAGTGCTGGGAGGGCGGTTCTGGTAGGGGGGTGGCAGCTGTACCTGGTGATGTGGGGGCACAGAGGGGCTCCCATCAGAGGAAGAGTCGCTGATGTCACCTCCTGTTCCCACCGTGGAGCTCCCCTCGCCCTCCGTCCCACTGGTGGCTTCAGACTCCATTGTCTCACCCTCCAGGGCCATGTGGGATGCAGCTCCCTCCTGCTCCGGTGGCACTGCTCCTCCGCCTGATGATGCTAATGCACACAAGAACAGGGAGACCACAAAAAGGGGGGGGAGACAGAAGAAAGACATGTTCAGTGCATGCAATACCACTACCGTTGGTGGATTAATCACAGGGACATTGGGTACGAGGCCTATGCCCGATTGCTGCACACATAGAAGTCACAGGAGCCTGACGAGGTGTAGTTGGCTCTTACCACTGGTGGGGTTGGAGTTCCACATAGCCTGCCTCACCAAGAGACCTTGCCTACAAAACTAGCCCTGGCCTAGGGGAACCCACAGCCCACCACCCCCACCCAGTCACCTCGTAATGCGCGCAGAGTCAGATGGATGTGACTGTACTCATCCCCTTGTGGCTTCTGTGATGCCCTCAAGCGCCCATCCAACTCAGGATACGCCACTGCCAGGCTCTGGAACATAAGGGGGGTCATGGTACGATGGGCGCCCCTCCCACGTTGGGAGGCCATCCCCAGCTGGGCCTCTGCCGTCTTCTTTCTCAAGCGGCGAATGTCCTCCCATCTTTTCCGGCAGTGGGTGGTCTGTCTGTGGTGGACCCCTAGGGTCCAGACGTCCTTGGTGATGGCACTCCAAATATCCTTCTTCTGGTGGGCACTGACCTAGAGGAATAGTACAGGGGAAAAGGATAATCCTTAACTGTCCGGACTGTCACTGTCATTGACCCACGTTCCCACCCTTGCCCTGACGCACATACAAACACCGTCCACTCATGCAGGCCTCAGACCCCCTCTCCTGTATCTTCCATCCACACCACTCAAAACAGGCATTGTCCATGCAGCATGCTCACAGTGTACTCACCTGTTTGTCTGGAGGACCGTAGAGTAGCGTGTACTGGGGGAGGACCCCATCCACTAACTTCTCCAACTCCTCCGAAGTGAAGGCAGGGGCCCTTTCCCCAGACACATGAGCCATCGTTGCTTCCAGACTGAGGTCACAGCAGCACTTGCAGTGTAGGTCCTCTCCTGTCGAAGGTCAGGTATCAAGTGAGTGAACAGACAGAAAATGGCGGTCACGTCTGCGGCAGTGCGTACCGTCACCACCGGCGTACATCGTCATTGGCTTCTGGGACCCATAGGGTCCAATGTTAACCAATGCAAGATTGCGCTGCGGTCTTCGACCGCCTACCGCGACGGTGTACAACGCCAGCGCAGTTACCTCATATCCCCTTGTCCCACATTACAGGTCAGGCAGCTGCCATTTTAGGGGGCCACATGGCATTCATTTTAGATGCGTCACACCTATCTAGGCCTTGCATACACACAGTGACAGGCACATTGCGGATTGACAAATGTGTGCAATAAATAGTTTTTTTTAATACCTCAGTGTTGGCTGACTCTGTGCTTGCTGTTCTCATCCATAGGGCACGTCCGCTGGGGCAGGTGAGGAGATGGCGGCATCCTACTGTGTACAGACCGCTGGTGGACCTGTCGACAATGGAAGACAGACACATCATTATCACTTACAGACTTGATCGTGCCACAATCCAGGAACTGTGTGCCCAGTTGGAGCCAGACCAGATGTCAGCTATCTGCCATCCCACAGGAATCCCCCCTCTAGTGCAGGTCCTGTCAGTACTCCACTTCCTGACAAGTGGGTCCTTTCAAACAACAGTGGCCATTGCATCAGGGATGTCCCAGCCTATGTTCTCTAACGTGTTGTCCAGAGTGTTGTCTGTCCTGCTGAAACAGATACACAGCTACATCATGTTCCCTCAGGTGGAGGATTTGCCCACAGTGAAAGGTGTTTTTTATGCCCTTAGACATATCCCCAACATCATAGGTGCCATTGATGGGACACATCTGACACATGTGGCCTTGGTACCCCCGCAGGAGTGAACAGGTGTACAGAAACAGGAAGAGCTACCATTCAATGAATGTGCAGATGGTGTGTTTGGCTGACCAGTACATCTCCCATATGAATGCCAAGTTTCCTGGCTCTGTGCATGACGCTTACATTTTGAGGAATAGCAGCATCCCTTATGTGATGGGGCAACTCCAGAGGCACCGTGTGTGGCTAATAGATGAGGACAAGGACCCTATACAGTGTGAATGATTGTCTGGGTCTGGGGTTGTCCCTAAGGGTTAGTGTGTGTCTAACAGTTGTCCCTTGACATTTGCAGGTGACTCTGGGTCCCCCAACCTGTCATGGCTACTGACCCCAATGAGAAATCGCAGGACAAGGTCACAGGAACGCTACAATGAGGCACCTGGGCGAACTAGGTGGATTATAGAAAGAACCTTCGGCCTCCTGAAGGCCAGATTCCGGTGCCTCCATATGACAGGTGGTTCTTTCTACTACTCAGCAAAGAAGGTGTGCCAGATTATTGTGGCCTACTTATGCTGCACAACCTGGCTTTGCAACAACAGGTGCCTTTTCTGCAGGAGGATGGTCCAGAAGGAGGTCTTGTGGCAGCTGTGGAGCCTGTGGACAGTGAAGAAGAGGATGCAGAAGAAGAGGATATCGACAACAGAAACAACGTTATCCAGCAATACTTCCAGTGAGACACTGCCTCCTACATCTCATACAATTGTTAGACCTATCATATGTCTGTCACTTTCACCCAGTGTATGGACCCTGACTTGTCACTTTGCATTTTAATTTCACAGATGTAGGTCCCACTGTGTGACCTCTGCTATATCACCCCATGGACTAGAGCTGTGTGACATAGGTATGTTGACCATAAAATCGACATTGCTATTTTCCTTAGTTATAGCAAATACACATTTGAGAAAGCCCAGACTGACTCCAGATTGTTTTGTGATTCAAGGGTGTTTATTTAAGTGCAAAATAGTCCAGTCTATTTGTTTCACAGGTGCATTGTTCAAAGGGGCATAGGAAGTGGAGCTAGGGCAGTTGATGGATGGACAGGGTGACGAAGTGGGACAGAAGGATGACATTCAGGGTGGTCTCATTTCTTGGCGGGGGTCTTGGCATTGTTCTCTGTCTTTATCCTGGATCTCAGGGACCGTTTGTGGGGTGGTTCTCCATTCGCAGTGTCGTGGTCTTGTGGCAGTGCCTCCTGTCCACTAGCGGAGTTGGTGGGCTGTTCATCATCCAGGCTAGTATCAGGGGCCCCTTGTTGTGCCACAGTGTCCCTCCTAGTGTTCACAAGGTCCTTCAGCACCCCTACAATGGTGACCAGGGTGGTGTTGATGGACCTGAGTTCCTCCCTGACCCCTAAATACTGTTCCTCCTGCAGCCGCTGGGTCTCCTGAAACTTGGCCAGTACCGTTGCCATCGTCTCCTGGGAATGATAATGATGGTATGCTCCCATGATGTTGGAGAGGGCCTCGTGGAGAGTGGGTTCCCTGGGCCTGTCCTCCCCCTGTCGCACAGCAGTCCTCCCAGTTCCCTGGTTTTCCTGTTCCTCTGTCCCCTGAACCGTGTGCCCACTGCCACTGCCCCCAGGTCCCTGATGATCTTGGGGTGGTGGGCTTGCCTGGGTTCCCTGTAGTGGTGGACACACTGCTGCTTGACGTGTCCTTGGGACAGAGGTATGAGCCCGCTGGGTGGGTGCTGTGCTGGTGTTTCCTGAGGGGGAGGCTCTGTGTGTGCATGTGCCAGTGTGTGGGGAACCGACTGTCCCGAGGTTCCAGATGGGCCGGGCTGGTCATCTAGATCCAGTTGGACAGAGCTGCTGTCATCACTGTGGGCCTCTTCTGTGAGGGGAGTGGATGTGTCTGGACCCTCCTGTACAGTGACATTGGGTAGGGGTCCTGCAGGGGTGTAAAGGCATGAATGTTGCATGTGTGTGTTCCATTGTGTGCAATGGGTGGGTGACCCTGTACCCCAGTGCTTACATTCTTGTCTTGGACCTTGTGGGATATTTAGTTTGGGGATCTGTGTGGGTATCTGCAGTGGACATGCTTTGGTGATGGGTGTCCATGCTTTGGTGTTGCATGCAGGGCTTGGTGTTGGGATGTGTGGGTTGTGATAGTGGGGCATATGTGAGGTGTTGGAATGATGGGGGTGAGGGTGAGGGTGGGGTATGTGATAGCATGCAGGTAGGGTGGGGGATGTAATAGTTAAGATTTGACTTACCAGAGTCCATTCCTCCTGTTACTCCTGTGAGGCCCTCTGGATGCAGTATAGCCAAGACCTGCTCCTCCCATGTTGTTAGTTGTGGGGGTCCGCCACCAGTCCTCTGAACTGCAATCTGGTGTCTTGAGACCACGGAACGCACCTTCCCCCGTAGGTCATTCCACCTCTTCCTGATGTCATCCCTAGTTCTTGGATGCTGTCCCACTGCGTTGACCCTGTCTACGATTCTGCGCCATAGCTCCATCTTCCTAGCTATGGAGGTGTGCTGCACCTGTGATCCGAATAGCTGTGGCTCTACCCGGACGATTTCCTCCACCATGATCCTGAACTCCTCCTCAGAGAACCTGGGGTGTCTTTGTGGTGCCATGGTGTGGTGTGGGTGATGTGTGAGGTGGTGTGTGTTGTGATGTGTGAGGGGATGTGTTTGTGTGGGTTGTCTGAGGTGTTTGGATGTTGTGTGAGTGATGATGTTGTGTGCCTGTGGATGCTAGTATTGTTGATAGTGGTGTCTCTCTCTGGGCTTCTTTCTCAATTTTTTTTGTAGGGGTTTGGGTTTGTGGGTGATGTGGGTGTGTGTTTTATATTGTATTGGGTGTGTGGGAGTGGTGTGTGTATGTGTATCAGGTATGTGTATTTTGAATTGCCCAATGTGGTTGTGTTTTGTAAATGTGTGTGTGTTTTGAGCGCGGCGGTGTGTACCGCCAATGGAATACCACGGTTGAAAGACCGCCACGTGGATTCGTGGGTCGTGATAGTGTGGGCGTATTCCTGTTGGCATGACGGTGGAGGTTTTGTTATCGCCAGATTATCAGTGACCTTTGTTGTGGCGGACTTGTGTGGGTGTCTGGATTTTGCCTGTGGGCCGTAATAGCAGTAGCGGAATTCCTCCGCCGTAGTGGTGTGTTGGCGGTCTTCTGCACAGCGGTAAGCGGCATTTACCGCCAATGTTGTAATTTGGGCCTTAGTGTTTGATTTACTATATATATTATTTTAGTACTCATTGTTTTTTTCTTGGGAGGTGGCTTTTTGTGTTTCTCTTTTTCTTTTGTGTTTCTATGTGGTACGTGATGTTTTGGGTATGTGTGAGTTATGTTTAGTTAGTTAACATTCAGATGTAGTTACTGTTGTCCTTGTCTAAAGATGTGTTTCAGGGGGTTGGAGGGTTGATGGTTATTAAGATAAGCTAAGTTAGTTATAGATAGAAGTTAGAATAAGATAGTGATGGTTACGTTAGTATAAGTAGGTTTGTTAGTTTAGGGAATTTTAGGCTGATATTTATAGTTTAATTAAATACTGTTGTTTGCTTCTGTATTGTCTCCATCATGATTTACTGTCTAGGTGGTAGCATGTCTACACAGGTCATGTTAGGCACCTGCCTTAGGCTTTGTAAACAGTACTTTGAAACTCATGTGATTATGTGTATCCCCTATGGTCAAGTACCTGTCAGGTTGGCAATGGTGTCTCATTAGCTATCGCCAGACATTGTTCAGCAATGTATGTGACCATCTGGACGTGCATTGATATACATCCTAGATATACATCCCAAAACAGGTATTCATACGCAGTTGCTCTGTGTTGGTAAGTCATGGGACATGCATTGTTGGAATGTTTTGGTAATTGCACTCACCTTAAATCTAGGATTTGGTACTGGCACCCTTATGGCTGCCCCTCACAGTCTTACACTTGTATCATTTGTTTACCACATGAATGTTGAACTGTTGGTGCCATCCTTGCTTAGCCCAGCCACTTGTGTTGTAATTGTAATAGCTGTCACAATTCACACATGCTACCTGTTTCATGACATGCTTGGGAGCCTCACACAATGCAACCAGTTTCCAACTTATGTGGTAAGTGATTTTATTTACATGTGCAAATGTACATGATGTGCTGACGTACATTGTCACAGGACAATGACCCCATTTGATATATCAAGCCGTTGGATGTCCAGACTGAGTCCGGGATGGGGAGGGACATGTCATGGAACATGTGTGGGAGAGGAGTGCTTCAGTAAAGGAGATGACCACATTGTCGTTAGTTAAGATTAACCATAATGACAGTCCACATATATGAGAGGTCAAAAGTGGGAGGTTCCAATTGAGGATGGTGCCAGGTGTTTTTAGACTGGCATGATCTTTGGCACAGAGCAAAGGAGAAAGGGGCCATGTCCCATAGAGAAAAGCTACCAGGCAGTTTTCCTGGATAAGATGTTCCTTTCACATCTTCATCCTCTGATGTATGTGGTGCCTCCTGTGACTGGAGTGTTATAGGTACTGAAATACAGGGAGGCACACACACATCAAGGGCTGAAGATGTGGATGTTGTGTCCACAGCAGCTGTCATCTGTGGGAACACATGAGGCAGCATAACAGCAAGGATGACATGCATGGTCTGCAACGCTGCAGCAATATCACGACGAAGGGCACCCAAGGTGGCAATGAGAGAGTCCTGCTTCTGCTCCATGGACTTCAAGACATCTTGAATTGCCCTCAGCCTGTTGGGAATTTGGCAGGTGGCACTTGGACTGGGCATTTGCTTGTGTCTTAGCCTCATGACACCAGCCAGGGACAGCTGGAGGCCAGGGAATGGAGAATCAGTGCCTCGCATAGAAGATGATTTGTATGAGGCACCTCAGGACTGTCTCTAGGGTACCCACCACACTGTCCGTCCCCACCTGTATAATATTAGCCAGCTCACACTGGACTATCTACTGCACTTGAATGTAGGTTGTGGGTCCTAGGAATCCAGGGCTGTTGTTGAGCTGGCAAGTGGAGTATGTTGACTGTTGGGTGAATCATGTGAAGACCCTGCAACACTGTCTATTCTCCCTGTGACTGGAGATGGTGTCTGTATGGCACCCAGGATTTCCTGGAGAGTATCCGAATGTATGGTTTGCAGCTCATAATCCACATCATCAGAAAAATCCAGGACAGGCATCTGGCCAGGAGGTATGGGATCATCTTCTGCAAAGAGATGGGGATATGTTAATGTTGATCTGTGCTAGCTGTTTAACAGGAGACATCAGGTTGACAATCGTGGTGCCAGATTTACGTGTTGCTACCCCAAGTGTGGTGGGAGTGTGATGCAAGTGGGAGAATTGTCCACATTCCTCCTCCCTATCCACTCTTGCTATGTGTGCTGTATCATGCAGCACACATAGATAGATGGAAACACATTTTATGTTTGTGTCAGTGCATGAAGGTGTAATCCATGCAAAACAGACATCCGTGCACCATGGGTGCCAGGGTGCCTGCATTGGAGAGTTGAGTGACTTTGTGCAAGAAGGGACACCTTCATGCATAGACACAAACACAAAATGAATTTCCATCTATGAGTGTTGTATGATACGGCACACACATCAAGGAGGAGGTATGTGGACAGTTCTCCCCCTTGCATCACACTCTCACCACATGAATACAAATGTTAGCAACATATTTTATATCTTTTAATGTGTGCTGAATTTAGCAGCAGGTAGATGGTCTTCCTGATTATTAATGTTCCAGGATGTGTCCCTTTCTGCAAATGTGCAATCATGCCTGCAACACAGGCACCCCTACACCATGGTGCAGTTGTGCCTGCATTGGCACATGGTAGCAAACTGTGTGCTAGCAGAGAGGTAAAGGACAGAAATGCTCCATATCCTGTGTGTACGTTGCATTTGGGCCCTTTTCAGAGATGCTGCCCCTCCCTGTGCAACAGGCCCCAATGAGAGTTAAACATGGACAGATGCTACAGTTGACACAGTGAAGGATGTGGGGTGATGGTTGTAGATAGGTCTGTGCATATAATGGGTGGTCAGTGTGCATTACATGTATTTGGTGTTTACCCATTAGTGTGCCCACATGCACCCCTTTAGTATGCAAACAGTGCATTTTATCTCTGGGACCTAAGTGCCTCTCCCTTATATTATTTGTTAATTACCAAATTGTCCCCTGCTGCTTCTTACCTTGTGCTTGTTGTTGTTCATTGTATGTCTCACTGTCCTTTCCATGGACTCCTGCCACCAACTCCTTAGGGATGACGGTTGCCACCATCTCCTCCAGGTCATTTACCTCCTCCTGGGGTGCTGGACTTCCATCTCTGGTCTGTAATGTTGCCTTGCGGCTGCTGGCCAGTTTCTCCTTTGTTCTGTGCTTGCAATTGTTCCAGTGCTTTTTTCAATCCATGATGGTCCACTTGACCTCTGCCACACTGTTGACGTTATCCACATTGGACTGCCAAATGGCCTCTTTCCATCCTAATGGCAGTTTTGAGGTGACAAACTTCTGGTGTTAATGCTGCCTAACCTCAGTGACAGGATCTGGTTCTCCTCTTCACTGAATCTGCACTTCCTCTTCCTGTTCTCCTGGGAGTCTCTCTGGTCATCCTGTCTGGTACTGGGGTCTCTGGTGTACTCCTGGGTTCTTTGCTGTCCTAGTTTCTCCATTTTTAATGCAATATCTCCTGTTCTTTTTGCGTGGTGTTTGTTTTGCATTTCGTGTTTTTTTGTTGTTGATACTTTTAGACACAAAATTGATGCTAGCCCATTTAGCATAAAAATGTGTGCCACTATTCAGGCTAATGCCACTTTTGCTGCACTACCATCATTGTTTTTTGCGACATGTCGCGAAGGCTAGCATAATTTTTTTTACGCTAGCCTGTTACTATCACCATGGTGTAGCGCTTTGTAAATACGGTGCACACATGGCACTAAGAACTGACAGCGCAGCATTAGATTTTGTGACGCACAACTGCTCTAGCACAGTTCTGCGTCATTTCTTGTAAATTAGGACTTTAGGGATTGTGACCCTGTCAACAATCTCATATGAAGTGGAATCACCCAATGGCCTGATAGCTTCCCTAATGTATTTCTCTGTCAAGCACCATAACAATACTGCCCTTATCTGCAGGACGTATAACTATGCTCTCATCCATCGCAAGGGATTCAAGGGCCTTCGTGGATTTGAGAGAGGTATTGTGTATGATACTCCCATAATTGCCCTTCCTCAACCTTTTTAGATCCTGGATGACTACATCATGAACGGTATCAATATTGTCATGAGGCAAGGTAGGTAGGAAAGTGGATGAACATTAAAAACTACTAGGAAAGGAGTCATCTTTAGTAATCTATCCAAAAGAATATGGGGATCACCAGGAGACGTGCTGTCAGATTCTAATTCATTCCATATTACTTATGGTTAAATTTTGTGACATGGTATCCCTATTGCTGAGATCACAAGTCATCATGGGACCTGCCCTCAGCTGGTGCTGTCTCGATAATTTCACTATTGTAAAAAAAGTTACAAAAAAAAAAATCCTAGTATTTGCATATTCAAAGCCCCGCGAGAGGCAAAAA
The DNA here is from genome assembly GCF_031143425.1 of Pleurodeles waltl. NCBI lineage: Eukaryota > Metazoa > Chordata > Amphibia > Caudata > Salamandridae > Pleurodeles > Pleurodeles waltl. The sequence goes on from NC_090437.1 coordinate 1,071,061,924, forward strand.
GAAAGACCAAAACATAACAGTTGTTTTTCAGTATCTGTCAAAATTCTATCAGACAGATTGATGATAGATGAATGGATTGAGGGGATGAGCTGGGATAGGATAGATGGATGGCTTGATGGATGGAAGGATGAGTAGATAGATAGATAGATAGATAGATAGATAGATAGATAGATAGATAGATAGATAGATAGATAGATAGATAGATAGATTTCCATGAACAAATCTAGCCTGTTATAAGATACACGCCCAACATACTTCACACACACACACATGCCAGATTCAAGATTCAACTGCAATGTGAAACGAAATTCTCTCCCTATCGCTTGAGTGTGATCAAAAACCATGGGCTAGCACCTAGTTCCATTAGATACTAGGGCCCTCATTACGACCCTGGCGGTTTGTAACCGCCAGGGCCGCGGGACGCGGTGGCACCGCCGACAGGCCGGCGGTGCCCCGCGGGGCATTCTGACCGCGGCAGCTTAGCCGCGGTCAGAGAAGGGAAACCGGGGGTCTCCCGCCGGTTTCCCGCTGCCCCCAAGGAATCCTCCAAGCCGGCGCAGCTTGCTGCGCCGGCTTGGGGATTCCGACTCCCCCTCCCGCCATCCAGTTCCTGGCGGTTCTCCCGCCAGGAACCGGATGGCGGGAGGGGGAGTCGCGGGGCCCCTGGGGGCCCCTGCAGTGCCCATGCCAACGGCATGGGCACTGCAGGGGCCCCCGTAAGAGGGCCCCAAAATGTATTTCACTGTCTGCCTTGCAGACAGTGAAATACGCGACGGGTGCAACAGCACCCGTCGCACCTTCCCACTCCGCCGGCTCTATTACGAGCCGGCATCCTCGTGGGAAGGGAGTTTTTCCCTGGGCTGGCGGGCGGTCTTTTGGAGACCGCCCGCCAGCCCAGGGAAAAACTCATAATACCCTCCGCGGTCTTCTGACCGCGGAGCGGTATTATGGAGGGCGGAATTCTGGCGGGCGGCCTCCGCCGCCCGCCGGAATCGTAATGAGGGCCTAGATCTTTCAACCATGGGACATACAGCCTAACAAACATGATACAGGTTGACCTCATAATTACTTGTTCAAATTAAACGACATAGATGTACGCGACAGCTAAATAGATATTTGCGAACTTGCAAGAAGTACCTAGCCTATTATGAGAAGTGTATCCACTTTGTCTTCTGTTGTCTGCGATTAAAATGCTAACAAGTAATGACAGAGGAGCATGAGGAAACTTGTAGTAATTTTGTCCCCGCTTTCTTTAGTCTTGATATTTATACATGTAAGCCCACAAGCAGAGATGCGTGCATGAGAATTATATAGAAATATAAACTGTTAATTTCAATTTTCTTATCTTTGACTTTTTTGATCCATTTCATATATCTAGATTTTTTGATCTAATAACCATGCATGTTTTTGATAGCTAAAGTAAGGACTAGAAAGATACATGTTATTTTTTTAAAAGTCTCTTTTAACCATTAAATATTGCCCGTCACATCGTTTTATCAGATTTATGGATGCTGTTATAAACCATGTTTTACACAACTTTAATAGACAGTCGCTCAACTAGTTCTTAAAGACAGGAATCTACCTACACTCACACCAGGTATGATATTTTAAAAAAAAAAACAGAACTTTCACAGTAAGCACACGTGTGTTTCAAGTTTCTCAACTTAATCATGAATACCAACACACAAAGGAAGAGGAAGGCCTACTTTGAGAGCTTTATCTGGACATTTAACAGAAATATAAACATTGACCCCTTATACCATCAAAGGTAACACTGGAGATCAAAGAACTCGGGCTTTCCACTTGCACAATTGCACAGAAATGACTCTGGCGTCTTCCTACATTCCTTCCAATTACTTACACTGGGCCTCATCTAAGCATACTGCTTCACGGATCACTAGGTCAAGTCCGTGTCATTTATCATCGAAAGCCCACACTGAATTAAACCAAGGATACAATGGGCAGGCTTCTTTCTGATGTGATATTTCCATTCTTGAAATATCTTTGAAATACCTACCCACCCCGATGCCTTCCTACATGCTGCAGCCTATCTTGTCAAATAAGCTAAACAATCCCTTCTCATCACTTGCACTTTGAGAGAACTTCGCTGGCTCCTACTCACAGAATTCACATTAAATTTGGTAGGTATCACACTTACATAGCTTTTACTTTGAGTGCTTTGTGAGTTGAAAGATAACAATTTTCTGACTGACAGGAAGAGAAATACCAGGAATAAATCTTGATTGCTTGTAGAAATTCTAATAGTTAAAAAATTCAAATATATTAAACCAAGCCTTTTCATGACAATCACCAATACGTGGGTGTACCTAAGAAGCTCAGGCTGAATCCAAACCTTTCTTTGTTCCCGGGGTGGTTTCTCCATAGGAACATGGGGGTGTCGAACCCCTGCCCCCAAATTACAAACCTGACTCTTTAAGTTAAAAACAAAATCAAAAATACTTTATCTGTACTGCACTGGGTGTTCACATGACATTCATCATTGCTTCCATTACATGGGGTGGGACTATTACCACTAGCAACTCTCTCCTAGGAGTAGGCGTGACTGGTGCAACTAGCTGAGGCTGTGTAAATGCCTGAACGGCACATGTCATATTGACCAGTATTTTACTGAGACCAGCCTGACATGCGCAGTTCAGGCTTCCACAGTCACCACTATCAGGGACCTGGGGAAGCACAGACACAGTCCCAAATGGTCTAAGATGGAGTGCTGTGTTCATCTGTCACAGCCAACCATGGCACTCCGCTTATGCTGTTTATTAGTACAGACACCATGAAAGCAGTGCTTTGATTGGCTGGGCAGGGAAAGGCTGGCACTTAGGGAGTCATTCCGACTTTGGCGGGCGGCGGAGGCCGCCTGCCAAAGTAACCCCGTTGGAAGACCGCTCCGCGGTCACAAGACCGCAAGGGTCATTCCGACTTTCCCGCTGGACGCCCTCCAAAAGAGCACCCGCCGGCCCAGCGGGAAAGCCCCTGCAACCATGAAGCCGGCTCCAAATGGAGCCGGCGGAGTTGCAGGGGTGCGACGGGTTCAGTGGCACCCGTCGCGATTTTCACTGTCTGCTAAGCAGACAGTGAAAATCTTTGTGGGGCCCTGTTAGGGGGCCCCTGCACTGCCCATGCCAGTGGCATGGGCAGTGCAGGGGCCCCCAGGGGCCCCACGACACCCGTTCCCGCCATCCTGGTTCTGGCGGTGTAAACCGCCAGAAACAGGGTGGCGGGAAGGGGGTCGGAATCCCCATGGTGGCGCTGCAAGCAGCGCCGCCATGGATGATTCCCTGGGCCAGGGGAAAACCGGCGGGAAAACCGGCGGGAAAACCGGCGGGAAAACCGGCGGGAAACCGCCGGTTCCCCTTTTCTGACCGCGGCGGCGGAATAGCCCAGGAAGCACCGCCAGCCTGTTGGCGGTGCTTCCGCTGCCCTCCGCCCTGGCGGTTTCAAACCACCAGGGTTGGAATGAGGGCCTTAGTTTTCATGAGCCCTGCATGCACTCCATTACAGCCAGGCAGCGAGGGGCCAATGTATTTTTTTATTGTGTCAGGCAGTCAGTTCTCTGGTGTTGTAAGAAGATAGTTGAGGTAAGATTTTTCAATGGGTCTAATAACTCACTGCCATTTTCTTCACCATTCTCCTTGTATTCTGACTTTTATCCAACTCACATTTCTCCTCTGCTTTTTTGTTACACATCCATCCTGGCCTTTCTCGCTTTCTTTACTAATCTGTCTAGCTTTGACTTTTATCTGACTCCCAACCACAACATCTTCGTGCACCAAGACACCTGGCTGCTTATAATTATAATTTGCCCATTAATGTAACTTTAACTCGCACCTTCACCACGCACATCTAATTATTCCACATATTTCATAATTGATGACACCTTCTGAGGCATCTTGATATTATCACTGCAACATCTGCAATAACATTATTGATGAGAAAACTGTGCATGGCGGGGGTGGTAGTTATAGTTACCTTAGGGTGCAAGTTACAGTTACTTGAGTTAACTATAAATGCTGAATTTCAGTGGCTTTGTGGTAGTAAATTCAGAACCTAACTACAATGTCCCTGTAACCTTTCAATTTTTCCCAATTAACACATATATATATGTACCAAAAAGAGTTGTCCTGAATGAAAGCGCGCTCACAACAGGTCATTATGAAATGCAACAAAGTCAGCAACTTACAGAGAATTCTTAGGCATTTTCATTACTTCTGGCCTTATGTTTTTAAGCATTTGTGGACATATGTTTCTGGGTTCATCCCTTCATCAGCAGAGAATAAACATGTCCTTCCTTTTTCAAAGACCAACTACCTGGCTGCTCAGCAGATTTAATTGCAGGCACCTGATATCAGTTGAATATCAGTTCTCTCCCAGTGGACCTCAAGTGAGCTGCAAAGTGCATCCTGGTAAGGGTAGTCCTCACTGAAAAATACAAAGGTCACAGGGATGTTATAGTTAGAGTGACATTTCATACGTACAAAATCATAGAAATTTAGCCGTTGTAGTTACCTCACCTAATTATAACTTGTGCCCTGAGACGCTCAGCTTATGACCTCGCACATTACTTCACTAATGACACGGTCAGTGACATCACTGATGACATCTCACAAATATAGTAAATAGATATAATATTCATGTAATTTGTATTTGTTTTATATTGCTATATTCTTTTAAGTTTTAATTTCTAAATATATCATTTCTGTAATAAATAATATTTCTTAAATAAATATGTCCGGGTTTTTGTTATATTTACTAGTTTAAAAATAAAATGTATAGAATTTTGCAATTTTGTTAAAAAAAGGTGACTGACTATGAAAGCCTGTATAGTTCAATCTTGAGAGAGCATATTTTGAACAATTGTGTGTCTGATTTGTTGCACCAGTACTTGGTAGACTCAGATCTGACCTTTCCCCAAGAATTGGGAAAGAAGGCAGACAAATGGGTCAGAACAAGAGTGTACAGAAAGGTTCATACAGAGGGTGACAAGGATGGCAAGAAGAAGGATGGTAAGTATTCTGACAATGGTGGGTACAAAGAAAAAAAACATTCTGAGTCTTCATCAGGCCCACAAACATCCTCTGGGGGGGGGGTCCAAATCCTCTTCTAACAATCAGAAAAAGCCTTGGTGTTATTTATGTAAAGTAAAAGGCCATTGGGCAAGTGACTCCACTTGTCCAAAGAAAAACACCAAACCTCCCACCACCACAACCCCAACTGCAACTTCTTGTGCCCCTAGTAAAAGCAGTGGTGGTGGGAAGTCTACTACAAATAGCCAATCCAAGGGTGTAGCTGGGATCACTGGTGGCCGTGTAGTAGGGGTTGGTCTTGTTAGGGAGACCACAGAGGCTGTTTTAGTCTCTGATGGTGGCCTTGACTTTGCCACCCTGGTTGCTTGTCCCTTTAATATGGGTAAGTACAAGCAACTACCCCTAATTAACGGTGTTGAGATTGAGGCCTACAGGGACACAGGAGCCAGTGTAACTATGGTTATAGAGAAACTGGTTCACCCTGATCCACACCTACTTGGTCAGCAGTACCAAGTGACTGATGCTCACAATAACACACTTAGCCACCCCATGGCTGTTGTGAATCTCAACTGGGGGGTTACTGGTCCAAAGAAAGTTGTGGTAGCCACTGAATTACCTGTAGATTGCTTACTACGCAATGATTTGGAGACATCAGCTTGGGCTGAAGTGGAGTTGGAGGCTTATGCAGCAATGCTGGTCATTCCTGGGCATATTTTTGCTTTACCTAGGGCTCAGGCCAAAAAGCAAAAAGGACAGGGAAACTTGGATCCTGGAACAATGGACCGAGTGCTCCCAAAAGCTAGGGTTAGGAAGGGTAAATCCTTGCCCACTATCCCTCCCTCTCCAAAAGATTTCCCTTTGGAGGAAGAGAATCCTCTCCCTGTGCAGAACCTACACCAGAGGAGCTGGCAGCAGACACTGCTGAGCTTTTGGGTGCAGGGGGGCCTGCCGGGGAAGTGCTGAGTGTGGCACAGCAGACCTGTCCCACACTAGAGGGTTTGAGACAGCAAGCTGTCAAACAGCAGAATGGGCATGTCAGTGATAGCCATAAAGTGTATTGGGAAAACAAACTCTTGTGTACTGAGTCAAGGGCCCTGAAACCTGGAGCTGCCAGGAGATTGGTCATTCCCTTGCAATACAGAGAGTTTCTTCTTACCTTGGCACATGACATTCCCTTGGCTGGGCATTTGGGCCACAGTAAAACTTGGGACAGGTTTGTTCCCCTGTTTCACTGGCCTCATATGTCAGAGGACACTAAAGAGTTTTGTCACTCTTGTGTGACTTTCCAAGCCAGTGGCAAGACTGGTGGTACTCCAAAGGCCCCCTTAATTCCACTACCTGTGGTTGGGGTGCCCTTTGAAATGATAGGGATTGACATAGTTGGTGCCCTTGACCGTCCAACAGCTTCAGGCAATAGGTTTAACCTGGTGGTAGTGGACAATGCAACTAGGTACCCTGAAGCCATCCCCTTAAGGACAACTACAGCTCCTGAAGTGGCAAAGGCCCTCCTGGGAATCTTTTCTCTAAGGAAGTGGTGTCAGACAGAGGTAGTAACTTCATGTCTGCATACCTCAAGGCAATGTGGAAGGAATGTGTAACGTACAAGTTCACTACCCCTTATCATCCACAAACAAATGATCTGGTTGAGAGGTTTAATAAAACTCTCAAAGGTATGATAATGGGACTCCCTGAAAAACTCAGATGTCCTGTTACCTTTCCTCCTTTTTGCTTACAGGGAGGTACCTCAGAAAGGAGTGGGTTTTAGCCCCTTTGAACTCCTCTTTGGGCACCCTGTGAGAGGTCCCCTTGCTCTTGTTAAGGAGGGTTGGGAACAACCTTTGAAAGCTCCTAAATAGGACATTGTCAATTATGTACTTGGCCTAAGATCACAAATGGTTGAGTACATGAAGAAGGCCAGTAAAAACCTTCAGGTCAGCCAGGAGCTGCAAAAGCAATGGCATGACCAGAAGGCTGTCCTGACTCACTACCACCCTGGACAGAAGGTGTGGGTATTGGAGCCTGTGGCCTCAAGAGCACTCTAGGACAAATGGAGTAGACCCCATCTAATTGTTGAGAAAAAGGATGAGGCTAACTATTTGGTAGACCTTGGCACTGCCAGGAGTCCCCTTAGGGTGCTCCATGTCAACCGCCTGAAACCCTACTATGACAGGGCTGATCTCACCCTGCTCATAGCAACTGATGAGGGACAAGAAGAAGAGAGTGACCCTCTCCCTGATCTCTTCTCCACCACTGAAGCTGATGGCTTAGTGGAGGGAGTAGTACTGTCAGATTGTCTTACTGCTGAGCAGAAAGATAACGTTGTAAATCTTTTAAGTCCGTTTTCCAAACCCTTCTCACTTATACAAGGTACCACTACTTGGTGTGAGCATACAATCAACACTGGAGACAGTTACCTGTCAAAAGTAGGATTTATAGGCAACTTGACCATGTCAGAGACTGCATTAAACAAGGGGTTCAGAAAATGCTAGACTTAGGAGTGATTGAGCCTTCAGAAAGCCCAAGGGCTAGCCCAGTGGTGCTTGTCCCTAAACCTCACAGTAAGGATGGTAAAAGAGAGATGAGGTTTTAAGTTGACTATAGAGGGCTCAACCAAGTAACCAAGACAGATGCTCACCTTATACCCAGGGCAGATGAGCTGATTGATACACTGGCTTCTGCCAAGTTTCTGAGCACTTTTGACTTAACTGCAGGGTATTGGCAGATTAAATTGTCAGAAGATGCAAAACCTAAAACTGCATTCTCCACCATTGGAGGCCAGTTCACTGTTATGCCCTTTGGTCTGAAGAATGCACCTGCCAATTTTCAAAGGTTGGTGAACACAGTTCTGCAAGGGTTGGAAGCTTTTAGTGCAGCATATCTAGATGATATAGCTGTCTTTATCTCCACCTGGGATGATCACCTGATCCACCTGTGGAAAGTTTTGGAGGCCCTGCAAAAGGCAGGCCTCACTATCAAGGCCTCAAAGTGCCAGATTGGGCAGGAGATAGTTGTTTATCTGGGCCACCTGGTAGGTGGGGAACAGATTGCACCACTGCAGGGGAAGATCCAGGCCATTATGGAATGGGCTCTCCCTACAACTCAAACCCAGGTGAGAGCCTTTTTAGGCCTCACAGGGTACTATAGGGGGATTATTAAGAATGATGGCTCCATTGCAGCTCCTCTTAATGACCTCACTAGTAAAAAGATGCCTAAAAAGGTATTGTGGACAGCTAGCTGTCAAAAAGCTTTTGATGAGCTCAACCAGGCCATGTGCTCTGCACCTGTCCTAAAAAGCCCTTGCTACTCCGAAAAGTTAATAGTCCAGACTGATGCTTCTGAATTGGGGGTTGGGACAATGCTATCACAGCTTAATACTGAGGGCCAGGATCAACCTATTGCTTTTATCAGCAGAAGGTTGTCCCCTAGAGCAAAGCGTTGGTCTGCCACAGAGGGAGGCCTTTGCTGTGGTCTGGGCACTGAAAACGTTGAGACCATATCTGTTTGGTGCTCACTTTATTGTTCAGACAGACCACAAACTCTACTTTGGCTAAAAAAAATGACAGGTGAAAACCCTAAAGTGTTGAAGTGGTCAATATCCCTACAGGGAATGGACTATACAGTGGAACATAGACATGGGAGTACCCACTCCAAAGCAGATGGACTCTCCAGATATTTCCACTTAGACAATGAAGACTCATCTGGGCAAGGTTAGCCTTATTGTCCCTCATTTGGGGGGGTTGTGTAGGAAAGTACCATTTTGCCTGGCATGTTACCCCCATTTTTACTGTATGTATGTTTGTTTTTTCCTGTGTCACTGGGATCCTGCTAGCCAGGATCCCAGTGCTCATAAAGTATGCCCTGTATGTGTTCCCTGTGTGGTGCCTAACTGTATCACTGAGGCTCTGCTAACCAGAACCTCAGTGTTTATGCTTTCTCTGCTTTTAAAATTGTCACTGCAGGCTAGTGGGGTTCCAGGAGATCCCTATGGGCTGCAGCATTTCTTTTGTTACCCATAGGGAGCTCAGACAATTCTTACACAGGACTGCCACTGCAGCCTTAGTGAAATAACGTCCACGTTATTTCACAGCCATTTTACACTGCACTTAAGTAACTTATAAGTCACCTATATGTCTAACCCTCACTTAGTGAAGGTTAGGTGCAAAGTTACTTAGTGTGTGGGCACCCTGGCACTAGCCAAGATACCCCCACATTGTTCAGGGCAAATGCGGGGACTTTGTGAGTATGAGGACACCATCACATGCGTGTACTGCATATAGGTCAATTCCTATATGTAGTGGCACAATGGTAACTCTGAACATGGCCATGTAAGATATCTAGGATCATGGAATTGTCACCCCAATACCATTCTGGTATTGGGAGGACAATTCCATGCATCCCCGGGTCTCCAGCACAGAGCCTGGGTACTGCCTAACTAACTTTCTGGGGTCTCCTCTGCAGCTACATCTGCTGCCAACCCCTCAGACAGGTTTCTGCCCCCCTGGGGCCTGGTCAGCCCAGTCCCAGGAAATCAGAACAAAGGATTTCCTCTGAGAGAGGTTGTTACATCGTCTCCCTTTGGAAATAGGTGTGAAGGGCCTGGAAGGAGTAGCCTCTCCTGGCCTCTGGAAATGCTTTGAAGGGCACAGATATTGCCCTCCTTGCATAAACCAGTCTACACCGCTTCAGGGATCCCCCCAGCCCTGCTCTGGCATGAAACTGGACAAAGGAAAGGGGAGTGACCACTCCCCTGACCAGCACCTCCCAGGAGAGGTGCCCAGAGCTCCTCCCGTGTGTCCCAGATCTCTGCCATCTTGGATGCAGAGGTGTGAGGGCACAATGTGATAATGTAAAGTGGTACACTGTTCCGAAATATAGTAAAGAGGGAAGAGAAAAGAGAAAGAGTCCTGAAAATCAGGAGCAATAATCCTCACACACCACATTTGGTGTCATGCTTCATCATCGGACAGCTCCTCGTCAGATCGGCGCTGCAATGTCTGAAGGGCACCCCCGAAGGGGGGCTCTTTGCCGGAGATCTTTTTTATACTCGATGATGTCACGGAGCCTAATATGGATCCGAGAGAGGAACAAATATACAAGGAAGAAAAGTAAAATTGGCTCAGATCCCTCACTCAATAATTTATTACTTGCTATTGGGAAATGGTCAAGATTAAAAGAATGAAGGGAGTGAAGTCAGAGGTAATGCTCGGACACTCACACAGAAACAATCAAAATAGAGGAGGGTGGAAATGATCCACCACTCCTTAGTATGCGGTCGACATGTTTCGCGTCTCTTCTGGTCCAACAGGATCCCGTGACGCTTCTTCAGGACCTACTAAATCATAAAGTTTATCTCAAAAAATAAAACAATACATCTACACTCCTGCTGACTAATGCTCACAGTCAAGGCGTCATCAGTCACTTACTAGGATTAAACCGGACTGGCTTTTCTTTCCTATCAGTCGCCCTAAACATGGGGAGAAGGCTGAAATTAGCACTATGCATAATCACTCCATCAGTATTAGAGAGTGGTGGGTTCAAGGTAATGTAAAAATAGTGACAAACTGTGCAACACTCAGTGGTCAAGTGGGTCAAAGCAAGCCATGCTAGTAAAATATAGGGGGGCTTACCATCTCCACTAAAGAATAGGCTCCATGGGGTCACGCTGGCCTATCGCCCGGTTCACAGAAAATCTGGTTGTGAGATAAACATATACCAAAAGGGACAACATGTTGTAGTTATACAATCATCTGTAGAATCCTCAGCAGAGTAGCTGGGTATGAGTAAACCATGATATGGAAATGCAGGTCAGACAGTTACGAATAAAAAGTATATCCAAGGCTACGCAGTCAAACCATAGCAGCATACCAGTGACATTGTCAAAATGTTAAGCGAAAAATGGTAAAGGTCATCCTCAGTATCAAGTATGTAATCGGTTGACCAATAAAGCCACATTCAGGCAGATCAACAAAAAAGGGGTAGTTCGTTCAAGAAGGTCACATGGAGTAACAAAGATCAAAAGTGGAGAGCAAATGAGAAGGGTTATGACAGCGGGGCCATGGTGTCCCATGTATACTCCTTCTCTAACTATCGTGTCTCAATCAACACAACATAAGAGAGAGCTGAACTAGAGTGTAATGGAAAATATATTGCTCCTTCATTTACTCGGCTCACGAAAGCGTACCATAAAGTGAAGGGAGCGTGCCCCATCTATAAGGACTGCATGTATCTGAAAGCAGTCGAAGGAATTAACATTACAGGTCTCAGAAGGAGTTGAGAGGGGGAGTTAGCACGGGCACTTACTTCTGTAGTCGCCGGTGTCCTCAGCAGCACCTACCCAGGGGCCGCGTTCCCGGATGTGGACGAAGCCGGGAGACCGCGGGTATAAATAAGGTGCGTACTAGGCACGTGTGAAGCAATTAGGTAATCAGTATCTTAGCAACCCCGTCGCGAGTTGCGTGCAAGATTAGAAACAGACGATGGACTATTGAAGCGAGTTGCTAAAGTCCACTCGTCAATGGCGGCCATCTTAAGATGGTGTATAATAACAGGGAATCGGTAAGAGACCGAGTCTTAAGTAGTTTACAGGACCTGATTTCTGTCGTTAATTATGCTAATAGTATGAATATTGACAATCCTGGGTAACTAGGTCCAGTCACTCCATAAATTTAAAGCGACAAAAAGATAAAATATTTAAAGAATATCGCGAATGGTGTAACCATCAAAAGTCACTCCTACAGGGGTCTTAAGAGGGACCTGAAGTGATCAAAAGACCAACGGCTGCCTACTTAGAGAGATGGAACCAGGGAATGTCATCATTTAGTCCCTGACGGTGGGTGTTGAGTCGATATACCCAGCGTTGTTCAAGTTCAAATAGTGGATGAGTACCTGTCAGGCCACAAATCTGTAATACCACCCACCACATGTCATCTGGTTTGTGATTAAGTTCAGTGAAATGGATGCTGAGTTTAGTTGTGGCACGTCCACACCGGATATTACTACGGTGTTCATTTATCCTGATTTTCACAGGTCGTGTAGTCATCCCTACGTATTGTAGATTGCAAGGACAAGTGATTAAATAAATACAATTCCGAGTATTGCAATTAGTATGTTTCATCAATTGCCACATAAGGAAGGGTTCTAGATGTAAAGAGTCTGTACGTTTGGTAAGTGAACAAACGTTACAGTTTCCGCACGGAAAATGGCCCTTCACTGGGGGGAGATCCCATAGAGACCTTTGTCTGGTGGGGATGATGGTGGGTCTAGGTCGGGTGTGTACCAGCATGTCTTTTATGTTGGAGGTCCTCTTAAACGCAAACACGGGTTTGGGAATATTTTCACCGCCACTGCAGAGGACCGACCATCTCTTATTGATTATCTTCTTAACTGTGTTAGAAAATGGTGTAAATGTCGATACACAGGTAAGCTTGTTGTCCGTGGATTTGGGAGTTAGCTGTAATAGTGAATCTCTATCACTATACTTGGCTCGTTTGTAAGCTGTATTGATGACTCTGTCTGGGTAATGACGGTCATGTAGTTTAATCTGTAAATCAGCGGCTTGAGTATTAAATAGCCGTAAATCGCTACAATTCGGTTGAAGGCGTAAGAACTGCCCAAAAGGAACGTTTTCTCTTAGTGCCTTAGGATGGTGACTGTCGTGTAAAAATAAGCTGTTCCGATCTGTAGCTTTATGAAAGGTACGGGTCTTCAGTCGGCCATCCTCAATGCTAATTAGCAAGTCTAAGAAGGGGACCTCAGTGATAGAAACAGAGGAAGTAAAGTTCAGGAAGGGATCCAAACTATTTATCCATGTAGAGAATGAGTCTACTGCAACTATAGGGCCGTGCCAGATGACAAGAATGTCGTCTATATAGCGACGCCACAGCTTAATATTTGCAAAAAAAGGGTTAGACTCTGGTAAAATAAAACGTTTCTCAAAGTCGTACATATACAGACAAGCTAGGCTCAGGGCAAAAGTACTGCCCATCGAGGTGCCACGAATCTGATGGAAGAGTTTATCCTCGAACTGGAAAAAATTCTTAGTCATGGCCAAACTAGTGCAGTGCATGATAAAGTGAGTAGGTGTCGTTGATTCTGAACTGGTAGATAAAAGAGATGACTCAAATACCTCCAGTGTGGCCGCTTGCGGGATGTTGGTGTATAAAGCCTCAACATCAAGTGTGATCAGGGCATCGACATTCACTGTTGAATTTATGGTTTCAATCAGCTTAAGGACATCTTTAGTGTCTCTAAGGTAGGTAGAGGATTGTTGTACAAGAGGTCGTAGAAAATGGTCACAGAATATAGAAAGTGGTTCAAGAACGGACCCAATCCCTGAGACTATCGGGCGTACTGGTGGAGGTGAAGTTCCCTTGTGAATTTTAGGGAGACAGTAAAAATAGGGGATACGGGGGTCCTCAGTATCCAAAAACTCAGCTTCCTTTTGTGATATCCAAGTGTTGTTGACAGCTTCCTCTATCATACCCCGTATCTCAGTTTGCAAACAGGCCGTGGGATCCTGATCAATTTGGGCATAATAGGTAGAGTCGCCAAGTAGGCGAAGGCACTCCTGTCTGTAATCCTCTGTGTTCATCACAACAATGGCACCTCCCTTGTCTGCTGGTTTAATAGTAATATTGGTATCAGCTGCTAGAGCTCGGAGTGCTCCTCACATTGTTAGGAGGACGTACACTGGACCGCCCAATCCTCCTTTCCCCCCCCCCCTTTTTCATTGAAGTGAGGGCACAATGGACAGCTCTGAGTGGCCAGTGACAGCAGGTGACATCAGAGACTCCTCCTGATAGGTGCTTACCTTTCTCTGTAGCAAATCCTCCTCTGGGGCTATTTAGGGTCTCTCCTGTGGGTATCTCACCAGATAACGAATGCAAAAGCTCACCAGAGTTCCTCTGCACTTCCCTCTTCGACTTCTACCAAGGATCGACCACTGGCTGCTCCAGGAAGCCAGCATAACCACAAAAAAGTAGCAAGAAGACTACCAGCAACATTGTAGCGCCTCATCCTGCCGGCTTTCTCAACTGTTTCCTGGTGGTGCAGGCTCTGAGGGCTGTCTGCCTTCCTCCCTGAACTGGAAGCCAAGAAGAAATCTCCCATGGGTCAACTGAATCATCCCTCTACCAACGCAGACACCAAACGTCTGCATCACCGGTCCTCTTGGTCCCCTCTCATCCTGACAAGTATGGTCCCTGGAACACAGGAGCTGGGTCCAAGTGCCCTTGACAGTCCAGTGGCCCTTTTGTCCAAATTTGGTGGAGGTAAGTCCTTGCCTCCCCACACCAGACAGTAATCCTGTGTACTGTGTGAACTGCAGCTGCTCGGGCTTCTGTGCACTTTTGCAAGACTTCCTTTGTGCACAGCCTAGCCCAGGTCCCCAGCACTCCGTCCTGCATTGCTCAACTTGCTGAGTTGGACTCCGACATCGTGGGACCCTCTTTTGTTGTTCTTAGTCGACAGTCGTCCTCAGATCTTCTAAGTCTTCTGTGGGTGCTGCCTGCTTCTCCGTGGACTCTCCATGTTACTGAGCACCCCCTCTGTCTCCTCCTCCAAGGGGCGACCTCTTGGTCCTTCCTGGGCCCTGGCAGCACCCAAAATCCTCAACTGCGACTCTTGAAGCTAGCAAGGCTTATTTGTGGTCTTTCTGCGTGGAAATAACTCTGCATCCTCCAGCACGCTGTGGGACATCTTCTGACTAATGGAGAAGTTCCTGGCACTTTCCGTTGCTGCAGAATCTTTGGCTTCTTCTACCCGGAGGCCGCCCTTTTGCACCTTCATCCGGGGTTTAGTGGGCTCTTGCCCCCCATGGACACTTGCGTGACTCTTGGACTTGGTCCCCTTCCTTTATAGGTCCTCAGGTCCAGGAATCCGTCTTCAGTGCTTTTCAGTCAGTTGTTATCTTTGCAGAATCCCCTATTTCGACTTTACTGTCTTTCTGGGGTAGTAGGGTAACTTTACTCCTACTTTTCAGGATCTTGGGGTGGGGTATCTTGGACACCCTTAGTGTTTTCTTACACTCCCAGCGACCCTCTACACACTACACTAGGCCTGGGGTCCATTCGTGGTTCACATTCCACTTTTGGAGTATATGGTTTGTATTGCCCTTAGGCCCATTTCTCCCTATTGCGTATTACATTGTTTGCACTACTTTTCTAACTGTTACTTACCTGATTTTGGTTTGTGTGTGTATATTTTGTGTATATTACTTACCTCCTAATGGAGTATATCCTCTGAGATACTTTTGACATATTGTCAATAAAATAAAGTACCTTTATTTTTGGTAACTCTGAGTGTTTTTTTATGATATTGTGCTAAGTGATAAAAGTGGTATAGTAGGAGCTTTGCATGTCTCCTAGTTCAGCCTAAGCTGCTCTGCTATAGCTACCTCTATCAGCCTAGGTTGCTAGAACACCTCTAGTCTACTAATAAGGGATACCTGGACCTGGCACAAGGTGTAAGTACCATAAGGTGCCCACTATAAGCCAGGCCAGCCTCCTACAATGCATCAGTGTGTTCCAGGCTCTCAGTGTCTACATGAGTGTGTCTACGGGTGTGTCAGTGTATGCATCAGTGTGTGCCTTTTTATGCCAGTGTAAACATGGGTGTATCTCTGGGTGTGTTATTGTATGAATTGTTGTGCATGTGGACGTTTAGCTGTATGCAACAGTGTGTCACTTGGGGGCATATTTATACTCCGTTTGCGCCGAATTAGAGTCGTTTTTTTCGACGCAAATTCGGCGCAAAACTAACGCCATATTTATACTTTGGCGCTAGACGCGTCTAGCGCCAAAGTATTAGTAAAGAGCGTCATTTTTTAGCGTGAACGCCTTCCTTGCGTTAATGAGATGCAAGGTAGGCGTTCCCGTCCCAAAAAATGACTGCGACGCAAATGTGTCGTATTTATACTCCCGGGCAAAAATCACGCCCGGGAGTTGGCGGGCAGAAAACCCCGCATTTGCGCCACTTTTTAACGCCTGGGTCAGGGCAGGCGTTAAGGGACCTGTGGGCTCAAAATGAGCCCACAGCTGCCCTCCCATGCCCCCAGGGACCCCCCCTGCCACCCTTGCCCACCCCAGGAGGACACCCAAGGATGGAGGGACCCATCCCAGGGACATTCAGGTAAGTTCAGGTAAGTATACATTTTTTATTTTTTTTAATTTTTTTTTGACATAGGGGGGCCTGATTTTTGCCCCCCTACATGCCACAATGCCCAATGACCATGCCCAGGGGACAGAAGTCCCCTGGGCATGGCCATTGGGCAAGGGGGCATGACTCCTGTCTTTACAAAGACAGGAGTCATGTAAATGGTGTCTGGGCGTCGTTTAAAATGGCGCAAATTGGGTTAAGACGTTTTTTTTGCGTCAACCTGACTTGCGCCATTTTTAAGACGCCCTAACGCCATTTTTCCCTACGCCGGCGCTGCCTTGTGTACGTGGTTTTTTTCCACGCACACCAGGCAGCGCCGGTCTGCTTGCGCCGGCTAACGCCATTCAATAAATACGGCGCCCGCATGGCGCTTCAGAATGACGTTAGCCGGCGCAAACATTTTTGACGCTAAACTGCGTTACCGCAGTTTAGCGTCAAAAAGTATAAATACGGGCCTTGGTGTCTCTGTGTAAACATTAGTTTGTACCTGAGCATGTTAGTGTATGTATAAGTGTGTGCCTTGCTGTCTTAGTGCATGTCTACGTGTGTGTCTTGGTGCGAATTTATTTTAAAATATATAGGCTCAAATTTAAGAGGGATTAGTGCCTCATTGCACCGCATTAGTGTCCATTTTTATGACGCTAATGTGGCTCAACAAGGCCCAATTCGCCACGCCATATTTATGAGGCATAATGTATACAAGGGGGACATTCACCCATTAGGGGGACCTCAAAAATGGCACCATGGAATCTATCAGATTCTCCTATGCCATTGTTTGCAACTATTTTTAACACCTACACAGAGCAGGAGTTAGAAGGGGGCACACAATTATTCTTAATGGGCCGCTATGTACCTTGCTGGATTATTGCCCAAAAAATGTTCTGCTAATCCAGCAATGTACTACAAAAGCATCAAAAATGTTGATGCTATTGTCCCTAACCACACTGTATGTTAAATATGGCGCATTAAGGGGGGCACTAAGGGGAGCAAAAAAAGTCGTGCTGCATATATGCATATAATGCAGCACCACTTTTCTTAAATTTGGGCCATAATTTCCTAAATATCTTTTTTGCTGGTTTGGTGACTACAACTATGGTATTGGGAACAGTTTTGTGACACACAGTGTAGGTGAGACACTGGATCTATAATACACCATATCGAACTGAAACTGCAGAACTGATAGACTAAAACTTCACACTATGGTGGTCATTATGAACCTGGCAGGAAAGACCGCCCCACCGGCAGTCACAGCAACTACAGTCAACAGGCTGACAGTCCAAATCGCCATATAATGAAGCACATGAAAAACAGCCAGCGGCCCATCTAATCACCATCATCTCAGTAGCGCACCCGCCGCCGGCAGAGGCCATCTTCAGCCCGGCGGAAAGGCCCTATCCACCCACCATATAATAAAACACTACACCCTCATCAGTTCCGGGGCGGAAACCACAGCCACGGAAAGCTTGGTGGAAATGACCCATATAAAGGGAATACTCACCGGAGGCACACAAAACACACTGAAGCTGACATGGAGGGAGAGTTGGACATAATAACAGTGCTACTCCTTGCCATATTTCTCCAGGACCATGAACACCGACAAAGACGATGAAGGTAAGTACTGCAGCCTAGCACACATGGGAGGAAAGGGCACAATTACACAAAAATCCACCACACCCACTACACAGTGCACACCCAACCCCTCCTACCATCCCAAGCCACACATACCCTAACAAAATGTACTTACCAGACACAAGCAAAGAAATGCCTGCACAAATGCACACACCTGTGCACACCACACCCCCACAGTAAAACACTTCACAATGGCTCAATATAGCACCAACAGGTCTGCTTGGCACTAAAATGTATTTATAAGAAAACACAATAAATGTCTAAACAAGGCCATAGGCCAGTCCATATTAAACTCCCAGAAGGGCAAATATAGCCCACACTTGACTCCCAGGATGAAACAATTCTCCACTGAGAAGGGGCATCAATGGGGCAGCCAGGCACCTCAGGCATCAGGGGCATGGGGTGGCGGGGTGGGGACTCGGGTTTGGAAGGCAGGGGTCTTGGGCATTGGTTCTGGAGGTGGAGAGGGTTTGGGCCTGCCCTTGGAACGAGGAGGAGTGGGCCAGGACCGGAGTGGCAGAGGGACGAGGGGCAACATTGGCCTTCGTCCTCCCTGGGGAAGGGGCATAGGAATGGGTAGGGTGGACTAGGGAGGACTTTGAAGAGTAAGGAGTGGGCTTATGAAGGCCAAGGGAATGCTTAGGGACAAGACAGGGTGGGCCAGTGCATTTAAAAAGGTCAACACAGTAGAGGAAATGCTTTCTAGGTGCAGTTGGAGGGGGTTTGAAGACAGGTTTGGAAGTGGAGGTTGAGGGAGTGGTGGTATGAGGTGTAGGTGTGCTAGACTTTAATGCAGGTGCCTGTTTAGTATGCACATGTTTGGTAGATGTGTGTGGAGTGGATCAGTTTGAGCGTTCTTGTGTTTTGGAAGGAGCGGGGATGGACACAGTGGGTGAGGTGGATGTTGGTGTGTCTGCTTTGATATGTTGGGTGTGTGCCTGCATGTAGTGGGACGTGTGGTGCTTGTGTATCTCTGTGTGCTTCTTGTGTGTCGATTTGGGTTCATGGCTGTCTGTATGTGTGCTTGGGATGGGTGAAAGGAGTGGGGTGCTGGAAGGGGTAGAGGTGGTGGGATGGGGGGCCAAAAGACCAGGGACCCTGGCTGCCGTCAAAGACGAGGCCAGAGCCTAAAAAGATATCCGTAGGACAGACATGGCACCATGAATGCCTTCCTGGAACGCATTGCATTGCTGCATCTCAGATGCCAGCCCCTGGATGGCATTCACAATGGTTGTCTGACCTACAGAGATGTTTCTCAGGAGGTCAATAGCCTCCTCAGTGAGGGCAGCAGGGCTGACTTGGGCAGGTGAAGAAGTGCTGGGGGTGAAGGAGACACCCACCCTCCTGGGTGAGCGGGCATAGGCAACTCAGTGGGGAGCTACTAGGAAGACAGTGATGTTATGGGATGTGGTGGAAAATGGCAAAGAATGGGTGGGCCTAGTAGAGTCCACCACCACCTGGGAGCTGCCATCGGAGAAGATGTCAGAGTCACTACCTCCATTGGTAGTTGCCTCCCCCATGGTACTCACTCCAACCCACTGGTCTCCTTGGCATTGGTGGTCTCTGCCTCCTGGGTCCCGTGGGATGCAGCATTCCCATTTGCCGGTGCCTCAGCTCCCTCGCCAGATGATGCTAAAGCACAGAAGGACACAAGAGCACGGGGGCACAAACCAAGAAAGAAGTATGTAAATTCAAGGACAAATAGACATGTTGGGAAACATACACTCCCACTCATCTCAGGCACTAACCCTCAGCAGACACAATATATGATATGAATGTGCCCCTGACTGGTAGGCATGATTCCACTGTATACTACATTACAATCCTGCCCTCTACTCTGCTACATTATGAAATGGGAAACAATGCGAGACGATGCCAAATCAACAAATCTTCAAACCCATGAGGCTACATTAAAACCAATAGCTCAAACAGGGGACCCCTCACAGGCCTACATTCCCAGCCACATCTACCTAAGGACACTATTCGAGCGTAGAGGGAGGCAGGACTGCAGAGACACACCTGTCTATGGGCCTAGCACTACAATGCATGCACCCCATAGCACCTAACTACACTCATCATGGTAGCATCACAACAGTGTTGGTACTCACCCCCTTGTGGTTGCTGTGCTGCCTTCATGCGCCCATCCAAATCTGGATAGGCCACCACTAGAATGTGGGCCATTGGCGGGTCAGGGTCAGACTGGGTCCTCTCCCTCGTTGGGATGCTGTTCCAAGCTGGGCCTCTTTGGTCTTCCGGGCCCAGGGCCTCAGGTCCTCCCACTGCTTCCTGCAGTGGGTGCTCAGCTGGTTGTAGACCCCCAGAGTCTGCAATTACTAGGCGATGGCTTGCCACATTCCTTTCTTTTGATGGGCGCTTCTCCTGCATGGTATACACAAAGAAAAGAAACAGATGTCAGTTTGAGTGCCCCATTAACAAATGCCATGCCAGTTCAACCTGCCTTAGCCCATGGAGACATACATACAGACAATAGCCAAGCCAAAAACTGCCAGACACACTATGGGTATGCATTCACACAGCCAACAAAAACACCTACAAGTATCCACCACATTCACACACATTCAAGTAGGACAAATAGTAACTTACCTGGGCCTCTGGTCGCCCATATAGCTTTTCAAACAGGGTTATGACCCCATCCACCAGCTTCTCCAGCTCCTCCGTGATGAAGGCTGGGACCCGTTCCCCTGCAGCATGTACCATCTCAAGGATCAGAGTCAGGACATAGCAGCACGTGCAGTAAAGTTCTTCCCTACTCGAGGTGCAGGAGTCAGGTGGCAAGAGTATGGCAAACTAACAGCATATACAGCGTTGGTGTTCACTGTCACCGCCGAAAGTGATCATGATTGGCCCCACTTCCCCATTGAAAACAATGTTATCCAATGATCAGGTGCACGGCCGTGAACACAGCCTACCCCCATGACGACTAACAACAGTGGAATGAGGTCACTTCCTACACAACATGACCTGTAGGACAGGGGGCTGCCATTTTACATCCACCACAACTTCACAGTCTGGCCAGGGTCCTAATCCATGGCTCCATTCTCATTCCTCTTCGTCGAGTACTGGTATGATTACTGGTTCTCCTCATAGAATCATGGTGGGAAGGGTGCCTACACTGTGATGAAATAAAACATACACACCTCACCACACATTAACCTGACAGGATTACCACATCTCCGTGTAAGGGACAATTGTGTTGCATGTGTAACATGAATAGTGGAACCTTGTTCTGGAAGTGTATGTCCCAACTCAATGTGTCGCTCTTTCTCCCCCATAAGTACAGACCCATGTGACAAGGGAGGGCCCCATCTGTTTACAGACCCCTGGTAGATCTGGCCACCATGGAGAAACAGCCATCATCATCAATTATTGCCTGAATCAAGCCACAATCCTGGAACTCTGTACACAACTGTAGCCTGTTCTGATGTCAGTTAATAGGAATCCTCATGACATACTTACAACTGTGCAGGTACTATCTGTGCTACATTTTTGGGCCACATGCTCATTCCAAGTGAAACTGGGCATGGCAGCCGGTATATCTCAGCCAATGTTCAGCCACATGCTGTCTAATATTTTTAATTCATTTGTACAACACCTGCAAAGTTATGTCCAGTTTCCCCAAAGGGCTGATCTCACCACCATCAATTCAGTATTCTATGATTTTGCAAATATCCCCCATGTGATAGGTGTCATTAATGGTACCCACATAGCCCTCATACCCCAAGAGTAAATGAACAGGTCTTCAGGAATCGTAAAAACTTTCACTCCATGAATGTCTAATTGGTGTGTTCTGCTAATCAGTCCATTTCTCATTTCAATGCAGCTAATCCGTCCATTTCTCATTTCAATGCAAGGTTCCCAGGATCAGTCCATAATTCCTTTGTCCTGAGAAACAGCAGTGTGTCATAGATGATGGTTCAACAATATGGGGACAGAGCTTGGCTCATAGGTGAGTGTGTATGACACTGTATTAGTTACATGCCTGAAAGGCAGGCTGTATGCAAATAGAAAGTATATGTTTAACCCCTCTTTCACCCAATTTTCCAGGGGATTCTGGCTACCCAAACATGCAATGGCTTCTGACACCTGTGAGAAATCCCAGGACAGATGCAAAAGTCCATCATAATGAGGCACATAGTTGCACTAGGAGGGTGATTGAGAAGACCATGTGACTCCTGAAGGGAAGATTGTGTTGCCTGCATCTCCTGAGGATCCCTGTACTATGTCCCTGTCAAGGTGTGTCAGATAGTGGTGGCCTGCTCCATGCTGCACAACTTGGCTGTAAGGAAACCCATCACACTTCTGGAAGAGGGGGTGCTGTCCAACCACCCCTGCCACCTCAGACGATGGATGAGAGTGATGGAGAAGAAGAGGGGGAAGACAGCAACTCTAGAACCCAGCTAATCCGGGCATACTTCCAGTCACTCTGCGGTACATTTTCTATTATGCAAATGGGTTTACTGCATTGTTTCAGGGTGACTTATGTACTAAGTGATGTGCTGTCCCTTACCAGTGATGTGGCAACTTTATGAATGAAGAAACAGATGTGTGTTACAGCAATGGAAAGTACAGTGTGACATACTTCAAACAATACTGTTTGACGTGGCATCATTGGCCTGGTCTCCCCTAACTTTCTGCCTCTACTTTCCAGGTTGTTTCTGTGTGCTGGAATCTGCTTTTGCAGTTTTGTTTGCACTGGACACTTTACCACTGCTGATCAGTGCTAAAATGTAAGTGTTCCCTGTATAAATTATATGTGCACATTGGCTTATCCATGGTTGGCATATATGATTTACGAGTATGTCCCTAGTAAAGTGCACTAGAAGTGCTCAGGGCCTGTAAATTAAATGCCACTAGTGGGCCTGTATCACTGGTTGTGCCACCCACCTTAGTAGCCCTGTAAACATGTCTCAGTGTAGTTT
This sequence comes from Pleurodeles waltl, assembly GCF_031143425.1. NCBI lineage: Eukaryota > Metazoa > Chordata > Amphibia > Caudata > Salamandridae > Pleurodeles > Pleurodeles waltl. Next base: position 1,071,084,689 of record NC_090437.1, read on the forward strand.
TAAACTGCCAATTTGACTTGGCAAGTGTACCCACTAACCAGGACTAAACCTTCCCTTTTCTTATATGTAAGACACCCCTAAGGTAGGCCCTAGGTAGCCCCAGGGGCATGGTGCAGTGTATTTTTAAGGTAGAACATATACTAATGTGTTTTATATGTCTTGACAGTGAAATACTGCCAAATTCAGTTTTCACTGTTGCTAGGCCTATCTCTCTCATAGGTTAACATGGGGGCTGCCTTTAAATATGATTAAAGTGTAGATTAGTTTGGGAGCAGATAGACACATGGAGTTTGTGGTCTCTGAACTCACAATTTAAAAATACATCTTGCCGCCTTTAGAAAGTAGAAATTTTCTTGATTAAACCGTTTTGTGACTATGCCTGTTTGTGGATTACCTGTCTGGGTCAGTTTGACAACTGGGCTGTTTGCACCTCTCTCTAGACAATGCCACAAAGGAAGCTGGGATGTATCCTGCATATCCTGATGAGCCATCTGTGCTAGGAGGGAGGAGAGGAGTGGTCACTAACACGTGAAAGGGCTGTGCTCCCCTCACACAATGCAGTCTCCAACCCCCTAGTGTGTGTCTGGGGCCTGGCCTGGGTAAGGCATGATTGGGAAAACAAACAGAGACTTCTCTTTGAAGTAGGCCTACAACAAAGGCAGAAAGGGGTATAAGATAAGCCCCCAAAACCCCTAAAAATCAGATTACTTCTGGAACCAAGAGAAACCTCTGCCAAGGAGAAGAGCTGGAGAAGCTGGAGGAGGAGTACTGCCCCTTTGCCTGTGATTGTGCTTTGCTGGGTTGACCTGCAGTAGCAGCTTCTACTGGAGAGAGGACAAAGACTGCCTTTTGTGTGACTTCCCACTTGTGAAGATTCTCCAGGGGCTTGAAACTGAGCTTGCTTCCTGTTGTTGAAGTCTCAGGGACAGCAAAGACTTCTCTCTGCCAGCACTTGGGCTTCTTGCTGAGAGTCCTGCCTGCCAAGTGGTGCCCTAACCTGTCTCTGGGCCCTTGAAAGGTGCAGCTTGTGGAAAAGGACAGAAATCCACGCAAAGACTGACGTGCGGAGAAACCTTTGATACACCACCCGCTTTGCGACTAAAAAATGACTCGCCCCGGCCTCGCCCCTAAAATCAATGCTCCACCTGCATCGAGTCTGGGAGATCAATGCAACGTGGCTGGGGAAACGGCACACAACACCCGCAGCGGCCGCTGTTAATGACACATGCCCCACACAGCACTATTTCTTGACACCCTCTGACCGGACTTCGCTGGACGCTGAAAATCAGCGCAAAGCCTGCCCAGACCAAGGGTGCCTGTCCGGATTGATGCATCGCTCTCTTGCGTAAAGGAAAAATGATGAACGCCGACCCGACCGGAGGAGGAACGCTGCACGGTCTCGCTTGTGAGTGAGAAATCAATGCATTGCTGGCCTATTCTGAAGCACACTCACCCATGCAGTGTTATTTTGATGCAACTCAGGTACTTTTTCACGCCAACAGTGTTCTCACTGTTTTCTAAGGGATTTGAGACTCTCAGGGCCATATGTGCGAACACTTTTTCCCATAGACACAGAATGGGTAGAAACCTTTGCTACATCTGGCCCTTACTCTTTAAAAATTAATAACTTGACTTGTCTATATTGGATTTTTAGTCGTTTTGGTCTTGTTTTATTTAGATAAATATTACCTATTTTTCTAAATCTGCGTTGTTTCATTTTGTAGTGTTTTCACAGAGTTATTGTAGGTATTGGTACAAATACTTTACACATAGCTTCTGAAGTTAGGCCTGCTGGTTCATGCCAAGCTACCAAGGGGGTAAGCGGGAGTTAAGTGAGGGTGATTCTCCTTTACCCTGACTAGAGTGGGAGTCTTTGCTTGGACAGGGGGTAACCTGACAGCTAACCAAAGACCCCATTTCTAACAACTGCGGTCTGTTTAACCCCCTCCTGCAATGAAAGCGTCATTATGATAGAAATTGGCTAATATACAAATTAACATTTGATTGCTGATATCAAATAGGGACATAATTTGTGGGATGTCTGGATCTGAGGCCACGTTTTCAAGGGGGTACCTGGGCTGCAGGGGAAGGGGTGCTGGTGTCCTGTGAGTCATCTGGCAGTGCCACAAGTCCACTAGCTGCTGCAGATGTAGATGGCAGGGCAGTGTCCTGGCTAGTGGAAGGGGCCTGCAGGTGGGTGGGGGACTTAGGCTGGATGTTACTCTGGTGCAGCAGCACCCCTGCAATGGAGGTCATGGTAGCACTGAGCTGTTTCTATTGCTACATGGCCTCCTGATAGTGTGCGAGCTGCAGCTTTGATTCTCCTCCAGTGTGGCCAGGATCTGTCCCATCCTGTCCAGTGAATAATGGTATGCTCCCAGGACCTCAGCAATGACCTCCTAGGCAGCAGCATCCCTCCTTGGTCCACCCCCCAGCCAACTGATACCCTCCTACTGTCCCTAGCCCCCTGTACCTGTGTCCCCAGGTCTGACAGTCCCACTTGCAGTGGGCCCTTCTGCATCCTGCCTGGTAGTGGGTGGAAACTCGGGCCTCTGTACATGTGGGCAGCCAGTCCGTGACCTTGAGACACTCGTGTTGGGGCATACGGCCAAAGCTGATGGTGGTGGCTGAGTGGTAGGGGTGTCAGTGGTGTCCTAGGTGGGCTTCTGGAGGGTGACTGTCCAGGACTGTGGGATGCCTCAGGGATTTCCTCTGTGTCCAGACATCCCGCTGCAGTGGGGCCTTCATCTTCAGATGTCTCCATCCGGGTGTCATGGCTGTGTGTGAGAGAATAGAGATGTGGATATCCTTCACTTTCTTGTCCCTTCCAGTACTGCTCACCAGTAATTGGTGGTTACATTTCTATGTAGTAGCATGCAGGGTCCCTTTGTGTTCTTTTTGATGCATTTAGTGAGAGGTTGATAGCATTCTGAGTGTTGTAGTGCTCCTTACATTACATGAATGGGTTGGTGACTGTGCACAGGGGGCTGGATAGTGATTTGTATGTAGGGGTTGTGGGCATGCAGGAAACATGGATGGAAGTGTCTGGGTGTTGTGGGCTGGGTAGGGGGTGGGGACATGGTGGTAGTGAGAGGGATGGGGTGATACATGCTTCACATGTGTTGTGACTGTTAGGGTATTGTAGTTGACTTACCCGAGTCCAGTCCTCCAGGGAGTCCAGTGAGGACCTCCGTGTGCAGGATAGCCAATGCGCTCTCCTCCCAGTCAGTGTATTCGGGGGGGAGGAGATGGGGGACCACCACCAGTATTTTGTATCGCAATGTTGTGTTGCGATGCCATGGAACGCATCTTCTCCCGCAGGTCGTTCCATCTCTTCCTTATGTCATCTCTTGTGTGTGAATGATTTCCCATAGCATTGACCTTGTTGACTATCATCTGCCATAGCTCCAACTTCTTGGCCAAGGGCGTCTGCTGCACCTATGCCCTCATTAGTGGTGGCTCGACCCTAAGAATTTCGTACACCATGGTCCTTAGCTCTCTGTTGGTGAAGCGGGGTGCTTAGGGGGTGCCATGGTGTGTGTTGTGGGTGGTGTGTTATAGGTGAGTTGGTGGCGGTGCTTTTGTGTGGTGTGTGATGGTGGGTGTGAAGTGATTGAGTTTTGGTGATGGTTTTGTGTGTTAGACTTGTGTGATGGTCAGTTCAATGTATGCATGTTGTGGGGTCAATATCTGTTGTGCTATTGGTTTTGCAAAGGATTGTGGGTTGTGTTTGTGTGTGTTTTATAGTGGTGCGGATGTGTGTCATATGTGTGCTTTTCAAATTTGCAAATGTGTGCATTTGTTGTTGGCAGTTCCCATTGCTGACCTCAGCATTTGGTACCGCCAATGGTTGTTCAACATTCACTGACCACCGCGCTGATTTGTGCATCATTATTTGCTGGGCAGGACATTTGTGTGTGTGGCAGTTGTGGGGTGATGTGTACTGCATTTCTGCCGTTGATGGCCTTGGCAGTGGATGGAGGTTGTCAATTTTTGGGCGGTATGTCTTTTTGGAATTATTATACGGCGGTGTGTAATCTACTGCCACTAGAAGTCTTTTGTTGGCCGTTAGCACGGCGGTCAGCGATGTTTGCCACCAAGTTCATAATGGGGGCCTATATCTTTTACTGTAGGAGGCTGGCTCTCTATATAGTGCACAATAATGAAGTGCACTGTGCAGAGAGTCCAAGCATGCCCACTGTGGTATCCAGACGTCAAACTCAGACCACCTAATGCTCTGTTTTTGTGGTAGCGTGGGCGAGCAGTTAGACTAATCCAGTAGACGTCCTAAGTACTTGTTGTGCTCACAGTATCAATAAATGTGGACACACACTCAGAAGAATAACTCGATCCCAATTTACAAAAATACCTCAAGCTTTTATACATTTTTGAAGACCAAGATCACCAATATATGGTAAGTACTTCTTTTGTTGTGATGTTTTGAAAATGTTCTGTTTTTGAGCATAATTACGCACCATAGGAAACAATGGGAGAAACTTAAAAAATTCATATAAAGACAGGCAATGCTGTCACAAATGTCATTTTCTTTTTTAGGTTGAGGTCTTTGATGTGTCCAATGGGCCAGCCGGAGAATGTTTGGCGGTTCCCGTTTTAAGCGGGAGCAGCGGCAGAAGGTCATGGAGCTGCTGCCCAAAGGAGAAGGGGACCACTTGGAAACACACTGCAAAGTTGGACTTAAAGATAAGTATGGTGGATCCCCTTGGAGAGTGGAGATCGCAATGGGTTAGAGACCCCTAGAACACAATGGGTTGATTGATGCAAGTGCCAGGGAGGCCCGGTGCAGTGCAGATAGGTCAGCCAAGAGTTGTGCGCCTTAGAGTCAAGAGCAGGATAATTTGAGGCTAGATTGCAGGTCGGCAGGGCCACTCTGGGGTGGTCTTGGATGTCCTGAAGTTCCTCGACTGTTGCTTGTTTCTGGGCTTTTGGGAGTCCAGAGTGGACTTTGCTTCTGGGTGTCCGACATTGGGCGTCCAGTACCCCAGGTAGTAGTACACCACAGCCCTGGAGAGTCACAGTGCCACTAAACTTAGCACAGTGGCATGTCCTGTCCTTATGGGCCGTTGTAGATGAATTTGGCTGGCATACTGGGTCCAAGTCGTTGGTCAGCAGCTGTGTACTCTACAGGACTTCATGAGTTCCTTACCTGCATGGTGCAGGAGAGTGATACTTTCACTTAAAGGGAGGTTATCAGCAATTTTTAGAAGGCTGGAGGTGTCCTGGAGGTGTCCTTGGTTTTTCCAGGTGACACCTTAGTGGTGATTGTTGAGTCCTTGGAGCAGAATGCAGGGTTTGCACCTTTTTATTTGTGCAGCAGGACTTCAGTTCTCATGTCCGGGATCTTCATTATTCCTGGTCTTCTTCTTTCTGTTGAATCTGAGGTCCTAGTCTAGGGATTCACTCTAAATACTGCATTTAGGGGGCGCTATTGTATAGTACCTGGTAGTGGCCAGTGTGACACCTACCTTAAGGTGTCTACACCCACTAAGGGACCGCTTCCTGTAGGAATGGGTAACGTCCCGACCCTGACTGGCTACTTTCCTACCATCCCGGATGGAATTAAATTAAAGGAAGTGGTTACCTTGCCTGCCATACATGAAGGGTGGTGCAGGTGGGGATGGCCACTGCACCTATCATTGCTAGGTTTCCAGCCAGTTTTCCCACCTAAATTTGGGGTGAAACTGTTGGGAAGCCACCTGCTGCAAGCAACAAATGCAGAGGTCAGATTTTAAAGGCAGGAAATCCTTTGAAGCTGACTGCTAGTGTAGGGTGTCTGCCTGGAAGAGGAGGTGTAGCACCACTGCCCAGGAACGTCTTTGTGTTCTGGTTGCTGAGAAGACAGGATCTTACCCCTGAAGTCCAAATCATGCCTTGTGGTGGCAGACTAATTAGTACCAGTGAGCGGCCATGAATGGGCTGTTAGATTTTACATAGAGCAACTCTAAGATGCCCTCTGGGTGCATTTTGCAATACATCTAACACTGTCATCAGTGTAGGTTTATTATTCTGATTTGTTTGATATCAAACAACCCAGGGTTGAGAGAGGCCATCCTGTACTGGGGGAACTCATAAAGACCATTGTCCAGCTAATCCTTTTGCTATGGCTTCCCTGCTCACTTATTATGTCTTAAGAATTAACAAAGGCACAGTAGGGGCACATTTGCTCATTCACAAATATGCCCTCACATGCGTAATAGTGCACACTGCCTTAGGGCTGCAAGGTATGCCAGAGGGGTGGCTTACTAATATTGCATGCAGTATTAATGGGCATGAGTGTCTTTTGAGTTTAAAACTATGAATTCACCTTGTCATGCATTTGCAACGGCAGCCTGCATGAGGCTAGTATGGGACCTCTCAGAGTGGCACAATTAGCGCTTTACCTTGGAGGCATCTTCTTCAGTACCCATGCCCTAGGTGCCAGGGGTAACATTTACTAGGAAGATACAAAGATTGCTGAATTGCCAATTATGGTACAGTTTTTGGGGAAAGAGATCTGGCCCTGGGAACCTGTTTAACAGGGGCTCAGGGGTCTTAAAGTTTATAACCACATCATTTTCCAGGCAAAAAAGTGGTGGCTACCATGTCAAAAGAGGCCCTTTGTCACACTTATATTATAAGCACATACAACACTTCCTATGACCTATATCTACTTTAGACATAAGTTTTATCTCATAAAAATTAACTCTGAGCTGCTCATTCTGAGTCTGGCGGTCTTGAGAACGCCAGACCCAGGATGGCCATCAGACCGCTGCAGTAGTGGTGGTCCGATACGGACACATTCCCACTGCATCCGAAACACCACGGGAAACCACAGACACCGCCACGCCGGAGACGGATTCCAGCCTGGTGGTCCCGGTGTTTGTAAACCGATTCCGAGTTGGCGTCAATGTTAAGGATCTCTTCATCTAAGGTTTGGCGGGCGCAAACACTGTATAAACAATATAAATCTTACAATAAGGAAATAATTGTTTGTACTTGTTTGCATGTAACTCAGATTACAGAGGTCAATTGATGCGCTTGCCTGAAACTGTGTTGAAAATGACATCATAATCAATCTAACAATGACAAAAACAATTAATATTAATAGAAACAGGTGAAAAAGGGCTCCTGATTTATCAGAGGCTCACATGTAGAAAAAGTAGCAAGCTTTAAATACCTTGATGGAAGAGGTGGGAGGAAATCTCCGTTACGCACCCTGAAAATTACAGCAAAGCTTGATGTGAAGGATGGGCCAAGTTAAGAGGAAACATGCATGCCAAAATACCAATGCTCTACTGATGGTGGTTGCAAGTAGGTTGATGCCAACAATTTCATAGAGAGCATTAATGTTAAAGGACCAGCTCAATGTATGGCTAGACAACCAATAATGCATTTGCTATTGTCGCTTATTTGAACTGCCAAGCTCAAATTAAACAGAATTAAAACTAATAAAGCAGGACTTTGCCTTGAAGGCAAAATTCTTTTTGTACTGCCAAAAACTGAAAGGGGCTCCACGTGGTACTATGAATCAACTCCTTTGAGCAAAATTCCAAGAGCAAGTATCAGTGTAAAGCTCTTTTCTGGCAACCTCTATTGGTGCCTTGACCATGGAGGACCTAATATGTAAATCTTTACATACAATTCCAGCAAAATTATTATTGACATTTACACGTTTTGGTACCTGCTGGATTAACTGTTATGGACCAACATGGCTTGATAGGAAAGACACAATGACTCAGGTGGCGAGGTGGTAATGGGCCACACTGAGTCAATGATAATGATTCTGGTATGCTTTGTTGGAATAATAGGGCAAGATGTATTTTTTTCATGCATGAATATGAACAATTTTATAGGTGAAGGGCTGAGTGTGGCAAGGTTGTGGGCATAGGAAGTGATGGGACAATTAATTATTTTATTATTATATATTTTTTATTACATTGTGATTTTACCTTGTGGAACGGTAAGGCGGGGTGAGAAATGGGAAATGCTACAATGGGTGGTCAAGGTAAAGCAATGAATGTTAACGTTCTAGGTGAGATAGGTAAATAAGTTCACTTATTGTCATGTCCAGACTTGTTTCATACAATATTTTTAATCATTTTTTATTCGCATGTGTGCTGAGATGTAATGATTTTATTTAATTGAACATCAACAAAAATCTATTCTATTCTAATATATATAAAACTATAACTTGTACTCATGTCACGCAACATACAACCAACTACCAACTCCTCGAACATTCCCAGACCTGCAAAGCCTCCATCTGAAGAAGAAGGCTCTGCTGCAAGAAGCTCTACAACTTTAAAAATACAAGTATTTATTGACTGTTCAAGTTAAAAGAGGCTAGCATTTATGTGAGATGGTTTGTATGAATAAATGGAACTTAGCAATAAATGTATACCTTAAACAAGACTTATGTTAATGGAACATGCAACAATATCTTGAACTAGGATATGAACCTTTAAAAGATTTTATTCGTCAGAAGTCAACATGATCTATAATGCACATTCTTTTTACCAATACACACTTACTTTATATTTAGGTTTATGGGTTTCAAAAAAGTCAGATGCATTTGCTATCAATGGAAAATTGTCACTGCTAGATAGGATATTACAGGACCAGAGGGAACAAGTGAACAGTTCATTGACTTTAACCTACACTTCTGCTGGAAGAAGACTCTTGGCTACAGCTGGAAGAAGGACTCAAGGGCTCAATGACTCAAAGACTCCGTACTGCTTCTGGTACTCAGGGACTGCTTTTGCTCTCCAAGTGATTATTTACTGTTACCTGCTTCAGTGACACAAAAAATGGAAGGGCTCCTGATTCTAAGAGATCTGGATGATCACTGAGGAGTGATCCTTCAGGAGACCTGTTAAGACACAGCCCTGATACCTAGAAGCATGCACAGGAGCTAGGAGCTACAGATCGACCAGGAAAAGTTGTGACTTAGATTTGTTTTTGGCTTCCAGAAGACTTGGATAACATACTGAAGTGTGCCCAGAGAGACCAAAACCAAGGTGGACAAGAAATCCAGGTTTGCCCTCCTGTGAGCTTTTTGCCACACTGAAAACTGGTTCAGTTGGACCTGCTGGCAAAGGTATCTAGCCTTTTGGATCTCTATACAACTGCAGCTTCCAGTCTTGCTGCACTGGAGTCTGAAGACCTGAGAAAGTCAGCAAATCTATCTGACCAGTTAATCACTTTTAGAGAAGATAAAATGCAGGTTTATCCCACTCTGAACTTTTGATCCCAAAACCAACAGGGAGAAGGAGATGCCAACCCTCCTGGGTGAGCGGGAATGGGACACACGCTGAGGGGCTGTTGGGAGGGCAGTGCTGGTAGGGGGGATGGCGGCTGTACCTGTTGATGCGGTGGGCACAGAGGGGCCCGCCACTGCAAGGGAGCTCCCATAAGAGGAGGAGTCGCTGTCACTGGTCTCCGCTACTGTCCCCGTCGTGGAGCTCCCCTCGCCCTCCCTCCCTATGGTGGCTTCAGACTCCGTTTCTTCACCCTCCAGGGCCAAGTGGGATGCAGCTCCCTCCTGCTCCAGTGCCAATGCTCCTCCGCCTGATGATGCTATTGCAGACAAGAACAGGAAGACCACAAAAAGGGGGGGAGACAGAAGAAAGACATGTTCAGTGCATGCAACACCATGACCGTTGGTGGACACAACAGACAGTGAGCAGCCCTCTGCACTACGCCACGCACTTACAGTTCCTAGATTTTTCACATGACCATGGGGTACGAGGCCTAAGCCCAATTTCTGCACACCTGGAAGTAACAGGAGCCTGACGAGGTGTAGATGGCTCTTACCACTAGTGGGGTTGGGGTGCCACACAGCCTGCCTCACAAAGGGACCTTGCCTACCAAGATCGCCCTGGCCTAGGGGAACCCACTGCCCACCTCCCCCACCCAGACACCTCGTAATGCACTCAGAGTCAGCTGAAGGAAGTATACTCACCCCCTTGTGGCTGCTGTGATGCCCTCAAGCGCCCATCCAACTCCAGATAGGCCACTGCCAGGATCAGGAACATCAGGGCGTCATGGTGCGATGGGCACCCCTTCCACGTTGGGAGGCCATGCCCAGCTGGGCCTCCGCCGTCTTCTTGCTCCAGTGGCACAGGTCCTCCCATATTGTACGGCAGTGGGTGCTCCATCTCTGGAAGACCCCCAGGGTCCGGACGTCCTTGGCGTTGGCATGCCAAATAGCCTTCTTCTGGTGGGTGCTGACCTAGAGGAATGGTACAGGGGAAAAGGACATTACTCACCCAGCTGGACCGTCATACTCATTGCCCACCCGTTCCCACCCATGCCATGATGCACATACACTCAGCATCCGCACATGTAGGCCTCAGCCCCCCCCCCCATGGTTCTTCCAGCCACACCACTCAAAGCAGGCATTGCCTATTCATCAAGCTCATAGTGTACTCACCTGTTTGTCTGAAGGACTGTACATTTGCATGTACAGGGGGAGGACCCCATCCACTAGTTTCTCCGGCTCCTCCGAAGTGAAGGCAGGGGCCCTTTCCCTAGACACTCGAGCCATCTTCGCTTCCAGACACAGGCCACAGCAGCACTTCAGTGTAGTTCCTCTCCTGTTGAAGGTCAGGTATCAAGTGAGTGAAAAGACAGAAAATGACGGTCACGGCCCCGGCGGTGCGTACCGTCACCGCTGACCTACATCTTTATTGGCTCCTGAGACCCATAGGGCCCAATGTTAACCAATGCTGAATTGCGCCTCGGTCTTCGACCGCCCACTGCGACGGTGTACAACGCCAGCACAGTTACCTCATATTCCCTTATCCCACCTTACAGTTAAGGCAGCTGCCATTTCAGGGGGCCACATGGCATTAATAATAACCGTGTCACACCTATCTAGGCCTGGAATACACAGAGTTACAGGCACGTTTCAGATTAATAAATTTTCAGCAAATGACAAGTTGTGATACCTCAGTGTTGTCTGACTCTCTGCTCGCTGTTCTCCTCCATAGGGCACGTCTGCTGGGGCAGGTGATGAGATGGTGGCATCCTCCAGTGTACAGATCGCTGGTGGACCTGTCGACAATGAGAGAAAGACGCATCATAGTCACATACAGACTTGATCGTGCAACAATCCAGGAATTGTCTGCCCAGTTGGAGCCAGACCAGATGTCAGCTATCCGCCATCCCACAGGGATACCCTCTCTAGTGCAGGTCCTGTCAGTACTCCATTTTCTGGCAAGTGGTTCCTTTCAACCAACAGTGGCTATTGCATCAGGGATGTCCCAGACAATGTTCTCTAACATGTTGTCCGCAGTGTTGTCTGCCCTGCTGAAACACATGCGCAGCTACATCGTGTTCCCTCTGGTGGAGGATTTGCCCACAATGAAAGGTGACTTCTATGCCCTGGGACATATCCCCAAGATCATTGGTGCCATTGATGGAACACATGTGGCATTAGTACCCCCACGTAGGAGTGAACAGGTGTACAAAAACCGGAAGAGCTACCACTTGATTAATGTGCAGATGGTGAGTTTGGCAGACCAGTACATCTCCCATGTGAATGCCAAGTTTCCTGGCTCAGTGCATGACGCTTACATTTTGAGGAATAGCAGCATCCCTTATGTGATGGGGCAACTTCAGAGGCACCGTGTGTGGATAATAGGTGAGGCCAAGGACCCAATACAGTGTGAATAGGTGTCTAGGTATGGGGTTGTCCCTAAAGGTTAGTGTGTGTCTAACAGTTGTCCCTCGATATTTGCAGGTGACTCTGGTTACCCTAACCTGTCATCGCTACTGACCCCAGAGAGGAATCCCAGGACAAGGGCAGAGGAACGCTACAATGAGGCTCATGGGCGAACAAGGAAGGTGATCGAATGCACCTGCGGCCATCTGAAGGCCAGATTCCGGTGCCTCCATCTGACAGGTGGTTCCCTCTACTACTCACCAAAGAAGGTGTGCCAGATAATCGTGACCTGCTGTATGCTGCACAACCTGGCTTTGCGACGCCAGGTGCCTTTTCTGCAGGAGGTTTGGCCAGATGGTGGTCTTGTGGCAGCTGTGGATCCTGTGGACAGTGAAGAAGAGGAGGCAGAAGAAGAGGATATCGGCAACCGAAACAACATCATCATGCAATACTTCCAGTGAGAGACAGGTAAGTAGATGTCACTGCCACCCACATCTCATACAATTGTTGGAGCTAGTATAAGTCTGTCATTTTCACTCAGTGTATGGATCCTGACTTGTCACTTTGGCTTTCCATATCACAGATCTGGATCCCACTTTGTGCCCTCTGCTATGTTTCCTCCTGGCCTGCAGCTGTGTTACATTGGTATGTGAACAAGTAAATTGACATGGCTATATTCCATGGTTATTGCAATTACACATTTGTGAAAGCACAGACGGACTCCAGATTGTTTTGTGATTGAAGTGTGTTTATTTCTGTACAAATAAGTGGAGGGCATTGTAAAATGGGCTGGGGGGATGGTGGAGGAATGTCCATGGCAGAGTCCAGTCTATTTGTTTCACAGGTGCATTGTCCAAAGGGGCATAGAAAATGGAGCAATGGCAGTTTAAGGATGGACAGGGTGACAAAGTGGGACAGAAGGGTGACATTCAGGGGGGTCTCATTTCCTGGCGGGCTGTTCATTGTCCAGGCTAGTGTCAGGGGTCCCTTGTTGTGCCACTGTGTCCCTCCTGGTGTTGATAAGGTCTTGCAGCACCCCTGCAATGGTGACCAGGGTGTTGTTAATGGACTTCAAGTCCTCCCTGATCCCAAGGTAGTGTTCCTCCTGCAGCGCCTGCATCTCCTGAAACTTGGCCAGCACTGTTGCCATCATCTCCTGGGAATGATGGTAAGCTCCCATGATGTTGTAGAGTGCCTTGTGGAGAGTGGGTTCCCTGGGCCTGTCCTCCCCCTGTCACACAAGCAGTCCTCCCAGCTTCCCTGTTGTCCTGTGCCTCTGTCCCCTGAACTGTGTGCCCACTGCCCCCAGGTCCATGTTTTTCTTGGGTTCGTGGGTTTGCCTGGGTTCCCTGTAGTGGTTGACACACTGCTGATTGACGTGTCCTGGGGACAGAGGGATGGGCCCGCTGGGTGGGTTCTGTGATGGTGTTTCCTGAGGGGGGAGGCTCTGTTGTGGCTTGTGACAGTGTCAGAGAAACCGACTGTCCTGAGGTCCCAGATGGGCCTGGCTGGTCATCTTGATCCAGTTGTGCAGAGCTGCTGTCATCACTGTGGGCCTCTTCTGTGGGGGGACTGGATATGTCTGGCACCTCCTGTCTGGTAACGTTGGGTAGGGGTCCTGTTGGGGTGTAAATTCATTATTATTGTATCTGTGTGTGCCATTGTGTGCAATGGGTGGTTGGCCCACTACTCCAGTGCTTGCATTATTGGCTTGGTCCTTGTGTGATTGGTGATTTTGGGGCATGAGTGATTCTCTATAGTGGGCATGCTTGGGTGATGGGTCTTCATGCATTGGCGTTACATGCAGAGTTTGGTTTTGGGATGTGTGGGTTGTGTTAGTGGGGTGTCTGTGGGTTGTTGGGGTGATAGGTGTGAGGGTAAGGGTGAGAGTATGTGATGGCATGCAGGTGGGGTGGGGGGATAAGGTAGTAAAGATTTGCCTTACCAGAGTCCAGTCCTCCTGCTACTCCTGCGAGGCCCTCAGGATGCAGTATTGCCCAGACTTGCTCCTCCCATGTTGTTAGTTGTGGGTGAGGAGGTTAGGGTCCACCGCCAGTCCTCTGTACAGCAATCTGGTGTCTGGAGTCCACGGAACGCACCTTCTCCCGTAGGTCATTCCATCTCTTTCTGATGTCATCCTGTGTTCTTGGATGCTGTCCCACTGCGTTGACCCTGTCGACAATTCTGCGCCATACCTCCATCTTCCTTGCAATGGACGTCTGCTGCACCTGTGATCCGAATAGCTTTGGATGTACCCGGATGATTTCCTCCACCATGACCCTGAGCTCCTCCTCAGAAAACCTAGGGTGTCGTTGAGGTGCCATGATGTGGTGTGGGTGATGTGTGAGGTGGTGTCTGTTGTGATGTGTGAAGGGGTGTGTTGGTGTGTGTTGTTTGAGGTGCTTGGATGTTGTGTAAGTGATGGTGTTGTGTGTCTGTGGATGCGGGTGTTGTTTTAGGTAGTGTTACCCCATTGGCGTGCTTTCAAAATTCTTGTAGTAAGGGTTTGTGGGTGATCTGGGTGTGTGATTTATATTGAATTGGGTGTGTGGGTGTGGGTGTGATGTGTGTATGTGTATCAGGTGTGTGTATTACGAATTGTCAAATGTGGTTGTGTTTTGTATATGTGTGTGTATTTTGAGCACAGCAGTGTGTACCGCCAATGGATTACCGCAATTGAAAGACCGCTGCGTTGATTCGTGGGTTGTGATATTGTGGGCGGATTCCTGTTGGCATGGAGGTGTTGCTTTTGTTATCACCAGTTTATCACTGACCTTTGGTGTGGCAGACTTGTGTGGGTGTCTGTATTGTGGCGGATTACGGGCTGTGGGTCTTAATACCTGTAGCCGAATTCCGCAGCAGCAGTGGTATGTTGGTGGTCTTCTGCACTGCGGTAAGCGGGATTTACCGCCAGGGTTGTAATGAGGGCCCTACACATTTTAGGAAATGTTGTCACTGTTGGTAACTTTTTCTTGGTCTGGCATGTGAGTGTCAATGAGAGGTGTTTATTGAGATGTGGTGTGTGATGGTATCATACAGACTATACTTGGTTACCCTGCTGACACATGTCAACCATTGTAGGTAATTGCAAACCCATTCCTATCTAAGCCATACACCCGAGCATCAGTCTTCACATTTATTCCCGGATTAGCTGTAGGCTTGTGTCAAGACATCAGATTTGTGTGACAACTGAATATAGAATGCATATGGGAGTGGAACACACTCTGCCTACATTTCACCCAGACATTAATTTGCTGGTGCATTTTCCCATTTTATTCTTAAATCCTGGCAATGGACCATATGTACAGAGAGTGGTTCAGCACCCACTGCTGCTTCATTTGTCTAGCAAGTCTTAGCGCACTGCACAGCCAACATGTGTGTAGAATATTTGAGGTACAGGACATCATGTGGCAGGGCTGGGCCCAATTGCAGGGCCAGGATGTAGGCCCATTGATATACAGTACAGGCTTTGGTTCTAACGTTGGTTAATAATCCTTAACAGTAAATAAAGGTCCATTGTTATCAGCGGTCTGCCCCCTTGTTACACATGCACAGTGCTGGTGTAGCGGTGATCCATCTGAGATGTGACACAGTTCAGTTCCTACATTATTAAAGCACCATTTAATAACAGCCCCTACCTTATATATCCCCCCCTTGCATACACCTGCCAGGCATGGAAATTATGTGGGGAAAGAGCTAGGATTTTGCACATTGCCCAATTAACGCTACATTATATTTTGTGGTGTGTGGATCTAGGCCTTTGAGTACCAAATGGCAGTGAGTTATGTAACACTGATATGTGGCATGGAGGCGCTAGCCCCCTTACATCACAAACTATGTTGCAACCACACTTGTAACTGTTGTGTTTCTTTCCTGCTCTCTGAGGCATTTCAATGGTATATTTAGTGGAGAATGAGTACACCATGGACATTCTTGTGCAAAGCTATTTATTGGTGATATTTTCAAAGTGATAATAATTGTACAGTGACTATGGGCCTCATTACAACCCAAGTGGTCAAAGACCGCCAGGGCTGTTTTGGCGATTGCACCGCCAATAGGCTGGTGGTGCAATCTTGCCTATTACGACCGCGGCAGAAGCGCAGCGGTCGCACCGCCGAAACCGGCGGTTTACCACCATGGCTGTCCCAGCTGTTTTAATGGGTAGAGACCGCCATGGAAAGGCTGGCGGGAAGGGGAGTCGCGGGGCACAGCCCACACTGCATTTCAGTGTCTGCACAGCAGACAGTGAAAAGCGCAACGGGTGCAGCTGCAACCGTCAGATGGCTGCAACACCACCGGCTCCATTAGAAGCCAGCTCCCATGTTGTGGCCGACATCCTGCTGTGCCGGCGGGGATGTCAGAATGGGCACGGCGGGAGTGCGGCTGCATTGGCGGACGCACAGCGGTTAAACCTTGGCGGGCATCAGGGGCCACCTGCCAAGGTTGGAATGAGGCCCTATGTGTAGATGTTCTGTACAATTTGTAGTCTCCTGCAAACTCCTGCAGCAGTGTATTGTAGTCCCCCCTCTAAATGTGCTGCACCATTGTCATCTTCCTCCTCATTGGGGGCATCTACCTGTTTATCCCAGGGAACACTGATCCATATACCTATATTATACAAGATTGAACATACCAATATCATCTTGCATACCAGTGGTGGTGCATACAACAGGCTTCCTCCTGTCAAGGTCAAGCATCTGAACCTTGACTTCAGAAGCCCAAGTGTCCTATCCACCACATTTCACGTCCTTCTGTGCCCTTCATTATAAGCAAGCTATTCCACTGTGTGGGGTTGCCAAATGGAGTCATCAGGCATGGCTATATGTCGTAACGTTGGTCGGCTGCAAAGGTATGAGAGAACATGTGTTGATAATGCTTAATAGTGGTTTCGTATGTACTTTGGCAGATATTAGTTTTAGGTGGAGTGCTTTGACTCAGACTCTTCTGGTATTTTGTATGTTTCTGTTTTGTGAAATGGTTTAATTGGTCTGTGTTGACAGACATTGCAATCTTGGGTTATGGCTTAGGGACTTGAGGATTGTCAAATTAAATCCAAACTGATGATTCAACCTTTGCAAATATGTGTTAACTGTCAAGGTTATTTATATTATTAAGGAAGAGCCACAGTAGTTTTGTCCTCTTGCTCAAAATGCCACTATTATCCAAAAAAGTTATATATGGAATTGAAATGCAACGAAAGTAGCATCAGGCACTCAAAGGAGGATATTAGGAATTGCTGGAATGAGCTGCAGGGTAGAGTGTGTTCTCTGGCCTTAAAATCTTACCATCAGTTCCAGCAGACTGGTAATGGTTCTCCCAGGCCCTTGAACCTCTTCCTCTGGTAGGAGAAGGTGACTGAAATCTTGCACACAGAAGGTTTTACAGGGATCGCTGGTGGAGTGGAGGCAGATAAGTGACTGTAGGTCTTCATCAAGCACTACTTAATTTTATTAATATTTGTCTCAGTAGAAGCTAGATTTTAACTTTGTTATTGTAGGTCCAACAGCTGACTTTAACTTTCAGTTCAACAAAGAGTCCTACAGCATTCATCATTAAAGTTTATAATTGGAGGTATATTCTCTCCATTCCCATGATAAAAGTTCATGCCCTTTGTACATCAAGTATTTTGTTTAGCAGTAATATGAGTATAATATTATGTGTAGACTGTACAGTAATGATGTAAGAAGCCTAAAAACATATATTGCCTCAACAAGGTATTTCTTGTACTACTTGAACTGTCCGCTGCATTCGACAAATCCAGTTGTCTGAGTTGGGGTAAAGAGATGAGCTCTGCAATGGCTGGTGTTTTTTTTACAAGAAAGACTGCAAGCGACTCACCACCTTTTCAATCATCTTTTGAAGCAGTTATGCAGGGAGTTCCCCTGGGGCAGCTCTTAGACCAACACTTTAATTCTTACCTCAGATCATTAGCTAAACTAATTAGATCACATGACATTCAATTTGAGAACCGTGCTGATGACATGTAGTCAATTCTTATTTTGGATTGTACTTCACATGCTCCAGTGGTCTCTTTCCTTATCGCATAATAGGCCTTTTCAATTGGCTTCAAGCTACCTCTCTCAAATTACATTGTGATGGGACAGAGGTAACAAGCTGCTTTTTGGACTCCTCTGTGGATTTTGCAGATGAACTTTTGGACTTCAGAGGATAATTAACTCCAATAACTGTCACATTGGTTAAAAATCTGGGAGTTTACTTGGAGAATGATTTATCTATTACTACTCATGTCAAAAAATTATTGTCCAACTATTTGGGACTAATGAGGGCACTTCAAAGAATATTACCTCTCTTACCACTGAATCTTCACCCACCTATAGTGTGGAGAGCCATTCAAAGTAGACTCGATTATGGCAATGCTCTGATTTTAGGGTCAACTGTATATCTTCTTCCGCACTTGTGCAGTATAAAGGCTTACGCAGCAAAATGTGTACTTTCTTTGCCCTGTTATTCTTAAACTTTGGAGATTTTGGACTCTCTTCACTAGATTGTAGTAGCCAAGTGAAGTATATTCAAATCACTATGCCTAGTACACATCCCTTGTCATTCAGTGGAGCACATCCAGTCAGTGATAAACTGCAATGTTCCACATCCCCTAGATCTCAATTCTATGTCAATGTCAATTTATTTAAGGTCCCTACGTTTCAAAAAAAGCTTAAAATGACACAGAGCATTGTCTGTGCAGGTAGTTGGTCTTTGTAACAAATTGCCTATTTCACTTCATTACATTTGGCAACTTTTACACTTTGAGGAAAGCTCTGAAGACCTGGCTTAACTATCTTTAGCCCTTGGACTATGTCTCAGATTGGTTAATGATAGCAAGTTTCAGTATGCCTCCATAGGTAATGTACTTACAATTGAACTAATACTAGTAGTAATAATTATAATAAGTTAGAAATGTATAAAGTCACAGGAATCTGAAGCCGTCTGGAATATCAGTAAATAGTTTTAATTTTTCTGTATCTCCATTATTCTTGACCCAGCACCTATTAAAAAATCTTTTCATTTAGTCTTCTACACAAACCTGATCCGGTGTGTTTATTTGCATGCTGCTATACCTTTTTTTAATTACAGAACTGTTTGTATATTATCTTCTCCCGAGGGCCTGCATCTTTGGGGAGACAGTTAGTGGCAAGTTACTATAGCTTTAGGCATGTGTGACCTGTACACAAATAATTATTTTATGAGTAGCAATGTGGTAACTAGAGAACAATGTGTCGCTTGGGAATGTTAATTGACATTCTCCATTCTTTGTATTTTAAGCATGTAGTCATTGGCAATTATGGGCTGTGACACATACTGCTGATTTTCACTATTATGCCTATGCTTGGTAAGTCATGACTACTCTCATACTCATTGAGCTATTTTGAATCACTTTACTATGCCAATATCGCATTATGAAATGTACATTTTGCTTTAGTATTAAGAGTATGAAGGACAACAGTGTTGTGTGACAAACTGGGTTATTAGTTAAGGGGTTTGAAAGCGCCACTAAAGCAACAACCACAATCCATGCCAGGGAGAACCACAAAAAGACACTAAACTAACCAGTGCTCAACACTCAGGTACCTTGGCACAAAGCAGTCTGCCTTAACTTAGAGGCAAGGTGTAAAGTATTTTTGTAGCACACAAACAGTAATACAGTGAAAGCACAATACAAAACAATAACAATTAATAAATAAAAATAAATCAGAACAGCAAAAATCCAATAGTAGAACTAGAGATATTCAATTTCAATGACAAGTAGATAAAGCTCTGATAATTCAGAGCTACCCCGATTGTGGACTGAATACAGGGACCATGTTAGTCCCACTAAAAAGTTACTGTATCATGAAAAGCAGGCTGGTTGATGCAGACTGCGTTGCTGTAGCACAGACAGCCATTCAGGAGTCATGGACGGTGGTTGCTCAAGCTTCATATTGGCAGTGACCATGGGCTGACTTTGCTGTAGATCATGGTAGCAAAGAATTAAAAACTTCAGGATTTCACCTTTTCTCAATTGTGGCTCATCTAAAGCCAGCCAAGAGCCCAGGACATGGCAAGGCACTCCTTGGGGATCAGAAACTCAGTCCAGCAGAGGCCAGCAAGGCTTAGACAGGTCCAGTTCTGAGTCCAGGCAGGTTCAGTGGATCAGGTCAGATGGGAAGTTGCAGCAAGGCCTCTGGAGCTTGTTATGGCCCTAGC
Organism: Pleurodeles waltl; assembly: GCF_031143425.1. Taxonomy (NCBI): domain Eukaryota; kingdom Metazoa; phylum Chordata; class Amphibia; order Caudata; family Salamandridae; genus Pleurodeles; species Pleurodeles waltl. The sequence continues at coordinate 1,071,104,553 of NC_090437.1, forward strand.
TCAGACAGGAGGTCAGCCAGCCCTTGCTAAGCCTGTGAAAAAGGGACCATGTCCAATCTTCCTTCCCAGAGAGCAAGGCAGCAGGTCAGGTCTCTGGTTGCAGCAGGGCAGTCTACTGGTGGCAGGGCAGACCTTTTTCAGTAATGTCCATAGGCCCAGACGTGTACTGAAGAGTGGATCTGGAGGTCCAATATTTATACCTGGTGCTAGCCTTTATGTGGGTTTTTTTTTTTATCTTGCCCACATCTGGTTCTGAAAAGTTCTTTCTTTTCTCCTGTCAAGACTCCAAGAAGTCAGGGATGTGAAAAGGCTGGTGTCAGGTCCCCTTGGGAGGAGATCTGAGAGGTACTTTCTGGGTACTTTGAAACTAATTGGGACTCAATGAAACTCATGGGCATGGAATGGAGCATCCTGAAGGAAGTAATGAGGGGAGTATGCATCTCGAGTGTAGGGGGCACTAGAAAACAGCTGAAATATGATATTTTGAAGGGAGAAGGTACACTGACTTGATTGCAGCAACAGATGAGTAATACACAAACGGGGTACATGGAGCTCCTTGAGGCCCAGTGTAGAATAGGGAGTTATTGTTGGAAAATGGGTTATTGGTAAGGGCAGGTAGGTACCTACACCTAGCGACAAGCCACTAACCTCCACCTAGGTACAGTTAGGTCTCAGTAAATTAATTCCAGCTCAACCCTTGGTAGCTTGGCAACGAGCGTCAAGGCTTAACTTAGGAGACAGTGTGTAAAGCATTCAAATATCACAAAACAGTAATGAAATAAAACACAGGAAACAGTTTAAAAATCCAAAACCAATTTATAAAAATAGTTTATATTTTTATCTTTAAAATGACACAAAAACGATTAAAATCGGTTCAGGGGAACCGGAGATATGAATTTTTAAAGTATTTTTATTTTTCTAGCGCTTAGAAACAAAAAGCGCCAATCGGGTCATCTGGTTGCACCAGGACCGGGACAAAGTCAAAGTTTCAGGCCGACCGCGATGGAGCCCTGCTCGGCTACAAGTCGCGGGAGGCCTCGGTTGAAAAGTTACCTTCTGACTTAGTCTTTATTTTGAAGTTTTTCTTCACCGGGACGAACCTGCCAGTTGAATCCGACCTCCTGGAGCCCTTGTCCGGATACGCGATGTGGGTTTCCTCGGTGGTGATTTCTACCTTCGGACTTAGTCGTTTTTTCGAGATGAAAATCCTTCGACCGGGGTAAACCTGGATCTTGATCCGACGTCCGTGGAGCCCTTCTCGGATACGATGGCTGGGAGGTCCCGGTCAACTTTTTACGTTCGGACTTAGGGGGTCATTCTAAGTTTGGCGGGTGGCGGAGGCCGCCCGCCAGACTTCCCGCTCCGAAATACCGCTCCGCGGTCGAAAGACCGCGGAGGGTATTCTAAGTTTTTCCCTGGGCTGGCGGGCGGTCGCCAAAAGACCGCCCGCCAGCCCAGGGAAAAACTCCCTTCCCACGAGGATGCCAGCTCGTAATCGAGCCGGCGGAGTGGGAAGGTGCGACGGGTGCTGTTGCACCTGTCGCGTATTTCACTGTCTGCCAAGCAGACAGTGAAATACTTGTAGGGGCCCTCTTACGGGGGCCCCTGCAGTGCCCATGCCAGTGGCATGGGCACTGCAGGGGCCCCCAGGGGCCCCGCGACCCCCCCTACCGCCATCCGGTTCCCGGCGGGCGGACCGCCGGGAACTGGATGGCGGTAGGGGGGGTCGGAATCCCCTCGGCGGCGCAGCAAGCTGCGCCGCCTTGGAGGATTCCGAAGGGCGGCTGTACACTGGCGGGAGACCGCCAGTGTTGCCGGTCCGACCGCGGCTTTACCGCCGCGGTCAGAATGCCCTTGGGAGCACCGCCGGCCTGTCGGCGGTGCTCCCGCGGTCCTCCAACCCGGCGGTCATTGACCGCCAGGGTTGGAATGACCACCTTAGTCTCTTTTTCAGATGTTTTTCTTTACCGGGACGAACCACGAAGTCAGGCCGGGTCGCGGTTGAGGCAAGCCGGCTAGAATTTCCGTGGCGGGTCGGTCCCTCTCTGGAGCTTTTTTACAAAATTTGTCAAATCTTCTCCAAACTTCTGGGGCTTCACCCAGATGTTCTTTTAAGGTTCTTTTGGGGTCCACAGCTCACCCCAAGGGTCCAGAAGTTCTGTGATGGTCCTTGGGGGGTGCGGACTTCAACTCCCAGAATGCACCTGGCGCAAACTCCTTTTTGGCCACTGGGCAGTGGTCAACTGGTCTCTTTTTTAGGAGTTGGTGCAGGGGACTCTGGATAGCAATTTTTCACCTGTAGCAAACAGGGAGTCCCTCCTTGAACCAGTTGAAGCCAGGCAAAGTCCTTCTTGTGGTGAAGCCCAAGTGTGCAGCTGGTGCAGTCCTTCTGAGTGCAGGGTCCAGGTGCAGGCCAGGGGTCCAGCAGGGCAGTCCTTCTTCTCCTTAAGTTCCTTCTTCTTGAAAGTTGGCGGGGATCTGAGGTGTGGGGGCAGGTCTGCCAGTTTTATTCTTGCTCTTGGGTGAAAAGCAGGGGGGCCCTGGTTCTCCAATCAGGTACAGGGTCGTCCCCCTGTGATGACCACTTCCTGGGAAGTGTGGCAAAAATCCATCCCAAAAGGCAACAGTCTCTAAAAATCCAACATGGCTGAATCTGATTTTTGGAGGTTACATCTGGCTGAGCCCACCCACTGGTGTTGCTAAAAATCATAAACACACCCCTCTCCTGCCCTCTCCTAATCTAATCAAGGGGGCACCTAGCTGTCTGGGGTTGCAGGATGTGGGGGTGTTGCTGGGTGCTCCAGATGTCCTTCTCTGCCTTTGAAGACCAGTTTGGCAGCCCTCCCCCTTCCTGCCTCACCATCTCCTGAGGGGAGATTCTCTCCCCCAAGCACATTCCTTTGTGTGAAGCCAGGCCACTTCACACCTCATCAAAGTAGCCTGGCAGAAGCTGCTGCAGGCTGGCCAATCAGAGCACAGCAGCAAAAACAATGCAGAGCTGAAATTGGCAACTTTTTAGGTAAAGTCTAAACTTTTTACCTTTACAAGTTATATTAAATCCAACAACTGGAAGTTGTGGGATTTATTACAACAATTAATTTGATACCAAATTCTTGGTATGTAACATTTAAGGAGACTTTAAAATTTAAAATAAAGTCTGCCCATTCTAGCCTATGAAGGCCATTTACTTCAATGAGGGAAAAACGAATTTGGCTGTTTTTACCTCACCAGGGCTTATAGATCTATTTTTATAAAGTCCCTGCTTATAGTTACATGGTACCCAGCCCTAGGGGCACATAGGGCACACCTTAGGGGTGACTTATATGTAAAAATAAGGTAGTTTAAGACTTTGGAAGTACCTTTAATTCCAAAGTCGAATTTGCATTTAACTTTAATTTAAAAGCAGCCAGCAAGGCACGCTTGCTTTTAAAATGACACTGGGCACCTCAGCAGTGCACCTAGGTGTGCACCACCTATGCTGTGGTCCCTAAACCTACATGCCCTACCATATACTAGGGACTTATAGGTAGGTTAACTTAGCCAATTATAATTAGCCTAATTTGCATATCCATTTTACACAGAGCACAGGCCCTGGGACTGGTTAGCAGTACCCAGGGCACAGCCAAGAGTCAGTAACCACCAGTACCTATCCAAAAAGAGTGGGGGTGATCAGGCAAAAAAAGGAGGACTTTCCTACACTGCCCCCCCCAGATGAAAGGTGATGGGTACTAACCTACACCCTGGTAGTCCTCATCAGCTAAGTGGAAAAACCTGGAAAGGCCATCTGCATTGGCATGGGCAGTCCCAGGTCTGTGCTCCACTGTGAAGTCCATCCCCTGTAGGGAAATGGACCACCTTAACAGTTTTGGGTTTTCCCCCCTCATCTGCATCAACCATCTGAGACGTCTGTGGTCAGTTTGTACACGGAAGTGAGTGCCAAACAAGTAAGGCCTCAACTTCTTCAGGGACCAGACCACAGCAAAGGCCTCCCTCTCAATGGCACTCCATTTTTTCTCTATGGGGAGTAGTCGCCTGCTGATGAAGGCAACTGGGTGATCATGGCCCTCTTCATTAACTTGTGCTAACACTGCCCCAATCCCTTCCTCTGAAGCATCTGTTTGTACTACAAACTCCTTGCTATAGTCAGGGGCCAGTAACACTGGTGCTGAACACATAGCCTGCTTTAGGGTGTCAAAAGCTTTCTGACACTCTGGGGTCCAAATGACCTTCTTGGGCTGTTTCTTGGAGGTAAGCTCAGTCAGAGGGGCCACTATGGTCCCAAAATTCTGAACAAACCTCCTGTAGTACCCAGTCAGGCCAAGAAAGGCCCTGACCTGAGTCTGGGTTTTTGGAGCCTCCCAATCCAGGATAGTCTGGATCTTGGGCTGGAGAGGTTGTACATGGCCTCCACCAACAAGGTGGCCCAGGTACACAACAGAGCTTTGCCCTATCTGGCACTTGCTTGCCTTGATAGTCAGGCCTGCTTGAAGCAGGGCCTGAAGCACTTCCTTCAGGTGGACCAGGTGGTCCTTCCAGGTGGAACTAAATACAGCTATATCATCCAGATAAGCTGCACTGAAAGATTCCAACCCAGATAGGACTCTGTTCACCAACCGTTGGAAGGTGGCAGGAGCATTTTTCATGCCAAAGGGCATCACCTTGAACTGAAAGTGGCCCTCTGGTGTGGAAAATGCTGACCTCTCCTTAGCTCTTGGACTTAAGGCAATCTGCCAATATCCTGAGGTCAGATCAAATGTGCTCAGGAATTTGGCAGCCCCCAGCCTGTCAATGAGCTCATCAGCTCTAGGTATGGGGTGAGCATCAGTCCTAGGGACTGCGTTCAGACCTCTGTAGTCCACACAGAATCTCAATTCTTTCTTCCCACCTTGGGGATTAGCTTTGGGCACCAGTACCACTGGACTGGACCAAGGACTATCAGAGGGCTCAATTACCTTGAGGTCCAACATCTTAGCCACTTCAGCTTTGATGTTGGCCTTGACCTGGTCAGAAAGCCTGTACAGCTTGTTCTTGACAGGCAAGCTGTCACCAGTGTCAACATCATAGACACACCAATTGGTGAGTCCTGGGGTCAGGGAGAACAGACTAGCAAACTGTCCCAAAACTTGCTTACAGTTTTTTTGTTGCTGGTCTGTCAATTTGGGAGAGAGTACCACTCCCTCCACTGACCCATCTTTTGCCTTTGAGGACAGGAGGTCTGGCAGAGGTTCACCCTCCTCCTCCTTCCCTTCATCAGTGACCATTAGCATGGTCATGTCTGCCCTGTCCTGGTGGGGTTTCATCCTGTTAACATGCAGGATCCTGTGAGGATTCCTGGGGGTGCCAAGGTCCACCAAGTATGTGACCTCACCTTTTTTTCTCCAGAATTGGATAGGGCCCAGTCCACTTGGCCTGTAGTGCCCTAGGAGCCATGGGCTCCAAAACCCACACCAGCTGTCCTGGGTGATACTCAGGCAGGGTAGCCTTTTGATCATGCCAGAGCTTCATGAGCTCCTGGCTGGCCTCCAGGTTTCTGCTTGCCTTCTTCATATACTCAGCCATGTGTGACCGCAGGCCCAGTACATAATCTAGCACATTCTCCTTGGATTCCTTGAGAGGCTTTTCCCAAGACTCTCTCACCAAGCACAATGGGCCTCTTACAGGGTGCCCAAACAGTAACTCAAAGGGGCTGAATCCAACCCCTTCTGTGGCACCTCTCTGTAGGCAAACAGCAGGCATGGGAGGAGGACATCCCATCTCCTCCTGAGTTTGTCAGACAAACCCATGATCATGCCCTTCAGGGTCTTATTAAATCTTTCCACGAGACCATTGGTCTGTGGGTGGTAGGGGGTAGTGAACTTATAAGTAACACCACACTCATCCCACATGGCTTTCAGATAGGCTGACATAAAGTTTGTGCCCCTATCTGAGACCACCTCCTTTGGGAATCCCACTCTGGTGAACACACCAAGTAGGGCCCTAGCCACTGTGGGAGCAGTGGCTGTCCGGAGGGGTATTGCCTCAGGGTACCTGGTGGCATGGTCCACTACCACCACAATGTACCTGTTACCTGAAGCAGTTGGTGGGTCTAGGGGACCAACAATGTCAATCCCCACCCGCTCAAAGGGAGTCCCAACCACTGGCAGTGGTATCAGGGGAGCCTTTTGTTTGCCTCCTGTCTTGCCACTGGCTTGACAGGTGACACAGGAGCTGCAAAACTCCCTGACTTTTTCTGACATTTGGGGCCAATAAAAATGGTTGACCAGCCTGTTCCAGGTCTTGGTCTGTCCCAAATGACCAGCTAAGGGGATATCATGGCTTAAGGTAAGGAGGAATTCTCTATACTTCTGGGGGACCACTACTCTCCTAGTAGCCCCTGGTTTGAGGGCCCTTGCCTCAGTGTAGAGAACTCCATCCTCCCAGTAAACCTTGTGGGACCCAATGGTATCCCCTTGTTCTTGCCTGGCAGCAGTCTGCCTCAGGCTCCCAAGAGTGGGACACTCTCTTTGTCCCTGGCACAAATCTTCTCTGGTGGGCCCACCTGCCCCTTGCAGTTCTGCCAAATCAGGCATAGTTTGCAGGGAAAGTGTCCCTCCCTCAGAGTTCAGATCCTCCCCCTCAGGGTTGGATTCTTCCTGACCCTCTGTACTTGTTGGGGCTGGCAATCCAGACCCAATGCCCTTTCTCTTTTTCTTGGAGGCTTGGCCCATTGTTCCAGGGTCCAAGTGTCCAGCATTTCCCTGTTGTGCTGCTTGTGACCTGGTCACAGCACACACCCATTCAGGGAGGTCCAGCATCTGTGCATGGACCCTTCTCTCCACTTCTGACCATTCAGATGCTTCAAGATCATTTCCCAGCAGACACTCTACAGGGAGGGCAGGAGCTACAGCTACCTTTTTAGGGCCAGTCACACCTCCCCATTCCAGACTCACCATAGCCATGGGATGGAGTTTGGTTCTGGTATCTGCATAAGTCACCTGGTGGAAGACACCAGGTAAGACCTGCTCTGGAGAAACCAGCTTTTCTGTGACCATTGTCACACTGGCTCCTGTATCTCTCAGAGCTTCCACTTCAGTCCCATTGACTTTAGGCCTCTGCCTATACCTCTCCATGATGGGAGGTAAGGTGGCCATAGTTGCAATGTCCACCCCACCCACGGATACTAAGGTGACTTCAGTGTACCCTGATTCCACCCCTGGGCCAACTTCCACCCCCAACCCTACACTAGCAATCCCCTGGGATTGCCCACCAGTGGGGGGGCTTCTTGGAGCAGATAGCATCTCCTCTTTTATGTCCAGGTTGATGACAATCAAAACACTTGCCGGCCTTAGCAAGCTCCTGAAACCTTCCTGCTTTAGCAGGATCAAAATTCTTTCCCTGATACCCTTTCCCTTTAAAAGTGAATTGGCTCGGGGCTCCCCCTCCCTGAGAAGTTTTTGGGGACTCTTGTGAGGACTCTTTGGGTTTTTTATCATCTTTCCCCTGGTTCTTCCCCTGAGAAGAACCATGTCCTCCCTTTTTCTGTTCACCCCCTGGGGGTTTCTGGTTAACCCTAGTTCTTAACCAGTCATCTGCTGCCTCCCCCAGCTCTCTGGGGTTGGTCAACCTAGAGTCTACTAGATACTGGCGGAGCCTCTCTTGGACACAATTAGTTAGAAGGTGCTCCCTCATAATCAAATTGTACAGCCCCTCAAAGGTACTTACCCTGTTGCCCTGTATCCAGCCCTCCAGTGCCTTTACTGAAATGTCCACAAAGTCCACCCAGGACTGGGTGCTTGTCTTTTGGGTGTCCCTAAACTTGAGCCTATACTGCTCTGGGGTCAGACCAAACTTTTTAGTCAAGCAACTCTTCATACTGGGGTATGAGTCTGCATCCTCCCCACTCATGGTTAGGAGCCTATCCCTCCCAGAGTTGGGAACTAACTCCCAAAGAAGTGAACCCCAGTACTGAGGCTTGACTTTCCTCATCTGGAGGGCCCTCTCAAAGGCCCCCAGCCACTTATCTATGTCATCCCCCTCTACATAGGCAGGAACCACCCCTTTGGGTAATCTGGGGCAAAACCCCCACCCTGGGACACCTCAGCCTCCTTATCGCTGCCACCATCTCTTTTCTCTTTGATTGCCCACTTTTTCTTTTCTAGGGCCAGCTTCTCTGCTTCCAAAGCTATGTATGCTAGCTGGGCCTCCAGCTCTCTTTCTCTGATGGATGAGTTCTCTCCTCCTGAAGGGACCCCCTTCCTACCACTAGCTTTGGGTCTGCCCCTAGTGACTGTATCTATTGAGGACCGTTCTTCCTCTTCCTCACTTAGGCTCAGATGCCTTCCCTCCCCTGAGTGGTTAGAGTTAGCATCTTCCCCTTTTTCTTCCTCCTCTGGAGCTTCCTCTGTCTCTACCTCTTGGGCCTCAGCCCATACTGTCAGGGATTTAATCAGGATTTGCTTCCTGAGATCTGTGGTTGCAGGCAACCCTCTTTCAATACACAACCCCCTATGCTGGACTACTGTCAGTGTGGGTAGGCTAGCCAGATCAAGCTCCATGGTTCCCTAGTTTTGTGTCAACAAAAACTTTTTGCAAAAATTGGAAACAAGAATTTAGAAAAATTACAAAAATTCAATAATTGAAATTAATCCAAATTAATAAAAAAAAAAAAAAAAATATAAAAAAAAAAAATAATTTTTGCACTAAGACAATTTAAAGGATTTTTAATTTGTTTTACTTAAACTGTAACGTGATACTGAACACAAGTACAGGATCCCACCGCTGCCACCAAAAATGTTGGAAAATGGGTTATTGGTAAGGGCAGGTAGGTACCTACACCTAGCAACAAGCCACTAACCTCCACCTAGGTTCAGTTAGGTCTCAGTAAATTAATCCCAGCTCAACCCTTGGTAGCTTGGCAACGAGCGTCAAGGCTTAACTTAGGAGACAGTGTGTAAAGCATTCAAATATCACAAAACAGTAATTAAATAAAACACAGGAAACAGTTTAAAAATCCAAAACCAATTTATAAAAATAGTTTATATTTTTATCTTTAAAATGACACAAAAACGATTAAAATCGGTTCAGGGGAACCGGAGATATGAATTTTTAAAGTATTATTATTTTTCTAGCGCTTAGAAACAAAAAGCGCCAATCGGGTCATCTGGTTGCACCAGGACCGGGACAAAGTCAAAGTTTCAGGCCGACCGCGATGGAGCCCTGCTCGGCTACAAGTCGCGGGAGGCCTCGGTTGAAAAGTTACCTTCTGACTTAGTCTTTATTTTGAAGTTTTTCTTCACCGGGACGAACCTTCCAGTTGAATCCGACCTCCTGGAGCCCTTGTCCGGATACGCGATGTGGGTTTCCTCGGTGGTGATTTCTACCTTCGGACTTAGTCGTTTTTTCGAGATGAAAATCCTTCGACCGGGGTAAACCTGGATCTTGATCCGACGTCCGTGGAGCCCTTCTCGGATACGATGGCTGGGAGGTCCCAGTCAACTTTTTACGTTCGGACTTAGTCTCTTTTTCGGATGTTTTTCTTTACCGGGACGAACCACGAAGTCAGGCCGGGTCGCGGTTGAGGCAAGCCAGCTAGAATTTCCGCGGCGGGTCGGTCCCTCTCTGGAGCTTTTTTACAAAATTTGTCAAATCTTCTCCAAACTTCTGGGGCTTCACCCAGATGTTCTTTTAAGGTTCTTTGGGGTCCACAGCTCACCCCAAGGGTCCAGAAGTTCTGTGATGGTCCTTGGGGGGTGCGGACTTCAACTCCCAGAATGCACCTGGCGCAAACTCCTTTTTGGCCACTGGGCAGTGGTCAACTGGTCTCTTTTTTAGGAGTTGGTGCAGGGGACTCTGGATAGCAATTTTTCACCTGTAGCAAACAGGGAGTCCCTCCTTGAACCAGTTGAAGCCAGGCAAAGTCCTTCTTGTGGTGAAGCCCAAGTGTGCAGCTGGTGCAGTCCTTCTGAGTGCAGGGTCCAGGTGCAGGCCAGGGGTCCAGCAGGGCAGTCCTTCTTCTCCTTAAGTTCCTTCTTCTTGAAAGTTGGCGGGGATCTGAGGTGTGGGGGCAGGTCTGCCAGTTTTATTCTTGCTCTTGGGTGAAAAGCAGGGGGGCCCTGGTTCTCCAATCAGGTACAGGGTCGTCCCCCTGTGATGACCACTTCCTGGGAAGTGTGGCAAAAATCCATCCCAAAAGGCAACAGTCTCTAATAAACCAACATGGCTGAATCTGATTTTTGGAGGTTACATCTGGCTGAGCCCACCCACTGGTGTGGCTAAAAATCATAAACACACCCCTCTCCTAATCTAATCAAGGGGGCACCTAGCTGTCTGGGGTTGCAGGATGTGGGGGTGTTGCTGGGTGCTCCAGATGTCCTTCTCTGCCTTTGAAGACCAGTTTGGCAGCCCTCCCCCTTCCTGCCTCACCATCTGCTGAGGGGAGATTCTCTCCCCCAAGCACATTCCTTTGTGTGAAGCCAGGCCACTTCACACCTCATCAAAGTAGCCTGGCAGAAGCTGCTGCAGGCTGGCCAATCAGAGCACAGCAGCAAAAACAATGCAGAGCTGAAATTGGCAACTTTTTAGGTAAAGTCTAAACTTTTTACCTGAACAAGTTATATTAAATCCAACAACTGGAAGTTGTGGGATTTATAACAATTAATTTGATACCAAATTCTTGGTATGTAACATTTAAGGAGACTTTAAAATTTAAAATAAAGTCTGCCCATTCTAGCCTATGAAGGCCATTTACTTCAATGAGGGAAAAACGAATTTGGCTGTTTTTACCTCACCAGGGCTTATAGATCTATTTTTATAAAGTCCCTGCTTATAGTTACATGGCACCCAGCCCTAGGGGCACATAGGGCACACCTTAGGGGTGACTTATATGTAAAAATAAGGTAGTTTAAGACTTTGGAAGTACCTTTAATTCCAAAGTCGAATTTGCATATAACTTTAATTTAAAAGCAGCCAGCAAGGCAGGCTTGCTTTTAAAATGACACTGGGCACCTCAGCAGTGCACCTAGGTGTGCACCACCTATGCTGTGGTCCCTAAACCTACATGCCCTACCATATACTAGGGACTTATAGGTAGGTTAACTTAGCCAATTATAATTAGCCTAATTTGCATATCCATTTTACACAGAGCACAGGCCCTGGGACTGGTTAGCAGTACCCAGGGCACAGCCAAGAGTCAGTAACCACCAGCACCTATCCAAAAAGAGTGGGGGTGATCAGGCAAAAAAAGGAGGACTTTCCTACAGTTATGGTAAATACTGGACTGTTACACACATTGGGAGTACAGGCAGACACTCCATAAAGCGTAAGACAATGCTGGCACAGTTGCTTAAGAGAGAAAGACCCTCTCTTGATTGTGTCCTTACTCCACACAGATAGTACACCTGTGTGTAGTCAGGATGGAATCAATGACTCGCTTGGGGAACCCAGGGGTGGAAGTGTACGGGAAACCTGCTGTCAGCACATTAGGTGAAGTGAAGGCCTTCCTGAACTGGGTTACACTCCACAGGATTAAGGAAGCTCTGAGTGAAGAACTGGTGGGGAAGATAAGGGTTTAAGAAATACAGTCTGCCATACAAGATATGGCTGGTGGCTAGTGCCCTGACCCATATGGCCTCTAGTGGAGTATTATCATATTATCGGAGTTTCTCTGATCTACTGGCTCCCCAGCTGCTGGAGACATGTCAGATGGCACAGAGACAGTGTATGCAGCCCCCAACTAAGTGGAAAACCCTGATTGTAATGGTCCCAAAACCCATAGGAGTCCCATGGGATCCAGGGTCCTATAGACCATTATTAATGCTGGGAGTGGATACGAAAACACTCTCAAAGATACCAGCAATGCAAATGCGATGGACCATGCTCCATTCAGTTGACAAAGTTCAATGTAAGTTCATGATGGGATGTGGCACTCACATGAATCGAGGATGCCTTCTCACATGCTGCATTCAGTTCAGGGGTTAGATATGGAGGCAGACCTTGCAGCATTGAATAATGAAAAAGTATTTGACATTCTGGGATGAGTGTATCTGTAGGAGGTACTATGTTGTATGGGCCTGGGACAGAACTTCCTGTCTTGGGTGCATCTACTGTATGCTGAACCCACTGCAAGAGTATAAACAGGGAACAAGGTTTCAGAGCTGATCCATATATGAAGCGTTCTGAGGCAGGGCTGCCCTCTTTCCCCACTCCTCTTTGCACTAGTGCTGAAACCACTGGTGATACACCTACAACAGGACCTGTAGGACAGGGGCACTCAGGCAGGCACTTCTGAGCACTTTGTGTCAATGTACATTGACAACACACTCATCTACTTGAGCCACCAGAGCATTCCTTATCAACTGAAGGACTTTGGATGGGCATCAGGACTGTGTATCAATAAGTAAAAAATTATAATTTTCCCCTTTGGGCCACTGGATTGATGCCCCCTGGACTATCTCCCTGAGACGGGGCTTCCATGGTGAAGTTTCTGTACCTTGGCATGCTCATTGCACACATGCTGAGTCTTAAGTACAAACAATATGGGTTGTGTCCTCGACTGTTTAAGTGCATCTGTAACGTTTTTGAACATGCTACTGCTCTTGGTGAATGGCAAGGTGGCCCTAAGTAAGATGGTCCTTCTACTTGGAAGTCTCTATGTTCTCTAGAACTCCTTTTGTGACACACCCAGGTCCACGTTCACAGCACTTAACAGCCTCCTGGTGTCCCTGGTGTGGACTGGCAGGAAGACCAGACCGGGGTTAAACTTGAAGTTCCAAAATTGGACCCTGAGCTTGCAGATGTACTATATAGCTGGACAACTCCAATAAAATGCATTATGGTGCGCAAAGGGAGGCAACAGAGAAAAGCGATCCTGGCTTGTGTGGTGAAGAGAATGACCTCCACAAACACCTGATGAGTTGTGCAGGGGGTCAGTGGACTGCTGTATGTGATGTGACAGGTGGTGAAGAGCTGGGAATTAGCTGTGAAGCGAGCACTGAAGAGGCCCTCGTGTGCTCGCCTGTTACCACTCTGGCTCTGGTGGCTGCTGCCCTTTCAGAGGATGCAGTCACTGATGGATATGTCCCAATGGATGGAGAGTGGCTGCCATAGAATCAGAGACCTTATATTGTTGCCGAAGCAGCCCTCTTATTTCAGGTGAGAACAGATCAGCTTCTGCAGTTTACCAAGCTTTTTTATATAGTGCAGGAGATCTGGACAGACTCTGAGGAGTTAGTAATCCTCACCATGATTCTGGACCCTGGATCTAACAGGGGGTCTCATCTCCTGTTTGAATGAAGCACTGTAGGGTGATAGGCATATTGACGTCATTACAGTTCATTCTAGCTGGAATGAGGATTTGGGAGACCAACTTATGAACAGGAAGTGGAAGTTGAAGTGGAAGCGTATTCAGGCTCGGAGAAGGAAGCAGCCACCAACACTCACTTTAAGCTGACACAATTCTTTTACCTGCATTGTACACATCTCTTGCCACAGCCTGAGCGGGGGACTGCCCTAGGTGTGGCAAGGTGCTAGCCAACTTCCTCCACATGTCCTGGGAGTGCATTAGATAACATTGTTAGTGAGATGCAATAGGGGGGAGGCTCTGTGGTGGCTTGTCAGGGGAACCGACCATCCTGAGGTCCCTGATGGGCTGGGCTGGTCATCTTGATCCAGGCGTGCAGAGCTGCTGTCATCACTGTGGGTCTTTTCTGTGGGGGGACTGGATATGTCTGGCACCTCCTGTCCAGTGACGTTGGGTAGGGGTCCTGTTGGAGTGTAAAAGCATAATTATTGTATCTGTGGTGCCATCGTGTGCAATGCGTGGTGACCCTCTACTCCAGTGCTTGCATTCTTGGCATGGTCCTTGTGTGATAGTTGGTTTGGGGTCTGTATTCGTATCTGTACTGGGCATGCTTTGGTGATGGGGGTCCATGCATTGGTGTTACATGTAAGGCTTGTTTTTGGGATATGTGGGTTGTGTTGGTGGGGTATCTGTGGGTTGTTGAGGTGAGGGGTATGAGGGTAAGGGTGGGAGTATGTGATGGTATGCAGGTGGGATGGGGGGATAAGGTAGTAAAGATTTGCCTTACCAGAGTCCAGTCCTCCTGCTACTCTTGTGAGGCCCTCAGGATGCAGAATTGCCAAGACTTGCTCCTCCCATGTTGTTAGTTGTGGGGGAGGAGGTGGGGGTCCATCGCCAGTCCTCTGTACTGCAATTTGGTGTCTTGCAACCACGGAACGCACCTTTCCCCCGGTAGGTCGTTCCACCTCTTCCTGATGTCATCCCGTGTTTTTGGATGCTGTCCCACTGCATTGAGCCCATCGACAATTCTCCGCCATAGCTCCATCTTCCTTGCAATGGATGTCTCCTGCACCTGTTATCCGAATAGCTGTGGCTCTACCTTGCAGATTTCCTCCACCATGACCCTGAGCTCCTCCTCAGAGATCCTGGGGTGTCGTTGAGGTGCCATGATGTGGTGTGGCTGATGTGTGCGGTGGTATCTGTTGTGATGTGTGAGGGGATGTATTGGTGTGTGTTGTTTGAGGTGCGTGGATGTAGTGTAAGTAATTGTGTTGTGTGTCTGTGGATGCTGCTGTTGTTTAAGGTAGTGTATCTCTCTTGCCTGCTTTAAATATCTGGTAGTAAGGGTTTGTGGGTAATGTGGGTGGGTGTTTTTTAGTGTTGTGGGGGTGTGAGTGTGGTCTGTGTATGTGTATCAGGTGTGTGTATTTCAAATTGTCCAATGTGGCTGTGTTTTGTAAATGTGTGTGTATTTTGAGCGCGGTGGTGTGTACCACCAACTGTTTACTGCGCTTGAAAGTCCGCTTTATGGCTTGCACAATTAGTTTGCTTACTCACTCACATTGCTGAATGCCATTTTCTCTTCTAATTATATCAGTGGCTCCACTTGTACTCTGGCCATAGATGGACTATTGTAGCCTGGCCTTTTCTATTCAGTTTTCTACTCAGAATTCTCTAGCTACTATAGTCAGTGGTACCCCAGGATGCAGGCACACTTGGACCAGAATCAAGCCACTCAGAATACCAGGGCTACCAACAGCACTCCCTTCCTGGATATTACTAGCAAGAATATCAAAGATTATGCCTCACACTTTTATTAATGGATTATTTTGGTTTTAGGTAAAGTTGCAACCTTTATATTTTCTGTAAGGTACTGGAAAGCTAGTGAAGATCAGGCTACAGTGGTCCCACATACTACTTAGAGCCTACAAAGTCTAGAGTGACATACCTTGCTTCTGACAATCAGTTAATCCATAATTCATTGAGAGATGTTTTTAAAACTGTGAAAAACCTTGTGCTCTCCTCTCCAGATTTTCCATCTATTGTTCTTTCCTCTTATTTATGCAAGTCTATAACGCTCTATGTATTCATCAGTTGATTCATAATGGTGAACTTATGAACTGTCTACCTTAGCAATGACTGTTCTGTAGGCACTTGTTCGGCTTGCAAATCACTACACTTTGAGGACCATAGACATATCTGAATGATTAAGCCATGTTACCAAAGAATCCCTGTCCTGCGGGCATTTTCAATATACCATTCCTCACTTCCTCTGTAATATTTTACTTAAATTAGCAAGGGACCATCAGTCATGGAAGGAAGCAGTGGCTGTCCCTTTATTCAAAAAACTTTCAGCTGATTCTTTGGAGTTGGAAAAAGATTGACCTATTTCTTTCCACTATTTAGCATCCAAGATATTGAAAAGCAAAATTATCATTGAACTATTCTCTTCCATTGACTTCACTAACATCTGTGTTTCAACCCCTAAATGGAACTTAGGATGCCTTAGTAGTTTTTAATGAATGACATCTGAATGTCTGGGGGCTGGAGGGCGAGGCAGCTCTGCAATTAATCCTTAGCGTTGTTTTTGATAGTTTCCTATTATCTACTCTATTACTGGCTCCACTCCGTACATGCTATCAATCATTAATGTAGCTTAGATCTTTCTTGGACAACCACTCTTAATCTGTTGTTTTCATTCCTTTTCTTTCACAAGTTAAGCCCTAAGGGGCATATTTAAGAAGAGTTTGTGCCACCTTTGTGTTACTTTTTTTTTATACAAAAGCGGCACTAAAATACTGTCACATTTATATTTTGATGCTGGACCTGTCTAGCATCAAAATATAAGAGTTAGTGTCATTTTTTGGAAGCGTCAACCCACCTAGCATTGTTTTGCGACAATGATATGCAAGGTAGGCATTTCCTTCCAAAAATTGACTCTAGCCCTCCAGCGCTATATTTACACGCCAACACTAAAATGTTGCACAGAATGGAACTAGTCCCAAAAAATGACACAAAGCCAGATTTGCATAAAATTTTAACACCTACTCAGAAAATGCAGCCCACACACCACTACTTCAGGAAAACACACAGAAGGAGAATTGGCAACCTCATGGAAAACAAAGAAATGTTATTGTTCCAGCTTGGCACATGCCGCAGTGGTCAGCGATGACAACAGGTCCCTCCAGCACCACCGCAGCAGCCCCAAACACCACTACAGCAGCCACAAAGGCAGTGCACAAGGAGGAAGAGGATCTTTTGACAGCGTACAACCATTCTCAGGCTCAGGGAACAAGATGTAATAAGGACTTACAGTCTGAACCGGGATTCAATTGTACGCCCGCTGCACCACATAGCACCTGACATCACTGCAAGGGTGAAAACTCCAACAGATATACCACCCATGACCAAACTCCTCGCTGTACTCCTTATGCTTGCGTCAGGATCTTCTCAGACAATGGGCGCACAAGTGGCTGGTATCTCCCAGCCATCCCTATCAGCTCTCCTACCAAAGGTCCTTGATGCAATCATCTGCCTCACACCCCACCACATCTGCTTCCCCAACACCCAGCAACTGCAGCAGGAGACCAAGCAAGGTTTATATTTAATTTCTGGGTTCCTGCATGTGCTGAATGCAAAGGACTGCACCCATGTCCAACTGGTGCCACCTGCAGCTCCTTAACCACAAGCTCACTAATTTGATAAATGTGCAGCCATCGTGGACCATAGTGGGCTCTTCTCAAACATCCTCACCAAATACCCCAGCAGCGTCCATGATGCGTACATATTCCAGCATTCCACCATCAATAAGCGGTTCCCGGAAGGGCAATATGGAAATGGGTTACTAATAGGTAAGCCACCCTATCAATCAGTACAAAACAACACACCAACCTTGTAGGACAAGAAAGGCATACACCACACTAAACTCACATGGGCAGGGGAACACATATGTACAGACAACAACACATATGGCACATGCCACACTACACTGCAATCATTGCACATCACACACACATTCAACCACATGTATGTAAAACAGCCACAACCTGACTGGCATACCACGTGAGAACAGGGGGAGATATGTCCCCTTTGCATACAGAAGCTGGGCCCAAACCAAAATACAGGTCCCGTCGACATTACACCAAACAATGAATAGCTCAGCAATATGAATGTCTTTGGCCATGTCAATGTAAAGAAAGTCACAGCCCCACATTTTTCATGGTGTTTAAGCCTCTGGCAGCACCAATATCAAATGCCACCCCAGTGTTGCCATTACCAACAACATTTCACCTTACACATACCTGGCATACCTGTAGTGTGCAGATTTACCTGTCTGCTGCATTGTGTCACACACATAGGAATACAGCATTACCCGTCATGAAACACGATGGGGCAGAATAATGAGAAGTGGTGCAGCACCTAGTCCAGTGCCACCTCACATGTGCCCCCTAATGCCACCATGTGTTTGCTACATATAAGAAATGGCCCACCATGGCACAGAGTTTGTGCAATAATGTAAAGATAATGGAGGCCATTGTAGGACTTTGTAGGAGTATAGAGGACATACCTGACCTTTCATGCACCATACCCATGTAAAACAATTGTGTGCCCCTCCCCATGCCCACACTGTGCATTTGTTGAACGTGTGTATGACAAAACATTTATAGGAACCTAGGAGATTGCACTGTGGCAATTTTCCTCATCCGCCTAGTGCGTGATTTACACCCTAGTACACTTGATGGCTGGCACATCCGTCATCTGCCACACAGGGTCATTAAGCGCCACACTGCATACATAGTACCACATGGTATATGGAGGCCAGAGTTTGGTTTTGTAGGGCTACCATTGTGTCTCTACATATGAAACCAATGAGGTCCAAGTAGGTGGTAGGTTCCACCAACAGTAGGACACTGCTTCAAGTATGGACAAAACAACACATATTTGCAAAGGTTGAACTATCAGTTTGGATTTAACTTGACAATCCTCAAGTCCCTAAGCCATAACCCAAGATTGCAATGTCTATCAACACAGACCAATTAAACCATTTCACAAAACAGAAACATACAAAATACCAGAAGAGTCTGAGTCATATCACTCCACCTAAAACTAATATCAGCCAAAGTACATACGAAACCACTATTAAGCATTACCAACACATGTTCTTTCATTCCTTTGCAGCCGACCAAGGTTACAACATACAGCCATTCCTGATGACTCCATTTGGCAACCCCACACAGTGGAATAGCTTGCTTATAATGAAGGGCACAGAAGGACGTGAAATGTGGTGGATAGGACACTTGGGCTCCTGAAGTCAAGGTTCAGATGCTTGACCTTGACAGGAGGAAGCCTGTTGTATGCACCACCACTGGTATGCAAGATGATATTGGTATGTTCAATCTTGTATAATATAGGTATATGGATCAGTGTTCCCTGGGATAAACAGGTAGATGCCCCCAATGAGGAGGAAGATGACAATGGTGCAGCACATTTAGAGGGGGGACTACAATACACTGCTGCAGGAGTTTGCAGAAGACTATAAATTGTACAGAACATATACACATAGGGCCTCATTACAACCTTGGCAGGCGGCCCCCGACGGCCGTCAAGGTTTAACCGCTGTGCGTCCGCCAATGCAGCCGCACTCCCGCCGTGCCCATTCTGACATCCCTGCTGGGCCGGCAGGCGGAAACAGAGTTTCTGCCCGCCGGCACAGCAGGGATGTCGGCCGCAACATGGGAGCTGGCTCCTAATGGAGCCGGCGGTGTTGCAGCCGTGTGTCGGTTGCAGCTGCACCCGTTGCGCTTTTCACTGTCTGCTGTGCAGACACTGAAAAGCAGTGTGGGCTGTGCCCCGCGGCTCCCCTTCCCACCAGCCTTTCCATGGCGGTCTCTACCCATTAAAACCGCCGGGACAGCCATGGCGGTAAACCGCCGGTCGCGGCGGTGCGACCGCTGCGCTTCTGCCGCGGTCGTAATAGGCAAGATTGAACCACCAGCCTATTGGCGGTGCAATCGCCAAAACAGCCCTGGTGGTCTTTGACCACCAGGGTTGTAATGAGGCCCATAGTCACTGTTCAAATATTATCACTTTGAAAATAGCACCAATAAATAGCTTTGCACAAGAATGTCCATGGTGTACTCATTCTCCACTACATATACCATTGGAATACCTCAGAGAGCAGGAAAGAAACACAACAGTTACAAGTGTGGTTGCTACATAGTTTGTGATGTAAGGTGGCTAGCGCCTCCATGCCACATATCAGTGTCACATAACTCACTGCCATTTGGTACTCAAAGGCCTAGATCCACACACCACAAAATATAATGTAGCGTTAAGTGGGCAGTGTGCAAAATCCTAGCTCTTTCCCCACATAATTTCCATGCCTGGCAGGTGTATGCAAGGGGGGGATATAAAAGGTAGGGGCTGTTATCAAATGGTGCTTTAATAATGTAGGAACTGAACTGTGTCACATCTCAGATGGATCACCGCTACACCAGCACTGTGCATGTGTAACAAGCGGGGAGACCGCTGATAACAATGGACCTTTATTTACTTTTAAGGATTATTAACCAACGTTAGAACCAAAGCCTGTACTGTATATCAATGGGCCTACGTCCTGGCCCTGCAATTGGGCCCAGCCCTGCCACGTGATGTCCTGTACCTTAAATATTCTACACACATGTTGGCTGTGCAGTGCGCTAAGACTTGCTAGACAAATGAAGCAGCAGTGGGTGCTGAACCACTCTCTGTACATATGGCCCATTGCCAGGATTTAAGAATAAAATGGGAAAATGCACCAGCAAATTAATGTCTGGGTGAAATGTAGGCAGAGTGTGTTCCACTCCCATATGCATTCTATATTCACTTGTTACACAAATCTGATGTCTTGACACAAGCCTACAGCTAATCCGGGAATAAATGTGAAGACTGATGCTCAGGTTTATGGCTTAGATAGGAATGGGTTCGCAATTACCTACAATGGTTGACATGTGTCAGCAGGGTAACCAAGTATAGTCTGTATGATACCATCACACACCACATCTCAATAAACACCTCTCATTGACACTCACATGCCAGACCAAGAAAAAGTTACCAACAGTGACAACATTTCCTAAAATGTCAAGGGCCCTCATTACAACCCTGGCGGAAAATCCCGCTTACCGCAGTGCAGAAGACCGCCAACAAACCGCTGCTGCCGTGGAATTCGGCTACAGGTATTAAGACCCACAGCCCGTAATCCGCCACAATACAGACACCCACACAAGTCTGCCACACCAAAGGTCAGTGATAAACTGGTGATAACAAAAGCAACACCTCCATGCCTACGGGAATACGGCCACAATATCACAACCCACGAATCAACGCAGCAGTCTTTCAATTGCGGTAATCCATTGGCTGTACACACTGCTGCGCTCAAAATACACACACATATACAAAACACAACCACATTTGACAATTCGAAATACACACACCTGATACACATACACACACCACACCCACACACCCAATCCATTAGAAAGCACACACCCAGATCACCCACAAACCCTTACTACAAGAATTTTGAAAGCACGCCAATGGGGGAACACTACCTAAAACAACACCCGCATCCTCAGACACACAACACCATCACTTACACAACATCTAAGCACTGTGCCACTGGATTCAAGCTAGCCTGGCTGATGAGGGGTGAAACCCCGAAACCGGTCCCAGGATGCTTGTTTCCAGTCCAGGGAGAACCTGGCCTGGTAGTTCGGGCTGGACTGTTACTATGAGTAACAGGGTCAAGACTGATTTGCATATGGCTGGGTTCAAACTGGGGTGGCATGGTGAGCAAAATAATGGATGGATTAAACCCAGATCTGTGACTGGGGGTGAATGTTTGATTGGTTCCGCATTCCGTCCATCCAGTTATGCTATCCCGCAGCGTATGTGTTTTGCTTTGCTTTTGCCGCCCTAAGTGCGCCGGGTATGCCCAGACGTGGGTCCCGGGCTCACTGTGCCACTGGATTCAAGCTAGCCTGGCTGATGAGGGGTGAAACCCCGAAACCGGTCCCAGGATGCTTGTTTCCGGTCCAGGGAGAACCTGGCCTGGCAGTTCGGGCTGGACTGTTCCCATGAGGAACAGGGTCAAGACTG
This sequence comes from Pleurodeles waltl, assembly GCF_031143425.1. Taxonomy (NCBI): domain Eukaryota; kingdom Metazoa; phylum Chordata; class Amphibia; order Caudata; family Salamandridae; genus Pleurodeles; species Pleurodeles waltl. The sequence goes on from NC_090437.1 coordinate 1,071,125,965, forward strand.
ATTTGCATATGGCTGGGTTCAAACTGGGGTGGCATGGTGAGCAAAATAATGGATGGATTAAACCCAGATCTGTGACTCGGGGTGAATGTTTGATTGGTTCCGCATTCCGTCCATCCAGTTATGCTATCCCGTAGCGTATGTGTTTTGCTTTGCTTTTGCCGCCCTAAGTGCGCCGGGTATGCCCAGACGTGGGTCCCGGGCTCACTGTGCCACTGGATTCAAGCTAGCCTGGCTGATGAGGGGTGAAACCCCGAAACCGGTCCCAGGATGCTTGTTTCCGGTCCAGGGAGAACCTGGCATTGGCAGTTCGGGCTGGACTGTTCCCATGAGGAACAGGGTCAAGACTGATTTGCATATGGCTGGGTTCAAACTGGGGTGGCATAGTGAGCAAAATAATGGATGGATTAAACCCAGATCTGTGACTGGGGGTGAATGTTTGATTGGTTCCGCATTCCGTCCATCCAGTTACGCTATCCCACAGCGTATGTGTTTTGCTTTGCTTTTGCCGCCCTAAGTGCGCCGGGTATGCCCAGACGTGGGTCCCGGGCTCACTGTGCCACTGGATTCAAGCTAGCCTGGCTGATGAGGGGTGAAACCCCGAAACCGGTCCCAGGATGCTTGTTTCCGGTCCAGGGAGAACCTGGCCTGGCAGTTTGGGCTGGACTGTTCCCATGAGGAACAGGGTCAAGACTGATTTGCATATGGCTGGGTTCAAACTGGGGTGGCATGGTGAGCAAAATAATGGATGGATTAAACCCAGATCTGTGACTGGGGGTGAATGTTTGATTGGTTCCGCATTCCGTCCATCCAGTTACACTATCCCACAGCGTATGTGTTTTGCTTTGCTTTTGCCGCCCTAAGTGCGCTGGGTATGCCCAGACGTGGGTCCCGGGCTTACTGTGCCACTGGATTCAAGCTAGCCTGGCTGATGAGGGGTGAAACCCCGAAACCGGTCCCAGGATGCTTGTTTCCGGTCCAGGGAGAAACTGGCCTGGCAGTTCGGGCTGGACTGTTCCCATGAGGAACAGGGTCAAGACTGATTTGCATATGGCTGGGTTCAAACTGGGGTGGCATGGTGAGCAAAATAATGGATGGATTAAACCCAGATCTGTGACTGGGGGTGAATGTTTGATTGGTTCCGCATTCCGTCCATCCAATTACGCTATCCCGCAGCGTATGTGTTTTGCTTTGCTTTTGCCGCCCTAAGTGCGCTGGGTATGCCCAGACGTGGGTCCTGGGCTCACTGTGCCACTGGATTCAAGCTAGCCTGGCTGATGAGGGGTGAAACCCCGAAACCGGTCCCAGGATGCTTGTTTCCGGTCCAGGGAGAACCTGGCCTGGCAGTTCGGGCTGGACTGTTCCCATGAGGAACAGGGTCAAGACTGATTTGCATATGGCTGGGTTCAAACTGGGGTGGCATGGTGAGCAAAATAATGGATGGATTAAACCCAGATCTGTGACTGGGGGTGAATGTTTGATTGGTTCCGCATTCCATCCATCCAGTTATGCTATCCCGCAGCGTATGTGTTTTGCTTTGCTTTTGCCGCCCTAAGTGCGCCGGGTATGCCCAGACGTGGGTCCCGGGCTCACTGTGCCACTGGATTCAAGCTAGCCTGGCTGATGAGGGGTGAAACCCCGAAACTGGTCCCAGGATGCTTGTTTCCGGTCCAGGGAGAACCTGGCCTGGCAGTTCGGGCTGGACTGTTCCCATGAGGAACAGGGTCAAGACTGATTTGCATATGGCTGGGTTCAAACTGGGGTGGCATGGTGAGCAAAATAATGGATGGATTAAACCCAGATCTGTGACTGGGGGTGAATGTTTGATTGGTTCCGCATTCCGTCCATCCAGTTACGCTATCCCACAGCGTATGTGTTTTGCTTTGCTTTTGCCGCCCTAAGTGTGCCGGGTATGCCCAGACGTGGGTCCCGGGCTCACTGTGCCACTGGATTCAAGCTAGCCTGGCTGATGAGGGGTGAAACCCCGAAACCGGTCCCAGGATGCTTGTTTCCAGTCCAGGGAGAACCTGGCCTGGCAGTTCCGGCTGGACTGTTCCCATGAGGAACAGGGTCAAGACTGATTTGCATATGGCTGGGGTCAAACTGGGGTGGCATGGTGAGCAAAATAATGGATGGATTAAACCCAGATCTGTGACTGGGGGTGAATGTTTGATTGGTTCCGCATTCCGTCCATCCAGTTACGCTATCCCACTGTGTATGTGTTTTGCTTTCCTCAAACAACACACACCAACACACCCCCCTCACACATCACAACAGACACCACCTCACACATCACCCACACCACATCATGGCACCTCAACGACACCCTAGGTTTTCTGAGGAGGAGCTCAGGGTCATGGTGGAGGAAATCATCCGGGTACAGCCAAAGCTATTCGGATCACAGGTGCAGCAGACGTCCATTGCAAGGAAGATGGAGGTATGGCGCAGAATTGTCGACAGGGTCAACGCAGTGGGACAGCATCCAAGAACACAGGATGACATCAGAAAGAGGTGGAACGACCTACGGGAGAAAGTGCGTTCCGTGGACTCCAGACACCAGATTGCTGTACAGAGGACTGGCGGTGGACCCTAACCTCCTCACCCACAACTAACAACATGGGAGGAGCAAGTCTTGGCAATACTGCATCCTGAGGGCCTCGCAGGAGTAGCAGGAGGACTGGACTCTGGTAAGGCAAATCTTTTATACCTTACCCCCCCCCACCCCACCTGCATGCCATCACACACTCTCACCCTTACCCTCACACCTATCACCCCAACAGCCCACAGATACCCCACTAACACAACCCACACATACCAAAAACAAACCCTGCATGTAACACCAATGCATGAACACCCATCACCCAAGCATGCCCACTACAGCGACTCACTCATGCCCCAAAATCACCAATCACACAAAGACCAAAGCACTCGAGTAGTGGGTCAACCACCCATTGCACACAATGGCACACACAGATACAAAAATAATGCATTTACACCCCAACAGAACCCCTACCCAACGTTACCAGACAGGAGGTGCCACACATATCCAGTCCCCCCACAGAAGAGGCCCACAGTGAGGACAGCAGCTCTGCACAACTGGATCAAGATGACCATCCAGGCCCATCTGGGACCTCAGGACAGTCGGTTTCCCTGACACTGTCACAAGCCACAACAGAGCCTCCCCCCTCAGGAAACACCATCACAGCACCCACCAAGCGGGCCCATCCCTCTCTCCCCAGGACACGTCAATCAGCAGTGTGTCCACCACTACAGGGAACCCAGGAAAACCCACCAACCCAAGAAAATCAGGGACCTGGTGGCAGTGGGCACATGGTTCAGGGGACAGAGGCACAGGATAACAGGGTAATTGGGAGGACAGCTGTGTGACAGGGGGAGGACAGGCCCAGGAAACCCACTCTCTACGAGGCACTCTCCAACATCATTAGAGCTTACCATCATTCCCAGGAGATGATGGCAACGGTACTGGACAAGTTTCAGGAGACGCAGGCGCTGCAGGGGGAACACTGCCTTGGGATCAGGGAGGACTTGAGGTCCATTAACACCACCCTGGTCACCATTGCAGGGGTGCTGGCAGACCTTGTCAACACCAGGAGGGACACAGTGGCACAACAGGGGGCCCCTGATACTAGACTGGGCGATGAACAACCCTCCACCTCCACCGGCGCTAGTGGACAGGAGGCACCGCCACAGGAGCAACCGGATACCAGCACCCCACTCCCTGCAGAAGCAGAACCACCCCGCAAACGGTCCCTGAGATCCAGGAAGAAGACAGAAAACATTGCCAAGACCCCCAACAGGAAATGAGACCCCCCTGAATGTCACCCTGTCCATCCTTAAACTGCCATTGCTCCACTTCCTATGCCCCTTTGGACAATGCACCTGTGAAACAAATAGACTGGACTCTGCCATGGACATTCCTCCACCATCACCCCAGCCCATTTTACAACTCCCTCCACTTATTAGCACAGGAATAAACACACTTCAATCACAAAACAATCTGGAGTCAGTCTGTGCTTTCACAAATGTGTAATTGCAATAACTATGGAATATAGCAATGTCAATTTACTTGTTCACATACCAATGTAACACAGCTGCAGGCCAGCAGTAAACATAGCAGATGGCACAAAGTTGGACCCACATCTGTGAAATGGAAAGTCAAAGTGACAAGTCAGGGTCCATACACTAATTGAAAATGACACACGTATGCCAGTTTCAACAATAGAATGAGATGTGGGAAGCAGTGGCATCTTCTTACATGTGTCTCACTGGAAGTATTGCATGATGATGTTATTAAAGTTGTCGAAATCCTCTTCTTCTCCCTCCTCTTCTTCACTGTCCACAGACTCCACAGCTGCCACAAGACCACGATCTGGCCCATCCTCCTGCAGAAAAGGCACTTGGCATTGCAAAGCCAGGTTGTGCAGCATACATCAGGCCACGAGTATCTGGCACACCTTCTTCGGTGAATAGTATAGGGAGCCACCTGTCAGATGGAGGGACCGGAATCTGGCCTTCAGGAGGCCGAAGGTGCGTTCGATCACCCTCCTAGTTCGTCTATGTGCCTCATTGTAGCATTCCTCTGCCCTTTTCCTGGGATTCCTCACTGAGGTCAGTAGCCATGACAGGTTGGGGTAACCAGAGTCACCTGCAAATGTTGAGGGACAATTGTTAGACAAACACTAACCCTTAGGGACAGCCACATACCCAGACACCTATGTCAACTGTATTGGGACCTTGGCCTCACATATTAGCCACACACGGTGCCTCTGGAGTTGTCCCATCACATAAGGGATGCTGCTATTCCTCAAAATGTAAGCGAAATGCACAGAACCAGGATACTTGCCATTCACATGGGAGATGTACTGGTCTGCCAAACACACCATCTGCACATTCATAGAATGGTAGCTCTTCCGGTTTCTGTACACCTGTTAATTTCTGCGGGGTGTACAAATGCCACATGTGTACCATCAATGGCACCAATGATGTTGGGGATATGTCCCAGGGCATAGAAGTCACCTTTCACTGTGGGCAAATCCTCCACTTGAGGGAAAACAATGTAGCTGCGCATGTGTTTAAGCAGGGCAGACAACAATTTGGACAACACGTTAGAGAACATTGGCTGGGACATCCCTGATGCCATGGCCAATGTTGTTTGTACTAGAGGGGGGATTCCTGTAGGATGGCGCATAGCTGACATCAGGTCCGACTCCAACTGGGCACACAGTTCCTGGATTGTTGCACAATCAAGTCTGTATGTGACCAGAATGTGTCTCTCTTCCATTGTTGACAGGTCCACCAGGGGTCTGTACACTGGAGGTTGCCGCCATCTCATCACCTGCTTCAGCGGACGTGCCCTTTGGAGGAGAAAAGAGAGCAGAGAGTCATCCAACACTGAGGTATCACAATGTCTTATTTTCAGAAACGTTATTAATCCGCAATGTACCGATATCTGTCTATATTCCCGGCCTAGATAGGTGTGATGCAGTTAACATCCATCTCATGTGGCCTCCTGAAATGGTGGCTGCCTGACCTGTAAGGTGGGACAAGGGGATGTGAGGTAACTGCGCTGGCGTTGCACACCGAAGACCGCAGCGCAATTCTGCATTGGTTAACATTGGGCCCTATGGGTCCCAGGAGCCAATTACAATGTACGCTGGTGGTGACGGTATGCACTGCCGCGGACGTGACTGCCATTTTCTGTCTGTTCACTCACTTGATACCTGACCTTCAACAGTAGAGGGCCTACACCTCAAGTGCTGCTGTGACCTCAGTCTGGAAGCGATGATGGCTCATGTTTCTGGGGAAGTGGCTCCTGCTTGTACTTCTGAGGAGTTGGAGAAACTAGTGGATGGGGTCCTCCCCCAGTACACGCAACTGAACGGTCCTCCTGACAAACAGGTGAGAACACTGTGAGCATGCTGCATGGGCAATGCCTGTTTTGAGTGGTGTGGATGGAAGATACATGGGGGGGCTGAGGGCTGCATGTGCAGATGGTGAGTCTATGTGCGTCAGGGCAAGGGTGGGAACTGGGGGCCAATGAGTATGACGATCCAGACGGGTAAGTAATTTCCTTTCCCCCTGTACCATTCCTCTAGGTAAGAGCCCACCAGAAGAAAGGTATTTGGCGTGCCATCGCCAGGGACATCCGGACCCTGCGGGTCTACCACAGACAGAGCACCCACTGCCGTAAAAGATGGGACGACCTGCGCCGCTGGAGCAAGAAGATGGCGGAGGCCCAGCTGGGGATGGCCTCCCAACATGGCAGGGGTGCCCGTCGCACCATGATCCCCTGCCGGTGGCCTATCTGGAGTTGGATGGGCGCTTGAGAGCATCACAGCAGCAACAAGGGGGTGAGTACACTCTCATTCAACTGACTCTGCGCGCATTACGAGGTGTCTGGGTGGGGGAGGATGGCAGTGGGTTCGCCTAGGCCAGGGTGAAGTTGGTAGGCAAGGTCCCTTGTGAGGCAGACTATGTGGCACTCCAACCCGACCACTGGTAAGAGCCACCTACACCTAGTCAGGCTCCTGTGACTTCCAGGTGTCCAGCAATTGGTCTTAGGCCTCGTACCCATTGGTCAGCTGAAATTTCTAGTAACTGTTAGTGCATGGAGTAGTGCAGAGGGCTGTTCCCTGTGTGTTGTGTCCGCCAACGGTAGTGGTGTTGCATGCACGGAACATGTTTTTCTTGTGTCTCCCAACCCATTTTTGTGGTCTCCCTGTTCTTGTGTGCAATAGCATCATGAGGCCGAGGAGCATTGGCACCGGAGCAGGAGGGAGCTGCAACCCACATGGCCCATGAGGGCGAAACAACGGAGTCTGAAACCACCACTGAGACAGAGGGCGAGAGGAGCTCCACGGCGGGAACAGGAGCAGACAGCAGTGACAGCGACTCCTCCTCTGATGGGAGCTCCCTTGCGGTGGTGGGCACCTCTGTGCCCACCGCATCAGCAGGTACAGCTGCCATGCCCCTACCAACAGCACCCTCCCAGCAGCCCCTCAGTGTGTATCAGGAGGGTGGGCATCTCCTTCGCCCAAGGCACCTCAGGCCCTGCCCCAGTCAGCCCTACTGCCCTCAATGAGGAGGCTATTGACCTCCTGAGATCCCTCACTGTTGGGCAGTCTACCATTCTGAATGCCATCCAGGGAGTTGAGAGGCATTTGCAACAAACAAATGGATACCTGGAGGGCATTAATTCTGGCCAGGCAGCCCAACAGAGAGCATTTCAGGCTCTGGCCTCAGTACTGATGGCAGCCATTATCCCTGTGTCCAGCCTCCCCCCTCCAACTTCCTCCACCCAGACCAAATCCCCTGTACCTCAGCCTATCCCAAGCACACAATCAGACCAGCATGCACACTCATTAACACACAAGAGTGGACATGGCAAACATAAGCACCACACATCCCACAGGCACTCACACAAGCACCATCCCCACCGCACCCAAAACACCTGACTAAGATACAACGCCGCCTCCCTCAACGCCCTCAACCTCGGAAGAACAGCCACCTGCTACCAAGCCAGCCCTAAACGCACTCACGGACCCTTCACCTGTCAAGCCTGCAAGTACACATTCCACCGAGCCTGCAGACCTCCCACCGACCCTCGCACCAACAACCACCTCAAGTGCATCCTCATTAACACACGCTCCGTCCACAAGCACGCCATCGAACTATGGGACCTCCTGGACACTACAGCACCAGACGTCGCCTTCATCACAGAAACCTTGATGAACGCTTCCTCGGCTCCCGACATCGCCATAGCCATCCCCGACGGCTACAAGATCGCCCGGAAAGACCACGCCAACCAAATCGGGGGAGGAATCGCCATCATCTACAAGAACTCCATCAACATCACGACCTCCACCGAAGACACCCCCCTCGCTGCCGAACACATGCACTTCCAGATGCACTTCCAGATCCACATTGACCCCAGAACCACCCTCAGAGGTACTCTCGTCTACAGGCCCCCTGGCCCACGCGCCCTATTCAGCGAATCCATCACTGACTTCATCACCCCGCACTCCCTAGCCTCGCCAGACTACATCCTCCTCGGGGACCTGAACTTCCACCTGGAGAAGAACAACGACATCAACACCGCCACCCTGCTCGACAACCTCGCCAACCTCGGACTCAAGCCACTGGTGAACACCGTCACCCACACCGCCGGCCACCATCGAGAAGTCCGTCAACAAGCAACTGACCAACTTTCTTGAAGATAACAACCTGCTTGACCCCTCCCAATCAGGTTTTCGTGCCAACTACAGCACGGAAACCGCCCTCATCGCAGTCACCGACGACATCATAACCCTGATGGACAACGGAGAAACAACCGCCCTCATCCTCCTGGACCTCTCGACTGCCTTCGACACCGTGTGCCATCGCACCCTAATAACCCACCTCCGCTCTACTGGAATCCAAGGACAGGCCCTGGACTGGATCATCTGGTTCCTCTCTGACCGAACCCAAAGAGTCTACCTCCCGCCCTTCCGCTCAGAACCCACTGAGATCATCTGCGGCGTTCCACAAGGCTCTTCGCTCAGCCCTACCCTCTTCAATATTTACATGAGCCCCCTCGCCAACATCGCTCGCAAACACAACATCAACATCATCTCCTACGCCAACGACACCCAGCTGATACTCTCCCTCACCAAAGACCCAGCCACCGCCAAAGCCAACCTGCAGGATGGAATGAAAGACGTCGCAGAATGGATGAAGCTCAGCCGCCTGAAGCTGAACTCAGACAAGACGGAGGTCCTCATCCGAGGACACTCCCCGTCCACCTGGAACGACTCTTGATGGCCCAGGGCCCTGTGCACTTCACCAACCCCTTCAGACCATGCACGCAACCTCGGATTCATCCTGGACCCCCTCCTCACTATGACCAAGCAAGTCAACGCCGTCTCGTCTTCTTGCTTCCACACCCTTTGCATGCTCCAAAACATCTTCCATTGGATCCCCACAGAAACAAGAAAAACTGTTACCCATGCCCTTGTCACAAGCAGCCTGGACTACGGAAACACCCTTTACGCAGGAACCACTGCAAAGCTACAGAAACGTCTTCAGCGCATACAGAACGCCTCCGCACACCTCATCCTCGACATACTGCAACACAGCCACATATCCGCCCACCTGAAACACCTGCACTGGCTCCCCGTCAACAAAAGGATCACCTTCAGGCTCCTCACCCACGTACACAAAGCCCTCCAGAAAAGGGGCCCGAATACCTCAACAGACGCCTCTCGTTCTACACGCCCACCCGTCAGCTTCCCTCAGCCAGCCTCACTCTCGCCACCGTCCCTCGTATCCGCAGAACCACCACTGGAGGTAAATCCTTCTCCTACCTGGCAGCCAAGACATGGAATTCCCTTCCCGTTCACCTAAGAAGCATCCAGGACCACCTCGCCTTCAGGAGGCGCCTCAAGACTTGGCTCTTCGAGCAGCAGTAACCCCCCCACCCTAATGCCTTGAGACCCTCACGAGTGAGTAGCGCGCTCTATAAATGCCTTGAATGATTGATGCAGACACAGCAACATCCACTGCCTCCACTGTGTCCCCCTCCTCCACGTCCTCCTCCTCCCTCCCTGTATCGTCTCCACTCATACCTGCATGCACTACATTCTCAGCCACTACCTCCATCACCAGCACGCCCATCACCACACACTGCTCACGTGCACTCACCACCGCTACTACCATTCACACATCCCCAGTGTCCTCTCCCAGTGTGTCAGTGAGCCCTCCCTCCTCCCAAAGTACACAAATGCAGGCACACACCCACCCAACAGCCATCCACCTCACAACAGCCTCCGGCCCTTGCACTTTCACCCAAATTTAGCAGACGTACACCTCCTACAACCACTACCTCTACCTCCACTCCCAAAACTCCTCCATCTCCCATCCCAGTGTGTCTAAAAAATTATTCCTGGCTAACATTGACCTCTTCCCTACACCTCCCCTCATCCTTCCCCTAGGGCCAGGCTTTCCAGGTCCCAGCCCAGCACCTCAGCCACCAAATCCCCAGTCACAGTGGTGCCAGCAACTGCGGGGTCATCGAGTGCGCCACACATCAGGGCTGCCAGTGTGCCACGTAGCGAGGACAAGTACATTCCGCCACCTGCCAAGGTGAAAAAGGTGCCCACATCCCGGAGGGAGAAGCCGAAAGTACCTGCCACCAAGGGCTCAGCAAAAACCAAAGGGGCTAGTGGCAAGAAAACTGCGGCACTATCAAAGCTGGGGAAGGGCCAAAATCTGAAGACCAGGTCAGGAGAGGACATGGTGGCACCGACTGAGGGACCAGTGTCCCATTTTCTGTCCACGACCAGACCAACCTGTACGGCGGCGAACACCGCTAGCTGCCCCGCCACCACAACCACCACCTGCACCGCCACTTGCACCGCCACCTGCAACGCCACCTGCACCACCCCTGGCATGTTTACAGCCTCAGCGACAGTCCCCAGCCTCTTCCCCAGTGGGCAGCCGTCCGATGCTGCAGGAAATGTCCTGCTTTGTCCCTCTGCAGGTGCTGACCCATGTACCGCCGCCAGCACCGTGCCAGTACCACCGAAACAGACACTGCCGCAAGCCCCGCCACCAGCCCCGTAGGCGTCCTCGGACAGTGGCAGCTTCCATGAGGCATTTCTTCCATCACTGTTTGCACCTGCAGGTGGAAGGCGCAGCAGTGTGGGGTATGTTGCTGCCTCCATGGGATATCATGCTACCTGAACCTCGCAAATCTCGTGGCACGCACACCCAGGTGAGGGAATTGTACCGGCCACACTGCACGTGATGCACTCTGGGCACCATGCCCCCTCCAGAACCAATGGAGAGATACATCCACTACCTCAGTCCTTGGCAGGATGAAGCACTCTGGGCACCAGTCCCCCTCCAGAACCAGTGGAGAGATACATCCACTACCTCAGTCCTTGGCAGGATGAGGCACTCTGGGCACTAGGCTCCCACCAGAACCAGCGGAGAGATAAATCCACTACCTCAGTCCTTGGCAGGATGAAGCACTCTGGGCACCAGGCCCCCTCCAGGACCAGTGGAGAGATACATCCACTACCTCAGTCCTTGGCAAAATGAAGCACTCTGGGCACCAAGCACCCTCCAGAACCAGTGGAGACTGTCATCCACTTGAGAGACCTGTGGCTTTGCACTCCCCAGCAAAAAGCAATGGGCAAACCACCCACTGGAGAGACTTGAGAGACTGTGGCTTTGCACTTCCCAGGATAAAGCAGTGGGCAAACCACCCACTGGAGAGACTTGAGAGACTGTGGCTTTGCACTCCCCAGGATACATCAATGGGCATGGAGCCCCCTCGTGCAGCAGCGGTGTTGTGCGTTCATCAGGCTGAGGTGCCCCCTCCCCCTGAGGTGCCTGTATTTCAATCTGATGCCCCAGCAGTGTTCTCTCCGTTTTCAGTCAGGTATCATGTGTGGGCCTCGCCCATGCATTTTGGGCCCAGTGGTCCACGGACAAGGATTGGGACACTATCCGGACTTGTGTAGTTGGTGTACATATTTGTATATACTGAATTTTGACTTTTGACTAATGATTTTTCATGATTACAATTGTTACAATCATTTCCTTTTGTCCTTGCGTTCTTCCAGGGGGTGGGAGGGTGTGTATGTGATGTTGCTGCATGTAATTGTGTGTATGTTTTTGTGTGTGAGGGTGAGGGTGAGGGTGTTGCGTGTGTGTGCCACTCTTTTTCCTACCCCCCCTTTGTTGTAGGTGCAGTACTCACCCTGGTCGCTGCCGCCGCTGTTCATGCTCCTGGTAGAAGAGGAGGTAAAAGAACATGGGCAGTACGTGTAGTTCGGACTCCATGGCGTCCTGGTTCCTAGTTGGGTGTCAAGAGGTGAGTGTTTTCCCTTCTGTGTACTGTTTCCGCCGTGCTCTTAATAGCGTTGGTTCCGCCCCGGATAGTCCTCTTGTAATACAGTGGGCGGTACTTTGTCTCCCGCCTGTCTGTTGGTGCTTTCCGCCGCGCTGTTTGTTTCTACCGCCGTGGCAGTCAGAGTGTTAAAGTGGCTGTCTATGCTGGCGGTGTCTGCCACAGTCGTAATCCCATTTTTTTTCCACCGGCCTGTTTGCGGTATTCCACTGCTTTTACACTGACCTCCAGTTTTGTAATGAGGGCCTAGGTCTCCAACATGCAACTCAGGTGTGGAATGTGTAAGAATGTCCAGCAATGTCCAACCATGTCACAGACCCATCCAAAAATGTATGGGAGAAGAAGGAGACAGATATGGTGCTGGATGGAGAGCTGAGAGATACCCACAGATACTTGGGGAGGTCGCTTGGAGATGACACAAGTGCTGTGCCAGGTGTAATGTCATGTGTGTGTGTGTGTGTGTGTGTAGAAGTCATGTAATCTTGCAAAGCCAGTTAATGGGACGGTAACCATCATGTAGCCAGTAGTAGATGTGTACATTTTCAATTTACACAAGTCACACATTGCATCCTGTCTATGTATGACTGGACAATGTTACTGTAGAAGATGTGTACAAAGTGTAAGCAGTCATGTAGGACACAATCTATTCCTAACAAGATATGCAGTAAAAGATGAAAAAGGTACACACATAGAACAATACTGACTGTGCAACATATCAATGTAACCATATGATCACCCAACATATGCACTCAGAGGATGCCTAGGTCAGTACATAGCCCACTCATTTTGGCAGACACAAACCCTAACCAAGCGGCTCCTGGAAATTACTAAAGACTTAAAATAATGTTTGTTAGACCATGCTAAATGATCAGACATGTCCTACATGTACAAGTAGCCAGTTTTTAGTACACAACAGGGCAAGGCTGACATAAAGTACTCCAAAGGAAAAAGAAAATCCCAGCCCTTTTGATCACAATTGTGCATGTGCCTGTGAGCAGGGGATTGTGCATTGCTCTGCTGAAGAGCTATCATGAAGAGGCTAGATACAGCCCAAAAAACCCTACCCCCACTGCTGAGGCTACATTGACTATTGACATAGTCATGGCCTGATGCATGTGCACAGTGAACTGAGCAGAATGGAGCACTGTAAACCAGCGCCTAAACATGCAACCCTGGGTCAATGTGGACCAAAAAACTCCTACAGTAGTGATAATGACTACGCTACCATCTTTGCCTGACTGCAATACTGCTACACAGTTGTATGCCATTGTATGTGACAGTCATAACAAACATGATGTGGTTGATTATTAGTACCTGGCTGGTGGCATGCACACAGATGTCAGATATCTCAGCACACATGTACCACTTAAATGGCACAGGACTGGTAATGTATATTGGAGTCTGCAAAAAAGGCAATTTTCCACAGATGAAAATGCAATCATTGACAGAATAAAATGACCTTCAGATGTGTTCCAACAGATGGAAACATAGGTGACACTGATATGACTACACAGGCATTTGACTATGCAAGAAGATAGATATATGAGGTTTCATTTCCCATGAACACACTGCTGTGGTCATATTTTACAGATATGACACTTTGCTTGCCTTTCCATACACATGGCACATACCAACCTTCATTGACACATGTGTGTACACCATCTCCTGCATCTAAGATGCATGGGGAACCATATGTCAAATATGTAGCAGAGCATCATGAAACCTGAACCTAACTACACACCACAGCGTGGACACACGTGCACTCACATTGCAAGAGGTAACGTGAAATCAATCCCGCCATAGTCCATTGCATCCTCTGAGTATGATTTCTCATGGGTGTTACATGCATTACCATGTACTGGACATAGGCCATCATATCTACTTTGTTGTTATTGGTAAAAGTACATTTGTATATCAGATATTACAATGTGGTAGACCCAGAAAGATGTGTTGGATCACATATCACCATTGGAGGATCACATATGTACACTCCTGGTACATATGTGGTAACATGTATGTGGACAGCCCCTGCACATGCACATATTCACATGGTATCGGTCATTGCATGCATCACACACCACATATACAAACATATTGGTAACACACACTGATGGTTAATTAAAGATATGAACAGACATGCACACACCGGTAGCAATGCCATACTGACTACACACATGCATAGCTCCTGTGACATGGTATGTGAATCTGGGTGCACTCTTAGCATTTCCCAAAAAAATCCACGCATTTCCATCATACGTCAAAATACTTTGATGCAAACAGCAATATTCCATTCCCCACAAGGCCAAACAAATCATGCCTGAACCTTGCGCCTCATACGACAGTCCACAGGATTTCTCAGGCTTCAAGGGAAGGAATACCATGCATGACTGTCATGCACCAAAATTTTAGATGCAAACTCCAAAACTTCATACTTTCCTTAAAGAAAAAATTCACCAGGCCCCTGTGTGTCTATTGCAAGTCTGGGGGCCTTGTCAGCCTCAATGGGACAAAATCAACGCATGGCCTTGATGAGTCTAAAAAACTGTGCATATCTGAAAATCTGACGCACCCTCCCAGGAAGGGAGGAACAGAACATCCTGCCTGCATACATGGTACAGTGAGTTCACATCCACTTCGCAGTCTTATTGTATGTGACTGTGTGAGGGTGTGTGCAGCTGGTGCTGTTTGAGAATTAGAACTGTATCAGAGTTTTGTTCTGTGTCCTGTTGCTGTTCTGTTATATATGTCATGTGTAGTGTTCTTGTACTGTAGGCCTTACTGGATCACCTAGGGATTCAGTTTGGTGGACCAGTTGGTAAGTATCCCATTTGCATACCGACACCATTATTTGCATGTGCATGACAAGCAGACATGGGGTTGAGTGCAGCATGTTTTGTCAAGGGATCTGGACAGGTTGTTTTGGGCCTGATTAAAGAGACCCAGCACCACCTTAGGGCTGCCATTGTGATTTTCATTAATGAAGCTGAAGCAGGGCAGAAGTGCCATCTTCCCAGAACCATAATGACAAAGTAGTAGGATGCATGCATAACGCCACTCAGTTCAGCCTTGCATAGCATGATGGGAGGGGGGCATACCCCTGTATGGGGGCTAAAGTAAATAGGTCTGGTAAATCAGAAATATTTCCTAGTGCCATATTTCCCACACTGCTCAGAGCCGGGGGCATACCATTGTATATAATGGGCCCCTATGTACTCATCAGAAATAGTGCACATTTTTTGGTGCTACTCATGCTTAGTACATCATTTGCGTCCATATAAATTGTGGCAATTGCCCCTACCTGCACCATATTGCACAGTATGTTTTATACAGCGGACACATGGTGGATAAATGGGTGGCGCTAAGGGGCACAAGGATAGTAGTGATGCACTAGGTGCAGCACCACTTTCATTAAATCTGCCCCTTTGTGTCATTGGCCATTGGCATTTAGGGAGCTTGTCCATGCACCGGGTCTAGACTGCAAGCACATTCTTCTTCCTGTACATTGTATATCACATAAACCCCATAACATGTCTATAACCCAACACACATGTGACTTTGTACAACAGGCAAACCACGTCTTACAGACAGTATGGGAAAAGCCTGCATCTGCGCCACCACTAGCACATTACTCAGAAGCCTGAACCAGCACAGGCATCCTTGGACCACATACCAAGTGTGTCTGTGTTGAGGGGAATATATATGCACATGTTGGTATCCCTTCCTGGACAAACAATAGTATACCATGTCAACAATGGCTAGCCACACAGTATTGGCAAGACCTCTGGAATGTTATTCAGTTAATGTGCAGGTAGGGACAACTAAATGGACATAAGTAAACTGCCATGGCGTAATAGCTCAAGTGTGTGTGCCTTGTAATGGCACACACATATTAGAAACAAGAAACAAGGATGTATCAATGCATTCCTTAAAACTTTGCAATACTAACACAACCCCTGGGCAGTTGTCAGTCTTTTAGTGCTGATAATGAGTTAGATGTCTTCAACATCTGGGGCAGGGTCAAAATCAATGGGTCTTACAATGGGATGGCCACTGCAACAACCATTGCATGCCCCTCAGATGCAGACTACTGTGACACGCAACCCAGTATGGTCAAGGAGGCGTAATGCTACAAATCAACTGCATGACAATTCCATGTACATATGGTACAGTTAAATTCACCACAGGAGCGTCAGGGAAAGTGATGCTTTGTTGGTGCCCATTATATGGCCTCATGTCTCACGAATAGAGTATAGATGTTTGACAAATGGTTCAGGTCTACCACTAGATTGACTTGCTCTCTCAGTTTAACAAGTTTATTTTGAACTGTTGTCCATGCACAGACATGTCCAGATATCACTAAGCTATGTTTTCCTTTCATGTATTGCAGGAGGGCCTCCACCCTACTCCAGTGGAGAGGTGTCTAGATTTGAATACCCCAAGGCTGCCAATAAGTGTCAACATGTGCGTCAAGTGTGGCATTCCAGCGTTTTGTGTGAGACAGACTGATGTGTGCAATGCAATGAATACATGCATTGCGTGACCAATAATATGAAATCATCTGAGTTAGGATGTTGACAAAATGTCTGATGCAATGTTGAGGTTTGAGTTACTCACCAAAAAGTTCAGATGAAGCAAATGTCTTTAAGTCTCTAGGGGGCTTATGTAGGAGACACTTCAACCACTGGTGCCTCACTACTTTTCAGAATCTAAGGCCCATATTTATGGAAGGTTAGTGCCGCCTTAGCATAGTTTATTTTGATGCTAAAGTGGTGCTGACTTAATTCCATTTTTGAATTTTGGCGCTAGACCCGTCCAGTGTCAAAATATTGGAGTTAGCGCCATGTCCTTGTGTCAATGAAATGCAAAGTAGGCGTTCCCTTCCTAAAAAGAATTCTAGGCCCCCAGCACCATATTTATCACCCAACGCAGAAACAATGCGGAACTAGGAGATGCCGCTAAAAATTGATGCTAAGCCCGGTTAGTCAGACCAGGCGTTAATGTGCTGGTAGGATCATTTCCATGGGAAAACACGATGGAATGGGCACAAAGATGCCCACCCCAACTCCCAGCATCACCACCACCCATACCACAGGGACACTACAGGAGGAGAGAGCCCATCCCGGGTAAGTTGCAGGTAAATGTGTGAGTATGTGTGTGGAATGCCACTGGGGGCCCCTTCCATGGGCCCTCCTGGCTGGCACTAGTTATGTGGGATTACCCTGGGGACACTGGACCGCTCTGGCGGCCATTGGTGTGGTGGTATTGACTCCTGCCTATACCTATACAGGAGTAATTTTTTGGCTGCTTGTGTGTCAAAAAATTATGCTATTCTGACTAGTGGCAGATTTTTTGCCGCTAATCAGCGTACTGTCATTTTTTTCCTGCTAGCTCTATTTCCCCTAACGCCATCCCTCACTGGTTAATGTCTTTTTTAAGATGTTAGCTATTCCTTAGCACCATCATGCAACATTTCTTAAATATGATGCACAGATGGCGTTAGAGAATGCCATTCACTCACATTAATAAAAATTACGCACAACTGCACTAGCGCAGTTGTGCACCATTTTTCATAAATATGGGCTTAAGGGAGGCCACAGTCATGCAAATAGCCTTATTGTGCTGGCCAACAGTCAGTAGAGTACACAATGAGAATACAATTCAGCTCCATATGGTTGTGGAAAATGTCTACGGATTGTAGCAAGCTAGATCTCGGCAGATTTACCAGCATGTTCTACTCATCATGACATTTGTGAGTGATCTCGGTCAGATCACATGTGTATATAATGTGAATGCTGAGTGTGTACCTTGTACTTAGGAGATGTCTGAAATACTTGTGCACATGTTGTTCAATAGATAGGAATGCTGTAGCTGCACCCAATGCAGTACCAATCTTACTGTGCCCCTAAGGGTACCCACACAGCCACATCAGATCATAGCACAGGGTAGGAGGCAATAGTTATGAAAACTGAAGACAATGTTGATGTGCTGTTCAGGCTTTGCTCAAACTATATGGGCACTTTGCCTGAATTGTACATGTGGGCACGTTGTGAGCCATGGTGTGCCCCCTTGTAATATGTGTTCTGAGCAGGTGTTAACGCAGGACACATGAATGAAGCTTTACCTAACCTTAGACTGGCCGGTGGGAAGCTTCCTGTTCCCCTATCAGATGACCCCCACCTTGTATCCATGATATCTGGGCAATGCTTGATGTAGCACCAGGGCTGCCAAGGATACAAAGTGCTGAGTATTGACAATGGCACATGGTTTCTGGACTTTTTGGGCCCCTTGATCACACAAATGTTGAGCAAGGACACGGCAGTCCATTCACCTCTGGGCCCTGATGGTCAACAATGGATAGCCGTTACCAGTGACATGTACATAATACCGTTGATGGCTTGTAGGAATTTGGAATAGATTTGGGGTCAGTTAGTGTTGTGGAATGTGTGGTGGACTGCATGTTTTGATTAGAGTATGCTGTGTACTTTGCATGCCTGTCCTACCTCCACCCAGTGCTCTATTTAATTATTTATCCCTTCATATTTCAGCTGTTCATATGACCCAAGCGGGCTCACAGGTACAGGCACATATTGGAGGTGAATGCTGAGTACCAAAGGATGGAGAGGATAATTAGTAAGGAGAAAGCCACTGGGCTTGGGGTGCATTCACACTTGGGGGACCTCCTCTACAGCCAACAACAAAGCAGGCCACATTGGGGGAGAAATCTGAGTTCAGGGGGTCCTTAGCGGGTCCGACACCCTCCACATCTTCTGCACCGGTTTCTAGCTGGGCACCTCTAAACCCACCTGCTCCAGCCACAATATCTAGGTTCGAGTCAGACATGCGAAGGGACATGGCTGCCATGATGGCCAGATTGAACAAGTTTGAGAAAGACAATACAAAAAATTTAAGTTGCTCAAGTACTGCAAGAAAAAAATGGAAAAGCTTCTACAACCTCCCAGTTCCTTCTCCCTTTTACTGATGTTAAATATTTATAGTGGGTTTTACACGAGTAGTGTTAGGTCAGTAAAATAGTGTAGGGTAGGCAAGAGTTTGAGTAAGTATGGTTGGAGGGTGGGTTTTAGTACATTTTTTATTTTCGGGAAGTTGGGTGGGGAGTTATGTTGGTGTTTCTATGTAAAAGAATAAAATACATACTTAAAAATATATATATATATATGTATATATATATATATATATATATATGTTTAGGAGATAGGTTAAGTTAGTAAATGTGAAACCTTAGTTTATGTTGTCCTACTTGTATCTTGTCTCTTAAGTGGGGTGGGGGAACAATGTTTAGATGTTAGTTATGTAAAGTTAATGTAGGTTAGTTCAGTGTAGGATAGTGTATAGGGTAGGTTTTGATGTGATGTTCTTAATTTGTTTTAACAAACCCTGTTAATATTAGACAAATATCTCTCCTTGTTGATTGAGTGTCTTGGTGTTCTGAGGTGTTCACTGGCCGAGTAGGAGGAATGCCTTAGCGTATGCTTACTGTCTTCATTTCCATGGATGACATTGTGTTCCCCTATAACCAAGGAGCAGTGTGATAGCCTGCTAAATGACATCAGCTATTCAAAACATTTGTCATCCATAGTTCCAGCCATTCACATTGTATATATACAGACTCTTTGACAAGTAGGTATGGAAATTCAACTATCATTGCTAGGGTCAGGCAGATTTATAGTTTGGATGTGTGGCACATATGACATCAGCCATTTTATGGTCTGTGTCCTGCCACACTGACAGCTGTCCATACTGATGAACTTCACCTCTTCTGAACCACACATATTAGTTGTACAAGTGCTCTCATCTGAGTACTTTACCTGACACTTGATACTGACCCATGCATGCCATATATCAGCTTCCATGGATAACATGTATTTGAGGCTTTGTAAGTTGGTTGTAGACCACAATACATGCATTCACCTTTCTCATGTTAGGATCCTAGTGTTTGGCTTTGTGTCTGATAGTTATGCACAAATGTAAATATGTTTTTTTCTCATTGACATTGCTTCATACAATGCATACATTTAGATGAGCTGATGGATCACAGTAAACATAGAAATGTTACATGTGAAAAAGGAGATTTATTTATAGGTGCAAGTGTAATTTCCAATCCTGAGGGACCAAGGGTGAGGGACATGTCATGAGACATGGTTAGGAAAATTGTGCATTAGTGAGGAGTTTTGCCGATACGTATGATAACAATGATTCGAGACATGACAGTACATAGCAGACAAGTGAACAGTAGTTGAGTGAGGAGGGCACATTGCCAGCTGTCACATCACTTGCATGATTTTATGCCCAGAACTAAGGAGATACTTCCATGTAGCACAGACTGGTGCTACAAGGTGGTTTTCCTTGTTAATGTAGTTCCTTCCACATCTTCATCATCTGATGTGTGTGATACCTCCTGTGCTGTGGGTGGTGCTGTTGATGAGTTTGAGGGGGCCACAAACACATCAGGGGAAAGAGATGTGGAGTCAAAGATCTTGGCAGCTGCCAATTGTGGGAACACATAAGGCATCATTGCAGCAAGGAGGAACTGTTGATTTCTCAACACCGCAGCAACGTCACAGTGTAGGCAGCCATGTTTTCCCCGAGGGAGGCCACTTCTCGCTATACGAACCCAAGGGTATTCTGTATAGCCCCCAGCCTGTTGTCTATCATAATGCTGCCACTTTGAGAAAGCAATTGTTAATGCCTCTGTCTCATGACAGCAGTTATGTCAGCCAGGGACTGCTGGAGTCCACGTAGAGGGGAGTGGGTGCCTCTAATGACAGCGGAGTTGTACTTATTTTGACTGAGACAACTCTGCACTTCCTCTAGTCTGCTTGCCATGGTCTCCATTCTCACCCACACCTGCTTGGTCAGCTCCCACTGGATTTCTACCACTGCCCTCTGAAAGGTGATGTCTGTGTTCTCGTAGTCCAGGGCTGTTTCATGACTAGTTGGTGCTGTGTGTTAGTAGGTGGGTGGTTGATGTGGAGACTCTGCAACACTGTGTGTCCTCCTTTTATCTGGAGGTGGTGTCTGGAGGGAATGTAGGACATCCAGGAGGGTTTTGTCATTGATGGTCAGCAGCTGGTCATATATGGCATCTGTAAAATCCAGGACAGGCAGGTCGGCAGGAGGTTAGGCATCATACTCTAAAATGAGATGGTGAAATGTCAATCTTAGACTATGGTGTCTGTTGACATAGCATATCAACTACTTGCTACTGGGGGCTCAGTGACATGTTACAGACCCTAGGATGTAGCTGTAAATTGTGTGTTACATTGTTCATCACAAATGGGCCTCAAGGCCTTAAAGGTACTTTCTCCTTAGATCCCATACCATCGACTACCTTGCACGTTTCTTGTCCCTGCCACTGACACCGTTGTGGCACATAAATCATCCTTCCTATTCACCATGGTGGACATTCCAACAGTAGTGTAATGTGTGTTGTAACAAAGTTGGTGTTATGATGCATTGGTACATCAGTGATGGCACTAGTACAGAAAAGGACAACTAAATGGACATAAGTAAACTGCCATGGCATAATAGCTCAAGTGTGTGTGCCTTGTAATGGCACACACATATTAGAAACAAGGATGTATCAATGCATTCCTTAACACTTTGCAATACTCATTGCTTACAATGCTTGTGTTACATTCTCACTTGCCTCTAGTAGGCCCCACACAAGTGCTATTTGGGAGGGACAGTCCAACCATTAGGGACTGTCTGCCCCATTCATTTGTCCCTCCCTACATTTGGGACATTTCCTTGCTTACAGCATATCGAACACATGCATAAGTTGGGCTGAGGATGTAGAATGTGAATCAAAGCATTCACATTCATAGTTAGTTGATGTAGTACAAGGGGATTGTGCAACTTGGATCCATATAGACAACTCTTTGTATGATGGTACAGTAGCATTACAAGCTAGTGACATTGTGCTGATAGTCCTACTTTGATGCCGCTTATGCCAGTTCTTACGCATGTATATGTCCCATTAAGCAGCACACCAAACATTCGCACAACACAGTCAACCTTATTACATGGTGAGATTGCCATTACTTGTACTGCTGCACAAATGATGGTCACAGATATGCCCCATGTGTATTATGAGTTGCTGTTTATGGCCATTACCACATGACGCATGGATGTGTGTGGATTTATTGTTGGTCCACCCCGTGCACTTTGCGTTCAACAGGTTGGACACTTAAGGCCTGATTTTTTCTGAAGTGGCACGGCTCAGTGCAGCAGCCTTTTGAGTTGCATGCCGCTGCACCAGTTTCCAATCAAATGACTGCACCATGTTTACTGGAAGACAGCACACCTCTGAATTTCCCCCTCTACCGGTACATATTTGTTCTCCCTGCACCAACGCAGCCATTGTTGCACCATAGTGAAGGGGTGCCTGCATTGAGGGGATTGATTTTTTATATGCAGGAAGTTGTCCCTTCCTGCACATGTATAAGCAATTATGGCAAGGTGGCATTTCTCTGTGTGATGCTGCACGCATGAGAAGGCCAATGACACAATGAGGTAGGAAAGATTTTTGCTTTATTGCGCCATTCTTACACCAACCCTGGGGTGGTGCCGACTTCAGTCACAGTCTCTGTGGGACATGTTATGTTGGGTCTGGGACAATGACAATATGTAATGGGTGTTGTGGCACAGCCACACACACAATAATTGCATATCCCTTCCTGCTGCATATTTACAATGAGTTGTAAAGCCTTAGTAAGGGGCTCATGTCCAAGTTATGTATAGGTCAGAGTATATTGATTGTGCAACCAGTGAATCACTGCAAGTGTGGCTTGGGTGGCGATGAGGCATTTTGATTCAGGGTCTATATGTGTCTGAATGTAACCTTTTAGCATACATTGAGTGTGTCCTATGTGCCTCTCCCTTCTGCCATTTGTGAGATTCTAGATAGTCCCCCAGCAACTTAACCTGCATTTGTTGTAGTTCTGGGTAGTCTGCGTTCTCTTGTTTTGCGATTTCAGTGACCAGCTCCTCTGGGATGACCACTGCCATCATCTCCTCCAGCTCATCCAGGTCTCCTGTGGTGTGGGACTTCCACCTCCTATCTGCAGTGCTGCCTTTTGGTTCCTGGCCACTTTATCCTTAGCTCTGTGCTTGCCATCGTGCCAATGCTTCTTGCAATTGGTGACAGTCCTCCTCACCTCTGCCACGCTATTGACTTTGTCTTCCTTTGCCTGCCATGTGGCCTCTCTCCCACCAATTGGCAATTTGGAGGTGAGGAAGAGCTGATGTTAGTGCTCCATCACCTTTCTGACCAAGATGTCATGCTCCTCCTCACTTATGTGTCACTTCTGCTTCCTCTTTTCCTTCTCCTGGGACCTTTGTGGACCCTCCTGGATGGTACATGGCTGACTGTGATCTCCCTGAGGTCTGTCCTGTCATGTGACCTCCATCTTGACTTCCCCAAATAAAATTATTTTGTGCACCTTTTTTTACATTAATTTGGTTAAACCTGTTTTGCTCCAAAAGAACGTGCCGCAACATTAGCGTCATTTTTACTTACACCATGTCATTTTTTTGGATGCTAACCATTCCTTAGCGGCATCATGCATCATTTTTTAAATATGACACAATGATGGTGCTAAGGAATGATGTGAGCTTGTGCTAAATGTTTTAATGCACAACTGTGCAGAATTTTTCTTAAATCTGGGCCTAATTGTGTGTAGTTTTCCAGTTCCTAGCTGTAGCTAAGGTTTTTCTCTAATGTCCTACAATGACAACACTCAAATTGTTATTTTGTGTGTGATAAAATAAATAATCCCCACCGAGAATATTAATTTCTATATCTTGGCTATAGCCAATTGGATGAAAAGTCATTCCCTCCATCATAGTGGCAACAAGAGCTATCTTTTGCTCTTTGGAGGGCGCTTATTGATTAGGTTTCTCTCATAGTGACCCCTATAATTGGGCACTTCTTGTCACCACATTAACCAGCAAAAAATGTGAACAATTATGGATGTTGCACTCTGTTATGCAACTGGGGGCCCGAAGTATAACATTATTTTGCAGTCACACAAAGCAAAAATCACCATTTGAGACCGCAAAATGGCCAGGTAAGATGTAACATCAGGTACACAGTTACCAACTCGCAAGATAGGGATTGTGACTTGCAATTAGGAAGGGGCATCCCGATGGCATCCCTTCCTAATTATGAGTCGCAGTGGTATGTATAATTGTTTTGTGACCATGAACGCGGTTGCAAAACAATCATGGTTAACACCAAATTCCACAGGGGACCCGTTGCCCTTTTGTGAATGGAGGTAAACAAAAAAAATCAGATCAAACATTTGATTTTATTGTTTGAAATGCATTCCATTTTCCTTTAAGAAAAACGGGCTGCAATCTATAAAATAAAAGTAAAAAACTGCTTCATTTAAAATACAGTCACAGACACGGATGTCTGCTGTCCCCAGGAGGCCACCATCCCTGTGAGTTCTGCCAACCCAAATGGGGTCACAAATTGCAATTTACCTCATGAATATTAATGAGGTAGGTATTTTGTGACCCCATTGGGAATCACTAAGTGTGACTCAGACACATTTGTACATTTCATTTTGCGAGTCTCTAATTGCTATGCGCAATGAACCACAATTAGAGACATGCAAAATGAAATGTTTGTTGTTAGAAATGGGGTCTTTGGTTGGCAATCAGATTACCCCCTGTCCAAGCAAGGACCCTCACTCTAGTCAGAGTAACTCACACACATTTCAAATTATCCTGTGCCCAACCTCTGATAGCTTGAGACTGAGCAGTGAGGCTTAACTTATAAGGCATGTGTTAAGTATTTGTGCAATAAATCATGAAATAACATTATAAACACCACAAAAATACACCACACAGGTTTAGAAAAATATAGAATATTTATCTGGTTAAAATAAGGTCAAAACAAGCACAAGTTGAAATATCTGTTAGGTATTGGTTAATAGAGTCTTTGGTTCTTAAAAAGCAATAAGTGTCTCTTGCAAGCACACCATACCTGGTTTGCGTCAAAATTATTGCAGAGGAGGAGATGCATGAAAAACGGGGAAGTGTGCGTCGGTTTCTCTGGGTGCACACAGACGATGCTTCAAAGCTTTTCCATGTAACAAGGACTTTGTGTCGATTTCCGGCACGCCGATTTGCGAGGTAGTTGGATGCCCTGGGGACAATGCTGAGAAATCCTGGGCATGCAGGACGAAGTCACAGGAGCTGCGTCAATCTGGTGGGTGATGCTGGGAATTTTCTGTTGCACGGCAGGTGCTGCGTCGATCCTTCTTGCAGGAAGTCGAGCTGCCTCGTTCTGACTGAGCTATGCGTCTATCCAGTGGGCCGCGCGTGGTAGTTCCAATCGCAATGCTGGCACTGCGTCAATCTCCACTCTGGGAGCCAGGCTGTGTCATTCTGGTTCGGAGTGCAGTGATTTTCTCACCGCAACGTAGGCTGTGTGTCGAATCCAGCAGGCTGTGCATTGATTTTTCAACACACAAGGAGTTATTTGCAGAGATTAAGGCGGTCATTCCAAGTCTGGCGGGCGGCGGTAGCCGCCCGCCAGGCGGGAACCGCCATTTGGCCGCTACGCGGTCAAAAGACCGCTGCCGGCATTCCAACCTTCCCGCCAGCCCAGCAGGAAGGAGGCCTGCAACACAGAAGACGGCTCCGAATGGAGCCGGCGGTGTTGCGGGCGTGCGACGGGTGCAGTTGCACCCGTCGCGCTTTTCACTGTCTGCTAGGCAGACAGTGAAAAGCTTTATGGGGCCCTGTTAGGGGGCCCCTGCACTGCCCATGCCTATGGCATGGGCAGTGCAGGGGCCCCCAGTGGCCCCAGGACACCCGTTACCGCCAGCCTCTTCCTGGCAGTGAAAACCGCCAGAAACAGGCTGGTGGTAAGGGGGTCAGAATCCCCATGGCAGCGCTGCTTGCAGCGCTGCCATGGCGGATTCGCCCAGCCGGGGCTAAAACGGCGGGAAACCGCCGGCCCCGGTTTTCTGACCGCGGCTTTACTGCCAGCCTGTTGGCGGTGCTTCCGTCATTCGCGACCCTGGCGGTCTTGGACCGCCAGGGTCGGAATGACCCCCTAAGTCTATTTAGCCCTGAGACTTCAGAAGACAGGAGGCAAGCTCAATCCAAGCCCTTGGAGAGCACTTCTCAGCAGTGCCAGAGAGAAGCCAGGCAGCAGGGTAACAGCAAGGCAGCAGGGTAACAGCAAGGCAGCAGTCCTTTATAACAGAGTAGTCAGGTGAGTCCTTTGGCAGCCAGCCATCTTCTTTGGCAAGTTGCACGTTCTGGTTCAGAGTTTCTTCCCCAGTAGACATCTTGTCCAGAAGTGTCTGAGTTGGTAGGGTCAGAGGCACTGTTCAAATACTCAAATGTGCCTTTGAAGTGGGGGAGACTTCAAAGGGTGACTTAGAAATGCATGAGGTCCCCTTTCACTTCCATCCTGTCTGCCAGGGTCCTAATAGGGGGTTTGGCAGTCTCTTGTGTGAGGGCAGGCCACTGTCCTTTGAGATGTAAGTGTTAGGCCCTCCACCCTCCCAGCCCAGGAAGATCCATTCAGTATGCAGATGTGTGCAGGTGTGACTGAGCATTCTGTGTTTGGGGTTGTCTGAGTGAAATACACAAGGGAGCTGTCAGCTAACGCAGCCAGGCATGGATTGTAAGGCACAGAAGGATTTATGTGCAGACAAATATTCACTTTCTAAAAGTGGCATTTCTAAAATAGTAATATTAAATCCAAATTCACCAGTCAGCAGGATTTTATATTACCTTTCTGGCCATACTAAATATGACCTTGTTACTCTTTTCAGATCAGAAGCTACCACTCAAACAGTACATGAGGGTAGCCCTAATGTTAGTCTATGAAAGGAGTAGGCCTCACAGCAGTGTAAAATGAATTTAGGAGCTTAACACTAGCAGGAAATATAAACTACACAGGTACATGTCCTGCCTTTTCCCCACATAGCACCCTGCCCTATGGGTTACCTAGGGCCTACATTAGGGGTGACTTATATGTAGAAAAAGGGGAGTTTATGGCTTGGCAAGTACTTTTAAATGCCAAGTCGAATTGATAGTGAAACTGCACACACAGACCTTGCAGTGGCAGGCCTGAGACATGGTTAGCGGGCTACTTATGTGGATGGCACAATCAGTAAATACGCCATTTAGGTATGAGCCAATGTCACCATGTTTTAAGGGGGAAAGCATATGCACTTTAGCACTGGTTAGCAGTGGTAAAGTGCACAGAGTCCTGAAACCAACAAAAACAGTGTCAAAAAGTGTAGGGAGGCAGGCAAAAAGTTGAGGGTGACCACACTAAGGCTCTCAGGTCTAACAGTTGTACATCTGGCCCATAGTGCCTTTTGTGTCAGCAGTTGAAAAACAAAATATTTTGAGGAGGACGTGCTTTTGATGGGCTTGCAATTTACTTATATTTCCTGACAGTTCATATAAATGGAATTAGCAAAAGATAATGACCTCATGCTATCATGTCTATTGTATGTGTAGCCAGGTATTAATTAGTGGGAGTTTTCTGGGTTTTGCTATTCTATCGTCTCCCCTTCTTCTGTCTTATCTTCCCAGGTTCAGCATCAGACAGTATGAACCCTCCGAGACAGCAAAAATGTAGTAACAGATGTTTTAATAGAATAGAAGTTCATAATTTCTCAGTAATTACTGCTCAGCGTCATCTTTCCTTCTCTCTGTTTCTTTTTTGGGGGGTTTGTGGACGCTGAAACATTTTCTAACAAATATTTTATCTATACTGTATTTGAAATATACATTGAAAATGAATCAACATAAAAAATAATATGCAACTTGAAAATGTGCCCACTTGAATGGCCATCACCTACCATGTAATGTTTTATTGAAAAGTGTACTAATGATTACTCAGAGCTTATATTAATGAAAAAAATCCAGTAATAGGTTACACTTACAATTAAATGCTTTGTATTTGCTTAAATTAACTGTAGGTCTCAAAATCACAGAGGTTTCGGCGTTAGTATTGCACAGCCGTTTATATGAAAAATGCAATGTCAGAATAAAATATGATCTCATGCTTGCTGAATAATAAAGATGAATTGTTCTAACTGAAGGTTGAACAAATCATATGGAGTAGCAAAATGTTTTCCCTTGTCTCATGAGAACTGCTTGTTAGAACATCGTATAGTAAATGTAGATACAAAGGGGGTGATTCTTACTTTGGCGGGCGGCGGAGGCCGCCCGCCAAAGTACCCCCGCCAGAACACCGCACTGCGGTCGTAAGACCGCTGCAGTGATTTTGGGTTTTCCACTGGGCTGGCGTGCGACCGCCAAAAGGCCGCCCGCCAGCCCAGTGGAAAACAACCTTCCCACGAGGACGCCGGCTCCGAATGGAGCCGGCGGAGTGGGAAGGTGCGACGGGTGCAGTTGCACCCGTCGTGAATTTCAGTGTCTGCTGAGCAGACACTGAAATTCTTTGTGGGGCCCTCTTACGGGGGCCCCTGCAGTGCCCATGCCATTGGCATGGGCACTGCAGGGGCCCCCAGGGGCCCCACGACACCCCATACCGCCATCCTGTTCCTGGCGGCAGAGCCGCCAAGAACAGGATGGCGGTATGGGGTGTCAGAATCCCCATGGCGGCGCAGCGAGCTGCGCCGCCATGGAGGATTCTTTTGGGCAGCGGAAAACCGGCGGGAAACCACCGGTTTTCCTCTTCTGACCGCGGCCAAACCGCCGCGGCCAGAATGCCCTGCGGGGCACCGCAAGCCTGTTGGCGGTGCTCCCGCCAACCCTGGCCCCGGCGGTCCATGACCGCCGGGGTCAGAATGACCCCCAAAGTAAAGTTTAGTGTGTGTGAAGATAATGTTCCCAGGAACTAACAATGGATGTAATGAAGGAAGGATGTAAACGTTGTTTCTTGACAAATCAAACAACGTGTGCAAAAGGAAGAAGAGCCAGTCATCAAGATGTTAGTTATATCTCTGATATGAAATATTAATTTTATTTGACTAATGGCTATTGTATGATTCTCTAACCAATCACAATGGGGTACAACTTTAACATAACCACACTGCACTAAGAGTTTTGGTCACTCTTTTGACACTTCACGTTGACACTCCTCTGCAGAGCCCCTTCTCCACTGTTTATTTTTCTTCACACCATGTTTAAATGCTGGTGCTTACTCTTGCGCTTGATACTTAGAGCTCATTACGCCTTTGCTGCCTATCTTAAATACTTCTTTATAATGGTTTGGAGAACTTAGAGTCCCCGATTCTGAACCGTTACCCTTTTTCATGTCCTGTTGCTGATGCTGACCGAACTGAAGTCAACCTGACAAAGACTAATCACCGCTTGTTGATCCATAAAGGACAGGTATACCAATTTGTAAATATCTTTACTTTTGATTTTTCTTTTGTTTCTAGGTACCAACTGCTACCTTTTGATAGAGCCACATCTAGATGTTTTTCCAAATTTATGTTGACTAAGGCCCTCATTACAACCCTGGCGGTAAATGCTGTCTATTGCTGTGCCGACGACTGCCAAGATACTGTGATCCGCCACGGGTATTATGACCCACACATAGAAATCTGCCAAAATATAGGCACCCACACAAGTCAGTGATAAACCGGCGATAGCACAACCCACACCATTGCACCAACAGGAATACGCCCACAGTATCACGACCCACGAATCAACGCAGCAGTCTTTCAACCACTGTAATCCATTGGTGGTACACACCGACACGCTCAAAATGCACACACACTTACAAAACCACACCACATTGAACAATTCAAAATACACACACCTGACACACATACACACACCACACCCTCACACTCATACCATTATATAACACACACACACATTACTCACAACCCCTTACAATGAAAAAAACAGAGACCAAGCACAGAGAGACAAGCAAAGAGCACACACTCACTCAGAGGCACAGAACACTATCACCCATACACCATCCATACACATCACAGTATACACCCCAAAACATCACCCACACATCACCTCACACATCCTCACACATATCACTCACACCACATCCATGGCACCCCAGGTTTTCAGTGGATAAGATAAGAGTCATGGTGGAGGAAATCATCAGGGTAGTGCCACAGCTATTCGGATCACAGATGCAGCAGACATCAATTGCAAGGAAGATGGAGCTGTAGCAGAGAATCGTAGACAGGGTCAATGTCATGGGACAGCACCCAAGAACAAGGGATGACATCAGGAAGAGGTGGAATGACCTATGGGGGAAGGTACATTCTGTGGTTTCAAGATACCAGATTGCTGTACAGAGGACTGGCAGTGGACCCCCACCTCCTACCCCACAATTAACAACATGGGAGGAGCAAGTCTTGGCGATCATGCATCCTGAGGGCCTTGCAGGAGTAGCAGAAGGACCTGACTCTGGTAAGTCATATCTTTACTACTATATCCCCCACCCTACCTGCATGTCAACACAAACTCCTACCCCTACCCTCACCTCATCACTCCACCCCCTCACATATACTCCACCATCACAACCCACCCATCCTAATACCAAGCCCTGCATGCAACAACAATTAATGGACCTTCATGGACACCCATCATCCCAGCATGCCCAACAGAGAGACTCACCCAGCCCACAAAATCACTACTCACACAAGGCCAGGCCGACAGGGAAAGCACAATCATACAGGGAAACACACCCATTGCACAAAAACACCGGCACAACACAGCACCAGAGGACCCATGCCACTGTCCCCAGGACACGTCAATCATCAGTGTGTCTACCACTACAGGGACCCCAAGCAACCCCACAAACCCAGGATGATCAGGGACCTGGGGTCAGTGGCAGTGGGCACACGGTTCAGGGGACAGAGGCACAGGACAACAGGGAAGCTGGGAGGACTGCTGTGCGACAGGGGGAGGACAGGCCCAGGGAACCGACCCTCCACAAGGCACTCTCAAACATCATGGGACCATACCACCATTCCCAGGAGACCATGGGCTAGGTACTGGCCAAGTTACTGGAGACCCAGCGGCTGCAGGAGGGACAGTACCTGGGGATCAGGGAGGACCTAACTAAAATATACACCATCATGGTCACCATTGCAGGGGTGCTGGCTGACATGGACAAGACCATGAGGGATGCAGTGGCACAACAAAGGGCCCCTGACACTAGACAAACCGAGCCTTCGACCTCCACTGGCACTAGTGGACAGGAGGCACCGCCACAGGACCAACAGGCCACCAGCAACCCACCCCCTGCAGAAGGAGAACCCCCCCGCAACTGGTCGCTGCAATCCAGGCAGAAGACAGAGAACATTGCCAAGACCCCTGCCAGGAAATAAGACTCTCCTGAATGTCACCTTTCTGTCCAACTATGTCACCCTGTCCACCTTGAACTGCCATTGCTCCCCTTCCAATGCCCCATTGGACAATGTACTTGTGATACCAATAGACTGGACTCTAACTGGACATTCCTCCACCATCTACCCAGCCCCTTGCACTTAACCCCATACTATTTTGGACCAAACATAAACACCCTTGAAACAGTAACCATACTGGAGGCAGTGTAATGATTAGAAAGATACATTATTACAACATTATCAAAACACTGCAACATCTATGTTCAGTGAAATACATCACAGGATGACCTTTGGTGGGCAGCAGTACAAATAACAGTAGCCAGAATGGGGTACACAGATCTGAAAATAGAGAGTCCAAAGGGAACAGTCAGTGTCCATAGACAGAGGGTAGGAGGCTGCCATGTACAATGTCCAAAAGTTTACTGTAATGTTAATTTGAGTTACAGTCTCTTAGCTGTGTGTCACAGGAAGTACTG
This sequence comes from Pleurodeles waltl, assembly GCF_031143425.1. NCBI lineage: Eukaryota > Metazoa > Chordata > Amphibia > Caudata > Salamandridae > Pleurodeles > Pleurodeles waltl. The sequence continues at coordinate 1,071,157,704 of NC_090437.1, forward strand.
CTTTATAATGTTTGTTCTGTTGTTCACATCTACTTCATCTGCCTCCTCTTCCTCACTGTCCACAGGCTCCACTGCTGCCACAAGACCATCTCCAAGCTCATCCTCCTACAGAAAAGGCACCTGATGTCTCAAAGCCAGGTTGTGCAACAACAGCATGCCACAATGATATGGCACATATTCTCCAGTGAGTAGTACAGGGATCCACCTGTCAGATGGAGGCACCGGAACCTGGCCTTCAGGAGGCCGCAGGTTCTCTCAATAATCTTCCTTGTACGCCCATGTGCCTCATTGTAACATTCCTCTTCCCTTGTCCTGGGATTCCTCACTCGGGTCAGTAGCCATGAGAGGTTGGGGTAACCAGAGTCACCTGTGAATATTGAGGGACAACTGTTAGACACACACTAACCCTTAGGGACAACCCCATACCCAGACACCTTCTTATAGTGGATGGGGACCTTGGGCTCACCTATTAGCTACACCCGGTGCCTCTCGAGTTGGCCCGTCACATAAGGGATGCTGCTATTCCTCAAGATATAGGCGTCATGCACAGAGCCAGGATCATTGGCATTCACATGGGAGATGTACTGCTCTGCAAACACACCATCTGCACATTCATCGAGTGATAGCTTTTTCTATTCCTGTAAACCTGTTCATTTCTCCGGGGGGGGGAACAAATGCCACATGTGTACCATAAATGGCACCAATGATGTTGGGGATATGTCCCAGGGCATAGAAGTCAGCTTTCACTGTGACCAAATCCTCCACCTGGGGGAATACGATGTAGCTGCGCATGTATTTCAGCAGGGCATACAACACTCTGGTCAACACGTTAGAGAACATTGGCTGAGACATTCCTGATGCCATGGTCACTGTAGTTTGAAATGAACCACTTGCCAGGAAATGAAGCACTGACAGAACCTGCACTAGATGGGGGGATTCCTGTAGGCTGGCGGATAGCTGACACAGCTCTTGAATTGTGGCACAATCAAGTCTGTATGTGATGATAATGTGTCTGTACTCCATTCTCAACAGGTCCACCAGGGGTCTGTACACCGGAGGATGCCACCATCTCATCATCTGCCTCAGAGGTTGTAGCCTATGGAGGAGAACGGTGAGCAGAAGGTCATATTTCCACATAGAATGCACAACTGTTTCTGAAATTAGGTCACAGAAGCAGTATGTGAAGTTGAGAGTCCGTTAATGGGCCAATGTCTGCTGTGATGCAGTTAGGTGCCATGCCATGTGCCCCCCCGAAATGGCAGCTGCCTGATCTGTAAGGAAGGACAAGTGGAAATGAGGTAAGTGCGCTGGCATTGTGCCCCTTCACAGTAGGCGATTGATGACTGCCGCGCAACTTCGCATTGGTTATCATTGGGCCCTATGGGTTCCAGGAGCCAATGGCAATGTACGCAGGTGGTGACGGTATGCACCGCCATGCACGTGACCGACATTTTCGAACTACTCACTCACTTGCTACCTGACCGTCAACAGGAGAGGACATACACTGGAAGTGCTGCTGTGACCTGAGTCTGGAAGCGACAATGGCTACAGTGTCTGGGGAAAGGGCCCCTGCCTTCACTGTGGAGGAGTTGGAGAAACTGGTGGATGGGGTCCTACCTCAGTACACGTTACTCTACTGTCCTCTAGACAAACAGGTGAGCACACTGAGAGCATGATGTGTGGGCAATGCATGTTTTGAGTGGTGTGGATGTAAGCCACATGTTGGGGGTGCTGAGGCGTCCTGGCCTGAGTGCTGCATGAGAGGTGGTCAGTGTATGTTCGTCAGGGCATAGGTGGGAACTGGGGGGCAATGAGTATGCCGGTCCGGACGGGTGAGTAATTTCCTTTCCTCCTGTCTTTTCCCTCTAGGTCAGTGCCCACCCGAAAAAGGGCATTTGGTGTGCCATTGCCAAGGAGGTGTGGACCCTGGGGGTCTATCACAGGTGGAGCACCCACTGCGGCAAGAGGTGGGAGGCCCTGCTCCGCTGGATGAAGAAAACGGCGGAGCCCCGCTTGGGCTGACCTCTCAATGTAGAAGGGGTGCCCGTTGCACCATGAGCCCCCTGATGTTCTGCATCCTGCCGGTGGCCTATCCGGAGTTGGATGGGCGCTTGAGGGTATCACAGCAGCCACAAGGTGGTGAGTACAGATTCTGATTCATGACTTTGCATGCTTTAGGAGGTAGCTGGGTGGGGTATGTGGGCTGTGGGTGACCCTAGGCCAGGGCGATCATGGCAGAGTAGGTCCCTGGTAGCAGGCTCTGAAGCACTCCAAACCCACTGGTGTAAGTGGGCATGTACTACTGGGCAGGGTCCTGTGAGTGTCAGGTGTGTAGATGCTGGCGTTAGCCATTGTACCCCATGGGCTTGTGACTACCTAGTGACTGGTTGGGAATGGCCTAGTGCATAGGGCTGATCCCTGTGTGTTGTGTCTGCCAACGGTAGTGGTGTTGCTGGAATTGACCAAGTGTATCCTTTGTCTCTCCCCCCCTTTTTTTTTGTCACCCTGTCCTTGTGCGCATTAGCATCATCTGTCAGAGGAGCAGAGGCACCGGCAAAGGAAGGAGCTGCATCCCACATGGCCCATGAGGGGGAATTCACTGAGGGTGAAGGCACCAGTGGGATGGAGGGGAGCAGCACGATGGGGACAGGAGGGGAGACCAGCGACAGTGACTCCTCCTCCGATGGAAGCTCCCTGATGGTGGCGGACACCTCTGTGCCCATCCCAAAAACAGGTACAGCCCCAAACCCCCTACAAGCACCGCCCTCCCACCAGCCCCTCAGCGTGCTTCCCGTGCAAGCTTACCCGGCAGGGTGGGCATCTCCTTCGCCCCAGGCACCTCAGGCCCTGCCCCTCAGTGAGGAGGCTATTGACCTCCTGAGATCCCTCACTGTTGGGCAGTCAACTATTCTGAATGCCATCCAGGGTGTTGAGAGACATTTGCAACAAACACATGCATACCTGGAGGGCATTCACTCTGGTGTGGCAGCCCAACGGACAGCATTTCAGGCTCTGGCCTCAGCACTGATGGCAGCCATTGTCCCTGTGTCTAGCCTCCCCCCTCCAAATTCCTCTACCCAGTCTTAATCCCCTCAACCACAACCTATCCCAAGCACACCTTCAGACCAGCATTCACCCAAATCAACACACAAAAGTGGCTCAGGCAAACATAAGCACCACACCTCATCTCACAGACACTCACACAAGCACCATGCCCATGCAGACACAGCAACATCCACTGCCTCCACTGTGTCCCCCTCCTCCTCTTTGTCCACCCCCTCCCAGTCTTGTCTCCACTCACACCTGCATGCACTACATTCTCATCCACTACCGCCATCACCAGCACGCCCATCACTACACACCCCTGACGAGCAGTCACCACCCCCACAACCATGCACACGCCCCCTGTGTCCTCTCCCAGTGTCTGTGACCCCTCCTCCCAAAGTACACAAACGCAAGCACCCACCCACCCAACAGCCATCCACCTCACAACAACATCGAGCCCCTGCACCTTCACCCAAACTCAGCAGAAAGGCACCTCCCACAACCACTCCCACTTCCTCCACTCCTAAACCCTCTCCATCTTCCCGTCCCAGTGTGTCTAAAAAACCTTTCCTTGCAAACCTTGACCATCTTCCCTATGCCCCCACCAAGTCGGCATCTGTGGTGGTTCCTGAAAGTCCAAGGGGATCAAAGGGGGGCACCCATTAGGGCTGCCAGTGTACCAGCGACCCCTGCAAAGGACCAGCCCATTCCACCACCTGCCAAGGTGAAGAGGGTGCCAGCAAGCAGCACGGCCAAAAAGCAGGACCCACCCAGCAAGGCCTCCTTCAAAACAGCAACTGTCAAGGTCCCAGCAGTGTCTGGCAAGGTGGGGAAGGGAAAGAAAACCCAGGGCAAGGCACTTCAGGCCTCGGACCCTCCAGTTGAGGGACTGGTGCCCACCATAAGTACTGACAGCCCAGCAACCTGTACCGCAGAAGGCACCACCGCATGCACCGCCACCTGCACCGCCATCTGCCCCGCCACATGCACCACCACATGTACCGCCGCTGCCACAACAACAGTCAGCAGCATCACCCCCAGAGGGCTGCCGTCCGAGGCTGCAGGATACGGCCTGGTGTCTCCCTCCGCTACTACGAGCATCTGCACCACAGCCTGCACCAGCAGCATCTCCGCCACAAGCACCGCCACCCATGCTGCCATCTGCACCGCCACATGCCCAGCCAGTGCCACTACATCTGTCATCAGCAGCATCCCCAGTGGGCAGCCATCCGTCAATGCAGGAGGCGGCCTGGACCCCCCATCCACCAGTTGAAGCACCACCACCAGCACCGGCACTACCGGCAGTTTGCAGCCTAAGTTGCCGCAGGATGGAGTGTGGCTCTGCCTCCATGGAGTATCATGCTACCTGTTCCCTGCACATCTTGTGGCACAGACACCCAGGTGAGGGAATGGGAACTGCCACACACCAGGTGCAGCATCACTGGGCACAAGGCCCCCTCCAGAACCAGATGAGATATGCATCCACTAACACTTTCCTTGGCAGGATGAGGCACACTGGGCACAAGGCCCCCTACAGAACCAGTGGAGATATGCATCCACTATCACTTTCCCTGGCAGGATGAAGCAGACTGGGCACAAGGCCCCATCCAGAACTAGTGCAGATATGCACCCACTATCACTTTTCTTGGCAGGATGAGGCACACTGGGCACAAGGCCCCCTCCAGAACCAGTGGAGATATGCATCCACTATCACTTTCCTTGGCAGGATGAGGCACACTGGGCAATAAGTCCCCTCAGCACCAGTGGAACATGTCACCCACTAGAGAGACTGTGGCTTTGCACTCCCCAAGACCAAGCAGTGGGCAAACCACCCACTTGGGAGACTTGAGAGACTGTGGTTTTGCACTCCCCAGGACCAAGCAGTTGGCAAACCACCCACTTGAGAGACTTGAGAGACTATGGCTTTGCACTCTCCAGTAGCAAGCAGTGGTCAAACCACCCACTTGAGAGACTGTGTCTTTGCACTCCCCAGGACCAACCAGTGGGCAATCCACCCACTTGAGAGACTTGTGAGACTGTGGCTTTGCACTCCCCAGGATTAAGCAGAGGGCAACCCACCCACTTGAGAGACTTTAGAGACTGTGGCTTTGCACTCCCCAGGACATCGCTGTGGGCAACCCACCCACTTGAGAGACTTGAGAGACTGTGGCTTTGCACTCCCCAGGACATCGTCTGGACATGTTGCCTCCTCCAGGAGCAGTGGTGTAGTACCATCTTCCAGCTGAGGTGCCCCCGCCCTCTGAGGTGCCTGTGTGTTTTCGATTTGATGCCCCTGCAGTGTTCTCTCCGTTTTGAGGCAGGAGTCAAGCATGGGCTTTGCCCATGTTTTTTTGCCCTACTGGTCCACGGACATTTGCAAAGGACAGTGTACGGCCCTCTGTACATATTGTAAATATTTGTACATACTGTTGTTTACAATCAATAACTTTATCTGCATTTTCTAAATATGAATCGTTTCACTCCATTCCTTTTGTCCTTCAATTCTTCCAGGGGGTTACAGGTTGTACATGTAATGTTGCTGCATGTGTTTGTGTGTATGGTGTTGTGAGTGAAGGTGGGGGTGGGGGTGTTGCGTGTTGCGTGTGTGTGTCACTCTCTCTTTCCTCCCCCCCTCCCCTGTGTGCTAGGTGCAGTACTCACTGTGGTCATCGCTGCCGCCTTCTTTGATATTCCTGGTGTATTAGCAGATACACCAGCATTGGCAGGACCTGTAGTTCAGGCTCCATGGCATCCTGGTTCTTCCTTGAGTGTCGAAAGGTGAGTGATTTCCCTTCCAAAGACTGTTTGCGCCATGCTTTTGATGTCATTGGAACCACCCCGGAAAAGCTGGCAGATTGGTGCCTTGTAATAGCGTGGGAGGTACATTGTGTTCCGCCCGTCTGTTGGCGGTGACCGCCGCGTTGTTTGTTGCTACCATTGAGACGGTCAGAGTGTTAAGTGGCTATCTGTGTTGGTGGTTTCCGCTGAGGTCGTGATTCCATTTTTTTTTACCGCCGGCCTGTTGGAGGTATTACCTCTGCTTAAACACCGACCGCCAGGGTTGTAATGAGGGCCTAAATCTTTTTGCAATAAGCCCAAACATGCTGAGCTAATCTGATGCTAGAGAGTTATACCTCCAGTCAACTAAATTGCTTTTTGATGTTACTCAATTGCTGAATTCAAATGTATGTTATTTCTATTGCACAATTACTCTTATAGTTGATTTGTACTTTGGTTTTAGAAGGACTAATTGTCAATGCATTAGTCAAGTTGAGATTTTTTAGAAGATTTGGTTAACCAGTGTTGTTCTTGTACTTATTTCATGTGGTTTTGAGACTAATTTACACATACTAGCATTGTTAATGTAGGGAAATACATTTGCTAACAGATACAAAAGGTGTGGTTATTCGTAGCCAAATGAGTCATGGTGTGTGAAAATTACTGACTCCAAGGAATTGTATTGATTGTTTGATGATATTTATGATATGTACAGACTTAAGGGTGTGAATATCTTAAACGGGTCCAAAGGTCCATCGACCCTTTAAACAGGTCGCCTTATCAAATAATAATATTAAACAATATAAGGTCAGACACGATCGCGGGTTCACTCCGATTATTTCCTTATTTCCTTTTAAACATTTATTCATAGAAAACAATGACACTCTCCTCATTACGCTGTCTTCCAGTTAATATCTTTTTCTCTTTCCTCACGTCCCCAAATACTTTTTATTTACCGAGCTCTTGTGGATACAATGGATCAACCAAAAATAAAATCAAGAACCAATTGCACTAATTAAAGAAAGGATAACCGTCACCCTATAATCTAAGACCTTTTACTATCCTTATCGGGAATATGTGTTACAAGTTTCTATTAGTCTTGGTTCCTCCTGTCTCACTATGCTTCCCTGTGTTTAAGCCGGTTCAAAAATCCTTCCAGCCCCTCCACTTTGCTGTGCTGCGTATAGGTCTTAAGGTGGGCACCCATTCAGATAGGATCACCCCTCCAGGAGCTAAATGATCCTGTCTCATCATGAACCAAGAGTTATTGCCGGGTGTTCGCCCGTTCCTCTGGCGTCAGGAGGGCCACGGAGACTGCTCTGTGCGTCTTTCTGTGTCGTTTCGCCTCGCTCCTCCTGCTCCAGTTTTCTCCTCTCAGTGAGCCACGTCCTGGGCTCTTCTCTCTTGGCATCCATTTCCCCCTTTACTGCTTCTTCCTCTTCCAGTTTTAAATCCTGGAGGGTAAGAAGGGGAGTGTTTCTCTGGTGTCTATCTTTATTTCGTTCTATTGTTTTCTTAATATTCTCTTTTAACTCTTATTTCTCATTACACAGGCAGCGGTATGTTGTGGAGAGGAATCGTGCCCAGGTTTTCAGGTAAATAGCATTCCGCATAATGCAATCTCATTTACTCGGTAAATTAATATTCTTACCTCTTCTATTCTTTTTGTTTATGCTAGGTAAAGTACTTTCACTGTTTCCTATGGATTCGCATTGCTCAATCTTCCATGGGATCACCCTCTCTTGCATTGCTCACTGCAATTCCCAATTATACCCCTGACTTGCAAAGAAATCAATTAAATCGCTACAAACAATTCAAAATCCTGAGAATATGATATTAAATGGCTTGCGCCCACAAAGCTCCACCTTGTCTTATCTCAAGGATCGACATTGGCTGCCTGGGCTGCAAAGTGCGATTTTCAACTATATCTGTATTTTTTTTTAGAGACTTTCACAAACAATCCCCTGCATTTATTGAGTAAAGACTCCTTCATTGCAACCATTGGTGTAACACATGGGCTAGATCTACAAACCTTATAAGCAGTCGCAAACGGTGCGATTCACAGAATTGGGCCGCTTGTAATCACTAAAATGCATGTTCCCATGTACCAAACCTAATTTAGCAATTTGACATGTAGAGGAATGTTGAATGTTTTGCAACTAAAATGTGGTCGCAAAACATTCACATTTTACTGACTCTTTGAAGGAGGTGGTAATCCATCCGCAAACAGGAAGGGGTTCCCAAGAGACTATGGGTGCAAACATTTCTTAAAAGCAGGCAGTACACCACTGCCTGACCTTAAAAAAATGAAAAGAAAACATTTCAGTTTTCTTTTTGAAAGACGTACTATGGCCCGTATTTATACTTTTTTTGCGCCGCATTTGCGTCATTTTTTACGCAAAAACGGCGCAAACTTGCAAAATACCACTGTATTTTGTAGGTTTGCGCCGTTTTGCGTCAAAAAGCGGCACAAATGCAGCGCTAAAAAAAGTATAAATACGGCCCTATGTTCCTCTAAAGAAAATGGGCTGCATTTAAAAAATATATATATATGCTTTATAGAAATAGCAATCATAACACATGGTGGTCTGCTGACCCCAGCTGGCCACCATCCTTGTGATTCTTGCAATTCACAATGGATCGCAAAGCCAGACCTACCTCATGAATATTAAAAAGGTAAGTCTATTTGAGAAACAGTGCAACTCGCACAAAGTATCAAATACACATTGGTGCATGGTTGTTTGCAATTCCCACAGTTCTTTTAAAGAGGTGCTGTTAACAGTTTTAGAATCAGCACCAGAACACCCCAGCCATTTTTACAAATATTTATCATCGTCATTATGTACTGTCAATCCCATAAATTGGCACTACTCATAAAACTAGAGGCAAGACCACTCTTATAATTTGATGTTACACCCCTGGCTTTGTCTTTGTGATTATGGACTGAGCACATGTCCTTTACTCCATAATCTGCAGTTTTCACCAACATTTGTAGCTCAAATAGATACAAGTTGACTAAATAAAAACCCACAAGGTTTTCTGCACAGTGGCAGAGGCTCTCCAAAGAATAATTCATCACCTTTCAGTTACCGAGGGATGTATTCTGTATTCACCTAGTTATAATAAAATAACAGCTTTGCCCAAGTGATGTTATTAACCCAATTTTAGCAAAGTAAACCCCACTACAACATTAAGCCCCCCAACCGTGACATAAACCTTTCCCTGCATAAATTGGCACATTTTTAATGCAAATTGTATTGTCATATTCCAGATTTGAATTGGGACTTCAGGCTACGACTGCATATCATTTGAATACTTGATCCATTCCAAACTGATGCATACATTTACATTATATATGAACCTGCCAAGGAGTAAGGAATTTTTCAATAGAGTGTGTTGAACTTAGTGTCTAATTTGCAAAATAATGAGCACCAAGACCTACATCTTCCCTCAGAAGCCGGTTAGGGGCGCTGCCAAAGGTCAGGGTAGTGAAATACCAAGGCTGCTTAGTTATGATTCAACCTCTTGTCCCTTTCATCTGCCACTCTGCACTGACTGCCACCTTATCTCCGACTTGCAGCTTCTTTTACATCCCTGCTTTCCCCCCATGCCACTGTTTTCCGTTTGTTCTCTTCCTCCCTTTTCCCCTATTTCTGCCTTTCTCTCTTTCGCTCTGAAATAAATTCTGATACTCTAAAACAAATCCTTCTCCACAAAAATGATTATCAGAGGGCCCCACCTGCAACCCCATCCGCTCAATGCAGGAGCAGGATGTATCTAATGTCGAAGATTTTCACTTCAAAATAGAAAAAAGGACCAGTTTTACACAGAACGGAACAGATTCTGCATCTGCTTTTCAGTAACAAGTTGCATGAGCCTTATGTTCATGAAACATCACTAATGGTTTCATACATACGATCGGTTTTAAAATATCCGTGAACAGCGAATAATACGTAATTCAAAACTATAAAGCATATAGCCATATAGCTACAGTCCGTCACATGCATGACGTACTCTTTCGTCTAAGTATAACATTTATTATATTTAAATCTTAAAAATAACAACCATGTTAGAGTAAAACATAGTGATAATTATTGGTACAGTAACGCGGAATTACGCTTTTAGAGGTCATGATAGATTGCTTCGAAATGCTCGCTTGCAATATTAGTTCATGTAATATTGATAACTCCCATAAATATCTGGAGTCCAAAAGCAGCCTTAAACAATTTCGCTTGTCAATACTCTGAATTCTTCTGTCCCCAGGGAGAATCCAGGTTCTGGACTATAATTAGATGTCATCCATAATGATGGAGATGATTCCTCCCTTTTACTGCCTCTATTTTTTAACAATCCTCATGACAGACTTTATGTCCTAGGGGCTGCCTAGGCAGAATAGAATAATAAGTAATGGAGAAGGATAATACTTTGCAGAAAATGTAAATGCAGAATTGTATTTTATTACTAAATAAGTCGAATATGTGGAAGAGGAATACATATAGTCGCAAAATGCTTGAACTAAATTCCACTATCTTCCAAACATGAACTGAATGTCTATAGATTCACACAAACACTTGAAAGATGCTTATTCAATCTGTCCACCTGATCAATCTTGGGCTTTCGGACGTGATTCAGCATCTCATTTGTAAAACTTTTATCTTTCTTGGTATTACTGGATTACTGGATTTACTGTTTTATCTGACAATTAGCTGACATCTAGTCCTGATACTGCCAAGAGACTGCACTGCAGGGATGTGTGCTTACATTTAGGTGTGTATATATATATATATATATATATATATATATATATATATATATATATATATATATAAATAAATATGTCTGGGTCCTGCCGTAATACGTATTGGGAGAAGTGTTTCGGACTGCCAGAGCCCTGCCCAGACCGCTGCAAATATGTGCCTCTTCAATCCGGCTTTACACACACACACACACACACGCATGCACGCACGCATGCACGCACACATGCTCACACACACACACAAGACCATGTTTCCATTGAAAAAGCATTTTTTGACTCGCCTATATCTTTGGCACCGTTTGACAAATCTTTATGAAATTTTCCATTAAAAAGTGCCCGGTGATTCTTGTTATGCATGGAACATTTCAGGGTGATCCTTCAAGAGGGGGCCAAGAAAAAGAGCTGATCAAAAAACACGACCTTTGAACACGACTACAGCCTGAAACACTGAACGGAATTACACCAAATGTGGCCGAATGGTAGCTTTTAGTACCCAGATTGTGCTTTCACTTATTTGGTGTAAATCCGTTCAGTACTTTTTGAAAAATTTAAGAAAATTCAAATATGTATATATCTGGCCTCACCGACTTTGCAAATACGGACGGGCTTGTGCAGGGAAATGCACAACTCTTATTGGCTGCCAACCAAAAACAGGAACAAACACCCTGACCCCTTAGCTCTGGTGCTGGGGTTCTAGAGGGACCGTATCAGGGCAAAAAAAACATTAAAAAAAAAAAATGTTGGCACAAGTTTGTGAAATTTGCAAATTTGCAGCAACATTGTTTTAAAAAACACAAGCGAGGGCTCCTGCGCTTGTTTTGTTTTTAAGCCCTTGCGTGGGCCAGGTCCCTATAACTATAACTCACTCCCTCAACATGCACTGTCAATTACCCCACAAATTACGGCACTCATAACATCTTTGATAATATCAATGTAGTATTTGCAGTAGAATTTTTGACAAAAAACTGTGCATGGCGGGGGGCAGTGAGTTATAGTTACCTTAGGGCACAAGTTATAGTTGATTGAGATGACTCTAACTATAACAGGTGAATTTCTGCGGTTTTATGTGTACAAAATGTGACCCTAACTATAATGCTCCTGTAACCTTTGGTTCCTAATTTGATTTTCAATGTCTTTTTAAATTATATTTCCTAACTATAACGTCCCTATAACCTTTTTTTTCAGTTCAGTCGCCATTAGGTATTTATTGTTAGAACCTAGTTTCTATATAAAGAGCATTTTTTTACTTGCCTATATCTTTGGCACCGCTTGACGAATTTTCACAAAACTTTCCCAACAAAATGGTCAGTCCCATCAGATGCTGCCTGGAATGTTTCAAGGTGATCTGTCCATTGTGATTTTGAACAGCAATAGTGCAAAAACTACTGGACGGAATTACACCAAATTTGGCAAGAAGGTAGGTCCTGATCCAGGAAGAATGCATTTTTTTGGGTGTACTTCCATTCAGTAGTTTAAGAGAAATTAAAGAAAATCCAAAGGATTCATGACCCCTCCGGATCTCGTGCAAAGATCTGATTGGCTGGTGACACTTCAATAACAGAAATCGTAGAAGTGTTGTCAGCCATCTTGAGACTCAGCCAAAGCTAAGTCCCAAAAAAAAGTAAAAAATTGAACAAAAAGTGCCAGGGTAGGGACACCCTGACCCTTCAGTTCTGGTGGTGATGTTCAAAAGTCACAGTGGATCCTAGACTCCACTTGTAAAACAAAAAAAATGAAGCAGGGTCTCCCATGCTTTGTTAGTCTAATGCAGAGGTCTTCAATCTGGGGGTCGCGACAGGGGGACCGTAGAGACATGGGCAGGGGGTTGAGCATTCCCCCAGCCTCACTTCTCCCAACATTAAAATGCCTCAGCTGAACTTTGAATAACTGAGTTTCCAGTGCTGGGAAATAAAGCTACAGACAGCTAAAAACGCTTTCATGCTAGGGTGTCTGCTTCCTGAATGAAATGCAAAAATAGCTACGAGTTGCTCTGCAACTGTAAAGGATGCTTGCGAGCTCCCACTTGGCTTTAAATGATCCAGTCACTCAAAGCATTATTATGACAAACATGTATTCTTTACGAGTAGTAGTGCAGAGTTAACAACTGTACTGTGAAGTGTGTGATTTTAATTGTAATGTTATTTACATAGCGCTTACTTCACCTGGAGGTGTTGAAGGGACAGCTATTAAATATGGCATTACATATGCTCTGATATTACTTAAATCTACATTGTGAAAGCATCCTTTTATCTTAAACCTTTTTGTAGTGGCCTATCTTACACTGTGTGTAATGCAAGTATAAAATAATGCCCCACATATTCACGTGCTTTCTGTCACAGGCTGTGACCTTGTGGCACTAAAAATACACAAATCACTCTTCTCCACTGAACAACCAAGATTTAATTATTTTGCTTTTTCTTTATACACAGACCTCCTCAGTGCACTAACTAATAGAGGTTTCAGAATGCACTACAGTGCATTGCCCACTGAGAAACAACTTTCTTTTATTTTGTTTTCATTTAAACTGCTGTTATTTTATATGTAGCTACCTGATGGTGAAAGAATAAAAAAAAAAAAAAACTTACAGAATATTTTGAGAATTATTAATGAGAGGCTTGCACTCCCAGAGCATCACTAATTTGACGCTCCGGCAGCACAAGCCTCTCATTCATACCTATGAGGGGACGCACAGCCACCCTCCGTGGCCTCATAGATATGGAGTAAGGCAAACCACGCAAGCCACTGTGTTGCCTTACTTTGGGTCAAGGAAGCATTCCATGGGCATTGTGGTGGGTATTCCCACGCAACACCCATGGATTTTGACGCAGCCCCAGATTTACAAAATCACATAAACTGGAGCAGTGCCAAAATCATATGCCTCCCCAGAGAAGGCGTAATGAGGAAAAGTGTTTTAATTTCTCCTTGTTTTTCCTCTTTCCATGTGTGTCACATTCTGCCTCACATATAGAAAGAGGAAAATGCCTCTCAGGATTGTTTTTGTGCAGGAAGGTGCCCCTTCCTGCACAAAACAATCCTGCCATCATTGACACTAGGCAGCAATTTGTGCACCAGCACAAGGGGAAAGGACAGGAAGGCACTGTATTTCATAAATACGGTCTATTCCTGCCCTTTTATATTGCTGTAGGACAGTGCCAGAAGACGTGCACCACTGCCCTACACCAATTCCTCATATATTCAGACCTTAGTTTTCAGCCACATCTTTGACCACACACCCAAACTACTGAACTTTGGTTTGCTAAACACTGTTTAATATTATTTCTTCAGAGTAAAAATGATTTGCTGTGGAAATTGGAAACGTTTATGATTGTCAATGAGGAGTACCATGTTCTAGAAATATTTGTCAGAGGGGGTCCTTACACCTTAAAACATTTTGAGAGGGGGTCCCAGCATCAAAAAGTTTGAAGACTTTTATGCCACCGGGTAGGCCAACTCCCGGGGCCTTTTTAAAAAAAAAAGCAGGGGGGCCTCCTAGCCATCTCACAATGCCATGGGGACGACAACCTCTCTAGGGCTTATTTTTCTTTATGGGGGGCTGTGGCCCCCATGCCTTTTTGGGGACCACCACCTCCCCAGGGCTTTCATGTAATATGTAGGGGGCACGTCTAGCCCCCACCCACTGCCCCACGGACCACCACCTCCACAGTACAGGGCATTGAGAAAAATCCAATGTATATATGTCCCCCGCTCCCTTGGGACCACCACCCGATGGGAAAATCTTTAAAAAAAGAAAGGGGGTCCCTATGGGACCCCAAAGTCCCTGGGACCACCACCGCCCCGGGTGTTTACTTATTGAAGATGGGCCACGCGGCCTCCCTCTTGGAGCCACAGATAGCCCTGGGGACGGCCAACAACCAGGGCCAGCTCCTTCTATATCCCGGGGTGCCCACCCCTGGGACATAGCTGTTTGCTGTTGTTTGGCTGCAGCACTGTAGCCAATTCAAGACACAGCAAACACTCTCCTGTTTGACAGCAGGACCTTTAAAGCTAGTCCCTCTGTCAAACAGCAGAGCTTTCATCTCTGTCCCGACCAAGATGAAATGCTTCAGCAAGCACTGAGCTCCATGCTTATTGAAGCAATGGTAAATAGATAAATAAGTAGAGACCGCAAAGGAGGGGGGGGGGCTTAACACCTCCCCCATGGCCCCAGAAAGTCCATAAAGGGCAAAAAAAACAATAACAACAAAAAAATATTGCAGCTTAGTGTGAAGGTCGCAAGAGTTCAATCCCAGCTGGACTCATTACAACTTTAATTTACTTTTTATATAAGAAATTATTATATTTGAAAAAAATACATTTTTGATTTTAAATTGGAAACAAATAACCCTTTCTAAGCATATCAGACATCAAAGACTAAAGCTCTCTCCCTCTGACTTTCTTTCGCTCTATCAGTCTTTCTTTCAATTAATTCGCCCACTCGCACAACCACTCAGACACTTACGCACCAACTCACAGACCCACTCAGACCCTCATGCACTCACTCACAGCCGCAGTCAGAATCTCACACACCCACTCAGACCCACTCAAACAGTAAGGCGCCCACCCAAAGTGTCACACACCCACTTACAGCTCCACTGGCATCCAGATGCACCCACTCACAGACCCACGCACATACTGATGCACCCACTAAAACACTGATGTATGCACTCTCACACCCAGACAGGCAATCTGACAGCAACTCTTATCCCAAGATATAGCCTCTCGTACCGACCTCACACCCAGAGAGACCACGGACAACTTCCGCAGTGCATGCACAAAAGGGCTGTGTACTGCATTGGGTTTGATGGTTATGAAGGTCGGCAGCAGGGATTGGCTGCAGGCCAGCCCCCATGTGCTACCTCCGCTGTGCATGGCAGAAGACCGTGCATGGTGTAAGGTTGGGTGTTTATGGAGGGTTGGCCTTGTGGCCAACTGCCACTTCACAGGGCGAAAGGGCATGCATGGCAGTGGTTGGATTAATGTATAATAATGAAAATTACTATATGTTAAAAAAAAAAACATCGAAATTGACTGAAATGATACAAAGGTTGCAGGGATGTTATAGTTAGGTTCTGAATTTACTCACACAATCCCATAGAAATTCAGTAGTTAGAGTTAGGGTTCTTTCAAGTAACTATAACTCACGCCCTCACCATGCACAGTTGTCTGATCAATAATTTTATTACAAATGTTGCAGTGGTAATATGAAAGGTGGGATACAGGATGTCATCAATGATATAACATTCCCCTTAAGTGCAAGATACCTTGAGTTTGGTAGCAAATTAATTGTCATAATAAATCCCACAACTTACAATTTTTTGATTTAGTATAACTAGTTAAAGTGAAGAGTTTTAAACCTCCACCTGAAAGTTGCCAACTTCAGCTCTACAGTGCCATTCTCTGTTTGGCCATCCTCCGGCAGCCTGGCCAGGCTGCCTTAATGAGGTGTGAAGTGGCCTGGGCTGAACACAAAGGATGTGCCTGGGGAGGAGATCTGCCTCAGCAGATGTTGAAGCAGGAAGGGAGGAGAGCGGCCAAACTGGTCTTGAAAGACAGGGAAGGACATTTAGAGCAGTCCCCTCACATCCTGCAACCACAGACAATTAGGCGCCCTCTTGATTAGATTATGAGAGGGCCGGAGAGGGGTGTGTTTAGGATTTTTAGCCACACCCGTGGGTGGGCTCAGCCATATCTAACCTTCAAAAATCACTTTTAGCCAATTTGGATTTTCGAAGAATGTTGCTCCCTGGGATTGATTTTGACCACACTTCAGAGGAAGTTGTCATCATAGGGGGAAGGAGCCTGTCTGTAATTGGATACCCAGGACCCCCTGCTTTCCACCCAGGAGCAAGGGTAAATATGGCAGAGCTGCACCCACACCTCAGATCCCTACAAGGAACAAGACAAAGAAGAAGAAGGACTGCCCTGCTGGACCCCTGACCTGCACCTGGACACTGCACTCTGAAGGACTGCATTGGCTGCACACTTGGGCTTCACCAATAAAAGGACTTTGACTGTCTTCTACTGCTTCAAGAAGAGACTCCCTCTTTGCTACAGGTACAAAGAAGCCGCCCAGAGTCCCCTGCATCAGGTCCCACAAGCAGAGCCCAGCTGACCCGTATCCAGTGGCCATGTGAGGATTCTAACCAGGTGCATTCTGGGAATTGTAGTCCAGGCTCCCAAGGAGCAATACCGATCTTCTGGAACCTTCGATCAAGATGTGGGCACTTCGATGACCCAAAAAATTACTTCTGGAAGAAGATCCAGACCTTTGGAGCAGCTCCATAAGTTGAAAAGGTGGATTGTGGGAGTTGAAGTCCCAGCTCCCAAGAGGAAAACCAGAGCCTCTGAACCCTTGGCTGGTGTCGTGGACCACTTTCCTGAATCAAGAAACACTTCTGAAAGTAAGTTTAAGTTTAATTTTTTAATTAAAAAATTCATGTCTCCAGTTCCCCTTATCTGATTTTAATCATTTTGGAGTCATTTAAAAAATAAAAATATAATCTATTTTGATTAATTGGTTTTGGATTTTTATTGTGTTTTGTTTTTTACTTATTTAGGCCCTCATTACAAACCTGGCGGTTGGCAGAGAAGTGGCGGTCCTACCGCCAACAGGCTGGCGGTAAATTTTTTGGAATTATGACCATGGCGGTTAACGCCATGGTCATCCGCCACTTCTCCGATCCGACCGCTAGGGCGGAGATGACCGCTGGGCTGGAGACCTGGGTCTCCAGCCTGGCGGTCGTCACAATACCGCCGGCGGTATCATGACCCGGCTGACCGCCATGGATTTCATGGGGTTTGGAACCGCCATGAAATCCATGCCGGTGAGCACTATCAGTGCCAGGGAATTCCTTCCCTTGCACTGATAGGGGTCTCGCCACGCCCACCCCCACCGCCACCCCGAGTTCTTCCCCTACCCCCACAACCCCTGCTACCCCCAAAGGTGGCAGGACCACCCTCCCAATCCCTACCCCCAACGTTAAATTACACATTCACACCCGACACGCACGCAGGCACCACCAACACACATACCCGCACACACCAACATACATGCCAACACACACAATCATACGCACACACCCTCATTCAGACATACATGCACACATCCATACAGACATACATACAGACAGACACACACTCATTTCCAAACACACAACACCCCCGCATGCATACACACACTCACACACCCCCTCTACATACACACACGCACACCCCCATGCACGCACACAACACACAACACAACACAACCCCCCTCCCCTAACGGACGATCAACTTACCTGGTCCGTTGATACTCCGGGAGGGGACGGGATCCTTGGGGGCTGCTCCGCCGCCACCACACCGTCAACAGAACAGCGCCACGCTGAATCACAGACCGTGATTTGGTGGGCGGTGTTCTGTTGACATGGCGGTGGAGGTGGAGCAACCTCCACTTCCCCGCAGCCCGCCAGTATGGCTGCTGGCGGCTCTCCGTCCAGAAAATGACGGAGGGCTGCCAGCAGTCATAATATGCGAGCGGAAAACCGCCACGACTGGCGGTCTTCAGCACGGCGGTCCCTCGGCGGTCTTGTCAAAAGACCGCCGAGGTCAAAATGACCCCCTTAGTATTTTGTGATTTTTAAATGCTTTACACTCTTGTCTCCTAAGTTAAGACTTGTTGCTTGTTGCTAAGCTATGAAGGGTTTAGCTGGGTTTAATTTATTGAGTCCTAACTGGACCCAAGTGGAGGTTAGTGGTCTGTTGCAAGGTGTAGGTACTTACCTGCCCTTACCAATAATCTACTTTCCAACAGTAACCACTAGTATCAGTCAAAAAATGGAGGTGAGCAGGGCACAAAGTATGACTTTCTCACAATATATATTAAAGAAGCAATAATCCTGAGGACTACTGGTGAGCCTAAGATATAGGAGCAGAGTATAGCCTAAGTTGTTCCTGAAGCCAACCCCACAGTGCACAACAGAAGGTCATGCACTATGGTGGTTGTCCACCAGTGCTGGTTTTGAGGCCCTTCCCCACAATTCACAGATGCAGGCTAGCATAGGAGGGCTTGGATGCCTGGGGTAAGCTGGACACTGGTCCTGACTGGATGCCAATATCACATCATCCATAGATGGATGATGTGATATTCTCCAATAATCACCCTATCACAACTATTTATTTCTGAGCAAGCATTTTATAATAGACTTGGTTACTTAGCATCAAGAGCATTTGGTATCCTGCATTGAGTCTACCCTTTTGAATATTGCCTTTTTTACTTATGCATGTAGGGTGACTACACGTGCTGTCTTTTGGCTTAATACACTTACCAAATAAGTTAGATTTTTCCACAGCATTTAAGCTGAAGAAGGCAGTCAACTGTTGCTCAGGGTAATACAGTAACAATTAAGGTTCAGATAACTTCTGATGCACTACTATCAAAGCATGAAAAGTATCACTTTCCTACCTGAAGAAAACTTTCCAGTTAGTATGGTGTCATAGCACTCTTCCCACTTTCTTGCAATAGTACCACATATTTCTTCCCTTCTTTGACATCCACTGTCAAAGTATGAACCTATGCAGGTGGCACAGGTTTATATCACATTATCTCTGTATTAAGTAATATTGTCAACCACACAGTGCATCCTTCTTAGGATCCAGAGTAAGAGTCTGATTTAGAACTCAGCGGAGGGGTTACTCTGACACAATGGTAACAAATATCCTGTCTGCTGAAATCTAAATCTCATAGTAGAGAATAGGATTCAGATTTCGGCAACCAGGATATCTATCACCGTTGTGATGGAGTAAACCCTCCACCGTGTTCTAAGTAAAGCCCTAAGATGTTACACAAGTGCATAAAATGTACCAGTTCCAAACTTGTGCTATATATGTTTGCCACAAAACAAAGTATACACCGCTCCTCCTCCATATGAGTGAGAGCTTAAAAATGTCATGGCCCTCATTCTATCAGCATTTCCCTTTCTTAGATGTCTTCAGGAAGGCACTAAAAATCTACTGATTCTAACCCTGTTTTGCTAGGTCCATGAGAGACCATTTTTAATAATGTTTGCTTTATATGAGTAGCCATTGTCAGCATATCACATACAGCTAACACAGCTGATATATGCCACATAACATTTGTTATGGGATCTCCCAAAAGCAAATTGCATCTTTTCATCATAATGATGCCTATGTAAACCTTGCCGAAAGAACATGATGAAAATACCTCTCATGTATGCATTCCACCATCAGTGCCATTTCAGTTGTATTGCAACCTCAATAGCAAATTAATCTTCTCATGCATTTATATTTTGCAGAGTACATAAAACCTTTTAATTAGTAGTCGCTATAGCTGCATGTAGGAAAAACAGTACGAAAGCTATAAAATTGGAGAGCCCATACACTTCAGGCCAGGCATGGGCATCAATACAAGTGTACCTTAGAAAGATACCTCCAGATCAAAAAGCTTTTATTCATTTGAATAATACAAATCAAGACTAAAACCTGTTTTGAAGATACTTATATTCAGTGATAATAATTAAAAATCCAATAATGCCAGACTAACAAAAATATGAAACAAAGTAGAAGGCAAATGACAGAAGTGTGCTCTCCAAATCTTTGGTCACAAACCATATTATTATTGTCATCATGATTATTATTATTATTATTATAATTATTATTGGTAGTACTAGTAGTAGCAGTAGTAATAGTAGTGTAGTACTGGTAATAATAATAATAATAATAATAATAATAGTAATAATAATAATAATAATAACAACACCAACAATAAAACAACAACAATAATACTAATAATACTAATAATATCGATATGGATTCTTCTTATTGTTAATATTATTAATTTCACAACTGCTACTGTTAATACTACTACTACTAATACTACTACCACTACTACTACTATTACTACTACCACTACTACTAATAATGATAATAATAATAATTATAATAATTATAAGAAATACTATTATTATGATTGTTGGACCTTGCCCTTTTTGCAGAGTCATCCCTAAACTTTTTGCCTTCCTCCTCCTGTTTTCTGATCCTCTGTTTGTTGGCTCTAGGACTGTGGACACGTTATGACTGCTGATCAGTGCTAAAGTGCATATGATCTCCCTTCTAAATTTAATATGATTGGCTTACATCTGATCAGCCCATTTAACTTACCTGTAAGTCCCTTGTATATTTGTATCCCTTACACCCAGGGCATATAAATTAACTGCTACTAGTGGGCCTTCAGCACAGTATGTACCACCCACAGAAGTTGCCTTTCAAACCTGTCTCAGCCATGCAACGGTAGGGCCTGCATGCACAGTTTACTGCCACATTGGTGTGGCATCTAAATTTACGTGCCAAGTCTAGAACTCCCCTTTTACTACATTAGGTCAATCCTAAGGTAGGCCCTAGGTAGCCCTATGGGCAGGGTGCTCTGTAGGTAAAGGTACATGGGCCTTTTGTGCAACCTGTCCTGGTAGTGACAAACAGACTATTTGGTTTCTGGCTGCTGTGTGTGCTGCCTCTCTCATAGGTTTGTATTAGGAATGTCATTGCATATGTCAAAGTGGTATTTTCAGTTCTATGATTAGCAGCGTGGGCATGTTTGGTATGGTTGGAAAGGTAGTAAGAAATGCTGCTTATTGTTGTAGGTGGATTTTGTATTACCATTGTAGAAATGCCACTTTTAGAAAGTGGAAATTTCTCTGTGCTTATGACTCTTGTGCTTTACAGCGTGACTCCAATCCGTGTCTGGGGTAGAGTGAAAGTTGGGCTTTGTGCTCACTTTCCAGACAACAATTACACAGGGAGGGTGGAGGTGTACCAGGATAACCTCCACATACTGAATGGTCTTCCTCAGCTGGGAAAGGGAGATGTGGGACGTACTTACATTTGAATAGTCTGTGTTCCCCAGGCTACTCTGTAATGTGGAATGAGACCCTTGCCTCTTGCTGGAGGCATGGAGGGGCATTGCGCCAGTGCAGACAAAGTGCGCACTCCTTGAGTGCCCCCAGGGCACAAGCAGGCACTCACTACCTCTGCTGGAGCCCAGGGGATGTGGCACTCTGAGCAGCTGCTGTGACTCAGGAGATCAGACAAGGGTCCATTACAGAAAAGGAAGGGAGCTAGGGCCGCGCTGCCTGCGTAGGTGGCCCGACTTGCATAGGAGAGGTGGAGCACCAAAAGCAGCGGCACTGCTGGCCTGAAGGTTAGGTCTGCTTGTGGCTCACTGGGGGAACTCTTGACAGTGGGGAAGACCGAGGGAGGTCTCCCCATGGGAGTCTGCCTGCTTAGGTGTTGGTCATGTGAGGTTCCTATCCAGAGGGCTCATTCTGACTTTTCCATTTGGGGCTGAAGGACAACGGCTCTACTGCACAGCTTGGGTCTTTCTGCCAATATGGGAAGTATGTGGGTTCTTCCCAACCCTTATTTGAACAGCATGCAGGCCCCCCTACCTTTCAGAGGCACTCATCAAACAGCTTGCAGGGCAGGAAGGGGATTGTCGACGGATGTCCCATTCCTGTTGAGTCATTTTAGTACTGCATTACCAGTAAGAGACATGCAGGAGTGCCGCATTCTCAGTCGACTGAGGTGATCATCAGTAATTTATGTGTCCCAAGTGCTGTGGGTGATATTGCTTGACGTATGCCTTATGGGGACACAGGCCAATATATAGATTATACTTCAACCTTATCAGCTGCACTTGATTCCCTGACATGATGGTGCATATTGTGTTTGAATGACTTCCCCCCATATCAGGATACACTGCCCTGCTGGGCCTGAAGGTGAGGTATGCTTGTGGCTCACTGGCAGAGACCTTGATGGTGGGGAAGATTAATGAGGTCTCCCTGCTCAAGTCTTCCCACTTGGGCATTGGCCACATGAGAATCCTAAGCTGGAGGGCTCATTCCGACTTTGTCATTTGGGGCTGAGTGTCAGCGGCTGCAAATTTCGAACCACATCCTGCCTGAAATGACTCACAGCCTGCATTATGGTGAGCAAATCACCGTACGCTGAAGTAGAACAATGCAGCACACTCCCCGAGTGGAGGTCGACGGAGTGCCAGCGTTATGACCGGAACTTTGACGCACGGCCCACTGGATCAACGGATAGCTGAGCCGGAACAACGCATCCTAAATTCCTGCAAGAAGACTCAATGCAGCGTCTGCCGTGCTACAGGAATTTCTGTGCATCACCCACTGGATTGACGCAGCCCCTGTGACTCCTCCTAATGCCCAGGATTTATCCACATTGTCCCCGAGGCGTCCAAATACCCTGCAACCTGAAGAGCATCCAAGTCCGCACACCGGAAATCGACACAAGGCCCTTGCTGCATGAAAAATATCAACACAACATCTGTGTGCACCCGGAGAAACCAACGCACACCTCCCAGTTTTCCACACATCTCCTCCTCTGCGGTCCCTTTCAGATAATTTTGATGCAAACCAGGTACTTTGTGCTTGCAAGAGACTCTTTTCATCATTTTCTAAAGTGATATTTCAATGTGTACTTATTATTCTTATCAAATCTTTATCATTTTGGCCTCATTCTATCCAGATAAATATTCTATATTTTTCTAAACTTGTGTGGTGTATTTTTGTGGTGTTTATACTGTGTTATTGCATGATTTATTGCACAAATACTTTATACATTGCCTACTAAGTTAAGCCTGACTGCTCAGTGCCAAGCTATCAGAGGGTGGGCACAGGATAATTTGGATCGTGTGTGACTTACCCTGACTAGAGTGAGGGTCATTGCTTGGACAGGGGGTAACTTGACTGCCAACCACAGACCCCATTTCCAACAGTAATGCTTGTGTATGACATATGCATTATGGAAATATTTCTCCTTATTGTGCATTCACAATGATGATATGACAACTAATTACTTAGCACAGTATTACTGATTAATTTTGTTTGTGGTTTAATGTTTCATGTGCGATACAGTTTATTTTTACATAACTTGTTGTGGAGTCTCTTTTGTAACATATGTATTTAGTCCCTGGGTTGTGTGTGTTTTGTGGAAACACTTTACACATTGCCTCTGGGATAAGCCTGACGGCTCCTACCAAGCTACCAGGAGGGTGAGCAGGGGTTTTCTTATGTGTGTAGCTCCTTTGCCATGGCTAGAGTGGTGGTTACTGCCTAACAATGATGCTATTCTTTGCCCTTTCTTTCTTCTTTCTCTTCTTCTGATTATCATCATCATTGATATTGTTATAATTGTTACTATCATTATTATTATTATTACTACTGGTAGTAGTAGTAGTAGAAGAACTAGTAGAATATATTTCCTTACAAATTTTAAAATATATTTCTAACAAGACTCCTCTCTAAAAAAGCCATTTATTTGTTGATAGTTACCCTGCAAACCGGTTTCTATAAGGTGTCTGCTTTGGACATAACTGTTATTCATTTAATAAAGACTAGGGATAACATTATAGCCAAGCACCGCCTCCAAAATATTTCCAAAATTAGCAAAGTCAATAGGTCACAATTTCTTAAGTGGCATTGCAATTCACATAATAACAATAACAATAATAAAAATACTACTACTACTACTACTACTAATAATAATAATAATAATATTAATAATAATAGTAATAATGAGATTTATATAATGCATAGCTACTTCAAGTGATGTCCTGAGAGAGAAGAACGCAGCATTTAGCACAGGGTCAGTCAAATCTCAATAGCCAGGTGTTAAGTTGCTCCTGAAAAAAAGATTCCGAAGTGGCCTGATGAACTGAAAGAGGGAAAGAGTTTCAGAATGTCGGCCCTAGATAACTGTAGGAGCTGCCACCAATACAAACTCTCCTTATTTTGGGAATGCAAATAAGCATGGCACCTGCAGATCTTGAATTCCTAGAAAATACAAAGGGTTTAATGAAAGGTTGAAGATATTGTGGGCCATGGTTGACTAAAGCCTTGTAGTAGTAGCATAGGCTTTGAAAGAGCTTAGTAAGTGTGTCCCCAAGTGAGGCACACTTTGGGAGATCCAAAAGTGCAGCAGCATTCTGTAATCACTGAAGTCTATTCACATGAGTCTGTGACACACCGAAGTACAGAACATTACAGTAGTCCAGTGTGGACATAATCAGGGCATAGTTTACTATTTTAATGAAAACTCCGGCAGGAAACAAAAGTGTTTTTTTTAATGTTTAGTAGTCCTAAACATGTCCCTGCAAGTGAAGTGATTTGGCTATCAAAAGAGAGTTTTTCCTCAAACCAAATGCACAGATTTTTTACCTTAAGCTTCGGAAGAAGCAACGGATCAAGGTTATTGGACCACCAAGCAGTAGACCAGATTTTAGGTTGGTTGCCAATGATCAGAACCACAGTCTTCCTTGCAGTTAACTTGAGACCGTTTGAGCTCATCCACATGGTGACCTCTGTAAGGCATACCCATAGAGAGGAGGCCATATCGGTGGAGTTCCATGAGAGAACGATGATCAGCTGAGTATCATGAGCATATGAGATGATGGTAAACATATAGTGTTCCATGACCTCAGCCAAGGGGCTCACATCTATATTAAAAGAGCCAGGCTCATGGAAGAGCATTGGAGCACTCCTTGCTACAGAAGGAGCACCTTTGACTGAAAAGACTTTTGGACCACCTGGAATGTATGATCCTGTAGGAAGGAGACAACCCACATCAAGGCTGTATGGTCGATGCTGCAGTTCCAGCGTTTTTCAATCAAGATGTTTTGAGACTCTGTTTTGAAAGCAACACTGAGCTCTAACATCAAAAGTGCTACAGGGTCAACGGCATTGAGTATTTGGGAGATTGATTCAGTAGCTAGCAAGTGGTCTGACTCAGTGCTTTAAGAGTGTTATTTTCATGCTGTTGCTGCACTCTATTTTATACCTAGAGAAAATTGTAATTTCAGCCAGCCCTAGTGCTTAGTTTCATTTTTGGACCTCAAAAACGTCCAGAGAGACAAATCTAAAAGTGGTATTTGGGCAAGTTGCACAAAAGGTTAATACCTTATCCACAATCGTCTGCTGAGGCCTTCTTTCGGACAGCAAATTGCTCAGGACGAGCCAGAGTTTCTTGCCCACCAAGGTAAAGACATGGGCACATAACCTTGGGCAGTCAGTTCAGGAGTAAGAAAATGCTCCTTTTCATGTGGTCACACTCATTGTTTTGCTGAAGTTTATAGTTGGCTTTTAGACTATTCACATTGGGGCACTGCTATCCAGTGCCCAGTGTATATGCCTGAACTCTATAACATGGATATATTTACCTTATGTCTAAGGCCATAATATTTTCTGTAAAAAAATACACCCATGACATATAAAATTAACTGTCAGATGTAGACTGCAGCACTTATTGTGCTATCCACTAGAGTGACAAAAGAAAGATTTCTCTTGTCTACTATTGCAGCCTGACTGCTGCAGTGGAAAACCTGCAGTGACCTGTAAAAATAACCCATTTTGACAGGGGAAAATATCCTTTTGAAATATTCAAATCTATGTAAGGTTTATAGCCCGCAGGGCAGGGTACATGATGTTGAAAAGTGGAACAAGTAGAACATTAATGTTACCATGTCCCTATAGTGACAAAGCCCAAAAAGCTATTTTCGCTGTGCTGGCCAGCTGTCCTATTTAGAAACTCAGATTTAAACTGGGTTTTAGTGTTATATGTGGGAGAACACTGATGATTTCCCTTATGCACACACACACACACCCTCTAACCTCAGAGCCCAAGTTTAGTGTGGCCAAAGACATTCATGATCTTGTAAATTACATTGCACATAGGCCCTCATTATGACATTGGTGGTAAATCCCACTTTCCTCCATGCTCACTGCCGCCTACATGCTGCCACCGCCGCTGATATTTATTCACCATATTATGACAAACACACCAATTCGTCACTATTCAGCCACAGATACAAATCGGCCACACCAAAGGTCAGTGATAAATTGGCGGTATCAAAATCCACACCGTTACGCCAACAGAACAATGCCCATCATATTATGACCCACGAATTACCATGGCAGACATTCAATGGTGGTAAACCATTGGCGGTACATACCGCCACGCTCAAAATATACAAACTCAAACAAAACAACACCACATTGGACACTTCAAACAACACACACCTGACACCCATACACACACCACAACCACACACCCACACCATTATAAGGCACACACCCACATTACCCACAACCCTTTACAAATACAAACCATTGGCACGAGACAGAAACCACGACCACAGACAAAACCAGAGCCACATACTACCTACAACTTTACAAGACCCACGCACCCAACATCACACACCCCAACATATCACCTTACACACCCTTACCTACACAACTCACACAACGTCCATGGCACCACAAAGAAACCCCAGATTCTCTGAAGAGGAGCTAAGGGTCATGGTGGAGGAAGTCATCAGGGTGAAGCCACAGCTATTTGGAGCACAGGTGCAGCAGATATCAATAACTAGGAAGATGGAGCTATGGCAGAGAATCCTGGACAGGGTCAACGCCGTGGGACAGCACACAAGAACCAGGGATGACATTAGGAAGAGGTGCAATGAACTATCGGGGAAGGTACGTTCCATAGCAGCAAGACACCAACTCGCTGTACAGAGGACTGGCGGTGGACCCCCACCTCCTCCCCCACAACTAACAACATGGGAGGAGCAAGTCTAGGCAATCATGCATCCTGAGGGGCTGGCCGGAGTAGGAGGAGGACTGGACTCTGGTAAGTCAACTTTATACTACTACTACTCCCCTGCCTGAATGCCATCACATACCCCCACCCTCACCCTCACTCTCATCACGCCACCACTTCCCACACACCCCACCATCACATCTCACTCATCCCAATTCTAAGCCCTGCATGCCATACCAATGCATGGGCACCACTCATAGACCTGCAAGGACACCTATCACTAAAGCATGAACACTAGAGACAATCAGC
This sequence comes from Pleurodeles waltl, assembly GCF_031143425.1. Taxonomy (NCBI): domain Eukaryota; kingdom Metazoa; phylum Chordata; class Amphibia; order Caudata; family Salamandridae; genus Pleurodeles; species Pleurodeles waltl. Next base: position 1,071,185,200 of record NC_090437.1, read on the forward strand.
TAGCCCACCACATACCAACTTACACAAGTCAAAGCTGCCAGTGCAAATACAACCAAAGAGGGCAAGCCACTGATGCACAATATTTCACACACAGAAACAATAACACAGCATTTACATCCCCACAGGTATCCCAGACAATGTCAGCAGAGAGGAGGTGCCAGCAATATCCAGTACCCCAACTGAAGAGGCACACACTGATGACAGCAACTCTGGTCGCCTGGATCTGGATGACCAACCTGGCCCATCAGGGACCTCTGGACTTTCGGTTACCCAAGCCCAGTCACAGACAACCACAGAGCCTCCCCTATCTGGAAACACCACTATAGCATCCACCCAGCGTACCCACACCTCTGTCCCCAGGAAACGTCAATCAACAGTGTGTCCACTGCTACAGGGACCCCAGGGCACACCTCAAACCCATGACATTCAGGGACCTGGTGTCAGTGGGCACACGGTACAGGGGACAGAGGCACAGGACAGCAGGGAAACTAGGGGAGTGCTGTGCACCAGGGGGAGGACAGGCATAGGGAACCAACTCTCCAGGAGGCACTTGCTGAGATCCTGGGAGCATACCAACATTCCCAGGACACGATGGGCCAGATCCTGGACAATGTGCAGGAGAACAGGCGGCTGCAGGAGGGACAGTACCAGGGGATCAGGGAGGACTTGCAGGCCATCAACACCACCCTGGTCTCCATAGCAGGGGTGTTGGCAGACATGGACAATATTATGAGGGAGCAAGTCTCACAACAGCGGGCCCCAACCACTAACTAAACATCTGAACTGCCTTCCACTTCCCCTGCCGCTAGTGGACAGGAGGCCCCTCCACAGGATTCACAGGCCACCAGCACTCCTCGACCTGCAGAAGGAGAACCACCCCGCAAACGTTCCCTGTGATCCAGGAAGAAGCCAGAAAATAATGCCAAGACCCCTCCAGGAAATTAAACCCTCCTGATTGTCACCCTTGTGTCCCACTCTGTCACCCTGTCCACTTTGAACTGCCATTGCTCCCCTTCCTATGTCCCCATGGACAATTCACCTGTGCTACAGACTGGAACTATGCCCTGGAATTACCTCCATCATCACCCCATCCCATTGCACTTGCCCCTCAATATCTTAGCACTTAAATAAACACTCTTGAAAAAAATAGAATTATGGAGTATGTCACCTTTTTAAGTATGTATATGTTGAACCATGTAAAAAACATTGCAATTCAACTGTACAGTAATGAGCACACAGGAAAGACCTGTAGTTGGCTACAGTGATCATACCAGGAGCTAGTGTGAGGCACCAACATCTGTAAAATGAATTGCCAAAGGGCACAGTAAGTGGGCATAGAAGTGGGAAATAACAGCATGCCAGTGACAATTTTAAAATAATGACAATGAAATGTGAAGTAATACTGTCTTACCTGTGTGTCATTGGAAATATTGTCTGATCACTGCTTTTCTATTGTCCTCATCCTCATCCTCTATGTCCTCATCCACACTTTCCACAGGGTCCTCTGCTGCCACACGGGCATCTCCAGCCTCCTCCTCCTGCAGAAAAGGTACATGGCGTCTGAAGACAAGGTTGTGCAACATGCAGCATGCCACTATTATCTGGCAAACCTTCTTGTGTGAGTAGCACAGACATCACCCTGTCCTTATGTCCATTAGCATCATCTGGTGGAGGAGCAGAGGCACCAGTGATGGAGGGAGCTGCATCCCACAGGACCCAGGAGGGGGAGTCCACCAACGGTGAGGGCACCAGTGGGACAGAGGGTGAGGGAAGCATTGTTGCAGAGACTGGAGGGGACAGTTCAGACACAGATACCTCCTCCGATGAAAGCTCCCTGGTGGTAGCGGACACCTCTGTGACCACCCCAGCTACAGGTACAGCCGCCACCCCATACCAGCACCGCCCTCCCAGCAACCCTTCAGCAAATTGCCTGTGTCCGCTCAACCAGGTGGGTGGGCATCTCCTTCACCCCAGGCACCTAGGCTCTGCCCCAGTTAGCCCTGCTGCCCTGAGTGAGGAAGCCTTTGACCTCCTGAGATCCATCTCTGTATGGCAGTCAACCATTGTGAATGCCATCCTGGTGCTGGCAGCCCAGATGCAACAAACTAATGCATTCCTATAGGGCATTCACACTGGCTTGGCGGCCAAACATAGATAAATCCAGGCTCTGGCCTCCTCTCTAATGGCAGCCAGTTTTCCTGTTTCCACCCTCTCGCCTCCAACTTCCTCTTCCCATTCCCATTCCCCTCAACCCCAACCTATCCAAAGCACACAGGCAGACAAGCATGTACACAAGACAACACACAAGAGTGGCACAGGCAAAAACAAAACACCACACATAATCCCACAAGCACTCACACAAATACCATCCAAATGCAGACATACCAACATTCACTATTTTCACTGTCTCCCCCTCCTCCTCCTCCTCCACCTCCCTCCCAGTTCCGTCTACACTCACACCTGCATGCACTACATCCTCATCCACTACCAGCATCACCACCACACCTAGCAGAACACACACCTCACTGGCAGACACCTCCACAACAGTCATGAACATGTCCCCTGTGTCCTCTCCCACTGTGTCTGTCCCTCTCTCCTAAAGTACACAAACGGAAGTATTCAGACACCCAACAGCCATCCACCTCACAACAACATCCAGCCCATGCACCTGTACCCAAAATCAGCAAACAGAAACCTCCTACAACCACTCCCTGTTCTTCCACTCCCAAACCTTCTCCTTCTTCCAGCCTCAATGTCCCTAAAAAGCTTTTCCTATCCACCATTGACCTCTTCCCTCCCCCTCCCCCCATTTTGCATGTCTGGCCAGGGAGGCAAAAACAGAGCCAAGCACCTCAGCCACCGAGTCCGTGGGCCCAGTAGTCACCACACCCATACGTGATGGGAAAGGATCCAGGGTACATGTCCTGAGGATGAAGGGGACTGCACCAGGCAGCCTCAAGGGAAAGGAGCCTGCCCCAGCTGCTGCCAGGAATGGTAGGTAGCCTGCCCTAGCTGCTGTTAGGAAGAGCAAGGAGCCTGCCCCAGTTGCTGCCAGGAAGAGCAAGGAGCCTGCCCCAGCTGCTGCCAGTAAGACCAATGAACCAGCACCAGCAGGCAGGAAGGGCAAGGGGCCTGGGGCAGGAACTCTGATGAAGCCCCACCACCAACCATGGTTGTGCATCCACCCAAGGCTGCAGGGGAAGGGCTGGACCCTCCCTCCACCAGCAGGAGCACCACCACCACCACCAGTGGGCAGCCATCTGAGGATGCAGGGGATGGGCTGGAGCTTCCCCCCACCAGCAGCAGCAGTACTACCACCACCAGTGGGCAGCCATCCGAAGCTGCAGGGGATGGGATGGAGTTTCCCCCAACCAGCAGCAGCAGACATCCAACACCAGTTGGCAGCCATCCGAGGCTGCAGGGAATGGGCTGGAGCGTCTCCCCGCCCCACCAGCGGCTGCAGCACCACCATTTCCACCACTGAGCAGCCGTCACCACCGGCAGACGGTATGTAGTCCTGCCTCCATGGGCTGATGTGCGGCCTGCCTCCTGCAAATCCTGTGGGAATGACACCCACGTGAGAGACTGTGACCTTGCACTCCCCAGGATCAAGAGCACAGGGCATGATGTCCCCTCTAGAACCTGTGGGTAAGACACCCACCAACCCCAGCCTTACCATGATCAAGAGCACAGGGCACAATGCCCCCCAGAACCAGTGGGTAAGACACCCACCAACCCCTGCCTCCCCAGGACCAAGAGCACAGGGCACAATGCCCCTCCAGAATACCTGAGTAAGACACCCACCAACCCCAGCCTTCCCAGATCAAGAGCACAGGGAACGATGCACCCTCCATAACCAATGGGTAAGACACCCACCAACCCCAGCCTCCCCAGACCAAAAGCCCAGGGCACGATGCTCCCTCCAAAACCAGTGGGTAAGACACCCACCATCCCCAGCCTCCCCAGGATCAGGAGCACAGGGCACAATGCCCACTCCAGAGAATGTGGGCAAGCCATCCACTTGAGAGACTGTGGCCTTGCACTCCCCAGGACCAAGCATAGGGCATGTTGCCCCCTCCAGAACCAGTGGTGTTGTTCCATCTCCTGGCTGAGGTGCCCACCATTCCCCATTCCCCTGAGGTGCCTGCCTTGTTACCAACTGATGCTGCTGCAATGTTCTCTCTGTGTTGATGCAGGTGACAAGTGGGGCCTTGGACTTTACCCTGTGGTCATGTGGCTCATGCAAACTGAGAACTGAGCAGTGTCCTTTGAACTGAACAGTTCCTGTAAAAGTTATTTTTATACTGTGTTGATCTTATTACACTCACTTTACTACATTCAATTTGTCCTTGCATTATTCAGCTGATTAAGGGGGAATAACTTGTTTTATTGTGCATCTGGTTGTGTGTATGGTGTTGGGGGTGTGTTTGTTTGTTGTTCGTGTGTGTGTCACTCTCTTTTTCCTCCCCCCCTTGTGTGCTAGGTGTCTGTACTCACCGTCGTAGTCTTCGCGATCGTTGGTTTTACTGGTGGAGCAGCACGTAGAAGAGCATGGGGAAGACATGCAGCTCGGGCTCCATGGCGGCCTGGTTGTTCCCTGTGTCTCCAATGGTGAGTCCTTTCATTTCTGAGGTCTGTTTCCGCCAGGCTTTTGATGTCGTTGGTACTGTTCCGGAAAAGTTGGCGGTTTCCAGGGTCTTAATATGGTGGGCGGAATCTTGACTTCTGGCTGGCTGTAGGCAGCTACCGCCGTGATGGCTGTTGTTTCCCCCCTGGCAGTCATTTCAGCGATAAAAATAGTACCTTTCCACTGAAAACTGAACCTTTTTTTGCAACATGCCTAGCTGTTGATTTTGGGCCCTGGCTCAGCTGGCACCTGGGGAAGCCTAACAAACCAGTACATTATCAAACACTAGACACAAAGGGAAATCCAGGATAGGGTGACTTGTGTGACTTTCACCAGATTCTGTCACCCAGAATCCCTTGCAAACACTAACCTTTGCCTAAAAACACATTTTTCTGACTTTGTGGAAAGTTCTGGAATCTAAGGGGAGCCACAAACATCCTTACAACCAGTATTCCCACAAGTAACGCAATAAACATAGTACCTCACTTGTGTGGGTAGACTTTGTGCCCCCAGCAGGAAATGGCCCAAACTGCAACATGAGCACATCCTTTTTTTCCAGTGAAAACTGTCCTTTTTTGTAGCATGACTAGCTGTGTGTTTTGAGCACCTATATATTTGTTTAAACTAGCCACCTAGGGGAATTAAATGTAACGTAGGCTCTCATTATTCTAATGAGACTACTGGATTTTTTTGAGTGGCAGAATTGCCTGCGGTGTGGGAGGCTGAGTCTGACCCACTACAGTTGACACCTGTCACCCCAATCCGGGTTTTGCTCCGGCTAGCTAGCAGTGCCTCATTTCCACCCAAGGGCAAGGATGAATGGGCAGCCATGTGCATGACATAATTGATTTCTCAGTGAAACCGTGGTCACTCACGTCTCATCCATTTCTCTCAGTTATTTTAGCCTCACATAGACAATGACAAACAGAGGCAGTATATGTTTCAATAATGTTTTAATGAAAGCATCTGCATCTTAGATAGCAAAGCATGGGCTGCAATAACCAGGACGATACAGCATGACAAGATTAAAATTGTGACAAGGAGAGTAAAGCATAGAAATAACACTACCATATTGTCACTAGAGCCAATAGACTAATTCCTACCGAGGCCATAATAGAGCACAGCGTGTTAAGCTCTAATTCTGCCCTTCAGGTTCCCCTGGGAAGACATCTCCCCCATACCTGAGCAAAGGCCTGAAGTCTGCATAAGCAGCTTTAGCGAAGCATTCAGCAATCAGCATACAGTCGTGGTTCTCTGGCTGGAGTCTCCCTCTAATGCATAAGGGACAGGAAAGTGTTTTTATAATAAAGCAGCTGATGTTCAGAGAAAATGTCCCTACGTACCTACCGGCAACCTATCTTACTTCAGCCTTGAAAGATGCACAGAGTGAGCAACAATGTCTTGTTTGAGAACTTAGTGCAGGCCTAGGCAAAAACAGCTAGATAGAGAGCAATAAAACAAGACAGCAAAAGTGGCTATTGTAAGAATAATAAAACAGAGCTGAATAAATATCTAGATTAAAGTGCACAGTGGCAGGCCTAGTATGCTAAAATAACATGCATGGAGATATAACTAAAATGGCTACACAACACTAGGAAGAGGTAAATTGTGTGGGTCTCACCAGGCTCTGTTACCCAGAATCCCTTGAAAACCTCAAAATGTGTCTAAAGCACATTTTCCTCACATTTCTGTGATGGAAAGCTCTAGAATCTGAGGGGAACCACAAACTTCCTTCGACCCAGCATTCCTCCACGTCTCCAGATAAAAATGATACCTTATTGTGCGGGTCGGGCTAGTGCCTGGGACATGAAATGCAACATGGACAAATCACATTTCTCTACTGAACACTGACCCTTTTTGCAATTGCCTAGCTGTGGATATTGGGCCCTAGCTCAGCCAGCACCTTTGAAAACCTAGCAAACCTGTCTGACAGAACCCCGTGTGGCTCTCACGGGGTTCTGTCAGACAGAATTCCTTGCAAACCTCAAAATGTGTCCAAAAAACATTTTCCTCAAATTTCTGTGGGGGAAAATTCTGGAATCTGAATGGAGGTACACATTTCCTAACACTCAGTGTTCCCCTTGGTCTCCTGATAAAAATTATGCCTCAATGTGTTGTCTCTGTCTATTGGCTTGCATGTGTTCTTTGTTCTCCATGCCTCCTTGTCCACAGTTATAGTTTTATCATGTGGCTGGCGGACATTTTGTGCACCCTGCCAGTGTGTCTTTGTCAAAGGCCTGCATGTGTTCTTTGTCTCCTTGATGTTGTTGTTTGACTGTGGCTAGCAGCCATTTTGTGCAAGCACCCTGTGTTTCTTTGTCGTAGGCTTGATTGTGTCCTTTGTACACCATGCCTCCTTCCTCTTTATTATTGTTGTTTGACCATATGCCTGGTGGCCATTTTGTGCATTCAGTCATAGGACTGCACGTGTTATTTGTTCCCTATACCTCCTTGCTCCTTTATGTTGTTTGACCAAGTGGCTGGCAGCCATTTTGTGCATTTAGCCCATGTCTTTTTGCCATAGGACTGCATATGTTATTTGTTCTCCTTGCTCCCTGTTGTTGTTGCTTGACCATGTGGCTAGCAGCCATTTTGTACATTTTCCAGAGGTGAAGGTAAAAGAGTTCTAGCAGGTGACAGCACCAATGACACCTCAGAGGATGTTCCAGGAGTATCTAAATGACCCAAAAGAAGTGTTTGCAAGTCAAAACCCATTGGTGTATTGGTATGGGAAAATGCATAAATGGCACAGCTCAGAAGGCTAGCAAAAATGTATCTGGTTGTCCTGTAGCCAGCGTGTCTGCTGAAAGTGTGTTCAGGGCAGCTGGTGCAGTTGTTACAGTGAGGACCAGCCTATCTCCTTAACCTCTTCGCTGACAGGCCTTTTCCCCCTCAAGGTGCTAAGGCTTTTTTTGGCTATTTGGGGAAGTTTGTGCTTAGGCCCACGAAACCTTTTGTCGACATAAGCTACCCATGCCAAATTTGCATCCTTTTTTCCAACATCCTAGGGATTTTAAAGGTACTCTGACTATGTGGGTTCCCCTGAAGGAGACCAAGAAATTAGCCAAAATACAGATAAAATGTAGTTTTTTTTTTTTAAATGGGAAAAAAGGTCTACAGAAGGTTGCTTGTGGTTTTTCCCCTGAAAATGGCATCAACAAAGGGTTTGTGGGGCTAAAATCACCATATTCCCAGCTTTCAGGAACAGGCAGACTTGAATCAGAAAACCCAATTTTTCAAAACAATTTTGGCATTTTACTGGGACATACCCCATTTTTACTATTTGTTGTGCTTTTAGCCTCCTTCCACTTAGTGACAGAAATGGGTGTGAAACCAATGCTGTGTAGTGTGGTTAGTTTTACGTATCCTTTGCGCATTAGCTTCAGGCTTTAGGCCTTTGTGCACTTTGCCCTGGATGTATTTTATTCATTTGCTTGCAGCTTAGAGCCTCTGTGCACTTTGCTCTAAATGCTTTTTATTAGGCTTCGTGCTGTTATTTTTCAAATAGCCAGTTCTACGGTCTTGTTTTATATTCATATCACACTGTTTAGCTTACTTCAGCACTGGAGTTTCCCATAACACATTCTTGTTCACTCTGTGCTTCAGTCAAGGATACAGTCTGGTACATTGCCGATAGACGTGGTAGGAGTTTAGTCTTTGGCGTTCCTGCGTAGGGACATTTTGTGATCACGCTGACATGTTAGTTATAAAAACACTTCCTTGTCCCAACACACGAGAGAGGGAGATTCCAACCAGGGAACCACAACTAGACGCTGACTGCCTCGTTGCAGATGCTGAACCAGATTACAGGCTTTTGCTCAGGTATGAGGGTTTACGTCTCCCGAGGGATTCAGAAAGGCAAGTTAGAAGCTTAACATGCTGTGCTCGAAATAGAACTAGCAGAGGGAGAGTAGAAATTGTTAAACACCATGATAGCATTATTCTTATGTTTTACTCTCCTGGTGACTATTTCAATCCTACTGTGTTGTATGGTTCTGGTTATTGCGGCTCACGCCTTAATATCTAAAATGCAGTCGTTTTATTAAAACATTATATAAAACGTATACTGCCTTTGTCATTTGTATATGAGATCATACTGGAAATGAGAGAGTTGGTTTGGATCTGAGTGACCACGACTTCCCTGAGAAGTTCCAAAGATGTCATGCGCTCGGCTGCCCAATCATCTCTTCCCCATGGGAGAAATGAGGCACTGCTAGTTAGCCGGAGCAAGAACCGGATTTAGGGCGACAGAGTTCCTTACACGTGGGTCAGACTCAGTCCCCCACACCGTGATCGATCCTGCTGCCTAGAAATCCAGTAGTCTCATTTAGGATAATGAGAGCCCACGCGACATGGCGCCGCCAACGATTGGTCTGGCTCTAATTTTTGGTCCGACTGACTCTCTCGGACTCATATATATATTGACTCCTTGGTTCCGTAAGCGGAGACGTCCGTGGAGCTGAGGATTTCCGCTGCCACGGAATAGGTGCATCCTATTACTTAGTGGTCGGTTGTTCAAGCTTGAACTTTGAAAGGAAAACCCCGATATCGGTGTGCCTTCTCTGACCTAGTGCTGTTTTTACAAACGGCGAATCCTAATGTAGTGAATATAGTGCTTAATATGCGACAACCGCTCACAGGACATCTGATAGCACATGGACTGACGGTCCAGGGGGGTCCGGTCACTTTTGTGGTAGACGCCCATGCAGCCTATAGAACAGAACTTTTTTATTCTTGGGTCGTATTTCCAGCAGTTGATGGGGGTACAAACACTTTTCACGAATACACTGTTGAGAATGTCCCTGGACAGTACAGGGCTTATGCATACTTAGAGATACCTTTATCTTATCAAGAACACCATAATTGGCTTGATGGCGCCCTCCCACTCACGGTAGCACCGGTTAGGTTAGGTCCCTTAATTAATGAAGGTCCTACCTGGCCTTTATTGGCTACTTACACACCATATCCTGCGGTTGCTAATTTGGTAGTGGCTGACGTGCGTCGTTTATATATGGATTTGGCAGCTACATACAGAAGACTGGTACAGTTTGTCATGCAGGCATTAAATACTAATGCAGCGCGTGCTGCTCCGGCGCACCCACAGGCAGTGGTTCCGGGTATGAATCCGGCCACTGTACACTCAGTTATGGGTAAGGTACCGGTTAAACGTGAGGAGACTCCATTTTGGCTGGCGCAAAAAATTAATATGCTGGAAGCAGTATTTCCCCATACGGGACCTCAGGATAAACATAGAATATTGACGATGTGTTTGCCGTATGGAATGGTTCCTCCGGTGGACCTTTGTAACACATGGGGCACGGTGTTTGCCGCGCTCTACACTACGGCGCACGGTACACCGACTTTGGCTAATCTGCCTGAAGTGCTTAAACAGATTCAAGATGAATATGGGGCTGCCCCTGCCTTAGATTTAGGCATGCAGTTGATGGGCAATTTTGCCGCAGTTTCTTCTATTATTTTGAGTAATCTCAAGGGAGAGGCAGTAGCACTAGCAGTGCGTATGCGTCTTCGGGACGTTCCGCTGATTAATCAGGAGCGGGAACTCCCGAGAATAATAGCAGAAACATATTCCAGTATTGGTCACGATAGCCTAGGGGCTAGACCGCAAAACCCCAATTACAGGGTAAAAATAGTAAAGATAATGCTAAACAACAGCAACCTGAGGGTACTAAAAAGCACTGGGAAAAGAAACAGCAAACACCTAAGAAGGATGGGGGACAATCTCTGCAACCGGAGACCCCGCAGAATAGGTATAATCTGAGGAATAGGGATAATTTGAAAACACCTGATCGCTATCAATATACTGATACACGCCAATCTCGTTCCTTTCAGGACTCCTCGGACATTGAAGTGAGAGCGGTGGGCGGTCAGAGCGGAGAACTGAGTACGTGAAACCGAAACAGGAATCACAACGCTCAACGGAGGTTTCTATTAAACAGGAAGAGAAACCGGTCCAACAAAAGCAACAATTTAAAAAGAAGAAGGTGGCAGCAGTCTCAGTTAGACATGCCACTCAAGAAGAGAGTTCTCTTGACGAACAAGACATGGGCGTTGGCACTGTTAGACAGCGCGGCAGAGGTCACAATAGTTCGCCGGAGTTCTCTAGAGCATCTGGAGTTGAAAGCAACTGATGACATCATACAAGTCGAGACGGCAGATATGCGAGTCTCTGATCCTAATAGAGTATATCAAATAACTCTACAATTAGAAGGGGACATTGACCGCATTGTACATGCCATCTTTTGGGACCATGTGGTAAAATCATATGACGTTCTGCTAGCCGAACAAGATTGGCCACCTGACTTTGTTCGCGACTGTCCGGTTGGGGAGGAGGTTATTACACCTTCGTTCTCACCACTTGTTCCGAGAGAACTAGCGGAGTCCTATAGTAAATCATGGGCTCTAGCACAGGCCCCCGCCATATATAGAAATAACGTGGGGTGGGATAGACAATCACCTTATCATGTAATTCCAATAAAGGGCGAACCTCAGCCGCAGCCGCAGTATCCTATCAAATTTGAAGCAAGGGCATCGGTTAGGAAAATTCTTACACAATTGGAGTACCAGGGTCTAATAGAACCCTGTGTCTCGCCGATGAATAATCCCTTATTTCCAGTTGCTAAACCGGACCATTCATTTAGGATAGTGGTGGATTACAGATACTTAAATGGACATACACGCACATATGCTATACAGAATTCACACAGCGCAGCGCTTCTGAATAATATTGTGCGTAAAAAATACAAAACAACGTTAGATATCTCGAATGGATTTTTCTGCCAAAATATAGCGCCCGAAAGTCAGGACTATACCAGTTTCAGTGCGTTTGGCTCTCAGAAAATTTTTTGTCGTTTGCCTCAGGGGTATAGGAATAGCCCAGGACTATTTGCGGCTTGTGTAACTGAAATTCTGCACGGGTTGGACCCTGAAGCGTTATCATATGTTGATGACATATATTTGACAGACGATGAGATTCTGCAACATCTAAGGCGTGGAGCACGCATTGTTGTGGGGTTTGCTGAAATTGGATATAAGTTTAATTTTCAGAAGTCAAAGATTGCCTTCCTCAGCGTCATTTTCCTGGGAAATGAGTTGTCGAATGAGGGCAAGAGCTTAGCGCCACATTTTTTGGAGAAATGTGCTCAATTTCAGCCTCCTAATACGGTTCGGAAGCTCCAGTCATTATTGGGGTTTCTGAATTTTGGCAGAACTTACATTCCTGAATATGCTACACGTATAAAACCCTTATACGAGTTAATTCGCCCACATTTTTTGAGTAGATTTTGGACGATTGAGCATACACATATACTTCGAGATTTGCAAACTGATCTCTTAGCAGTTAAACATTTACACACACGGGACAATAAAACGCATTTAGTCATCAGGGTGATACCTGGGGCTGTTGGGTTTACATATGTCACCTTTAATGAAGGTGAGACAGTCCCGATCGCATACAAGTCCCACTTGTATTCTGCTGCAGAACAACGATTTGCACAGACTGAGAAAATACTCACTGCTGTACAGATAGCTGTTATTAAAGAAAGACCTCTTGCCCAGGGCCAACGCATTATTGTCGTTTCCCCGATTCCGGCCTTAGAGGCTGTTACAAAAGCGAGTGTTCCTAATTCGAAAGCTTTACACTCGCGATGGATACAATGGGCTACGTCTTTGACAGCCACTGATGTAGATTACATATTTGACCCTATACTGCAGACTCAAGAATTTCTTCAATATGAAATGGAATACCCAGTTCCTGCTGGCACATTGCCTATTGACCAATATCAGGTGGTCCTGTATACCGATGGCTCTGCGCAACCAGCTGTTGGGACTAAACAACAGTATTCTGCTGCATGTGCGGTTGTGAGCTGCACTATGGAGGGGGAAGTGTTCTGCCACTGACATACCTATACACAAACTTTGGGAGATTGTACGGCACAGCTAGCTGAGCGCAAAGCTCTATTGTTAGCATTGGAACACGCGGATCTGGCGTCTTTAACTTTGCTGGTCTGTGACTCCTACTACTGTGTTCAGTCTTTCAATGAATATTTACACTATTGGAAGTTGAATGGGTTCAGAGATTCTAAAGGCAACACCATTAAACACAAATTGTTGTGGGGTAAGGTTGCGGATCTGAAAGAGACGCTTCCTAAAGTCCATGTTGTACATACACTTGTACACCAGCGTGTTGGAATACACGTTGCTGGGAATACTTTGGCTGATGAAGCGGCGAAGTCGGCAGTGGCTGTCGCCACTGTGGCCGCAGTAACTCGTTCGAGTTCCAAACCAGACACAGAGATTTCGGCTGCCATAAAGGCTATGACTGATGGCACGCCCTTTCCTAAAGGATTTCCTTCTAAATATAGTTACTGCTTGAGTGGTGCGCTAAATGCTGTTGTTAACATTCCAGGCATTGGTGTACGTGAAATGACCAATAAAATTGAGAGACCTCGATTAATTTTTGCAGCACATGAGGGGGCGGCATCTGCACATGCTGGTGTGGCTGCCACGATTTCACTTTTACAGGCTTGTTACTGGTGGCCTGGTCTCTATAAGGAGACAAAGCAGTATGTCCTTTGTTGTGACGTTTGTCAACAGATTAAAGCTTAGTCGGCTAGACGCCCGCAGCAGACGCCCCTTCTGATTTCAAATAAACCTTTACGGTGTGTGTACTTGGATCATTGTGGTCCACTGACGCCAGATAGTGCATACAAATATATTTTGGTTGCTGTAGATTCGTGCTCCAGATTTGTGTGGGTCTGGCCACAGCGCTCGGCTGACGCTCGGACTGTTATTAAAGATTTGCGCATCTTTGTCGATACATTTGCAGTTGCAGCTTTTCATTCGGACCGGGGCCCTGCTTTTGCCTCTAAGGCATTCAGGGACACCATGGCTTCGTTGGGGGTCCAACTCCAATTCTCATCTCCATTTCATCCCGAGGGAAATTCAGTCGTGGAGCGTTTAAATCGTGATTTAAAGCAATCCTTGACGGCCAGAGTTATAGGTACGGGTCGTAGTTGGCTAGCCCACCTGTATGGAGTACAGAGAGCACTTAATAACTTGCCTAGAAGGTACCTGGGGGGTCGTACTTCATATGAGTGCCTGTTTCGAACACAAATGTATGTTCCTGATCTAGATGGTCCTGGTGTGGAGGCGGCAGATACGCCCTTTGACATAAATGATCGTGTCACTGTTTTGCAGGATTTACAACAATTCCGTGAAGATAACTCTTCTGCAAGTGCTGCCTCCTCAGGAATTAAGGATGAGCCAGTAACGCCTACTGGTTGGATACCCAGGATTGGGGATCTAGTGCGTGAAAAGGTCGCAGTAAAGAAAGAATTTGGTCCTTCTTATCGAGCACCAGTCCCTGTAGTAGGGATTAGCGGCACGAGAACTGTAATTTTACCGCCGCTGCACGGGGCCAAAGAAAATCGCTTTGTTTCCATTGATAATGTCAAGTTACAACATGTGGCCGATTCTGCACAGCAGACCAAGAGGGGTACCCAGTAGTTCCGGAATCCCTTTCACTACTGGGGAAGAAGTCCCCTGCAGGTGATTTGCACCAATGCTGTTTCCTCTCCGAGCTTGGGGAGGGTGGAAGCTGATCTTGCGATTGTTCCACAGACAACGATTAATTTGGAATCTTTTGATCAAGTTGCTGTACGTTCTACTGATGTTTCTGAACATGTGGTTTATAGTGTGCAAAGGCGAGAGCCTCCATCTGCTTCTTTGTTCACAGTTGCACCTTTTGCAAGAACTGCCTCTGGCTGCTTCAACGACACTGATGGTGCTGTGTCCGACTCCTCGTCCTCGCTATCTTCAGTCCGAGTTCCACGTAAGCTGCTGTGTTGGCTTAAACACACATATTTTGTTTTTCCTTGGAACTATTTGTGGCTTTTTATGGCTATAATGGCTATTTTTTTGTGGTTGGGATTTGTGGTTACTTTTCTTCTAGTAATACATGGTCATTTTCTTCCTGAACGATCTGACATTGAGCACGTGGAGACGGTGTTGAAACCACATTTTTCGTCTCATATGGTTCGAAGAGACTTGTCTAATGTAAACATTTCTGCAATACCGATTCCGGATGGGATTGTGTGGGATAAAGTAATGTTTGATATATATGGTCCCACTGAATTGATTCAAATACCGTATGTTCTCAAGTTATCAATGAATTATATTGTTATACCAGGCATTGTTTCTGATGATTGGGATGTGAAGACAGTAGATTCTATGCTGACTGAATTGCAATATTATACTGTCTACGACAATGAAGATACTTACCTATTTAGAGATAATCATGGTGACATGTTTTGCTACAACTATTATGGACACCACTATATTCATAAAGCAAGTAGCCCTAAGTCCATATTTGATTATGTTCAATGGGAACATTGCCCAACTCCTCCACAGGGGAGTTCTAAAACGTATTATGATAAATTTGCATATTTTTCTGGGCATAATCAACAAAATGCTAGGTCTTACTATTTTAAAGTTACTCCGTATGCTAATAAGCAAATGTTATTGACCGATACTAAATTACTGTAATCTAATTTGTTTGTATCTAAACTTTCGGTAGAGGGGTATGAATATTGGTTTAAGACTGTTGACTTAAAAAGTGTCTGGGGAACGAAAAATTGGCAAATGCAAGGCAGGGACACATTATTTAGGGCATGTATTATCCCTGTGCAAATAATTTTCCTCAATGACACAGTACAACAGACTAGCTGTTTAGGCTTAGCAACGATTAAGGAGTTGAATTTGCCTGGTATACCTGTCCCTTCCAAATTGAACAATTGGCAGCGATTGGTTAATGCCACGTTTAGTGAGTTTACACACTGGGCCCAGAATGGTACGCTTAACACTTCATTGGTACATACGGGCGGGTGGTTATTATCGCCCGCAGACACTATTAGGTGTCATCAATGTTTTGTCACCTCTTCAGGGGGGTTCAGGACTAGTAGGGCAGACCCTCGCTACATTTCACCAGAACATGCTGATATCATAACTACATATAGCGTGGGAAAGCTTTGTCAGCAATGGTTAAAATCATCCACGCTAGATGCAGTTAAATCACATCTCACGTTACTGTCTAATGATACTGACTTACAAGATTTTTTGTCAGGACCTAAGGTGCCTCGGAAGAAACGTTTTTTATATGAAGTATATAATGAGATTTGGAAGCTTTCACAACAAGAGGCAGCGGCCCGGTTGAGGCAAATTGATCAAGAAAACCTGATACAGGCTTTGTCTGTTGTGGATAATGGGATGCATACCCTTTCTGACCGTGTTTACACAATAGACAACATCGTTTCCTCTGCTATAGACATAATTAAATCGGATGTGTCTTCTTTATATCATGGGCAGAGTCAGACGCGTTCCATCATGCAGCTGGGTTGGACTCTACAGACCTTGAAGGCAGGTCGCGTCCCGTGGCAGCACATTCGTGCCAGAGAGATCTTTGTTTCCTTTAATTTGACTCGTCAACAACAGCTAATGGCTAAAAAGGAAGCGACGTATCTCATGTTAAATATTGAAAAATTGGAGAAACTGCCTTTTACGGTTGCTGAGATTCCGTCTGCTGAGTGGTTGATTCATGGGGTTATTAATTTGCCTATATCCACTCTGCAATTTACTTCTTGTTTGAAGCACATTCCGGTGGGTAGATACGAACGTTTGGGAGACAGTTACATACACGAGGTGTGGGAGCTTCCCTTTCTATACAGATGTATTAATGGTTTGAGGGAGGTTTTTCTTAGCGGTAGTGAATGCGAAACTTCTGTCAGCCATTCCATGGTTTGTAAACAGCTGTCCTTGCACGGGGCGTGTAACGCTTCGATTGCTAACTTAGCTTGTTATCTGAAGGGAGTTCCAGTCCCGGTTATTAAAAACACTTTCCAGGTGCTTTCTAGCGGCAGTTACATTGTTCTTAACAGCGAACGCTGCTGTGGCATGCGTGCCGGAATAGTTTACGTGGTCGTTGTCACCAAGGCCGTTACGTGCTGCGGGAATGTGTTGTTTCCCCCCACTCAATTTAGGGAGGTAGCAGACATCTGGCCTCATATTGCTACTTCCAAGGTTAATTTCGACAAGTTGAGTCGACTAAAGGCTTTATTGTTTCAAAAGCATGTGGCCCTTACATCTGCTAGCGAGACCTACGCACTTCAGGTGGCAAGGTCGTCGGCGGAAATACAGTCCCTTTTGAATACGAACTTTCCGAGTCACTTTGGTGAACTTGTGGGACGTATATTTAATACGTCCAGCACTGCTGGAATTGCACATTTTTTCAAAGCCGTTGGTGTTGGTTTTGCTCACACCTTCTCTTCCATATTCGGTTTAATACCTTCGGCTATACACTCTATTTTCAGAAGCATTTTTGGGGGTTTCCCGATTACTTTGGCTTTATTGGCTGGAGTCTTGCTGTTGCTGCTGTTCTTCGGCAATGGCTGTCCCGCCACAACGAGATCCTATATCGATGCTCCCGTCAGCGCAGCTGTGTCGTGAACGCATGATGCAGCATTTTGGAGCAACACTCCTGGGACATTTGGAGTGTGACTGGTCTCTGTCATTCCGACCAGTTTTGGATTGTGTGCATCCCGTGTTTTGGTGCCTTTGGTGCTCGTTTGAACATGCACTGACTCTCTGTCTCTCATTGCAGCGCCCTCCAGTGGTTGATACTGTTCTGTTGATGTTCCCGATTAGGGCTCATTCCCAGACTTGTGCACTACGGTTGCGTTTGCTTCGTGAGGCAGTTTATGAGATTCCCTTCCTGGAGGAAGATGGTATTGTCTCATTTATATGTCATGCACTCGGCTGCCCAATCATCTCTTCCCCATGGGAGAAATGAGGCACTGCTAGTTAGCCGAAGCAAGAACCGGATTTAGGGCGACGGAGTTCCTTACACGTGGGTCAGACTCAGTACCCTACACCGTCATCGATCCTGCTGCCTAGAAATCCAGTAGTCTCATTTAGGATAATGAGAGACCACGCGACATCTGGATCCCAGAAAGCTAAACATTTCTGAAAAGTAGACAACATTATGAATTCCTCAATGGGTAATTTGTGTAGATCCTACAAGTGTTTCCTACAGACAATAACAGCTGAAATAAAAAAATATTGAAATTGAGGTGAAAAGAACAGCCATTTTTCTCCACGTTTTACTCTGTAACTTTTTCCTGCAATGTCAGATTTTTGAACGCCATATACCATTACGTCTGCTGAACTCTTCTGGTTGTGGTGATATATAAGGCTTATAGGTTCATCAAGAACCCTAGGCACCCAGAGCCAATAAATGATCTGCACCTTGCAATGGGTTTTCATTCTATACCGGGTATACAGCAATTAATTTTCTGAAATATAAAAAGTCGAAAATAGGTATCAAGAAAACCTTTGTATTTACAAAATGGGCACAAGATAAGGTGATAAGAAGCATTGGTTATTTGCACATCTCTGAATTCCGGGGTCCCCATACTAGCATGTGAATTAAAGGGCATTTCTCAAATAGACTTCTTTTGAACACACTGTGTTACATTTGGAAGGAAACAATGCAGAGAAAGACAAGGGACAATAACACTTGTTTTGCTATTGTGTGTTCCCCCAAGTCTCCCAATAAAAATGATACCTCACTTGCGTGGGTAGGCCTAATGTTTGTGACAGGAAACACAACATAGACACATCACATTTTTACATTGAAATCTGACATGTTTTTTCCAAAGTGCCTAGCTGTAGATTTTGACCTCTAGCTCAGCCGGCACACAGGGAAACCTACAAAACCTACACATTTTTGAAAACTAGACACCTAGGGTAATCCAAGATGGGGTGACTTCTGGGGCTCTGATCAAGTTCTGTTACCCAGACTCCTTTGCAAACTTCATAATTTGGCCAAAAAAACACTTTTTCTTCTCCTTATGGTGACAGAAAGTTCTGGAATCTGAGATGAGCCACACATTTCCTTGCACCCAGAATTCTCCCCGGTCTCCCAATAAAAATGGTACCTCACTTGTGTGGGTAGGCCTAGCGCCTGCGATAGGAAATGCCCCAAAACACAACGTAGACACATCACATTTTCCCAAAGAAAACAGAGCTGTGTTTTGCAAAATGCCTAGCTGTGGATTTTGGCCTCTGGCACAGCCGGCACCTAGGAAAACCTAGCAAACTGTGCATTTTTGAAAACTATATACCTAGGGGAATCCATGATAGGGTGACTTGTGGGGCTCTGACCAGGTTCTGTTACCCAGAATCCTTTCCAAACCTCAAAATCTGGCCAACAAAACACTTTTTCCTCACATTGCGGTGACAGAAAGTTCTGGAATCTGAGAGGAGCCACAAATTTCCTTCCACCCAGGGTTCCCCCAAGTCTCCCGATAAAAATGGTACCTCACTTGTGCGGTTAGGCCTAGTGCTCGTGAAAGGAAATGCCCCAAAACACTACCTGGACACATCAAAATTATCAAATACAAAACTTCCTGGTTATGGGGAGGGAGGACCTGGGTTTTTGGTCCTGGGCTCAGAAGCCATCTAGGGCAACCTACCAAACCCAGACATTTCTGAAAACTAGACACCCGAAGGAGTCCAGGGAGGTGTGACTTGCGTGGATCCCCCAATGTTTTCTTACTCAGAATCCTCAGCAAATCTCAAATTTAGCTAAAAAATCACTTTTTCCCACATTTCTGTGTGGGATTACCGCACCAGGACTACCGCCCAACGTTCCCATCAGTCTCCAGGTAAAAATGATACCTCACTTGCATAGGTGGGCCAAGTGCCTGTGACAGGGAAGAGCCAAAAACTTGTCGAAATTGAGGGGGAACTAAATTGTGTCCAAAAGGGCAGTTTGAAAAAAACATTTTTAGGCTGACAGGTGCAGCAGAATTTTTATCGGTAGAGATGGGACAATGTTGGGTGGTAGGTTTTTTTTTGGATTCCTGCAGATTCCGGAAGGTCCCATCACAAAAATGTGGGAAAAATGTGTGATTTTCAGCAAAGTTGGAGGTTTGCATTGTGGGTAAGAAAATGGTGTGTGGTGCATGTGAAGCACACCACCCTGGAATCAACCAGATGTTTAGTTTTCAGATGTGTCTGGGTCTTGTGGATTTTTCGACATGGTAGCGTCCCACAGCCAAAAAAGTGCAGCCCTCACCATTCCAAGTGGGATGATTTTGAGAGTTACCAAGCTCTCATGGCCCAAATGTAAAACAAAAACCTAAAATAATCAAATGTCCTCTTGCTTGCCATATTATAAGATGTTTTAGTGTGCGGGGGAAAGCTGAAAGACTGTTCCCCCCTTCAGTTCGGGTGGGGGCATAACCAGGCCCATACTGGTTTGTAGCCACCACCCCCACTATTTTTTTTTTTTTTAATTATTCCATGCCATCTAGTAGACTTTCCACTCCCCGGGTGTGGATCAGGGTTAAAAGTTCGCCCCTTTATTTGGGGTGGGGGTATGGCCATACCCCCATCCTCTTACTTTGACAAAAAAATCTTCCCTGGTCTCTGGTGGGCTGTCTGCCCCCCTTGGGGCACACTGGCCATCCAAAAATAAGCCGATCTGCCCCTAAGGGGGGGCAGATATGGCCAACAGTAGTGTGTCCCCATGGGGAGTGACTATTGCCCAAGGGGCTACCCCCCAAACAAAACACACACATACACACACACCTATCCCTGGTGTCTAGTGGTTTCTACCCCCTTGGGGGCAGATTGGCCTAACAAAAATAGGCTGATCTGCCTCCAAGGGGGGCAGAAATGGCCTAAATACAATTTTCCCCCATACATATAAACCTAAAAAAAAATATCCCTGCTGTCTAGCGGTTTCTGCCCCCCGGAGTCAGATCAGGATAATTATATTAGGCCGATCTGCCTCCAGGGGGGTCAGAAAAGGCCTAAAAAAAAATTGCCCTGCTGTGGGGAGCCTCCCTTGCCCAAGGGGCCGCTCTCCTTTTGCGTTAGAATATAAAAAACATAATAAAATAGAAAAATAAAAAAATCCCAGGGGCGGCAGAAATTACCTAAAAGTAATTTGGCCCCCCAGGGAGCGATCCTTGACAAAGGGGTCACTCCACATATAAAACAAAAAAAATAAAGAACAAAAAATGTATCCCTGGTGTCTAGGATTTTTCTGCCCCGCCTTGGGTCAGATCGGCCTAATTATATAATTATATTAATTATATTAGGGGGGCAGAAATGACCTCAAAATATTTTGCTCCCCCGGGAGCCTCCCTGGCCCAAGGGACCGTTCCCCTTATGCATAAGGATAATTAAAAAAAACTCCTTGATGCCTAGTGGTATCTGCCCCCCCTGGGGGCAGATATGGCCTAAAAACAATTTGGCCCCCCAGGGAGCGACTCTTGCCTAAGGGGTCGCTCCCCACACATAAATGAAAAAAACAAACACAAAAAAGTTATCCCTGGTGTTTGGGGGGGCAGAAATGGCTGCTCCTGTTATATGTAGATGGCTGGCCTGGCCTATAGTGGGTAACTGATGGTACTTACACCTTGTGCCAGGTCCAGTTATCCCTTATTAGTAGATTAGTAGTGTTCTAGCAGCTTAGGCTGATAGAGGTAGCTATAGCAGAGCAGCTTAGGCTGAACTAGGGGACATGCAAAGCTCCTACTATACCACTTATATCACATAGGACTATATCATAAGAATCACAATACTCAGAGTTACTAAAAATAAATGTACTATATTTTAGTGACAATGTGCCAAAAATATCTCAGAGGATATACTCCCTTAGGAGGTAAGTAAAATACACAAAATATTCACACAAACCAAAATCAGGTAAGTAAACAGTTAGAAAAGTAGTGCAAACACTGTAGAATACAATAGGATGTAATAGGCCTAGGGGCAACACAAACCATATACTAAGAAAGTGGAATGTAAACCACTTAGGGACCCCAGGCCTAGTGTAGTGTGCAGAGGGTCACTGGGAGTATAAGAAAACACTAAGAGTTTCCAAGATACCCCACCCTAAGATCCTGAAAAGTAGGAGTAAAGTTACCCTACTTCCCCAGAAACAAATTAAAGTCATGATAGGAGATTCTTCAAAGACCACAATGGACTTCACAGCACTGAAGATGTATTCCTGGACCTGAGGACCTGTAAAGGAAGGGGACCAAGTCCAAGAGTCACGAAAGTGGCCGGGGGGGGCAGGAGCCCACTGAACCCCGGATGAAGGTGCAAAATGGCTGCCTCCGGGTGGAAGAAGCTGAAGATTCTGCTACAACGGAAGAGGCCAGGAACTTCTCCTTTGCACAGAAGATGTCCCACGGCGTGCTGGAGGAAACAGAGTTGTTTCAACGCAGAAAGACTGCAAACAAGCCTTTCTAGCTGCAAAGGTCACGGTTGAAGAAAATGGGTGCTGCCCGGGCCAAGGGAGGGCCAGGAGATCGCCCCTTGGAGCAGAAGACAGAGGAGGCACTCAGCAATACAGAGAGTCCATGCAGAAGCAGGCAGCACCTGCAGAAGTACTTGACCATGAGTTAAAAAAACTGAGCATAGTGGTCATCTCAACACTGCAAAGGAGGGTCCCACAAAGCCGTAGGTAAACTCAGCAAGTTGAGCAATGCAGGGCGGAGTGCTGGAGATCTGGGCTATGCTGTGCATGAAAGATTCCTTGCAAAAGTGTACAGAAGTCCTAGCACCTGCAGCTTACGCAGTACACAGGATTACTGTCTGACATGATGAGGCAAGGACTTACCTCCACCAAATTTTGACAGATGGACCACAGGACTGTCAGGGTCATCTGTTCCAGGGACCATGCTCGTCACAATGAGAGGGGACCCAGAGGACCAGTGAAGCAGACGTTTGGTGCCTGCGTTAGCAGGTGGAAGATTCCGTCGACCTACAGGAGATTTGTTCTTGGCTTCCAGTGCAGGGTGAAGGCAGACAGCCCCCAGAGCATGCACCAACAGGAAATAGTCAAGAAAGTCAGCAGGATTAGGTGCTACAATGTCGCTGGCAGTCTTCTTGCTACTTTATTGCAGTTTTGCATGTGTCCTGGAGCAGTTAGCTGTCGATTCTTAGCAGAAGTTGAAGAGGGAGATGCAGAGGAACTCTGGTGAGCTCTTGCCTTCGTTATCTGAAGAGAAGCCCAGAGAGAGGTCCGGGACACACTGGAGGAGCTCTGGGCACAACCCCTGGGGTGGTGATGGACAGGGGAGTGGTCACTCCCCTTTCCTTTGTCCGGTTTCACGCCAGAGCAGGGGCTGGGGGATCCCTGAACCAGTGTAGACTGGCTTATGCAAGGAGGGCACCATCTGTGCACTTCAAAGCATTTCCAGAGGCTGGGGGAGACTACTCCTCCCAGCCCTTACCACCTATTTCCAAAGGGAGAGGGTGTAACACCCTCTCTCAGAGGAAATCCTTTGTTCTGCCTTCCTGGGACTGGGCTGCCCAGACCCCAGGAGGGCAGACGCCTGTCTGTGGTTTGGCAGCATCAGTAGCTGCAGTGTGAAAAACCCCAGAGACCTGGTTTGGCAGTACCCGGGTCCATACTGGAGCCCCGGGGGATGCATGGGATTGGCACCCCAATACCAGATTTGGCATGGGGGGAAAATTCCATGATCTTAGACATGTTTAATGGCGATATTTGGAGTTACCATTGTGAAGCTACATATAGGTATTGACCTATATGTAGTGCACGTGTGTACTGGTGTCCCCGCACTCTCAAAGTCTGGGGAAATTGCCCAGAACTATGTGGGGGCACCTTGGCTAGTGCCAGCGTGCCCTCACAGTTAGTAACTTTGCACCTAACCTTCACCAAGTGAGGGTTAGGCATATAGGTGACTTATAAGTTACTTAAGTGCAGTGTAAAATGGCTGCGAAATAACGTGGACGTAATTTCACTCAGGCTGCAGTGGCAGTCCTGTGCCAGAATTGTTTCAGCTCCCTATGGATGGCAAAAGAAAAGCTGCAGCCCATAGGGATTTCCTGGAACTCCAATGCCCTGGGTACCTAGGTACCATATACTAGGGAATTATAAGGGTGTTCCAATGTGCCAATCAGAATTGATGAAAACAGTCACTGGCCTGCACTGACAATTTTAAAGGCAGAGAGAGCATAAGCACTGAGGTTCTGGTTAGCAGAGCCTCAGTGACACAGTAAGGCACAACCCAGGAACACATTCAGGCCACAACTATGAGCACTGGGGTCCTGGCTAGTAGGATCCCAGTGAGACAGGCAAAATCAAACTGACACACAAGTAAAAATGGGGGTAACATGCCAGGCAAGATGTTACTTTCCTACATTATGCGTAAGTGTACTAAACAAAAACATTCCCTGGTGTCTACTGGTTTCTGCCCCCCCCCCGGGACAGAACAGACTAATTATATTAGGCCGATCTGCCTTCGGGGGGCAGAAATGGCCTAAAAATAATTTGGCCCCCCAAGGAGTGACCCTTGCCTAAGAGGTCACTTCCCACACATAAATGAAAAAAAAAACTGGTGCCTAGGGGTTTTCCGACCCCCTGGGGGCAGATTGGCTTAATTATATTAAGGGGGCAGAAATGGCCTAAACATTATTTGCCCCCCCCCCCCCAGGGAGCTGCCCTTGCCCAAGGGGCTGCTCCCCCCATGTCTATTTTACCAAAAAAAGAAATTCCTTGTGTCTAGTGGGCATTTCTGCTGCCCGATCGCATACCCTTTCTTTAGCAAGTTTAAAAAACAAAACAGGCTACACTAAAGCAGAAAAGTGCAAACTAATACACCAAAAAAACATATGAGGCATAAATAAAATAAAATACATTAAAATACAAATTGCAAACAATGCTCTGCACAAACACTTGTGTAAAATTAGGTAGTGGGTGGCACAGTAGCAGTACTTTGTTGGTCCCCTTGGGACATTGTGATATGATGTGAATATGATTAGGAGAGTCACAGGTACAATTGAGTTTGTTACCCACACATGCCTTGCATAAAAAGCACTGACTGTCTAATAGAAAATAAATAGGGCAAAAAAGCACCAGATTAAAAAGAAACTGATTTTCTTTCTTTTAAAGGCTATTCCAGTAACTAAATAGACACGTTGAGTTGAAAAATAAAAATAAATGACCTCTCATTTATGAGTAAGTCATTATGCAATATGGAGTACAAGTTGGGCTAAATTAGTAGAGGCATGCTAGGCAGTGCTTCAGGTACTTTGCTCCTGTCTGCAGCTGAGGCAGCTGTAGTTGACAATTATCTATATTTAATTCCAATGGCCCTGCTCTTTAGCAAATGCCATTGACTTTCTACCCTGACTCCAAAGAGATACTATGTCACAAGTCTCATATAAAATTAGGATACTATTATTCTGTAAAATTAGGATACAATTATCCTGTCTGCCTTGGGTAGACAGTGGGGAAAATGATGCACTACAGTACAGGGAAACAAATAGATTATATAGATTGTTTTTCTACTTTCATCACAGAGTGTTCCTCCGGCAAACTTAAAATTTAATCAAACAGGCATAGTGCAGCATTGCACTAAAATGGCTGCACCAGGCTGCACCAGTTCTGAAATGGAGGGATGCAGCCTATTTACATAAATACTAAGCACCCCTGTGTTTCCCTAGCTCTGGCACTAAATTTAGCTGCCAGCACCAACACAGGAATCCTAGCTCCATAGTGCAAGGGTGTCTGCATTGAAGGGAATGACTGTTTATGTGCAGGAAGCTGTCCCTTTCTACCCATAGACAATTTACAATGGCGATTTGGCACTTCTATGTTTGCTGCAGAATGCATCACACATAAAAGTAGCAAATTGCAAATAGTGAATGATTGTTTATGTGCAGGGACACCTTCCTGCACATAAACAATTGTTAATGGAATGCAGCACACATAGAAAACGCAAAAACAAATAGAAATAAAAGTATTTTTCCTCATTGCACAATGCTAACGCAACCCCAGGTGTGGCATTAGTTCTTGGCACTACCTCAGATTTACGATTCCTTGTAAATCTGGAGCAGCATCAAAAGCAATGGTGTTACAGTGGGACACCTACAGCAACACCCATTGCACTCCCCTCTGCCACAGAAAACTGGGGACCCATATTTACAAAGAGGTGTTAAGCCACAAAAAGTGGTGAAATTGCTAAAAATTATGCTCTAGTGGTGATAGGGGCTTGTAAATATGCCCCTTAATCCCATTTCCTGACCTCATCCACCACCACAAATTATTTCCAACAAATTCATTCACTGGGCAGTAAGGAAAGGAAACTTTACTTACTCTATTGCAGGGTAAGCTAGAAGAATTAGGCGGGCAGGTAGAGCCTTTGCTACAGAATATAGGGCTATCACTGATCATCGATTAGTCATGTGCCTAAGCTTTGGCTTATTCAGTCACTATAATAGACGTGAGTCTAAAGGGAAAAATCAGAACAGGAGTAAAATAAATCTGTTATGGGAAACCATGAAATATGTTTTGGAATCACTTTACATGGTCATAAAAATGAGGCACATGCCAAGGAAGGATTTTTAATTTTTTTGGTAGACTGAGTTGGAAGAACTGAGGAAAGAGTGAAGTACTAGAAGAGGACTCATCGTGTGTGTTCGGTTTGCAATCCATTGAAAACTTTGTAAATGCAGCATTAACTGAAGCAGATGCACATTGCACAGCCAACAATGCAGTCACAAATTGAGCCATAATGCACTTCTTCGCTCATGGGTGGCAAAATGCCATCGGCAGGGAGGGGGTTGATGAATGATGTTGGGTGGGATACATACCTGTTTCACTTAACAAATATAGGCCCTCATAACAACCCTGGTGGTTGGTGTTAAAGCAGGAGTAATACCGCCAACAGGCCAGTGGAATAAAAAAAATGGGATTACGACCGTGGCTGAAACCGCCAACACAGAGAGCCACTTTTACACTTCGACCGCCACGGCGGTACAAACAAACAGCGCAGCGGTAACCGCCAACAGACAGGCGGAAGACAATGTACCGCCCACCCTATCACAAGATGCCAATCTGCCACCTTTTCAGGGGAGGAACCAATGTTATCAGAAACACGGCTGAAACAGTACACGAAAGGGGAAATCACTCGCCTCTCCACACCCCACGTGGAACCAGGACGCCAGGGAGCCAGAAATTCACATCCTGCCGGCGATGGTCTTCCTGCTCCTCTATCAGGAGCACCAGAGACGGCGGCGACAACCACGGTGAGTACTGCATCTACAACACAGGGGAGGGGGGGAGGGAAAAGAGAGTGACACACACACACAACACCCCCACCCTCACCCACAGCACCATACACACAAATACATGCTGCAACATTACATATACACCCCTCCACCCCCCTTCAATCATGCAAGGACAAAAGGAATTGATTTGAACAAATGTAATAAATAGAAATCCAGTACTCAAAACTCTAAATACAGTATATACAATTATGTACACCAACTACACAAGTCCGGAAAGTGCACCAATCATTGTCCATGGACCACTGGGCCAAAAATGCATGGGCGAGGCCCACACTCAATACCTGACTCCAAACGGAGAGAACACTGGAGGGTCATCAGATGGAAAATAAACAGGCAACTCAGAGGGAGGGGGAGGGGGCACCTCAGCCTGATGAACGCACTACGCCACTGATCCACGAGGGAGCTCCATGCCACTGCTGTATCCTGGGGAGTGCAAAGCCACAGTCTCTCAAGTCTTTCCAGTGGGTGGGTTGCCCACTGCTTTATCCTGGGGTGTGCAAAGCCACAGTCTCTCAAGTCTTTCCAGTGGGTGGGTTGCCCACTGCTTTATCCTGGGGAGTGCAAAGCCACAGTCTCTCAAGTCTTTCCAGTGGGTGGTTTGCCCACTGCTTTATCCTGGGGAGTGCAAAGCCACAGTCTCTCAAGTCTTTCCAGTGGGTGGTTTGCCCATTGCTTTATCCTGGGGAGTGCAAAGCCACAGTCTCTCAAGACTTTCCAGTGGGTGGGTTGCCCACTGCCTTGTCCTGGGGAGTGCAAAGCTACAGTCTTTCAAGTGGATAACAGTCTCCACTGGTTCTGGAGAGGGCTTTGTGCCCAGAGTGCTTCATCCTGCCAAGGACAGAGGTAGTGGATGTCTTTCTCCACTGGTTCTGGAGGGGGCCTTGTGCCCAGAGTGCTTCATCCTACCAAGGACAGAGGTAGTGGGTGTGAATCTCCACTGAAAGTGATGCATCATTGAAGCTGGCCAGGCTCCTGGAACTCACCACCAACCTCGGACGACTGACCACTGGGGATGGCAGCCATGTCTGCGGTGGTGCCACTGGCTCAGGATGCCGTTGGGCCGCTGGCGGTGCTTGCGGCGGTGCTTGCGGCGGGCTCTGTGGCAGCGGTGCTTGCAGGGGGCTCAGTGGCAGCGGTGCTTGCAGCGGGCTCAGTGGCAGCGGTGCTGGCGGCGGGCTCTGTGGCAATGGTGCTTGTGGCGGGCTCAGTGGCAGCAGTGCTGGAGGCGGGCTCAGTGGCAGCGGTGCTGGCGGCGGGCTCAGTGGCAGCGGTGCTAGCGGCGGGCTCCGTGGCAGCGGTGCTGGCGGCGGGCTCAGTGACTGCGGTGCTGGTGGCGGGCTCTGTTGCGCTGTGCTTGCGGCAGGCTCAGTGGCGGTGCAGATGGCGGTCTTCTCAACCGTACAGGTTGGCGTTGACGTGGACAGGAGATGTGACACTGGTCCCTCAGTCGGTGCCACCATGCCTTCTCCTGACCTGCCCTTCACTTTCTGGCCCTTCCCCACCATGGATGGTGGCGCTGCTGTCTTGCCCCTATCCCCTTTCGTTTTCCCTGAGCCCTTGGTGGCAGGTGTCTTCAGCTTCTCCCTCCAGGATGTGGGCAACTTTTTAAGTTTTGAAGGTGGCGGAATGTCCTTGCCCTCGCTCCGAGGCACACTGGCAGCCCTGATGGTTGGCACACTCCAATAGCCTGCAGTTGCTGCCACCACTGTGCCTGGTGATGTGGTGGCTGAGGTGCTGGGTTGGAACCTGGAAAGACTGGCCCTAGGGGACGGGCGGGGGGGAGGTGTAGGGAAGAGGTCAATGTTAGCCAGGAACAGTTTTTTAGAGACACTGGGACTGGTAGATGGAGGGGGTTTGGGAGTGGAGGAAGAGGTAGTGGTTGTAGGAGGTGTACGTCTGCTGAATTTGGGTGAAAGTGCATGGGCTGGAGGCTGTTGTGAGGTGGATGGCTGTTGGGTGGGTGTGTGCCTGCGTTTGTGTACTTTGGGAGGAGGGCTCAAAGACACACTGGGAGAGGACACAGGGGATGTGTGAATGGTATGGAGGGTGGTGAGTGCACGTGAGCGGTGTGTGGTGATGGGCGTGCTGGTGATGGAGGTAATGGCTGAAGATGTAGTGCATATAGGTGTGAGTGGAGACGAGACTGGGAGGGAGGAGGGAGACGTGGAGGAGGGGTACACAGTGGAGGCAATGGATGTTGGTATGTCTGCATGGGTATGATGCTTGTGTGAGTGCCTGTGGGATGTATGGTGCTTATGTTTGCCTGAGCCACTTTTGTGTGTTGAGGTGTGTGCATGCTGGTCTGATGGTGTGCTTGGGATAGGCTGGGGTACATGGGATTGGTTCTGGGTGGAGGAAGTTGGAGGGGGGAGGCTGGACACAGGGACAATGGCTGCCATCAGTGCTGAGGCCAGAGCCTGAAATGCTCTCTGTTGGGCTGCCTGGCCAGAATGAATGCCCTCCAGGTATGCATTTGTTTGTTGCAAATGCCTCTCAACACCCTGGATGACATTCACAATGGTAGACTGCCCAACAGTGAGGGATCTCAGGAGGTCAATAGCCTCCTCACTGAGGGCAGCAGGGCTGACAGGGGCAGGGCCTGAGGTGCCTGGGGCGAAGGAGATACCCACCCTCCTGCGTGAGCGGACACAGGACACACTCTGAGCGGCTGCTGGGAGGGCGGTGCTGGTGGGGGGATGGCGGCTGTACCTGTTGATGCGGGGGCACAGATGGGCCCGCCACCGCAAGGGAGCTCCCATCAGAGGAGGAGTTGCTGTCACTGCTGTCACTGCTGTCACCTCCTGTCCCCGCCGTGGAGCTCCCTTAGCCCTCAGTCCCACTGGTGGCTTCAGACTCCGTTGTCTCGCCCTCCAGGGCCAAGTGGGATGCAGCTCCCTCCTGCTCCGGTGCAACTGCTCCTCTGCCGGATGATGCTATTGCACACAAGAACAGGGAGACCACAAAAGGGGTGGGGGAAAGACAGAAGAAAGACATGTTCAGTGCATGCAATACCACTACCGTTGGAGGACACTACAGACACTGCAGACCTCAGCACTACGCCATGCACTAACAGTTCCTAGATTATTCACAAGGCCATGGGGTACAAGGCCTATGCCCGATTGCTGCACACATGGAAGTCACAGTAGCCTGCCTAGGTGTAGATGGCTCTTACCACTGGTGGGGTTGGGGTGCAACATAGCCTGCCTCACAAGGGACCTTGCCTACAAACTTTGCCCTGGCCTAGGGGAACCCACTGCCCACCTCCCCCACCTAGACACCTTGTAATGCGTGCAGAGTTAGATGAATGTGACTGTACTCACTCCCTTGTGGCTGCTGTGATGCCCTCAAGCACCCATCCAACTCCAGATACGCCACCGCCAGGATCCAGAACATTAGGGGGGTCATGGTGCGACAGACACCCCTTCCGCGTTGGGAGGCCATCCCCAGTTGGGCCTCTGCCGTCTTTTTGCTCCAGCGGCGAATGTCCTCCCATCTTTTCCGGCAGTGGGTGCTCCATCTGTGGTGGACCCCCAGGTCCCGGACTTCCTTTGCAATGGCACGCCAAATATCCTTCTTCTGGTGGGTGCTGACCAAGAGGGATAGTACAGGGAAAAAGTTAAATCTTTCACCGTCCAGACCATCATAGTCATTGGCCCACGTTCCCACCCTTGCCCTGACGCACATACACTCATCGTCCGCACATGCAGGCCTCATGCCCCCCCATGCATCTTCCATCCACACCATTCCAAACAGCCATTGCCCATGCAGCATGCTCACAGTGTACTCACCTGTTTGTCTTGCGGACCATAGTGTAGCGTGTACTGGGGGAGGACCCCATTCACTAACTTCTCCAACTCCTACGAAGTGAAGGCAGGGGCCCTTTCCCCAGACACATGAGCCATTATCGCTTCCAGACTGAGGTCACAGCAGCACTTGCAGTGTAGGTCCTCTCCTGTTGAAGGTCAGGTATCAAGTGAGTGAACAGACAGAAAATGGCGGTCACGTCGGCGGCGGTGCGTACCGTCACCACCGGCGTACATCGTCATTGGCTCCTCGGACCCATAGGGTCCAGTGTTAACCAATGCAGGAATGCACAGCGGTCTTTGACTGCCTACTGCGAAGGTGTAGAACGCCAGCGCAGTCACCTCATATCCCCTTGTCCTACCTTATAGGTCAGGCAGCCACCATTTCAGGGGGCCACATGGCAAGAATAATAACTGTGTCACACCTATATAGGCCTTGCATACACACAGTAACAGGGACATTGCGGATTAATAAACGTGTGCTAATGACGATTTGTGATACCTCAGTGTTAGCTGACTCTCCGTTCGCTGTTCTCATCCATAGGGCACGTCCGCTGGGGCAGGTGATGAGATGTCGGCATCCTCCGGTGTACAGACCGCTGGTGGACCTGTCGACAATGGAAGAGAGACACGTAATAGTCACCTACAGACTTGATCGTGCAACAATCCATGAACTGTGTTCCCAGTTGGAGCCAGACCTGATGTCAGCTATCCGCCATCCCACAGGGATCCCCCCTCTAATACAGGTCCTGTCAGTACTCCATTTCCTGGCAAGTGGGTCTTTTCAAACAACAGTGGCCATTGCATAAGGGATGTCCCAGCCAATGTTCTCCAACGTGTTGTCCAGAGTGTTGTCTGCCCTGCTGAAACACATGCGCAGCTACATCGTGTTTCCTCAGGTGGAGGATTTGCCCACATTGAAGGGTGACTTCTATGCCCTGGGATATATCCCCAACATCATAGGTGCCATTGATGGGACACATGTGGCCTTGGTACCCCCGCAGGAGTGAACAGGTGTACAGAAACAGGAAGAGCTACCATTCAATGAATGTGCAGATGGTGTGTTTGGCCAACCAGTACATCTCCCATGTGAATGCCAGGTTTCCTGGCTCAGTGCATGACGCTTACATTCTGAGGAATAGCAGCATCCCTTATGTGATGGGGCAACTCCAGAGGCACTGTGTGTGGCTAATAGGTGAGGACAAGGAGCCTATACCCTGTGAATAGTTGTCTGGGGTTGTCCCTATGGGTTAGTGTGTGTCTAACAGTTGTCCCTCAACATTTTCAGGTGACTCTGGGTACCCCAACCTGTCATGGCTACTGACCCCAGTGAGAAATCCCAGGACAAGGGCAGAGGAACGCTACAATGAAGCACATGGGCGAACTAGGAGGATTATAGAAAGAACTTTCGGCCTCCTGAAGGCCAGGTTCTAGTGCCTCCATATGACAGGTGGTTCTCTCTACTACTCACCAAAGAAGGTGTGCCAGATCATCGTGGCCTGCTGTATGCTGCACAACCTGGCTTTGCGACGCCAGGTGCCTTTTC
Organism: Pleurodeles waltl; assembly: GCF_031143425.1. Classification (NCBI taxonomy): domain Eukaryota; kingdom Metazoa; phylum Chordata; class Amphibia; order Caudata; family Salamandridae; genus Pleurodeles; species Pleurodeles waltl. The sequence continues at coordinate 1,071,217,361 of NC_090437.1, forward strand.
GGCAGGAGGATGGTCCAGCTGGGGGTCTTGTGGCAGCTGTGGAGCCTGTGGACAGTGAAGAAGAGGAGGCAGAAGAAGAGGATATCGACAACAGAAACAACGTTATCCAGCAATACGTCCAGTGAGACACAGGTAAGAAGATATCACTGCCTCACACATCTCATACTATTGTTTGAACTATCATAAGTCTGTCACTTTCACCCAGTGTATGGACCCTGACTTGTCACTTTGGCTTTCCATTTCACAAGTGTGGGTCCCACTATGTGGCCTCTGCTATATTTCCTCATGGACTAGAGTTGTGTTACATCGGTATGTTGACAATAAAATTTACATTGCTATATTCCATAGTTATTGTAAATACACATTAGTGAAAACCCAGACTGACTCCAGGATTGCTTTGTGATTGATGTGTGTTTATTTTTGTGCAAATAAGTGGAGGGGGTTATAAAATGGTCAGGGGTGATGGTGGAGGAATGTTCATGGCAGAGTCCAGTCTATTTGTTTCACAGGTGCATTGTCCAAAGGGGCATAGGAAGTGGAGCTAGGGCAGTTTAAGGCTGGACAGGGTGACAAAGTGGGACAGAAGGATGACATTCAGGGGGGGTCTCATTTCCTGGCGGGGTCTTGGCAATGTTCTCTGTCTTGTTCCTGGATCTCAGGGACCTTTTGCGGGGTGGCTCTCCATCTGGAGGGGGTGGGGTGCTGGTGTCGAGGTCCTGTGGTGGTGCCTCCTGTCCACTAGCACCGGCGGAGGTGGTGGGCTGTTCATCATCCAGGCTAGTGTCAGTGGCCCCTTGTTGGCCACAGTGTCCCTCCTGGTGTTGACAAGGTCCTGCAGCACCCCTACAATGGTGACCAGGGTGGTGTTGATGGATCTGAGTTCCTCCCTGATCCCCAGATAGTGCTCCTCCTGCAGCCGCTGGGTCTCCTGAAAGTTGGCCAGTACCGTTGCCATTGTCTCCTGGGAATGATGGTACGCTCCCATGATGTTGGAGAGGGCCTCATGGAGAGTGGGTTCCCTGGGCCTGTCCTCCCCCGTTCGCACAGCAGTCCTCCCAGTTCCCCTGTTTTCCTGTGCCTCTGTCCCCTGAACCATGTGTCCACTGCCCCCAGGTCCCTGATTTTCTTGTGGTGGTGGGTTTGCCTGGGTTCCCTGTAGTGGTGTACACACTGCTGCTTGACGTGTCCTGGGGACAGAGGGATGGGCCCGCTGGGTGGGTGCTGTGCTGGTATTTCCTGAGGGGGGAGGCTCTGTGGTGGCTTGTGCCAGTGTCAGGGGAACTGACTATCCCGAGATTCCAGATGAGCCGGGCTGGTCATATTGATCCAGTTGTACAGAGCTGCTGTCATCACTGTGGGCCTCTTCTGTGGGGGGAGTGGACATGTCTGGAACCTCCTGTCCGGTGACGCTGAGTAGGGGTCCTCCACGGGTGTAAAGGCATGATTATTGCATCTGTGTGTGCCATCGTGTGCAATTGGTGAGTGATGCTGTACTCCAGTGCTTGCATTCTTGTCTAGGTCCTTGTGTGAAATTTGGTTTGGGGTCTGTGTGGGTATCTGTAGTGGACATGCTTTGGTGATGGGTGTCCATGCTTTGGTGTTGCATGCAGGGCTTGGTGTTGGGATGGGTGGTTTGTGATAGTGGGACATATGTGAGGTGTTGGAGTGATGGGGTAAGGGTGAGGGTGGGGGTATGAGATGGCATGCAGGTAGGTTAAGGGATATAATAGTTAAGATCTGACTTACCAGAGTCCATTCCCCCTGCTACTCCTGCGAGGCCCTCAGGATGCAGTATTGCCAAGATTTGCTCCTCCCATGTTGTTAGTTGTGGGGGAGGAGGTGGGGGTCCACCGCCAGTCCTCTGTACTGCAATCTGGTGTCTTGAGAAAACGGAACGCACCTTCCCCCCATAGGTCGTTCCACCTCTTCCTGATGTCATCCCTTGTTCTTGGATGCTGTCTCACTGTGTTGACCCTGTTGACGATTCTGCGCGATAGCTCCATCTTCCTAGCAATGGAGGTGTGCTGCACCTGTGATCCGAATAGCTGTGGCTCTACCCGGACAATTTCCTCCACCATAACCCTGAGCTCCTCCTCTGAGAACCTGGGGTGTCGTTGGGGTGCCATGATGTGGTGTGGGTGATGTGTGAAGTGGTGTGTGTTGTAATGTCTGAGGGGATGTGTTTGTGTGTGTTGTCTGAGGTACGTGGATGTTGTTTGAGTGATGATGTTGTGTGTCTGTGGATGCTAGTGTTGTTTCTGGTTGTGTCTCTCTCTGGCCTTCTTTCGCAATTCTGGTCATAAGGGTTTGTGGGTGATGTGGGTGTTTGTTTTATATTAGATTGGGTGTGTGGGTGTGGTGTGTGTATGTGTATCAGGTGTATGTATTTGGAATTGTCCAATGTGGTTGTGTTTTGTAAATGTGTGTGTATTTTTAGCGTGGCGGTGTGTACTGCCAATGGAATACCGCAGTTGAAAGACCGCCGCAAGGATTCGTGGGTTGTGATAGTGTGGGTGGATTCCTGTTGACGTGGCGGTGGAGGTTTTGTTATCGCCAGTTTATCACTGACCTTTGGTGTGGCGGACTTGTGTGGGTGTCTGGATTTTGGCAGATTCCGTGCTGTGGGTCGTAATAGCTGTAGCGGATTCCTGCAGCTGCAGCTCTGTGTTGGCGGTCTTCTGCACGGCGGCAAGCGGGATTTTCCGCCAATGTTGTAATGAGGGCCATAATGCCTCATTATGACATTGGCAGTAAAAGCCACCTACCGCCACGGCGACGGCCGCCAACATACCGTTGCCGTGGCTATCAGCTGCCAACCGCGTTATGACGGTAAACGGAATACTTCAAGAAGCCTAGCGGTATTCGGTCGACGGTCATGGCGGCGACAGCGGTAAGGTGGCACTGCTGCCAGCAGCAGCGCCACACCAGCAAAACACCGCCTACTGTATCATGAGCCATGATATAGCCTGGTGATGGTTTGCTGGCGGACGCTGCTGCGCCGCGTCCCGTCTCCTGCCAGAGGACCCCCTGCAAACAGGTAAGTTGGGTTCTCCGACAGGGGTGGGGGGTGTTGTGTGCGTGTGTGGGGGTGTTGTGTGTGTGTGGGGGGGTGTTTTGTATGCATGTAGGAAAGTACCATCTTGCCTGGCATGTTACCCCCATTTTTACTTGTGTGTCAGTTTGTTTTTGCCTGTCTCACCGGGATCCTGCTAGCCAGGACCCCAGTACTCATAGTTTGTGGCCTGAATGTGTTCCCTGTGTGGTGCCTAACTGTGTCACTGAGGCTCTGCTAACCAGACCCTAAGTGCTTATGCTCTCTCTGTCTTTAAAATTGTCACTGCAGGCTAGTGACCATTTTTACCAATTCTGATTGGCACACTGGAACACCCTTATAATTCCCTAGTATATGGTACCTAGGTACCCAGGGCATTGGAGTTCCTGGAGATCCCTATGGGCAGCAGCATTTCTTTTGCCACCCATAGGGAGTTCAGACAATTATTACACAGGACTGCCACTGCAGCCTGAGTGAAATAACGTCCATGTTATTTCACAGCCATTTTACACTGCAATTAAGTAACTTATAAGTCACCTATATGTCTAACCCTCACTTGGTGAAGGTTAGGTGCAAAGTTACACATGCCAAGGTGCCCCCACATAGGACAGGGCAATTTCCCTGGACTTTGTGAGTGCGGGGACACCATTACACATGTGCACTACATATATGTCAATAACTATATGTAGCGTCACAATGGTAACTCTGAATATGGCCCTGTAACATGTCTAAGATCATGAAATTGTCCCCCATGCCAAATCTGGTATTGGGGTGCCAATCCCATGCATCCCCAGGGCTCCAGCATGGACCCCGGTTACTGCCAAACTAGCTCTCTGGGGTTTCCACTGCAGCTACCGTTGCTGCCAATGCACAGACAGGCTTCTGCCCTCCTGGGGTCTGGGCAGCCCAGTCCCAGGGATGCAGAATAATGAATTTCCTCGGAGAGAGGGTGTTACACCCTCTCCCTTTGGAAATAGGTGTTAAGGGCTGGGGAGGGGTAGCCTCCTCAGCCTCTGGAAATGCTTTGAAGGGCATAGATGGTGCCCTCCTTGCATAAGCCAGTCTACACTGGTTCAGGAATCCTCCAGCCCCTGCTCTGGTGTGAAACTGGACAAAGGAAAGGGGGATGGCCACTCCCCTGTCCATCACCACCCAAGGGGTGGTGCCCAGAGCTCCTCCAGTGTGTCCCAGACCTCTGCCATCTGAATGCAGAGGTGTGAGGGCACAATGGAGGCCTCCGAGGGGCCAGTGCCTGCAGGTAATGTCAGAGACCCCTCCTGATAGGTGCTTACCTGACTAGGTGGCCAATCCTCCTTTGAGGGATATTTAGGGTCTCTCCTGTGAGCTTCTCTTCAGATAACGAATGCAAGAGCTCACCAGAGTTCCTCTGCATCTCCCTCTTTGACTTCTGTCAAGGATCGACCGCTGACTGCTCCAGGACGCCTGCAAGACTGCAACAAAGTAGCAAGAAGACTACCAGTGACATTGTAGCGACTAATCCTGCCAGCTTTCTCAACTGTTTCCTGGTGGTGCATGATCTGGGGGCTGTCTGCCTTCACCCTGCACTGGAAGCCAAGAAGAAATCTCCTGTGGGTTGACGGAATCTTCCCCCTGCTAACGCAGGCACCAAACTTCTGCTTAACTGGTCCTCTGGGTCCCCTCTCATCGTGAGGAGCGTGGTCCCTGGAACACAGGAGCTGGATCCAAGTGATCCCAATAGTCCAGTGGTCCATCTGCAGATGCTAGGGCTTCTGTGCACTTTTGCAAGGAATCCTTTGTGCACAGCACAGCTCTGGTCCCGAGCACTCTGTCCTTCATTGCTCAACCTGCTGAGTTGACCACCGGCTTCGTGGGACCCTCTTTTGCAGTGTTGAGGCAACCGTCATGCTCAGTTTTCTTGAACCCATGTTCAAGTGCTTCTGCGGGTGCTGCCTGCTTTTGTGTGGGCTCTCTGTATTGCTGAGCGCCCCCTCTGTCTCCTCCTCCAAGAGGTGACCTCCTGGTCTTTCCTCCGCCCGGGCAGCACCCATTTTATTTCTGCGTGAAAACAACTCTGCATCCTCCAGCACGCCCATGGGACATCTTCTGTGCAAAGGAGAAATTCCTGGCGTCTTCCGTTGTTGCAGAATCTTCAGCTTATTCCACCCAGAGGCAGCCATTGTGCACCTTCATCCGGGGTTTAGTTGGCTCTTGCCACCACTGGACACTTTTGTGACTCTTGGACTTGGTCCCCTTCCTTTCCAGGTCCTCAGGTCCCGGAATCCGTCTTCAGTGCTTTGCAGTCAGTTGTGGTCTTGGCAAAATCTCCTATCATGACTTTATTGTGTTTCTGGGGAAGTAGAGTAACTTTACTCCTACTTTTCAGGGTCTTGGGGTGGGGTATCTTCGACACCCTTTCTTACACTCCCAGCGACCCTCCACACACTGCACTAGGCCTGGGGTCCATAAGTGGTTCGCATTCCACTTTCTTAGTATATGGTTTGTGTTGCCCCTAGGCCTATTGCATCCTATTTAATTCTACAGTGTTTGCACTACTTTTCTAACTGTTTACTTACCTGATTTTGGTTTGTGTGTATATTTTTTGTATTTTACTTGCCTCCTAAGGGAGTATATCCTCTGAGATATTTTGGTACATGTCACTAAAATAAAGTACCTTTATTTTTAGTAACTCTGAGTATAGTGAGTCTCATGATATAGTGCTGTATGATATAAGTGGTATGGTAGGAGCTTTGCATGTCTCCTAGTTCAGCCTAAGCTGCTCTGCTATAGCTACCTCTATCAGCCTAAGCTGCTAGAACACTACTAATCTACTAATAAGGGATAACTGGACCTGGCACAAGGTGTAAGTACCATCAGGTACCCACTATAAGCCAGGCCAGCCTCCTACAATGCGTGCATGTGGGTGTGAGTCATGTGGAATGCGTGCGTGAATGAATGTGAGTGTATGTGTATGTTGTGTTTTGTGAATGCGTGTGTGCTACAACGTATGTTAGTGTGTATTGCGGGGTGTGGGAATGTATGTGTGCGTGCGTGGGTGGATGTGGGTATGCGTGTGTGTATGAGGGTGTATGTGTGCGAGTGTGGGTGTGTAGATGTCGGGGGGTTGGGAGAGTGAGGGGAAGGACTCTGTGGAGGGGGAGGTGGGTGGGGGAGACCCTGGCACTGATAGGATCTACCGCCATGGAATTCGTGGCAGTAGATTTGCCACGAAAACCATGGTGGTAGGCTGGGTCATAATCCCGAGGGCGGGATTGTGACGGCCGCCTGGCTGGAGACTGAAGTCTGTTACCACCCTGTCGGATGTAGTGGGACATTGGCGGTTTGGCTTAAGGTACCGCCAGGGTCGTAATGACCCTCATAGTGAGTCAAGAAATGACAACACAAATTAAAATACCTCCAATTTGAACCATAGCTTTGATAACCATAAAACAAAGAAAGCAAAGTAGGTAAGCAGCTTCCCTGTCTCCAGAATAGCTCCCTGGTTTATACATCCAAGCAATTATTAAATCATCATTTCATTCTTCCTGCCATATCCACCCACTAGGATTTAAGCTTTACTTTCCCTCACCCAGTCTTTAACCAAAATTTCCAATCCATTAGCCATCGATTCAGTATCCACCATTTCTTTCAATCCCTCTTCCACCCATCTATCCATCCATCCAATACTCACGCATCCTTTCACCAACCCACACATCCTTTCCTTTCATTCATTTCACCCACCCTTTCTTTTAACCTTCTATTCGTTCCCATTTCCATCAGCCATAATTTCTACAGTACATTATCTGAGCTTCTGCTGAGTTGCAGATAGAAGACGCCATAACTCAATCACCTCTGTAAAGTGGGTGGGGCATGGTCATGAGTCACAGCAACGCCCATGTAGCTAGAGATTATAATAGTAACTGACAATCAGCAAGGAATGTGACTTACCATTGCCCGTCCCTGTCACCACTTCTGCCTCTTCAACCAAATCTCCCCCTGCAGCAGCAATTGAGCTGGTGGCACTCTGTGTGGCTAGAAAAAAAATTATACATTTTTTTCACTGCCAGATACGCCTCCCCTTAAGTGTTTTTAGCAAAAAAATACAAATGTAACACATCACTACAGTTCGGTTAGCCCTGCAGTATCTTCTGTCAAAAATAGCACCCTGGGCATTTTGTTGGTTCACAGTGAGTCATGATGACTCTGAATCATTAAAGCGCAATTAAGGGTTGGAATAATAATGGTCAATGAACAACATATCGTGTTGGTTGGTGAGTGCAATGAGGCCTCATACTTTCCAGCCATGCTTCACTGTCATGGGAACTGCTGGTATACTGTATAAATGAATTACACAGCACGACATTTGGGGTTAGGTGGTGGTCCATGGCCTTGGCCACTTCTCGTTAACTGTTAGAGCATGTGCAAGAACAAGAGAGCCCTCTCAACAAACATACATGGTGAATACTATTTCTAATACTAGCTTATTAGGCTTGCAATCCTCACCGTAGACAGTAAAGTACCAAAAATATGTTCTTAGTCTTACAGTCCGACGGGATACATAGGGGCTAAGGAAAGATTACCAACAAAGCAGAAGAAATCTACAGACTGGTACAGACCAGAAAATGTCAGCTACCAAAAAAATAAACAAGAAAGAAGGAAAAAAAGATAATTCAAGGATAACAGGAATTAAACAAAACATGGAAGGGGGGTTGAAATAAAAGGACACAGTTTAACCCCTTGGCTGCCCAGCACGTAACCGTTACGTCCAGCTATGGGCCCTAGGGGGGAGCGCTTCCAGCTTGGATGGGAAGAGAAATGCAAAAGCATTTCCCTTCTGATCACGTGGAGTGGGCGGGAGAGGCATCAAAGGAAAGGAAAGGCCTTTCCTTTACTTTGTTGTCTCTCTCAACATTTCTGCTGACCGATCGTAAAGCGATCGAGCAGCAGAAATGCCCACTGGGCACCAGGGATTTTTTATTTACATGATATAAACAATTAAGGGGAGTGACCCATTGGGCAAGGTTTGCTCCACTGGTGAGCATTTTTTCTTAAGGCCTTTTCTGCCCCCGCAGATCGGCCAATTGTTATTAGGCCAATCTGTCCCCGGGGGTGCAGAATCCTCTTGGTACCATGGATCATTTTGTTTTTATTTAATTGTTTTTATACACATGGGGAATTACCCCTTAGGCAAGGGGGAGGCAAAATGTCTTTAGGCCATTTTTGCCCCCCTTGGGTGCAGATCGGCCTATATTTTATTAGGTCAATCTTCCCTCAAGGGGGGCAAAAACCACTGGACACCAGGGATTTTTTTTGTCAATTTCATGCAAGGGGATCTACCTCTTAGGCAAGAGTCGAGACCCTTGGGGGGCAAACTTGTTTTAGGCCGTTTCTGCCCCCCATGGGGGCAGTTCGGCCTATTGTAATTAGGCCGATCTGCCCCCAGGGTGGGGCAGAAACCTCTAGGCACCAGGGATTTTTATTTTGTTGCATCAATGTCTTGCAAGGGGAGCGACCCCTTAGGCAAGGGTCGTTCCCCGGGGGGGGGCAAATTCATTTTAGGCCATTTCAGACTATTTCTATTAGGCCGAACTGCCCCCGAGGGGGCAGAAACCATTTAGGTACCAGGGATTGGTGTGTGTGTACGTGTGTGTTTTGTTTGGGGGACAGCCCCTTGGGCAAGGGTCACTCCCCATGGGGGCACATTACTGTTGGCCATATCTGCCCTCCTTGGGGGAAGATCGGCCTATTTTTGGAAGGCTATCTGCCACCAAGGGGGGGGGGGCAAAATATCCACCAGAGACGAGGGAAGATTTTTTTTTTTAAAAGAGGGTTGGGGTATGGCCATACCCCCACCCCAAATAAGTGGGGCCAAAGTTGCTCTGCCCATCAGTGGGCAGATGGGGCAATTACCCCCAATCCACTTACCTGGGGGGCAGAAAGCCTACCAGATACCAAGGAATTAAGAAAATAGTGGGGAAGTGGCAATTGAAGGGGGTAACAGTCTTCAGCTCTCCCTCGCCCCACAGAAAAAAACATCTTGTCTCACAGCAAGCAAGAGGACATTTGATAATTTGGGGTTTTGGTTTTACTTTTGGGCCATGTGAGCTTGCCTATCTCTCAAAATCATCCCACTTGGAATGGTGAGGGCTGCACTTTTCGGACATTGGGATGCTACCATGTAGGAAAATCCAAAAGACATAGACACATCTGAAAACTAAACCTCTGGCTGAGTCAAGGGAGGTGTGCTTAACATGCACCCCGCATCATTTTCTTACCCACAAAGCCCTGCAAACCTCCAACTTTTCCTGAAATCATACATTTTTCCCACATTTTTGTGATGGAACCTTCCGGTATCTACAAACTGCCCTTTTGGACCTGCTTTGGTTACCCCTCAATTTTGACATGTTTTTTGCTGTTCCATGTCACAGGCACACAGGTATCATTTTTACTGGGAGACTCAGGGGAACGTTGGGTGGCAGGAAATTTGTCCTGGTGCGGTGATCCCACACATGCTGAAACTTGCTTTTTTAGCTAAATTTGAGGTTTGCTGAGGATTCTGGGTAAGAAAACACTGGAGGATCCATGCAAGTCACTCATCCCTTATTTTCAGAAATGTTTGGGTTTGGTAGGTTTCCCTTTATGGCTGCTGATCCGAGGATCAATAACGCAGGTTCCCCCTCACCCACCCTGCAAAAACAGGTTGTTTTGTATTTGATAATTTTGATGTGTCCACATAGTGTTTTGAAGCATTTCCTTTCATGGGCACTAGGCCTACCCACACAAGTGAGGTACTATTTTGATTGGGAGACTTGGGGGAACACTGGGTGGAAGGAAATGTGTGGCTCCTCTCAGATTTCAGAACTTTCTGTCACAGAAATGTGAGGAAAAAGTGTTTTTTTGCCAAATTTGGAGGTTCTCATTTTGGATTTCCCTAGGTGTCTAGTTTTAAAAAATGCATAGGTTTGGTAGGTTTCCCTAGATGCCGGGGAGCGGGAGGCCAAAATCCACAGATAGGCACTTTCCTAAAAACAGCTCTGTTTCCTTTGTGAAAATTTGATGTGTCCACGTTGTGGTTTGGGGCAATTCCTGTTTCAGGCACTAGGCCTACCCACACAAGTGAGGTACCATTTTTATCTTGAGACTTGGGGGAACACTGGGTGGAAGGGAATTTGTGTCTCCTCTCAGATTCCAGAACTTTATGTCACCAAAATATGAGGAAAACTTATTTTTTTTGCCAAATGTTGAGGTTTGCAAAGGATTCTGGGTAACAGAACCTGATGCGAGACCCACAAGTCACCCCATATTGGATTCCCCTAGGTGTCTAGTTGTCAAAAATGCACAAGTTTGGTAGGTTTCCCTAGGTGCTGGCTGAGCTAGAGGCCCAAATCCACAGCTAAGCACTTTGCTAAAAACAGCTTTTATCTTTGGGAAAATGTGATTTGTCCATGTTGTGTTTTGGGGCATTTCCTGTCGCAGGCACTAGGCCTACCCACACTAGTGAGGTACTATTTTTATCGGGAGACTTGGGGCAAGACAGAATAGAAAAACAAGAGTTATTGCTCCTTGTCTTTCTCAACATTTTTTCCTTCCAAATGTAAGACAGTGTGTTCAAAAAGACGTCTAATACAGAAATGCACTGTAATTCACATGCTAATATGGGGACCCCATAATTCAGAGATGTGAAAATAACCACTGCTTTTCAATATCATATATTGTGCCCATTTTGGAAAAACAAAGGTTTTCTTGATACCTATTTTTCACTCTTTATATTTCAGCAAATTAATTGCTGTATACCCGGTGTAGAATGAAAACCCATTGCAAGGTGCAGATCATTTATTGGCTCTGGGAACCTAGGGTTGTTGATGAACATACAAGACCTATGTATCCCCACACCCAGTAGAGTCCAGCAGACGTAATGGTGTGTTGCTGTAAAAAATCTGACATCGCAGGAAAAAGTTACAGAGTAAAACGTGGAGAAACATGGCCATTTTGTCACCTCAAATTCAATTTTATTTTATTTTAGCTGTAATTTTCTGTAGGAAAACCTTGTAGGATCTACACAAATGACCCTTTGGTAAATTCAGAGTTTTGTCTACTTTTCAGACATGTTTAGCTTTCTGGGATCCAGCATTGGTTTCACACCCATTCCTATCACTAACTGGAAGGAGGCTAAAAGCACAAAATATAGTAAAAATGGGGCATCTCCCAGTCAAATGCCAAAATTGTGTTAAAAAATTGTTTTTTCTGAATCAAGTCTGCCTGTTGCTGAAGGCTGGGAAGTTGGCGATTTTAGAACCACAAACCCTTTGTTGATGCCATGTTAAGGGAAAAAACACAGGCCTTCTTCTTTAGCCATTTTTCCCCCTTTTTTTGTAAACAAAATTTTCACTGTATTTTGGCTTATTTTTTGGTCTCCTCCAGGGGAACCCACAAACTCTGGGTACTTCTAGTCTCCCTAGGATGTTGGAAAAAAGGACGCAAATTTGGTGTGGCTAGCTTATGTGGACAAAAAGTCATGAGGGCCAAAGAGCAAACTGCCCCAAATAGACAAAAAAAGGCCTGGCACCTGAGGGGGAAAAGGCCTGGCAGCGAAGGGGTTAAAACATCTAAAAAATAAACAGGGCAAAATTAAAAGTAGCATAATAGTGGACAGAGGTAAGAGTTAGGGAAATAATAGCAAAGAATAATAGGGAATAATAGGACTTAGTGGGATGAGCACAGCCCTCAGCAGTGGTGCTTGTGGTTGGCACCTCCTCCCCAGCACTTCTTAGACCCGTCTCTCTTCTTGCTCTTTGGTGCTGATGTAGGAAATAAAGAAGATAAAAAAATGGATTAGTGGTACAGTTAATCTGCTTCAAATTTACTATAACTGGCAAATGCAATAACACTATACATATCTAAGTAAGATCGCCTATGATACTGTTATCGGCTATTGTTGAGTTGGACATCCTAATCATAAAATCCCTATTCCAAATTTCCTAAAACAAATTACACTTGGAATTGCATTGTAATGAACAATATTTGACTCTATTATCATTCCTCAACCCCCCTGATGGACCAGCTTAGTCTCCCTTTTTTGCAGTGCATAGATACATGCTAGTACTACACACCACTATGAAATTGCTCAGAGGGCAAGCCAACACGTTATAGAATTAAGGTGTATATGCTATCTGAAAGTAGTACAGGATAAGTCTATGATTTCTGGGTCTGCACTGGTAGGGATTAGGCCTGGGCAAAACTTTTATAGTCCTGCTACATGCGACTCTGCAAAGTGATTAAAAAACTCTGCAGTGCTACATGGAGTTCTGCGGGTGGCGGAGTGTCCCATCATGGCCATTTGCATTGACATCAAATGCAACGTGGGGATGTCCTCATGTTCAAAATCGCATGTGAACAGCACCACACGGTTCATATCATATGGCCATGGCCATTTTGTTTTCTTACTCTGTTCATGGTGTTGAGCCTCTCAGACCGAAAATTCACTGCCAGAATCTTGCACTGTCTCCTCTGCTTCAGATGCAGAGTCAGACTCATAATCATGGTCAGAGAAAGATTCAAAAAGCATACCAACAACCTGCTTAACAGTAATCCTGCAGCGAGCCATAATCCTTGCTAAAAAGAACTACTTGACAAAAAAAATTAAAACAACCAACGCTGTCTAAAATAAGTAATAACTAAAGTTATCACTAATACTCAAAAATTATACCACTCACTTGCCAGAGACAGTTAGACTCACCAGCACCTACTCTGCACAGACACAGCAAGCGCCAACAATTTCTGACTAAAAAGGAAAAGCTAAATAAATTTACACATAAAACAACATTATACAAATTGTGCAGAAATACAAGAATACTTTCACACACAATAAAACATAAGCCAAATATGCTTCTATTATTACACCATTTATGAAAAAAAAACTCTTGCATGCTAAAGATACTCATTTGGAGTAAACAATACAAAAACTTTTTTCTTCCCAAAAACATGCAACTACACAAACTGCAGATCTACCAGTGCTGAAAACACAAGCAGAAATCACAGCAAAGGAATCAAACCTTTGCACTAGAATAAAAAAGTGAAATAAAACATTATCCACTAACATCACCCCACAAACACCACCAGCCAATCGCAAGACCACACACTGCCAGCCAAATGCCAGTACACACAATTCTACCCGAATGCCAGTGCAAGCATACCATTAGCCAAACTTCAGAGAAACGTTCCCTGGGGGCAGTAGGGTCTAAACAACAATGGCCCTCATCACAACCCTGATGGTCGGTGTTAAAGTGGCGGTAATACTGCCAACAGGCCGGCGGTAAAAAAAAATGGAATCACGACCACGGCGGAAACTGGCAACACAGACAGCCACTTTAACACTCCGACTGCCACGGCGGTAGCAACAAACACCACAGCGGTAACCGCCAACAGACAGGCGGAAGACAATGTACCACCCACCCCATTAAAGTACAGTACCAACGCCATCAAGAGCACGGCAGAAACAGTACTTTGAAGGGAAACCACTCACCTCTCGACCATCACCGAAGAACCAGGACACCATGGAGCCCGAGCTGCACGTCCTGCCCATGATGGTCTTCCTTCTCATACATCAGGAGTACCAACGACGCCAACGATGACCACGGTGAGTACAGCACCTAGTAGACAGGGGAGGGGGGAGGAAAAAGAGAGTGACATACACACACAACACGCAGCATCCCCACCCTCACCCCCAATACCATACACACAAACACATGCAACTACATGACATATACACCCCGTAACCCTCTGGAATAACGCAAGGACAAAAGGAATTGAGTCAAATTAGTGTAATATTAGAATTCTAGAGAAATACGTTCAGAAATAAATAAACAGTATGTACAATATATACAATATATACAAATTGAGGGACAATTCCCAGACAAAAATAGTCCATGGCCCACTGGGCCAAAACACATAGGCCAAGCCCACACTTGACTCCTGCCTCAAAACGGAGAGAACAGTGCAGGGGCATCAGGTCGAAAACACACAGGCACCTCAGGGGGACGGGGAGGGGGGGGTACCTAAGCCAGAAGATGGTACTATGCCACTGCTCCTGGAGGGGGCTCCATGCCCACAGCGATGTCCCGGGTAGTGCAAAGCCACAGTCTCTCAAATTGGTGCTTTGCCCACTGCTTGGTCCTGGGGAATATAAGGCCATATACTCTCAAGTGGATGGCTTCTTCCACTGGTCCTGGAGGGGGCTTTGTGCCCAGTGTGCTTCATCCTGTCAAGGATAGGGTGAATGAATGCCTTTCTCCACTGGTTCTGGAGGGGGCTGTGTGGCCAGTGTGCTTCATCCTGTCAAGGATAGGGTGAGTGGATTCCTTTCTCCACTGGTTCTGGATGGGCCTTTGTGCCCAGTCTGCTTCATCCTGTCAAGGATAGGGTGAGTGGATGCCTTTCTCCACTGGTTCTGGAGGGGGCTGCGTGCCCAGTCTGCTTTATCCTGCCAAGGATAGGGTGATTGCATGCATTGCTCCACTGGTTCTGGAGGGGCTGCGTGCCCAGTCTGCTTTATCCTGCCAAGGATAGGGTGAGTGGATGCCTTTCTCCACTGGTTCTGGAGGGGGCTTTGTGCCCAGTCTGCTTCATCCTGCCAAGGATAGGGTGAGTGGATGCCTTTCTCCACTGGTTCTGGAGGGGGCTGTGTGCCCAGTCTGCTTCATCCTGCCAAGGATAGGGTGAGTGGATGCCTGCCAAGGATAGGGTGAGTGGATGCCTTTCTCCACTGGTTCTGGAGGGGGCTGTGTGCCCAGTCTGCTTCATCCTGCCAAGGATAGGGTGAGTGGATGCCTTTCTCCACTGGTTCTGGAGGGGGCTTTGTGCCCAGTCTGCTTCATCCTGCCAAGGATAGGGTGAGTGGATGCCTTTCTCCACTGGTTCTGGAGGGGGCTGTGTGGCCAGTGTGCTTCATCCTGCAAAGGTTAGGGTGACTGGATTCCTTTCTCCACTGGTTCTGGATGGGCATTTGTGCCCAGCCTGCTTCATCCTGCAAGGATAGGGTGAGTGGATGCCTTTCTCCACTGGTTCTAGAGGGGGTTGCGTGCCCAGTCTGCTTTATCCTGCCAAGGATAGGGTGAGTGGATGCCTTTCTCCACTGGTTCTGGAGGGGGCTGCGTGCCCAGTCTGCTTCATCCTGCCAAGGATAGGGTGAGTGGATGCCTTTCTCCACTGGTTCTGGAGGGGGCTTTGTGCCCAGTCTTCTTCATCCTGCCAAGGATAGGGTGAGTGGATGCCTTTCTCCACTGGTTCTGGAGGGGGCTGTGTGCCCAGTCTGCTTCATAATGCCATGGATATGGTGAGTGGATGCCTTTCTCCACTGGTTCAGGAGGGGGCTTTGTGCCCAGTGAAGCAGCAATATGGGTGTGTCAGGTCACAGTCCCTCACCTGGGTGTTAGAGCCACGAAATTTGCAGTGGTCAGGATGCATGATAGTCCATGGAGGTAGGGCTACAGTCCATTCGCCGGCAGCTATGGCTGCACAGTGGTGGTAGTGCCGGTGCTGGTGGGGGTGCTGCCAGTGGTGGGGGGAGGCTCCAGCTCTTCTGCTGCAGCCTCGGACGGCTTCCCACTGGGGCTGCTGCTGCCAGTGGTGCTACTGTCAGCGGTGCAGGTGGCGGTGCTTGCGGTTGTGCTTGCTTCGGTGAAGGTGGCGGTGCTGGCCGCAGTGGAGGTGCCTGTGCTGCCAGTGGTGGGGGAGGCTCTAGTTCTTCCCCTGCAGCCTCGGACGGCTGCCCACTGGGGCTGCTGCTGCTGACAGTAATGGTACTTGCGGCGGTGCAGGTAGCAGTGCTGGCTGTGGTGCAGAAGGCGGTGCTGGCTGTTGTGCTGGTAGCCACCAGGCCTTCACCTGCAGGCTCGGACAGCTGAAGTGCCTTGGCTGTTGTTTTCTGCCCCTTCCTGCTTTTGGCAGATGGTGGTGTCACTATGGGTCTGGTATCTGGAGTCTTTGACGTGGCCTTGCTGGGTGGTTGTGGCTCCTTCCTCTTACAGGATGCTGTCCCCTTCTTCACCTTGCCAGGAGGCGAAGCGGTCTTTGCCTTGGCAGGGGTTGGTGGCACACTGGCTGGCCTGACGGGTGCCCCCTTTAAGCCTATGACAGCTGCAGGAACCGCAGCGGACGTGGACTTGGTGGCTGAGATGCTGGGCTGGGTTCTGGCCACCCTGGCCCGAGGGGAAGGATGGGGAGGAGTGGTAGGGAACAGGTCAATGTTGGCTAGGAAAAACTTCTTAGGGACATTGAGGCGGGAAGAGGGTTAAGGTTTGGGAGTGGAGGGAGAGGGAGTGGTTGTAGGAGGTGCCAGAGCCTGAAATGCTCTCTGTTGGGCTGCAACGCCAGAGTGAATCCCCTCCAGGCATACATTTGATTGTTGCAAATGCCTCTCAACACCCTGGATGGCATTCAGAATGGTAGACTGCCCAACAGTGAGGGATCTCAGGAGGTCAATAGCCTCCTCACTGAGGGCAGTAGGGCTGACTGGGGCAGGGCCTGAGGTACCTGGGGCGAAGGAGATGCCCACCCTCCTGGGTGAGCGGGCATGGGAAACACGTTGAGGGGCTGCTAAGAGGGGGGTGCTGGAACGGGGGCTTGCAGCTGTACCTGTTGTTGGGATGGGCACAGAGGTGGCAGCCACCACCAGAGATCTTCCATCGGAGGAGGAGCCACTGTCTGTAGTGTCCCCTCCTATCTCTGTTGTGATGCTCCCCTCGCCCTCCGTCCACTGGTGCCCTCAGCCTCGGTGGATTCGGCCTCCAGGCCCATGTGGAATGCAGCTCCCTCCATCGCCGGTGCCTCTGCTCCTCCGCCAGATGATGCTAATGCACACAAGGACAGGGTGACAAAATAAAAAGAGGGGGGAGAAAGAGGAAACACTTGGTCAATACCAGCAACATCTCTACCATTGGCGTACACAACAAACAGGGAGCTGCCCTACGCACTAGGCCTGAAACCCACAGGACCCTGCCCAGTAGTATATGCCCGCTACCACCATTGGGTTTGGAGTGCTTCAGAGCCTGCCCAACAAGGAACCTACCCAGCCATGTTCGCCCTGGCCTAGGGGCACCCACAGCCCACATCCCTCACCAAGGTAAAACCTTAACACGTGCCAAATCATGAATCTTAATTTGTACTCACCCCCTTGTGGCTGCTGTGATTCACTCAAGAGCTCATCCAACTCTGGATAGGACACCGCCAGGATGCGGAATATCAGGGGGGTCAGAGTACGATGGGCACCCCTTCCTCATTGGGAGGCCAGCACCAGCAGGGCCTCCGCTGTGTTCTTTGCCCAGCACCGCAGGTCCTCCTACCATCTGCGGCAGTGCGTGCTTTGCCTGTCAAAGACCCCCAAGGTCCGCACCTCCTTGGCGATGGCACACCAAATACCTTTTTCTCTGATGGGCGCTGACCTGCAGGAAAAATACAGCAGAAAAGGGGTTAGTGATACCGTCTGGACCGTCATACTCATGGCCCACCATATCCCTCCCATCCATTAACACACATACATTGACCACCATACATGCAGTACTCTGCCCAGGACCCCTCAGACCACCCCCCACACGGGACTTACACACACAGCAATCCATACATTAATGGCCCATGCATCATGCTCACAGTGTGCTCACCTGATTTCTTGAGGACCATAGAGTAAAGTGTACTGGGGTAGGACCCCATCCACAAGTCTCTCCAACTCCTCCGCAGTGAATGCAGGGGCCCGTTCCCGAGACACATGAGCCATTGTCGCTTCCAGACACAGGTCACAGCAGGACTTGCAGTGTAGGTAATATCCTTTTGAAGGTCAGGTAGCAAGCGAGTGAACAGATAGAAAATGGAGGTCACGTCCGCTGCAGTACGTACCGTCAACGACGAAATACATAGCCATTGGCTCCTGGAACCCATAGGGCCAAATGATAACCAATGCGAAGTTGAGCGGCGGTTGTCGACCGCCTACCGCAACGGCGCACAATGCCCGCAGACTTACCTCATTTCCACCAGTCCCTCCTCACAGGTCAGGCAACTGCCATTTCAGGGGGGCACAGGCGATGGCACCTAACTGCATCACAGAAGAAATTGGCACATCAACTGACTCTTGGATTCACATACTGGTTCTGTAAATGAAGTGATGCATAATTTTTGCAGTAGATGTGTGATTATGACCCTCTGCTCACCGTTTTCCTCCCTAGGCTTTTACCGCTGAGGATGAATATGAGATGGAGACATCCTCCTGTGTACAGACCCTTGGTGTACCTTGCAACAATGTAGGATAGACACATTATCATAACCTACAGACTTGATCGGGCCACAATCCAAGAACTGTGTGCCCAATTGGAGACAGACCTGATGTCAGCTATCTGCCAGCCCACAGGTTTCCCCCTCTAGTGCAGGTCCTGTCAGTGCTCCATTTCCTGGCAAGTTGTTCCTTCCAAACAACAGTGGCCATGGCATCAGGGATGTCTCAGCCAATGTTCCCAAACGTGTTCACCAGAGTGTTGTCTACCCTGCTGAAACACATGCGTAGCTACATCATATTTCCACAGGTGGAGGATTTGGCTGCAGTGAAAGCTGACTTTTATGCCCTAGGACATATCCCCAACATCATTGGTGCCATTGTTGTACACATGTAGCATTTGTGCCCCCACCCCGGAGAAATGAACAGGCGCTCAGGAATAGAAAAAGCTATCACTCTATGAATGTGCAGATGGTGTGTTTGTCTGACCAGTGCAGCTCCCATGTGAATGCCAAGTATCCTGGCTCTGTGCATGATGCCTTTATCCTGAGGAAGAGTAGCATCCCATAAGTGATGGCTCAACTCCAGAGGCACCGGGTGTGGCTGATAGGTGAGTGTAGGAGGCTGGCCTGGCTTGTAGTGGGTACCTGATGGTACTTACACCTTGTGCCAGGTCCGTTATCCCTTATTAGTAGATTAGTAGTGTTCTAGCAGCTTAGGCTGATACAGGTAGCTATAGCAGAGCAGCTTAGGCTGAACTAGGAGAAACGCAAAGCTCCTACTTTACTACTTATATCATATAGCACTATATCATAAGATTCACAATACTCAGTGTTACTAAAAATAAAGGTACTTTATTTTAGTGACAATGTGCAAAATATATCTCAGAGGATATACTCCCTTAGGAGGTAAGTAAAATACACAAAATATACACACAAACCAAAATCAGATGAGTAAACAGTTAGAAAAGTAGTGCAAACACTGTAGATTACAATAGGATGAAATAGGCCTAGGGGTAACACAAACCATATACTAAGAAAGTGGAATGCGAACCACTTAGGGACACCTGGCCTAGTGTAGTGTGTAGAGGGTTGCTGGGAGTGTAAGAAAACACTAAAGGTGCCCAGATACCCCACCTCAAGACCCTGAAAAGTAGGAGTAAAGTGACCATACTTCCCCAGAAACAGACTAAAGTTGTGATAGGAGATTCTGCAAATATCACAACAGACTGCAAAGCACTGAAGATGGATTCCTGGACCTGAGGACCTATAAAGGAAGGTGACCAAGTCCAAGAGTCACGAAAGTGTCCAGGGGGGCAGGAACTCACTAGACACCG
Source organism: Pleurodeles waltl (assembly GCF_031143425.1). Classification (NCBI taxonomy): domain Eukaryota; kingdom Metazoa; phylum Chordata; class Amphibia; order Caudata; family Salamandridae; genus Pleurodeles; species Pleurodeles waltl. The sequence continues at coordinate 1,071,236,984 of NC_090437.1, forward strand.
GATGAAGGTGCAAAATTGCTGCCTCTGGGTGGAAGAAGCTGAAGATTCTGCAACAGCGGGGGGTGCCAGAAACTTCTCCTTTGCACAGAAGATGTCCCACAGAATGCTGGAGGATGCAGAGTTATTTCTTTGGAGAAAGACTGCAAACAAGCCTTGCTAGACGCAAAGGTCGCGGTTGAAGAAAAAGGGTGCTGCCTGGGGCCAGGAAGGACCAGGAAGTCGCCACTTGGAAGAGGAGTCAGAGGGGGCCCTCAGCAACACAGGGAGCCAATGCAAAAGAAGGCAGTACCCAAAGAAGTACTTAAACATGGGTTCAAGTAAACTGAGCATGGCAGTTGTCTCAATACTACAAAGGAGGGTCACACAGAGCCGGTGGTCAACTCAATGCAGGATGGAGTGCTGGGGACCTGTGCTATGCTATGCATGAAGGATTCCTTGCAAAAGTGCACGGAAGCCCTAGCATCTGCAGTTCACACTGTACACAGGATTACTGTATGGCGAGAGGAGGCAAGAACTTAACTCCGCCAAATTTGGACAGATGGACCACTGGACTATCGGGGTCATTTGGATCCAGCACCTGTGTTCCAGGGACCACGCTCGTCACGATGAGAGGGGACCAAGAGGACCGGTGAAGCAGAAGTTTGGTGCCTGCATTAGCAGGGGGAAGATTCTGTCGACACACAGACGATTTCTTCTTGGCTTCTAGTGCAGGGTGAAGGCAGACAGCCCCCAGAGCATGCACCACCAGGAAACAGTTGAGAAAGCCGGCAGGATTAGGTGCTACAATGTCGCTGGTGGTCTTCTTGCTACAGTTTTGCAGGCGTCCTGGAGCAGTCAGTGCTCGATCCTTGGCAGAAGTCAAAGAGGGAGATACAGAGGAACTGTGATGAGCTCTTGCATTCGTTATCTGAGGAAAAGCCTATAGGAGAGACCCTAAATAGCCCTCAGAGGAGGATTGGCCACCTAGTCAGGTAAGCACCTATCAGGAGGGGTCTCTGACAACACCTGTTGGTACTGGCCACTCAGAGGCCTCCACTGTGCCCTCACACCCCTGGATTAAAGATGGCTTAGGTCTGGGACACAGTGGAGGAGCTCTGGGCACCACCCCTGGGGGGGTGATGGACAGGGGAGTGGCCACTCCCCTTTCCTTTGTCCAGTTTCATGCCAGAGAAGGGCTGGGGGTTCCCTGAACTGGTGTAGACTGGTTTATGCAAGGAGGGCACCATCTGTGCCCTTCAAAGCATTTTTAGAGGCTGGGGAGGCTACTCCTCTCAGGCCTGTAACACCCTCTCTCAGAGGAAATCCTTTGTTCTGCCTTCCTAGGACTGGGCTGCCAAGACCCCAGGAGGGCAGTAGCCTGTCTGTGGGTTGGCAGCAGTGGTAGCTGCAGTGAAAACCCCAGAGAGCTGGTTTGGCAGTACCCGGGGTCCATGCTGGAGCCCCGGGGATGCCTGGGATTGGCACCCCACTACCAGATTTGGCATGGGGGACAATTCCATGATCTTGGACATGTTACACAGCCATATTTGGAGTTACCATTGTGAAGCTAAATATAGGTATTGACCTATATGTAGTGCACGCGTGTAATGGTGTCCCACACTCCCAAAGTCTGGGGAAATTGCCCTGAACTATGTGGGGGCACCTTGGCTAGTGGAAGGGTGCCCTCATACTTAGTAACTTTGCACCTAACCTTCACCAAGTGTGGGTTAGACTTATAGGTGACTTATAAGTTACTTAAGTGCAGTGTAAAATGGCTGTGAAATAACATGGACATTATTTCACTCAGGCTGCAGTGGCAGTCCTGTGGAAGAATTGTCTGAGCTCCCTATGGGTGACAAAAGAAATGCTGCAGCCCATAGGGATCTCCTGGAACCCCAATATTCTAGGTACCTAGGTACCATATACTAGGGAATTATAAGGGTGTTCCAGTGTGCCAATTAGAATTGGTGAAAATGGTCACTAACCTATAGTGACATTTTGAAAGACAGGGAGAGCAGAAGCACTGAGGTTCTGATGAGCAGAGCCTAAGTGACACAGTTAGGCACTACAGAGGGATACACATACAGGCCAAAACTATGAGCACTGGGGTCCTGGTTAGCAGGGTCACACTGAGACATATAACACACACTGACAAATAGGGTTTTCACTATGAGCACTGGATCCCAGTGAGACAGTAAAAACACTCTGGCATATACTCACAAACAAGCCAAAAGTGGGAGTAACAATGCTAGAAAGAGGCTACCTTCCTACAGTGAGCCCAAGGTCCCCACCCAGTAAATGTTGATGTCTGGGTATGGGGTTGTCCCTAAGGGTTAGTGTGGGTCTAAAAGTTGTCCCTCGATGTTTTCAGGTGATTCTGGTTACCCTAACCTCTCATGGATACTGACCCCAGTGAGGAATGCCAGGACAAGGGCTGAGGAACGTTACAATGAGGCACATGGGTGAACAAGGAGGATAATTGAGCAAACCGTCGGCCTCCTGAAGGCCAGGTTCCAGTGCCTCCATCTGACAGGTGGATCCCTATACTACTCACCCAAGAAGGTGTGCCAAATCATCGTTGCATGTTGCATGTTGCACAACCTGGCCTTGACACGCCAGGTGTCTTTTCTGCAGGAGGATGAGCCTGGAGATGGTCTTGTGGCAGCGGTGGAGCCTGTGGACAGTGAGGAAGAGGAGGCAGGGGAAGAAGATGTGGACAACAGAAGTAATATCATACAGCAGTACTTCCAGTGACACACAGGTAAGACACTGTGGGGGTCATTCTGACCCTGGCGGCCGGTGACCGCCAGGGTCACCGACCACGGGAGCACCGCCAACAGGCTGGCGGTGCTCCCGAGGGCATTCTGACCGCGGTGGTTCAGCCGCGGTCAGAAAGGGTAAACCGGCGGTCTCCCGCCGGTTTACCGCTGCCCCATTGAATCCTCCATGGCGGCGGAGCGCGCTCCGCCGCCATGGGGATTCAGACACCCCCTACCGCCATCCTGTTCATGGCGGGAAACCCGCCATGAACAGGATGGCGGTAGGGGGTGCCGCGGGGCCCCTGGGGGCCCCTGCAGTGCCCATGCCAATGACATGGGCACTGCAGGGGCCCCCGTAAGAGGGCCCGCAAAGTATTTCAGTGTCTGCTTTGCAGACACTGAAATACGCGACGGGTGCAACTGCACCCGTCGCACCCCTGCAACTACGCCGGCTCAATTCTGAGCCGGCGTCCTCGTTGCAGGGGCATTTCTGCTGGGCCGGCGGGCGCTCTTTTGGAGAGCACCCACCGGCCCAGCGGAAATGTCTGAATGGCCGCCGCGGTCTTTTGACCGCGGTGCGGTCATTCGGCGGCGGAACCTTGGCGGACGGCCTCCGCTGTCCGCCAAGGTCTGAATCACCCCCTGTATCTTCACTTTACTTTTCAGTTTTCTGTTGGACATTGTACATGGCAGCCTGATTTCCCTATGTCTATAGCCACTTACTATACCCTTTGGATTCTCTATTTTCAGATCTCTGTGGCCCACTCTGGCTCCTGGTATGTTTACTGCTGCCCACTAAAGGTCATACCAATGTATTAATTACTGTATATATGAATTGCAATGTTTTCAGAATGTTGTACTAATACATATTTCAATCAATTGACAGACTCCAGATTTGTATTTGTTCCAAGGGTGTTTATTTAAGTGCTAATAAGTAGAGGGGGATGTGCAATGGGGTGGGGTGATGGTGGAGGAATGTCCAGTTAGAGTCCAGTCTCTTGGTATCACAGGTGCATTGTCCAATGGGGCATAGTAAGGGGAGTAATGGCAGTTCAAGGTGGACAGAGTGGGACACAAGGGTGACAATCAGGAGAGTCTTATTTCCGGGCGGGAGTCTTGGCAATGTTCTCTGGCTTCTGCCTGGATCGCAGGGACCGTTTTCAGGATGGTTCTCCTTCTGCAGGGGGTGTGGTGCTGGTGGCCTGTTGGTCCTGTGGTGGGGCCTCCTGTACACTAGCGCCGGCGGAGATGGAGGGCTGTTCATCGGTGTAGCTAGTGTCAGGGGCCCGTTGGTGTGTCACTGCCTCCCTCATGGTGTTGGCCATGTCGGCCAGCACCCCTGCAATTGTAACCAGAATGGTGCAGATGTGTTTGAGGTCCTCCCTGAGCCCCAGGTACTCTCCCTCCTGCAGCCGCTAGGTCTCCTGCAACTTGGCCAGTATCTGGCCCATTGTCTCCTGGGAATGGTGGTATGCTCCCAGCATGTTGGTGAGTGCCTCGTGGAGAGTGGGTTCCCTGGGCCTGTCCTCCCCCTGTCGCACAGCAGTCCTCCCAGCTTCCCTGTTGTCCTGTGCGTCTGTCCCCTGAACCGTGTGCCCACTGCCACTGACCCCAGGTCCCTGATTTTCTTGGGTTTGTGGGGTTGCATGGGGTCCCTGTAGTGGTGGACAAGTGCTGATTGATGTGTCCTGGGAACAGTGGCATGGGCCCTCTGGGTGGGTGCTTTGGTGGTGTTTCCTGAGGGGGGGAGGCTCTGTGGTGGTATGGGACTGTGGCAGGGTAACCAACTGTCCAAAGGACCCTGATGGGCAAGGTTGGTCATCGTGATCCAGGCGTGCAGAGCTGCTGTCATCACTGTGGGCCTCTTCTTAGGGAAGGATTAAATGTAGCTGGCAACTCCTCTCTCGGTGACATTGAGTAGGGGTCCTGTGGGGATGCAAATGCAGTGTTATTGTATCTGCGTGTACCATCTTGTGCATGGGTGTGTTTTCCTGTATGGTTGTGATTGCCCTGTCAGCTTTGCCTTGTGTGAGTGGTGATTTTGTGGGCTAGGTGATTCTCTCTAATGGGCATGCAGTGGTGATGGGTGTCCATGGATTGGTGTGGTATGCAGGGCTTGGTATTGGGATGGGTGGGTTGTGATAGTGGGGTATATTTGAGGTGGTGGAGTGATGGGGGTGAGGGTAGGGGTAGGAGTTTGTGATAGCATGCAGGTAGGGGGGGATATAATAGTAAAAATTTTACTTACAAGAGTCCAGTCCTCCTGCTACTCCTGCGAGGCCCTCAGAAGGCATGATCGCCAAGACTTGCTCCTCCCATGTTGTTAGTTGTAGGGGAGGAGGTGGGGGTCCACCGCCAGTCCTCTGTACAGCTACCTGGTGTCTTGTAACAACAGAACTCACCTTCCCCCGAAGGTCGTTCCACCTATTCCTGATGTTGTCCCTTGTTCTGGGGTGCTGTCCCACGGCGTTGACCCTGTCCACGATTCTCTGCCATAGCTCCATCTACCTTGCAATGGACGTCTGCTACACCTGTGATCCGAATAGCTGTTGCTCTACCATGATGATTTCCTCCACCATCACCCCTAGCTCCTCCTCTGAAAACCTGGGGTGTCTTTGGGGTGCCATGGTTGTGGTGTGAGTGTTATGTCTGAGTATGTGTGGGGTGATGTGTGTTGGACGATGTGTTGTGGTATGTGCGTGGATGGTGTATGGGTGCTAGCGTTCTGTGGCTAAGATTGAGTGGGTGCTCCTGGTTTGTCTCTCTCTCTCTGTTGGCAATAATTTTTTGTTGTTGAAAGGGTTGTGAGTAATGTGGGGGGGGTGTTTTATAGTGGTGTGGGTGTGTGGTTGTGGTGTGGGTATGTGTGTCAGGTGTGTGTAGTTTGAATTGTCCAATGTGGTGTATTTTTGTTAGTGTGTGTGTACTATGAGCTCAGCGGTGTGTACCGCCAATGGTTTACTGCGGTTTAAAGACCGCCGCTGTGATTCATGGGTCCTGATACTGTGGGAGTATTCCTGTTGGTGTAACGGTGTGGGTTTTGTTGCCTCCACTTTATCACTGACCTTTGGTCTGGCGGACTTGCGTGGGTGTCTGTATAGTGGCGGATTTCTCTGTGTGGGTCATAATACCCGTAGCGGTATACCGCCGCGGTCACGGTCTGTTGGCGCCCGTCAGCACAGCTGTAGGCGGCATTTACCGCCAGGGTTGTAATGAGGGCCAATATTACGAAAATTTAAATCCCAGGTGTCTAATTACGTCTGTCCCCATTGGCGGCAGATTGGCCTATTATTAGGTGAATGACATTCCCCCAAGAGGGGGGGGCAGAAACAGCCAGAATAATCACTCCCAAAAGGGGAGCGACCCTTTCTCAGGGTCCACTCCCCACAACAAAAATATTGTAAAAAATGTAATCCCTGGTGTGTATTGGCTTCTGCCACCCCTTGGGGCAGATGGGCCTAATAATTTAAGGCCAACCGGCCACAACATTTTCCCCCCAAGGGGAGCAACCTTTGCCCAATGGGACTCTCCTCAGAACAACAATATTACAAAAAATAAAATGCCTGGTAACTAGTGGCTTCAGCCCCCCTTGGGGCCGATGGACCTAATAATATACTGTAAGGGTGATCTTCCCCCAAAGGGTTTGGAAATGGCCCCAACATTTGTCCACAAAAAGAGAACACCCCTTTTCCAAAGGGCCACTTCCCAAACACTGAAACATACAATTAAAAAACAAATCCCTGGTATCTAGTGGCGGCAGAGATAAGACCTATATTCCCTCAAGGGTAATTGAAATGGCCCCATTTTTCCCCACAAGGGGTGTGACCTTTTCCCAATGGGCTCTCCCCAAGCACCAAAAATAGCATCAATAAATGAATCCCTGGTAATTACAGGATTCTGCCCCCCATGGCAGCAAATGGGCCTAAACATATGAGGCACGGAAGGGGTTAAAGAATGAGAACCTTTATAAGTCAGCTAAACAGTCAAATCAAATCAAATCAAATCAGGGTTTATAGAGTGCAACCACTCGCCCATAAGGGTCTCAAGGTGCTAAGTGGGTTTGTCATCTGAGCTTCAGTTAAGGTCCTTCTTGAATTGAGGTAGTGATGGTGACTGCCTGAGGTGCAGTGGCAGGGTGTTCCAGCTCTTTGCCGCAAGGAAGACAAAGGATCTTCCACCAGCTAAGGTCTTCCGTATGCTAGTGCTTATTGAGTGGAGCGGGGAGGTCTGGTGCAGAGTAGAAGGCGATGCAGTATTTAAGGTAGTCGGGTTTAGGTCGTGGAGAGCCTTGTATGCATGGGAAAGTGAGATTTAATGCCACTAATGTCAATGTTTTTCCACATTGCACGTTCCAAACAATACAAATACTATAAATATAATTCCAGGAAAATAAATTGAAAGCACTTAATTTAACATGCTGTCATTTTTTTCTCTGATAAATTCATTTTGTAAATGCCTTTACAGGTGTTTTAATAATGTATACGATTACATCACAAATGTTTTTCTGAGTGAAAATGTGAGCATTTTGATGTTGTAAATGACTTTTTGCTAATTACCTGATTTCCTTCACCAGTATAAAGACTTCTAAGAGAAATGCATGTGCATATTAGTGTGTAGAAACGTAGCCATAACAGTTATATGATGTTTCCACAAAGAGGTTCAAAGAAAAGAGAGGGAATTAGAGTTGTCACTCAGCTACTCAAGATCAAAAGAAACCCGTGGCTGGCAATGTGTACAAGGAGGTATTGTACATAGCCCTCACATTCCTTTTACAGCTCCCTAGCCTGTCCCAATATCTAGTCAGAACTGTATTCTCACTTTGCTGCTATGAGAAGAAAGGTGCTGTAAGAAAATTATGAGCATCCCCACTTATTTGCTGACTCGTTTTGATGTTTTTGAACCGTGTGCACTGTGGCACTACTGTCCATTTACTATGACACATGAAACACTGTAAAATTAATTGGCAAATTCCTTAGTTGGCATATGTTACTTTCCAATATTTTGTTTGGTGCAAGAAATCACACCAATGTAAAGGAAAGTTAGATTTTGAAATGGCCCTTGTCACTTTGGAACTACAGCACCTATTGTGCCAGCCTTTATGCTGGCAAGGAAAAATGTGGCTTCAGACCTTCATGTGTAGGCTGGCTGCTGCAGCTTTTAAATGTACAGGAGAACCTGTCAAAATAACCCTTTCTGACAAGAAAGAACACTATTTTTAAATATTAAGGGCCAGATGTAGGAAAAATAAAAATTGCGAGTCGCATTTTGCGAGTCAATGCGACTCGCAAAATGCGACTCGCAATTTGGTATGCCAGGAAATAAACCGGTCCGATTTAGCGACTCGCATCCGGACTCGCAACACTGTGTGCGAGTCCGCAGATTGCGAGGTCGCTGTTTGCGAGTGTGCAAAAAACGAACTCGCAATTAGCGAGTTGGAGTCGCAAATTGCGAGTTCCCTCAAAATTGCTTGCAGGTGCAGCAGAACACTCCAGAAAGCACACCAAAACACTCTGGAAACACTTCCTGGCACATGATGATGACATCACAGCCAGGAAGTTAACAAATACACCTGGGAGGAGGCTGGACCACACCCTATTACAACTGCCAGTCTGCACACTGAGCTAGCTGCAGCAGCCATGGAGGGAACCCCCCGAAAAAGGAAAATTTAATTCTCTGAGAGGGAGCTTGAGGTGCTGACCGAAGAATGTTGTCAGCACCATGATGAGCTCTTTGGGAGAGCTGCCCTCACTGTTCCAGAGGCCACCAAAAAGAAAATCTGGCAGGAAATGCAAGAGAAAATCAATGCCCTGGGGGTGAGCCACAGGACAATTGAGGACATAAGTAAGAGGTGGTATGACCTCCGCTCCCGGACCAAGGAGAGGGTGGCAGAAAGGCTCCGGGAGATGAGAGGCACTGGAGGGGGACCATCATCTGTGCCACCATCCACACCCCTTGAAGACAGGATTGAGCAAACCTTTGAGCCGGAGGCAGTGTGTGGATTTGGGGACCTGGACACTTTAGAGCCCAGCACATCAACCGGTGAGTACCATGTGATAAGCCTGTACCCCTATCAATGTCATACCCCACCCACCATGTACACATGTGCATGCACAACCAAATTAGCTCCATTTCAGGGTAGAAAAAGCCAGAATGATGCATTATGGGAAATGTAGTCCAATAGGCAGTGCATAGGCAAATGTTTATTAGGAATTGTGCAAAAGATACTAGACACTGACAGTGTGTTCCCCATGTCCCACAGGTCTCCAGCAAGACACCCCCTACACCCCAAGCACCCAGGCCCAGGAGGACACCCCAGGACCCTCCAGCACCCCCACATGCACAGTCAGCAGCATTCCTGCAGTTGTAACGCCTGCTGCAACAGCAACGCCAGGAGCTGCCCCAGCAACAGCCAGGGAGGATACAGGTGCGAGGACAGGGCAGCCACCACTGCGCAGGCGTCGCAGGGCAAGAGCGTCTGATTTCCGGATTCATCCTCCAACCAGCAGTGAGGCACATCTGCTGCGGGGTCAGCGCCTGCAGAACACAATATTGGGCAGGATCAGTGGGGTGCTGCACCGCATTGAAAGACAAAACCATGCAAGCATGCAGCACCTCAACAGGCGGATGGACCTGATGTGCCAGAACACTGGGGACATTGCCTCTGCCATCAGGGAACTGGCGGCCGGACTGCTGGGTCAGGCAGATGCAGGGCGGCGCAGGGATCGCCAGATTATGTTAAGACTGGACAGGATGGCCACATCAATCGGCAGGCTAGCCATCAACACAACAGGCCTGTCGAGGAGGACAGTTGGCCTGCAAATTGAGATGGGCCATTTTGCTGGGGATGTTGCCAGGGGCCTGGGACATCTCACACATATCATAGAACTAATGGAGACACGTGAGATGTCGAGGGCCACCGGGGAAACACCCCAAGATAGTGAAGAGGGCTCCACAGTGAGCAGTGTATCTGCCACTGACAGTAGGGTGCTAAGGAGTGGGAGGCAGAGCACCATAGATGCGGCTGGGACCAGCCAGGCTGGCAGGAGGGGCAGGAGAAGTTAGCCAACAGCCCGGACAAACAAATGTGGCACATGGCTTTAATGTGCCACATGAGTGGTTGGCATTTCCCTGCCCATGGACAATTTCATCTTGTATATAGTTCATGCATTACATTATTAAAACAGTTATTTTTCTTCCACTTAACAAAAGGAGTGTTTGGTTAATGGGTGAGTATGGTGGGAGTTTACACGTACCGTCCAAAATATTGCATTGCAATGTGTTCCCGTCTCAGTCTGCCTTGATTAGCTAGACTCCTATCCCCATGATGGCGGTGTGGTTGTTGTTGCTCTTCCTCATCAGGATCTGGGTCTGCAGGGGTGAGAGGTAGCCCACGTCTGGTGGCTATGTTGTGGAGGATGGCGCATGCGACCACAATTTTGAAGGCGGTAATGGGGGTGTATTGGAAGGCGCCTCCGCTGCGGTGGAGGCATCGGAATCTTGCCTTCAGGAGTCCGAAGGTGCGCTCTATGAGGTTCCTGGTCCTCTTATGCGCACTGTTGTATTGCCTCTCTGAATCATTGCTGGGTGTTAAAAATGGAGTCATGATCCATGGCCTTAGAGCATATGCACTGTCACCTGTTGGGCACAAAAGTACACTGTTAGTAAGTCCAGATAGTCGTGCACAGTGACCTGTGTGTATGTCTGCAAGGTGTATGCAGCTCTACCTAGGAGGTATCCGTCTCCAAACTCACCACGTTCCAGGCGTTGATGTATCCCACTATGTCTAAAAATGTATGAGTCATGGGTACTGCCTGGAAACTTAGCTACGATGTCCGTGATGACGTAATGGGCATCACAAATAACCTGTATGTTGAGTGAGTGGGTACACTTTCTGTTGCGGAAAATATGTTCCAGATTAGCGGGGGGCATATTTGAATGTGTGTCCCATCTACACATCCAATGATATGGGGGAAGTGGGCAATGCGGTAAAAGTCCAGCTTCGTGCTGTTAATTTCTGCCTCATTCCTTGGTAAGTATATGAACTGAGACCTGTGCGCTACTAAGGCATCTAGGAATGCCCTGAGGAACCTTGACACTGCACTTTGGGATACCCCACCTGCCACGGCAATGACCCCCTGATAGCTCCCTGAGGCCAAGAGTTGCAGTGCGCATAGTACTTGCACATGCGTAGGGATGGCGCAGCCACGCAGAGTCTTGTGTTCTAGCTGTGGTTTTAGTAAATCTATTAATTCTAGAATGGCAGCGCTGCTAAGGCGGTATTTATCATAGATCTCCTCTTCAGTTTGCTGGAAAAGGGTCTGCCTTGTTCTATATATCTTCTCCTGTCTGTGGCCCCTCCTCCTCCTCTGCTGGGCTGCGTAGACTCTCCTCCTCACTGCTATCAGGAATATGTCCGCCATCTTGAGTGACCCAGATGCCTTCTGGGTCTCCTTTTATACTTTGGTAATGGTTACCACCTGCTCTGAGTTAGTGGTAAATGCGACTTGCAAACTGGGCTTTTTGCTACTAGTCGCAATTTGCGAGTTGCAATTGCATAAGGTTTGCGACTCGCAAATTGCTACTTGCAATTTGCGGGTCGCAAAATGGGGTCGCAACGGATGCGACTCGCAAACAGGTCCCATCGCTTTTTGCGAGTCGGAAATGGCCTTTTTGCATCCCATTTCCGATTTTGCACTGTCGCAAATTGCGAATCGGCCCGTTTGCGAGTCGCAATCGTTTGCTACATCTGGCCCCTAAATGTCATAATTTAGAATGCCTTGTATTAAATCAAGTCAGATGCCTAGTATTTAAAAGTTGAACACCTAAGTATTATACGTTGACATGTTTCTAGAGTGACTAACCCGAAAATCTATTTTCAATGTAAAGGGCTGTAATAGATCCTATCAGAAAAGCGATTAGCGTCAAAATATTTTAACTCATGGTCAGACCAGGCATTAAAAAGAGGCCCAGCTACAACTACATAAGGTAAACACACAGAAGAAACTCTGGCAAGCAACCGGACAACTTGGACCTGTTAATCCTACCGCTTGGCATGTGGAAAAGACAACAGCGAAAATGCCAAGTGCCAGCAGCACCACCGCAGCAACCTCAAACACCACCACTGCAGCCACAAGGGCAGCGCAGAAGGAGGGGGAGAATATTCTACACACGTGCATCCATTATTTGCCTCAGGGACGAAAAGGTCATCAGACTGTACCCTCTCAAGCAGGAGTCCACCCATGACTAGACTCTTGGTCATCCTCCACATGCTGGCCTCTGGATCATCTCAGAACACTGAAGCACAAGTGGGTGGTATAGCACAATTATCCCTTTCTGCCTTCCTCCCTAAGGTCCTGACCACCATCATCCGCCTCACACCACACCACATCTGGTTTCCCAACACCCAGCAACTGCAGCATGAGACCAAACAAGGATTCTACCAAACAAGGATTCTACCAAACAAGGATTCTACACACACACTCAAGTCTATTGTAGTGGGACTAAGGAACAAATACAGATAACACCACACGTCTTCTTCAAGGGTGAACTGTCAGACCAGAAATTAATCAACAATCATGGGGTCCCTAAGGCACAACCCATGACACCACCACACACCAATACAACTGTGCATTCAAACAGGATTACACAACCCTACTAGATGCAAGTCTAAAGACCACTCTACTGAAAATAAATATGTGCTGTGGCACATAGCAAGTAATAAATATGTATGTCTGACACATTTTATCACATTCCATTGCAGCGGACCAAGGTTTCGGCATCCTGCCATGGGTCATGACCCCATATGGAAATCCACAAACTGATGCGGAGTGGGCTTACAATGAAGCACACAAAAGGACCAGGAATGTGGTGGAGAGGACATTTGGCCTGCTAAAATCTAGTTTCTGGTGCCTAAGTCTAAAAGGAAGAAGCCTGTTATATGCACCATCCCTTGTATGCAAATAAGTACTTGTCTGTGTAATTTTTCACAACATTTGTGTATGCACCAATGTCCCCTGGGATGAACAGGTAGATGTCCCAAGTGTGGAGGATGAGGACAATGATGCACAACAGGAAGATGGGGAACAAACTCTGCTGCTGGAGCAGGGAGAAGAGACCAAATTGTGCACAACGTTTTCAATTAGAGACTGTAATCCAAGCATCAATAAATACAATTTGTAATAAATCACTTGAACTCTGAATTCTCATGGCATACTTCTTTTCACCATCACATATCTATTTAACTCACCCACATCTCAGAGAGCATGATTAAACCACAACAGATGTCAAAACCTTAGGAACATAACATAGTCAGGAACTAAGAACAAATTAAGACAATGCACTACTGCATGAAAGTGTGGGTGAAATGTAGGCAAAGTCTGTAGCACTAACAATTTACATTGTCACACACATATCACACAAGTGTGTTGGGTTGACATATGCCTGCATCAATCCTGGCAATACACTTGAAGACTGCTATACACATGTATGGCATAGGTAGGCAAAGTGCAGCAATTACCTACAATGGCAGGTTTGTGTCTGCTATGTAACCATGCAATGTCTCAATGCCACTATCATAGGTGATAACAGAAAATAAACTCCTCAGTGGCACTCATATGTTTGAACAAGAGGGAATGACATACAGGGACCAAAACACCTACATGTCTAGGTCTCTCAAACTCAATCCTGTTCGGAATATGCATGTAAGTCAAGCAATGTCTAAACAAGTCACTTGCCAAATTGTACGTGTGATAAAGGACACAGATAGGTTGAATGTCGCATCGTCTCTACTCATAGCTGTCAAAAGTAATCACATGATCTAAATACAGTCAGAGTGAATGTGACAAAGGTTGTAGAATGCAGATGTGAGTGTGAGCTCATGTCAAATAAATGATGTGGAAGGACACATGAGAGACTCCCTTACTTCACTTTGAGATCCAATATGTGGAGGTCACGACACAAGTGCTGTGGTTGTTTGGACTGCAATGTGTGATGTTCACTCATATGAGCTAGCAAAGCCTGAAATTTTGAGGGCGAATATTGCTTAGCCTATAGAAGAAGCTGTGTCCATCAACAAAGTACACAAGTCTGACTTAGTATGTTGTGCATGAATGATGGGACAATGTTGATGATGAAGATGGGTACCAAGGGTAATCTGTAGATATTATGCCAGCAATGTTGAACTAGAAGCATGCTAGACAATGTACGCTCTCTACATGAGTGAAAGAACACACATAGACTAATACTCACTGTACAACACAACAATGTTTCCTTGTAACACCAGACACATATTCACAGAGGTTGTGTAGGTCTGTAAATATTGTAGTCATATTGGCAACAATTACAACTATGTGCTTGGCCAGCACAAACAAGTGTGACAGAAGCAAGTGACAAATGACAGCATCTGTAGCCTGGGTCTGCAGGTATGACCCAGTTCCACAATCTATCAATTACCTAACCAAGCATCATAGGAATAATCTCACCTATGTATGCCAAGTCATGTCAAACCATAGCAAATAATGATACATGTCCAACACAAACACTCTGCAAGTCCCTAGTAAATAAGACGACAAGCCTGACATCAACATCCTCAAAGTTAACAAAACATACTTCGCCATGGGACCATAAATGTGCAGGTGTATGTCTGCTGGTGACTATGCATTACAGTGCTGATGACTGATCTTGATGATGGCATACTACCCCAGTGCCCCCCTCAATCTCCAGAGGATGCTACTTCAACTCTAGACACAGGCAGGGTCCTGCCTCCACCTGTGCACACTGAACTGAGCTGAAGTGACCACCAAACTCCAAGAATCTAAGAGTACCTGTAGGCACCTAGAGAAGAAATGGAGAAACAACAAAACTAGTAAAGACCTTGCCTCCTTTGGAGCCGCCACTGCCACCCACCACAGACGCATCAAGAATGCAAAAAATGCTGCAATCTGTGAGCGCGTCAGCACCTCTCCACACAACATGAGAGAACTCTTTACAGTAATCAACAAATTCACAAATCCCCCCCCCCAAAGCTACCAACATTCCCCTGTTGCAAGACCTCTGAGACAAATTGGCCACTTTCTTCCTCCGCAAGATTAAGGACATTTATGACTGCTTTCTCCCACAGAACACACCCAGCATCAGAACCTACGACCAACCCAGCCCCCCCAGAACCCACCCAAACCATCTACTGCTGGTCCACTCTCAGCAGAGAAGAGAATGAAGGCATCATGAACAGCATTCACTCCAGAGCTCCTACAGACCCCTGCCCTCACCCCATACAACAGATCCAGCGCATACATTTCCCCGAACTCTGAAAGATGCTGAACTGCTCTATTAACACACCCACCTTCCCCAAAGATTGGAAACATGCTGAAGTCCGCCCCCACCCGAAGAAACCCATGGCCGACCCATCAGAGCTAACAGATTTCCAGCCCATCTCGCTACTACCCTACCTGGCCAAAGTATTGGAAAAAGCCATCAGCTGTGACAGTTCATCGAAGACAATAACTCTCTGGATACCTCTCAGTCTGGCTTCCACAGCAAACACAGCACGGAGGCAGCTCTTCTTGCAGCCACTGATGACATCTGCACACTCCTTGACCGTTGCCACACCACAGCACTCATACTCCTTGACCTCTCAGCAGCCTTCGACACGGTCTACCACAGCACCTTATGCACCAGACTCCACAACGAAGGATTCCGTGGAAAAGTCCTCTCTGGAGGAACACAGAGTCAGGCTCCCACCCTTCATATCTAAACCAAAAGAAGTCAACAGAGGAGTCCCTCATGGATCCTCCCTGAGTCCAACGCTCTTCAACATCTACATGGCTCTGCTTGCAGCCATCCTCAGAGGCCACGGAATGAACATTGTGTCACACGCAAATGACACACAACTCTTCATATCCCTCACTGAAGACCTGAACAAAGCTAAGGGGAAATTTCATACCAGAATGGAGGCCGTCGCTGCCTGGATGAGGGAGAGCTGCCTCAAGGTAAACTTACACAAGACCAAGCTCATCATCTTCAGAAAATCCACTTCAGCCTGGGATGACTCCTAGTGGCCCTCAGTGCCCCTCCTACACCGACTGACCACGCCCCCAACCTAGGAATCATTCTCGACTCTTCCCTATGACCCAACAGGTAAACGCAGTCACGTCTTCCTGCTGGTACATCCTCCACCAACTACTCCAACTTCTAATGGATCCTGGTCGACTGATGCAAGATAGTCACCCACGCCTTAGTTAGAATCAAGCTTGACTACGGCAATGACTTCTACACCGGCTCCACAACAAAGAACATCAGGAAACTACAACTCATCCAAAACACCGCCGCCAGACTTGTCCTGAACCTCCCCCTCCAGGAACATACTTCCCAACACCTGAGGATCCTCCATTGGCTCCCAGTGTAGAAGTGAATGAACTTCAAACTATTCATTTGCACAGACAGGGCCCTTCACAACATCGGACCACCTACCTAAATCATCGCATCCCTTTCCATAACCCTGACAGACACCTCCGCTCCGCCCAGCAGGCGCTACCCACCATCCCAAGCATCTGGAAAACCACAGCCGGAGAAAGAACTTTTGCATACTTTGCAGGTAAGAGCTGGAACAACCTGCCCATGCACATCAGACAAAGACCATCACTCACCATCTTTAGGAAGAACCTCAAGACATGGCTTTTCGAAGGAGGCCCAGACCCACCACCAGGGCCTGAAACCCTCATGGGTGAGTAGTTGCACTTTATAAACTGCTTGAACCTGTGTCAATACACGCAACAATGGGCCTGTGAGGTCATACAAGATACCACTGGAGCACTGTGGTTAGGGTACCATCACTGCCTGAGAGGAGCCCTGAAATACAGATGGTATGCTAATAGGGAAATCTGGCTATAAAAAAATAGTGAGTCATTATACATTCCAACTGTATGTGCTAATCATAGAAGTGCTGTATCTTAGCATACATATCCCACTGAGGTGGATCAGGTTTGGTGCAATCTATTTGCATAAGGACAAAACTAAACAATTTACATATGAGAATGTGTATGTGTCACATATTTACTGACAAACCTATATGAACAGTACAATCACAATAAATAACTTTATTTCGGCTAAAAGCCATAAAAGTATCCAATAAACAGCAAACCATAATCATACAATAAAATTATAGATCGATAAAAAGAAGGGTTCCACATAATACATTAAAAAGCGCAAAAATTTCTGCTGGGTTAAATTGTTAAAACACAATTATAAAAACAATGCAGGACGGATATCAAGTTTTAAAATCCTGTGTACCTATCTTATTTTAGTTCCACATAGTGGTCTGTTCTGCCTAAAATTATTTGATCTAAAATTAATGTTTGATATACAGGATTATAACAACAATACCAGACAAGCATCATAGTTTTTTAAAATTATTATTTATTTATTTTTTCAAAGCTAAGCCTTCCTAGCTTGAAAAAAACAGAAATTGTGCGAGTGTCTCTGGTTGTTCAGGACAGAAATGACAAAAGCTCGATTTATGATCCTCCTTGCTCCATCTTACAGTGAATGTATTAAGTGGCAATATCCCTAGCCTAAATTTAATAAAAAGGGTTTTGACATAGGGGGGATTGATGTTATCCATATAGGCCTCAAATTTAGGGCTACATTTATGGTCTAGAAACTGTAGCGTCCTGCTACCATGGACCTTATTGGTCCAAGTTTGCACCAAGATGGTCTCCCAGTAACACCCACTTATTCGTGCCTTTACTTCCTTTGTTAGATTACAAGGATCTCTCCACACCTCCTCCATTTCGATAAGTTGGCACGTATCTCTAATGTATTTAAGCCAGGGGATTTTTAATACACCACTGTGCGCTAAAAGCTCAGCTACTGCTACTTGGTAGGTGGACAGATATTCGGATGTCCAAAGACGGACCCAGTACATAAGAGGTCTTAGAGCAATCTCATTGTGGATCTCATTTAGGGCTAGTCAAATCTAAGAGGTGTGAGAGGAGTACTCATCGGTAATCGCAAAAAATTACGCAAGAAGCGGTTTTCCACTGTCGTCAAACAACTAGAATTGCAGTGCCCCCATAACTCAATACCATAAATTGAAGCAGCCACTGCCGCTGCCTTATATACTGTAATGGCAGGTGAGATTTCTCCTTCCGAGATATTGGCAATTTTCCTCCCTATCACAACTGACCTCTGTCGGAGGACGGACAAACTCTTCTCAATCTGTGCCGACCAACGTTGGTCATCCGATAGTCTGATCCCCAGATAGTAAAATTGACTAACTCTCCCTACCGGTTGTCCTGCTAAAGTCATTTTCCCCCTAAAAGAGTTGTGCGGATTGAAGGCCATAAATTTGGTCTTGGAAAGATTTATCTCAAGGCCCCTCTTGATGCAAAATTTGGAAAAAGCATCAAGTTCGTTTTGGAGGCCCATTGGGGTTCTTGAGATCATTGGGCGTCATGATTACAGGTCATCAACTGGTCAACCACACCGTTGATAAAGAGATTAAATAGAGTGGGGGCCAAGACACACCTCTGTCTGACCCCCCTGTCTACGGGTATGGCTTCAGTCAAGTCTCTGGCCTTGAGACCAGCGTACCTGGACATAAGTGCCCTTGTGGAGACACGTGATCAATCTCAGCATCTCTCTGTCGAGCTTGTAGGTCTCAAGAACATTCCACAACAAGTCCCTTGGGACCATGTCAAAAGCAGCTTTTAGGTCAATGAAGGCCACATACAAGTGGCTCTTGTTGAGGGTCAGATATTTCCAACAAAGGCGGTTGAACCTAAATGCCTGATCTATTGTACTCACTCCTTCCCTGTATCCTGCCTGAAGGTCGGAGAGGATCTGTAAGTCCTCTTTCCATGCCTGCAGTCTGGTCAAGACTTGCTTGCATAAAGCTTTTTGGCAAATATCGATTAGGCTTATTGGCCTAGGGTTGGTTGGTAGTTCCCTTGAGCCCTTTTTAAAAACAGGGATTAAGATTGCTCCTTGCCATGTGGGGGGGAACCCACCACCCCTTAAAATCTCGTTTCTAAGTATGTTTAAGTAGAAGGACCATGTTCTGGGTCGGGACAAATACAAATCGCCTGGGATACCGTCTAACCCAGGGGCCTTCCCTTTACTTAGCGTTTGGAGAGCCAAAGTTGATTCTTTTAAGGAAAAAGGATCCAGATCGAATTTGGGTGGAATAACTGACCCCAAAGTAGGTAGATGGAGGAACAATGGGGCTACTAACTTGAGCCACTCTATACACGTATCCAAAATGCGACACCCAGAGTGCTGGCTGGATTACTGGGTAGGTCTTCACGTTTTCGGAGTGTCCTTTATCTGCCACTAATTTCCAAAACAGTTTTGAGTCCTTTTCTTGAAGAGCATCTACCAAGGCATTCCAGTGTTTAGTTTCCCACTCTTTTTTAGCATTTTTCAGTACTATTTTATATGCAGTCCTGGTAGCTCTAATCTCTCGATGACTCCCTACCTTCAGTGCTCCCAGAAGCTGTAATTTGGCCTGTCGGCAGGAGCTAGAGAACCACCTCAAGGGACTGTCCCTAATTTCTACCCGCCTCCTTGCTACCTGGAAATAGGGCCTTGACTGGTTGACCAAGATACTATACAAGTTGATCAAGTCAACCGATACAGAGTCAATGTGCTTCCGGGAAGAAGCGTTGATATCACTACTTTATATATTGATGCCTGGAAGTTTGCATCGTCTGCCACCATTTCCCATCTCACGTTTTTATAATTGTTGTCGCAACTAGGTAACTACCCTTCACCCACTTGGTTAGTGAGTTACAATTAAATGTAGAGGTTGTGAAAGATATACAAAGAGCTTAATGGTCACTATTGTCGCATAGGGAGACTACCATATCAATAAGAGAATTCCAAAGTGAATCGTCTACTAGAACATAGTCTAGACGGCTCAAATGTGGGCCTTTCCGATACGTGGGCAACGCAGGAGTGTCTGACTTCGTGTTCCCATTAACTTTTCTGAGTCCCATTGATTTTATTGAGTCCTCCAGTAGATCTGATGCTACCACTGTTGTCTTTGTTACAACCTGGGCCAGGCCTGATCTGGATGTGCAAACCGGATTCTTTTTTGCTGGGAATCGTCCTCGCAACTAAATTGCATATTATAGTCTCCTGCAATGAGTAAACCCTGCCCCCCAGGTAAGTGATTCAGGAAATCTATGAGCAATTTTAGCTGAGCAGTCTGAGTCTTTTGTGGGCCAGGCCTGATGTATATGTTTACAAGTACTATACGAACAGGCCCCCATGGACTGCTGAGTTCAACCTCCACAGCTAACATATCCCTAGTGGGGGTAGGTAGCTCCTTTGCCTTAGGGAACAGATCGTGCTTAAGCCAGATTATCAGTCCCCCAGATGCCCTACCAGATGGCGATGGAAGTGCAGCCTTCTGGAAGGTCCAGTATCCTGCTCCATAAATTGTGAAAGGTGCTCATGTGTCCTGTAGTAAAATAATGTGATGCTGATCTATAAAACTACACCACTCTGGATTGGTTGTTTTTGGTGACACACCAGCCTCATTCCAGGATAAGAATTTAATTAAGGGTTTTTGCGATCTCTCTTTTCCCTTATTTTTAAAGGATGTAACTCCACAGTACCTCCCTTCTACGTGGTTGTTGCAGCATATTCCTGGCTCTGGTCCCTCAGTGCCCAATGATAAAGTACTTAGGTCACATGGTTCCAAAGACTTTATGCCGAACGTGTCGTCCCTCCCTGCCTCCACTATTGGGGCTTTGCGTCAATCTAACATTGTGATTGGACTACTCATGCATGCCCGTCTTTGAATACTTGTACTGGGAGAGAATCAGTGTTTTGAGCTACCTCTAAAAAAAAAAATTAACCATGTGGGGGAGGGGGAGAAATCATCTGGACAAGAGTTACTTGGGACAAGGTGCCAGGTCTCAGTCTTAGCTCAAGAGCTAAGAGGCCCTTTGCTAGACTCTGGCTAATCAACTTCAGACCTATTAGGTCCGTTTCTGAGCTATCGCTTGAGAATCTCTGGGTAGTTATTATGTCATCCCGTATTACGGACCTACATTTCTTTATGCCCCTTATCCAGTGGATTACTTTGTTCTTAAGTGAATCCCCTTGTTCCCTTGATCCATGACTCAATTTTGGAATGTTCGTCATGTAGACGTCATACTGACTATGCTTCGCCTGACTTAATGGAGTGCTCCACAGGGTATCTTTGTTAACATTAACTAAAGGCTTGTCTCTGGTCATCTCTTGGTTTACCCCTCTGATCAATTTGGTGTCACATTTGTTTGAATTGGCCACTTTGGGAGCTGCACAAACTACCCGTCGACAGTTTTGTGATGCCACCCTTGCGCTCTTCCCCCTGTGCATTCCCTCCATAGATGCTTCAGTTTGCCGGGTTTGCATAGATAGAGAGTTGAACCCAAGGTTAAGAGAAGATTTCCTTATATCCCCAATCACGGCTGTTATGCCGTCCAGCTTCTCATGTATCATGTGGCTAAGGGAACTAAGATACTCTCTTAAGCTCATTATTTCGGTTCTTATTTGTACTAGTTGAGCCTCTACGGGACGTTCCTCCTGAATGACTGGATGTGTTAATAGCTCCGCGGTTTCCCTTGATATACCTTTCTCTGTACTAGGGGTTACCAAAGAAGCAAGGGGTAAGAAGCGATTAGAACAGTTTATAAGGGGTGATACACTGTCCTGCTGATTGGCCACACTCAATTTCGGGCTCTCTAAAAGATTAACCAGGGTATCTGATGTAATAGGCTCTAATTGGGTCCCCTGTGGTAGCACAGACAACGACTGATTGTTCACAGGAGTCACTGGAGTAAAAAAAGTTTTTATGTCTTTGGTTGCAACGTCGGATCCTCTCTTGGGGAGCTTGGAAGGTTTGGTAGCTAACAAGCTCTCAATTTCTTCTATTAAGTCATCAATTTGAGACAATGTACAATTCTCAGAAGCGTGGTGGGGTATTTTCTTCGCCCCTTCCTGCCCAGTGGGATTACCACTGGCTTTCCTTTTCCCCATCCTAATTAGGTTAGTAGAATTTCTCAGGTTTGGATGTGGTAGGAAAGAGAACAATTTCAGATTTGTGGGGGCTTGAGCCCACCCCCCAACAGTCACAGACAAGGTCCAGCACTTCCCAGGTAAGGGGGCACAGTGTCAAAATTGTAGGGGCTTGGGCCACCCCCAACAACCACAGACAGGATCCAATACTTTCCTGCGCAGTGGGATTGCGATAGCAGTTTTTAGGGGCTTGGTCCGGCCCCCAGCGGCCACAAACAAGGGGTGACTTTTACGAACTTCTACCGATTAAACTTAAACATGTAAATAACAATAATGATAAAATATCCTTAGCAAGTAATCAGAGAAATAATTAAAAGAGGGTACCTCCTGGCAGCCAAACGTTTGCACGTCACAGAAACACAGTTGTGAGGAAGATGTCAGAGCGGTGGCCCAGCCCAGCCTCTTCCTGGCAATGACGGGCGAAGGACCGGCCCACCCTTGGCCTGAGCTTTGCCCGGGCGCTGCCCGCGCGCCTCCGACGAAGCGGGAGCGTGATGCTGGAGATAAGGGCCTCCTGGCCCTGTCCCTTCCTGAGTCCGGCTCTGTGCGGTGTGAAAGCGCGCTACCCACGAAGTGGGAGCGCAATGCTGGAGATAAGGGCCTCCTGGCCCTGCCCCTTCCTGAGTCTGGCTCTGTGCAGCAAGAAAACACGCTACCCACGAAGCGGGAGCGCGTTGCTCGAGATAAGGGCCTTCTGGCATCCTGGCCATGCCTAATCATGAGTCCTGGCTCTGTGCGGCGTGAAAACGCGCTACCCGCGAAGCTGGAGATAAGGGCCTCCTGGCCCTGCCCCTTCCTGAGTCCGGCTCTGTGCGGCGTGAAAACAGTACATATGTTTCCACATAGGGTAATGTCAACACAGATATGAGTGCACAGCCTTAAGGCAATGGCCTACATACATCCATGCTAGAATTGAGATTAGGTAGTTGTCACATCCCTAAACACACCACTGTAGTATACATTACTTATCATACATGAACCATATGTTTTCACACACAAGCATGGTTCATACATACCAACAATGACACGTCAGCACACCATCTTCAACAATTTGCATTTATGGGGAACTGTACGTTACACATGTTGCATTGCATCATGAAGTCTGGCCTTGGAAAACAACAGATTATAATACACACTTGCACTCACATTGTCTTGGATTACCGGATCATAACCCAGCCGTATTCTACAGCTTCTTTTGCTAAATATTTGTTAGGGGCATCATATGCATGAACATGTTTTGCACATGGCCCATCCTATCTTATGCTGTGTGGTGGAACAAATAGTTGAAATTCTGACATAACAATGTGGAAAACCTACACTATGAGTTCCATCAAATATGTGCACTCACAATACAGACATCATACTCATGTGTAAACATGTATGTGGAAAAAAAGTAATCATATACATGCACATTTGTAAACAGTATCAGTCCTCCCATGCATCACACACACCTACAAACATAAGGAAATGCATTTCTATGTTACAGGTACACAGTGAAAGACATAGCACCTGTAACTAGGAATGTGAATCTGGGTGCTGTGTCAGCGTTCCCTCTAAAATCCATGCATGCCCGTCATGCATCAAAAAAATGATGCATACGGTAGTTCTACATACATCGCAAATACCAAAAAATACTGCTTCACTCCTGCGCGTCTATTCTAAATCATCATTTCTTCTCAGCCTTCATACAAAAATTCACACATGGCCCTCAAGAATAAAAAAAAGGACACATACAGTAGTTCTTCAAACATCGCAAATAGAGAAAATTACACCTTACACCTGCGCATCTAAACTAAATGGTAATGCCTTGTCAGCCTTCATAAAAACATTGACGCAAGGCTGTCATGCGACAAAAAAAATGACACATATCAGAAAACATAACACATACACCAAGGAAGTTATGTAATAGGACTTTCTTGCTGCACACTTGTAAAAGTGAACTTACTTTCACTTTTACTTTACAGTCTTGTAGTCTTGTCTTAGGAGAGTTTGTGCAGTGCTTATGCTGGTGTGAGGAGTGTTGGATTTTCAGTATTTTGTGCTCTGTGCTGTCTTTTTCATTTAGAATTTGTTGTTATTGTATTGTAAATTTTTGTCCTGTTATTGTGTCAGTATTATCGGGTGTGTGTCTTGGGGTAGTTAAGTTTGAATTTTTTTGGGGGGGTATTCAGGTTGCAGTGGAGGGAAACTGCAACATGTCAGGGAAGGGAAGGGCACAGAGGATGACTGGGGATGGAACAGGAGGATTCATCTGGTTGGTGTTCCACCACCTCCCTAACATGGTGGCTATGGTGGCTATGGGTGGCCGTGTGATTATGGGCTACCCAACAGAGGCACAGAAGCTGCACTGAGGCAAGGTGCTGTACCAGCTGAGGTGCATCTTCTCAGTAGAGCGCACTGACCACCAATTGAAGCACCGGTGGGCAGGACTCATCGTCCGTGAAAGTGATCTCCTGGATCACCTTGTGACACTGGAGTGTAGGTAGTCACTCCCATTGTTTTCTGCCTAATTTCACTTAGCAGGTTTGGTATCTTCATGTATAATTCAAAGCATGAAAACCGCCACCATAATGTCATAGTTTGCAGACAGTGAACAGCGCAACAGGTACTGGTGCACTCTACGTACTGCAGCATTGCCGCTGGCTCATAAAAGTCAATGTTGTAAGCTGTCTCCTGCTGGGCCAGCGGGCGGAAATTCCTTTTCTGCCCGCTGAGCCAGCAGGAAACTCCTAATGGAGTCTGCGGGAAGGTGATAACAATGGCAGCAACCTGACCGCAGGAGTTTAGCGGACAACTTTTTCCGACTGCCAAACTCAAAATGACCCCGAAGAGTATGCCCTATCACCAAGGACGTGTCTGATTGGCAGCTGTATGAAATCAGCTTCTCAATAGGCTTTTCAGTACCGTTCCTGATACTGTGATTGTGCATGGATACAAATTCTAAGACAGGTAATCAGGCAACGTCTACTGTTTGTGGTAAATTATGTAACATTAATTGTTGGAAAGTTACAAATGTTTCACCCCAACTCATTTGTGGAATGGATACTTGCACAGTAACAGCTGCCACTCAGAATAATACATATGCCTATTTTGTTGGTCACATCAGTGTTGTACTGCCACCATCATCAGGGATACTTTGAGACACTTGTGTTCTGAACCACACATGCCTTATGTAAACTCACAAAGTACCAGTTTTAGACCTGCTTGGAGGTCTCAGAAATGTTGTTGTAGTCCAGTATGCTATCAGTCACCTTAATCATGTTTGGGTCTATGTGTATGGCTTTGTGTCTGACAGAAAGCCACACATGTCCCTATGTTCTGTAGTCATTGCCCTAGCTTTACACAATGCATACATTTGAGACAGTTGATTGATCACTGAAAAAAGCAGAACATATGTGATGATGGTAATTTATTGTATCAGTTTTGTATCAGATGATGTACAATGTACAGTTCACTGACCCCATGGGAGAGCCCAAGCCATTGAATACTAATCACAGAACTAAAGAGATACTGTCCATGTGGCACAGACTGTAGCTTAGGCTGTAGCTACCAGGTGTTATTTCTGCTGAATGTTGTCCCTTTCACATCTTTATCCTCTGATGTGTCTGGTGCCTCCTGTGTCAGGGGTGGCACTGTTGTTGAAGTTGAAGGAGCACACACACACCGGGGGACAGAAATGTGGAATCAAACGTCCCCGCAGCTGCCATTTGTGGGAAAGTGAAAGGCAGGACCTGCTGGTTTCACAACACAGCAGCAACATCACGGTGGAAGGTAGCCATGTTTTCAAAGCGGGAGGCCAGATTTCACTGCATGGACTCCAGGACATTTTGGATAGCCCCCAGCCTGTTTTCAACCATGCTGCTGCCACTTTGGGAGGGCATTTGTTTCAGCTTCTGCCTCAGGACAGCATCTATGTTGGCCAGGGAGTGTTGGAGTCCACATAGACGAGATTGGGTGCCTCTGATGGCATAAGAGTTGTTCCTGTGTGGACTGAGGCACCTATGCACTCCCTCTAGGCTGCCCACCATAGTGTCCATCCCCACCCACATCTGCTTTTCCAGCTCCTGCTGGACTCCTACTGCAGTCTTCTGAAAGGTATCATCTGGGTCCTCAGAGTCCAGGACTGGTTGGTGCTGTGTGTTGATTGTTGGGAGGTTTATGTTGGGATCCCACAACGCTGTGTGTCATACCTGTGACTGGAGATGGTGTCTGTAAGGAACCCACGACATCCTGGAGAGTGTCAGCATTGATAGTCCCCAGCTCGTCATATAGATCACCTGAAAAATGTAGGAAAGGCAGCTCTGCAGGAGATAAGGCTACATCCTCTGCAATGGTAAAGTGAAAGGTCAATGTTGGACTGTAGTGGCAGTTTACATGAGTCATCATTTACTTGCAACTGGTGGCGTGGTGACATGGTAATGACACACACATCAGGGCACATATTTATGGACTCCTAGTGGCATACTGTGCCACCTGAGCATCATTTCTATGGAGTCAACATTGGCACAATCTGCCAGTCCACATTTCCCAGTATGTTACCCCCACCTTGTATGACTTGTCATGGTCTTCTGCAAATGTACCCCTTTCATTGATTTGACTGTGTTACATATGCATGCCATGGGCTTTGTTATTGTATTTGATTTGGTTTTAAATATATTTGAGTAAGTAACTGGCTCCGCTGCCATCCGATGTTTGTTGTTAGAGTGATGGAAGGGTGTGAGTTGTCCACATGCATCCTCCCAGCCACTTTGAGTCATGTGTCCACCATCTTTCACCACCCATTGTGAGATTCAACCACGTTGTGGGTATGTGTGCAAACAGAATTTCTCCCTTCCTGCAGAACAATACTCATCCATGCATCACAGGTTTCCGTGTTATAGAGCTGCATGGATGCCTGCATTTTGAGACTGAGTATTGTTTTGCACACATACAGACTAGGTTGTTCATTGCTACGCTGTGTGGTGCCGGAGCCATCATGTAAAACAGTAAACCATGAAAAAAAAACTACACAAAAATAACATGAAGATCACGTGAACTGACTCTTTTGTGCAACAATCATCACCAATGACAACCAGAAAAGTAAGAGCTACACTTTATACTGTAACAGCAGCAGTGATCGCCAACATGAAGCTACAGCAACGACCGTCTGAAATGCTCAACAAGTTCTACACACTACAGTAGCAACATCCCACCCTGCTCATCCTGCTGTTCATGATACAGTGCTGACTATCTGTAGCACTCTTCCTATGCCTCACAGGCTCTGCCACAAGGAATTGGACTTTTTGTGCAGGATGTGAGAAATTACCTTTTTCATCAGAGCTAGCCTGGTGACTCTACCCAACCCATGCTCTATGGCAGTTGGCCTGATCTAGCACAACCAGATGACTGGACGTAGAAGTGGTGTTTGGTGCTTTTAGGTGCTGTACATACCTAACACTTTGAGATTCTATGTCACCAGTTCCACTGATTGGATTTTTGTTGTTCTAATATCATTTTACTCTAGTTTTTTTAAATGTTCGGGGATTTTTCGGGTTGTAATCTCACTTTATTTTGCTTGTATGCTGCATAAATAATTTACACAGAAAGTGTGTAGTTGTTGTTTGAGAGGGGTCTCTGCCCCCCTCAAACAATAACTTTGAGCCTGATATAGAGTTTGGCGGGCAGGTTACTTATTCACAAATATGACTGATACCCCATCAGCCATATTAATGTCTCCATAGGCTATAATAAAACAAAATCAACTCTAAATCAAGCCCTAAATTACTTACACGTACTTGAAAAGCCTCCAAACAATAAGCTGCACCCAGGTAGAACTAAAGATTCAGGATTATATTCAAATGAGGTCATTACTAAAAGGAAATAATAAATAATGAAATCACTTAGAACATGGGTACTCACAAACATTTTACCGGGGACCAACATTTCTGGTCTATGATGTGACGAGGGCCGCATTGATGCCAGCAATATGGCCCTCAGAAGGAGAAAGTTCCAGGGAGTGGTGCCAGTAAAGTGGGTGTACTGGAAGCGAAATACATAACAGCTGCACCCTATAATTAATCCCAGCTTCCCCACTTTATCAAATTGTGTGGTCCTAGGCAATTGTTTTGTTCCACTTTCCCTTTTTTTCTTTAATATCACATACAAAAGCATGTCAAAATACATGACTTCAGGATGTGGTATGTGCAAAACCTTTCCCTGTGTTTGATTTGGTAAACTATAATGTTTGTGTATAACAGGAACCCAACCCACAGGGTGCACTTAACAGCTGACATACATCTTAGCTCACTTTTGACACTTTTCTCAGGGTCGGGAAATAACTAATGTAAATTCATGTTTAAAAACTATTACTTAAAAAAAATAGTTCTCAATCCACTGATAAAATGTGATGTGCGAAGGTGAAACAGTTTTATATGTTAATGAAATACGCTTTCTGAATTTTGAGTGGATTTAATCATATTTTTACAATATTGCTTTAAAAATAAAAGTGTTTCTAAAGATAAACAGTGCAGGATAACCTAGTTACTTCCTTTCTTTAATTTCAGTTAACCTTTACATAAATGCCTGCTTGTTTATTTAATTTCTTGCTCAATGTTAGCGCTGATTCAGCCCAAACGCTTTGTTTGACTTTGGGGCCGTATTTTGAGTATCAATGACTTAGAATAATGCATGTATCCACACTATGGAGTCCTCTATTGTTTATTTGGCACATCATGATACTCTGTGCACACAAGAGAAGGACACAAACTTTAGGACTCATGTGGGCAACACTATGATTTGAGCAATGAATGTTATGTTATATTGAATTGTGTAGCACACTAATCACCCGGTATCCAGATGCTTGGGCAGGTGTATAGCTTTGTGGTCTACAAGGGGTTTATATGAGGAGTCAGTCTTCAACATTCTATGGAGCTCAAGAAGTGGGAGGTTGTTTCATGTCTTGAGTGTAATGTAGGAGAATGAGCAACCTCCAGTATGTTTTTGCAGATGTTCGAAATGTGTGCGAATGAGAGTGAGTCAGAGCGTAGGTGTCTCGTAGGTCGGTTAAAGTGTATGCAGCTTTTCAGGTATTGTGAGAAAGTAGCCTCCTTCTAGCATGGTTACCCCCACTTTTGGCCTGTTTGTGAGTGTGTGTCAGGTTTTTTTGCTGTGTCACTGGGATCCTGCTAGCCAGGACCCCAGTGCTCATAGATAAAAACCTACATGTCAGTGTGTTTTGCCTGTCTCACTGGGATCCTTCTAGCCAGGACCCCAGTGCTCATAGTTTGTGGCCTAATGTGTATGCCTGTGTAGAGCCTAACTGTGTCACTGAGGCTCTGCTAACCAGAACCTTAGTGCTAATGCTCTCTCTGCTTTTAAATTTATCACTGTAGGCGAGTGACTTCATTTACCAATTTCAACTGGAACACTGGACCCCCCTTATAAGTCCCTAGTATATGCTACCTATGTACCCAGGGCATTGGGGTTCCAGGAGATCCTTACAGGCTGCAGCATTTCTTTTGCCATCCATAAGGAGCTCAGACAAAGTCTTCCTCAGGCCTGTCATTGTAGCCTGCGTGAAATAGTGCACACAGTATTTCACAGCCATTTTCACTGCACTTAAGTAACTTATAAGTCACCTATACATCTAACCTTCACTTGCTGAAGGTTAGGTGCAAAGTTACTATGTGTGAGTGCACCCTAGCAGTAGCAAAGGTATCACCACATAGTTCAGGGACATTTTTCCCGGACTTTGTGAGTGCAGGACGCCATTACACGCGTGCACTACATATAGGTCAGTACCTATATGTAGCTACACAATGGTAACACCGAATATGGCCATTTAAGGTGTCTAAGATCATGGAATTTCTCCCCTCTATTCCAAATCTGGTATTGGGGAGCCAATTCCATGCATCCTGGGGGCTCCACTATGGACCCCTAGTACTGCCAAGCCAGCTCTCTGAGGCTTGCACTGTAGCTACAGCTGCTGCCACCTCACAGACAGGGTTCTGCCCTCCTGGGGTCTGAGCAGCTCAGTCCCAGGAAGGCAGAACAAAGCATTTCTTCTGAGAGCAGGGTGTTACACTCTCTCCCTTTGTAAATAGGTGTAACAGGCTGGGGAGGGGTAGCCTCCCCAGCCTCTGGAAATGCTTTGAAGGGCATAGATGGTACCCTCCTTGCATAAGCCAGTCTACACCAGGTCAGGGACCCCTTGTCCCCTGTTATGGTGCAAAACTGGACAAAGGAAAGGGAAGTGACCACTCCCCTGTCCATCGCCACCCTAGGGGTGGTGCCCAGAGCTCCTCCAGTGTGTCCCAGACTTCAGCCATCTTGCTTTGCAAAGTGTGGGGGCACTCTGGAGGGCTGTGAGTGGCCAGTGCCAGCAGGTGACGTAAGAGACCCCTCCTGATAGGTCCATACCTGATAGGGTAGCCAATCCCCCTCTCAGGGCTATTCAGGGGCTCTCCTGTGGGTTCTCTGCAGATTCTGCTTTCAAGTTTCCTTCAGGAATGCTCTGCAACTACTACTTCATCCTCTGACATCGGATCAACCGCAGCCTGCTCCAGGAACCGCTGTAACAGCAACAAAGTATCCAAAAGGGATACTTTTTCTCTGCAACTTCAGCTCCAGCCAGCAACTGCAACAGTTTCCATGGTGTGCACGCTCTGATGACTCCCTGTATTCACCTTGCACCAGAAGGACCGAATAAATCTCCAGTGGCGTGATGGAGTCACCCTCTGACAGCAACGAGCATGCTCCTAAGGACACAGAGGGTGGACCTCTTCGACGTAGACTGTCCTGAGGTCCTGCTGATGCTATTTGGAGGAGGTAAGACCTTGTCTTCACTGAGAGCGACGGTACCCCTGTGTACTGTGTCTTCTTCACCTCCTGAGGCCTCTGTGCACTATTTGCAAAATTCCTTCATGCACAGCCTGGCCCAGGTCCCCAGCACTCCATCCTGCAACGCTCAACTCACTGAGTTGTTTTATGGCACTGTGGACCTTCCTTTCTTGTGTTGCCCCAACTGCATTTTGCACCTTCTTTGTCCCCATGTCCTGGGACTCCCATGGGTAATGACTGGCATCCTGAGGGCTCTCTAAAGTGCTGAGAGCCCCTTCTTCCTCCTCACAGAGAGTTGAGGCCCCCTCCTGGGTCCAGCCAGTGCCATATTTATGCAAAATTAACATTTGTCACAACCAAGGCTTATTGGTGACTTCCAACACAAAATCTCAACTGCACCCATCTTCACGTTGTGGGACATCCTTTGCATAATGCAGGAATCTGCTGGCATCTTCCTAGGGTGCATTCCCGCAGTCTTCCTCCAACCGAGGACTCTTCTTTTGCACCCACTTCTGGGGTGGCAGGAGCTGCTGCCCTTCCTGGAACTTCTTTCTACTTCTGGACTTGGTCCCCTTCCTTTGCAGGTCTTCAGGTCCAGGAATCCAGCAGTTGTTGTTTGCAGACTTGGTTGGGTACTGCAATCTCCCAATCACAAGGTGTGGTGTGTCTTAAGGAAAATTGCAGTACTTTACTCCTGCTTTTCCGGGCTCTGGGGTGGGGTAATTTACTTACCTTTACTGTATTCTTACTCCCCTAGTGATTCTGCACACACTACACTTGTCTACGGGAGAATTCGTGATTCGCATTCCACTTTCTTAGTATATGGTTTGGGTTGTCCCTAGACCTATTTTCTAACAGTGCATTCTATAGTATTTCCTAATGTTTGCACTATTCTATGTCTAATTACCTACCTTATTTTGCTGTCTAGTGTATATATTGTGTATAATACTTACCTCCAGAAGGAGTATTGCCTCTAAGATATTTTTGGTACTGTGTCACCCAAATAAACTACCTTTATTTTTGTTAACACTAAGTATTGTCTTTACTTGCATATAAGTACTGTGTAACTATAAGTGGTATTGCATGAGCTTTGCATGTCTCCTAGTTCAGCCTATTATGCTCTGCTACAGCTACCTCTATCAGCATAAGCACACTCACAACAGCAAAGAACTTTTCACCATCGTCAAAGAGCTCTCCAATCCGTATGCCAACTCCAACTCCATCACGCCCTCACAAGACCTCTGCAACTCCCTCGCTACCTTCTTCCATCGTGAGATCACCGACCTACACGACAGCTTCGGACACCAGACCCAGCCAACCACCACAGAACCTACAACCCCAGCCATCACCCTCAACGCCTGGACCCACATCAGCGCGGAGGAGACCAAAGTTACCATGAAAACCATCCACTCCGGTGCCCCCTTGGACCTCTGCCCACACTTCATCTTCAACAAAGCCGACGACATCATCGCCCCTCATCTCCAGACCATCATCAACAGCTCGTTTGCTGCTGCCACCTTCCCCGAGAGCTGGAAACATGCGGAAGTCAACGCCCTCCTGAAGAAACCTACGGCGGACCCCAACGACCTGAAGAACTTCTGCCCCATCTCGCTCCTCCCCTTCCCTGCCAAAGTCATTGAGAAGACTGTCAACAAGCAACTGACCAAATTCCTTGAAGACAACAACCTACTCGACCCCTCCCAGTCCAGATTCCGAGCCAACCACAGCACAGAAACCGCCCTCATCTCAGTCACAGACGACATCAGAACTCTGATGGACAACGGAGAAACAATCGCACTCATCCTCCTTGACCTCTCGGCTGCCTTCGACACCGTCTGCCACCAAACCCTAATATCCCGCCTGCGCTCCACCGGTATCCAAGGACAGGCCCTGGACTGGATCACGTCTTTCCTCTCTAACCGCTCCCAAAGAGTCTACCTCCCTCCGTTCCGCTCAGACCCCACCGAGATCATCTGCGGCGTCCCGCAAGGCTCCTCGCTCATCCCGACTCTCTTCAATGTCTACATGAGCCCCCTCGCCGACATCATACGCAAACACAACATCAACATCACCTCCTACGCCGACGACACTCAGCTGATACTTTCCCTCACCAAGGACCCCACCAGCACCAAGACCAACCTGCAAGATGGAATGAAAGACGTCGCAGAGTGGATGAAACTCAGCCGTCTGAAACTGAACTCAGACAAAACAGAAGTCCTCATCCTCAGAAACACCCCGTCCGCCTGGGACGACTCTGGGTGGCCCACGGCCCTTGGCACCGCACCAACCCCCTCCGACCACGCACGCAACCTCGGATTCATCCTGGACCCACTTCTCATCATGACCAAACAAGTCAACGCCGTATCATCTTCCTGCTTCCTCACTCTCCGCATGCTCAGAAAGATCTTCCGCTGGATCCCCGCCGACACCAGAAAAACTGCCACAGGAAGTCATGTTGCGTAGAGGTACATGTCTGCTATAAAGGCTGGTTACCAAGATATATAAAAGGGTTTTTCATTTACCACAATCTGCATCTCCCACATAGATTCAGCTGGAATTTGGCCTTTTAGACCAGCAGACAGTAGGTGCAGGTGCCTTCTTGAAACTTTGTCATAATTTGCTAAGGGCAAAAGTGGGTAGTTTGGAGTCAGTCTTTTGGGGGTCGGAATGAGTGGGACTGAGGCAAAAAGGCCATTGAGAGTTGAGTATCTCTGGGCTAATAATCCATTACAGTCCCTTTTTAAACTTTTAAAAGGAGTTTTCAGTATTTGTCCTAATCAGCTCGAACTCTCCTTGACAAATGCAAGCATGGCTGGGCGGTAATCAAGTCGTTCCGGCCAGCTACTCCAGCTAGTTATTTCTCCTGCTCTTATGCTATTCATCTGAAAGAGAAATGTATGGTCTTAAGGATGGGTGATTGGGCATTTTTAAAATAATTTACCCCCCTGGCTGATAAACCCAGGGGATGGTATAATGTGTAGGGATTTTGGTAGCTAGGAAGAATTATTTGAGCATGTGGTCTGTCTGTGGTCTGTCTGTGATCAGCTTTGCAGAAGGAGCATAGATCCTTGTTGCAGAATAAGTGGAATGAATTGGGAGTCCGTCCAAGCTGGCAGTCCGTTATCAATTCCCTGGATCCTGACAATCTGATGTTCTATGTTTTGTTGATCTAATTTATTAATGCTGCTCAGGTCAAGTTCACTAAGGGCACTGAAAGCAGTGATTAATGTTGTATGCCTAACTATAACTATAATGCTCTTGCTCCTTTGGATATCAACCACATTTGCAGTCATTGAGTTGTTCTTGTAATGGTTCTTAACATAATGATGGCTGCTATTCTATGACGGATTAACTAATACACATTAGCAGTATAAAGACTCACATACTTGTCTTCTCCATGTTTATTGTTCATGGGGTCGGTTTATGTCTGGTAGGGAAGCATTTTTTGGATTCTTGAAGTTACTTTAGTAATAATCATGTGCAATTTTGTATTTCACAGT
The DNA here is from genome assembly GCF_031143425.1 of Pleurodeles waltl. Classification (NCBI taxonomy): domain Eukaryota; kingdom Metazoa; phylum Chordata; class Amphibia; order Caudata; family Salamandridae; genus Pleurodeles; species Pleurodeles waltl. The sequence goes on from NC_090437.1 coordinate 1,071,271,101, forward strand.
TCTCCTGCTATTATTGAAATGTTCTCATTTTGATGTTAATGTACATAAACGAATTGAGTATTTTACTGTGATTATAATGTTTGATATTAGCATCATGTTTATTGGCAGCATGGGGTTTTCAATTTGTGTATGTGCCAAGATGTGGGTGTCTTTTTTGTATCTGTAATATTTGATTGCTCTTGGTTTTAATTTGTAATGGATTTTAATATGTGTACAATAAATTAATTATACCTGAAAAGGTACTGAACAACTACAGTAAAATGTCCTGATTTCATTGTCTTCTGTTGGATTGGATCTTTGTTTCTCTAGTTAGGAGTCAAGCCATGACTGGATGTAGAGGTGATCCCAGTGGTGGCAGATTCAATCTTCCTGAAGCATGAAAAATAAAAAGGCTCTGTGGCATCACAGCCTTCTACCTCTCCTCTAGAAAAGTAACAATGTCAGATCCTTCAATATTCTTGTAAAACATGTCACTAATATATTATTCAACTGAACAATGTCTTCCAAGTCTTCTACCCCGTTTTCAAGATCACCCATACAGTAATGTCTAGCACTTGTTTTGCGGCACACCCAGTAGACATCTTTCATTCCAGGGCCTTTTTAGCGTCTACTATTGATTTGAAAATGTCCAGTTTGTCCTGTAGAGTTGTCTGGCTAGCATCCCCACCACCATTTCTGAACCCAGGAGCAATCTATATGGGGTTCTTATGGTTTCAGGGTGCAACTTTGGGAAGGGTCCCTGCCTGCCATATTTGTCACAGTGACTCACTCCCACTGAGCAATTATGTAGTCTTGTAAGCAGATTAGTAACCATACACTGTTAATTGTGGCTCAGTGGCCCATGACAAATAGTCAGATGGTATCTTAATCTACTCTGTCACCTTGGAGACTCACATTTCACATTTTGAGGCAGTGCTGTAATTTTTTCAAGATTACTATTATTTTACCTAAATGGAAACATGCCTTTTTCTAGCTACAGTAGAAATTACAATACAAACCATCCACTTAGATGGAAGGGATGCAACAGTCATAGTGCAATGGCCTACATTGACTACAGTGAAGGCAAGTGAGAGTATTTATTTGGGGTTTGCAAATGTGTCTATTAGATGTATTCATCAGCTTCATGACATTGAAAGACCCACTACCAACTTACTATGAGAAGGATTCGCTTTTGCTTGGGCAAAAGAAGCAGATCCAACATTTAGATTTTTTAACAAAACCTTTTCTAATGCATAGAGGGTACTTTCATAGGTGTTATGGATGATTCTTATGAGACCAGAGTGTGTTTTTCATAGAAATCTAAACACTGTCTAGATTCACTCCATTGGTTACATTTCTAATACCATTTCACAATCAGAGTTATCAATCAATAGTTAAATCAAGAGTTACATTATCCCACCACTGATAAGGAAGTCTGGCTATTGATTGATCTGTTGAAGATTATAGGCATTATTTGTCAGGGTCAAGCACACCATATAAATAGAGAGCGGTCATAGTAATTTATATAAATTAAAAAGTACAAAAGGAAAGCAGGTGATAAATATCCACTATTGATGTTGTCTCCCAAGTTAGATATGAACCAGAGCTGGGCTGTCCGTTTTGACCATGTAAGATCCCAGCAGGTCAAGTTTGAGTTGCCACTTCAACAGAGATGCAAACTTTCCATTGCATTGATTAATGCAGAATTTTTATCACCAAAGTACATTCAAATGTCTCTCTGTAGACAAAGAGAAATAGTTAAAGGAACGAGAGAATAGGCAATACGATGACTGCTGGATCATGAAAAGCTATATATTTACCAGCAGATCAGTTAAGACCAGGGTTCATACTGGCTTCATTACTGTAAGGTGAATAAGCATCCTGGAATTGCTAAGAGAGCAGTAAGAAAATGTTTCTGGTGGCCGAGCCTATTTAGTGATGTTAAAAGGTTTATACATAAAAGCTCAATTTGTGCTCAAATCAGGAGTTAAAATAGTAAACCTGTGGGTTGCCTGTTTCACCTAGACCTTGCCAAATAGAGTTAATGAATGTATTGTTGAGTTAACCTAATTCCAAGATTAAATGTAATTCTAATGTTTGTTGAACATTTGACTAAAATGAGTTATTCCAAGATGGCACCCTTCAAGACAGCCCTGTCAGGAAGCAAGGTCGGAGGAACTATGTACCACTTTGTGTATTCCATGCGCATGGTGACTATATTCCGAATATGCATATCCTGGGTCCCTTTCAACTAAAGAAAGTCTGTCTGCCTTCATAGTTTTGAGAAGCTGTATAGGGGCACCCATGAAACAAGGAGTGGTCCCTTTGGAAAGTAGCAGAAAGGAGCTCATACAGTTACTCTGTGTCGCTTTAGGGCTACTTTGGTTTGCAAATAGAGATTTGCACTGGGCATCAAAAAGATTGTTGTACCCATTTCATAATTATTTGTGACATTGCACTAGCTCAAGGCCTTAGAAAATCTTGCCCACTGTACTCTTCATACCATATTCTACTGACCTTCTGATGACATTGCTATACAGTTTTGTCTTATGTCACACTGGAGTGAATAAGCTACAAAAAGCGCTGGGAGTGTTTGTCCATACTGGTAGTGTGGATATTATGAAAAATATACCAACGTTGTAGATATACAAAGAATTATAAGAGTTGAATTGAATAAACCTTCTAATTGACCAGTAATAAATGTAAAAGGTCCTTATGGAATAACTGGAATACAAACTGAAACAGTGTTTTCATCCAATATGTATTGTTGTTCTAGAAACCAAATGCCAGTAGGTCAGGGTGGTTCAATAACATGACTGTGCCCTAGGTAATGCTAACAAGTCCCAGGACCAGTGCTCTGTGTAAAATGGATTCTGCAAATTAGGCTTAGTAAGGCATGTAAGTTTAAAGCTTTCAGCATAGATAGTGCATTCATAGTTGCACTGCTGTTGTATCCAATGTCATTTTAAAGGCAGATCTATAGAGAAATGAGAATGTAGCACACAAAAAATTAGTGTCCCTCTATTATCAATATTCAAACAGTCATTACACACTTAAACATATAAGAAAAACATAATATGAATTTCCACTGGAGTGGTATCAATGCAAAGTATAGTATGTGAAAAGTTAAAAGAACAAAAAGATTTTTAATAGATAAGTCATAAACATTTAATTTGGATGTATCACAATAGAAACTTAATTCCCAAAGGAATTTGTTGATAATAAGACAAAAAAAATACTACTTAACAGATAACCTGTCCATATATATAAACATTCACCAGATATTAAACTAATGCATGTGTTAAACCAACATATGAGTGGTTCGTCCCCTATTATAATCATTCAAAGTCCAAACCAAGATGGTTATAGGGGTAGAAGCTATCCACTCTGAAGGTTAGGAAGTGGAAGGGATTGTTTTCATCCAGATGGAAAGAAGGATTATCCAGTTCTTCCAAACTCAGCCGACACGTGTTTCGTCCTGCAAGGGACTTTATCAAGGCTTTAACAATTGTTGCTTTGGATCGAAATGTTAGTTCAAATTAATTCCAAAAATCACGAAAAATCTGTGATTAGATATCTCCATTTTAGAAAAATGTCTCTACAGATCCAAAGTTAACCTGACTTTCAAATATAGGGTGCCTTTACAAATAGTATGTCGTCCAAAAATCGGTCCTTCGGTAGCGGCTTCCACAAGAATTTTAAAGGCAGGCCTGCTTTGCTGGCTGCTTTTAAGTTAAAGTTAACACCAGGTTTGCCTTTGGAATCAAATGTACTTCCAAAGTCCTAAGCTACCTTATTTTTAAATATTGGTTACCCCTAAGTTCTGCCCTAGATGCCCCCATGGCTGGGTGCAGATTAACTATAAGCAGGGACTTTATAACAGATATTTTATAAGCCCTGGTGATGGAAAAATAGCTTTGTTTTCCACAGTGTAGTGAATAGGCTCTATAAACAGAGAGATTTTATTTTAAAATAATAACATCTTATTTTCCGTAGAAAGGAGCTAGATACGGCATCAAATTAATCAAATTATAAGTTAAGATCAATCCAACAACATGCTACTGTTGAATTTAATATAACCTGCACCTATAAAGAGTTTTAAAACTCCTCTAAAAGTTACCAGATTTAGCTCCGTAGTGCCCTTCTCTGATTGGCCAGTCTCTGGCAGCCTGGTCAGGCTACATTGATGAGGTATGAAGTGGCCTGGGCTGAGAGAAAGGAAGGGAAGCATCTGGTGGGAGGGAAGGACATTTGAGACAGTAACTGTGCCTTCCCCATTTCCAGAAAACCCAGACATCCAGGTGCCCCTTGATGAGATTAAGAGATGGCTGGAAAAGGGTGGGCCAGGGGTAGCTTAGCCACACCGGTGGGTGGGCTCAGCCAGACCTAACCTCTGTGAATGATTTTTGCCATCTTGGTTGGAGCATGTTGCTCCCTGGGATTGATTTTTCCCAGGAAGTGTTTACTCAAGAGTGACTGCACATGATTGGTCAGAGGTCCCCCAGCTTTCCACCCCCAGGATCAAGGATAAAAATGCCAGAGTGGCACCCAATTTCAGATCCCTACAAGGAACCAGACAAAGAAGAAAAAGGACTGCACTGCTGGACCCCAGGCCTGCACCTGGACACTGCACTCTGAAATACTGCACCAGCTTCACACTTAGGCTTCACCACCAAATGGAGTTTGCCTGTCTTCAACTTCTTCAAGAAGGGACTCCCTGTTTCCTACAGGTAATAAATAGCTGACCAGAGTCCCCTGCATCAAGCCCTGAAGAAACTGACCAGCTGACCAGTGACCAGTGACCAGGGTAATGTTGTTTTTTGGATTTGAGTCAGGTGCATTCTTGGAGTTGGAGTCCTAACCCTCACGGAGTGACTCAGAGCTTCTGGAACTTTGGGGTGAGTTGTGGACTCCTAACTGACATTCAAAGACCTTCTGGAAGAAGATACAGACGTTTTGGGAAGTTTGGAGCAACTTAAAAAAAATTAAGCCCCATAAGTGGACTGACACCATGTTGTGAGTCAAGCCAGCTTACTTTGACCGCAGCCAGGCCTGACTTGCAGGATCGTCCAGCTGAAAAGCGCCGGAACCCCAGAACTCCAGTATTTCACTGGGTGCTCGCAGAATGGCAACGCGATGACATTGACTCAAAACGGCTTGCTGTGGAGGGTCATCCGACATCGGAGAGGAAAAGCTCCAGATATAAAAAGTTCACAAGACTTCTCGTGCAGCATATCTGGAAAGGGCTCTAGGGAGGTCAGCTTGGATTTCAAGTTTGTCCCAGACAAAGATTTCCCTCACAAAAAATCATCTAAGTTCGAACGTAGAATCGTTCACTGAGGTCCCCTGCGATACTTATTGTAAGAGGGCTCCGTGGAGGTCGGATCTGTCTTGTGACTTATAAAAGAAGAATAAAATCTTCAAGAAAAAGATTAAAGGCTTCATTACAACCTTGGAGGAGGGGATTACTCCATCCCAAATGTGACGGATATCCTGTCTGCCGTATTACAAGTTAGATAGGATATAATGGAACTTGGAATATGGCTGACAGGATATCTGTCACATTTGAGACAGAGTAATCCCGTCCACCAAGGTCACAATCAGGCCCTCAGTTTGAAAGCAAAACTTTCCCGAGGCCTCCTGCTCACTGTAGACGAGCAGGGCTCCATTGCATTCTCGCTAAAATTTTGACTTTGCCCCCATCGTATGTGACCAGTTGTCTAGATTGGCATTATTAGTTTTGATGTGCTAAAAAACATTAATTCTTAAAAAAAGCATATCTCCTGATACCTTTATTGGACTTTTGTCATTTTAGTGCAATTTTAAAGATGAAAATATAATCTATGGTTACAAATTGGTGTTGTATTTTTATTTTGTTTTCTGTTATTTATTCACTGTTTTATTGTTTCTAAACGGTTTACACACCTGTCTCCTAAATTAAGCCTAACTCTTCGTTTCCAAGGGACTAAGGGTTGAACTGGGATTAATTTATTGAGACCTGACTGAACATAGTTAGGGTTAGTGGCCTATTGCTAAGTGTAGATACTTACCTGCCCTTACCAATAATCTACTTTCCAACAGTAGTGCTTTTGCTCAAATTGGTAAAGGCACCAAAACTTGATGTGCAGTATCTCACCAAAATAGGGTTCAAAAGGATTGATTAGAATTTTACATAACTATATGTAATTTTGCATAATTTTGCTGTAACATTACATAATTACACAAAATCAAATGACAGGAATTTCTCATACCCCTAGTAATAGGTGCCCCTTATAACACCAAGTATATATTGCACCTCAGGAGATTAATTGCTATCTAGTGCCATAAAAAACAACTTGTGAAAAAGTAATCCTTTTTGCTCTGATCTCCCCCAAACCTTTGACTGATCATGGTGATTATTGATTCTGACTGTGCCCTAGGCACTACTAACCAGTCCCAAGGCCAGTGCTCTGTGTAAATGGTATATGCAAATTGGGCATAATTATAATTGCCTCTGATAAACTACCTATACGTAGGGGCACGAAGAGGTGCAAGAAAGTGGCCCTAAGTTTATGACTTTTCGGTATTCACAATGGTAAGTTACAAGTATTCTCTTTATGTCGGCACACAGGGCAGAATCTCGACACTCGGAGGAGTGATCCACCAAAAGTGCGGAGATCCCACTTCAGGTGCAGAGATTCCACTCTAGGTGCAGACGTTAGTGCAAACGTAACTTACCTTTGTGAATGCCGAACAGTCATAAATTTACACTTTTGGTCTATACTTAAACGAAAAGTCTACGTTTACGTTGGTGAATCGGGCCCATCATGTCTGGGTAACAGTGTTCCCATATGATGTTGTGTGGAAGTGGATGTACTCAATAATGTATTGATGTTGATGTGTTTGTAGGGATGCTTTTCATTCATAATGGGCATTGGTTCTTATTTCGAACTACTTAAATATGTTTAGCCATCAACATACTGGCTCTCATAGGTCATCGTGCATGGGGAGTCTTTGTCAGCAATTCATCATACTCTTGGTTAGGGTGGCCCATCGGATTTTGTATTTTATAGTAGCAGCACTTTCTCAGTTAGGCTATAAGAATCTTTCTGTGTGCCATGGTGGCTAAAAAATGAGACACAAATGGTGCTTTGACCAAGGATTACACTGTGCACATCAAGAGTGTGCTCAAATCATGCTGAATTACAGATAGTACACAAGCAAAACTGGAAAAGTAAAAAGGGCACTGAGACTATTGTTGCACATTAGTAAACTTTGCACCATTTACAAGCAGGTGATGCATCTGCGTTGATGTGTCAGATTTCTTTCTCTTCTCTAAGATCCCCTAATGACGCCATGGATGCGCTCTATTTCCAATTCAGAGCTCCATGGTGCACGTTTCTACAGATGTGTCAGAAATTCTGACACATCTATTGGCGCCAAACTCCCACATTGTTGGAGTAGCATTGTAAAAGGGATGCTACCCCTGCAAACAGAGGAGGCTCCCATTGGAAAAAGCCCTGCGTCAATTTTACACCTGCTCTGAGCAGGAGGTAAACATTTGAGCAGTGAAGTTACAGAATGATGGAGTGAAATGTTGTAAACTTCACTTCATCAATAATGCGTGGCTTTTTGCCTGGGAATGTCTACCTGGCGCAGATATAATCTGAGACGGGGCTTTACAAACTTGGGCCCAATGCATCAAATTTGCAAACTGGAGTAATGCAGTGCACTTCTAGTACCACCGCTGTATCAAATATAAATGACGTAGCAGTGGCGCAAAGGGGTTGCAAACGTGAGCCTGAATGTGGCCTAGAAAATGACCTGACACCATGTGCAAACGGCAATTAAAAGGGATGTTCAGCGCCCGATTTGCAACAAGGACATGGAATAAGGCCCAAAGACTTTAAAAGTCATATAATTTTAATGTCCAAAAACATTTTACTTCAATCAAGCATGTGGTCGGTGTCTGCTTTGCTCACCTGGGCACCTGCTTGCACAATTTGTAAATCTAATGCCGATAAAAAATATATTGCACATTGTTAAATGTATTCGAAAATAAATAAAAGTTACAGTTTATCCAATATTGCCGAACATGTTTCAGAAGGATAGCCGTACTCCCAAGGGCGCTGAAAAGTGTTACAGCTAATAATATCTCAGAAGCTTTAATAAGGTCATTCCATTGGTGTTTCACAAGGAAAAAGATATACTTTCCCGAGGGAATCGTTTCTCCACAGACATAACTCAGTGTACTCTAAAAACAAATAATCACTTATACACTGAAGCAATTTCAAATGTAATAGAGGCCTTTTTAATGACCACAAACTCGGTGCATGGGATTCCCTCTTTACCTTTTACAAACAAGAATGTTACAGCTTTATTGCTGTGCTCGTAGAAATATCTAAACTATGTGGCAAGCTAAATAAAGTTGCTGAATCGGAGTTCTGGGGACTAAGATGTTTAATTTAGTCCCTTATGAATTTAAAAGCTGAAAGCTGCTTTGAGAGTTATCTGAAGATTCATTTCAAGGGTGCATTTTTCACTAGTCATTATTCTTTTTTATGTATGCAGCAGAAGATGCATTTCTCTTTGGAGCACATATCCTACTTAACCGCGGATGGTTGTCCTGCAAAACAAAACCCTAAATATTATTCTCAGGAAATGTAACTCTATCAGAAGGTGAAAGTGTCAAGATAAATCCATTTGATTTGGCGTCTGTGATAGAAATAACGTTGCTGGTGTTGAAGCAGATATGCTAATTAGAAATTATTAATAAATGTTTATGTGTTTTGATTAACAGTGTGAAAATGTGCCCACGGAGAGTGACAGCCATCTTATACGAACTTGTACTAAAATGATAAAAAAATGTGTGAAATAATGAAAATGTGTAATAACAATGTAGTAGTGTGTCATATTAAGATGTATAACCTATGTTTTGCATTATATTGTAGAGTTAATTTTTCAGAAGTTGTGGCTTAGGTTTACAGTTGAGAGTGAAATTCACGGGTTGAATTTTACTTGCGAATGTGGGAGACTGAGAAAGAGGAATAGCTGCATAAGCGAAAGGGCCATCAGTGAAAATCCATAAGGTCTCTGAAGCGATTGTGTACCTTCCTGTAGTAAACCAGCTGATTTGTTTTGGATTATTGGTTTTGGTTAGTGCTTGCAATCATTTTGCATTACTTTTGTGTGAATCAAAGATCAGGAGGACAAGCTGCAAGACTTTGTCAGCCGCAGTGTGTGAGTGTGACATCAGAGTGAGCAGCACTGGGATAGGTTGGTTAGTAAGAAAAGTCACAAGCGGATTGGCAGCCGTCCGTAAGCAGGTGAAAGGAATCTTGGGAGTAAAAGTAATTTCCTTATTGAATCGAATACACAAAAAGATAGCAAAGATGACATTTTTCAAATCGTTCAGGAGTGCTATGAAGAGTGATTCTCACATTAAGGCGACAGTGGGGGAGCATTTATTCTGATGGAGGAGCGAGGTGTCACGTCATGTCTTTGGTTAAAGCAATGGTGCAAATTGACAGAGAAACAGTGAGCTTTAGCATTTTCAGAGCATGGAACGTTCAATTTGAGAATTTTGGATCAGTTGCGAATGACATTGCATGAAACTAAGCCACTTCAGAGATCAGCACAGTTTGAGGCATTAGCAGTTTGGGAGCTCATAGCAAGACAACAGCAGGAGTTGAAATTCCAGAGGAGAATAAGGAAGGTAGAGAAGTTCTTAGCAGAGGCAAGATGGGATCGGGAACAAAAGAAATGGAGAATGGCAACATTACAGGGCGTTAGATTGTTTCCTGCTATCGCAGAGGAAGATGAGTCAGAAGAGAAAGAGGATACTAGCAAGAGTGATAAGAGTTCGTCAGGGGGTAAGAAGAAGAAAAAGACTTATGTATAAGAGGAAGATTCAGATGTTGAAGATCTTATTCTTCAGGTACTGAGGGACGACCTCCACCATATGCCGTGTTGGAAGGGGGTGCAGGTACTATTTCTGCTCTAACTGCCCCAGCTCAAGTGTCGGGGACAGTGGGACCAGTACAGACAGATAATGGATAGGTACAAGGAGTAGTACAGAGTACTCCTAATGCAGTGACTACTTCAGTGGTCCAAGTGCAGATGCACCCACCACCAGTACAGAGATCTTATCCAGAAGTGCCAATTCCTGAGACAACTTTAAACTTAGTGGTTCCCACGGAGCAAGTGGTTCCGAGGCCTATGTTAGTTCAGACTGAACCGACTCCAATGTTATTGCTTCAGGCACAGTCACAGGGTTTGCCGAAGTTCACACCAATGACAGGGACACAGTCAGATGTGACACAAGTGATGATTCAGAGTATGGGAGTAGCCCTTCCACAAAGTGCAAATGTCAGGGCGCACCAGATGCAGTATTGCTGCTGATTACTGTTGGCCCAGTGGTACCATTATTTGCGCAAAAAAGAAGCCAATTTCAGTACAGGGTGAAATGTCACAGACCCTCGGAAGGAGGGGGTGAGAGGTCATGTGCAGGTGATATCGTCTATGGGTAAGACCTTTGATGGATGAGGGGTTGGATAGTTTGAATACGCCTCAAAGAACTCCCAAGGGTGAAGAGCAGATTGATTGTGTAAGGCTAGTTACAGAAATAACTTAACTAGTCGAGGGATCAATGAGAGTGAATATGTTAGAATCCTATACAGAAGAAGAGCTGAGATATTTGGATTAAAAGAGAAGTATACAAGATACATCAGAAATTGGCAGACTTCGCAGACAAACATGACATAGAGATTGAGAAAACAAAGCACTTGAAATTAAATTACAGGATAGACTTTAAGGTAAAGGATTTTGAACACATGAGGTCAGCAGGGATAAAAGCACATCTCAAAGAACTATTGCAGAGTGCTCAGATGTGGGGAGCATTAGAGAAGTGGGAAGGCAGATGGGCAAAGAAGAAGGATAAATGGAAACGAGATTCACAAGAAGGGTTTGAAGGTGTTCAAAAAGAAAAGGATCCAGTAAAAATTTTACCAAGGAGGGAAATTCCAGGAGGACAGTTTGTTTATGGTCCTTGGCACAGAAGTGATGTTTTGTCATTCACAAATGATTATCTAAAATTGAGAGAAAAAAACTGGTTGAGTGGTACCAGCAGACAGATTTGTGAAACTTTCTAAATGCCTGTGGGAAGACTTTAACACTCTGTTGGAGATAGTGGCTCCAGCTGACTTGTGGGTCGAGTGTAAGAGAGTAGTGGATTGGCCGACGAGTGAACCGGAAAGGGATAGAGTTACAGGTGCACCATCATCTGAAGTGATGAAACGTTATTATAAAGGTGATTGAGTTCCTGAAGATGAGAATTTTGCCTAAAAATATTGATTGGCAGAGGATTGGCAGGACAGTGCAGGAAGTGAAAGAGTCAATACATCCTTATTATGAGAGATTGCTGGAAGCGTTCATACAGTGGTAAAGAAGCAATTGAGCCAAAAGATATGTTGCACATTGTGTTCAGGTTCATTGAAGGATTGAGACCTGAAGTAGGTCAGATGATTAAGAGTCATTTGATTTGTTGGCAAGCGAAGCCGATTGATGAGGTGTTGCAGTATGCAAAATACTGTAGTGATGACATTGGGTTGAAGCAGAAAAAGCTGAAGGAGAAGGAGAAGGCGATGGTGATGCAAATTAAGGCAGCTCAAACAGGAGAGCAGGGAGCTTTAGTGCAACAGATGCCGCAACAGCAGGGAACTCTCATGTTCCAACCTCAGTTAATAGGTAGGAGTCAAGGAGTCAATGTAAATCATGGCCCGGATTTGAGTACTGTAGTGGTTCAGAATGATGTGCAAGGGATGAAAAAGATGTTGCTGTGTCATCTGTGTGGAAACGGGGAACACTGGAAGCAAGAGTGTCCGTTGATGGTGCAGGATGATGTTGTTCAGCAAAGTGGTGATGTCAATACATTCCAAACTGTGAAAGTCCTTAGAATGACAAGACTTAATCCGAATCTTCAGAATCAAGTGCAGAATTTTCAACCCATGCAGCAGGTGCAAGTGTCGCATGCACAAGTGACACAGTTGCAACCAATGCAGCAGCAGGTTCCTATGGTACCTAGACAGCAAATGCAGATACCTCAAGCCCCAATGGAACAGCAACAGATGATGCTTACTCAGCAGGTCACAGGTCAGAGACAAGACAGAAGTAGTGACACAGTGCACCAATTCCTGTTACATAGTGAGAATGAAATAAACAATGAATGGATGAATATTAGTTCGGATGAAGAGCCATGTATGCTTGCAGCTTCAATAGAAGTAGATCAACGAGGACCCTTTGTGAAAGGAATAGTGATAGGTCACAGGGTTTTATTCGTAGCGGATACGGGAGCTACACGCTCAACAGTAAGGAGTGATAGAAATGCCAAACTTTCAGGAGACAGTTCAAATTGTAGGGGTAGCAAATGGACAGTTTAGAAATCCCATCAGAGACAGGGTACAGAATGAGATTGGTAACTTCCAGGGACTACATAAGTTTGTAGTCTGTGATTCAAGTCCAGTATCTCTACTGAGAAGGGACTTGTTATGCAGGACCAAATGTTCTGTTAGTTGTTTGACTGCTGGAATAGAGGTTCAGACTAATAGTGATGATGAGAAAGAACAGACACCAGAAACTGAGAATGAAAATATTAACGTAGAGTACCCGTTGATTGAGTTTTTCCGATGTTTACTGTGAAAGAGTTGCATGCAGACTTGCAGGCTACAGTACAGAAAAATGTGTGGGACCTGACAGGTAAAGAAGTGGGTTTGATCAAGGGAGTGGAGCCAATTAAAATCACTTTGAAACCGAATGTAGTGTTTCCGCAGCTTCCACAGTATAACATGGCACAAGATGTTCTGATGAAAGTGGTGCAAATAATCTGAGACGTTCTGAAACAAGTGGTTTTGAAAGAAGTATTGAGCAGTCCATATAATTCACTGATAATGGGCTCAAAGAAGCTGTGTGGGGAAGTGCTCATTGTGCAAGACTTGCCCAGCAGTAATATTGTTTCAGATTCCATGTGATGCAGAGTGGTTCACAGTGGTTGACTTGTCACAAGCTTTCTTTTCTGTGCCTCTTTATGAGGATAGTCAGTTTCCTTTTAGTTTCAAATTCCTAGACAGAGTCTACAGTTGGTGCAGGCTTCCACAAGGGTATACTGAGTCACCGTCTCTGTTCAATCAGATCTTAAAAAAGAATCTGGAGTCATTGGAACTACTGTACCAATCGATTCTAGTGCAGTACATTGATTATTTGCTAGTTGCGTCCAAAACGAGGGACGAGTGTAAGTACGACTCAATTACCCTGTTGAACCATTTAGGAAAATTTGGACATAAAGGCCCTCATTACAACCCTGGCGGTCGGTGATCAAGCAACGGTAATACCGCTAACAGGCCGGAGGTAAAAAAAATGAATCATGACCACAGCAGAAACTGCCAACACAGACAGCCACTTTAACACTCCAACCGCCACGGCGGTAGCAACAAACACCGCAACGGTGACCGCCAACAGCCAGGTGGAAGACAATGTACCGCCCACTGCATTACAACACGCCTATCCGCCAGCTTTTCCGGGGAGGTACCAATGCCATCAAAAGCACAGTGGAAACACTGCTCTGAAAGGAAACGACTCACCTCTCGACACTCGAGGAAGAACCACAATGCCATGGAGCCCGAACTGCAGATCTTCCCCATGCTGGTGTGCCTTCTCATACACCAGGAACATGAACGCCGGCGAAGACGACCACGGTGAGTACTGCACATAGCACACAGGGGAGGGGGGAGGAAAAAGAGAGTGATACACCCATGCAACACCCCCACCTTCACCCCCAACACTATACATAGAAACACATGCAACAACTTTACATATACACCCTGTAACCCTCAGGAATAACGCAAGGACAAAAGGAATTGATTGAAATGAGTATATAAAATAAGTTCAGAAAGAAATAAAAAGTATGTACAAGATATACAATATATACAAAAGGAGGGACAATGCCCACTCCAAAATGTCCGTGGCCCACTGGGCCATAACACATAGGCCAAGGCCACACTTGACTCCTGCCTCAATACGGAGAAAACACTGCAGGGGCATCAGGTCGAAAACACACAGGCACCTCAGGGGGACGGGGAATGGGGGGCACCTCAGCCAGAAGATGGTACAACGCCACTGGCCTGGAGGTGGGATCCATGCCCACTGCTTGGTCCTGGGGAGTACAAGGCCACAGTATCTCAAGTGGGTGGTTTGCCCACTGCTTGGTCCTGGGGAGTGCAAGGCCACAGTCTCTCACGTGGGTGGGTTGACCACTGCTTGGTCCTGGGGAGTGCTTAGCCACAGTCTCTCTAGTGGGTGGGTTGCCCACTGCTTGGTCCTGGGGAGCGCAAAGCCACAGTGTCTCAAGTGGGTTGTTTGCCCACTGCTTGGTCCTGGGGAGTGCAAGGCCACAGTCTCTCAAGTGGGTGGTTTGCCCATTGCTTGGTCCTGGGGAGTGCAAATCCACCGTCTGTCGAGTGGGTGGGTTGCCCACTGCTTGGTCCTGGGGAGTGCAAAGCCACAGTCTCTCAAGTGGGTGGTTTGCCCACTGCTTGTCCTGGGGAGTGCAAGTCCTCAGTGTCTGAAGTGGGTGGTTTGCCCACTGCTTGGTCTTGGGGAGTGCAAAGCCACAGTCTTTTAAGTGGGTGGTTTGCCCGCTGCTTGGTGCTGGGGAGTGCAAAGCCACAGTCTCTCAAGTGGATGCCTTCTTCCACTGGTTCTGGAGGGGGCCTAGTGCCCAGTGTGCTTCATCCTGGCAAGAAGGGGCTGAGTAAATGCCTTATTCCACTGGTTCTGGAGGGGGCCTTGTGCCCAGTGTGCTTCATCCTGGATGGGGCAAGGTTACAGTCTCTCACTTGGTTGTCACACCGACAGTTGTTGCAAGGGCCAGGATGCACTGCAGCCCATGTAGTCACCACTACACACTGCTCGTCGGGGGTGACGGCTGCTCAGTGTATGCCAGTTGCGCTGCAGGTGGCAGTGCAGGCAGTGGTGGTGGTAGCCTCCAGGCCTTCACCTACAGCCTCGGATGGCTGCCCACTGGGGCTGCTACTGCTGGCAGTGGTGCTGCTGGCTGCCGGGCAGGTGGTGGTGCTGTCCGCAGTGCAGGTGGCAGTGCGGGCCGTGGTGCAGGTGGCGATGCTGGCCGCGGTGCAGGTGGTGGTTCAGACAGTGGTTGTGGTAGTCTCCAGGACTTCACCTGCAGCCTTGGATGGCTGCCCACTGGGGCTGTTGCTGCTGGTAGTGGTGCTGCTGACGGTGGGGCAGGTGGTGTTGCTGGCCGCAGTGCAGGTGGCGGTGCTGGCTGCGGTACAGTTGGCGGTGCAGGCAGTGGTGGTGGTAGCCTCCAGGCCTTCACCTGCAGCCTTGGACGGCTGAAGTGTCATGGCTGGTGTTCTGTGCCCCTTCCTGCCCTTGGCAGATGGTGGTGCCACCTCGCTTTTGCCAGCTGGAGTCTTTGACTTGCCCTTGCTGGCTGGTTCTGCCTCCTTCCCCTTGCTGGCTGGTGTCCCCTTCTTGCCCTTGCCAGGTGACGGACCCTTCTCGGCCTTTGCAGGTGTTGCTGGCACACTGGCTGGGCTGACGGGTGCTCCTTGGAGCCTCTCACAGCTGCAGAAACCACAGTGGCCGTGGACTGGGTGGCTGAGGTGCTGGGCCGAAGGTGAAGGACGGGGGGTAGGGAATAGATCAATGTTGGTGAGGAAAAGCTTTTTTAGGGATACTGGGGCGGGAAGAGGGTGAAGGTTTGGGAGTGGAGGAAGAGGGAGTGGTTGTAGGAGGTGTCAGTCTGCTGTGTTTGGGTGCAGGTGCATGGGCTGCATGCTGTTGCGAAGTGGATGGCTGTTGGGTGTGTGTGTACTTTGGGAGGAGGGGTCACAGACACAGTGGAGAGGACACAGGGGACGTGTGCATGGATGTGGGGGTGGTGACTGCCAGTGCGGGCCGTGTACTGATAGGCGTGCTGGTGATGGAGGTAGTGGGTGAGGATGTAGTGCATGCAGGTGTGAGTGGAGATGCTACTGGGAGGGGTGTGGAGGACGAGGAGGAGGGGGGTACAGTGGAGGCAGTGGATGTTGGTGTGTCTGCATGGGGATGGTGCTTGTGTGAGTACCTGTGAGATGAAGTGTGGTGCTTGTGTTTGCCTGAACCACTTCTGTTTGTTGATTTGGGTGAGGGGATTGGGACCGGGTAGAAGAAGAAGTTGGAGGAGAGAGGCTGGAGACATGGACATTGGTTGTCATCAGTGCGGAGGCCAGAGCCTGGAATGCTCTCTGTTGGGCCGCCAGAATGAATGCCCTCCCGGACTGCATTTGTTTGTTGCAAATGCCCTGCTACACCCTGGATTGCATTCAGTATGGTTGACTGCCCAACAGAGAGGGATCTCAGGCGGTCAATAGCCTCCTCACTGAGGGCCTGTTAGAAAACCAGAGGGTCACCCTATAAACCCAAGAGGGGCTGGGTAATAATTAGCAAAAGACTACAATGCCCACTCCAGAACACATAACATACATGCAGCAAAATGAAACCATATTAGAAAAACTATGGCGGTCATTCCAACCCTGGCGGTCAGTGATAAAGCGGCGGCCAACCCGCCAACAGGCTGGCGGTTAAAAAAATGGAATTTTGACCCTGGCGGGAACCGCCAGCACAGCCCGCCACTTTAACACTCCGACCGCCACGGCGGGACAGACAAACAGCGCGGCGGTCACCGCCAACAGGCAGGCGGCAGACAATGTACCGCCCACAGTATCACAACTCACCAATCCGCCACCTTTTCCGGGGCGGGAGCCCCGCCGATAAAAACACGGCGGAAACAGACTAAGAACGGGAAAAAGCTCACCTCTATACACTCCACGAGGACGGAGGACAGCATGGAACCCGAATTAAACATCCTACCAGCTCTTGTCTACCTGCTCATCTACCACGAGTACGAACTCCGGTGCAGAAGACAACGGTGAGTACTGCACCTACGACACAGGGGAGGGGGGAGGAGGAAAGGTTACGGGCACACACATACGCCCCCCCCCCAACTATCAACATACCAATGCAGAGCAACAACTGAGTGACACCACCGAAACCCCCCTGAAAAATGCAAAGACATAATAAAATTTTAAATTAAATTTATGTAAAATTAGGTTCATTGAAGTCATGGAAAATTATCGATATGAAATATCAAAGCAAAAATCATGAACAGTGCGAAAGCTATGTACAAAGTCAATAAGTCCTGCTCAGTGTGTCAAATATCCACAGTCCGTGGGCCAATGTGTACCAAACACATTGGCAAAGCCCACACAGGAGACCTGAGTCCGTTGGAGAGAACACTGCTGAGGCATCAGATGACAAAACTACAGGCACCTCAGGGGTAAGGGAAGGGGGGGCACCTCAGCCACAGGGGTCCACGTCACCAGAACCACGAAGGGGCCACCATGCCCACTGTGCCATCCTGGGGAGTGCAAAGCCACAGTCCATCAGGTGGATTACAGACTCCACTGGTCATGGAGGAGGCAGGGTGCCCAGAGTGCAGCGTGAACACCAGCTCGACACAGAACCGGCACTGTCAATGGGCTCAGCGGAGCGGTGCATGACAGGAAGGGCCCAGCGGAGCGGTGCTTGAGATGAAGGGCCCAGCGGAGCGGTGCTTGAGACGGCGGGGCCCAGCGGAGCGGTGCTTGAGATGAAGGGCCCAGCGGAGCGGTGCTTGACAGGAAGGGCCCAGCGGAGCGGTGCTTAAGATGAAGGGCCCAGCAGAGCGGTGCTTGAGATGAAGGGCCCAGCGGAGCGGTGCTTGACAGGAAGGGCCCAGCGGAGCGGTGCTTGAGATGAAGGGGCCCAGCGGAGCGGTGCTTGAGATGAAGGGCCCAGCGGAGCGGTGCTTGAGATGAATAGCCCAGCGGAGCGGTGCTTGACAGGAAGGACCCAGCGGAGCGTTGCTTTAGATGAAGGGCCCAGCGGAGCGGTGCTTGAGATGAAGGGCCCAGCGGAGCGGTGCTTGACAGGAAGGGCCCAGCGGAGCGGTGCTTGAGACGGCGGGGCCCAGCGGAGCGGTGCTTGAGATGAAGGGCCCAGCGGAGCGGTGCTTGAGATGAAGGACCCAGCGGAGCGGTGCTTGACAGGAAGGGCCCAGTAGAGCGGTGCTTGAGATGAAGGGCCCAGCGGAGCGGTGCTTGAGATGAAGGGGCCCAGCGGAGCGGTGCTTGAGCTGAAGGGCCCAGCGGAGCGGTGCTTGAGATGAAGGGCCCAGCGGAGCGGTGCTTGACAGGAAGGGCCCAGCGGAGCGGTGCTTGACAGGAAGGGCCCAGTGGAGCGGTGCTTGAGACAGCGGGGCCCTGTTCAGCGGTGCCTGTCTTCACGGCGGGGCCCTGTTCAGCGGTGCCTGTCTTCACGGCGGGGCCCTGTTCAGCGGTGCCTGTCTTCACGGCGGGGCCCTGTTCAGCGGTGCCTTTCTTCTCGGTGGGGCCCTGTTCAGCGGAGCCTGTCTTCACGGCGGGGCCCTGTTCAGCGGTGCCTTTCTTCTCGGTGGGGCCCTGTTCAGCGGTGCCTGTCTTCACGGCGGGGCCCTGTTCAGCGGTGCCTTTCTTCTCGGCGGGGCCCTGTTCAGCGGTGCCTTTCTTCTCGGCGGGGCCCTGTTCAGCGGTGCCTGTCTTCACGGCGGGGCCCTGTTCAGCGGTGCCTTTCTTCACGGCGGGGCCCTGTTCAGCGGTGCCTTTCTTCTCGGCGGGGCCCTGTTCAGCGGTGCCTGTCTTCACGGCGGGGCCCTGTTCAGCGGTGCCTTTCTTCTCGGCGGGGTCCTGTTCAGCGGTGCCTGTCTTCACGGCGGGGCCCTGTTCAGCGGTGCCTTTCTTCTCGGCGGGGCCCTGTTCAGCGGTGCCTTTCTTCTCGGCGGGGCCCTATTCAGCGGTGCCTTTCTTGTCTATCAAGGGAGCCAGACCTGGCCAGGACTCCCTGCTTAGTCGCCCTCCGACTGAGCAGTTGCTGGACCCTCCTGTGACAGAGTCCTGGGCCCGTGGGTGTCCTCCGTCACACCCGGGATGGGGCTTGTGGGGCCCTCCTGGTCCACGCCCCTGCTGGCTGACTTCTCTGCCCTGCTGCCCTTGCCCTCCTTCGATGAGGCTCTCTGGCCCTTGCCTGCCCTTGATGTTGTGGCAGGTGACGGGCCACGACTTTGCTCCTTGGGGGCAGCAGTGTCAGCCTTCTCACGGCGGGCCTTGGTTTTACGGGTTCTCTTTCCAGGGGGGGGGGCTGGCTGTTCCCTTGCTGCTGGCCGATGTATCTGTGCTGGGAAAGGGTGGACTCCAAAACCCGTGCACAATGGTCAGACTTGATGCAGGGCTGGTAGTGGCTGAGGTGCTTTTAGGACTCTTACCAGATGGAGGGGGTGGGTCAGGTGGTGCAAAGAGGTCAACTTTGGAGAGGAAAAGTTTTTTAGGAGCAATGGGAAGGGTAGGTGCAGTGGGTATGGAAGTGGAGGGAGAGGATGTGGTTGTAGGAGAGTCAGGTGTGCTGTCTATGGGTGCAGGTGCTTATGACGTAGGCTGTCGTGTGGTGGTTGGCTGTTGTGGGTGGCTGCCTGCGTTTGTGTGTTTTGGAAGAGGGGGTGACAGACACAGTGGGAGAGGACACAGGGGACATGTAAATGGCAGTGGGGGTGGTGACTGCATGTCTGCGGACTGTACTGGAGGGTGTGGTGGTGATGGAAGTACTGGCTGATGGTGGTGTGCATGCAGGTGTGAGTGGAGACGTCACAGGGAGGGAGGAGGGAGACGAGGAGGAGGGGGACACAGAGGTGGTAGTGACTGTTGGCATGGCTGCATCTGGATGTTGCTTGGGTGAATGCTTGTGGGATCTGTGGTGCTTATGTCTGGATGAGCTGCCCTTGGGTGTTGAGGTGTGTGCAGGCTGGTCTGATGGTGTGGATGGGATAGGCTGAGGAACAGGAGACTGGGAGACGGTGGAGGCAGTTAGAAGAGGGAGGCTGGAAACAGGGACAATGGCTGCCGTCAGTGCTGAGGCCAGAGCATTGAACGATCGTTGATGGGCAGCCTGACCCGAATGAATGCCCTCCAGGTATGCATTGCTCTGATGCACCTCCCTCTCTACCCCCTGGATGGCATTCAAAAGGGTAGACTGCCCAACAATGATGGTCTGTAGGAGGTCAATGACCTCCTCACTGAGGGCAGCAGGGGTAACTGGGGCAGGGCCTGAAGTGCCTGGGGCGAAGGAGATGCCCGCCTTCTTGGGCGAGCGGGCATGGAGCGAAGGCTGAGGGGCTGCTGGGAGGGCGGAGTTGGTGCGCTGGGTGGCGGCTGTACCTGTTGAGGCGGGGGGCACGGATGTTGCCGCCACCGATAGGGAGCTCGCTTCCGAGGACGTGTCAGTGTCGCTGGTGTCACCACGGGTCCCCGTTGTGGAGCTCCCCTCGCCCTCCGTATCACTGGTGACCTCGGTGTCTGTAGCATGGCCCACCGGGGCTTTGTGAGTTGCAGCTCCCTCGTGCTCCGATGCCAATTCTCCTCCGCCTGATGATGCTAATGCACACATGCACAAGGAGATAAAGAAAAAGGGGGGGGGAGAAATAAAGACAGGTTGAGTGCATGCATTGTCAACACCGTTGTCGGAGAGGACAGACACAGGAGCCTCCAGCACTACGCCGCGCAATCGGGGTACACTACTCAGTACTTGTGACTAGGCCTACAGGTCAATGGACAACAAATGCACACATGGGTGATGCTGGACCATGGATTGCTGTACTTGGCACCCTACAGAGGTGGGGGGCGGGGGCACAGGGCCATGCCTAAAGGAGGGGACTACACTACAGAAAGCGCCCTGGCCTAATGTCACCCACAGCCCTCCTCCCCCACCCAGGCACCTCCACTGCGCGCAAAGATAGCAGAAAGTGCTGATACTCACCCCCTTGTGTCTGCTGTGATGTCCTCACGCGCCCATCCAAATCGGGGTAGGCCACCGCCAGGATCCGGGACATCAGGGGGGTCAAGGTACGACTGGCACCCCTCCTACGTTGGGAGGCCATCCCCAGCAGTGACTCGCCGGTCTTCCTGGTCCCGCGGCGGATGTCCTCCCACCTCTTTCAGCAGTGGGTGCCCCGTCTGTTGTGGACCCCCAGGGCCCGGACTTCCTTGGCGATGGCACGCCAAATGTCGACTTTCTGATGGGCGCTGACCTATTTGACATGTACAGGGTGGGAAAGGATTTTTCAACATTTTTCTGCATGTTAGATGTGATAGCCCCCCCCCCAACTCTGCCATGTGAGCTGCTGTCATCACTGGGGGCCTGTTCTGGGTGCGGGATGGACAAATCTGGACCCTCCTGGCCGGTGTGTTGGCGTTCGGGCCCTGCAGGGGTAAAAGAGTATGGTTATTGCTTCTGTGTGTGCCATGGCGTGCGATTTGTGGGTGCCCTTGTCCCCCAGTGCTGGTATTCCCTTGTGGGAGGAGTTGTGAGGGTGGTTTGTGGGGGGGGATGGGTATGTGCAGTGGTCATGCTTAGGTGATGGGTGTCCATGGTTTGTGTTGGCATTCAGGGTTTGGGGTTGTGTTGGGTGGGTTGTGCTGTTGAGACATTGGCAGGGAGGATGTGTGCTGGGGGGTTGGGGGTGAGGGCGGGGGTATGGGTTGGCATGCTGGTGTTTGGGGGGGGTAAGGTAGTTGAGATTAGACTTACCAGAGTCCATTCCTCCGCCTACTCCAGCGAGGCCCTCAGGATGCAGGATGTTCAAGACCTCTTGCTCCCATGCTGTGAATTTGGGTGGAGTGGGTGGGGGTACGCCGCCAGTCTTCTGCACAGCGATGTTGTGTCTTGACACCATCGACCGCTCCTTCCCCCGTAGGTCGTTCCAGCGCTTTCGGATGTCTTCCCGGTTTCTGGGATGCTGTCCCACAGCGTTGACCCTGTCGACGATCCTTTGCCATAGCTCCGCCTTCCTGGCTATTGTGGTGTGCTCCACCTGTGTGCCGAATAGCTGGGGCTCTACCCTTATTATTTCCTCCACCATGACCCTGAGTTCTTGGTCCGAGAACCTGGGGTGTCTTTGGGGTGCCATGGGGTGGTGTGGGGTGGTGTTTGTGGTGATGAGTGTGGTGTGTGTGGTGGTGTGTGGTGTTTTGTGCGTGGATGTGGTGTGGGTGATGATGTTGTGTTCCTCTGTCTGTTGGGGTTTTCGATAGCTGTGCAGCACACCACAATAGCCAGGAAGGCGGAGCTATGGCAAAGGATCGTCGACAGGGTCAACGCTGTGGGACAGCATCCCAGAAACCGGGAAGACATCCGAAAGCGCTGGAACGACCTATGGGGGAAGGTGCGGTCGATGGTGTCAAGACACAACATCGCTGTGCAGAAGACTGGCAGCGGACCCCCACCCACTCCACCCGAATTCACAGCATGGGAGCAAGAGGTCTTGAACATCCTGCATCCTGAGGGCCTCGCTGGAGTAGGCGGAGGAATGGACTCTGGTAAGTCTAATCTCAACTACCTTACCCCCCCAAACACCAGCATGCCAACCCACACCCCCGCCCTCACCCCCAACCCCCAGCACACATCCTCCCTGCCAATGTCTCACCAGCACAACCCACCCAACACAACCCCAATCCCTGAATGCCAACACAAACCATGGACACTCATCACCTAAGCATGACCACTGCACATACCCATCCCCCCCCACAAACCACCCTCACAACTCCTCCCACAAGGGAATGCCAGCACTGGGGGACAAGGGCACCCACAAATTGCACGCCATGGCACACACAGAAGCAATAACCATACTCTTTTACCCCTGCAGGGCCCGAACGCCAACACACCGGCCAGGAGGGTCCAGATTTGTCCATCCCGCCCCCAGAACAGGCCCCCAGTGATGACAGCAGCTCTGTCAACCTAGAACCTGATGACCAGCCCGGACCATCGGGGACCTCTGGACAGTCGGTTCTCCACACACAGACACAGGCCACAGCAGACCCAACCCCCTCTGGGAATACCAGCACAGCTCCCACCCAGCGGGCCCATGCCTCTGTCTCCAGGACGCATCAATCAGCGGTGTGTCCACCACTACAGGGCACCCAGGCTGACCCACCACCCCAACAACAACAGGGACCTGGGGGCAGTGGTAGTGGGCACACCGTCCAGGGAACAGAGGCCCGGGGAAACAGCGGAACTGGGAGGGCTGCTGTGCGAGAGGGGGTGGACCGGCCCAGGGAACCCACTCTCCAAGAGGCCCTCACAAAAATCATGGGAGCATACCACCACTCCCAGGAGATGATGGCGACGGTACTGGCCAGGTTCCAGGAGATCCAGGCACAGCAGGAGGAACGGTACATGGGGTTCAGAGACGAACTAAGGAACATCGGTTCCGCAATGGGGACCATCGTCCTGGCCCTCAACCAGATAGTCACCACATTGCGGGACCATGTGGCACCCCAAAGGGCCCCTGTCACTAGCCCGGACCACGAACAGCCTACCACCTCCGCCGGCGCTAGTGGACAGGAGGCCCCCACACAACGACAGGCCACCAGAACCCCACCTCCTGCTGAAGATCAACCACCCCGCAAGCGGAACCTGAGATCACACAAGAAGACAGAGTAGGATGCCAAGACCCCCGCCAGCATAAGATACCCCCTGATGTCATCCCATTGTCCCACATTGTCACCCTGTCCAACCTTGAACTGCCCCTGCTCCATCCTTCCACAGGCATATGGACAATGCACCTGTGAGACTGAGAACTGGACTCTGCCATGGACATTACTCCACCCCCACCCATCACCGTTTTACTATCATGGACCTATATGCAGCACTTAAAATAAATCACCAATTGCACTTCAAAAATCAGGAGTCTGCTTGTATTCTTTACAAATGTATTACACATAACGGTGCAATAATGTTCAGTCACATTGTGATGACAACATGCCAATGTCAATAAGCATTAGTCCATGGGCAAACAAAGCAGCAGTCACGCTGTGGGTCATACAGCTCTGAAAAGGGAAGGGAAAGTCAAAAATCAGTTAAAAGGAACTGGGGGGAAACACAGAAAGTAGAGATGCAGGAGGCCAGAAGTAAATGTCAAATGGCGTGGGTGATTCTTACCTGTGTGCTACTGAAAATACTGTTGTATAACTGTGTCCCTGTTGTCCGTGTCGTCCCCGTCGTCTTCCTCCTCTTCACTCTCCACAGGCTCCACAGCTGCTACAACACCACCATCTGGACCATCCTCCTGCAGGAAAGGCACCTGGCGTCGCAATGCAAGATTGTGAAGCATACAGCAGGCCACGATGATATGACACACCTTCTTTGGTGAGTACATTAGCGATCCACCTGTCATATGCAGGCACCTAAACCTGGCCTTCAGGACCCCGAAGGTCCGTTCTATAATCCTCCTAGTTCGCCCATTTGCCTCATTGTACCGTTCCTCTGCCCTGGTCCGGGGATTCCTCACTGGGGTCAATAGCCAAGGCAGGTTGGGGCAACCAGAGTCACATATTAGCCGCACACGGTGTCTCTGTAGCTGTTCCATCACATAAGGGATGCTGCTGTTTCGCATGACATACGCGTCATGCACTGACCCAGGGAACTTGGCATTTAGATGGGAGATGTACTGGTCAGCCAAACAGACCACCTGGACATTCATTGAATGGTAATTTTTTCTATTTCTGTACACCTGCTCATTGTCTTTTGGGGGTACTAAAGCCACATGAGTCCCATCAATGGCACCAATGATGTTGGGGATATGTCCAAGGGCATAGAAATCACCCTTCACAGTGGCCAAATCACCATCCTCAGGGATAACAATGTATCTCCGCATGTATTTCATCAGGGCAGACAACACTCTGGACAAAACCTTAGAAAACATACGCTGAGACATCCCTGATGACATGGCCACTGTTGTCTGAAAAGACCCACTTGCCAAAAAATGGAGTACTGACAGAACCTGCACCAGAGGGGGAATCCCTGTGGGTTGGCGGATGGGGGACATCAGGTCTGACTCCAGCTGGGCACACAGTTCATGTATAGTGGCTCGGTCAAGTCGGTATCGAAGTATAATATGTCGTTCTTCCATTGTCGACAGGTCCACCAGCGGTCGGTACACGGGAGGATTCATCCTTCTCCTCGCAAGTCCCAGCGGACGGTGCCTAGGAAGGACAACATGGAGCACAGAGACAAGCAACCCACAGGTACGTTCACCTAGCTTGCACAGTACACAAATCGCTATGCATTGAAAGGCTTGTATGAGTGGCAATGCAAGGCCTAGGCCTGTGTGATGCAGTAGCAATTAAGCCATGTGGGCCCTTGTAATGGCGGCTGCCTGACCTGAGAAGTGTGACAGTGGGATATGAGGTCAATGCGCTGGCGTCGCACACCGTGGCGGTAGGCGGTCGAAGACCGCAGTGCGAAGGTGCATTGGTTAACATTGCACCCTATGGGTCTCAGGAGCCAATGACGATGTGCGCCGGCGGTCGCGGTACGCACCGCGGCGGTACCCACCGCCGCGGGCGTGACCACCATTTTCTATCTGCTTAACCACTCGAGACCTGTCCATCCACAGGAGAGGACCTATACTGCAAGTGCTGCTGTGACCTCGGTCTGGAAGAGACAATGGCTGCTGCGACTGGGGAAAGGGCCCCTGCCTTCACTTCAGAAGAGTTGGAGAAACTTTTGGATGGGGTCCTGCCCCAGTATGCGCTACTCTACGGTCCTCCAGACCAACAGGTAAGTACACTGGGTGCACATTGAATGGGCTATGCCTGGGTTGTGTATGGTGGATGTAAGATGGTGGGGTGGGGAGCGAATGAGGAGTGCAAGGCACGACAGATGGGAGCATGTGCCACATGGCAGGGTTGGGGAGAGAGGGGGCAATCACATCTAACATGCAGAAAAATGTTGAAAAATCCTTTCCCACCCTGTACATGTCAAATAGGTCAGCGCCCATCAGAAAGTCGACATTTGGCGTGCCATCGCCAAGGAAGTCCGGGCCCTGGGGGTCCACAACAGACGGGGCACCCACTGCCGAAAGAGGTGGGAGGACATCTGCCGCGGGACCAGGAAGACCGCTGAGTCACTGCTGGGGATGGCCTCCCAACGTAGGAGGAGTGCCAGTCGTACCTTGACCCCCCTGATGTCCCAGATCCTGGCGGTGGCCTACCCCGATTTGGATGGGCGCGTGAGGACATCACAGCAGACACAAGGGGGTGAGTATCAGCACTTTCTGCTATCTTTGTGCGCAGTGGAGGTGCCTGGGTGGGAGAGGAGGGCTGTGGGTGACACTACGCCAGGGCGCTTTCTGTAGTGTAGTCCCCTCCTTTAGGCATGGCCCTGTGCCCCCGTCCCCCACCTCTGTAGGGTGCCAAGTACAGCAATCCATGGTCCAGCATCACCCATGTGTGCATTTGTTGTCCATAGACCTGTAGGCCTAGTCACAAGTACTGAGTAGTGTACCCCGATTGCGCGGCGTAGTGCTGGAGGCTCCTGTGTCTGTACTCTCCGACAACGGTGTTGACAATGCATGCACTCAACCTGTCTTTATTTCTCCCCCCCCCTTTTTCTTTATCATCTTGTGCATGTGTGCATTAGCATCATCAGGCGGAGGAGAATTGGCATCGGAGCACGAGGGAGCTACAACTCACAAGGCCCCGGTGGGCCATGCTACAGACACCGAGGTCACCAGTGATACAGAGGGCGAGGGGAGCTCCACAACGGGGACCCGTGGAGACACCAGCGACACTGACACGTCCTCGGAAGGGAGCTCCCTAGCGGTGGCGGCAACATCCGTGCCCCCCGCCTCAACAGGTACAGCCGCCACCCAGCGCAGCAGCTCCGCCCTCCCAGCAGCCCCTCAGCCTTCGCTCCGTGCCCGCTCGCCCAAGAAGGCGGGCATCTTCTTCGCCCCAGGCACCTCAGGCCCTGCCCCAGTTACCCCTGCTGCCCTCAGTGAGGAGGTCATTGACCTCCTACAGACCATCATTGTTGGGCAGTCTACCCTTTTGAATGCCATCCACGGGGTAGAGAGGGAGGTGCATCGGTGCAATGCATACCTGGAGGGCATTCATTCGGGTCAGGCTGCCCATCAACGATCGTTCAATGCTCTGGCCTCAGCACTGACGGCAGCCATTGTCCCTGTTTCCAGCCTCCCTCTTCTAACTGCCTCCACCGTCTCCCAGTCTCCTGTTCCTCAGCCTATCCCATCCACACCATCAGACCAGCCTGCACACACCTCAACACCCAAGGGCAGCTCATCCAGACATAAGCACCACAGATCTCACAAGCATTCACCCAAGCAACATCCAGATGCAGCCATGCCAACAGTCACTACCACCTCTGTGTCCCCCTCCTCCTCGTCTCCCTCCTCCCTCCCTGTGATGTCTCCACTCACACCTGCATGCACACCACCATCAGCCAGTACTTCCATCGCCACCACACCCTCCAGTACAGTCCGCACACGTGCAGTCACCACCCCCACTGCCATTTACACGTCCCCTGTGTCCTCTCCCACTGTGTCTGTCACCCCCTCTTCCAAAACACACAAACGCAGGCAGCCACCCACACAACAGCCAACCACCACACGACAGCCTACGTCACAAGCACCTGCACCCATAGACAGCACACCTGACTCTCCTACAACCACATCCTCTCCCTCCACTCCCATACCCACTGCACCTACCCTTCCCATTGCTCCTAAAAAACTTTTCCTCTCCAAAGTTGACCTCTTTGCACCACCTGACCCACCCCCTCCATCTGGTAAGAGTCCTAAGAGCACCTCAGCCACCACCAGCCCTGCATCAAGTCTGACCATTGTGCACAGGTTTTGGAGTCCACCCTTTCCCAGCACAGATACATCGGCCAGTAGCAAGGGAACAGCCAGCCCCCCCCACTGGAAAGAGAACCCGTAAAACCAAGGCCCGCCGTGAGAAGTCTGACACGGCTGCCCCCAAGGAGCAAAGTCGTGGCCCGTCACCTGCCACAACATCAAGGGCAGGCAAGGGCCAGAGAGCCTCATCGAAGGAGGGCAAGGGCAGCAGGGCGGAGAAGTCAGCCAGCAGGGGCGCGGCCAGGAGGGCCCTACAAGCCCCATCCCGGGTGTGACGGAGGACACCCACGGGCCCAGGACTCCGTCACAGGAGGGTCCAGCAACTGCACGGTCGGAGGGCGACTAAGCAGGGAGTCCTGGCCTGGTCTGGCTCCCTTGATAGACAAGAAAGGCACCGCTGAACAGGGCCCCGCCGAGAAGAAAGGCACCGCTGAACAGGGCCCCGCCGTGAAGACAGGCACCGCTGAACAGGGCCCCGCCGTGAAGAAAGGCACTGCTGAACAGGGCCCCGCCGTGAAGACAGGCACCGCTGAACAGGGCCCCGCCGAGAAGAAAGGCACCACTGAACAGGGCCCCGCCGAGAAGAAAGGCACCGCTGAACAGGGCCCCGCCGTGAAGACAGGCACCGCTGAACAGGGCCCCGCCGAGAAGAAAGGCACCACTGAACAGGGCCCCGCCGTGAAGAAAGACACCGCTGAACAGGGCCCCGCCGTGAAGACAGGCACCGCTGAACAGGGCCCCGCCGAGAAGAAAGGCACCGCTGAACAGGGCCCCGCAGAGAAGAAAGGCACCGCTGAACAGTGCCCCGCCGTGAAGACAGGCACCGCTGAACAGGGCCCCGCCGAGAAGACTAGGCCGACAAGTGGGAAAACCTTAATTGAAGGTTGGAGGACGTTTTTGCATTAGGGAGGATTAAATGCATCATGGGAAGCTCGTTGAGAGTACGTCTTTTGATGCGTTGTCGGACCAGAAAGGAACGAGGTGTGGTCTGTTAAAAGGCATCCAGTTGTATTCGAGACTGCGCAGTACGCGGGTTGAATAAGGCAGACCAGTTTGGGACACCTTTGTTAAGGGTTCCCGGATGCCGCGTATTGGTTGGAATGTGCTATAGGAAGCGCAGTTTAACGTTTGATTTCCCGTTCCCTTTTATCGTCGGACCAGAAAGGAACGAGGTTGTGGTTTGGACAATATTGAGAGAGGCTATTTCCGGGTAGCCTGGAGAATGCTCAGTGTGCATATTGATTAAGGCGGACCAGTGTGGAGCGCCTTGGCTAAGGGCTCCACACCTGTGGTGAGTTAAGGCAATTGAGCAATGCTATTTAAGTGCGTTACCCAAATGGTGTTTTTCTTTCTATGATGACTGGATGGGGATTTAGGCTGCCAGTTTCCCTAGACCTTAATGCTCAAATTTCTTGAGGTATGGAGGATAGGTTTGGGAAGTAAAATGGCATTTGTTGTTAATAGTTAATGGAGGTTTTATGTAAATGGTATTTTAGTAGTAATAAGTTATTAAGGTTGTTTGAAGAATCTTTATGGGTTACCTATGGTTGATTTTTTAGGGACCATTTTGAAATAATTGGATACAAAGAAGATGGAAGGATAAATATTCCTGTAATTTTTGGTAAGAATATGGTGTGTCCAGGGTTATTTGAGATATTTGGTGTGTTTTAGTGATTTAGTTGAAATTGTGGTTTGTTTGTATGTTTTTAAATGGGTCATGAGGTGCTCTTTTGGATGAAGATTGTGATAATGGAATCACAATAAATGTAAGTGATGGATGTAGTTGATTTTGCAGCATAAATGAAACTAATTTCTCTTTATAAGAATAGATTAAGATTGAGTTTTATTTATTTGATTTTTTCAATAGACCCCTATCGTTTTAGTCCTGATAAAGACCCGTATGTGAGCCCGGAAATAGCCCGAGAACTGGATGTGTCGAAACTTCGACGATAGAGTGTTTGAGCCTGGATGTAGTTTCTTTCTTAATATGTAGCGAGGACTTGAATGAGGATTTATTACCTCTGATCTTATCTGAATTATTCAATGAGTAATAAGTTGAAACAACAGGCTCCTCTTCTTTTCTGTGGTTATTGGATGGACTTCTTTGTCCTGCTTTTTCAAAATCATGTGCACTTTATTTCTGAAGCACTTTTTTCTGTCCTCTGTATTTTAATGTTTTGATAGGGGGGTTATTTGTAATTTTGTTTGTGATTTAATCTTTCGTATTATTATAGTAATAAATGATTTAGTTTTTCTAATTTATTTTCATTTTGCTGCATGTATGTTATGTGTTCCGGAGTGGGCATTGTAGTCTTTTGCTCCTCACTGAGGGCAGCAGGGCTGACTGTGGCCAGGCCTGATGTGCCTGGGGCGAAGGAGATGCCCACCCTCCTGGGTGAGCAGGCACGGGAAACACGCTGAGGGGCTGCTGGGAGGGCGGTGCTGTTACAGGGGTTGTCAACTGTTCCTGTTGTTGGTGTGGGCACAGAGGTGTCCGTTACCGCCAGGGAGCTTCCATCGGTGGAGGAGTCGCTGTTGGTAGTGTCCCCTATTGTCTCTGTCGTGGTGCTACCCTCGCCCTCCGTCCCACTGGTGCCCTCACCGTCAGTGGATTTGGCCTCCAGGCCCATGTGGAATGCAGCTCCCTCTGTCACCGGTGCCTCTGCTCCTCCACCAGATGATGCTAATGCACACAAGGACAGGGTGACAAAACAAAAAGGAGGGGAGAGACAGAGGATACACTTGGTCAATGCCAGCAACAACACTACTGTTGGCGTACACAACACACAGGGAACAGCCCTATGCACTAGGCCATGCACTACCAGTTACATTGCTAATCACCAGCCCATGGGGTACAATGCCTAACGCCATTAGCTGCACACCTGAAACCCACAGGACCATGCCCAGTAGGAGATCCCCACTAACACTATTGGGGTTGGAGTGCATCTGATCTTGCCCATCATTCAACATACCCTGCCATGTTCGCCCTGGCCTAGGGGCACCTACAGTCCACATTCCCCACCCAGGTAAAACCTTAACGCGTGCAAAGTCATGATTCAAAGTCTGTACTCACACCCTTGTGGCTGCTGTGATGCCTTCAAGCGCACATCTAACTCCAGATAGGCCACCGCCAGGATGCAGAACATCGGGGGGGTCAGGGTACGTCGGGCACCCCTTCCTCGTTGGGAGGCCAGCCCCAGCGGGGCCTCCGCCGTCTTCCTGGCCCAGCAGCGCAGGTCCTCCCACTCTTTGCGGCAGTGGGTGCTCCCCCTGTCAAAGACCCCCAGGGTCCGCACCTCCTTGGCGATGGCACGCCAAATACCCTTTTTCTGATGGGCACTGACCTGCAGTAAAAATAAAGCAGAAAAGGGATTAGTCATACCGTCCGGACTGTCATACTCATGGTCCAACATATCCCTCCCATCCCCTTACACACATGCATTCCCCACCATACATGCAGCACTCTGCCCAGGACCCCTCAGAGCCCCCCCCCACACACGGCTTACACCCACAGCAATCCATACATTCATGGACCATGCATCATGCTCACAATGTACTCACCTATTTGTCTGGAGGACCATAGAGTAAAGTGTACTGAGGTAGGACCCCATCCACCAGTCTCTCCAACTCCTCCAAAGTGAAGGTGGGGGCCCTTTCCCCAGTGCCATTGTCACTTCCAGACACAGGTCACAGCAGCACTTGCAGTGTAGGTCCTCTCCTGTTGAAGGTCAGGTAGCAAGTGAGTGAACAGATAGAAAATGGCGGTCACATCCGTGGCAGTGCATACCTTCACCGCCGGCGTACATCGCCATTGGCTCCTGGAACCCATAGGGCCCAATTATAACCAATGCGATGTTGCACGTCGGTCGTCAACTGCCGACCACAACAGTGCACAATGCCAGCGGAATTACTTCATTTCCCCTTGTCTCTCCACACAGGTCAGCCAGCCGACATTTCAGGGGGCACAGGCCATGGCACCTAACTGCGTCACAGCAGACATTGGCACATTAACTGACTCTCGAGTTCACATACTGTTTTTGTAAGGGAAAAATGCATATTAGTTTTGTCATATGTGTGAATATGACCCTCTGCTCACCATTTTTCACCCTAGAGTTCAACCGCTGAGGATGAATAGGAGATGGAGACATCCCCCCTTGTACAGACCCCTGGTGGACCTAGCGACAATGGAGGACAGGCACATTATCCTGTCCTACAGACTAGATAGGGCCACAATCCAAGAACTGTGTAACCAATTGGAGCCAGACCTGATTTCAGCTATCTACCGACCCACAGGTATTCCCCCTCTATTGAGGTCCTGTCAGTGCTCCATTTCCTGGCAAGTGGTTCCTTCCAAGTGACAATGGCCGTGGCATCAGGGATGTCTCAGCCAATGTTCTCAAACATGCTGACAAGAGTGTTGTCTGCCCTGCTGAAACACATGCGCAGCTACATCGTATTCCCCCAGGTGGAGGATTTGGCCACAGTGAAGGCTGACTTTTGTGCCCTGGGACATATCCCCAACATCATAGGTGCCATTGATGGTACACATATTGCATTTGTCCCCTGCAAAGAAATGCACAAGTGTTCAGAAATAGAAAAAGCTTTCACTCTCTGAATGTGCAGATAGTGTGTTTGGCGGACCAGTAAATCTCCCATGTCAATGCCAAGTATCCTGGCTCTGTGCATGATGCCTTTATCTTGAGGAATAGCAGCATTCCATATGTGATGTCTCAACTCCAGAGGCACCGGGTGTGGCTAATAGGTGAGCCCATGGTCCACACCCAGTTGATGTAGGTATATGGGTGTGGGTTTGGCTCTAAGGGTGAGTGTGTGGCTAACAGGTATCCCTCAAATATTTGCAGGTGACTTTGGCTACCCCAACCTCTCATGGTTACTGACTCCAGTGAGGAATGCCAGGACAAGGGCAGAGGAACGTTACAATGAGGCACATGGGAGAACAAGGAGGATCATTGAGAGAGCCTTTGGCCTCCTGAAAGACAGATTCCGGTGCCTCCATCTGACAGGTGGATCCCTGTACTACTCACCCAAAAAGGTCTTCCAGATCATCGTTTCATGTTGCACAACCTGACCTTGAGACGCCAGGTGCCTTTTCTGCAGGAGGGTGATCCTTGAGATGGTCGTGTGGCAGCCGTGGAGCCTGTGGACAGTGATGAAGAGGAGGCAGAGGAAGATGATGTGGACAACAGAAGTACACTCATTCAACAGTACTTCCAGTGACACACAGGTAAGACACTGTAACTTCACCTTCCATTGCAGTATTGTGTTTGACATTGAACATGGCAGCCTGATTTCCATATTTCTATGGCCGCTTACTGTACCCTTTGGCATCTCTATTTTTAGATCTCGGTGCCCCATTCTGGCTCCTGGTCCTGGCCTGGCTTCCCACTGCAGGTCATACCTATGTTAATATTACAGTACATTTGAATTGCAATGTTTACAGTTTGTGAAACTAATACATTTGTCATAGAATTCACAGACTCCATGCTTGATTTTGTTCAAAGGTTGTTTATTTAGGTGCTAATAGGTGTAGGGGGTATTGCAATGGGCTGGGTTGATGATGGAGGAAAGTCCAGGGTAGAGTCTATTCTAATTGTTTCACAGGTGCATTGTCCAAAAGGGCATATGAAGTGGAGCATTGGCAGTTCAAGGTGGACAGGGTGACAGAGTGGAACAGAAGGGTTACAATCAGGAGTCCTATTTCCTTGCGGGGGTCATGGCAATGTTCTCTGGCTTCTGCCTGGATCGCAGGGACCGTTTGTGGGGTGGTTCTCCTTCTGCAGGGGTGGGGTGCTGATGGTCTGTTGGTCCTGTGGCGGGGCCTCCTGTCCACTAGTGCGGGTGGAGGTGGAGGGCTGTTCTTCAGTGTAGCTAGTGTCAGGGGCCCGTTGGTGTGCCATTGCCTCCCTCATGGTGTTGGACAAGTAAGCCAGCACCCCTGCAATGGTGACCAGGGTGGTGTGGTTGTCTTTCAAGTCCCCCCTGATCCCCAGGTACTGTCCCTCCTGCATCCGCTGGGTCTCCTGCAACTTGTACAGTATCTGGCTCATGGTCTCCTGGGAATGGTGGAATGCTCCCAGGATGTTGGTGAGTGCATCGTGGAGAGTTGGTTCCCTGGGCCTGTCGCCCCCATCACACAGCAGTCCTCCCAGCTTCCCTGTTGTCCTGTGCCTCTGTGACAGCCAACTTATACGTACTTGTACCAAAATGATAAAAAAAAATGAAATAATGAAAATGTGTAATAACAATTTAGTAGTGTGTCATATTAAGATGTATAACCTATGGTTTGCATTATATTGTAGAGTAAACTTAGCCAAAGTCGTGGCCTAGTTTTGCAAGACCTCATGCAAAAGATGAATTATTTGCGTATTGTAGAGAAGAAACCGTGTTAAACTAACCTTGACAACTTGTGTTAATAAAATCTGTTTAGTTAGAATTTTCTGCAATGTACCGACGAACAAGAGATGATGGAACTAAACATGTAACAATTTTGGTGCAAGTCAGACTCGATGTACTTTCCCAGGACTCAACACTATAGAGACACTGACTGAAGAAGAAGGTGCAACATTTTCGTTACCTGATGAGCCGGATGATGAGGACATCATACAGTGAACCAATCAATGAAATGAGAATGTAGAAATATTAGAAGTCATAGATTTGCAAAATTAATATTATTGGGTAGAGTCATAACTGGTGATTAATTGACCAATTAGGAATGAGGGGGTGGACTGGGTAACCTTAATGAGAAGTCATGACAAGGGGGAAAACTTCAGATGATATGCAGGGAGATGTGAGGGGAGAATTGATGACATCAGAAGGCGCAATTTGAGATTCTGTCATTGGGCTTATGCGCTTGAGAGCCTGATGCATTGCTGATCGATTGATGACCTGAAGACGAAAACTGATTTTGTTGCTGATCCATTCTGTGGATAGGTAGCTATTACAATGTGACTGATTATCTTTGTGCCTTTCCTTCTAGGTTCCAATTGCGCAGTTTTTATAGCTTTTCTCCTAGCTAGATGTTTTCCAAATTCATGTTCTAAATTGTTTTTGCATGAAGTCCCACATGCTAATGCTAATCTGGGTTAGATAAGGTTCCTTTGGGTGACGTTGACAGTGACAAATGGTTGATGAACTGATTGCTGAACTCTGATATAAATGTTTTCATATTCATCTTTGTTAGCTAATGCTGAAGCATTAGAGCATATGTTTCCTGAAGTTCTGATTGGATTATGTTATTGGTGGTCACTAATGAATTTATTCAGAGCTGATTGAATAAAGTTGGGTTAACCTTATGCGCTAGAATTGTAATTAATAGGGCAATACAAATTGTTAAAACGTGTATTGAGTTGTGGTAATCCATGAAATGTTTATCTAATTATCTAATGTATAATGATTCTTAGTGATTATAGATTGGTTACATGAAATATTGATAACTTTGGTCACTACATGGCTAGGATACTCCATGCGATCCAAAAGGTTCATCGGCCTATACGCGTCCCCTTGTAACTTTACTTACTAAGGACCAGACTCGCTGGCAGTGGAAAAACTGCACATGCCAACACTGCAATTGTATGTGACATTTTGTGTTTCTTGGCTCATTGCTCAACGTTTATGTTTTATGTCTCCTTATCCCCTTCACTGCCTGACCTTTTCACCTCAGGTGCCAGGCCTTTTTTTGGCTATTGAGGAAGTTTGCATTTAGGCCTTCATAACTTTTTGTCCACATAAGCTACACACACCAAATTTGATCCTTTTTTCCAACATCCTAGGGATTCTAGAGGTACCCAGACTTTGTGGGTTCCCCTGAAGATGACCAAGAAATTAGCCAAAATACAGCAACATTTTTTTTTTAAAAAGATTGGAAAAAAGGGCTGGAGAAGAAGGCTTGTGGTTCTTTCCCTGAAAATGGCATAAACAAAGTGTTTGTGGTGCTAAAATCACCATCTTCACATCTTTCAGGAACAGGCAGACTTAAATCAGGAAACCCCATTTTCCAACAGAATTTTGGCATTTTACTGGGACATGCCCCATTTTTACTATTTTTTTGTGTTTGTGCTTTCAGCCTCGTTCCAGTTAGTGACATAAATAGGTGTGAAAACAATGATGGATCCCAGAATGCTGAACATTTCTGAAAAGTAGACAAAATTCTGAATTCAGCAACTGGTATTGTGTGTAGATCCTAGAAGGGTTTCCTACAGAAAATAACAGCTGAAAAAAAAAAATATTGAAATTGAGGTGAAAAGAACAGCCATTTTTCTCCAAGTTTTACTCTCTAACATTTTCCTGCGATGTCCGATTTCTCAAAGCAATATACCGATACTGCTGGAATATTCTGGTTGCGGGGATTTATAGGGCTTGTAGGTTCATCAAGAACCTTGGTAACCAGACCCAATAAATGAGCTGCACCTCACAATGGGTTTTCATTCTATACCGGGTATGCAGCAATTCATTTGCTGAACTATAAAGAGTGAAAAATAGGTATCAAAAAACCCTTTGTATTTCCAAAATGGACACAGCATAAGGTGTTGAGAAGCAGTGGTTATTTGCACATCTCTGAATTCTGGGGTGCCCATACTAGCAAGTGAATTACAGGGAATTTCTCAAAGAGACGTCTTTTTTACATACTGTCTAACATTTGGAAGGAAAAACTGTGAGAAAGAAAAGGGGCAGTAACACTTGTTTTGCTATTCTGTATTCCCCCAAGACTCCTGATAAAAATGGTACCTCACTTGCGTGAGTAGGCCTAAGGTTCACGACAGGAAATTCAACATGAACACATCACATTTTTATGTTGAAATCTGACGTGTTTTTTTGCAAAGTGCCTAGCTGTAGATGTTGGCCTCTAGCTCAGCCGGCACCTAGGGAAACTTACCAAACCTGCACATTTTTCAAAAATTAAATACCTAGGGGAATCCAAGATGGGTGACTTGTGGGGCTCTCACCAGGGTTTGTTACCCAGAATCCTTTGCAAACCTCAACATGTGGCCCAAAAAACACTTTTTCTTCACATTTTGGTGACTGAAAGTTCTGGAATCTGAGAGATGCCACATATTTCCTTCAACCCAACTACCCCCCAAGTCTCCCGATAAAAAATGGTACCTCACTTGTGTGGGTAGGCTTAGCGCCCGCGAAAGGAAATGTCCCAAAACACTATGTGGACACATCAAAATTATCCAACACAAATTACTTGTTTTTGTGGGGGTGGGGGGCACCTGCGTTTTTGGTCCTGGGATCAGCAGCCATCAAGGAAACCTACCAAACCCAGATATTTCTGAAAACTAGACACCCGAGGAAGGTGTGACTTGTGTGGATCCCCCAATGTTTTCTTACCCAGAATCCTCAGCAAACCTCACATTTAGCTATAAAATCATTTTTTTCGGCATTTCTCTGTGGGGTCACCACACCAGGACAAATTTCCTGCCACCCAATGTTCCCCTCAGTCTCCCAGTAAAAATAATACCTCACTTGTGTAGGTGGACCAAGTGCCTGTGGCAGGGAAGAGCCAAAAACATGTCAAAATTGAAGGGGAACCAAAGTGGGTCCAAAAGGGCAGTTTGAAAAAAAACATTTTGAGGCTGACAAGTGCAGCAGAATTTTCATCGGTATAGATGAGACAATTCTTGGTGGTAGGAATTTTGTGAATTTCTGCAGATTCCAGAAGGTTCCATCCCAAAAATTTGGGAAAAATTTGTGATTTCCAGCAAAGTTGAAGGTTTGCAGGGAATTGTGGGTAAGAAAATGGTGCAGGGTGCAT
This sequence comes from Pleurodeles waltl, assembly GCF_031143425.1. Classification (NCBI taxonomy): domain Eukaryota; kingdom Metazoa; phylum Chordata; class Amphibia; order Caudata; family Salamandridae; genus Pleurodeles; species Pleurodeles waltl. The sequence continues at coordinate 1,071,308,669 of NC_090437.1, forward strand.
GTGAAGCACACCACACTGGAATCACACAAATGTTTAGTTTTCAGATGTGTCTAGGTCTTGTGAATTTTTTTACATGGCAGTGTCCCAAAGTCCAAAAAGTGCAGCCCTCACCATTCCAAGTGGGACAATTTTGAGAGTGAGCCAAGCTCTGATGGCCCAAATGTATAACTAAAACCCAAAATAATAAAATGTCCTCTTGCCATGGGATAAGATGTTTTAGTGTGTGGGGGGAGAGCTGAAAGACTGTTACCCCCTTCGTTTGGGGTGGGGGCATAACCAGGCCCATACTGGTTGGTAGCCACCACCCCACTATTTTTTTGTATTCCCTGGTAGACTTTCTGCCCCCGGGGTGTGGATCAGGGGTAAATGACCATACCCTCACCCTCTAATTTAGGAAAATAAATATTCCCTGGTCTCTGGTGGGCTTTCTGCCCCCGTGGGGGCAGAAGGGCCTTCCAAAAATAGGCTGATCTACCCTCACGGGGGCAGATATGGCAACAGTAATGTGTCTCCATGGGGAGCGAGCCTTTCCCAATGGGCTGCCCCCCAAACAAAATGCACACATACACACACACCAATCCCTGGTGGCTAAGTGGTTTCTGCAGCTCTTGGGGCAGATCGACCTAATAGAAAGGCCAATCTGCCCCCAAGGGGAGCAGAAATTGCCTAAAATAAATTTGCCTCCCCAGGAGAACGACCCTTGCCTAAGTAGTCGTTTCCTTTGCATGTAATTGGCGCAAACAAATCCCTGGTGCCTAGTGGTTTCTGCCCCCCGGGGCAGATCAGCTTAATAAAAATAGGTCGATCTGCCCCCAAGGGGGGCAGAAATGGCCTAAAAAATATTTGTCCCCCAGGGGAACGACCCTTGCCTAAGGGGTCACCCCCCTTGTGTAAAATTGATGCAAAAAAATAAAAATACCTGGTGTCTAGTGGTTTCTCCTCCCCTTGGGGGCAGATCAGCCTAATAAAAATAGGCCGAAATGGCCTAAAGACCATTCGCTCCCTAGGGGAGTGGCCCTTGCCTAAGGGGTCATTCCCCACATATAAAAAAATATTAATAAACAAACAAAAAAAACCTTGTTGTATAGGGTTTTCTGCCCCCCCCCAGCCCCTTTCCCCGGGGACAGATCAGCATAATTGCAAAAGGGGGGCAGAAATGGTCTACAACACATTTGTCCCCCCAGGGGAGCGATTCTTGCCTTAGGGGTTGCTCCCCTCACGTGAAACTGACAACAAAAAAAATCCCTGGTGTTTAGTGGTTTCTGCGCCCCTTGGGGCAGACTGGCCTAATACAAATAGGCTGATCTGCCCTCAAGGGAGGCAGAAATGGCTTTAATACAATTTGCCCCAGGGGAGTGACCCTTGCCTCCCCATATGGTCGCTCCCCATATGTAAAAAAAATTAAATATATATATATATATCCCTGATGTCCAGAGGTTTCTGCCCCCGTGGGTGGGTGGGGCAGAAAAAGCCTAAAAATATTTTGCCCCCCTGGGGAGCGGTCCTTGCCCATGGGGCCGTTCCCCTTATGTAACAACATAAATTAAAAAAAAATATCCCTGTTGTCTAGCGGTTTCTGACCCCCCTGGGGGAAGATCAGCCCAATTATAATAGGCTGATCTGCCCCAAGGGGGCAGAAATGGCCTAAAAATAAATTGCTGCTCCCCTTATTCAATCACACAAAAAAAAAAATCCCTGGTGTCTAGTGGGCATGCGATCGGGCAGCAGAAATGCTGAGAAAGTCATCAAAGGAAAGAAATGGCCTTTCGATTCCTTTGATGCCTTTCTCGGACCCTCCAGTGATCAGAGGAGAAATGCAAAAGCATTTCTCCTCTGATTGGCGCTGGAAGCTGACCTTTCAGCGTGGAGGGGCACCCCTGTGATGAGGTCGCTGATGTCATCAGATGCCAAAAGGGGGTCAAGGGGTGGCTTAGGTGGAAGGGGAAGTGATTCTCCATCCATCCGTGCCCAGGGGGGGGGGGGTGCCAGGCCCCCAGGGGGAGCACTAGCGTTACCCCCCTGAGACCCTAGCTGGTCGTAATGGTTACGTCCTGGGCACCTGAGTGGTGCTGCCCAAGACGTAAAAATTACGTCCAGGGCACCCAGAGGGATTAAAGAAGAAATCCATCTTACAGTGCCACCTTTGTGTCACAAAGGAAGACCAAGCATTGGTAGAGTTTAACTCCTTTCGATGCCGTCATCTTTTTATTTGAGTTATTAAAAATATATATAACTTAAATCAGAATTTCCATTTAACAGGAATATGAGGGTATTTAGTGCATTTATTATTTAATGTGTTCGTATTAAAGTGAAAAAAAAATGTGGGTATGCCACTTCCTATGTTGGAATAAAAGGCACATTTTTGTGACGAGTCAGTATTGATAGGCTAAGCCTCTGTAGAGAAAGCCAGCTCAGGAAGTTAGGAAAACAAACGATCTACCTCTCACATCTAACATCTCTGTTGTAGGTTTGGATCACTTCAGTTCAATTCAAAAGACTTTGGGCCTGATTTAGATTTTGGCGATATTACTGACAAACTGTGGGGATGGTGAACCTGAAACTACCATCAAGTCAATGGTAGTCGGCCTGCTGCACTTAGATGCTACAGTTCTGCAAGAGGATTGACTGGCGGCGGATTGCTGACAGAGGGAGATCGCGGCAAGGCCCAATGGACTTTGTACAATGGCAGGGGCTGTGAACTAGAGGTAAGTGACACACACGCATACTGGCCCTTAGCCACATGTGTCCCTCTGCACAACACACCACATTTGCACAATAGCCCATTGCCGTTCCAACACTACACAACCCATACATGCCAAAAACGCACATCGACATACACCCATGACAAAAAATACACACACCATTGACAACGCACCCAGATATTACACAACGACAACAACCAACACAACTACACACTCAATTACATAAACTCACACACACAAGCACGGCTACACACATCATGACAATGTTCACCACACAACAACCCTCACCTTAATGTGTCACATGGCAACACAACATAACATCGGTCTCACATGCTAGTGTCACACATACAGACACAACCACGCCATCCACGCCAGCTCCCTCCACCTCAAACAGCCAACCCACAAACACACACATATATGTACTGACTCACATCCACCTCAAACAGCCAAACCACACACACACATATATGTACTGACTCACATACACAATAGATAGCACAATCCTACCCGTGCAGGTCCCCTTGCAATGCACACACATAAATATCATTGTCTAGTGTGAGTGTACTCTCATTGTGGTGCCAGCATTCATTTTGCCATGAATGATCACACCACAATGACAGTTGTGTCTGTTTGAGATATGATTGTTGTGCCAGTGTGTCCCCAGGCATGTGTGACACCATTTTGTATGCTATATATGCATCACAGTGATTTAAAAAAATTGCTGTGACATACATATGCCTGCAGTGGTCCCAGCCTCCCATGCAGTGCCCACGTACCCTGGCAATGTGGCATCCCTGCCTTCAATTCAGGCATTAGAGGGGTTGTGTTTTCTGTGTGGGTTGGTGGCAGCAGGAAAGGCAGGTGGCAGAAGTGTCCAGTCGAAGACGGAGGTGGAATGGGGAGTAAAGGTGAGTTTTCACACCTTCCCTTTCCCAATCTGCCAAGTAAGAAGTGAACGTTTGACTGCCACTTTTTTCTTGGCTGTAAAGCACATCCAAATCTGCACAGTGGCAAGGATGTTTGGAGTACTGACATCAGCCACTTTTCCCTCTCCCGCCATCAACATGGGCGATGCTTCTTGGTGGAGACAACAATTCAAATGTGGGCTTTCGTCCATGGACTAGCCAACATCTAAATAAAACGAGCGATCCGTTGCGGCTGTGGATGTTTTTTTTCATCAAAATGTGGTGGGACGATAATGCCAAGATGTAAATCAGGCCCTTTGTTCGGTTTTTGAAAGAGTAAACCATAAAAGCATCACATCACATGTTAAACCATGAGTTAGAATTTGATTTCAGTTGAGTATAAAAATAACAAGAAATTAATCTCTTAAAATAATAATAGTTCTATGGATCTATCCATTAAATAGACAACTTACAATTGATAAGCCACTGTATAAAAGTTAATTAAACATTCTAAATGAAATCCCTATATTCTCATAATCTCAGCTGTAATCACATTTCTTCAGAACTGTGCTAGATTGATGGAATGGAACTTCTTGATTTATTTTTTCACTATAGCCGGTGTTTCACTTGTATGTAACACCTTTATGAGGAACATTGTAACATGGTGGAATACTGTTAGATCCTTTAGCTCCAGTAAAATCTGAAAAGCCTCACAAAAGTTGTACAATTTTTTTTTTTAAAATAGGTGTTCTATATTACCTCCTATGTGCAGATAAAATCTATAACAATGTGTTAAGTGCTGAGGTGTCTGTTCAGATTTGTCATCACAGGGGCATTTTTGAGCCAAATGGCCCAAGCTCTTACTTTTCAGAAATGATTCAAGGAAGTAGATCCTAAGGAAGCGAAAGCAAGTTAAGAGATAACTATTATAGTTGTTATAAAATTAAATTGATTTATAATTGACATCCAGTATGATTATTCAATGACGTATATCTCATAAGTGTTACTTTATTTTGAGCAAGCAAATTCCTTTTCTCTAGTCAGACTGTGAGAGTTTGTACCTTAAGGGCCCTTTTGGCATACCCTCTAATATTCTCCAGATATAGCCAGGGATCCTTATCTGTATGATGAAACCCCCTCATAGTCTTTTTGATGTACATTAGCCAGGGTATTTTATTTAACTTGTTGAGTGCTTGTTGGAAAATGGGTTATTGATAGGGCAGGTAGGTACCTACACCTAGCAACAAGCCACAAACCTCCACAAAAGTACAGTTAGGTCTCAGTAAATTAATCCCAGCTCTACCCTTGGTAGCTTAGCATCGAGCGTCAAGGCTTAACTTAGGAGACAAAGTGTAAAGCATTCAAATATCACAAAACAGTAATTAAATAAAACACAGGAAACAGTTTAAAAATCCAAAACCAATTTATAAAAATAGCTTATATTTTTATCTTTAAAATGACACAAAAACGATTAAAATCGGTTCAGGGGAACCGGAGATATGAATTTTTAAAGTATTATTATTTTCTAGCGCTCAGAAACGAAAAGCGCCAATCGGGTCATCTGGTTGCACCAGGACCGGGGCAAAGTCAAACTTTCAGGCCGACCGCGATGGAGCCCTGCTCGGCTACAAGTCGCGGGAGGCCTCGGTCAAAAAGTTACCTTCTGACTTAGTCTCTTTTTCGATGTTTTTCTTCCCCGGGACGAACCTGCCAGTTGGATCCGACCTCCTGGAGCCCTTGTCCGGATACGCGAAGTCGGTTTCCTCGGTGGTGATTTTTACCTTCGGACTTAGTCGTTTTTTCGAGATGAAAATCCTTCGACCGGGGTAAACCTGGATCTTGATCCGACGTCCGTGGAGCCCTTCTCGGATACGATGGCTGGAAGGTCCCGGTCAACTTTTTACGTTCGGACTTAGTCTTTTTTTCGGATGTTTTTCTTGACCGGGACGAACCACGAAGTCAGGCCGGGTCGCGGTTGAGGCAAGCCGGCTAGAATTTCCGCGTCGAGTCGGTCACTTTATGGAGCTTTTTTCTAAAATTTCTCCAATCTTTTCCAAACTTCTGGGGCTTCACCCAGATGTTCTTTTAAGGTTCTTTTGGGGTCCACAGCTCACCCCAAGGGTCCAGAAGTTCTGTGATGGTCCTTGGGAAGTGCGGACTTCAACTCCCAGAGTGCACCTGGCGCAAACTCCTTTTTGGCCACTGGGCAGTGGTCAGCTGGTCACTTTTTCAGGAGTTGGTGCAGGGGACTCTGGTTAGCAATTTTTCACCTGTAGCAAACAGGGAGTCCCTCCTTGAACCAGTGGAAGCCAGGCAAAGTCCTTCTTGTGGTGAAGCCCAAGTGTGCAGCTGGTGCAGTCTTTCTGAGTGCAGGGTCCAGGTGCAGGCCAGGGGTCCAGCAGGGCAGTCCTTCTTCTCCTTGTAGTTCTTTCTTCTTGAAATTTGGTGGGGATCTGAGGCGTGGGTGCAGGTCTGCCAGTTTTATCCTTGCTCCTGGGTGAAAAGCAGGGGGGCCCTGGTCCTCCAATCAGGGACAGGGTCGTCCCCCTGTGATGACCACTTCCTGGGAAGTGTGGCAAAAATCCATCCCAGAAGGCAATAGTCTCTAAAAATCCAAAATGGATGAATCTGATTTTTAGAGGAGAGATCTGGCTGAGCCCACCCACTGGTGTGGCTAAAAATCATAAACACACCCCTCTCCTGCCCTCTCCTAATCTAATCAAGGGGGCACCTAGCTGTCTGGGGTTGCAGGATGTGGGGGTGTTGCTGGGTGCTCCAGATGTCCTTCTCTGCCTTTGAAGACCAGTTTGGCAGCCCTCCCCCTTCCTGCTTCCCCATCTGCTGAGGGGAGATTCTCTCCCCCAAGCACATTCCTTTGTGTAAAGCCAGGCCACTTCACACCTCATAAAAGTGGCCTGGCAGAAGCTGCTGCAGGCTGGCCAATCAGAGCACAGCAGCAAAAACAATGCAGAGCTGAAATTGGCAACTTTTTAGGTAAAGTCTAAACTTTTTACCTGCACTAGTTATATTAAATCCAACAACTGGAAGTTGTGGGATTTATTATAACAATCAATTTGATACCAAATTCTTGGTATGTAACATTTAAGGAGACTTTAAAATTTAAAATAAAGTCTGCCCATTCTAGCCTATGAAGGCCATTTACTTCAATGAGGGAAAAACGAATTTGGCTGTTTTTACCTCACCAGGGCTTATAAATCTATTTTTATAAAGTCCCTGCTTATAGTTACATGGCACCCAGCCCTAGGGGCACATAGGGCACACCTTAGGGGTGACTTATATGTAAAAATAAGGTAGTTTATAACTTTGGAAGTAACTTTAATTCCAAAGTCGAATTTGCATATAACTTTAATTTAAAAGCAGCCAGCAAGGCAGGCTTGCTTTTAAAATGACACTGGGCACCTCAGCAATGCACCTAGGTGTGCACCACCTATGCTGTGGTCCCTAAACCTACATGCCCTACCATATACTAGGGACTTATAGGTAGGTTAACTTAGCCAATTTATAATTAGCCTAATTTGCATATCCATTTTACACAGAGCACTGGCCCTGGGACTGGTAAGCAGTACCCAGGGCACAGCCAAGAGTCAGTAACCACCAGTACCTATCCAGAAAGAGTGGGGGTGATCAGGCAAAAAAAAAGGACTTTCCTACACTGCCCCCCCCCAGATGAAAGGTGATGGGTACTAACCTACACCCTGGTAGTCCTCATCAGCTAAGTGGAAAAACCTGGAAAGGCCATCTGCATTGGCATGAGCAGTCCCAGGTCTGTGCTCCACTGTGAAGTCCATCCCCTGTAGGGAAATGGACCACCTTAACAGTTTTGGGTTCTCCCCCCTCATCTGCATCAACCATCTGAGAGGTCTGTGGTCAGTTTGTACACGGAAGTGAGTGCCAAACAAGTAAGGCCTCAACTTCTTCAGGGACCAAACCACAGCAAAGGCCTCCCTCTCAATGGCACTCCATTTCTTCTCTCTGGGGAGTAGTCGCCTGCTGATGAAGGCAACTGGGTGATCATGGCCCTCTTCATTAACTTGTGCTAACACTGCCCCAATCCCTTCCTCTGAAGCATCTGTTTGCACTACAAACTCCTTGCTATAGTCAGGGGCCAGTAACACTGGTGCTGAACACATAGCCTGTTTTAGGGTGTCAAAAGCTTTTTGACACTCTGGGGTCCAAATGACCTTCTTGGGTTGTTTCTTGGAGGTAAGCTCAGTCAGAGGGGCCACTATGGTCCCAAAATTCTGAACAAACCTCCTGTAATACCCAGTCAGGCCAAGAAAGGCCCTGACCTGAGTCTGGGTTTTTGGAGCCTCCCAATCCAGGATAGTCTGGATCTTGGGCTGGAGAGGTTGTACATGGCCTCCACCAACAAGGTGGCCCAGGTACACAACAGAACTTTGCCCTATCTGGCACTTGCTTGCCTTGATAGTCAGGCCTGCTTGAAGCAGGGCCTGAAGCACTTCCTTCAGGTGGACCAGGTGGTCCCTCCAGGTGGAACTAAATACAGCTATATCATCTAGATAAGCTGCACTAAAAGATTCCAACCCAGATAGGACTCTATTCACCAACCGTTGGAAGGTGGCAGGAGCATTTTTCATCCCAAAGGGCATCACCTTGAACTGAAAGTGGCCCTCTGGTGTGGAAAATGCTGACCTCTCCTTGGCTCTTGGACTTAAGGCAATCTGCCAATATCCTGAGGTCAGATCAAATGTGCTCAGGAATTTGGCAGCCCCCAACCTGTCAATGAGCTCATCAGCTCTAGGTATGGGGTGAGCATCAGTCCTAGTGACTGCATTTAGACCTCTGTAGTCCACACAGAATCTTAATTCTTTCTTCCCACCTTGGGGACTAGCTTTGGGCACCAGTACCACTGGACTGGACCAAGGACTATCAGAGTGCTCAATTACCTTCAGATCCAACATCTTAGCCACTTCAGCTTTGATGTTGGCCTTGACCTGGTCAGACAGCCTGTACAGCTTGTTCTTGACAGGCAAGCTGTCACCAGTGTCAACATCATGGACACACCAATTGGTGAGTCCAGGGGTCAGGGAGAACAGACTAGCAAACTGTCCCAAGACTTGCTTACAGTCTTGTTGTTGCTGATCTGTCAGTTTGGGAGAGAGTACCACTCCCTCCACTGACCCATCTTTTTCCTTTGAGGACAGGAGGTCTGGCAGAGGTTCACCCTCCTCCTCCTTCCCTTCATCAGTGACCATCAGCATGGTCATGTCTGCCCTGTCCTGGTGGGGTTTCATCCTATTAACATGCAGGATCCTGTGAGGATTCCTGGGGGTGCCAAGGTCCACCAAGTAGGTGACCTCACCTTTTTTCTCTAGGATTGGATAGGGCCCAGTCCATTTGGCCTGTAGTGCCCTAGGAGCCATGGGCTCCAAAACCCACACCAGCTGTCCTGGGTGATACTCAGGCATGGTAGCCTTTTGATCATGCCAGAGCTTCATGAGCTCCTGACTGGCCTCCAGGTTCCTGCTTGCCTTCTTCATATACTCAGCCATGCGAGACCGCAGGCCTAGTACATAATCCAGCACATTCTCCTTGGCTTCCTTGAGAGGCTTTTCCCAAGACTCTCTCACCAAGCACAATGGGCCTCTTACAGGGTGCCCAAACAGTAACTCAAAGGGGCTGAATCCAACCCCCTTCTGTGGCACTTCCCTGTAGGCAAACAGCAGGCATGGGAGGAGGACATCCCATCTCCTCCTGAGTTTGTCAGACAAACCCATGATCATGCCCTTCAGGGTCTTATTGAATCTTTCCACTAGACCATTGGTCTGTGGATGGTAGGGTGTGCTGAACTTATAAGTAACACCACACTCCTCCCACATGGCTTTCAGATAGGCTGACATAAAGTTTGTGCCCCTATCTGAGACCACCTCCTTTGGGAATCCCACTCTGGTGAACACACCAAGTAGGGCCCTAGCCACTGTGGGTGCAGTGATTGTCCGGAGGGGTATTGCCTCAGGGTACCTGGTGGCATGGTCCACTACCACCACAATGTACCTGTTACCTGAAGCAGTTGGTGGGTCTAGGGGACCAACAATGTCAATCCCCACCCTCTCAAAGGGAGTCCCAACCACTGGCAGTGGAATTAAGGGAGCCTTTGGCTTGCCCCCTGTCTTGCCACTGGCTTGACAGGTGACACAGGAGCTGCAAAACTCCCTGACTTTTTCTGACATTTCTGGCCAAAAAAAATGGTTGACCAGCCTGTTCCAGGTCTTGGTCTGTCCCAAATGACCAGCTAAGGGGATATCATGGCTTAAGGTAAGGAGGAATTCTCTATACTTTTGGGGGACCACTACTCTCCTAGTAGCCCCTTCTTTGAGGGTCCTAGCCTCAGTGTAGAGAACTCCATCCTCCCAGTAAACCTTGTGGGTACCACTGGTATCCCCTTGTTCTTGCCTGGCAGCAGTCTGCCTCAGGCCCTCAAGAGTGGGACACTCTCTTTGTCCCTGGCACAAATCTTCTCTGGTGGGCCCACCTGCCCCTTGCAGTTCTGCCAAGTCAGGCAGAGTTTGCAGGGAAGGTGTCCCTCCTTCAGAGTTCAGATCCTCCCCCTCAGGGTTGGATTCTTCCTGACCCTCTGTACTTGTTGGGGCTGGCAAGCCAGACCCAGTGCCCTTTCTCTTCTTCTTGGAGGCTTGGCCCATTGTTCCAGGGTCCAAGTGTCCAGCATTTCCCTGTTGTGCTGCCTGTGACCTGGTCACAGCACACACCCATTCAGGGAGATCCAGCATCTTTGCATGGACCCTTCTCTCCACTTCTGACCATTCAGATGCTTCAAGATCATTTCCCAGTAGACACTCTACTGGGAGGGCAGGAGCTACAGCTACTTTTTTAGGGCCAGTCACACCTCCCCATTCCAGACTCACCATAGCCATGGGATGGAGTTTGGTTCTGCTATCTGCATAAGTCACCTGGTGGAAGACACCAGGTAAGACCTGCTCTGGAGAAACCAGCTTTTCTGTGACCATTGTCACACTGGCTCCTGTATCTCTCAGAGCTTCCACTTCAGTCCCATTGACTTTAGGCCTCTGCCTATACCTCTGCATGATGGGAGGTAAGGTGGCCATAGTTGCAATGTCCACCCCACCCACGGATACTAAGGTGACTTCAGTGTACCCTGATTCCACCCCTGGGCCAACTTCCACCCCCAACCCTACACTAGCAATCCCCTGGGATTGCCCACCAGTGGGGGGCTTCTTGGTGCAGATAGCATCTCCTCTTTTATGTCCTGGCTGATAACAGTCAAAACACTTGCCGGCCTTAGCAAGCTCCTGAAACCTTCCTGCTTTAGCAGGATCAAAATTCTTTCCCTGATACCCTTTCCCTTTAGAAGTGAATTGGCTCGGGGCTCCCCCTCCCTGAGAAGTTTTTGGGGACTCTTGTGAGGACTCTTTGGTTTTTTTGTCATCTTTCCCCTGGTTCTTCCCCTGAGAAGAACCATGTCCTCCCTTTTTCTGATCACCCCCTGGGGGTCTCTGGTTAACTCTAGTTCTTAACCAGTCATCTGCTGCCTCCCCCAGCTCTCTGGGGTTGGTCAACCTAGAGTCTACTAGATACTGGCGGAGCCTCTCTTGGACACAATTAGTTAGAAGGTGCTCCCTCATAATCAAATTGTACAGCCCCTCAAAGGTACTTACCCTGTTGCCCTGTATCCAGCCCTCCAGTGCTTTCACTGAAATGTCCACAAAGTCCACCCAGGACTGGGTGCTTGTCTTTTGGGTGTCCCTAAACTTAAGCCTATACTGCTCTGGGGTTAGACCAAACTTTTTAGTCAAGCATCTCTTCATACTGGGGTATGAGTCTGCATCCTCCCCACTCATGGTTAGGAGCCTATCCCTCCCAGAGTTGGGAACTAACTCCCAAAGGAGTGAACCCCAGTACTGAGGCTTGACTTTCCTCATCTGGAGGGCCCTCTCAAAGGCCCCCAGCCACTTATCAATGTCATCCCCCTCTACATAGGCAGGAACCACCCCTTTGGGTAATCTGGGGGCAAAACCCCCACCCAGGGACACCTCAGTTTCTTTCTCGCTGCTTCCATCTTTTTTTTCTTTGCTTGCCCACTTCTTTTTTTCTAGGGCAAGCTTATCTGCCTCCAAAGCTATGTAGGCTAGCTGGGCTTCCAGCTCTCTCTCCCTGATGGATGGGTTCTCTCCTCCTGAAAGGACCCCCTTCCTACCACTAGCTTTGGGTCTCCCCCTAGTGACTGTGTCCAGTGAGGACCGTTCCTCCTCTTCCTCACTTGGGGTCTGATGCCTTCCCTCCCCTGAATGGTTAGAGTTAGCATCTTCCTCTTTTTCTTCCTCCTCTGGAGCTTCCTCTGTCTCTACCTCTTGGGCCTCAGCCCATGCTGTCAGGGATTTAATTAGGATTTCCTTCCTGAGATTAGTGGTTGCAGGCAACCCTCTCTCAACACACAACCCCCTAAGCTGGACTACTGTCAGTGTAGGTAGGCTAGCCAGATCAAGCTCCATGGTTCCCTAGTTTTGTGTCAACAAAAACTTTTTGCAAAAATTGGAAACAAGAATTTAGAAAAATTACAAAAATTCAATAATTGAAATTAATCCAAATTAATTTAAAAAAAAAAAAAAATTAAAATTAAAAATTAAAAACAATTTTTGCACTAGGACAATTTAAAGGATTTTTAATTTGTTTTATCTAAAACTGTAACGTGATATTGAACACAAGTACAGGATCCCGTCGCTGCCACCAATTATGTTGGAAAATGGGTTATTGATAGGGCAGGTAGGTACCTACACCTAGCAACAAGCCACAAACCTCCACAAAAGTACAGTTAGGTCTCAGTAAATTAATCCCAGCTCTACCCTTGGTAGCTTAGCATCGAGCGTCAAGGCTTAACTTAGGAGACAAAGTGTAAAGCATTCAAATATCACAAAACAGTAATTAAATAAAACACAGGAAACAGTTTAAAAATCCAAAACCAATTTATAAAAATAGCTTATATTTTTATCTTTAAAATGACACAAAAACGATTAAAATCGGTTCAGGGGAACCGGAGATATGAATTTTTAAAGTATTATTATTTTCTAGCGCTCAGAAACGAAAAGCGCCAATCGGGTCATCTGGTTGCACCAGGACCGGGGCAAAGTCAAACTTTCAGGCCGACCGCGATGGAGCCCTGCTCGGCTACAAGTCGCGGGAGGCCTCGGTCAAAAAGTTACCTTCTGACTTAGTCTCTTTTTCGATGTTTTTCTTCCCCGGGACGAACCTGCCAGTTGGATCCGACCTCCTGGAGCCCTTGTCCGGATACGCGAAGTCGGTTTCCTCGGTGGTGATTTTTACCTTCGGACTTAGTCGTTTTTTCGAGATGAAAATCCTTCGACCGGGGTAAACCTGGATCTTGATCCGACGTCCGTGGAGCCCTTCTCGGATACGATGGCTGGAAGGTCCCGGTCAACTTTTTACGTTCGGACTTAGTCTTTTTTTCGGATGTTTTTCTTGACCGGGACGAACCACGAAGTCAGGCCGGGTCGCGGTTGAGGCAAGCCGGCTAGAATTTCCGCGTCGAGTCGGTCACTTTATGGAGCTTTTTTCTAAAATTTCTCCAATCTTTTCCAAACTTCTGGGGCTTCACCCAGATGTTCTTTTAAGGTTCTTTTGGGGTCCACAGCTCACCCCAAGGGTCCAGAAGTTCTGTGATGGTCCTTGGGAAGTGCGGACTTCAACTCCCAGAGTGCACCTGGCGCAAACTCCTTTTTGGCCACTGGGCAGTGGTCAGCTGGTCACTTTTTCAGGAGTTGGTGCAGGGGACTCTGGTTAGCAATTTTTCACCTGTAGCAAACAGGGAGTCCCTCCTTGAACCAGTGGAAGCCAGGCAAAGTCCTTCTTGTGGTGAAGCCCAAGTGTGCAGCTGGTGCAGTCTTTCTGAGTGCAGGGTCCAGGTGCAGGCCAGGGGTCCAGCAGGGCAGTCCTTCTTCTCCTTGTAGTTCTTTCTTCTTGAAATTTGGTGGGGATCTGAGGCGTGGGTGCAGGTCTGCCAGTTTTATCCTTGCTCCTGGGTGAAAAGCAGGGGGGCCCTGGTCCTCCAATCAGGGACAGGGTCGTCCCCCTGTGATGACCACTTCCTGGGAAGTGTGGCAAAAATCCATCCCAGAAGGCAATAGTCTCTAAAAATCCAAAATGGATGAATCTGATTTTTAGAGGAGAGATCTGGCTGAGCCCACCCACTGGTGTGGCTAAAAATCATAAACACACCCCTCTCCTGCCCTCTCCTAATCTAATCAAGGGGGCACCTAGCTGTCTGGGGTTGCAGGATGTGGGGGTGTTGCTGGGTGCTCCAGATGTCCTTCTCTGCCTTTGAAGACCAGTTTGGCAGCCCTCCCCCTTCCTGCTTCCCCATCTGCTGAGGGGAGATTCTCTCCCCCAAGCACATTCCTTTGTGTAAAGCCAGGCCACTTCACACCTCATAAAAGTGGCCTGGCAGAAGCTGCTGCAGGCTGGCCAATCAGAGCACAGCAGCAAAAACAATGCAGAGCTGAAATTGGCAACTTTTTAGGTAAAGTCTAAACTTTTTACCTGCACTAGTTATATTAAATCCAACAACTGGAAGTTGTGGGATTTATTATAACAATCAATTTGATACCAAATTCTTGGTATGTAACATTTAAGGAGACTTTAAAATTTAAAATAAAGTCTGCCCATTCTAGCCTATGAAGGCCATTTACTTCAATGAGGGAAAAACGAATTTGGCTGTTTTTACCTCACCAGGGCTTATAAATCTATTTTTATAAAGTCCCTGCTTATAGTTACATGGCACCCAGCCCTAGGGGCACATAGGGCACACCTTAGGGGTGACTTATATGTAAAAATAAGGTAGTTTATAACTTTGGAAGTAACTTTAATTCCAAAGTCGAATTTGCATATAACTTTAATTTAAAAGCAGCCAGCAAGGCAGGCTTGCTTTTAAAATGACACTGGGCACCTCAGCAATGCACCTAGGTGTGCACCACCTATGCTGTGGTCCCTAAACCTACATGCCCTACCATATACTAGGGACTTATAGGTAGGTTAACTTAGCCAATTTATAATTAGCCTAATTTGCATATCCATTTTACACAGAGCACTGGCCCTGGGACTGGTAAGCAGTACCCAGGGCACAGCCAAGAGTCAGTAACCACCAGTACCTATCCAGAAAGAGTGGGGGTGATCAGGCAAAAAAAAAGGACTTTCCTACAGTGCTAAATAATCTTTCAAAGTAGGTCTGTTAAATTGTGTCTCAGTTTTAGACCTTACTGAGTGCCATAGGAGGAGTGATTTAGATTCTAACACATCTGATAGAAAGACAGATTCCTAATTTTATATGGATGGTGGTTTTCAGATTTGAGTGGGCTAGTGTTAAAAGTCTTCTTAAGAACTTAGGGGGTCATTCTGACCCCGGCGGGCGGCGGTCGCCGCCCGCCTGGAGGGAACTGCCATTCGGCCGCCCCGCGGTCAAAAGACCGCTGGGCCCATTCTAACTTTCCCGCTGGGCCGGCGGGCGCTACCTAAGGTAGCGCCCGCCGGCCCAGCGGGAAAGGGGCCTGCAACACAGAAGCCAGCTCCGAATGGAGCCGGCGGTGTTGCAGGTGTGCGACGGGTGCAGTTGCACCCGTCGCGCTTTTCACTGTCTGCTAGGCAGACAGTGAAAAGCATACTGGGGCCCTGTTAGGGGTCCCCTGCACTGCCCATGCCAGTGGCATGGGCAGTGCAGGGGCCCCCAGAGGCCCCAGGACACCCGTTCCCGCCAGCCTGTTCCTGGCGGTAAAAACCGCCAGAAACAGGCTGGCGGGAAGGGGGTCAGAATCCCCATGGCGGCGCTGCTTGCAGCGCCGCCATGGAGGATTCGCCCAGCCGGGGGAAATCCGGCGGGAAACCGCCAGACCCGGTTTTCCGACAGCGGCTTTACAGCCGCAGTCGGAATGGGCAATGAAGCACCGCCAGCCTGTTGGCGGTGCTTCAGTCATCCGTGGCCCTGGCGGTCTTGGACCGCCAGGGTCAGAATGACCCCCTTATTCTCTTGAGTTTGGATTGTCTCCAATACCTTATATTCCAGCACCATTAGTGACTGGTGAGACCAATTTCACATTATATAGAATCATCAACTTACTGATCGACTTGATCCATAACTTGGAGGCAAAGATAAAAATATCCCCATTGGTTCTTGACATATCTAAGGTGCTGATATCCCTATGGTGTATCCAGCCCACAGTTGAGGACAACTGTATCCCCAGATGTTAGAAATGAGGTTTCTGGTTGGGTAGAGTATGCCTCCAAGCCAGACAGAACCCACGACTCTAGCCAGGGCAAGTATGTGACACACCAAAGATAATTTGTGCTTACCCCCTGTGAGCTTTGCACATAGCAGTCAGACTTATCCCCGGAGGACATGTGTAAAGAGTGTGCGCAACACACTCACACCAGTGACACAATAAATGCATCACAAAAGAAACTACTCACAGGATTATATATCAAATATGTGTCATAAGAAGGAGCAAAGGATTTAATTATTTTTAGTAAGGTTTAGTATTCTGACCATGCAAGAGAAAATGTTACATATCATGCAATATCCTGCAAGCTTAGTGAATGATTCATATGGTCAGACCTAAAAAATTAGGGCATTAAGGGTTTTCATTGAAACACAGACATCACTGACAAAAGACCGCCGCCGCGGCTACCGTCCGTCCACCAAATTATGACCACAGGCGGATTTCCGCCAGAAGGATGGCGGAAATCTGGCTGTGGCCATGCTGGCGGACGGCGGTTAGGTGGCACTGCTGCCAGCACAGCATCACAGCAGTAGACTGCCGCAGACCGTATCATGACACATGATACGGCCTGGTGGTGTTCTGCTGGCGGACACTGCTGCTGGCATCAGCTTCCTGTCCTGTCTCCTGCCGGAGGGTCCCCTCACAAAAGGTAAGTCGGGTGCTCCGACAGGGCAGGGGGTGGGAGTGGGGGGTGTGTATGTCTGTGCGTGTGTGAATCTGGGTGTTTGTTGCGTGTTGTGTATGTGTGCGTGTATGAATGTGTGAGTGAGTGTATGTTGTATTGTGTGCATGAGTGTGTGCCTGTATGTATGTGAGTGTGTGTGCATGTATATGTGAATGGATGTCTGCATGCATGCTTGAATGTGAGAATGAGTGTGTGAATGCGTTGTGCGTGTGTGAATGAAAGTGCATGAAGGAAGGGGGGTCTGGAGAGGGCGGGGGATGGGGGAAACCTGGCGAGTGGGAGGGGGGCAGGGAAGACCCCTATCAGTGACAGGGAAGGAATTCCCTGTCACTGATAGTGCCTACCCTCATGGTTTTTGTGGCGGTAAGGAAGCCACAAAAACAATGGCGGTAGGTGGGGTCATATTCTCGCAGGTGGGCTAGTGATGGCTGCTGGGCTAGGGACTGAAGTCTCCAGCCCTGCGGCAATTACCGCTGTGACGGGCGGTGTGGTACATTGGTGGTTTGGCTCTAGCCAAACCGCTGATGTCTAAATATGGGGAAAAGTACTGCCAGCCTGTTGGCAGTACTTTTCTCCATTTTATAGCCATCCGCCGGGGTCATAATGATGGCCTAAATGTTACCATAGATACCTCAGTAAACAGTACAGAAATGTACATGCATGAACAGGAATGTAATATCTTGACAGGGTTCAACACCTATTTGCATGGAAAGCACATGGATCACACCATATTATCACAATACGTAGGCCTTAGCATACCTGTGCTCCTACTCAACTTTATATGGAATTCTGCTTCTATACATAGGTCACAGGGCTCCCTGCACACCTATTACCTGCATTATGGTAACCTGTATTTCTCTCAGATAGAGCAAGTTCCTATCGACAACCTCTTGCCGTGCTCTGGGTCCACTGTTGTGGTTTCTTTCCTTAAGGTGATGGTGGAATCAGTACACCCAACATAGGTCCAAAATGGGGGAGGACACACACAATGTGGATGATGGTGGGGAGGCCAAATTGGTCCCCTGTGTTACAAAGTGGTGAATGGCAGAAGCCCGCAAGCACGCTGTGTGGCTGTCATTACTATGTGAAGTTCCACCCCTGTCTCAAGGAGTGTGGGGTGTTTGTATCTTTTCAACAGTACATATTAGGAGCCAGGAACTCTCTTCTGGGCCAAACAAAAAGAGGTGACGTGGATGTCAGCACCTCATCCCCAGCCTGGAATAGAGTTCCCTTCTCTCTTGCAGCATGAAGTTCTGCTTTGAACGTGCACAATGCACTTCCGCCAGAGCACCTGGTAGGTGAACACTATCACCAGGAAAGAGGAAGCGCTCACCCTGCACTACAGTGCCCACAATGAAAACACTCTTCATGTACTAGGGACATTTTATGTGTCTAAGTAGAGAGGGAGACAAAGAGTCAAAAACAGTACTTCCCCACGCACTGGGTAGTAAATGCTCAGCGCAAGCCACCAAGTCTTGGGAGAACACAGAGAGGGGGCAGAAGGGGGCAGGCAGCCAGCACAAGTGTCCTTCTTGCAGGGCGTCAGTCTCTCCAGCAGCCCAATAGGCGAACAGGCCAGCACATATCAAAGATAGTAGTTCATGTGGCTGTTCCTCCTGACAGCCCAATGGTGTCTGGTCTGACCACAGTCAGAAAGTAGATGGTAGCAAGGCAATCCAGTGAGTCCTTACAATACAGCTACATTGGACCTAACTTAGGGGTGACTTAAGTATAGTAAAAAGGTTTGTTTAGGCTTTGGCAAGTAGTTTAAAATATCAAGATAATGTGGCAGTAAACCATGCATGTAGGCCCTAGTGTGGCAGACCTGAGACATGTTTGAAAGGATTCTTCTCTGGGCTACGCAATCTGTGCTACAGGCCTACTCGTAGCATTGCATTTTACAGGCCCTGAGTATATGATATACCACTTTGCAAAGGACCAACAGGTAAATTAACTATGCCAAATAGGTGTAAGCCAATCATAACAAGTTTTAGGGGCCATAGTTTATTGTGGTTAACCAAGTTGAAGGCAAGCTTAGGTCTGTGAAGCACATGTGCAAGGAGCCTTGTTTTGCCATGGTATATTCCCATCAAGAGATTCAAATTAAGGGACTTTTCAATCATACCCAGTCCTTTCCTAAACCCATATTGGGCACCTGTTAGGATTTATTTTTTCATCAGCTCATGCGTCTTAAAAATAGGGACAATAAATTAACTAGATCAAGATGGAGATTTAAAGCGTGCTGCTGCATAGTTTTAGACCTTAGTCAGGAAGGGGGCCACAAGGGCAGGGTAAGCCTTATGGGTGTCCATGGGGACACCATTGGAGCTTGGAGCCTTCCCCTTCGGACATTTGTTCAGTGACCTTGTAACCTCCTCCAGGGTACAAATCATGGAGATTGATGGAAAACATGAGGGTGGGTGTCATTATCCCTTTTTCCAAAGCTCTAGTAGAAAAATAAACATAACTAAAATGGACCACCCACCCTGACACTGGTATGGAAGATTCGAAGTCAGGCCCAATCCCTTTGGAAAATAATGGGGCATTGATCTTTCTCAAAAGAGTGTGTATCCATGGTCGCTTTGGCTTGAACTAATTTATCCCATGCTTCTGCTTGTAGTGCTTCTCACACCTAATGGCTGTTTATACCTGATTCTGCCTTCCCGAAAGACTTGTGAATCCCTGGGGTTGATTGTAGTATTTTGATAAGATTGTTCCTGGCCTGAGTGCAAGAATCGTTAAACCAATGTTTCTTCATACGTATTCTCTGAAGCCAAACCAGTAATTAAAAAACTCCATATTCCTGAGTACCAAGTCACTTACAAAGCTAGAAGGATCATGCCAACCCAGTTAATTTTTATGCCATTCATTTCTACTAGGATTTTATTAGCACTTTAACCTGGATCAATAAAAAGATGTGGTCTAATCCATAATGTTAAACTTACTAGGTTATGGTTGGCGATACCATTGTCTCACATGTGGTTATTGTATGTTGCAATTCTATCACTCTATGAAGTGACAAAATTATTGATATTACAATTGCATCCTCTCCGAATAAAGGGTGAACGTTAAGGTTCACATTTAGAACTGTGAAAATCAGCCATATTTAGACTGTGTTCGAGCAGAAAGTGGTTTAAAGATGTTCCATAAGGGCAGAGTTTAAAATGGTCGGTGTCATCACCCCTCACGTTAGTGAGACCACACATCTGTTTGGATGGACATTTGGTAATATTTAAGTCCCTAGCCCAAGTTATAATGACATCCTTACAGTGACAATCAATAAAATAACCCAAGTCTTTTTCCAAAGATTTAACCACATCAACCCTGGAGGAATCAAAATATTATTATAAACATGTATTAATAGAATGTCTGGGTTACCTTCTGGTGTGAATAGCACAAATTGATAGTAGAGTTAGTGTTAAACTGGTAGGTACTAGTTAGTGTTAAACTGGTAGGTACTAGTACAAAGAAAGGCCCTACTCATATTTGGACAAGTGGCTGAAATAAGATGTAATCTCATCAGAGTCAATTGGCTTTAAAAGCCGAGTTATTTAATACACATTTTGTTTTTCTGGCCAGACCAGCAATATTCTGTGATACCATGGATGCTTCAGATGGAGCTTGGTCAGCCCAGGGAGGAGTATCTTTACCCAGAATGACCTCTAATTTCTTTATAGATTGTACACTATGAACTGTTGATAATGTTGGTACTGTTGGCACTCTGTAATTACAGGAGCCAATTCCTCTGAAGGTGTAAGTCAATCCAGCTCAACCAAGCCCTCTAGGAGTACAAATCAATTATTAGTTGGGGGGAAAAAGCTCTGAGCCATCATTTTCATGGTTTCTCTGTCAGGCCTTTGTTTTATTGTTTGTGTCAGTGATTGAGGTCTATAAAATTACCCCAGTGTGACTACTTTTATATTGCTCTTCAGACAGCCATTTAAAAGATGCAGGTTCTGGAGTGACTGTAAAATATATTCAATCAAATGGGGATCTCTAAAATTCAATATTATACAGTCCCCTTCCATTGTTTGCTGTGATTGTCCTACCCCCCCCCCCCCCCCGGCTCATCTTACAATCAGAATTTCCTTAAATAGTGCATTGACTTTGGGTACTCATCACATATTTGCCTTGTTTTTAAGATTGCTCTAAGCTTCCTTGGTTTTGGGACTCAAGCCTTGGGCCCCAGTTAAAATCAATGCATAGGTAGTATCCTCTGGTCAGAGATGTAGTACATACTTAGAATACTGCATATTCAGATCTTTCAGCCTGGTCAGCACCTGGTTAGGAGGCCTTCCTCTGTAACTAATGAAGTTCCTGATCTTTTGTCAATAATGGCAATGTGGTTAGGATTATAATTTTTATTTGCACTTTCATGGTGGACTAAACTCCTTTGGGGAGCCCGATTGTGTTTCACCTCTTGCTAGTTACACCTCCCATTGTCATTTCCTCATTTTACCTGATAGTGTGTCGATCCAGAAGGTCTAATTGTTTCTCGAGTAGCCTCAAGACTTTTTTAAACTAGTTTCTAAAAGGATCAGTTTGTGAGTCATCCACTCTAAGGCTTGCTTGACCATTACTACCACACTTTTATATGCTCACTCAGAGCATGAATATCGAAGGGGTGGCTCCTTTTCTTTTTAGCTGGTGAGGGCCTTGCAATTGATGGTGAGAGGTTTAATATAGGGCAGGGGATAGCATTTGATACATTGTAGTGCAATTTGAGTGGCAGCTCTGATACAGTCTTTGGAGTATCTAGCCTATCTCAATTGGGTGCTTCCCCAATAGCAGGAGCCTCAGATGCCACATACTGTGTAACCTCCAACATTTCCTCAACATCAACAATTTCTTGATTTACCATAGACATAGCCCTTGCTATAAAGCTTGCAAATGAGTTCACAGTGGCATGGTTGCAGTTCGTTTTTCATTTGCCCGTTTTAAGAAACCCTATTGTTAAATAAGCAAGAAGGCATACTTACTGCACTGTGTCCCAGATGAAAGGGGGATGGCTCAGCCCAACCTTTTCAGCTGCTGACAGGCACAGAAAGATATGCCCTTGGCCTGGACTTTGGCCAGGCATGGCCCATGCATCCACTGTGACATTGCAGCACCACTTTCCTTGCCCCCCCTTAGAACTCCCCTACCGCCACTATGAGTGTGATGAATTTAAAATATGGTGCACAATGGTGCAGGGTAGGGGGCAATAGTGTAATTTTGAGTGCCGCTATTGATGTACTCTGTAGGAGTAGCACCAAATGTTTGGCACTGGTCCTGCAGAGTGCATAGGGGCCCAATATCAATAATGGTATGCCCCCTTTTAACACCTGCTCTGAGCATACATACTGTGGCACAAGGGTTACAAGGATTTACAAAGTGGTGCAATGCAGTTATTGTGCCACTTTGTAAATATGATGTGGAGAAAAAGCCACTTTAGAGCCACATTAACATCAAAAAATGACGCTATAGGGTGCTTAGGTGGCACTAGGGGCTCTTAAATCTGCCACTGAATGTTTAACAAACTGTCCCCATGTTTCAACATCAGTTGGACACAACTATTCAGAAACATATATGAACCAAAGTAACCCTATGGCTATCATTACTTAAATATTAGTAGCTTCATCAAACTCAAGGCTTAAACCCTGCAATATGATTTGTGATATATGACACAGCAAAGCAAAATACATCAGTTCAGAATAAAAGGAAAACAAAGACTGATTTAGAGTTTTGATTTGGAATTTGACCTATAATAGGATTACTCCATACACTACCATGGTGGTACAATATCTACTACATTGACAGCCTCATTATGAGTTCCCAAAGGTAGGTGTGAGGATACTTCTGTAACCTTGAAATGCCATTCCTAAACGCTGAGAAGCTCACAATTCTGAAACTATCCCAATAGCTCATGGTGAAGGTGTCAGGGCGATCTGTCCCAAGTTATGAGCATACCTTATGAAGAAGCACCTATCATGAAGCATGTTACCTCAGGTCATGTTTCTATATTTTAGGCTGTAACGGTACCAAACTAGAAATACTCTAAAATCTAATTTTCTGTTTCTTCTGGACCTTTGCTCCCAAGGTGTACACAAACCAACTTCCAATGTTGTAGTAGCCACTGAGTACCTAGAGATAATATAAAAGTTGCATAGGAAATGTTCCTTTACCCTCTGGAGTCCTCAGATTCTTTGTTGGCTGGTTTATGAAGTAAGTGCATTACATGTATTACGGACCAAACATTCCTCAAGTGTATGCTTCATTTTGAAGCAAAAAAGGTTGTTTTATTTAGAGTGCTGCCAATAAAGGAGTATGTAGTATCACACAACATTCAATCCTATTTTACTTTCTCATAGTAGTTAAGTAATATCTTGCCTAGAACATTTTAGGGCATGTGTAAAGTGGATAGTACCCCAGCGACCCACACTTTTAGGGCCCTCTTGATAGAAGATACATGACATATTTAGCTAGTATATCTTTGTCCTGTTGACTGGCCTGTCAGATAACCTCACGCGTTGACCAAACCCTGAAATCAGTACAATGCTCACAAAAACATATCAAATTACAGGCAATATAATGTAACATATACACTGGAAACCATAACATCAAACAATGTTAGCATTTCTTTTTCCAGTGCTTTAAAATTGCAAAAGCCACAGTATGATACATGAGACATGCACATTAATATGTGTTTGCTTAGTATTGTTGGCAGGCCTTTTATGTTACTGTATTAACATTATGACCTTGCCAGGCTCTCAAACCCCATTATTTACATTATAATTCTCAAAAACATTCTGTGTGTTGCTTTTGTTGCTGCCACATTCCATGCTGGCCAGTGGATTTTTAGTTTGGGTCTATTTCCCGTCACATTCTTTCCCATTATGACAAGCCACCATTGCTGCCAGTCTGCTCTGTGCCTTGTGTCGGGTGACCATTTTCTGTCTCATTTCACTTCTTAATAGTCCTTTAGTGTACTACACTGTCCATTGAAAATTGTCTAACGCTATATATTTCACACACTTTGGAAGGGATCTATGCCCTTCCTCCCTTTTGAAGCCATGCCACCTGTCACCCACATGAGTTAACAAGAAAATTTCATGGCTTACCCAACATGAGCTTTGAACACTGTAATTATATATGATTGCTGAGTTTTGAATTGCCTGTAAAATCAGGTGATATCCTTTCAAACTGACTCAGTATGCCTTTGGCAGGAGACTTTGCATAGCTGGCACCAATGCAGGAATGACTAAGGATTGTTTGTGGAAGACACTGTGAGATGAAAGGGTTAACTAGCTTAGGCAGTGTTTACTGAGTGAAATGCATGCAGAAAACCCATGTAACATGCTTAGCTAGATAGCAGATGAGCTTGTGATGCTTAGTTTGCCATTCCTATTAGACAAAATTATATGTAATGCCAAGGTGCTGGGTTTACTGCAACAGGCCAATGCATGTGCAATGGGAGAAACATAACATTGAGGTTATGCTGAACCAAATGAGCCTGGGAGTAGCATGAAGGCCCTGGGAGAATGATTGTTTGGTACCAGTAAAAGAAAGGTGTGAGATGCAGCTGATTGAAGTCAGGAGGATCCTGGTATAGCAAAAACACTGGTAACACCACCCTAAACAAAAAGCACAGGGAAGAAACCTGTTGTTGTGTAAGCCAGCTTTTAGTTTATTAAAGGTGGGGTGCAGATCCCTCGGAGAAGCTCACAGATGGAGTTGTGCAGATGTCTCGCTGACCACAACCACTGTCCCTATTGTACCATTCCCAGAGAGAGAGAGCGACAGAGAGAGAGAGAGAGAGAGAGGGAGAGAGAAAGAGAGAGAGAGAGAGTGGAATGGACTTCCCAGTGATAGCTGCTAATGCCAAGTCATTCAGAGATCATCCATG
Source organism: Pleurodeles waltl (assembly GCF_031143425.1). Lineage (NCBI taxonomy): Eukaryota > Metazoa > Chordata > Amphibia > Caudata > Salamandridae > Pleurodeles > Pleurodeles waltl. The sequence continues at coordinate 1,071,333,148 of NC_090437.1, forward strand.
GATGTAGGGATATTTTCTCTTACTTATAAGAAGATTTATGGTGCTTTTGATTTCCAAATATATATATCTATATATATAGATATATATATATGTATATATATATATATATATATATATATATATATATATATATATATATATTTATATATATATATATATATATATATATATATATTTATTTATATATATATATATATATATATATATATATATATATATATATATATATATAGATATATATATATATAGATATATATGTACATATATATATATGTATATATATATATATATATATATATATATATATATATATATATATATATACATATATATCTATATATATATATATATATATATATATATATATGGGACCCCCATTAGCCATGGGCACCACCTCACCCGGGGCTATGTCCTCATTGGACGGGGGGCCTGTGGCCCACCTCATGTATATATTAATGGCCCAAGGGACCGCCACCCCCCAGGGCTGGCTCCTGTTATGTCACATGGTGGCAACCACTGGGACATAAATGTTTGCTGTGGCTTGGCTGAAGCTCTGCTGCTGCAGCCAAACCACAGCAAACACTTCACATTTTGACAGCAGGACCTGTAAAGCAAGCCCTGCAGTCAAAATCCAAAGCTTTTATCTCTGTCCCCAGCTTGCATGCAGAGATAAAATGCTTCAGCAAGCACAGAGCTGCTGTCAAAGCAGCTCCGGCCGTGCTTGCTGAAGGAATGGGAGTGCAAGGGAAGCTCTAAAGCTCCCATCGCAGTGCCAATGAATCCGTAAGGGCTGTTTGATAAAAACCTTTTTTTTAAAAGAAAACAACATTTAAATAAATAAATAAGCACTGTGGGGAAGCTCTTGAGGGCTCTCTCATGGACCCAGAAAGCCCAGAAAGGACGAAAAAAAAAAAAAAAAAAAAAACATAACTCAGTGTGAAGGTCACAGGCCCACAAATTACGGCACTCATGCCAACTTTCATAACATCATTGATAATATCAATGTAATATTTGCAAGTAAAAGTTTTGATGAAAAAACTGTGCATTGCAGGGGCACGAGTCTTAGTTGCATCGTACTTACCTTAGGACACAAGTTATGGTTACTTGAGGTAACTGTAACTATAACTGAAGAATTTCTGTGGTTTTGTAGGTTTAAAATGTGAGCCTAGGTATAACGTCTCTGTAACCTTTAATTTTTCAGTGAATATCTATATATATATCTATATACATATATATACATATATATATGTATATATATATATGTTGTATGTATATACATATATATAATTATTATTTTTAATAAAAAGAGTAATGCTGCACTTGATAAACTGACACAAACTCTTGATATATTTCACATGTAAGAGCTGACCGATGCATTTTGACCTGACGGTCTCGAAATGCTGGGGGGCTGACTATCCCTCCCACAGTTCCAGGAACCGCCTCCTCCCCGGGACAGACTATGTTAAAGAAATCTGGGTTGGCCACACAGTCCCCCTACAGCCAAAGGGACCGTCAACTCCCAGGGGCAGAATATGTGTAAAGAAATGCAGAGAGCTGCCCAGCCCCCCCCTGCAGCTCCAAAGACCTCCACCTCCCCAGGGCAGAATATATTTGAAGAAATGTGGGGGGGTCCTGGTCCCCTGCAGCCCCAGGGACTGCCACCTCTCCTGGGCTACAATGAAACAAGTCAGGGGTTCTGTTTCGTATCCTGCCCAAGGGATCACCACCTTGCTGCATATTTGAAACATTAGAAGGGGTTTCGCAGCCCCTCTTGTGAAGCCAATAATGGACCTGGGGACTGCCACCCACCCCCTGGGGTTTGCTCCTGCTATGTCCTGGGGTGCCCAACCCAGGACATAGCTGTTTGCTTACTAGGAGCAATGGTTTTCTTTGTTTCCCTGCCTCGAAAGATGCAGGCTTGGAAACAGAGGAAACAACTGCTCCCACAGACAGGGAGCTGCATGTTTATCAAATTCCTGTCTGTAACAACAATTCCAGCTCCCACAGGAAGTGAGGAGCTGACTTCAGGCTCCCCCGTGGTCCACAACATTGTGACTGGGTGACCTAGAGGGCACCCAGGTGAGATGGCCAGGGCATGGGGGATAAAGTTCCGGGGGCAAAGATCGGCCTCACAAGGGGAACCTCGTAGCTCTCTACCCCCAAAAAAAAAAATTAAATGTTTAGGCTGGTCTCCAGGGAATGGAGTTACCGGGGATGACATTGGCCCCGGGAAGTGAGGCTACATGGCCACCCACCCCAAAAAAAAAATTATGCCAGGCCCAGTGTTGGGATCTCTGGGGCCAAAGTCGGCCAGGTGAGGGGGACCAAAGGGGCTTGGCCACAGGGCTTGTGGCCAGGGCTTAGACCCAACCCCTACTGTGGCACAGGGTTTGCAGACTGTAGGGGTTTGACGTCAGGCCTTGCAGCAAACCCCCACCGTGCGGCATGGGGTTGGGAGGTTATAGGGGGTCAGCTGAAGGCCATGTACTGCTCGCGCGCTGGGAGCCCACATGTCTGCTGGCAGAGAAACAGAGGAAACAATTGCTCTCACAGACAGCAAAGCTGGCTCCCACAGGAGGCAGGGAGCTAGCTGGGACTGTAGGGTCCTTGAGACTCCCCACGCAGTCTAATTGCACACTGAGTGGCCTGGAGGGCAACCCAAAGCGATAGATGGGCCTGGGGGGATCAGGTTCCCAGGGCTCAAATTGTCAGGGGTGAGGGAGGCCACATGTTTCCCCCTCCCCCAATGAAAATATTGTAAGGCTAGGCCCTAGGAAATATGGTCCCTGGGGCTGAAATGGGCTGGGGGAGGAGAGCTACATGGCCAGGACCTGTGGTAGGGGTGCACAGGGCCAAGATTGGCCCAGGGAGGGGGGACACACAGCTCCCTCCCCCCAAAAAAGTATATGTTGAGGCCAGGACCTGGGGGATGGGGTCCCTGGGGCTGAAATCTGCTGAGGGAGTTGGACACGTGGCCCTCCTCCCCTATAATGGCCATTCACCCAACGAGGTAGCACCTACTAACAAATTAGGAAGGTGCGTCAGTTAGATAGACATTTTAGCTAAACCTGATCCCCCTGGAGAGATAGTCTTCATTTTGAATGTTTGAGAAGCACTACTTTTGGGACAGAAATGTGCCACACTTGGCAGGAAGTGGTCACCCCAGAGGGTAGCACCCTGCACCCTATTAGTCGGGGCCATACTTGCTAGACCAGAAACCTAGATAAAATGGAAGAGCTGCCCAGCAACACAGATACATACTGGAAGAAATAAAAAGAAGAAGGACTGCCCTGCTGAAACACTGGTCTCCACCAAGAAGTACTGCACTCCGAAGGACTGTGCGTACTGCACACTCTGGGTTTTTAAAGATACAGGAGTGGACTCCCTGTAAGCAAAAGGTACAAAGGAGCTACCAAACATCCCCAGCATCAAGTTCTGCAAGAAGAGCCCATATGCCCAGGATCCAGTGGACCTTTAAGGATTTGACCAGGTGCATTGTGGGATTTATAATCTCAACTCCCAAGAGCAACTCAGAGCTTCTGGAACCTTGTATTGTGGTTATGAACACCTCAAGATCCCTGAAGGATCCCTAAAGTGCCTTCTGGAAGAAGATCCAGATGTTTTCTGATGTTTGGAGCATTTTTAGAAAAAAGCTCCATAAGGTTCCTGACCTGCTGTTGAGAGTCAAGCAGGTGATGTTGAGCAGTAACCCCCCCCGAACTTCTGGTTTGCCCAACTGAAGCTCCAGAGCTTTTTGGACTTGCAGGTTCGTCCCGGTGAAGAAAATCTCCCAAAAAGTTACTACTTCCGAACTTAGGAAGTTGACCGGGACCTCCCAGGCAGCGAATCCCAAGAGGGCTCCAAGGACGTTGGATCAAGATTCAGGTTTGCCCCGGTCGAAGAATTTCCACCTCCAAAAAATGACTAAGTCCGAAGGTAAAAATCTCCACCTAGGGCTCCCGCGACGTGTGTCCGAGGAAGGGTTCCAGGAGGTCAGATTGGACTGGCAGGTTCGGCCCGCTGAAGAAAATCTCCAGAAGAACGACTAAGTCCTAAGGTAAACCTTTGACCGAGGCCTTCCGCGGGCTGTAGCCGAGCCGGGCTCCTTTGCGGTCGGCCTTGAACTTTGACTTTGCCCCAGTCAAGGTGCGACCAGATGACCAGATTGGCGCTTTTTGTTTCTATGAGCTAAAAAGCATTAATTCTTTAAAAATTCATATCTCCGGTTCGCCTCATCCGATTTTATTCGTTTTGGTGTCATTTTAGAGCTACAAATATTTCCTATTTTTGATATTTGAATGCTTTACGCTTTGTCTCATAAGTTAAGCCTTGTCACTTGTTGCCAAACTACCAAGGGTTGAGCTAGGTTGAATTTACTGAGACCTGACTGGACCTAAGCGGAAGTTAGTGGCCTATTGCTAAGTGTAGGTACTTACCTGCCCTTACCAATAACCCATTTTCCAACACCTGGTTCCCTACATTAGATTTTTGTTGTTTTGGTGTAATTTTAAAGATACAAATATTTCCTATTTTTATTAATAGGTGTTTTCCACACCTGTATCCTTAATTAAGCCTAACTGTTCGTGGGTCAAGCTGCCAAAGGTTGAGCAAGGATTAAATTATTGAGACCTTGACTGGTGCTTATTTGTAATAGGAGCCTTATTACTAAATGTAAGTTCCTACTTGCACTTAATAATAAACCACTTCCAAGCATAAAAAAGGAGCTGGGTAGTAATACTCTGTTGCAGTCGAAAATCATTATTTTTTTACATTTTTGCAGCAAAAATTGTGGAGGAACTACAAAGCCCTGCAAATTTCTTTGGAAAAAACAAACACAGTCTCCCACGTTTGTTTAAACTGGAACCAAGATAGGCTAGGTCCTGGGGCAGTTTTAAATAATTAATTTGGAGAGGGGGGTGTATATGGCCCCCTTCCCCATGTCCATTCTTGGTCCAGGAACTGCCACCTCTCTAGGGAAGGCCAAACATTCGGTGGAGGGGGGACACACAGCTCCCTTCCAAATGCTATTTATAGCTCGGAGGACTGCCACTTCCCTGGGGCTGGGCCTTAAAATTAATAAAGGAGCTATGCCCTTATGGGGCATAATTTGTGGCCGGGGATCACCACTTCCCCGGGGCCACTGAAATATTTATTAGGGAAGGGGGGCTGCGTGGTCCCACCTGGGACATATTGGACAGTGAGGACCATCACCTCCCCTGCGCTTTGGCAAATTTTTAACTGGGAGAGGGCCCGGCTGCCCCTCTCCTGGGCCATTGTTGTCCCGCCAGGACAACCACCATTCTGGGGCTGGCCCTAAAAAAACAAAAGCGAGGAACTGCACACCCCCATCATGGAGCCATTAATGGCCCCAGGAACTGGCTCCACCGAGGGCCAGCTTCCCATGTCCCAAAGTGCTTCTCCTCTGGACATAGTTGTTTGCTGTTGCTTGGCAGGAGCTATGACAATTCCCACCAAACAAGAGGAATCAGTAAGTCTTCTCCTAGAGGGCGGGAGCAGGAAAACTGTTTCCACTCACTGGAAGTGGACTTTTCACCTGTTTTCATGCACTCTGTGAAGCAGTCAGGAAATCAGATGAAACAACTGTTTCCACATGCAGGGAGCATGTCCCATTGAATGTGGGGGAATTGAGGCTCAAAGGGGCCAAGGGAGGAGGACCACTGGAGTAGGACCACACAGCCCCTTGTGGCCCCCAGCCCCTTTTATGAATTTACCAGGCCATGGAGATGGGGTGCCTGAAGCCAAAATTGGCCCAGGGAGGGGTGTCATGTAGCCCCCTCCAATTCCAATAATTGTCTAGGTCTCCGGCGTGGGGTCCCCAGGGGCAAAATCAGTCTGGGAAGGGGGGTTCTTTTTATTCATTGGATTGGCTGGGCCCCAGAGGGTGAAATCACTGGGGACAGAATCAGTGCAGGAAGGGAGGCCCCACTGCTCCCTAACTTTTCATGATTTGGCTGGGCCTCAGGGGTTGGGGTACCTGGGGTCAAAATCATCCCATGTAGGGGGGCAATGTGACCCTCTCCTCTTCCATGAATTAGATAGGCCCCAGGAGGATGGGCTACCCGAGACCACAATTGGCCCAGGGAGGGGAGCAATGTGCCCCCTTCCCTTTCATAACTTCGCTGGGCCCCAGGAGATGGTGTCTCCTGGCCTGCTTCCCTTTTGTTCATGCAGGGTTGGCTGTCTATGAGTGGTTGGCAGCAAGGCCTCGTCCTCGGTCAGGACCTGCAGCCAATCCCCTCTGTCCATGGCGTAAGGGTGTACATGAAGTGTGGAATTGGCTGACTATGGGGGATTGACTACAGAGCCTGTGCAGAAAGGTTTGAATTAAGATAAGGCAATTTAATATTACATAATGTTAAAAAAGTTAGGAAATAGGTTTTAAAAAACTATTACTAGTGTCCTTAGTTAAGTATAACTTGTGCCCTCACCCTGCACTGCTGCTTATCCCACATATTACAACAGTAATCAATCAATCAGTCAATCATATTTATAGAGCACAACAACTCACCTGTAAGGTTCTCAAGGCACCGAGGAGGTCAGTCCTCTGCTTCAATCGAAGAGCCAGATCTTAAAGTCCTTCCTGAATTGAGGCAACGATGGTGACTGCCTGAGGTGAAGAGGCAAGGTGATCCAGCTCTTTGCCGTGAGGTAGGTGAAGGATCGTTCTCTGACTGAGGTCCTTCATATGTGGGGTAGGGTGGTTAGTGCCTGTTGAGCGTAGCAGAGATGTCTGGTGGGGCAGTAGAAGGTTATGTGGTGGTTGAGGTATGTGGGTCCTAGATCGTTGAGTACCTTGTATGCGTGGACGAGGAGTTTGAAGTTGATCCTCTTCTTGATGGGGAACCAGTGGTGGTCCCTTAGGTGTCTGATGATGTGCTTGCGGTGGGGGATGTCCAGGATGAGACTGGCGAAGTCATTTTGGATGTGCTTTGGTTTCCTCAGGTTCTTCTGGAAGGTGCCGGCATAGAGGGCATTGCCATAGTCAAGTCTGCTAGTGACCAAGGAATAGGTTACGGTTTTGCGGAAGTCATTTGGGATCCATTCCAAGATCTTCCGCAGAAGTCGGACGGTGTGAAAATAGGAGGATGCGACCGAGTTGACTTGGAGGGTCATGATGAGCCATGTATTCAGGATGAAGCCAAGATTGCACGCATAGTTTGTAGTGGTGGTGGGGCTGCTGATGGAAGCAGGCTACCAGGAGTTGTCCCAGGCTGATGTGGAGGGTCCCAGGATGAGCATCGTCGTCTTGTGACAGTTCAGCTTGAGGCAGCTGTCCTTCATCGAGGTGGCAACGGCTTCCATCCCATTGTGGAAATTGTTCTTGGCAGTTGTGGGGTTTTTCGGTCGGTGAGTTGATCAGCTGCGTGTCGTCAGCATAGGAGACGATGTTCAGTCTTTGGTTCCTGACAATGGATGCGAGTGGGACCATATAAATGTTGAAGAGTATGGGGCTCAGGAAGAAGCCCTGTGGAACTCCGCAGCTGATCTCAGTAGGTTCTGATAGGTAAGGCAGGAGTCTGACTGTCTGTGTCCATTGTAGTGCCTTTCACGGATGCCAGCTGCGTGGAGTCTGGAGAAGAGGAGAATGCTGTTTGGCCACGGTGGAGGAGCGAGCAAATGTCATCTGTGTTGGCGAGGAGTGTGGTCTTCATGCTGTGATTGCTCCTAAGCCCTGATTGGGAGATGCCTAGGATGTTTTTGTCCTCAATGTGTTGACGGAAATGTGCGTTGATGGCCTTTTTGATGGCCTTGGCTGCCAAAGGCAGCAGAGAGATGGGGCGGTAGTTCTTGAGGTCCAGGGAGTCAGCCGTGGGCTTCTTCAGGAGTGGGCTGATTTTGGCGTGCTTCAAGTCCTCGGAGACGGTAGCCATCTCGAGGGAACAGCTGAGAGTGTGGCAGAGCTTGGGTGCGATGGAGTTGTTGGCTTTGTTGAAAAAGTGGGGAGGACAGGGTCAGTAGGGGCTCTGGAGTGGATGTCCGTGGTGAGGGTGGTTCAGCAGTGCAGGATCTGTGAAGGTTCAGAGGGTCCGAACTGAAAGGTTGTTGGTGGGCTATTGTAGATGTCTTTGATTTTTCAGTGGAAGAAAGTTGCTAGTCTGTCACAAAAGTCCTGAGATGGAGGGATGTTTGCTGCTTCTGATTAGGGTTTGGTGAACTCCTTGACCATGGAGAAGAGCTTTTTGGTGTTATGAGCGGTGGCACTGATACGATCCTGCATGGTGGCTTTCCTAGTGAATCTGATGAGGTGGTGGTTGGATTTGATTGCGGGTTTGAAGGCCACAAGGTCTTCCAGGGACTCACTGTTTCTCCATTTCTTTTAGCCATCTGCACGTGCGCCTGGAGTCCTGTAGTGTGGCAAAGAACCAATTGGCCTTCTTGAGGTTGTGTTTTGCTGAGGTCTTTCAGATTAGTGCTAGGATTTTGGCGCAGTTGTAGATCCATTGGTGGATGTTCCGTCCTGAGATGTTTGTGTCTGTGGTGAGGGGAGGACGAGACCTGCTTATGGCGTTAGTGAGCTTTTCCTTGGTGATCTGCTTCCATTTTCTTCTTGGGGAGTGGAGAGTGAGGGGGTGGATGGCTAGTGTGGTGATGGAGAAATTAATGCAGTGGCGGTCAGTCCAGTGTAGCATGGAGGTGTCAACAGTGATATTGTTGCTGGCAGAAAAGTTAGGATTGAGTGTGTGCCCAGTGATGTGTTTTCGTGAGGTGACCAGTTGCTTGAGACCTATTGTGGTGAGGTTTTTGAGCAGGTAACTGGTGTTGATGTTGTTGTAGTTGTCGATGTGGTAGTTGAGGTCACAGAGAAGAGCAGTTTGCAGTTGCTGGTGATGGCAATGTCCAGTGCTGATGCTGTATTTGTCCATGTTTCGGTGAGAAAGGGGATGGCCAGGGAGGTGGAGTCTAGCAGTTCTCAGAGTTCTACAGCATGTTGGTGGAGAGAGCATATGTTAAGGAGGATGTGGCTGAGGCACTCTGGGTGGATGTTCGATGGTCCATTAATGAGAGGATCCGGCTTTTAGTGTATGGTGAGGGTGTGCTGGCAGTAGAGACAGGAGAATGGTCTATGGGTGTCTCTGGGTGATGTGAGATTACAGGTGGTGGAGCGTCCTGTGTTCACCTTGTGGAGGGTCTCCAGATTGAAGCAGAGGACCAGGGTTTGTGGCACTGGGTGCTGTTCAGGCACAGACAGGCACAGACAAGCTTAGAGACTTGCTTATGGCGTTAGTGAGCTTTTCCTTGGTGAGCTGCTTCCATTTTCTTCTTGGGGAGGGGAGAGTGAGGGGGTGGATGGCCTGTGTGGTGATGGAGAAATTGATGCAGTGGCGGTCAGTCCAGTGTAGCATGGAGGTGTCAATAGTGATATTGTTGCTTGCAGAAAAGTTAGGATTGAGTGTGTGCCCAGTGATGTGTTTTCGTGAGGTGACCAGTTGCTTGAGACCTATTGTGGTGAGGTTTTTGAGCAGGTAACTGGTGTTGATGTTGTTGCAGTTGTCGATGTGGTAGTTGAGGTCACAGAGAAGAAGGTAGTTTATTGAGTACATGGGGACATATGATGTCAAAGCTGGATTCGCTGAAGGCTGGAAAAATGGGAAAGTGTGACGTGGCTTTGGAAATGGAGGTGTTCCATGAGGGGGGAGTGTTCTTCCGCGTTGGCTGCTAGGTGGAGGGTGCATTTGTGTACATTGGGCAGGCTGCCACCTGGTCGAGAGGGCCGGTCTTTGCGGAGCAGTTTGCAGTTGCTGGGGTTGGCGATGTCCAGTGCTGATGCTGGATTTGTCCATGTTTCGGTGAGAAAGGGGATGGCCAGGGAGGTGGAGTCTAGCAGTTCCCTGAGTTCTACAGCATGTTGGTGGAAAGAGCGTATGTTAAGGAGGATGTAGCTGAGGCACTCTGGGTGGATGTTCGATGGTCCAATAATGGGAGGATGCGGCGTTTAGTGTAGGGTGAGGGTGTGCTGGCAGTAGAGACAGGAAAATGGTCCATGGGTGTCTCTGGATGATGTGAGATTACAGGAAGTAGAGCGTCCTGTGTTTAGCTTGTGGAGGGTCTCCAGATTGAAGCGGAGGACCAGGGTTTGTGGCACTGGGTGCTGTTCAGGCACAGACAGGCACAGACGAGCTTAGCTTTGCCACACGTGTGGTGCGGCTGCACAACAGCCACCACTAAGAATGAGAGGGAGGCGGGAGGGTCCAGTCAGCCAGGAGATGGGAGGGTGGGAACCTGCTTCACAGGGAGGGTACAGGTCTGCGGGGCAGAAGCAGCAATGAAACTGAGCACTGGGTAAGGGAAAGGTGCTAAAAGGAAAGAGACATGAAAGAGAATGAAGAAATAAAATTAAGATAAATAAGGAAAATAAGGATGATAAAGCACAGAAAAATAAGCAAAAATAAATGACAAGCACAGATACTCACATACAGATTGAGGCGCAGGTGGGAGTCTGTGGGGGGGGATAGGCCTCGAGAGTCAGGCAGGCACTCAGTTTGATTGCAGCAGAGGCAGCAGCAACATCTAGAGCTGCGCAGAGGATGGCGAGCAGATGCTGTCCAGGAGGTCTGATGAGTAATAACATATTTTATGACATAATTTATGATATAACACATCCCTGGTCCCCAAGGAAAATAATAACGAGGGAGCTCCACTGCATTCCCCAACGAAGGCAGGAGGGGGCCAAATTCCCCATCCCTGGGCCCCATAAAAGGGGGCCAAAGTTCCCATCCCTGGGCCCCATAAAGATTCTGAGCACAAGGGAGCACTGTTGTGCTCCCTTGCAATCACGGGCAAGGGACTCAGGACAGCATCACTCACCCCACATGACAATCTTTGGTCTTCCTCATGTCCATGTCAGTGGGGAGCAGGAAGGCCTGCCACACATCATGTGTCTGTCAGGGGAAATATGCAGACCAGAGTGAAGCTGCTGGCTTCTGTGGCAGCACGCCACTGTGCTGGCTACTCAGGAGCCCGCAAGGGCAGCCTGTGGTGGGTTCCCTGAGCTTCCCTCTTCCCACTTAATACATGCGTGTTGCCCGAGTAGAACCAGGCACCCCAAACAGGAGGAGCAGCTTAAAAGAAAGAAATACAAAAAGTCTAAAAATTAAAAGCAAGACAAGGCTCTCCCCGGTGTAGGATAGCTGCTCATCAAATATGCATGGTGCTAAAGAGGAGTGCTGATAATGCCCTGCAGGGCTTGCCCACATTTTCAGATAAAAACTACTCGCTCTGGATTTGTGGAGGCTGCAGGAGTATGGGGACACCACCAATGGGTTCCTGAAGTGTAGCAAGAGTTTCAGGAGTGCACAGCCCCCCCCTAAAGGTACTACCTACGTATCCACCCTAAGTTGTTCAGGACTCTGAAAGAATAACCCTTGAAGGGTTTTTATGCAAGTTTTCAGCACTTTCCAGGCTGGAGCACGTGCTCCATGGGTGGAAGTGCTATACCTTCTAGGGGTAAAACTGTGCCTGCTGTTGTTGTGGCCTGAAATTGGTAAATGTGGGGCTATATTTTTTGCTAACACCACTTAGAGGTTAAATGTTATAAATACACTGGTGTGTTTACAAATGTGATGTCTTTTAGGGGTATTGTTGAATTGTAATATATTATGCTAAAGGTTATCTGAAATTTATGTTATAAACACCCTTAAGAGGCGAAATGATATAATTGTACATGTTTTGATTATGGATGTGATGCCCTTCAGGTGCTATGTCTAATTTGCGCTATTCAAACTAAAGCTAGGCTGAATACACAGATCACTCAGACATGTATAGATATGGCCACTGGCAAATGGTTTAATGAAATAATGTCTCTGACAACCACTCATGTTCAAAATTCAGACTACTCTATTGATCATATTGAGGGTGTTTATTTAAAGTTAGATTCAGTTGTTGCATTTTCATATAAGTGAATATTTTGACAGGTGATTTGATTATCTATGTCTCCCCAAAGTAGGACTAATAGTGATTATGCAATGTCATCAAGAAGCATTTCCATCTGCTTTTGTATATTTGTAAAGTTCTACGTAGTACTGAGTAGTGTGTGTGCCTAATAAATGTACTTTTTCCTTTTTCAAAAGAAAAAGATCAGAAGGTCTATCATTTATGCTATTGTGATAGTTAGTAGGTAATTATAGTTAGGATCAACTTTTCCTATAGAAAAAGCATTTTTGTTTTGATAATAACGTTGGTGCATTTTAACAAATCTTCGCAAAACTTTCAAAACTAGTATACAAGTTAGTTCGGCAGCTGTCTAGAAAGTTTTGGAGTGATTCATCAAGAGGGGGAAGAGAAACAGGACGGGTCCCAAAAACTCTTTTTCTTATGCAAAGTCTATGGTGATTTTGTACTTTTTAGACAACGATAATGCCCGAACTGCTGAATAGAAATACCCCAAATCTAGCAGAAAGTTAGATCTAGGTCCGCAGATTGTGCTTATTGTTATTTGGAGTAAATCTATTCACTAGTTTTGTAGTTTTTAAGATAAGAAAAATATAGATATCTAGGGATGCAAATCCTTCGCAGATCCACTTTGGGGGATCCTCAGATCCGAACGGAAAGGAAGGCCCTGATTCGCTGGCCAGCAACTGAGAGAAAAGTTGTGCTCACCATTTTGCTTCTCGGTCAGCCTGAGGGAGGGGGAAGAAAGTGAAAAATTACATAAAGGCTCAGGATAGAGGTATCTTCACCCCATAGGACATTTGCAGGCATCTCTCAGGGACCCCTTATTGGCAAACACTCCCCAAATATTCTGTTTTGGGTTGATCCATAGATCCACCATGGGGCTCAGTATGGCCCCCATTGTAACTTTGCAAAGGAATACACCTACTCACATACCCAAACCCCTGTGCATGGCTGTGCACAGCAAGGGGCTGGGTGCATGTGAGGGGTGATTGGCCACAGGTCCATGGCAGTGGTTGTATTAACCTACAGTAATTATATATTACTTTACTTTGAAAAAATATATATTCACAAAAAAGAAAAAAAGTTACAGGAATGTTGTAGTGAGGTTCACATTTCATCCACACAAAGCCACAGAAATTCAGCAGTTATAGTATAGTTTGTGCTGTCAAGTAATTTTGGGCCATATCCATGATCACGACCTAGGTAGTCGAAATGTGTCGGTGTTGGAGGCACTCACTTTTTGTTAAAATGAATACGATTGCTGACATGCTTCCTGGAGGTCAATGGTTTTGACTTTTTTATGGAAGATATTTACATAAATCCATTCCGTTACTGTTTAGCAATCAGAGATAATATACATGATTGCGCCATTGTTTTTATTAAAGTGATGGAATAACAGCTAGGAATGTTGATCCTTCCTGAGTGTCCTAACTGATTTGTACCTGATTAATATTGTTTGGGTTTGTACGGCATAAAAGTAAGCATGCCTGTGTAGGATGTGTCTGGACTAAATAAATTGATTTGCAAAGTTTGTTGAGGCAAATGAAGAGCAAACAGAGCTAAGAAATTGACCATATACCTGGATTGGTGTTACACGTGTTCTGTGAGATTAAACAGAGGGCCTCATATGATAGGCCAGTGGCATAGGGCAGCACAGAAAGTGCCTTGCTGTGCCACCGGTAAAGGATAGAAATGCACTGCATCTACAAGATACAGTGAATTTCTCTCCTCTCCCTCTGTGCTGCCACACAATTTGCGGCCATGCACCAACACAGAAACTCTAGCACCATGGTGCAAGGGTGCCTGCATTGTGGTGATGATTGCGTTTGTGCAGGAAGGAACACTGTAAGAGGCTGGCCTGGTTTGTAGTGGGTACCTTGGGTACTTACACCTGATACCATGTCCAGTTATCCCTTATTAGTAAATTAGTAGTGTTATAGCAGCTTAGGCTGATAGAGGTAGCTATAGCAGAGCGGCTTAGGCTGAACTAGGAGACATGCAAAGCTCTTACTGTACCACTTATCTCATATAGCACCATATCATAAGAAACACAATACTCAGAGTTACTGAAAATAAAGGTACTGTTAGACTTTTCATCCTTGGCCTAGTCTCCCTTAACTTTTTGCCTCTGTTCCCCAGGTTGTTGATGTGTGCTCCATTACAAAATGTGTATGTAATTGGCTTATCCATGATTGGCATATTTGGTTTACTAGTAAGTCCCTAGTAAAGTGCATTAGAGGTGCCAGGGCCTATAAATCAAATGCTACTAGTGGGCCTGCAGCACTGGTTGTGCCACCCACATGAGTAGCTCTGTAATCATGTCTCAGACCTGCCATTGCAGTGTCTGTGTGTGCAGTTTTAACTGTAAATTCAATTTGGCAATTGTACCCACTTGCCAAGCCTAAACCTTCCCTTTTCCTACATGTCAGACCCTCCTAAGGTAGGCCCTAGGTAGCCCCAAAGGCAGGGTGCAGTGTATGGTTAAGGTAGGACACATAGGCCCTCATTACAACCCTGGCGGTCGGTGTTAAAGTGGCAGTAATACCGCCAACAGGCCGGCGGAAAAAAAATGGAATCACGACTGTGGCGGAAACCGCCAACATAGACAGCCACTTTAACACTCCGACCACCACGGCGGTACAAACAAACAGCGCGGCGGTCACCGCCAACAGACAGGCGGAAGACAATGTACCGCCCACACTATTATGAGAGGCTACCTTTTCCGGGGCGGATCCAACGCGAACAAAAACACGGCAGAAACAGGACTTGGAAGGGAAAACACTCACCTCTCCACACCCCACAAGGAATCAGGAGGTCATGGAGCCAGAACTCCAAATACTCCCTGCGATGGTATTCCTGCTCCTCTATCAGGAGCAACAAAGACGGCAGCGATGACCACAGTGAGTACTGCACCTACAACACGGGGAGAGGGAAAAGAGTGTGACACACACATGCAACACCCCCACCCTCACCCACAACAACATACACACAAATACATGCTGCAGCATTACATTTACACCCCACCACCCTCCTTTCAAGAACGCAAGGACAAAAGGAAATCAGTTGAACGATTGTAATCATGAAAAAAACCAGTAGTCAAAACTCGAAATACAGTATTTGCAATTATGTACACCAACTACACAAGTCCGGATAGTGCACCAATAATTGTCCATGGACCACTGGGCCCAAAATGCATGGGCGAGACCCACACTCGATACCAGAGTTCAAATGGAGAGAACACTGCAGGGGCATCAAATCAAAATGAAACAAGCACCTCAGGGGGAAGGGAAGGGGGGCACCTCAGCCGGATGAGTGCACAATGCCACTGCTCCATGAGGGGGCTCCATGCCCACTGCTTTATCCTGGGGAGGGCAAAGCCACACTCTCTCAAGGCTCTCCAGTGGGTGGTTTGCCCACTGCTTTATCCTGGGGAGTGCAAAGCCACAGTCTCTCAAGTCTCTCTAGTGGGTGGTTTGCCCACTGCTTTATCCTGGGGAGTGCAAAGCCACACTCTCTCAAGGCTCTACAGTGGGTGGCTTGCCCACTGCTTTATCCTGGGGAGTGCAAAGCCACAGTCTCTCAAGTCTCTCCAGTGGGTGGTTTTCCCACTGCTTTATCCGGAGAAGTGCAAAACAACAGTCTCTCAAGTCTCTGCAGTGGGTGGGTTGCCCACTGCTTTATCCTGGGGAGTGCACAGCCACAGTCAATCAGGTGGATGCCTTTCTCCACTGGTTCTGGAGGGGGCTTTGTGCCCAGAGAGCTTCATCCTGCCAAGGACTGAGGTAGTGGATGTGATACTCCACGGGTTCTGGAGGGGGCTTTGTGCCCAGGGTGCTTCATCCTGCCAAGGACAGAGGTAGTCAATGCCTTTCTCCACTGGTTCTGGAGGGGGCTTTGATCCCAGAGTGCTTCATCCTGCCAAGGACAGAGGTAGTGGATGTGATACTCCACTGGTTCATGAGGGGGCTTTTTGCCCAGAGTGCTTCATCCTGCCAAGGACTGAGGTAGTGGATGCCTTTCTCCACTGAATGTGTTGCATCATAGAAGCTGCCCAGGCTCCTGGAACTGGCCTGTCTTATTGTCCCACGAATTTTTGGAACATTACACAAACTAAAATTGATTTTTTCAAATTTATACGTCAACTCAAACTTAAGTCTTTTTTTTTCCACATTCACTTCCCCTCCCCCCCTGCCATCATCCTCATCACTCTCTAGTGACATTACTGTTCAGGACCTTGAATATATTGGGCTTCTCTGTAATTTAGCCAACACCTCTGAACCAGATCTTCCTCTTCCCATGCTAGCTGAACAACTAGAGCTAAACACTAATCAGTATCATCCCTCGGGTTTGAGATCAAAATCTACCTTCACTCCTATCCTTCCAGCAGGGAACTCCATTGATCTTTTTGCACAAGCTGTTTTGAAAGATCTTGATAAAGAGTACAATCGCAATTGTAATAAGCGTAAATTCTTTCCTTCAAATATTACTCGTCAACAAACATTAGCTCTGTCCAATCTAAGAACTAATCCCAATATCATCATTAAGGAAGCAGACAAGGGAGGGAACATTTTTATTTTAAATACTTCAGATTATCTTCAAGAGGCTTATCGCCAATTACATAATTCCAAGTGCTATAAACGTTTAGACTTTAATCCAACAGCACATATACAACAAAAACTTTCAGTACTCCTTGATCACTGGCTCTCTCGTCAAGTCATTTCACATCAAGAAAGAACTGCTCTATTCCTTTCTCAGCCAACTGTCCCCACTTTGTACCTCTTACCAAAAATTCAGAAGAAAGATCTTCCCCCCAAAGGCAGGCCTATAATATCAGGCGTTGATTCCATCTGCTCAAAATTAGGGACTCTAATTGACCATGTACTCCAGCCTTTCATGACCAACTTACCATCCTTTGTGAGAGACACAAAAGATATCATTCAAAAACTTCAAGATATCGACTGGCAACCTGACTATCTCCTCGCTACTATAGATATAGTCAGTCTCTATACTTCCATCAAACACCATGAAGGTCTAGAAGCAGTTAGACAAGCACTTTCGACTAAACCAGTATCATTCACTACCCACAACCATATGATATTGAATATGTTACAGTTCTGTTTGGAGAATAACTATTTTCTATTTGATGGCCAGTTCTACCTACAATTACAGGGCACGGCGATGGGGGCCAAATTTGCGCCGCCCTATGCCTGCATCCTTATGGGAGCTGTAGACCGGGAATGGTTGTGAAGTGATCAGAATGAATGTTTCTCCCATAACATCATTTTTTGGGGACGCTATATCGATGATATTTTGTTGATTTGGCAAGGGCATAAAACCCTTCTAACTCAATTTCTTCAGTCCCTAGTACCCAACAAATGGGACATAGACATTACATATAACATTTCGGACTCGCAGGTGGAGTATCTGGATCTCTTGATCGATGTGGAAAATGAGAAATTGCAGACTAGATTTTTCAGAAAATCAACTGCGGCGAATTCGATCTTGCACGCCACCAGCTGTCATCCTCCAAGCATAATTAAAAATATTCCACAAGGCGAGTATAGATGAGCTGGAGTTAATTGTACAAATCTTAGTGACTATGATTTGTTCTCTTCACAAATAACAGAGAGACTTCTGACTAGGGGATACAATCAAAAGTTACTGAATACTTCCAATATTAAATTGGGTCAAATGGACCGTAACAAGATGATCAATTCATCACAACGACGCAAAGAGGATACTACTATCCGCTTCATTACCCAATTTCACAATGGTCATCATACAATACGGAAACATCTTCAAAAACATTGGCATCTCATTAACAGTAATCCATCCATCCAACAATTTATTACTCAACACCCACAAATAGGGTTCCGTCGGGCCCCTAATCTCCGAGACCAACTTTGTTCTTCCTTTTTTCAATTAAAAGTTTCTGAACCTTATTTTCCCAAACCAAAAGGATTTTTCACCTGTACCAAGTGTTCAATATGTAAACTGGGACTTAATAGATCTACTATATTGTATATCAATGACAAAGAACTTATGATTAAGGACTTCATAAACTGTGAAAGCAGAAATGTGGTATATCTCATATATTGCCCATGCCAAAAAGTTTACATTGGAAGTACGATCCGCCCCTTAAAACTTCGAATTCAAGAACACTTTAGGAACATTCTTAAACTGGAGGCCAAGGCGCCTTTAGTGGAGCATTATAAAGCATTCCACTTTAATGAACGATCCTTCAAATTCAGTGGAATACATCGTATCACTCCGTCCCCACCGGGTTGTAATCTACATCTACGATTACGCCAAGAAGAAAGAAGGATGATCATCCAATATGATACAGTGAACAAAGGTTTGAATAAGGACCACGAATGGCACTACTGGTTATTGTAAACTTTGTATTGTCCAAGTTGTCTTGATGGACTGCAGTTAATGCTTCGCTTGTTTTGACCTATCAATATCTTTCTTCTCTCTACATTTACGTTTTTTACCATGAGTCCCAATCTGTTCTCTTATCTTTTTTTCATTTCTTTTTTTTTTTTTTCATTATTTCATCTTTTCATTTTTTCATTTTTTTCATTTTTTTCTTTCTGTCCAGTTCTTAGATTACAGCAAGCATATCTCTCATGACTTTCCATATAATCCTTTTGATGTTTCCTTTTTTATCATTTCTGTCTTTTATGCTTATCTCTCTCTCTGCAATATCTATTTCTTTTTGGGCTTTAAATTTATTTTTGCCGACAATTTTTTCCTGGTCATTGTTTATTTGTCTGTCACTTCCCCTTGCTGTGTATGTTTCTAATTTTCCACACTTCTACTATGTTATTAATACTATTGATTTGTTGGATTTCTAACTAGTTTTGGCCTTGCTCTTTCTTAAAATGGCCGCCGACATTGTTTTGAACGTTGTACCTTGTGTCCTTCCTCTGTTTCGTTTCCTTCGAAACAGAGAAGGGACGACTGTTAGTAAAGCCGCGTTGCTCTCCAGCGGCGTCTTAGCGATTCAACGCAGGACGCGCCGGGATCTCTCGGCTGTATTCCTTTGTTCCCGTTTCGTTAGGTAAAAGATTTTTCATTCGTATTTTACTGAGTATTTAGACTCCGTTTATTCAGTCACGCAACTTTGTTTCAGAGACCATTTAAGCTAAATAGAAGGGGAGTACTAGTTCAAGACCTAAGGCTACTCTATGCATAGTAAATAACGAGCATGTTGCCCACATTTATTCTTTACATCATGATATTTCCTTATCTGTTTTTAGCTACACAGCCTTTTTAGCATTGTTAGTTTACTAATATTAATTACGCGACCCCCAGCGTGCCATGTTAGAAGGGGCCACCATTCGTCTCCATAAATTTTAGGGTGTTCTTATTCTTGCTATTTTGTCAATAATGTCTTTATATGAGTTCTTTCTAAATACGCTACATATAATTCCATGTCTAGATCCATACCTATAATTGAGACAATTGATGTCAGAAGCTTTTCAATATGTACTGAACTAGGTATGCTATCTACTCTTCAGTTTATTCCAGTTCTCCTTCACTTACATATTTTTCACAGTATGTTTAAAACAGTAATTGTTTGCCTGCATTTTTATTAAGCATGTATGCATTAACACCACGCGTGTGCCAACATGTACCTTCTTACTTTATTCACTACTATGATAGGACAGTAATAATTCTATTTTGCTCTACCGAACTTTTTTTCATTCTTCTTCACATCAATGAGTAGTATACTTATTTCTCCTAATTTCACATATGGCCGTATTTCATCATTTTTCTTATGACCTGTAGTTTTAGGTTCTTACTAGGGATTCTGTCCGGGCTATACTTTTATATTTATTGGTTTCACCCAAAGGGAGCACATTATGTTTCGCATGACTTGCACCGATAGCATTCTACTAATCTGGTAACATTCTTGTTCGGTATGTGACTCATACTGTCCATATATATTTCCCACAGCCTTGAGAAAGCCCTTGCTTATTCGCTAAAGGGGCGAAACACGTGTTGGCTGTTACTCCTCCGAACATTGCTACCTGATCTATCTCCAACTTTGGCATTACTCAATTGGACTGTATTCTTGCTGATCCTTGGAACTTAACATTTGCTTCAAGATTGTCATGAACTAACTGGGCTCTAAATCTGTGGAACCCCTGGTAACAGTGGAATTTGCGCAATGTTTTACCTTTCAGCTACTCACGTTTCCTTTTTCTAATTATAATAAACGACTGTTGAACATTCATCAATATTAAGCACTGTGCTTATTAATTGAAATTCTTGATGTGGGAACTCACCTCCAACTAACCAGGCTCCTGGAACTGTACCACCAGGCTTGTTCAACTGACCACTCGGGATGGCAGCCATGTCTGCGGTGGTGCCACTGGCTCAGGATGTCGGGGGCCACTGGCAGTGCTTGCGGCGGTGTCAGTAGCAGCGGTGCTTGCGGCGGCCTCTGTGGCATCGGTGCTGGCAGCGGCCTCTGTGGCATCGGTGCTTGCGGTGGCCTCTGTGGCATCAGTGCTGGCGGCGGACTCTGTGGCAGCGGTGCTTGCGGCGGCCTCTGTGGCATCTGTGCTGGCAGCGGGCTCTGTGGTGGTGGTGCTAGTGGCGGACTCTGTGACGGCGGTGCTGGTGGTGTTGCTGGTGGCGGGCTCTGTGGTGGCGGTGCTGGTGGCGGGCTCTGTGGCGGCGGTGCTGGTGGCGGGCTCAGTGACTGCAGTGCTGGTGGCGGTGCATGTGGCGGTGCAGGTGGCGGTGCAGGTGGCGGTCTTCTCCGCCATACCGGTTGGCGTAGATGTGAACAAAAGGTCGCCACCAGGTGCCACCTTGCCCTCTCCTGACCTGCCCTTGATTTTCTGGCCCTTCCCCACCTTGGATGGTGGTGCAGCTGTCTTGCCACTATCCCCTTTTGTTTTCCGTGAGCCCTTGGTGGCAGGTGTTTTCGCCTTCTCCCTCCAGGATGTGGGCAACCTTTTTACTTTTGAAGGTGGCAGAATGTCCTTGCCCTCGCTCCGTGGCACACTGGCTGTCCTGATGCTTGGCGCAGTCCAAAAGCCCGCTGTTACTGGGACCACTGTGCCTGGTGATGTGGTGGGTGAGGTGCTGGGTTAGGACCTGGAAAGCCTGGTTCTAGGGGATGGACGGGGAGGAGGTGTAGGGAAGAGGTCGATGTTAGCCAGGATTTTTTTTTCAGACACACTGGGATGGGTAGATGGAGTGGGTTTGGGAGTTGTGGAAGAGGTAGTGGTTGTAGGAGTTGTGTGATTGCTGAATTTGGGTGAAGGTGCATGGGCTGGAGGCTATTGTGAGGTGGATGGCTGTTGGGTGGGTGTGTGACTACGTTTGTGTACTTTGGGAGGTGGGCCCACAGACACACAGGGAGAGGACACAGGAGATGTATGAATGGTAGTGGGGGTGGTGAGTGCACATAAGCAGTGTGTGGTGATGGGTGTGCTGGGGATGGAGGTAGTGGCTGAAGATGTAGTGCATGCAGGTGTGAGTGGAGACGAGACAGGGAGGGAGGAGGATGACATGGAGGAGGGGGACACAGTGGAGGCAGTGGATGTTGGTATGTCTGCATGGGAATGATGTTTGTGTGAGTGCCTGTGGGATGTGTGGTGCTTATGTTTGCCTGAGCCACCCTTGTGTGATGAGGTGTATGCATGTTTGTCTGATCGTGTGCTTGGGATAGTCTGAGGTACAGGGGATTGGGTCTGGGTGGAGGAAGTTGGAGGGGGGAGGCTGGACACAGGGACAATGGCTGCTATCAGTGCTGAGGCCAGAGCCTGAAATGTTCTCTGTTGGGCTGCCTGGCCAGAATGAATGCCCTTCAGGTATGCATTTGTTTGTTGCAAATGCCTCTCGACACCCTGGATGGCATTCAGAATGGTAGATTGCCCAACAGTGAGGGATCTCAGGAGGTCAATAGCCTCCTCACTGAGGGCAGCAGGGCTGACTGGGGCAGGGCCTGAGGTGCCTGGAGCGAAGGAGATGCCCACCCACGGGACACACGCTGAGGGGCTTCTGGAAGGGCGGTGCTGGTAGGGGGAATGGCGGCTGTACCTGTTGATGCGGGGGCACAGAGGTGCTCGCCACCGCAAGGGAGCTCCCATCAGAGGAGGAGTCGCTGTCGCTGATGTCTACTAGCTAGCTAATTGGTAAGATCCCACAATTGAGATATCATATTATTGGTTGTAATATTGCAAATGAAGGAACGATCCGAGCTAAGTCTCTTAGGTCCAATTCTGTGCGCTTTTATTAAAGAAGAAGTGGTATATTCCAATATTTAACTTTCAAAGTTCAATGGAGTTTCAGCTTCCAATTTGACACACTTTGATTTGAGAAAAAGTGGTATATTCCAAAATTGAATTTCAAAGTTCAATGGAGTTGCAGCCAAAGTTCAACGGAGTTTCAGACAACACGTGTTTCACCCCACACTGCGAATACGCCAGGGCTTTCTCAAGGCATATCATATTAGAGAACAAAATTCTTCAGGCATAAGTGCCACAGTAAATATAACAGAGCTACTTCTGAAAAACAGGCATGATTTAAAGGTCTGACGCATCCATTGTCTAATCTCCCTGTTGCTGATGTCACCTCCTGTCCCCGCTGTAGAGCTCTCCTCACCCTCCGTCCCACTGGTGGCTTCAGACTCCGTTGTCTCGCCCTCCAGGGCCTAGTGGGATGCAGCTCCCTCCTGCTCAGGTGACACTGCTCCTCCGCCTAATGATGATATTGCACACAAGAACAGGGAGACCACAAAAAGGGTGGGGGAAAGACAGAAGAAATACATGTTCAGTGCATGCAATACCACTACCGTTGGCGGACACTACGCCATGCACTTAGAATTCCTAGATTAATCACATGCCCTATGCCCCATTGCTGCACACATGGAAGTCACAGGAGCCTGACTAGGTGTAGATGGCTCCTACCACTGGTGGGGTTGGGGTGCCACATAGCCTGCCCACATAGCCTGCCTCACAAAGGGTCCTTGCCTACAAAGCTCGCCCTCGTCTAGGGTAACCCACTGCCCGCCTCCCCCACCCAGACACCTCATAATGCGTGCAGAGTCAAATGGATGTGAAGGCCAGGTTCTGTTGCCTCCATATGACAGGTCGTTCTCTCTACTACTCACCAAAGAAGGTGTGCCAGATCATCGTGGCCTGCTGTATGCTGCACAACCTGGCTTTGCGACGAGAGGTGCCTTTTCTGCAGGAGGATGGTCCAGATGGAGGTCTTGTGGCAGCTGTGGAGCCTGTGGACAGTTCAGAAGAGGAGGCAGAAGAAGAGGATATTGACAAGAGAAACAACGTAATCCAGCAATACTTCCAGTGAGACACAGGTAAAAAGACGTCACTGCCTCACACCTCTCATACAATTGTTAGACCTATCATATGTCTGTCACTTTCACCCAGTGTATGGACCTTGACTTGTCACTTTGCCTTTCCATTTCACAGATGTGGGTCCTACTGTGTGACCTCTGCTATATTACCTCATGGACTAGAGCTGTGTTACATCGGTATGTTGACAATACAATCGACATTGCTATATTCCATAGTTATTGTAAATACACATTTCTGAAAGCACAGACTGACTCCAGCTTGTTTTGTCATTCAAGGGTGTTTATTTCAGTGCATAATAGTGGAGGGGGTTGTAAAATGGGCAGGGGTGATGGTGGAGGATTGTCCATGGCATAGTCCAGTCTATTTGTTTCACAGGTGCATTGTCCAAAGGGGCATAGGAAGTAGAGCTAGGGCAGTTGATGGATGGACAGGGTGACGAAGTGGGACAGAAGGATGACATTCAGGGGGGTCTCATTCCTGGCAGGGGTCTTGGCATTGTTCTCTGTCTTTTTCCTGGATCTCAGGGACTGTTTGTGGGGTGGTTCTCCTTCTGCAAGGGGTGGGGTGCTGGTGTCGTGGTCCTGTGGCGGTGCCTCCTGTCCACTAGTGCCGGCAGAGGTGGTGGGATGTTCGACATCCAGGCTAGTGTCAGGGGCCCCTTGTTGTGCCACAGTGTCCCTACTGGTGTACACTAGGTCCTTCAGCACACCTACAGTGGTGACCAGAGTGGTGTTGATGGATTTAAGTTCTTCCCTGATCCCCAGATACTGTTCCTCCTGCAGCCGCTGGGTCTCCTGAAACATGGCCAGTATCGTCTCCTGGGAATGATGGTACGCTCCCATGATGTTGGGGAGGGCCTTGTGGAGAGTGGGTTCCCTCTGCCTGTACTCCCCCGTCACACAGCAGTCCTCTCTGTTCACTTGTTTTCCTGTGCCTCTGTCCCCTGAACCGTGTGCCCACTGCCACTGCCCCCAGGCCCCTGATGACACACTGGTGCTTGATGTGTCCTGGGGACAGAGAAATGGGCCCGCTGGGTGGGTGCTGTGCTGGTGTTTCCTGAGGGGGAAAGCTCTGTGGTGGCTTGTGCCAGTGTCAGGGGAACCGACTGTCCTGAGGTCCTAGATGGGCCGGGCTGGTCATCTTGCTCCAGTTGGACAGAGCTGTTGTCATCACTGTGGGCCTCTTCTGTGGGGGACATGTCTGGAACCTCCTGTCCGGTGACATTGGGTAGGGGTGCTGCAGGGGTGTAAAGGCATGATTATTGCATCTCTGTGTGCCATTGCGTGCAATGGGTTGGTGACCCTGTACTCCAGTGCTTGCATTCTTGTGTAGGACCTTGTGTGATAATTGGTTTGGGGTCTGTGTGGGTGTCTGTAGTGGATATGCATTGGTGATGGGTGTCCATGCCTTGGTGTTGCATGCAGGGCTTGGTGTTGGGATGTGTGGGTTATGATAGTGGGACATTTGTGAGGTGTTGGAGTGATGGGTTGAGGGTGGGGTATGTGATAGCATGCAGGTAGGATGGGGGATGTAATAGTTAGGATTGATTTGACTTACCAGAGTCCATTCCTTCTGCTACTCCTTCAAGGCCCTCAGGATGCAGTATAGCCAAGACCTGCTCCTCCCATGTTGTTAGTTGTGGGGGAGGAGGTGGAGGTCTGCCGCCAGTCCTCTGTACTGCAATCTGGTGTCTTGAGACCACAGAACCCACCTTCCCCCGTAGGTCGTTCCACCTCTTCCTGATGCCATCCCTAGTTCTTGGATGCTGTCCCACTGCATTGACCCTGTAAACGATTCTGCACCTTAGCTCCATCTTCCTAGCTATGGAGGTGTGCTGCACCCGTGATCCGAATAACTGTGGCTCTACCAGGACGATTTCCTCCACCATCACCCTGAGCTCCTCCTCAGAGAATCTGGTGTGTCTTTGCGGTGCCATGGTGTGGTGTGGGTGATGTGTGAGGTGGTGTGTGTTGTGATGTGTGAGGGGATGTGTTTGTGTGTGTTGTCTGAGGTGCGTGGATGTTGTGGGAGTGATGGTGTTGTGTGCCTGTGGATGCTAGTGTTCTTTCTGGTGGTGTCTTTCTCTGGGCTTCTTTCTCAATTTTTGTCGTAGGGGTTTGTGGGTGATGTGGGTGTATGTTTTATATTGTATTGAGTGTGTGGGAGTGGTGTGTGTATCAGGTGTGTGTATTTGGAATTGTCCAATGTGGTTGTGTTTTGTAAGTGTGTGTGTATTTTGAGCGCGGCGGTGTGTACGCCAATGGAATACCGCAGTTGAAAGACCGCCGTGTGGATTCGTAGGTCATGATAGTGTGGGGGTATTCCTGTTGGCGTGACGGTGTCGGTTTTCTTATCGCCAGTTTATCACTGACCTTTGGTGTGGCGGACTTGTGTGGGTGTCTGGTTTTTGGCGGATTCCGGGGTGTGGGTCGTAATAGCTGTAGCGTTATTCCGCCATCGCAGCGGTGTAGTGGCGGTCTTCTGTATGGCGGTAAGCAGGATTTACCGCCAATGTTGTAATGAGGGCCATGTAATGTGTTTTATATGTCCTGACAGTGAAATGTAGCTAAATTAGTTTTTCACTGTTGCAAGGCCTGTCCCTCTCATCGGTTAACATGGGGGCTACCTTTAAACTGATTAAAGTGTAGATTCCCTTTGGGCGCAGATGGACTAATGAAGTTTGGGGTCTCTGAGCTCACAATTTAAAAATACATCTTTTAGTAAAGTTGATTTTAAGATTGTGTGTTTGAAAATGCCACTTTTAGAAAGTGAGCATTTTCTTGCTTATACCATTTCTGTGACTCTGCCTTTTTGTGGATTCCCTGTCTGGGTCAGTTTGACAGTTGAGCTGGTTGCACCTCACACTAGACAGTGACACAAAGGGAGCTGGGGTGTAGCCTGCATATCCTGATGAGCCATCTGTGCTAGGAGGGAGGGGAGGAATGGTCACTTAAACCTGAAAGGGCTGTGCCTGTCCTCACACAATGCAGGCTCCGACCCCCTGGTGAGTGTCTGGGGCCTGGCCTGGGCAAGGCAGAATTTCACATTCCAAAGAGACTTTACTTTGAAGTAGGCCTACTTCAAAGGGGAAATTGGGCATCAGAAGGGCACCCAAAACCATTGACTTTAGAACACTTCTGGAAACAAGAGGAACCTCTGCCTGGAGAAGAGTGGAAGAGCGTAGGAAGAAGAGCTGCCCTGCCTGTGCCTGTGCTTTGTGGAGCTATCCTGCAGTTGTTGCTTCTACCTGAGTAAGAGGGCAAAAACTGGACTTTGCCGCCTGCATCTGACTCCGTGATCTTCACTGGAAGGCGACGACCTTCGCAAGCCCGACGCTGCTGCATGCCGCTAAAGACCGCAACTCTGCGGAAGTCGCCGCACCACGTCGTGACCGATGCCGCTCAAAGTGCACAGATTCAACATTTCGCACTGATGCCGCAATCCCCGACTTCGCGCATTGACTTGTTTTCACTCTTCACCAAAGGTACTGAATTTGGGAGTCTACGCGAATCCGTGTCTGGCGCCGCTGGTGTCGGCTTGTTGGGAACAACTCCGTCACGGCGCCGTGTTAACACTTCAGCGAAGCATTTTGTGTTTCTAAGTGCTATTTTTGAGTTTAGTCTTTAAAAATTCATAACTTGACTTGTGTATGTCGGATTTTTGTCGTTTCGATCTTGTTTTGTTTAGATAAATATTTCCTATTCTTCTAAACTGGTGTTGTTTTCATTAAGTTACTGTGTATGTTGGTTCACATACTTTACACCCAGCACTAGGAAGTTTAGCCTACTGCTCTGCCAAGCTACCAAGTGGGTAAGCAGGGGTTAGCTGAGGGTGATTCTCTTTTACCCTGACTAGAGTGAGGGTCCTTGCTTTAACAGGGGGTAACCTGACTGTCAACCAAAGACCCGATTTCTAACAGTGACAATGTGCCAAAAATATCTCAGTGGATATACTCCCTTAGGAGGTAAGTAAAATGCACAAAATATACACACAAACCAAATTCAGGTAAGTAAGCAGTTAGAAAAGTAGTACAATCACTGTAGTATACAATAGGATGCAATAGGGCTAGGGGCAACCCAGATCATATCCTCCAAAAGTGGAATGCGAACTACGAATGGACCCCAGACCTAGTGTAATGTGTAGAGGGTCACTGGGAGTGTAAGTAAACACTAAGGGTGTCCAAGATACCCCACCCCAAGACCCTGAAAAGTAGGAGTAAAGTTACCCTACTACCCCAGAAACACAGTAAAGTCGTGATAGGGGATTCTGCAAAGGCAACAACTGACTGCAAAGAACAGAAGACAGATTCCTGGACCTGAGGACCTGTAAAGGAAGGAGACCAAGTCCAAGAGTCACGCAAGGGTCCAGGGTGGGCAGGAGCCCACTAAACCCCGGATGAAGGTGCAAAGGGGCTGACTGTGGGTGGAAGAAGCCAAAGATTCTGCAACAGCGGAAGGTGCCAGGCACTTTTCTTTGTACAGAAGATGTTGCATGATGTGCTGGAGGATGCTGAGTTGTTTACCCACATAAATACTGAAAATAAGCCTTGCTAACTGCAAGACTCGCATTTGAAGAAAGTGGGTGCTGCCTGGGCCCATGAAGGACCAGGAGGTTGTCCCTTGGAGGTGGAGACAGAGGGGGCATTCAGCAACACAGAGAGCCCATGCAGAAGCAGGCAGCACCCACAGAAGCACTTGAACAGGCATACAAGAAATCTGAGCACAGCGGTAATCTTAACACTACAAAAGAAGGTCCCACGAAGCCGGTGGTCAACTCAGCGAGTTGAGCAATACAGAACGGAATGCTGGGGACTTGGGCTAGGCTGTGCATGAAGGATTCCTTGCAAAAGTGCACAGAAGCCCTAGCAGCTGCAGTTCATGCAGTACACAGGATTACTGTCTGGTGTGGGGAGGCAAGGACTTACCTCCACCAAATTTGGACAGAAGGACCTCTGGACTGTTGTGGTCACTTGGATCTAGCTCCTGTGTTCCAGGGACCACGCTTGTCAAGATGAGAGGGGACCCAGAGAACCAGTGATGCTGAAGTTTGGTGCTTACTTTAGCAGGGGGAACATTCCATCGACCCACGGGATATTTCTTCTTGGCTTCCAGTGCAGGGTGAAGGCAGACAGCCCTCAGAGCATGCACCACCAGGAAACAGTCGAGAAAGCCGGTAGGATTAGGCACTACTTGCAGGCGTCCTGGAGCAGTCAGCGGTCGATCCTTGGCAGACATTGAATAGAGACATGCAGAGGAACACTGGTGAGCTCTTGCATTCGTTATCTGAAGAGAAACCCACAGGAGAGTCAATAAATAGCCCTCAGAGGAGGATTGGCTACCTAACCAGGTAAGAACCTATCAAGAGGAGTTTCTGACATCACCTGCTGGCACTGGCTACTCAGAGGCCTCCATTGTGCCCTCACACCTCTGCATTCAAGATGGCAGAGGTCTGGGACACACTGGAGGAGCTGTGGGCACCACCCCTGGGTTTGTGATGGACAGGGGAGTGGCCACTCCCCTTTCCTTTGTCCAGTTTCGGGCCAGAGCAGAGGCTGGGGGATCCCTAAACCGGTGTAGACTGGTTTATGCAAGGATGGCACCATCTGTGCCCTTCAAAGCATTCCCAGAGGCCAGGAGAGGCTACTCCTCTCAGGCCCTTAACACCTATTTCCAAAGGGAGAGGGTGTAACACCTTCTCTCAGAGGAAATCCTTTGTTCTGCTTTCCTGGGACTGGGCTGCCCAGTCCCCAAGAGGGCAGAAACCTGTCTGAGGGTTGGCAGCACCGGTAGCTACAGTGAAAATCCCAGAGATCTAGTTTGGCTGTACCCGGGGTCCATGCTGCAGCCCCGGGGATGCATGGGATTGGCACCCCAATACCAGTTTTGGCATGGAGGGACAATTCCATGATCTTAGACATGTTACATGGCCATGTTCGGAGTTACCATTGTGAAGCTACATATAGGTATTGACCTATATGTAGTGCACATGTGTAATGGTGTCCCCGCACTCACAAAGTCTGGGGAAATTGCCCTTAACAATGTGGGGGGGGGCACCTTGGCTAGTGTCAGGGTGCCCTCACACTTAGTAACTTTGCACCTAATCTTCACCAAGTGAATGTTAGACATTTAGGTGACTTATAAATTACTTCAGTGCAGTGTAAAATGGCTGTCAAATAATGTGGACTTTATTTTTCTCAGGCAGTCCTGTGTAAGAATTGTCTGAGCTCCCTATGGGTGGCAAAATAAATGCTGCAACCCATGGGGATCTCCTGGAACCCCAATACCCTGGGTACCTAGGTACCATATACTAGGGAATTATAAGGGTGTTCCAGTGTGCCAATCAGAATTGGTAAGAATGGTCGCTAACCTGTAGTGACAATTTAAAAGACAGAGAGAGCATAAGCACTGAAGTTCTGGTTAGCAGAGCATCAGTGACACAGTTAGGCACCACACAGGGAACACATATAGGCTATAAACTATGAGCACTGGGTTCCTGGCTAGCAGGACACAGGCAAAAACAAACTGACATACAAGTAAAAATGGGGGTAACATGCCAGGCAAGATGGTACTTTTCTACACCAGGAAGCTGCTAAAATGCACCATAGAGCGACACATCACCACATTTATGAAATGGGGGACAAGACACGAAAATTATTGGCCTGACTGGATGAGAAGGAGGCAGTGGATAGATGGGCTGCTGGGATCCAGAAGGAATAATGGGAACTTGCTAGTAGTCGAGAAGCCATAGCCGGAACCTTTGCCCACGAAAAGCGAAGCAGCCAAACTCCTGGGTGACATCCCCCTCTCAACCTTCCCTACAGAGGATAGGGAAGCATTAGAAGAAGAACTTTCCCAGGTGGAAATAGTACGAGCCATCAGGGATTTGAAGCCTGGCAAAGCATCAGAGCTCAACGGGGTACAAATAGAACTCTATAAGTTGACAGCCATTAAGCTTGCCCCACATCTGAAGCAGATGTATGAGGAGAGCCAGAAGGGAGTCCTGCAGACCTATTTCATTGCTGAATGCTGAGGTGAAAATATTACCCAAAGTGCTGGCCTTGCGGTTGATCCCCGTAGACCACAACTTGATCAGCCCAGAGTGGTCAGGCTCTTATGCTCCGTAGTCTACACAGGGTACTAAGCCACACAGACACCATTCAGGAATGGCCGTTGACACCGTGGAATGACCGTACCTGTTTGCAGTGCTGAAGAGGCTGGGCTTCGGCCCTCGCTCTTTTAGCTGGATGCAACTCCTATATGCTGCCTCCCAGGCCCATGATCTGAACCACTTGCGCTTCACTGGGGCACCCACTCTCCCCCTTCTTTTCAGCATGGTCCTAGAAGTAGCCATGCCCAAGTCCTCCCCTCTGGAAATTAGACTGCTGGAAGAACACCTGTACACAAAAGCCATACCCCTAACTTCAATAATACGCCACACCAACTTAAACACATCAAGGGAAGATGGGAGTGGGACATCCTGATAATGACCAATGGTACGCAGCTCTAGCTTCCCTGTGGGAGGCGAGAATTTGAGCCCAGTTTCGCCTGGTACAACCATGGATCCTGCATTAGTCCTACGTACCATGCATGGTCCAACATGGACAAAAACTTGTTGTCTGAGGGAGTGCTGTCTGGAGGGCACTTATTGGCATCTTATATGGAAGTGCCCTGCCATACAGAGTGTATGCAGTTTTGCAAGTCTGGCAATTAAAACAAAGTTTGAGTCATTGGACAATCCAAGTGTATGCTGTTAACCCATAAGACCTACATTTACACCTAGATGGACCAGGCTTGGTGCCGTCTATTTGCATAGGGACAAAATGGTACAATTTCCATGAGAAAATGTACATGTGTCACATGATTACTTACAAAATTAGATGACCAGTACAAATGTTACCATATTGGGAAATACAGTGAACACAGATATGAGTCAACAGCTTTGAGACAATGACTTACATATATCACTACTGTAATCAACAATTGGTATGTGTAAAATTCCTAAACACACAACTGTGTCATGCATCACTTTTCACACACAAGCATGTCTCTCACATGACTACAATGACACATGTCAGCACACCATCTCCAACATTTTGCATGCAGGGGGAACCATATACTACATATGTTGCTTTGCATCATGAAGTGTCGCCCTTACAGCACACCAGAGTGAGGACATACATACACTCACATCGTCATGGCTCACCCAATGTTATCCCAGCCTAAGGCAACAGCATCTTTTGCTAAAGATGTGTCAAGTGTAATGTATGCATAAACATGTATTATACATGTCTCATCCAATCTTATTCTGTGTTATGAAACATACAGTCTGAATTCTGACATGACAATGTGGTAGACCCACAATATGAGTAGCATCACATGTGTACACTCAGTACACATGTGTAAACATGTATGTGGAAAACATTCTTCATATACATGCACATCTACAGACACTATCAGTCCTCCCATGCATCACACACACCTATGAACATATAGTAACACATTCCTATGTTACTGGTACACAGTGGAATGATCATTCATACACATGTTGCTATACCATGCAAAATACATAGATGCATCGCCCCTGTAGCAAGGTATGTGAATATGGGTGCTCTGTCAGCCTTTCTTCCAAAATCCACTCATGGGAGTCATGCATAAAAAAATGACACACACAGTACTTCTCCATACATTGCAAATCACAAAAATGACACCTGGCACCATGCTCGTCTTCCATCCAAAATCAATGCATGCCTAGCATGCATCAAAAAATGTCTCATACCATAGTCCTACAAACATCGCCCATGCCAAAAATTACGCTTGTCACTTGCACATCAAAACTAAGTCAATAGGTCTTGTCAGCCTTCATAGAAAAATTCCACGCATGGCCGTCATGTGAGGAAAAAAAACAACGCATTTCAGAAAATGTGACGCATACACCGAGGAAGTGATGTAACCTGACTTTCTTGCTGCACACATGGAAAAGTTAATTTATTTTCACTTTCACTTTATAGACTTGTAGTCTGTGGTTGAGAGAAGTTGTGAGGTGCTTTTGATGGTGTGGGTAGTGGTTGATCGTGACTGTTTTGTGCTCTGTCCTGTCTGTGTCCAGTCCTTTTTGTAAAATTTGTTTTTTGCACATTGTTGTCCTTCTATTGTCTAAATATTGTTGGGTGCCTGTCTTGGGGTAGTTTATTTTTTGGGGATATTAGGGGTTAAGTGGGGTATAGTTTATTATTGTTGGGGTTATTATTTTTGCAGTGGATGGAAACTGCAAAATGTCGAGGAAAGGGAGACCCCATAGTGTGAGTGGTGATAAACTGGAAGGGTTCCTCTGGTTAGTGTGTCACTTCCTCCCCAACATGGTGGCTATGGGTGGCTGGGTCATCATTGGCTACCCAACGGATGACAGGAAGCTGTGATGGTGGCAAGGTGCTCTACCAGCCATGTAGGATCCTCTTGGTGAAGGGCACAGAGCACCAGCTTAAACATTGGTAGGCAGAGCTCATTGCCCGTGAATGAGATATCTTGGATCCCCTGGTGATTCGGGTTGGCGGACCTGTTGGTAAGTATCCCTTTTACATCACAACATCCTCATTTGCACATGCATGACAATAGGACATAAGGATAACTGCAGCATGTCATGACATGGGTGAGGACAGCAAAGTTTGTGTCTTAACCAACCTGCATTTATGAGAGGTCAGCAATGCACTAGTTGCAGACAATTTGCACATTCCTCTCTGTCTACCTTGTTTATCGCAGATACATATTGAAGTGCTGAAAAAGGTACACACATGTCCAATGGTGCAAGCCTTCATGTTTCCCAGGCACAAATATATGTCAATCGTGGGCTTTACAACTGTAAGTGGAAATGTGCTAAATAATTTTTAAGTGATGACAAACATGACGCTGGAGTATTTGAGGTCATGGGTGTGCGTGTTCCTTGAGTCATGTTTGTGCAGAGTGACATGAGAAGAACACAATGTTAGAAGGACTAATTGGATCCTAATGCAATATCAGTGGCATCGTTTTTGAAGATAATGTTGCTGATGGAGGCAAGTATTACCTATACATATGTAAAAAGTTGGGTAATGCAAGCATTGTGGCAGTTTTAAAGGCTGGTGCCACATGATGCCAGAACCAGGCCTGATGAATACAAGGTGTGCAGTTCTGCTGTAGGTGGCACATGAAAAAAGAGCCTTTAAATCAACTTGGTTCCACTGTGCCAATTTTTGAAGCTAAATTGAATTAGTGCCTAAGGCAGGTTGGTAAAATGACAAGTCCATTGTTATCAAAATGACTAATTTCTCTTAGCAGGGTTAGCACCATCATGTATGGTGCAAAGCATGCTAAGTGCCACTATAATGTCATAGTTTGAAACGTCAGTGTCATGACATGAGCCATGGTGTGCCATATGTTAGCTATGGCACATACATAATGAAGTTATATGGTGGTGGTATGGGGTTGAAAAGAATCAAGCATCTGAGTGGTTGATAATTTTCACATAGATTGACTACAAAGTTCTAAGCTTCTGTCAATGATATGTATGTATCTGAGACATGTATGTATGTGTGCATCCCATATCTGTACATATTTTTGTGGGCTAACTATGTATTTTTGCCTGACATGTAATGGATGGTAGTTGTTCATTCCTAACACTAAGTTGACTACCTCACTCAGCTAAACAAGTGGAATGTGTGACATTTATCCATGCTTTTATTTGTTCAACAATCAGAAAGCTATGTTTTCCTGTCATGTCTTGCAGGTGGAACTCTACCCTACACTATTGGAGAGGTTTCCAGGTTTGAAGACCCCCATGTAGCTATTAAGTGTCACTTTGTATGTCACAGGTGAAGTTCGAGGGTTGTGTGTGAGAGGGTATGATGTGTGCAATGGCATGTTAAAATGGCATGTATGTCAGTTGTGACACCATCATGTATCAACATCATGTCTGATGTTAAGTTGAGGATTGTGAATGAGTTGAATGATGCACAGGTGCCAAAGTGTGCTGCAATGGATTTGTGGTTTTGAGGAAAAGGTAAATGCCCACAAACACAGTGATGTCAGATATGTGTCAGAGGTGCTGGCTTTTAGAATTGCTTGGATATTGCCAACATACTTGTCACAGCACATGTTGCTGGATTGCGTGCTGCATACTGAACTAATTTACTCTGGACATGGTACAATTTGTGTACATGTGTTGAGGTCTCCAAGGGGCTTATCAATGAGACACTTGCACCACCGGTACATCACTACTCTTCAGAAAGGAAGTGAGCCACAGGCCATGGAAGGGGCTTTCTGTGAAGGGCAACAGTCAATTAAGTACACATAGATATTTCAGTTCTTCTCCAGATAGATGTGGGATGTCTTCAGATTGTAACAAACAAAATGTGTACAGATTAACCCACATCATTTGCTCATCATGATAATTGTGAGCGAGCATGATCACATCACATATTTATGATATGTGCGTGGTGAGTGTTTATTTGGTCCTTAGGAGATTAAGATGCTTGTATAAGTTTGTATAAGATTAAATAAAAGTGGCACTGCTCCCAGTGCAGCACCACTTTTCCTGCGCCCTTTAGCGCACTCCTACCGCCACCATGTGTGCACCACATTTGAAATTCAGAACACCATGGTGCAGGGTAGGGGGCCAATAGAGCAAAACGTTTGACGCTATTGAGGTACTGTCTCGGGTTAGCAAAAAATAATTTTGCACTTACCCTCATCTGTATATAGGGGCACATTGCCACAAATGCTGTGCTCCCTTGTATTGCCTGCTCTGAGCAGGTGTTAAAAGTAGCCAAAAAAATGATGCTGTGGAATCTCCTAGATTCCCTTGCACCTTGTTTTGCGGTCCCTTTCCTGGGGGAACACCCCCCTTGCATACATTCTGTCTAGCTATGAAATAATGTGGCACAAGGGGTGACAAAGTAGCTCAATGCATGCATTGTGCCACTTTGTTATTACGACATAGGGGATTCAGGCTTGTCTGGCCCGTGCTTCCCATGCCACTGGATTCAAGCTAGCCTGGCTGATGAGGGGTGAAACCCCGAAACCGGTCCTAGGATGCTTGTTTCCGGTCCAGTGAGGACCTGGCTTGGCAGTTCGGGCTGGACTGTTCCCATGAGGAACAGGGTCAAGACTGATTTGCATATGGCTGGGTCCAAACTGGGGTGGCATGGTGAGCAAAAGAATGATGGATTAAACCCAGATCTGTGACTGGGGGTGAGTGTTTGACAATGTCAGCATTCCGTCCATCACTTGTTGTTTTTGCTTTGTCTGGCCACATCAGCAACACAATAATGATGATGCTAATGTGGTGCAAGGAGGTGCTAGTCCCTCTTAAATATGGGCCCTAGTGTGTGACATTGGATATACATTATACCTGTCACATGAACATGATGCAATAAATGCCTGTTAGGCAGATTTGTATGGACTTGGGTCTTGACATTGTTTACAATTGTACAAATACATTTTTGTAGTATGTGTGGTGGGCAACATGTGTCATCTGGAGATGCTGTAAACATTGCATTGTTGTTCTTCCTCTACCCAATGCAGTTTTTGGTG
This sequence comes from Pleurodeles waltl, assembly GCF_031143425.1. Lineage (NCBI taxonomy): Eukaryota > Metazoa > Chordata > Amphibia > Caudata > Salamandridae > Pleurodeles > Pleurodeles waltl. The sequence continues at coordinate 1,071,368,966 of NC_090437.1, forward strand.
ACATGCTCTCCTCATGTTTTAGGAGCCACTATGACCCTAGCACAGAAGTCTGCATTTGAGAAGAGGACCAAGGGGTATATTTATACTCTGTTTGCGCCGGATTTGCACCGTTTTTTTTTACGCAAATCCAACGCAAAACTACCTCCATATTTATACTTTGGCGTTAGACCCGTCTAGCGCCAAAGATCTAGGAGTTTGCGTCATTTTTTAGCGTGGACACCTTCCTAGCGTTAATGAGATGCAAGGTAGGCGTTCCCGTCTAAAAAATGACTCCGAGGCATGTGCGCCGTATTTACATTCCCGGGCAAAAATGACGCCCGGGAGTGGGCGGGTAAAAAAAAAATGACATCGAGCCGCTTTAGCGTCATTTTTTAATGCCTGGTCAGGGCAGGCGTTAAGGGACCTGTGGGCTCAGAAGGAGCCAGAGGTGCCCTCCCATGCCCCCAGGGACACCCCCTGCCACCCTGGCCCACCCCAGGAGGACACCCAAGGATGGAGGGACCCATCCCAGGGAACTTAAGGTAAGTTCAGTAAGTATTTTTTTTTTTTTTTTTGGGTGGCATAGGGGGGCCTGATTTGTGCCCCCCTACATGCCACTATGCCCAATGACCATGCTCAGGGGACATAAGTCCCCTGGACATGGCCCTTGGCCAAGGGGGCATGACTCCTGTCTTTGCTAAGACAGGAGTCATTTAAATGGGGGTTGGGAGTTAAAATAAATGGCGCAAATCGGGTTGAGGCAAAAATTTTGCCTCAGCCTGACTTGCCCCATTTTTTGACGCCCAAGCTCCATTTTCCCCTACGCCCGCGCTGCCTGGTGTAAGTCATTTTTTTTTACGCACACCAGGCAGCTCCGCCGGCTAACGTCATTCCATAAATAAGGCGCCCACATGGCGCTTTGAAATGGCGTTAGCCGGCGTTAAATTTTTTGACGCACAACTGTGTTGGCGCAGTTGTGCGCCAAAAAGTATAAATACGGCCCCAAGTGTTTTTGCCAAATCTGCGAAGTGCAAACAGGTTACTGCAAGATGGCGAAGAGGTGCCACAGGGAGAAGGAATCAGGGTTGTGGCTGGTGTTTCCACATGGAGGACCTGCAAAACAGCCTGCACCTAGCTGCAAGGTATCACCTCAAAAGCAAGGGTCAGGAGTGCCTCAGCAGGTTCCACCCCCTGCACATCCATAGCACATGCTACACCAGCAGCCCAGCAAGAGCCACCACCTTTAAGGCAGATATGAGGAGGGACACTGCGGACATCAAGGCAAGGTTGGCAAAAATGTAGGTGACAATGTCCGTAATTACAAACTCTTGAAGTTCATCAAGAAGAAACTAAAAAAGTGTGGAAAGTTCCTTCCTTTCCCTAGTTCCCATTGTAAATAGTTTTAGTTAGGTAGTATGGATTAGGTTAGTTGTAGGACATAGTTAGGGGGTTGGTATTATTTTTGTTTTGTTCATCTTAAAAAAATTAAAACCAATTAAAATAAATATATATATATATATATATAAGAAAGAAGTGACTCAAACAGATGATCTCAATTGGAATCTTCACTCATGATGCTTTTTGAAAATCCACCAGTGTCAGCTGTGCAGCCACTGAGCAAACCATCTTGTACTACCTAAGGAAGGCGAAAGCTGAAACGTTGTAGTAGAAATATATTTTTGTTCTTTAATGAGATCATCAGTTTGAGTCACTTCTTTCTTGGATATTACATTTTCTTGTTGCTCTTTGTATCCTTTGGGATCCAGAATTTTGCCCTGGCTGGCTGTTGTTTTCTTGTGATCCTGCATCTTCCAGTATATATATATATATATATATATATATATATATATATATATATATATATATATATATATATATATATATATATTTATATATATATATATATATATTTTGTTTTTGTTTTGTTTAGGCAACAGGCTTAGTTAGCTTTAATTCATATTGTCCTACTCGTCTTTTGTCTCTTAAGAGGGCTGGTGGAACAATGTTTATTGTGTAGCATTACATGTATAAAATAAGTTTAGATTAGGATAGATGGCTTTAGGGATTAGTATATATAAGTTAGTATAGGTTATCTTAGTGTAGGTTAGAGTGTAGTTTAGGCTTTAATAGGTAGTGTTTTTTAGTATCAGTAAATCCTGTTAGTTTTCGACGATAAGGTGTCCATGGTGATTGATGGCTGGGTGTTCTCATGTCTGCACTGGCCACGTTAGAAAATGCCTTTGGGTATGCATTAAGTATTGATTTACATGTGTTACTATGTGTATCTCCTATGACCAAGGACCTGTCTGATTTGCAGTGTTATAAGATCAGCTACTCAAGACACTGTTCAGCGCCGTTCCTGACACTCGGATTGTGTAGGGATACAAAATCTTAGACATGTTACATCAATTGTTAGTGCTACGGTCTGTAACAATGATTCTTGAAAAGTTTAGCACATTAACATCAACCTTATTTGGGGAATGGATACTGGCACACTAATGGCTGTAGTCCATGCATGATAATTCAACAGTGGTACAGTGAAGAGGGCATGTTGCCAGCTGTCACAACACTGGCATGATCATAAGCACACACCTATAGTGAAGCTGTCCATGTGGCACAAACAGCAGCTACTGGGAGGTTTTTTGTGTGAATGTTGTTCCTTCCACATCTTCATCATCTCATGTGTTGGGCCTCCTGTGCCATGGGTGGTGCTATTGTTAAAGTTAAGGGTGGCTCAAACACATAATGGGATAGAGTTGTGGAATCAAAGGTCCCAGAAGCTACTATTTGTGGAAATGCATAAGGCATCACTGCAGCAAGGAGGAACGGCTGGTTTCACAACACAGCTGCTACATCACGGTCGTAGGCATGGTGCTTCTTTACCACAAGGACCTTCCTGTGATATACCCTGTATATTTTTTTTCTCTTTTGTTCTTATTATCAATTGTTTAATGTGCTTGATTAGCGAATTCTCTGGTGGAATCTCTTACATTCTGGGCACCACTCTCATCCCTCATAGGGCTACAAGGTTGTTCTAGGAACACATGGATTCTCCTGTTGCTACATACCCTACATTTTCTTTTATCTATGACAAGCCATCAGAAGGCACAAGCTCACCTCCTCTGGTACAGAGAGAAAAGAGAGAACGAGTTTAAGTGGAAGGCCATCTTTCCTCACAGGACAATTCATGTCACTCCCAGAGTCTACCAAGTAAAAGACAGATGCTGTTGGTTCTGACCTTTGTGTCTGGGGACACATGTTTGAAGAGAGAACAATGGTACATCTGGTGATCCACGGGGACCTTAAGAGAGGAAATCTCAAGGGTTATACAGACATACTTTTAGGGATGAGACAATACTGCAGGACAGTTGCTGTAGCATTTTTCACCGCTGCACAGGAATAACTTGTTTTGTTTATGTTTGCAACTTCAGAAGAGGATAGGGTACCTGTAATCCTGGTGACCTATTTGAGCTGAAGGAGTGTTATTATGGGGCCTACTGATGTTCTGATGTCAGACATTTTTTATGTTGATTTCCTTGACACTTCTGCTTTGTGCTTATTAGCAACATTGTGCTGTGATAAATAGGTCCTGTCATTTTGTTCAGCCCTTGGTAACATCCTGAACTCCCATTCCATGGTTCTTTCCAGCAGACCACTCTCCCAACCTGCACTCTTCAAGCAGCCAAGGCCTTCCCTACTATGCAAGCAGGTTGCAAATCAACCACATTATGGCCATGTCCTCCGAAGCTTCTTCTTGTGTTGTTACTTTTCTCCTGCTCTGTTCTTCTCTCTGCAGGGACTTAAGGGTGGATGTGAAATATTTTTTAAAGTGGGAGTCCCCACTCAATTCAGACATCACACACCGCAATTTAAAAAAGCAACCGCTGGCTGCCTACCCCACTCACAATATTCCGAGAACATATCAGTTTGCAATATGAAACAAACTGGAATTGATCCATCAGTCTAATATGAACTTCATCCAACAAGGCCTGGTTTTCTATCTTTAAGCTTTAAAGAAACCACTTAGGTGGACTGAAGCCAGAGGTCTACCTGTTTTCCCTTTATCCCCTGTGAGAAATTCCTGCCAGTGTTGTCAGAGAAAGGTGGATACTTACTTAGTAGAGATGTCATCCTCACCCCCCTTGCCCTTCCAAGATGAAAGCTACTTTCCTAGAAAAGGCCTATTGTTCAGTGCGAGCTTTGAACTCTCAGGACACATCAGTTTCCTTCCTACCATATGAAAATCCAATATTCTTTTACTGACAGAATTAATGAAACATTTAATTTTAGATTCTCGGTTGTATAATAAGTCACAACACACCGTCAATTAGCGTTTGGTCCCAGCTGCAACCATGTCATGTATGTGAAATTGCTAATCTAAGTCACACAACAGTCTTCTCCTCTAAGATTTCAGATGTGTATGTGCATGTGTTTATTCATAACATGCACAGAGCCTTGTGCCCCATCTGTGTAGAAACGCACATTATTTTAAGAGGTGGATACTACATGTGAATACTAAAATCTGCTTGTCACAAATAACTTACTGTGGGCAAGACTACATTAGGCTGTCTTACTCATGAGACGTCCAAAAACCAGTAATCCAGTTGCAAAAAATCAAACAAGCAAACAACAAAAAAAGTAGATTCTCACATGTTACAACTTTTGTCTTTACTTAGGACAACTTGAATGAGCTTCTGTCTTCAATAAGCAGCCATTTGACTGCAGTCCGGGCTAGCATGGTATGATCTTCTGGTTCTGGGTACAGTCCTAACAGCAGCATGAAAAGCTGCTTTTACTGGGTCAAAGTTGCTGAACTCAAGCCTTTAGAAGAAGACCAGCGTTCTTGTGCAAAACATATCCAAGCCCTAATTTATATATTTTTTTCCAAATGCTGTGGATTCTAAAGCTACTGAGGGTTGGCTGTTTCCTTTGATCTGATTTGAAATAAGCTGAATGACTGTATTTCTAATAATACTGTAAACAAAGGTTTGCTGTGATTAGATTTCCCAGCTATTCCAGCTTTCATAAACAGTTTTATAAGTGGTCATCCATATATTCTATGGCTCTGGCCTCTTTACTTGCACTTTGTGGGACACAAAGGTGCAAGTCCAAAGGCGAACCTGAAAAGATATATAATTGAAATAAAAATAGTGGATGTAAAAAAGAAAAGATAGAAAGAGATGATAATATTTTCCCCTGTAACATTTAGATTTTTTGATTTAAAGACTGATCTACAAAAGAAGCATACAGTCAGAAACACAATCAGGCAAGTTGCAGCAAGTTGCAGCTTATAATCACTGTTTCAAACATACCTTAACAATAAGGATAAGTCAATTAATAAAAAGTAGGTATGAAAAAAGCTGTGTATTTATAAATATGCCCAAGAATCTGAGTCTTAAAATACATTTTTTTCTATTACTATAATTTTGTGATTACCCACGATATCTAGTGATGTTGAGGGTATTTTTACAAACGTTCATTGTGACATATTTGAATGACAAAATGTAGCGACATTCAATAGATAATAACACATGGTCCACTATTCAGTGTTATAATCCACATTAGAGGACAGAAAAAAATATATAACTGGTGTAGAGAACCCAAAGGGGTTAAACACCGTGTGTAGAAACAGCCCTCACCCACACATTGTGGCATGCCTCATCATAGGGCCCTGCTAACACACTCTGAGACATATCCACTTTGGAGTGGAGCAGTAAGGGTAGGGAAACATGAAACACATCAGACGTAACTAACAAAATAGCACAGGAAACAAAGACGAACAACAGAAAAATATAAAACTGCCTCAGGCTGATCACTCCTTGTAATTTATTCCAGTGTCACCTGGACAGGGTTAAAAATGTATCAAAGGTGGTGTTACCAGGAACTAATTACCTGTACACCCAATGTCTGTAAACTGGCAACGTGTTTCGGCCATTTAGGGTTGCCAACTGGGGTCATTAGGCCTTCTTCAGGACCTCGTCCTGTCCCGTTGTTTGTGTGTACCCCTATCTGTCCTTTAGTCAGGAGATTTAGGGCCTGATTCTAACTTTGGAGGACGGTGTTAAACCGTCCCAAAAGTGGCGGATATACCACCTACTGTATTACGAGTCCATTATATCCTATGGAACTCGTAATACGGTAGGTGGTATATCCGCCACTTTTGGGACGGTTTAACACCGTCCTCCAAAGTTAGAATCAGGCCCTTAGTCATCCGTGTTTCTGAGACATTTTCTCATAAATCTACACACTCTGTTATTGAGTTTTCATTAATACTCGCCTTTATCAGTGCCGGGTGGGACCACCACCCTGTAGTCACACATTCGTCAAGGGTATGGTGCTGCTTTGTGTGCCGTTCCCCGGCCCCATGTAGACTACATGGCACTGATAAAGGCGAGTATTAATGAAAACTCGATAACAGAGTGTGTTATTACATTTTTGAAAATAATAATATAAAACCTATACAATAGAAATAATTTACAAAACAAATGACTATACCTGCAGGTAAAGAATAATTATATAAAAAAAAAAATCATAAAAATGATTTTACTGTTCAAAATTTCCTAAAAATGATTTGACTATTCCAAATCCATTCTATAAAACAGTAGGGCTCAGTATTGTTCTTCAGAGGGGTTAGATTTACTATCCCCATTCCAGTGTAACTAACAATAGGTTAAGTATTAGACTCAGAAGGGATTGCATTTACTATTCCCAATTGAATCTAAGCAACAGTAGATAAATGTTGGACTCTGGAGTGGTTGCATTTAATATTTGTACTCCATTCTATGCAACATGGGAAAAGAGTTGTACTATAGATAGGTTAGATTTACTTTTCTCTTTTCAATCTACACAACAGTGGTTAAAGTTTTGAAATCCATAGTTGTTTTGTTTACTATTCACACACCAGTGAAAAAAACAGTAGAGAAAATGTAAGATTGGGGGGGGGGGCTACAAGGTAATGCACCTCCTAATTATTTTGTATGAAGTATATGCCAATAATTAACATTAAATACAAAATAAATGGTTAATACAACATAATTTGAAAAATGTAATCAATCCAAGTAATATTTACTTCTCTACCCAAAAAAAAGGAAATGCCATAAATCAATAATTTACACAATACGTACATGCTAAAAGATTACTTAAAAAAAAAAAAACTATTTGATTGAAAAGTTATGGAAAATTTGAACATCTGACTATGCACTAAAATACCAAATTAATCTTAAATACATACACAGTTGAACTATTCGAATAATTATGATTGAATGACATATATCATTTACAATACAATAACTAATTAGCAATAACATTAAATTGAATGTAATTTAAATGATTTCTCGCCTAGTTCACCTGCAAACCCCAAACTCTGCTACTAATTTATAAATGACTAACGTGATTAAAAAATAAATACAATTTTTAAATTTACAAAGTATATTACAAAAATTATTCCAACAATACTAACACCTAAACTTTATATTATATTTACTATATATTAAATTACACACAAAAAAGTATACAACTATATTTAAGCCATCAATATGAAATACAATTATATTTTTTAAAACATTATTATACACCAAAAAATGAAATACACAATATTTCTACTCTAACAATTTTTCACAGAAAAAATGTGGAACACGTCGCTAAAAGTGAGAGGACATATTTATTATAGGTTTTGTTTTGCCCTGCGTAACTCATGGCAGCACAAAGTGGCACGAATCTTACAATGAGATTTATTAAGACACACAAGACCACCCTGCGCTGGTCTCATAAATACAGTGTAGCACAAGGCAGTCAAGTTGCTGCCTTGAGTTACACAGCATGGTGAGGGCAGTACATGGGTGGAGCGTGGGTGTTCAGGGGTGGAGGAAGGAGCATCAGTACAGATATGTGCATGCCAGCAAATGTCCCTAGAAATGGTGCAATTTTTGCTTAAGTCTCTTGGTGATGGGTGTTGCTCAATTTGGGAGGTAGTATGAAAGAGCAAAATGGAGGAAACCTGTTTTGTAGTAAAAAAAAAAATTATTACTGTATATTGATGTCTACAGAACACTTGGCTGTTTCCGAAATGAGCTGTTCCTCAATATGCCTTTTTTACTTTAGTCTAGGCAGGGCCAGGACACTGTTTAATGTTTGTTGAAATTACCCAAATTTACTCATTGAATGTGAAATTTACTTGCATGTTATTTCATATTAATGTTCTTGCAAGGGCATTACCATGTGTTAAAAAAAAGTCAAATAAGACAGTATTAGACATTTTCTGCTTGGAGAAGTCCCCAACTTTAGTAAATTATCAGATTTAGTACAGTTGCAAAATGAGAATAAAAATACTTTCATATGATGAAAAATTCCCAAATTTCATGAGCTTCTGCCGCAAAAAAAACATTTCCTCTGGGGTTAAGAGTTGGGACTTTGAAATGCTCCTCCTGTGATGAAGAGAAAAAACAATCCAAGCATACCCCCAAAAATATGGCCTCATTTGATGCATTTTCCTAGTTTGTCTCAATTCTTTTAGCTCAAACATTTCATGCAATGTTGAGTTTGAATAAAACATATTTAGTCGCAGGTAATATTTTGAAGATTTAAACATTTGTTACCAGAATAGGAAATTACATGTAATGTTTTTTATTAGGCCTTATTCTGTTTTTATTGAATCAACTTTGTGTTTGCTTCATAAGATTTTAAGTATTTCTATAGGCTTTAGGAGCTCGCAAGGACCAGAGTCAGAGAGCAAAAAGCAGCTTGATCAGCTCCTGTGCTTTTCTTCAACCTTTGTATTGGGCGTGCAGTCATTTTTCAACTTTCTTGGGTGACTTAATAGGCCTCTTATTAATGTAACTTCAAGTCTGTTCACTACTTCGTCTTGAATAATAAATTAGAGCAAAGGATCAAAAGGTGCTTGTGCATAACTTTGCCTTGAGTAGGTTGATTAATTGAAAAGCCAGATCTTCGGCTTCTTGTGGAATGCAATGAGGGAGGAGGATGAGGCACTTATGTGGAATAGGAGGCCATTTCATTCTTTGGAAGGAATGTAAATGAATGATCATCCTCCTGATCTGGTTATGTGTGAATGTGGAATGTTTATGGGATGTGTGCAAGTAGGAGTTCTGTAGAGCAGAGGTGAGTGGGTAATTGGAGGAAAGAGATCTGGCTGTTCAGTTAGGTGGAGCCTATGTTGTGTAGTGTATTGTATGTGTGTAAGGAGTTTGAAATGAGCATGTTTGTTTATCAGGTGTCAGTGCAGCTCTCTGAGGTGTGATGTGAGTTCTGTGTGGGAGGGCAAGGGTGAATATGGCCCCAAAGTTCTGTTCTGGTGAATAGCTTAGTGATCACAATATAAAGGGTGTTCCCATAATTCTACTTGCTGTTGACTAAAGCTTGAATGATGGTTTTTCTGGTGCTGCTTGGGAGCCATTTGAACCTTTCCCTCTGAATCTTCCGGGTGTGGAAGCAGGATGCACTGATGCACTTGTGTGGTCATATACAGTTTGCTGTTGCTGATGATTCTGAGGTTGCTGGTGTAGGTGCAGGTGTTTGTAGATGTCCAAGTCTGACCTACAACAACCTGGAGTCACATGGTGATGTATTCTTGCTGAAGATCAGTACCTCTGTCTTGACAGTGTTGAGCTTGAAACAGTTGGCTTTCATCTAGTTTAGAGTTGAAATGAGGTATCATGTATGTGTTGAAGAGGGTGTGGCTGAGTGATGAACCATGAGGCACTCAGTAGACTTTATTTATTTATTTATTTACTTATTGTGTGAATCGGGCATAGATATGCCATACAATATACATACAATGTACATACCAAACTATACATACTTTTAAAAAGTAATACCGTATTTCAATAATTAACTTATGATTAAACATGCCAGTACTTAGCAAACAGTCAGGTCAAAAAATATTAGTACTTAAAAGTACATTCATTGAGGCTGATCAAAGTGGCAGCAATCATTGAGCCACATAAATCATTAAAAGGTTACCATATTAGATTAAGACATTGTCAAAGTGCTTGGCACGGTGGCCCTACTACTAGAGAAGTACTAGTACCTGGGCACTGGCCAGTTTTTGGAGTGTTAATTCTTATGAGAAGTGTTATAAATTGGGTCTCTATTTGGTAGTGTCCAAGTAGGGACCACAATCTTAATAAGGTTAAGTCACAACCAAAACTAAATTATCCTATGCTCACCCTTTGGTAGCTTGGCTGGAGAGGCTTAACTTAGAAGGTAATGTGTGCAATAATTTATACGATAATACAGTAGGAACACCACAAAAAGTCTCCACAGTAGGTTACAACAATTGAATATGATGTTCTAAATAGAATAGGACCAGAATGACAAAAATCCAATGTATAGAAGCAGAGATATGAATTTTCAAAGAACTAATGCAAAACAGCACTTAGAATCCAATAGCGCTTTTAGGTGTTACTTTAGGCTGTACTGGACCAGAGCAGAATCGAAGTTTGGGCTGACTGCAGAGCAGCGCAGGCTGGCTACAGAACCCAAACCAGCCCTGGAGAACAAAGTACCTTTCCTGGTCGCAACAGTACGATGCGTGGTGAGATGCATCAATCAGGCCCTCACAGGGATGGTGATGCGTCAATCTGTCGAAGGATGCTTCAGTCTCTGTAGACTGCTGTGGTAGCAAAGCATAGTTCTGATGTGTCAGGGTCTCAAGGCAATGCAGCAGCTCCATGAATGATGTGCTGATTCTACTCCCACAACCAGGTCAATGAGTTAGTTTGTTCTGCTACACAGTAGATACGTAACCATCCTGATGCAAATATCTGGTTCCACTTCCAGTAAACCACGCACAGGAGCAGGAGTAGAGATTTTGATATCCCTGAACCTAAAGCAGCAGGTGGGAAGTCAACAAACCCTTGGAGATCACTTTGGTTGCACAACAGAGTCCAACTCTACCTCCTAAAGGTCAGAGAGCAACACGCAGCAGGGCAGTACAACAGAAAAGAAGTCCTTCCAGGTCAGCAGTCCTTATCGCAGCAGAGGAATTCTTCTGACAGAGTCCAGTTCTAGGTCCCAAAGTGTCTGATTTGGTGGGGTCAGAGACCCAGCACTTTTACCCAGTTGTGCTTCTGAATTGAGGGAGACTTCAAAGAACGGTCTTTCAGGTGCACATAAGCCCTTTGTTCCCAGCCCTGGCTTCAAACTATCAGTATGGGTAATTAGCCCTTTAAATTGGGGCAAGCACTGCCTATTCCACTGTCAAAATACAAATTAATGCCGATAAGTATTCAGACAAATTAAATCTATCAATTGGGTATGAGCCAATATTACTGTGTTTAGGGGCGAGAGAACACACACTTTAGCACTGAACAGCAGAGGTAAAGTGTACAGAGTCCTAATGCAGTAAAAACTAGGTCAGAAGAATGAAGTGAGGCAGTCAAAACGTTGGGGGAAGACAAGCCTAAGGTTGTCAGCTCTAACAACAACATATTATTACCACTGGCCAGAACTATATCAGTTGCTGATGTGCATTGATCACTTTTGTACCAACCAAGACTTGCTAATTAAGACCATTTCAAAGTGGTCCTAATACTATAGAAATTGCACATGCATAATCATGCTCCAAATTATTAATGAAATAAATAGATTTATTATAGCGGACCAAAACAACATCTGGATGAAAGGTTACAGACATATACATACAAATTCATTCAAAATTGATCAACGATCCCACCACTTGCTGCAGACTCATACCAATGACTGTAGGACAGTTAACAATATATGTATTTGAAGTTGTGCCCTAAGGTAGCCGTTCCCATGCACTGCTAATTACCCCTCAAATTACATCACTCATGACATCTTTGATAGCATCACTGATAATATCAATGTATTACTTTGACAAAAAAATGTGAATGGCTGGTTCGTGAGCTATAGCTACATTAGGGCACGAGGTATAATTATTTGAGATAACTCTAATTATAACAGATTAATTTCTATGGTTTGGTACATTTAAAATGTGAGCCTAACTGTAAAGTCTCTGGAACCTTTGCTATTTTTACGTCACTACATATATATATATATATATATATATATATATATATATATATATATATATGTGAGACTTAATTAATAATTTTATCAAAGTCAGAGAACATACACAAGATTAAGTTCTAAGTACCATAGGCAATAAAAGGTAGGTGGAGATATTCTCTTCTGGGTTTCTATATAAAAGTACAAAGCAGCATAAAGTGCATTATAGACTCTACCACCACTATATCAGATCCACAATTGGATTAACTATTCACACCCTTTTTCCGTGAGCTGGTGTACTGCTTCACTGAGTACCTAGCCTTAAATTAATATAGAGTGATCTTTTAAAAGTGGGGTTCAACTTATGCATATACAGTTTGAAAAATGAGAAAGGGCTTGGTATCTGAAGCTGCTCCATCTTCTGTTTTGACAGATTCATAGACAAATATTGTCAAAAGCTTTCCTTCACAGCCTGCCCAGTATCCTTCTTCATTCTTCTCAGTTCACACCAACAATCAGCATATCCTATGGTTTGCAAAGTATTAGCCACATGACTAAACCATAGTAATTTGACTTGTTAGACTTGCGCCCAAACCTCTTTCATGATGCCCAGGTTTGGTCCCAACTCCGGTTTTGTCCAAATTCTTACCCAATATTGAATGGGATGTATTGCTGCACACAGCTCAACACATTTAACACCCAGCTCATGCCTCAATGGAACAAGCAGAAGTAGGTGACATAGAAAGCGGTTCATATAAGTAACCAACTCTTTCACATTTTTATAGCCCTATAACTCTGCCCCATATAGGCCTGCAGCAGAGGCTTGTGCTCTATAGGCTTCAGAGGGGAAGTCACTCAGTCTGTTTTCCTTGCTTCTAGCAAAGCTGAGTACCCCACCAGCATTTTGACTCAGTGTTGCCTCTCCTTTAAGTAGTTGGGAAGACCAAGCCAGCTTGGAGTCAAACCTTACTCTCATATAATCATAGTGGCTGATGCGGTCCAACAGTGTTCCATAGATTTTAAAAGAATTCCTCAGTTTAGGACTACCCTTTATAATCATTTACTTTCTATTGTTCCTTTTCGTTACAATAGTTTTCAAATGCATTCAAGTGCTTGTGCATTGTTAGTTCTATATGAGACAGAAGAACAGCATTACTGGCATAAGGCAAAAATTCAATTTGTTAGCCCTGACAGACTGGTACATCAAGATTTTGAGCCCACAGGTAGTCAGAAACATTGTTGATGAGATTGTTAAATAAGGCTAGTGCCACTACACACCCTTCTCTGACTCCAATACTCAAACAAAAGCTTTCAGTAACTTCGCCTCTTGGACTATACTTGACCGATGACGTATTATTTCTATATAATTGCTTAATTGCTGTCACAAATTTTAATAGTCAGTGCAGGGCTAATCATATTTTCCAGAGTAGCTGATTGCTTACAGTATCAAAAGCCATTTTTATATCTATACAAGTCACGTATAGCTTTGATATTTTAATGCTGGTTTATTTCAGGGCAATGTTAAATAGTGGCATTGCTTGGTTAATTGTTCCATGCCCCTTCTGGAAACCTGTCTGTAATGCATTGATGATCCCATCATTGCTTAGCCAATTTTCTAAGTGGGTGTGCAAAAGCTTAACATATATTTTCCCTGCTGCATCAAATAAGGAGATTAGTCAATAAATAGAGGCATCCCACTGAGGATCTTTTGTGTAATGGGACAATTATTGCAGATTTCTATGATGCCGGAACCATCTCCTGGAACAAAATTGCTTAATACACTGCAGTTAAGTTAGGTACTCGAGAAGAAAGCTCCGATCTATACCTGTCCACTGGAATCTGGTATGGAGGTGGGGGCATGTTTTATTTCTGGCTGTGGATTGTGAGTTAAACTTCACTTTCAGAGAATTCATTGTTTGTTGGTTTGCCTTCTAATATCCTTAATGTTACAGTGATTTGAGTCTCCTCCATATGACATTCATTATTCTGATGTCCTTTATTCCGCAGATTTATTCTCTCTATATCTGAGTTCCTTCCACCTGTAGATTCTATATTGTGGAAAAATAGTTGCACCTGTAATCATGTATAATACTATTCTTCAACTGTCTTGGGATGGTTTGTGATCCCCACCTTACTAACTTCCAAAAGTGTCTGGTGTTCTTGCTTCCAAGAGATTTCATGAGTGCCTATCAGGTCTTTACTAGTTCTTGTTTTTTTTTTACATTAATGAGATGCTTGTACTTTTGCCTTAGCTCTTTTACATGATTATCCCCATCAGGAGTGCCGTGCCTTGTTTTCAATGCCAGTGAAAATTCAGATTTTAGCTTGCTGCACTCCTGATCAAACATTCTATATGCAAAGGGTTACATTTACTGGTGTACCTGTTTCCACGGTCTGGTTTTTGACCACCATGCCTCTGAGACACATTAATCAAAGTTTAGAATCTGGGAGTGAACTCCGGGTCATCATAATTGCTAGGCTCCTGGCAGACCCTCAGTGCTATTTGTAGGACGTTGTGGGCTCTAGCGGGGCCCAGTTTTGGATCACTGTACTTATGCCATGTATTAGACTTTCTGTTAGGTGTTAATTGGACAAGGACACTGGTGGCATTAGAATCAGTCCTTGCTGGCACACTTAAGCATGCTGTCAGAAGGTCATGATCGCTCTCAATACTTTGTTCTATTTTTCATCGACTAGATGCCATGATTCCAAATGATGGTTTTCAAAGAGTACGGTGCCAAGTTGAGAGCTTGTACTTTATCCAAGAAGAAGGAGCAGATCCAACAAAGAGTGGATAAATGGATGCTAACATCATGCAGGAGCCTGAAGAGGATGGGGTTGGAGACTGTGTCGAACGCTGGAGAGAGGTTCAGAAGAATGAAGGCTGCCATGTCTACTTTGTCAATGATCATGCAGATGTCATTTTTTGAGGTAATGAGTGCTGTTTTTGTGCTTTAGTTAAGGCTGACAGTGTTATGTTGAAGAACTGGTGGTTGCTGAGGTGGTTATTGAGGCATTTATCTATTACTTTCTTTAAGTCCTGCTGGGTGCTGGGTATGATAGGAGGAAGATGGGGCTGTAGTAGGGAAGCATGGATGGATCAGCGGATGGCTTCTGTGTAGGGGTGTGATGGTGGCATGATTTCAGGCTGATTTAATGGCGGCATTGAGAATGAGTGTTAGTGCTTCGTAGATCAGTAGGTACCGCTTGATGAAGGCATGGTGGGGGCAACGGTCAGATCCAGCCACTGAGGTTTGGTCTTATGGCAGCAGGGTTGTTGACAGTAGTGACAGAGGGCCACAAGGAAAGAGTTCTTCCTTCTGACATGATAAGAAATAGTTCTGCAATGGTGACAGGCTACAGTTGGAGGTCAAAGTTGAGGTATACGAAGGTGAATATTCAGAAGAAGAATTCTGAGTGCTGCCGCAACTGCCTCATGAGACAGTGATGTTGCAGCAGGAGGAGCTGTGAGATCTTTGATGAATGTAAAGATGTCCTCGCTGCTGTTTGTGCCGGTGTTGATGGGGTCTCCAAGCGCTTTGCACTTGGTGTTCCATATATGCTGGAGGTAGCGTCTCAGAACAGACTGAAAAAGTTACCTTCTCAAAGTATATCCTGAAGAGTTCCATTTGAGGTGGAGATGCTGCTAGAAACAGGGAGAGATCTGCAGAAAGTCATTGCTATAGAGCAGAGAGCAACCCAATCATTGTGGACTACCACTGCTATAGTGCAAAGAACTTGCAGGGGGTGCATGTCAACATTGCTTCGGTGTTGTAGGTTGTGGTGGCGTGAGTTGTGCATGGGCCTCAGAGTAATGACGAGTGAGGCAGGGCAGTGGTAGATATGGGGAGGACTAGGGTTCCAGCCTCTGTGCCATTCCAGGTGCCAAGAGGTAGAGATGGGCTTGCCTTTGGTGTGCCTTTGGTGCACCAGCAGCATGTAACTGCTCATGACCAGTGCACATACATGATCCATCCTCCATTAAGTAGGTCCTGGGAGTGAGGAAGTGAACAGAGACAGCAAACCAGTGATGTCACTTACTCTGCAGATAGATAATGGGAAAACATGTAATGTTGCTTCCTCTGCAGATGGGTATGGGAAATGAAGTCCTCCTACTTTGCTTCTTCTTCAAAAGATCCTTTTGGAAAAAAACAGTGATGTCACCTCCTGTGAAAATGGATGATGTGAAATGCAGTGATGTCACTTTCAGGGCCGATGGACAGTGAGAAATGAAGTCCTCTTTCTTGGCTTCTTCTTTTAATGATGGATTTGGTGGGAAACCAGTGATGCCACTTTCTGTGGAGGTGGATAATTGAATATCCAGTGGTGTCACCTCCTGTGCAGATGGATGATGGTAAATACTGTTCTTATAGTGGCACAGCTCTTGCTCCTCAAGCATAAATTGCAAACTTCAGGCCACTTCTCCATACACCTAGAAGACTGGCTGTCTGGAGGACACGATCCAGTTCACTCAGCAGTTATTCATGTACACTGTGGGGCACGTGTACAGCATTACCTTCCCTGGAAATGAGAAACATGGAACTGAAATAAATGGGTAATTTTGGTAAAGCGTAGCAAAACATTTTCTAGGAAACAATATGATACACTATTTTAAACCTCCAAGATCGTTTTGGGATCATTCTCTTTCGAATTACCTTCTTAGGGTCTCTAGACATAGCACTTGTGTAAAGTGATGCTTCTCACAGCAAAGCAAGTAGCACTAGGTTAAATCCAAAGTGAAACACCCACAACATTGACACAATGAACTATGAGGTTTCTCAACCAGTTTGTCTTCAGATGCTCTAAAACTCCAATCAAGGTCAAACAAAAAGACCAGTCTTAAAAACAAACCACATTATCTTTGTAGGAAATTGTGTTACTACCCATCTTAGGTAATAAACGCAGTACTTGTCAGGGTAACCACTAAAGTCAAATTAACCTGAGCTTGGTTCCCTGGTAGCTGTGGCACAGAGCAGACAGGCTTAACTTGGAGGCCAAGTGTAAAGTATTTACCCTAGTGCAAAAACAGTAATAAAGTCAACAAACGTTAAATTCCACACAAATTTAGAAAAAAGAGTATATTTTTTAAAAGAAAACAACACCAAATTGACAAAAATCCTATAAGGGGACCCGAGATGAATTTTTAAATAAATAATTGCACCAGAAAGCTTTAAGCATCAACTGGCCATGTAAACCTGTACCTAGACACAACTTGAGGCCAACTGTGATGGAACACAAGTCAGGTACAGCAATTGGTTTCAACAGGGTCAGAGGTTTTACCTTGAGACCTAGGGCCTGATTTAGGGACCGATGGATGGGATACTCCATCACAACTGTGACAGCCCATCACTGTATGACAAGTGCCATTTGATATAATGCGCTTGTCATACAGCAAACAGGACATCCATCACATTTGTGATGGAGTAACCCATCCACCGAACTCTAAATCAGACCCTTAGTCTAAAAAATTGAAGTCAATAATCTTCAGTGGGGCAAAGCAGTAGACTGCAGTCACAAATAGCTTCACATTGGACAATGGCTTGACAAGGTCCCATTCAAGCCATTTTGTTTTTAATGAGAAAACGCAGAGTGTGAGAAATTAGAATTTTATGCTCAGGAGTGATCCTTTGCCAGCTGGACACTTTTGACGCCAGCTTGTGGTCAATATTTCTTCATTCATATTTAGTTACTTGTTTGCAGCTCAGATTCCTCAGCAGGGCAAAGTTGTATGTTACAGCCAAAGAGGGCACAGGGAGGAAGGATACCATCTCTGCTGCAGAAGACCTGCTATAGTGTAAAAGATAGAAGCAGGAAGTTTCCAGGGATAATAGAAGGAGTCCAGCTTCATATGTACAACACTACACATATCCAAGGCTTATAGGACCACAGGAACAGCAATTGGAGGCCAGGACCAAATCCAGCAGTGACCAACTGAAGGGTGTAGGGCAGGTCCACATGTAACTGGTCACATGGGCAATTGCCGAAATCTCCTCTTGTAGCTTGCTATTTTCTTTAAACAGCACGAAAGTTTTAAGACCCAGGGGGACCACCTCATAGTCCAAGGTGCAAGAGAGAGTTGGGCCAGTCATTTGGGGTTCTTCTCAGGTCACAGGAAGCAGGATAAGTGCTCTTGTGATCTTCCTCAGGTAATGCCTGCAGAGGGCATTAGGATGCCACATTCAAGTCTGCCCCATTTTGTTGGTAGGGGTGACTTTCGGATTCTCCTGTAACAATAGGCTAAAGGTTTCCAGTGGTTATCCTATACAATTGTGCTGCATTTTCTGTGTGCCCTGTTGCAAACAATCCCACAGGGCTCCTTTCTGCCTGAATCCAAGATGATGAACCCCTTCACCTCTTGTGCAGGGCCTCAATGCCAACCCTAGAGATGTTACCACTTGCTTTGTGTTCACTCTAAACCAGTACTAAATGGCAGCTCCTCTCCCACAGGGTTTGATGCCTGCCTGAGTGTGGGAACAGAAGAAGAGGCTTGGCCAGGTACAATCAGACATCTGCCTGTGAAAGTGGGGACCCTTTGAAATAAATTAACTTCCTAGGCACAGCCCAAATGGTCAACCTGCCATTGTAGCAAAAACACCTTTCCCTACCCAGCCCTTTGTCTCTAATCTGGGAGCAGTTTTTGCACTTAATAAAGAGCTGGAACACTTCGGGCATATTTATACTCTGTTTGCGCTGGATTTGCATCATGTTGTTTTACACAAATTCGGCGCAAACTTAACTCCATATTTATACTTTGGCGTTGGACCCATCCAGCGCCAACGTTTTGGAGTTTGTGTCATTTTTGGGACGTGAGAACCTACCTTGCACTAATGATATGCAAGGTAGGCGTTCCAGTGCAAAAAATGACTTTAAGGCATCTGTGCCTTATTTATCCTCCCTCTTCATTTTGACACACAGGAGGGGCCGGGCCTTAAGCCTGATGTGCGGCATTTTTTAACACCTGGGTCAGGACAGGCATTAAGGGACCTGTGGGCTCATTTCCATGGTCTCTGACCATGGAAGCAGTGCACAGATGACCTTCCCTGCACCCAGGGACACCCCCTGCCACTCTCACCCACCCCTGGAGTACACCCATGGATGGGAGGACCTATCCCAGGTAAATACAGGTAAGAAGAGGTGAGTATAATTTTTTATTTGTTTTAAAGTGGCATAGGGGGGCCTAACTTGGGCCCCCCTACATGCCACTGTGCCCAATGGCCATGGATTTGCTAAGACAGGAGTCATTTCAATGGGGATTGTGTGTCAAAAAATGGCGCAAGTCAGGTTAGAGCCAAGATTTTTTACTCTAACCTGACTTGCACCAATCTTTAATGCACAACCCCCATTATTCCCTACGCCTGCGCTGAGCGGTTAGAGTAATTTATTTTAACGCTAACCCGGCTACAGCGCCGGCTAACGCCATTTTATTAATAAGGTGCCGGGCTGGCGCATTGGAATGGCGTTAGCCGGCGGTAAACTTTCTGACGCAAACCTGCGCAGGCGCTGGTTTGCGTCAAAAGTATAAATATGGGCCCAGAGGTTTGCAGCTGAAAGTTAATGCAAATAACTCTGCAGCAGATTTAGGCAGGGAAAAAGCAGCTTCTTGAAAGTACCTTTGTTATATTTATAAAAATATCTGACAACACCATTGAATTTAACTTTTAATAAATATTAGAAATGCGTCTAGCTAGTACCTACCGTTTTAACATTTCATATTGGAAAAGTGTTGGGGTGCTTGATGCAAAACATGGTCATTGCCAATCTTCAGCAACAGAAACTGAAGTCCTACCCTTCACCCTTATCGTCTACCAAAAGCCAGTGATCCGGATAAAGTAACCAGCATCCTCTTGTTAGCAAAATCTATCTCCTTGCAATGCTGAACTTAATATTTATGAAAACAATTGAATACATGGCTTGAAACAGTTGTTTGCAAACAATCAACAATTGACAGACATTTGTATTAAATACACCCATTCTTTTGCAATTTTCTTGCTGGGGGTTGGGGTTTGGAATATTAAACTGAGTAAGACTGCTCTACAAAATACTAAGGGCCATATTTATACTTTTTGACGCAAAACTGCGCTAACGCAGTTTTGCGCCAAAAAAATTAGCGCCGGCTAACGCCATTCTGAAGCACCATGCGGGCGGCGTATTTATTGAATGGCGTTAGCCGGCGTTAGCCGACCGGCACTGCCAGGTGTGCGTGAAAAAAAACGACGTACATCAGGCAGCGCCGGTGTAGGGAAAAATGGCGTTTGGGCGTCCCAAAATGGGGCAAGTCAGGCTGAGGCAAAAAAATCGTCTTAACCTGATTTGCGCCATTTTTTTGGGGCACCCAGACGCCACTAACATGACTCCTGTCTTAGCAAAGACAGGAGTCATGCCCCCTTGCCCAATGGCCATGCCCAGGTGACTTCTGTCCCCTGGGCATGGTCATTGGGCATAGTGGCATGTAGGGGGGCACAAATCAGGCCCCCCTATGCCACAATTTTTTTTTAAAAAAAATACTTACCACAACTTACCTTTTCTTCCCTGGGATGGGTCCCTCCATCCTTGGGTGTCCTCCTGGGGTGGGCAAGGGTGGCAGGGGGTGTCCCTGGGGGCAGGGGAGGGCACCTCTGGGCTCATTCTGAGCCCACAGGTCCCTTAACGCCTGCCCTGACCCAGGCGTTAAAAAGAGGCGCAAATGCGGGTTTTTTTGCCCCGCCCACTCCCGGGCGTCATTTTTGACCGGGAGTATAAATACCACGCACATGCCTGGGAGTCATTTTTTAAGACGGGAACGCCTACCTTGCATATCATTAACGCAAGGAAGGTGTTCACGTAAAAAAATTACGCTAACTCCATGAACTTTGGCGCTAGACGCGTCTAACGCCAAAGTATAAATATGGAGTTAGTTTTGCGTCGAAATTGCGTAAAAAAAAACGGAATATAAATATGCCCCTAAATAACAGCCAACATACAGGCAGAGTCAAATTTCTGAAAATATTCAGTTTAATATTCATATTAAAGCTATTCCTCGATGCAGATGAGCAAATGGTAGAGTGAAGCATTTAATGTCAGAAGGATACACCCTCATCAGTGAATATTTTATGGGGGCTATGATAGAATCTTGCATTCCCTAATCAATGCTCAAATACAGCCTGGATCCAAGCTCATTTTGCTAACTGTTAGACAGGAAGACAGGAAGAGGTAGGTGTGCAAAGGAAACGAGCTGAGGAACAGTCTGAGATATAGCTTAAAAAGCATGTCTGAGCCACTGGCAGCTTCTGTGCAAAGATTTTGTGTAAAAATGTTTAGTCACACTGACAAGCTTGATAATGATCACCTGAGATTTAGGAAATTCCTTTCTTCTCAAGCAGGTGTTTACATCAGGCTGTTGTTAGCTGTGGGACACACCAACCCAACAAAATCAGAGGCAAATATTTTAATACAAAATTATTGCTAATGCACAATTATTATTCATCCAAAATTAATGTTGCATTATTTTTATATTCAAAATAAGGCATCTCAATTTGTTATAATTAGATAATAAATCTGTTCAATTTTTATGTTTATAACATTAAATTATAACATTTATATTTGAACTATTTTAGATTAATTACTTTTTGTTAACAGTGTGTCCTCTGAGGTTCTATTTTAATTCTCTACCTTCATTATTTTCAATGGGATGGTGTTTCATTACCAGTGTTTGGCAATGTGTGGGGATAGACTTACAACAGTTTTTTTACAGTTACTTACACTCTGATTTTCAGCATAGCCAGAATAGTAAACTTACTCAAAAATATGAATTATTCCAACATATAAGTTACCTTTGTGAATCTTCCCCATAAATTTCTTCCTTGGTGCCAACGAGTCAATGTTTGAAATGCCTTATACTGCTTCAGGTTGGAGAATAGACTTGACAAATTAATTTGAAGATGCTGATATTTCCTGTGAGCTGTCTCCTCCTGCTGTTTGCAGCTGAGTCCTTCTTCTAGGTGGATAGCTTTTCTTTTGTTCTCAACCTAAGTTCGTACCTCCTCCTTTGAATATTTTTTAAACTTTGATTAGTCACCTCAACAGCATTAACTTTATTTTTTGTTCTTTTATAGGTCTGTTTTTTGCTTCTCGACCTGTAAGAGATGAGTTGAAAAATAATTTCTAATTTTTGTCACACACTACCAGGATTTCCAACACCTTATCATGAATTTGCATTTTCTTTTTCTCACTACTTCCTCCTGTGGCTTTTTTTAATAATATATTGTTGGCTTCAATATTATTTTAAGACTTGTCCTCTTTGAGGCTCTGAATGAACGACTGTATACCACGCCCTGGATGCAATATCTTAACATTATCTGACATTGAGATGTACAGAATTTGTGAATGGTGACAAGCTATTTCCAGTTAAAACCAAATCACAAACAGGGAATCATTATCTAAAGATTGCGAGTCTTAAGAAATTGCTATTTGATAACTGTTAATAATCTCATTTTGTGATTCAGAAATAGCAATTAAAAAAATCTTGCTATTTCTGGCTAGCAAAAATACAGTTTTGTTCATAAGGCCCCTTAGTTTGGTACATGCTTTAGAGGTAGTCTACCCCTTTGCATAGAAGACTATGGGCCTCATTAAGAGTTTGACGAATAAAAAACTCTGTCCGCCAAACTCCTGACAGGGTGGCTGCTGCCTACTCAGCGAACTCCTCCGCCGGAGTCATTAAGAGTTTCCCACTAGGTTGGGGGACAGAAAACTAAGTTTCAACCCACTGGCCTTGCAGGAATCAGGCTACAGCTTTGCCTCTGGTGGCAATGATGTAGCCAGCAGGGTGCACCAGCACCCTCACAATGTTCACTGTCTGCAGAGTGTTACTCCTCAGGTAAGACTGCGGGTGTGATACAGTGGAAGGAGTAAGAGCTGCGTGAGTGGGTTTCTTCTCTTTCCATCTATATTTAGAAATCTCAAACCAGTGCTGGTTGTATAGTGCTGCAAACAAGGAGAGATGCTACTGACTGCTGTCAAAGTCCTAGAAAGGGATCAAGACGTTTTAAACATTGACAATGAGGCGCATACATCATTGCGGGGCAAACAAACAGTGGTGGCAAGTTACAGGGAGATGATGTATCAACAAACCTGAGGAGATAGGAGAAGGTGAAGCACAGTGACATATCCAAGTGGTGGGAAAGCAAGTCCTTACAGCAGTATTTGGAGGTGGTACGTATTCGTGTGGACTGCCCATACTGTGGCTCATAGTAATGGAAATCACAAACAAGATATGTTACACGAATGGGCAGAAAATAACAATGAGACATCAAAATGGATGTTGGGTATATCAATCAAGTATGCAGACATTGTTAGAAACAAAATATTGGCTGAGATTGCAGCCAATACAAGGACATTTTATGATGAGTTGTGAGCAAAATTGAGCAAATTAGAGGAATCAATTAAAACAAGAAGGCCACAAAAATTCTAATGTGGAAAGGCAGATTATGACCATGGCCAAATGTTCACTTTTGCCAAAAAAATAGGTCAGTTAAGACAATAGCGCCTCAGTGAGAAGAATAGGTGCAGTGAAGAAGTAGCACATGAGGAAGACAGTGTGTCCAATTTGGAGGTGGACACTGACCTTGGTGAGAGGCCAGCAATTAGTCATCCAGTTCCCTCAATAGTGAAACATGTGTATTTTGTAAGAAGAGACTGCAGGTTCAATCTGCATCCAAGAGATACGGTAGCACAAAAAAGGAAGAGGCAGATGAGGAATTGGCTGTGCCAAAGTAGATGAAGAAAATTAATCTGCAGAAAGAGCACACAAATGGGTAAAGACATGTTATGCTTGGAAAACAACAATAATAGTAATGTATTAATTAACTTAACAGATATACCCCATAGCTAAGGAAGAAGAGGCTATTCTTAAACACAGTCTATTTTACAGCCCAAGTGTCAATATGGACTACACCCAAAAGAGACTAGACCTATTTAAGTTTATTAGAGGAGTCAAATTATGGAATTGCTTTATTATGCACGCAAACCAGATGTAACTTTTGGAAAGGTGAGATCTATAAGAGAAGTTGGTCTTCATTATGTAACTTAACCATAGTATGGATAACAATCCCACCATGAGCATAATTGTTTATAGCATTTTAAATTATTATTCAAAGTATATACATGAGTGAGTAATATTTTGTATGAGTTTTTATGCGTGGTCAATATTTAGATATGTATATGGTTTTATGATGTTGTGAAGAAGTTTGGTAATACATGGTAAGTGACTCATTGCACGTTAATGTTTCTAAAACTGTTATTTGGGCCCACATGGGCAGAACTGCAGTACACCGTGAAAATGTAAACAATACATACAATTATGCTCAAGATGGATTTATTGTCTAAATGAATTTGCACTACTGCTGCATATGTATTATTCACATTTACAATAGTCTGTTGTTACTATTAATGATGCCGTCACACGCCAAGTTGAGTGTAAATAAGGGCAAAAAATGGTGCTCCCGGTCAGTGAGCAAGGCTGCAGAAGCAAGTGAAACATGTCTGCAGGAGAATAGCAGCATGGTGATGGAATAATAAACCACACATGCAGCACTTTACAACAAGTGTTGGTGTCTTTGTTTTGAAAAGAAGTAAAGAGGTTTGGTATTTTAGAGGCGATGTAAACACCTAAACACTGTTTATCCATGCCCTAATTTTCAGTTCATATCATACTCGGATGGTCAAGATCTTAGTTATTTTTCTAGCAAGAGAAGATCTTCTACTCACATTTTCATTGTTCAACAATGATTCATTCCCATTAGCTCAGTGAACTGTGGGTCATTATGTGGTATGTTAGGACATTCTAAGTGTGCTAATACCGAGAATCTACAATTTAGACGATAATATGAAGGAATATTATCTTGGGCTATTCAATATGTTTAGTATCAGCACTGGTAGAAATTTAGTAACGGTTAATTGGGTAAATAGTTTAAGGATGTGGCCTTTTACATCACGAGTCATTGTCCCCAATGTTTTCCTTTCAGTTTGCATTGTAACAATTTGTTTAATGACATGGAAGAAGGGTTAGTAAAACAATCATTTTGATCAATTACGGTTTGAGTTACATGATGAGTATAAGGGTAGGATGAGGAATAAATGAAGAACATTTTTGCCCATGAGCTGTTTAATGAAGCACTTCCATGAGCATAGTTAGAAACGAAAAGTGCTGAATTCAGCAAATGGGCAGGTGGTTTCATGCTGCCACGTCTTTGTATTCCCAAATCTTTGAGTCACTGTTCTAGATGGCAGCAGAGTTACCTTCCAATCGACGTGGAAGCCTGGGCCCTTGCTGGGCTTTGCATTATACAGGCAGACAGTACAGAAACTTTATGATTTAGTGATCAATCTCCTTCCTCTTGCAAGATGTTGCTAATGAAATGAGCACAGTGTGAAATAACATGGTTTAGTTTATACACTTTTTATCTTTTCAAATGTAACTATTTAAAGTTGTTCCTTTCCATGGCACGTTTACTCGAGATGTATATTTTATCACAAGGAAAGAACCGGTTCCAGTTCAGACGGAAATGCCCCTGTGAACACTACAGTCCTTCAGTGGGCTTTATTGTCTATCATTAGACGTTTTATTAAAATGAAAAAAAATCCACGAACTGGAGTGTCGTTGACCTTCACTTTCAGCATAGCCCTGAAGTCAGACTGGAAAAGGATGGAACCTTGTGGTATTGTGCAACGGTAGTATCAACGTCAAGTTTACACGGCCTCCTTGGAAAGCCTCGACAATGATCAAAATTCCAAATGCATCACTTGGTTCTACACATTGTGGTCCTGACCAATATGTGAATCACACCACATTAATAATAATGATAAATTAATCAAAAAGTTTGGGGGTCATTTGACTTACAGCGGTAAATTCAAGCACGAGCTGCAGTTTACAGGCAAGCTCTGTTTCAACACAAACAGCATCCACTCAGTTTTTTAAATACTAGGGGTCATATTTATACTCTGTTTGCGCCGGATTTGCGTCGTTTTTTTTTTGACGCAAATCCGACGCAAAACTAACTCCATATTTATACTTTGGCGTTAGACCCGTCTATCGCCAAAGATCTTGGAGTTTGCGTCATATTTTAGCTTGGACACCTTCCTTGCGTTAATGATATGCAAGGTAGGCGTTCCCTTCTAAAAAATGACTCCGAGGCATGTGCGCCGTATTTACACTCCCGGGCAAAAATGACGCCCGGGAGTGGGCGGGTAAAAAAAAATGACGTCCAGCCGCTTTAGCGTCATTTTTTAACGCCTGGTCAGGGCAGGCGTTAAGGGACCTGTGGGCTCGGAAGGAGTACAGAGGTGCCCTCCCATGCCCCCAGGGACACCCCCTGCCACCCTTGCCCACCCCAGGAGGATGCCCAAGGATGGAGGGACCCATCCCAGGGAACTTAAGGTAAGTTCAGGTAAGTATTTTTTTTTTTTTGGGTGGCATAGGGGGGCCTGATTTGTGCCCCCCTACATGCCACTATGCCCAATGACCATGCCCAGGGGACATAAGTCCCCTGGGCATGGCCATTGGTCAAGGGGGCATGACTCCTGTCTTTGCTAAGACAGGAGTCATTTCAATGGGGGTTGGGAGTCCAAAAAAATGGCGCAAATCGGGTTGAGGCGAAAATTTTGCCTCAGCCTGACTTGCCCCATTTTTAGACGCCCAAGCTCCATTTTCCCCTACGCCGGCGCTGCCTGGTGTAAGTCATTTTTTTTTACGCACACCCGCATGGCGCTTTGGAATGGCGTTAGCCGGCATTAAATTTTTTGACGCACAACTGCGTTGGCACAGTTGTGCGCCAAAAAGTATAAATACGGCCCTGTATGTTTAAGCTATAATTCAAATATTACCTAAAGAAATATATTTCATAACCCACATTTAAGAGCCTTTGTGCAGCATTTCTGCTCCACAGAAGTACTGGCTGGTTCATGTTCCAAGTCGAGCAACTCCTTGAAGGTGAAACGGTGTCTTTTAAATGCAAAAACAATAGTTAATAAGTAGAAATGTATAAGTGTGCTGCATTAATTGACTCCAATCCATTCTGAATAACAAAAATGTTTTACTTTTCTGCATGTGTCATGTTTTCTGTTTGATCTTGACAGACATTCTAACAAGCGCTTGCAGCCTCCTCTAAAAGTGCTAATGTCAATGGATTTCATGGTGATTCCCTTACAACTGTCTATAAATATAGAGGCCTGTTAATATAGATAAGGAGATCTTCGCCCTGAACAATTTTAGGCAGACGTTAAAAAACCGTTCTCTTTCGTATTTACACGTCACAATCCGTCTGCTCTAAATGACACTATTTGCAATGGAATTCGAAACGGGAACTAAGCTTACCGTGGTTGGGGGCCTCAGGCAGCTCCAAAACGTACAGACTTATGAAGAGGCTAAAGTGTAGTACTTTTGATCATGAGCGATACAAACAGTGGCAGGTTCTCTCAATTGAAGTAACGACAGCCGTGAACTTTGCAAATGGAAAGAAACTAATAATTAGATAATCAGTCACAAAGTTGCTTCCCTATACAACTGTGTAGTAGGAAATAGGCGAACATAAGGGATGACAACTAGGAGTGCTGTCTGTTCTAGAGCCAGTACCTGTTATAAGAACACAGTCAAAAAATATAATATAGCCCTAAAAAATGCAACTACAGCTTTTAGGAAAGGCAACTCAAATAAAGCAGCTGAATGACGCGTAAAAGATGCAAGGCCAATGTATCAGCAAAAAGTGACCATAATGAAGGGCAGTGGCGCCTAGTGCACGGACTACTGGGGCATAAAAATCAGGCTAAATTCTGGTATTAAGTACATCGTCTGAACAAAACTTCCTATGCGGACGGAAACCACATAGTAGAAAATAATGGATGGCACACATTGAAGGTTTATATACAACTGAAAACATTGAACAGGAAGGTACAAGTTCCCCAGGGAACAGCCCATATTATCAACCATGAAGGAGGATATGTTCAATCGAATTGCTGTTACAAATGTCCTAGAGCTGATAAATGCTGTCCCTATTCAACATGGTCAGCTAGGTTCACATTTGAAAGCAGATCCTGACTTCTGGGCCACACACATAACACAGTTGTACCACTTTTTATTTGCTGTACAAACATGTCCCCCAACCAGTCCTCTGCCCTGGCACAGAAATTGCTGCCAAGCGCCAATGCAGGCACCCTTGCCCCATCGTGCAAGGGTGCCTGCATTTCAGGGATGATTGTTTTTGTGCAGGAAGGAACACCTTCCTGCACAAAAGCAATTCAAAGGGATGTTTTTTCTCTTTCTATGTGTGCTACAGAATGCAGCACACATTGAAAGAGGAAAAACGGGGAGATTTAAAGATATTTCTCCCCATTGCATCACTGGTATGCTTCCCCTGAGGTGACGTTCGAATCTGACACATTCCCAGACTTGTAAATCTGTGAATGCATTAGATTCCTTCGGTTTCCATGGGTGTTGCATGGGAGCACCCCAAGCAACACCCATGGAACACCCCTTTCACACAGTGTTATGCGTGAAAGGGGTCCATATTTACAAGGCAATGGAAAGCCATACAAGGTGGCTTTGCGTGGCCTTGTAAATATGGGCTGGCACACTGTGCCACCGGAGCATCAACTAAAATGACACTCTGGTGGTGCAGTATGCTTCTAGGACTTTGTAAATGAGGCCCTTAGTATGTTTTTATGGCTAATATTGTTGCCCTCTCACATATGGCTCATCTCTCACTCTGGCCTATTCAACCACCCATTTGTTAGGGACACGTGATAGGCTAAGTGGGGTATAAGCCCTATTCTTGCAGAAAACACAGTCCTAATCAGGGAAAGGCACAAGCAAACCCTTAATTAAACAGTGCTCATTCTCTGGTCGCTTGGCACAAAGAGGTCAGGCTTTACTTAGAGGCAATGTGTAAATTAATTTGCAACAATGAAAACACCATGAAAAGATTCCAGCCCAAGTTAGAGAAATAAATCTGAACTTAATAAATAAAACAAGAACACAATGACAAAAATCCAATAAGATGATTAGAAATAGCACCAAGAATCCAAAAGCTCTTTTGGGGATATCTGGTCATGTCAGACCGGTACAAAATCAAAAGTTCGGGCTGACCACGATTGAGCATAATATTGCTACAGGGATCCAGTTATGCCAGCTCAACTAAAGTACCTTAAATCCTGGTCGCAGAGAATTGCATGGATCCACGTTGAAGGTGCGTTATACAGCTGAAGCGATGCATCGGTTCTGAGATATGGCAAGGCTGTGGTCAGAGGTCCTGCTGTGTCAACATCAAGGATCCTATCAACAGGGTTTGAGATGCAAAGGCAGGTGTTGAGGACATAATCGTCAATTTTGTAGACATTGGGAGATGTGAGGAGCTTGCACCAGGAAAAGCATTCTGCAGTGGCAGTTCCAAACTTGATGGGTTGAACTCAAGTAGCGGAATGCTGAGGCAATGTGAATCTTTTGCAACAAATCCAATCAACGCAATAGTGGCAATGCTTGATGATGAGCAAAACTCAACTGAGGAGATGCTTTGGTTCTGCTGAGGGATGCGTCGCTCAGGAGTGGATGTGTTGGTTCTGCTGAAAAAGCATCCTAGACCTACTTTCAAAGGTCCAGGACTGGGTTGGCACCATTTGGCAGACTAGGCTCACAGATGGCAGAGTCCAGGTACAGAAGCAGATTTCCTGGAAGTCTTTTATGTCACTGAGACTTCAGATCATATCAGGAGGCCAGCTAACCAGCACTCAGAATCACTCTAGTTTCAAGTGATGCAAGTCCAATCCTTCTCACCCAGGCAGAGGGCAGAAAGCAGCAGGTCAGCACAAGTTCACTGTAAGTTTGGATTTAAATTGTAATTCCAGAGACACCAAAGTTGAAAAGTCTATCTCTTCACAACTGTAAATTCCAGTTATAAAATGTAATACAGTGTTCACAATGTTATCCTATTGGTGAGATAGGCCTTGCAGTGACAATTGACTTTGGGAGTTTTTCACTGCAAGGATGCGTAAAACTTAAAAGTACATGTCCTGCCTTTTAAATATATTGCACCCTGCCCACTGGGATGTCCAGGGTTTACCTTAGTGGTGACATATAAATATAAAAAAGGAAGGATTAGGCCTGGCAAAAGGGCATTTTTTCCAGGTTGACTTGGCAATGTAAAACTGCACACACCGGCTCTGCAGTGGCAGACCTGAGACATGGCTAAGGGGCTACTTAGGTGGGGGCAGAATCAGTGCTTCGGGCCCACTACTAGCATGTAATTTACGTGGCATGGGTACACATCGTACCACTTTACTAGGGACTGATAGATAAATTAAATATACCAATTGGGGATACACCAATATTACCATGTTTAAGGAAGAGAGAACAAGCACTTTAGCACTAGTTTGCACACAGTCCTAATAACAGCCAAAA
Source organism: Pleurodeles waltl (assembly GCF_031143425.1). Classification (NCBI taxonomy): domain Eukaryota; kingdom Metazoa; phylum Chordata; class Amphibia; order Caudata; family Salamandridae; genus Pleurodeles; species Pleurodeles waltl. Next base: position 1,071,399,357 of record NC_090437.1, read on the forward strand.
CAAGATCAGAAAAGTGGAGGATACAGACAAAAAGTTGGGGGGTAGACCACCATAAGTCTTTCAGATCTAACTGCAGCCTTCACCACTGTAGAATGTGAAAATACTTTGGAGAAAACTTTCTGACTGTGGTATTCCACAAGCTCTATTTATTCTAATACCAGCACTCAATTCTGATATATAGGTGTGCATTAAACTGGGCTATGGAAGAGGTTTCCCATGTGTAGGCTTTTTTTTTGGCCCATTTTGTTCAATCTGTACCCTGCTGATCTCAGAAGTGTACTAAAAAAGGTGGAGGCATTTCCTCAAAGGACAGGTCCTTACAAATGTTTGATTTTACAATAAGTGGACAACTTAGTTATTTTGTATCAAACAAAAATAAGTTTTCAGCCATCAATAAAATAACTACAAAAGTATGACTTAAGTAACAAGCTGGTGGATAATGCAAATAAAACCAAACGCACGGTTTTGGAAAACATTTAATCATATTATGGTTTTTGTGCAAATGAGGACTTTTGTTGTGATCGCTTATACATCACCATTTAATCATCAGTGGTCTTGCTCACAGATTCTTGCAAACAGGTTATTAATGTAACATTCATTAAGAAAAAAGTTACCAATTTAACTTTCAACCTCTTCAGCTTAAACTTGCATAGGCCTTCAGGAGAGGTCATCATAACAGTCATTACATCAAAGCTGATCTCTGCATCCGACATGATCACCAAGCCTTTCCAGCTAAAACTGCTATAAAATCACTGCAATGTATTTCATATAGGCAGATTTTGCAGCCACCCTAGTATACCTTCCAGGCCTGGATACACCTGGAATTTGTTTTAGCAAAACAGCACATAGAATTTAAGTCATCCTTCATCAAATACTACTGTCAGTTAATCCATGCAAAAACATGCATCATTAAAGATGGTGTTACAAGAGATTAATAAAGTGTCAGTGACTGTAACCGTGTGGGTGTGGAGGAACCACTCCAGACTGTGTTAAAGGTTTAAAAATGAAGGATTTTTATTGAAGTTATGGTATATAGTGGACTTCAGGTAGGTTTGTTTCAGTCTTTGCGAAGCGGGGCTTTAATTGGTGGGATGTTCTTGAGGTTCGTTCCTTACTCGACCTTCTCTCTCTTTCTTGTTCACAGGACTTTCCCCCGGGAAGCGCATGTGGAGAAAAAAGAACAAGAGCTGTAAGTGATCTTTTAATGATATCTCTTTCTTACACAATGTCGTTATGTTTCCTGTCTTTCTGTTTGTCAATATTACATTACTCTCCTTTTCTCAGGTTAGCCAGTACTTGTCTTCTGTTTTCGTACTCTTCTGATTCCTAATCTTTCTTGTCTTTCTGTTTTCCCTTAGTATTCAGCAGTTTCTATACTTGGGCTTCGGCGGCCCCTTTAATGGTAATGGCGGTCTACAGTGCCTGTCGGTAAGTTTTAGTGTTCCTCCCTGCTCCTCGTTTTTTTTTTTTTTCCCTTTCCCCTCCTGTTACCCTAGTGCTCGTGCCTTCCCATTTCCTTGGTGATTGTCTATTCCCTCCTCCCTTTTCCCTGTGTTACCCTTTTCGCTCCACTCCTTTCTCTCTCTCTCTCTCTTATTTACAGTCACTCCGGGACGTAGTCCCACGCAAATGAATGGCCACGCTTCTTCTGGAGCGTGGCGGGATGGAACAGGGTCTTCTCGGAACCGCCTCCCGGTTCCTCTTCCGATACCCGGATGGTACCTTCGGGGCTGGTTCACTGTCGAGCTCTGCTCCTCGTCTCTCTCCTTTCTACCTCTCAACACTGAAAGTGCTGACTCTGGTATATTTGACCTGCTGGCGTCCCGCCGCTGCGGAACGATTGATCAATCACAGGCAGCATGACCAGGAAGCTTCGGAGCAACAGGGGCAGAGTCAGCACAAGTGATAGCCATGTGCGGGCGCGCAGGCTCTGGCCCGTCACAGTGACCTAAATCTGAATCTGGCAATCCTCTGAAATCTTAGTCCATTTTAAAAATGCAAGTTGTTGTTCTTTCAAGGAAACCCATTCTAGAAATTGTAGTCTTATGATCAGTTGAGCACCTGGGAGTCCCGATTTCCCACACTCCAAGGGTTTAGGCCCATTGCTCTCTCCCCGCTTAGTGTTTCACATGGAGTAGGCATGGGTGGATTTTACCTGTGGTGTAGGTGTACAAGCCTCTGTTCCTGGCCTGCCAGTTGGACCTCTCTCATAGTGGACTGTCCATCAGCCAACTTAAGTCTTCAAGGAGGAGCATGACTTGTCTCTTCCCCTGTCAGTGGAGGTGGGAGGATCTCTGCCACTCCCCTCCTTGCACTAACTCGTGATATACTCCAGCCATTGTCATCTCACAACAGAGGCCTCTTGCTATTCTGGATTGGCCTCTATGTTGAAGGTCCCAGTCAGCGTTGCAGCTGTTATGAAATTCAGAGCATATTTTATTGATGTCATTAGCGCCCAGCTGATACAAAAAGTGCTTGAGTTACACAAATGACCCATTGAACTAATTCAATGCCTAGATGAGCTGTCTGGCCTGTTAGTGACACAGTAGTCAAACTTTAATAGGTTGGGGTACTGGGCAGTTCCAAGATGGTTGAGGACAGATCCTGTGGACTCTCTGGAATTCCGAAGGAGGTGAGAATGTCAGACCAGTGAGTTCAATTGCAAAGGTCATGAAGAATCACTCAATGTCTCCTGTATCCAGCCTTTCTGGTACTCCGAAGAATCATGCATTGTTATGTCTGCTGTAATCTTCCATGCCCAGTTTACTCCTCAGATGCCATAGTTGCTGTCACAGATCCTGTTCTTTTGCATGCATCATCCAGTGGTCATTCAGTGCAAGAGCTTTCTTGTTGGTTTTCTCCAGCTGTGTTTTAAATGTGGTCTATTCTACCCTTATAGATTTGAGTTCACTGGACAATGACCTGGTGTCCTCCAAAACTGAATACATGATTTCGGGTTGATTTCACCGCACGGCTTCTGAGAATAGGAGCTGGCAGGTGGCTTTGCCTTTGGGCATTCTTAGGCCACTGAAGCCTGCTTCCAGGTATAAAGGAGATGTGGAAGGCAAGAGGGGAGATGGAAGGTGGTGCCCCATATCGACTGTAATGAGGTCCGAGGAATCCCAAACAAGTTCGCACCTGACCTGGTTCTCCAGGTTTATCAGTGCAGTTATTAGATGCTGGTATGCGTGACTGGAATGACCCTACAAGGGAGGCCCCGGGATCCGCATAGGCTATATGTTGCTGCCGCTGGTCACTGGTCAGGTGGGGCCATGGCCTGTCAGTAATCATGGGATGGACCCCAGAGGAGATAAGCTTCCTCCAAGGACGTCAGTAAAGCAGCAAGTTCAGCATTTTTATCAATATGGGTCTCTCTCCGTTCTGTCGATGCTGTTCCCTGTGGCGATTCTGCTTCCCAGATCAGTTCCCCATAAGCCGTGGAACAGGCAGGCGCTGCTCGAATGAGAATTTATCTTAAAAAACAAAAGAGAAGAGGCACCTCGCAGTAGAGGAAAGGTTTGTTTAACTAAATATGACAGCCGGGGGAGCAGTTACAGAATTGGGGTCTGAGGAATGTCTCTTGCGAGGCAGATTTTTATGCATTTAAAACCATAAAAGACATTATTTTCTTGCTAAAAAAGACAAGTCAAGGAGTCTTAAATACACGTCCAGATAATGGACGCAGTTGGGCCTGAACATGGTGTTGACATAACATGATCCAGCAAGTATGTGTCCAGATGTACGGCCTCAGGAATGCATGGCCATTGTGTGTGTGCTGTGCTCTGATTGGCTTTGTGTTCCTAACTACATGTGGCATCTAATGTTATGGTATGTTTGAGATTACACACATTCCTCTGGCCATGTGCGCTTTACTGGGGACACTCTTCTCTAGGGACCCATGTGGGGTTGCTGTCTATCTGTGGGATCTGATCTAAGTTTTCCTGTTTGTGTGTGTGGCTGCTGGCTAACTTTGAGCCCCGCCAAAAGAGAATATAAAAATCCTATGTTTTTGGTTGGACTCTCGCCTTACGATGGAATGTCATTCCAAAAAACCTGCAGCTACATGTTTCAGTTTTTTAAGAATCCTTAGGAAAATCTTTAAAGTCCTCCCTTATCTGCCTAAAAGACTCATTGTCCAGGCCCTTATAATGTCACACCTAGATTATGGGAATGTTCTCTTCTTGAGCTCTCCTCGCTATGTACTTCAGGTAGTGCAAAATTCTGCCCACTTACTCAAGAACACCCCTATTCATCTTTCTGCCAAACCATATCTAGGTGGTCATTACAACCCTGGAGGACGGTGTTAAAGATGCGGTAATACCGCAAACAGTCAGACGGACAAAAAAAGGGAATTATGACCCTGGCGGAAACCGCCAAAAAGACAGCCACTTTAACACACCGCCCGCCACGGCGTTACAGACAAGCAGCGCGGCGGTCACGGCCAACAGACAGGCGGGAGACAATGTACCGCCCACAGTATCACAACAGGCCAATCCGCCACCTTTTCCGGGGCGGATTCACCGTGGATAAAAACACGGCGGGAACAGCTTTTGCTATGGGAAAATGCTCACCTTCTACACATCCCACGAGGAACGACGACTCCATGGAGCCGGAACTCCAAATACTACCTGCCCTTGTCTTTCTGCTCCTTCACGACCAACAGCGACGTAGGCGCAGAAGATACCGGTGAGTACTGCACCTATGACATGGGGGAGGCAAAAGTTAGGGGGACACCCACCAAACACCCCCACCCTCGCATAGTACAACATACACACCAATGCAGTCACAAAAAGAACAGTAACAACCCACAATCCCCCCGGAAGAATGCAAAGACAATGCGAATTTCGAGCAAACATTATAATGTGCCAATATACATGTCATACAAAAATATACAAATATATGTATTCCAAAATCACTCATATTTACATAAATAATCCGAGAAGTATTGCAGATATGTACACAACAATGTCCGTGCACAAACAGTCCAAAAATGCATGGGCGAGGCCCACAATAGATACCTGACCAAAATCCGAGAGAACACTGCTGGGGCATCAGATAGAAACACTACAGGCACCTCAGGGGGAAGGGAAGGGGGGGCACCTCAGCCAGATGAATGAAAAGCCAGATCCACGACTGGGCTCCATGCCCATTGATGTATCCTGGGGAGTGCAAAGCCACAGTCTCTCAAGTCTCTGCAGTGGGTGGCTTGCCCACTGTTCAATCCTGGGGAGTGCAAAGCCACAGTCTCTCAAGTCTCTACAGTGGGTGGCTTGCCCACTGTTCAATCCTGGGGAGTGCAAAGCCACAGTCTCTCAAGTCTCTACAGTGGGTGGCTTGCCCACTGTACCATCCTGGGGAGTGCAAAGCCACAGTCTCTCAAGTCGATGCAGGTCCATACTGGTACTGGGGGGTGACTGGTGCCCAGAATGGATGAGTCTCCCTGTGAAAGGTAGTGTCCTGTCACTGTCCCAGCTGCACATGGGATAAGGATGCCTGATGTGGAGGGCCATTCATTCCTACTCGGTGCATTGCCCTGTTCAGCAGTGCTTTGACATGGCGGTCTTTGCCCTGTTCAGCGGTGCTTTGCCATGGCGGTCTCTGGACTGTTCAGCGGTGCTTTGCCATGGCTGTTCTGGACTGTTCAGCGGTGTTTTGCCATGGCGGTCTTTGGACTGTTCAGCGGTGCTTTGACATGGCGGTCTTTGCCCTGTTCAGCGGTGCTTTGCCGTGGCGGTTCTGGACTGTTCAGCGGTGCTTTGCCATGGCGGTCTATAGACTGTTCAGCGGTGCTTTGCCATGGCGGTCTCTGGACTGTTCAGCGGTGCTTTGACATGGCGGTCTTTGCCCTGTTCAGCGGTGCTTTGCCATGGTGGTCTCTGGACTGTTCAGCGGTGCTTTGCCATGGCGGTTCTGGACTGTTCAGCGGTGCTTTGCCATGGCAGTCTCTGGACTGTTCAGCGGTGCTTTGACACCGCGGTCTTTGCCCTGTTCAGCGGTGCTTTGCCATGGCAGTTCTGGACTGTTCAGCGGTTGTTTGCCATGGCGGTTCTGGACTGTTCAGCTGTGCTTTGCCATGGCGGTTCTGATACGGACATTGGTGTGTGGCATGACGATCTCCACACTGGACATTGGTGTGTGGCATGACGATCTCCATACTGGACATTGGTGTGTGGCATGACGATCTCCATACTGGACATTGGTGTGTGGCATGATGATCTTCACACTGGACATTGGTGTGTGGCATGACGATCTCCATACTGGACATTGGTGTGTGGCATGACGATCTCCATACTGGACATTGGTGTGTGGAATGACGTTCCATCATTGGCCAGCGGGGCTGTGGCATCCTGGCCCCGAATGGGCTGTGTCTTGTGCGGTGGTCTCTGGACCAGTGAAGATACTTGGGCCCTCCTGGGCTGTGTCTTGTGCGGTGGTCTCAGGACCAGTGACGATACTTGGGCCCTCCTGGGCTGTGTCTTGTGCGGTGGTCTCTGGACCAGTGACGACACTTGGGCCCTCCTGGGCTGTGTCTTGTGCGGTGGTCTCTGGACCAGTGACGATACTTGGGCCCTCCTGGGCTGTGTCTTGTGCGGTGGTGTCTGGACCAGTGAAAATACTTGGGCCCTCCTGGGCTGTGTCTTGTGCGGTGGTCTCTGGACCAGTGACGATACTTGGGCCCTCCTGGGCACTGACTCTGGTGGTGGGCTCTGGACCCGTTACGATACTTGGGCCCTCCTGGGCACTGACTCTGGCAGTGGGCTCTGGACCCGTTACGATACTTGGGCCCTCCTGGGCACTGACTCTGGCGGTGGGCTCTGGACCCATTACGATACTTGGGCCCTCCTGGGCACTGGCTCTGGCGGTGGGCTATGGACCAGTGACGACGGTGCTGGCGGTTGTGTCTCGACCACCGGAAATGATGGCGCACTTCTCCGCCGTGACACTCACAACAGGCTGGGCAGACTTCCTCGGGACCTTCCCCACCTTTTTTGGAGTTACAGCTGACTCACCAATCGCCTTCGATCCCATTTCACTTGTTGTCCCACCAGGAGTCTTGACACGGTCCCGTCGTCCACTCTCCAATTTCGGAGCCTTCACAGGGGGTGGGCTGCCAGTGCCTTGGCTCAGGGCCCTACTGCCTGCCCTGGTGGACGGTGCACTCCAAAAACCTGGAACACGCACCACTGGTACTGGTGGCTTTTTGGCTGAGGCGATACGATGGGACTGATGAATTGGAGGGGGGGGTGGGGGCAAAAAGGTCAATTTGACAGAGGGACAGCTTCTGACGAACACTGGGATGGGTAGCTGGAGGGGGTCTGGGAGTGGAGGAAGAGGAGGTGGTTGTAGGAGGTGTCACTTTAGCTGTTTTGGGTGCAGGTGCAGGTACGTGAGGTGGATGGATGTTGGGTGAGTGATTGCCGGTGATTGGGTACTTTGGGAGGGGGTGTCACAGACACACTGGGAGAGGACACAGGGGACGTGTAAATGGCAGTGGAGGTGGTGAGTGCAGGTGAGCGGCGTGTGATGCTGGGTGTCCTGGTGCGAGTCCTAGTGCCTGTAGATGTGGTGCATGCAGGTGTGTGTGTAGATGAGACTGGGAGGGAGGAGGGAGAAGAGGAGAAGGGGGACACAGTGGAGACAGTGGATGTTGCTGTGTCTGTATGGGTGTGATGCTTGTGTGAGTGCCTGTGGGATGTGTGGTGCCTATGTTTGCCTGAGCTACTTTTGGGTGTTGACTTGTGTGCATGCTGGTCTGTAGGTGTGCTTGGGATGGGCTGGGGTACAGGGGATTGAGTCTGGGTGGAGGAAGTTGGAGGGGGGAGGCTGGACACAGGGACAATTGCTGTTCGCTGAAGGACAGCCTGACCAGAATGAATGCCCTCCAGGAATGCATTACCGTGTTGCAATGCCCTTTCTACACCCTGGATGGCAGTCACAATGGTAGACTGCCCAACAGTGAGTGACCTGAGGAGGTCAATGGCCTTCTCACTGAGGGCAGCAGGGGTGACTGGGGCAGGGCCTGAGGTGCCTGGGGCGAAGGTGATGCCCACCCTCCTGGGTGAGCGGGCACGGGGCGAACGCTGAGGGGCTGCCGGGAGGGCGGTGCTGGTAGGGGGGGTGGCGGCTGTACCTGTAGAAGTGGGGCGCAGAGATGGTGCCGCCACCACAAGGGTGCTCACATCAGCGGACGAGTCTGTGTCGCTGGTTGGTGATCCGGTGGCCGACGTGAAGCTCCCCTCGCCCTCCGTCCCACTGGTGTATTCAGAGTCTGTGGTGTGGCCCTCCATGGCCATGTGGGATGCAGCTCCCTCGTGCTCCGGTGCCACTGTACCTCCGCCTGTTGATGCTGATGTACAAAAGGACAGGGAGAGCAGGAAAAGGGGGGGAGACAGAACAAAGAGAGTTTCAGTGCATGGCATACCGCTACCGTTGGCGGACAAGACAGACGCAGCAGCCCAATGCACAACACCGCGCTCCTGTCCTCTGCACATGCAATTTCTGGGATATGGCCTACATGCATTGGTGGAAATCTGCACACATGGATGCCACAGGGGCAACTATACCTCAACTTGATAATTTACTGAGGTGGGGTAGAGTGCCACATGGCCTACATTACGGAGGGGCCTTGCCTACCTAACTCGCCCTGGCCTAGGGACACCCAGAGCCCACCTCCCCCACCCAGACACCTCCACTGCACACAAAGTCCGCAGAATGAGAGTGTACTCACCCCCTTGTGTCTGCTGTGATGTCCTTAAGCGCCCATCCAAATCGGGGTAGGCCACCGCCAGGATCCGGAACATCAGGGGGGTCATGGTACGACGGGCACCCCTCCCACGTTGGGAGGCCATCCCCAGCTGAGCCTCCGCCGTCTTCTTGCTGCAGCGGCGAATGTCCTCCCATCTCTTACGGCAGTGGGTGCCCCGTCTCTGGTGGGACCCCAGGGTCCGGACCTCCTTGGCGATGGCACGCCAAATGTCCCTCTTCTGGTGGGCGCTGACCTACATGACATGCACAAGGAAAGAGGAACAGTCATTACCAACTGCACCATCAATGTGAGTGGCCCCTTCCCTACTCTGACCATGTGGCCCATTTATTCCCATGCTTTACTGTAGTATGACTTCTGCCCCCTTCCCTCTTCCACCCAACCCTGTCCACCCAGGCCTAGCCCCTACAACGTGCTCCCTGTGTACTAACTTGTTGGTCTGGAGGACCGTAGAGTAGCATGTACTGGGGGAGGACCCCATCCACAAGTTTCTCCCACTCTTGTGCAGTGAAGGCAGGGGCCCTTTCCCCAGACTCAGCAGCCATCGTCGCTTCCAGACCGAGGTCACAGCAACACTAGCAGTGTAGGTCCTCTCCTGTCAAAGGTCAGGTATCTAGTAATTGAACAGATAGAAAATGGTGGTGACGTCCGCGGCGGTGACGTCCGCGGCGGGGCGCATCATCACCGCCAGCGCACCTGTTCATTGGCTCCTGGGACCCATAGGGTCCAATGTTAACCAATGCAGCATTGCGCCGCGGTCTACGACCGCCTACCGCGACAGTGTGCAACGCCAGCGCTGTTACCCCACAATCCCATTGTCCCAGTTTAGAGGTCAGGCAGCCGCCATTTCAGGGGCCCACATGGATTCATTTTCAACTGCGTCACACATACTGAGGCCTACACTCAACACACATACAGGAAGGGTTTTGTGTCTGCTGTAGTCTTGTGTGTAACTGCGGGTACATACCCGGAGGAATAGTGACTGGTTCTTCGCAGTTGTCCTTCTTAGGCACCGTCACCTGGGACATATGAGAAGATGGAGGAATCCTCTGGTGTACCGACCGCTGGTGGACCTGTTGACAATGGAAGACAGACATTTAATCGTGACCTACCGATTTGACCGTGCTACAATCCAGGAACTATGTACCCAGTTGGAGTCAGACCTGATGTCACCAATCCGCCATCCGACTGGAATCCCCCCTGACGTGCAGGTGCTGTCAGTGCTCCATTTCCTTGCAAGTGGGTCATTTCAAACAACAGTGGCCATGGCATCAGGGATGTCCCAGCCTATGTTTTCCAACGTGTTGTCCAGAGTGTTGTCTGCCTTGCTGAAACACGTAAGGAGATACATCATATTCCCTCAGGCGGAGGATTTGCCTACAGTGAAAGGTGACTTCTATGCCCTTGGACATATCCCCAACGTCATAGGTGCCATTGATGGGACCCATATAGCTCTGGTCCCCCCCGCAGGAGTGAACAGGTGTACAGGAACAGGAAGAGTTATCATTCAATGAATGTCCAGATGGTCTGTTTGGCAGACCAGTACATCTCGCAGGTAAATGCTATGTTCCTTGGCTCAGTGCATGACGCCTACATCCTGCGGAATAGCAGCATCCCTGATATGATGGGTGAACTCCAGAGGCACCGTGTATGGCTATTGGGGGACCCTGGTTACCCCAACCTTTCCTGGCTATTGACCCCAGTGAGGAATCCCAGGACCAGGGCAGAGGAACGCTACAATGAGGCCCATGGGCGGACTAGGAGGGTTATCGAACGCACCTTCGGCCTCCTTAAGGCCAGGTTCCGATGCCTCCATATGACAGGTGGGTCCCTATTCTACTCACCGAAGAAGGTGTGCGACATCATCATCGCCTGCTCCATGCTCCATAACTTGGCATTGCGACGCCAGGTGCCTTTTCTGCAGGAGGATGATCCAGATGACGGTGTTGTGGCAGCTGTGAAGTCTGTGGAGCCTGTGGACAGTGATGGGGATGAAGCGGAGGAAGATAAAAATGACAACAGGTAGTCAGTCATACAGCAATATTTCCAGTGACACACAGGTGAGAACATTTTCATTGTTACCATTACATTGACTTTCACACATCTACCTCTATCCTGTACCTACATTTCACTCACTATTTGTTAATTGAGTTGTACCCTTCCATTTCAGTTTCACAAGTGTGGCAACCTACGTGTCAACTGTTTGCATCCTTGAAGGGCTTGTGATGTGTGACATAGGTATGTTAGCCTTCCAATGGGTAACCCATTATGAAACTGTAATTTATAATACAGATTTACAAATCATAGACTGACTCCATTTGTTTTTAGTGTTTCAAGGGTGTTTATTTAAGTGCTCAAAAAATGAAGGGGGGTTGTAAACTGGTGATGGGTGATGGTGGAGGAATGTCCATGGCCAGTCTATTGGTTCACAGGTACATTGCACATCTGGGCATTGGAAGTGGAGCTAGGTCAGTTCCGATTTGGACAGGGTAACAAAGTGGGACAGTGGGGGGACAATCAGGGTGGTCTTATTTCCTGGTGGGGGTCTTGCCATCTTGCTCTGTCCTGTTCCTGGATCTCAGGGCCGCTTGCGTGGTGGTTGTCTGTCTGCAGGGGATGGGGTGCTGGTGTGTTGGTCCTGTGGCGGGGCATCTTGTCCACTAGCGCCGGCGGAGGTGGTGGGCATTTCATCGTCCTGGCTAGTGTCAGGGGCCCCTTGGAGTGCCACGGTGTCCCTCAAGGTCTTTTGAATGTCCGTCAGCACCCCTACGATGGTGCCCAGGGCGGAGCCGATGGTCCTGAGCTCCTCCCTGAACGCCAAATATTGTTCCTCCTGCAGATGCAGGGTCTCCTGCAACTTGTCCAGGACCGTCGCCATTGTCTCCTGGGAGTGGTGGTATGCTTCCATGATGGAGGAGAGGGCCTCGTTGAGAGTTGGTTCCCTTGGCCTGTCCTCCCTCTGTCGCACAGCAGCCCTCCTAGTTCCCCTGTGTTCCTGTGCCTCCGTCCCCTGGACCGTATGCCCACTACCACTGCCCCCAGGTCCCTGTTGTTGTTGGGGTGGTGGGTTCGCCTGGGTGCCCTGTAGTGGTGGGCACACCGCTGATTGACCTGTCCTGGGTAGGGAGGTTTGGGCCCACAGGGTGGGTGCTGTGCTGGTGTTAACAGAGGGTGTAAGCTCGGTGTTGGGCTGTGGCTGGGCAAGGGGAACCGACTGTCCTGAGGCCCACAATGGTCCGGCCTGGTCATCAAGATCCAGTGGGGCAGAGCTGCTGTCGTCACTGTGGGCCTCTTCTGGGGGTGGAGTGGTGTTGTCTGGACCCTCTGGTGTGGTGACGTTCCTTCGGGTTCCTGCGGGGGTATAAGTACATGATTATTGCATGTGTGTGTTTCATGGAGTGCAATGGTTGGGTGTTTGTGAACCCCAGTGCAGGCATTCCTGTGTGGGGGCTTGTGTGCTGATGGTTGGGGGGTGTTGTGGGTCTGTGCAGTGGGCATGCTTTGGTGATGGGTGTCCATGCTTAGTTATGTCATGCAGGTCTTGGGGTTGGGATGGGTGGTTGGTGTCATGGGTAGATAGGTGAGGATTTGGGGGGATATGGGAGGGTGTGATGGTGGGGGTGTGTGATATCATGCAGGTAGGGTGGGGGGTATGATGGTTAAGATTAGACTTACCAGTGTCCGTTCCTCCAACGACTCCTCCGAGGCCCTCAGGATGCAAGATGGACAAGACTTGCTCCTCCCATGTTGTTAGTTGTGAGGGAGGAGGTGGGGGTCCGCCGCCAGTCCACTGTACCGCGATGTGGTGCCTGGATACCGTGGAACGCACCTTCCCCCGTAGGTCGTTCCACCTCTTCCTGATGTCCTCTCTATTTCTTGGGTGCTGTCCCACAGCGTTGACCCTGTCCACTATTCTTTGCCATAGCTCCATCTTCCTGGCTATGGATGTGTGCTGTACCTGTGAGCCAAATAGCTGTGGCTCTACCCGGATGATTTCCTCCACCATGCCCCTGAGCTCCTCCTTGGAGAAGCGGGGGTGTCTTTGGCGTGACATGGGGTGGTGTAGGTGATGTGTGGGGTGGTGTATGTGTTGATGAGTGTGGTGAGTGTAGTGGTATGTGGTGTTTTGGACTTGGATGTTGCGTGGATGATGGTGTTGTGTGCCTCTGTGTTCTGTGCTGTCTCTCTGGCCTTCTCTCTGAATTTTTGGTAGTAGGGGTTTGTGGGTGATGTGGGTGTGTGTTTTATATAGTATTGGGTGTGTGGGAGCGGTGTGTGTATGTGTGTCTTTCAAATTGTCCAATGTGGCGGTGTTTTGTAGATGTGTGTGTATTTTGAGCGCAGCGGTGTGTACCGCCAATGGAATACCGCGGTTGAAAGACCGCCACGTGGATTTGTGGGTCGTAATGGCATGGGCGTGTTTCTGTTGGCGTGGAGGTGGAGGATGTGTTTCCGCCAGTTTCTCACTGACCTTTGGTGTGGCGGTATTGTGTGGGTGTCTGAATTTCGGCGGATTCCGTGATGTGTGTCATAATAGCTGTTGCGGTCTACCACGGCCCCGGCGGTGCATTGGCGGTCTTCTGCACAGCGGTAAGCGCCTTATACCGCCAATGTTGTAATGACCCCCCTAGTCTCTCTCCACTGGCCCCCCATTGAACAGCATATTAACTTCAAAGCTATGTGCAATGTGCAATGTGCATAGAGCCCTTCACAACAAGGTTCTGGCCGTCCTCAGGTAGATCGTAACATTCTACACTCCTCAGAGATCGCTTAGATCATCAACAGCTTCAGTACAGCTTAATTAATCAACACACCTTGTGTTAAGAAAGCAATATGGGGAGGCAGATCCTTTGCTTTTAGAGCAGCCAATCTCTGTAATTCTCTTCCTCTGGAGCTCTAGCAAGATAATTCATAACTTGCTTTTCGTAGGAAACTGAAGACTTATTCTCAGCATAGGCCCTCTTTTAGTTTATTACTCTTACTTTAGCTCTGGGAAGCCTTTGGGTAGCCATGCGCTCTATAAATTCAGTAAACTAAACTAAGCTATGGCCTTTCAGTCAGTACCTCAGACCTAGGTCTCAGAGTCTTCCTGATCATGTACCTATGTGCCAGGGTTGACAGAGAGTTTACGACGGTGGAATCTCATAATGATTTGTGTGTAATACCTAATAAGATGCAGATGTGGTCAATCATGAAGTTTACAAAGTTCTTTCTGTAATTTGGCCAGATCACATCGGGTACCCGCCACCTGGGGGGTACCCACCTCTCTCACTAGGAACATTCCTACTGCCTTGGCATCGCAGTGCACGCAAGGACCAGCTGATAGTTAGCACATTGATCGATCATGTCAAGGAAGTCAATGTGTAAGGCCCTGAAAGTCTTCGTTGTCTGGGGATAACCGATGTAACAACCTTGAGAGTAGGTTTGTGGAAGTATAACTGGCAGAATTTGCATTCATTCAACTATTTCAGAGAGAATGGGAATAAACCAGTCGCTCTAAAGTTCCACTATCATGTTCTTGGCTTAAGTGTTGGTAAATATAATTGGGGCATAGCTAACATGACTAAGCTCTGTGGCATGGCTATTTTCACTGTGAGTTTGTGTCTGTGTATGAAGTTATGTGCTGCCTGTGTGCAGCCTCTGGCTACCCATCACTTCTTTTCTTCAGGTAATGCAGTTTTCTGCAGCCTCCTCAAGTACAATCCTGCTGTTTCTGTGTAAGGCTTGTCCTTAGGGTATTCCAACTCTGATGCCTGTTGTACCGACAGTACACAGGCCTACTCAACCATACCATATGCTGCTCTTTTTGCAACTTGGTCAGCTAGTGCATTTCTCCGGGATACAAAATCCTTGCCCCCGGTATGGGCAGCACATTTTACCATGGCAACACGCTTGGGTAGGGTCAGCGCATTGAAAAGTATTTCTAGAAGGCCCCACTGTGTGATGGATGTGCTGCCTGACTTCAGAAAACCTTACGTTTTCTACCTTTCTATGCTTGAGTGCACCATGGTAGTGACATAAGCTGAGTTTGAATAAATTGTTAGCCTCTAACCCGTGCTTTGGGTGAGGGCTTCAATTAGTGCAATCAGCTCTGCTGACAGGTGGGAAAGGAAAGTTAGCTGAGTGAAGACCTGAGGGCTTGTGGCTATGGACCATGACTACTGCTGGCCTTGGGCACTTAAATATTCTATCCCCTCAACACAGACACCCTTGCACTATGGTGCAAGTATGCCTGCATTGGCGCAAGCAGCTTAATTCAGCACCGGCGCAGGGGGAAACAAAGGGTGCGCTGTATTTCTATAAATATGGTACATGCCTGCGTTTCAAAAGTGGCACAGCGCGGCCCTGGTATTTTTGGTGCAGCACCGCAATGTGCCACTTTGGAATAAATCAGGCCCTGAATGTTCTGCATACAGCATCAGCGGTGCCCCCATCACAATGGAGGTGCTCTTGTCAATGGCAAAGGCTGCAGCTGCTAGCCAGCTGTATGATGCCAGTGGCTTGTGCCCCACAGGGTATTTTTGTGTCAGAACAGCTGATATAACTTAACAGTCACTGTGGCTAAATAAGAAGAATTCCTCCCTGTAATCCGGCGTCTCTAACATGGGAAATACATGATCTCTTTCTTGGATTTGCAGAAGGCATTGTGCATCTCAGGTGTCGAGGCTAATTCTACAAAGTGTATCACTGAGAAATAGTGGGCTTCTGTTGGTTAGTATGATGGAGGGATCTGGCACCATGGGAAATTCCTGTACCACAATGTCATTGAGGGGGAGCAGGTCCTGCACCAGGTTCCGTGTCCCTCCCTTACTCCATTTGATTCAGAAGACCATCGTATTGCAGGGGGATAACCCCATGTGGAGGACCCCTTGATCAATTAGTGCTTGCATTATGGGTGCTATACCCTCATCAGCTTCCTTGGAGAGAGGGTACAGATGAGTCCTGGGGTACGTTCTTGCAAGGATATCTTTACCAGCTTGGCAGTATTGATGAGCCCCACGTCATAGGAACCTCTCACCCATAGCTGAGGGATATTACTGACAAGTCTTGCTCCTGCCCTGTTTTCAGTACCGCCATGGGAGATGGAGCAACATTCAGCAGCTCTACAATCACCTTAAATGAATTTCCCAATACTATCTCTGAGGCTCTTGGACACTCGCTGAACAGTTGTTCTTTAGTTACCTCCCGTACACTGAAACCAGGTGTGACTTAGGTGATGCATGCCCACGTGGCACCCGCTTGGTCAGAGGCCGGCAGGATCGTGTATTCAGATTGGTCCTAGATGGTCTCCAAAGAAAGTAGAGCCTCCTCTCAGAGTTCCATATTAAGGTGACCCTCCCGGCAGAACATGCATTTGTGGGGTAGCTGCAGCCTACGGCTCAGCAGTCCCGGTGCATTAGCGATGTGAGGCCTACATTAGTAAGGCCGTCAGGTCCATGGGCGCTGCTCTTATCAGATGGTCTGTGCTATTTGAGTGGGTAACCTCACTGGTTGAGCAAGTTATTGTTCCGTCTTCCAAGAAACTAATGGTCATGTTTAGTTTGGCAATTAAGGGCCAGATGTAGAAAGCATTTTGCATGGTTCAAACTGCGAAAATCACAGTTTGCGCCATGCAAAATGCCGTTTGCAATGCACATTCACAATTTGCGAGTCAGTACCGACTCGCAAATTGTGAATGCTACTCGCAAATAGGAAGGGGTGTTCCCTTCCTATTTGCGACTCGCATCGCTATGCTAAATTGGTTTGTGACCGCGAATGCACTCGCAAAGCAATTTGCAGTTACCACCAGTGTCACACTGGTGGTAACCCATTCACAAAAGGGAAGGGGTCCCTATGGGACCCCTTCCCCTTTGTGAATGTTGCCAATAAGGGTTTTTCAGAGCAGGCAGTGGTCCAATGGACCACTGCCTACTCTGAAAAACCGAAACCAAAAGGTTTTGTTATTTTTTTTATTTTGCAACTCGTTTTCCTTTAAGGAAAACGGGCTGCAAAATAAAAATTTTAAAAAACTGCTTTATTTAAAAAGCAGTCACAGACATGGAGGTCTGCTGACTTCAGCAGACCACCATCCCTGTGATTGCAGGGACTCGCTATGGGGTCGCAAAATATTAATGAGGTGGGTCTTTGCGACCCCATAGCGACTCGCAGTCGGTGTCTGAGACACCGTACTGCATCTGATTTTGCGAATCGGAAATTGCTACATCTGGCCCCAAGTCTCTCCCTACTAGGTTAGTAGGGGATGAGGGATGATGGAGCTGCTGTCCCTTCACACGGCTGCCTCCCATGTCTAACTCCAGGGATTTTGCAGAGGGGATGCTCACGACTGTCTCTGAGAACCCCTGTGCGTCCATGGAGTCTCTGAATGAGGGCACTATCCCTTCCTTTAATCAATATTCTGTTGCTCCTAAATCTATTAGGAAGCAATAGGGTATGTTATCTACTAGTAATGTCATGGTGGGCTCATCCTCTAATTGTCAAGTTACTGACAGTACAGAACACTCAAGAATGGATGAGTGTCCACTTGACGTAGGGCTGACACATGTTGGCCTCGTGGCTTATATAGCCCAGGTAGCAGAAGGGGGTTTGCGACCCAGACCCGGTCTTGGGAGACTCTTGTACAGTTTCCTCACGTCCTGCTACTACAGGCTTTGTTCTCACTGAATCTCTGCAGTGGAGCCACCATCGGTGCCACGCCTTCTGCGCCATTGCGGTCACTGCTATTCTCATCTAGAACGTCTGCTCCCAGCTCAGGGATCTTGCAAAATGATCTGTTTCAATCCTACCAATTTCCTGCCTTCTTTCTCTTCTCTCCTTGCCTTAACTTGCCTTCTCTCCCACTTTATAAGGCATTGCTGCCTGTAGGTGAAATTTCCGTCAGTACTCCAGTTCCCATATCTGATGCAGTCCTCTTCCATCACCATGTCCTCTGGCTCAAATAATCCTCACCTACGTCAGGAACAATAAAATTGTTTCCCCTCCTTAGTCTACTCTGGCAGCAAGCCGTAGAATGGGCGTGCAAAGAATTCCCCATATTTCTTGCAACTACTTCTTGATGGGTCAGCCTGAGATTTTCATGTGCCCGGGCTAGGTAGCATCCACTCTTGTCATCGAGACCCAAAAAACTGGTATTCCCTTCCTCCCTGTCACTAATTGCACCTGCTACAATTCTCCCTGTTACTTGGGTGCGCTCCCTGTGCTGCTGGGGTCCGAAGGGAAGGGAGCGTCGAACTCTGGGGAGCCATAGCACTGGATTGGGGTGGTGCAGTATGTGCCTGGGCCTGTTCACCCTTAAGTACTTAAGGCAACACACAACTACATAAATTTGCTGATACTGTACACTTGGTCACCAATAGACACAACACTCAAGACAAGACACAGTCATATTAATTCACCAGGATCACAATATCAAACCAACACCTTTCCAACTGGTACGAAGAAAAAGATGACAAAACACATTAAGAAATAAATGGAATGGCCTATCAGAATTACCATAGCCCACTCCTAGTGTATGATGTCCTGTAACCAAAGGAAACTCTGTGCAATGCGCGGGACTAGGAGAGCCTGATAATCTTGCCAATATCAGGTCAGGTGTGAAAAAACTACTATTTATTCAGAGAAAGGAAGAGGTACCTTCAATAAACATAGCCCATTCCCGGCAAGACACATGGTATGCCTAATCTCCTGGATCCCAATCGTTCTAGTTCGTTAACTTCCAAATTCATACCCAGGAGTCATGTGTACCATCTGAGTCATGCCCAGTGGTCCAGGCAAATACACCTCTCACTTTTTTCAAATACCACAAGTGTTAAGGAACCGGTGGCACTGAGAAAACCAGTTCATCTAAAAAGATCAAAATGCGGGCCCCATATCACACCCAGAGCCTATGTGTACCATCTGTGTCACGCCCAGCTGTCCAAGCAATCAGCACCCCAAAAATAACAAACCAAAAAAACAAACAATATTCACCCCCCCTGACGCTGATGATCAACAAAGGTGACTTCAGCGAATTGTGCTGGAACTCTTTGTTTATAGTTTGCCACATGCCAAGTGCTAGGAATAAAGCTGTGATGTAGTTTCTCTCCCTTCTTAGGCCAGCTTCAGAACAGACCTCTGATCTACGGATTCAGCAGAACTCCCTATCAATTGAAGCATCTGCTCACCTTTCTTGTTGTACAAATGTGAATCTGTCTGGGTTGGGTCCCCGTCCTTTGGTCACAATCAGGTCAGAGTAACCAATCAACTCCTATCTGAATCTGCAAAATGTTGTTTGAAAGAAAATTTACCTTAAAAAATAAAAGACAAGAGGTGTCTGGCAAGAAAGGAAATGGTTTGTTGATTTAAACTTTATGGCTGGGAAAGCAGTTACAGAACCGGGGTCGGTGGACTGTCTCTTATACATCGGATTGAAGCAAGTTTTTATATGTTTCTCTGAGTGCAATAAAACCATAATGGACATTCTTTTCTTGGTACAAAATGCAAACAATTGTCAAGGAGTCATACATATACTTCCAGATAATGGACGCAGGTGGGCCTTGACCTGGTGTGGTCACAATGTGGGCCAGCGAGTAAGTGTCCAGATGTTTGGCCGCAGGGACACATGGTCACTGCGTGATCTGTGCTGTGATTGGCTATGTGTTCCTAACTACATGTGGCATCTAATTTTATGGTGTGTTTGGAAATGCCACGTCCCTCTGGCCATGTGTGCTTTATTGTGACCAGTCTTTGGGGACCACTGTGGTGTTGCTGCCTATCTGTGGAATCTGATCTAAGTTTTCCTATTTGTGCATTTGACTGCCGGCTAAGTGTTACCCCACCTGTGAACTGTCACTCATTATACTCAGGCCTAGGTCTCAGAGCCTGCATGATCATTTACCTACATGCCAGGGTTGACAGAGAGTTCATGATGGGGGAAACTAATAATGGTGATGTGACTTTGTTCATGTACATAACTTCATCACTGTGGGGGTCAACATCTATTAATCCAGTATTAACACAGGTACTTAGTTACCCTAGTCAGGGCTTTAGGATGGCAGCGAGTTGTGATGAAAGGTCATAAGCTGCCTTGGGCTGCTGGTGTGTGTCTCCAGCTCCATACGTCTTTGCCACAGTCCTGCAAGTCTAACGCTGGCACCCGTACACTTGAGGCCACAGTCCAGGACTACTGCTCTTGCAGTTGCCACATATTGTGGGTGCAGAGGCTGTGAGTAGCCCTAGAGTCACTAGCCCAGTGCTTGGTTGAGACTCAGTGCTCTCCACCTGCCTCAGTGCCCATTTCAATGGATCGGGGCTGCTAGAAGCTACAGCATGTGTCACCAGATTGCTTGCAGCCCTGAATATTATTCTTGTTTTAACGTTTTTACTATTTTTATTTTAATATCTTTGAAATGAGTGAAGTAATTACATGTGAAAATAAAATACAAATACTATTTACTTCCAATATCTGGCAGTCCCTATAGGCTCTCCGCTTGATGTATGCTTTGCACCTCTCTTTGTAGGCAAAAAAATCTTACCGTTGATGATCTTCATATTTCACAGAAAAATTGATGACCCAAATATAAGAAGATTCTTTCCAAACTATTCAGGAGGTGGACTTGTCTTAACACATGAATAGTGCTGTAGTTACAAAATGACTATCTCTCGATCCGTTTCCTGCTCTGCACCTCTCTTTGTAGTCAAAAACATCTCACTTTCTTTGACCATCGTATTCACACAAAAAATTTGCCCATCTCAATACAGCTTGATTTTTACAACTCGTAAAAAATATTTTTGTGTCCAAGGCTTTAGCTTCTCAAGTGATTTATGCCTAAGATGAGTCCATTTCTTCTGAAAGAAGAAATAAAACTCAACTAAGAACACATTAAAAAATGATACCTACCATTACTGATAAACCCAACCTTAGGCCCATATTTATGGGATTTGTGGCACAGTGAAGTTGGTGTCCTGCCCTTCACCTGCATCACATTTAAAGGGTAGGAATGCTCTGTATTTATTCAACATGGCCCATGCCTGTCCTTTCCCTCTGCGCTGGTGCTCTTTTGACAACCTAGCACCAATGCATGCACCCTTGCACCATAGTGAAAGGGAGCCTGTGTTGCAGGCTGGATTATTTTTGTGCAAGAAGGACCATCTTCCCACGCAAAAACAATCTTGAGACGCCTTTTGCAGGACGCAGCATGCATAGAAGGAGGAAAAAACAAGGAGAAATACAAATATTTCTCCTTGTTATGCCTTTCTTCGGGAGGCGTATCTTTTTGGCGCATTCCCAGGTTTACAAGTTCTTGTAAATCTGGGAATGCATCACAATCCATGGATGTTACATGGGAAACCTGCGTACCACCCATGGAAATGCCTCCCTGTTGCAGAGTAATTTAACACAGCAATTTGAGATGGATTATCAATTAATCAATCATAGCATTTGTGAAGCGTACTACTCACCGTGAGGGTCTCAAGGAGCTGAGGGGGGTGTGCTGCTACTGCTCGAACAGCCAGGTCTTGGGGTGTCTCCTGAAGGTAAGCAGGTCCTGTGTGTCTCCTGAAGGTAAGCAGTTCCTGTGTCTGTTGCAGGTGGATAGGAAGATTGTTCCACTCTTGAAACAGTCTTCATATCCACCTGATTACATTACTCGAGATTAAAGAAGCCACACAGGGCCATGCAAGGTGGCCTTGTGTGACTTCATAAATCTCACCTAAGGTATGCGTTGCTCTTGCATCACATTGTGTGGTGCAAGAGCATTGCAATCCAGGACATTAATGTGTCTCTTATTTTCTTGCATTTGACAACAAAGGGAGCATGATACTTATCAGCCTAGATCAATCAAATACTTTAAAAGTATTGGACATTTCATTAACCCCTTAGCTGCTGGGCCTTTTCCCCCCAGTGCTGAGCCCTTTTTTGGCTATTTGGGGTAGTTCGCGCTTAGGCCTTTATAACTTTTTGTCCACATAAGCTAACCACGCCAAATTTTTGTCCTTTTTTTCCAACATCCCAGGAATTCTAATGGTACCCAGAGTTTGTGGTTTCCCCTGGAGGAGACCAAGAAAATAGCCAAAATACAGTGAAAACTTTGTTTTTTCCCAAAAAATTTGAAAAAAGGGCTGCCGAAGAAGGCTTGTGTTTTTTTCCCTGAAAATGCCATCAACAAAGGGTTTCTGGTGCTGAAATCACTATCTTCCCATCTTTCAGGAACGGACAGACTTGAATCAGAAAACCACATTTTTCAACACAAATTTGGCATTTTACTGGGACATACACCATTTTTACTAGTTTTGGTGCTTTCAGCCTCCTTCCAGTTAGTGACAGGAATGGGTGTGAAACCAATGCTGGATCCCGGAATGCTAAACATTTCTGAAAACTAGACAAAATTCTGAATTCAGCAAGGGGTCATGTGTGTACATCCTACGAGTTTTTCCTACAGAAAATAACAGCTGAAATAAAAAAATATTGAAATTGAGCTGAAAACAACAGCCATTTTTCTTTATGTTTTACTCTGTAACTTTTCCCTGCGATGTCAGATTTCCAAAAGCAATATACCGTTTTGTCTGCTGGACTCTTCTGGTTGCGGGGATATAAAGGGCTTGTAGGTTCATCAAGAACCCTAGGTACCCAGAGCCAATAAATGAGCTGCACCCTGCAGTTGGTTCTCATTCTATACTGGGTATACAGCAATTCATTTGCTGAAATATGAAGAGTGAAAAATAGGTATCAAGAAAACCTTTGCATTTCCACAATGGGCTCAGGATAAGGTTTTGAGGAGCAGTGGTTATTTGCACATCTCTGAATTCCGGGGTGCCCATACTAGCATGTGAATTGCAGGGCATTTTGTCAAATAGACGTCTTTTTTACACACTCTCTTATATTTGGAAGGAAAAAATGTAGAGAAAGATAAGGGGCAATAACACTTGTTTAGATATTCTATGTTCCTCCAAGTATCCCGATAAAAATGATACCTCACTTGTGTGGGTAGGCCTAGCGCCCGCAACAGGAGATGCCCCAAAACACAACGTGGACACATCCCATTTTTTTGGCAGAAAACAGAGCTGTTTTTTGCAAAGTGCCTAGCTGTGGATTTTGGCCTCTAGCTCAGCCGGCACATAGGGAAACCTACCAACCCTATGCATTTTTAAAAACTAGAGACCTAGGGGAATCCAAGATGGGGTGACTTGTGGGGCTCTGACCAGGTTCTGTTACCCAGAATCCTTTGCAAACCTCAAAACGTGGCTAAAAAAACACGTTTTCCTCTCATTTCGGTGACAGAAAGTTCTGGAATCTGAGAGGAGCCACAAATTTCCTTCCACCCAGCGTTCCCGCAAGTCTCCCGATAAAAATGATACCTCACATGTGTGGGTAGGCCTAGCGCCCGCGACAGGAGATGCCCCAAAACACAACGTGGACACATCAAATTTTTTGACAGAATACAGAGCTGGTTTTTGCAAAGTGCCTACCTGTAGATTTTGGCCTCTACCTCAGGGAAACATAGGGAAACCTACCAAACCTGTGCATTTTTGAAAACTAGAGACCTAGGCGAATTCAAGATTGGGTGACTTGTGGGGCTCTGACCAGGTTCTGTTACCCAGAATCCTTTGCAAACCTCAAAAAGTGGCTAAAAAAACAAGTTTTCCTCTCATTTCGGTGACAGAAAGTTCTGGAATCTGAGAGGAGCCACAAATTTCCTTCCACCCAGCGTTCCCCCAAGTCTCCCGATAAAAATGATACCTCACTTGTGTGGGTAGGCCTAGTGCCCGGGACAGGAAATGCCCCAAAACACAACGTGGACACATCCCATTTTTTGACAGAAAACACAGCTGTTTTTTCCAAAGTGCCTACCTGTAGATTTTGGCCTCTAGCTCACCCGGCACATAGGGAAACCTACCAAACCTGTGCATTTTTGAAAACTAGAGACCTAGGGGAATCCAAGATGGGGTGACTTGTGGGGCTCTGACCAGGTTCTGTTACCCAGAATCCTTTGCAAACCTCAAAAAGTGGCTAAAAAACAAGTTTTCCTCACATTTCGGTGACAGAAAGTTCTGCAATCTGAGAGGAGCCACAAATTTCCTTCCACCCAGCATTCCCCCAAGTCTCCCGATAAAAATGATACCTCACTTGTGTGGGTAGGCCTAGCGCCTGCGACAGGAAATACCCCAAAACACAACGTGGACACATCACATTTTTTGACAGAATACAGAGCTGTTTTTTGCAAAGTGCCTACCTGTAGATTTTGGCCTCTAGCTCAGCCGGTACATAGGGAAACCTACCAAACCCATGCATTTTTGAAAACTAGAGACCTAGGGGAATCCAAGATAGGGTGACTTGTGGGGCTCTGACCAGGTTCTGTTACCCAGAAACCTTTGCAAACCTCAAAAAGTGGCGGAAAAAACAAGTTTTCCTCACATTATGGTGACAGAAAGTTCTGGAATCTGGGAGGAGCCACAAATTTCCTTCCACCCAGCGTTCCCCCAAGTCTCCCGATAAATATGATACCTCACTTGTGTGGGTAGGCCTGGTGCCCGCGACAGGAATAGATCACACAACAGTCAATGTTGGTCCTTACGTGAGGCAGCTGTTTACAAGGCTGCTTCCTGCTTTGATGGGGAAAACAACTTTGTAACGTCAGCGCGCCTCACGGCGTGCTGACGTCACAAAGGGGCGGGCGGGGGGTGGGGGGGAGACACGGAAGCTTCCGTGTCTCCCGGGGAAAGGAAAAAAATAAAATAAAATCCTCGGGTGCGACGCACCCGAGGATTTATTAATACCCTTCCTGGTGTCAGCCACTGGTAGTGACCCGCACCAGGGAAGGAGTGTGGGCGTCGGCCAGTGGCCGACGCCCGCACTAAAAAGGTTAAACCAGGTATATAATCTGGCCATACCTCTTAAGACCACTGCAAAGCCATATAGCAAGAAGAAATGAAAACCTTAAAACCATTGCAGAACAATATTGTCAATGACCGTTTAGCTTCATCCTGTCTCATTCTGTGAAAACCTATTTTGACGCATTTATAATACACTATAAAATAATATTATAAACCTTCCTTAACATCAAAAAGAAAAATAAGAGTAAATCATTAAAATAGTGCCTTGGCAGATACAAAGCAAAAAGAAATTAAACACAATTTGAGATTGTTAGACTTTCCAACCTTGGCCTGGTCTCCCTTAACTTTTTGCCTCTGTTTCCCAGGTTGTTGATGTATGCTGGACTCTGATTTTGCTGTTTTTGTTACTCTGGGCACTTTACCACTGCTAACCAGTGCTAAAGTGCAAGTGCTCCTTTACAAAATATGTATGTAATGGGCTTATCCATGATTGGCATATTTGATTTACTAGTATGTCCCTAGTAAGGTGCACTAGAGGTGCCAGGGCCTGTAAATCAAATGCTACTAGTGGGCCTGCAGCACTGGTTGTGCCATCCACATAAGTAGCTCTGTAATCATGTCTCAGACCTGCCACTCCAGTGTCTGCAGTTTTAACTGTTAATTCGACTTGTACCCACTTGCCAGGCCTAAATGTTCCCTTGTCTTACATGTAAGGCACCCCTAAGGTAGGCCCTAGGTAGCCCCAAGAGCAGGGTGCAGTGTATGGTTAAGGTAGGACATATAGGTGGTCATTACAACCCTGGCGGTCGGTGTTAAAGCGGCGGTAAGACCACCAACAGGCCGGCGGTAAACAAAATGGAATCACGACCATTGCGGAAACCGCCAACAAAGACAGCCACTTTAAAACTCTGACCTCCACAGCGGTACAAACAGCGCGGCGGTCACCGCCAACAGACAGGCGGAGGACAATGTACCGCCCACCGTATCACAACCTACCAATCTGCCACCTTTTCCGGGGTGGATTCACCGCAAACAAAAACACGGCGGAAATAGGACTTCGAAGTGAAACCTCTACACACCCCACGCGGAATCCGGATGCCATGGAACCCGAGCTCCAGATCCTG
The DNA here is from genome assembly GCF_031143425.1 of Pleurodeles waltl. Taxonomy (NCBI): domain Eukaryota; kingdom Metazoa; phylum Chordata; class Amphibia; order Caudata; family Salamandridae; genus Pleurodeles; species Pleurodeles waltl. The sequence continues at coordinate 1,071,425,052 of NC_090437.1, forward strand.
CCAGCCCTTATCTTCTTTCTCCTCTACCAGGAGCACGCATGCCGGCGGCAAAGACCACGGTGAGTACTGCACCTACGACTCAGAGGAGGGGGGAGGGAAAAAACAAGGACACACGCAACACCACCACCCCACCCTCACCCACCACAACACACGCACTAATACAGCATGATACATTACAGTTACACCCCCCAAACGCCCCGGAAGAATGCAAAGACAAAAGAAAATGAGTGTAACCATTGTAATATATTAAAATCCAGTACGCAAAAATATATATACACTATGAACAAATATATACACCAAGAATAGTAGTCCAGGTAGTGCTCCATTGAAGTCCGTGGAACACTGGCCCTACACGGCATGTGCGAGGCCCACACTCAATCCCCGAACATGACGGAGAGAACACTGCAGGGGCATCAGATAGCAATCAAACAGGCACCTCAGGGGGAAGGGAAAGGGGGGGCACCTCAGCCGGTTGAGTGCACAACGCCAAATCCACGAGGGGGCCACATGCCCACTGTCCAATCCTGGGGAGTGCAAAGCCACAGTCTCTCAAGTCTCTACAGTGGGTGGGTTGCCTACTGTTCCATCATGGGGCGTGCAAAGCCACAGTCTCTAAAGTGGATAACAGTGGGTGGTTTGCCTACTGCTTTATCCTGGGGAGTGCAAAGCCACAGTCTCTCAAGTCTCTACAGTGGGTGGTTTGCCCACTGCTTTATCCTGGGGAGTGCAAAGCCACAGTCTCTCAAGTCTCTACAGTGGGTGGGTTGCCCACTGTTCCTTCCTGGGGAGTGCAAAGCCACAGTCTCTCAAGTCTCTACAGTGGGTGGTTTGCCCACTGCTTTATCCTGGGGAGTGCAAAGCCACAGTCTCTCAAGTCTCTACAGTGGGTTGGTTGCCCACTGTTCCATCCTGGGGAGTGCAAAGCCACAGTCTCTCAAGTGGATAACAGTCTCCACTGGTCCTGGAGGGGGCCTTGTGCCCAGAGTGCTTCATCCTGCCAAGGACAGAAGTAGTGGATGTATCTCTCCACTGGTCCTGGAGGGTGCCTTGTGCCCAGAGTGCTTCATCCTGCTCGTGACGGACTCAGTAGCGTCAGTGCCCTTGGCGCTCATAGGCTAGCGGTGCTTGTTGCGGCGGTGTCTTTGGCAGCGGTGCTTGTGGCGGCAGTGTCCTGTTCAGCGGTGCTTGTGGCGGCAGTATCCTGTTCAGCGGTGCTTGTGGCGGGGGTGTCCTGTTCAGCGGTGTTTGTGGCGGCGGTGTCCTGTTCAGCAGTGCTTGTGGCGGCAGTGCCAAATTCAGTGGTGCTTGTGGCGGCAGTGTCCTGTTCAGCGGTGCTTGTGGCGGCGGGGTCCTTGGCAGTGACTCAGCTGCTGGAGGTCCTGTCTGGCCCAGCGGGGCTGGTGCTGGCGGTCCTGTCTGGCCCAGAGGGGCTGGTGCTGGTGGTCCTTTATGGCCCAGCGGGGCTGGCGGTCCTTTATGGCCCAGTGGGGCTGGTGCTGGCGGTGGTCTCCTGGGCAGCTGGGCTGGTGCTGGGGTGGCCTCCTGGGCAGCGGGGATGATGGCGATGGCCTCCTGGGTAGTGGGGATGATGGCAGTGGCCTCCTGGGCAGCGGGGATGATGGCGGTGAACTCCTGAGCACCGGGGATGATGGCAGTGGCCTCCTGGGCAGCGGGTATGATGGCGGTCTTCTCCACTGTGCTGCTCTTCCCAGACTTGCTGAGTTTCTTGTGGCCCTTCCCCACCTTGGAAGGTGTCACAGCTGACTCCACACTCCCACCTGTACCCCTGGGAGCGGCTCTGGTGTCTGGAGTCTTCCCCCTCTCCCCCTGGGCACTGGCCAACTTTTGATGCTTCACAGGTGGGGGACTGTCCATGCTGTGGCTCCGTGCCACACTGGCTGCCCTGCTGCCCGGTGCAATCCAGATTCCAGTGACTACAGGCACCACTGGTCCCGGAGATGTTGTGGCTGAGGTGCTAGGTTGGGACCTGGAGAGTGGGGCCCTAGGAGACTGACGGGGTGGGGGAGATGAGGGAAAGAGGTCAAGGTTGGACAGGAAAAGTTTCTTGGGAACACTGGGACAGGTAGCTGGAGGGGGTTTGGGAGTGGAGGAAGAGGTTGTAGTTGTAGAAGGTGTTCGTTTGGTGACTTTGGGTGAAGGCGCATGCGCTGGAGGCTGTCGTGAGGTGGATGGCTGCTGGGTGGGTGTGTGCCTGCATTTGTGTATCTTGGGAGATGGCGTCACAGACTCTCTGGGAAAGGACACAGGGTGTGTGTGAATGGTAGTGGGGGTGTTGAGTGCACGTGAGCGGGGTGTGGTGGTGTGTGTGCTGGTGATGGAAGTAGTGGCTGTATATGTAGTGCATGCAGGTGTGAGTGGAGACAAGACTGGGAGGGAGGAGGGAGACGAGGAGGAGGGGGACACAGTGGAGGCAGTGGATGTTGGTGTGTCTGCATGTTTGTGATGCTTGCGTGAGTGCCTGTGTGCTTATGTTTGCCAGAGCTTCCCTTGTGTGTTGACGTGTGTGCATGCTGGTCTGAAGGTGTGCTTCCTATAGGCTGAGGTACAGGGGATTGGGTCTGGGTGGAAGAAGTTGGAGGGGGGAGGATAGAGACAGGGACAATAGCTGCCATCAGTGCTGAGGCCAGAGTCTGAAAAGCTCACTGAAGGGCCGCCTGACCAAAATGAATGCCCTCCAGGAATGCATTTGTTTGTTGCGACTACCTTTCTACACCCTGGATGGCATTCAAAATGGTAGACTGCCCAACAGTGAGGGACCTGAGGAGGTCAATGGCCTCCTCACTGAGGGCAGCAGGGGTGACTGGGGCAGGGCCTGAGGTGCCTGGGGCGAAGGTGATGCCCACCCTCCTGGGTGAGTGGGCACGGGGCAAAGGCTGAGGGGCTGATGGGAGGACGGTGCTGGTAGGGGGGGTGGCGGCTGTACCTGTAGATGCGGGGGACACAGATGTGGATGCCACCACAAGGGAGCTCCCATCAGAGGACGAGTCCGTATCACTGGTCTCAGCTCCTGTCCCCGCCGTGGAGCTCCCCTCGCCCTCCGTCCCACTGGTGAACTCCGAGTCCGTAGTCTCGCCCTCCAGGGCCATGTGGGATGCAGCTCCCTCCTGCTCTGGTCCAACTGCTCGTCCGCCTGATGATGCTAATGCACACAAGAACAGGGAGACCACAAAAAGGGGGGGAACGACAGAAGAAAGACATGTTGAGTGCATGCATTACCGCTACCGTTGGCGGACACGACAGACACAGAAGCCCCCTGCACTATGCCACACACTTGGGCTCCACTGTTCAATCCCTGGGACATGGCTATCAAAGGAGCCAGTCAAGGGGTACTTGGCACTGTACACAGGTGGGGTGGGGTGCCACAGGGTCTGCCAGAACAAGGGGACCTAACTAGCACACTCGCCCTGGCCTAGGGAAACCCTCAGCCCACCTCCCACACCCAGACACCTCCACTGCGCGCAAAATCAGCAGAATTTGACTGTACTCACCCCCTTGTGGCTGCTGTGATGCCCTCAAGCGCCCATCCAACTCCGGCTACGCCACCGCCAGGATCCTGAACATCGGGGGGGGTCATGGTGCGATGGGCACCCCTCCCACATTGGGAGGGCATCCCCAGCTGGGCCTCCGCCGTCTTCTTGCTCCAGCGGTGAATGTCCTCCCATCTCTTACAGCAGTGGGTGCTCCGTCTCTGGTAGACCCCCAGGGTCCGGACGTCCTTGGCGATGGCACGCCAAATATCCTTTTTCTGGTGGGCGCTGACCTACATGAATTGTACAGGGGGAAAAGAAAAGTTATTACCAACTGCACTGTCACAGTCATTGGCCCCCATCCCTACCCTTGCCATGTGGCACATGCACTCACCGCCGTTTCATGCACGCCTCAATCCCTCCCATCTTTCATCCACCCCACTCCACACAGGCATAGCCCATACAGCATGCTCCCAGTGTACTTACCTGTTTGTCTGGAGGACCGTAGAGTAGCGTGTACTGGGGAGGACCCCATCCACGAGTTTCTCCAACTCCTCTGATGTGAAGGCAGGGGCCCTTTCCCCAGACGCACGAGCCATTGTCTCTTCCAGACCGAGGTCACAGCAGCACTTGCAGTGTAGGTCCTCTCCTGTCAAAGTTCAGGTATCCAGTTATTGAACAGATAGAAAATGGCGGTCATGTCCGCGGCGGTGCGTACTGTCACCGCCGGCGTACATCGTCATTGGCTCCTGGGACCCATAGGGTCCAATGTTAACCAATGCAGAATTGCGCTGCGGTCTTCGACTGCCTAACTCGACGGTGTACAACGCCAGAGCAGTTACCTCACATCCCATTGTCCCACTTTACAGGTCAGGCAGCTGCCATTTCAGGGGCCCACATGGCTTAATTTTTAACTGCGTCACACATACCTAGGCCTTGACTCAAAACTCATACAGGCCACATTTTGGATTATGATTTGTGTTCTGTGTAAGCTGTGGGTACGTACCTCTCAGTTGGTTGACCCTGTGCTCGCTGTTGTCCTTCATAGGCACCGTCTGCTGGGACATGTGAGGAGATGGCGGCATCCTCCGGTGTACAGACCGCTGGTGGACCTGTCGACAATGGAGGAAAGACATGTGATCATCACCTACAGGCTTGATCATGCCACAATCCTGGAACTGTGTGCCCAGCTGGAGCAAGATCTGATGTCAGCTATCCACCATCCCACAGGAATCCCCCCTCTAGTGCAGGTGCTGTCAGTACTCCATTTCCTTACAAGTGGGTAATTTCAAACAACAGTGGCCATAGCATCAGGGATGTCCCAGCCTATGTTTTCCAACGTGTTGTCCAGAGTGTTGTCTGCCCTGCTGAAACACATGCGGAGCTACATCGTTTTCCCTCAAGTGGAGGATTTGCCTACAGTGAAAGGTGACTTCTATGCCCTGGGACATATCCCCAACATCATAGGTGCCACTGATGGGACACATGTGGCTTTGGTGCCCCCCCCGCAGGAGTGAACAGGTGTACAGAAACTGGAAGAGTTATCATTCCATGAATGTGCAGATGGTGTGTTTGGCAGACCAGTACATCTCCCATGTTAATGCAAAATTCCCTGGCTCAGTGCATGACGCTTACAACCTGCGGAATAGCAGCATCCCTTATGTGATGGGTCAACTCAAGAGGCACCATGTGTCTATTAGGTGAGCACCTGGAAGCAAGTCAGTGGGAATGGTTGTCTGGGTCTGGGGATATCCCTACAGGTTAGTGTGTGTCTAACAGTTGCCCCCGCCATTTGCAGGTGACTCTGGTTACCCCAACCTGTCATGGCTACTGACCCCAGTGAGGAATCCGAGGACAAGGGCAGAGGAACGCTACAATGAGGCCCATGGGCGGACTCGGAGGATTATAGAGCGGACCTTCGGCCTCCTGAAGGCCAGGTTCAGGTGCCTCCATATGACAGGTGGATCCCTATTCTACTCAACAAAGAATGTGTGCCAGATCATTGTGGCCTGCTGTATGCTTCACAACTTAGCTTTGGGACGACAGGTGCCTTTTCTGCAGGAGGATGGTCCAGGTGGCTGTGTTGTGGCAGCTGTGGAGCCTGTGCACAGTGAAGATGAGGAAGCAGAAGAATAGGACATCGACAACAGGAACTCGGTTATCCTGCAATACTTCCAGTGACACACAGGTAAGATTACAAACACGCCTACTACATGTACTTTAACACTATTACCTCTCTACTGTCTGTCCTTTTCACCCAGTGTATGGTCACTGAGTTTTCACTTTCCCTTACGATTTCACAGATGTGGGTCCCACTGTGTGACATTTGCTTTGTTTCCTCATGGACTAGAGCTGTGTGACATAGGTATGTTGACATAACAATTGTAAGAGCATTTTGTCACTGTAATTGCTAATACATTATTTCGAAATCACAGATGACTCCAGATTGTTTTGTGCTTTAAGGGTGTTTATTTCTGTGCTCAATATTGGAGGGGGTTGTGAAATGTTGAGGGGTGATGGTGGAGGAATGTCCATGGGAGAGTCCAGTCTATTAGTCTCACAGGTGCATTGCCCAAATGAGCATAGGAAGTGCAGCTGGGGCAGATTGAGGATGGACAGGGTGACAAGGTGGGACAAAAGGATGACAATCAGGGTGGTCTCATTTCTTGGCGGGGGTCTTGGCATTGTTCTCTGTCTTTGTCCTGGATCTCAGGGACCGCTTGCGGGTGGTTCTCCATCTGCAGGGGGTGGGGTGCTGGTGTTGTGGTCCTGTGGCGGTGCCTCCTGTCCACTAGCGCCGGAGGAGGTGGTAGGCAGTTCATCATCCAGGCTAGTGTCAGGGGCCCCTTGTTGTGCCACAATGTCCCTCCTGGTGTTGAGGACTTCCTTCAGCAGCCCTACGATGGTGCCCAGGGTGGAATTGATGGATCTGAGTTCCTCCCTGAAGCCCATATACCTTTCCTCCTGCAGGTGCTGGGACTCCTGAAACTTGGCCAGTACCGTTGCCATTGTCTCCTGGGAATGTTGGTAGGCTCCCATGATGTTGGAGAGGGCCTTGTGGAGAGTGGATTCCCTTGGCCTGTCCTCTCCCTGTCGCACAGCAGCCCTCCCAGTTCCCCTGTGTTCCTGGACCTCCGTCCCCTGGACCGTGTGCCCACTGCCACTGCCCCCAGATCCCTGTTGTTGTTGGGGTGGTGGGTTAGCCTGGGTTCCCTGTAGTGGTGGACACACTGCTGATTGATGTTTTCTGGGGACAGAGGTATGGGCCCACTGGGTGGGTGCTGTGCTGGTGTTTCCAGAGGGGGGAAGCTCTGTGGTGGCCTGTGACTTTGTCAGGGGAACCGACTGTCCTGAGGTCCCAGATGGGCCGGGCTGGTCATCTAGATCCAGTTGGACAGAGCTTCTGTCTTCACTGTGGGCCTCTTCTGTTTGTGGTGTGGACATGTGTGGACCCTCCTGTCCGGTGACGTTGGGTAGGGGTCCTGCAGGTGTATAAAAGGATGTTTATTACATCTGTGTGTGCCATGGAGTGCAATGGGTAGGTGACCGTGTACCCCAGTGCTTGCATTCCTGTGTGGGTCCTTGTGTGATGGTGGTTTAGGGGGGTGTATGGGTATGTGCAGTGGCCATGCTTTGGTGATGGGTGTCCATGCTTTGTTTTTGCATGCAGGGTTTTGGTGTTTGGATGTGCGGTTTGTGATGTTGGGACATTTGTGAGGAGTTGGAGTGATGGGGGTGAGGGTGAGGGAGGGGGTATGTGATAGCATGCAAGTAGGGTGGGGGATGTAATAGTTAAGATTCTCTTACCAGAGTCCATTCCTCCATCTACTCCTGCGAGGCCCTCAGGATGCAGAATCACCAAGACTTGCTCCTCCCATGTTGTTAGTTGTGGGGGAGGAGGTGGGGGTCCGCCGCCAGTCCTCTGTACCGCAAGGTGGTGTCTGGAGCCCACTGAACGCACCTTCCCCCGTAGGTCGTTCCACCTCTTCCTGATGTCATCCCTATTTCTTGGGTGCTGTCCCACTGCGTTGACCCTCTCCACTATTCTGTGCCATAGTTCCATCTTCCTAGCTATGGTGGTGTGCTGCACCTGTGATCCGAATAGCTGTGGCTCTACCCGGACGATTTCCTCCACCATGACCCTGAGCTCATCCTCAGAGAACTTGGGCTGTCTTTGCCGTGCCATGGGGTGATGTGGGTGATGTGTGGGGTGGTGTGTGTAGTTATAAGTGGGGTGATATTTAGTGGTGTGTTGTGTGAGGTGTGTGGAAGTGATTGTATTGTGTGCCTGTGGATGCTTGGTAGTTGTTTGTAGTGTCTCTCTCTGGCCTTCTCTCTGTAATTTTGTCATAGGGGTTTGTGGGTGATGCGGGTGTGTGTTTTATATTGTAATGAGTGTGTGGGAGTGGTGTGTGTATTTGTATCAGGTGTGTGTATTTCGATTTGTCCAATGTGGCTGTGTTTTGTAAGAGTGTGTGTATTTTGAGCGCGGTGGTGTGTACCACCATGGAATACAGCGGTTGAAAGACCGCCGCGTGGATTCATGGGTCGTGATAGTGTGGGTGTATTTCTGTTGGCGTGAGGGTGGAGGTTTTGTTTTCACCAGTTTATCAGTGACCTTTGGTGTGGCGGACTTGTGTGGGTGTCTGAATTTTGGCAGATTCTGAGCAGTGGGTCATAATGACTGTGGCGGAATTCCGCAGCCGCAGCAGTGTGTTGGCGGTCTTCTGCACGGCAGTAAATGGCGTTTGCCGCCAATGTTGTAATGAGGGCCATATTAATGTGTTTTATATGTCCTGACAGTGAAATATTGCTAAATTTGTTTTTTTCACTGATGCAAGGCCTGTCCCTCTCATAGGTTATCATGGGGGCTACCTTTAAATATGATTAAGGTGCAGATTCCCTTTGGGAGCGGACGAACATGTGCAGTTTGGGGTCTCTGAGCTCACAATTTAAAAATACATCTTTTAGTGAAGTTGATTTTAGGATGGTGTGTTTAAAAATGCCACTTTTAGAAAGTGAGCATTTTCTTGCTTATACCATTTCTGTGACTCTGCCTGTTTGTGGATTTCCTGTCTGGGTCAGTTTGACAATTGGGATGGTTGCACCTCACACTAGACAGTGACACAAAGGAAGCTGGGGTGTTGTCTGCATATCCTGATGAGCCATCTGTGCTAGGAGGGAGGGGAGGAGTGGTCATTCACACCTGAAATTGCTGTGCCTGCCCTCACACAATGCAGACTCCAACCCCCTGGTGAGTGTCTGGGGCACTAGTGTCCCCTGGTGAGTGTCTGGGGCCTTGCCTGGGCAAGGTAGGATTTCTCATTCAAGAGAGACTTTGCTTTAAAGTAAGCCTATTTTAAAGGAGAAATTGGGTATACGAAGGGCACCCACTACCACAGACTTTAGAACACTTCTGGAAACCAAGAGGAACCTCTGCCTGGAGAAGAGCTGAAGAGCTGAGGAAGAAGAGAAGCCCTGCCTGTGACTGAGCTTTGTGGAGCCATCCTGCAGTTGCTGCTTCTGCCAGAGTAAGAGGGCAAAGACTGGACTTTGTGTGCCTTCCATCTTGTGAAGATCTCCAAGGGCTTGATTTAGAGCTTGCCTCCTGTTGTTTAAAGTCTCAGGGACAGCAAAGACTTCTTTCTGCCAGCACCTGGAGTCTCTGGAGAGACTCCTACTCTGCCCTGTGGTGTCTACCTAGTTCCTGGGGGCCTGAAAGGAAAAGTTGGCAGCCTAAGAGGAAGATATCCATGCACAGAACGCTGTGCGGGAAAAGATCTGCGGCTGGAAAATCGAAGAGCAGCCGGCTTGGCGGCTAAAAATCGACACTCGGAGCTGGGGAAATGGTGCGCAGCATCGCTGACGGAGGCTGGTGAGATAGCAACTCGCACTTTGTGGTTTTCGGATCATCATGTGGGTGGATTTCCGATGCAAGCAACGCTGTGTGTGTAAAAACAACACAAGGCCTGCCCGGACCCGAGAGTGCTGACTGGATCGACGCATCGCTCTCCTGCGGAGAGAAGAAACAACGCACCCGACCTGACGAAAGGAGAAACCACACAAGGTCTCGCTCGTGAGTGAAATTGATGCATCGCAAACCCTTTTTGACGCACACACACCCGTGCTGGTTATTTTTGACTCACCCAAGGTACATTTTCACGCTAACAGTGTTAGTGTGTGTTTAAAATTACATGACGGCTCTTGCTGCTTTTTAATTCATAACTTGACTTGTGTATTGTCGTTTTGGTCTTGTTTTGTTTCGATAAATATTCTCTATTTTTCTAAACCTGTGTTGTGTCATTTTGTAGTGTTTTCATTAGGTTACTGTGTGTGTTGGTACAAATACTTTACACCTAGCACTGTGAAGTTAAGCCTACTGCTCGTGCCAAGCTGCAAAGGGGGTAAGCAAGGGTTAGCTGAGGGTGATTCTCTTTTACCCTGGCTAGAGTGAGGGTCCTTGCATGGACAGGGGGTAACCTGACTGCCAACCAAAGGCCCCATTTCTATCAGCGATGTATAGAGAACTGTTAGACGCAAAGTGTATTAAAACTTTAAAAATGAGCCAGAAAATCACATGCAACTTTCATCACAAACACCAAACTATAGTACTACCGAGAAAATCACATGGAAAATTCTGGTCCTGAAAATAATTTGATGCTGCTACAAACTGGCTAAATGCCAAAAGTTTCCTCTCCAGAGTAAAATGTTGGATAAACCTCCTGACTAAAGTCCTCCTAACTCTCTAGAATGGCTTTATATTTGACAGCAATCCACACGTCATATAAGGGAGCTTTTGGATAATTAAGACAAGAGAAGTGCAAAGAAAGAGCCCCTACAAAGGTAGGCAATAGCGGGCATTGTGTATTATGTCCATTCACAACCCAGAGATGTCCAGTTTGCACTCCTAAGGGTTTGAGACTGAGAGTGCAATTTGCAATGTGGCCTAAGTACGAACAGGTCATATCACAAATTGTACATTCACAGGGTGTCACAGAACAAACTGCCTAATGAATAATAATTATGTAGTTCCCAATTTACAACCCCCTGTTAATGTCTGTAAATGCAGTGATGGAAACCTGCAATCATGGCAGACATACGTTTTTTCATTCCTTTCCCAAACAGGGAACATATTTTTCAAAAGAAGACCATATGTATTATAAAAATGAGTGCGGCCTCAAAGCATTGCCATTTGGGGAGACGTTAGGAAGAGTAAGCGCTGATACTTTAGACCACTGCCTTTTCTCCCCAAGGCCTCAGTCATGATTCCCAAAGTGGAATATGCCCATTTGGTTTCTGATCCATGATTTGCGACTGTCAACACTATAATAATTATGAGTATTGAGACATAGGATTGTGCCTGTCTAAGCCTTCATAAGACCTTGTCAGTCTTCAGAAAGCCAATTTAAATAATGTATACATGACAAGATTCCAGTTTAAACTCATTATGTTTGTACAGAATGAAGATCAAAGCAGAATTGAAAAAGTAATTAAGGAGAGAATTAACAATTAAAGTATCTACAGTAAATCATAATGACAAAATGCATGATGATCCATATTATCTCCAGTTACAAATTAAGCAAACAGTTATAACTAAGGGACTCCTTACAAGTTTGGCGGTCGGACTTCCAGACCGCCATGTTGATGGCCCTAAAAAGACCTCCATGCTACGGTCTTCTAGACAACCCTATTTTTAGTTACACAGGCAGGACTGCTGACCGCCAACCAAAAATGGCAGATGGCCAGCAGTACAGAGGCCTGGAAATAGGTGGTCCGACCTCCAGCACCATCAACACCGTGACCAACCCCTGACCTTATTACAAGCACACAGTCACTGTTAGAACTGGGGTCTTTGGTTGGCAGTCAGGTTACCTTCTGTCCAAGCAAGGACTCGCACTCTAGTCTGGGTAAAGGAGAATCACCCTCAGCTAACCCCTTTGGTAGCTTGGCACGAGCAGGCAGGCTTAACTTCAGAGTTCTAGTGTCCTTTGCTTGTGTGTTCAGTGTGGCAATATGTGTCAACTGTGTTCTTTTCAAATTCATCCAATGTGCTCTTGTGTATTACTTTGGTGACCACAGACCGCAGACCGCCGTGGTTCAGACCACCATTGGCTGACCACAATGGTAGACTTGTCATGTAAAGTATTTTTACCAACACACACGGTAACTTAATGAAAACATTACAAAATGACATAACACAGGTTTAGAAAAATTTAAAATATTTATCTAAACAAAACAAGACTAACACGACAAAAATCAAACATATACAAGTCAAATTATTAATTAAAAAGCAAAAAGAGTCTTAAATCCTTAAGGTAAAAAACTATTAGCATTGAAAAGTACCTGGGTATCGCCAAAATAACACGCACAGGCGAGTGTGCGTCTAAAAATTTATGCAGTGCGTTGCTTTCTCACCCACAAGCGAGATCGTATGTTATTTCTCCTTCCCTGGTTCGGGCAGTACATGGGTCGTCGATCTGGGCAGCACTCGGGCTGGGCATGTTTTTTTTCTTTTTCCGTCCCAGCAAGGTTTGTGTCGAAAATCCTGCTGCACGGTGATAGCAAAACTGCACTGTGTGGGTTGCAACGTTACCAGCCTCCGTCAGCCATGCGCTGAGTCGTTTCTCCAGCTGCGTGCATCGATCTCCCAGCCACGCTGCAAGCTCTGCATCGATTTCAGCTGCGAAACTGGCAGCGTGCTGTTTGTTCCGCCGCTCTCTGAGGTTGCATCAGAAATTTCCCCACACGGCGGTCTGTGCATGGATTGGCCACAGGAACTGGACAGGGTACCACTTGGCAGGGCAGGAGTCTCAGCAGAGAGTCCAGGTGCTGGCAGGGGAAGTCTTTGATGGACCTGAGACTTCAACAACAGGAGGCAAGCTCAGTACAAGCCCTTGGAGATTTCTTCACAAGCAGGAATGCACAACAAAGTCCAGTCTTTGTCCCCTTTCACCAGGCCGATCAGCAACTGCAGGACAGCTCCACAAATCACAGTCACAGGCAGGGTAGCACTTCTCCTCAGCTCTTCAGCTCTTCTCCAGACCGAGATTCCTCTTGATGATCAGAAGTGATCTAAATCTGTGGTTTTGGGTGCCCTTCTTATACCCATTTTGGCCTTTGAAGTAGGCTTACTTCAATGGAAAGTCTTTATTGTTTGTGAAATCCTGGCTTGCCCAGGCAAGGCCCCAGACACACACCAGGGGTTTGGAGACTGCATTGTGTGGGGGCAGGCACAGACCTTTCAGGTGTGAGTGACCACTCCTCCCCTCCCCCCAGCACAGATAGCTCATCAGGAAATGTAGGCTACTCCTAGCTCCCTTTGTGGCACTGTCTAGAGAGAGGTGCAAACAGCCCAACTGTCAGACTGACCCAGACAGGGAATCCACAAACAGGCAGAGTCACAGAATGGTTTAAGCAAGAAAATGCTCATATTCTAAAAGTGGCATTTTTAAACACACAATCTTAAAATCAACTTTACTAAAAGATGTATTTTTAAATTGTGAGCTCAGAGACCCCAAACTCCACATGTCTATCCGCTCCCAAAGGGAATCTATGCTTTAATCATATTTAAAGGCAGTCAACATGTTAACCTATGAGAGGGATAGGCCTTGCAACAGTGAAAAAGGAATTTAGCAGTATTTTACTATTGGGACATATACATGATACACTTGCCATGTCGAATTGGTAGTTTAAAACTGCACACATAGACACTGCAGTGGCAGGTCTGTGCCATGTTTACAGAGCTACTATTGTGGGTGGCACAGCCAGTGCTGCAGGACCACTAGTAGCATTTGATTTACAGGCCCTGGGTACCTCTAGTGCACTGTACTAGGGACTTACCAGTAAATCAAATGTGCCAATCATGGGTGAACCAATTACATACACATTCTGAATAGGAGCACTTGAACTTTAGCACTGGATAGCAGTAAGAAGTGCCCAGAGTAGAAAAGCAGCAAAAACAGAGTCCAGCACACATCAACAACCTGGGAAACAGAGGCAAAAGGTTAGGGGAGACCACACAAAGGATGCCAAGTCTAACAGTCGCCATGGCAGACACCATGGTGGTCAGCCAATGGTGGTCTGAACCATGGTGGTCTGCGGTCACCAAAGTAATACACAAGAGCACATTGGATGAATTTGAAAAGAACACAGTTGACACACATTGCCACACTGGACACACAAGCAAAGGACACTATAAAACACACCCCTTCACAGACCACAATATTTTGCATTTACACTGCATGACAACACAGCCTTTTGTAACAGAGTACTTAGATTAGACACCCATTTGCTTCACCATCCCATTAAACACACTGCACACACTTTTGTCCATTCACACCTTATTGCACTTTGCCTGTTAAGTAAGTCACTGTCACCGGTTGTTTGTCCCACAATGTCATACTCCAAAAATCCCAATTTTTCTGAAGAAGAGTTAAGAGTTTTAGTGGAGGAAATCATAAGAGTAGAGCAAACATTGTTTGGAGCGCAAGTCCAGCACACTCCTTTCAGTAAGAAAACAGAAATGAAGGACAGGATATTAGAGAGATTAAATGCTGTAGGCAACACCCTGAACACAAAGTAGGACATTAGGAGAAGGTGGAATGTCCTCAGGGGCAAGGTCTGTTGTCTGGTCTCCAGAACCCAGCTGCATGCCAAGAAATCTGGGGGTGGCCCTCCCAGTGCCCCATTAGATCTCTTTCCCTGGGAGGAGAAGGTCTCGGTCATCCTGCATCCTGAGGGCTTGACAGGAATACCTAGGGGAGAGGAGTCTAGTAAGTCACAACATAAAAAATGTCACCAAAATGCTATGTCATGCATGCTCATAGCTCACCTTTTGCCTCATTTACTGTTTCTCCACTCACTAGCTCAGTGTTCACCTGGCCAAAGAACTCTATTTGGCAACTCAAATTGAAGTGTGCTAACTTGAGGCAATGATATTTGTATAGTGTGTGTAGTACAGGGACTGACATTACTCCAACTCCAAGCAGGCAATGTTCTATAACTCCAAACACCATATCTCCAGTTTTAATAATTGTTTTGTTGTTGTTTTGGTTGCAAATCATTTATTACATCTTACTCTATTTTTTCGGAATTGGGGTGGGCTCTTTTTTGTTTTTCTTTCAATTTATTACTGTTTACATAAATACTTTACACATTGTTTGTAAATTAAGCCTGACAGTGTTTTTGCCAAGCTACCAGAGGATTAAGAATAAGTGCAGAATAATTTGAAGTCTGTTTGGTACTTTATGCTAACAAGGATTATGGTTGCCTCTTGTGTAGGATTTCACCCCCCAACCAGTGGACAAATCATACTGAAGCTTTTGCTTCTGGCTGAAAAAGCTCTGAGCTGGAAAGTTCAGCTTTCATGCCCAGTTGCTTTTCACTGACTTGCCTGGTCAAGATTGTCTTAGGGCCTCATTAGGAGTCTAGTGGTCTCTAGACTGCCGGGCTCACAGTGGCGTTCACACTGCCCCACTCCTGGTGGTCTGACTACCAAATTATGGCCCTGGTGATTTTTATACCAGGGGACCACCCTCACCACCAGGAACATGGTTACCGATTGGGTGGCAGCAGTCGGAGTCGTGGTCAGCCACGGTGGTGCTAAGTTCAGCACCACTGTGCTGATCAAGAGCCCTCTTTCTGCCAAACTTTTCATGGCGGTGTCCCCTCCATGAAAAGGCTGGCAAAAAGCCAGTACTGGGGACAAAAGGGGGGCCCCTGCACTGCCCATGATCATGCTGTGGGCAGTGCAGGGGCCTCCCTGCTCAACACCCTCAGAACGCACACTGTCTTCTACGGAACCCTGGGAGCACCCTCTGTCAATGAGGAGCCAATGCCTCAGCCCTGTTTGCAATAGGCTAACCAGTGGAAACCTCAGATTTTGAAGGTTTCTGCCTGTCAGATCAGAGGAAATCTTGTAATCAGCCTGGGGGGATACACCCAGCTCTCTTCTCCATTGGGCTGGTGGGCCGACAGTCAGCCCACCAACCTCATATTGAGGCCCTGAGTCTTTCATTAGAGGTCAAAAATCTTCCAGGGAAAGCCTAAAGTTGTATACATTTAAGTTGCTCCAAAATTAAAGCTTTGCCTCTGGATCCCACTGAAGTTGTGGAGGTCTTGGATTTGAAAACCGTATTTAAATCCCAGCTTTTAAGACATTCTGGTAGAGATCCTCCTAGCCACTTCTAAGGCTTCAAAGAAACACTTCAACAGGGGCCACCCATAAGGTCCAGTACAGTCCCAATTGTAACTAGCCCTCTGTTCACTTTAGGAAAAATAAATATTGCAGCTAGTTATGTCCCTGTAGCCTTCAGGAGGTCAGTCAACTGACTATTGACATTCAGTTCTTTGTAATGGGTACAAGTGGGAACAGCTCCAGCCCTTCAAGTCTCCAAACAGATTCAGAAGCAGGGTCAATCCTCTTATGTTTTGCCCCAGATCAAGAGTAGGTACTGAGAAGCTGTGGTTTAGGTGCTTAGTTTGGTAAAAATCAACAGCCACTGGGTGTGGGTGACTCTTGTTTACTCCTTGGCCAACTGGCAAAAAGTCCCCAAGGGAAAACGTCCCTACTTTCACAGCTCATCCTGTTTGCCACTCTGCAAACTATCCCATAGTACCCCATTCTCAGCAACATACTGCCTGGCAAAATCATTCTGTCCCTGGAGAATGCTTCTGACCCACCTAACGGAGTATTTAAGGTAATGACCAGTCCCCATCCACTCAATGACTTCAAGCTTGTTCTTGGGTCATATATATATGCTTCGCCATTAAATGGGAATTTAATAAATAATAAAACAACATTTGAATCATCTCTGTAGCTTATGCTTTACCAAAGATAAAGGGTTAACAACAAGTTAATTGCACTTCTTTCTACAGCTAGCTACAGCCCTAGATTTTGTTGGCTGGTAACTTTAGGAATGTACAGGCATTAAATTAATGCATGCTCTACTTTGAAATGCCCTGCACTGTACCTTGTGGTCTTTACAGCCTTCTAAGTAGTGGTGAGTTACTTCATATTCTAAAATAGGCTTTCCCTCCTTTCAAAAAGTTTACTTTGACAGGTCTGCCCAAAGGTTTAAAAGCTTCAGGAGTCAAGGTGTGAGTAACACAATAGGTGCTGAAGTCTAAATGTGGCATCTAATTTTCTCTGTCATTAGTGTATTTTCTTACGCCATAAACAGTGACCTTACTGGAAAGTGGAACATGCTAGTTCGGAATAACCACTTTTACCATCTTTTTGAGGTCAGAGCATATTCATTTGGCTCTGGAAAGCAGTACCACAGTGCACAGAAGTAACAAAAGAGCAACATCAGTCCATAACAGAGTGGGGGTGACCACCATTAAAGAGGCACTTTCTCACACTGCTTGCTGCGTGAGTTCATTTTTCAAATGAAGCTCAACAAATCTGTAAGGGCTTGTTAATCCCACCTAATGGTTAGCCCTCTATGAGTACATTTTTTTTTGCCTGATCTAGAGAAGACATATTGAACCTGTCCTCTCCATATTAAACTATCACTGATGAAAGGAACCGGTAAGTCTTTTAGATGATTTGCATGAAAGACTCCTACTGTGTGTCCTTTCTTTGAAATGGTATGAACATTTGAAAAGAGCCTGCCTTTCTTTGAGTGGACCAGCTGTCTCATCTTCACTATTTGTCCCACAATTACCTAGTCCTACTTACATTTCTAATGTTCAAGAAATTCTAAAATATAAGCCACATATTCAAAATATAATTAATACTTAATACATTTACTCAAATGGTATCACTATATTTAATATAACAAATAATTATTAGTTTCAATATTTGTACAATAAAATAAAAAAAAGTTATTCATAATTGTATGAAACAGGAAGCTCTTCTGTACTTAAAATAATTTTGGATTCATTACTATTGAAATATTTTTGGAAATATAAAAAAATACTTTCATTCATTTCAAAATCAATGTTATTGTATATATTTTAAAACATGCTGATAACAAGAATATAAAAATATAATGATTTACACTTAGGGCCTTATTACGAGTTTGGTGGTCGGACCACCAGAGCGCAATAGTGGAAGCCGCCAAACGGGTGGCATGTTGGCAGTCACACAGACCGCCGTATTATGAGTTACACAGATAGGACCGACAAAAGTCAGCCAAAAACCCAAGACTGCCAGTCCTGTGGAGGGCCTGAAATAGGCAGGCTGATCACCAGCACCAACAGCACATCGACCAGCCACTGACCGTAGTACAAGTCAAAAGTGCCAGTGGCGGATCAGCCAAAGGGGTCAACTAATGGCGGTCCGAACCACTGCAGTTCGTGATCACCACAGTAATCCACAACACCACATTGGATTGATTTGAAAACAACACAGCTGACACAAATTGCTAAACTGAACACACCTGCAAAGCACACTATAAAACACACCCCGTCACACCCCACAATCCTTTGCATGGACAAAGCAACACACTGTAGCCAGAGCACACAATAGAGAAAACAAGAATTAGAATGGTCACCCCTGCAATATCACATACCACATCATTCACACATTATTTTTCCAAGGAAATACATTTGCACTTCCCAACTTCACACACTCATCGTCATCTGTTAATTCCAATCCATTCCCTTAGCACCACCATGTCACCCCAGAAAAATCCCCATTACACTGAGGAAGAGTTAGGAGTCATGGTGGATGAAATCATAAGAGCAGAGCCACATTTATTTAGAGTATTAGTCCAGCACACGTTTATTGACAGGAAAAGGGAAATGTGGCAAAGGATAGTTGGCAGAGTGAATTTTGTAGGCCCCGCCCTATGCACAAGGGACGACATCAGGAAGAAGTGGAATGACCTGTGGGTGAAGGTCCGTTCCATGGCATCCAGGCATCAGCTGGCTGCCCCTCTCCTCCCTTACAACTCACATCCTGGGAGGAGAAGGTCTTAGCCATCTGTATCTTGAGGGCTTGACAGGAATACCTGGGGGAGTGGAGTTTTATAAGTCACAACACTAAAATATCACCAAAATGTATTGTTAAGCTTGCTCACTGCTCACCTTCAACCACCTTCACTGGCACCCCACTCACCAGCTCAGTGTCCACCTGTCCACCGACCACTGCCTGGCATCTCACATGTGAACTAGACATACCTGGGGGAACAACAGCTGTGTACATTGTTTGTAGTATATAGATTGACAGCACTGCAATTCCCAGAAGGCACTGTTCTACAATTTTAAAAACCAGAACAGTGTATCCTTCTCAAATGTACCATTTTTGGCAAATCCCTAGTGAACTGTACCCACCTGACAGGGTGACATTTGTATAGTGTGTGGGTAGTACAAGCAATGACAGGACTGCTAAGGCCAGGAGGCACTGCTACTGTCACTCCACTCTGCCACCACCGTGCCCTCTACTTAAATTACCTTTGTCCCTGAACTCACCACTGAAGGGTACTCACCTGAGGGGATGACATTTGTATGGTGTGTGGGTGATACAAGTAATGACAGGACTGCTAAGGCCAGGATGCACTGCTACTTTCACTCCACTCTAAGCCACCACTGTATCTCCTACTCAAATGACCCTTGTCCCTGAACTCACCACTGAAGGATACTCACTTGTGAGGTTGATATCTGGATTATGTGTGGGTAGTAAAAGCAATGGCAGGACTGATAGGGCCAGGAGGCACTGCCACTGTCACTGCAAACACTAGAATATTGCCCACTTCCCTGAAGACATCAGTATGTCAAAGTGCACGTTATGTACTCACTGGGTTAGTAAGCAACTGTCAGTTATTGTAAAACATTGAGAGTGACAGGACTGCAATTCACAGCAGGCACTGCTCCCCCAAATCAAAATTACAAAACCATGCCCTCCTCCAAAATACCTCTGTGTACCAAATCATCCCTGAGGTGTACTCACATGGGAGGAAACCATCAGTATAGTGTGTATAATACAGGGAGTTACATGGCTGCAACTTACTGGAGGCTCCCTTAGTGTCACTCCAAACATCAGTCCAGTGCACACTTGCCAAAATACCCTTCTTTGTGAATTCACAGATGAAGTGCACCCATCTGGGGGGGATGACGCATAACAACTGCATGAAGCACAGGGAAGGGCATGACTTTTAGGGCCAGGAGACTCTGTCTCACAAAATCCAAACACAGGCCCATTGTTCATCCGTCCCAATATCCTTGTTTGTGAACTTGCAATGAAAGTGTACACACCTAGGAGGATAACTTAGGTATACTGTGTAGTGCTTAGAATAACATTACTGTAAATTTCAGAAGGGTCAATCCATGTAACTCCAATCACCATGACACTGTACACATGTCACAATGCATCTGTCTGTGAACTCACAAACATTACTCACCTGGGAGGGACGAAGATACAGATTATGGTATACTCTGTGATATGGCTAAACAGCTAGATCTGTCATGAGCAGCTAAGCCAAGATAGAACCATTGTAGACAGAAAGGACAGCTCAACCTGAGTGTACATAAAAACATGAACCAAAGGCCTCAAGATGCATCACCTGAAAGGTATTGGCAGCAGACACATTCACAATGCATTGATTGCAAGATGACTACAATCACATTTACAACAATTTCCATGGTCTGCCTGCATAAACGTCAAGTAGGAACTAAAAAGATCAAAGCCACATCCTGCCAGCCACTATTTTGCCTGCACTGCTGGCAAGAGGTAAGCCTATGACCATCCTCCCGAGAGCTAATGAACTCATACATTCTGCAGCTGGTTGACTTTAATGGAATTGTCATCTCTCAGAAATGTCAGTTCTATACAATTGATCCATATGTACCACTAACATCAGGAAAGGCTGCCAATCCAACAGGTACACAACCTTTACTAAATGTCACTGTCAACTATTGGAAGCAGATAACACAACACAACCTATAAAAATGTTATCTCTCCTATCAACAGGTTGAGCTGCCACTAGGAACACTGAGACTGCTGAAGAGACTACCACTACCCCCACAACAACACTCCTGGATATCTGGGTATTATGGACGGTTCAGGCCCATCAGGGCAACTGGTCAGAGGACACCAGTGAGCCTCAGCATAACCACATCAACTTCTCCCAGCCCGGTTGCATCTACATCTCAGGCAGTCATTCGGCCCCCAACCTGTGTCCCGAGGACAGTGACTACCATATTGTGCCCACAGTCCAGGATCCTGAGTTACAACAGCACACCTCTGAAAATGATGGTCCTAAAACCAGTGGTTGGGGGCTAACTGTGCCAAGGGTATAGACAGGTGGGGATACAGTGCAAGGGAGGGATGTTGTGGGCCAGTGGCATGAGGCCACTGGGAAGGGTCCTGGCCATGATACCATTCGCCAAGTCATGGGAGCAACAATCCTGAAGCATGAAGGGCCAGGTACTTACCAAACTCAAGGAAAACAAGCAGTGGCGGAGGGACTTCCATCAAGAGTCATTAGAAAAGTGGGAGGCCATAAACACCATCCTGACCTCCCTATCAGGGGTGTTCAGGGAGATCAGCAGTCCCCTGATCAGGGACCATGAGCAAAAGCTGTCGCGGTTCTCAACGGTCTTACCCTCGCAGCGGAGAGGCGTAGGGGAACGGTCCTTGTTCCGACGGGTTCTGCTCTGGCCGAGGTAGTGGCGACCCCTTCCGGTAGCCACGGTGCTGTTTGGTATGAGCGAACCACTACAGTCCGTGCCCTCCAGAAGGAGTCCCAGAGGAAAAACCCCAGTAGGGTAAAAAACCTCCACAGGAACTCCCTGAAACGAAAAGGAGGACACCAGGGTATTAGGACCGCAGTTCAGGAAGGCAGGAAAACAAAGCAATTCAGGAACAGACAGGATTCGCAGAAGGATATCAAATAGGAGCGTGACTATCACCAAGGAGTGTTGCAACGCAATGAACAGGCAGTTGGAATCCCCTTAAATACCCCTGGACAGGAAACAGGAAACAGGAAGTAGAACACCGCCATCTTGAATTGGGGAAAAGAAAACAGTAATGAATTAGGTATGTGTGTTAGACAATGCATGCTGGGTAGAGAGGAAGTGGTAAGCATGCTGGGAAGAGAAAAAGGCAAGTATAAAGAACCCCCAGTGTAAGGGTTCGGTTTGTCCTAGGAACATCGGTAAGTGGTGGTGGGCAGGTGAATACATGCAAGAGAAAATGTTAAGCGCATAATGCGCTGTGTGCGGCCATGCCTGAAACCCCCTCGGGGTTTCAGGCTCTGCCGCGTCTGCCTTTAAGGCAGAACTTGAAAAAGGGGGAGCGGCGAGCGCCGTGACCCCCAGACCGGCTCCCTGGAGCCTTTATGGCCCTCGCCGGAGCCGCGGCGACCCCCGCGACCTGGGTGTCTGCCTCGGCGTCTACCGCGGCCCGGGCGTCGGCCGCGGCAAAATTAACGTGCCGCGCCGCGGCAACCTGAGCCCGCGGCCGCAGCGAGCGCTGCGGTGTAACAGTATGCCCCCTCCCCGAGGCCCCGGGTTTGTGAGGGAAGAGCCGAAAAAAGCGGCGGATTAAAAGAGGAGCATGGACTGAAGAGGCATCCTCCCAGGAACACTCACTCAAAGGGTACCCCTTCCAATGAATAAGGTATTGGAGGCGCCCATGGAAAAATCGAGAGTCACAGACCTCCTGCACTTCGTATTCAGGCACATTGTCAACCAACAAAGGAGGGGGACAGGGCAACTGCCTATGAAAGAGATCAGGACGGTAAGGTTTCAGTTGCGAGACATGGAATACTGGGTGGATCTTCCATGTCCGAGGTAGGCGAAGACGCATGGACACTGGGTTGATCTTCTTGAGAATGAGAAAGGGACCATAAAAGCGGGGCTTGAATTTGTTTTGGGTGAGTCGGAGAGGTAGGAATCTAGAGGAGAGCCAGACCTTATCATGGACTTGATATAGAGGAGCCGCACAGCGTCTCCTATCTGCTATTGTCTTCATGCGGGACTTGGTGGACACAAGGTTAGAATGGATAATTCGCTGTATACCCCGTAGCTGTCGAACGAAAGAGGAGATGGCGGGAAGGTTGGAGTTGTCTCTCAGGGGAGTTGGGAAGGCCCTGGGATGGAAACCATAGGAGCCATAGAAAGGAGAGACTTTAGAGGCACTGTGTAGAGAGTTATTATAGGAGAATTCGGCAAGCGGTAAGTAGGGAGCCCAATTACTTTGTGTAGCGTTACAGAAGCTACGTAAGTACTGCTCGAGACCCTGATTGAGTCGTTCTGTTTGTCCATTGGTTTGAGGGTGGAACCCGGATGACAAGGCCACCTGGATCCCCAAGATCTTGCAGAATTGGTTCCAGAAACGGGAGATATATTGGGGACCTCTGTCTGATATAATAACTTGGGGTAGCCCATGTAGCCTGAAAATTTCTTGAGTAAAGACCTGACTTAACTCCTTTGCCGTGGGTAACTTTCTCAAGGCCGTGAAGTGGGCCATCTTGGTGAAGGAGTCCACAGTTACCATTATGACGTGGTTTCCCATTGAGGAAGGTAAGGCGCACATAAAATCGGTGGATATGGTAAGCCATGGGCCTGGGGGAACAGGTAATGGGCGGAGTAAGCCCACAGGTCTGGTTCGGGGTGTCTTGGCTTGAGCACATGTAGGACAGGATAACACATATGCCTCCGTGTCAGCCTTGAGAGTTGGCCACCAGAAAGAGCGAAGCAAAAGATCTTGAGTCGCTTTCACTCCTCGATGACCCGCAATAGGAGAATCATGGCACATGTGTAAGGCTTCGATTTGCACTGTTTTAGTGGGTAAAAACAGGGCCTTATCATGATAATAGTAGTCATGATCTATGTGCAGCTGTGGACGTAACCTCTTTAGTTCTGTTTCGTGTAGACGGGCATATTCAGACTTAACTTGATCTAAAAAGGTCTGTGCTACCCCTATGATTTTATTGTTGTCGAATAAGTTTTGAACCGCGGAATCACCGCACCCAGGATAACGTCGGGACAGGGCATCCGCCAGGATGTTCTGAGAACCAGGGATGTAGGTGATATAGAAATCATACTGCCTGAAGAAGAAGGCCCATCGAGCTTGCCGGCTATTTTGGCACTGGAAATTTCTTAAACACTGTAGATTTCTATGATCGGTCCGGGCTTCGAAGGGCTCCTTTGATCCCATCAAAAAGTGTCTCCATTCAGTGCACGCGACCTTTAAGGCGAGTAATTCGCGTTCTAGCACGGAATAGTTTCGCTCAGAATCAGATAGAATGTGGGATAGATAGAATACAGGGTGTTCTAGGTCATCATCGTCTTGTCTTTGTAACAAGGCAGCCCCAATGGCTCTTTCTGAGGCGTCTGTGACAACAATGAATTGTTTGCTAGTGTCTGGGTGTCGAAGAATAGGGGCTTGACTAAAGGCTTTCTTTAAGTCCTGAAAAGCTGACTCAGCGCCTGGTGTCCAACAAAAACCTTTCTTTAGGTGTTCCTTTTTGAGGGTTTGAGTAATGAAGCTGGTTCTCTGGGCAAAGTCTGCTATGAACTGCCGGTAGAAGTTGGCTAGTCCCAGAAAACATTGATTCTCCTTGATGGAAGAAGGAGATGGCCAGTTCAATATAGCCTGTACTTTGTCTGAGTCCATGGCAATTCCGGTTTGGTCTATACAGTATCCCAAATATTTCACTTCTATCTGATCAAATTCGCATTTTTCAGGCTTACAGAACAAATGATGTTGTCGGAGTCTTTCTAAGACTTGGCGGACGTGTTTGGAATGTTCCTCTGGATGAACCGAATAAATTAGGATATCGTCAAGATACACTACCACTGTTTGTTGCAAAAGATCAGAAAAGATAGAATCCATGAATCTTTGAAAGATGGACGGGGCATTAGTGAGTCCGAAGGGCATTACTCTATATTCGTAGTGACCAAAAGGTGTTCTAAAGGCGGTCTTCCACTCATCACCTTCTCTGACTCTTAGCAGATGATAGGCTCCTCGGAGATCCAGCTTAGTGAACCTCTTGGCTCCTCTGACTGCTTCTAAGATGTCTTTGATGAGGGGTAGCGGATACCGGTCTTTGATAGTGATCCTGTTTAACCCTCTGAAGTCGATACAGGGACGCAGGTCTTTGGTTTTCTTTGGTACAAAGAAAAGAGGAGCCCCGGCGGGTGAAGAGGAGGGAGTTATTAACCCACTTTGTAGATTCTCATCTAGGTACTCCTTCAGAATTTGTTTCTCTGGTTCGGTGAGGGAGTACATCCGCCCAAAAGGAACTACAGTGTCTGGCTCTAAAGAAATGGCACAGTCGTATTCTCTGTGGGGTGGCAATTCAGGTCTTTCTGGCTTCTGGAATACATCGATATAGTCCTGATACTGTCTGGGAACTCCCTGTAGAACATTAATGGATCCTCCCACCTGGGCAGGTGCTGTTGAGAGACTTTTTGGGGACCAATAATCCCTGGCCGGATAGCAATGGTGTTGACAAAAATGGGAGGATAACGAAATGGTTTTTGTTTCCCAGTTGATGTAAGGATTGTGCCGTGTAAGCCATGGAATTCCCAGGATCATGACATGGTGTGGTGATGAGATTAAGTCAAACGAGAGAATTTCCTGATGTTTACCGAACTGTAAACAGAAAGTAGGGGTGGTGTATTGTACCGGTCCAGAGGCCAAGAGTGACCCATCAACAGTATGTACCTGTTCTGGTATTTCTTTGGGTATTTGTGTTATTTGTTGTTCTTTGGCCCAGGTTTCATCTAAATATAGGCCACTGGCTCCGCAATCCAATAAAGCCAAAGTTCTTGCTTCACGGCCATCAGTTAAATGGAGGGTAACTGGTAAGAGAAAAAGAGCAGTTCCTTCCTCCCTGGAAGAGCAAATAGAAGGTATATCACGATATCCCGTCCTCACCCTTCTTACTGGGGACGGGAGTTGGCGTTTCCCAAGGGCTTGTTTGGACGAATGGGGCAGGCGCGAATTAGGTGACCAGCTGCACCACAATATAGGCAAACCCCCTTCCTTCGTCTATGTTCCCTTTCGCTGGCGGATAGAGGTCCGCGAGCTGTGTCAATCTGCATGGGCTCTTCCTCGGTATTCCCTTTGGATTCAGGGCGGGCTTCCTCGGAACGATGGGCGAAGGGACGAGATGGTACTGAGTGAAAAGGCAAACGACTCTTCTTTTTCTCCATTCGTCGTTCATTTGACCGATACTCTATAGTTAGTGCTTGGTCCATCAACCCTTTGAGGTTTTCTATCCTGGCAGAATGTACTAGTTCATCTTTGATGTCCTCTCTTAGACCTCTACGGAAGAGTGTCACCAAGGTACGTTCCACCCAGGTTGTTTCTGCAGCTAATTGTCTGAAACGGGTGATGTATTGTAATACATCCTGACTCCCTTGTCGGACTTCGCAAAGAGCCTCTTCTGCTGACGCCTCGAGTCCAGGGCGTTCAAACATCTGTTTAAAAGTAGTGATAAAGGTGGAATAATTAGATAGACAGGGATCGTTTCTGGTTACTAGAGGTGTGGCCCAGGCCAAGGCTGGTCCTGATAAGGCACTAATCAAATACCCCACCTTGGTCTTATCTTGTACAAATTGCGAGGGGCGAAAGGCAAAGTACACCGTTAAGGCATCCAGGAATTCTTTTAATGTGGTGGGATCCCCGGAAAATCGAGGTGTAGAGACGGCTACTGCAGGGACATCTGTGGTCCTGGAGGCAAAGGTTTGTCGATAAACAGTATTCTCAGTACGTAATTGCTGGAGTTCTTGAGCCTGTTGTTGTATCGTCGCCAGTAGGTCCTGGTTAGTAGGTTCCGTGTTTACCACTGGGTTATCCATAGTTCCGGACTGCAACAGGAATTGTGGGCGTTGCAATCTGTCGCGGTTCTCAACGGTCTTACCCTCGCAGCGGAGAGGCGTAGGGGAACGGTCCTTGTTCCGACGGGTTCTGCTCTGGCCGAGGTAGTGGCGACCCCTTCCGGTAGCCACGGTGCTGTTTGGTATGAGCGAACCACTACAGTCCGTGCCCTCCAGAAGTAGTCCCAGAGGAAAAACCCCAGTAGGGTAAAAAACCTCCACAGGAACTCCCTGAAACGAAAAGGAGGACACCAGGGTATTAGGACCGCAGTTCAGGAAGGCAGGAAAACAAAGCAATTCAGGAACAGACAGGATTCGCAGAAGGATATCAAATAGGAGCGTGACTATCACCAAGGAGTGTTGCAACGCAATGAACAGGCAGTTGGAATCCCCTTAAATACCCCTGGACAGGAAACAGGAAACAGGAAGTAGAACACCGCCATCTTGAATTGGGGAAAAGAAAACAGTAATGAATTAGGTATGTGTGTTAGACAATGCATGCTGGGTAGAGAGGAAGTGGTAAGCATGCTGGGAAGAGAAAAAGGCAAGTATAAAGAACCCCCAGTGTAAGGGTTCGGTTTGTCCTAGGAACATCGGTAAGTGGTGGTGGGCAGGTGAATACATGCAAGAGAAAATGTTAAGCGCATAATGCGCTGTGTGCGGCCATGCCTGAAACCCCCTCGGGGTTTCAGGCTCTGCCGCGTCTGCCTTTAAGGCAGAACTTGAAAAAGGGGGAGCGGCGAGCGCCGTGACCCCCAGACCGGCTCCCTGGAGCCTTTATGGCCCTCGCCGGAGCCGCGGCGACCCCCGCGACCTGGGTGTCTGCCTTGGCGTCTACCGCGGCCCGGGCGTCGGCCGCGGCAAAATTAACGTGCCGCGCCGCGGCAACCTGAGCCCGCGGCCGCAGTGAGCGCTGCGGTGTAACAAAAGCATACCCTATCCTTTGCCCCAGCAACAACAGCCCCATAGCATTGTTGGCAGCCACTGTAAGGGAGGCCTTGTCAGGGGAAGGACCCTCCTCAGACACCACTGCTTATGTAGTTGCAGAACCCAGCCCGCTAGTGGGGATAACCACCCAAGACTCCAAGAGGTGCAGATGGCAAGACATCAACCACTACCAGCAAGTGATCTCTTCATGATTTCACTTCTTTATGTGCTAATTATTGTAGGAGGTTGGCCCTCTATATAATGTGTAAAACCGAGCACACCATGCAGAGGGTCCGGACGGGTTAATTTCCAGAGGTAAAAATTAGACCACCTAATGCTCCAATTTTTAAGATAGCTGGTCGGCCGGCAGTTAGGTTAGATGTGCTAGGTATTTGCTGTGCTCACAAATCCAATCATGCGCCACACACACTCAATGAATAACTCAAGACCAGAGTTTATAAAACTACTTCAGACTTTTTTATATATATTTTAAGACCAAAATCTTTAGAAAACCTTGAGTACTTTTCAAGATACGACTTTTTAAAGTTTTGATAAAGTTAGTCTTTCTGTGAGTAATTACACACCATTGGAATTAATAGGCAGTCACTTTTAGAAATGCATTACAAATCGTACAGTTGAGTCACCAGTCTCTTCTTTTGCAGGATGGTTGCAGCAGTCAGTGGGCACCCTATGCCAGCTGGAGGGACTCGGACGGCACCTGGTTCTGGTAGGAGCAGCGTTGGAGAGTCTTTTGGCACAGGCATAGGGCCACCGGAGGGGCCACTTGGAAAAGGAGCTGGTTTGCAAATTTAAAGATTGTGCCTTGGGGTCCCCTTGGGCTGTTGAGGTCTCAAGGGGTTGGGTACCCCAGGCACACAGCAGATCCCATGATGCAAGGATGAGGGCGGCCAGGTGCAGGCTGAGTCGGAGATCCAGGAGCTGTGCGCAATAGAGTCCTTTGGAGCTGGAGGTGAGTTTCTTTGAGGGCTGCTTACAAGACAACCAGGGCACTCTGGTTGGAGGTCCAGGGTGTTACTGAAGTCCCTCGACTGGGGCTTCTTCCTGATCCTTTTTCAGCTCTGAGGGAGCTGTTTTTCTGGTTGTCCGACATCAGCTGGCCAGTACCCAGTGTATTGGCGTAACTCCCCCACTGGAGAGCAAACTTGACACACTTATTGGTCACATCTGAGCGGTTGTCAGTGTGTCATCGGGTTTGGCTGCAACTTTGGGTTGTGGAGATATTGTCCGTCCGGGGAAGTGACCCTCACCAGTTTGTTGGTTCTTTCTTGGTTTTTGAGTGGTGACCCCGCTCAGAAGAGAGATCTGGGGTGATCCTTGAAGCCTGGAGATCCCCTGGGTTTATTTGTGTCCAATGTCCAGCTCCGCCACAATTTGTGGGTCCTGGATGCAGCACGCAGGCTTTGGTGCCTTTTATTGTGCAGCAGGTCCACAGTTCTCTTGCTTTTGCTCTTCTTTGGGGCTGGTCTTCTTTGTCTTTTCAAATCCCTTTCAAATCTGATTTCTTGGTCTAGGGGAGCCCACTAAATACTGAATTTAGTCAGTGTTTTGGGGGATCACGGTAGAACCTAATGGGACACTTACCTTTGGGCGGCTACACTCACTACAGTGACCACTTCCTGTGGGAAGGGTCACTTCCCTAAACCAGACTGGCTATTTTCTTGCCATCTAACGTGGAGGAAAATGAAATGGAGGGTCCACTTTGCCTGCAAGCCTCTAGGGGTGGTGCATGCTCAGTGATGCCACTCCTCCTACCCTTTGTCTGGTTTTCCCCCTTTGCTTCCTCCAAAAGTGGGGGCTTACGAAGGAGGAGGCCATCTCCTGCTAGCAGCAGGCCTAGGGATCAAGTTTAAAGGGTGATAGCCCTTCAAACTTCCCTGCTGGGGCAGTGCACATTCGTGAGGGAGTGGGTGTTATCTCTTCCACCAAGGAAGGGCATTGTTTTACAAACCAGAGAGACAGGGCTCTCCCCCAGATTTGTATATTGGCTTTCTGGATGTGTCAGCCTTGCTGGAACCAGTCAGAACCCATGCCAGGATAGTTAATTTTTACACGGGGCACCATTAAGGTGACCCCTGGGTATATTTTATAATAAATCCAGTTCTGGTATCAGTCTGGATTTATCATTCTGAGTTGTTTGATACCAAACAACACAGGGTTTAGCGAAGCCGTTATGTAGCTGGGAAAGTCGTATTGACCACTGCCCAGCACATATACTAAAATGTCTGCTCTGTTCACTCACTATGTCCCAGGTTTGGCAAGGACACAATGGGTGCATATTGCTCATGCAATTATGCCCTCACATAAACAATGGTGCACCCTGTCTTATGGCTGGAAGGCCTAATAGAGGGGTGATGTACCCATAACATATGCGGTGTAGGGTGGGCAGGGCACACAGGGAGTGTGCCATGTCGAGTTTGTATTTTAGGTTTGCACCAGGACACTCTGTGGCCATGCTGAGTGCATCTCAATGAATGGCCCTTGACGGTGGCTACAATCAGTGCTGTTGCCCTTAAGGGCTTACCCATAGTACCCCATGCCCTGAGCACCTAAGTACCTTTTACTAGGGATTTATAGTGGTAGCTAACGGTTTAGCCAATTGCTTTTACAATGGTTTAGGGAAAGAACACTGCACTGGGAACCTGGTTAGCCAGCACTCAGTGC
The DNA here is from genome assembly GCF_031143425.1 of Pleurodeles waltl. Taxonomy (NCBI): domain Eukaryota; kingdom Metazoa; phylum Chordata; class Amphibia; order Caudata; family Salamandridae; genus Pleurodeles; species Pleurodeles waltl. The sequence continues at coordinate 1,071,454,925 of NC_090437.1, forward strand.
ACTCCAGTCCAAGTTGCATTCAGAAACCAGGCAAAAAGTGGGGGTACTGCAACAAGGTGCCAGTTTGCCACGCTTATTCATTTTATTGACTGTTCTCCCTACATGTTTACTCTTCCATGGTAGTAGGACACTGGAATTCAGACTCCAAATGTTGTGGCATCTACTAATGTGATTACATCCACCATGGCTGATCCTCTCATTTTCATCTTCGGTAGCATCAGTTTTTTATGTCCTAAACCTATTGAAATAAACTCACCAAAAAGAAAAAACATTGCCTGCTTGCTTTTGTTCGACATGTTAAATGTTAAAATGCGATGCCCCTGTGATGCACATGAGAAAGACACAAGATGGTAATGGAAGGAAGGATATGTCACAGGTAGTGTCATGTTGAGGATTAATAGCAATATAATGATACAAGTGTCTGGCCACATCAAACATTGTATTGGATTATACCAGTCACATCAGGAAAGGTTTGTCAGAATGTCTGGACTGTCATAATCAACAATGTCTGAATCAAGCTAGGTATGCCAAAGTACCGTTCCCCCAGACCACAGAAGAAAGGGCTTTGTCAGACCTTGTCCCATAGAATAGACTAAAGATTAGTGGATGTTGTCACCAACTTGAGCCTTATCACATACCATAACCTGGTCTGCCAACTTTACACAAGCCATGGAATACACCATGGAACAGATGGAGGGCAGTAGAGGAGTCCCTAATCACAGGTCCATCCCATTACAAGTGCAAAGCATCTGTGGGCATGATACAACCTATGTCAGTGTTGTGGCACAGGCACTCTGGCTTGCAATTAAGAAACACATCTACAGCTGCAAACAGGTCATACAGGTTATTGTCAACATAATGTAAACAAAGAATGCATGGATTGCACTTAATTATAATATATTTCAAGGCACACATGGACCAACACACTTTATCAAACCAGTGTATCCTGCACTTCAGATATCCATCCACATACTGTCTAAGCTGCCTTGGCATAGGACTCATACACCTTAAATCTGTGACCAACATTACCTGGATCAATCTATGTCCTCTTCTAATGTCAGAACAGCATTAGATACCAGTTGTCATGACTCTGAAATATCTGCATGAGGATGGCATGGGAAGGTACCCGGATAAAGAATAATACAAGGCGTTTAGCTTGGGAAGTTATACCTATGACCAAAAGCTTATATCAAACATCAGTTGATACACTAATGTTGCAATTAGAATGACACAAACCCTGCAGGCAATCAATGTATTGAAATGTTCAAGTCTGACTTAACAAGCAAAGCTTGAATGCATACGGCAAAGCATTGCAGTCCACACATCCTGACAATTACAGTTCCTCGTACAGTCACAGTGACAACGTAACAATACTTACACTCAGGTAAAGTAGTGATTGATGAGATCTGCCTACAGATCCTCACCTTCCTCTTCATCACTATCATTCTCACTTGGCATTTCAGGATTCTCTACGGAGGGCACTGCTGGCTCCACCTCATCTGTGATGTAGGGGACATTCCTCCAAGAGGCAATGTTGTGGAACATGCAGAATGCCACAATGATCCTACACACTTTTTTGGGTGAGTAAAGGAGTGCTCCACCTGTCTTTACAGACACCTAAATCTGGCCTTTAAGGCCCAAAAACCCGCTCCATGATATGCCGTGTTCTTCCGTGGGCATCATTGAAGCATATGTCCCCTGGCATAGTTGGGTTCCTTAACAGTGTCAAAAACTATGGACGAATTGGGTATGCAGAGTCGTCTGTAATGGAATGGGACATAAGTGCAACTATGAGTTCCTCTCATCTGAGTATTTGCTGCAGGTATTGCACACATACAAATATGACAGATTTGACTCACCAACAAGCCAGGCCCCCTCTGGGTACAGTCATGGGTTCAGTTGGAGGATTGCGCTGTTCAGCATAATGAATGCATCATGGACTGAATCTGGGAAATGGGCACAGACTTGTGAGCTGTAGAGATCCCCAAAACAAAGCACTTGGACATTGATGGAATGGTAGCTCTTTTTTTGTGGTACACTTCTTCATTGCCATATGGTGGGACCAAGGCAACATGTGTACCATCAATGGCTCCCACCACATGTGGGATGTGTGACAAACCAAAGAAGTCCCCCTTTACATGGGTGAAATCCTCATGCAGAGGAAAGCAGTTGTAGCTGTCAAGGGGTTTCAACATTGCTGAGAGTACATCCTTCAAACCAGACTGAACTTAGCCTGGGACATCCCAGCAAAGAGGGCCATTGTATTTTGGAAGGACCTGTGGCCAGGAAGTGCAAATCTGCCATAACATGTGCAATAGGTGGTATGCTATTTGGATGGCAAATGGCAGGCATCAGATCTGGCTCCAACTGATGACATAGGTCCACAATTGTTAGCCGATTCAGACGGTAGATCTGGATGATGTGGAATACTTCCATAGTCTGAAGGTCTGGCAGTGGACCACAGACAGGAGGATGTCTGATCCCTCCCCTCCCTGGGTACCCAGGTATGACAAGGCATGAATATTGCATGTCATTCTGTAAGATGTGAGCAAGGCATGGATTTGATACACAGTACCCATCACAACTGATATTCACACAGTTGTCACATGTCACCCCCTTACTTTGACATACGTGTACACAACATGTGAATTGTCATCAACCATTCAAACATGCCTCTGGAACTGCGTCTTGATGGCCTAAGAATTAAAACATCCTTTGTCGTGGGGAGCTGTGTCCTAATGAATATCACTACATATGTCTAGCAGTCTACAACAATGATGTCTGAGTAGTAGGAGCTATATGACTGGAAAAGACAAGCAGTTAGTGATGCAAAACCCAATAATTTCAGAGGTGAGATGAATTTGTCAGAGCCATATGACACATTGCAGGCCTCTAAAATGGTGGATGCCCCACCTATTTCACATGACATTGAGAACCGCCCACAACCGCCAATGGAAGTTGTCATGGCAGTATGCAGTTGCAATTGTGGATGGCACAGCAATAGGTTAACATTGATGCCAGTGGCGGTCGTAAGTCAATGGCTGTATCCGCCAGTGGTGACAGCCGCGTACGTGGTGGACGTGACCGCCATGTCCTGCAACGTTCCTCACTTGACTCCTGGCAGTTTTGCCAGCAAGAACTCCACTACCTGAGCTGCTGTGTACCGCCTCTGTGAGCAATCATGCCATGTCCAGCAGGTGATAGGGTCCCAGCCTTCTCACCAGAGAAGAAGGAGAAGCTGGCGTCTGAAGTCCTACCCCTGTTTGAACAGCTCTATGGCACACCAGAGATGTGGATAAGTGCCTCATGTGCACAGTTTTCTCTCTACTTTGACATATGGGCTGGTGTTGCGTCCCTTTTGTTATGCAACTGTGGAACTATGTCTACTCCCTGTATTGCAGCACAACAAGTTATGAGCCCAAATCTTGCCCAAGTGCTAATATGCTAGGTATTGAGACTCTATCCTCTGATAAGAATGCACATGTCATTAGGGGAGAGCTGATGATCTATGATTGATGTGCACTTGACACCTCTGTCAATATGTGTTTCAGAGCTTTGATATGTCCCCTAATCCCACAGGCCATTTCATACCTTCATACAGGTCACATGTGTCCTGTGCAAGCCCATTGCATTTCCGACATTGCATAAGTGCAAACTGTGTGTTGTTTATTGATAACCTATGATATGTGACTCAGTTGTCTGGTCACACATTGCAGGAAATGTACAATGCATGCCTATGTTATTCTGAAGGTGATCTATGTATTATTTACACCTATGTCTAAAAGTGTGTTTTGGTTTGATGATGAGAAACACAGACCCCCAATCCCTTAAGTGGCATGAGTCTGCATCTGTATTTGCACATGTCCACACATGGACAGACTCTTTCTGTGTCCACCATGCCAATGGTGATGTTAGAATGTGTGCCCTGGCAGTAGCCTTAGGGACTGTATACAAAGGATTATTCTCACAGATTGTGAGATTGTGAGGGTTTTAATGCATTCATGGCTGAGGAGTTCACCTTCCAGAAGCCACATAGATGTGATGTTTCTAATAGTGTTTCTGATCTCTGTCAGATTCCTAGATCATGTCCCACAAGATGTCTGTTTACCTATCTAGTCAGTGAAGGGCCTGAACTGGGAGATAGGTAGGGCTGCATATTGGAAAGTGCCTACAGTCATCTCCCCATTTTCAATTACTGCTATGTGACAGACCTGGGCAGTATGGGCAAGACAGGACATTATCATCATGGTATACCAACATGTGTGTGACTCAGCCATTTTGGATAAAACTTGTTGACATAATTTCTTGTCTTGTCTTTTCCATCCATGCAGGTCATCGCCCATCAGTGGAAAGAGATTTGGAGAGCCATTGACAAGAAGGTGCAGACCCGGGGGGTTTACAGCCAGCGGAGCACCCATTGTCCCAAGAGGTGGTAGGATCTGAGACACAGGGCACAGAGGATTGTGGAGGACCATTTGGGTATCCTCCTAATGTGGGAGGAGTGCCCATTGGACCATGACCTCCCTAATGGCCCACATTCTGGCGGAATCCTACCCGGAGCTGAATGGGCATTTTAGGGCAGCACAGCAGCCACAAGGGGGTGAGTACACTGCAAATTCCTGCACGTCCCATTGCCAGGTGATTGCGTAAAGTACTGACTGTTCCCCCTGACTATGTGTTGCATAGTAGATGGGGGATTTTTTGTGTTGACATGCCATGTGTGCCAAACTGGTGTGCCTTGCCTTTTGGACCTGGGACCTAGGACAAAACAGGGGGAATCCTCAGACCATTTGCTCAGCAGGGAGCACAAAAGGCTGTGGAAAGTGGTCATTCATTTACTGATTGTTGTTCTAGTGGGTTTAATTTCTATCCAACAGATCACTCTACCTAAATGCCACAGGGCAAATGTAAGTAATTTGTGCATCACTGTACTCTGTCATGTGCCTGAGTATATGTGTATGGAGACATCTGCCACCCACAAGCTAGCTGTCTAATGTGTATGATGTATGCTGGTGTCTTGCTGCAGTCTGTGATGTATTGATGTCCACCATACATATGACGGCTTACATAGCTATTTGTTTGCAGCGGTAGCAAACTACTTCCCTTTTTAAGTTATGTTATGTTATGTTATGTTATGTTATACTATTTATAGAGCGCATGGCTACCCTGGGGTTTCCCAGCGCTAAAGGACCAAGACCAAAAATAAAATGGCAGAGCCAGAGCCAGGTCTAAAATAACCAAGTTTTTAGGGCCTTCCGAAAATAGTACTCTTGATTCATCAGCCGTAGGCTGGGAGGAAGGGAATTCTACAACTTGCCGCCCAAAAAGGCCAAGATGGCTCTACCCCATTTGGTTTACTTTATTTTGGGTAGGGTAGCCAAAGCAAGGATGGCAGATCTCAAAGCTCTATTTGGTTTATAGAAAGTAGCAATATTCTTCAGAAGAGGGGTGCCCTTATCATGAAGGGACATGTGTATATAGCATAGAGCCTTAAATTGTATCCGCTGTTTGACGGGTAACCAATGTAAAGAAACTAGACCCGTCTTTACAGATGACCATCTTGGAATGTCCAAAAGCAGCTAGGCAGAGGCATTTTGGACCCTTTGCAATTTCTTTTTAACGTAAGATGGGGAGCCAAGGAAAAGTCAGTTACCATAATCAAGTCTTAAAAAGATGGTGGTTTGCACAATAAGTCTCTTAGCCAAAGCTGGTAAGATGGAGAAGACCTTCCTCAGAAGTCTGAGGAGGCTAAAGCAAGTAGAGGATATATGCTTAGCGTGGATATCCAATGTCAAAAGAGGGTCAAGGCAGATCCCCGAACTCTTGATCGATTTTTTGGGGGGCGGAAGATCCCTCAACGCTGTGGGAAACCTTCGCTGAGTGCCTAATCTAGGTTCTGGGCCTTTTCTTCGTTTAATTGCAATTTACTATCAGCCATCCAATCTAAGGCAGCTTGTAGGCAGGTGGATAATATGGCCCCTTTCAAATCCACGTTGGAAGAGAAAGAGACAACCAATTGAGTGTCGTCAGCATAGGACACCAGCGTTAACCCAAAAGACTCTACCAGTGTAGCTAGCGGGTGATGTATATATTAAATAAAGTAGGACTCAAGGAAGAGCCCTGTGGAACACAGCACTTACATTGTAGTTTGCCGGACAGATGAGAACGGTCCAAAACCTGGATCGATCTACCTTCTAAGAAGGACGTCAGCCACGCCAGTGCTTGATCCCTGATGCCGTTGTTCCTCATCCTTCGGATTAACACTTGATGGTCAACCGTATCGAATGCTGCACTCAGGTCCAGCATAATAACTACGGTAGTGTGTCCCTGATCTACACACTTCCTAGCTTCATCCATTACAGCTAGAAGCGCTGTTTCTGTACTATGCCCTGGTCTAAAACCCATCTGAGTAGGATGAAGAAGGCTATTGGCTTCGAGAAAAGTGGAGAGCTGTAAGTTGATGTGTTTATCTAAAATCTTGGCTGGAGTAGGTTAAAGGGAGATGGGCCTGTAATTCTTCAACACTGCTGGGTCCAAGTTGAGTTTTTTCAGCAATGGTTTGACTATCGCATGTTTCCATAGACTGTCCACTGATCCTTTAGTAATGGAAGTGTTGAGCAATTCTGTGAGGACTGGGCCTATGACCTCGGATCTTTGAGCAAGGATGGCGGGAGGGGCAGGGTGTAGCGGGGATGCCGACTTCAGAGAGGAAAGGAAAACTATGACCTGTGCCTGAGAGAGGGGGTTAATTGGGAACTAGAAGATAAACTAATTTCCATAAGATTCTCCCCCTCTTCATCTATGGGATTAGTACTACCAAAATTTGAATAGATATCCAAAATAGTTTGTTGAAAGAAATAGGCCAGGACGTTGCTATGTTCTGTGGAGGCTTCCCTAGGAGTCTCCTCCACTGGTACTTGGAGAATCTCCTTTAAGATCTGGAACACTTCTTTTTGGGAACCGGCAGCTTTATCCATTCTCTGCTGAGTGAAGGAGCTTTGAGCTAGTTTAATCTTGTTATGGTATCTTATAATAGCTTTTCTGCACATGTCCCTTTCCTCCAACTCCTTTCTAACTTTTTACATTCTTTTTTTAGGAGATACAATTGGGGGGTGAACCATAGGGCATTGGTTTTCCTATGAGGCCCCCCTTTTTTCTTATTGGGAAGAACCGTGTCCAAGCTGTCCATTGTCAAATCATTGAAAGCCAAAGCTTCATGATCCATCTTGTCCAAGAACTGGGATTTACGACTTTACAGGGTAGCTATAAATTTCACTCTGTTTAGCTTACTCCATTGTCTCCCTACCTGCGTCGTGGGCCTGGACCTAGTTCCCACAGATTCTGACGCAAGCGCTAAAGGTATTAAAAAATGATCTGACCAGGCAAGAGGAATGGGAGTTTTGCAGGCTAGGGCAGATGTGTTACTGAAAGCTAAATCTATAGTGTGTCCCTTTTCATGAGTGGGGCCTGTAACCAATTGAACTAGTCCAAGTGACTCCATATTCCCCAACATCCTTCGACATTCTAAAAGTTCAAGGTTATCGGCCAGAATATTAAAATCACCTAGGATAGTGAGATTAGGTCTGGAGCATATGATGTCTGTGATGTAGTCTGAAAGAGAGTCCAGAAATGTGTCTGATGGGCCAGGGGGGCGATACACTAAGATCCCTGAGGGGGTATAGTGGGGATTTAGAGCAAGGGAGAAAAACATGCCTTCCCCTTCTGCTAAGTGAAGGGGCTGGTACGTTAATTTGAGGAAGTCCCTGTAAATGATTGCAATTCCCCCACCTTTGGAGGTTGTTCTATCCACTCTGGCTATTGCGTGTCCGGTAGGTAAAGCCAAGTTAATATCGGGTGCAGACCCTTCATGCAGCCATGTTTCAGTGAGAAACAAGGCTGTTGGAGCTACATCAGCAAGTAATAGATTAATATCTAGTTTGTGGGCAGACAAGGACCGATTAGTATATAAGAAGGAGGTGTAAGAGTTAACCCGAGAAATAGTCCTTACCCCTTCTGGCGAGGAGTGTCCACTGACAGGCAGGGCAGTGCCAGGCCTTAATGTAACCTTCTAGGCAGTTCTTACAGTTTTTGTTTCTAGGCAATCTCCAAGAGTGCAGCTGCTCCAAAGTGTAACAGGGGGCAGAGGTAGGGGATCCTGAGAGTGTGGAGGAGCTGGGGGGGGGGGTCCTATGGCCCGGTCTGGTGCAGACGGGCACAGACGGGCTTGCCTTTGGCGTGCCGGTGGCACGCCCGCTGCGCATGTCTGCTGTGCGCACGCCGCATGGCTCCTTAAAAATGATTGTAAGGAGAACCGGTGTGTAGGTTTAGGAAGCCTAGACCACAGACCCTCTCAAGATGGCGGCAGAGAAAGTGCAAAAAGTGCCAAGTAAAAATGGTGGCTGCAACTAACTTCCCACTGAAACAATGAGGGACTGTGTGGTCACTCAAACACAGGCCCTAACAGTCACAGTCACCCAAACCAAGCGAGTGGGAGTGGGGAATGTCTATTGACTTGTATAATGTGTCATCACTGTTGCCAACATTCCTTGCATCTACATGTCAGCATGTGTCCCTTTCTCTTTAGGAAACAATCCCATGCTGCAGTTCTACAATGAGCATCCATTTCATGTGGTGACACAGACAGGAGTGTGTCACCATTGCTGATTTTCTGACATATACCTTCATGTGTCATTTTATGTCATTTGGTATGTAGAACTGCAGTAACTATGAGGGAGAGGACAGGTAGGCCCAGAGTGTGGAACCACTTTGTGTTTATTTATGCCCTTGATGTGGAATCATATGTAAAATTACACTGTACATGTGTAATGATTGAGGATTGTGCCCTGACTACTGGCATGCATCGTGGAGTGAGGTACAATTATGTTTACATCACATGTTTAGGTACAGGCATTCATCCACAGACAGACACCAGGACTGGGATGTCCAAGATGTGGTTAGTAATGTTGGTGCTCATTGAGCAACACATAGAGGGCCTTCTAATGTTCTGTTTAAGTTATGTGTCTTCCCAAAGTGCAAAGGACAGATGTATATTACAGAAACCCTCAGAGGATGTCATTGTAATGGGTGTCAGACACTAGTGGTGAAAAATGTTGTTTTGTTTATTCTAGGGACATTCATCTCTGACATATTGAACCTGACGTCAACTGTGTTTCAATGTCACTTGTGGATTATCAGAATTACATTGATATTACCTCCTTCTATCTATTGTGACAATGTCACTTGTTGAAGTGTACATTGTTGAAATGTTTCCTGAGTGACATGGTTATTTCCAAGTAACATACTCCTGGACATAGAACACATAGTAGGATTTCAGGGCCTCCTTTCTAATTGCAGATTCATTATGTATGTGCCAGGTAGATGTGTGCTTGACCGTCTGTGGAATATGTGGTAAAGAAATTTAAAATATGATACTATTGTTTACCATTAGTTGACTGAGTTCTGCTGCATGTGGGGCACATTTGAGAATGAAGAGGAGTCCTTGTTGTTGTATGGTTAGTGTGGTTCTAAGAATTCACCAATGCAATTGTAGTTGTCTGAGGTCCTAATGTTACTGTGGCCACTGTAGTAAATCCAGATGGGATGCATATGTAATGGCACACTTAGATGAGTAGTTTTGCTGGGGCCTACTAGATGTGATGGTTAGTCCATCTGAGTAGTGGTCCAGGTATTATCATGGATATGTGATGACTATGGGCCAGATGTAGGTACAAAGCAAATTGCGACTTGCAATTTTTGCGAGTCGGAGCGACTCGCAAATTGCAACTCGCAATTTGCTATGCAGAACGGTGTCTCAGACACCGTCTGCGAGTCGATATGGGGTCGCAAAGACCCACCTCATTAATATTAATGAGGTGGATCACAAATTGCAGCCCCATGTCCGTGACTGCTTGCTAATAAAGCATTTTTTTTGTTTTCAAGTGTAGCCCGTTTTCCTTAAAGGAAAACGAGCTGCACTTAAAAAAAAGAATCCGAAACCTTTTGTTTCGGTATTTTTTCAGGGCAGGTAGTGGCCTGAAAAAATATTTTGGGGTCCATTCACAAAGGGGAAGGGGTCCCATGGGGACCCCTTCCAATTTGCGAGTGGGTTACCATCCACTTCAAGTGGATGGTAACTGCGACTCCATTTGCGACAGCATACGCGGTCGCAAATTTAATTGCATACCACTGCGAGTCGCAAATAGGAAGGGAACACCCCTTCCTATTTGCGAGTCGGAAATGCATTTTGCGAGTCGGTCCCGACTCGCAAAATGCATTTCTGCATAGGAAACTCCGGTTTGCGTCTCGCAAACGGCAGTTTTTGCCATTTGCGAGTCGCAAACTGGTTCCTACATCTGGCCCTATATTCCTCTTTGCAGTAGCATAGGCAACAGAAGGAGAAGGGGCTAAGCCAAGTGTGGATGCCTCTGGCCACTTGACTTCAGGTCAAGAGACTACTGACACGGAGAAACCCAGCGGTCCAGAGAGCGAGGGGAGTGCCGGGGGGAGACAGCATCTGCATAATCATCATCCTCATATTCCTCATCCTTGGCCACTCCCTAGTGGTGGTGGACCCATCTTGGCATTCCCCAGCACCATCTATGTCTGCCACCCCCTGCTCTATCACCCCTCTTTGTTGATCCTCACCCAGTTGGCCGTGCTCACTCATCTCTGTGGGTCAGTCAGCAATTGTGAATGCCATCCAGGGACTAGTGAGCCAACTGCAACAAACCAACATGTTCCTGGAAGGCATTCATGGTACAATGGCTGGCCTACAGAGATCTTTTTAGGCTCTGGCCTCTACACTGATCATAGCCAGTCACCCCCACCTTCCATTCCCCCTCCACCTCCTTCTTTCCAATCGAAATCCCTCCTTCCGCTACTTACCCAAACCACTCAAACCGGTCTGCAGAAATCCAACTCAGCAGACAAACGGAGTACACAACAACAGTCACAACTTCCCCTGACACCCCCACCACCCACAGTATCAAACACATAACATCAAGCATACCTACAGACACCAGCACAACAGTCACTGACACAGCCACCACACCCATCCTACCTGCTGACACCAACCCAGCTGACATCCACCACAAGAAACCGCAGACACCGTACACCACCACATCCACCACACCTGCAGTCACCACCCCAATAGTCATCTATCTACCCACCACAGCATCCCCCAGCACCTCCACCCCCTAAGCCCAAGACACATAAGTGCCCTCACTCACCCACTTAACAGACACCTACCCTCAAATAAGCACACAACCACAACATCCACACCTGCACATCAGACAGACTCCCTCAACCTCCAATCCCCGACCCCCTTCTGATGACCATCCCCAAGTGTCCAGAAAACAGTTCCTCTGTGAGCTTGACTTTATCCCTGTTCTTCCCCAGACCACAACCACAAGGACCCAGCCCAGCTCCATCCCATCCACTTCCAAGGCCTCCCCTGCCCCCCCTGCAAGCACCCATTACCCTCCCCCTGCCAAGAAGTAGCCCATCCCTCCCAAGAATCATCCCACCCCTCCAAAGAAGACCTCCCATCCCAAGCTCAAACCCCCCTCCCTTCTAAATCCAATCCCCTAATGCCCCCCTGCCCGGATAAACCCTAGGTGCCTTCTTGCCTCCTTAATGCTCCTTCCTGAGAAGGTTCACTAGCAGTTGGGAGTCAAGTTTATGCACAATGTGCTGTATTTGAAAATGTTTGGACTGGCCAATGGTCTTTGGACTTGGAGAACTTTATAAGTTAAGAAACCCAAACAGTTAGATTTGTTGGGTATGCAATTATTGTGCAACTCCTTTAATACCATTATGTTGTTCCTGATTAATTTGTTCTGTGGGCCTTAAGTTGTGTGTGTTTGGGCCTGCTTGCTGCTCCAAGTGCTGTTGTTTGCAGTATGTGAGTTTGAGGACAGTGCTGGTGTCAACTGAGAGAAGGGTATTTGTTTTGTGTATAGGTATTTGAGCACAATGCAATGTTGGTATCATGGCATTGTGTACTATTTGGTATGGTAAGTATTTCTTTTTGTGGTCTGCAATGTGGGCATGTATGGTGTCCCCCTGATATGGATATGAAAAATAGGCCTATTTAGGACTGTAAGAGCTAGTATTCTAACTTCCATCTAACTTACGTTGGAGAAAGTGCAAATATACTAGCTAAACCTGTCCAACTAAAATTGCAAAAAGTTAACACAACTCACTATTCTTAATTCAGTCCAACTGCCATTTGAGAAAAAAATACATGTATTTGGAGGGGTGGGTGTCAAATTTTCAATTGTAGCTTCAGTTTAACTAAGATTAGAGTGCACATATTTGGCAGGGGGATGGTCAGGTTCACTCCACTAACTCAGGCCTAACTAAAATTGGGGAAGCTCTTATACTTGGTAGTCCCAGTTTCCTATTTTAGCTATGCTCCAAATAACACTGTAGAATATATATATATATATGTGTGTGTGTGTATATATATATATATAAGGGGTGTCAGATTTACTATTATTACTATTATAATGTCATTCCAAACAAACACTGGAGGAAATGTATATATTTCAGGGTGTCAGATTCACTATTCTACTCCCAAACTAATAAGCACTGGGGTAAGCACATATAAGTAGAGAAGCCATATTTAGTATTCTAATTCTAGTCCTGTAAACATTGGGGTAAGTGCATATAATTGGGGAAGGCATATTTACCATTCTTTCTCTAGTGCAAAAAAGATTGGGGTGAGTTCATAATTTTGGGAGGCGAATTTACTCCTTTAACCTCAGTCGAACAAACATTGGGGTAAGTACATAGAAACAAACTTCACACATGACAATAAAACTAATTCTCCAAATGCACTACTTTACAAATTCCAAATCCAGTCCTATACTTGTTAATTTGTAAGTAAATCTAAAATCTAAGCCACGTTTAAAAAAAAATATATTACTATTTATTCTATTTATTTATTGAAAGTATTACTATATTTCATATAATGGTAATGTGTTATAATTTGACATTTAAAACAATACAATACATTAAATTGCTACTAATAATACTAAGAATCAGGATGATATTTTCTATTTTAAATAATTTAGAATTTGTTACTAAATTGAAAATATAAAATATAAATTCTAATGACCTTGGGCCTGATTACGAGTTCGGTGGACCATTTTGCCTGTCCGCCAAACATCCGACAGGGAGGTTGCCGCCATAGTGGCTACCTCCCCACCAGGTACATTACTAGATTTGCGCTAGATCGGCTAGTGGAAACCAGAGTTTCTGCCTGCAGGCCTAGTGGGACACACCCTACAGCATTGTCTCGAGCTGGCAGCAATGCTGTAGAGCGCAAGGTGCACCAACACCCTCGCAATGTTCACTGTCGGCAAAGTGAACATTGCAAAGGTGCTAGCCAGGGGGGCCTCTGCACTGCCCATGCCAAGTGCATGGGCAGTGCAGGGCCCCCCTGGGGCCCCGTTCACCTGTTCTCAGCCAGCTGTTGGAGAACGAGGTCCTAATCCCAAGGGCAGCACTGCATGCAGCGCTGCCCTGGTGGATTAGGACCGTCACATCCGGCAGACCGCTGGGATAACTAATCCTGGTCGTGCTGGTGGTCTGACCACAGCATAGCTGCCGTGAACATAATGTGGTGCTCGGACGGCTGCATTGGTGGCGGTCCAACCACCGCAACAAGTCTGGCAGTCCGGAGACCGCCAGACTTGTAATGACCACCCGAATGTTGACCTAATATTGAATCTCAAAAAAAATACTTCAACCATATTTCACCCATGTGGAATGAGTGTGCTGCTTTCAGAACAGCAAATTCTAAAACAACATTGAAATTCAATGGTAATTGGCTGAACAGAAACATATCAGCCGCAAACTTGAATGCCAGTATAATGTAAAACGATAAGATTTTGAATGTCTACAATGAGGTCACCATCCTAGACAGCCAAAAAATACCATCTGAGTAAGCTGCCTTGGGAAGACCCACCTGTTGTTGTTTGAATCTCAAATGCCCATTATTGTTGATGCCATCTCTGGCAACACGATACAACAATATTGCATCCTCTGGTGCAGACGGGCTTCATTATCGCCAACCCAGTGACCAAGAAAAACATGTCCAGAGTCCCCTGCAAAATAAATACTAAACAACCAAGGAGAGCCCTGACCTGATGACTATATTAAACAATCCCTTACTATTTGGAAGATCACTGTGCTGCACTTTTTGAGTCCCACTTTCATATTAGACACTTTCCAACCTACTTGTGAAATAAGCCTATATATTGCCCTTACTTAAGAAACCTTCAGTCAGGTTCACTTTCTCCCTACCCAATGAGATCAGTGAAAAGAGGCAGCTAGACACTTTTAATAGTGCAAGGAACATAATCTTATAGCACATGACTACTAGTCAGTCAAGCTTTATGTTATTCCTTGATAAAAACAAGGGATGAACCCAGCTATGTTACTCTTTTACCACTCAGTGGATTAATCCACTATAAGCAATGGCATATTACAGGAATTGCTGGACAATAAGTAGAATGATGTCACTCTTCTTCATTCACAGTCAACATGTTTGTAGCAAATGTGCCTTTTCTGCCTTATCATCCCTATATTTCTCACCATTTTCAGGACCTACCTTTGCTGGTTTTAAGACAAAACTGTAGTAGTGCTAGTGTACCCCTAACACATGAGCTCTACATTGGAACTCTCTGTTTGACCTAGATAACTTTCAGATCTGTCCATGATAAATAGTGTCCACAATGCAACTATAGCATAGAAGATTAAATGTCATTTATGGGCTGTGGTTCATTCTTATATGTATCTATTACAAAAGTATATGTCCTCTAGGAGGCTCTCGGAACCCTGGATGGGCTGCAGTTTAAATGCCATACAAACACTCATGACAAGGAGAATGCCTTTGATATGTTGTAAAAGCCTATTTTAATTTTTGTAAGCCATCTCTAGAGTGTGCCTTGTAGTCCCACAGGATACGGTGCATTAAAAAAAATGGAGCACAATACCTTCTTGGGGTAATGTAGTCACAATTAAATAAAACCATAAAGCTATTTCACAGTTTCTGTTTTGCTAGCTCGGAGCAAGATGTGATTTAAATGTTATCTCTGCTTTGGGAGAAGCTTAAACAATGCGTTAAAGATATTTCTTAATTAAATCTGGTTTAATTGTGAAATAATATTCTTGGCAACATAAGCAGAAAAGTTACTTTGTTAAAATGTAAGCCAATGCTGTCTGTAGGTAGTTTTGCCATTCAAGCCATCAGAAGCTGGAATTCACATTCTTAGGTGGAGAGAATAACCCTGGCCATTCTGAAATATGGGGTTTCTGTGTAGTCTATGGTCCAGACAAAGGTTTTAAAATTTTAAAGCTAAGCTCGATCTCTGGTAAACATAGCACATAAGTAGAAAAGTAACTTTAAAAAATAAATTTCTGCTACCTGATAAAAAACTGTCTGTAATTTGTTCTGACACTGAAGCCATAAGCTAGAATTCACATCCTTGGCTGGAGAGAATAACCCTGACCATCCTGAAACAGGGGTTTCTGTGTAATCTAGCAGTAAATGTGAGAGTGGTTCATTAATTAATGTGTGTTGTAGTATACCACGTGTAATAAAGCCAATAACCTCTTAGGTCCAGACAAAGGTTTCAATATTTTAGACCTGAGCTCAATCTCTGGTAGTAATAGCACAGCAAAGACAGTCTTAACTTTACACAAATTAGTAATTTTTTTGAACATTCCCTATGGCACAGAGGAGAAATCCATGTTTCACAAAGGAAGGATTTTCAGCCATGGTGGATGAAAGTATTACATAAGAGCCACAATTGTCTGGGACCCTAGTAAAAAACACAACCATATCTCAGAAAAAGGGAAATGTGAACCAGAATAGTGAACAGAGTGAATGATTTACGGAACAATGCATTCAGAGGAGGAAATTAGGAAGAAGTGTAAAGGCCTGCTTATGAGTGTGTTCACTGGTCCCCAAGTGTCACCTGGAAGCGCAGAGGACTGATGGTGGTTCGCCCAACCTGCTCTTGCAACTCCTTCCCTTGGAGAAAAAGGTCTTGCAGAACCTACATCCTGAAGGCTTGACAGGAATTCCTGATGGAGTGGGGACTGGTAAGATGATTGAAAATTTTCACTAATGAGAAATTGAGTTTTTGCACTTAAGTTAGCTGTTCAGAATGTTCAAGACCCTTATCAAAACCTATGTATCTAAACTACAAACTATTTTGTTTCATCCAATTGCTATCATCATGTTTGTATGTCTCGTTTTAACAATGAGCACTATGCTTTGTCATATTGTGTTTTGTTCTCCATGGACCATCCCTTTGCATTTCCTTTAACTCAATTTAGGCTGTTTTACTGAAACAAACAAGTTCCAAACTCAATCTATTTTCACATGAAGGTATATTGCTTGTAAGTGGTATTTTCACCTACTCACATCATACACATATGTGTGTACATATTGTAAATGTGGGTTCATTTTTAATTAAGTAATTTAAATAGGCATGTGTAACCCACTTTGTAACAAGTATTGGCAACGGTATTAACAAATGACTACAATTATCATGATGCCCTGTGTTAGAAATGGGGCCTCTGGTTGGCGGTCAGTTTGCACTCGGTCCAAACAGGGACCCTCATTCTAGTCAGGGCAAGGGAGATACTCACTTAAGATAACCCCTACTCATCCCCTTGGTCGCTTAGCGCAAGCAGTCAGTTTTATCACAAAGCTAATGTGTAAAGTGTTTGTATCAACACAAACATTAATACAAAATGGATGCAACACCAGTTTAGAACAATATTTAGCTAATATTTATCTAAATCAAACAAGACCAAGACAACACAAAGATACACATAATAGAATCTTACTCCATAGAAAACAATGGAAACATTGTTGTTACACAAAGTGCCTGGTTTGCATCAAACATAAAGCCACATGGGCGAGCGTGCATCAGAAAAGTCAGCAATGTTTTGATTCCTTACTTGCAAGTGAGGCTGTGCATCATTTCTTCTCCAGTCGGGTGGGCAATGCATCATTTTTCTCTCCCACAAGAGAGTGATGCGTTGATTATCAGATGGACACCTCAGATCTGGGCAGTCGATTTTGATGCTCAGTGACATTGCGTGCAAAATTCTGCCGCAGGAGAGTGAGAATCCGTGCTGCGTGGGGTTTGAGTCGATTTCAGCAGCTGCAAGCAGGTGTTGGGTCAATTTTACAGCCACACTGCAGTTTGCAGGTGGTGTGTCAAAATATTAGTTGCAGGGTTCCTGTGCGTGGATTTCCACCTTGGTTCCACCAGCTTCACCTTTTTAAGACCCAGGGCCTGAATAGGGCACCACTTGGCAGGGTAGGAATCTCAGCAGAGAGTCCAGGTGCTAGCCTAGGAAGTCGTTGATGGCCCTGAGACTTCAGAACAGGAGGCAAGCTCAGTCCAAGCCCTTGGAGACACTTCACAAGCAGGAATATACAACGAAGTCCAGTCCTTGTCCTCTTTCAGGCAGAAGCAGCAACTGCAGGCCAAACCCAGCAAAGCACAGTAACAGGCGAAGGGGCAGTACTCCTCCTCCAGCTCTTCAGCTCTTCTCCTTGGTAGAGCTTCCTCTTGGTTCCAGAAGTAATCTAAAAATCTCGGGTTTTGGGTCCACTACTCATACCCATTTAGTAGGCAAACTTCAAAGGAAGGTCTCTGTTTTTACAAGATCCTGCCTTGCCCAAGCCTAGCCCAGGACGCACGCTAGGGGGTTGGAGACTGCGTTGTGTGAGAATAGGCACAGTCCATTCAGGTGTAAGTGTAAGTTCCTCCCTCCACTCTAGCCCAGGTGACTCATCAGGATATGCAGGCTACATCCCAGATTTCTGTGTATCAGTGTCTAGTGGAGATTCAAAAGCAGCCCAACTGTCAGTCTGACCCAGACAGGGAATACACAAGCAGGCAGAGTCACAGAATGGTTTAAGCAAGAAAATGTCCAGTTTCTAAAAAGTGGCATTTTCAAACTGACAATCTAAAAACCAACTATCAAAATATGTATTTTTAAATTGTGAGTTTAGAGACCTGAAACTCCATACCTCTATCTGTTTTTTAAAGGCAGGCCCTATGTTAACCTATGAGAGAGACAGGCCTTGCAACAGTGAAAACCGAAGTTGGTAGTATTTCACTCTTAGGACATATAAAAACACACCAGCACATGTACAACGTTTAACATACACTGCACCCTGCCCATGGGGCTACCAAGGGCCTACCTGAGGGGTGCTTTACATGCATAAAAAGGGAAGGTCTGGTCCTGAAAGGTGGGTACACTTGCCAGGTTGAACTGGCAGTTCAAAAACTGTATACACAGACACAGTAGTGGCAGGTCTGAGCCATGAGCCATGAGCTACTCGTGGGTGAAACAATCAGTGCTGCAAGCCCACTAGTAGCATTTTATTTACAGGCCTTGGGCACCTCTAGTGCACTTTACTAGGGACTTTCTAGTAAATCAAATGTGCTAAACATGGAAAAGCCAATTACACATACATTTTACACAGTGAACACTCGTACTTTTGCACTGTTTAGCAGGGGTAAAGTGCCCAAAATAACACAACCAGGAAAAGGAGAGTCCACTATATAGTCAAAACATGGGAAGCAGAGGCAAGAAAGATAGGAGAGACTACACCCAGGATGCCAGGTCTAATACCCTGTTTTTGTGTCTAGAAAACACTAGTGTAACATGATGTTGCTCAACCTCCCTTTTTTTCAGTTATGCACAATGTGAAGGCTTTATACATTTGTCATTCAGCATTTCATGATATGTATGAAAATGGCATCTGCTGTGTTGATCTGGTATGTTGTCACCTTCTTGTTAATAAGCTACTTGCTTGCATAAATCATAGATCTGTTTATTCAAAGTTTTCCAGTCATATTCTGTGGCATGCTGAATCTAACTAGTATTGATGCACACTTTATTTTGTAGCGTTATTTGATGACCAATGTCATTAATGCTAATAAATAATCTCATAGTTTGTGTTTGAGGCTGCCAGGTCTTGAAATGGCCTGGCTGTCAACTTTCCTCTATACTATTTTGATATGTACGTCTGATATATGTAATGTACAATGTTTGAATAACATTTTACATTTCAGGATGTCTCTCCATCATTGTTACTGAAGTTTGCATCAGTATAAATGAACCTTCATGTGTAAAAAGCTCAAAATCACACAAAGGTCTAATCGTTCTGTTAATCACATCTGTCTATTGTGTTGGGTAGATTCATTTGTAGCTAAAAACACATTTGAGGTACAATACAGACCTTTAATTTCATTTTGTTTGTAATTCATCTTAGATCCAACACCCCCGGACAGTGGAAGACTGTCTGGAACAGAAGACATCTCTAGTCAAGACCAGGATCAAGCCTTCAGTGAAGATACTACTCCAGGATCTGGACATGACTGGTCCATCTGGTCTGTCTGGTCACAGAGCTTAAGTGAATCTTAATTGGGCAACTCTTACACCTCCCACCCTAGCAGCTATAACACCTCAGCCTCAGAATACCTCCACTTCCTGTGTTCAAAGGAATAGAACACCCATTGTGTGTCCCACAGTCATGGCTACTGTTGAGCAACAATCACCACCACCTGCAGTTGTGCCAGGACCCAGTAGGATGGGCCTCACTGCCTCAAGGGCTCAATGGAGTGGGGGTTGGGGCTATGGGAGTGAATCTGTAGGCCAGCAAAGTGAGGCCACTGGCATCATTGACACCCAGACCACCATTAACCAATTCATGAGAGCACTGCAACACTCCCAAGATGTGATGGGCCAGGTTGGAGCAGAACTCCAGTACAAAGGGAACACAATGTTGAGATGCAGAATATCAACTCCATTTTGTGCTCTGTGACTGGGATGATGTTTGATATCTATCATCAAATGTTCAGGGCTTTTCTTGTACCCTCAACCCCTATCTGCTGTCCCTCAACATTAGGTCAACTTACACCCATCTTTGCCACAGACATGGAGGTCCTGGTACAACAGGAGACAGATACACCCACCACAGTCCCTGAACCTGTGCCTTCCCAGGAGGGGTCATTTATCCAGATCACCAGGAGAAGACAGCAAGACCACCACCGCCTCCATGAGATGCCAAACATAATTTCCTCCAGTGTGTGTTTACCATTCACTCTGTGGACTATTTTGTGAAAACATTTACCTTTTTTGAGGAAAGTTGTATTTTGTACATAGGACACCAAACTATTCTTACTAAAAAAATATAGTTTCATCCACCATGATAGACTTTCGTTTTTATTATTTTCCTTTTTCATTCTGGATTCAAAGATAATGCACTCACTTATAATTTTCAAAATAAATGACATAATACAAAATTAAAGACTGGTGTAGTATTTAGTGTGGTAATTCCTTTCCCATGACTTTTAAACAACATTGTTTTCTAAACCTGTCAGCAATATGATTCAAAAACAAATAACACATATCAACTGGGTTATGCATTCCCAATAAAGAAAGATAGAAAAAGAAGCAATGACATCTCAATGTGTTAGTGTCATACATTTGTAGGTAACAAGTCTTTGACAAAATCTATGATGATTTTCACAAACAATACATTACCCAAATAGTCTGTGCCACTTAGGAGTTGACACTCCACAACCTTGATATCATGGAAGAAAGGGAACATTTAATAAAATCAAATTAAATAAGAAAACTGTTTTTGATTTATGACCTTTGCTGCAGCCAGACATCCAGCCCTCACAACAAGAATCTGACATACAAAAACAGCAGTCAACATTATGGCAGTAACAAAATATAAGGCTACCTGGCATTTCAGTACACTGTGGCAGTATCTGGTGGAATGTCACAACCACCTTTCAGTGGTATGCTACAGCTATGAAAAGAAATATCAACAACTTCAATCACTGAACACATATGGAAGATTTAACCATTGTGAAAGAAGAACAGTATGTTATGGATTGACATTAACATGTGGTTAGAGCAAATTAAACAGCACATTTTTACTTGGTGGCAATATTCCAACAGAAAACAGGTCTTATACAATCTCAAGAGTTCCATTCAATCACAGTGCACGTTGTCTCTGTACAAGATCTGTCCACCAAAAGTGGGTGTCTGTCCAGGAACAACCCATGTTCCCTTTGTACTTTCCAACACCAACACATCACTGCAAGTGCCACAACTTTGAATTGTCCAAACGAAGATGACATGGTGAAGGACCCTAAAATAGAATAACAAGGGAACGGTTTCACATGAGAGATTTGATTCAACTGATAAGTTAGGAGGACACATATATTTAGCACAAGCACAAATAATCTATGTCAATAAACACAACAGTCAATGTAGGGAATTTTTTATCTACACACATCTTTGCCTTGGGCTTTCCTGAACTGACCATTCCCAAAAAAGTCCCATTGCTGACTGAAATGTTCAGTATGGCACAAGTTGTTCTGAAATTGGATGTTACAATATATAAAGATACACTTACACTCAGGTGAAGAAGTAACTAATACCTTTGTGACATAGGGCAAATCCTTCCATTTTACCACTGTCATCTTCATTGAGCATTTCAACATCCTCAGCTGGTGGCTCTTCATGGACCGCATCCTCTGCGATAAGTTGGATGTTCTGTCACAGGGTGATGTTGTGCAACATGCAGGAGGCAACTGTGATTCGGTACACTTTATCGGTTGAGTAGAGGAGGGCTCCACCGGTCTTGGCCAGACACCAAAATCGGACCTTCAGGAGCCCAACAGCCCACTTCACTGACCTCTGTGTTCTTCCATGGGCCTCAATAAAGCATACTTCCTCTTGAGATGTTTGAGTACTCAACGGTGCAAATAAACATGGTCAGTTAGGAGACACTGAGGGCCTGATTTATGAAAAGTTAGCACCACCTTTGCGTAATTTTTTTATGCAAAAGCTGTGCAGACTTACAAAATCTAATTATATTTTGTACGTTAGTGCTGCTTTGTCGTCAAAAACTGATGGTGCTAACTTTTCATAAATCAGGAGCTGAGTTTCCTACATGGAAGCAATACATTGATAGATTAAACTCATATTAAGTAATTGTACATTCCTAAACTATGAATAAAGCAAATGATCCTCAAGTTATGTTGTACTTACCAACAAGCCAGGCCCTCTCATGTCCAAGTTGTGACATGTGCAGGGGCATGGAGCTGTTCCCTGGTACAAAGAAATGAGGTGTTGACCATGGAAAACAGACAAACACACTTCTTGAGATCTACAAATCAGGTGAAGGGACAACTTGCACATTGATGTAATGGAATGTTTTCCTAAGTTCCCTGGCATCTGATGGCACCAAGGCAAGCTGTATGCCATCTATTGCTCTAACCACATGTGGCTGGCCACCCAAAGAATAAAAATCCCTCTTCACGTTGGCCAAATCCTGATGTTATGGAAACTGAATGAAGCTGTTGATGTGTCTCATCATTGAAGCAAGGGCTTCTTGCAGCATACCACTGAAAGCTTCCTATGGCATGTCCACAGAAACTGCAAAATGTATTGGAAAGATCCAGTGGCCACAAAATGAAGTACTACCATGGATTCCTCTATTGGTGATATTGCTGTTGTGTTCCTATTGTGGCAGGAGATCAGGCTAAAGCTGGCGGCATAAATCCAGTATTGTTTGCATATTTAATCTGAATTTCTTCATGATGTCCCTTTGCTCCATGGTGGCAAGGTCTGGAAACAGTCTGAAGACTTGAGAACAATATCTTCTATCCCTCCCTTGGTTCATATGTCTACATATAATGAAAACAACCTATCAATTAAAATAGTCACACAATACATTGATAATTAACACACATCTCATGTCTTAATAAAACTAGTAATGTTATTGGTTGCTATGTTGTAGCACTGTTCCCGTCATGTACTACAAAGTTCTTATCACTCAGCTCAGCGGGATCATTCTGATGCAGTCAGGGAGGATGCCACAACCATAGCGGTGGCGTCCTCCCCGCAACTTTGATGATCCTGCCGTGGGACCACAAAACTCATAATAAGGCCCTGTGTCATTTATGAACACAAAATGTTTGCAACTTGAACCCTCTAAACTTAACATGTCTGACATTTTTAACAAATAATGTGTAAACAATACATTTGAAATATATTATTTGCACATTATTTTTTAAATATATTTATTTTAATTACCGTTAATGGAAGTACAACCTACACTGCAGCACTATCAATGTTGAAAACCATAACAGTACGCTTTTTAATGTGTCATATTTGTGTCACGTTAATTTTGTATGTATTTTACTTTGGTTAAAAAACTAACCACAATTTGAGAGGTGGTGACTCACAAATAATTTGGAAATGCAGTGCTTCACATCCTAAAATGGTGGGTGCTTGATCTTGATGTCAGGACATTGGCCATCCGGTAGCTATCTGTGGAGGCTGACCAGAGAACAGGTGTATCACTCCACAGCAGACACAGCCATAGGCTAACATATGGCCAGTATCTGTGCCATCTCCATCTAGGATTGAGTACTCTGTGTGCTTGATGTGGCATCTGGAGAAAAGCTCACTTGCCTTCTAACACTGCAGAGAAGAACACCTCCTCAACTTTTGCTGCTGTTACCAACCTCTGGGAGCCAGGAAGACAGGCAAAGAAGGAGAAATGGCTCCTGGCCAATTCCCTGAGGGTTGGATCTCCTCACCATGGAGACTATGTCCCTGTACAGCCAGCTTTATGGGAACCCAAAGGAAAAGGTTCATGTTTTGGGGGGGGATATTTTACTAAGTAACTTGTTCCTTCTTTATACACAGGCTAATTTGTCACTTTTTGTTCATGAGTGAAATATTGCGATTGGATTGGATTGAATTGAATAATTTAGCTGGGTACAGAATATTATTCAATGTTAGAAATGAAATGTCTGTACAATTAAATGAACAGTCACCTGAAAGAATAAGCAGACTTTTCTGTAAATGTTACTCACAATTCCAGATGTCATTAGATAAACTGCAGTCCCCTTAGTGCCTGTGGCCCGTAAACACTGTACCACTAGTATGAATGAAAACATACATCCCACTTCAAAATAAGAGCAATGTACAGTGCAAGATGATACTTTTAAGTTATGGAGTTGTCTGATTATTTTTTTCAAGCTAAACTATAGCCTATATTTTTTTAAGTGAGTATCTGTATCTTTTCAACATGTCACAGTGCCACATATGGGGAAAGGTATTTCCTGTGCTGAAAGTCTAAATGACAAAGGCTCTCAAATCCCCAACATGTATGGCCCAGTACTACACAGAGTTGTTCATACATCCCCAAACACAATGTTCTCACTTACACATGGCAGGCCTTCCATACTGCCCTTTGTCACCATGTGTGGTTCAAACCTTAGTATCTGACTTTTAAGATTAGGCATTACGCCGATGTCACTCTGGGTGGGTTTATATGCAAATATCGAACAGGTTGTTTAGCCTTCAGTAGCTCAAACTTATTTGGACTGATCAGGAGTGGGTATCACTTCAGGAAAGGTTTCATAGTCCTTGGCCTAGATGATGTTTGTGACCTGGACTGTAAACATACTTTGATGAAGGTACTCAACAGATCCCTGTACATTAGTATTTTCTATGACATTTAAATGTTGTTAAACAATCTGTACTGTCTGTGTTAAGTAGACATGTGAGAAATGCAACAACATTTAGTCACAGCATTACAGGCAAACTAAATCACTCAAAACATATTTTGTTTCTATTTTTTTCATACTTACATGTTAACGTCCATCAAAAGCGGGAAATAAGGCCATCGCCAAGAAGGTGCGGACGCTGGGGGTCCATAAGCGGAGCAGCCTGCATTGCTGGAAGAGGTGGGGGGGACCTTAAATTCTAAACCAGAAAGTCAGCAGATGTCCAGCTCAACCAGTCCTCCCAACGAGGCAAGTGTTTGCACTGAACCCTAACCCTCTTAATGGCCTGCATCATCGTGGTGGTCAATCTGGGGTTTGATAGGCAGTTGAGGGCCCAACAACAGAAGCTAGGGGGTGAGTTATTGTTTGTAGCCATTCTTGGTATTTAACCTTTTTTATTTACAACAGTGTTTTATGACCTTAAGATGACGTTTGACACACATCCAACACAAATGAGGATTTCTGGAAGGGTACATTTTTCAGACGGTGTCTGATGCTATGTTTCGGGTATTGATTTGTGTTAAAGGTCACAACTAGATTCCTCACCACAAGCCACGTTCTGTTTTCAACAGACACATGGCTGAATAAGAAAAAAGTACTTGCACTTTTTAGATGTAATGAGGGACAGATGTACCAAACATGGCTCATTTGAGAATTGAGTCAGGTGTGAGTCTCCATCACAAATGTGAGTGGGTAATGTAGACCCTAGTACAGGTGACATGGCACACAAAGCACTTATGATACAGTTGATGTTTCAGACTTTGCATTGGTAAGTTGGTACAATGAACATATGACCATGAGCGTCTGGTCCAAAAAGACTGGAAACAAGAGTACAATGGTATCATTCCTAGTCAAAAACAAGTATGTTTTCACTGCAAGATTTGTCACTTCATGTGGACAGTAGCAGACTGACATGAAGCCTTAATCTTTCAAAAATGTCAATGCAAGCCAGTCTGTTTCAAACAATATGAATTTTTCAGCCAAACTGTACTTATTGACACAGACAGAAATGTGTTGACATTGCGCATAGCCCAAACAACATTTTAGTCACCTTATTTATGTCCAAATGAGAAATCATTGATTGTGAGAAATGGGATACTTAAAGGACAGCTGCAGATGAAATGTTCCATCACATATATGGTGGAGTATCCCATCTTGAAAAATCAGTATCAGACCCAAATTATGACTCTTTTGGAAATGTCACAAGGCTCTTGCTCTGTACTGAAGTGGTTTACAAATGTATTAAAGCCCATGTATGTACCCATGCTGTCATAGCCATTTGTCAATCAACCAAAAAAAAAGCTTAGAGAAATATCTTTTGACAGCATAGGTATGTACATAGTGTGCTAATACATTGGCAAGCTAATTCAGTACAGACTCCATATATACCGCATTTGAATTATACTTTAGTTACTTGAAGTAAGTGTTACTATTGTGAATAGTGAATAGACAAAAAGAACAGGCTTTCAGTTCATAGATCTATTGGTACAACATTGCAGTATGTGTGGACACACATTGATCCATATTTAAGTGTCGATGAATGTAAATGATGCAAATTGTTTTACCTTGTAAACACACTGTACAAATGTATTTCTTGTTACTGTAATTTTTTAGGATATAAGTTAAGTATTCTAAACAACAAGGTCCTAGGAATCAGAGACATTAAAAAGTTAATGAGGAGAAATAAAAGTGGATAAGATACAAGGACATACATGATAGAGGAGCTAGCACAGGGAGTTTCAAAAGTGTGAGCAAATGGTTTTAGAAAACGTTCCCTACATGCATGAGATACTGATGATAAAGAATCCAAGTCTGAGAGCCTTGAAGCTCGTTAAATAAGTAGACATGGCAAATGTTTTGTGAGAAAAGCTCATGTACAATTGTATTTACAAAAATACACTCAAACTGTTGTATCTGTTTTTTTAGCATCATCAGTGACAGGTATAGGATACATTGGGCATGTCAGTGGGGAAGCAGCTGGCCACTGTGATCTTGGTGCTGACACCACAGACACTGAGGGACCTAGTGCCATGGAGGGTGAGGGGACTGGTACAAAGGCCAGAACTTCATCATCAGAGGCCTCCACCGAAGACCAATCCCTAGGGGTGGCAGACTCTACTGGTTACCATCTGCATCCTTGTATGCCACCAACATTCCCATTTCCACCCTACCCCTTGGTGTATCCCCAGTTGGCCAAACCTGCCCCCCCTAAAACGGGTGAGGTCTGCTTTGATGCAGGCACTCCCCCCTGCTTCTGTCCTCCTGAGTGAGGAGGCCATTTACCTCTTGCAGACTATCACTGTAGGACAGGCTGCACTCTTGAATGCCATCCAGGGGCTTAGTTGTCAGATGCTACAAATGTTGGCTTCCCAGGAGGGCATTCATAGTGCAACATCTGGCCTATATAGGTCATTCCAAGGTCTGGCCTTCTCACTGACCGCAACCTCCCAACTTTCCCACCCTCATGCCCCAAATCCCACCGCTTTCCCATCCGAATTTCCTATTCCCACCCCTGTCAAAAGCACACCTCTGAGGGTAGGTCGCTCCCCTGCCCACGAAGCGCCACCAGATCGCTTCTGCATTCTTTTCGCTGGTCTGTCAGTTGCTGGCTGTGATCGCGTTCCCCTTTTGCCTTTTGTAACCCGAGCGTCTGTGTTTGTGTGCTTGTTGCTGGCGGTGATCGCGCCCCCCTCTTACCTTTTGCATCCCGTTTTGGGCCCCCAATCGCCGTTTTTCTCCCCCCGCCGACTTTTTTCTGCACTTTTTCAAGGCCTCCTCGCCGCTTTTCCCACCTTTTTTTCCCCCGCCTGCCCGCCCGCCTCCCGCCTCCCAGCTGACCCCTCCTCCCCGGCTCCCCCTTATATGGCGGCCGCTGCGAGGCAGAGGTAGCGACCCCTGACCTGAGGGTAGGTCGCTCCCCTGCCCACGAAGTGCCACCAGATCCCTTCTGCATTCTTTTCGCTGGTCTGTCTGTTGCTGGCTGTGATCGCGTTCCCCTTTTGCCTTTTGTACCCCGAGCGTCTGTGTTTGTGTGCTTGTTGCTGGCTGTGATCGCGTTCCCCTTTTGCCTTTTGTACCCCGAGCGTCTGTGTTTGTGTGCTTGTTGCTGGCTGTGATCGCGTTCCTCTTTTGCCTTTTGTACCCCGAGCGTCTGTGTTTGTGTGCTTGTTGCTGGCTGTGATCGCGCCCCCCTCTTACCTTTTGCATCCCGTTTTGGGCCCCCAATCGCCGTTTTTCTCCCCCCCGCAGACTTTTTTCCGCACTTTTTCAAGGCCTCCTCGCCGCTTTTCCCGCCTTTTTTTCCCCCGCCTGCCCGCCCGCCTCCCGCCTCCAAGCTGACCCCTCCTCCCCGGCTACCCCTTATATGGCGGCCGCTGCGAGGCAGAGGTAGCGACCCCTGACCTGAGGGTAGGTCGCTCCCCTGCCCACGAAGCGCCACCAGATCCCTTCTGCATTCTTTTCGCTGGTCTGTCTGTTGCTGGCTGTGATCGCGTTCCCCTGTTGCCTTTTGTACCCCGAGCGTCTGTGTTTGTGGGCTTGTTGCTGGCTGTGATCGCGTTCCCCTTTTGCCTTTTGTACCCCGAGCGTCTGTGTTTGTGTGCTTTTTCCTGGCTGTGATCGCGTTCCCCTTTTGCCTTTTGTACCCCGAGCGTCTGTGATTGTGTGCTTGTTGCTGGCTGTGATCGCGTTCCCCTTTTGCCTTTTGTACCCCGAGCGTCTGTGTTTGTGTGCTTGTTGCTGGCTGTGATCGCGCCCCCCTCTTACCTTTTGCATCCCGTTTTGGGCCCCCAATCGCCGTTTTTCTCCCCCCGCCGACTTTTTTCCGCTCTTTTTCAAGGCCTCCTCGCCGCTTTTCCCGCCTTTTTTTCCCCCACCTGCCCGCCCGCCTCCCAGCTGACCCCTCCTCCCCGGCTACCCCTTATATGGCGGCCGCTGCGAGGCAGAGGTAGCGACCCCTGACCTGAGGGTAGGTCGCTCCCCTGCCCACAAAGCGCCACCAGATCCCTTCTGCATTCTTTTCGCTGGTCTGTCTGTTGCTGGCTGTGATCGCGTTCCCCTTTTGTACCTGAGCGTCTGTGTTTGTGTGCTTGTTGCTGGCTGTGATCGCGTTCCCCTTTTGCCTTTTGTACCCCGAGCGTCTGTGTTTGTGTGCTTGTTGCTGGCTGTGATCGCGTTCCCCTTTTGCCTTTTGTACCCCGAGCGTCTGTGTTTGTGTGCTTGTTGCTGGCTGTGATCGCGCCCTCCTCTTACCTTTTCCATCCCGTTTTGGGCCCCCAATCGCCGTTTTTCTCCCCCCCCGCCGACTTTTTTCCGCACTTTTTCAAGGCCTCCTCGCCGCTTTTCCCGCCTTTTTTTCCCCCGCCTGCCCGCCCGCCTCCCGCCTCTCAGCTGACCCCTCCTCCCCGGCTACCCCTTATATGGCGGCCACTGCGAGGCAGAGGTAGTGACCCCTGACCTGAGGGTAGGTCGCTCCCCTGCCCACGAAGCGCCACCAGATCCCTTCTGCATTCTTTTCGCTGGTCTGTCTGTTGCTGGCTGTGATCGCGTTCCCCTTTTGCCTTTTGTACCCCGAGCGTCTGTGTTTGTGTGCTTGTTGCTGGCTGTGATCGCGTTCCCCTTTTGCCTTTTGTACCCCGAGCGTCTGTGTTTGTGTGCTTGTTGCTGGCTGTGATCGCGCCCCCCTCTTACCTTTTGAATCCCGTTTTGGGCCCCAAATCGCCGTTTTTCTCCCCCCCGCCGACTTTTTTCCGCACTTTTTCAAGGCCTCCTCGCCGCTTTTCCCGCCTTTTTTTCCCCCGCCTGCCCACCCGCCTCCCGCCTCCCAGCTGACCCCTCCTCCCCGGCTACCCCTTATATGGCGGCCGCTGCGAGGCCGCGCAGCGGGCGTGCCGCTGGCGCGCCGAAGGCGCGCCTAAGGCAAGCCCGTCTGCGCCCGTCCGCGCCTGGACCGCGCCCAGCGCCCGAACCCCTGGCCCCCGCAACCCCCACCTCCCCCGCCTGACCTACAACTCCACCACCCTCACCGCCCTCAACCCCGGCCGCACGCCGGGCTGCTACCGCGCTACCCCGAAGCGGACCCACGGACCCTTCACCTGCCGCAACTGCTGTCTCACCGGCCTACGAACACACATCGCACCCAACAAGAACAACTCCCCCGGAAACAACCTCGACTGCATCCTGATCAACTCCCGATCCGTACACAAGCATGCCATCGAACTGTGGAACCTCATCGACACAACAAACCCGGACATCGCCTTCCTCACTGAGACCTGGATGAACCCCTCCTCGGCACCCGACATCGCCATAGCCATCCCCGATGGCTACAAAATCATCCGTAAAGACCGCACCAACCGCACCGGAGGAGGCATCGCCATCGCCCACAAAAGCTCCATTCGCATCGCGACCTACGTCGACGACTCACTCCCCGATGCCGAACACCTCCACTTCACGATCCACAGCGACCCCAAGACCACCCTCAGAGGCACCCTCATATACAGACCACCAGGACCACGCACAAAGTTCAGTGAAGACATCGCAGACTTCATCAGCCCACACGCACTCCCGTCCACCGACTACATCCTCCTAGGGGACCTGAACTTCCACCTGGAGAACCACACCGACAACAACACCGCCGCTCTACTGGACAACCTCGCCAACCTGGGACTGAAACAACTAGTCAACACCCCCACCCACTACGCCGGACATACGCTCGACCCCATCTTCTCCTCCAGGAAACACATCTCCTTCAGCCACACCACCGAACTCTCCTGGTCGGACCACAGCTGCGTCCACTTCAGCTTCAAGAAGACCACCGTGCACCACCACACCCAGCAACCACCAAGAAGACAATGGAATCGAATCACCACGGAACAACTCACATCGACCCTCGCTCAGAACCAACCCACCAGCACTACAGACCCCAACGAAGCCGCCAACAACCTCATGAGCTGGATCTTAGACTGCGCCAACCTCCTGGCCCCCCTGAAGACCCAAGCAAACACTAACAACCACAAGAAAAACTCATGGTTCACCCCCGACCTCAAGGACTCCAAAAAGGAATGCCGCACCCTCGAGAAGACCTGGCGCCTCAACCGGACCGAGGAGAACATGTCTGCTCTCAAGAACGCCACCCGCCAACACCACCAACTCCTCCGTGCCGCACGAAAATCAGCCTTCCAGAACAGACTAGACAACAACGCCCACAACAGCAAGGAACTATTTGGCATCGTCAAAGAACTCTCCAACCCCGACGCAGAAAACAACTCCATCCCTCCCTCACAGGACCTCTGCGACTCCCTCGCAGCCTTCTTCCACCACAAGATAACCGACATCTACAACAGCTTCACCACAACCAACACCAACACAAACCCACCACTGGAACCCACCTCCGACAACACCACCATCCTCACCTGGACCCCAACCACCACCGAGGAAACCACCCGCATCATGAACTCCATCCACTCAGGATCTCCATCCGACCCTTGCCCGCATCACATCTTCAACAAAGCCGACAACATCATCGCACCCCACCTCCGAGACATCATCAATGCGTCCTTCACCACCGCAACCTTCCCGGAGAACTGGAAACACGCCGAGCTCAACGCCCTCCTAAAGAAACCAACAGCAGACCCCACCGAACTCAAAAACTTCCGTCCCATCTCGCTCCTTCCGTTCCCCGCCAAAGTGATTGAGAAAATCGTCAACGCTCAACTCACCACTGCCCTGGAAACCAACGACTCACTCGACCCCTCGCAGTTCGGCTTCAGAGCTAACCACAGCACCGAGACCGCCCTCATCGCAGCCACAGACGACATCAGATCCCTGACCGACAAAGGAGAAACCGTGGCCCTCATACTCCTCGACCTCTCTGCAGCCTTCGACACGGTATGCCACCGCACCCTGATACGTCGCCTCAGCAACGCCGGCATCAGAGACAAGGCCCTGGAATGGATCATCTCCTTCCTCTCCGGAAGAACGCAGAGAGTCCGCCTCCCCCCCTTCAGATCCACAGCTTCGGAGATCATCTGTGGCGTCCCCCAAGGATCCTCCCTCAGCCCCACCCTCTTCAACATCTACATGACCCCCCTGGCGAACATCGCACGAAAACATGGACTCGACCTCATATCCTACGCCGACGACACCCAGCTCATCCTATCCCTCACCAACAACCCCACCTCAGCAAGAACCAGACTACACGAAGGCATGAAGGAAGTAGCGAACTGGATGACAGACAGCCGGCTTAAACTGAACACAGAAAAGACGGAGGTCCTCATCCTCGGCCCTACACCCACCGCCTGGGACGACTCCTGGTGGCCCCCGCCCTAGGCAGCACCCCCCAACCCACGGACCACGCACGCAACCTCGGCTTCATCCTGGACTCATCCCTCTCCATGGCCAGACAGGTCAACTCGGTGACCTCGGCATGCTTCAACACCCTCCGCATGCTCCGCAAGATCTTCCGCTGGATCCCCACCGACACCAGGAAGACCATCACCCACGCCCTCGTCACCAGTCGGTTGGACTATGGGAACACTCTGTACGCCGGCATCACCATCAAGCTGCAGAGGAAACTTCAACGAATTCAAAACGCGGCCGCACGACTCATCCTGAACATACCCCGCCACCACCACATCTCCGGACACCTGAAAAAACTTCACTGGCTCCCAGTCAACAAGAGGATCACCTTCAGACTCCTCACCCACGCACACAAAGCCCTGCACAACCTCGGACCAAAACTCATCAACCACTGAGTCTCCTTCTACACTCCTCCGCGCACCCTACGCTCGACCGGACAAGCCCTGGCAGCCGTACCCCGCATCCGCAAAGCCACCGCCGGAGGCAGATCTTTCTCTTTCCTGGCAGCGAAGACTTGGAACGCTCTTCCCAGCCACCTTCGCGCCATACAGGACCACCTCTCCTTCAGGAGGCAGCTCAAGACCTGGCTCTTCGAGCACTGACCCCTTTCTCCCCCCCACCCCCCACCCCCCAGCGCCTTGAGACCCTTACGGGTGAGTAGCGCGCTTTATAAATGCAATTGATTGATTGATTGACCTCTGCATTCACACATTCCAATGCACATAGACAGCACATCCATTCACAAACACAGACACAGCAAGAAACACAAGCACACATAGTAAACATATAGACACCACACCCCTCAGCACATCCACTACCACTGCAACCACCAGCAGACACCACTCCCACCATCACAGCCACATCTACCACCACACCAGCAGACAAGACCCACCATCACAGTTGCATTCATCACCACCACAGCATACCAGCAGACACCACACCCACAATGCACTACCACACTGGCAAATACCACACCCACTACCACACCCACATGCACTACCATCACAATACACCAGCAGACATCACACCCACTACCACACCCACATTCACCACCACCACCACACCAGCAGACACCATAAACACCACCATACCTTCATGCACCACCACCATCACCACATCAGCAGACACTACAACTACCATCACCACCACAACAGCAGACACCACACCCACTACCATATTCACATGCATCACTGCACCTGCAATCACCACATCTACACCCACAGGACACAAACACCCACACTCAACAGAAGAACAGACACCCAGCAAAAAACAAACAAACATACATTACATTTACGTGACCTACAGATACCTGCACCCTCAACAGACACACACACACATCACACACAGTTACTCCCTCAACCTCCCAACCCCAACTCCCTACCAACCATCTTACCCATTTTCCTATGGAAGACCTGTTATTTGTCCACATCTTAACACACCTCCCCCTTAACATGAGCCCACCCCTCCCAAACTCCAACACACCCCTTCCCTAACCAGAACCACCAACCAAACCCAACACAACACTCCCACACCCAAAACCACCCCTCCCAAACCAAACACAACCTCTCCCAAACCCAACAACCCCCCAAATAGCATCATTGAGGTGCCTGCTCTGTACTTAATAGTTTACCCTTCCTGAGGAGATTTTATTGGCAGTGCAAATAGGAGGCACGTTTTGAACCGATAGCCCAGTGCCCCCAGGCTGGACTCTAAAACCTGTGTTTTATTTTTTCTTTAATAATTTCTTGAGAGTTATCTCATTGTGCAATTAAAATTTCGTTTAATTTCCATACCTTTGTCTTGATAATAATTGATTGCTGTTATTTATGCCAATGTGTGTGACATGCAGTTGTTCTCATTACTGACAGTGACTTGCACGGGTTATAGTTTTGCCATCTTTTCTGTAGGGCATACATTAGTGTTGTACATTTGTGATAAACATGCTGTTTTTAGTGCAAACATTCATCCTGGTATTGGAAAATTACACAAAAAGTACATATGTTTCTATTTTTGTGACTTGAGAATTCATGTGTGTTTTTTTTTAACATGATGTGTTGATGATATACACATATGCATTACACAGGGAACATTACACTTTAGAGTTAAATGAGATCTAATGTGTTACAGAAATTGCACAAAAAAAGGAGACCTGTGACCATAATACATCTCTGACATGATTGACATTTAGAGGTTACATTGGTTATGCATTCTGTGTACACCCACTTGTTTCATTGTGTAGTGCAAATGCTACATTATTTTGGCTTTCTGTATTTGCAATGATGTGTACTGTATTTCATTGAACAATCAATCAATCTAAACGCCAATGATCACGCAGACACAGTCCAATATAAATTAATCATACATTATTCATCAGTGCAAAAGAAAATGAAAAGATAATACATGTTAAAAAATCGTCAATGAACTCCTATGTTTAATCACTTCCCACAGAAACTTCACCATACAATAGCAGATATGAATATTTAATAAAATCTGTAGAAAGAAATAGGTGGGTCAAAACTGTTTAAAACTTGAAAATTTCAAAACTGCTAAAATTCAAAGTTTTCTTAAATCCTTAAAGAAATTACAAACTAAAACCTGATGGTAGTACTCTGTTCTGCTATCTGATCACAGGGGCATTTAATTAATTTCCTGGACCAGTCATTAATTATCGGGAAGCTAACTAGGCAATGCAATATATCTAGCCTGAAGCATTTTAGAATGAGTCTGTGTTGGCCATTAGATACGTTTTGTAATTAAGGTTGTAATTTAAATGCTACCAAGGTCATTACATGGCTACGGACAGTGGGCTTCATCACCTCGCAAGCCAACCTTTGGCCTTCACTCAAGGCCAAGCAATCTACTCTAAGCAGCTTCCTACTTGGACATTAGGAGCTCCGGTTGGTCAAACTATTCCTGATGCCCCTAGGTCATAAAGGAAGTTTTTGACATACTTTTACCAAGAAAACTGGAAGGCAGCCTATAGTTTTAAGCAATCCCTAAACAATGTCTTGATTTAAGGAGGCTTGCTCAGTGGTCCAGATCTTGTGCCATAATAAAATGGTTTGAATTTTTAATAAATCACTAAGAAACGGGATCCCCAGTTCAGTTTGGCATGCATAGATAGGGCATCTGTCAGGCACTGCAATGACAAATCACAAAAAAGTGTTCTCAACCACTTGGATCTGCTGACAATCAAAGTGCCCCTGTAGAGCCAGCCCTATAAATAACTGTAGATACAGACTTTGCAGTATAAATAGCTAGTAGCTCTTTCATAGGTTTCCGCCCCATTTTGCAGAAAAATTACATAATGCCATAATTAATTTACTGTAGTGAAGTTTCCTGGTGTTAAGAGCTGGCTTCCAACTACCCTTCTGCTCAAACATCATACCTAAGCATGCAAAGGTTTTTGGAAATTCGATACGGGTGTCTTCAATAAATGGGTTACTGCATTTTACTGGACTTCTGCCACACTTCATGACAAAAGTTTTCCCCTTTATTAATAGAAAGCCCCAGGTTATGCATACAATTCACAATATGGGGGTGTACAAGCCATTAGTACGGTATCATCCGCATTGAGGACGGCGGAGATTGGGTGATGCCCAACATGAGGGAGGTCAATACAATGCTCAGTCAAAGCCTGACCTAAGTTATTAATATATAATGTAAATAAAAATTGAGCAAATATGCAGCCTTGCCTGACTCCTCTCTCTATGCGGAATTTACATGTGCACTCACTCTTAATCCAGTATCTAACCACTGCTGTACCATCCACATACAGGTACCTAAAAAAATCAACCTATAGAAATCATTATACGCCATAACTTGTCATGAATCACACATTCAAAAGAAGAATAGAAATCTACGAAGGCCAAGTATAGATTGCTACTTTTAATCTGCGTATATTTCCCTACAAGTAATGCCAGATTAAGACCCTCTTTGAGTGTGCTGATACCATAATTAAACCCGTACTGATAAGATCCCCTTTGAATCAGCTCAAACCTCAAATCTGTTCAGCAATACATGTCCCACTACCTTAACCAGTGAATTCAATAAGGATATTGGGCGGTAGCAAGCAGGATTAAGACGGCTCCCCTTCTTATATCCCGGGACTACAAGTGATTCTAAACAGGTAGTTAAAAAAAACGGAACTAGCACATGCTCGCAAAACTAGAGTTAGCAGCGGTGCCCTCAAGGGGATATTGGCCTTATAGAGGTCCACAGGGATTGAATCTGGACCAGGGGCCTTTCCACCTTTACTAGCTACTAACACTAAAGCATCCTCCTCCACTGTGAATAAGATCTTGCTTAGACTTGGAGGTGGACTGGAAAAAATATGCTTATCAGTGGCCATTTGAGGGGATGACCCCACATGATTCTTATAAATGTCTGAAAAGTAATCAACCCACTCAGGTTCCTTAATAGCAAACTCCAGCCTAGGGGAATCCTCAGCCCTAAAAAAAGGGGCATTTGCTGCACGCCAAGACGCCCTGCTATCATTTGTAAGACTGCACATTATACCCTCTTATGTGCCTGCAAGCACAATGAATCGAGCCAACGTCCACTTTTCTTGATGGGGTTGTTGGTATGCATAAATAGGCCACTTTTAACTCCCTCCATAATTGATTAAATGCCTCAGTAAGATCCTCATGGCCAGCTGTCTCTTCTAGGGAGGTGGTAAATACATCTCTCTGGGTGACCACCAATTGTTTTAAGAATTTTGCCGAGTCAATCTGAGACCAACGGAAAGTATATCTATTAGTGCCAATGATTTAAATATTATCCACAATGTGTGGTTTACTACTCAAAAACGGAATGACTCTGTTGCGCAACTCAACAGACACACTATGAGGGTGATGATCACTCATTGCATTACTATAAGTGACAAACTGTATCATCCCAGAGTAACGTACTGAAAATAGTGCATAGTCTATAACTTAGTTAGCCCCCCTTCCATTACAAGTACCTTTAAGCGGGAAGGGTGGGCAACAAAATTCATTGCATAAGTCTAAGTCATACCAGCATAATAAGTTATCAAGAAGATCACCATACCTGGATTGAATAAAATGTGATAATGCCCCATCTTCACAGTTAGATAAACCATAAATCCTGGCTGATTGAAATTGACACAGATTCACACTAAAATCACCACCCCACATGATTATCAAATCAATATTAGATGTCTTAAGCAGTGTAGCTAGTTCACAATCCAGCTGCCTTGGAGAACTACATGGTTCAGACATGCCTAAATTATTACAACAATTCACCACAGTTAAAAGAAGGTTGGTTGATACCTTAACAGTAATAATTTAAAAGCTAGCACTTGACATAGCCAAACAAACCTCGACAAAAAGGGTATCGATCGACACATAGGTGCACAAACCCCCTTTTGCTCTTCCATAAGTAGACAGAATGGCTGAGGTATGAAATATTTTATAGCCGTTTAGGTGACTAGGTTCCACTTGCCAGGTCACTTGAAAACACAATAGTTGGAATCCTGCAATAAACTCAAACCATTCAGCAGTCTGCAGTTTACTTTTTAAACCAGCTATGTTCCTGAGAGAGCATAGTTTAAAATATTATATGTTATAGATGTGAAATGCTTATGTTTAACAATGCTGCATTAATAATTGAAATGTATTAATAAACGTGGAGAATTATTCACCTGTGTAAACTAATGTCAACTAGAAGAAATAATCATTTATAATTGTGTGCATTATCACGTATAAAACCGCATTCATTAGAACTCGTACATCTTAAGTTAGCATGAGTCGCGAATTAGCTGTGTAACTCTCATATTAAAAGCGTATTTTTCTGTTTCTCCAGTGTGCTGACTTGCAAAAGACCATGTCCCAGCGATTGTTCTTTTTCCTCACTTATTCGCTACAATGCCCAACTCTCCCATTCGCATGCTAGTAGCTTTTAGTAAATTATGAGACTTCGAAACAAACATGGACACTTTCAAGGACAATAAAGCGAGGAGAAGAGAACTCTTGACCCGAGATGTGTGCCAAGGAGATGAAATAACCCCGGATATGCCACCTACGAAAAACGTCAATTATGAAGACCAATTAGGATCTAGAAAGATATCATGAAATGACAAATGCATTACTTAATGTATAATTTGATTGGTTACCAATAGTGGGGTGTAGTGACTGACCAATAGAATTTTGGGGGAATGTATTTTGGGAAAAGGGATAAAAACCCATGACACAGGAGACAAGACGCATTAGGTAGGGAATGATATCGATTGCATCCAGAAACTGTCACTCTATTTGGTGACTTGAGACTAGACAATAATCTTTGCCCATAGACCGCCCATTACACTTTCCTCCTTAAGGGGAGAGTGTCCCTTGCCTTTACTTAGATAGACTGACGGTGATCTAACTGATGTCCTGAAGACGAAGACTGATCCTGTATGCTGACCTATCCAGAGGAGGGTATGTTTTAATTAGAGATCCTAGTTAGATATTTTCCAAATTGATGTTCTAAATTGTTTTACATGAAGCCCCACATGTTAATGCTAATTCGAGGTTAGATGAGGTATTCATTAGACTGACGGAACTGACGTGACTGACTTAGTGCTATGCTGAACTAAGACCTCTAGGAGGTATTATGTATCACGATCTGTTCTTATTGACCTAACTTTCTTATGTTCCTGATCTTTGCATGATTGAAAGTTTATCATAGTTGTCACCTTGTGTTTATGTTCATATGCTTCTTGGGTTTGAGACTAATGTTTAGATTGTAATCAGTAGGGAATAAAAATTCACTAAAATCTCTATGAAGGTGTGGTTATTCGTGACTGAAAGGTCATGATTACGCCGAAGGTTTATTAATGACTGAAGTGAAATATATTTTGATGTTAACCTTTGACAATGGTATTGACATATTGATTGACTTATTGATCGGTTATCTCGTCTTATGGAGTCTCACCACTGGGCTCAAAGATTCATCGACCTAAAACGAGTCCTGATGTGTATAAATTAACATAGACGGACGCGTTAGCAGTTCTGGTAGCAGAGCGACGGTTTGGCCCTTGGGGGCCCTAGGAAGGAGTTTTCATTGTTAAATTTGTTTTCTGTGATAATGAAATTTGGTGAGACGATGAGTGGCTAGGTTCGCCATGGCTTTCCTGGGATCTCGGAGCCTGCCTGAATGAGTTGGGAATGTTCTCGGCGCCATACTATGTGTGGTTAGGGTCTTTGCGCTTATTAAATCTTATGCATCTTGCAGTTGGTTTTGAAAAATTTGCATGTGTCTAGGACAAATTAAGTGTTAATTAGA
The DNA here is from genome assembly GCF_031143425.1 of Pleurodeles waltl. Taxonomy (NCBI): domain Eukaryota; kingdom Metazoa; phylum Chordata; class Amphibia; order Caudata; family Salamandridae; genus Pleurodeles; species Pleurodeles waltl. The sequence continues at coordinate 1,071,494,209 of NC_090437.1, forward strand.
AGAAGTGGGCGTACTCCACAGTATGAGAGTAGGGAAGTCGGTGTACTTCATGTGAATGTAGCGCTTATTGCTCAAAATTATCCACGTGGTTGGTTGTTGTATACGGACCTATTAAGGTCTAAGACTCCGGAGTATGGTGGTAAATATGGTTTATGTTGTAATCTGTGCAGTTTAATAGGTCAATCGGGCGTGGTTGACAAGTCAAGTTCGAGTTATAATGCATGTGTGAAACCTTCGATGGAGATTTGACGAGTTCTAAAGTGCACTAGAAGGAGTCATTGACAAGTCGAGAGTAGGATTTGCAGGTCGAATTCTGCTTGCGTATGTGGGAACTGAGAAGGAGAAAGTAGCGGCCGAGGCTTCAAGTGAAATCTCTGTAAAGTTCTGAAGCAAATGTGTTACCCTTCCTGTAGTAAACCGGCAGATTTGTGTTGTCATTTAAGGTGCTTGCCATAATTCGCATTAGTTTGAATGAATTGCAAGGAGTTAGTGAGGTGTAGACAAGCCGCAAGACTTTGTCAGCCGCAGTATGTTTGAGTGTGACGTCAGTGGTGCCGCGCTGAGATAGGTCAGATGCCGAGAGGGGTCGCGCACGGATTGGCTGCCGTCCGTGAAAGGCCATAGGTTGAGAAAAGGGTAGGTGAAGAGTGTCCTGGGAATTAAGCCGTTTTTCTGATTAAATACGAAATAAAAGAATTGCAAAATGAATTTTGTTAAGGCATTCAAAAGCGCTTTGAAAGGAGATGTATATATTGTAGCAACCGATGGGGAACCTACACCACCTGAAGGTACTCCAGCTTATACAGTTATGGAGGAGAAGGGTGTTGCACCTTGTTTATGGATGAAACAATGGCGCAAATTAACAGAGAAAGAGGGGTGTCTAGCGTTTCCGGAACATGGGACATTCAATCCAAAGGTATTAGAATATTTGAGGTGGATGTTAAGTACGCAGAAACCACCTCCGAGACCGGCACAATACGAGGCTTTGGCGATTTGGGACCTGATGGCTCTTAAACATAGGCAAGAAAGGTTCCACAGAAGATTGACAAGAGCAGAAAAATCCTATGCAGAAGCTAGATGGGACAGTGAGAATAAAATGTGGAGACGAGGAATAGTAGATGGGTTAAAGCTGTTTCCAGCAATAACACAGGGAGAAGAGACACAGGGAAAGAAAGCTTCTTGTAAAACCGACAAGGATTCAGGAAAAATTAAAGAGAACAAAAGGTCCTGGGAAGAAGAGGATGATTCAGATGATGAGGCGTTTATGGATAGATTGTTGCATGATCGTCCACCACCGTATGCAGTGAGCGACAGTGTTCCGAGTATTAGCTTGGATCATGGGAACCAGACGCAAGAGAAGGGAGTTACTGATACGGTACAGACTAGCGATACAGCCTTGATACAGAATGGTGACAGTGTACCCACTGCACCAGACTCACCAATACAGTTGCAGCCTTCACCGCAGATAAAAATAATTTATCCTGATGTTCCAGTGCTTGAGACTACTACAAACTTAGTGGTGCCGCCAGACCCGATATACACAAAGCCAAGGCTGATTCAGATTAAGTCAAAGCTAGTGTCTCAACCGCCACAGCTGATACCTGGGTATAACCCTGTAGCAGGACCTCCGTTAGTACCTGTACCAGGTACATTAGAACAGACCTATGGTGTTGCAGCTCCCAGAAGCTTGGGACCAGGTCAGACACCTGCCGCTATATCACTACCTATTACTGTCGGTTCCCCGGTGCCGTTATATGCACAAGAGAAAACAGGGACATGTGAACAGGGAGTTATGACTCATGAAGCGATAAGAGGAGGGCCTATTAGAACTCCACAGATAATGGCCCAAGAAGGACAGGTATGTGAACAACAGAGACCCTTAATGGACCTTAGTCCAATAGGGGCACCTATTGAAGCAATGCGGCAAGCAGGGTTGGGAGTCTTGACTCCCCAAACTATGAGCACGAATACCTCTCACACTCCAATGATACATGCAGGGAACATTTCACTGCAGGGGTTTACAGTACAACAGTTAAATGAGTGGTTAGAGAAAACTTGTGCTTCACAAAAGACTACAGTGACCACAATCGATCCTGAAAAGGAAAGACAAGATGAATATCTGAATATCATACGATTAGGGACTGAAGCTGCTGAATTGGTGGAAGGAACTATGGGAGTGAATAGGTTGGAATCATACACTGAGGCAGAATTGAGGTACTTATGCCCTAAGATTACCAAAGAGGTAGGAAAAGTACACCAGAGATTAACAAATTTGGCAGACAAATACAATATTGATATTGGCAACACGAAACATTTGAAAAGGAGCTACAGGTTAGATTTTGACACTAAAGATTTTGAACACATGAGATCTGCAGGCATGAAGATACACCTGAAAGAATTGTTGCAAAGTGCACAAATTTGGGGAGCACTAGAGAAATGGGAAGGCCGGTGGGCAAAGAAAAGAAATAAGGAAAAAGGAGATGGTCCAGGGTCTAATGAAGTAACAGCTACACCCAATTTAGACACGGTAAAAATCCTACCCATGAGAGAAACAGCTGGTGGTATCTTAGTGCATGTGCCTTGGTCAAGAGGAGACATTTTGTCCTTTACGAATGATTACCCTAGGTTAAGAGAGAAACCGATCGAGTGGTATCAACAGACAGATAGATTTGTGAAGCTTGCGAAGTGTCTTTGGGAAGACTTGAATACCTCATTTGAGATCATTGTTCCGCCAGACTTGTGGCTGGAGTGCAAGAGAGGGGTAGATTGGCCCACGAAGGAGCCGGCAAGGGATAAGGTGACTGTTGCACCTTCTGAAGAGGTGATGAAATATTATCATAAAGTTATTGAGTTTTTTAAACAAAAGGTGTCGCTGAAGGTGACTGATTGGCAGAAAATCGACCGGACTTCGCAAGAGGTCAAAGAATCAATACATGCATATTATGAGAGATTGTTGAAACCATTCAAACATTACAGTGGTACTGAGACAATCGAACCGAAGGACATGAATCATCTTGTGTTTAGGTTTGTCGAAGGGCTAAGACCGGAGGTCAGCCAGATGATTAAGAATCATTTGATCTGTTGGCAAGCTAAACCGATTGATGAAGTGTTACAGTATGCAAAATACTGCAGTGATGAAATTGAGTTGAAGCAGAAAAAGTTGAAGGAGAAAGTGATGGTGATGCAGATAAGAGCTGCACAAGCTGGAATTCAGGGAGGTGGTGTTCAGCAGATGATACAGCAACAACCGCAAATGAACGGTGTGTTTCAGGCACAGCCGAGAGGTAGAGGTCGAGGTTTTGTGAGCCGTAATTCGGATATGAATAATGTTGTCATTCAAAATGACGGGCAGATAGTGAAAAGGATATCACCATGTCATGCGTGCGGGGGCATGGGACATTGGAAACAAGATTGTCCGAATGTGGTGCAGGATGGTACAGTTCAGCAGAGCATTAATGTCGGTACACTACAAAATCCACGAGGTCCAAGAATGAGACACCAGAACCCGAACTTCCAGAATAATTTGGTGCAAATGTCAGGGGTACAACCCATGCAGCAAATGCAAATGCCACGTTTCCAAACCGTGTCAGTACAACCAATGCAACAGCAGATCCCTATGGTGCCTAGACAGCAAATGCAGTTACCCCTAGCTCCGATGGGACAGCAACAGGTGACGCTTCCTCAGCAGGTCACAGGCCAGGTAACAAACCAAAACAACACTGTACAACAATTCCCATTACGAGGTGAAAGTGATATGAATGAAGAATGGTCAGACAACAGCTCAGACAGTGAAGAGTGCAGGCTTGCAGCCTCTTTAGAGGTAGATCAGAGAGGCCCATATGTAGAGGGAAAAGTAATGGGCTATAAGGTTTCATTTTTAGTTGACACAGGAGCTACATGCTCTACAGTTCGCAGTGTAGAAGTACCGAGATTACCTCTTTCAGGGCGCACCATACGAGTGGTTGGTGTGGCTAACCAGTATCTGACAAATCCAATCACTGACCCAGTACAGGTTGAAATTGGAAATTTCCAAGGCCTGCATAGGTTTGTTGTATGCGATTCAAGTCCAGTGTCCTTACTAGGAAGGGACTTACTATGTAAGCCCAAATGTTCAATTACCTGTTCCAGCGATGGAATAGAAGTTCAGACAAACAGTGAAGATGAAGGAGATGAGGGTCAATTCATAGAAGGAGGAGAGACGAATGAAGATTACCCTCTAATTGCTCTATTCCCAGTGTTTACTTTGATCGATCTACCTGCTGATCTGCAAGGGTCTGTAACAGAGAAAGTGTGGGGCTTGACTGGAAAAGAGGTTGGATTAATCAAGGGAGTAGGGCCAGTCAAGGTGCAGATAAAGCCAAATGCAGTGTTCCCACAAGTACCACAATACCACATGACTCAGGATGTCCTCATTGAAGTGACACAGATAATTGCAGATTTTCTCAGACAGGGAGTTTTGAAAGAAGTTTGGAGCAGTCCGTGTAACTCACCTACAGTATTATGGGTTTAAAGAAGCCCTGTGGAAAGGTTCGAATTGTGCAGGATTTGAGAAAAATAAACGAAATTGTGATAAAATGCTGCCCTGTGGTACCTAACCCAGCAGTAATAATGTTCCAGGTTCCTTGTGATGCTGAATGGTTTACTGTAGTAGACCTATCACAAGCATTTTTCTCAATACCTCTGCACGAAGATAGCCAATTTTTGTTCAGTTTCAAATTCCTGGATAAGGTTTACAGTTGGTGCAGAATTCCTCAGGGGTTTTCTGAGTCACCATCCATCTTCAATCAGATATTGAAGAAGGATTTGGAACCTCTTGTGCTGCCTTTTAATTCGACTCTTGTACAGTACATTGATGATTTGTTGATTGCATCCAAAACCAGAGACAGCTGTAAGTACGATACCATTGCATTGTTGAATCATTTGGGAAAGAATGGAATAAAGTGTCACCTAAGAAGTTGCAATACTGTCAGAAAGAAGTGAAAAATTTGGGGCATCTGATTGAGAAAGGGTCCAGAAGAATTTCAAAAGAAAGAATAACGGCTGTTTTACAAATGAATCCCCCAACAACAAAGAGAGATGTCAGGATGTTTTTGGGAATGGTGGGTTACTGTCGCCAGTGGATACCCAATTTCTCGATCATCTCAAAACCCTTAAAAAAATTGACAGGAAAAGAGGTCAAAGATGAACCATACACAATCACTTTGACAAAAGAAGAGATTGAGTCATTTTTAGAGCTGAAGGAGTGCATGTGCAGGGCTCCAGCACTAGGAATGCCCGATTATGAGAAACCTTTTCTGTTGTTCTGTCATGAACGTGATGCTTGTTCTTGGTCTGTTTTAACACAGGTCCACGGAGATGCAAATCGCCCTGCAGCGTATTTTTCAGCTACTTTGGACCCTGTTGCAGCAGCCTTACCGGGTTGTTTGCGAGCAGTCGCAGCAGTTGGTCAAAGCCTTTCACAATGTGAGGGCATAGTCATGGGATACCCTTCAACAGTACTGGTTCCACATTCTGTCGAAATTCTGATGACCCGAACTAAGACGCAACACATGACAAATGCACGATTTACTAAATATGAGACAATTATTTTAGGGTCACCAAATGTTACATTAAAAAGATGCACTGTGCTGAACCCGGCAACTCTACTTCCCAATGAGAATACAGAAATCAAAGATGGGGAAGAATTTGAGCATGATTGTCTTGAGGGGACTGAGGTCTGTACCAAACCTCGCCCAGACATACAGGATACCCAGTTAAAAGAAAACGACTGCATTATGTTCGTTGATGGGTCCTGTCTAAGAGATTCAACAGGAACATTGAGAGCTGGTTACGCAGTATGTACTATATCTGGCATAGTCGAGGCCTCTTGGCTTGAGAAAGTGTTTTCTGCACAGGTGGCAGAATTAATAGCTCTTACAAAAGCCTGCCACGCTGCTGTGAATTTGAAAGTCACAATCTATACTGACAGCAGATATGGATTTGGAATTGTACACGATTTTGGCCAACTCTGGTCGCAGAGGGCTTTCATGACTTCCTCTGGTTCACCAGTGAAAAATGGAGAACAAATAAGAGATTTGTTACATGCGATTCAGTTACCTCTTGAAATTGCCGTGGTGAAGTGCATTGCTCACACCAGATCACAAGACTTTGTGTCAATGGGGAATGGTTACGCAGATCAAGTTGCAAGATTTTGTGCATTAAACTGTATATCATTTAAAGAGCAGTGGGAATTGTTACCACAACCTGAGAACGACACAACCTTGAGTCTAGCATTACGAGTGGTTGATACCTTAGACGAATTAAAGACATTACAAAGTCGTGCTAGCAAAGAAGAAAAACGTTCCTGGCAGAATATGCAGTGTGTACAAAGAGCAGATGATATGTGGGTTTCAGAGGAAGGAAAGCTGGTTTTGCCAAATAGTCTTCTGTCACAATTTGCCCGATTATATCATGGGCAGGCACATTTAGGAAGAGATGCCATGATCAGATCTTTTAAAATTGATTGGTTCAATCCAAAATTCAGACATGCCGCAGAAATTGCTTGTCACAGGTGCGTCATCTGTCAGCAGATGAACGCTGGAAAAGGAACAGTGGTAACTTTGAGCCACATTGGAAGAGCTGGAGGTCCATTTAACAAAATGCAAATGGATTTCATTGAAATGCCTGTTTGTGGAGGATTGAAGTACGTGTTGGTGATTGTGTGTGTATTCAGTCATTGGATTGAGGCATACCCCACACGCAGGAATGACAGTCTTACAGTTGCAAAACTACTACTAAGAGAGTTAATACCAAGGTTCGGGTTTCCGGTTTCTATAGAATCAGATAGGGGAAGACACTTCGACAATGAGGTGATCAAACTTCTGTGTGCAGCACTCAACATTGAGCAGAAGTTGCACTGTAGCTATCGCCCTGAAGCATCAGGACTAGTTGAACAGATGAATGGTACCTTAAAATCAAGAATAGCAAAAATGTGTGCAGCAACAAACATGAAGTGGCCAGATGCGTTACCTCTAGTACTGATGTCTATGAGAAACACGCCAGATAAGAAAACGGGACTGTCCTCCCATGAAATCCTCATGGATAGAGCAATGAGGTTACCAGCGGTACCTGCAAACGCACTAGTGAATATTACAGATGATATGGTGTTAGATTACTGCAAAGGTTTGGCTGACGTGATTCGCTCTTTCTCTCACCAGGTGGAAGCTAACACATTGCCGCCAATCGGCGAACCAGGACATTCTTTGCAAGCTGGCGATTGGGTGGTTGTCAAGAAGCATGTGAGGAAATCGTGTCTTGAGCCACGTTGGAAGGGGCCATATCAAGTAATACTGACTACCAATACTGCTGTGAAGTGTGCCGGGGTTCCCAACTGGATACATGCCAGTCACACAAAGAGGGTAACGTGTCCTGTTGAAGAGGAACTTGAAGATTCCGGTACAGCAACTTCAGGAGGAGAGGTCTCAGAGACAGAAATCAGTCAAGAAAGATCTGAGACTGCGGGAGAGCCCACTGAGAACAGCCTTGTCCCTCAAGCTGACAGTGAGTTCGAGAGAGGTGACAGAGAACCTATCTCAGTTGGGGCAGCAGGAGAACTAAGACAAGGAGAGGTTCTCCCAGAAGTAGACGAATACAATTCGGAGCCTGAGTACAGTGTAGAACCGGAAGACGGCAGAGAGAGAGCAGTTGAACCAGTTGCAAGTCCGTCAAGAGAAAACACCATATCACAAGAGGAGGGTGCTGTTCAGCGTCCTGAAGGAAAACACCAAAACAAAACACACGGAGGTGATAATTGGCCAGACAAGCCACATTTCAGAATAAGGGAAATAGCAAACGAGACAATAATAGAAGAAAGCGATACTTCACAGGCAGATGATCTGAGTGAAGGAGAGGAACAAGGTGAACGAAGATTAAAAAGAAAGAGAATAGCGAACCGAAGATACACAGGTCCTGAATGGGCATACGCTACAACCTCTGAATGGCAACAAGAATTCTTAGCATTCTGCTTTGATCGAGAAGTGCCAGGCCAATACTATGGTACCTGAAGGTAATCTACGAGAAAATTTGGATACAATTAATATCGTAAAAGCTGAAAAGAAAAAGAGACTTTAGAAAACTACCGGAAAAGTGACACTAAACCTGGATTTGACTTCAAGAAACCTAATTACGACAAGCTGCTAACCTGAATTGACGAAAAGGGTCCTGGAGTGAGTGAAGACGCTGTAAAATTACGCAGAAAGAGTTTGCCTTCTTGAGTTGATTGTTGATCTGCTATTCTGATTCTATACAAACATGGCTTATAGTAGCAAAGGAAGTAAGGTGTGTGGTTGGTTAGGACTTATGGTGAGTGTTGTATGTGCAATAATGATTGTGGGAGTGATTGTAAGAATGCCGTGGAGAGAGAGTAAAACTATTAATGCAACTTCAAAACCTGAGACTACTACTGCTAGTAAACTATCACCGTGGGAGAAATTTGAGCAAGACGCCAGACATCTGCATGAGGGTACTAATGCAAAAGGGGAACTTTCTACTAATGTCTTCTATCGCTTACTAAATGAGTATGTGGAAACTATGGATGCGAAAGATTGTTATGTGTGCACTAAAATTCCTTCATCTGTGCAGGAGGGAGTTACTTATCATAGCCTCCCTCTTACTTATGGGATTAGCTGCAGCTTGCTATTAACAAGATTTTATAATCAAGAGCATGTGCAATACTTTTATTCAAATTTGGATGTTGTGTTTTCTTTTGTACCTGTGATTGAATTCTTAAATAAGTTAGCTAAAGAGCATGATATTAAAATAGTTAGAGGATTCTTTGAGCCAACACTTACATTTGGAACTGCTTATGCACATCGCAATAATCTGACTTGCTTACTGTCTTCTGTAGAGAAAAGCTTTTTAGATCACACAGATGATAGACGCAAAGCATTAAAGGAAAGGTTAGAAAAAGGATTAGAAAAACGTACTTACGCAAATGATTATGCTTACACGGCAATTAAAACACAAGGCAAATTAGCTTTAGATGCATTACATGTAGGTAGACTGTGTATATATAGGCCAAAGTCTGATCAAGACAATCTATTTGTAGGTACGAGTGAATGTAGACATGTGTTTCTGTTTCAGAGTAAATGGACCTTTATGTTAAACGGACAAGACCCAGCGATTCCTGGAATCTATTACATCTGTGGGTTAAATGCATATTACCGTCTCCCTAAGGGATGGTATGGGACATGTTATTTGGGAATAGTATTCCCAAAGATATACCAGATTGATGACTTGAAACAAATACCTAAAACGTCTGAAATACAACATACTAGACAAAAGCGAGAATCAGTAGCGGTTGTCATTGGTGACATATTTGGAGCTATAATCCCATCAGTGGGGGTTATCTTAAATTCCATGAAAATTCAAAAGTTGTCTACTATTGTGGATTACATGCTGACAAATTTTACAGGAGCAATACTTCTGATGGATACTGAACTTGCTGCAGAAAGAGCTATGACTCTTCAAAACCGGCTTGCTTTAGACATTCTTTTAGCAAAGAGTGGAGGTGTGTGCAAAATGCTTAATGAACGTCATTGCTGTTCATTCATACCTGACAACAGTAAGAAAATTAGAAGCATGCTTACTAACCTTACTAGAGATAGTACAGAACTGAAGGATCTAAAAGAACCTGGTGTTTGGGAAAAATTTGGAAAAGGAATTGCCCGAGTGGGAAGCTGGTTTACCAACATTTGGAATGGGGTACTTGCAAAAATTATGATAGGTCTATTAATTGTTTTGATTTGTCTATTAGGATTATGGGGGGCATGCAAAATTAATGACAAAATAAAAAGAAATTTGTCAAAAAGAGCCAGACAAAATGAAGAAAGTGAAAGAGAGAAAATGTTCAATGAAATATGGGAAAGCTCACATAAAGGGCAAGATGTTGAAATGCGTATCATGCGCAAGGTGAAAAATTAAAAGATCAAAAGATTGTGTGATGACGAGCGTCATCAGAGGAGGGACTGAGAGAGCCTAGTTTAAAATGTTACATGTTATAGATATGAAATGCTTACGTTTAACAATGCTGCATTAATAATTGAAATGTATTAATAAACGTGGAGAATTATTCACCTGTGTAAACTAATGTCAACTAGAAGAAATAATCATTTATAATTGTGTGCATTATCACGTATAAAATTGCATTCATTAGAACTCGTACATCTTAAGTTAGCATGAGTCGCGAATTAGCTGTGTAACTCTCATATTAACCCCTTCGCTGCCAGGCCTTTTCCCCCTCCTGTGCCAGGCCTTTTTTTGCCTATTTGGGGCAGTTCGCGCTTAGGCCCTCATAACTTTTTGTCCACATAAGCTAACCAAGCCAAAATTGCTTCCTTTTTTTCCAACATCCTAGGGATTCTAGAGGTACCCAGCCTTTGTGGGTTCCCTTGAAGGAGGACAAGAAATTGGCCAAAATACAGTGAAAATTTCGTTTTTTCAAAAAAATTGGAAAAAGTGGCTGCAGAAGAAGGCTTGTGGATTTCTCCCTGAAAATGGCACCAACAAAGGGTTTGCAGTGCTAAACTCAGCAGCTTCCTAGCTTTCAGGAACAGGCAGACTTGAATCAGAAAACCCAATTTTTCAACACAATTTTGGCATTTTACTGGGGCATACCCCATTTTTGCAATTTTTTGTGCTTTCAGCCTCCTTCCAGTCAGTGACAGGAATGGGCATGAAACCAATGCTGGATCCCAGAAACCTAACCATTTCTGAAAAGTAGACAAAATTCTGAATTCAGCAAGGGGTCATTTGTGTAGATCCTACAAGGGTTTCCTACAGAAAATAACAGCTGAAAATGAAAAATATTGAAATTGAGGTGAAAAAAACATCAATTTTTCTCTACGTTTTACTCTGTAACTTTTCCCTGCAATGTCAGATTATGGAAAGCAATATACTGTTACGTCTGCTGGACTCCTCTGGTTGCGGGGATATATAGGGCTTGTAGGTTCATCAAGAACCCGAGGAACCCAGAGCCAATAAATGAGCTGCACCCTGCAGTGCGTTTTCATTCTATACCGGGTATACAGCAATTCATTTGCTGAAATAAAAAGAGTAAAAAATTGCTATCAAGAAAACCTTTGCATTTCCAAAAAGGGCACAAGATAAGGTGCTGAGGAGCAGTGGTTATTTGCACATCTCTGAATTCCGGGGTGACCATACAAGCATGTGAATTATAGGGAATTTCTCAAATAGATGTCTTTTTTACACACTCTCCTATATTTGGAAGGAAAAAATGTAGAGAAAAACAAGGGGCAATAGCACTTGTTTAGCTAATCTATGTTCCCCCAAGTCTCCCGATAAAACTGATACCTCACTTGTGTGGGTAGGCCTAGCGCCCGCGACAGGAAACGCCTCAAAGCGCAACGTGGACACATCCAAAATTTTGGGAGAAAACAGAGGTGTTTTTTGCGAAGTGCCTACCTGTAGATTTTGGCCTCTAGCTCAGCCGGCACCTAGGGAAACCAACCAAACCTGTGCATTTATGAAAACTAGAGACCTAGGGGAATCCAAGGAGGGGTGACTTGCGGGGCTCGGACCAGGTTCTGTTACCCAGAATCCTTTGCAAACCTCAAAATTTGGCTAAAAAAACACATGTTCCTCACATTTCTGTGGCAGAAAGTTCTGGAATCTGAGAGGGGCTACAAATTTCCTTCCACCCAGCGTTCCCCCAAGTCTCCCGATAAAAATGATACCTCACTTGCGTGGGTAGGCCTAGCGCCCGCGACAGGAAACACCCCAAAGCGCAACGTGGACACATCCTAAATTTTGGAAAAAAACAGAGGTGTTTTTTGCGAAGTGCCTACCTGTAGATTTTGGCCTCTAGCTCAGCCGGCACCTAGGGAAACCTACCAAACCTGTGCATTTCTGAAAACTAGAGACCTAGGGGAATCCAAGGAGGGGTGACTTGTGGGGCTCGGACCAGGTTCTGTTACCCAGAATCCTTTGCAAACCTCAGAATTTGGCTAAAAAAACACATGTTCCTCACATTTCTGTGCAGAAAGTTCTGGAATCTGAGAGGAGCTACAAATTTCTTTCCACCCAGCGTTCCCCCAAGTCTCCCGATAAAAATTATACCTCACTTGCGTGGGTAGGCCTAGCGCCGGCGACAGGAAACACCCCAAAGCGCAACGTGGACACATCCTAAATTTTGGAAAAAAACAGAGGTGTTTTTTGCGAAGTGCCTACCTGTAGATTTTGGCCTCTAGCTCAGCCGGCACCTAGGGAAACCTACCAAACCTGTACATTTCTGAAAACTAGAGACCTAGGGGAATCCAAGGAGGGGTGACTTGCGGGGCTCAGACCAGGTTCTGTTACCCAGAATCCTTTGCAAACCTCAAAATTTGGCTAAAAAAACACATGTTCCTCACATTTCTGTGGCAGAAAGTTCTGGAATCTGAGAGGAGCTACAAATTTCCTTCCACCCAGCGTTCCCCCAAGTCTCCCGATAAAAATGATACCTCACTTGCGTGGGTAGGCCTAGCGCCGGCGACAGGAAACACCCCAAAGCGCAACATGGACACATCCTAAATTTTGGAAAAAAACAGAGGTGTTTTTTGCGAAGTGCCTACCTGTAGATTTTGGCCTCTAGCTCAGCCGGCACCTAGGGAAACCTACCAAACCTGTGCATTTCTGAAAACTAGAGACCTAGGGGAATCCAAGGAGGGGTGACTTGCGGGGCTCGGACCAGGTTCTGTTTCCCAGAATCCTTTGCAAACCTCAAAATTTGGCTAAAAAAACACATGTTCCTCACATTTCTGTGGCAGAAAGTTCTGGAATCTGAGAGGAGCTGCAAATTTCCTTCCACCCAGCGTTCCCCCAAGTCTCCCGATAAAAATGATACCTCACTTGCGTGGGTAGGCCTAGCGCCGGCGACAGGAAACACCCCAAAGCGCAACGTGGACACATCCTAAATTTTGGAAAAAAACAGAGGTGTTTTTGCGAAGTGCCTACCTGTAGATTTTGGCCTCTAGCTCAGCCGGCACCTAGGGAAACCTACCAAACCTGTGCATTTCTGAAAACTAGAGACCTAGGGGAATCCAAGGTGGGGTGACTTGCGGGGCTCGGACCAGGTTCTGTTACCCAGAATCCTTTGCAAACCTCAAAATTTGGCTAAAAAAACACATGTCCCTCACATTTCTGTGGCAGAAAGTTCTGGAATCTGAGAGGAGCTACAAATTTCCTTACACCCAGCGTTCCCCCAAGTCTCCCGATAAAAATGATACCTCACTTGCGTGGGTAGGCCTAGCGCCGGCGACAGGAAACACCCCAAAGCGCAACATGGACACATCCTAAATTTTGGAAAAAAACAGAGGTGTTTTTTGCGAAGTGCCTACCTGTAGATTTTGGCCTCTAGCTCAGCCGGCACCTAGGGAAACCTACCAAACCTGTGCATTTCTGAAAACTAGAGACCTAGGGGAATCCAAGGAGGGGTGACTTGCGGGGCTCGGACCAGGTTCTGTTACCCAGAATCCTTTGCAAACCTCAAAATTTGGCTAAAAAAACACATGTTCCTCACATTTCTGTGGCAGAAAGTTCTGGAATCTGAGAGGAGCTACAAATTTCCTTCCACCCAGCGTTCCCCCAAGTCTCCCGATAAAAATGATACCTCACTTGCGTGGGTAGGCCTAGCGCCGGCGACAGGAAACACCCCAAAGCGCAAAGTGGACACATCCTAAATTTTGGGAGAAAACAGAGGTGGTTTTTGCGAAGTGCCTACCTGTAGATTTTGGCCTCTAGCTCAGCCGGCACCTAGGGAAACCTACCAAACCTGTGCATTTCTGAAAACTAGAGACCGAGGGGAATCCAAGGAGGGGTGACTTGCGGGGCTCGGACCAGGTTCTGTTACCCAGAATCCTTTGCAAACCTCAAAATTTGGCTAAAAAAACACATGTTCCTCACATTTTTGTGGCAGAAAGTTCTGGAATCTGAGAGGAGCTACAAATTTCCTTCCACCCAGCGTTCCCCCAAGTCTCCCGATCAAAATGATACCTCACTTGCGTGGGTAGGCCTAGCGCCGGCGACAGGAAACACCCCAAAGCGCAACATGGACACATCCTAAATTTTGGAAAAAAACAGAGGTGTTTTTTGCGAAGTGCCTACCTGTAGATTTTGGCCTCTAGCTCAGCCGGCACCTAGGGAAACCTACCAAACCTGTGCATTTCTGAAAGCTAGAGACCTAGGGGAATCCAAGGAGGGGTGACTTGCGGGGCTCGGACCAGGTTCTGTTACCCAGAATCCTTTGCAAACCTCAAAATTTGGCTAAAAAAACACATGTCCCTCACATTTCTGTGGCAGAAAGTTCTGGAATCTGAGAGGAGCTACAAATTTCCTTCCACCCAGCGTTCCCCCAAGTCTCCCGATAAAAATGATACCTCACTTGCGTGGGTAGGCCTAGCGCCGGCGACAGGAAACACCCCAAAGCGCAACATGGACATATCCTAAATTTTGGAAAAAAACAGAGGTGTTTTTTGCGAAGTGCCTACCTGTAGATTTTGGCCTCTAGCTCAGCCGGCACCTAGCGAAACCTACCAAACCTGTGCATTTCTGAAAACTAGAGACCTAGGGGAATCCAAGGAGGGGTGACTTGCGGGGCTCGGACCAGGTTCTGTTACCCAGAATCCTTTGCAAACCTCAAAAATTGGCTAAAAAAACACATGTCCCTCACATTTTTGTGGCAGAAAGTTCTGGAATCTGAGAGGAGCTACAAATTTCCTTCCACCCAGCGTTCCCCCAAGTCTCCCGATAAAAATGATACCTCACTTGCGTGGGTAGGCCTAGCGCCGGCAACAGGAAACACCCCAAAGCGCAACGTGGACACATCCTAAATTTTGGAAAAAAACAGAGGTGTTTTTTGCGAAGTGCCTACCTGTAGATTTTGGCCTCTAGCTCAGCCGGCACCTAGGGAAACCTACCAAACCTGTGCATTTCTGAAAACTAGAGACCTAGGGGAATCCAAGGAGGGGTGACTTGCGGGGCTCGGACCAGGTTCTGTTACCCAGAATCCTTTGCAAACCTCAAAATTTGGCTAAAAAAACACATGTTCCTCACATTTCTGTGGCAGAAAGTTCTGGAATCTGAGAGGAGCTACAAATTTCCTTCCACCCAGCGTTCCCCCAAGTCTCCCGATAAAAATGATACCTCACTTGCGTGGGTAGGCCTAGCGCCGGCGACAGGAAACACCCCAAAGCGCAAAGTGGACACATCCTAAGTTTTGGGAGAAAACAGAGGTGTTTTTTGCGAAGTGCCTACCTGTAGATTTTGGCCTCTAGCTCAGCCGGCACCTAGGGAAACCAACCAAACCTGTGCATTTATGAAAACTAGAGACCTAGGGGAATCCAAGGAGGGGTGACTTGCGGGGCTCGGACCAGGTTCTGTTACCCAGAATCCTTTGCAAACCTCAAAATTTGGCTAAAAAAACACATGTTCCTCACATTTCTGTGGCAGAAAGTTCTGGAATCTGAGAGGGGCTACAAATTTCCTTCCACCCAGCGTTCCCCCAAGTCTCCCGATAAAAATGATACCTCACTTGCGTGGGTAGGCCTAGCGCCCGCGACAGGAAACACCCCAAAGCGCAACGTGGACACATCCTAAATTTTGGAAAAAAACAGAGGTGTTTTTTGCGAAGTGCCTACCTGTAGATTTTGGCCTCTAGCTCAGCCGGCACCTAGGGAAACCTACCAAACCTGTGCATTTCTGAAAACTAGAGACCTAGGGGAATCCAAGGAGGGGTGACTTGCGGGGCTCGGACCAGGTTCTGTTACCCAGAATCCTTTGCAAACCTCAAAATTTGGCTAAAAAAACACATGTTCCTCACATTTCTGTGGCAGAAAGTTCTGGAATCTGAGAGGAGCTACAAATTTCCTTCCACCCAGCGTTCCCCCAAGTCTCCCGATAAAAATGATACCTCACTTGCGTGGGTAGGCCTAGCGCCGGCGACAGGAAACACCCCAAAGCGCAACGTGGACACATCCTAAATTTTGGAAAAAAACAGAGGTGTTTTTTGCGAAGTGCCTACCTGTAGATTTTGGCCTCTAGCTCAGCCGGCACCTAGGGAAACCTACCAAACCTGTGCATTTCTGAAAACTAGAGACCTAGGGGAATCCAAGGAGGGGTGACTTGCGGGGCTCGGACCAGGTTCTGTTACCCAGAATCCTTTGCAAACCTCAGAATTTGGCTAAAAAAACACATGTTCCTCACATTTCTGTGGCAGAAAGTTCTGGAATCTGAGAGGAGCTACAAATTTCTTTCCACCCAGCGTTCCCCCAAGTCTCCCGATAAAAATGATACCTCACTTGCGTGGGTAGGCCTAGCGCCGGCGACAGGAAACACCCCAAAGCGCAACGTGGACACATCCTAAATTTTGGAAAAAAACAGAGGTGTTTTTTGCGAAGTGCCTACCTGTAGATTTTGGCCTCTAGCTCAGCCGGCACCTAGGGAAACCTACCAAACCTGTGCATTTCTGAAAACTAGAGACCTAGGGGAATCCAAGGAGGGGTGACTTGCGGGGCTCAGACCAGGTTCTGTTACCCAGAATCCTTTGCAAACCTCAAAATTTGGCTAAAAAAACACATGTTCCTCACATTTCTGTGGCAGAAAGTTCTGGAATCTGAGAGGAGCTACAAATTTCCTTCCACCCAGCGTTCCCCCAAGTCTCCCGATAAAAATGATACCTCACTTGCGTGGGTAGGCCTAGCGCCGGCGACAGGAAACACCCCAAAGCGCAACATGGACACATCCTAAATTTTGGAAAAAAACAGAGGTGTTTTTTGCGAAGTGCCTACCTGTAGATTTTGGCCTCTAGCTCAGCCGGCACCTAGGGTAACCTACCAAACCTGTGCATTTCTGAAAACTAGAGACCTAGGGGAATCCAAGGAGGGGTGACTTGCGGGGCTCGGACCAGGTTCTGTTTCCCAGAATCCTTTGCAAACCTCAAAATTTGGCTAAAAAAACACATGTTCCTCACATTTCTGTGGCAGAAAGTTCTGGAATCTGAGAGGAGCTGCAAATTTCCTTCCACCCAGCGTTCCCCCAAGTCTCCCGATAAAAATGATACCTCACTTGCGTGGGTAGGCCTAGCGCCGGCGACAGGAAACACCCCAAAGCGCAACGTGGACACATCCTAAATTTTGGAAAAAAACAGAGGTGTTTTTGCGAAGTGCCTACCTGTAGATTTTGGCCTCTAGCTCAGCCGGCACCTAGGGAAACCTACCAAACCTGTGCATTTCTGAAAACTAGAGACCTAGGGGAATCCAAGGAGGGGTGACTTGCGGGGCTCGGACCAGGTTCTGTTACCCAGAATCCTTTGCAAACCTCAAAATTTGGCTAAAAAAACACATGTTCCTCACATTTCTGTGGCAGAAAGTTCTGGAATCTGAGAGGAGCTACAAATTTCCTTCCACCCAGCGTTCCCCCAAGTCTCCCGATAAAAATGATACCTCACTTGCGTGGGTAGGCCTAGCGCCGGCGACAGGAAACACCCCAAAGCGCAACATGGACACATCCTAAATTTTGGAAAAAAACAGAGGTGTTTTTTGCGAAGTGCCTACCTGTAGATTTTGGCCTCTAGCTCAGCCGGCACCTAGGGAAACCTACCAAACCTGTGCATTTCTGAAAACTAGAGACCTAGGGGAATCCAAGGAGGGGTGACTTGCGGGGCTCGGACCAGGTTCTGTTACCCAGAATCCTTTGCAAACCTCAAAATTTGGCTAAAAAAACACATGTTCCTCACATTTCTGTGGCAGAAAGTTCTGGAATCTGAGAGGAGCTACAAATTTCCTTCCACCCAGCGTTCCCCCAAGTCTCCCGATAAAAATGATACCTCACTTGCGTGGGTAGGCCTAGCGCCGGCGACATGAAACACCCCAAAGCGCAAAGTGGACACATCCTAAATTTTGGGAGAAAACAGAGGTGTTTTTTGCGAAGTGCCTACCTGTAGATTTTGGCCTCTAGCTCAGCCGGCACCTAGGGAAACCTACCAAACCTGTGCATTTCTGAAAACTAGAGACCGAGGGGAATCCAAGGAGGGGTGACTTGCGGGGCTCGGACCAGGTTCTGTTACCCAGAATCCTTTGCAAACCTCAAAATTTGGCTAAAAAAACACATGTTCCTCACATTTTTGTGGCAGAAAGTACTGGAATCTGAGAGGAGCTACAAATTTCCTTCCACCCAGCGTTCCCCCAAGTCTCCCGATAAAAATGATACCTCACTTGCGTGGGTAGGCCTAGCGCCGGCGACAGGAAACACCCCAAAGCGCAACATGGACATATCCTAAATTTTGGAAAAAAACAGAGGTGTTTTTTGCGAAGTGCCTACCTGTAGATTTTGGCCTCTAGCTCAGCCGGCACCTAGCGAAACCTACCAAACCTGTGCATTTCTGAAAACTAGAGACCTAGGGGAATCCAAGGAGGGGTGACTTGCGGGGCTCGGACCAGGTTCTGTTACCCAGAATCCTTTGCAAACCTCAAAAATTGGCTAAAAAAACACATGTCCCTCACATTTTTGTGGCAGAAAGTTCTGGAATCTGAGAGGAGCTACAAATTTCCTTCCACCCAGCGTTCCCCCAAGTCTCCCGATAAAAATGATACCTCACTTGCGTGGGTAGGCCTAGCGCCGGCAACAGGAAACACCCCAAAGCGCAACGTGGACACATCCTAAATTTTGGAAAAAAACAGAGGTGTTTTTTGCGAAGTGCCTACCTGTAGATTTTGGCCTCTAGCTCAGCCGGCACCTAGGGAAACCTACCAAACCTGTGCATTTCTGAAAACTAGAGACCTAGGGGAATCCAAGGAGGGGTGACTTGCGGGGCTCGGACCAGGTTCTGTTACCCAGAATCCTTTGCAAACCTCAAAATTTGGCTAAAAAAACACATGTTCCTCACATTTCTGTGGCAGAAAGTTCTGGAATCTGAGAGGAGCTACACATTTCCTTCCACCCAGCGTTCCCCCAAGTCTCCCGATAAAAATGATACCTCACTTGCGTGGGTAGGCCTAGCGCCCGCGACAGGAAACACCCCAAAGCGCAAAGTGGACACATCCTAAGTTTTGGGAGAAAACAGAGGTGTTTTTTGCGAAGTGCCTACCTGTAGATTTTGGCCTCTAGCTCAGCCGGCACCTAGGGAAACCTACCAAACCTGTGCATTTCTGAAAACTAGAGACCTAGGGGAATCCAAGGAGGGGTGACTTACGGGGCTCGGACCAGGTTCTGTTACCCAGAATCCTTTGCAAACCTCAAAATTTGGCTAAAAAAACACATGTTCCTCACATTTTTGTGGCAGAAAGTACTGGAATCTGAGAGGAGCTACAAATTTCCTTCCACCCAGCGTTCCCCCAAGTCTCCCGATAAAAATGATACCTCACTTGCGTGGGTAGGCCTAGCGCCGGCGACAGGAAACACCCCAAAGCGCAACGTGGACACATCCTAAATTTTGGAAAAAAACAGAGGTGTTTTTTGCGAAGTGCCTACCTGTAGATTTTGGCCTCTAGCTCAGCCGGCACCTAGGGAAACCTACCAAACCTGTGCATTTCTGAAAACTAGAGACCTAGGGGAATCCAAGGAGGGGTGACTTGCGGGGCTCGGACCAGGTTCTGTTACCCAGAATCCTTTGCAAACCTCAAAATTTGGCTAAAAAAACACATGTTCCTCACATTTCTGTGGCAGAAAGTTCTGGAATCTGAGAGGAGCTACACATTTCCTTCCACCCAGCGTTCCCCCAAGTCTCCCGATAAAAATGATACCTCACTTGCGTGGGTAGGCCTAGCGCCCGCGACAGGAAACACCCCAAAGCGCAAAGTGGACACATCCTAAGTTTTGGGAGAAAACAGAGGTGTTTTTTGCGAAGTGCCTACCTGTAGATTTTGGCCTCTAGCTCAGCCGGCACCTAGGGAAACCTACCAAACCTGTGCATTTCTGAAAACTAGAGACCTAGGGGAATCCAAGGAGGGGTGACTTACGGGGCTCGGACCAGGTTCTGTTACCCAGAATCCTTTGCAAACCTCAAAATTTGGCTAAAAAAACACATGCTCCTCACATTTTTGTGGCAGAAAGTTCTGGAATCTGAGAGGAGCTACAAATTTCCTTCCACCCAGCGTTCCCCCAAGTCTCCCGATAAAAATTATACCTCACTTGCGTGGGTAGGCCTAGCGCCCGCAACAGGAAACGCCCCAAAACGCAACGTGGACACATCCCATTTTTTGAAAGAAAACAGTGCCTACCTGTGGATTTTGGCCTGTAGCTCACCCGGCACCTAGGGAAACCTACCAAACCTGTGCATTTCTGAAAACTAGAGACCTAGGGGAATCCAAGATGGGGTGACTTGCGGGGCTCCGACCAGGTTCTGTTACCCAGAATCCTTTGCAAACCTCAAAATGTGGCTAAAAAAACACATGTTCCTCACATTTCTGTGGCAGAAAGTTCTGGAATCTGAGAGGAGCCACAAATTTCCTTCCACCCAGCGTTCCCCTAAGTCTCTCAATAAAAATGGTACCTCACTTCTGTGGGTAGGCCTAGCGCCCACGAAAGGAAATGGCCCAAAACACAACGTGAACAGAGCATATTTTTTCACAGAAAACAGAGGTGTTTTTTGCAAAGTGCCTACCTGTGGAGTTTGGCCTCTAGCTCAGCCGGCCCCGGGAGGGGGGGGCAGAAATACCCTAAAATAAATTTGCCCCCCCGAGCCTCCACCCCCCGGGAGCGACCCTTGCCTAAGGGGTCGCTCCCCCTGCGTGACATTGGCACCAAAAAACAAATCCCAGCTGCCTAGTGGTTTCTGCCCCCTTGGGGGCAGATTGACCTAAAATCAGCCAATCTGCCCCCAAGGGGGGCAGAAAAGGCCTAAATACAATTTGCCCCCCAGGGGAGCGACCCTTGCCTGATGGGTCGCTCCCCATCTCGAAAAAAACAAACAAACAAAAAAAAAACAACACAACAAAAAAAAAATCCCTGGTGCCTAGAGGGTTCTGCCCCCCCTGGGGGCAGTTCGGCCTAATAATAGGCCGATCTGCCCCCAGGGGGGGCAGAAATGGCCTAAAATAAATTCCCCCCCAGCCCCCACCCCCCCCGGGAGCGACCCTTGCCTACGGGGTCGCTCCCCCTGCGTGACATTGGCGCCAAAAAACAAATCCCCGGTGCCTAGTGGTTTCTGCCCCCTTGGGCGCAGATTGACCTAAAATTGGCCAATCTGCCCCCAGGGGGGCAGAAATGGTCTAAATACAATTTGCCCCCCAGGGGAGCGACCCTTGCCTGATGGGTCGCTCCCCATCTCTAAAAAAAGAAACAACAAAAAAAAAAAAAACACAA
The DNA here is from genome assembly GCF_031143425.1 of Pleurodeles waltl. NCBI lineage: Eukaryota > Metazoa > Chordata > Amphibia > Caudata > Salamandridae > Pleurodeles > Pleurodeles waltl. The sequence continues at coordinate 1,071,515,542 of NC_090437.1, forward strand.
AAAAAAATGTTGCCCTGGCGCCTAGAGGGTTCTGCCCCCCCCCGGGGGCAGTTCAGCCTAATAATAGGCCGATCTGCCCCCCGGGGGGGCCGAAATGGCCTAAAATAAATCCCCCCCTCGGAGCGACCCTTGCCCACGGGGTCGCTCCCCCTGCGTGACATTGGCGCCAAAAAACAAATCCCAGGTGCCTAGTGGTTTCTGCCCCCTTGGGGGCAGATTGACCTAAAATCGGCCAATCTGCCCCCAAGGGGGGCAGAAATGGCCTAAATACAATTTGCCCCCCAGGGGAGCGACCCTTGCCTGATGGGTCGCTCCCCATCTCGAAAAAAACAAACAAACAAAAAAAAAACACAACAAAAAAATTTGCCCTGGTGCCCTGAGGGTTCTGCCCCCCCCCCCTGGGAGCAGTTCGGCCTAATAATAGGCTGATCTGCCCCCAGGGGGGGCAGAAATGGCCTAAAATAAATTTGTCGCCCCCCAGCCCCCACCCCCCCGGGAGCGACCCTTGCCTACGGGGTCGCTCCCCCTGCGTGACATTGGCGCCAAAAAACAAATCCCCGGTGCCTAGTGGTTTCTGCCCCCTTGGGGGCAGATTGACCTAAAATCGGCCAATCTGCCCCCAGGGGGGCAGAAATGGCCTAAATACAATTTGCCCCCCAAGGGGAGCGACCCTTGCCTGATGGGTCGCTCCCCATCTCTAAAAAAACAAACAAACAAACCAAAAAAAAATTGCCCTGGCGCCTAGAGGTTTCTGCCCCCCACCCAGGGGCAGATCAGCCTAATATTAGGCCGATCTGCCCCCGGGGGGGGGGCAGAAATGGCCTAAAATAAATTTGCACCCCCCAACCCCCACCCCACCCGGGAGCAAGCCTTGCCTACGGGGTCGCTCCCCCTGCGTGACATTGGCGCCACAAAACAAATCCCCGGTGCCTAGTGGTTTCTGCCCCCTTGGGGGCAGATTGACCTAAAATCGGCCAATCTGCCCCCAGGGGGGCAGAAATGGTCTAAATACAATTTGCCCCCCAGGGGAGCGACCCTTGCCTGATGGGTCGCTCCCTTTGCGTGAAATTCACGCAAAGAAAAAATTCCCTGGTGTCTAGTGGTTTCTACCCCCCTTGGGGGCTGATTGGCCTCATCAAAATAGGCCAATCTGCCCCCAAAGGGGGCAGAAATGGCCAAAATATAATTTTTCCCCAAGGGGAGTGACCCTTGCCTAAGGGGTCGCTCCCCACCAAAAAAAAAAGAAATGAAACATAAAAAAAAAAAAACAAAAAAAAAAAAGCTCCCTGGTGCCTAGAGGTTTCTGCCCCCAGGGGGGGCAGAAAAGGCCTTCTCAAAAAAATGCCCGCCCTGGGAGCGACCCTTGCCCAAGGGGTCGCTCCCTTTTGTCTGTTTCAATAAAAAAAAAAAAATCCCTAGTGTGTAGTGGGGTTTCAAAATCCGGATTGCAAGCAATCCGGCTTTTGAAACCCTCGGAGGGACTTCAAAGGGAAGGAAATACTTTTCCTTCCCTTTGATGCCCCTCCGGGCCTCCCAAGTGATTGAAAAAGAAATGCTTTTGCATTTCTTTTTCAATCGTGCTGGAAGCAGAGCTTCCAGCGCTACTAGGGAGGCCCCTGTGACAAATCAGCGCGCGCGTCACAGGGGGGGGTGGGGGGGTCGGGGGTGGAAGGGGAAGGTCTTCCCCTTCCATCCCGACTTGGGGGGGGAAGGGGGGTGCACGGGGGGCGCGCTAGCGCGCCCCCAAATTCCCCTGTGCCATGGACGAGATGATCTCGTCCAAGGCACAGGGGAACTGTAGCCTTGGACGAGATCATCTCGTCCAAGGCACAGAACCTGTTAAAAGTGTATTTTTCTGTTTCTCCAGTGTGCTGACTTGCAAAAGACCATGACCAACGATTGTTCTTTTTCCTCACTTGGGGCCAGATGTAGCAAAGTAGCAAATTGCGAATTGCAATTTGCGAGTCCGTGCGACTCGCAAATTGCAAGTCGCAATTTGCTATGCAGTACGGTGTCTCAGACACCGACTGCGACTCGCAATGGGGTCGCAATGACCCACCTCATGACTATTCATGAGGTGGGTCGCAAATTGCGGCCTCATTGCAAGTATAGGCACTCGCTAACATGGAGGCCTGCTGTCGTCAGCAGACCTCCATGTTTGCGACCTGCTTTTCAATAAAGCAGTTTTTTTTTTTTTTAAGTGTAGCCCGTTTTCCTAACAGGAAAAACAGGAAAAAAACCGAAACCTTTTGTTTCGGTTTTTTTTCAGGGCAGGGAGACCACTCCCTGCCCTGAAAAAATATTTTGGGGTCCAGTCACAAACTGCGATTTGCGATTGGGTTACCATCCACTTGAAGTGGATGGTAACTGCGATGCCATTTGCGACCTCATATGCGGTCGCAAATGGTATTGCATCCCAATGCGACTCGCAAATAGGAAGGGAACACCCCTTCCTATTTGTGAGTCTGAAATGCATTTTGCGAGTCGGTAACGACTCGCAAAATGCATTTCTGCATTGGGATACGCGCTTAGCTAGTCGCAAACGGCAAATTTTGCCGTTTGCGACTCGCTAAACGTTTGCTACATCTGGCCCTTATTCGCTACAATGCCCAACTCTCCCATTTGCATGCTAGTAGCTTTTAGTATAAATTATGAGACTTCGAAACAAACATGGACACTTTCAAGGACAATAAAGCGAGGAGAAGAGAACTCTTGACCCGAGATGTGTGCCAAGGAGATGAAATAACCCCGGATATGTCACCTACGAAAAACGTCAATTATGAAGACCAATTAGGATTTAGAAAGATATAATGAAATGACAAATGCATTACTTAATGTATAATTTGATTGGTTACCAATAGTGGGGTGTAGTGACTGACCAATAGAATTTTGGGGGAATGTATTTTGGGAAAAGGGATAAAAACCCATGACACAGGATACAAGACGCATTAGGTAGGGAATGATATCGATTGCATCCAGAAACTCTGTCACTCTATTTGGTGACTTGAGACTAGACAATAATCTTTGCCCATAGACTGCCCATTACACTTTCCTCCTTAAGGGGAGAGTGTCCCTTGCCTTTACTTAGATAGACTGACGGTGATCTAACTGATGTCCTGAAGACGAAGACTGATCCTGTATGCTGACCTATCCAGAGGAGGGTAATAACATTACTAATGAAATCTATTTTGCCTTTTCTTTCTAGGTACCAACTGCTGTATGTTTTAATTAGAGATCCTAGCAAGATATTTTCCAAATTGATGTTCTAAATTGTTTTACATGAAGCCCCACATGTTAATGCTAATTCGAGGTTAGATGAGGTATTCATTAGACTGACGGAACTGACGTGACTGACTTAGTGCTATGCTGAACTAAGACCTCTAGGAGGTATTATGTATCATGATCTGTTCTTATTGACCTAACTATCTTATGTTCCTGATCTTTGCATGATTATCATAGTTGTCACCTTGTGTTTATGTTCATATGCTTCTTGGGTTTGAGACTAATGTTTAGATTGTAATCAATAGGGAATAAAAATTCACTAAAATCTCTACGAAGGTGTGGTTATTCGTGACTGAAAGGTCATGATTACGCCGAAGGTTTAGTAATGACTGAAGTGAAATATATTTTGATGTTAACCTTTGACAATGTTATTGACATATTGATTGACTTATTGATCGGTTATCTCGTCTTACGGAGTCTCACCACTGGGCCCAAACATTCATCGACCTAAAACGAGTCCTGATGTGTATAAATTAACATAGACGGACGCATTAGCATTCCCAAAAACAATCTTAGTCCTCAAAGCATTCTTGTGGTCATCAGAAACGTAATGACTATCCAGGGATTTCAATGTTCCACTGTTAGACGGTAAAGCCAAATGAAAACGACATGTTTGAAGGTTAGAGCACAGATTACAAACAACCCTCTGGAAACAATGCTATTAGTATCCAAGGATCCCAGCACAGGGCTGGCATGTAGTCAGTCAACACCATCTATGGGGACCAAACCTCTAAATGTATTTATTGGCAGTCATAGAACCTGTTGAAAGACCAGGATTCAAAGCTTCCTATACACCTGAGAATCCTTGCAACATGGAAGACTGGTAAAAGAAACCGAAGGAAAGCACCAGGATCTTATTATCTAATACCTTTGGCACATTTAACTGATTCAAAATAATTTCAATCAATTGTGAGGATTGAAAAAAACAGAACAACCCAGTCCCCCCACCATAGTTTGCCTCCCTCTTTCCTCGTGACCATCTTAATATCTGGAAACAGGGTGAATAATAAACCAGTATACTTCCCCACCCAATGCAGTGTCTTATTTCTTAATGAGTCCCAAGACTCTTGACCAATTGGTTGAAGAGTAGGTACATTATATAGTTCTAATACATTAGGTGTGGTCTCCGGTGGAAGATCAAGATGGTCCGCAGGGGACTGCGCATTCTTACTTCTGGAAGGGCTGTTTACCGCTATGGGAGGATCTAAGGGGCAGCAACTCCCACTACTAATAATCTTAACTCCTTTATCTAAAGACAAAACACTCTGTGAGCTCTAATGCCACCTTGGGTTGGACAAAAAACTGTACCGTTTGTTTATGATATGGTATTTTTTGTTAAATGTTTACACACACTTGTATGGCCACATTGCCATTTAGGGATTGTTGTGCCTTTTTGTGTGGGTGTTCATTGGCATGCAGGCATTTAGACCATTATTGATTCTGACTGATTTGACAGGGTGTTTCATTTTACATTTTTGTAGCTACCACATTTCAGGCATATGCATTGCACATGATTATACTATTGCTTACAAATATTTTATAATCTAGTTCAAGTCCAGTGCTAATTAACACAGGCAAGTCCAAGGATGACAGGTAAAACAGTGACTTACATTTGGTTCCGACAATCACATTGATTTTTTTCTTGGTCCAGCAGCAGCAGAAGTAGGACTTGTATGTTTGGATTCATGGCAGCAGGAAATAAGGAAACTCAAAAAAGGGGTGGGTTTTGTGCATATATCCCTCCCAATCTGCCAACTCTGGTGGGCAGGTTTAGTTACAACAGTTGTGTCTGCTGGAAGGCACATCATGAGTGGTTCAGCAGTAAAAGTGGCTAGAGTCCCATCGCCAGCCACTTATGCCTATGGTAGCATCAATGAGGGTGAAAATTCATTTTGGTGATGGCGGTTTGTGGTCGGTCTTTCGTCTATGGGACTGTCAAAATCTATATAAAGTGGGCATACCGCCAAGATGGCGGATGGGAAATCTGATTGAAAATCATTGGCAGGACCAGTACCACCAAAATCGAAATCAGGCCCTAAGTCTCAGAAGTGGAAGTCAGCTGTGTCCAGAGTAGTCCTTTCAAATTTGGATATGTTGTGTGCAAGGTGTTGCTGAAGCTCTTGGTTTTGGTAGGAAAAGTGAACTGTCACACACATGAAAGTCAGCGTATTGGCTAGATACATTTAGCACCTTCTCCTGGTCAAAAACTTTTACTTTAGACTTCCATTAACCTTTAACTGGATTTCAAGGTGGCTAGTAGCTCCAGGGGACCCAACCTGATTTTATTTCCCAGCGGGACCTTAGGGACAGCACCTAAATGTCTGGAATTACTCGGGCAGAGGCCACCAGCAGGGTCCAGTTCTCTTTCAGTTGAAACTGGTCATTGATTATTCCAGGAAAATGCCTCTTGCAGCTTTTTATGTCCCCGTAGCCATACTGGTAGTCTGTCAACTCTCCCTTGGGGTCCAGTTCTTTGCCCCAGGTACAGGTGGGAGCAAGTCCAGTCCTTCTTGTCTCCTCACAGGTCTCATCAGGTGCAGTCTTCATTCTGTTTTTCCACTGGTCCAGAAAATGTCCTTTTGAACAGTATTCGAGTCTGTGGGCCAGAATGGGGTGTGTTTAGCAAAATGAATAATATCCTACTGCTCCGATATACCTAACTTGTTCTGCTACCTGCTCACCCGCCCATAAGCCAGGCCTTTCAGGCAATTCCAGCATGTATGAATGAAGGACGGCCACCAACAACTTGTTTGAAAGTAGAATGCGAAGAAAAACCCAGAAATTAAGTTAAATATTAAGTCAAAATGAGGATATGGTTAACTTAGGTGTTAGCACCCTAATACATGTTCCTGAGATCAATGCTAGTTAAACTATAGCTATGGTTCTAAGTTAAAACTGAAATCCAATGAAATTTAAAAGTTATGATTAGCCCCACCAATCATAGCTTGTAGAATGACCATGTAAACAATAAATCACATACCAATATAACCTCACATAATTTATTACAAGTAACAACACCTAAAAGGAAATCATTACATAACAACATATACTAAAAAAGCACTATATTCATTGTTGATCATTTCATAGTCTTAATATTTGTGTGATGTGTTATCTGATCTGTATTATTGTTTATATCATTTGTAATAGCAGCTGTTACAGTATGGGTGAGGTAATGGCATTGCATTTGTTGTTTGAAAGTGCTTTGATGATCCCATCCCACACCAATTTGTGATATTAGAAAATCTAAAAAACTTTTTAAATACATGTTAAAAACATTGAATCCCCCATGAATGGTATTTTGACATTGCAAATGTCAAACTTGTCAATTAAGTGAGCATTGTTAGTTCACGGATATTTCGAAATTAATGTCATGTTGCCATGCAGATCGCAGTTGCCTCAATTTAAAGTTTAGATAGATAGTTTGATGAAACAAAAAGCCGATTAAGAAATACTGTCGAGCTAAGTGTGCTTGGAAAGTTTTATAACATGTTAATGGACATTATACCGTTTTCATAAATAAATATTTCAAGAGGTAAAACTTGTATGCTGAGCCTCAGTAATTAATCAAAAATGTTGGATCCTGTAAATTACATCTCTGCTTAAAATGAGTTCAAAAATAGAAGTGTAATCAACTACGGCAATTTTTTAATAATGTGTTTGACGCTTTAGAGGAAAGTGAGAATACTGTAGTATCAGCCCAAAAAATCATTGAAATGAACAAAAGAGAGTAGAGCCAATAAATCACATTTGTTCGTTCTAACGTGAAATATGCTGAACACACTGTTCTTTCAACAAGATGTGCCCTTTCATTTTTATTGTATAAATAGTAAAAAGTCCATGCTTCCAGAAAAGGAAATATTTCTTACATAGGAAATGTTTTAGAAAACGCTATCTAAACCTCTGAGCAACGAATAATATATTTTCATATTTGTCTTATGTGATGTTTTATTTTCGAAAGTCAACATATATTTCTATATCCATAGTTGACAATATAGCCAGCCTGCTTTGTTCCTATAGAAACACCATACCCACACTATGGGTATGTTGGGAGGAACTCTATTGAGGTTATTGTAAAATAATCTGTGACACAATAATTTCCATTCGGATTTTATTAAGTATCAGTTGTTCAGTACAGAAAACTAACTCTAGTGCAGACAAGTGCTACCATTTTGTATTTATATTTTAGCGTTTGTAAAGCGGTACAATGTCCGTTTACAGTCGCTCTGTAACACAATGATTAGTGGAAACTGGTCAGGGGTTGAGAAAGGTCTACACCTGAAAGACTGACCTTAAGCCCTTTCTCTAGTTTTGTTTAACATTTTTGCAAACTGAGGGCCAGATTTATGGAAAGTGGCGCTGCACTGAGTGCAGCCCAACTTTCCCTTCGCCCTTTAGCACCCCCCTACCGCCAGCATGTATGCGCCCTATTTATAATACGGCGCACCATGGTGCAGGGTAGGGGGAAATAGTGTAATTTTCAATGATGCTATCGATGAACTCTGCAGGAGCAGCACCAAAATATTGGCGCTACTTTTGCAGAGTACATAGGGGCCCATTCTAATGAATGAAAGCCCCCTTTTAGCGCCTGCCTTGAGCAGGCATTAAAAGTGCCGTAAAAATGGCGTAAGAAATCTCAGAGATTTCCTTATGCCATTTTTCTGGCTCCCCTAATGGGGGAATGCCCCCTTTGCATACATTATGCCTGGCACAGGCATAATGTAGCATGAACGGTTACAGAGTGGCGCAATGTATGCATTGCGCCACTCTGTAAATACAACACAGCGATTTTGGCCTCTTTGGGCAACATTAACTTCAAAATAAATTAAGTTAATGTGACGCAAGGTAGCGCTAGAGGCCTATAAATATGCCCCTAAATACTACAGTTAGTACTTTTTGTAGTATAGATATCCTTATATTATCCTAATTAAGCAATAGCTTTCCTCCTGTTTTGTTGCACTTAGGGCTGAATTTAAGAGAAGTGGAACTGCATCCAATGCAGCGCCTCTTTTATTGCTCCCACCTGCGCTCTCCTAATGCCACCATGCGTGTGCCGTATTTATGATGCAGGTATGCTGATGGTTACGGATCTGAAAGTGCCCTGGGCTCTGCTAACCAGGATCAGGGCCAGGGCTCTGTCCTCTAAAGCTATACGGTATATGGTAAAACTCTAATGTGCAAAGACAACCTACCTGTAAGTCCCCAGTATATGGCAGGGCATGTAGGTTTGGAGACCCCAGTGGACTTAATGCAGTGGTTTGGTTATAAAAATATGTTTTAGAAAGAAAAACAACCAGCATTGTTTTTGCCTATTATAGTGCTACTAGCCCCTTAGGCTAACACAGCAAGGCTTTCTTAAACGTAATAACATCTAGCTTTTGATTTGACCTAGCTATACAACTCAAGTATCAAAATAATGCTTACAATAAATCAAACAACTTGCCAGGGTCCAATTTATTATAACTATTACAGGAAAGTAGTTTTAGAACTTACTATCCTGAAATTACCTATAGCATTGCTGTAGCCGCCTCTTCTGATAGGTCAGTCTTTTACAGCCTGAACCAAGCTGCTGCCTGAGTAGGTATGTGGAGGCCCGGGGCTGTAAGGATACAACCATTAGGTGGGAGGAGATTTGCTAACTGGTGAGAAGAAGGGAGCTGGGTAGATAAGCTTGACATAAAAGGCAGGAGAACAGATGCCATAGGTCCCAGGCCAGCCCCACATCCTTCATTACCAGCCAGAAGGGAGCGTCCTAATTAGATTAGGAGAGGGGCTGGAAAGGGAGTGTAGTCAGATGTTAGCCACATCTCTGAGTTGGCTACATAGATACACACATAACCAAGGAGAACATTTAGATTTTTGAGGGAACAGTGCATTCTGGACCAGAAATATGCCAAACTTTATATGGTGGTCTGGATACATATTGTGTTGTGTTGCTTAATGATTAAGGGCATCATTACGACCCTGGCGGTCTTGAGACTGCCTGGGTTGCACTGGCAGTTGGACCACCACCAATGTAGCGGTCCGGCAGCCACACTATGAACGTGGTAGTTGCACCACAGTCGGACCGTCAGCACCACCATTTTGCAACTTTTCGTCAGTCTGGCACTGCAAGTAATCCTAATCCACCAGGGCAGCCCAAGCAGCGCTGCCCTGGGGATCACAAGTTCCTTCTCCGCCGGGGATTACATAGCGGTAGTCCTGTCATGTAAAGTTTGGCAAGGACGGGATGCAGGGGGTCCCATGGGGGCCCCTGCACTGCCCGTGCACATGGCATGGGCAGTGCAGGGGCCCCCATGGCCAGTCCTGTCGTGCTTTTCACTGTCTGCTTTGCACACAGTGAAAAGTGTGATGGGTGGTGGTGCACCCTATGCACCACATAATTGAGCCGGCATCAATGTTGTGGGCTGTTTCCTGCTGGGCCAGTGGTAAACTTGTAATGGGGCCTGCAGGAAGGGGACAGCACTAGAGGTAACCTGACCACAGGAGTTTAGCGGACAGCCTTTTCCAACCGCCAAACTGAAAATGACCCACTTAATGTTTCACTGGTTTTAAGTGTTTTACACATACCTGTCGCATGTGTTAAGCCTAACTGCTCATTTTCTAAGCTACTAAGGGTTGGGCAAGGATAAAGTTACTAAAACTTGACTGGACCTTTTAGTGGTTGTTGTATTATTACTAGCTGAGGATGAATACCTCCACCTACTAAAAACCCACTTTCCTACACAAGGGTCCTCTCCATACCCACATTGACCCCATCACATCAACCCATCAATGTTTCTGAGTGATATCTAAGAATCATGCATGATATCCCATGAATGAGGTGTTGCCAACATAAACCTCCCCAGATGATTTGCCTTAAATAATAGTGTACTAATGTTTCTAAAGAATGAAGGAGGGGGTGCTGAAGGGACAGTCTCTATCAACTTAAACATAGGTCCAAAGACAATTACTTTGTTTAGTCATAAAAGCTGTTGGGAAGAAGCACATCACCCTTGTCCAAATAATTTTAAGCAGAGTTCAAGTTTAAGCATCTTACAAATGATAGGACAATATAGATATACCGATACAAGCATTGTTAATATCTGCATATGTACATGAAAGCTATGACGGGCCTACAGGGGACATGGCTTAGAAATGAATCACTGGTATTTCTCCTCCTCTTTCAAAAGAACTACACTCCATACCCATATGACTCAAGAAATGACACTGACCCGATCTCTAAAAAATACACAATGTTTAAAATAAATTATCCCTGATCCCACTTTGGTCTTACTGAAAATCTGAATTTGATCTCATTGAAATAAATGAGACACTGCAAACTGTCTACCCCTTCCACCTTAAACTGTTCTTGTGACTCTGGGTCCTAGGGTTTCTCGGGGGATCACCCACTTCCAAGGCAAGACAGCCATGTTCTTATATTAAGTTGTTTTAGTGTAGTGAAGTCCCAGGTTTATTACTCCGTTACCTCTTTGACTCACAAGGAATCAATGAGATGTGGAAGAGTCAGTGAAGCACCCAGCACTCTTAAAATGTTTCTTTACTGCATTTTTTGATTTAATAACAAGGTGAGGAGGAAGTTCTCAAAATTGAAGAGCATGTTGAGATGCACATAGGAGCTATAGGAATTATGAACAGGCCAGAAGCACAGCAGCAGACTTAGGCATTGTCAGCTCAGACATTGAAAATATGACAAAACTGTGCAAGGCCTGCAGTGGTCTTCACTCTCCCACCTCAGGAGGTAGAGAGGTTTGAAAAAATAATGCACTATGGATGCTGTATGGCCGAGTGAGTGGACAGAGAGTGAATGGAGACAATTGTGAGACACTGAGGGGGGCTTTCACCCACTCTCTCAGGAAATATGTGGACAATAAAAAACACAATAGACAATGGCACTCTGAGCATACTAAGGGCCAGATGTATCAAGCCATCCCAGAACTCCTGTCTTTTATCTACTACCAAAAGTGCAAAAAGACAGGGATAATCCCCCCAGACGTCCAATTATTTTAGCCATTGGCAGCGCCTTTGAGAACATGTCAAAATACACAGATTATTTTTTGCAGGACCTTGTCCGAACACTGCCCTCTCATAATCAGGACACAGGAGACTTCCTTAAAAAGATCTATAACCTACATTGGGAAGAAGACTACTGTTTAATGGCAATTGATGTGACAACATTGTACATGAGTATACAGTATGCTGATGATTTAAAAGAAGTAGAGGAATTTTTGGGTGGTAGCTGAAGGATGCTGGCCTGGCTTATAGTGGGTACCTTGTGGTACTTACACCTTGTGGCAGTTCCAGTTATCGCTTATTAGTAGATTAGAGGTGTTCTAGCAGCTTAGGCTGATAGAGATAGCTATAGCAGAGCAGCTTAGGCAGAACTAGGAGGCATGCAAAGCTCCTACTATACCACTTATATCATATAGCACTATATCATAAGAAAACACAATACTCAGAGTTACTAAAAATAAAGGTACTTTATTTTAGTGACAATATGCCAAAAGAATCTCAGCGAATATACTCCCTTAGGAAGTAAGTAATATACACAACATATACACACACAAACCAAATTAGGTAAGTAAACAGTTAGTAAAGTAGTGCAAACACTGTAGGACACAAAAGAGTGCAATAGGGAGAAATAGGCCTAGGGGCAACACAAACCATATAGTCCAAAAATGGAATGCAAACCACAAATGGACCCCAGGCCTAGTGTAGTGTGTAGAGTGTCGCCTGGAGTGTAAGAAAACACTAAGGGTGTCCAATATACCCCACCCCAGGACCCTGAAAAGTAGGAGTAAAGTTACCTTACTACCCCAGAAAGACAGTAAAGTCGAGATAGGGGATTCTGCAAGGACAACAACTGACTGCAAAACACTGAAGTTGGATTCCTGGACCTGAGGACCTGTAAAGGAAGGGGACCAAGTCCAAGATTCACACAAGTGTCCAGAGGGGGCAGGAGCCCACTAAACCCCGTATGAAGGTACAAAAGGGCTGCCTCTCGGTGGAAGAAGCCAAAGATTCTGCAACAACAGAAGGTACCAGGAATTTCTCCTTTGGTCAGAAGATGCCCCATGGCGTGCTAGAGGATACAGAGTTGTTTCCACACAGAAAGACCACAAACAAGCCTTGCTAGCTGTAAGAGTCGCAGTTGAGGATTTTTTGGTGCTGCCAGAACCCAGGAAAAACCAGGCCATTGCCCCTTGGAGGAGGAGACAAAGGGGGCGCTCAGCAACACAGAGAGCCCATGCAGAAGCAGGCAGCCCCCACAGAAGCACCAGACCATGCACTTAGAAGATCTGAGGATGACGGTCAACTCAGAGCAACAAAAGAGGGTCCCACGACGTCGGAGTCCAACTCAGCGAGTTGGGCAATGCAGGACAGAGTGCTGGGGAACTGGGCTAGGCCATGCACAAAGGAAGTCTTGCAAAAGTGCACAGAAGCCCGAGCAGCTGCAATTCACGCAGTACGCAGCATTACTGTCTGGCGTGGGGAGGCAAGGACTTACCTCCTCCAAATTTGGACAGAAGGGCCACTGGACTGTCGAGGAGACTTGGACCCAGCTCCTGTGTTCCAGGGACCACACTCGTTGGGATGAGAGGGGAACCAGATGACCGGTGATGCAGAAGATTGGTGCCTGCTTTAGCAGGGGGAAGATTCCGTCGACCCACAGGAGATTTCTTCTTGGCTCCAATGCAGGGTGAAGACAGACAGCTCTCAGAGCATGCACCACCAGGAAACAGTCGAGAAAGCCGGCAGGATGAGGCACTACAATGTTGCTGGTAGTCTTCTTGCTACTTTGTTGCGGTTATGCAGGTGTCCTGGAGCAGTCAGCGGTCAATCCTTGGCAGAAGTCAAAGAGGAAAGTGCAGATGAACTCTGGTGACCTCTTGCATTCGTTATCTGGTAAGATACCCACAGAAGAGACCCTAAATAGCCCACAGAGGAGGATTGGCTACAAAGAAAGGTAAGCACCTATCGGGAGGGGGTCTCTGACATCACCTGCTGGCTCTGGCCACTCAGAGCTGTCCATTGTGCCCTTACACCTCCGCATCCAAGATGGCAGAGGTCTGGGACACACTGGAGGAGCTCTGGGCACCTCCCCTGGGAGGTGCGGGTCAGTGGAGTGGTCACTCCCCTTTCCTTTGTCCAGTTTCGCACCAGAGAAGGGCTGGGGAATCCGTGAACTGATGTAGACTGGCTTAATCAATGAGGGCACCATCTGTGCCCTTCAAAGCATTTCCAGAGGCCAGGAGAGGCTACTTCTCCCTGGCCCTTCACACCTATTTCCAAAGGGAGAGGGTGTAACACCCTCTCTGAGGAAATCCTTTGTTCTGCCTTCCTGGGACCAGGCTGCCCAGGCCCCAGGGGGGCAGAAACCTGTCTGAGGGGTTGGCAGCAGCGGTAGCTGCAGATTAGGCCCCAGAAAGTTAGTTTGGCAGTACCCAAGCTTTATGCTGGAGACCCGGGGATGCATGGAATTGTCCCCCCCAATACCAGAATGGTATTGGTCTGACAATTCCATGATCCTAGACATGTTACATGGCCATGTTCGGAGTTACCATTGTGACGCTACATATAGGTATTGAGCTGTATGTAGTGCACACGTGTAATGGTGTCCCCGCACTCACAAAGTCTGGGGAAATTGCCCTGATCAATTTGGGGGCACCTTGGCTAGTGCCAGGGTGCCCTCACACTAAGTAACTTTGCACCTAACCTTCACTAAGTGAGGTTAGACATATAGGTGACTTATAAGTTACTTAAGTGCAGTGTAAAATGGCTGTGTAATAACGTGGACGTTATTTCTCTCAGGCTGCAGTGGCAGTTCTGTGTAAGACTTGTCTGAGCTCCCTATGGGTGGCAAAAGAAATGTTGCAGCCCATAGGGATCTCCTGGAACACCAATATCCTAGGTACCTAGGAACCATATACTAGGGAATTATAAGAGCGTTCCAGTGTGCCAATCAGAATTGGTAAAATTAGTCACTAGCCTGCAGTGACAATTTTAAAAGCAGAGAGAACATAAACACTGAGGTTCTGGTTAGCAGAGCCTCAGTGATACAGTTAGGCACTACACAGTGAACACGTATAGGCCACAAAGTTATGAGCACTGGGGTCCTTGCTAGCAGGATCCCAGTGACACATATCAAACATACTGACAACATAGGGTTTTGACTATGAGCACTGGGCCCTGGCTAGCAGGATCCCAGTGAGACAGTAAAAACACCCTGACATATATTCACAAGCAGGCCAAAAGTGTGGGTAACAAGGCTAGAAAGAGTCTAACTTCCTACAAGCTCTCGGTCTGCATTTCTTAAATAGCTAATTTTAAGAAATCACTATTTAAGAAATGCAAAATGGGATGTATAAAAATTGCGAGTCAGGAACAGCGATTTCTTAAAAGTCCCAATCGATATTACTGAATCGCAGTTGGGGAATGGGACTCCATTCATCCCCATGGGCCTATAGGCTCATAGGTGCGAATAGTGTTGCATTACCTAATTTGCGAATTCCTATTAGGAATGTGCAAATTAGGTAATGCAAACCCCAGGGTGCTCGGTGCCTAAGGCCCCCTTTGTTGCACCCCATAAAAATATTTGCGAACATGTGAAGTACACTACATGTCATTTAAAAAAATGCATTTCTAATGTATTTTTTGAAATTGCACATTCTTACCACCAGCTTGGATTTGGTAGTAACTGCATTTCCTAAATGCCCAATTCGCATTTAGGAAATGCTTGATACATGTGCTTTGGAAATCGCAAATAGGAATTCCATGTTTTCGATTTCCTATTTAAAGAATCGCAATTTGCGATTCTCTAAATGGAGTCGCAATTTCAGAGAATCGCTATTTTAGCGATTCTTTGAAATTGCATTGCAAATGCCTTTCATACATCTTGAAAGGGATTTTTGTATTTGCAAACGGCCAAATTTTGCAATTCGCACCGCTTGCGAATGCAAAATTGTTTGATACATCTGGTCCTACGGCACTTAATGGGTATCTAGCCAGAGGGGTCAAGTAGGCATTTACATTACAAAAAGCCTAAATAGGAATAATAGGTAAGCAGAAGAAGGCTTGGAACCACAGTGCTCGGGGGAGCTCTGCAGTGGCATATATACTGTAAAGGGGGAAGAATTCTTCTCTGGTCAAATTGCCCAAAAACATTCAGGGCATCATAGCCATAATCAGGATGGACAATGCTTGATTGTCTTGACTGACTAAACTGCCTTACCATTGGCAAGTAAGCATTGTCAGGTTGGGAGAGAAGGTGAGATCTGCCCCAAGTAACAGAGTATATAAAATACACTGATGTCCATTGGCAGCTTCTTGATGCTCAGAGAGACACTTCAAACAGTTAGCCTCTTTTAATAGGTCATTGTCCCTAATGGTTTAGCTGAAGCATCATCCACTGCGGGAAGACACTATGGCCAGAGGAGTCATATTATCCTACAGGCAGCATCGCTTGTAAACAGCTTCTCCCAAGAGATGTAGCTCTTATAAATGTATATGTTGACCACTCATTAGACAATGCTCACTATATCAGAAACAACAGTGACTAGTGGCATGGGGTGGATGGGGTCTACTTGTCAAGGAATCCCACAAAGCCAAAACTTCTTGAAAGAGTAAAGAGTAAAGTAGTGACCCAAAACATAGCCGGAGAAACAGAAAACATGCATATCATGCCAGATTTCCTACAGCACCTCCTCTAAAACATAAGAACACCTGTAGGGACCATAAGATATTACTTTCAAGCCTGGCTTTAAAGAGTTGAAAAGCAATATCAACTCCCTGGACTCTTGCACAGATGATCTGGGAAGAACCATAAATTAATGTTTAGAGAAGCAACACTAGACCTTGGGAGCAGTGCATTCCCTACAGGACCACAACAACTGACTTACAACTCAAGAACAATATTCACTTAAGAGGACTGCTGAAAGGATTTGAAGTGTAAAGACATCAAAGTAATGTTGTGCCTATGAACTGATGCAGTCTGTCAAGGGCAGGAGTGAAGAATAGCCTGATAACAATGGATCATACCCATTGAGTGGCAGTGGGACAACTCCTTATTTAATATCAGTGGGGCCAGACCTTCTGTTTGGTCTCAATGTAGAAAGGAAAAAGATTGGCAGTGAGGTCTCTGTAGAGAAGCCAGTGAAATTGTCGGCATCCAAGAAGAGACCATGTGTTCCTCTGAGGATGACAAGCCCTTGGATATGCCCAAGAAGAGTTGTTCCTCTTGGCAAATGGTTCTGAATGACATTGCAGATGACAGGGCCAGTGTAGTGCATTATCTAATGGCACCAAATGAGAAACAAAAAGTCCATCACAGCATGGAGGTCCACATCAAATGCACTAAATGAAAATGAGACTTGGCTACATACAGTTGCCATTAGGGGGATCAAAGATGGGTGGCGGGTCCAGGTGGTTTCTGTCTAATGATCACAGGATTGAAAGATTATGCATTTCAGGAAAGAGTTGGAAGAGTAGGGCCAGGTTCATATGGCGGGACTGTGTTAATAAAGGTTACAAGATCTAGATTAGTTGATGTTATAGTTCATGTTAGGAGAATGGTTGACAGTAAATAGAATTCCTCCTGGCAGTGAGAGTCAGCTTACCTAAGGTGTGCACTTTTTTCCTATGGTTTTCCTTAGAGCACTACCCCATGCCATGAAACTGCTTATGTTTAACATTAGTAATCTTAACAGACTGAGGAAACACTTTCTAGCTCTACACTTCCTGAGCAAAACAAAATGTGGCATTTTTCTCATACACAAAGCACACCATCTAAAAAGTTGTTCTCAAAACAGATCTTCTCATCGAACCATAGAACAATGATGATCCCACAAACAGAGAAATGTGACATTGTGAAGGCTATTTCAGAGACTGCAGGACGACTACTACAACTTTTTATAACAATGGGACAACCACATACAGCCGAGCAAATATTATTGTACATAATTAATCGAAAGAGAAAGGTATGTAAAAGTATATGGCAGAGGTTATGAGGCATCCTCAAAGGGAAATGATAATCAACCATTTGAAAGGACCTCAATGTACCAAAGGATGGAATAAGAGATATGTTCCCCTTGAGACCGGTACCAAAAGGTTTCATATCTCACAAAAATAGATAATAATTATGATGTGAATACAGAGACTATGCCTGTGTTAGATCTCTTTGATTTTTATCATGTGCTTCTTTTCAGATTCCTTTATCTGTATAAGAAGAAATGTAAAGTTTTAGACACAGGGATGTTAGCATCACGGGTGCCTCCTATTTAGGCTGACATATTTTTATTGTTTTTGTTGACTCAAGATGAAACATTGAATGCCATATTTCTTTAGTTTTGTTGATGACTCAGGGCCTGATTACCACCTTGGTGGAAGGGCTACTCCATCACAAATGGGACGGATATCCCACTCACTGTTTTACAAGTTCTATAGGATATAACGGAACTTGTAATACAGGGGATGGGGTATTTGTCACTTTTGTGATGGAGTGTCCCATCTGCCAAGGTCGTAATCAGGCCCTCAGGGCTTCCTATCCTGCACTAGCAGAGGTGCCCCCACAACGTCAAGGACCATTTTCCCAGACCTTGTGAGTGCGGGAATGCCATTTTATGTGTGCACTGGACATAGGTCACTACCCGAATAGGGCCATGTTCGGTATTAAACATGTTGGAATCACACCCCAAGCATTGGATGTAAGATTCCATGCACTCTGGGGGCTCCTTACAGGACACCCAGTGCTGCCAGTACAGCCTTCTGAGGTTTTCTTGGATGCCCCAGCTGCTGCCACCTCAAAAACAGGTTTCTGCCCTCCTGTTGCTCAAACAGCTCTAGCCCAGGAAGGCAGAACAAAGCATTTCCTTTGGGAGAGATGTGCTACACCTTCTCCCTTTGGAAATACGTGTTACAGGCATGAAAGGGGTAGCCTCCCAGAGCCTCTGGAAATGCTTTGATGGTGCAACACTGGACAAGGGACTACTCCCCTGTCCATCACCACCCCAGGGGTGGTGCCCAGAGATCCTCCAGATTGTCCCTGGGTTTTGCTATCTTGCATTCCAAGTTGGCAGGGCACTCTTGGAGCAAGTGTATGGCCAGTGCCAGCAGGTGTTGTCAGAGCCCTCCCTTGATAGGTGCTTATCTGTGTAGATGACCAATACCCCTTTCAGGGCTATTTAGGGTGGTTCTTCAGATTCGGATTGCAAGACTCCAGCAGGAATTTTCTGCATCTGTTTCTTCACCTTCTTCCCAAAGAAACTGCATCTGGACCCCCCAGGAACTCTAAAAACTGCAAAAAAGAAGCAAAGACAACTTCTACAACATTATATCTTCAGTTCCTGCCAGCAACCGCAACTGTTTCCAGGTTGTGAATCCTCCGAGGACTGCCTGTCTTCAACCTGCACCAGAAGAATGAAGGAATCTCCCTTAAATGAAGGAGTCACTTCCCTCCTTCGGCAGGCACCTCTCTGCAGCGACTACCAGTGGCTTGGGTCCCTCTTCTGAAGAATTGCGTGGATCCAGCAACGCAGGTGGTAGACTGAAGTGGTCCTGATGGTCCTGACATCCAACTGTTTAACTTTGGTGGAGGTAAGAGCTTGCCTCCTCATGCAAGACAGTACCCCCATGCAGCACATGCATTGCAGTTGCCAAGGCTTGTTGTCATCCTTCCACAAAGTTCATCATTCATTCTTGTGTGTTCTAGGAACGTTACTGTGATTTACTCCTGCTTTCCTGGGATCTGGTGTGGGTTCTATTACTTACCTTTATTGTTTTCTAATACTCCTAGCGCCCCTCTACACACTACACTTGCCTAGGTAGGAAACCGACTTTCACATTCCACTTTCTTAGTATATTGTTTGTGTTCCCCCTTGGCTCATTTCTAACTATTGTGATTTTCACTATTTGCACTGTTTTCTAACTGTTTTTACAGCTATTTCTGCACAATAGTGTGTATAATTTGTGTATTACTTACCTCTTAAGAGAGTATAGTCTCTATGGTATTTTTGGCATTTGTATCACCAAAATAAAGTACCTTTTTGTGTTCCACTGAGGGGCA
Source organism: Pleurodeles waltl (assembly GCF_031143425.1). Lineage (NCBI taxonomy): Eukaryota > Metazoa > Chordata > Amphibia > Caudata > Salamandridae > Pleurodeles > Pleurodeles waltl. The sequence goes on from NC_090437.1 coordinate 1,071,534,881, forward strand.
TATTTATACTCTGTTTGCGCTGAATGTGCGTCAAAAAGTTTGACGCACATTTAGCGCAAACCGTGCACCATATTTAAACTTTGACGCCCGAGCCCGTGGACCTCAAAATTCCTCTGTGTGAGTCATTTTTTGTATGTGGGAAACTGCCTTGCGTTAATGACATGCAAGGTAGGCGTTCCTGCTCAAAAAATGACTTTAAGGCCTGTGCGCCCTATTTATACTTCTGCATCATTTTGACGCACAAAAAATGGCGCAAAGCCTGATGTGCACGGATTTTAACACCTGGGTTAGGGCAGGCTTTAAGGGACCTGTGGGCTCACTTCCATGGTCTCTGACCATGGATGGAGTCCAGAGGTGCACTTCCCTGCCCCCAGGGACACCCCCTGCCACCCTCGCCCACCCCTGGAGGACACTCATGAATGTGGGGACCCATCCCAGGTAAGAACAGGTAAGTTGAGGTAAGTATTTTTTTTAAAGTTACATAGGGGGGGGCTACATGCCACTGTGCCCAATGACCATGACCAGGGGACAGAAGTCCCCTGGGCATGGATATTGGGCTGGGGGCATGACTCCTGTATTTGCTAAGACAGGAGTCATTTCAATGGGGGTTGTGCGTCATAAAATGGCGCAAGTCCGGTTTGAGGCATGATTTTTGTCTCAAACCTGACTTGCACCACTTTAGACGCACAACCTCCATTTTCCCTAACATTATTTCTTAAATAAGGCGCCTGCACGGCACATAGGAATGGCGTTAGCCAGCGGTAACATTTTGGACGCATACCAGCGCCGGCGCTGGTTTGTGTCACAAAATATAAATATGGGCCTGAGTATTTTCTTTCATGTGTGTGAGTAGTGTATGACTTCAGTGGTATTGCAAGAGCTTTGCATATCTCCTAGTTAGGCCTTGGTTGCTCATCCACTACAAACCAGGCCACCCTTCTACATCATGTTACTGAAGAATCATTGAAGCTTTGTTGTTAAGTATGCTGTGTGGAATTTTCTTCTGCATCGTGATCTTAACAGTTCTGTAGACCATTGTATGTCAATTTAATTGAGGATTGAGACAATTGCTGAATTTTCAGGTGTAATAAGTGGTACACTGGGGGCATTTAGACCCTGATTTAAGAAAAGCCTTGTCACTTTTCTTGTACCCCTTAGAGCTCCCATTATGCCACCATGTGTGTGCTGTATCTAAGATAAGGCACATCCTGGTGGTAGTATGAGAGTACTAGCATGTGAATTACAAGGCATTTCTCAAATAGACATCTTTTTACACACTGTCTTACATTTGGAAAGAGAAAATGTAGAGAAAGACAAGGAGCAATAACACTTGTTTTGCTATTCTCTGTTCCCCTAAATCTCCTGATAAAAATAGTACCTCACTTGCATCGGTAGGCCTAATGCTCGCAACAGGAAATGCAACATCAACACATCACATGTTTACATTCAAATTTGATGTGTTTTTTGCAAAGTGCCTAGCTGTAGATTTTGGCCTATAGCTCAGCCAGCAACCTAGAGAAACCTAGCAAACTTGCACATTTTTGAAAACTAGACACATAGCAGAATCCAAAATGGGGTGACTTGTGGGGCTCTCACCAGGTTAAAAAATAACTTTTTCCACATATTTCGGTGACAAAAAGTTCTGGAATCTGAGAGGAGCCACACATTTCCTTTCACCCAGCGTTCCTCCAAGTCTAATGATAAAAATGGTACCTCACTTGTGTGGATAGGCCTAGTGTCCGCGACAGTAAATGCCCCAAAACACATTGTGGACACATCACATTTTTCCAAAGAAAACAGACCTGTTTTTAGCAAAGTGCCTACCTGTGGATTTTGGCCTCTAGCTCAGCCGGCAACCTAGAGAAACCTACCAAACTTGCACATTTTTTAACACTAAACACCTTCGGGAATCCAAGATGGGGTGATTTGTGGGGCTCCCACCATGTTCTGTTACCCAGAATCCTTTGCAAACCTCAAAATGTGGCCCAAAAACTATTTTTTCTCACATTTTGGTGAGAGAAAGTTCTGGAATCTGAGAGGAGCCACAAATTTCCTTCCGCCCAGCGTTCCCCCAAGTCTCTCGATAAAAATGGTACCTCACTTTTGTGGGTAGGCCTAGTGCCTGCGACAGGAAATGCCCCAAAACCCTATGTGATCACATCAAAATTATCAAATACAAAACTGTTTTTTTTTTGTGGAGTGGCACTTGCGTTTTTGGTCGTGAGCTCAGTAGCCATATAGGGAAACCTACCAAACCCAAAGATTTCTGAAAGCTGACTTGCGTTGATCCCCCAGTTTTTTCTTACTCAGAATCCATTGCAAACCTCAAAATTTGGCTAACAAACACTTTTTCCTCACATTTCGGTGACAGAAAGTTCTGGACCTTGAGAGGAGCCACAAATTTCCATCCTGCGTTCCCCCAAGTCTCCCGATAAAAATGATACCTCACTTGTGTTGGGGCCCAGGTGCCTGCAACAGAAAAGGCCAAAGACCTATAGAGATTGAGGGGATAGCACAGCAAGTTGATAAGCACATATTTTTTTCTTTTATACATCTTTAGGCTGACTTTGCTTTGGGGACCCACACAAGTGAGGTATCATTTTACTTAGGAGACTGAGGGGAGCACTGGGGAGTATGAAATCTGTGCCGGAGTGGTCATCCTACAAAGAAAAATGAGGAAAATATGCTTTTTCTAAGTAAATTTTGAGGTTTGCAGAGGAGTCTAGGTAAGAAAATGTTGGGGGATCCCCGCAAGCGACACCTCCCTGGACTTTAAAACAATGTCTGGGTTTGGTAGGTTTCCCTCTATGAAGACCGCACCTGGGACCTAAAACATAGGTCCCCCCTCCCCCCAAACACAGATAGTTTTGTAATATAACATTTTGACATGTTTACGTACTTCTGTGATGTTCCAAACACTAAAATTGTGAAAAGATATGCACTTAGGTTATGTTAGAAAGAACCCTCACCCACCAACAAATTAGGTGGCATGCTTCATCATCAGTGTCCCACCTGAGACATTTAGTGTGTCACAGGTGTGCTGCGACGCATGATTACAGCGGAGCAGGATTTGTTATTTTTACCACACATACTGTTTGGATTTGGCACAAGGGTGAGTGATCGTTCAGTAGATCAAATCTTATTAACAAGACATTTCACAAAAATGAAATGCACTGTTAATAACAGAAAGGCCAAAAAACTGAACCAATGACTCACAGCTCGTGAGCTGTAAAGCCACCTCAAGGCACCAACTGCTTGACAGTCCATTCACACACCATTCATACATGACATGCACAAAACCATTCACGCTGCCAGCCATGGGCCCAGCACATTACAACACTTGCATCGACAGACAGCGCCACTCAATGGCCGATCACTTACATATGCCCACATGCCTGATACAGCAATCACACTAGGTGATGGGAGTGTGTAGACTGACGTTTGGCTGGCACCGCCAGCCAAGCACCACTCCACACACACCGCCGGCCAAGCGACACCCCACGCACACTGCCAGCCAAGTACCACCACATGCACGCCGGCAGCCAAGCGCCACCCCATACACACCGTCAGCCAATTGCCACATCACCAGCCAAGCGCCACCCCACTCACACCAGCCAAGCGCGACCCCACGCACACCGCCAGCCAAGCGCCAGCCCACGCTCACTGCCAGCCAAGCGCCACCCCATGCACACCGGCATCACTTTTTTGTTTATAAACAACAAAGAAACCACTAACTAATTATAGAAGTACAAAACTACAAACACAAAAGCTCTAACTGAAACCATGACAGAAATGTGAAACTGAACATCTGAAAATATAAAACAGACAGTTTACGCTCACGGCATTTCCCCCATTTTTTTTTTTTTTGGGAGTGGTAACTCCTGAAACAGCCAGTCACACACAGCCCAGGCTTTGAAGGGTAATCAGGGCAGTACATCAGGCTCTACCTCCAGATACCCCTTAGGGCACATACTCTACATTTCTTAGTGGGCAAGTTTTTTTTGGGAGTGGGAGGAATGTGATCTGGAAAGTGGCGATCTTTCAATCTAGCCACATCCTCCACCTCTGGTACTCTAGGAACTTTTGCCTGTTCAACGACAATAAGGCTCTCTATCACTAACTCCTGAAACTTAACAAATTTCATCGTTGACTCAGGTGAACAATCCTTGAACACAATAAAAGCATTAAAAGTTGCTAGCAGCTCATTATTCCGCAAGGCACTGCACTGTCCCCTCTCAAGTTAATTACAGACAAGCTCCCTTGGATAGCCTTTCCAGTTAGAACGGATTTTGCCACAAGCAACAGTGTCCATTCTAAACAACACCTTGAATAGCTGCACTCCAGTGTAGAAATGATCTAAGTACAAATGGTGACCTTTGATAAACAGTCGTCTACCAAGTTCCCACACAATTTTCTCGCTAACTCCAAAAGTGGGCGGACAACCAGTGGGTCAATACTGGAATCCCTACCAGTGTAGACCTGTAAATTATACACGTATCCTGTACTACTTTCTGACAGTTTTCTGTATTGACTCTACACCCTGGGAGAACAGTAAATGCAGGTAACTGTGGCTGCTCCATGTTTGGGGCAATCCAGGGGCCAGGTCTTGTAATGGAAAAACCTTCAGCCCCAGGCTGCTGCACTCTTGTCACATCAATGTCCTCTTCTAAAACAGGTCCTTCATCTGCACTGAGAGTGGCTTCCTCATCAGAAGAACTCTCTCAGACAGAAAACTCACTGCCAGAATCTCTCACTTCCTCCTCTGCCTCAGATGCAGAGTCAGTCTCATAATAATGATCAGAAGATGACTCAAAAAGCATGCCAACAATCTGCTGAGCGGTCTCTCTGCGGCTAGCCATGATCCTTTCTAACAACAAATGGATTGCCAACAACAACCAACACTGTCTAAAACAAGTAATAAACAAAGTGTAGCTTTATCACAAAGAGTTATGTACTAAAATACTATACCACTCACTTGCCTGAAAAAGCTAGACTCACCAGCAACTACTCTGCACAGACACAGCAATCACACATGATATCCCACTAAAAAGAGAAAAGAAAAAAAGCAAATTAGACATAAGGCAACACAAATATCAATTTGCACACATCTAAGGACAATTTCACACACAATCCTGCATTTAGTACACCGCCTACAACATGTCATTCATGCATGTCAACTATTCTCCTTTGGAGTAAATTGCTTTCACTTACCTAAAACATGCAACTATTCAAACCACAGGACAACTACTGCCAAAACTAAAAGGATCCACAGCAAAAGAAGCAAAAGCTTTGAACTAAAACAAAAAGAAAAAATAAACTGTTAAAATCACAAATACAAATACGTTGCCAGTTGACAAACACCTCGCCAACAAGAACTTACACATTTTCCCTTGTGCAGATGGGCCTAAATAAATAGGGGGGCAGAGATGGCCATCAGTAATGTGCCCCCTTTGGGGGGTGACCCTTGCCAAAGGGGTCTCCCCCCACACAAAACATACACACACAAGATCTCTGGTGCCTAAGTGGATTCTGGCCCCCTTGGGGGCAGATGGGCTAAACAAATAGGTCGTTCTGCCCCCAAGGAGGGCAGAAATGGCCAACAGCTCTGTGGCCCCTTTGTGGGGGCAACCCTTGCCAAAGGGGTTGAAAGGGGGCTCCCCAAGCACAAAAAACAACAGGGAACAAAAAAAAATACCGGATGTCTTGGGGACAGATGGCCCTAAAAAAATAGGGCAATCTGCCCCCAAGTGGGGAGGGGGCATAAATGCCCATCAGTAATGTGCCCCGACCTTGTCAAAGGGGCCATCCCCCACACAAAACACACTAACACGAGATCCCTGGTGCCTAAGTGGATTCTGTCCCCCATAGGGGCAGATGGGCTAAATAAAATTGGCTGATCTGCCCCCAAGAGGGGCAGGAATGGCCAACAGCTCTCTGCCCCCTTTGGGGGGGCGACCCTTGCCAAAGGGGGCACCCCTCAGCACAAAACAACAAAGGAAAAAAAAAAAAAAAAAAATCACTAGCGTAATGGTGGTTTCTGCCCTCCTTGGGGGCAGATGGGCCTAAAAGAAAAAGGCCCATTTGCCCCAGGGTGGCATAAATACCAACACTAATTTCCCCCCTTTGGGGGGGCGACCGTTGCCCAAGGGGTGCCCCCAAGACACAAAAACACACACACACAACACACAATCCCTGGGGGCCTAGTGGGTTTTGACCCCCCCGAGGCGAGATCGGCCAAAATCATGGCCGATCTAGCCCCATGGGGGGCCAAAACATAAATCAATATTGCCCCTGGGGCAGCAAACCTTGCCTAAGGGGTTGCTGCCCGAAAACATGATAAAAAACATAATCCCTGGTTCCTAGTGGGTTTTGACCCCCCGGGGGCAGATTGGCCGAATAAAAGGTTGATCTGCCACCCGGGGGGCCAAAACATGAATCTTTTTATTGCCCCCCCCCCCCCCCCCAGGGGAGCCACCCTTGCCCAAAAAAAAAAAACTTGAAATCCCTGGTGCCTAGTTGTGGATTCCTGGAATCCATTGAAAACAGGCACAGGGGGAAAGGTAAAATTCTTTCTTTTACCCCTGTGTCTGTTTTACCCCCCTAACGCCCCCACAAAGAGAAGGACTTACCTGTAGATGTCCTCTCTTCTCGACTGGTTGGAGGCAAATGGCTTCCAGCGCGTCCTCTGCAGTATTTGATGACGTTGGTGCACTGTGAGCGCGCTAACATAATCGGATTGCCAAGGGGGGATTGGGGTGGAAGGGGAAGCAATTCCCCTTCCACCCCCGACTAGGGGGGTTGGAGGGAGGCCCACAGGGGGGAGCACTGTGGGCTGGATGCAGGACGAGCTGGTCCCGTTCCCGGGTGCCAGGATGAGACCAGCTCGCCCCAGGAACCCATGTGGTTAAATGCCTTCTCTGAGCAGACGTAAAAAGTGCCGAAATAAATGATGCAAAGAAATCTTTTAGATTTCTTTGCACCATTATTTTAGCTCCCCTAATGGAGGGAATGCCCCCATTGCATACATTATGCCTGGCGCAGGCATAATATAGCGCTAAAGGTTGTAAGTGGTGCAATGCAATTTTGGTCTCATTGGGTCACATTAGCATAAAACAAATTACGCTTTTGTGGCGTAAGGAGGCGCCGGGGGCTCTTAACTCAGCCCCTTAGTTTAGTTATGTTATAGCGTTTTGTTTAGTGTGGGTTTTGTACTTTAGAGTTACCCAGAAGGATTTTAGATCTAAAGATTGTTCTAATGATAATTTGATGATTTCATTGATGATTTGAACTAATTGGATAGATTTACAGAGTGCTACAACTGAAACATATCAATAATTGTTAGAAATGGGGTCTTTGGTTGGCAGTCAGGTTACCCCCTGTCCAAGCAAGGACCCTCACTCTAGTCAGGGTAAGACACACACAATCCAAATTATCCTGTGCTCACCCTCTGGTAGCTTGACACTGAGCAGTCAGGCTTAACTTAGAAGGCAATGTGTAAAGTATTTGTGCAATAAGTCATACACAACACAATATAGCACCACAAAAATACACCACGCAGTGATTAGAAAAATATATAATATTTATCTGTATATTTGCACGTCAAAACGGTCAAAGATACAATAAGTAAATGTGGCGATATCTCTGAAAAGTGATATAAAGTGTCTTAAGTCTTTTTAAAGCAAACAAAGTCTCTTTTAAGCTTTTAAGCACAAAGTACCTGGTTCACGTGAAAAATCTCCACAATGGGCCGCAGAGGAGGAGAAGCGTGGAAACAAAGGGGGTGTGCGTTGAGTTCTGACCTGGTTCTGGCCAGGAGTCCACTTGGCTCCACCAGCCTGCCCCCGTGCCCCTGAGCCACTCTGACTGCCACCTGGACAGGTGTTATTCCACACTGAAGATTTGAATAATTACGTACCTTCATTTGTACGATCATGAGTGCCCTGACAACCTTTTTATGCCACCTGGACAGTAGTTTGAGGCCCTCCTCCACCTGCAGGCACCCACCTGCGCCTCATTCCTGGTGCCTAGTGGTAGGCAGCTCCGGTTACCGTGTAAGTAACCCTTTTGTGTTTTTCTATTTCTGTACTTTTGTAGTTGCCATGTACGTATTTGTTTAATTCTGAATCCTGTATTTTGCTGTTTTTTCATAGCCCCCCACTCCACCTGTGATCCTCTGCTCTGCGCCTTTCTACCCCCTGTCCCCCCGTTCTCAGCGCTCGCTCCACTCTCTCTCTCTCTCCCCGCCTGTTTCTCCCTTCTCTGGCTCCGGCCGGTCTCCGCTTCCCCTGCCTCTGCCTCCCCTGCGGCCCGCCCCTGCACACACCCATTGGCCCTCCCTCCCTCCTCCCAGCTGCTCTACCGTCCCACCCCACCCTCTTAATGGCAGCCACATCACTGGCACGCCGGAGGCAAGCCCGTCTGTGCCCGTCCACACCTGGACCGCGCCCAGTGCCAGTCCCCCTGGCCCCCTCCAGCCGAGACCCCCTCAGGCAACACTATTCCACAAACACACCCCACTCCCTCAACCCAGGACCATGCCCTGCATGCACCCAAACCAACCCCACACACACACAAGAACCCGTCACCTGTTACGCCTGCCGTTTTTCCCACTCCACCTCTCACACCTCTGACACCCACACGCCACACACCACCCCCGGCACCCCTCACACCAAACACCACGACCTCAACCCAACAGACTCGCGCACAACCCCCAAACACCCCAACAGGCCACACCTCAAAGAAAACCACAACCCTAACACACTCCACTAAAACACCTCCACAACCCACAACAACACCACAAGCACCCACACCAACACCATCGCACAACACAACAACACCCCCACAGCCATCTCAACTGCCTACTCCTCACCATAAAATCCCTACACAAGCACGCCATAGAACTCTGGGACCTCATCACATCACAATCACATGACATTGTCTTCCTCACAGAAACCTGGACAAACCACTCATCTGAGCCCGACATAGCTACAGCCAACCCTGACGGATACAAACTCCAACGCAAAGACAGCCTAAACAAACCAGGAAGTGGCATCGCCATCCTGCACAAAGACACCTTTAAGGTCACCACCAACACACACAACACCCTCAACAGTGCAGAACACAGGCACTTCCTAATCCACATAAACAATAATACCACCCTCCGAGGCACACTCATATACAGACCCCCAGGGCAACGCCCCCCCTTCTGCAACACCTTTGCCGACACCATCAGCTCTCACGCACTCATCTCCACAGACTACATCCTCCTCAGTGATTTTAACTTTTACCTGGAGAACCCCCAAGACCACAACACCTCTTCCCTCCTAGACAACCTCACCAACCTTGGACTCAAACAACTGGTCACAGCACCAACCCACTCAGCAGGACACACACTAGACGCAATCTTCAGTTCGAGCCAACACATAACCTACACCCATACCACTGAACTCCACTGGACTGACCACCTCTGTGTCCATTTCTCCTTGGCCCCCTCACACCACCAACAACACACCACGCCCTACCGCTTGTGGGACAGGATCCCCACAGAACACCTGAACTCCGAACTGGCACAGAACTCTCCCGCCCACACCAACGACCCCAACACTGCTGCCCACAACCTCACAAATTGGATCACCATCTGCGCAGACACACTCGCCCCCCTAAAAAAAAACATCACCACCCGCAACATCAAGAACGCCCCATTGCTCACCACTGGACTCCAAGACTCCAAACGTAAATACCGCAAAGCTGAGAAAGCCTGGCGACAGGAACACTCAACCACTAAGTTCTCCACCCTCAAAACCACCATTCGCACTCACCACCAACTCATATTCACCACCAAAAGAGCATACTACAAGGAATGCATAGATAGCAACTCCCACAACAGCAAAGAACTCTTCACCATCATCAAAGATCTCTCCAAACCCAAAGCCAGCAACATAGACCCCACGCACACACAACTCCTCTGCGACTCCCTCTCAAACCAAATCCTAGACATACACAATAGTTTCACAACAAACACACCTACCGCACACACCCCCCACCCATCCAACAAAGACTCCCCCTCACACCACTCCCAACATACTTACCACCTGGGCCCCAACCACAGATGAAGAAAGTGAAACAACTATGAACTCCATCACCTCTGAATTCCCCTCCGCCCCCCACCCCCACCGCATCTACAACAAAGCCAGCCCCACCATTACCCCAAGCTTTGTGACATAATCAGCACCTGATTCGACACCGTCCCCTTCCCAGACCCCTGAAAGCACGCAGAAATCACTGCACTCCTAAAAAAGCCCAAAGCTGACCCGAACGACCTCGCCAACTATCGCCCCATCTCTCTCCTCCCTTTCCCCGCCAAGGCTGCCGAAAAACTAGTAAACACACGCCTATCCCACTTCATGGAGGAAAACAATACACTCGACTCCTTCCAGTCCGGTTTCCGCAAGAACCACAGCATGGAAACCGCCCTCATTGCATGCACTGACGACATCAGAACCAGAGTCGACAAGGGTGAGACCATCGCACTCATCCTCCTAGACCTCTCTGTGGCCTTTGACACAGTCTGCCATCACACACTCCGCACACGCCTCTACAACGCAGGGATTCAACACAAAGCCCTAGACTGGCTCACCTCCTTCCTCACCGATAGAACCCAAAAAGTCTGCCTCCCTCCCTTCCAATCCACTGCCACCAAAATCATCTGCTGCGTCCCCCACGGATCCTCCCTCAGCCCCACCCTCTTCAACATTTGCATGACCCGGCGCGCCTACATCCTCCGACCACACGGAATCACCATCCTCTTCTATGCAGCGACACCCAACTCATCATCTCCCTCACCCGCAACCCTACTACCGCCAAAACCAACCTCCACGCTGCACTCCTCGACATCGCCACTTGGATGACAGCCAACCACCTCAAGCTCAACTCCAACAAAACCGAAATAATCATTTTTGGACCCAACAAAACCATATGGGACGACTCCTGGTGGCCCACCTCCCTAGGCCCCGCTCCTACCCCTGCAAGCCACGCATGCAACCTCGGCATCATCCTAGACCCCTCCCTCTCCATGACCCAGCAAATCAACGCTGTCACCTCCTCCTGTTTCAACACTCTCTGCACGCTGAAAAAAACCTTCAAATGGATTCCCACAGAGACGAGAAAGACTGTCACCCACGCAGTCATCAGCAGCAGGCTAGACTACGGTAACGCCCTCTACGCCAGCATCACACTCAAACTCAAACACAAACTCCAGAGAATCCAGAGCACAGCCGCAAGCCTCATCCTGGATCTCCCTCGCCATGATCACATCTCACCACACCTCAGATCCCTTCACTGGCTCCCCATCGACAAGAGGATCACCTTCAAAATCCCCATCCACGCCCACAAATCCCTCCACAACTACGGCCCAGCCTACCTCAACCAAAGAGTGAACTTCCACACTCCCATCCACCACCTCCGATCTGCCGACCTCGCACTCGCCACAGTCCCCCGCATCAAACCCACCACCACAGGAGGCAGATCCTTCTCCTACCTCGCCCCCATTGCCTGGAACGCCCTCCCCACTGACCTCGGTAAGACCCAGGACCTCCTACTCTTCAGAAAAATACTGAAGACATGGCTGTTCGAACAGTGACCCTCCCCCCCTCAGCGCCTTGAGAACCTAATGGGTGAGTAGCACACTCTATACATTTTATTTGATTGATTGATTGACAAAGTGATGCGTCGTTTAGTTTCCAAGGAGGGACGGCTGTGCGTCGATGTCCGGTTCTCAGTCGTGGATCCTCTTCAGGTTGGGGGGTTTCAGATGCCTCGGGGTCTGTGCGTGGAATCCTGGCCTTGTGGAGCGAAGTCACAAGTGCTGCGTGGTTCTGGTGGGTGTTTCTTCAGCATGGTAGACGCTGCATCGATTTCCACTCTGGAAGTCGGGCCGCGTCATCCCAGGTCGGCTGTGCATCGATCCGGTGGCCCGTGTGTCGAAGTTCCAGTTACAATGCAGGCACTGCCTCGATCTTCTCCTCGCGAAGTCGGGCTGCGTTGTTCCAGTTCGGCATGCAGTGAATTTCTTACAGCAGGGCAGGCTGTGCGACAGTTTTAGCAAGCTGTGCATCGAGGTTTCGCCGCAGAAGGAGTCCAGTTGCAAGCAAGAAGTCTTTTTAGTCCTGAGACTTCAGGAAACAGGAGGCAAGCTCTATCCAAGCCCTTGGAGAGCACATCTTCACCACAGCCAGGGAGCAGCAAGGCAGCAGGGCAACAGAAAGGTATCAGTCCTTCACAGAAAGCAGTCAGGTGAGTCCTTTGGGTAGTCAGGCAGTTCTTCTTGGCAGGATGCAGGTTCTGGTCACAAGTTTCTTCTCTAGGAAGTGTCTGAGTTGGAAGGGGCAGAGGCCCTGTTTATATACCCAAATGTGCCTTTGAAGTGGGGGAGACTTCAAAGAGAGCTTAGAAGTGCACCAGGTCCCCTTTCAGTTCAATCCTGTCTGCCAGGGTCCCAGTAGGGGGTGTGGCAGTCCTTTGTGTGAGAGCAGGCCCTCCACCCTCCCAGCCCAGGAATACCCATTCAAAATGCAAACGTATGCAAGTGAGGCTCAGTATCCTGTGTTTGGGGTGTGTCTGAGTGAATGCACAAGGAGCTGTCAGCAAGGCACTGCACTGTCCCCTCTCAATTTTTTTACAGACAAGCTCCCTTGGATAGCTTAAACCCAGCCAGACATGGATTGTAAGGCACAGAAAGATTTAAGTGCAGAGAAATTCTCACTTTATAAAAGTGACATTTCTAAAATAGTAATATTAAATCCAACTTCACCAGTCAGCAGGATTTCATGCCACCATTCCAGCCATACTACATATGACCTTCCTACTCCTTTCAGATCAGCAGCTACCACTCAAATAATATATGAGGACAGCCCTAATGTTAGCCTATGAAGAGAGCAGGCCTCACAGCAGTGTAAAAACAAATTTGGGAGTTTTACACTACCAGGACATGTAAACTGCCTAGGTACATGTCCTGCCTTTTGCCTACACAGCACCCCGCCCTATGGGTTACCTAGGGCATACCTTAGGGGTGTCTTATATGTAGAAAAAGGGGAGTTTTAGGCTTGGCAAGTACTTTTAAATGCCAAGTCGAATTGGCAGTGAAACTGCATACACAGGCCTTGCAATGGCAGGCCTGAAACAAGGTTAAGGGGTTACTTAAGTGGGTGGCACAACCAGTGCTGCAGGCTCACTAGTAGCATTTAATCTACAGGCCCTGGGCACATATAGTACTAGGGACTTATAAGTAAATTAAATAGTCCAATTGGGTATGATCCAATGTTACCATGTTTAAAGGGAGAGAGCATATGCACTTTAGCACTGGTTAGCAGTGGTAAACTTAGCAGAGTCTAAAAAACAGTGCCCAAAAAGTGGAGGGAGGCAGGCAAAAAGTTAGGAGTGACCACCCTAATGCTGTCAGGTCTAACAATAATAAATTAATTTAAGTAGACTAAGTTGCTTAGTTGGTTAATTCCTTTGACATATTTTGTTTGGAGAAAAATCTTAGGTTTAGGTTTCTAGTTTTTGTTTTGGTTAGAAAATATGTTGATTCACCTTGAGAGAAAATATCAGTGTTAACGTTTGACCTATACAGCTCGAGGTGCACTGAAAACTGTTCCTGTTGGTTGTTAGAAAAAATAATAACTGTTTTAACTTTTTGAGAACAACAATTGAGCATAGCGAATTAACAGTAGGACAGAAATACATTTCATTATGTATGCTGCAGTGTACAGATATAACACCAAGAAAATGCATTACACCTGTTAACGAAAAGGACGATGAGTATAAGAAATTGGGTTGTTGTTTGACCACGACAACAAAAGTCATAGTCCATGGCACGGTAAAGTACAGAAATTCACTGAAACAACCTGTGTTTATTCATGGGAAGCATGCCACTAAAAGCAGTCATGCTTGAGCCGGGTCAGCACTTACCTTCAGAATTAGAAGAAAATCTGTGGAAAACGTTCTGAGAAAATAAAGTTCAGAAAATAAAGTTCAGTGGGGCAAGGCTGCAGGCAGTGTTTGAGGTGAGAGCTTCATACTTAGAGCCTCATTATGAGTTTGACAGTCCCACCACAGGACCCCCAAACTCATGGGGAGGATGCCACAGCCATAGAGGTGACGTTGCCCCCAAGCATTTTACAAGGTTCCTGATGGGTTGACAAGTGTTAAGACTGTAATACGTGTTCCTGCCGGGCTGCCCCCATCCTTGCACCATATGGCCCATTCAGGCACACCTAATACTTCCATATTGTGACTCTCTGGGAGGAGTTCAAAAGTGCAGCTGCCAACTGGACCAAGTCGTGTGACCCAGGGGAGGCTGCAGGTACCAAATGGCAAAGGGCTGAAAAATGCCAACTGTAATTTGAATTCCAACTTTATCATTAAAGAGGATTTGTAATTACAATTTCATAGATAGCAAAAATGAAATGTGTATTTGTCCCTAATCAAATGTTCATACTTATTAAATGTAATAATGTATCCCAATTTTATCCTATGAACAGGCAGACCTCATAGGAGTGAAAAACGACTTTAGGAGTTTTTCATTACTAGGACATGTAAAACTGAAAAGTAAATGTCCAACCTTTTAATTAAAATGCACCCTGCCCTGTGGGCTACCTAGGGCCTACCTTAGGGGTGATATATGCAATAAAATGGCAGTTTAAGGCTTTTCAAGAGGGGTTATACGGCCAAGTCAAATTGACAGTTTGAAACTGCATTCAAGTTGCAATGGCAGTCCTGGGACATGTTTTAATGGGCTATTTGAGTGGGTGAGAGCACCAAAGACCCATGGATATGGTATCCATGGTATATGGATCCCATAAACTGATTGTACCATGATTTTGGGAGTGAGTAGAAGCACGTTAGCACTGGTTAGCAGTGGTAAAGTGCATAGCGTTTGAAGGCTACAAAACGAATTTCAACAAAAATGGAGGGAAACAGTGAAAATGGTTTGGGAAGACCACCCTAATGCTGTCAGATCTAACAGTGAGAGACAGTTTCTGCAGTAATCTGTGGAAAGAACAGGTATAATTTGAGAACTGAAAAAGAGATTACACATACATCCCTCATTTGCAATCATTAATGTCAAGCAAAGATGAAGCATATGCTTTGTCGACCTATACAGACCAAAGGTATTACCCAGCTCTATACTGGCAGTGTATCAGGCCCACACAGGCTCACTCCTATGTTCTACAAACATTTTGAAGGCCCCTTGATCTGACAGTGAGCAATTTCTTCAAGCTGTTTGCAAAAGGAGGTAAATCCAATGCCAAAATCAGAGAGGCACAGGTAATCATTCATGGGAAAGATCCGACACACAGCAGGCATTATGGGTCCATCTGGCTGCTTAATGTGGCTGGATCCAATCAGCATTTCATCCATCATCAGTTATTTTGCTTTTATCACCCAAAATGGGAACGGTATGTCCATACGTGGATCCCTTGCTCACTGCGCCACTGGAGTCAAGCTATTCTGGCTGATGAGAGGTGATACCCAGAAACCGGTCCCAGGATGCTTGTTTCCGGTCCAGGTAGGACCTGGCCTTGCAGTCAGGGTAGACTGTTCCCATAGGGAGCAAGGTCAAGACTGATTTGAATTTGGCTGGGTCCAAACTGGGGTGGCATGGTGGCCCAAAAATTATTAGGGGTGAATGTTTGTATTGCTCAGCATTCCATCCATCATCTGTTCTTTGTGATTTTGCAGGCCCACTAGTAGCATTTAACTTACAAGCATAGGGATATAGTATACCACTTTACATGATACTTACAATTAAATTAAATATGTCTATTGTGTATACACTAATGTCCCCTTGTTTAGGGGAGAGCACATGCAGTAAAGCACTGGTCATCCATGGTAAAGTGCTCAGAGTCCTAAGGCCAACAAAAATACATTGAGCAAAAAGTGGAAATTAAAAGGCAAAATGTTTGGGGTGACCGTTCAGAGAGGGCCATTTTCCAACAAGGACCCACTTAATGTATCCATCCACTTCTCTATTGAGGTCGGCCAGAAATTACATCTAGGTCCTGGCCAACTGTGAGCAGTAAATTGTGACTGACTCTTCACTCTTTCATTACGTTTTTTTTACCTTAAACTTTAAAAATCGTATCCTGACTTCCCAATATTGCTTTTTAATATATTTTTTTCTAATGTGAATTTTGTCAATTTCTACAAATTGTTTATGGGATTTTTATTATTTTATTTTTTGACGCTTTATTTGTTTTGGTATCACTAAATACGCCACACACTTTTTCTTAAGTTAAGTGTGCCTGCACAGTGTCATAGCTACCAGGAATTTAGTTCAGCTTTATGTATTGAACTTGTGTGTTGGAGCTGACATGATTCTACTTGTGACCTCCTCAACTAATAACCAATTTTCTTACATTTGTGTTCATTTGTGCAATCCAGAATGTACACTATGCAGTTCCTATTTCATTTTAAAGGTTAAAATGTAAAATACCTCTCCACAATTGGCAGTAAAAATGTATTTTTAATTGGCATAAGGAATTTCATTGCGTTGTTCTTGATTTTTAGTCAAAATTGATAATTCAGTTGTATTTTTTGTATATTTAGGGGGTCATTACAACATTGGCGGTAAATGGCGCTTACCGCTGTGCAGAAGACCGGCAACACACCGCTGCGGCAGCTATTATGACCCACAGCTCGGAATCCGCCAAAATCCAGACACCCACACAAGTCTGCCACACCAAAGGTGGGTGATAAGCAGCCGATAACAAAACCTCCACTGTCACGCCAACATCAACCTATCACAACCCACGAATCCACACGGCGGTCTTTCAACCGCGATATTCCATTGGCGGTACGCACTGCCTCGCTCAAAATACACACACATTTACAAAAAACGACCACATTGGACAATTCCAAATACACACACCTGATACACATACACACACCACTCCCACACACTCAGTACAATATAAAACACACACCCACACCACCCACAAACCATTACAACCAGAAATTTAGACGAAGGCCCGAGAGACAGTACAGCAAAGACAACCCCACCATACAGAGGCACACAACACCATCACACATACACATCCAAGCACAAAACACCACCTAAACATCACCCCACACATCACAACACACAACGCCTCACACATCACCCACACCTCCCCATGACACCACAAATACACCCCAGGTTTTCTGAGGAGGAGCTCAGGGTCATGGTGGAGGAAATCATCCGGGTAGAGCCACAGCTATTCGGATCACAGGTGCAGCACACCACCATAGCTAGGAAGATGGAACTATGGCGCAGAATTGTGGACAGGGTCAACGCAGTGGGACAGCACCTAAGAACACAGCATGACATCAGGAAGAGGTGGAACGACCTACGGGGGAAGGTACATTCCGTGGTCTCATGACACCACATCGCGGTTCAGAGGACTGGCGGCGGACCCCCACCTCCTCCCCCACAACTAACAACATGGGAGGAGCAGGTCTTGGCTATTCTGCATCCTGAGGGTTTCGCAGGAGTAGCTGGAGGGATGGACTCTGGTAAGTCAAAGCTTTCACTACTTCACCCCCACCCTACCTGCATGCTATCACATACCCCCACCCTCACCCCCATCACTCCGACTCCTCACACATGTCCCTCTATCACAACCCACCCATCCCAAAACCAAGCCCTGCTTGCAACAACAAAGCATGAACACCCATCACCAATGCATGGTCACTGCACATACCCACACACACCCCTAAACAATTATCACACAAGGTCCTACACAAGAATGCAAGCACTGGGGTACAGGGTCACCCACCCATTGCACACCATGGCACACACAGATGCAATAATTATGCCTTTACATCCCTGCACGACCCCTACCCAACGTCACTGGACAGGAGGTTCCAGACATGTCCACTCCCCCCACAGAAGAGGCCCACAGTGATGACAGCAGCTCTGTCCAACTGGATCTAGATGACCAGCCCGGCACATCTGGGACCTCGGGACAGTCGGTTCCCCTCACACTGGCACAAGCACAACAGAGCCTTCCCACTCTGGAAACACCAGCACAGCACAAACTCAGCGGGCCCATACCTCTGTCCCCAGGACACGTCAAGCAGCAGTGTGTCCACCACTACAGGGACCCCAGGCTAATCCACCAACCCAACAACACCAGGGACCTGGGGTCAGTGGCAGTGGGCACACAGATCAGGGGACAGAGGCCCAGGAACACAGGGGAACTGGGAGGGCTGCTGTGCGACAGGGGGAGCATAGGCCCACGGAAACCACTTTCCACGAGGCCCTCTCCAACATCATGGGAGCCTACCACCATTCCCAGGAGACGATGGCAACGGTACTGGCCAAGTTTCAGGAGACCCACCGGCTGCAGGAGGAACAGAATTTGGGGTTCAGGGAGGAACTCAAAGCCATCAATTCCACCCTGGGCACCATTGTAGGGGTGCTGAAGGAACTCGTGAACACCAGGAGGGACACTGTGGCACAATGAGGGGCCCCTGACACTACCCTGAAAGATGAACTGCCCACCACCTTCGCCGGCGCTAGTGGACAGGAGGCACCGTCACAGGACCACAACACCAGCACCCCACCCCCTGCAGATGGAGAACCACCCGCAAGCGGGCCCTGAGATCCAGGACAAAGACAGCGAACAATGCCAAGACCCCGCCAAAAAATGAGACCACCCTGATTGTCATCCTTTTGTCCCACTTTGTCACCCTGTCCATCCATCAACTGCCCCAGCTCCACTTCCTATGCCCCTTTGGACAATGTACCTGTGAGACTAATAGACTGGACTCTGCCATGAACATTCCTCCACCATCACCCCTGACCATTTTACAACCCCCTCCACTATTTAGCACTTAAATAAACACCCTTAAATCACAAAACTATCTGGAGTCAGTCTGTGCTTTCGAAAATGTGTATTTGCAATAACTGAGGAAAAATGATATATCCATTGATTTGTCAACATACCAATGTCACACAGCTCTAGTCCATGAGGAAACAAAGCAGATGTCACACAGTGGGACCCACATCTGTAAAATCGAAAGGGAAAGTGACAACTCAGGCTCCATACACAGGGTGAAAGTGACAGACGGATGAGAGGTAGAACAAGTGTATCAGATGTAGCAGGCAGTGATGTCTTCTTACCTGTGTCTCACTGGAAGTATTGATGAATCACCGTGTTTCTGTAGTCGATATCCTCTTCTTCTGCTTCCTCATCTTCACTGTCCACAGGCTCCGCAGCTGCCACAAGACCTCCATCTGGACCATCCTCCTGCAGAAAAGGCACCTGTCGTCACAAAGCCAAGTTGTGAAGCATACAGCAGGCCACGATGATCTGGCACACCTTCTTTGGTGAGTAGAATAGGGAACCACCTGTTATATGGAGGCACCTGAACCGGGACATCAGGAGGCCGAAGGTCCTCTCTATAACACTCCTAGTTCGCCCATGTGTCTCATTGTAGCGTTCCTCTGCTCTTGTCCTGGGATTTCTCACTTGGGTCAGTAGCCATGACAGGTTGGGGTAGCCGGAGTCACCTGCGAATGTCGAGGGACAACTGTTAGACACACACTAACCCTTAGGGACAACCCCAGACCCAGACAACTATTCACACTGTATAGGGTCCATGTCCTCACCTAATAGCCACACACGGTGCCTCTAGAGTTGCCCCATCACATAAGGGATGCTGCTATTCCTTAGAATGTAAGTGTCATGCACTGAGCCAGGACATTTGGCGTTCACATGAGAGTTGTACTGGTTGGACAAACACACCATCTGCATATTCATAGAATGGTAACTCTTCTGGTTTCTGTACACCTGTTCACTCCTGCGGGAGGGACCAAGGCCATATGTGTCCCATCAACGGCACCTATGATGTTGGGGATATGTCCCAGGTCATAGAAGTCACCTTTCACCGTTGGCAAATCCTCCACCTGAGGGAAAATGATGTAGCTGCGCATGTGTTTCAGCAGGGCAGACAACACTCTGGACAACACGTTGGAAATCATAGGCTGGGACATCTCTGATGCTATGGCCACTGTCGTCTGAATAGACCCACTTGCTAGGAAATGGAGTACTGACAGCACCAGCACTAAAGGAGGGATACCCGTGGGATGGCGGATAGCTGACATCAGGTCCGGTTCAAACTGGGCACAGTTCCAGGATTGTGGCATGGTCCAGTCTGTAGGTGACAATTACATGTCGCTCTTCCATTGTCGATAGGTCTACCAGCGGTCTGTACACTGGAGGATGCCGACATCTGCTCACCTGCCCCTACTGACGTGCTCTATGGAGGAGAAGAGCGATCAGAGGGTCAGCCAACACTGAGGTACGAAAACACTACTTTATTGCACACATTCTTCAATCCGCTATGTCCCTGTCGTAGTTTGCACGCAAGGCCTAGATATGTGTGACACAATTCAAATGAATGCCATGTGGCCCCCTGAAATGGCGGCTGACTGACCTGTAATGTGGGACAAGGGGATATGAGGTAACTGCGCTGGCGTTGTACACCGTCGCGGTAGGCCGCGGCGCAATCCTACATTGGTTAACATTGGACCCTATGGGTCCCAGGAGCCAATGATGATGTATGCTGGTGGTGACGGTATGCACCGATGCGGACGTGACCGCCATTTTCTAGCTGTTCACTCACTTGAGACCTGATCTTCGACAGGAGAGGACCTACACTGCAAGTGCTACTGTGACCTCAGTCTGGAAGAGACAATGACTCATGTGTCTGGGGAAAGGGCCCCTGCCTTCACCCGGAGGAGTTGGAGACACTAGTGGACGGGGTCCTCCCCCAGTACATGCTACTCTATGGTCTTCCAGACAAACAGGTAAGTACACTGTGAGCATGCTGTATGGGCAATGCCTGTGTGGAGTGGTGTGGATGGAAGAGAGGGGGGGGGAATGAGGCATGCATGAAACGACGTTGAGTGCATGTGCGTCATGGCAAGGGTAGGAATGCGGGTCAATGACTGTGATGGTCCGGACGGTTATATCTTCTCCTTTTCCCCTGTACCATTCCTCTACGTCAGCGCCCACCAGAAGAAGGATATTTGGCGTGCCATCGTCAAGGAAGTACGGACCCTGGGGTTCCACCACAGACGGAGACCCCACTGCCGGAAAAGATGGGAGGACATTCGCCGCTGGAGCAGGAAGACAGCGGAGGCCCAGCTGGGGATGGCCTCCCAATGTGGGAGGGGTGCCCGTCGCACCATGACCCCCCTGATGTTCCGGATCTTGGCAGTGGCGTATCCGGAGTTGGATGGGCGCTTGAGAGCATCTCAGCAACCGCAAGGGGGTGAGTACACTCTCATTCAGCGTGCATTACGAGGTGTCTGGGTGGTGGAGGTGGGCTGTGGGTTCCCCTAGGCCAGGGCGAGTTTAGTTGGCAAGGTCCCTTCGTAAGGCAGGCCATGTGGCACCCCACCCCACCAGTGTTCAGAGGCAACTACACCTAGTCAGGCTTGTGTGACTTCCATGTGTGCATCAATCGGGCATAGGCCTTGTACCCCATGTCCCTGTGATTAATTAGGGAACTCTAAGTGCACAGCGCAGTGCAGAGATCATCTGTGTCTGTAGTGTCCGCCAACGGTAGCGGTATTGCATGCACTCAACATGTCTTTCTTCTGTCTTTTCCCCCCCTGTTTTTGGTCTCCCTGTTCTTGTGTGCATTAGCATCATCAGGCGGAGGAGCAGTGACACCGGAGCAGGAGAGAGCTGCATCCCACATGGCCCTGGAGGGAGAGACAACGGAGGCTGAATCAACCAGTGGGATGGAGGGCAAGGGGAGCTCCACGGTAGGGACAGGAGCTGAGACCAGCGACACAGACTCTTCCTCTGATGGGAGCTCCCTTGTGGTGGCGGGCCCCTCTGTGCCACCCGCATCTAAGGTTAGAGCCTCCAGCACCCCTACCAGCACCGCCCTCCCAGCAGCCCCTCAGCGTGTGCCCCGTGGCCGCTCACCCAGGAGGGTGGGCATCTCCTTCACCCCAGGCACCTCAGCCTCTGCCCCAGTCAGCCCTGCTGACCTCAGTGAGGAGGCCATTGACCTCCTCAGATCCCTCAGATCACCTACAATTTTCTGAATGCCTTCCAGGGTGTAGAGAGGCAGTTGCAACAGACAAATGCATACCTGGAGGGCATTCATTCTGGTCAGGCAGCCCAACAGCGAGCTTTTCACACTCTGGCCTCAGCAATGATGGCAGCCATTGTCCCTGTGTCCAGCCTCCCCCCTCCAACTTCCTCCACCCAGACCCAAACCCCTGTACCTCAGCCTATCCCAAGCACACCATTAGACCAGCATGCACACACTTCAACACACAAGGGAAGCTCTGGCAAACATAAGCACCACACATCCCACAGGCGCTCACACAAGCATCATACCCATGCAGACGTACCAACAGCCACTGCCTCCACTGTGTCCCCCTCCTCCTCGTCTCCCTCCTCCCTCCCTGTCACGTCTCCACTCACACCTGCATGCACTACATCTTCATCCACTACGTCCATCACCAGCACACCCATCACCACACACCGCTCACGTGCAGTCACCACCCCCACCACAATTCACACATCCCCTGTGTCCTCTCCCAGTATGTCTGTGAGCCAACCTCCCAAGGGACACAAACGCAGTCATACACCCACCAAACAGCCATCCACCTCCAGCCCATGCACCTTCACCAAAAGTCAGCAAATGTACACCTCCTACAACCACTACCCCTTCCTCCACTCCCAAACCCCCTCCATCTACCCGTCCCAGTGTCTAAAAAAAACTTTTCCTGTCCCCTCACCTCCCCACCCCTTCAGTCCCCTAGGGCATGCCTTTCCTGGTCCCAACCCAGCACCTCAGCCACCACATCAGCGGGTACAGTGGTGCCAGCAGTAACCCGCTTCTGGAGTGCGCCAAGCAGCAGGGCAGCCAGTGTGCCAAGGAGCCAGACCACGGACAGTCCCCCACCTCAGAAGCATATGAAGATGGCCACTGCCCGGAGGGAGAAGGGTAAAACACCTGCCACCAAGGGCCCTCCCAGGACTACAGTTGGGAGTGGGAAGAAAGCTGCGCCACCATCCAAGGTGGGGAAGGGGCACAGAAAGAAAGGGAAGTCGCCGCCAACCTGCATAGCGGACAAGACCCCTACCACGACCACTGCCCAGGAAACCGCCGCCACCAGCCCTGCTGCCAAGGACACCGCTACCACTAGCACCGCTGCCAAGGACACCGCCGCCACTAGCCCTGCTGCCAAGGACACCGCTGCCACTAGCACAGCTGCCAAGGACACCGCCGCCACCAGCACCGCTGCCCAGGACACCGCCGCCACTAGCCCTGCTGCTCAGGACACCTCCACCACCAGCCCCGCTGCCATGGACACCGCCGCCACCAGCACCGCTGCCAAGGACACCGCCGCCAGAAGCACACTCACAGAGCTACCCACCAGCACCGCAGGCCAATGAGCGCCCGCAAGCACCGCCGCTACTGAGGCCGCCACAAGCAAGATGAAGCACTCTGGGCACAAAGCCCCCTCCAGAACCAGTGGAGACTGTTATCCACTACCTCTGTCCTTGGCAGGATGAAGCACTCTGGGCACAAAGCCCCCTCCAGAACCAGTAGAGAAAGGCATCCACTACCTCTGTCCTTGGCAGGATGAAGCACTCTGGGCACAAAGCCTCCTCCAGAACCAGTGGAGACTGTTATCCACTACCTCTGTCCTTGGCAGGATGAAGCACTCTGTGCACAAAGACACCTCCAGAACCAGTGGAGACTGTTATCCACTACCTCTGCCCTTGGCAGGATGAAGCACTCTGGGCACAAAGCCCCCTCCAGAACCAGTGGAGACTGTTATCCACTACCTCTGTCCTTGGCAGGATGAAGCACTCTGGGCACAAAGCCCCCTCCAGACCCAGTGAGTCTGTGAGCCCACCTCCCAAGGGACACAAACGCAGTCACATACCCACCAAACAGCCATCCACCTCACCACGGCCTCCAGCCCATGCACCTTCACCCAAAGTCAGCAAATGTACACCTCCTACAACCACTACCCCTTCCTCCACTCCCAAACCCCCTCCATCTACCCGTCCCAGTGTGTCTAAAAAAGCTTTTCCTGTCCCCTCACCTCCCCCACCCATTCAGTCCCCTAGGGCATGCCTTTCCAGGTCCCAACCCAGCACCTCAGCCACCACATCAGCGGGAACAGTGGTGCCAGCAGTAACCCGCTTCTGGAGTGCGCCAAGCAGCAGGGCAGCCAGTGTGCCAAGGAGCCAGACCACAGACAGTCCCCCACCTCAGAAGCATAAGAAGATGGCCACTGCCCGGAGGGAGAAGGGTAAAACACCTGCCACCAAGGGCCCTCCCAAGACTACATTTGAGAGTGGGAAGAAAGCTGCGCCACCAACCAAGGTGGGGAAGGGGCACAGAAAGAAAGGGAAGTCGCCGCCAACCTGCATAGCGGACAAGACCCCTACCAGCACCACTGCCCAGGACACCGCCGCCACCAGCCCCGCTGCCCAGGACACCGCCGCCACCAGCCCTGCTGCCAAGGACACCACTGCCACTAGCACCGCTGCCAAGGACACCGCCGCCACTAGCCCTGCTGCCAAGGACACCGCTGCCACTAGCACAGCTGCCAAGGACACCGCCGCCACCAGCACCGCTGCCCAGGACACCGCCGCCACTAGCCCTGCTGCTCAGGACACCTCCACCACCAGCCCCGCTGCCATGGACACCGCCGCCACCAGCACCGCTGCCAAGGACACCGCCGCCAGAAGCACACTCACAGAGCTACCCACCAGCACCGCAGGCCAATGAGCGCCCGCAAGCACCGCCGCTACTGAGGCCGCCACAAGCAAGATGAAGCACTCTGGGCACAAAGCCCCCTCCAGAACCAGTGGAGACTGTTATCCACTACCTCTGTCCTTGGCAGGATGAAGCACTCTGGGCACAAAGCCCCCTCCAGAACCAGTAGAGAAAGGCATCCACTACCTCTGTCCTTGGCAGGATGAAGCACTCTGGGCACAAAGCCTCCTCCAGAACCAGTGGAGACTGTTATCCACTACCTCTGTCCTTGGCAGGATGAAGCACTCTGTGCACAAAGACACCTCCAGAACCAGTGGAGACTGTTATCCACTACCTCTGCCCTTGGCAGGATGAAGCACTCTGGGCACAAAGCCCCCTCCAGAACCAGTGGAGACTGTTATCCACTACCTCTGTCCTTGGCAGGATGAAGCACTCTGGGCACAAAGCCCCCTCCAGACCCAGTGAGTCTGTGAGCCCACCTCCCAAGGGACACAAACGCAGTCACATACCCACCAAACAGCCATCCACCTCACCACGGCCTCCAGCCCATGCACCTTCACCCAAAGTCAGCAAATGTACACCTCCTACAACCACTACCCCTTCCTCCACTCCCAAACCCCCTCCATCTACCCGTCCCAGTGTGTCTAAAAAAGCTTTTCCTGTCCCCTCACCTCCCCCACCCATTCAGTCCCCTAGGGCATGCCTTTCCAGGTCCCAACCCAGCACCTCAGCCACCACATCAGCGGGAACAGTGGTGCCAGCAGTAACCCGCTTCTGGAGTGCGCCAAGCAGCAGGGCAGCCAGTGTGCCAAGGAGCCAGACCACAGACAGTCCCCCACCTCAGAAGCATAAGAAGATGGCCACTGCCCGGAGGGAGAAGGGTAAAACACCTGCCACCAAGGGCCCTCCCAAGACTACATTTGAGAGTGGGAAGAAAGCTGCGCCACCAACCAAGGTGGGGAAGGGGCACAGAAAGAAAGGGAAGTCGCCGCCAACCTGCATAGCGGACAAGACCCCTACCAGCACCACTGCCCAGGACACCGCCGCCACCAGCCCCGCTGCCCAGGACACCGCCGCCACCAGCCCTGCTGCCAAGGACACCACTGCCACTAGCACCGCTGCCAAGGACACCGCCGCCACCAGCACCGCTGCCCAGGACACCGCCGCCACTAGCCCCGCTGCTCAGGACTCCGCCACCACCAGCCCCGCTGCCATGGACACCTCCGCCAGCAGCACACTCACTGAGCTACCCACCAGCACTGCAGGCCAATGAGCGCCGCAAGCACCGCCGCTACTGAGGCCGCCACAAGCAAGATGAAGCACTCTGGGCACAAAGCCCCCTCCAGAACCAGTGGAGACTGTTATCCACCACCTCTGTCCTTGGCAGGATGAAGCACTCTGGGCACAAAGCCTCCTCCAGAACCAGTAGAGAAAGGCATCCACTACCTCTGTCCTTGGCAGGATGAAGCACTCTGGGCACAAAGCCTCCTCCAGAACCAGTGGAGACTGTTATCCACTACCTCTGTCCTTGGCAGGATGAAGCACTCTGTGCACAAAGACCCCTCCAGAACCAGTGGAGACTCTTATCCACTACCTCTGTTCTTGAAAGGATGAAGCACTCTGGGCACCAAGCCCCCTCCAGAACCAGTGGAGAAAGGCATCCACCACCTCTTTCCTTGGCAGGATGAAGCACTCTGGGCACAAAGCCCCCTCCAGAGCCAGTGTAGACTGTTATCCACTACCTCTGTCCTTGGCAGGGTGAAGCACTCTGGGCACCAAGCCCCCTCCAGAACCAGTGGAGAAAGGCATCCACTACCTCTGTCCTTGGCAGGATGAAGCACTCTGGGCACAAAGCCCCCTCCAGAACCAGTGGAGACTGTTATCCACTACCTCTGTCCTTGGCAGGATGAAGCCCTCTGGGCACAAAGCCCCCTCCAGACCCAGTGAGTCTGTGAGCCCACCTCCCAAGGGACACAAACGCAGTCACATACCCACCAAACAGCCATCCACCTCACCACGGCCTCTGGCCCATGCACCTTCACCCAAAGTCAGCAAATGTACACCTCCTACAACCACTACCCCTTCCTCCACTCCCAAACCCCCTTCATCTACCCGTCCCAGTGTGTCTAAAAAAACTTTTCCTGTCCCCTCACCTCCCCCACCCCTTCAGTCCCCTAGGGCATGCCTTTCCAGGTCCCAACCCAGCACCTCAGCCACCACATCAGCGGGAACAGTGGTGCCAGCAGTAACCCGCTTCTGGAGTGCGCCAAGCAGCAGGGCAGCCAGTGTGCCAGGGAGCCAGACCACAGACAGTCCCCCACCTCAGAAGCATAGGAAGATGGCCACTGCCCGGAGGGAGAAGGGTAAAACACCTGCCACCAAGGGCCCTCCCAAGACTACAGTTGAGAGTGGGAAGAAAGCTGCGCCACCATCCAAGGTCGGGAAGGGGCACAGAAAGAAAGGGAAGTCGCCGCCAACCTGCATAGCGGACAAGACCCCTACCAGCACCACTGCCCAGGACACCCCCGCCACCAGCCCCACTGCCCAGGAAACCGCCGTCACCAGCCCCGCTGCCCAGGACACCGCCGCCACCAGCCCTGCTGCCAAGGACACCACTGACACTAGCACCGCTGACAAGGACACCGCCGCCACCAGCACCGCTGCCCAGGACACCGCCGCCACTAGCCCCGCTGCTCAGGACACCGCCACCACCAGCCCCACTGCCATGGACACCTTAGCCAGCAGCACACTCACTGAGCTACCCACCAGCACTGCAGGCCAATGAGCGCCGCAAGCACCGCCGCTACTGAGGCCGCCACAAGCAAGATGAAGCACTCTGGGCACAAAGCCCCCTCCAGAACCAGTGGAGACTGTTATCCATTACCTCTGTCCTTGGCAGGATAAGGCACTCTGGGCACAAAGCCTCCTCCAGAACCAGTAGAGAAAGGCATCCACTACCTCTGTCCTTGGCAGGATGAAGCACTCTGGGCACAAAGCCTCCTCCAGAACCAGTGGAGACTGTTATCCACTACCTCTGTCCTTGGCAGGATGAAGCACTCTGTGCACAAGACCCCTCCAGAACCAGTGGAGACTGTTATCCACTACCTCTGTCCTTGAAAGGATGTAGCACTCTGGGCACCAAGCCCCCTCCAGAACCAGTGGAGAAAGGCATCCACTACCTCTTTCCTTGGCAGGATGAAGCACTCTGGGCACAAAGCCCCCTCCAGACCCAGTGGAGACTGTTATCCACTACCTCTGTCCTTGGCAGGGTGAAGCACTCTGGGCACCAAGCCCCCTCCAGAACCAGTGGAGAAAGGCATCCAGTACCTCTGTCCTTGGCAGGATGAAGCACTCTGGGCACAAAGCCCCCTCCAGAACCAGTGGAGACTGTTATCCACTACCTCTGTCCTTGGCAGGATGAAGCACTCTGGGCAGAAAGCCCCTCCAGACCCAGTGAGTCTGTGAGCCCACCTCCCAAGGGACACAAACGCAGTCACATACCCACCAAACAGCCATCCACCTCACCACGGCCTCCAGCCCATGCACCTTCACCCAAAGTCAGCAAATGTACACCTCCTACAACCACTACCCCTTCCTCCACTCCCAAACCCCCTTCATCTACCCGTCCCAGTGTGTCTAAAAAAACTTTTCCTGTCCCCTCACCTCCCCCACCCCTCCAGTCCCCTAGGGCATGCCTTTCCAGGTCCCAACCCAGCACCTCAGCCACCACATAAGCGGGAACAGTGGTGCCAGCAGTAACCTGCTTCTGGAGTGCGCCAAGCAGCAGGGCAGCCAGTGTGCCAAGGAGCCAGACCACAGACAGTCCCCCACCTCAGAAGCATAAGAAGATGGCCACTGCCCGGAGGGAGAAGGGTAAAACACCTGCCACCAAGGGCCCTCCCAAGACTACAGTTGAGAGTGGGAAGAAAGCTGCGCCACCATCCAAGGTGGGGAAGGTGCACAGAAAGAAAGGGAAGTCGCCGCCAACCTGCATAGGGGACAAGACCCCTACCAGCACCACTGCCCAGGACACCGCTGCCACCAGCCCTGCTGCCCAGGACACCACCGCCACCAGCCACGCTGCCAAGGACACCGCCGCCACTAGCACCGCTGCCAAGGACACCGCCGCAACCAGCACCGCTGCCCAGGACACCGCCACCACTAGCCCCGCTGCCCAGGACACCGCCACCACCAGCCCCGCTGCCAAGGACACCTCCGCTACCAGCACCGCTGCCAAGGACACCGCACCACCAGCACCGCTGCCTAGGACACCGCCACCAGCAGCACGCTCACTGAGCTACCCACCAGCGCCGCAGGCCAATGAGCGTCCGCAAGCACCGCCGCTACTGAGGCCGCCACAAGCAAGATGAAGCACTCTGGGCACAAAGCCCCCTCTGGAACCAGTGGAGACTGTTATCCACTACCTCTGTCCTTGGCAGGATGAAGCACTCTGGGCACAAAGCCCCCTCCAGAACCAGTAGAGAAAGGCATCCACTACCTCTGTCCTTGGCAGGATGAAGCACTCTGGGCACAAAGCCTCCTCCAGAACCAGTGGGGACCGTTATCCACTACCTCTGTCCTTGGCAGGATGAAGCACTCTGGGCACCAAGCCCCCTCCAGAACCAGTGGAGAAAGGCATCCACTATCTCTTTCCTTGGCAGGATGAAGCACTCTGGGCATGAAGCCCCCTCCAGACCCAGTGGAGACTGTTATCCACTATCTCTGTCCTTGGCAGGGTGAAGCACTCTGGGCACCAAGCCCCCTCCAGAACCAGTGGAGAAAGGCATCCACTACCTCTGTCCTTGGCAGGATGAAGCACTCTCGGCACAAAGCCCCCTCCAGACCAGTGGAGACTGTTATCCACTACCTCTGTCCTTGGCAGGATGAAGCACTCTGGGCACAAAGCCCCCTCCAGAACCAATGGAGACTGTTATCCACTTGAGAGACTGTGGCTTTGCACTCCACAGGATAAAGCAGTGGGCAAACCACCCACTTGAGAGACTTGAGAGACTGTGGCTTTGCACTCCCCAAGATAAAGCAGTGGGCAAACCACCCACTTGAGAGACTATGGCTTTGCACTCCCCAGGATCAAGCAGTGGGCAAACCACCCACTGGAGAGACTTGAGAGACTGTGGCTTTGCACTCCCAGGATAACGCAGTGGCCAAACCACCCACTTGAGAGACTTGAGAGACTGTGGCTTTGCACTCCCCAGGATACAGCAGTGGGCAGCCCACCCAGTGGAGAGACTTGAGAGACTGTGGCTTTGCATTCCCCAGGATAAAGCAGTGGGCAAACCACCCACTGGAGATACTTGAGAGACTGTAGCTTTGCACTCCCCAGGATACAGCAGTGGGCAACCCACCCACTGAAGAGACTTGAGAGACTGTGGCTTTGCACGCCCCAGGATACAGCAGTGGCTATAGAGCACCCTCGTGGATCTGGCGTTGTGCACTCATACGGCTGAGATGCCCCCCTTCCCTTCCCTTGAGGTGCCTGTTGTATTTCTATCTGATGCCCCTGCAGTGTTCTCTCCGTTTTGATCGTGTATCGAGTGTGGGCCTCGCCCATGCATTTTGGACCCAGTGGTCCATGGACTTTAATTGTGCATTACCTGGACTTGTATTATTGGTGTATATATTTGTTTATAGTGTATATATATTTTTGAGTACTGGATTTCAGTAGATTACAATCATTCAAATCATTTCCTTTTGTCTTTGCATTCTTCTGGGGGGTTGAGGGGTGTAACTGTAATGTATCAACATGTATTAGTGTGTGTGTTGTAGTGGGTGAGGGGGGTGGGGTTGTTTGCGTGTGTGTGTCACTCTCTTTTCCCTCCCCCCTCCTCTGTGTCGTAAGTGCAGTACTCACTGTGGTCTTCACCGCTGGCATTCGTGCTCCCGGTAGAGGAGCAGGAAGACAAATGCTGGGAGAATATGGCGTTACAGCTCCATGGCATCCTGGTTCCTCGTGGGGTGTGTAGAGGTGAGCGTTTTCCCTTCCAAGTCCTGTTTCTGCAGTGTTTTTGTTCGCAGTGAAACCGCCCCAGAAAAGGTGGCGGATTGGTCTGTTGTAATACTGTGGACGGTACATTGTCTTCCGCCTGTCTGTTGGCGGTTACCGCTGCGGTGTTTGTTTGTACCACTTTTTTTCTGCCGGCCTGTTGGCAGTTTTACCGCCGCTTTAACACTGACCACCAGGGTTGCAATGACCACCTTAATCTTTTGCAAAGTAGGAGGTTAGTCTGTCTGCACCGGAGAGCTTCAGCATTGGAGAGCATTGAACAATGACCAAGAAGAGAGGACTGAATCTGAGCCAAAAATTCAGGAAAAGTTAATTTTCCACAAGCTGCAGATGATCTTCAAGGAGAATTGGCAGATGGAGGGAACTCAAGAAGAGGAGGTAGGTGACAATCCACTTTAATGAGGCTTGTCTTGTGTATTTTCTAGGGCTGGGAATAAAGGCACCCACGACCTAGGCCCAGGAGAGCTGGTAGTCCACCAGATGGAGTTCTGTGAGCTGTAGTCTAAGAGGGATTACACAGCCAAGATGACCTTTGAAGAGAAGTCAGTTGCACTGCAGGAGAAAAAAATGGTCTTGGGGGAGAAGGAGTCCAGGCTAAAGTTCAAAGGAGATGGTGGCAGAAAGGGTGAGAGATCCACATGCGAGTCACTCTCTAGACTAAATATGCTGTACCTACATTGGCAGTGAGGGATTGACAAATAGTTCTTTCTTATGAGAGGTCATTGAGAATGCATAGGTGGACAAGCAACACTGGGGAGCATTGCTGGTGGAGTTTGCGTTTACACAGGGTAGGGATACATTCCTAATTCTAGATGGGGACCTACCAGAGTACTTAACACATCAGGGATAAACTAGCAAATATATTTGGTCTCATGACTGAAGAGTGGCACAAGACGTTTAGAGAACAACCAACAATTTGCAACAAAAACAATAAAAAAATTGTAGTGCCCAAGAAGCGCTCAGTCTATCACCAGATTACGAGCAAGCTCTGTGTCATTCAGATGTGCTGGAATAAGTGTATTTCTGATTTCTTGATTCAGAGGTGTGTGAAAAACTGGGCTGATTCCAGAAGTATATGGTAGCGCATGCTAGTTTAGGGACCCCAGCATAGGTAGTGCACCCATAGGTGCACTGCTGAGGAGCCCAGTGTCATTTTAAAGGCAGTCCTGCCTTCCTGGCTGCTTTTGAATTAAAGTTTCCTTCAAATTTGACTTTGGAATTAAAAGTACTTCCAAAGTCTTAAAACTATCTTATTTTTACATATGTCACCCATAAGGTGTGCCCTAAGTGCCCCTCAGGCTGGATGCTAAGTAACTATAAGCAGGGACTTTCTAAAAGATGTTTTATGAGCCCTGGTCCTGGAAAAATAGCCACGTTTGTTTTCCTTTCCTTTAGTGAATGGTCTCCATAGGCTAAC
This sequence comes from Pleurodeles waltl, assembly GCF_031143425.1. Lineage (NCBI taxonomy): Eukaryota > Metazoa > Chordata > Amphibia > Caudata > Salamandridae > Pleurodeles > Pleurodeles waltl. The sequence continues at coordinate 1,071,567,130 of NC_090437.1, forward strand.
ATGGGGAGACTTTATTTTGATTAATAAAGTTTCAAAAGGAGCTAGATATGTCACGTTTCGTATCAAAATTATTGTTATAATAAATGCAACAACTTGCCATTGTTGAATTTAATATAACTAAATCAGGGAAAGAGCTTTAGAACTCTACCTGAAAGTTGCCAACTTCAGCCCTGTAGTGCCCTTTTCTAATTGGCCAGGCTGCCTTGATGAGGTGTGAAGTGGCCTGGGCTGAATACAAAGGAAGTGCCTGGGGAATGAGATCTGCCTTTGCAGATGGCAGGACAGGATGTGGGAAAGCAGCCATACTGGTTTTCAAAGGAGGGAAGGACATTTGGAGCAGCTCAGGACCGCCCTCATTTCCTGCAAACCCAGACAACCAGGTACCCATTGATTAGATTAGTAGAGGGCAGGACAGGGGTATGTTAAAGAACAGGAACAAGCCCAGAAGAAGAAGGACTAACCTGCTTGACCCCTGACCTGTACCCTTACTCTGCACTCTGAGGCCCGTATTTATACTCCGTTTGCGCCGAATTAGCGTCGTTTTTTTCGACGCAAATTCGGCGCAAAACTAACGCCATATTTATACTTTGGCGTTAGACGCGTCTAGTGCCAAAGTATGGGCAAATAGCGTCATTTTTTTGCGTGAACGCCTTCCTTGCGTTAATGAGATGCAAGGAAGGCGTTCCCGTCTAAAAAAATGACGGTGACGCAAATGCGTCGTATTTATACTCCCGGGCAAAAATCACGCCCGGGAGTTGGCGGGTCAAAAAACCCCGCATTTGCGCCACTATTTAACGCCTGGGTCAGGGTAGGCGTTAAGGGGCCTGTGGGCCAGGGACCCCCCCTGCCACCCCTGCCCACCCCAGGAGGACACCCAAGGATGGAGGGACCCACCCCAGGGACATTCAGGTAAGTTCAGGTAAGTATAATTTTTTATATTTTTAATTTATTTTGGTGGCATAGGGGGGCCTTATTTGTGCCCCCCTACATGCCACTATGCCCAATGACCATGCCCAGGGGACATAAGTCCCCTGGGCATGGCCATTGGGCAAGGGGGCATGACTCCTGTCTTTACTAAGACAGGAGTCATTTAAATGGCGTCGAAAAAAATGGCGCAAATCGGGTTGAGGCGATTTTTTTGCCTCAACCTGACTTGCCCCATTTTAAGACGCCCTAACGCCATTTTCCCCCTACGCCGGCGCTGCCTGGTCTACGTGGTTTTTTTCCACGCACACCAGGCAGCGCCGGTCTGCTAGCGCCGGCTAACGCCATTCCATAAATACAGCGCCCGCATGGCGCTTCAGAATGGCGTTAGACGGCGCTAAATTTTTTGACGCTAAACTGCGTTAGCGCAGTTTAGCGTCAAAAAGTATAAATATGGGCCTGAAGGACTGCTCCAGCTGCACACTTGGGCTTCACGACAAAAAGGACTTTGCCTGGCTTCAACTGATTCAAGAAGGGGCTCCCTGTTTGCTACAGGTAGAAAATATCTAACCAGAGTCCCCTGCATCAAATACTGAAGATACTGACCAGTTGACCAATGGCCAGTGGTCATTTTGGGATTTGAGCGAGGTGCATTCTAGGAGTTGGGGGTCCTAACCCTCAAGGAGCAGCTCAGAGCTTCTGGAACCTGGCGGTGAACTGTGGACTCACAATGACCTTCAAAGACCTTCTGGGAGAAGATCCAGAAAATTGGAGAAGATCAGAGAACTTTTGGAAAAAAGCTCTATAAGGGGACCGACCCGATGTTGTGAGTCAAGCCGGCTTACGTAGACCGCGACTCAGCTTGACTTGCAGGTTAATCCCGCTGAAAAGCTCCAGAGCCCCAGACTTCCAGGATTTCAAAGGGGACTCCTGGAAAGGCAATCCATCGACATCACCTCAAAGTCTGCTTGCTGTGGAGGGTCGTCCGACATCGGAGAGAAAAAGCTCCAAACAAGTGACAAAGTCCAAACATAAAAAGTTGACCAGGACTTCTGGTGTAGCGTATCCGAGGAGGGCTCAAAGGACATCAGTCCCAATTTCAAGTTTGTCCCGGATGAAGATTTCCGTCACCTGAAATCACCTAAGTCTTAAGGTAGAATTCTTCACTGAGGTCTTCTGTGATGTCTATCGGAAGAGGGCTTCAAGGAGGTCGGATCAGATTGTGACTTCGTCCCGGTGGGAACAATCTTCAAGAAAAAGACTAAGGGCTTCATTACGACTTCGGAGGTCCTTTTCCAGGACCCCTGAAGCTGCTGAATGCAAAAGATCACCAGTGTTGGTGGTCTTTTGCCTTCCATATTAGGAGACCTTGGAGGACTTTCACTGATTCTGGGCAGAAGTCTGACTCTGAAGTGGCGGGTGCATCGCCAGCAGCGCCACGGCAGCAGGACGCCACCCGTCATATTACAAGTCATAATACAGCGTGGCGGAGTCCTGCTGGTGGGTGGTACTGTTGATGCAAGACCACCAGTATCCATCCCCTTCCGGATGTCCTCCTCAACAAAGAAGGTAAGTGGTTGTCCGCAAGGGGGGTGAAGGGTATCTGTTTGTTTGGGTAAGTGCCTGCATCTCTGCGGAGGGGAGGTGGTGAATTTGTGCGCGTATGTGAGTGAATGTGAATGTGTGTGTGCATGTATGTGCCCGTGTATGGGGGTGTGTTAGACTTGGCATCATTGGTGAGGTCTCCCCTAACTTTTTGCCTCTGTTTCCCAGGTTGTTAATGTGTGCTTGACTCTGTTTTTGTTACTCCGGGCACTTTACCACTGCTATCCACTGCTAAAGTGCAAGTGCTCCTAAGTAAAATGTATTTGTAATTGGCTTTCTATGCTTAGCATATTTGATTTACTAGTAAGTCCCTAGTACAGTGCACTAGAGGTACCCAGAGCCTGTAAACCAAATGCTACTAGTGGGCCTGCAGCACTGATTGTACCACCCACATAAATCACCCTGTAAACATGTCTCAGACCTGCCACTGCAGTGTCTGTCTGTGCAGTCTTGCACCACTAATTCAACTTGGCAAGTGTACCCACTTGCCAGGCCTAAACCTTCCCTTTTTATACATGTAAGGCACCACTAAGGTGGGCCCTAGGTAGCCCCATAGGCAGGGTGCAGTGTACTTTAAAGTTGGGACATGTACTTATGTGTTTTACATATCCTGACAGTGAAATACTGCTGCATTCGGTTTTCACTGTTGCAAGGCTGTCATAGGTTAATATGAGGGCTGTTTTTTAAAATTATTAAAGCGCAGAATCTCTTTGGGAGCAGATAGAAATATGGAGTTTCGTGTCTCTGAGCTCATAATTTAAAAATACATCTTTTGGTAAAGTTGGTTTTTAGATTGTGTGTTTGAAAATGCCCCTTTATGAAAGTAGGCATTTTCTTGCTTAAACCATTTCTGTGCTTTACACACCTGTCTTCTAGGTTAAGCCTAGCTGCTCATTGTCAAGCTGCCAAGGGTTGAGCTGGGATTAATTTATTGAGATCTGACTGGGCCTAGTGGGGGTTTGTGGCCAATTGCTAAGTGTAGGTACTGATCTACCCTTGCCAATAATCCACTTTTCCTTAAGGTATAATTGAACTAGTCAGGCCATTGTAACATCCTGTCCTTTCTAATGCCCTTCTCCTATTATTTCATGTATGTTCTAGATTAGCCTGAAGAACTTGATTAAGCAGTTATCAGTATTCTGCAATGAGGCTTGAGGTAGCAGGGACTTTCAAGATGTCAGATGAAGTTAATGATATGTTACAGATTCTTAGATGAGTAGATAAGTCCTTCCCAGAAGTTCTCCTTATGATTGATAACTGCTTCATTGTACTTTTTAAACTGGGATTTATATATCACATATTCATAGTGCTAGTAAGTCATCTTGCACTTCTTATCAGTCCATTTACATATCCATTGCAAGAACCAGCAAGACAGTACCACAGATTTCATTTATGTAGTGGAAGTAAGTTAGGAAAGCCATGGATACAAACTCTTAATAACCGGTGAGGTCCAGTGTGCCTTATTAAAAAAGAAGAGAAATCATCAAACTCTGTCTAAAGTAACAGAAAGGAGAAAAGAGTCAGGCCAATTTCCTGAAGAAGAACTCAGTAGAAAGTTCCAACTGCAAGGAAGAGAAATCACACACATAAATAATAGCACAGGCACAGAAAATGCAGTGAAATATACAAACCAATATGTGTCCACACACCATTCCCCTGGGATTGCATCACTTTGTATGGTACTAACAGGAACTAACATTATCAGAAAGAGACTGTACCTCTGCTTGGATTTCCATCTTCACATGAAATGATATGGGCATACCACCATTTTGGAAAGGGTATGATGTAAGTTTGACCATGCCCTCATTCTGTAGATCTTGGTGTTCACTTGGAAAACAATGATGCAGTCTAAAGGGCATATTTAGAAGCCCATGTGCCACAGGAGCATCTCTTTTTGCAATGCTCCAGTGGCGCAATGCCCAGCAACATATTTCCAAGGTACCCCATAACTATGGGCCGCCTGCCACAGTTTTCAGCGGCAGAGGGATGCAATGGGTGTTGATATGGGCATACCCACGCAACACCAATCACTTTTTGACACCACCCCAGAATTAGAAGGACACATAAAACTGAGACAGTGTCAAAAACTAACACCACCGTTAGAGTGGCACAACAAAGAGACATACTTTAATTTCTATTCGTTTTTTGCTCTCTCTATGTGTGCTGCATTATGCAGCACACTTAGAAGTAGCACATCGCCATTAGTGATGTTTTTGTGTCCCTCCCTATACAAAAACAATCACCCCTGTGATGCAGGTACCCTTGCACCATGCGTTTGGAAAATGGCGCAGCTGAGCGCAGCAAGACTGCGTCATTTCCTTGTAAATATGGTCCTAAGTTTTTCATCTTTCACCTTGTGCTGCATTTTGTGATTCCACTTCCACCATGTTTTCCCAGTATTCCAGAAAGTGTGTGGAATACTCCTCCGGGAAGCTGCAAGCACCGAGAGACTGTAGTGCTTCTGGCAGCATGTGTCTTCATCCACACGCTAAATGCAGCACTTCCGAACACACTGCCTGAGGACTCAATCAATGCTATTTTTTCAATTTTTTACAAAGTCACAACATCCAGATTCACTTAGAAAATGTCAGTTCATATATACACATGCAAAATGCGTCCCCCACTGCTATTAAATTCCCCCAGTTCTAGAGTCAGATTCCTTTTCTGCATGTTGCTGCAAAGAATCGCTGACCCCAATGATTAATTTTACTCCCATAATATATTTTCCTTACGCTCGCATTCAGTTGGACTACACTGCATCCTCTTCAACAATTTCCACCGACAGGAACCACAACGAATTTGCCAAACGTATTGCTCCCAGACAGAAAATGAAACGGTTCTTCAATTTCAACAAGGCACTTTTCCCCAACTACAGTCCTAATTATCCTTTGGATCATCATTTATATATAGAAACTCCTGTTACCCTCTAAATGGCGATCAGAGAATCCACATAATTGGGGTCTAAGTACAATAGGCTGCTCGGCCACATGACTCAAATTGCACTTTTGTGGCGAGGCCGTAAAAGACAAAAACCGGTGACAGCACTTCGAGATGAAAATTGATGGGCTGGATTGCCTGACTTGAGTAAATTATAATATCTGAAAATAATGCAAACACCTTCTTGTTTTTTCAGCGCGTAAAACATATATAGGTGCTTGGCTTAACAGACATATGGAATAAAAACATAGCATTTTGGGTTAGACTCTTTTTGGCATTGAATTCATCGCTATCTGTTCTTCTTAGAGTGAATTAGTGCTAGATATATTAACCCATAAAAGGGATGATTACAAACAATCACTTTTGTGAAGTTAAGTAAATAGAGTTATTGACGAAGAATATGAAGGTATGATCTTCTCTAAAAATATAAAGTTAGACAAAACATTGTTAAATGTAGTATTTTTTTTAAAGATTCTCTATTAATATCTTCTCTTTTTTGCAAGAAAGAGAACAATTAAATTAATAGTTTCTATAATTCAATAAACGCTAGACATTATTTAATGATGTGATGCATCTCCAGAATTATTTGGCAACACGTTGGCATGCAAACAGAGTTTATACACTGAAACATGTCACTTTTTAAAATGTATTACAGACGTTGCATCCATGAGAGTCAGGAGGATGTCTGTTCAAAAATGTATGTTTTTCTCAAAAGATCTACAATAAAGTTCCACCATTCGCTAATATAATACACAAAAGCATATTATTAAATAGGATTAAGTCAATCAGTCGCTTTAAAGTGCCCAGTTTTTGAACATGGGTAAGTTTCTTGTCGTAGATCTGATCCGAATTTCGACCCGTAACTCGCTCCGTCTCATTGTTCAAGGCTCCCTGTCACCCCAGCTAGTCTTGTGCTGAACGGGGTCAGGTACATTAAAAAAATCCATTGATCCATGTTTCGAGTGACCCTATTCTCCTAAAACAGCAAACGATTCATATCTTGACCAAAGCTATATTTAAATAGACCTCAGAGTCCTTCTCCTTCAGTGGGCAACGCCTGTGTTATGTAAATCTAAGGTTTACCTTAACACACACGAGATACAAAAAAGCTTGAAGTGCTCACCTCTTGATTCAGCAGCACTGTATTGGCACAGATCAAATACAATAAGCATTACTCGTTGGTGTATGCCTATATGCATTTCTACACACCAAAGGCCTCATCTGAAGGCAGCAGAGTTGTTTTGAGATCAGCACAGGATTAGCATAGGTAAAGTACCTATGGGCCCCACTCCTTTTAGAGGTACAGTGACACCGGACCAAAATAATATTGATTTGATCTTCAAAGAAAATTATAATGAAGCTTTCCAAAATTGTTTCCAAAAGATAGAAACAAATTAATTTTCTCAAAGAAACGAACATTGACATTAAAGACTCTATAGAGAAAATACTGTGTTAATGTAATGTACCCATAAACAACTTACAGTAAAGTACATAAACCATAGACATAAGATTCAAATAACAGTTTGTCTCTTAAAAGCTCATTGTCTGTTAGCTGTTTTGTGTCATGAAATTGGTTTATTAAAATCTGGCACTGATTGTAAAAGACAGGAGTGTCCAGATTAGCGGAGAAAGGGAAAGGGGTCATCTTTCTGATCTGTCCATTGGTGGGTTTCATATCTTACCATCAATAGAACACATGATGTTCATTGAAGAATTAGATTTATGTTCATGAAGTGGAGGTGCTATCATTTTGAACCTCTTGATTTACAGCCTGGTAATATCAAGACTAGGAGAAATGTATTTGTAACCCAACATGCTGTTTCTATTGAATTATAATGTGGGGTGTTAGTTTACTCATTTATCTTTCATTGTTAGCATCCCCAATAGGGTTGTGTCTGAATATATAGGGAGGAGCAATAGGGAGGAGGAAGTTGAAAGCAGTGACACACCAGCTGAAGAAGTCAGTCAATAGCTCTGATAAGGCCGGCAATTGGAACCCACTTTCTTCTAAGCAAATGGATGCTGTTAAAGCCTTAAAAGGCTCAGAGTGTTGTAATTATTCAAATATGATGGATGTAAGAGATTGGGTTGTTGGTTGACTGGGGTGAGGCCCCTTGTCAAGCACCAAACACAATCCTTGTCAGGGTAAGGCACAAGTAAACTCAAATTACCCCTATAGCTTGACACAGAAGAGTGAGCCTTAACCTAGGGGCAATGTGTTAAGTATTTGTGCAACACTTTAAGCAGTAACACAGTGAAAACAAAACATACCACAATCGGAGCCCATAACAGTGTTAGAAAAACAGAGCAAGCAAAATCTAATGAATAAAACACAAACTAAATAGAAAAACTCCAGTTAGCAGCATTTTAAAGCTTTTCTAGTGTCGCGTATGCTTTCATTATTCTAATGAGACTACTGGATTTTGAGCTGCAGAATCGCCCCCGGTGTGGGGAGACTGAGTCTGACCCACTGCAGGTGACACCTGTTGCTCCAATCCGGGCTTTGTTCCGGCTAACTAGTAGTGCCTCATCTCTACCCAAGGGCAGGGATGACTGGGCAGCCGAGCGCATGACATAATTGGTTTCTCAGGGAAGCCGTGGTCACTCAGGTCTCATCCGTCTCAGTTACATTAGTCTCATATATACAATGACAAACAGAGGCAGTATATGTTTCAATAATGTTTTTAATGAAGCAACTACATCTTAGATAGCAAAGCGTGAGCTGCAATAACCAGGACGACACAGCATGACAGTATTAAAATTGTGACAGGGAGAGTGAAGCATAAGAATAACGCTACCATATTGTCACTACAGTCAGTAGACTAACTCCTATCTAGGCTATGATAGAGCACAGCGTGTTAAGCTCTAATTCTGCCTTTCAGGTTCACCTGGGAAGACATCATCCCCCATACCTGAGCAAAGGCCTGCGGTCTGCAAAACAGCTGCAGCGAAGCATTCGGCAAGCAGCATACAGACGTGCTTCTCTGGGTGGAATCTCCCTCCAACGTGTAAGGGACAGGAGAGTGTTTTTATAATAAAACAACTAATATTCTGAGAAAATGTCCCTACATAAGGATGTTTTCTATGAATGTCAGAGACTAAACTTATACCATGTTCACCGGCAATGTACCTTGCTGTACCCTTGGAAAAAGCACAGAGCAAGGATGTCTTGTTTGAGAACAGAGCGCTGGCCTAGGCAAAACAGCTAGATAAACAGAAAATAAAACAAGACAGTAAAAGTGGCTAATGTAAGAATAATAAAATAAAGCCAAATAAAATATGTTTAGGTTAGAGTGCACTACGGCTTGACTAGTGTGTTAAAATAATGTACAAGGAGCTATACCTAAAATGGCTACACAACACTAGTAAATAGAGCCAAAAGTCATAAAGCGCCAACTCCAGATATCTGGATGTGTCAGACCGGGACCAAACCTGAAATTCAGGCCGACCGTGATAGAAAGCAAGCTGGCTACAATGACCCAGTTAGGTCCCCTAAATCCTGAAATCCTAATTTGCAGAGCGTGTTATGGATCTACGTAAAAGATGTCCGCGCACTAAAAGAGGCGCTTGGGTTTCGTGATGCAGGGAGGCTGCGATGCAAGGTCCTGTAGCATCGACGGCGAGGATCTCATTGATGGGGTTTGCAATGTGAAGTCTGGCAGTGGGGATGCAGCATTCCGTTGGGATGATGCACGCGGTTCCAAAGAGCTACAAGGGTTTAATGGGACCCCCCATGGGCAAGAATGAGCCTGGAGACCAGGCTCCTGCAGGTCCCCTCTCTGTATGTAAAGTATTATGCATTCCTCATACCGACCACCTCACGGGAAGTTGGTGAAAATAGTAGTGGCGCCCCAACTGCTCCTTCTGAAAAACCTTGAAAAGGCCATATCTTGGGCCCTGTTGGGCAAATTTTGAGGATTTCGGGCTCATTTTATTCCTGTATTCCTGACATCAGGGGTTAATCTTGACAGTTCTGCATGGAGGTCACAAGATCCAGCAGTGAAGCCCACAAACAAACACCACGCAAGAGAGAGTCACCCCATTATGCAAGAGTTTTTGAAGGGGAGAGGAAGGGTTTAGAAGTCAGGCAACCCTAGCCAATCCTGGATTGTAATGTCACTTCTCCAACCCTGTCCCAACCCTTCTGCACAGCATGCTGAGACAGTTAAAATGGCATCATCTAGGAGTTATTAGTCACATTTGCTCCTGGAGTATCAGCTCCACCCCTCACTGAGATCACTGTCAGCGTCTTGGACACCAAAAGTTCAAAGAGAGCTACCCTTCTGGGTTGTTTGTAGCTGTGTATGTTTTGTCCAGTGGCAGACCCATCACTGGTACAATGTGACAGTTGATTGATTGATGCAGATCATTCAGTCAAATTCCTTTCTTCCTAAGGAGCTGGGTAAAGGTCTATTAATTGCTCCTTTTGTGGGAGAAGGCCTTAGTTCCTGATGCTGGAGAGAAATGTAATATACTGGGCACAGCAGGTTAACTAAAGATGTGGGCTCTGATTCAGACTAATGTGACAAATCTGGATGACCGATAAAGTCTACAGATATAATTTTGGAAATTGAAGAACCCCAATCAATAAGTCAATTGCCTTTTTAGGCCAAACAGAAGCAAAACTTCATTCTAAGGCAGTTCTCTCCCTAAGTGTATAATAAAGTGTCAACAGTAAAGAACACTGGCTTTCCCTATTAGTGTACAGTAACATTGTAAGGCCTATCCGAGGTCAATCACAAATCCTGCAGAGTCCCCATTTCACTAGGCTACCTGTGCACATTTACTGGGCATCGCACAACTGTAGTCTCCCATGTTCACCTGTAACCAGCCAGGTACCCCTTACCCTTGAAAGCATTGCAGCGTCCTCAAAAGGTGGACACTGGCAGTAAATAGACACAGTCCATTTGCTATGAGATTACTGTGGGTGTTACACATGTAGTGAGACCCTCCCACAGAATTAAGTCCAAAAAGCGGGTGGTACATAAAGCAAAAGTTCTGGGTGTACTGAATGAGCAGAACCCTCCTGCAACAGTTTATTTTGCCAGATCAAAATGCCAGGCTCTGCAATGGCATGCATGAAACATGTTTAAAAGGCTATCAGTGATGCAGGCCAGTTAGTGCTACTTTACTAGGGACTTATAACTAAATACATGTTGCCATATAGAGATAAGAGAAGCACTTTAGCACTGGTTAGCAGTGGTAAAGAGTGCAGAGTCCTAATGCAGTCAGAAAAAGTGGAAGAGGAAGGTAAAAGGTTGAGTGGAAGACCACCCTAAGGCTGACAGATCTAGGAATGAGGCAACTCGTCTGTATTAAGGATATGATTAGCTGAGCAGCAAGAATAGAATATCGATTGTAGTTCAACTGCTGCATAATCGTTCAAGAGGGTACAAAGTAAAAGGCATGATGAAATGGCTGTTTTTAAGAATTTCCTGAATTTGAGGAGTTGAACTTTACTTCCTTGTGCTTGGTGCAACAAGGTGTGTAAGTTGCATTCCAAAGAGTGTTTTTCACCTTTGTTCTTAGCCCGATCGCCCTTACCGATAATGTGCTATACTAGGCCTCACTCCATACTTATTGCTTATACATCTCCAGCTAACACAGCCTATAAATTGAGAAAGGAATCTTTGCATCCAAGCTCGTCACTAGTAGACTCCATAAAAACAAACCTTTTGTTTGGGATCCTAGTTTAATGTATTTATCTATTGAGTGACATTTTTTATTCAGACTAAAAAAGACCACACTTTACACTACCTCCTGAGCAATTAAAGGGCAGTAAAAGCATAAATAAAACAAAATGCAACAATGACACAATTCTATTTGTGTGTGAGAGGTTTCACCATAACACATAAAAGCATAGGTGAACACAAGTGTGATGCGGGAACTTCAATAATTAAGAAATATGTGAACATTTATGTGTTGAATGTGAAGTCCTGTACAGTTTTAGTCCTTTGGTGCATCTGGATACTAATGGTAGGCCAATGTTTTGTGGGGCTAGACTGTCAAAGGCACACAAATGAGCATGGAAGGGCCACTGTTCAGGTGGAAGAGAACCAGATCTTGATCAATTGCTCTTGGCTGTTCCTTGAAAGTACATTTTATATTTTAGAAGACGGAAAGTGTAACATGTAATTGCACCTTCCCAAAAACATACATACCAATAGAGACTTAAGGGTGGTATCGGGCCATACCCTCCAATAAATGTGCATGTGATTGGCATTTCTGCTGTTTGAGGCTTTCATGTGGATTTAAGTGTCAACAGCGTTCATGGATTTGGTGGTGTGATTTGCCAGGAGTGCTTTATTTGGATCAAAACATATCTGGAACACCAGCATAAAACAATTATTTGCTTGGGTACGCCTCAGGCTACAGGGACAAACTCATATCTGGAGGTGTTCACATGGACTATTTGATATTTTGGTAACAAAAGCAGTTGTGCAGTTATTCAGCACATAAAAAAGAGCTGTGGCAGTTTTCTAAAAGAACTCAGGCCCTCATTTTGAGTTTGGCGGGAGGCAGAGGACGGCTGCCAAATCCTTTAGGACAGAAAAACGCCACTCTGGTTTTCCGGCCGCTGGCCCTATTATGAGTTTACTGCTGGGCCAGCGGGCTAAAACCGCATTTCTGCCCGCTGGCCCAGCGGGAAACAGACCACAACATTGTCTATTATGAGCCAGCAGCAATGTTTCGGTGCGTCGGGTGGGACAACTGTAATTCAGGCAGTAAAAAGTGTGATGGGGCTGTCCATGGGGGCCCCTGCGCTGCCCTTTCCAAGTGCATGGGCAGTGCAGGGGCCCCATGGTGTCCCCATGGTGACCCCAGAACTCAGTCTCCGCCAGCCGTTGCATGATGATGGAACTGCCCTGACGGATTAGGACTGCCAGCGCCACCAGGCTGTGGACTGGCGGCAACCTGGCGGTGATGGTCATAATGTGGAGGCTCGACCGCCACAACAAGTCTGGCAGGTGCAGGACTGCCAGACACGTATTGAGGGCATCAATGTGTGTGCCTATTATTCTTTATCAAGATCCAAAAACTTTCATAACGGTTTTGCTACTGCACCTGAAGCTAATTGAATCTAGTTGCCCTGATGGTCTCAGACAGAATCACAATGGGAATCACAAAGGGAGAGCTAAATGGTTATGAAGTAGTCAATATTGACTGAGGTCTGTTTATGGTATACAGTAGCAAATTAATTTCCTGGGGCCTATGTGTGATGTAAAGGTTATCTTGGCCATTGAGGTGGGGTGGTAGGTTTCTCTGATATCGACTGGCCCCATTAAATAATAAGGCAGTCAGCCTGCAACAAAAACATCTCCCTTTTGAAGAATTATTTGCTTCTTTCTTGGTGATTGAGTTTTGGAGTATTTCTGTCCCCTGACAAAAAAAAAAAAAAAAAAAACCTATTCCACGCATTTGTGGAATAGTTTTTATCAGAAGGACAGAATTAAAGTCGGATTATGGGTTGTATGTTACTCTTCACAAATTACCAATCAAAAATTGTGAGAAAATATTTTTCCCAATATTAATTTTGAATGGGCTTCATGCAAGCCAAGCCACTTTGGATATTTGTGGCGCACCTTTTTTTCAAAAATGTTGCATTGTGCCTGAGAGCCAGATGACTGTAGGCTTCATAATAACAAAAAAAGAAGCTTCCCTTTTTGAAACATCTTTTCTCTCATTTACATTGTTGTTTTTTAAGTCATTCCCTGCATGACAGGGCCACCAAACGAAGGTACTGTGGACACTGTTTTGGGAGAAGTGTAAAAATGCAGAACTGCAGGACTTTTGCTGTTCTCAAGAAATGAACTCAATAACCCCTTTGGATTCCCGACTCCCAGTGCTGAGCCTATTTTGATAGATGGGTCATTTTGCAGACAAGCCTTCATAATATTGTTCCTCCAAGTTGATATTTGCAAAAACGCTGAAGGTCTGTGGTTTCCTCCAAGAGTGAACCAAGAAAATAGCCAAACTGCACATACGGGTATACAAAAACTAGACACACGTGCTATGAAGGAAAAGGTGTTTTTATATTGGCACTAATAAAAGGTTTTCTGTGTGAAATGAACATCTTCTTGGTTCTGAAAAGCAGCCCGAGTTGTACAAAACATGTTTTCACTATAATTCTTTCTAATGTTCAATGTGATATTTTCTCTGTTTGCAGTTTTGTACCTAATTGCAGTATGTGGAAGAAAGAGGTATGAAAATGTTTACTCTTTGTGTGTATATACTTTTCTGATCGTTTAAAACAGTTTAACTTCAGCAAGGGGTCATTAGTGCAGGTCACCCATGGTTTTCCCCACAAAAACCTAACTGATGAAACAAAAATGATTGAAGGTAAGTAGGAACAAAAGAGAATGCTGGCAATCTTGTCATGTCTATTTTTGTTTGAGCTAAAGGGAGTTCTAAAAATGTAATATACTGCTGTGACTATAGCGCGCTTTCATTTGCAACGATGTATAGTGTTTGACCGTTGACCAAAAAAACGTGAGATCCAGATCCCGTAAAGTGCATTTAAAAATGATTTTTCATTGAGTTTTGACCACTCATCAATTTCTAAGATTAAGGGCCATATTTACTAGTGATGAGCCACTTTGCTTGCGCTACCCCTTGTGTCCCCTAATGCTACCATGGTAGCGATGTATTTACGATATGTCACACCATGGCGCATGTTAGGGGCAATAGTGTCATTTTATTGATGCTATTGTAACGCTATACTTGATTAGCGTCAAAAAAATTACACTAATACAGTATAGTGTTAAGAGGCCCATTGAAATCAATGAGGGGCCATATTTTAACGCCTGTTTTCACTAATCTTGAAGATTCCATTGCACCATTTATAGCGACCGTCTAACGAGGGAGCACCCCCTTTGCATAAATCATGCACATATTATACATGATGTCTTGCAAAGGGTTTACAAGGGTTTACTAGTTTGCAACACCTTCTAAATATGGCACTATGGTAGTGGCCCATTAGCGTCACATTTGTGGCAAAAATGTTGCCGCAAATGTGGCACTAAGGGGTGCAAGGGCCTTGTAAATCTGGCCCTAAACCTGATAAATAAACCATGAATTTGAAAAAAACAAAGCACTTTGGGAATGTGCCCAAGATTGTAAGTTCAGGAATAGAGTTCTTAGCCCTTTTTAAAAGAAATGTGTACTGTTAAACTTTTGAGTTTATGCAGTGTCATCCCCCATCTTTTTGCCTCCTGCCTCCTATTTTTTCTGACCTGCTTCTGTTGGCTTTTGAACTCTGAGCACTTTACCACTGCTAACCAGTGCTAAAGTGCATATGCTCTCTGTGTAATTTGTATGATTAATTTGTTTATCCATGATTGGCATATTTGGTTTACTAGTAAGTCCCTAGTACAGTTCACTAGAGGTGCCCAGGGCCTGTAAATCAAATGCTACTAGTGGGCCTGCAGCAGTGGTTGTGCCACCCACATAAGTAGCTCTGTAATCATGTCTCAGACCTGCCATTGCAGTGTCTGTGTGTGCAGTTTCTAACTGTAAATTTGACTTGGCAAGTGTACCCACTTGGCACGCCTAAACCTTCCCTTTTCTTACATGTAAAGCACCCCTGAGGTAGGGCCTAGGTAGCCCCAAGGGCAGGGTGCAGTGTATGGTTAAGGTAGGACATATAGGTGGTTATTACAACCCTGGCGGTCGGTGTTAAAGTGGCAGTAAAACCGCCAACAGGCCGGCGGAAAACAAATTGGAATCACGACCATGGCGGAAACCGCTAACATAGACAGCCACTTTAACACTCCGACCGCCAAGGCGGTACAACCAAACACCGCTGCGGTAACCACCAACAGACAGGCGGAGGACAATGTACCGCCCACATAATTACAACAGTCCAATCCGCCACCTTTTCCGGGGCGGATTCACCGCAACCAAAAACACGGCGGAAACAGGACTTGGAAGGGAAAACGCTCACCTCTACACACCCCACGAGGAATCAGGACGCCATGGAACCCGAGGTCCAGATACTGCCAGCCTTTATCTTCCTGCTTCTCTACCAGGAACAACAAAGACTGCAGCGAAGACCACGGTGAGTACTGCACCTACGACACAGGGGAGGGGAGGAGGGAAAAGAGAGTGACACACACACGCAACCCCCCACCCCCACCGTCACCCACAACAACACCCACACTAATACATCATGATACATTACAGTTACACCCCTCACCCCCCCTGGAAGAATGCAAGGACAAAAGGAAATGAGTTGAATGATTGTAATATATTCAAATGCATGAATCACAAATACATACATATATAAAGATATTCACACTATAAACAAATATATACACCAAGAATACAAGTCCAGGGGATTCCACCATCATAGTCCGTGGACCACTTGGCTCAAAATGCATGGGCGAGGCCCACACTCAATACGGAGAGAACACTGCTGAGGCATCAGATAGAAATAAAACAGGCACCTCAGGTGGAAGGGAAGGGGGGGCATCTCAGCCGGATGAGTGCACGATGCCAGATCCACGAGGGGGCTCCATGCCCATTGATGTATCCTTGTGAGTGCAAAGCCACAGTCTCTCAAGTTTCTACAGTGGGTGGGTTGCCCACTGCTTTATCCTGGGGAGTGCAAAGCCACAGTCTCTCAAGTCTCTACAGTGGGTGGGTTGCCCACTGCTTTATCCTGGGGAGTGCAAAGCCACAGTCTCTCAAGCCTCTACAGTGGGTGGGTTGCCCACTGCTGCATCCTGGGGAGTGCAAAGCCACAGTCTCAAGTCTCTACAGTGGGTGGTTTGCCCACTGCTGCATCCTGGGGAGTGCAAAGCCACAGTCTCTCAAGTCTCTACAGTGGGTGGGTTGCCCACTGCTGCATCCTGGTGAGTGCAAAGCCACAGTCTCTCAAGTGGATAACAATCTCCACTGGTTCTGGAGGGGGCTTTGTGCCCAGAGTGCTTCATCCTGCCAAGGACTGAGGTTGTGGATGTATCTCTCCACTGGTTCTTGAGGGGGCTTTGTGCCCAGAGTGCTTCATCCTGCCAAGGACTGAGGCAGTGGATGCATTTCTCCACTGGTTCTGGAGGGGGCTATGTGCCCAGAGTGCTTCATCCTGCCAAGGACTGAGGTACTGGATGGATCTCTCCACTGGTTCTGTAGGGGGCTTTGTGCCCAGAGTACTTCATTCTGCCAAGGACTGAAGTAGTGGATGCCTTTCTGCACTGGTTCGGGAGGGGGCTTTGTGCCCAGAGTGCTTCATCCTGCTTGTGACGGCCTCAGTAGTGTCGGAATCTTTGGCGCTCACTGACCTGTTCAGCGGTGCTGGTGGCGGCGGTGTCCTTGGCAGCGGTGATGGTGGCGGCGGTGTCCTGTTCAGCGGTGCTGGTGGTGGTGGTGTCCTGTTCAGCGGTCCTGGTGGCGGCGGTGTCCTTGGCAGCGGTGCTGGTGGCGGCGGTGTCCGGTTCAGCAGTGCTGGTGGCGGCGGTGTCCTGTTCAGCGGTGCTGGTGGCGGCGGTGTCCTTGGCAGCAGTGCTGGTGGCTGCGGTGTCCTTGGCAGCGGTGCTTGTTGCAGTCTTGTCTGCCGTGCAGGTTTTCCCAGACTTGCCGGTTATACTGTGCCCCTTCCCCACCTTGGATGGTGGCACAGCTGTCTCCACACTCCCAACTGTACCCCTGGGAGCGGCTTTGGTGGCAGATTTTTTTCCTCTCTCCCGCCGGGCGCTGGCCAACTTTTTATGCTTTTGAGGCGGGGGACTGTCTGTTCTCTGGCTCCTTGCCACACTGGCTTCCCTGCTGCCTGGCGCACTCCAGAAGCCGGTTACTACTGGCACCACTGTTCCCGCAGATGTTGTGGCTGAGGCGCTGGGTTGGGACTTGGAGAGGTGGGCCCTAGGAAACTGAAGGGGTGGGGGAGGTGAGGGAAAGAGGTCAAGGTTGGATAGGAAAGGTTTTTTGGGCACACTGGGATGGGTAGATAGAGGGGGTTTGGGAGTGGAGGAAGAGGTAGTGGTTGTAGGAGGTGTACGTTTGCTGACTTTGGGTGAAGGTGCATGGGCTGGAGGCTGTCGTGAGGTGGATGGCTGTTGGGTGGGTGTGTGGCTGCGTTAGTGTACCTTGGGAGGTGGGCTCACAGACACACTGGGAGAGGACACAGGGGATGTGTGAATGGTAGTGGGGGTGGTGAGTGCACATCAGCTGGGTGTGGTGGTGGGTGTGCTGGTGATGGAGGTAGTGGATGAAGATGTAGTGCATGCAGGTGTGAGTGGAGACGAGACAGGGAGGGAGGAGGGAGACGAGGAGGAGGGGGACACAGTGGAGGCAGTGGATGTTGGTATGTCTGCATATGTATGATGCTTGCGTGAGTGCCTGTGGGATGTGTGGTGCTTATGTTTGCCTGAGCTTCCCTTGTGTGTTGACGTGTGTGCATGCTGGTCTGATGGTGTGCTTGAGCTAGGCTGAGGTACAGGGGTTTGAGTCTGGGTGGAAGAAGTTGGAGGGGAGGATAGACACAGGGACAATGGCTACCATCAGTGCTGAGGCCAGAGTCTGAAAAGCTCGGTGTTGGGCTGCCTGACCAGAATGAATGCCCTCCAGGTATGCATTGGTTTGTTGCAACTGCCTCTCTACACCCTGGATGGCATTCAAAATGGTAGACTGCCCAACAGTGAGGGACCTGAGGAGGTCAATGGCCTCCTCACTGAGGGCAGCAGGGGTGACAGGGGCAGGCGCTGAGGTGCCTGGGGCGAAGGAGATGCCCACCCTCCTGGGTGAGCGGGCACGGGGCACACGCTGAGGGGCTGCTGAGAGGGCAGTGCTGGTGGGGGGGTGGCCGCTGTACCTGTAGATGCGGGGAGCACAGATGGACCTGCCACCGCAAGGGAGCTCCCATCAGAGGAGGAGTCCGTATCGCTGGTCTCAGCTCCTGTCCCCGCCGTGGAGCTCCCTTCGCCCTCCATCCCACTGGTGAATTCAGACTCCGTCGCCCTCCAGGGCCATGTGGGATGCAGCTCCCTCCTGCTCCTGAGCCACTGCTCCTCCGCCTGATGATGCTAATTCACACAAGAACAGGGAGACCACAAAAAAGGGGGGTAAGAAAGAAGAAAGACATGTTGAGTGCATGCAGTACAACTACCGTTGGCGGACACTACAGACACAGAAGCCCCCTGCACTACGCCATGCACTTGGAGTTCCCTAATCAATCACAGGGACGTGGGTTACAAGGCTATGCCCGATTGCTGCACACATGGATGTCACAAGAGCCTGACTAGGTGTAGTTGGCTCTTTACACAGGTGGGGTGGGGTGCCAGAGGGCCTGCCTTCAGAAGGGACCTTGCCTACTAAACTCGCCCTGGCCTAGGGGAACCCACAGCCCACCTCCCCAACCCAAACACCTACAATGCACGCTGAATCAGCTGAATGAGAGTGTACTCACCCCCTTGTGGCTGCTGTGATGCCCTTAAGCACCCATCCAACTCCAGGTACGCCACCGCCAGTATCCGGAACATCAGGGGGGTCATGGTGTGACAGGCACCCCTCCCACGTTGGGAGGCCATCCCCAGCTTGGCTTCCGCAGTCTTCTTGCTCCAGCGGCTAATGTCCTCCCATCTTATCCGGCAGTGGGTGCTATGTCTGTGGTAGACCCCGAGGGTCCGGACTTACTTGGCGATGGCACGCTAAATATCCTTCTTCCGGTGGGCGCTGACCTAAAGGAATTGTACAGGGGAAAAGGAGAAGATATAACCGTCCGCACCATCACAGTCATTGGCCCGCATCCCTACCCTTGCCATGACGCACATGCACGCCTCATTCACCCCCCATCTTTCATCCACACTACTCCAAACAGCCATTGCCCATATAGAATGTTCACAGTGTACTTACCTGTTTGTCTGGAGGACAGTAGAGTAGCGTGTACTGGGGGAGGACCCCATCCACTAGTTTCTCCTACTCCTCCGTGCTGAAGGCAGGGGCCCTTTCCCCAGACACATGAGCCATTGTCTCTTCTAGACTGAGGTCACAGCAGCACTTGCAGTGTAGGTCCTCTCCTGTTGAAGATCAGGTATCAAGTGATTGAACAGAGAAAAAATGCTGGGCACGTCCACGGCGGTGTGTACCGTCACCGCCGGCGTACATCGTCATTGGCTCCTGGGACCCATAGGGTCTAGTGTTAACCAATGCAAGATTGTGCCGCGGTCTTCGACGACCTACAGCGACGGTGTACAACACCAGCGCAGTTACCTCATATCCCCTTGTCCCACTTTACAGGTCAGGCAGCCGCCATTTCAGGGGCCCACATGACATTATTTTGGATGACTCATACATATCTAGGCCTTGCTGAAACACTAATACAGCCATATGTCGATTTGCAAAAATTTTCCGATTAAGTTGTGTTTACGTACCTCAGAGTTGGTTGACTCTCTGCTTGCTGTTCTCCTCCATAGGGAACGTCCGCTGGGGCAGGTGAGGAGATGGCGGCATCCTCCGGTGTACAGACCGCTGGTGGACCTGTCGACAATGGAGGAGCGACATGTGATCATCACCTACAGACTTGATTGTACCACAATCCTGGAACTGTATGCCCAGTTGGAGCCAGACCTGATGTCAGCTATCAGCCATCCCACAGGAATCCCCCCTCTAGTGCAGGTGCTGTCAGTACTCCATTTCCTAGCAAGTGGGTCTTTTCAAACAACAGTGGCCATTGCATCAGGGATGTCCCAGCCTATATTTTCCAAGGTGTTGTCCAGACTTTTGTCTGCCCTGCTGAAACACATGCAGAACTACATCGTTTTCCCTCAGGTGGAGGATTTGCCTACAGTAAAAGGTGAGTTCTATGCCCTGGGACATATCCCCAACATCATAGGTGACATTGATGGGACACATGTGCCTTGGTCCCCCCATGCAGGAGTAAACAGGTGTACAGAAACCAGAAGAGTTACCATTTCGATGAATGTGCAGATGGTGTGTTTGGTCGACCAGTACATCTCCCAGGTGAATGCCAAATTTCCTGGCTCAGTGCATGACGCTTACATTCTGAGGAATAGCAGCATCCCTTATATGATGGGGCAACTCCAGAGGCACCGTGTGTGGCTATTAGGTGAGGACATGGACCCTATACAGTGTGAATAGGTGTCTGGGTCTGGGAATGTCCCTATGAGTTAGTGTGCGTCTCACAGTTGTCCCTCGCCATTTCCAGGTGACTCTAGTTACCCCAACCTGTCATGGCTACTGACCCCTGTGAGGAATCCCAGGACAAGGGCAGAGGAACACAACAATGAGGCCCATGGGCGAACTAGGAGGATTATAGAGAGGACCTTCGGCCTCCTGAAGGCCAGGTTCCGGTGCCTCCATATGACAGGTGGTTCCCTATTCCACTCACCAAAGAAGGTATGCCAGATCATTGTGGCCTGCTGTATGCTTCACAACTTAGCTTTGCGATGACAGGTGCCTTTTCTGCAGGAGGATGGTCCATTTGGAGGTGTTGTGGCAACTGTGGAGCCTGTGGACAGTGAAGACGAGGTAGCAGAAGAAGAGGACATAGACAACAGGAACACAGTGATCCACCAATACTTCCAGTGAGACACAGGTAAGAAGACAACACTGCCTGCTACATCTGATTTAATTCTACTACCTCTCATCTGTCTGTCATTTTCACCCAGTGTATGATCACTGAGTTGTCACTTTCCCTTACGATTTCACAGATGTGGGTCCCACTGTGTGACATCTGCTTTGTTTCCGCATGGACTACAGCTGTGTGACATGGGTATGTTGACAATACAATGGGCATTGCTATTTCACTCAGTTATTGCAAATACACAATTGTGAAAGCACAGACTGACTCCAGATTGTTTTGTGATTTAAGGGTGTGTATTTAAATGCTAAATAGTGGAGGGGGTTGTAAAATGGTCAGGGGTGATGGTGGAGGAATGTCCATGGCAGAGTCCAGTATATTAGTCTCACAGGTGCATTGTCTAAAGGGGCATAGCAAGTGGAGCTGGGGCAGTTTAAGTATGGACAGGGTAACAAAGTGGGACAGATGGATGACATTCAGGGTGGTCTCATTTCTTGGAGGGGTTTTGGCATTGTTCTCTGTCTTTGTCCTGGATCTCAGGGACCGCTTGCGGGGTGGTTCTCCATCTGCAGGGGGTGGGGTGCTGGTGTCGTGGTCCTGTGGTGGTGCCTCCTGTCCACTAGCGCTCGTGGAGGTGGTGGGCAGTTCATCGTCCAGGCTAGTGTCAGGGGCCCCTTGTTGTGCCACAGTGTCCCTCCTGGTGATGACGAGTTCCTTCAGCACACCTACAATGATGCCCAGAGTGGAATTGATGGATTTTAGTTCCTCCCTGAAGCCCAGATACTGTTCCTCCTGCAGCCACTGGGTCTCCTGAAACTTGGCCAGTACCGTTGCCATCGTCTCCTGGGAATGGTGGTAGGCTCCCATGATGTTGGAGAGGCCCTCGTGGAGAGTGGATTCCCTGAGCCTGTCCTCTCCCTGTCGCACAGCAGCCCTCCCAGTTCCCCTGTGTTCCAGGGCCTCTGTCCCCTGAACCGTGTGCCCACTGCCACTGCCCCCAGGTCCGTGGTATTGTTGGGGTGGTGGGTTAGCCTGGGTTCCCTGTAGTGGTGGACACACTGTTGGTTGACGTGTCCTGGGGACAGTGGGATGGGCCCGCTGGGTGGGTGAGGTGCTGGTGTTTCCAGAGGGGGTAGCTCTGTAGTGGCCTGTGCCAGTGTGAGGGGAACCGACTGTCCTGAAGTCCCAGATGGCCCGGGCTGGTCATCCTGATACAGTTGGACAGAGCTGCTGTCATCACTGTGGGCCTCTTCTGTGGGTGGAGTGGACATGTCTGGACCCTCCTGTCCGGTGACGTTGGGTAGGGGTCCTGCAGGGGTGTAAAGGCATGATTATTGAATCTGTGTGTGCCATGGTGCGCAATGGGTGGGTGAACCTGTACCCCAGTGCTTGCATTCCTGTGTAGGACCTTGTGTGATAATGGTTTAGGGGGGTGTATGGGTATATTCAGTGGACATGCTTTGGTGATGGCTGTCTGTGCTTTGGTGTTACCTGCAGGGCCTGGGTTTGGGATATGTGGTTTGTGATATTGGGGCATATGTGAGGAGTTGGAGTGATGGGGGTGAGGGCGAGGGTGGGGGTATGAGATAGCATGCAGGTTGGTGGGGGATGAAGTAGTGAAAGATTTGCCTTACCAGAGTCCATTCCTCCATCTACTCCTGCGAGGCCCTCAGGATGCAGTATAGCCAAGACCTGCTCCTCCCATGTAGTGAGTTCTGGGGGAGGAGGTGGGGGTCCGCCGCCAGTCCTCTAAACCGCAAGGTGGTGTCTTGAGGCCACGGAATACACCTTCCCCCGTAGGTCATTCCACCTCTTCCTGATGTAATCCCGTGTTCTTGGCTGCTGTCCCACTCCGTTCACCCTGTCCATGATTCTTCGCCATAGCTCCATCTTCCTAGCTATGGTGGTGTGCTGCACCTGTGATCTGAATAGCTGTGGCTCTACCCGGATGAATTCCTCCACCATGACCCTGAGCTACTCCTCAGAGAACCTGGGGTGTCTTTGCGGTGCCATGGGGTGGTGTGGGTGAATGTGTGGGGGTGGTGTGTGTTGTGATGTGTGGGGTGATATTTAGAGGTGTGTTGTGTGAGGTGCTTGGATGTTGTGTGAGTGATGGTGTAGGGTGCCTGCGGATGCTAATGTTCTTTCTGGTGGTGTCCCTCTCTGGCATTCTGTCGCAATTGTTGACGTAAGGGTTTGTGGGTGATGTGGGTGTGTGTTTTATATTGTATTGGATGTGTGGGAGTGGTGTGTGTATGTGTATCAGGTGTGTGTATTTCGATTTGTTCAAAGTGGTAGTGTTTTGTAAATGTGTGTGTATTTTGAGTGCAGTGGTGTGTACCTCCAATGGAATACCGCAGTTGAAAGACCACTGCGTGGATTCGTGGGTCATGATAGTGTGGGCTTATTCCTGTTGGCGTGACGGTGGAGGTTTTGTTATCGCCAGTTTATCACTGACCTTTGGTGTGGCGGACTTGGGTGGGTGTCTGGATTTTGTCGGATTCCAAGCTGTGGCTCATAATGACCGTGGCGGAATTCCGCGGCCGCGGCGTTGTGCTGGCGGTCTTCTGCATGGTAAGTGGCTTTTACCACCAATGTTGTAATGACCCCCATAGTAATGTGTTTTATATGTCCTAACAGTGAAATATTGCTAAATTCATTTTTCACATTTGCAAGCCCTGTCCCTCTGATAGGTTAACATGGGGGCTACCTTTAAATCTGATTAAAGTGTAGATTCCCTTTGGGAGTGGATGGACATGTGGAGTTTGGGGTCTACATCTTTTAGTAAAGTTGATTTTAAGATTGTGTGTTTGAAAATGCCACTTTTAGAAAGTGAGCATTTTCTTGCTTATACCATTTCTGTGGCTCTGCCTGTTTGTGGATTCCCTGTCTGGGTCAGTTTGACAGTTGGGAAGAATTGATGCACTGAGCAGGAGAAACGACGTGCAGCATCGCTGATGGAGGCTGGTGAGATCACAAACAGCACTGCGTGGTTTTCGGATTATAGTGCAGCTGGATTTCCGACGCAAACACTACTGGGCATGTAAAAACAACGCAAGGCCTGCCCAGACCCGAGAGTGCTGACCCGATCGATGCACCGCTCTCCTGCAGAGAGAAGAAACAACGCTCCCCGACCCGACGAAAGAAGAAATTACGCAAGGCCTCGCTTGTGAGTGAAATCGACGCATCACAAGACCTTTTTGATGCACACTCACCTGTGTGGGGTTATTTTTGACCCACCCAAGGTATATTTTCACACTAACAGTGTTAGTGTGCGTTTAAAATTACATGAAGACTCTTTTTGCCTTTTCAGTGATAAGTTGACTTGTGTATCGTGAACTTTTGTTGTTTTCGTCTTGTTCTGTTTAGATAAATATTTCCTATTTTTCTAAATCTGAGTTGTGTCATTTTGTAGTGTTTTCATTAGGTTACTGTGTGTGTTGGTACAAATACCTTACATCTTTACACAGTTAAGCCTACTGCTTGTGCCAAGCTACCAAGCGGGTAAGCAGGAGTTAGCTGAGGGTGATTCTCTTTTACCCTGACTAGAGTGAGGGTCCTTGCTTGGACAGGGGGTAACCTGACTGCCAACCAAAGACCCCATTTCTAACATGTACCAAATAATTTTCCAATTGCATACCCTTTGATTAACAAAATCACATCAAAGCTCCACAGATATATTTTTTAATGTATCAAACACCTTTTACAATTTGGAAAAGCTTTTCTAAAATGCAGATGGGTTTTGCCACACATTATAAACTGCATTAGGTGATGGAATGAAAGGTGTGCCCTTGCCTCAATGTGAATCTTACTGAGACGTAATAACGATGTACAACTTAATTGCATTTGCAGTCCATTGAAACATTGAAACTCCCTGTCCCTGATGGCCAGCTGCCCCCCTGGAGATCATGTTAAACAGTATGCTTCCTCTCGAAATGGTAAACTTTTTTATCGAAGTAGCACTATTTCTTTTAAGAAAGATGGTCTACTTTAGGAAAAGAATAGTTTGTACTTTTTGAATGTGAACACAGGGGTGTGGACTGATGTTCATTATAAGCCTCTATCCCTGAACTTGTAACGAATCACAGAGGGACCAACTAGATGTCCATGTGCATCCCAAGTAGTCTTGCTTGAAAGGATCTCAGTGTGTTTTCTTACACAATATTGCCTATAATTTTCATAGATATGCTTAACAAATTCAGTTTCCATGAACTTTCCATGAGGGATGGCTGTAACATTGGGTCTGCTATCATCCAGAACCTTGAGATACCTATCACTTTCAGACATTTCTGAATACTAGAGACACGAAGCTTGGACCATTCCTATCAAATGCATTAGATCCAACCACACATTTTGGGTATAATATTTTTGCTAAGGCATGCAGGAATGCAAAATGGTGAGGATGTAAGACTTTTGGAACTGATTGAAGTGTCTGCGATATATGTCACATCAAAATGCATTCTGGGTAAGAAAATGTGCTGGAATTCAAGCAAGCCACAGAGAGCTCGATTTCCCTGTTTTTCTAGTTTCATGAATGTCCAGTATTGTAGAGCTCTCAGGGTGTGTCAACTCTAGGTCAAAATACTGTAGTAATCTCACAAATCAGAGAAAAGTGGGAGTCATTAGGCATAGGTTTAAGGTTCATAAGGCTTTCTGTGTGAGAACACACTCGGAGATCCATGCACACCACACTCCTTTGGATTCTCCTGAGACTCCAATTGTAAGAACTGCCTCGGTTGGCAGGGTCCTCTGGATGATGGCGATCCTAATGCACACACACTGCAGCCACACCCATAGCAAGTGAAATTATATAGGTGTTTCTTTGGGTGTATTTTGTACAGATTGCATTGTATAAAGGGGTGAACTCCCATTCCACCTCTACCAGCGGGCTTAAAGAATATCTAGTTCTTAGGGGTGGATCCTGAAGCCAAGGTGGGCTGGTCTCCCACCCATTCCTTTTCTCACATTTTCCTTTTTGGTCTGTAGGGATTCCTACCTCTAAGGAGAGGGCAGATTTTGTGATAGTTCCCTCATCTGCCTCTTAACAATGTGCATTACAATGCATATGTGGAGTTATTTTGTTCTCTATCTGCTTCCCCTTCCTCACTCCTCCCTCTCTTTATTAAACCCTCTTTGCTCTTTCCCAAATGCCCTCTCTTTACCCCCTTGCCACCAAATTACCTTCATGCTTTCAGGGTGCCTGTTACTCTACTAGTGCAGTACTATCTCAAAATAATTTGTAACCTTTTCAAGATATCTGCCTGTGTAAGCAGATATGCACACATCCATGTCAAGCTCAATTTTATCTATTTTGATATATTTAAAGGCCAACAAAAATGCACACATCTTCAATGGCCATTTCTCACTATCTTTTGTTGTATTTTAAGAAATGTATTTCAAGGATAGCTATCACAGTTGCAGGCACATTAACAATGGCACTCAGACCACATTCAGGGAGTCTTCAAATTAAACATTGACTACCAGGTCCTAACCATGACAGTTGGGTTGGTTTGCCATTTGTGTTTAACGGCTATGGCTCTGCAAACTAAGCCAAGTACAACCCTTTCTCAGGGTAGTGAGGGTAAACAGTCAAGAGCTTCTTCGGGAGGCAGCATGGAGCAAAAAATCTCAGATCTCAACATTCACCCAACAGACACAAAACATATTTTGTCAAGCTCAATGCTGATGTTTTGGTTAAAAAGTATTTTATTGTCACAGAAAAATGAAATACTACACAGTTGAATAGAAATTAAAAATACAGGTATTAATCGTTGCTGCGATCCTCAGTATGTGATGCCTGCCCTCTTCCAGTATTCTCCTTCCACTGTGGTTGATTTCTACTGGCTGTAGTCCTCAGTCTGCTGTGGGTGTAGGCAATAATTAGACACAGGTGCAGATTTCTTCAATCTACTCTACTAATATAATGCACAGCTCAGTTCAAAGTCATTCCATCTAACAAATGGTGGTACTCAGGAAGACCTAGCTACCCTTTCTAACAAGACACTTATTGAAAGAAAACACTATCCCTATCCTCCCTCAGTGTAGTGCCTTGGTCTCTACCCTTCAGTGATGGGAATGCAGGAAATACACTTACACATTGTGTTGAAGCTGTGCTCATCCTTCTATCTTATTTCATGCTAAACCAGGGGCATCCAGAATGGATCCCAGTAGCCCCAGTACTCAGACTTCTACCACACACAGTCTTACTACCAGGTATGCGTCACATATTCACTTCAAACATTTATACTCAATATGCGCGTGGGATGTCAGTGCAAGATTCTGGGGGTTCAGATAATGCCTAAACTTTAAATGAGAGTTAGCCTAAGAAAAGGTCTGGTCATACTAAAGATTCACAATACGCATTATGCTATGTAAGCTTCATGATGCACCCAGGGATTGGACAATAATGAAATGCCCGCTATGATGATATGCTTGGTGCTTCACTTCAGGTCACAGAACAGGTTCTGGCCCTCACTTTACAAGGGACAGACCATGGCCTCTGCATACAAGCTAGATAAGTATAATGCCAGTGCTCAACAAAATGTCAGGATAGCAGTTTTACATGACGTGGGGCAGTTATAGGAGCCAATTTACCATGCATCTGACATTCCCATCCCAAATGTAGGTATCTAGTTATCAAATGTGACAGAGTACGCTGTCCTTCAAAACCTTATTCTATCACTTAATTCTGAGTCTAGAAGATTCCCAGTTTACAAATCCACTGGTGCTAATACTGCTTGGTCCCATTGTTTAACACCTGGGTCAGACCCGGCTCTAAGGTCCAGGTAGGCCCATTTCTATGGTGAAACACCATGGAATGGGCACAATGGTGCCCATCCAACCCTCTGCAAAACCAAAACCCACACCACAGGGACACTACAGTACAGGGGACCCCATCCCAGGTGAGTTTAGGTGAGTATATTTAAAAACAATTAAGTGCCCTGGGGCCCCCTGCCTGGCACTGGGCATTTTGGGCTTGCCCAGGGGACACTGGTCCCCTGTGGTGGGCATTGGGGTGGTGGCATGACTCCTGTCTAAAATTAGACAGGAGTCATTTCTTGACTGCTTGTGCGTCCGTAAATGACGCTAGGCTGACTAGCGGCAAAACCTTTTCCTTTTCATGCTAACCAGCCTAACGTCATTTCTGACCCACTAGCGCCATTACCCCTCATGCCATACCTCTCCCCCCCCAGGCTAGCATTTTTTTTTTACACTAGCCATTCCTTAGCACCATCACGTGTCATTCCATTAATATGGCGCACAGATGGCTTTCCGGATTGGGGTTAGCTAGCGTTAAGAAAAATGACACACAACTACGTTAGCGTAGTTTTGCAACATTTTTCATAAATATGCCCCATACTGTCGTCCACCACCCTGGTTGATTGACTATTGCGCCCCAGGCTCTAAATATGGTCCTATATCTCTGGAAATTAATAATGTATTGACAAACACTGAGATAACTACACAAATGACCCGTTACTGACTTCAGAATTGTATCTATTTTCTCGAATCACCAATGGGTTTCATAACTGGTTCCCCAAACAGATTTGATATATATAGAATCTGCAAAATAGCAAATACTAACCATAACTTTGCAAAAACAGTGGTGATTTTTTTTCCTCTCTTCCTCTTTGTGAAAGATTGGATGAGCGTAATATTAGCATAGCAAACCTTTTATAGGGCCATTTTTTAATTAAAAAACATTCTTGAATTACAATTTTTTCCATTTAAAAAAAGCTATGGGTTAGCTATTGTTTTGTAGTCACTCTAAAGTAAATCGCAAATGTACTGGTTCTAACATATGGAAGAATAGCCTAGATATTAGTTGTGGAAAAAATGATAAGCAATAAAGGACTCAGCACAGGCGAGATTATTTACACCCTATGCATTTAAGAGATTAATGCTCCTCATTTTCCCCTGACTAATTCTTTTTGAGGGCTGGAATGACAGCGCCAATGACCAAAAGCGATATGATTATTTCAAAACAGAAATGAGAGCACCGGCCAGAGCCAGTCCTTCACTGAGCTAGTGGATCTTAAATAACATTAAAATGCAGATTCTTCACACTTATTTTCATGAGTTGAAAAACTTCACCTTGGAGAAACAAGTTGTTCCATAACCACTAATTGTAGGCGTATAATGAAAACAGAACTAAATAAAGATTTCATTCATTGCGCAGCACAATTCACTTCCTGTACTAAATTGAACGAACAGGAAATTGTGCTTGACAGCATTCTAAATTTTCATATGGTTAGTTTGCTTAATTATTTTTCAATGTAAAT
Organism: Pleurodeles waltl; assembly: GCF_031143425.1. Lineage (NCBI taxonomy): Eukaryota > Metazoa > Chordata > Amphibia > Caudata > Salamandridae > Pleurodeles > Pleurodeles waltl. Next base: position 1,071,596,413 of record NC_090437.1, read on the forward strand.
TCAAAAAGGCCTTCCTTGCACTTCCATGCTGTTGAATATATAATGCAGTCTAAAACAACTGCTCACGATTTGCTATAGTATTACTGAAAGTTTAGAGACTAAGGCCGTATTTATACTTTTTTTAGCGCCGCATTTGCGCCGCTTTTTGACGCAAAACGGCGCAAACCTACAAAATACAATGGTATTTTGCAAGTTTGCGCCGTTTTTACGTCAAAAAACGACGCAAATGGGGCGTAAAAAAAGTATAAATACGGGCATAAAGCTCTCACTACTAGTGTAGAGGTTAATTGTAATATATCTGGTAACTGTTGTTACCACACATATTGCAATTATGAGTTTGTAGATCATTATTGGTGGGTCAAACATGATACTTGTAAGAGGAGCAATGATGATATTTAGTGGAACATGCAGATTTATACCCCTAAAACTAGTAAGTCAGTGTGCACTAAATATTAGACCAAACACCAGGCAGCTTTAATAGTAGTGGTTAGACAAGGAAAAAAATAATTAAATAACCATGTAATATATTTCACTCTCTACTTTCTGTCAAAGACACAATTAATGTTGCAATGAAATACAAGTCAATTAAAATGTTGTAGTAAGAAAAACAAATTGAGAAGTTTAGATTAAGAATCATAAAAGTGCACAGTTTTGGAAATGTGGCAACAAACGATTCTGCAACTGCAAAGTTATGGATTTCAAACTTAGGGGTATATTTGCAAGCCCTATGTGCAGCCGGTGTGACACATTTTGTGACGCAGCAGGGTGCATAGTGCAGATCCATATCTACAAGACCTCACAAAGTTACTTTGCATTGCTTTTCATGGCCACATAGATATGGTGTAAGGCAATGCAGCACAAGTAGTTGCATTGCTTTACACTGTGTCTGGGAGGGATTCCAAGGGAGTTGGAGTGGGTGTTCCCATGCAACACCAATGGGTTTTGACACATTTGTAAACCTGAGAATCCGTCACAACTGTACGCCTCCACAGGGCAAGTGCAACAAGAATAAATATCTTTATTTTTCCTTGTTGTTTCCTCTTGCTAACACACATAGAAAGCAGAAAATGCCTCTATGGGTGGTGTCCCTTCCTGCACAAAAACAATCCTAATGACAACATAGACAACTTTGCACCATTGTGCAAAGGTGCCTGCAATGGCGCTAGGCAGCAATTTGTGACCCAGTGCTGGGAGAAAGTATAAAAATGCACTGTATCTTGTAAATATGGTGCATTTATGCCCTTTCCCTGTGGTGCATGGCAGTGCAGCAAAGTCACTAGATTTGCACCTTAGCTCTGCATGAGGAGTCAACGAGAAGTCCTTTACAGAAAGCAGTGCAAGAATATTTCAGCCTCAAGACCTTGCCTATATTTAGAGATAGGCAATATTTGGGTTGTAAACTATCAGGCAAATAGAAATACAGGCAGTGCAGTTAATGAGGGAATCCAGTATCTAGCAGCTATCACTCTGCTGCATCTGGCTTGCCAAAGTGAATTATGCTGAATTTGTCCTGGTGTAGGTTGCAAACAGCAGGACCCATTCTGCCGCACTGACTCTTTGTTTGCCTTTGTTCAGAGGAGCAACCAGAAGGCTTTTTTTTAAATTTTATTTATGGTTTTTTACCATCCTGACTGGACCCTATCTGGAGCCTAACATGAAGATACCAATGCAACGGAGGGAAACAAAGGTACAAAACTTATCACTTCACAAGTGCTTTAGAGAAACAATGGTTTGGAGTCAGGTTTTTGACTTTGTTCAACCCTGTATGTAGTTTATATATATAGGCATAAACTGTAATATTGTCAGGTGTACATTTTTGAATGAGTTATTAAACAATGTAAATAGCATTTTTTGAATTTTTTTATTTGATTCTTTTGTAGTGCTACTCATCCCGTAGCAGGCTGTCAGAGCTTCACAGCTTTAAACCATACACACACACTTTACTTAGAGACAATAATAATTGAGTTTGTAAATCAATGTGCAGTAAATGTTGCATGTTCAATGTATAGGTTTCAAATATCGCCCATGCTGGTAGGTATTATACATTTTAGTGTGCATGTTCAGGAGAAATACAAAGTCAGGATTTACAAAAAGTAGCACAGAGGTAGGGTTGTCTGTACTAATGGGTGTGTATTCCTATCCAAAGTTATAACTTAAAATGTCAACAGATTGACTAAAACAGCAGATTGATTAAAACACAGTTTCTAAACCCATGCCTTGCAGTTTGCGTACAGCCTTGATGCTTGTTCATTAATTTAGCTGCTAAATTATGAGGATGGCAACTAATGAACTGCAAGCAAGAAAGGGATCAATGTGCCTAAAACTATAAACAACTAACTTTTCTAGAAAAAATACATTCCTGTGATCTATTAGACAGAGTGCTCTGCACAAAACATTTTAACCATTTGTGCCATTTTATGAGTCACAACTGTGAGGAGACAAAACACAGATCTCACCATCACGTGTATTAACCACCAAAGTTACCTTCCCATTAATATTGTCCCCTGAAAATTACTGGGCAGGCAAAGATATCTGTAGCAGGTTATTTCACCATGTAAGATATTTAAAAATGCAGTCTGTTTGTAACAAATTGAGCAATCCAGGAGAGAATTTCTGTAACAGTAGTCCTTGTTGACAACTTTTTTGTGGCAGGATTTTTTTTAAAAAAGGGGGCCACATGTAAAGTTTGAAACTGCAAGTTCCTAATTGCAATTTCATGTGAATCGCAATTAGGAAATCGCAATTTGAAATCGCAATTTTAAATGTATGAAACTCTTTGGAGCTTGTTTGATGATTCCCGGTGGGTTGCAAAAGGACCTATCTCATGAATATTAATGAGGTAGGTCGCAATTTGTGACCCATTAGGTGTCGCAGCCATCACAGGGATGGTGGCCTGCTAGTCTCAGAAGACCACCCTGTCTGTGATTGTTTTGAAATAAAGGAATCTTTTTTTTTTTTAAATGCATCCCGTTTTCCTTAAAGAAAAACAGAGTGTGTTTAAAAAGAAAAAAATGAAACGTTTATGTTTCATTTTTTAAGAGTAGGCAGGGGCCCGTGGGACCACTGCTGGCTCTTAAAAATATTTTCTCACCATTCGCAATTTGGGCTTTGAACAGCACAAAAAGCATTTTTCTATTTGCAAACGGGTCGATTCTGTGAATCTGCAAAGAAAATTGCTTTGTACAGGTGGCCCTAAATGTATAAGTTGACTACTTTTATGACCTCCTCTTTTCATGACTTCACCCCTTTTCTACTGCCATACCTTGGCTCCCAATATAAGGGTTCAGAAGAAAGTGTTTTCCATTTCCAGCAATGAAAAGAGATGTGTTCGAATAACAGCATGAAAGACTGATTTTTGCATTTTTAAATTGCCATAGAGTAATTAAAGTTTCATTTTAAAAACATTTCTAGCCTTTATCTACCCAGGCTCATAACAATAAAAATATTTTAAATGTTCTCATGCAATCAATGTCATAACCTTTAGCCACAACATTGTCCAATTCAAACATCTTAACTCCAAATTCTAATTTGTAAAGAAAATAGTATTTCCTAAGGTTATGCAGATAACACAATATAAACACAAAAAAATGCATTGAATTTCAGAAAGTGCTTATGAGTGTTTAACTTATAAAACGATCTCACAAATTCCACAATGTGAATATCCATATTGACAACACCAATATTGCACCTCAAGTTTCCAAAGGTTGTTCAGATGCCATCGAGTTGTTCAAATGCCATTGATTGAAAAAGGTAACTGTTTCTATACATGGTAAATTTGATTTTCGGGTAATTATTTTTGGGTTTTCCACTTTATACCTCACCAAGTGTAGATAAAATTTCTTTCTAAAATTCTTTCTGCAATATTTCCAATAAAGAAATAGTTTCATGTGCAAACAAATTTTTATTGGTATTTGATGGCCATAAAGCAGATCCTATTCTTCCTTCTGCAATGTTATTCATTATCACATATTTAGGGGCATATTTATACTTTGTTTGTACCATTTTAGCATCATATTTTTTTACACTAAAATGTCGCAAACTTAGCTCCATATTCACATTTTGACGCTAGAACCGTCTAGCATCCAAATATTGAAGTTATTGTCATTTTTTGAATGCGTGAACCCCTATTGCCTCAATGAGATGCAAGGTAGCCGTTCCCCTCCAAAAAATGAAGTCAAGCCCTTAGCGCCATATTTATCCCCGTGCAAAAATGATGCACAGCTGGGAGGCGGACCCAAAAATGATGCTAAGCTTGCTTAATGTCATTATTTAATGTCTAGGTCAGACCAGGTGTTAAGGTACCTGGTGACCCATTTTCATGCCCAAACACAATGGAATGGGCCCACAGGTGCCCACCATAAGCCTCAGGAACACCTCCACCAACACCAGAGGGACACTATAGGATGGGGGAACACCATCCCAGGTGAGCAAGGTAAGTATTTTTAAATATTTATTGAAAGTGCTATAACGGGCACTTACATGGGCACTGGGTGTAATGATCATGTCCAGGGGACACTGGTCACCTGTGCTGGCCATTGGGGTGTTGAGCATGATTCTTGTCTTCACTATGACAGGAGTCATTTTTGGGTGGTTGTGTGTCAGAAAATGATGCTAGGCTGGTAACCGGTATTATTTATGCCATTAACCAGCCTACCATAATTTTCTGTTGCACAACCTCCTTTTCCCATACCGGCACCCCCACCCGGCTAGTGTCTTTTTTGTGGGCGCTAGCCCAAGCTTAGCGCCCGCTCGTGCCATTCCTTAAATATGGTGTCCATCTGGTGCTGCAGAATGGCGCAAGCCAGCGCTAAACCTTTTGATGCAAAACTTCATTAGCACAGTTTTGTATTAAAAAGTATAAATATGCCCCTAATGTCTTTGTTGGACCTGGCACTCTCTGCAGTGTCACCCCACATTTTTTGCCCTCATTCCTCCTGTTTTACAGAATTCATTTTAGTTTGCTTTAGGACTCTGTGCACTTTACCACTGCTGACCAGTGCTAAAGTGTGTGTGCTTCCTTTTTCAAGCATGGTAGCATTGTCCTATACCTAATCGGCACATTTAATTTACATGTGAGTCCCTAGAAGATGCTCCTACATGTACCCATTGCCTATACATTAAGGCCCATATTTATGCTTTTTGATGCAAAACTGCACCAACGCACGGCGGCGCAAATCACAGGTGTAAGTAATTTTCTTTGACGCACACCACAGCGTCACGTCGTAAAGGAAAACAATGTTAACGCAGCGGAAATGACTGTGAGACGATTTACGACACCGCAAACCGGATAGGCAGCGTTTCTCGGTGCAAACACAGCAATTTCTACAGAGGAGAGCCAAATGGATCCCAGATGCTTTCACAGACCCCATGAAGATGACAACAGACCAGGAACCAGCCACGAGGACCCACACAAGACCCAGGAAAGGGAGAAGAAGAAAAGAAAGTGTTGTTTCACTGCAGAGGAGCAGGAAATTCTGGTTAAAGAGGAGTCGGAACATCAGCAGCAACTGTTTGTCACCTCAAAGTTGCCGATCAGTAGGAGAGAGGCAATATGGCAACAAATTGTTGACAAGGTTAACAGTGTGGCAGAAGTACGGAGAACAGTCATCGAGTGCAAGAAACGCTGGCATGACTGCAAGTGCAGGACCAAGGAAAAGATGGCCAGGAACAGGAAGGCAGCACTGCTCCTGCGCATATGCCTGTCCAGTACTACCCTGATGACATGGATGACGAGCTGACAAACATCAGCCAGCAGGCCCTCCAAGAGGTCCTTGATACCCTCCAGACCCCACCTTCAGTCACAAGGAGGAGCACAGATACAGCAGCCATCACAGAGGACCCACCCACCACCCCAATTGTTCGACCTGCCAGCTCCAATACAGCTGAGGACTCTCACGACACTGGCACCAGCTTTGAGACAACCGTAGTCGGAGTACAGTGTGAGCTGGCCAAGGAGGTGCAGGTGGGGATGCAAACTATGGCAGCCAGCCTAAAGGGTGTGCATGATGTCAACTGAAGAACAGGCAGCAGCTGTGCAAGGGCGAACAAATATCTTGCAGGAAGTAGAAAAAAGGCTGAAGGAAATCAGCTCAGCTGTAATACAGTTGACCCAACACCTACAAGAGCAATCCTTTCAACATGTGCACGAATGCAACATTGAACCCCTCAGAACCAGCAGATCCTCCTTGCAGCAGTACTGCCCTTAAGACCCCCACAGGCAGCAGCTACTGGGATGTCTGACTCCACGTCTACACACACTGAGGTGTGTATTGCCCCTTCACAACCACTACCACCAAGGGCAGAGGAGGCAAAACACACATCAGAAGATGAAGACCAGGAACAGATCACCTTCACACGTAAAAGTACGCGGTAGCACTAGTCCCTGGCACATGGCCACCTATTACGAAGGTTCTGCGCTTTGTAACATGCCAGTCTTGCAACAACTGTACTCAGCACTGTTGTGCAAACCACTGTTTATCTTGTCAGCCTGCCCAGTGATTGTCTCTCACCAACTCATTGGCAAGTCCTGTCCCTCTACACTGTCTGACACTTCACCCCAGCATGTCCAATGACATGTCCTTTTGCACTTGTGTAGGATCACAATGGAAGATGTCACTATAATGGACTCACAATCATGGACAACGTACATTTAGCACTTACACAACCACTTTGTCTCTGTGTAATGTGACACATCAGCCGTGCAGTAGATCAGTGAATTTTGCTGCCTGTCAATTATCATAAATTGTCAATAAAACTGTCCTGAAATAATGTGAGCTGATAACTATGCACAGTGGCCTGGATTCTACCATACTCTGCCCTTCCTGAGGGTTATTTCTGAGGAAAAGAGAACCTAGACACCATAATACTGTGTTGGACAGAATAACGCTTCCTCAAGGGATGTCCAGAAAATAGTGCCATCAAATTGTTGAATCAATGCAAAACTAACGTATGTGACATTTCCCACAAATTTAAGCTAACACACGCCAAACTGCAGGAATGGAGGTGTCTAAGTTTACATCCAAATAAGTAATCATGCTGAAGAGTGTAACAAATTATCTATGTGAGTTATGTACACTATACTACAAGAGAGCTTACTACCACTCACCTTATAAGGATTTCTTGGACATCAGACTGCAGTCAGACTTAACACAGTGTCCCCAATACTAAATGTGGAAGCACAGTATGTGACATTGAAAACATACATCTTGAAAAAAACACGCTTTGGGATCCATAGTAACTGTGTTGGTGGTTGCAATGAATGGCCGAATCTCAGCTAAGTAGCTTTGGGGTAGCTGCCAATGTTACAGCTCATTTGGGATTTGTTTACAGCATAGGATATAAAATCTAAAACAAAAGAGACACTGTACATTCATGCCAAGGCCCTGATCTACAAGCATTTGACACATACTGTAAAGGGTTACCTAGATATTTATTAAACAGTAAAAACGGAAGTGAAAACTCGGGAAAAGACCTTACCTACCCTAATCTACTCTCACTACTCATTACCCACAACTGTCCTTAACTAACCTAAGCTAAACTTATTTATCACATTTAACGAAACATTCTAAACATCAACCCCCCACCCCTCTTATGAGACGGGACACATGGAGGACAATAGAAACTAACCTAAACACATACTATCCTTTTACTAAACAAATATATATATATATATATATATATATATATATATATATATATATATATATATATATATATATATATATATATATATATATATTCAAAGAACAAGATTCTCTTTCTGTTTTAGCAAGAGAAAACCGCACTCTGTCAACAAGCACCTGTGAACAAGGTCTAGTGAGACCGAAACGCGTCAGGGGATTCCTGTTTGTTTGTTTATGATCTCACTAATGTATTAAAAGTTAAGGTATTTTTGGCACAACGACAGAGTGCGGTTTTCTCTTGCTAAAACAGAAAGAGAATCTTGTTCTTTGAAAATATGGTTGTCCTGCCTCAAACCAGCACCACCGGAGAATTAAGTGCGCCGTAACACGCAGATCAGGACATCTTTTCTTTATATATATATATATATATATATATATATATATATATATATATATATATGTGTGTGTATTTTTATTTTTATTATTTTTTTTTATTTTAAAAACACAAGAACCCCAACATTGCCCAGCACCCACACACATAAAAATAAACAGTAGAAATATTCAGGAACCCCCACCCCCCACCCACTACACTAACTAAACTAACAGCCTATACTAACCTAACACTAAGCCCCCTAAACACACAAAGTGTAAGAACCAGGAAAGAGGAGGGAGGGGAGGAAATCATGTCCGTCTACATGTCTATAGGTTGGCCCTCCGGAGGGTCTTCTTGATGGAACACACCCGCTGGTTGACCTGTCGCACATCCTGCCGCAGTCTGCTCATCTTTCTAAGGACACGGTCCAATTTCTTTTGCATTTGTGAAAAAGCAGCAGCGTCAATGGCTGCAGCAGGGGTGGTCTGGGTGCCAGCCGAGTAAGTATGGGCCTGTGTTGTGGCAATGGCTGTAGGCTGCCCTGCAGGTGGTGCTGTGCTTGGTCCAGGAGCAGTTGCTGTGGATGGTCCCGCAATGGTCCCAGCTGCTGGTGGTGCCACCTGGGTGGTAGTGGTGGTGTTGGTGCTGGTGCTGGTTGTGGTAGGCAAAGAAGGGCCGCCTTGTGCAAATGACCGCCAGGCTCCGGAGGCTCGTTCATGGCGATATCTGCGGCCATGTTGCGGTACCCAGACTCGACATCAAGTATGTGGCAGTATCTCATTGCCCGCCGTTGAAACTCCCTGACCTGGATGGGAGTCATATTTGCAGCTGTTAAGACAAATAGAAAATCTAAAATTAGGTACTGTATTGTGAGAAATGGCACAAGAAGTAAATCAGACAATATATCTATTGTACTTGTAGCAGCCCATATCATCATACAGATTATTGATTGTCCCAGAAGAAGTGCATGGCAAGCCAGCCTACAAAGGTCCTATCACACATAGCACATCCAAACCCTACAAGATGGGTAACAACTGGCATGATTTTGGCATCATAGTTCTGACAGTTGTCAGCTAAAAATCATGCTGCACATCCTCCATCACTGCCAGGGCTACAAATGTCATTGTACGGGATGGAAATCTAGGGCCACATGATCTGCGAGTTGTAAATGGACTTGCCAGTATAGTAATCATGTGCTAATCATGAGTGTGTATACTAGGTCCATACAAGTGATTCACTGATTTACATGTCTGTGTACCAAACTTGTATCATCAGTCCTAGGTACACTATTCACACCCCTATGCCTGTGTATGAGGGGGCGGGGGTGGACTATCAACTAATAATTTCAACAACAAGGACACCAAGGAAGCTTAGGAAAGATGGACATGGGTTTGGCCCGGCACACACACCACAGGTAAGGAGGATCTCCAAATAGGAGACAGCTAAACCTTGACCAATCCCATCGACACTCATGTTTGGAAATGCAGACCTTTGTCCACATCATTTACTACCAGTAAGCCATGACTTACAACAAACAGAGAGATGCAAGAACACCTCTGGCCATGAGTTGCATGCACACCTAGGCCATTGCACTCAAGTGCCACATACTCGTAGCACTACATGTGGAGCTGCATGCAGCTAGGTAGTTTAGCATACAGTTCAATAAGTACATTAGTGAAAAGGGAAGCAGAAGTCTGTGGGAGAGCATTTGGCATCCCTATTCTGGGAGAAATCGGGTCTGACTGGCTGACTAATTCACTAATATGGTCCAGTGTGACTTTTTCTAAATCAAGTTTTATCCACAGGACTCATCCCTATTCACATTGCCGTGCTTACAGGACTGACCTAGAATACCAAAATATGACAATACGATAAGGATTGGCCAACTCAAAGATGGTGATAAAATGATAATCCACTCATGGAACAAAACAAATGATTGGCCAGTGCATCACACCTTGCTATGTGTCCAACACACAGGAGTCCATCGCACATCACCAGCAAACACAACACAAAACAGACATATCAACACTTACTGGAGGTGTCTGGGTCCTCAAATCGAGCCACCTCGCCAACAGTGTAGGGTGCTGGTCCACCTATGTGTAAAATAACATCAGAAAGTAAAGCCTCTCAGACATGATGATACTGCATACTACATACCACGACAATCATGTACAGACCCAGGGACTCCAGTGAATGATACACACATATCTGCACACATGCAGTGGCCCTAACTATCATGTGGTGGCAAACATGCTCCTTCATTAGTGAGCAGACAAAATCATGGAGTGTATTCGTCTCATCATGTGTATCGATGAGAGAGATCCAAAGCCACTTTCCATGAGGACTGCATCACTAGTCAACCAGCCATTGTGACTATGATCAATTTATGACACACAAGTACAAGGTACAGAGGGCCAGGGACAGTTGTTGTCCCTCATTTTGTTACAGTTTCTTCATTAGATGTGGTACAGCTATGATGAGTTGCACCAACCATAGAGATATGAACCCATGTGCAAACCTTTGGCCAGCCATCCCTAATTGAAATGTGGCCCTACAAACTCCAAATACCAGTCTAAGATGTTAACTGAGCGCAGCTAGAACTTGTTACCTATGTGTCCAAATCCAGATCAGACAAGTATCCAAAATGATTGAGGGCCACAATAATCCCTAAGATTTTCGGGATTTCCATGATCGGTTTCCTAACACACTCACCAAACACACGTGAGACATATGTTTGCGCCACATTGCTATCATCAGTTGACGTGAAGCCTGCACTAATTATCAACCTCCTGTTGTGTTTAGAAAGTCAGTCTAGCTGTTGCGTCAACAAATGGCGGTAATGAGTCAGAAACTTCTATACCTCAAAGGCAACTGTGGCCTATATCTATACATAATTGGCTCCTGATTTGTGTTGCTGTTTGACACAAAGGTGGCACTAACTTACAGAATATAAAGGTATTCAGTAAGTTTGCGGAGCTCTTACTTCCATACAGCTCGCAATTGTGGTCCTTAACAAAGTAGAAATATGACCCTGCATGTTCAGTAGCATTCCACACATTCAACAACATTGCTGGCAGATATTGTAAAATTCAGCTGATGTCACCACAGAGCATTTAAACGTGCACATTAACATGATTTGTACTCACCAACAGGACCACCAATCACAATCCCCAGGTGGCCCAGCAGATCTTGCTCCCTGGAGACAAGCTCAGCCCAGCGGTGCTTCAGCTGGTGGTCATTTCTGGGTGTGTTGTAAATCCTTTGCAGATGATGCAACACCTTTGCCCACCGGAGCCTCTGAGCCTCAGTGTGATACCCCTGTATCACACGCCCACCTGCCTCAATCATCAGGGGTAGGAAATGGCACACCAGCCAAATTAACCCACCCAGCTCCTCCTCTCCCACCCTGCCAAGATGAGGCCTACCCAACATATTGATACAAAAAGAGAAATAGGGGATAAAGGGGAACAAAGAAGAATAGGGGGAAAGTAGGACAGGAAAAATTCAAATAAACTACTAACACAGCCCAAATATATCCAAACTAACACTACCCACAACAGACTCCCAAACAAACAAAGACAATAGTTTACAACCCAAATTACCACAAAAAACACTCAGACAGGATACTACAACAAGTTTTTAATCACAAAAGACAATAAAAAGACCACACAGGAGACAAATTCACTAAAGGCACAGAGACAAATTGAGACACAGCCACACAGTCAGGAAATATCACAGACTGCAACGTGAAAGTGAAAGTACACCCACTGTACCTATTCTGTAAACCGGATATCCAATTCCATCACTTCCTGCCTAAAATGGCAGGCGTTTTTGTTTTCATGTGTCAAAAAATGTTGACGCATACAGTCTGCGCGTCATTTTTATCGATGCATAGGAGTAGATTTAAGCCTGCATCCATTTGGTTCTAAATAGTTTCAAACTTAACCAATTTTCGGAGATACAGTGTGGAAGATACTGCTCAGGGCCAATGATTCTTTCAGAGCATTATGCGTCGTTTCTCGGTCATAAGCGTCATTTTTACACACATGTGCATCATTTTTTTATGCATATGAGGCAACATTTCAGGCATTAACTGGGTTTGGGTCATTTTACCATTTTAATGGTACATTACAGTTGTGACAATACTGGGATAGGCTTATTGCACCCACTTTGGACATGACAGTGTATGGGCACATGTGACACATCATACTACTGCGGACCATGATCTGCTACTTCATGTACAGGATTTTCACTCTTGACTGACGCAATAGATGGCCAAACGTGTGGCCTACATATATGTATTACACAAATTGGGCATGTTTGGCGTCAGCAGAGGATAGCAAGGTGACGCACAGAAGTACAATACCTCAATGCCTAGGACTCAATGTGTGTGCTTTGGCTACTAATATTGTTGTTGACCCAATGTGTGACCATCACAAGATGTGCATTATTGCAAATATGCTTGTATGCTGAGTCAATGTGTCCAACCCTCAGATGCAAGTCAGTGTGGAAATGAGAGAGGACATGTGTTAGTCATACATGTAGCAACAACTGCTGTGTGCACTTTCTAGTTTTTGGGTAGCATAAACACCACAAATGACAAAGCATGCACCAGATTGATAGCAGACGGTTGTTCAACTTAATGGTCCAAAACTTGGCCATCACATGTCCATTTTGTATACTGCTTCCTCAACACTTGTTGGTGAACCCACCATGAGTCAGGCACATATACATACTAAGTGGGTACCATGTTTGTGACACGGAGAGCCAAAGATAAACCACATTTGTAATGTCACACCACCGTTGCAGGTCAAATAACTGAGCCACAACTCTCCTGTGGCAGTGGAGGTCCAGCAGACCAAGCAGCACGTGGCCACATATTTCCAGTGATCAATTGCACCGAGGTGTCTGGTTCATGTGTGTGGGCCAATGTTTATCCTGTATATTTTTAGGGGTCTATGTTGTCACAGTTACGTCCAGGTCTAGTCATGACTCTGTGGCAGCTATTCCTGTATCTACTGAGTATCCTTCGGAGATCAATGGAAGTACAGCCAATGAGGATTTGAAAACCCACATGGGGATGGTCCTACCCTGTCACTGCAGACATGTTATGAGACTGTCAACAGGGCAACCTTGGTGTGCTGACTAAGATCATATCTCAGGATTTTTGTACCGGCAGGTGTCATCACAACATTTGTACACAGGTTGGCCTCTAAAATTCCCACTGCATCTGGGAACATCATAGCATCTGTGCTAATTATTCTCGCAGCTATTCGCCACACACGGCCCATCAATATGTTGTGAGCAATGTGAATCAGCGTGTGAACTGTCAGGGTCCTAACATGTGTGGACTTTTCATGCACATTATCTGACGTTGCTGGTTCTGCTGGAGGCACCATACCCAATCCTTGGTACACTGTCACAATTTGTCGCTCATGCATACATGAGACCCAGAGAAGGGATAGGCCATGATTTGGGTATTTGGAGACAAGTTCCCAACAATGGTACGATAAATAAGCAGATTATGCTATACAATGTATTTGAGTATGCAGTGAAGAACCACCTGACAAAATACCCCAGGAGGAATGTGAGGGTGGGGAAAGCAACTATGATAAATATGTAGCCACAAGGAACCTTTAGGGTAACGCATGGACAGGTGCCAGTCAGGCTAACAGGATGCAGAATCAATCAGGATCCAGCAATTTCACAAGTTACATACTCAGTGGTCTGACTGAGACTGGTCGGAGGAGGAACAAGCCAGTTGACATGGAAAACTGTGTTTGTCCTGTGTTTTGGAAGGTGACACATTAACCCAAGGGTTGTGTTACACAGCTGATTTTTATGGCAAAGCATAACAGTGTAATTGATCAAATGGTAGCTTCTATGCTGTGCCAAGCATCTGCAAGGGCAGTGCATGTTAGAATGGCTGGTCTGCATGGAGGTGCTCACAGGTGTGTGCTGCATCAGTCTCTCACACGTCCTGTAGGTGAGAGTCTAGTTCAAATGGCCAACAGTACCTTTCACATGGGAAGCAATCTACAGGTAATAACAGGGCTTAGACACTACTAGCCAGTGCATTATTTAATCTGACCTCTATGCAGACAGATGTACAATGACTATGGCATACCATACTAAAGAGTGAAGCACACTGGATTAACATTGTGAGTCTGTGTGTGTGTAGAGGAAGGAAGATCTGGGTACACATATTACCATTCCAGGGACCTGTTAAGACGGATGGGGTGAGACCAGGAACATGGGTGTGTCGGGACTTAGGACATGGGCTGACATGTACATGGAATGTTATGTGCGCAATACTTGTCATAGGTGTTGCACTTGTGCTATCTATGTTCTGCTTATATGGAATTCTAGTCACACATGGTCCTTGCAAAGATAGGTGATGTAACAGTTACTGCTGTCAAGGGTCAGGCCATACATTAATGTTACTGTTGCATTTGCACATCCAAAGCCTCATGTATGATGCTTTTTGTTCCATTATTGACTGATGGTGCTTTAGTTGTGTGCCAAATGCTGCAATGAATCATGTTGCCAACATGTATGTGTGAAATTGGTGTGGTCCTCTGCTATTGACCTTCAAAGGTGAAAATGTACAGGATATATGTAATTTACAGTGTGTGTGAATGAGACTGTTGATTAATACGCAATTGCTTTGGAAATTTCTGTGTCCTGATCGGTATATCAGCAATGCTCCATGAGGCTACACTCTTATTCTGATAGTTAGAGATAAAGGTAAATGATTATCCAGACCATGATATGGTGATTATTATAGATGTTTATTTACATATGTTAATACAGTGGTGATGGTGACTTGATTCAAAAGAAATTGTTGACAATATGTTGGTGCCTAGGCAGTCCTGCAGCTGTGTTTGGTTGGTCCCCCTCATGTCTATGGCCATCCTCCTCCTCTTCCTCCTCTTCAGTCATATGTGGCTCTGGTTCTAATAGGGGAATGTTCCTTCGTACACGTATGTTGTGCAGGATGGCACAGGTTAAAATTATCTTGCAGACCATTTCTGGTGAGTATAGAAGGCTGCCTCCAGTGATGTTGAGTCACCTGAATCTCGACTTCAGGATGCCAAATGTCCTCTCGACTATGGTGCGTGTCCTCCTATGTGCCTCATTGTAGGCACGCTCTGCTGCAGTGCTTGGGTTGCCAAATGGGGTCATAATCCATGGCTGGATCCCATACCCCTGATCAGCTGAAAGAGAAAATGATTGAGATCATCTTATGTTGTGTGTGACTCATTTGCGTTTGTGTTATTGTGTCGATTCCTAGGCTTCTAGGATGTACCGTCAGCATTGGGTTGTTTCCTTGGCTGAATGAGTGTTTGGCTGCTGACCGGTTGTCAGCAGTATATTTTGAGAGTTGCAGTACAGTATGTACTCCCTTGCATTGTGACTTGTGAAATGGGTGTCGCTGTGTCTTCACTGGGGGTGAGATGATAGTTCCATACGCAGAATCTATTCGACAGTGGTGGTAACACATTTGCATTTATGTACCCTGGACATCCCATACATTTTGACATATGCAACAGATTAATTTAACCATCAGTGAGACGCTTACATTTTGCAAGGTGACAATTAGCCAAACTTCTCTATACATTGTGATCATTGACGTCTTAACATTTGACTGTAGACTAATTTCACATGTGTGCAAGTTCACTGCAGACCTATTTCTCTGCCCTTGGCAAGTTGACTCAGGTTGTAACGTCTATCTAGACTAGTGTACATGGTCTAGTTCAGCTGGCTAACTTGGTTGTGAGGTTGTTCGTATGGCAGTACATCTGTTGTGTATGTGTTAATTTGTCACAATGCGTATGTGTAGGAATGTGCACCTTCCTTATAGTACCATCAATATGTGTTCTTCACACAGTCCACTTGCCTTTTGGTAGTGGGCAATGTTAGAGCAGGAGTGATGTGAGATATTGGAATGGGCTCAATGATTGCATGTGACCTTTATTGTAGTCATCATAATGCTATGTGAGTCACCATGTTTGACCTGCAGCAAATTACATTCCGCACCCCTTACACAGTATGTATTGGATGGAAAGGTGTTTGATTGGGTGTTATTGATGTGTTATTGGAGTTTTATCTTCACAGATGTAATGCCAGTTGGCACCGTGCGTTTGTCATTGTGTTGTTTTACATTTTCCCCTTGTGTCTGTGGAGTGGCATCAGTTTTTATTTGGAACGGTACTTTGTCCCTAGGTGTGTCTCCCATTGAGTGAGGATATCAAACATGCCTAGCGGTGTCACAACCTCAGTGTGTTCCTATCCACATGTCGCTGTCGTGGTGTATGTGTTGTTCGTCCTAGAGGGTTGCTGTGCAGTGTGTATATAAGTAGGTTTCTGTACTTACCAACAAGATTGATGGTACAGTGACGGAAGATGAATGAATCATGTACACTCCCAGGATACTTTGCCACAATGTTGGTGATCAATCCCTGGTGATCCACAATGACCTGCACATTGATGGAGTGTGTGTGCTTCCTGTTGCGGTATAGATGTTCAGTTGCAGCAGGTGGCACAAGGCGTACATGTGTGGCACCAAGCATGTGTGGGAAGCCTTTGATTTGGTAGAAGCCTTGTTTTGTCTCCTGCTGCTTCTGCTGTGTGTTGGGGAAGCAGATGTGGCGGGGTATGAGGGTGATGATCACATCCAGTACCTTGGGCAGGAAGGCGGAGAATGATGGCTGTGAGATCCAGCAATCAGGACACCAGTGGTATGAAAGGAGCCACTTGCCAATCTGTGTAGTGCAGCTAGCAGCTTGGTTTCTGGTGGGATGGTGGGGGTGTCTGAAAGCTGGGTGCCAACTGTGGCTCAATGTTGCGCAGCAGCTACTGAATGGCTTGCCAGTTCAACCTGTACCTCTGGATGATTTCATGTTCCCTGAGGCCATGAAGGGTTGTCCTGGTGCGGAATATCCTCTCCTGCTTTCTGCGTTGACTTTGGAGTCCCTGCTGGTGTTGGGGAACCTGCTCTTGCTGGTCCTGTGCTCTGCGTCTGTGTGCACGCTGGATGAAAAGCACCTCCATGTCTTCCTTTTGGAGCTCTGCTGTTGTTTCTGTATGTTTTCATTAAATACAGGTGTGTTTGCCCCATTTTACCGCCTGCCCTGACCCAGGCGTTAATTTTTTACGCAAATCGGGCTGTGCGTCATTTTCCGCTTCCGCCTCCCTGCTGTGTGGGATTTTTGCAAGTTAGCATAAATAAGGTGCACAGGTGTTTGTGTCATTTTTGGGACGGGAACGCCTACCTTGCAGATCATTAACGCAAGGCGGTTTCCCGCATCCAGAAAATTACACACACAGTGGGATTTTGACATCCGCGGGCTCGGGCGTCAAAGTTTAAATATGGTGTACAGTTTGCGCCGAATGTGTGTAAAAAAAATTGACGCACATTCGGTGCAGACGGAGTATAAATATACCCCTAAATGGTACTAGTGGGCCTGCAACACCCATTTTGCTATCCACTAAAGTAGCCTTTTAAAACATGTCTAAGGCCTGGCACTGCAGCCTGTAGTGCAGTTTTAAACTGAGATTTTGACTTGGCAAAATAACTCTTTTGTCAGCCCCCAAACTTTCTTTTTACCACTATGAAGGATCTATAGGATCATGGGGCAGAGTGCATTGTATTTAAAAAGTAGGATGTAAACTTTTACATGTCATGTTGGTGCAAAACTCGTAAGATCATTGTTTATTGTGGTAATACCTACCTCGCTCTTTGAATAAACTGGGTTACTGTATTACATTTAATAAGTGATAACTTTAGATCAGGAGCAAATAGAAGTATGCTACACATGTATAAATGAATTGTAATTTAAAATATTTTCTTAAGGTGAATTCGGATTTTAAGTTACATTTCTGAAAATGCCACTTTTAGAAAGTTGCCATTTTCTTTTCCCACCATTTGTGCCTTCCCTTCTCCCAATACCCTCAGTCACACAACAGTGAATGGATCTGCTGTTTGTGTGTTGCCTTCAGAAAGTAACACAAAAGAGGATTAGGTGTAGACATGATAGACCATCTGGCACAGATAAATGGGGAGGGGCTGTACCCTTCCCCACTTACACTTCAAATGGTTTTGCCTGCCACATACATACAAAGGAACATGACACCAGGCCTGCCCAGCATTTTTTACCCCAAGACAATTTGGAGTCTTGAAAGGAGGAAAGAAAGAACATTCCTGAACCAAATTTGGAGGTCGGACATTGAGTAGCATATTTAAACTTTGTTTGCCTTGAATTTATGTCATTTTTTTAATGCATATTCAGCAAAAACTGAACTCTATATTTATGTTTTGACGCTAGACCCATCAAGTGTCAAAATATTGGAGTTAACATCATTTTGGGATGTGTGAAACCACCTTTGTAGGTGTTCCCGTCCAAAATATGACTCAAAGCTCCTACCGCCTTATTTATCCTCCCGTGCAAAAAAGGTGAACGTTAGGAGACAGGCCTAAATCTTACCGCCATAATTTAATGCCTGGGTCAGACCAGGCCTTAGGGGACCTGTGGAGCCATTTAGATGGTTAAACAATATGGAAAGAGCCCACAGGTGCCCACCTCAAGCCCCAGGAACACCCCCGCTCACACCAGAGGGACACCTTAGGATTGGGAACCCCATCCCAGGTAGGTAGGGTAAGTATAGGTAAGTATTTTAAAACATTTTTGTAAGTGCCATTGGGGCCCTGAAATGGGCCCCTTACATGGCACTGGGTGCAATGGTCATTGCCAGGGGACACTTGTCCCCTGTGCTGGCCATTGGGTTGGTGGCCATGAGTCCTGTCTTTTATAAGACAGGAGTCATGTGGTATGGATGGTTTTGCATCAGGAAATAAAGCTAGGCTGGTTAACTGCATTTTTTGCCTCTAACCAGTCTAGCGTCATTTTTTTAGGCAAAACCCTCTTCCCCCTTACCGGCACCCCCACCCGTCTAACATCATTTTTGCTGACACTAGCCCACCCTTGGCGCCAGCTTGCAGGATTTCATAAATTTGGCACCCGGCTGGTGCTTTGGAATGACGCAAGCCGGCGCTTTACTTTTTGCCGCAAAACCGCATTTGCGCAGTTTTGCAGAAAAAGTATAAATATGGGCCTGAGTCACCTATATATAAAGGCTGACACCAGGTATAAATATTGGTTTGCCAAAGCCACTCAGAACACTCCTGGACCTGTGAATTATAGAAGAAGGACTAACCTGCTGCCAGAGAACTGCTCTGCTTCTTGAACAACCAGCTGCCTTGCTGTCTGAGAAGTAAGAATGGCCCTGCTATACTTCATCCATACCTACCCAGAGTGACCCCAGGTTCAGTTGGCTGACCTCTTATATCAACAACAGGGACACAACAAGCTTCAGAAAAATCATTTTCAAACTTCACAATGGGGAGCTTTGATTCTGGTGCTTTCACTCTACGTTTTTATAATGAAGAATGGCCACAGGTGGCCTTCTACTCAGTGCATAAGCTAGTATTTGAGATAGAGATGTGGTGTCAGAGAAGAGGGTGACTATGGTCCGCAGTGATTATAGCAAGCTTTAGCTCAAGCAAAATAGGTGTTTATGCAATCACACAGGGTTGGTACTCTTACAGATCGACTGTACCCTTGAACATTTGAATGATGTTCACCCTGTGATGGGCAAAAACAGAGAACAGCTTATTCTGGGAACCTTTAAAATAGAATTTTCTAATATTGAATCTTGTTGGACATTAAATGCTGCTTATCTCATTCATTTCACAAGGAAAATACTAAAAAATGATACAGGATTTGTTTTTAATGAACTTAAAATTTTAAACATCTTAACACTAAAAAGGATGAGACATGATAAAATTGACTATTATCTTCTTTCAACACAAGATGAAAATGTGTGATTCATTATTATTATTATTATTATTGTTATTTTTATTATCATCATTATTATGTGTTTACTATTCTTCTTTATTTGTATAGCGCATCGCATCACTCACTTGAAGGTACTTTGATGCTGAATTGTTATCATTTGAAGATGTGATGCTCTCATGAAAAGATGCTACTATCTAAATGGCAAATGATACCCCAATAATTAAGGAAAGACCATTTTGTCATGAGTTTCCTACACCTAAGCATTTGGGACCACAGTTGGTGGTCGGAAAAACTCAGACCCACTCCCACAACAACTGACCACATTCACAACCTCAGCATCATCTTGAAAAGCCAACTGACCGTGAAACAGCAAGTCAATGCAGTTGCCTCCTCCCGTTTTCACAACCTCCACATTTCTCACAAGATCTTCTGATGGATACCAATAACCACCACAAAGGTTGTCATCAGTCGCCTCAACTACGACACCATGCTATACACTGGTATCCCCTCCTAGCTCCTCAGAAGACTCCAGACAATACAGAACGTAGCAGCTAGACTCATCCGGGACCTCCTTAAGCACATCCACATCACTCCTCAACCCAGGAAACTCTACTGGCTCTCTGTCCAAAAAAAGATGTCAGTTCAAGACACTCACACGAACTGAGACCATACTAAATC
Organism: Pleurodeles waltl; assembly: GCF_031143425.1. NCBI lineage: Eukaryota > Metazoa > Chordata > Amphibia > Caudata > Salamandridae > Pleurodeles > Pleurodeles waltl. Next base: position 1,071,616,944 of record NC_090437.1, read on the forward strand.
AACCACCGGCTGAACTTCCACCTTCCCTCGAGATAGCTGCCCTCCTCTTCACTAGCCCTCACACGTCTCTCGCATCCATGGCACTCGCATCGGGGACTGCGCTTTCTTTTTCATCACTGCCAACGCCTGGAATGACCTCCCCCTCTACCTCCGAACAGCACCCTCCCTGTCAGTCTTCAGAAAGCAGATTAAGACCTGGCTTTTCGATACAGACACAGCATCCTCAGTGCCCAGATACTCCTAGGGGCGCTAGCATTACACTTTACAAATGATTGATTGTTTGATTGATTGATGCAGGTTGTTATAGCAGTTGCAGAGAAAAAGGTCTACTTCCCAGTCTGACCCTTTTGGATTTGAGAATATTCCATAGAAGCAGTCCTTCAAATTTCAGATTTATAAAAGACAGGCCTTCATGCTAAACAGTTGGACTGGGAATCACAAAGAACCTGTGTACAAGGCCTAGATACAAACAGAACTACCTGAGACCACGGGAGCCATCCACCCTTGCACACTGACCAAGCAATTATACATTTGTTCAGCCTTTAAGCTGGGGCACACTTCCACTGCTAGGATGATCTGAATGTCATCAGCATATCTGAAAAGCATGAAACCAAACGATTGGGTCAAACGGGTCAGTGGAACCATGTAAAGGTTTAAAAGTCAGGGAATTAACTCACCCTGGGGAACCTCATGTGGCATTTACTTTGAATTTGAGACTAAATAATCGATTTTAACTTCTATAGAATGCTCAGAACTGTTCCACTGATGTGTAGGTCCGTCATACACTTTAGCAGCATCTCCTGATTCAGGGTATCCAAAGCAACGTACAGGTCTATAAGACCAAAGCAGACACTATCCCTGGAACAGCGGAGCAGCATAGATCATTCACAAAAGCTGTCAGTACACCTTCCATGCTCAATCGAACACAAATGCCTGCTTGTGTTAGATGATGTCCTTTTTGGGACTCACTAAAATAAGAAAGCTGATTGAACACCATAACGTGTATTTTTAGCTGATGTACCACCTGTGTTTTTCACATCTCTTGGTACATTTTCCTATTGCAACAAAGATTTAATAATGTCACAGACATGAGAATACATAATGAATATGATTTCTAAATACAGTTTATCCATAGGGAAGCGAAACCTGAACTAGATGTTTTATATAGATCACACATAAGAGTATCTTTAACAGTCTGTGTTTTTTGCAAACTATTATGGAAAATGATTACATTTAGAAAATGATCCAGGTTCAATTTGCTTTAGTGCTGTTATTGTAATCTCATTTATCACTGCTACAATTTGTTGTTTCAGTTGGTAGAAGCAGAAAGAAGTTTCTGCAAATAATATTTATTTTTCTTGCTTTTTTATAAGTATTATTAAAAGTAAGTCAGTCTCATTTGGCATGGAAGTATTGTTGAGATGCCAAATGCGTTCTAATTGGTGCAGTTTGTGTTTCACTGAACTAGACAGCAAACTTTTTTTTTTTTTTTCCAGACAAAGACTTTTGACTTGTAAGGGGATCAGCTTATCAATAGAGGTGAGAGCCTCTGATTCTTTAAGGGATAAAGTAACCCCTGCTGTACATTATAAAGATATTGCAAGTCCCAGAGGAGTTCCATAAAAAATAGAGAAATTACCCTGGGCTCTTCATAAGGTTATGGAACTCCAAGTTGACTTGCAATGACCTTATCATGTATGCCTGTGAGTACTTTATCCCATATTATACATGGTCACACCGTTACTTTTCGCACAAACCAGTGACAAACGTTAGTATGTAGCTCTTTCATATGAAAGAGCAAGCATTTTTGCAAACATGAAGAATATGCTAAGGATGTGCTGGTGCAGGCTTCAGCACCAGTGTGAACACCAGAGGAATTTTCGTTTTTTTCTTTCACTTCGCTGTGTTGAGGAAGAGCTTCTCCAGCACCATGAGGCATTTTAAAAAATTTCTAATGCCGATCAGCATTACAATTGAAAGTAAAGTTGAAATGAGCCAATCTGCTTATTTAGTTCTTCAGTGCTGTGGACCTAGCTCAGGCCCCGACCACCCACTCTGAAAGGAGAGATAGCATTGGAAAGGGGAGTATTTTTCCTTTTTATGTGTACCTTTTTCTAACAGATCCCTGCTTGTGGATCACCATTGGAGGGTGATCCCCAAGCATGATTCCACCCACCAGAGCACATAGACTATTTTTTGATGAGGGGAACAGCTCACTTGTAATGGGCCAATGCTCCTTCTCCTTCTACCAGGAGAAAAAGTCTTTCTGCTCCTCCCAGTGACAAAATGGAGGTTGCTACCTCCCATCTGCCCCTTCAGGGGTAGAGAGCAGACTAGATACCAGTTTTATTAATAGGGACATAAATGGGTAGGGGCAGCCCACCTAGGCATTATGCCTAACCCCACCCTTCTAAAATAACCATAGCAGTCTTTCTGCCCACATCAGGGGCAGATTGGAGGTGTTTTCCTTGGGGGGCATAAAGTCCATTAGACCACCACAGAGTTGATTGTGAGGTGTTGCTACTTCCAAACTGCCCCCAGAGTGTCAGAAAGCCCACTAGACATCAGGGATACTTAATAGGGGCATGAATGGGCGGGGTGAGTCTAAGCCCCATTACTCAAGTAACCAGCAACATTCATTCTACATAAGAGGTCGTTAACCACAATTTGCCCTCCTTGGGGGGTGAAAGCCCAATAGACACCAGGGAGTTTTTTTTATATTACTTCAAGGTTTTGGGGTGGCCTATTCACACACTTTGGCCTAGCTTCTACTTCCAAAATGACCCCTGCAATGTTTCTGCCCCATAGGGAGTAGATAAAAGGTAAGGTCTGCCTTGCTGGAGGGGAGAAAGCCGAATAGAAACCAGGGAGCTTTTTCCATGCTGTACATAAAGAGTGTTCACCAACCATCTGCCTCGGGTGGTCTAAAAAAAATTGCATCCATTTTGGACTAGGTGCAAGGTGCAATGCATGGGTGAGCTGTTCCCCCCCTTTCATATTTTTAGGAATATTTTTCCACTGGTGTCTATTCTCCTTTCTGCTCCTGAGGAAGACTTTGTGTAAATAAACACCCTCAATCTAGTCTAGAGAGACACAATGAACAATGTACCTATTCTGGGGTGGGAGCAAGTCATGATAACTAGGTGGGCCACCTAGTCATAATGACTTGCTGTTTATTTATTTTTTTAGGAATATTTAGCCCCTGGTGTCCAGTGGACTTTCTGTACCACAGAGGAATAATTTGGATGAAAACCCTCAATCCTCTATGGGAGTGCGGTGAAGAAAGACTGATGCATCTATTCTGGGGTGGGAGAAAGGCATGATGCAGAGTAAAAAAAGTTGTCTGGGGTGACTCACTCAGACATCACACCTTGTTCCAATCTCAGAGTAAGTGCATCAGTCTTTCTGCCCTTCCCCTCAGGGTGGTTTAATATGTTTACCCAAAATCTTTCTCCTGGGAACAGAAAGGCATCACACCGTGCTCCCGCCCAAGAAAAGGTGCATCAGTCTTTCTGAAGCTAAGCTAAGCTTGCATTTCTGTGAAATAGACTTCTAGAGACCACAAAAATTCACAAAATAACCACCACCATGCCTTCACCCACGTTTCCAGATAAAAATGTTACCTCACTTGCTTAGCGGAACCTTGCATCTGTAATAGAAAATGCCCTAAACTGCAATGAGGAAAAATCAGCAATTGGGGTAGCTCCAGTGTTTGGACACAAGCTTGGTATCCACACAGGGAAGCCTACCAAAGTTGGGCCTTTTTGAAAACTAGACAGCTAGTGGAGCCAGGGTTGTCTGCATCCTATGGATCCTATGACATTCTCTTATCCACAATTCTGTGCAAATCTCAAACTTTGGTTAAAATCACACATTTTCCTTGCATTTTCACGATATTAACTTCCAGAAATCTAAGGAATCTACAAAATCGCTACTTATGGGACACATGAAGGGATGTTGGGTTGTAGGAATTTTGTTCATTCTTGCAGAGTCTGGAAGTATATGTCAAAGAAATGCAAGGAAGATGTCACATTTTAAGCAAGTTTTGAAGCTCTCAATTCCTCTGCCTGGGTGTATGATCATATAAGTGTACTTTTTCATGTACTCTGTCTTGTTTGCTGAATCATGCTGATTGTTTAGTTTAAACTATTGTAGCATGTGCACCTTAGGCAGGGATTCAGTGTCAGGAAGCAAGAATGTCTGATGGCCCTGTCTCTGACAGCAATTTCATGGCAGTAAATACTGCCATGAAAATACTGGTGTGGAATGGGAGCAGGGGGCCCCGGGGGGCCCCTGCACTGCCCATTCACTTGGCACAGGCAGTACAGCCCCCCTCCCTTGGCAAGCACTGTCGCAATGTTAACTGTCTGCTTTGAAGGCAGTGAACATTGCACGGGTGCTTGTTCACCCCACATCCTACAGCACTGCCACCAGCTCAATTACGAGCCAGAGACAATGTTGTAGGGTATTTTCCGCTAGGCCTTTCCTTTCCTTTCATGGCTCAGTGAGCATTTCTGTAGCCCGATTGTGAAGTGATAGGGCTGCAGAAATGTCCACTAGGCACCATGGACTTTGTTTGTGTTTTTTGTTTCTGTGTGTTTATTACATAAGGGGAGTGGCCCCTTTCGCAAGGGCCGCTCCACAGGGGGGGCAATTAATTATTAGGCCTTATTATTAGGCCTTTTCTGCCCCGTGGGGCAGATCAGCCTATTTTAATTAGGCTGATCTGCCCCCAGGAGGGCAGAACCCACTAGGCACCAGGGATCTTTTTTTTGTTTTTTTTTTTTACATGTGGGGAGCAACCCCTTAGACCATTTCTGCCCACCTTGGGGGCAGATCGGCCTGTTTTTCACAGGCCAATCTGCACCCAAGGAGGGCAAAAACCACCAGACACCAGGGATTTTTTTTTTTACGTCTGTTTCACCCAAGGGGAAAGACCCCTTAGGCAAGGGTCGCTCCCCTGGGGGGCAAAGTTATTTTAGGCCTATTTTAATTATGTTGATCTGCAGTAACCATTAGCCACCAAGGATTTTTTTATTTTATTTTATTTTATACAGATGGGTAGTGACCCCTCAGACAAGGGTCACTCCCCTGGGAGACAAATATATTTTAGGCCACTTCTGCCCCCCTTTGGGGGCAGATCAGCCTATTTTTGTATGGCCCATCTGCCTCCAAAGGGACAGAAAGCTCACCAGAGACCAGGGAAGATTTTGTTTAAAAAAAGAGGGTGGGGGAATGGCCATACCCCCACCCCAAATAAATGGGAACAAAGCTGTTCTGCCCACTGGTGAGCAGATGGGGCAATTGCCCCCTATCTACTCCCCAGGGGGACAGAAAGCCTACTAGATGCCAGGGAATAAAAAAAAAAAAATGATGGGGTGGTGGGTACCAACCAGTAGGGCCATGGTTATGCCCCCACCCCAACTGAAGGGGGTAACAGTCTTTCGGCTCTCACTAAAACATCTTATCCCATGGCAAGCAAGAGGACATTTGATTATTTTGGGGTTTGGTTTTACATTTGAGCCATGAGAGCTTGGCTAACTCTCAAAAAAGTCCCATGTAGAAAAATCTATAGGACCCAGACACATCTGAAAACAAAACATCTGGGTGAGTCCAGGGTGGTGTGCTTCACATGCACCTTGCACCATTTTCTTACCCAAATCCCTGCAAACCTTCAACTTTGCTTAAAATCACACATTTTTCCCACACTTTTGTAATGGGACCTTCTGGAATCTGCAGGAATCCATTAAATTCTTACCACTCAGCATTGTTGCATCTATACCGATAAAAATTCTGTCCCACTTGTCGGCCTAAAATCATTTTTTTTCAAACTGCCCTTTTGGACCCACTCTGGTTCCCCTTCAATTTTGACATGTTTTTTGCTCTTCCCTGTCACAGGCACTTGGCCCACCTACGGAAGTGAGGTATCATTTTTACCGGGAGACTGAGGGAAATGTTGAGTGGTAGGAAATTTGTCCTGGTGCAGTGATCCCACACAGGAATGTAGGAAAAATTTGATTCTCTTAGCTAAATTTGAGGTTTGCTGAGGATTCTGGGTGAGAAAACACTGGGGGATCCATGCAAGTCACACCTCCCTGGATTCCCTCGGGTGTCTAGTTTTCAGAAATGTTTGGGTTTGGTAGGTTTCCTTAGATGGCTGCTGAGCCCTGGACCAAAAACGCAGGTGCCCCCTGCAAAAATAGATAGTTTTGTATTTGATAATTTTGATGCATCCGCATAGTGTTTTGGGGCATTTCCTGTCTCATGCACTAGCCACTCAAGTGAGGTACTATTTTTATAGAGAGACCTGAGGGAATGCTGGGTAGAAGGACATTTATGGCTTGTCTTAAATTCCAGAAGTTTCTATCATCAAAATGTGAGGAAAAAGTGTTTGTTTTGCAAAATGTTGGGGTTTGCGAAGGATTCTGGGTAACAGAACCTGCTGAGAGCGCCACAAGTCAACCCATCCTGGGTTCCTCCACGTGTCTAGTTAAATTTTTTTTACAGGTTTGTAGGTTTTCTTAGGTGCCGACTGAGCTACAGACCAAACTCCACAACTAGGCACTTTCCCAAAAACATGTCAGTTTTCAATGTAAAAATGTTATGAGTCCATGTTGCGCTTTGGGGTATTTCCTGTTGCGAATACTAGGCCTACCCACATATTTGAGGTACCATTTTTATCAGGAGACTTGGGGGAATGCTGGGTGGAAGGAAATTTGTAGCTCCTCTCAGATTCCAGAACTTTCTATCACCGAAATGTGAGGAATAAGTGTTTTATTTTGGCAAAATTTGAGGTTTGCAATGGATTCCGGTTAACAGAACCTGGTGAGAGACCCTCAAGTCACCCCATCCTGGATTCCCCTAGGTGTCTCATTTTAAAAAATGCACAGGTTTCGTAAGCTTCCCTTTGTGCCGGATGAGATAGAGGCCAAATTCCACAGCAAGGCACTTTGCAAAAAACACGTCAGATTTAAATGTAAAAATGTGATGTGTCCATTTTGCATTTCCTGTCGCGGGCACTAGGCCTAACGACAAAAATGAGGTAGTATTTTTATCGGGAGACTTGGGGAAACACAGAATTGCAGAACAAGTGTTATTGCCCCTTGTCTTTCTCTACAATTAATTTTTCTTTCAAATGTAAGACAGTGTGTAAAAAAAGATGTCTATTTGAGGAATGAATTCCAGAATTCAGAGATGTGCAAATAACCACTGATTCTCCACACCTTATCCTGTGCCCATTGCGGAAATACAAAGGTTTCCCTGATACCTATTTTTCATTCTTTATATTTCAACAAATGAATTGCTTTATACCCAGTATGCAATAAAAACCCATTGCAAGGTACAGTTCATTTATTGGCTCTGGGTACCTAGGATTCTTGATGAACCTACAAGCCCTATATATCCTCAAAACCATAAGAGTGCAGTAGATGTAACGCTGTATTGCTTTTGAAAATCTGACTTTGCAGAAAACATTTAAAGAGTAAAACATGGAATAAAAAGACTGTTTTTTTCTCCTCAATTTCAATATATATTTTTTAATTTAGCTGTTATTTAGTGTAGGAAAACCTTGTAGGATCTACACAAATGTCCCTTTGCTGAATTCTGAATTTTGGCTTCTCCTCAGAAATGTTTAGCTGTGCGGCATCCAGCATTGGTTTGATACCCATTTCTGTCACTAACTGGAAGGAGGCTAAAAGCACAAACAATAGTAAAAATGGGGTATGTCCCAGTAAAATGCCAAAATTGTATTGAAAAATGTGGTGTTCTGATTCAAGTCTGCCTGTTCCTGTCATCTGAAAAGGTGGTGATTTTAGCACCTCAAACTCTTTGTTTATGCCATTTACTGGAGAGAAAAACTCAAGCTTTCTTCTGCAGCCATTTTTTCCCAGTAAACAAAATCACTGGATTTTGGCCAATTTCTTTGTGTCCTCCAGGGGAATCCACAAACTCTGGGTACCTCTAGAATCCCTAGGATATTGGAAAAAAAGGATGCAAATTTGGTGTGGGAATCTTATGTTGAGAAAAAGTTATGAGGGCCTAAGCGCAAACTGCCCCCAAATAACCAAAATAAGGCCTGGCATCTGAAGGAGAAAAGGCCTGGCAGCGAAAGGGTTAATATCACCCCAAAGTTAAACAATGTTATTCAATAGTCAATATTTATATCTTTAAAAGAAGATCAATACCACAAAAATCTTTAGAGTAATTATGAATTTAAGAGCATTTAACATTTATGTGCAATTCTAGCACTTAAAAACACAACATTTCTACCTCATTCATCTGGTTGTACTGAATTGGGGCAAACTCCAGAGCTAAGGCCTACGGCAATGGAATTAAGGTCAAATACAGGTACCCACTCTTTCGTAGTGAAAAACATACCTTTGGACTCAGTTGTTTTCTTGGAAGCAATGTCCAGTGGTGTAACAAAACTTGAGGGGGCCCCCTGCAAAGTATCTGGAGGCCTCCATCTTCTCTCTGGACTCAGTCATAGGCCTGCCACCCGTGCAGAGCATTCTGTCCTGAAGGGGCCTCCAGAGCTCACGGGCCCCCCAGCACCACAGGGGCTGTGAGGGCCTTTGTTATTCCACTGGGAATGTCCTTGTCAATAGTAATTTAGCTTATGTGATCTAAGAGAGGACTCAGTGATGGTGGACTGGTTATCACCATTGTTCCAGCTGAAATCCTCTATGGTGGGACTTCCCAATGTCCTTCTTCCTCCAGTGGGACAAACCAGTAACGTTAGTCTGACTGGCGATGTGACTTCAGCAGGTGCAGTTTCAAGTTGGCCCTTGTTTCCACTTAGTTCTTTGGGAATATCTTTGAAATTTCTTTTGAGTTCCCACTTTTAGGGTTAGGATCAGAAGTACACTCATCTCAGTTCAAAGGGCCCCATGACTCACTTTCCCAGAAGGCACCAGCAGAGTAAATCCATTTCCAATTGGTTAGCTGGGCCCCTGTAGTCTTTGGGGCAACTTTTAGCCTTTGTGTCCCTTGCATGATACAGGAGGTTCATTCAGCTTAACCGTTGGAGTCCACTCCTTGTAGTCTAACAACTCGCCAACCCTATGTTGGGGAGCCTTTTGGTGCATCGCTGCGGTCCTTCAGAGTGCAGACCTTCCTGGTGCACTACAGGGTCCAGAAGGGATCAGTTTTTTTGTACAACCACTGGTCTGCTTTCCACTGCAGGGCTGTCAATTTTATCCTTGTGCACAAAGTTTGTAATTCGGGGACTTACTAGCCAATAGGGCAATAATCCCCCTCTAACCTGGTAAATATTTTATGGAAAGTGTGGCATCAAACTATGATATGTCAAAAGTTTTCCCTGCCTGTTTGTAGCTCATTAGTCCAACCCAGAGGTGTGGCTAACTAGTGACTACACTCCCCTTTCAGGATCAGTCATTAATCAAATTTGTATAATAAGCCTGCCTGATATCATGGAAAATGGGGGTGGGACTGGGCTCCCTGCCTTTGGAGTACAACTAACCTACCAGCCCCCTCCCTCAGCCAGGCTGTTTCAGGGAAGCACATCTCTGACCCCAAAATGACCTCATTGTCTCCAGTTCCGATGAGCACTTCACACAAAATCACAGGACAGGCCACAGCTGCTGTCAGCTGCTGGCCAGTCAGAAAAGGCCACTAAAATAAGGGTGTAAAGACATTTCAAATGTACTTTTCGACACTAGTTAGATTCAATTCAACTTTGGCATATTGTTGGATCTAAGGAAACTATTAATGTGACGAATTACACAACTTTGTTATGATTGATTATACTTAATAAATTATATCCAATATTAGCCGATATGTCTATCAGCTTACAATAGGCAGTTTTGCACTACCAGGTCATGTAGCCCATAAATTGACATACCTATGTACACTAAGGCCCATATTTATGCTTCTGATGCAAATCAAGCGGTAGCGCAGATTTGCGTCAAAAAGTTTAGAGCCGGCTAACACCATTCCAACGCGACGGCCTGGCACCTTATTTATGGAATGAGGGTAGCCGGCGCTGCGGCCTGGTTTACGTCAAAATAAATGACGGTAACCGGGCATCAGAGGTGAAGGTGAGACTTGGGGTTCTGCGCCAAAGAATGGTGCAAATCAGGTTAGAGTCAAAAGACAGGAGTAATGCCCCCCTGTCCAATGGCCATGCCCAGGGGACTTCTGTCCCCTGGGCATGGACATTGGGCACACTGGCATGCAGGGGGCCCAAGCTAGGCCCACCATGCCACTTAAAATACATTTTAAAAAAATGCTTACCTGTACTTACCTGCACTCACCATAGATGGATCCCCCATCCATGGGTGTCCTCCAGGGGTGGGTGAGGGTGGCAGCGGGTGACCCTGGGTGCAGGGAAGGGCACCTGTGGACTGCTTCCTTGGTCTCCCACCATGGAAATGAGCCCACAGGTCCCCTAGGCCTGCCCTGACCCAGGCGTTAAAAAAAGGTGCAAATCCGGCTTGGTGCCATGTTTTAACGCCCACCTCCTCCTGTGCGTCATTTTGATGCTGGAGGATAAATATGGCGCACATGACTTAGAGTCATTTTTTGCACGGGAATGCCTACCTTGCATGTCATTAGCACGAGGTAGGTTTTCACGTACAAAAAATGGCACACACTCCATAACTTTGGCGCTAGACGGGTCTAGAGCCAAAGTATAAATATGGAGTTGAGTTTGCGCTGAAATTGCGCCAAAATAAATGACACAAATCTGGCACAGTATAAATATGGGCCCAAGTACCCTTTAATAGTCAACTTAAATTTGTCAATCTGTTTTTAGCCAATTTCTACCCATTGGTACTTACATATATGGATCAGAAAACATACACTGTGTCTCCCCTGAGTGCAGACTCATTAGACCAGTGTGTAGATCTTCAAGAGTGTGGTAAGAAAAATAATGGGGGACTAGCAAAAAAAATGTACTTAAGTATGGCTTACACATTTATAATGTACAGTGTCTCACTACATTTGCCATTCCAAGTTTACATTTTGAAAAGGTATTTTTTACAGGTTTTTGGTAACTCTTTTATTGTAGATAATTGTGTGCTGGTTTTAAATATCTTACTTTTTCTATGTTTTTTTTACAAAACTCTCAACTTGAGGTGAGGTCCAGCAGTCAGCACAGACCATTCTACTAATCAATTAATCAGGTAGCAAAGACAACACAGTTCCGATATGAGGAGGAGGTACAGCCTGGCCTTCGGCTTTTTTTGTTCTGAATGCACATGTGAGCATTACTCAGCCTGCAACTACTTTGACAATAGACACCATAGTTTGGGCCATCCTTATCCAATCATTGGTTGTTGCTGCTCACTGTCCCCTCCTGCCACATCTCAATCTGGTGTATCCACCCCGTCCTGGCTCATGTTTCTGTTCCAGCAACAACATCTGCTGTAGATTCAAGACCCTCTATACCTGGGACTGGGTCATAGGGTAGTGCTGCCAAGGGTAGGGCTGGATTGGTTGAGCTGGTCACAGTTTTAGGACAACTCCTGGTCACAATAACATAAGTACAGCCTTCAGACAGGAAGGTCAGCTGAGTCCAATTACGGGACTCCACAAGAAGAGCAATGATCTTCTGGGGGCCTCTCTGAAGATGCAGAGGGAGCCCAATGGCCTGCTAGAGATTAATAATGGCCTTCTGGAGCAAAACATCTCTATTATGTGCTCCTTTTCCTGGGTGATGTAGGGTGGCTTCAGGGACATTTGTAGGGCTATTAAAGAAGCAGCATCCTCTTTCTTTGGCAGTCCCTCTACCTCCAACAGTCAAACATCTGCCTCCCACTACCTGACACAACCCCTCATCCTGCAACTCAAAAACCATCAGCTCCCCTCAGGAAGGGCCAATCATCTGGAACAATGGAATATGTCCCCAAGAAGCTTGTCACCAAGAGGTGCAAGCAGTGATTTCCACCTGCAAGTCAGCTGCTTTGATTTGTGGAATCTAATTGCTAAAAATTTTCTTTGGTTTATGAAGAAAAGTGGAGTTGTATGTGCTGTGGTTGTTAGTCCTAACAATGTAATATCCTCACAATGCCCCAAAGATGGTCCATGGATTCACACTAGTAAATCCCAAGCTCATTCCTGGTATAGTGGCAAAGAGCAATCAGGATTTACTCAGAGGAACATGTGTTAAGCATTTCAGAGAACCAACATGGATGATAAGTAATTGACAGGACTGGAAAGAAATCTGACACCATTTAAGAAAATAAAGCTTACTTTTATCTTAATTTAGACACCAAAACAAATGGAATTGCATCAGTGCAACGGAGTTGCAGATTTTTGGAAGCAAAATTAAATCACACCAAAAATGCACAATGAAAACTTAACGCTGTGGTCAGTGAGAAAAAACACTATTGACAATCGGCCACTTTGAAGTCGAGTTATGTGGAACCCCTACAGGGGTTTAGTGGTGTGGGTCCTAGGACCAATTCACAAAGTCAATTAAAGTTTACCTGACCTATGGTGTTTGGGGGCAGTGTTTTCCTGGCTGTTCCCTGTGCTGAACGGGACTGGCCGTGGTGCTGATTTTACCACTTACATGACATTGCAACAAACAAGATGCAAAAACTCAGCAAGGGCTAGATTGTCAACATTCGATGCAAGTTTCATGGTGTGCCTTGTAGATGCAGCGTAAAGTGTGGAGGGTCAGTTACCAGACTGGCATCACAGAAAAGCTTTGGAAAATTAACAGGGTCTGGGGGAGTAACATAGGGGTCTGAAACTTCAGGCAGGTGAGACTACAACTCCCAGATGACACTGGACCACCTGGATTTGCATGATCACATGGAGGGCCCAATGGAGAGTGAATCTTCAGATCCTGTGTTTTTACCTACAAATGCAGGGGACTAGTGCCCCTAGTCCAAGAGAGACTGAGGTGCTCATTTCGACTTAGGAGGTCTTTGTGAAACACCACCAAAGCTGCAGGCACCAAAAGACTGCCATATTACTGCAATGTGCCAATTTCTGCCTGATTTTGGGTGGAAATCTGACACAATCAGCCTGGCTATTGTCATAATAGAGGCGGTTTTCACCGACAGCACTGCCACGCCAATAGGACACCACCCACCATATTACGATCCGTAATACGGTGTGGTGGTGTCCTGCATGGCTGTTCGGTGCCGGCGCTGGAATGTGGCGGGAGCCATCCCCTCCTGGACGGCCACCTTGCGAGTCTTGTAGTCCAAGAACTGCCAGACTCGAAATTAGGGCCTAAGGGTGTTTTTGGCTTCCACAGATGTATCTCTGGTCAGGAGTGCTGAGTGTAAGCCAAGGATAAGGGTAATTCATGCAGTTCCAAGCCTATTGCCCTGGTGACTGAGCATCCTTTTTTTGTGTTGGTGCAGTGGGCAAAGTCCTGTTGTCAATGACACAGGTCTCCTCTGAGCCCTTCGTTAAAGTTGGCCAAGCAGTTCTGACATTTTGGTGTTAGGGGTGTCACTTAAATCCTAGATTTAGGGGAGTTGGGGTTGTGGAGGCTATTGACCAATTCACAATTAGCTCCTGCAGCTAATCTGCCCCTGAGGTGACCACATCTGGTGGAGTATGTCACCTTCTACTACCCAGAACCATCTATTCTGCCACTTCTAAGATTGCAGAAATCAACATTTAGTACACAGACTGGTTGCTCACCTTAGAGGTGTGGTCAGCCTTTGAGGGGTGTGTTTCAGAATGCCAAGGTTTGAATAGCTGGAGTAGTGCTAAATAGAAAAATCATCTTTTCTCCTTAGGTTGACAAGTAAGTTTTCTATGGTTTATTAAGTTACCTTTTGCATGCCAGACCAAAAAACCATCGCAACCAATTATTTGCCTTGATCAATGTATTCTGAAACATTATTTTAGTGCCTATAGTGCTGCAGAATTTTCGAGGTGTAGACTTCTTCTTGCATAGTAAGTATCCAGTATATTGTTTTTACAATACCTTTACTCTCTGGATCAAACTCTGCTAAGTACTGAGGTTCTGGATAAGATTTCAAGTCTCTGTTTCATGCATTGGCAAGGCCTAAACTTACCCAAACAATTACTTTGAGAAGAGGCTAGGTGAACTCAACCTATCACAGCAGTCAATGAGCTTATATTTCTATGTGAGAGCATTTTCAAGCTGAAACTGAATATTTTTTTTATAGATATTTTTCTGCAGAAATATCCTCCCAAGTGTTGTTCATCTCTGCTTTCTCTGACTTTGTGAATTATGAAGTGACATAGCGAGCAACAGAAATGGAACTGTCAGCAACAAACTCTATGCCCATATTTGTGTTTTTTATATGCATCTTTTTGGTGATTTTTTGTCAGTGTGTGCCTCACTGCACATAAAAAGCTGTTCACTCTTCCTTTAGAAATTATAGGCCTTGGAAAACCAAAATGACGCCTTGTATAAAACATTCCTTTACATCTGTATCTTTGGCGGCAATATTTGCTACATCTATGAGTTCAGAACTGGACAACTTGCTATTGCAGCATTTTGTTATTATTCTCATTTGGGATGCTACATGTAACATACTTTTCTATGAAAGACAGAACATACTCATCAGTTGGTGCATACTGTATTAATATGAGGATGTGTAGATGAGGAGAACCTCTTGTCTAGTATTCTTTTCTCCCAAAACAATCTGTGACTTCTCCAAGAAGAGGATTTGATTTATTGCATGTAAAACTCATCATTTCGTGATGGAAATACTTGCATACATCAGCAGGATCCGAACAATAAAGTTCTCTCCTTGTCTTCAAATGGATATCCTTCATATTAGAGTTTGCTTCTCTTAGAAATTGTAGTAAACCATCCCATGTATCCTATGTGCAACTAAGTATTACAAACCAAGTAGGTGGACTTAATTTGCAGAGCTTACATTTAAGTTCTCCATGATGACGTTAACAGTATTCCTTAGTCCCACATTGACATGCCATCAGATTAATTAAGTTTTACTACAGATGTTCATCCTTACCTTGTTTTTTATCAACAAACTCCATTGCAGAAAGATTTTGCAGATTGACTCCTGTCTTAAGAATAAGGTTCATAGCATAAGAGAGTCCTGACATGTCACTCTCAAATAACATATGGCAAAAATAGGGGATACATTTTTGAAAACTAGGGCCCTCTGAATATAATCTTGTTGATTTATTTTCAGCTGCTGGTATTTGTACAGGCATCTCATTGTAATGCCAACCTTCTCCTGTGGGAAATTGCTGTGGAAAACAGTGAGCCTCTAAACTTTCTTCCGACACTCATTGGAGCTCCTATAGCTTGTTTCATTTGAAAAAGATCAATAGCAACCATAACAACTTCTTTTGAATGAATTGGATGAATACTATAGTGCTCATATATTTCTTCCAAATTCTGCTTATTCACTTTTTCTATTTGTCCACTTAATTACAGTGCTTTATCATCGATACATACTTTTTCCAGAAAAATATTATACAATGCACATAAATACACATGCCCTAATATTATAATACCCTGCCCTATGGGCATGTAGGTCTACTTTAGGGGGTGACTTATAAGCATTAGAAAGGAACGTTTAGGTTTAGCAAAAGTTTTTTTTTTTTTGCCAAATCGAATTGGCAGTTTTGTAACTCCTTATGCAGACTGCAGTTGCAGGACTGGAGACATCTATGCTCAGGGTTCACAGGTCTCAGGACCTACTCACTTTACCCACAATGCCAGTAACCCCTCTGACACACACGATTTGTAAAGCTAAGAAAATACCAGGTTGTGGCGAGTTAACTAATAACAACAACATACACTCCAATGATCAATTCAATGTAGTCTTTTTATATCTAATTTGATGAATTGTAATGAAAATTCTGTGTTTTGAAGTTGGATATGACAGTACTTTGATGAAATTATGAACTAAAGATTTTTGCATTCTAATGTTTGATATTGGAATGAATGTGGAGCAGGTTCAATATAAATATTATATAATTTTAGTTTAGAAAATGTTAACACTGTAAGCTTTCAAAAATCTTCAAATTAGGGGCAGGCCTTGCAACCCAACAAAGATGGTCATGGTTGATTACTTCCCCAGGGAGTGGGAGAGTTTCTTAAATTAAGCTGGTGACTCCTTTCTCTGGAGCTCGCTTATTGATATGCGCAAGACGATGTGTGTGTTTGTGCATCATCTTCCAACTTACAGACCTCTTTTATCTGCTCGATGGAGGTTTGCGTTGTTTCCTCACATTGGTTGCCATTTTCTTCGGCAATGGTGTTGCAGTGCTGAGGAGAATGGATGGAAGCAAACTATTGACAATTACCCACTAACAACACAGATTGATGTCAGCCAATCCAGAATGTGAGTTTCTTTTGGCAAATATAGCTTTTTTCAGCATTTTGAGCAGAACAAGCACATAGTAATTTGCTCTTTTTGCACAGACTTATGTCTGTTGCTCGTTAAAGGTCGTCATCTTTTCTTGCTTTATTTTCCCCAGAATATTAATATTCACAGCTGTTCTGGGTATTTTATTTCCAAGATTAACGGTGTTTGCAATTATTTTATTATATGGGCAGATTGAAGTCACTTTCCAAAGCTGACTTTAAGCTTCTATCTTGTTTCTCATTTAGGGCTGGTTTATATACTTCTTGCCATTCAACAAGATTGGAAACGGAGGAGTCTTGGTCTACTAGTACTAGTACTAGACCTAGTACTAGTACTTGGTCTCATAGCTCATATTCATCTTTGGCTGGAAGCCTCCTAGACTCTACAGCTAGTAAATCTTCCACAAAATATTGAAAAAGAACCTCCATTTCCCACCAAATCACATTCTCTGATCTTGGTGGGCCTTTTCTTGGAAGGAATTCGGCCATTATGCCCTTATAGGGACGAAACTAATGCCAATCTCCAATCACTGATGATAGATGATCTAGATTGGAGGAACAGATTTTGATAGCAAAACAGCATATTTCATCCTTTAATATCACAACTCTTGTAGTTAACCAGCTTCAATGTTTTTTCACTTCAAAAACAGGTGGAGGATTTAGAAAACAGAAATATTGTGTGTATTTATGGTTTGCCGGAGGGCTCTAAAGGATCTAATTCTATTTAATGTTTCAAGTAATTTCTCCTGAAGGTGTATTTACCTGAACTCTTTTCACTAAATATACAGAAAGCTCACAGACTGGGTCATTTACCTAATACCATATCTATCTCTAAAAATCCCAGAAGTGTCATCCTTTATTTCATTCAATATACTGACCTGCTGAAGGTCCTTTCAGCAGACAATGTGTTAAAAAACATACTTGGTTGGGTAACAATGTTTACTGATCACAGGATTATGCTAACACACTGCAGACAGATGCAAAGAATTTCTCTCCATGAGACCAGCTCTTTGATCTCTCCGTGCTCAATGTGATTTTGTCCATCCATTTTTGTTTAGTTACTTATAAGAATGTTAATATTGGAAAAATCAGTGTTGATTTGCACAACAATATGTTCTCATATAAAAATGAACATGCATCACTATTGCCAAATTCACCCCTCTTGAATTCTCTGTCAACCCAGACACCAAAGTATTTTGTCAATCAGAATCTGAGACCTAGGCCTGAGGTTACTGATTGACAAGACAGGGTTCAGTGACACCACAATGGTCCCATTAGATTGGCCCCAATAAAGCACACATGGCCAGAGGAGTATGGACATTCCTAAACACTATAAAGTCAGATGCCATATGAAGTTAGGAGCATTCAGCCAATCAGAACATACCACGCACAGAAACACACCAGAATTACATGTCCCTCAGGCTGGACATCTGGATACATTATCCACTGGCCCTCATTGTGCCAATGCAAGGTTTAGGCCTACCTGTATTTGTTATTGGGACCTTATTTACGGCTCTAAGACAACATTTTTTTACCCTAAAAAGGAACGCTGTCATTATTTTATGGTACTCAGAGAAATGTATAAAACACCGCTCGGATCAACTGTACCTTGAGACAGTCCTCAGACATCGATTCTGTAACTGTTCTCCCAGGCGTAATGTTTAATTAAACAAACTGTTCCTGCCTTGCCACATGCCTCTTGCCTTTTGTTTTTTCAAGGTACATTCACATTCAAGCAACAAGAACAAGACAAACACTTACAACAATGCATCACTTCTGAGGGCATTTCTTCAAGAATGAAAAGTTAAATCTATGGACCCTTCCAGACCAGCCAAAAAACTTTTGCTTTAACTTAATGCTTAATATTTCAAATAGATTTTCTTTTATTACTTAACACAAATTAGTTGTATGTGTTATCTAAAATGTTTTCTTGATCTATTGGTTATAGCACTTCTGAAATGTTTTTATGTGAATAATATTTTTCCTTCCACAGGCTGTGTTTTTTTTACTGAATGAAATGTGCCATCTGTCGTTTACTCTTGTTCTACATTCTACCTGTTGCCCTCTCCATGAAGCCTTGACAATGTCGCCTCTTCCATGTGGCCTCACTGTCCCATCATGCTTCAATGTTATCCTTCGGTATCTGTTTCACTCCTCATGTGTTTTACATTGCCTTTTTGAACCTCATTTTCTCTAACGTCCTTGGTTACTTCATATCTTTATCTCCTTTCTCCTTTATAGTTTTCCTATCATGAAACTGAAAAGAGGGTGGGTTGGCAATGTTTTCTTTTCACTTGGTAATGAGAAAAGAAATGGGCTTGTACCTTTATGTCATAAGTCTCCTAATGTTCAGTTGATTGTAAAAGAAACAGATACTGAAGGTCGTTGGTTGCTCACTAATCTTTTGATAGATAATATACCAATTTCTATTTTTAACTTACATGGTCCAACTAATGCAGATTGCCAATTTTGATTACATGTTTGTTGGAAAATATCACAATGTTCAGAGGATAATTTCATGTTTTGCAGGGAATTGCAATTAGATTTTTGATCTTTTTCTTGATATACATTCTTCTTTTCCTTACTTGCCTAATACCTTCCAGAAATTGTTTGGTTATACTGTCAAACAACACGCATTAATTAATGCATGGAGGATTTCTAATCCCACTTTCTGCTGATACACTGGTTTTGCCCCTGCCCAACACACTCAATCACATATGTATTATATATTAATTTCACAAACCTTATCGGAATCCCTTCACTCTGCTGATGCAGGTTTTATTTTAATATCTGATCATATCCCTGTTATAATTCAACTGAATATTTTGCCTACCACTTTTAGACCTATTAGATGGACATTTAATTTAACAACAAATCCCTTTGGGACACTTCTTCACGGATGTTACCTCTTTTTTCATGAGTTTGTTCAGCTTAACCATATAGATGAACTTCCTTTTCACAACACATGGGATGCGTTTAAAGCATCAGCCCATGACTTGTTTATAAGGTTTGTCATCAATAAAAAGAAAGACTCTGCTATTAAATCTAAAGACATTTTTGCACAACTGAAAAAATTAGAGCACAAGCATTATACCTCCAAATCTAAAGATTGCCTACAGGAATGTCAATGTCAAACTATAATTTAATACATTGTACACAAATAGTGCATCTTTGTTTCCTTTAAAATTCAGTGCCAAGTACCATGCTGGTCAAAATAAAATGGGGACATTTTAGCGAATTATCAAAATGCCATGTGCGGCCTAGTGACGGGAGCCAGAATGGAGACTGTAGTTTCCAGCCCGGCGGTCGTTACTGCCGTGGCGGGCGGTGTGTTGACTTGGCGGTTTGGCTTTGGCCAAACCGCCAATGTCATAATAGTGGTGGTAGGTACCGCCAGCCTGTTGGCGGTAATACCTCCACTATACCACCGACTGCCGGGGTCATAATGACCCCCTTTATCTTGTCTTAAGTCTGATAAATCTCCTGGACCTGAAGGTTTTACTACTGAATTTTTTTCAACATTTCTTGAAATTGCTCTGTCCTAAATGTGTTTTTCTTATCTCTTTTTCTAGAGAAGGTTGTTCAGCTGGACCTTTTTTACAGGTTCTTATATACCTTATTGCAGAAGATGAGAATGATTCAAAACTTTACAAAAACTATAGACCAATTTCCCTAGTTACTCTCGACTATAAGATTTTTTCCAAAGCCCTAGCCCTTTGTGTGGAACCCTTTCTACCTCATCTTCTGGGATAGGAACATTCCAGCTTTGTTAAAGGAAGATTTATCTCTGAAAATACTCACCTAATGCTTGGCATTTTTCTAAATCTGCACATGTGCCTTATCGTTTCTTGGCGATCACATTAGATACAGAGAAGGCTTTCGTCCGGGTTGATTGCTCCTTTATTTTTTTTATACTCTTCTATGGTTTGGTCTTGGACCAAAAATGATTAAACCCATCTCTCTTTTACATACTGCTCCTCAGGCTGCTATTTTTGCCATCAGACTTATCTCCCCTTATTTCACTCTGATAGAGGAGTTAGTCAAGACTGACCTTTTTCCCCATACCTTTTTAATCTAGCCTTCGAGCCTGTCATTTCCAAAATTAGGAACCATCCTTATATAATAGAGGCTTCTCTTTGAAAGATCAGCAGATTAAAACATCAAGTTTATGCTGATGACATACTTTTATTTATTTTACCCCCCAAGATTCGATCACAGCTTTCCTTCATGAAGTTGCTTCTTACTCTTGCATTTCCAGTTAAAAAATGAACAATGATTAGTGTGAACTCATAATCAAAGCTTCTATCTCATCGAGCCTAGAGGACTGCATAGGCAAGTTAAAATAATTGGTTAGTTTATAGCATCCTATATACCACTCCTGGTGGAGTCACCTCAATACTATAAAGATGATGTTGATCCCTGTTTTTTTTTATTGGAAATACTGAAGGAACGCTGTACTCATTTGAGTTTACCAACTTTTTATTAATAATTCCTTTCTAACATTCCAGCAAGCCCAAAGGCTCTTTAATTTACCATGCTTGTGTTATAATAAATCTCAACTACTTAAGAACATTGTACTTCCTATTTACTATTTTTAAATGTAGTATTATCTAGCCCACATTAACCTCTTCCATGTTACGTACTCTACTTCTAACAGATCCAAAAGTATCAACTATATACAGATTCTTACAAAAACATTGCATAGATAGATCTAAAACTGACACTGATTTAGCCTGGCAACATAATTTAGAAGTAACTTGGCCTGATTTCAGTTGGCGATGTATTTGGTTAAAATTACAGATATCTTCTCAAGCTGCCAACACTACAATTTTTTATGTTCATAACAGACTCCTTCTTTCTCCTGCCGCATTTCATCACATATGTCCTGACATATCCGATAGTTGTTGGTCCTGCCATTCACCCAGTGTAGATGTGAAACATGTAATATTCTCTAGTCCTTTAGTACATACGTTTAGGGGGAAGGTCTGGAATCAAATTAACTTAATCTTTAATTCTTTATTGCTCTTTTCCATTTGTAATGTTTTCTTGGGACGTTTAGCAGATTGTTGTTCTGCGATCTCCACTTGTACAAAAATTATAGATTGATTATTAGCAGTGGCTTTCAAACAAATACCAAAGAATTCGGAAAGATTTCTCCCAACTATACTTTCAGGCATAGTGAGATGCAGTTTGTCATAACCAAAGACTTGACATGTCATCCTGTCACCCTCTTTCACTAGCCCTTAAAAGCTTTATTGTGTGGTCCCCAATCACAAACTTCTTAGACAAACAAGCACAATCCTTTTTGCATCACCAACCAAGTCCATAGAAAGTGTCTAAGCCTCCTTGGTGTCCCTTGCTTCCTTTTCTGATTTTGAATGAAGATTTGCTTTTCTTTCTGTACAAAACTTATTAATGCATATTTTCATTTTATATGATCCTCAGATTGTAGTTAGATTGACCATGTATGGTTATCTTGTAATATTACCCCTTTTCCCCTCTGTCCCCTCTCTCTTTCTGCCTTAAACTATGGACCTCATTATGATATTGGCAGTCCTAAGACCACCAATACGGCAGTAGCAGTCAGACCACCACACTCCAGGCTGTCTGACTGCCACATTATGACCTTGGTGGTCAGACCACCAGGGGACCACCGTGTCTGCCAGGAACCTTGTTCCTGACATGCCGATGGCAGTTGGAGTCATGGTCAGCCACAGTGACACTGAGTTCAGCACTGCCACGCTGGTCCAGTTCCTGCCAGCATTTTCTTGGCAGGGACCCAGCCATGAAAGGGCTGGTGGAAACAGTGCATGGGATGACGGGGAGCCTCTGCACTTCCCATGGCATGGGCATTGTAGGCCCCCCCACCCCAGCAACTTCAGAATGTGCACTTTCTGCTTTGCAGACAGTGCAATCCGAGGGTGCTGGTGTGCTACACTATTAACCTTGGCTCCCTTATGGGAGCTGAGAGCAATTCCGCAGCACTGATCCTGCCGATCAGCATGACAGGAACTACCTTATCTGATGTTCATGCCGGTCAGCCCAGTGAGGTCATTGTAATATGATGAGACGGGAGGTAGCCGGGTTGAATGGCGTCTCATCCCCAAAAAGCTTGGTGGTCAGCTTGTCCAACCGTTGAACTTGTAATAAGCCCCTTTATCTTTGTCAATGGTTTGAATGCCTAATTGTGTTGTACTTTGTTTATTTTCAATTAACCAATTTAAACTTTAAAAAAATCTACAAATTAGTAATGAAATGCTTCACTGAATTGATCTTTTAACAACCACTTCACAATTATCAGCATTCATTGTTGCTACTTGCTGGAAGTAGAGTATTGAATATAGCCTTATTACTCCTTGTTGAGGGCTATACCAGTTGTTAGAGGCCCTGAATCCAAGGTTTAGGCCTGAGCCGCAGGGAGAGGGCTTTTAATAACTAGTGTAGCCTGAGGCGGAAGGGTTATAAGGCTCTTAGAACATTCCACACTAAGGGTAGAATGTGCTCAATTAAAATGGGAGAATCTTGAAGGCAAACATTGTAATGTTGGAGCTCCTTGTTTATACCAACCATTATAAGCCTGGAGCTACTCCACTGTCATCAATGGAGCTATTAACATTCCATTGTTCTAAAACTGATTAAAAAAGTGTTTGTCCTTAAACATTTTCACTCATGATGCTAGCTTTTCGAAGTTGTCTTAAGAGGAATTGTCTTTATGTTGAGATTGAGTAGTAATCCTTGCATGAACACAGTGCTATGATACCCAGGCATAG
This sequence comes from Pleurodeles waltl, assembly GCF_031143425.1. Lineage (NCBI taxonomy): Eukaryota > Metazoa > Chordata > Amphibia > Caudata > Salamandridae > Pleurodeles > Pleurodeles waltl. The sequence continues at coordinate 1,071,640,017 of NC_090437.1, forward strand.
GGCATAAAGTCAGCTTGTGCAGTGGTTCCAGGGATGAACAGTGTGAGCAGCCTTCTTCACCACAATCATGGCTGCATCTGACTACTAATCTAGTGCCCAAGACAATAATTTCTTTTGAGACAATAATTTATATCTACATATGATTTCCCTAAAAAAGGCCAGCCGTTTTGTAATGTCACTAAACTCAAGGAGTCAGCCATAATTTATAAGAAAAAATCATTCAGGGAGCCTTATTTTCTGAAGTTCACAAAAAGAGGTTTACATGTATTATATTACTTCCGAGATAAAGTCTAAATGTTGCTTAGAAACAGATGACAAGGTTGGACTAAAGCTTGGTGGCTAAAACTAACCTGGGAAGGCTGCATTTGGATAAAAACTCATATAAGTGGGCAGCGTCTCATGGCTGAGAGACAAGGTTTTCATAGACTTTTGAAGAGTCAACAAGTGTTGAAAGGCCACAGAGCTCTCATTATGCATTTACACATTTAAGAAATGAGCAATTCTAATTATGGCCCTGGAGCATTCAGACACCGCCTGAATTTCCTGGCAAACATTGACTTCTAGAGCATTAATGTTAAATGGCATGCCTCATCATCTTTACACACGTTTTGTATTGAAGTTCGTATGGTCTATCCTTCTACAGTATCACAAAACATGGTTAGATTGGATCATTACTTGATATAGCTGCTACTGAGGTTGGGGGCCCTATCACATAAAGTGATCACTGCAGGTGCCAACTTAAGACATGCTCACTGTTTTGATCAGACTGAAGTCTGTGCTAGTTCACCACTATAGACAGAAATACATGATTGTTTGTCACAGGAACTATAAAGTAATGTGGTGCTTTTGGCTGGATATCTAAGCTCACTTACAGAGCACTATCAAACAAAACCCAGTGGCATAACACTAAGAAAAAGAAAAACATAACAGGGCACAACACAACAGACAGTCACAACTTAATGCAACAGAATAGCCTCAGTACCACATAACAAGAATAGAGTACAACAATTCACAAAACCAACACACTTCACACCACAACAAAATTCAACACAAGAAACATGCATACATATTCTTGTCACACATAAACATCTTGTAGAAAAGGGGATTATTATTCGTGATGGGTGGTCACCCACTAAAGGCTTAACTTAGGGCAATGTGTAAGGTGTTTATGTATTACAAAAACAATGGCAAAATTAAAAGCCCAAACAATAAAAATCCTAATAAAATACACCACCACAGTGGCAATAATTCAAAAATTTGAACACTGAGATATGATTTAAAAAAAAAAAATAAGTGAAAAAGTGACAAATAGCACAAACCTCCAGTGATAGTCCATGGTCATGATGGAGTGGGTGTAGGTGCACTTTGAGGCCAACTTCAATCGACCCTGAGGTCAGATACACCATGCAGGATGACCTGGTGAAATATTTCATCTTCAAACATAATGTGCAAATGGAGGAAAAGGTCTTCCTGCTGGGCAAGGAAGCATGCCGCATCTTATAAAGGCAATGCAAATCTGGATAAGTGTTGCTCGAAGTCCAGCTGGAGCTTTTCGCTAAGGCAAGGTACGCTCTGAGTGGGAGAAATTTGAATTTTGGCTTCCAGGTTCTTGTTGCATTTTCTAAAGCATATACTAGGGACCTACAGGCAAGTTAATTGTGGCAATCAAGGGGTAAGCCCAATTAACTAAGAGGGTCAACTGCTTTCATAATATGGTGGAAAAAGGCTTTTGCACCAAGAACTGCTTTTCTTAATACCAAAGTGCTAGTGCCATTCTTTGATGATCTTGACGTTGGCTCCATAAAAGCTAGTCATCCACTCAGAAATTGCTGCATAGCATTTTTTGAGAACAAAGTAGTACTTGCAAATACAGAACCTTATATACTGCATCCATGCAGTGCCCCATAGATGAAATATATATATTGTGATATAAGGTCACAAATGTATGCCCAGTTTAAATTAAAGTAATATATAAAATCATGTATTTGTGATCCCTGGCTAGGGTGGGGGTGTGAGCTGTAAATGGTTTATAAGTGTGTTTGTATATATTAAAAAATATGAACAATCATCAAAATAGGTATTATCACAATCCAAACAAATCTTCTCCACCGCCCTGTGTATACAAACCATTAACCCCATCTTTCTTGGTACTGGACAGTAGATCATGACTGAAGTGATCATAAAATACACAGGATTAGAAATGACTTCATGAGTGTATCAGATATAAATATTGAATTCAGCAAAAGCATAACTAAATAGAAAATATGAAATTGCACAAGTACTGAAAGTTGTCTTTGTATGATATAATTGCAATGTTCGGCTACTGTGAATGCGTTTTCCTAGCGTTAATGTTTTCTTTTACGTAAAGTGAACACTGTACTGATGGTCACCAGAGCGATTTTTAAATCATTAAAACATGTTTTTTGCATTAAAAAAAGATTAATCTTTGAAGCCTACTGCTCTACTTGCACTTGTACTGTAAGATAGTGCTAACGAGTCCCTTTATGTTAATTTATACACATTAGGACTCGTTTTAGGCGGATTAATCTTTTGACCCAGTGGTGAGACACCTTAGAACGAGATAACTGATCAATATGTCAAGCAATATGTCAATGATGTTATCAACATATATCACCACAATATATTTAACTTTAGACATTGGTTAAACTACTGACGCAACCATGACCTTTCAGTCATGAATAACCACACCTTGTTGAAGTTTTGTGAATTTTATTCCCTATTGATTATAATCTAATAGCAAAGTATTAATCTCAAACCATGAAGCAAAGAACATATCCACGATATGGCAAAAAGATCACAAACATGAACATCGATATATAAGGCACGTAGATCAGAATGTATAGAATATTATATACATTTAGTTCAACATAGCACAATGTCAGTCACATCTGTTGGTGTCAGACAAAGTGAAAACCTAATCTAACCACAAATTGGAATGTTCATGCAAAACAATTTAGAACACCAATTTGGAAAACATCTAACTAGGGTCTCTAATCAAAAATACAGCAGTTCCTAGAAAGGAAAAGCATTTAGACAAATTACGATAGCAATTGTCATAGTTACCCTCCTCTAAATGAGTCAGCATACAGGATCAGTCTTCGTCTTCAGGACATCAGTAAGAGCGCCAACAGCCTATCTCATCTAAGGACAGGGGACACTTCCCTCATAAGGAGGGAAAATGAAATGGGCAGTTTATGGGTAAGGATGGTTTTGTCTAAGTCTCAAATCACCAAATAGAGTGACAGAGTTTCTGGATGCAATCGATATCATTCCCTACCTGATGCTCTCGAGTCTCCTGTGTCATGAGTTTTGATCCCTTTTTCATAATACATTCCCCCAAAATTCTATTGGATAATCACTACACCCCACTATCTTCAACCTATCAAATTATACATTAAGTAATGCATTTGTCATTTCATGATAACTTAGAATACTTTGATTGGTCTTTATATTTGACGTTTTTGTAGGTGGCACATCCGGGGTTACTTCATTTTCTGGCACGTTCATCAGGTCAAAAGTTCCTTTGTCCATGGTCGAATGTCCTTGGAAGTTTCCATTCTTTGTTGCAAATCGTTTATACTAAAACATCTAGCAAGTGGATGGGAATATAACTGTCATTGATACAATAAGCGGAGAAAAGAACAAATGCTGGGTCATGGTCTTTTGCGAGTCAGCACACTGAAGGAACAAAAAATATGCTTTAATATGAGAGCTACACGATTAAGGGCCAGATGTAGGAAGCACTTTGCGAGTCGCAAATGGCAAAATTTGCCGTTTGCGACTCGCAAATGCGTGATTCCTATGCAGAAATGCATTTTGCGAGTCGGGACCGACTCGCAAAATGCATTTCCGAATCGCAAATAGGAAGGGGTGTTCCCTTCCTATTTGCGATTCGCAATGGTATGCAATTCCATTTGCGACCGCGTATGCGGTCGCAAATGGAGTCGCAGTTACCTTCCACTTGAAGTGGATGGTAACCCATTCGCAAACGGGAAGGGGTCCCCATGGGACCCCTTCCCCTTTGTGAATGGACCCCATATTATTTTTTCAGGGCAGGGAGTGGTCCAAGGGACCACTCCCTGCCCTGAAAATTCCGAAACTAAAGGTTTCGGAATTTTGTGAAATGCAGCTCGTTTTCCTGTGAGGAAAACGGGCTGCACTTCAAAAAAAAAAAAAAACCTTTATTTAAAAGGCAGGTCGCTAACATGGAGGCCTGCTGACGTCAGCAGGCCTCCATGTTAGCGAGTGCCTATACTCGCAATGGGGTCGCAAACTGCGACCCACCTCATAAATATTTATGAGGTGGGTCTTTGCGACCCCATTGCGAGTTGCAGAAGGTGTCTGAGACACCTTTCTGCATAGCAAATTGCGACTTGCAATTTGCGAGTCGCACGGACTCGCAAATTGCAAGTTGCAATTTGCTTTTTTCCTACATCTGGCCCTAAGTTTTCAACTCACGCTAACTTAAGACTCATGGATTCTAATAAGCGTAATCCTTTTAGATGTTAACATATGCAAGCAGTTTTTTCTTATAATCGACATTAGTATATAAGTACAATAGCAGCTTCACACTTATAATTACGTTAAGAATACATTCAAGTGGATAATATTTTGTGATCGTTTTTGTATGCAGGTATAAGCATTTCACGTCTAATATATATCATATTTAAACTACGCTCTCTCAATAGCATCTCGTGCTGCCTGTGTGGTTCCAATAGCATCCACTACTGACAGCAGAAAGATGAAAAGAAAATAACGCAATCCCACCACTGGTCATTAATGCTGTACCTTCATGAAATTATTCCAGAAAAGAAAAATCGTCAATTGAATCATGAAATAATCAAATGGATAATTGTGCAACATTTGCTGAGCTCCAGAGACTGATGATGCAATTACCCTCCCTGCCGCTGGCGGTACTAATGTGAAAGAAGTCACCCAGTTCAGCCGTAAGGATGAAAACGCTGGCGCCCGTTCTAATTCTGAAGCATTTTGTTATCTATCCATGCGTGTCTTATTGATTGCTATGCAAACCATTTCTACGCTGGCAGTTCAAAATACGGTGGAACGATAACTCTGAAGCGTAGTAACCACCGACCTGAATCAATCGAAGCTAGAACAGAGAAGGCTGTGTAGAGTGTAGGATGTATGAAAAAGAGAAACTCTTCTGAGAAACTACAAAACCTGGTCACTTCGGCACTGCCGTTTAACATCACACATGTAAATTGCGACTGAAAACATGGGTGTAACGTCGGTGGGGGAGTGCAGAGACACATTTGGAGTTGTTTGGGGAGTGACACCCCTCAAAATAATGCATTATTGGCTTGATATTTGGGACTCGGGCAGAGAGTCAGGTTAGCTATGCCTGTGACGGTTTTTCACATCGCCCAGAATGGGTTTAAACCCCTTCACTCCAGTGCTGAGCCTTTTTTTCACAATTTGGGATACTTCATGCTTAGGTCCTCAGAATGCAATGTATGCATAAAGTATCCATGCTCAACTTGTGTCTTTTTTTTCAACATCATGGGGATTCTAAAGGTAACCATGACTTGTGGATTACCCTGGAGGGGGCAGGGAAAATAGCCAAAATATAGCTAAAGGTTTGCTGCACTAAACTTACCATGTTACGAGATTTCAGGAATAAGCATAGCTGACTGAAAAAATTACTACAGTTTTGGAATTTTTCTGTGAGGTAGTCCATTTTCCTATTTTTGTGCTTTCAACCTACTTCCAGTATATGATGAAAAGAGTAGTGAGGCCCATGGGAGATTCTCAAAACCTACATATTTTTTAAAGGTAGTCACAATTCTGAATTCAGCAAGAAATCATTTATGTAGATCCTTCAAGGTTGGCCCAAATAAACTAACTGTTGAAATAAATAAAAAAATATTGCTCTGAGCAGGCGTTAAAAGCACAGAAAGAAATGGTGCAAGGAAATCTCTTAGATTTCCCCCTTGCAAACATTATGCTGGGTGCAGGCATAATGTGCACAAGGGTTTACAAAGCAATGCATGCATTGTGTCACTTTGTAAATATGGTGAGGGGAAAATGCTCCGCCGTGGTGTAAAAAATGACTCTATGGCATCGCTAAGGTTGTGCTAGGGACTCTTATATCTGCCCCTCAGAGCATTGAACATTTCTGTCTTTCAATATATCTTTGGGATGTTGCTTAATTAATGACCTATCTTTCCCCAAAATTTTGCTTGCCTTCCTCACTTTTCTGATCTAATTTTTGCTGGTTTTAGGACTCTGCAAACTTTACTACTGCACACTCTGCACTCTTTACCACTGCTGACCAGTGCTAAAGTGCTTGTGCTCTTTCCCATAAACATGGTAACATTGGCTTCTACCCAACAGGCATATTTAATTTTCCTAAAAGTCCCTAATGAAGTGCGCGGTATGTGCCCAAGACCTGTAAATTAAATGTTATTAATGGACCTGCAATACGGATTGTGTCACCTACATATGTAGCCCTTTAACCATGTCTCAGGCCTGTCATTCCAAGCCCTGTGTGTGCAGTTTTACTGCCACCTCGACTTGACATTTAACATACATTGCTGAGCCTTAAACTCCCCTTTTAGTACAGATGTCACCACTAAGGTACACTGGATGTAACCCACAGGGCAGGGTGCAGTGTATTTAAAAAGCAGGACATATACTTTAAGGTTTCACATGTCTTACTAGTAAAAAAACTTCCAAAGTCGTTTTTCACTGTAGGGAAGCCTTCCACTCTCATAGGCCAGAATTAGGAATTCCTGAATATACTTTTAAACTGTAATTCCTGATCAGAAAGGAGTAGCTACTTCATGTTTCATATCTTTGGAATGCTAATGATAAATCCTATGAACTGAAAAAGTTGGATTACCTGTTACTAATTTAGAAATGTCACTTCTAGAAATTAGCAAACAAACATTCACCCCAGTCACAGATCTGAGTTTAATCTATCAATTCTTTTGCTCACCATGCCACCCCAGTTTGGACCCAACCATATGCAAATCAGTCTTGACCTTGTTCCCCATGGAAACAGTCCAGCCCAAACTGCCAGGCCACGTCCTCCCTGGACTAGAAAGAAGCATCCAGCCACCAGTATCAGGGTATGAGCCTTCATCAGCCAGGGTTGCTTAAATCCAGTGGCACAGTGAGCCCTAGACCCACGTCTGGACATTTATGGCACACTTATGGTGACAAAAGCAAACAAATACAAATGATGGACAGAATGCAGAACCAATCAAACATTCACCCCCAGTCACAGACTGGGTTTAATCCATCAGTTCTTTTGCTCACCATGCCACCCCAGTTTAGACCCAGACATATGCAAAACAGTCTTGATCCTGTTCCCCATGGGAACAGTCCAGCCCAAACTGCCAGCCCAGGTCCTTCCTGGACCAGAAACAAGCATCCTGGGACCGGTTTCAAGGTATCACCCTTCATCAGCCAGGCTAGCTTGAAACCAGTGGCACACAACAACAACGACACAGCTGCTTCACAATGGCAGCAAATGCACAGCCTGCACTGCTCACCAATGGCACTCTACACAGACCCAGAGCATCACCTTATGATCAATAGAGCTGGCCAACGACTCAGTGGCACAACTGTGTGGAAAATACTGACACGTTGTGCCCTCTGCATCAGCGATTTGCTACATCCAAGGTACTGTTTCAGAAGACCCTGCGTGGGTTCTGTAACCAGCCTTACTTCCAGCACCCTCGTGACCTCAAATAACCTTTTGACTGCTAGTGACTTATAATCTCTGTTTTCATATTCATTTTTTTGTTGTTGCCTAAAACGCCTCTTATGGCATGGGTCTAAAAATAACCTTGCCTGCTTTCCCATTTTGTCTTACAATAATCCCTCCCCTTCCTTCTCTGATTTAATAAATGCTCTTGTCAATTTGGTGATGATTCAGCTTATATAAGCCTTATATGCATCCTAGACACTGTTTTCCCAATAGATACCAATATGTCCCTTTTTGAACTGAAACAACAAGAGCATGATATGCTCAGACAAGAATGCTTGAATACACCTGACAAGTTGTGCTTGATCTGCACATCTGTTGTCTACAAGCCAATCATTTTATCTAAATCGTTGTCCATATTTTTTATTTTGGCCTGATTACACTCTTGAAGTCATACCGTTGCCCTTGCTGAGTTGATGAGTCCCATGTCTTCTAAAACATTCGTAAAGCAACTTACAACCTTGGGAGAATGAGCATGCAGCCAAGCAGTAGATCTTTCTAGTGCGTTGTTCAACAATAGATTAATATCTCTCCTCCATAATATTGACAATGAATATGCTTATAGTCAAGTAAACATCTAATGCAAGTGTAGTCGGTCATTGAAATGTAGACTGTAATACCTGGCACATGTGAAATGTCTGCACCCTCTTTGCAATGCTGCAATAACCCATCCCAGTTGCTCAACAACCTCTGAGCTTAACACCTGGATTCTTGCATTTCTCCTAATCAAAAATGCTGCACTCTTAATTAAGTGTGATTGTGACATGCACACTTCTGATGGACTCATCTCTAATTTTAAAACAAAGGTCTGTGTTCCAGGTCTGTCAAGACTTTAAGAGGATGATTAATCAGGCACCACATCCTCTCAGATATTCTAAATTGTATCACTGTTGTCTCCTTCATCTTATCTGTTGGACTTGGCCTGTTTTTGCAGGATCCCCCCCCATATTGTTGCCTCCTATTGCTGAACCCATGTTTGTTGGCATTAGGACTCTGTGAACCTTTTCTTGACTTACTGGAGGTAAAGAGCTTGTATTCTCTCCATAAAACATGGTACAACTGGCATCTACCTAATTGGGACATATAATGTACTTGTACATTCCTAGTAGATGGTACTATATGTACTCAGGGTCTGCACATTAAACTCTACTAATGGGCCCACAAACCTCCTTGTGCCACCCACTAAAATGACATTTTAATACACATCTCAGGCCTGCCACTGCAGCCTGCATTGTAGTTTTAATCTTTAAACTTCAACTTCAGCCTGTCAAAAGAAACCTCTTGCAAGGCCTATTCCTTCCTTTTAATGTTTATAAGTGACCCCTAAAGTAGCTCTAAAAGCCCAGAGAGCAGGGGACATTGTATTATAAAAGAAGGATATGTGCACTTAAGTTTTGTGCGCAATGGTAGAGGAAAATTCCCAAAGTCATTTTTCACTTCTGTCTGGCCTATCTCTCCTATTGGCAAATACTGGGATAACATGTTGGGCTAGCATTACATTTAATAAGTGTTAACTTTGGATTGGGAGCAGATAGAAATATGCTCTTTAGACTCAAATGAATTGTAATTTATAATCTTCTCTAATGGTAAAGTTGAATTTTAAGTCACAGTTCTGAAAATGGCACTTTTCGTAAGTGGACTTATCTTGCCCTATCTATTTATACCTTCTGCCAGTGTCTTGGGTCACATGACCCTGAATGGTTCTTCTGTTGGGGCTTGTGTATTTCTTCCACACAGTGACACAATGGTGCCTATGTGTTGGCAGAATGGGACATCATTCCAAGATGACTGGTGCAGAACTGTGTCCTGTTCCACTTGCTTCTCCAAGGGCTTACCTAGTATGCACAAATGAATCCGATATCAGGCCTGCCCTGTCTTTTGTTACCCCAGGCATTTGGGAGCCTTAAAACGAAAGGTCTAAACTTTCCAGAACCAGATGTGGAGTAAGGACAGGGTGTTCCTACACACACATATGCTCCTACTAGGTATAAATTTTGGACACTCAGACAAATTCTTCAGAACTCTCTTGGACCTGTGGCCATTACAGAAGGTCTGCCCTGCTACTGAACGACTGCTGTAAGGATCTTGTCTTCCTGCTCAGTTACACCATTTTCCTTTTAGTTTGAAGATATATGTACCAAGTGATGAATAGATATTTCATTGAATGCACATTTCTCACATGTGTTTTTCTATTTTGTACATTGAATATAAGCAAGATCTATCAAACGCTCAATCATTGCTATTTAGCTTGCTATTTCAGGAATCTCATAAATCTTACGACTATTTCCCTACATAATTCTATCATTTTAATCATCACTTGCTTTTAGTCTTCTTTCTTTTAGTTTTAGGTTCTGAAACACATACAGGAGAGGTTCAATTTTAGCTATAGTCTCCATTTTAGGTATCCTCTCCATCTTATTTTTCTTTGTCCCCAAATCCCTCCTAGTAATGGAGGTCACCATCTTAGACCATGGAGGCTCCTATCTTTGAGGAAAGAGGCTGCCCTTTTCCTGAAATTATGTCTAATCATCAAAATGTCAGCTGTGCCTACCTGTGAAAATATCAAGGCATTCAGATATAGGCATCAGGAAAATCCCCAGCATAACTTTGGTATGCGGCAGGTGCCTTTTTCAAGGTTATACAACAACCATAGCCCAAATATTGTCATTTATATTGACATATTTTACCTTATTAGTATATCCACTGATGTATATGATTCTGTCAAAACATTCCTAAGGTGACATCACACACTCCATCCTAGATAAAAGGCAATATATAAGGGCTACCACTTAACCCTATGGCTAGGAGAGAAACTTCACCCAAGTCTCAGATGCAGAGGGCAGTTTCAGATGGCCATGGCACCAGATTTCTTCTCAACTGAAGAAGCCTCCAGCAAGACTCTCTGAAATACTGTGAAGCGTTCTGTTCTAGGAGCCTCTCTGCAACTGCCTAGCTGACCTGCTGAAACAGACCTGCCTGGACTTGCAATTGGACCTGCCTGAGCACTGATGGCCTCTGTTGGAAAGGGTGCCACCAGGTCCTGGACCATTGCCTTGCATTAGTTTGAGCTCCTCCAAAGAAGAAAAGGTGACATCCTGAAGTTTGAGCTCTTCACGACGACCATCTGCGATGCTCTTACTGTTTCTCAGAGACTCCTCCAATGCAAACAGAACTCTTCTCGCTGGACTTTGAGAAGGTAACTTTTTCAGCTGGAACAACCTGGACCCTTTATCTGATTTGCATTCCATAGCAGTCGTCTTAAACCTGTGACTTTCCACTGGTGTAGTACGATCAGATACCCACAGTTAGTTTTTTCTTCTTCTTGGTTCTTTTTTGCTTAAACATTTAAAAATGCATATCTCCAGTTCTACGAATTTGAGGTTTGTCATTTTGGTCTCACTTTCTCAATTACATGGTGCTTCATTTTCTAAATTGGTTTGTGATTTTTATTGTATTGTGTCTTTACTTTAATACTGTTTGTGTGCTGTATAAATACTTTGTACATTGCCTCAAAGTAAAGCTTGACTGATTTGTGCAAAGCTACCAAAGGGTTAAGCACAGGTTGATTTAGTGACTTTTGCTAGTCACCATGACAAAGTTTATAATTTGAATGCTGTTCCTTGTTGCCTGTTTTCCCAGCCTCTCTAGTATCTCCTGTGTGGTTTTATCCTCAGGTGAGAGTATTAAGGATAAAGCAGTAAAGAGTTGTCCTTGAGGGGTGATGGAACTGGTGCATAAGTGAGTAAAAATGTGTGAGCATCTTTCGACATCTAAAAATTTATTTTGCCATTGCCTCATCCATCGCTGCAGGCTAGCATGCCCAATTTTCAAATAACAGTTGACAAATGTCCCATATATTTTTCTGTTTGCCACGGGGATAGATAAGCTGTTTTCAGTGTATTTGTACATTTCCCTCAACATTGTTTTTAAGCCACCCCTCCTGGGGTAGTTGGGATTCTAAAATGGTTGGAATCCTGTCTTAGTTATTATTCCAAAATCTCTGTTAGTTGCTGTAATGAGTCAGGTCTGCATTACCTTTTCTCTTACCTTTTCTTGCCAGGATGCTATGTCTATTGAATAAGTGAACATCTGTGTGCACTGTAGGATAAGCCACAGTCTCATGTACTGTAGAAGGAAGTAGACCAGCCATCAGAAAAGCATTGCCAGGGGGAATGAGTGGGTTAGACACACAAAAGTCAGGATGCTTTTGACTTTATACAGTACTACCCTCTTTCACCACACCATGCTAACATCAAACATCTCCCTGCAGTGCTCCACAGGTTCTTCTAAAGTTCCCAGAGACTGTCTGGTGCCTAGGTCCTGGGCTTTACCCGTATCCCTAAATATTATGTCCAGAATGTCACATGCAATTCCAAAAAACATCTTAGGTATTGCAGGACTTTAAGGAAGATTTGGCCTCTGTGTCATTTTAATAGTTAATTTATGTAATTCTGGGCCCACATAGGCTTTTGGTGATAGGTCCCTCTCAAATGTACTTTTGTGCCCCCTTTATTCATCCCAGTTCTCTGGTTCCCTTCAAAAGATCTGTAGCCAACACTTTTGATCTCAGTTGTAACCAGTTGCTGTTTGATTTGGGCAGAACATTGCTTAAATATTCTTACTCTAGTGTGCTTGATGTACAGGAGAAATTTAACTGGGGTGTGAGGCTGCACGTGTTATAAACACTGCCTTTCCGGTGACATTCATAGGTGGGTTCTGCTTCCCTGATGCAGAGGTTGGGGCTCTCTGCCCTATCAAGATCTCCACTCCTCTCAATTATTGCTAGTCCACCATCAACCTACTTGTTCTCTTGCTGTCTTTGCTGCCCTAGTAGGGGATTCTTGAAGCAGCTTTCCCATCCTTGTGTAGAAGCTTTGACTGCTCCAGGAGCAGCAGCTTCCTATAGACAGACTTCAGGACAAAGCAGAGATCCTTATTGAGGTAAATATTTTAGTTAACAATGTTTAAATAGATGATAACAAAGTGTTTGTGACTGGAAAAGGTATTCTGACCGAAAGTGAGGGATTAACACAAGTGCTGGAAAGAGAGAGGCAATACTTTTAGTAGTTTCTTAGCCAGCGCAATGGTCACATTCCAACCACAGGCTGTCTACTGGAAGGATTATGTCTTGTATAATGAGGCTACAGACCCAAAAAGTGTGCAGCCAGGAGGCTGAGAGTTCTGCAGTGCTACAGGGCTTTGATGATAAACCTAGCCCATAAAATCACCTTAACTGGAAACTAGGGTGGGGGGCAGATGAAAATTTAGGAAAGGTTAGTAAACCACTTTTACTGGTCCAGATGTCTGAGGAGTTGAAGATGTTCTTTAGATTCTGCACCACCAGTTATGCCACTGAGAAGATAGGAGGACATTCTAAGTCTTCCCTGATCTCAATACCAATGGTAGAGAAATCTTTTGAGAAGGTGGGCATTGACATTTTTGGGTTCCTAGACCCTCGCACAAACTCATGTTCATCCTAATAGTAGTGGACCACAATGCTGGATATCTTGAGGCAGTACCTCAGAGGACAGTGGTGGCCAGTGCCCTGCTTGATATCTATACTAAATTAGGGTTCCCTACAGATGGCTTAGTGCAGTTAAAACGCTAAGAAGAATCTTCAGTCAGTCTGAAACTGATCAAGCACTGGTATGATTAGAAGGAAACCTTGTGGGATACCGACTTGATTAGAAGCTGTGGTGCTTGAGCTACCTGGACCAAGGGCCCGCTAAGAAAAGTGGCCTAGGCACAACACTGTGCTCGAAAAGGTGGGTGAGGTTACCTACCTGCTGGAGCTGGGGACACCAAGACACTTCCAAAGAGTAATCCATATCAACCGCCTGCCACAGTTTAACAGGACAGGCGTGACCATGTTGATGGTGACAGATAAAGGGGAAGATGAGGAAAATGAGCTGTTTCCAGAACTTCTGTCCCACAATGCAGAAGATGGTTCAATAGCAGGAATTGTGCTCTCGCCTATACTAACAAGAGAAGCAGAAGGAATATCACAATTTGTTAGACCAGCTTGCTTATATGTTCTAATATGAGATCGGGTGTGATCGTGTTGTGTAGCCATTTTAGTTATAGCTCCATGTACGTTATTTTAGCAAACTAGGCCTTCCGCTGTGCACTTTAACCTAGATATGTTTTACTCACCTTCATTTATTATTTTAACAATAGCCACATTTGCGGTCTTGTTTTTTTTCTCTTTAGCTGTTCTTTGCCTAGGTCAGCGCTGCGTTCTTAAACAAGACATTTCTTTTGGTCTGTGCTTTTCTCAAGGCTGCAGTAAGATAGGTTGCTGGTAAACGTGGTAATGCTTTGTCTCTAGTATTTATAGAAACATACACATCCTTACGTAGGGACATTTTCTCAGAACATCAGCTGTTTTATTATAAAAAACACTTCTCTGTCCCATACACGTTAGAGGGAGATTCCAGCCAGATTACCATGACTGTATGCTGACTGATGAACACTTCGCTACAACTGCTCATGTTGACTACAGGCCTCTTGCTCAGGTATGAGGGATGATGTCTTCCCAGGGGAACCTGAAGCGCAGAAATAAAGCTTAACCTGATGTGCTCTTACATAGCCTAGGTTGGAATTATTTTAATGATTTTAGTGACAATATGGTAGCTTTTTTTTTTGCTTTACTCTCCTTGTCACAATATTAATTCTTTTTGTCCTAGTTATTGCAGTACATGCTTTATTATCTATGATGCAATTGCTTCAATAAAACCTTATTGAAACATACACTGCCTCCGATTGTCCTTGTATATGTGAGACTGATGTAACTGAGAGAAATGGATGCGATTTGAGTGACCACAATTTCCCTGAGAAATCAATTGTGTCATGTGCTCCGCTGCCCAAACAGGTAGAGATGAGGAACTGCTAGTTAGCCAGAGCAGAACCTGGATTAGGCTGAAAGATGTCACCTGTAGTGGTTTCAGACTCAGTCCCCTACAGTGCAAGTGATTCTGCCACCCAAACTCCAGTAGTCTCATTAGGATAATGAGAGCCTGCGCGACAACCCAACTGTGTGACAACAACATTAACAATTGTGGCAGCTTACCTGTCAAGAATAAGTCATAGATGTTGTCAGACAAAGGTGAGGCCAGTGCCTCCTGTGAGGTTTTACCCTCAGGTGAGGTTACTATTAAAGAGGAAGTAACCAAGATGTTGTCCTTTGGTGTGACTGAGCCTTCAGGGAGTTATTGGTTTAGTCCAGGGCTGCTGGTACCTACGGTCAACCCAAAGGGAGGACTCAAGAATTTAGGTTTCGAGTGGACTACAGTGGGCCCAATTCTGTCCCTGAAACTCACATCTTCCCCAGAGCTGATGAGGTCATATTGCAATCAGGGCTGTAAAGTATCTTTACTTTAATGGCTGAATCGTGGCTGTGGGTTGCAAAGAAAGGTCTGCATTCTCAAATCCTGAGGGCCACCTTCAGTTGAATGTGATGCCTTTTGGGCTGAAAAACACCCCTGTCACATTGCAGAGAATGAGGGACAAAGTGCACTCTTGACTGCAGAGCTTCAGTGCAACATATCTTGATGATGTTACTGTCTTTAGCCCCACTTGGCAACATCACGTAATTAAATGCAGGCAGGCCTGACTATCAAGGCCAACTAATGCCAGAAAGGGCAGGGATCTGTGAACTCCAAGTTGTGAAATGACATGCATAGCTTCTCAAGCCCATGATCCAGATTATCATGGTCTGGGAGCCCCCAACAACCCAGTCTCAAGTTTTTTTTTTTTTTTTTTACTATTTTCATGGAAACAAGGGTCAAGGCATCAAGTAAATGCTTTAACCACTGTAGTTCCACATCAGTAGTAGTATTACATTCATTATTGACACAAACTTTTTCTGTAATTAAAGCACTTGTATGGCCTTGTTACATCTGTCTAAAGACATCATATATTTGGTTGGTTTCCTTTTACCATAATGTCTATAATTGGCCAGGAACCAGTCCGTTAGACTCCCTTGGCAATACACCATGGTCCTCAAACTTTCACCCACTTTTTGGGGCATGCTCGACTTTGACGCACCACTCTCTTAGTTCATTGACACCAATCAAGGCCTGCTCCAAATTTTTAAACCATCAGTGGAGTTGGCGTACCCAAATTCCTAGCTACGTTTAGTTTGGCCACCCCAAATGCCAATGTTGCTCAAATCCCAGAGCGTTTAGGCAGCGGTTCCTTGTAGGAGGCTGGCCTGGCTTATAGTGGGTACCTGATGGTACTTACACCTTGTGCCAGGTCCAGTTATCCCTTATTAGTATATTAGAAGTGTTCTAGCAGTTTAGGATGATATAGGTAGCTATAGCAGAGCAGCTTAGGCTGAACTAGGAGACATGCAAAGCTCCTACTATACCACTTATATCATATAGCACTATATCAAGAAACACAATACTCAGTTACTAAAAATAAAGGTACTTTATTTTAGTGAAAATATGCCAAAAAGTATCTCAGAGGATATACTCCCTTAGGAGGCAAGTACAATACACAAAATATACACACAAACCAGAATCAGGTAAGTAAACAGTTAGAAAAGTAGTACAAACACTGTAGAATACAATAGGGTGCAATAGGACACAAGGGGCAACACAAACCATATACCCCAAAAGTGGAATGCGAACCACAAATGGACCCCAGGCCTAGTGTAGTGTGTAGAGGGTCGCTGGGAGTGTAAGAAAAAACTAAGGGTGTCCAAGATACCCCACCCCAAGACCCTGAAAAGTAGGAGTAAAGTTACCCTACTACCCCAGAAAGACAGTAATGTCGAGATAGGGGATTCTGCAAAGGCAACAACTGACTGCAAAACACTGAAGATGGATTCTTGGACCTGAGTACCTGCACAGGAAGGGGACCAAGTCCAAGAGTCATGCAAGCGTCCAGCGGGGGCAGGAGCCCACTAAACCCCAGATGAAGGTGCAAAAGGGCTGCCTCAGGGTGGAAGAAGCCAAAGACTCTGCAATGACGAAGGTGCCAGGAACTTTTTCTTTGGTCAGAAGATGTCCCACAGCATGCTGGAGGATGCAGAGTTGTTTCCACGCATATAGACTGCAAACAAGCCTTGCTAGCTGCAAGAGTTGCAGTTGAAGATGATGGGTACTGCCCAGGCCCAGGAAGGACCAGGAGGTCGCATCTTGGAGTAGAATACAGAGGGGGCATTTAGCAACAGAGAGAGCCCATGCAGAAGCAGGTTCCACCAACAGAAGCACTTGAACAGACATTCAAGAAATCTGAGCACAGCGGTCATCTCAACACAACAAAAGAGGGTCCCATGAAGCCGGTGGTCAAAAAATGCGAGTTGAGCAATGCAGGATTGAGTGCTGGGGACCTGGGCTGGGCTGTGCACGAAGGAATCCTTGCCAAAGTGCACAGAAGCCCTAGCAGCTGCAGATCACGCAATACACAGGATTAGTGTCTGGCTTGGGGAGGCAAGGACTTACCTTCACCAAATTTGGACAGAAGGACCACTGGACTCCCGGGGTCACGTAGATCAAGCTCCTGTGTTCCAGAGACCATGCTCGTCAAGATGAGAGGGGACCCAAAGGACCAGTGATGCAGAAGTTTGGTGCCTGCGTTAGTAGGGGGAAGATTCAGTCGACCCACAGGAGATTTCTTCTTGGCTTCCAGTGCAGGATGAAAGCAGACAGCCCCCAGAGCATGCACCACCAGGAAACAGTCGAGAAAGCAAGCAGGATTAGGCGCTACAATGTTGCTGGTAGTTGTCTTGCTACTTTGTTGAAGTTTTGGAGGTGTCCTGGAGCAGTCAGCGATCGATCCTTGGCAGAACTCGAAGAGGGAGATGCAGAGGAACTCTGATGAGCTCTTGCATTCAATCAATCAACAGTCAATTTTACTTTATTCGGTACAAAATAGACCATAAAAGACATCCAATAAATACAAACACACAAATGTCATGATCATGAAATTGATAAAAGCATTATTAATACATATTTTGAATTCCAAAAGCAGCATATATAAAATTTAGCACAGCCTGTATTGTGTCTACATTTCCTAAGTTATGTAAATAAAAGTAAGCAAGCTGGGTGGTTCTTAAACTTTTAGATAAAAATAATGGATGTAAAAACCTTTTTCTTGGGATATCATAAAAAGTGCAGAAGAGTATGAAGTGCAAGGTACTTTGAGATGTTTTTCCATCGCAACAACACGGTGGAAGATTCTTAAACCAAGTTCCGCAGATAGGAAATGTTACCAAGTAGTGTAATGTATTCAAGCGTAGCCTGGTAAGTAAGAACTTATGTCGCTCAAGGCTGGTAGCAGTCAAATATAATATTGGGTGTGATTGATGTGTCTGATTCCTCACCTGGATTCCGTCTGTAGCCAAATTTGGCTTTAAGTCATACATTTTCTGCCAATATATTTCCTTTACCTTTTTAATGTCCCGCTTTGTCAGAAGGTCCGGCTTGAGAAAGAACTCCCCTAGTCCTAAAGAAAGAAGAGAGGAGTGGACATACCTGAGCCAAGGTATGTCCAATGGTGGTGATAATAAGAGGCAATCCTGTATCACCGTTCTACATAAATGAGCTTCCTGTTTTGACAACATTTTTATCCAAAGTAATATAGGTTGGAGCTTTATGTAGTTGGATATGCCTCTCAAGCCCACTCCTTCATGGCAAAACGTTACTGAAGTTGATTGCGGGACTGCTAATAGCCTCCTTAGAAACTTGTTTTCTACTATCTAGAGGTTCGGGAATTCAGCATATCCCCAAACCCCAACTCCAAAAGTCGCGACAGAGAGACATTTACTAGATAAAACAGTCATCATCTCTTTTACAGGTTTGTGTCGCAACCTTTTCGAAAATCTAAAATCTGCTTCTATGGTTTTCTGAAATTGTATTGAGCGTATGTTTACTAAAAATTTCCAATTAAAATCTACATCAATAGGAACCCCCAGGTACGTAAAATGTGGGACCTTAAGTATTTCTTCCCCATCCAAAAGAAGAGAAAGGGAAAACTGCAATCTAACCGATTAAAGAGAACTATTGGAAAACAGACAAGAGAAATTAAGGGGCATATTTATACTCCGTTTGCGCCGGAATTGCGTCGTTTATTTTGACGCAATTTCGACGCAAAACTAACTCCATATTTATACTTAGGCGTTAGACGCGTCTAGCGCCAAAGTCCATGGAGTTAGTGTCATTTTTTTGCGTGGACACCTACTTTGCGTTAATTATATGCAAGGTAGGCGTTCCCGTCTAAAAAATCGACTCCGAGGCATGTGCGTCGGATTTATACTCCCAGGCAAAATTCACGCCCGAGAGTGGGCGGGTCAAAAAAAATGACGTACGGCCGCTTTTGCGCCGTTTTTTAGTGCCTGCAAAAGGCAGGCGTTAAGGGACCTGTGGGCTCTGAAGGAGCCCAGAGGTGCCCTCCCATGCCCCCAGGGACACCCCCTGTCACCCTTGCCCACCCCAGGAGGACACCCAAGGCTGGAGGGACCCATCCCAGGGACATTAAGGTCAGTTCAGGTAAGTTTAAAAAAAAATATATTTTGTGGCATAGGGGGGCCTGACTTGTGGCCCCCTACATGCCACTATGCCCAATGACCATGCCCAGGGGACAGAAGTCCCCTGGGCATGGCCATTGGGCAAGGGGGCATGACTCCTGTCTTTGCTAAGACAGGAGTCATTTCTATGGGGTTTGGGAGTGTTGGAAAATGGGTTATTGGTAGGGCAGGTAGGTACCTACACCTAGCAACAAGCCACAAACCTCCACAAAAGTACAGTTAGGTCTCAGTAAATTAATCCCAGCTCTACCCTTGGTAGCTTGGCATCGAGCGTCAAGGCTTAACTTAGGAGACAAAGTGTAAAGCATTCAGATATCACAAAACAGTAATTAAATAAAACACAGGAAACAGTTTAAAAATCCAAAACCAATTTATAAAAATAGCTTATATTTTTATCTTTAAAATGACACAAAAACGATTAAAATCGGTTCAGGGGAACCGGAGGTATGAATTTTTAAAGTATTATTATTTTCTAGCGCATAGAAACAAAAAGCGCCAATCGGGTCATCTGGTTGCACCAGGACCGGGACAAAGTCAAACTTTCAGGCCGACCGCGATGGAGCCCTGCTCGGCTACAGGTCGCGGGAGGCCTCGGTTAAAAAGTTACCTTCTGACTTAGTCTTTATTTTGAAGTTTTTCTTCACCGGGACGAACCTGCCAGTTGGATCCGACCTCCTGGAGCCCTTGTCCGGATACGCGAAGTCGGTTTCCTCGGTGGTGATTTTTACCTTCGGACTTAGTCGTTTTTTCGAGATGAAAATCCTTCGACCGGGGTAAACCTGGATCTTGATCCGACGTCCGTGGAGCCCTTCTCGGATACGATGGCTGGAAGGTCCCGGTCAACTTTTTACGTTCGGACTTAGTCTCTTTTTTGGATGTTTTTCTTTACCGGGACGAACCACGAAGTCAGGCCGGGTCGCGGTTGAGGCAAGCCGGCTAGAATTTCCGCGTCGGGTCGGTCACTTTATGGAGCTTTTTTCTAAAATTTCTCCAATCTTTTCCAAACTTCTGGGGCTTCACCCAGATGTTCTTTTAAGGTTCTTTTGGGGTCCACAGCTCACCCCAAGGGTCCAGAAGTTCTGTGATGGTCCTTGGGAAGTGCGGACTTCAACTCCCAGAATACACCTGGCGCAAACTCCTTTTTGGCCACTGGACAGTGGTCAGCTGGTCACTTTTTCAGGAGTTGGTGCAGGGGACTCTGGTTAGCAATTTTTCACCTGTAGCAAACAGGGAGTCCCTCCTTGAACCAGTGGAAGCCAGGCAAAGTCCTTCTTGTGGTGAAGCCCAAGTGTGCAGCTGGTGCAGTCTTTCTGAGTGCAGGGTCCAGGTGCAGGCCAGGGGTCCAGCAGGGCAGTCCTTCTTCTTCTTGTAGTTCCTTTCTTGTTGAATTCTGGAGGGGATCTGAGGCGTGGGTGCAGGTCTGCCAGTTTTATCCTTGCTCCTGGGTGAAAAGCAGGGAGGCCCTGGTCCTCCAATCAGGGACAGGGTCGTCCCCCTGTGATGACCACTTCCTGGGAAGTGTGGCAAAAATCCATCCCAGAAGGCAATAGTCTCTAAAAATCCAAAATGGATGAATCTGATTTTTGGAGGAGAGATCTGGCTGAGCCCACCCACTGGTGTGGCTAAAAATCATAAACACACCCCTCTCCTGCCCTCTCCTAATCTAATCAAGGGGGCACCTAGCTGTCTGGGGTTGCAGGATGTGGGGGTGTTGCTGGGTGCTCCAGATGTCTTTCTCTGCCTTTGAAGACCAGTTTGGCAGCCCTCCCCCTTCCTGCTTCCCCATCTGCTGAGGGGAGATTCTCTCCCCCAAGCACATTCCTTTGTGTGAAGTCAGGCCACTTCACACCTCATTAAAGTAGCCTGGCAGAAGCTGCTGCAGGCTGGCCAATCAGAGCACAGCAGCAAAAACAATGCAGAGCTGAAATTGGCAACTTTTTAGGTAAAGTCTAAACTTTTTACCTGCACTAGTTATATTAAATCCAACAACTGGAAGTTGTGGGATTTATTATAACAATCAATTTGATACCAAATTCTTGGTATGTAACATTTAAGGAGACTTTAAAATTTTAAATAAAGTCTGCCCATTCTAGCCTATGAAGGCCATTTACTTCAATGAGGGAAAAACGAATTTGGCTGTTTTTACCTCACCAGGGCTTATAAATCTATTTTTATAAAGTCCCTGCTTATAGTTACATGGCACCCAGCCCTAGGGGCACATAGGGCACACCTTAGGGGGGACTTATATGTAAAAATAAGGTAGTTTAAGACTTTGGAAGTACCTTTAATTCCAAAGTCGAATTTGCATATAACTTTAATTTAAAAGCAGCCAGCAAGGCAGGCTTGCTTTTAAAATGACACTGGGCACCTCAGCAATGCACCTAGGTGTGCACCACCTATGCTGTGGTCCCTAAACCTACATGCCCTACCATATACTAGGGACTTATAGGTAGGTTTACTTAGCCAATTATAATTAGCCTAATTTGCATATCCATTTTACACAGAGCACAGGCCCTGGGACTGGTTAGCAGTACCCAGGGCACCATCAGAGTCAGGAAAACACCAGCATAAAGTGGAAAATGGGGGCAAAAAGTTATGGGGCCTCTGCAATCAGCCCCAGTTTCTCACACAACCCCCCCCCAGCCCACACGCCCAGGAGACTCAGCCCAACCCTGGGAGAGTCTTCCTGGCTTGTTAGGCGAGGAAGACAGTGAAGAAAACTGGCTGTCCCTTTGCAGGGCCTACTCTGCCTTACATCCTCCTGTCAGGGTCACTCCCTCTGGGTAGTGAAGCCATCCCAACAGTAAAAGGACCCAACTCAAACTGAAACTTCCCTCTAGGGGGGTCTTCCTCCTCTCTCTCTGCCAACTTGGGTAGTGAGGTGCCCACCTCCCCTACTCCAAACTTTGCTAGGGCAACACCTAGCTTACCCAAAGAGGTCACCCAACACTTGAGCAACCCCACCATGACCAATAGGGTCAGGGGGCCTACTTTGCTATTGGCCCTGGGGTCTGCCTCCCAGGCCAAGTACAGTGCTGCCAGGAAGGCTAGCACCCAGCAGAGGCTACTGACAGCTGTCAGTACCCAGAACCACACCCTAAGCTCTCCACTGACAGGTGGCTGAGCTGCTTTAGGGGCATCTTTGGGGTCCTGGCACCCCTCTTGCTGTCTAGAGTGGGGGGCTACCACCTCCTGTGGCAGACACCCTCCTTCCACTCTCCCTTCTGTCAGTGCAGGGGCAACACCTTGCATCTGGACAGCTGCCTGACTACTCAGGACTTCCTTGGGGTCAGGTGAGGCCTCACCAGTGCCAACTCTGGGCTCCCCCCCTACTGGGGCAGAAGGCCTTTGGCTCCCTGGAACTCTCTTTAAGAGTGGCCTACCCTTCCTTTTCTTCTTTCCTTTTCTTGGGGACCCCTGTCTCCTAACTGTAGGGACTGACTCCCCAGGACTTTGGGTTGGGGGGGCGCCCTGGGCGACCACCCCATCTGTGACCAGACTCACCTCTGGGAGGTCATTGCCCAGGATACAATCTAGGGGGAGGTCAGCACTGACTACCACCCTAATCCAGTCAAGGATACCCTCCCTCTCTAGGGGCACTATGGCTACAGGTTTGGAGGTGACCTCCCCTGTGACTATCCTGACTTTCTTTGTCTTTCCTGGGACATACATGTCTGGGGTCACTAACCGGTCACTCACTACAGTGTGACTGGCACAGGTGTCTCTCAGGCCAGTGGTAGGGATCCCATTCACTTGAATGTGGTGGAAGTGCCTACTCCCACCCTCAGGGATCACCAGCTTACCATCTGGTCCTGTCTCCCAGCACAATGCTAGGAGGACTTCATCATCTGAGGAATCCTCCTCTATGGCTACACTGGACAGCCCAGTGCTAACCACTTTCTTTGGACAGGCTGCATCTCCTCTGAAGTGACCTGTCTGCTGACAGTCAAAGCAAGCCCTACTGTCCAAGAGCTTTTTTAACCCTGGGTCTCCCTGTCTCTGCATGTCAGAGTGGGAGTGGGATTTACTCTCCTCCTTCTTAGGGTTCTGGGGTACAGAGGGAGTCTCTGTGGTGGGCTTACCACCTCCCTCCTTAGGTTTTTGGGGACCTGTCCCCCCCTTCTTGGAGTCTCCCCCCTGGGACTTGACAACCACCCTGGTTCTCAACCACTCATCAGCTGCCTCCCCTAGCTCTCTAGGGTTGGTCTGCTTAGAGTCCACTAGATGCTGGCGTAACCTTTCTTGGATACAATTGGTCAAGATGTGCTCTCTCATGATCAGATTGTATAACCCCTCATAAGTATTTACTTTGTTGCCAATAATCCAGCCCTCTAGTGCCTTTAGTGAGGTATCCACAAAGTCAACCCAAGACTGGGTACTGACCTTCTGGGTGTCCCTGAACTTCATTCTATATTGCTCTGGGGTCAGACCAAACTTCTTGACTAAGCACCTCTTCATACTAGGGTATGAATCTGCCTCCTCCCCCCTTAAGGTCAGAAGCCTATCCCTCCCTGAGTTGGGGACCAACTCCCACAAAAGGGAACCCCAGTATTGAGGCCTAACCCTTCTCATTTGGAGTGCCCTCTCAAAGGCCCCTAGCCACTTATCTATGTCATCCCCCTCTACATAAGCAGGAACCACCCCCTTGGGTAATCTGGGGCAAACTCCCCCACCCATGGACACCTCAGCTTCTTTATCGCTGCTTCCATCTTTTTTTTCTTTGCTTGCCCACTTTTTCTTTTCTAGGGCAAGCTTATCTGCTTCCAAAGCTATGTAGGCTAGCTGGGCTTCCAGCTCTCTTTCCCTGATGGATGGGTTCTCTCCTCCTGAAAGGACCCTCTTCCTACCACTAGCTTTGGGTCTGCCCCTAGTGACTGTATCCATTGAGGACCGTTCCTCCTCTTCCTCACTTGGGGTCTGATGCCTTCCCTCCCCTGAGTGGTTAGAGTTAGCATCTTCCTCTTTTTCTTCCTCCTCTGGAGCTTCCTCTGTCTCTACCTCTTGGGCCTCAGCCCATGCTGTCAGGGATTTAATCAGGATTTGCTTCCTGAGATCAGGGGTTGCAGGCAACCCCCTCTCAATACACAACCCCCTAAGCTGGACTACTGTCAGTGTGGGTAGGCTCGCCAGATCAAGCTCCATGGTTCCCTAGTTTTGTGTCAACAAAAACTTTTTGCAAAAATTGGAAACAAGAATTTAGAAAAATTACAAAAAATCAATAATTGAAATTAATCCAAATTAAAAATTTAAAACAATTTTTGCACTAGGACAATTTAAAGGATTTTTAATTTGTTTTATCTAAAACTGTAACGTTATATTGAACACAAGTACAGGATCCCGTCGCTGCTTCCAATTATGTTGGAAAATGGGTTATTGGTAGGGCAGGTCGGTACCTACACCTAGCAACAAGCCACAAACCTCCACAAAAGTACAGTTAGGTCTCAGTAAATTAATCCCAGCTCTACCCTTGGTAGCTTGGCATCGAGCGTCAAGGCTTAACTTAGGAGACAAAGTGTAAAGCATTCAGATATCACAAAACAGTAATTAAATAAAACACAGGAAACAGTTTAAAAATCCAAAACCAATTTATAAAAATAGCTTATATTTTTATCTTTAAAATGACACAAAAACGATTAAAATCGGTTCAGGGGAACCGGAGGTATGAATTTTTAAAGTATTATTATTTTCTAGCGCATAGAAACAAAAAGCGCCAATCGGGTCATCTGGTTGCACCAGGACCGGGACAAAGTCAAACTTTCAGGCCGACCGCGATGGAGCCCTGCTCGGCTACAGGTCGCGGGAGGCCTCGGTTAAAAAGTTACCTTCTGACTTAGTCTTTATTTTGAAGTTTTTCTTCACCGGGACGAACCTGCCAGTTGGATCCGACCTCCTGGAGCCCTTGTCCGGATACGCGAAGTCGGTTTCCTCGGTGGTGATTTTTACCTTCGGACTTAGTCGTTTTTTCGAGATGAAAATCCTTCGACCGGGGTAAACCTGGATCTTGATCCGACGTCCGTGGAGCCCTTCTCGGATACGATGGCTGGAAGGTCCCGGTCAACTTTTTACGTTCGGACTTAGTCTCTTTTTTGGATGTTTTTCTTTACCGGGACGAACCACGAAGTCAGGCCGGGTCGCGGTTGAGGCAAGCCGGCTAGAATTTCCGCGTCGGGTCGGTCACTTTATGGAGCTTTTTTCTAAAATTTCTCCAATCTTTTCCAAACTTCTGGGGCTTCACCCAGATGTTCTTTTAAGGTTCTTTTGGGGTCCACAGCTCACCCCAAGGGTCCAGAAGTTCTGTGATGGTCCTTGGGAAGTGCGGACTTCCACTCCCAGAATACACCTGGCGCAAACTCCTTTTTGGCCACTGGACAGTGGTCAGCTGGTCACTTTTTCAGGAGTTGGTGCAGGGGACTCTGGTTAGCAATTTTTCACCTGTAGCAAACAGGGAGTCCCTCCTTGAACCAGTGGAAGCCAGGCAAAGTCCTTCTTGTGGTGAAGCCCAAGTGTGCAGCTGGTGCAGTCTTTCTGAGTGCAGGGTCCAGGTGCAGGCCAGGGGTCCAGCAGGGCAGTCCTTCTTCTTCTTGTAGTTCCTTTCTTGTTGAATTCTGGAGGGGATCTGAGGCGTGGGTGCAGGTCTGCCAGTTTTATCCTTGCTCCTGGGTGAAAAGCAGGGAGGCCCTGGTCCTCCAATCAGGGACAGGGTCGTCCCCCTGTGATGACCACTTCCTGGGAAGTGTGGCAAAAATCCATCCCAGAAGGCAATAGTCTCTAAAAATCCAAAATGGATGAATCTGATTTTTGGAGGAGAGATCTGGCTGAGCCCACCCACTGGTGTGGCTAAAAATCATAAACACACCCCTCTCCTGCCCTCTCCTAATCTAATCAAGGGGGCACCTAGCTGTCTGGGGTTGCAGGATGTGGGGGTGTTGCTGGGTGCTCCAGATGTCCTTCTCTGCCTTTGAAGACCAGTTTGGCAGCCCTCCCCCTTCCTGCTTCCCCATCTGCTGAGGGGAGATTCTCTCCCCCAAGCACATTCCTTTGTGTGAAGTCAGGCCACTTCACACCTCATTAAAGTAGCCTGGCAGAAGCTGCTGCAGGCTGGCCAATCAGAGCACAGCAGCAAAAACAATGCAGAGCTGAAATTGGCAACTTTTTAGGTAAAGTCTAAACTTTTTACCTGCACTAGTTATATTAAATCCAACAACTGGAAGTTGTGGGATTTATTATAACAATCAATTTGATACCAAATTCTTGGTATGTAACATTTAAGGAGACTTTAAAATTTTAAATAAAGTCTGCCCATTCTAGCCTATGAAGGCCATTTACTTCAATGAGGGAAAAACGAATTTGGCTGTTTTTACCTCACCAGGGCTTATAAATCTATTTTTATAAAGTCCCTGCTTATAGTTACATGGCACCCAGCCCTAGGGGCACATAGGGCACACCTTAGGGGGGACTTATATGTAAAAATAAGGTAGTTTAAGACTTTGGAAGTACCTTTAATTCCAAAGTCGAATTTGCATATAACTTTAATTTAAAAGCAGCCAGCAAGGCAGGCTTGCTTTTAAAATGACACTGGGCACCTCAGCAATGCACCTAGGTGTGCACCACCTATGCTGTGGTCCCTAAACCTACATGCCCTACCATATACTAGGGACTTATAGGTAGGTTTACTTAGCCAATTATAATTAGCCTAATTTGCATATCCATTTTACACAGAGCACAGGCCCTGGGACTGGTTAGCAGTACCCAGGGCACCATCAGAGTCAGGAAAACACCAGCATAAAGTGGAAAATGGGGGCAAAAAGTTATGGGGCCTCTGCAATCAGCCCCAGTTTCTCACAGGGAGTGAAAAAAAATGGCGCAAATCGGGTTGAGGCGCAAAAATTGCCTCAACCTGACTTGCCCCATTTCTTGACGCCCAAGCCCCATATCCCCCTACGCCGGCACTGCCTGGTGTACGTCGTTTTTTTTTAACGCACACCAGACGGCGCCGGCGGCTAACGCCGGCTAACGTCATTGAATAAATACGGCGCCCGCATGGCGCTTCAGAATGGCGTTAGCCAGCGCTAATTGTTTTGACGCAAAACTGCGTTAGCGCAGTTTTGCGTCAAAAAGTATAAATATGGGCCTAAGACCTCAGAGCTTTCTAATGATTATTTTAGCCAGATTGAGAACCAACTCAGTGACATAAAAAAGTTATGTTCTTTGGTTCTGGAGAAAGTGGCTGTTCTCGAGGAGAAGGTTGACTTTATCTCAATGACAATGAAGCCATCATTATTGAGGGTAGAATCTCAGCTCAATCACATAGACTCTGTTTGCCCACCAGTCCCTGTTATTTTGGCACATCAAAAACACAGGCTAAATCCTGTCTAGAACTTAGTTTAAAAGCCCCTGAATCCTGTGGCAATACAAAATTCTACAAATATGCAATGCCACTGGGGAACAGACAAGCGGGAGGGATGTGAGGGCCAGGTGTCTATGAGAACTCAAACATCTTACCCAAGTATTCCGTTGGTATGTGCTCCTTATATTTTTAATCTGGAAAATGTGCCTACACTAGGAAACTCGCACTCCGAGTCTCATTCATCATTGCTAAATAAAGTGATGCACTGGGTAGGAAAGTATTTGGGGAGGAGGGTAGATTTTCGCAAGGACATTCTAACTGCAAGACGTTTCCCCTGGGTTGGCTTATCCCCCAAGTCTTCACAAGGGGATTGTATAATCATACATTTTAGGAGCCCCTGGATAGTTAATGCCTTGCATCATCACTTTTCAACCATAATGCAACCCACAGGGTCTATAAGAGTACAACGTCTATCTAAGTTTATCCTTTCTTCACCTAAGCCCTATCCATCTGATTTAAATCACTCTGGAAAACATAATCTTAGCCATCTTGGTGTCTCTAAGCTGCTTGATACCACCGAGATTCGAGCCCGTGGTTTCTTTAGAGCAGTTAGATTGACCATTAGTAACTGGGTCTCCTCTATAGTCCTCTCTGCAATCAAAGGGAGCCTCTGATATACATGATATGACAGTTTCTGGGATTATTTCTTGGAACGTGGCAGGATTAAAATAAAAAATGGGAAACCTTGATTGGCTACAATTAGTGACAGAAAATCTTTTTATTTGCTGCCAAGAGACCTGGCTTATAGAGCCTCCATATAGTGTCCCCACAATAAAGACCCCCATGGGTAGGGCTAAGGGAGGATTGGTCACTTTTGTATCAGTAATGGCAAAGGGGGTGAATGTGTGTGCTGTGGGCATATCCCCTTTTTTCTTGGCTTTAATTTTGAAATTATCTGAGCCATTTGATATATTGCTGATTAACTATTATAATAACATCTTTGACTACTCGGACACTAGTGTGGTTGGTAACCTGGAGACGACAACACACATGGCAATGAACACTAGCAAGAAGGACCTAAGAATAATATGGGTTGGTGATTTTAATGCTCACTTGTGTGAGCCAGATTATCTAGACTGTTGCAGGCTCCTCCATGAATATGATTGTCCCATCCAGCACTTTAAACATTCTCCTTATGGGAAGGCTCTAAACCGTGTGATAATAGCTAACTCTCTGCTTTTTCCTATATCAGACTCAGAGGGGGTACCGACATTTATAAGAGGAGATGCCCACACTGTAATCAATTTTATTATTTATTCCAGAGAATTAACCCCCTTTGTTGGGCAGTTTAGGGTGATGATAACTTGTATTAGTGATCACAACCCTCTAACTATTGAAACAAACTTTGGTTTGAAGAGTGACTTTAGATCAGAGAAGTGACATCCAGAAATGAAGTTTTCAGCCAAAAAAGGTCTTACAATCAAATGGGGAAACACAGATAGTAACAGCTTTTTTACAGAAAAAAAAGCTATTGCATTCGTTATCTGAAGAGAAACCCAGAGGAAAGACCCTAAATAGCCCTCAGAGAAGGATTGGCCACCTATCTCTGACATCACCTGCTGGCACTGGCCACTCAGATGCCTCCACTATGCCCTCACACCTCTGCATTCAAGATGGCAGAGGTCTGGGACACACCGGAGGAGCTCTGGGCACCACCCCTGCGGTGGTGATGGACAAGGGAGTGGTCACTCCCCTTTCCTTTGTCCCGTTTCGCACCAGAACAGGGGCTGGGAGATCCCTGAAGTGGTGTAGACTGGCTTATGCAAGGAGGGCACCATCAGTGCCCTTTAAAGCATTTCCAGATGCTGGGGGAGGCTACTCCTCCCCAGCCCTTAACACCTATTTCCAAAGGGAGAGGGTGTAACACCCTGTCTCAGAGGAAATCCTTTGTTTTGCCTTCCTGGGACTGGGCTGCCCAGGCCCCAGGAGGGCAGAAACCTGTCTGAGGGTTGGCAGTAGCGGTAGCTGCAGAGAAAACCCCAGAGAGCTTGTTTGGCAGTACCCGGGGGTCCATGCTGCAGCCCAGGGGATGCATGGGATTGGCACCTCAATACTAGATTTGGTATGGGGGGACAATTCCATGATCTTAGACATGTTACATGGCCATATTCGGAGTTACCATTGTGAAGCTACATATAGGTATTGACCTATGTGTAGTGCATGCGTGTAATGGTGTCCCCGCACTCATAAAGTCTGGGGAAATTGCCCTGAACGATGTTGTGGCACCTTGGCTAGTGCAAGGGTATCCTCACACTTAGTAACTTTGCACCTAACCTTCACTAAGTGAGGGCTAGACATATAGGTGGCTTATAAGTTGCTTTAGTGCAGTGTAAAATGGCTGTGAAATAACGTGGACGTTATTTCACTCAGGCTGCAGTGGCAGTCCTGTGTAAGAATTGTCTGAGCTCCCTACGAGTGGCAAAAAAAATGCTGAAGCCCATAGGGATCTCCTGGAACCCCAAATCCCTGGGTACTTAGGTACCATATACTAGGGAATTATAAGGGTGTTCCAGTGTGCCAATCAGAATTGGTGAAAATGGTCACTAGCCTACAGTGACAATTTTAAAAGCAGAGAGAGCATAAACACTGAGGTTCTGGTTAGCAGAGCCTCAGTGATATAGTTAGGCTTCTCACAGGGAACTCATATAGGCCACAAACTATGAGCTCTGGGGTCCTGGCTAGCAGGATCCCAGTGACACAGGCAAAAACAAACTGACACACAAGTAAAAAATGGGGGTAACATGCCAGGCAAGATGGCACTTTCCTACATTCCTCCCCGGTGATTGGCAATATGATCCACTTGTCAGATATGGGGTGTGGAAGTCCTAGAATTCATTGTTTTTGTTCAGTTATTGCAGAACAGTAGGTCTGAGTCACTGGGCAGACCCATAGTATATGGAAAAAAATGCCCTCTTGCCTGCAGCCCTGGAGGCAAAATGGCATATCAGCCTTGTGAATTTTGTGCAGGAAATATCGTGAAAAGTAGAATCTGTGTAGAAACTTTACTTGTATCAAGCAGAATCTGGCTCGAATTGTAAACACTCTTAGTGTTGGGATCACCTCCTGCTATTCTTTGTCTGCTAGTTCTCCCAAGTCTTGGGATCAGGCCTCTCTCAGGGATCCCAGTGAGCCTGATATATTGTTCATGAATTTTCTATATGTCACTGAGATGGATTTGTCTGGTATGGGTTCTGTGAGTAGCCTGTCTTCTAGGGGGGTGGATGGTGGCAATTGTTCTCCCTTCCTAATATTATATTGCAAGGCATTACCATTGTAAATAGGTATTTGTATTGTTCCTTTTCTGTCAGAGTGAATTCTGCTGTGAGAGATTCAAAGGAGATGAATGTATAGTCTTTCCAAACACCACCTATTCGCTCAATGACTATTCACGTTCTCATTTACAGAATCCCACCTCTCGCAAAATGTTGCTGTCCCACAGAGGGGTCATTGCTGTTAGTGCGTCGTGCAACCCCAGAGCCTTATTGGCCTCCCTGGGCGCCCTTACCACCACTCTTGTATGGTCCAGAAAACTGGTTTCTGCTCTGCTCCGATATAGGGTAATGATTTAGGTGGTTATTTTGACATTGGTGATAAAAACCACCTACTGCCGTGGTGACGGACGGCAAAATACCGTCACCACAGCTGCCATCCATCCACCAATTTATTATCACTGCCACAAGAAGGGCGGAAATCCGGCAGTCATCATGCTGGAGGAAGTTGGTCAGCTGGCACTGCTACCACCAGCACTGCCACACCAGTTGAACCCCGCCAGCCGTATTATGACAATTCATACAGCCCGGGGGTGTTCTGCTGGCGGGCACTGCTGGCGGTAGCAGTTCCCTTCCCATTCCCTGACAGAAGACCTCCTCGACCAAGGTAAGTCGGGCTTCCGACAGCGGAGGGTGGGGGTGTTGTGTGTGTGTCTGAGTGTGTAAGTGTGTGTGAATGTGTCTACATGTGTTGTGTAGTTTGCATGTTTGCATGTGTGTGAGGGAATGCATGAAAGAATGGGAAAGTGAGTGTGTGGCTGCATGTCAGGGTGATTGTGTAAGAGTGTGTGTCAGTATAACTGTAAGTATGCATGTATGAATGCATGTATGCAGGGTGTGTGTGAATGTATGTATGCAGTGTGTGTATGAATGTGTATATGCAGTGTGTGTAGAAATGCATGTAATACAGTATTAGTAAATAGGTGTATGTGTGGTGCATGTGAATGTGTGCGGGGAGGAGGGTGTGGGATGAGGGGTGCTGTGACTGGTAGGGGTAGGGGGTCATGTGTGCATGTTTGTCTGTGGGGTCAGTTGTGTGGTGTGCGCATGTCTGCAGGTGTGTGGGTGTAGGTGGGGTGGGGGTGTTTGTGGATTGGAGGGGGTGGGAGGGTATGTGTGTTGGTCGAAGAGGGTGGAGGAGTTTGGATTGGAGGGGTGGGGACATCTGGTGACTGTTAGGGGGGTGGGAGAGCCACCTACCGGTAATAGGGAAGAAATTCCCTGTCACCGCTAGTGTCTACTGCCATGGTTTTTGTGGCATTGCTAATGCCATGAAAACCATGGTGGTGGGCAGGCTCATAGGTGGTCATTTTGACTTTGGTGGTAAAAAATGCCTACCGCCGTGCTGACGGCTTCCAAAAAACTGCCACCGCGCCTACCACCCATCTGCCATATTATGACACTGCCAGACTTCCGCCACAAGCAGGGCAGAAATCCAGCAGTTAGTTTTCATGTTGGCGGACATTGGTGAGATGGCGCTGCTACCACCAGCACCGCCATGCCAGTAGAATGTCGCCAGCCGTATTGTGACAAGTAATACAGCCTGGCGGTGTTCTGCTGGCAGAGCGCTGCTGATGGTAGCAGTGCCCCTTCCTGTTCTCTGTCGGAAGACCTCCTTGCGCAAGGTAAGTCAGACTACTGACAGGGGAGAGGGGTGGGAGAGTGGGGGGTGTGTCTGAGTGTGTGCATGAACGTGTGAGTGACTCTGTGAATGCGTTTGTGTGTGTTGTGATGCTTACGTGGTTGTATGCATGTGAGTGAATGCGTGTAAGAATGGCGAAGTGAGTGTGTGCCTGCATGTCAGTGTGATTGTGTGTAAGAATGTGAGTGAGCATGTCTGGAAGTATGCATGTGTGAATGCCAGTGTGAGTGATTGGGTGTACGCGTGGTGCGTGTATGCGGGTTGTGTGTGTATGCTGGGTGGGGCTGAGTGTGAGGACAGGAGGGGGTGGGGGAGTATTTGAATGTCAGAGGGTGGGGGGGTTAGTGTATGTATGAGGGAAGGGAGTTTTGGATGGGTGGTGGGGGTGTTTTGTGTGTGTTGTGCTGGGGGAGCTGCCTACCGGTGACAAGGAAGGAATTCTCTGTCACAGGTAGGGCCTACTGCCATGGTTTTCGAGGCATTGCTAACGGAATGAAAACCATGGTGGTAGGCAGGCTCATGATGCATCTACGGCCCAGCAGCTGATACCGCCATGGCTGCAGGCAACCCGCCATTCTCATACTGTGGCAGTATGTGCCACCAGCCTTTTGGCGGTACTACCGCCACATTAACACTCAGCCCCTTAGCCTCTCCTCCCCATAACTAACCAGTCTACTCAGTAGGTGGGTTTGTCTCTGTCAGCAAAGACCCATTCATTGACAAAAACTACCTGTGAAGCCCAGTAGTATTTAGATATGTCCAGAATTGCTAGTCCACCATCATATACACCACTCTGTAATTTACGCAGGGCAATACGTGGGGTCTTACCTTACCATAGGAGACAACGGAGCATGTGCTTAATACGCTGAAACAACACTAATGGGATCTGGTGGAGCGTATTCTGAAGGATATATAGGAGACTGGGACGGACAACATTTTAACAAGAGCTGCTGTACCCATGAGCGAGAGGGATAGTTTGCTCCAGTGCACTACAACTGCCTGAAGGCATTTTATCTGAAAAAGTCGATTGTCTTTGAAGGAACATCTGTGGATCTGTCATGATATTAATTCCTAGATACCTAAAGCTGGTATGGACTATTGGTATCTCACAGTGGCGTGGAAGTTGAGGAGAGGTCCCCACCAATGGGAAAAGCTCAGATTTAGACCAGTTTATTTGATAACCTGAGTGATCATTAAAGAATCAAAAGATCTGCAAGACCCTGTCCACTGAGAGAGGTGGATGCATGAGGTACAGTAGCACACCACTTGCACATTCTCTCCTCCCAATTGTCCATGCCACCAGGTACTCTATGGCCAGGGTAATTATCATGGGGGAGAAATAACAACTCTGCCTCATGCCTCTGTGCAGGGTAAATATGCGTAATATTGCACCATTTACTTGTACGCATGCCACACAGGAATGATACAGAAGCCTGACCCAAGTACTAAATGTAGGTCCAAAGCCCAATCTGCGGAGCATGGCGAACAGGTCATCCCATGCTATGCCATCGAAGGCCATGGTGGCATCCAGTGCCATGAGAACCGCCTCCTCGGACCCCGGTCTGTTCCCCAGGTATAGTGTCCCGTGGAGCCAGCGGAGGTTAAGTCTCATTCCCCTGCGGAGCATGAAGTCTGATTCGTCAGGGAGAACTACGGATGTTATAACTGTCAAGAGTTTGTTTGCTAGGGCCTTCCCCAGGATATTCCTCTCTGCATTTAACAGGGGAATAGATCTATAGGAGCTATGGGCCATTTGTGGTTTCCCAACCTGATGGATAACTATTATGGTAGCTGTTTGCTGATCTTGAGGGATAATGTCTTCTTGCAGCACTGCCTTAAATATGACCAGCATCGGCAAGGCCATCTTAGCCACCATGCTCTTGTACAATTCAGTTGGCAATCCGTTGGTGCCCATGATCTTACTGGATTGCAGGTTGCATATCACATGTGCAATCTCTTCCACCAGGCGGTCCGCCCCACAGGCCTTTCTCAAATCCACTGTGAGCTCACTGAGATAGATATCTTAGAGAAATTTAGCACAGTTAGTGTCTGTTATTGTGGTGGCAGACTGATACTAGTCTTCAGAGAAATTTACAAATGCATTGGCAATGTGAGTGTTATGTCTGCTGAGAGTTCCCTCTCAGTACACTGCTTTTAACACACAGAACCAGACTCAGGTTACAGCGCGTTACTGGGTCTACCTGGGTACTACCAGAGATATGTAAAGGGACACGCACTTCCATGACAGAGCTGTCTTCCAAGAGCAGCACAAGAATGTCACATCACCTCTAACAAAATCACCCCTTCACAAGACCTTTGCAACAAACTCTAAGAATTCTTCTGTAACAAAATCACATCAATAAAAACAGCACCTTCTGCCCTTAACCAGATCCCATCACCGTTGCAACTCAACTTCCCATCACAGCAAAGAAATTAACCCTGATCTTGAGGCCTACCATCATCACTGTCAAAACCACTGCTACCATGAAGACAATCCGCTTAGCAGTTCCATAGGATCCTTGACCCCATCACTCCTTGACTAAAACATGCCTAGTAATCAGCAGAGCACTAACAGCCATCCCAAACAACTCCATCAACTTAGCCACTTTCCTTGACACCTAGAAACATACCACCATCTTGCCACTGCTCAAGAAATCAGTCATTGACTTAAGCCTGTTTTCCAACTACAGACCCATCATCCTCCTGACATACCTGCCAAAGGTCTTAAAGAAGCTAGTCAACGGATGCCTCATTGAGCACCTCAGCAATCACTAGCTCCTCATTGCCATGAAGTCTGGATTCAGGCTCAACCACTGTTCAGAATTAACATTAATCGCTGCCAAAGACAACATCTGTATGATCCATGACAGAGTAGACACATGGCAGCCTTCATTCTCCTGGACTTTATTGAAGTATTTGACATTGTGTCATACCCCATCTTCATCAGAAATCTCTACAAGATCAGCATGCACAACCTGCTCTCTACTGAATCTGCTACTTCTGAATGGATAGAACACAAGCTGCAAACTCAACTGAAAAGTGCCTTAAGATTCAGCACTCACCCCCACCCTGTTCAATGCATACATGATCCCCCTGACCAATGTCAGCCACGCACACATTAACATTCTCTTCTACACCAATGACATGCAACCCATACTCTCTCTCTTAGTCAAGACCCACAACACATGTGGGCACGGGGAGGCTCCATGGAGAAGAGATATTGGGGGTCATTACAACCCTGGCGGACGGTGTTAAAGCGGCGGTAAGACCGCCAACAGGCTGGAAGTCTTTTTTTTTTGTATTATGACCATGGCGGTTAGCGCCATGGTCATCCGCCGCTTCTCCATTCCGCCCGCCAGGGCAGAGACATCCGCTGGGCTGGAGACCTGGGTCTCCAGCCCGTTGGCCGTCACAATACCGCCGCCGGTATTTTGACCCAGCTTACCGCTGTGGATTTCCAGCGGTAGGAACCGCCATGAAATCCATGGCGGTAAGCACTATTAGTGCCAGGGAATTCCTTCCCTGGCATTGATAGGGGTCTCCCCCACCCCCCACCCCCACCCGACTCCCTCCCCTACACCCCCCATCACCCCTGCCGCCCCCCCAAAGGTGGCAGGGCTCCCCTCCCCACCCCGACCCCTGGTTCTGGAGGGGGGATTGTGCCCAGTGTGCTTCATCCTGGGAAGGATGGGGTGCGTGGATGGCTTCTCCACTCGTTCTGGAGGGGGCCTTGTGCCCTGTGATGCAGCACTTGGGGTGTGCAAGGTCACAGTCTCTCACCTGGGTGTCACACCTACAGGATTTGCTGGGTCCAGGATGCACTACAACCCATGGAGGCAGGACTACACACTGCCCTTCGGCAGTGACAGCGGCTCAGTAGTGACAGTGGAGGTGCTGGTGTTGGGGATGCCAGTGGTAGGAGTAGGCTTCAGCCCTTCCCCTGCAGCCTCGGACAGCTGCCTACTGGGGCTGCTGCTGGCAGTGGTGCTGGAGGTGGTGCAGGCAGTGGTGGGTGGGGGGGCTCCAGCCCTTCCCCTGTAGCCTCAGATGGCTGCCCACTGGGGCTGCTGCTGCTGGCAGTGGTGCTGGTGGCGGTGCTGGAGGGAGGCGGTGCTAGTGTCGGGGATGCCAGTGGTGGGAGGAGGCTCCAGCCCTTTCCCTGCAGTTTTGGATGGCTTAACCGCCATGGTTGGTGGTGGGGGCTCAGAATCAGTCCCAGCACCAGGCCTCCTGTCCTTCCTGCCTGCAGGTGCAGGGCCCTTGCCCTTCCCTTTTGCAGCTGGTGGTGCCTCCTTGCCCTTCCTCTTGGAAGCTGATGGTGCCTCCTTGCCCTTCACCTTAGCAGCTGTTGGTGTCTCCTTGCCCTTCCCCTTGGCAGCTGGTGCAGGCACACTGTCAGTGCTGATGGCTGGTTCCCTGGAGCCTCTCCCATCTGCAGTAGCTGATGACACTACTGGGTGGCTGAGGTGCTAGTCTGGGTTCTGACTACCCAGGCCTGAAGTGAAGGACGGGGGGAGAGGGGTAGGAAAGAGGTAAACGGCAGAGAGGAAAAGCTTCTTAGGGACATGGGGGCAGGAAGAGGGTGAAGGTTTGGGATTGGAGGAAGGAGGAGTGGCTGTAGGAGGTGTCTGCTGTGTTTGGGTGCAGGTGCATGGGCTGGATGCTGTTGTGAGGTGGATGGCTGTTGGGTGTCTGAGTGCTTGCATTTGTGTACTTTGGGAGGAGGGGGCACAGACACAGTAGGAGAGGACACAGGTGATGTGTGCATGAATGTGGGGGTAGTGACTGCCAGTGAGGGGTGTGTAATGATAGGCGTGATGGTGACTGGGGTAGTGGATGAGGATGTAGTGCAAGCAGGTGTGAATAGAGATGCTACTGGGAGGGTGGTGGATGAGGAGGAGGAGGGGGACACAGTGGAGGCAGTGGATGTTGGTATGTCTGCATCTGGATGGTGTTTGTGTGAGTGGCTGTGGGATGATGTGTGGCGCTTGTGTTTGCCTGAGCCACTCCTGTGTGTTGTCTTGGGTGCATGCTGGTCTCAGTGTGTGCTTGGGATAGGTTGGGATTCAGGGGAATGAGACTGGGTAGAGGAAGTTGGAGGGGGGAGGCTAGAGACAGGGACAATGGCTGCCATCAGGGAGGAGGCCAGAGCCTGCATTGATCAATGTTGGGCTGCCATGCCAGAGTGAATGACCTCCAGGAATGCATTTGCTTGTTGCAAATGGCCTGCCAGCCCCTGGATAGCATTCACTATGGTTGACTTCCCAACAGAGATGGATCACAGGAGGTCAATAGCCTCAACACGCAGGGCAGCAGGGCTGACTGGGGCAGGGCCTGAGGTTCCTGGGGCGAAGGAGATGCCCACACTCCTGGGTGAGCGGGCACGGGAAACTCGCTGACGGACTGCTGGGAGGGTGGTGCTGGTACAGGGTGGTGGCTGTACCTGTAGTTGGGGTGGGCACAGAGGTGTCCACCACCAGCAGGGAGCTTTCATCGGAGGAGGTATCACTGTCAGAACTGTCCCCTCCTGTCTCCGCCGTGGTGCTCCCCTCGCCCTCCATCCCATTGGTGCCCTCACCATCAGTGGATTCGGCCTCATGAGCCCTGTGGGATGCAGCTCCCTCCTTCGCCAGTGCCTCTGCTCATCCGCTGGATGATGCTAATGCACATAAGGACAGGGTGACAAAATAAAAAGTGGGGGGAGGAGACAAAGGATAGACTTGGTCAATGGCAGCAACAACACCACTGTTGGTGTACACGACACACACACAGACACAGGGAACAGCCCTACGCACCAGGCAAAGCATTACCAGTCACAATGCTAGTCACCAGCCCATGGACAGGAATACCTAACATCAATAGCAGCACACCTGACACTCACAGACCCCTGCCCAGTAGCTGATGCCTACGAGCTTGGTTGGAGGTGGTTCACATCATACCCTGCCCAACATGGGACCTACCCTGCCATGTCCGGCCTGGCCTTGAGGTACCCAGAGGCCCACTTCCCCCACCCAGAGACCACCCCACCACACGCAAGTAGTATATGGGGAAACTGTACTCACCCCCTTGTAGATGCTATGATGCCCTCAAATGTCCATCTAGCTCCGGATAGGCCACTGCCAGTATGCAGGCCATCAGGTGGGGTCAGGGTTCGAAGGGCACCCCTTCCTCATTGGGAGGCTGCTCCAGCTGGGCCTCCACCGTCTTCCTTGCACAGCGTCTCAGGTCCTCCTACCATTTCCGACAGTGGGTGCTCCGCCTGCCGTAGACTTCCAGAGTCCGCACATCCTTAGCAATGGGATGCCATATACCCTTTTTGTGATGGGCGCTGACCTGCAATAAAAGAAATATAGAAAAAGGTATCAGTCACAACGTCCGGCCCGTTACACTCATAGCCCACCATAGCCCTCACATCCCCTTACGCACAGACATTGCCCACCATACATGCAACACGCTGCCCAGAACCCTTCCACTAACCCCGCTACACGAGGACCTCACACACAGCACTCCATGCAATCATGCCCCTTGCATCGTGCTCACAGTGTACTCACCTGTTGGTCTGGAGGCCAATACAGCATTCGGTACTGGGGTAGGACCCAATCCACCAGTCTCTTCAACTCCACAGCGGTGAAGGCAGGGACCCTTTCCCCAGTGACACAAACCATGGTCGGTTCCAGACACAAGCCACAGCAGCACTTGCAGTGTAGGTCCTCTCCTGTTGAAGGTCAGATAGCAAGTGAGTGAACAGATAGAAAATGGCAGTCACGTCTGTGGTTTTGCGTACCGTCACCACCGGCGTACATCACCATTGGCCACTGTAACCCATAGTGCCCAATGACAACCAAGGAGGAGTTGCACAGCGGTACGCAACCACCTAATTCAGTATTACATCATTTCCACATGTCCATCCACACAGGACAGGCGGACGCCATTTCAGGGGGTGGGGGGCAGGCCATGGCACCTAACTGCGTCACAGTACACATAGGCACCATTTGGTCCTATCCAACAACATACTGTTACAGTCACAACATGCATTGTATTGTAGTGTTTGAAATGTGGTATACTGACCAGCTGCTCCCCGTTTTTCCCCTAGATTACAACCGCTGTGGATGAATAGGAGATGGAGACATCCCCCCCTGAACAGACCCCTAGTGGACTTGGCAACAATGGAGGACAGGCACATCATCCTCACCTTTAGACTGGACAAGGCCACTATCACAGAGCTGTATGCCCGATTGGAGCCTGACCTGATATCTGCTATCCATCAGCCCACCGGGATCCCTATCTTGTGCAAATCCTATCTGTGCTCCATTTCTTGGCAAGTGGCTCCTTCCAAGTGACAGTGGGCTTGGCTGCTGGAACGTCTCAGCCAATGCTCTCAGTAGTGCTGACCAGAGTGTTGTCTGTCCCGATAAAACTCATGCACACATATATTGTTTTCTCCCAGGTGGAGGATTTGGCCACAGTGAAAGCTGACTTTTATGCAATGGGACAAATCCCCAACATTATTGGGGCTATTGATGGTACACATATTGCATTTGTGTCCCCCGGGAAATGAACAGGTGTTCAGAAATCGAAAGAGCTTTCACTCGATGAATGTGCAGATAGTGTGCCTGGCAGGCCAGTACATCTCCCATGTCAATGCCAAGTATCCAGGCTCTGGGCATGATGCCTATATCTGAGGAATAGCAGCATTCCATATGTGATGGCTCAACTCCAGAGGCACTGGGTGTGGCTAATAGGTAAGCCCTGGTTCCCACCCAGTGGATGTTGGTGTATGGGTATGGTGTGAGCCCTAAGGGTTAGTGTGTGTCACAGTTGTCCCTCGATATTTGCAGTTGACTCTGGTTACCCCAACATCTCATGGCTACTGACCCCTGTGAGGAATCCAAGGTCAAGGGCAGAGGAACGTTACAACGAGGCACATGGGTTAACAAGGAGAATAATAGAGAGGACATTCGGCCTCCTGAAGGCCAGGTTTCGTTGCCTCCATCTAACAAGTGGATCC
This sequence comes from Pleurodeles waltl, assembly GCF_031143425.1. Classification (NCBI taxonomy): domain Eukaryota; kingdom Metazoa; phylum Chordata; class Amphibia; order Caudata; family Salamandridae; genus Pleurodeles; species Pleurodeles waltl. The sequence continues at coordinate 1,071,680,632 of NC_090437.1, forward strand.
CTGTGCTACTCACCCAAGAAGGTATGCCAGATAATCGTGGCATGCTGCATGTTGCATAAGCTTGCCTTGAGACGTCAGGTGCCTTTTCTGCAGGAGGATTAGGCTGGAGATGGGCGTGTGACAGTAGTGGACCTTGTGGACAGTAAAGATGAGGAGGCAGAGGATGAGGATGAGGACAACAGAACAGCTATTATACAACAGTACTTCAGTGACACAAAGGTAAGACACTGTAACTTTGCATTGACAGTTTTGTATTTGACATTGTACATGGCAGGCAGATTCTCCCAATTCTATGGCCACTTACTGTTCCCTTTGGCATCTCGGTTTTCAGATATCTGTGCCCCACTCTGGCACCTGGTGTGTTGACTGCAGCCAACTACAGGTGATTCCTATGTATACATTACTGTACAGTTGTATTGCAGTGTTTAAACCTTGTTAAACAAATACACAGTTAAATCATTTGACATACTCCATACTTGTACTTTTTTAAAGGGTGTTTATTTATGTGCTAATAAATAGAGGGGTATGTGCAATGTGCTGGGCTGATGGTGGAGGAAAGTCCAGGATAGAGTCCAGTCTGTTTGTATCACAGGTGCATTGTCCAAGGGGTCATAGGAAGGTGAGCAATGGCAGTTCAAGGTGGACATGGTGACAGAGTGGGATACAAGGGTGGCAATCAAGAGAGTCTTATTTCCTGGTGGGGGTCTTGGCAATGTTCTCTGGCTTCTGCCTGGATCGCAGGGACCATTTGCTGGGTGGTTCTCCTTCTGCAGTGGGAGGGGTGCTGGTGGCCTGTTGTTCTTGTGGCGGGCCTCCTGCCCACTAGTGGCAGCGGAGGTGGAGGGCTGCTCATTGGCGTGGCTAGTGTCAGGGGCCTGGTGATGTGCCACTGCCTCCCTCATGGTGTAGGCCATGTCTGCCAGCACCTCTGCAATGGTGATCAGGGTGGTGTGGATGTCCTTCAGGTCCTCCCTGATCCCCAGGTACTGTGCCTCCTGCAGCCGCTGGGTCTCCTGCAACTTGTACAGTATCTAGCCCATCGTCTCCTGGGAATGGTGGTATGCTCCACGGATGTTGGTGAGTTGGTTCCCTGGGCCTGTCCTCCCCCTATAGCACAGCAGTCCTCCCAGCTTCCCTGTTGTCCTGTGCCTCTGTCCTCTGAACCGTGTGCCCATTGCCACTGACCCCAGGTCCCTGATCATCCTGTGTTTGTGGTGTGCCCTGTGGTCCCTGTAGTGGTGGACACACTGCTGATTGATGTGTCCTGGGGACAGAGGTATGGGCCCGGTGGGTGGGTGCAGTGGTGGCATTTCCTGAGGGGGGAGGCTCTGTGGTGGTAAGGGACTGTGCCTGGGTAACCAACTGTCCTGAGATCCCTGATGGGCCAGGTCGGTCAGCCAGATCCACGCAACCAGAGGTGCTGTCACCACTGTGGGCCTCTTCTGTGGGGGGACTGGATGTTGCTGGCACCTCCTCTCTGGTGACATTGGGTGGGGGACCTGTGGGGATGTAAATGCAGTGTTATTGTTTCTGTGTGTGACATCTTGTGCATGGGTGTGTTGCCCTGTATGGTTGTGATTGCCCTGTCAGCTTTACTTTGTGTGAGTATGGATTTTGTGGGCTAGGTGATTGTCTCTAATGTGTATGATTCAGTGATGGGTATCCATGCAGGGCTGTGATGATGTCCATGCATTGGTGGTAAATGCAGGGATTGGTATTGGGATGGGTGGGTTGTGATGGTGGGGTGTATGTGAGGTGGTGGAGTGATGGGGTGAGGGTAGGGGTGGAGGTATGTGATGACATGCAGGTAGGGGGGTGATAGTAATAGAGATTTGACTTACCAGAGTCCAGTCCTCCTGCTACTCCTACCAGGCCCTCAGGATATAGTATTGCCAAGACTTGCTCCTCCCATGTTGATAGTTGTAGGGGAGGAGGTGGGGGTCCACTGCCAGTCCTCTGTACACCTATCTGGTGTCTTGCAACAACGGAACGCACCTTCCCCCGTAGGTCGTTCCACCTCTTCCTGATGTCATCCCTTGTTCTGGGATGCTGCCCCATGGCGTTGACCCTGTCCACGATTTTCCGCCATAGCTCCATCTTCCTAGTAATGGATGTCTGCTGCACCTGTGATCCGAATAGCTGTGGCTCTACCTGAATGGTTTCCTCCACCATGACCCTTAGCTCCTCCTCTGAGAACCTGGGGTGACTTTGTGGTTTCATGGATGTAGTGTGAGTGGTGTGTGTGAGGGTGTGTGGGGTGATGTGTTGGGGTGTGTGCTGTAAGGTGTGTGGATGGTGTATGGGTGATGGCGTTCTGTGGCTCTGATTCTGTGGGTGCTCTTGGTGTGTCTCTCTCTCAGATGTCAATTTTTTGGAGTCGTAAAGGGGATGTGGGTAATGTGGGTGTGAGTTTTATAGTGTGTTGGTGTGTGGGTGTGGTGTGTGTATGTGTGTCAGGTGTGTGTAGTTTGAATTGTCCAATGTAGGGTTGTTTTGTTTGAGTGTGTGTATTTTGAGCGCAGCGGTATGTAATGCCAATGGTTTACTGCAGTTGCATGTGCGCCATGGTGATTCCTGAGTCATAATGAGATGGACGTAGTCTGTTGGCATAACGGTGTGGGTTTGGATACTGCTAGTTTATCACTGACCTTTGGGCTGGCAGACTTGTGTGTGTCTCTGTATAGTGACGGATTGTTATGTGTGGGTCATAATATGGGTAGTGGTAAACCGCGATAGTATGTTGACGGTAGTCGGCATGGTGGTAAGCAGGACTTACAACCAATGTTATAATGAGGACCTATAGTTGCATGCGATAAGACTTAAAAGAAATGTTGTAGTATGATCAAGTAGAGTGGATTGAGGGTAGGTCATCTTGCCCCTCTGTTCATGTTTGTAAGATAGAGCAACTCAGGCTGGTCAAGTACAACCACATAAAATGCAGAGGTCAAAATAATATAGACAATTCACATCGGATGTGCATTAGCCAAACCTAACTGTAGGATACCCCGATATTCTCATAAGATGTCTGATAAAAGTGTACCACACTTGTACAACCCTGAAGCTAAAGAATGAAATCTTCTTCCTTTTTCCAAGACTGTTCATATGCCCTGGGTTGGATTGGAAAATCAGGTAGTACCAGAAGGGCTGGTTGGTAGGTCATTATGTAAGCTGTTTCTTTAGCAGATTGTGAGTCTGTTTTGTTGCCTAGTGGGATCGTTTTTATTGTTAATGTCTCTGATATTACCACAACTATTACCTGCAGCAAGAACACAAGCATGCATTATCGAACAACCTGTAAAACACTTACACAACGTGTCTTTAAAAGTTCAAATCTGCCCCAATTTGTAAATGTTGCCCACAGTTTAAACATCTTATTTGCTTATGGGGGTACTTTTATTTTGGTTCACATGCCTAGTTTCTGTTCATTCTAACCCTAAATATGTCAAAGGTATGACTGGCGAGATGTTGCATGTCCTTATTGTGTCTGGGTAGCTTCCCTGGTGTGTGTTAAAGTCAATGTGCTCTCAGCAAAATGAACCCATCCCTGAGCCAACTATAGTGGTCCCAAGGCTCGTGGTTGCTGCTAACTGGATCATGCACTGTAATTTAGGGGTATGAGTAATATAAAAACATAGGACCTCATTACGAGTTTGGTGCTCATGAGACTGCCAAACTTGTGGTGGTGGTTGGATTACCACAGCTTTGGCAGTCTGACAACCAAAATCTGACTTGGACAGTCGGGCTGCCAAAGGACTGCCGTCACCACTGAGAACATGGTTCCTGATGGCATCACGGTGATCGGGCTTGCGACGAGCCATAGCGGCGCTGAACTCAGTGCTACATGGCTGATTATAGCCTAACTTCCCACCATCCTTTTCAGGGTGGGGTCCCCGCCATGTATATGCTAGAAGCTGCCTGGCACCATCAGAATGCACAATGTGTGTTTTGCAGACAATACACATACCAATGATGCTGGAGGGAGTCAAGGCTAATATCCTAACACTGTTCCCGCCAGGTAGCCAGGTGGGAATGTGTATTACAGTGTTTCCGCTGGTCAGTCAGCCAGGAACATTGTCATAGGCTTGGGAAAAATGTCATTGTTATGTCAGTAGCATCCTCCTTGTCAGTTTGTCAGACCTCCAAACTCATATTGAGGCTTATAGTCTTCAGTCGTCTGGTTTATTAAGTTGTGTTACCTGTTCTGAGTCAACTATGATTTTCCAATAATTTAAATATAGAAAAGACACTGTAATGAGAACTTGACATGTAATTGTTGTGCAGTGCTGCTGATGAACACCTCTGTGAGCAAACATCTATCAACCACATCTGCATCTCCCACTACAAAAAACACACCCCACATCTCACTCCTCACACCACACAAAACATTTTACAAGTCACAGCATGCATCAGCAGAACTGCTCCTTGAAACATAAACCAAAAGGTGGCTAAGAGCAGACAAACCAGATTCTTGGAAAACAAATTCATTTGGATGATGGATGAATTTTTTAGGGTTGAGCCACAATTGTTTGGAGCTCTCGTCCAGAAAACAACCACCGGCCAGAAAATGAAATATAGATCAGGATAATCAATATGGGGAATGCTGTCTCCAATACTAGACACTCACAGGAGTACATCCTGGAAATCCACGTGGAGTGATTTTTCACCAACTACAGCCAGTTATATTGTCCAGCAGAGAGTCAGGTAAGCATCAGACCTGCTATGCAATTACCAAAATGTGGTGCTTGTTTCAAGTAAACTTGTGATTCACTTCAGAAACTACTTACTAATGATAAAATTAAAGGCAGGCAGAACTTGGGGAGTTCCACTGGATGTAATTCCATGGAGTTATATAAAAACTCAGTGAGATTCCAATGAGTTCCACGAGCAGAAGAAAACTGGTACATTGCTCTGATTTTTAGCACCAGGAGCTTGTTCCACCCTGAGAAATCAGCTTGAAATGACATGGCATTCCAGACGGTGCTGCTGCTCGAGTTGATTTTACTGCCACTCTAGTAGATTTTCTACTTGTTGGAAAATGGGTTATTGGTTAGGGCAGGTAAGTACCTACACTTAGCAATAGGCACACTAACTTCTAATTAGGTCCAATTAGGTCACAGTAAATTAAACCTAGCTCAACCCTTGGTAGCTTAGCAACGAGCTATAAGGCTTAACTTAGGAGACAAAACGTAAAGCATTCAAATATCACAAAACAGAAATTAAATAAAACACAGGAAACAGTTTAAAAATCATAAATCAATTTATTAAAATAGGATTTTTTAGCTTTTAAATGACAGCAAAATGAATAAACTCGGATATGGGGAACCAGCGATATGATTTTTTAAAGAATGAATGCTTTCTAGCGCATAGAAACAAACAGCGCCAATCTGGTCATCTAGTCGCACCTCGACTGGGGCAAAGTCAAAGTTTAAGGCCGACCGCGATGGAGCCCAGCTCGGCTACAGCCCGCGGAGGCATCGGTCAAAAGTTTACATTAGGACTTTGTTGTTTTTCTGGAGATTTTCTTCAGCGGGACGAACCTACCAGTCCAATCCGACCCCCTGGAACTCTTCCTCAGATACATGTCACGGGAGCCCTTGGCCGAGATTTTTACCTTCGGACTTAGTTGTTTTTTTCTAGGTGAAAATCCTTTGACCAGGGCAAACCTGAATCTTGATCCGACATCCTTGGAGCCCTCTTCGGATACGCTGTCTGGGAGGTCCCAGTCAACTTCCTATGTTCGGACTTAGTCACTTTTTGGGAGATTTTCTTCACCATGATGAACCTGCAAGTCAGGTCGGGTCAGGGTTGAGGCAAGCCGGCCAGAGTTGCTGAGGCAGGTAGCTCCATCTATGCAGCCTTTTTCCAAAAGTTCTCCAAACTTCTCCAAACTTCTGGATCTTCTTTTAAGGTTCTTTTGAGGTCCACAGTTCACCCCAAGGTTCCAGAAGCTCTGAGACGCTCCTTGAGGGTGCAGACTACAACTCCCAGAATGCACCTGGCACAAACTCCTTTTTGGCTACTGGACAGTGGTCAGCTGGTTGGTTTCTTCAGGAGTTGGTGCAGGGGACTCTGGTCAGCAAGTTTTCAACTGTAGCAAACAGGGAGTTCCTCCTTAAACCAGTTGAAGCCAGGCAAAGTCCTTCATGTGGTGAAGCCCAAGTGTGCAGCTGGTGCAGTCCTTCAGAGTGCAGTGTCCAGGTGCAGGCCAGGGGTCCAGAGGGCAGTCCTTCTTCTTCTGTAGTTCTTCCTTGTTGGAATCTGATAGGGATCTGAGGTGTGGGTGCAGGTTTGCCAGTTTTATCCTTGCTCCTGGGTGAAAAACAGGGCAGTCCTGGTTCTCCAATCACGGGTAGGGTCCTTCCCCCTGTGATGACCACTTCCTGGGAAAATGTGGCAAAAATCAATCCCAGGGAGCAATATTCCTCAAAAATCCATCATGGCTGAAAGTGATTTTTGGAGGTTACATCTGGCTGAGCCCACCCACTGGTGTGGCTAAAAAATCATAAACACACCCCTCTCCTGCCCTCTAATTGTCTGGATTTGCAGGATGTGAGGGTATTGCTGCATTGCTCCAAATGTCCTTCCCTGCCTTTGAAGACCAGTTTGGCAGCCCCCCCCTTCCTGCTTCCCCATCTGCTGAGGGAAGGTCTCCTCCACCAGGCACATCTTTTCACACCTCATTAAGGCAGCCTGGCCAGGCTGCTAGAGGCTGGTCAATCAGAGCAAAGCAGCAAAATCACTGCATGGCTGAAGTTGGCAACTTTTCAGGTAAAGTTTAAAACTCTTTACCTGAACAAGTTACATTAAATCCCACAACTGGAAGTTGTGGGATTTATTACAACAATTAATTTGATACCAAACGTGTGGTATCTGTTACTTAGGGGACTTTTAAAATTAAAATAAAGTCTCCCCATTCTAGCCTATGGAGGACATTCATTACAATGAGGGAAAAACAAAATTGGCTGTTTTACCTCACCAGGGCTTATAAAACTATTTTTATAAGGTCCCTGCATATAGTTACATGGCACCCAGCCCTAGGGGCACATAGGGCACACCTTAGGGGTTACTGGCATGTAAAAATAAAGTTGTTTAAGACTTTGGAAGTACTTTTAATTCCAAAGTCGAATTTGCATGTAACTTTAATTTAAAAGCAGCCAGCATGGCAGGCCTGCCTTTAAAATTACACTGGGCATCTCAGCAGTGCTCCTATGGGTGCACTACCTATGCTGGGGTCCTTAAACCTACATGCCCTACCATTTACTAGGGACTTATTGACTTAGACAATTATAATAAGTCTAATTTGCATATGGATTTTACACAGAGCGCAGGCCCTGGGACTGGTTAGCAGTACCCAGGACACCATGAGAGTCAGGAAAACACCAGCAAAAAGTGGAAAATGGGGGCAAAAAGTTAGGGGGCCTCTGCAATCAGCTCTGTCCTCTCACCCAAACCTCCCCCCCAGCCCACATGCCCAGGAGACTCAGCCCAACCGGGGGAGAGTCTTCCTGGCTTGTCAGACGAGGAAGACAGTGAAGGGAACAGTCTGTCCCTTTGCAGGGCCTACTCTGCCTTACATCCCCCTGCCATGGTCACTCCCTCTGGGTAGTGAATCAATTCCAACAGCGAAAGGACCCGTCTCAAACTGAACCTCCCTCTAGGGGGGTCTTCCTCCTCTCTCTCTGCCAATTTGGGTAGTGAGGTACCCACCTCCCCTATCCCTAACTTTGCTAGAGCAACACCTACCTTACCCAAAGAGGTCACACAACACTTGAGCAACCCCACCATGACCAACAGGGTAAGGGGGCCTACTAGGCTTTTGGCCATGGGGTCTGCCTCCCAGGCCAAGTGCAGTGCTGCAAGGAACGCTAGCACCCAGCAGAGGCTACTGACAGCTGTCAGCCCCAGAACCACACCCTAAGCTATCCACTGACAGGTGGCTGAGCTGCTTTAGGGGCAATTGTGGGGTCCTGCACCCCTCTTACTGTCTGGAAAGGGGGGCTACCACCTCCGGTGGCAGACACCCTCCTTCCACTCTCCCTTCTGTCAGTGCAGGGACAACCCCCTGCAGATGGACAGCTGCCTGACCACTCAGGACTTCCTTGGGGTTAGGTGAGGCCTCACCAGTGCCAACTCTGGGCTCCCCCCTACTGGGGCAGAAGGCCTTTGGTTCCCTAGAACTCTCTTTAAGAGTGGCCCACCCTTCCCTTTATTCTTTCCTTTTCTTGGGACCCCTGTCTCCTAACTGTAGGGACTAACTCCCCAGGACTTTGGGTTGCAGGGCGCCCTGAGCGACCGCCCCATCTGGGACCACACTCACCTCTGGGAGGTCATTGCCCAGGATACGATCTAGGGGGAGGTCAGCACTGACTACCACCCTTAACCAGTCAAGGATACCCTCCCTCTCTAGGGACACTATGGCTACAGGTTTGGAGGTGCCCCCCATCTAGCCTATGGAGGCCATTTACTACAATGAGAGAAAAACAAATTTGGCTGTTTTACGTCACCAGGGTTTATAAAAGTATTTTTATAAGGTTCCTGCTTATAGATACTTGGCACCCAACCCTAGGGGCTTATAGGGCACAACTTAGGGGTAACTTATATGTAAAAATATGGTAGTTTAAGACTTTGGAACTACTTTTATTTCCAAAGTCAAATGTGCCTGTAACTTTCATTTAAAAGCAGTCAGCAAGTCAGGCCTGCCTTTAAAATGACACTGGGCACCTCAGCAGTGCACATATGGGTGCACTACCTATGCTAGGGTCCCTAAACCTACATGCCCTACCATATACTAGGGCCTTCAAGGTAGGTTGACTTAGCCAATTATAATTAGCCTAATTTGCATACTGATTTTACACAGAGCACAGGCCCTGGGACTGGTTAGCAGTACCCAGGGCACCATCAGAGTCAGGAAAACACCAGCAAAAAGTGTAAAATGGGGGCAAAAAGTTAGGGGGCCTCTGCAATCAGCCCTGTTCTCTCACACTACTCAAGCAGCAGCTTTCCCAAAGTGAACTGTCGCAACTGCCTGCAAACACCTGCATTGCGAAAATCTTGCCAGGTGCCCTCTGAGTGCCCAAAAATTACACCGGGGGAGATCAATCTCTCTCGCGGTCACCAACTTACCATTGGCGAGCGATGCTCACTGCAGCCCAGTATGGACCACACAGCGCTAGCACAGTCTCCACTTGTACTGAGTCCCCCATAACTGGGCTGAACTTTATAATCAGCCCAAAATGAAGACAACATTTGCCATATGAAGACAGGAAAAGATACCCCCAGCTAAGGCTTTGCTTTCTGGTGGTCAGTGGCATGGAGCTGCTACAAACTGATGCTGAGGGACTGTACCAATGCCAACTCTCTCCTTTTACTATCCTCAGAAGCCTGGGAGCAGGGGGCAGAGGGAGGCAGAGAGCCGGGCCGCTGGCAACCAGGACCCTGGACCCAGACAGCATTCAGCCTCAGGTAAGTCTGACCCTCGTTTGCCATTCTATGTGCACAGAGGGGGTGTCACTGGGCATCGACAGTATTTGCACATAAAGGGAGGGGGGTGGAAAAAAGGAAACTTTCAGTCAGAGCTCCTCTTAAAAATAACCTGTCTTCCCACAGTCCCTGGGATAGGAAGTGGTGTTATGGGGTACTGTTCTGAGGCAAACAGGGAGAGCTGGAAACTTGGGGAGCATCAGCTGCTGAGTGGTAGTCAGGCAGCCCCCGCCAGACAGAGATGTGTGTGACCTGAGAGAATGCTTTCGAGCCCAGTGCCAAGCAAGGCTAAGAACTCTGTAACAATACCATGCTGCTGGTGGTCAGCTGGTTTGCTGCTGCTAGTGCTGGACCCTAAAGAAGGGGTGGTCTGATGCTGTGTGTAAGTGCAGAGGAAGTGTTTGCAAGGCTTGGCCCTCCGTAGAAAGTTTGTGAAGGAGGGCGGTTGGTGAAGGGAAGTGTAGAGGTTTGGTTGAGAGCAGCAGGCTCCAGGCTGGTGGCCTGTGTTGGCACAAGAGGCCAGAAACAGGTGCTTTTGCTGCTGTTTTGGCATAACCTGGCCTGAATGTGCCCGATCTCAAAAGCACTAAGCAGGGTCAGGGCTGGTTAGTACTAATAACTAGGCCGTACCCTGCTTAGTGCTTCCAAGATAAAGTGCATTCAGGCCGGGATGTTAGGGCAGGCAGCATTCCACCGCACGTGGAACTCCATGGAATTTCACTGAGTTTTTATCTAACTCCATGGAATTCTGCGGAGTTGAACTCTGTGAACTCTGCCCACCCCTAGTATTAATATGTTCTAAATGAGGGACTATATTCAGTTGATATTGATGTTCTCCTTTAACATTAGTGATGTAAAATAACACATTTAAACTTTGTTAAAAAAATATACATTTCCAAAAAGGTTTCTTCTGTAAGCAAAAACCGTTGTATTACATTTTTCCAAGCATGCAGGAACACCTTTCTGAACAGGAAAGTTGTGTGATTAACCATGCCAACTGATATTCTAGTGAACCAATTATTAGCAAACAGATTGTCACTAAGCATTTCATGTTTATAGAGGAATTGTTTTGGCAAGTGTGTTTAGCTTTAGGGCATGGCAATATCAGAGGCCATGGAGTCCTAGGATATTGTTACATTGAAAAAATAATTATTCTACCTTAACAGTGTTTAAAAATATGCAATCAAGTTTACTTTCTTGATGTGAAATGTATGAACTGTCTACTTCAGGACTTCTTTCAAATGATGTACCCGCACCTAGAAGACAGTGTGCTAGACCAATTGCTAGGAAGAATGATTACTCCATTACAATGTGATATAAGCCCATAGCTACCAGTACTCAACAAGGGATTATTAGTATGATGTTGTGCCCATCAATCACATTCTCATGGAGTAACAGTGACATAAAAAAATATATATATATATATGTCTGGATTTATTCAATACTGACATAAGACAACATAGATATATTAGTCAGTATAAAATAATATTTGACCTAATTTAGAGTTGAGGGACAGGAATTATGTCACACGAGTGACAGCACACCCATTTGCAATATTGCAATGGGCATCTGATATAAGAAATTTGCAGTATGGAATACTTGTTTGACAAACACTAAATCAGGCTTGTACATTTTTTTAATTAAACAGTGTTTGTCATTTTTATAACTATTTTCCATTTTTAGACAAAAAAGGTAACAGACAATCTAGACAACATTTACGATAGAACATTGTAGATGGTCTAGTTAGAATAATGTGGTTGGTATTTCTGTTACTGTGGCAAGTCACTAAAACATCTAACACACTGCCATTCTCATGAATTGTGTGAGAAAAGTAAATTAATATATACAGGGAGTGCAGAATTATTAGGCAAGTTGTATTTTTGAGGATTAATTTTATTATTGAACAACAACCATGTTCTCAATGAACCCAAAAAACTCATTAATATCAAAGCTGAATATTTTTGGAATAGTTTTTAGTTTGTTTTTAGTTTTAGCTATGTTAGGGGGATATCTGTGTGTGCAGGTGACTATTACTGTGCATAATTATTAGGCGACTTAACAAAAAACAAATATATACCCATTTCAATTATTTATTATTACCAGTGAAACCAATATAACATCTCAACATTCACAAATATACATTTCTGACATTCAAAAAAAAAAAAAAAAAAAAATCAGTGACCAATATAGCCACCTTTCTTTGCAAGGACACTCAAAAGCCTGCCATCCATGGATTCTGTCAGTGTTTTGATCTGTTCACCATCAACATTGCGTGCAGCAGCAACCACAGCCTCCCAGACACTGTTCAGAGAGGTGTACTGTTTTCCCTCCTTGTAAATCTCACATTTGATGATGGACCACAGGTTCTCAATGGGGTTCAGATCAGGTGAACAAGGAGGCCATGTCATTAGATTTCCTTCTTTTATACCCTTTCTTGCCAGCCACGCTGTGGAGTACTTGGACGCGTGTGATGGAGCATTGTCCTGCATGAAAATCATGTTTTTCTTGAAGGATGCAGACTTCTTCCTGTACCACTGCTTGAAGAAGGTGTCTACCAGGAACTGGCAGTAGGACTGGGAGTTGAGCTTGACTCCATCCTCAACCCGAAAAGGCCCCACAAGCTCATCTTTGATGATACCAGCCCAAACCAGTACTCCACCTCCACCTTGCTGGCGTCTGAGTCGGACTGGAGCTCTCTGCCCTTTACCAATCCAGCCACGGGCCCATCCATCTGGCCCATCAAGACTCACTCTCATTTCATCAGTCCATAAAACCTTAGAAAATCAGTCTTGAGATATTTCTTGGCCCAGTCTTGACGTTTCAGCTTGTGTGTCTTGTTCAGTGGTGGTCGTCTTTCAGCCTTTCTTACCTTGGCCATGTCTCTGAGTATTGCACACCTTGTGCTTTTGGGCACTCCAGTGATGTTGCAGCTCTGAAATATGGCCAAACTGGTGGCAAGTGGCATCGTGGCAGCTGCACGCTTGACTTTTCTCAGTTCATGGGCAGTTATTTTGCGCCTTGGTTTTTCCACACGCTTCTTGCGACCCTGTTGACTATTTTGAATGAAACGCTTGATTGTTCGATGATCACGCTTCAGAAGCTTTGCAATTTTAAGAGTGCTGCATCCCTCTGCAAGATATCTCACTATTTTTGACTTTTCTGAGCCTGTCATGTCCTTCTTTTGACCCATTTTGCCAAAGGAAAGGAAGTTGCCTAATAATTATGCACACCTGATATAGGGTGTTGATGTCATTAGACCACACCCCTTCTCATTACAGAGATGCACATCACCTAATATGCTTAATTGGTAGTAGGCTTTCGAGCCTATACAGCTTGGAGTAAGACAACATGCATAAAGAGGATGATGTGGTCAAAATACTCATTTGCCTAATAATTCTGCACTCCCTATAGAGAGAATCATCTGTTACTTTACTTGTGTGGTTTAAAAGAATATATATTTAATGTATTTTATTGTTGTTTAACTAGTCTCTGTAATTCAGCCCACAACAGGCCATTGCCAGGCATGTGCACTTCAAGGTGGTCTATTGTAGGAGGCTGGCCTGGCTTATAGTGGGTACCTGATGGTAATTGCACCTTGTGCCAGGTCCAGTTATCCCTTATTAGTAGATTAGTAGTGTTCTAGAAGCTTAGGCTGATAGAGGTAGCTATAGCAGAGCAGCTTAGGCGGAACTAGGAGACATGCAAAGCTCCTACTATACCACTTATATAGCACCATTTCATAAGAATCACAATACTCAGAGTTACTAAAAATAAAGGTACTTTCTTTTAGTGACAATGTGCCAAAAGTATCTCAGAGGATATATTCCATTAGGAGGTAAGTAAAATACACAAAATATACACACAAACCAAAATCAGGTAAGTAAACAGTTAGAAAAGTGCAAACACTGTAGAATACAATAGGATACAAAAGGCCTAGGGGCAACACAAACCACATACTAAGAAAGTGGAATGGGAACCACTTAGGGAGCCCAGGCCTAGTGTAGTGTGTAGAGGGTCGCTGGGAGTGTAAGAAAACACTAAGGGTGTCCAAGATACCCCACCCCAAGACCCTGAAAAGTAGGAGTAAAGTAACCCTACTTCCCCAGAAACACACTAAAGTCGTGATAGGATATTCTGCAGAGACCACAACTGACTGCAAAGCACTGAAGATGGATTTCTGGACCTGAGGACCTGTAAAGGAAGGGAACCAAGTCCATGAGTCAGGAAAGTGTCCGTGGGGGACAGGAGCCCACTAAATCCAGGATGAAGGTGCAAAATGGATGCATCTGGGTGGAAGAAGCTGAATATTCGGCAACAACGGGAGATGCCAGGAACTTCTCCTATGCAAAGAAGATGTCCCACAGCATGCTGGAGGAAGCAGAGTTCTTTCCATGCAGAAATACCACAAACAAGCCTTGTTAGCTGCAAAGGTCGTGGTTGAAGAAAATGGGTGCTGCCTGGGCCCAGGAAGGACCAGGACATTGCCCCTTGGAAGAGGAGACAGAGGGGGTGCTCAGCAACACAGAGAGCCCCTGTAGAAGCAGGCAGCACCCATAGAAGCACTTGAACATGGGTTCAAGAAAACTGAGCACGGCAGTTGTCTCAACACTACAAAGGAGGGTCCCACAAAGCCGGTGGTCAACTCAGTGAGTTGAGAAATGCAGGTTGAAGTGCTGGGGACCTGTGATGTGCTGTGCCTGAAGGATTCCTTGCAAAAGTGCACAGAAGCTGTAGCAGCTGCAGTTCATGCAGTACACCGGATTACTGTCTGGCGTGGGGAGGCATGGACTTACCTCCACTAAATTTAGACAGATGTACCACTGGACTGTCGGGGTCACTTGCATCTAGCTCCTGTGTCCCAGGGACAATGCTCGTCACGATGAGAGGGGACCAAGAGGACTGGTGAAGCAGACATTTGGTGCCTGCATGAGCAGGGGGAAGATTCCGTCAACCCACAGGAGATTTCTTCTTGGCTTCTAGTGCAGGGTGAAGGCAGACAGCCCCCAGAGCATGCACCACGAGGAAACAGCAGAGAAAGGTGGCATGATTAGGTGCTACAATGTCGCTGGTAGTCTCCTTGCTACTTTGTTGCAGTTTTGCAGGTGTCCTGGAGTAGTCAGTGGTCGATCCTTGGCAGAAGTTGAAGAGGGAAATGCAGAGGAACTCTGGTGAGCTCTTTCATTCGTTATCTGAAGAGAAGCCCAGAAGAGAGACCCTAAATAGCCCTCAGAGGAGGATTGGCCACCTAGTCAGGTAAGCACCTATCAGGAGGGGCCTCTGATGTCACCTGCTGGCACTGGCAACTCAGAGGTCTCTATTGTGCCCTCACACCTCTGCATCCAAGATGGCAGAGGTCTAGGAGACACTGGCGGAGCTCTGGGCACCACCCCTGGGGTAGTGATGGACAGAGGAGTGGTCACTCCCCTTTTCTTTGTCCAGTTTTGCACCAGAGCAGGGGCTGGGGGATCCCTGAACTGGTATAGACTGGTTTATGCAAGGAGGGCACCATCTGTGCCCTTCAAAGCATTACCAGAGGCCCAGAGAGGGTACTCCTCTCAGGCCCTTAACACCTATTTCCAAAGGGAGAGGGTGTAACAAAATCTCTCAGAGGAAATCCTTTGTTCTGCCTTCCTGGGTCTTGTCTGCCCAGGCCCCAGTGGGGCAGTAACCTGTCTGAGGGTTGGCAGCAGTGGTAGCTGCAGAGAAAACCCCAAAGAGCTAGTTTGGCAGTACCCGGGGTCCATGCTGGAGCCCAGGGGATGCATGGGATTGCCCACCCAATACCAGAATGGTATTGGGGGGACAATTTCATGATCCTAGACATGTTACATGGCCATGTTCGGAGCTACCATTGTGACGCTACACATGGATATTGACCTATATGTAGTTCACACGTGTAATGGTGTACCCTCAGTCACAAAGTCCGGGGAAATTGCCCTGAACAATGTGGGGGCACCTTGGCTAGTGCCAGGGTGCCCTCACACGTAGTAACTTTGCACCTAACCTTCACTAAGTGAGGGTTAGACATATAGGTGACTTATAAGTTACTTAAGTGCAGTGTAAAATGGCTGTGAAATAACGTGGATGTTGTTTCACTCAGGCTACTCTGGCAGTCCTGTGTAAGAATTGTCTGAGCTCCCTATGGGTGGCAAAAGAAATGCTGCAGCCCATAGGGATCTCCTGGAACCCCAGTGCCCTGGGGACCTAGGTACCATGTACTAGGGAATTATAGGGTGTTCCAGTGTGCCAATCAGTATTGGTAAAATTAGTCACTAGCCTGCAGTGACAATTTTAAAAGCAGAGAGAGCATAAACACTGGGGTTCTGGTTAGCAGAGCCTCAGTGATACAGTTAGGCACCACACAGGGAACACATACAGGGCACAACTTATGAGCACTGCGGTCCTGGCTAGCAGGATCCCAGTGACACATGCAAAAAGAAACATACATATCATTAACAATTGGGGGTAACATTCCAGGAAAGATGGTACTTTCCTACACACTCTGGAAAAGATTCCCAGGAGGGCTTTGCCACTGCAGGAGCTGTAGTGGTCCTTAAGGGAATTGCTTCAGGATACCCAGTGGCATGGTCCACTACCACAATGATAAGCCTATTGCCTGAAGCAGAAGGAGGGTCAAGGGGGTCAACTATGTCAACCCCTACCCTTTCAAAGGGCACCCCAACCACAGGAAGTGGAATTAAAGGGGCCTTAGGTGTGCCACCTGTCTTGCCACAGGCGTGGCAGGTCACACAAGAGCGACAAAACTCCTTAGTGTCCTCAGACATGTGAAGCCAATGAAACAATAGAACAAGTCTGTCCCAAGTTTTACTCTGGCCCAAATGCCCAGCCAAAGGAATTTCATGTGCTAAGGTCAGAAGAAACTCCCTATACTGCAAAGGGCTCACAAATCTCCTACCAGCTCCAGGTTTAGGGTCCCTTGACTCAGTATAAAAGAGATTGTCTTCTCAATAGACCTTATGGCTATCAGTAACATCCCCATTCTGCTGTTTGACAACTTGTTGTCTTAAACCCTCTAGTGTGGGACAGGTCTGCTGTGCCACACTCAGCTCTTCCATAGCAGGCCCCCCTGCACCCAAAAGCTCAGCAATGTCTGCTGCCAGCTCATCTGGTGTAGGTTCTGCACATGGAGAGGATTTGTATTCCTCAAAAGGGGAATCTCCTGGAGAGGGAGGGATAGTGGGCAAGGATTTACCCTTTCTACCTCTAGCTTTTGGGAGCACTTGGTCCATTGTTCCAGGATTCACATTTCCCTGTCCTTTTTGCCTTTTGGCCTGAGCCCTTGTTAAAGCAAAAATATGCACAGGAATGCCCAGCATTGCTGCATGAGCCTCCAACTCCACTCCAGTTCAAGCTGATGTCTCCAAACCATTGCCTAGTAAGCAATCTACAGGTAATTCAGTGGCTACCACAACTTTCTTTGGACGAGTAACCCCCCCTCCCCCCCAGTTGAGATTCACAACAGCCATGGGGTGGCTAAGTGTTTTATTGTGAGCATCAGTCACTTGGTACTGCTGACCAAGTAGGTATTGATCAGGGTGAACCAATTTCTCTATAACCATAGTTACACTGGCTCCTGCATCCCTGTCGGCCTCAACCTCAACACCATTAATTAGGGGTAGTTGCTTGTACTTACCCACATTAAGGGGACAAGCAAAAAAAGGTGGCAAGGTCAATGCCACCATCAGAGACTAAAACAGCTTCTGTGGTGTCCCTAACAAGACCAACCCCACCTACACTGCCAATAGTGAGCCCAGCTATTTGTAGTAGACTTCCCACCACCACTGCTTTTACTAGGGGCACTAGAGGTTGAAGTTGGGGTTGTGGTGGTTGGAGCCTTGGTGTTTTTCTTTGGACAAGTGGCATCACTTACCCAATGGCCTTTTACTTTACATAAATAACACCATGGCTTTTTTCTGATTGTGAGAAGAGGATTTGGACCCACCACCCCCAGAGGATTTTTGTGGGCCTGATGAAGGCTCAGAATGTTGTTTTTTTATCTTTGTCCCCACCCTTGTCAGAAGACTTGCCATCCTTCTTCTTGCCATCCTTGTCACCCCATGTATGAACTGTTCTGTTCACTCTCGTTCTGACCCCATTGTCTACCTTCTTTCCCAATTCTTGGGGAGAGGTCAGATCTGAGTCTACCAAGTACTGGTGCAACAAATCAGACACACAATTGTTCAAAATATGCTCTTTCAGGATTAGATTATACAGGCTTTCATAGTCAGTCACCTTACTGCCATGCAACCAACCCTCCAAGGCCTGGACTGAACAGTCTACAAAGTCTGCCCAGTCTTGAGAGGACTCTCTCCTGGTGTCTCAGAACTTAATCCTGTTTTGTTCAGTGGTTAAGCCAAATCCATCCAAGAGTGCATCCTTCAAAACTTTGTAGTTATTAGCATCACTTTCTCTGACAGTAAGGAGCCTATCCCTACCCTTACCAGTGAAAGATAGCCACAAGATAGCAGCCCACCGCCTTTGAGGGACCACCTGTACCATACAGGCTCTCTCAAGTGCATCAAACCACTTGTTAATGTCATCCCCCTCCTTGTAAGGGGGGGACTATCTTATGCAGGTTTCTGGACTCTTGCTCTCTAATAGGATTGCTATCAAAAACACTGCTGGTGCCACCATGGGGAACTAACCCCAACCTCTGCCTTTCCCTTTCCACATCCAGAGATTCCCTGTCTAAGGCCAGCTGCTGCTGTTTAAGCCTCAGCCTGGCCTCTTCCAAACTCTGCTTTCTGAGTTCCCTTTCCATTAAGTTATCCTCAGGGTGCAAGGCTTGGGAATTGTGAGACACAGAAGTAATGTGGGAATTGGCAGAGAGAGACCTGTCCCTAACTAGCTGGACTCTAGTAACCTTGCCTTTAGGAGTGAAAGGAGCCCTACTAGTGTGTGACCCCCTCCTACTACCAGTATCACTAGATGACCTGTTAGCTGACAGGTCCTTGGAAGAACCCTCCCCAGCATCCTCGGGGGACTCCCCTGAGTCTGGCTGGGTACCCCCCTCCTCTACCTCTTGATCCTGGGATGGGCCAGACTGGTTCTGGTCACTTTCTAGGAGAAGGCTAAGGAGAAGATATTTTGTAGGATTCTTACCAATGGCTAAACCACTTTTAATGCAGAGACCCCTCAAACTTTTAAATTCTAGATTCCCATATGTTGCCTGGACAACTGTGGGAGTAAGCTCTACTGCAGACATGACAGAAAAGGTTTAGGACAGAGACAGAAAAAAAAACGTTTTTGGAACTTTTAAAAGTACAGAGAAAAACGTTTTCAAACTTTTGAAAACTTTTGAAAGTTTTCAGAAACTTTTCAGAAACTTTTTAGAAAGTTTTAGAGAAGGGAAGTTAAACTGTTTAGGTTACTGTGTATATTCTGAAGTATTTGGTATGTTTTTCTTATGAAAAGCACCAATGACAAAGTGGTAAAGCAGTTACAAGTACTTATCCCACCGCTGCATCACCAATGTAGGAGACTAGCCTGGCTTATAGTGGGTACCTTGTGGTACTTACACTTTGTGCCAGGTCTAGTTATCCCTCATTAGTAGCTTAGTAGTGTTCTAGCAGCTTAGGCTGATAGAGGTAGCTATAGCAGAGCAGCTTAGGCTCAGGAACTAGGAGACATGCAAAGCTCCTACTATTCCACTTATATCATATAGCACTATATCATAAGAAACACAATACTCAAAGTTACTAAAAATAAAGGTACTTTATTTTAGTGACAATATGCCAAAAGTATCTCAGAGGATATACTCCTTTAGGATGTAAGTAAAATACACAAAATATACACACAGATCAAAAGCAGGTAAGTAAAACACTTAGAAAAGTAGTGCAAACACTGCAATAGGAGACAATAGGCTTAGGGGCAACACAAACCATATACTCCAAAAGTGGAATGCGAACCACGAATGGACCCCAGGCCTAGTGTAGTGTCTAGAGGGTCACTGGGAGGGTAAGAAAACACAAAGGGTGTCCAAGATACCCCACCCCAAGACCCTGAAAAGTAGGAGTAAAGTTACCCTACTACCCCAGAAAGACAGCAAAGTCGAGCTAGGGGATTCTGCAAAGACAACAACTGACTGCAAAGTACTGAAGACGGATTCCTGGACCTGAGGACCTGCAAAGGAATGGGACCAAGTCCAAGAGTCACGCAAGTGTCCAGGGGGGGAAGGAACCCACTAAACCCTGGATGAAAGTGCAAAAGGGCTGCCTCTGGGTGGAAGAAGCCAAACATTCTGCAAATACGGAAGGTGCCAGGAACTTCTCCTTTGGTTAGAAGATGTCCCACGGTGTGCTGGAGGATGCACTTTTGCTTCCACGTAGAAAGACTGCAAACAAGCCTTGCTAGCTGCAAGAGTCGCTGTTAAAGATTATGGGTGCTGCTTGGGCCCAGGAAGGACCAGGAGGTCGCACCTTGGAGAAGGAGACAGAGGGGGCAATCAGTAACACAGAGAGCCCACGCAGAAGCAGGCAGCACCCGCATACGTACTTGAATAGGCATTCAGGAAATCTGAGCACAGCGGTCGTCTCAGCACAACAAAAGTTGGTCCCAAGAAGTCGGAGTCCAACTCAGCAATTTGGACAATGCAGGATGGAGTGATGGGGACCTGGGCTGCGCTGTGCATGAAAGAAGTCTTGCAAAAGTGCACAGAATCCCTAGCAGCTGCAGATCATGCAGTACACAGGATTACTGTCTGGTGTGGGAAGGCAAGGACCTACCTCCACCAAGTTTGGACAGAAGGACCACTGGACTGTCATGGTCACTTGCATCCAGCTCCTGTGTTCCAGGGACAAAGCTCGTCAAGATGAGAGGGGACCCAGGGGACCGGTGATGCAGAAGTTTGGTGCCTGCGTTGGCAGGGGGAAGATTCCATCGACCCACAGGAGATTTCTTTTTGGCTTCCAGTGCAGGGTGAAGGCAGACAGCCCTCAGAGAATGCACCACCAGGAAACAGTTGAGAACGCCGGCATGATTAGGCACTACAATGTTGTTGGTAGTCTTCTTGCTACTTTGTTGTGGTTTTGCAGGCATCCTGGAGCAGTCAGCGGTTGATCCTTGGCAGAAGTTGAAGAGAGAAGTGCAGAGGAACTCTGGTGAGCTCTTGCATTTGTTATCTGACGAGAAACCCATAGGAGAGACCCTAAATAGCCCTCAGGTAAGAGCCTATCAAGAGGGGTCTTTGACGTCACCTGCTGGCACTGGCCACTCAGAGGTCTCCATTGTGCCCTAACACCTCTGCATTCAATATGGCAGAGGTCTGGGAGACACTGGAGGAGCTCTGGGCACCACCCCTGGGGTGGTGATAGACAGGGGAATGCTCACTCCCCTTTCCTTTGTCCAGTTTTGCGCCACAGCAGGGGCTGGGGATCCCTGAAACGGTGTAGACTGGCTTATGCAAAGAGGGCACCATCTGTGCCCTTCAAAGAATTTCCAGAGGCTGGGGGAGGTTACCCCTCCCCATCCCTTAACACCTATTTTAAAAGGGAAAGGGTGTAAACTCGCTCTCAGAGGAAATTATTTGTTCTGCCTTCCTGGGACTGGGCTGCCCAGACCCCAGGATGGCAGAAACCTGTCTGTGAGTTGGCAGCAGTGATATCTGCAGAGAAAACCCCAGAGAGCTAGTTTGGCAGTACCCTGGGTCCATGCTGGAGCCCCGGGGATGCATGGGATTGGTACCCCAATACCATATTTGGCATGGGGGGACAATTCGATGATCCTAGACATGTTGCATGGCCATATTCGGATTTACCATTGTGAAGCTACATATAGGTATTGACCTATATGTAGTGCACGCGTGTAATGGTGTCCCCACACTCACATAGTCCGGGGAAATTGCCCTGAACTATGTGGGGGTACCTTGGCTAGTGCCTGGGTACCCTCACACTTAGTAACTTTGCACGTAACCTTCACTGAGTGAGGGTTAGACATATAGGTGACGTGGACGTTATTTCACTCAGGCTGCAGTGGCAGTCCTGTGTAAGAATTGTCTGAGCTCCCGAGGGGTGGCAAAAGAAATGCTGCAGCCCATAGGGATCTCCTGGAACCCCAATACCCTGGGTACCTAGGTACCATATACTAGGGAATTATAAAGGTGTTCCAGTGTGCCAATCAGAATTGGCAAAAATGGGCATTAGCCTGCAGTGACAATTTTAGAAGCAGGGAGAGCATAAGCACTGAGGTTCTGGTTAGCAGAGCCTCAGTGACACAGTTAGGCACCACACAGGGAACACATTCAAGCCACAACTATGAGCACTGGGGTCCTGGCTAGCAGGATCTCAGTGAGACAGGCAAAAACAAACTGACAAACAAGTAAAAATGGAGGTAACATGCCCTGCAAGATGGTACTTTCCTACATCTATAGACACTGCAACATATATCTTTGGAAACCATGGAAAGATCTTTGATGTCAAAGCTTAATGAAACAAAATAAACATTGATGGTCCTCCCTACAAAGCAGTATGTGTGGCACTCCTTGACCTCTATGATGCAGTGGATTGTGGCTGTGGTCTATCCTGACATGGTTAGGCAGCTGGAGGCCATGAAACAGTGACAAGGGTTAATCAAGGGTATTAAACTGAAAAGTTTACATATTAGTTTGTGTATAATTGATATAATGATGATGCAGAACAATTGAAGGCACCTCTATTATATTTGTGAGATAGTAAACCATTGAGAACAAATATATTTAATGACATTCAAGGTTTAAGTGGAATTATTACAATCAAGAAAACAATTATTTTATGACATTCAAGGTTTGAAGTGACTTTATTAAAAACAAATGGAATCATAATAGACTTTGCTAAAGATTTTGTTTTGAAACATGGTAAATATTCCTCCCACCTTAAAAGATGGAAAAAATATGTGACATGCAATCAGGTCTGCAGGATATGTCACACCTATTGCAAAATGACCTAGGTTTCAATTGAAAATATAAGCACTCTGAGAATACCATTTTAATGTAACATAATCAATTCTTTTACAGATGTGACTGATCACATACTTATAAGCTGTTCTTTCCACCAAGTGGTTGATGAGATTCATGCTTACTTGACACATGTAAAAAATGTTGCAACTGCACTTATATACATTAGACATGATCCCTTCCAATAGTGGTGATTAAGTTTAATATATGTGACCATGTTCCGATACCTAGGTCGTAGCTCGGACCTGGAAATTATATCAGCCATCCAGGGCAAGTGTATAAACACACCATTTTAAAACAGATTCCTTAGCTACTCACATAAAAAACCATTGCATAAAGAGTGTATTCACATAGTTGTAGATCTGTTAGATGCAATCTGTATTAATGATAATGTTGGGCATGGCCTAACAATACCTACTGTTTTAAGAACCTTTTTTTACAATGCATTTTGCAATACTACATAATTTGCTTTGTGCTAAATAGGGTAATTATTGTCATAATATCCTAATTAGGTCATGCGAACAAAAATCATTGTTTTGTAAAATTTTTAAACAAAAGTAATGGTCCAGAGATACACACTGTTCAATGGTTTAATCCAGGACAATTTTGAAACAAATTATATCAGGCCTATTACAAGCAGACAGAATATCCTGGACATTTCTGAAGAAGTAACGGGTGTAATGAAATATCTATATGACCTTTGATGATGTCCCCTCTTGGTAGTGGGGGGTTGGGGGGCAGACACGTACCTCAAGAAATATTAATACTATCCAATCATGAAGAACCCCAAAAGTACATTAGTGAACCAGAGATTAACCCTCTAATTGCTAAGGCACAGAGAAGACATCCTTAACTTAGGTCAATATGTAAACTAATTATACAGTACCAAAACAGTATTATGATAGCCTATGGTCATGATAGGCAAGGACATAGGTGTCAATACAGGGTGGGTCAGATACTCTGGACATGTTCATCTTTGTCATAAATTTGATCTTAGGACCTAGTATCGGAAATGGAAGCCAGCAGAGTGAGGTTGTAGTCTCGAGCTGAAGGAAACTTCCTCAAATTGGGACATCTTATTGCAGAGGGGTTGCTGAAATGGATATGCTATTGTACAGAAGTTCCAAGTGGGAATAACCCAATTTATCCCAGAAAATTCATATATTTTGCATATTGGTTTCTGTGATTGGTCCCAGTATACCAGAGATCTGGAAGTAAAGAAAGGTCTAATAAAAAGTCCCACCTTTCAGTAGTGTTAGAAGATGTCCAGTTAGTCACTGCCAAGCCTCCCAGGACTCAAGGGATAGCATTTGGTGGTTACAATTCACTCCAGCTGAGGTCTGGTCAGAGCCAAGTTGCTACTTGTCAGCTGGATACTACAGAGAATAGTCCTCATGCAGCTTGCTGTGGTACGGCAACTGTTGTGTAGCCATTTTAGTTATAGCTTCATACACATTATTTTAGCAAACTAGGCCTGCCGCTATGCACTTTAACCTAGATATATTTTTTCAGCTTTGTTTATTATTTGAGCAATAGCCACATTTGCGGTCTTGTTTTATTTCTCTCTATCTAGCTGTTTTTGTGCCTACTTCAGCACTGCATTCTTAAACAAGACATTTCTTTCACTCTGTGTTTTTCTCAAGGCTGCAGTAAGATAGGGTGCCGGCAAACGTGGTAACGCTTTGTCTCTAGTGTTCATAGAAACATACACACTCTTAAGTAGGGATCCTTTCTTGGAACATCATCTGTTTTATTATAAAAACACTACTTTGACCCATGTACGTTGGAGGGAGATTCCAGCCAGATGATCACGACTTTATGCTGATTGCTGAGTGCTTCGCTACAGCTGCTTATGTAGACTACAGGCCTCTTGCTCAGGTATAAGGGATGATGTCTTCCCAGGGGAACCTGAAGGGCAGAACTAGAGCTTATCATGCTGTGCTCTAACATAGCCTAGGCAGGAATTATTTTAATGATTCTAATGACAATATTGTAGCATTATTTTTCTGCTTTACTCTCATTGTGACAATTTTAATCCTGTCATGCTTCATCGTCCTAGTTAATGCAATACATGCTTTATTATCTAAGATGCAGTTGCTTCATTAAAACCTTATTGAAATATATACTGGCTTTGATTGCCCTTGTAAATGTGAGACTAATGTAAATGAGAGAAACTGATGCAATCTGAGTGACCATGATTTCCCTGAGGAATCAATTGTGTCATGCGCTTGGCTGCCCAATCATCCCTGTTCTTGGGTGGAGATGAGGCACTGCTAGTTAGCCTGAGCAAAACCCGGATTAGGCCGAAAGGTGTCACCTGTAGTGGGTTCAGGCTCAGTCCCCCACAGTGCAAGTGATTCTGCCGCCCAAATCCAGTAGTCTCATTAGAATAATGAGAGCCTACGTCACACAACCACACAATCAGTCAGCCTTCTCCAAGTCACCTTACTGTTCGAAAAAGGCCCTCTCTGAAGGGTTGAACCCAAATGTTTTACCTCCCCCACTCTTTTTCTGAGCTTGTTTCTGTTGCCTTTAGGACTCTGTGCACTTCATCACTACTAACCAGTACTAAAATGCTTGTGCTCTGTCCTAAAACATTGTGCAGTATGCACAATTGACATATTTAATTTATTTGGAAGTCCCTTGTAAAGTGGTATACTATATACTGAGGGCCTGTACATTAATGGCATTGGTGGGCTTGCAGCACTGATCGTGTCCTCACACAAGTAGCCTGTCAAACATCTCAGGCCTGCCATTGCAGGGCCCATCAGTGGAGTTTACTGCCACTTTGACTTGACATTTAAACCACATGCCAAGCATGAAACTCCCCTTTTATTCTATAGAAGCCATCCCTTAGATAGGCTCTAGGTAGCCCACAGGGCAGGGTGCTAAGTAACTAAAAAGTAGGGCATGTACTTTTAAGTCTTACATGTTCTGGTAGTGAAACCTGCCTGCTTCCTCATTCTTCACATGCTACATAAGATCTCAAATGGCTACCCCTGCACACTAGACATGCCTTGACATGGGCACTCATCATCAGCCAACTAGACTGTGGCAATGCTCTCTAAATAGGAATCTCTGTGCAACTCCCACAGGAAAGGTTGAGGGTCCTGGGCTAGAGTGGCTCCTGGGGTTTGGTGCCAGTATTGAGTGCAGAGTGTGGCCCTTTTTGGGAAAGGTGTTGTGAGCTGGGCCCAATTCATGAAAGAGGATCAGAAAGCATTCACTTTGCCCCAGTAATAATGTAAGCATTTAGCTGCATTTATAATTTGCTTGAGGAGGGGCATACATTCAGAGAATAGTTTGCAGCCATGGGTGAACACACTGGAGACTGCAGAAACTTGTAACAGTAAATGTTGTCCATAAGCTGGGCTTAAGCATAGAGGGAATTCCACTTCATATGTGTAATAAGACTAAACTAAGTGACTGTAAATATTAAATCATTGAGGAATGGAATTCGGAACGTTGTGGTTAAACGGAGATCACCCCTTTCTCACATTAACAACATGTTTCATTCACACATAGGCAATGAAGAAGATGCAGTAGTTTATTTAGCAACACTGCAGTTGCATGGGCTGCAGTTATTCAGATAATGAACAGTGCAAGGAATAGAATGGTAAAGACAAGAGTGGATAATACAAAGACCCCCACCATCTTGCAATTCTCCTACAGTCTTCCATGTTCTCTTCAAGGATAACTTCAGTGAGTGCTAGGAGTACTGAAGGCAATACAGTCAACTGGACAACCCATAGTTATATTTCCAACAACCACCTGTCTTTTGTCTAAGAAGTGTGGGTCTGTTGCAAAGCGGCCTGAAGAATCTTGGGAGATGGTATGTGAAGGAAAACAACCCCTCCCCCAAAATAAAACAAGATATCAATTAAGGTGGTGAGGTTGCTGCATAATTTGCGAAAAAGGCAAGACAAAGCACCTGAAAAAGCAAGCAAATTCAACACCTCTACCATCAGCAATGGTTTTACCAGGGAGCAGATCCACAAGCAAGCAATCGGATGAATTTGACCTAACGTGTAGAAGTATTAAGGAGACATGAGAGGCTGTGAGTTGGTGATACTGTAGCTCTGAAAGTCAGCAAAAAGAACAGATGATGGACGGAATGCTGAACAATGCAAACATTCACCCCCAATCACAGATCTGGGTTTAATCCATCACGGTGGCATGGTGGGCAAAAAAACCAATAAATTAAAGTTAAAGTTTAAGAACCGCTATGCCCAGATGGTGTCGTAGTTGGACTCTTGCTCTAGGCAAGACTGCTGGTTTAAGGATGACAGTACTTATGTTTGTATGCGACTATGCCAATCCTACAACAAAACACAACTGTTGTTCCAACCCTCCCGGCTCATAAGCAGTACCTCATCAAAAACCCAAAACAGTTAAAGGTGATTTGTGGCAGCCTTTACGCATGGACTCAAGAGTGTGACATCTCAGGGAGCCTCATGGTTAAACAGAGATTACCCCTTTCTCACATTAACAACATGTCTCAGTCACACACAGGCAATGAAGAAGATGCAGTAGAGTTTTCAATAGGTTTTAGTTTAGCAAAACAGCAATCTGAGATAATTTGCATGGTCCACAAGGATTAGGATAACGAACAGTGTGAGAAACAGAATGGTAAAGACCCCCACCATCATGCAATATCATGAAATAACATGAAGTGTGTGATTTGAGCTAATATCCTAGCATTGTGAACCTGTCCTCTAACCTAAGAGAGAGCTAGGTATGTTAAACCTCAATCTGCCAATGCCATGTCCATGAGAAGTGCCCCCAACCCTTGTTTCCTAGCTCAGACTCCGTAGGGACACGAAGACTGGGTCAGCATCAAGGCGACGTGCAGCATTAATAGCAGTGATGGAATCTGTTCGGAATCCCTCTGACAATGTATTAAAGCGAGGAGTGTTTATAGAGATCTAATTGGATCCCAAACAATAGATAACAAGGCGTGCTTGGGATGGTAATTAATATAAACAATTCCCTTGAAAGCATGAAGAGGGAAAGTATCTAAAGTGAACACCTACAGTTTGTTTGTCTTTGTCGCCTGATGTTGATGCCTTAGCACAGTGACACTGATAATGCAAACTGAAACATGGGCCTAAGTCAAAAAAAGGCAGCCATCTTAAAATAATTAATTAAATAAATGTGCTAAAACAATGCAAGCTAAGTAGGGTAAAAGCCACTGGCTAAGCTAACTCCTGTATCCCTTTAAAACCAACGGGGATTCACCACAATGGCTGCCCTAAAAGATAGGGTCTGTTTCTTAAAATATAAAGCTGAAGTCTCACAAGACTATTTCAGGACAAACAGCTTTCAAAATGTTGGAATGCCTGAGGTGATAGAATGACTTTGTAGAGTTGTTCCTGGTTATACAAAAATCTGAAACCAACTGGGATAGAGGCATAATATTTCTAAAAGCCTGACAACTGGACCTAATGTCCATTGACAATATAAGGAGTGTGGTCTGCTTGGACTACAACATAGCCACTCAAGACAAACATAATGAATTTCTAGAAGTAACAAGGAGGGTGCAATCTCTGTTTCTCAAATATATGTTGCTGTTAGAAATGGGGTCTTTGGTTGGCAGTCAGGTTACCCCCTGTCCAAGCAAGGACCCTCACTCTAGTCAGAGTAAAGGAGAATCACCCTCAGTTAACCCCTACTTACCCCCTCAGTAGCTTGGCAGGAGGAGACAGGCTATGTAGTATATTGGACTCTTTCCGTGGGCAAGACTGCTGGTTTGGGGATGACAGTACTTATGTTTGTAGGTGACTATGCCTGTCCTACAACAAGTCACCACTGTAGCCCCAACCCTTCCGGCTCACTAGCAGTACCTCACCAACAACCCAAACAGTCAAAGGTGATTTGTGGCAACCTTTACGCATGGACTCAGAAGTATGACATCCGAGGGAATGTTGTGGTTAAACAGAGATTACCCCTTTCTCACAGATATATTATATCTCATCCAAACACAGGCAATAACAAAGATGCAGTAATGTTTCAATAGTTTTTAATCAACAAAATTAGGTAAATCATATTGGCTGCAATGATCAGGATAATGAACAGCACAAGGGA
Organism: Pleurodeles waltl; assembly: GCF_031143425.1. Taxonomy (NCBI): domain Eukaryota; kingdom Metazoa; phylum Chordata; class Amphibia; order Caudata; family Salamandridae; genus Pleurodeles; species Pleurodeles waltl. The sequence goes on from NC_090437.1 coordinate 1,071,709,145, forward strand.
TAAAATTGTAAAGACGAGGGTCATGATAATGAAGACCCCCATCATCTTGTAATAGCATAGGAAGACATGAAGCGTGTCATATGTCTGTTTACCCTACCATAATAGGCCTAACCTTCTACCTAGAGGAGAGCTGCGTATGTTAAACCTAATCTGCCAATGCCATGTCCCTGGAAGAAGCCCCCAGCCCTGGTTACCTTGAATGTGGTCTCACACTCAGACTTCAGCAGAACACGAAGTCCGGGTCAGCGTCAAGGCAACGTACTGCATCGATAGCGGCAATGGTATCTGGTCAGAATCTCTCTGATTATCTGTCTAAAGTGTGGTGTATTTATACAGATCTACTTGGACCCCTGACGTAGGCTGTTCCAAAATGATAGATAACGCCTCATGCTTGGGACGGTAATTTCTAATGTGAGCCCATATAGTTTGTTTGTCTTTGTTGTATGAGTTGACGCCTTAGCGAGGTGACACTGATAACTCTAAACAAAAGAGGCCAACTATAAACACAGCAGCTATTTTAAAAGATTTAATTAAATAAATGGTCTAAGACATATCAAGCTAACTAGGTTAAAAGCCCCTAGGTGAAGGGGGGCACGAGTCTGCAAGCGAAATCTAAGCTAACTCCTGTTATCATATTAATACAAACTAGGATTCACTACAGCTTAACTTCAGAAGCAAGGTGTAAAGTGTTTGTACCATCACATGCGATAACTCAGTGAAAACACTACAAAATGACACAACATAGATTTAGAGAAATAGGTAATATTAATGAGAAAAATCTGACAATCAGATGTCGTTCCTCCTCCAATCGCGTTGGTGTGTGCCGTTTCATCTCTCCTGCAAGAGAGCGATGTGTCAATCTGGATTGACACCTCGGGTCCGGGCAGGCTTTGCATTGATTTTTCTTGCTCCCAGCGATGTGGCATCAAAATCCAGTCGCACAGTGTCAGGAAATCATGCTGCATGGGGGCTTGCGTCATTAACAGCAGCCGTTGCGAGTTTTGTGCGTCGTTTCTCCAGCCGTGTTGCGTTGATGTCCCAGCCACGATGCAGGTGGAGCAACGGTTTTATCCACGAGGCAAGCGGCGCATCAATATTCAGCTGTGAGGTGGGTGGTGCATCAAAAGTTTCCCCGTATGGCAGTCTTTGTTTGGATCTCTGTCCTTCTTCACCAGCTGCACCTTTCAAGGGCCCAGAGACAGGTTAGGACACAACTTGACAGGCAGGACTCTCAGCAGAAAGCCAAAGTGCTGGCAGAGAGAAGTGTTTGTTTTCCCTGAGTCTTCAACAACAGAAGGCAATCTAAGTTTCAAACCTTGCAGATACTTTACGAGTAGGAAATCATACAAAAGTCAGTCTTTGTCTTCTCTTAGGTAGAAGCAACTACTGCAGGCCTACCCAGCAAAGCACAGTCACAGGCAAAGAGGCAGTACTCATCCTCCAGCTTCCAGCTCAGAGGTTACTCTTGGTTCCAGAAGTAATTTGATTTTCATGGGTTTTGGTAGGCCTACTTCAAAGAGAAGTCTCTGTTGTTTTCAGATCCTGCCTTGGTCAGGCCAGGCCCCAGACACACACCATGGGGTTGGAGACTGCATTGGGTGAGGGCAGGCACAGCCCTTTCAGGTGTGAGTGACCACTCCTCCCCTTCCTCCCAGCACAGATGGCTTATCAGAATATGCAGGCTACACACCACCTCCCTTTGTGTCACTGTCTAGAGGAGAGGTGCAAACAGCCCCACTGTCAAACTGACCCAGACAGGGAATCCACAAACAAGCAGAGTCACAGAATGGATTGAGCAGGAAAATGCCTACTTTCTAACAGTGGCATTTTCAAACACATAGGGCCTCATTACGACCCTGGCGGGCAGCAGTAAACTGGCGGTAACACCGCCAACAGACTGGCGATGTTCCGCCAGCTATTATGACCGTGGCACAATAGCCACAGCCATACCGCCTGTCCCTCCACTATACGACTAGGCTTCCACCTGGCGGTCATAATCCCCAGGGCAGCAGTGCAAGCACCACTGCCCTGAGGATTCTGACTCCCCGACCGCCAGCCTGGCCACAGCAGTAAACACTGCCATGGAAAGGCTAGCAGTAAGGGGCATGGGCAGTGCAGGTGCCCCAAGGCACAGCCCCATCGCGCATTTGACTGCCCGAATTTTGGGCAGTGAAATGTGTGACAGGTGCTACTGCACCCGCTGCACATCAACATTTCCACTGGCCCTATTACGAGCCGGCAGCAATGTTGATGTGACTTTTCCGCTGGGCCAGCCAACGGTAACTGTGTTACCGTCCGCTGGCCCAGTGGAAAAGTCAAAATAGGGAGCCAGATATACCACCAGCACTGGCCAATGATGGCCATAATCTAAAAACCAACTTCACTGAAAGATGACCTCAAACTCCACATGTCTATCTGCTCCCAAAGGGAATCTGTGTTTTAATAATATTTAAAGACAGCCCCCATGTTAACCTATGAGAGATATAGGTCTTGCAACAGTGAAAACCGAATTTGGCAGTACTTCACTGTCAGGACATGTAAAACACGTAAGAACATATCCCACCTTTAACATACACTGCATCCCGTCCATGGGCTACTTAGGACCTACCTTAGGGGTGCATTACATGAATGAAAAAGGAAGGTTTATGCGTGGCAAGTGAGTACACTTGCAAAGTCTAATTGGCAGTTTAAAACTGCGCTCACAGACACTGCAGTGGCATGTCCGAGCCATGTTTACAGGGCTGCTAATGTGGGTGGCACAACCAGTGCTGCAGGCCCACGAGTAGCATTTGATTTACAGGCTCTTGGCATTTCTAGTGCACTTTACTAGGGACTTACTAGTAATCAAATATGCCAATCATGGATAAGTCAATGTACACATATACTTTATACAGGGAACACTTACACTTTAGCAGTGGTAAAGTGTCCAGAGCAAACAAAATAGCAAAAAACAGAGTCAAGCACACAGAAACAACCTGGGAAGTAGAGGAAAAAGGTTTGGGGAGACCATGCCAATTATGCCATGTCTAACACTTGCTATTACTAACCACATTAAAAATAAGTGGAGAAAAGGTCCAATTTCTCTAGAGAAGAAGATGACACATGAAAAATGCAATGAGTTTCTGGAGCTAAATTTTGCCCTATTTGCATCCATCTATTGTAATCCAATAACATGGAACCCGAGAGTGCTCCTTCTCCTCTGTGGAGGTTTGTTTGCAATTAACTGATGTGAGGCCATGCTCACAGAAGGATGCAGCTTTGTTTTTGGTATAGGAATCAACAGTGAATGCCATATAATTTGATGAACATGCTGATGTGCCTGCCAAAACACTTTGGGACAACACTAAGGGGCATATTTATACTCTGTTTGCACCGAATTAGTGTCATTTTTTTTTACTCTAATTCGGTACAAAACTAACTCCATATTTATACTTTGGTGCTAGACCCCTCTAGCACCAAATTTATGGAGTTAAAGTCATTTTTTGAAAGTGGAGACCTACTTTGCCTTAATGAGATGCAAGGTAGGCGTTCCCGTGCAAAAAATGACTCTATGGCCTTAACGCCATATTTAGGGGCATATTTATACTCTGCTGCATATTTATACTCTGTTTGCACCGAATTAGTGTCATTTTTTTTTACTCAAATTCGGTGCAAAACTAACTCCATATTTATACTTTGGTGCTAGACCCATCTAGCACCAAGGCCCTGATTTAAACTTTTTTTGCACCGCATTAACGTCATTTTATGACACAAAAGTGGCACAAACTTACAAAATATTGGCCCTTATTTATACTTTTTGCTGCAAAACTGCACTAACTCAGTTTTGCACCAACAAATTTAGCACCGGCTTGCACCATTTCTGTGCACCAGCCGGGCACCATATTTATGGAATGGTGCAAGCCAGTGCAAAGGGTAGGCTAGAGTTTAAAAAAATGACTTTAGTCGGGTGGGGCTGGCAGTATGGAAGAAGAGGGTTTAGCACCAAAAAATGGCTTTAGGCAGGTTACAGTAAAAAAAAATGACTCTAACCAGATTAGCGTCATTTTATGGTGCTAAACCTACCATGCCACATGACTCCTGCCTTAGAAAAGGCAGGAGTCATGCCCACCACCCCAGTGGCCAGCACAGAGGACAGGGTTCCCCTGGGCATGGCCATTGCACCCGGTGCCATGTATGGGGCCCATTTCAGGGTCCCCTATGGCACTTTCAAAAATAAAATGCACTTACCTGTACTTACCTGGGATGGGGTCCCCCATCTTCGCAGTCCCTCTTGTGTGGGTGGGGGTGCCCCTAGGGCCTAGGGAGGGCACCTCTGGGCTTATTCCATGGTGTTCCACCATGGAAATAGGGCCACAGGTCCCCTAACACCTGCACTGACCCAGGTCTTAAAAAATGGGGCAAAGCAAGCTTTGCCCCATTTTTTGACCCCTCCTCCCTCCCTTGCACCATTTTTACATGGGAGTATAAATATGGTGTTAAGGCCATAGAGTCATTTTTTTGCACGGGAACGCCTACCTTGCATCTCATTAAGGCAAGGTAGGTTACCACTTCCAAAAAATGACTTTAACTCCATAAATTTGGTGCTAGACGGGTCTAGCACCAAAGTATAAATATGGAGTTAGTTTTGCACTGATTTAGAGTTTTAAAAAAATTACGCTAATTCAGTGCAAACAGAGTATAAATATGCCCCTTAGCGTCAAAAAATGATGTTAATCTGCTCAGAATCATTTATTTTGACTCAAAACTGCCTAACGTCATTTTTTTTTAAGCTAGCCTACCCATTGCACCGGCTTGCACCATTCCATAAATATGGTGCCCAGCTGGTGCTAAAAAATGGTGCAAGCCGGTGCAAAACTTTTTAGGGCAAAACTGCCTTAGTGCAGTTTTGCACCAAAAAGTATAAATAAGGCCCTAAATGTCAAGTGGTGGTTACTAATCCTACACTTACTGCTATGCATTATGCTATGATATTCAACAAGCGACTAGACGAGGGTTGTGATTAAATACAGGCTTGGTTGGACTCAACAAGATGGAAATTGAGGACATATGCCTCGCAATGTGTCCTGTTAAAAGTGCTGGTTGATTAAAATCCACTGAGGAACTATCAATTTGTGGGTGATTTTAAAAGCACTTATATGTTTTACCAGCGGGGTGATCTAATATGCAATAAGACAACCTGTGATGGCGGGAGACAAACTGATGTAATCTTTGAAGCAAACTCAGTCTCCTTTCAGTGGCAATTAGATACTGACCAATAAGCAGGACAATGAGTCCATATAATGAACCATAAAGTGATGCCTGTGTTTTTTACCAGAATTGTAAAATGTCGTTGTGCTCAATTGCATCTTCTGGAAGCAATAAAATTAAATGAAACCAGAGTGTGCTCTTTTTCCTTTGTGGATGTTTGTTTGTAATTATCTGACATGAGACCATGCTCACAGAAGGAAGCACCTTTCCATAAAAGTATTCAACAGTAATGTGTGTCTTTATTTTTGGTATTTGAATCAACCATGAACCGTTGTATAAATTGCTGAACATGCTGACGTGCTTGCCAAAAGAACTTGGGACGTTACTAAGGGGGTCATTACGACCCAGGCGGTCGGCAATAATGTGGCAGTAAGTACCGCCAACAGGCTGGCCATACTAACTGCCACATTATGACAATGGCGGGTTGGCTGAAGCCAACCCGCCAATGTACCACTCAGAACCACCACAACGGTAACAGCCGCCGGGCTGGAGATATCCATTTTCATCCCAGGGGCCGCCATTGTTACACCTGTGGGATTATGACCCCGTCTACCGCCATGGTTTTCTTTGCATTCCTAATGCCACAAAAACCATGGCAGTAGGCCATGTCAGTGAATTCTTCCCTGTCACTGATAGAGGTCTCCCACCCACCTCCCTAGTTACTCTCCCCACCCCCATCTACACCCCCTTTCACACACACACACACACAAACACACACACGCATATACACACTCATTCACACATACATACATGCATGCATACATCCTATCACACATACATCCGCACTCACTTCCAAACATACCTGCAGACACTCATTCACATTTCACGACATAACGCACTCACATGTCAGTACATGCACATATGCATTCAACACTCAGCATACACCCAAATTCACACACACACATACATTCACACACTTCCACACACACACACACCTCCCGCCCCCCTCCCCTGTCAGAGACCCGACTTACCTGGATCCAGGGGTCCTCCGGCAGAACAATACGCTGGAGGCCGGTATGGCCACAGCTGGATTTCTGCCATTCTTGTGGCGGAAATCCATCTGTGGTCATAATATGGTGTTCGGCTGGCAGCTGTGGCAACTGACTTTTGGCAGCCGTCACCGCGGCGGTAGGCGTTTTTTACCGCCAATGTTATAATGAGGGCCTAAATGTCAAGTGTTTGTTACTAAACCTGCATTTACAGGTCTGCATTGTGCTATGATGTTCAACACGCGGCAAGACAAGGGTTGTAATTAAATACAAGCTTGGTTGGACTGAACAAGATGATGAATTGAGGAAATAGGCCTCACAATTTTAACTGCTAAAGGTGCTGGCTGACTAAAATCCACTGAAAAAACATACATTTTATATGATTTTAAAAACACTTATATGTTTTACCAATGTGGTGATCTAGGGTCAGATGTAGCAAAGGTTTTTAACCATTCTGTGTCTATGGGAAAAAGTGTTCGTACATATGGCCCCTAATGTTTTGTAAGAAACACTGTGATAGCGGGAGACAAACTGCTGCAATCTTTGAAGCAAACTCAGTCCCCTTTGAGTGGCAATTAGATACTGACCAATGAGCAGGACAATAAGTCCATATAACAAGCCATAAAGTGATGCCTGTGTTTTTTACCAGAGTTCAAAAAGGTTGTTGTACCGAAACATTGCATGGAACCCAAGAGTGCTCATTTTCCTCTATGGATGTTTGTAAATAACTGACCTGAGACCCCCTCTTTGAAGATTCACCCATCTGTAAAAGTGTTCAATAGTATTGTGTGACTTTGTATATATATATATATATATATATATATATATATATATATATATATATATATATATATATGTATATATATATATATATATATATATACACACATGTATACATATATGTATATTTTATTTATTACATTTAATAAATTATTGTTATTTGTGTGGTTAGAAATGGGGTCTGTAGCTGGCAGGGCTTTGCACCCTGTCCAAGTAGGGAACCTCACCCTGGTCAGGGTAATGGAGTGACACAGCTAAGATGACCCCTGCACACCTTCTTGTTAGCTTGGCAATAGAAGATAGGCTTATCTCAGAGGCAATGTGTAAAGTATTTGTACACACACATAGTAACACAGTGAAAAGATCATAAAAGTACTTCCCAGTTTTGAAAAAGAAGAGCTTTTTATCTGAGTAAACAAAGACCAAAACAACAAAATTCCAGCATACATAAGCAGAGATACACATTTTTAAAGATTAAGGCGCTCATTACAACCCTGGCAGTCAAAGACCGCCAGGGTTGAATTGGCGATTGTACCGCCAACAGGCTGGCGGTACAATTTGCCATATTTTGACTGTGGTGGTAGCGCTGCGGTCACACCACCGGGACCGGCGGTTTTCTGCCATCATTGTCCCTGCAGTTATAATCCGTCAGGGCAGCGCTGCCATGGCGGATAATAATCGCCAGGACTACGCACTGGTGCAGGCAGAAATGTGGAGTTGGACAGCATTGCCAGTTCCAAAGTCAGTTAGGACTCTCAGCAAGACATCCCAGGTGCTGAAAGATGATGTCTTTGATGTCACTAAGACTTCTAACAGGAGACAAACTCAGTCCAAGCCCCTGGAGAACCTTTGGAAGCACGATGTAAAAAGTAAAGTCTAATCCTTTCACTGCCATAGCAGAAGCAGAAAGCAGCAGGCCAGAACAGCAAATCATAAGGCACAGTGGCAGTCCCTCCTCTAGCTCTTTTTCCTTGTAGATTGTCCTAAGTAGAGAAGTGTTCCAACTTTGTGGGGACAGATGTCCAGTACTTATACCCATTTATGCCTTTGAAGTAGGCAAACTTTAAAGTGAAGACTTTGTAGTGCACAAGACCCTGCCTTTTATGCTCTGCCCCAGACACACTCCAGGGGGTTAGAGACTGCTTTCAGTAAGTGCATGCACAGCCCTATTCAGGTGCAAGTGTCAGCTCTCCCCACCAGCTGTCAGCTCCCTTTGTGTGACTGTCTAGAATAAATTCACAAACTACCCTTCTTTCACACTGGCCCATATGTGTATTCCACAGACAGGCAGAGGCACAGAATGGTAAAGCAAGAAAATGTTCATTTTCTAAAAGCAGCATTTTCAAAACTACAATTTAAAAAACAACTTTACCAAAATATGTATTTTGAAATTGTGAGTTCAGAGACCCCAAACTCCATGTGATCCCAATGGGAAATTACACATGAAAGATATGTCAAGGCAATTCCCATATTAACCTATGGGAGGGAAAGGCCTTGCAATAGTGAAAAATCAATCATTCAATCAATCAGAGGATTTATTAAGCGGACTACTTACCCGTTAGGGTCTCAAGTCGCTGGTGGAGGGGGGAGCTACTGGTCGCAAAGCCATGTCTTGAGGCATTTTCTGAATGTCAGGAGGTCCTGGGTCTGGTGAAGGTGGAGCGGTAGGGAGTTCCAGGTCTTGGCGGCTAGGTGAGAAAAGGATCTTCCTCCGGCAGTGATGCGGCAGATGCGGGGTTCGGAGGCAAGTGCGAGGCTGGTTGAGCAAAGATTGCAGGTGGGGGTGTGGAAGGTGAGTCTGTTGTTGAGATAGGCTGGACCTTTGTTGTGGAGGGCTTTGTGTGCGTTGGTGAGGAGTTTGAAGGTGATCCTCTTTGATAGTGGTAGCCAGTGTAGGTCTCTGAGGTGGGGGAGATGTGGTTGCAGCGTAGGAAGTCAAGGATGAGGCGAGCGGATGCGTTCTGAATTCTTTGCAGCTTCGTTTGGAGTTTGCCCGTTGTTCCTGCATATAGAGCATTTCCGTAGTCCAATCGGTTGCTGACCAGGGCGTGGGTGACAGTTTTCCTGGTTTTAACGAGAATCCACCTAAAGATCTTGCGGAGCATGCAGAGAGTATTGTAGCAGGAAGATGAGATAGTGTTGACCTGCTGAGTCATGCTGAGTGTGGATTCCAGGATGAATCTCAGGTTGCGTGCGTGGGTGGTGGGCGAGGGTGCCGTTCCAAGGGAGGTGGGTGACCAGGAGTCAATCCATGCTGAGAGGTTGGCGCCAAAGATGAGGATCTCTGTCTTGTCTGTGTTTAACTTGAGGCGGCTTGATTCCATCCAGCTGCCAATGGCGTGAAGTCCGTTGTGGATGTTGTTCTTTGCAGTTGTATGGACTTTCGTGAGGGAGAGGATCATCTGGGTGCCGTCTGCATAGGATACTATGTTGATGTGATGGGTTTGTGTGATTTTGGAGAGCGGGGCCATGAAAACCTTGAAGAGCGTAGGGCTGAGAGATGATCCCTGGGGGATGCCACAGATGATCTTGGAGGATTCTGACAGGAACGGTGGAAGGCGGACTCTCTGGGTTCTGCAGGTGAGAAATGACGAGATCCAGTCGAGAGTCTTGTCGCGAATTCCGCCGTTGTGGAGGCGTGTGCGGAGAGTGTGATGACATACTGTGTTGAAGGCTGCAGAGAGGTCCAGGAGGATGAGTGCTGCTGTTTCTCCTTCATCGAGCATGGTCCTGATGTCATCTGTGGCAGCATTGAATGCGGTCTTGGTGCTGTGATTTTTGCGGAATCCGGACTGGGAGGTCTCGAGCCCCTTACTGTCTTCCAGGAACCGGGATAATTGGGCGTTCACAATTTTTTCGATGACCTTGGCTGGAAGGGGAGGAGGGAGATCGGCCGGTAGTTCTTGGGGTCGTCTGGGTCTGCCTTGGGCTTCTTCTGCAGGGCGTTGACTTCTGTGTGGTGGCTGACTCGAAGGAGCTGTTGATGGTTTTGCAGAGGTGGGGAGCGATGATGTTGCTTGCTTTATTGAAGGTATGGTGTGGGCAGGGGTCCGATGGTGATCCGGAGTGGATGGAGGCCATGGTGTTGGCAGTGTCTTCTTTGTTGACGAGGGTCCAGGTGTGGAGGAGGTAGGTGTTGCTTGGGGCATTGGGTTTGTGGGTGTCTGTAATCAGCTGGTGGTCTGGGGTTTGAAGCGGTTGTGGATTTCTTCTATCTTTCGACAGAAATGGGTTGCAAGGGAGTTGCAGAACTCCTGTGATGGCGGGGGTTCGTTGGAGCAGGTCCTGGGGGTGGAGAGCTCTTTGATGATGCCGAAGAGTTCTTTACTGTTGTGAGCGTTGGTGTCAATGCGGCTTTTGAAGTGGGTCCTTTTGGTGGTGCGGATCAGCTGGTGATGTTTGCGTATGGTATCCTTGAGTGCGATGTGGTTGGAGTCTGTAGGTTTGAGGCACCAGGTTTTCTCCATTCTGCGACATAACCATTTGGATTCCTGTAGGTCTGGGGTAAACCAGCTGGCCTTGGTTCTGTGGAGGGTGTTTGGTTTTTTTTGACCGGCGCAAAGGTGTTGGCACAGTCTTCTATCCAGTGATGCAAGTTGGTGGTGGCTGTGTCAGGGTCTGAAGTCCCAGGGGGTGGGGCCTGGGCGAGGGTGGAGATCAGTTGTTCCATTGCGATTTTGCTCCAGTTGCGTCGGGGGTGTTGTGTGTGGTGGTGGTGAGTTACTGGTTTCTGGTAGGAGAAGTGGATGCCGCGGTGGTCTGTCCAGCTGAGTTAGGTGGTGTGGCTGAAGGAGACGTGGCTTCTGGCTGAGAAGATGGGGTCGAGTGTGTGGCCTGCGGAGTGGGTGGGCGAAGTGACGAGTTGTTTGAGGCCGAGGTTGATGAGGTTGTCCAGCAGGTTGGTGGTGTTGGTGTCATTGTTGTTTTCTAGGTGGAAGTTCATATCTCCGAGGAGGATGTAGTCTGTAGAGTCGAGGGCGTTTGCACTGACGATGTCAGCGATGGCGTCGCAAGAATTTAGATCGGGGCCCGGGGGTCTGTAGATCAGAGTTCCTTTGAGGGTGGTGTTGGCATTGATGTGGATGTTGAAGTGGAGGTGCTCGGCGAGGTTGAGGGTGTCGTGGGTGCTGCTCAAGACTTTGATGGTGCTTTTGTATACTATGGCGATTCCTACTCCTGGTTTGTTGGTGCGGTCTCTTCTGGTGATTTTGTAGCCTTCAGGGATGGCTATGGGTATGTCGGGTTCCAAGGCCAAGTTTGTCCAGGTTTCAGTGAGGAAGGCGATGTCCGGTGAGGTGGAGGTCAGTAGGTCCTAGAGTTCAATTGCGTATTTGTGAATGGAGCGGGTATTGAGTAGAATGCAGCTGAGGTGGTTGTCAGCAGGTCTGTTGTGATGCTTTCGGGTACAAGTGAAGCGGCAGGCTTGGCAGGAGAAGGGTCCCTTGGTGTTCTTCTGGAAGGACTGGAAGCAGGTGGAGGGGCGTCCTGGATTGAGGGCGTGGAGGTCACTGGCAGCATAACGGCGTGCAGAGGTGCGGGGGCCTTGCGGGCCAGGGGGAGTGGTGCTGCGCGCGGTTCAGGCGTGGGCAGGCGCAGACGGGCTTGCCTCTAGCGCGCCTCTGCCGCGTCACCGGCACAGCGCCCACCATTAAGAAGGAGAGGTGGGAGGGAGGAGCAGCTGTGAGGTGGGAGGAATGAGCGAATGGGGGTAAGAGGGGGTCAGGGCCACAGGGGGGCAGCAGTAGGAAGGGAGAGAGGCTGAAACGGCTCGGGGGAGCTGAGAAACAGAGCGTAAGGGCAGGGAGCGCACAAGGGGTAAAATGGCACAAAATACAAGACAAACAATGGAAATAAGTCACAATAAAAAGAAAATAAGGCACAATAAAAATTAACAGAGAAAGGAAAGCACAAGTCTAGGAGCGCTTACCAGAGCAGCCCACTAGACACCAGGTGCCTGTGGGTGTTGGAGGGCCTCGAACATGCGACAGCAGCGCGGGCAGGGTCAGTGACACAGGCACAACCTGGTAGAGCTGCGCGCATTGGGAGCGAGCTCTAGACCCTAAAAACGATTTTAGCAGTAACATACCAGTACATGTCTTGCCTTTTAATACAATGTACTTTGCCCATGGTGGCTGCCTTAGGTGTGACATACATGTAGTAAAAGGGAAGGTTTGGGTATGACTGACAAATGGGTGTTCTTGCCAGGTCAAAATGATGCTAGGGACTCTTAAATATGCCCCTAAATCTTCAACACCCCCATATATGCACTTTCCCAAGTTTTATTGGGGCTGCAGTTAGAATGCTAAATCTTACCACCTCCCCACTCCCCAAAATGTATACACTTTCCTAAAGTTACTTGCATTAGAGTGAGAATAGTAAATTTGAACTCCACCCCAAATATGTGCACTACCCCCAATGTTAATTGGAAAGTTGTCAGAATAGAATGACTGACAATGCCAAATATATGGAGTTTCACTGATATTTATTGGATTAGAGTAAGAATATCACATATGAACATGACAAAATTGTATCAACCTACCCTGGTGCGTGCTGGACTGAAGTTAGACTTGTCAATCCAAGCCCAAATTTTAGTTGCACTAGAATTGACCCCTACAATTATATGAACTTTATCCAAAATGTGTTGGACCAGAATTACAATGTTAAAACTGACCTCACTAAATAAATGTGGTTACCCCAATGTTTGTTAGAAAGGAGATGGAACTGTAAATCTGGCACTCTAAAAATATGCAATTTCCCCTATGTTAGTATGTGAAACAAGCATCCTGGGCCCGGTTTCAAGGAATCACCCTTCAGCAGCCATGCTACCATGAAACTGATCCCAGAATGCTCGTTTCTGGTCCAGGCAGGAACTGGGAAAGAGGATCAAGACTCATATGCAAATGGCTGGGTCCAAACTCGGGTGGCATGTTTGATAGATTCCACATTCAATCCATCATTTGTGTTTGTTTGCTTATGTCACCCAAAGTCCGCTGAGTATCCCCAGACGTGGATCCCGGATTCACCATGGCACTGGATTCGAGCTAGCCTGGGTGATGACAGGTGATACCCTGTAACCAGTCCCAGGGTACTTGTTACCAGTCCTGGGAGGACCTCGTCTGGCACAACACAATAAAAATTGTGAACCAATTTAGAAAAATAGAAACAATGGTAATACCTGATTTGACACCAAAACCAATAAAAACCCAATTAGTAAACCTGAGTTATGATTTTTTTAAAGTTTAAAGGTGCAAAATAGCAAGTCCTCCATTTTGGAATATGGCCACCTGGGCACTTTTAGCACCACTACCACGGGTCAAGGAGTAGATATAGACCTCTTGTGGGTTCACAACCCACTCGGCTAGCTTCAGGTACAGTTTCAAGATGATGAGAGCCTGTTATGTCCCTGTGGCTCAGGGCAGAAGGCTAGCAAACTAGCCCATGGAGTCTCTTCCGAAGTCCTGGGTGCAGGTAAAGATGCAGGGCACCACAGCAAGGCTGGCCTGTGAAGGATCAAGGCAGGCTCCAGGGAGCAAAGCAATCCTTCAAGGTAGAGCAGCAGTCTGGTAGAATGCACAGCAGGTCAAAGCAGAAGGCAGTCATCTGAGAGTCCTTCTACAGGTACAGTGGGGAACTGAAAAGTGGGTCTGAGAGTCCTATATGTATACCTTGTGACCCTGCTCCTAGAGGTTTGGAGACATTTTCAGACGTTTAAGGAGTGTCTGCCTCTACTGCGCTGGCTTCTACCTGGCTGCACTGACAATACAAGGTTGTTAAGCCTATTGTGTGATAGCAGAGCACAGCCTATACAGGTGCAAGTGGGGCAACTGCTCTCGCCTCCCCCATCAAGTTAATGTCTCATTCAGGCTCTGCTAATCCCACTATTGAGTGACTGTAAGGGACGAATTACAAAGTCCTAACTGTCAGTTACACCCAGTCATGTGACCTAAGGCAGGCTACAGGCACAGAGGGCTAAGGGCAGGAATATGCCAACTTTCTAAAAATGTCATTTTCATACTTGCAAAAATAAATCTGACTTTACCATTAAAGAGAGTTTATCATCACACATTCATAAATACCAAACATGAGATATCTACCACCTCTGGTTTAGGAATTACAGCTTATTAAATATATTAAGGATTCCCCAATGTTATTTATGGGAGGTGTAGGTCTCACAGTAGTGAACAATGAATTTGGGAGTTATTCAATACTGGTAGAAATAAAACTAAAAAGTACATACCCTACCTTTGAATTACTCTGCTCCCTACTTAATAGGTTCCCTAGGGTATAACTTAGGGGTGACTTATATGTAAGAAAAAGGGGGGGTTGAGGATTGGCAAGGGGTTTTAAATGCCCTGTCAACATGGCAGTGGGTCACTGGCTCCAGGATGCAATGGCAGGCCTGGCACAACTTTTAGGGTGCTACTTAAGTTGGTGGCACAATAAGTGCTGCAGGCCCACCAGTAGCTTTTAATTTACATGCCCTGGGAATATGGTATATGACTCTACAACACTCTACAAGAGACTTACGTGTAAATTAAATATGCCAATCAGGCATGTTCCAATCAAATTATATTTTAGACAGGGAGTGCAAGCACTTTAGCAATGGGTAGCAGTGGTAATATGCCCAGAGTTCCAAGGCCAACAAGCAAAAAAAATCAGCAAAATGTAGTAGAAGGCAAAATATTAGGGGGTGACCTTCTAGAGAGGGCTGACAGCTGTTTTTGTAAAGGGCCAGCACCCAGTCCCCCTCAGGGCTCTGTCCTCTGTGGTTTCTCAGAGTGGAAGAGTGGTAGCCCCAGGTGGTAACTACCATTTTCCCACTTTCCCTCCCACCAGTTCAGGGGTGGTATCTTGAAAGAGGTCCTTCGACCCAGGGTTTGTACCCTGAGGCAGAACAAGAGTCAGGGATGAGTCATTTCTCTCCCCCACACCTCCCTTTGAGCCTCTGTGCATTTCGCTGCAGAGTGGTACCCCCAGAAAATTGAACTGGCAGGGCACCTGTGGCAGCTGTCCCAGCCAGCTCGCCTGATACTGTGGAGCTTCCATCACTTAATGTCCCTTGGTACAGACTATGTCCCCTTGCTTTCCCACTCTCTGGAAGCAGCCCAAGTGCTAGGGCTGGAAATGGGACATTCTGGTTCTCCTCCTGCTGTACCTTTGCCTCCTATCCTTGGAAGGGACACGGGACCCCTTTCACCAATCAACATACTGGGACCTCTCTGGGTCACTGCATTTCTCCCTCCCACTTAAATGGGGGGTGATCTGAACCACCCTCATTTGGATTACTCCTTAAAGCCTTACCAGATGTACCCAGAGGTCTGCCTCCTTTACAAGGGGTCAGACAGCTTGCAGTCAACAAGGTGTTGGCATAGTTCTAGAAAACAGTGACTGAACATGTGCGATCTAGCAATCAAATTCTCCAGCCCCTCAAAAGTGCTTACCATGCTACCCTTCACCAAACTATCCAGTGCCTTACAAACTAACCCACAAAATCCTTAAAGGGCTGGTGAGCCACTTTCCTAATGCTCCTGAACCTCAACCTGTACTTTCTGGGGTAAATCTATATTTCTTGACAATGGTCTCTTTCATTGTAAAATACCTCAGCCTGCCCCTTCTCACGGGCACATTTGGTATCCCTACTATCACCAGCAATAAGCCTTCAAAGGTCAGCACCCCAATCCTCCTCAGGGATTTTCTGTACCTCTAGGGCTACCTCATATGACTGAAACCACGTGATTATGTCATCCCCCACGTCAAGTAAGGCGCCAGGTCCTTAGGGATGTAGACTCTCACCTCTCCATTGGACACTGCTGATTCACTGCCACCATTTCTGCTTGACTCTGACAGCTGTTTAGTCTTGAAGTCCAACTCCTTGAGTCTGAGCTCATGGGCCATCCTCTTCTCCTCCATGGCTTTCTACCTTTGCTTTTCTCTCCTCTGCAGCCAGCTTTCCTTAAACTTTTCAGGAGATAGGGCTTGAGAGGAGATACTGGTTCCTTTAGAGAATCCAACAGGGACTCTCTCTATCTCTGGGCTCCTCTCTCTCCTCTGGAGTATTTGCCAAGTCATTTTCCTTTTCTTCCTCATCCTTCTTAAGACCATCAACCTCTTGAAGCCCTGATTCTGAAGTCAATTATAACCAGGGCTCTGTGTTCTCCAGGGTGGTGAAGAAGTCCTTTCCCGATTCTTCCTGTGATGCAGTTTGCCGTCTTCAGACCTCCTCCCAGGCTTTAAGTGCTATCAGATACTCCAGCTTTGGATCATCCTTAGGGATTTTCAGTCCTCTCACCACACAGCTTTCTCCACTCAGGCATGCTGGCGTTTCAGTGACCTCATCTCAGGCTTTCAAGACTATCTGATACTCTAACTTTGGATACCCCTTGGGCATTTCAGTACTCTCTACACAGCACTTCTGAACTTAGCCTCAAAATTCACTAGTTTAACCTGTACTTACTGCTTGGTAGCTTGGCACAAAAAGCAGTCAGGCTAACCTTAGCAGCAAAGTGTGAAGTATTTATGTAGCACACAAACAGCAATGCAGTGAAAACATAACAAAAAAATCTCAAACCAATTTAGGAAAATTTAGAACATTTGAATACATTATTTGTCCCCTAAACCATCAAAATCCAATTAGTAAAACAGGTGTTGTGATTTTTTTAAGTTTAAGGTTCAACATAGAAATGTCTTCAGTTTAGGAAAATGGCCACATGAACACCTTTATCACCATAGCCAAGGGTCAAGGAGTAGATGAAGACCTCTTGGGAGTTCAAGATTCACTCAGGCAGTGACTAGTTGTGTGTTCAAGATACGATTTTGGGTGACTATTATGCCACTGTGGTTCAGAACAGGAGGTCAGCAAACTAGCCCTTGGAGTCACTTATGGTAGTCCTGAGTGCAAATGTAGATGCAGGGCTCAAGAGTAGGGCTGGCCTCTGAAGGTTCAAGGGAGGCCCCAGGAAGCAAAGCATTTTTTCCAGGTACAGCAGCAGTCTGAAAGAGTCACAGCAGCAGTTAGTCCTCTGAGAGTCTTTCTAAAGGTCCAGTAGTTAACTGAAGAGTGGGTCTGAGAGCCCTATTGTTATACCCTAGTGCTCTAATAATAGAAGATGGGAAAAGTTTCCAGAAGTAGTTCTTTGAAGTTCTTCGAAGTTCCAGGGGAGTTCTTTGAAGTTCTAGGAGTTTCCTACATCCCCTGTCCTGTCTCCTAGCTGAGTGCACTGACAAGACCAAGTTGTTAGGCTTATTGTATGGTGGCACAGCCAACCTATTTGGGTGCAAGTGAGGTTTTGCTCAGGTGCACTGCAGGGACAGAGGGTTAAGTGTAAGGAAATTACAGCTTCCTGAAATTGGCATTTTCAAATGTGAAATGATAAATCCGACTTTACCATTAAAAAAGGTTTATAATTACAACTTCATTGATGCCAAACATGACACATGTACCACCTCTGGTTTAAGAATTACAGCTTATCAAATGTAATAAGAAAGCTCTCACATTATCTTATGGGAGGGATAGGCCTCATAGTAGTAGAAGTGAATTAGGAAGTTTTGTCAATACTAGTACATGCCCTGCCTTTTAATTACAGAGGACCCAGCGCCATAGGCTACCTAGGGCCTATATTAGGGTGACCTAAATGTAGTAAGAGGAGAGTTCATGGCTTGGGAAGGGGTCTTAAATGCCAAGTCCACATGGCAGTTGGACACTGTCTTCATGCTGCAATGGCAGACCTGGGACAACCTTTAAGATGCCACTTAAATGGGTGGGACAATAAGTGCTGCAGGCCCACCAGTAGCATTTAATTTACAGGCCATGAACATATTGTATATGCCTATTCACTCTACATAGGACTTACATGTAAAACAATATGCCCATAAGGTATATGCCAACCAAATCAGGTTTTATGGATAGAGCACAAGCACTTTAGCATAGGTTACCATATATAAGTACTACAGTCACCAGTAGGTAGTTATAGTTAGACCCTACTTTCCATAGAAAATGAGTTTTTGACTTGCCTATATCTTTAGGACCATTTGAATCTTCATGAAATTTTCCCCCAAAAAGTGTGCTCAAGAATCATGTTGTTCATGGAAAGTTCTGGGATGATCCATCAAGCGGGGTCCCCGAAAAAAGAGGGGGTTTAAAAAACACTGCATTTCCCATGTTAATTCCCATAGGAGGTTTGAACTCGACGACAGCCTGAACCATTGGACAGAATGACTCCTACTTTGGCAGAAAGGTTGCTTTTGGTCTGCAAATTAAGCTTTTGTTATTTGGTAAATCTGTTTAGTAGTTTAAGAGAAATTAAAGAAATCCAAATTTGTCTATTTAGAGGTGCGAACACTTCACAAACCCTCCCGATCTTGTGCAGAGATCTGATATGCTGCCAATACTTCAGCTAGGAAGTGTTGGCAGTCATTTTGAGACTCAGCTTCAGCCGACTCTCAAAAAGAAATGTTCAAAGAAAGAAGAGGGGGCAGGGTGTGTTTTTTTTTTTAATTCACAGTGAAATTTATGAATATTAACAAATTTTGCTGTGATTTTTTTTTTTTTTTTTAAATCAAGCTCAGTCTCTTGGGCTTGCTTTTAATATTGCCCCTAGATAGGTTAGGTCCTGGGAACATTGTATAATTAAGAAGGAGAGGGACACAAAAGACCCTCCTCCTAGTCATTTGTAGCGTCCCCAGAACCACCACCTCCCAGGGACTAAATGTAAAATAAATGCAGTGGGTCACACGGACCCCCAAAGGCCCTGGGGCCCACCAACTCCCTGGGGCAAAAAACAAGGATAGATTTGGAGGGGCTGCACAGACCCCCCTGGACCCTGAGGAACACCACCATCCTAGGAAATACATAAAGAAAGTGATGTGGGAGCAGATGGACCCCATGGCCCCGGGGGCCACTATCTCCCCTGGGCTACACAAATAAAATTATGCAGGGGTGGGTGGATCTCCTGTGTCCCGAGGACCACTACCGCCATGGGGCCAATACAATTTTTAAAAGAGAAGGAGGAGAACTGCGCAGCCCACTCCTGGGCCATTTGGGGCCCAATTTACCACCACTTCCCTGGGGCTGGCCTGTGAACATGAAAAAGGGGCCCCTCCCGGAGCCATACATGGCACTGGCGACTGCCACCCCCCAGTGCTAGACCCTGCTACCTCCTGAGGTGCCCTCCCTGACAGCTCCCACCAAGCAAAAGTAAACACTCCACTTTCAGCGAGTGGGAACATTTAAAAATGATCCTGCTTGCTGTCATGCAGGCAGGCAAAGAGACTAAAGTATTGATCCCTTTCGCAGGGAGCAGCATTTACAGCAGCTCTCTGCATGTAGGATCAATGCCTGCTCTAGCAAGAGGCAGGGAGATGGTTAGCACCGCTGGGGCCTTGAGGCTCCCCCTGTGGCCCTTTGCTAAATAGAAATAATGGAGAACTACTGTAAAGTACAAATCATCTAAGTGTGTTTTCATTGCAGTTTCAACTTGTAAAGTTATCTGACGGAGACACTCAAGGAACAAACACATTGGCAAAGTCATAAACACACAAGGTCACTGGAGATAATTTCTCTGCGTACCATAGGCAGCTGTAGTGTAGGAGATGCACTATATATTTACCCAACAAGGTAGCACTTATTAATTAGCCTGAAGGAAGTACTCCAGTTGGGCAGACATTCTGAACAAAATGCTGGCCTCATCTTGGATAAATATTCAGGACAGGATTAATTCAGGCGCGATGGTCATTTCAGAGAAATTAAACCACAATCAGAAGCATTTACAGATATAAACAAAGCAGGCACACAAGTTGATGCTCCACTTCTTTAAAGAACTAATCATCTTTAATTTCTTGCGCATGGTGAATGCAATGCAAGAGGTCTTCATCTGAATTTTCACCTTGAAAAGTTATTTGTAAATCTTGTTGGAGGAGTTGGGTGGCCGGACTGTGGTAACAGGGCCTGGCCACTCACCCACGCCTTGCGACCAACCCCAAGATGCGCATGGCTGTGGGTTATGCATGGCATAGGGTTGGGTGGCTATAGTGGATGGGTTGCGGCCAACCCCGGCTACACACAGCTAAAGGCCAGTGCGGCATGGAGTAAGGTGGTCACAGGTGTGGCTGCAGGTCAGGCCTTGTTGTCAACCTCTGCCACGCACATCCAAATGTGTGGTGCAGGGTTGGATTAACGTGTAGTAATTAGAGTTACTTTATGTTGAAAAATCCATAGAAATTAACTGAAAAAACAAAGGTTACACATTTTAAACATACAAAACCATAGAAATTCACTTGTTATAGATAAAGTTATTTCCAGTAACTATAACATGTGCCCTCACCTAGCACTGCTAATTACATCACAACATCTCAGATAACATCATTCATAATATAAATGTAATATTTGCTCTAAAAGTTTTTAGCAATAAACTATGCTTGGCGGGGGCATAAGTTATAGTTTCCTTAGGGAAATGTATAAAAAAATATATATATATATATATATATATATATATATATATATATATATATATATATATATACTGTATATATATATTTAAAGAAAACAACAGAGGTTAAAGTAAGGTTAATTTGTCAGGGACATCATTAACGTTTTGAACTAGGTCGCTCCTTTAATGTAATCATTCCTGCCTCCCGGGGCACCTAATAGTGGGGGGAGGTGGGGTTGTGCAGCCTCCTCTTGATCTTGTTAAGTTATGGCACTAGGATTGGCTCAGGAATGGGGGGCAGCATGGCCCCCTCACCATATTAAGTCATTTTTGCACCAGGTGGGGCTTTTTGGGGAATCAGGAGGCTCATGCAACCCCCTCCGCATATAATTTAATTTCAGTGCTGGGTGAGTTCCCTGGGGCCTCTGGAGGCTCAGGGAGGGGGTCCACACAGCCTTTCTCACCTTTATTCCTGGGGGTGGGCTCTCCAACGACATAAACATAGTGACAATGGCCTGACCACTATTTCATTTTATCCTGTGGCAGTCCTACTAGATTGCAATAATTTTAGCAGATTTATTTGTTTTGGGTTTGGCTCCAAATGGAGGACCATTTTGTGTTAATAAAATGCATAAAACAATTTTTATCAATGACAATGGTATTATGTTTATAATTGGAATAACGTCTGTTCTGGGGAAGATATATTCTAAAATATATTATTTTAAGGTAATTTAGATTTATTTTTATTTTACTTTTATGATCTTGGATTATTATTGTTTCCATTATATTTCAAAGTTTAGAAATATATGTAGGTGTATATACCATTTTTCGTGCCCAGTAACTTGCCAAAGAGTGCTTTAGATTGTAGTGGAAGGAGTAAATGTTGCCTCTAAATGTAGTATCCAATACATTTCCCATTCTGACCTGTTTTATGTCTAGAGCTCGCCCCCCACGTCCGCAGCACCAACCTGCTGTCTCCTGCCTCTGACCCCCACCCACGCTGCTGCTAGCGTGTTCGAGGCCCTCCTCCACCCGCAGGCATCCTCCTGCGCCTCATCCCTGGTGTCTAGTGGGCTCTAGTAAGCTTCACTTGACCCGTGTGCCGCTTTCCGCCGTCCTGTAAGTGTTTTTCTCCTTTTTCAGCGCCTTGCCACCTTGCGCTTCTGCCCCCGTCGTGCCCCTTCTGTTTGTGCCACTTTTCGCTGTCCTGTAAGTGCGTTTTTACTGTTTTCAAGCGACGCGCCTCCTGCGCATCTGCCCCCGTTGTGCCCCTCTGATTGCTGTTTCCCCGATTGTATACTGTGCCATTAGTGTATTTCTGTGACTGTTTTCAAATTGTGACTGTTTTTAAAATTGTGCCCGACTTTTTTTGCCTTGTTTTTTGTGTTTTCGCCCCTTGTGCGCTCCCCCTTGCTCTCCGCTCCCTGCCGCTGCCTCCCTGAGGCCCCGCCCCCCTCGCGCCCCCATTCGCCGCTCCCTCCAGCCTCCCAGCTGCTCCTCCCTCCCCCCTCCCTTCTTAATGGCTGGCGCTGCGCGTCGCGAGTGAGCGACCTCTGACCTGTTTTAGGTCTAGAGCTCGCCCCCACGTCCGCAGCACCAAACTGCTGTCTCCTGCCTCTGACCCCCGCCCACGCTGCTGCTAGCGTGTTCGAGGCCCTCCTCCACCCGCAGGCATCCTCCTGCGCCTCATCCCTGGTGTCTAGTGGGCTCTAGTAAGCTTCACTTGACCCGTGTGCCACTTTCCGTCGTCGTCCTGTAAGTGTTTTTCTAATTTTTCAGCGCCTTGCGTCCTTGCGCTTCTGCCCCCGTCGTGCCCCTTCTGTTTGTGCCACTTTTCGCCGTCCTGTAAGTGCGTTTTTACTGTTTTCAAGCACCTCGCCTCCTGCGCATCTGCCCCCGTTGTACCCCTCTGATTGCTGTTTCCCCGATTGTATACTGTGCCATTAGTGTATTTCTGTGACTGTTTTCAAATTGTGACTGTTTTTAAAATTGTGCCCGACTTTTTTTGCCTTGTTTTTCGTGTTTTCGCCCCTTGTGCGCTCCCCCTTGCTCTCCGCTCCCTGCCGCTGCCTCCCTGCGGCCCCGCCCCCCTCGCGCCCCCATTCGCCGCTCCCGCCTCCCGCCTCCCGCCTCCCAGCTGCTCCTCCCTCCCCCCTCCCCCCTCCCCCTCCCCCTCCCTTCTTAATGGCTGGCGCTGCGCGTCCGCGCCTGGACCGCGCCCAGCGCCACCCCCCCTGGTCCTCACGCCCCACGCACCTCCTGCTTCCGATACTCGGCCCGCGAACTCCTCACTCTCAACCCTGGCCCCTCCACAGAGTGCTTCCTGGCCACCCCGAAGCACACCAAAGGACCTTTTTCCTGCCGCACCTGCAACTTCTCCTGCAACAGAACAACGAAGCCAGCAACAACCAACACAAACCACCTGCACTGCATCCTCCTCAACACACGCTCCGCACGAAAACACGCCATTGAACTCTGGGAATTGCTCGACACCACCGCCCCAGACATGGCCTTCCTGACTGAAACCTGGTGGAACGACTCTTCGGCCCCTGACATCGCCATCGCCATACCTGACGGATACAAGATCACCAGAAGAGATCGCACCAACGGAATCGGCGGAGGGATAGCCATCGCCCACAAATCTACCCTCAAGATCCACACCCACACGGACGACACCCTCAAGACAGCCGAACACCTCCACTTCCAGATTCACACGGACCCCAACACTACCCTCAGAGGAACCCTCATATACCGCCCTCTAGGACCAAGAGCCCCCTTCAGCGACACCGTCTCTGACCTCGCAAGCACCCACGCCCTCGCCTCTCCAGACTACATCCTCCTGGGAGATCTAAACTTCCACCTGGAAAACAACAATGACGCCAACACCGCATCACTGACCACCAACCTCCTCAACCTCGGACTCCGTCAACTGGTCAACACTCCCACCCAAATCGCCGGACACACGCTTGACCCACTCCTCACCTCAAGCAACCACATCTCTTTCAGCCACACCTCCGAACTCCACTGGAGCGACCATCACTGCGTCCACTTCACCTTCAAGAAAAACACTGAACACCACTGCATCCCTCTACCGCCTCACCGCCGCTGGGAAAGAAAAGTCACCGAAGACCAAATAACCAGCACACTTGCCAAATACCCACCACCCGAACCCACCGACCCGAGCACCGCCGCCATCAACCTCCATCAATGGATCCTCAACTGCACCAACACCTTAGCCTCACTCAAGAAACCCACCGCCAACCAAGAAAAGAAAAAACCAGCCTGGTTCACAGACAAACTGACCACCTCCAAACGCACCTGCCAGAAACTCAAGAAGAAATGGATCCTCGAGCGCACACCCGACAACCTTGCTACCCTCAAGGACGCCAACCGTGAACACCACCAACGGATCCGACTCGCCAAGCACGCCCACTTCACAGAACGCCTCAACAACAACGCCCACGACTGCAAAGAACTCTTCTGCATCGTGAAGGAACTCTCCAACCCTAACGCCAACGTCAACGACGTCCCTCCCTCCCAGAAACTCTGCGACGATCTCTCCACCTTCTTCCACCAGAAAATCGCAGCCATCCACGACAGCTTCAACACCGCACCTCCGCCAGACCCCCCCCCGACGACTCCTCCCACGCCTGCCACCTCACCACCTGGACCCAAGTAGACGACGCCGAAACCCTAACAAGCATGAATTCCATCCACTCAGGCTCTCCCACGGACCCGTGCCCACATCACGTATTCAACAAAGCCGACGCCACCATTGCCCCCAAACTCCGCAAGATCATCAACCTCTCCTTCACCTCCGCCACCTTCCCGGACAGCTGGAAGCACGCAGAAATCCAACCCCTCCTCAAGAAACCCAAGGCTGACCCCAACGATCTCAAAAACTCCCGACCGATCTCTCTCCTCCCTTTTCCAGCGAAAGTCATCGAGAAGATCGTCAACGCACAGCTCGCCCACTTCCTAGAAGACAACTCCATCCTAGACCCCTCACAATCTGGATTCAGACGAAACCACAGCACTGAGACTGCACTCCTCGCCATCACAGATGACATCAGACAACAAATGGACAACGGCATCCTCCTCGACCTATCAGCCGCTTTCGACACAGTCTGCCACCGCACCCTGCTAACCCGTCTCCACAAAGCCGGCATCCAAGACAAAGCCCTCAGCTGGATCTCATCCTTCCTCTCCAACAGAACCCAGAGAGTCCGACTCTCACCCTTCCGCTCCAAAGCCACCAACCTCATCTGCGGCGTCCCCCAAGGCTCCTCTCTTAGCCCAACTTTGTTCAACGTCTACATGGCCCCCCTCGCACAACTGGCCCGTCAACACAACCTTAGCATCATCTCCTACGCCAACGACACCGAGCTCGTCCTCTCCCTGACAAAAGATCCGCTCACCGCCAAAACCAACCTCCACGAGGGACTAAAATCCATCGCCAAGTGGAAGAGCAACAGCCGCCTGAAGCTCAACTCCGACAAGACGGAAGTCCTCATCCTCGGACGCACCCCCTCGGCCTGGAACGACTCCTGGTGGCCCACCGCCCTCGGACCCCCACCCACCCCAGCCAGCCACGCACGAAACCTCGGCTTCGTCCTCGACTCTGCTCTCACCATGTCCAAACAGATCAACGCCGTCTCCTCTTCTTGTTTCAACACCCTCCGCATGCTCCGCAGGATCTTCAAGTGGATTCCAACAGGAACCAGGAAGACGGTGACTCAAGCCCTCGTCAGTAGCAGGCTTGACTACAGCAACGCACTCTACACAGGCATCCCAACGAAAGACATCAAACGACTCCAACGCATCCGCCTGATCCTCGACATACCCCGCCGATGTCACATCTCCCCCCACCTGAAGGACCTCCACTGGCTCCCTGTGGAAAAAAGGATCACTTTCAAACTCCTCACCCACGCACACAAGGCACTACACAACACCGGACCCACCTACCTGAACACCAGACTCAACTTCTACGTCCCCACACGTCAACTCCGCTCTGCCAACCTCGCCCTCGCCCTCGTCCCCCGAATCCAGCGCAAGACCTCTGGCGACAGATCCTTCCCCTTCCTCGCCGCCAAGACCTGGAACTCTCTCCCCACCTCACTACGCCAGACCCAGGACCTCCTCACCTTCAGGAGACTCCTCAAGACATAGCTCTTCGAAAGCTAGCAGTACCCCCCCCCTCCCCAGCGCCTTGAAACCCTGTCGGGTACATAGCGCGCTTTATAAATTCACTGATTGATTGATTGATTGATTGATTCTAGTATATATTGGATTGAAAATAGCAAATTTCACCCTTTTAGCTCCCAATACCTTCCCCAAATTGATTTTGATTGTAGTGGAAATAGTAAATGCCTGCCCTTTATTGTTCATCACTTTATTCAAATGTTTTAAGTTGGCTTATGAATATTTAATTTAATTATTATAGTGTGAAATACCTTTGTTAAATTGTTTTCTATGTGTTAGAAGTAGTTTATGTTATTCAATTAGTACTGTTGGTATCTAGAAGCATAATTTTAAAAGTTGTTAGTTGTATGTTTATAATAAATAACATTATTATTTACATATTTTCACAGAACAAAGAAATAACATATTTTTCAATGTTTTTAATTTTTCAATGTTGATTAAGAAAGACTTGCAGTGATGGCCAGACTGCCACAATGCAGGTGGTCGGACCGCCACATTATGATGCTGGTGGTCTGACTGCCAGGAGAACACCATCAGCTGCCTGGAACATGGTTTCCAATGGGCTGACTGCGGTTGGGGTTTTGCTCAGCCACAGCGTTGCTGAACTCAGTGCCACTGTGCTGATCACAAACCCACTTACAGCCAGCCTTTGCATTGCAGGGATCCCACCATGGAAAGGCTTGTGGTAAACCAGTGCTGGAGGCCACAGGATTACCCCTGCACTGCCCATGCCTATTTATTTTGGCACTTTTAACTCCTCCTCAGAGCAGGTGTTAAAAGGAGGCACGCCATTGTTTTCAATGGGCCTCAATGGGCTTTGCAGGATTAGCGTCAACAATTTTGACGCTAATCCTTCAAAGCTCCAAACTAGTGTCAGCTATTTTGATGCTAATTCCCCTAACTACTGCCATGGTGCGCCGTATTCCAGATACGGCGCATATATGGTGGCATTAGGAGGATTCTAGGGGGTGCAAGAAAAGTGTTTCAATCAGGGCCTTAGTTGTATTCATTGTAGTGTTTTTGAATAGTGTGTTTGTGAACACTGTTTTTGTTTGTTATATGTCACATGCTTTTTAAGGACTAGCTGCAACGTAGATGTACTTTTGGAAATTTAATTTTTTTCGGGTGGGTGTTATGTTTTACTTCACAGTTTTTCTCTATATAGGTGTCCTATGGGCATTTCGATTTACATTTTTTCCAACGGAAATCATTTCTGGATTATAATAAACCAGTATTTTTTACTATGACTTCCTTTATTTAAAAAGGCTCCAGGAGCACGTGTTTTTTTTTAAACCTGCTTTTTACAGTTCCTATGTACTTTGGATTGCTTCAATGGATTTGTTCTACTTTTATTGACATTTTTCTGAGCTTTTTGGACAATATTTCTGGTGGATTATATTTTTTGACTACTTGGTTATAGAGATTTATCTGCAGCTACCGAACAGTAAGCCATATTTAATTTATTTGCTTTAGGTAGGAAATGTTATATTTTATTATTTATGTCAGCTTTATGTGATAGTTATTTGAAAATGTGTATTTTATGCACTATAATTATTTTATGAGTTTGTTCTTTGGGCTTCTTTGTAGATGAGGTTTAGATTTTTAATACATATAATTATATATGGAGTTTGTTTTAATGTGTTTGACTGATGTAATAAAATATTACATATATAATTTATTTAAAAAGAAATTGGCACCTTTGTTAAGATTTTGTTATACTTTTTAGGGATTTTCAAAGTTACTATTTATTTTATAATAAGTTTTGACTTCAGTAGTCATTTCCTTTCTTACTTTTAAGAATTTTCCTTTAAATTGTGGCATCTCGTACATCCTTTTCATTTGTTTGCTAAGTTTGAGGTGCAATTTGGGTTACAGATTACTCCATTCGTAGTTGTTGGTAGCTTTGCTCGTTTTGTAATGCTTCTATAAATTTAAAAAGTGTAGGTTGGGTTCTGTCTGGTACCAATTGGAAAGTATTGTGACATCCTTCCACAGCATTGCTTGTTTTAGCTTCCTCTGCCAAGATGCTTTCATAGACATTTCGCTAAGGTCTTTGAAATTTGGCTTGCCGACTGTGTGTGGAGCGATGTAGTCTTTTTAGTAGTTAGCTACTTCTATGACTTGAACATAGGCAAGTGCTATAATTTTTTTTTTATTCAAAAGCAAATTGACTGTTTGCAGAATATTGTACTTAGTGCAGATTGTAGGTGTTTTCATATATGGGGGTACATTTTTAAAATAGCTTGAGTCATGGCTTCGTCAAAGTCTATAATTGTTGTGGGTGATAGATATTTGTTTTATATTTAATGTGGTTTAACCCCTTTTTCTGCCAGGCCTTTTCCTCCTCCTGTGCCAGGCCTTTTTTTGCCTATTTGGAATAGTTCTCGCTTAGGCCCTCATAACTTTTTGTCCACATAAGCTACCAACGCCAAATTTGTGTCCTTTTTTTCCAACATCCTAGGAACTCTAGAGGTACCCAGACTTTGTGGGTTCCCCTGAAGGAGGCCAAGAAATTAGCCAAAATACAGTGAAAATTTCATTTTTTTTAAAACAAATGGGAAAAAAAGGCTGCAGAAGAAGGCTCGTGGTCTTTTCCCTGAAAATGGCATCAACAAAGGGTTTGCGGTGCTAAGATCACCAGCTTCACAGCTTTCAGGAACAGGCAGACTTGAATCAGAAAACCCAATTTTTCAACACAATTTTGGCATTTTACTGAGACATACCCCATTTTTACAATTATTTGTGCTTTCAGCCTCCTTCCAATTAGTGACAGAAATGGGTGTGAAACCAATGCTGGATCCCAGAAACCTAAACATTTCTGACAAGTAGACAAAATCCTGAATTCAGCAATGGGTGATTTGTGTACATCCTACAAGGGATTCCTGCAGAACATAACAACTGAAATAAAACAATATTAAAATTGAGGTAAAAAAACAGCCATTTTTCTCTACGTTTTACTCTGTAACTTTTTCCTGCAATGTCAGATTTTTTAAAGCAATATACTGTTACGTCCGCTGGACTCTTCTGGTTGCGGGATATATAGGGCTTGTAGGTTCATCAAGAACCCTAGGCACCCAGAGCCAATAAAGGAGCTGCACCCTGCAGTGGGTTTTCATTCTATACCGGGTATACAGCAATTCATTTGCTGAAATATAAAGAGTCAAAAATAGATATCAAGAAAACCTTTGTATTTCCAAATTATCTTGTATAATGTGTTGAGGAGCAGTGGCTATTTGCACATGTCTGAATTCTGACGTGCCCATACTAGCATGTGAATTACAGGGCATTTCTCAATTAGACATCTTTTTTACACTTATATTTGGAAGGAAAAAATGTAGAGAAAGACGAGGGGCAATAACACTTGTTTTGCTATTCTATGTTCCCCCAAGTCTCCCGATAAAAATGGTACCTCACTTGTGTGGGTAGGCATAGTGCCCGCAACAGGAAATACCCCAAAACACAAAGTGGACACATCACATTTTCTCAAAGAAATGAGAGGTGTTTCTTGCAAAGTGCCTACCTGTGGATTTTGTCCTCTAGCTCAGCCGCCACCTGGGGAAACCTACCAAACCTGTGCATTTTTTAAAACTAGAGACCTAGGGGAATCCAAGATGGATGACTTGTGGGGCTCTCACCAGGTTCTGTTACCCAGAATCTGTTGTAAACCTCAAAATGTGGCAAAAAAAATACTTTTTCCTCAGATTTCGGTGACAGAAAGTTCTAGAATCTGAGAAGACCCACAAATTTCCTTTCATCCAGCGTTCCCCCAAGTCTCCTGATAAAAATGGTACCTCACGTGTGTGGGTAGGCTTAGTGCCCGCGACAGGAAATGCCCAAAACACAAAGTGGACACATCACATTTTCTCCAAGAAAACAGAGGTGTTTTTTGCAAAGTGCCTACCTGTGGATTTTGGCCTCTAGCTCAGCCGCCACCTAGGGAAACTTACCAAACCTGTGCATTTTTGTAAAACTAGAGACCTAGGGGAATCCAAGATGGGGTGACTTGTCGGGCTCTAACCTTTGCAAACCTCAAAATGTGGCTAAAAAATACTTTTTCCTAACGTTTCGCTGACAGAAAGTTCTGCAATCGGGGAAGAGCCACACATTTCCTTCCACCAAGCGTTCCCCCAAGTCCCTTGATAAAAATGATACCTCACTTGTGTGGGTAGGCCTAGCGCCCACAACAGGAAATGCCCCAAAACACAACGTGGACACATCAAAATGATCAAAGAGAAAACTACCTGTTTTTGCGGGGGTCACCTGCGTTTTTGGTCCTGGGCTCAGCAGCCATCTAGGGAAACCTACCAAACCCAGACATTTCTGAAAACTAGACACCCGAGGGAGTCAAGGGAGTTGTGACTTGCATGGATCCCCCAATATTTTCTTACCCAGAATCCTCAGCAAACCGCAAATTTAGCTATAAAACCATATTTTTCCCACATTTCTGTGTGGGATCACTGCACCAGGACACATTTCTTACCACCCAACGTTCCCCTCAGTCTCCTGGTAAAAATGATACCTCACTTGTGTAGGTGGGCCAAGTGTTTGTGACAGGGATGAGCCAAAAACACGTTGAAATTGAGGGGGAGCCAAAGTGGGTCCAAATGGGCAGTTTGAAAAAAAAACATTTTTAGGCTGACAAGTGCAGCAGAAATTTTATCGGTATAGATGAGACAATGCTGGGTGGTAGGAATTTTGTGGATTACTGCAAATTCCGGAAGGTTCCATCACAAAAATATGGGAAAAATGTGTGCTTTCCAGCAAAGTTGCAGGTTTGCAGGGCATTGTGGGTAAGGAAATGGTGCGGGGTGCATGAGAAGCACACCACCCTGGAATCAACTAGATGTTTAGTTTTCAGATGTGTCTAGATCTTGTGGATTTTTCTACATGGCAGCTTCCCAAAGTAAAAAAAAAAGTGCAGCCCTCACCATTCCAAGTGGGACGATTTTGAGAGTTATTAAAAATAATTTGCCCTCCCCCCCCTCCGGGAGTGGCCCTTGCCAAAGGGGCCGCTCCCCTTATGCGTTAGTATAAAAACAATAAAAATTTCCTGGTGTCTTGTGGTTTCTGCCCCCAGGGAGGCAGAAATGGCCTAATAATAATTTTCCCCCAGGGAGCGACCCTTGCCTAAGGGGTCGCTCCCCAAACATAAAAAAGTAAAAGTAAACAAAAAAAAAATATCCCTGGTGTCTTGTGGTTTTATAATATTAGGCCACTATGTCCCCAGGAGGGCAGAAATGGCCTAGAAATAATTTGCCCCCGAGGAGTGGCCCTTGACAAGGGGCTGCTCCCCTTACTTGAAATAGCCCACACAAAAAAATATCCCCTTGTGCCTAGTGGTTTCTGCCCCCTCTAAGGGGCAGATCGCAAGGCCGATCTGCCCCCGGGGGGGGCAGAAATGGCCTAATAATATTTTGCCCCCCCCCCGGAGTGACGCTTGCCCAAGGGGTCGCTCCACAAACATAAAAAAACAAACAAAAAAATAAACAATATTTTCCCTGGTGTCTAGGGGGGACAGAGACAGCCAAAAAACAAATTGGCCCCCTGGAGAGCGGCCCTTGCCCAAGGGGCCACTCTCCTTTTGAAGTAGATTAAAAAAATAAAAAAACCTGGTGTCTACTGGCATTTCTGCTGCCCGATCGCATCGCCCCCTGAGGGGGTTCCTCTGACCCCCTCCACGTGATCGGAGGAGAAATGCTTTGCATTTCTCCTCCGATCGGGCGCTGGAAGCTGAGCTTCCAGCGCCGGAGGGAAGGCCTCTGATGAGGTCTGTGCGTGAAAGCGCGCTGACGTCATCAGATGCCACAGGGGGTCACAGGGGGGCGGGGGTTGAAGGGGAAGCAATTCCCCTACCATCCCTGCCTAGGGGAGGGCTGTGCCTGGCCATCGGGGGAGTGCTAGCGCTCCCCCCGGGGGCCCCTAGCAGGACGAGGTGATCTCGTCCAAGTCACCGGGGAACCGCCACCTTGGACGAGATCACCTCGTCCTGGGCACACAAGGGGTTAAGAGTTTGTAGTAGGTGCTACTTTGTTTATTCAGTAGTAAAGCATATATAAAAGGGATATTTTATTTTTGACATTTACCATGTATGGTGTATATCTGAGTGAATGGCTTGGTGAACATTTTTAAGGCCCCATCCATCATCCAGGTTTGGCATTGGCTTAATTTTAGTACATTACATGATGTAGAAAATCTTAGGATGTGTCTATCATTGTATAAGTTGTCAAATTACAGGAAAGGTTCCTCATTACGTATCATTTGCAAATGTTCAGGTATTTCTATACCTTGGCATCTTTAAGGAGCAGAAAGAGTATCACTGGTGACTTTTTTGTCTGTGCAGTCATACGTCTTAAAGTGTATACTGTATAGGCCGTAATAGGCCTATGATGTGTTTTGCAAATTTAGGGAGTATTGTTTTAAAGATTTTTATTGGCTCTTGGGAGCGAGTGCATGCCTCTCTTATGGTTGTGTTCCCTTACGATAATTGCAGCACCATATTTTGTAGTGGCTGTTTCACAGCATGCATTAGAATAATATTTGGTACATTTTCAATTCATATTTTCCATCAATGTGCTTTCCTGGGTGTAGGTTCAGCCTATGAAACTTAGTAATTGCTTTCCTTTCCAAGATGCTATATATCTTGTTCTTTCAATATGCCTGAAAATAGTATAAAATTATGTTGATAGTTTTATTTTTTTATACCTACAGATTTTCTATTGGGAATGCTGTCATTTGGAGTAGGTGCTTTCTTTTTATGTTGGACAAATAAAAAGGGTCACATCCATGGTAAATGTTTATTTGCTGGTAGTTTGTAGAGGTTGAGGTCATTAGGTTTTATTTTAATTGGCTTCAGTTTCTATTTTATAACAGTTTACTTATATTTATTTTTATATATTTTTTATGGATTGGGATTTATGATGTTTTTCAGCAGGTTAGCACTTTCTTCAAGTTGTAATATTTTCCTTTAGTAAATAAATGTAAAGAGACATAAAATGGATAGTTTGGGGTAATTATTTGCAAATTTACAATTTCAATAAATATTACCTACTTTGCAACGTCTTTGATGTGATTTATATTTTTCTTTTTTCAGAGTCTGGTCAGAGAATGTGGCAGATTTGTCTTGTCTTGAAGCTTTTGTATTTTATTAAGGGGATAAAATGTGTATCTTGTATATTGCTGATTTTACTGTGATTTTATCAGTTACGATTGTTTATAGCATCATTTTATTGGTTAGTTAGATATTTTTCAATTAGTTATGTTCTTTGATGGTAAACACTAAATTATGTTTTATTTATAATTTTTGATAAGTTGTATGGTATTTTTAAATATTATTTTTTACACATACACACACACACTTATATATATATATATATACACACACACATATGTAAATAAATAAATACACACAGGCACACTAAGATATACATATGTACGTACATATATATCGGTGGTGTCGTTTTGTACTTCTTAGAATAAAAGCAATAAACTCTCCTGGAGTGCAACGAATCAATTGTTTGACAATTGTTTGTTTTGGAGATTGTAGAGGAATGGTCCTTTCCTCACGTTTGCACCCGTGAAATCTGCGCGCCACAAGGTGGACCTTTGGATGGTGTATATATATCTATATATATATATATATATATATATATATATATATACATATATATATATATATATATAGATATCTATATATATATATTATTATATATATTATACACACACACACACAGAGCAAATTACAAGATGTTGAGCTGTTGACAAAACCCAAACCAAGTTCCCTAGTTGCAATGTCTGCAGCTCTGGCCGTAACACCACATCCTCTCCACTAAGTGTAAGATAATCAAGTGAACAACTAGATAAAAACAATTTAAAAATACTTTGTTGCTATTTTTGAACTCAGAAAATATGTTCTCCTTTTAGTTTTTTAGAGCACTAACCATAATTTCTATGGGAATAACACCCTCGCATTTTCAACATTTCTTAAGGAAAAACTTTAGGTATTATAGTTTGGATTACATCAAGATGACACTAGGTGTGCCCCACCTTTGTAACTGATGTAGAATGTTAGAAATCTAGTTGTTCATTAGAATACTGAGAGAGGCAGAGATCAAAAGCACAGACTCAGATAATTGAGGGCAGGAAGAAAGGTGCAGAGGCAACAAGTTGACCATGCTTGGTAGGCGGGAGGAGCAGTGGCAGCACAATGAACCATGGAGGGCAGGGGAAATGGGGCAGGAGCAACAATCCAACCATGCTGGACAGGCAAGAGAGGGGTTGGCAATATAACAGACCATTGAGAGCAGAAGAAAGCAGCAGTGGCAGTACAACAATACATGCCAACAGACCCATTTCAGGCAGGAGACTCCCAATGTTTTTAAGCCCCAAATGGGTTTATTGTATCTGTTGCCTGTCTAAAATCTCCTCTTTTTCAAAGTAAGCTAATGGGGAAAATCAGTTCCCCAGCTTTGTTTTCCAAAATCTCCCTCCTACCAAGTTCAAAATGTATCCAAGTATGGTACACTGGATCACAGAGGGTAGGAGGAATGCGGTAGGGACATGGACTTGGATAACAGAGGGCCGGGGTAGATGGGAAGGGACACCGATCTCACCTTACAAGGCAGATGTCAGGGAGTTCTGCAGTGCAATACACCACACAGGGCAAACAGGTTGGCAGTGCAGCACAACAGACCATGGAAAGCAATAGGGAGGGGACAAGGTCATGTAAATGAACAACAAAGAGCAGAGAGGAAGGCGACAAGGACAGCAAGCTGACCATATCATATAGAAAGGATGGACAGTTGTAGCATAACATACAGTGAAGGGCAGGAGGGAGGGTGCAGGGGCACAACAACAGAGCAGGTAAGATAGGAGGGAGGGCATAGGGGTCTGCACATGGAAAACCGAAGGCAGGGGAAAGTGGGCTGGAGCATCAAGCTAACCATGGAGAGCAGGCAGGATGGACACTGGAAGCACAACACCCCCTGGAGGGCAACATTGAGACTATAATGGCATGTACACAGACAATGGAGGGATGATGAGATGGTGTCAGGGGCAGCAAGTTGACCACACAGGGCAGATGGGAGGGGCTGTGGCAGCACAGAAAACAATGCAAGGCAAGCAGGAGGGTTAGTGGCAGGACAAGAGGGAAGGGTCAGGGCATACACAAAGGACCGTGGAGGACAGAAGGGAGAGATAGGGACAGGACACAGACAAGAGAGTGTGGGTTAAGGTGCTTCTCAACAGACCACACATGACACACAGGGGGAGCAGTTGCAGCACAAAAGAGCATGGAGGGCACAAGGGAATGGCAGCAAAATTAACCATGGAGGACAGGACGGAGGGGATAGGTGCATGGAACTAGAACAGGCAGGGTGAAGGTGGCAAAGACAGGTGGCAGCCATCTGACCATGCTATGCAGGTAGGAGGGGCAGTGGCATCTCAACAGTATACTCAGAGTAGATAGAAGGTGCGTTGGCAGGTCCATGAAAACATGGTGGGCAAAAAGTAGGGAGCAGGGGCGTATACACAGACATTGGAGGGCAGGGGGAAAGAACGCAGGGGCTGCAAGGTATGCACAGAGTCTCAGTAGGAAGGAAATGATGGGACACAGAATTGGGCAACGGGGGCCAGGAGGTGTGGACATGGATATCAAGCTAAACGGAGGGGTAGAGAGAAGGTAGTTGGTGCAGCAAGCACTCCTAATTATCCCAGATATGACATCACACATCTTCTATGGCATCATTGTTAATATCACTGTGTCAATGTAACATTTGTAGTAAAATTGATGAGAAAAATGGCAAAGGCACAATATATAGTTATCTTAGGGAATGAGTTATAGTTACTTAAAATAACTCAAACTATTACAACTACATTTCTATGGTTTTGTCCCTGTAAAATCGTAACCTAACTATAAGGTCCTTGTAACTTTTTTTTTTTTTTTTAAGAATATATATAACTTTCCATACAGCAGAAGAAGTGACTGGCACAATAGTTTTGAATGTTTTGTGAGGGTTTGTCAAATGGCGCCAAAGTTATTAGCAAAACAAAAAAAACTGTATTCCTATGGCACCTAGCTCCTAACTATAAATTGTAGACCAGTCATTGAAGAGTGCTTACTCATATGAGGGAAGATTCATAACAAAATCTCTGAGTACTCTGTCTACATATGTTGATACATTTTCAACATCACTTTCTCTGGATGATACAACAGCTCTGCCGGGAGGATTGGTGGGGTCCTTATGTGCATATTGCTTTCTATCTATCCATCTATCTATAAATCTATATATATATATATATATATATATATATATATATACATACACATATATCTATAAAGTACCAAGTTTCAGTAGAAAAGGCTGATTTTTTCTTATTTATAACTTTGGGGCCGCTGGACGAATCTTTAAGAAATTTTCCAAAATAAAGTCAACACGCATTTGAGGTGCTGTCTGGAAAGCTTTTGGGTGATCTGTCAAGCGGGCACCAAGATAAAGGGGTGGGGGTGAAAATTAGAGCATTATCAATGTTAATTCCTGTTAGAAATGGGGTCTTTGGTTGGCAGTCAGGTTACCCACCTGTCCAAGCAAGGACCCTCACTCTAGTCAGGGTAAATCACACACAATCCAAATGATCCTGTGCTCACCCTCTGTTAGCTTGGCACTGAGCAGTCAGGCTCAACTTAGAAGGCAATGTGTAAAGTATTTGTGCAATAAATCGTGCAATAAAACAGTATAACACCACACAAATACACCACAGTGTTTAGAAAAATATATAATATTTATCTGGTTAAATGCCAGTCAAAAAGATCAAGATTTGATAAGTACACATTGAGATATCACTTTAGAAAATGATAAAAAGAGTTTTTATTCTTCAAAAAGCAACAAGTATCTCTTGCAAGCACAAAGTACCTGGTTTGCGTTCAAATTCTCCACAAGGGACGGCAGAGGAGGAGGTGCGTGGAAAATGTGGAGGTGTGCATCGGTTTGTCTGGGCGCACCCAGATGATGTGTCAATAATTTTCCACACAGGGAAGGCTTTGCATCGATTTATGGCACGCTGACTTGGATCCTCTTTGGGTTGCGGGGTATTCAGACGCCCTGGGGATGATACAAAGAAATCCTGGGTGTGCAGGATGATGTTAGAGGAGCTGCATCGATCCGGTGGGCAATGCAGGGAAAGTTGTGTCCCACAGCAGGCGCTGCGTCAATTCTTCTTGCAGGAAGTTGGGCTGCATTGTTCCGGGTGGCTATGTGTCGATTCAGTGGGCCATGCATCAAAGTTCTAGTCGCAATGCTGACGCTGCGTTGATCCCCACTCAGGGAGCCAGGCTGCATCTTTCCAGTTCAGCATGCAGTGATTTTCTCACTACGATGCAGGCCGTGTGTCGTTTCTGGCAGGCTGTGTGTCGAATGTTTGCCACACAAGGAGATATTTGCAGGAGGAAGTCTTTTTGGCCCTGAGACCTCAAAGAACAGGAGGCAAGCTGTATCCAAGCCCTAGGAGAGCACTTCTCAGCAGAGCCAGAGGGCAGCAAGGCACCAGGACAACAGCAGGGCAGCTGTCCTTTGCAGAAAAGTAATCAGGTGAGTCATGTGGGCAGCCTGGCAGTTCCTCTTGGCAGGTTGCAGGGTCTGGTTCACAGTTTCTTCACCAGTGGTATCTTGTCTAGAATTGTCTGAGTTGGTAGGGTCAGAGGCCCTGTTTAAATACCCAAATGTGCAGAAGTGGGGGAGGCTTTAAAGAGTAGATTAGAAGTGCACAAGGTCCCCTTTCAGTTCCATACTGCCTGCCAGGGTCCCAGTAAGAGGTTTAACAGTCCATTGTGTGAGGGCAGGCCACTGCCCTTTCAAATGTAAGTTTCAGGCCCTCCACCCTCTCAGCCCAGGAAGACCCATTTCAGTATGCAGATGTGTGAAGGTGTGACTGAGCATCCTGTGTTTGGGGTTGTCTGAGTGAAATGCATAAGGGAGCTGTCAACTAACCTAACCAGACGTGGATTGTAAGGCACAGAAAAATGTAAGTACATAGAAATGCTCACTTTCTAAAAGTGGCATTTCTAAAATAGTAATATTAAATCCAACTTCTCCAGCCAGCAGGATTTTGTATTACCATTCTGGCCATGCTAAATATGACCTTGTTACTCCTTTCAGATCAGAATCTACCACTCAAACAGTATATGAGGGTAGCCCATGAAGGGAACAGGCCTCCCAGCAGTGTGAAACTAATTTAGGAGTTCTATACTACCAGGACATATAAACTACACAGGTATATGTCCTGTCTTTAATCTACATAACACCCTGCCCTGTGGATACCTAGAGCCTAGCTCAGGGGTGACTTATATGTAGAATAAAGGGAGTTTAAGGCTTTGGCAAGTACTTTTAAATGCCAAGTCAAATTGGCAGTGAAACTGCACATACAGGCCTTGCAATGGCAGGCCTGAGGCATTGTTAAAGGACTACTCATGTGGGCGGCACTATCAGTGCTGCAGGCCCACTAGTAGCATTTAATCTACAGGCCCGAGCACATATAGTGCACTTTACTGGGGACTTACAAGTAGATCAAATAAGCCAATTGGGTGGGAACCAATGTCACCATGTTTTCAGGGAGAGAACATATGCACTTTAGTACTGTTTAGCAGTGGTAACGTGTGCAGAGTCCTAAAACCAGCAAAAACAGTGTCCAAAAAGTAGAGGGAGGCAGGAACAAAGTTAGGGGTGACCCCTCTAAGGCTGTCAGGCCTATCCATTCCCATAGAAAAAATTGAAAAATCAAACAGAAATAGCCCAAAAACCACAGGACAAATTACTCAAAATTTGGCAGAAAGGTAGCTCTTGGTCTAGAAAGAGCCCTTTTTTGTTATTTGGTGTAAATCCGTTCAGTAGTTTTTGAGAAATTTAAGGAAATCCAAATTTGAAAATGCAGGGATGCCAAGGATTTGCAGCCCCTCCCGATCTTGTACCTAGATCTGATTAGCTGCCAACACTTCAACAAGAAAGAGTTGGCAGTCATCCTGGGACTCGGCTGAAGCCGAGTCCTAGAAATACAGAATAAGAAGCACAAAAGGGGTCAGGGTATGACCACCCTAAACCCTTAGCTATGGTGCTGGTGTCCCAAAGGGACCCAGCAGGGCTAAAAAAGCCTTAAAAATAAAATGTACCTCAAATTTGCGATGGGTCATGAATCCACAGCAAAAAATGTAAAAAGCAAGCACCTGCTCCCATGTTTGATTTTAAATATGCTCCAAAGTAAGCGGGAGGCCTCATGGCACCTCCACAGCCCAATGACCACCACCTCCGTGGTGCACATATTGAAACATGAGCGGGTAGCCAAGCAGCTCCCGGCACCCCCCCAGGACCACTCCCAGGGCAAAAATGCTTTAATTTGCCCCAGATAGCCCATAAAGGGCTAAAAAAAATAAAAACAAAAAATTAATAGCTCAGTGTGAAGGTCACAGGCATTCACTCTGAGAGTTGAGGGTCTGAGTCCAG
This sequence comes from Pleurodeles waltl, assembly GCF_031143425.1. Lineage (NCBI taxonomy): Eukaryota > Metazoa > Chordata > Amphibia > Caudata > Salamandridae > Pleurodeles > Pleurodeles waltl. Next base: position 1,071,748,274 of record NC_090437.1, read on the forward strand.
CCGGGCTTGTTTCCCTCTTTTTTTAACTGCAAATGTTTGAGGCTCATAATGAATGATCTCTCTCAGTCTCACTCTCTTTCTCTCTCTCTTTCCATCTTTCTCCCACTCAGACACTTACACACCAGCTCACAGACCCACTTAGACACTCATGCACCCACTCACAGACCAATTCAGAACCTCATGCACAAACTAACAGCACCAATGGGACCCTTACGTTCCCACTCACAGACCCACTCAGAGTCTCACACACCCACTTACAGACCCACTAATACCCTCATGCACCCACTTACAGACCCGCGCACACATTCATGCACCCACTGAAACACTGATGTATACATTCTCACACCCAGACACTCTTGTAAATTGATGGTTAAAACCAGTGAAAGTTAAAGAACGATCAGTAGAAATCTAATATAACAGAAATGCAAAAAATTTCCTATTATAGCTTAAACAATGGGTCTGACAAAACACTAGTGCAACAACACTGACAGAGGACTATGCTAAAGAGTGAAAAATAACAATTGCCTGGTGTCACTTGACAACACTTGTGATCCCTATGTGAGCAAGGGGGCAAAAACCAATAAAAGTAATAAAAAAATGTTGAAAACAATTCTAAAATGTGTGAAATATTAGCTGGTGTTCCTATATGGCCAATAAACCCTTTTAAGAGTGGGTGGCTGGCAAAATTAAAATACATTATTTAAAACTAAAGACCTTTGGCTAGTGAGTCGCAGTACTATATCAGAAAACAAAAAAAAAATCTAAGAAATAATATCTGGTACCCTACTTATGCCCATACTGAAAAATAAACAAATAATTACAAATAATAACTATGGATTACAGAGACCACCAGCAACTCACAGACACAGTAAGAGGACATTTTATTTAGTTTTTAGATTAGGTTTTTTTAACTGTTCTACGATCCACTGGAGATGGCCCCAGAGTGCTACTTACCAGACAACAGTGGTACAGTGAGAATAGGGAAGAAAGGAATTTTGCTAAACAATCATACTCAGCGACAAACAACAGAGCTTACAATCCCTTTAGTTCTGGCATCGGTCATACAAGAAACAAGAGATTTTCACAAATGTCTGTGCTTTTTCCACCTTATTTTTCTATTGGAAAACCTGAACAATTCTACACATATTAACCCTTGCTGAAACCACTTTTTTTCTACTTCTCAGGAATCCATAGCATTCTGGGATCACTAATAGGTTTTACAACTGTTTCTACAATTAACTGCAAGCAAGGGAAAGCAACACAAATTAGGACGAATGCAAAAACTGTGAAAAAATGTTGGTTTTAATACAAATGTATTTGTTTCTGAAATCTAGAAAGATAGTAATTCTAGCAGAGAAAACCTTTCATTGATTCAATTATTTTTTTTAAAAGCCATCCCTTTCTCATTTTTATCCAAAACTAAAATCTAGGGAATCTGGGCTATATTCCTGACCCACTCCAGTGGAAACCGCCAATTCTGAGTTGGGAAAAAGGATGCAAATTTGGAATGGAAAAAAGTTATGTAGGCTTGAACACAAAGTTCCCCAAATAGCAAACAAAGGAGTCTGCAGTGGAGTGGAAAAGCATCAGAAATATCATGATGGTATGAACTTTTAGGTTATTATAGATTAACTCCACTGTATTCCATAGACATGTACTACAATTTAATTACACAGTCATGGTCACCACTGTGTAGTTTTGGTTAAGTCAGAGTTTCAATAGGAAGATTTTCTTGTGTGTGTCACTAATCACTTTTGGTACAGTTTAACAAATCTGCGTGAAAATTTCCTTCATGGAAAGATCTGTGCTGATCCATCAAGTGAGGAGCCATGATAAAGAGGCGGTCCCAAAATATTGATTTCCCTAGTTAAATTTTTTAGTACATTGTGCCCTCAAAACCAGAAAAATGGTTGAATTGAATAACACCAAACTGAGTAAAAATTTAGAACTTTACTCAGCAAATTCGCTGTTGTGATTTGGCATAAAGCTGTCAGCTGTTTGTGTGAAACTAATTGTTAAATAGGGGCCTGGCTTGGGAATGAAGCGGTTAGAAAGTTAGGTATATCTTGACTGTTGATGTCTAGATATGCTCTGATTGGCTAATTAAAAGGAAATAGTCAATCTATATTGGCTGGCAACAACATGAACAATTTGTTGTGGTAGCAATAACAGAACTGAGGGACATAGTTCCGGCGTCCTGAAAATGCATTAGAAAAATACATAAGGAGGCAGGGTGGGGAGATTCTGGCTCCCCTGAGTATGTGGTAGGATCCCAAAGTGATCCCCACTTGATTTGCAAACCACAACATAAAGAACATTTGCAGTCAGGTAATACAGCAGGGCTCAAGGACATAGTCCTTATTGAAATGCATTGTGGAGAATGGCAGGCTCCGGAGGTCACAAAAATGTAAACAGATTTCAATTATAATATAAAACAGTTGTTGGTAGTGATATACTTCTCTTAGAAATGATGGTGAGTTCTCACGTGATTTTACCCCGTGCACATGCTGACACTTTTCTTCAATATGAAAAACCATGGACAGAGGATATTGCAGTAAATGAAGATATGAGGGAGCTCGATAACAAAAGGTCTCCCAAGTTGGCTGCCCAAGAAACTTGTGCACAAGATAATCAAGTGATCAATTGGATAAAAATGTTAAAAATAGCAGCTAGTTTACTATCCCTTTGTCGCTGTTTGAGAACTCAGAATATGTGTCTTCATTTAAGTTTTCTAGCGCACCAACCATAATTTCCTTCAGAAGAAAAATCATCACTGTGTTAATTTTCAAAGGAAAGGTTTAGGTATTACTGTTTTGAATCCATAAGGGTGATTTCAGGTGTGCAACACTTGTGTCACAAAAACAGAATGTTAATGCTCTAGTTGATCATTAGAACTCTGTGGTGAGGTATGGAACAAAGGATCACAAAACAGAGTGCACGGTGGGGTTGGGGGGCAGAAGCAGCAAGATGACCGTGCCAGGCAGGTGGAAGGGTTAGTGGCAACACAATAGACTATGGAGGCTAGTGGGAAGGGGCACGGGCAGCAAGTCAACCCTGCAGGACAGCCAAGAGAATCTGTGGCAGCACTATGAATCATGGAAGGCAGGAGAAAGGGGAAGTGCCAGCACAATGGACCAAGGAAGGTAGGAGGAATAAGGTAGGGACACTAACTCAGACAATGGAGGATAGGAGGGAGGTGGCAGGGGTGGCAAGTTGATCATGCAGGGGTAGTGGTAGCACAATAGAACACACAGGACAAGCTGGATCAATAGCAGCACAACAAGCTTTGGAAGGAAAGTTGGAGGGGGCAGAGGCATGCACAAAGACAGCAGATAGTAGGGGAAGGGGGCAGGAGCAGGAAGTTGGTAAGACTGAAATGATGGCAAAATGAAACATTGAGGGGAAGAATGGATGGAGCAGGGGCTTGTCAACAGGGCATGGCAGGCAAGAGCGAAGAGATAGGGGCACAGACTCAGACAATGGAGATCAGATGAGTAGGTGGAGGGGCAGCAGACAGAGCACACAGGGCAGGTGGGAGAAACAATGGTAGCACAATGGTGTATGACTGTCAAATGGAAGGTGAAGTGACAACAAAACAGACTATAGAGGGCAGGTAGGAGGGATGGTGGCAGGACAATGTACTATGGATTGTAGGAGGGAGGGCACTGGGGAGGGGACAGAGCCCACAAGCTGACCACACAGGGAAGGTGGGAGGGGCAGGTGCAACACAACAGACCAAGTAGGTCAGGAAGGAGGAGCAGTGACAGATCAAAGGGCCATGGGGGCATACGGGAGGTGGCAGGGGCATATACATAGGCCATAGAGGGCAGGGGACAAGGGGGAGAGGCAGAAGCTGTAGGAGGCTGGCCTGGTTTGTAGTGGGCACCAAAGGTGCTTACACGTTATACCAGGTCCAGTTATCCCTTATTAGTGAAATGTAGTCAGTGTCTTGAAGCCAGGCTATCCAGGGGAGCTGTAGCTGAGCAGCCAAGGCTGAACTAGGAGACATGCAAAGCTCTTGCAATACTACTGTAGTCACACAGTACTCACACACATGAAAGAAAATACTCAGTGTTACACAAATAAAGGTACTTTATTTTTAGTGACACAATGCCAAAAATACCTTAGAGACTATGGGCCATATTTATACTTTTTGACGCAAAACTGCGCTAACGCAGTTTTGCGTCAAAAAAATTAGCGCCGGCTAACGCCATTCTGAAGCACCATGCGGGCGCCGTATTTATTCAATGACGTTAGCCGGCGTCAGCCGCCGGCGCTGCCTGGTGTGCGTTAAAAAAAACGACGTACACTAGGCAGCGCCGGCGTAGGGGGAAAATGGAGTATGGGCGTCCAAAAATGGTGCAAGTCAGGCTGAGGCAAAAAAATCGCCTCAACCCGATTTGCGCCATTTTTTTACTACGCCCAACCCCCATTGAAATGACTCCTGTCTTAGCAAAGACAGGAGTCATGCCCCCTTGCCCAATGGCCATGCCCAGGGGACTTATGTCCCCTGGGCATGGTCATTGGGCATAGTAGCATGTAGGGGGGCACAAATCAGGCCCCCCTATGCCACAATTTTTTTTTAAAAAAAATACTTACCTGGACTTACCTTAAGTTCCCTGGGGTGGGTCCCTCCATCCTTGGGTGTCCTCCTGGGGTGGGCAAGTGTGGCAGGGGGTGTCCCTGGGGGCAGGGGAGGGCACCTCTGGGCTCATTCTGAGCCCACAGGTCCCTTAACGCCTGCCCTGACCCAGGCGTTAAAATCCGGCGCTAATGCAGGTTTTTTAGACCCGCCCACTCCCGGGCGTCATTTTTGCCCGGGAGTATAAATACGACGCATATGCATCGGAGTCATTTTTTAAGACGGGAACGCCTACCTTGCATATCATTAACGCAAGGAAGGTGTTCACGCAAAAAAATGACGCTAACTCCATGAACTTTGGCGCTAGACGCATCTAACGCCAAAGTATAAATATGGAGTTAGTTTTGCGTCGAAAAAAACGACGCAAATTCGGCGCAAACGGAGTATAAATATGCCCCTATACTCCTTTAGGAGTTAAGTCATATACAGAGTATATGCACTAGAGTGCAGAAGTAACTGTAAAACCAGTTAGAAAACAGTATAAATTGTGAAAATCACAATAGGTTGCAATGTGCCTAGGGGGAACAAAAAACATATACTAAAATAGTGAAATGTGAAAGTCGGTTTCCCACCTAGGCAAGTGTAGTGTGTAGCCGGGCGCTGTGAGTGTAAGAAAACACCAAAGATAAGTAATAGAACCCACCCCAGAGCCCAGGAAAACAGGATCAAATGACAGTAAGTTTCCTGAAACACACAAGAAGTTGAGATAGAAGGTTATGTAAGAACCAGAAGAGACTGCAAGACACCAACAATGGATTCCTGGACCTGAAGACCTGTGGAAGAAGGCGGCCAAGTCCAAGAAGTACTGAAGAGTCCAGGGAGGACAGGAGCCCATGCTAACCCGGATGAAGGTGCAAAAGAAGAATCACCGGTGAGAAGACAAAGACCCTCATTATGACATTGGCGGTAAATCCCACTTACCGCCATGCTGACAGCCACCAACTTACCTCCACGGCCGCAGATATCCGTTCACCATATTATGACACACACACACCAATCCAAAAGAATTCAGCCACATATACAAATCTGCTAGACCAAAGGTCAGTGATAAACTGCTGGTATCAAAACCCACACTGTTATGCCAACAGAACAACACCCATCACATTATGACCCACAAATCACCACGGCGGACATTCAATGATGGTAAGCCATTGGTGGTACATACCGCCGCACTCAGAATGGACTCCCACAGACAAAACAACACCACATTGGACAATTCAAACAACACACACCTGATACCCATACACACACCACACCCACATACCGACACCACTATAAAACTCACATCCAAATTACCCACAACCTTTTCTGACTACAAAGCATTGCCACCAGAGAGACACCAAGACCACTGAAAAAACTAGAGCCACACTCAACTCACACCTATACACCACTCACACACTCCACATCACACACCCCAACACATTACCCAAAACACCCTCACCAACACACCTCACATAACACCCTTGGCACCACAAAGATACCCCTGTTTCACAGAGGAGGAGCTAAGGGTCATGGTGGAGGAAATTGCCAGGGCAAAGCCACAGCTATTAGGAGCACAGGTGCAGCAGATATCAATAGCCGGGAAGATGGAGCTATGGCAGAGATACCTGGACAGGGTCAACACCGTGGGACAGCACCCCAGAACTAGGGATGACACCAGGAAGAGATGGAACGACCTACGGGGAAAGTTATGTTCCATAGCAGCAAGACACCAGCTCGCTATCCAGAGGACTAGCAGTGGACCCCCACCACCTCCCCCACAACTCACAGCATGGGAGGAGCAAGTCTTGGCAATACTACATCCTGAGGGCCTAGCCGGAGTCAGAGGAGGACTGGACTCTGGTAAGTCAACTCTCTACTACTACCATCACCCACCTTCCTGCATGTCATCACATACCCTCACCCTCACTTCCATCGTTCCACTACATCCCACACACCCCACCATTACATCTCACTCATCCCAATGCCAAGCCCTGCATGCTGTACCAATGCATGGACACCTCTCACAGCCCTGCATGGACACTCATCACTAAAGCATGCATAGCTGAGAGCTGGCAGGGCAAATCTAAAATAGAGGTGAAGCCACAGATGTGCAATATGTCAGACACATTAACCATAACAGATCATTAACATTCCCACAGGCACCCCAGCCAATGTCAGTGGAGAAGCGGTGCCAGCACTATCCAGTACCCCAACTGAATAGGCACACAGTGATGACCGCAACTCTGGTCTTCAGGATCTGGATGACCTACCTGGCCCATCAGAGACCACTGGACAGCCGGTTACCCAGGTCCAGTCACACACCACCACCGAGCCTTCCCCATCTGGAAACACCACCACAGCACCCACCCAGCGTACCCACACCTCTGTCCCAGGACACGTCAATCAGCAGAGTGTCCACCTCTACAGGGACCCCAGGCCACACCTCGCCCCAAGACAATCAGGAACCTGGGGTCAGTGGGCACACGGTTCAGGGCACAGAGGCACAGGCCAACATGGAAACTGGGAGTACTGCTCCAGGGGGAGGTCCGGCCCATGGAACAAGGGGGAGGTCAGACCCATGGAAACACCGAGATCCTGGGAGCCTATCAAAATTCCCAGGACATGATGGACCAGATCCTGGACAACGTGCAGCAGAACAGGAGGCTGCAGAAGGGACAGTACCAGGGGATCAAGAAGGACTTGCAGGCCATCAGCAATATCCTGATCTCCATAGCAGGGGTGCTGGAAGACATGGCCAACATTATCAAGGAGGACGTCTCACACCAGCGTGCCCCTGCCACTAGCCAGACATCTGAACAGCCTTCCACTTCCGCTGCTGCTAGTGGCCAGGAGACCCCGCCACAGGACTCACAGGCCACCGGCACCCCTTCCCCTGCAGAAAGTGAACCACCCTGTAAATGTTCCCTGCGATCTAGACAGAAGCCAGAGACACTTGCCAAGACCCCCGCCAGGAAATTAGGCTCTCCTGACTGTCACCCTTGTGTTACACTCAGTCACCCTGTCCACCTTGAACTGCCATTGCTCCCCTTTGTATGTCCCTTTGGACAATGTACCTGTGCTACAAACAGACTGGAACAATACCCTGGACATTCGTCCATCATCACTCCATCCCATTGCACTAGCAAACCTATATGTTAGCACTTCAATAAACACCCTTTGGAAAAAATCAATTAGGAGTATGTCAGGTATATCAAATAAGTATCGATGGAAACATGTACAAACATTGCAAATGAACTGCACAAAGAATGAGCAAAGATTAATGACCTGTAACTGGCTGTAGTGATCATACCAGGAGTATATGTCAATGTGCCAAAATCTGAAAAATGAATTGACAGAGGGAACAGTAAGTGGCCACAGAAGTGGGAAATATCAGCATGCCATTGCCACACCACAGATTACAACCAAAGTCATTTAAATGTAAAGTTACACTGTCCTACATGTGTGTCATTGGAAGTATTGTCGAATAACTGATGTTCTGTTGTCCTCATCCATATCCTCATCCTCTGCCTCCTCATCCTTACTGTCCACAGGGTCTACTGCTGCCACATGGGCATCTCCAGTCTCCTCCTCCTGCAGAAAAGTGGCATCGCCTCTGAGGGCCAGATTGTGCAACATGCAGCATGCCACTTGTATCTGGCAGACCTTCTTGGGCAAGTAGCACAGGGATCCACCTGTTAGACAGAGGCACCCGGAACTTGGCCTTCAGGAGGCCAATGGTCCTTTCAATGATCCTTCTTGTTTGCCTATGTGCCTCATTATAACGTTCTTCAGCCTTTGTCTTGGCATTCCTCACAGGGGTCAGCAGCCATGATAGATTTGAGTAACCAGATTCACCTGCAAATATTGAGGGATGACATTTAGCCACACACTATCCTATATGGCCGACACCATACCCATACACCAACATATACTGGGTGGGAACTGGGGCTCACCTGTTAGCCACACCCAGCGCTTCTGTAGTTGGGCCATCACATTTCAGATATTGTTATTCCTCAGGACAAAGGCATCATGCACAGACCCAGGATACTTAGCATTGACGTGGGAGATGTACTAGTCCGCCAAGCACACCATCTGCACATTCATGGAGTGGAAACTCTTACGATTCCTGAACACTTGTTCATTCTGATGGGAGAGGGGACATATGCAATATGTGTTCCATCAATCAACCCATTTATGTTGGGGATATGTCCCATTGCATAAAACTCAGCCTTCACTGTGGCCAAATCATCAACTTGGGGGAAAACAATGTAGCTGCAAATGTTTTTTATGAGGGCAGAAAAGACTCTTGTCAACACGTTTGATAACATTGGCTGTGACATTCCTGCTGCCAAGCCCACTGTCACTTGGAAAGAACCAGTCGCCAGGAAATGGAGTACAGATAGCACTTGCACAAGACGGGGGATCCCAGCTGGGTGACGGATAGCAGATATCAGGTCTGGCTCCACCTGGGCACACAGTTCTGTGATTATGGCTCTGTCAAGCCTATAGGTGAGGATAATGTGTCTGTCCTCCAGTGTTGCGAAGTCCACCAGGGGTCTGTACACGGGGGAATGTCTCCATCTCCTATTTATCCGCAGCCATAGGTATCTAAGCAAAACAAGAGTGAGGAGGCTTTCACAAACTGAACATTGGAGCCACAACATGAGTATGCAATCAGTAAACTTGCAATGGGTCAGTGTGATTTGTCGAGTATGTGCCTATTTCTCCTGTGATGCAGCATGAATCCATAGGGCCGCACCCCCCTAAAATGGCGTCCACCTGTCCTGTGTGGAGGGACTGGGGGAAGTGAGGTAATTCCGCTGACATTGTACGCCGTGGCGGGAGGCGGTCAGGAACCACTGTGCAACTCCTCATTGGTTAATATTGGGCCCTATGGGTTACAGTGGCCAATGGTGATCTATGCAGGCGGTGACAGTATGCACCGCCTCGAACATTGTAGGAAAGTACCATCTTGCCAGGCATGTTACCTCCATTTTCACTGTATGTATGTTTGTTTTTGCCCTTGTGTCACTGGGATCCTGCTAGGCAAGACCCCAGTGCTCATAGTGTATGCCCTGTATGTTTTCCCTGTGTGGTGCCTAACTGTATCACTGAGGCTCTGCTAAGCAGTGTTTATGCTCTCTCTGCTTTCTAAAATTGTCACTGCAGGCTAGTGACTAATTTTACCAATTCTCATTGGCACACTGGTACACCCATATAACTCCCTTGTATATGGTACTTAGGTACCCAGGGTATTGGGGTTTCAGGAGATCCCAATGGGCTGCAGCATTTCTTTTGCCACCCATATGGAGCTCAGACAATTCTTACACAGGACTGCCACTGCAGCCTGAGTGAAATAATGTCCACGTTATTTCACAGCCATTTTACATTGCACTTAAGTAACTTATAAGTCACCTATATGTCTAACCCTCACTTGGTGAAGGTTAGGTGCCAAGTCACTTAGTGTGTGGGCACACTGGCACTAGCCAAGGTGCCCCCACATCGTTCAGGGCAAATTCCCCAAACTTTGTGAGTGCGGGGACACCATTACACACGTGCACTGCACATAGGTCACTACGTATGTGTAGTGTCACCATGGTAACTTCGAACATGGCCATGTAACATGTCTAAGATCATGGAATTGTCACCCCAGTACCATTCTGGTATTTGGGGGACAATTCCATGATCCCCCGGGTCTCTAGCACAGAACCCGGGTACTGCCAAACTACCTTTCCGGGATTTCCACTGCAGCTGCTGCTGCTGCCAACCCCTCAGACAGGATTCTGCCCTCTTGGGATCTGGGCAGCCCGGCTCAGGAAGGCAGAACAAAGGATTTCCTCTGAGAGAGGTTGTTACACCCTCTCCCTTTGGGAATAGGTGTGAAGGGCTGGGGAAGAGTAGCCTCCCCCAGCCTCTGGAAATGCTTTGATGGGCACAGATGGTGCCCATCCCTGCATAAGCCAGTCTACACCGGTTCAGGGATCCCCAGCCCTGCTCTGGCACGAAACTGGACAAAGGAAAAGGGAGTGACCACTCCCCTGACCAGTACCTCCCAGGGGAGGTGCCCAGAGATCCTCCAGTGTGTACCAGACCTCTGCATCTTGGATTCAGAGGTGTTGGGGGCACACTTCACTGCTCTGAGTGGCCAGTGCCAGCAGGTGACATCAGAGACCCCTCCTGACAGGTTCTTACCTCTCTTGGTTGCCAAACCTCCTTTCTTGGTAGCCAAACCTCCTTTTCTGGCTATTTAGGGTCTCTCCTCTGGGCTATTCCTCGGATAACGAATGTAAGAGCTAACCAGAGTTCCTCTGCACTTCCCTCATCGACTTCTGCAAAGGATTGACCGCTGACTGCTCCAGAACGCCTGTAAAACCGCAACAAAGTAGCAAGACGACTACCAGCAACATTGTAGCGTCTCATCCTGCCGGCTTTCTCGACTGCTTCCTGGTGGTGCATGCTCTGAGGGATCTGAGGACTTACCTCCACATATCTGGGTGGTATATGTGTTTCAGTGGGTTCCCCTAGGCCAGGCCTGACATAGCAGCATAGGTACTTTGGTGGCTAGCGTTCTGAAGGGATAATCCTGACTACCTAGCTTGTAAGCATCCAATACTGGTCAGGGCTGTGTGGGTCCCAGTTGTGCTGCAATTGGCAGTGTGTGCCCCTCTTCATGCCTTGGTGGCTAGCGATATCAGTGGTGGTGCAATGCATAGTGCGTAGGCCTGTTCCCTGTGTGGGAGGGTGCTGTGTATGCCAAGTGTGGTGTTGGTGTAGCCATTGACCCAGTGTATCCTTTGTCTCTCTACCGCCATTTTTGTTTCGTCATCCTGTCCTTATGTGCATTAGCATCATCTGGCGGCGGAGCAGAGGCACTGGTGAAGGAGGGAGTTGCATCCCACAGGACCCAGGAGGCAGAGTCCACCGATGCTGAGGACACCAGTTGGACGGAGGGCGAGGGGGGCTCCACAGCGGAGACTGGAGGGGATACTTCAGATACAGATACCTCCTCCGATGGAAGCTCCCTGGTGGTGGCAGACACTTCTGTGACCACCCCAGCTACAGGTACAGTCGCCACCCCCTTGTACCAGCACTGCCCTCCCAGCAACCCCTCATCTAGTTGCCCATGCCCGCTTACCCAGAAGGGTGTGCAACTCCTTCACCCCAGGCACCTCATTCCCTGCCCCTGTGAGCCCTGCTGCCATGAGTGAGGAGGCCATTGACCTCCTGAGATCCATCTCTGTAGGGCAGTCAACCATTGTGAATGCCATCCAGGGGCTGGCAGCCCAGATACAACAATCAAATGCATTCTTGGGGGGCATTCACACTGGATTGGCGGCCTAACAAAGGTCGATTCAGGCTCTTGCCTCCTCTCTGATGGCAGCCATTGGCCCTGTTTGTGCCGTCCCCCCTCAAACTTCCACTTCCCAGTCCCATGCTCCTTAACCCCAACCCATCCTAGACACACATACAGACAAGCATGTACACAAGACAACACCCAAGAGTGGCACAGGCTAACACAAGCACACTTCATCCCACAGGCACTCACACAAACACCATTCATTTGCAGACACTACAACATCCACTATTTCCACTGTCTCCCCTTCGTCCCCCTCCACCACCTCCCACCCAGCCATGTCCACACCCACACTCAAACCTGCATGCACTACATCATCATCCACTACCAGCATCCTCACCACACCAAGCAGATCACACACACCTCACTGGCAGACATCTCCACAACAGCCATGCACACGTCCCCTGTTTCTTCTCCAACTGTGTCTGTTCCCCCCTAAAGTACACAAACGCAAGCACTCAGCCACCCAACAGACATCCTCCACACAACAGCGTACAGCCCATGCACCTGCACCCAAATCCAGCAGACAAACACCTCCAACAACCACTCCCTCATCCTCCACTCCCATTCCTTCTCCCTCTTCCCAACCCAATTTCCCTAAGAAACTTTTCCTATCCACCATTGACCTCTTCCCTACCCCTCCCCCATCCTGGACGTATGGCCAGGCTATCATGAACCCAGCCAAGCATGTCAGCCACACAGTCCACGGGCCCAGTTCCAGCAACACCTACTCGTGGTGGAAAGGAATCCAAGCCAGATTTCCTGCAGGGGAAGGAGCCTGCACCAGCCAGCCTAAAGGGGAAGGAGCCTGTACCAGCAGGCAAGAAGGGCACAGGGCCTGCACCAGCCAGCCGAAAGGGCTAGGAACCTGCACCAGCAGACAAGAAGGGCAAGGAGCCTGCATCTGCCACCTGCCACCTGAAAGGGCTAGGAACCTGCACCAGCAGGCATGAAGTGCTAGGAGCCTGCACTAGCAGCTGTCACGGAGCCCCCACCACCAACCATGGTTGCGTATCCATCCGAGGGTGCAGGGGATGTGCAGGAGCCTCCCACCACCAGCACCACCACAGTGCATCCATCTGAGGGTGCAGGGGATGTGCAGGAGCCTCCCACCACCACCACCACAGTGCATCCATCCTAATGTGCAGGGGATGCACAAGAGCCTCCCACCACCAGCACCACCATAGTGCATCCATCTGAGGGTGCAGGGGATGTGCAGGAGCCTCCCACCACCACTACACCAACACAGTGCAGCCGTCACCGCCGGTGGACGCAATGTAAAATGTAATCCTACCTCCACGGGTTGCTGTGCGGTCTGTCCACTCCAGAACCAGTGGGGATGACACCCACCTAAGAGACTGTGGCCTAGCACTCCCCAGGACCAAGCACAGGGCATGTTGCCCTCTCCAGAGCAAGTGGGCAAGACACCCACCTGTGAGACTGTGGCCTATCACTCCCCAGGACCAAGCACAGGGCATGATGTCCCCTCCAGAACCAGTGGTCTTGTTTCTGCTCCCAGCCGAGGTGCCCCCTCCCCCTGAGGTGCCTGCCTATTTGCCAACTGATGCCCTAGCAGTGTTCTCTCCATGTTGATGCAGGTGACAAGTGGGGCCTTGGACTTTGGCCTGTGGCCGTGTGGGCCATGTGAACTGAGGACTGGGCAGTGTCCCTTGTTCTGTACATTTGAAAATATCTGTTACATTGGCTAACTTATTATTTTTTTACTGTGTGGTAATATTACATTCACTTTGGTAAATTTGTTATGTCCTTGCATTATTCAGCTGATTTAGGGGGATTAACCTGCTTTCTTGTGCATCCAGTTGTGTATGGGGTGTGTGTATGGGGTGTGTATTGTGCATGTGTGTGTCACTCTCTTTTTCCTCCCCCCACCCTTGTGTGCTAGGCCCCTTTTCCCCCTGTTGTCGTCTTCACCAGCTTTGGTGTTCGTGGTGGAGCAGAATGTAGAATATCATCAGAAATACATGCAGTTCTGGTTCCATGGAGGCTTGGTTCTTCCCTGTTCTCCAATTGTGAGTCTTTTCCATTCTGAGCTCGGTTTCTGCCAGGCTTTTAATGTCGTTTGTACCACCCCACAAAAGGTGGCGGATTGTGTTGTTGTAATATGGTTGGTGGAACTTTGACTTCCACCTGGCTGGAGGCGGCTATCACTGTGGTGGCTTTTGTTTCCACCCTGACGGTCGGTGTGGTACATTGGCTGTCTTTTGGAGATCTTTCCGCCATGGTCACAATTTGACGGTAATTGCCGCCGGCCTGTTGGCAGTATTACCGGCACTTTATCACCGACCACCAGGGTTGTAATGAGGTTGAAAGTCGTTTATGGACCCAAGAAGACAGATGCAGGTTCCTGGTTGGTTGCAGAAGATGTTGCACGCAGGTTGGATGATTGCAGTCTGGTTTGTGTTGTTGGATTCCATCAACAAGCCTTGGCACATGCAAAGCTTGCAGTTAGTGGAAAATGGTGATGGCCTGGACCAGTAGGGACCTGGTGGCCTCTACCCAGGAGTTTAATACTCAGAAAGCCCTCAGAACACCAGGCAGTGTGCACAGGGGTCCCACTGCACGGGGACAAAGAAGGTGCAAAAGGAGGCCTATGCAGCACAACACAAAGGGATCCCACGCCGCTGGAGAACCACTCAGGAGGCTGTGCGTCACAGGATGGACTGCTGGAGGCCTAAGCTGTGCTGTGTACAACGAAGATCTTGGAAGGTCGCACACAAGCCTTGGCAACTGCAAGTCATGCGGTGCACGGTGGTACTGTCTAGCGTGGGGAGGCAAGCTCTTACCTCCACCAAAGTTGGACAGCTGGACCTTGGGACTGTCGGGTTGACTTTAGTCCACCACCCGCGTTGTTTAATCCATATTCGTCATCTGGAGAGGAGACCCACACCACCAGCCATCACTCCACAGGAGATTCCTTTGGTTCTTCTGGTGTAGTCCTCGGAGGATGCACGACCTGGAAACAGTTGCAGCTGCTGGCAGGAGCTGAAGATGGAATGTTGCAGAAGTCGTCTTTGCTTCTTTGTTACAGTTTCTAGAGTTCCTGGAGGGTTAAGCTGTGGTTCGGTCATTAGAAAATGAAGCAACGGATTCAGAGGATTCCTGCTAGAGTCTTGGAATCCAAATCTGAGGAAACACCCAGGAGAGAAACCCTAAATTGCTCTAAAAGAGGGATTGGCTAGCTACACAGGTAAGCACCTACCAGGGGAGGGCTCTGACGTCACCTGGCAGCACTGGACACTCGGATGCTCCCAAAGTTCCCCACCACCTTGGAATCCAAGATGGCAAATGCCAGGGACACTCTGGAGAAGCTCTGGGCACCACCCCTGGGATGGTGATGGACAGGGGAGCGGTTACTCCCCTTTCCTTTGTCCAGTTTCGCACCATAGTAGGGACTGGTGAAGACTGTATTATTCAAGGAGGGCACCATCAATGCCCTTCAAGCATTTCCAAAGGCTCTGGGAGGCTAGCCCTCCCTTGCTTGTAACACCTATTTCCAAAGGGAGAGGGTGTAACACCCCTCTCCCAAAGGAAATGCTTTCTTCTGCCTTCTTGGACCTGAGCTGCTCAAGCAACAGGAGGGCAGAAACCTGTCCATGAGGTGGCAGCTGCTGGGGCTGCCTGAAAAACCTCCGAAGGCTGGTATGGCAGTACTGTGGGTCCACTGTGGAGCCCTCAGAGAGCATGGGATTGTATAAAGAATACTAGAATCAATATTGGGGTAAAATTCCCAGTTCTCAGACACCTTACAACATGGCCAAATTCAGGGTTACCATTGTGAATCTGGACAGAGGTATTGACCTATATCCAGTGCACACGTAAAACGGCGTCCCCCCACTGACGAAGTCTGCTAAAATGGTCCTGGATGCTGTGGGGGCACCTCTGCTAGTGCAGGGGTGCCCTCACATTCAGGTACTTTGCACCCAGCCTTCAGGGTTGGAAGGCCTGACAAATAGGTGAATTATAAGTGACCTGGTACTGTGTAAATGGCTGTGAAATGGGGCATGCACCATTTCACAAAGGCTACAATGGCAGTCCTGTAGAAGTCTTTGGTGGGCTCCCTAAGGGTGGCAAAAGTAATGCTGCATCCCACAGGGATCCCCTGGAATCCCAATGCCCTGGGCATCTAAGTTCCATATACTAGGGACTTATAAGGGGCACCAATATGCCAATTTGGGATGAAATACTATGTTACCAGCATGCATTGACACATTTGGGAACAGAGAGAACATAATCACTGGGGTCCTGGCCAAGCATACTGACAAAACAGTCAAACATACTGACAAACAGGGCATAAACCATAAGTACTGGTGTCCTGGCTAGCAGGATTCCAGGGACACAGTCAATCGCACTGACAAACAGGCCGAAATCTGGGGTAACCTTGTTAGAAAGAAGCTACTTTCTCACACAAGCTGGATTGGACATACAGGAGGAAGAGTGGCAGAACAATGGACACCACAGGGCAGGCAGGAAGTGAAGTGAAAGAACAATGCACCATGGTGGGCAGACGTGAGGGGATAGTAGCACAGACTCTGAAGGTGGAAGGCAGATGGCAGTGACAGGCGCAAGAGGGACAAAGGCAGCACATGAACCACACAGAGCAGGGAGGAGGGGATGTGGCAGCTAAGTGAACCATAAAAGGCTGGGACACATACAGACCATGGAGCACAGAGGGAGCAGGCTCTTTATGCATGGCAGGTGGGAGGAGAGGAGGCAGCACAATGGACCTCTCCATGAAGTGTGGGGCCAGAGGCTTGATCTCAAATGATGGTGGGCAGGGAAAGAAGAACAGGGACAACAAGTAGCCATAGAGGGTAAGCAGGAGATTAGTGGCAACATATTGGACCATTTAGGTCAGGAGGGAAGGGGCAAGGGCATGGATTCAGCCAAAAAAAGGAGGGCAGAGGCCATGGTGAGAAGGCCTACATAGGCAGGATCAGCACAATGGACCATGGAAGTCAGGAAGGGAGAGCAGGGGCATGTACATGTAACATGAATTACAGGGGTAAGAGAAGGGTTAGGGGCAGGGGTAGCAAGTTAACTACAGATGGCAGGACAGCCTGGGCTGGGGCTGCACCAGTGGGTGCAGGTGAGAGGGGGCAGAAACACACAAATGGAAAGTGGATGTCAATGTGGAGAGTGCAGAGGCAGCTAGCTGACCATGGCGGGCAGACAGGTGAGGCCATAGCATGCTGACACAGAAAGAGGGGAGGTTTTAATCTTTAAGAGTACCTCATTCTATTTCTTGGTTTTACAGACAACTTTGTAGATCTAAACAAAATACTTCACCATGCTTTCTCGTAATTATATGAATTTATAATTTCTTAGTATCCCATTCATTACTTCTGCGTTTTTTAGAGTCTTGGAGTCTTTCGGTGCTAGTGTGCTTCTTTGGTTCCTTTGAATGCTACATTTATACAAAGATCTGTGTCTTCCTTTTCCTGTTACTCCTAGGCAACATTACTGATTTTGAGGGGGGTGAGAGGGTTGTAGGTAATAAAACACTAGCAAAGGCACACATGCTGAATATGAGATCTCATCATGTTCTTGCATTGTTGTATACTGGGGTTGCTCAGAGGATGGAAGAGTTTGTTTTTCTCTCTTCCAGCAAACTAATGTTTTTTTTTTTAATGTAAACTTCCTAAGCAGTGACTTGCTTTTGAAAAATTTAATATGTGGCCGAAAACACTTTTCCTAGCATTCTGTTGGAAGGCCACTTTAATTAGCTGATATTTCTTATCTACGTTGGTCTACTGCCCTATGGATTGGCCATCACTCATAGGTTTCTGACAATAAGTCAATTGAGGTTCCATCACCAGACATCCAGCACTTTGTCCAAATCTGTCAGCCTTAGCGTGATCTTCCCACAAAATGTTTGTCTTCACCCTCCTATTTTTAGGGATTTGTTTTTGCTGGCCCTAGGACTCTGTGCACTGTACCACTACTACCTGGAGCTAAAGTTCTTGTATTCATTCCCTGAAACATAGAAAAATTGGCTTACAACTGAATGGCATATTTAATTTACCTACAGACCCCTATTAGAGGGGTATGTTATATACAAGGGCCTACACATTAAATGCTAATAGTGGTCCTGAAGCACATTGTGTCACCCATTTAAGTAGCCAAATAACACATGTCCCAGGTCTTCCATTTCAGTCTGAATGCAGTTTTAAAATGCCAATTTGAATCAGCAATATAACCACTCTGCCAAGCCAAAAACTCAGATTTTATTACATATGTTACCTTTAATGTAGGTCCTCGATAGCCCACAGGGCATGGTGAATTGTGATTGAAAAGTTGGATGAATGATTTTAAGTTTTACATGCCCTCACAGTAAAAACTCACAAATTCATTGTTCACTAATGTGAGGCCTACCTCTCCCATCGGATATTATTGGGGTACCTAAATATATGTAATAAGGGTTAACTTTGAAATTGGAACAGGTAACAAAATCATGCCTGTTATCTGAGGAATTGCACTTTAAAATCATCTTTAATGTAGTCAGATTTTAAGTTACAATTCTGAAAATGCCACTTTTAGAAAGTTGCCATTTTCTTGCTCAAACTATTTGGTGCTGCAGCCTGTTTCTGGGTCACATGGCTAGGTATGAATGTCAGTTCCCATTTTTATATGACATCTCAGGCAGTGTGAGGGGCAGAGCTTGGCAAACCCCATTTACACACCAATAGACAGAGGCCTGTTCCCACACAAATAAATTAACACTAGTTCATTCTGCCTGTAGCCAGGCTGGAGCCAGCACAGGGAGGAAATACATTCTAAGCAACTCCTCCCAGTTCAATGAAGGTGCCAGGTATAAAGCGGAGACTCTTAGTCCCACTCTTTATCTCACTCATGGACCTGTGGAAGGACTCTTGGAGGACTGCCTGCTGCTGTGGCCTACTTCTTACTTCAGAGAGACTGCTTTGGTGTCCCAAGAAGGACTGTTCTGCTGCCTGAAGCCTGTTTTGAGCCCCAGAGGTCTGCCATGCTTCTTGAGCCCTGTTGTCCTACTTGAACCCAGGACTTTCAGAGGTGACTCCAAAGGCTAGATAGCTGGTCTCCTAATCAGAGCTTCAAGGACAAAAAAGGTTCCAACCTTCTTGAACATATCACCTGGACACTGCTTTAATGAGTTCTGGCCATTCAAGTGGTGCCTCCCCTGGAATCCTGGAAGTGGTGCTAATGGTGCCCAGATATCTAAAATAAAAAACATAGGACTTAAACATTTTTGGGCTGAAAAGTGATCTGAGAACTGCGAGGAGACTGAAACCTGCTTATTGATCCATCAAAGGTGCATCACCAGTAGGCCAAGTTTGCAGCAGCTCCTACTACATTCTTCTGCACATCAGCAAATCCATTTCAGCAGCTCTTCAAAGACGGGTATCTGGCCACTTGGAGCCCACATCAACTTCAACCTGCAAGTTCATACCGCTAAAGAGGTTTGGCTTTCAAAAAACTGATTAGGTCCAACATAGAAATCATCATTGAAATTTCTTCTAGCATCTCCCTGATGTCGACGCCTTCTTCTCAATCATTGCCAGCTGCCTTCGACTGTTGAACTTTGTCTTTTCAGACATTTTTCTTCAGAATTTCTTCTATATCGAAAGGTAAGCCAAGACTGAGCTGAATCCACTCTTTTTATCTGAACTGCACTCCTTTGTGGTCAGCTATAACTTTCAGTGTTGTCGTGCCATGACTAGACGGCCATGGTTGAGGCTTTGAACGTTTAGGTGCTAGTTTTCACTGTTAACTTTTATAAGTTGATAAAACTGGTTTGATTTTTGTTGTTTTGGTATAAAATAATTTATTAAACTTTACTCTATTTGTCTAAGTTGTTGTGCAATTTTTCTTATGTGGTGTATTCACTTCAATTGTGTTTGTGTTCTGCAAAAATACTCTACACATTGCCTCTAAGTTAAAGATAGCTGCTTTGTGCCAAGCTGCCAGAGTCAATCAATCAATCAAACACGATTTTTAAAGCACAACTTGTCACCCTCAAGGGTATTCATATGCTTGCAGGTCTCAGTGGCTTATTGGAATAGTCAGGTCTTGAGGGCTGGATGGATTTCAGATGTGAGGTGATGATCCTGAAATGCGTGGGGAGGCTGTTTCAGGTTTTTGCCGCTATGTGGGAGGAGGCATGTCCTAAAGTTCTGCTTCAGAGGATGCATGGAGAGTGGGCAAGTGATAGAGAAGCGAAGCACAAACTTCTTGAGGGATGGTGAAAATTCAGGTGGTGGCAAATGTAGGTAGGTCCTTAGTTGTGTAGAGCTTCATGTGTGTGGGTCAGCAGCTTGAAGACACACCTCTTCTGCACAGGGAGCCAGTGGAGTTGTCTGAGGAGTGGTGTGAATTGGGATGATCTAGGAAGATCAAGGATGAGTCTGGCTGCAGTTTTTGTATGGTCTGGAGTTTTTGTAGAAGTTGCGAAGTGATTCCTAAGTAGAGGACACTGCGGTAGTCTAGTCACCTGGTGATGAAGGCTTGCGTCATGTTGCTTCTCATATGCAGAGGTAGTTGATCTTATGTAGCATGTACAGAGTGAAGAACCAGCAGGAGGAGAGGGTGTTAATATGTTATTCCTTGGTGAGCCTGATGTCAATGATGATTCTGAGGTTTCTAGCATGCTCAGAGGGAATGGATGCAGGTCTTAGTTCTGGAGGCCACCAGGAGTCATTCAATGTGTCACTGGTCTTGTCAAGAATCAGAACGTCAGGATTGTATGTGTTAGGTGCAGGCAGGGTTCTTCCATTTAGTCAGTGACTCATGCATGCCTTTGTGTAAGTTGGTTTTGGTGGTGGTGGGGTCCTCGGTGAGCGAAAGGATGAGTTGGGTGTCATCTGTGTAGGAGATCATGTTTGTTCGGGGGTGAAAAGAGGTAGATGATTCCTATAGGTTCTTCCAGTGAGGAAGTAGATGGTGCATATGAGTGCATCCCCTTGGATGCCGATCTGGTGGAATCTTTTGTTCAGCATACAGAATTGAATGCTGCTGAAAGGTTGAGGAGGATCAAGGACTCAGTTGAGGAGGGTTCAGATGTCGCCCGTCGCTATGACCAGGGTGGTCTTGGTGCTGTGATTGCTGTGGAAGCCAAATTGGAGGCATCAAGTAGCTGGTTCTACTCCAGCTTGGTTTTGAGTTGCTTGTTAATTATTTTTTCCAGTACCTTAGCTGGGAAAGGGAGAAGGGTTATTGGCTTGTAGTTTTTGAGTACACAGGGTGCTGCAGTGTTTTTGTTTTAGTAGTGGTTTGACTTCAGCATGTTTCCAAGCATTGAGTAAGGTTGTGGTAGTGATCAAAGTGTTGAGTAGAGTGGTAAACTCCTGGTCGATCCTTCGGTTTCTGAGTTTGAAGATGAAGTATGGGCAGTGGTCTCTGGGGTCTCCTGAGTGTATGGATCTAATTGCTGGGGTGCTGTCCTTGGTGAAGAGAAGGTTCCAGGTGGTTAGTCTGTGGTTGGTGTTGATTGTTGTGGTGACGACTCTATCCATGAAGATTGGAGGTATAGGTTGGGATTCGAAGTTCCTGTATACTGTTGCAATCTTGTGAAAAAAATCAACAAGCTTTTTATACAGCTCCTGTGAGGGTATGATGTTGTTTTCACTAGCTGCAGGGGTGGAAAATTCCTTAATGATGTTAAAGAGTTCATTAGTGTTGTTGCAGCTGGTTTCAGTACGCATGACTAGTGCTGCCTTTTTTTGTTGCTCTCAGCAGGAGGGGGTAGAGGCTAAGGGAGGTCTTGAGAGCTGCCCTGTTAGAGGTGTCATTGCAGGCATGACACTTCCTAATGGATATCCGTCACGTTTCTGTTGGAGTATCCAATCCGCCAAACTCTAAATCAGCTGTGCACCTGTTTCAACAGCTGATAGGTCAGCTATTACTCTAACTCAGATTGCATAACACATTCTAAGAAATTTTACATTCATTAGCTTGTTTAAACTGTTCCCTAGTCAGATACGACTAGCTCTGCTCATCAAGTGTGGTATTTTATTTTGATTATGGGACCTGTAAGAGTACATTAAACTTGGGTATATTACAAATACAAATAATACAATTCAAAGTATAATACAAGAACTGAGAATGATACTCGGAACTCTACATGTTCATGTTATTACGTTTCTAAGTATGGCATATTGGATTAAAATTGATATCTGAACTCAATTTTATTCCAAGCTATGGTTCATTCTTACTCACATAGGTTCCTTACTCAGGCAGGTGCCATAACTGTTTGGCATCTCTGAATTAGGGGACAAAAAAATAATGCTAACATCTGTGTCTCAATATACATGCTATGTGTTGCTTTCTGCTACATACAAATACTCAGCCATTCTCAGGTAGTGTTCTGATACCCTTGAGCTCACTTCCTTTTTCTGTCTACACAATTTCCTCCTGCCAGAGCTTCAAAAATGCCTTAAATATCTTCTGCAATAAAACTTCCTAATGTGGACTGACCTTCCATCACTCTAAATACTTCACTTTACCTTAACACTTCTAATGCCCAGCATCAAACATCTCTGGAATGGAATATACAATAGGTTTCTAACTTTCAAATAATCTCACATTTCCCTATAATCTGCTAACTTTTGTTATTGTAATTTTTTCTGCTTACTCTATATCCTGTTTGAGTTGTAACTATGGGGGTCATTACGACCCCAGCGGTCGGTGTAATAGTGGCGGTTGTACCTCCACTATAATGACATTTGTAGTTTGGCCAAAGCCAAACTGCCAAGTTGACACACCGACTGCCACAGCGGTAACGACCGCTGGGCTGGAGACTATAGTCTCCAGTCCGGCGGCCGTCATGGCATTTCGACCCCACCCACTGCCATGGTTTCCGTGGTTTATGTATCTGTACCGCCACAGGAACCATGACGGTAGGCACTATCAGTGCCAGGGAATTCCTTCCCTGGCACTGATAGGGATCTCCTCCGCCCCTCCCCACAGTCCTGCCCCACCCTCCCCCTCCCTACCCCCAACATATATATACATACACACCCATACACACATGCATTCCTACATTCACCCATGCATGCATACATTCATACACACTCCCAGCATCACTCACTAACATACATCCAGGCACACACGCAATCACACAACACAACATGCACGTACACACACACCTATTCATGCACACACGCAGGCACGCATACAAATACAGTCACACACACCCCAATACACACACACAAACCACCCACCCCCCTCTCCTGTCAGAGAACCCAACTTACCTGCTTGCAGGGGGTCCTCCGGCAGGAGACGGGACGCGGAGCTGCAGCCAGCAGCAGCATCCGCCAGCAAAACACCGCCAGGGTCGGCGGCGTTTTGCAGGTGTGGTGCTGCAGCCGGCAGCAGGGCCACCTTACCGCCATCCACTGCCATGACCGTAGACGGAATTCCGCCAGCCTTCTGGTCGGTAGCCACGGTGACGGTATGTTGGTGGCCATCGCCGTGGCGGTAGGCGGCATTTACCAAAAATGTCTTAATGAGGGCCTAAGTTTCCTTGCATCAGCCATGTAATTAAAATTAAATTAATAATGTTGCCTTTTGTACATGCCATGAACTAGGCACTTCTTGATGAAAGTGTGGCTAAAACGGAAAATGTGAAATTATTGTATGGTGCTACGATGCCCTTTTGATATTATTTGCGCAATATAAAACGTCAAGTTAAAAAAACCAAAAGGCGTGAAGTGCTTCCTTTGAATGAAGTGCGAATTTTTAAAAGCAGGGCCTATAAACAAAATAAACTTCCACATAAAGGTTTATAGATTTTGAAATCTGAACTTGTTCTCCCATTATATTTCTTATCTATTCACGAAGTGCGAAAGTTTAATCTGACAGATACGTTCACAGATTCAAACTAATTATTACATGACAGCACTTCAGTTTATCTAAAGCGTTGCAGTCTGTCGCAAACACCATTTTTCAAATGATCAGTGCCAGTTTGTCAGGTCTGTCTGACGTTGCTTCAAGCAAGAGACGCGATGGGCGTAAGATTCTGCATACTAGAATTTATTATCGTTTTCATATTTGATGCAAATATCAAGCTTGTGTCTGATATTCATTCTCATTTAAATATCAAGAAATGGGTTAGCACTTTGTAGACTTTAATAGAACTAGATTGGGGTGAAAAAATAAGTATAGCTGCTTTGGCAACCTGTGCTGGTATCAAGTTAGGTGCAAGCCGGCCTTTTACTGATTGACAATTTACGCTATTTTTTACAATATGGTAACGTCCGCGAGTTAAATATATTATTTAGGATTTGTTTTAAAGGTTTGATCTGGTTGGAGTCCAGTTTCAAACGGAAAGTAGATTAATTATGAAAACCCCAGTTCAATTTCAATTAGCTAAAAACTTTCAAGAACCGATCAATTGCCATTACTTTATCAGAAACCGAGGAGACAGTTATCACTTGACATGAGCTAAAATCAAGCAATGCAGTTAATTATTGTAAAGCTTGTATTGTGTTCGAGATAGAATTATCAACACATAAATAGGCCACCATACTTTCTTTTTACTTATTTACATCACTTTTCATTTTCTTCTGGCTATCATATCTACACACCCTTTCATGATGCCTAAAATTAATCACACTATTTGTTCCTTTGAACTGCCACCATGTCACCTCGCCGTGGATTCAGAGGCGGACTTTAGTTTACTTGGGGGCATATACAAGAAAAGTGGCGCTGCACTCTGTGCAGCGCCACTTTCCTTGCGCCCTTTACCGACCCCTACCGCCACCCTGTCTGCTCCGTATTAAAGTACGGCGCTCCATGGCGCAGGGTAGCGGTAAATAGCGTAACGTTTAATGACGCGATTGATGTACTCTGCAGGAGTAGAGCCAATATTGGCGCTACTCCTGCAGAGTATATAGGGGCCCATTATAAATAATGGAAGCCCCCTTTTAACGCCTGTCTGCTCTGAGCAGGCGTTAAAAGTGCAGTACAAAATAACGCAAGGAAATTTGTTGAATTTCCTTGAGCTATTTTTCAGCCCCCCCCATAACAGGAGAACCCCCTCCCCTTTGTATACATTGTGCCTTGTGCATGCATGATGTAGCGCAAAGGGTTACAAAGAGGCGCAATGCATGCATTGCACCAATTTGTAAATGTAGCACACAAATTTGGGCCTCTTTGGGCCGCAATAACGTGAAAAACAATTGACACTACTCTGGCACAAGGTAGCGGTAGGGGCTTATAAATATTCTCCTTAGTCCATACTAGGTTTTCTGCTGCACCATGTCTCACTGCCCTGTGACATCTATATATCATCTTTATTGTTTAGTTAGTGAAAACCATAACAATCATCTCATAATACAACATGTTTAAAGATAAAACATCTCTAAAATTCTATAAAAATCCGTAAATTCCTTGGCCGTGAAACCATGCGAGGATCTAAAATCAGTTTCTTAATTCTAAGATGCAAAAAGTGCATGATTAAGTAAGCATCTGGCAGGTTTACGTCTTTGGTGTGTGCGGTCAAGAATTTTATAAATTTGCATATTGATTGTGCATCATTTGGATCAAACATTGACATCACCGCTGACCGACAGGAACGAGTCCCATTTCTCATAAAAAGCGGTTTTAATAGTTGACTGCAGGCTTCTTTTAAGGCTGGACAAATACAAATCAGGTGAACCATATCTTCTTTCGGGCCTTTGCATAGCCTGCAGGAAGTCTCTCCTCTATTCTTCCACAATGGTTGATCCGCTCTAGCAGGAGATGCTCCCAAACGCAGAGTCAAGAAGCGATGCTTGATGTGAAGTGCGAAGGTTTCGGCCAAGTATTGTGATGAGGCCATGGTGGTATAAGTGTGCATTACCAACCAGGCGTGTGAGCGTTGCGCAAGTTTAGCTTTATCATCTAGAAAATATTGGATACTTATTTCCTTTTTTATCGCTCGACACAAAAGGGAATACGACATGTTGGAATCCCATAGGTACTTTGTTTTCGTCTCTTGCAAGGAGTTGTTCAGGTATCTATTGTATACTGAATTAGGATTGCCATTTACTGACCTCCATAGTGCCGCTACTAGCGGACTGACAGTGTTTTTACTTATTTTGTACCAGATCTTTATTGTGTGGGCCTTTCTGTCGAGGTGCTGTTGTGTTAGATCAAATTCCAGCCTTATCTGTGCAGGGGACGCAGAGCGAGGGAGATTGAAGACTTGCTTATAGATTTTTATTTGCTGCCTTTCCAGGAGGCTAGCATCTTTCCCCTATTGGGCTGCGCTTCCGTATGTAATTGCTGGAAGGAGTTTGGCCGACATACCCGACATTAGTGGTTTATATGACGGGCCCTTTAATCTTTTAGCAAGAGTGCAGAAAGCGAACGTCAGGGCTTTGGACTTCTGTAGAATATACTGGTTTTGCGGCACAAAATTGATCTTATTGTCTACTGTAAATCCAAGATATTTGTAGCTGCAGATCGTATCGAGAGTGAAACCGTTTAATTTAATTTTATTTGCAGGATTCAAAGGGCAGCCTATTGACATTGTTTTTGTCTTTGAAGTGTTAACCTCTAGTTTGCTTGTCTTTGCAAATTCGCCTAAGGCAGTGACCACTCGTTGCAACCCTATTTTTGTGTGGCTTAACAGAACAATGTCATCAGCATATGACAGATGTGTTATAGCCAGACTTCCCATCCTTGGAGAATGTGAGTTGGTTGCGTCTAGTTTTGCAGAGAGATCTGCCATGAAGAGGTTAAAGAGGTGCGGGGCCAACACGCAGCCTTGCTTTAATCCTATATTTGTTGGTATTCTCCTGGAAACTTTTGAGCCGTCTGCTACCTTGATTCGTACCCAGGTTCTGTCATACAGCAATTCTATACACCTCAAAATACGTTTTTGCAAACCCCAACTCCGTAGTTTGTTCCAGAGAATTGCTCTGTCCACACAGTCAAAAGCACTTTTGAAGTCCACAAAACATATGTGTAAATTTTTCTTTAAGCACTTTGCTCGGTTGGCTATATCTCCTAGCGCAAGAATGTTAGTCACTGTGCCGTAGCCCTTCCGGAAACCAGTTTGATTCATAGGGACCAAGTTATTTAAATTGGACCAGGTGAGCAGGTCTGCTAGGATTAAAGAGGCAAAGTATTTGGCCTCACTGTCAATTAGAGCTATCAGCCTATAGCTAGCTGGGTTTGCCCTGCTGCCTCCTTTGTATATAGGATTAATGATGGATACTTTCCAACTATCAGGAATGGTACTGTTACGTTCAACTTCGGCATATAATATTGACAGAGTGGCTGACTAATAATCGAGATCCGCCTTAAATATAGCTTGGGGGAGACCATTATGGCCGGGAGCCCCGTCCCTACGGCTCCTTCTGATCACCTGGGCAACTTTATTGGCACTGAATTTCATATCACTCTGAGGAACGTCTGTAGGTTTTAGTGAAACCTTCCGTTGCTGATTTTCTACAGGAGGGGTTGGCTTAAAAAAGATGTCTAACAGGTACTCCACCCATATATCTTCTGAAATTGAAGTACAGTTTATTACTCTTGCTTTTCTGTCTATTTCATTCACTGACATCCAGAATTCTCTAGTATTAGCCTTTTTTAAGTTGAAAAGTAATTTGATCCAGAAATCCTCCTCCTTTTGGGTTCGTATTTGCCATAGCTGTTTCTTATAATTTTTCCGAAGGGTTTTTATTTGGGCACATAAAGATTCTGTAGGAGGTCTATCTTTTGTGGATCTGAGTTTACGTCTCAGATCCTTTCTTAATTCTAAGATATTTGGTGGCATAGTTAATGGCCTCCGGTTATGATTTGGAGCTTGACGCCTGGCCGAGCCAAGTGATGGTACTAACTGTAGAAAGCTGGCCCACACTTCCCCAGCTGAGAGATCTTGGCATGTTGTTGATTGAAGCAGGGTTTTTATATTTTTGCACAGCTGTGGCAAAGAGGACTCCGTCCAAAACAAGCGGTTTAGATTGACAGAGGTTACTGTTCCTAATTCATTATTGGCTGGAAGAAAACACAGAGCGTTCCAAGCCAATTCTATGTGCTGAAGTGAATGGTCACTGTGAAGAGTAGGTATAATTTTGAATTTTTTAACATGTGCCAGCAGGGGAAGAGAGACAGCAGTATAGTCAATTGTAGTTGCAGATTTTGCACTACCATGAGTAAAGCTGGGCGGGACGTCACCTTTCACCCTGCCGTTTAGCACCCTCATACTCAGATGTTCTAAGGCCTCGACCAATTGCTTGCCCCTTATATCCAGTTTCATCTGTATTGATAGTAACTGTGGTAGCACTGACCAAATTGCGTTTTCTGCTGCCAATTGCTCGTCCAGTTCTGGAGTATATATCAGATTACTGTTAAAGTCGCCTGTTACTAAGATGTCCCATGCTGGATTAGCGCACCGTATCTCTTCTACCTTTTGTAGTAACTTCTCGAAGAGAAGTACTTTGCGATGTTTCCGCGGATGGGCGTAGACATTAAAGATAATTAGTGGAGCGTGACTATTGAAACTAAAATTGATTTTTATTGCCTGTAAGTCCGTTGATGAGAAGGCCAGCTGTTCTGTTGTGACCTGAAGTGCCGTAGAGATGTATGGGGCTAGACCACCTCTTGCCCTGCCTGATTTGTTAGATTTTTCAGCTCCAATTTGGTGTAGAGAATAGCCTCCTAGTTCTATCGGGTCTACCAGCCATGTTTCTTGCAGCACTATTATCGAGTAGTTGCAACTGGACATTACTGTAAATCCTTCTGTAATAATTGCTTTTGCTCCCGCAATGTTCCAGGACATAATAGTAACGGTCGGCCTTTGATCTTTATCTGGTGTATTACGTATGGTGGGTCAATTACTTCTCCTTGAATTTAGGGTACGTGCCATCCATCTCCATTCATCTTGTGCTCCATTCCCTACAATTAGGGGGTCAATAGAGGTATTTGAATCTTTTTCCCCCCATTTGGATTGACGCTGTTCCGCTTCCCCGACGTCCGGGCCCCATCCGCGCTTGCGGGCCTGTGATTCCGTTTTTTGAATTGGTTCATTTTTCAGATTTAACAATAGGGGAAAAGGATAACGTGGGCTGGTTGGTTGTGATAGCCGTAAACCCCAGATTTCAAACTATTGCTTAACTGCCATAATTGAAGCAGCGACTTCGCTTGTTCTCCACATAGTCAGAGTTTGTTCCCGGTCATTCTGAGTGCTGTTGGAGAGGAATTTCAATGATATTAAATCTGGGGACATCATTTTCTTAGTTGAAGGAAGCTCTGCCAAAAGCCTCAGAATGTTGCCCCTGTTCAGGCTATCTTGTTGGCCGCGTGAGTCATAATCTGGGTTTAGAATGACCTGCCTTGATTCCCTATCATTTTCAATAACATGACTAGATTGGGAATGCTCTATAATTCTGTGTGGCATAGGCCTGTTCAGTTGACCATCCTCCGACTTGTTTCTACTTGGGGCCCTTTTGAGCGTGCCTGGTTGTTTGCTTAAAAAGGCTTTGTTTTCAAGGTCTGTTACGGCTATTTGAGTACTTTGAATTGTTACTTTTGTCTTTATTCGTCCATCATGATGAGTAGTTGCGACCTCCCTAGAAGGATATTTGAGATTTAGGGTCGGTGACAGGTGTGTTTCTCTGGTGCGAGGATTGAATCTGGACTGCGAGTCGTCTGCTAAAGGAGTGAATTTATTGTTCTTTGTGCCTGCAGGATAACTATAACCTGCCCCGCATTGACCTGGGCGGACGATCTTTGCCTGGAAGATGTTTTGAGACTCGACAGGATGCCCTTGGTCTTGTCCGGAAGGGTTATTGTAGATAGTGAGGAAGTGGCTTGTGCGACAGCTGCATAGGAGGGAGGCTCTGGTGGAATCCTCACTGGTAATTGGGCATCTAAATGGATTTCAGATTTATCCTTGTAGATGCAATTTCCTGCCCTTAGGTCTCCCTGACACGGAGCTGCCAACCTCGTGGCCAATGCGTGCCCGTTCAATTGGTCTTGGGATGTTGGGTGTGGCATGTTATATTTGGGCGACATTGGCGAGTCAGCAGATAGATGTTCTCCAGTGAATTGTTGTTCTGGACTGATGACTACCCCCTCCCTTATGGCTTTGAAGCTATTTGAGATTTGCATGCTGCTTGCGGTTCCTAAAGCTCGATTTTGCAGTTGCCGAAGGGTTAAAAATATGGGATACAGATTGTCATTAATAGCTTTGGCACATGTTTGTTTCCTTGCCTTTCTTGCTCGCTTTTTATGTCTCTTTGTTAGGGGTTTCAGTGCTGGAGCTGGCTGTTCAATTATACTCTCCAAATTGGTAGACGCTGTTTGTTCCGACTGTGAAGATCTATCTGATCCGTCTGTGACCATTGGGTTAATGCACTGAATGTTTGAATCTTTTTTTGCTGGGCTGCTTACCCCAAAGGCTGGTGTCTTTTCAGATGTATCTTGGTTCCCGGAGATGGCCTCATTGGTTTTCCCTGCTTTAACTTCCTGCAGAATCTTTACTACGACTTGTGGTAACGTACACAGTTTATCTAATATTGGGCCACAATTACAAGGAAGGAGCTGGAGGTTGGAATTTTGTTCAGTTGAATGAATGGCCAGCGAGTCCAGTTTGTGATTGATGCCAGCTATGCATGTGGCCATTACCTTCATTAGATCCTTTTGTAAGTCTAATTTATCTGATTGCATGTTAAGAACCACTGTTGAAGTATGTAGAGCATTCAGCAATGAGGTGTGTAGTCGTGTTAGATCTCCCGTTTCTCAAGGGTGGCCTACGTGAGCGGGATTTTTTAATAGAATTTCCCTGTTAATGGACTCTGAGGGGATATTATTGGAGGGTGAAGCAATCGAGTTGCTTTTTACCATTAATTCCTCAAGTGATTGTATTTTGGACATCTCGCTAGAAAGCTCAATAATCGGGTTAAAAGTTCTTTCTTGTTGGTGTGTAGTAATACTGATTTTAATGCTTTCTACCACCAGAGGATAGCTCGATAGCTGGTCCTTAGGATTCACTAGATCAAAAGTTTTTAAGTCCAGCGCTTCTCCCCGGTCTTTGTTATTTGTTATAGCGAGCGACTGTAACCAGGAATCTTCTAACCCTGTAATTACTTCGGAACCAATGACCAGTCTCTCATTGTTCCCCTGGGTGTTGAAATTTGACCGCGGGATTGGGGTTGATTGTTGGTGGGTTTTCACATACCCAGTGTCATTATGTACCTCTGTCGCATTACCCGTAGAGATTGGAAGCTCGGAGTTACTTGGGTTGCCCGTTAAAACCTGTAGATGAGCACCTAGAGAAGTTTCCCACTCCTGGGCATGTACCTGAGCCATAGTCCCGATTCTACCTGCTTGCGAAATTTTGTGCGCTATTGGGCTACTTAAGTAACTGTTGATTTGTTGCCCTTGGAGCAGGGGATCACTAAGCTCTTCAGGAGCTTGGACCTTTGATGTTTCCTGACCGGGGAGGGCTACCCCTAATTGTTGTGTCGGGTTTATTGACAGCCCGGGCCCCAGCTGCCCCGTGATGAGAGGTTGTGGAATCAGTGGGGTTGGAAGGCCCACGTCGGTGTCAGGATTTGAGAGGAAAGCCGCTGCTGGATCTTTCAAAAAGTCTGCCTTGTTAGTGAGTTCTGTTTGTTTGAAGTAGAGCTGAAAAGGAGTGAGGGGCGCTACCAGCTGTTCCTGTCTGCCACTTTGCGGACATGGCGCTGAGTGCTTTACTGAGCACTTTCCCTTCCCTTGCTTTCTCCTTTGGGGTTTTAAAGGTTTGACTTTGCCCTCTGCTAGAATCCTGAGTCTCCCCGATCTCATGGTGGCTATCTCTTGGCCTGGATTGGGGAAAGAGAAGCGCAATTTGCTTTTTCCTGATGTGCAAGAGTGCAGGATTACAGTGGCTGACTGCCGCAGGTGAGCGGGGCACCCGGGGGATTCACAAGCTGCACCCAACCTAGCGGGCCGCCTCCGTGTTACCCCAGTGTACTCTCTCTGCAGCAGTTTACAAAAAACTGCCACGCTCACTGCGGCCTGTAGAGAATGGTGGGCCCTGGTAGACCCTGCACACTGCACCCTCTGCTTAGATAATAGTGGGTGAAGTAGTACACGCGACGACGTACAGCAGTGGGCTGGGAGTGTGAGGGCTGAATGTTCGTAGGTTCGTAGGTTTCGTAAGTGAGGAGGTAGGTGGGGAGCGAGGTGCAGTTGGGAGGTGCGGTGGGTAAGTGGGGCACACAGGGCCCACAAGCTGCACCCAGACCTAGCTGGGCCGCTTCCGTGTGGCCCTGGTGCACTCACTCCGCTGCTGTGACTGACACAGCTGCGCTCACCCTGCCTCTCTCAGTAGCCTTCACGGCAACAGCAATGTCCGCAACGGGAGAGGATGCCCTCATCCGCGTCTACAGCGGCGCCCTTGTTAGCGCGTCGGCTCCGTCTCGCTCGCTCCTTCTCACTCAGTGCGTCCCGTCTCACTCAGTGCGTCCACTTGAGTATGTCTCCTCCTGCTGCTGCTGCGGCTGCGCGTTCTTCCCGCCTCAGTAATAACTTTTGTTCTGAACTTCTCAATGTTTTGCCTTGTCTGATTCTCCTGGGGGGGAACTCTTAAAGGGAACACGACGTAGGACGGAAGTCCTCACCCATCCGCATCAGCGTTGCTTCCAGCTGTGTATCCGCGAAGATGAAGCAAGAACAAAGTAAGTAAGGTGGCGTGGAGCTGTGCAATGCAAAGCTGAGCTGAACTGAGGTGGGGGTTCTCCAGGACTAGGAACCCACTCCCCGGCAACAACAAATAACTGGGCTGCCCGCAATCACCAACCTCCAGCCTGGACTCAGTCCTTCGGCCACCTACCAACAACAGTCTAGGGCAGAATCGCTCCTAGGATGCTAGGAGACTTGGCGCCACGCTGCACCTTACTACAACACCGAGTCGGCTGTTAGTCCCCAGCCTCCGCAATCGCCCACGCTGTCAAGGCCTGGAGCCTTCGTGGCTCCTGAACTCTTCCGCTCCCCGGGCTTGAATGCCCGACCAGAGAGAGGGCCAAGGACCAATGCGGGAATGCGGGAATGCGGGAGTCCGGGTCCAGGAATGCCACGGCTGCAGATGGGCTTGCAACCGTAGAGATCGCCGAGTGCTCTGCACTAGTCAAAACCATGGTCTCTCTCCTTCTTTTCCTCCTGCACTGCTGCCTTCGTGCCTCGCGCTTGACCGATCGGGGACCTGGTCAAAGCAGAAACACCGGGACAAATACCCATGTACTCCTGGGCAGAACCTCTTTTCCAGGAGACTAACGGAGAAACCACCTCGACCCTCTCGCAAATGAATTTGCTGACTAGTCCACCTCTAGTTTTCTTTACTGCAGCGCCAAGCTCTCCAAGGAGCGGTCTTCGTCTGACACGCTCTCATGTCACAGCGCATGGACTTTACCTGTCTGGATCCTGGCTGCATCGGGTCTAGCGTGGGAGACGGCTCCAGCTGAGTTCAATGTCCTCCGGGATGTTCAGGTCCCCCCCCTCACTATTGGCTTTGCGTAGTTCAAGTGATACCCGCTGCCTCGCGGAGACCTCTTTCCCAGCCCCTCGCTGACAGGGTCCGAGTGCCTTCCTCAGAGATTCAGACCTGAGCAGCCGCACGCCGACAGATTCCGAAGGGCAGCAGACAACACAAGATTGTTTTCATCTACGTCTCCACAGTAACGTACGCCTCGGTCAGCGAGCTACGATATCGTGCTTTTCTCACATCTTCAACCATGTGGACTGTGGCATTTCATTCTGTGACATGACAAACGTGTCCTACAGAGAGCCGGGCCAAAGGGGCATAGGAGGTGCTTATTTCACAGCTTCCTATTTTATGCTCCCTCAAGATCACTATTTTTCCTCATCCAGTATATAGATACCTGAATAATTATTCCCCCAAGCCCAAATAGTCAACACGTGGGTCTTTATATATTGCCTGAAATTGTTTCCTAAAAAGGCTCTGAAAATAGCCTTGTTTTTCTTGAAGTTGTTTCTTCATTTTATGCCACATCAAGTTAGGTGCAGATGAGCTAGATGGTAGAGTTTCACTGTTTACAGAATCAAAAATCAAGCTGGCTTGGAAAATAGATGGCATTGGAAAATTATTGTAGTCTTAAGCAAAAATATGGGGATGATGAATCAAAGAGACATCAACTATGTGAGTAGTTGTTACAATTCCAATTGTGACGTTCCCATATTGCAGTATCGAAGTGAAGGGGACAAGAGGGTTTGGATAGACAGAGGAAAAGTAAGAATAACAAGCAATTGCCAATGCAATAGAGTTGGTCTTTCCAATTAGGTAAAGGGTAAAGGGCGTGCATCACAGCAAATATGGGTAGCAGCACAACAGTGGATAAGAGAACACAGCACATTATGGGAGGGGTCTAAAGAGCTCAGCTAAGAGAGGGTGAAATGCACAGCACTGCGATATGAAAAAGAGTTGTGAGCAGAGTGAGCTCCACTGGGATACTAGGGAAAGTATAGAAAGAGCCTTCACAGCAGGGGTACAGAAACCACAGCAGAAAAAGAGGGAATAGCAAAGTGGAGCAGAAAAAATATTGATCTTTTATTTTCATTCTATGACACTCACTATCATTTTTGTAGCATCGCTGCGCATTCTGATTATGGGCATGTTTTCATGCAAACCTGGGAATACCATTAAATTACTGTGTTTTGTTTGTTGATATATATAGTAAATGATTATGTGAGGTTAGTAGACAGATTTTTCGATTCTTAATTTAGAAGTGGTTGTGGACAGTGATGAGAAAATAAAATGGGTTTAATTCTAAAACAATCTTTGCAATGCTTTCTGTGTGAGGTTATGTGTAACAAAGCAATTTACGGCCTAGATTCTCAAAGGTTTAGCATTAGTTTAGTGTTGCTTTTGTAATGCTAAACCAACGCTAAACTTTCTTTGTCATTAAAAAACCAATGCAAATAGCTATTTGTGTTGGTTTGTGTGGCTAAGTGACGCAAAGAATTGCGAAATGCTGCTTTGTATTACTTTACTTCAAGGAAGCATTACAAGGGTTGTACATGGGCATACCTTTGTTACCACCCATGCCTTTTTACGCTAAACCCTATTCTGAAACATCAGAAGAAAGGGTTTTACGCCCAAAATTAACAACTTTGAAAAGCAGGAACTAAACAGAGAAGTGTTTTCATTTCACCCTTAATATTCCCACTTTGCATGTTTGCTGCACTGTACAGCACACATACACAGTAGGAAAAGCATTTCCACTTGTCTAGGCATAGTATTTTTTCCAGTATGTGTTCCCCATCCTGTACAAAACCTATGCTAGGCTCACACACAAACCCTAGCATTATGGTGCTAAAGTTTGCGAGTGGTGCACAGCAGCTGAAATAGCGCCAGTGCTAGGGAGAGGGGTGAAGAGTGTCATATCTATGTGAATATGGCACTCTCCTGCTCTCTTTGTCATGCAGTGCAACATTTTTGACTGCTGCACTGCATGATACCTTTCAGAATCTGGGCCTACTTGTTTTCTATGAACTAGGTAGGCAGTTGTCTAGGTGGACAGTTGTCCATTGTTGGACTGACTAAAGTGCATTCTATACATAGAAGATTATCTATGC
Organism: Pleurodeles waltl; assembly: GCF_031143425.1. Taxonomy (NCBI): domain Eukaryota; kingdom Metazoa; phylum Chordata; class Amphibia; order Caudata; family Salamandridae; genus Pleurodeles; species Pleurodeles waltl. The sequence continues at coordinate 1,071,783,817 of NC_090437.1, forward strand.
ATGTAAATAGGAAGCAGTGCTGTACTTGTGTGAGAAAACTGAGCTGCTTACAGAAGCTTCCTAACTTTTTTGCCCCCATTTTTCACTTTGTGTTGGTGTTTTCATGTCTCTGATGGTGCCCAGGGTACTGCTAATCAGTCCCAGGGACTGTGCTCTGATTAAAATGAGTATGCAAATTAGATTAAATATAATTTACAGTATCAACCTACCTATAGGTCTATGGTAGGGCATGTAGGTTTAGGGACCCAAGCATAGGTAATGCCTCCATAGGTGCACTGCTGAGGTGCCCAGGCTCATGTTAAAGGCAGGCCTGCCTTGCTGGCTGCTTTTAAATGAAAGTTACATGCAAATTCGACTTTGGAATTAAAATTACTTCCACAGTCTTAAACTACTTTATCTTTAAATATAAGTCACCACTAAGGTGTGCCTTAGGTGCCCCCAGGGTTGGGGGCAGTGTAAGCCCTGGTGAGGAAAAATGGCCAAATTTGTGTTTCCCTCATTGTAGTGAATAAGCTCAATAGGCTAAAATGGGGAGACTTTGGGGGTCATTACAACCCTGGCGGACGGTGTTAAAGTGGCGGTAAGACCGCCAACAGGCCGGCGGTAAAAATTTTGCAATTACGACCGTGGCGGAAACCGCCAACAAAGACAGCCACTTTAACACTCAGACCACCACGGCGGTACAGACAAACAGCTTGGCGGTCACCGCCAACAGACAGGCGGGAGACAATGTACCCCCCACACTATTATGACAGGCCAATCCGCCACCTTTTCTGGGGCGGATTCAATGCGGATAAAAACATGGCGGAAACAGGCATTTCGAATGCAAAACGCTCACCTCTACACACACCATGAGGAAGGAGGACAGCATGGAGCCGGAACTTCATATTCTCCCAGCGCTAGACTTCCTGCTCTTCTACGAGGAGCACCAACGCCGGCGGCAAAGACCACGGTGAGTATTGCACCAACGACATAGGGGAGGGGGGAGGCTAAAAACAGGGACACACACACTCAACACCCCAACCCCCGACCCTCACCCACTACAACACACACACCAATGCATATCAATACATTACAGTAACACCCCCCAACCCCCTGGAAGAATGCAAAGACAAAAGGAAATGAGTGTAACTTTTGTAATATATAAAAAATCCGTAAGCACAAATATACATATATATATACACACTATAAACAAAATATATAGCACGATTAGTAGTCCAGGTTTTGCATCATTCATAGTCCATGGACCACTGGGCCCAAAATGCATAGGCAAGGCCCACACGAGATACCCGAACATGATGGAGAGAACACTGCAGGGGCATCAGATAGAAATACCACAGGCACCGCAGGGGGAAGGAAAGGTGGGGCACCTCAGCCGGATGAGTGCACAACGCCAGATCCACAAGGGGTCACCATGCCCACTGATCAATCCTGGGGAGTGCAAAGCCACAGTCTCTCAAGTCTCTACAGTGGGTGGCTTGCCCACTGTTCCATCCTGGGGAGTGCAAAGCCACAGTGTCTCAAATCTCACAAGTGGGTGGTTTGCCCACTGTACCATCCTGGGGAGTGCAAAGTCACAGTCTCTCAAGTCTCACAAGTGGGTGGTTTGCCCACTGTACCATCCTGGGGAGTGCAAAGCCCCAATCTCTCAAGTCTCTACAGTGGGTGGTTTGCCCACTGTACCACTCTGGGGAGTGCCAAGCCACAGTCTCTCAAGTCTCTACAGTGGGTGGTTTGCCCACTGCTGTATCCTGGGGAGTGCAAAGCCACAGTCTCTCAAGTCTCTACAGTGGGTTGTTTGCCCACTGTACCATCCTGGGGAGTGCGAAGCCACAGTCTCTCAAGTGGATAACAATCTTCACTAGTTCTGGAGTGGGACTGGTGCCCAGAGTGCTTCATCCTGTGCATGACAGACGGAGTGGATGCTGTTCGCCACTGGTTCTGGGGGGGGGACTGGTGCCCAGAGTGCTTCATCCTGCCAAGGACAGACAGAGTGGATGCATGTCTCAACTCGTTCTGGAGGGGGACTGGTGCCCAGAGTGCTTCATCCTGTGCAGGACAGATGGAGTGGATGCATGTCTCCACTGGTTCTGAAGGGGGACTGGTGCCCAGAGTGCTTCATCCTGCCAAGGACAGATGGAGTGGATGCATGTCTCCACTGGTTCTAGAGGGGGACTGATGCCCAGAGTGCAGCACTCACCCCGTGACGGTCCATGTTGCGTCACTGCCCCTGCCGCTCATGGGCTAGCGGTGCTTGAGTTGGCGGTCCTTGCCCTGTTCGGTGGTGCTTGCCCTGTTCAGCGGTGCTTGAGTTGGCGGTCCATGCCCTGTTCAGCGGTGCTTGCCATGGGGGTCTTTGCCCTGTTCAGCAGTGCTTGAGTTTGCAGTCTCTGCCCTGTTCAGTGGTGCTTGCCCTGTTCAGCGGTGCTTGCCATGGTGGTCTTTGCCCTGTTCAGCGGTGTTTGAGTTTGCAGTCTCTGCCCTGTTCAGCGGTCCTTGCCCTGTTCATCGGTGCTTGTCCTGTTCAGCGGTGCTTGAGTTGTCGGTCCATGCCCTGTTCAGCAGTGCTTGTCCTGGCGGTCTTTGCCCTGTTCAGCGTTGCTTGAGTTTGCAGTCTCTGCCCTGTTCAGCGGTCCTTGCCCTGTTCAGCGGTGCTTGAGTTTGCAGTCTCTGCCCTGTTCAGCGGTGCTTGCCCTGTTCACCGGTGCTTACCATGGCGGTATTTGCCTTGTTCAGTGATCCTTGCCCAGGCGGTCCGTCATTGCCCAGCTGGGCTGTGGCTGGAGGTCCTTCATGGGTCAGCTGGGCTGTGGCTTGTGGGGCCCTTCTGGGCAGCTGGGCTGTGGCTTTTGGGGCCCTCCTGGGTAGCTGGACTGTGGCTTGTGGGGCCCTCCTGGGAAGCTGGGCTGTGGCTTGCGCGGCCCTCCTGGGCAGCGACGATGGGGCTGGCGGTGGCCTCCTGGGCAGCAACGATGGGGCTGGTGGTGGCCTCCTGGGCAGCGACGATGGGGCTGGCGGTGGCCACCTGGCCAGCGGGGATGGGGCTGGCGGTGGCATCCTGGCCAGCGGGGATGATGGTGGTCTTCTCTGCCGTGCTGCTCCTCACCGACATTGCAGGTTTCTTCTGCCCCTTCCCCACCTTGGGAGGAGTCACAGCCGAGTCCACACTCCCCCCGGGACCCCTGTGAGTAGCTTGGCTGGCTGGAGTCTTCACCCTCTCCCGCCGGGCACTGTCCAACTTCTGGTGCTTCACGGGGGGGACTGGCTCTGCTGTGGCTCCATGACAGACTGGCTGGCCTGGTGGCCGGTGCACTCCACATACCTATAACAACAGGCACCACTGGTCCCGGTGATTTTTTGGCTGAGGTGCTAGTACGGGACCTATGAGTTGGGGGGGTGGGAAATGGGTTAAGGGGGGACAGGAAAATTTGTTTGGACACACTGGGACGGGTAGCTGGAGGGGGTTTGGGAGTAGAGGAAGAGGTGCTGGTTGTAGGAGGTGTAACGTTTGTGGATTTGGGTGCAGGTGCATGGGCTGGAGGCTGTCATGAGGTGGATGGCTTTTGGGTGGGTGTGTGCCTGCGTTTGTGTATCTTCGGAGGGGGCGTCACAGACACACTGGGAGAGGACACAGGGGAAGTGTGCATGTTAGTGGGGGTGGTGAGTGCACGTGAGCGGGGTGTGGTGGTGGGTGTGCTCGTGCGGGACTTAGTGGCTGTAGTGGTAGTGCATGCAGGTGTGAGTGTAGACGAGACGGGGAGGGAGGATTGAGACGAGGAGGAGTGGGACACAGTGGAGGCAGTGGATGTTGGTGTGTCTGCATGTGTGTGATGCTTGCGTGAGTGCCTGTGTGATGTGTGGTGCTTATGTTTGCCTGAGCTTCCGTTTTGTGGTAAGGTGTGTGTAGGCTGGTCTGATGGTGTGCTTGGGATAGGCAGATGTACAGGGGATTGGGTCTGGGTGGAGGAAGTTGGAGGGGGGAGGCTAGACACAGGGACAATGGCTGCCATCAGTGCTGAGGCCAGAGTTTGAAGGGTTCGATGAAGGGCAGCCTGACCAGAATGAATGCCCTCCAGGAATGCATTGGTGTGTTGCAACTCCATTTCTACACCCTGGATGGCATTCAAAATGGTAGACTGCCCAACAGTGAGTGACCTGAGGAGGTCAATGGCCTCCTCACTGAGGGCAGCAGAGGTGACAGGGGCAGGGGTTGAGGTGCCTGGGGCGAAGGTAATGCCCACCCTCCTGGGTGAGCGGGTACGGGGCACACGCTGAGAGGCTCCTGGGAGGGCGATGCTGGTAAGGGGGTGGTGGCTGTACCTGTTGAAGTGGGGGGCACAGATGTTGCTGCCACCACAAGGGAGCTCCCATCAGAGGACGAGTCCGTGTCTCTTGTTGCAGATCCTGTGACCGCCGTGGTGCTCCCCTCGCCCTCCGTCCCACTGGTGCTAATGCATACAAGAACAGGGAGACCACAAAAAAAGGGGGGGGTAACAGAAGAAAGACAGGTTGTGTGCATGGCTTACTGCTACCATTGGCCGACAATACAGACGCAGCAGCCCCCTGCACTACGTTGCGCTGTTGGGTTCTACAGTGCAATTCCTGGAAAATGGCCTACAAGGCTATGGACGACATCTGCACACATAGATGACCCTGGACCATGAATAGCTGTACTTGGCACTCTACAGAGGTGGGGTGGAGGGCCACAGGGCCATGCCTTATGAATGGGCCTAGCCTACGGAACTCGCCCTGGCCTAGGGAAACCCACAGCCCTCCTCCCCCACCCAGATACCTTCACTGCACGCAAAGTCAGCTGAATGATAGTGTACTCACCCCCTTGTGTCTGCTGTGATACCCTCAAGCGCCCATCCAACTCTGGGTAGGCCACCACCAGGATCCGGAACATCAGGGGGGTCATGGTTCGACGGGCACCCTTCCCATGTTGGGAGGCCATCCCCAGCTGAGCCTCTGCCATCTTCTTGCTCCAGCGGCAAATGTCCTCCCATCTCTTCCGGCAGTGGGTGCTCCGTCTGTGGTGGACCCCCAGGGTCTGGACATCCTTGGCGATGGCACGCCAAACATCCGTCTTCTGGGGGGTGCTGACCTACATAAATGTACAGGGGAAGAAGAGAAGTCATTACCAACTGCACCGTCAAAATGAGTGGTCCCCATCCCTACCCTTGCCATGTGGCACATGCATTCACCATCTTTCATACACTCAGAACTCTGCCCCCTTCCTTCTTACAACCAGCCCTCTCCACACAGGCATAGCCCATACAACATGCTCCCTGTGTACTTACCTGTTGGTCTGGAGGACCGTAGAGTAGCGTGTACTGGGGGAGGACCCCATCGACAAGCTTCTCCAACTCCTCTGCAGTGAAGGCAGGGGCCCTTTCCCCAGACGCACGAGCCATTGTCTCTTCCAGACCGAGGTCACAGCAGCACTTGCAGTGTAGGTCCTCTCCTGTCGAAGATCAGGTATCGAGTGATTAAACAGTTAGAAAATTGTGGTCACGTCCATGGCGGTCACGTCCTCAGCGGTGCGTACCATCACTGCCGGCGTACATCGTCATTGGCTCCTGGATCCATAGGGTCCGATGATACCTAATGCAGCATTGCGCCGCGGTCTTCGACCGCATACCGTGACGGTGTACAACGCCAGCGCAGTTACCTCACATCCCATTGTCCCGCTTTAGAGGTCAGGTAGCTGCCATTTCAGGGGCCCACATGGCCTACTTACCAATTGCGTCACACATACCTAGGCCTACTCTCAACACACATACAGGCCACATTTTGTGTATGATTGGTGTTCTGTGCAGACTGTGGGTACATACCTCTGAGTTGTTTGACTCTGTGCTCGCTGTTGTCCTTCATAGGCACCGTCCCCTGGAACATGTGAGGAGATGGCGGAATCCTCTGGTGTACCGACCGCTGGTGGACATGTCGACAATAGAGGAAATTTGATCATCACCTACAGGTTTGACCGTGCCACAATCCAGGAACTGTGTACCCAGTTGGAGCCAGACCTGATGTCAGCAATCCGCCATCCCACAGGAATCCCCCCTCAAGTGCAGGTGCTATTAGTGCTCCATTTCCTTGCAAGTGGGTCTTTTCAAACAACTGTGGCCATGGCATCAGGGATGTCCCAGCCAATGTTTTCCAACGTTTTGTCCAGAGTGTTGTCTGCCCTGCTGAAACACATGCGGAGCTACATCGTTTTCCCTCAGGTGGAAAACTTGCCTGCAGTGAAAGGTGACTTCTATGCCGTTGGACATATCCCCAACATCATAGGTGCCATTGATGGGACCCATGTGGCTTTGGTCCCCCCCCCCCCACAGGAGTGAACAGGTGTACAGGAACCAGAAGAGTTATCATTCCATGAATGTACAGATGGCATGATTGGCTGACCAGTGTATCTCCCATGTGAATGCCATGTTCCCTGGCTCAGTGCATGACGCCTACATCCTGCGGAATAGCAGCATCCCTTATGTGATGGGTCAATTACAGAGGCACCGAGTGTGGCTATTGGGGGACTCTGGTTACCCCAACCTGTCATGGCTACTGACCCCAGTGAGGAATCCCAGGACAAGGGCAGAGGAACGCTACAAGGAGGGTGATCAAACGCACCTTCGGCCTCCTGAAGGCCAGGTTTAGGTGGATCCCTATTCAAGTCACCAAAGATGTTGTGTCAGATCATCGTGGCCTGTTGTATGCTTCATAATTTGGCTTTGCGACAACAAGTGCCTTTTCTGCAGGAGGATGGTCCATATGGTGGTGTTGTGGCAGCTGTGGAGCCTGTGGACAGTGATGAGGAGGAAGCAGAGGAAGAAGACATGGACAACAGGGACTCAGTCATCCAGCAATATTTTCAGTGAAACACAGGTGAGAATACATTCCTGCCTACTACAAGTACTTTTACACTTCTACCTCTATCCTGTCTATCGATTTCACCCAGTGTATGGTCACTGAGTTGTCACTTTCCTTACGGTTTCACAGGTGTGGGTCCCAACGTGTGTCATCTGCTTAGATTCCTCATGGACTAGAGCTGTGTGACATAGGTATGTTGACAATACTATTTACTGGAAATTTTGTCACTTTAATTGGAAATACACTATTACAAAATCACAGACAGACTCCAGATCTTTTGGTGCTTTAGGTGTGTTTATTTAAATGCAAAATATTGGAGGGGGAAGTTCAATTGTGAGGGGTGATGGTGGAGGAGTGTCAATGCCAGAGTCCAGTCTATTTGTCTCATAGGTGAATTGCCCATATGGGAATAGGAAGTGGAGCTGGGGCAGTTCCAATATGGACAGGGTGACAAAGAGGGACAGTGGGTTGACAATCAGGGTGGTCTCATTTCTTGGCGGGGTCTTGGCATCGTGCTCTGTCTTGTTCCTGGATCTCAGGGACTGCTTGCAGGGTAGTTCTCCATCTGCAGGGGGTGGGGTGCTGGTCCTGTGGCGGTGCCTCCTGTCCACTAGCACCGGCGGAGGTGGTGGGCAGTTCATTGTCCATGCTAGTGTCAGGGGAACCTTGGAGTGCCACAGTGTCCCTCCTGTTGTTTAGTATATCATTCAGCACCCCTACAATGGTGCCCAGGGTGGAGCTGATGGTTCTGAGTTCCTCCCTGAAGCCCAAATACTGTTCCTCCTGCATCCGCTGGGTCTCCTGAAACTTGGCCAGGACCGTTGCCATCGTCTCCTGGGAGTGGTGGTATGCTCCCATGATGGAGGAGAGGGCCCCGTGGAGAGTGGGTTCCCTTGGCCTGTCCGCCCCCTGTCACACAGCAGTCCTCCCAGTTCCCCGTTGTTCCTGGGCCTCCATCCCCTGGACCGTGTGCCCACTGCCACTGCCCCCAGGTCCCTGTTGTTTTTCAGGTGGTGGGTTATTCTGGGTTCCCTGTAGTGGTGGACACACAGCTGATTGACGTGTCCTGGGGACGGAGGTACGGGCCCGCTGGGTGGGTGCTGTGCTGGTGTTACCAGAGGGTGGAAGGTCTGTGGTGGACTGTGCCTGTGTGAGGGGAACCGACTGTCCCGAGGCCCACGATGGTCCGGGCTGGTCATCTGGATCCAGTTGGACAGAGCTGCTGTCATCACTGTGGGCCTCTTCTGTGGGTGGGGTGGAGATGTCTGGAACCCCCTGTCTGGTGACGTTGGGTAGTGGTCCTGCAGGGGTGTAAAAGCTTAATTATTGCATCTGTGTGTGTCATGGTGGGCAATGGGTGGGTGACCGGTGTACCCCAGTGCTTGCATTCCTATGTGGGGACTTGTGTGATGATGGTTTAGGGGGTTGTATGGGTATATGAAGTGGCCATGCTTTAGTGATGGGTGTCCATGCGTTGGGGTTGCATGCAGGGCTTGGTGTTGGGATGGGTGGTTTGTGATAGTGGGGTATATGTGAGTTGGTGGAGTGATGAGGGTGAGGGTACGGGTAGGAGTTTGTGCTGGCATGCAGGAAGGGTGGGGGATATAGTAGTAAAGATTTGACTTACCAGAGTCCATTCCTCCCCCAACTCCTGGAGGTCCTCAGGATGCAGAATCGCCAAGACCTGCTCCTCCCATGTTGTTAGTTGTGGGGGAGGAGATGAGGGTCCGCCGCCAGTGCGCTGAGCCGCGATGTGGTGTCTTGAGACCACGGAACGCACCTTCCTCCATAGGTCGTTCCACCTCTTCCTGATGTTGTCCCGATTTCTTGGGTGTTGTCCCACTGCGTTGACCCTGTCGACTATTCTTCTCCATAGCTCCATCTTCCTTGCAATTGAGCTGTGCTGCACCTGTGCTCCAAATAGCTGTGCCTCTACCCGGACGATTTCCTCCACCATGACCCTGAGCTCCTCCTCCGTGAACCTGGGGTGTCTTTGCCGTGCCATGGGGTGGTGTTGGTAATGTGTGGGGTGGTGTGTGTGGTCATAAGTGTGGTGATATGTAGTGGTATGTGGTATTTTGTGCATGGAAGTTGTGTGGGTGATGGTGTTGAGTGCCTGTGGATGCTAGTATGTGGATGGTGGTGTCTCTCTCTCTGGCCTTCTTTCTGTAATAGTGTTCGTAGGGGTTTGTGGGTGATGTGGGTGTGTGTTTAATATTGTATTGGGTGTGTGGGAGTGGTGTGTGTATGTGTATCAGGTGTGTGTATTTCGAATTGTCCAATGTGGATGTGTTTTGTAAGAGTGTGTGTATTTTGAGCGCAGTGGTGTGTACCGCCAATGGAATACCGCAGTTGAAAGACCGCAGGGTGGATTCGTGGGTCATGATAGCGTGGCCGTATTTCTGTTGGCGTGACGGTGGAGGTTTTGTTATCGGCAGTTTATCACTGACCTTTGGTGTGGCAGACTTGTGTGGGTGTCTGAATTTTGTCGGATTTCGAGATGTGGGTCATAATAGCTGTGGCGGAATTCCACGGCAGCAGCGGTATGTTGGCGGTCTTCTGCACAGCGGTAAGCGGCTTTACCGCCAATGTTGTAATGACCGCCTTTATTTTAATTAATACTGACTTCAGAAGGCCTCAAACTTATTGTTAAAATAAATGCAACAATTTGTCATTGTTGGATTTAATATAACAAGATCAAGGAAAGAATTTTGGAACTCTTCCTAAACATTACCACTTTCAGCTCTATACTGCCCTTCTCTGATTGACCAGCCTCTGGCAGCCTGACCAGGCTACCTTGATGAGGTGTGAAGTGGCCTGGGCTGAACACATTTGACGTGGCTGGAGGAGGTGATCTGCCTCAGCAGATGGTGAAACAGGATGTGGGAAGAGCAGCCAAACTGGTCTTCAAAGCAGCTCAGGACCTCCTCCATTGCCTGCAAACCCAGACAACCAGGCACCCTCTTGATTTGATTAGGAGAGGACAGGAGAGAGGTGTGCTAAGGATTTTTAGCCACACCAGTGGGTGAGCCCAGCCAGACCTAACCTCCAAAATTCAGTTTCAGCCATGTTGGACTTTTAAGGAATGTTGCTCCCTGGGATTGATTTTGACCACACTTCTCAGGAAGTGGTCATTCAAGAGCGTAGTGGCCTGCCTGTGATTGGACAGTTGCCCCCGTCCACTTTTCACCACAGGAGCAAGGATAAGTTTGGCAGAGCTGCACCCACACCTTAGGTCCAACACACAGTAGTGAGTCAAGCCAGTTTACCTCAACCGTGACTCAGCCTGACTTGCAGGTTCCTCCCGCTGAAAAGCTCCAGAGCCCTAGACTTACAGTATTTCACTGGGGGTCCTGGAACGGTGACCTAACAACCTTGCATTGAAATCAGCTTGCTGTGCAGAGTCGACCCACAATGGAAGGAAAAAGCTCAAAAAAAGTGCCAAAGTCCAAAATGTTAAACGTTGACCAGGACTTGCCACATAGCATATACGAGGAGAGCTCAAGGGACATCAGGTCAAGATTCAGGTTTGGCCCTCATGAGGATTTCCATTCTGAAAAATAATCTAAGTCCAAATGTAAAATTCTTCACCAAGGTCTCCTGTGACTTGTTTCCGCAGAAGGCTCCAGGGAGGTCGGATTGGATTGGTGATTTCATCCCGCTGAAAAAATCTTCAAGAAAAAGACTAAACCATTATGACCCTGGCGGTACTCTGACCGCCAGGGTTAATGTGGCGGTACAACCGCCAAAAGGATGGCCGTAATGACTTCCAAATTATGACCATGGCAGTGATCCCTCCCATAGACAACCAATGTACCACACCAACGTGGTATGAACACCGAACATGGCAGTAGCCACCTACAGGCAGGCGGAAGAAAGGATCTGCCCACCATATTATGACATAGCACATCGTCACAATTTCCGGAGAGATAGCAACGACGCCATAGAACCTGAACTGAAAGTTTTCCCAATGCTGTACCACACCATGGCCATCCTGGAGCACCAATGCCGATGAAGATGACAACGGTGAGTACAGCAGTCTAGTACACAATGGTGGGAAACGGGGGGGAGTGACACACATGCACAAGACACACCATACACAAACTACACACCCAGAAACACATGCACAGGAATAAACTGTAACAGAACCCCAGAGTAAATAAAAGCAGGACACATACCCAGTTCCAACCACAGTATTCCTTTTGTATGTATATGTAAAATGCAAAAACATGCACAACTGCAGAAATAAATAAATTCAAGCCCAAAGGTCAGTCCAAAGTCACTAATGCCTGCAAGGCAAAGTCCAAGCCCCAACTTGATTCCTGACAACATCAGAACTCCACTGTTCAGGGGCATCATGTTAGAAATGGGCAGGCACCTCAGGGGACGGAGGATGGGCTGGGTGGTGATTGCAACTCATTGTGAGGGGGCTCCTAGCCCACTGGTTCTGGAGGTGGCTTCCTGCCCACAGGATGATGAGGGACCTTCCTGCCCACTGGTTCTGGAGGGGTCTCCCTGCCCACAGGATGAGGAGGGGACTTCATGCCCACAGGATGAGGAAGGGACTTGCAGCCCACAGGTTCAGGAGGGGGCTTCCTGCCCACTGGTTCTGAAGGGAGCTTCCTGCCCACAGGAAGAGGAGGGGCCTGCTGCCCACTGGTTCTGGAGGTTGCTTCATGCCCACAGGTTGAGAAAGGGGCTGGCTGCTCACAGGGTGAGGATGGGGCTTCCTGCCCACAGGATGAGGAGGGGGCTGGCTGTACACTGGTTCTGCAGGGGGTTTCATGCTCACAGGATGAAGTGGGGGCTGGCTGCCCACAGGTTGAGGAGGGGGCTTCCTGCTCACTGGTTCTGGAGGGGCTTCCTGCCCACAGATGAGGAGGGGGCTTCCTACCTAATGGTTCTGGAGGGGGCTTCGGCCTCAGGTTCCAGATGCTGCATCTTGGCTTCTGGTTAAGGATGCTGCTCATTGGCCACAATATTTGTGCCTCCTGGTTCAGGGATTTCTGGTGGCCTCCTTGTCCTGGGACGTCTGGGAGGCCTCTTTGTCCAGGTATTTCTGGGGGTCCCTGGCCTTTGAATTCTGGGGGGCCTCCTTGGCCTTTGATTTCTGGAGGGCCATCTTGACCTTGAATGTGTGGGGGTCCTCCTTGGCCTTTGATTTCTGGGGGGCCTCCTTGGCCTTTGATTTCTGGAGGGCCTTCTTGGCCTTGGATGTCTGTGATGTTCCTTGGCCTTTGCTTTCTGGGGTGCCTCCTTGTCCAGGGATTTCTGGGGTGTCTCCTTGTCTATGGATTTTTGGAGGGCCTCCTTGGCCTTGGATGTCTGGGAGCCCCCCTTGGCCTTTGATTTCTGGGGGGACTCCTTGGTCTTTGATTTCTGGGGGGCCTCCTTGGCCTTTGCTCTTTGGGGGGCCTCCTTGGGCAGGGGCTTTATTGGGGCCTCTTTGGTCCTGGGTTTTGGAGGTGGTCCCATGGTCTTGCCAGTCTGTTTGGGAGGGGGAGGTACTTTAGCCCTCCAATTGGGGGTTCCATGTTGCAGGGGTCCAGCTTCTCACTGATATGTGTCCCTTAGTGGCAGTTGGAGACTTTGGGCATAGAGCTGTGTCATACTGGGTGCCTGAGGTTGTGGCCTGGGGTGGTATAACCTTCCTCTTATGGGCAGGAGGGGGAGGGGAGAGGGGAAGGGAAGAGGTCAAGGCAGGCAAGGAAAAGCTTCTTAGGAACAATGGGGTGGGATGTGGGTGGAGGGATGGGAGTGGAGGTAGAGGGAGTGGTTGTAGGAGGATGAGGTGTGCTGGACTTGGGTGCGGGTGCACAGACAGTGTGTGTGTGTGTGAGGTGGATGGCTGTTGGGAGTCTGAGCGCGAGTGTGTATGTGTTACTGTAGGGGGGCAGACAGAGTGGTGAAGGACAAATATGACGTGTGGATGGATGTTGTAGTGGTGTCTGCAAGTAAGGTAGGTGTGTTGCATGAGGTGGCGGTGGTGGTGGTGACTGTGCATGTGTTGTGTGGGGTGCATATCTGCAGGTCTCCTGTTGTGATGACTGTGGGCCAGGCTAGTACAGGTGGCAGGATCTGGGACTGTTGATGCAGTGCATGCAGGTGTGAGTGAGTATGTGACTGTGAGGAAGGAGGAGGAGAGGGAGACAGTGGAGGCAGTGGATGATGTTGAATGTGCATCTGTCTGTTGGCTGTGTGTGCTTGTGGACTGAAGAATGCTGCTTGTGTTTGTGCGAGTCTTGTATGTTGTTTTGGGTGCATGCTTTCTGAATGTGTGCATAGGATGGGTTGGAGTGAGGAGACTGGTACTGGGTAGTGGTAGCGGGAAATGGATGAAACAGGGACACTGGCTGCCGTCAGTGAAGACGCCAGAGCCTGAAATGATGTCTGTAGGGCCTCCAACCCACAGTGGATGCCCTCCAGGAAAGCATTGCATTGGTCAATGGCCTCCTCACTGAGGGCAACAGGCTGACTAGGGCAGGGCCTGATGTGCCTAGGGCGCAGGAAATGCCCACCCTCCTGGGTGAGCAGGCATAGGAAACTCAGTGGAGAGCTACCCGGAGGGCGGTGCTTGTATGTGGGGTGGCAGTAGAACCTGTAGCTGGGGTGGTCCCAGAGGGGTCTGCCACGACCAGGGATCTCCCTTTGGAGGACGGATCAGAGTCAGTGGTGTCACCTCATGTCCCTGCCATGGTGCTCCCCTTGCTCTCCGTCCCACTGGTCCCCTTGGCGTCAGTGGACTCTGCCTTCTGGGTCCCATGGGCTGCAGCTTCCTCACTCACCAGTGCCCCTGCTCCTTCACCAGATGATGCTAATGCACACATGGACAGGAAGACAAAAGGAGAGAGGGGGAGAGAGGGGGAGAGAGAGAAAGGGAGCACTGGGTCAGTCTCAGCACCAACAGGACAGAGGGTAGACACATCACTGTCACACACTGAGATTGACAATGGGCAGTATGGACCATACTGGCATACCATTGGCTAAGTACCACAGCAGGTAGGAGCCAAACACTGCCAGCTACACACTAACTGGGAACAGCTAAGCCCTTTATGAGATGGGAATCCACCTACCTAGCTATCTAATACATGCTTTCCACCCTATTAACCTCAGCTGGACCATGCAGCAATATCTGAACTGGCATGTTGGAGCATCCACTGACTAGTACCCTGCACCCAAATCCCATGCCAGGCAACAGAAATGGTTGACATATACACTGTACTCATCCCCTTGTGGTTGCTGTGCCCTCAAGCGCCCATCCAGCTCTGGGTTGGCCACCGCCAGTATGCGGGCCATCAGGGGTTCAGATGCCGACGGGCACCACTCCCTCATTGAGAGGCCATCCCCAGCTGGGCCTTTGCCGTCTTCCGGGCCCAGCTTCTCAGGTCCTCCAACCTATTCCTGCAATGGGTGCTCCGTTGCTATAGACCCCCGGAGACTGCACGTCCTTGGTGATGGCATGCCACAATCTCGACTTCTGATGGGCTCTGCTCTGAGAGGAAACACAGAAGGCGGTACACAATAAACCTGACAATCCAGCCTGTCACACATATGGCCCACAAAAATTATTTCCTCTCATCAGGCACACACATGACTCGTACCCCTGCATTGACGCTGCCACCAGCCAGACCCCTCCCCCACCTGACACACTGCCAGCACACACACACATCTACATGCAGTTATGTTGCATGCAACGTACCCATGGTGTACTCACCTGCTGGTCTGGAGGCCCATACACCTGGCCATAATAGGGTAGGACTCCGTCCACAAGGCACTCCAACTCCTCCGACGTGAAGACTGGGGCCCTTTCCCCTGTAGCACAAGCCATGGCAGGTTCCAGACACAGGTTACAGCAGCACATGCAGTGGAGATGTTCTTCTGTGGAAAGTCAGGAATCAAGTGAAGTATTAGAAAGGAAATGGCGGTCACTACCGTGGCGGTGAACACCGTCACAGCCGGTGTTGATCATCTGTGATTCCCATACTCCATAGAGGGCCATGTTAGCCAATGAGGAATTGCACAGTGGTGGGGACCATCTTCCACCATGACACCAATGCCAGCAGTGTCAGGTCTTTTCCACCTGTCCCTGAATACAGGACAGGTGGGTGCCATTTTCGGATGCTGGTACACATGCACAGAACAATTAGTGCATCATTGTAGCCTTATGTAATCACCTACACAGTTCCAGTGTCCAACATGCAAACATGCTCTGTGTACTCTGCTGTAGTGTGTTCATGGTTCCTGTTGAAACTCCTTTTCTACATTTGGGTCCCTTAGGGACCAGCCACTGCAGAGGAATAGGAAGAGACAAGCACCCATGTACAGACCCTTTGTGGACTTGGATACACCGGAGGACCGTCACATCATAATCACCTATCATCTAGAGAGAGTCACAATCACAGAGCTGTGTTATTAATTGGAGCCTGATCTGCTCCCTGCTAACCATAGCACCACAGCAATCCCCCCTCTTGTGCAGGTACTCTCAGTGCTCCATTTCCTGGCAACTGGCTCTTTCCAGATGACAGTGGGTTTGGCTGCAGGGATTTCACAGCAAATGTTCTAAATTGTTCTTGCAAGGGTTTTGTCTGCCTTGCTCAAACACATGTGCAGCTATATCACATTCCCCCAGCTAGATGTTTTATCCACTGTGAAGGTTGGATTCTGTGCAATCAGACATGTGCCTCATGTTATTGGGGCCATCAACGGGACCCATATTGCCTTAGTCCCCCCAGGGCTAATGAACAGGTGTACAGGAATCGTAAGAGTTTCTATGTCCAGATGGTGTGCCTGGCTGCCCAGTACATCTCACATGTCACTGCCAAGTATCCAGGGTCGCTGCATGTCCTGAGGAATAGCAGTGTTCCACAGCTCGTGGCACAACTATAGAGGCACAAAGTGTAGCTAACATGTGAGCCTGTGTATGCCTTCAGGAGTCATGACCCATGCCATTGTGCAGGGCTAATGTGTGTCCCTTACTGCTTGCAGGTGATTCTGGCTACCCAAACCTGTCCTGTCTCATGACCCCTGTTAGGAATCCGATAACACGGGCTGAAAATAGGTACAATGATGCCCATGGGCGTACCATGAGGATTGTAGAAAGGAACTTCGGTCTCATGAAGGCTAGGTTCAGGTGCCTCATCTGACAGGTGGATCCCTATGCTACTCTCCTAAGAAGGTCTGCAGAATTGTTGTTGTGTGCTGCTTGTTGCATAATTTGGTCCTCAGGCGGCATGTACCCTATCTGCAGGAGGAGGGTAGTGACAATGCAGCTGTGGCAGCAGTGGACACTGAGGACAGTGAGGAGGAGGAAGAGGAGGAGGATGTGGACAACAGGTCACATTTGATCCAGCAGAACTTCCAATGACACTCAGGTAAGACTATTAAAATAAGCAATACTACGTTTTAGTGTTGTACTGTGTGACTGCAGCATGATGCCAGTAAATCCATTTGCATCCCACCTGACTGTCTTCAGCAGTGTACTGCTGTGATGTGTTCAGACTGCTGAGACACATTTGTTGGATGGGTCAACATGTTACTGGACATTTACACAGGATCATGCAGTTCATTACAATTCTTCACATTGTACATCACCTGTAGATAAAGCACTATTACTTCAGTTGTGTCCAAGGGAGTTTATTGAAATTTTTTCTACAATGGGAAGTGCAATAGTGTGGGGTGATGGTTTGGAAAAGTCCAAGGTAGTCATCAAGTCTGTTTGTATCATAGGTCCAGTGTCTAAGGGGCCATAGGAAGGGAGCAATGGCAGTTCAATGTGGACAAGGTGACACAGTGGAACACAAGGAGGACATTCAAGAGGGGCTAATTTCCTTGCGGTCGTCTTGGTCTTGGCAACTGTCTATGTTGTCTGTCTGGGTTGCAGCAAATGTTTGCGGGGTGGTTTACCTTCTTCAGGGCGAAGGGTGCTGGTGGCCTGTGGGTCCTGTGGCACGGCCTTCGTTCCACTAGCTGTAGCAGATGTGGAGGGCTGGTCAGTTGACTGGCTAGTGGAAGGGGCCCGCTGGTGTGATGTGTACTCCCCCATGATATTGGCCATATCACCCAGTAACCCTGCTATGGAGACCATGGTTGTGGTCAAGGCTTGCAATTCTGTTTTAATCTCCTTGTGGTATTCCTCCTACAGCTGCTGGTTCTTCTGCATGATGTCTATCACCTGACCCATCTTGTCCTGGGATTCTTGGTTAGCCCCCAGGACATTAGTGAGTGCCTCCTGGACAGTCTGTTCCCTAGGACTGTCCTCCATCTGGCGCACAGCTGTCCTCCGACTGTCCCTGTCCCCCTGTGACAGAGTCCCCTGAATGGTGTGCCCACTGCCAATGACCCCATGATCGTCATTGTCTTGCCTGTGAGTTGTGGACTGGGGTCCCTGCACAGGTGGGCCCACTGCTGATTGACTGTCCTGGGGACAGAAGTCTGTGGATGTTGGGTGGCTGCCTTGGTGTTGGAGACAGAGGGGGGAGGCTCTGTGGCGGGCGTGGGCTGTGGTATCCAACTGATCAGTGGTCCCTGATGGGCCAGGGAGTTCCAGATCCAGAACTCCAGAGTTTCTGTCATCACTGGGGGCATCTTCTGGAAGGGGACTGGGAGGCCATGGCACCTCCTCACTGCTGACATTGGCTGGGACACCTCTACATTGGTACATATCTGTGACAAATGCTGTATCCCTATCTTCCCCTATATTTTTGCTGTTGCCCTGCCACCTTTGTGTATGGTGATGTTAGTTCTCCACGGTGTGCATGCATTGGTGGTGGGTGTACATAGAGGGCTGGAAGGGATGTGCATGCAGCGGGTATAGCATGCAGGGCTTGGCATTTAGATTAGTTAATTGTGGTTGTGCACTGTGTGGGATGGAGTTGAGCGATGGGTGTCAGGGTGAGGGGTGGTAGTGGCATGCAGGTATGGGGGAATTGGTAGTAAAATTGACTCACCAGTGTCCAGTCCTCTGGCAACTCCAGTGAGTCCCTCAGGATGTTGGATTGCCGAGACTTGTTCCTCCCATACTGTCAGCTGTGGGGGAAGAGGAGGGGGTCCACCGCCATCTATGAATGGTGAGCTGGTGCCTTGCTGCTATGGAACGTAGCTTTCTCGGTAGGTCGTTCCATCTCTTCCTGATGTCGTCCCTTGTTCGTGGATGCTAACCCACGGCGTTCACCCGGTCCAAGATTCTCTGCCATAGCTCCATATTCCTGGTAATAGAGATCTGCTGGATTTGTGCTGCTGTGGCTCTACCCTGACAATTTCCTCAACCATGACCCGCAACTCCTAATCAGTGAAAGGGGGGTGCCTTTCTGGGGACATGGGTGTTGTGTGGTGTGTGCGTTGTGCAGAGGGTTTTGCGTAATGTGGTAAGATGTGTAATGCGTGACGGTTGAATGGGTGGTTGTAGTGTGTGTGAAGTTGTCTCTGTGATTGGTGAAGCTAGCTATTGTGGTCTTTTCCTGTTCGCAAAAGATTGTGGGTGATGTGGTTGTGTGTTTTATAATGCTGTTGGTGGGCGTGTGTGCAATTGTGTCAGATGTGGGTTTTTTGTTCTAGCCAATATTGGTGGTCATTCCAACCCTGGCGGTCCATGAGCGCCGGGTTGGAGGACCGCGGGAGCACCGCCGACAGGCCGGCGGTGCTCCAATGGGCATTCCGACCGCGGCGGTAAAGCCGCGGTCGGGTCGGCAACACTGGCGGGCTCCCGCCAGTGTACCGCCGCCCATTGGAATCCTCCAAGGCGGGGGGATTCCGACCCCCCCTACCGCCATCCAGTTCCCGGCGGTTCCCCCCCAGGGGGGGTCGCGGGGCCCCTGGGGGCCCCTGCAGTGCCCATGCCACTGGCATGGGCACTGCAAGGGCCCCCGTAAGAGGGCCCCTAAATGTATTTCACTGTCTGCTGCGCAGACAGTGAAATACGCGACGGGTGCAACTGCACCCGTCGCACAGCTTCCACTCCGCCGGCTCGATTCCGAGCCGGCTTCATCGTGGAAGCCTCTTTCCCGCTGGGCTGGCGGGCGGCCTGAAGGCGGCCGCCCGCCAGCCCAGCGGGAAAGTCAGAATTACCGACGCGGTCTTTCGACCGCGGAACGGTAACCTGACGGCGGGACTTTGGCGGGCGGCCTCCGCCGCCCGCCAAGGTCCGAATGAGGGCCATTGTCTTGTTTTGTCTTTGGGTGGCCTTCTCCACTGCAGCGGTGTTCACCACCAATGGTTTACCATCATTGAATGTCTGCTGTGGTGATTAGTGGGTCATTATTTGGAGGGCATAGTGTTGGTTGCGTAACGGTATGGGTGGTAATACTGACAGTTTATCACGTTCATTGGTTCTGGCAGATTTGTGGTTGTGGCTGTTTTCTGTCGATTTTGTATGTCTGTGTCATAATGTGACAGACAGATGTCCACCTCCATGGCGGTATGCTGGTGGTAGTCAACATGGTGGTATTCGTTATTTACCGCCAAGGACAAATAATGAGGGCCTAAGTCCGAAGCTAATCTTTTGCCTGAGGCCTCTTGCTTGCTGTAGCCGAGCAGGGCTCCATCCCGGTTAGCCTCAAACTTTGACTTTGCCCCGGTTCTAGTGCGACCAGATGAGCAGATTGGCGCTTTTTGTTTCTATGCACTAGAAAACATTGATTCTTTAAAAATACACATCTCTGATTCCCCTTATCTGATTCTAATAGTTTTTGGTGTCATTTTAAAGATAAATATATACTCTAATTTTATAAATTGGTATTGGATTTTTATTGTTTTGTGTTTTACTCATTTAATGTTATGTGATTTTTAAATGCTTTACACACCTGTCTCCTAAGTTAAGCCTTTCGCTCGCTGCTAAGCTACCAAGGGTTGAGCTGGGATTAATTTATTGAGACCTAAATAGACCTAAAGAGGGTTATTGGCCTGTTGCTAAGTGTAGGTACTTAAATGGCCTTACCAGTAATCCACTCTCCAACAACTTATAAATGTGTGGAATATTAATGTTGTGGTACAGTAATGTTGGTATTGATGAAGGCTCTCTAGAGTGTATGTTAGAGTAGTATATTGCAGTGTCTGTGAGTAGAATGGATTTTTTCTACTACATGACTTTGGAGCGTGTGCTGGAGGGAATGAGGTAACTGCCTAATATTCTGTCTGAAAATTGCCATTAGGTTGTGGGTCTGCAATGAAACTGATAAGTGGGAAATGTTTTGGATACCTACTGATACACAGCATTTGGGATAACGAAAGAATATGTGTTGGATGCATACAATAAGTATAATTTATACTGTACTCATTGGATGATGTGTGCTGTGAATGAACATTAAAATAGCTATTCTATGGAGGCAAAACTTCTGCATATGCATGTCTGAGACTGGGTATGATCCTTCATTCTGGAGTCGTCATTACTGAAGAAAACACACACAGTCAATCTGGCAGGCAAAGATCAGAGTGCTCACTTGTTGTTTTGGAATCAACCACCTGGCAACCTGGCTAGACAAGTTTAAATGCATTACCGATACCCTTCTGTAGTCTTTAAATTATTAACATTTTGTGACCATAAGTTGGTTGCAAAAATTTAATTCATACGATTCTGATTCAGTATTTGGAAGGGATACTCCTTCCAAACACTGAATAAGTATTTGGTCACAAACAAAAAATTTGATCCAGTAGCATGGTACTGAATCGCAGTTTGGACTATGCTTTTTTTCCTGTCCCAAACGGGCTGATTCTGCTAATCAGTCTGTTTGCGACTGGACAACAGCGTGATAAATGTGGCCCATAGAGTGAAACAATATACATCTGGTTAAGTACAAGACATTATTAAGTGTTCCCAATGTAAACTTCATGACAAGTGTTTCCCTCCACTGATCATTCCATACGAACATAAGGTTATCTGCCAACTATGAGTGGACAAGACCATTTCTCCTTGAAGGTTTAGACGCTCCACTGCTCCTAGCCTCAATGAATTATTGCTTTATACCAATGAACATGCTGGAAAGCAGGCTGCCAAAGGGCCTGGATGAAGAGGTACAAATAAGAAATGAGGAGCAAGGCTTTAGGTCAACAAGGCCAGACAAGTGTTGTGAGACGTTGGGGAACATGTTCTAGACATCAAGCACCGGTAGTCTCTTGATGAAGAGTCAGACTGTCTTTTAGCTAATACCTTGGCATGACTTGGATGTCAAGTCACAATCATCATGTTCAAGAGAAAAGGGGCAATAGGATGGGCAGGGAAGCAGGCACTGGACACAGTTAAAATAGGAGATGGATAGTTCAGCAACTGGAAGAATGGTGAGAGCTGCTGCAAAGCATGATTAGTGACTCATTGCTGTTGCATCTAAATTATAGGCACATTCCTGAACGTGTCATTATTAGAAGATCTGAGAATGGTTCAAAAACCTATGCCTCCCCAGGTGAGGTACAATGAGGAGAAATATCTTTATTTCTTCTTGTTTCTTTCTCTTTTCTTTAGAATGAAAAAACTGCCTCTCAGGATTGTTTGTTTGTAGGAAGATGTCCCTTTCTACACAAAAACAATATTTCTTATAATGTTGGTACCCTTGCATCATGGTGCAAGGGTGCCTGCGTTGGTGCTAGACAGCACATTGTGCATCAGCTCAGGAAAAAGGCAGGAATGTGCAGCACAATGTTCAGAATGGTGCATTCCTGCACTTTCCCTATCGTGCAGTGCAGCAAGGTGTCTTGCTGTGTGATGTTTTGATAAATACGCACCCCAATCGTTTCTTCCTGCTGGACACAAAAACGGTTCTTAAGCACATATCATATGGTCCTGTAGTAAATGAATGAGAACAAAATATGAGAAGAGCGACATGTAGGTCAAACAACGACTGGTACAACTTTAAGACAATGTTCCTTGTTGCAAACTGAATTGCAGCTGTATGCAAAAGAACATGCAGCACTCACAGCAGGTGTGCATTGCACTCTGCTGCAAACTGGTGAAAAGAGGTGGTAAGGGATATTCAGGAAGGCATGCGTGTGTCACTCATTATGGCTCAAACTACATACCCTAATCAGATTTAACAATTGACATGAATCATATATATCCAGGTCTTTCATTACTATACTGTAAAAGACGTTTTTACCTAGGCTTTTGTTAGGTTGGAGAATAGGTGATTTTAAATCTATGTTATTGTACATAAACAGTAAATATGTTTAAAATACTTATGCAGTATTTTAATCTCCTTTTTCATTTTTAAATCGACTTAATTACCTTTTAAATAGTATGCATCAATTATAATTATTTTCAACAAATAATGAATTATTTTGCTATTTCTTTATTTTGTTAGTAAACTTGGTTTAATTGAATATATTTGAAATAATTGAATTGTTATTTATGTATTCAATATTGCTGTATTTTGTACAGGTGGTGTACAATTAAAATGCTGAGAATTATTTTTATTGCTTTTGATATACAAAAAATACATATACAAACCTTTCAACAGCTTAATTAACCTATTTCAATTTCCATATTCTTAATCCTTGGAAGACTCTGCAGTAGGGGCAGATGTCCCTGTACGGTAAAGTATAGGGAAGAATAAATATGTTTATGTCACTTGTACAAATGATGTTTACAATAAAAAAAGCAGCAAGACTCTACTACTAAAAAGTTATTTAATGTTTATACTTGGGGAAATGTGTGTTTCAGCAGCTCCTTTCCACAAAATGTGTGACATGTAAGGTTTACAACACTTGCAACATACCTGGTACCAAAATTAGTGATTGTTCAGTATTCCACCACCCATCTTCAAATTAAATTAATTTCAACAAGAGCCAATTACAGCCAGGCCAAAGAAGTTGCTGAATGTATTTGTAGCTTAGCCCCTTCTTTTGAGAAGTACTAAGAGGAATAAGAGAGAGAGAGGGTTTGCAGGAAAGTGATCAACATCTTTGGAATTTCCGTTGAAGTTTTCATGACCAGATACTGCTTCACACCTGATGTTATCATGATTATCATTTTTGACAAGGAGCAGGGCCCGCTTCCAGGCTATTCCAGTCTATGGCAAGTATGCTTTCTATATCATGGCCACTAGATAGTTTCGGAAGTGGTTCTGCTCTGACAAATTTGGCAACTCACAGGCAAGTCTGTCCCGAGGCTTGTAGATGATGGAAGGTATGTTATCTCGCCCAATCTCCCCCCATCCTACAGACATTCAACCACAGCATCTCAATAACGCTACATCAGGGTACACATATATGTATACAAGCCTTTATTGAATGCGCTTTGATGTCCGCAAGTAGCAATTCAGATGTTTTGAGTGTACCACTGGTGTAATTCTTTGGAGTTTTGTGAAAACAGATTCTTGTAGTCTGTTGCGTGTTGCACCACAGTGCCATAAGGCAGGGCTCTCATATATATATATATATATATACAGTATATATATATATATATATATATATATATATATATATGTTGACCTAAGGTCAAATCTGAGGCACAAAAGAACAGAGGCCAGGGTATAATGGTGTGGAATTGGCTGCTCAACTCAATTTTCTTTAAAGCTGGCCAATTCGATTTCTGCATATACATGGTTTGATAGTCTGTTGTCAAGGATGAATAGTGGGCATCTAACATACTGTCTGGTAATTTATATAATGTTTCTAACTAACATGCTGTGTTCGAGTGAAAAAAGTTGTATAGATATGCTCTTAAACACTTTATTACATACCCAAAACAACATTCAAACACAATAGCATGCACAACACTCATGGTTTATGCCAAGCATTAAAAAATCATAAACAAACACACTCATATTAGGTCCAGAAATCAGCCCTGCTAAGATGCTTTTACTCTTCAACATTTCTGTGTCAGTGACAACATATAAGGAGTCGTCTTCCTGCATGTGTAGTTTCTGTACCACATGCACGGTGCGTAGGCTCCACACTTGAGGTTTAGATGAAGCTTTCCACATGCAAATAAACATGACATGATATACAGAACAGGAAGACAGGAACAGATTGTCAGCCATTTTGATTTTACTCTGGGCCATCCCTTTCTCCAAAAGGCATCCCCCTTCACACTGCTGCTCCGTGCTACATTCGTGCCACCATCAGAGCTAAAATACTTGAAGAGAAGTTCCCACTTGTTGAAATCCAAATTAAATATCAATCCAGTGGTGTCCTAGATAAATACCCTTTACTTCAAGGGGGTCCTAAAAACACAGCTAAGGAATGCAGCAGGTGCTCAAATATGGCAAGTGGAAATTGGGTTTCTGGTTGGTAGAGGTATGCACCCTGTCAAAGCAAGAAGCACAATCCTAGTCAGGGTAAGTCCAACACAAACCCTAAATTAACATGTGCTCACCGCCAGGTAGTCTGGCACAGAGCAGACAGGTGTAACCTAAAAGGCATTGAGGTAAGTATTTGTGCAACACTTAAAACAGTAAAACAATGAAAACAGCACATAAAAATAATCTGCACAAGGTTAAAAAATACAGCATAATTTAAAGAACAAAACATGACCAAAACAACACAAATTCAATCACCAGAAGCTGAGATGTGAATTTTTAAAGGTTTTCTGTAAATACAGTGCTTAGAGGTTTAAATCACAAACTGGGCCTATCTGGTCACTCTAGACCAGGGTAAAATGAAAAGTTCAGGTGGACCAAAATGGAGCATGGGCCTGGTACAGGGACCAACCTTGTCCCACTGTAAAAGCACCTTATGTGGAGGGTTTGTCGTCGAGGATTCAATGTGATGAGCAGTGGGGATGATGTGAAGGCGATGTGCCTGTTCTAATCCATGCAGTCAGGGATGTATCCTCATCAAGCCACACATTGTTCGATGTGATGTCCTTGTGATGAAGGCGATGTGTCGCCATCAAGCAGCACAGCTGGTGATACATCAGGACTGAGGGTGATGTGCCGGGTCTGAGCCATGCAATTAGTGCTGCAATATCTTCATCCTCAGAGGTGGCAGTAAGGCGTCGATGTCGAGGAGAGATGCAGCAACTCCAGATTGGTGCAGTGACGGTGATGTGTGGATTTCTAGTCAGACAGCTACAGAAGCCAGTTCCAAGGGCCCCAGGACCGGGTAAGGCCACTTGGCAGGGTAGGACTCACAGTTGATAGAGTTAAGGAGCTGTAGCGGAGTTGAATAAAGTGTTTGATGTCCCTGGGACAGGAAGCAAGCCAGCAAGCCCTAGGAGTCAATTTATTTGCGGGAGTGTAGAGATGCAGATCCATTCCTTCTCACTCCAAGGCAAGGGGGCAGCAGTGTGCAGAATTACAATCTCTTCAGCAGCAAAACAGTAATTCTTCCTGGCAGAATGTCCTCAGGTCCTGAATTGTACTGACTTGGTAGGGTGAACAGTCCAGTTCTTATACCCAGTGGTGCCTTTGAAGTCGGGGAGACTTCAAAAAGAGACCTCTGAAGTACACACAGTCCCTGTCCTTCTTGCCCAGACACAATACAGAGTGTTATGCAATCTGCTCCTCTTGTCCTGGGCTTTAGTATGTGCACAGGAATGTAGGTTCTCCCAGCTCTTGTGGCAAAATTGCCTCTGCTGGGTGTGAACGCCCACTGCACTGAAGTATGTGGCAATGCTTTGATGTCAAACGTGGCCAAAAACACTGCACCACATTTACAAAGTGGCTAAATGCATGCATTGCTCCTCTTTGTAACCCTTTGCACTACATTATGCCTGCGGTGTCCCAACACCCAGACTGGTAGTCAGAAACCTTGGAGTTACATTAAACCAATCACTGGCTCCTTGTTTCATGTGATGTACCTGCTAAAGAAAGCTCTTCCTTTCCTTCCACTTTTGGTGAGGATAACCTTGGTTCAGGTACTCATTATCAGCAGATTAGATTATGGCAATGCATTATTAGTTTATACAAATGAGAACCTATTGTCCAAACTACAACTTGCTCAAAACAGAGCAGCTCGTCTCATTTGCAATATTCCTTCTGGTTCTGCTTCTACACCCCTGATGAGAAACTTAAATTGGATCCCTCTAAGAAAAAGAATAATCTTTAGAATCTAATACACAATTCTTTCATGTAGAATGGCTCCATTTATCTAAACTAGAAGCTCAAACACTATTACCAAGTTAGACCCTTGAGACCTGCGGGTCAAACAATCTAGATCTGGTGGAAGGTGTTTTTCTTATCTGGCTCCCTCCTATCATATTGATCTGCTTTACCACATCTGAACATTTACAGATTACATAAAATTTAGGAAACTACTCAAGACAGCGCTGTTTTAACTGAGTCTTACATTTATGCCTGCGATCTGGCTTAGAAATGAGATGCTCATCCAGGGGTGATTTGTGCATGATATCAAATTACAGTAACATAATATAACATATATTGGTCTTTTGGCAACCAGGTTTAAATGATTCTTGAGAGTGCAATCTTTTCATGGTAGCTGTGAGCTTTGTCATAATTGTATCTTTTTAACATGTTTGTTGAATGAACATTTTGAATATTCACAACGTGTATGCTTATTGTTCATGAGAAGTTTGTTAAAGTCTCAAAATCTTCAGCTATAAATATGTTGATTATTGCATTATTATTAATTAGATTTAAAAAGGTGCCTTTTTTAACATTCTTTTTCAGAAGACAGAGCTGGCCAACAAAGAAGAGGGGCAAGTTGAGGTTCAAGTTGAGACATCCTTACCTCAGAGGTGAGCATTACCTCTAGATACAACCAGCTGGAAGAGGAAGCCACCACCAGCAGTAGGAGAGCGCCAGCCAGGATAGTTACTAAATGTGCTTCCAAGATACTCTGGGTGGGGATTGAAGAGAAATTTGTGGGATGGGCAGTGGATGTGGGCATCACTAGCAAAGAGAAGGAAGGTCTTTGGCCTTGAGGAAGATCAAATTGGGGTTTCTCTAGAACAGGCACCAACATCATATGGGCTTTCTACTATCCCCGCTTCAATTCCACAGGTTCCCATGCTATCCAGGCCTGCAGCTAAAACCTCTGCAAAAACCTCCTCTTCCTCCCAGTGCCAGCCCAGAAGAGCTACAGTTGAGAGACAATTCAGCCCTAACACCTCACAGCCCTCTACTGCTGATCAATACCTTTCCCCATATTCAGCCTTGGTGGCTGCATGACACCATTAATAGTGGCTTAGGGAGCACTCTCTCAGGAATTCCGGAACTTAATTGGAAAAATACAAATGATCCAACAGATGGTCTCTAGGTGGATACTAAATTGAACTGGCACCATTCACTTCTTGACTGCAACAATCCTGTCTCACCTGCCTCCCCAACCCACCACGCTCCTTGTAATCCTGTCTCCCAGTTCATCTTTTCTTACTGTTTCCCATGATATCCCATGTATTCTTTCTTCTTGTAGGCTGTCAAGTCCTGCCACAACAGACAATTTATGGCTGTGTCAGGGGAGGATCTGAACATTATCGAAAAAACTAAAAAAAAGAAAGGCCAGTGACTTTTGCCCTTCAACCAGGAACCTCAGTTAGACACCGCATCTGGCTTAAATGCCTGGCTTTATTTTTCGGACTCTTTATGCACTTTGGAGTTTTTTATCCCCATTTGTATAAAAACTTTTTTCATTCTTCCTGATATGTTTTAATACTTTGCCCAACCCCTTCCAAGTTTGCATTTACGATTTACGATAAAAATACATTTCCTTTCCATTTGGTCTTTTTTGCAAAGGAAGCTTTTCTTAAGCTGCACAAATATATTTTTGTTAAAACAAATCTCTAAATATTTTGAACTAAGCCAAAAAGCTACAATCTTACATTTTCAAATCATACAGTATTATCTATAGCATGTCAGTCAAAAGAAATATTTTGTGATGTAGAACTACTTCTCATATCTAGGTGCAATTTTAAAACTGCTTTCACTTTAAAAATGATAGATAACAGTAATCTATGTGGCAAATATCAAAGAAACATTTAACACAGATGAAAAGTTTACACAGGTTTGTGGTGTAAATAGTGCATAGAAGATGATAATACAAAAATGGTGACAATAACAAAGTAACACACTTATTACACACATATTACAGAGTTTTTTCATACAAATCTGCCTACTCACTGGTAAGGCTGAGGATCATTGAGACTGTGTTCCTGTTCTGGGGGTTTATGTTCCAGGTGATGCTGCTCATTCTCTGTGGTGCAGGTGGTGCTTGTGGGGCAGGTGACTGAAAATTAAAGACCCTAATTAACCATCAATGTTTCCTCATTTTACCAATACAAAGATATGACAGTGTGAAAAATAATAATTCCATAATTCTTTAGTACACTAAGATAAACACATAGGGCCTCATTACAATCTTAGCAGTCTTCAGGAAAGACCGCACCGGTGACAGCCGACAAAAGAGCACCATGTTGGCGGTCTTCCGACAGCCGTATTACGAACCAAACCATGAGGACCACCAAAAAACAAACAAATATCTGAAAACGCCAGAACAATGGAGGACGGAAAAGAGGTGGTCTCACCACCAGCACCGCCAGCCAGACACAAATCCGCCTACTAGATTACGACACACAAACCAGCACACCATTACATTCATGGTGGAAAACCATTGGCAGTGTGAACCGCCAGGGTCAGAAACCACCACTGACAGAACACAACATCACATTGGACAGTTTGAATTCCACATACCTGACAAACATCCACACACCCAACACACCTCCACACACCACCATACAACACCCCCCCACAAAACCCACAATTCCTTACAACTCAAATGCCATACAGATACACTGAGAGCAGGCACATACAGAGAGAGAACACCCTGAGACCATTGGCACACACACATCACATGCATCACACATTTAAGTAACAAACACAACACAGACATAACCACCAAACACATTCTGCTACAACCGTCCATCCCTCACAATGCACTACCCACACCCTATCATTCACCCAACACTGCACCCTTTCATACACAAACCACCCAAACCGTGAACACTATCACAAACATTTCCCCACAAAAGCACCCAAGAT
The DNA here is from genome assembly GCF_031143425.1 of Pleurodeles waltl. Taxonomy (NCBI): domain Eukaryota; kingdom Metazoa; phylum Chordata; class Amphibia; order Caudata; family Salamandridae; genus Pleurodeles; species Pleurodeles waltl. Next base: position 1,071,812,604 of record NC_090437.1, read on the forward strand.
TACCGACAATGGGATAAGGGTCATGCTAGATGAAATTCTCAGGGTAGAGCTACAACTGTTTGGGGCACAGGTATAGCTAACATGAATTTCCAGAAGTTATGGCAAAGAATAGTCAATAGGGTCAACTCTGTGGGCAGCCATCCATGCACAAAGGAGGACATCAGAAACAGCTTATCGACCTATGGGGGAAGGTGCGTTCCAAGGCATCGAGACACCAAATAGCCGTGCACAAGACTGGCAGTGGTCTGCACCTCCTCCCCCACACTTTACATCTTGGGAGGAAAAGGTCTTGGAAATATTGCATCCTGAGGGCCTCACCGGAATACCTCGGGGACTGGAGTCTGTTAAGTACCCACAACATCCATGTCACACAAGGGTCCTGTCCTGCATACTACCTCACCACCTAAATACCCCACAATTCACTGATTTTCTCACTGCACCTACCTACATATCACCCAGTTCCCCTCTCCTGCATGCCACCACCCCACACAGCCCAACTGCCCACCCATCCATTGGCAAGGGCAGAGATACCACAGCCTAATTCTATCACTACAACTCCCTCAATGCACCAAACCATCTAGGCGAAAACATGCAATGTGCACATCAGGGGCCAGATGTAGCAACAATAGGATTTGCGACTCGGAAATTGCGACTCCGAGCGACTCGCAATTTCCGAGTCGCAAAACCTAATGCAGAAAGGTGTCTCAGACACCTTCTGCGAGTCGCTATGGGGTCGCATAGACTCACCTCATTAATATTAATGAGGTGGGTCGCAAATTGCGGCCCCATAGCGACTATGGGCACTCACGGGTATGGAGGCCTGCTGTAGTCAGCAGACCTCCATGTCCGTGACTGCTTTTAAATAAAGCAGTTTTTTTTTTTTTTTCAAGTGTAGCCCGTTTTCCTTAAAGGAAAACGAGCTTCACTTAAAAAAAAAAAACGAAACCTTTTGTTTCAGATTTTTTCAGGGCAGGTAGTGGTCCCTTGGCCCACTACCTGCTCTGAAAAAATAATTTGGGGTCCAGTCACAAAGGGGAAGGGGTCCCATGGGGACCCCTTCCCGTTTGCGAGTGGGTTACCATCCACTTCAAGTGGATGGTAACTGCGACTCCATTTGCGACCGCGTACGCAGTCGCAAATGGAGTTGCATACCACTGCGACTCGCAAATAGGAAGGGAACACCCCTTCCTATTTGCGACTCTGAAATGCATTTTGCGAGTCGGTCCCGACTCGCAAAATGCATTTCTGCATAGCAAACTCAGGTTTGCGACTCGCAAACGGCGATTTTCGCCGTTTGCAACTCGCAAACCGTTTGCTACATCTGGCCCCAGGTCACATTTCATGCATGTTTGACTATTGTACAACCTACACAATCTAGAATGTTTGACTGAGGACCAGTACATGGCAATGACAGCAATGTAATGGCACACCACAATGGCAAGTAAGGCAAAACACAGCGACCGCCCTGTAACCGTTCAAATTGGACACTGATACATATCACCAAGGCTGTAATAGAGTGACAATGGGTTGGAAAGTAAGATGCCATACTCCATGCAGACGAAAAAGATCTAGAGACATGAGAATGTGCCCTGCATACCCACATACTCTCTTCTCTATGGAACATCATGGGCCAATGTCCAGCCATTATGTGACACCAATTCCAAACCTGACTTACCAGGTACCAGAGTCTATTTGGCATTTCAAGTATCAGATAGTTACAGAAACCCATCTGTAGTGCCATATGTACCAAATATTGTTGACAGCATACAACATGGAGTACAGCACTCTTGTCACAAACATCGATGTACCACCAAGCTATGCTGTGAAGCAACTGTCAATGTCATTGCTGGGAATCATTCTAAGTCATTGTCTGTATCACACAAAGAGGGTACCAAACAGACATTTTTAACTGTAGTCTGTGTCTCACTCCATCTACAAGTAACCCTGCCATTGCCACCATGAAAATGATATCAGGCACTGCCAGCCCTCCACAGGATGCAGGCCCTAGTGAGGACAAAAACACCTGGATGCCTGAACAGTGATGACCTACCTGTCCCATCCTGGACATCTGGTCGGTCAACCACTCCCAGCCTCATCCTGCCCACACCAGTCCCTCCGCCACAGTTGCACAAACATCATACCCCAAACCTTTGTCCCAAGGACTGTTCAAACAATTGTGTGCCCAACAGTACAGGGTCCTGAGTCTGACCATGACACCCCAGATAATTATGGCCTTGCTAACACTGGGAGTGGGCACACTATGCCAGGGGCACAGGCACCTGGGGGGAGGGGGCATGAAGGGATGCTGTGGGAAAGAGGATAGGGCAGCCAAGGGACTCCACTAACTAGGATGTCATCTCCCAAGTCCTGTCAGCATACCAATCTTAGCAGGACAGGATGGGCCAAATCGTCACCATGTTGGGGAAAATCATATGCTGCAGAAGGAATACCACCAGGAGGCCATGCAGCAATTGCAGACACACAATGCCACCATGGCCTCTATAGCAGGGATGCTGAGGGACATGAACACCACCCAGCGTGACATAGGTACCCACCATGGGGCCCCTTCCACTAGCAATATTACATCTGCCCCCTCAACATCAGTGGCAGTTAGTGGAATGGAGGCCCTGCCAGGGTAGCCCCAAGCCTCAGACACCCCTCCCTCTATATCAGAAGAACCCCCCGCAAATGTGAACAACCATACAGATATCTGGCTGCAGCAGATGCCAAGACCAAACCTACTGCCAGGAAGTGAACCTCTCCTGATTTGTCACCCTTGTGTGCCTCTGAGACATCCTGTTGACTGTTCTGAATCCTAACTCCATTTGCCCATGGGACAAGGACACAGGACCTGTTGTGGCAGCTACTCTAACTAATCCATCTCCGTGACTCCATTCATCACCTGTTTATTATGTTGTACACTTTGATTTGGCTTCTCAAAATACTGATATACACAATAAATTATTTATGGACACAGCTACTGTACATGTCATGAGCATCTAGATATGACCTCTACATCACAAGCTTCCTAATATCATGTTAAAAAGCTATCTGTCCTGATCACCTCTCATACCTGTACTTTATAACCATTGGCTGCATACACCAAGGCCTAGGTAGCAGACCCATAGATGATATCCACGTCATGTGGGTGGAAGGAGCTGTCAACAGGAGAATTCATGAAGATCAGCTCTAAACTGGTCAGCCCATTAGAGAAGTGAATGTTTGAGTCAGTTGTCACAACACGTGTTAGGGCAGAACCACTAATACTATTTACCAACAATCGTACTGTGTGCTACAACTCACTCACAGGCACTGGACATCAGTACAGCATCACATTTCTCAAATGGTAGGAGGTGTAATGTCAACTATCCACTTCTGATTGTGCACTAACAAAACATGAAAGAGTCCACATCACATACCTGTCTGTCACTGGAAGTACTCGTTGTTGAGCTCAGTCCTACAGTCAGGAGCTCCTTTATCCTCTGGCTCTTCACCACTTTCCATATCAGCATTTGCAGGCACTGGTACTTTTACCTCACCCTCTTCAGTAAGTATTGGTATCTAATGCCTCAGGGGTAGATTGTGGAGCATGCAGTAGACAACAATGATTTGGCAAATCTTGTGGGGCGAGTAGAGGAAGGCACCTCCAGATAGGTCAATGCACCTGAAAATCAGGAGGCCCAAAGTATGCTCTATTGCAAGCCCTGTCCTCCCATGGGGCTCATTGATACGGAGTTCCCCTTGCGTGGCTGGGTACCTCACAGGTGTCAACAGCCAAGGAAGGTTTGGATAACCCGAGTCACCTGTGAACACAACGGTAGGACAAAACTAGTTGAGGTAGTGCGATTGTGCAAACTGTGATGACAGGGCACATAATAGTTAGAGACATAACAATGCATACTCACCAACCAGCCAGGCCCTCGCTGTGTGTTGTTGTGCCACCATGGTTGGGACATTGCTGTTGTGCATCATGAAGGAGTCATGCACTGATCCAGGAAACTTGGCAGTCACTTTGATATACTGGTCTCCCAGACACACCGTCTGAACATTTATGGAGTGGTAGCTTTTCCTGTTCCTATACACCTGTTCAATGACATTGGTATATCAGTGATACATGTCTGCCATCAATGGCCCTACCACATGGGTAATCAGTCCCATCCTTCACATTGGCCATATCTGCTCTTTGGGGAAATTTGATGTAGCTGTCCAGGTGTTGCAAGAAAGCACACAGTACATCACTCAAAACCCAACTAAACATGGGCTGAGACATCCCTGCTGTTAAGGCAATACTGTGCTGGAATGTGCCAGTGGCCAGGAAGTACTAACAGTACTTGAACAATGGGTGGTATGGAATAGTGATTGCAATTGCCTGGCATCAATCTGGCTCCAATTGTCTACATCGATCCATAATGGTCTGGCGATTCAGATGGTAGGTCTGGATGACATGCCTGTCCTGCATAGTTGCCAGGTCTACCAGTGGACGGTAAACTGGTGATGGTTTCATTCCCCTCATAGCAGGATATCTAAATAAAGAGTAGAAAATGTACAAAAAATCATTCAATTGGCACACCACAACTGCACATTGAATACTCTCAGATACCTACACAAGTGTAGTGGCTGCGGAGCAGTACTGACATTAACATCACAGACCATAGAAATGTACATTAGACACAGTCATTGCAGCACATTGGCTGGAATGTCAGTCAGATAGGAGAAATGGCATGTGTATGTGAACATGTGTGGGTTACTGTGCAAGACTGTACTGATCACACATATGTCACTAAATTCACATATCAGTATCTGACACCTATGTATCTCAGATTAGCTACATAGACCTATCCACATATATACAGGCTGAACAGGTTATTTTTATATGTTTGTCCCATTATGTAGCACTATCATGAACACACTGCATTGGGTCACATAGAATTAAGGTCGATCAGGTGTCTGACGTACTTATTGTCATGGCGTTAGGTGGTTGCAACCACCGTGTAACTTGTAATAGGTTAACATTGCTGCCTACGGCAGTGACTGTCCTGTGCATGGTGGTCATAACCGCCACTTTCTGCAGTCTTCTTCACTTGACTTCTGGCACTGTTGCTAGCAAGACCTCCACTATGTGAACTGCTGTGTACTTCCTCTGGGAGCCATCATGCCACACGCTGCAGGTGACAGGGCCCCTGCCTTCAAACAGGAAGAACAGAAAAGCTGGTGGAGGAGGCCCTACCCCTGTATGAACAGCTATATATGAGACCAGAGGAACAGGTGAGTCTAATGTCCTAGCCCTGTGTGATGTGTGTTGGCGGTGTAGATGCATGCATGTGACATAGCGTACACACATGTGGCCATGGTGGATGGGCATGTGTGCCCACTTGGTGTTACAGTTGTGTTGTGTCAACTGATGTTCGTATAGTGCATATGTACATTGCTTTCTCCTTTTGTCTGTGTCATCCATGCAGGTGAACGCCCATCAGAAGAAAGGGATCTGGCATGCAATCGCCAAGCAAGTGCGGACCCTGGGGATTCACAGCCAGCCGAGCACCCATTGTCACAAGCGGTGTAAGGATCTGAGACAGTGGGCTCAGAAGACTGCAGAGGCCCAGCTGGGGATGTCCTCCCAACAAGGGAGGGGTGCCTGTTGGACCCTGACCCCATCAGTGGACCACATTTTGATGGTGGCCTACCCTGAGGTTGATGGGCGTTTGAGGGCAGCACAGCAGCCACAAGGGAGTAAGTACTGACTGTTACCTGGTACTTGGCCCTGGTTGACTGCTGTTTGCTGTCTCATTGTAGCTTCAGTGATGATGTTGTAGCTGAGGAATGTTTCTAGACTAATGGTAATCAGTTGGTACCACCTTGCCAGTGCATGAGATGTGGAGCAGCCATCATGTTTTGCTATGTGTGAGTTTTGGAAGTATGTATTATGACATAATTCTGACTGCATATGGAAATGCCTAATGTCAATGGCACATGTGTTGCACATCCTGCCCTTCCTATGCATGTGAGCTAGTGTGCCAGCATTTCCTTTTAGACCATCCCCTGCATATTTCTATCAGTGGTTCTGAGGTGTCTAACCACTCCCATCTATGCTGATCACCTGGTGGAGCAACAGGTTGAGTCCGTTTTTTGGTACAGGCTCTCAACATCACCTTTTTACTGCTAAAGCTATGGACTCCATTTGAGGCTGCCATCTCATGTACAACACAGATATATTTTGGTTGTAACTCCATTGATCTCCATACAATGGGGTATGTGAAGTTAGCCACAAAGGAACATTGTACCTAGGCTGTATGCTTTGGGTATTTGTGAAAACATTGCTTTTTCACGTGATTGACATGTGGGCATTTCTTCTCAGTCTCAATGGGTGGGCAATAGCCAATGTTAATGTTTTGCCAGAGCCAGCCTTGTGCAATATGTGATGTCAATGGTATGTGAGGATATGGGCTACCAATTCCTTTGCAACCTTGGTAATGTGCTGCCTACATCATGTCCCATTGGTTAATTGACGGCACACCATGTGAAGTAGAAGAATCTAGATACTCTTGGCGAAGCTGATGTGTCCAGTCAGGTGAGGAATATGTTTTGCATCACTCGTGTGATCATGAAGTAATGGTCTGGTTGTACCACTTTATAGAAAGCAGGTATGTGTGGTAATTGAAGATGTCTACAATGCACTGGCAGTCGTGTTGGGCCATGTGTAAATCATGTGTACATGTCATTTCCATGTGACATTTGTGTAGTCTGGAGTTGGGAACATGTAATCATGTCGGGTATGATGTGAGCAAAGTAGGTGTACTCATGTTGCCAATTCCTGGTACTTTGAGCTACATGTCACGTGGAATAGTAGGTAGTTTATGATGTCTATGGTTGTTGCCTGTTGTGTAGTTGTTGTGACACTAAACTCTGTGATTGACTATGAATATGTAATGGGTGATATGTAGGCCATTGTAGATGGACATGCAATAATGAAGTGATGTGGTGTACCTGTATTTGGTGTGTGCTGATATTCCTCTGTAATTGTATGAATGTCATTCTATGGCTCTTCTCCAGACATGTTTTCTACAAATCAGTTGTCACCTGTACGGAAGTGCCACTTCGTAATACGCCCGGCAGAAACATGGTCTCCGCCTGCCTGAAGGTGGTTCCCGCTGTCCAGGCAATCTGATCGCACTGGCTGTGCCGGTAGAGGTTTGGCTGTATTTTGTTGGGAATACCGCCGTGGTCATAGTTTGGCGGTCTTCTCTGCAAGCCTGTTGTTGGTACGACCGCAACATGAAACCGCCAACATCGTAATGACCTCCTGTAGGAGGCTGGCCTGGCTTATAGTGGGTACCTGATGGTACTTACACCTTGTGCCAGGTCCAGTTATTCCTTATTAGAAGATTAGAAGTGTTCTAGCAGCTTAGGTGGATAGAGGTAGCTATAGCAGAGCAGCTTAGGCTGAACTAGGAGGCAAAACTCCTACTATACCAGTTATATCATATGGCACTATATCATGAGAATCACAATACTCAGAGTTACTAAAAATAAAGATACTTTATTTTAGTGACAATATGCCAAAAATGTCTCAGGGGATATACTCCCTTAGGAGGTGAGTAAAATACACAAAATATACACACAAACCAAAATCAGGTAAGTAAACAGTTAGAAAAGTAGTGCAAACATTGTAGAATACAATAGGATGCAATAGGCCTAGGAGCAACACAAACCATATACTTCAAAAGTGGAATGCGAACCACGAATGGACCCCAGGCCTAGTGTAGTGTGTAGAGGGTTGCTGGGTGTGTGAGAAAACACTATGGGAGTCCAAGATACCCCAACCCAAGACCCTGAAAAGTAGGAGTAAAGTTATGCTACTTCCCCAGAAACACACTAAAGTTGTGATAGGAGGTTCTGCAAAGACCACAACTGACTGCAAAGCACTGAAGACAGATTCCTGGACCTGAGGACCTCCAAGAGTCATGAAAGTGTCCAGGGGGTCAGGAGCCCACTAAACCACGGATGAAGGTACAAAATGGCTGCCTCTGGGTGGAAGAAGCTGAAGATTCTGCAACAACGGAAGATGCCAGGAACTTCTCCTTTGCACAGAAGATGTCCCACGGTGTGCTGGTGGATGCAGAGTTGTTTCCATGCAGAAAGACTTCAAACGAGCCTTGCTAGCTGCAAAGGTTTGCGGTTCAAGAAAATGGGTGCTGCCTGGGCCCAGGAAGGACGAGGAGGTTGCCCCTTGGAGGAGGAGGCAGAGGGTGCACTCAGCAATACATAGAGCCCATGCAGAAGCAGACAGCACCCACAGAAGTACTTGAACACAGGTTCAAGAAAACTGCACAGCAGTCACTTCAACACTACAAAGGAGGGTCCCACGAAGCCGGTAGTCAACTCAGTGAGTTGAACAATGCAGGACGGAGTGCTGGGGACCTGAGCTGTGCTGTGCATGAATGATTCCTTGCAAAACTGCAGAGAAGCCCAAGCAGCTGCAGTTCAAGCACTACACAGGATTACTGTCTGGCGTTGGGAGGCAAGGACTTACCTCCACCAAATGTGGACAGATGGACCACTGGACTGTCGGGGTCACTTGGATCCAGCTCCTATGTTCCAGGGACCACGCTTGTCACGAGGAGAGGGGACCTAGAGGACCGGTGAAGCAGAAGTTTGGTGCCTGCGTTAGCAGGGGGAAGATTCCGTCGACCCACAGGAGATTTCTTCTTGGCTTTCAGTGCAGGGTGAAGGCAGACAGCCCCCAGAGCATGCACCACCAGGAAACAGTTGAGTAAGCCAGCAGGATTAGGCGTTACAATGTTGCATGTTGTAGGCATGCACTGGGGGACCTAAGTTACTGAGAGACATAGTTGCCCTAATTTTACTTCCTATAGGTGGAATCATGTGGGAGGATGATGATGGAAATGAAAATGAAGTTCTCCATTTCCAAAATTAAACTTTATTTGGAAGTCTCTTGTATTTCTGTAGTTCTTCAACCTTGTTTTTTTTTGTTGAAGAATCTAGTATATACTATGACTAACATACAGAACCATTTGACCTGTGAAATCAAAGTTCTAATCTCTAAAATTCTATTTTATCAGTGTCTGCTAAATCTGTTTTGTTGAATTCTGGGAGTTGTGTGTCAGAGAAAATCCAAGATCCAAGTATGAGATTAATTGCAACTCAGGAAAATATTTGACTAATTTCTGATCTGACGTGTGCAAGCGTTTTATCATGAATCTCGTTTGCCTCAAGAGGGATGGCTACACATCCTCCTTATTTTTCATGTGTTGTAGAGGTGTCCATTGAATGAGAGATACTGAGTTCTATTCTAAAAAATGTCCCACTAGAGGAACTATTAGGACTTTACTGTAAATATGTGATCTATGTTGCCCAGTCTTTTGATTTCTTGACTAGTTTTACCAACATATGCTTTACCACAGAGGCAAGTGATACAGTATGTCATGTTTTTAATATTACAATTTGACAATTCTGAACATTTTATGGTGACATTTGTTAGATAAAGTCCTCTCACTCAATTGTACTTCTACAGGCTAAACAATTGCTACATTCCCTGAGCCTGACCATCTTTAATATCTACATGCCCCTGCTTGTCAAAATCATTAGACACCACGGTCTCAACATAACCCCCTACACCAATGACATACAGCTAATTCTATCCCCAACTGACAAACCATCAACAGCCAAGAGCAACTTCCACAATGGAATGAGAGCAGTCACCGAAGGGATGAAAGACAGCTGCCTCAAGCTCAACTTGGAAAAGACAGAGGTCCTCATCCTGGGTCCCACACCCACCACCTGGGATGGCCCATGGTGGCCAACAGCCCTTGGAACCATCCCTGACCCCACTGATCATGCACGCAACCTTTGCATCATTTTCAACTCCTTGGTGTCCATGGCCCGCCAAGTCAAAGCCATCTTATTGTTGTGCTTGCACACACTATGCCTGCTCTGGAAGATCTTCAAGTGGATCCCCATCGAACCAAGAAGGACGGTCATACATGCACTTGTCAACACCAACTCGACTACGGGAACGCACTCTATGCCGGCATCACAACTTGAAACAAGACTCAAGAGAATACAGAACGCAGCAGCCAGACTCATCCTGGACATCCCCCACCACAGCCACATCTCCTCCCACCTGAGAAACTGTCTCTCCATCAACAAATGCATCACCTTCAAACTCCTGACACATGCTTATTAGGACCTTCACAACATCAGACTAGCCTACCTCAACCACCGCCTATCCTTATACCACCCCTTTAGACAACTCTGCTCAACTGGACCTTATTGCCACCCCTAGAATCAGGAAGAACACAGCAGGACGTAGATCATTCTCCTACCTTGCAAAGTAGACCTGGAGCATGCTGCAACTCCACCTCAGGGAGCCCCTTGGATGAATCAGTTCAAGAAGGACCTCAAGACTTGGCTCTTTAACTAGTCAGCGTGCCCTTACCAGTGCCTAGAGACCCCACTGGTGAGAAGTTTCACTATGCAAATAATTGTTTATGGAGGGCATCAATCAAACTGGTTTATTTTATTAGTCTAAACTGGAGATTAAGAAGCTCATTACGAGACTTGGGGTCTTGGGACCACCAGCACTGTAGTGATGGTCGGACCGCCGCACTCCAGGCGGTCCGACTGCCAAATTACAACCCTTGCACTCCAACTGCCAGGGAACCACCGCTGGGAACAAAGTTCTCTACAGGCTAACAGAGGTAGGACTCATAGTTAGTTCCGGCGGCACTGAACTCAGCGCCGCTGTACTGATCTCAACGCCTGTTTCTGCCAGCCTTTCCAAGCAGGGCACACAGTGCAGGGAGCCACAAGAGGGCCCATGCACTGGCCATACCTATGGCATGGGCAGTGCAGGGGCCCCTCGGCCAAGCTCCCTTGGAATGCGCACTGTGGGCCATATTTATAGGCCCCTTATCACCAGAGGAGCGTCACTTTTTGTGAGCTCCTGTGGCGCTATGCCCAGCGCCGTGTTTACAAGGTGGCGGTAAGACACTTTTTGTGGCTTAACACAACCTTGTATATATGGCTGCCTGTTGTGTAGTTGTTGTGACACTAAATATACATGTAAATATGGCCCCTTCCCATGCAGCACTGTGCGTGGAAGGGGCATGCAATGGGTGTTCTGCATTTTGACGCTGCCTCAGATTTATGAAATTTCATAAACCTGTGGCAGCGGTATCCCCAGGAGTGGCATAGGCAGGGAGCAACAAGGAGGAATACTTCTATTCCTCCTCATTTTTTGCTTTTTCTATGCGTGCTGCATTCTGCTGCACGCATAGAAAAAGCAAAATGCCAGAAATGATTGTTTATGTGTGGAAGGGTGTCCCTTCCTGCACATAAACAGTCATTTGAAAATGACGCTTTGGCACTTCTCTGTTTGCTGCATTGTGTAGCACACACAGAAGTGCCAAAGCACCATTAATGATTGTTTATGTGCAGGAAGAGACACCTTCTAGCACATAAACAATCACACCCCTCAACACAGACATCCTTGAACGATGGTGCAAGGATGCCTGTGTTGGCTGCTGGCAGCTAAATTTAGCACCAGCACAGGGGGAAATGCAGGGGTGTGCCATATTCCCTTAAAAACGGTGCATCTCTGCGTTTCTAAAGTGATGCAGTGGGTGCTGCTAATTTTGGCGTAGCACCAGGGATTCACATTCATAGGAAATTGTACAGATAGACATGTAATGTGAGGGCTGGGTAGAGGTGTTTGCTTTGTATGTGGATGAACTGAAATATTTTTAGTTTCTTCTCTCCCTCCTGGCCCTACTCCTCCTGGACCAGAACCTGCTCCTCTGCCTCTTCCTGTTCATGGTGTGTAGTTCCAGGGCCAGTATGGGAACCAAAAGTAGTTCTTGAACAAATGTTCAAACCTGCTCTGCTCGCTTCCTCCTTACTCTCTCTTTCCATTCTCCCTGTCTGTGGTAGTTTCCTAAGGATGTTTTGGAAAGTGGCAGAGGTGCCTGCAGCAATCTCTTGACATAAAACATCCTCCAAAGACTGCAGACCACTGTGAAATGCCTGGTGTAAAAAATTAACAGTGCAGACCTGAGAAGTGCTGGCTGCAGATATTGTTGCTAGGAGGAGGATTGGATTCTTTCCTCAGAATGCCAGCCGTCATCCGCTTGTAGATGATTCAGCATTAATGTCTGGCTCAATGTCCCCATCACAGGAAAGAAGAAGATGTTAACAGACAAAGAACATCATTTGGCATTTGACTATTAGAACCAAAACATACTCCTAGCTCAGCAGACACTAATGTTTTCTGTAAAACTATGAGGATCTCCCAGAAATATTAATAGTGGATAACAGAATATATTTTAACAGAACAAAAAAATCAGTGTATCTTTATAATATCCCTTACATTAAAATATCATTTTAAAATGTATCTGACAGGTTGTCTTTTAATTTCATAATAGATACTGGTTACTTTTTGAGTCATGAGCAGCAGCAGGACTACACTACTGGGCAATTTTAGTTTTACTAGTCATAATGCATAGCAGACATCAATTTTTCAGTGCTGTTTTTACACAAGAGAGAACAAGCAGGGCCCTGCCATATCTGCCAAAATATATTGCTATTGTTCACTTCACATGTACTGGCACACTTAGGGATACACGCCATTCAACAAAGTTCTGTCCATAATATCTAACATTTATTGAGCACAGAAAAAATACTTTTCAAGTAGTAAATACTTTGTTCAGACCTATTTTAACACTTTTCCAACTGTGTAGGTATGGTGTGCTCTGCAGCATTAATCGGAAGTGATACAAGTTTACATGCAAATGTCTTGTCATGCTGTCTAGCTGATTAATTGAAGAAACATGGGGCATATGTACAAGCTTGTTCTTCCTCGTTGCGTTATATTAGTGTCATTTCATTTTTCTATGCTAATGTGGCATTATGTAGGCATTTCCAACTCACCATATTTACAAAAGTGGCATACTGCTTACATTGCGCCAGTTTGTAAATTCTTTGCGCCACATTATGCCTGGACCAGGCACAATGTATGCAAAGGAGGCATTCCTGCGCTGGGAGCCCCTAAACAAATTGCACAGTGACTTCTACAATATTTCACTGAGTCCTTTTTAGCGTCAATGCCTGCTCGGGTCGGGTCCAACATTAAAATGATGCACCCATTTTATTCAATGGGCCTCCCTGTGCTTTGCTGCACTAGCATAAAACTTTTTGATGCTAGTGTAGCAAAGTGCCACAATAGCGTAAAAATTATTTACGGTATTGTGCTAATGACAGCCATGGTGCACCGTATTGTAAATACGGTGCAACCATGGTGACGTCAGGTGCTGGTAGGGGAGGCACAAGAAAAATGGCACATCATCTATGATGGGCCACTTTCTTGTAAAAAAGCCCCAATGTTTTCTCACAAAGCTCTATCTAACATTGTTTACAGTTATGCTTTTATGGCAAAATTCATTTGTAGCAGCATGGGAGAACACATTTAGGACACATGCAACAGTTTTAATGCATAGAAGCTAAAAGTGCTATTTCCACCAATCTTTTAAAGTTTTCTAGGAAATTCATAGTTTTGAACTAGAAAGAATATAATTTATCAATAATTTGTATCATTAGTGTCACCTTTTATCACTTTGGAAAGGGCGAAACCTTGACAAATGGCCCCATTAGTAACTAAGAAAATCAATCAAAACAATTACCCGGGAAGGAACAATACATACATTTTTTAATTGAATGTTGTATCAGAAAACATTTAAAACAGATATCAGGTCAATTGATGAAAACAATCAGAACTGTCATTGTTGAGACTCAGCATGCCAAAATGTCTAAACATTGTTCAACAACATATATTTAAATGTTACATAACAATAAAATTAGACAGTCAGGGTATAGAACATAGTTGTTTAACAAAGCATACAGTGGGATGTGTGGGTGTCCTCAAAGTCGACAGTGTTGGTTGACTCAACTCCTCCAACCATCGCAGGGCCATGACTGCAGCCAGCTACTCCTCCAGGGGCTTCAACTTCTCCTGGATGTCAGGATCTCCATCATTTGCCACTAGTGTCCTCAGGTTCTTTACCAACTTTTCCTTAGTCTTGCTCTTTTAATCATAACACCTTTTCCTGCAACCCTCCAAGTCCATGTTGGTTCCACTGAATTGCCTTCTTAAACAGTTGCTCTTCATAAATGAACCTTTTAGGCTAGTGGAAGTTTTTGTTATGATAATCAGGTATTTCTTTGCTTAGCCATTTGAGAAATTAAAATGTAATTCCCCTCTTGAGCAAATCTAAGTTGTCCTATTATGATGGACTCCTGACTCACCCCACCCCTTGTTGCTGAGTGGTCTCCCAGCTGGTAGTCACTTCCTGGCTTTCCATTTTTAAGTTTGGAAGAATCCAGAAAGAGTGCATCGGAGTTGCATCATTTTTAAAGTGTAGTGTATGCTTTGCATAATAAAAAGATTAGTTGCTTTATTCTGCATACACTACAATTCAGAGGTTCGTGCCATCACACGATTAGTAGTAAATTATCCTCTTACCATTCAAAAAAAAGTTCATTAAAGCAGTGTAATGTTCCTTCACCAAATGCAGAACTGTGACTTTTAGTAAGTCTAGCCCTTTATCTTTTTCTCACCTACTTTCACCCTGCCTTGCTCCCCAAAGGGCCTACAACAACCCCCCCAAAATCCAAACTGCACTCCCTAGTTACAATATTTACAATGTTTACCAGGGGACCAGTTTAATGTCAGTGATGTGAGCTTGTTTGGTTTTCCATGATGCTTCCTCTTCTAACTCGATGTGTTTGCATGGGCCTGATGTCTAGCTGTTTCTCGCCATGTGTTGCTTATTGAAATTAATAAGTGTTTTCTTACGTGTCCTCCACGTGAATTTCAACGAGAAAATCGTGATTTTAAATGTGCTTTCACTTGTCTATCCACGGCTGTCTACCCTACTGGTTTATAAGGCACTTCTGGGCTTGATTTTCACTTATGAAATTAAAACTTAATTAACAAATACTTATAGTGCACATATATTCTGTAACCTAAGGTATAACATTAGAACTTGATAAACATTATAACGTGGTAAAACGACTTTTCAGGTGAGAACAACAGCTAATAAAATATTACTGGAATAATATTAGGTGTTTGGTAAAAAGATTAAAAAAAAATATAAGAGTAAATAAAAAATAGGGCCGCTGTTACAGTTCCACATAAACACTTTCACAATAAAGTAAGAATTGTCGCCTGGTTTAATCTCACTGTATAAGTTGCCTAAAGGTATGGCAGGTATAGGGTGCAATGGAGATCTAATCAAATCAATGCAAAAATTGATACGATCACTTGGATACTGTTCGTGCAGTTGCATTTGTCTTCTGGATTTCCTTGGGGAAGCTGATATCATTACATTTCATAATTTAATAACAACAGATATGAAACATTACGGCCCACACTTTACTTTCTAGATGCCAATTGTATCCATTATTTGGAATACACAAGTCAGACAAATTGGTTCATAGGAATCCTATTTTTTAGCTTGTCTTTCTTGATCATTAAAAATAAATTGTTGTAAAGAATATTTAGTAGATGAAGTTGGATTTTAATGACTCTATTATGTTTGTTTGTATAATTTTTTTCTAAGAAGCTTCTTCCCTTTAGTGTGATTAAGTTAATTTTGTATGTGTACTGAATTTTTCAGTACTACAGCTGGTACAGTCTGTAACCGTGGCTTGTGTTTTGATACATCTCATTACAGCAGTGATGCGTGCTCATCTTAATTGCTGTTACAACCTTTGTCTATGAGAACTTGTAGGCAAAGTTTGAACTAAACCATCTAATTGTGTAAACTAGTAAAAATGTCACGCACGTTAATTAACGCTATATAATAGTTCTGGCATCCAATATTGGTTTGTTTCTTGTGTTTAATATTTTTTTGCAATATATTTTTACCTTTATGCTGCGAAAGTAATCGCTTAACCCTATCTAAATATAATTCAGAAGTATTCACGAGGGTTTTGGGGTGCTACTGTTAATACGGGCTAATATTCATGCATTTTCCAGGGCTTCGATAACCTTCCATTCGCCCGTGACTGTAGGGGGTAGAATTGATAGAACAAACCAGGCCTGAGCTTGGTAAGAGATGCAAAGGCTGTATCAGAGCTGTCAATCTTGGATGCTTTGGTAATTTTCATAGAATCTGCAGATAATTATATGTTTTTAGAAAAAAGATATACACTTTTGCCTGATCAGGAAGAGGCAGAATAGAAACCGGTGGAAAGGCAAAGAAGGGTTAAAAGACGCATCAGACCTATACATGCTAAATATTTTAGTATTGGATGGAAGCTTTGGTTGTATATAACAATAGTAGTAACTAAGCAAATTTATATACAAATACAAAAAATAACAAATCAACTTTGCGGTACCTTATTATAAAGGCCGATCACCAAAAAGTTATTAAATTCATGTTGAGATTAATTACACAATCATAATTTTCTCTATCCACTAGTCATGACTTCACACATCACATCACAAATGTCAAAAGAAATCGGATAATCATTCAAAAACATCACTAATGTAGAAAACCATGTTCCTTACATGATGATAAAGGCCACTTCAGTTGCAGTCATAAGTACTGCCTAACCTGACAAACCCTAAGGGCAACTGCTAAACGAGTCACAATTTAGATGACTGTGTCACACTTACTTGTGGTATTTTACCTCTTATCTATAAGTAACAGTGGTCCCATGTGAATGGTTAACCTCGTTGACTTTTATGTTTTGATGTTGCCTAGTTTAGTTTTTTCTCAATAACTGTCATCTAGCCAGTGCATGTCTTGTCAGCTAAGCAGACATTGAGGCCCATATTTATACTTTTTGACGCAAAACTGCGCTAACGCAGTTTTGCGCCAAAAAAATTAGCGCCGGCTAACGCCATTCTGAAGCGCCATGCGGGCGCCGTATTTATTGAATGGCGTTAGCCGGCGTTAGCCAACCGGCGCTGCCTGGTGTGCGTGAAAAAAAACCACGTACACCAGGCAGCGCCGGCGTAGGGAAAAATGGCGTTTGGGTGTCTAAAAATGGGGCAAGTCAGGCTGAGGCAAAAAAAACGTCTTAACCCGATTTGCGCAAATTTTTTACGACGCCCATCCCCCATTGAAATGACTCCTGTCTTAGCAAAGACAGGGGTCATGCCCCCTTGCCCAATGGCCATGACCAGGAGACTTCTGTCCCCTGGGCATGGTCATTGGGCATAGTGGCATGTAGGGGGGTACAAATCAGGCCCTCCTATGCCACAAAAAAAAAAAAAAAAAAATACTTACCACAACTTACCTTCTCTTCCCTGGGGTGGGTCCCTCCATCCTTGGGTGTCCTCCTGGGGTGGGCAAGGGTGGCAGGGGGTGTCCCTGGGGGCTTGGGAGGGCACCTCTGGGCTCATTCTGAGCCCACAGGTCCCTTAACGCCTGCCCTGACCCAGGCGCTATAATCCAGCGCAAATGCGGTTTTTTTAGACCCGCCCACTCCCGGGCGTCATTTTTGCCCGGGAGTATAAATCCGACGCAATAGCATCGCAGTCATTTTTTTAGACGGGAACGCCTACCTTTCATATCATTAACGCAAGGAAGATGTTCACGCCAAAAAATGACGCTAACTCCATGAACTTTGGCGCTAGACGCGTCTAACGCCAAAGTATAAATATGGAGTTAGTTTTGCGTCGAAAAAAACGACGCAAATTCGGCGCAAACGGAGTATAAATATGCCCCTGAGTTGCTCCTTTAAGTACGCTATCTCTGACAGTATAGGGGCTGATTACGAGTTTAGCAGATAGCTTTTTTTTTAAACATAGAATCACAGTAAACACACTTGCTTTGCCTTCACCAAGCCCAGGAGATAGGATCATTAGTCCTTTCCAGAAGTGGAGCTTTAACAGGGGAATCTGCTATATTTATATTTGCAGAGCTTCCTGTTAAAGTTCAACATTTGTAAAATGAGCATCATGGCCAGAAGACCCAGTATTCTTCTTTTTAATTTTTTTTTGTGGGGGAGAGTAGGGTGGCCACGTGGCACCCCTCACCAGGTTGATTTGAGCCCAGGGTCCCCATCCCCTGGGGCCTGGTCTTCAATACACTGTGCCCTGTAGGGCACCCAGTGTGCATTGGGGACTATGGGGGAACCTAAAGGCCCGCATGGTCCCAGACAGCTCCCCGTCTCCTGCAGGAGCCGTCATTGCTTTTGCACACAGGAAGCTACTAAAGATGCAGCTCCCTGTCTGCAAAAACAATTGTTTCCTCTGTTTCCCTGCTCCAAGGCAGTAATAAGCCTGAGAGGGGGGCCCAAGTGCCCCCACTTTTACTTTAAATAGGACCTTGTCTAACTGCAAGCTTTAAACCACAAGCGTAGGTAGACCTTGCTTGTTTGTTTTAAATTTTTATCATGAAATTGCGTTATCATCGTACATTTGCAGGAAATGTTTTTTTTTTTTTAAAGTGCTTTCTGCCCTAGCCGGGTCACTTAGCTAAGGGATCAGGGTGTCCCTACCCTGGCCCCTTTTCCTTTTTTTATACTTTTTTGTCAGGGACTCAGGTGAAGCCAAGTCCCAAGATGGCAGCCAAAACTTCCTGGTTGAAGTGATTGCAGCCAATCAGAGCTCAGACCTTTCCATGCACAAGATCGTCCTTATTCCCAAAATTGTCACAGCCAGAGATTTGTATTTCCTTATGTTAGAAATTAGGTTTCTGGTTGGCAGTCAGTGTGCACTCTGTCCAAGGAGGGACCTTCACTCTAGACAGCATATGGGAGTTACACTCCCAAGATAAACCCTGCTCATCCCCTTGATAGCTTGACACAAGCAGCCAGGCTTATTTCAAAGGCAGTGTGTAAAGTATTTGTACCAACACACACAGTAATACAGTGAAAACACTACAAAACAGACACCACACCATTTTAGAAAAATAGCCAATATTTATCAAAAGCAAACAAGACCTAAACAACAAAAATCCAACATACACCCTTAAAGTTAAGAATTTTAAAAGTAAAAAGAGTCTTGCTCCATTGAAAACAATGGAAACGTTGCTGTTACACAAAGTACCTGTTCTACGCCAAAAATAAAGTGGCACGGGCATGCATGTGTTGGAAAAGCCAGTGATGCATCAGTTCCTTACTTGCAAGTGAGCCTGTGTGTCTCTTCTTCTCTGGTTGGGTAGGCGGTGCGCTGTTTTTCCCTCTCTCAAGAGAGGGATGCAACGGTTTCCGGACGGGGAACCTCAGGTCCACACAGTTTCTCGATGACTTTGACGCCCAGCAACGATGCGTGAGAAATCCGGATGCACAGTGATGGAAAAATACACTGGGTGTGGCTTTGCCTTGTTTTCAGCTGCTGCAAGCGGGTGTTGTTTCGAAATTTTCCCTGCGCTGCTTTTTGTGCGTGGTTTCAGTTCTTGCTTTACCAGCTTCACCTTTCAAGGGCCCAAGGACTGGGTATGGCACCACTTGGCAGAGCAGGAGTCTCAGCAGAGAGACCAAATGCTGGCAGAGGGAGTCTTTGATGGACCTGGCACTTCAAAGGAGGAGGCAAGCTCAATCCAAGCCCTTGGAGATTCTTCACAAGCAGGAATTTACCACAAAGGTCAACCCACCAAAGCACAGTCACAGGCAAAGGGGCAGTACAGTTCCTCCAGCTCTTCAGCTCATCTCCTTGGCAGAGGTTCCTCTTGGGTCCAGAAGTAAACTGAAAATCTGGGGTTCTGGATCCAGTACTTATACCCTTTTCTGCCTTTGAAGTAGGCAAACTTCAAAGGAAAGTCTCTGTAGTTCACAAGATCCTGCTTTGCCCAGGCTGGCTTGATCCTCACACCTGGAGGTTGCAGACTGCAATGTGTGAGGACAGGCAGAGCCCATTCAGTTGAAAGTGACCACTCCTCCCTGCACTGTTGCCCAGGTGGCCCATCAGGATATGCATGCTACACCCAGCTCCCTTTGTGTCACTGTCTAGAGGGGATTCACAAACAGCTCAACTGTCAGTCTGATCCAGATAGGGTATACACAAGTAAGTAGAGTCACAGAATGGTTTAAGCTAGAAAATTATGACTTTCTAAACGTGGCATTTTCAAACTGACAATTTAAAAAACAACTTTACAAGAGGATGAATTTTTCAATTGTGAGTTCAGAGACCCCAAACTCATCATCTCCGTCTCCTCCCAAAGGGAAACACCACTTCAAAGTTGTTTAAAGGCAGCCCCAAAGTTAACCTATGGGAAAGGTAGGCCTTGCAACAGTGAAAAATGAGTTTGGCAGTATTTCACTGCTAGGACATGTAAAACACATCAGTACTTGTCTCACCTTTAACATACACTGCACCCTGTCCATGGCCTACCTTAGGGGTGCCTTATATGTATACAAAGGGAAGGATTGGGTCTGGCAAGTGGGGACACTTGCCAGGTCGAATTGGCAGGTTAAAACTGCACACACAGACACTGCAGTGGCAGGTCTCAGCCATGTCTACAGGGTTAGTCATGTGGGTGGCACAACCAGTGCTGCAGACCCACTAGTGGCATTTGATTTACAGGCCCTGGGCACTTCTAATGCACTTTACTAGGGACTTACTAGTGAATCAACTATACCAATCATGGAAAAGCTAATTACACATACAATATACACAGGGGGCACTTTCACATTAAGCACTGTTCAGCAGTGGGAAAGGGCACAGAGCTACCAAACACAGCAGAAACAAAACCCAGCACACAGTCAAAACATAGGAAGCAGAGGCAAAAAAGGCAGGGGAGACCATGCCAAGGATGCCACGTCTAACACCTTAAATTTCTCAATGACTACTGAATGGATTTGCACCAAATAACAAAAGCACAATCTACGGGACAAAATGTAGCTTTTTGCCAAATTTGATGTGATTCCTTTCAGCGGTTCAGGCTGTGACCGTGTTCAAAACTGCTATGGGAATTTTTTGACCCCCTTTTTCTCAGCCCGTGTTTATTTGATCACCATGAATTGTCCGTGCACAACAACAATCAAGAAAACTTCATGAAGATTTGTTAAATGACACTAAATATATAGGTATGTCAAAACATGTTTTTTCTCTGTAATCATGGTTCTGACTATAATTACCTACTGGCAACACATATATGTGACCCAGTGGCAGTCACCAGTCAGTAGTTATAGTTAGGTAGTTAGGTCTGCATTTACCTAGGAAAAACATTTTTTGGATTGCTTAAATCTTTGGTGCCTTTTGACAAATTTCCAAAAACTTTCCAAAAAGAAGTCTTATCCACCTCATCTCCTTGCTTGAACGTTTCAGGGTGATCCTTCAAGCAGGAGAGGCGGGGTCCTAAAACTATTTTTTCCCATACATTTAAATGGAATTGCATCAAATTTGGCAAAAAGATACATGTTGGTCCAGAAAGCATGTGTGTTGTGATTTGGTGTAATACATTGCAGCTGTTTTTGAGAAATTAAGGCTCAAAAACGTTGGCCCTCATTACAACCCAGGCGGTCGGTGTTAAAGCGGCTGTAAGACCGCCAACAGGCCGGCAGTAAAAAAAATGGAATCACGACCATGGTGGAAACTGCCAACATAGACAGCCACTTTAACACTCCAACCGCCACGGCGGTACAAACAAACAGCATGGTGGTCACCGCCAACAGACAGGTGGAAGACAATGTACCACCCACACTATTATGAGAGGCCAATCGGCCACATTTTCTGGGGCGGAACCAACGCAAACAAAAACACGGCGGAAACAGGACTTGGAAGGGGAAACACTCACCTCTACACAACCCACAAGGAACCAGGAGACCATGGTCTTCTTGCTCCAGCGGCGAATGTTCTCCCATCTTTTCTGGCAGTGGGTGCTCCGTCTGTGGTGCACCCCCAAGGTCCGGACGTCCTTGGCGATGGCACGCCAAATATCCTTCTTCTGGTGGGCGCTGACCTAGAGGAATAGTACAGGAGAAAAGGATGATCTTTAACCATCCGGACCATCACAGTCATTGGCCCACGTTCCCACCCTTGCCCTGACGCACATACACTCACCGTTCGCTCATGCAGGCCTCAGTCCCTCCCCTGTATCTTCCATCCACACCACTCCAACCAGGCATTGCCTATACAGCTTGCTCACAGTGTACTCACCCGTTTGTCTGGACCGTAGAGTAGCGTGTACTTGGGGAGGACCCCATCCACTAACTTCTCCAACTCCTCCGAAGTGAAGGCAGGTGCTCTTTCCCCAGACACATGAGCCATCGTTGCTTCCAGACTGAGGTCACAGCAGCACTTGCAGTGCAGGTCCTCTCCTGTCGAAGGTCAGGTATCAAGTGAGTGAACAGACAGAAAATGGCGGTCACGTCCACGGCAGTGCGTACCGTCACCGCCGGCGTACATCGTCATTGGCTACTGGGACCCACAGGGTCCAATGATAACCAATGCAGGATTGCGCTGCTGTCTTCGACCGCCTACCGCAATGGTTTACAACGCCAGCGCAGTTACCTCATATCCCCTTGTCCCACATTACAGGTCAGGCAGCTGTCATTTCAGGTGGCCACATGGCATTATTTTTAAATGCATCACACCTATCTAGGCCTTGCAAACACACAGTGACAGGCACATTGAGGATTGACAAATGTGTGCAATAAATTCTTGTTTTACTACCTCAGTGTTGGCTGACTCTGTGCTCGCTGTTCTCATCCATAGGGCACGTCTGCTGGGGCGGGTGAGGAGATGGCGGCATCCTCCGGTGTACTGACCGCTGGTGGACCTTTTGACAATGGAAGACAGACACATCATTATCACTTACAGACTTGATCGTGCCACAATCCAGGAACTGTGTGCCCAAATTGGAGCCAGACCTGATTTCAGCTATCTGCCATCCCACAGGAATCCCCCCTCTAGTGCAGGTCCTGTCAGTACTCCATTTCCTGGCAAGTGGGTCTTTTCAAACAACAGTGACCATTGCATCAGGGATGTCCCAGCCTGTGTTCTCAAAAGTGTTGTCCAGAGTGTTGTCTACCCTGCTGAAACACATGCACAGCCACATCGGGTTCCCTCAGGTGGAGGATTTGCCCACAGTGAAAGGTGACTTCTATGCCCTGGGACATATCCCCAACATCATAGGTGCCATTTATGGGACACATGTGGCCTTGGTACCCCCGCAGGATTGAACAGGTGTACAGAAACCGGAAGAGCTACCATTCAATGAATGTGCAGATGGTGTGTTTGGCCGACCAGTACATCTCCCATGTGAACACCAAGTTTCTTGGATCAGTGCATGACATTTACATTTTGAGGAATAGCAGCATCCCTTATGTGATGGGGCAACTCCAGAGGCACGGTGTGCGGCTAATAGTTGAGGATAAGGACCCTATACTGTGTGAATGATTGTCTTGGGTTGTCCCTAAGGGTTAGTGTGTGTCTAACAGTTGTCCCCTGACATTTGCAGGTGACTCTGGGTACCCCAACCTGTCATGGCTACTGACCCCAGTGAGAAATCCCAGGACAAGGGCAGAGGAACGCCACAATGAGGCACATGGGCGAACTAGGAGGGTGATCGAACAGACCTACGGCCTCCTGAAGGCCAGGTTCCGGTGCCTCCATATGACAGGTGGTTCTCTCTACTACTCACCAAAGAAGGTGTGCCAGATCATCGTGGCCTGCTGTATGCTGCACAACCTGGCTTTGCGATGACAGGTGCCTTTTCTGCAGGAGGATGGTCCAGAAGGAGGTCTTGTGGCAGCTGTGGAGCCTGTGGACAGTGAAGAAGAGGAGGCAGAAGAAGAGGATATCGACAACAGAAACAATGTTATCCAGCAATACTTCCAGTGAGACACAGGTAAGAAGATGTCACTGCCTCCTACATCTCATACAATTGTTAGACCTATCCTCTGTCTGTCACTTTCACCCCGTGTATGGACCCTGACTTGTCACTTTGCCTTTCCATTTCACAGATGTGGGTCCCACTGTGTGACCTCTGCTATATTGCCTCATGGACTATGTTAGAGGACGGTTCTGATTTTTGACCACCTGGTTTTTTACTTTTTACTGTGAGGAAGCCTCCTATGAGGTGACTCACGCACAGTAAACACATGGTAAAATGGACTGCGCATGTTTACCGCCGGTGCTGCCGTGCTAAGGAAAGGCTGCTGTGGCGCAGCAAGGGCAGGAGGCCCCGGGCAGATTACATGTGATCATGTGTGCGCATGGATGTGCACCCATGTGAGGGCTGTGGGAGGAGGATTCCTGGTGTGCGCAGCCCAAGAACTGCGCTTAGGAACACAAAGTGCAAACTTTACCAAATTTCTCCAAACTTCAGGAGGTGTTTCCTGAAGTCCTCCTTGCAGGTACCAAAGGTTCAAAACACATATCCAAGAGCCTGAAATCTCCGGGTGGGTCCTTGGAACCAGAGACACTCAATGCCAATGGCAGTGTGCTTAAGGTATTTGCATAGTAGGGATACACCCTTAAATGTCAATGGGAAAGGAGGGCCTAGGGTGCAACTCCAGTTCTTTGGGGTCCACCGAGGCCAGTGTCACACCAAAGTACACTGTAACCTCTAAGAAAAGAATGATGCAGCAGGTTACAAGAGCATAGTTGTACAACTTATGGGTCATCCATGGATGTCATCTTTCTCTGACTCAGCTCATGATTAGGGCCAATTACTGCTCTGACCAGTTGCTTGAGCAGGGCCTCGCATCAATCAGCCAGCTGTCGTTCCGTGCCAGGAGCAGGCTGGAGAGGCCCTGCGAGGAATGTCAGGGAGGAGGGGCTGAGACTATCAGAGCACATGCGGCAACTAACTCCTGGAGGATGCCATTTTGAGCTATCCCAGATGGCTGTTCTTCACTGCTGGACACTGGGACTGCAGACAGGCATCATGGAGAACTGGAAGGAAGAACCTCCTAACTGCCCTTGGGGCAGGGACTCTGTCCCTGAAGGATTCCAGGCCAGGGAGGCAAATGCCAGGGCCAGGCAAGCTGGCCCCCTTACCCCCCCAGAGGACTAGTTGGGGGAAGGACTGGGCTAGCAAAAGGAGAGCGCGCTGCCCAGAAAGAAAAGAGGGAACCCAGAGGAAAGGTTATCGCAGGGAGTCAGTAGGACTGGCTCTCGAGGATCTGGGACCCTTCCATGCCAGGAGGCCTAAGGAGAGTGCTCCTGATGGCAAGAGCTTGTCACCAGGAGCGGAACGATGCAAGAATGATGAAAATTGGCCCTTGGGGGCCCGAGATATCACAGGAAAAAGTATGGCAACCTTTGACCTTTGGGAAAGCAGCTACGAAGCGCATGGAGCTCCACAGCTGCGTGAGACTGTGCCCCCAGGGTGAGCCAGGGCCTGGGGGCTGCCCCAGGAGGAAGAGGAGCAAAGGGGAGTGCCGTCGCACTCCCCCTCTCAGCAGAGGAAGGGGCCCCGTGAAGCCTGGTTCATTTTCATCTGATGGGGGGTGCCATCGCGCACCCCCCTGCCGTGGTGTGAAGGGACCCTGGACCCCATCCCGGGGCCCCCTTTGGCGAAGTCAAGTCGGGGAGCGCCGTCGGAGTGGGGGGGTGCCGTCGTGCACCCCCAGCAGAAGGGAAGTCAGGGGGCGCCATTGCGACCCCGTGAAGAATGCCCGGAGGGGCCCCAGACCCCATCCCGGGGCCCGTGAAGATTAAGGAGTGCGGGGCGCTGTTGCGCTCCCCGTGAAGAAGGCCAAAAGGGGCCCTGGACCCCATCCTGGGGCCCTGAGAAGAAGAGGACCTTGGGGAGCGCTGTCGTGCTCCCCACTAAAGTGAGGAGGGACCCCACACCCCGCCCCGGGGCCCCGAGAAGAAAAGGACCTCGGGGAGCGCTGTCACACTCCCCGCCACGGTGAGGAGGGGCCCCAGACCCCATCCCGGTACCCGAAGATGCCTGGAGGAAGGGTGGAGTGCCGCTGCACTCCCCCGAATGGCCCGTCCGGCCGCAAGTCACTGTGTCTGCCCGCTGGAGCGGGCAGACCTCCAGCAGCAGGCCGGCTCCCGCAGCCGCACACGGAGGTGCTGGCCATGCGGGGAGCCGGCGGGGCGGCCAGGGGTGGGCTCCCTGGATCGCCCCCCATCGAGGGATTCTCTGGTTGGTGGGGGGGTGTCCGGGTGGGACCGGCACCCCCAGAAGAGATAGCGGGGAGCGAGGCACAGTGGCTCTCCCCAGCTCAGTGGGAGAGCCGCTCATCACGTATGCAGCTGCCCCAGCATGCTTTGCGGGGCAGGGGCCGCAATTTGAGCCCCCAAAATGGCTGTGGTGGTCCCAGGGAGATGGGGCCACCACCAAGGGAATTGGTAGGTAGGGTGGGACACATGAAAGATAATCCCTCAAGGGTTGGACTGGTGTATGAAGCACAAGCTTCAGTGACCTTTTGTTCCTGTTTGTGGAAGGGTGCCTACCATAGGTGTAGGCTGGTATTGCTCCATGTATTGAACTGTTATTTTATAGTTAATTAGGTATAATCTAAAAGTAATCCTATTGGTTATAGTGCTGGAATTTGGTCCCATATGTTCCCTTATTAGGCGAATTTGAATAATGACACTAACACCCACTTCTTGGCAAGATGGAACTATTTAATTACAAATGTAGGTGTCTTCATTTCACTGTACTGTCAGAATGTTGAATACTATCAAATGTTCAAATGTCGCAAGGGGGATACTGGGATTGTTTTGCCATGTGGATTGTTGGATTGTACACTCCCTTGAGGAGACCTGAGAGATTATATAATGTTTGGCCAGAGTGATTCCATCACTTTGTATATATTTGTAGATTGTTGCATGGTATTGAGTAGTGTGTGTGAATAATAAATGTACTTTTCTTTTATCAAAAGAAAAGGCACAGGCTGCACAATCATTTATTGAGAGTCATGCTTGTGTGCTCGTGAATGGGGATTACTAGCCCACACCACCTCCCTTGAGTAAGCCTTGGACTGCTCTGCAACGCTACCCTATGAGAGTCAAGTGTTACAATGGGGTGTTTGGTTCCCAGTGGCGGTCATGTGCGGACTCGTAACTTGTGCAGGCCACACGATTAATGACCTACCTTCCAACTGACTAGAGCTGTGTGACATAGGTATGTTGACAACACAATGGACATTGCTATTTTCCTTAGTTATTGCAAATACACATTTGAGTAAGCACAGAATGACTCCAGCTTGTTTTGTGATTCAAGGGTGTTTATTTAAGTACAAATTAATGGAGGGGGTTGTAAAATGGTCCGGGGTGATGGTGGAGGAATGTCCATGGCAGAGTCCAATTATTTGTCTCACAGGTGCATTGTCCAAAGGGGCATAGGAAGTGGAGCTAGGGCAGTTTAAAGATGCACAGCGTGACGAAGTGGGACAGAAGGATGACATTCAGGGTGGTCTCATTTGTTGGTCAGGGTCTTGGCATTGTTCTTTGTCTTTGTCCTGGATCTCAGGGACCGTTTATGGGGTGGTTCTCCATCTGCAGGGTGTGGGGTGCTGGTGTTGTGGTCCTGTGGCGTGCCTCCTGTCCACTAGCGCTGGCGGTGGTGGTGGGCTGTTCATCATCGAGGCTAGTGTCAGGGGGCCCTTGTTGTGCCACAACGTCCCTCCTGGTGTTCACAAGGTCCTTCAGCACCCCTACATTGGTGACCATGGTGGTGTTGATGGACTTGAGTTCCTCCCTGATCCCCAAATACTGTTCCTCCTGCAGCCAGTAGTTTTGCCATTGTCTCCTGGGAACGATGGTATGCTCCCATGATGCTGGAGAGGGCCTCATGGAGAGTGGGTTCCCTGGGCCTGTCGCACAGCAGTCCTCCCAGTTCCCCTGTTTTCCTGTTCCTCTGTCCCCTGAACTGTGTGCCCACTGCCACTGCCCCCAGGTCCCGGATGTTCTTGGGTTTGGCTGGGTTCACTGTAGTGGTGGACACACTGCTGCTTGATGTGTCCTGGGGACAGAAGGATGGGCCCGCTGGATGGGTGTTCTGATGGTGTTTCCTGAGGACATGTCTGGAACCTCCTGTCCAGTGACGTTGGGTAGGGGTCCTGCAGGGGTGTAAAGGCATGATTATTGCATCTGTGTGTGCCATTGTGTGCAATGGGTGGGTGACCCTGTACCCCAGTGCCTACATTCTTGTCTAGTACCTTGTGTGATATTCGGTTTGGGGATCTGTGTGTGTATCTGTGGTGGATATGCTTTGGTGATGGGTGTCCATGCTTTGGTGTTGGATGCAGGGCTTGGTGTTGGGATGGGTGGTTTGTGATAGTGGGACATGTGTGAGGTGTTGGAGTGATGGGGGTGAGGGTGAATGTGATAGCATTCAGGTGGGGAATGTAATAGTTAAGATTTGACTTACCAGAGTCCATTCCTCCTGCTACGCCTGCGAGGCCCTCAGGATGGAGTATAGCCAAGACCTGCTCCTCCGATGTCGTTAGTTGTAGGGGAGGAGGTGGGGGTCCACCGCCAGTCCTCTGAACTGCAATCTGGTGTCTTGAGACCACGGAACGCACCTTCCCCCATAGGTCGTTCCACCTCTTCCTGATGTCATCCTGTGTTCTTGGATGCTGTCCCACTGCGCTGACCCTGTCTACGATTCTGCGCCATAGCTCCATCTTCCTAGCAATGGAGGTGTGCTGCACCTGTGATCGAGTAGCTATGGCTCTACCCGGACGATTTCCTCCACCATGACCCTGAGCTCCTCCTCAGAGAACCTGGGGTGTTTTTGCAGTGCCATGGTGTGGTGTTGGTGATGTGTGAGGTGGTGTGTGTTGTGATGTGTGAGGGGATGTGTTTGTGTGTGTTGTGTGAGGTGCGTGGATGGTGTGTGAGTGATGGTGTTGTGTGCCTGTGGATGCTAGTTTGTTGATGATGGTGTCTCTCTCTGTGCTTCGTTCTCAATTTTGGTAGTAATGGGTTGTGGGTGATGTGTGTTTTATATTGTATTGGTTGTGTGGGAGTTGTGTGTGTATGTGTATCAGGTGTGTGTATTTTGAATTGTCCAATGTGGTTGTGTTTTGTAAAGGTGTGTGTATTTTGAGCGCAGTGGTGTGTACCGCCAATGGAATACTGCGGTTGAAAGACCGCCGCGTGGATTTGTGGGTCGTGATAGTACAGGCGTATTCCTGTTGGCATGACGGTGGAGGTTTTGTTATTGTCAGTTTATCACTGACCTTTGGTGTGGCGGACTTGTGTGGGTGTCTAGATTTTGGAGGATTCCGGCCTGTGGGTCATAATAGCTGTAAGCGGGATTTACTGCCAATGTTGTAATGAGGGCCATAGTGTATTTCATGCCTCAGAAGATATGAGTAGCTGGCAGATCTAGAGATAAGATCTGATTGGCTGCCACCACATCTACTAAAATGTGATGGCAGCCATTTTAGGACTCAGGACTCAGTCACTTGTCCTGAAAATAACGTAAAAACGCTTACGGGGGGCAGCATAGAAGTACATGCCCCCTAGGATTGACAGACCTGGACTCCTATACACAGAGTCAATTTTTTTTTTTTTTTAAATGTAACTGCAAATTTGTGGTGGACAGTAATAAAAAAAAAAAAAGAATGTGATGCCTGGTAATATGTGAAGAATTAAACAATGATGTAAAATGCAAAATTGGTATAAAACACAACAAATTTGTCTATGGAAGTCAATCCAAGTTTGTGTCAGTATATATAGTGAATTAGATTCTCATGTGTCTCATTTGTCTATTGCACTACAAGTTCAAGAATCCTTTGTGACAAAAGTGCCAACATCCAGTTTATTATTCACAAACAGTGGCCTATCATTGCTGGTGAATTTATTTCACATTTGTAAATGGCACTAAAACATGTGCCTGAGTTAGTAACCATCCCTGTTGTCTTCCAAATGCAATTGAGCAAACATTTGAATTGTACATAATCATTATTTGTTGATCGTATCTGTTTACTTCTCATTCTCATTGTCACATACAGCCAGAAGAGATTTGTTCAGTGGAGCAGAGGTCCCTGCAACTACAGTGCTCTCTGCTCCACATACAGGTGTGACATCCGGTCAGGCACCACACACTGGTAAGTACACTTAATAAGGAATGTACAAAAAGGTCATGCTCTTAAATATTGGATAATATGTCAGTAGTATGTGCTGTGTGTGACTCATATCTCTTTTCTCACTATTCTCCATATGCTCAGGCATAGCTTATAAGAGTATACTACTTCATAATCTGTTGGGTAATGAGAGGATGATGTATAGTATGTACCAAATTGCCTACATTGTTGCATCTAAAGAGGAGTAGCCATAACTGGCTTGAAAGTCTGTACCATGGAAACTGTCAAATATTTTTCCAGGGGTAGATATGTATGGTCAGTGATGTGGCCAAGGCCTAAATTGATAACAGCAGGTTAGCCATTGGTGTTTAGGGATGGAGGGAGTTGGCAATAACGTGGGTGTAGGTGAAGTAAAGCGTATACATCTGGTGGCTGAACTGCACAGCTTGAAACCGGAAGATGTGTGATTTATCCCTGTTTTCCAATGTAACCAAAATTGGTGATCCTAGGCAATTGTTTCATTTCATTTTCCCTCCTCTTTCGTCAAAGACCCTTGAAATACATGGCTTCAGGAAGTTCACAGTGTTGGATACTAAAAATGATCATGTTGTTTATGTTTAATAGGAACACAGGCCACCCAAAGAGGCCCATTACAACTGATTAATCTCTTATTTCAATATTGGCAATATTGTCAGGGGCCGAGGGGGTTGAACAATGAATGTTACCAAATTCATCTCAGAAAACTATCCATTTAAAAAACTACTCTGCAATGCACCAATATAATCTGATGTACTAAGAAGAAAAAGTTTTGCATGTCAATTAATTTCCTTGTTACAATATTGAAGATACTTTTCCATACTCTTGCTTGTATGCTGCAAGATGTCTTAACAAATGAAAGTGTTTCTAACATTAAGCGGTGCAGTATACCCCATTTACTTCTTCTCTTTAACCTAAATTTACCTTCACATACACTTTTTCCTGTGTATTTCACATCTTTCTAATGTCTGTGCTATGTGAAATTAACAGCAATTCAGTGCTGCTGTTGACCATGATGGTTGCATGTAAAGATCAGTTGGGCTGTGTGTGGTCCCTGAGCTGTACTTGGAGTATCACTGGTCTATACTTATGACATGTAAATGTAAAATGATTACCACTTTCCACTGTTTTGAAATATGGATATGTATGCCACATCATAGCTGTTGTGAAGACCTACTCTGTGAACCACACAACTCCATCCAGGGGTTTGGGAGACATCCTGAATGCAACAGGCAGACCCACTGCCATCCATCAGTCAGGTAAGTGTGCCACATAGGGGGTCATTCTGACCCTGGCGGCCGGTGACCGCCAGGGTCACCGACCACGGGAGCACCGCCAACAGGCTGGCGGTGCTCCCTCGAGCATTCTGACCGCGGCGGTTCAGCCGCGGTCAGAAACGGAAAGTCGGCGGTCTCCCGCCGACTTTCCGCTGCTCGGGGGAATCCTCCATGGCGGCGGAGTGCGCTCCGCCGCCATGGGGATTCGGACACCCCCTACCGCCATCCTGTTCCTGGCGGGTCTCCCTCCAGGAACAGGATGGCGGTAGGGGGTGCCGCGGGGCCCCTGGGGGCCCCTGCAGTGCCCATGCCAATGGCATGGGCACTGCAGGGGCCCCCGTAAGAGGGCCTCACTTAGTATTTCAGTGTCTGCTTTGCAGACACTGAAATACGCGACAGGTGCAACTGCACCCGTCGCACCTTCCCACTCCGCCGGCTCAATTCTGAGCCGGCGTCCTAGTGGGAAGGTTGATTTGCCCTGGGCTGGCGGGCGGCCTTTTGGCGGGCGCCCGCCAGCCCAGGGCAAATCCCAAAATACCCTCAGAGGTCTTGCGACCGCGGAGCGGTATTTTGGAAGGTGAACATTGGCGGGCGGCCTCCGCCGCCCGCCAATGTTAGAATGACCCCCATAGTGTTGTAAACTATTGACTATCAAACTGTACACATAAACTAACTCCTCGTGAAAGGATATCAGCAGACCTTGCCACGGATATCGGTGTGTGATATATTACAAACATAATCATGAATGTTGGTGTTATTCTTGAATGTACACATATCAATCATGCTAACATTAATTTTTGTGCCACCTCTTCTTCAAGCTCCTGGATCGAGGACCACATCTTCTGCAACACACTCAAGAAACCATGTTCAGCAGCTGATATCACAGGGGATCTAAAAACCATACAGATGTGGGTGGAACTGGTGAGTTTGATTTTGCATTGTACATCTTCATTGAACACTTCAGCACTTCAGTGTGAGCTGTCATGTGTAGCTTTCCACAAACAAGATCAAATGTGGAACATCAGGTTTTGGCAAAGATTGTTTTACCCATCTTTTGTAGCACATAATATACTAAGGCAAATACTCATTATGTTGCAATTTCTCTAAACAGGTGCTGAAGGCAATAAGTCGCTTGAGGAAGCCAAACCATCCACCAGTGGAGGGCGGCGGACAATCCGGGGAGATAATCCAATCCTCCTCCAAGCAACTATGTCTGTGGCCAGCACAGCAATAGAAGAAGGGAATGGGGAGCCAACACCAGTTCCGGCCAGCATTTCACCTCCCACTTTACCTATGAGGAATGCCCATTCCCAACTGTTAGCCAACCAGCGACAGCATTCCCCTACCCCAACACAACCATCACCTCCTCACAGTCCTCACATCCAAGCTAGACGTGTTGGTTTACCGACACTCTCCTCCAATGACATTATCTCCCAGGCCTTCCTGTCAAACATCTGAGGTACCGGACACCCCTGGTAAGGAGCAGGTTTCTCCTAGGCAGCCGTCTCCTTCCAACAGCGTCCCACGTGCCACCCCTCCCCGTGTAAAAGGACCTGGCAAACAGAACAGAGTCTGTCCCATGTAAAGGGAGCTGGCAGATGGTCTTGGTGTCCAGTGGGAGGATGTGTTTTTCCAACAGCATGCTGATATGAGGCAGTAAATTCGTGCCAAAGGGGTGACACTGTCTGACGATAAGACTTACTGCAGAAAATACGTCAAATCCCTCAGACGCTTGACAGACAGACCCATGCCTTGGACAGCATTTACAAAAATTTCCAAGACATGGCAAGGAGGCAAAGCTATCTATCAGGAAGAGAGTGCAAGACACCATGCCTTGGCCATGAACATAATAGAGGGCATGCTGAAACTGTTCCAAAGTCTTCCTTCATGATAAGTTTATGGAGGGGACTCAATACACCTACCTGCACCATTCCCACCCCACCCATCTATACCGCAACCTGCACAAGTACCCTCCCCAAAGTCCACAGGCACCACCCAACCTGCACATTCTCCCCTGCCCAGTAACATCCCACACCTGTACAGGCACCCTTTCTCCCTGAAGAGGCACCTCCACCATCTCTACAGGCATCCTCACCCCTTGTACAGGGGCCTCCACCACCTGTACAGCCAACCTCATCCCCTGTAAGGTACCACCACCACCTATACAGACACCCTTAACACGTTTACAGGCACCTCTACTACCTGTACAGTCAGCCTCTCCCCATGTACAGGCACCTCCACCAACTGTAAAGACACTCTCACCACCTGTACAGGCACACCACCTGTACAGGCAGAAGCACCACATCCAACCACACTTCAGCACTAACACAGTAAACACACTTACTCAAAGAGATCCTCACCACCACTATTGAGAAGGTGCAAGAGAGATCTCCCATGATCACTGTAATATATGTTTTCACAGCACTTTGTAAATAAAAATATTTTGTTGGAGGCAGTGCATTCTGGTTGGCTGAAGTTGGGCCCTAGCCATTTTATGACTTTTGTAAAAAACACATAACAAAAAGGAATAATGGGGTAGAGTACCCCTGTACCCCTCTCCTTGTGGGGGTGGGGGATGGTGGGGTCCAAGTGGGATGACTGCTAGGGTCAAATTAAAAATATATTTTCATGGTACTACACCTGGACTAATCTTAGCCCCTGTATCACTCTACAGGAGTACTGGGGTACTCACCATGCCCCCTAATATGTGTTTGGCTTCATTTCTATGATATAGAGACTATGGCCCTCATTTTGAATTTGGCGGTCTTTTTAAAGACCGTCAAAGACGTGGGTGCCAGAAGACCACCAGTGCTGGTGGTCTTCCGTCCACCACATTATGAGTACTGCTGGATTTCGGGCACATTTTGGGTGGAAATCCAGCAGTAGTGGTGCTGGCAAGTGGAGGCGCATTGAGGGTTCTACCACTGGCCCACCCCACCAAAAAGACTCCACCAGCAGTATTATGAGCAGTAATACGGCCTGGCAGTGCCCTGATGGGGGAGGGTGTTATCGGTGGTAGAAACGCCTATTCCCTGCCAGACGACCTCCTCGCTGGATGATGTAAGTCGGGCATCCGACAGGGGAATGGGTTGGGAGGGTTTGGGATGTTGTGTGTGCGAGTGTAAGTGGGTGTTTGTGTGTGTGTATGCGTGTTTGTGTGCATGTTTGAGTGTGTGTATGGTGTTTGTCTGCGTGTGTGTGTGTATGTGTGTTTGTAGGTGTGTTTGTGTGTGTGTATGCATGTATGAATGTTGCAGTGAATGTGTGCACGTGAGTGAATGCATTTATGTCAGTGTTGGTGAATGAGTGTATGCAGGGCACAGTGCGTGTGGGTGTCTGTGTGCATGTACATGTATGCAGGGAGGGGGGCACTGTACCAGGAGCAGCAGTGGGGGGCACTGTACCAGGAGAGGGTGGGGGTATTGTGCTTGCAGGGGGGAGTTGTCTGTCGGTGACAGGGAAGAAATTCCCTGTCACCTGTAGCCTTTCTGCCACGGTTTTCGTGACTGTGCTACTGCCGTGGAAACCCTGGTGGCAAGCCAGCTCATAATACTTCAGGTGGTCCTCTGTGGACCACTGGGTCGAACATGCTTATCTCTGCCCAGCGGGTCCAACCGCCCTGGCGGTATGAGTGGGGATGTGGCGAGGTGGCAGAGGCCAACCCGCCACACTCATAATTTTGCGGTCTTCACTGTCAGCCTATTGGTGGTGAAACCACAACCGT
This sequence comes from Pleurodeles waltl, assembly GCF_031143425.1. Classification (NCBI taxonomy): domain Eukaryota; kingdom Metazoa; phylum Chordata; class Amphibia; order Caudata; family Salamandridae; genus Pleurodeles; species Pleurodeles waltl. The sequence goes on from NC_090437.1 coordinate 1,071,847,611, forward strand.
GGCCCTGGTGGTCAGAAGGCATCCAGGGTCATAATGAGGGCCTATGTCTCTGAGTCCTGAAACACCTGCCACAACAAATTATTCCTGTTGTGGACAACCAACCAGAGCTGAATACTTTGCGATGATACAGTTGAGGAGAGTGTGAGTACTATTTGGAGAAATAATTCACAAAAATTGAACAATGGAAACTTCAAACACTTCTATATTTGTGGGGATTTAGGACATCACAATTTACAATCACAATTTGGCATTGTATTTGGAATGACTAAATGACAGAGGTTGATTGATTGGTGACTACACTTACCCATCAATGTATGGCTATTTTTGAATACTAGTGATCAAGTTAGAAGAAGGATGGTGGGAATGGAAATATGTTGACATACTGCAATTCCCAAGGAATGCTTCATGTCTGTATACTATTGTTTGAGATGGATTTGTGTTAGAGATGATTTGTTTCTTTTTTGAAATTTTATTACATTTTAGTTAATTTAAACATTTAAACATTTAAATAGTTTAAGCATTTAAAGGATGTATGTAGAGAGTGTATCATTGTCTAGTTATCAGTGGTGCACCAATATTTGAGAAACATTGCAGTATAAGGATTGCATCAATTTTTAAAAAGAGGGATTGTGATGTATTGTAGACTATTAATAATGTAAATTGACTGAAGGGCAGTGAGCAAAAAACACAGATACAGGTACCTAGCTAGAGTGCCTAGAGGAAGACTCCAACTTCTTGCAAAGCAAGGAGGGGTGCATTGGACATGACCATCTGACTTAGGCCCTCATTATGAGTGTGGTGGTCTTAAGACTGCCACACTCAACGTGGCGGTCGGATCGCCACTACAGTGGTAGTGTGATTGCCAAATTACAACCGTGGCAGAGCTGCCATGGTCCAACTGCCGGCACAGCCAGGTTGCCACCAGTCGACTGCCAGACGGTCTCGTCAGTTGTACTATGCCAGAGCAGCACTGCAAGCAGTGCTGACCTTTGCAATATGAGTCCCCTTTCCACCAACCTTGGCATGGCAGTCGGACCACCATGCAATAGCTGGCAGGTCAGATAAAGGGCTGCCCCATCACCATGAATGTTGGTCCTCTGAATATGGAGCTAGTTCTTCAATGCCCCAAATTCGGGAAGCCTTCAATGGTATACCTAAACTGAGTATGCAGGCCTATCCTCCTGGAATTGGGAAACATAGGGTCACATTTACAAGAACTGATGCATCACTGCATTGTGGCAGTAATACATCAAAATAACTTGTGCATTGGTATGACAGAATTCTATGCCATGGATGTGCCATTTTTAAAATACGGTGCACGTTGGTGGAAGGATCCTGTCAGCATAAAAAAAGGACTCATCCATGTGAGCCTTGTTAGGATGAGATCTTTTGCTCCTGCTGCAAAAGTGATGCTGGGCTGACTTACTTGCTACTAGGGAGGAGAAATGACATTTGGCAGTCCCTGTGGAGAAGACTAACAGTGTGGGGCAAGTGAAGAGGACTGTCACTGACAGCAAGAAACATTGGCATGGTTATAAGCATCAGGCAAAGAAGAAACTGACCAACAACTTGACAACAGCAATGCAGACCGGAGGAGGGAGCCCAGTGTCCTAGGAGGAGCTTGATGCCTTGGAGGAGAGGGTAGTAGCTGTCATTCCAGATGAATTTGTGGCAGTGCATCACATTAAGAACAACCACAGCCACAGGGTAAATATTAACAAGGGTCAATGGGGGTAAAATGGTCGTATTGTGCAGTGCAGTTAGCTATGTACCGGTGCTCCACTGCACGGTGTACAGGGCAAAGGGCAGGAATCTGTTTAATGTCCAACTAAATGGCACAGAAATATCTGAAACACTGCCCAGTTCCATGTAACACAGCTCAATTATGCTTCGTCACATCCCTCTGTTCCATGTGTGAGGTGCTACACCAGCCAAGGTCCACCTTTGTATGCTGGCATGTGTCCCACAATACAAAGTAAAAAACATGGACTGGAATATTGCATTATGCATGGACACTTGAACCCTGCACAACCTGACTGTGACAATGCAGGATCCTTGCACCATGAGACCACTGTGTCTTATGTGGGCCAATCCACACAAATTTGGGGCATCATTTACACCAGTTTTTCACAGGGCAGCACTGCAAGCCTTGTTGCTGTGCTGCCCAGCATTAAAAGAAAAGGGCAGGAATGTGCTGTATTTATGAGATACACACATTCTTGTCCTCTTACACTTTTCTGGTGCACAATTTACTGCCATGCACCAATGCAGGCACCATTGCACCATGGCGCCACGGTGTCTGCATTGTAGGAATGTTTGCTTTTCTGCAGCAAGGGTCACCTTCCTGCATCAAAACAATCCTGATCCACATTTTCCTCCTATGTGTGCTACAGAATGGTTCAAGGGTGTCTTTATTTGATGGCTATGTGAGCTGTTCAATTTGACTGACAACACTCTGCATAGCATAACATAAAAACGGTGGAGACTGCTCACATAAATACCTGTTCCTTACAAAGATACACACATCTGACAGTACCCATGCTTACTTATCTTCTTCACTTAGTTCTCTACATGTAACCAGTGCACTCTAAATTTACAATGAGCAATCAAGGCCTCTACAGGCTTATCAAGGAATCATGACCACAGCACATGCCAAACATCTCCAGCACCCAGCACAAACAAAACGACTGCAAGTGAAAGGAACTTCACAGTTTCTGGTGCCCCTAGCTGGTGGCAGCAGCGCCACCATACCGCCATCCACTGGCATGGCCATAGCCGGATTTCCACCAATCTTGTGGCAGAAAGTTGGCTGTCGTCATAATACGGTGGATGGCTGGTAGCCGTGGTGACGGTCTTTTGGTGGCTGTCGCCATGGCATTAGGTGTTTTTTACCACCAATCTCCAAATGAGGGCATAAGTCTTCCATAAGGAAATTATGCACTATGGTGTTCCTTCGATGAGTCCCAGCTACTGTGCCAATACTTTCCTGTCTTTCATCATCTTTATTATTATTGGCACTCTTGGTCACGTGGGACATTTGTCCACACACAGATATTGTGCAAAATACATCACACAAGTATGATTTTGCAGACTGTTGGTGGAAATGTAACAGCCGGCCAACTGACATATCCAGATAGCAAAAACATGACTTTAGTAGATTGAAAGTCTGTTCAACAATGCACCTGGTCTTGGACAGTGCTTTGTAGAAGTTGCACAGGGCCTCAGTCTGGGGATGTGTATACTGGGTCATTACCCAGGATTGCAGATCATATCCTTGGTCAGCTGAAAAGACAAATGGAGAAAAGTCAGTCAGAGCACTATTGATTGCCAAACATAGTCGCTTAGCATGTCTCAAAATGTGTGACTTTGAGGTTTGCATTGCAGATGTGCCCAGATGAATGGTGCAAGTTTGAGGAACACCCCTCATACACATGGTTAAGGAATCACACACTGATATGTTCATTAGGCCATTCTTCGTTTGCTGTATTTGGGCCTGTCCTTACCTTCAGATGTACTTTCAAACCAGTAGGCATTCCCATCTATGTCATTCTGGAATCTCTCATTTATGATGGAGTGGCAGAAGACGTATGTATCAGGCACACTTCTGGGATATTTGGCAAGGACTTGGTGAACATGCCACAATGATCCACAATGGACTGGACATTTATGGAGTATGTGTTTTCGATTGCTCTATATATGTGATGTAGTTGCCGGGAGTACCAATTGCGCATGTGTGCAGTCCATGGCACCCAGCACTTGTGGAAAGTCTTTGATTGCATAGAAGCCTTGTTTGATCTCCAGCTGCAGTTGTTGTGTGTTGGAGAGGATGAGATACTGCAGTGTTAGGCATATGATGGCATCAGAGACAGTATTGAGCTAAGAATGATGGATGGGAGTACCAGCCACCACGGCTGTTGTGATCTGTACTGACCCTGAAGCCAATAATATAGAGTAAAGCCATGAGCTTCACCTTTGGCGGGATGTTGGTGGACCTCCCAGTTGGTGGCTGGAGCCTAGGTGCTATTTGGTGTAGCAATTGGGTAATTGATTGCCTTCAGAGCCGGTAATGGGTGATGACCTCATCCTCCCTTATGTCAAGAAGGATAATCTGCTAGCAATAAACACGCTCCCTTATACTGCACTGCCCTTGTGGTGGTGAGGTGGGAGGTGTGTGCAGTTGTTGGGGTGGTTGTGGTCTTCTCCTTGCCACTCCCAACTGCAAAGTGAGGAGCTCCATGTTGTAGTTGCACTTGCCAGACTGTCCTGTCTGACTTCTCTTTCTATGCAAAAGCCAATGTGTCATTTCCTACGCATGGGATGCCAATGCACAGACATTTTGATTCATTTGGACTCTTGCTGTACCCTTCATCTGAGACATGACTTTTCCATGGACTTATAAATATTCATTCACATCTTTTGCGGTAGAAACTATGCAGGAACGCCAACGTTCCATACACTATTACTTAAGTGACACAGTCGGATCAAGCACAAGAACATTTCAATACAGGACTACTAAAAGTGACACATCGGCCTACATGCTTCACCTTGTAAATGTTGAATATTGACTGCGCTGCCAATGCGTCAACATTTTTGACGCATTGGCTGCACAAGCGCCTTGTAAATAATTTCCATAGTCTTCAAATATCAAGATACTATTCCCTTATCAGGTGTAAGGTTCACTGTCTGTTGTACTGTTGTAGGTGTCCACAATTGTTAGCATCACAAACACTAAGGGGCTTATTTACAAGTCTCTTGCACTGCCAAAGCATCATTTTTTTAATTTTCTGAATCTACAAAGGCTTCTAGCATCACTTTTTACCCCTGGGCGCTAGTTATCAGCAATGCAACAAGCCATGCAAAAAGCCATGCAGAACTGACGTTGTGAAATTTACATTTCACTGCGTCGTTCTGTGACTTCACTGCATCAAATATAATACCTGCTCAGAGCAGGCGTTAAAATTATGCAGGGTTTTTTTTCCTATGAGAGCCTTCCTCGCATTGCTGGAGTAGTGTCTTTTTTTATGCTAGACCAGCAATGCATCACGTTAGCACCAACAGATGTGTCAGAATTTCTGACACACCTGGAAAACGTCTGTGATGGACCTCTGTATTGTAAAAACTGTACATCCATGCCATTGTTAGGGAATCATTAGGCAGGTCAAGAACTCCGAAGCATTGGAGCCAATGCCTCAATTCATTGAATATGAGGCCCTAAATGTTTAAGATTCAGAGCGAGGCAATCCTATTTTTGTTGATGTTATTGTGAATGCTACAGCTTGTAGCATGCTGATTGCAGTCAGCAAATGATTAAAATAGTCTAATATGTGTGGATATTACTTAAGCTTTTCTATCATTTTTGTGGCATTGCTCTTTCTTTAAGATTATGTTGTACTCTAGGTAGACTCACACAACATTCTTTCCTTGTGACAGGCGTTCACTGGTCATCCACTTATTTCTGGGGAGTTAAGTAGGCCTATGAATGCTATCTTATTATGGCAAACACATTTAAGGAATCCTCGTTAATAGGAAACCAAGGAACTGTCAAAGTCTGAAAGTTTTGATTGCTCCTGTGTCCACGTGTCAAGAGCAGATATTGTAGGCAGTGGCTGAAGGACCTTCTTCATGTTCAGATACCAACATTTAACTCCAGCAACAACACCAGACTCGAGGATTAGACTAGTTGTCAGAAATTACTTCTGAAATAATTCACAGCAGAAATGGAAGCCCAGAAGAAAACGTGCTGTTGTCAAGGCCAAACAGCAAGGTGAGAAGCACTTTGAGGATAACAGGAACATGAGGAACAATGGGAATTCAGATGAGTCAAGTAAGGGAGCAATCAGGCAAGGCACAATTGTGATGCAACCTAAACTTGAAATGGATCTCTTTATAAAATGCTGGAACAGGATGTGACCCCAAAGAATAATCTGGATCGGTGAAGGCTTCAATATGCTAACGGAGCGATGGGCCAAAAATTACAATGTGACTCAACAGCTTTCTTAGTAAAAGAAAATAGTGGAAAAATAAATAAATAAATGAACTGTATGCATTGCCGAGATGCCTTACGCCTGGAGTGGATTCTAATTTGCATGTGCTGTTCACAGATGTGGCAGGCAGGAACAGGTTTACCTCAGAACAACCTGCTTGTACTTGGGCAGAGAAAATGAGTTGCAAGGAGGAAACATATCAACCTCACCCCAAAAGCTTTAACAAACTCTTTGTCAGACACATTGAGCTGTATGGGTGAAACAGAACAGGCTTGGATTGTCCCATGGGCACTTAGGTAAAGATGCCGACATGAAAAATAGCCAGCAAACAGGAAAGTTGATGTCAGGACTTCAGAGAAAAGGCTGCCACTCTGCAAATACCAAGAATGAAAGAAGATATTCCTTGCAGCATGCCCTGGAAATAAATAAAAAAATCTGATACTAACAGTATTTACTTACATATTTTTGGCAATAATGGCATGGCTGATCTAGGCCAACATGGCGGTAATCATTTTTATTGGCGCTCACAACACAGCGCTAATTATGATATGCTTGGCAAATGCTGTAACATATGTATTGGGATGTCAGTTGCGAACTACACTAGTGTTCGCTTCTATAATAGAGCGGGTTATTTGTTAACTAGCTGGACAAGTAATTATCAATCCTAAAAAGAATATTCACTTGAAGGAGATTTATGGAATACACTATCCCCCTTTTCTGTTACACCAAGTTTCCCCACTGCCCCATGCATACAACTATTCTAAATCATAATAGCATGTATTGTATCTGACTTTACAGTATCTTTGAACCCAGTGTGAACCATCTGTATCTGTACTACTCAGCAAAAGAAACATTATAATAACTTTGGCCCATATTTATGGGAAAATGACAGAGCGCGATGCGCCCAAATTGGCAACACCACGCTCCATCAGTTTCACATTAAAGGGATGAACCGTATTTAAGTGAATACGGTGCACTCCTGTGTTGTTCCCTGCGCTGGCACTAAATTTAGCTGCCAATGCAGGCATCCTTGCACCACCGTGCAAGGATGTCTGCATTGAGGGGTGTGGTGATTGTTTATTGTGTGGGAAGGTGTCCCTTCCCACACATAAACACCTTCCCACACATAAACAATCACTAATGGTGTCTTGACACTTCTGTGTGTACTGCAAAATACAGCACACATAGAAGTGCCAAAGCGTCATTTTCAAATGGTTGTTTATGTGCAGGAAGGGACACCTTCCCGCATATAAACAATAATTTCTGGCATTTTGCTCCTTCTATGCGAATAAAAGCATTCACCTCAGTGTGCCTTGCTAAGGCCACCCTCGGGGTGGTGTTAGATTTCGGTGGTGCCTCAAGTTTATGAAATCTTGTAAATCTTTTCAAAATACATTGGGTGTTTCTGTGACACGCCCACAGCAACACCCATTGCATGCCTCTCTGACACAGATGACTGTGTCAGAGGGGCCCATATTTACAAGGAGGTGCATGCCACAAAAAATGCCGTTACACCTCCTTGTAAATATGGAGCAGAGGTTAGCACCACTGAAGCGTCACGTAAAGTGACACTCCAGTGGTGCTAGGGGGCTCATAAATATGCCCCTTTATTTATTTTGCAACAAGAGAATTTGTAGCCCCAATAATGGACTGAAGGCAACAAACTGCATAATGAGCAAATACATAAATGTTAAAATCACAGTAATAAACATATACACCAAACCTTAACATATGATGTATATGTTCAATCCCCAATGAAGTTGCTAACATAAAATGTTAAGAATGCAAAACATGTTGAAATTAGCAGAGGTATTTTTCTATTATAATAGTTATTCTTAGAAAATCTAAACATTGGATTGTACTTACAAAACAATATCTCAATTTCTTCCTGCCATTACTTTTGGTGATTGAATATGTTTTTTGTTATATGAACTATATGATCTAGCACTTCTTAAAAATATTGGGGCACATTTACAAGCCCCATGTGTCCCTTAGCACCACACTAACCACACTAACGTCATTCTTTTTATGCTAATGTGGCATTGGGGAGTCAACTTCCACATGCCATATTTACAAAATGGTGCAATGCTATCATTGCGCCACTGTGTAACCCTTGCACCACATTATGCCTGCACCAATCATAATGTATGCAAGGGGGGCGTTCCCACGCAGTAAGGCCCAAAAAATGGCGCAGTGAAATTTAACAGATTTACTGAGCCATTTTCAGTGTAGTTTTTAACTCTTAAGGCAGGAGTTAAAATAACACTCCCATTACTTTCAATGGGCCTCCTTTTACTTTTGCAGGATTTGCCCCAGCTTATCCTGCAAATCACAAGAATAGTGTAAACATTTTTAACGCTATTGTCCGAACTTGCGTCATGGTGCGTCTCATTGTAAATACAGCAACACATGATGTTGTTAGGGGGGGGCACAAGAAAAGTAGTGCTTCAGGACTGATGCACCACTTTCTTGCAAATATGCCCATTGTTTTGTTTTTTTAATTTTAGAAGCAAATGGAAATTCTGTGCACAACCAATACGTCTTAGAAATGATCAGGAACACATTTCAAAGTTGGTTTCAGTAAGATAATTATTTCCCTTCCCAGATTAAATAAACTGAATAATCACCTACCTGGGATTCATACGGGTAAACGCATCTCATCAAATAAAGCTAAGTAATATGATCTTTAAAGCTAGCACCTTTTAAGCTATATTTAATTTCTGAGGCCTCAGTTTTCGATTCTAGCGATATTGATCATTAATGCTCATCAGTCAGGAGCGTAGACAATGCTGAGCACCAATGTGCTGAGCTCAGAGAGAAATTGCATGACAATACAGCTATTAAAGATAACCAAATGACCTGGCTAATGAACATAAAAATAAAATACTGCTTTCCAAATGGAAGACATATGTTCTTTAGCAAACGCATGTTTGGTGTGCACATTCTGAAATAAATTATTTTTTAAAATACATTCTCTAGCAGTGTCATTTATCAAACTTTCAATTACATCAAATCAAGCTGAATAATTTTGCCACTGCTGCTAGTGCAACCTTTTAGGACACTAGAAAACTTCCAGGCAGAACAACGTCCTCTTTTCTCTCATGAGTATAATAGTAGTTTACTACACACAGGAAATTGGTTGTAGAGATGCAGGAGAAAAAAGTGAATCACCTTCTGCTCTTCTCATCTTTTGAAATCACCTGTGAATACTCAGACATCTCGATTAGCAGAGTATTAACAGTTTCAATGAGAAATTTCCCAGTGATTTAAGTTTCAGATGTATTTCAATGCATTAGACGAAGTAGTTCGTAGCACAGAATTATGGGCATTATAGCAGGCCAGGAAAGAAATTAAAGGAGGTGAATGTACTACATTAGCTAGAGTGCGCAGCAGAACAGACTCAGGAATATTGAATGTGACACAAATGGAGAAGCATATGATAAAGGCAACTCAGGGCCAAAAGTGGGAGTAGGATGAAAAGATACCTTTCATCAAACTAAAATTGGCAGTTGTTCCACCTCAGTAGTGGTATAACTTCCATGACCTGGGCTTTTGGGCCCCTGGGGCCCATCCCAGATGTGACATCACAACAAGGTCACATGACTATGTGGGTCATGTGACCTGTGGTGTGGTCACATGGGGTGTGACAACACCTGTGATGTAACATCACCTTGACCCAGTTTTGACATGCTCGTAGTCAGCTGACTAGTCACATGGCCCCAAGGGGCGTTTAGCAAGCGCAGGATGGAATGCAATCCTTGTAATGTGCAACACCATAGGGGTACATCTTGTGTGGTTTTATAGCAAGTGGGTCATAATGTTGGTGTAGGCCCTTGTAGGCCGAAATCCACCTTTAGGCCTAGAGCAACACACACCATTGCTTGCAGGGTACACCTCAGCTGTCTTCATTACAACCCTCTTGAACAAGGGTGCAACAAGTCCCAGGCATGGTTTGCTTATGCTACACCCTGTTATTATGCAGGGTATTGTTAGGTGATGATTTCTTTCAAGAAAGAACAAACTAGTGTCCGATACTGGTGTAATATATGCACAAATGGGTGCCAGAGCTTGCTTGGGTCTGAGAGACAGAGCAAGAGGCAGAGAGAGAGGCAGAGAAAGACAAAGTGAGAGAGAGAGAGGAAGAGAGAAGGCAAAGAATGAAATGCCGAGAGAGAGAGAGACACACACACACAGAAAGAGAGAAAGAGAGAGAGCAGGAGAGAGAGTGTTACATAATGCGAGAGAGGGGGGCAGAGAGAAGACATAGAACGAAAGGCCGAGGAAGAGAGCAAGAGTTTTGAGAGAGGGAGGTAGGGAGAAGGCAAAGAATGAGAGTCAAAGAGAGAGATAAAAGCAGAAACAGAGAAACAGAGTGAGAGAGAGAGAGGGACAGCCCCTGTTATTGGGAAACGTTTGTTGAAAAAATCATGACTAATTAATCTATTGTGTGTTAAATAAAGCCCCTCTTTATTAAAAATGTATGCATAAATTAGACGTTGGGGTCCCACAGTCCCCACCGAGGGAACTCTCAGCTCTTTTGTTGAACAAAGTGCACATAATGAAGACCCTGTAGTATAAATCCCTCTTTATGGGAGACCCCCAGTCTCTACTGCCGGAAGCTGGAAAACACGGCCCCCCGGACTTCCTGACATGATGGCAGACTCTGAACCATGCTATCACAGTTGTGCAGAGCTTGAAGGGCTTCGAGAGGCAGACACTCAAACACCTTTTCTGGAGGTATACATGTTTATATATTATATCTTTATGATATTTTCAAGGGCAAATGTCAGCTGTATTGAGCTGAAACGTGCTTTGTTTTGTTAAGCAGAACAGCTTGTTTGAAAAGCTCCTAGACCTTGAACTAATCAGTTAAATTGTTCATGTGATTTGTTATGATCATAAATGAATATAAAAAAATGCGTATTTGTTTTATATGTGTATATGGCTGAAAGCAAAATGAAAAAAATGTCACTTAGCGATCATGACACATTGTAGAATAAACCGCTTTTTTAATGAGAGTTTAATGGATTTATTAGAGTGAGTTGGACATTGTTGACCCATTGTAAAAGCTAGGGGGTGTTTACTTAGATTGATTCAAGGGCTTTTGGTGGCTCAGAGGGCTCTGAAGATGGGCTCTTGTTATTGTGTTCCTATTCAGACGTTTCAATGCCTTCTGTTTAAAGATACTTTTTTTTTACAAGGTTTAGAGGACAAGGTTTCTGTGCAGCATAATGCGTCAGAATTTGATGAATAAAATGTCCCAGGAATACCAATATTGCATGTTGTAAATTGCACTTTGTTAGAAATAGGGTCTTTGGTTTTCAGTCAGGATGCCCCCTGTCCAACCAAGGACTCTCACTCTAGTCAGGGCAAAAGGAGAAACCTACCTGGTAAACTCCCACTCACCCCCTGATAGCTTGGCACGAGCAGGCAGGCTTATCCCAGAAGCAATGTGTAAAGTATTTGTACCAGCACACACAGTAATCCAGTAATCCAGTGAAAACACTACAAAATGGATACCATACCAGTTTAGAAAAATAGGCAATATTTATCTAAATCAAACAAGACCAAAACAATAAAGATCCAACACACACAAGTTAAAAAATGAATTTTTAAAAGAGTCTTACTCAATGGAAAACAATGGAAATGATGATTGTGGCTCAGAAAAGGCAGCGATGTGTCGAGTGTTTCCTCACAAGGAGGCCGTGCGTAGTTTCTTCTGTGGTCGGGTCAATAATGTGTAATTTTTCTCCCTTGCAAGAGAGCGATGTGTTGATATCCGGACGGGGCACCTCGGATCTGCACAGAGTAGGGTTGACTTTTACCACTAAGGACGATGCGTGAAAATCTTGTTGCACAGTGTTAGAAAACCATGCTGCGTGGGTTTTGCATCGTTATCAGCAGCAGCAATTGGGTGTTGTGCATCAATTCTCCAGCTGCAATGCGTTGATCTCCCAGCCGCAATGCAGGTGGAGGGTCAATTTTAGCCGCGAGGCCGGCGGCACATCGTTAATCAGCCACATTGCAGATGGTGTGTCGAAAATGTCCCTGCAAGGCGTTCTGTGCATGGATTTTCAGCTCTTCTTCTGCCAACTTGACCTTTCAAGGGCCCAGGGACTGGATAGGACCACACTTGGTAGGGCAGGAGTCTCAGCAGAGAGTCCAGGTGCTGGCAGAGGATGTCTTTCATGGCCCTGCGACGTCAAAACAGGAGGCAAGCTCTGTTCAAGCCCTTGGAGATTTGTCACAAGCAAGAATATACCACAAAGTCCAGCCTTTGTCCCCTTTCACAGGCAGAAGCAGCAACAGCAGGCTAACCCAACAAAGCATAGCTTTGTCAAAGGGAGAGGCAGCACGTCTCCTCAGCTCTTCAGTTCTTCTCCTTGGCAAAGGTTCGCCTTGGTTCCAGAATTGATGTTAAAGAAATCCAAAGTCTTGGGTTGGGTCCACTACTTATACCCCTTTCTGCCTTTGAAGTAGGCATACTTCAAAGGAAAGTCTCTGTTGTTCACAAGATTCTGCCTTGCACAGGCCAGGGCCCAGACACATACCAGGGGGTTGGAGACTGCATTGTGAGAGGTCAAGTGCAGCCCATTCAGGTGTAAGTGACCACTCCTCCCTCCACTGTAGCACAGATGGCTCATCAGGATATGCAGGCTACACCCCAGGTCCCTTTGTCTCACTGTCTAGATGGGATTCACAAACAGCCCAGTTGTCAAACTGACCCAGACAAGGAATCCACAAACAAGCAGAGTCACAGAATGGGTAAAGTAAGAAAATACCTACTTTCTAAAAGTGGCATTTTCAAATTAACAATCTAAAAACCAACTTCACAAAAAAATATGTATTTTTAAATTGTGAGTTCAGAGACCCCAATCTCCACATTTCTATCTGCTCTTAAGGGGAATCTGCACTTTAATAATATTTGAAGGCAGCCCCCATGTTAACCTATGGGAGAGATAGGTCTTGCAACAGTGAAAACTGAATTTAGAAGTATTTCACTGTTAGGACATGTAAAACACATCAGTACATGTCCCACCTTTAGCATACACTGCACCCAGCCCATGGGGCTACCTAGGGCCGACTTTAGGGGTTACTTACATGTATAAAAAGGGAATGAGCCAGGTCGAATTGGCAGTTTAAACCTGCACCTAAAGACACTGCAATGGCAGGTCTGAGCTATTTTTACTGGGCTATTCATTTGGGTGGCATAATCAGTGCTGCAGGCTCACTGGTCACATTTATTTAACAGGCCCTAGGCACCTCTAGTGCACTTTACTAGGGACTTACCAGTAAAACAAACATGTCAATCATGGATAAACCAATCACCAAATACAATTTATATAGAGAGAATATACACTTTAGCACTGGTTAGCAATGGTAAAGTTCCCAGATTCCTAAAGACAACAAAAACTGATCAGAAAAAATAGGAGGAAGGAGGCAAAAAGACTGGGGATGACCTGCAAAAAGGGCCATTTCCAACACAATACTTAGTATTTTGAAATGTTGCTTTTTACAGCATGGCTTTCCAGGGCTCAGTCTTAAATAAAAATGGTCTTTGAACATTTTGAGAACAAGAAGGTGTTGACAAAAGGCTGAGTTAATAGGATTAGAATGCTCAGTGAGGCATGATGGGAAAAAGTAGTCAGACGGAAGTTCTAATATGTGAGGGGCAGCTGGAACATACCACAGCTAATGTATGCTGTTTTAAACTATGTAAAATCAATATGCTGTAGAGTCCTGATTTATCCATTTTTTATTTCTGAGGCATGTAGAGCACTAAGCTATCAGCACTATGACATTAAACTTCTGATGTGACTTTTTCTTTTTTTAATGGAGCTGGACGTGTATTATTAAATATATAGATTTTATGAGTAAACATTAAAGAGGGGTATTATATCTCTTTTTTTTTAAATGTATGTGTGATAAAATGCTTCGTTCATGTAATATTCTTGAAGAATTAACTGAATCCACATGTGTCTAGTAGAGTCTATATTTAAATACAGGTGTTACAGTGCTATCGAGGGTCAATCATTTATGTTAAACATGGCAAAATTGAATATGCTGAATATGTTATGCAATCATGATACTGTTTTGTATGCTGTGAAGGGTTTTGGGGCTGAGGTTTCTAGGGGTCTAATGTGCCAAGGGCTGAGAGCTTGAGCTAACAGTTCTAGGTTGAAAGTCTTAAGTGTCCTTACAAACCTTCATCCTCCCCAGCACAATAACAGGTTAATGGTGAGGCACTTTTTGAAAGTGGCTTAAGAAAAAACAATTACTATTGTAGGTGTAGTTAATGATTGTAGCCTATTTTAATGTTTTAATCAAATAACTTTGGTATTTTAGTGGAGGTTGTACCACCCTCAGAGTGGGACATTGAGGAGCTACTTACCTACAAAAAAGATACAGATGTATGTTTAAGGCTTTGTAGCTCAGATTACACTGCATGCCTTATTGGCACACCATTCTGCATGCCCTGCTATGTGTCTACCTCTTGAATGCTACCTTTAAAGCCTTATGCTTGTGCTACCAGCACATCTCCCCTTTTGCCTTTATGTCTAGCTCTCACATCTTTCAACCCTCCTGTGTCATGCATTACAGAAACATTGTTATTCCTTACCCATTTGTGCCACTTGATTAATAGAGTTTGTGCATGCAGCACATTCTAAAGTCAAAATGAATAAGTACCTAGGTTTAGAAAGATAAAAGCTTATCCCAGATTTTTTAAAGCGTTCTTTTGTTCCCTCATTTTTTTTTTTTCCAGGCAGCAATTTTCACATTGATGCACAGGTTGAGGAGCTGATCCAAAACTTTACCTCAAAGAAATAGGGACTCATGTCTCCCTGTTTAATCAGTGTTCAGGATAACCAGCAGCATATAGGTAAATAGCACAGCCCTTGTTAACTAAAGCTGAGTAAAAATGCTCATGTGTCTCTTTGCCTACCTTCACCATACATCCTGTAACCCAAAAGAGTCTCACTAAACTAGAGCTTAATATTGGAAATGTAATGTAGATTAGTTTCTTCACAGCTGCCAACCTTGCACTAGACTCTCACAACTATGCTGAGCCTCTTCATAACACGACTCCAAGCATCAGTATTGTGACACCAGTGTTCGCAGAAGGTTGAAACTTTGTTAAAAAAAAAGAAAACGTAAGAATCCAGTAGACAGCCTGTCTACTAAGAGGGCAACTCCTTGAAGGGGCAAAGCAGGTGTGTATTGTGAACGATGCAACTCGGAGTGCTGAAACATTCAGACAGTCCCCCCAATCACAGATCTGGGTTAAATCACTCCATTGTTCTTTTGCTCACTATGCCACCCTAGTTTGGACCCAGTCATATGCAAATCAGTCTTGACCCAATTCCCCATGGGAACAGTCTAGCCTGAACTGCCAGGCCAGGTCTTCCCTGGACTGGCAACAAGCATCCTGGGACAGGTTTCGGGGTATCACCCCATATCAGCCAGGCTAGCCTGAATCCAGTGGCATAGTGAGCAAAGAACCCACATCTGGGCATAATATGGCCACTTAGGATGAACATAGCAACACAACAAGATGATCGACTGTATGCTGAAACGTTTCAGATACACACCCCCAGTCAAAGATCTGGGTAAAAATCCATTGTTCTTTTGATCTTCTCTCCGCAGGAGAACGATGTGTCGATCCGGTCAGCACTCTCGGGTCCGAGCAGGCCTTGCATTGTTTTTACATGCCCAGCGGTACTTACGTGGGAAATCCAGCCGCACGATGATCTGAAAACCACGCAGCGTGGGTTGCGATCTCCCAGCCTTCATCATCGATGCTGCACGTCATTTCCCCAGCTCCATGCATTGATCTTCCGGTTGCATTGCAGGCGACCATCGATTTTCAGCCGTGAGGCCACCGCCGCGTCAATTTTTCAGCCGTAGATCAGAGTCGCATCGATCTTTTCCCCCCTCAGCATTCTGTGCGTGGTTTTCTTCCTCTTAGGCTGCCAGCTTCTCCTTTCAGATCTGAGTAAAAATCCATTGTTCTTTTGATCACCATGCCACCCCAGTTTGGATCCAGCCATATGCGAATCAGTCTTGACCCTCTTCCCCATGGGAACAGTCCAGCCCGAACTGCCATGCCAGGTCCTCCATAGATTTGAAACAAGCATCCTAGGACTGGTTTCAGGGTATCACTCCTCATCAGCCAGGCTAGTTTGAATCCAGGTGCATAATGAGCAAGGAACCCATGTCTGAGCCTACCCTGGCCACTTAGAGTGAACATAGTAACACAACAAGATGATGGACGGAGTGCTGAAACTTTTCAGATACTCCCCCCAGTCATTGATCCCTCTGAAATCCATTGTTCTTTTGCCATGACACCCCAGTTTGGATTCAGCCATATACAAATCTGTCTTGAGCCTGTTCCCCATGGGAACAGTCCAGCCCGAACTGCCAATCCAGATCCTCACTGGTGAAGGGGTGGTGGAGTGGTGAGAAGAGAGATATAATCAGTAAGATTCAGGGTAATGTATACCCCAACCCTACTCACAACACTCCACAATATAGGGTTTTAGACCTCAAAGTTGGGAACCTGTATTAAAGAGATGCATGTGGGTCTAAGAAGACTAAAATCACTCTATAAAACTAAAGCCACTAAACTATGGAAGAAGCAGGTCCGTGGAAGTAATTAAAACTACACAGATAGTGATAGACGTCCTTAATCCATTGAACAATGATACCTTGTGATTTATTCATTAGAATGTTATTTTTTGGTTTCCTGATAAGAAGATAAATAATTCCTATTTTTCCAAACCGTTGTTTTTTTTTATTGTGTGTTCACAGTGTTGCTATATAAGTTACTACACAGATAATTTACATATTAAGTTGAGCCTGCCTGTTCTGTGCCAAGCTACCAAAGGGTGAACACAGGATAATTTAGATTGTGCTGTCACCTACCCTGACTAGGATTGTGGTCCCTTCTTGGACAGGATGCATGTCTTGCTATTTTCAACAATAGCTCTTCTTTCATAAGATAACTACACTGGCTGCTTCTGTATACATGCAAGATCATCCAAAAACGATCCAACCTTAATTATTTTGTCCATGCAGACCAGATCCCTGCACATTCTCCTTCTTTGCACTAGACCTCTCCAGTTTTGGTGTATACTTTCTTTCAATTTTTTTCGATATCCCCACTCACTGGTCCTCACAACCCTCCTTCATCTGTCTGCTGTTTTCTAAAGATAGGCTGGCACTACACATTTTTATACATACT
Organism: Pleurodeles waltl; assembly: GCF_031143425.1. Taxonomy (NCBI): domain Eukaryota; kingdom Metazoa; phylum Chordata; class Amphibia; order Caudata; family Salamandridae; genus Pleurodeles; species Pleurodeles waltl. Next base: position 1,071,864,837 of record NC_090437.1, read on the forward strand.
TAGATGTGAAGAAAGAATAAAGGTAAATTGCAAACTACTGCAAGAAGACTTTAAAGTACACTGATTGTTATTTCCTCTTTGTTTATCCTTTTCTCTTCCTCATTTTCTTTCCTTGCAAAAATCCATGTCTACCTATGGGACGGGACTACCAAAATGGCCAGTCGGAGATATCTCGCATATTATGGATCAATGCCCACCCCAGGGACAAGGGTTAAAGCCTAGTAGATACCAAACATAATAGCTAAGGGAAACTGTGAAGGTTGGAGGGAAGGGCATTTTTCAGCTTAGAATCCATCAAGATGACGTTTGGGTGTGCCCCAGTGTTTTCCTAAAAATAGAATGTTAGCTCTCTATTTGTTCATTAAAACACTATGGTAAAGCTACAATACAATACTGGAGGAACAACTGTTAGCTTCTGTTGTTTGTGGAAATAAATGTTTTAACCAGAATAGTAGACTTTGTGCCAGAGTTATAAATATTTGATGCTGCAGAATGCTGCTGTCACCCAACATCACCTAAGCTTACTTGAATCCAGTGGGACAGTGAGCACATGACCCAACTCTAGGCAAACTCTTCCCACTAAGAGCAACTATAGCAACACAAAAAGATGATGGACAGAATGCTGAACATTGTCGAACACTTACCCCAGTCACAGATTGTTAGAAATAGGGTCCTTGGTTGGCAGTCAGGTTACCCCCAGACCAAACAGGGACCCCCACTCTAGTCAGGATAAAAGAGAATCACCCTCAGCTAACCCCTGCTTACCCCCTTGGTAGCTTGGCATGAGTAGTAGGCTTAACTTCAGAGTGCTAGGTGTAAAGTATTTGTACCAACACACACAGTAACTTAATGAAATCACTACCAAAATGCTACAACACAGGTTTAGAAAAATAGAAAATATTTATCTAAACAAAACAAGACCAAATGACAAAAATCCACAATGCACAAGTCAAGTTATCAATTAAAAAGCAAAAAGAGTCTTCATGTACTTTTAAACACATACTAACACTGTTAGCGTGAAAATGTACCTTGGGTGCGTCACAAAGAACCTCGCATGGGCGAGTGTGCACCAAAAAGGGCTTGCAATGCATCGATTTCACTCACGAGCGAGACCTTGCATTGTTTCTCCTTACGTCAGACGCATCGTTTCTTCTCTCCGCAGGAGAACGTTAAGTTGATCCGTTCAGCACTCTCGGGTCCGAGCAGGCCTTGTGTTGTTTTTACACGCCCAGTGGTACTTGCGTCGGAAATCCAGCGCGTATTGCGATCTCCCAGCCTTCATCAGCGATGCTGCACGTAATTTCCCCAGCTCCATGCATTGATCTTCCGGTCGCGTTGCAGGCGAGCGTCGATTTTCAGCCATGAAGCCAGCAGCGCGTACATTTTTCAGCCGTAGATCAGAGTCACATCGATCTTTTCCCCCCACAGCGTTCTGTGAGTGGATTTCTTGCTCTTAGGCTGCCAGCTTCTCCTTTCAGGGTCCCAGGAACTGGATGATTACCACTTGGCAGAGTCGGAGTCTCTCCAGAGACTCCAGGTGCTGGCAGAGAGACGTTTTTTGCTGTCCCTGAGACTCCAAACAACAGGAGGCAAGCTCTAAATCAGGCTCTTGGATATCTTCACAAGATGGAAGATACACAAAGTCCAGTCTTTGCCCTCTTACTCTGGCAGAAGCAGCAACTGCAGGATAGCTCCTCAAAGCACAGTCACAGGCAGAGCAGCTCTTCTTCTTCAGCTCTTCAGCTCTTCTCCAAGCAGAGGTTCCTCTTGGTTTCCAGACGTGTTCTAAAGTCTGTGGTTTTGGGTGCCCTTCTTATACCCAATTTCTCCTCTGAAGTAGGCCTACTTCAAAGTAAAGTCTCTTTTGAGTGTGAAATCCTGCCTTGCCCAGGCCAGGCCCCAGACACTCAACAGGGGGTTGGAGACTGCATTGTATGAGGGCCGGCACAGCCACTTCAGGTGTGAGTGACCACTCCTCCCCTCTCTCCTAGCACAGATGGCTCATCAGGAAATGCAGACTACACCCCAGCTCCCTTTGTGTCACTGTCTAGTGTGAGGTGCAACTAACCCAACTGTCAAAATGACCCAGACAGGGAATCCACAAACAGTCAGAGTCACAGAAATGGTATAAGCAAGAAAATGATCACTTTCTAAAAATGGCATTTTCAAACACACAATCTCAAAATCAACTTTACTAAAACTTTACTATTGTGAGCTCAGAGACCCCAAACTCCAAATGTCCATCTGCTCCCAAAGGGAATATACACTTTAATCAGATTTAAAGGTAGCCCCATGTTAACCTATGAGAGGGGCAGGCCTTGCAACAGTGAAAAACAAATTTAGCAATATTTCATTGTCAGGACATATAAAACACATTACTACATGCCCTACCTTAACCATACACTGCACCCTGCCCTTGGGGGGCTACCTAGGGCCTACCTTAGGGGTGTATGACATGTACTAGGCTAAACCTTGGTTCTCACCTTGTCTGTTAGAATTAAGAAAAAAGTGCAAAAGGTTAGAAAGATCTTGGAGAAAGAATTACAGTCCCACCGAAAGAGAAATATATAGGTAATCTGTCAGACTCTACCACCAAAACATTAAAGCCGCCCAGTCCTCTTACTACGGAATAAGAATAGAAAACTCCTCCTGTTCACAAAAGGAAATTTTTCAGATTTTTAAGGAATTAACCATAACCCCTATGCCCTCTCCTCCCACAGAGCCCTCCACTGAATACAGTAATCTTCTGGCATCTCACTTCAATGACAAAGTCATCAAGATATACTCTGGGTTCCCTTCTTCTCCTCCCCCAGGTACAGTAGAGTACCAAACGATGGATCCCTCCCTCTCCGGAAGCACATTAACCGCTTTTGTACCTCTCACTGACACCGCTACTACCAACCTTCTTCTTCAAATTAAATCGGGCTCCCCCGTAGACCCCGCCCCTCCTTCCATCCTCTCGCGAGTTTCAGATATTATTGTACCTCCCCTTACAAAAATACTGAATCATTCCCTATCCTTAGGTTTCCTCCCCCCTCTTTTTAAGCATGCCATCATTAAGCCTCTTTTAAAAAAAACGAAATTGAACTCATCTCTGTTGGAGAATTATAGACCCATTGCTCTCCTTCCCATTTCAACAAAAATTCTGGAGAAACATGTTAACCACCAATTAACCAGCTACTTAGAGAGCCATGAACTCCTTCACCCCACTCAAATGGGTTTCAGAGCCCATCATAGCACGGAGTCAGCCCTCATTACAGTGACGGAGTCAGCCCGGCAACTTCTGGAACAAGGGTCTCATGTAGCCGTGATTCTACTTGATCTCAGCGCAGCTTTTGATACGGTGGATCACAACCTTCTCTGCTGTAGGCTCTCTGAATTAGGGATAGGAGGCCTAGCATTGTCCTGGCTGTCCGCTTTCGTCAAAGGTAGATCTTTTCAAGTCCTGGACCGAGCCTACTTCTCTGATATCTTTCCAATGACTTGTGGAGTTCCAACTCTTTTTAATGTTTATCTATCCCCGCTGGCTAAAGTGATCGCTCCCTACAATCTGTCTTTGGTCACCTATGCTGACGATACTCAACTTGTGGTGTCACTATCTAGTTCTGGGGATTCGTCGGCGGCCAACCTTTCGTGTTGTATGAAAGACATTGGAGTTTGGATGATCCAGTCTAAGCTTAAATTTAATGATGGAAAGTCAGAAGTCATTGTACTAGGCAATGCCCCCCCTGCCCCTCCCCTTTCATTATACTCTGAGGCCTTCAACAATCTTCCTCCTCCCAAGGACCAGGTAAAAAGCCTTGGTTTTTGGGTGGATTCTCGCCTGACCATGGATTATCAAGCAAAAAGAGTTTCCTCTACATGCTTTGGCATTTTAAGAGTCCTTAGGAAAATCTTTAATCTTCTTCCCCCTATGGCCAGAAGAATCCTTGTTCAAACTCTGATCCTTTCTCGTCTGGACTATGGGAACTCACTTTTTCTCAGCGCCCCGGCTTATGTCATAAAAAGGCTGCAAACAGTCCAGAACGCAGCTGCCAGGCTTCTTGTCAATCTTCCCAGACATTTATCCGCTAAGCCTGCTTTTTCCATACTTCACTGGCTCCCTATTAAGCAGCGTATTTATTTCAAGACCCTATGCATTGTTCACAGAGCCCTGCAAGATAAGGGTCCAATGTTCTTCAGAAAGCGGCTATATCTTTATGTCCCCTCTCGAAGTCTAAGGTCCTCCTCCTCTCGACTTGTGACCATCTTGCGGTCTAAGAGAGCCTGGGGGGCCAACTCCTTCTCCACCAAGGCCGCTCGTCTCTGGAATGATCTTCCCTCTGAACTCCGTCATGAACACTCAGAACTGCTTTTTAGAAAAAAACTTAAGACCATTCTTTTCTGTAGGTAGGTCTCTGAATTCTCCTATTGCTAGCACTGGTCAGGTTAGGTTTAGCGCTGGGATGCCTTCGGGTCACTACGCGCTTTATAAATCCTTAAAAACTAAACTAAGAAAAGTGAAGGTTTAGGCCTGGCAAGTGGGTACACTTGCCAAGTCAAATTTACAGTTAAAACTGCACCCACAGACACTGCAATGTCAGGTCTGAGACATGATTACAGAGCTACTTGTGTGGGAGGCACAACTACTGCTACAGGCCCACTAGTAGCATTTGATTTACAGGCCCTGAACACCTCTAGTGCACTGTACTAGGGACTTACTAATAAATCAAATATGCCAATCATGGATAAGACAATTACATACACATTTTGTAAAGGAGCACTTGCACTTCAGCACTGGTTAGCAGCGATAAAGTGCCCAGAGTAACAAAAACAGCAAAATCAGAGTCCAGCACTCATCAACAACCTGGGAAACAGAGGCAAAAAGTTAATGGGGACCACCCCAAGGATGAACAGTCTAACACAGATATTTACTAATATATGGCAAATTCCTGCTCTCTATCTGCACTGGCAGATGAGACACACTTAGAAACAGGAAAAAACAAGATGAAATATAGATATTTCTCCATGTTGCACCTGTATGAGAATGGCATACAATTTTGACGCATTCCCAGATTTACTTGTGTTGGTAAACCTGGGAATACACCAAAAAACATTGGTGCATGCGTGGGAACTTGCATTCTCCACCTATGTAACATTTCCCCAGTGCAGAATAACACATACTGTGACTTGGAATGTCTTGTGTTGCACCAGATTTAACAAGTCATGCATGGCCAAGTATGGTTGCTTTGCCTGGCTTGGTAAATCTGATTTGAGGATTGTGTTGCCCTTGAGTCACCTTGCATGGTGATTGTGGGCCTTTATTCTCACATTTCTGAGGGTGATAGTGTGAACTTATTGAAAATGTCCTCTCATTTAAACTTCTGGAGAATCTTCAACAATCTCTATGAGACAAGCGCGAGATAAACAGTTTTCAATCAAACAAGGTTCATCAAATACCAGCAGAGGGATAGCATTTTTCACAAAGCAAGATTGCCTTTGAAATCACACAAATTCATAAAATTAGTATAACACCACCAGCAAATGATTTCTTTGTGACTAAAATCTGTTGTCACTCTTTATATGTGCTCCTATTTGTGGCCTTCAAAACCTGGCATTCACCACAATGCATTTCAATGAGAACCATGACTCTGAGTCCTGTGATAGCTACCACAACATGTTATCCATGTTTGTCCATGTTTGGCAAGGGGCCCACCCCCATTGTCCTCTTATAGTTTTTTTATTCATTTCCAGGAACCAGTGACATGACCATGAGTATTGTAATGTCTGCAACAACCAAGTATAAATGTTGTGGCCATCCAATCATCTTTGACTACTGACCCGTGAACTGGCCAAATATTACAGTTCAGCTATGGCTAACTTTTCAAGCACTTAATACTCAACCTGAAAAATGTATCATATTATTATGGTAATGCACAAAAACATGCTTTCTGACTAAAGTTCTTTTGCCAAATTTGGTGTACTTTGATTCAGCCATTTTTTCTGTATCAGCGATAAATGTTTCCTAAGGGAATTACAATCGAAAATGGGCACCTCTACTATCCCCCTTTTACTTGGCCCTTACATGACAGATTAGATCAACATTTTCCATGATGGAGACTAGTTAGATGAACTCCAAAGGTACAAGCAAAACAAAAGCACTTTCCTTATGGAAACATAGCCTAACTCTAACTATACACGGGACTGCTAGAGAGTGAGCAAGAGAGAGAAAGACAGAGAGAAAGAGAGTTTCTGGTTTTGGGAGAGAGATGGTTTTGTTTAGGAATAACCAATGCCCCAGTTGTCTACTCTCATCAATTAACTATATTCAACATCTTTTGCCATAACATTGTGTGCTTGAGTGTGACATTGGTGAGGAAAGATGGAAGAGTGCCTTGACATTGCTCCTCTTTGTGTTACCTTCAACAGCAGAGAAAATAGAAAATTCCTGAGGGAATAAGCCCTTTGAAAATCTTTGTAGACTAGGGCATGAAGGTGACTCACCAAAGTGGGTCATGCCTGACTCACAACACCCCCTTACATTGTAGTGCACCTGGCTCAAGAGCATTTTTGGTGGGCCTTCTCCTGAGTAAACTGGTACCAGACATTGGTGTCATGAGTAATATTGTGATATCATGATGTTGTGACATATTGCTTGCAGTGCGTGTTGCCTTCGCCTTTATGCACAAATGCTTTACAAGGAGTCTAGATGCAGCAATTACTGGGACCTGAAGAGTTAAGTAAGACATTCTTGTTTTTATCACAGTGGAAGCTTACAGATGCTCCTGTTGGGTTGAAGGATTTTGGATTACTTTATTTTTTTTGTTACTGTTTATTTTACTCTTTTTGAGATTTGTCAGCAATGTTGTCTGTACATTACCGGACAGCGTAAATGTATTGTTTAAATGCATTAACAATTTAGGTGTCTGTGTACTTACTGCTGTGCAAAGTGAAAAAAGGAAAGAAGGTGCGCTTGGGAGTATTTATTTAGAACTAGTGGTGTGTGGAATTGGTGTGAATTTTCTTTCACTTAATTATGTAAAGATTGTGAAAATATGCAAAATGCACCTCAGGCACTTCACATCACAAAAATTATGCAGCAATGCATTTCACATCCAAAAATAGCATGAGAGGCAGTCTGCATTGCACAACAGCAGTAACATTTTGTTTTACTCTAGGATGCTCCTTCCTAGCTATCCCACATGTCTTTTGTGCCCTAGGCCCTCACCCACTATCCTTTACCTCATTCTTAACCAGCTCTCCCCTGTCTCCACGTTATTTACACATTTTTAGTGTGACATTGCCCTTGTTTGTTTATTTTTACTTGTCCATGCCCTTTTTGTAGTTTTGTCCATTGCCTAACTGCAAGAAATTGTGTTGTTGTTTGACAGAGGTGGTAGCGCCTCTCAGATAATAACCACAATCCCTGTAAGAGTTTACCACAAACGTCACTTGTGTTTAACCCTCGCGTAGCTTGCTACAAGGCCGTCAGGTTAATCAGGCAATGTATAAGGTATTTGCATACAACACAACAACAATATGGTGAAAAAACATCACAAGCAAAATCCCAAATCCAATTGAGCAAAATAGTGAAAAGTTTATTAAATAAAATATTACCAATGGGCCAAAAAATCCATTCAGTAGAACTGAAGATATTCACTTTCAAAATTTTAGGTAGACATAGCGTATAAAAGCACAGAGAGCCACTTGCAGCTATTTGGCTGTGCTAGACCGAGAAAAGTCAGAAGTTCAGATGGACCATGATGGAGCATGGACCAGATGCAGGGGCCAGGCTAGTCATTCTAAAAAGCTACCTTCTTGAAGTCTGGATTCATGAGTTCCATTTGCTGTTGGCAGTGAGCTTAGAAACAACAAGTTGATGCAGCTCTGCAAAACTAACTGAGCATGTTCTCTCTGGGAATAAGATTTAACAGCTCATCATACTTATTAGCATAACTTTACTTCATCCAACTCTCCAGTGCCTCCTCAGAGTAATCCATGACATCCACCCAGCACTGACCTGACAGCTTATGGATGTCACTAAAATTTATCTCATTTTTTCAAGGGCAGGACCATGCTTTTTTGCAGGATGTCTATTATGACAGGATTCCTCATCCTATCCCCCTTTCCTAGGGACAATCCCTCCAGTCACTGGGAATTTGCCCCCGGAGACTGGCTCTTCAATCTTCCTCAGTGACCCTGTGCATCTCTAAGGCAACCTAATAAGCCTCAAACTGCTTGCCAATGTCACCCCCCGCAATAAAGTTAGGCACTCGATCCTTGATGGTGTGGACGCTCCTTTCTCCACTGGACACTTGATTTTTGCTGCCACCACTGCAGCTGGACACTGAGTGATAAGTTGGCTTCAGGTCTACCTCATTTATAGTTACTTCATGGGACAGCAGAAGTTTCTTTTATGTCAATGCCCTTTTGACAATTGACTCCTCCAGCTTGATACTGGATAGCTATCCTGTCCTCCAATTCCTCAGAGAATAGGCTGTGGGAGTTGCAGGCCGGTTTTCTTTCTCCTACTGCAGCTCTGGACCTGTGGTTTGGCATCTCCTTCCCCATCCTTATCCTCTTGTCCCACATCCACTTCCTCCTCTTTAGGGACATTGCCCTCCCACTCTCTGTTGGTAGCTTCATCCTGTGGACATCCACATAAACTCTGATGGTTATTTGACTGTACACCTTTGTGGCCCCCTTCACCAAGGTAAACACCCTCTCCTTGCAGAGCTTCCTCAACTCTGCCATCTTGAAGTCGTCAATGATGTTGAGCTCTAACTCCTGTTTAAAAACAAATTGAATGTGATGTCAGATTATTTAAATGAGATTTTAGTTTTGCGCGAAATCACTACGGGCCATATTTATACTTTTTGACGCAAAACTGCGCTAACGCAGTTTTGCGTCAAAAAAATTAGCGCCGGCTAACGCCATTCTGAAGCACCATGCGGGCGCCGTATTTATTCAATGACGTTAGCCGCCGGCGCTGCCTGGTGTGCGTGAAAAAAAACGACGTACACCAGGCAGCGCCGGCGTAGGGGGATATGGAGCTTGGGCGTCAAAAAATGGGGCAAGTCAGGCTGAGGCAAATTTTTCGCCTCAACCCGATTTGCGCCATTTTTTTCGACTCCCAATCCCCATAGAAATGACTCCTGTCTTAGCAAAGACAGGAGTCATGCCCCCTTGCCCAATGGCCATGCCCAGGGGACTTATGTCCCCTGGGCATGGTCATTGGGCATAGTGGCATGTAGGGGGGCACAAATTAGGCCCCCCTATGCCACAAAAAAAAAAAAAAAATACTTACCAGAACTTACCTTAATGTCCCTGGGATGGGTCCCTCCAGCCTTGGGTGTCCTCCTGGGGTGGGCAAGGGTGACAGGAGGTGTCCCTGGGGGCATGGGAGGGCACCTCTGAGCTCCTTCCGAGCCCACAGGTCCCTTAACGCCTGCCTTGTCCAGGCACAAAAAAACGGCGCAAAAGCGGCCGTACGTCATTTTTTTTGACCCGCCCACTCCCGGGCATGAATTTTGCCCGGGAGTGTAAATACTGTGCACATGCCTCGGAGTAATTTTTTTAGACGGGAACGCCTACCTTGCATATCATTAACGCAAAGTAGGTGTCCATGCTAAAAAATGACGCAAACTCCATGGACTTTGGCGCTAGACACGTCTAACGCCAAAGTATAAATATGGAGTTAGTTTTGCGTCAGAATTGCGTCAAAAAAAACGACGCAATTCCGGCGCAAACAGAGTATAAATATGCCCCTACGTGCTGCTAAATAAACACAAGTACTGAATCCCACCAATGAACACCAATGTAAGAAATTGTGCTATCGATTGAGGGAAGGTGGTAGCCCCTCTCAGGCAATAACCATAATCCTTGTCAGGGTAACCCACAAAATCACAAAATTAACCTGTGCTTAACCCTCAGTCGGGATTAACATAGAAGCAATGTGTAAAGTATTTCTGCATCATTCAAACAGTGAAAAACACAACCCAAGAAAAATCCTAAATAAGAAACATATTGAAAATGTCAATAAATAATCTGATACCAGAACAATAATAATCCATGGGAGGTATTTGTTTTATAGTTTTAGGTAAATATAGCACCAAAAAGCACAAAGTGCCACTCACAATCAACTTTTCATGTTAGACTGGAGGAAAGTAACAAGTTCAGACCAACCGTGATGTAGCACGGGCCAAATACAGGGGCCAGGTTAGTCCCAATGAGAAAGTACCTTCTCAATGTCTAGCATGAAGAGTTCTGTTCATGTTGTAGGTGGCCAAAGGGAGCAGGGAGAATATTGCAACTAGTTGTTTCTATAGCATACAGAGCAGGATGGGCAGCACAGGCTGTTATTGTTGCAGCATGTAGAGCCAGTCGGCGTCATGGGCAATTGTTGCTGGAGGTTTGTGTTGATGGTCACCACAAGGTATCGTTGCTGCAGTGGGAAGTACAGATCTTGTGTTACCAGTGTCACATTGTGACTCAACTAGTGGGATGCCACCGGCATGACGGTGGCGCCCTCCCCATGTCATTGGTGGTCCTGTGGTGGGATTGCCTATGACGTAATGAGCCCCTAAGTGTGCACTACACTATCTAGCCCTACATAAAACTTGCTGTAATTCATTTTTTTCCACAATGATGTTCCATCTTGTTACATAGGGAATAGAAGGAATGGCATGGACATACTTTTGATTTCTGGTAAGCTCCTTCTCCAGTAACAATTAGTGTAGCTTTATTTAATTTCACCCCATCAAATGTGAGCTCTTGTGGTGGTGGCAATTAACAGCATAATAAATTGCAGTGCCTGGGGAAGACAGGGGTTTTATTAAAGAATAGGTGAGATGAATTAGAAAATGATGAGAGATAGACAAAAATTGATCAAGTCTATGAAGAGCACATGGTGTTTCTTTAACATATGGGACGATTGATACAGTCTGTTTTTTTAATTTCCATTTGATTTGGGTCACAAAAATGTTTTTTAAGGGTGGTTGGGCACAGTTACCAATATAGCTGTGAAAACAATCTTGTAGATTTAAACACACTGCTGCTAATAAATGTTTCATTTTAAACACGATCCTGGAATGACAGTTTGGTGTCCATAATACGGAAACAGCACTACTTTCATGTATGTATATATATATATATATATATATATATATATATATATATACATGTATATATATATATACAATTTTTTTTTTTTTAGCTATATGTAATACTTTTATTCATTTCCATAATATTTTACTAAATGTTATGGATGTTGTGATATTTAAATAATTTCTTAATTAAATTAATGTTTTATACATTTACGTTTTATTTCTACATACATATATATATATAAATATATATATAGGTTTATATGAGTATATATTTATATATAGTATTACACGTTTCTTACATTATTTAATTTACAGTATATTAATGTTATCTGTTAAAATATGTAGGATTTACTATTTTAAACTATATAGATAAAGAAATCGATGTTTTTGTATTTTTTTATTATATTAGTGTAAATAATATTTTTGTCTCAATATTTTTGTACGTACCATTATAAGCAGAGGGAGACTAATCTAATCAATATTTTTGACACAATATTTCTGTACCTCAATATTGTTAGTTTCAATATTCTATTAGACATTTGTAAAGAACTGCCACTCGCACTGATAGAATGCAGCTCACGTTTCTGAGGAACACATTGTCCCTCTTTATGACATTGGCGGTAAGTCCTGCTTCCCACCATGCTGACTGCCGCCAACATACCGCCGTGGCGGTTTATCGCTCCCCATATTATGACACACACAGAGCAATATGCACACAGAACTACCCCCACAGCAATATGACCCACGAATCACCGTAGCGGGCATTCAACCCCTATAAACCATTGGCGGTACATACTGCTGCACTCAAAATACACACACACTAACAAAACAACACCACAATAGACATTTTGAATAACACACACCTGACATCCATACAGACACCACACCCACACACCCACACCACTATAAAATACATATCCACATTACTCACAACCCTTTACAACTCAAGAAAATTGACAACTGAGGGAGAGACACACCAAGAGCACCCACAAAACCAGAGCCACAGAACACCATCACCCATACACCATTCACGCACCTCACAGCATACACCCCAACACATCACCCCACACACCCTCACACACACTACTCACACTATACCCATGGCACCACAAAGACACCTCAGATTCTCTGAGGAGGAGCTAAGAGTCCTGGTGGAGGAAATCATCTGGGTAGAGCCACATCTATTTGGATCACAGGTGCAGCAGACATCCATTGCCAGGAAGATGGAGCTATGGCGGAGGATCATGGACAGGGTCAATGCCATGGGACATCACCCAAGAACAAGGGATGACATCAGGAAGAGTTGAAATGATCTACGGGGGAAGGTGCGTTATGTGGTAGCAAGACACCAGATAGCAGTACAGAGGTCTGGTGGTGGACCCCCACCTCCTCTACCACAACTAACAACATGGGAGGAGCAAGTCTTGGCAATACTGCATCCTGAGGGCCTGGCAGGAGTACCAGGAGGACTGGACTCTGGTAAGTCAACTCTTTATTACTATCAACCCCATGCCTGCAAGCCATGACATACCCCACCCTCAGCCTCACCCTCATTCCCATCACTCCACCACCTCCCATACACCCCACCATCCCAACTCACCCGCCCCCACAACCAAGCCCTGCATGCAACATCAATGCATGGACACCCATCACAGACCTGCATGGACTTCCATCACCAAAGCATGCACACTTGAGACAATCACCTAGCGAACCAAATCGCCACTCACACAAGCCTAAGCTGCCATGGCAATCACAACCATACAGGGCAACACACCCATGCACAAGATGTCACATGCAGAAACAATAAGACTGCATTTACATCCCCACAGGTCCCCCACACAACGTCACCAGAGAGGAGATGCCAGCAACATCCAGCCCCCCCCCCAGAAGAGGCCCACAGTGATGACAGCAGCTCTGCACACCTGGATCAGGATGACCAACCTGGCCCATCAGGGACCTCCGGACAGTCGGCTAACCAGGCACACTCCTATACCACCACAGAGCCTCCCCCCTCAGGAAACACCAGTACAGCACCCACCCAGCAGGCCAATACCTCTGTCCCCAGGACACGTCAATCAGCAGTGTGTCCACCACTACAGGGACCCCAGGCAACCCCACAAACACAGGACGATCAGGGACCTGGGGTCAGTGGCAGTGGGCACACAGTTCAGGGGACAGAGGGACAGGACAACAGGGAAACTGGGAGGACTGATGTGCAACAGGGGGAGGACAGGCGACAGTTATTGCAGGTGTGAGAGGCTCCAAGGAACCACCCATCAGCACTGGCAGTGTGCCTGCACCAGCTGCCAAGGGGAAGGGCTAGGATGCACCACCAGCTGCCAAGGGGAAGGGCAAGGATGCACCACCAGATGCAAGGGGAAGGGAAAAGAGGCACCACCAGCTGCCAAGGGGAAGGGCAAGGAGGCACCACCAGCTTACAAGCGGAAGGGCAAAGGGCCTGCAGGCAGGAAGGACAGGAGGCCTGGTAGTGGGACTGATTCTGAGCCCCCACCACCAACCATGGTGGTTCAGCCATCCGAGGCTGCAGTGAAAGGGTTGGAGCCTTCGCCCACCACTGGCATCCCCGACACCAGTACACCACCAGCATCACTGCCTGCAGTAGTGCCAGCAGCAGCAGCCCCAGTTCGCAGCTGTCTGAGGCTGCAGGGGAAGGGTGGGAGCCTCTCCCCACCACTGGCATCCCCAACACTAGCAGTGCCACCAGCACCGCCACCAGCACCACCACCTGCACCGCCACCAGCAACACTGCCAGCAGCCCCAATGGGCAGCCATCCGAGGCTGCAGGGGATGGGCTGGAGCCACACCCCACAACTGCCAGCACTGCCACCTACATGACTGCCAGCAGCAGCAGCCCCAGTGGGTAGCTGTCGGAGGCTGCAGGGCATGAGCTGGAGTCTCCCTCCACCACTGCCAGCACTGCCACCAGCACCATTGACAGCAGCAGCAGCCCCAGTGGGCATCCGTCCGAGGCTGCAGGGGATGGGCTGGAGCTTCCCCCACCACTGCTAGCACAGCCACCAGAACCGCCACCTGCACCGCCACCAGAACCACTGCCAGCAGCAGCAACTCCAGTAGTCAGCCATTTGAGGCTGCAGGGAATGGGCTGGAGCCTCCCCCCACCACTGCCAGCCCCGACGCCAGCACCGCCACTGCCACCACTGAGCAGCCGTTGCCGCCGCTGGGCAGTGTGTAGTCCTGCCTCCATGGACTGTAATGCATCCTGATCCCTGCAAATTCTGTGGGTCTGACACCCAGGTGATAGACTGTGACCTTGCACTCCCCAAGATCTGCATCAGAGGGCACAAAGCCCCCTCCAAAACCAGTAGAAGAAGGCATCCACACACCCTATCCTTGCCAGGATGAAGCACACTGGGCACAAAGCCCCCTCCAGAACCAGTGGAAGAAGGCATCCACTCATCCCCTCCTTGCCAGGATGAAGCACACTGGGCACAAAGCCCCCGCCAGAACCAGTGGAAGAAGTCATCCACTCATCCCCTCCTTGCCAGGATGAAGCACACTAGGCATAAAGCCCCCTCCAGAACCAGTTGAAGAAGGCATCCACTCACCCCATCCTCTAAAGGATGAAGCACACTGGGCACAAAGCCCCATCCAGAACCAGTGGAAGAAGGCATCCACTCACCTCCTCCTTGCCAGGATAAAGCACACTGGGCACAAAGCCCCTTCCAGAACCTGTGGAAGAAGGCATCCACTCACCCCCTACTTACCAGGATGAAGCACACTGGGCACAAAGCCACCTCCAGATCCAGTGAAAGAAGGCATCCACTCACCCCCTCCTTGCCAGGATGAAGCACACTGGTCACAAAGCCCCCTCCAGAACCAGTGGAGAGGCCATCCACTTTAGAGACTGTGACTTTCACTCCTCAGGACCAAGAAGTGGGCAAACCACTCACTTGAGAGACTGTGGCTTTGCACTCCCCAGGACCAAGCAGTGGGCAAACTACCCACTAGAGAGACTTTGGCTTTGTACTCCCAAGGAGCAAGCAGTTGGTAAACCACCCACTAGAGAGACTGTGGCTTTGCACGCCCCAGGACCAAACAGTGGGCAGGCCACCCACTTGAAAGAGTGTGGCTTTGCACTCCCCAGGACCAAGGAGTGGGCAAACCATCCACTTGAGAGACTGTGGCTTTGCACTCCTCAGGAGCAAGCAGTGGGCAAACTACCCACTAGAGAGACTGTGGCTTTGTACGCCCCAGGACTAAGAAGTGGGCAAACCACCCACTAGAGAGACTGTGGCTTTGCATTCCCCAGGAGAAAGCAGTGGGCAAACCACCCACTAGAGAGACTGTGGTTTTTCACTCCCCAGGACCAAGCAGTGGGCAGCCCACCCACTTGAGAGACTGTGGCTTTGCACTCCCCAGGACCAAGCAGTGGGCAGACCACACACTTGAGAGACTGTGGCTTTGCACTCCCCAGGACCAAGCAGTGGGCAGACCACCCACTTGAGAGACTGTGGCTTTGCACTCCCCAGGTGCAAGCAGTGGGCAAACCACCCACTTGAGAGACTGTAGTTTTGCACTCACCAGGAGCAAGCAATGGGCAAACCACCAACTAGAGAGACCGTGGCTTTGCACTCCCCAGGAGCAAGCAGCGGGCAAACCACCCACTAGAGGGACTGCGGCTTTTCACTTCCCAGGACCAAGCAGTGGGATGACCACCCACTTGAGAGACTGTGGCTCGGCACTCCCCAGGAGCAAGCAGTGGGCAGACCACCCACTTGAGAGACTGTGGCTTTGCACTCCCCAGGACCAAGCAGTGGGCAGAACAACTCACTTGAGAGACTATGGCTTTGCACTCCACAGGAGCAAGCAGTGGGCAAACCACCCACTTGAGAGACTTTGGCTTTGCACTCCCCAGGAGCAAGCAGTGGGCAGAGCACCCACTAAAGAGACTGTGGCTTTTCACTCCCCAGGACCAAGCAGTGGGCGGACCACCCACTTGAGAGACTGTGGCTTTGCACTCCCCACGACAGAGTAGTGGGCATGTTGGCCTCTCCAGGACCAGTGGTGTTGTAACATCTTCCAACTGAGGTTCCCACCCGTTCCCCGTCCCCCTGAGGTGCCTGTGTATTTTTGACCTGATGCCCCTGCAGTGTTCTCTCCATGTTGATGCAGGAGTCAAGTGGGGCCTTGTCCTATGTGATGCGGCCCTGTGGCCCATGGACATTGTGGACTGGGCAGTGTCTCTCCATTTGTATATATGTATATACTAGTAGTAGGTATCGTTATGAATGGTAGAACTTCTTAACATTACATTTTTTTATCTAGGTAATCGTGCACATTCAGGGCCATATTTATACTTTTTTACGCAAAACTGCGCTAACGTGCAGAATGAGGGCTGACCAGCACTTACGACAGTAAGTGACAGCATGGCTCCAATTACATCATTTATTGACCTCTTGTTGACCTCTTATTGTCTACTGTTTACAACTGAAACACTCTTGAGCGGGGCTGACAATTACAGCAGTAGCAAAGAACATGGCAGTGGTATCATCTCTTATACCTCTGTTGACCTCCCAATAAGTGTTTCTGCTGCTGAGGAAAATGGCTAGCCAGTTATTCCTTTCATTTTCAGGCTTTGGATCACCCTATCATCCAATCAGGTTATGCATCCCATATGTGCATGAATTATGATTCGGATCGGCCCAAGAGCACGGGGTGTAATAGCAATGACCCATAGTATTGTTCCACCAATAAGCACATGGAGCAACTTCAAAATTCGTCAAATCCAATATTTGATTTTGGCTCTGCATGGCAGTCTGAATATAAAGTACAAAGTGAAGTTGATGTAGCGGAAGTGCTGGAGTTCACCTCTCTCAAAAAGCAATTGCAGATAGCGACTGTTTAACAGCATTTAATGTGTGGAGCCGTGGCTCCAGTAAATATTTAAGCCTCATTACTTACCAAAGATCTGAGATGTCCAAGCACGGTGATAAATAAACAAAACCTAGAATCAATATAAATGAATAGAAGATCTATTGTCTTGTATTTGCAGGCATATATGAGACACAAGGTGATGACTCGAGCAACTTAATGGCATACCTACAGGTGGTCAGAACTCTGCTGAATCACACAGAGTTTTTATTTAACTTCATAGAATTCTGCAGAGTACAACTCCACAAACTCCTCTACACTGACACACAGACACATAGGCGAACACCAATATGGCATACTACCAGTATCTGTGTGGCAACTAACTCATTTCATGGATTCTCTGGAAACAGGCCAACATTCTTACTGTCGACCACCTACTAGCTGACAGCCAGTTAAAACCCCTAGTTAAAACCCCTTTTGACCTGATAGGAGAAATTCTACTTGCCCAGCTTCCAGCTGTTGTGAAATTGTCAACTGAAACACTCACTATTTGGCCAACTTGCTTCCATTCCCTGAGGAGTCCCCACTGCTGCAATAACTAACACTTTGGGGACAGTTTTAGAGGGCAGTCTCTGGATTCTATAATCTCTTAGAGCAGCACCTCCACTCTCAGCCTCATCTGATGCATTTGCTTATCACCTGGCAATGCCTACTCAATTTAGACTACACTGAGGACCACTGGACCAAAGAAGTTGAAAACCTAGACAGGGTTGTCGGGGATAAAATCTACCCTCTTCAAGATTTTTCAGGACTGGTACTAGTCCCACTTGAAGCTAAAACAAGTAGGGCTGCTGCTTCACATGACCTCCTGTAGATGCACTCACGATCAATGTGGAATGTCCATATACTTTTACACTGCCCAGAGTTCTCTGTATATTGGTCCTCAGTACAGTCCTTACTTGAGTGAGGTGTTACAGACCTCCATTAAACTGATGAGATGGCTCTTTGTCCTCCATGGCACAATGGATCTCACATCCTTGATGACCCACATATGAGGACCTCTTCTGTCCACAGTCCTCACACTGGCAAAAATATCTATCTTTTATTTCCCCAAGTAAATATTGGTGGTATTAGCACGCATGTTAAACAGATGGATCAGACATTTCACATGCATAAATATTGATAATCAATAGGTACAGGTTTCTCATGGGCTGATGGTAAACAGTATTGACGACAAATTCAGAAGTCATAGAAGTACCACAGCTTTCCAATATCCATCTAGAACAACTTTTATCAATACAGACTCATTAGTAGGTTTTCTTATGGTGTGTTTTATTTGTCAGAAGTCCACCCCCCAAATTCATAAACTTAATCAATATGGGAACTTGTTAACTGTGGAGCTAATCTACTACTTGTGTGTCAAGATGGTAGAGTTCCTCCCCTGGAGAACAACGCATGATGACCCGATGAAAGGAGAAATGACCCAAAGTATTGCTTGTGAGTCAAATCGACACATCGCAAGCCTTTTTTGACACATACTCACCCGTGCGGGCTATTTTTATTGCGCCAGAGGTACATTTTCATACTAACAGCGTTAGTATGTGTTTAAAATTACATGAAGACTCTTTTTGCATTTTTAATGATAACTTGACTTGTGTATTGTGGATTTTTGTCATTGTGGTCTTGTGTTGTTTAGATAAATATTCTCTATTTTTCTAAATCTGTGTTGTGTCATTTTGTAGTGTTTTAATTAAGTTACTGTGTGTGTTGGTACAAATACTTTACACCTAGCACTCTGAAGTTAAGCCTACTGCTCGTGACAAGCTACCAAGGGGGTAAGCAGGGGTTAGCTGAGGTTGATTCTCTTTTACCCTTACTAGAGTGAGGGTCCTTGCTTGGAAATGGAATAACCTGACTGCCAACCAAAGACTCCATTTCTAACATCGATGATCAGCGGATGGGATTGGACTTGCATCTGTACTTGACATACAGTCAAGAAGAGGCCCACAGTGATGACAGCAGCTCTGCTCGCCTGGATCTGGATGACCAACCTGGCCCATCAGGGATCTCCAGACAGTCGGTTACCCAGGCACACTCTCACACCACCACAGAGCCTCCCCCTCAGGAAACACCACCACAGCACCCACCCAGCGGGCCCATACCTCTGTCCCTAGGACACGTCAATCAGCAGTGTGTCCACAACTACAGGGACCCCAGGCCACCCCACAAACACAGGACGATCAGGACCTGGGGTCAGTGGCAGTGGGCACACGGTTCAGGGGACAGAGGCACAGGACAACAGGGAAGCTGGGAGGACTGCTGTGCAACAGGGGGAGGACAAGCCCAGGGAACCAACCATCCAGGAGGCACGCACCACAATCCTGGGAGCATACCACCATTCCCAGGAGACGATGGGCCAGATACTGGACAAGTTGCAGGAGAACATGCGGCTGCAGGAGGGACAGTACCTGGGGATCAGGGAGGACTTGAAGGACATCCAACACCGCCCTGGTCCCCATTGCAGGGGTGCTGGCAGACATGGCCAACACTATGAGGGAGGTAGTGGCAACCCACCAGGCTTCTGCAACTAGCCAAACCGATGAACAGCCATCCACCTCTGCTGCCGCTAGTGGACAGGAGGCCCCACCACAGGACAAACAGGCCACCAGCACCCCTACCCCTGCAGAAGGTGAACCACCCTGCAAACATTCCCTGTGATCTAGGCAGAAGCCAGAGACTATTGCCCAGACCCCGCCAGGAAATAAGACTCTCCTGATTGTCACACTTGTGTCTCACTCTGTCACCCTGTCCACCTTGAACTGCCATTACTCCCCTTCCCATGCCCCCTTGACAATGCACCTGTGATACAAATAGACTTGACTCCAACCTGGACTTTCCACCATCATCCCCACAGCCCATTGCATATCCCCCTCTACCTCTTAGCACTTAAATAAACACCCTTTGAAAAAATACAAGGATGCAGTATGTCAAATGATTTAATTATGTATTTGTTTAACAAGGTTTAAACATTGAAAATCAACTGTACAGAAATGTATACATACCTGCAGTCAACACACCAGGAGCGATAGTGGGGCACAAATATCTGCAAATAGGGATGCCAAAGTCTACAGTGAGTGGCCATAGAAGTGGGAAAATCAGCCTGCCAGTGACAATGTCAAACACAAAACTGTCAATTAAATGTGAAGTTACACTGTCTTACCTGTGTGTTATTGGAAGTATTGACAAATTATTGCACTTCTGTTGTCCTCATCCTCATCCTCTGCCTCCTCATCTTCACTGTCCAGGGGGTCCACTGCTGCCACACGGCCATCTCCAGCTTCATCCTCCTGCAGAAAAGGCACCTGGCGACGTAAGGCAGGTTATGCAACATACAGCATGCCACGATGATCTGGCAGACCTTCTTGGGTGAGTAGTACAGGGATCCACCTGTTAGATGGAAGTAATGAAACTTGGCCTTTAGGAGGCCAAAGGTCCTCTCTATAATTCTTCTTGTTAGCCCATGTGCTTCATTGTAACGTTCCTCTGCCCTTGTCCTGGGATTCCTCACAGGGGTCAGTAGCCATGAGAGGTTGGGGTAACCAGAGTCACCTGCAAATATCGAGGGACAACTTCTAGCCACACACCAACCCTTAGGGCCCACACCATACCCATACACCAACATCCACTGGGTGGGAACCAGGGCTCACCTATTAGCCACACCCCGTGCCTCTGGAGTTGAGCCATCACATATGGGATGCTGCTATTCCTCAGGATAAAGGCATCATGCACAGACCCAGTATATTTTGCATTGACGTGGGAGATGTACTGGTCCGCCAGGCACACTATCTGCACATTCATCTAGTGAAAGCTCTTTTGCTTCCGGAACACCTGTTCATTTTGCCGGGGGGTGGGGACAAATGGTATATGTGTACCGTCAATTGCCCCAATAATGTTGGGGATATGTCCCATTGCATAGAAATCAGCTTTCACTGTGGCCAAATCCTCCACCTGGGGGAAAAGGATCTAGCTGCGCATGTGTATAATCAGGGCAGACAACACTCTTGGCTGAGACATTCCTGCTGCCAAGCCCACTGTCACTTGGAAGGAGCCAGTTGCCAGGAAATGGAGCACTGATACTACTTGCACAAGAGGTGGGATCCCGATGGGGTGATGGATAGCAGAGATTAGGACAGGCTCCAATTGGAAACATAGCTCTGTGATTGTGGCCCTGTCTAGTCTATAGGTGAGGATAATGTGCCTGTCCTCCATTGTTGCCAAGTACACCAGGCGTCTGTACACTGGGGTATGTCTCCATCTCCTATTCATACGCAGCAGTTGCAATCTATGGGGCAAAATGGTGAGCAGCTGGTCAGTATCTCTTATTTCTAACCACTACACTTCAATGCATGTTGTGATTGTAACAGCATTTTGTTGGAGAGGGCCAAATGGTGCATATGTGTACTGTGACGCAGTTAAGAGCTATGGCCTGCACCCCCCCCTGAAATGGCGTATGCCTGTCCTGTTTAGAGGGACAGGTGAAAATGAGGTAATTCTGCTGATGTTGCGCGCCGTTGCAGGAGGCGGTGGAAAACCGCTGTGCAACTCATCATTGGTTAACATTGAGCCCTATGGGGTACAGTGGCCAAAGTTGATGTACGCCGGCGGTGACGGTATGCAACGCCGCGGATGTTACCGCCATTTTCTATCTATTCACTCAATTGCTACCTGACCTTCAACAGGAGATGACCTACACTGCAAGTGCTGCTGTGACCTGTGTCTGGGACTGACCATGGCTTATGTCACTGGGGAAAGGGCCCCTGCCTTCACCTTGGGGGAGTTAGAGCGACTGGTGGATGGGGTCCTACCCCAGTACCGAATGCTGAATGGGCTTCCAGACCGACAGGTGAGTACACCGTGAGTACGATGCATGGGGCGTGAATGTATGGAGTGCTGTGTGTGAAGGCCTCATGTGGGGCGTTGGTGGATGGGACCTGGGCAGCATGCTGCATGTATGGTGGGCCATGTCTGTGCTAATGGGGATGGGAAGGGGCATGGTGGGCCATGAGTGTAACAGGCAGGACGGTCATACTAATCCGTACTTTCCCTGCAGGTCAGCACCCATCAGAAAAAGGGAATATGGCGTGCCATCACCAAGGACGTGCGGACCCTGTGGGTCTACGGCAGGAGGAGCACCCACTATCGCAATCGGTGGGAGGACCTGAGACGCTGGGCACAGAAGATGGCGGAGGCCCAGCTGGGGATGGCCTCCCAACGAGGAAGGGGTGCCCGTCGAACCCTGACCCCCCCTGATGTTCCGCATACTGGCGTTGGCCTATCTGGAGCTGGATGGGCACTTGGGGACACCACAGCAGCCACAAGAGGGTGAGTACAGTGCCCCAATATACAACTTGTGCCTGGTGGGGTGGTATCCGGGTGGGGGATGTGGGCCTGTGGGTGCCCCTTGCCCAGGCCTGACATAGCAGAGTAGGTCCCATGTTGGGCAGGATTCTGATGTAAAATACCTCCAACCAAGCTAGTAGGCATCCACTACTGGGCAGGGGTCTGTGGGTCTCAGGTTTTGTGCAATTGGCGTTAGGTGTCCCTATCCATGGGCTGGTGACTAGCATTGTGACTAGTACAGCATTGCCTACTGCCTAGAGCTGTTCCCTATGTGTGTGTGTGTGTGTGGTGTATGTCAATGGTGGTGTTGTTGCCGCCATTGACCAAGTGCATCCTTTGTCTCTTACCCCCCTTTTTGTTTTGTCACCCTGTCCTTACATGCATTAGCATCATCTGGCGGAGGAGCTGAGGCATCGGCGACGGAGGGAGCTGCATCCCACAGGGCCCAGGAGGCCGGATCCACCGAAGGTGATGGCACCAGTGGGACGGAGGGTGAGGGGAGCACCACAGCAGAGACAGGAGGGGACATATCGGACACGGATTCATCCTCCTATGGAAGCTCCCTGGTGGACACATCTGTGCCCACCCCAGATACAGGTACATCCAGCACCCCCAGTACCAGCACCGCCCTCCCAACAGCCCCTCTGTGTGTTTCCCATGCCCACTCACCCAGGAGGGTGGGCATCTCCTTCGCCCCAGGCACCTGAGGCCCTGCCCCAGTCAGCCTCTGTTGGGCAATGAACCATTGTGAATGCCATCCATGGGCTGGCAGCCCAAATCCTACAGACAAATGCATTCCTGGAAGTCATTCACTCTGGCATGGTGGCCCAGCAGAGATCAATCCAGGCTCTGGCCTCCTCTCTAGTGGCAGCCATTGTCCCTGTTTTTAGCCACCCCTCCTCCAACTTCCTGTACTCCAACCTATCCCAAGCACACAGTCAGATGAGCAGGCACCCAGGGCAACACACAAGAGTTGACATGGCAAACACAAGCACCACAGTTCATTCCATAGGCACTCACACAAACACAAGCCAGATGCAGATATACCAACATCCACTGCCTCCACTGTAGCCCCCTCCTCCTCGTCCTCCACCTCCCTCCCAGTTGCATCTACACTCACACCTGCATGCACTACATCCTCATCCACTACCCCCAGCACACCTAACAGCACACGGCCCTCCCTAGCAGTCACCACCCCCACTTCCATGAACACGTCTCCAGTGTCCTCTCCCACTGTGTCTGTGCCCCCTCCTCCCAAAGTACACAAATGCAATCACTCAGACACCCAACAGCCATCCACCTCACAACATCATCCAGCCCATGCACCTGCACCCAAACACAGCAGACAGACATCTCCTGCAACCACTCCTTCTAACTCCACTTCAAAACCATCTCCATCTTCCTGCCCCAATGTCCCTAAGAAGCTTTTCCTCTCCACCTTTGACCTCTTCTCTAGCCCTCCCCCACCCCTCATTTCAGGCCAGGGTGGTCAGAACCCAGCCAAGCACCTCAGCCACCCAATCCAGGGGCACAGTAGTGTCCACAGCTACACAAGGTTGGAGAGGATCCTGAGCACCAGGCAGCCACACTGATAGGGTGCCTGCACCAAGTGCTGCAAGGAAGGGCAAGGAGGAACCCCCAGCTGCTGCAAAGAAGGGCAAGGAGGCACCCCCATCTGGTAAAAGGAAGGGCAAGGAGCAATACCTGGCTGCTGAGAAGAAGGGCAAAGCAACACTTGGTGTAGTATTTATTTTTGATTCTGTATCTGGGACTACTATACTTGCTACTTCTGTGAGTATGCTAGTAACCAGGGCATGAGTTGCGGTTTTGTGGCAGTCCTTTGGGATCCATTTGTAGATCTTCCAGAGAAGTGTGACTGGTGTGTGAATGCAGGAGGATGTGGCTGAGTTGACTTGGCAGAGTGACAGAGTGATGGATGAGTCCAGGGTGGTGCTGATGTTGCGTGAGTGGTTTGTTGGGGTGCAGAGGGTAGATGGCTACCCGGAGTCATCCCAGGCTGATGTGGACGGTCCCAGGATGAGGACCTTGGCCTTGTTGGAGTTGAGCTTAAGGCAGCTGTCCCGCATCCAGGTGGCGACGGCTTCTATTCTGTTGTGGTAGTTCTTCTTGGCAGTAATGGTGTTTTCAGTCAATGAGATGATTAGCTGGGTATCGTCGGTGTAGGAGACGATGTTCAGTCCATGGGCCCTGATGATAGATGCAAGCCAGGCGATGTAGCTGATCTCTGTAGAATCTGACAGGTAAGGCGGGAGTCAGACTTTCTGTGTTGGGTCAGACAGGAAGGAACGTATCCATTGTAGGGCCTTTCTGCCGGCTGCGTAAAGCCTGGAGCCGAGGGTGAGATTTGAGATTGTGTCAAAGGCAGCTGATAGGTTCAGCATGATGAGGGCTGCTGAAAGGCTGAGGTCGAGGCGCGAGCGGATGTCATCTGTGGTGGCAAAGAGGGCAGCCCCCTTGCTGTGATTGCTCCTGAAGCCTGATTGGGAGGTGTCCAGGATGTTATTGTCCTCAATGTTCTCACGGAGCTGAGCATGGATGACCTTTTTAATGTCCTTGGCTGGGAAAGGCAATAGAGAGATGGGGCGGTACATCTTGAGGTCCAGGGGGTTAGCTGTGGGTTTCTTCAAGAGCGGGTAGGTCTCGGCATGCTTCCACTCCTCTGGTAAAGTGGCTGTCTCTATGGAACAGTTGAGGGTGTGTCAGAGCTCGGACGATGGATGTTTTGGCCTCGTTGAAAAGGTGGTGAGGACAGGGGTCTGTAGAGGCTCCAGAGTGGATGCTGCTCATGATGGTGTGTGTTTCATCTGTGGTGAGGGTGGTCCAGCAGTGTAGGGTCTGTGGTGGTACAATGGGATGGATCTGGGGGTTATTGTGTATGTCTTTGATTTTCTGGTGAAAAATGTTGACTAGCCTGTCACTGAGGTCTTGAGATAGAAGAATGCTTGCTGTTTCTTATTGGGGGTTGGCAAACTCTTTGACCACAGCAACGAGCTCTTTGGTGTATTGAGAGGTGGTGTTGATGCGGTCCTGCAAGGCAGCTTTCCTGGTAATTCTGATGAGATAGTGGTGGGATTTGGTGGCTGTTTTGAAAGCCTTAAAATCTTCCGAGGACTTGCTGTACCTCTCTAGCCATCTGCAGGTGCGCCTGGAGTCCTGGAGTGTGGGGGAGAACCTTCTTATGGTGGTGTTTGGCTGAGGTCTTATGGAGAGGTGCTAGGGTGTTGGCGCATTGGGAGATCCATTGGTGGAAGTTCTGTGCTGAGATGTTAGCGTCTGCAGTGAGAGGTAGGGGAGACTTGCTGAGAATGTTGGAGAGCTGTTCCTCTGTGATCTGGTTCAATTTTCTGCTTGGGGCTCAGAGTGTGTGGAGGTGGATTGTTGGTGAGGTGAAGGTGAAATGGATGCATTGATGGTCTGTCCAGTAAAGCGTGGAGGTGTTGTCAACTGTGATGTTGTTGCTGGAGTAAAAGATAGCATTGAGCTGTGTGTCCTGCGTTGTGTGTTGATGAGGTGACCTGTTGCTTTAGTCCTATTGTGGTAAAGTTGTTGAGCAGGGAAGCAGTGTTGGTGTCATCGCTGCTGCCAATGTGGTAGTTGAGGTCGCCGAGGGGGAAGTAGGTCGAGGGGGTGAGAGCGTTAGGAGAAATTATGTCAACGCTGTAGTTGCTGAAGTTGGATGGGGGCCGGATACCCTGTAGGCGAGGGTGCCGTGGAAGGTTGGCTGGGATGGTGCATGTATCTGGCAGTGGAGGTGCTCCATGATGGGGGTGTGGTCTTCTGCATTGGTTGTCAAGTGGAGGAAGGATTTGTGTACGATGGCCAGGCTGCGACCTAGGTGAGAAGTCCAGTCTTTGGGGAGCAGTTTGTTGTCGCGGAGCAGTTTGTGGAAAGCAGATTTAGGCCCTCATTACAACCCTGGCAGTCGGTGTTAAAGCAGCGGTAATACCGCCAACAGGCAGGCGGAAAAAAAATGGAATCACGACCGTGGCAGAAACTGCCAACATTGACAGCCACTTTAACACTCCGACCGCCATGGCGGTACAAACAAACAGCGCGGCAGTCACCACCAACAGACAGGCGGAAGACAATGTACCGCCTACACTATTATGAGAGGCCAATCCGCCACCTTTTCCGGGGTGGAACCAATGCGAACAAAAACATGGCAGAAATAAGACTTGGAAGGGAAAACATTCACCTCTCCACACCCCACGAGGAACCATGACGCCATGGAGCCACTCCAAATACTCCCTGCAATGGTATTCCTGCTCCTTTATTAGGAGCAACAAAGACGGCGGCGACGGCCACAGTGAGTACTGCACCTACAACACAGGGGAGGGGGGAGGGGGAGGGGGGAGGGGAAAGAGAGTGACACACACACGCAACATGCAACACCCCCACCCCCACCCTCACCCACAACAACATACACACAAATACATGCTGCAACATTACATTTACACCCCCCTTTCAAGAACGCAAGGACAAAAGGAAATGAGTTGAACGATAGTAACCATGAAAAAATCAGTAGTCAAAACTCGAAATACAATATATACAATTATGTACACCAACTACACAAGTCCGGATAGTGCACCAATAATTGTCCGTGGACCACTGGGCCCAAAATACATGGGCGAAGCCCACACTCGATACCAGACATCAAACGGAGAGAATACTGCAGGGGCATCAGATCGAAATGAAACAGGCACCTCCGGGGGATGTGAAGGGGGGGCACCTCAGCTGGATGAGTGCACAACGCCAGTGCTCCACGAGGGGGCTCCATGCCCACTGCTTTATCCTCTGGAGTGCAAAGCCACAGTCTCTCAAGTCTCTCCAGTGGGTGGTTTGCCCACTGCTTTATCCTGGGGAGTGCAAAACCACAGTCTCTCAAGTCTCTCCATTGGGTGGTTTGCCCACTGCTTTATCCTGGGGAGTGCAAAGCCACAGTCTCTCAAGTCTCTCCAGTGGGTGGTTTGACCACTGCTGCATCCTGGGGAGTGCAAAGCCACAGTCTCTCAAGTCTCTCCAATGGGTGGTTTTCCCACTGCTGCATTCTGGGGAATGCAAAGCCACAGTCTCTCCAGTGGGTGGTTTGCCCACTTCTGCATTCTGGGGAGAGCAATGCCACAGTCACTCAGGTGATTGCTCACCTCCACTGGTTCTGGAGGGAGCTTTGTGCTCAGAGTGCTTCATCCTGCCAAGGACTGAGGTAGTGGTTGTGATACTCCACTGGTTCTAGAGGGGGCTTTGTGCCCAGAGTGCTTCATCCTGCCAAGGACAGAGGTGGTGGATGCCTTTCTCCAATGGTTCTGGAGGGGGCTTTGTGCCCAGAGTGCTTCATCCTGCCAAGGACAGAGGTAGTGGATGTCTTTCTCCACTGGTTCTGGAGGGGGCTTTGTGCCCAGAGTGCTTCATCCTGCCAAGGACAGAGGTAGTGGATGCCTTTCTCCAGTGAAGGTGTTGCATCATGGAAGTTGCCCAGGCTCCTAGAACTGACCACCAGGCTCGATCGACTGACCACTGGGGGTGGCAGCCATGTCTGCGGTGGTGCCACTGGCTCAGAATGTCACGGGGCCACTGGCAGTGCTTGCAGCGGTGTCAGTAGCGGCGGTGCTTGCGGCAGCCTCTGTGGCATCAGTGCTGGCAGCGGACTCTGTGGCAGCGGTGCTTGCAGCGGCCTCTCTGGCTGTGACGGCGTGCTGGTGGCAGGCTCTGTGGCGGCGGTGCTGGTGGCGGGCTCAGCGACTGCGGTACTGGTGGCAGTGCATGTAGCGGTGCAGGTGGCGGTGCAGGTGGCGGTCTTCTCTGCCGTACTGGTTGGCGTTGACGTGGACAGAAGGTGTGACACTGGTCCCATAGTCGGTGCCACTATGCCCTCTCCTGACCTGCCCTTGATTTTCTGGCCCTTCCCCACATTGGATGGTGGAGCAGCTGTCTTGCCACTATCCCCTTTTGTTTTCCCTGAGCCCTTGGTGGCAGGTGTTTTCACTTTCTCCCTCCGCGATGTGGGCAACTTTTTTACTTTTGCAGGTGGCGGAATGTCCTTGCCCTCGCTCCGTGGCACACTGGCTGCCCTGATGCTTGCAGCACTCCAAAAGCCCGCTGTTGCTGGGACCACTCTGCCCGGTGATGTGGTGGCTGAGGTGCTGGGTTGGGACCTGGAAAGCCTGGCACTAGGGGATGGACGGGGGGGAGGTGTAGGGAAGAGGTCAATGTTAGCCAGGAATTTTTTTTTACACACACTGGGACGGGTAGATGGAGTGGGTTTGGAAGTGGAGGAAGAGGTAGTGGTTGTAGGAGGTGTACGATTGCTGAATTTGGGTGAAGATGCATGGGCTGGAGGCTGTTGTGAGGTGGATGGCTGTTGGGTGGGTGTGTGTCTGTGTTTGTGTACTTTGGGAGGAGGGCTCACAGACACAATGGTAGAGGACGCAGGGGATGTGTGAATGGTAGTGGGGGTGGTGAGTGCACGTGAGCGGTGTGTGGTGATGGGTGTGCTGGTGATGGAGGTAGTGGCTGAAGATGTTGTGCATGCAGATGTGAGTGAAGACGAGACAGGGAGGGAGGAGGACGACGTGGAGGAGGGGGACACAGTGGAGGCAGTGGATGTTGGTATGTCTGCTGGGGACTGATGCTTGTGTGAGTGCCTGTGGGATATGTTTGCCTGAGCCACCCTTGTGTGATGAGGTGTGTGCATGCTGGTCTGATGGTGTGCTTGGGATAGGCTGAGGTACAGGGGATTGGGTCTGGGTGGAGGAAGTTGGAGGGGGGAGGGTGGACACATGGACAATGGCTGCCATCAGGCTAGAGCCTGAAATGCTCGCTGTTGGGCTGCCTGGCCAGAATGAATGCCCTCCAGGTATGCATTTGTTTGTTGCAAATGCCTCTCGACACCTTGGATGGCATTCACAATGGTAGATTGTTCAACAGTGAGGGATCTCAGGAGGTCAATAGCCTCCTCACTGAGGGCAGCAGGGATGACTGGGGCAGGGCCTGAGGTGCCTGGGGCAAAGAAGATGCAAACCCTCCTGGGTGAGCGGCCACAGGACATAAATTGAGGGGATGGTGGGAGGGCGGTTCTGGTATGGGGGTGGCGGCTTTACCTGTTGATGCGGGGGACACAGAGGGGCCCGCCACTGCAAGGGAGCTCCCATCAGAGGAGGAGTCGCGGTCGCTGATGTCACCTCCTGTCCCCGCCGTGGAGCTCCCCTCGTCCTCCGTCCTGCTGGTGGCTTCAGACTCCATTATCTCGCACTCCAGGGCCAAGTGGCATGCAGCTCCCTCCTGCTCCGGTGCCACTGCTCCTCTGCCTGATGATGCTATTGCACACAAGAACAGGGAGACCACAAAAAGGGTGGGGGAAAGACAGAAGAAATACATGTTCAGTGCATGCAATACAACTACCGTTGGATGACACTACAGACACAGCAGACCTCCGCACTACGCCATGCACTTAGAGTTCCTAGCTTAATCACATGCCCATGTAGTACAAGGCCTATCCCCGAATGCTGCACACATGGAAGTCACAGGAGCCTGATTAGGTGTAGATGGCTTTTACCACTGGTGGGGTTGGGGTGCCACATAGCCTGCCTCACAAAGGGTCCTTGCCTTCAAAGCTCACCCGGGCCTAGGGTAACCCACTGCCCACCTCCCCCACCCAGACACTTCGTAATGCGGGCATAGTCAGATGGATGTGACAGTACTCACCTCCTTGTGGCTGCTGTGATGCCCTCAAGCCCCCATCCAACTCCGGATACGCCAGGCCAGGATCCGGAACATCAGTGGGGTCATGGTGCTACCGGCAACCCTCCCACATTGGGGGGCCATCCCCAGCTGGGCCTCCGCCTTCTACTTGCTCCAGTGGCGAATGTCTTCCCATCTTTTACGGCAGTGGGTGCTCCGTCTATGGTGGACCCCCGGGTCCAGACATCCTTGGCGATGGCACGCCAAATATCCTTCTTCTGGTGGGCACTGACCTAGAGGAATAGTACAGGGGAAAAGGAAAAACTTTAACTGTCCGGACCGTCACAGTCATTGGCCCACGTTCTCATCCTTGCCCTGACGCACATACACTCACCGTCCGCACATGCAGGCCTCAGTCCCCCCCATGCATCTTCCATCCACACCACTCCAAACAGGCATTGTCCATGCAGCATGCTCACGGTGTACTCACCTGTTTGTCTGGAGGACTGTAGAGTAGCGTGTACTGGGGGAGGACCCCATCCACTAACTTCTCCAACTCCTCCGAAGTGAAGGCAGGGGCCCTTTCCCCAGACACAAGAGCCATCGTCGCTTCCAGACTGAAGTCACAGCAGCACTTGCAGTGTAGGTCCTCTCCTGTTGAAGGTCAGGTATCAAGTGAGTGAACAGACAGAAAATGGCGGTCACGTCCGGGGCGGTGCGTACCGTCACCGGCGGCGTACATCGATGCTCCTGGGACCCATAGGGTCCAATGTTAACCAATGCAAGATTGCGCAGCGGTCTTTGACCGCCTACCGTGACGGTGTAGAACGCCAGCACAGTTACTTCATATCCCCTTGTCCCACCTTACAGGTCAGGTCAGCCGCCATTTCAGGGGGCCACATAGCATTAATATTAACTGCATCACACCAATCTAGGCCTTGCTTACACACAGTAACAGGCACATTGCGGATTTACAAATGTTTGCTAATGACATTTAGTAATACCTCAGTGTTGGCTGACTCGCTGTTTTCCTCCATAGGGCACGTCCACTGGGGCAGGTGGTGAGATGATGGCATCCTCCGGTGTACAGACCGCTGGTGGACCTGTCGACAATGGAAGAGAGACACGTAATAGTCACCTACAGACTTGATTGTGCAACAATCCATGAACTGTGTGCCCAGTTGGAGCCAGACCTGATATCAGCAATCCGCCATCCCACAGGAATCCCCCCTCTAGTCCAGGTCCTGTCAGTACTCCATTTCCTGGCAAGTGGGTCTTTTCAAACAACAGTGGCCATTGCATCAGGGATGTCCCAGCCTATGTTCTCAAACGTGTTGTCTAGAGTGTTGTCTGCCCTGCTTAAACACATGCACAGCTACATCGTTTTCCCTCTGGTGGAGGATTTGCCTACAGTGAAAGGAGACTTCTATGTCCTGGGACATATCTCCAACATGTGTGCCATTGATGGGACACATGTGGCCTTGGTACCCCCCACAGGAGTGAACAGGTGTACAGAAACCGGAAGAGCTACCATTCAATGAATGTGCAGATGGTGTGTTTGGCCGACCAGTACATCTCCCATGTGAATGCCAAGTTTCCTGGCTCAGTGCATGACGCTTACATTCTGAGGAATAGCAGCAGCCCTTATGTGATGGGGCAACTCCAGAAGCACTGTGAGTGGCTATTAGGTGAGGACAAGGACCCTATACCCTGTAAATAGTTGTCTGGGGTTATCCGTCAGGGTTAGTGTGTGTCTAACATTTGCAGGTGACTCTGGGTACCCCAACCTGTCATGGCTACTGACCCCAGTGAGAAATCCCAGGACAAGGGCAGAGGAACGCTACAATGAGGCACATGGGCGAACTAGGAGAGTGATCGAAAGGACCTTCGGCCTCCTGAAGGCCAAGTTCTGGTCCCTCCATATGACAGGTGGTTCTCTCTACTACTCACCAAAGAAGGTGTGCCAGATCATCGTGGCCTGCTGTATGCTGCACAACCTGGCTTTGCGATGACAGGTGCCTTTTCTGCAGGAGGATTGTCCAGATGTGGAGCCTGTGGACAGTGAAGAAGAGGAGGCAGAAGAAGAGGATATCGACAACAGAAACAGCGCTATCCAGGAATACTTCCAGTGAGACACAGGTAAGAAGATGCCACTGCCTCACACCTCTCATGCAATTATTAGACCCATCATATGTTTGTCACTTTCACCTAGTGTATGGACCTTGACTTGTCACTTTGCCTTTCTATTTCACAGATGTGGGTCCCACTGTGTGACCTCCTCTATATTACCTCATGGACTAGAGCTGTGTTACATCGGTATGTTGACAATACAATCGACATTTCTATATTCCATAGTTATTGCAAATACACATTTGTGAAAGCACAGACTGACTCCAGCTTATTTTGTGATTCAAGGGTGTTTATTTCAGCGCAAAATAGTGGAGGGGGTTGTAAAATGAGCTGGGGTGATGGTGGAGTATTGTTCATGGCAGAGTCCAGTCTATTTGTTTCACAGGTGCATTGTCCAAAGGGGCATAGGAAGTGGAGCTAGGGCAGTTGGTGTATGGACAGGGTGATAAAGTGGAACAGGAGGATGACATTCAGGGGGGTCTAATTTTGTGGCGGGGGTCTTGGCATTGTTCTCTGTCTTTGTCCTGGATCTCAGGGACCGTTTGCGGGGTGGTTCTCCTTCTACAGGTGGTGGGTGCTGGTGTCGTGGTCCTGTGGCGGTGCCTCCTGTCCACTAGCGCCGGCGGAGGGGTGGTCTGTTCATCATCCATGCTAGTGTCAGGGGCCCCTTGTTGTGCCACAGTGTCCCTCCTGGTGTACACAATGTCCTTCAGCACCCCTACAATGGTGACCAGGGTAGTGTTGATGGACTTAAGTTCCTCCCTGATACTGTTCCTCCTGCAGCCGCTGGGTCTCCTGAAACTTGGCCAGTACCGTTGCCATCGTCTCCTGGGAATGATGGTATGCTCCCTTGATGTTGGAGGGGGCCTCATGGAGAGTGGGTTCCCTGGGCATGTCCTCCCCCTGTTGCACAGCAGTCCTCCCAGTTCCCCTGTTTTCCTGTGCCTTTGTCCCCTGAACCGTGTGCCCACTAACACTGCCCCCAGGTCCCTGATTTTCTTGGGGTGGAGGGTTTGCCTGGGTTCCCTGTAGTGGTGGACACACTGCTGCTTGACGTGTCCTGGGGACAGAGGGATGGGCCCGCTGGGTGGGTGCTGTGCTGGTATTTCCTGAGGGGGAGGCTCTTTGGTGGCTTGTGCCAGTGTCAGGGGAACCGACTGTCCTGAGGTCCCAGATGGGCCGGGCTGGTCATCTTGATCCAGTTGGACAGAGCTGCTGTCATCACTTTGGGCCTCTTCTGTGGGGGGAGTGGACATAGTTATTGCATCTGTGTGTGCCATTGTGTGCAATGGGTGAGTGACCCTGTATTCCAGTGCTTGCATTCTTGTGTAGGACCTTGTGTTATAATAGGTTTGGGGTCTGTGTGGGTATCTGTAGTGGACATGCTTTGGTGATGGGTGTCCATGCTTTGGTGTTGCATGCAGGGCTTGGTGTTGGGATGTGTGGGTTGTGAAAGTGGGACATTTGTGAGGTATTGGAGTGATGGGGTGAGGGTGAGGGTGGGGTATGTGATAGCATGCAGGTAGGGTGGTGGATGTAATAGTTAAGATTTGACTTACCAGAGTCCATTCCTCCTGCTACTCCTGCGAGGCCCTCAGGATTCAGTATAGCCAAGACCTGCTCCTTCCATGTTGTTAGTTGTGGGGGAGGAGGTGGGGGTCCGCCGCCAGTCCTCTGTACTGCAATGTGGTGTCTTGAGACCACGGAATGCACGTTCCCCCTTAGGTCGTTCCACCTTTTCCTGATGTCATCCTGTGTTCTTGGATGCTGTCCCACTGCGTTGACCCTGTCTACGATTCTGTGCCGTAGCTCCATCTTCCTAGCTATGAAGGTGTGCTGCACCTGTGATCCGAATAGCTGTGGCTCTACCCAGATGATTTCCTCCACCATGACCCTGAGCTCCTCCTCAGAGAACCTGGGGTGTCTTTGGAGTGCCATGGTGTGGTATGGGTGATGTGTGAGGTGGTGTATGTTGGGATGTGTGAGGGGATGTGTTTGTGTGTGTTATCTGAGGTGCGTGGTTATGGTGTGAGTGATGGTGTTATGTGCCTGTGGATGCTATTGTTGTTTCTGGTGGTGTCTCTCTCTGGGCTTCTTATTCAATTTTTGTTGTAGGGGTTTGTGGGTAATGTGAGTGTGTGTTTTATATCACATTGAGTGTGTGGGAGTGGTGTGTGTATGTGTATCTGGTGTGTGTATTTTGACTTGTCCAATGTGGTTGTGTTTTGTAAGTGTGTGTGTATTTTGAGCGCAGCGGTGTGTACCGCCAATGGAATACCGCGATTGAAAGACCGCGGCGTGGATTCGTGGGTTGTGATAGTGTGGGCGTATTCTTGTTGTCGTGACGGTGTCGGTTTTGTCATTGCCAGTTTATTACTGACCTTTGGTGTGGCGGACTTGTGTGAGTGTCTGGTTTTTGGTGGATTCCGGGCTGTGGGTTGTAATAGCTGTAGCGGTATTCCGCCACCGCCGAGGTGTATTGGCGGTCTTCTGCACAGCGGTAAGCGGGATTTACTGCCAATGTTGTAATGAGGGCCTTAATCTTCATTATTTTTCTTGCCAAAGTATGAAAATGCTTAATATACCTAAATATGTTTTCAAGAAATATCAGGATACTTATATACCTGATTGAAATATATCACACAGACATTTTATGGGCAAGAGTTGTAAGATACCCCTACCTCCTAACACTGATGTGAGAGAGGAGTATTTAGCAAAAGCACTGTCTAGCAAAATACATGTTCTACTATTCAATATGTTTACTAGGGAATTTCCTCTTTATATAGTCTTTACCTGAAAAATAAGTGTTTATAATAATTAGTGTACTAAAAGGAGAAGTATATGTTTTAACACTGACATTTCCATTCTGTTTCTTAGTAGCAGTGACTGCAACTAGAAGAAAATTGTCCTAATAGTAAATGATATCTGTGATCCAAAATTGAGAGTTCTGGGATAGCATCCTTCACCTAGAAATATGTATCTTGATGATATTAAGGGCCTGATTCAGATCTCATAGGATATAATGGGATCACAATATGGCGGACGGCATACATGTCACGCTTGTGACAGAGTAGTTCCCTCTGCCAAGTTCTAAATGAGGCCCTAAGCCTGTTGAGAACGATTTTCTCTACTAGTGAAGATATGTGGTCACGTGTACTTCTGTTTCTTTACACAAGCATACATACCTAATGTTGCACCAACTATAAGTAGGAGTATGTGATGTGCAGCTGCCTTATTGTTTCTAAAGAATATTTAGAGATACAATTAAAAAATGAAAAAATGCACCTACTGGTAGATATGTGCAGTCAAAGACTTAGCCCAATTTTTATCCTTTTTTTGCGCCGCATTCGCCTAATTTTTTTACACAAAAGCGGCGCAAACTTACAAAATAAAATTATATTTTGTAAGTTTGTGCCGCTTTTGGGTTAAAAAACTGATGCAAATGCATCACTAAAACAGTAAAAATATGGGCCTTAATATTTCATCGACTGGTTTGTAATAATACGTCATATGCATAATGGGAGACAGAGTTGTTTATACACATTTGTTTTAAGAATAATATTAGGTTTTCAAGGTTTGACACAGTAACACTGTGCACAGCATCTTTTCAGAGGCATATATAGATTATTTGAAAATATGTGTAACTAACAAATAATGTAGTAAACATTTTGAAAACATTGCAGGAAAACAATACAATTTAAATGTCCATTAAATGGATTTTATGTAAAATTCTCAGACAGTGCTCTCACAGTAAGTGGACCCTCAATGTCAGTACAAGAATCCAAATATGCATAACACTGCTAACATTTCAAAGAAATGTTTGACATCCTTTGACTGTAGGGGAAAACATATTGATTTTGAAAAACAAAACCATAAAATATGCACATGCCAGACTTTAATGTTTAAAGAGCAAAAGTCGTCTCACCACTACCAGCTACATACCATTTTCATAGTTTATTTCCTAAAAGTATATGTTGATGAAAATAAAACCACAACCGTAGGCAACATAACGACATATCCAGAAGATACCCACTTCATTTTGAAAAATAAATAAAAAATCTGTAATACTGTGATCAGTATTTCTTCTACAACATGGGTTGAAGGAAAATTAGATATGAGTTTGGGAATTTCCAAAGTAATCTTGTTTTGAATGTAAGAGAAGTGTCATTGCATTCAGTCCATCAAAAACATTTTCAAACAGACTATATAGTGATCTGGTCTAATGCAGTTTTCCTAATGAAAAATGGTGGTGACTGTAGTGCATGTTTTGTCGCCTAGAGAATTTTGGCCTGCTTTGAAGTTGAAAATTTCAGTTTCAGTTTTTCTACCATATGCTCTACAATTTTGTAGCATGAAGTGATGTATCTACTGCAGTTATCAACATTCAGAGTTGACAGTGTTTGTATTGTACAGTCTGAACATATACTATTTTG
This sequence comes from Pleurodeles waltl, assembly GCF_031143425.1. Classification (NCBI taxonomy): domain Eukaryota; kingdom Metazoa; phylum Chordata; class Amphibia; order Caudata; family Salamandridae; genus Pleurodeles; species Pleurodeles waltl. The sequence continues at coordinate 1,071,901,438 of NC_090437.1, forward strand.
CACAGCTATGTGCATTCATTTCTGAAATGGTACAGTTTTGCAATCTGGAATGGAGGCGTACATAAATCGCCCTGCATGGATGTGAGTACTTGTGATATAGTGGCAAGTCTCACATTCATGTTGCCATGAGTGGTTTATTATTCCAAACATTAAGGTGGTCATTACAACCCTGGCGAACGGTGTTAAAGCAGCGGAAATACCGCAAACAGTCCGGAGGACAGAAAAAGGGAATTATGACCCTGGCGGAAACCGCCAACAAAGACAGCCATTTTAACACTTCGCCCGTCACGGCGGTACAGACAAGCAGCGCGGCGTTCACCGCCAACAGACAGGCGGAAGACAATGTACCGCCCACACTATTACAACCCGCCAATCCGCCACCTTTTCCGGGGAGGATTCACCGTGGATAAAAACACGGCGGAAACAGCTTTTGCTATGGGAAAACGCTCACCTGAACATATTCCACGAGGAACGAGGAATCCATGGAGCCGGAACTCCAAATACTCCCTGCCCTTGTGTTTCTGCTCTTCTACGACCAACAGCTACGTAGGCGCCGCAGACAACGGTGAGTACTGCACCTATGACATGGGGGAGAGGGGAGGCAAAAGTTAGGGGGACACACACCAAACACCCCCTCCCCCACCCTCGCATATTACAACATACACAACAATGCATTCACAAAAATCACAGTAACAACCCACAATCCCCCCGGAAGAATGAATACACAAAGCGAAAATCGGTCAAACAATGTAATGTGCCAATATACATGTCATACAAAAATATACAGATATATATTTGAAAATCAGTCATAATTATATACAAGACGAGAAGTAGTGCAGATATGTACATAACAATGTCCGTGCACCATCAGTCCAAAAATACATGGGCGAGGCCCACAAACGATACCTGACCACAATCGAAGAGAACACTGCCGGGGCATCAGATAGAAATTCTACAGGCACCTCAGGGGGAAGGGAAGGGGGGGCACCTCAGCCGGATCACTGCAAAACCAGATCCACAACAGGGCTCCATGCCCATTCATGCCCTCCTGGGGAGTGCAAAGCCACAGTCTCTCAAGTCTCTACAGTGGGTTGTTTGCCCACTGTGCCATCCTGGGGAGTGCAAAGCCGCAGTTTCTCAAGTCTCTACAGTGGGTGGTTTGCTCACTGTGCCATCCTGGGGAGTGCAAAGCCGCAGTCTCTCAAGTCTATACAGTGGGTGGTTTGCCCACTGTGCCATCCTGGGGAGTGCAAAGCCACAGTCTTTCAAGTCTATACAGTGGGTGGTTTGCCCACTGTGCCATCCTGGGGAGTGCAAAGCCACAGTCTCTCAAGTCTATACAGTGGGTGGTTTGCCCACTGTGCTATCCTGGGGAGTGCAAAGCCACAGTCTCTCAAGTTGATGCAGGTCTCTACTGGTACTGGGGGGGACTGGTGCCCAGACTGGATGAGTCTCCCTGTGAAAGGTCGTGTCCTGTCACAGTCCCAGCTGCACATGGGATAAGGATGCCTGATGTGGCGGGCCATTCATTCCTACCCAGTGCATTGCCCTGTTCAGCGGTGCTTTGCCATGGCGGTCTGTGCCCTGTTCAGAGGTGCATTGACATGGCGGTCTGTGCCCTGTTCAGCGGTGGATTGACATGGCGGTCTTTGCCATGTTCAGCGGTGCTTTGCCATGGCGGTTCACGACAGTTCAGCGGTGCTTTGCCATGGCGGTCTGTGCCCTGTTCAGCGGTGCTTTGACATGGCGGTCTGTGCCCTGTTCAGCGGTGCATTGACATGGCGGTTCAGGACTGTTCAGCGGTGCTTTGCCATGGCGGTCTGTGCCCTGTTCAGCGGTGCTTTGACATGGTGGTCTGTGCCCTGTTCAGCGGTGTATTGACATGGCAGGCTTTGCCCTGTTCAGCGGTGCTTTGCCATGGCGGTTCAGGACTGTTCAGCGGTGCTTTGCCATGGCGGTCTGTGCCCTGTTCAGCGGTGCATTGACATGGCGGTCTTTGCCCTGTTCAGCAGTGCTTTGACATGGCGGTCTGTGCCCTATTCAGCTGTGCATTGACATGACGATCTTTGCCCTGTTCAGCAGTGCTTTGACATGGCGCTCTTTGCCCTGTTCAGCGGTGCATTGACATGGCGGTCTTTGCCCTGTTCAAAGGTGCTTTGACATGGCGGTTCAGGACAGTTCAGCGGTGCTTTGACATGGCGATATGTGCCCTGTTCAGCAGTGCATTGACATGGCGGTCTTTGCCCTGTTCAGCGGTGCTTTGCCATGGCGGTTCAGGACAGTTCAGCGGTGCTTTGACATGGCGGTTCAGGACAGTTCAGCAGTGCTTTGCCATGGCGGTTCTGATAAGAACATTGGTGTGTGGCATGACGTTTCATTATTGCCCAGCGAGGCTGTGGCAGCCGGAGCCCTCCAGGGCACTGACTCCGGTGGTGTGGGTGGTCTCCTGACCAGTGACGATAGTGGGGCTCTACTGGGCACTGACTCCCGCGGTGGTCTCCTGACCAGTGACAATACTTGGGCCCTCCTGGGCTGTGACTCTGGTGGTGGTCTCCTGACCAGTGACGATACTTGGGCCCTCCTGGGCTGTGACTCTGGCGGTGGTCTCCTGACCAGTGACGATACTTGGGCCCTCCTGGGCTGTGACTCTGGCGGTGGTCTCCTGACCAGTGACGATACTTGGGCCCTCCTGTGCTGTGACTCTGGCGGTGGTCTCTGGACCAGTGGCGATACTTGGGCCCTCCTGGGCTGTGACTCTGGTGGTGGTCTCTGGACCAGTGACGATACATGGGCCCTCCTGGGCTGTGACTCTGGCGGTGGCCTCTGGACCAGTGACAATAGTGGGGCCCTCCTGGGCTGTGACTCTGGCGGTGGTCTCCTGACCAGTGACGATACTTGTGCCCTCCTGGGCTGTGACTCTGGCGGTGGTCTCCTGACCAGTGACGATACTTGGGCCCTCCTGGCCTGTGACTCTGACGGTGGTCTCCTGACCAGTGACGATACTTGTGCCCTCCTGGCCTGTGACTCTGGTGGTGGTCTCCTGACCAGTGACGACAGTGGGGCTCTCCTGGGCACTGACTCTGGCAGTGGTCTCCGGACTAGTGACGATAGTGGGGCCCTCCTGGGCTGTGACTCTGGCGGTGGTCTCTGGACCAGTAACGACGGTGCTGGCGGTTGTGTCTCGACCGCCGGAAATGATGGCGCACTTCTCCGCCGTGACACTCACAACAGGCTGGGCAGACTTCTTCTGGCCCTTCCCCACCTTTGGTGGAGTCACAGCTGACTCTCCAATCCCCTTGGAACCCATGTCAGTTGTTTTCCCACCTGGAGTCTTAACACGGTCCCGTCGTCCACTCTCCAATTTTATTGCCTTTACAGGGTGTGGGCTGCCAGTGCCTTGGCTCCTGGTTCTACTTCCTGCCCTGGTGGCCGGTGCACTCCAAAAACCTTGAACAGGCACCACTGGTATTGGAGGCTTTTTGGCTGAGGCGCTACGACGGGACTGATGAATTAGAGGGGGTGGGGTGGGGGCAAAAAGGTCAACTTTACAGAGGGACAGTTTCTGACGAACACTGGGATGGGTAGCTCGAGGGGGTCTGGGAGTGGAGGAAGAGGAGGTGGTTGTCGGAGGTGTCACTTTAGGTGTTTTGGGTGCAGGTGCAGGTAATGGAGGCTGTCGTGAGGTGGATGGATGTTGGGTGAGTGATTGCCGGCGTTTGTGTACTTTGGGAGGGGGCGTCACAGACACACAGGAGAGGACACAGGGGACGTGTAAATGGCAGTGGAGGTGGTGAGTGCGGGTGAGCGGGGTGTGGTGCTGGGTGGACTGGTGCGAGTCCTAGTGGCTGTAGATGTAGTGCATGCAGGTGACAGTGTAGACGAGACTGGGAGGGAGGAGGGAGAAGAGGAGGAGGGGGACACAGTGGAGGCAGTGGATGTTGTTGTGTCTGTATGTGGGTGGGGCTTGCGTGAGTGTTTGTGGTGTGTGTGGTGCCTATGTTTGCTTGAGCTACTTGGGTGTGTTGACTTGTGTGCATGCTGGTCTGTAGGTGTGCTTGGGATGGGCTGGGGAACAGGAGATTGGGTCTGGGTGGAGGAAGTTGGAGGGGGGATGCTAGACACAGGGACAATTGCTGCCATCAGTGCTGAGGCCAAAGATTGCAGGGTTCGCTGAAGGACAGCCTGGCCAGAATGAATGCCCTCCAGGAATGCATTACCGTGTTGCAACTCTCGTTCTACACCCTGGTTGGCATTCACAATGGTAGACTGCCCAACAGTGAGTGGCCTGAGGAGGTCAATGGCCTCCTCACTGAGGGCAGCAGGGGTGACTGGGGCAGGGCCTGAGGTGCCTGGGGCGAAGGTGATGCCCACCCTCCTGGGTGAGCGGGCACGGGGCGAACCCTGAGGGGCTGCTGGGAGGGCGGTGCTGGTAGGGGAGGTGGCAGCTGTACCTGTAGAGGTGGGGGGCACAGATGGTGCCGCCACCACAAGGGAGCTCCCATCGTCGAACGAGTCCGTGTCGCTGCTTGGTGATCCGGTGGCCGACGTGAAGCTCCCCTCGCCCTCCGTCCCACTGGTGCATTCAGATTCTGTGGTGTGGCCCTCCATGGCCATGTGGGATGCAGCTCCCTCATGCTCCGGTGCCACTGTACCTCCGCCTGTTGATGCTGATGTACAAAAGGACAGGGAGAGCAGACAAAGGGGGGGAGACAGAAGAAAGAGGGTTTTAGTGCATGGCATACCGCTACCTTTGGCGGACAAGACAAACGCAGATGCCCCCTGCATTACGCCGTGCCCCTGCCCTCTGCACATGCAATTTCTGGGATATGGCCTATATGGCAATGGTGGACATCTGCGCACATGGATGCCACAGGGGCAACTATACCTCGACTTGGCACTCTGTTGAGGTGGGGTAGAGTGCCACATCGGCTGCATTACGGCGGGCCCTTGCCTACCTAACTCGCCCTGGCCTAGGGACACCCACAGCCCACCTCCCCCACCCAGACACCTCCACTGCACGCTAAGTCCGCAGAATGAGGTTGTACTCACCCCCTTGTGTCTGCTGTGATGCCCTCAAGCGCCCATCCAACTCCGGGTAGGCCACCGCCAGGATCTGGAACATCAGGGGGGTCATGGTGCGACGGGCACCCCTCCCACGTTGGGAGGCCATCCCCAGCTGAGCCTCCGCCGTCTTCTTGCTGCAGCGGCAAATGTCCTCCCATCTCTTGCAGCAGTGGGTGCTCCGTCTATGATAGACCCCCAGGGTCCGCACTTCCTTGGCGATGGCACACCAAATACTCTTCTTCTGGTGGGCTCTGACCTACAGGAAAGGTACAGGATAACATGAAATTACTCTTCCGTCCAGGCCGTCACACTAATTGCCCACCAGTTCCTACCCATGCCTTGACGCACATACACTCACCGTCCTCACATGCAGGCCTCAGCCCCCCCGCATGTATCTTCCATCCACACCACTCCAAACAGTCATTGCCCACGTATCATGCTCACAGTGTACTCACCTGTTTGTCTGGAGGTCCGTAGAGTAGCATGTACTGGTGGAGGACCCCATCCACCAGTTTGTCCAACTCCTCCACGGTGAAGGCAAGGGCCCTTTCCCCATACATTGTAGCCATTGTCGCTTCCAGACTGAGGTCACAGCAGTACTTGCAGTGTAGGTCCTCTCCTGTTAAAGGTCAGGTATCAAGTGTGTGAACAGATAGAAAATGGCAGTCACGTCTGCAGCGGTGCGTACCGTCACTGCCGTCGTACATCGTCATTGGCTCCTGGAACCCATAGGGCCCAATGATAACCAATGCTAAATTGCGCGTCAGTCTTTGACCGCCTACTGCGACGCTGCACAACGCCAGCGCAGTTACCTCATTTCTCGTTGTCCCTCCTTACAGGTCAGGCAGCCGCCATTTCAGGGTGGCACATGGCATGGCACCTAACTGCGTCACAGCACAATTTGGCATATATACGGACAAACAACGCCAGACACAGATTTACTCACATTACTGAAAAAACATTTGTGCAAAATATGTGGTACATGGCCCTCTGATCACCATTCTCCTCCAGAGGGTACATCCGCTGGGGCAGATGATGTAATGGTGTCATCCTCCGGTGTACAGACCTCTGGTGGACCTGTCGACAATGGAAGACAGACACATCATTATCACCTACAGACTTGATTGTTCCACAATCCAAGACCTGTGTGCCCAATTGGAGCCAGACCTGATGTCAGCTATCCGCTATCCCACAGGATCCCCCCCTCTAATGCAGGTCCTGTCAGTGCTCCATTTCCTGGCAAGTGGCTCCTTTCAAACTACAGTGGCCATGGCATCAGGGATGTCTCAGCCAATGTTTTTTAACGTGTTGACCAGAGTGTTGTCTGCCCTGCTGAAACAGATGCGCAGCTACATCGTTGTCCGCCAGGTGGAGGATTTGCCCACAGTGAAAGCTGACTTTTATGCCCTGGGACATATCCCCGACATCATTGGTGCCACTGATGGTACACATGTGACATTTGTCCCCCCACGCAGAAATGAACAAGTGTACAGAAATCGAAAAAGCTACCATTCTATGAATGTGCAGGTGGTGTGTTTGGTGGACCAGTACATCTTTCACGTGAATGCCAAGTATCCTGGCTCTGTGCATGATGCTTACATTTTGAGGAATAGCAGTATCCCTTATGTGATGGGCCAACTCCAGAGGCACCGGGTGTGGCTAATAGGCGAGCCCAAGGTCCCCACACATTATGAATAGGTGTCTGGGTATGGGGTCGTCCCTAAGGGTTAGTGTGTGTCTAACAGATATCCCTCGACATTTTCAGGTGACTCTGGTTACCCCAGCCTCTCATGGCTACTGACCCCAGTGAGGAATGCCAGGACAAGGGCAGAGGAGCGCTACAATGAGGCAAATGGGCAAAATAGGTGTATTATTGAGAGGACGTTCGGCCTCCTGAAGGCCAGATTCCGGTGCTTCCATCTAACAGGTGGCTCCCTATACTACTCACCGAAAAAGGTGTGCCAGATAATCGTGGCATGCTCATGTTGCACAACCTGGCATTGAGACGCCAGGTGCCTTTTCTACAGGAAGATGGGCCTGATGATGGTCTTGTGGCAGCTATGGAGCCTGTGGACAGTGAGGAAGAGGAGGCAGAGGAAGAAGGTATTGACAACCGAACCAACATCATCATGCAGTACTTCCAGTGACACACAGGTAAGAGACTGGCACTGCTCCTCTCATATCTGACTACTGTAGGACATTGTAAAAGTAAGCCTCTTAACCTCTGTCTATGGATACTGACAGTTCACTTTGGCTTTCCATTACACAGATCTGGGTACCTCATTCTGCCTTCTGCTATTTTACTGCTGCCCAACAACTGGCATACATTGGTATGAGCAAATAAACAATAATATGTATATTTGTGGATGATGTTGGTTTTATACATTTGTGAAAGAACAGACTGACTCCAGATTGGTTTCAGATTCAAGGGGATTATTTATGGGCTAATGTGTATAGGGTATGTGGAAGGGGCTGGGCTGATGGTGGAGGAATGTCCAGTTAGAGTCCAGTCTCTTGGTATCACAGGTGCATTGTCCAAGGGGGCAAAGGAAGGGGAGCAATGTAAGTTCCAGGTGGACAGGGTGACATAGTGGGACACGAGGGTGACATTCAGGAGAGTCTTATTTCCTGGCGGGGTCTTGGCAATGTTCTCTGTCTTCTGTCTGGATCGCAGGGACCGTTTGTAGGGTGGTTCTCCTTCTGCAGGGGGTGGGGTGCTGGTGGCCTGCTGGTCCTGTGGCGGGGCCTCTTGTCCACTAGCAACGGCAGACGTGGAAGGCTGTTCATTGGTTAGGCTGGTGTCAGGGGCCCAGTGGTATGCCACTGTCTCCCTCATGGTGTTGGCCATGTCTGTCAGCACCCCTGAAATGGTGACCAGGGTGGTGTTAATGGATTTCAAGTCCTCCCTGATCCCAAGGTACTGTCCCTCCTGTAGCCACTGGGTCTCCTGAAACTTGGCCAGTACCGTGCCCATGGTCTCCTGGGAATGTTGGTATGCTCCCATGATGTTTGAGAGTGCCTTGTGGAGAGTGGATTCCCTTGGCCTATTCTCCCCCTGTCACACAGCAGTCCTCTCAGCTTTCCTGTTGTCCTGTGCCTCCATCCCCTGAACTGTGTGCCCACTGCCACTGACCCCAGGTCCCTGATTTGCTTGGTTTAGTGGGTTTGCCTGGGGTCCCTGTAGTGGTGGACACACTGCTGATTGACGTGTCCTGGGGACAGTGGCATGGGCCCGCTGGGTGGGTGCTGTGGTGGTGTTTCCTGAGGGGGGAGGTTCTGTGGTGGGTTGGGACTGTGGCAGAGGACCGACTGTTCAGAGGTCCCTGATGGGCCGGGCTGGTCATCTTGATACAGGCGTGCAGAGCTGCTGTCATCACTGTGGGCCACTTTTGTGGGGGGACTGGATATGGCTGGCACCTCCTGTCCAATGACGTTGGGTAGGGGTCATGTTGGGGTGTAAATGCATTGTTATTTTATCTGTTTGTGTCATCTTGTGCAATGGGTGTGTTTCCCTCTACTACTGTGCTTGCACCATGGCCTTGGCCCTTGTGTGAGTGGTGATTGTGTGCCCTGGGTGAGTCTCTCCATTGATCATGATTTGGTGATGGGTGTCCATGCATGTCTGTAATGGGTGTCCATGCATTGTTGCTGCATGCAGGGCTTGGTATTGGGATGGGTGGCTTGTGATAGTGGGGTATATGTGAGGTGGTGGAGTGATGGGTGTGAGGGTAGGGGTAGGAGTTTGTGATGGCATGCAGGTAGGGTGTGGGATATATTAGTAAAGATTTGCCTTACCAGAGTCCAGTCCTTCTGCTATTCCTGTGAGGCCCTCAGGATGCATTATTGAAAAGAGTTGATCCTCCCATGGTGTTAGTTGTGGGGGAGGAGATGGGGGTCCACCGCCAGTCCTCTGTACAGCTACCTGGTGTCTGGATACCACGGAACGTACCTTCCCCCGTAGTTCATTCCACCTCTTCCTGATGTCATCCCGTGTTCTTGAATGCTGTCCCATTGCATTGACCCTCCCGACAATTCTCCGCCATAGCTCCATCTTCCTAGCAATGGATGTCTGCTGCACCTGTGATCCGAATAGCTGTGGCTCTACCCGGATGATTTCCTCCACCATGACCCTGAGCTCCTCCTCAGAAAACCTGGGGTGTCTTTGAGGTGGCATGATGTGGTGTGAGTGATGTGCGAGGTGATGGTTGATGTGATGTGTGGGGTTATGTGTTGGGGTGTGTGATGTGTTGTGCGTGGATGGTGTATGAGTGATGGTGTTGTGTGCCTCTAGATGCTGGTGTGGTCTTTGCTTTTCACTCTCTCTGCTTCTTCAAAATATATAAGGGGTTGTGGGTAATGTGAGTGTTTGCTTTATAGCGGTGTGGGTGTGTCGTAGTTTGGACTCTTGCTCTGGGAAAGTCTGCTGGTTAAAGGATGACAGTACTTTTGTTTGTAGGTGACTACGCCTTTCCTACAACAAGTCGCAACTGTTGTCCCAACCTTACCGGCTCACTAGCAGCACCTCACCAGAAACACAATAGTAAAAGGTGATTTGTGGCAGCCTTTATGCATGGACTAAAGAATATGACATCTCAGGGAGTGTCGTGGTTAAACGGAGATTACCCCTTTCTCACAGATATATCATGTCTCATACAAAAACAGGCAATGACAAAGATGCAGTAAAGTTTCAATGGTTTTTATTTAACATAACTGCAATTCGCGATAAGTTGCATGGGCTGCAATGATTAGGATAATGAATAATACAAGAAACAGAATTGTGAAGACGAGAGTCGTCATTACAAAGAACCCCACATCTTGCAATGCATAGAAAAGACATACGAGATGTAATATGCCCTACTACCCTAATATGAGAGGCCTCACCTCCGACCTAAAGGAGAGCTGGGTTTGCTAAACCTAATCTGCCAATGCCATGTCCATGAGAGGAGCCCCTAACCCTCGTTACCTTGGAATGAGGTCTCTATCTCAGACTCTGCAGGGACATGAAGACTGGGTCAGCGTCAAGACGACGTGCAACATTGATTTCAGCGATGGTGGCGATGCCCTCTGGTAGGAATCCCTCTGATTATCTGTCTTAAGTGCGATGTATTTGTACAGATCTACAAGGACCCCTGACGTAGGTGTGTTCCCAAACAATAGATAACAGACATGCTTAGGACGGCAATTAATATAAAAAATCCCTCGAAAGTATAGAGAGGGAAAATCCCTAAGTGTGAACACCTACTGTTTGTTTGTCTTTGTTACTTGATCTTGACGCCTTAGTGCGGTGACACTGATAATGTGACTCATAACAAGTGGCCTAACTATAAACAAGGCAGCCATCTTAGAGGAATTAAATAATTAAATGGGCTAAGACAGAGCAAGCTAAGTAGGTTAAAAGTCACTAGGTGATGGGGGCATGAGTCTGCAAGCCAAAGGCTAAGCTAACTCCTGTTATCCCATTAAAAACGAACTAGGATTCACTACAGGTGTGTGGGTGTGGTGTGTGTATGTGTGTCAGGTGTGTGTATTTAGAATTGTCCAATGTGGTTATATTTTGTCAGTGTGCATGTGTATTTTGAGCGCGGCGGTGTGCCCCAGCAATGGTTTACTGAGGTTGAAAGACTGCCGCGTTGATTCGTAGTTCATGATAGTGTGGGCGTATTCCTGTTGGCGTGACGGTGTGGGTTTGTAGTGTGGTTAGTTTTACGTATCCTTTGCGCGTTAGCTTCAGGCTTTTAGGCCTTTGTGCACTTTTCCCTGGATGTATTGTATTAATTTGCTGGCAGCTTAGAGCCTCTGTGCACTTTGCTCTAAATGCTTTTTATTAGGCTTCGTACTGTTATTTTTCAAATAGCCAGTCCTACAGTTTTGTTTTCTATTCATATCACACTGTTTAGCCTACTTCAGCACTGGAGTTCTCCATAACACATTCACTCTGTGCTTCAGTCAACGATACAGTCTGGTACATTGCCGATAGACGTGGTAGGAGTTTAGACTTGGCATTCCTGCGTAGGGACATTTTGTGATCACACTGACATGTTAGTTATAAAATCACTTCCTTGTCCTAATACACGGAAGAGGGAGATTCCGACCAGGGAACCACAACTAGACGCTGACTGCCTCGTTGCAGATGCTGAACCAAGATCACAGGCCTTTGCTCAGGTATGAGGGCTGATGTCTCCCCAGTGACTCAGAAAGGCCAGTTAGAAGCTTAACATGCTGTGCTCGAAATAGATCAAGCAGAGGGAGAGTAGAAACTAATAGACACGATGATAGCTTTGTTCTTATGTTTTACTCTCCTGGTGACTATTTTAATCCTTCTGTGTTGTATGGTTCTGTTTCTTGCGGCTCACGCCTTATTATCTAAAATACAGTCGTTTTATTAAAACATTATATAAAACCTATACTGTCTTTGTCATTTGTATATGAGATCATACTGTAAATGAGAGAGTTGGTTGGTTTGGATCTGAGTGACCACGACTTCCCTGAGAAGTTCCAAAGATGTCATGCGCTCGGCTGCCCAATCATCTCTTTCCCGTGGGAGAAATGAGGCACTGCTAGTTAGCTGGAGCAAAACCCGGATTTAGGGTGACAGAGTTCCTTACACGTGGGTCAGACTCAGTCCCCCACACCGTTATCGATCCTGCTGCCTAGAAATCCAGTAGTCTCATTTAGGATAATGAGAGCCCACGCGACAGGTTTATCACTGACCTTTGGTGTGGCGGACTTGTGTGGGTGTCTGTATTGTGGAGGATTTCTCAGTGTGGGTCATAATACCCGTAACCGATTTCCGCCGTGGAAATGGTATATTGGCGACCGTCGGCACGGCAGTCAGTGGAATTTTCCGCAAGGGTTGTAGTGAGGTCCATAGTCCTCAATAGAACTTTTTTTCCTTTTTTTTTTTTTATACTTTTTTTTTTTTACTATAAATGTAAAAAATCATGCACACAACAGAGCACAAAAAAACTGTTGCCAAAATAAAACAATAAGTCCCAGATTTTTGGGCTTTGTGGCACAGGGCAGCGCAGCAAGTCCCCCTGCTTGTCTGCCCTGTATCTAAGGGAAAGGGCAGGAATGCACCATGTGTTAGAAATGGACCTTTCTGCAGGTGATCACCTGTCCTTTGGCTTCCGACCTCCTGTTTTTTATCCTGTGCTGAAATTCCTTGCTGCTGGCTCTAGAAATCTGGCCACTTTACCACTGCTGGCCAGTGCAAAACTGCAAGTGCTCCCTATAAATATGCCTAAGACTGCCAATGCAGTGTCTGTCTGAAATTTTAAACTACCATTTCGACTTGGAAGGTTCACCCATTTGCCAGGTCCAAACCTTCCTTTTTTCCTACATGTGTCACCGCTAAGGTAGGCCCAAAGCAGTCCCATGGCCAGAATGCAATGTATGTAAAAGGTAGAACATGTACTGGTGTGTTTTACATGTCCTTATAGTGAAATACTGCTAAATTAGTTTTTCACTATTGCAAAACAATCCCTCTCATAGAGTGAAATGGGGGTTTCCTTGAAATATCTGTTAAGTGCAATTTCCGATTAAGAGCAGACTGATTGTGGAGTTTGGGGTCTCTGAACTCACAAATTAAAAAATGTATCTTTAAATGAAGTTGTTTTTTAAATTGTAAGTTTTAAAATGCCACGTTCAAAAAGGGTCAGGATGACAGTTGGGCTGTTTGCGTATTTGCTCTAGACAGTAACACAAAGGGAGCAGAGGTGTGCCCTGTATATCCTGATTGGTCTTCCTGGGCTAGGGTGGTGGGAGCAGTTGACACTTGTACTTGAATAGGGCAGTGCCTGTCCTTACACAAAGCAGTCTTCACCCTCCAGGAGTGTTTTGGGCTAAGGCAGGAAAGGCAAGGTCTTGTGCACCACAAATACTTTCCTTTGAAGTTTGCCTACTTCAAAGGCAGAAATTAGTAAAAGTATTCTACATCTGAGACCAAACCTCTCGACGACTTTGGACTGAGGACATTCTGCCAGGAAGAAGAGCTAGATGCTGCAGGAGGGACTAAACCTCTGTCTGTTGCTTTGCTGTGCTGACCTGCTGCTTTTTGCTTCTGCCCTGGGAGTGAAATGGCTGGACTTTGCTTTCTTCATCCTGCTTCAAAAGGCCATCCAAGGGCTTGGACTGAGCTTGCCTCTTGTTAGAACTCTCAGGGACATCAAAGACTTTACCTCCCAGCACCTGGGATCGCTTACTGAGAGTCCTGACTCGCCAAGGGTTACCAAATCCAGTTCTTGGTCTCCTGGGAGTGAGTTCTGGTATAACCAAAAATATAACAAGTACATTGAATCCAGATCAACTTTAGAACCGGCAACGCTGTCTGACTCTACATAACTGCCTGCACTGGAGCTTGGTCCCTACTGAGTGCCACGACCATAACCGACACTGCAGGCCTGATGACAATACTGCAGGTCTGAAATCCCGCCACAGTGTGAGTCCTGAGTACTGTGGCACAGACGTCTGTGACACCCGACTCTGCAGTAGCACCTGTGGCCTGTGGTATGATCACGGAACCACAAAATTGACGCCTCACACCAAATCTGCTGGATTAATTGACTCCACCGGATTGTAAGGAATCAACACATCACCATTGATGTTGCATTACCTCCAATGCAACTATAAGGAACCGACGCCTCACCTCCTCCGCCTCATCTCCCTGGTAGCAGTATGGAACTGACCCCGCACTGGCTTTAGGGATTCCTCGCCTCCCCAACTCTGTACAACATCTGTGGTTTCTTCATTTTCTAAAGGTACTGTACCTGTAGTCCATGCGACTCCATGACCGGCATGCACTCCCTTCCAAGTGGTGTCAGACTGTCAAATAAAACTCCATCAAATAAGTTATGATAGCCTTATTTGAAGCTACTGTGTTTCTCAGCCCTTTACTGAGATTCAATATTTAAAAATGTGTATCTTTACTTGAGCATGTTGGGTTTTGTAGTTTTGGTCTTTTTATACTCAGATAACTGGATATTTTTCCAAACTGGTGTGGAGTACTTTTGCTGTGTTTTCACTGTGTTACTCTGTGTGTGTACAAATTATTCACACATTGCCTCTGAGATAAGCCTGACTGCTCAACCCAAGATACCAATGGGTAAACAGGGGTTAGCTGTGTGACTCCCCTACCCTGACTAGAGTGAGGGTCCCTACTTGGATAGGGTGTAAACCCCAGTTCTTACACCATATTTATCCAATATGGTGCATTCCTGTCCTCGCCGTCAGTGCTGATTCCCTGTTGGTTGCCCAGCGCCCAACGCAGATACCCCTGCATCATAGTGCAAGTGTGCCTGAGTTGCAAATAAGTTTGTTTTTGTGCAGGAAAGGGCAGCTTCCTGTACAAAAACAATCCTGAAAAGCTTTCAGGAAAGCTTTTTCCTTGAAATATCTGTTGCATGGTGCAGCACACATAGAAGGAGGAAAAAATGAAGAAAAATAAAGAAACTTCTCCTTGTTACACCTCACCTGGGGAGGTGTAGGATTTTGGGTCAGTAAATTTGCAAATGCATCAAAAACCATGGGAATTGCGTGGCAACACCCAAGCAATGCCCATGGAATTCTTCTGGAGCACAGGGTGTTTTGTGGTGCGCTGCCTTATTTCATATTTTTGAAGCTATTCAAAACCATGCATTGCGTGGCTTCTAAAATATTACATAGAGGTCTGAACCATGCATATACCATGTTGCATGGTGGAAACAAGGCACAAACCCCTCATCAATATACCTCTAAGGTCTTTGGGGAGGGCAGCGATGATCTACTACAACTTCCTGGTCAATGTTCATGCAGCTCTCCCCTGCGACTATGACTGTTTGGCAAGCTAAATAGTAGGTTGTTGTACCCTCATAAAGCTCAACTATGTTGTGTTGCTGCCTAAGGAGATTAACATTAAGGGCCAGATGCAGGAAACACTTTGCGACTCGCAAACGGCAAAATTTGCCGTTTGCGACTCGCAAATGCGTGTTTCCCATGCAGAAATGCATTTTGCGAGTCGGGACCGACTCGCAAAATGCATTTCCGAATCGCAAATAGGAAGGGGTGTTCCCTTCCTATTTGCGATTCGCAGTGGAATGCAATTGGTCGCAAATGGAGTCGCAGTTACCATCCACTTGAAGTGGATGGTAACCCACTCGCAAACGGGTAGGGGTCCCCAGGGGACCCCTTCCCCTTTGTGAATGGACCCAAAACTATTTTTTCAGGGCAGGTAGTGGTCCAAGGGACCACTACCTGCCCTGAAAAAATACCGAAACTAAAGGTTTCGTTTTTTTTTTTTAAGTGCAGCTCGTTTTCCTTTAAGGAAAACGGGCTACACTTAAAACAAAAAAAACTGCTTTATTTAAAAGCAGTCACGAACATGGAGGTCTGCTGACTACAGCAGGCCTCCATGTTTGCGAGTGCCTATAGTCGCTATGGGGCCGCAATTTGCGACCCACCTCATTAATATTAATGAGGTGGGTCTTTGCGACCCCATAGCGACTCGCAGACGGTGTCTGAGACACTGTTCTGCATTGCAAATTGCGACTTGCAATTTGCGAGTCGCTCCGACTCACAAATTGCAAGTCGCAATTTGCAATAATGCTACATCTGGCCCTAAGTTCCATGCTAGGTGGTGGAAGTGGGGTGATGCTGAACTACTAGGTGTCTGGATGAACTTTCATTGCCACGGCTGAAGTGAACGGTCCAGCACTTCAATATCCAGAGGATTGGAAGATTTTCCACCTTGAGCCCAGCTAACTCCAAGTCTTCCTCATTCTCCCTGAGACAACAAGTTGGAATGAATGGTACAAAGGTGTTTTTGCACTTCGGTCTTCCCATAGGCGTACTATTGTCCGTTTCCATGAGATTTATCTTTATGAAACCATGTACTTGTCACAAGCCGGGCGTTCACTTTTTTCTCCCCCTGCAGGAAGACTGAATAACTGCCACACCACCGACTTACAGTTCTTTTCAGCATTGCAGTTCTTCCTACCCAATGGCAATGGCCTTCTCTTCTTCACCGATTGCAGCTCAAGCAGGACCACTGGATTCTCCTCCTGGAGTCATGAAAAAAATAGAACCCAGGTACACAAGAAGCAGCAGCAGAGGTATTACATGTCTGAACAGCTCAAAAACACAACAAGAATAAGCAAAAATAAAAAGCACCTTTCTATTGGTTTAAAAATATTTTTTCTACAGCCCATCAGATTCTTTGTTGCTATAACGGGGTACTTTGGTATCACTAAGGTAGTACCACGGTACTGGCTAAACCCCCCCCCAAAAAAAAAGTTTAATGCTGTCTATTTTCAGTATACAACCTATACCCTCATTACTCTTACTGCCTCCAGGACTTGGCCCACATAAGGGCTTAAAAAAGTCAAAACGCGGGAGCCACTGCAACTCCTGTTGTGACTTAAAAAACATGCTTTTTAGCAGTGGGGAAGATCCCTCTGTGACCCCCCTACCAGAGCTAAGTGGTCAGGGTCACTCTACCCTAGCCCTTTTTCTGTTTTTGTGCTACTTTTTAGGGACTTGGCTGAAGCAGACTCCCAAGATTGATGCAAACACTTCCTTGTTGAAGTGTTGACAGCCAATCTGATCTCAGCATGAGATTGGATGGGATTGTGAATCCTTCATGTCCCTTGATATAAAAATTTGAATTTCCATACATTTCTCAAAAACCTCTTAACGGATTTACACCAAATAACAAAAATGGCCTATAACGGACCAAGAGCTACCTTTCAGTCAAACTTGTTGTAATTCTGTCAGTGTTCAAAATCCCTATGAAAAATTAATAGGGAAAATGCATTTTGGGTCCCACCCCCGTTTTGTCAGCCTCTGCTTGATGGATCACCCCAAAACTTTTGAGACAGCAGCTGATGTGAGCATCATGTTTTCTTGGAATGTTTCGTCAAGGTTCCTCAAGTGGGCCTAGTAGCAAAACAAACAATGCTCTTTCTATAGAAACTTGGTCCTAACTATAATTACCTAGTGGCAATGGCCACAAGTTAATCTATCTATCTATCTATCTATCTATCTATCTATCTATCTATCTATCTATCTATCTATCTATCTATCTATCTATCTATCTATCTATCCATCTATCTATCTATCTAAATTCTATTAAGAAACAAAACGTTAACCCGTCAGGTGCCCTTGACACAATGGTTATGTCCAAGTAGGGGCCTTCAGGGGAAGCGCTAGCGTTCCCCCTGGTGGCCTTGCACCCTCCTCCCCTGGGCAGAGATGGAAGTGGAATCACTTCACCTCCCACCCCTGCCCCCCCCGACCTCCTGTGGCGACTGATGACATCAGCACGCGATCACACACTGATGTCATCAGAGGCCTACCCCACAGCTTCCAGCACAGATCAGAGGAGAAATGCAAAAGAATTTCTCCTCCGATCACGTGGAGGGGCGAGAGAGGCATGAAAGGAGAAGTCGCAATGTAATCGGGCAGCAGAAATGCCACTAGACACCAGCGAAATTGTGTGGTTTTTTTGGATTAACATATAAGGGGAGCTAGGCCATTCATGCCCCCCAGGGGGCAAATCAGCCTATGGTAATTAGGGATATATTTTTTTTTGTTTACTTTTTTTTTTTTTTTTTTATATGTGGGGAGCGACCCTTAGGCAAGGGTTGCTCCCCTGGGGGCAAAATTTATTTTAGGAAATATCTGCCACCCTTGGGGGCAGATTGGCCTATTTTTATTAGGCCAATCGGCTCCCAAGGGGGGCAGAAACCACTAGACTCCAGGGATTTTTTTTATTTATTTACATTTATACATAATGGGACCAATTTACTTTTAGGCCATTTCTGCCCCTAGGGTGGGCAGAAACCACTGGAGACCAGGAATATTTTTTTTTTGTTCACTTTATTTTTTTATATGTGGGGAGAGATTTTATTTTTGGCCATTTATGCTACCCTTGGGGGCAGATCGGCCTATGTCTATCAAGACGATCTGATCCCGGGGGGGGGTAGAAACCACTTAGGCACCAGGCATTGGTGTGTGTGTAGGTGTGTGTTTGGTTTGGGGGGGGCAGCCTCTTGGGCAAGGGTCGCTCCCCATGGGGGCACATTACTGTTGGTCATATCTGCCCTCCTTGGGGGCAGATCGGCCTATTTTTGGAAGGCCCATCTGCCCCCAAGGGGGCAAAAAGCCCACCAAAAGACCAGGGATTTTTTTTATTTTTAAAATAAGAGGGCGAGGGTATGGCCATACCCCCACCCCAAATAAATGGGGCCAAAGTTGTTCTGCCCACCTGTAGTCAGATGGGGCAATTACCCCCAATCCACACCCAGGGAGGGGGGGACAAAAAGTCTACTAGATGCCAGGAAATTAAAAACAAATTGTGTGGTGGTGGCTACCAAACAGTATGGGCATGGTTATGCCCTTTTCCCAACTGAAATGGGTAACATTCTTTCAGCTCTCCCCCGCAAACTAAATCATCTTATCCCATGGCAAGCAAGAGGACATTTGATTATTTTGGGTATTGGTTTTACATTTAGGCCATGAGAGCTTGGCTAACTCTCAAAATCGTCCCTCTTGGAATGGTGAGAGCTGCATTTTTTGGACTTTGGGACGCTGCCATGTAGAAAAATCCACAAGACTTAGACACATCTGAAAAATAAATATCTGGGTGAGTCCAGGGTGTGTGCTTCATATGCACCCCGCACCACTTTCTTTCCCACAATTCCCTGCAAACCTCCAACTTTGCTTGAAATCACAAATTTTTTCCTCATTTTTGTGATGAATCTTCCGGAATCTGCAGGAATCCACAAAATTCCTACCACCCAGCATTGTCTCATCTATACCGATACAAATTCTGCCCCACTTGTCAGTCTAGATTTTTTTTTTTTTTTTCAAACTGCCCTTTTGGACCTGCTTTGGTTCTACCTCAATTTCAACATGTTTTTGGTTCTACCCTGTCAAAGGCACTTGGCCCACCCACACAAGTGAGATATCATTTTTACCGGGAGATTGAGGGGAACGTTGGGTGGTAGGAAATTTGTCCTGGTGCGGTGAAACCACACAGAAATATGGGAAAATGTGATTTTTTAGCTAAATTTGAGGTTTGTTGAGGATTCTGGGTAAGTAAACACTGAAGGATCCACACAAGTCACACCTCCCTGGACTCCCATGGGTGTCTAGTCTGGCTGCTGAGCCCAGGACCAAAAACGCAGGTGCCCCTTCTGCAAAAACAGGTAGTTTTGTATTTGATAATTTTGATGTTTCCAGATAGTATTTTGGGGCATTTCCTTTTGGCGGCACTAGGCCTACCCACACAAGTGAGGTACCATTTTTATTGGTAGACTTCAGGGAATTCTGGATGGAAGGAAATTTGTGATTACTCTCAGATTCCAGAACTTTCTGTCACCAAAATGTGAGGAAAAGGTTTTTTTTGGGCCAAATTTTGAGGTTTCCAAAGGATTGTGGGTAACAGAACCTGGTGAGAGCCCCACAAGTCACCTCATCCTGGATTCCCCTAAGTATCTAGTTTTCAAAACATACAGGTTTGGTAGGTTTCCCTAGGTTCTGGCTGAGCAAGAGGCCACAATTCACAGCTAGTGTTCTTGCCCCTTGTTTTTCTCTAAATTTTTTCCTTCCAAATGTATGACAGTGTATAAAAAAGACTTCTATTTGAGAAATGCCCTGTAATTAACATGCTAGCATGGGGACCCCAGAATTTAGAGATGTGCAAATAACCATCGCTTCTCAACATCTTATCTTGTGCCCATTTTGGAAATTGAAAGGTTTTGTTGATATCTATTTTTCACTCTTTATATTTCACCAAATGAATTGCTGTACACCAGGTATAGAATGAAAACCAATTGCAAGGTGCAGCTCATTTATTGGCACTGGATACCTAGGGTTCTTGAAAAACCTACAAGCCCTCTATATCCCCACAACCAGAAGTGTCCAGCAGATGTACTGGTATATTGCTTTCACAAATCTGAGATCGCAGGAAAAAATTACAGGGTAATTTCAATAATTTTGTATTTCAGCTGTTACTTGCTGTAGAAAACGCATGTACACAAATAACCCCTTGCTGAATTCAGAATGTTGTCTACTTTTCAAAAATGTTTAGCTCTCTGGGATTCAGCATTGGTTTCATACCCATTTCTGTCACTAACTGGAAGGAGGCTAAAAGCACAAAAAATAGTAAAAATGGGGTATGTCCCAGTAAAATGTCAAAATTGTGTTAAAAAATGTGGTTTTTTGATTCAAGTCTGCCTGTTTCTGAAAGCTGGGAAGTTGGTGATTTTAGCAATGCAAACCTTTTGTTGATGCCATTGTCATAGAAAACAATCACAAGCCTCCTTCTGGAGCCCTTTTTTTCATTTTTTTTTTAAACCAAATTTTTGCTGTATTTTGGCAAATTTCTTGGTCTCCTTCAGGGAACCCACAAACTCTGGGCACCTCTAGAATCTCTAGGATGTTGGAAAAAAAGGACACAAATTTGGTGGACCAAAAGTTATGAGTGCCTAATTGCGAACTGCCCCAAATAGCCCAAAAAAGGCCTGGCACCTGAGGGGGAAAAGGCCTAGCAGCGAAGGGGTAAAAGGGGCATTATATAGAGAGTTATCTCAAGTAACTATAACTCATGCCCTAAGGTAACTATAAGTCACGTCTCCTCGCCATGTTTTTTTCATAAAAAGTTTTATTGTAAATATTACATTGATATTATCAGTCAAGATATCAAATATATCATGAGTGCTCTAATTAGTGGGATAATTAGCAATTCTTGGAAAGTGGATTATTGGTAAGGGCAGGTAAGTACCTACACTTAGCAATAGGCCACTAACCAACACTAGGTTCAGTTAGGTCTCAATAAATTAACCCTGTCTCAACCCTTGGTAGCTTGATGATATTATCAGTCAAGATATCAAAGATATCATGAATGCTGTAATTAGTGGGATAATTAGCAATTCTTGGAAAGTGGATTATTGGTAAGGGCAGGTAAGTACCTACACTTGGCAATAGGCCACTAACCCACACGAGGTTCAGTTAGGTCTCAATAAATTAACCCTTTCTCAACCCTTGGTAGCTTGATGATATTATCAGTGAAGATATCAGAGAAATCATGAGTGCTGTAATTAGTGGGATAATTAGCAAAGCTTGGAAAGTGGATTATTAGTAAGGCCAGGTAAGTACCTACACTTAGCAATAGGCCACTAACCCACACTAGGTTCAGTTAGGTCTCAATAAATTAACCCTATCTCAACCCTTGGTAGCTTGACAATGAGCAAAAAGGCTTAACTTATGAGACAAGGGGGGGTCATTATGACCCCGGCGGTCGGCGGTAATATGGAGGAAAGTACTGCCAACAGGCTGGTGGTACTTTCCTCCATAATATGACATTGGCGGTTTAGCTGAAGCCAAACCGCCATGTACCACATTGACCGCCACGGCAGTAACGTCTGTCGGGCTGGAAACATCAATCTCCAGCCGGGGGGGCCGTCACTTGCCCGCCTGCAGGATTATGACCCCGCCTACCACCACATTTTTTGTGACTTCCTTACCGCCACAAAAACCATGGTGATAGGCACTATCAGTGACAGGGAATCAGTTCCCTGTCACTGATAGGGGTCTCCCCTACCTTCCTCCCCTTCCACAGGTTGTCCCCCAACCGCCCTTCTTCTCCAGACCCCCTTCTTACACGCCCCTCCCTTCACACACACACACACACCCATTCCCCCATTCCCCCATTCATCCATGCATGCATACATCCATTCACATCCACACACACTTACAGACATGCGCGCAGTCGCACATTCACACTACTCAACATACACACACTCACACACCCAAACATGCACACACATACAACATGCAACACACACCCGCATACACGCACGCACAGCCATACACACACACCCCCCACACACACACGTCACCCCCACCTCCCTCTACTGTTCGAGCACCCACTTACCTGTGTCTAGGGGTCCTCCGGCAGGAGACAGGACGAGGCGATGCTGCCAAGCAGCAGCGTCCACCAACAGAACACCGCCAGGTGTCATAATAAAGCTGGTGGCAGTCTACTGGCGTGGGGCTGCTGCTGGTGTTTTGTAGCCATTTTATGTGTACCTCCATGCACGTTAGTTTAACATACTGGGCCGCTGTGCACTTTGCCCTAGATATATTTTATTCAGCTTCGCACTGTTATTTTACAAAAACCAGTCTTTACGGTTTTGTTTTAATTTCTTCTAGCACACTGTTTAGCTTAGTTCAGCAATGTGTTCTCAAATAATGCATTCTTGATTGCCCTGTGCTTCAGTCAAGGTTAGAGTCTGGTACATTGACGGTAAACGTGGTAGAAGTTTAGTCTCCAGCATTCGTAGAAAATACACATCCTTACGTAGGGACATTTTCTTAGAACATCTGCATGTTAGTTATAGTTATAAAAACACTTTCTAGTCCTAGTACACGTCAAGAGGGAGATTCCAGCCAGAGAACCACAACTCTGAATGCTGAATGCCCTGTTGCAGATGCTGCAGTATGAGGGTTGATGTCCTCCCAGGGGAATCTGAAAGGCAGGTTTAGAGCTTAACATGCTGTGCTCGAAATATAACTTAGAGAGAAAATAATCTAGCGGCAGTATGATAGCCTTATTCTTGTGCTTCACTCTTGTCGTTACTATTTTAATATTACTGTGTTGTGTAGTTCTGGTTATTGCAGCTCACGCTTTGCTAGGCAAAATGCAGTCATTTTATTAAACCAATCTTTAAAACTTATACTGCCTTTATTGTCATTTATGGATGAGTCCAGACTGTGTATGAGAGAACCGGGTGTGACCTGAGTGACCACGACTTCCCTGAGAAGTACTGATATGTCATGTGCTCGGCTGCCAAATCGTCTCTGCCATTGGGGGGAGATGAGGCACTGCTAGTTAGCCGGAGCAAATCCCGGATTTGGAGTGACAAGCGTCATCCACCGTGGGTCAGGCTCAGTCCCCCACATTGTGGATGATCTTGCTGCTCAAAATCCAGTAGTCTCATTAAGATAATGAGACTCTACGTGACATGGCTCCGCCGACGTTTGGTCAGGCTCTAATTTTCGGGTCCACCGGAATATCTCAGTCTCATTTTATAGAATGACACCTCAGTTCCGTATACGGAGATGCCCGTGGTACTGAGGATTTCCACCACAGCCGTATAGGTAATCCTATTGTCAGCTGGCGGTTGTTCAAGCTTGAACTTTAAAAGGAAAAAAAAACATCTTTGTGTGCCTTCTCTGAATTCTTAGTGCCCTATGATGGCGAATCCCCAGGTTGTGCAAATAGCTGTTAACATGAAACAACCTCACACAGCACACTTACTAGCAAGTGGCCTCAAGGCCCAGGGAGGTCCAGTCACGTTTGTGGTGGACGCCCACACAGCTTATAGAACAGAGCTTTTATACTCTTGGGTCACATTTCCAGCAGTTGATGGAAACTCAAATACATTTCACACATATACAGTTGAAAAAGCGCCTGGACAATACAGGGCGTACGCATACTCAGAGATACTTCTATCTTATCAAGAACATAAAAATTGGCTTGATGGCGCCCTACCCCATACAATATTACCAGTAAGGTTAGGTCCACTAAGTAATGACGGTCCTACCTAGCCTTTATTGGCCACATACACAACACATCCTGCGGTTGCGAATTTAGCAGTAGCTGAGGTTCGACGATTATACATTGAGTTAATAGCAATATACAGACGATTAGTACAATTTGTGATGCAAACTTTAAATACAAACCCAGCGCATGCTGCTACAGCACAACCACATGCAGTAACACCAGGTATAAATCTGGTGACTGTACATTCAATTATGGTTAAGGTCCCGGCCAAACGAGAGGAGACTCCGTTCTGGCTAGCACAAATACGCTTGAAGCAGTATTTCCCCATACGGCACCTCAGGATAAACATAGAATATTGACTATGTGCTTGCCCTTTGGGATGGTCCCTACAATTGAACACTGTAATACATGGGGCACAGTACTTGCCTCGCTCTATACAACAGCACACGGTACACCGACACTTGCCAACTTACCGGAAGTGCTTAAACAAATTCAAGATGAATACGGGGCTGCTCCAGCCCTAGATTTGGGAATGCAACTGATGGGCAATTTTGCCACAGTTTCTTCAATCATCCTAAGGAACCTTAAAGGGGAAGCAGTTGCACTTGCAGTGCACATGCGGCTCCGTGACGTTCCGCAACAAGATCAGGAACGGGAGCTGCCTAAAATAATAGCGGAAACATATTTGAGTATCGGGTCGAGATAGCCTTGGGGCTAGACCACAAAAACCTCAATTTCAGGGTAAAATTAATAAAGCTAATACTAAACAACAACCTGAGGGTAATAAGAAACGCTGGGATAAAAAGCAACAAATGCCTAAAAAAGAAAGGGGAGAATCTCCACAGACGGAGACCCCACAGAATAGGTATAATCTCAGGAATAGAGATAATATAAAAACGCCTCATAGATATCAATAAACTGATACACGCCAATCTCGTTCCTTTCAGGACTCATCGGAAAAAAAAGAAATGAGAGAGGTGGGCAATCAGAGTGAAGAACAGAGTACGTGAAACCGAGACAGGAATCACAACGCTCTTCGGAGGTTTCTGTTAAAAAGGAAGAGAAACCTGTATAGCAAAAACAACAATTTAAAAAGAAAAAAGTGGCAGCAGTCTCAGTTCGACATGCCACACAGGAAGAGGGTTCTCTTGAAGAACAAGACTTGGGCTCTAGCACTGCTAGACAGCGCAGCAGAGGTCACAATAGAATAACCGGAATCTTCTAGAGCATCTGGAGGGGAAAGCAACTGATGACTTTATACAAGTAGAAACAGCGGACATGCGTGTCTCTGAGCCTGATAGGGTATACAAAGTAACACTACAATTAGAAGGAGACATTGAACACACAATACACACAATCTTTTAGGACCGTGTAGTTAAAGTGTACGACATCTTGTTGGCTGAACAAGATTGGCCGTCTGATTTTGTCCACACCTGCCCATATGGAGAAGAGGTCATTAAGCCTTCTTTCTCGCCACTTGTTCCAGAGGACCTCGCCGAGTCCTATTCTATAGAATGGGCTCTAGCACAAGCACCCGCGTTATATACAAATCACGTGGGGTGGGATAGGTACTCTCCCTACCATGTTATTCCTATTAAAAGTGAACCTCAGCCACAACCGCAGTATCCCATAAAACATGAAGCAAGGGCACCGGTGAGAGAGATACTTACACAATTAGAATACCAGGGTGTGATTGAACCCTGTGTCTCACCGATGAATAACCCTTTATTTCCTGTTGCCAAGCCGGACCATTCATACAGAATAGTCTTAGACTACAGACATTTAAACGTACGTACACGTACATATGCTGTACAAAACTCCCATAACACTGCACTAATGAGCAACATAGTGCGGAAAAAATACAAAACAACTTTAGACATCTCGAATGAGTTCTTCTGCCAGAATATAGTGCCTTAGAGCAGGGACTTAACAAGCTTTAGCACATTAGGCTCTCAGAAAAATTCTGTTGTTTGCCCCAGGGGTATAAGAACAGCCCAGGACTGTTTGCAGCTCGTGTGACTGCTATTTTACACGAGATAGACCCTGAAGCATTGCCATATGTGGATGATATATATCTCACGTATGACGAGTTACTACAACATTTAAGATGGGTAGCACGCATTGTTGTATGATTTGCCAAACTTGGCTACAAATGTAACTTTAAAAAATCAAAAATTGCCTTCCTCAGCGTCCTGTTCCTGGGATATGAGCTGTCGAGTGAAGGGAAGAGCCTAGCGCCACAATTTTTTGAAAAATGTGCACAATTACAACCACCAAATATGAATAAAAAAATTCAATCGTTGTTGGGTTTTCTAAATTTTTGGCAGAATATACATTCCTGATTATGCAACACGCATAAAACCTTTATATGACTTAATATGCACTGATTTTTCAAGTACATTTTGGACAGTTAAACATACACGCACTCTTCGAGAATTGCAGACAGACATGCTAGCAGCAAAACATTTACACACAAGGGACAACAAAACGCATTTGGTCATCAGGGTAATAGCTGGGGCCATCGGTTTCACCTATGTGACATTTTATGAAGGTGAGACAGTCCCGATAGCATTCAAATCACATTTGTATTCAGCTGCTGAACAACACTTTGCACCCACGGAGAAAATTCTCATTGCTGTACAGATGACTTTTATTAAAGAAAGACCTCTTGCCCAAGGGAAATGCAGCATTGTTGTTTCTCCAATTCCCGCCCTAGAGGCTGTTACAAAAGCTAATGTTCCGAACGCAAAAGCACTACATCCACGTTGGATACAATGGTCTACGTCTCTAACCGCCGCTGATGTAGACTATATTTTCGATCCAAAATTACAAACTCAAGAATTTCTACAATATGAAGTAGAATATCCAGTTCCAGTGAATACCTTGCCCATTGATCAATATCATAGAGTCATGTACACCGATGGCTCTGCGCAACCAGCGATTGGAACTAAACATCAATACTCTGCTGCTTGCACAGATGTAAGCGGCTATATGGAGGGGGAGAAATTCTGTCCCCTACATAACTATACGCAGAACTTAGGGGATTGTACAGCACAATTGGCAGAGCTAAAAGCTCTGCTGATGGCACTAAAACATATGGATCCAGCGCAGTCCACACTGATTGTTTGTGATTCACATTACTGTGTCCAGTCCTTTAATGAATATCTGCATTACTGGCGTCAGAATGGGTTCAGAGATTCCAAAGGCAACACCATAAAACACAGACTCCTGTGGGGGATGCTAGCAGACCTGAAAGAAACACTACCGAAGGTCCATGTTGTGCACACACTTGGACACCAGCGCGTTGGGATACACGTTGCTGGAAATACATTGGCTGATGAAGCCGCAAAGTCAGCAGTGGCATTTGTTCGAGTACCAAACTAGACACAGACATTATGGCTGCCATAAAAGCTACGGTTGATGGTACGACTTATCCTAAAGGATTTCCTAATAAATATCAATACTTGATGGGAGGTATGCTGAATGCTGAAGTTAAAATTCCAGGCATACGCAACATCCCCACATAGAGATGTAAGATCACAATTGGTTAAAGCAGCGCATGAGGGGGTGGTATCTGCACATGCTGGTGTGGCGGCTACAATTTCACTCTTACAAGCCCGTTATTGGTGGCCTGGTCTCTATAAAGAGACTAAGCAGTTTGTACTTTGTTGTGACATCTGTAAAAAAAAATAAAGCTTCCACAGCCAAGCGCCTGCCTCAGACATCCCTCTTAATTTCCAATAGACCATTACAATGTGTGTACTTGTCCACTGCGGTCCATTAACACCTGATAGTGTATACAAATACGCTGTTGATTCATGCTCCAGATTTGTGTGGGTGTGGCCACAACGCTCGGCTGATGCTTGGACTGTTATTAAAGATTTGCGAGTCTTTATCAGTACATATGCAGTTGCGGCATTCCATTCGGACTAGGGCCCAGCTTTCGCCTCAAGGGCATTCAGGTCGCCATGGCTTCATTGGGGGTCTAACTGCAGTGCTCGTCTCCTTTTCATCCCGAGGGAATTAGTGTTGTGGCGCAATTAAACTGCGATTTAAAGCAATCCTTAACAGCCAGAGTTTTAGGTACAGGTCGTAGTTGGCTAATCCACCTGTATGGAGTTCAGAGAGCACTAAATAACTTGCCTAGAAGGTCCCTGGGGGGTTGTACTTCATCTGAGTGCCTGTTCAGAAGTTGAATGTCTGTTCCGGATCTTGATGGTCCTGGCGTGGAGGCAGCAGAAACACCTTTTGACATAATTGATTGAGTCACTGTTTTACAGGAATTACAACAATTCCGTGAGGATAACTCTTCTAAAAGTGCTGCCTCCACAGGAATTAAGGATGTTCCTGTAACATCTACCAGCTGGATTCCCAGGGTTGGGGATCTTGTATGTGAAAAGGTCGCAGTGAAAAAATAATTTGGCCCTTCTTATTGGGCACCAGTCCCTGTACTGGGGATACATGGTACCAGAACTGTTATTCTACCACCGTTGCCAGGTGCCAAAGAAAATCCTTTTGTTTCAATTGACAATGTCAAACTACAACATGTGGCCGATTCTCCACAGCCGACCAAGAG
This sequence comes from Pleurodeles waltl, assembly GCF_031143425.1. NCBI lineage: Eukaryota > Metazoa > Chordata > Amphibia > Caudata > Salamandridae > Pleurodeles > Pleurodeles waltl. The sequence continues at coordinate 1,071,929,622 of NC_090437.1, forward strand.
GAACATCCAGTAGTTCCCGAATCCCTCTCACTACTGGAGAAGAAGTTCTGCTTCAAATTGTTTATACCAACACTAACACCTCTCCGAGCTTGGGGAGGGTGGATGATGATCTTGCATTAGTTCCACTAACAACAAGCAATTTAGAAACGTTTGATCAAGTCACCACGACTACTAGCCAGACGGATGGTGCTTTCCACCATTGACCACGGCTACGTCATTTGCACGAACTGCCTCTGGTCACTTTGCCGACCTCAACGCCGGTCTATTGGACTTGTTTGCCTCTTCGACAGCTGACCTGTCAGGTGCACGTAAGCTAATACATTGGCTTAAAGACACATATTTCATTTTTCCATGGAACCATGTATGGCTTTCTTTGACTGTCCTAGCATTTCTACATCGGATTGGGTTTGTTATTACCTTTTTCTTGTTGCTACATGGTCATTTTCTTCCCGAGAGATCAGCGGTTGAACAGGTGGAGGAGGTTTTGAAACCACATTTTTCATCACATAAGGTCAGAAGAGACTTATCCTTTGTGAACATTTCCGCAGTGCCAATTCCTGATGGGGTTGTTTGGGACAAAGTGATGTTGGATATATATGGTCCCACGGAAATCATTCAAATACCGTATGTGTTAAAATGATCTATGAATGATGTAGTCATACTAGACATTGTATCTGATGACTGGGATGTGAAAACAGTTGATTCTATGATGACAGAATTGTAATATTTTACTGTCCATTAAAACATAGATGTTTACCAGTTTAAATAAAATTATGGTGATATGTTTTGCTATAATTGTTATGGGCACCACTTCATACATAGAGCGAGTAGTCCCAAAAAGATATTTAATTACACGCAATGGGAACATTGTCCAACTCCACCACAAGGGAGTTCAAAAACTTATACTGAAAAGTTTGCGTATTTTCTGGGCATCGTCAAAAAAATGCTGAGTCATATTATTTTAAAGTAACTCCTACTAAGGATATACATATGTAACTGACCAACACAAAATGTATATATTCGGAATCCTTTGTTTCCCGGTTATCAATTGAAGGTTATGAATATTGGTCCAAATACATTGATTTGAAAAGTGTTTGGGGAACAAAAAATTGGCAGACTCAGGGTACGGAAACATTGTTTAGAGCATGTCTCATCCCTGTTCAAATTATCTTTTTAAATGAAAGTGCAACAAACAAGTTGTTTAGGCTTAGCGACAATTAGAGAATTAAACATGACCAGCATACCTGCCCCTGCAAAATTTGACAGCTGGCAAAAATATACAAATGCAACCATACACAAGCTTAATGAGTGGGTCCAGAATGGTACTTTTAATGCCAACGGGTGTCATCAATGTTTTGTCACCTCCTCGGGGGGTTTCCGGACGAGCAGGCCAGACCCTCGCTATATATCACCAGATGACGCTGACGTAATTACAACATATAGTGTAGGAAAATTGTGCCAACAGTGGCTAAAATCGTCCTCACTTGATGCAGTTAAAGCGCACCTCAATCTCTTGTCTAACAACACTGACTTACAAGATACCACATAGGAAACGTTTCTTGTATGAAGTATACAATGAAATATGGAAACTTTCTCAACAAGAGGCTGCAGCCCGGTAATAGATCAGGAAAATTTGAAAAAGGCATTAGCTGTTGTGGATAATGGGATACACACCTTGTCCGACCAGATATACACAATTAATAACATTGTTTCTTCTGCTGTAGACATTATACGACCGGATATGTCATCTTTATACCATGGACAGAGTCAGAGCAGGCCCATTATGCAGTTGGGTTAGACACTTCAGACATTGAAGGCGGGTCGCGTTCCATGGCAGCACATCAGTGCCAGGGAAATATTTTTTTCCTTTAATTTGATGCGGCAACAACAACTAATGGCTAAGAAAGAAGCGACTTATGTCATGCTTAACATTGAAAAGATAGAAAGACTGCCTTTTACCGTGGCCGAGATTCGTTCGGCAGAGTGGTTAATATACGGGGTTATTAATCTGCCTATTTCAACATTACAATTCACTTCTTGTTTGAAACACGTTTCGGTAGGCAGATATGAAAAGTTGAGAGATAGTTACATCCATGAGGTGGGGGAACTTCCCTTCTCGTACAAATGCCTCAGTGGCACAAAAGAGGTCTTTCTTAGTGGTAGTGAGTGCACGACTTCAGCCAGCCATTCGATGATTTGTAAGCAGCTGTCCTTGCATGGGGCGTGTGACGCCTTGGTTGCAAACTTGGCTTGCTATCTTGCTATCAGCAGCGCCACCTGACCGCCATCCACTGGAATGGCCACAGCCAGATTTCCGCCATCCTTTGGCGGAAATCCAGCTATAGTCATAATTTGGTGGCCATTGCCGCAGCGGTAGGCATTTTATACATCCGGGGTCATAATGACCCCCAGAGTGTGTAAAGCATTCAAGTATCACAAAACAGTAATGAAATAAAACACAGGAAACAGTTTAAATACCCTAAACCAATTTATAAAAATAGGAAATATTTTTATCTTGACTTTGACACCAAAACAAATAAAATCAGATAAGGGGAACCAGAGATATACATTTTTAAATAATTCATGTTTTTTAGCGCATAGAAACAAAAAGAGCCAATCTAGTCACATGGATGCACCTCGACTGGAGCAAAGTCAAAGTTTTAGGCCACAATGGAGCCCTGCTCGGCTACAGCATACAGGAGGGCTCGGTCAAAAGGTTACCATCAGACTTAGTTATTTTCTTGAATATTTTCTCCAGTGGGACAAAGTCACCAATCTGATCCGTCCTCTCTGGATCCCTCTTTGGATACGTGTTGCAGAAGACCTCGGTGAAGATTTCCATGTTTGAAAATCTTCGTCTGGGCCAAAGATAAATCTTTATCTGATATCCCTGGAGCCCTCCTCGGATATGCCGCGAGGAAAGTCCCGGTCAAATTTTTATCTACAGACTTAGGCCCTCATTCCAACCCTGGCGGTCGGTGATAAAGCCGCGGTAATACTGCCAACAGGCCGGGGGTAAAAAAAATGAAATTATGACCATGGTGGAAACCTCCAACACAGACAGCCACTTTAACACTCCGACCGCCATGGCGGTAGCAACAAGCACCACGTCAGTAACTGCCAACAGCCAGTAGGAACACAATGTACTGCCTACTCTTTTATCGAAGGCCAATCCACCAGCTTTTCTGGGGCGGTACGAATGCCATCAAAAGCACAGCAGAAACAGCACACAGAAGGGAAACAACTCACCTCTCGACACTCAAGGAAGAACCATGACGCTGCACATTTTTTCAATGCTGGTCTACCTCCTCCTACACCAGGAACACGGCGACGAAGACAACCACGATGAGTACCGCACCTAGCACACAAGGGAGGGTGGGAGGAAAAAGAGAGTGACACACACATGCAACACGCAATACCCCCACCCTCAACACTATAGACACAAACAAAACAGTATGTACAATAGGGAAACACCCGAAGAACGATCCAGGAACCACGAGGTTGTGAAAAATGAAAGCAAAACTACGTTTCTCACGACTCCTTGGTGTTGGTACCTTAACCACGCATGTCTGAACAACGTACATGCGTGGTTAAGGTACAGAAGGGAGTCGGAGTGGACGCAGTGAAGGAGGAGGAAGTTGGGCTGGGACTGGGGTTGTTTGGGGAGCTGGGGGTGATTAGGGTTTAGGGGGGCAGAGTTTAGGTTTTAGGGGCGGGGTGGGGACTCTGGGTATTTTTAGCTTTTGGGGTGGGGTGAGGTGCTGGGGGTAATTAGGGTTTTTCATGGTTTAGGTTTAAGGGGTGGAGTGGGGGCTTGGGTGGAAGCATGTTGGGTTGTGCATGCTAACTGGTAATGCCTTTACCAGGAATGAGTTTACAATGGTAAAATCGTTGTAAACACATTCGTGGTAAAGGCATTACTGTTTAGAACAAGGTTGTTGTTCCGACCTCGTTGTTGAGCCACTGGTGGTTTAGGCACCTGTGGTTCCGACATATAACCTGTACAATATATACAAATGGAGGGACAATGCCCACTCCAAAATGTCTGTGGCCCGCCGGGCCATAACACATAGGCCAAGGCCACACTTGACTCCTGTTTCAATACGGAGAGAACACTGCAGGGGCATCAGGTTGAAAACACACAGGCACCTCAGCCGGAAGATGGTACAACACCACTGCTCCTGGATGGGGCTACATGCCCTCTGCGATTTCCTGGGGAGTGCAAGGCCACAGTCTCTCAATTGGGTGATTTGCCCACTGCTTGGTCCTGGGGAGTGCAAAGCCACAGTCTCTCAAGTGGGTGGTTTGCCCACTGCTTGGTCCTGGGGAGTGCAAAGCCACAGTCTCTCAAGTGGGTGCTTTGCCCACTGCTTGGTCCTGGGGAGTGCAAGGCCACAGTCTTTCAAGTGGATGGTTTGCCCACTGTTTGATCCTGGGGAGTGCAAAGCCACAGTCTCTCAAGTCTCTCAAGTGGGTGGTTTGCCCACTGCTTGGTCCCTGGGAGTCATAAGCTGCACATCTGAAACCCACAGGACCCTGCCCAGTAGTAGATGCCCTGTAACATTATTGGGGTTGGAGTGCATTTTAGCTTGCCCATCATGGAACCTGCAATACTATGTTCGTCATGGCCTAGGGGCACCCACAGCCCACAACCCCCAAACAGGTAACACCTTAATGCGCGCAAAGTCATGATTCTGAATCTGTACTCACCCCCTTGTGGCTGCTGTGATGCTTTCAAGCGCCCATCCAACTCCAGATAGGCCACCGGCAGGATGCGGAACGTCAGGGGGTCAGGGTACGACGGGCACCCCTTCCTTGCTGGGAGGCCAACCCCAGCTGGGTCTCTGTCGTCTTCCTTGCCCAGCGGCGCAGGTCCTCCCACTGTGTGCTGCAGTGGGTGCTCCGCCTGTCAAAGCCCCCCAGGCTCCACACCTCCTTGGCGATGGCACGCCAAATACCTTTTTTCTGATGGGTGCTGACCTGCAGAAAAAGATACAGCAGAAAAGGTATTATTCATTCCGCCCGGACTGTTATACTCATGGCTGGGCATATCCCTCCCATCCCCTTACATACATAAATTGACCACCATACATGCAGCACTCTGCCCAGAACCCCTCAGCCCACCCCACACGAGGCTTACACACACATCACTCCATACATTCATGCCCCACGGATCGTGCTCACAGTGTACTCACCTGTTGGTCTGGAGGATGATAAAGTAAACGGTACTGGGGTAGACCCCATCTACCAGTCTCTCCAACTCCTCCGAAGTGAAGGCAGGGGCCCTTCCCCCAGATACTCGAGCCATGATTGCTTCCAGACACAGGTCACAGCACCACTTGCAGTGTAGTTCCTCTCCTGTTGAAGGTCAGGTAGCAAGTGAGTGAACAGATAGAAAATGGCGGTCACGTCTGTGGCGGTGCATACCGTCACCGCCGGCATACATCACCATTGGGTCCTGGAACCCATAGTCCTAATGATAACCAATGCGGTGTTGCACAGTGGTTGTCAACCGCCTCCCGCAACAGTGCACAACGCCAGAGGAATTACCTCATTTCCACTTGCCCTTGCTCACAGGTCAGTCGGCCGCCATTTCAGTGGGGCACAGACCATGACACCTAACTGCGTCACAGCAGACATTGGCACATCAACGGACCTACACGTTCACATACTGTTTCTGGTAAAAAAGAAAAGCATATTAATCTGAGTATATGTTTGAATATGACCATCTGCTCACCATTTTTCACCCTAGACTTCAACCGCTGAGGATGAATAGGAGATGGAGACATGCCCCCGTGTACAGACCCCTGGTGGACCTCGCGACAATGGAAGACAGTCACATTATCCTAACCTACAGACTTGATAGAGCCACAATCCAAGAGCTGGGTGCCCAATTGGAGCTCAACCTGATTTCAGCTATCCGCCACCCCACAGAAATCACCCCTCTAATGCAAGTCCTGTCAGTGCTCCTTTTCTTGGCAAGTGGTTCCTTCCAAGTGACAGTGGCCATGGCATCAGGGATGTCACAGCCTATGTTCTCAAATGTGCTGACCAGAGTGTTGTTTGCCCTGATGAAACACATGCACAGCTACATCGTATTCCCCCAGGTGGAGGATTTGGCCACAGTGACGAAGGCTGACTTCTATGCAATGGGACATATCCCCAAAATCATCGGTGCTATTAATGGTACACATATTGCCTTTGCCCCCCCCCGGAGAAATTAACAGGTGTTCAGAAATTGAAAGAACTTTCACTCTCTGAATGTGCAGATGTTGTGTTTGGTGGACCAGTACATCTCCCATGTCAATGCAAAGTATCCTGGCTCTGTGCATGATGCCTTTATCTTGAGGAATAGCAGCATCCCATATGTGATGTCTTAACTCCAGAAGCACAGGGTGTGGCTAATAGGTGAGCCCATGTTCCTCACCCAGTTGATGTAGGTATATGGGTGAGTGTCTGGCTACCAGGTATCCCTCGATATTTGCAGGTGACTCTGGTTACCCCAACCTTTCATGGCTACTGACCCCAGTGAGGAATGCCAGGACAAGGGCAGAGGAATGTTAGATGGGCGAACAAGGAGGATCATTGAGCACACCTTTGGCCTCTTGAAGGCCAGATTCCGGTGCCTCCATCTGACAGGTGGATCCCTGTACTACTCACCCAAGAAGGTGTGCCAGATCATTGTTGCATGTTGCACAACCTGGCCTTGAGATGCCAGGTGCCTTTTCTGCAGGAGGATGAGGCTGGAGATGGTCGTGTGGCAGCGGTGGAGACTGTGGACAGTGACAAAGAAGTGGCAGAGGAAGAGGACGTAGACAACATAATTACTATAATTTAACAGTACTTCCAGTGACACACAAGTAAGACACTGTAACTTAACCTTCCATTGCAGTTTTGTGTTGGACATTGTACATGGCAGCCTGATTTTCCGAATTCTATGGGCACTTACTGTACCCTTTGGCATCTCTATTTTCAGATATCTGTGCCCCACTCTGGCTCCTGGTGTGTTTACTGCTGCCCGCTACAGGTCATACCTATGTATATATAACTATACATTTGAATTGCAATGTTTACAACTTGTTCAACTAATACATATTTCAATCAATTGGCAGACTCCATACTTGTATTAGTTCCAAGGGTGTTTATTTCTGTGATAATAAGTTTACGGGGTATTGCAATGGGCTGGGTTGATGGTGGAGGAATGTCCAGGATACAGTGCAGTCTATTTGATTCACAGGTGCATTGTCCAAGGCGGCATAGGAAGTGGAGCAATGGCAGTTCAAGGTGGACAGGGTGACAGAGTGGGACACAAGGGTGACATTCAGGGGAGTCTTATTTCCTGGCAGGAGTCTTGGCAATGTTCTCTGGCTTCTGCCTGGATCGCAGGGATCTTTTGCGTGGTGGTTCTCCTTCTGCAGGGGCTGGGGTGCTGGTGGCCTGTTGTTCCAGTGTTGGGGCTTCCTGTCTACTAGCGTCAGCGGAGGTGGAGGGCTGCTCATAGGTGTGGCTAGTGTCAGGGGCCCGTTGGTGTGCCACTGCCTCCCTCATGGTGTTGGCCATGTCTGCCAGCACCCCTGCAATGGTGACAAGGGCGGTGTGGATGTCTCTCAGGTCTTCCCTGATCCCCAGGTACTGTCCTCCTGCAGCTGCTGAGTCTCCTGCAGCTTGGCCAGTATCTGGCCCATGGTCTGCTGGGAATGGTGGTATGCTCCCAGGATGTTGGTGAGTGCCTTGTGGAGAGTCAGTTCCCCGGGCCTATCCTCCCCTGACACACAGCAGTCCTTCCAGCTTCCCTGTTGTCCTGTCCCCTGAACCGTGTGCCCATCTGCCACTGATCCCAGGTCGCTGATCGTCCTGTGTTTGTGGGGTTGCCTGGGGTACCTGTAGTGGTGGAAACACTGCTGTTTGACGTGTCGTGGGGACAGGGGGATGGGCCCGCTGGGTGGGTGCTGTGCTGGTGTTTCCTGAGGGGGGAAGCTCTGTGGTAGTTTGGGAATGTGGCTGGGTCACTGACTGTCCAGAGGTCCCTGATGGGCCAGGTTGGTCATCCTGATCCAGGTGTGCAGGGCTGCTGTCATCACCGTGGGCCTCTTCTGGTAGGGGACTGGATGTTGCTGGCACCTCCTCTCCGGTGACGTTGTGTGGGGGTCCTGTGGGGATGTAAATGCAGTGTTATTGTTTCTGTGTGTGACATCTTGTGCATGGGTATGTTTCCCGCTATGGTTGTTATTACCATGGCAGCTTTGGCTTGTGTGAGTTGTGATTTGGTTGGCTAAGTGATTGTTACTAGTGTGCATGCTGTGGTGATGGGTGTCCATGCAGGTCTGTGATGGGGGTCCATGCATTGGTATAGCATGCAGGGCTTGGTATTGAGATGGGTGGGTTGTGATGGTGGGGAATATGTGAGATGGAGGAGTGCTGGGGTGAGGGTGGGGTGGGAGTTTGTGATGGCATGCAGGTGGGGGGGATAAAGTAGTAAAGATTTTACTTACCAGAGTCTAGTCATCCTGCTACTCCTGCCAGGCCCTCAGGATGCATGATCACCAAGACTTGCTCCTCCCATTTTGTTATTTGTGGGGGAGGAGGTGGGGGTCCACCGCCAGTCCTCTGTACAACTACCTGGTGTCTTGCTACCACGAAACGCACCTTCCCCTGTAGGTCGTTCCACCTCTTCCTGATGTCATCCTTTGTTCTGGGGTGCTGTCCCAGGGCTTTGACCCTGTCCACGACTCTCTGCCATAGCTCCATCTTCCTAGAAATGGACGTCTGCTGCACCTGTGATCGGAATAGCTGTGGCTTTACCCGGATGATTTCTTCCACCATGACCCTTAGCTCCTCCTCTGAAAAACCTGGGGTGTCTTTGTGGTGCCATGGGTGTAGTGTGAGTGGTGTGTGTGTGTGAGGGTGTGTTGGGGTGTGTGCTGTGAGGTGCGTGGATGGTGCATGGGTGGTGGTGTTTTGTGGATCTGATTCAGTGGGGGCTCCTGGCTTGTCTTTCTCTCAGTTGTCAATTTTGTTTTCGTAAAGGGTTGTGGGTAGAGTGTGTGTGTTTTATATTGGTGTGGGTGTGGTGTGTGTATGTGTGTCAGGTGTGTGTATTTTGAATTGTCGAACGTGTTTTTTTTTTAAAGTGTATGTGTGTTTTGAGCGCGGCGGTCTGTACCGCCAATGGTTTACCGCGGTTGAATGTCCGCTGTGCTGATTTGTGGCTCATAATGCTGTGGGCTTCTTTCTGTTGGCATAACGGTGTGGGTTTTGGTACTGCCAGTTTGTCACTGACCTTTGGACTGGCTGACTTGTGTGTGTGTCTGTATAGTGGTGGATTTCTATGTGTGGGTCATAATACATGTAGTGGTGCGATCGCGGTATGTTGGTGGCAGTCAGCATGGCGGTAAGCTGCACTTACCGCCAATGTCATAATGAGGGCCTTAGTCACTTTTTTTGGAGCTTTTTCTCTCTGACACAGCAAGCCATTAACAAGTCGACATTGTTGGATTGCCTTTCAAGGATCCCCCGTTGAAATCTTAGATGTCTCGGGCTCTGGAGCTTTTCAGCGGGCGAACCTGAAAGTCAGGCCGGGACGGGGTCGATGTAAGCCTGTAAGCGATGTAAGCAATGTAAGACTCTTGACAGTGGTCGGTTCCTTTATGGAGCTTTTTCCCAAAAGTTCTCCAAAATTCTCAAAATTTCAGGATCTTCTTCCAGAAGGTCTATGGTCCTTTAAGAGCCCACAGCTCACCCCATGGTTCCAGAAGCTCTGAGTTGCTCCTTGAGGGTTAGGACTCCAACTCTCAGAATGCACCTGGCTTAAGCTTCAAAATTACCACTGTACAGTGGTCATCTGGTTAGTTTCTTCTGCGTTTGATGCAGTGAACTCTGGTTAGCTATATTTCACCTGCAGCAAGCTGGGAGTCCCTTCTTGAACCAATTGAAGCCAGGCAAAGTAGTTTTTGTGGTGAAGCCCAAGTGTGCAGCTTGTATAGTCCTTCAGAGTACAATGTTCAGGTGCAGGTCAGGGGTCCAGCAAGACAGTCCTTCTTCTTCTGAAGTCCTTCCTTGCATGGATTTGAAGTGTGGGTGCGGATCTGCCATATTTATTCTTGCTCATGGGGTGGACAGCAGGGTGGGCCAACTGTCCAATCACAGGCAGGCTCCTTCCCATTTGATGAGCACTTCCTGAGAAGTGTGGCAAAAAGAAATCCCAGGGAGCAACATTCTTCAAGAATCCAACATGGCAGAAACTGATTTTTGAAGGTTAGGTCTGGCTGACCCCAACCACTGGTGTGGCTAAAAATCCTAAAAACACACCCGTCTCCTACCATTTCCTAACCTAATCATGAGGGCACCTAACTGTCTGGGCTGGTAGGAAATGGGGGAGGTCCTGTGCTGCTCCAAATGTCCTCCATGCCTTTGAAGATCAGTTTGGCTGCTCTCCCCCATCCTGTTTCACCATCTGCTGAGGCAGATGTTCTCCACCAGGGACATCCTTTGTTTTCAGGCCAGGCCTGAAACCTCATCAAGGCAACCTGACCAGGCTGCCAGAGGCTGGCCAATCAGAGAAGGTCACTACAGAGCTGAAGTTGGCAACTTTCAGGTAGAGTTGTAGAACACTTAATCTGAACTAGTTATATTAAAACCAACAATGGCAAGTTGAATGATTTATTATACAATTAATTTGATACCAAACTCAAGCTATCTGTCTCTTATGGGGACTTTGTTAATTAAAATAAATTCTCCTAATCTTAGCCTATGGAATCCATTCACTACAGTGAGGGAAAAATACATTTGCCTATCTTACCTCACCAGGGCTTATAAAACAATTTTTACAAGATCCCTGCTTTTAGTTACATGACACCCAACCATAGGGGCACTTAGGGCACATCTTAGGGATGACTTACATGCAAAGATAAAGTAGTTTAAGACTTTGGAAGTACTTTTAATTCCAAAGGTGAATTTGCATATAACTTTAGTTTAAAAGCAGCCAGCAAGGCAGGCCTGCCTTTAAAATGACACTGGGCACCTCGGCAGTGCACCTATGGGTGCACTCCCTTTGCTGGGATCCTAAACCTACATGCCCTAACATATATTAGGGACTTATAGGTAGGATGATACTGCCAATTATAAGTAGCCTAATTTGCATATCCACTTTACACAACCCACTGGTCCTGCGACTGCTAAGAAGTACCTAGGGAACAGGCAAGAGTCAGGAACCACTAGTATTTGTCCTCAAAGTTAGGGGGTGACCAGGGCAATAAAGAGGACTTTCCTACAGCATTACATAGTGATGGCGCCAGTTATAGTTACCTTAAGGCACAAGTTAGAGTTGTTTGACATAACTCTAACTATAACCGCTGAATTTCTATGGTTTTGTAGGAGTAAATTCAGAACTTAACTATAATGTCCCCTATTAGGTGCAGAGGACAGAGATGAAATGCTTCAGCAAGCACGGATCAGGCCCTTGGTGATGGGGTCCCCGGGGCCGAGATCAGCCTGGGGAGGGTAGCCTTGCAGGGTTTGGTTGGTTTTTGCACAGCAGCAGTTGGCCATAGGGCCTGGACTCAGCCAGCCCCCTATAATCACCTAACCTTAGACCGTGCATACCCTTAGCCCTAGTGCACCGGAGGTTGCCCGCAAGACCTGGCCTTCAGTCATACCCTGCGGCCAACCTCCCTAACCCCCAACTCCATGCTGGGCATTGCCCTTTAGCCGTGAGTGACAGGAGTTGTCCGTGGCCTCTCTGGATGTGAGAATAGGTGTGAGACACGGTATCTGGGAAACTGTCTGTCAGATTTTCTATCTGGGTGTGAGAGTGTGTACATCAGTGTTTTAGTGGGTTTGTCAGTGTGTTTTCTGATCTGTGAGTGGGTGCATGAGGGTGTCAGTGGGTCTGTGAGTGGGTGTGTGACAGTCTGAGTTGGTGTGTGAGTGGGTGCGTTACTGTCTGACTGTGTCTGCAAGTCGGTGTGTGAGGGTCTGACTGGCGCTGTGATTGAGTGAGTGCATGAGGGTTTGAGTTGATCTGTGAGTGGGTGAGTGACTGTCTGAGTAGGTCTGTGAGTAGGTACGTGAGTGTCTGAGTGGGTCTGTGAGTGATTGCACGGGTGTCTGAGTGGGAAAAATTGATTGAATGAGAGACAGAAAGAGAGAAAGAAAGTGAGAGGGAGGGAGAAAATTGTTTTATACTTTTATGTCTGACATACTTAGAAGGAGATATGTCTGTACAATTTAAAATAACAAATGTCTTCATTATTTCAAAAATAGATAATAATATATTTTTATTAAAAATAAATGTAAAAAGGAAATTAGTCTAGCTGGACTCAAACCCCCAATGCTCAGTGTGAGGGTCTGTAACTTTCACACTGAGCTATGTTTTTTTTATAATTAATTTGTTCAGCCCTTTATGGGATATCTGGGAATGCAAGGGAACCCTCAAGGCATTTTTGTTGGTCCCTGGGGCAGCAGGGGGAGGCCATCAGACCTCCCCCTCTTACTTAAAGCATTTTGCCCCAGGGGTGGTGGTTCCCAGGGCACAGGGGGGCGGTCAACCCTCCACTCCTATCTGTATATTCACCCTGGAGAAGTGGAGGTCTGCAAGGAAAAGTCTTTTGCCCTCGGGGTAGTGGCCCTGGGGTGTAGGGGCGGCACAAGGCCCTCTGCACACATTAGTTCAATCACCCGAGGGAGGTGGTGGTCCCTGAGGCTTATTAAACTCCAAGAAGGGGGGTGTCGAGACAGGGGCACTGACCTGAAAAGCAGGATGTCCGCAGGGGAGATGGTATGCCCCGACCTCCTGGAACACCTCTTGGCACTTCCTGGTGGACACAGAAACACCGGCAGGTGTCCGAAAAAGAAAGGGGGAGTAGAAGAGAAAGAGACAAAACACTGCCATGTCTTGCCGGACCAGCCAGGCACCCTGTATCTTCGTGGTGGGGCAGGTCGTTGTTGACAGTGATTGTAGAGTTACTGCACTGAACTTCCTTGAAACTGAATCTCTCTTTCTGATATGGGCACGGGAGTGGTAGAAGGACACCGGGATGCTCCAGCACATTTCTTGGATAATAATAACTGTTGGCACAATTATTAACACTGCATTACCAAAAACCCAAACTGAGTACCATAACAATAAGTACTGCAACACTAGGGCTGGCTTCACAGAGATTCACTGTTGCACACTACAATTAGAACTGTGGTTGCACTTATCATGCACAAGAAAGACAAACAAGGGCATTAATTATATCACGTATAACTTTCCTGCATGCACAGGGTTAAACTAAAAGGAACAAAAACAATCCAAGAAATACAAATGCCCACTCTGGGTTCAAACAGTTAGAGTGGCACAGTTTGCTTTGGGTTCACTGTTTGTGTTAAAAACCCTTCAAAAGCAGATTCCTCAAACCTGAAATACAGGCATGAATGACACAATTTAAATCCAAGGGTTATGATATTGGAGAAAGAAAAGTCGTGTAAATGCCCTTTTAAAATTGCACTGTCACTTTTTGTAGTACTTGAGCTCAAGCAGATTTCCTGAAGCACATTTAGGCAAGTAACTACAATAATAATGTAGAATGTTCAGAAATGCATTTATCTCTTCAAGATAAGCACTCTGCCAAAATACAAGGTCTGAAATACACCAGCTGTTCTAGGAAAGCGCGGCGCTCAAAGAACAAACTCCCTGGAGAATACTTATCACTTAGCTGCAGTCTTTTCCGGAGTGGTGGAGGAATGACTGGTGTCAGCTGGTACCAGAATGTAGAAAAGAAGTGCCTCAAAAGTCCTGAATACGAGGATGACAGCAGGGGCTGGACTGCCAAATCAGATGCTGAGATCAGGAAGCAAAACAAAGGAAAGCAGGAAGGCATGCTTCACTCTGCTATTTATAGCCAATCAGGAAAGCAGTTGAGTTTCCACATGTGGATGAGTCACCACACCCAATTAGAAGTACATGTCTACACCACACCCAAATAGAAGCACATGTCTACACCTGCTCACAATAGCAAACAAGCATTGGTAAAACAAGCATTGATAAAACCAATTGTGTAACACAGCACAATATGTATACTTAGAAACATGAAGGTTTAACCAAGAACAGAGATATGATTTAACCCTAATCCCTGGGGATGCTGACAGATAACACAGGAGGCACCTTGGGGTTTCCTGACAGTGGGCCCTGTGTGTCCCCCTCCTACATTAACACCAAATGACCCTGGGACCTGGCCCACACAGGCTCAAATTAAAAAATAAGCAAGCCAGACCGTGATTTTTTTTTTTTATCTCAGAAAAATCAGCAGATTCACCCGCGGATGTTTCCATTTTTGTTTTTTCTAAAAATGCTTTTTAGCCCTGGCAGGGTCCCTGAGGGACCCCAGCACCAGTGCTAAGAGGTCAGTGTGACTCTAACCTGGCCCCTTTTCTTTAATTTATCTTTTTTTTCTGGGACTCAGCTGCAGCTGAGTCCCAAGATGTCTGCCAACACTTCCTTGTTGAAATGTTGGCAGCCAATCAGATGTCAGTGGGGGATCTGCATCTCTATACATCTATATTTTATGGCCTTAAATTGCTCCTATTATACTACTTTTAATTTTGTCTTTTTTATTTTTTTTATACTGGCTACTTTTTTTCCAACTCCCCTATCCAACTTTTGTTTGATTACTGTTATCCTTGCATTATCTTTGTCTTCCTTATTTCATGTTTTGTTTTCGTAGCTATTTATTTTCAGTCTGTACTAGTCTGTAGATTTCTTCTGCTTTGTTGGTAATCTTTACTTTGTCACTATATATATTGTGGTACTGTACGACTAAGAACAGCTTTCTTGTACTCTACTGTCTACTGTGAAGAGTACACACCCATGTAAGGTAGTATTATAAATAATATTTACCATGTATGTTTTTTAGAAGACTTTCTTGTTCTTGCTCATGCTCTTACAGTTAACAAGAGAGTGGTCATGGTCATGAACCACTCCCCCAACAACCAATGTTGTATTGTATAAGTCATATTTATAGTATACCAGAAGATTCCATGACAGTGCAGCATGGATGGAAAATATGAGGACCCATTGCATCTGCCAACCAACACCATATGTCTTTCAATGACCATTATTATTCTACCCCTTCATTATGCTCCAATGATTTAGAGTCATATATATATGTGTGTGTGTGTGTGTGTGTGTGTTTATATATATATATACACAGATATGTGTATATATATATATATATATATATATATATATATACATACATATAAATTGGAATAACGCCTGGCACTTCAATCTCAGTACTCTGGTCCCCCCCACCAGCGTGGTGATTAATAACATGAAAATTTGCAATACTGAGACATGCAATAGCACACTAAAACGCAATTTCGATTGTACTTCTTCTTTATTCGTTCTTTTGTAATTTTTATTTGAATCTCTTTAAGAATCACAATAAAAATAGAAAAGAACGAATGCCTAGAGTGGTTAAAGGCTTTTGTCATTTTACAGCTTAGAGAGGGTGGCAGTGTGTCAATCCTATGTTTAAAGATTTTTCTGTACAAATGGCAAAAGACTTTGGGCCTTATTTAGAACTGGGTGGAGGGGAATACTCCATCACAAGTGTGACAGATATCCACTCCGCCGTATTTCGCTCCCATTATATCCTATTGCGATTGTAATATTGTGGGAGGGATATCCGTAACATTTGTGATGAAGTAGTTTCTCTGCCCAGATCTAAATCAGTCCCTTTGTCCCTTTATAGCTCAGAGTGGATATCACTGTGCTAATCCTAGCCTTGAAAACCTTGCTAGAAAAACTACATATGGATGATGTGGAATGATGTCCACAGAGGTGATATGTGATCACTGCACAGGGGTGGTATATGATGATGCTCACATATGTGGTATGTGGTCACAGTAGCACCATGGTCTCTGCAGAGTTGGTGGCTGTCGTAAAAGTACCCACAGAGAAAGGTAAGTGATGTGGTACTTGGGAAGCAGATTTTCTCCACCTGGCGTGGACCTACCCAACAGTTGCCACGTTATGGGACCTGATTATAGCAGCGCCGCTTAACATTTTCCAGCTAACTCCTGATATGATGCTCCTAGGTTATCTTACAAATGTCCCGAAAAGCTATTGCAAGTTTACTGCCACAGGTCTGCTTCTGGGTAAAAGTAGAGTTGCCATGATGTGGGAAAGCAGGAATGCATTGAAGTTTCTAGATTGGCTCAAAAATATGTCCCTCTGTGAGGAATTGTTGGGGGCATAGGTCTTAACTTTACCATTGGCTGCTTGGCCATTTGACTTTTGGCACCCATTAAGCTCTCATTTGTTAACACTGGACCCTGATTAAGGGTTAGACTGCTATTGCACTGACCCAGTTTGTATCTGACACTCAATGCTGCTATATGCTGATATCTATGCCTGGGAATGGTCAAATTTATGTTATACTGAAATACTAGTGCAATCAAGAGAACTATGCTTTTATTTGGGATGCTCAAGTCCCAACAGAGATATTGTGTGGTTATAGGCCTATTCAAGGTGATGTTCAAGTCCGCACAGAGATAGTGTGTAGCTATTGGGATGTCCAAGTTCCCCTAAGCTGGGGTGCGCCAGATGTCTCAGCCACTACACAGGTCCAGTGCACCATGCAGCAGCCGATGCACCTCTGGGTGGATATAATTGACCAAGAGCAGGACCTGCTTGACCTGATAGCCGTCTAGATTCTGGGGCTTGGTGAGCATTATATTATTGTGTTTGTGTTCTGTAATGCTAAACTTTTTTTCTGAGAGGCATGCAACTTGCACTCAGAGGTAAGTTATATTTAGTTTACATTAAGAATTTTATTGATTATGTGATCCAGTTAGAGCTAGGCAGGTACTTAGCGCCCCATCATCGTACTCACAGCCACTTGCTTTAGCTGATTATTTAAAAAGCCACTGCAATGCAGAATCCTCTGTTCTCCTGTCTCAATAGTGAATTAGTGATATCAGTGGGTTATTTTTTCTCCGTGACTTTATGCAGCTCGTAATATCCCATGCAATTTCACAGTGATGTGAGTATGCAGCTACGCATTGCTAAAAAGGGAGACTGAATTGGTCTATCAAGGGGGTTGAGAAATGACAATAGAATCAAAGATCATTCATTGCAATGCATTAGTTGCAAATGTAGTTTTTGTTAAGGAAATTTGGAAAGGGGATTTTAGGAGTATTGCCAACTCAACAATAGTTGATCACACAAGTACCATAGACCATCTGATTTAAATACAATGTTATTGTATTTGCCAGTTGTGTAATAATTTTCTAGACGTTAACGTACTACTAATGTATTTTTTATAATCTTCTTTATTTCTTACATCAACTCCCAAGTGCAAGAAGAGGGGCACTACGCGGGTCTGGGTGACCTGGGGAGGCATGAACCACCAATTCTGATGCTTATGGCTCTGCTTATCCCAGTAAGTCCTAATATTGAATATTATTATTATTATTATTATTATTATTATTATTACCCTAACTTTTACCTCTCCCTACTTTTATACTACTTTTAATGTTGCCTTGTTTGCTTTCTTATACTGCCTTCCTTTTTTCCTAATCCTCTATCCAAGTTTTGTTTCATTCCTGTTATCCGTGGATTATCTTTTTTTCTGTCTTTCATTGACCATTTTATATTCCACCCGTTCATTGGGCTTTAATAACTCCAAGTAATCATTATCATATGCTATAGCTCTGCCCCTCCATTATGCAAAGCTTTTGGTTTGTTTGACTACCTGGCTTTTCTAACATTCCAACAAAATGCCCAGAGTTATATTTTTGATAGAATATACTGCAGTGCTAACTGCTCTTTAATGTATTGCATTGTAATGTATTGCAGTTTTATTTGTTTGATTGAAACAATTAACAAGGGGAGGTGTAACTGACATCTAAAAACTATACTATTTTTTTCTAGGCACACCGTCTAGTGCGACCAGTGGAGCCAGAAGGGATGGGCAATGGTGAGTCACATTGTTTGACTATTAACAATTACTATTATTCACTAACTACAAGGGCGTTGTCATGATCGGATTTGTAAATCGCATTGCAACTACAGCAGTGGTTGGGTTGCTTATGGCCTCTTCTATCTGCAACTCAGCTGAAACACACATAATGGAAGCTGAAAATGATGGTCTAATTGAATTGTGAAAGATAGGAAGGTTAAAAGAAAGGATGGGTGAAAAGAGTGAAAGAAAAGGATGTGTGGGTGGATGAAAATGGATATATGGGTGAGTATTGGGTAACTGTCAGAAATCCCCAATGTGCCTCCTGCATTATCTGTCAGCATCTCCAGGGATTTGGGTTAAATCATACCTCTGTTCTTGGTTAAACCTTCATGTTTCTAAGTAAACAAAATGTGCTGTGTTACACAATTGGTTTTATCATTGCTTGTTTTACCAATGCTTGTTTGCTAATGTGAGCAGATGTAGACATGTGCTTCTAATTGAGATAGAGTTATGGTGCAGAATAGTGGACAGGGTGAACGCCGTGGGACAGCACCCAAGAAATAGGGAGGACATCAGGAAGAGGTGGAACGACCTACGGGGGAAGGTTCGTTCAACGGTCTCCAGGCACAACATCGCGGTACAGCGGACTGGCGGCGGACCCCCACCTCCTCCCCCACAACTAACAACATGGGAGGAGCAAGTCTTGACCATCTTGCATCCTGAGGGCCTCGCAGGAGTCGGTGGAGGATGGGACACTGGTAAGTCAAATCTTAACTATCATATCCCCCACCCTACCTGCATGCTATCACACACCCCCTGCCCTATCACTACAACTCCTCACTCATCTACCCATGACAGCAACCACCCATCCCAACACCAAGCCCTGCATGACACAACTAAGCATGGACACCCATCACTAAAGCATGCCCACTGCACATACCCAGTACACCCCCCCCAACCATCACCACACAAACCCACACACAGGAATGCTTGCACTGGGGTGCACAAACACCCACCCATTGCACACCATTACACACACACATGCAATAATCATGCTCTTATGCCCCTGCAGGAACCCGAAGGACCGTCACCACACCAGAGGGTCCAGACAACACCACTCCACCCCAGAAGAGACCCACAGTGATGAGAGCAGCTCTGCCCTACTGGATCCTGATGACCAGCCTGGACCACCGTGGGCCTCGGGACAGTCGGTTCCCCTTGCACAGGCACAGCCCAACACGTACCTTCCACCCTCTGGTAACACCAGCACAGCACCCACCCAGCGGGCCCAAACCTCCCTACCCAGGACAGGTCAATCAGCGGTGTGTCCACCACTACAGGGCACCCAGGGTAACCCACCACCCCAACAACAACAGGGACCTGGGGGCAGTGGTAGTGGGTACACGGTCCAGGGGACGGAGCCACAGGAACACAGGGGAACTGGGAGGGCTGCTGTGCGACAGGGGGCGGACAGGCCAAGGGAACCCACTCTCCACGAGGCCCTCTCCTCCATCATGGGAGCATACCACCACTCCCAAGAGACGATGGCGACGGTCCTGGACAAGTTGCAGGAGACCCTGCGCCTGCAGGACGAATTGTATTTGGGGTTCAGGGAGGAGCTCAGGACCATCAGCTCTGCCCTGGGCACCATCGTAGGGGTGCTGAAGGACATACAGCAGACCTTGAGGGACACCGTGGCACTCCAAGGGGCCCCTGACACTAGCATGGACGATGAACTGCCCACCACCTCCGCCAGCGCTAGTGGACAGGACGCCCCGCCACAGGACCAACACGCCAGCACCCCACCCCCTGCAGACGGACAACCACCACGCAAGCGGTCCCTGAGATACAGGAACAGGACAGAGCAAGATGGCAAGACCCCTGCCAGGAAATGAGACCACCCTGATTGTCACCCCACTGTCCCACTTTGTTATCCTGTCCATACTTAAACTGCCCCAGCTCCACTTCCTATGCCCAGATGGGCAGTGCACCTGTGAGACTAATAGACTGGACTCTGCCATGGACATTCCTCCGCCATCACCCATCCTCATTTTACAGCCCCCTCCCATTTCTGAGCACTTCAATAAGCACCCTTGAAATACAAAACAATCTGGAGTCAGTCTGTGATTTAGTAAAAATGTATTATCAATGACAGTGTCATAATGGGTGTACCATTGTAAAGCTAACATACCTATGTCACACATCACAAGCCCTTGAAGGATGCAAGCAGTTGACACGTAGGTAACCACACCTGTGAAACCGTAATGGGAGGGTACAACTCAGTTACCAAATAGTGATTTAAATCGAAAAACAGGATAGAGGTAGACGTGTGAAAGTTAATGTAATGCTAAAAATGAAAATGTTCTCACCTGTGTCTCACTGGAAATATTGCTGTATGACTGACTCCCTGTTGTCGTTGTCTTCTTCATCAGCTTCATCCTCATCACTGTCCACAGGCTCCACAGCTGCTACAATACCGTCATCGGGATCATCCTCCTGCAGAAAAGGCACCTGGCGCCGCAAAGCCAAATTATGGAGCATGGAGCAGGCGATGATGATGTCTCACACCTTCTTCGGTGAGTAGAATAGGGATCCACCTGTCATATGGAGGCACCTGAACCTGGCCTTCAGGAGGCCGAAGGTGCGTTCGATCACCCTCCTAGTCCGCCCATGGGCCTCATTGTAGCGTTCCTCTGCCCTGGTCCTGGGATTCCTCACTGGGGTCAATAGCCATGAAAGGTTGGGGTAACCAGAGTCCCCCAATAGCCATACACGGTGCCTCTGGAGTTGACCCATCATATCAGGGATGCTGCTATTCTGCAGGATGTAGGTGTCATGCACAGAGCCAGGGAACATAGCATTTACCTGTGAGATGTACTGGTCTGCCAAACAGACCATCTGTACATTCATGAAATGATAACTCTTCCTGTTCCTGTACACCTGTTCGCTCCTGTGGGGGGGGACCAGAGCTACATAGGTTCCATCAATAGCACCTATGATGTTGGGGATATGTCTAAGGGCATAGAAGTCACCTTTCACTGTAGGCAAATCCTTCACCTGAGGGAAAATGATCTATCTCCTTACGTGTTTCAGCAGGGCAGACAACACTCTGAACAACACGTTGGAAAACATAGGCTGGGACATTCCTGATGCCATGGCCACAGTTGTCTGAAAAGACCCACTTGCAAGGAAATGGAGCACTGACAGCACCTGCACGTCAGGGGGGATTCCAGTCGGATGGCGGATTGGTGACATCAGGTCTGGCTCCAACTGGGTACATAGTTCATGGATTGTGGCATGGTCAAACCGGTAGGTTACGATGACATGTCGCTCTTCCATTGTCAACAGGTCCACCAGCGGTCGGTACACCGGAGGATTCCGCTATCTTCTCATATGTCCCAGCAGACGGTGCCTACGAAGGACAACAGCGAAGAACCAGTCATTATTCCTCCAGGTATGTACCCACAGTCACACACAAGACTACACCACTCACAAAACCCTTCCTGTATGTGTGATGAGTGTAGGCCTAGCTATGTGTGATGCAGTAGGAAATGAAGCCATGTGGGCCCCTGAAATGGCGGCTGCCTGACCTCTAAAGTGTGACAATGGGATTGTGGGGTAACTGCGCTGGCGTTGCACACCGTCGCGGTAGGCGGTCGTAGACCGCGGCGCAATGCTGGATTGGTTAACATTGGACCCTATGGGTCCCAGGAGCCAATGAACAGGTGCGCTGGCGGTGATGATGCGCACCGCCGCGGATGTCACCGCCGCGGACGTCACCGCCATTTTCTATCTCTTCAATCACTAGATACCTGACCTTCGACAGGAGAGGACCTACACTGCAAGTGCTGCTGTGACCTCAGTCTGGAAGCGACGATGGCTGCTGCGTCTGGGGAAAGGGCCCCTGCCTTCACTGCACAGGAGATGAAGAAACTGGTAGACGGGGTCCTCCCCCAGTACACGCTACTCTACGATCCTCCAGACCAACAGGTTAGTACACAGGGAGCACGTTGTATGGGCTAGGCCTGGGAGGAGAGGGCTGGTAGGAAGAGGGAAGGGGGCAGAGTTCATAGAACATTAATGCATGGGAATGAATGGGCCACATGGCCAGAGTAGGGATGGGGCCACTCACAACAACAGTGCATTTGGTAATGACTGTTCCTCTTTCCTTGTGCATGTCATGTAGATCAGCGCCCACCTGAAGAGGGACATTTGGCGTGCCATCGCCAAGGAGGTCCGGACCCTGGGGGCCTACCAGAGACGGGGCACCCACTGCCGTAAGAGATGAGAGGACATTCGCCGCTGCAGCAAGAAGACGGCGGAGGCTCAGCTGGGGATGGCCTCCCAACGTGGGAGGGTTGCCCGTCGCACCATGACCCCCCTGATGTTCCGGATCCTGGCGGTGGCCTACCCGGAGTTGGATGGGTGCTTGAGGGCATCACAGCAGACACAAGGGGGTGAGTACAACCTCATTCTGTGGACTTTGCGTGCAGTGGAGGTGTCTGGGTGGGGAGGTGGGCTGTGGGTGTCCCTAGGCCAGGGCGAGTTAGGTAGGCAAGGCCCCTCTGTAATGTAGGCCATGTGGCACTCTACCCCACCTCAGCAGAGTGCCAAGTTGAGGTATAGTTGCCCCTGTGGCATCCATGTGCGCAGATTGCCATATAGGCCATATCCCAGAAATTGCATGTGCAGTTGGCAGGAGCACGGCGTAATGCAGGGGGCACCTGCGTTTGTTTTGTCCGCCAACGGTAGCGGTATGCCATGCACTAAAACCCTCTTTCTTCTCAGCATCAACAGGCGGAGGTACAGTGGCACCGGAGCACGAGGAAGCTGCATCCCACATGGCGATGGAGGTCCACACCACGGACTATGAATGCACCAGTGGGACGGAGGGCGAGGGAAGCTTCACGTCGGCTACCGGATCACCAAGCAGCGACACGGACTCGTTCGACGATGTGGGCTCCCTTGTGGGCTCCCTTGTGGTGGCGGCACCATCTGTGCCCCCCACCTCTACAGGTACAGCCGCCACCTACCCTACGAGCACCGTCCTCCCAGCAGCCCCTCAGCGTTCGCCCCGTGCCCACTCACCCATGAGGGTGGGCATCACCTTCGCCCCAGGCACCTCAGGCCCTGCCCCAGTCACCCCTGCTGCCCTCAGTGAGGAGGCCATTGACCTCCTCAGGTCACTCACTGTTGGGCAGTCTACCATTGTGAATGCCATCCAGGGTGTAGAACGAGAGATGCAACACGGTAATGCATTCCTGGAGGGCATTCATTCTGGTCAAGCTGTCCTTCAGCGAACCCTGCAATCTTTGGCCTCAGCACTGATGGCAGCCATTGTCCCTGTGTCTAGCCTCCCCCCTCCAACTTCCTCCACCCAGACCCAATCTTCTGTACCCCAGCCCATCCCAAGCACACCTACAGACCAGCATGCACACAAGTCAACACACCCAAGTAGCTCAAGCAAACATAGGCACCACACACACCACAGGCACTCATGCAAGCCTCAGCCACATACAGACACAACAACATCCACTGCCTCCACCCCCTCCTCCTCTTCTCCCTCCTCCCTCCCAGGCTCGTCTACACACACACACCTGCATGCACCACATCTACAGGCACCATGAATCGCACCAGGACACCCAGCACCACAAGCTGCTCACCTGCATTCACCACCTCCACTGCCATTTACACGTCCCCTGTGTCCTCTCCCAGTGTGTCTGTGACGCCCCCTCCCAAAGTACACAAACGCCGGCAATCACTCACCCAACATCCATCCACCTCGCGACAGCCTCCAGTACCTGCACCTGCACCCAAAACACCTAAAGTGACACCTCCGAAAACCACCTCCTCTTCCTCCACTCCCAGACCCCCTCCAGCTACCCATCCTATTGTTCGTCAGAAACTGTCCCTCTGTAAAGTTGACCTTTTTGCCCCCACCCCCGCTCCAATTCATCAGTCCCGTCGTAGCGCCTCAGCCAAAAAGCCTCCAATACCAGTGGTGCCTGTTCAAGGTTTTTGGAGTGCACCGGCCACCAGGGCAGGCAGTAGGACCCGGAGCCAAGGCACTGGCAGCCCACCCCCTGTAAAGGCTCTAAAATTGGAGAGTGGACGACGGGACCGTGTTAAGACTCCTGGTGGGAAAACAACTGACATGGGTTCCAAGGGGATTGGAGAGTCAGCTGTGACTCCATCAAAGGTGGGAAAGGGCCAGAGGAAGTCTCCCCAGCCTGTTGTGAGTGTCACGGCGGAGAAGTGCGCCATCATTTCCGGCGGTCGAGACAAAACCGCCAGCACCGTCGTCACTGGTCAGGAGACCACCGCCGGAGTCATTGCCCAGGAGGGCCCAAGTATCGTCACTGGTCGGGAGACCACCGCCAGAGTCACAGCCCAGGAGGGCCCAAGTATCGTCACTGGTCGGGAGACCACCGCCAGAGTCACAGGCCAGGAGGGCCCAAGTATCGTCACTGGTCAGGAGAC
This sequence comes from Pleurodeles waltl, assembly GCF_031143425.1. Lineage (NCBI taxonomy): Eukaryota > Metazoa > Chordata > Amphibia > Caudata > Salamandridae > Pleurodeles > Pleurodeles waltl. Next base: position 1,071,954,047 of record NC_090437.1, read on the forward strand.
CACCGCCAGAGTCACAGCCCAGGTGGGCCCAAGTATCGTCACTGGTCAGGAGACCACCGCCAGAGTCACAGCCCAGGAGGGCCCAAGTATCGAGACCACCGCCACAGTCACAGCCCAGGAGGGCACAAGTATCATCACTGGTCAGGAGACTACCGCCAGAGTCACAGCCCAGGAGGGCCCAAGTATCGTCACTGGTCCAGAGACCACCGCCAGAGTCACAGCCCAGGAGGGCCCAAGTATCGTCACTGGTCAGGAGACCACCGCCAGAGTCACAGCCCAGGAGGGCCGAAGTATCGTCACTGGTCAGTAGACCACCGCCAGAGTCACAGCCCAGGAGGGCCCAAGTATCGTCACTGGTCAGAAGACCACCGCCAGAGTCACAGCCCAGGAGGGCCCAAGTATCGTCACTGGTCAGGAGACCACCGCCACCTCCGGAGTCATTGCCCAAGAGGGCCCAAGTATCGTCACTGGTCAGGAGACCACCGCCGGAGTCATTGCCCAGGAGGGCCCAAGTATCGCCACTGGTCAGGAGACCACCGCCGGAGTCACAGCCCAGGAGGCCCCAAGTATCGTCAATGGTCAGGAGACCACCACCACCGCCGGAGTCAGTGCCCTGGAGGGCCCCGGCTGCCACAGCCCCGCTGGGCAATGATGAAACGTCATGCCACAAACCAATGTCCAGTGTAGAAGACGTCATGCCACACACCAATGTCCAGTGTAGAGAACATCATGCCACATACCAATGTCCTTATCAGAACCGCCATGGCAAAGCACAGCTGAACAGTCCTGAACCGCCATGGCAAAGCACCGCTGAACAGGGCAAAGACCGCCATGGCAAAGCACTGCTGAACAGGGCAAAGATCGCCATGGCAAAGCACCGCTGAACAGGGCAAAGACCGCCATGGCAAAGCCCCGCTGAACAGGGCAAAGACCGCCATGGCAAAGCACCGCTGAACAGGGCAAAGACCACCATAGCAAAGCACTGCTGAACAGTCCTGAACCGCCATGGCAAAGCACCGCTGAACAGGGCAATGCACCGGGTATGAATGAAAGGACCGCCACATCAGGCATCCTTATCCCATGTGTGGCTGGGACAGTGACAGGACACGACCTTTCACTGGGAGACTCATCCAGTCTGGGCACCAGTCCCCCCCAGTACCAGTAGAGACCTGCATCAACTTGAGAGACTGTGGCTTTGCACTCCCCAGGATTGAACAGTGGCCAACCCACACACTGTATATACTTGAGAGACTGTGGCTTTGCACTCGCCAGGATTGAACAGTGGGCAAACCACCCACTGTATAGACATGAGAGACTGTGGCTTTGCACTCCCCAGGATGGCACAGTGGGCAAACCACCCACAGTATAGACTTGAGAGACTGTGGCTTTGCACTCCCCAGGATGACAGAGTGGGCAAACCACCCACTGTAGAGACTTGAGAGACTGTGGCTTTGCACTTCCCAGGATGGCATAAATGGGCATGGAGCCCCGTCGTGGATCTGGCTTTGCAGTCATCTGGCTGAGGGGCCCCCCCTTTTCTTCCCCCTGAGGTGCCTGTAGTATTTCTATCTGATGCCCCGGCAGTGTTCTCTCCGATTGTGGTCAGGTATCGTTAGTGGGACTCGCCCATGCATTTTTGGACTGTTGGTGCATGTACATATCTGCACTACTTCTCGTATTGTATATAATTATGACTGATTTTCATATGTATATTTTTGTATGACTTGTATATTGGCACATTACATTGTTTGACCGATTTTCGCTTTGTATATTCATTCTTCCGGGGGGATTGTGGGTTGTTACTGTGATTTTTTGAGAATGCATTGGTGTGTATGTTGTAATATGCGAGGGTGGGGGTGTTTGGTGGGTGTCCCCCTAACTTTTGCCTCCCCCATGTCGTAGGTGCAGTACTCACCGTTGTCTGCGGCACCTACATAGGTGTTGGTCGTAGAGGAGCAGAAACACAAGGGCAGGGAGTATTTGGAGTTCCGGCTCCATGGATTCGTCGTTCCTCGTGGGATATGTTCAGGTGAGCATTTTCCCATAGCAAAAGCTGTTTCCGCCGTGTTTTTATCCACGGTGAATCCGCCCCGGAAAAGGTGGCGGATTGGCGGGTTGTAATAGTGTGGGCGGTACATTGTCTTCCGCCTGTCTGTTGGCGGTGACCGCCGTGCTGCTTGTCTGTACCGCCGTGGCGGGGGTGTGTTAAAGTGGCTGTCTTTGTTGGCGGTTTCCGCCAGGGTCATAATTCCCTTTTTTTGTCTGCCGGCCTGTTTGCGGTATTTCCGCTGCTTTAACACCGTCCGCCAGGATTGTAATGACCCCCTTTGTGTTTTATCACTTATGGTTATCAAAGCTATGGTTAAAAGTGGGAGCTATTTGACTTTGTGTTCTAATCCCCTGACTCACAGTTTTTGTTAAATGAGGCAGATATGTATCCCATCATCATTCATCAACACCATCCCGGCAGATGGCATTTTGCTACCCATAACCAAAGAAGTCCAGTATTACGATAACAGATTTATTTTACACCTGCCCAGATTTTTCCCTTTAGACTTTTCCTATACAGTGACTGAATAAACCAAAGCTTATGCACATAATGAATCGATGAACAGTGATGCCCCTCTATTCTTCTACAGCAAAAACTTTACCTACCTGCCTAAACCCTCTCCCTTACTCTGCAGTAGAGTGAGTCAGGTTTCCTTTCCTTACTGCTCAGTGAATTAATTTGTTGGAAAGGATTTTTGGTGGTGGTCGAGACCAGTGAGTAAAGTAGGACTAGTAAGTGCCTGATTTGATTTCAAGTTTGCATAAAGGATACACTGTGACGTACATGCCAAATACAGCCTATATAGCCCATTCTTTTTACTGTAGTGCAGTGCATCATTTTCCCCACATCTACTTACAGCAGGCAGGATAAATATATCAACATTTTATACATGATATGTGTGGTATATCTTATTTATTCATCTGCCTTTTTGGAGACAGGGTAGAAATTAAGTGAAAGGCATTTGGGGAAGAGCAGGGCCATTTGAATTAAAGATAGACAATTTTCACTTCCAGCTGCTCTAGCTGCAGATAGCAAAGTACTCAGAGCACTGGCTACCATGCCTCCAATAACGTAGCACAACAACCTGTACACCATAGAGTATAATGCCTTAAACATCATACATGAGAGGTAATTCATTTTTATTTTTCAATTAAATGTGTCTTTTCAGGTACTAGAAAAGCTTTTAAAAGTAAAAAAATAATTCACTGTTGTTTTTAATCTGGTGTTATTCTGACTTAATTATTTTCTACAAGACAGTGAGTGCTTTTTATGTGAGGCATGTGTGGGTAAACAAATGAAAAATGTCCTTGTGACTCTCTTAATCATAATCACATCAAATTTCAATGTCCCTATGGGACCAGCAATGTAGTGCTACTGTGCCACCCACTGCCTGCTTCTGAAGAAGTGTTTGTTCAAAGCATTGTTTACAATTGGATTGTTTTATTCTTTTTTTTCTCAATATAGAGACTCCTGCTCAACAACCACCACCAGCCAGGCAGGAGATAGTGGACCATCTGTTGCGGCAGAGGATGGTGGTCCTGGACGAGGAAAAGGACAAAACACATACCTCAAACCCAGGACCCTGCACAACAGAATGCCAGCCTCCATGTCAGTATATCGCTGGGACCACTGCCACAAGTCAGGGTCTCTGACTGCATCTGCTGTTGCACTCTCCGGTTCCAACAGGGCATTGCTGAACCACATTCTGCAGCAGATGGAATGAATAGAGAGTCGGCTTGGCAGGATTGAGCAGAGGCTGGACCAGCTCTGGACCCATATTGACAGTGCCCTCTTCTAAGCCCCTTCTAAAAACAATTGTTTTGGTGGTAGGGACTTGTGTGAGTGGAGATGGTGGGAATGAGTAGAGATGGACTTTGGATTTAGTTTGGACTTTTTAGGGACGGGTTTAATATTTGCTTGGGGAGAGGGATGGGACTGGTTTAGGTTGGGCGGAAGAGTTTTCTATTTGTAAATAGTTAAAAGGGATATTTTTTTTTACTTCATTTGAACCTCTAATCTTTATTTTCATGTTTAGTGTGCACTGCTGTCTCTTGGTGCAGCTTTTTTTTCATCTGCTAAAAAATAGTGTATGTCTTTAACTTATACCCTTGCCCTATAGCCCTTTGAAAGTATATATTGACCAATAGGGGATTACTGTCATTGCCCATTTGGCCTACAGAAACCTACTACACACAGACAACATCTTCTACTAGCAAGTAACAAGGTCACTTCAATCCATAGTTCTTCTCTTACCTGAATAAGTGAAGTGAAGGAGTCTACTTACTGCAGGATATTTCCCAAAGTGCTTCTTAATGTGGGTGGTAGGTAGTAATTATAGCAGGTTAGCATGCTAACCGGGAAGACAGAAGGTGCAACTCCCTCCTATGGAAACTCCAACTGCAGGATTAATAAAAGGGTTATCCATCAATGTCAACTAGAGTAAAAGAAAACAGAGAGTTAGTGGGTCATCGATCATAACTTTAGGAAGACTGAGACCAGACTACCACAATGAAGCACTGGTCATACAACAAAGAAGACCTGATATGATAATACAATTTTGCATTATCAATTTGAGCAATGGTGGGGAACTATAAAACTAAACTAAGGAAATTAATTCATTGAGTCAGGAGCAGTGGGCTCAGACTCAACAATGGTTGGACCAGGTTAAGCGTTTGCAGAACACACACACACAAGGCATGAATGATGATGTTGATGGGGCTAGTTTGGAATATTGCTCAGGTAATAGAAGGTAGAAGGCCATGCAGTGAGTTGGTGTCGCTTTCAGCACATCCACCTCAGCAAGTGTGTGATTAATTTATGGGTCAAATGAAGTCACACCTCCATAAATAACACAGCCCAGGGGAAGAGGGTTTGGGGCTTTATAAATGGGTAGAAATGGGATTTGGGTAAAGGTGTGACAAAGACAAACACTACACAAAAGAAAGACCACAACAATATTAATTGGGCCCTGAGCAGCATACCATCATCAATCTGTTCTGAAGGGAAAAAAAGGGATAGGTATAACACAGTTCACTTAAATGCATTGCAACCAGCCCTTCTTCTCTAGAGACCCCAAATTGTATTTCCTAAATATTATGTCTTCTAGTTCTGGAAGATTTAAGTTAACCTACCCCGTTCTAAAAATGATGATTGTTAAAAGGAAAGTGATACTGTACTGCCAAATGGGGGGAGCATCTCCATTCTTCGTGAAACTTCCGTAACTCTTGGGTGCCTGTGTGCACCTGTCCAGTAGGTACCCTGGAGTTTTCAGCTTTCCCCAAGTTTTGTTTGTGCAGGAGAGGCTTATGTATTGAAAAACAAACAGTAGCTGTATTCTAGAGAAAAAGAGAAGGACAAAGGGAAGCAAGGTAAGCTTCATGAGGAGTCAGGGGTGTACAAAGAAGGCTAAGAGGCAGAGCAAGAACAGAAGGTGAGTTTCACTTTTGACCCAGCAATGTAAAAAACACATACTCAGCACCATTTTCAAATCAACACACCTCTCACAGAGCTGAGTGAGTACTAGGCCTCAAAGTCTTCGCCGTCATCATAGATTCGCTTTGAAGTCAATAACTTTCTCCTTTTAGCTGTTGAGGTAGTCCTGCCCTGAGTCCTTCCATCCTCGTCCTCCAGATTCTGAGTAACTCTGTCCCAGTCCCATATTGAGCAAGGTAGACCTGTGAACTGCACTATGGTTGAAGAACAAATAGAGAACTGGAGTATTTTGTGTAGATCTGTATTTGGCAACTAAAGTGGCTGGTCTGTACTGAGGAACCGGAAAAAAAGAGTGGACCCTACAGGTAAATTTCACTAAGTTTGAAAGACCAATCATGTTCAGGAAAACATGATCACCCATCACCCCCCAAACATTGGAAACAAGGTTAGACAGTTGTTGAACTCCTTCTCTTACTGTCTACCACAACATACATCAGTCACATCACTCACAGATTCACAATCACTCAATATATCACCACTCATTGGTACAATAGTTACTTAGTAGTTACCTCTTCTATTCCAAGCAATATTGGACAAAATATCTCCTCTCTGATGCTATCAACACATTGGAATTTGGCATTGGCACTGACACTTGTTTCATAAATGATCTTCTAGGGTAGCTCAGCTAGGTGATGTAAAAAAGTAGGAAAGGTAATGGCATGTGAGGTAGGAAGGCATTTTTCAAATGTCCATAGGGGAATATGAGTAGGGGGGCTAATTCACTGCACACTGGTCCAACTCCAATCCAGGTATATATGTGACTATAAAGTGGTTTGGCAACATAAATCTGACACAAACATAATGTCCCACTCACAGTTATTTTATTTTACAAAGAAAGAAATAAAAAAAGAAGTTCAATGAGAAATATTTAAGAAAGTTCAATGGTGGTTCTGGCATACTCAGTCAGGGTAGAAAAGTTTGCCCTCAGACTCTGGTGGTTCACCTAGAAGTTGGTCAGCTAACATACACTAATCATCCTCTTCCTCCTTCTGTGGTGTTTCAAGAAGTGTGTATTTAGGTGGTATAAAATGCTGGTTCATTTTGATCATGGTTAATTTCTCCATGATTTGAGGTGAGAGACTGGTCCTTCTCACTGTAATAACCGCACCAGTTGCACTAAACACATGTTCAGCAGACATGCGGGCTACAGGACATGCCAGAACTTTATTGCCAGCCTGCGAGCTCTAGCCATTGGCACATCTTCCCATAGCAATACAACACTGGATTTTAATCCACATACACCTCTTTCAGGTCATCCAGATACTCCTGGAACATCCTCTGAATGGTCATTGGTGCTGCCACTTGCTTGACTGCTTTTACCTTCACCTCTGCACTGGACTTAGGACCTTTCACTTGAAACCAATCAAATGCAGAGGTTGGGTCTGATTCTTCTGTTGCTGTTGCCTTCGGTTTTCTTGTTGGTAGGGTTGTCAGATGTGAGACAAGACTGTCCTCTCTGGAAGTTGAAGGTGGCACCCCAGAACTGCAGAGTGGGACAACAATTCTTCTTCCAGTTCTCCTGCTTGTTCAACAGTCAACCTCTTGCATTGTGAAACATCCCCTTCAGAAAGAGGAATGAAAGTGGGAAGAATTTGTTTGTAGCGTGGATCAAGTATGGTGGCACAGATGTACTTTTTGGGCGAGATAATGTTTGGAAGAGATAATGTCATTTTGCAGCCTTGTATCACAAGTCAACTGATATCTTAGGCTCTCAACCGAGGCATGCTCTTCTGGGATTTTATTCACACCCAAAAATCCAAACCTTTCAGACACATTCTTTAGCGGCTCCTGTAGCAGATGTAATAACAGGATAGCTTTTCCATTGTACTGTCATCCTTGCTAACTTCCCACATGAAAACCTCTAACGGGGGCAGCATCTGTGTGAGGCATATGACTAGCCCCCATTTGTCTTCATCCATGTTAACAGCATTCCCAATTGCATTCCTGTTGAATGACATGGTCATTTAAATATTTGTACTGCTCAAACAGATTTTTCAACATATCGTAGGTTGAATTCCAGCATGTTGGTACTTCCTGTATCAGGGTTTTAACTAGTGCTCTGGTACCATCCTGAAAAATCCTCAACTGTTTCAGGGCTTTAAACGAATGACTGAAATTATTGCAGATATGTCTAAAGGTGGTCAGTATTTTGCTGACTATGGGGCCAGTTACAAGTCTGGAGAGTCCACAGTGGCAGTCAGACTGCCTCTGCTGTGTCAGCCTGACCACCACATTACACTCGCCAACCTACCGACATCCCTGCAAGGATCCAAGATCCAGATGGGCTGACGGTGGTCCTGGTTGTAATCAGTCAGGGCGGCAATGAACTCAGCGCTGCCCTGCTGATTACAACCTTGTTCTCCGGCAACCCTTTCATGGTGGTTTCACCACCATAAAAAGGCTGGTGGAGAACAAGTGCAGTCCCCATGTCCAGCCCCATTACTGTGCAGATATTATGCATTTCAATGGTGCTGGTAAACTCTGCATGCAACAGCATTGCTGCTGGCTCAAGTATGAGCCGGGAACAATGCTGCTACAACGTTTCTACTGACCGGGGGAAACCTTGGTTTACAACGGTCAGCCCAGTTGGAACATTGTAATAGGATTGGTGGGGAGACCGCCAGCACCAAAGTGGTCTCCTCATCTGGAGTTTGGTGGATGGATGTTTCCATCTGGCAAACTCCTAATGACCCCCCTAGTCTTCTTTTTTAAGAAAGTTTTGCGCAACCAGGTTGCTGCAGTGTGCCCTGAAGTAGCCCCTGTCTGCCATGGACTTGACTATGTTACTGCCATTTTCCATGGCAACAAATCCAATTTGAAGACATATGGGTCACAGCCATTCACGCACCTTGCTATTAAATTCCTCCAAGATGTTTCAAGCTGTGTGTGATTTCTCCAAGGTGAGCATGGATACTGTTGCATGCCACTGAACACTCTTAACAATTTCTTCTGGTCCAAGACCATTAGGTAGCTTTTGCTTTACACCAAAAAAGAGATCCAGTGTACAGTGATGCACATGTAAGCCTGGCAACTGGTCCACATTTCTGTTGTCAGGTGGAGAGTGTGGACAAACCTTGCTGCAAAGATTGTCCAACCAATTGCAGTACATTGTGATGCAGCACTGAAATAGCAACTACAGCAAAATAGTGCAGGAAGCTGGCCTAGTGTGTGGTGAATGCCTATGATATTATCACCTTATACCAGATCCAGGTATCCCATTATTAGTGAAGTGTAGGCATTGTCTAGAAGCCAGGCTCTCTAGAGGTAGCTGTGAATGAGCAGCCACAACTTATCTAGGAGACAGGCAACACTTATAAAATAAAAAAAAGAGAAAAAAATGTTGCAGAGCAGAGTCCTCACTGCAGCTGCAGATTGTCGCTTGTCACTCAGATGCTCCCAGAGGCCTCTGTCCACCTTGGATTTAAGATGGCAGAATCAAGGAGCCATCTGGAGGAGTTCTGGGCACCACCCCTGCGGTGGTGATGGACAGGGAAGTGGACACTCCCCTTTCCATTGTCCAGTTTCACACCAGAGCAGGGACAGGAGGTCCCTGAACTGGTGCAGATGGGTTTATGCAAAGGGGGCACCAAATGTTCCCATTCAAAGAATACCAGTGGCTTGTGGAGGCTACCTCTCCCAAGCCATGTAAAACCCATTTCCAAAGGGAGAGGTTGTTACCCCCCTATCCCACTAGAAATCCTTTGTTCTGCCTTCCTGGGCTTGAGCTGGTCAAGCAGCAGGAGGGCGGAAACCTGTCTGAGTGGTGGCAGCAGCCTTGGCTGCCTGGAAAACCTCAGACGTCTGGCAGGAGCAATGCTGGGGGTCCTCTAAGGATCCCCGGGAGTGCATTCAATCATACAACCAATACTGGCACCAGTATTGGAGTATGATTTTGTCATTCTGATACCAAACTTGCCCAGGTCGGGAGTTACCATTATGTAGCTGGACACAGACACATAAAATAGCGTCCACGCACTCACGAAGTCCAGGAAAATAGAGCTGAAGTTTGTTGGGGCACCTCTGCTCATGCAGGGGTGCCCTCACACACATGTACCTGCACCCTGCCCTCTGTGCTAGGAGAGCCCACCAGAGGGGTAGCTTACAGTGATCTTGTGCAGTGACCTGTAGTGAAAAGGGTGCATCAACCCTTTCATGCAGGCTGCAATGTCAAGCCTGCAGACACACTTTGCGTGGGTTTCCCAGGCTGGAATAATTCATGCTGCAGCCCATGGGGGACCCCTGGTGCCCCAATGCCCTGGGTACCTTGGTACCATATACTAGGGACTTATAAGTGGGCACCAGTATGCTTAATGCACCTTCACTGGGGTCCTCATTAGCAGGGTCTCTCTGGACACAGTCAAAGCCTACTGACAACAGGCATAAAGTTGGTTAACCATGCCAAGAATAGGCTGCTGATCTACAAATAGGTCCCACATGGAACCTTCCTTTTCAGGCATATGGCTGCCATAGACTTGAAGAATCCCACTCTTTCCTCAAAAGAAAAAGCTGACTTCTGTTGTACAAACGTGCTATTGGGTGGTTGCAGTTGTAGGTCCCCTCCTGCAGTAACATGCCCATAATTGTAGCCTGGATTTTCCTCTTTTGTGGGTCCACTGACGCAGGTGACATTTGAGATGCAGGTGGTGGCAGACTCAATGTGCATTGTGGTGCAGTCACCATATGCCATGGTGTCTCCATCTGACTCTGAGGCTTTCCTGTGCCCTTGCAGGCTTGCTGGGACAGGGCTGCTTTGCTTGAGGATGTCATCCTCTTCTTCCTCACTTTCCACCATGATTTGACCAGTTGTAACTGATGTTTCCTGGCTCTCCTCACCTTCATCACAGTGACCACGTTCAGCAGTTTTTCTTATGGGGCTCCTCTCACTGGATTGCGTGGTGTTTTTTCACATGGGTTATCTGGCCTGCAGTAGCATAATGTGAACCAGGCTTACCTTGACCAACACTTGCATGGCAAATGGAGCATATCACAATGCTCTCTTCCTGTTTGTTAGTTGAAACAAAGTCCCAATCTGGGGGGAAGTACTTTCTTCTTGGGCCACTGCCAATCTCTGAAAAAGAACTGTGTATAGGTGGGTGTGTCAATTGCCTCTCTGCAGTGCATACTTCTAATGAGGTATGGGTTGATGCAGGTCTCTGCTGGGGCCTGACAAATATGGGAACTGGTGGTGCTGCCTGTGCCACATCCCGCAGGGAAGGTTGGATAGTAATGTCAGACTCCTCCGTTACAGCTTCCACAAATACTGGCTTGTCATGATCATCCTCCTCATCCTCACCCCCCTTCCATGTTTCTAAAGCTTTCTGGAACTTTTACTTTCCATTGCCTCCCCTTGTGTCTCCCAAACTCTGCCAGGGTCCACTCCATGTCCCTATCATCGTCCTCAGAAGTGGTGCTTGAAGAAGATGGTGGAGTAGTACCCTCCCTTTTTCGTGCTAGAGATATGGGACCCATTGAAAAGAAGAGGTTCTTGCTTCGCAGGAAGCTCAACCTCCACATCTGCTTCAACTTTGGGAAGATCTACTATTGCTGGCTGCTGCTGATGTCCACTCTGCTCTGTTTGCTGAAATGATTGAGTACTAGGGCAAATCCAGTTGTGCCACTTTGTAAATATGGCGCTTGGGAAATGCCACCTTTATGGCACATTTGTGTTGTAATAAATGCCACAGATGTGGCGCAAGGTGGTGCTAGGGGCTGATAAGTATGTCCATAAGTTGGCAGTGGCACTGAGATGCACAAGCAGAAGAGTTTGGAGGGCAGAAGTACTGTACGGCCTTCTCTTTGGCAGTGCTGTGGGTGATGAGAGGTCTTTTCTTTTGTGCACCTAAAAGCAACCAAACAAGAAAAACATGTAGTTAGTGAAATGTGGCATTGTTGCAGGTTGAAATAGTACAGATAAATGCAATCTTAGTCCAGTTGGTTACTTATGTAATAAATATTAATGTAATGAAACATTTTAATGTCAAACCACATCACCACACCACCACACCATAAAATTGCAATTCAAATCAGGCAGCACAACATGCAGATATAGCTTTTTGTGAAATCTTCATCTCTTTTTAAGGGGACACCTTGGGTAGTCAAAGAGAGGTCTATGGGTAAATGGAATAATCTTTTTAAAAAACCATGGTGACAAAGTGGCCCAAGTTAAATGGGATAATCATTAAATCAATTAATTAGCTTGCTGATTTGTCTGCAGTGTTTGGCAGCCAGAGTGTCCAGGAGGAAATGAAATTATTGCACAGCTAAGGAAACTGAATGCTGTAGTGCGACTGTGCGTCTTTTGGTGGATGGATGGAGGAATGAATGTGGATGGATGGATCAAGGCAAAATGTACAATTAAATAAAATTAAAATAAGAATTAAAAATGTGAAAACATTAAAAAACAAAAGTTTAAATAACAATAAAAACAAGACATTTAAAAAAAAATCAAATGAAAAAAAAAAAAAAAGAAATTTAAAATAACAATGAAAATAAACTGAAATAAAATATAAAATTACAATGAAAAAAATAAATAAACAATTGCATTAAAAAATAATAGAACAATAATTAAACTAAAATACAAAAATAGAAAAAAAAAAAAAAGACATTTAAAAGAAATTATCAATAATTAAAGATGGTAGTAAACCCAGGACCCGGCGTAGTGACAAACTGAGGAGGCCGCGTGGCCTACAGCAGCACATAGCGGCAGAGACAAATAGCGCCAGGCCTACAGGTTCAGAGACAGGGGAGTGAGGTACAGCGATTTGATGGAGACAGGGCTACCTCTGTGCCGGAGGGATGCTGGTGCTGCGAGTGGCCCTTCAGGTTAGTGGCCTGACAGTACGATGAGACAGCAGCAGTGGCATGGTGGACGTTCCCTGCTAAATGGAGCCATATAGAACTTGCCACGTGAGGCCCAAAGCCCAGCGCTGTAGATCCTTGATCGGGATGCAGTGGGAGTCGGGCCACCAGTGTCCACCAGTGTGGTGATCTTCTGCATAGATTAGTGACTGACAAGTGTGGCATTGGGGGTACGGTGCCGGACCAAGCAAGCAGTGAGTGGCCTCAGGAGGGGGGTCCGCCCTCTACAAGAGCAATCAAGGAGTGCTGATCTCCCCTCCGTGGCTCATCGCTTTTAAATTTAGGTTCCCTCTGGCCACCAAGGAGGCCAGCGCGTTAATAGAGGGGCCTCAGAAGAGTCCAGCGTCTATCGGTATGGATTAGAAGTAAGCAAGACAAGCAGTGAGCTGAAGTCAGGACATTATTCCTATTAACTAAGCAAGCAATAAGCTGATGCTGATCTGGTGCTGAGACGCGAAGAGGGCCCACTAGGCGCGAGATAAGGCTTAATCTGGCACTTCAAGTAAATGCCATTATCTCGGTGTGAAGCAGCCTGGAACCTGCAGACAGCCAAGACTAAGTTTTTGGACAAACTGTATGCTGTGGATAGGGTTGGCTATGCATGGGAGAGCCTAAACACAGCATGCACACGATAGCCTGCTGAGAAGCGGAATCCCCAGCGGGATTGGTGAGGGCCAAGAGAAGAGAGGGGTCCCATATTCCTTCAGAGTTCCTCACCATTGGTGTGGGCATGCCAGTGACTCTCTCATTCATGTAATACATTGTCACTCATCGAGACAAAACCATAATTGTCCACCTGAGAGGTTAGCACTAACTCCATTAAAGGGGCCCAGGAGAGTGTGCCTCCCATATTGCGCTCACTTGTAGGGATGGTGGTCAACGTCTGCAATATGGGGAAAACAGACAAGCACCAATCATGCCTTACTTTCCAGGCATGGAGATCTGCTCACCCTTCCCAGCATGCACATCTGACTCAGAAGAGGACGTGCCTGCCCAGCCTTTCCTCTTATAGACTACGCTGCTGGAGATACATAAAAGTTTGCAGTACATCAATAGTAAAATTGACACCCTCAATCTAAGAATGGACACCATGGCGACAATATTTGATAACCAAATTCAAAAAAAGGAAGGGGGGCTGAGCCAAAAAAGATCCAGTTTTCTGGCTCTATACAATTATCAATTAACATAAGAAGGGGATACTATTCATAACCTAGAGCGTCTTAAAAGGTTGCACTGGCACCAGGTCAAAAGAGGGAAATCACTGCCTTAATTTTAGGTGCCCTCACACACTCTGTCAAAAGGTGTCATGCTTCATCATAGGCTGTTCCTCGTAGGAACGGCAGTCTTTTGCTGTAAGCTTTTGCTGAATGCCATTTTGTGAAGCCTAGAAGTGTGAGGGTATCCTAAAAATATGAGGCCAAATATACAATGTTAAGTGTCATTGAGCGAAAATAGTGAATGGTTAAAACCATCTAGGAGTTTACCAAAATCTATTAATTTAATTATAAGGTACTCCTATTGGGATTAAAAAGCTACCAGAACAGAGGCATTATAGACTATTCTGGGAATGAACCCTGGTAGTCATAAAAATCAAAAGTGAATAAAAGCAGAGGTTTTTCACACCCACCAATCCAGAAAAGTCAGATCCACAGCACTTCTTCAGGACCACAAATTACTCATAGTTCCCTAAATGGGAGGGTGTCAGCTAGGTGGTGTTTAAATAGCTACCACTGTAAAACTTAACAAATGACCTCTTCCGTTGTGCAGTCTAGAAAGTAAGTAAATACCATAGTACCCCTAGGTATATGAAAATATCTGACATGAATGTCAGTCCTGCAAGTATCAGTGCCTCACAGGGCGGAGGCAGAGGGTAGTGTGCTGCTCACTGAAAGTTGAAGAGCATCGCATACAGACGACCTACCCAGCCATCTGTGTGCCTGATGCACAGTGCTGGCTAGGTCGCCTGCATGCAATACTCTTCAATTTTTAGTGAGCAGCACCCTATATAACCACCAACTAGCTGACATCTTGAGTTTATGGAGGTGCACCCCACTTTTCATAAATCTGCCCCTTACCACGTACCCTGTCTGACCCCTCACCAGTACTACTGGAACTAACGATCCCCAAACATACACAGCTGCAGTTTCGGTTGCAACTTCAGCCTATGGAGCTGCTAGGCCCTGTGTTTAGAAGTGGACTGTACAAAGCAATGACCCAATACTCTGATGAAAACACAGGATCAGCAGAAAGAATGGAAACCTTATGGTAAGCATTCAAAGTAACCATACGGGGCATCTATTGGCCTCCAAGCTGGGATCTTACAAACCATTAGATCTCAATTAAGTGCCTTAGAGGATACATTACAATGCCTGTAGTGACATACAAATGGCAACCTATCATTGCCACACTTTCAACCATTAGCAAACAAATCACTGAGTACTATAAAACAAATGCACAGAGACAAAACATCTTTCGGGACGGTGGGTGGCTATAGCATATGGGGAGGGAGGCCTCCTGAGCCACAATCTAGCACAAACTATTAAAAAGCCATAGGCACCACACTATATAGTGAGCATAACAACACAGGAAGGGGAAAAAGCCCATGACAGCCCGACTATTCTCAGATGCTTTGTGGACTTTTATGCAAACATGTATAATGCCCGAGAGTCCGCAACTGAAGCGGAGATTGCAGAACACTTTGAGGATATAGCATTAACAAGGCTTTCACCAGGGCAGAGGGAATTTCTAAAGTAAACTATCACTATAGTGAAGATCAAGGAGGCCATACAAAAGCTGCCTAATGCGAAGGCAACAGACGTGGTTCGCCTCCCGAGTGAATTTTATAAAGAAGACAAAAATATACTGGCCCCTTCCCTGCTTGTGATGTACACCGTGGCCTATAAGAACCAGACCATGGCTGTCTCCCTGCATGAGGTTCTAATAATTGCATGGTTGAAGGCTTATAAGCCAACAGACATATGTGAATCTTACCGCCCACTGTCATTGATCAACACGGATTCTAAGATATTGGCAAAGATACTAGCAATGCAGTTGCAGCTCGTTCTAGACATGTTAATCCTGCCAGACCAAGCAGGTTTTATACTGGTGTTGTCCACAACTCACAGTCTGCGAACACTGTTTGCAGTCCTTCATCAATTAAATCCTTTGATGCAAGTTCCGGCAGTCTAACTCAATGCCGCGAAAGCATTCAGTTCTATACACCTGATATATATGCTCACAGTGCTGAACCGCATGGGCATGTCACAAGCATTTTTACCCTGGATTAGACTACTGTACACCAGCCAAGTAGCGCAGGTGTGCATAATTGGTGTGACATCAGACCAACTTACAAGACATCGGGGGACCCACCAGGGATGACCCCTATCACCATTATTATTTGCGCTAGCACTGGAACCCCTGGCATGTTTAGTAAAAAATAAAACACAAGCAGACTACGCTGTGCTCTTGTCGGCACCCCCTTATCATATCTCTGTACACCGATGATATTGTGCTGTATGAACGGGACCCTGAAAAGCAATTATTCAATTAATTAGGAAATATGAATTAATTGGGCCAAATCCATTATCGCACCACTGACACCCACCACGAGACCCTGTATGGTGGAATACCCACTGGCCTGGAGAGAAGAGCCAGTTAAATACTTGGGCATCTGGATGCACATGATTTATTACAGTGGATGACATTGTTAAAAAATATTCTTTAAAAACTGGCCAAAATAAATATTTCATAAATGAAGAACAAATAAAGTTAATTGTGTTATTAACATAAAAATTAAAAACAGCAAATATCTCTTAGTATTAAAAATACCATATGCATTAGGGTAAATTATATGGTGATGGTTTTGCTACTTTTTTTTTTATGGTTTGCCTGCCCGCTATTAGTCTGGGATCAAATCATTTGAGTGTGTTTTGAGTCCTTGATGTGTTTAAGAGTTCAGTACCACCTCCTGTCTACAGGGGCAGAGCTAAGCAATAAAATAAATACACATAATAAAAAAAAATATTGAAACGTTATGAAAATTGGCACAGACAGGTTTTAAGTCATTTTCCATCATTTGGAAGGCATTTCCTTGTGGGGACTGAAGAACGGGTGCAATCAATTCTCCACAGCGTGAGTGTGTTATCACATTCCAGTCCTCACAACGCTAGTAAAATAAACACACACACCCATATGCTATAGGCAGCACAAATATACAGCATATTATGAAATAATGCTCACTAAGGTTCTGGTGGCAAATAAAGCGTGAAGTTGTATTGTTCATAAATCTCCTGACACGTTTTACACAAATCTGCGCAAATACAAACGGAAAGGGAATGATAACTGTCAACTGTGTCAACAACCAATATTAAATATTTTGAAAGGAGAGAAGTTGCACACAAAAAGGTATGACAAAATTGCCCCCGATTATCCATGTCCAGACCAGACACTTCGCATATCAGTAGTATAAGGGGATACCTTTCCTCATCAACTGTAAAATGACAGTTATCCCGCCCCAGAAGTGACATCACTTCCATTACTGGGACTTCCGTTGCCCCAGAGAGCCCTCCCCGGAAGTGACATGGGGTGTAGAGGTGTCACGTGGTTTATGACATCATAATGTCACGTGTTAGCCATGTGTCTGGGTCCTAGCCCCTGGGTGTTGGTCTATGGCCTGTGTAAAATGAATGGTTTGATGTTGTGCAAACAGTTTCAGATCCCAAGAGGACAGGTCTGGATGTGCCAGACATTCAGGACCAAGTGGATGTTTGGGGCTTCCATCACTGGGCCATTTGGATAGTCCAAAAAGAGGGAATGGTCAAATTATGCTTTTGTTAGTGCCAGCCTATCCATTTAGAGAGGTAAATCTAAAACACCTGTTGGCCACCAAAGGACTGGCCTCAAAGGATGAGTGGCATTGTAAATCTAAAACAGATGTGTGCCTACAGGATTTCCCTGGGGCACAGTGGAGGCTAAATTGGAAACTAGCCAAGTAATTAAAAGTTTGAAACAAAACAAAGGACTAGTATTACAAATCTAAAACAGATGTAGCCCCAAGTGTTCTGAGGACTGTCCTCAAAGGATGAATGGCATTGTAAATCTAAAACAGATGTGTGCCTACAGGATTTCCCTGGGGCAGAGTGGAGGCTAAATTAGAAACTGGCCAAGTAATTAAAAGTTTGAAACCACACAAAGGACTAGTATTGCAAATCTAAAACAGATGTAGCCCCAAGTCTTCCCAGGACTGTCCTCAAAGGATGAGTGGCATTGTAAATCTAAAACAGATATGTGCCTAGAGGATTTCCCTGGGCTACAGTGGAGGCTAAATTATAAAATAACTTAGAAACTGGTCAAGCAATTAAAAGTTTGAAACAAAACAAAGGACTAGTATTGCAAATCTAAAACAGATGTCTATTTCCAGGCCCCACCCAGCACAAAGCCTAGGCACAATTAGCATAGTGAGCCTGGTATAAGAACCCCCACCTTCACAGGCCTCATTTTTCTGAACTACATACTGAAGCTTGCGCCAAGCATCAGGACATCCTGGCTGAAAACATGAAGGGCAGAGCTCAGACTGGTGCTGCTAAACCTCTTCTACTTAAGGTCTGTAACAGTGTGGTGTTTGTATATGTTCTAAGGTAGTTTATCATTGCTATTAGCCCCAACCGGTTTAACTATACATAGCAGAGTAAGATTAAAATGTTTTTAAAATGATATTAATGTATGTTGGAGATTGTCAGTGGTAAGCTGGTGGCTGCAATGTTTAATTTGTGCATAATGGTCCTGGGGTTATATATTTGCATGTATTTTGAGGGGCTGTACTTATCTTGTGGGGTGGTGGCTAGGCTTAATTTGTACTTACTGGTTCTGGGGGCTGTGTTTTTGTATGTATTTTGAGGGTCTGTACTAATTTTGTAGGGTGGAGACAATGTTTTATTTGTGCATACTGGTCCCGGGGTTATATATTTGCATGTATTTTGAGGGGCTGCACTTATCTTGTGGGGTGGTGGCTAGGCTTAATTTGTCATTACTGGTTCTGGGGACTGTGTTTTTGTATGTATTTTTGAGGGTCTGCACTAATTTTGTAGGGTGGAGACAATGTTTAATTTGCACATACTGGTCCTTGGGTTATATATTTGCATGTATTTTGAGGGTCTGCACTGATCTTGTGGGGTGGTGGCTAGGTTTAATTTATGGATGCTGGTTCTGGGGACTGTGTTTTTATATGTATTTTTGAGGGTCTGCACTAATTTTGTGGTGTGGGGTAATGCTTAATTTGTACCTACTGGTTCTGGGGACAGAGTTTTTGTTTGTATTTTCGATGGTCTGCACTAATCCTTTGGGGTGGAGGCAGTGCTTAATTTGTACCTACTGGCTCTGGGGAAGGTATTTTTGTATGTATTTTTGAGGGTCTGTACTTATTTTACAGGATGCAGACAAGGCTTAATTAGTACGTGCTGGTTTTGTAGTTGCGTATCTGTGTGTATTTTTGAGGCTCTGCGCTTGTTTTGGGTGTTGGAGGAATTGCTTAATCAGTACTTGTAGGTTCTGGTTTTGCGTATTTGTGTGTCTTTTTGAGGGTCTGCACGTATTTTGTTAGAGGTGTGCCCAGGCTTAATTTGTACTTGTTGGTTCTGGTATTGAGTATTTGCAGATATTTTTGAGGGTCTGCACTTGTTTTATAGGGTGGTGGCAATGCTTAATTTGTACTTGTAGGTTCTGGGACTATGTATTTGAAGATATTTTTGAGGGTCTGCATGTATTTTATAGGGGGCTAAAAGTCATGGCATTTGGTCTGGGTATTATGTGTTCACGCAATTAATTGTAGCGGTTGTGTGTTTAAGAGGAGAGCTTTGGGGTTGCATGGTTATTAACTTTAGAGCTCTGCGTTCCGAGTTTGGGTTAGCAGAGCTCTAAATTTAATAACTGTGGTCCTCAGGGCTTGCCTGTGCTCAGGGGGACCGTGGTTATTAACTTTTGCAGAGTTGTTCTCAAGAGACCGCAACGTCTCTTGAGAACAACTCTGCAAAAGTTAATAACGGCGGTCCCCAGAGGCGTCCAGCACTCTGGGGACCCTCCTTATAACATTTCAACGTTGCTCTCAAGAGACTGTGTGTTCTCTTGAGAGCAAATTTTGGCATGTAATTACGGAGGTCTCCGGGCGTTGAACGCCTCGGAGGCCTCATTATCAACAAAAACGATTAGTTCTCCGAGGCACTGCGGCCTCGGAGAACTGATTGGCTTTGTTGATAACATGGGCTCCGAGGTGTTCAGAGCCTCGGAGACCACAGTGGTTAACTTAACAAAGCCGTTCACAGAGACCACGCGATCTCTGAGAAAGGCGCCACGGAGTGTACCTACATCCTAATGCACAGCCTGCTCGAGGTGGGGGCCTGAGGGCCCACACCTCGCACGCTTGGGCCCTTGGGCCCTTGACAGTTTTTTTAATAAAAAAAAAACACGTTCTGGCCTCTGGGGTGATCCCCAGGGCCCCAGGGGGGCAAAAAACATTTTTTTATAATAAAAAAATGAGAAAAGAAAACAAAGGAAAAAAATGCAAAAAAAGACATGTGTGACACTGGGGACCCCAGAGCCTCCACGTGTTCGTTTTTTTTTTTTTTAATGAATAAAGCACCAGGTGCAAATAATAAAAATAGTAATAATAATAAAAAAAATAAAAAATCTAAAATACAATGACTATTGGGGGTATTGAGCAGTAGGCTCAGGCCCCCAGGCCCCCAACCCCCCCCCCCAAAGCCACTCACCATAGTTCAAGGGAATCTGGTGTTCAGGGTCTGCACAGTGAAAAACACACCACACATGCTGCTACCACAGGCGGCCATTTTTAAAAAAAGACTGTGTCTGGGCATTTGGAACTGGCTCAGCTTGTCTGCTCCACCCAGGAGGCGGGAGTTTAGATCAAGCTCCGCCCCGCATAGGGTTCAGAGCCTTCTTGAGCGAATGTTAAAACACGGCCTGGATCCTAGGATTCGGCTTATGGTCTTTTGTATATGTATAAATTCTAGGACTTGTAATGTTTTTTAAGTAGTGCGTTGTTATATATTGTTATAACGGGTGTAATTATATGTCAATAGAAAGGCCTCTGGATGCCTTGTAATAAGAGTAAAATAAGGTTTTGGGGTCTTTAGAATTATATAAATAATGCTATATAGAGAGAATTCTAGACTTTATATTGTACAAGGGCGCCACCCTGTGGACTTTGTTTATTAAACATTGTATAGTTTTTGAGAAAAGGTCTACAAATGGTTCTGTGTATTATACTTCCAGAACAAAGGTGCAGAACAAGATGTATCTCGAGAGATTTTTTTATTTTTTTCATTTTTTAAGTATATATATATTTTTTTTTTTTGCACATTGCTTGGTTTTATGAAAGGGTGATACATATAACGTTAAATGAGTTGTGGTAAAAGTCAATTCTGTCTCTTTTGTACATAGGCCCTCCAGGAGCTTGCGAAGTCCCCTGAGGAAATGGAGATCATGCAACAAGGAGAGTTATGGACAAAGCCCAATCTAAACAGAGTTATTGTGAGTGTTATTTTATTTATTTTACCTTTAATAGTTACCATGGTGTTTTGTGCTTGTACAGGTTATGATGCAGAACTACAGATTGCAGTTGACACTTTGCAACAGATCCTCCAGGTTCGAAACGCTCCAGGCACAGTGTCTCAGGATACCACTTATGCATGTAAATAAAGGAGTCCAGGTGTAAACACCTTGAAAATCTAAAACCCCATAAACCCTGTGTCGGTGGAGCCCCCAGAGAACATGTATAGTGTATGCATTATATTGTAAATGTAACATTTTATTTTTTTATCCCGAGGGCCCCCTTCGGGTGTGCGACTCCAGGGGTAACACCCATGAACACGGATGGGAACGTTCAAAACACTGGATGCAAGA
The DNA here is from genome assembly GCF_031143425.1 of Pleurodeles waltl. Taxonomy (NCBI): domain Eukaryota; kingdom Metazoa; phylum Chordata; class Amphibia; order Caudata; family Salamandridae; genus Pleurodeles; species Pleurodeles waltl. The sequence continues at coordinate 1,071,975,363 of NC_090437.1, forward strand.
GGAATACCCCACCCCAAGATGGTAGAGGTCTGGGACACACTGGAGAACCTCTGGGCACTTCCCCTGGGAGGTGGTGGTCATGGGAATGGTCACTCCCCTTTCCTTTGTCCAGTTTTGTGCCAGAGCAGGGCTGGGGAGATCCCTGAACCGGTGTAGACTGGCCTATGCAAGGAGGTCACCATCTGTGCCCTTCAAAGCATTTCCAGAGGCCAGGAGAGGCTACTCCTTTCAGGCCCTTCACACCTATTTCCACAGGGAGAGGGTGTAACACCCTCTTTCAGAGGAAATCCTTTGTTCTGCCTTCCTGGGACTGGGCTGCCCAGGCCCCAGGGGGTCAGAAACCTGTCTGAGGGTTGGCAGCAGCGGTAGCTGCAGAGAAAACCCTGGAAAGTTAGTTTGGCAGTACCCGGGCTCTATGCTGGAGACCCGGGGATGCATGGAATTGTCCCCCCAATACCAGAAAGGTATTGGGGTGTCAATTCTATGATCCTAGACATGTTACATGGCTATGTTCGGAGGTACCATGGTGACGCTACATATAGGTATTGACATATATGTAGTGCACACGTTTAATGGTGTTCCCGCACTCACAAAGTCCGGGGAAACTGCCCTGAACAATGTGGGGGTACCTTGGCTAGTGCCAGGGTGCCCTCACACTAAGTAACTTTGCACCTAACCTTCACTAAGTGAGTGTTAGACATATAGGTGACTTATAAGTTACTTGAGTGCAGTGAAAAATGGCTGTGAAATAACGTGGACGTTATTTCACTCAGGCTGCAGTGACAGTCCTGTGTAAGAATTGTCTGAGCTCCTTATGCGTGGCAAATGAAATGCTGCAGCCCATAGGAATCTCCTGAAACCCCAATACCCTGGGCACCTAGGTACCATATACTAGGGAATTATAAGGGTGTTCCAGTGTGCCAATCAGAATTGGTAAAATTAGTCACTAGCCTACAGTGACAATTTTAAAAGCAGAGAGAGCATACGCACTGAGGTTCTGGTTAGCAGAGCCTCAGTGATACAGTTAGGTGCCACACATGGAACACATATAGGCCACAAACGTGTGAGCACTGGGGTCCTGGCTAGCAGGATCCCAGTGACACATATCAAACACACTGACAACATAGGGTTCTCACTATGAGCACTGGGGCCCTGGCTAGCAGGATCCCAGTGAGACAGTTAAAAACACCCTGACATATACTCACAAACAGTCCAAAAGTGGGGGTAACAAGGCTAGAAAGAGGCAACCTTCCTACAAGAAGGCAGTGCAAACGCTCATAGAACGCTTGTTACAAGATGTGGGTCCTAATGATTTCTTTCAGATGCATTTTCAAGGGCAGGGTCTCAGTAGTCCTCTGTTCACCAGATGGTTGGCTCGAGATGTGTTTGACGCTGTGACGTTTCTAGAGAACCTGTCTAAGCTTTTACAGAGCAAGGCCGAATCACTGGCATACAGGACCTTTAGAATAATCACCCTCATTGTTAAGGTTCGTGAGGAGGGTGCTTCCAGAACCTTAAAGAGCATCATGTATAGTAATGTCATCGGTAAAAAATGACGTTGGTTACTTGACTCTAACACCTGCGGTACCAACATGTGTCTCGCGGCAAGCATTGCGGGGTTGTTGGTGGACTGGGCCACCCCAGACAACGTCATTATGTCTATGGCAGTTGCAGCCCATGAGGCGCTTCAACTACCACCCGACAGAGTGGTTGGTTTTGGGGACCTGGGTCTTTTTTGAGAACCATTTTGCCATTACGGTAAAAGTTCTGTACCGCAGCCGTTCCTGGAAGTACTTTACTACCAATGAACGTGTCAGAAACAAGACTGTTTATGTGCTACATCATGAAAACCACTTTTACGGTATCTTGAACCTGAAGGGTTTTCTAGGAGCCAAGTATGTGTGCGAACACTGCGAACACATATACAACAACTGAACCAGACATCAATGTGAAATGCACTGTAAAATGTGTCCGCGGGACGGATGTGTCGCCAGTGACGCTTAGAAGGTGAACTGTTCGACGTGCAAGATGTTTTGTCGATCACAAGCCTGTTTGAACGTGCACATAAACCTCGCACAGTGCGTCCGTAAATCAGACTGTGGGGCTTGCGGTCGTTACAAGGCCAAAGCCCACAATTGTAAGGGTATGCAATGTCCCCATTGTAAAGCGTATTTTATACCCTGGTTGTCGCAGAAATGTTACATGCTCATAGGACACCCCCAGAGAAAAACTGAAGACTATATTGTATTCGATATAGAGTGTACGCAGGACACAGGTGTGCACCAGCCTAACTACATTTACACCCATCATCAAACATCCTAAGAAAACTGGGAGGTTGAAGGCCGGTCTTGCGTGAACGATTTCCTCAACACATTCAAGCAACCATAATACTACAAGTATACAATGTTAGCGCACAACTCAAAAGCGTACGACTGGTTCTTTATTCTCCGGGACCTGATCCGTGAAAAGTTGGCTGTGGACCTCATCACCCAGGGTTCCAAACTGATGTTGTTAAAGGATGTCCCTTTTGAACTTAGACTCATAGACACCTTGACATTTTTGCCCATGAAGTTGAGCAAGTTACCAAAAGCCTTTGGTTTTGAAGGCTGTAAAGGTTATTATCCTCACTTTTTTAACACGTGGGCTAATCATAATTACAATAGTCCTATGCCTCTGCCCGACAGTTACGGTGTAGAGTACATGATGCTGTCTGAAAAAGAGAGCTTTCTACAGTGGTACGATGAAAACTGTGAAAATCGGTTTCATTTTCAAACAGATTTGAAAGTTTACTGTAAAGCAGATGTCATGATCTTGCGTAAAGTGTGTAACCTTTTCAGAGACATTGTGGTGGAGATGACACAACAGATTGGGATTATTAAAACCAAATCCTGCAAGAGAAAACAAATAATTGAATACCTAGACCCATTTAGGAGCATTACTTTGGCTTCGATGCGCATGTCTATTTATCAGCACGTTTTGAAAACCTGAAACCATAGCTCTAGTACCACCCGACCTCTATGACGGTAAGCAGAAACGCTACTCCACCCCGTCTATTCAGTGGCTCATGTACGTTTCGGAAAAAGAGAACATCTTCATCCAACACGCTTTGCAGGGTGGTCAATACCGCCTTGGCCGCTACTACCTAGACGGATATGCTCTAATTAACGAGGTGCCAACCGCCTTTGAGTTCAACGGTTGTTTTTATAATGGTTGCCCACGTTGTTACAAGCCCTATGAGTATAATAGACTGCAGAGCACCACATTTGAACATCTGCGTGGTTTTGCTTTGAGAACCTTCTGGGAGCATGAGTGGTTAGACTCGTTAGCAAAAGTTGCTGAACTGAGCACTTTTATTAAGAGTCGCCAGTTACCAGCACCTTTGGAATCCCACTACGCTTTATTCGGCGGTCGTACAAACACCATACAACTGTACCGGGTCGCTGGTGAGTGTGAGAAAATACACTACTATGAGTTCAACAGTCTGTATCCCTATGTGAACAATGTGAAGGTGTACCCAGTGGGGCATCCTAGGATCATAAACAGGAACTTTAAGCCCCTCAACGAGTACTTTGGGCTTGTTAAGTGTCATATTCACCTTCCACAGAAGCTTTACTTCCCAGTACTTCCGTAAAGAGTCAACGGCAAGCTAATGTTCCCCCTATGTCGAACATGTGCTGAAAGTAAACAGACCAGCGTGTGTACACATAGTGATGAGCAAAGGCTGCTGGAGGGGACATGGTGTACCATCGAGGTACAAGTGGCCCTCGAGAAAGGTTACCGTCTCAGTAAAATACTGGAGATTTGGCACTTTCCACACACCACAACTCGTCTCTTTTTTGAGTACATCAACCTGTTTCTCAGAGACAAACAGGAGGCATCGGGGTATCCTGACTGGTGTATTGATGAACCCACAAACCAAAAGTATATTGCTGATTACCATGCTCACGAGGGTATTACATTGAGACCTGAGTTGATTAAGGTTAACACCACCAGACGCCAGCTGGCCAAGCTCTGTCTTAATTCATTGTGGGGTAAATTCGCACAGCGCACCAATCTGTCAAACACATCCATCGTCACAGACCCTGACAAGCTTTTTAAGTATCTATTTGCCCCGTCTTATGACGTGTCCAGTTGTGAATTTATGGACGATGAGACTGCTGTTCTATGCTGGAAATACACCAAAGAATACCCCACAACTTGTAACAATATAAACATCTTCATAGTGTGCTTCACAACCGCTCACGCTCATCTAGAGCTTTACAGACTGCTGGATAAGCTTCAGGAACAATGTTTGTACCATGACACAGACTCCGTTATTGTTGTTAGTAAACAAGGTGATGAAGATCCTCTACTGGACAATTATCTAGGGGATTTGACCAGCGAACTTGAAAAGAATGAGTACATACTCAAATATACACCCTCAGGGCCCAAGACCTACAGTTACAAAACCTCTAACAACACGGTCTGCATGAAGGTCAAAGGCATCACTTTAAACATTAACAACACGGTTAAAATACATTTTGACAGTCTGAAAGGGCTGGTGCATAAGTACTATGCATCGAACGACCATGAAAATAGCAGTGCAATAGTCGTAAATCACCCCAGCATAGTCAGGTCCAAAAAGAGGTGGGAAATTACAACACAACCGTTGTATAAAACACTGCACATAGTGATTGATAAAAGGGTCCTTGTTGAGGATTACAAAACACTACCGTACGGTTATTCAAAAACATTAGCGTGACGACTACCAACCACTATGGACACCAGGCTGCAACACCCATTCTCATGCGTTCTAGCCGGCCCCTCAAATAGGTGTAAAAGTTATTTTATAAAGGAACTGCTTGAAAATGCTCCTGGTGTTTTATCTCAGACCCCTAACAACATTGTATGGCTTTATTCTTGCTGGCAAGATCTTAAAACGGAACTCTCCCTAAAGTTCCCACACATCTGGCTTATAGAAGGCATCCCTAATAACCTCAACGATGAGGACTTGCTACCTAAACACCTTGTAAACATGGTCGTTGTGGACAATCTCATGCGTGAAGGAGGTGACCACCCCGAGATCGAGAGAGCGTTTTACTCAATATTCACATCATCATAATCTGAGTATATGCTACATCATGCAGAACTTGTTTTACAAGGGCAAAAGCAGTCGTTCTATAACTCTCAATGCCTCATACCTGGTCTTATTTAAAAACCCCTGCGACAAGTTACAGAGAGCAATTATAGCTAAACAGATGTACCCCGGAAACACCCAGTTTTTCATGGAAGCTTTTAACGATGCCACCGTAAAACCCCATGGTTATTTACTGGTCGATTTAAAACCCAACACTCTAGAAGACTACCGCCTACGCACCAGTATTTACCCCCTGACTTTCCAGTCACTTACATACCTAAAACAGCCCCCAAAGCTTATCAAAAGACCCCTTAAGAAGACTTTTTTAACATTTATACTATAAACCTTGTAATATACGGTCACCACAATGTCTGCACGGCTACAACGGAATTTAGACCTCCTAAAAATGCTGGTCACAGCCAGCCCCATGAAAAGAAAAGCTATCCTATGCACTGCCTCGGACGATTTAGTAGCGGCCATTTCAGAAATAGCCCTAAACACCCTAAAAGGTAATGTTCTGATATCAACGAGCCATTTCCGTGTGCTGAAGAAGTGCCACATTATTAAGAAGCTCAGCAATAAAAGGGCATCGCTCCTTTCTAAAAGGAAACTGGTCAAACAGTCAGGAGGCTTTATAGGTTCCCTGCTGGGCATAGCTATACCCTTAATAACGGGTCTCCTGTCAAGGACATGATGGAGCACTCCCAAAAAATGTACCTTGTGCCTCGCCATTAGCTGGAACAGTTGGGCCCCTTGACCACCAACGTTTGGGACATCCGCAGAAATGAGACACATCGTCTCGATGCTGAGATCAAAACCATTTTGAACCAAAACAATTTAAAACCACACGACAAAGCGGGGCTTTACTCAGGAGCACTTCAAAACTTTTTAAAGTATTACAAACAACTTCACAATGAAAAAAAGAAACTAACGCTGTACACCCCTGGTGAGGTAAGCCGGCCGCTGACACAGTAGCTCCTCAAGAACTTGGACCCTCACCCACCACGGACGCCTTTGTCATAGACCTTTTAAAAAATATAAGTCAGAAGCATAGAGGGGCTGCTCAAATGTTGCTCAGTAAAATGGCTGCTACTAAAGATTTGACCTCATGGAACGACAGGGGTGAATTTGTTTACAAGGGGCAGCCGGTTGCTGGATCCCAAATGTATGATCTGGTCAGAGGTCTCACTCACAGTAAAACCCTATTGACACAAGACACTCCTAGATGTTGGGAGCAGTTCCTAACCGCCGCTGTGGAACTCAAAATCCCCTTCACGGTCTTCGGTAATGCCGACCACCGGCGAAGGCTTGAAAGTTTAAAAGGTTCTGGCGCTGGTGTTTTTACCATGGGACCCCTCATTCCCACATCGCCTTTCTACCCGCAGCTAACACCGTCTAGGAGCGCTGGCTCCCAAAAAGAGTCTGTTCTGAATGGACACCTGGTTAACGCTCTAATATAATCCCGAAATCTGAACCAATGTACAGTATTGGTTTGCATGTCGTAAGATTTTTACCTCATTTTATTTTTACCCTTGTACATGTTTGTGGTGAAAACTGTTTCTAATAAACGCTTTTAACATTTCATCAGTAGTCCGACATCTTTATTTTTTAATTTTTTTAATGGATTTAAAATGTGTGCTGGGGGATAAAAATGTATAGTCTGTTTTCAGATTACAACGTTTTTTATTTTATTTTTATTTTAGACAATCACCAGTACTATAGAGGCTTTCCAAAGCCTTACACCTTTGGCATACACCATATTCTGTTTTAACAATGCTCGACAGTGGCCTAGTCTTTTCATTCACATATTCCATAACAATACCGTCGTTGTTTACTAGATCAGCGGAATACAGATTAAAAAAAATTCTAAACGTCATACCCTCAGACATTTTACTAACAAACTATATACAATGTTCCCCACATGTGATGGCTAGAGAATCCTGTATACGCAGTTTGTTATGCACAACAGTGGGTGATGTTTTTTTTTACTTATTTGAATATTGGTTTTGTATAAATGTCATGCTCGGGGAACTCAGCTAAACTGTCAAACACTATAACCTTGTCTACATTGAGAAACATTGCAGCCCAGGGTGTACCGCCCTTGTAATGCGGGTCAGTGTTAAAGACTAGGGTGCAAGGTCTTTCAGGGCCAATCTTTTCAGGTAGTGCACCACTCGGAAATACACCTAAAAAGTATTTCTTAGCGTATGTATGTCTACTTAAGAAGTCACATATCTCAGTAGTGTCCATTTTACAAGCTTTTAATGATAGTCAAACATAAGTTAGCGGGCGTGATTGACATGAAAAACGCTATCAAATACAGAGAATACAACTATGTTCACATTGGTCGCCAAGGCCTGTGTACAACATATTTCAGCTTTTAGATTTCCATTTTTGATCAAATTGTAGTGGTCACCATCTTCCATATCAGGCGTCAGATTGAACGCAAACAATGTACTGCCAGCCCCATACCTCTCTCTTGAAACAACGACCCCTGAGTCCCGCAGATGTTTCCCAGTTATCGAGACCAGTCTGAGATATTCCCGGACAAAATTGGATGTTCCAAAACTCAGAGTTAATGGTTTTGCTGGGATAACAGTGCACTCGAGGACCAGAGCGGCGTAGTTGATATTGTAGTGTTTGAAGTTGAAAGGGTTTGAGGTATAGAACCCGCTAAAAGCTGTATTGTCCACAAACTCTAAGATGATGAGTTTCGATAACTGACCCAGAAATAGGTTCTGCTGCTGTGTTAATCTAGTTCTGGCGGGGATGTTGAATATCTTCAGAGCAACTGTTTCAATGGCGTACTCTGTGTTGGATAGTAGTAAAGCTTCAGCATGGGCCAGTCTGACACTCAGTGACACTTTCACTCTCTTTACAAACAGACTCGCGGACAATATAACCAGTTTATATTGTTTCACATCGCCTCTGATGAGACAGAATGCGTCCTTGTTGCGGTTGAGCTTGATCTTAAGATCTATACCATTGATTAGAAGCTTATCTTGGAAGAAAAGGTCTGAATGTATACGCCCCAGGAGATCAAATTGTCTACTGCCTGCTGCGAAGCTAGCTCTTTTCTTAAAACCAATGTTGGAACCGTCCAATGCCGTGTCCTCAAAATGTGCTTCAGTATCTTTGTAGAAGAGGCCAGCTGAAAGTTGTGTGTCCAGGGCTTCACGACTATAATTTAGAATACTCTCTATGTATGCCCTGTAGGCGTAAATGTTATCACTCTGCATGACGAGTCGATCGCCCATGTTAATGTCCACTTGATTAAACATGGTTGCGATGGGGAAGGCGATCAGCGCCACTTTAGCATCATCCTCGATGTTGGTGCTGTTCACTTTGGTTATTTTACATACGAGGTGTAACAGGGTATTGTTGAGATCCAGATACATGTCCGTTGACCCTGACACATAAAACTCTATCGGTGCCAGAGGTGTCAGAGAGGCTAGGGTGCAATACTTCCATGAAAAAACTGTTCTTGATGCTGGTCTGTGTGGGTTTAAGTGAAAACAGATCTAGATTTGATTTGGCACATTCACCCGAGGCACAGTGTACGAAGGCCATGATTGCGGTTTAAAAAAATATTTGCACTAGAACGCACCCTCTTCTTCTTCTTGGAGGGTCTCCTCCATCTTACAACTCTTCTTTTGTGTGGGCCTTTTGAAGATGTCCTCTGTTTTTTTATAAGGCGTTGGCGGACCCCTACGCCGCGAAGTCCTTCGCCCCCTTATAACACCAGAGAGCGCCTTGTACAGCAACCCTGCTCCTTCCTGGGGTTGTTTATTCATGCGCTCTGCGACAGCCGACGTTACAGAGCCCACAACGTCATGGGCTATGTTTGAGGCAGCGGTTTTAACGTGAGGTTTTGCAATTTCGTATTCCCATCTCAAGAACGGCATGGCTCTTCTAAACAAAATCCGAAAGAAGCCCCCAATCCGGCCCGTACATTAGGGGGGCTCCTTGAAAGTAGGGTGGTGTGCCCCCATAACCGGCCTGAACTCTGTAATAATCCCTGTACTTCAAGGGATCCCCGTACGTTTTCATAATGACCATTGCACCTGTCCTAATAGTCACCGTCATGACAAGGCCTTAAATGAAGCTTAACATTTAAAGGCCACCGGCTCTGACTGATTGTTGTAGATCATGATAGTTATAGTGTCAAAATGGTTTTGGAAATTACCACGTAGTCGGGCTTGTGATGTTGTATCTTAACCATTGTGTTATTTTCCCCTTTCACTGGGACCCATCTCAACAATGGCGAATAACTATCACCAATCCTCTGTGGTTCTACGATGTCGCTATACACGTAGAGTGTATAAAATCCGCTGTTGATATCAGGGCACGTAGGGTCTGGATCCACCCGCCTTTTCACATGTTGTACAGGCCCTAAAAACCTCTGTAATTTACCAGAGCAGTTGAACACTGTACTGAGCTCCGGGGCTTTAAGAAACAATTTTCTTCTAACGTTATCCGACACCAGATGTATATTTGCACACGTCTAAAAGACTGTGGCCCTCCTCTTAAAACGTCTCCTGGCCAGCTTGTGGAGCGAATACACCTCTTCCCCCGCTAACCAGGTCTTCAACACTGAGCGGTTTAAAGACTCGTTTTTAGCTTGTGCCCTTCTAAATAGAGCTTTGCTGCCACCGAAACTTCCAACCCCCGTCCATCGTAATAAAACCTCCTTAAAGTAGACCCTGCCATGTTGTCACACACAGCAACCACGAAATGAAAGACATTTGTTTTGTCTAAGCTCGTTTTATTAAATGTAAAAAACATAAAAGACTGCTAGCCACCTTAAGGTCATATGACGGCGTATACATACCATGACACATGTTACACATATTACTCCAAGTTGTTCCTTTTACAAGGTCTCATCGTTACAGGCTTTGATATTTTTATAGCTATGCTCTCAATAGCTCTAGATATGACCTCCCACTCCCCCCGCCTATAACTCTGGACGCTCAGGATGCTGACAGCATTAAACAGTTCATACAGTTCTAGGTCGGACAGTATAGAACCTTTATTTGTGAAATAATATTCAGTCATGAGCTCCAAAGCACTGTGTAGCCCCATCATTGGTGAACGTCTTAACTCACACGTCCAGTCTCGGGCCACACACCAGTATTTATCCCCTGCGGGTAGCCATGCGTTGATGCACCATTTGGCTATACACACTGGACTGTTGCACTGCAGCACCGTCGCTGGTTCCGTGATGTTCAGATAACGCAAAGTCACAGGGTGTATTTCAGCTATTCTTTCTTTAACTAACACATATATTAATCTCCCGATACAGATGTAGCCAAGGTGTAACTCATAGAAATCTTGCCCCACGACACTCTGATTCTCGTCCTAAAAGTGAGTAAGTATGGATCGTTAAGTAACCCCGTTATGGTCTGCTGTCCAAGACTGCTGTTTTTATTCATTTATTATTATTATTTATTTTAAAACAACTTTTTGGGGGGCTAAAGATGTAATTCTTCTATTTTTTCTTCTTCTTCTATTTTTATAATAAATATCACACATACGTTGTTCTATAACCCTTTCTATCCAACTTTTGTCAAAATAGGTACATAGCCCCTGCATGCGCTCCAGTTTTGAACAGGGCTCAGAAGCGCATCGGATCTCATTGACAGTATCTGCCAAGATCTTAATCATATTGTCGTGGACCCCTTTCTTCACAGCTGCCAACCCGTACACCACCCTTAACAACCTATATACTTTGTGCGGGTCTAAACGGCTGCATATGTTTCGAATTGTTCTGGCAATGTACGACTCATATAGACAGTCGTGAGCCTCCTGCTGTGGCTTGTTAATTTTATGCCTGTAACACAGGTTATACTCTCAACCCCACCCAACGTATACTCTCCCTCACCAAGGACCCCGCCAGCGCCAAGACCAACCTACAAGAGGGCATGAAGGACGTCACAGATTGGATGAGGCTCAGCCGCCTAAAGCTGAACTCTGACAAAACGGAAGTCCTCATCCTCGGCAACACCCCATCCGCTTGGGACGACTCCTGGTGGCCCACGGCCCTCGGCACCGCACCGACCCCCGCAAACCACGCCCGCAACCTCGGCTTCATCTTGGACCCTCTTCTCACCATGACCAAGCAAGTCAACGCCGTGTCCTCCGCCTGCTTCCTCACCCTCGGCATGCTCTGCAAGATCTTCCGCTGGATCCCCGCCGACACTAGAAAAACCGTGACCCACGCCCTCTATGCTGGGACCACCGCCAAGCTCCAAAAACGCCTGCAACTTATTCAAAACGCCTCGGCCCGCCTCATCCTCGACGTACCCCGCAACAGCCACATCTCCGCACACCTGAGACACCTGCATTGGCTCCCAGTCAGCAAAAGGATCACCTTCCGACTTCTCACACACGCACACAAAGCCCTCCACAACAAGGGACCGGATTACCTCAACCGTCGCCTCAGCTTCTACGCCCCCACCCGTCTCCTCCGTTCCTCGGGCCTCGCGCTCGCTGCCGTCCCTCGCATCCGCCGCTCCACGGCGGGTGGGAGGTCCTTCTCCTTCCTGGCAGCCAAGACCTGGAACTCCCTCCCCACCAGCCTCAGGACCACCCAGGACCACTCCGCATTCCGGAGACTCCTAAAAACCTGCCTCTTCGAGCAGCAGTAACCCCCCCCCTTTTTTCCCCTAGCACCTTGAGACCCGCACGGGTGAGTAGCGCGCTTTATAAATATTAATGATTTGATGATTTGATTTGACAGTCACGTTTAACACATGTGTTCACAACAGCTGCTGCAAAACCTTTAACAGGCCATATGGCATCATAGGGCACGCCCGGAGTTTCCTTTTCATAATCGGTGCTAATGTAAGTGCTGACACATTTCTTACGCTGCTTTTTGTTCTGGCTCGTAATACTTTCAGACTGTCTGGAACAGCATAAGCAGTACAAATTAACACTGTTAACCTCTGGCATAGACCCCTCTAGCGCATCTCTTTCAGTAGTTGTTTTCTATGGTTCAAACAGAAAGGTAAAAGACCTACTATTAGTTAAAAGTATGATAACGCTGTATACAGGATATTTGTCAACATTTTTGCCACCCTCTGGGGCGCCTTTGAAATCTTGCGAGTCGCACAGGTCCATTGGTGTATAAGTGACTTCGGATTTTACAGCTACTGGTTGCATCAGGATGGTCTCTGGACCTGAGCCCTCCTGAAAACCCATGTCTTCATAGATTGGCGAATTTGGTGGTGCTACACTTTCTTCAACATCTTCATTGTCGTTGAAGTTGATTGCCTCACTTAGTTTGTCTTTCGAGGCTTTGCTGTTGCTGCTATCAACCTTGATAGGTGACACCAGTTGTGGCAAATCCTTGAGGCTGAGCTTTCAAGTCGCTGGCAGAGTTCCTCGTGCAACCCTGTAATGTTGGAACCACAGTCTTTAGGAGGAGTCTGCTGTCCATTCTCATCCATCACCACTGGTGCAATGGTCCGATAGTATCTGCTGATGGGGTTCTGGACTCCTGAGGCAGTGGCTTTTCTGGCTTGTATGTCTTCATGTTGCCTCAACACCCTATTCCAAAGCTAGATCATGGCTTGACATGTTGCTCTCACCGTCACTTATATGTATTCAACGGTTCAAAAAAGGGCGTATGCCTCTACAACCCACAACTATCACATGCACACATTGGCGACTCTGATACGTTGCCGGGTTACATGTGGTGCTAACCACATGTCACAGCTTTTGCATTATTTGACCATTCCCTCTTTTTGGACTAGCCAACCAGGGGAGCCCCAAACAGCCACTTGGTCCTGAATGTCTGACCTGTCCAGACCTGTCCTCTTAGGCTCTGAAACTGCTTGCACAACACCAAAGCATTCATTTTACACAGGCCATAGACCAACACCCAGGGGTAGGACCCAGACACATGGCTAACACGTGACATCATGAGGTCATAAACCACGTGACACCTCTACACCCCATGTCACTTCCGGGAAGGGCTCTCTAGGGCACCGGAAGTCCCAGTAACGGAAGTGATGTCACTTTCAGGGTGGGATAACTGTCACTTAACAGTTGATGAGGAAAGGTATCCCCTTATACTACTCATATCAATAGGCCAAAAGTGTGAAACCAGAAACTCTGTGGTATACTCCATGAGATTTTAAAATATGCATAAATCCGGTCCAGTTGAAAAAGAGGTCCCAGACAAAATTATGGTTATAGTAGGGATATCTTTGTCAACACAGTTTTATTATTTTGGCCTATTGATATGTAAAGTTCAAAATGCGGAATTTTCCACAGATCTCTCTAGTTTTCTTTCCCTTAATTAATTATTCATGCACCTATTGTGCTGAAATTCTTCATTGATAAAATTTGTAAGTGTTGTTTACTAGAGTCTCTTCGGAGCGCGCTCCTTCCTTGCTTTTAACTAGTGTGTACTGTGCGTCAGTTTGAGTTTTAGTGATGCATGCCAGATAGTATTTTTGACTCTCTGTTCACTTTGCTCTTGAGTTCTAGCCCCCAATATATCAGTTTCAACTTTCAGCAGTATGAACTACATATTTGCGTTGTAAATCTTGCACACAGTGTTCTTCCTGCCTTTGGGTTCTTGTCAGATGCAGCATCGTCTTATTAATTTTTAATAATGTTAATTCTTCATGAAATTACCCCTTTTCACCCCTGAAATAATCTTAGTATTAAATAGTGTAGGAGGCTGGTCTGGCTTATAGAGGGTACCTGATGGTACTTACACCTTGTGTCAGGTCCAGTTATCCCTTATTAGTAGATTAGTAGTGTTCTACCAGGTTAGGCTGATAGAGGTAGCTATAGCAGAGCAGCTTAGGCTGAACTAGGAAACATGCAAAGCTCCTACTATACCACTTATATCATTTAGCACTATATCATAAGAAAACACAATACTCAGAGTTACTAAAAATAAAGGTACTTTATTTTAGTGACAATATGCCAAAAGTATTTCACAGGATATACTCCCTTAAGAGGTAAGTAAAATACACAAAATATGCACACAATCAAGATCATGTAAGTAAAACACTTAGAAAAGTAGTGCAAACACTGTAGAACACAATAGAATGCAATAGGAGACAATAGGCCTAGGGGCAACACAAACCATAGACTCCAAAAGTGGAATGCGAACGACAAATGGACCTCAGGACTAGTGTAGTGTGTAGAGGGTCGCTGGGAGTGTGAGAAAACACTAAGGGTGTCCAAGATACCCCACCCCAAGACCCTGAAAAGTAGGAGCAAAGTTACCATACTACCCCAGAAAGACAGTAAAGTCGAGATAGGGGATTCTGCAAAGGCAACAAATGACTGCAAAGCACTGAAGACGGATTCCTGGACCTGAGAACCTGTAAAGGAAGGGGACCAAGTCTGAGAGTCACGCAAGTGTCCGGGGGGCAGGAGCCCACTAAACCCTGGATGAAGGTGCAAAAGGGCTGCCTCTGGGTGGAAGAAGCTCAAGATTCTGCAACAACAGAAGTGTGCTGGATGATGCAGAGTTGTTTCCATGCAGAAAGAACACAGACAAACCTTGCTAGCTTCAAGAGTCATGGTTGAAGATAATGGGTGCTGCCAGGGCCCAAGAAGGACTAGGAGGTCGCCCCTTGGAGGAGGAGACAGAGGGGGCGCTCAGCAACAGAGATAGCTAATGCAGAAGCAGGCAGCAACCGCAGAAGCACTTGAACAGGCATTAAAGAAATCTGAGCACGGCAGTCATCTCAACACAACAAAAGAGAGTCCCACGAAATCGGTGGTCAACTCAGCGAGTTCAGCAATGTAGGGCGGAGTGCTGGGGACCTGGGCTGTGCTGTGCATGAAGGAATCCATGCAAAAGTGCACAGAAGCCCTAGCAGCTGCAGATCATGCAGTCCACAGGATTACTGTCTGGCGTGAGGAGGCAAGAACTTACCTCCACCAAATTTGGACAGAAGGACCACTGGACTGTCGTGGTCACATGGATCCAGCTCCTGTGTTCCAGGGACCACGCTCATCAAGATGAGAGGGGACCCAGAGGACCGGTGATGCAGAAGTTTGGTGCTTGTGTTAGCAGGGGAAGATTCCATCCACCCACAGGAGATTTCTTCTTGGCTTCCAGTGCAGGGTGAAGGTAGACAGGCCTCAGAGCATGCACCACCAGGAAACAGTCGAGAAAGCCTGCAGGAGTAGGCGCTACAATGTTGCTGGTAGTCGTCTTGCTACTTTGTTGTGGTTTTGCAGGTGTCCTGGAGCAGTCAGCGGTCAATCCTTGGCAGAAGTCGAATTGAGAGATACAGAGGAACTCTGGTGAGCTCTTGCATTCGTTATCTGATGAGAAACCCACAGGAGAGACCCATAATAGCCCTCAGAGGAGAATTGGCTTCAGAGAAAGGTAAGCACCTATCAGGAGGGGTCTCTGACGTCACCTGCTGGCACTGGCTACTCAGAGTTCTCCATTGTGCCCTCACACCTCCGCATTCAAGATGGCAGAGGTCTGGGACACACTGGAGCAGCTCTGGGCACCACCCCTGGGGTGGTGATGGACAGGGGAGTGGTCACTCCCCTTTCCTTTGTCCAGTTTCGTGCCAGACCAGGGGCTGTGGGCTCCCTCAACTGGTGCAGACTGGCTTATGCAAGGAGGGTACCATCTGTGCCCATCAAAGCATTTCCAGAGGCTGGGGGAGGCTACTCCTTCCCAGCCCTTAACACCTATTTCCAAAGGGAGAGAGTGTAACACCCTCTCTCAGAGGAAATCCTTTGTTCTTCCTTTCTGGGACTCGGCTGCCCAGACCCCAGGAGGGCAGAAACCTGTCTGAGGGTTGGCAGCAGTGGTAGCTGCAGAGAAAACCCCATAGAGCTAGTTTGGCAGTACCTGGGGTCCATGCTGGAGCCCCGGGGATGCATGGGATTGGCACCCCAATACCACATTTGGCTTGGGGGGACAATTCCATGATCTTAGACATGTTACATGGCCATGTTCGGAGTTACCATTGTGAAGCTACACATAGGTATTGACATATATGTAGTTCACGTGTGTAACAGTGTCACCGCACTCACAAAGTCCGGGGAAATTGCTCTGAACAATGTGGGGGCACCTTGGCTAGTGCCAGGGTGCCCTCACACTTAGAAACTTTGCACCTAACCTTCACTAAGTGAGGGTTGGACATATAGGTGATTTATAAGGTACTTAAGTGCAGTGCAAAATGGCTGTGAAATAAAGTGGACATTATTTCACTCAGGGTGCAGTGGCAGTCCTGTGTAAGAATTGTCTGAGCTCCCTATGGGTGACAAAAGAAATGCTGCTGCCCATAGGGATCTCCTGGAACCCCAATACCCTGGGCACCTGGGTTCCATATACTAGGGAATTATAAGGGTGTTCCAGTGTGCCAATCAGAATTGGTGAAAATGGTCACTAGCATGCAGTGACAATTTTAAAAGCAGATAGAGCATAAACAATGAGGTTCTGGTTAGCGAGCCTCAGTGAAAAAGTTAGGCACCGCACAGGGAACAAGTATGGGCCACAAACTATGAGCACTGGGGTCCTGGCTAGCAGGATCCCAGTGACACATATCACACACACTGACAAAATAGGTTTTCCACTATGAGCACTGGGGTCCTGGCTAGCTGGATCCCAGTGAGACAGTACAAACACCCATACATATACTCACAAACAGGCCAAAAGTGGGGGTAACAAGGCTAGAAAGAGGCTACCTTCCTACAAATAGCTTTCTACTTTCCAATACTTAAATATAATTTTTCTTGTTTTTTATTATTTGACTTTCTGGCCGGGACATGCAAAATAAACTCTTTCTCATTCGTGGTAGTTGTCCTTTTTCACGGGTATAGGTCTTACCTAATACCACCAAAATTGATAAAAACGTTGTTGATTGAAGAAGAGATGGGGCTGTCATTTTTATTAACTTAATTAGTTTTTTTCACTGCAAAAATCATTGCCAACATTGTGTGTGTTCTTACACATCTTGTTTCTTTTGTGTTACAGTATTTACCCTTACTTTCAGCCCCTATACACCCATCAAACTTCCTGCCCATCTATCCATTGTCAATGAGCTTTTTCCTCAAGATCTGCAGTCAGAAAAGTCTCACCAAAGCTTCAATGTGGCTAAGGAAGGGGTAGTTCTTTATCATGTGGGAATACTTAATTAAAATCGTAATTGTTTACACCTCTGAATTTTTGTATTTCTAGCCTTGCATCATTTATATTGCATTCGGAGAACGAAGTAGTCTGTCATTGGACATAAGACAAGATCAGCTACTTACACAAGGCATAGATGTTTTGAGAGTTTTTCATAGCTGCCGCAGTGCAAATTGACTTGCAATTTGAAATGTTTCTCATCATCTCCCTGAATTGGGAGTGACATCAGTTGATTACCTATTATCCATCACCAAAGGAAGTGACATCACTATATTTTACAAAACCTTAATTTGCACTAGTGATATCACTGGTTAACAGTCAAAACTATCTTCACCTAATTGAGGCTGCAGTGTAGATGAAGTAGCTCCAAAGGCAAGCCTTTTGTGAGCCTGTGTGTCTGGCCGTGCCCCCGCCAGGCACCATTGTCCTCTTCCCACCAATCTCTCCCCATCGCTAATCCACCACAACTCTCAGGGATCTGGACCCCAGTGACATTTCACACTGCTGCTGCCATGCTGCACAATGCTTTTTTCTGCACCACCTGCCTTTTCACATGCACCCTCCAGCACCCACCTCACACCCCCATGCACCTCACACACCAAACATATTGAAGACATACAACCACACACCCAACCACCCACTCCACCACACCCATCCTTCCCTTGCATATTCTTCAACATGTGCTCCCTCACTAAAGATACCACCAAAATAGGGGTTCCACTACAGAACCGCACATTGGACTTGCTTTTACTGACTAAAATCTGGCTAACTCCCTTGTCAGCCCCATTCATCGCAACGGCAATGCCTACCGGATACATGATCACAAGACAAGATGGGACAAAGAGTTGTAATAGCTAGCATCTTCAAAGAATCCATCCAATGCTCCACCACCTCAGAAAGCATTGGCAGCAACATGGAACATGTCACTTTCAAACTCTTCATCAATACCAACTACACCCTGAGAGGCACCCTTATCCTTATCTACCGCCCTCCAGGACCACGTGCCAACTTCAGCAGTACCATTTGGGACTTCATTGTCCCCTGATTCTCAAA
This sequence comes from Pleurodeles waltl, assembly GCF_031143425.1. Taxonomy (NCBI): domain Eukaryota; kingdom Metazoa; phylum Chordata; class Amphibia; order Caudata; family Salamandridae; genus Pleurodeles; species Pleurodeles waltl. The sequence goes on from NC_090437.1 coordinate 1,071,993,656, forward strand.
AAGAGAGCAGATTTGGAGTGTTGGCTGTATTGTAGCATGCTTCATATAAAGGATCTCCCCCTACCTAAAACATAGCAACTACCCTTTATCTATATCAACATCTACATCTCTATCTATATCTGCAGCTATAACTAATTCTATATCTATATCTATATTTATACCTACACATCTATATACCTTTTCCAGCATTTAAAAGCAATAAATAACCAATTCTTTATCACAGTAAATTTGGGGTGAGGGTCCATGTATCCTGACAAAGAACTGTTCCTAAATTAGCCACTATCCCATGGGGTATAACTGTTTTGCTAATAGAGCCCTGTAACATCAAACATTTTGATGTGTGCTTTGGAGTGTTTGAATAAAATATTGGAAATAAAACCTATTGTGATACAAAAATATTGTGTCAAGTATTTTGGAATGTCAAAAATATCATCAACAGGAATATCAACGTTAAAAATATTGTTTGAAGTGTGGTTTTCAATATAGGTGTAAATAAATTGATTTGATTAACTATTGTTCATAATTGTTTTTTGTCTATAATTTATTGTAGTGTGCTTTAATATTTATGTTTCTTAATTTTCTTTTTAATTTGTGTTTTATATGAAATATCTATTAATTATGAAATTGTTAAAATTTGTGTTTTTAGTTGTATTAATGTATTAAAATAATACATTTAGCAGCAGGATATTGTGTTAGTAGGGAATAATTTTTGGGAGAGTTTTAAAAAGTGGATATTTTAAATTAATTTTGAGTTAATTATATTAATGATTTGAATATAAATAATGTAAAATTTATAAATTTATTTTGTTACAATAATCCATTTTATAAATAATATTTTTAAATAATTTAAATATCTTAATTATAATATATTTTAACCACAAATATTTTATTAAAAATAATAACATGAATGATTAAAAAACAACATAAAAGAAATATGCACAGTAAATGTAATACAGTAAAATGTTTTTAAAACATTTACTTTGAATATTAGAATTGAAATAATTTTCCATTGTTTATGTTGAAAATTATAATGTCATTTGTTAAATTTATTTTTACAATTATATTTTAAAATTGCTGTTATATATATAAATATATATACATATATATATATATATATATATATATATATATATATATATATATATATTTTTTTTTCTTCAATACACGTGCTCACAAACGAGCTCCAACCGGCCCCAGAGGGGTGGTGCAGCAAAAAAAACGGCAGAGCACTCCGGTTAATCTCCTCTCAGCAACAAAATTATTTTATGACAGCTGCACTCTCAGGAGGTCAAAAAAGAGTAAGTTTACATAACACAACGCGTTTCGGCTGACTAGCAGCCTTGGTCATGTGTATATATATATGCTTTGCTCCCAGTTTCACCTGCTTATTTATGGGCTTATGGGAAGAAGGGATTTTCAAAAATGAAGAAAAATATCCTGAAACTAATCAGGCCATAGAATGGCTGAGATATATTGATGATCTTTTCATAATTTGGAAAGGATCTGAGAATGAGGCCACATGTTTTATTGAGAAACTTAATGAGAATGAATGTAACATCAGATTGACATACAATATCAGTCGTCTGTCGATTGATTTTTTGGACACAAGGATCAAGATTAAGAATAAGATGATCCATACTGTACTTTTCCGTAAAACTACTGCAGGTAATAGCTTACTGCACGCTACCAGTGGACATCCCGACAAACTTAAATGGAGTATCCCTTATAGGGAATTATTAAGGGCCCAAAGAATTAGCAATACAAATGAGGCCTTTGAAAGAGAACAGAAAGATATGATTGTAAGGTTCAAACAAAGGGGTTACCCGGATTGGGTAATCAAAAAGGTTACAGATAAAATCAAGAAAGTGGAAAGAATTCAGACACTTTTTGATAATACCTTAAAAATGGATTATGACAAGAATGAGGACATCAGATTGGTCCTAACCTATAATGAAGATGCTACACAGATTAAAAAGATCTTTTCTAAGCATTGGAGTATTTTGAATAGTGATCCTATTATTGGTAAAGAGATTCAGAGGTGGCCGCTTATTACCTATAGAAGAGGGCGTAATCTTCATGAGAGGCTGAGATCAAATGATGTTTCACCTATTTCTCAAGTAAAAGAGCACAATCTGCAGGGATTCTTTCCATGTGGCCATTGTAAGGCATGCCGCAAAAGTGTATCTAGGAAAGAGTACTCTACAAGTAAACCAGGAACAAACAGACAAATCAAGCAGTTTGTGACATGTAGTACTCCATTTACTATTTATGTATTGGAATGTCCGTGCCATCTTAGGTATGTGGGAAGTACGAAACATGCAGTAAAAAAACGTATTTTAGAACATATGCGTGCTATTACAACAAGGGATCCACATTATCCTGTAGCAAGACATTTTCAAGATAATCACAGCTCTGATACCACATTGTTATCTTATTTTGGTATTGAACACGTGCCACTACACAACAGAGGTGGCAATAGAGAGTTGATTTTACGGAAAAAGGAATCTCGATATATTTTGGATTTAGAAACTAAGATGCCGAAAGGATTGAATACTGGGGAAGAGTTGAATACCCACCTATTTGATAATTAATATGAAAGATTGTTAAATATAAGGAACTGGTGATTCTGCATCATGAATTTTACACTTTATGGCAGTTATACTATGATTAGTAAGGATGTTTTTAATGAGTTTGTATTTCAAATTATTATTTTGGGTTACATTGTATTCATTTCATTTATAGTTTTTAGAATGGTGGGATCCGGATGGATTCCTGATTCGTGGATTGATTAGTGTTTGTTTTCTCACATGGTGATAGATTTTGACCATATAAAAATAGTGACGAGTACTTTTCCTAAAAGAAAAAAATAACTTTTTGCTAAAGATCATATAAGGGAGAATGTATTTTAATTTTCCTATAATAAGAACAATACTGATGTTATTTAATAATTGGGTTCCCGGTTGAGTGAAGAAGTTTTAAATAGTATATATACATGGTATGTGAATTTCAATATCTTGGGTGGAAGGGAATGCGATTTAGAATTGTGATACCAGTTTCATCTATATTATGAAAAATTAATTGTTTTTTAAAAGAATCATTTTACTGGATGTATCTATGAACTGTATCAATATTTATAATTATATTTATATTTATATTTATATATTGATACTATTTATTAACATACTTGCGTTCCTTTCCAGCCTTTGACATATGGCAATTTATATATAAATATATTAATTTGATATTTTCTATTTATTCAACCCCACACCCGTTGCATTTATATTTATATTTATAGTTATATTGGTATTTATACTTATTTATATTTGGATCTTTGTAAAAAAGAAAAAAGAGGGAAAAAGAAAAAAGAGAATGGCATCTATGTAGAAAGATTCAGTCCTATTTCTGTGGCCATGAATGTTGGGTATTTAAGTTGGTATGTATTGGTGAAATTATACACGTGACCAAGGCTGCTAATCAGCTGAAACGCGTTGTGTTGAATAAAACATATTCTATTTTTTATTTCCTGAGTGTGCGACTATTGTAAAATAATTTGGATGATAATATATATATATATATATATATATATATATATATATATATATATATATATATATAAATTCAATGTTTGGTAATTTTGGATTATGATTTATTTTATGTGTTCAAGTTTAGAAATGATAGTTAATAATGAAAAAAACAGGAACTCTCAATACTGTTAAAACATATTTTTTTAGTTGAATATACAGGTTTGTAGTTTTGGTTGCTGTGTTTTGTTAATGTACATTTTGTTTTATTTTATACATACTAAATCTTGTACGAGTATCGAGTAATGAGTGTATATGGAACATTTTTAGCGTGAAGCATATTTCATAAAATGGTTTAATCTTGGAGTGGAAAGGGTACATTTCACTTTTTTAGTTCCCCAAATTGGATTGGATTGCAGTGGGGATAGTAAATCTCACCCCTTTAGTGTCCAACACCTTCCCCAAAGTGTACAGATTAGAGTGGGAATAGTAAAGGTTACCACTTTAGTGTCCAACACCTTCCACAAATTGGTATTAATTGGAGAGGGAAAAGGAAACGTCACCCTTTTAGTTTCCAACATTTTCCCCAAATTGTTTTAGACTGGAGTAAGAATAGTAGATGTCGCCCCTTCAGTGACCAACACCTTTGTCAAATTGGTATAGATTGAAGTGGGAATAGTAAATGTCATCCCCTTAATGTCCAACACTTTTCCCAAATTGTTTTAAATCGGAGTCGGAATAGTAAATGTCACCGTTTTAAAGTCAAACACCTTGAAATTGGTAAAGATTGAAGTGGGAAGACTAAATGTCACCCCCTTAGTGTCTAACAGTTTCCCTAATAAGTTTTAAACTAGAGTGGGAATAGTAAATGTCACCCCTATAGTGTCTAACAGCTTCCCCAAGTTGGTCTAAATTGGACTGCAAACAGTAAATGTTACCCTTTCAGAGTAAATCACCTTCCCAAATTGATTAAGATTGGAGTGGGAATAGTAAATATTCCCATTTAGTGTTCAAAACCTTCCTCAAATTGGTAAAGATAGCAATGTGAATAGTATTTGTCACTCCTTCAATGTCCAACACCTTCTCCACATTTGTGTAGGTTGAGGTGTGACTATCACATCACCCCTTTAGTGTGCAACACTTTTATTAACAATGGTTTACCTTGGAGTGTGATTATTCAACTTTATAATTGTAGTGTGCAATCCTTTGTTTCACTTGCATTTGTTTGTAGTAGAATTTGTTTGTGTCACACTTCTACTAGACTTTTCACTCACACATTCATCGCCCCCAGAATTGCATTCTAAGACCCAATTTTGCGGGCAAATAAACAGGCCATATACATTTAAGACATTACTTTGGCACCAATTTGGGATACAGCAAAGTTGTTATGAGAGGCCAATTTATTTCCCACACAACTGCTTGTCTGCAGCTGAGAAAAGCTAAACTTCTTAAATTGTGGTGGAAATTTGAGCACAAGGCCTTAGACGCCTTTGTCCATTTCTACTGGGATCTCTATGGGGTGCAACCATCCAATCTCTGCTGTGGGGATGTGGCTGCCCTACATATCACAGCCCATATCACAGCCCTTAGGGAGACAAGGCGAATGCTGCCACACACCAGCTTAGCAGACAGTCCGCATTCTTAGGATGATGGCAGGAGCCACTTTCCATTGCCATGCACCTGCCATGGAAAGGCTGGAGTAAAGTGAAGTCGTGATCAACATGGTGGTGCTGTTATGGGCACCGCCGTGGTTGATCATGACTTCTACCGCCGCAACCCCGTAAGAATCAATGATCCTGATGGTGGCAGCAGTCTCCCTGTGGTCTGACCTCCAGGATCGTAATCTGGGGATCGGACTGCTAGGAGTTTGGCGGCCTGACTGTCACCTCGAGTTTGGCGGTCTGAAAACCACCAAACTCCTAATTAGTCCCTTAATGAAGAAGAAAGACAGACTCTCCCTCATATTGTGGCAGCAGAGCAGGATTAATTTCCTAACTCATTTTCAAGGAAATCCTGGTCCCATCATTGACATTCTTCAGTACAAATTGAGGCGGCCACCCTGTCCATGATGGAGTCCACTCTCTCTAATGCACAATACTAATAAACTCTAAGACTTATGTAGGTCCTATTGATTTGATTTTGATTTTCAATTGAGATGTTAGTCTTCTCACCAAAATACTGGACCTGGATATTGATATTTCTGAAAGCCAGTGGAACACGTTTTGACACAGAGCTGCCTGATCTTCTATCTGTACTCATTTCCTACAAGGTGCTCCTCTGGTGGTATTTAATGCCCAAGTGCCTATCACACATCCACAGAGGTAATAATTGTTGGAAGTGGTGAGATGTACGAAGCTCTTACATGCACATGTCGTAGTACCGCTCAGTCATCCACTTTTTTGGGGAAGTGGTTCGGACACAAATTCACAAGATTACTAGATGTGAACCCTTTGAACGGTTTCCTGGGTGCAGCTGATGATGCTGGCCTCTATCCCCAAAGCTCCATGGTTGACAAACATATCTCCCAACTGCTTCTTGCCATCAGGCTCTCAATTGCACACAAATAGAAAGGCCCTAAAAGGCCCACCTTGACTGTTTGGTGGAATTAAGTGTAGGATAATTATGCTATGGAATGATCAACAACTATTCACCATATCATGTTGTGCTTTGAATAAAATATGGACTCCATTCCTCATGCTTATTAAATGCCAAGATGCAATCCATAAACCATAAACCAGAAAGGGCAAGTCCGCTGGCCTCACTTTAACTGTGTTTTATTTACATGGGATTAGGATTCCTATGGAGGAGATGTTCTGCGACCCTTTTCCATAATACAAGGGATAAAGATGTAATTGTAGACCTTTGAGTGATATTGATGTAGTGTATCCTCAGTGTCCTATCTTTTTATGATTTCTCTTTCCTTCATCATTGTTTATTCGGACTGTTTACTATCTAATCCTTTTTCCTTAGTTTCCTTTTGTGAAATATGAATATTTGCATATCTTGTGCCTGTCCCATGCTCCTTTTGCTTCAAATAAATAAAGTTCTATGAAAATAAGTCCCAGGACTAGGACTGGTGTCGCATTAAGACATAGGCTACATTGATGTTACACCAGCATAACCTCACATAATTTCAGTAACTTATCTTTGTGCTTCATACTGTAAATTCCTGAAATTACACAATTACGCCACCACAAAAATGGACATGAAGAACATGAGTGACCAGAAAAAGAGCTGCTTCTGTTTGCAGCACTTGTATTTCTTGTGCAGATTTGTTAGTAAAATATGTGTCCTTTTGAGGGCATATTTCAATCTAACATGTAGTGCCAATTTCCACTTTTGCATTGTGCATAAGTACACATAATTTTGCTCAATGTTTCTGTAATTTTGCTAGTGATGTAAAAGTGAACTGCTTGAATTGTGTGCACCCCAAGTTTCAGATAGGTTACACCATGTAATAATCACCCTGTGTGTATGGCATTTCATGTCACTTTTCTAGATATTGCATAATTACTCTAGCATTAGAGATTCAGTTCAATAGTAAATATGAGATTATTCCTTACTTTTCACAGTACGAGTTGCCATTTTTTGATCTTTCAAAAGATTCGTGCTTAGGCCTTTAGCTACAGGCAGATTTAGTGCATCCCCAACAGCTGTCTTGGGATGCATTGTTCCAATAGGTTTCTCTGCTGTGGTCCTTTGGCTATACCAATGCTTGCTACTACATTATCATTATTACTGTTTTAGTCTTAGGCCAGTAAATTCATTGTGATCTCTCTGCATCTGTTTGTGCACTCCTTCTCTAATTCATGCACTCACTCTTTTGTCCACCATTCTTTCAATGAATATGTTAATTATTCAACCCTTCATCCATCCATCCATTTGCTCTGTTACCCATTCCAATTCCATGCCCTAATTCCCTCACTCATCCATCCAAATCCAACTGGCTCTCACATTCATGACCATGTTAAAATCACTCTTTTTGCATAGTCACTCCAACTTTTTGGACTGATGCTGCTCCTTTTTGCAATCTGCACATTGTGGTACTGCTGTCCATTCCCCAGCGTATGTGCTCTAACTCCCAACACATGTTAAAATGTAACTTACCAGTAAGGCCCTTTTATATGGTGCAGAAAATACATCAGTGGCATGGAAAACGTAAATGTCACATGTGGACTGCAGTACATCTTTTGCCCTCCAACGGACTGACAAAGGAAACATGGCTTCATGCCTACATGTGTAGTGGCTTTTAGATCTGAAAGGGGAACATGTCACAGTAATGCTTTTTGACAGGAAAGAACCATATTTTTAAATATTCTCCTAAGTAAATCACTCCTAATGAGGCCTTGTAGCCTAGAAGGTAAGATACAAAGGGCCAGATGTAGGTAGCTAAAAAATTGCGAGTCGGAAATTGCGAGTCTTTGCCACTCGCAATTTCTGACTCGCAGACAGGTATCCAACAAGAAGAAGCGACTACATTTTGCGACTCGCAAATGAAGTCGCACCGCAGATTGCGAGTCCGCTGTTTGTGAGGTCGCTTTTTGCGACCTCGCTAAAAACGAACACGCAAATTGCGAGTGGGTGTCGCAAATTGCGACTGTGCCGCAACTTGCATGCAGGTGCAGCAGAACACTCTGGAAAACACTTCCTGGCTCCTGCTGATGACATCACAGCCAGGAAGTTTACAAATACACCTGGGAGGAGGGAGGACCACAACCATTTCCAACTGCTGAACAACCACCAGGAGGAACAGCAGCAACAATGGAGGACTCAGGCAGGAAGTGGAAACTCAAATTTTCAGAAAAGGAACTGGAGGTGCTGACAGATGAATGCTGCCAGCACCATGATCAACTATTTGGAAGAACTGCCCTCAGTGTGCCTGAGTCTGACAAAAGGAGGATTTGGACGGACATCCAGGAGAAGGTGAATGCAATCGGGGTGAGCCACAGCAGCATAGACAAACTGAAAAAAAGATGGTACGACCTGCGCTCCAGGACCAAGGAGAGGGTGGCAGAGCGCCTCCGGGAGATGAGGGGCACAGGAGGAGGCCCAACTACCATCCCACCACCCACACCCATGGAGGATCGAGTGCAAGAGACCCTGGAGCCAGAGGCAGTGGCTGGAATAGGAGAGCTGGACACGTCAGCGCCAGGACATCAACCAGTGAGTACCATGAAACATGCATGTACACCCATATCTGCCATACCCCCACCCACCCAGTACACAGCAGCATGCACAACCAAATTAGCTCCATTTCATAGTAGCAACCACCAGAATGGTGCATTATGGGCAATGTAGTCCAGTAGGCAGCTGATCAGCAACAGTTTATTAGGAAGCATACAACAGATGGTAGATACTGACAGTGTGTTCCCTATGTCCCACAGGTCTCCCACAAGACACCACCACCAGCCACACCGTCCAGGGTGCAGAGGTCAGCCAACAGGCAGCACAGGAACCAGGAGCAGCCACCACAGGGCCCTGCACCACCCGACCACAGTCCCCTCCAAATGCACCATTTGACATTGTGGAGATTGACCCAGCACCCGGTCCCAGCCACAGTGCCAGTCAACAGGACCCTGATGCTCCACCGCATCGCAGATGACGTGTCCATGTCCCTGCAGTGTCCCAGGGAGATGTAGGGGACTCCTCCATGTCCGCCACCGAGGCAGCACTCATCAGACGTCAGCGCCTGCAAACAAGGCAAATGAGACTGATATCAGGGGCCATGTGGTGAATGGAGAGAAATCACACAACAGGGCTGGCACAGGTCCACACAGACCTTCAAAACCTGAACAGTCATGTAGGTGACCTTGCACTCTCCATCAGGCAACTAGTGACTGAACTTGTTACGGAGAGAGAGAGTGCAAGGTGCCGTGAACGCCAACTGATCCACCGTTTGGACCACATGGCTGCCTCCATCGTCCGCCTGGCTGTGAATACTACAGAGCTGTCACGCCGGACAGTCAGTTTACTGCTAGGAGTTTGGCGGCCTGACTGTCACCTCGAGTTTGGCGGTCTGAAAACCACCAAACTCCTAATTAGTCCCTTAATGAAGAAGAAAGACAGACTCTCCCTCATATTGTGGCAGCAGAGCAGGATTAATTTCCTAACTCATTTTCAAGGAAATCCTGGTCCCATCATTGACATTCTTCAGTACAAATTGAGGCGGCCACCCTGTCCATGATGGAGTCCACTCTCTCTAATGCACAATACTAATAAACTCTAAGACTTATGTAGGTCCTATTGATTTGATTTTGATTTTCAATTGAGATGTTAGTCTTCTCACCAAAATACTGGACCTGGATATTGATATTTCTGAAAGCCAGTGGAACACGTTTTGACACAGAGCTGCCTGATCTTCTATCTGTACTCATTTCCTACAAGGTGCTCCTCTGGTGGTATTTAATGCCCAAGTGCCTATCACACATCCACAGAGGTAATAATTGTTGGAAGTGGTGAGATGTACGAGGCTCTTACATGCACATGTCGTAGTACCGCTCAGTCATCCACTTTTTTGGAGAAGTGGTTCGGACACAAATTCACAAGATTACTAGATGTGAACCCTTTGAACGGTTTCCTGGGTGCAGCTGATGATGCTGGCCTCTATCCCCAAAGCTCCATGGTTGACAAACTTATCTCCCAACTGCTTCTTGCCATCAGGCTCTCAATTGCACACAAATAGAAAGGCCCTAAAAGGCCCACCTTGACTGTTTGGTGGAATTAAGTGTAGGATAATTATGCTATGGAATGATCAACAACTATTCACCATATCATGTTGTGCTTTGAATAAAATATGGACTCCATTCCTCATGCTTATTAAATGCCAAGATGCAATCCATAAACCATAAACCAGAAAGGGCAAGTCCGCTGGCCTCACTTTAACTGTGTTTTATTTACATGGGATTAGGATTCCTGTGGAGGAGATGTTCTGCGACCCTTTTCCATAATACAAGGGATAAAGATGTAATTGTAGACCTTTGAGTGATATTGATGTAGTGTATCCTCAGTGTCCTATCTTTTTATGATTTCTCTTTCCTTCATCATTGTTTATTCGGACTGTTTACTATCTAATCCTTTTTCCTTAGTTTCCTTTTGTGAAATATGAATATTTGCATATCTTGTGCCTGTCCCATGCTCCTTTTGCTTCAAATAAATAAAGTTCTATGAAAATAAGTCCCAGGACTAGGACTGGTGTCGCATTAAGACATAGGCTACATTGATGTTACACCAGCATAACCTCACATAATTTCAGTAACTTATCTTTGTGCTTCATACTGTAAATTCCTGAAATTACACAATTACGCCACCACAAAAATGGACATGAAGAACATGAGTGACCAGAAAAAGAGCTGCTTCTGTTTGCAGCACTTGTATTTCTTGTGCAGATTTGTTAGTAAAATATGTGTCCTTTTGAGGGCATATTTCAATCTAACATGTAGTGCCAATTTCCACTTTTGCATTGTGCATAAGTACACATAATTTTGCTCAATGTTTCTGTAATTTTGCTAGTGATGTAAAAGTGAACTGCTTGAATTGTGTGCACCCCAAGTTTCAGATAGGTTACACCATGTAATAATCACCCTGTGTGTATGGCATTTCATGTCACTTTTCTAGATATTGCATAATTACTCTAGCATTAGAGATTCAGTTCAATAGTAAATATGAGATTATTCCTTACTTTTCACAGTACGAGTTGCCATTTTTTGATCTTTCAAAAGATTCGTGCTTAGGCCTTTAGCTACAGGCAGATTTAGTGCATCCCCAACAGCTGTCTTGGGATGCATTGTTCCAATAGGTTTCTCTGCTGTGGTCCTTTGGCTATACCAATGCTTGCTACTACATTATCATTATTACTGTTTTAGTCTTAGGCCAGTAAATTCATTGTGATCTCTCTGCATCTGTTTGTGCACTCCTTCTCTAATTCATGCACTCACTCTTTTGTCCACCATTCTTTCAATGAATATGTTAATTATTCAACCCTTCATCCATCCATCCATTTGCTCTGTTACCCATTCCAATTCCATGCCCTAATTCCCTCACTCATCCATCCAAATCCAACTGGCTCTCACATTCATGACCATGTTAAAATCACTCTTTTTGCATAGTCACTCCAACTTTTTGGACTGATGCTGCTCCTTTTTGCAATCTGCACATTGTGGTACTGCTGTCCATTCCCCAGCGTATGTGCTCTAACTCCCAACACATGTTAAAATGTAACTTACCAGTAAGGCCCTTTTATATGGTGCAGAAAATACATCAGTGGCATGGAAAACGTAAATGTCACATGTGGACTGCAGTACATCTTGTGCCCTCCAACGGACTGACAAAGGAAACATGGCTTCATGCCTACATGTGTAGTGGCTTTTCGATCTGAAAGGGGAACATGTCACAGTAATGCTTTTTGACAGGAAAGAACCATATTATTAAATATTCTCCTAAGTAAATCACTCCTAATGAGGCCTTGTAGCCTAGATGGTAAGATACCAAGGGCCAGATGTAGGTAGCTAAAAAATTGCGAGTCGGAAATTGCGAGTCTTTGCGACTCGCAATTTCTGACTCGCAGACAGGTATCCAACAAGAAGAAGCGACTACATTTTGCGACTCGCAAATGAAGTCGCACCGCAGATTGCGAGTCCGCTGTTTGTGAGGTCGCTTTTTGCGACCTCGCTAAAAACGAACACGCAAATTGCGAGTGGGTGTCGCAAATTGCGACTGTGCCGCAACTTGCATGCAGGTGCAGCAGAACACTCTGGAAAACACTTCCTGGCTCCTGCTGATGACATCACAGCCAGGAAGTTTACAAATACACCTGGGAGGAGGGAGGACCACAACCATTTCCAACTGCTGAACAACCACCAGGAGGAACAGCAGCAACAATGGAGGACTCAGGCAGGAAGTGGAAACTCAAATTTTCAGAAAAGGAACTGGAGGTGCTGACAGATGAATGCTGCCAGCACCATGATCAACTATTTGGAAGAACTGCCCTCAGTGTGCCTGAGTCTGACAAAAGGAGGATTTGGACGGACATCCAGGAGAAGGTGAATGCAATCGGGGTGAGCCACAGCAGCATAGACGAACTGAAAAAAAGATGGTACGACCTGCGCTCCAGGACCAAGGAGAGGGTGGCAGAGCGCCTCCGGGAGATGAGGGGCACAGGAGGAGGCCCAACTACCATCCCACCACCCACACCCATGGAGGATCGAGTGCAAGAGACCCTGGAGCCAGAGGCAGTGGCTGGAATAGGAGAGCTGGACACGTCAGTGCCAGGACATCAACCAGTGAGTACCATGAAACATGCATGTACACCCATATCTGCCATACCCCCACCCACCCAGTACACAGCAGCATGCACAACCAAATTAGCTCCATTTCATAGTAGCAACCACCAGAATGGTGCATTATGGGCAATGTAGTCCAGTAGGCAGCTGATCAGCAACAGTTTATTAGGAAGCATACAACAGATGGTAGATACTGACAGTGTGTTCCCTATGTCCCACAGGTCTCCCACAAGACACCACCACCAGCCACACCGTCCAGGGTGCAGAGGTCAGCCAACAGGCAGCACAGGAACCAGGAGCAGCCACCACAGGGCCCTGCACCACCCGATCACAGTCCCCTCCAAATGCACCATTTGACATTGTGGAGATTGACCCAGCACCCGGTCCCAGCCACAGTGCCAGTCAACAGGACCCTGATGCTCCACCGCATCGCAGATGACGTGTCCATGTCCCTGCAGTGTCCCAGGGAGATGTAGGGGACTCCTCCATGTCCGCCACCGAGGCAGCACTCATCAGACGTCAGCGCCTGCAAACAAGGCAAATGAGACTGATATCAGGGGCCATGTGGTGAATGGAGAGAAATCACACAACAGGGCTGGCACAGGTCCACACAGACCTTCAAAACCTGAACAGTCATGTAGGTGACCTTGCACTCTCCATCAGGCAACTAGTGACTGAACTTGTTACGGAGAGAGAGAGTACAAGGTGCCGTGAACGCCAACTGATCCACCGTTTGGACCACATGGCTGCCTCCATCGTCCGCCTGGCTGTGAATACTACAGAGCTGTCACGCCGGACAGTCAGTTTACAAGCCGACATAGGCCACTTTCCGGGCGATGTGGCTCGCGGCCTGGAACGGATAAACCACGCTGGGGACATGATGGAGGCAAGACAGGTGGCTAGGGGTGCGGCAGACACGCCTCAAGATAGTGAGGACTGCTCCACTATCAGTAGTGCATCTCCCACAGACACCAGGGTCTTGCGGAGTGGCAGTGCACGGCAGGGATCTGCAGACGCTCCAGGCACTAGCCATGCTGGGCGTCCCAGGCATAGGATTTGAGCTACGCACTTACGAACAATTGAGGCACATGAGGTTAATGTGTCCTCATAGCAGGTGGACATTTACAGCCCCTAACCAATAGTTCAGTTCTATAGTTTTTTGGTTCACTTAATTAAAGTTCTTGTTTGTTCCACTTCACACCTGGGCTCTTTGTGTGTGACATTCGTGTGTGTGGTGACAGGCAGCACATACCTTCCAAAGTATTGGTTTGCAATGTGGTCCCGTCTCTGTCTGCCTTGATTTGCAATGCTTCTATCCCCAGGATGGCGATGTGGTAGCTCATGCTCGTCATCCTCCGAATCTGGGTCTTCAGGGATGAGATGTAGCCCACGTCTGGTGGCAATGTTGTGCAGTATAGCGCATGCACCAACGATCTTGAATGCTGTTATTGGGGCATACTGGAGGGCACCTCCACTTCTGTGGAGGCATCTGAATCTTGCCTTCAACAGTCCAAAGGTCCTCTCTTTAACATTTCGGGTCCTCCTATGTGCACTGTTGTATTGCCTCTCAGTCTCATTGCTGGGTGTTAAGTACAGGGTAAGTATCCATGGTCATAGCGCATATGCACTGTCACCTGTTTGGCAAAAATGAACAATGTTAGAAGGGCATGGATGGTATCCACATTGACCTGTGTGTATGTCTTTAAGGTGTATTCAGCTATACCTAGGAGATATCAGTCTCCAAACTCCCCACATTTTAGGCGTTGGTGTATCCCACTGTGCCTGAAAATGTAAGTGTCATGTGTACTCCCTGGAAATTTGGCTACCATGTCAGTTATAACTTTATGGGCGTCACATACCACCTGGATGTTCAGTGAGTGGGTACACTTCCGGTTGCAGGGCAGATATTCCAGATTTGCAGGAGGGCATATTTGTATATGTGTCCCGTCTACACACCCTATTACATGCGGGAAGTTGGTGCTGTTGATTTCTGCCTCATTCCTGGGTAGGTATATGTATCTGGACATGTGTGTGAGTATGGCATCTAGGAATGATGTGAAGAACCGTGAGAGTGCACTTTGGGATACCCCACCTGCCACAGCAATGACCCCCTGATAGCTACCCGAGGCCAAGAGGTGCAGTGAGCATAGCACTTGCACATGTGTGGGGATGGCGCTGCCGCGCACAGTCTGGCGTTGAAGCTGCGGATTGAGTAGATCTATTAATTCTAATATTGCTGCACTGCTGAGTCTGTATTTATCATGTATCTCCTCCTCAGTTTGTTGGAAAAGTGTCTGCCTGGTTCTGTATATCTTCTCCTGTCTCTGGCTCCTCCTCCTCATCTGCTGTGCTGCGTGGGCTCTCCTCCTCCTTGCTATCAGATATATCTCCGCCACCTTCAGTAACCCAGGTGACTTCTGGGTCTCCTTTTATACTCTGGTTCTGGTTACCACCTGCTCTGAGCTAGTGGTAAATTGGGTGTGCAAAATGGGCCTTTTGCGACTAGTCGCAATTTGCGAGTGGCTTTTTCATATGGTTTGCGACTCGCAAATTGCGACTTCCTATTTGCGGGTCGCACTAAGGGGTCACAATTTTTGCGAGTCGGTAATGGCTTGCGTCGCAATTTGCGATTCGGGAATGGGGGTTTTGCATCCCATTTCCGATTTTGCAGGGTCGCAAATTGCGATTCGGGCCATTTGAGACTCGCAACATTTTGCTACATCTGGCCCCTAGTGTTTAAAGTCCCAAAAATAAATAATATGTCTGCTAACTTTGAACAGTTCCAAAGAAAATAGATTAAACTATTTCTTTAATATTTAGTAAGAAAACAATACATTAATTGTCATGTTTTTAGCAAGTAGTTAAGAAAAGTAACCTATAAAAAGTTATAAAAGTTATATTTTATCCACCTTAACTTCCAATAGGTTCATTTGCATTAGCCAGCAGAGAGAGTGTATCAGTGCTTCACGCAATGCTTAACGCTTTTGACAGGAAAACCGAGGAGTGAAATTTGTAATAGATATCTGCTCAAACTTTAAAGGGACCAGTATGAAGCCTGCCCAATTATTAATAGGTGTAACAGGAGACCTGGGGAAGAGAAGCCTTTTGGTCCCTAGGCCTGCTATACACAGTATGACACCAGCCCAGTGCAAGGAGGAGCTTCCCAAAAACCATTTTGTTGTAATTGACAGGAGGTCACTGGCCAATTTCCCTAAACACACCTCTTGTTGGCACTCACGCTTCTCTCAGGGGAAGAAAGATTCTGCCATTATGGATTAGCCTCATAATAGTGTACAGTGGATTTATTTGTAAGATGTGCACACCAAGAGTCAGTCGAAAGCTTACCTTCTGATTTTACCTTGGATTCATCTGTGACTTGGGGTTTGTACCGCTGTTCTCCTCAGGTGAAGGACGCACTGCTCGACTCTCTCGTTGAGCCTCCAAGGCATGAGCTCTCTCTCCTTCCTTAGTGCATGCCTTTCCTCTAACTCCAATCTAGACTGCCTCCCTGGCTCGGAGCTATGTGCTGTTCTTCTAAGTGAGGACCTACTCTCAAGCTTGCACTCTGTGGTTTCCTTGGCTACTTGAGCATACCCTGTGGCTCCCTCCTCACCACCAGATACTGGAGGTTGGGGACCCCTTCCCTCATTCTCACTAGCTGTCCCGCTGTCTAAGACAGCTATGAATCTCCCTTTTATTGGGATTTGCTTACCAGAACCAGGGATGGCATGTATTCTCCGTGCCTCTGAGGCTCAATCCTTCGAATGACATGGAGAAGAGGTTGAACTTCAGGGTGCTCTAGCACTGGACTTGGGTGGTGCAGTGAGTGTTGAGGCATGTTGGCCTGTTAGTCAATCATCCTGAGACCTAACAGCCTGCTGTTTGGTGGGGGCTCCTTGGGCTCCCTTGACTGGTGGGTTAGTGTATCCTAATGCGAGGATAGCAGAAATCGAGGAGATACCAACATATGGTGGGTAAGTTGAAGATGCCTTGCTTGCTGGTCGCAGCTTAATGTTATTGGCATGGGCTTCCTCAAAGATGGCCCATCATTCTAATAATGCTACCCATTCTTCATTTGCCCTGTGCATTTTGTTTATAGGTATGTTCTTGTGTATTCAATTATATTGGTGTTGAAGGTTCCCCCTTTGGCCAGGAGAACGTGTGTGACTTCGTGTGTGTGTGTGTGTAACTCTTTGCAGAGCTTGTCAGGCGTTTTAGCCTGTGATGGGGAACTTACTCTGCATATCCTTTAAAGGGGTTTCCACTCTTTTTTTTTTTTAACATTTGTAGGGGATTTTTAAGTTATAAATTTTCTAACTTTTCTATTCTTCTAGGATTTTCTAAGTTTTATTCTGATAGTGGGGAAATATGTACAAGGGTATCACTAGGTATACTCTGGTAGAGGGGAAAATATACACTAGGGAGTTACTGGATCTAATCTGGAGGGGGAGGATATACACAGGGGAGGTCCTAGGTCTAATGAGCTCAAAGTTATTTAAAGATGCCTCAAAATAAATATTTAACAAACAAATGCATGTGAAGGATTACAATTCTAGGAACAAGCGCAATTGTTGACTCATAGCAATGTGGAATTTGGTGACAAAATAGTGAGCCTTACTTTGGCATCAAATAACAATTTGTTTGAAGTAGCAATAACCTCAAAATTCATTAAGTCATTGACAAAACACAACATTAAAACACAGTTACATTGATCTACCATTATCACAATATCAGAACAACACCATTTCAACTGGCACAAGAGAAGCTGACAAGGCCCGAAAAATAAAGGGAACAGCCTGCCCACAATACCTTAGCGCACTCCTAATGCATGTTATCCTGTGACTAAGGGAAGTTCAGTGCAGTGCGCGACTAAGGGAACCTGGTAAACATGTCAATATCAGATCAGAGGTGAAGGTTTCAACAATTTATGCGATGAAAGAAAGGAATCACGTCCATTGGCCATCAACCCGTCTTTGGGAAAAACATAGGCAAAGCCTGATCTCCTGGATCCCAATCATTCTAGTTCCATAACATCTGAATTCCCCCATTGCACACTCAGGGATCCTGTGTACCATCTGTGTCACGCCCAGTGGTCCAAGCGAATTCACTTTTCACTACTTTCAAATACCACCGGTGTTAAGA
Source organism: Pleurodeles waltl (assembly GCF_031143425.1). NCBI lineage: Eukaryota > Metazoa > Chordata > Amphibia > Caudata > Salamandridae > Pleurodeles > Pleurodeles waltl. Next base: position 1,072,011,597 of record NC_090437.1, read on the forward strand.
CACATGTGGTACGGAGAAAACCCAGATGGGCCCTATATCATACCCAGAGCCTATGCGTACCACCTGCGTCATGCCCAGCAGTCGAAGAGAAACCCTCCTCTTAAAACAGAGGGCTGGCCCTATGTCACTCTCAGAGCCTTATGCATATCTTCTGTGTCACGCCCAGCGGGCCAAGCGACCAGCAAACCAAAAACCCTGTATCACACCCAGGGGACAAGCGTACCATCTGTGTCATGCCCAGTGACTTCCATGGATTATGCATTTTCCTAGTTTGCCACACACCAAATGCTAGGAGTAAGGCTCTGATGTAGTCTCTTACCGTTCAGATGGCAGCTTCAGGATGGACCTCTGCCCCATGGATTTAGCTGAATTGTGGCGTCTGCTCACCTTTCCTGTTGCGCACATGTGAATCCGTCTGTGCGGGGTCCCCTTGGTTTGGTGGCAGTTGGGACCAAAAAAACAATCATCTCCTATTTGGCTGACCAAAAACGTAGCTCGCTTGAGAATTTACCTTACAAAACAAAAGATGAAGCATCTGGCAAAACAGGAATGGTTCGTTCAATAAACATTACGGCAGGGAGAGCACTACAGAACCAGGGTCCGAAGAATGTCCCTCATTGTACATCAGTTTGAAGCAAGTTTTTATACATTTCTCTGAGTGCAATAAAACCATAAAAGACATTATTTTCTTAGTAAAAATGTGAACATTTGTCAAGGAGTTGTAAATACACTTTCAGATAGTGGACACAGGTGGGTCTTGACCTGGCGTGGACACAATATGGGCCAGTGAGTACGTGTCCACATGTCCGGCCTGAGGGGTGAGTGGTCACTGTGTGTGCTGTGTGTGCTGTGCCCTGATTGGATAAGTTTACCTAACTACATATGGCATTTAACTTTATAGTGTTTTTGGGAATGCATGCATTTCTCTGGCCATGTGCGTTTTATTGGGGTCATTCTCCAGGGACCATTGTAGTAATGCTGCCTATCTGTGGGATCTGATCTGAGTTTTCCTGTTTGTGCATTTGGCTGCTGGCTAAGTGGTGCCCCAACTGTGAGCTGTCAGTCACGAACCTTTGGCCTATGTCTTATAGCCTGCCTGACCACGTACCTATGTGCTGAGGTTGACAGAGGGCTGTTGCTGGGGAAATCTAACAATGGTGATGCAACTTCATTCATGTATAAAAATGTGTTGTTGTACGCATTGACATTGATCGATCCAATATTAACAGCGGCTACATTTGAATTGCATTGTTTTTGCTGAATAAACAAATCACTCAAACATGCCTATAGATTATTGTTGCACATGCTTTATTTAAATAATGACAGCCACTCTGATGAAAAAAGTATTGCATTTGCCTGCAAGAGAATGTTTTGACATGTGATTTGTTGGTCTCAATCCCTCCTTAGAGGGAACAAAAATAATTACTCAATGTCATTCAGAAGTATTTACATCAACCAGTGTATATTTGTAAATTGTTGCATAGATTGAGTAGTGTGTGAGTTATAAATGTACCTTTGAATGGGGTTGATAGTCCATACCATCTCTCTTGAATAGGCCTTGGAGTGCTCTGCATCTCTACCCTGTGAGAGTCAAGCGCTATAATGGGGTTGTTTGGTTCTCAGATGAGGACAAATGTTGACCCCTTACTTGTGCAGGCCACACAACTAATGGCCTATTTTCTACCAACAGGTATGCCCTCTTTCTAAAAGAAATGTAGGTGCTTTTAGTCTGTAAGCGCCTGCCCTTGTAAAGAAGTAGATAGGAGAACATGCAGCCTGTGAGGGCCTTTTTTGTCAGTCTGCCTGTGTGCAAAACAGCTACTTTCTCCAACAAGCCAAGCAAGAGTAAACCTCCTCTCAAGAATCAGAAATCAATAACTTAACTGAAGCGAGTCCACACTATTGTGAAAGGACATAGCCAGACACCAATAACATACTACAGGGAAAGGTAAAAGAACCTCTTTATAATTAGTCTGTAATGCTGAGGCATCTTTTTATGAACCGATGATTGCTTTTGAATTGTGGTTATGCTGCAACTGTGTTTTATATTTCTTCATAAACTTCAAATAAATGAATCAGCAGCATGAACCTGACAGTGAAGACTATATTGTAGCATCCTACCCAGCCTCTGTACTTGTAAATGATTATGCTGCACACAGAGCACATGTCTTTATTTCAACTGTGTAACCACAAACTTCACATTCTACTCATGAACTCTATTAACCACACCCAAACAATTGTGTCACAGTTCTATAGAGTCTGTCAGAAACAAAACGGGTCCTATAATTTCTAACTCACAAGACACTATGGCCCTCATTACAACCCTGGTGGTAAATCCCGCTTTCCGCCGTGCAGAAGACCGCCAACATACCGCTGTGGCCGCGGAATTCCGCTACAGGTATTATGACCCACAGCTCGGAATCCTCCACAATACAGAAACCCACACAAATCCGCCACACCAAAGGTCAGTGATAAACGGGTGATACCAAAACTGACACCATCACGCCAACAGGAATACGCCTACACTATCATGACCCACGAAAATACACATACATTAACAAAACACAACCACATTGGACCATTCGAAATATACACACCTGATACACATACACACACCCCTCCCACACACCCACTCCAATATAAAGCACACACCCACATCACCCACAAACCCTTACAACCCAAATTTTGAAATAAGGCCCGAGAGAGAGACTACCTAAAACAACACCAGCATCCACAGACACACAACACCATCAGTTACACATAATCTACGCCCCTCAAACAAAACACACCAACATATCCCCTCACACATCACCTACACAAAATCATGGCACCTCAACGACACCCCAGGTTCTCTGAGGAGGAGCTCAGGGTCATGGTGGAGGAAATCGTCCGGGTAGAGCCACAGATATTCGGATCACAGGTGCAGCAGACATCCATTGCAAGAAAGATGGAGCTATGGCGCAGAATAGTCGACAGGGTTAACGCAGTGGGACAGCATCCAAGAACACAGGATGACATCAGGAAGTGGTGGAACGACCTACGAGGGAGGTGTGTTCCGTGGTATCCAGACAACAGATTGCTGTACAGAGGACTGGCAGTGGACCCCCACAACTAACAACATGGGAGGAGCAAATCTTGGCAATTATGCATCCTGAGGGCCTCACAGGAGTAGCAGGAGGACTGGACTCTGGTAACTCAAATCTTTACTACCTAATCCCCAACACCCCACCTGCATGCCATCACAACCTGCCACCCTTACCCTTACCCTCACATCCATCACCCCAACAACCCACAGACACCCCACTAACACAACCCACACATCCCAAAATCAAGCCCTGCATGTAACACCAATGCATGGACACCCATCACCAAAGCATGTCCAGTACTGAGACTCACTCATGCCCCAAAATCACCAATCACACAAGGACCAAGCCAATAATGCAAGCACAGGAGTAGAGGGTCACTCACCCATTGCACAAGATGGCACACACAGATACAATAACTATGCATTTACATCCCAACAGAACCTATACCCAATGTCACCGGACAGGAGGTGCCAAACATATCCAGTCCCCCACAGAAGAGACCCACTGTGATGACAGCAGCTCTGCACGCCTAGATCAAGATGACCAGCCCGGCCCATCAGGGACCTCGGGATAGTCGGTTCCCCTGACACAGTCACAAACCACCACTGAACCTCCCCCTCAGGAAACACCACCACAGCACCCACCCAGCGGGCCCATCCCTCTGTCCCCAGGACACATCAATCAGCAGTGTGTCCACCACTACAGGGAACCCAGGCAACCACACTAACACAGGGCGATCAGGGACCTGGGGGTAGTGGCAGTGGGCACATGGTTCAGGGGACAGAGGCACAGGATAACAGGGAAGCTGGGAGAACTGCTATGCGACAGGGGGACTCTCCTACACCATGGGAGCTTGCCACCATTCCCAGGAGACCACTGAGTGAAAAATACAGACTTATGCTAGCTCCAACAATAATATGAGATGTGGGAAGCAGTTTCATCTTCTTACCTGTGTCTCACTGGAAATATTGCATGATGATGTTGTTTCAGTTGTCGATATCCTCTTCTTCTGCCTCCTCTTCTTCACTGTCCACAGGCTCCACAGCTGCCACAAGACCACCATCTGGCCCATCCTCCTACAGAAAAGGCACCTGGCGTCTCAAAGCCAGGTTGTGCAGCATACACCAGGCCACGATGATCTGGCACACCTTCTTCGGTGAGTAGTATAGGGAACCACCTGTCATATGGAGGCACCTGAATCTGGCCTTCAGGAGCCCAAAGGTGCGTTCGATTATCCTCCTAGTTCGCCTGTGTGCCTCATTGTAGCGTTCCTCTGTCCTTGTACTGGGATTCCGCAATGGGGTCAGTAGCCATTACAAGTTGGGGTAACCAGAGTCACCTGCAAATGTCAAGGGACAACTGTTAGACACACACTAACCCTTAGGGTCAACCCCATACCCTGACACCAATGTCAACTGTATTGGGACCTTGGCCTCACCTATTAGCCACACACAGTGCCTCAAGAGTTGCCCCATCACATAAGGGATGCTGCTATTTCTCAAAATGTATGCGTCATGCACAGAGCCAGGATACTTGGCATTGACATGGGAGATGTACTGGTCTGACAAACACACCATCTGCACATTCATCGAATGGTAGCTCTTCCAGTTTCTGGACACCTGTTCTTTCCTGCGGGAGGTACAAATGCCACATGTGTACCATCAATGGCACCAATGATGTTGGGGATATGTCCCAGGGCATGGAAGTCACCTTTCACTGTGGCAGATCCTCCACTTGAGGGAAAATGATGGAGCTACGCATGTGTTTTAGGAGGGCAGACAACACTCTGGACAACACGTTAGAGAACATTGGCTGGGACATCCCTGATGCCATGGCCACTGTTGTTTGAAAGGACCCACTGGCCAGGAAATGGAGTACAGACAGGACCTGCACTAGAGGAGGTATCCCTGTGGGATGGCCTATAGCTGACATCAGGTCTTGCTCCAATTGGGCACACAGTTCTAGGACTGTTGCACGATCAAGTCTATATGTGATTATGATGTGTCTCTATTCCATTGTCGACAGGTCCACCAGGGGTCTGTACACCGGAGGATGCCGCCATCTCATCACCTACCCCAGCGGACGTGCCCTATGGAGAAGAACAGCGAGCAGAGAGTCATCCAACGCTGAGGTATCACAATGTGTTATTTGCAGAAACTTTATTAATCCGCAATGTGCCGGTATCTGTCTGTATTCCCTGCCTATATAGGTGTGACACAGTTTTTATCCATCCCATGCGGCCCCCTGAAATGGCGGCTGCCTGACCTGTAAGGTGGGACAAGGGGATATGAGATAACTGCGCTGGCGTTGTACACCTTCGCGGTTGGCGGTCGAAGACCGCGGCACAATTCTGCATTGGTTAACATTGGGCCCATGGGTCCCAGGAGCCAATGACGATGTACGCCGGCAGTGACGGTACGCACCGCCATGAACGTGGCCACCATTTTCTGTCTGTTCACTCACTTGACACCTGACCTTTAACTGGAGAGGACCTACACTGCAAGTGGTGCTGTGACCTGTGTCTGGAAGCGACGATGGCTACAGTGTCTGGGGAAAGGGCCCCTGCCTTCACTTCGGAGGAGTTGGAGAAACTAGTGGATGGGGTCCTCCCCCAGTACACGCAACTGTACATTCCTCCATACAAACAGGTGAGTACACTGTGAGCATGCTGCATGGGCAATACCTGCTTTGAGTGGTGTGGATGGAAGATACATGGGGGGGCTGAGGCCTGCATGTGCGGATGGTGAGTGTATGTGCCTCAGGACATGAGTGGGAACTGGTGGGCAATTACTATGACGGTCCGGACGGGTGAGTAATTTCCTTTCCCCCGTACCAATTCCTCTAGGTCAGCATCCACCAGAAGAAGAGTATTTGGCGTGCCATCGCCAAGGACGTCCGGACCCTCAAAGTCTAACACAGACAGAGCACCCACTGCCGTAAAAGATGAGAGGACCTGTGCCGCTGGAGCAAGAAGACGGCGGAGGCCCAGCTGGGTATGGCCTCCCAACGTGGAAGTGGTGCCGGTCGCACCATGACCCCACTGATGTCCCGGATCCTGGCGCTGGCGTATCTGGAGTTGGATGGGTGCTTGAGGGCATCACAGCAGCCACAAGGGGGTGAGTACAGTCTCATTCAGCTGACTCTGCGTGCATAATGAGGTGTCTGGGTGAGGGAGGTGGGCAGTGGGTTCCCCTAGGCCAGGGCGAAGTTGGTAGGCAAGGTCCCTTGTGAGGCATGCTATGTGGCACCCCAACCCCACTAGTGGTAATAGCCATCTACACATAGTCAGGCTCCTGTGACTTCCAGGTGTGCAGCAATTGGGCTTAGGCCTCGTACCCCATGGTAGGGTGACATTTCTAGGAACTGTTAGTGCATGGCGTAGTGCAGAGGGCTGCTCGATGTGTGTTGTGTCCGCCAACGGTAGTGGTGTTGCATGCACTGAAGATGTTTTTCTTCTGTCTTTCTCCCCCCGTTTTGTGGTCTCCCTGTTCTTGTGTGCAATAGCATCATCAGGTGGAGGAGCATTGGCACCGGAGTTGGAGGGAACTGCAACCCACTTGGCCCTGTGTGAAGCAACGAAGTCTGAAGCCACCAGTTGGACGGAGGGAGAGGGGAGCTCCACAACGGGGACAGGAGCATACACCAGTGACAGCAACTCCTCGTCTAATGGGAGCTCCCTTGCGGTAGCGGGCACCTCTGTGCCCACCGCATCAACAGGTACAGCCGCAACCCCTCCTACCAGCACCACCCTCCCAGCAGCCCTTCAGTGTGTGTCCCGTGGCTGCTCACCCAGGAGGGTGGGCATCTCCTTCGCCCCAGGCACCTCAGGCCCTGCCCCAGTCAGCCCTGCTGCCCTCAGTGAGGAGGCTATTGACCTCCTGAGATCCCTCACTGTTGGGCAATCTACCATTGTGAATGCCATCCAGGGTGTTGAGAGGCATTTGCAACAAACAAATGCACACCTGGAGGGCATTCATTCTGGGAAGGTGGCCCAACAGAGAGCATTTCAGGCTCTGGCCTCAGCACTGATGGCAGCCATTGTCCCTGTGTCTAGCCTCCCCCCTCCAACTTCCTCCACCCAGACCCAATCCTTTGTACCTCAGCCTATCCGAAGCACACCATCAGACCAGCATGCACACACATCAACACACGAGAGTGGCTCAGGCAAACATAAGCACCATACATCCCACAGGCACTCACACAAGCACCATCCCCATGCAGACACAGCAACATCCACTGCCTCCACTGTGTCCCCCTCCTCCACGTCCTCCTCCTCCCTCCCTGTCTCGTCTCCACTCACACCTGCATGCACTACATCCTCAGCCACTATCTCCATCACCAGCACGCCCATCACCACACACCGCTCACGTGCACTCACTGCCCCCACTACCATTCACACATCCCCTGTGTCCTCTCCCAGTGTGTCTGTAAGCCCTCCTCCCAAAGTACACAAACGCAGGCACACACCCACCCAACAGCCATCCACCTCACAACAGCTTCCGGCCCATGCACCTTCACCCAAATTCAGCAGACGTACACCTCCTACAACCACTATCTCTTCCTCCACTCCCAAACCCCCTCCATCTTCCCATTCCAGTGTGTCTAAAAAACTTTTCCTAGCAAACTTTGACCCCTTCCCTTCACCTCCCCTCCCCCCGTCCTTCCGCTAGGGACAGGCTTTCCAGGTCCCAGCCCAGCACCTCAGCCACCAAATCCCCAGGCACAGTGGTGCCAGCAACTGCGGGGTCATCGAATGCTCCACCCATCAGGACTGCCACTGTGCCACGTAGTGAGGGCAAGGACATTCGGCCACATGCCAAGGTGAAAAAGGTGCCCACATCCCGGAGGGAGAAGCCAAAACTACCAGCCACCAAGGGCTCAGCAAAAATAAAAGGGGATAGTGGCAAGACAACTGCAGCACCATCAAAGGTGGGGAAGGGACAAAAGCAGAAGAGCAGGTCAGGAGAGGGCATGGTGGCACCAATTGAGGGACCAGTGTCACAACTTCTGTCCACGACCACACCAACCTGTACAGCGGCGAACACCGCTAGCTTCCCCGCCACAGACAACGCCGCAAGCACCGCCACCGGCCCGCGACGTACTCGGACAGTGGCACCACTGCTGACATGTCTACCATCCCCAGTGTTCAGTCGTCCTAGGCTAGAGGAGAGTTCCTGGACCCTGGGCAGCTTCCATGAGGCATGACCTCCATCACTGTTTGCACCTGCAGGTGGAAGGCGAAGCCGCAGCATTGTGGGGTATGGCTCTGCCTCCATGGCGTATCATGCTACCAGTACCTCACCAATCTTGTGGCACACACACCCAGGTGAGGGAATTGTACTGGCCACACTGCATGTGGAGCACTCTGGGCACAAAGCCCCCTCCAGAACCAGTGGAGAGATACATCCACTACCTCAGTCCTTGGCAGGATGAAGCACTCTGGGCACAAAGCCCCCTCCAGAACCAGCGGAGAGATATATCCACTACCTCAGTCCTTGGCAGCATGAAGCACTCTGGGCAGAAAGCCCCCTCCAGAACCAGTGGAGAATCACATCCACTACCTCAGTCCTTGGCAGGATGAAGCACTCTGGGCACAAATCCCCTTCCAGAACCAGTGGAAAAAGGCATCCACTTCAGAGACTGTGGCTTTGCATTCCCCAGGATGGAGCAGTGGGCAAACCACCCACTGGAAAGACTTGAGAGACTGTGGCTTTGCACTCCCCAGGGTGGAGCAGTGGGCAAACCACCCACTGGAAAGACTTGAGAGACTGTATCTTTACACTCCCCAGGATACAGCAGTGGGCAAACCACCCACTGAAAAGACTTGAGAGACTGTGGCTTTGCACTCCCTAGGATACAGCAGTGGGCAAACCACCCATTGGAAAGACTTGAGAGACTGTGGATTTGCACTCCCCAGGATGGAGCAGTTGGCAAACCACCCACTGGGAAGACTTGAGAGAGTATGGCTTTGCACTCCCCAGGGTACAGCAATGGGCAGGGAGCCCCCTCGTCAAGCAGTGGTGTAGTGTGTTCATCTGGCTGAGGTGCCCTCCCTCCCCCTGAGGTGCCTGTATATTTTCGAACTAATGCCCCAGCAGTGTTCGAGTCAGGTATCTAGTGTGGGCTTCGCCCATGCATTTTGGGCCCAGTGGTCCACGGACAATGATTGGTACACTATCCGGACTTGTGTAGTTGGTGTACATATTTGTATATACTGATTTTTGATTTTTGACTATCAGCATTTTCACGATTACACTGGTTACAATCATTTCCTTTTGTCCTTGCGTTCTTCAAGGCGGTGAGGGGGTGTATATGTAATGTTGCTGCATGTATTTGTGTGTATGTTGCTGTGGGTGAGGGTGGGGGTGTTGCGTGTTGCGTGTGTGTGTCACTCTCTTTTCCCCCCTCCCCTGTGTTGTAGGTGCAGTACTCACCGTGGTCGTCGCCACCACCGTTCGTACTCCTGGTAGATGAGAAGATACACCAGCATGGGCAGGATGTGTAGTTCTGGCTCCATGACGTCCTTGTTCCTCATTGGGTGTCGTGAGGTGAGTGTTTTCCCTTTGATGTACTGTTTCCGCCGTGCTTTTGATCGCGTTGGTTCCGCCCCGGAAATGGTGGCAGATAGGTGTCTTGAAATGTAGTGGGCGGTACTTTGTCTTCTGCCTGTCTGTTGGCGGTGACCGCCGCAGTGTTTGTTTCTACCACCGTGGCGGGCAGAGTGTTAAAGTGGCTGTCTATGTTGGTGGTTTCCGCCATGGTCGTGATTCCATTTTTTTTTCCGCCGGCCTGTTGGCAGTATTACCGCCGTTTTAACACCGACCGCCAGGGTTGTAATGAGGGCTTATATCTCCCCCCATTGTTAAATAAAAGCTACAAATATTACAAAGCCAAACTCAAATCAATCTCTTAGAACCTGTCCTATGAAACTGTTAAGGGATGGGAGAGGTGTCCATGACTGGCATTGGTGATATAGAGACAGATGCAGTCTGTGAGCTCTCAGAAGTCTCAGTCGAGATAGGCTCATTTTCGTCATTTGGAAATGGTGAATGATGAGGCAGATGCTTGAAATGCAAAGAATTTCATATACTGAATTTTCCAGGACAGTGAACAGCCACCATATGTCCTTTTCTAGCCACAACTTTAAAGGGTTCAGCATCAAATGGAGCATCAGACTTTTGTTGTCTTCTTTGCCGTCTTATGACTTGATCTCCTGTAAACCCAGTGTTCTTGGCACCTAACCATTTGTCTGTGTAGATTTTCATCTTGTGCTTGTGACACACATCTACATGATGAGGTTTATCATCATGTGCTGATCTTTATTGTTGCAACTTGATTGTCATGGCTCTCCTGAACATCAGGATGGCAGGACTCTCCCATGTTGTTGAATGAGGAGATGACCGATAGACACTAAGGTCCAGATTTAAGAAAATTGGTGCTCCATGTCATGAAGCATCACTTTTCTTGTGGCCCATTGCACCCCCCTAATGCCACCAAATGTGCACCATATTTAACATGTGGTTCACCATGGGGCAGGTAAGGGACATTAGGTTTCCTATTACAAATAATGGTGTGCCTCCTTTTAACACCTACTCTGTGCAGGCATTAAAAATGCTGCTAAAAATGGCACAATGGACTCTCATAGATTCCACTGTGTCATTTTTGCAGGCCCCCTAACGGGGGAATGCCCCCTTTGCATACATTAAGGCTGGCACAGGCATAATGTGGCACAAGGGTTTATAAAGTGGCACAATACAAGCATTGCACCACTTTGTAAATATGAGGCAGCGTTTTTGCCACACTATCCCCACATTAGAGTAAAAAAATTAAATGATGATAATGTGGCGATAGTTGGCGCTAGGCCCTTCCTAAATTTGGGCCTAAAAGTAGAATGAACAGCTGATTTGAGATCAAGCTTCTCCAGTGCATCATGCTGAATGGTCTTCTTTAAACGCTCGACAATGCTATTTCCTTGTGGCCTAAAAGGTTTTTGTCTGATGCTTAACAGTGAGATGATTAAGAAGACTTTGATTTCTTGATTATTGAAAGAGGGCCCAGTGTTAGACTTTAGAATTGCCGAACACTCCAAATTGCAAAAATGACATCTAACCTTTTGATAATGTTTTCCTGAGTGGTGGATGAGAGGCCTTCTACCAAGGGAAAGCAAGAGTTATCATCAATTACCATCATCAGGTGATGTCCAATCTCAAAGGCTTCAAAGAAGTCATCAATGATGCTCTCTCACATATGCTTTGGAAGATCAGGTATGTTCAAAGGATACTGGATTGTTTAGGAAGATACGTAGTTGCACAAATGACAGGCTTTATCAATGTGTCACTATCAGTGCTTGTGGCAGTAATGATTTGTTCCAATAAAACAGTGGCAGATATACAGGTTTTTATTGTGAAGATAATAAATGCATCAGCCATTTTGGAATGGCTGTCATGAAAAATATCAGTGTTTTGAACTTTCCCTGTTCAATGCACAATAGTGTAGTCAGATTCACGTAATCCCAAACTCCAACGTTCAATATAAGTAGGCATCTTGGCTTTAGGATTGCCAAAGATTGTAAGTAATGTTTGATGACCTGTGGCATAGGCGTGCTCAATTTATGAAAGAATGTCTGCTAGCTTCCATGTTAGCAGTTTGTTGATCTGCATGTTCCTCAGCTCTGGCCGCCATGAGTACTTGCTCCTGGCTAAGGGCCTGTTTTAGAACTCCAAGGACAGGTCACTCAGTAACAATGGGGACGTTTATCCCATCTGCCGATATAATGGGATTTAGATTTCGGCGGGCAAGATATCTGTCACTGTTGTGATAGAGTAACATGTCTCCCAAGTTCTAAACCAGGCCCAAACTTTTTCTCTCAGCTTTCGTTATCTGAATGAGTCTGACAAATAACCACCTATAACTCTGAGATGTATGGCTTATTCATCATTTAACTCATTGAATTTACAATATTTAAATGAGCGTATCAAACCTTTCAACACATTTCTCGATTATTTCACCAGCTCAATGTCTTTCCTGGTTGAAAATATATCTTCCGTAATCAACATTCTGCATTGTATTAAACTTGATATTTAGTGCTTCTTTGATTTGAAAGTATGAGACTTCATTAACATGTGGTATTTTCTTGTTTATATCCCTTACTCCTTCACTTGCAAGATTCTGAAGATATTTGATCTACTTTTTTCATCTGCTTCTTTCAGTGCATCACTGAAATCATCAGAAATTTATATCCAGGCAGGCCTTCTTGTCCAGACTCTGTCCCAGTGACCCCACTCGCCACGCTCTCAGTAGTCTAAGCCATCACATCATGCATGCCATGTCCCTAAACTGTCATCATGAGGAACTCTCAGGAGTGGCCGCAATCCTATATTTAAACTGTGCCCGAAGACTCTGCAATCACTTTGCCGTGAGCCTTCTTCCAACATCGGTTTTCACCCACAGATGCTCCAGAGTTCCTGCCCCCTTCAGTGCAACACCATGACTACGACGTGACTTTAAAGGACACAACATGCTTCACAAACAGGAAAGAGAAAAGATAACAGAGTGCACCTTCTTGCGTCACATTGCAACTGAGAGAGCGTAATCTAAACATTACCTATTTTAGATGTGAAAACGCTTATACTTAACAATGCTGCATTAATAAAATATTATTCATTGAAACTTATTTTAAACGTGAAGAATTATTGTATACATATACTAATGTCAACTATAAGAAATGATTGCTTGCATTATGATTAATTTAATACATTAACATCTACGAAGATTGCATTTGTATTAGAACCCATAAGCCTTAAGTTAGCGTGAGTCGAAGAATTAGCTGTGTAGCTCTCATATCAAAGCATATTTTTCTGTTTCTCCAGTGTGCTGACTCGCAAAAGGCCATGACCCAGCATGTGTTCTTTCTTTGTTTCATGTAGTAAACTTAAGCTTGTTCCCATCCGCATGCTATCTGCTTTAGTATAAGTTTTATACGTTTTTGCAACATTTACTGAAACATCCAAGGACATTCAACCATGAAGAAGAGAACTTTTGACCCGAAGAATGTGCCAGAAAATGAAGTAACCCCGGATGTGCCACCTACGAAAAACGTCAATTATGAAGACCAATCAAAGTGTTATGAATTATCATGGAATGACAAGTGCATTACTTAATGTATAATTTGATAGGTTAAAGATAGTGGGGTGTAGCGACTGTCCAATAGAATTTTGGGGGAAGGTATTGCCAAAAGGGGATAAAAAGCCATGACACAGGAGACTCGAGAGAATTGGGTAGGGAATGATATTGATTGCATCCAGAAACTCTGTCACTCTGTTTGGTGACTTGAGACTTAATAAAACCATCCTCACCCTTAGATTGCCCCATTACACTTTCCTCCTTATGAGGGAAGTGTCCCCTGTTCCCTTAGACAAAATAGATTGACGGCGATCTAACTGATGTCCTGAAGACGAAGACTGATCCTGTATGCTGACTCATTCTGAGGAGGGTAATTATGACAATTGCTATTGTAATTCGTCTATTTGCTTTTCCTTTCTAGGTACCAACTGCTGTATTTTTGGGATAGAGACCATAGTTAGATATTTTTCAAATTAGTGTTCTAAATTATTTTGCATGAAGTCCAACATGCTGATGCTAATTAGTGGTTAGATTAGATATTCACCTTGACTGACAAACAGACATGACTGACGTTGTACTATGCTGAACTGGGTTTATATGATGTTCTATGCATTCTGATCTATGTATCTCCTATGTTAGTGTCTTAATGGTTGTGATCTTTGCATAGGCAAAATCTTATCATAATTGCCATATCGTGACTATGTTCTTTTGCTTTTTGGTTTTGAGATTAATACATTTGCTATTAGATTGTAATCAATAGGGAATAAAATTCACAAAACTTCAATAAAGGTGTGGTAATTCATGACTAAAAGGTCATGGTTGCGTCGACAGTTTAACCAATGTCTAAAGTGAAATATATTGTGGTGATATATGTCGATAATATTATTGAGATATTGCTTGACATATTGATCAGTTACCTCGTCTTACGGTGTCTCACCACTGGGTCAAAAGATTAATCGGCCTAAAACGAGTCCTAATGTGTATAAATTGACATAGAAGGACGCGTTAGCACAACTAATGAAAGAACACTCACCAAGTTCCTTTCTGTTTCCGGCCTGTATCATCAGTATAGGTACCTGCAACAATAAGAGAACAAGAACTAAGGTACAAAGAAATTACTGATTTGAACTGCACCAAATTACAGTTTGGAAGCACCAAAGGATTTACTTTAATGTTTTCAAGGTGCGCTTGTTAAAATATTGAACTCGCAGTAGTTTTATGCAAACAAAATGAATGAAGTAAAGCAAAGAATTAATGCTAAGAACGGAAATCCAAACCCATGTGCGCAAAAAATTAATCTGAAGGAACGTTAAGAAAGTATTGTGCAACAATTTTAGAGAACTGAGTCAAGTATTCCAACACACGTATATTTATATATACATATTCTGCATGCTTACACAAGAGTGCAAGGCAGTAATAGTGTTCTCATATGTAAGATGCTATATATAATATTCTGTTTCTTTTACAGTAGACCAGAAATTTGTGCTGAAAATCAACATTACCAAGACCTGTGTGTCGTCCACTCATCCTCCCGGCAAACCTCTCATGTTCTTGTCTCACAGAAGCCTAATTCGGTGCAAGACCATACAAGGTGAATCGCAGATAATCAGGGAACACTGAGGGTCATGTTTGGTGAAGGAGATGGTCTAATGTAGTTTTTAAGGAATAATGTAAACCCTAGGCCCCTTCCTCTTTTGTGTTACTTGAAGGTTAACAACTTGGCAGTGGACTAATGCTCCAATCCTCAAGGGTCTATTTCCCCTCTTTGGATAAGGCCTCTACTTGTGCATCCATATACTAACTGGTAGGTATGGTCAAGAGGAGGGATTTGTTTCCAGATCATCTCTGCAAGGTTGTCACATCTCTTAAGGTTAGAGACTGATCTTACCTTATGTCGCACATATGTTAACAGTTTTACAGGGTGAGAATCAGAGCCTACATCAAGATATCACATCCCTGCAAATTCAAGTGAAAAGTCATTCAGATAGAACCTGGGGGGTGAGAAGCCTAAGGCTTTTCACTGTTGAAATAACATACTTTGGTGAATGTCAGAGGTGCAGATTCTACAGGGCAGTCCCCACCCACTGAAATCCAAGTAATAACACCTACTTCAATTCCTTTAGGTCCACCAGAGCTCTTCTATGGGGATAGTACCAAATATAACCTGCAGCCTTCCTAGATGGTGAGGCACGCGTCACCTTTATCTTGTCCTATAGGAGAGGAGATGCGGTCTTGTGGTCGATACACTTGACTTTTTGCAAGGCATGCATTTGTGCACACCACAGACAATATACTCCTGAGCTTAAAACAGGGACTTATCACACTATAATTCCTCTTTTAATAGGCTAGTAGTTGAAACAGGTTGGCCAAAAAATAGGCAAGTCTCAGTTTTCTACCAGGGTTTGCGAGTCAAATCGAAATACCTTGTGTCCCAGATTGTATACCCTCCAGACAATTGTGAGAAATGTATTGATTTAGCAGTCAAGTTGATTCACAGACTGTTAGAAAGAAAGTCCGAGAGTGGAAGCATTCTCCAGAATTTTAAATGATAGTGGTTTGGGATAAAGCTCAAACTGATACAGCTTCTAAACCTACTGATGTACCAGAGCCCAGCTAGGGGGAGTCAAAGGACCTCTGATTAAAGAAGAGCAAGACAAATGCAGAAAGCTTACCGAAAGCCTTTATTGTGGCAAAACTGGCCATTGTGTAAAAGAATGCCTGACTCGCCCGACTAAACCTAATCCCCCCAAAACTAACGCCACCCTAGTCTTAGGAAACCTAGTGAGGTAATGGAAAACAAGATAACTTTGTTGGGGATTAGGTTGACCTACTGGGTTTGTCTTTGTAATCGACCTTAAAAATATCCTTTGATGTGACGATACATCTTCTCAGTTTCGCAGTAACCTTGGTTTCCCTAATGGGTGCCGATTGGCAGGTCAAGGTGCTCACAGATTAAGGTGCCACTGGCAATTTTATGTATATGCACAGTCTTTGGGTATTTGCTCAGTATGTAAAACAAACCCAAGGTGGTCAGAGCAGTAGATGGGAAAGAGTTCACATCAGGGATGTTGCAGTTTCAAACAGGCAATCTCACTACGCAATGTTTTTCCCATCACAGAGATGAAATCTGCTTTGACCTTATTGATGTCCCACAGTTCCATCTTATCTTAAGTTTTCCATGGCTTTATTGCTATAAACTAATTACAAACTGGAGAGCCAAAACAAAACTTTAGACTCATAATTTTGCATCAAACATTGTTACCCTCTACATGACTAATCTCCAGATCACATGCCATTAACCCCTACCATGCCTCTGCAAAATCTGAGTGTAGCTCTAATGGAAGGTTTACCTGTGTGATATGCTGATTTAGCTGATGTGTGCAACAGCAAAAAGGTTAACACACTTCCTCTGCACTGCAGTTTTGACTGTCATATTGATTTCATTCCCTGGGCAAAACTGCCCTGCAGTCATGTATATGAAACCACCAAGAAGGAGAACGAACACCTCCGGAAATATATTGATGAAATTCTAGAAAATGGCTTCATCAGGCATTCTAAATCTCCACTACCTTCACCCTTGTTTTTCGTACCTAAGAAGGATAGCAATCTTAGATCATACATCAACTGTCATGCTCTCAATAATGTCACTGTAAAAAAGAGATATCCTCTACCGCTCATTCCTAGGGCTCCTGGACCAGTTAACATCTTCAGTGATATTCACAAAGCTTGACCTAAGAGGGACATACCGCCTAGTGCGAGTGAGAGCTGGAGATGTGTGAAAGACGGCATTCCCGACAAAATGTGAGCTTTACAAATACCAAGTAATTCCTTTTGTTTTGTGCAATGAGGTAGCTGCCTTTCAATTTTTCATAGATAAAATACTAAAGTAGTTTATTGATATTTGCTGTGGAGTGTATATCAATAATTTCCTCATATAATCCAAACCTGAGTCTGAGCACACTCAGCAGGTAATCTTAAGTGCCATTCTTCAGAGATTTAGGGACAGCAGCTTATAAGTGAAATTAGAAAAGAATGCATTTCATCCCACTTAAGTGGAATTTCTGGGGTTTGTAATTAGTCCTCCAGGAAGTTGAATGGACATAAAAATGATTGAGTCAATTATTAATTAGCTCTCCCCACCACTGGCCGATTCATAGACCAGTTTTCTCAAACCATTGCCCCAATCACACAATGTTTATGAAAAGGAGTACCCTTCCTGGGGGATACTCATGCAGAAGAAACTTCCAAGACTCTGAAACATAAGTTCACTAAGGCCCCAAGCCTGGCAACCTGAATCCTGACAGTCCTTATATCATATAATCTTAGTTTGCCAGAGAAACAAGGAAATGGGAAAATTACACCCCATTGCCTTTTACTTCCATAAGCTCCTACCAGCGAAGTGTAATTACTCTATTGCTGACAGAGAGCTACTCGCCATAGAAGCAACATTTAAAAAAAAATAGCAACATTACCAGCTGGGAGCTGAACACCCAGTTATGATCTATGCAGATCATAGAAATTTACAGTTCCTCAGTTCAGTTTGACTGTTTACTCCAAGACAATTGTGATGGACTCTGCTCTTCAATGATTAGAATTTTGTAATAACTTACCACCCTGGGTAGGACAATGCCAAAGTATTGTCCTACCACCCTGGGTAGGACAATGCCAAAGCAGACACCCTACCCCATATTGGAGAACCTGGAAAAAATCATACCTCAACAAATCCCTCCAACTATTTTGTCTCCTAACTGTTTTCTGGGGTTGGTGAACTCAACTGATTTCCTAAAGGAACTACAATTATGCATTGAATAAAAAAACAAGACCAATGGATACAGGAACTTAATGGTGTCATACCAGAATGGTCTACTTGCATACTTGCACATGGACATTGTTTATATGTACCTCATAACTATTTGAGCCAAGAAACATTGCAGTTCTGTCAGAATTCCATTTTAGCTGGTCACCCTGGTCTCCTACAACACTTGTACTCCTCAAAAGGCACTTCCGGTGACCACCCACCCATGCTTAAACACACACTACAATATGTTCAATCATGCCAAAAATGAGCTCAGGGAAAAAGTAGTTGCCAGTCTCCTATAGGCTTACTACATCCTATCCCTGTACCCCGATCCCCCCATCATACCTATGGATTTTATAGTAGAATTGTCCAAAACAAAATCAGGAAACACTACACTAAAAACCACCATCAATCATATATAAAAAATGACACATTTAATACCATTGAACAAGCCCACAACCTCTACAGAACTGCCCTGGCATTTTTATGACTAACATAATTTGGTTGCAGGGGTTAATCTCAATTCTCATCATCAATAGAGGTTCCCAGTTCATTTCATATTTTTGGGCAGCATTATGTGATTTCCTAACATGTATGTGCACCTGTTCAAGCCATTATCCCTAAACTGATGAACAAGTAAAAAAACAAATCAAACAACCGAACAGTACCTTCATTGTTTGGTACTTGATATAGCAGGTGAATGGGACACGTAACTAAGGGCAGCCTAATTTGTGAACAACAGTTCTGAACACATCATTGGGTATGTCAACCTTTAACTGCCTACAAGTATATAATCCATTTGTCACACCTTTGGACAAACCCATACAATTTGGCTGAACAAGATCACCACTCAATCTGCAAATATTTATTTGCACTGCATGTTACATCTTAGCTCAGGCCAAGGAGGTCTTCAAAGTCTCTGCAGATAGAAAACACAAACCAGAACCACTCTATGCTCCTGGTGTCAAAGTATGTTTGTCCACCAAAAATGTATAACTTATATTTACCTGGCCACAAAACATTCCTGCCTCAATTAATTGGTCCATATGCTCAGACATACTGTAATCATTCCTGTAGCAATTCAGCTATCTCTACCTCCTTACATGAAATTTCATCCTGTTTTTCATGAAAGCCTAGTGAAGCTGCTGACACCTGGGACCCGGCAAACTACTCTGAACTCTGCACTTCAAATTGATGGGCATGATGACTATGAAGAGGCTACAATCTTAGATTTCAAATGTACCAGAAGAGAGATCTACTACCAAGAGGACTGGAAGGGTTATGGCCCAGAGAATCACTCGGAGGAACCGTTGATCAATATGCACAATGAGCCTTGTCTCATTCAAGCTTTCCATGTATGCCACCCTAGTAAACCATGTTCTTTCTTTACAGCATTGGGGCTCCTTCTTAGAGAGGGGTACTGTCAAGACTTTGTCCCCCCATTCTCCCCACTCTAGCCCATTCCTAAGACTATTTTATTTTAATGGTCCGGCTTACCTTAGGAGAACAAAGGGTTGCTCTTTGGTGATATACAAGGTTCTATGACATCCTGGTACTCAAGTTGTGAGAGTATTTTTTTCACTATTGCTTTAGCCTCATGTTAAATGCAGTAATGTGGCTGAGGTTCTGGTGTGCATCTAATTGGTATGATATGGTAGGGGTAGTCTTTATCCCATCCTATGTAAGTCCTAGTGCTTGTGAAATGACCAATCAACGGCATAAGCCTTTTTTAATTCTTCAGAAACAAGGATCAAGAAAGATGGCAAAATGACATTTTCTCCTTGTGGGAGAGTACAGACAAAATTCTGATGGCCAATCTTTTTTCTGCCAAGAAGATATCATAACTTAATGTTAATATACCCCAAAATAATATTTTAACTGTGCACTGTATGTCTTCTGCTATTGGAATTTTCTCTTTGTAAACCTGTCCTGGGGGTGGGGGGGCGCCTGTCTGCAATTTTGACTTCTAAAAAGTCATCAGTTGCTGTCACATGCAGAAGCTCTTTAAGATTCTGGTGAACTATTGCGACCTCTACCACACTTTCTATCAGTCACTGCCCACTTCCTGTTCTTCTGTAAAGTTCTCATTATGTGTGGCATTCCTAGTCAAAATTACTGCCACCTTTTTCTTTTTGAATTGTGCTTTCTGTTTTATGGAAGCTTCAGATGAGCATTGTGAATCTGTTCTTTGTTTCACTGTCTCGTTTAATTGTTCCGAACAACCTCCTCGCTCATTACATTTATCCAGTGAGTCCTGAAAGGAAGGAGATTGCATTGTATCAGTATATTGGTATTTATCAGGATTTTTTAAATTTAAAGTGTCCCTATTTCCTAAATTGTAGTGTTTCTCAGAGGTCTTTTAATGTGGAAATTTTCCTCTAAGTTTTATACTGTCTTTATTTTGTTTTTGTTGAGCCCAGCATTTTTTAGAACCGTCTGATGCTTGTATGGTAGATTCCTTATTTAATTTACCTTGTAGTTGTTTTTTACCTGGTCTGGCTCCTAGACTATCCTGAGCTATTGTAGAATAAGTCTGGTGATAAGATTTAGCAGCTCATGTTCTTCATCCATTGCCGGTATACTGCAATGCTACTACCTCCTCTTTTAGATTACTTAGGGCCATATTTATACTTTTTGATGCAAAACTGCGCTAACGCAGTTTTGCGTCAAAAAAATTAGCACAGGCTAACGCCATTCTGAAGGGCCATGCGGGCGCCGTATTTATTCAATGACGTTAGCCGGCGGTAGCCGCCGGCGCTGCCTGGTGTGCGTGAAAAAAAATGACGTACACCAGGCAGCGCCGGCGTAGGGGAATATGGAGCTTGGGCGCCAAAAAATGGGGCAAGTCAGGCTGAGGCAAATTTTTCGCCTCCACCCGATTTGCGCCATTTTTTCCGACTCCCAACCCCCATTGAAATGACTCCTGTCTTAGCAAAGACAGGAGTCATGCCCCCTTGCCCAATGGCCATGCCCAGGGGACTTCTGTCCCCTGGGCATGGTCATTGGGCATAGTGGCATGTAGGGGGGCACAAATCAGGCCCCCCTATGCCACAAAAAAAAAAGAACAAAAATACTTACCTGAACTTACCTTAATGTCCCTGGGATGGGTCCATCCTTCCTTGGGTGTCGTCCTGGGGTGGGCAAGGGTGGCAGGGGGTGTCCCTGGGGGCATGGGAGGGCACCTCTGGGCTCCTTCCGAGCCCACAGGTCCCTTAACGCCTGCCTTGTCCAGGCGCTAAAAAACGGCGCAAAAGCGGCTGGACGTCATTTTTTTTGACCCGCCCACTCCTGGGCGTGAATTTTGCCCGGGAGTGTAAATACGGCGCACATGCCTCGGAGTCAATTTTTTAGACGGGAACGCCTACCTTGCATCTCATTAACGCAAAGTAGGTGTCCACGCAAAAAAATGACGCAAACTCCATGGACTTTGGCGCTAGACGCGTCTAACGCCAAAGTATAAATATGAAGTTAGTTTTGCGTCGGAATTGCGTAAAAAAAAACGACGCAATTCCGGCACAAACAGAGTATAAATATGCCCCTTAATATTATTGAGGATACTATGCAAAATTGCCCATTAGTGGTATCCTGAATTCTAGGGCTGGGGCAGTCCTATGTTCATTTTGAATTTGCTTTAAAACTTCCAGAAGATTTTCAAGTGTTGGTGTACCGTGTGCTATAGTGTATAGTGCTGGCACCACTGCACCGCAAGTGACCCAGTTGTCCACTGAGGGAACTATCTCAAATGGCAAGCACATTGTGAGAATATTATTTTTATACTGGGGTCCGGTTTGGGGAAAAACTTGCCTCCACAGCACTTATTTTTGTGCTAACCGAAACAGAATTTTTTCATGTTTGGTTGGTACTTTACCCATAATTGAAGGCACAGGAGTAGGGATAATGCCCGCTAAACAGGGTAGCTCTCCTTGGGCCGGTGTTTAAAGTCCTTCCTATGAATTGTATTGAGTGTCTCTCTATTTCTACTAAATTAGTGTATAGGCAGTGCACTTCTGCTACGTCATTGCACCTGCATTAGGGTGTGGTGCATAGATAGCCAATTATGGCCATGTTGGACCCTCATTACTTAGAAGACCTAATGTAAAAATCTGTGGACCTTGTGGTAGGGTGCCATCAAGCCCATTTTTGTGTTCTTGATAAGATAGTGGTATTTATAAACACACATATGGTCTATATTGTGCAGGTGCATTTGCCGGGGTGTAGTGGCGAAATGTGTGTGCTTCCACCTGCTGCTGGAAAGGTAACCCAAGAGTAGAATATTTCAGTTCTGTATGCTGCATGAGCCTCAACAACTAACATAACTTCTCCTCCCCCTCATCAGTGAGGTCATAATTTCTTAAATGTGTGGTGAAAGGGCATCACATTTTCTGCAATTATGACCCATTGTTGGTCCACCATATTTAAAATAGTATTGTTCAGAGATAGAAACACCGATTGGGGAGATTCTTTTGAAACTTCAAGCTACTAATCATCAAAAATGTCTGTGTTTGGTAGTTTTCTCTAGATGAAGGCCACACCTGGGGCCAAAAACATAGGTGCCCTCCCAAAACACAGGTAGTTTTGTAAAGATCATAGTGATGTTCCAAAAACTAAAAATTGTGAAAAGAAACCCACTTAGGTTATGTTAAAATGACCCCTCACCCACCAACCAAGTTGGTGGCATGCTTCATCATTGGGGTCCCACCAGAGACACCTAGCATGTCATGGGTGTGCTGCAATGCCTGATTACAGCGGAGCAGGTTTTGTCATTTTTACCACACATACCTGGTTGATTTGGCACAAGGGTTAGTGATGGTTCAGTAGATCCTATATCATAGAACAAGAGATTAAAAAAAATGAAATGCACTGTTGATAACTGAAAGGCCAAAACACTGAACCAATGACTCACAGCTCCAATAAGAAGACCAATAAGAATCTAGTGATGGCTTCCTTATCAACCCGTCAAAAAAGTCAAACCCAAGAACTTTTTCATCACTTCCCGATTTGTGGGAATCCACTGGGTAGCTCTAGACTGAGGCCTAAATCTGGGAGCACTGTTCCTCAAATACTGCTCTGCATAAAATTAGTCTGCTCAACAATCTCTTCCAAAAATGCATTGTCCATAAATAACTGAAAGAAATTGATAGGCAAAACATTTTGCATGTTCACTCTACACCCTGGGAGACCAGTAAAGGCAGGCAACTGGGGCTGCTCCATGTTTGGGGCAACCCAGAGTTCAGGTCTTCCAATGGGAAACCTTTCAGCCCCAGGCTACTGCACTATTGGCACATCAGTGTCCTCCTCTAAAACAGGCCTTTCATCTGCACTGCCAGTGGCTTCCTCATCAGAGGATGCCTCTTGGACAGAAAACTCACTGCCAGAATCTCTCACTTCCTCCTCTGCCTCAGATGCAGAGTCAGTCTCCTAATCATGGTCAGAAGATGACTCAAAAACAATGCCAACACCCTGCAGCTAGCAATATTCCTTTCTAAGAAGTGTAACATGACAAATGCGCCAACAACAACCAGCACTATCCAAAATAAGTAATAAACAAAGTGTGGCGTTATCACAACGAGTTATGTACTGAAAAAACTATACAACTTACTTGCATATAAAAGCTAGACTCACCAGCAACTACTCTGCACAGAAACAGCAATCACCAATGATATCCCACTAAAATGCAAAAAAAAAAGCAAATTAGACATAAGACAACACAAGTATCATTGTGCACAAATCCAAAGACAATTTCACAAATAATCCTGCATCTAGTGCACCACCTACAAAAATGTCATTTATGCATGGCAACAATACTCCTTTGAAGTAAGTTGTTTTTACTTACCTGAAACATGCAGCTACGCAAACCGCAGGTCAACCTCAAGGACCCACAGCAAAGGAAGCAAAAGCTTTGAACTACACCAAAAAGGATAAATAAACTTCTATAATCACAAATGCAAATACTTCACCAGTTTTTAAACACCCTGCCACCAAGTATTTAGAAATTTTCCATGGTGGCTAAGTGGATTTTGCCCCCTTGGGGGCAGATGGGCCTACAAAAAATAGGCTGGTCTGCCCCCAAGAGGGGCAGAAATGGCCAACAGTTCTGTGGCCCCTTTGGGGGTGACCCTTGCCAAAGGGGCCACCCCCCACACCAAAGACACACACACACAAACAGATCCCTGGTGCCACAGTGGATTCTGCCACCCTTGGGGGAAGATGTGCCTTAAAAAATAGGCCGATCCGCCCCCAAGGGGGGCTGAAATGGTCAACAATTCCTTGACCCCTTTGACGGGCGATCCTTGCCAAAGGGGGCTTCCCACTAACCAAAAAAAAAAAAAAACACAATGGGAAAAAAAGGCGTCTTGAGGGTAGATGGGCCTAAAAAATATAGGCCAATCTGCCCCCAAAGTGGCCAGAAATGTCCATCCGTAATGTTTCCCCTTTCGGGGGCAACCCTTCCCAAAGGGGCCACCCCCCACACAAAACACCTACACACAAACACACAAGATCCCTGGTGCCTAAAAAAATAGTCCGATCTGCCCCCACGGAATGGTTTTCACTAATGCGCCACTTTTGAGGGGGGCAACCCTTGTCCAAGAGGTGCCCCCCAAGACACAAAATACACACAAACACACAACACAATCCCTGGGGCCTAGTGGGTTTCAAAACCCCAGGGGCGAGATCGGCCAAAAACATGGCCGATCTAGCACCGGGGGCCGAAACATATAAAAAATCTTGACCCCAGGGCAGCGACCCTTTCTTAAGTGGTCACTGCCCTAGAAAATGTCAATAAACATGATCCCTGGTTCCAGGTGGATTTTGACCCCCTCGGTAGGCAGATCCACTGAAAAAATGGCTGAACTAGCCCCCAGGGGAGCCAAAACATGGATACTATATTGCCCCCAGGGTTGCGACCGTTGGCTAAGGGGTCACAGCCCTAAAACATTATAATACACATAATCCCTGGTTCCTAGTGAGTTTTGACCCCCCTGGGAGGCAGTTAGGCCAAAAAAAAGGCTGATCTAGCCCCCAGGGCAGGCTGAAACACTGTTACTATATTGCCCCAAGGGAGCGAACCTTGCCAAAGGGGTTGCTCCCCAAAATAAACAAAGAGAACATCACTGGTGCGTAGTGGTGGATCACCTGCGATCATGGAGCAGGAATCCATTGAAAACAGGTACAGGGGGGAAGGAAAAACTCTTTACTTTCCCCCATGTCTGCTTCCCCCCAATCCCCCAGCCACACCTCAGGAGAAGGACTCATCTTTGATGCATCCTCTCTCATAATGTGCTGGAAGCAAATGGTTTTCGGCACGTCCCCGGCACCATTTAATGATGTTGGTGCGCTGACGTCAACAGATTGCCGGGGGTGGACGGGGGTGTAAGGGAACGCGATTCCCCTTCCATTCCTTATGGGGTGTGCGCTGGGTACAGGACTAGCTGGTCTAGTTTCCGGCACATGGGAACCGTGGCCGAGGGCAATACCAGCTCATCCCAGGCGCCCAGGGGGTTAATTGTTTCATATTACTGAGCAGGAGAACCACCCAACGAAAAGTGCATTGTTAAAAATAGAAACCAGATCATAACAATTCACCTGTTTTATATCACATTCTGTGTTGCAATATGCTAGTGAAACAATTTAGGGAAACAAGGACCATCCTGAGAAACTCATGATCTTAGAGGCATATGTTAACAAGAAATCTTTTCATTTCAACAGAAAGTGATAAATCAGCCAGAATCCAATTTAATTATTTCATTCTCTATGTTATTCTATGGATGTTGAAAAGTCACCAGAGAAGTATAATTTTTGTGTTTTTCCACCAGCCATTGACACTCTGCTAGAAATATGACCTATAGATGACTGTTAGTAAGGCTTTCACCTAAAGAAATGAATGGAATTAAGGATACTTTTTGTCTAGGGGCAACAGCTAAATCTGAGCCGTCAGATCAGTTGACTTCAATATAGATATTTTCACATGGATATTTTACATCTATCATGGCATTGATCAACAGCATATGTTCATGTGATGCCTAGATCTACAGTTGATCATCAAGGGGTGATCCCATGAATGGTTAAGGTATGTGTCTAAAGGGCAGAGTCACATGGCATGCACTTTAAGTTAAATTTGCTTCTTCGAGGGTTCCAATGTGCTGTGACCTATCTCATTCTTGTTTAAATGTACTTATTTTTCACTAGTCCAGAAGCATGATACATGTATGTAGTGTCTTGTGAGTTAGCGATTACTAGTATCTTGTGCTTACTGGTGGACCCTGTAGAACTGTGACTTAATTGTTCAGGTATACTTAATAGAATTCAGGAATAGAATGTGGAGTTCACTTTTACATGCTGAGGAATAAAGACGTGTAATACTAACCCCGGTGTGTGGCATAATCAGTTACATGTACTGAGGCTGGTGAGGACAATGCACCTGGTGATGACATAGGGGATATATAACCTGAAGAGCTAGTAGTGCTTTCCTAGAGAGTTTGCCATGGTTCTGAAAACCGATTGTGCATGACACATGCGCCTCAAAGTGAAGATTGACATTTGGTGTATGTGGAATCAAAGCGCCACTCCAATTAGAGCCAAGCTTTCAAAGAATACGAAAGCCTTACAGAGAAATGTATATATTATTGGCCAGGAACCTGCTGCCGAGGTCATGAAAGAGGTAATTTGCCACATCATAGCACAGAGCTATAAGATAAACAAAATGATAACGCTAAAGACAGCTATAACTAAGTACAAAGAAACACTAACAGAAAGAATATTCAAACATAAAATATAGCATTGTATACTGAAACCTGAGTAAAGTGAGTCATCAGACCACAGCATTAGGCAAAGCAGGCCAAGTGAAAGCACAGGGGTTGTGCTTACAGAGCTATCAATTCTTGAAGCAGCACACCAGCAAAGAATTCTACCAAAGAACTGTTCCAGTCATTAAGCTGACAACGGACCCAGCAAATAAACTCACTGACACAAGACAATCTTTATGGAACACCCTGGCCAACGTTTTCCTCCATAAGGTTGAAGGTGTTTACAGCAAGTTCTTATTCACTGTCCCTCTAACTCCTAGCAATATGGCACACTCAACCCTTATATCAGAGTGCTCTATTCCCTCCATAGAGGAAGTTACAAGACTAATCGCCACCACAGAATCTGAATCAGTGCAGGACCGCTGCCCCCTTCCAAGGGTGGCCAGGCTGGCAGCTGAGACAATCACCTCTATGGCTCAAATTTCTGCAGTGACCCTGATGCCAGCATGTCGCAGGGCTTTAGAAATGTTATAAATGAAGCTGGTTCCAGCGGACATCAGACGGTGCTGTAGAGATCCCCACTTTCAACGTCAGTAATTTTCACAATGGTTATTATGCTGCTTCCTTTTTTAAACCACCACTTCCATTTGATACCTCCAGGAAGTAGAAAATTGGCACCAGTTGTAGAAGACAGGAGAAGTTATAGAAGAAGGAGATGAAATGGAGAATAGAGTTCAATGAGGAAGAGAAGGTCAAGAATAAGAACTATTTAGCAGTCTACAAGACCATTATTGCAAAGGAAAAAGCTTCCTACTTTACAAAAAAATAGAAGCAGCAAAGAATTCTACCAAAGAACTGTTCCAAACAGTCATTAAGCTGACAACGGACACAGCAAATAAACTCACTGACACAGGACAATCTTTATGCAACACCCCAGCCAACATTTTCCTACATAAGTTTGAAGCTGTTTACAGCATGTTCTTATCCACGGCCCCTCTGACTCCTAGTAATATGGGCCACTCAAACCTTATAGCAGGGTGCACTATGCTTCAAGAGTTTGCTATTCCTTCTATAGAGAAAGTTACAATACTAATCGCCACCACAAAATCTGAATCCCCGCAGGACCCCTGCCCCCCCAAGGGTGGGCAAGCTATCAGCTGAGACTATCGCCTCCATGTTATCAGATATTTTTCAACAAATGTTTAAATGAAGTTCTTTTCCTTCAATTTGGAAGAAAGCCTTAGTCCTTCCCCTCTTTAAAAAATCAACCTTTAAACCCAAAGATCCTAATTAGTATCAACCCATTTCTTGCTTAACTCTGTCAGTGAAGATTGCTGAAAAAATTATGAATTGATTAAGGCCACTGAGGAGATCATGTTGTCGCTTGACCTAGGAAGAAGGCCAGCCCTCATCCTGCTTGATCTATCAGCAGCCTTTTATACTGTTGCTTCTGGGCTGCTGATGGGTCACCTGGTCTACACTGGGGTCACCAAAGCAGCTTGGAATCTGCTAAATTATTTCCTCTCTGGATGAGAGCAGTCTGTTCATCTGGGCCAATTTGTCTCATTGCCTTCTTTCTTTCCTTGCGGGGTCTCTCAGGGGTCTTCACTTCGTTGGACTCTCTTTAATGTTTATGTTACCTCTCCGGCTGACTTAATAGAACCCTTTATCTTTTCTTTTACATCCTACACAGACAACACCCAAATTGTCATCTCCCTGGCCAGTGAAGACGCTTCCATTGAGATCAGATTCTGCAAATGCGTGCAGGCAGTTAACACATTCATGAATATGAATTGTCTTAAATGTAATTCTAGAAAGATAGACATGTTATTGTTTGGAGCCCAGACCTCTTTCTGGACTCCTACATGGTGGCCGGAGGAATGGGGCTCACTCCCTAAACCAGTCAGCAAAACCCATAATTTTCAGTCTTAATCGACAATGAATTGGGTTATTCTGACCACGTCAAAGCTTCACCTACTCCGCCTTTTTTATCCTCAGAACAATAAAAAAGATTCTACCCTATATTATAGTTAATCTTCAGAAAATGCTTGTGACATCACTAATGATGGCAAAGTTAGACTACTGCAATGGGCTACTTTTCAATGCACACCAATATGCTCTGAACGAACTGCAAACTCTGCAAAATGCTACAGCCCGACTTTTATTGGATATCCTAAAATGCAATTCTGTGTTCAAATCCATTAAGACACTGCACTGGCTCCCATAAGACAAAGAAGTACTTTCAAAGCACTCTGCATTGTGTACAAAGTGCTAAAGGACCAATGCCGAGTCTTTCTAAAAAACAGTTTCAAATGGTATACTCCAGACAAGACCCTTAGTTCTGTTGTGAGCTTATTTTAGCATTTATGAGGGCACACTGTTTTTGCTGTTTTAGCAAGGCTTCATTTTAGTGGAGATGTGTTATTATTTTTATCAGCTTCCCTTCCATGCAGAATTTGTTATTCATTTCTTTGCACATCCCAAGGCTGCACACTGTAGTTTACCGGGTATTGCTGGTACAAAGAGTACAATGTCTACACTACACAGCAAAATATATGTTGTCACATCTGGGCAGTTCTTTCAACATCAGATATTTTATTATAAAACACCACAGAGCCCCCACCACCTTAGAGTGGATGTTCTAGCCAGCCAGCCATCTTATGCTGCACATTGTTGTTGCAGTTTCTGCTGAAACTCCGCTTCTCTTCATCCATGTGAGATGACTCCCAGCAGACCAATAGACCTTTTCCCTATCTATAGCACAAGTATAGGGATTGGGTTTCCTTCCAGGGACTAGATGGGTAGATTGTGGCTAACACTGCTATTGCTCTCATGTAGAATCCTAGTAGTACAGGTAAGGAATTTTAGAATCACTATTGTGACAGCATGGTGGGGCTTTTCCTCTGTTTCACTTTTCTAGCCACTGCTCTAAGTGGTGTGTTTCATTATCCTAATAATTTCAATTCATGCCTTTTTACATAGAATTCAATTGCTTCGTTAACATTATTGAACCAAATCCTGCTCTGTTCATCTTTGCATGTATGAGATATATACAACTGAGAGAAAGGGGTAAGATCTGTTCCACCACAACTTCCTAAGGAGTCTTTGAGTGTCATGCGATCGGCTGCTACAAATCACCTTCATTCTTGGGTTCTGGTGAGGTGCTTCTAGCTAGTCAAAATGGTTAGGCTTACAGCTGTCACATAGTGTGGGATAAGACTCAGGCTTACATGCTGAGTTGTCCTGCAGCCCAAAACCCAGCAGTCTTGTCCCTACACATGATACCACCAATGTTGGTTCGGCACTAACTTTACGGATCTCCTTAGTATCTCTGTCTCATTATGTGCGAAAGACACCCTATTTACCTTATACAGAGATGTCTGTGGTAGCTTGAAGTTTCAAAAGGATCTCCCCAATCGGTGTTTCTATCTCTGAACAATACTATTTTTAAATGATACCTCACTTGTGTGAGTGGCCTGCAACAGGAAAAGGCCTAAACGTGTAGAGATTGAGGGGACAGCACATTCTTTTTATTTTATACCTCTTTAGGCTAACTCTGCTTTGGGGACCCACACAAGGGAGGTATAATTTTACTTGGGAGACTGAGGAGAAGGCTGCATGGTAGAAACGTTGTGCCGGTGCGGTGATCCTACAAAGAAAAGTGAGGGAAATGTGCTTTTTTAAGCAAATATTGAGGTTTGCAGAGGAGTCTTTGTGATAAAATGTTTGGGGATCCACACAAGCCACACATCCCTGCACTTCTCCAGGTGTCTAGTTTTCAGGTAGTTTTGTAATAGATCATTTTGATGTGTCCACATTGTGTTTTGGGGCAAGCACTAGGCCTATCCACACAAGTGAGGTATTGTTTTTATCAGGAGACTTGGGGAAACACTGGGTGGAAGGAAATTTGTGGCTCCTCTTAGATTCCAGAACTTTCCATCACCGAAATGTGAGGAAGACATTTTTTTTTGTTGCTAAATTATAAGGTTTTAAATTGATTCTAGGTAACAGAACCTGGTGAGAGCCCCACAAGTCACCCCATCCTGAATTCCCCTAGGTGTCTATTTTCCAAAAATATATAGGTTTGCTAGGTTTCCATAGGTGCAGGCTGAGCTAGAGGCCAAAATTAACAGCTAGACACTTTGCAAAAAAAGGTCAGTTTTCTAGGCCTATATTGCTTTTGAAAATCTGATATAGCAGGAAAAAGTTACACAGTAAAGAAAGAGAAATGGCTGTTTTTTGCCTCAATGTCAAATTTCAGCTGGTATTTTCTATCAGAACACCTATACAAGTGACCCATGGCTGAATTCAGAATTTTGTCTACTTTTCAGCAATGTTTAGCTGTCTGGAATCCAGCATTGGTTTAACACCCATTTCTGTCACTAACTGGAAGGAGGCTGAAGCACAAAAAAATAGTAAAAATGGGGTATGTCTGAGAAAAATAGTGTTGAAAAATGTGGTTTTCTGATTCAAGTCCACCTGTTCCTGAAAGCTGGGAAGATAGTGATTTTAGCACCACAAACCCTTTGTTGATGCCATTTTCAGGGAAGAAAGCACAAGCTTTCTTCTGCAGCCTTTTTTCCCATTTCATTTTAAAACACATTTTTTGCTGTATTTTGGCTAATATCTTGGTCTCCTTCAGGGGAACCCACAAACTCTGGGTACCTCTAGAATCCCTAGGACGTTGGAAAAAAAGGACACAAATTTGGCATGGGTAGCTTATGTTGACAAAAAGGTATGAGGGCCTAAGTGCGAACTTCCCCATTTAGTCTACATCTAAGTTAAGCCCTAGACAGCCCCACGGGCAGGGTGCATTGTATTTAAAAAAGTTGGACATATACATTTAGGTTGTACAAGGCCTGTCTCTCCCATTGGATAACTCTAGAGTTGCTTTATAACCTTTTATAACTATAACTTCTTCTTGGGAATAGATAGGTTTTCCAAACTTAGTGTCTCTGAAATCAAATTTAAAATCACAGTTTATGGTTGTCATTTTCATACTTTAGTCACTTTGTGCCTGTTGCCTGGCTCTGCTCACATGTCGGGGGTGGGATGACAGCTGGACTTTCTGTATTCTTCCCAGACAGCCACACACAATGGGAGCTTAGGTGTGATCTGATGAGCCTTGATGGGCCATCTGGAAGGATGTGAGGGAGTAGCTGGGCACGGCCTAACTTATAACTGACTAGGCTGTGTACTATCCACAAACAAAGGGCTGTACAACCCTCTGTAGTGAGTATGGAGCGAATACAGGAAGGGTAGGGAGTCTGTGGAGTTCATAGGCATGTCTTTGAAGTCTCCACCACATCAAAGGCCCAACTGGGAATATGTCCTGCATTTCTGGCACTACCATTCCAGTACACTTTTGGACCTGTGGATGCTCTGCTAGGAAGAAGGACTGCTTCTGTGTGTAGCTTATTTCCAGTAACACACCCCACCCAGACCTTCTGCACGTTCCATTCCTTATCATGCCATCTGGCTGTGGGGTATAGAAAGATGGGGTATGCCTGACTGGCATTCCTTTCTGTCCTAGTCTCTTTGTAGCCCAGTTTGATTTATCCAACCCCCTTTCTGGCCTGTGCTTTGCAGCTGCAGAGCTCCCCCCACCAGATAACCTCTGCTCTAGGCAACCTGGCTAATCCTATTAAGGCTGACCAATCAGGAGAGGCAACTAGCAAGCTTGATTTTGGCTTGAAGAAAAGAAAGTCTTCTAAGTTATCTTCTGTATTAGTTATGATAAATTCAACAGTGGCAGGTTGTTGGACTTATCTTTATCAATCTTTTGAGTCCTTGAATGATACATATAGCTCCTTCCTAGCAATACTTATGTTTATATGAAATATTCCCATGTCATCCTATTGAGCTAATTATCTACAATGGAGAAACCTGAAATGGACAGATTTATCCCTCACCAGAGCCCTCTAAGTTATCTTCTATATTAGTTATGATAAATTCAACAGTGGCAGGTTGTTGGACTTATCTTTATCAATCTTTTGAGTCCTTGAATGATACATATAGCTCCTTCCTAGCAATACTTATGTTTATATGAAATATTCCCATGTCATCCTATTGAGCTAATTATCTACAATGGAGAAACCTGAAATGGACAGATGTATCCCTCACCAGAGCATATAAAACGTCTTTTATGATTGTTCCTGCTTATAGATACAAGGCGGTCCACCCCGGGGGCACCAAGTGGAGATCTTAGGGATGACTTATATGTAAATATAAGGTAGATTAACACTTTGGAGGTACCTTTAACTCCAAAGTTGAACTTGCACATTTTTGCTTTTTAAAGACAGTCTGCCTTTACAAATTACAACAGACAACATAGCAGTACACACTGCAGAGACATCTATTGGGCTTCTAAACCTCCATGTCCTATTATAAACTAGGGATTATAGGTAGTTTGAATTCCCCCTGCCCTATTATATACTAGAGACTTACAGGAGTCTGTCATTGGGAATTGTAATTGTACCACGTTATCATATACCTTTTTATCAGAGCACAGTCCCTGGACCGGGTTAGCGCACCCCAGGGCATAGTTAGGGCCAGTTATCACCAGTCAGAAAAAATGGGGGTGAACATGCTAAAAGGATGACCTTCGCACACATTGTCATCGCACATTATGATATTCAAAGATATAAGCCATGACTTATCCCCTTTCAGAGTGAGCCCAGGTTTATAATGCAAGCTGTTAAATGATCATCTATGAAAGTCTCTACAGAGGTAGTTCAACAATTGCATTTGTAAGTACGTGGCTTATCCATCTAATCACTGTTGGGATAGGAAGTAATTTCAATAGTCTGGAAAGCAAATAAAGGGTGCCTTTGTTGAGTTCCAATCATAGTTCACTGTTATTTCCTAATGTGATCAATGTGATAATCTAACCAGTAATTATCTTCACTTGGGACAATAAATGATCTGTAGAACCTTTTGTACTGGCACCATCAACAGCTGTTAAAACATATTAGTATCTATAAATCATTAGTGTGAATTCTAAAGTGTTAGCTTCAACACAATGATCACATTTACAAATATCCACATTTGCCTGATCTAGGTTAGATTTAGCATTTGGCCACCTAAATTCAGATGCCATTAAATTAATGATATAAGTAGTAGAACCTAGCCTCTAAAATATGTATTTTATTAAAGAGACAAATGTATTAAGATACAGAAATATTTTACCACACTGCTGCTTTGCCACTGATTGCAATCGTCTCCATCATTGTATGAGCTAGCTTTGCACTTGCTGACTGTTGGCTTGGTAATTTTTGGCTATAGATATAGATAGTGGCATAGATTATAGTGCAACCTAAATTACCTGTTGCACTCCCTATGGGGTGCACACTGGGTGTCTAATTTGTTGAACGTATAACTGTGATAAACTCACTGGTTAACAATCATCTGAGCTTGTTATCTATCCCGCCATGGTACTGCTTATAAAGTCTTGTAGAGTGACCACTTCTCTTACGAGGAATTTGTAACCACCATTCAATTTAACACAATCTGGAAATAATCCTAAAGTGGCCATGTTACTTTGATAGTAAGAATGTGTGAGTTTTGGAAGCTCTCAGGTGTTAGTTTTCATGCAATGAGGTGGGTTACCCTGCCCCTTGGTCTATGAGGCCAACATAACTCTAGGACATGAAATGTTTTGACAAATGCAACCGTTCTTTACAAGCAGGACCTCAGTTTTTGTAATGACACATACCAATCCTAAGTACATTAAGGCCCTCATTACGACACTGGTGGTCAGTGATAAAGTGGCAGCAATACCTCCAACAAGCTGGGGGTAACTACCGCCAAATTATGACCATGGCGGAAAGATCTCCAAAAGACAGCCAATGTACCACACCGACCGCCGGGGCAGAAACAACAGTCACCATGGCAGTAGCCGTCTACAGCCAGGTGGAAGTCAAAGTTCCACCCACCATATTATGACTAGACAATCCGCCACCTTTTTCGGGGCGGTACCAACTACATCAAAAGTCTGGTGGAAACAGAGCTCAGAAGTGAAAGGACTCACCATTGGAGACACAGGGAAGATCCACGCCACCATGGAACCCGAACTGCAACTGGTCCAGATGATATTCTACGTTCTGCTTCACCACAAACACCGAAGACGACGACGACGGTGAGTACAGCCGCCTAGTACACAAGGGAGGGGGAAGGAAAACGAGAATGACACACACACACAACTCACACCATCCACACACACCATACACACAACCAGCTGCCCAAGAAAACAAATGAATAACCTTACATCGGCTGAATAATGCAAGGACAACAGGAATTTACTAAAGTGATTGTAATAAGATCAACACAGTATGAAACATTATTTTGCCAATGCTACAGATATGTACAAATGTACAAAAAAATGGACACTACCCAGTCCTCAGTTCTCATGGGCCACATGGCCACAAAGCAAAGTCCAAGGCCCCACTTGTTACCTGCGTCAATACAGAGAGAACACTGCAGGGGCATCAATTGGCAAATAAGCAGGCATCTCAGGGTGGGTGGGGGCACCTCAGCCGGAGGCTGAAACAAGACCACTGGTTCTGGAGGGGGCAACATGCCCTGTGCTTAGTCCTGGGGAGTGATAGGCCACAGTCTCTCAAGTTGGTGACTTGCCCATTGGTGCTGGATGGGGCAACATGCCCTGTGCTTTGTCCTGGGGAGTGATAGGCCACAGTCTCTCAAGTGGGTGACTTGCCCACTGGTTCTAGAGGGGGCAACATGCCCTGTGCTTGGTCCTGAGGAGTGATCGGCCACAGTCTCTCAAGTGGGTGACTTGCCCACTGGTTCTAGAGGGAGCAACATGCCCTGTGCTTGGTCCTGGGGAGTGATGGGCCACAGTCTCTCAAGTGGGTGACTTGCCCACTGGTTCTAGAGGGGGCAACATGCCCTGTGCTTTGTCCTAGGGAATGATAGGCCACTATCTCTCAAGTGGGTGACTTGCCCACTGGTTCTGGAGGGGGCAACATGCCCTGTGCTTTGTCCTGGGGATTGATCGGCCACAGTCTCTCAAGTGGGTGACTTGCCCACTGGTTCTAGAGGGGGCAACATGCAAGGACAACAGGAATTTACTCAAGTGATTATAATAAGATCAACACAGTATAAAAAATAATGTTGCCAATGCTACTGATATGTACAAATGTACAAAAAAAGGGACACTGCCCAGTCCTCAGTTCTCATGGGCCACATGTTACCTGCATCAATATGGAGAGAACACTGCAGGGGCTTCAGTTGGCAAATAAGCAGGCATCTCAGGGGGAGGGGGGCACCTCAGCCGGAGGGAGAAACAAGACCACTGGTTCTGGACGGGGCCACATGCCCTGTGCTTTGTCCTTGTGAGTGATAGGCCGCAGTCACTCAAGTTGGTGACTTGCCCACTGGTTTTGGAGGGGGCAACATGCCCTGTGCTTTGTCCTGGGGAGTGATCGGCCACAGTCTCCCAAGTGGGTGACTTGTCCACTGGTTCTAGAGGGAGCAACATGGCATGTGCTTGGTCCTGGCGAGTGCAAGGCCACGGTCTCTGAAGTGGGTCTCTTCCCCACTGGTTCTGGAGGGGACAGGCCACACAGCAGGCCATGGAGGCAGGATCATATTGCGTCCGCTGGCGGTGACAGCTGCACTGTGGTGGTGTCGGTGGTAGTGGGAGGCTCCTGCACCGCCCCTGCACCCTCCGATGGCTGCACTGTGGTAGTGGTAGGAGGAGGCTCCTGCACAGCCCCTGCACCCTGCGATTACTGCACAACCACGGTTGGTGGTGGGGGCTCTGTAACAGCTGCTAGTGTAGACTCCTTCCCCTTCTTGCCTGCTAGTGCAGGCTCCTTCCTCTTTTGGATGGCCGGTGCAGGCTCCTTCCCCTTTTGGATGGCAGGTGCAGGCTCCTTACCCTTCTTGCCTGTTGGTGCAGGCTCCTTCCCCTTTCGGATGGCAGGTGCAGGCTCCTTCCCCTTCTGTATCTGTGGCCTGGAGTCCTTTCCACCATGACTGGATGCGGATGTAACTGGGCCGGTGGACTGTGTGGCTGGGGTTCTTGAGACCCTGGCCGTACGTGCAGGATGGGGTGAGGGGTACAAAAGAGGTCAAAGGTGGAAAGAAAAAGCTTTTTAGGGACATTGGGGTGGGAAGAGGGAGAAGTAATGGGAGTGGAGGATGAGGGAGTGGTTGTTGGAGTTGTTTGTCTGCTTGATTTGGGTGCAGGTGCATGGACTGTATGCTGTTGTGAGGTGGATGGCTGTTGGGTGTTTGAGTGCTTGCATTTGTGTACTTTAGGAGGGGGGGCAGACACAGTGGCAGAGGACACAGGGAACATGTGCATGGATGTTGTGGAGGTGTCTGCCAGTGAGGTGTGTGTTCTGCTTGGTGTGGTGATGATGTAGTGCATGCACATGTGAGTGTGGATGTAACTAGGTGGGAGGTGGAGGAGGAGGAAGAGGAAGAGAGGGAGGCAGTGGAAATAGTTGTTGTTGGTGTGTCTGCTACTGGATGGTGTTTGTGTGAGTGCCTGTGGGATGTAGTGTGGTGCTTGTGTTTGCTTGTGCCACGCTTGGGTGTTGTCCTGTGTGCATGCTCGTCTGTTTGTGTGCTTGGGATGGGTTGGGGTTGAGGAGAATGGTACTGGGAAGTGGAAGTTGGAGGGGGGCAGTAGAAACAGGGACAATGACTGCCATCAGAGAGGAGCCCAGAGCCTGGCTAGACCAACCCACTATGAATGCCCTCCAGGAATGCATTGGATAGTTGCATCTGGGCTTCCAGCCCCTGGATGGCATTCACAGTGGTTGACTGCCCTACAGAGATGTATCTCAGGAGGTCAATAGCTTCCTCACTCAGGACAGCAGGGCTCACTGGGGCAGGGCCTGAGGTGCCTGTGGTGAAGAAGATGCCCACCCTCAAAGGTGAGCGGGCACGGGAAAGTCGCTGAGGGGCTGCTGGGAGGGCGGTGCTGGTACAGGGGTGGTGGCTGTACCTGTAGCTGAGGTGGTAACAGAAGTGTCTGTGACCACCAGTGAGCTCCCATTGGACGAGGTATCGGAGTCTGCATTGTCCCCTCCAGTCTCTGCCGTGGTGCTCCCCTCGCCCTCCGTCCCACTGGTGCCCTCAGCGTCTGTGGACTCTGCCTCCAGGGTCCTGTGGAGTGCAGCTCCCTCTTTCGCTGGTGCCTCTGCTCCTCCGCCAGATGATGCTAACACACATAAGGACAGGTTGACTAAACAAGAATGGGGAGAGAGAGACAAAGGATTCACTGGGTGAATGACTGCACCAACAGCACCGTTGGCGTACACAGCACCCTCACACACAGAGAACAGGCCTATGCACTAAGCATTGTACCACCACTGATATTGCTAGCCACCAAGGCACGAGGAGGGGCACACACCGCCAACTGGAGCACACCTGAGAACCACGCAGACCTGCCCAGGTTTGGATGCTAACAAGCTAGGTAGGCAGTATTATCCCTTCATACTCCTAGTCACTAGAGGACCTGTGCTGCTATGCCTGGCCTCACCTAGGGACACCCAAGGACATACAACCACCACCCAGATACCACCCCACCAGGTTTAAGTTGTAATGATAGCCACTGTACTAACCCCATTGTGGCTGCTGTGATGCCCTCAAGTGCCTATCCAGCTCTGCATAGGCCACTGCCAGTATGCAGGCCATCAGAGGGGTCAGGGTTGGAAGGGCACCCCTCCCTCATTCGGAGGCCATCCCCAGCTGGGCCTCTGCCATCTTCTGCACCCAGCATCTCAGGTCCTCCCACCATTTGCAACAGTGGGTGCTTCGCCTGCCGTAGACCACGAGGGTCCGCATGTCCTTTGTGATTGCACACCATACACCCTTCTTTTGATGGGCGCTGACCTGCAGAGGAAATACACACAGGAAAACACCATTAGACAAACAGTCCAGCCTGTTACACTAATGGCCCACCATATCCGTTTATAGCACTATTGGAACACACATAGCCCAGCACTCAATGTGTAGCCAGCCAGAGGTCATACCTCCCCCCTTACACGGAGCCGTCACACACAGTGTACTCACCTGTTGGTCTGGAGGCCCATACAGCAGTCCGTACTGGGGTAGGACTCCATCCACCAGTCTCTCCAACTCCTCCGAAGTGAAGGCTGGGGCCCTTTCCCCGGTCACACGGGCCATGGTAGGTTCCATGGTAGGTTCCAGACACAGGTCACAGCAGCACATGCAGTGTAGGTCCTCTCCTATGAAGGTCAGGTAACAAGTGAGGAATATGATAGAACATGGTGGTCACGTCCGCGGCAGTGCATACTGTCACCACCGGCATAGATCACCATTGGCCACTGTACCCCATAGGGCCCAATTGTAACCAATAAGGAATTGCACAGCGGTTCCAGACTGCCTACCGCCACAGCGCACAGCAGCAGCGGAATCACCTCACTTCCCCCTAACCCCCACACAGAACAGGCAGACGCCATTTCAGGGGGGCAGCCTATGGAATAATGCTGCATCACAGGAGAAATAGGCACTTACTGTACATATCACACTGACCCATTACATATCTACTGAATGCAAACTACTGTTGTGGCTCCATTGTTCAGTTGTTGACAGCCTCCGTACTCTTTTGTCCCATAGATTCCCACTGCTGTGGATGAATAGGAGATGGAGACATACCCCCGTGTACAGGCCCCTTGTGGTCTTGGCTACACTGGAAGATAGGCACATAATACTCACCTATAGACTGGACAGGGCCACAATCACAGAGCTTTGTACTCATTTGGAACCTGACCTGATATCTGCTATCTGTCAGCCCACTGGGATCCCCCCTCTTGTGCAAGTGCTATCTGTACTCCATTTCCTGGCAACTGGTTCCGTACAAGTGACAGTGGGCTTGGCAGCAGGAATGACACAGCCAATGTTCTCAATAGTTGTGACAAGAGTGTTTTCTGCCCTGATAAAACTCATGTACAGCTACATTGCTTTCACCCAGTTTGAGGATTTGGCCACAGTGAAGGCTGACTTCTATCCAATGGGACATATCCCCAATATAATTGGGGTGATTGATGGTACACATATTGCATTTGTCCCCCCGCCAGAATGAACAGGTTTTCAGGAATCATAAAAGTTTACACTCCATGAATGTGCAGATGGTGTGCTTGGCGGACCAGTACATCTTCCACATCAATGCCAAATATTCTGGGTTGGTGCATGATGCCTTTGTCCTGAGGAATAGCAGCATCCTAAATGTGATGGCCCAACTACAGAGGCACAGGGTGTGGATAATAGGTGAGCCCTGGGACCCACCCAGTATATGTTGGGGTATGCCTATGCTGTTAGCCATATGGGATAGTGTGTGGCTAAATGTTGTCTCTCAATATTTGCAGATGACTCTGGCTACTCAAACCTATCATGGCTGCTGACCCCTGTGAGGAATGCCAGGACGAGGTGAGAAGAGCGTTATAATGAGGCACATGGTCGAACCAGAGGGATCATTGAAAGGACCTTTGGCCTCCTGAAGGCCGGGTTGTGGTGCCTCCATCAAACAGGTGGATCCCTGTGATACTCACCCAAGAAAGTCTGCCAGATAGAAGTTGCATGCTGCATGTTGCACAACCTGGCCCTCAGACGCCATGTCTCTTTTCTGCAGAAGGAGGAGACTGGATATGCCCCTGTGGCAGCAGTGGACCCTGTGGACAGTGATGATGAGGAGGCAGAGGATGAGGACAATAGAATGTCTGTGATCCGTCAATGCTTCCAATGACACACAGGTAAGACAGTGTAATTTACATTTCAATGACTGTGGTTGTATTCTGTGTGGCATTGGCATGCTGGTAATTCCCACTTCTATGCCCATTTACTGTTCCCTCTGGCAATTCATTTTGCAGATGTTGGTGATTTGACAAATACTCCTAGTGTGATCACTACAGCCAGCTACAGGTCATTAATCAATGCTCATTCTTTGTACAGTTCATTTGCAATGGTTGTACCTGTTTCCAAACAAATACATATTTGACATACATGACATGTACGAAAATAAATACATTTCAAAGGGTGTTTATTGAAGTGCCAACATATAGGGAGAAAGTGCAATGGGATGGGGTGATAATGGAGGAAAGTCCAGGGTATTTTTCCAGTCTGTTTGTAGCACAGGTGCATTGTCCAGGGGATATAGGAATGCGAGCAATTGCAGTTCAAGGTGGACAGTGTGACTGAGTGGACACAAGGGGGACAATCAGGAGAGTCTAATTTCCTGGCGGGGGTCTTGGCAAGTGTCTCTGGCTTCTGTCTAGATCACAGGGAACGTTTGTGGGGTGGTTCACGTTCTGCAGGGGGAGGGGTGCTGGTGGCCTGTGGGTCCTGTGGGTCCTGTGGCGGGGCTTTCTGGCCAATAGCGGCAGCAGAAGTGGAAGGCTGTTAAGATGTCTTGCTAGTGGAAAAGGCCCGCTGGTGTGAGACTACCTCCCTCATAAGGTTGGCCATGTCTATCAACATCCCTGATATGGAGATCAGGGTGTTGTTGATGGCCTGCAAGTCCTCCCTGAATCCCTTGTACTGTCCCTCCTGCAGCCGCCTGTTCTCCAGGACATTGTCTAGGATCTGGCCCATTGTATCCTGGGAATGTTGGTAGGCTCCCAGGATCTCAGAGAGTGCCTCCTGGAGAGTCGGTTACCTGGGCCTGTCCTCCCCCTGGTGCACAGCAGTCCTCCCAGTTTCCCTGCTGGCCTGTGCCTCTATCCACTGAACAGTGTGCCCACTGTCCCCAGGTCCCTGATTGTCTTGTGTGCGAGGTGTGGCCAGTGGTCCCTGTAGAGGTGGACACACTGCTGATTGAGGTGTCCTGGAGACAGAGGTATGGATATGCTGGGAGGGTGCTGTGGTGTTGTTTCTTGATGGGGGAGGCTCTATGGTGGTGTCTGACGGTGCTGGGGTAACCGGCTTTCCAGTGGTCCCTGATGGGCCAGGTAGATAGTCCAGATCCTGAAGACCAGAGTTACTGTCATCACTATGGGCTTCTCCTTTTGGGGGACTGAATAGTGCTGGCACCTCCTCTCCGGTGACATTGGCTGGGGTACCTGTGGGGATGTAAATGATGTGTTATGGTTGATGTGTATGACATTTTGGACATCCCTGGCTTCCCCTCTATGGTGGGTTTTGCCCTGCCAGCTTTCACTTGTGTATGTTAGTGTATGGTGGGATTGTTAGTTCTCTATGCTGTACATGCATTAGTGATGGGTGTCCATACAGGGCTGTGAGGGATGTCCATGCATTTGTACAGCATGCAGGGCTTGGAATTGGGATTGAAGAGATGTGATGGTGGAGTGTGTGGGATGTAGTGGAGTGATGGGGGTGAGGGCATGTGATGGCATGCAGGTAGGGTGGTGATCATAGTAGAGATTTGACTTACCAGTGTCCAGTCCTCCTCCGACTCTGGCCAGGCCCTCAGGATCCAGTAAGACTTACTCCTCCCATGCTGTGAGTTTTGGGGGAGGAGGTGGGAGTCCACCGCCAGTCCTCTGGATAGCGAGCTGGTGTCTTGCTGCTATGGAACGTATCTTACCCCGTAGGTCATTCCACCTCTTCCCGATGTCATCCCTTGTTCTGGGGTGCTGTCCCACAGCGTTGACCCGGTCCACGATTCTCCGCCATAGCTCCATCTTCCTTGCAATGGATATCTGCTGCACCTGTGCTCCAAATAGCTGTGGCTCTACCCTGACAAGTTCCTCCACCATGACCCTTAGCTCCTCCTCAGTGAAATGGGGGTGTCTTTTTGGTGCCATGGGTGTTATGTGAGGTGTGTTGGTGATGGTGTGTTGGGTAATGTGTTGGGGTGTGTGATGTGGAGTGCGTGAGGGTGTATGGGTGTGAGTAGTGTGTGGCTCTAGTTGTGTCAGTTGTCTTGGTGTCTCTCTGGTTGCAATGATTTGTAATCGTAAAGGGTTGTGGGTAATGTGGGTGGGTGTTTTATAGTGGTGTGTGTATAGTTGTCAGGTATGTGTTGTCCAATGTGGTGTTGTTTTGTCTGTGGGTAACCATTGTGAGCACAGCTGTATGTACCGCCAATGGTTTACCACCATT
Organism: Pleurodeles waltl; assembly: GCF_031143425.1. NCBI lineage: Eukaryota > Metazoa > Chordata > Amphibia > Caudata > Salamandridae > Pleurodeles > Pleurodeles waltl. The sequence continues at coordinate 1,072,054,403 of NC_090437.1, forward strand.
GAATGTCTGCCGTGGTGGTTCTTGGGTCATAATGTGGTAGGCATTGTTTTGTTGGCGTAACGGTGTGGGTTTTGAAACCGTCAGTTTATCACTGACCTTTGGTCTGGCGGATTTGTGACTGTGGCCGAAATCTGTCAGATTGGTTCGTGTGTGTCATAATATGGTGAACGTATATTTGTTGTCGTGGAGGTAAGTTGAGGGCCGTCAGCGTGGCTGTAAGTGGCAATTACAGCCAGGGTCATATTGAGTGCCTAAATATTAGTATAAGGTTTTAAATGTATATCCAATCACCCTAACTGAACTGTAACTCAGGGATGTATTTTGAGTTTAGCTTGGACTCTGTTACAAAAATGGTGGGGTTTCCTGTCTGTCGAACTTCTCCTTTGCCCACTATATTTGGAGTTGAGCAAACCGTGGTGTTTGTGCCAATCAAGCTTAAAGTAGCCACACCTGTGGAAACCTTAGACTGACAACCCCATGGACATCAGGCCGTATTTCTAAGTATGTCAGACCGTCATCTGAGTAAGACAAACTTGCCTTTTTATATACAGCGAGGTTGTTTCACATTTCCTCTATATTTGCTACCTCGCCACTGCCCAACATTTTATCTTTGGACTTTAACTTAGGAAGTTGATCCTGGGCAAGGCTGGTAAGTTTAGACAACCAGGGCTCCATGTGGCCAACTTTCTTCATTGTGAATCCCTATTTAATAAGTTTACTTTGAGGCAATAAGTTCACAGCAGGAGGAAACTGATTTCATACCCACTTGGTGCGAAATTGCCCTGAAGACACTTTAGCACCTTGTCCAAGGGGATCAGCTCAGTCCTCTTTCAATCAGGACACATTCATTTTGTGATCCTGAAGCAGACATCAAGAGGCCAACCCCTTCCAGTCTAGTGTCTGATGCCAGAAAAGGATAGGAGTCTTTGAGGTCTTGTGTGAGCCCTCTTCTTCCAGCAAGAGTCAAAAGTTTTCTTCCTGCAGGGTCTTATTCTTTAAATGGAATTTTCCCATGTCCAGGAATGTTCTTTTGAGGTATTAGCTGTGCTACCATATGTATCCTGTGTACTAGTGTGCGATTGAAGGAATTCTATGAACAAATCCTAATTATTTTCTCACAGCCCTCTATTACCTTTTGCAATATTTCCTCTTTGTCTTCTTATGAAACATTTACAGTATCCTGTACATCAAGATGATGAAACAAAGTAAAGTTATCATGGGAATGCTTATCTCAAGTTTTTAAAACACACCTCTTTTAATGGGAGCACTCTTCCCGTCTCACAAGGGCAAAACTAGTTTTCCTTCCTACTGTGAATGGAACCTAGCTGACTGTAAGCATTCTGGTAATAAATGGGAGAGGTAGTTCTAAAGCTGCCTCTTGTTCTACCAGCTATTCCTAAGAACCCCAATATAGATAATCCCTGCTAACTGTAGTCAACAAGCAATGGCCTTTCTGGTTTCAGAGGTAGGCCACTGTACTCTGAGCCAGAGTCTTTTACTCTACCCACCAGTTCTGGAGGTGTGACATGTAACAGAATTAGTTTTAAACCAGTTCTGGATCAGACAGCCTAAAATGCTATTTTATCAATATTTTTCTGGGTAATTCACTAAATGTCGGACTTCATCATTTCTGTACCATTTTCCTGAGCAGCAATAGCGAAATACATTTTTGATCACATATACACTTACAGAGGGAAAGGTTTAGCAAATCCTACACAGTAAAATAATGTTTGGATTTCATTTCACTGTGAAGCCACATACACTCCAATAAATAGTGTGCCCAACTTTTACACATTAGGGGGGGCTTGCCAAGGTATCAAAAATAGGCTGCCCCTACATCTACATAGAAAAGGCATTTTATTTGTCTCTGCCATGTGGTACCTTAGTGCATTTAAACTGCAGGCTAGCCAGAGTACAGTGATGGTGATCTATATTGGTCTTACAGTACATTTACATAGGCCACTGTGGAGAAACCAATTTCACCACTGCCAATTTAGGACCTGATCAGACACACACAGTGACACTGATTAGCAATGTCTTATGATACTGAGTACAGTTCAATTCAATTCAATTCAATTTTATAATGATGTGGAACTCGAATGGAGGTCCACATAACATAATATCAAAAACATAAAATATAAAAATAATTAAAACATTAAAATACTACATAGTTAGATACAAATCATTAATAGAATTCAAAACCTCAAAAAAATTACATTGTACATAAAAGCACACAAAACTTGCAAATATTACATAATTTACAAATTCTCTCTTTTTTGGGACTGCATCACAAATGCCAGTAATAACACATAGGGGGAGAAAATCCATTCTGAACAATAGGATCAATATTCAGGACTCGTGAGGGAGATTCCAGGTTAAATAAGGATACTGTTTATTCCTACAGTTGCTCTCCTTTACCACCTGATTTTGCTGATACAACTGGCACAACGTAATGTCTCTATCTTGACTTATCTTGACACTTTATACACAGCCTACATTCAGATAGTCCGAAAAGTTTCTTTAGCCAACTCATAAGACCTAAAGAATACATCCTTATCTTTTTGAAAGTGAAATGGCACACAGTATTCTTTCCTCTTTGCACAAAAGTGAGGTTTACCATCTCAATACAGCAGCAAACGCAAATGTAAAAGTTGTCAACAAATCAAACTCCAGGTGAAGTACAAGAGGGGCTGCTAAAATATTCAAATCACAAATCAGATGGAAATTCCAACCTTACATTACCCAAAAGACGTGACAGAGACTCATATTCAACACCCCACTGGCATAGCTTAGTGATGAAAGACTTTTAACCTTGTATACCGACAAAACATGACCAAAATGATGTCTCACACACATTTCTTATAATCCATTAAGGGTGTTTACCTGGAAAAGGGCCCTATTCAGACAAGGATTTGCATGATTGCCCAGTCACTACCGGAAAAAAATCTTACCCGAATAAAGATACTAGTCCATTTTTTCTAAATATCAATTAAACCTCCCCTTGTTGTTGTACCTTTCTTATGAAAAGTCAACAATTTACTTTTAGAAATATCTATTTTCAGAAAGTAGGGGCCATATGTAGGTAGGTTAAAAATTGTGAATCGGAAATAGCGACTCAATGCGAATCGCTATTTCCGACTCGCAAAATCAAATTCATGAAATAATTGCGATACCTATTTACGAGTCGCATAGATGTTGCACCGCAATTTGCGACCTTCGATTTTAGCAAGGTCGCAAATTGCGACTGTCTTGCAAATTGCCTGCAGGTGCTGCAGTACAGTTAGAAAAACCACTTCCTGGCTTTTGGTGATGCCATCAGAACCAGGAAGTCATCAAATACACCTGGGAGGAGGGAGGACCACACCATTTCCAAACTGTTGTGCCACACCCAGGAGAGAGGAGCTGCTGCTACAATGGAGGAGACAGGCAGTGCTGGAAGGAGTAGGAAGGTGAAATTCTCAGATAAAGAGCTGGAGGTGCTGACAGAAGAATGCTGCCTGCACCACGACAAACTATTTGGAAAAGCAGCCATGAGTGTCCCAGACACAAAAAAAAAATGATATGGCAGCAGATCCAGGAAAGGATAAATGCCATAGGGGTGAGCCACCGCACCCTTGAGGAAATCAGGAAACTGTGGTTTGACCTGCGCTCTAGGATGAAGGAGAGGGTTGCAGAGCGGCTGAGAGAGATGAGGGGCACCGGAGGAGGCCCATCCACTATCCCACCACCCACAGCCATGGAAGCAATGGTCGAGCAGACCCTGGAGCCAGAGGCCGTCATTGGAATAGGAGAAGTGGACAGTTCAGCGCCAGGGACATCCAAAAGTGAGTACCATGAGATATGCTTTGACACCCACAAATGTAGAATACACACTCTCACAGTACACACCAGCAGGCACCACCAGACTAGCTCCATTACAGTCTAGCAACCTCTAGAATAGTGCATTATGGGAAATGTAGTACAGTGGTCAGAATATAGGCAAATGTTTATTATGAGGCATAAAACAGATGTGAGAGACTGACAGTGTATCCCCTATGTCCCACAGGTCTCCCACAAGACACCCCCAGCAGCGACACCAGGCAGGGAGGAGAGCATGGGCCAGAGACACTGCCGGAGGCTGCTGCTGAAATTGCTGGGCCCAGCAGGACACCACCAGGGTCCATTAAGGAACATGCACTGGAAATGGGGGCAGCTGACACAACCACAGGACCCAGCCCCACAGCGTGTCAATCAGAGCCAGCAGCAGGACGAATGCGCAGACGCCTGCGCAGAGTTCTGGCGGTGCCCCAGGAGGAGGTAGTGGAAGCAGGCTTCGCAGGATTGGAGGCATTCCTCATCAATGGTCAGCGCCTACAAAATAGACAATTAAGGACAATATTAAGAACCCTAAATAGGATGCAGAGCAGGATGACCAATGGGCTCGCTGATGTGAGCAGTCAGTTCACAAGGATGAACGATCATTTAGGGGATCTCACACAGGCCATCTGCCAACTGGTGAGTGAACTAGTGCCAGACCGACAATATGCAAAGTGCAGGGAGCGCCACACAGTGTCTCTGCCAGTGAGTCCTGTGTGCTACAGAGTGGTAGTGCACGGCAGGGGTCAGGGGACTCACCAGGGAAGAGCCATGCTGGCCGCTCAAGGGGAAGGGTGTGAGCCACCATACAGCACGGTTCATGATGAACATGACGTATAATGTGTCCTCATCATATTTGGACAAATACAGACTGTGACAGACAGCACTTTTCTTTCCCCAAATAGTTTAGAAATAAAAATGTTTTGTTTGTTTGACTACACAACTGGGCTATTGTGTCTGACATTAGTGAGTGTGGTGACGGTTGCCACATACCTACCAAAGTATTGGGTTGCAATGTGGTTCCGTCTCTGTCTGCCTTGATTTGCAATGCTTCAATCCCCAGGCTGTCGGTGTGGTAGCGCTTGCTCCTCATCCTCCGAATCTGTGTCTTCAGGGGTGAGATGTTGCCCACATCTGGTGTCAATGTTCTGTATGATTGCACAGGCGGCTACAATCTTGAATGCTGTTTCTGGGGCATACTGGAGTGCACCTCCACTTTTGTGGAGGCACCTGAATCTTGCCTTTAACAATTCAAATGTCCTCTCGAGGACAGTTCTGGTCCGCCAATGGGCACTATTATAACACCTCTCGTTCTCATTGACAGGTGTTAGGTACCGGGTAAGTATCCATGGTCTTAGAGCATATGCACTGTCACCTGTTTGACAAAAATAAGCAATGTTAGCAGGGCATGAATGGTTTCCACAGTGACCTGTATGTAAGGCGTCAGGGTGTAGTCAGCAATACCTAATAGATATCCGTCTCCAAACTCCCCTCGTTCTAGGCGTTGGTGTATCCCACTGTGCCTGAATACGTATGAGTCATGTGTACTCCCTGGAAATTTAGCTACAATGTCAGTAACGACATTATGGGCGTCACATACAACCTGGATGTTTAGTGAGTGGGTACATTTCCTATTGCGGAATACATATTCCAGATTTGCAGGAGGGCAGATTTGAATATGTGTCACGTCCACACACCCTATTACATGGGGGAAGTTGGCAATTCTGTAGAAGTCCAACTTGGTCCGGTTAATTTCTGCCTCATTCCTGGGTAGGTATATATATCTGGACATGTGTGTGAGTATGGCATCTAGGAATGATCTGAAGAATCATGCGAGTGAACTCTGGGATATCCCACCTGCCACAGCAATCACCCCCTGATAGCTACCAGAGGTCAAGAGGTGCAGTGAGCATAGCACTTGCACATGTGTAGGGATGGCGCTGCCGTGCATTGTCTGTCATTCAAGCTGCAGATTGAGTAGTTCAATTAATTCTAAAATTGCTGCACTGCTCAATCTATATTTGTCATAAATCTGCTCCTCAGTTTGTTGGAATAGTGTCTGCCTGGTTTGGTATATCCCCTCCTGTCTCTGCCTCCTCCTCCTCCTCTGCTGGGCGGCGTGGACTCTCCTCCTCCATGCTATCACATACAGTTCAGCCATTTTGAGTAACGCAGATGCCTTCTGGGTCTCCTTTTATACTTTGGTTCTGGTTACCACCTGCTCTGAATCAGTGGTAATCTGGATGTGCAAAACAGGCTTTTTGCGACTAGTCGCAATTTGCGACTGGCTTTTGGATATGGTTTGTGACTCGCAAATTGCGACTTCCTATTTGGGGGTAGCAAAATCAGGTCGCAAATTATGCGAGTCGGTAATGGCTCACATCGCTATTTGCAAGTCGGAAATGGGATTTTTGCATCCCATTTCGGATTTTGCGAGGTCGCAAATAGCGATTCGGCCCATTTGCGACTCGCAAAAGTTTGCTACACCTGGCCCTAGGTTTCTGCATACTTTATCAAAGTAGTAAGGCAATGTTGTAAGCCAATGGGGCTTTAATCCATTGTAGCCACGTCATTTGTATTTGTATTTTGTATTTATAATGCGCATTCCGGCTATAGCATCAAGCGCTAAGCAATAGAGGGTAGAGTGTCTAAGCATACAATAGGGATCTAATAGTCAAAATGCCATTTTGTAATTTTTTTTTGTCCTCATATTTCTTGAAGTACTTCTTTTGCTGCCAGACCCGATGTATACTCTGATCCCTTATGGATCAGGCAAAAGGTCAGCCCCATCCAGAGGATTCATAACATGTGGGGTGGGAATGATTGTATACCACCCTCTCCTTAAAAATAATCATAGGACAATTTGCTCAAGAACTAGTGCTTGGAGAAAACCAATTCACCCAAGATTGTCATAATTCTTCAACATCCTTAGATCTAGTTCTGCAAAGATCTAATTGACAGATTTTCACTTCAGCATCCACCCATTCCCACCAGCTTGGAGGAGTATAAGAAATCCAATACCTGCAAACCTCCCGCCTTGCCAAAAGTATTAAGTAAAATAACAAGTTCCTATGAGCACTGGAGAGGTTTATCGGTTCTAGGCTATCACCAAATAAAACCAAGGCTGGGGAGGCAACCAGTGGGATCTGCATCACAGAGGATATAGGGGGTCATTCCGAGCTTGGCGGGCGGCGGGAGCAGCCGGCCAAGCGGGAACCGCCAAAAGGCCGCCCGCCAGCCCAGTGGGAAACACCCTTCTACGAGGAAGCCGGCTCCGAATGGAGCCGGCGGAGTGGAAGGTGTGCGACGGGTGCAGTAGCACCCGTCGCAAATTTCAGTGTCTGCTAAGCAGACACTGAAATTCAAAGTGGGGCCCTCTTACGGGTGCCCCTGCAGTGTCCATGCCTTTGGCATGGGCACTGCAGGGGCCCCCAGGGGCCCCACGACACCCCTCACCGCCATCCTGTTCCTGGCAGTCGAAACCGCCAGGAACAGGATGGCGGTGAGGGGGTCGGAATCCCCCATGGCCATGGGGTATTCCTCAGGGCAGCGGAAAACCGGCGGGACACCGCCGGTTTTCCGGTTCTGACCGCGGCCATACCGCCGCGGTCAGAATGCCCTCAGGAGCACCGCCAGCCTGTTGGCGGTGCTCCCGCCGACCCCGACCCCGGCCCCGGCGGTCAAGGACTGCCGGGGTCGGAATGACCCCCATAGTCTCAAACACATCCCCCCAGAACTTTGAAAGTTGAGAATATAGCATCAACATATGAACGTCGTCTGCCCCCACTAACCCACACTTTTTACAAGCTGCCTGGGCATTTTTATTACATTTATTTAGCTTCTTTGGGGTATCATATGCTCTATGCAAAACAAATAAATGATTCTTTCTAAGAGCAGCAGCCTTGACCACTCTATAAAGACGCTGCCAAGAACCTGCCTATAGTGTATTATCCTCCTCTTTACTCACCACCTCCTCCCTTAGAGAACCCGGGAAATGCTGTTCGCCGTCTAAGCTATCCAGGCACTCCGAGAATATTCTATAATAGACAGCAGCTTCTTTCTTACATGACTGATTCTTATTTAACAACTCCACCAACTCATTAGTCTCCTTTTCCGCTATTCCTAAAGATCTTACCCATGCGCTTAATTGATAATATTTAAACCTAGACATCGAATAGTGGCTAGAGACAAAAGGTATCCAAGGTTTCACCGCCCCATCCTGTAATACTTGTCCCCATTCCGTGATACCTGCCTCCTTCAAGGGGCGAGCTAAGGCGTCTTTCTAACATTCCAGAGTTCCGGGGAAGTCCCAAATGGGAGCATGGGTGCTATAATACGATAGATCAGTGATTTTCCTTATTCTAGCCCACAAAGAAGCCGCTGCTTTTAGTAATGTCAGCCTTAAAATAGCCTTCTTCTGAGGGGAGACCTCCTCTACTAGTAATAGATCTTTAACATTCTTTAACTGGAATGCCCATACATATAACTGAATATCCAGGAGGGCAATCCCTTCCTTAGTATACCCTCTACAAAGCTTCTTCCTGGCAACCCTGATTCCCTTATAAGCCCAAATAAAACTATCAATCTTCAATTGTATATCCTGTATTCTTTTCTCCACAAATTCCAGCGGGATCATATTAAAAAGAAAAGTAAGCTTCGGAAGAATAAACATATTTACTAAATACGCTCTCCTGTATAGAGTCAAAGGAAGATGTACCCAACTTAATAACAATTTATCTATCTGGTGGGACAAAAGTTTCAAATTTACCAAAAAGTTTTTTCCAAATCATGTGGTATCTTAACTCCAAAGTACTTTGGCCCATATTTATACTTTTTGACGCACAACTGCGCCAACGCAGTTGTGCGTCAAAAATGTTACCGCCGGCTAACGCCATTCCAACGCGTCATGCGGGCGCCTTATTAATGGAATGACGTTAGCCGGCGCTGCGGACTGGTGTGCGTAAAAAAAAATTACTCACACCAGGCAGCGCCGGCGTGTGGGAAAATGGGGGCTGTGCGTCAAAAAATGGTGCACGTCAGGTCTGAGGCAAAATTCAGGCCTCAAAACGGATTTGCGCCATTTTTTTTGACGCCCAACCTCCATTGACATGACTCCTGTCTTAGCAAAGACAGGAGTCATGCCCCCTTGCCCAATGGCCATGCCCAGGGGACTTATGTCCCCTGGGCATGGACATTGGGCATAGTGGCATGTAGGGGGGCCCAAATCAGGCCCCCCTATGCCACAGAAAAAATCAGAAAAAATATTTAGCCGAACTTACCTTTACTTCCCTGGGATGGGTCCCTCCAACCTTGGGTGTCCTCCTGGGGTGGGCAAGGGTGGCAGGGGGTGTCCCTGGGGCCAGGGGAGGGCACCTCTGGGCTCCTTCCAAGCCCACAGGTACCTTAACGCCTGCCCTGACCCAGGCGTTAAAAAACGGCGCACATCAGGCTGTGCGCCGTTTTTTAAGGCCCACCCCCTCCTGTGCATCAAAATGACGTCAGAGTATAAATAAGGGGCACAGGCCTTAAAGTCTTTTTTTGGAAGGGAACGCCTACCTTGCATATAATTAACTCAAGGCTGGTTCCCCCTTCCAAAAAACGACGCACATGGTGGAATTTTGACGCCCGCGGGTTCAGACGTCAAAGTATAAGTATGGGGCAGGGTTTGCGCCGATTGTGCATCAAAAATTTTGACGCACATTCGGCGCAAACAGAGTATAAATATGCCCCTTTATCTCCTCTTTTATTAACTTATGACAAATATTCAGGTTCCATGTCATGATCTCCACCTTTGACATATTAATTTGATACCCTGATACCTGGCCAAATTTGTTTTATCTCTTCCACTCTATCTAACGCTGCAGGGAGATCCGTAGAATGGATTATGATATCATCAGCATACATAGATATCTTCTTCTCCCATCCCATATAAACAAAAGGTTTTATTAGAGCATCCTTTTTAATCATGCAAGCAAGCGGCTCTATGTACACATCAAAGAGCAGAGGAGATAAAGGACAGCCCTGTCTAGTTTCTCTAGTAATAGAGAACGGGGAGGTTAGACTCCCATTTATCAAAACTCTAGCGGATGGATTGGCATAAATACTTTTTACAACTCCTAAAAACCTAGGCCCAAAGTTCAGCTGTATTAAAATATAATTTAAATAGCCCCAGTTCACCCGGTCAAACGCCTTAGTAGCATCAAGAGTAATAAACGCCAAAGGGAGACCCGATACTGATGCCCCAATTAATTTGTGAGATAATTGGTACATAGACCTGTTTTTTAGAAACCCCTTTTGATTCATGGATCAGGTGCGCGATCCCCTTCCCTGATCTTCTGGCAAGTATACTCGTAAATATTTTATAATCATTATTCAATAGGGAAATTGGTCTGTATGATTCACAGAGCGAAGAGTCTTTCCCAGGTTTTAATATGACAGTTATTATTGCTTCATTCCAAGACCCTGGCAATTGGGATTCTCTCCTCCAAATTCCATTAAAAAGATCTTTGAGCAGCGGAGATAAAATACTACTGAGTTTTACATAAAACTCTGCATGTAAGCCATCAGGGACGATGCCTTCCCTTTTTTTGCTGTTGCAATAGCCTGTTGTAATTCTCCCTCCGAAAACTCCTCCTCCAGAAAAGACACCCCGACCTCATCAAGTTTCCCTGATATTAATTCTTCTACCTTTGGCATTGCCTCAACCACCACTTCTGTTTAAATCTTCTTTATATAACGCTTCAAAAAAAACCTGGGATGCTCTTTGAATTGCTAAATAGTCTGGTACAACCACCCCTGTGCCGGGGTCTCTTATCTCTGAAATCTGATTTCTAATAAGGTCGGATTTTGTTTTCCATGCCAATAATTTCCCTGCACATTCCCCGTACTCAAAATTAGCGAATTTACTTGCTTTCCATTTCTCCCTTACCCGCGTCTCTATCAATGCTGAGAAGGCTGCTCGCTTAGTAACCAATTCTAGCATAATTGAATCTTCACTTCTCCCATCCAAATGAGCCTCAACCAATTTTTCCTCTAAACTCTCTAAATCTTTCTCAATATTCAGAATGCCTAATCTGTACTCCTTATTTCTCCAGGCAGAAATGGAGATCAGAACCCCTGATAAAAGCTTTATATGAGTCCCACACCACATGGGGTGCTGCCGAATTCTGATTTTCTTCGAAAAACCGTCTGGTTTCCCTTGACAGACATTCTACCACCTCCGTGTTGCTTAATAGGGAACGATCTAACGTCCACCTTTTATCGACCGGGGTCCATCTCCCTTCAAAGTTACCATAACTGCAGCATGGTCCGATAAATGGGCTGGGATATGTTGCACATCCACCACACATGCCTTCAGAGTCTTAGCAAGTAGAATAAAATCTATCCTAGAGTGATGCTTGAACTTCTTATTATGGAAAGTAAAACTGCGCAAACGGCCATGTAAGTCTCTCCAAATATGAACCAAAGCATACTGGTCCATCATCACTTTAATATATACGCCAAAGATTTTTGACACCCACAGGCCCTACTACCAGAGGACTTATCTAGCATATAATTTAACACCACATTAAAATCGCCTGCTATTATGATTGGATGCTGAGTATCCAGTAGAGCATTACATATTTCCCGTAGAACAGTCCTATCATCTACATTGGGGCCATAATAGGACACTAAAGTATAAATAGCTCGGTTAATATTAACATCCGCCATGACTCATCTACCTTTTGTATCCGACTTGGTGCACATAATCAAAGCATTAGCAACTCTCTTGACCAAGATTACCACTCCCTTTGAATGCGATGTATTATTAGAACAGGCCACTTGACTAACCCAGGCCAAGGGTTTAAAGATCTCCTGTACTTCTGCAAATGTCAAATGAGACTCCTGAATCATTATAATTTGTGCCGGGGAGTCCTTAATATACTGTAGGATATAACTTCTCCTTGCCCTTACTCTCAACCCATTCACATTCCAGGAAAGAATCTGGAAATTAGCTGCCGCCATCCCACTTATATATTTTCCCAAAAGTAACGGGCATTCTATTAAACAATGTTACGGGTCGAACCGTTTTACAAAGAGGACATTTTTTCCTGTATCCCATCCACCCCACCCCTGCCGAATCCCCTCCCCCCATCTTCCCAATCCCTTCCCCAATGCCCTTCCTCTCACCTCCGTGGGGAACCCCCCCATTTTCTTGGCTATCCAGCCATTTGTTGCTGCTAGCCCCACACTGTGTCTTAAACAAATAAATAGGAGAAAAGAGAAAAATAAAACGAATATCCCAGCATGATTTAACTGTTCTTAAATTTCTCCAATAGAGAATCCGCTTCGTGGACGTCCCGTAAGTTATACATCTGATTTTCTCTCATCAATCTCAAAGTTGCTTGAAATTTGAACTGAACCGTGGCCCCCAACTTCCTAAACTCCTCCTGCCTCTTGCCAAGCTCCCATTGTCGGTTGGAGGTTGTCCACGATACATCGGATCTTATTTCAAAAGAGAAACCACTCTCATTCAATGTTCCGGTTTTCAGTGCTCTAGAGAGGACTTTCTCCTTTATAACATAGGAAAGAAAATTCACCAGTATCCTTCTTGACTTTGCTGCGTTTGGTGGTTTCCGAAACGGGTCCCTATGGACCTTCTGTATATCTTGGGAGAGCAAATCTTCAGACCCCCTTACACACCCCGCATTGACAAAGGAGACCCACCACAAACATTTTAATATTATCTCCCTCAACCCCTTCCAGGACATTCATGATTTTGATGTTATTCCTCCTGTCGTTGTTTTCCAATACTTCCAGACGCTCAGCATTCTTATTTCCCGCAATCCTTAATGCTTCAATATCATTAGTGTGTTTCTCCACCGTTTCATTTAGTTGAACCACTTTATTTTCCAGATTCTGAGTTCGCTGTGCTAAAATATCCATCTTCGTCGCCAAAGCTTTGGAAACCTCTTGAATCCCTTTCTGGTTATTTTGTTATACCAGGAATTCCTGCCTAACTTCCTTAGATAAGGAGTGCAGCAAAGATTCTAGAGATGACTGATCATGCGTTGAGTTCAACTCCAGTAGTGGGTCCTGCTGGGAGCCCAAAGGATCTGCTGTCATTCCCTCCAAAGTACCATTACTTTGTTGCAGGGAAGTATCTTCTCCTATAGCCGGAGGGGTCTGCTTCTGCGCTAGCATACCTGTGCCTAATATCCTCCCCTCACTTAAAGAGGGTGCAGATGAGGAAGAAAGATTGATACCGGACGATTGTACTTGCTCTCCCTCTTCACATTCAGACCATAAGGTTTTATTTGGTATTGCGCTCAGAGAAGTGGGGAGGAGAGATATATTAGCAGTGGACATGATATTATCTAAACTCTTGGCTTTAAAGTATGCCCTCAGTGAGGGTGTTATTTTCTATTGAGGGAGAGGGGTAGGTTGTTTTTTCCTCCCCTCAGTTTTTTTCCTTTGCGGTGGCAGTGCTAACCCCCTTTCCACAGACAAAACATCCATAGTGCTTTCAGGAGTGCTGACAATATCTTTACTGACCTGACATGGCAGTATATAAGAAGAGCCCACCTCCCTTAAACTGTTAAAGACCTCAGTCTCCGCATGCCCTTCCCCCTCTCCCGGTATCCGGTCCATGTGGTCATCCACGTTACCTCGATGCAGATTCATAAGTCCAGATGTTGAAGGGAGAGGGGGAGAGTCCCTTCTTCTTAAATGGGGCAATGGTGCACTAATCCTTCCTTCCATGCTGCCTTCCATGCTGCCAGATCGTCTTGTGCTGCCCCTGCCTGCTTTGCCTCCGGTCGCTCCTGTCAGCGTGACCCTGGATGTGAGAGCGCGCACAAAATGCCAATTGTTGGAGGGTGCCCCTGCACCTGACCTCTGCAACTGACTAAAATATCTGGTAGGTCATATATGATTTGTGATAAAACACTAGGGGAGCCAGCAAGCAGCCTTGTTTTAAGCTGTTTGAGTTTTAACCTTTCGGGATAGATCCTGCATCCCTTCTATAAGAATTTGTCACCAGGTATCAGAGTGCAATTCAGTAATGAGCAATAGGCGGTGTTGAGAAACATCCAAACAAAGAAGCTTTCTCCACAGCATTTGTCGATCTGCTCTATCAAAAGCTGTGGAGAAGTCAGTAAACGCCATATTGACTGGCATACCCCAGGAAAATGTACATTTCTCAATGATCGCTTAGAGGGCAGCAATATTAGTGATAGTGCAATGATTCTTCCTAGAACCAGCTTGTTTGGAGGTAACAATGTTATTTTCCTGAGCCCATTGTTGTAAGTGGGAAAGTAAACTCCTAGCAAAGAGTTGTCAGTTGCATCTAGCAGTGCTACCTGTCTAACACCTCCTGGAGAGGGTTTGGGACCTTTTTATACAGCTGTCCGATGACACTCTGGTTCCAAGATGAAGGGTTTTTTCCAGTTCAACAGCAATATTCAAAATGCAGTCTAAGAATAATAATAGCCATAATAGGAATCTCTTTGGGCCCCATCCCTTCAGATGTTATTGCATTTTTTTGTAAAACAAACAATCTCAACTAAGGAAGAAGCGCCATACACTGCAAACATTTCTTTACCTACAGTGAGTACAACAGGATGAGCTTCCCCGGAACTACTAGAATATACATTAGAAATGTAACCCATCCAAACATTTTCAGGGATGGAACTTGGATGTGCTGTCACCACAGAATTACAGTATTTAGCCACTATTCCCATGAGTCCCTGGAGTTCTCCACCTCCCTCAGATTAATCTACTTAGCATCACTCTCACTCCTTCACTCTTGCACTTTTAATCCTGATCTTATATGTTTAAAAAATTAGTTTTGTGCTGTCTTGCAGAGTAAAGCAACAGTTGCTGTATCCTTATTAGGAAAGTTATTTCCGTGTTTAACACCTTTATCTTTGGATTACACTTTTTCAGCTGCTGAAGGCCTTCATACTTAGAACCTAGATTACAAAACCCAACCATGTGAGATTCAAAAATGGATATGGGGCCTACCCATGAAGACTTTTTAGAATTAATACAAACCTTGACTTTTGAAACTTAAGGTCTCAATATCGCCAAGCTGCCCAAAAGGCATGCATGTTCGACCTATTAAAGCTCAGCTCACCAACTAATAGGTTCCAAGGTGCTAATTCCTAGAGTTTAAAGACCACAGTCGTACCCACTACACTATGATTGCTCATGTCAGTTTGAGACACAATACATTTTTAACAAGCCCCCAACATTTGATAGAATAATGTCACACAGTCAAGAAAGCTCTCCAACTAGGTTGAATGGAAGGTATAGGCCATGGGTACTCAGAAACATTTTCCCAGGGGCCACAAAGTTTGGTCTGTGGTGTGATCGTGGGCCGCACTAATGCTAGCAGCGTGGCGATCAGAGGGAGGAGGGGGCTCTGGATGGGGAAGTGTTTTGGTATTATGGTGGGTGTAGGGGGCAGCAAAGCATATAGATCTAGTGGCTGAATCACTCAATGTGAAACCAGAAAACGTGGCATTAATCCCAGCTTCCCCACTTTGCCAAATTGTGTGATCCTAGGCAATTGTTTTATTTCACGGTTCCATTTTCTTCATTATTGTACGTAGGAGGACTTCATAATGCATGGCTTCAGTATATGCGCTGTGTGAACCCTTATCTTGTGTTTGATTTAATAAACTATGAAGTTGTTCATGTATAATAGCAAATCAGGCCAATCAAAGAGTGCCGATAACTGACTTGCCCCTTAATTCACTATTGGCATTGTTATCAAGGTGGAGGTAAGAATTAATGTTTCTGAATTTATGTTTGAAATCTATTGTTCTTAAAAAAATACTCCTCCATGCACTGATATCATCTGTTGTAGTGAAATGAAATGGCCCTGCGTGTAAACGAAATACAAGTGTTCCTTACTTCATTTCTTTATCAATCAATCAATCAATCATAGTATTTATAAAGCGCGCTATGTACCCGTCAGGGTTTCGAGGCGCTGAGAGGGGGGGGGGGGGGAGGAGCGCTGCTGATTTAGCGGTCGAAGAGCCATGTCTTGAGGAGCCTTCTGAATGCGATGAGGTCCTGGGTCTGGCGAAGAGATGTGGGGAGAGAGTTCCAGGTCTTGGCGGCGAGGAAGGAGAAGGATCTGCCGCCGGATGTCTTGCGCTGGATTCGGGGTACGATGGCGAGGTTGGCGGATCGGAGTTGACGTGTTGGAGTGTAGAAGTTCAGTCTGGTGTTGAGGTAGGAGGGTCCGGTGTTGTGAAGTGCCTTGTGAGCGTGGGTCAGGAGTTTTTGCAATACTTTTTCAATAAAGTATTGCCTGTTAAGTCGAGTGAACAGCAGCCTAGTGCTTCTGCTGCCCTGGGGGCCGCATGTAAAAGTCAAAAGGACCGCATGCAGCCCCAGGGCTGTACTTTGAGTATCACTGGTATAGGCGGTGGACTCGCCAGCTGGAGATCTTCCATTCATGATGCCCAGATCATACTTTGTAAAGGTTTTCAGAAAAACAATTGCTTATACATTCTACATTTTTCTGGGAAAGAAATTCCCAGGTCAGAGCACACATCTTCACTTTTCGACATTAGCAAAAGCAGAGGAAGCAGAATTAGAAATCTTTGTATTTAAATCACCAATGTATATTACCAGGGAACAATCTTTAACCAAACCAATAGCATAGACAAAAACAAAACATAACTCACCAGGTGGTCAAACGTTTTCTCTCGAGGGATATACATGTTTACTGAAAGAAAAAAGGAAGGACCGCCTCTCACATCTTGGAATGCCAGTTTCAAGCAAAGACTCATATTTGATGAATAAATAAAAACTTTTTGATTCCAATTCACAGTGTTCTTAAGTAAATTATGCACCTTCCCGCAAGCATGGCCCCTTTCAGAATGCCCTGCATTGCAAGAGAATACAAAATAATCAGCAATTGTAAATTATGTGCACGTTCAGGTTACTTGTAAGTATAAAATTAATGATGTAAGAGTTTTCAAAAAAATCAATTTTGCTTCACCACGTCCCAACTAAGCCATATTCCAAGACAGGAGTAGCTCAGCAGAGCTACCTCAGCAGCTCACCATTTTTTAACATGGGGCAGGTGCTTTGCAGGACTTGCGACACCCAACTCCATTTAAGGAGGATATTCTGTGAATCGACAGCTTGTAGGTTCACAGCAAGACAGTCCAGAATTGTTTGCACTCATCATCCCTGCCCTAATGCGACAACTATATCATTAGGATTCCCTTGTTGAATATGATTATCAGGCCCCACTACAGCAGCCATCATTGACCTATTTACTTTTTAGTGAATTAATTTGTTGTACCAGGGTCTGTGAGAGCTCCACAACAGGCACAAGGTCAATTCCCCCTTTTTAGAAAAAGAGTTTTGCAAAACCAGATTTTGAAAAAATAATGAATGTAACGTGATTCTAAAATATGAAGTTGGCGCAGTTAAGTGAATAGACACATTTCTGATGTCACTACATTTTACTAGCCTTAGTGCTTCTATTGCCAAAAATGAATTTAGAATAGAGGGATATTCTAGTCACAGGAAGAAAGTCATTATCAAATAATAAGATAAAATCAATAGAGGTGACTCTAGGTTCTGCTCTAGTGACACCCCTTGAGAATAATAAACAGCACGCTTCATTAAACCTCCATGATCCTCAGAACAAAAACTCTTGCACCACGGCTTAGCAAACAAAACAGGATTTATTATCAGGAGCTGTCACAGTTTTTTGTTCTCCATTGCTTTGGATGCCTAATGGTTGATTAACCTGGCTACCTGGATTTGCCTTTACTAGTAGAAAACTACTCTCTTTAAACAAACCAACAGATTTGTAATGGGCCACAGTGTACTTTGACCCTTCGGCATTGAGAGTATGAAAAGCTCAGTACAGTATTTGTAATACACTGACATAGTGGGGAAGCAGCTGGAGGCAAGAGAGATTCGACTAAATTTGCCCAAACTCTCGCTTATAATTTGGGTTTGCAGTGGTCAGAGTGAGTATTACTTGGAGGAAGAGATGAAGCACTACCCCTGTTGTCATTAACAATACCTCATTAAAGACCTTCAATTCAAGACAGCTAGGAAAACACATTTTTTTTCATTTGATCCTTCGTGATTCTTCTAATCTTTTTTATTTTTACAGTTCTTTATAGCACCATCTGAACCATCAAAGAAGGATCTGCTGTGGGCTCCATCTCTGAACTAATTGTGCCAGGGTCTAGTCTTTGCTTTTCTAAAAAAGGAATATCAGCATTAGAAACAGCACCTACCCTTGCTTCTGCTTGTGACAGTAACCCATTCTCTCCACCATTTCTTTCCTCCTCTTTTGGACCTTATTTTAAACATTGGGAAAATCCTAACAGTAGCTAAGTCTGAAAGGAATTCCTGACTATGGTCCTCGAACAACAAGCTTAAGCAAAGGCGCTCATCAACATGTGTGCTATTATTTTTTAGAGGCACCTCATACTGCATTGGTTTTCTAACTTAGGCAAAAGCATCGCTATCCCTTCCATGGCGCTCAGATGTTGCTGACTTCCACAAAGACTTTACATTATCATTAATGACATTTGTATTACTATCAGTACCTTATTGATATTCTGCACCTCCAATAAAATTGAAGACAGTGTTTCCAATACATCATCAGAGCTTGACAACGATTTCACTAATAAGGACAATATAGACAATCATTTTTTCAATACAAAACAACATTTCTGATGAAACGCCTCCTTGCCCTCCATTATTGGACTGTTTATGGGAATATAAAATGATTGTGATCAGTGAGGGACCCTCCCCCAGGGATGAAGAACTACTAAGCAATGCTGGTAAAGAAAGGCGAGGAGGGCAAATACATGGATTTCTGTTAGACTGTTCCACAACACCTTGGGCATTCACAGATGGAACAGTATGAATAATTCACAACCCCTGCACTCACTCAGAAGTCTAGATCAGTGTCTAGCAGGGTGAAATCCTTGACAAAAGAACCTCCTCCTAGTCATTAAGATAGTTAGCTATTACAGGGATGTTTTCCAATCCAAGCAAACCCTCTTCCTGACATGATAAGGGGACAACATAAAGCAATCTGCATTGCCCTCATTGGAGATTTGACCATCACACTTCTCCTAACTTCTCCTAACCATGTCTCATGACATGTCCCTCACCCTTGGACTCTGACTGTACAACAAATGGCTCATTATCTCTCATGGGGGCTGTGAACTGGGCAGTGTGTTGCATTGGAAAATACACTTGCGCCTGTAAATAAATCTCATTGTTCACATGTAACATTTCAACGCTTACTGTGATCCATCAACTCAGCTATGTGTATTGCATTGTGTGATGTTATGTCAATGAGAACGGAACCAAATTGCATGTGTGCATTACTGTCAGACACAAAGCCACACACTAAAATTCTAACATGAAAAATGTGAATGATGGTGTTGTGGGCTACAACCAATTTACAGAGCCTTAAATACATTTATTGAACAGATATCTTTTTATGCCCTTTTTATAAACAGATGGCCTTGTTTTGGTGCATGTTTATGGTGCTCTACTCTGCTC
Source organism: Pleurodeles waltl (assembly GCF_031143425.1). Taxonomy (NCBI): domain Eukaryota; kingdom Metazoa; phylum Chordata; class Amphibia; order Caudata; family Salamandridae; genus Pleurodeles; species Pleurodeles waltl. The sequence goes on from NC_090437.1 coordinate 1,072,073,804, forward strand.
AGTCCACTGTGCACATGCATCAGGCCCCTTACTGTGCCAAGAGTCAATGTAGCCTCAGCATTGGGATTAGGGGGAGTTGGGTGGGGATTTAACCTCATCCTGATAGCTCTTCAGCAGAAATGTGCAGTCCCCTGCAGACTGACACATGCACATTTGTGATCAAATGGCCTTGGATTTTCGTTTTCCCTTGGGGTACTTGATATTGGGCTTGTCCTATCATGTATAGAAGACTGGCTACTTGTTCGTGTTGGACATGTCCCATCATTTGCAGCTTAGTTAGGGCCTGTATCTGTAGTGTAACTTCTAATTTATGTACGTAATTCTTTGGGACAGATTCCTTTCTTTGTGTTGTTTCAGTGTCATGTTGTGGAAGGGAACGCCTACCTTGCATATCATTCTTGCAAAACGATGCAAGGTTTGTTGACACTCCCCAAAATAAAGGGTAACAGATATTTTGAAGCTAGATGGGTCTAGTGTCAAAATTTCAATGTGACGGTAGGTTAACGCCACTTTTGCACCAAGAAAAGACTCAAAGGCCGTGAAAACATTTCATAAATATGGGCCTTAATTTCCATTAGCTGGGTTCAATATATTGATAATATTTCAGCTTTGACTAAACAGTGGCATCCTTTCTTGGTGGGGTCAACTTGACATCATCAAGATGATGTTAGTGCTCTTTATCTTATGTACTATTTCTAGCTTTACTTAGAATACCTTCTAAATATTTTAAGAAAATTAAATACATATTTTCCTCCTTTCATCGGAGCAAGAAGAATTCCCCCTTCCCTCATAACATTGAAATGTTCCAAATTAGATGGTGGTGCAAACTTTCTAGAATTTCAGAAGTACCACAAGGTTTTTCTATTGAAACAATCCACTTTATGGATGTCAGGCTTCTTGGATTATTACAAATTATGGGTTGATTTAGAGAAAAGCATTTTACATCTTTTTTTCCTTCAGTGAATATTTGGCATTCACACGCAAGCCACATAATTTGTTCACTATTCTTTTTAGATATCAATGTCAAATATTTGAACCTACCCTGTCATATATTGGCCTTAATCGACAATAAACGTCTATGTTAGAAATCATGGAGAAAGAAAGAACTAATCAACTAACAGTTTACGGCTCTGCACTGTCATCTACACAAGGAAAACACCTTTTTGATCTTCCTTCATAACAAATTAAATTCCTTGAAAACAGTTATTTCTCAAGTGTGTGACCTCATCTTCTCTCACATTCCTCTTACCCCAGATCTCCCTTCTTGCTTACATGCTCTCCAACTCCAAAGATTCCATCATCTATCTTTTTTTTTACAATGATCCCTAATAGATAGACTTAAAACAGATAATGCAAGAAATCAATTGGCATATTTCAATGTGGAGGAAGATATGGAGAAATTTGTGAAAATCGTTTTTGTAGCAAACACCACACAAACACTTCTTTCTATCTATAAAGAGCTCTTGATAGATCTTTCAACCTTGCACAACGTATATCCGGACCTCCCCATCAATTGCTGGGCATGTCAATCACCACAAGCTGACCTAAAATACCTTTTTTTTATTTCAACCAATGTTATTGAGGTTTGGATAAAACAGAGAATACACAGTGCAATTCCTGTAAAGTTGACAATCAAAGTCACAAATTGAAAGGAACTAAGACAAGCATAAAAGATAATAATAATATGTAAACTCTTAACATATGAGTGAATACAATTATATGAGGAATCATAAAAACAATTGTGAGAAGAACACTGAAGGGAAGCTTTTGAAGGGTAGACAAACTGATCTTAGTAGTAAGTGCATTGTGTAACAACTAAAACAAAAGAAAAGGCATAAGGAAAAGAAAATGATATATGGGGGGTCATTAAGAGTTTGCCAGTCGTAGGACTGCCATGTTGGCGGTGGCAGTCGTACAGCCAATATGCTGGCAGAAAAGACTGCCAAATTATGACCATAGCGGTCTCTCAGCAGAATACAGCCAGTCCACCGTCAGTGCGTTCAGGCCGCCACGGATGACGGCAGCCACCTTCCGGCTGATGAAGAGCATTTTCCCGCTTGACACATTACGTGGCTACACACCACCAAGGTTTCCGCTGCGGTTGCACCACCACGGTGCCCCTGGCAGAAACCAACTCTATGAAAGAAACACCCACTTTCAGGAACACATACCATTGTGGAGCCACCATGGAACCTGACTGCATGTCTTCCCTCTGCTCCTACTCGTCCAACGACTCCAGAACCAGCAACTACAACACTAACCGTGAGTACACACACCTACCTGTCACTGTTGGAAAATGCCAATGTACCTACGCACATACAACATACATATCCGGGAGGATGGCGAGGGTGACACACACGCACGTAACCTCACACTTACACTTACACACACAACCACATACACAAACACACATACACAGTACACACAAAATACAGCCATCACACACACACATGCCAAAAACACACACCAACCCCGAAATACACAGCACCGGTACGGTCACACGCAACAACACACAACACCACCACATGACACAAGTACACCACAACCGCAAGACCACAATACACCATTAAATACCCATAATACAGCCCTCCACTTCACAAATCATACATACAACACAACATAACAACACCAGAGAACAAACACACACAATCATACATCAAAACAACGAGTCATACCAAATACCATGCAAGCACACAGCACAACAAATCTGACATACCAATCCCCACACACAATCACGTACACAGTACAACCACACAAAGGAACACAACACAGCAAATGGCACATGTCAACACAAACACCACACAATACCAATACAACAACATGTCCTCAACATACACATGCCCATCACATAACACATCCATCACTGGAGGACAAATATCATGCACACAACAACACATGCAGCCCAGACACAACTGGTAGCCAAACTACCACTGCCACACAAATGCTTACAAACAAACAATGTCAGCCAAGACAAAAACTGCCCTAAGTAAGGAAATGCAGGACAAAAAGATGTAAACCTTGAAACCAACAACAGGTTGGTCCTGTGATATATTAAATATATAATATATTCTAGGATTTGGGCTTAAGCTTAGGTGGGTGACCCTTGGGCTTGGGTTTGGGAGGGATGCTTAGTTCGAGTCTTAGGGGAGGGCTGGGAACTCTTCAGAGGGTGTTGACTTCTTGGCAGGAGCATAGGAACTTGCAGGGTGGCAGGGGAGGCCTTGGAGATGGAAGAGCTGGACTTCGAGAGCGACACAAACACTGTAGGGGTATTACTGGGTGGGAGAGGAGTAGGGAAAAGGCACAACTCCAGGAGGAAAAACATCTTACTCACACATGGGCGGGCATGGCACTAGGGTATGGGATTAGAGGGAGAGGTAGTGGTTGTAAGATGTATTTTGGTGGATATCTTGGGTGCATGTGTGTGTGAGGAATGCTTGTGGGTGGTGGGTGTCTGGCTGATGTGTGGGTGAGTATGGGTGTTTATGTGTCTTTGGAGGAGGGGGGTAGAGGTGCAGGGAGATGCCGTAGTGGATGGGTGACTGACTGTTGGGGTGGTGACTGCAGGCATGGTAGATGTGCTGCATTTAGGGGTGTCAGCAGTTGTAGTGACTGTGGATGTGGTGACTGGGGTAGATGTCTGAGGGTCTGCTGTCGTGATGACTGTGGGTAAGATAGGTGTTATGGTTGTATTGGTGAATGTTGGCGTAGTGACTGCAGGTATGTCAGGTTTGGTGTCTGTGGTGCTGGGGCGGTGGGGGTGTCAGGGCAGGTAGTGATTGTTGCTGTGTCTACAGGTGGATGTTGTTTGTGTGCATGCTGGTGGTAGGTCTTGTGGTGCTTGTGTTTGTCAGCTCTACCCTTGGATGTTGAGGTGGATGCATGATTGCCTGCGTGCTTTGGCTGGGTCAGGGAAGAGGGGTTTGGGAACAGAAAGGTGGAGGGGTGGCGGAAGACAAAGGGTGACTGGCTGCCATCAGTGTGGAGGCCAGTGCCTGAAAAGATCTCTATAGGCCAGCCAGGGCACCGTGAATGCCCTCCAAGATCGCATTACTCTGCTGGACGTAAATTGCCAGTCCCTGGATGGCATTCACAATGGTCGACCGACACACAGAGATTGACCCCAGGAGGTCAATACCCTCCTCACTGAATGCAGCAGGGCTGACAGGGGCAGAGGTGCCTGTGGCGAAGTAGACACCCACTCTCCTGGGTAAGTGGACACGGACAACTAGCTGGGGAGCTACAAGGAGGGTGGTGGTAGAAAGGGTGGGGGCAGACACAAATGTCTGGGGTGGTCCCAGAGGGGTCTACCACCACCAGGGAGTGTCCGCTGGAGGAGGCATCTGAAGATGATGAAGTTGAAGATCCGGTCTTCCCATGTGGCACTGCCCTTGCCCTCTGGGCCACTGGGTTCCTCGCTGTCGGTGGTCTCAGCACTCCGGGTCCCATGGCCGGCAGGATTCCCACTCACCTGTGCCCCATCTCCTTTGCCTGCTGATGCTGATGAGTAAGGGAGAGAGAGAGAGAGACGTTCATCACATTCTTCACATACACACATGAAAACATGCACAACTGTAGGTATACATCTCCTGGCTAGGGAATTCCAAATGTAACACCACATATCCTAATTCATGTCACAACATGTCACTTCTACCTATCCCTTCATGTCATCTCACCGATATCCTAATCCATATAAGGTACCACAACTGGAGCCTTCCATCAATTCACCTACAGACCTATGTCAGCATGCACATGATGCCCTTGTTAGCACAGACAATCTCCCATCATCCTGGTCATATTTCTCCTATCACCATTAGGAATAGCACTTGACAGATAACAGCACATCTTGCATGTTCACATTCAACTCCTGACCTGTTCATGTCCATACGTAATGTACTATGAAAGTAAAGACAATTCTACTGACTAACTACATAGTACCTGCCTGTGACGGGCTGAGAGAGTCTCGCCCGCACAGGAACGGGACTTGTGCTGTCTCTGCCTCTGCTATCCCTGACCTTCCTGACCTCCTTCCCCGTGATTGGCTGAATTCCCTCCCGTCGTGGGCCGACAAGAGGTCAAATACGGCAGCGGCAGCACCTGAGAGCGCGATCTTGGGAGGTGGAGAAGGAAACTTGGAGGACGCCGACTCACAACGAGGAAGAGAAGCAGACGAGCAGAAGAGGGCCGAACACACACAAGGATGAGAAGAAGATGAGCAGGCTGACCTAGAGGGAGAGAGAGGCCGGTGGCCTGACTCGTGGAAGTGTACATCCAGACGGGGGCCCATCAGCAACCCCGAAATACACAGCACCGGTACGGTCACACGCAACAACACACAACACCACCATATGACACAAGTACACCACAACCGCAAGACCACAATACACCATTAAATACCCATAATACAGCCCTCCACTTCACAAATCATACATACAACACAACATAACAACACCAGAGAACAAACACCCACAATCATACATCCAAACAACGAGCCATACCAAATACCATGCAAACACACAGCACAACAAATCTGACATACCAATCCCCACACACAATCACGTACACAGTACAACCACACAAAGGAACACAACACAGCAAATGGCACATGTCAACACAAACACCACACAATACCAATACAACAACATGTCCTCAACATACACATGCCCATCACATAACACATCCATCACTGGAGGACAAATATCATGCACACAACAACACATGCAGCCCAGACACAACTGGTAGCCAAACTACCACTGCCACACAAATGCTTACAAACAAACAATGTCAGCCAAGACAAAAACTGCCCTAAGTAAGGAAATGCAGGACAAAAAGATGTAAACCTTGAAACCAACAACAGGTTGGTCCTGTGATATATTAAATATATAATATATTCTAGGATTTGGGCTTAAGCTTAGGTGGGTGACCCTTGGGCTTGGGTTTGGGAGGGATGCTTAGTTCGAGTCTTAGGGGAGGGCTGGGAACTCTTCAGAGGGTGTTGACTTCTTGGCAGGAGCATAGGAACTTGCAGGGTGGCAGGGGAGGCCTTGGAGATGGAAGAGCTGGACTTCGAGAGCGACACAAACACTGTAGGGGTATTACTGGGTGGGAGAGGAGTAGGGAAAAGGCACAACTCCAGGAGGAAAAACATCTTACTCACACATGGGCGGGCATGGCACTAGGGTATGGGATTAGAGGGAGAGGTAGTGGTTGTAAGATGTATTTTGGTGGATATCTTGGGTGCATGTGTGTGTGAGGAATGCTTGTGGGTGGTGGGTGTCTGGCTGATGTGTGGGTGAGTATGGGTGTTTATGTGTCTTTGGAGGAGGGGGTAGAGGTGCAGGGAGATGCCGTAGTGGATGGGTGACTGACTGTTGGGGTGGTGACTGCAGGCATGGTAGATGTGCTGCATTTAGGGGTGTCAGCAGTTGTAGTGACTGTGGATGTGGTGACTGGGGTAGATGTCTGAGGGTCTGCTGTCGTGATGACTGTGGGTAAGATAGGTGTTATGGTTGTATTGGTGAATGTTGGCGTAGTGACTGCAGGTATGTCAGGTTTGGTGTCTGTGGTGCTGGGGCGGTGGGGGTGTCAGGGCAGGTAGTGATTGTTGCTGTGTCTACAGGTGGATGTTGTTTGTGTGCATGCTGGTGGTAGGTCTTGTGGTGCTTGTGTTTGTCAGCTCTACCCTTGGATGTTGAGGTGGATGCATGATTGCCTGCGTGCTTTGGCTGGGTCAGGGAAGAGGGGTTTGGGAACAGAAAGGTGGAGGGGGGGCGGAAGACAAAGGGTGACTGGCTGCCATCAGTGTGGAGGCCAGTGCCTGAAAAGATCTCTATAGGCCAGCCAGGGCACTGTGAATGCCCTCCAAGATCGCATTACTCTGCTGGACGTAAATTGCCAGTCCCTGGATGGCATTCACAATGGTCGACCGACACACAGAGATTGTCCCCAGGAGGTCAATACCCTCCTCACTGAATGCAGCAGGGCTGACAGGGGCAGAGGTGCCTGTGGCGAAGTAGACACCCACTCTCCTGGGTAAGTGGACACGGACAACTAGCTGGGGAGCTACAAGGAGGGTGGTGGTAGAAAGGGTGCGGGCAGACACAAATGTCTGGGGTGGTCCCAGAGGGGTCTACCACCACCAGGGAGTGTCCGCTGGAGGAGGCATCTGAAGATGATGAAGTTGAAGATCCGGTCTTCCCATGTGGCACTGCCCTTGCCCTCTGGGCCACTGGGTTCCTCGCTGTCGGTGGTCTCAGCACTCCGGGTCCCATGGCCGGCAGGATCCCCACTCACCTGTGCCCCATCTCCTTTGCCTGCTGATGCTGATGAGTAAGGGAGAGAGAGAGAGAGACGTTCATCACATTCTTCACATACACACATGAAAACATGCACAACTGTAGGTATACATCTCCTGGCTAGGGAATTCCATATGTAACACCACATATCCTAATTCATGTCACAACATGTCACTTCTACCTATCCCTTCATGTCATCTCACCGATATCCTAATCCATATAAGGTACCACAACTGGAGCCTTCCATCAATTCACCTACAGACCTATGTCAGCATGCACATGATGCCCTTGTTAGCACAGACAATCTCCCATCATCCTGGTCATATTTCTCCTATCACCATTAGGAATAGCACTTGACAGATAACAGCACATCTTGCATGTTCACATTCAACTCCTGACCTGTTCATGTCCATACGTAATGTACTATGAAAGTAAAGACAATTCTACTGACTAACTACATAGTACCTGCCTGTGACGGGCTGAGAGAGTCTCGCCCGCACAGGAACGGGACTTGTGCTGTCTCTGCCTCTCCTATCCCTGACCTTCCTGACCTCCTTCCCCGTGATTGGCTGAATTCCCTCCCGTCGTGGGCCGAAAAGAGGTCAAATACGGCAGCGGCAGCACCTGAGAGCGCGATCTTGGGAGGTGGAGAAGGAAACTTGGAGGACGCCGACTCACAACGAGGAAGAGAAGCAGACGAGCAGAAGGGGGCCGAACACACACAAGGATGAGAAGAAGATGAGCAGGCTGACCTAGAGGGAGAGAGAGGCCGGTGGCCTGACTCGTGGAAGTGTACATCCAGACGGGGGCCCATCAGCAACCGCGGAAGCCTCAACAACGAACCCCGGGAAGGCGAAGCGCTCATTCCTCTACCAGGTGCGTGGGACCTGTGGAATTGAGGAAGCGGGAGGGCAAGAAAGGAAAAGGAAGGGGGTGGCGGGGTGGTACTGGGCACCTTTTGCACCTTTTGCACCTTTGCACTTTTGCACCTTGGCACCTTTACACAAACAACTAGAACACGTATAAACGAGAGAATACACAGGAGACCAGAACAGTGAGCACTTTGATTGTTCAAGAACCACTACATAGGACAAGACAGGAGAATTGTGGGTACTGTGAAACAGAAACAAAGGAAGATAATAGGAAGAAGAGGCCTCCTAGGCAGTAAGGAACGAAAGGAGCTGGAGACAGAGACAGATAAAGCACAGCCAACCGAATAACAGGCAAAGGAAGAAAAGATAAGGGGAGTCAGGTCAGAGGAAGAGAAGGTGGAAAACAGAGGGCAGAAAACGAAAAGACAGGACGACAAGAGAAGACAGGGAAAGGGCTAGACGAAAGGGACATACCTCAAAGTACTTACCATGGTATCTTTCTGTCTCTCCGCACGCGTTTTCCTGGGGAACCTGTGAGACGACGGAAGCCAAAGAGAAGACTGAGAAGGATAAACCAAAGAACAACCCCGTAAAGTCCAGAAGGAAGAAGACAGGAACAGAACCAAAGCTCAGGAGAAGAGAACAGAGAAAGAGAGAGACTGCATCCCAAAAAACTATCTGAGAATAAAACCCACTTAACTCCCCGATAACCGACTCCTGAGTATTCACTATACACCGAGTGCGTCACACTGCCATTGCTATCACATGCCTAGCTGAACCCTCTGTACAGATCTTAAACTATGGATACAATCCCTAATGAAAACCATCTGAATCTTAGAATACATGTCGGGAGAGCAGCTAAATCACTACATGTATCAAATCCTAGAGACTTATTTGCAGTAATCATGGACACATACGCCACATCACACCATACATGCATGTACGGCAACAGCGGCCTACCTAGCACACATGATACATCCACTGACAATCACAGACAACAGTGTAACAACTAAACAGCCAACTAATACCTATTATTGCAACTTATATACCAAGTGACATGCAGATACAGAGACAAAACACGTCAACATGAGTGAACACTCATTACTCATACCAATTCTGACATGTGAATACTAGTACCTAGGTCCATACAACACAGATATCCCACTGAAAACACATGTACACATGATGCACACATGGACCTACACCACTGGCTCTTACAACATTTGCCACAACAACAACACCTTTATGAGAATTAGTAGTTCAGGCAAGGCATGACATCTTGAAGAATGAAGTAAGGTTAAATCAATGTTTGCCCAACCTGTCCACATCAATTAGGCTAAGGGAAACAAGAAATGTCCCTCTCTATTAGATCTCACCCCAAGTAACCATTGTGACATGATGTAGGGGATAATACCATATGTTGCACTAGTATTGGTAGGCCATTGACAGATTTTGCATGGACATTGCACTTCGTCTAAGAGTATGACTGCCCTCTGAAACAAAGGCATTGGGATAATAGTGAATCACCTACATTTCTATGGCACAGAAATACATGGTATGACCAAATACACAATATCAGACACTCATAGTTGGATGTCCTTCAGTTACAACCTTTACATCCCCCATAATATGCATATCAAGGGACAATGGGGACTGCACCATAAACCCATATGTACAGTCCAATTCTGCCCACCACTGGCACTTACTACATTTGCCACAACAACAACACCTTTATGAGAAATAGTAGTTTAGGCAAGGCATGACATCTTGAAGAATGAAGTGAGGTTAAATCAATGCTTGCCCAACCTGTCCACATCAGGTAGGCTAAGGGAAACAAGAATTGTCCCTCTCTACTACATCTCACCCCAAGTAACCATTGTGACATGGTGTAGGGGATAATACCATATGTTGCACAAGTATTGGTAGGTCATTGGCAGATTTTGCATGGACATTGCACTTTGTCTAAGAGTAGGAATGCCCTCTGAAACAAAGGCATTGGGATAATAGTGAATCACCTACAATTCTATGGCACAGAAATACATGGTATGCCCAAATACACAATACCAGACACTCATAGTTGGATGCCCTTCAGTTACAACCTTTACATACCCCATAAAATGCATATCAAGGAACAATGGGGACAGCACCATAAACCCATATGTGCAGTCCAATTCTGACCATACCTGTTGACTGAATGAGATGCCAGACATGGAGTCAATACCTGTACCATGACAAAAGGTAACTAGGCCCTATACCACATATGTCAGGCACTCTGTAGCAACTATATATGATGTACGTAGATGGGAGTGATCTGCCACCATAGCGCTACATATTCATACATTTTGATATATGGACCAGGAATTACTGGGCAGGTAGGTTGGTACAACAGCCTACGTACATAAATATTTGGCTGGGAGGAGTCACACATGTACATCTCCACATGCAGACCTAGATGTATCTTGAAACAGGTGACCTAAACGTACACATAAAATAGCCTAGGGCCAGATCTTCAATCCTTAGTCAGGCAATTAGAGAACTATGTAATCCCAGTTGTCAGCTGCTAAAGTATGACAGCAAGCACCAAACTATCAGAGCAAAGTAGATGGTTCTGTAAGTACTTACCCCCCTGTGGCTGCTGTGCTGCCATCAAACGCCCATCCACCTCAGGGTAGGCTACGACCAAAATGTGGTCCATTAGGGGGGTCGACCTCAGGTTCTCAGGTCCTCCCACTGCTTTCTGCAATGGGTGATCCATCGGCTATGGACCCCCAGGGTCTGCACTTGCTTGGCAATGGCACACCAGATCCCCTTCTTCTGTTGGGCGTTCACCTGCATGGATGACACAGACAAAAGAAGAAAGTCATGTACACTGGCACCATACCAATAGGAGTGGTCAGTGCACACCCTTCATAGCAAGTTGGCACACATACCCATCCTCTCAACACACATGCCTACACATCATGCCATCTGCATGCATCTACATAGACACTAGTGCATATGCCCAATGCAATGTCACACACAACATCTATCACATGTGGCTAAGGCATAAGACTCACCTGCTCCTCTTGTGCCCATATAGCTGTCCATAGAGGGGTAGGACCTCATCCACCAGCCTCTCAAGTTCTTCTGGAGTGAAAGCAGGGGCACTATTGCCTGCAGTACATGGCATGATGGCTCCCATAGGCAGTACACAGCAGCTCACATCGTGGAGGTCTTGCTGGCAACAGTGTCAGGAGTTAAGTGGGCAATACTGCAGAACATGGAGGTCATAGCCTCCACATACAGGACCGTGACCACCGGTGGTCATCGCCATTGGCCCAAGTCTGCCAAAGGCAGCAATGTTACCCAAAGGCAAGTTGCACTGCAGTTGCGTCTGCCTACCACCATGAAAAATTCCGCCGGCAGATTTAGGTCACTTCCACTGTACTGTACAGTAGGTCAGGCACCTGCCATGTTGGGCACATTTCATCGATGGATGTGTTTATTAATCTGCGTCATTCACCCATTCCACCAAAGGGGCTGTAGATACCTGTGTTGTGCCATCATGTAATGCAACGTAATGGTTATATATTTACCAAATGACGTGATGAGGGAGTATATATGGTGAGAACTATGTAGAGTTACTCTGAGTTACATAGATGATGGGTAGATATTGGTAGGTTACAAGACATGTGAATAGTGCAGGAAAGCTAAATCTTACACACATGTACACAAACATTAGTTTCATATGTACATTCCCGATTACATGTTAGCCAATGTGCAGCAATAATGCTGGAATCAGTGCATATCTATGGGCTGTAATGTATATGTCAGAAGTGCTACACATACTCAAGAGATGTTAGATGTCAGGTAATATAGAATGTATAAATGATGTGTGCATACTGCATAAGTCACAGTATATTTACTTCTCTCTACATAGTAATACTGCCATGAGGAGAGTGAGACAACCACCAGTGTACCGTCTACTAGTAGACCTGGAAACCATGGGGGACAGGCATGTTATCCAGACATATCGTCTGAATCGTCATATCATCATGGATCTTTGTACAAAGGTGGAGCCAGATCTGATGCCTGCCATACGCAATCCCTATGACATACCTCCCATTTTTCAAGTCTTGTCAGTGCTGCGCTGCCTGGCCACATGGTCCTTTCAGAATTCTGTTGACCTAACAGCAGGGATGTCTCAGCCCATGTTCAGTCTGGTGTCGAAAGATGTACTGTGTGCATTGTTGAAACACCTCGACAGCTACATCAGGTTCCCACAACCTGCAAATTTGGCCTATGTGAAGGCATACTTTTATGATATGGGACACATTCCTCATGTGATAACAACCATTGATGCCACCCATGTAGCCCTGGTCCCTCTCAGTGCCAGTGAATAGGAGTATAGGAACAGGAAGAACTACCACTCAATCATCGTGCAGGTGGTCTGTCTGACAGGCCAGTACATCTCACAGGTCACCGCCAAGTTTCCAGGATCTGTGCCTGATTCCGACATCATGTGGAACAGCAATGTTCACATCTAATGGCACGACTACAAACAGACAGGGCTGCTTGGTAAGTTTACATTATAGTGTGTATCTGTGAGTTATGTCTCCTGCTATCACAGTCGAGCCAGTCCCACATACAACATTTGAGCTGTTTGACCATTGTGTACACAGGTGACTCCAGCTATCCAAATCATCCTTGGCTGTTGACATCATTGAGGTACTCAGCCACTACAGGGGAAATCCGTTACAATGAGGCCCACGGGAGGACAAGGCTTGTAATTGAACAAACATTTATGCTCATGAAGGCAAGATTCAGGTGCCTGGACCTATCTGGAGGAGCCCTCCTATACTCGCCCACAAAGGTCTGGCAAATAATTGTTGCCTGCTGCATGCTACACAATCTAGTCCTGAGACATCAGATATCATTGATTGCAGTTGAGGGGGATGCAGCTGGCCCCGTGGGTGGAAATGCTGATATGGCAAGTGATGAATAGCCGGAGGAAAAAGGAGCAGGTGACTCTAGGGCAGATCTCATCAATCAGTACTTCAACTGACATACAGATATGTGAGGTAGACATTTTGATGTGTTGAATGTGCACAACCTGAAGTAGATGACTGCCATTACACCTTCTGACTTGCTTCATTAGTGGGAGAGTCATGAGCTCCAATGCCTAAGTGTGAGTTGTGGATGCCGACTGATAGATTGTAAAGTGTACACTACATTATGTTCTGCTTTGTCAAGTACAGTTACATCAGATCCTAAAAGTTACTTCAGTAATGGACTACACAATATTGAGCTATGTTTCTGGCATTCTCCTAGCCTCTTTTCCTTTCACTCACTGATATAGCCATTTCCTGTTTGGCTCTGGAAACTAGGCTTGAGGTATTCATTGTCATTAGGCAATGGTAATTACGGACAGCAATGAGAGGTGTACCAGACAGATAGCTGATAATATGGATAGAGGTACATTGGGTGGTACCTTTTAGTACTTCTTCCATACAAGTGGGATTGTAACTGCTTAATCCTTTCCTATTTTCAGTGGAGTTGGGGGAATGTGAAATGGTCTATTATGTGTCAGTTGTATTTAGTAGACCAAGTGGGTGCCTTCACAATGGGTGGGATACTTAGTGATGAGCTTGGGACCTAGCTGTATTTGTACAAGGTGCAGGTAGCTGTATAAAGACAATAGGTGAGCGACAATCCTACAGATATGGGGCCTATGGTAGTATATGGTTAAAGTACTGTGTTCCTCTGTGATGATCTTTGTGTGTTCTATGGGATGTGTAAATATATTACTATGGTATGTGTTAGAAATGGGGTTTTTGGTTGGCAGTCAGGTTACCCCCTGTCCAAGCAAAAGCCCTCACTCTAGTCAGGGTAAGTCACACACAATCCAAGATTATCCTGTGCCCACCCTCTGGTAGCTTGACACGAGCAGTCAGGCTTAACTTAGAAGGCAATGTGTAAAGTATTTGTGCAATAAATCATAGAATACCACCATATAGCACCACACAAATACACCACACAGTGTTTAGAAAAATATATAATATTTATCAGGATAATTGTAGGTCAAAACGAATAAAGTTGCAATGTGAATTTGTAGAGATATCACTGGAACGTGATATAAAGTGTCTTAAGTCTTTAAAATGCAAACAAAGTCTCTTTCAAGCACAAAGTACCTGGTTTGGAGTGGAAAATCTCCTCAGAGGGCCACAGAAGAAGAGATATGTGGAAAAAGGGTGTGTGCGTCGATTTCTCCCCAGCACACACGAACTTGCGTCGTTATTTTTCACGCGGGGAAGTCGTGCGTCGTTTTCCGGCGCGCGGACAGTCTCTTTCTGTGGATCGCAGGGATTACCAGATGTCCCGGGTCTGTGCGTGGATTTTCCTGCTTGTTTTCTGGCTGCGCATCATTCTGCGGGGCTGCGCGTCGAAATTACGATCTCACGGCAGGCGTCGCGTCGATTTCTCCTCTAGAGGTCGGGCGGCGTTGTCCTTGCGAAGCCGTGTGTTGAAGTTCCGGTCGTCCCGAAGGCGTCGCGTCCATCAGCGTCGGTGTGCGGCGTTTTTCTCACCGCGGAACAAGCTGTGCATCGAAATTTTCGACGCACGGAGCGTCCAAGTGAAAAAGAGAAGTCTTTTTGGTCCTGAGACTTCAGGGAACAGGAGGCAAGCTCTATCCAAGCCCTTGGAGAGCACTTTCACAGCCAGACAAGAGTTCAGCAAGGCAGCAGGCCAACAGCAAGGCAGCAGTCCTTTGTAGAAAGCAGACAGGTGAGTCCTTTGGGCAGCCAGGCAGTTCTTCTTGGCAGGATGTAGTTTCTGGTTCAGGTTTCTTCTCCAGCAAGTGTCTGATGAGGTAGGGCAGAGGCCCTGTTTTATACCCAAATGTGCCTTGGAAGTGGGGGAGACTTCAAAGAGTGGCTAAGCAGTGCACCAGGTCCACTTTCAGTTCAATCCTGTCTGCCAGGGTCCCAGTAGGGGGTGTGGCAGTCCTTTGTGTGAGAGCAGGCCCTCCACCCTCTCAGCCCAGGAAGACCCATTCAAAATGCAGATGTATGCAAGTGAGGCTGAGTACCCTGTGTTTGGGGTGTGTCTGAGTGAATGCACAAGGAGCTGTAAACTAAGCCCAGCCAGATGTGGATTGTAAGGCACAGAAAGATTTAAGTGCAAAGAAATGCTCACTTTCTAAAAGTGGCATTTCTAGAATAGTAATATTAAATCGAACTTCACCAGTCAGCAGGATTTTATATTACCATTCGGGCCATACTAAATATGACCTTCCTACTCCTTTCAGATCAGCAGCTACCACTTCAATACTGTATGAGGGCAGCCCCAATGTTAGCCTATGAAGGGAGCAGCCCTCACAGTAGTGCAAAAACGAATTTAGGAGTTTTACACTACCAGGACATGTAAACTACACAGGTACATGTCCTGCCTTTCACCCACACAGCACCCTGCTCTAGGGGTTACCTAGGGCACACGTTAGAGGTGACTTATATGTGGAGAAAGGGGAGGTTTAGGCTTTGCAAGTACTTTTAAATGCCAAGTCGAGGTGACAGTGAAACTGCACACACAGGCCTTGCAATGGCAGGCCTGAGACAAGGAAAAGGGGCTACTTAAGTGGGTGGCACAACCAGTGCTGCAGGCCCACTAGTAGCATTCAATCTACCGGCCCTATGCACATAGAGTGCACATTACTAGGGACATATAAGTAAATTAATAGTCCAATCAGGTATGATTCAAGGTTACCATGTTTTAAGGGAGAGAGCATATGCACTTTAGCACTGGTTAGCAGTGGTAAAGTGTGCAAAGTCTAAAAGCCAGCAAAAACAGTGTCCAAAAAGTGGAGGGAGGCAGGCAAAAAGTTAGGGGTGACCACCTTAAGGCTGTCAGGTCTAACAGTATGGCTATGTGAAGAACCTGCACCTGGTGATATATAGGTCCAATCTGGGTGTCCCTGCTTTGTGGGTAGTATACCATGGGCATGACTTCTATTATCTGTAAATGTGCTTAGTATGCCACCATGCCTTCCATCCTGATGGTACTCTCTGCCATGCTCTAATTGCAGATTGGAATACTGACCATACCCTGGTGTTTCTCTGGATTTCAACCTCTCTGACATCTGTCATGTGACATTTCTGTTGTCATGTGTGTCCTGCTGAGGGATCCTCCAACTGATGGCCATTACACTGCCTGCTCGATTCAGGGGGGTATTACCAGAACACAGTTGGCAAGTGTGACAATTGTTGTTGTATCATTAAAGACACACTTACAGTAGATGTGTCCAAATGTGATTTATTGTGCATTTCAGAATAGGATAAGTAAAATTAAATGTGAAAAAATAAACAAAAAGGTGATAAGTGAAGTCATGGTACATGGATTCATCAGAGTAGCTGCTACAACAGCTGGTTACACAGGTCTTGTGTCCTTGTACTATGGGACAATGGAGTTCTGTCTCAGAACAGTCAGCAGGGTGTCTCAGTGCCACATAAGGGTAACAAATCAGGAGAGGTTCACTTCCTAGCAGTGGTTTTGGTCTTGGCATTTGCTCCAGCCGGATTGTCGAAGTAAGCCTCAGCAAGGCCTACTAGTGCAAGGGGTTCACCCTTCTCTGCACAAAGTCCTCAGACCATAAAGGAAGAAGTTGGCACAGAAACTGAAATAAAAGACAAAGTTTATTAAACCTCATGAGATGGTACCACAGTTCAAACAACACCCTTCGGTAATGTTTGAAGTAGCACACTGAACTAAGAGAGCATGGTTCTTTTATACACACGCAGGGGCTAAAAGAAGGTGGTACAATTATAGAAGCAAGACTTATATACATATAAGGTCATATGGAAATGCACAGTTGACAGGTAGGAGGGGCTAACAGTTTTCAAGGACTAGTAGACACATTATTGTTGGTTACTAATTACTAACAGCTGCTGACCTTACTGGGCATGTGCAAAGTGGGAGATTCTAAATATAACTTGTCACTAGATAGATTTTCAAGAGTAGTTAACAGGAAGGTAGGACAGAGCACATGGCGAGCACATGGCAGCATGTGGCAGAGATAATGGCTGCCATGAATACAAAATGGATTCCACAAAATGATCACAATAGTTGCTAAATACAAGATGTCTTCTGCTAATGCTTAATCTAATCGCTACTAAATTACAACAGACAACCCTTTCAGCATTAGCTGAAGACATTCGTCTTTCTGGGATAATCTAAATATTCATCTTGTATATTTATGCTCATCATTTCAGCTATTTCCTTATCTAACATGTGTTGTGCTTTCATTTCTGTAATATTTCTTTTGGTAGGCATACAAGCAGTAATACACATGGAGCAGAACATTGGACCACACTGAATACAGATACAGCATGTGAAAAATATTGCAATCATTACACACAGGATAGTCAGTAGTTTCCAGCCCCAAGCGGAAAAAAGAGCCCAAAACCATCCAGAAAACATCCAAGTACCAGTCTCTGTGTGAATTTCTGCAGCAATTTTATGCTATTTAGATATTGCATCATATACTGAAGGTGAGTGATCTGGAATGAAAATGCAGCAACTACTACCGATGATGCGACATGCCCCACCTCGATCAGCTAATATCACATCTAGTACCATACGATTTTGGAGCGCTACGATCCTCGCAATTTGGAGCTCTTCGGTAATATTCCCAAGTGCCAGAGCTGCCTGATTGGTAACAGCTTCACAACCCTAGTCAATCGTCTCACTTTCCTACTGTTTAACGCAACACCCACAAACAACCCTAAATTAAAATCAACATATTGTTGCAGGCTAGTGTCCATTTGGTCTACCTCATTTGTACTTATTGTCCTTTTATATCTATTTTTAGTGATGTCATTGAACAGTTTAAAATCTCAGTGATATGATGCAGGTGCCAAAAACACAGGGGGTGATAGAAAAGATACATAACACACACCTGACCACCCAACAGGTAGTTGATAATATCCATAGTTACCACAAACAAAATATGTATTTAATGAAGCTGCAAAACGACTATTATTTACACCCTCAATAGTTAAAATCAAGGTACAATCGCTTGTCCCCACTGGAATTCGCCCAATGCTACGTATACATAAATCTGTTTTAGTTTTTGTAACAGAAATCACAAATTGTTCTTTCTTGTCAGAGTCTCTTATATTTGTGAAGACATATGGTATTGAAACATTGTCCGGTTGATACTCTTCCCATTCCCATTTAGTTCCTTTGGCTTGGGGATACCCATCTTTGTTTTGGTAGCACACTTTATTAAGGCGAAAAAGAAGTCTGCCCTCTGTTCGTTTTCCAGATGCAAACAAAAGCGTATACCAAGCTTGACAAGAACCATTGTGTAAAAAAGGAAGAGGAATGAAAGGTGTTCCTCATTTCTTTTGATGCGCAGGTATCATTCCACATACCCAACAGTTAGTAGTATTTGTAGCATAATGAGTATGATGCAACATCTGAATGAAAGTATTATTGGAGTACGATTGACGGTGCTTCTGCTCCTGATAGGGAAGCATAAAGTAATAGTGATCCTCTGGTACTGGAATAGTGGCAACAAAAAACAGCAGGAGCCTTCTTTTCAACAAACCAGGTGATTATTGCTATAACCACCAAAACAACAACAAACCCCAAAGTACTAATGATCACTTTGTTATTCATTTTAGCAACAGTGATAATCGACCCTTACAGAAATTAATTAAAAACAATTGTTGGAGCTCTTATCCCTGGACAGCCGCGGATTTCTTCACCACGGGCCAAGACGGGTGTCATTACTCTAATGCATGACTGATCCCCCCTTTGCCACATTGGCTCTCCGTTTCACTAACCCAGGGCGGTAGCTCAACCAGTTTTTTTCAGCACTACATATTCTTTCCTCGGTCTCAAATTATATCGCAATACTCCAGAAATTGTATGGTCCGGGAAGAACTCTGCACATTCGTCAAGTGATATAGCACGGCCTTTTTCGGTAGTCAAGATCTCTCGATGATCGGTCAGCACAGCAGGTTCCACCAAGGGAGGTAGCACTCTCTTGCAGTGAGTACTATCAAATCAAATCAAATCATAAACATTTATAAAGTGCGCTACTCACCCGTGCGGGTCTCAATGCGCTAGGGGGATGGGGCTACTGCTGCTCAAAGAGCCAGGTCTTGAGTTGCCTCCGGCATGCGGAGTGGTCCTGGGTGGTCCTGAGGATGGTGGGGAGGGAATTCCATGTCTTGGCCTCCAGGTAGGAGAAGGACCTCCCACCCGCCGTGGTACGGTGCATGCGAGGGACGGCGGCAAAAGCGAGGTTGGCGGAGCGAAGTTGACGGGTGGGTGTGTAGAAACTGAGGCGGCGGTTGAGGTATTTGGGTCCCTTGTTGTGGAGGGCTTTGTGTGCGTGGGTGAGGAGTCGGAAGGTGATCCTTTTGTTGACGTGAAGCCAGTGCAGGTGTCTCAGGTGGGCGGAGATGTGGCTGTTGCGGGGTGTGTCGAGGATGAGGCGGGCGGAGGCGTTTTGAATTCGTTGCAGACGTTTCTGGAGTTTAGCGGTGGTTCCTGCGTATAGGGTGTTGCCGTAGTCCAGGTGGCTCGTGACAAGGGTGTGGGTCACGGTCTTTCGGGTGTCGGCGGGGATCCAGCGGAAGATCTTTTGGAGCATGCAGAGGGTGAGGAAGCAGGAGGATGATACGGCGTTGACTTGTTTGGTCATGGTGAGAAGTGGGTCCAGGATGAAGCCGAGGTTGCGTGCGTGGTCTGAGGGGGTTGGTGCGTTGCCAAGGGCCGTGGGCCACCAGGAGTCGTCCCAGGCGGTCGGGGTGTTTCCGAGGATGAGGACTTCCATTTTGGATCAGTTTCAGACGGCTGAGTTTCATCCAATCTGCGACGTCTTTCATTCCATCTTGCAGGTTGGTCTTGGCACTGGTGGGGTCTTTGGTGAGGGAAAGTATCAGCTGAGTGTTGTCGGCGTAGGAGGTGATGATGATGCTGTGTTTGCGTACGATGTCGGCGAGGGGGCTCATGTAGACATTGACATTGACATTGGCATGGACCCAATTCTTTCGGTTCGTCACTCGAACTGCTGTCCTTGTCGCAAGGAGCACCTGCTCTGGGCCTCGCCACCTTGGTTCCAAGCAGCTTGATCTTTCAAAGGACTTAATCATCACCAGGTCACCAGGTCGGAGTTCATGGCCTTCACCTGTAGATCTGTCTAGGAAGTGCTTCTCAAGCCTGTTGATGAATAGGAACCAAATTGCCAGTTAACTGGGCCAAATATTCATTCATCAGGACACAAGGTACATCA
This sequence comes from Pleurodeles waltl, assembly GCF_031143425.1. NCBI lineage: Eukaryota > Metazoa > Chordata > Amphibia > Caudata > Salamandridae > Pleurodeles > Pleurodeles waltl. The sequence continues at coordinate 1,072,094,251 of NC_090437.1, forward strand.
TATACAGAATTTGGCTTAGGAACTCCCCAAATGTTCATTGGCCTTCCAAATACTATTTCATAGGGGGCAAGGCCTGTTCGAGAGTGTGGCACTGACCTAACAGACAATAATGCCAACTGTAATGCATCCGGCCAAGTTAAAGATGTGGAAGCCTGTATCTTCGCTAACTTCAGCTTCAAAGTAGCATTATACCTTTCCACCAACCCTGCTGATTATGGGTGGAAAACCGCATGGAACTTCTGTTTGATCCCTAATCCTTTCAGGACATACTTAATAACTTCCCCAACAAAATGAGGTCCGTTATCATTCCATAAAAGTCTGCAAACACCAAACCTAGGGAAAAATTCTTTCAAAACCACCTTCGCTGTGGTAATGGCAGTATTATCCTTTGTGGGGTACGCCTCTATCCATTTACTGAAGGCACATACCTCCACCAAGACATACTTTAAATTGTTGCAGCGTTCAAGCTGAATATAATCCATTTGTAGAACTTTGAAAGGTGCAGTTGGGGTAGCAAACCCTCCCGCAGGAGTTTGTGTCCCTTTTCCAGGATTGTATTGTAAACAGATCAAACAAGACTGTATTACTCTCTTAGCTGTACAAGAAATTTCTGGATGCTCCCAAACTTGAGTAAGCAACTTCGTTATTGTTGAAGCTCCAACATGTGCTAGCCCGTGTGCCATCTGAACCATAGGTTGTACAAAAGCTATAGGCAATTTCCATTTATCCATCTTCTTATTCCGCCAACAGCCCTCATCATCCCATTTCTCCTTCTTCAGACCATTGCTCACGTTTTTTCACAGAAGCAGATTTCTGTATATCTAATACGTCTTGTCTAGCATTATGCCAAAGTTCAGCTTGTGACTTCACTACATACATAGAAGTATTACTTCGCTGCATCGCAGTCTCACGTGCTACGCGGTCCGCAAGGGCATTGCCTTGCCCTATCTTATCAGTCACTCTCTCGTGTGAACTACATTTCACAATAGCTATTTTCTTTGGATATGTCAATGCAGCCAAGACGTTATGCACTAATTCTCCGTGCATTATCTGCATCCCGTGGGATGTGAGAAAGCCTCTCTCCTTCCAAAGCAAACCAAAATCATCAGCCACTCCAAAAGCATAGCAGCTGTCTGTATAAATGTTCACACATAAGTCAGTACTAAGTTCACATGCTCATGTCAAAGCTATTAGTTCAGCTGCTTGAGCTGACTTCTGTGGTATACGAGCTGTCTCCACTACCGTATGTATTGTGGTGATTGCATATGCAGCTGAGGTTGTACCATCTGGCAACTTCAAACAAGACCCATCAACCCACAATTCCTCGTCTACATCTGGAAGGGGCGTATCTTGCAAATCAATATGACCCTCTGTCTGTTCTTCGGTAAGGAATATACAATCATGTGTTTCTTGTGACTGAGGCTGAGTCACCGGATATGGCAACAAAGTGGCTGGGTTTAGTGTTGCACATCTCTTCAGTGTAATGTGAGGAGCCAGCAATGTCAATTCGTATCCTGTCAGGCGAGCGCTAGTTAAATGTTGAGTCTTTGTTTGATTTAAAAGAGCATCAACCGCATGGTGTACTAACACCAACAGCTTATGTGACAAAACTATCCCTTCACTCTGACGTATTGACACAGCTGTTGCCGCAACTGAACGAAAACACCCGGGCAACGCTCGAGCGACAGGATCAAGTACTGCTGAAAAATATGCACAGGGACGCTGTTTATCGCCATGTGTCTGTACTAAAACTGACAATGCACATCCATCGTTCTCATGTACGTTAAGTGCAAAAGGCTTCGTGTAATTTGGAGTACCTAACACTGGTGCTGAACAAAGGGCTTGTCGTAGCAGCCGGAAAGCAGTCTCACATTCATCTGTCCATGGGAGGGGCATTGGAGTATCTTTAGTCAAAAGTGCTAGCAAAGGTTTGACAATGTGTGAAAACCCTAATATACATTGCCTACAAAAAGAAATAAGACCACGGAATGCACAAACATCTTTCTGAGTAGAGGGTACTAGTATGTCTAAAATTGCTTGAATACGATCTGATGTAAGTGCACGGCCCTCCTTAGACAAAAGGTGATCTAAATAGGTTACCTTTGGTCTATAATATTGCAATTGCTTTCGTGACACTTTATGATGGTGTGAAGCAAGAAAAGAAAGTAAGGACAAAGTGCACTTTTCACATTGCTCAGGGGTATCAGCTGCCAAAAAAATATCATTGACATATTGTATGAGAGCCACACCTTCAGGCAAAACAAAAGAATCAAGTTGTCGTTTTAACGCTTGACTATAAATACTAGGACTCTCAGTATAGCCTTGAGGAACTCTGTCAAATCTAGACGATCGTTTATTCAAAGTAAAACCAAACAAATATCGGCTGTCAGGATTAATAGGAATCGAAAAGAAAGCATTCTTCAAGTCTATCACAGAGAACGTAGTTGCTGCCGGGGGAACCAAAGTAAGAAGTGTTGTGATGTCAGATACCACAGGATATTGTGGTACCACAATCTTATTCACTTCTCTTAAATCAGTAATGAATCGGTAAATCCTAGCATCAGTATCCTTTTTCAGAATAGGAAGAATCGGACTGCTACAAACATTATACGGAACTTCCTCAACAACTCCAACTGCAATAAGATCATGCACAATTCGTGTGAGTGCTTCTTCGCCCTCCTGTGAAATTTTGTATTGAGGCAAACGTGGCAATACAGCTCCCTCCTTGACACTAATATGTACTGGTGGAATAATCATTTGTTCCACATCAGTATCTGAAGTAGCCCACAAAGTACTAGGGAGTGAAGCTAATGCAATATCCTTTTTAACAAGACAAACTCTTTCCATCACAGGATGATTATCATTCAAAATAACACGCACCCCTTCAGGAGAGCATCGTATTGTAGCCCTGAAATACTTGAACATATCAAGACCCACAATATTGTCTGGTATATTTGGAGAAAGCAAAAACGGACATGGAGCAGTACATTTATCACATGGAATGCAAGTGGTTGTGACAATGGGCTAGGGAAAGGTGTTCCATCGAAACCTATCAATGTAATGGTTAAGCCAGACAGGGGAGCCCTAGGAGCCAATTGTTTAGACAAGGCTCTACGAGTAGCTCCTGTATCAACCAGAAACTGATCAGTAGAACCCAAAACATGTGCTGTAACATAGGGACCCCTCTGATCTACTGGAACTTCAACTGATTCCTTACCCCATCCTAGGCACTCCTATGCATAAGCCGAATCTTGGAAATCAGGCTGCACATAGTTAGACATCTGGTATTGGTTCCGTCTATCAAAAGTGTTAAACCCATCCTGCCCTCGTACATTAGCATCAACCCTAGCATGATCATTCGTGCTTCTTCTAGGCCCTGAATATCTTGAGCGATTTCTCATTTGTCCCCGACCACGTGAACACTGCTGAACACGTAGTGCTGGACAATCGGCAGCCCAATGCCCAAATTTCTTACAATATGCACACTGATCAACAGACAACAGACAAATTTGAACGAGTGTAAGAAGAACCATAAGATCCACGTCCATCTCTATCACTACCTCTAAAAGGCGGACCATAAGCTTGAGCCAACATAACCTTCGTCTTTAATTCTTTAATCTTTTTATCCTCACTACCTTTGGTTCTAATTCCACGACTAGCTATTCCTGGTAACAGATTTGCGACATATTTATCGACGAACAAATGTCTGCCCGTATCATCTGAAAAAACTGGCAGCTGAAATCATGAAATGCTTCTTCAAAGCGTGTAAAGAAATCAGAGACCAAATCATCTGCCTTTTGCTTACAAAACGCTAAAACAGCCCAATGTATCATTTTAGGGGGAATAATAGTTTTTAACTTAACTAATATGGCTGCGGGAAGATCTAGAATCAACTGATACGGCTTTTTCGCAGGTTCCCTATCCCCGTCCATCTGTTCTAATTCTTTCCATGATGCCCCAAAAACTACACGATCATCAACTTTACTAACAGTTATCCACATATCTGGTTGTAATATCAATCTGAAAAATAAATCAATGTCAGCCAAAGTCATAGTACAAGAAGCAATTGCTCCCTCAACTTCCTCATAAAAGGCGGATGGATTTTTCCACGGGTCAGGCAATGTTGTTTTAAGTGCCATTACATCTGCCCTATTCCAAGGAGTATACACCCAATTCTAAATAAAATAACCCTTAGCATCAACAGAAGTTTTATCATCACTTGTACCCGATCCTTTAGGAGGAACATACAAAGGCGCGGCCTCCCGCATTGGTTTCGCGTGAACTATCATAGTCTTATCTGTTCTGAAGATGGAAGCTTGCACCCCACCGGTCTGAGATGTCCGTGCAACTACATCCACGCCCCTTTTCTCCTCTTGCAAACGGACTGCCACCTGGGAGAAAACAAAAAGACCATCACGCATTTGCTTATGAACAGCTGCTACATCATTGGTCTCTAACTCATCAGAATATTTCCGAAATAAATAGTTCAATAACTTCTGTGCCAAATGCCTCAGTAAAATATAGCCTCTCCTTTTCCGTCCACCCTTTCATGTTGTTTAAAAGTTCAGAAGCAGAGGCAACACTACAAAGTGTTTTACAAGCAGTAGATCTAAGCTCAGATGCCCGGTCAGCAGGCAACATAAAGCAAATGTCTTGTATCTTCTGTTGCTCCGTACCGGAGACCTCAGCTTACTCATGAGGGGCAGAAGAAACGACATACGGAGTTAGAGGTCGATCTATTAACAAAAAATCATTGTGCGGTTTATTAAGGATAGGATAGAGAGGTTGCCGAACAGTGTATTGGCCAGTTACCTGTAATTTACGTTCGTTCTCTTCTATCTCCTTTAAATCGTTTATTTCTTTCTTTTTCATTTCCAATGCTTTCATATATACATTCTTCCGCTGCTCTTTCTCAGGCAAGGCTTGCTTAAGCTTCACTCGTCCACGCACTTCTTTCTCCCACATTTGTACACAGTCAAACATATCTTGCCTAGACCTTCGCTTGCACATACATTGTTCCACATATTCAATCTTTCACAAATCAAACGACCCATGCAGAGGCCAACGTAACACAGGATCCGCACAAGTGTATTTATTCCATAATGTGCTGTACATTATAGAAGAAAGACCATGTTTAACATACATATCTCTATTGGGCGTCCCCTCTGGGGTTGCCGGTTGTGATTCTTCCAGTCTCAAATTGGTACCATTACAAAAGCAACACATCCTACGAAGTGCGCTAAAAACAGGCATGCCAAAAACAGTGCAGAATATGCAGTATTATAATCAAAGTAGCACTTAGGGTGCCGTTCAAATCAAAATTAAATTGGAGAAAATTCTCCTCATTACCTGCCTGTATAAATTTCAATTTATATTTCAATTCAAAGGACACAAATTGACTAGTCACCCAAAATACAAGAGCCACAGTAAGTGGTGAAACAAAGGCATCAAAACCCACAGCAAGTGCCGTAAAACAGCTCTTACCAATCACAGGGTGTCCAGGTTCTAAAATCGACCAAATGGTCACTGCACGACGAATGAACAAAAAGGATCTTAGTCGAGGACCGGTCGAGGACCGGCGCCACCTGGATGGTCAAATCAGAAAGAAGGGAAAAACGCCGTGGTTGCCAAGACTCGGGTCTCCTCAGGCATTGATCGTCCGCAGCGAGATCCCAATCCTTTGTCGCGACCAATCCGTCGGACTTCCGAGTCGCCGTTGAGTCCCTGTTCGGGCGCCAATTTGTCGAAGTAAGCCTCAGCAAGGCCTACTAGTGCAAGGGGTTCGCCCTTCTCTGCACAAAGTCCTCAGACCATATAGGAAGAAGTTGGCACAGAAAGTGAAATAAAAGACAAAGGCCCTCATTCTAACTCTGGCGGGCGGCGGTTGCCGCCCGCCAGGCGGGAAGCGCCATTTGGCCGCCACACGGCCAAAATACCGCTTCCCGCATTCTGACATTCCCGCTGGGCCGGGGGGCGCTAAGCAAGTTAGTGCCCGCCGGCCCAGCGGGAATGAGGGCCGCAACACAGGAGCCGGCTCCGAATGGAGCCGGCGGTGTTGCGGCGGTGCGACGGGTGCAGTTGCACCCGTCGCGCTTTTCACTGTCTGCTAAGCAGACAGTGAAAAGCCGCCCTGGGCCCTGTTAGGGGACCCCTGCACTGCCCATGCCAGTGGCATGGGCAGTGCAGGGGCCCCCAGGGGCCCCAGGACACCCGTTCCCGCCAGCCTCTTCCTGGCAGTGAAAACCGCCAGAAACAGGCTGGCGGGAAGGGGGTCAGAATCCCCAAGGCAGCGCTGCTTGCAGCGCTGCCCTGGTGGATTCGCCAGCCGGGGGTAAACCGTCGGGAAACCGCCGGCCCCGGTTTTCTGACCGCGGCTTTACCGCTGCGGTCAGAATGGGCTAGGAAGCACCGCCAGCCTGTTGGCGGTGCTTCCGTCATTCGCGGCCCTGGCGGTCTTTGACCGCCAGGGTCAGAATGACCCCCAAAGTTTATTAAAACTCATGAGGTGGTACCACAGTTCAAACAGCACCCTTCGGTAATGTTTGAAGTAGCACACTGAACTAAGATAGCATGGTCCTTTTATATCCACGCAGAGGCTAAAAGAAGGTGGTACAATTATAGAAGCAAGACTTATATACATATAAGGTCATATGGAAATGCACAGTCGACAGGTAGGAGGGGCTAACAATTTTCAAAGACTAGTAGACACATTACTGTCGGTTACTAATTACTAACAGCTGCAGACCTTACTGGGCATGTGCAAAGTGGGAGATGCTAAATATAACTTGTCACTAGACAGATTTTCAAGAGTAGTTAACAGGAAGGTAGAACTGAGCACATGGAAGCATGTGGCAGAGATAATGGCTGCCATGAATACAAAATGGATTCCGCGAAATGTTCACAATAGTTGCTAAATACAAGATGTCTTCTGCTAATGCTTAATCTAATCGTTACTAAATTACAATAGGATGTCTGGGTAGACATCCACCTTTGCATGGTGGTTCATCAGCTACACAGGGAGTGGTGTCTGAGGCATGTGGTTCCCCTGGCAGGGCCTCTATTTCACTAGCTGCCACTCCTGTAGATGGGGCAGATGTTCCCTCGCTAGTGGATGGGGCCTGATGGTGTGTTTAGAAACCACGTAAGGTGGTGTTGATGTCCCTCAGCACCTCTGCAATGGAAGCCATGTAGGCATTTTGGGCCTGCCACTGCTGCATGACTTCCTGGTGGAATTCACTCTGCAGCCTTTGATTTCCCCCCAGCATGGAGAAAATTCGGCCCATCCATTCCTGGGAACTTTGGTGTGCTCCCAAGACTTGAGAGATGGTTTCCTGGTCAGAGGAGTCCTTTGGAGGCCCCATACTCTGGCCCACAGCATATCTCCCATGCACCCTGCCCCAAGGTGCCTGTGCCCCTGGCACAGTGTGCCCACCCCCAGTGGTAACAGGACCATCATTGTCTGGGGTGTTAAGGTTTCGACTCAGGTACTGTGGGGCACACAATTGATTGAACAGTCCTTGGGACACAGGTTTTGTGGTGAATGGTTGGCTGTGATGTGGATGTCCCAGGGGTTGGAGGAGTTGATGTGGGTAGGGTGAGGCAGGTAGTCATTGACATACCAGGTATCCCAGATGGGCCAGGTTGTGTGTCACTGTCCAAACATCCAGGCGTGTTATTCTCACTGGGGCCTAAATCCTGAGGGGGACTGGCAGTCGCTGGTATCCTCTCCATTGTGGCAATAACAGGGTTACCTGTGGATGAAGTGAGACACATAGTTCAGATTAGAGAGTGCATTTGGTTAACTCTTTGCGAGATGCAGACAGTGGCTTAACATGATTTCCTGCAACAACATTGACAGGTGCTGTACAGCATACCTTTGTTGTACATACAACTCTGTGACTTGATTTCTATACTTCATGTTGGGAGCTGTCATTCAAGTTTGGTACATATTGCACTGCGGATGGGTTTTGGTTTTGCCTGATATTTGAACTGTTCAACTTTGACTGTTCAACTTTGTTACCCAGTGAATAGTCAGGCTTGCTAGATGTCACACATTGTAGCTGCACACTTCACAATAGTGTCCTAGTGGGAACACAATATGTGAGTATGCAAGGGTAATAGTCCTTTCTCTGGATGTTGTGCATGTCCATGGAGTCTGCCATCTTACATTCCAACCCAGGTCAGTCTATTTCAGGCTATGGATCAGTGGCCATTAGAAATGGTCACTGAGCTGTAGCTGTGTTTTGCTTTGGTTGCCATTGTGAGTATGCCATGGCATTGCTGTCATCACCATATACTGATCCTCACTAGGACAATGTAGATGATGTGGCTTGTACTTTAGTAGTACATGGATTACATGTGATGTGTTGTGCACATGCCGCATTGATGGGTTAGTGCATTTTGGGAGTCATAGTGATATGATTATCCAGTAGTTGATGTGCCTTTGCCAAGGGCTGTGTGAGCAGTTGGGCTGAGTGGGATGGTGGCATGCAGGAGAGGGGCATTAGGTGTAGTGGGACATTCAGTTAATTAGGAAGTATTTGGGTGGTGAGGAAGCATGCAGGACAAGACAAATGTGTGACATGGATATTGTGGGTGATCACAAGACTCTAGTCCCCCATGTCTTCCAGTCAGGCCCTCTGGATGCAGTATGTCCAAGACCTTCTCCTCCCTGTAGGAGGCTGGCCTGGTTTGTAGAGGGTACCTAAGGTACTGACACCGTATACCATGTTCAGTTATCCCTTATAAGTGAAATGTATGCAGTGTCTAGAAGCCAGGCTGTCTAAAGGTAGATGTAGACAGAGCAGCCAAGGCTGAAGTAGGAGACATGCAAAGCTCTTGCAATACAACTGTAGTCACACAGTACGCACATACAAGAAAGACAATACTCAGTGTAACCAAACATAGAGGTACTTTATTTTAGTGACACAAGGCTAAAAATATCTTAGAGGCTATACTCCCTCAGGAGGTAAGTAAAGCACATAAAATATACACTAGTAACCAAAATCAGGTAAGAATGCAGTCACAAAATAGTGCAAATCGTGAAAATCACCATAGGGTAAAATGAGCCTAGGGGCAACACAAAAAATATACTAAAATAGTGGAATGCGAAAGTCGGTTCCCGACCTAGGCAAGAGTAGTGTGTAGAGGGGCACTAGGAGTGTAATAAAACACCAAAGGTAAGTAAAGTACCCCACACTAGAGCCTAGTAAAACAGGAGTAAAGTCCAGCAAGTTTCCTCAGAATACACCAGGAGTTATGGTAAAGGATTATGCAAAAACCAAGCAAGACTGCAAGACTCCAACAATGGATTCCTGGACCTGAAGACCTGCGTAGGGAGGACACCAAGTCCAAGAACAGATGAAGAGTCCAGGAAGAACAGGAGCCCCTGCTAACCCGGATGAAGGTGCAAAAGTGTATTCTTTGGTTGGAAGAAAAGGTCAGAAATGCACCAAGGAAGACAACTGCGGGTTCCTGCTTGGTGCAAGACTTGTCCCACATTGAGTCGTTGAATGCAGGCTGGTTCTCGTCATTGCATTCCGCCAACAAGCCTTGGCTCACTCAAATGTCGCGGTTGACAGGAAAAGGCCATACCTGGGCCCAGGAGGGACCTGGGGGTCTCAACTCGGACTGAGGAGAAAGTGGGGTCACTCAGCACTTCAGAGAGCCCCCAGAAGACAAGGGAGTACCCACAGGAGTCCCAGGACAAGGGGACAAAGGAGTTGCAAAATGCGGTTGCCGCAGCACTACACAAAGGGATCCCACACCGCTGGAGAACAACTCAGAGTGCTGAGCATCACAGGATAGAGTGCTGGGGATCTGAGCTACACTGTTCACAAAGGATTTCTTGAGGAAGCGCACAGAAACCCTACGAGCTGCAAAACACGCGGTGCACAGGAGTACTGTCTGGCTGGGGGAGGCAAGCCCTTACGTCCACCAAATTTGGACAGCTAGACCTTCGGACAGTCAGAATCACTTCATTCCACCACCTGTGTTCAAGCTCGTCACCAGGAGAGGAGTCCCACGGTACCGGTTGTTTCTGCAGAGAGGTGCCTGCTGAAGCAGGGAAGTGACTCTGTCACTCCATGGAGATTCCTTCAGTCCTTTTAGTGCAATATGAAGACAGGCAGTCCTCAGAATGTTCATAACCTGGAAACTGTTGCAGTTGCTAGCAGGAGCTGGAGTTACACAATTGCAGTAGCCTTCTTGGATACTTTGTTGCAGTTGTAGAGTTCCTGGAGCAGTTCTGCGGTTGATCCGATGGTAGAAGGTGAAGCAGAGGTTGCAGAGGAGTCCTGCTGGAATCTTGCAAAACCGAATCTGAGGAAACACCCACAGGAGAGACCCTAAATAGCCATCAGAGGGGAATTGGTCACCTAACTAGGTATAGACCTATCAGGAGGGGTCTCTGATGTCACCTGCAGGCACTGGCCACTCAGATGCTCCCAGAGTTTCATGACCATCATGAAAACAAGATGGCAGAACCCAGGGATACTCTGGAAGAGCTCTGGGCACAACCCCTGGTGTGCTGAAGGACAGGGGAGTGGTCACATCCATTTCCTTTGTCCAGTTTCATGCAAGAGCAGGGACTGGGGGTCCCTGAACTGGTGTATACTGGATTATGCAAGGAGGGTACCGTTTGTGCTCTTCAAAGCACTTCCCGAGTCTCTGGAAGGAAACCCCTCCCATGCCTGTAACATCTATTTCCAAAGGGAGAGGCTGTAACACCACTCTTCTAAGGGAAATGTATTGTTCTGCCTTTCTGGGAGTGAGCTGCTCAAGCCCCAGGAGGGCAGAAGCCTGTCTGTGAGGTGGCAGCAATTGGGGCATGTGAGAAAGTAGCATCTTTCTAGCATGGTAACCCCCACTTTTGGCCTGTTTGTGAGTGTGTGTCAGTGTGTTTTTACTGTGTCACTGGGATCCTGCTAGCCAGGACCCCAGTGCTCATAGATAGAAACATATGGGTCAGTGTGTTTTGCCTGTCTCACTGGGATCCTGCTAGCCAGGACCCCAGTGCTCATAATTTATGGCCTAATGTGTATGCCTGTGTAGTGCCTAACTGTATCAGTGAGGCTCTGCTAACCAGAACATCAGTGCTTATGCTCTGTCTGCTTTTAAATTTGTCACTGTAGGCCAGTGACTTTATTTACCAATTTCAATTGGCATACTGGACCCCTCTTATAAGTCCCTAGTATATGGTAACGAGGTACCCATGGCATTGGGGTTACAGGAGATCCATATGGGCTGCAGCATTTCTTTTGCTACCCACAGGGAGTTCAGACAAACCCTTGCACAGGCCTGCCATTGCAGCCTGCGTGAAATAACGTACACGTTATTTCACAGCCATTTTCACTACACTTAAGTTACTTATGGGTCACCTATATGTCTAACCTTCACTTGCTGAAGGTTAGGTGCAAAGTTGCTTTGTGTGAGGGCACCCTTCCACTAGCAAAGGTGCCCCCACATAGTTCAGGGCCATTTCCCCAGACTTTGTGAGTGTGTTGACACCACTACATGCGTGCACTACATATAGGTCAATAGCTATATGTAAGTTCACAAGGGTAACTCTGAATATGGCCATGTAACATGTCTAAGATCATGGAACTGTCCCCCCATTCCAAATTTGGTATTGGGGAGCCAATTCCATGCATCCTGGGGGCTCCAGCATGGACCCCCCAGTACTGCCAAACCAGCTCTCTGGCTTGCACTGCAGCTACAGCTGCGTCCACCTCACAGACAGGGTTCTGCCCTCCTGGGGTCTGGGCAGCCCAGTCCGAGGAAGGCAGAACAAAGCATTTCCTCTGAGAGCAAGGTGTTAGACCCTCTCCCTCTGGAAATAGGTGGAACAGGCTGGGGAGGGGTAGCCTCCCCCAGCCTCTGGGAATGCTTTGAAGGGCACAGATGGTGCCCTTCTTTCATAAACCAGTCTACACCAGTTCAGGGACCCCTTCTCCCCTGCTCTGGTAGGAAACTGGACAAAGGAAAGGGGAGTGACCACTCCCCTGTCCATCACCACCCTAGGGGTGGTGCCCAGAGCTCTTCCAGAGTGTCCCAGACTTCAGCCATCTTGCTTTGCAAGGTGTGGGGGCACTCTGGAGGGCTCTGAGTGGCCAGTGCCAGCAGGTGATGTCAGAGACCCCTCCTGATAGGTCCATACCTGATAATGTAGCCAATCCCCCTCTCAGGGCTATTTAAGGTCTCTCCTACAGGTTCTCTTCAGATTCCGCTTGCAAGTTTCCTTCAGGAATCCTCTGCAACAACTTCAAACTCTTCTGACCTCGGATCAACCACAGCCTGCTCCAAGAATCACTGTAACTGCAACAAATGCGACAGTTTCCATGGTATTCCATGCTCTGGGGACTCCTTGTCTTCATCCTGCACCAGAAGAACCGAAGAAATCTCCCGGGAAGTGACGGAGTCAGTCCCCTGATCTAAGCAGGCACCTTCCAATATGACGACCGGTACCCTGGGAAGCTTCTCACAACAACTAGCATACTCCTAAGGACACAGAGGGTAGACATCATCGACAAGACTGTCCTGAGGTCCTGCTGACGCAATTTAGAGGAGGTAAGACCTTGCCTTCCCCAAGAACGATGGTACCCCTGTGTCAGTTTCTTCTTCACCTACTGGGGCCTCTGTGCATTCTTTGCAGAATTCCTTCATGCATAGCCTGGCCCTCTTCCCCAGCACTCTATCCTATGACGCTCAACTCGCTGAGTTGTTCTCCAGCGGCATGGGACCTTCTTTTTTTGTGGTGCATCAACCACATTTTGCACTTCCTTTGAACCTGGATTCTGTGGATCCTAGCTGTGCTGGCTGGAATCCTGAGGGCTCTCTAAAGTGCTGAGAGTCCCCTCTTCCCCCTCACATAGAGTTGAGGCCCCCAGGTCCCTCCTGGGTCCATCCAGTGCCATTTTGATGCAAAACGCACTTTTGTCTATGCCAAGGCTTGTTGGTGACTTCCAAAATGAAATCTCATCTGCCACGATCTTCACACCGTGGGACATCTTTTTCATCATGCAGGAACCCACTGGCATCTTCCTAGGGTGCATTCATGCAGTCTTCGACTAACCAGGGACTCTTCTTTTGCACCCTCTTCTGGGATGGCAGGGGCTCCTGTCGTTCCTGGAACTTCTTTCGACTTCTGGACTTGGTCCCCTTCCTTTGCAGGTCTTCAGGTCCAATTATCCAGCAGTTGTTCTTTGCAGACTTGTTTGGCTGCTGCAAAATCACAAAAATGAGGTGTAGTGTGTCCTAAGAAAACTTGCAGTACTTTACTCCTGCTTTTTTCTGGGCTCTGGAGTGGGGTAATTTACTTACCTTTACTGTATATTACTCTCCCAGTGATTCTGCACACACTACACTTGTCTATGGGCAATTACTGATATATAGTATATGGTTTGCGTTGACCCTAGATCTATTTTCTCCCATTGCATTCTATAGGATTTCCTACTGTTTGCATTGTTCTATAACTATTTACTTGTCTAATGTTGGTCTCTAGTGTATATATTGTGTATAATACTTACCTCCAGAAGTGTCTCTAAGATATTTTTGGTACTGTGTCACTGTAGGAAAGTACCATCTTGCCTGACATGTTACCCCCATTTTTTACTTGTGTGTCAGTTTGTTTTTGCTTGTCTCACTGGGATCCTGCTAGTCAAGACCCCAGTGCTCATAATTGTGGCCTGAATGTGTTCCCTGTGTGGTGCCTAACTGTGTCACTGAGGCTCTGCTAATCAGAACCTCAGTGCTTATGCTCTCTCTGCCTTTAAAATTGTCACTGCAGGTTAGTGACCATTTTTACCAATTCTAATTGGCACACTGGAACAACCTTATAATTCCCTAGTATGTGGTACCTAGGTACCCAGGGTATTGAGGTTCCAGGAGATCCCTATGGGCTGCAGCATTTCTTTTGCCACCAATAGGGAGCTCAGACAATTCTTACACAGGACTGCCACTGCAGCCTGAGTGAAATAACGTCCATGTTATTTCACAGCCATTTTACACTGCACTTAAGTAACTTAAAAGTCACCTATATTGCTAACCCTCACTTGGTGAAGGTTAGGTGCAAAGTTACTAAGTGTGAGGGCACCCTGGCACTAGCCAAGGTGCCCCTACATAGTTCAGGGTAATTTCCCCAGACTCTGTGAGTGCGGGGACACCATTACACGTGTGCACTAACTATAGGTCAATACCTATATGTAGCTTCACAATGGTAATTCCGAATATGGCCATGTAACATGTCTAAGATCATGGAATTGTTCCCCCATGCCAAATATGGTATTGGGGTGCCAATTCCATGTATCCCCGGGGCTCCAGCATGGACCCCGGGTACTGCCAAACTAGATCTCTGGGGTTTTCACTGCAGCTACCGCTGCTGCCAACCCACAGACAGGCTTCTGCCCTCCTAGGGTCTGGGCAGCCCAGTCCCAGGAAGGCAGAACAAAGAATTTCCTATGAGAGAGGGTGTTTCACCGTCTCCCTTTGGAAATAGGTTTTAAGGGCTGGGGAGGAGTAGCTTCCCCCAGCCTCTGGAAATGCTTTGAAGGGCACAGATGGTGCCATCCTTGCATAAGCCAGTCTACACCGGTTCAGGGATCCCCCAGCCCCTGCTCTGGTGCAAAACTGGACAAAGGAAAGGGGAGTGACCACTCCCCTGTCCATCACCACCCCAAGGGTGGTGCCCAGAGCTCCTCCAGTGTGTCCCAGACCTCTGCCATCTTGAATGCAGAGGTGTGAGGGCACAATGGAGGCCTCTGAGTAGCCAGTGCCAGCAGGTGACATCAGAGATCCCTCTTGATAGGTGCTTACCTGACTAGGTGGCCAATCCTCCTCTGAGGGCTATTTAGGGTCTCTCCTGTGGGCTTCTCTTCAGATAACAAATGCAAGAGATCACCAGAGTTCCTCTGCATCTCCCTCTTTGACTTCTGCCAAGTATCAACCGCTGAGTGCTCCAGGACACCTGCAAAACTGCAACAAAGTAGCAAGAAGGCTACCAGCGACATTGTAACGCCTAATTCTTCCAGCTTTCTCGACTGTTTCCAGGTGGTGCATGCTCAGGGGGCTGTCTGCCATAACCCTACACTGGAAGCCAAGACGAAATCTCTTGTGGGTCGACAGAATCTTCCCCCTGCTAATGCAGGCACCAAACTTCTGCTTCATCGGTCCTCTGGGTCCCCTCTCATTGTGACGAGCTTGGTCCCTGGAACACAGGAGCTGGATCCAAGTGACCCCGACAGTCCAGTTGTCCATATCTCCAAATTTGGTGGAGGTAAGTCCTTGCCTCCCCACGCCAGACAGTAATCCTGTGTACTCCGTAAACTGCATCTGCTAGGGCTTCTGTGCACTTTTGCAAGGAATCCTTCGTGCACAGCATAGCCCAGGACTCCAGCACTCTGTCCTGCATTTGCTCCACTTACTGAGTTGACCACCGGCTTCGTGGGACCCTCTTTTGTAGTATTGGGACGACTGCCATGCTCAGTTTTCTTGAACCCATGTTCAAGTGCTTCTTCGGGAGCTGCCTGCTTCTGCATGGGCTCTCTGTGTTGCTGAGGGCCCCCTCTGTCTCCTCCTCCAAGGGGCGACCTCCTGGTCCTTCCTGGGCCCAGGCACCACCCATTTTCTTCAACTGAGACCTTTGCAGTTAGCAAGGCTTGTTTGCAGTCTTTCTGCGTGAAAACAACTCTGCCTCCTCTAGCACGCCGTGGAACATCTGTGCAAAGGAGAAGTTCCTGGCATCTTCCGTTGTTGCAGAATCTTCAGCTTCTTCCACCCGGAGGCAGCCATTTTGCACTTTTATCCTGGGTTTAGTGGGCTCCTGCCCCCCCTGGACACTTTTGTGACTCTTGGACTTGGTCCCCTTCCTTTACAGGTCCTCAGGTCCAGGAATCCATCTTCAGTGCTTTGCAGTCAGTTGTGGTCTTTGCAGAATCTCCTATCACGACTTTAGTGTGTTTCTGGGGAAATAGGATAACTTTACCCCTACTTTTCAGGGTCTTGGGTTGGGGTATCTTAGACACCCTTAGTGTTTTCTTACACTCCCAGCGACCCTCTACACACTACACTAGGCCTGGGGTCCCTAAGTGGTTTGCATTCCACTTTCTTAGTATATGGTTTGTGTTGTCCCTAGGCCTACTGCCTCCTATTGTATTCTACAGTGTTTTCACTACTTTTCTAACTGTTTACTTACCTGATTTTGGTTTGTGTGTATATTTTGTGTATTGTACTTACCTCCTAAGGGAGGATATCCTCCGAGATATTTCTGACACATTGGGCATGATTACAACTTTGGAGGAAGGTGGTAATCCGTCCCAAATGGGACGGATATACCACCAGCCGTAATATGAGTCCATTATATCCTATGGAACTCGTAATACGGCTGGTGGTAAATCCGTCACATTTGGGATGGATTAACACCTCCTCCAAAGTTGTAATCAGGCCCTTTGTCACTAAAATAAAGTACCTTTTTTTTTTAGTAACTCTGGGTATTGTGATTCTTGTGATGTAGTGCTATATGATATATGTGGTATAGTAGGAGCTTTGCATGTCTCCTAGTTCAGCCTAAGCTGCTCTGCTATATCTACCTCTATCAGCCTAAGCTGCTAGAACACTACTAATGTACTAATAAGGGATAACTGGACCAGGCACAAGATGTAAGTACCATCAAGTACCAACTATAAGCCAGGCCAGCCTCCTACAGTCACCCAAATAAATACCTTTATTTTTGGTAACACTGAGTATTGTCTTTACTTGTGTATAAGTACTGTGTAACTATAAGTGGTATTGCATGAGCTTTGCATTTCTCCTAGTTCAGCCTAAGCTAATCTGCTATAGCTACCTGTACCAGCCTAAGCTGCTAGAACACTACTACATTTCACTAATAAGGGATAACTGGACCTGGTATAAGGTGTAAGTACCCAAGGTTCCCACTACAAACCAGGCCAGACTCCTACAGGGCTGCGGTGAAAACCTCAGAAGACTGGTAAGGTAGTGCTGGGGGTCCATTGTGGAGCCCCCAGGGTGCATGGAACTGGCCCCCGAATATCATAATCAGAATGGATGTACCATTTCGCAATCCTACACACCTCATGGCAATATTTGGAGTTACCATTGTGAAGCTACATATATGTTTTGACTCATATGTAGTGCACACTTATAATGAGGTCCCTGCACTCTCGAGGTCCAGGAAAATGGGATTGGATGATGTGGTGGCAAATCTGCCAGTGCAGGGGTGCCCTCATACACAGGTACTATGCACCTAGCCTTGAGGGTCTGAAAGTTCGATATATAGGTGACTTATAAGTGACCTGGTGCATTGAATATGGTTGTGAAATAGTGATTACACTATTTCACTCAGGCTGCAATGGCAGTTCTGAAGAAGTGTTTGTATGAGCTCCTTATGGGTGGCAAAAGAATTGCTGCAGCACATAAGGATCTCTTGGAACCCTAATGCCCTGGGTTCCTATGTACCATATACTAGGGACTTATAAGGGGGAGTCTAGTATGCCAATTGTTAGTGGAATACTGGGTTACCAGTATGTAAGTGCAAATTTGGAATCAGAGAGAGCATAAGCACTGGAGTTCTGGTTAACAGGACTCAGTGACACAGTCAATTACACTGATAAAACAGTAAAACATACTGACATGTAGGCCACAAACTATGAGCACTGGGTTCCTGACTAGCAGGATCCCAGTGAGTCAGTAAAAACACACTGACAAACAGGCTAAAAATGGGGGTAACCATGCCAGAAATAAGCTACTTTCTCACACTCCCAAGATGTGAACTGTGGGGGAGGATGTGGCGGTCCACCGCCAGTCTTCTGCACAGCGATCTGGTGGTATGATGCCATGGAACGCACTTTACCCCTTCTGTCGTTCCACCTCTTCCTGATGTCGGCCCTTGTGCGTGGATGGCTGCCTACTGAATTGACCCTGTTGACTATCCTTTGCCACAACCCCATTTTCCTTTCAATCGATGTTTGTTGGACCTGTGCTCCAAACAGTTGTGGCTCTATCCTGACAATTTCATGCATCATGACCCGTAACTGGTCATCAGTGAAACATGGGTGTTTTTGTGGGGACATGGTAGTGGTTGTGTAGACTGTGTGTGGAGGGTGTTGAGTGTAAGAGTGCAGTGTTGGGTGATTGGTGAGTTGTGGGTGCTGCGTTGTGAGGGTGAGACAGTTGTCCTGGATTGTGTGTGCTCATTATGTGTTTAATGTGTTAGTTGTGCTGGTGTGTGCTGAGTGTGATTTGTATGTGTTCCTATAATGTAAGGGTTCCATCTCAATATAATTGCCTGCGCGTGTTGTCTCTGAATTGCGTTTTTGTTGCAAAGAATGTGGGTTGTATGGGGATGTGTTATATAGTGCAGTGTGTAGGTGTGTCAGTGTTTGGATATGTATTCAAACTACCCAATGTGGTGTTGTGTTCTGACAGTAGTGAGCTGTGACCACGGCAGTTCACACCGCCAATGGTTTTCTGCCATGGAAGTACGGCTGTGGTGATTTGTGGCTTGTAATCTGGTGGGTAGATTTTTGTTGGCTGGTGGTGCTGGTGGTGGAACCACCTCTTTCCCGCCCTCCAGTGCCATGGTGGTTTTGGATTTTTGGCAGTTTTTTGGCAGTATTCACAGTGTGACTCTTAATACGGCGGTCAGATTACTGCCAACATGGCGGTCTTTTGGCGGCTGACACCAGGGCGGTCTTGCCAAAAGACCACCAAACTTGCAAGGAGGCCCAGAGTGTAAAATAAATATAAGAAAGAGGGGTAGAAGAAGGAGGAAAAAGGGGGGCAATAGTCCAGTGTGGCTGCGGCAGCAGGTCCTTTGACAAAGGCACAATAAAGATCATACAATTCACCAAGTTCTCAAACTGTACATAGGAACTGTATGGGAAAAATATTAGGGTGGTTTTGATTTCTGTAGATAAGGATCAAAACAATCCCATACACAACAAGCAATGCCATAGTCATGTTATGTAGTTTTTACACATCCTTTTAAGATACCCTCTGTATATTGCACAATTTATTAAATTAGGTTTCTGAAATTGACTTCCACTCAGATAAAACAGCTTTAGCTCTGAGTGAAATCAATAGATCAAGTAGTAGTATATAATTTGCAGCCAATGTTAAAGGGGGTGGGTGAGCCATTAGTCCTAAAGTTATTGTATGGAAATCAATTGAAAAAGGGATGTTGAAATTGTGACATATTGGCCCTCATTACAACCCTGGCGGTAAATCCCGCTTACCGCCGTGCAGAAGACCGCCAACACACCGCTGCGGAATTCCGCCACAGCTATTACTACCCACAGCTTGGAATCCGCCAAAATCCAGACACCCACACAAGTCCACCACACCAAAGGTCAGTGATAAACAGGCGATAACAAAACCTCCACCGTCATGCCAACAGGAATACGCCCACACTATCACGACCCACGAATCCATGCGGCGGTCTTTCAACCCCGGTATTCCATTGGCGGTACACACCGCCACGCTCAAAATACACACACATATACAGAACACAACCACATTGGACAATTAAAAATACACACACCTGATACACATACACACACCACTCCCACACACCCAATACAATATAAAACACACACCCACATCACCCACAAACCCTTACTACCAAAATTGCAAAAAAAGGCCAGAGAGAGACACCACCAGAAACAACAATAGCATCCACAGACACACAACATCATCACTCACACAACATCCATGTGCTTCAGACAACACACACAAACACACCCTCTCACACATCCCAACACACGACCGAACACATCACCCACACCACATCATGGCACCAAAACGACACCCCAGTTTCTCTGAGGATGAGGTCAGGGTCATGGTGAAGGAAATCGTCTGGGTAGAGCCATAGCTATTCGGATCACAGGTGCAGCACACCTCCATTGCAAGGAAGATGGAGCTATGGCGCAGAATCATCGACAGGGTCAACGCAGTGGGACAGCATCCAAGAACACAGGATGACATCAGGAAGAGGTGGAACGACCTACAGGGGAAGGTGTGCTCCGTGGTCTCAGGACACCAGATTGCAGTACAGAAGACTGGCGGTGGACCCCCACCTCCTCCCCCACAACTAACAACATGGGAGGAGCAAGTCTTGGCAATACTGCATTCCGAGGGCCTCACAGGAGTAGCAGGAGGAATGGACTCTGGTAAATCAACTCTTAACTATTATATTCCCCACCCTACCTGCATGCCATCACATACCCCCACCCTCACCCCCATCACTCCAACACCTCACAAATGTCCCCCTATCACAAACCACCCATCCCAACACCAAGCCCTGCATGCAACACCAATGCATGGATACCCATCACCAAAGCATGTCCACTACAGATACCCACACAGACCCCAAATCAAATATCACATAAGGACCTAGACATGAATGCAAGCACTGGAGTACAGGGTTATTCACCCAGGGCCTCATGATGGCACACACACATGGCACACACAGATGCAATAATCATGCCTTTACACCCCTACATTCCTCCACCATCACCCCTGACCATTTTACAACCCCCTCCACTTATTTGCACAAAAATAAACACACATCAATCATAAAACAATCTGGAGTCAGTCTGTGCTTTCACAAATGTGTATTTACAATAACTATGGAATATAGCAATGTCAATATTATTGTCAACATACCGATGTAACACAGCTCTAGTCCATGAGGAAATATAGCGGAGGTCACACAGTGGGACCCACATCTGTGAAATGGAAATACAAAGTGACAAGTCAGGGTCCATACACTGGGTGAAAGTGACAGACTTATGATAATTCAAACAATAGTATGAGATGTGTGAGGCAGTGACATCTTCTTACCTGTGTCTCACTGGAGGTATTGCTGGATAACGTTGTTTCTGTTGTCGATATCCTCTTCTTCTGCCTCCTCTTCTTCACTGTCCACCGGCTCAACAGCTGCCACAAGACCTCCAGCTGGACCATCCTCCTGCAGAAAAGGCACCTGTCGTCGCAAAGCCAGGTTGTGCAGCACACAGCAGACCACGATGATCTGGCACACCTTCTTTGCTGAGTAGTAGAGAGAACCACCTGTCATATGGAGGCACCGGAACCTGGCCTTCAGAAGGCCTAAGGTTCTTTCTATAAACCTCCTAGTATGCCCATGTGTCTCATTGTAGCGTTCCTCTGCCCTTGTCCTGGGATTTCTTACTGGGGTCCGTATCCATGACAGGTTGGGGTACCCAGAGTCACCTGCAAATGTCAAGGGACAACTGTTAGACACAAACTAACCCTTAGGGACAACCCCAGACCCAGACAACTATTCACAGGGTATAGGGTCCTTGTCTTCACCTATTAGCCATACACGGTGCCTCTGGAGTTGCCCCATCACATAAGGGATGCAGCTGTTCCTCAGAATGTAAGCGTCATGCACTGAGCCAGGAAACTTGGCATTCACATGAGAGATGTACTGGTCGGCCAAACACACCATCTGGCACATTCATTGAATGGTAGCTCTTCCTGTTTCTGTACATCTGTTCACTCCTGCTGGGGGGTACCAAGGCCACATGTGTCCCATCAATGGCACCAATGATGTTGAGGATATGTCCCAGGGCATAGAAGTCACCTTTCACTGTACGCAAATCCTCCACCTGAGGGAAAACGATGTAGCTGCACATGTGTTTCAGCAGGGCAGCCAACACTCTGGACAGCACGTTAGAGAACATTGGCTGGGACATCCCTGATGCAATGGTCACTGTTGTTTCAAAAGACCCACTTGCCAGGAAAAGGAGTACTGACAGGACCTGCACTAGAGGGGGGATCCCTGTGGGAAGGCGGATAGCTGACATCAGGTCTGGCTCCAACTGGGCACACAGTTCATGGATTGTTGCACGATAAAGTCTGTAGGTGACTATTATGTGTCTCTCTTCCATTGTCGACAGGTCCACCAGCGGTCTGTACACCGAAAGATGCTGCCATCTCATCACCTGCCCCAGCAGGCGTGCCCTATGGACAAGGACAGCGAGCAGAGAGTCAGCCAACACTGAGGTATCATAAATTGTCATTAGCACACATTTATTAATCCGCAATGTGCCTGTTACTGTGTGTATGCAAGGCCTACATAGGTGTGACGCAGTTATTATTATTGCCATGTGGCCCCCTGAAATGGCGGCTGCCTGACCTGTAAGGTGGGACAAGGGGATATGAGATAACTGCGCTGGCGTTCTACACTGTTGCAGTGGGCGGTGGAAGACCGCGGCACAATCCTGCATTGGTTAACATTGGACCCTATGGGTCCAAGGAGCAAATGACGGTGTACGCAGGCGGTGACGGTACGCACTGCCGCGGACGTGACCGCCATTTTCTCTCTGTTCACTCACTTGATACCTGACCTTCAACAGGAGAGGACCTACACTGTAAGTGGTGCTGTGACCTCAGTCTGGAAGCGACGATGGCTCATGTGTCTGGG
Source organism: Pleurodeles waltl (assembly GCF_031143425.1). Lineage (NCBI taxonomy): Eukaryota > Metazoa > Chordata > Amphibia > Caudata > Salamandridae > Pleurodeles > Pleurodeles waltl. Next base: position 1,072,116,710 of record NC_090437.1, read on the forward strand.
GAAAGGGCCCCTGCCTTCACTTCGGAGGAGTTGGAGAAGTTAGTGGATGGGGTTCTCCCCAGTACATGCTACTCTACGGTCCTCCAGACAAACAGGTGAGTACACTGTGAGCATGCTGCATGGGCAATGGCTGTTTGGAGTGGTGTGGATGGAAGATACGTGGGGGGGGACTGAGCCCTACATGAGCGGACGGTGAGTGTCTGTGTGTCAGGGCAAGGGTGGGAACGTGGGCCAATGACTATGACGGTCTGGACCGTGAAAGATTTACCTTTTCCCCTGTATTATTCCTCTATGTCAGCGCCCACAAGAAGAAGGATATTTGGAGTGCCATCGCCAAGGAAGTCTGGACCCTGGGGGTCCACCACAGGCGGAGCACCAACTAACGTAAAAGATGGGAGGACATTCGCCGCTGGAGCAAGAAGATGGCGGAGGCCCAGCTGGGGATGGCCTGCCAACGTGGGAGGGGTGCCCGTCGCACCATGACCCCCCTGATGTTCTGGATCCTGGCGGTGGCGTATCCAGAGTTGGATGGGAGCTTGAGGGCATCACAGCAGCCACAAGGGGGTGAGTACAGATACATTCATTACGAGGTGTCTGGGTGGGGAGGTGGGCAGTGGGTTCCCCTAGGCCAGGGCAAAGTTGGTAAGCAAGGTCCCTTGTGAGGCAGGCTATGTGGCACCCCAACCCCACCAGTGGTAAGAGCCACTACACCTAGTCAGGCTCCTGTGACTTCCATGTGTGCAGCAATCGGGCATAGGCCTTGTAACCCGTGGCCTTATGAATAATCTAGGAACTGTTAGTGCATTGCGTAGTGCTGGGGTCTGCTGTGTCTGTAGTGTCCGCCAACGCTAGTGGTATTGCATGCACTGAACATGTCTTTCTTCTGTCTTCCCCCCTTTTTGTGGTCTCCCTGTTCTTGTGTGGAATAGCATCATCTGGCGGAGGAGCATTGGCACCGGAGCAGGAGGGAGCTGCATCCCACTTGGCCCTGGAGGGAGAAACAACGGAGTCAGAAGCCACCAGTGGGACGGAGGGCGAGGGGAGCTCCACGGCCACGGTGTGGACAGGAGGTGACAGCAGCGACAGCGGCTCCTCCTCTGATGGGAGCTCCCTTGTGGTGGTGGGACCCTCTGTGCCCCCGCATCCACAGGTACAGCCGCCACCCCCTCTACCAGCACCGCCCTCCCAGCAGCCCCTCAGCGTGTGTCCCGTGCCCGCTCACCCAGGAGGGTGGGCATCTCCTTCGACCCAGGCACCTCAGGCCCTGCCCCAGTCAGCCCTGCTGCCCTCAGTGAGGAGGCTATTGACCTCCTGAGATCCCTCACTGTTGGGCAGTCTACCATTCTGAATGCCATCCAGGGTGTTGAGAGGCATTTGCAACAAACAAATGCATACCTGGAGGGCATTCATTCTGGCCAGGCAGCCCAACAGAGAGCATTTCAGGCTCTGGCCTCAGCACTGATGGCAACCATTGTCCCTGTGTCCAGCCTCCCACCTCCAACTTCCTCCACCCAGACCCAATCCCCTGTACCTCAGCCTATCCCAAGCACACCATCAGACCAGCATGCACACACCTCAACACACAAAAGTGGCTCAGGCAAACATAAGCACCACACATCCCACAGGCACTCACACAAGCATCATACCCATGCAGACATACCAACATCCACTGTCTCCACTGTGTCCCCCTCCTCCACGTCTCCATCCTCCCTCCCAGTCTCGTCTCCACTCACACCTGCATGCACTACATCTTCAGCCACTACCTCCATCACCAGCACACCCATCACCACAAACCGCTCACGTGCACTCACCACCCCCACTACCATTTACACATCCCCTGTGTCCTCTACCAGTGTGTCTGTGAGCGCTCCTCCCAAAGTACACAAACGCAGGCACACACCCACCCAAAAGCCATCCACCTCACAACAGCCTTCAGCTCATGAACCTTCACCCAAATTCAGCAGACCTACACCTCCTACAACCAATACCTCTTCCTCCACTCCCAAACCCCCTCCATCTACCTATCCTAGTGTGTCTAAAAAACTTTTCCTGGCTAATATTGACCTCTTCCCTACACCTCCCCCCCGCCTGTCCCCTAGTGCCAGGCATTCCAGGTCCCAACCCAGCACCTCATCCACCACATCACCAGGCACAGTGGTGCCAGCAACTGCGGGCTATTGGAGTGCGCCAACCATCAGGGCTGCCAGTGTGCCTCGGAGCGAGTGCAAGGACATTGTGCCCCCTGCAAAACTTAAAAAGTTTCCCACATCCCGGAGGGAGAATCAGAAAACACCTGCGACCAAGGGCTCAGGGAAACCGAAAGGGGATAGTGGAAAAACAGCAGCGTCACCATCCAAGGTGGGGAAGGGCCAGAAACTGAAGGGCAGGTCAGGAGAGGGCATGGTTGCACCGACTGAGGGACTAGTGTCACACCTTCTGTCCACGTCAACACCAACCTGTACAGCGGAGAAGACCGCCACCTGCACCACCACCTGCAGCGCCACAGAGCCCGCCGCCAGCACCACTGTCATTGAGCCCGCTGCCAGCACCGCCGCCACACAGCCCGCCGCCAGCACCGACACCACAGAGCCTGCAGCCAGCACCACCGCCACAGAGCCCACAGCCAGCACCGCCGCCACAGAGCCCGCAGCCAGTACCGCTGCCACAGAGCCCGCCACCAGCCCCGCCGCCAGCACTGCCGCCACAGAGCCCGCCGCAAGCACCGCCAGCGGCCCCACGACATCCTGAGCCAGTGGCACCACCGCAGACATGGCTGCCATCCCCTGTGGTCATTCGTCTGATGAAGCACTCTGGACACAAAGCCCCCTCCAGAACCAGTGGAGAAAGGCATCCACTACCTCAGTCCTTGGCAGGATGAAGCACTCTGGGCACCAAGCCCCCTCCAGAACCAGTGGAGAAAGGCATCCACTACCTCAGTCCTTGGCAGGATGAAGCACTCTGGGCACCAAGCCCCCTCCAGAACCAGTGGAGAAAGGCATCCACTACCTCAGTCCTTGGCAGGATGAAGCACTCTGGACACAAAGCCCCCTCCAGAACCAGTGGAGAAAGGCATCCACTACCTCAGTCCTTGGCAGGATGAAGCACTCTGGGCACCAAGCCCCCTCCAGAACCAGTGGAGAAAGGCATCCACTACCTCAGTCCTTGGCAGGATGAAGCACACTGGGAGCCAAGCCCCCTCGAGAACCAGTGGAGAAAGGCATCCACTACCTCAGTCCTTGGCAGGATGAAGCACTCTGGGCACTAAGCCCCCTCCAGAACCAGTGGAGAAAGGCATCCACTACCTCAGTCCTTGGCAGGATGAAGCACTCTGGGCACAAAGCCCCCTCCAGAACCAGTGGAGAAAGGCATCCACTTGTGATACTGTGGCTTGGCACTCACCAGGATGCAGCAGTGGGCAACCCACCCACTTGAGAGACTGTGGCTTTGCTCTCCCCAGGACCAAGCAGTGGGAAAACCACCTACTTGAGAGACTGTGGCTTTGCACTCCCCAGGATGATGCAGTGGGCAAACCACCCACTGAAAAGACTTGAGAGACTGTAGCTTTGCACTCCCCAGGATAATGCAGTGGGCAAACCACCCACTGGAGAGACTTGAGAGACTGTGGCTTTGCACTCCCCAGGATAATGCAGTGGGCAAACCACCCACTGAAAAGACTTGAGAGACTGTGGCTTTGCACTCCCCAGGATACATCACTTGGCATGGAGCCCCCTCATGGAGCAGTGGCGTTGAGCGTTCATCAGGCTGAGGTGCCCCCCTCCCCTTAAGGTGCCTGTTTATTTTCCATCTGATGCCCCTCCAGTGTTTTCTCCATTTGGAGTCAGGTATCAAGTGTGGGCCTCGCCCATGCATTTTGGGCCCAGTGGTCCATGGACAATGATTTGTGCACTATCCAGACTTGTGTAGTTGGTGTACATAATTGTATATACTGTATTTATAGTTTTGACTACTGGATTTTTATTCATTACAATCGTTCAAATCAATTCCTTTTGTCCTTGCGTTATTGAAGGGGTTGGGGGTTGTATATGTAATGTTGCAGCATGTATTTGTGTGTCTGGTGTTGTGGGTGAGGGTGGGGGTGGGGGTGTTGCGTATTGCGTGTGTGTGTCACTCTCTTTTCTCTCCCCCCTCGACTGTGTTGTAGGTGCAGTACTGTGGTCGTCACCAACGTCACTGGAGCTCCTGATAGAGGAGCAGGAAGACGATCACCGGAAGGATCTGCAGTTCTGGCTCCATGGCATCCTGGTACCTCGTGGGGTGTGGAGAGGTGAGTGATTTCCCCTTCTGTGTACTGTTTCCACCATGTTTTTGATTGTGTTGGTTCCGCCCCGGAAAAGGTGGCGGATTTCCATCTTGTGATAGGGTGGACGGTACATTGCCTTCCGCCTGTCTGTTGGCGGTGACCCCTGCGCTGTTTGTTTCTACCGCCATGGCGGTCGGAGTGTTAAAGTGGCTGTCTATGTTGGCGGTTTCTGCCGTGGTCGTAATTCCATTTTTTTTCCTCCGGCCTGTTGGCGGTGTTACCGCTGCTTTAACACCGACCGTCAGGGTTGTAATGAGGGCCACTGTGCTTTGTAGTTAGAAGAGGTGAGTTAGTTTACATGTAAAAATGTGTTCCAGGGATCCCGTCTCCTCCCCGCAGTGCCAGCAAATGCCAGATCCAATAAGGCCTAATTTGTGGAGTTTAGAGGAGTCCAATTATGTATAAGCCAAAATCTGGATTGAGCCAATGCTGGAATGATTTTTCCCCTGAAGGAAATTGCCAAATTCTACTCCAAGTCTTGTCCATAATTTAAGATGAAAGAGAGGGCTGAATAAGAGGTTGCCATTTCTTTATTAGACCTTTAGAGAGGTCTTAGGAGATTCTAAGAGTTTGTATAGATGTGAGGCACAGTGCCCTCGTCTCCTAAAGTTACCCAATAAGGAGGGAAGATCAAAAGAATGTGGGTGAGGACGTTTCAGTAGGACTCCTTTAACTCTTAACAAATTATCAAATTCTATGTCAGGGATGTAATGAGTGGCACGTAACATAGAAAATAGAATAGAATTGGAAGGGGGGTCCTAAGTCATCAATTGTGTGGCTGTCCTTGAAGGCCCATAAATCCCAAAATAGCCTAATTTTTTAATTGTAGCAACACAAAAGGATGATGGACGGAGTGCTGAAAGTTTTCAAACCCTCACTCCAGTCACAGCTCTGGGTTGAATTCATCATTTTTTTGCTCACAATGCCTCCCACGTTTAGGCCCAGCCATATGCAAATCAGTCTTGATCCTGCTACCCATGAGAACAGTCCAGCCCACACTGCCAGGCCAGGTCCTCCCTTGACTGGAAACAAGCATCCTGGGACTGGTTTCGAGGTATCACCTTGCATCTGCCAGGTTAGCTTAAATCCAGTGGCACAGTGAGCAAGGGACCCACATCTGGGCATACCCTGGCCACTTAGGGTGAGTTTAGAAACACAAAAGGATGATTGCCGGAGTGCTGAAACTTTTCAAACCCTTACCCCCATTCACATATCTGGGAAAGATCCATCATTCTTTTGCTTACCATGTCACCCCAGTTTGGACCCAACCACATGTAAAGCAGTCTTGACCCTGCTTCCTATGGGAACAGTCCAGCCCCCAATGCCAGGCCAAATCCCCATGGGAACAGTCCAGCCCACACTACCAGACCAGGTCCTGCCTGGACTGGAAACAAGCATCCAGGGAGCAGTTTCAGGATATCAGCCCTCATTAGCCAGTCTAGCTTGTATCCAGTGGCACAGTGAGCAAGAAACCCATGTCTGAGCATACCCTGGGACCTTAGGGTGACTTTAGCAACACAACCGGATGATGGACGGAGTGCTGAAACTTTTCAAACACTCACCCCCAGTCACATATCTGAGTTAAATCCATCATTCTTTTGCTCATTGTGCCACCCAAGTTTGGACCCTGCCATAGGCAAATCATTCTTGATCCTGCTCCACATGAGAATGGTCTAGCCCGCACTGCCAGGCCAGGTCCTCCCTTGACTGGAAACAAGCATCCTGGGACTAGTTCCGGGGTATCATCTTGCATCTGCCAGGCTAGTTTGAATCCAGTGGCAAAGTGAGCAAGGGACCCATATCTGGGCATACCCTGGCATCTTAGGGCAACTTAAGCAACACAAACAGATGATGGACGGAGTGCTGAAACTTTTCAAACACTCACCCCCAGTCACATATCTGGGTTGAATCCATCATTATTTTGCTCACTGTGCCAACCAAGTTTGGACCCAGTCATATGCAAATCAGTCTTGATCCTGCTCCCCATGAGAACAGCCCAGCCCACACTGCCAGGCCAGGTCCTCCCTTGACTGGAAACAAGCACCCTGGGACCGGTTTCGAGGTATCACCTCGCATCTGCCAGGCTAGCTTAAATACAGTGGCACAGTGAGCAAGGGGCCCACATCTGGGCATACCCTGGCCACATAGGTGGGTTTAGCAACACAAAAGGATGATTGACGGAGTGCTGAAACTTTTCAAACCCTTACCATCATTCACAGATCTGGGTTAGATCCATCATTCTTTTGCTTACCATGTCACCCCAGTTTGTACCCAGCCATATGCAAAGCCGTCTTGACCCTGCTTCCTATGAAAACAGTCCAGCCCCCAATGCCAGGCCAGTTCCTCCCTGGACCAAAAACAAGCATCCTGGGACTGGTTTTGTGGTATCACACCACATCAGCCTGCCTGGCTTTAATCCTGTGGCACAGTGAGCAAGGGGCCAACATCTGGACATACTCTGGCCACTTAAGGAGAGTTTAGCAACACAAAAGGGCAGTATGCTGAAACTTTTCACACACTCAGTCCAAGTCACAGATCGGAGTTAAGTCCACCATTCTTTTGCTCATCATGTCAACCTAGTTTGTACTTAGCCATATGCAAATCAGTCTTGACCCTGCTAACCATGGGAATAATCTAGCCTACACTGCCAGGACAGGTCCTCCCTACAATGAAACAAGCATTTTGGGACTGGTTTCAGGGTATCACCGCCTCCATAGCCAGGCTAGCTTCACTCCAGTGACACAGTGAGCAAGGGACCAATGCCTGCCCATACCCTGGCCCCTTAGGGTGACTTTAACAACACAAAAGGATGATGGATAGAGTGATGAAACATTTTAAACACTCACCCCTTGTCAAAGATCTGGGTTAAATCCATTGTTCCTTTGCTTACCATGCTACCCCAGTTCGGACATGGTAACAGGGTCAAGACTGATTCGTGTATGGCTGGATTCAAACTGGGGTAACATGGCAAGTAAAATAGCGATGAATTGTGACTGGGGATGAGTGTTTGAAAAGTTTCAACACTCTGTCCATTATTTTTTTTTGTAGTGTAGTTTTGCAGTTGTGCTACAAGGATGTTAGGAGTGAATCTAACACACGTTTGCAGAGGTGCTTATATACTTGCAAAGAAGCTGCAATTATGTAGAGAAAGATAGGTTGGCACTGGGCTAGGGCTAGCAGCACCAGGTGGATTAAGGATACTTCAATCCACAACCCCGTGGGGAGGGGGATTGAGGATCCTGAACCTCCAGGAACCCTGAGTTTAGACAGAGGCACAAAGATATTGGGGGAAGCCCGGTAAGTTAATACCATTGCTCATCCGACCAATTTTTCCACAGCTTTAAAAAAGGATGCAGATAGAGACATAGGAATCATACTCTTAAGAAAGTTAACTATGTCAATGTATTAATTGATAGAAAGTTGTGTTGTTCATTGCAGAGCCCTATGCCCAAGTATTTGATTGCGTCAAGGTGCCATTTCAAACCCAAATCCCCTAAAATTGAGGCCATGCAATTTACATTACGAGGGAATACCTCAGTTTTAGTCCTATTTAGTGAGCTAATGGAATGAATGTAAAGAAACAACCATTGACCCAAACTTTTGCCACGGATTAGCATATAATGACATTATCATGCAAACAAGTTTGTCCCCTAATTGTTAGTGCTATATGACGGAATGAAGAAATACCCAAGAGACCTTGTCAAAGGCCTTTTCCACATCAAGGACAAATAAGTCAATGCATTTGTCCTCATCAAGCGCCTGGCAGAATTGTCTGATGTTGTCCACTGCCCACCATAATCTGATGTTTTCCGTTGCGATCCTACCCTTCAGACGGCCTGTTTGAGAGGAGGCAATCTGTTTTAATATGACCTTTCCCAAACGTAGTGCCAGAATAGTTGCATATATTTTGCAGTCTATATTGATTAAGGAAATAGGCTGGGAGTTTCCAACATTCTAGTGATCCTTCTCATCTTCTGGAATAATGACTATCAGATCCACTATTGAATATCCAAACATTTAAAAAAATGTGTCTCTGTTGCCATCTGGCTCTGGAGCCTTACTAGCATTGATAACCTCAATGGCCCTCCATATCTCTACACCAGAATTATGCTGGTTACAATATAACTATAATAAACGTGTCAGTTTAAGAACGCAGAAGTGCATGTATACCTTGAAGATCAATGCTATGATGAACAAATGCAAAGCAGGTAAGGTTTTTGCAAACTACCTGAAATATACCAAACACAAATCCACTGTTCATGCTATTAGAAGCTTGTTCGAGAACCTTACTATCTCACCTCAGGAAATCTTGAATGAGGTCCGGATTTTTTTATGCATACTTATACATTCCGAATAGTACGATTTTAGCTGAGTTATGCAGTGAATATCTTTCATCTTGTACTCTACGTAGAGCTTCTCAGGAATACCAGCTTGTTCTTACTGCCACCAATTGGTAGTCAACAGTTTTAAAACACCTTTTATTATGTCATTTGTTCTGGTAACAAATCTGGAAACCAAACCAACTTGATATTTAATTCCAATGTGCCTTTCTCTACTATCAGTGTTTTCCTAGGGAGTTTATCTGATGGTTAGAATACTTTCTCATTAAATATGCATATTCAATATATATATTCTGAACATATTAATAACAGTTGCTATTCAGCATATAACAAAAAAGCAAAGATTTCGCTCAATTATTTTGTCAAGCACGGTGGTCTGCTGGGTGTTCTAACCATAGATTGGAAACAGTTTCCATTCACCCCATATGAAATGTTACAAAACATATTTCCTTATGGTTTCTATTACTACTTTTCTTGATAGACAATGCTAACCCCTCATTTAAATGCCACTCACTCACAGAGGGCATTATCTATCCTCATTGACTTTCTTTCTTCCTTAATGTAAACTGTACTTCCTGCCTTTGAATTTAAATGGGCATTGTTTTTTTCTGCTTCACTGAGGGTGTATGGAGGCTGACCATGTACATATCAATAACAAAGATAAGAACAATGGCCCCATCCTCCTCAGTGAAATTGTTATTTCTTTGAGTGAGGCACCGTGTATCATGGAGCTTGTGACATATCTTCAGGGCTCTGGCAGTCAGAAAAGTAATGTCATTAAAGGTAAAAAGGGCTGAACCTAGGATGTAGGCTTTATTTATGTGCTTCCAGGGTTATTGTATGTCAGGTGTGTATGATTTGCTCTAGGTGAATGTTGTTCCCTTTAAGGTGAGGGTGAGTTACGGCGTGAGTGTATTTGTGGGAAATGAAAATACATTTTACTGGAGTGTGGTTTTTTTAAAATATAAAAACACCTAGAAACTGTGGCGCTATTCAAACTCTCGGCAGTGACTAATGGCCTAATTCAAAGTAGCTGCTTAATTGTCTGGATTTTAACACTGGATTTGAATATTTTACTCTGTATTATTACAAAGACAACCAACAAGACAGAAGAAACGTATGGTCTGCAACCCCTAATGTGCCTGGAGACAATTGCCCTGCCTTGTCCATAATGTATAATGAATACTAAACAACTTCTGTCCTAATTCAATTTTAGACAATTATGCTGGCAGCAGTTCTACCTTTATAAGTCTCTTCATCTTTGCTATTCATTTATTTCTTTGAATGCCTGTTCCAGTGCTTTTAGTTTTGAAGTCGCAGAGTATTCCATTAAACTGTCATCTTACCTTGATGAATAGCTGTTCTCTAATATTCTTTTTTTTATTTTTTTTCTATTTATTCCGGCATACTCGTTTATTTCGGCATCCTTTGTTTGCTCGTCTATTTCACTGTGAACTCGTTGTTCTTTTACAGTCAACAACCCACTTTCAGGGTAAGAAATAACCTTGTTTTGGAGATTAATTTTCAGTTTGCATGCCCTGTGTGTGCCTCATATCTTTTACATGTTTTTTACATTCCAAGCCTCTGTATTTTGATAGGATATATGTTCTGTGCTGTCCTTAAAAACAACTGTTCTGCTGAGTCCGAAATGAGACAAGACATCTTTGATATACTGTGCTACCGGATTCTTTCTGATTCATTCCAATTATACTTCTCCCTCGGTAGTGCAAGACCTGCAAATCTTCGATTGGAAGGTCCCCTACCTGCATTAATTTTGGAAACAAATCACAACCTTAGACAAATCCAAGTATTTTGATAAAATAGCATCGTCGTAATTTCACATTTTGGCCGTTTACGGAATTTTTTCAATGATATCTGCTAAAAGATTACCATGACCAACGATTATCACCCTCTGTCAGAGGAGCCAGTGGGCAGATTTAAGAGCTCCTAGTTTTTCTTGACGTTAATGTGGCCCACCAGGTCCAAAATCGCTGAGCCAAATTTATGCAAAGGGGGCATTACCCCATTAGGGGGGCCGAAAAAAGGCACAAAGAAATCTAGGCTATTTCTATGCGCCCTTTATTTCGGCAATTTTAATGTCTGTTCAGAGCAGACCAGACATTAAAAAGAGGCATGCAATTGTTTTCAATGGGTGTCAATGGGCTTTGCAGGATTAGCTTTAAAATATTTGACGCTAACTAGCATCAAAAACGTTGCCTTATCTAAGATAAGGCACATACATGGTGGCATTGGGGGGGCGCTAAGGGGCAGAAGAAAAGTGGTGCTGCACTGTGTGCAGCACCACTTTTCTTAACAGCTTCAGTGCGGACGACCAGTGGCCGACACCAGGGAGGAGGTTAAAAAATCATTGGGTGCCAGGAAACCCCACCAGACACCAGAGATTTCACTTGGGGGGGTTGTCTCCCTTGGAAAACGGGCCCCCTCGTCCCCACTGGGGGCATATAAAAAAAAAAAATAGGTTTTCAACTTGGGGGGTGGGGGGGCGATCGCACCGGATCTTGCCCCCCAGGGGTTTAAAAATGTTTTTTTTTTTTTTTTTACAGGGGGCTGCTCGGGGGCAGGACGACCCCCTGTGAGGGATATATATATATTTTTTTAATAGTTGTACGGAATAAACCATACAGATATAAAAAATATAAAGATATATATATATATATATATGTATATAAATATATATGTAGATCTATATATAGACAAATCTATATAGATATATCTATATATAGGTATGTATATATCCAAACGTGCAAACACTTTCCCGGTAAGTGAAGAGGCGGATTCTTAAGCGGTCCGGTGCGGGTTCCAGGGGCCCAAAAATCTCACTTAAAGCAATTTCTCAATCCAGAAAAGGAAAACCGGACACCATGACCATGCAATTTTACATTTGCAATATTACACTTGTGAGCAAGGCTACGTCCGAAACGCGTCAATAAATGTAAAATTGCATGGTCATGGTGTCCGGTTTTCCTTTTCTGGATTGAGAAATTGCTTTAAGTGAGATATATATATATATATAGAAAGTCTATAGATAGATCTATAAATATACATTTATATATATATTTAAGAATCACTTTTGTCAACGTGTGTGTTGTTTCCCTGGGAGCTGCGATTGGCCCCTAGGAAAACCACACCCACATATAAAAGTCATCTATATATATTTTATATATATATATATATGTATGTATATATATATATATATATATACTGTATATACATATATATATATTGCCACCAGTTCTCTTGCAGTTGCAGCTAGTGTCTTCACAGCACTGCACATACTTCAACTGACGCGTTTCAACTGTAGCTTTTAGGCAGCAATAAAAAAGTCAAGTAAGTCTTGTGATTATATTTCTGCTACTACAGGATCTGACATATGCCTAGTGGCAGATTTGATGCCATGAAGTAGTGCAGAAGACTTATATGCCTACTGTAAAGATCAAATCTGTATTTTATGTAAATATCCAAGTAGATTAGTAAAGTCAGCCATTACCTGTGCTATAATACAAATGTAATGTATGTGCAGGGGGGCTATGGAGAGATGAAGGGCACTTTGGCTGGGTGGTAATGAGGGAATCAAAGGAGGAGCTCATGGGAGTGGGAGTACCAATAGAATACTTTATTAGGTATGAAATAATTCAACCTTTAAATTACATAAACAACAAAAAATAACCATAATATCAATAGAACAGTAAAATCACAATGATCATAATTTAAAAACAGATCAAACATCATTTTCAAGAATAATAATCTAAAACGTCCCTTAAAAAAACTCTAGGTTATTACGCCAAGTAATGGTTCCCCTCAAAAACAATCCCAAACCCCTCCATACCAATGCATCTGAGGCTATTTGCAGCCACATAAAAGCAGGGCGAAATTGCACAAATCCCTTTGGCCTCAGCAGGGGTAGTAAAAAATGTTTTCTAAAAGGTGCGTAAAAAACACAGAATAATGTAAAATGGGACAAGGTCTGCAGGGACACCCCGTCACAGGAACACGGTCTGATAGATTTTTTACCATACTGACCTAACGGAAAGCAGAGATTATTTCTGATGACCCCCAAACGGAATTGAGTAATAAGAGTCCTTTCCCTCAGGTCATTTATTGCTAGGAGATAGGGCTCAGGACCCACCCCCATCTTTAACATAATAAAATCCCTGACCAATTGTTTCCCTAGTTCCTTTCCCTCTCTTTCAACCCTCCGAATTCTTAGGAAATTCTCCTTCACCCAATTTTTATCCTGGCTAGTCAGACCCTCGGGAGAGTAAAACAAATCCAGTCGCCCCCTACTCTTGTGCTAATTTTCTTATGTACATCAGCCAGGGAATACATTTTACATTATCGTAGGCCAAACAATCCCTTAAAATCTCTCTATTAAAAATAGCAAATTAATTCCTCCAAATCGAAATCCATAACAAAAGAGGAGCTAGGTGAATAGTATCTTGCACACACTCAAGATCTAGTTCTAGATGCAAGCAAAAACCAGAGGTATTTTGACCAACGCCCAATAGACTTCTACAAAAACGATTTTCTTCAATAATGGGCACTCGGGTGTCCATATACCCCCAGAGTGCTGCACCATACAACAGGACAGGGAGACATTTTCACCTATAGATTTCACGCAAAGGCTTAATGGGTTTGCTTCCTACTCTTACAGCAAAATCAAAAGTAGCACCAACTGAGGCATGGAAGAGCATACTCCTTCTAGCAATAGAAAGTTTCCATGAGCCTTTGTCATCAAAGATTACCCCTAAGTATGGGAATTCATTGACCCTACTAATAGTTTGATCATCAACCTTTAGCTCCCCAGCCCTGCTCAAAGATTTACCACATACCATAAAATGCAATTTCTTATAGTTTATCTCTAGGCCCAAGCCTGACATATAAGATGCATAGGCTCTAACATCTTTGCGAAGACTATTCATGGTGCGGGCCATAAGGACCGCATCATCCACATATGTCAACACCGGGACACTAGTGCCATTCAACTTTGGGACATCCCTACAGTGCTCCACCAAGAAATCTGACAATCCATTAGTATATTAGAGGAACAGAGTAGGGGCCAACACACATCCCTGGCGAACGCCCTTGGTGAGCCTAAAAATCTCTGAACCGTCCCCATTTGTCCCCACCCTCACATTGGCAACCGATCCTGAGTGGAGGTACCGGAGCCGCTCCACAATATCAGGATCCATCCCTAACTGACATAACCTTTCCCACAATATTGACCGATTTACCTTATCAAAGGCACAACTAAGGTCCATAAAGGCAGGATAGAGGGTGCCCTTCCTAGCTTGCGGATATTTCCCAATCATCATCAGAAGATTAAGGCACTGCTCACGTGTGCCAAGACCTTCCATAAAGCCATACTGATCCGGCTCAAAATTTCCTTTTCTGCCATCCAAGCCTCAATACGCCTTAAGATGATACGCCCCAAAATCTTCCTAGAAGAGTCAAGTAGGGCGATAGGACTTTGGGTCATTCCGATCCCCCTTTTAAAAAACTGGAATGATACAAGCCCTCCTCCAAGAGACAGGAATTGCCACAGTAACTGCTGCATTAAAAACATTTAAAAGAACAGGTGCCCATAACTGAGGGCACGATTTGTACAAATCCATGGGAATGCCCGGGGCTTTATTACTAGCACTGCTCTGGAGTGAATCAATAACTTCCTGGAGCAAAAACCTGATCGCTAAATTTGGAACCACCACACACTCTTTATCCCAATTATTTCTTAGAGGGATTCCCTCAAAAATTCTACGGAAATAATTTACCCAAACCTCCGGGGCAATATTGCAACCCAAACCCTCGGATGTTTCTGTGGCAAAAGAACCTCTATTTACCACCTTCCAGAACAAGCCAGGATCCTTCAGGACTGTGGCGTGCTCCAACTCTACCCAGGCCTTTGCTTTAAATCTATCCTTACTTTCCCTCAGAGCCCTTTTGTACTCAATCCTTGCTGCTTTCACTGTTGGCCTATCTCTGGGATATTATGAAGGGCACTTTTGCTGGGTGGTAGTGAGGGAATCCGAGGAGGAGCTCATGGGAGTGGGAGTACCAATTATGATTGTTGGACTGGGCGCTAGAGGCGCTAAAGACTGTGACAATTGGTATGTGACAAGGTAAAGTAATAGTGTGTCTTTTTTGTGTCTTAACGAACTTGTTGAGTGAGAGAAGAAGAGAAGGTAAGGTGACCTCTAGTGTTGCATGTATCACACACACACCCACCAGCAATTTTGTGGCTGTCTACGTAGGCTAGTGTTTAGAGCTTCCGGGTGCATCGAGCCGAAATAGGTGAAATCGACAACTTTGGAGACGATCCAAAACGTGCTGGACCAAACAAGCTTGGTGCCATACCCGATGGGGCCCATCCACTAATATGAGGAGGGTTCCAGCCTAACGTGACATTACCCGATTATGGGTTCCATACAACTTTAGGATTAGGTAGGTTTATTGGTCCTGAGGAATCACATTAGATCTTATTGACTGAAAAGCAAAAAACATGTCTACCTAGATTTGATAGTAGTACAGTGAACCTGTACTTTTCACTACACTCTAAATTGAGAGGTTTAGTGAGGTCTACCAACACACTTTTTCGGGGAGACAAGACATTATCTTATTTCCTCCCCACATCTTTGTTTTTAGTCATGACAGAGGTGTGATATATCAATAAATTACACCTCTAGTCATTTTTAACAGCATTTTTTCTTCTTCTCGTTCTTTTTTTTTATACCAATCCTACATTAGTTCACACATTGACCGCCTATTATTCATCACCAAAAGATCTCCGGCAAAGAACCCCTGTGTGGGGCCCGTCAGGCATTGCAGTGCCGGCCTGACAAGTAGCATAGCCCAATGATGAAGCATGTCACCAAACGCTGAGTGAGGGCTTATGTTCCAAGAAATTTTGATTCTCAGGAGCTCGTGAATCATAGGAACTTGTTTTTGTAGTGGAACTGTGTATAGTTTTTTGTTTCATATGTTAGAAGGGAGTATTACACACAGGACCAGGACTTTGTTTCCGAACCTCCCTTATCTTTTTCTAGCCCCCCTTTTTTCTTAGTGTTTAGAGCAACAGTTTAGCCAGTAGCAGAGATGGCATCTTGTTAGATGACTGCTGCTCAAGCCCTCACTCGTGTTATAGAGGACAGCTCTGACGTAGGATTAGAGACTGAGACAGCAGATGCTGAGACAGCATCTGAGGAATAGGACAATGGTTCAAGCTCTGGGAGTGATTTTTCAGTCGGAGGAGTCCCATTCGATAACTACACTCTTCCATTGATTATGATAGAGGTGATGATGACAGTCCTGCTGTCCTTTCGCAAGCAGCGGGACAATAGTGGGTCAGCCCAACCCAGAGAGCAGGTGCATGTGGCGACAAGCACAGAGAGAGTTCTCTCTTGGAACTTCCCAGTTTAGTTCAGCCCCAAATTCCACTGCCCAAATCATATTGTGGAGACATCAAAACTATCTATGACAAAACAACCTGGTTTTGTAAGGTAGGCACCTGCATTTGTGATCCTGGGCTTGGCGGCCATATAGGGAAACCTACCAACCCAGACATTTCTGGAAACTAGACATGTGGGGGACTCCACAGAGGTGTGACTTGTGTGAATTCCCCAAAGTGTTCTTACTCAGAATACACTGCAAAGGTGAAATGTTGAATACAAACCTTTTTTTTCTTGCATTTCTGTCACACCGGAATATGCTGGGATCCACAAAATTCCTACCACCCAGTGTTTCCCCACTTGTCCTGATAAAAATGCTACCCCACTTGAGTACCTGTACCTAGTGCCTGAATCAGGAATGGATCACCCCGGGGTCAACAGTTGCCCTCATGCAAGGACCAACATTGACTGTTGTGTGATCTATTCCTGTCGCAGGCACTAGGCTTACACAAACAAGTGAAGTACCATTTTTATTGGGAGACTTGAGGGAATGCTGAGTGGAAAGAAATATGTAGGTCCTCTCAGATTCCAGAACTTTCTATCACCGAAATGTGAGGAAAAAGTTTTTTTATGCCAAATATTGAGGTTTGCAAAGGATTCTGGGTAACAGAAACTGGTGAGAGCACCACAAGTTATCCCATCGTGGGTTTCCCTAGGTGTCTAGTTTTAAAAAATGCACAGGTTTGGTCGATTTTCCTGGGTACCAGCTGACCTAGAGACTAAAATCCACAGCTAGGCACTTTCCAAAATACACGTCAGTTTTCAATGTAAAAATTTGATGTGTCCATGTTGCGTTTTGGGGTGTTTCCTGTCGCAGGAACTAGGCCTACCCACACAAGTGAGGTACCATTTTTATCGAGAGACTGGGGGAAATGCTGGGAGGAAGGAAATTCGTGGCTCCTCTCAGATTTCAGAATGTTCCATCACCGAAATGTGAGGAAAAAGTGTTTGGTTTGCAAAGGATTCTGGGTAACAGAACCTGGCGAGAGCCCCACAAGTCACCCCATTCTGAATTGCCATGGATGTCTAGTTTTAAAAAATGTATAGGTTTGCTAGGTTTCCCTAGGTGCCGGCTGAGCTAAAGGCCAAAGACCACAGCTATGAACTTTGCAAAAAACAGGTTAGTTTTCTTTGGGAAAATGTGATGTGTCCTGTTGCGGGTACTAGGCTTACCCACACATGCGAGTTACCATTTTTATCAGGGGACTTGGGGGAATGCTGGGTGGAAGGACGTTTTGTGGCTCTTCTCAGAATCCAAAACTTTGCAGCACCAAAACCTGAAGTAAAGGTGTTTTCTTGTCACATTTTGAGGTTTGCAAAGGATTCTGGGTAACAGAACATGGTTAGAGCCCCACAAGTCACCCCATCCTGGATTTTCCCAGGTCCCTAGGTTTCAAACATGCACAGGTTTGGTAGGTTTCCCAGGTGCAGGCTGAGCTAGAAGACAAAATCCACAGCTAGGCACTTTCCAAAAAACATGTCAGATTTCAAGGTAAAAATGTGATGTG
Source organism: Pleurodeles waltl (assembly GCF_031143425.1). Taxonomy (NCBI): domain Eukaryota; kingdom Metazoa; phylum Chordata; class Amphibia; order Caudata; family Salamandridae; genus Pleurodeles; species Pleurodeles waltl. Next base: position 1,072,134,342 of record NC_090437.1, read on the forward strand.
TCCATGTTGTGTTTCCTGTTGCGGGCATTAGGCCTACCCACGCTAGTGAGGTACTATTTTTATTGGAAGACTTGGAGGAACACAGAACAGCAGAACAAGTGTCATTACCCCTGTCAGTCTTTACATTTATTTCTTCCAAATATAAGACAGTGTGTAAAAAAGACGCCTATTTGAGAAATGCCATGTCATTCACATGCTAGTATGGGCACCCCAGAATTCAGAGATGTGCAAATAACCACTGCTTCTCAACAAGTTATCTTGTGCCCATTTTGGAAATACAAAGGTTTCCTTGATATCTATTTTTCACTCTTTGCATTTCACCAAATAAATTGCTGTACACCGGGAATACAATGAAAACCCATTGCAAGGTGCAGCTCCTTTATTGGCTCTTGGTACCTAGGATTCTTGATGAACCTACAAGCCCTATATATCCTTGCAACCAGAAGAGTCCAGCAGACTTAACAGTATATTACTTTTGAAAATATGACATAGCAGGAAAAAGTTACGGAGTAAAACGTGGAGAAAAATGGCTGTTTTTTCACCTCAATTTCTATATTCTGTTATTTCAGCTGTTATTTTCTGTAGGAAAACCTTGTAGGATCTACACTAATGACCACTTGCTGAATTCAGAATGTTGTTTACTTTTCAGAAATGTTTAACTGTGGTATATCCCAGTAAAATGCCAAAATTGTTTTGAAAATGTTGGTAATCTGATTCAAGTCTGCCTGTTCTTGAAAGCTGGGAAGATGGTGATTTTAGCACCAGAAACCCTTTGTTGATGCCATTTTCAGAGAAAAACCACATGCTTTCTTCTTCAGCCTTTTTGTTCCCATTTTTCTCAAAAAAACTAAATTGTAGTTGTATTTTGGCTAATTTCTTGGTTTCCTCCAAGGAAAACCACAAACTCTGAGTATCGTTAGAATCCCTAGGATGTTGGAAAAAAAGGACACAAATTTGGCGTGTATAGCTTCTGTGAACAAAAAGTCACGAAAGCCTAAGTGCAGCCAACCGGAAATAACCCATAAAGGGCTCAGCATGAGAGGCAGCAGCAAAGGGGTTAAATAAGGGCCAAAGTGCTCTGGCTTCCCAAAACAACCACCATTCAATCATGTATAAATCCCTGCTAAGCAAACCGAGTCATTCTTCAGTTATACAACCTCATATTTAACTCAATCTTGATTAGTCCAGAATTGTCCCTCATACCCTAGATAAATAACTCAAACTTAATTCAAGTTTTTTTTTATTTTTTCTACAAAAAAATGAAGGGAAAATTCCTTCTGTGCTTAGACCAGTTTCAGTGGAGGCAACAATAATGTTACTGATAAACTCTAAATTGGACTATGCCCATTTTGTTATTAAAAAGATAAGAGATTGTTGGGTTCCAGACAAATGGATGACGCCTCACAAACGTAACCCTTTTGTCTCCATTTAAAGATCCCATTGTGATTCCTGCTTGCAAGTGTCCTCTGGTGTCTCACCTAGGCAAATCATTGTCCAACTATTGCATTCCAAAGAAGATTCCTAAGTAAGAGATAAATGAACCAATACAGTTTCTGTGTCCAATGTGGGTACTGAAATTTGGAGAAGAGCATTTGAATAGTGACAAATGTTTGTTGACATAATTGTGGAAGAGAACTCATAAATCAGTGTCCTAAATGAAATTTGTGCTCAAAATCCGAAAGTAAAAACATCAAAACAAAACCCAAATGTCTAAAGCATAAAACACAACCAAACAAAGATATAAACACACTCAAAAGTCAATACATCATCCCAGATGTTGTGCTGCATTGCTCTCCTAGATTGGAGTGACACATCCTCCTCAACATCCAAGGTCAAGGTGACCTGTATCACCCCCTCTTGTGTGGGCATGTCAACAAGTAAGGAGGTACTGTGAGAAAGTAGACTCTTTCTAGCATGGTTACCCCCATGTTTGGCCTGTTTGTCAGTGTAGGAAACTACCATCTTGCCTGGCATGTTACCCCCATTTTTACTGTATGTATGTTTGTTTTTGCCTATGTGTCACTGGGATCTTGCTAGCCGGGACCCCAATGCTCATAAAGTGTGCCCTGTATGTGTTCCCTGTGTGGTGCCTAACTGTATCACTGAGGCTCTGCTAACCAGAACCTCAGTGTTTATGCTCTCTCTGCTTTTAAAATTATTACTGCAGGCTAGTGACTAATTTTACCAACTCTGATTGGCACACTGGAACACCCTTATAATTCCCCAGTATATGGTACCTAGGTACCCAGGGTATTGGGGATCCAGGAGATCCCTATGGGCTGCAACATTTCTTTTGCCACCCATAGGGAACTCAGACAATTCTTACACAGGACTGCCACTGCAGCCTCAGTGAAATAACGTCCACGTTATTTCACAGCCATTTTTCACTGCACTTAAGTAACTTATTAGTCACCTATATGTCTAACCTTCACTTAGTGAAGGTTAGGTGCAAAGTTACTTAGTGTGAGGGCACCCTGGCACTAGCCAAGGTGACCCCACATTGTTCAGGGCAAATTCACCGGAATTTGTGAGTGCGGGGACACCATTACACGCATGCACTACATATAGGTCAATACCTATATGTAGCATCACCATGGTAACTCCGAACATGGCCATGTAACATGTCTAGGATCATGGAATTGTCATCCCAATACCATTCTGGTATTCGGGGACAATTCCATTCATCCCTGGATCTCCGGCATAGAGCCCGGGTACTGCCAAACTAACTTTCCGGGGTTTTCTCTGCAGCTACCGCTGCTGCCAACCCTCAGACAGGTTTCAGCCCCCCTGGGTCCTGGGCAGCCCAGTCCCAGGAAGGCAGAACAAAGGATTTCCTTTGATAGAGGGTGTTACACCCTCTCCTTTTGGAAATAGGTGTGAAGGGCCTGAGAGGAGTAGCCTCTCCTGGCCTCTGGAAATGCTTTGAAGGGCACAGATGGTGCCCTCCTTGCATAAGCCAGTCTACAGCGCTTCAGGGATCCCCCCAGCCCTGCTCTGTTGTGAAACTGGACAAAGGAAAGAGGAGTGACCACTCCCATGACCAGCACCTCCTAGGGGAGGTGCCCAGAGCTCCTCCAATGTGTCCCAGACCTCTGCCATCTTGGATGCAGAGGTGTGAGGGCACACTGGACAGCTCTGAGTGGCCAGTGCCAGTAGGTGACGTCAGAGACCCCTCCTGATAGATGCTTACCTTTCTCTATAGCCAATCCTCCTCTGAGGGCTATTTAGGGTCTCTCCTGTGGGTATCTCACCAGATAACGACTGCAAGAGCTCACCAGAGTTCCTCTGCACTTCCCTTTTCAACTTCTGCCAAGGATCGACCGATGACTGCTCCAGGACGCCTGCAAAACCGCAACAAAGTAGCAAGAAGACTACCAGCAACATTGTGGCACCTCATCCTGCCGGCTTTCTCTACTGTTTCCTGGTGGTGCATGCAAAAGTTTAGGAAAAGTTTTCAAAAGTTTTGAAAAGTTTGAAAACGTTTTTCTCTTTTCGCTAAAAAGTTTCTAAACTTTTTTCTCTCTGTCCTAAACCCTTTCTAACAATCATGTCTGCAATTGAACTTACTCCCACAGTTGTCCACGCAACCTATGTTACTTTCAACTTTAAAAGGTTGATGGACCTCTGCATAGAAAGAGGTTAAAGCATTGGTAAGAACCCTACCAAAGATGTTTTCCTTAGCCTTCTCCTAGAAAGTGACCAGAACCAGTCTGGCCCATCCCAGGATCAGGAGGTAGAGGAGGGGGGTACCCAGAAAGACTCAGAGGAGTCCCCCGAGGATGCTAGGGAGGGTTCATCCAAGGACCTACCAGCTAACAGACCTCCTAGTGACACTGGTAGTGGGAGGTGATCACACACCAGTAGGGCACCTTTCACTCCAAAAGTCCAGGTTACTAGAGTCCAGCCAGTTAGAGACAGATCCCACTCTGCCAATTCCCATATTTCTTCTATGTCTCAGAATTCCCAAACCTCCCACCCTGAGGATAACATTATGGGAAGGGAACTCAGACAGCTGAGGTTGGAAGAGGCCAGACTGAAGCTAAGACAGCAGCAGCTGGCCTTAGACAGGAACTCTCTAGATGTAGAGAGGGAAAGGCAGTGGTTGGGGCTAGTCCACATGGTGGCAGCAGCATTGTTTTGGATAGTAATTCTCTAAGAGAACAAGATTCCAGAAAGCTGCATAAGAGGGGGATGACATTAACAAGTGGTTTGATGCACTTGAGAGGGCTTGTATGGTACAGTTGGTCCCTCAAAGGCAGTGGACTTCTATCTCGTGGATATCTTTCACTGGTAAGGGTAGGGATAGGTTCCTTACTGTCAGAGAAAGTGATGCTAATAATTACAAAGGTTTGAAACATGCACTCTTGGATGGATTTGGCTTAACCAATGAACAATACAGGGTAAAGTTCAGAGATACCAGAAAAGAGTCCTCTCAAGACTTTGTAGACTGTTCAGTGAAGGCCTTGGAGGGTTGGTTACAGGGCAGTAAGGTGACTGATTATGAAAGCCTGTATGATCATCCCTGAGAGAGCATATTTTGAATAATTGTGTGTCTGATTTGTTGCACCAGTACTTGGTAGACTCAGATCTGACCTCTCCCCAAGAATTGGGAAAGAAGGCAGACAAATGGGCAGAACAAGAGTGTACAGAAAAGTTCATACAGGGGGCGACAAGGAAGGCAAGAAAAAGGATGGTAAGTCTTCCGACAAGTATGGGGACAAAGATAAAAAACATTCTGAGTCTTCATCAGGCCCACAAAAATCCTTTGGGGGTGGTGGGTCCAAATCCTCTTCCCACAATCAAAAGAAGCCATGGTGTTATTTATGTAAAAGTAAAGGCCATTGGGCAAGTGATTCCACTTGTCCAAAGAAAAACACCAAGGCTCCACTACCACAACCCCAACTGCAACCTCTAGTGCCCCTATTAATAGCAGTGGTGGTGGGAAGTCTACTATAAATAGCCAATCAAAGGGTATAGCTGGGCTCACCATTGGTAGTGTAGTTGGGGTTGGTCTTGTTAGGGTCACCACAGAGGCAACTTTAGTCTCTGATGGTGGTATTGACTTTGCCACCTTGGTTGGTTGTTCCCTTAATATGGGTAAGTACAAGCAACTTCCCCTAATAAATGGTGTTGAGGTTGAGGCCCACAGGGATACAGGAGTGAGTGTCACTATGGTGATTGAGAAACTGGTTCACCCTGATCAACACCTACTTGGTCAGCAGTACCAGGTGACTGATGCTCACAATAACACTCTTAGCCACCCCATGGCTGTTTTGAATCTCAACTGGGGGGGGGTTACTGGTCCAAAGAAACTTGTGGTAGCCATTGATTTAACTGAAGATTGCTTACTAGGCAACAATTGGAGACATCAGATTGGGCTGAAGTGGAGTTGCAGGCTCATGCAGCAATGCTGGCCATTCCTGGGCATATCTTTGCTTTGACAAGGGCTCAGGCCAAGACGCAAAAAGGACAGGGAAACTTGGATCCGGGAACAATGGACCAAGTGCTCCTAAAAAGCTAGGGGTAGAAAGGGTAAATCCTTGCCCACTATCCCTCCCTCTCCAGAAGATTCCCCTTTTGAGGAAGAGGAATCCTCTCCCTATGCAGAACCTACACCAGATGAGCTGACACTGCTGAGCTTTTGGGTGCAGGGGGGCCTGCTAGGGAAGAGCTGAGTATGGCACAGCAGACCTGTCCCACACTAGAGGGTTTGAGACAGCAAGCTGTCAAACAGCAGAATGGGGATGTCACTGATAACCATAAGGTGTATTGGGAAGACAACCTCCTTTATACTGAGTCAAGGGACCCTAAACATGGAGCTGCCAGGAGATCCCTTTGCAGTATAGGGAGTTTCTTCTTACCTTGGCACATGACATTCCTTTGGCTGGGCATTTGGGCCAGAGTAAAACTTGGGACAGGCTTGTTCCATTGTTTCACTGGCCTCATATGTCAGAGGAGACTAAAGAGTTTTGTCGGTCTTGTGACCTGCCAAGCCAGTGGCAAGACTGGTGGCACACCTAAGGCCCCCTTAATTCCACTTCCTGTGGTTGGGGTGCCCTTTGAGGGTAGGGGTTGACATAGTTGGCCCCCTTGACCCGCCAACAGCTTCAGGCAATAGGTTTATCCTTGTGGTAGTGGACCATGCCACTAGGTATCCTGAAGCAATTCCCTTTAAGGACCACTACAGTTGTTGGTTTGGCATATGAGGTCATGACCCATGGCTGGATGCTGTAACCTTGGTCTGCTGCAAAGGAATTTGAGAAAATGTGTCAGACATGCATTTTTCTTACACGCTATATGCCATGGCATATATTTGTTTTCAGTGGAGTGGTGATTCAGACCTACATCTAATACTGTGTGTGTTCCTGTTTGAATGGATGGTTGTATTTATGTGTGGTGATGTACTTTCCAATTATGGGTTGTGCCTCAGGGACCTGGTGATTGTTAATTAATTTCTGGTCTGACAGTTCACCCATGCAGAATATGTGTGGTGTTGCTATATTTGACCTTGAGGCCCAAATGTAAGAGGGCTTAGCACCTATCTGCACCACATTAGCAACATTTGTTTTCATGTTAATGTGATCCAACAAGGCCAAAATCACTGTGCCATATTTACAGTATGACGCAATGCATGCATTGGAGCACTTTATAACCACTTGCGCATATAATGTATGTAAGTGGGGGGCATTCCCCCGTTAAGGGGGACTGCAAAAATGATGCAGTGGATTCTAAGAGATTCTACTGTGTCATTGTTAGCAGCTGCTCTTAAAACATGCACAGAGAAGATGTTAAAAGGGGCACAACTTTGCTTTCAATGGGACCCTATGTAATGTGCAGGATCACTAATCCTGTGATTTCACTGTATTGAATGCTGCACCACGTTTCTTAAATCTGGTCCTTAGTCTCTCAACTTTAGACCTGCAGAACATGATGTTATAAAAGGTTTGCACCTATTTTGTGTGTTGTGGGCCATGTAACAGGTGTTGTGCCCCCTGGGTTGCATGTGAATCCCACCCGTTTGGCCTAGAAATACCTCCCTTGTAGAAATTGTTGTTGGTGCCAATTGCTGACTAGAATGCATATGTACATATGGTTCATATGCACAGTGTGGCACAGTTGTACGGGATGTATTGTGATGTGTGCAAGAGTTTGCAGACACTTGTGGGACAGGACAGGGCATGAGGTGCTTTTCTGCACTGCCATGCATTACCAGTCCAGCCCTGCAAAGTCCCATGTCTCCTCAATATTATGTGTTTCGGGCCTCTACCAGTACATTGGTAGTTCAGCTGCCACAGTCTACAGTTGGCACCCTTGTATCATGGAAAGGAGATGTGGGCATGATTATTGGTGTGCTGTGAGGTGTCCATTTCTACACATGATCTATCAATAATGGCAATGTTGAATTTCTATGTGTCTTGCTCTATGCACACACAAGGGGATGGTGAACACAATGAGTTTATCAGGTATGTTTTGCTGATATGTAGATGGTGATGGCACCACTAGGCTGGCATTAATTGCTGGTGCTGCCGCGGGTTTCTACAGCATGGTAAATGTGGGGCAGTGTCAATATGTGAGTTATTTGATGGTGACATGGCCAATTCAATATACATAGCTGTGCTGTTCCATGCTAAGTGTTATGTGTGAAGGATCTGTATTTTGTAATAAACCTTGGGACACATAGGGGCATATTTAAACTCTGTTTGCGCAAATGTGCCTCACAAAATTTGACGCACAATCAGCGCATACCGTGCACCATATTTAAACTTTGACGCCCGCGAATGCCAAAATTCCGCAGTGTGCCTCATTTTCTGGATGCGGAGAAACCACCTTGCGTTAATGACAGGCAAGGTAGGCATTCCCGTCCAAAAAATGTCTTAAACACTCATGCGCCTTATTTATGCTACCGCGCAGAATTCCCGCATGGCCGGGAGGCAGAGTCGGAAAATGAAGCACAGCCCGATTTGCGTCAAAAAATAACGCCTGGGTCAGGGCAGGCGTTAAAATGGGGCAAACACGCCAGTACTTAATGGAAACACACAGAAGCAACAACAGAGCTCCAAAAGGAAGACATGGAGGTGCTTTTCATCCAGCATGCACGCAGACGCAGAGCACAGGACCAACAACAGCAGCTTCCACAACACCAGCAGGGACCCCAAAGGCAACGCAGAAGGCAAGAGATGATATTCCGCACCAGGACAACCCTTCTGGGACTCCACCAACAAGACATCATTCAGAGGTACAGCTCAACTGGCAAGCCATTCAGCACCTGCTGCGCAACATTGAGCCACAGTTGGCACCCAGCTTGCAGACACTCCCACCATTCCACCAGAAACCAATCTCCTAGCTGTACTCCACATGTTGGCAAGTGGCTCCTTTCAAACCACTGGTGCCCTGGTTGCCGTGATCTCACACCCATCATTCTCTGCCTTCCTACCCAAGGCACTGGATGCTATCATCTCCCTCACACCCCTCCACATCAGCTTCCCCAACACACAGCAGAAGCAGCAGGAGACAAAACAGGGGTTTTACCAAATTAATGGATTCCCACACGTGCTTGGTGCCATTGACTGCACACATGTACGCCTTGTGCATCCTGCTGCAACTGAACATCTATACCACAACAGGAAGCACACACACTCCATCAATGTGCAGGCCATTGTTGATCAACGGGGATTGATCACCAACATTGTGGCAAAGTATCCTGGGATTGTACGTGATTCATTCATCTTCCGTCACTGCACCATCAATCAACACTTTCAGGATGGACGATATGGAAATGGCCTACTTGTTGGTAAGTATAGAAACCCGGTTATATACATACAGCACAGCAACCCTCTAGGACACACAACACATACACCACAACATCGACTTGTGGCCACGAAGACAATGAGGTTGTGACACAGCTAGGTATGTTTGATATCCTCACCTAATGGGATACACACCTATGTACGAAATAACAACAGATGCCACTCCACAGACACAAGGGGACAAGTTAAAACAACGCAATGACAATGATATGGCCCCAACTGGCAGTACAATTTGGAAGATTAATCTTTTAATATCACATCAATAGCACTCAATCAAACACCCTTCCAACCAATACGTACTGTGTACTGGGTGTGTAATGTGTTTCACTGCAGGTCAAACACCATGACACACATAGCATGATGATGACTACAATGAAGGTCACATGCAATCATTGAGGCTATACCAATATATCACATCACTCCTGCTCTCACATTGCCCACTACCAATAAGCAAGTGGACTGTGCAAAGAACACATATTGATGGGACAATATTGAAATTGCACATTCCTACACTTACACATTGCGAAAAAATTCACACACACACAACAGATATATAGGTATACAGACTTTCTGAAACTCAAAATGACAACCTCACAACCAAGTTAGCCATCTGAACTAGAACATGTTCAGTAGTATAGGTACACGTTACAACCTGAGTCAACTTGGAAAGGGCAGAGAAATAGGTCTGCAGTAAACTTGTCACACTTGTGAAATTAGTGAATAGTCAATTGTCAACAGGTCAGTGCTGACAACGTACGGAGATGTGTTGTACATTGTCACCTTGCATATGTGAAATTGGATGGGATGTCCAGGGTATATAGATGTAACTGTGTTACCACCACTGTGGAATTGAATCTGTGTATGGAAGTATCATCTCACCCCCAGTTAAGACACAGGGACACCTCTTTCACATGACACAATGCAATGGAGTACACACTGTACTGCAACTCTACAAAAATACTGCTGACATCCGGTCAATCAGCTAAACACCTGTTCAGATAAGGAAATAACCGAATGCTGATGGTAAATCCTAGAAGCCTAGGATTCCACACAATCACAAAAACACTGATGAGTCACAGACAACACAAGACAACAACTGCCATGCAAAGTGATAATTATGGTGCAAGCTACATCAACATGTTCTCACTCATTTTCTCTTTCAGCTGATCAGGGGTATGGGATCTATCCATGGATCATTACCCCATTTGCAAACCCAAGCATTGCAGCAGAGCGTGCCTATAATGATACACAAAGGAGGACACGCACCATAGTCGAGAGGATCTTTGGGATCCTGAAGTCAAGATTCAGGTGCCTCGACATCACCGGAGGCAGCCTCCTATACTCACTAGAAATGGTGTACAAAATAATTTTGACCTGTGCCATCCTGCACTACATATGTGTAAGAAGGAACATTCCCCTATATGAACCTGACCCACAAATGCCTGATGAGGATGAAGAGGAGGTTGCTGTCCATCAACATGAGGGGGACCATCCAAAAACAGCTGCAGGATTGCGTCGGAGACAACATCTTGTCAAAAATTTCTTTTAACTCTACTCATCCATCACCACTGTCTTACCATATGTCAATAAACACCTATACTAATCACTATATCATGGTCAGGATAATAATTTTTGCATAGCATTATCGCTAACTATCAAAATCAGAGTGTAGCCTCACGGAGCACTGCAGAAATACATATTAGGACACAGAAAAATCCACACCAAATTTGATGCGTATGAATGTATAGCCAAATTCACACACACTGTAAATGGCATATATCTTGTACATTTCACATTTGAAGGGCAATAGCTGAGGACCACAGCTATTTCACACATACATGTTGGCAACATGGTTCATCACAGCATATGGCACACAACCAAGACACCATCAGTCAATAAGGGAAAAATATGCCTCAAACATGAGGCAGTGGATGTGGTATTGCATTGGTGACAAGAAGGTATGACCATACCCTTGACAGCAGTAAGTGTTACATCACCTATCTTTGCAAGGAGTATGTGTGACAAGATTTCCATATAAGCAGCAAATGGATAGCACAAGTGCCCCAGGTATGATTAGCATTGCTCACAAGACATCCCCTGCACATGGCAGCCCTTGTCCTAAGTCCAGCCACACCCATGTTCCCTGTCTCACCCCACCCTTCTTCAGAGGTCCCTGGAATGGGAATATGTATACCCAGATAATCCCTCCTCTACACACACCCAGACTCACAATGTGAATCCAGTGTGCTTTCCTCTTTAGTATGGTATGCCATAGTCATTGTACTTCTGTCTACATGGACGTCTGGTTAAATAATGCACTGCCTTGTAGTCTGTAGGACCTGTAATCACCTGTACATTGCTTCCCATGTGAAAGGTACTGTTGGCCCTTTGAACTTGAATCTCACCTACAGGACTTGTGAGAGACTGAAGCTGGCACACACTTTTGTGCACCTCCATGGAGACCAGCCATTTGAACATGCACTGTCCTTTCAGCTGCCTGTAACAGCATAGAAGCTGCCATTTTATGTATAACACTGTTATGCATTGCCGTAAAAATCAGCTGTGTAACACAGCCCTTGGGTTATTGTGTTACTTTCCAACACACAGGAGAAACACAGTTTTAATTTTCCACGGTGTTGTTCCACCTTTGACCAATCTCAGTCTGACCACTGTGTATTTGCCTTATTCAATTTTTGGATCCTGATTGACCCTGCATCCTGTTAGCCTGACTGGTTCCTGTCTTTGCGTTACCATAAAGGTTCCATGTGGCTACATTTGTATCATAGTTGCTTTCCAAGCCCTCACTTTCCTCCTGGGGTATTGTGTCAGGTGGGTCTACAAGGCATACTCAAATACATTGTATAGCATAATCAGTTTACTTATCGTACCATGGGGTGGAACTTGTCTCCAAATAGCTGAATCATGGCCTATCCCTTTTCTGGGTTTCATGTATGCTTGAGCGACAAATAGTGACAGTGTACCATGGCTGTATGCATTAATTGGGTATGGTGCCTCCAGCACAACAAACAACATCAGATAATGTGCATGAAATGTCAACACATGTTAGGACCCTTACAGTCCACATGCTGATTCACATTGCCCCTAACATATTGATGGGGCTTGCGTGGTTAATAGCTGTGAGATTAATCAGCACAGAGGCACTGATGTTCCCAGATGCAGTGGGAATTTTAGAGGCCAACCTGTATACAAATGTTGTGAGGACACCTGCCGGAATAAGAATCCTGAGACATTAACTTTGTCAGCACATCAAGGTTGCCCTGTTGTCAGTCTCATAACACATCTGCAGTGACAGAGCTGGACTATCCCCATGTGTGTTCTCAATTCCTCATTGGCTTTCCTTCAATTGATCTGTGAAGGATACTTTGTAGATGCAGGAAATGGCTCACAGACTCATGACTAGACCTGCACGTAACCGTGACAACATGGACCTCAATAATGATAGAGGTCAAACATTGGCCAGCACACTTGAACCGGACACCTCTGTGCATTTTACCACTGGAAATATGTGAACATGTGCTGCTTGGTCTGCTGGTCCTCCACTGCCACAGGAGATACATGGCTCATTTATATGACTCCAACTGTGGCGTGACATGACATTTGTGTATTATATTTGGGACTCGGTGTCACAAATACAGTACCTACATAGCATCATCCCATGCCTGACTCATGGTGAGTAAACAAACAAGTGCCTAGGAAGTAGTATCCAACATTCCAGGACATGTGATGGCTAAGTTTTGGAGCATTGCCATGAACAACTGTCTGCAATCTATCCTATGCATGATTTGTCATTGGTGGTGCTTATGTTCCAAAAAACCTAGGAAGTGCATACAGCAGTTGTTGCTACGTGTATGACTAACACATGTCCTCTCTCATTTCCACACTGAATAGCAGCTGAGTGTTGGACACATTGACTCATCATGCATACAAGCAGATTTGCGAACATGTGTCTTGTGATGGTCACACAGTGGGACAACAACAATAGTAGTAGCCAAATCACACACATTGACCCATAGGCATTGAGTTAATGTATTGAGTTGTGTCGCCTTGCTGTCCTCTCTTGACGCAAAACATTCCCAAAACGGGTAATACCTAATTGTATTCCACACGTTTAGCCATCTATTGCATCAGTGAAGAGTGCAAATCCAGTACAAGTAGAGGATCATGGTCCGCAGTAGTATGATCAGTCACATGTGCCCATGCACCGGAATGCCCAATGTTGGTGCAATCAGCCTATCTCTGTATGTCACAACTGTCATGTACTATTACAAATGAGAAATGACCTAAACCCAGTTAAGGACAGAAATATTTACGCATACGCGTCAAAAAAGAAGCACATGCGTCAAAAATGACGCATATGCGTTGAAATATGACACACATTGCCATGAAACATCCATTGGCCCTGAGTTGTAATTCCCACACTGTACCCCCTGAAATTGGTTAAGTTTGAAACATATTTCAAAATATGGATGCAGGGTTATTTCTAAGCATGTGCGTAGAAAAAAATGACACGCAGACTGTAAGCGTCATAATATTTTGACGCATAACAATAAAAACCCACCACATTTGAGGCAGGAAGTGATGTAATAGGATATCCTGTATACAGAATTGGTACAGTGGGTGTACTTTTACTTTCACTTTGCAGTCTGTGATAATTCCTGACTGGGTGGCTGTGTTTTGACTTGTCTCTCTGTGCATTTTGTGAATTTGTCTCCAGTGTGGTCTTTAAATTGTCTTTTTGTGTTTCATAACTGTCTGTGGTATCCTGTGTTAGTGTTTTTTTGGTAATTTCTGGTGTCAATATTTGTCTTTGTCATGTTGGGAGTCTGTTGTGGGTAGTGTTAGTTTGGGGATAGTTGGGCTGTGTTCTGTTAGTTATTTTGCATTTCCCTGTCCTACTTTCCCGCTGTTCTCCTCTGTACCCCTTTATTCCCTTTTTTTGGTGCAAGCATGTTGGGTAGGCCTCGTCTTGGCAGGATGGGAGAGGAGGAGCTGGGTGGCTTTATTTGGCTGGTGCGTCACTTCCTGCCGTTAATGATTGAAGCAGGTGGTCGTGTGATACAGGGCTATCACACAGAGGCATGGAGGCACCGGTGGGCAAAGGTGTTGTACCATCTACAGCGGATCTACAACACACCGTGCAATGACCACCAGCTGAAACACCGTTGGGCTGACCTGGTTGCCCGGGAGCAAGACCTGCTGGACCACCTGGGGATTGTGATTGGTGGCCCTGTTGGTGAGTACAAAACAGAGTAATGTGCACATTTAAATGCTCTGTAGTGACAGTAGCTGATTTGTTCATATGCTGCAGGCCATATTTCTACTTTCTTAGCACAGCATTTGCGTCATTTTTTGAAGCAAGAGCAGCGCAAACTTACAAAATACAGTTGTATTTTGTAAGTTTGCGCTGCTTTTGTGTCAAAAAGCAGCACAAATGTGGTGCAAAAAATGTATAAATATGGGCCACAGTTGCCTGTGAGGTATGTAATAATTCCTACACATTACCGTCATTTGTTGACGCAACAGCTAGACTAACTTTCAAAACATAACAGGAGCCTGTAAATGAGTGAGGCCTTCACGTCAATTGATGATGCTAATGTGGCTCTAGCATATGTTTCATGCATGGTCTGTGAGTGTATCAGGAAACACATGTTTTAAATCCAGATTTTTATAGGAAATATAGTGTTCCTCAATGTTTTGTGATGCATGTCTGAACTGGATACTGACACATACGTAACAAGTTATAGCTGACCTCAGGTAACATCTTAGACTGATATTTGGAGTTTGTAGTGCCACATTTAAATTAGGGATGGATGGCAAAAGGTATGCACACAGGTTCATATCTCTATGGTTGGTGCAACTTACCATAGCAGTGGCACATCAAATGAAGAAAATGATACAAATTGAGGGCTAACAACTGTCCCTGGCCCTCTGTGCATTTTACCTGTGTGTCTCAAATTGGTCTTAGTCACAATGTCTGGGTGACTGGTATTGCAGTCCTCCCGGAAAGTGGCTTGGCATGTCTCTCATGGATACACATGATGAGAGGAATACACTCCATGAATTAGTCTGCTAACTAATGAAGGAGCATGTTTGCCACCACATGATAGTTAGGGCCACTGCATGTGTGCAGACTCACTGGAGTCCCCGGGTCTGTATATGTTTGCAGTGGTATGTAGGATGCAGTATCATCATGTCTGAGAGGCTTGACTTTCTGAGTTAATATTACACATAGTATTTGTATTTGGAAGTGTTGCACTGTCGAAGTAAGCCTCAGCAAGGCCTACTAGTGCAAGGGGCTCGCCCTTCTCTGCACAAAGTCCTCAGACCATATAGGAAGAAGTTGGCACAGAAACTGAAATAAAAGACAAAGTTTATTAAACTTCATGAGGTGGTACTACAGTTCAAACAGCACCTTTTGGTAATGTTTGAAGTAGCACACTGAACTAAGAGAGCATGGTCCTTTTATACCCACGCAGGGGCTAAAAGAAGGTGGTACAATTATAGAAGCAAGACTTACATACATATAAGGTCATATGGAAATGCACAGTCGACAGGTAGGAGGGGCTAACAGTTTTCAAGGACTAGTTGACACATTACTGTCTGTTACTGATTACTAACAGCTGGAGATCTTACTGGGCATGTGCGAAAGTGGGAGATGCTAAATATAACTTGTCACTAGACAGATTTTCAAGAGTAGTTAACAGAAAGGTAGGACAGAGCACATGGCGAGCACATGGCAGAGAAAATGGCTGCCATGAATACAAAATGGATTCCGCGAAATGTTCACAATAGTTGCTAAATACAAGATGTCTTCTGCTAATGCTTAATCTAATCGCTACTGACTTACAACAGTACAGTGCACAGACGTTGAGCACATTTCTCCCCTCAGTGCCTTACAGGTGGACCTGCACCCTACACTATCGGAGAGGCTCGATTTGCGGACCCAGACATCTCCAGTAAGTGTTGATATTTTTGTTCTGTGTTGTGTTTGCTGATGATGTGTGATTGACTCCTGTGTGTGGGACACATAGCAAGGTGTGATGCGCTGGTCAATGATCGTATATGTTCCTTGAGTGGAGGTGGCCAATCATTAGTGTATTGTCATAATTTGGGATTGTAGGTCAGTCCTATAGGCACTGCAATGTGAATAGGGATGAGTTATGTGGATAAAACTTAAAATCAGAAAATGTAGCAGAGGACCATATTAGTGATTTAGTCAGAAAGTCAGACACTGGTTCTCCCAGAGTAGGGATGCCAAAGTCTTACCCACAGACTTCAGCTTCCCTATTCACTAATGAACATGTTTGACTGTATGTTTAACTTCCTAGCAGCATGTAGCTCCACATGTTGTGCTACGAGTATGAGGCACTTGAGTACAATGGCCTAGGTGTGCATGCAGCTGATGGCCAGATGTGTGCTTGCATCTATCTGCTTGTTGTAAGTCATGGGTGACAGGTAGGAAATGATGTTGACAATGGTCTGCATTCCCAAAGATAAGTGTGGATGGGATTGTCTAAGGTTTGGGTGTATCCTAGTTGGACTTCCTCCTTACCTGTGGTGTGCTGGCCAAACCCATGTACAGCTGTCCAAAGCTTCCTGGGTGTCCTTGCTGTTTGAAAGTATTTGTTGCTTGTCCACCCCCCTCAGGCACAGGCGTAGGGTTGTGAATAGTGTACCTAGGACTGATGATCCAAGTTTAGTACACAGACATGTATATCTTTAAATCACTTGTCCAAACCTAGGATACTCACTCATGATTAGCAACTGCATTCTATCCTGGCAATTCCATTTACAACTCGCCGATCTTGTGGCCCTAGACTGTCATCAAGAACATAGTAATTCATTGGCCTGTCAGTGGGGGAGGACTTGCAGCATTATTTTTACCTGACAAATGGCTGAACAATGATGCCAAAGTCATTCCAGTTGTTACCCATCTTTTAGAGTTTTGCTGTGCTGTTTGATAATAGGACATGTGTAGGCTGGTTCTGCATGTAGTGCCTCAGGGAAAATCAGTGATCGGTATGATGATATGGGCTGTTTCTGGTACATTAGATGTATTGTCTGATTTACTTCTGGAGCTATTTCACACAATGAAGTACCTAATGTTTGGTTTTCTATTAGTCTTAATAGCTGCCAATATGAATCCCATCCAGATTCGGGAGTTTCAGCTCAGGGCGATGCATTACCGCCACATTCTCGATGTGGAGTTGGGGTTCCGCAACATGGCAAGGAGTTATCGCCATGAAAGAGCCTCCGGAGTGTGGAGGGGATTTGCCCAAGGAGTCCCTTCCGTGTCCACCACAGCCACCACCACCAGCACCACCACTACCACCCAGGTGGCACCAACATTAGCAGGCACCTTTGCTGGACCTTCAACATCCACAGCTCCAGGACCTGTCACAGCACCACCTGCACCTCCTCCTACAGACATGGCACCGACAAGGACCCATACTTCCTCCACTGGCACCCAGACCACCCCTCCTGCAGTCATAGACCCTGCAGCTTTTCTACAGATACAACGGAACTTGGACTGAGTGTTGAGGAAAATGACCAGGCTGCAGCAGGAGGTGGCACAAGCTAATTGGAGGGTGCGTATCATCAAAAAGACCCTGCGGCGGGCCAACTTGTAGACATTATACTCAGCCATGATTCCCTCCCCTCCCTCCTCTTTCCTGGTTCTTTAAATGAGTGGGTTTAGGGGGCTTAGTGTTAGGTTAGAATAGGCTGTTAGTAGTATACTTTTTATAACTGTTTTTTATTATGTGTTTTGACGATGTTGGGGTTTTGGTGTTAAAAAAAAATATATATAATATAAAAAAATATATCATATATATATATATATATATACACATATATATATATATATATATATATTTGTTTCGTATAAGAAAGTATGTGTTTAGGTTAGTATATGTTGTCCTCCATGTGTCCCATCTTATAAGGGGGTGGGGGTTGATGTTTAGATCGTTTCGTTAAATGTGATAAGTAAGTTTAGCTTAGGTTAGTTAGGGCCAGTTGTGGGTAATGTGTAGTTAGAATAGTTTAGGTTAGGTAAGGTGTTTCCCCTGGTTTTAGCTTCTGGTTTTACTGTTTAATAAATATCTAGGTAACCCTTTACAGTATGTGTCAAATGCTTGTAGATCAAGGCCTTGGTGTGAGTGAACAGTGTCTCTTTTGTAGTAGCTTTTGTGTCCTATGCTGCAACCAAATCCCAACTGAGCTTTTACATTGGCAGCTACACCAAAGCTACTTAGTTAAGATTCGGCCATCCATTGCACCCATCACTCACTGTTACTATGGATCCCAAAGTGTGATTAATTTGTGATGTATGTTTTCAATGTCAC
This sequence comes from Pleurodeles waltl, assembly GCF_031143425.1. Classification (NCBI taxonomy): domain Eukaryota; kingdom Metazoa; phylum Chordata; class Amphibia; order Caudata; family Salamandridae; genus Pleurodeles; species Pleurodeles waltl. Next base: position 1,072,152,514 of record NC_090437.1, read on the forward strand.
ATACTTTGCTACCAGATTTGGTATTGAGGACACTGTGTTAAGTCTGCCTGCAGCCTGATATCCAAGCGAATCCTTACAAGGTGAGTGGTAGTATGCTCTTATATAGTATGGTATACATAACTCACACCTATCATTTGTTACAATGTTCAGCCCGGTGACTTATCTGTATGGAAACTCATACACATCCATTCATGCTCTACGGTGTGTGTTAGGTAAAAATTGGGTCAAATGTCACATACGTAAGTTTTGGCTTGAAGAAAAAATTGAAGGCACTATTTTCTGTCTTAGACATTGCCTTGAGGAAGCGTTATTCTGTACACCACAGCATTATGGTGTATAGTTCCTATTTTCCTCAGAACTAACCCTTAGGAAGGGCAGATGATGGTACAATCCAGACCACTGTGCATAGTTATCAGCCAACATTCATTCAGGTCAGGTGTATTGACAATCAATAATCATTGACCTGAGGCAAACATCACTGATGGCCATCACAGTTGATGTGTCACATTACACAGAGACAAAGTTGTTGTGTAAGTGCTATTTATTTGAAAGTGCTGTAGTGCTATATGTACATTGTCCATGATTGTGAGTCCATTAGTGTGACATCTTCCATTGTGATCCTACACAAGTGCAAAAGGACATGTCATTGGACATGCTGGGGTGAAGTGTCAGACAGTGCAGAGGGACAGGATTTGCCAATGAGGTAGTGAGAGACAATCACAGGGCAGGGTGACAAGATAAACAGTGGGCTGAAGAACAGTGCTTGAGTACAGTTGTTGCAAGACTGGCATGTTACAAAGCACAGGACCTTGGTAGTAGGTGGCCATGTGGCAGGGACTAGTGCTACCGGGTACTCTTACGGGTGAAGGTGATCTGTTCCACATCATCTTCTGATGTGTGTGTTGTCTCCTCTGCCCTTGGTGGTGGTGGTTGTGAAGGGGCAAGACACACCTCAGTGTTTGAAAACGTGGAGTCGAACATCCCAGTAGCTGCCAACTGTGGGGCTATTAAGGGCAGTACTGCAGCAAGGAGGAGCTGCTGGTTATTAAGAATAGCAGCCACATCACTGTGGTAGGCAGCCAGGTCGGCCCTGAGGGGTTCAATATTCCATCCGTGCACACGTTAACAGGATTGTTGTTGTAGGTGTTGGGTCAACTCTATTACAGCTGTGCTGATTTCCTTCAACTTTTTTCAAGTTCCTGCAAGATTGTTGTTCGCCCTTACATAGCTACTGCTTGTTCTTCAGTTGACATCATACACAAACGCACCCCCTCTAAGCTGGCTGCCATAGTTTGTATCCCCAACCACACCTCCTTGGCCAGATCCCGCTGTACTCCATCTACAGCTCTCTCAAAGCTGGTGCCAGGATCGTCAGAGTCCTCAGCTGTGTTGTAGCTGGCAGGCCGTACAATTGGGGTGGTGGGTGGGTCCTCTGTGATGGCTGCTAGTTCTGTGCTCCTCCTTGTGACTGAAGGTGGGGTCTGGAGGGTTCCAAGGACATCTTGGGGGGTCTGCTGGCTGATGTTTGTCAGCTCGTCATCCATGTCATCAGGGTAGTCTTGGACAGGCATATCCGCAGGAGAGCCATTGTCCTCTGCAATGAGATATGGTACAATTAGTGTGTCTGTGTTGTGGCATTTGTAATGTGACATGCCTGCCTTCCGATTATTTTCACATTGTGATCTTCGTTCCTGTTCATTGTTCCTGTCTTTAATAGTATCATTCTCCCAGGCCTATGTCCCACCTGCATGTCACATGTATTGTGGTGAGTTTGTGGACTTGTCAGCATCACATCCTCTAGGTGTTGGTTCAGGCCAAATTGTGAATTGCCACCTTCTTGTCCTACTCAACCCTCCGGCTACTTCCATTCTCATGGTGAGGCCTTTCACTGGCTGTGGGTGTTCTGATGGCACTAGCACCACACTTAACAATCTAGAACTGCCCCAGTCTCTGATCTTTCACATCCACCTATATGTTGTTGAGATCTAGCATATAGCATTGTTATGGCACGATATGTATGGCAGCATTGGTAATGTGTACTGCTGATGTTGGAGAATGTGTGCTACATTGGATTGCACTTCCATTTCCTCCTCTGACTGTGCGGGTGTCCTCCCCCTCAATGCTGTTGTCTGAGCTGTATGACATTTGGGATGTTGCATAGTGACCCAGGCACAGGGTGGACCCTGACATATGCAGCATGGGTATGTCATTAGTGCTGTGTACCTGGACAATCACATTTAGCAGGATTGGGACATTTGTATTGATTTCAGGGGATTGATAAAGTTGTCATCCTGAACCCTCTAATTTGGGTGTGTTTGATCCATGGGGACGTTACTGTCATTAGCTACTTGACCTGCACACACAGCCGAGTTGGTAGTTGCAACTGTTGTCAATGTTAAATTCCACTTTCAGTTATGGCCAGAGGTTGTTAATTGGGCCCTAGTTAATGTAGGTAGAATACTGGCTGACGTGTGACGGGCTGCCAGTTTAACATTGTACCCTACCCACCTGGCCTGGCTTTACCTTTCCAACATCCTTGGCATGGCAGCATACCCCCATGCAAAGGTTGTTGGTGCAGTGTAGTATTGTGCCCCAGGTTTCCACTGTGCAGCCCATGCCCCCGTGCCGTGACCCTTTACCCATGCCAATCCCTGAATATCATGACTTACATGCAATGTGTAGTAGGTATGTCCACCCCCCTGCTTACAGTTAACATTTGTGCATTTTATTTCCCCATGCGACTTACCCTCCATGTGTGTTGTCTCCTGGTAGTCTGCACTGTCCTGTTCCTGAATCTCTGTGACGATCTCCTCAGGGATGACGGCTGCCACCATCTCCTCCATGTGGTCCAGGGCCTCCTGCGGTGCTGGACTCCCACCTCCAGTCTGCAGTGCTGCCTTCCTTTTCCTGGCCATCTTTTCCTTGGTCCTGCACTTGCAGTCATGCCAGCGTTTCTTGCACTCGATGACTGTTCTCCGTACTTCTGCCACACTGTTGATCTTGTCAACAATTTGTTGCCATATTGCCTCTCTCCTACTAATTGGCAACTTTGAGGTGGCAAACAGTTGGTGCTGGTGTTCCGTCACCTCTTTCACCAGAACTTCCTGCTCCTCTGCACTGAAGTTACACTTTCTTTTCTTCTTCTCCCTGTCCTGGGTCTTGTTTGCGATATCGTAAACTGGCTCACAGTCATTTTCACTGCTTTAACGTTGTTTTCCTTTACGACGCGACGCATTGGTTTGAGTAAAAAAAAATTACTCTCACCTGTGATTTGCGCTGACGTTCGTCAAAGTATAAATTTGATGCCCGTTGACGCAGTTTTGCGTCAAAAAGTATAAATATGGCCCACAGTGGTTTGACCCCAGCTTTTGTATGCAAAGAGGACATTGCTCCACCAATCCATTATGTGAAGTGTGGCGGTAAGAAGCTGTACATATGGGTGTATGTGAGGGTGATGGGCATTGAATGCAGTGTAGTGGGGCATGTGCCATACGTGCTGTTGTCTAAACATCTGGGTTTCCCTATCCATGTAAGTTTAGTGTGTTGTCTGTGTTATGAATTGCATGCTGGCTTATCTATGAGTAGGCCATTGCCATATTGTCCATCCTAGAATCGTTGATTGATTGCTGAGTCTCTGAAGATGAAGGCATCATGGATTCTGCTGGGATATTTTGCAAGGATGTTTGTGAATATTTCATGATGGTCAGCAATGGCTTGCATATTGATTGAGTGTGTATGTGTGCGGTTCCTGAAGAGATGTTCCATTGCACCAGGAGGGACAAGTTGGACATGGGTGCAGTCCATTGCAACCAGCACATATGGGAAACCAGCAATTTGATAGAATACTTGCTTATTCTCATGCTGCAGTTGATGGGTATTGGGGAACTGGATGTGGTGGGGTGTGAGGCGGATGATGGTGTTTAGGACCGTCGGAAGTAAGGCAGAAAGGAATGGTTGGGATATCCCACCCACTTGTGCTGCAGTTATCTGAAATGATCCAGATGCCAGCATGTGACGGACAGCCAGGACTCAGGTCATGGGTGGTATGGTTTTGTGACTTTCCACTCTTGATATCAGGTGATATCAGGAGCAATGTGGTAGAGCAGCCTTGCAGTGGACTCCCGCTAAGACGGTAGAGTCTGATCACTTCTTCTTTCCTGAGGGCAAGGATTCATGAGCGCTGGTGAAATATTCTCTCCCTCCTTCAGCACTGCTTTTGCGGTTGTAGGGGTGGTGCTGATGGCACTTGGCGTTGGTGCTGTTGTCTTTTCCCGGTGCGAACATGTAGCAGTAACAGGTCCATGATGTCCAGTTGCTTGCTAGAGCTCCTTCTGTGTGTTTTCCTGATGTAGTCATGGCTGGGCCTCTTTTTAACTTTTAAATGTGCCGATAATCGAAATAAGCTTCATTTTTAGGAACCAGTTCTAGGCGTGCATTATTTTCCCGTTGGCATGTAGATACGGCACTAGTGGGCTAGCATGGGAGGGAAAACTTTCTTGTATATCATTGTCGTTAAACGATGCAAGATGAGGTGGCACTCCTAAAAAATGATGAAAAGTCTGGATATTTGTCACTAGACTGCTCTTGTCACAATATCTAAGTATGGCACTGGGTTAGCTCTGCAAGTGCGTAAAAAAATGTTGCAAAGGCAGCGCTAACGTTTCTTAAATCTGGGCCTTAATTTTGTATGCTTTTTTCCATCTTGTGGGGCGTGCTGAGAGTTACAATGGATTCCCGAATCCTGCTACTTTTTAAAAAGAAAATACACACACATGGACTCAGAGACTTTAAGAGACAGTTATAGGTCACTTACAGATACTCAAACACCCACTCACACACCCAATCAGACAGTCACACTGTTGTGTAGCCATTTTAGTTATATCTCCATGCATTTTATTTTAGTGAACAAGACCTGCTGCTGTGCACTTTAACCTAGATATATTGTATTCAGCTACGTTTATTATTTTAACAATAGCCACATTTTCGGTCTTGTTTTATTTTTCTCTGTCTAGCTGTTCTTTGCGTAGGCCAGCACTGCGTTCTTAAACAAGACATCTTTTTTCACTCCCTGCTTTTTTCAAGGAAACAGTAAGATAGGTTGCCGGTAAACATGGTAATGCTTTGTCTATAGTGTTCATAGAAACATACACATCTTTACGTAGGGACATTTTCTCAGAACATCATCTGTTTTATTATAAAACCACTTCTCTGTCCCATACATGGGAGAGGGAGATCCCAGCCAAATGACCCAAACTGTATGCTGACTACTGAATGCTTCAATACAGCTGCTCATGTTGAATACAGGCCTCTTACTCAGGTGTGAAGGATGATGTCTTCCCAGGGGAACCTGAAGGGCAGAACTAGAGCTTAACACGCTGTGCTCTAACATAGCCTAGGTGGAATTATTTTAATGATTCTAATGACAATATGGTAGCATTATTTTTATGCTTTACTCTCCTAGTCATTATTTTAATCCTGTCATGCGTAATCGTCCTGGTTATTGCAGTACATGCTTTATTATCTAAGATGCAGTTGCTTCATTAAAACCGTATTGAAACATACTGCCTCTGATTGCTCTTGTATAATGAGATAAACAGATGTGATCTGAGTGACCACGATTTAACTGAGGAATCAATTGTGTCATTCGCTGGGCTGCCAATCATCCCTGCTCTTGGGTAGATATGAGGCACTGCTAGTTAGCTGGAGCAAAACGCGGATTAGGCCGACAGGTGTCGCTTGTAGTGGGTTCAGACTCAGTCCCCCACAGCGCAAGTGATTCTGCCGTCCAAATCCAGTAGTCTCATTAGAATAATGAGATCCTGCGCAACATTGCGCCACCAAGGTTTGGTCAGGCTCTAATTTTCGGGTCCTCGTGAGTATCTCTGGCTCACTACATACAAAGACATCTCAGTTCTTTATATGGAGACGTCCGTGGTATTGAAGATTCTTCTCCTCAGCTAAGTAGGGAGTACCTAACTAACGCTGTGGGTTGTTCAAGCTTGAACCATTAAAAGGATAATCCCCATTTGGTGTGCTTATCTCTGAACAAAACTAACCATCCATCATGACAAATCCGCAACAGATAGCAATCACATTCAATATACAACCACTCCTAACTGCACTTTTATTGGCACATGGCCAAACGGCCCAGGAGGGGTCCAGTTACATTTGTCGTTGAGGCTCATACAGCCTATATAACAGATTTTGTTTAATCTTGGGTCACATTTCAAGCAGTTGATAGGAACACATATACATTTCATCACTATACACCTGCAAATATACCTACACAATAAAGAGCATATGCATATCTAGAAATACCTCTATCTTATCAAGAATATAATAATTGGCTTGATGGCGCCCTACCCCACACAATTTTACATGTTAGGTTAGGTCCTCTAAGTAATGATGGTCATACCTGGCCTTTATTAGCACTTATACACCTCACCCTGCTGCAGCGACCTTAACAGAAGCTGAAATCCATCGCTTATATGCTGAGCTGTCAATATACAGATGATTAGTACAGTTTGTAATGCAAACATTTAACACAAACCCAGCACGTGCTGCTCTGGCGCAAAAACATGCAGTAATGCCAACAACTGGGAAATTTTCCCATAGTATCCTCAATTACATTAAGTAACCTTAAAGGGGAAGCAGTCGCACTAGCTGTGTGCATGTGGCTCCAGGATGTTCCTCCACAGGATCAATAACGTGAGCTGCCAAAGCATATCGTGGAGACCTACTCTAGCATTGGTCAAGATAGTCTGGGGCCAGACCTACAAAACCAAAATTCCAGGCTAAATCTAATAAAGATTTTACCAAACAAGCTCCTGAGGGTACTAACAAACGCTGGGAAAAAAATGCAACAAACACCTAAAAAAGAAAGGGGAGATTCTCTGCATACCCCACAAAATAGATATAACTTCAGAAATAGAGATAATATAAACACGCCTGAAAGATATCAATATACTGATACACTCCAATCTCGTTCCTTTCAGGACTCACCGGAAAAACGCAGTGAGAGAGGTGGGCGGTCAGAGTGAAGAACTGAGTATGTGAAACTGAGACAGGAATAACAACGCTCAACAGAAGTTTCTGTTAAAAAAGAAGAGAAACTTTCTCAACAAAAACCTCAATTCAAAAAGAAAAAAGTGGCAGCAGTTGCAGTTTGACATGCCACTCAAGAACAGGGCTCTATTGAAGAACAAGAAGTGGGCATTAGCGCTATTAGAAAGTGTGACAGAGGTCACAATAGTTCACCGGAATCTTCTAGAGCATCTGGAAGTAAAAGCAACTGATGACTTCCTACAAGTAGAAACTGCAGACATGCGTGTCTCCACACCTGATAGGATGTACAAAGTAATGTTACAGTTAGGAGACATTGAGCACACAATCGACGCAATCTTTTGGGACCGTGTTGTAAATATATGCTATTCCTCTGGCCGAAAGGGATTGGCCACTGGAATTTGTCCATACTTGCCAATAAGGGGAAGATGTCAACAAACGTTCTTTTTTGCTCTTGTTCCCGATCAGCTCGCAGAATCCTATGACATCGATTGGGCATTGATGCAGGCACCCGTGTCATATCACAACCATCTAGGATGGGATAAAGATTCCCCCTATCATGTAATCACTATTAAAAATCAACCCCAACCACAACCCCAGTAGTCAATAAAACACGATGCAAAAGCACCCATGAAGGAAATCCTCACACAACTAGAGTACCAGGGCATAATCGAACCCTGTGTCTCACCAATGAATAATCCCTTCTTCCCAGTATCAAAACCGGACCATTCGTACAGAATAGTCTTAGACTAAAGACATTTGAACAGTCATGTACATACGCTATACAAAAATCATGCAGCACAGCACTAATGAATAACATAGTGGATAAAAAAATACAAAACAACACTGGAAATACCCAATGGTTTCTTCTGCTAAAATATAACGCTTTACCACAGGGGTACAAGAACAGTCCAGGACTGTCCGCGGCTCATGTGACTTCAATACTGCACGACACTGACCCTGAAGCATTGTCCTATGTAGATGCTATCTACCTCACAGATGATGAATTACTGCTACATCTATGACAGGTAGACCACATTGTTGTAGGATTTGCCGAATATGGCTATAAATTCAACTTCAAGAAAACAAAAATAGCCTTCCTTAGCATCCTGTTTTTTGGATATGAGCTATCAAGTGAGGAAAGAGCCTAGCGCCACAATTCTTGGAAGAATTGTCACAGTTACAATTTCCAAATACCATTAAAATCTTCAATTGCTATTGGGTTTTCTAAATTTTGGCAAAATTTACATTCTAGATTATGCATCACGCACAAAACCTTCATAAAACTTAATACATCCTGACTTTTGCAGTACATTTTGGACAGCTGAACACACACACATTCTCAGAGCTTTGCAAATAGGCATGCTTGCAACACAACACTTACATACAAGGGACAAGAGAAAACAGCTGGTCATCAGAGTAATTGCGGGTGCCATTGGTTTCATCTATGTATCATTCAATGAGGGTGAGATGTTCCGATTGCATACAAATCACATTTCTATTCGGCAGCAGAACAACGCGTTGCTCCCACTGAGAAAAATCTTACTGCTGTTCAGAGGGGTATCATTAAAGAGAGACCACTAGCCCAGGGGAAACACATAATTGTCATATCTCCAATTCAAGACCTTGAGGCTGTAACTAAAGCCAGCGTTCCAAACTCTAAAGCATTCCATCCATATTGGATTCAATGGGCAACGTCTTTCACAGCCACTGATGTTGACTACATTTTCGATTCAAAGTTACAAACTCAAGAATTTTTTGCAATATGAGCTAGAATATCCAGTTCCAGCAAATACATTGCCTATTGGTAAATATCAAAGAGTCATGTACACCAATGGCTAGGCACAACTTGCAATAGGCTCAAAGCATCAATACTTCGCTTCTTGAGCAGTCGTAAGTGGCTACATGGAGGATAATACATTTTATCCCCAAAATATATACATGCAAACCCTAGAGGATTGCACAGCACAACTAGCAGAGCTAAAGGCTCAGGTGATGGCACTGGAACACACGGATACTTCACAGCTAACACTGATTGTTTGTGATTCGTACTATTGTGTCCAGTCCTTTAATGAATACCTGCATTACTGACACCAGAATGGGTTCAGAAATTCCAAAGGCAACACCATTAAACACAGACTTCTGTGGGGGAAAGTAGCGGATCTGAAGGAAACGCTATCAAACGTCCATGTTGTACATACACTTGGACACCAGCGCATTGGAATACATGTTGCTGGAAATACACTGGCTGATGAAGCAGCCAAATCAGCAGTAGCTATGACTGCTGTTGCTGCAGCAACTTGTTCGTCGAATGAAACCGGACAATGACATCTGGGCTGCCGTGAAAGATACGGCTGAAGGTACGCCCTATCCAAAAGCATTTCCTGCTAAATATTCCTACTGAATGGGAGGTTTCCTTGACACCGAAGTAACAATTCCTGGTGTGGGGGTTCAAGTAATTCCGAACAAAGACATGAGAACAGAGTTAGTTACAGCATCGCATGAGGGGGTTGCATCTGCCCATGCTGGTGTGGTGGCTACAATATAATTATGCCAAGCACGTTATTGGTGGCCAGCTCTATATAAACAGACCAAGCAGTATGTTCTTTTGATGTAACATATGTCAACAAAGTAAGAGTTCCACTGCCAAACGCCCACAGCAGATACCCCTCCTCATGTCTAACAAACCATTACAATGTGTGTACTTGGAACATTGTGGTCCCCTAACACCGGACAGTGCATACAAATATATTTTCATCGCTTTCGACTCTTGCTTCATATTTTTATGGGTGTGGCCACAGCGTTTGGCTGATGCTCGGACTGTTATTAAAAATTTGCAAGTCTTTATCAGCACATATGCAGTTGCGGCTTTCCACTCGGCCAGGGCCCTGCTTTCGTCTCAAGGGCATTCCGGGAATCCATGGCTTTGTTAGGGGTCAAACTATATTACTCATTTCCATTTCATCCCAAGGGAAGTAGTGGAGAGATGAAAGCGTGATTTAAAGCATTCCTTAACATCCAGAGTCTTAGGTACGGGTCATAGTTGGCTTAATCACTCAAAAATATGAACTTTAATTTGGAGGCTTTACTTCGTCAAAACTCTTGCTTTATGTTTGGGAGAAATTAATAGAGCTGTTTTACATGGTACAGTAGAAGATGTTGAAAGAGTTTGTGAAGATGTTGAATTTAATTTCTTTTGTTCTTAACAGTGCAGACAAAATTAAGAGATGGTATGTGCAGCTGTAGAGGAATAGGGTACAGTTGTTAGTGTTGATAATTTTACAGGAGAAATCAGAAAGTTCAACACAGTTTCATCAGAGAAACCAAACTCTATTTGTATATGTTGTTGACGCACTCACTATAAAATTCAAACTCAAAATGTACTTCTCTGCTCTAAAACTGTAGAAGAGAATAGAGATAAGTGACAGGAATTCGGTGCTTATTTATTAGCAGAGGAACGGTTTGATTTATCTAGATAACAAATTATATGTAAGTACTGCTATGAAAAGTTAGAGGAAAATAAAATGACAGCTAGAGCAGTACGTTAGAAATTGTTTGAATTCCACAAGAACTTCAAGATTTAAATGTTTATGAAACAATTCTTATTCAATGCATGCATGCTTTCCAAGCTATAGTTCGTATAGAACCGAAAACAGGGAAATTACCTCCAACAGTGATACAGAAAGGTCTTAAGGGTAGTGTTCTGTACTTGCTATTAGATTTCAAAAAGAATATTGAAACAATATAGTGTACAAAAACAGTGGCGGCCACTGCAAATCTTAAGGGGAGGGGCGGGCAATGGGAGCGAGGGATGGGGACGGCAGAATAAAAAAATAATAATAAAAACAACTTGCCTGTTCCCATGGCCGCATCCTGCTGCCTTGCTCCTCCGCTCTTCTCAGTCAATACTGTGACATCAGCACAGGCTCCCCTGCAATCCTGGCACTGCTCTCATGCTAAACCTAGCATGAGAGCAGCACCAGGATTGGTCTCAGTGGCTTGATCTGCTGCTCAGAACTGCATGGGAGTCTGTGCAGTTTCTCCAACCCACCTGAGACAGTTGGCCAACCACACATACGCACTTAGAAGTACACAGACGCCACTCCACCTCGCCTTCCCTGTGGCCCAGCCCTACCCCGCCCCTCCCTGCACATGCTGCTGGCTGAGCCAGCAGATGAAAAATAAGTCAATAATGAGATATCATTTTATTTTTGGCTCCTGGCTTTGCCGGGGGCAACTCTCCTTCGCCGTTGCGAAGGAGCCACCCCCTACAGAAATATTTTGAAGATTCACTTTCTATTTTAGTAAATGGTGTCCCTACAATGAACATAGGCATATGGCAAGAATTAGTGGATGTTAATAAGTTAAAAAAAGCAACGCTAAGATTTATTATAAAAATATGAATATTGTCAAGATATACCACATATAAGGAATGAAGCATTACTGTCAAGTGGTCAGATAGAAAAAGTGGATCGATCAAGATCAGAAGACATTTATGAACACATCAGCATCAATCCCTTTCATTCTGAAGAAGTTATTGGTAATGCAATTGACCTTTTTCAAATGAAGCAAGCCAAAGGAGCTCCCATGAGTGTGTGGGAGAAAACGTTAGAGCCTTGCTGTTTTCCACTGCTGTTTCTTACTGGAGAAGGTGGATGCTATGATGACTGCCCTGTACAGATGCCAGCAGCTGAATACCAGTCAACAAGATTATATTTAGCAGAAAAGCCTAACTTTAGGCACTGTATTCTATATACAATTGTATCTACTTTTTGAGAGTGACTTGTCTGGACTTCAAATACTGTAAATCATCTACTCAAGACAGAAGTAAATCTTCAAAACCTTTCTGCTGAGGACTTTGCTGAAAAAGTTCATGGACAGGATGACAAGTTTGCGTACAGCTTAAATATTTTAATGGCTTGCCAACATTGCACTAATGAGTATTAGTATCATCATCGTGGTGAATTGAAATGTATGTTGAGAAACTGAGGTGCACCTACTTGGATCCTGACACTCACTTGTGCTGAGTATGAGTGGGATGACATCCTTGAATTTTTTAGAGAAGCAAAGTCTAAGACATTAAACTGAAGACAGCAGGAGAACTCTGTTTTTTCGATCCCACTAATGTTTGCTGATACTTAAACCTCATATTTCAAGCTATGATGTCTGTCATCCGCAAAAATACAAAATCTCCTCTTGGTTAAGTAACTGATTTATTTTGGCATAAGGAGTACCAAGCAAGAGGTGTTCCTTATATTCACATTCTGTCATGGATAAAAGATGCACTCAAATTTGGCACAGACAGTGATGAGTCTGTCCTGTCTTTCATTGAACAGAATGTTACATGAGCCATTCCAAAAGATATTGGTGAAAAAGGTTTGAGACAACAAGTTCTGCAGTTGTAAAATCAAATGTGGAAAGTACTGCTATCAAAAATATAGAACCGAAGGAACACTTTATACAAGATTTCATTTTGGATTCCCTCGACCTGTCATTTCAGAAGGAAGATTACAGAGCTTTCTGTCTGCAGTCAGGCATATATTGACACAAACGTCATTGAAAAATATTTACAACCTCAAAAGGCCGTACAGTACATTAATGCTTATATTCTAGTCATTTTAAAGATGTGGAATGCAAACATGGATATACAGCTTGTTTCAGATAAATCTATCGCTGTTACTGGGTATGTCACTTCATATATCACAAAATTGAAGAAGACAGAAATGAAGGCGATGTGGGAGTAGATTTCTGTCTTCCTAAAAAATTGTTCAATTTAGAAACGCTTTTCTACTGAGAAATTGGATCTCATGAATGTTGGGCTTGTTTATTTTATTCTCAAAGTCAAGGGAGATTGTTTGAGTAAGTCTAGTGCTTGGAAACACATGAACTAGAGTGTTAAATTCTTTCTCAGAAATTCATATCTAGCAGAGTTTTATCCTGAAAGTAGAAAGATTGTAAAACCTAATATGTTAGACATACACTACCCAAATAGGAGTCCACATCTAGGAGACATGTGCCTTTACGAAGTACTTCAATACTACAGATATAGAAGCAACAGGCACCTGTTGTTTATGACTGTTGTTTGGTCAGACACACCAAAGGAAATCTAATTAACCACAGAAAACGTAAATATTTACAAGGCCCCTGAAAGCATAATAACACTGCCGGACAGTCACTTTTGTGATGCTCCAGCAGTACAGTGTGCCTGCACATATTTACAATGCCTTGTGAAGCCACCTTGTGGCTCTCCATGGTCTTGTAAATGTGGCCCCCTTTCACACTTAACTCTGCATGAAAGAGGCATTCCATGGGTGTTACTGTCGGTGTTCTGATGCAACACCTGTAGAATCTGACACATTCCCAGATTTACAAGGTTTCATAAACCTGAGAATATGTTAAATTCCTACACCACCCCTGTACTTTCATAATGGTACAGTTCTGTGTAACAAGCTGGCGCTATCACACTGCATCATTTTCTTCTAAATATGGGCCTTAGTCAATAAACTACAGGGAAAACAGAGTTTTTCTACTTGGCTCTTCTATAACTGTTCAAGTCTTGTTGTGCTGAAACAGACCTACTTGGAGACTATGGCCCTCATCATGGCCCTTGCGTTCACCAGACCAACAGGGTCATGGTTGGAGTCGGACAGGCCCCAAAGGAACGGTCCAAATGCAACATTACGACCATGGTGAAAGGAGCACGGCTGGACCGCCAGTGGTCTCGGGGGTTGGAATCCACCAGGGATGCGTTGCCCTGGGGATTACGAGTCCCCTTTCTGCCATCCTTTGCATGGGGCCCATTGGCATGGGCAGTGCAGGGCCCCCATGGATAGCCCCATCACGCTTTCCACTGCCCGACTTACTGCACCCACCACACCGCTACATTGACACCAGCTCGATTACGAGCCAGCGTCAATGTTTAGGTCCTGTCCACCGCAGTGCCGGCTTTTAATATAACTACTACTACCATACATCAGTGGTCAAGCTGGCACTGGAAAACGCTTCATCATTAAAATTCTCACTGCTTATCTGGAGATGACTACAGAATCAAATTGATCTTCTGTGGTAACAGCACCAACAGGATTAGCTGCCCACAACATTAAAGGAATTACTTTACATTGACTACTGCTCCTGTTGAACATGATAATAAACTGGAATAACAGAAATTATCTGGTGAAGGTTGTCACAAGGTTTCAGAGTTTTGAAGAAACTGAAGCTTTTAATTATTGATGAGGTTAGCATGGTGTCAAACGTAATGCTTGCCTTCATACACTTAAGAAAGCACCAAAAAAACAGAGTTTGACATACTATTTGAAGGAAAGCATTTAATTGTCTTCGGTGATCTACTGCAACTCACCCTCGAGAAAGGGCAATCTGTTTTCAAGAAATTGTTTGGGAAGTATTGGGAATGTAAATATTTGGTTAAACTTTGAATTCAATGAACTAGTGAAGAATATGCGTTAAGTATCCAACATAGAATATGGAAATATCCTGAAGGATATTAGCGGAGGAGTTTTGATAAAGGATGGAAAACATTGCTTGGAAAATACCTTATCAAGATATTATTTTCATCAAACAGTACAGCAGCCCAACTGATGTACAAATGTATTAAAGGAGAACAATCTGTACTCTGTTCAATGCCTAAACTACACAACTGTTACAACTTCAACAAACTATTATTAAAACTGGAGAAATAAGATATTTTTTAAATTAGAGCCCTTGATAAAATGTTATATCAGGGAGTCACAATACTGCTAAACGAAAAACTCCAAGCGAATTTGGATTCCTTGGAAAAGTCTGTCTCAAAGACTGCAGGGTTAGTAAAGTGTTTACATGTGTGCAAAAACGTTTCAGTAATTTACAACATACATTAAATGTTGAGGGTTAGTAATAGGTGCAATGGGTAAAGTTATTGATTTTACAAAAATTGATGAGATCAAATACTTGGCTGTAAAATGTTATCAGACTAATGGTGTGAAGTAGAATGGCCAATGATTTATACAGTTCTTGCTTGTAAAGGATTTGTTTATCCAGTGGCAACAGTTTCCATTCTCTCTAGTGTATGCTGTCAAAATCCATAAATCAAAAGGTTTAAGTGTAGCTACAGCTTTTATTAATATTGAAAGTACAGTATTAAAAAAAGTGATGTCATATGTAGCATTATCCTGTGTTAGAGCATTGTCCGGTTTGGTCTTGGATGAATTTGATAGAAGGCAAACTTACTGCCGATGTAAGCTGTGTGGGAGAGTATAGGCCCTCATTATGACATTGGTGGTAAGTCCCGCTTACCGCCATGCCGACTGCCGTCAACATACCGCGACCGCGGCGGTATAGCGCTACCCATATTATGCCATACACATAGCAATCCAACACTATTTGCACACAAACACAAGTCCGCCAGCCCAAAGGTCAGTGATAAACTGGCAGTAGCAAAACCCACACTGTTACGCCAACAGGACTATGCCCACAGCATTAAGACCCACGAATTACCGTGGCGGACATTCAACCACGGTAAACAATTGGCGGTGCATACCGCCGCGCTCAAGGTACACATACACATACAAGACAACACCACATTGGACAATTCAAACTACACACACCTGACACTCATACACAAAAACACCAACACCGCTATAAAACACCCACCCACACCACCCACATCCCTTTACGACTCAAAGAAATTGACAACTGAGGGAGACACACCAAGAGCACCCACAGAACCAGAGCCACAGAACACCATCACCCATACACCATACACGCACCTCACAGCACACACCCCAGCACATCACCCCACACACCCTCACAAACACCACACACACTACACCCATGGCACCACAAAGACACCCCAGGTTCTCTGAGGAGGAGCTAAGGATCATGGTGGAATCATCCATTGCTATGAAGATTGAGCTATGGCGGAGGATCGTGGACAGGGTCAACGCCGTGGGACAGTACCCCAGAACAAGGGATGACATCAGGAAGAGGTGAAATGACCTGCGGGGGAAGGTAAGTTCCCTGGTTGCAAGACACCAGATAGCTGTACCGAGGACTGGCGATGGACCCCCACCTCCTCCCCCACAACTAACAACATGGGAGGAACAAGTCTTGGCAATACTACATCCTGAGGGCCTGGCAGGAGTAGCAGGAGGACTGGACTCTGGTAAGTCAAATCTTTACTACTTTCACCCCCCTCCCTGCATGCCATCACGTACCCCCACCATCACCCTCACTCCCAGCACACCATCACCTCCCACACACCCCACCATCACAACCCACCCATCCCAGTACCCAGCACTGCATTCACCACCAATGCAGGGACACCACTCACAGACCTGCATGGACACCTATCACCACAGCTTGCACACTAGAGAGAGTCACCTAGCCCACAAAATAACTACTCACACAAGGCAAAACTCACAGGGCACTCACAGCCATACAGGGCAACACACCCATGCACAAGATGACACACACAGAAACAATAACACTGCATTTACATCCCAACAAGTCCCACACCCAACGTCACCGGAGAGGAGGTGCCAGAAACATCCAGTCCCCCCAGAGAAGAGGCCCACAGTGATGACAGCAGCTCTGGACGAGGATGACCAACCTGGCCCATCAGGGACCTCCGGCCATCGGTTACCCAGCCACAGTCCCATCCCACCACAGAGCCTCCCCCCTCAGAAAACACCAGCACAGCACCCACCCAGCTGGCCCATCCCTTTGTCTCCAGGACACGTCAATCAGCAGTGTGTTCACCACTACAGCGACCCCAGGCAACCCAACAAACACAGGACGACCAGGGACCAGGGGTCAGTGGCAGTGGGCACAGGGTTCAGGGGACAGAGGCACAGGACAACAGGGAAGCTGGGAGTACTGCTGTGCGATAGGGGGAGGACAGGCCCAGATAACCGACTCTCCACGAGGCACTCACTAACATCCTGGGAGCATACCACCATTCCCAGGAGATGATGGGGCAGATACTGGCCAAGCTGCAGGAGACCCAGCTGCTGCAGGAGAGACAGTACCTGGGGATCAGGGAGGACCCGAGGGACATCCACAGCACCCATGTCACTATTGCAGGGGTGCTGGCAGACATGGCCAACACCATGATGGAGGCAGTGGCACACAAACGGGCCCCTGACACTAGCCACACCAATGAACAGCGCTCCACCTTTTCTGACGCTAGTGGACAGGAGGCCCCGCCACAGGAACTACAGGCCACCAACACCCCTCGCCCTGCAGAAGGAGATCCACCATGCAAACTGTCCCTGCGATCCAGGCAGAAGCCAGAGAACATTGCCAAGACCCCTGCCAGGAAATAAGACTCTTCTGAATGTCACCCTTGTGTCCCACTGTGTCCACCTTGATCTGCCATTGCTCCACTTCCTATGCCCCCTTGGACGATGCACCTGTGATAGAAATAGAATGGACTCTATCCTGGACTGTCCTCCACCATCACCCCAGCCCATTGCACATCCCCATTATATTTTCAGCAAGTAAATAAACACCACTCTAAAAAATACAAGTATGTAGTATGTCAAATGATTTAAGTATGTATTCCTTTTACAATCTGTAGACTGTTCAGTAATGTATACATAGGTGTGACCTGTATTGTGCTGCAGTCTATACACCAGGAGCCAGAGTAGGGCACAAATATCTGTGAATAGACATGTCAAAGGGTACAGTAAGTGGCCATAGTAGTGGGAACAGCAGCCTGCCAGTGACAATTTACAACACAAAACTGCAATGGAAGATGAAGTTACAGTGTCTTACCTGTGTGTCACTGGAAGTACTGTCGAATGATAGATGTTCTGTTGGCCACATCCTCATCCTCTGCCTCCTCTTCATCACTGTCCAAAGGCTCCACCGCTGTCACATGCCCATCTCCAGCCTCATCCTCCTGCAGAAAAGGCATATGGCGTCTCAAGGCAAGGTTGTGCAACATGCAACATGCCACGATGATCTGGCACACCTTTGTGGGTGAGTAGCACAGGGATCCACCTGTTAGATGGAGGCACCGAAACCTGGCCTTCAGGAGGCCAAAGATCCACTCTATGATTCGTCTTGGTCACCCATGTGCCTCATTGTAACGGTCCTCTGCCCTTTTTCTGGGATTCCTCACTGGCGTCAATAGCCATGAGAGGTTTGGGTAACCAGAGTCACCTGTAAATATCAAGGGATACCTGTTAGCCAGACACTAACCCTTGAGGCCAACCCCACACTCATATACCAACATTCACTGGGTGGGGACCATGGACTCACCTATTAGCCACACCCGGTGCCTCTGGAGTTGAGCCATCACATATGCGATGCTGCTATTCCTCAGGATATAGGCATCATGCACAGACCCAGGATTCCAGGCACACTATCTACACATTCACAGAGTGAAAGCTCTTTCGATTTCTGAACACCTGTTCATTTTGCTGGGGGGTACAAAAGCAATATGTGTACCATCAGTTGCCCCAATAATGTTGGGGATATGTCCCATTGCATGTTTAAGTCAGCTTTCACTGTGGCCAAATCCTCCACCTGGGGGAAAACAATGTATCTGCGCATGTGTTTCTTTAGGGCAGACAACACTCAGGTCAGCACGTTTGAGAACATTGGCTGGGACATTCCTGCTGCCATGCCACTGTGACTTGGAAGGAGCCACTTGCCAAGAAATGGAACACAGATAGGACTTGCACAAAAGGGGGATCCCAGTGGGCTGACAGATAGCTGAAATCAGGTCTGGCTCTAATTGGGCACACAGCTCTTGGATTGTGGCCCTATCAAGTCTGTAGGTGAGGATAATGTGCCTGTCGTCCACTGTTGCCAAGTCCACAAGGGGCCTGTACACAGGGGATGTCTCCATCTCCTATTCATCCTCAGCGTTTGTGCTCTAGGCGGCAAAAAGATGAGCATCTGGTCAGTTCTAACCTTTCCTCAATGTACAATGCATTGCATCTTGTGACAGAAACAGTATGTTTATGTTTATTACCAAAATGTGCTTATGTCGGCTGTGACGCAGTTAGGTGCCATGGCCTCCCCCCCCCGAAATGGCAGACACCTGTCCTGTGTGGAGTGATAGGTGGAAATGAGGTAATGCTCCTGACGTTGTGCGGCGTTGCGGCAGGCGGTCGAGTACCGTCGTGCAACTCCTCATTGGTTAACATTGAGCCCTATGGGTTACATTGGCCAATGGTAATGTACGCCGGTGGTGACGGTACGCACCGCCGCGGACGTGACCGCCGTTTTCTATCTGTTCACTCACTTGCTACCTAACCTTTAACAGGAGAGGACCTACACTGCAAGTGTTGCTGTGACCTAAGTCTGGAACCGACCATGGCTCGTGTCACTGGGGAAAGGGCGCCTGCCTTCACAGCTGCGGAGTTGGAGAAACTGGTGGATGGGATCCTACCCAGATTGCTTTATGGGCCGCCAGACCAACAGGTGAGTACACTGTAGGCACGATGCATGGCGCACAAATGCATGGTGTGATGTGTGTGAAGGCCTTGTGTAAGGGGGGTGGGGGAGGGGTCCAGGGCAGCGTGCAGCATGTATTGTGGTCAACGTATGTGAGTAAGGGGATGGGAGGGATATGGTGGGCCATGGGTGTAACAGGCCGGATGGTATGACTGACCCCTTTTCTCATTTTCTTTTTTCTGCAGGTCAGCGCCCATCAGAAAAAGGGTATATGGCGTGCCATCGCCAAGGATGTGCGGGCCCTGGGGGTATACAGCAGACGGAGCACCCAATGTCTGAAGCGGTGGAAGGACCTGAGACACTGGGCAAGGAAGACGGCGGAGGCCCAGCTGGGGATGGCCTCCCAACGAGGAAGGGGTGCCCCTCGAACCCTGACCCCCCTGATGTTCTGCATACTGGCGGTGACCTATCCGGAGCTGGATGGGCTCTTGAGGGCATCACAGCAGCCACAAGGGGGTGAGTACAGTTTCAAAATCTGTAAATTGAGCGTGGTGGGGTCAGAGGTGTGGGCCTGTGGGTGTCCCTAGGCCGGGCCGGACATTGCAGGGTAGGTTCCATGTTGGGCAGGGGCTGATGCACTCCACCCCCAAACATGCCTGTGAGCATCTACTACTGGGCAGGGATCTGCGGGTCTTAGGTATGCTGCTATTGGCATTAGGTATTACTGTCCCTAGCCTGGTGATTAGCATTGTGAGTGGTAGTGCATCGCCTAGTCACCTGTGTGTTGTGTAC
Source organism: Pleurodeles waltl (assembly GCF_031143425.1). Classification (NCBI taxonomy): domain Eukaryota; kingdom Metazoa; phylum Chordata; class Amphibia; order Caudata; family Salamandridae; genus Pleurodeles; species Pleurodeles waltl. Next base: position 1,072,172,770 of record NC_090437.1, read on the forward strand.
GCCAACGGTGGTGGTGTTGCTGGCATTGACCAAGTGTATCCACTGTTTCTTCCGCCTTCTTTTTGTTTTGTCACCCTGTGCTTCTGTGCATTAACATCATCTGGCGGAGGAGCAGAGGCACCGTCGACGGAGGGAGCTGCATCCCACATGGCCCTGGAGGCCAAATCCACTGACCGTGAGGGCAGCAGTGGGACAGAGGGCGAGGGGAGCACCACAGCGGAGATTCGAGGGGACAGTTCCGACAGTGATACTACCTCTGACTGAAGCTCCTTGCTGGTGGTGGACAGCTCTGTGGCCAGCCCAAGAACAGGTACAGCCACCACCCCCGCGCCACCCTCCCAGCAGCCCCTCAGCAAGTTTCCTGTGCCCGCTCACTCAGGAGAGTAGGCATCTCCTTCGCCCCAGACACCTCAGGCCCTGCCCCAGTTAGCCATGCTGCCCTGAGTGAGGAGGCTATTGACCTCCTGCTGTTGAAGTAAGCCTCAGCAAGGCCTACTAGTGCAAGGGGTTCACCTTTCTCTGCACAAAGTCCTCAGACCATGTAGGAAGAAGTTGGCACGGAAACTGGAATAAAAGACATAAGTTTATTAACCTCATGAGGTGGTACTACAATTCAGACAGCACCCTTTGGTAATGTATGAAGTAGCACACTGAACTGAGAGAGCATGGTCCTTTTATACCCACGCAGGGGCCAAAAGGAGATGGTACAATTATGGAAACAAGACTTGTATACATGTAAGGTCATGTGGAAAATGCACAGTCGACAGGTAGGAGGAGCTAACAGTTTCCAAGGACTAACAGCTGCAGACCTTACTGAGCATGTGCGAAAGTAAGAGATGCTAAATATAACTCGTCACTAGGCAGATTTCAAGAGCAGTTAACAGAAAAGTAGGACAGAGCACATGGTGAGCACATGGCAGCATGTAGCAAAGAAAATGGCTGCCATGAATACAAAATGGATTCCGCAAAATGTTCATAATAGTTACTAAAGACAAGATGTCTTCTGCTAATGCTTAATCTAATCACTGCTAAATTACAACAGACGACCCTTTCAGCATTAGCTGAAGACATTCGTCTTTCTGGGATAATCTAAATATTCATCCTGTATATTTATGCTCATCATTTCAGCTATTTCCTTATCTAACATATGTTGTGCTTTCATTTCGGTAATATTTCCTTTGGTAGGCATACAAGCAGTAATACACATGGAGCAGAACATTGGACCACACCGAATACAGATACAGCATGTAAAAAATATTGCAATTATTACACACAGGATAGTCAATATTCTCCAGCCCCAGACGGAAACAAGAGCCCAAAACCATCCAGAAAAAGTCCAAGTACCAGTCTCTGTATGGATTTCTGCAGCAATTTTATGCAATTTAGATATTGCATCATAGACTGAAGGTGAGTGATCTGGGATGAAAACACAACAACTACTACCGATGATTCGACATGCACCACCTCGATCAGCTAATATCACATCTAATACCATACGATTTTGGAGCGCTACAATTCTTGCAATTTGGAGCTCTTCAGTAATATTCCCAAGTGCCAGAGCTGCCTGAGTGGTAACAGTTTCCACAACCCTAGTCAATTGTCTCACCTTCCTACTGTTTAATACAACACCTACAAAGGGGAACAATCCTAAATTAAAATCAACATATTGTTGCAGGCTAGTATAAGTTTGGTCTACCTCATTTGTACTTATTTCCCTTTTATATCTATTGTTAATGATGTCATTGAACAGTTTTAAATCTCGGTGATATGATGCAGGAGCCAAAAACACAGGGGGTAATAGAAAAGATACATAACACACACCTGACCACCCAACAGGTAGTTGGTAATATCCATAGTTACCATAAACAAAATATGTATTATGTGAAGCTGTAAAACTACTATTATTTAGACCCTCAATGGTTAAAATCAAGGTACAATCGCTTATCCCTACTGGAATTCGTCCAATGCTTCGTATACATAAATCTGCTTTAGTTTTTGTAATAGAAATCACAAATTGTTCTTTCTTGTCAGAGTCTCGTATATTTGTGAAGACATATGGTATTGAAACATTGTCCGGCTGATACTCTTCCGATTCCCATTTAGTTCCTTTAGCTTGGGGATACCCATCTTTGTCTTGGTAGCACACTTTATTAAGGCGAAAAAGAAGTCCGCCCTCTGTACGTTTTCCAGATGCAAACAAAAGCATGTACCAAGCTTGACAAGAACCATTGTGTGAAAAAGGAAGAGGAATGAAAGGTGTTCCTCCTTTCTTTTGATGCGCAGGTATCATTCCACATACCCAACAGTTAGTAGTATTTGTAGCATTATGAGTATGATGCAACATCTGAATGAAAGTATTATTGAAGTACGATTGACGGTGCTTCTGCTCCTGATAGGGAAGCGTAAAGTAATAGTGATCCTCTGGTAATGGAGTAGTGGCAACAAAGAACTCACGAGCAGGAGACTTCTTTTCAATAAACCAGGTGATCGTTGCTGTAACCACCAAAACAACAACAAACCCCATAATACTAATGATCAATTTGTTATTCATTTTAGCAACAGTGATAATTGACCCTTTCAGAAATGAATTCAAAATAATCGTTGGAGCTCTTATCCCTGGGCAGCCGCTGATTTCTTCACCACGGGCCAAGACGGGTGTCACTACTCTAATGCACTGCTGATCCACCCCCCTTGCCACATTGGCTCTCCGTTTCACTAACCCAGGGCAGTAGCTCAACCAGTCTTTTCAAAACAATTTTCAGATTCTTTCCTTGCTCTCAAATTATATCGCGACACTCCAGAAGTCGTATGGTCCAAGAAGACCTCTGCAGATTCGTCAGGTGATATAGCACGGCCTTTCTCCGTAGTCAAAATCTCTCGATGATCGGTCAGCACAGCAGGTTCCACCAAGGTAGGTAGCACTCTCTTGCAGTGAGTACTATGGACCCAATTCTTTCGATTCGTCACTCGAACTGCTGTCCTTGTCGCAAGGAGCACCTCTTTTGGGCCTCGCCACCTTGGTTCCAAGCTGCTTGATCTTTCAAAAGACTTAATCATCACCTGGTCACCAGGTCGGAGTTCATGGCCTTCACCTGTGGATCTGTCAGGAAGTGCTTCTCGAACCTGTTGATGAATAGAAACCAAATTGTCGGTTAACTCTGCAGAATAATCATTAATCAGGACACAAGGTACATCATATACAGATTTTGGTTTAGGAACTCCCCAAATGTTCATTGGCCTCCCGAACACTACTTCATAGGGGCTAAGGCCAAGTCGGGAGTGTGGTTCTGACCTAATAGACAATAATGCCAATGGTAATGCTTCCGGCCAAGTTAAGGATGTGGAAGCCTGTATCTTCGCTAATTTCAGTTTCAATGTAGCATTATACCTTTCCACCAACCCTGCTGATTGTGGGTGGAAAACCGCATGGAACTTCTGTTTGCTCCCTAATCCTTTCAGGACATACTTAATTACTTCCCCAACAAAATGAGGTCCGTTATCACTCCATAAAAGTCTGCAAACCCTAAACCTAGGGAAAAATTCTTTCAAAAGCACCTTCGCTGTGGTAATGGCAGTATTATCCTTTGTGGGGTACGCCTCTATCCTTTTACTGAAGGCACAAACCACCACCAAGACATACTTTAAATTGTTGCAGCGTTCAAGCTGAATATAATCCATTTGTAAAATTTCAAAAGGTGCAGTTGGTGTAGCAAACCCTCCCGCAGGAGTACGTGTCCCTTTTCCAGGATTGTATTGTAAGCAGATTAAACAAGACTGTACTACTCTCTTAGCTGTACTGGAAATTTCTGGATGCTCCCAAACTTGCATAAGCAACTTCGTTATTGTTGAAGCTCCAACATGTGCCAGTCCATGTGCCATCTGAACCATAGGTTGTACAAAAGCTATAGGCAATTTCCATTTGTCCATCTGCTTATTCCGCCAACAGCCCTTATCATCCAATTCTCCATCTTTAGACCATTGCTCACGTTCTTTCACTGAAGCAGATTTCTGTATATCTAATACGTCTTGTCTTGCATTATGCCAGCGTTCAGCTTGTGACTTCACTACATACATAGAAGTAGTACTTCTCTGCATCGCAGTCTCACGTGCTACACGGTCTGCAAGAGCATTACCTTGCCCTATCTTATCGGTCACTTTCTTATGTGCACTACATTTCACAATAGCTAGTTTCTTTGGATATGTCAATGCAGTCAAGAGGTTATGCACTAATTCTCTGTGCATTATCTGCATCCCGTGGGATGTAAGAAAACCTCTCTCCTTCCAAAGCAAACCAAAATCATGAGCCACTCCAAAAACATAGCGACTGTCTGTGTAAATGTTCACACTTAAATCAGTACTAAGCTCACATGCTCGTGTCAAAGCTATTAGTTCAGCTGCTTGAGCTGACTTCTGTGGTATACGAGCTGTCTCCACTACCGTGTGTATTGTGGTGATTGCATATGCAGCTGAGGTCGTACCATCTGGCAACTTCAAACAAGACCCATTAACCCATAGTTCCTCGTCTACATTTTTAAAAGGGGCGTATCTTCTAAATCAACACGACCCTTTGTCTGTTCTTCGGTAAGGAATATACAATCATGTGTTTCTTGTGACTGAGGCTGAGTCACTGGATATGGCAACAAAGTAGCTGGATTTAGTGTCGCACATCTCTTCAGTGTAATGTGAGGAGCCAACAATGTCAACTCATAACCTGTCATGCGGGCACTAGTTAAATGTTGTGTCTTTGTTTGATTTAAAAGAGCATCAACCGCATGGGGTACTAGCACCAACAGCTTATGTGACAAAACTATCCCTTCACTCTGACGTATTGAGACAGCTGTTGTGGCAACTGAACGAAAACACCCAGGCAACGCTCGAGCGACAGGATCAAGTACTGCTGAAAAATATGCACAAGGACGCTGCTTATCGCCATGTGTCTGTACTAAAACTGATAATGCACATCTATCTTTCTCATGTACGTAAAGTACAAAAGGCTTCATGTAATCTGGAGTACCTAACACTGGTGCAGAACAAAGGGCTTGTCGCAGCTGTCGGAAAGCAGTCTCACATTCATCTGTCCATGGGAGGGGCATTGGAGTATTTTTAGTCAGAAGTGCTAGCAAAGGTTTGGCAATGTGTGAAAACCCTAATATTCATTGCCTACAAAAAGAAGTAAGGCCAAGGAATGCACGAACATCTTTCTGAGTGGAGGGTACTGGTGTGTCTAAAATTGCTTGAATACGATCTGATGTAAGTGCACGGCCCTCCTTAGACAAAAGGTGACCTAAATAGGTTACCTTTGGTCTACAATATTGCAATTTCTTTCGTGACACTTTATGATGGTGTGAAGCAAGAAAAGAAAGTAAGGACAAAGTGCACTTTTCACATTGCTCCGGGGTATCAGCTGCCAACAAAATATCATCGACATATTGTATGAGAGCCACACCTTCAGGAAAAAACAAAAGAAGCAATCTGTCGTTTTAACGCCTGACTATAAATGCGTGGGCTCTCCGTGTAGCCTTGAGGAACTCTGCAAAATCTATATGATCGTTTATTCAAAGTAAAACCAAACATATATCGGCTGTCAGGATGAATAGGGATCGAAAAGAAAGCATTCTTCAAGTCTATCACAGAGAACGTAGTTGCTGTCGGGGGAACCAAAGTAAGGAGTGTCGTGATGTCAGATACCACAGGATATTGAGGTATCACAATCTTATTGACTTCTCGTAAATCAATAATGAATCGGTAAATCCTAGTATCAGTATCCTTTTTCAGAATAGGAAGAATCGGGCTGTTACAAACATTATACAGAACTTCCTCGACAACTCCGACTGCAATAAGATCATGCACAATTCGTGTGAGTGCTTCTTCGCCCTCCTGTGAAATTTTGTATTGAGGCAAACGTGGCAATACAGCTCCCTCCTTGACACAAATATGTACTAGTGGAATAATCATGTGTTCCACATCAGTATCTGAAGTAGCCCACAAAGTACTAGGGAGTGAAGCTAATGCAATATCCTTTTTAACAAGACAAACTTTTTCCATCACAGGATGATTATCATTTAAAATAACACGCACCCCTTCAGGAGAACATCGTATTGTAGCCCTGAAATACTTGAGCATATCAAGACCCACAATATTGTCTGGTGTATTTGGAGAAAGCAAAAATGGACATGGAGCAGTAAATTTATCAACATGGAATGCAAGTGGTTGTGACAATGGGCTAGGGGAAGGTGTTCCATCGAAACCTATTGATGTATTGGTTAAGCCAGACAGGGGAGCCCTTTGAATCAATTGTTTAGACAGGGCGCTACGAGTAGCTCCTGTGTCAACCAGAAACTGATCAGTAAGACCCAAAACGTGCTGTAACATAGGGACCCCTCTGATCTACTGGAACTTCAACTGATTCCTTACCCCATCCTAGGCAATCCTATGCATAAGCAGAATCTTGGAAATCAGGCTGCACATGATCAGACATCTGGTATTGGTTCCGTCTATCAAAAGTGTTAAACCCATCCTGCCCTCGTGTATTAGCATCAACCCTAGCATGATCATTCGTACTTCTTCTAGGTCCTGAATATCCTGAGCGATTTCTCATTTGTCCCCGACCACGTGGACACTGCTGAACACGTAGTGCTGGACAATCGGCAGCCCAATGCCCAAATTTCTTACAATACGCACACTGATCATCAGACAAATTCGAACGAGTGTAAGAAGAACCATAAGATCCACGTCCACCTCTATCACTGCCTCTTAAAGGCGGACCATAAGCTTGAGCCAACATAACCTTCGTCTTTAATTCTTTAATCTTTTTCTCCTCGCTACCTTTTGCTTCTAATTCCTGTCGTTCATAATACTGAGCCATAGTCAAAAGAGAAACCGGAGTAGAGGTAGTCCATGAACTTTCACTAGCTTTTAGGCGACTAGCTATTCCTGGTAACAGATTTGCAACATATTTATCGACGAACAAATGTCTGCCCGTATCATCTGATAGTGACTGACCGCTAAAATCAGGAAATGCTTCTTCAAAGCGTGTAAAGAAATCAGAGACCGATTCATCTGACTTTTGTTTACAAGACGCTAAAACCGTCCGATCTATCTTTTTAGGTGGAATAATCGTTTTCAACTTAACTAATATGGCTGCAGGAAGATCTAGAATCAACTGATATGGCTTTTTCGCAGGTTCCCTATCCCCGTCCATCTGTTCTATTTCTTTCCATGATGCCCCAAAAACTGTACGATCATCAATTTTACGAACAGTTCTCCACATATCTGGCGGTAATATCAATCCGAAAAATAAATCAATGTCAGCCAAAGTCATAGTACAAGAACTAATTGCTCCCTCAACTTCCTCATAAAAGGCGGCTGGATTTTTCCGCGGGTCAGGTAATGCTGTTTTAAGTGCTATTACATCTGCCCTATTCCAAGGAGTATACACCCAATTATAAATAAAATAACCCTTAGCATCAACAGAAGTTTTATCATCATTTGTACCCAATCCTTTAGGAGGAACATACAAAGGCGCAGCCTCCCACATTGGTTTCGCGTGAACTGTCATAGTCTTATCTGTTTCAAAGATGGAAGCTTGCTTCCCTTCGGTCTGAGATGCTCGTGCAACTGCGTCCGCAGCCCTTTTCTCCTCCTGCAAACGGACTGCCACAATACATAATTTCATTAAACGCCTGATTGCATCAGCCACCTGGGAGAAAACAAAAAGACCATCACGCATTTGCTTACGATCAGCTGCTACATCATTTTGCTCTAACTCATCAGAATATTTCCGGTATAGTTCAATCACTTCTGAGCCAAATGCCTCAGTAAAATATAGCTGCTCTTTTTCCGTCCACCCTTTCATGTTGTCTAAAAGTTCAGAAGCAGAAACAATGCTACGAATTGTTTTACGAGCAATAGATCTAAGCTCAGCTGCACGGTCAGCAGGCAGCATAGAGCGACTGTCCCGTATCTTCTGTTGCTCCGAACTGGAGACTTTAGGTAACTCATGAGGGGCAGAAGGGACGACATACGGAGGTGGAGGGCGATCCAGTAACAATAAATCATCATGTGGTTTATTAAGGATAGGATAGAGGGGTTGCCTAACAGTGTATTGGCCAGTTACCTGTAGCTTACGTTCTTTCTCCTCTAGCTCCTTTAATTCATTTATTTATTTATTTCTCATTTCCAATGCTTTCACATATACATTTTTCTGCTGCTCTTTCTCAAGCAAGGCTTGCTCACGCTTCATTCGTCCACGCGCTTCTTTCTCCCACACTCGTACACAGTCAAACATATCTTGCCTAGACTTTCGCTTACGCATACATTGTTCCACATACTCAATCTTTCGCAAATCATATGACCCATGCATAGGCCAACGTAACTCAGGATCCGCGCGGGTGTATTTATTTCATGATGTGCTGTACATTATAGAAGAAAGACCATGTTTAACATACATATCTCTATTTGGCGTCCCCTCTGGGGGTGCCGGTTGCGATTCTTCCATTTTCAAATTGGTACCATTACAAAAGCAACACATCCTACGAAGTGCGCTAAAAACAGGCATGCCAAAAATAGTGCAAAATATGCAATATTATAATCAAAGTAGCACTTAAGGTGCTGTTCAAATCAAAATCAAATTGGAGAGAATTCTCCTCATTACCTGCCTATATAAATTGCAATTTATATATCAAATCCAAAGAATACAAATTGACTAGTCACCCAAATCACAAAAGCCACAGTAAGTAGTACTAACTACATTACCAAACACAGGCATCAAAACCCACAGCAAGTGCCGTAAAACGGCTCTTACCAATCACAGGGTGTCCAGGTTCCAACTGCCGAGTTCTAAAATCGACCAAATGGTCACTGCATGACGAATGAACAAAAAAAGGATCTCAGTCGAGGACCGGCGCCACCTGGATGGTCAAATCAGAAAGAAGGGAAAAACGCCGTGGTTGCCAAGACTCGGTTCTCCTCAGACATTGATCGTCCGCAGCGAGATTCCAATCCTTCGTCGCGACCAATCCATTGGGCATCCGAGTTGCCGATGAGTCCCTGTTCGGGCACCAATTTGTTGAAGTAAGCCTCAGCAAGGCCTACTAGTGCAAGGGGTTCACCTTTCTCTGCACAAAGTCCTCAGACCATGTAGGAAGAAGTTGGCACGGAAACTGGAATAAAAGACATAAGTTTATTAACCTCATGAGGTGGTACTACAATTCGGACAGCACCCTTTGGTAATGTCTGAAGTAGCACACTGAACTGAGAGAGCATGGTCCTTTTATACCCACGCAGGGGCCAAAAGGAGATGATACAATTATGGAAACAAGACTTGTATACATGTAAGGTCATGTGGAAAATGCACAGTCGACAGGTAGGAGGAGCTAACAGTTTCCAAGGACTAACAGCTGCAGACCTTACTGAGCATGTGCGAAAGTAAGAGATGCTAAATATAACTCGTCACTAGGCAGATTTCAAGAGCAGTTAACAGAAAAGTAGGACAGAGCACATGGTGAGCACATGGCAGCATGTAGCAAAGAAAATGGCTGCCATGAATACAAAATGGATTCCGCAAAATGTTCATAATAGTTACTAAAGACAAGATGTCTTCTGCTAATGCTTAATCTAATCACTGCTAAATTACAACACTGCGATCCATCTCTGTTGGGCAGTAAACCATAGTGAATGCTATCCAGGGGCTGGCATGGCATTTGCAACATACAAATGCATTTCTGGAGGGCATTCACTCTGGTGTGGCAATCCAACATAGATCATTCAAGGCTCTGGCCTCCTCCCTGATGGCAGCCATTGTCCCTGTCTCTAGCCTCCCCCTCCAACTTCCTCTACCCAGTCCCATTACCCTGAACCCCAACCTATCCCAAGCACACAATCAGACCAGCATGCACCCAAGACAACACACAGGAGTGGCTCAGGCAAACACAAGCACCACACATCATCCCACAGACACTCACACAAACACCATTGAGAAGCAGACACACCGACATCCACTGCCTCCACTGTGTCTCCCTCCTCATCTTCCTCCACCTCCCTCCCAGTAGCGTCTCCACTCACACCTGCATGCACTACATCCTCATCCGCTACCTCCGTCACCATCACGCCTATCACTACACAGCCCTCACTGCCAGTCACCACCCACACATCTATTCACACATCTCCTGTGTCCTCTCGCCCTGTGTCTCTGCCCCCTCGTCCCAAAGTACACAAAAGCAAGACCTCAGACACTCTACAGCCAACCACCTCACATCAGACAGACACCTCCTACAACCACTCCCTCTTCCTCCACTCCCAAACCTTCATCCTCTTCCCGCCCCAGTGTCCCTAAGAAGCTTTTTCTCTCCACCCTTGACCTCTTCCCTACCCCTCCCCCTAGTCTTTCACTTCAGGCCAGGGTTGTCAGAACCCAGGCCAGCACCTCAGCCACCCAGTCCATGGAAACTGTAGTTTGGGAAGCTACTGGATGGGGTGAGCGGCTCCAAGGAGACACCCATCAGCACTGGCCGTGTGCCTGCACCAGCTGCCAAGGGCAAGGCCAAGGAACAAACACCAGCTGCCAAGGGCAAGAAGGAACCACCAGCTGCCAAGGCAAAGGATGCACCACCAGCTGCCAAGGATGCACCACCAGCTGCCAAGGGCAAGAAGCGATCACCAGCTTCCATGGATGCACCACTGGCTGCCAAGGCCAAGGATGCACCACCAGCTGCCAAGGGCAAGGAGGCACCACCAGCTGCCAAGGGCAAGGGCAAAGGGCCTGTCCCTGCAGGCAGGAGGCCTGGTGCTGTGACAGGATCTGAGCCACCACCACCAACCATGCCGCTTCAGCCGTCCACAGCTGCAGAGGAAGGGCTGGAACCTCCCCCCACCACTGGCAGCACCGTCACCAGGACCACCAGCAGCACTGCCACCGTCACAGCCACCAGCACCGCTGGCAAGAGCAGCAGCCCCAGTAGGCAGCCGTCCGAGGCTGCAGGGGAAGGGCTGGAGCTTCCCCCCACCACTGGCAGCACCAGCACCGCCAGCAGCACTGCCACTGGCACCACCAGCAGCACCGGCACCGCCACCAGCACCACTGGCAACAGCCCCAGTGGGCAGCCGTCCAAGGCTGCCAGGGAAGGGCTGGAGCCTCACCACACCACAGTGCTGTCAGTGCTCCATTTCCTTGCAAGTGGGTCTTTTCAGACAACAGTGGCCATGGCATCAGGGATGTCCCAGCCTATGTTTTCCAACGTGTTTTCCAGAGTGTTGTCTGCCCTGCTGAAACACGTAAGGAGCTACATCGTTTTCCCTCAGGTGGAGGATTTGGCTACAGTGAAAGGTTACTTCTATGCCCTTGGACATATCCCCATCATCATAGGTGTTATTGAGGGCACCCATGTAGCTCTAGTCCCCCCCCCACAGGAGTGAACAGGTGTACAGGAACCGGAAGAGTTATCATTCGATGAATGTACAGATGGTATGTTTGGCAGACCAGTACATCTCCCAGGTAAATGCTATGTTCCCTGGCTCTGTGCATGACGCCTACATCCTGCGGAATAGCAGTATCCCATATGTGATGGGTCAACTCCAGAGGCACTGTGTGTGGCTATTAGGGGACTCTGGTTACCCTAACCTGTCATGGCTATTGACCCCAGTGAGGAATCCCAGGACCAGGGCGGAGGAACGCTACAATGAGGCCCATGGGCGGACTAGAAGGGTGATCGAACGCACCTTCGGCCTCCTGAAGGCCAGGTTCAGGTGCCTCCATATGACAGGTGGTTCCCTATTCTACTCACCAAAAAAGGTGTGCCAGATCGTCATCGCCTGCTCGATGCTTCACAATCTTGCTTTGCGACGCCAGATGCCTTTTCTGCAGGAGGATGGTCCAGATGGCGGTGTTGTGGCAGCTGTGGAGCCTGTGGACAGTGATGAGGAGGAAGCTGAGAAAGAAGGCATAGACAACAGGGAGTCAGTCATACAGCAATATTTCCAGTGACACACAGGTGAGAACATTTGTTTTTACTATTACATTCACTTTCACACTTCTACCTCTATCCTGTCTGTCATTTAGTAGCAGTATTTAGTAACTGAGTTGTACCTTTCCATTACAGTTTCACAGGTGTTGTTACCAACGTGTGTCATCTGCTTGCATCCTTCATGGACTTGTGATGTGTGACATAGGTATGTTGGCATTACAATTGAAAACGCATTTTGACACTGTCATTGATAATACAAATTTACCAAATCACAGACTGACTCCAGATTGTTTTGTGCTTCAAGGGTGTTTATTTAAGTGCTCAAAAATGGAGGCGGGTTGTAAAATGGTGATGGGGGATGGTGGAGGAATGTCCATGGCAGAGTCCAGTCTATTGGTCACACAGGTGCACTGCCCATATGGGCATAGGAAGTGGACCTGGGGCAGTTTAAGTATGGACAGGGTAACAAAGTGGGACAGTGGGAGGACAATCAGGGTGGTCTCATTTCCTGGCGGGGTCTTGCCATCTTGCTCTGTCCTGTTCCTGGATCTCAGGGACCGCTTGCGGGGTGGTTCTCCGTCTGCAGGGGGTGGGGTGCCAGTGTGGTGGTCCTGTGGCGGGGCGTCCTGTCCACTAGCGCCGGCGGAGGTGGTTGGTAGTTCATCGTCCATGCTAGTGTCAGGGGCCCCTTGGAGTGCCATGGTGTCCCTCATGGTCTTCTGTATGTCCTTCAGCACCACTACGATGGTGCCCAGGGAGGAGCTGATGGTTCTGAGCTCCTCCCTGACCCCCAAATACTGCTCCTCCTGCAGGCACTGCGTCTCCTGAAACTTGGCCAGGACCGTCGCCATCGTCTCCTGGGAGTGGTGGTATGCTCCCATGATGGAGGAGAGGGCCTCGTGGGGAGTGGGTTCCCTTGGCCTGTCCGCCCCCTGTCGCACAGCAGCCCTCCCAGTTCCCCCGTGTTCCTGTGCCTCCGTCCCCTGGACCGTGTGCCCACTACCACTGCCCCCAGGTCCCTGTTGTTGTTGGGGTGGTGGGTTAGCCTGGGTTCCCTGTCGTGGTGGACACACCGCTGATTGACGTGTCCTGGGTACGGAGGTATGGGCCTGCTGGGTGGGTGCTGTGCTGGTGTTACCAGAGGGTGGAAGGTCAGTGTTGGGCTGTGCCTGTGCAAGGGGAACCGACTGTCCTGAGACCCACGATGGTCCGGGCTGGTCATCAGGATCCAGTAGGCCAGAGCTGCTGTCGTCACTGTGGGCCTCTTCTGTGGGTGGAGTGGAGATGTCTGGACCCTCCTGTGTAGTGACGTTCCGTAGTGGTCCTGCAGGGATATAAGAGCATGATTATTGCATCTGTGTGTGTAATGGTGTGCAATGGGTGGGTGTGCGTGTACTCTAGTGCAAGCATTCCTGTGTGTGGGTTTGTGTGATGATGGTTAGGGGGTTGTTATGGGTATGTGCTGTGAGCATGCTTTGGTGAGGGGTGACCATGCTTAGTTGTGTCATGCAGGGCTTGGTGTTGGGATGAGTGGTTTGTGTTATTAGTACATTAGTGAGGATTTGGAGTGATAGGGGAGGGTGTGAGGGTGGGGGTGTGTGATAGCATGCAGGTAGGGTGGGGGATATGATAGTTAAGATTTGACTTACCAGTGCCCATTCCTCCACCGACTCCCCTGAGGCCCTCTGGATGCATGATGGTCAAGACTTGCTCCTCCCATGTTGTTAGTTGTGGGGGAGGAGGTGGGGGTCCGCCGCCAGTCCGCTGTACCGCGATGTTGTGCCTGGAGACCACAGAATGCACCTTCCCCCGTAGGTCGTTCCACATCTTCCTGATGTCCTCCCGAGTTCTTGGATGCTGTCCCACAGTGTTAACCCTGTTCACCATTCTGCGCCATAGCTCCATCTTCCTGGCTATGGAGGTGTGCTGCACCTGTGAGCCAAATAACTGTGGCTCTACCAGTAGGATTTCCTCCACCATGACCCTGAGCTCCTCCTTGGAAAACCTGGGGTGTCTTTGGCGTGACATGGGGTGGTGTGGGTGATGTGTGGGGTGGTGTATGTGTTGATGTGTGTGGTGATGTGTAGTGGTGTGTGGTGTATTGTGCGTGGAATGTTGTATGGGTGATGGTGTTGTGTGCCTCTGTGTGGTGGGGTTCTCAATTGCTGTGCTCTCTGTCTCTCGGCTCCCTCAAGATTTCTGGTCGTAGGGTTTTGTGGGTGATGTGGGTGTGTGTTTTATATTGTGTTGGGTGTGTGGGAGTGGTGTTTGTATGTGTATCAGGTGTGTGTATTTTGAATTGTCCAATGTGGCGGTGTTTTGGAGATGTGTGTGTATTTTGAGCGCGGCGGTGTGTACCGCCAATGGAATACCGCAGTTGAAAGACCGTCACGTGGATTCGTGGGTCGTGATAGCATGGGCGTGTTTCTGTTGGCGTGACGGTGGAGGAATTGTTTTCGCCAGTTTAACACTGACCTTTGGTGTGGCGGACTTGTGTGGGTGTCTGAATTTCGGCGGATTCCGAGATGTGGGTCATAGCTGTGGCGGAATTCTGCGGCGGTGTATTGTGGTCTTCTGCACGTCGGTAAGCGGCTTTTACCGCCAATGTTGTAATGACCACCATAGTAATTACAAATACTTTACATTGTAAAGACCATAGAAATTCATTGAAAAAAGCAAAGTTTACAGGGACATTATAGTTAGGAAATAGATTTTTTTTAAAACAGAGAAATTTACTTTAAAATCCAAAGGTTACAGGGATGTTATCACTAGGTTCTGAATTCACTTGCACAAAACCCTAGAAATTCAGTAGTTATAGTTAGAGGTTTTTCAAGTAGTTATAATTACGCCCTAAGGTAACCATAACTCATGCCATTGCCATGCCCTGCTAATTACCCTAGTTATTAAAGCACTCATGAGAACTTTTACCTACAACGTCCCTGTAAACTTTGGCCCGTATTTATACTTTTTTTTAGCGCCGCATTTGCGCCGCTTTTTGACGCAAAACGGCGCATACCTACAAAATACAATGGCATTTTGCAAGTTTGCGCCGTTTTTGCGTCAAAAAACTACGCAAATGCGGCGCAAAAATAGTATAAATACGAGCCTTTGTTTTTTTAAGTGAATATACATATATGTTCACAAAAAAAAAGCAAGGTTACAGGGACGTTATAATTTGGAAATAGAGTTAAAAAACAAAGAAATTCACTTAAAAAAAAAAACTTACCGGGACGTCATAGTAAAACTCACATTTTAAACATACAAAACCTTAGAAATTCACCAAAAATAGTTAGAGTTATGTTAACTAACTATACCTTGTGCACCAAGGTAACTATAACTCATACCCCACTATGCACTGGTAATTACCCCACAAATTATGGCACTCATGACATCTTTGATAACATCACTGATAATATCAGTGTAATATTTGCAGTAACTTTTTTGACAAAAAGAAAAAAAATTCAAATGGCAGGGGCACGAGTTATAGTTAATTAAGATAACTCTAACTACAACAGGTGGATTTCTATGATTTTTTTACGGTTAAAATGTGACCCTAACTATATCAGCTCTGTAACCTTTGCTTTTTTTAGTGAATATATATATATATATATATATATATATATATAAAACCTACTGGAGGTCTCCGGTAGGTAGTTATAATTAGGACCATGTTTCCATAGAAAAACTGTTTTTTTGGCACAGTTTGACGATTCTTCACAAAATATTCCAAAAAAGGTGTCCCGGTGATTCTGTCAACAGCCCGAACCATTGGACGGAATTACACAAAATGTGTCAGAAAGCTAACTGTTGTTACTCAGATTGTGCTTTTTGTTAATTGGTGTAAATCTGTTGAGTAGTTTTTGAGAAACTTAAGTAAATTCAAATTTGTATATCTCTGGCTGCAAAGTATTTACAAACAAAGACAAGCTCATGGCGGGAAATGCACAGCTCCAAATGGTTGCTAACACTTCAAACCAGGAAGTGTGGGCAGCAATCTTGGGACTCAGCTTGAGCCATGTCCCAGAAAAACAGTTTAGAAAAATAAAAGGAGTGAGCGTAGAGATAACTTGACTACTTAGCCCAAATGGACCCCCAGAGCATTAAAAAAATTGTCATAAATTTTTTGCATAATTCGCTAATTCGCATAAAAAAAGTCAAAAAAACAAGCGCAGGCGCCCTTGCTTGTTTTTTGTTTAGGCCCCCGGGTGGGCCAGGCCCCGGGGCATTAATAATTTTGTGGGGGGGCCTCCCCCGGGGTCTTCTAATTAAATACACGTAGGGGTACCCAAGGTCCACTGCGGCCTGGGGACCACCATCCCCCAGGGTTTCTAATTAAATACATGCAGGAAGCCAGCACCCCTCTGCCCCGGTGAACTACCACCCCTCCAGGCAAAGTGTAAAAAAAAAGAAGGTGGGTTCCCTTATGGCCCTGTGGACTGCCACCCACCGGGGCTGCCTCCTGCAATGTCCCGGGGGTGCAAACCCCAGGGACATAGCTGTTTGCTGTGGCTTTGCTGCAGCTGCAGCCAATCCACAGCAAACACTTTTGGTTTTGACAGCAGGACCTTTAAAGCACGTCTCGCTGTCAAAATGGAAGGTTTCATCGCGGGACAGAGATGCAATGCTTCAGCAAGTGTGGAGCTGCTGTCAAAGCAGCTCTGTGCTTGCTGAAGCAATGCCACTGCACTTCCCCCAGTTCCAGGAAACCCGTAGATTTGTATTTTTTATGCACTCACTCACAGCCACAGTGAGACCCTCATGTACCCGCTCAGACTGTGAGTGAGTGCATGAGGGTCTGAGTGGGTCTGTGCGTGGGTCCGTGAGTGTCTGAGGGGGTCTGTGAATGGGTGCATACATGTCTGAGTGGGTGTGTGTATGGGAGAATTGATTTAAAGAGAGACAGAGAGAGAGAGGGAGATAGCTTTTAAGGCTTTGATGTCTGATATATTTAGAATGAGTAATTCACAGTGAGACCCTCATGTACCCACTCAGACCCACTCAGACAGTTATAAACTCACTCGCACACACACTCATATCATCACACACCATCTCCCAGACCCACTGACACACTAATACACTGATACACCCACTCACAGACCAGTAAACACACTGACACACACAAAAACACTGATATATTGATAATCACTCCCAGACACTCTAACAGCCACTTTTACCCCCCAAAAAGGCTGTGGCTAAATTCCACCATGCATGCACAAAGGGTTGTGCACAACATCTGGTTGGGTGGTTAGAGGGGCTGGCCACAGGGACTCGCTGCCGGCCAGCCCTTGTGGGCAACCCCTACTGCACATGGGAGAAGGTAGTGCATAGTGCAATGTTAGTTGCTTAAAAGGGGTTGGCCTCAGGGCCGGGCTGCAACCAAGGCACTGTGATCAGCCGCCGCCGCACACAGCCAAGGCCATGCACAGAGATGGTTGGATTCATGTATAGCAATTAAAATTAGTGTACGTTTAAAAAAAGAAATAGAAATTCACTGAAAAAACAAAGGTTGCAGGGACATTATAATTAGGTACTGAATTTACTCATACAAACCCATAGAAATTCAGCAGTTATAGTTAGAGTTCTTTCAAGTAACTAAAAGTTATGCCATAAGGTAACTATAACTCACATCTTCGCCTTGCACAACTAATTACTCCACATGTTATATCATCGATGACAGATTCTGTGCCATTGTATGCCATCCTTCATATTGTCACTGCAACATTTGCAATAAACTTATTGATGAGGCAACTGTGCATGGCGAAGGTGTGAGGTATAGTTACCTTAGGGCGCGAGTTACTCAAAAGATATATATACATATATATATATATATATATATATATATATATATATATATATATGTGCAAATCGGTATTAACAATGGTGTCTCACATATGATTAGTGATTTCATACTTTTGATTGTTATTATGCTATTTAGTAAATTCATTTTCCAAATAGTGACTCTTTATTCATTATTTAGTCATTCTGGTGTACAGAGTTAAGAAATCGTTATTTCACATCCACTTTGTTCATCGCATATGACACTTTTACTAATTGTAAGTCCATTTGCAATAGATTGATGATTCTGTAAGCTTTGACATGTCTGGCCTCTATCCCCTCTGGCAATCTGGAAAAATCCCTCGTGAGTAATTCAATGACATTTTCACCGATGATAACCTTCTTGCATTTGCTGTATAATATGATTAAATTACTATTGGGTAGCTTTCTTAAAGTGCAACTTGGGTCTAAGATTCGCTATGTAAAATTAAATGCATGAATAAAAAAATCACATTAATTACTTCAATTTTATTATAGCACTACAAGTACAGTGTATGAACTTCAAACATGGGTCTGCTACAAAAAGTACACTCAAGGACATACCCTTTGCAGTTTAATCCATCCCTACTGAGAGAATCTACAGTTGTACTTTCCCAGCAATGTACTGTACAGCTGTTATACAACTGTAGGATACATTTTCCCTGTCTGAAATTTTACAAATGTCACATTTGTCAGCTGAAGGTCATATGCACATGGAGGAAGGTTAGGATGGAGTATAGCTCATAAGCATTGCTATGAAAAATGTTGTTGCTGTATAAAACCCAGTCCTGCCCTTCAACACATATGACTAAAAGGCCAGCATAAATATAACTGTTAAAAAAAGCACAAAACAGTAAATGAAAAGTACAGTCAACTTCTGGCTACAGAAATGGCAGCACTAGTGCTTTCTAGCTCTGGTGCCACAGCACAGATGTTGCTAGACATTATGGGGGTCATTACGACCCTGGCGGTCAGTGGTAAAGTGGCAGTAAGACCGCAAACAGGCCGGCGGAAAAAAAATGGAATTATGACCGCAGTGGCCACTTCACCATTCCGACCGTCATGACGGTGAAGACCGCTGGGCTGGAGATTGCGGTCTCCAGCCCAGCGGTCACCACTAGACTGCCGGCATTATCAGGACCCTGCATACCGCCATGGATCTCGGGTGGTTGGGAACCCCACCCGCTGCTACCCCTCACAAATCCTCCCCCACACCACCCATACCCCTGTCACCCCCCAAAGCTGGCACAACTACCCGCCCCACCCCGACCCTGAACATGCACATATACACACCCCTACACGCACACACCCCCAACATGCACATATACACACCCCTACACGCACACATCCACCCCGACAACACATACCGGCACACATACAAACAGACATGCACACCTTCTGACCCGCACACATTTCCCATACACACAGCACCCCCGCACGCATACACTCACTCACTCACCCCCTCTACACTCTCACACGCACACCCCCATGCACGCACACAACACCCACCACCCCTTCCCTAACGGACGATCAACTTACCTTGTCCGTTGGTCCTCCGGGAGGGGACGGGATCCATGGGGACAGCTCCGCCACCAGAACACCATCACCAGAACACCGCCACACCACATCATGGGACATAATTCAGTGGGCAGTGTTCTTTTGATGTTGCGGTGGAGGTTGAGCAACCTCCACTTTCCCGCCGTCCACCAGTATGGCTGGTGGTGGCTTTCCATACAAAAAAGGACGGCGGGCTGCCAGCGGTCATAATACGTTGCGCGGAAGACCGTCACCACTGGCGGTCTTCAGCACAGCGGTACCTCAGCGGTCTTGCGAAAAGACCGCCGAGGTCGTAATGACCCCCAATGTGATCAACTTTACCTAGGCCTTTAAGAAGCATTACTAGGAGGTGGACTTTGGTTCTACCCACATGTTGATAGTCAAGAGTACATGTTGTAATTGGGCAGAAGGAGTGTGCCTCCACATAAAAAGTGGTTTATCGCCACATAACTGTGATCATTTCCTTTTATTGATCCTGCTGCCTGAGCTACCAGCAGTATTTTCTGAGGTTGAACTTTCACGACAACACAGACGTTCCCCCGACAAAATACCGCTCCGCGGTCACAAGACCGCTGAGGGTATTTTGAGATTTGCCCTGGGCTGGCGGGCGGCCGCCAAAAGGCCGCCCGCCAGCCCAGGGCAAATCTACCTTCCCATGAGGGAATGGAGCCGGCGTAGTGGGAAGGTGCAACGGGTGCAGTTGCACCCGTCGCGTATTTCAGTGTCTGCTTTGCAGACACTGAAATACTTTGCGGGGCCCTCTTACGGGGGCCCCTGCAGTGCCCATGCCATTGGCCCAGGGGCCCCGCGGCACCCCCTACCGCCATCCTGTTCCTGGCGGGTCTCAGATGGCGGTAGGGGGTGTCAGAATCCCCATGGCGGCGGAGCGTGCTCCGCCGCCATGGAGGATTCCCCCGAGCAGCGGAAAGTCGGCCGGAGACCGCCGACTTTCCGTTTCTGACCGCGGCTGAACCGCCGCGGTCAGAATGCTCGAGGGAGCACCGCCAGCCTGTTGGCGGTGCTCCCGTGGTTGGTGACCCTGGCGGTCACCGGCCGCCAGGGTCAGAATACCCCCTAGATTATGTACTATGGGCCTCATTACAAGTTTAGCAATCCATGACCACCATGTTGGCGGTGGCAGTCCGACCGCCAATGGTCTGGCAGAGCAGACCGCGATTGTAGGAGGCTGGCCTGGCTGATAGTGGATACCTGATGGTACTTACACCTTGTGCCAGGTCCAGTTATCCCTTATTAGTAGATTAGTAGTGTTCTAGCAGCTTAGGCTGATGGAGGTAGCTATAGCAGAGCAGCTTAGGATATACTACTACTATACCACTTATATCATATAGGTACTATATTATAAGAAACACAATACTCAGGGTTACTAAAAATAAAGGTACTTTATTTTAGTGACGATGTGCCAAAAATATCGCAGAGGATATACTCCCTTAGGAGGTAAGTAAAATACATAAAATATACACACAAACCAAAATCAGGTAAGTAAAACAGACAGAAAGTAGTGCAAACACTATAGAATACAATAGGATGCAATAGGCCTAGGTGCAACACAAACCATATACTAAGAAAGTGCAATGTGAACTACGAATGGACCCCTAGGCTAGTTTAGTGTGTAGAGGGTCACTGGGAGTGTAAGAAAACACTAAGGGTGTCTATGATACCCCACCCAAGACCCTGGAAAGTAGGAGTAAATTACTAATAGTTCTCCAGAAACACAGCAAACTTGTGATAGAGGATTTTGCAAAGACCACAACAGACTGCAAAGCACTGAAGGACCTGCAATGGAAGGGGACGAAGTCCAAGAGACTTGAAATTGTCCAGGGGGGGCAGGAGCCCACTAAACCCAGGATGAAGGTGCGAATTGGGTGCCTCTGAATGGAAGAAGCTGAAGATTCTGCAACAACGAAAGGTGCTAGGAACTTCTCCTTCATGCAGAAGATGTCCTACGGAGTGCTGGAGGATGCAGAATTGTTTCTTTGGCAAAAGACCACAAACAAGCCTTGCTATCTGCAAGAGTCACAGTTGAAGAAAAAGGATGCTGACAAGGCCTAGGAAAGACCAGGATATCGCCATTTGGGAGAGGAGACAGAGGGGGCCCTCAGCAACGTAGAGTCCATGCACAAGAAAGTAGCACCCACAGAAGTACTTGAACACGGGTTCAAGAAGTCTGAACATGGTGGTCATCTCAACACTGCAGAAGAGGGTCCCACGAAGCCGGAGATCAACTCAGGGAGTTGAGAAATGCAGGACAGAGTGCAGGGGCCCTGGCTTGGTTGTGCACCAAGAATGCCTTGGAAATGTGCACAGAAGCCCTAGCAGCTGCAGTTTACGCGGTGCACAGGATTACGGTCTGGAGAGGGGAAGCAAGGACTTGACTCCTCCAAATGTGGACAGTTGGACCACTGGACAGTTTGGGTCCTTTGGTTTCACCACCTGTGTTCCAGGGGCCACGCTCGTCAGGATGAGAAGGGTCTCAGAGTACCAGTGATGCTGATGTTTGGTGCCTGCTGAAGCCGATGGAAGATTCCGTCGACCTGCTGGCACTGGCCACTCAGAGGCCTCCAGAGTGCCCTCATACCTTTGGATTCAAGATGGCAGAAGTCTGGGACACACTGGAGGAGCGCTGGGTACCACCCCTGGGGTGGTGATGGACAGGGGAGTGGTCACTCCCCTTTCCTTTGTCCAGTTTCGCACCAGAGCAGGGACTGGGGGTTCCCTAAACCTGTGTAGACTGGCTTATGCAAGGAGGGCTCCATCTGTGCCCTTCAAAGTATTTCCAGAGGCTGGGAGAGGCTACCCCTCTACAGCCTTTAACACCTATTTCCAAAGTGAGACACCCTCTCTCAGAGGAAATTCTTTCTTCTGCCTTCCTGGGACTGGGCTGCCCAGACCCCAGGAGGGCAGAAGCCTGTCTGTGGGGTGTCAGCAGCGGTAGCTGCAGAGAAACCCAAGAAAGCTGGTTTGGCAGTACCTGGGATCCGTAGTGGAGCCCCGGGGATGCATGGGATTGGCACCCCAATACCAGATTTGGCATGGGGGAATAATTCCATGATCTTAGACATGTTACATGGCCATATTTGGAGTTACCATTGTGGAGCTACATATAGGTATTGACCTATATGTTGTGTGCACGTGTAATGGTGTCTCCGCACTCACAAAGTCCGGGGAAATTGCCCTGAACTATGTGGGGGCACCTTTGCTAGTGCAAGGGTGCCCTCACTCTTAGTAACTTTGGACCTAACCTTCAGCAAGTGAAGGCTAGACATATAGGTGACTTATAAGTTACTTAAGTGCAGTGAAAACGGCTGCGAAATAACGTGTGCGTTATTTCACTCAGTTGCAGTCCTATGTAAGATTTGTCTGAGCTCCCTTTGGGTGGCAAAATAAATGCTGCAGCTCATAGTTATCTCCTGGAACCCCAATACCCTGGGTACCTAGGTACCATATACTAGGGAATTATAGGGGTGTTCCAGTGTGCCAATTGGAATTGGTAAAGATGGTCACTAGCCTATAGTGACAATTTTAAAGGCAGAGAGAGCAAAAGCACTGAGGTTCTGGTTAGCAGAGCCTCAGTGACACAGTTAGTCACTACTCAGGTACACACATTCAGGCCACAAACTGTAAGTACTGGGGTCCTGGCTAGCAGGATCCCAGTGAGACAGGCAAAAACAAACTTACATACATTTAAAAATGGGGGTAACATGATAGGCAAGATGGTACTTTCCTACAGCGATATTGCAAGTTTGGTGGTGGTACAGAGAGAAGACTGCCGCAGTCACAAAAAAGCACAAAGAGGCCCCTGGAGTCAGTGTTTCTCAGGACCCATTACGGGTTTGCACACCACCAATGAGACCGTGTTGGTCCAACCACCATGTACAGGCTGGCAGAAATGTTCAGCATAAAGGGAGACACTCACAAACAGACAGCTTTACACATCAGGGACCACCATGGAGCCATTCACAAACATTTTGTTTTAGAACCACCTCACCGGTAAACGCTACACTTCCCCCCACGGACCTTGAGACCCTAACGGGTGAGTAGTTGCACTATACAAGCATTGATTGATCGATTGAATCATCATGCCGCTTCTCATCGAAAGACAACAAAATCATCATTGACAAGGACACCATCAACCGTAAGTACACACACCTACTTCTATCATCAACCTTTAAAAACAGCTTGTATCGCACAATATGCACACTCACACTGCACCCCAACACTACACAAATGCACATGACCACACAGCTCAGGAACAGGGACACTGAAGGCTACACAACATTGTCACAAACAGCAACAACAACTCACCTACAGCACATATACAAATACTGCTCACACACTCACATTCCACATTGACCAGAGACTGTCCACACACACAACACACATATCTATTGATGTGGCATGGAACACAAACAACACCACCAGTAAACAGCCCTGCAAAGAACACACACATTATACACATCACAGAATATTGGAAGCACAATGACATGTATAAAACACAGAGAAACACATACATAAAGAACAAAATAACAGGTATACCTACATACAATTTGGATGGGGCCATCTGGGATGCAGAGGTAAGGAGGAGACTCCACTGGGACATACAACACTTTGAACAGGACCCTAAAAACAACATGTCCATAGGAAATGGCCCTACATGGGCCTCAGGGACAAACAATACCAAAACCAATTGTCATGCACATCTAAACAATAAAGAAGGGAAATTAAACAAAGCACATACAACTTATACTGCATGGGACATACTTCTAAAGGAACAAAGCAAGGGAGACACACCAAAATGGACAAATGCACAGGCAAATGCAACCAAAAGTAGCACAATTCAACACACTCCATGGCTGCACATACAAAACTCAGGATGACACATACCACATATCTATACACACAACATATACCCTTTCTCCTGGGGGACAACAGCACTGTACACAAACTCACTTACTACTAATAACAGCAACTGGAGCACCAAGCAGGCTCAAACACTCACAACTACAGGAACACAACCAAAGTCACTCAGGGCCAACAGAAAGCTAGAAAAGGAACCGCAGCGCAAAGTGGTATCCAAAACAAAACAACTGTGGGGGTTCTTAACTGGAACAACTATGATTGTCCAAAGGCCATTGGACAGTCCAGGAAAACTGCCAATAATGCACATTGTTGTGCCCATACTTGACTCCTGACTGTCATGTAACCTCCACAGGAAGAGACATCAGGGTAGCAGCGAGGTAGGCACTTCAGGGATTTCTAGGGGGTAGGCGGTGGAGGATCAAATTTGGGAGAGGGGTTGGGCTGGGGAGGGGTAGTTTACTTCCTGGGAGGGGTG
Organism: Pleurodeles waltl; assembly: GCF_031143425.1. Lineage (NCBI taxonomy): Eukaryota > Metazoa > Chordata > Amphibia > Caudata > Salamandridae > Pleurodeles > Pleurodeles waltl. The sequence goes on from NC_090437.1 coordinate 1,072,197,454, forward strand.
GGCTTCTTCAGAGTGAAGAGGAATGGCTGCTCGCAGGGGGGCAGGACTGGCCTTTGATGTGGAAGGGACGGACTGGGTCTAGGCTGGGCGGGAACAGCAAAGGTTAAGGTCAAATAAAAAAAACTTTTTGGGATACACCGTGATGGTCATCAGAAGGGGACAGGATTTGGAGGTTAAGGGAGTGGTTGTAGGCTGTGTAGGTGTGGATGTCTTGGGTGTCTGGGAGATATGGTGTTGGGTGGTGGGTGTCCCAAGTGAGGGGTTTTATGTGTCTTGCGCTGGGGGGGGGTGGAGGTGCTGAGAGATGCCATGGTGGTGGTTATTTGTTGGCATGGTGACTACAGGTATGGTGGATGTGGTGGATGTAGGTGTGTCTGTAGTTGTGATGTCTGCGGATGTGGTGCATGTGGTACATGTCCGAGGGTCTGCTGGGGTGGTGTCTGTGAGTAGGATGGGTGTGGTGGCTGGGTCAGTGACTGCTGCAGTGGTGTCTGTAGGTATACTTGATGTCTTGTGTCAGGGAAAGTTGTGAATGCTGCTGTGTCTGTTGGTGGATGTCAGTGTGTGTGCCTGTGTGTCTTGGGGTGCTTGTGTTTGTATGCGCTATGTTTGTTTGTGGAAGCATGAGGATCTCTTTGTGTGCCTCGGGTAGGTAGTGGAAGGGGGATTTGGATTGGGAGGAGGGAGGTCGAGGGGAGACAGAACCTGGGGATGACTGGCTGCCATCAATGTGGAGGCCAGAGCCTGAAAAGATCTGTGTAGGCCAGACATTGTACCATGAATGCCTTCCAGGAATGCATTAGTCAGTTGTAGCTGACTGGTTGATCCCTGGATGGCATACAAATGCCAGTCTAACCCACAGAGATCATTCTCAGGAGGTCAATAGCCTTCTCACTAAGGGCAGCAAGGGAAACAGGGGCTGGGGCAGAGGTGCTTGTAGCAAAGGAGACGCCACCCTCTTGGATAAGCGGGCACAGCTAACTAGGTAGGGAGAAACAGGGAGGATAGTGATAGAACTGGGTGAGGCGGACACAGATGGTACTGGGGTGGGTCTGCCACCACTAGGGAGTAGCTACTGGAGGAGGAATCCGATGAGGATGACGTCCCGGTCTCCCCTGTGGCACTCTTCTCACCCTCCAGATCCCTAGGTCCCTCTGTGTTGGTAGAATCTTAACCCAAAGTCCAGTGGACAGATGCTTCCCCACTCAGCTCTGTCCCGTCTCCTTCCCCTGCCTGTCCTGATCCTGCAAAAATAATGAGAAATAGGGTCATAACATATACATGATAACACTTTAATCACAACTCTGATTGACAAACAACACCATAATGTCAAGTAGGCTCCAACAAAAGCTTTCACCAAGGTGGACCATACATGTGCATTAACATATGCATGTATGCCATCAGGACGTACCTAAGTTACCCACAGGCTAATCAGGATCCCAGGCAACTACAATTACATGGCTGAAGTCTTGCAACCACAGTAAACATACAACAACTATGTGACCTCTCCATCCTCACAGCTGTGCCACATGCAGCAGACCTCAGTTAATTCATAGCCAACAATACTATCCAGTTGTAAAGTATCTTCCCATATTTCACACACAAGTTTATGCACACATATATTTTACACATACAAGTTATACAAACAATTTGAGATGATGCTAATGAAATACAACTATCTCAGATACAAAAGTGAAGTATTCTGGAGTAGTTGACATGGACATACCCATGTAACAATGGGCACATTTTGACAATGTGCAGCTCAAAAGTGACAGCTGTCCCATAAGAGCCAATGACGTAGTATCAATGTCACTCAGATAGGCCTCACATGTGTCATTGAAAGGAACAACATTGACATCAGTTCCAATGTGTCAGGGAGAGATGTCACCAGAATACAAACAACAATGAATCAGTCAGCCCCAGGACAGTCATCACTAATGTCTGACACCCATTACAGTGACATCATCTGAGTGTGTCTGTGGTACACATCTGTACCTTGCATGTTGAGGGGACACAGAACTTCCAAGGAATTATAGAAAGACCTTAACCTTTTGTCCAATGAGAAGCAACATCACTATCCACATCTTAGACATACCAACCCTAGTATCTGTCTGTGATGAATGCCTGATTCCAAACACATGTGATGTCACTCCATGATTTATGACAACAGTCAGGGAACACTCCTCAATCATTAAATATGAACAGTGCACTTTTCCACAAGATGCCACATCAAGGGCATATATAAGCACAGAGTGGTTCCACAAACTGGGCCTTCCTGTCATGTCCCTCATTGCTACTGAAGTCCTGCATGAAAAAATGACATTCTATGACGCTAGAAGCTGTTTGTCAGACAATAAACAATGCTGACACACTGCTGTCTGTGGCATGACATGAAATGTACCACTGACAGTTTTCCATGCAAATGTATTGGAGGGAAAACAGACATCATCCCATCCACATGGGTAGAACATGCATGAAATTTCAGAATAAGGATGTTTCCCAAAGAGAAAAGGACACATGCTGACATGTAGACACAAGGAATGTTGGCTACAGTCATGAGACAATTCTACTCAATGGACATTCCCCACTTACCAAGGGAAAGTAGTTTACTACACCTACAAACAATTAACCATGTAAGCCATGTCACATCTAGGCTGGGGTCAACCACATCACAAACTGCAGTGAGACACCAGCACACGTCGTAAACTGAAGATAACTTTCTTCTGGGTGGCAGATGTCTACATACACATATGTCCAGACACATGGAAGAGGACAGTGATCAATAAACCACTTACCTCTTGTCTGTGACTTTCAGGGGAAGTGATCTGTGGGTCTGAAATTGCACCCCTTACAACAACAAAAACTGGATGAAAGATCACTGTACACACCCATTTGTGGTCCCTGTAGAGAAAGTTGTTTGAGGATTCCCTCCAGGTTTGTACCAGATCCCAGGTTCAGAAGGCAAGGTACACCAGTTTGATATACATGGCATGTCAACAAAACAATCTCCCATCTACTGTGTGGCACATGGCTCATCTTTAATTGTCAGGGGGAGCGATCAGTACCCCACTTAATCAGCTGACAAAGGGACAGGCAGGAAATTGCTGTCTACTCACCGTCTTGTGGCTGCTGTCCTGCTCTCAAATGCCCATCCATCTCCGGGTAGGCCACTGCCAGAATGCGAGCCAGTAGGGGTGTCATGGTCTGATGGGCACCCTGCCCACTTTGGGAGGACAGCCCCAGCTGGGCCTCCGTGATCTTCTGAGCCCAGTGTCTCAGGTCCTCACACCTCTTTCTGCAGTGGGTGCTCTGCCGGCTGTGGACCCCTAGGGTCTGCACCTTCTTAGCAATGGTGCTCCAAGTCCCTTTCTTCTGATTGGCGTTGACCTGCATGGATGCAAATGACAAGAGAAGAAATGATGTTCACAAGTCCCATCCAAAATGGCTGAGTCACATAAATGTCAGTACACAAAGCTATGAACATTCTATTATGCCCAAACTGCCAAAGTGTGGCACATACCAGCCACTGAGTGCAGGGACATGACTACAAACACTTTCCAATCTTCACCCCAACCCACCAACCTGCTCAGACCCTCCACTGACTAGGTAGGCCAACTGACATCTTGTGGGACATGCGCTAGCAATCTGACTGAGAGCTGAGGAACTATGGGACACATCACACCTCTTATGAACAACAGTTTAGTAAGATCAAATTGGTTTGAAAGCTCAGTGGGAACATTCACATAGCTCACTTTACACACACCTGACACATAAAACAATCATACACAGCTCATGCTATCATGCAAATATATGTGGTTTCACATTGACAACATCCATGTGTCAAGTGATGTATGGGGATGGCTGTGATGTCTCCTCACTTAGTTTTGCACATCTAACATAAGGTACAACAGGGTCCACTCAAAACAGACACACACCAAAGTCTAAGGACTCCACATCTGACACTGTGTAGTGTGGTTGGTTTTACGTATCCTTTGCGCGTTAGCTTCAGGCTTTAGGCCTTTGCGCACTTTGCCCTGGATGTATTTTATTCATTTGCTGGCACCTTAGAGCCTCTGTGCACTTTGCTCTAAATGCTTTTTATTAGGCTTCGTACTGTTATTTTTCAAATAGCCAGTTCTACGGTTTTGTTTTTTATTCATATCACACTGTTTTGCCTACTTCAGCACTGGAGTTCTCCATAACACATTCACTCTGTGCTTCAGTCAAGGATACAGTCTGGTACATTGCCGATAGACGTGGTAGGAGTTTAGACTTGGCATTCCTGCGTAGGGACATTTTGTGATCACTCTGACATGTTAGTTATAAAATCACTTCCTTGTCCCAATACACGCAAGAGGGAGATTCCGACCAGGGAACCACAACTAGACGGTGACTGCTTTGTTGCAGATGCTGAATCAAGATCACAGGCCTTTGCTCAGGTATGAGGGCTGATGTCTCCCCAGTGATACAGACAGGCAAGCTAGAAGCTTAACATGCTGTGCTCGAAATAGAACAAGCAGAGGGAGAGTAGAAACTATTATACACGATGATCGCTTTGTTCTTATGTTTTACTCTCCTGGTAACTATTTCAATCCTATTGTGTTGTATGGTTCTGGTTATTGCGGCTCATGCCTTATTTTCTAAAATACAGTTGTTTTATTAAATCATTATATAAAACTTATACTGTCATTGTCATTTGTATATGAGATCATATTGTAAAAGAGGGAGTTGGTTTGGATCTGAGTGACCACGACTTCCCTGAGAAGTTCCAAAGATGTCATGCGCTCGGCTGCCCAATCATCTCTTCCGCGTGGGAGAAATGAGGCACTGCTAGTTAGACGGAGCAAAAACCGGATTTAGGGTGACAGAGTTCCTTACACGTGGGTCAGACTCAGTCCCCCACACCGTTATCGATCCTGCTGCCTAGAAATCCAGTAGTCTCATTTAGGATAATGAGAGCCCACGCGACATGGCGCCGCCAACGATTGGCCTGGCTCTAATATTTAGGTCCGACTGACTCTCTCGGTCTCATATATATTTTGACTCCTCGGTTCCGTAAGCGGAGACGTCCGTGGGGCTGAGGGTTTCCGCCACCACGGGATAGGCACATCCTATTATTAAGTGGTTGGTTGTTCAAGCTTGAACTTTGAAAGGAAAAACCCCGTTATTGGTGTGCCCTCTGTACCCAGGTGCTGTTTTTTCTCTAGATGGCGTATCTGGTAGTGGTGCAAGTAGCGCTTAATATGCGACACCCGCTCACAGGACATCTGATAGCACATGGACTGACGGTCCAGGGGGGTCCGGTCAGTTTTGTGGTGGACGCCCATGCAGCCTATAGAACAGAACTTTTTTATTCTTGGGTCGTATTTCCAGCAGTTGATAGGGGTATAAACACTTTTCACGAATACACTGTTGCGAATGTCCCTGGACAATACAGGGCTTATGCATACTTAGAGATACCTTTATCTTATCAAGAACACCATAATTGGCTTGATGGCGCCCTCCCACACACAGTAGCACAAGTTAGGTTAGGTCCACTGAGTAATGATGGTCCTACCTGGCCTTTATTTGCTACATATACACCTCATCCTGCGGCTGCTCAATTGACAGTGGTTGAAGTTCGTAGTTTATATATAGACTTAACGGCTACATATAGATGATTAGTTCAGTTTGTCATGCAGACACTAAATACAAACGCAGCGCGTGCTGCTCCGGCGCACCCACAGGCGGTGGTTCCGGGTATCAATCCGGCCACTGTACACTCAGTTATGGGTAAGGTACCGGCTAAACGAGAGGAAACTCCATTTTGGCTGGCGCAAAAAATAAATACGCTGGAAGCAGTGTTTCCCCATACGGGACATCAGGATAAACATAGAATATTGACAATGTGTTTGCCGTATGGGATGGTTCCTCCGGTGGACCTTTGTAATATCTGGGGCACGGTGTTTGCCGCGCTCTATACTACGGCACACGGTACACCGACATTAGCTAATTTACCGGAAGTGCTTAAACAAATTCAAGATGAATATGGGGCTGCCCCTGCCTTAGATTTGGGCATGCAGTTAATGGGCAATTTTGCTGCAGTTTCTTCTATTATTTTGAGTAATCTCAAGGGAGAGGCAGTAGCACTAGCAGTGCAAATGCGTCTTCGGGACGTACCGCAGATTAATCAGGAGCGGGAACTTCCGAGAATAATAGCAGAAACATATTCCAGTATTGGTCGCGATAGCCTAGGGGCTAGACCGCAAAAACCCCAATTACAGGGTAAAAATAATAAAGACAATGCTAAACAACAGCAAACTGAGGGCACTAAAAAGTGCTGGGACAAGAAACAGCAAACACCTAAGAAAGATGGGAGACAGTTTCCGCAACCGGAGACCCAGCAGAATAGGTATAATCTCAGGAATAGGGATAATTTGAAGACGCCTGATAGATATCAATATACTGATAAACGCCAATCTTGTTCCTTTCAGGACTCCTCAGAGAAGAGAAGTGAGAGAGGTGGGCGGTCAGAGTGGAGAACGGAGTATGTGAAACCAAGACAGGATTCACAACGCTCAACGGAGGTTTCTATTAAACAAGAAGAGAAACCGCTGCAACAAAAACAGCAATTTAAAAAGAAGAAAGTGGCAGCAGTCTCAGTTAGACATGCCGCTCAAGAAGAGAGTTCTCTTGACGAACAAGACATGGGCATTGGCACTGTGAGACAGCGCAGCAGAGGTCACAATAGCTCGCCGGAGTCTTCAAGAGCATCTGGAGGTGAAAGCAACTGATGACTTCATACAAGTCGAAACGGCGGATATGCGAGTCTCTGATAGAGTATATAAAGTGACTCTGCGATTAGAAGGGGACATTGACCGCATTGTACACGCCATCTTTTGGGACTATGTGGTAAAATCATATGATGTTTCGCTGGCCGAACAGGATTGGCCACCTGACTTTGTTCGCGACTGTCCGGTTGGGGAGGAGGTTATAATACCTTCCTTCTCACCACTTGTTCCGAGAGAACTAGCGGAGTCCTATAGTAAAACATGGGCTCTAGCACAGGCTCCCGCCCTATATAGAAATAACGTGGGTGGGATAGACAATCACCTTATCATGTAATTCCAATAAAGGGCGAACCTCAGCCACAGCCGCAGTATCCTATCAAATTTGAGGCAAGGGCATCGGTTAGGAAAATTCTTACACAATTGGAGTACCAGGGTGTAATTGAGCCCTGTGTCTCGCCGATGAATAATCCCTTATTTCCGGTTGCTAAACCGGACCATTCATATAGGATAGTGGTGGATTACAGACATTTAAATGGTCATGCACACACATATGCAATACAGAATTCACATAGCGCAGCGCTTATGAATAATATAGTGCGTAAGAAATACAAAACAACGTTAGATATTTCAAATGGATTTTTCTGCCAAAATATAGCGCCCGAAAGTCGGAACTATACCAGTTTCAGTGCGTTTGGCTCTCAGAAAAAGTTTTGTCATTTGCCTCAGGGGTATAAGAATAGCCCAGGACTGTTTTCGGCTCGTGTGACTGAAATGCTGCACGAGTTGGACCCTGAAGCGTTATCATATGTTGATGACATATATCTTACAGACAATGAGATTCTGCAACATCTAAGGCGTGTATTGCGCATTGTTGTGGGGTTTGATGATATTGGCTATAAGTTTAATCTTAAGAAATCGAAGATTGCCTTCCTCAGATTCATTTTCCTGGGATATGAGTTGTCGAGTGAGGGCAAGAGCTTAGCGCCACATTTTTTGGAGAAATGTGCTTTATTGCAGCCTCCTAATATGGTTTGGAAGCTCCAGTCATTGTTGGGGTTTCTGAATTTTGGCAGAACTTACATTCCTGATTATGCTACGCGTATAAAACCCTTATACGAGTTGATTCGTCTGAATTTTTTGAGTAGATTTTGGACGATTGAGCATACACACATACTACGAGAGTTACAGACTGATCTCTTAGCAGTTAAATACTTACACACACAGGACAATAAGACACATTTAGTCATCAGGGTGATACCTGGGGCTGTTGGGTTTACATATGTCACCTTTAATGAGGGTGAGACAGTCCCGATTGCATACAAGTCACACTTGTATTCTGCTGCAGAACAACGATTTGCACAGGCTGAAAAAATACTCACTGCAGTACAGATGGCTGTGATTAAAGAAAGACCGCTTGCCCAGGGACAACGCATCGTTGTTGTTTCCCCGATTCCGGCCTTAGAGGCTGTTACAAAAGCGAGTGTTCCTAATTCGAAAGCTTTACACCCGCAATAGATTCAATGGGCTACGTCTTTGACAGCCACTGATGTAGATTACATATTTGACCCTAAACTGCAGACTCAAGAATTTCTTCAATATGAAATAGAGTACCCAGTCCCTGCTGGCACATTGCCTATTGACCAATATTAGGTGGTCATGTATACCGATGGCTCTGCGCAACCAGCGGTTGGGACTATACAGCAGTATTCTGCTGCATGTGCGGTGGTGAGCGACACGATGGAGGGGAAAGTGTTCTGCCCCCGACATAGTTATACTAAAACCTTGGGAGATTGCACGGCACAGCTGGCTGAGCTCAAAGCTCTATTGTTAGCGTTGGAGCACGCGGATCCGGCGATTTCAACCTTGCTGGTCTGTGACTCCTACTACTGTGTACAGTCTTTCAATGAATATCTACACTATTGGAAGATGAATGGGTTCAGAGATTCTAAAGGCAACACCATTAAACACAAATTGTTGTGGGGTAAGGTTGCTGATCTGAAGGAGACGCTTCCTAAGGTCCATGTTGTACATACACTTGGACACCAGCGCGTTTGAATACACGTTGCTGGGAATACTTTGGCTGATGAAGCCGCGAAATCAGCAGTGGCTGTCGCCACTGTGGCCGCAGTGACTCGTTCGAGTTCCAAACCAGACACAGAGATTTCGGCTGCCATAAAAGCTACGGCTGATGGCACGCCATTTCCTAAAGGATTTCCTTCTAAATATAGTTACATGCGCATTGATGCCACACCAACTCTACCTCCATGGCCTTGGCTTTACATTCTGGCACATATGGGCACAATCTAGCCTGCTAGAAGTGGACATGAGCTACTCACTTGCTCCTCTGGTGCACAATAAAGCTGTTTATAGAGGGGTAGGACCTCCTCCACTAGCCTCTCCAGCTCCTCCGGGGAGAAGACAGGGACCCTTTTACTGGTTGGACATGGCATGGTTGCTCCCAGAGGTGGTATACAGCAGCTCACGTCATGGAGGTCTTGCTGGAAGCAGTGTCAGGAGTTAAGTAAGGGATTTTTCAGAACATGGCGGTCACATCCCCCACATACATGGCCATCACAACCGGCAGACACAACCATTGGCCTGCGACCGCCACTGGCAACAACGATAGCCTATGGCTGTGTCCGCCACAGTAGGAACTGCCTATCACCATGATGACTTCCGCTGGCGGTTGAAGGCTGTTCATAATGTCCAGTGGAGTAAGTTAGGCAGTCACCACCTTTGAGGCATAAAATGTGATATATGGCCTAGAAAAAAGTGTCACAGCTCTGAAAATGTTGTTATTACCAATGAAAATTGCTTGTCTGGTCATGTAGGTCCTTTCACTTGGACACAATTTTTGTACATTGCTTGGCACATATTGCAACTTGCTTTGTGGCACAGTCTACCCTCCCCTAAGGTCATTTAAGTCTTGGGATATCCAGTCCCAGTCCGAGTGGCAAGTTTCATGCATAAATTCTTGCTGTCCAGATAGAAGACGTGTACACATTTGTGGCAAAGCAAGGGAGAAACATGTTGATTCTGTGTCATTGCCAGTGGTGATGTGTACTGTGTATTATCTCCTCAACTTATGATATGCCTTGTCTCAGTTTGTTATTGACATGCATAATGTATGTTGCAAGGGACAAATTGATGTGATGACTAAACTCATTACTTGTCTTACATAGGTACCCAGGGAGGGGAAGGATCAGACATCCTCCTGTTCACCATACACTGCCAGACCTTCAGGCCATGAAAGAAAGACACATTATCCAGATCTACCATCTGAATTGGCAAACAATCATGGATCACTGTTGTCAATTGGAACCAGATGTGATGCCTGCCATTTGTCATCCAAATAGCATCCCTCCCATTACACAAGTCATGGCAGTATGGCACTTCCTGGCGACAGGGTTCTCCAAAATACAGTAGCCCTGTTTACTGTGATTTCCCAGCCTATGTTTAGTCTTTTAGTGAAGGATGTACTCTCAGCAATGTTACAACACCTGGTTTCCTCAACATGAGTATTTCACCAATGTGAAGGCTGACTTCTATGGTTTGTTGCACACCCCATATGTTGTGGGAGCCATTGATGGTGTACATGTTGCCTTGGTTCCACCACATGGCAATGAACAAGTCTATCATAATAGGAAGAACTTCCATTCCATCAATGTTCAAGTTGTTTGTCTAGCGGACCTCTACTTTTCACAGGTCTGTGCCCGTTATCTGGGTTCACTCCATGATGCATTCATCATGCAGAACAGCGCAACTCCACAGCCATTGTAACATCTGTACCCAGAGAGGGCCTGGCTGGTTGGTAAGTCACATATGTCATGTTTGTTTGTATGCAGTATCTGCTGCACAAATTTGGATGTAAGCGACTCACAGTTGTACATATGTCCCATTCCATTACAGGAGACTCTGTATACCCAAACCATCCATGGTTGTTGACATTGGTGAGGAACCCAACTATGCCAAGGGAGGTCCGCTTCAACAATGCCTATGGAAGAACATTGCGTTTATGGAGCAGGCTTTTGGGCTCCTGAAAGCCAGATTTAGGTGTCTGGAAATGGCTGGCCCTCCTCTACTCACCCCAAAAAGTATGTAAGATCATTATGGCCTGTAGCATGCTCCACAACATTGCCCTGAGGAGAGAGATCCCATATATTCTAGATGAGGGGGAGCTAGCATTACCACAGGGTGAGATTCCTGAAATGCCTAGTAAGGGTGACAGTGATGAAGAAGAAGGTGAAGACTTTTGGGAATTCTCATCAATCACTACTTCACTTCAGTGTACATATGTAATGTTATGTGATTACTGTGACTGTATGGGGAACTATAGGGGTCAGGGTGTATTGAGTAGGGTATTTTCCAATAGACAGAGGATCTCATGTAATGCACTAAACAGCCAAGGTTTGCTTGCTAAGTCAGGCTTGGAAGTGCTGCGACCTTGATGACCTGCTTTGTTCGTGTCAGTCTCATTGTAAATGTGAGTGAATCTACTGAAGAATGATATGAGGTCTGGGTCATATATATACATTTTTCTGCCTAAGCTCCTTGCATTGTGTTTTATCCATGTCTCTTCACCATGCCATCCTCATGTGGGAATTTCAGAGTTGTAACTTTTGCAGGTATCTGATGCTGTTCTGACATAGGAAGTGGACATGGATATGTCCAGGTATTGTTGATCACAGATGTAGGGTGTATGAGTCCTGTGCCAAACCTTCTTACATAGTGGGTGGGTAGAAGTCTGAAATACAGCATACACTGGTTTGATGTGGTGAGTTGGTCTAATTGTTTCATGTGTATGATCATGTGGTCTTGAAACATGTCATGCAGTACAATCCATGCATTCTTCCTTCACATTGATCCTGTATGAACTTTGTGTAGCTGTTGATTTGTTTCCCCGTCACAGGAGGCAGTGCCTGTGCCACAACACTGACATAGGTTTGTGTCATGCCACCAGATACTTGCTTATTGTAATATGATAGACCTATGATCAGGGACTGTTGTACTGTCCTTTTTCTATGCCATGGTGTATGATTCAGGATGTCAAAATTTCTCTCTGATTTCAAATGGGGATTGAAAAGTAGGTGTGCGCCTCTGTGGGTCACGCCGCCAATGAGACATTTGTAAATGCTTCATTGCTTTGGGTCGTGTATTTATAACCTGTATCCGATTGATGCTACATCAGATAATTTGACTGCGTGCTAGGGCTGGATGAACTCCTTTCATTCCATCTTTGGGCCTTTCCCACCTTCTCATATTCCTGGTTGATATCCTCTATTGTTAAATGCTGATGGTCTAATATGCCGCAAGGCTCTGCATTTGGTGGAGAATTCACTGGTGTACATTCCTTAGGAACTGGTCTCTTATTGAACAGCTTACTGATAGAATATGACACTTTTGCCACATTATTTTTTCCCGCCATTGATTGACCGAGGAGAGGGCTTTGTTCCTTGTGTCTTTGGAAGACAGAAGCACTTTGAGAATTTCGACCTGAACTAGAACATTCCTCGACCAGATAATTTGATATCAAATGGCAAAAAAGCATTAGTATTAGCATTACTGACGGCTGGCTGCTTATAATGTGTAAAGAATTGAAATACTTTTCTGCTTAACTAATCTTGCTTTTTTCCTTGCTTTCCTTTGCTTCTTCTTTTCCCTTTTTGACCTTAAATGTACTGGACTTTGCAAGGCATTATGGGGGGCATTCACCTCAATTTTTCTAATAGTACTTAAGTTCTTACATTGGCTCCCTATGTGGTCGACCCCTTCATGTGAACTGCTAAGTGAGTTTCCGGACTCCATTTGTGTCGTAGCTTGTGGGGAAGATGCATTGAAGGGTTCTCTTGACAGATTTTCCATGACGATATTTTCTTCTTCACATTTTCCCGATTCATCGAGTTCTAAACCACAAAGTCTTTCCCTTGTACTTAGGGCCTGGGCTCTGACTTCCACTAATATGTCATTTAGTATGGGTACGATTATCTGAGGATTGTTCCCTGAGATCGCACAGCCACATGCCCTTTGTTGTACATAATTCTGTGTTTGGGCTCTCTGGATCAAATCATTAAGGGTTTTGAATCAATACCCACAATATATTTGGCCATGATATTGAGCAAGTCGACTTGGATATCTTGCTTGTCTGCCTGATGCTTTATTGCGGTTGCCATGACATCCAATGTCGACAGGAGTGAGCCCCACGTATTGGCTGGGACATCCGATTAGGGCTGGGAATTGTGAATACTATCCTGAAGTGGACTAAGGGAAATGATGGTACACAACATATATTCGTCGTGCTTTTGACTGGATTCATGGGGAGGAAGGGTTTTCCCTTGTGCTGTACTAGTGTCACCCTCAAGGGAGTCCATATCAATGAGTTCTATCAGGGGATGGTCAGAAATCCCACCCAAATCAGACAAATCTGACTCCTTCCTTGTCTGAGTGCATGGAGGAGGATCCTCTCTGATGCTGAAATCCAGGTCTAGAGTTGACCCTGAACAGTCCGGTCTGTCAGTTTCGACCTTCGGGCTCACATTGCTGAAGTCCAACCTCTCAGGCTCTTGCAGAGTGGAAGAACAATCTCTTGGGCAGAGATTTTTCTCAGAATTAAGCCCGGTTACCACATCTGCTTGATCTGTCGATACTTTATTTTCCTGCGAACGTGAATGCCCAGTAGTAAAAAGATCTGTGATTTTATACTCCACTTTTTTTGCTGATGGCATTGAAGATGATTCCAAATTGAGTTCCCTCTGTTCAGTCGGCTGTAACCCTTCAATTCCAGAGGTGCTTAAACATACTACTGGGGAGTTCACTGGGTGGCAGTTCCTTGCTCTTTTTCAGGGTCTTGTTCTCCCACCATAGGGATCAACCCGAAGCTTGCCGGAACGCATTATGCTAGTTTACTTATACTTTAATTTTGTATTCCTTTCTAATTCAATGACTGTGTGTCTGATGCGTGCCTTGTAGGAAAGTTTATCCTCAAACCTTTATTGATAAATTAATTATGGTGACATGTTATATGTCTGTTTGGTGCCCTGAAATCATACCTTAGGTCTGCTCAGTTTTTTATGAAATATTATGACAAAGGCACTTGGCACTTGGTCTTGCTTATTAACTGTGTAAAGCATATATGGTAAATAAATCCAGGAAGCCTTAAACTGGTTTTTTTATAACATTGAGTTACAGGTCATAGACAGGTATTTATTTTGTTATAAGTAATCTCACAGATTACCTTAGTAGGCAAAGGTTTTGGTGTTGGCCACCCACTCTAACAAACCCTGGAAGTTCTCACTGTGAGATCACTGTCAGGTCTTGTTGAGATCAGCTGTATCTGAAAGGTTATTACACAGGCAGTACGCCTGGATTATTTCCAATGAAAGGCATATCGTAAAGCCAGTAACCCTCTAAAAAACTCTGCCATCACACTTTTATGTTAGAGGTCATAGATACTAAAAGCATTTGGTTACATATAATTTCACACATTACAATAGTAAGCAAACGTTGTGGTGCTGGTCATCTACTCCTACAAACACTGGGAGTAGAATTTCACTGTAATGATTCATGTTAGGCACTATTGCAAGAGGCTGTCTATTGGTTCTGCCAACAGTAAATTTTCACACATTTATAATGTTATTACTGTATACCTTGTAGTTGTCTTATGGGAAGGCTTGTGAACCAAGACTGTAAGTCTGAGTTGGGAAGAGTGGTAAACCAATGATAAGGGCTATAGACTCGAATGTTGGCCTGAGACATTTATTGTGAAAAGAACTTGTTAAAATCAATAGGCATTTAAGTGTGGATTGTTGTTTCTCTATATAAAAACCTACATAACTGTTTTTTTACCAACATAAAATGTTACAGATTGATGCTGGTTATTGCCTTAGACAGACCCGGGGGGGGGGTAGATTTGCACTGTAATAATGCTTATTTGAACCTCTTCTTAGCTGTCGGCCAGGATCTTATAGCAAAAAAGCATTAAACAATGCATACATCCAAATATATAAATATATATCCAAACAAATATTTAGCCTTTGGATCAGCTCTGTTTTACATTGATCTGCCCGAAAGTCATTTACACACTACTTCCTTCCATAACAGAAAATTGTATGGGGTAATAGTTCAGTCCGCTTCAGTCAATGGTTCTCTTGCGCTGTGAATGAGAGCATGAGTGATCTATATCCACCAGCTTTCTTCAGTGTTAGGGCTGGTTGGCCAGTCATTTAGTTCTGATTTTTTCTGTTTTATAGATATCTTTTCATTTTTTCTTTCCTTTTTATTTTATTGTTCTTGAACAGGATACCACAGCTCTCCAGGCAATGCTAACTGTTTGCCGCTAATTTCATCTGCAGTGAGACACATCCCATGTTGTGCTTCTTCTAAACTAGGAGACTACTATGGAGTGCTGTTGATCATTGTGCATCATTGCTGCACCATTGGCTCTATATGTGACCGCTGTGCTTTAACTTTAAAACAATTTTAAACTATTTAGAATCTCTTTTGCAAAACTGGCACCCACTGCTATGTTTAGTTTTGTTATTGCAGGTATACACCAGTCATGTTTAGACAGAAGCATTTTTTCTACTTATACTCTTCTAATTTATCTTGCATGTGTTACTTTGTGTGTGTTTTATTGCAGTTATGCCAGAAGCTGAATGCAAGAATGACTCAGTGAATGTAAGTATGAATGGATAAGGAGTCACAAAGATGAGTGACAGAGTGCATATTTAATGACTTGTTGAATGCCTAAGCCCAATGATACAAAGAACACTTTTATACATAAAAGTACATATTATGCACATTTTCTGAATGAATAGTCACAAAAGTGTACAATGTTCAATTCCGTTGTATTCTTATTTGAAAATGGGTGTATTGCCGTTCCATACCATGTTTTTACCATGTATTTATGTTTTTTTAAAAGTGTAGCTGGAAAATTAAGACATTTCAGGATACTGTGATTGAGAATGCAGTAAAGAAATAATGGCAAGGGGATATTATTTTGTTTGTTTTGTCCTTTGTTCCTGTACTTATATCTCCATAGGTTGCAAAATTATGTTTTGTGATTATAACATATGTGTTTACAGGGCAACTTTGTTCCCCTTATCCACATTCAGAGTTCCACTAACTTTTATGCTTCCAATACTGCGTTAGTCTCCTCCTGTATATTTATTTATACATTATTGTGTCACTTCTGCTTGTGAGTACCAATCACCATGCAGACTCTGCAGTTATGTCTTAGAACTCTGCACTTAAAAAGACAGGCCTGTCCTATCTTTGTATGTGGAGAGTTCTCCACCCAGACTTGGAGCCCCTGCAGTTGTAAACTTACTATTACACTGTTTGTTTGTGAATGCTGAAGAAGAGTAAAAAACACAAAGTATAAGTTCATCTTTGTGTGTCATGCACACAGAATGCTTGGAATCTTTCCAATGTAAGATTATTAAATAGAAGACAACCAACTATGAACCCAGAAGTCAGGCATTCCTGCAACACAATGCCTAAAGTTTAGTCATCCAATCTAACTATTTCTTGAGACAGAAGAATCTCATTTTTATTAGAAGAAAAAATTGTCCAGATAAAGCTGGACATTTGTATTATCTTTAAATGTGAGAGACATGCCTTGTGTCTAAGTGATAAATAAGGGATAACTTGACTACTGTAGTTTTGCTACAGAGGAATACAAAGAACCACTGGTATTTGGGCATTTTCCTATCTACCTGTACTGCAGTGCAGGTGTACTGTCCTGCACCCTGAATTTGCAGAATTCAATCTCAAACTTTCAGTGAAAGATTAAAGTCATTTGGACAGCCAGAAACTATGATTTTGTAAGAGATGGGACCTACAAACTTGAAGAATGACAAAGTGTTAGCTATTCCCAAAAAGGCACAACTTTGGAGACTGCATTTTGTCAGGTTGTCCCACTCTGAGTTTTCAACTGTGAAGTTCAAGGGCTCATGGCCAGAAGTATCAAGAATGGATTTTGTCAAAGCCATTGCAACTTGTGCACTGATTTTTACCAAATCTATTCTCCTTTTGCAAATCAACCTATGTACTCATAAGTTGGTTCACAAAGATTCGATTTGCAGTGGGCAATTCAACTTACCTCATTAATTTTACTGAGGAGGATTACAAATTGTGACCCACAATGAATCACAGCCATCACAGTAATGGATGCCTGTAATTGCTTTACAAAAAAGCAATTTTAATTTGCAATGCATATTCTTTTAAGGAAAATAGGGTGGGTTAAAAAAAAATAAATTATAACTAACAATTTTATTAAGAGTTGGCAGCGGTCCATGGGGCAGGGAAAGTATTAGGGAGTGACACTTTATAAAGGTCCTATAATTGTGGTGAAGTAAAATCTGTCCAATGTAGATCTACATTTTTAGTGTGCTCTCTATTAGGTGCTTTGCACTTTCTCATTCTCTTTTATATCTAATGTATTATGTTCCCACTCATGTGTTTTCTTTTTCTCAATCCATTTCTTTTGAAATCACTTCCCACTTTATTCTACTACTGCATTTGTCCTTGTTGCCCAGCTGTGTTTTTGTGCTCTCTCTTTATTTTTCCTAATTCTTTGCTCGTTATTAAGATGGAACAAAGTGGTTTCAATACTCAGAATTCAATGGTGTAATACTATTGACACACAGGTCATTGATTACAAGCTGTAGCATAGTGCATAGATAAAGGCAGCATAGGCAAATTTATTACATATATCTGCTATTTGCCTGCTCCAGCATTATAGCCCAAGTTCAATGAGAGAACCTATAACAAAGGAGCTTGCCTTTAATGTTCGAAATATTGTGCAGCAGTGATAAACTAGGATACTAAAGCAAACACCTGATAGCAGTGAAAACTCATAAATAATAAAAATTGTCTTGTAGGAGAATCAGAGGGTTCACAAACTCTCACACCTCCAAGACTTCAGTGATTTTCATGATTTTCTATTGAGTCAGCTTGCCAGTTAGAGGTGCGTTTATACAGAGAAAAGGTTGATGGAGTGAGTAACAATAACTAACGTCCTGCTTGAGCTCAAAAAAACTTTATATAAATTGGGATAACCGAGGGACATGACAGCTAATCCGATTTCCCTCTCCATCTTTCTAAGGGTTCAAAGACATTCTCAGCTGCGGGAGTAAGGAGGTGCAAACCTATTGTGTGGCCTACTTCAGAGAAGCTGTGTTTCTCTTTGCCCCACCCTGTTGATATATCCTCAAGAGTATGTGAAAGAGAAAGGCAGAGGATGTGGACTGAGACATTGCAATGTTGAAAGTAGCGGGCTAATGTTTATATTGATATTTATAGGGTGGTGTCTAATCTTTTTACATACATTATAAGGTTGTACCTTTGTGATTAGGTTACTCTGATTTGTATATCTAGAACATATAGATTCCAATTGTGTCAGTATTTATATGTGGTGCACAATGACTTATGAAGATTGTTCCTGCAGGTTTGCAAGTCTAGGAGAGCTTAGGAAGGGAGCATTGTACCCTCAAAAAGAAGTGCAAAAATGAACTGTAATATGGGTAAGAGAAGTCAGGTATTTAAAAAAAAATTGTAGGAAAAACACAAGTGTGAATTAGACACAGGTAGCACCAAAATCAAGAATGGTTTCAGGTAAACGAGGAAAAGGCAGGAATGAGTCAGAACATAACAATTTAGATACTTCTGAAGAAATAAGCGGTTTAAAGAACTTCATGAACAGTTTGGGTAGTAAACAACATCATAAAGTTTATGAAGTGGGTAAAGATAATGCTAGACAAATGCAAACCGGTCAAACATTTGTGCTTTATTTGAAGGAGACTAAAAACATACGTCTAGTACAAAAGCTTTTTTTTTTTACAAGGAGGGCTATTTATAGCTGCATACTTTAGTTTTTACTGTTGACAGAGATGCATCTGCATGTAAAGTGAAAGAAGGTACACCAATGCCAAAGGAGAAACTAGTACCAAGAAACAAGGAAAGCATGGGGCACAAATGTTGCAAAAACATCCTCCAGGTCTTGTTTCTGAGCGTCAGTGCAGTAATACCTGCAACATAAGAAAGGAGTCATTTGAAAAACTCAGGGGCATATTTATACTCTGTTTGCACCGAATGTGCGTCAAAAGGTTTGACGCACATTAGACACAAACCGTGCACCATATTTAAACGTTGACGCCCAAGCCCGCGGACGTCAAAATTCCTCTGTGTGCGTAATTTTTTGGATGCAGGAAACTGCCTTCCGTTAATGACATGCAAGGTAGCCGTTCCCACCCAAAAAATGACTTTAAGGCCTGTGCGCCTTATTTATATCAAAGCTAGTGTGTAACAGTATATTGCATCCTAATCAGATGTTGTAAGTTTATCACACAAACTTGCACAATCTAGTTAGAATTTTGTACTTTGCCAAAATGCCAGCTTTTCATCAAGGGACAATGAATAGTTCAATGTTACATTTGACCCATTGCAATGTGACAAGAATTTCAGGGTAAATTAAAACAACATACTTTGGGCTAGAAAGAGAGAGTGAAGACAATGAATTAGCAGTGGCGGTCACAAACACAAGGAACACTACATGCTAGTGATGCTATAGGTGATGCTTTAGAATTGTTTCAAATGAGTTAGACAGAATTAAAGTTAATTAGTGTGAGGAAAAAGAGTTTAGAAGGTCATTGTTTTCTGCTTCCCTTTCCAACAGTTGTTGCTGATTCAGAGTGAAAGGGAAATACTATACAAAGTGTTGCTTTGCTTTCCCTAGTCCTGTCCTTCCAAAGTGAGAGTCAAATGTGTCATGTTTCAAAAGAAATACATACAACATTAAGAGAAGTGGGACTTCCAAACTTCTAAAAACTATAAACATCCCATTTTTCTATGTGAAATGCAAATATGGATATTCAGTTTGTTGCAGATAATTTCATTACTGTTGAACAATGCATCACTTCCTATATAAATGTCTCACAAGACAGGAATGAAAGCTGTATGGGAAGAGTTGTCAGAAAATAAATCTTTAGCCATGAAGTTGCATAGCTTCAGTCTCAAGATGTTTTCACACAGGGGATAGGTTCATATGAAATGTGCAATGGGCTGAGTTCTTCTAGTTGATACAGCAAGAGTAAAAGTGTTCTCTGGGTCTGCTGAGGTACAGTACCTCACTCATTCAGAACCAGATAGTAGTGAGATAGTGAAATCTAACATGATGAACACTTACTATCCCTATTGAAATTTCACTTTAGAGATCTTATGTCTGTATGATGTAGTTCAGTTCCAGATATGCATAAAGAGTTTTGAGGAAATATAGAGGGAGGAGGATTTACAATTTCATGCTGCAATGGTGGTTTAGTGAGCAAAGTGAGTCTCATTAATCCTTATAAGCCTATTTGCAAGACTGCAAAAAGAGAGTTCTTTATATGGCACTTCTACAATTGTTTAAGCCTTGGTGTACAGATGAAGAACTTTTGAGCTATGGAGATGCTCCTAATACAATGAAAGACCAAATTTAGTGTCCAATGTTTCTGAATTTCTGAATTACCCAAAATGATGAATAACGAAATTCAACAAGAAGAAACAATAGCAACAGAATTTGAGAAAGACAGTTCTCAAGGGAGCCAGGATTTAGAGTCTGGTATCAAGAACTGCTTGGCCAGCCTATTGTTCAGAATGAGGCAGGCATAGCTATAAAGTTGAAAAACAGTATGGATCAGGTGAGAAGTGAAACCATAAATTTAGATAGTCTTGTAGCTCAAGTTGATGAAAAACTGTTAAAAATGTTCAGGAACATAACGGTATCAGTTAACCAGGGAATTCTGCGTAAAACATCTGAATGTACCTGTACCACTTTCAAACCTACACTTCTCTACGTTAGCAGTCAGGGAAGCACTGGGAAAAGTTTATTCATAGAATTACTTACTGCATACATGCAAAACAGACAAACTGCAACTTTTTTTTATTGTAACAGCACCCATTGGTCTGACAGCACACAACATAAAAGGTATTACTTCACATTGTATTCTAATGTTGCAAGTGGAATATGACTATAAACTGGGATACCTCAAGTTGCATGTCATGAATTTCATAGATTTTGTAGGAATTTAAGGTTCTATTTATTGATATGGTGTAAGAAACTGGACTCTTTGCTAACGTTGCCCCCACATTTACCCCCATTTAGACTACTGATTCAGTCATTTTTAATCTGAAAGTGCACTGAGGCATGCTAATCAGACCTCAGTGCCAGTGCTCTTTCCCTTGACTTGTACTGTGATTTTGTAAACCCAATTGGCAAGGAATTTACCATCCCTGTAAGGCCCTAGGAAAAGGTACCAGTGGTACCCATGGCCGGGATGGTTAAGGAGTCACCAGGGCTGCAGCACTGATTGTGCCACCCTGCCTGGAACGAGTAAAAGCAAAGCCTGCAGAGCTGTTGTGTATGCCTGCACGAGCAGCTTGTCTGCTCAAGTTTGACTCTGCCTAGACCAAGTGTAACTCTGCCCATAGTACAGGTTAGTCACCCCTAAAGCAGGCTTCCTATAGCCCAGGAGTCAGGGTGCACTGTGTTATGTGTGAGGACAAATATGCCTGAGCCTGATAGCATTAAAAAACGTAATGCTATGGCAAGTGACTGAAGGTTCATAGGATAACATGGGCTGTCACCAGGGCAAACCCCAGATGTCCAGCTCCATAATGACCTAACCAATTTACCCCTTGTTTGGTGTCTACCACCGTGGCCTTGGACCCTGAAGATGATTCTTATGCCCAGGGTTACCTAATATGTACCCTGGTGGCATCTTTAGAGGATACTTACCAAGTTCACAGCTTTCTCTAGCCTTGGCTGGTCTCTCCTGAGCCATTTGCCACCAAGACAAGCGTCTGCCCTCCTGTTGGTTATACGAGCACTTCCCCCAGGATGGCGACAAAGGACTTGGGCAGAGAGGAGGTGACACCTCCCACTATGGCCATATGTACTCTCTTGTCCCCCACTTGAGGACAAAGCCCTTCCTGCCCTGTCCAGGTGGGAAAATTAGTTATTCAGTAGGCATACACCTCCAAGAGGCTAGCCACACATTAAGGGTGGGCTAGGAGGTCTGTACAGTTGAGGAAAGATACTTCAATGTTGGCAAACTTTGAAATTAGAGGGTTCTGGGTAGAAAAGTGACATACTGCTACAGGAAGCAGTCACCTCAATGTCTGTGGCAAAATCTCATTGCCCAAGCTAGAGGGCCTTTAGTGGATGCCAGAAACTGAAGCAGACTCCCCTGACTATGCAAATAGTTTATTGTATGGGCATTAAAATCCATTACAATTAAAACCTAATATCAATCAATTAAAATAACATATAAACACCCACTTCATAGCGTGTGCATATCTTTGAAACCCTGTATTACTACTAACAGCATAACAATAATACTAGACAATTTGATCACAATAAAAAGCTAAATTGCTATGTACTTCTGCATGAGAGCAGAAAAAAAGTTAAAGAACGCTGACAAACAAGGCATTTGAAACAAGAGAATACATTTCAGTAATAGCATAAAAAAGGTCCGCAAATCATCATAAAACCCTACCTACAAACTTTAATAGGCAAAACAATATACTGCACAGGTTGATTTCTGAAACAGCTGTAAGAGTCCTTAAAGTGCTTACATGCTTGCCATATTCCATATCCCAGTAAAAATCTAAAAACCATAAACATTATAAAAGTCAAGCATTGTCACCTTGTCCTATAAAAACCTGTGGAGCAAGAGCAAAAGCCCATTAATCACTGATTGCAGTGCCACTGGTGAACATATTTAGTACAACATTAATACATTTGGTCAGCAAAACATTCAGCATCATATTAACTGGATCCAAAAATGTAATTACAGCCTGCCAACAGGAGTGGACCCCCAGTTTATTCCACTTGCCGTGCAAGAAGAATTTGCATTCCTTCAATAATGATGGGCACAGACATACCATATGTTCAAGAGATTCTTCCCAGCTGCCACCAGCTGGGAAGATTTAAAAAAAAAGCCCAATCTCCCAATCTAAGGGCAATAAATGTCTCCTTCAAATAAACCCCATAAGTACATGAGCGATAACTAGCTGGAGAGGCTGGCTGATAAGTACAAACTACTGCCAAAGCTTGCTTACATTTGGCAAAGAGGACTCTATCTGAATGAAAGGACCAGAACTGCACACTTTTTTTTTAACAGTAACTGAGATGGATTATGAGTTCAAAGGTGTTCTACTCTCATTAACTGTTTGCAATATTCAAACACACTGTAGTGTGACTTTTATATATTGCTGGAGTTGATTTCAACCCATAGAATTTACTCCAGACTACCTACTCTTGCCCTTCGTAGCTTATAACACAATTTCAGTTAGGCATCAGCAACAGCTGGTAGCTGATCTGGGGGGCCAAATTCAAGTCAAACCTGGGCACGTGACAATCATTTCAGCAGACGGAAGACCCTCTTATAAATCTCAATAACCAGGTTGTTTAACAAACAGCTGTCTCTACCCATTTGAACTACCTGGCCATAAGTCAATGAGGGTGTGATCTTTGCTCTCATGACTTCTGACAATGGCGACAGACCTGGGCCCCTCAGGGATTTAAAGAGTTTCAAAAGAGAAACCTGCAAGGCCAGTGCTTTTGCTTCACCCTTTTTTCTCTGCTTCTCAAAGCTGCCCCTACCATCAATGTACACCCTTGGGTACTTATAGCATTGATCTGAGATGATTTTGTTTCTATTATAATGCCAGCCACTTCCCAGATTTCAAACTATTGGAAGCTATATAAGATGATAACTGATTAAGCAGGCGGTGAAGGCTTTCCCTTGAAAGGTTAAACATTCTTAACTCATCAGCATAAAGCAGGTGGGTGATCCGTAAACCAATCTTTTCCAGTTATTAGCATTAAGTAGTATTGCCAGATCTGAAATAAAAAGTTGGAACAGCAGGGTAGCAAGCACACATCTCTGCTTTACACCTCAAAATGTGGAGATTTTTTTCAAGAGGGAGTGCCATCCCCCAATTAATTGTGGGCCCAAGTGTTAGTGTGCAACTTGATTATTGCCTCCAAAACCAGAGGTGAAATTCCCCATTTATAAATTTAGCCAACAACATCCCCCTAGGGACCCGATCAAACACTGCCTTAAAATCCACCAAACAGCAGTGCAGCACAGAGCATGATGATGTTACCTTATCCATTAAAACAGACAGTGCCATTAAGTTGGTCAATGTGCCAGATTCAGCAATAAACCCTGCTTCACATATTGGAATTAACCCCTTCAGCTCAGCGCCCAAGCCTGCAAGTCCTCTAACAGAAGACTAGCAAAATATTTGGCCTCATTGTCAAGTTGTGCTATTAACCTTTAGCTGCCTGAATCCCACCTTGAACCACTTTTATGCAGCCGATGGATTATGGCACCAGGCCATGACCCATGAATTCTAGACCACTTCATGCAGTAGCTGAAGAGGTTTGTGAGCCAATCAGCCCAAAAAGTTATATCCTGTTCACACAGCCATTGGGGTCTGGAGCCTCGTCTTGTTTTGCCTGGAATATAATGCACCAAAGTCAGTGCAAATGGGGAGTCATGGCTCAAGACTGGGAATGCAGAAGCTCTAAACTTGGGACAGGAAATTGGTTGGGACTACGGTGGTACTCTGTCCTCCCATATACAACAAATGGTCTTCCACCTTGCTTGCAGAAAAGTGGCTAACCAAAAAAAATGCCCATTCGCCTTCCGAGATGTTGGAACTGCCTGTCCCCATCTGCCCATTTACTGATTTATTATTTAAGGTCCCAACATTTCTTGAATTTGAGTCCTTGCTGGCACAGACAAGTTTTGCCCAGAAAAGGTAGGAGTGCTTATATTTTTCCCCATAGATGGCCTTCCTATGGGCCTTCTTCGCTTCCCTAAATGTGATCAGTAAAACTTTTGAATCTGAACCCTTAAGGGTTGCCCTAGAAGCTTTATTACGGGCTCTCTTAACTCCTTTATCTCCCTCAAGGTGATGAGCTGTGCAGTTAAACCAGGCTGATTAGATGACTGCTGAAACTTTGTCCAAGATCCGGTGACAAGGCTAAACCATGACGTGATGGGAGACACTTTGCCAGCCTCAGCAGAGTCTAAGGGGCTTTTTTAAGAAAGATGGTGCTGCAAGCAGTGCAGCACCACTATTCTTGCATCTCCTGGTGCCCCCTAATGTCACCATGTGTGTGCCATATTTAAAATATGGTGCACCATGGCGGTAGTTAGGGGACTAGCATCAGAGTTTTTTACGCTAGTCCAGCGCCTTGCAGGATCAGCGGCAACAGTTCTGATGCTAATCCTGCAAAGCACCCAGATGCCCATTGTAACCAATGAAAACCTCATTTTAATGCATGCTCTGAGCTGGCCTTAAAACATTATTCCTGGAGCAGTTATAATGTAGCGCAAAGGGGTGCAAAGTGGCAGGATGCATGCATTGAGCCACTTTGTAAATATTGTGCAGCATTGTTGGCTTTCTAACACCACATTAGCATAAAAAATGACACTCATGTGGTGCTAAAATGGCGCTAGGGACTCTTAAATATGCCCTTCAGTGTTCAACACATTCTGCCATTACTGCATCACTAAAGGAGGTGCTGCATTTTATGCACTTGGAACCAGTGACCTGCAACCTGCAGAAGAATCGTTGTGCTGTGTCACAAGAAGTGTAACCCGTCAGGTCCCTCTTGAGTGAGCCCAAAGAAAATTGGTGACCTGCAATCCGGCAGTTGAAGTGAGGCTCATACCAAGTTTTGAGCCTCTACTCCACTCCTATTGACCTCCAGCCAACAAAGTACCCATGGATTATTTTTGCCACTGCCAAGGTTTGTTGGTCACCAGCCTGGTAAACAACCTGTCCCCAGATGTCACCAAATCTAGAGTAACTCCCAGCAATAGTGACAGCATCAGCAATGACTCCACTGTGGAGATCCTACATCCTGATGAAGATGACTTCAACTAAGTGGCAAAGCAACTTGGGCGCAACCATTCCGTGATTGACAACTGCAAGGCCACATCTGCACCCAGTGGCCTTGTGGTAGAGAGTGCCTCTACTTTTTGAGGGTAGAGTGTAACTCCATCTTGAAGTGTGGTTTTGCAGAGTGCTGCATCTTTGATTGACAGCATGTGCGGTTCCTAGTCTTTTCTAAAGACAACAAGGCTACTTCTAAACCCGGACTGCCTGGACGAGGTAAAAAGGTACTGCCTATAAAAATATGGTCTAGGAACCCCTCAGACCTTAGCTCCAGGTAGCTTACACTGAACTCACCCCACAAGTGACCAATTGCACACCTGCTTTCCGTTATTGACTTCAATGGTATTCTTTTGACAACTAAAAGTGCATCTATTTTTAAATGCTTTAAAAAAACACAACTCTGGTTGTATGTAAGATACAAAGTTCAGTTTGGTTTCTAAATTAAGATAAAAATATTTTTCTAAATTGATGTTGGATTCCTTTCAAATCAAATCAAATCATGGTTTATGTAGGCCAACTACTCACCCATTAGGGTCTCAAGGAGCTAAGGGGGTTTGTCCTATGAGCTTCAGTTGAAGAGCCAGGTTTTAAGGTCCTTCCTGAATTGAGGAAGCGATGGTGACTGCCTGAGGTGCAGGTTATTCCAGCTCTTTGCCACGAGGTAGGTGAAGGATCTCCCACCATCCTAGGTCTTCCGTATGTGGGGTAAGGTAGCTAGGGGTTGTTGAACAGAGTGGAGAGGTATAGTGAGAGAGTAGAAGGTGATGCAGTGGGTGAGATAGGGGGGTCCTAGGTCTTGGAGGGCCTTGTTAGCATGGATGAGGAGGTTGAAGTTAATTATCTTCTCGATAGGGAGCCAGTGGAGGTCTTTTAGGTGATTGGAGATATATTTGCCATGGGGAATGTCCAGGATGAGTCTGGCGGGGGCATTTTAGATGTGCTGCAGTTTCTTGAGGTTCTTCTTGGTGGTACCAGTGTAGAGGGTGTTTCCATAGTCAAATCTGCTGGTAATCAGGACATGGGTTACGGTTTTGTGGCAGTCCTTTGGGATCCATTTTTAGATCTTCCAGAGAAGTTGGAGTGTGTGAAAGTAGAATGGTGTGACTGAGTTGACTTGGGTGGTCATGGTGAGCAATGAGACCTGGATGATGCTGAGGTTGTGTGTGTGGTTTGCTGGCGGTGCTGAGGGTCGATGACAACCAGAAGTCATCCCAGGCTGATGAGGATGGTCCCAGGATGATTATCTCAGTCTTCTCATAGTTGAGCTTGAGGCAGCTGTCCTTCATCCAGGCAGCAACAGCCTCCATCGCGTTGTGGAAATTCTTCTTGGCAGAAGTGAGGTTTTTGGTCAGTGAGATGATCAGCTGGATCTCGTCGGTCTAGGAGACAATGTTTAGTCTGTGGTCCCTGACAGATGCAAGCAGGTCCATTTAGACATTGAAGAGCGTGGGACTCAGGGAGGAGTCCTGTAGAACTCATCAGCTGATCTCAGTAGGTTTTAGCAGGTAAGGCGAGAATCTGGCTCTCTGTGTTCTGCCAGACAGGAATGAGTGTATCCAATGCAGGGCCTTTCCATGGCTGCCAGCTGCGTGGAGCCTGGAGCAGAGGGTGAGGTGTGACACCATGTCAAAGGCAGCTGGTAGATCCAGTAGGATGAGGGCTGCTGTATGGCCATGGTCGAGGAGTGAGCGGATGTCATCTGTGGTGGCAAGGAGGGTGGTCTCCATGCTGTGAGTGCTCCTAAAGCCTGATTGAAAGGTGTCCAGGATGTTGTTCCCTTTTATGTGCTTAAGGAGCTGAGCGTTGATGGCCTTTATGATGACCTTGCCTGGGAAAGTCAGCAGAGAGATGGGGCAGTAAATCTTGAGGTCCAGGGGTCAGCTGTGGGTTTCTTCAGGAGTGGGCAGGTCTAGGCATGTTTCCAGCCCTCTGTGAAGGTGTCTGTCTCTATGGAACAGTTGAGGGTGTGTTAAAGCTCAGGTGCAATGGATGTGTTGGCCTTGTTGAATATTTGGTGAGGACAGGTGTCCATAGGGGCTCCAGAGTGCATGCTGCTCATGATGGTGAGAGTCTCGTCTGTGGTGAGGGTGGTCCCGCGATTCAGGGTCTGTGGTGGTTCGATGGAACGGATCTGGGGGGTTTTTGGAGGGCTTGGAGGGTCTTGGGATCCAAAGCTGTTGTACATGTCTTATTTTCTGGTGGAACAAGTTGGCTAGCCTGTCGTAGAGGTCTTGAGATGAAGGATGCTTGCAGTTTCTGATTGGGGATGGGCAAACCTTTTGACCACAGTGAAAAGCTTTTTGATGTTGTGAACGGTGGCACTGATAAGGTCCTGCAAGGCAGCTTTCCTGGTGACTCTGAGGATGAGGTGGTGGGATTTGGTGGCCGCTTTGAAAGCCTCAAAGTCTTTCGGGGACTGGCTGTTCTTCCATCTTTTCTCTGGTCATCTACAGGTGCGCCTGGAGTCCTGGGGTGAGGGGGAGAATGTAATTGCAACTGTTATTTTCAAATTTACTCCACATTTTCACAGCATTGTGAAAACACAGATGTCACTCTGTTGAACATAATGCTGAGCACTGTCATTTCTTCAGCAAACAGTGCAAACTAACAAATATGCCTTGTGAGAAAATGGGTTGTTGGTTGAATGGGGTGTCAATCCTGTTCAAGCAACATCCACCATTCCTGTCAAACCACAAAAAACACAAAATTAACCCCTTCTGAACCCTCTCAAAGCTTGCAACAAAAGTGGTCAATCTTAACTTAAAGGCCATGTATAAAGTATTTACACAGCACACAAACAGTAATAAAGTGAATATACAACACAAGAAAAAATCCCACACCAAATTGAAAAATAGAGTACATTTTATTAAATGATTTGACACCAAAATGACAAAAATCTAAAAATCCAAACCGTATATTCAGGTGTGAATGTTTAAGGTAAAAACTAGAAGCCTGAAACATCAAAGCGCCAACCATGGACATCTAGTCGAATTAGATTGGGTCAAAGTCGGTTATCTATGATGGAGCACAAGTCAGGTACTCCAAGAAGTGGCTTAGGGTGGCCTTTTGTCTGATTTAGCTGCAACTTCCTGCAGATGCTCGTCACAGTGCAGTGGTCATGTTTACCTTGAATTGCTGTGGGTGATCAACACATCTGGTTCAGCATACATTCCTTTCCTCAGGGCCCTAAACCAGCTTGCCAGTGGGAGGAACATGGTGAATTTTTAGGCCATCACTATACACTGTTTGGCAAGTATAAATGCGAGGTGTAAAAATGTGTACATGTTTTTAATGGCTTTCGTGCATTTTGTCAATCCCAACAGAAAGTGTGCAACCTCTGTCTGATATCTGCTTTCCCACTATGTCAGTCAAGAAGATTGTCACAGCATCCTAGTGCACTACAATTGTTGTGCACAGATAGCCATACCACATGATACAACAACAAATATGTATTTATTTCCAAGACATATATCTTACGGATATATATTCTGAAACACAATACAATTAAAAAATCGAGAAATGTATATAAATGTATCTCCTGAAAAGCCCTTACACTTTTCAGAATACCGTTCAAACACCTTCATTGTAATTTAAATTCTTTCTTTATGTTAGCAATTTAATCAGTGAAATACTCAAATTCATAAGTTAATTAAGTGCTCAATGGATTAATACCGATGAATGTTATGTTCATATTATTTAGGATTTTTATTTTGGAATAAGTAAGATGTACTTTGCAATGGCAATCACAGAATCTGATTGCCTCATTCCCAACAAGGTTGCATATGCATTAGAGTGTTATCTCAGAAGATTCTTCAGAAAATAAGGGCACAGGATTTTTTTCCTTTCAGCCAAAAAATAATGGACAATCTAACAACAACTGTGTTACAGGGTATTTTGTTTGTAGATTACAAGGGAAACAGCCATTGTTATCCAGTGCCATCCTTTTAAGAACACATAACCTGCATTCTGGGTTCATCCAGAACTGTAAAATTACATTCCTAATTAGTTATTAACGAGTTGACCCACTTAGAGAAAAGTCATGGCCACATCAAGATATTCTATGACATAGCTAACAGATGTCTTTGTAATGCAATGCCATTTATCATTAGCTAAAGAGTAGATTTTAACTTTTTCCCAGAGGGCTCTCTTTAGCTGGTTCCCAGTCAATTGGTCATCACCATCTGTTACATCAAATGCCATACCAATTTCCCACACTGTTGACATTCATTCTAAAGGGAATTTCTTTTCAGGCAGCATTATATCCTGAAGCTTCATTACTGATAGTTTATCACGGCTGTCATCATATCTATTGCCCTGGACAAAATGTAGAGCCTGAGATCTAGCAATTGCAGTCCAGGATTCATGATTTAGCACCAACCTTAATGCATTTAACATTGCATTTTTAGGGAGCTGTAAGTGTCTTCAAAGAGAGACTCTATAATTAGTCCCTGTCAGACCACTGATCCATGGTCAACTGTTCAGTCCCATAAATGGCCTGCAGGACCAGCTTCCCAGCAATGGCGGGTTAACAGATAGCCCTCCATGCCTCAGATCGTATCTTCTCAGAGCACAGTACAGTAGTTTTCACCTTTGTAAAATGGTTTCCCCCATCTTAGGTTCCTAGCAATGGTAGTTCTGAAATATTTGCACTCATTTACCTGCTCCTAGGGGGAGGAATTAAGGAAGAGTATCTCTTTGACGTTTTAAAAAAAAACATTGTCTTGGTTTTATCAGCATTGACCACCAAAGAGTTTGCAATAAAATAGTCAATTAATAGTCATTCGAAGCTTGTAACTTCTTTTTCAACCCTATTGGTGTGAAATCCATCACAACAACGTTGTCTACATACATAGAAGAATGGGTATGCTCCATTCTAATTCTTGGGCGGTAGGAGTTAACTGCTCCTAAGGCATCAGGAATGTTAGAAACAAAATAAAAAGCAACGGTGCCAGGACACAACCTCGTTTTAGCACACTAATCACTGGATCTTGTCTGTGAAGTTTCCCAACCCATATAGATCAACGTGTACCCAATTACCTTCATGAGGTGTCATGTTTTCCATCTTTGATGTTTTTTCCATAGGATTCTTGGCTCCACCTTATCAAATGTGGCTTTGAAGTCAACAAAGCAACAATAGATAACCAACTGTGCTTATTGCAAGGTTGGCAGCACCCCAGAGTGTAAAACAGTGGTCTTCTGTGGAGTATTTAGCTATAAACCCCCTTGCTCTTTTGGAATTCTGATTGCTGAATGCCCATGCTTAAAAGGCTTTGTGGAGAGTCTGAGCATGAAATTTTTATGCAACATTCAACAAAGAGATTATATGGTAATTTCCTGTGTCACTCCTCGAACCCTTTTTATATATATGATTAATGATAGCACCTCACCATTGAGGTGGAATACACCCAGTGCTAGTCACTTATTTAAAAAGGACTTAATAACTTTGCCCACCATAACAGGTTTGAATAATAGTGAACAACTCAAACTCCATCTGGGTCACCTGCTCAGGAGGATTTTACATTTCCAATTGTCCCTGCAATTAACAGAGTCTCCTGCAATTGCAGTAGAGCAGAGTAGACTGTGTGACAGTTATGATGATCATTTTTTCCATCATAATTTGTTTTTTTTACAAAGTCCAGAAATGAAGTTTATGCAATCTGTGTCTGAGACCTGAGCCTCTTATTTTCCAGGTGATATCATATCCACCGTATTTGCCAGATGCCAGAAAGGCTTATCATTGCCCTTACTAATTGCATCATGTATCTTGCTCCAAAGACATAAAGGCCCTCATTCTGACCTTGGCGGTCTTTTCGCAAGACCGCCGAGTTACCGCCGCGGTGAAGACCGCCGACCGCGGCGGTATGCCGCTGTGCGCATTCTGACCGCTGGGAGCGTTCCGCCGGAAAACCGCCAGCAGCCACACTGGCGGTCGGCAGGAAAGTGGAGACTGGTCAACCTCCACCGCCACGCCAGCAGAACACCGCCCACAGAATTACGACCCACATTTCTGTGTGGCGGTCTTCTGTTGGCGGTCTTCTGTTGGCGGTCACCTCCCCATGGCTCCTGTCACCTCCCGGAGGACCAACGCACAAGGTAAGTTGATCGTCCGTGAGGGGAGGGGGTGGGGGGGTGTTGTGTGATGTGTGCGTGCATGGGGGTGTGCGTGGGAGTGTGTAGAGGGGGTGTGTGAGTGCGTGCATGCGGGCGGGGAGTGCTGCTGTGCCTATGGGCAAAGTGTGTAGTTCGGCGGGTGCGCATGTCGGCATGTATGTGTGCGGGTATGTGTCCCCGTTGTGTATGTGTGTGTGTAGGGGGTGTGTATATGTGCATGTAGGGGGTGTGTGCATGTCGGGGTGCGTGTATGTGCATGTCGGGGTGGGGGTGGGGAGGGGGTTCGTACCACCTCTGGGGGGTGGCAGGGGGGTGGAGGGTGTGGGGGGAGGACTCGGGGGGGCAGTGGGGGGTGGGGGAGACCCCTATCAGTGCCAGGGAAGGAATTCCCTGGCCCCGATAGTGCCTACCGCCATGGTTCGCATGGCGGTTCCCGACCGCCAGAAACCGCGGCGGTAAGCAGGGTCATGATACCGTTGGCGGTCTTGGGTCGACCGCCGGACCGGAGTGCGCAGACTCCAGCCCGTCGGTCATGACCGCCGTGGCTGTCGGAGTGGGGAAGTGGCGGTCGGTCGCGGCGGTGACCGCCGCGGTCAGAATGCCATTTTTAATACCGCCGGTCTGTTCGCGGTCCGACCGCCGTCTCTCCGCCGACCGCCAAGGTCAGAATGAGGGCCAAAATGTCCTCTTTTTTTAGAGCAAAGGGCTCCTGGAATTTCTAAAAGCATTCACAACTGTGGCCTCTTTGTATTGGTTGCTCTGTGCCTCAGTCTATTGAGCTCCCTTTTGAGGGCATGACACTCAGTATCAAACCAGCCTAATTGCTGTTCCCTGATAATCAAGCCCATCACCAGTGAAAAATGCAACATCATTACTAATGTCTGTCTTAAATAGCTCCCACAATTTTGCCTCCATAATCAAGACCTGTATCCTACGCTGATAAAGACAAATACATGTTCTCACAAAGATCCAAGAACATATTTAGACACCAATTCCATCCCATAATGTTCACCTATCCCATGTCAATAACTTGGAAATTTGCTACCACATCAATGCTTTTTATTGAAAGAAAGACGTAGTCTATATGGCGTTTTGTTCTTACCCTATCTAAATGTAGCAGCCGCAGGGTCGTCGCCTGTAAAAGATCCATTCAAATTGATTGGACCATGCTGGGCGAAGGCTATTGCTAACTCCTGTGCATTGCTATCAAATTGTACTCCTAAACATGATGCCTGAACACAATAGCCAGCAAAGGATTGTGGAATTTTTAAATTATATATTATGCTAAAACCTTATTAGCTAAAGGATATCGACTACGAAGAGCTTGCAAGTCTTGATTCAATTCAAACAATTCATCCCCAAACTTCTTACAGTTTGGTGGAATATACTCATTAAGTCAAAGTACAAGATCTTGGGTCATATATAAAATTGCTAATTGAATTAAACAGGCCAGCAATCATGTGCAAGATGTTTCTAATGTTTATATCTGTTTCAACACTAACGGCCTCATTACAATTCTGGTTGTCGGAACAATCGACCGACAGACTTTTATTGAGGAGACTGTCACAGTGCTGGCAGTCTCCCCACCAGCCCCATTATGAGTTTTCCACTGGGCTAACTGGCAGAAACCAAGGTTCCACTGGTCAGCCCAATGAAAAAAGTGTGGCGGTATTGGACTCAGCTTCACAAAGCAGACAGTGCGAATTCCGAAAGTGCTGGGCAGGGGAGCCCCATCAATGGCTTTTCTCCCGCCTTTTAATTGCAGTCAGACTGGTGGAAAGTGAGCTTATAATCAGTCAGGTGGGCTGACATCAGCGCCGCCCTGGCTAAGTACAATAGCGACTGCCGTCACCCCATCGGGAACTTGGTTCCTGGCAGAATCGGGGGTCGGATGGCGGATCCGCCCACTTGCCTTGTAATGTGGCAGTCAGACCACCAAAACATCAAAGTGAGCAGGTTTAACATAGACAATCCTGGGGCATTATCTAGAGAGCTCTAGGCAGAGGTGTCTAAGTGGGGAGGAAGTCAGACATCTCGGCAGACAACTGCAAAAGCCATGCTACTAGATGCCCTTCCTTATCACCCTTCGAGTGTTACCAGGCCACATATTTCCTGCAGTTGAGGGTACATAGCCTCGACATGACTACTTTATGGTCTAGCTTTGCCTGTGCTAATTAGGTGAGGCCATTGGTATCCTGCACAGAATTAATCTCAAGAGTACATTCTAGTAAGTTGGCTCTGTGTGTACTATCTCAAAGTGAGAGATGGTGTGCACAGATTCCCGGAGTTCCCCTTAGAGGTTGATAGTGGCAATAATAGATAATAATAATGCTTTATTTGTGGTAGTGTGGTCGAGCAGTAGGCTTATCAGAGGGTAGTGTTAAGCATTTGTTATACACACACAGGCAATAAATGAGAACACACACTCAAAGACTTAACTCCAGGCCAATGTGTTTTTTATATAGAAAAATATTATTTTCTTAATTTATTTTAGATTCTAATGACTCAGAATTCAAGTAAGTACATAAATTGTAAGGTACTTGGCATAGGTAAATATAGAACTTTTAAGCAAAACAGTAATGTACACAGTTTGGCATAAAATGGCAACAAGCTATTTTAAAAGTGGACATTGCAGAAAATCAACAGTTCCTGGGGGACGTAAGTAAAGGTTAGTTTGTCAGGTAAGTAAAGCACATCCAAGTTCAGTCTCTGGGGCATAGGCAGTCCACTGTTGGGGGTTCAAGTCCACCCCAAACACCCAGCACCAGCAACACAGGGCCGGTCAGGTGCAAAGGTCAAATAGGGGCCCAAATAACATAGGCACCTATGGCGACTAGGGGTGCTCTGGTTCCAGTCTGCTAGCAAGTAAGTACCTGTGTACTCGGGGAGCAGACCAGGGGGGATTTGAAGAGCACTGGGGGGGGGGTCCCAAACAGGCACACAAAATACACCCTCAGCGGTTGGATGCAGTGTGTGAACAAGGCATCGGGTTTTGAATAGAAATCAATGGAGGGACGTCGGGCTCACTCTGGCGATGGAGGCAGGGCACAGGGAGGCTTCTTGGGCCAGCCACCGACTGGGCAGAGATGAGGGCTGCCTGCTGGTCACTCCTGCACCGGTAGTTGGTTCCTCTCAGGCCTGGGGGCTGCGGGTGCAGTGCTTCTTCCAGGTGTCAGGTTCTTTGTTTCAGGGCAGTCGCGGTCAGGGGGAGCCTCTGGATTCTCTCTGCAGGCATCACCGTAGGGGTGCAGGGAGGTTGTGTGAGTTGCCTTGGGGTCCTCACTGCAGTGTTAGTTTTTCTGGAAACGAGCTGCGGGTGTTGGGTGCAGAGTGTTGGGGACTCACGCTTCAGGAGTGAGGTGGGAATCCCTCTAAAGATAGTTTCTTCTTGGATGCTTTGACAGAGCCGCTGTCCACAGGAGTTTCTTGGTCCTTTGGGTTGCAGGGCAGTCCTCAGAGTCAGCAAAGGTCGCTGGTCCCGCTGGATGTGTCGCTGTTGCAGGTTCTTTGAGTCTGGAGACAGGCCGGTAGGGCTGGGGCCAAGTCAGTTGTCGTCTCCGTCTTCTCTGCGGGGCTTACAGGTCAGCAGTCCTTCTTCCTGTTCAGGTCATCAGGAAATTGAAATCCTGGGTTCAGGGTCGCCCGTAAATACTGAATTTAGGGGTGTGTTAGGGTCACAGGGCAGTAGTCAATGGCTACTGTCCTTGAGGGTGGCTACACCCTCCTTGTGCTCCCTCCCTTTTGGGAGGGGAGCCCATCCCTATCCCTATTGTGCTAAATCCTGCAAAACAAGATGGAGGATTTTCCAAGGAGAGGGTCACTTCAGCTATGGTCACAGTAGGGGTGGACCTGGCTGAGGGGGTGACTCCTCCTTCTTTTTCTCATTATCTCCCTGGACTGCTGCCAAAAGTGGGGGCTGTGTCTGGGCGGCGGGCATTTCCACTAGCTGGAGTGCCCTGGGGCATTGTAACACGAAGCCTGAACCTTTGAGGCTCACTGCTAGGTCTTACAGTTCTTGCAGGAGGAGAGGTGTGAAACACCTCCGCACAGTGCAGGCTTTGTTTCTGGCCTCAGAGAGCACAAAGGCTCTCACCCCAGGAGGTCAGAAACTCATCCCCCAGTGGCAGGCTGGCACAGACAAGTCAGTCCTGCAATTAAGGATTGGGTAAATTAAAGGGGGCATCTCTAAGATGCCCTATGTGTGCATTTTGCAATAAATCCAGCACTGGCTTCAGTGTGGGTTTATTATTCTGAGAAGTTTGATACCAAACTTCCCAGTATTCAGTGTAGTCATTATGGAGCTGTGGAGTTCGCTTTGACAAACGTCCAGACCATATACTTAATATGGCCATACTGTACTTACAATTTCTAAGAATGGACTTAGACACTTTAGGGCCATATTGGTCATGCAGCTA
This sequence comes from Pleurodeles waltl, assembly GCF_031143425.1. NCBI lineage: Eukaryota > Metazoa > Chordata > Amphibia > Caudata > Salamandridae > Pleurodeles > Pleurodeles waltl. Next base: position 1,072,233,704 of record NC_090437.1, read on the forward strand.
TGACCTCACATGTGGTATAATGCACCCTGCCTTAGGGCTTTAAGGCCTTCTAGAGGGGTGACTTACCTCTGCCACCGGGAGTATTTTGTGTGCCTGGCATCCTGAGGGGGATGCCATGTCGACTTTGCCCTTTTCTCCCCACCAACACACACAGTCTGCAATGGCAGTGTGCATGTGTTAGGTGAGGTGTCCCTTTGAGTGGCACAACACATGCTGCGGCCCTTAGGGACCTTCCCGGGTCACAGGGCCCTTAGTACCACTGGTACCTTTTAAAAGGGGTGTGCCAACTGTGGAAACAATGGTACATTTTTAAGTGAAAGAACACTGGTGCTGGGGCCTTGTTAGCAGGATTCCACCACACTTCTCAGTCAAGTCAGCATCAATATCAGGCAAAGGGTGGGGGGGTAACTGCAACAAGGAGCCATTTTCCTACATACGTATGTCAGCTTCTGCTGCTGATAGATCCCTATGGAGCAACAATCTCTTTCTTTAGATACAATTGATGCACAGACTCCCTCAAGATCACTTTGAAGACCCCCCAGTCAGGGAAGCCATCCAAAGTGGTGCCTGCATTGTCATGAAAGTACTGGTCCACTGAACCAGTTAGTGATGGTCGAAATGCATTATTGTGTAGTGGTCTTGTGGGGAGATGCCATGAAGGTATTACCAGATGGCATCCTCTAGTCAAAAGTCAACTTGAGGGGATTGTGGTTGGACAACAGTCAGCTGAAATATTCAGCAGTCTCCACCCTGGTGGCTGATTCTGGACTACAGTATAAAATGAAGGTTTGAGTGTGTAAGTCATGCAGCTCATAGAAATAAGATCACTACAACTCCTCTTGGTATAGCATCACCACACATCCACTATGCGTACATGCGTTATTCAGTGCTAAAGGTGCTTCCTTGTCAATAGTGTTTGGGTGCCCAAAAGGAGGAGGGTAGATGTGTGTACGTCAAAAACATCATTAAAGTTCCATCCGCCTATGCACAGGCAGAATGTGTTCATGAGGAGGATAGATGTGAGCATGTCCATAAAGGAGTATTGGTTTGTATTAAGTGTGTAGAGTACCACCAGTGACAGTGGTGTTCCATTTATGAGGCACTCAAGAACTATGTATCAAACAACTGGGTGGATAAAGGAACATTGCACTATAAAACGTACTCTGGGGCGACCGATATCAACAATCCTGTAGCATACTCTAAATAAATGGTGCCCACCACTGTGTCCCTCTGCTGTTTACTTAGCTTTGATTCCACACACCCCAAGGAGAGGTGGATTTCGTACAAGCAAACAATTTATATGTGAGGTCACTTTAGTATGAGTGAATCTTGTCATATTTGATGTAGCTAGCATTGCCCCTAGCATTCCACCTCAGAAAATTGTAGTGGGGCAAATGAGAGTCAGTGGTGCCTCCCATGATTTGGTGGACCACCCTGGCAGCAGCACCACCCTCCCCTATGTTCTGCATACTTGAAATATACACCATCAATCGATTAACAGAGAAATAATATTAATAACAAACGAGTGAAAGAATGCCCAACTCCAGAACTGAGGTCAATTGATTGACCAACAGATACTCGTCCAATAGCACTGTTCTGTACCAATCTGTGTCTACACTTTCCACAAGGGAAATGGTAGGAACATAGCTCTGTATTATAAAGTGTCACCCTCTGTATTATAAAGAGTCACACTTCCAGCACTGGTTAACCTTTGAGGACCAAAGGCATTAATTGTAGGGAGAAATAAATCGATCTTCACTGCCACCCAGAGGTCCCCAGCCCAACAGCAGGTAGGCAGAGGGAGTATTATTTGGCAGAGAACATTCTGCCTGCACTCATTGACGTTAGTTCTGGGTTTCTCCAGAGGACTGAGTCTGACAAGGCCAGATTAGAATCTGCATAATCTGTGTAATAAGTAGTAAAGAGCCTGGACTTGAACCAGGACGCTCTTTCACTGCAGCTTTGACCAGGTTTTAAACCCTGGCAGTGTGTTTCCTGGGTGGGTCATCCCTTGGCTTTCTTAGTAAGGGATGCCCACCTCGACTGGTGTTATACATTTCAATAAACCCTCCCCTCTCATGTGGCCTTCCCCTACACTCTGGTCAAGCCTAGGCCCCATGCAGGGAAGCAAAGAGCTCAGTGGTGTCTTGATGCATGATTTTAAGTTTGGCGAGAAATATGAGTGCATAGTGTATGTTCCAATCCCCCAGGTGCTGTTTTATCTGGTAGAAAAATAGCCTCCATTTCTGATCAACTGAAGTGGAATCTAGAAAAATGCTTACCTTGTTATTTTGGAGGATGGCCTCCAGGAGCAGTTTGCCAGAGCTCAAAATAAAGTGATCATCCCTACTGCCATCTAGGCCATGTCCCCCATTCAAGGACAAGTTGCCAGGGAATTTTACAAACTTTCTGGAAACAAAGTTTTAGAAGTATAACCACCAGTTTAATAGAGCTAGTTTTAAAGATATAGATTTTGTAAATGTATTTCATAATTCGCCATAATAAGGGTAACAAGTTTGATAGGCGTGCACATTGTTTTGACAAAGAGAAGGATTTCTTCTGCTTTGGCTAAGTAGTACCTGACTAAAGATGTGGAGAAAATGATGTACATCATGCAGTGATCTATATTATCTGCCTTTTACAGTAGACATTCTAAAATGTACAGTTTTTATGCATTTTTATTGGACATGGGATTTTTTCTGCAAAGTTCATTGAAGACAAACATTTTTTAAAAGAGTTTGAAGTGCTGAATGCTTATGGGTGTCACAAGGGGTAAAATAGCACTTGCTGAGAACAAACAAAATCTTAACTTGTTTTAATGACAGAATTTATGGAGCTATTAGCTAATAAAATATTGTTTTAAAAATCTCATCATAGTTTTAACATTTATTATTATCATTACATTGTTTCCCATGGTAAAAGTACTGAGATATTTTTTTAATGTGTGAATAGTAAATTTGCGTGCCTGTTTTAAATGTTTATTTTTTTATTTTTCAGTATGCAGAACAACAATTAGTAAGAACGGCTGATACAGAAAAGGTAATGCTTATTTATTTAACATATAAGGATATCAGTGATTGTAAATTACAGGGTAAAAATCATACAATATTGATACATTGTCTCTTTTAAATGCTTTAGAAATTAAAAACGTAATATGGAGAAGCAGATCTTCTGTTTGATCAACACTGATAAATGGCTATCACACACTATGGAAATATTCTTTAGTAAAGGAAGGTGGATGAAGGAAGGAGTGCTCTTGGTTGGCTACGTGAAGTGGGTTTTTTGCAATTCCCATACAACACCATGTCCAAGGAAGATGGGGACAAAGATGCTGGCTGCAGGAAGAGGAAGGTCACATTTTCTCAAAAGGAGTTGGAACTTCTACCAGTGGAATGTACAGCACATATTCACCAGCTCTTTGCAAATGCATCCTTTAGTGTTCCAGAATCCCAGAAGATTAAGATAAGGAACAGCATTCTGGAGAAGGTTAACTTCCTTGGTGTGATTCAGAGAACCATACACGAGACCAGGAAACAGTGGAATGTTGTGAGGTCCACCATGAAAGAAAAGGTGACCAGCATGTTGGTTGAGGGATGTGGGACAGATGGTGGACCCTTAAAACACCCCCTGCCAGTCCCATGGAGAAACTAATCGTAGGGACCCTGGAACCAGAGAGTGTGGCACGAGTGTGACATCACCAATGCTGCAGGTACCAGCCAGGGTAAGTCATCTTTTTATTGTTAGCAAATCCATATATCATACATCACAGCAGGAATAACTCAATTGAAATGCTTGGCTCATCTTGGCAATGCATCATGGGAGTTGTAGTACACATCTGTTACATGTTTTGTTGTGTGTTGATAGCAGCACCAAACATCTGTACAGCATGAACATGTCACAAACATATGAATCACATTTACAACAATATTTTTGACAAACATTAACAATTTATTTGCACTAACTATATTCATACATTTCCACAGATCACAGTCTGAATGTGTCAGGACACATTGCAGCTGAAAGGGCTACTGTGAGAGAGTTATCATTTTGCTCTGACCCCCCCCCCCATTTTCTGTGACTGATACTAGTGATTACTACCCCTGACTGAGCCCTGGGGTCTACTAACCAGATCCAGGCCAGGGCTCTGTTAAAATGGAATATGCAAATTAGGCATAAATATAAAAACCTATAAGTCCCTAGTAAATAATAGGTCATGGAGGATTAGAGACTCAGTGGATTTAATGCACTCTAGTGTTCACTGTTGTAGTGCCTGCTGTCAGGCTGTTAAAGGCAGCCCAGCTTTGCAGGCTGCTTTTAAAGGTAAACTATATGCAAATTTGACTTTGGAATTAAAAGTACTTCCAAAGCTACAAACAACCTTATTTTTACATATACGTCAACCATAAGGTCTCCTCTAGGTACTTCAGGGGTAGGGTTCCTTGTAACTATAATCAGGGATAATGTAAAAGATGTGTTATATGCCCTGGGGAGGGAAAACCACGTAATTCATTTTTATCCATTACAGTATAGTAGCTCCATAGGTCAACTTAGGAAAACTAACTATCGCTATGAAAGGGCTACAATTTTCATTCTTAGACTTCAAATAATAGTGAAATACATCCAAAAATGTGCCACTTTTGGATTTATTATAACTGTCACAGAAAATAAGTCATAGAACTTTCTTTTCTGTGAGCCAAAATCCACCTTCCAGCAGCTATTCTCTGACTGGCCAGCTTCTGCCAGGTTGAGCCAAGCTACCTTAATGAGGTGTGAAGTAGCCTGCATTAAGACAATGGGACATCTGGTGAGGGGAGATCTGCAACCTGCAGAGCAAAAGGTAGGAAGGGGGCTGGGTAGCCAAACTGGTGTTAAAAGCGGAAATGACACTTAGGACAGTATGTTGGCTTACCCCCACTTCATGCCATCCCAGCCGGATAGGAACCCCAGTAATTAGATTAGCAGAGGGGCTGGAGGAAAAGTGTTAAGGGAAACAAGCAACACCAGTAGGATGGCTTATCCAGATCTTAACCCCAAGAAGAGATTTTCTCTATCTTGTATTTTGAAAGATTTGTGCTTCCTGGGATTGATTTTTGCCACACTTCACAGGAAGTGGTCACCCCAGAGTGTGGCACACTGCACCCCATTGATCATGGGTGCCCCCCTTCTTGCAAGTCACGGAGCACTGAATATAAATGGGAGGGTTGCCCAGCAACTCAGACCACTGCATGAACTACAAGAATAACGACTTCCCTGATGGAACACTGGTCTGCACTCCAAAGGACTGCACTCTACATGACTGCATCTGCTGCACACTAAAGAACTACAGCTCTAAAGACTTTGCCTGGCCTCAAGAAAGGGAAAGAGTGGACTCCCTGAAAGCAACAGGTTCAAAGAGCTTCACCTGCAACATCCTCACCAAGAAGGACCTAGCTGACCAATTTCAACTGGACTTTTGAGGATTTGCCAGGTGCATTCTAGGAAACATAGCCCCAACATTTCAAGGACCATCTCAGAGCTTCTGGACCCTTAGATTGGTGGTGTATACCAATTGAGACCCAATGAAGGGCTTCTGGTAGGAGATTCAGAAGTTTCAAGAAGATTAGGGAATTTTTGGAAAAGAAGCTCCATGAGCTGACCGACCTGTTGGGGAGAGACAAGCCGACCGATATCAAACTTTGACCCAGCCTGAAATTCAGATTTATCCAGATGAAGTTCCTGAGCTTTTGCTCAATGAGGACATTTCCAGGAGCTGACCGGGAGCTGGTGCTGAACCAAGCTGACGACATTGCATTGGATCTTGGCCAGACGAGGAGCCTCGTCCGACAACAAGAAAAAAGGCTTTAGAAAATCAACTAAGTCTGAAGGGAAAACTTTGACAGAGGCATTCCACTCACTGTACTCAAGCAGGGCTCTGTTGCAGTGGGCCTTAAATTGTGACTTGGTCCTGGTCAAGCTTGACCAGATGTCACTGGTTGGAGCTATTGGTTTAGAAGCACTAGAAAGCTATTTATTTGATTGATTCTTTAAAATGTCCTATCTTCTGTTCCCTACCTTAGATATTTGTCATTTTGAAGTCATTTTAAAGATAAAAATATTTCCTATTTTTATAAATTAATGTTGGATTATTATTTTGTGTTGTGTCTTACTTATTTAATGTATTAGTGTTTTTTTAAAAAGCTTTACATACCTGTCTCCTACATTAAGCCTGCCTGCTTGTTGCCAACTACCAGGGGTTGAGCAAGGAATTAATTTACATAGACCTTGACTGATCATGTTATTGTGTTTGTAGCCTTATTACTAGTGGTAGCTCCATACTTATTACTACTAATAAACAACTTTCCAACATATGGTGTTCATCAGTGAAGGTGCATACTTGTGTTTAAATTGCACCATACAGTAATTAAGTTAAGAGTTTAAAAAAAGTTTTTTTTTGTTGTGATCCAAAACTAGGGATATGATGGAGCTTGATCTGGCTAACCTGTCCAAACTCACAGTGGCTGAGCTTAGGGTACAGTGCAGGTCCAGAGGGTTACCTAATGCTAATAGGATTAGGAAGGCAGAACTGATTAGGTCCCATAAGGCCTGGGTACAGACAATTCCAGAGAGTGAAGTGGAGGGGGAGGATGACCCCTTGAACGTCCTCCACCAGGAGGAGGATGACAGAATGTCTATTACTTACATTACTTGGTTCATACTTCCAGCTAGGGGAGGGAGGGAAGGCTCCCCCTCAGGGAGCCTCCCCTTCCCTTGAAGAGAGAAAGCGTCAGGCTCATTTGTAAGGCCTAGCTCTGGAGAAGGAGAAGCTTGAGCTAAAGAAGAATAAGTGGGAAAGGAAGGAAGAGAGGAGAAACGGTGGGAGCAACAATGAGGAAGACGCTGAGATATCCAGGGGTGGTTGATTTGATCCCAGGCTTCGCAAGGGAATAGTTCCCATGTATGTGGAGGGGGGCGACATTGACAAATGGCTAGACTGCATTTCAAAGGGCTCTTAAGATGAGATGGGTCCACTCTAAGTATTGGGTTTCACTCCAATGAGAGTTGATCCCAAGAGCTGGAAGGGATAGGCCGTAGAGGGGGATGAGGCAGAATTCTTCCCACACATGAGAAAATACCTAGTCAGAAAGTATGGTCTGACCTCAGAAGAGTACAAGGTGAACTTCAGGGACACCAAGAAGGTAAACACACCATCCTGGGTAGACTTTGTTGATGCCTCAGAGTAGACACTAGAGGGCTGAATTAAAGGTAACCAAGTGAGTACTTAAGAGGTGCTGTATAACCTAATTCTTAAAGAGTACGTCCTGACTCGTTGTGTACAAGAGAAGTTACACCAGTTTCTAGTGGACTCAAAGTTGTCTGGTCACATGGAACTGAGGGAGACAGCTGACAGGTGGGTGAGAATCTGGGATTCCAATCAACACCAGGGAGGTGATGAAAAGAAAGAAGCCCCCACAAGGCACATAACTCCCTGCACAGGGGGGAGGGACCCGAGCCAATACACTTTCAAGGAGAGAGGGCATCAGGGGAAGAACTTTGACCCTAAAAGGTTGGGAAGTTCCTCAAGCTTTTGAAGGCAGGGAAGTGTTATGAGTGTCACCAGTCAGGACACAAAAGAGGAGATGCTGTCTGCACAAAGAGGTCCCCACTGGTGGGCAGTCCACAGGGACTGCTAGAGTAGGTGGGGGGGTAGAGATTGTCCCAGAGATGGGTAAGGGATTAACAGAGGCAACCTTACTTTATTTGGGTGAAGTGAAAATTGCAACTCTGGCTGCCTTGCCTCATGCATGGAGAGGTACAGGCAGATATCTGAAATCAATAGAACTGAAGTTGTGTGATAAAATAGCCTCTTTCTAGCATGCTTACCCATATTTTGGCCCTGTTTGTCAGTGTGTTTGACTGTGTCCCTGGGATCCTGCTAACCAGGACTCCAGTGCTTATGCTCTCTCCCCTTTAAATGTGGTTGTTGGATACTGCTAACACAGAATTCCACTCATAATTGGCATACTGGTGCCCCCTTATAAGTACCTAATATATGGTACCTAGGTACCCAGGGCATTGGAGTTCCAGTGGATCCCTATGTGCTGCAGCATTACTTTTGCCACCCAGAGGCAGCCCATACAAAGGCTTCTACAGGACTGCCATTGCACTGCACCAGGTCACTTATAAGTCACCATGTACAAGTCCTTCCAGCCCTGAAGGCAGGGTGCAAAGTACCTGTATGTAAGGGCACCCCTGCACTAGCAGACATACCCCCAAAACACCCCTGACCATCTTCCCAGACTTTGTGAGTGCAGGGATGCCATTTTACGCGTGCACTGGACATAGGTCAATACCTATGTCCAGCTTCACAATGGTAACTCCGAATATGGCCTTTTAAGGTATCTAACATCTTGGAATTATATGCCAATGCTGATTCTAACATTGGTTTATAATTCCATGCACTCTGGGGGCTCCACAGCGGACCGCCAGTACTGCCATACCAGCCTTCTGAGGTTTTCCAAGCAGCCCCAGCTGCTGCCAACTCACAGACAGGTGTCTGCCCTTCTGTTGCTCAAGCAGCTCGAGTCCAGGAAGGCAGAACAAAGCATTTCATTTGGGAGCAGGGTGTTACACCCTCTCCCTTTGGAAATAGGTGCTACAGGCATGGGAGGTTGAGCCTCCCAGATCCTCAGGAAATGCTTTGAAGGGCACAGATGGTGCCCTCCTTGCATAATCCAGTCTACACTGGCTCAGGGACCCTCAGTCCCTGCTCTGACACGAAACTGAACAAAGGAGAGGGGAGTGACCACTGCCCTGTCCATCACCACCCCAGGGGTGGTGCCCAGAGCTCATCTAGAGTGTCCCTGGGTTTTGCCATCTTGGATTCCAAGGTGGTGGGGCAATCTGGGAGCATCTGAGTGGCCAGTGCCAGCAGGTTAAGTTATAACCCTCGGAGAATAGTTGTAAGGGGATTCCCTGAACTAATAAGCGTAGCTCAAGCAGGGAAATGACCAATGTAGAGAAAAACTACTATAGGAGCTACCCAAATAGGCATGAAGATACCATCATCTTCACGTACCAACAATATGGTTTCAAATGATACTAACTATATATTAATGACCAGATATATGCTCATAATATCAAGCTACTATACTTAGGTGCTTAGTCACAGATAGAGTGATCCTATTACATAATTTGATATAAACTTATTTTATGAATACAAATATTTTATTGTTCAATAATCATACAATCAATAAAAAATATATGTACATTAAATCGAAAAGAAAAGGAAGACATACGAAGCACCTAAATCAAGCATACCACATGCACACTAAGCTTATACAAATGAATACACGTGTCTTATTTACAAGTGAAACAACACATCGAGAAGCTAATCCAAATAACATAATAGAGCTAAAACAATTTTAAATAATAAGAATATAACAATTATTCTAATGTGTTGACATTAATAGTCTGATACACACAAAAGAGGAAACAATGCTAACATAGTACTGTCCAAGTAGTACCGTAGGGACCGAGGGCCTACGCACGTTTCGGTATTTTAGAATATTGTGGGCAACCTTCCTCAGGGCCGTTCCCAGTGGTACTGTTCAATGATGCTCTAGTCTTAGCAGCCAAGTCATCTGGTCAAATTAATTATAGGTTTGTGATGTACTTTTTGATATTGTAGTCGAGGGATCTGATAAAGAAATTATATAATAATTTACATAAATCAACGTGCTAGTAAACTGTAGGTCACCTATTTATATTTGACTTATATATCTCTACTGAGGGTGACATGTTATCTTATCAAGCATATGTGCCCAAAAAGTCAGCAAAGACTTTAAATAATGTTGTTAGTAATAAAATATAAAATGTGAAAGAATAAAAACTAAAATAACTTAATTGAGAAACATAAAAGTGACACGTATAAAGATAATTACTGTAGTATATGACAAGTGCAACTAAGGACCCCGATAGTTAGCATATCATGATTAATGGGTGCCTTCTATTGCCTTGCCGACAAGCCTTAGATCCCTTAAGTGGGTACATGTAACTTATTGCGTGTATAATGAAAGAAGTGATGAATTTTTGTAAAGAAAGACCTTACTTGGAGAGTCTTATCTAGCGTTTTGATAAGGCAATAGATTTTCCGGCCGTTTCTACTTCATAGCAGAACATGATGATGTCAATTATTATGCAGAAGGATAAGCTAAACGGGTAACAAGAACCACATAATAGTTCGATAAATAGATTAATAAATAATTAATAGTGATATATTGACAAAATAATAAATATATATTATTATTACTATTATTTATATGTGCTGGAATTTACCTAAATATTGGCTGATAGCTATTAAATTTAGGTCCATATGATCCGTTCTTGGTGTATATAAATCCTCAGAATCTTGTCAGAATATGATGTAATCCCGGAATATGGATGCCTGGATACAGTAGTCTAAACTATTACAGATAGCAAAAAAAGAGGGGGAGAAGGGCCAAGATAATTAGACTGTTTCCTACAGGCATGGGAGGTTGAGCCTCCCAGATCCTCAGGAAATGCTTTGAAGGGCACAGATGGTGCCCTCCTTGCATAATCCAGTCTACACTGGCTCAGGGACCCCCAGTCCCTGCTCTGACACGAAACTGAACAAAGGAGAGGGGAGTGACCACTGCCCTGTCCATCACCACCCCAGGGGTGGTGCCCAGAGCTCATCTAGAGTGTCCCTGGGTTTTGCCATCTTGGATTCCAAGGTGGTGGGGCAATCTTGGAGCATCTGAGTGGCCAGTGCCAGCAGGTTAAGTTATAACCCTCCCCTGATAGGTGCTTTCTTGTGTAGCTGATCAATCCCCCTTTCAGAGCCATTTAGCGTCTCTCCCCTGGGTGTTTCCTCAGATTTGGATTACAAGACTTCCCCAGGAATCCTCTGCATCTTTCACTTCACCTTCTACTGACAAAGCTGCATCTGGACCCTCCAGGAACTCCACAAACTGCAACAAAGAAGCGAAGACGACTTCTGCAACATTGTATCTTCGGCTCCTGCCAGAAACTGCAAATGTTTCCAGGTTGTGCATCCTCTGAGGACTGCCTGTCTTCAGCCTGCACCAGAAGAACAAAGGACTCTCCCTTGAAGTGAAGGAGTCACTTCTCTGCTTCAGCAGGCACCCCTCTACAGTGTCGACTGGTGGCTTGGGTCCCCTCTCCTGAGGAAGTGCATGGATCTCGCAACCCGGGTCATAGACTGAACTGGTCCTGACAGACTAAAGTCCAGCTGTCCAACTTTGGTAGAGGTAAGAGCTTGCCTCCCCACTCAAGACAGTACCCCCATGCACCGCGTGATTTGCAGTTGCCAAGGCTTGTGTGCGACCTTCCATGAAGTTCTTCATGAACAGCACAGCTCCAGCCCCCAGCACTTCTTTCAGTGATGCACAGCTTCCTGAGTGGTTTTCCGGTGGCCAAGGCTTGTTGGCGGAATCCAGCAACACAAACAAGCCTGCAATCATTTATCCAGTGTGGGACATCATCTACACCAACCAGGAACCCGCATCCATCTTCTTGGGTGCAGTACTTACTGTTCTTCTTCACTGGGGGTTCTTCTTTTGCACCTTCATCCGGGTTAGCAGGGGCTCCTGATCTCCCTAGACTCTTTAGCGCCTCTTGGACTTGGTCCCCTTCTTCCACAGGTCTTCAGGTCTAGAAATCCATTGTTGGTGTCTTGCAGTCTCTTCTGGCTCTTGCAAACTCTTGCACTCATGTTCGTGTGTGTTCTAGGAAACTTACTATGATTTACTCCTGCTTTCCTGGGCTCTGGGAGGGTTCTATTACTCACCTTTGGTGTTTTCTTACACTCTCAGCTCCCCTCTACACACTACACTTGCCTAGGTGGGAAACCGACTTTCACATTCCACTATTTTAGTATATGGTTTATGTTCCCCCTAGGCCCATTGCTATCTATTCTGATTTTCATTATTTGCACTGTTTTCTAAATGTTTTTACAGCTATTACTGCATTCTAGTATATATACTGTGTATATTAGTATATTACTTACCTCCTAAGGAAGTATAGTCTCTAAGGTATTTTTGATATTTGTGTCACCAAAATAAAGTACCTTTATTTTTGTAACACTGAGTATTTTCTTTCATGTGGGTGAGTACTGTGTGACTACAATGGTGTTGCATGAGCTTTGCATGACTCCTAGTTAGGCCTTGGCTCTCATCCACACTACCACTAGAGAGCCTGGTTTCGAGACACTGATTACATTTCACTAATAAGGGATAAGTGTACCTGTAATAAGGTGTAAGTAACTTTGGTACCCACTACAAACCAGCTGCCTCTAAACCTGAGGGGCTGCCTGTTGTATGCGAGAGCCTGGCTACTAAGTCTCTGGGAGTAGGAAGCCTGACAAGGGTGTCATCCAGTCCTGATTTGACATCTCTACATCAGAAACTGAGTGATGTTAAAAGACTTTTGCTTATATTGCTGGAGAAAGTAACAAAGGAGACAGGCCAAACTTGTAGGTGTTCGAGCAGGAGCCGGGCAGTGACTGTTTCAGGATCAAATGAGGGTAGGCTTGCCCATACTGCCTCATTGGAAGACCAGATTTTGACCATGGATTTGTTCCATGAGCATCCCACTAATATCCAGCTAATATTTCAGCTATGAACGAGATTACTGCACGTACAGGGGTAGTTGAGGGCAACTTAGGGGTAAAGAAACAGCGGTCTAAGCATGAAGTAACCAGACATAGGGGGTTATTCTAACTTTGGAGGAGGTGTTAATCCGTCCCAAAAGTGACGGTAAAGTGACGGATATACCACCAGCCGTATTACGAGTTCCATAGGATATAATGGACTCGTAATACGGCTGGTGGTAAATCCGTCACTTTTCCGTCACTTTTGGGACGGATTAACACCTCCTCCAAAGTTGGAATAACCCCCAAAATCTTTTGGATGGTGGCCGTCTTATTAGTGGCAAATCTGACCCTCAATACAAGTTCAAGCGAGTGGGGGCACACTGCCAGGATTTTCCTTATATTGTGGCACCGGGATTCATAAAGAGCTCTTATAGGTGCCCAGACCACCAGCAGCAGTTGCCTGATGGAAGGTCATCAGTCTCTAAGCCCAAGTCAAGAAGAACCATTTATATGATTAGGGTCCATAAGGTGTCACTAGGGTCACATGAAAATCAGTGTGTTTTGATCAATATGATTATTTATTGGCCCAGAGTCCAGCGTAATTGTTCCTCAGTTATAAGCGCAGACATTATAGAGACAAGAAGGCATAGTTCCCCAGGGTCAGACTATGATTTTATTTATGTGCTTCTGAATGATAAACTATTAGTGAGAAACCTAATTGATTTAGAATTGGGCTCTTGCTATCTTAGAGACAACCTATGTTCTTGTATTAGACTGAAATCATCTCCACCGGAAGATGCTATTTACGTAACTTGCAGGAGGGAAGTTGGAAGAGTGGCCAGCCCTAGTCAAACTCATGTCTCTGGGTTAAATGGTGAATTATAAAATTGAAACGCAAGTTCTTCCCTTAATGAAAATGACTGACTATCCAATGATCCTAGTTTAGCATCTATTGAAGAGGACACAGAGAGTGGGGGGTCACTTGCTAGTTAGATCAACAGCTAAGGAAAGAAGGTAGGTGATTTCAAAATGTATAGGCAATAGATCTAATTTGTATACCATCTTGTGGAAATTAGCTGGGGTGAGCAGCAATCTGGTAGACTGGGTTGCTTACATTAACCTATACAATATTTGTATATTCTATTTGTGTATTCCAAGAGACTTGGGCAATTGACCAGGTGTTTCTGGATGGGTATTTAACATACAATGTTGGGGTCCAGTCTACTGGGGGAAGTGGTTGGGCTAAGGGAGGCCTTCCAATATTGTTAAGCAAGAAACTGCAATGCGCTCATTCGATTTTAAACATAAACTTCCCAGATTTATTTAGTGTACAGCTTAATGTTTTGAAGGGCTGTAAGCTTGCAGCAATTAATATTTATGCTAGGTCAGTGGCGTGCAGAACCGAGTTTCGGACTCTGACACAGCTGACTGAATTTGTAGAATCACTGCATCAATGGTTCAAAATAGTGGTTGCGGGTGATGTTAATTGTTCATTTGAACCCTTCACATATAGTATTGATTTAACTGATTCCGAAGATGAATTATGGGGTATTCCTCAGCTGCAAGGGAGATGACAGCAAGTACGTTCTGGTGCTGCTCTCCAAATGACAACGCTGTGTCTTAGGTGAGAGCTCATGGATGGTAATGGCAGTTCACGCTTGGATTTGTGCATTGCTCCAACTTTTAAACATGGACAGTACACTAGCATCAGTGATTACATAATATTAGATTTTAGGCTGTGGCCAATGTTAGGAGATATGAGGGTTGATATTTGCCAATATAGCAACCACAACTCCCCAATACTCACTCACTCGGGTGATGTATTTTTGAGGACCGGAAACAAATGCCAAACTGCGGTACCAGAGCCAATTTTGGCTAATAACTGCAGGTGAGTTACATGGCCGAAAGTGATGTGTAATCCGTCCTCGTACAAGGAGATTTACAGTCTGTTTGTTGAAGCCCTATTAAATTATGAAAAGTGCAAGGTAGAAAATATTCTGATTGTTGCTATTCATGAGCCCTTTGTTTCCAAACTACAGGATATCTTTTACAGAAAGTTGATTTGTAGGCGGGATGATATTCCTAACGCTAAGTGGTACAATGCTGAATGTTCAAAGGCTAAATCAGTCCTATTGTCAGCTGTTTTGATTCGCTTGCAGGGGGTGATCAAAGAGGCCAGAATGAGGTATAAAAAGACTCTATCTCAGGCCAAGAGATCCTGGGAGGAAACTATCTGGCTGAATTTGCTGGAGGCAACTAGATTAAATGACAACAGGACGTTCCTGGAAGACACAATCCCATGTCACTGCTGACAGTGGGAGATCTTTTCAAAGTCACATCCAGCCAGAGAGCTGGGTTAGCCATTTTACTAACTTGTACGCCTCATCTAGTGACACTCCTGGGTCTGACTTTCATTCACTGGGGTTGATTGAATCTAATCCTCTGACAGGGAGTCTTGGGTTGGCAGCAACAACCCAGAAGATCCAATTGTTTTCTCTCTGGGAGAAACTAATGTAGCAATAGCACTGCTGCATTTTTTTATGCTAATGTGGTGTTAGGTTGTCAAAAACGCTGCACCAAATTTACAAAGTGGTGCAATGCATGGATTGTGCCACTTTGTAAACCCTTGCATCACATTATGCCTGTGCCAGGCATAATGTATGCAAGGGGGACGTTCCTCCACTAGGAGGCCCAAACAAATCTTCCAAAGCCCCCGGCCCGATAAAAATATCAGGAGATTTATATAAATCTGAGCCAAAGTTTTGGGTCAGTTATATTAATATGGTATCTAATACTATTGTGGCGGGTGGCCCCATTCCTGATATAATATCAGTTTTTAAGAAAGGTGATGTGAGTACTCCCTTAAATTATAGGCCAATCAGCCTTATCGACAATCTCCACCAGTTTCTCGATAGGCTGTTGGACTGGGTTGATACTAACGGTGTGCTGTCCTCTCTTCAAGCTGGTTTTTGGCCCAAGTTAGCACCTCAGATCAAGTTGTTTGTTTGACTCTTTTGTAAAGGAAACATGTGTTTCTTGTGAAGCAAAAATTATTTGTGGTCTTTGTGGATCTTAAGTCTGTGTTTGATTTGGTTCCTAGAGAGAGACTGTGGGAGTCCCTGGTAAATATGGCTACACCTAGGAATCTGGTACATCTTATAGCACAGCTACATAAGGGCACTCATGCAGGGTCAGATGGGGCAACCAGGGTGAACTTTCTGACCATACCCCATAAAGCATGGTATTCATCAGGGCTGTGTTTTGGCACCCACATTGTTTAAATTATATATAAATTAGGTGGTTCAAGTTAGACATTCTTTACAGAATGATGCTCCCATCTTGAATGCCCAAAAGGTTCTGGTTTACTTGATGCTGATGATTCTCTCTTAATTTTCCAAGACTCTGATAGGACTCCAGACCCTTAACGATTGGTTTTTAGCTTTTTGCAAAACTAGTGATTTGGAATTGCATTGCTGTAAAAGTATCAGCTAACCTAGGTTGGGAAGATCAGATCACCAAGAGTTCTTTTCTTGCTCAGCATAGGTCAAGTGCCATTCTTTGCTTTTACAACAGCACAAGTTTGAGAGCGGTATCTCCAGCTCGTAAAGTATATCAGGCAAAAGCACAGAATGCAGCTATTCATGAAGCACAGATGTGAAGGAATTCGAAAGCCCATAAATTGTGCCCAGTTAGTACGCCTTTGACTCCTATTTATTTCAATTTAGGTCTAAATAGAAGTTTTGTCCTGATAACACTGAAACCCATCACCTACTGGGTCAGGCTCTGGACTACTCCTTAACTTCATACATATAGGGATTCACTTGCTGATATTTTGGGAAGGCCTAATGTGTCCTCCATTCCTTGGGTTCTCCCAATAGCTCTGTAGGCCTAACGTGTAACTTGGTTTTTACACGTTAGGCCGACAGAGCTATTGGGAGAATCCCAGTGGCCTAAGAAAAACACAGCTACATTCTTTAAAAATATGTTATTGTACATTTGCTAGAAAGAGTTATCTTCTTGATATTACCCATGCATGCCTCACCAATCAATTCTTTGAAATTAAATGGCATTCTCACTTCAAGCTTTTTTTAAATACTATTTCTGAACCTCTTGTCCAGCGTCTTTATATCCACTTTTGATATGGATGTTTGCCATTGAAGCTTTTTACCAGGAGGTGGAAGAAAGCATCAGCTTCCAACTTGTTCCCAGCTTGTGGACTAGCCCCTTAGTCGGTTGAACACATACTGTTCTTCTGCCCAGTTTATGCGGCTTCTTGGTGAAAATTGATATTTCCTATCTGTCTGAATATAGGCATTAGACAGTATGCCACTGCCTTTTAACTGTAAAATGTGATACTTCCAATATAACTTGATGTTATCAAAGATGTGTGACTGCCTTTATTTCATTATGTATCTTAGGATAGTTTTAGATTTGCATGTTTCTATGTTGTTTTTAATATTTATGTATGGTTTAATGACCGAATAAAGCTTTGCTTGATGATGATGATTTATTCACACAGTCCATCAGTCAATTGGCAGTAACCACTAACACATTTGCAAGGCAGACTGTGAACATACAGACTGACATGGAAAACTGTTGTCAGGACATTGCATGTGTGCTAGTACAGGTGTCCCCAGCCCTCAAGAATATATGGAGCCACAACATCTGTATTCCCAACATCCTGCCCCAACCTGAAAGCAAAGAGGGTTCTAGCCTCAGTAGCTTTTCCATGCAGGAGGCATGCTGTTACTGACGTTTAAGCCAACACACCTCTGGGACTGGCATGTCAAAAGTCCCTCAGCCTAATGCTGCTGACAAGACACCCAATCCCAGAGCTGTAAGAAGTCAATCAGTGAACACACAGAGGAATGACTCGCCTTCGTGTTGTTTTGCCTTATATAATTTGTTGCATTTTTGTCACACTAATACATTCACAAGGATACAGTTGAGTGAAACAATGTTGTTACTACCTGAATAAAAGGTGGTCTCTCGGTTATGCACCAAGCATTACCATTAATTGTGCTGTCTCATTATTAGATGTTTTAATTACTCTTACCCTAGAAGTAGTTGTTGGTGATCTCTGTGTAATGTGCTTGCCCCTCTGCTGCACCTGTATGCTACTGCTGCACCTGTAGTGGTGGTAAGTCATCATTAGAGTCTGAATAAGGCTGTATGGGGATGTCATAATTGCAATATTGTACAGAATGGCACAAGTGGCAATTGTCTTGCAGCACATCTCCAGTCTGCACAGTAGTGACGCTGTCCGTTTTGTGTAGGCAGCAAAACTGGGACTTCATGATCCAAAACAGCCTCTCTATGATTGAACACATTGTCCTGTGTGCACTTTCACTTCTTGTCTTTGGAGTCAGGTACCGTGTGACTATCCAGGAACATAAGGCATATGCACTTTCACTTTGATAGTATGAGAAGGGAAACCATTAGGTCACATCACACACATCATCTTTGTGAAATGCTTGTACCTAGTAGAAAACCAACGCCAAATTCACCCTGTGAGAGTTGGTTTTGTATTCTACTGTGGGGGAATGTGAATGAGTCATGGTAGCTGAATGGAAATTTGGTCACAAGGTCTATTATGATTCAGGATGCATCACACACTACATGGACATTGAGTGAGTGTGATCTTTTCCTGTTCCTGTAAATCAATTAATGTGTTGAGTGGGGCATATGGCAATATATGTGCCATTAACACAGCCTATGACATTGGGGAGCTGAGCTACCTTGTAGAACATCAGTTTGGTTTTTCCCAATCATTGGGAGGTGTTGGGAAAATATATATATTTGTCATGTTTGCTCACCATGATGTCTAGAAACCTACGGAGAAACCTGGAAAAATCACTTTGTGACACCATCCTGGCACTGGTATAACCCCCTGGGAATTGCCAGAGGCTAAGAGATGTAGGCAACACAATACCTGCACATGGTGGGATTGCATTGCTTTTGAGCTTAGGGGCCTGTAGCTGAGGTTGTAACTCAGCAATTAACTCAAGAATTACCTGACTACTGAGACTTTACCTTTCATATATCACATTGTAAGTCATATCAAACAGAGAGACCGTCACCCTAAATATCCTCTCTTGTCTCATCCTCCTTCTCTGCCTCCCAGAAAAAATCCTCATCCACCCTGCAAGAAAATAACAAGCCACCATTGTGAAAGAGCCTGATGCATTTTGGGTGCCTTTTTATATTTTGCACCTGGTTACCACATGATCTGAATCTGATTGCATTTCCTAAATGCCTATTTTGTGACTAGTTGCAATTAGGAACTCCATTGTGCATGCAGTTAGAGGATTGCAATTTAGGAATCCCTATTTGCAATTTCCTATTTTGAAATTTCCAAAGTGCAATTTTCTACAAGGTAGGAATCGCATTTTGCGCCACCGTAAATGCTTTTCATACATAGCGAAACAGCATTTTGTATTTCATGATGGCCCAAAATTGCGATTCACACCATTAGGAAATGCAAAATGTCTATGTACATATGGCCCTTTGTCCTTATGGGTTCTTTGTCCTTATGGGTACAAGGTTGTAATACATTTAATAACATTAGAAGGCTGAGACCTCCATTGAAGGCAATGAAGTGGCTTTGGTGTAATAATGGCTATATAAGCCTTCTGCTTATGTTATCCATAAGCTATAACCAAGTTATCCACATTTTTCTTTTGCACAAGTGCTGCACCCAAACCATAATCTGAATTATCCACAGTCTTGACATTTATCCTCTCATGACTCCTCAAAATGTTATTCATTCTTCTTGAACAATCTTCTCATGCATTCATCCTTGCTTGAATAGTTAACAGTGGTTCGAATATAATATTCAGCTGAACCAAGGAACAATAGCCCTGTAGGTGAAATAGTAAGTGCTTTCCTGTTTTATTCTTAGTTTGCATTTCTTTTTTAAAGATTTTATGTCCTAGATACTTGAATTTGGTGTGCCCAAACTTACATTTGCTTCTTTTAATGCATAATCCTACTTTCTGCAAAATCCTAAGTACTGCTTTCAGTTTCTGATCATGTTCTTCCATGTCTTTCAGTACAAATGCTTGTCTTTTTGTTTCTCCTGTTTTAATTTAAATAATTATATCTTCACTGGGTGGGATATACTCACATCCATATGGACCTTTGGCTCAGGCTTTGCTCAAGTCCTCTTTCTTGTTATAAGCCCTCACCTATGTAAGGGCCTATAATAAGGCACAAAACCATAAACAACCAGTATACCCCTCAGCAGCAGGTTTTAAGGCTAAAGCATTTTGCTGTACTATGATATACTGGTCCTTAAACTTCCATTCCCTGTAACAGTTCTTCACCTTTGTCTCTAGTCTACAATGCTGATTAGTCCTTTAATAGCTGCTATAATCTGCTGCATTATGTTATAAGGGTATATTCAAATGTTCTGCCCTCATTGTTCATCAAACGTTGGCTCTGGCACTATCTGTAGGGTCATCTGAGATTTTTTGCTTCCCTCTATCTTCCTTTGTTAAACCCATTTTTGTTGGCTTTTAGAACTTTTACCCTGTTAACCAGTGGCCCAGACAATGAACTTAGAAAGCCTAGGTGTGAGGGCAGAGGACCTTCCTGACAAGATGTCTGGCTACATTTAAAAGAACCTTGCCCACAGCACACACAAATGATCTTGACAACAGGCCTGCCCTTGCCTTTGTTCTCCTAGATAGTTTGAAGCTAGGACCAGGGGAAGGGGAAGCACTGGTCAGAACCAGCTTAGGGCACAGATCAGGGAATTTCCCCACACAAAGACTGGACTCATTAAAAACTCCTGGACCTGTGGAAGATTTTGAAGAAGGACTGCCTTGCTGCTTCAGGGACTGCCTTTCCGGCTGAAGAAGGAAGATTGGTCCTGCATTTCTTGATCCCATGGTACTCAGAGTGACTCCCAGTGTCAGCTGGTTGACCTCCTGTGTGAGCTACAGTAACACAACTGGATTTGAAAGGCCCCCCTGCAACTTTTCAGCCAACCAGCACCAACAGGACCTACCTGAGCCCTGTTGATAGCCTCTGCTGGACTAGATCTTGATCCGCAAGAGGAGCGCCGCAGGGCCTGGAACCTTGGCAGTCTATGATATTCCAGAAACACAAAGACCCAGCAACGACCAAATCTCCACTTTATAGGAATGACCGTCCATGCCGCTTGACCTACTTTTCATGCTGAAAGTCTCAACCTCATGGCATCTTTCGAAGTGAACAGAAATCTTCACGCTGGAATCAGTAGGTAACTCTTCAGCAGGACTAACCTGTTCCCCGTTTCTGGCCCGTGCTCCATCTAGTGCGGTCAGATTGCTATGAGTGGCACTGTCTGCTTCTTGGTACTATTGTTACTAAAAACTTAAATACATCCTGTTCAACTGATTGTTTTCTTTTTATATTACATTTTACTTTATTTTTCTGAATTGATTTGGGATTTTTCTTGTGTTGTGTTTTCAATTTATTGTTGTTTGTGTGTTGTGTGAATACTTCACAGATTGTCTCTAAGTTAAGTCGGACAGTGCCAAACTGTGAGAGGGTTAACCACAGGTTAATTTAGTGATTGTTGTGGTTCTTCCTGACAAGGATTGTGATTGTTGCCTACATCAGACTTCCTCCCTTTTCAACTAACAACTCAATTTCTTATATCAAAAACTCTTGTCCTCTGAGGTACATTCTGAAATTATCCACTGCACAGGTAAAAGCCAGCAGAAGTCATTCAAGGACAGAGTAGTTCTTCTCTGCCATTATCAATTTATGTTATCCATAACATATAACCAATATATCCACATTTTTCTTTTACACAAGTGCTGCACCCAAACCATAATCTGAATTTTCCACAGTCATGACACTTATCCTGCTCATAACTCCTGAAAAGGTTATTAATTCTTCTTGAACAATCTTCTCATGCATTCATCCTTGCTTGAATGTTTAACAGTGATTTGAATATAATATTCAGCTGAACCAAGGAACAATGTGGTGTAGGTGATATAGTAAGTGCTTTCATGTTTTATTCTTAGTTTGGATTTCTCCCTTTAAGGTTGTATGTCCTTGATACTTGAATTCTGGTTGCCCAAACTTACATTTGCTTCTTTTAATGCTTAATCCTACTTTCTGCAAAATCCTAAGTACTGCTTTCAGTTTATGATCATGTTCTTCCATGTCTTTCAAAACACCAATGTGTTACCTTGGCATACATTTGCTCCAGATGTTCCATTTATTATTCGTGATAGCAACACCTAGAACACAGATGCCACACCTACCAGCCTTAGCAGATTCTTTTTGTATTGAAGAACACCCTCTGTTTTGATAAAAGCAGTCAGGTGCTTGACCTCTTGTTCAGTTTTATCTTGTGGTACGCATTGGCCAGATCAATGATGGCAACAGCTTCTTTAAGATAGTGCAAAGAAGAGTATCTGATCTCCTGGATATTTTAATGAAATCAATATCGGGGATACCCAATTCAATTCCTATTGGTTGAGTAATATACATGGAGCACAAATTTCCAATGATCTCTTTCCAATTCAATTTTAATACAAGAATGCTATGTTTATCACACGCAAACAGGATATACCAAATGTTCAAGTTTTATTCTACTTTTACATCTGTTAAATAGTTGCAACATTTCTCGGAGCAATCCACTGAATTCTTTGTCAACATTTCTGTATCCTCTTATGTATGCTCTTATGATCAATCCACATATATTCTCCCTAAACAGATTTGATCTTGGGTCTTTATCTACAATTCTTCCTGATGCTCCCAACCCAAAATTGCTTCACCACATGACAGCTACATAAATCGTCCTGCCTGTCTTCCTGCCTTTAAAACTCAAATCAATCCAAAAATATCCTTCCAATTTAATCTAATGTCCATATCCCTTTATGTTAACCTTCACATTTAACATTAGATCATCCATGTTTACATTACTCCTCGGTAAACATTTCCTTTGCAATGATGGCAAATCAACTCCCACACTCAACATTATACTGTGATCATCATTGTTTTTATGCACCACATAAGTGACACAGTTTGCAGTGACACAGTTTGCACATTTTTCCAAATTCTTCACTAACCTTGCCAGCATATCCTTTCTTCCTACATTGGTTGCTAGCTTTATTTACAGCAGGACACAGCTCCGTATTGGCTAAATGACTCATATTCTTACACCTAAAACAACTTTCCTTCCTTTGTTTCTCTGCATTTCTCTACTTTACTAAATTTACACCACTTATTTCTCTGCCCACTTTCTCAACATATTCATATGACCCTTTAACCTATTTTCATGGCCATAGATTCCTGTTGTGTGGTTTGTATACCCAGCCTATAAACATTATTTCAGGTTCTTGGACTTTGATTTCATCAACATTTGATCCCTCAAAACCTGGATACGAGTAATATGCTGAAATTTATGTTACAGTGATTGAATTTAGCACTGGAACATAGACCCACATTTAAGAAGGGCCCAGCACCACCTAGCACCACATTAGCATAATTTCTTTAATGCTAATGTGGTGTTAGGTTGTCAAAAACGCTGCACCAAATTTACAAAGTGGTGCAATGCATGGACTGTGCCACTTTGTTAACCATTGCACCACATTATGCCTGCACCAAGCATAATGTATGCAAGGGGGGGCGTTCCTCCACCAGGAGGCCCAGAAAAATGGTGCAGTGGAATCTATTAGATTCCACTGCACCATTTTTCTTGTCATTTTATATGTCCGCTGAGTGCGGCGTTAAGTTGAGGCACACAATTGTTTATAATGTGCCTCTATGTACTTTGCAGGATTCCCAAAATGTTTGGCGTTAATCCTGCAAAGTACCACAACAGAGTCAGAAATTATGATGCTATTGATCCTAACCTGCGTCATGGTGCGCTGTATTAATGATACAGCGCACCATGACGCAGGTTAGGATCAATAGCTTCATAATTTCTGACGCTATTGTGGTGGCGCTAGGGGGGCACAATGGAGTGCAAGTGTCACTTCATGTAATGAAGCACCACTTTTCTCAAATCTTAGCCATAGTGTTTGATGGTCTTATCCTCTTCCTTGCTCATAAATAGAATTTGTAATATTCATGAATTGTATTTACACTCTTCTCATAACTTTACTACAACTGCATGGTAGCAACATGATACTTATTAAGATTACCCACATGTTGTACGAGTATTACATTTTTTATTTCTTTTTAACCTATAGTCCTCAAATATGCTCCACATTTATTTAGAAAGAATACACCCACATGTATCACTAAACAGTTTGTTCTCTTGGTTCTGTCAGGCATGGTGATGGAGGCTTAACATTGCACATGTCTCAATGAATGTTCTCTGGGAGCAGCAGGAATTTAATTGTGAGAAATTGCAGGGTGAACCACAAACATCATTAAATTAATGTCTTCTGGGGGCAGCACATTCATACTACTATGGTGCACTTCCCACCAACTATTTAAAGGTTTGTCTTCTATTCCCATACGTGTGTATGTATGTGTACTCATAAATGCATATGTGAACATGGGAAACCCCATAATGCTGAACCAAAAGTGCTTGAAATTTACAGAGCTCACAAACAAAATCAACCTTGTAAGGAGGGCAGTATAGGTTATTCACCTTGGAAGGAAGGAGGTTGAAGTCAACAGGGCAGCGTCTCAGTCAAAGTTTGGAGAGGTTCCATTATACCAGCATAGACGTGCTCCTCTCACTGAGCTTTAGCATAAATTTGTTTATATCATAAAGTAACATCCTTATGACACTGTGACAGATGTGCAGAACAGTTCATTTCATTCTGTTTATCTTAAATGAGGTGCCTCGTAATGAGCACAGCAAGAAAGCAAAACAGTGGCATTGCATTCTAAATATACAAGCCTGAAAGTAACTGTACAGGCTACATGATGTCAATGCCTATCAGAGATTGCTCATACAGCACATTCACGCATTACTAGTAAAGTGAGGAACTGGTCATTATGAGAAAGAGGTGTCACCTTAAAGACCTGAATTTAAAATGGGGACTAAAATGTGGGTGTTAGATCTGTCAACCTGAGGGTGGTGTAGGAAAGTACAATCTTTCTTGGCATGTTACCTCCATTTTTACCTGTATGTCAGTATATGTTTGCCTGTCTCACTGGGCTCCTGATGGTCATGACCCCAGAACTCATAGTTTATGGCCTAATGTGTGTGTCAGAAGAGTGCTTGACTGCGTCACTGAGGCTCTGCTAAATAGAAACTCAGTGTTTATACTCTCTGTGCTTTTAAATTTGTTACTATAGGCTAGTGACTTCATTTACCAATTTAATTTGGCCCACTGGATCCCCCTTATAAATCCCTAGTATATGGTACCTAGGTACCCATGGCATTTGGGTTCCAGGAGATCCTTATAGTCTGCAGCATTTCTTTTGCCACTCATAAGGAGCTCAGACAAACCCTTTCACAGGACTGCCTCTGCAGCATGTGTGAATAATGCACACATTATTTCACAGCCATTTTCACTGCACTTAAGTAACTTATAAGTCACCAATATATCTAACCTTTACTTGCTGAAGGTTAGGTGCAAAGTTACTAAGTGTGAGGGCACCCTTGCACTAGCAAAGATGCCCCCACATAGTTCAGGGCCATTTCCCTGGACTTTGTGAGTACGGGGATGCCATTACACGTGTGCACTACATATAGGTCAATACCTATATGTAGCTTCACAATGGTAACTCCGAATATGGCCATGTAATGTGTCTAAGATCATGGAATTGTCCCCCATTCCAAATTGAGTGCCAGTGTCTGAGGATCACTGCAATGTATCAAGCTGCATCTCATGAACAAATTGTCTACAGCCTCCAGGACAAGGTGGATGTATTCCTTCAGATGTGGGCCCCCTTTCTCTCAGCACCAGAGGACTTTGTGCTCCCTTACTAACGACTTGTTCCAGGGAGCATTGCGGTAGCTCCCTCGTTTGGGGGCTACACACACACATACCAACGCATCACCCGCCCTACCCGCTAGGTCTTAGCTACGTTTAGGCACACATAAGCATCTGGACCTGACTCTATCTCCTCACGGGCAGGTTCTCCCTCTCCTTCCTCCCCCTCTTTCCCCCATTCTCTCTCTCTCACTTCCATTAAATGCATCCCCTCAACATTCCCCCTCCCTTTCCCCCTCACCTCCCTTGCACCACCTAATCCCCCCTTCTGTCACTTCTACCTCTACTACTAAATTTTTCTCCCCTTTTACTACTTTTCGCAAATGTCTGGATGAGTACTCTTGCTTCTTGCTATCCCCCTTGTTCTTTGCTTCTCTCCCTCCTCTCTTCCCGCCCTCCCTTGTCACCACTGCATTCCGTGTCACCCGCTGGTACATACCCGTGGCAAAATGATGTGGCCAACGTGGCCTCTATCCTTTGCTTAGTTCTTCCCTTCTTCCCCCCTGGACTCATCCCGGTAGCCCTACATCTTGGTTCTCTCCCTCATAACCCTACCCCCTTCCTAACCCTGCTCCCCAGCGTGCACTCTGCCGACTCTCCCTTCTTCTTCACCCCTACCCCCCACTTTCCCTTTTTTCCCTCTTTCTTCTGGTCGTTCATCAAACCCCCCCTTCAACCATCCTGTTCCTTTCTTCCCATCACAGGTTCATATCCTCCATCCTCGAGGTCCCGTGGTTTTGCAATATCATCCTTAATGGATATACATGTATGGCTTCCCCCCCTATCATCTCTCTTAGCATGTGGAGGCTTCGAGTATTCTGGAAGAACAGAATGTCAACTCGTGGTATACCTCCTTCCTAACCTGCTCTAGCCCAGCTAATCCCATCCATACCTAGACAAAGCACAATGGAGTCTTTGGTGATTCTGAGGAGTGACAGTTGAAAGTGCTTTACCCGGATTCCTAGAGGTCCAGCATCCACTTCAGACTGGACAGGACTGGACTGGGGGTAGGACACAGGCGGTGTTACACACTGCGTTATGGTCAGCAGCACCCGCTGCTTCCTCAAGCTTCAGATTTGCTAAAGGACATGTTAGGTCCTCTTGTTTCTCAGCACCTGACAGAATACCTAATTATCTCTGTATTTTTTGTGTCGCTGTATTGCAGTGTTGGAGCCGCCAGACTTGTGTACTTTGCCTCGTGGGAAGGTTCTATGTAATGTCTTAATGGCTTTTGAATAAAGAATTACAACACAAAAAAGACTGTTGCTGCTGCACTTGGTACTTATCTGCAGTGCCAAAATATAGAATTTATAAGATTCCCTTCATAGTGAATTCCATCTTTACAGAGATGGTGAGTGGGAAAAGGGAGTGACATCAACAAGAATATATTTGCGTAAGTAAGCAGACAGATGAACTACTGGTTATGTCATGCTTTCACAAGTTTGATAATAGAGATTTATCTGAAAATGGTGCCCACATCTTTTACTCATATTGCTGTAAGGCAGAAAACTAAGGTGAGATTCCCTACGGATGGATTGATCAGTATAAAAGGTGCGAGACATTCCATGTGCTCACCCATAAGCAATGATTAGCATAATTTGGAATGTGCTTGTGTAGGCAAGAAGCCGTAATTGGTGAGGAGAAGGGAATAGATGTGTCAATGCATCAACAGATCATCAGGTGCACATCTGTCTGTGTTCTGTTGCATGGCCCGCTGTTAGAACTGGGGTTCCTAGTTGTCAGAGTATGCACCCTGTCCAAGCAGGAACCACCCTTTCTAGTCAGGGTAAGCTAGATAGACACTGAGAGATAACCTGTGCTCACCCTCTGGTAGCTTGTAACAAGCAGTCAGGCTTATCCAAAGAGACAACAAACACACACAGTAACACCATGAAAGCACCACAATAAACTCCACACCAATTTAGGAAAATAGAGAATATGTATTTAAGTATAATGAGACCAAAACCACAAAAATCCAATTAGTGGAAATTGAGACATGATTGTTTTAAAGAACAAACTAAAAAATAGTGCTTAGAAGCAAATAGCACTAAAAGGTTACTTGAGGTCACACTTGACTGGGGTAAATCCAATGTTCAGACCGGCCAAAATGGAAGGTAGGTTGACAGAGCGTGCTGAAAGAGTACCTTGGATGGAGCAAGCATCAACATCGAGGTGTGATGCGAGGGGATATGTAGATTCTGATCCTTGGGTTGCTACATCAGTGTTTAGCCTCACAGTCGGGTCTTGTGTCAGTATCAACCTCTATTGAGATGAATGCAATTTATTGCCGTCGAAGGGAACTGCATAATTTCCAAGTGGTACAAAGGCTTGGATGTGTTAGTTCTTCCAGAAAAGGCAGCTGCAAACCCACTTCCGAGGCTCAGGACGGAATCAGCACCTTAGGCAAGGGTAGGACTGATAGATGGCAGAGTCCAGCAGCATAAGCAGAGTTGCAGGAAGTCTCTCATGTCCCTGAGACTGCATGAGAACAGGAGGCAAGTAGCAAGCCTTTGGATTCACTCTGGATCAAATGAGAGGGTTCAGTCAAAGATCTGTGGACAGCAGGTTAGCTCATCAAGACAGAGAGCAGTCCTTCTTCGAAAGCAGTACAGCAGTGTAGTGCTTCTTGTAGCACAGCAGTCCCTTTCCCAGGCAGATTTCTTTCCATTTCTAATAGTTGTACTGACTTAGTATGGACCAGAGTCTCAGTTCTTATCCCCAAATGTGCTTTTGAAATGGGGGAACATTCAAAGAAGGGTCTTTGAAGTGCAAGAGGTCATTTCTTCCAAACCCTGGTCCAGACTACCTGTAGGAGGTAATCAGCTCTTTGTGTGGGGACAGGTGCTTCCCTATTTAAGTGTGTTAGCTTCCCTCCACCCTTCCTGCCCAGGAAGGTCCATCAGAATGCAGATGAATGCAGATGAGTGCTCAGACACACCTAACCTTCCCGGCTGTCTAGAGGGAATGCAAAAAGTGTAGCTGTCACCCACCCCAGACGTGTATTGGACTCAGGCCAAGGCAAATAGAGTAGTAAGAAGAAAGAAATGCCCACTTTCAAAAATAAATTTGAGGGAAAATAAAAATGCCATTAATAATCTCACTTCAACAAAGCACTGATTTACATTCATAATCACAAATCTCAATTACTGTGATCATTATTTATTTACCTCATTATCTTTGAAAAAACTTTTTTTTAAATAATTTTTAATAAAACTGTCACAGACAGAAGAACAACAACATATTGAAATACATCATATTACAAATTGTGTTATGTTACCCACATTACATAAAAAAACAATGTAACATAGTCATGAAATAGAATTGTTTCACCAAACATGACAACAAACATTGTCACAAGTGGAGTTCGTTCCTCAAGTGTAGTGTAGCTCACTACCAAAATTGAATCAAAACATTCACAAACAATGCTTTCTATTTTTTCTATTTAGTTTATTTGATGT
Source organism: Pleurodeles waltl (assembly GCF_031143425.1). Classification (NCBI taxonomy): domain Eukaryota; kingdom Metazoa; phylum Chordata; class Amphibia; order Caudata; family Salamandridae; genus Pleurodeles; species Pleurodeles waltl. The sequence goes on from NC_090437.1 coordinate 1,072,262,674, forward strand.
AGTGTCCTACAGTTCTGGGTCTTGAAGTGAACCCCACATTGATATCGATTCTGAATCACGTCAACAGTTTAGAGAACTGGGGAGTGTGTTGATAAAGTAAGCACAGGAACTCAGAGAATATATTTGATGAACATTTTGCAGTTTGGATCCCTGATTTAGGCCACAAATTACAGAACAAGTTTGCTTCCCCTGGGTTTTGCCAAATAACTAGGGGCTTGTCTGTATTTTCTGGTAATGATATATAGGCCCATTTTGGCTTTTGAATTTCAGGACTTGAACATTGCGTTGTCCATGTTATTTTAATGTTTGTTGTTATGTTTTGTGTAACAATTCATTGTCATGATTATGTGATGTTGTTTTTTATGCAATGTGGGTTATACAACAAAATGAAAATTGATGTAATTCATGATGCTGTTCTTCCTCTGTTTATGACAGTCTTTTGAAACATTATTTCAAAAATAAAATTTTGCAAGAATGATGAGGTAACTAAATGGTGATCACAGTAATTAGGTTTTGAGATCGCAAGGTCAGTACTGGCATTCATTTGCTCCAAATATTCCAGTGGCCTAGCCTTGCTGACATTGAATTGGCCCAACCTCGTAGATTTTTTGTTAACTTTATGAAAGTTGCATTTCGGAAATAGTAATGTTAAGACCAACTTTACCAGTAAACCCAGTAAAGAGGATTTATTCTCACCATTTCAATGACAAGAAACATGAACTAGCTACTCCTTTATCATCAGGATCCTTAGCACTGGTCAGCAGTGGGAAGGGTCTTAGAGTCCTAAGGACAACAAAAAGATACAGCTACATTGTGAGGCAAACAGGCAAAACGTTTGGGGGAAGACCACCTGTAGGAGGCTGGCCTGGTTTGTAGTGGGTACCTTGGGTACTTACACCTTATACCAGGTCCAGTTATCCCTTATTAGTGACGAAGTAGTGTTCTAGCTGTTTAGGCTGATAGAGGTGGCTATAGCAAAGCAGCTTAAGCTGAACTAGGAGACATGCAAAGCTCATGCAATACCACTTATAGTTACACAGTACTGATACACAAGTAAAGCCAATACCAAAAACAAAGGTAGTTTATTTGGGTGACACAGTACCAAAAATATCTTAGAGGCAATGCTCCTTCTGGAGGTAAGTATTATACACAATATATACACTAGACTCCAAAATAAGGTAAGTAATTAGACATAAGATAGTGCAAACAATAGGAAATGCTATAGAATGCAATGGGAGACAATAGGTCTAGGGGCAAAGTAAGTTACCCCACCCCAGAGCCCAGAAAAGCAGGAGTAAAGTACTGCAAGTTTCCTTAGGATGCACTACGCCTTGTGATTGGAATTATTGCAAGAACCAACCAAGGCTGCAAACAACAAACAGTGGATTCCTGGACCTGAAGACCTGCAAAAGAAGGAGACCAAGTCCAGACGTCGAAAGAAGCTCTAGGAAGGACAGGGGCCCGTGCCAACCCAGAAGAGGGTGCAAAAGGAGAGTCCCCGGTTGGACAAAGACTGCAGAAATGCACCCTTCCTCCAAAAAGCCTTGGTTCCGGCAAAGTTGCGTTTTGCATCAACTAGGCGTTATCTAGACCCTACACCCTCTCCCTTTGGAAATAAGTGTTAAGGGCTGGGGAGGAGTAGCCTCCCCCAGCCTCTGGAAATGCTTTGAAAAGCACAGATGGTGCCCTCCTTGCATAAGCCAGTCTACAACGGTTCAGGGATCCCCCATCCCCTGCTCTGGTGTGAAACTGGACAAAGGAAAGGGGATTGACCACTCCCCTGTCCATCACCACCCCAATGGTGGTGCCCAGAGCTCCTCCAGTGTGTCCCAGACCTCCGCCATCTTGAATGCAGAGGTGTGAGGGCACAATGGAGGCCTCTGAGTGGCCAGTGCCAGCAGGTGACGTCAGAGACCCCTCCTGATAAGTGTTTACCTGGTTAGGTGGCCAATCCTCCTCTGAGGGCTATTTAGGGTCTCTCCTGTGGGTTTCTCGTCAGATAACAAATGCAAGAGCTCACAAGAGTTCCTCTACATCTCCCTCTTTGACTTCTGCCAAGGATCGACCACTGACTGTTCCAGGACGCCTGCAAAACCGCAACAAAGTAGCAAGACGACTACTAGCAACATTGTAGCGCCTAATCCTGCCGGCTTTCTCAACTGTTTCCTGGTGGTGCATGCTCTGAGGGCTGTCTGCCTTCACCCTGCACTGGAAGCCAAGAAGAAATCTCCCGTGGGTCGAGGGAATCTTCCCCCTGGTAACGCAGGCACCAAACTTCTGCATCACCGGTCCTCTGGGTCCCCTCTCATCCTGACAAACCTGGTCCCTGGAACACAGGAGCTGGATCCAAGTGATCCCGACAGTCCAGTGGTCCTTCTGTCCAAATTTGGTGGAAGTAAGTCCTTGCCTCCCCACGCCAGACAGTAATCCTATGGACTGCGTGATCTGCAGCTGCTATTGCTTCTGTGCACTTTTGCAAGGAATCCTTTGTGCACAGCATAGCCCAGGTCCCCAGCACTACGTCCTGCATTGCTCAACTCACTGTGTTGACCATCGACTTCGTGCAACCCTCTTTTGTTGTGTTGAGATGACCGCGTGCTCAGATTTCTTGTTCTTCTGTGGGTGCTGTCTGCTCCTGCATGCACTTTCTGTACTGCTGATTGCCCCCCCTGTCTCTTTCTTCAAGGGGCGACCTCCTGGTCCTTCCTGGGCCCGGGCAGCCCCAATTATCTTCAACCGTGACTCTTGCAGCTAGCAAGGCTTGGTTGTGGTCTTTCTGCTGTGGAAACAACTCTGCATCCTCCAGCATACCGTTGGACATCTTCTGACTAAAGGAGAAGTTCCTGGCACCTTCCGTTGTAGCAGAATCTTTGGCTTCTTCCACCCGGAGGCAGCCCTTTTGCACCTTCATCCGGGGTTTAGTGGGCTCCTGCCCCCCTGGACACTTGCGTGACTCTTGGACTTGGTCCCCTTCCTTTGTAGGTCATCAAATCCAGGAATCCGTCTTCAGTGCTTTGCAGTCGGTTGTTGCCTTTGCAGAATACCCTATCTCGACTTTACTGTCGGGGAAGTAGGGTCACTTTACTCCTACTTTTCAGGGTCTTGGGGTGGGGTATCTTGGACACCCTTAGGCCCATATTTATACTTTTTTAGCACCACATTTGCGTACTTTTTTGACGGAAAAATGGCGCAAACTTGCAAAATACAATTGTATTTTGTAAGTTTGTGCAGTTTTTGCATCGAAAAGCAACACAAATGCGACCCTCTACACACTACAATAGGCCTGGGGTCCATTCGTGGTTCGCATTCCACTTTTGGAGTATATGGTTTGTGTTGCCCCTAGGCCTATTGTTTCCTATTACATCCTATTGTATTCTTCAGTATTTGCACTACTTTTCTAACTGTTTACTTACCTGATTTTGGTTTGTGTGTATATTTTGTTTATTTTACTTACCTCCTACGGGAGTTTATCCTCTGAGATACTTTTGGCACATTGTCACTAAAATAAAGTACCTTTATTTTTAGTATCTCTGAGTATTGTGATTCTTGTGATATAGTGCTATATGATATAGGTGGTATAGTAGGACCTTTGCATGTCTCTACTTCAGCCTAAGCTGCTCTGCTATAGCTACCTCTGTCAGCCTAAGCTGCAAGAACACTACTACTCTACTAGTAAGGGATAACTGGACCTGGCACAAGGTGTAAGTACCATCAGGTACCCACTATAAGCCAGGTCAGCCTCCTACAGGTATGACCTGTAGTGGGCAGCAGGGAACACACCAGGAGCCAGAGTGGGGCACAGAGATCTGAACATAGAGATGCCAAAGGGTACAGTAAGTGGCCAAACAATATGGAAAATCAGGCTGCCATGTACAATGTCCAACACAAAACTGCAATGGAAAGTGAAGTTACAGTGTCTTACCTGTGTGTCACTGGAAGTACTGTTGTATGAGTGATCTTCTTTTGTCCACACCTTCTTCCTCTGCCTCCTCTTCCTGTCCACAGGCTCCACCGCTGCCACAAGACCATCTCCAGGCCCATCTTCCTTCAGAAAAGACACCTGGCGTCTCAAGGCCAGGTTGTACAACATGTAACATGCAACGATGATCTGGCACACCTTCTTGGGTGAGTAGTACAGGGATCCACCTGTCAGATGAAGGCACAGGAACCTGGCCTTCAGGAGGCCAAAGGTTATTTCAATGATCCTCCTTGTTCACCCATGTGCCTCATTGTAATGTTCCTCTGCCCTTGTCCTGGCATTCCTCACTGGGGTCAGTAGCCATGAGAGGTTGGGGTTACCAGAGTCACCTGCAAATATTCGAGGGATACCTGTTAGACATACACTCACTCTTAGGGACAACCCCACACCCATATACTTACATCAACTGGGTGGGGACCATGGGCTCACCTATTAGCCACACCCGGTGCCTCTGGAGTTGAGACACCAAATAGGGAAAGCTACTATTCCTCAAGATGAAGGCATCATGCACAGAGCCAGGATACTTAGCATTCAAATGGGAGATGTACTGGTCCACCAAACACACCATTTGCACATTCAGAGAGTGATAGCTTTTTCTATTCCTGAACACCTGTTCATTCCTCCAGGGGGTACAAATGCTACATGTGTACCATCAACGGCACCAATGAATATGATGTAGCTGCGCATGTGTTTCAGCATGGCAGACAACACACAGTTCTTGGATAGTGGCCCTATCAAATTTGTAGGTTAGGATATTGTGTCTGTCCTCCATTGTAGCCAGGTCCACCAGGGGCCTGTACATGGGAGGATGTCTCCATCTCAGTTTCATCCTCAGCAGTTGAAGTCTAGGGAGAAAAACGGTGAGAAGAGGGTCAGATTCACACATCTATTGAAATAATGATGCATCTCTTCCTTTACTGAAACAGTATGTGAATTTGAGAGTCAGTTGATGTGGCAATGTCTGCTGTGACGCAGTTATGTGCCATGGCCTGTGCCCCCCTGAAATGGCGGCTGCCTGACCTCTGAGGAGAGACAAGTGGAAATGAGGTAATTCTGCTGGCGTTGAATGCCATAGCTGTCGGCGGTCGATGACCGCCGTGAAACTTCGCATTTGTTAACATTAGGCCCTATGGGTTCCAGGAGCCAATGGCGGTGACAGTACGCACCGCCATGGACATGACAACCATTTTCTACCTGTTCGCGCACTTGCTACCTGATCTTCAACAGGAGAGGACCCACACTGCAAGTGCTGCTGTGACCTGTGTCTGGAAGAGACAATGCCTAAAGTGTCTGGGGAATGGGCCCCTGCATTCACTTTGGAGGAGTTGGAGAGACTGGTGGATGGGGTCCTTCCCCAGTATACTTTACTGTATGGTCCTCCAGACAAACAAGTGAGTACACTGTGAGCATGATGCATGGGCCATGAATGTATGGAGTGCTGTGTGTGTCAGGCTCATGTAGGGGGGCTGAGGGGCCTGGGCAGAGTGCTGCATGTATGGTGGTCAATGTATGTGCATAAGGGGAATGGGAGTGATATGGTTGGCCGTGAGTATGACAGTCTGGACGGTATGACTTATCCTTTTCTGCTGTCTTTTGGTGTGCCATCACCAAGGAGGTGCAGACCCTGGTGGTCTTTGACAGATGGAGCACCCACTGCAGCAAACAGTGGGAGGACCTGCACCGATGAGCAAAGAAGACGGCGGATGCCCAGCTGGGGCTGGCCTCCCAACGAGGAAGGAGTGCCCATCGTACCCTGACCCCCCTGATGTTCCGCATCCTGGTGGTGGCCTACCTGGAGTTGGATGGGCGCTTGAAGGCATCACAGCAGCCACAAGGGGGTGAGTACAGATTCAGATTTGTGACTTTGTGTGTTAAGGTTTTACTTGGGTGGGGGATATGGACTGTGAGTGCCCCTAGGCCAGGGCGAACATGGCAGGGTAGGTCCCTTGTTGGGCAGGCTCTGAAGCACTCCAACCCCAATCGTGTTAGTGGGCATCTTCTACTGTGTAGGGCCCTGTTTGTTTCAGGTGTGCAGCTGATGGTGTTATGCTATTTACCCCATGGGATGGTGACTATCTTTGTAACTGGTAGTGCATGGTCTAGTGCATAGGGCTGCTCCCTGTATGTTGTGTATGCCAACAGTAGTGTTATTGCTGGCATTGACCAAGTGTATCCTCTGTCTCTCCCCACCTTTTTGTTTTGTCACACTCTCGTTGTGTGCATTAGCAACATCTGGCGTAGGAGCAGAGGCACCGCAATGGAGGGAGCTGCATCCCACATGGGCCTGGAGGCCGAATCCACCGACGGTGAGGGCACCAGTGGGATGGAGGGCGAGGGGAGCACCACGACGGAGACAGGAGGGGACAGTACAGGCAGCAACTCCTCCTCCGATGGAAGCTCCCTGGCGGTGGCGGACACCTCTGTACCCACCCCAACAATAGGTACAGCTGCCACCCACGTACCAGCACAACCCTCCCAGCAGCCCCTCAGCGTGTTTTCCGTGCCTGCTCACCCGGGATGGTGGGCATCTCCTTTGCCCCAGGCACCTCAGGTCCTGCCCCAGTCACCCCTGCTGCCCTCAGTGAGGAGGATATTGACCTCCTGAGATCCCTTACTGTTGGGCAGTCAACCACACTGAATGCTATGCAGGGTGATGAAAGGCATTTGCAACAAACAAATGCATACCTGGAGGGCATTCACTCTGGCGTGGCGGCCCAACAGAGAGCATTTCAGGCTCTGGCCTCAGCACTGATGGCAGCCATTGTCCCTCTCTCCAGCCTTCACCCTCCAGCTTCCTCTACCCAGTCCCAATCCCCTCAACCCCAGCCTATCCCAAGCACACCTTCAGACCAGCATTCACCCAAATCAACACGTAGAAGTTGCTCAGCCAAACACAAGCACCACACTTCATCTCACAGGCACTCACACAAACACCATCCCCATTCAGACACACCAACATCCACTGCCTCCACTGTGTCCCCCTCCTCCTCCTCGTCCACCTCCCTCCCAGTAGCATCTCCACTCACACCTGCATGCACTACATCCTCATCTGCTACCTCCATCACAAGCACGCCTATCATTACACACCCCTCACTGGCAGTCACCACCCCCACATCCATGCACACGTCCCCTGTGTCCTCTCCCACTGTGTCTGTGACCCCTCCTCCCAAAGTACAGAAACGCAAGCACACACCCACCCAAGAGCCATCCACCTCACAACAGCATCTAGCTCATGCACCTGCACCCAAACACAGCAGACTGACACCTCCTACAACCACTCCCTCTTCCTGCACTCCCAAACCTTCACCCTCTTCCCACCCCAATGTCCCTAAGAAGCTTTTCCCAGCCACACATGCCTCTTCCCTGCCCCTACCCCTGTCCTTCATCTCAGGTCAGGGTGGCCAGAACCCACCCAGCACCTCAGCCACCAAGTCCACGTCCACTGTGGTTTCTGCAGCTGTCAGAGGCTCTAAGGGGGCAGCTGTCAGCCCAGCCAGTGTGCTACCAACCCCTGCCAAACCCAAGAAGATTCCACCACCTGGCAAGGTCAAGAAGGGGACAGCACCCAGCAAGGAGAAGACGCCACAACCACCCAGCAAGGCCACGTCAAAGACTCCAGCTGGCAGACCCAAGGAGGCACCACCATCTGCCAAGGGCAGGAAGGGGCACAGAACATAAGCCAAGGCACTTCAGCCTTCTGAGCCTGTAGGTGAAGGCCTGGTAGCTACCAGCACAATCGCCAGCACCGCCACCTGCACCGCGGCCTGCACTGCCACCTGCACCGCTGCAAGCACTGCCACAAGCACCGCCACATACACCACCGCAAGCACCACTACTGTTAGCAGCAGCCCCAGTGGGCAGCTGTCCGAGGCTGCAGGGGAAGGGCTGTAGCCTCCCCCCACCACTGGCAGCACCGGCACCTGCATCGCGGGCAGCACCGCCACCTGCCCCGCTTCAACACCGCCGCAAGCACAGCCACCTGCACTGCTCAAAGTAGCACCCCTGCCACCAGCAGCAGCCCCAGTGGGCAGCCATCCGAGGCTGCAGGGGAAGGGCTGGAGCCTCTCCCCACCACTGGCAGAACTCCCATCAGCACCTGCACTACCACCACTGTGTAGCCATAGCCGCCGCCGGCCATAGCCGCCGGCGGGTGGACTGTAGTCCTGCCTCCATGGAGTATCTGCATCCTGGCCACTGCAAATCTCATAGCTCTGACACGCAGTTGAGGGACTGTGCCCTGGCACCCTCCAAGTGCTGCCTCACTGCGTACAAAGCCCCCTCTAGAACCAGTGGAAGAAGGCATCCACTCACCCTATCTTTGGCAGGATGAAGCACACTGGGCACAAGGCCCCCTCCAGAACCAGTGGAAGAAGGAATCCACTCACCCTATCCTTGGCAGGATGAAGCACACTGGGCACAAATCCCCCTTCAGAATCAGTGGAGAAGCCACCCACTTGAGAGACTGTAGCTTTGCACTCCCCAGGACCAATCAGTGGGCAAACCACCCACATGAGAGACTGTGGCTTTGCACTCCCCAGGACCAATCAGTGGGCAAACCACCTACTTGTGAGACTGTTGCTTTGCAATCCCCAGGACCAAGCAGTGGGCAAACCACCCACTTGAGAGACTGTGGCTTTGCACTCCCCAGGACCATGTAGTGTGCATGAAGCTCCCTCCAGGAGCAGTGGCGTAGTATCATCTTCCGGCTGAGGTGTCCCCCCTCACCTGTCCCCCTGAGGTGCCTGTGTGTTTTCGACCTGATGCCCCTGCAGTGTTCTCTCCGTTTTGAGGCAGGAGTCAAGTGGGGGCTTGGTCTATGTGTTATGGCACAGTGGGCCACAGACTATTTTTGTGTGGACATTGTCCCTCATTTTGTATATATTGTACATACTGTTCATTTATTTATGTACGTATTTCTAAGTATCTATAATATTACACTCATTTGACTCCATTCCTTTTGTCCTTGCGTTATTCCTGAGGGTTACGGGGTGTATATGTAATGTTGTTGCATGTGTTTGTGTGTATGGTGTTGGGGGTGTGGGTGGGGGTGGGGGTGTTTCATGTTACGTGTGTGTGTCACTCTCTTTTTCCTCCCCCCTCCCTTGTGTGCTAGGTGCAGTACTCACCGTGGTCGTCTTCGCCAGTTTTAGTGCTCCTGGTATATGAGCAGATACACCAGCATGGGGAAGACTTGCAGCTCGGGCTCCATGGCATCCTGGTTCTTCCTTGAGTGTCGAGAAGTGAGTTGTTTCCCTTCAAAGTACTATTTCCGCCATGCTTTTGATGGTGTTGGTACCGCCCCGGAAAAGCTGGCGGATGGGCGGGTTATGATTCTGTGGGCGGTCTTCCGCCTGGCTGTTGACGTTTACCACTGCGGTGTTTGTTGCTTCCACTGTGGAGGTCGGAGTGTTAAAGTGGCTGTCTGTGTTGGCGGTTTCCGACGTTGTCATGATTCCATTTTTGTTACCGCCGGCCTGTTGGCGGTATTACCACCACTTTAACACCGACCGCAGGGTTGTAATGAGGGCCTAAATTTTAAGCAAGCCTCCTGAGCCCCGCAATCCCTTGCCTTGGTCAGTTCTGCCCAGTCCTCCAACTCGTATTCTGTCTGGAGGGGTGCCTGCCACTTTTCTTTGAGGGATATCAAGAGGGGAAGGGAGAAAAGATGACGATTCAGTAGGGCATGCATTCCAGATAAGACTCCTCGGAGAACACCCTAGGTTTCCAAGAATTGGAGCATTGGGGATTGGGAAAGTCACCAGGGAGGGGTCCCCATGCATTTCCTAAGACAGTGTTTGAGCTGTAGAAAGCGCCATGAGTGATGTGCGGGTAGATCGAACTCCTCCCAGAGCTCCGCAAAATACTTAAATCTGCCATCAGTTAGAAGTTGATCAATTTGTAGGAGGCGCTTCGATCGCCACTCCTCCTAAACTATAGTATTTCCCCCTATCAAGAAACCCATGTTGCCTCAAAGCGGGACTCAGTCATGAATCAAGGGATCCTCTCCCAATAAGCGGTGCACTTGCCGCCAGTAGTTCCGCATGGCTCTGATCATGGGATTGATTAGCCGAGGGGGAGTAGGTCCTGTGTTGTAGAGCACATTAAGTCCTGGTAGGGAGTGTGGGAGTGTTCGTTTCACCTCTACCCACAGTGGCGGATCTTGGACTCATGGAAGAATCAATCAATCAGGGTTTTGTAAAGCGCACTACTCACCCGTGAGGGTCTCACGGTGCTCAGGAGGGGAGGAGGAGAAGGCGGGGGGTGCTGCTACTGCTCGAACAGCCAGGTCTTGAGAAGTTTCCTGAAAGTAAGGTGGTCTTTGGTCTGGCGCAGGTGGGTGGGACGAGTGTTTCACATTTTGGCGGCGAGGTGTGAAAATGATCTACCGCAGGTTGTAGTTTTGCGGACGCGTGGGACGATTGCGAGGGTGAGGTCAGTGGAGCGGAGATGCCAGGTCGGAGTGTAGAAGGAGAGTCATTTGTTGAGGTATTCTGGCCCGGTGTTGTGCAGTACTTTGTGAGCATGGGTGAGGAGTTTGAAGGTGATTCTCTTTTTGACTGGGAGCCAGTGCAGGTTTTTCAGCTGGTCTGTGATGTGGCAGTGGCAGGGGATGTCCAGGATGAGACGTGCAGAGGCGTTCTGGATGCATTGCAGCCTCTTGTAGAGTTTGGTCGTGGTTCCTGCGTAGAGGGCACTGCCGTAGTCCAGTTTGCTGCTTACGAAGCTTGGGTGACTGTTCTTATGGTTTCGGTGGGTATCCATTTGTAGATCTTTTGGAGCATGCAGAGGGTGTTGAAGCAGGAGGTGGCAATGGCGTTGACTTGCTGGGTCATGGACAGTGAGGGGTCCAAGATGAATCCTAGGTTGCGTGCGTGGTCGGTGGGAGTTGGAGCGGTTCCGAGAGTGTCAGGCCACCAGGAGTAATCCCATGTAGAGGTGGTGGAGCCGAAGATAAGGACTTCCGTCTTGTCCAAATTGAGTTTGAGGCAGCTGCTCTTCATCCATTCAGTCATGTCCTTCATTCCATCGTGGAGGTAGGTCTTGGCGGAGTCGTTGCTGGGGGAGAGGATCAGCTGGGTGTCATCAGCGTATGAGATGATGTTGAGGTTGTGGGATCAGGCGATGTTAGCGAGTGGGGCCATGTAGACATTGAAGAGGGTCGGGCTGAGGGACGAACCCTGGGGTACGCCGCAGATGATTTTGTTGGCCTACGAGCGGAATGGGGGAAGGCGGACTCTCTTGGTTCTGCTGGTGAGAAAGGAGATGACCCAGTCCGGGGCTCTGTCGCAGATTCCAGCATTGCTGAGGCGTGAGCGTAGGGTGTGTTAGCAGGCGGAAGATAGACCAGTTGCGAGAGGTATAATGCAAGGGCGTTATGTTCTACTGAGAGGAGATCCAGACCCGTACTCATGGCGGGCGAATAATGTAGCCCTGGGTAACCAGGGATGTAAGGACCCCCAAACAAAGGATTGGATGCGATCGTCTATCGCTCGAAGGAGAGTTTGGGGGGTCTGCATGGGCAACATGCCCAGAACATAAAGGAATCTCTGCAGGGTCACCATGCGCACCGCCCGTGCTCTACCCCACATAGAGAGGCCCAGATGTGCCCATTTGTCAAAATCCCCTGTCATACTGGCAAGTAGTGAGTCCAGGTTGTTAGCCACCATTTTCTCCAATCCTCTGTTAATGTAGATGCCCAGATATTCAAAACGTGACTGCTTCCACTTAACTGGGAAGCCCTGCACTGACGCGCTTACTGTCACAGGGGATAAGGGAAACACTTCGCTCTTATCCCAGTTGATCCGTCGGCATATAGGTAAATGGTGGAGCTACCACCAGGAATGGGTACTCCGGGAATGAGACTTGATCTGAGAATTACTGCCGCTAATGGTTCGACGGCCAACAGGAGCAGTAATGGTGACAGGGGCAGCCCTGATGGGTCCCCCTCCTGATGAAAAGACATCGGATAGGAACCCACCGCAATTGACCTGTGCTGTCGGTGAGTCATATAGCAAACGCACCCCATTAATAAAGCTAGTCCTGAGCCCGAATTGTTTTAGAGTTTCAAAAAGGTACCACCACTCTATCCAATTGAATGCCTTCTCGGCGTCCAGGGAGAGGGCAAGAGCCTGCTCCCGACAGTCTCGTGATGCCCAAAGAACATGGAGCAGCATGGGTATATGGTTCCTAGAAGAACGGCCGGGTACGAAACCAACTTGCATATGATGTATGAGAGATGGGATGACCTTCTTGAGGCGGGTCGCTAAAATTCCCGCCAGTATTTTGACATCCCCATTGAGGAGGGATATGGGGCAGTAACTGCCGCAAAGGAGAGGGTCCTTACCAGGTTTGGGTAATACTATTATAGAAGCTTTATTGGAGAGGGGGTGTAAAGAGCCTGTCTTGTACACCCTGCAGAAGGCCTCACATAGGGCATCTACCGTATCCGCCCTGTCCATTTATAGAATTCTGTCGAGAGTCCATCCTCTCCAGGGGCTTTATGATAAGGAAGTTTGGCTATTGTTTGTTGGATCTTCTCTTTACGAATATCCCCTTCCCGAAGAGCCCTGCCAGCTTCCTAGAGACGAGGTATGTTTGCCTTCTCAAAGAAGGTGGTCAACTTATCCTAGTCTCCCACCGTTTCGGGGGTGTAAAGGGTCTGATAAAAGTGACCGTACTCGTCTGCGATCGCCTGGGGATGTGTAACAAGCATGCCATCGATACCATGCAAGTCTGGGATGGCCAGCGCCGCCTCTCTTTTGGGGAGTTGAGCGGCCAACAATTGTCCCACCTTCTCTCCGTGCTTATAGTAGCGACCTCTCAATCACTGTAACTCGCATTCTGCTTGCAATGTAAAGAGGGCATTAAGCTCCATTTTGGCCTGTTCCAGGCAACGTCGGGTAGATGGGAACGGAGTTAGGGTCTAATCACGGGTAGTCTGGGCTATGCAGTCTTCCAGAGCTCGCTGTTTGTTACACCTCTGGGCATTGGCAATTGCAGCATCCCTCATGAGCTGCCCTCATATCGTCGCCTTTGCCGCAGCCCACCCAATTGGGGTGAGGAGACAGAACCTTTGTTGTTGAGAAAATAAGTGGTGACGTGAGATCAGAGTTGCTCTTTCCCCTCGGTGTCCGATATCTTGGAAGTTTGAAGACACCATGGCTTACGTCCCGGCGATGCCAACCCTAATTCTAGGGCCAATAAGACCGGAGAGTGGTCAGACAATGCGGCAAATAAAATCTGGGACTCCCTAATCGTATGCAACAGCCGATGGTGACGAGGGAATAATCTAGTCTGGATTGGGTCCCATGAACTAGAGAGACAAAAGTATATGCGCAGTCTGATGGATGGGAGAGGCGTCAATGATCTAGCAGACCATGGTCTGACAGGATATCACCAATGAGCGCCCGATCAGCATTGTTGCCTATGTCAAGACCACCCGACCGGTCCAGAATGGCATCTTGTGCCAGGTTCCAGTCCCCACCTAGTAGGTACTGAGAGGCTCCAATCTCCTTCAGTAACCGATTTAGAGAAAGGAAAAAAGGGCATTTGGAGCCTGTGGGAGAGTAGATAGAGCCAACACAGACAGTGGAAGCACCCAGTTTAAGCTTGGTGAGGACCTAACATCCCTCAGGGTCAGACCACGTTTTCAGGAGTCTGAACTGTAGGGCTCAACGAATGAGAATCGCTACCCCACATTTCCTTCCCGAGCCCTCTGTCTCACAGTGCACGGATGGCACTCCACTGAAGAGCACCCTCCCCACCCAATCTCTGCGCAGATTCTCTGACTCTGAGGGAGAAAGATGTGTTTCCTGTAGAAGGGCGATGTCTGTCATTTTAGACAGCAGGTAGGATAAGACTTTTTGCCGCTTGATGTAATGTGTCATGCCATGGACGTTCCATGAAGAGACCGGCAACGGGACTGTGGATCCCATTGTCAGGCTTAGTTTATCAGGTCTCAGTGAGCGTATGGTCCCCTGTACGCTAGTGCTCCTAGTGGAGAGACACTATGGTAGTAGCAAAGCTTAGGGTGTGCATGCGGTGGGGGGAGGGTGGACTGTGGGGGTCCCTTGGTCAGGGAAGAGGAAAAGGACAAGTGGGCGGTGAAAGAGACGAAGATAGAGGGAGAGACAGAAAAGAACAGAACAGGGTTTGTGGGGGTGTTAGGGTATGGGCGGGCAAACTCAGAATATATAAAATAGGATAAAAGGGAGTGAAGGGGGAGTCTAGGGAGGGAAGGTGGGGAGTGAGAAGTAAACATCAGAGGATACAAAAAAAAGACACGGAACTGGGGTCTATAGGAGACCTACTGTGAGCCCTGTTGAACTACGGGTCAGGACCTGCATGGCCTGCGCGCCGAATGAGCGCAGTGGGGAAGGGGGAGAGCCCAGAGGGGCCACCGATAAGCAACCAGGGGTGGATAACACTGGGCGATATATTCAGACATTGCAGAGGAGATATGGGAGGGGCACATCGCATCAGGGGAGGAAACCGAGAGAGGATCAGTGATGGAATCTGTGGTAGAACCGAGACGAGTGAGTGTGTCTCAGTTTGCCACAGGTTGGAGAAGAGAGGGCGTCTGCCACGCCGGGGTCAGTGGTGCTGGAGAGAAACTATGGGGCCTCTGCTTCAATAATTCTAGTCAGCCCTGTGAAGAGTCCTGAAGAAGGGGGAGGGGTCATAACTTCGAGCCGGGGTCTGCAGATGTGGCACAGTGGGGGAACATTAAGGTAGGTTGGGTTAGGTTGGGAGCCAGGGATGCGGGAGGTGAAGGGAACCTCAGTGTGTGCTGCTTCGGGATCTCCCCAGGGTAATGGACAATTAAATAGGTGGGGATAGGGAGTGGATTACGCAGGCTCCTATGTTGGACTGCATGGCATAGCCTCTAGTGGGCCAGGGTCAGTAGCAGACTTGGACCAGCATGACAGGTGGAGAAGCTTCAGGAGGGAAGGGGTACCAGGAGGCACCAAGAGGCGGGTCCGCATCCATCAGCATAAGTCAGACCATGAACTTAAGAAAAAATATCTCATACAGTACTATTAACAGTGAACAAACTAGCTGGAGCAAGTTGCAACCAGAAACATAGGGGGAAAACATGAGGTAGTCAGCTCATGCTACACCCCAAAAGCCCCGCCTAAGGTGAAACTCCAGAGATGACGGGGTGCATCCAGTGAGCCAGATGTGTTAGTAGCCCTATGCATATAGGTATACAATACCAATAGTAGCGATAAAAACAATAACTACAATGCTGGCCATTCCCACCATTACAAAGGTAGGTAGAAGTGGGGGTAGGTGAGCAAGGCACTTAGCTGTCCAATGGGGAGGCACGTGCTGCAGGATGGAGGACGAAGACTCTTGGCTTCTTCGGAAGTTCAGCACTATGTTCTGTGGTCAGTGACAATTTCAAGGGGGGATTGGGATTTGCCTTTGCCTTGATCCTGGGTGAGCGCAATTACGGCCTGAAGAGCATGTTCATGTCCTTCTTGTGATTTCAACGAGCGATCATGGGTCCTGCCCCTCTTCTGCGAAGTGGTGTGGTGGTGAGAAACAGAAACTGAGGGAGGATCTCACAAGGCAGGGGAGTCTGGCCTCGGATGTGTGGGGGTATAGTCCATGGGGTGCATAACGAGGTCAGTCCATCGCGCAGAGCTCACTGATTAGGTGCCCATTTCCTTCGGCGGCCAAACCACGCCCCCAGCAGCAACAGTCTTAAACTCTTCTCAACCTACCCCACATTCCACATTCAGGATCTAACCCACCTCACAATATTCTACATTCCAACCATCATGCAATATACAATAATAAGCACACATACCACAACTAAGTTATAACACTCCACTTTCCTCATGCCACACATCACACTATAAATAAAAGGCCCAACATGAGACACAGCCTAGGCTTTTCACAACAGGAAAAAGAGACACATTCTCAACATGCAGATCAAATGGACTAAAAACAATAATATCCAGCCTTTGTTTATACCATATGAACCAAGGTCTGTTCCAATTTTCAAACCACATACATTAACAAGGTATAATTCTCATCCTGCAGTATCTCAATGCCTTCTCTACAGGTGCCTTTTGATCCCACCTATACTATATTAGGCGATCTTTAAACCCACAGTAATATATGCGTCAGAAGAAGTACTCCCCTAAACAGGTCTAGAATTACTCTTTTCTGAATTCACAAGCACTGGTAGCAGTGTGCCTAGAAATCTAGAGCAATGTTGTGTGTTGAGGCAAAAAGCTGGCAATGTCATTTGACATATTTGGACATTGTTGTTTGATTCCACAGTGCTTAACTATAAACATATTCATATTCTGCACTGGGAAAAGGCAGCCATTCGGTATAATTGGAGTATCCCTTTCTTTTATTTTTCATTTTCATTTTGTCTTCACAGGAAAACCCTTATATTTACGCCCCACACAATTTGGGCTGTTCTGCTCTCCTGCCTATTTCGTAAGGAGATTAACTCTCGTCCCTTTGCTGGAGGAAATTTCAGACCATATTCAGGGTAGAAAATGGGTAGAGAGATATGATTGTGAATGCCCACAACATCCCCCAGTTTGTGGGATCTCACAATCTCTCAAGACAAACCATGCCTTTGTCCGCCCACTACCTACCCCACTTTTTAAAGGTTTACACCTGAATAATTAAATTTTGTCTCAGGGTACAACTATTCAGTAGTACAGCCATTTACCCCTGCTGGGTATTCTTCTGTGGACACCTGAGAGGTGTAAATGGAGATATTTTTAGCAATACACATATGCAGTAATGGCTATGTCATAATCATCAGCATCTTATTTCGGATAAAAAATCCATAAAACCACAATGAAACAGTCAGAACATTTCAAACATTTGTTAGCACAGCAAAGATAGAAAAACATGAAGATAAAAAGAAATAATATATTTAAATGCATGAGATAAAACATAGACCATCGTCAAAGTGCAGGGGCAGTTCAAAAGATAAGTAGCAGCTTTGATAAACAAGTATCAATTTCTTTTCAAATGAATACTACATGACCATTATTAGTAATCAAAGGTGCCAGTGCTTAGCTACTAAATGGATGAAGTCTATTTTACATAAAACCTCCAAATGTACTACAATGGTCATAAACTCACAAAGTAACCCCATCCCAGGCCCCCTGATAGTATCTACATGATGCTAAACTTCCATATAACACACAGATTAAAGGATTAAAGTAAGTAGGGAATAGAATCTGGGGAGCATGTCAGCATCTGAATGCTCAAATCACTCACGTTTACTCTATTTCTGTATGAGCTATGCTGCATTAATACATTTAAATGCTGCAATGACAACTATTTCACTAGTGTCTGCATGCAAAACTCTGAGTGCAGTAATTTACTGTCTGAAACCCAAAAGCTTGCATACTGGCTTAAGCCATTTCCCAAGTTGGCAGGCATAAGTACTGAGAAAGAAGGCAAAATGCTGAAGAGTTTCTCCTTCCTGGTTACATGAGGGGAACTTGCTGGAGGTGGAACTTTTGATAGAGCACTTTGAGTGGAAACTTTTGACAGGAAGTGCACCATATCTTCATTTCAGAAAAAGCTACTTTGCAAGGCAACCTAAGATGACGTCAAAGAATGATTCATACATAGGAACAATCTTAGAATCTAAAAATACATCAGTCAGGCTACCTGGCTTGACTCCCCTCATTTCTTGAACCCATAGGTATTCCTTGCAGTGACCTATTATTAATGAACGCAAGACTAGCTTGGTTTCATCCGGGTTTTCCCACAGCTCTGCTAGCCCTATCTCATAAAACATGGAATTTATAAAAACAGAATAGGATATCTTCTCTCATACGTTTTTACTAAGGAGTAACTTAATCAGCAGTCTGTAAGATTCCAACTCCTCAGTGGACCACAGCCTGTGCCAATAAAGTGGGGGACTGAGCAGCAAGGTGAAATTAATAGGGGAATTACCTACATCATGAATATGATGAAGGTCAGGAGCACTTTGCATGAGATTTAGGTGCATTTTTATACTCTGCTCCGAATTTGAATCATTTTTTTGAAGCAAATTCGGCGCAAACTTAACTCCATATTTATACTTTGCCGTTAGAACCGTCTAGTGCCAAATTAATGGAGTGAGAGTCATTTTTTTACAGTGGAAACCTATGTTGCATTAGTGACATGCAAGGTAGGTTTTCCCAGGGAGAAAATGACTCAAAGGCATTTGCGCCTTATTTATACTCCTGTGCAAATATAACACACGGGAGGGGGGGCCTTAAAAAATGACTCTAAACCGGTTTGGCACCATTTTTTTACGCCTGGGTCAGGGCGGGCGTTAAGGGACCTGTGGGCTCATTTCCATGGTCTCCGACCATGGAAGCAGTCCACAGGTGCCCTTCCCTCCCCAAGGGACCCCCCCTGCTACCCTCGCCCACCCCTGGAGGACACCATGGATGAGGGGACCCATCTACGGTAAGTAGAGTTAAGTAGAGGTAAGTATTTTTTTTTTTACGTAGAAGTGGCATAGGGGGGCCTAACTTGGGCCCCCCTACATGCCACTGTGCCCAATGGCCATGCCCAGGGCACAGAACTCCCCTGGACATGGACATGTGACAGGGGGCCATGACTCCTGTCTTTGCTAAGACAAAAGTCTTTTTCATGGGGGTTGTGTGTCAAAAAATGACGCTAGTCACGTTAGAGCCAATCTTTTTGACTCTAATCTGACTTGTGCCATTCTTTGGCACACAACCCCCAGTCTTCCCTTCGCCTCCGCTGCCCAGTTACCATCATTTATTTTGGCGCTAACCAGGCCGCAGCGCCGGCTACCGCCATTCCATAAATACGGCACCAAGCTGGCGCTTTGGAATGGTGGTAGCCCGCGTTAAACTTTTTGACCCAAATCTGCATCAAAAAGTATAAATATGGGCTTTAGTACGTTCCTAATTAACTTCTTTTCCTCCTTATCGAGAGCCTCAGTTCTTGCATGCCCCAACTCTAAATCATAGATCTTCCTTGCAGGTGCTAGCAAACTGGCCTGGTTTTTCTTCCACATCTTAAACATAGCACCAGCCTCCTGCTGAAATTTCAGAGTACTTCTGTTGATCTGAGTAGACAAGCTCAGTTTATTTGTTAAACAGGTCCCCAGATGGACGAATTCCTGTACTTCCTCCGGAGCCCCTTCAACCAGAACGTTCAGCCTCAGCATTTAATATGGGTTAATGGGTTAAAGACCATACATTTTGTTTTATTAACATTTAACTACAGTCCCCTGTCACTGCAGAAGCCTGAAAACCAATGTATTATGGCCTGCAGACTGCACTGGGTTTTCAATATTAAAAGGGAGTCATCTGCAAATGGCATTGTAGAGATCTTGAGGGAACCCGATTTCGGAGCATCATTTTCAGTGAAGTCCAGTACTTTAACAAGATCATTGAAATAAATTATAAACAAGGTCAGCTTCAAAATAAAACCCTGCCATCATTCTGTCTCAATCTCAAACGGGGCTGTTAGTTTGCCTTTATTTCCAAATCTAACTCGTGCATAAATTAAAGCGTGTAATCGGGAGAGCTAGCCCTACCGCACTGGTATTAGTTGCAGTAGACATACGCAGTAAAGATTATGTAAATGGGGCATAAGATATCGGAACATTTAAGCTAATTCACAAGAGAAGTTGCGTGTTTTTTATGTGTTTAACTTTTTTAAAGCATTTCTCTGTTTTAATAAAACCTTTGTAAATTGTGCAAAACATCGATCTTGCAGGCATTGCTGTAATATTGTCAGCAAAACGCATTGTAAAGTTAGAAAAACACCAACTAAAATTATTATTGCAGCAAGTGGATTGTTGAGTGGTTATGTAAGGATACGCAGCAATCCATTTTTAACAGTGCCTGTGCTCAGCTGTGCATGTAAAATGCTGATAGTGCAATATAGCGACCCATTTTCCATATCCCTGTAGACTGCGCCATCTAACAATTTGCACACATCATGGCTATTTTCGCTACAGTATTCAATAAATGCAAAAGCAGAAAATCATAGAACACTACGTTTTTCTTTTATCAAGCTGTCAATGAAATATGATTTTTTTTTAACCCTGATTCCACTGTAGGTGTAATGCTGATTTTGGAAAATTAGTGGCACCTTAGCAGCATGGATCTTGTTTTATTATGCTAGGAAAGACGTTTTTGCGATGGAAGGATGCACAGAGTGTATTTATTGGCCCCTTGAATGTTTTAATTGCATTAATAGGAGGGTTTATAAGAACTTTCTACATTGCGATGCTGAGCAAGTAGATACATTTTGAAAATGCATACACAGTGAAAGTCAGCAATCCCTAAGTGATATATTCTCTTGTATTCATAGCTGCACCTGGCAGTGCTGGTAGCACAGATAATATAAATAGTAATATAAATAGACAGAGTGCAGCATGAGGCAATGACGGTGTTATTCACAGATCTCCTTGGGGATAGTATCTTAAACAGGAGGGGAGAAAATCAGAGGTGCAGCTGCAGTGTATTTTGTTAAAACTGACTATGCGCTAACGTGGTTGTTTCACATTACTCGCTGTGTAAACTCAGATATTAGTTTCATGGAAAATCTTTAGCATTACAATCTGTCTCTGCTGAAGTGAAATATATATCTGGAATATATGATTTCCATGTTAAGCAATGATTACCTTTATTTATTAGGGGTTTTGCTAATGCAGAAAAGACCCAAGGGTGACAGTGTAATTTACATAGGAGTAGTTTCATAAATCTTAGACAGGGTTCGCTTTCTTCACGAATGGAGAACGTTGGAAACCTGTTTGGGGGGATACAAAGCAAACAGGGGTTACTGGTTCCAGCTGTATCAATTGGATTTGTTTACCTCTGGTGTTCCGGGCACGATCCAAAACTGAACATCAAGCATACTCTTGAGGTTTCCAAAATCAGGCCCGTATTTATACTTTTTTTTAGCGCCGCATTTGCGCCGCTTTTTGACGCAAAACGGCGCAAACCTACAAAATACAATGGCATTTTGCAAGTTTGCGCCGTTTTCGCGTCAAAAAACGACGCAAATGCGGCGCAAAAAAAGTATAAATACGGGCCTCAGTGTCTAGCCAGTAGGTTCCTTTAAGAATTAGAGAAAGCTAAATTCTATGCAGAAAGAGGCAATGGTGCTAATTGAAAAATTGGCATTCATAAGTGGCTGGCTGGTCATGCTCTACACCAGTGGTTCTTATCCTTGGGGACAGGGACCCATGTGGGTCCACAAAACGTTATCAGAGGTGCGTGACTGCTTAGAAAATGAAATAACATTAGGAGATTAAGAAAGTGTATATAAATTAAGAAGCAATATGTAAAATTCACATTTTAAAACGTTCTATAAACATAATGGAATTTGAGGGTAAACATGAAGTTAGTATCCCGAGATTGATTCATGGGAGTAGTGCAAATGCATCAAACAAAATATAATATGGACAATGAGTGGCCTCAATTGAATTTAGAAAAATTCTAATTTTCTCATAAGAATTATAATTTATTTTTTTATATTTGTCTGTGAATTTAATAAAATATTTAATCATTTGTGTATTTATTTGATGAATGCTTCTTTTTGTGTTTTTGATTATTGTTTTGCAGTTGAAATACTTGATGGTCCGGGTCCAGCCCTCAAATAATAACTCAGTGGGGGTTTCCAGATTTCAATAACGATTCAATGGTGGTTCCTTGGTTCCAGTAATGGTTAAGTGGAGGTCTACATAAGTCAAAAGTTTATGAATCATTGTTTTAGACTAATATTTTAATTGCCAGAAGACCTACTTACTGCCTTTGATAATATGACATTGATAATATAGTCTGTCTAGGCACATTATGTGATGCATAAGACTAGACTCAAGAAAGATCAATTATGAAGGTGTTCTGTCACATGTTGTGTTCAATGGCTAGTTACAATACTCAACTGTACTCACTTTACAGTATTCTTTACGTCGTAGCCACTGCTTCCGATCATTTGGTAGTGGTACACTGTCATTGCGGTTGCACATTCCCTTCTTATGACTGCCAAGGCTTATCTTCTTCCAGTATGCACTTCAGTCGATTCTCTGTAAGATGGTGACAGAGCCAAGAGTGGTCATGGGTCAATGCAGGAGGTGTTCCATCGTTTTTAAGGACAATAAGCATACCCCTCCCCCCCCTGCACAAAAAACAAATATCCTCTCAGGGAATTAGGCACGATCACGTCACCAGTAAGTTATAGTTGTGAAAGGGCTTATGCTTCAGGGGGCTTAGAGACAGAACACATCAGGCTTTCAGAGATCCACAGCAATGGAGCTAACCCCACCTAATTTATCTCACCCATGAAGCAATGAGTAACGTGGCTGGGAGCTTTTAATGCTTAGGTTTGCATTATTGCCCCGCCAAACCATCCAAAGAGAGAGTGGGCATCTAAGTAAAACTTGAGGATCATTTTATGGGCAAAATGGGCAAACAATTTGTAAGCAGGGATGCTGAGGCTAAACACAGTTCCTTGTAGCACCAGTACCCATTTGGGCTCCACAGTGCAGGTGTTGCAAAGGTGATGTCAGCCTATTTCTTCTCTAGCTTCTCCAAGTCTGTGCCACTAGATCTGGATCTCATTCAGGCAGTTCCTTCAGCACCTGTCCCTCCATACTGCTCTTTAACATCAGCAAGAGCTGACACTCTTATAGTTGGAAGTCCTCAACATTTTTAACAGCATTCCATGGACCTCAGTTGATGTGTTTTAACATGGCTGTGGAAATGTCTGTCTGAGACATCAGCTCTAGATACCATAGTTTTTTTTTCTCAAACAGCCTGTGGAGTGTTGCCTGGGCACTAGTCTGTGAGAAAATCCTTGAACACTGACTTCAGTCTTTCTTTCCCTACATTCATGCTCAGTTTGAAGACAGTGTTATGGATTTTATAGGTTCCACTCTAGGGCTTGTTACAGGAATTTTCTGTCCTTTCATATATTCATCCCTGTCGGAGAAATCCAAACAAACACATAGACGAGGTAGAGATTTTCTTACTCATGTAGCTTACAATATTTTGAGGATAACACCTGTGTGGAATCATGACATATCTGGAAAGGGGCAAGAGTCGTCCCTCCATCTTCTGCATTTTACATACACATGCAATCTTAAATGGATTCCTGTGTTATGACAGTCGAACACAGCAAAGATGGCCCAGGCTTACTGTCTTACACATACATAACCTGAAGGACACTATAACAATTGAATGCAATGCATGTTGAAAAGGTGACACATGCTGCAACTCTCTCTCTCTGCAAGCAAACAATAAAAATACCTTTCATGCTGGTTCCACCAGTGACTGCCACCACTGTCAGTCCTCTATAGACTGGAGAGCTACTGGTTGTCATGTTCAGAAAGAAAGGGATACACAAGGTCTGCCCATCCAGAGCATGGAACCCAGTTCTAGTTCTCAACCAGGCCCAACCTGACCTTCACTGCATATGCATGACTGCCATGTGTGCTGAGATCAAACATCAAAAATATATAGAAGCTCAAAATTTAGGAATCTGAGCTGTACATTATACCTTGAGACAAATAGATGTTGATGAGTTTCAGCCATTGGCATCTAACAATGCAGCTCTTCAGTTTGATGGCCTGGGTTCAGTATAATAAGATAAGGGTCTTGTTTTTGCAACTGTAATAAACAAGTCAGTTTATATGATTTATCTAATGAAGGTGTGAAATCTGGTTTAAGGTTTTATGCCACTGACCGTTGAAACTACAGGAGAGGAAAGGTTTGATTTGAACAAAGAAGGTGGAATGTTGCTCAGACTTTTATTTCTTTACATGAGTTGGACATTGCCAATAACCGCAGCATTGTGGATTGGTTTAAAGTTTCATAAAGTTGTATTGGCTGGTTTTTACATGATATATTTACACATTTATGAAATAAGGTTTGCCTTCAAAAATTTCTTTTTTTGCGTGTCTTTCTTTCTAGTTGGATTACAATCATGTTCCTTCCAGAGGGATTTTGATACCACATTTGTTCTTTGGGTCACATTCACATTCATCCATTTTTTTATTTTTGGATTTCACGGTATTTTGGAGCAATCTATGCTTTTTTACATTGTTTCTGTGTATTGATTTATGATTTTGTTTAACTATACTGCTAGTGAGGTAGACTGTAGTGCAAAGCTTCTTCAAAAGACACAATGGTTTGGTTCATGTTTCTAGGGTCTCAAGCCCTTTGCTTAGGACATTTTGGTTGTTTGGTGGTTGTTGGTATGGAAAAGACCTCTGCATGCTAAGAGATGTGTACCCCGGCCATGAGTGCCCAACAGTGTCTTGGTCTGTGTTTCTAATGCTGATTTATATAATTGGCGAACATGGACCATGAGTGTGACCCATGACATAGGCCTGTCTCACGGATTGCAGTCTTGTTGAACCAAAAAGGATGCTCAAAGCACTGCCCTCATGGTGGAGGAAGGCTGCCGCTTTCACAAGGAGTTAAGCAGCACAAGTGCAGAGGTGGCAGTATAGTGTAGTGATCAGTAACAGTGAACAGGGCCTTCTTACCCTATGTCATTGGAGTGAGGCCTATAGGCTCACTCACCTTTTAAAATGTTCCACTGCTGTGTGCTTAACCCACCTCTGACCCACATCCGGTTGATAAGGAAGTGCATGCGTGGTGGATAAGTGCTGAATGCATTTGTCAAAAAGATCACTAGTACAGCTCAGAAAACAGAGATCCAAGCCCTGATCTTGCCTAGAGCTGATTATTGAAACATCTTATACATGGGGGCCGAGAAGGCTATCATCCAGTGCTTGCAAGTAGTACACAATGTGGCAGCCAGCCTACTTTTTCATCTCCAGTAATTAATATTAATGTGCACTTCTCAAGGTTGACGTTTGGTACAGTTTGCTCATGGTAAATCTGTGTGATGGCAGCATGTGTTTTTAAATAATACACTCTGGTACAGTACAGAGAGACTGGAGTACTGGTTAGTATGCACAGACTGAGTGTTTGTGCTGCTGGTGGATATGATGGTGGTGGCATAATACATGGGGATAATAGCACTGGGCAGTGAATGTGCTGTGGATGTCCACTGAGTGCAGTAGTGCTTGCACTGGTACACTACATTGAGGACCTTGGGCTCCATTTTGGGAAGTCCAGGCCTGCCTGTTAATCATATGAGGAGCAGAGGAATCCCACCAGACAGATTTGTGTACTGCAATGACAGATCATAAGGAACTGACCTGGACACATCTGAGGAAGAAAGAGATGAGGCTGGCAAAGCAACCATAAGTAGTAGGACAGAGAGCTCAGGATTAACCTTTTGATGCACATATCACTGTGGCTGACATCCAGGTATTAACTCTGGTCACTCCCATGAATATTGTTGTAGGTTAATAAGCTGCTGAGTCCTATCTGCCTTGACAAACACCCTTCATGAGGAAGAAGAAAGGGGTAAGGTATGCATTTCAAAAACGTAAAACCCCCATAATAACACATGAAAGACCCAGACACTAAATTATATATTTTGTGTGTGGAAAAGGACTATATGTAGAGGAGTTTGAGACCCTAAACCTTTTCATCTGTCAAGCAGCCAGGAGATCTGTGTGAGGAGGGGAACCTCTGCAAGACTTCTGCCTGTGACCTAGACTAGGAGCCCAAACCTGCTTATCTCCTTTGCGGGTGAGGTGACAAAACAAAGGGAAACCAAGACCACCTATCCTGGATCCTGGGGGACCAGTGACTGCCTGTTCACTAAGACTGGAGTACCTTGGGAAGGAGAAGAGAGCATTGGAGAAAGTGATTTCCTAAGGGGAGCCCTGATATGAAGGCTCTCTGTACGAGATGTAAGGAATCCGATTCTGCACTGATCACGCCATAGCCCATGTGTTGCATTGAATCAGTGACCCTGTATGCCAGGAAGGGCTTAGGCAAGGATCACTCCCCAGGGTAACAAATTAATTTCAGGCCATTTCAGCCTCCTTTGAGCAGAAACTATTGTTGCGTAGGTTCTTCCACTGAGACTACTGGATTCGAGTGGCAGAATCACTTGTGCTGTGGGGAAATGAGCCTGAACTCACTAGAGGTGACACCCGTCTGCCTAATCCGGGTTTTGTTTCCGGCTAACTAGCAGTGCCTTATCTCTACCCAAGAGCAAGGATGATTGGGCAACCGGACGCATGACACAATTGACTCCTCAGGGAAATCGTGGACACTCAGATCTCACCCTTTTCTCTTAGTTACATTAGTCTCATGTATGCAGGGACAATCAGAGGTAGAATATAGTTCAATAAGGTTTTATTGAAGTAACTGTATCTTAGATAATAAAGCATGAATTGCATTAACTAGGATGACAGGATTAACATTGTGAAAAGGAGAATGAAACATCAAAATAATACTACCATATTGTCACTAAAAATCAGTAAGAATAGCCCCTACCTAGACTGTGTTCGAACTCAGCATGTTAAGCTCTAATTCTGCCCTTCAGGTTCCCCTAGGAAGACATCATCCCTCATACCTGAGCAAGAGGCCTGTAGTCTACATAAGCTGCAGCGAAGCACTCAGCAATCAGCATACAGTTGTGGTCATCTGACTGGAATCTCCCTCTAATGTACATTGGTCAAAGTAGTGTTTTTATAATAAAACACCTGATGTTCAAAGAAAGGATCCCCAAGTAAGAGTATGTATGTTTCTGTGAACATTAGAGACAAAGCGTACCACTCTTGCCGGCAACCTATCTTACTGCAGCCTTGAGAAAAGCACAGAGTAAAATACATGTCTTGTTTAAGAACGCAGTGTTGGCCTAGGCAAAGAACAGCTAGACAGAGAAAATAAAACAAGCCACAAATGTGGCTTTTGTTAAAATAATAAAAGGAACCGGAATAAAATATGTCTAGGTTAAAGTGCACAGCAGTAGGCCTAGTTTGCTAAAATGTGTGTAAAACTATAGTTAAAATGGCTACACAATACCCTCCTCTTGCCAGTTCACAGGTGGTTCAAAGCCTAATTATGTCTAAAAACTACTGAAATTCAACCTAAGGAATATAATAAGAATGTCAATAATGACAAGTTAAAGGACACTTGAGCATGTATTAGAAGGACAATTTAAAATGTTAAGCGTGGCACCAAAAAAAGCTTAATTTCAAAAGTCAGAGTCATTTGGGAAGTTGCCAATTGAATCTGGGGTAATTGAAGACAGGAAATCTTCCACTTCGGCTGGTGGTAAAGTAGGAAGTTCATCACCAAGTGTAGTGTGGTCAGTTTTACGTATCCTTTGGGCATTAGCTTCAGGCTTTAGGCCTTTGTGCATTTTGCCCTGGATGCATTTTATTCCTTTGCTCGCAGCTTAGAGCCTCCGTGCACTTTGCTCTAGATGCTTTTTATTCGGCTTTGTACTGTTATTTTTCAAATAGCCAGTTCTACGGTCTTGTTTTATATTTCATATCACACTGTTTAGCCTACTTCAGCACTGGAGTTCTCCATAACACATTCTTGTTCACTCTGTGCTTCAGTCAAGGATACAGTCTGGTACATTGCCGATAGACGTGGTATGAGTTTAGTCTTTAACATTCCTGCGTAGGGACATTTTGTGGTCACGCTGACATGTTAGTTATAAAAACACTTCCTTGTCCCAATACACGCAAGAGGGAGATTCCGACCAGGGAACCACAACTAGACGCTGACTGCCTTGTTGCAGATGCTGAACCAGATCACAGGCCTTTACTCAGGTATGAGGGTTTATGTCTCCCGAGGGATACAGAAAGGCAAGTTAGAAGCTTAACATGCTGTGCTCGAAATAGAACTAGCAAAGGGAGAGTAGAAACTGTTAAACACCATGATAGTGTTATTCTTATGTTTTACTCTCCTGGTGACTATTTCAATCCTACTGTGTTGTATGGTTCTGGTTATTGCGGCTCACGCCTTATTATCTAAAATGCAGTCGTTTTATTAAAACATTATATAAAGCTTATACTGCCTTTGTCATTTGTATATGAGATCATACTGTAAGTGAGAGAGTTGGTTTGGATCTGAGTGACCACGACTTCCCTGAGAAGTTCCAAAGATGTCATGCGCTCGGCTGCCAAATCATCTCTTCCCTTTGGGAGAAATGAGGCACTGCTAGTTAGCCGGAGCAACAACCGGATTTAGGGTGACAGAGTTCCTTCCACGTGGGTCAGACTCAGTCCCCCACACCGTGAACAATCCTGCTGCCCAGAAATCCAGTAGTCTCATTTAGGATAATGAGAGTCCACGCGACAATGCGCCGCCAACGATTGGTCTGGCTCTAATTTTTGGGTCCGACTGACTCTCTCGGTCTCATATATATATTGACTACTCGGTTCCGTAAGCGGAGACATCCGTGGGGCTGAGGATTTCCGCCACCACGGGATAGGTGCATCCTATTGCTTAGTGGTCGGTTGTTCTAGCTTGAACTTTGAAAGGAAAAATCCCGTTATTGGTGTGCCTTCTCTACCCAGGTGCTGTTTTTCTTTAGATGGCGAATCCGGTAGTGGTGCAAGTAGCGCTTAATATGCGCCAACTGCTCACGGGACATCTGTTAGCACATGGCCTGACGGTCCGGGGGGTCCGGTCTCTTTTGTGGTGGACGCCCATGCAGCCTATAGAACAGAACTTTTTTATTCTTGGGTCGTATTTCCAGCAGTTGATGGGGGTTCAAACACTTTTCACGAATACACTGTTGCGAATGTCCCTGGACAGTACAGGGCTTATGCATACTTAGAGATACCTTTATCTTATCAAGAACACCATAATTGGCTGGATGGCGCCCTCCGACACACAGTAGCACAAGTAAGGTTAGGTCCACTGAGTAATGATGGTCCGACCTGGCCTTTATTGGCTACTTACACACCGTATCCTGCGGTTGCTAATTTGGCAGTGGCTGATGTGCGTCGTTTATATATGGACTTAGGAACTACATACAGAAGACTGGTTCAGTTTGTAATGCAGGCATTAAATACTAATGCGGCGCGTGCTGCTCCGGCGCACCCACAGGCAGTGGTTCCGGGTATCAATCCGGCCACTGTACACTCACTTATGGGTAAGGTACCATCTAAACGTGAGGAGACTCCATTTTGGCTGGCGCACAAAATTAATACGCTGGAAGCAGTATTTCCCCATACAGGACCTCAGGATAAACATAGAATATTAACAATGTGTTTGCCGTATGGAATGGTTCCGCCAGTGGACCTTTGTAATACATGGGGCACGGTGTTTGCCGCGCTCTACACTACAGCACACGGTACACCGACTTTGGCTAATCTGCCGGAAGTGCTAAAACAAATTCAAGATGAATATGGGGCTGCCCCCGCCTTAGATTTAGGCATGCTGCTGATGGGCAATTTTGCCGCAGTTTCTTCTATTATTTTGAGTAATCTCAAGGGAGAGGCAGTAGCACTAGCAGTGCGTATGCGTCTTCGGGACGTTCCGCAGATTAATCAGGAGCGGGAACTCCCGAGAATAATAGCAGAAACATATTCCAGTATTGGTCGCGATAGCCTAGGGGCTAGACCGCAAAAAACCCAATTACAGGGTAAAAGTAATAAAGATAATGCTAAACAAAAGCAACCTGAGGGTACTAAAAAGCGCTGGGAAAAGAAACAGCAAACACCTAAGAAGGATGGGGACAATCTCCGCAACCGGAGACCCCGCAGAATAGGTAAAATCTCAGGAATAGGGATAATTTGAAGACGCCTGATAGATATCAATATACTGATAAACGCCAATCTCGTTCCTTTCAGGACTCCTCGGACAAGAGAAGTGAGAGAGGTCAGAGCGGAGAACTGAGTACATGAAACCGAGACAGGAATCACAACGCTTAACGGAGGTTTCTAATAAACAGGAAGAGAAACCAGTCCAACAAAAGCAACAATTTAAAAAGAAGAAGGTGGCAGCAGTCTCAGTTAGACATGCCACTCAAGAAGAGAGTTCTCTTGACGAACAAGACATGGGCGTTAGCACTGTTAGACAGCGCGGCAGAGGTCACAATAGTTCGCCGGAGTCTTCTAGAGCATCTGGAGGTGAAAGCAACTGATGACTTCATACAAGTCGAAACGGCAGATATGCGAGTCTCTGATCCTGATAGAGTATATAAAGTAACTCTACAATTAGAAGGGGACATTGACCGCATTGTACATGCCATCTTTTGGGACCATGTGGTAAAATCATATGACGTTCTGCTAGCCGAACAAGATTGGCCACCTGGCTTTGTTCGCGACTGTCCGGTTGGGGAGGAGGTTATTACACCTTCGTTCTCACCTCTTGTTCCGAGAGAACTAGCGGAGTCCTATAGTAAATCATGGGCTCTAGCACAGGCCCCCGCCCTATATAGAAATAACATGGGGTGGGATTGACAATCACCTTATCGTGTAATTCCAATAAAGGGCGAACCTCAGCCGCAGTATCCTATCAAATTTGAGGCAAGGGCATTGGTTAGGAAAATTCTTACACAATTGGAGTACCAGGGTGTAATTGAACCCTGTGTCTCGCCGATGAATAATCCCTTATTTCCGGTTGCTAAACCGGACCATTCATATAGGATAGTGGTGGATTACAGACACTTAAATGAACATACATGCACATATGCAATACAGAATTCACACAGCGCAGCGCTTATGAATAATATTGTGCGTAAAAAATACAAAACAACATTAGATATCTCAAATGGATTTTTCTGCCAAAATATAGCACCCAAAAGTCGGGACTATACCAGTTTCAGTGCGTTTGGCTCTCAGAAAAAGTTTTGTCGTTAGCCTCAGGGGTATAAGAATAACCCAGGACTATTTTCGGCTCGTGTAACTGAAAATCTGCACGAGTTGGACCCTGAAGCGTTATCATATGTTGATGACATATATTTGACAGACAATGAGATTCTGCAACATCTAAGGCGTGTAGCACGCATTGTTGTGGGGTCTGCTGAAATTGGCTCTAAGTTTAATTTTAAGAAATCGAAGATTGCCTTCCTGAGCGTCATTTTCCTGGGATATGAGTTGTCAAATGAGGGCAAGAGCTTAGCGCCACATTTTTTGGAGAAATGTGCTCAATTACAGCCTCCTAATACAGTTCGGAAGCTCCAGTCGTTGTTGGGGTTTCTGAATTTTGGCAGAACTTACATTCCTGATTATGCTACGCGTATAAAACCCTTATACGAGTTGATTCGCCCAAATTTTTCAAGTAGATTTTGGACGATTGAGCATACACATATTCTTCGAGATCTACAAACTGATCTCTTAGCAGTTAAACATTTACACACTAGGGACAATAAAACGCATCTGGTTATCAGGGTAATACCTGGTGCCGTAGGGTTTACATATGTCACCTTTAATGAGGGTGAGACGGTCCCGATAGCATACAAGTCCCACTTGTATTCTGCTGCAGAACAACGATTTGCACAAACTGAGAAAATACTCACTGCTGTACAGATGGCTGTGATTAAAGAAAGACCTCTGGCCCAGGGCCAACGCATCATTGTTGTTTCCCCGATTCCGGCCTTAGAGGCTGTTACTAAAGCAAGTGTTTCTAATTCGAAAGCTTTACACCCGCGATGGATACAATGGGCTACGTCTTTGACAGCCACTGATGTAGATTACATATTTGACCTTAAGCTGCAGACTGAAGAATTTCTTCAATATGAAATGGAGTACCCAGTTCCCGCTGGCACATTGCGTATTGACCAATATCAAGTGGTCATGTATACCAATGGCTCTGCGCAACCAGCGGTCGGGACTAAACAACAGTATTCTGCTGCATGTGCGGTGGTGAGCAGCAGTACGGAGGGGGAAGTGTTCTGCCCCGACATACTTATACACAGACCTTGGGAGATTGTACTGCACAGTTGGCTGAGCTCAAAGCTCTATTGTTGGCATTGGAACACGTGGATCCAGCGATACTAACCTTGCTGGTCTGTGACTCCTACTACTGTGTTTAGTCTTTCAATGAATATTTACACTACTGGAGGTTGAATGGGTTTAGAGATTCTAAAGGCACCACCGTTAAACACAAATTGTTGTGGGGGAAGGTTGCAAATCTGAAGGAAATGCTTCCTAACTCCATGTAGTACAAACACTTGGACACCAGCGCGTTGGAATACACGTTGCTGGAAATACTTTGGCTGATGAAGCCGCGAAATCGGCAGTGGCTATTGCCACTGTGGCTGCAGTGACTCGTTCGAGTTCCAAACCAGACACAGAGATTTCAGCTGCCATAGAAGCTATGGCTGATGGTACGCCATTTCCTAAAGGATTCCCTTCTAAATATAGTTACTGCTTGGGTAGTATGCTAAATGCTGTTGTTAAAATTCCAGGCGTTGGTGTACGTGAAATGCCCAATAAAATTGAGAGACCTCGATTAATATTTGCAGCACATGAGGGGGCGGCATCTGCACATGCTGGTGTGGCTGCCACGATTTCACATTTACAGGCTCGTTACTGGTGGCCTGGTCTCTATAAGGAGACAAAGCAATATGTCCTTTGTAGTGACGTCTGTCAACAAATTAAAGCTTCGACGGCTAGACGCCCGCAGCAGACACCCCTTCTGATATCAAATAAACCTTTACAGTGTGTGTACTTGGATCATTGTGGTCCGCTAACGCCTGATAGTGCATACAAATATATATTGGTTGCTGTAGATTCGTGCTCCAGATTTGTGTGGGTCTGGCCACAGCGCTCGGCTGACGCTCGGACTGTTATTAAAGATTTGCGCATCTTTGTCGATACGTTTGCAGTTGCGGCTTTTCATTCAGACCAGGGCCCTGCTTTTGCCTCTAAGGCATTCAGGGACACCATGGCTTCATTGGAGGTCCAACTCCAATTCTCGTCTCCATTTCATCCCGAGGGAAATTCTGTTGTGGAGCGTTTAAATCGTGATTTACAGCAATCCTTAACGGCCAGAGTTATAGGTACGGGTCGTAGTTGGCTAGCCAATCTGTATGGAGTACAGAGAGCACTTAATAACTTACCTAGAAGGTCCCTGGGGGGTCGTACTTCATATGAGTGCCTGTTTGGAACACAAATGTATGTTCCTGATCTAGATGGTCCTGGTGTGGAGGCGGCAGATACGCCCTTTGACATAAATGATCGTGTCACTGTTTTGCAGGATTTACAACAATTCCGTGAAGATAACTCTTCTGCAAGTGCTGCCTCCACAGGAATTAAGGATGAACCAGTAACGCCTACTGGTTGGATACCCAGGATTGGGGATCTAGTGTGTGAAAAGGTCACAGTAAAGAAAGAATTTGGTCCTTCTTATCGAGCACCAGTCCCTGTGTTAGGGGTTAGCGGCACGAGAACTGTAATTTTACCGCCGCTGCACGGGGCCAAAGGAAATCGCTTTGTTTCCATTGATAATGTCAAGTTACAACATGTGGCCGATTCTGCACAGCAGACCAAGAGGGACACCCAGTAGTTCCGGAATCCCTCTCACTACTGGGGAAGAAGTCCCGTTGCAGGTGATTTGCACCGATGCTGTTTCCTCTCTGAGCTTGGGGAGGGTGGAAGCTGATCTTGCGATTGTTCCACAGACGACAATTAATTTGGAATCTTTTGATCAAGTTGCTGTACGTTCTACTGATATTTCTGAACATGTGGTTTATAGCGTGCCAAGGCGAGAGCCGCCAACTGCTTCTTTGTTCACGGTTGCACCTTTTGCAAGAACTGCCTCTGGCTGCTTCAACGCCACTACTGATGCAGTGTCAGACTCGTCCTCACTATCTTCAATCCGAGGTCCACGTAAGCTGCTGTGTTGGCTTAAACGCACATATTTTGTTTTTCCTTGGAACTATTTGTGGCTTTTTATGGCTGTAATGACTATTTTTTTGTGGTTGGGATTTGTGGTTACTTTTTTTTTAGTAACACATGGTCATTTTCTTCCTGAATGATCTGACATTGAGCACGTGGAGACGGTGTTGAAACCACATTTTTCATCTCATATGGTGCGAAGAGACTTGTCCAATGTGAACATTTCTGCAATACCGATTCCTGATGGGATTGTGTGGGATAAAGTAATGTTTGATATATATGGTCCCACTGAATTGATTCAAATACCGTATGTTCTCAAGTTATCAATGAATTATATGGTTATACCAGGCATTGTTTCTGATGATTGGGATGTGAAGACAGTAGATTCTATGCTGACAGAATTGCAATATTATACTGTCTATGACGATGAAGATGCTTACCTATTTAGAGATAATCATGGTGACATGTTTTGCTACAATTATTATGGACACCACTTTATTCATAAAGCGAGTAGCCCTAAATCGATATTTGAATATGTGCAATGGGAACATTGCCCGACTCCTCCACGGGGGAGTTCTAAAACGTATTAGGATAAATTTGCATATTTTTCTGGGCATAATCAACAAAATGCTAAGTCTTACTATTTTAAAGTTACTCCCTATGCTACTAAGCAAATGTTATTGACCGATACTAAATTACTGTATTCAAATTTGTTTGTATCTAAACTTTCGGTTGAGGGGTATGAGTATTGGTTTAAGGTTTAAGACTGTTGATTTGAAAAGTGTCTGGGGAACTAAAAATTGGCAAATGCAAGGCAGGGACACATTATTTAGGACATGTATTATCCATGTGCAGATGATTTTCCTCAATGACACAGTACAACAGACTAGCTGTTTGGGCTTAGCAAAGATTGGAGAGTTGAATTTGCCTGGTATACCTGTCCCTTCCAAATTGAACAATTGGCAGCGGTATGTTAATGCCACATTTAATGAGTTTACACACTGGGTCCAGAATAGTACGCTTAACACTTCATTGATACATCCGGGCGGGTAGTTATTATGGCCTGTAGACACTAATAAGTGTCATCAACGTTTTGTCACCTCTTCAGGGGGGTTTAGGACTAGTAGGGCAGACCCTCGCTACATATCACCAGAACATGCTGATATCATAACTACATACAGCGTGGGAAAGCTTTGTCAGCAATGGTTAAAATCATCCACGCTGGATACACTTAAATCACATCTCACGTTGCTGTCTAATGATACTGACTTACAAGATTTTTTGTCAGGACCGAAGATGCCATGGAAGAAGCGTTTTTTATATGAAGTATATAATGAGATTTGGAAGCTTTCACATCAAGAGGCAGCGGCCCGGTTGAGACAAATTGATCAGGAAAATTTGATACAGGCTTTGTCTGTTGTGGATAATGGGATACATACCCTTTCAGACCGTGTTTACACAATTGACATCATCGTTTCATCTGCTATAGATATTATTAAATAAGATATGTCTTCTTTGTATCATGGGCAGAGTCAGACGCGGTCCATCATGCAGCTGGGTTGGACTCTACAGACCTTGAAGGCAGGTTGCGTCCCGTGGCAGCACATTCGTGCCAGGGAGATATTTGTTTCCTTTAATTTGACTCGTCAACAACAGCTGATGGCTAAAAAGGAAGCAACGTATGTTATGTTAAATATTGAAAAATTGGAGAAACTGCCTTTTACGGTTGCTGAGATTCCGTCAGCTGAGTGGTTGATTCATGGGGTTATTAATCTGCCTATCTCCACTCTGCAATTTACTTCTTGTTTGAAGCACATTCCGGTGGGTAGATATGAACGGTTGGGAGACAGTTTAACTACACGAGGTGTGGGAGCTTCCCTTTCTATACAAGTGTATTAATGGTTTGAGGAAGGTTTTTCTTAGCGGTAGCGAATGCGAAACTTCTGCCAGCCAGTCCATGGTTTGTAAACAGCTGTCCTTGCACGGGGCGTGTAATGCTTCGATTGCTAACTTAGCTTGTTATCTGAAGGGAGTTCCAGTCCCAGTTATTAAAAACACTTTCCAGGTGCTTTCTAACGGCAGTTACATTCTTCTTAACAGCGAACACCGTTGTGGCATGCGTGCCGGAATAGTTTACGTGGTAGTTGTCACCAAGGCCGTTACGTGCTTCGGGAATGTGTTGTTTCCCTCCACTCAAATTAGGGAGGTAGCAGACATCTGGCCTCATATTGCTACTTCCAAGGTAAATTTCGACAATTTAGTCGATTAAAGGCTCTATTGTTTCAAAAGCATGTGGCCCTTACATCTGCTAGCGAGACCTACGCACTTCAAGTGGCAAGGTCATCGGCGGAAATACAGTCACTTTTGAACACTAACTTTCCGAGTCACTTTGATGAACTTGTGGGACGTATATTTAACGCATCCAGCACTACTGGAATTGCAAATTTTTTCAAAGCCGTTGGTGTTGGTTTTGCTCACATCTCTTCCATATTCGGTTTAATACCTTCGGCTATACACTCTATTTTCGGAAGCATTTTTGGGGGTTTCCCGATTACTTTGGCTTTATTGGCTGGAGTCTTGCTTTTGCTGCTGTTCTTCCGCAATGGCTGTCCTGCCACGACGAGATCCCATGTTGGCGCTCCCGTCAGCGCAGCTGTGTCGTGAACGCATGATGCAGCATTTTGGAGCAACACTCCTGGGTCATTTGGAGTGTGACTGGTCTCTGACATTCCGGCCGGTTTTGGATTGTGTGCAACCCGTGTTTCGGTGCCTCTGGTGCTCGTTTGAACATGCACTGGC
Organism: Pleurodeles waltl; assembly: GCF_031143425.1. NCBI lineage: Eukaryota > Metazoa > Chordata > Amphibia > Caudata > Salamandridae > Pleurodeles > Pleurodeles waltl. Next base: position 1,072,299,156 of record NC_090437.1, read on the forward strand.
TCTCTGTCTCTCACTGCAGCGCCCTCCAGTGGTCGATGCTGATCTGTTGATGTTCCCGATTAGGGCTCATTCCCAGACTTGTACACTACGGTTGCGTTTGCTTCGTGAGGCAGTTTATGAGATTCCCTTCCTGGAGGAAGATGGTATTGTCTCATTCATAGGCCCTGCACGGGGTGCCGCCCTGAATGGTTTTGGGGCTTTGGAACACACCTGCTCCCTGGTACTTTTTGGCGTGGATCTTCCGATATTGACATATATCGAAGTGGAGGAACTCCTGCTTTCTATTGCTTCTGTCTGACAATTGGATTTTTTTTTATTTATTTTTTCTTCTCAATGAAGCAAAAATTTACATTATTTTGGATTTGGCCTTATCGTCACATGCTTCCCAAATTTATGACTTTATTGTCCTCTGACCTTGTCGAAATGTATCTTTTTATGTTTTGATTATATCCGGGGCATATTTTTATTATCTTAGAACCACTTACTACCGACAAGGGGAGGGTGTAGTGTGGTCAGTTTTACGTATCCTTTGCACATTTGCTTCAGGCTTTAGGCCTTTGTGCATTTTGCCCTGGATGTATTTTATTCCTTTGCTCGCAGCTTAGAGCCTCCGTGCACTTTGCTCTAGATGCTTTTTATTCGGCTTTGTACTGTTATTTTTCAAATAGCCAGTTCTACGGTCTTGTTTTATATTTCATATCACACTGTTTAGCCTACTTCAGCACTGGAGTTCTCCATAACACATTCTTGTTCACTCTGTGCTTCAGTCAAGGATACAGTCTGGTACATTGCCGATAGACGTGGTAGGAGTTTAGTCTTTGGCTTTCCTGCGTAGGGACATTTTGTGATCACGCTGACATGTTAGTTATAAAAACACTTCCTTGTCCCAATACACGCAAGAGGGAGATTCCGACCAGGGAACCACAACTAGACGCTGACTGCCTCGTTGCAGATGCTGAACCAGATCAAAGGCCTTTGCTCAGGTATGAGGGTTTATGTCTCCTGAGGGATACAGAAAGGCAAGTTAGAAGCCTAACATGCTGTGCTTGAAATAGAACTAGCAAAGGGAGAGTAGAAACTGTTAAACACCATGATAGCGTTATTCTTATGTTTTACTCTCCTGGTGACTATTTCAATCCTACTGTGTTGTATGGTTCTGGTTATTGCGGCTCACGCCTTATTATCTAAAATGCAGTCGTTTTATTAAAACATTATATAAAACGTATACTGCCTTTATCATTTGTATATGAGATCATACTGTAAATGAGAGAGTTGGTTTGGATCTGAGTGACCACGACTTCCCTGAGAAGTTCCAAAGATGTCATGCGCTCAGCTGCCAAATCATCTCTTCCCTTTGGGAGAAATGAGGCACTGCTAGTTAGCCAGAGCAACAACCGGATTTAGGGTGACAGAGTTCCTTCCATGTGGGTCAGACTCAGTCCCCCACACCGTGAACGATCCTGCTGCCTAGAAATCCAGTAGTCTCATTTAGGATAATGAGAGCCCACGCGACACAAGGAGAACAAAGGAGCATTTGTGTTCCAAAGCCTGAGCTCCAGCCAAGGCAGCAGCATTCTGTGGTGTGTCCAACAATGAGTTTAGAGCTGCATTATTCACAAAGGGAAACTCATTAGCAGCTTCCCATAGCAAATGCACCCTCAATGCTCATGTTTTGTAATGAGCCCTCAGCGAGAATATCAACAGATCAGCGTCCAATGAAAGGAAGCACTGCGTAGAAAGACAATCTTTCAGTGCATGTTCGAACGAGCACCAGAGGCACCGAAACACGGGCTGCACACAATGCAAAAGCGGTCTGGAAGCGCTTTCAGTCCTCCTTGTTGTGATGGGACAGCCATTGCGCAGAAAAAGTAGCAATTGGAAAATGCCACCTATCATAGCCAAAGTTATAGGAAATCCCCCGAAAATACTGGAGAATATTGAGTGGATGGCTAAAGGAATTATGCTGAATACAGAGGAGAAGATGTGAACAAAACCAGAATCAACAGCCTTAAAGAAATTTGCGATTTCAGTGGTACTGGATGCATTAAATATTAGTCCCACAAGCTCACCAAAGTGTCTCGGAAAGTTATTACTTAAAAGGGACTGTATCTCTGCTGATGACCTTGCACCCTGAAGCGCAAAGGTCTTGCATGCAGATGTGAGTGCTACATGTTTTTGAAACAATAAAGCTTTGAGTCTGCTCAACTTATCAAAATTCACATTTGAAGTAGCGATATGGGGCCAAATCTCAGCTACTTCTCTCTGTCGTGTAGGATGAAAAAGTATGTTCCCACAGCATGTAACCATCTTAGATACCGAAACAACATAAATTATTCCAGCTCGCATCCCACAACAGTTCTCGCTATTGAGGAGGACCTATCTGCTATTCAAGAGCATTTGGAGCGCAGGTCTAATCAAGGGGACTGGGACTCCCTTCAGATAACAAGCCAAGTCAGCTGTCGAACCATTAAACACCCCGTGCAAGGACAGCTGTTTACAAGCCATAAATGGCTAACAGAAGTCTTGCATTCACTACCGCTAAGAAAGACCTCTTTCATGCCACTGAGACATTTGTACGGGAAGAGTAGCTCCCACACCTCATGGATGTAACTATCAACTAGCCTTTCATATCTGCCCACTGGAATGCTTTTTAAGCAGGACGTGAATTGAAGTGTTGAGATAGGCAGATTAATGACCCAGTGTATTAACCACTTAGCAGATGGCATTTCAGCCACAGTAAAAGACAACTTTTCAAATTTTTCAGTATTTAACATGACATAAGTCACTTCTTTCTTAGCCATTAGTTGTTGTTGTTGCATTAAATTAAATGTGGAAAATATTTTTGCCATTTATAAACTTTTGCTGGGCAGGAATTATGGGGGCTTCAATTCCTTAATTTTAGCTAAGCCTAAACAACTTGTCTGTTGCAAAGTTATATTTAAAAATATCATTTGAACAGGTATCAGGCATGCTCTAAATAAAGCTTCCTTTCCCCTTATTTGCCAATGTTTTGTTCCCCTCAAGTCAATCCTTTTCAACCAATATTCATAGCCTTCTATAGCCAACCGGGAAACAAAGGACTCAGAATAAATGAATTTCGCATCTGTCAATAATATATGTACATTTTCCGTCAATGGCAATTTGAAATAATACAACAGCATTTTAAACATTTTGCCCAGAAATATATGCACCTTTTTCAGAATATGTTTTAGAACTCCCTTGTGGTGGAGTTGGGCAATGTTCCCATTGTGTGTAGTTAAAATACTCTTTGGGGTACTTGCTCTGTGAATGAAATGGTGTCCATAATAATTATAGCAAAACATGTCACCATAATTCTCTTTAGATTGATAAACATCCTCACTTTCAAATATGGTAAAATTCTGCAAATCAGTCATCATAGAATCAACTGTTTTCACATCCCAGTCATCAGAAACAACTCCGGGTATTATTACATTGTTCATAGAAAGTTTAAACACATATGGTATTTGAATGACCTCCGTGGGGCCATATATATCAAATGTGTCTTTATCCCAAATAATCCCATCAGGAATCGGTATAGCAGAAATGTTCACAAAAGACAAGTCTTTGTGGAACTTGTGTGAAGAAAAATGGGGTTTTAGGACCTAATCCACCAGTTCAACTGTTGATCTTTCAGGAAGGTAATGACCATGTATTAATATAAAGAAGGTAATGACAAAGCCAATCCAAAGGATGAAAGCTAATATAGTTAAGAAAAGCCACAGATAGTTCCATGGGAAAATAAAGTAATTTTTTTTAAGCCAGTTTATCAGCTTACGTGCTTTTGGCATTTCAGGAATAGAAGACGCAAATATCCTGAAGCCATTGGTGCAAAAACTGGAGCTGTATTTGAAGGAGGAGAAATGGTAGGGGTGTCCCATAGTGGTTCACTGTAAATGATGCCATCCGTCTGTGTAGAAGTTGAGTCAAATTGATCAGTAATTTCTGTGTTGTTTGTTGTAACAGATGTTAGTGGAACTAATGCAAGATCATTTTCCACCCTCCCTAAGCTCGGAGAAGTGTTAGCGTTGCTGCTCAAAACTTGTAGAGGGACATTTTGACCAGTAGTGAGAGGGATTTGGGAAGTACTGGTTTCTCCTCTTGGTCTGCTGTGCAGAGTCGGCCACATGGTGAAACATGACATTGTCGATGGATACAAAGCTGTTTTCTTGAGCACCAGGCAACGGTGGTAGAATGACAGTTCTGGTACAGTGTATTCCCAGGACTAGGACCTGTGCACAATAAGAAGGACCAAACTCCTTTTTCCCAGCAACTTTGCACATTCTAGATCCCCAACCTTTGGAATCCAGCCGGTAGATGTTATTGGTACATCCTTCATTCCTACGGAGGCAGCACTGGCAGAAGCGTTGTTGTCACAGAGCTGTTGTAATTCCTGCAAGACAGTGATACTTTCATTTATGTCAAAAGGTGTTTCTGCTGCTTCCACGCCATGACCATCAAGATCTGGAGCATATATTTGAGTTCCAAACAGGCACTAGTATGAAGTACGACCCCCCAGGGACCTTCTAGGCAGATTGTTAAGTGCTCTCTGGACTCCACACAGGTGATTAAGCCAACTACGACCTGTACCTAATAATCTGGCTGTTAAGAATTGCTTTAAATCACGGTTTTGTCATTCCATGACACTGTTTCCCTTGGGATGAAATGGAGATGAGTATTGGAGTTGGACCCCTAACTAAGCCATGGTGTCCTTGAATGACCTTGAGGCTTGAAAGCCGCAACTACATATGTGCCTATAAAGACTTGCAAATCTTTAATAACAGTCAAGCATCATACGAGCATTGGGGCCACACCCATATAAATCTGGAGCAAGAGCCGACAGCGACTAAGATGTATTTGTATCCACTGTCCGGCATTAGGGGACTGAAATGGTCAAAGTACATACATTGTAATGGTTTGTTGGAAATTAGGAGGGGTGTCTGTGGTGGCGTTTGACGGTGGACCCCTTAATTTGTTGGTAGATGTCACAAAAAAGGACTAACTGCTTGGTCGGTTTGTATAGGCCTGGCCACCAATGACGTGCTTGCAATAATGATATTGTAGCTGCCACACCATGAGCAGATGCAACTCCCTCATGCGCTGCTTTAATCAATTCTGGTCTTAGTTATTTCCTAGGAATTATCTGAACCCCTACACCTTGTATTTTTACTTCTGCATCAAGGAAGCCTCCCATTCGTTAGGAATATTTAACGGGAAACGCTTTTGGAAAGGACGTCCCTTCAGCCGTGGCTTTCACGGCAGCCCATATGTCATTGTCCGGTTTTGTTCTAGAATGAGTTACTGCACCAACAGCACCCGTGGCTACTGCTGATTTGGCTGGTTCATCAGCCAGTGTATTTCCAGCAACATGCATTCCAATGCTCTGGTGTCCAAGTGTATGTACAACATGGACATTTGGTAGCGTTTCCTTCATATCCACTTCTTTCCCCCACAGAAGCCTGTGTTTGATGGTGTTGCCTTTGGAATCTCTGAACCTATTCTGGCACCAGTAATGCTGGTATTCATTGAAGGACTGGACACAATAGTATGAATCACAAACAAACAGTGTTAGCTGCACAGGATCTGTATGTTCCAGTGCCATCACAAGTGCCTTTAGCTCTGCCAGTTGTGCAGTGCAATCCCCTAGGGTTTGCATGAAAGTATGTTGTGTATAAAACTTATTACCCTCCAAAAAGCTGCTTACGACTGCGCAAGCAGCTGAATATTGATGCTTTGTGCCTATTACAGGCTGTGCTGAGCCATCGGTGTACATGACTCTTTGATATTGATCAATAGGCAATGTATTTGCCAGAACTGGGTATTCTAGTTCATATTGCAAACATTCTTGAGTTTGTAATTTTGGGTCAAAACTTAGTCGACATCATTGGCTATCAAAGATGTTGCCCATTGAATCCAACGTGGATGTAATGCTTTGGCGTTTGGAACGCTGGCTTTGGAAACAGCCTCAAGGGCTGGAATTGGAGATATGACAATAATGCATCTCCCCTGGGCAGTGGTCTTTCTTTGATGAACAGTAGTGAGAATTTTCTCAGTGGGAGCAAAGCATTGTTCGTAGTGATTTGTATGCAATCGGGACCGTCTCACCCTCATTGAAAGTTACATAGGTGAAACCAATGCCACCAGCAATTACTCTGATGACCAGATGTTTTTTATTTTCCCTTGCATGTAAGTGTTGTGCTGCAAGCTTGTCTGTTTGCAAAGCTCTGAGAATGCGTGTGTGTTTGACTGTCCAGAATTTACTGGAAAAGTCAGGACGTATTAAGTCATATAAGGTTTTATGCGTGATGCATAATCTGGAATGTAAATTCTGCCAAAATTTAGGAAACCCAATAGGGATTTGAGTTTTTGAATGGTATTTAGAGGTTGTAACTGCACATTTTTCCAAGAATTGTGGTGATAGGCTCTTTCCTTCACTGGACAGTTCGTATCCCAAAAACAGGACACTAAGGAAGGCTATTTATGTTTTTTTGAAGTTGAATTTACAGCCAAAGTCGGCATATCCTACAACAATGCGGGCTACCCGTCTTAGATGTTGCAGTAACTCATCATCCATGAGATAGATATCCTCTACATAGGACAATGCTTCAGGGTCAATGTCGTGCAATATTGAAGTCACGCGAGCCGCAAACAGTCCTGGACTGTTCTTACACCCCTGTAGTAAACAACAGAATTTTTTCTTGGAGCCTAAAGCACTGAAACGTGTTAGGTCTCTACTCAGAAGTGCTATATTTTGGCAGAAGAAACCATTGGATATATCTAGTGTTGTTTTGTATTTTTTTTTGTGCAATGTTATTCATAAGTGCTGTGCTTTGTGAGTTTTGTATAGCTGATGTGCGTGTATGACTATTTAAGAGTCTGTAGTCTAAGATTATTCTGTACGAATGGTCCGGTTTTGCTACTGGGAATAAAGGATCATTTATTGGTGAGACACAGGGCTCGATTACGCCCTAGTACTTAATTTACTGGAAAAGTCAGGACGTATTAAGTCATATAAGGTTTTATGCGTGATGCATAATCTGGAATGTAAATTCTGCCAAAATTTTGGAAACCCAATAGGGATTTGAGTTTTTTAATGGTATTTAGAGGTTGTAACTGTGCACATTTTTCCAAGAATTGTGGTGATAGGCTCTTTCCTTCACTGGACAGTTCATATCCCAAAAACAGGACACTAAGGAAGGCTATTTATGTTTTTTTGAAGTTGAATTTATAGCCAAAGTCGACATATCCTACAACAATGCGGGCTACCCGTCTTAGATGTTGCAGTAATTCATCATCCGTGAGATAGATATCCTCTAGATAGGACAATGCTTCAGGGTCAATGTCGTGCAATATTGAAGTCACGCGAGCCGCAAACAGTCCTGGACTGTTCTTATACCCCTGTGGTAAACAACAGAATTTTTTCTGGGAGCCTAGTGCACTGAAACGTGTTAGGTCTCTACTCAGAAGTGCTATATTTTGGCAGAAGAAACCATTGGATATATCTAGTGTTGTTTTGTATTTTTTTGTGCGCAATGTTATTTATAAGTGCTGTGCTTTGTGAGTTTTGTATAGCTTATGTGCGTGTATGACTATTTAAGTGTCTTTAGTCTAAGATTATTCTGTACGAATGGTCCGGTTTTGCTACTGGGAATAAAGGATAATTCATTGGTGAGACACAGGGCTCAATTACGCCCTAGTACTCTATTTGTGTGGGGATTTCCCTCACAGGTGCTTTAGCATCATGTTTAATTGGATACTGGGGTTGAGATTGAGGTTGGTTTTTAATTGGAATTACATGATAGGGGGAATCTTTATCCCACTCTACATTGTTGCAATATAATGCGGGTGCCTGCGCCAATGCCCAATCGATGGCGTAGGATTCTGCAACCTCATCTGGAACAAGGGTCAATAAAGAAGGTTTGATAACCTCTTCCCCATATGGACAAGTACAGGTGGCCAATCCCTTTCAGCTAGTAGGATATCATATATATTTACAATGGGGTCCCAAAAGATTGTGTTGATTGTGCATTCAATGTCTCCTAACTGTAACGCCTGTCAGGCGTGGAGACACGCATGCCAGCAGTTTCAACTTGTAAGAAGTCATCAGTTGCTTTCACCTCCAGATGCTCTTGAAAATTCCAGCTTAACGAGTCGCAACTGCTGCCACTTTTTTCTTTTTGAATTCAGGTTTTTGTTGGTGAAGTTTCTCTTCTTTTTTAACAGAAACTTCTGTAGAGCACTGTGATTCCTGTCTCGGTTTCACGTACTCTGTTCTTCGTTTTGACCGCCCACCTCTCTCAATGCGTTTTCCGGTGAGTCCTGAACGGAACGAGATTGGCGTGTATCAGTATATTGATATCTGTCAGGTGTTTTTATATTATCTCTATTTCTGAGATTATATCTATTCTGTGGGGTCTCCACATGCGGAGATTCTTCCCTTTCTTTTTTAGGTGTTTGTTGCTTTTTTATCCCAGCATTTTTTAGAACCCTCAGGAGCTTGTTTGGTAGAATATTTATTACATTTACCCTGAAACTGTGGTTTTGTGGGTCTGGCCCCCCAGACTATCTCAACCAATAAAAGAATAGTTCTCCGCGATAATCTTTGGCAGCTCATGTTCTTGATCATGTGGTGAAACGTCCCAGAGCCATGAGCGCACTGCTAGTGCAACTGCTTCCCCTTTAAGGTTACTTAGTATAATTGAAAATACTGTGGCAAAATTGCCCATTAGTTGCACCCCCAAGTCCAGGGTCGGTGCAGCCCCATATTCATCTTGAATTTGTTTTAACACTTCTGGTAATTTCGCAAGTGTCGGTGTACCTTGTGCAGTAGTATAGAGCGTGGCAAATACCGTGCCCCATTTATTGCAGTTATCTACTGTGGGAACCATCCCTAATGGCAAGCACATAGTTAATATTCTATGCTTATTCTGAGGTCCCGTATGGGGAAATACTGTTTCCAGTGCATTTATTTTTTGAGCTAACCAAAATGGAATCTCTTCTTATTTGGCCGGTACTTTACCCATGATCGAATGTACAGTTGCAGAATTCACTCCTGGCGCTACTGCATGTGGTTGCGTCTGGGCACCACGTGCTGGGTTTGTATTTAATATTTGCATTACAAACTGTACTAAGCATCTGTATATTGCTGTAAGCTCAGCATATAAGTGATGAACCTCAGCTCCCGTCAAGGTTGCTGCAGGAGGTGTGGTGTATATGTGGCCAATAAAGGCCAGTTAGGACATTCATTACTTAGAAGACCTAGCCTACCATGTAGAATTGTATGGGGTAAGGCGCCATCAAGCCAATTATTATGTTCTTGATAGGATAGAGGTATTTCTAGATATGCATATGCTCTATTGTGCAGGTATGTTTGCAGGTGTATAGTGATGAGATGTATTTGTGCTCCCATCTGCTGCTGGAAATGTGACCCAAGAACAGAAAATGTCTGTTCTACAGATTGGATGAGCCTCAACAACAAATGTAATTGGATCCCTCTGGGCCATTAATCCATGTGCCAATAAATGTGCAGTAAGGGGTGGTCGCATACTGGCTGCAATTGCTACCTGTTGCGGGTTTGCCATGATGAAGGGTAATTTTGTTCAGAGATAAGCACACCAAATGGGGATTATCCTTTTCTGGTTCAAGCTTGAACAACCTACAACATTAGTTAGGTATTCCTTACATAGCTGAGGAGGAAAATCCTCAATACCACGGACGTCTCCGTATATAGTACTGAGGTGTCTTCGCATGTAGTGAGACAGAGATGCTCAGGAGGACCCGAAAATTAGTGCCTGACCAAACGTTGGCGGCGCCATGTTGCGTAGGTTCTCATTATTCTAATGAGACTACTGGATTCAGATGGCAGAATCACTTGCACTGTGGGGGACTGAGTATGAACCCATTACAGGTGACACCTGTTGGCTTAATCCGGGTTTTGTTTCCAGCTAACTAGCAGTGCCTCATCTCCACCCAAGAGCAGGGATGATTGGGAAACCAAGCACATGACACAATTGACTCATCAGGGAAATCGTGGTCTCTCAGATCTCATCCGTTTCGCTCAGTTATATTAGTCTCACGTATGCAAGGACAATCAGAGGCAGAATATTGTTCAATAAGGTTTTATTGAAGTAACTGCATCTTAGATAATAAAGCATGAATTGGAATAACTAGGATGATGAAGCACGACAGGATTAACATTGCGACAATGAGAGTGAAACTTAAAAATAACGCTATCATATTGTCACTAAAAATTGCTGAAAATGGCTCCTATCTAGGCTGTGTTAGAGCTCAGCATGTTAAGCCCCAATTATGCCCTTTAGGCTCCCCTGGGAAGACATCATCCCTCATACCTGAGCAAGAGGCCTGTAGTCTACATAAGCAGCTGCAGCGAAGCACTCAGCAATCAGCATACAGTTGTGCTCATCTGGCTGGAATCTCCCTTTAATGTACATGGGTCAAAGTAGTGTTTTTATTATAAAACAGCCGATGTTCCAAGGAAGGATCCCCACATAAGAGTGTGTATGTTTCTGTGAACATTAGAGAAAAAGTGTACCACTTTTGCCAGCATCCTATCTTACTGCAGCCTTGAGAAAAGCATAGAGTGAAATAAATGCCTTGTTTAAGAACGCAGTGCTGGCCTAGGCAAAGAACAGCTAGATGGAGAAAATAAAACAAGACCGCAAATGTGGCTGTTGTTAAAATAATAAAAAGAAGCTGAATAAAATATGATTAGGTTAAAGTGCTATAACTATAGATAAAATGGCTACTCAACACTACTAGGCAACAGGGATTTATAACAAAACTTTTTTTATAGATGGGGAGCGACCCCTTAGACAAGGGTCGCTCCCTTGAGGGTCAATTTTATTTTAGGCCATATCTACCCATCTTAGAGGCAGATCGGCCTATTTGTCTTAGACCCATCTGCCCCAAAGAGGGGCAGAAACCACTAGACACCAGGGATAGGTGTGTGTGTTTTGTTGGGGGCACACCCTTGGGCAAGGGTTGCTTCCCTTGGGGGCACATTACTATTAGCCATTTCTGCTCCTCATTGGAGGCAGTTCGTCTTATTTTTGTAAGGCCCCTCTGCCACAAATTTGTTTTTTTTTAAAAAGGGGGGTATGGCCATAATCCCACCCCAAATAAATAGGGACAAAGTTGTTCTGCCCACCAGTGAGCAGATGGGGTAATTACCCCCAATCCACTCCCTGAGTGTTAGAAAGCCTACTTGATGTAGGGAATTTAAAAAAACATTGTGGGGTGGTGGCTACCAACCAGCATGGGCATGGTTATGTCCCCACCCCATCTGATGGGGGTAACAGTCTTTCAGCTCTCCCACCTCACATTAAAATATCTTATCCCTATGGCAAGCAAGAATACATTTTATATTGGGTTTTGATTTTACATTTGGGCCATGAGAGCTTGGCTAACTCTCAAAATAGTCCCACTTGGAATGGTGAGGGCTGCACTTTTTGGACTTTTGGAAGCTGCCATGCAGAAAAATCTATGAGATCTAGACACATCTGAAAACTAAACTACTAGGTAAGTCTAGTGTGATGTGCTTCACATGCACCCGCACCATTTTCTTACTCACAATGCCCTGCAAACCTCGAACTTTGCTTGAAGTCACACATCTTCCCCACATTTTTGTGATGGAACCTTCCACAATCTGCAGTAATCCAGAAAATTACTACCACTCAGCATTGTCGCATCTATACCGATAAAAATTCTGGTCCACTTGTCAGCCTAAAACTGTTTTTTTTTTTCAACTGCCCTTTTGGACCCGCTTTGGTTCCCACTCAATTTCAACATGTTTTTGTCTCTTCCCTCTCACAGGCACTTGGCCCACCTGCACAAGTGAGGTATCATTTTTATTGAGAGACTGAAGGGAATGTTGGATGGTAGGAAATTTGTGCCGGTGAAGTGATCCCTCACAGAAATGTGGGAAAAATGTGATTTGTTTGCTAAATTTGAGTTTTGCTGATGATTCTGGGTAAGAAAGCACTGGGGGATCCATGCAAGTCACACCTCCCTGGATGCCCTCGGGTGTCTAGTTTTTAGAAATGTCTGGATTTGGTAGGTTTCCATAGATGCTGCTGAGCCCACAACCAAAAACGCATGTGCCTCCCGGAAAAACAGGTAATTTGGTATTTGATAATTTGATCATTTTGATGTGTCCACATCGTGTTTTGGGGCATTTCCTGTTGCGGCCAGTAGGCCTACCCACACAAGTGAGGTACCATTTTCATCCGGAAACCTGGGGGAACGCTCGGTAAAAGGAAGTTTGTGGCACCCCTCAGATTCCAGAACTTTGCAGCACCAAAATGTGAGCATAAAGTTTTTTTGCCAAATTTTGAGGTTTTCTAAGGATTCTGGTTAACAGAACCTCTTTAGGTGTCTAGTTTAAAAAAATGCACAGATTTGGTAGGTTTTCTTAGGTGCCGGCTGAGCTACAAACCAAAATCCACAAGTACGCATTTTCCCAAAAACATGTCAGTTGTCAATGTAAAAATGTGATGTGTCCATGTTGCCTTTTCTGTCGCGGGCATGAGGCCTACCCACACAAGTGAGGTACCATTTTTATCAGGAGACTTGGGGGAACACAGAATAGAAGAACAAGTGTTATTGCCCCTTGTCTTTCTCTACATTTTCAACCGGTTCTGTGCCTTGGATGAGGTGACCTCATCCAATGCTACAGTTCCCGTGTGCCGTGGACGAGGTCACAGCCCCCCCCTTGTGCACCCCCCTTCCTCCCCCAAGGCGGGGATGGAAGGGTAAGACCTTCCCCTTCCACCCCCGACCCCCCCAACCCCCCTGTGATGTCAGCGCTCGAGCGCGCGCTGATTTGTCACAGGGGCCTCTCCCATCGTGCTGGAAGCTCTGCTTCCAGCGTGATTGAAAGAGAAATGCTCAGCATTTCTCTTTCAATCACGTGGGGGAGGCCCGGAGGGGCTTCAAAGGGAAGGAAATGTATTTCCTTCCCTTTGAAGTCTCTCCCAGGGTTTCAAAAGCCGGATTGCTTGCAATCCGGCTTTTGAAACCCCACTAGACACCAGGGATTTTTTTTTTTCAGAAATTGACATAAGGGAGCGACCCCTTGGGCAAGGGTCGCTCCCAGGGGGAGGCATTTTTCGGGAAGGCCTTTTCTGCCCCCAGGGGGGGCAGAAACCGCTAGGCACCAGGGATCATTTTTTGAAAAATGTTTTTCTTTTTAGGTGGGGAGTGACCCCTTAGGCAAGGGTCGCTCCACTAGGGGGCAAATTATATTTAGGCCATTTCTGCCCCCTTTGGGGGTAGATTGGCCTATTTTAATGAGGCCAATCTGCCCCCAAGGGAGGCAGAAACCACTAGACACCAGGGAGTTTTTTCTTTGCGTCAATTTCACGCAAGGGGAGCGACCCCTTAGGCAAGGGTCGCTCCCCTGGGGGGCAAATTGTATTTAGACCATTTCAGCCTCCCTTGGGGGCAGATTGGCCGATTTTAGGTCAATCTGCCCCAAGGGGGCAGAAACCACTAGGCACCGGGGATTTGTTTTTTGGCGCCAATGTCACGCAGGGCGAGCGACCCCGTAGGCAAGGGTCGCTCCAGGGGGGGGTAGGGGTTGGGGGGGCAAATTTATTTTAGGCTATTTCTGCCCCGACGGGGGGGCAGAAACCTCTAGCCGCCAGGGCAATTTTTTTTTTGTGTTTTTTTTTTTGTTTGTTTGTTTGTTTTTTTAGAGATGGGGAGCGACCCATCAGGCAATGGTCGCTCCCGGGCAGGGGGAGCTTGGGGGGGTAAAATTTATTTTAGGGCATTTCTGCCCCCCCCCCGGGGCCGGCTGAGCTAGAGGCCAAAATCCACAGGTAGGCACTTTGCAAAAAACACCTCTGTTTTCTGTGAAAAAATATGTTGTGTCCACGTTGTGTTTTGGGCCATTTCCTTTCGTCGGCTCTAGGCCTACCCACAGAAGTGAGGTACCATTTTTATCGAGAGACTTAGGGGAACGCTGGGTGGAAGGAAATTTGTGGTTCCTCTCAGATTCCAGAACTTTCTGTCACCAAAATGTGAGGAAAATTTGTTTTTTTAGCCACATTTTGAAGGTTTGCGAAGGATTCTGGGTAACAAAACCTGGTCAGAGCCCCACAAGTCACCCCATCTTGGATTCCCCTGGGTTTCTAGTTTTCAGAAATGCGGTGGTTTGCTAGGTTTCCCCAGGTGCCGGCTGAGCTACTGGCCAAAATCCACAGGTAGGCACTGTTTTCTATGAAAAGATGTGATGCGTCCACGTTGTGTTTTGGGCCATTTCCTTTCGTGGGCGCTAGGCCTACCCACACAAGTGAGGTATAATTTTCATTGGGAGACTTGGGGGAACGCTGGGTAGAAGGAAATTTGTGCCTCCTCTCAGATTCCAGTACTTTCTGCCACAGAAATGTGAGGGACATGTGTTTTTTTAGCCAAATTTTGAGGTTTGCAAAGGATTCTGGGCAACAGAACCTGGTCAGAGCCCCACAAGTCACCCCATCTTGGATTCCCCTAGGTCTCTAGTTTTCAGAAATGCACAGGTTTGGTAGGTTTCCCTAGGTGCCGGCTGGGCTAGAGGCCAAAATCCACAGATAGGCACTTTGCAAAAAACACCTCTGTTTTCTTTCAAAAAATGTGATGTGTGCACGTTGCGTTTTGGGGCATTTCCTGTCGCGGGTGCTAGGCCTACCCACACAAGTGAGGTATCATTTTTATCGGAAGACTTGGGGGAACGCTGGTTGGAAGGAAATTTGTGCCTCCTCTCAGATTCCAGAACTTTCTGCCACAGAAATGTGAGGAACATGTGTTTTTATAGCCACATTTTGAGGTTTGCAAAGGATTCTGGGTAACAGAACCTGGTTAGAGCCCCACAAGTCACCCCATCTTGGATTCCCCTAGGTCTCTAGTTTTCAGAAATGCACAGGTTTGGTAGGTTTCCCTAGGTGCCGGCTGAGCTAGAGGCCAAAATCTACAGGTAGGCACTTTGCAAAATACAGCTCTGTTTTCTGTCAAAAAATGGGATGTGTCCACGTTGTGCTTTGGGGCATTTCCTGTCACGGGCGCTAGGCCTACCCACACAAGTGAGGTATCATTTTTATCGGGAGACTTGGGGGAACGCTGGGTGGAAGGAAATTTGTGCCTCCTCTCAGATTCTAGAACTTCCTGCCTCAGAAATGTGAGGAACATGTGTTTTTTAAGCCACATTTTGAGGTTTGCAAAGGATTCTGGGTAACAGAACCTGGTCAGAGCCACACAAGTCACCCCATCTTGGATTCCCCTAGGACTCTAGTTTTCAGAAATGCATAGGTTTGGTAGGTTTCCCTAGGTGCCGGCTGAGCTAGAGGCCAAAATCTACAGGTAGACACTTTGCAAAATACAGCTCTGTTTTCTGTCAAAAAATGGGATGTGTCCACGTTGTGCTTTGGGGCATTTCCTGTCGCAGGCGCTAGCTCTACCCACACAAGTGAGGTATCATTTTTATCGGGAAACTTGGGGGAACGCTAGGTGGAAGGAAATTTGTGCCTCCTCTCAGATTCCAGAACTTTCTGCCACAGAAATGTGAGGAACATGTGTTTTTTTAGCCGAATTTTGAGGTTTGCAAAGGATTCTGGGTAACAGAACCTGGTCAGAGCCCCACAAGTCACCCCATCTTGGATTCCCCTAGGTCTCTAGTTTTAAAAAAATGCACAGGTTTGGTAGGTTTCCCTAGGGGCTGGCTGAGCTAGAGGTCAAAATCTACAGGTAGGCACTTTGCAAAAAACACCTCTGTTTTCTTTAAAAAAAATGGGATGTGTCCACGTTGCGTTTTGGGGCGTTTCCAGTCGTGGGCGCTAGGCCTATCCACACAAGTGAGGTATCATTTTTATCCGGAGACTTGGGGGAACATAGATTAGCAAAACAAGTGTTATTGCCCCTTATCTTTCTCTACATTTTTTCCTTCCAAATATAGGAGAGTGTGTAAAAAAGACATCTATTTGAGAAATGCCCCGTAATTCACATGCTAGTATGGTCACCCCGGAATTCAGAGATGTGCAAATAACCACTGCTCCTCAACACCTTATCTTGTGCCCTTTTTCGAAATACAAAGGTTTTCTTGATAGCTATTTCTTACTCTTTATATTTCAGCAAATGAATTGCTGTATACCCGGTATAGAATGAAAATGCACTGCAGGGTGCAGCTCATTTATTGGCTCTGGGTACCTAGGGTTCTTGATGAACCTACAAGCCCTATATATCCCCGCAACCAGAGGAGTCCAGCAGACATAATGGTATATTGCTTTCGATAATCTACCATTGCAGGAAAAAGTTACAGAGTAAAACGTAGAGAAAAATTGATGTTTTTTTCACTTCAATTTAAATATTTTTCTTTTTCAGTTGTTATTTTCTGTAGGAAACCCTTGTAGGATCTGAACAAATGGCCCCTTGCTGAATTCAGAATTTTGTCTACTTTTCAGAAATGTTTAGGTTTCTGGGATCCAGCATTGGTTTCATGCCCATTTCTGTCACTGACTGGAAGGAGACTAAAAGCACAACATTTTTTAAAAATGGGGTATGTCCCAGTAAAATGCCAAATTTGTGTTGAAAAATTGGGTTTTATGATTCAAGTCTGCCTGTTCCTGAAAGCTGGAAAGCTGGTGAGTTTAGCACTGCAAACCCTTTGTTGATGCCATGTTCAGGGGAAAAACCACAAGCCTTCTTCTGCAGCCACTTTTTCCCATTTGTTTGAAAAAAACGAAATCTTCACTGTATTTTGGCTAATTTCTTGGCCTCCTTCAGGGGAACCCACAAAGTCTGGGTACCTCTAGAATCCCTAGGATGTTGGAAAAAAAGGACGCAAATATGGCTCGGTTAGCTTATGTGGACAAAAAGTTCTGAGGGCCTAAGGGCAAACTGCCCCAAATAGGCAAAAAAAGGCCTGGCACAGGAGGGGGAAAAGGCCTGGCAGCGAAGGGGTTAAGACAGCCTGTAAAGAAGACAACTATTTGAGAAATGCCCTGTAATTCATATGCTAGTATGGGGACCCTGGAATTCAGGGATGTGCAAATAACCACTGCTTCTCCGAACCTTATCTTGTGCCCATTTTGGAAATACAAAGGTTTCCATGGATACCTATTTTTTACTCTTTATATTACACCAAAGGAATTGCTCTCTACACGGTATGCAATGAAAACCCATTGCCAGGTGCAGCTCCTTTATTGGCTCTTGGTACCTAGGGTTCTTGATGAACCTACAAGCCCTACATATATCTCTGCAACGATAAGAGTCCTGCAGACGTAACTGTACATTTTTTTAAATAATCTGACATCTCAGGAAAAAGATACAGAGTAAAACGTGGAGAGAAATGGCAGTTCTTTTACCTCAATTTCAATATGTTTTTATTTTTGCTGTTGTTTTCTATAGGAAAACCTTGTCGGATCTACATAAATGAACCATTGCTGAATTCAGAACTTTGTCTACTTTTCAGAAATGTTTTGTTGTCTGGGACCCAGCATTGGTTTCACACCCATTTCTGTAACTAACAGGAAGGAGGCCAAAAGCAAAAAATAGTAAAAATGGGGTATGTCCTAGGAAAATGAAAAAATTGTGTTGAAAAATGTGGTTTTCTGATTCAAGCCTGCCTGTTTTTGAAAGCTGGAAAGATGGTGGTTGTAGCACAGCAAACCCTTTGTTGATGGCATTTTCAAGGAAAAAACACATGCTTTCTTCTGCAGCACTTTTTTGCTATTTTTTACAAAAACACAAAATTGTAGGCGTACTTTGACTAATTTCTTGGTATCCTCCAGGCAAACCCTCAAACTCTGGGTAGAATCCCTGGATGTTGGAAAAAAGGACGCCCATTTGGCGTGGGTAGCTTATATGGACAAAACGTTTTGAGGGCCTTAGCATGAACTGCCCCAAATAGCCATGAAAAGGCTTGGCACAGGAGGAGGAAAAGGCCTGGCAGCAAAGGGGTTAAGCATTGAAATATTGAGAAGTAGTCTTTTTATATATGTTTAAATTTTATAGAGTCCCTTTAAATCACTGGCATTTTACCACATATTGAGTTTTTCCATTGACACAGATGGTACTCTTCAGGAGGTAGTATGAGAAAAGAGTGCAAATTGCTGGATTCCGTGATTACTTGTAAGTAGTTGTTAGCGTTCATGCATTTGCCAGGGCTAGAGTGCATGTTTCTCTATTTAAGCTGAATGATAGGGAACCAGCCCTCAGTGCTTGTAAACACTAACATGAGAGTCATGCGCTCATATGAGGCCCTCATTGTCTTTTAAGTTGAAGGCAGAAGCAGTCATTCTATAGTCTATCTAGTTATACAATAAATTATATATAGTTATAGTTAGTGTTGTCTGGTTAGTGAGCTGAAATGAATGTGTAACAAGATCCATTACTTATAATAATTTGGTGGTGGATAAATTGTAAATGTTACATCTAGAACTTTGAAATTGTTAAGGTTTGTGTAGTTTAAAAACAGTTTGTGTAGAGAAAATGCATTTTCCTAACTGTAACTAAGCTTTAACCAAAGTTTTGTTTTTATTTTCTAATAAAGGTGTCTTTCAAATCATAGAGTCTAGTGATGCAAGTGGAAAGTTGCTATGTGGAGTGTCATACAGTACAGTAGACACGAGTGTTGTGAAGACACAGACTGGATGATTGTTGATTGGAATTGAATGGAGTAGAGAGTAGTAGTGCATCATACAGTGTAATAAAGTGTTATATAGGGAAGTGGCATAGTGTCTCATGTTGGGAGCTAAGGCCTCGTAGACTGGAGGAGCGAGTTATACAGTGGAACAGAGTGTCAACTCTTGAAGTGTAGAGTACGGTATCATAGATGTGTCACAGTGGAGTAGAGTGGATTAGAGTGACGTTGGGTGAAGTATAGTATCACACAGTGAAGTATAATCAAGTGGAATATTGTACAATACAGTGGAGGAGAGTGTCGTAGAGTGGAGTGCTGTGTCATACAGTGTAGTGGTGTATCATAGAGAGATGTTGTGTGGCATGTCATCCAGTGTCACATAGTGGAGTACAGTGGGGTGCACTAGATGGGCATAGAGTGGAGCAGAGTGTCATAGAGCAGCGTAAAGTGTAGTTCAGTGTTGCAGAGTGGCGTTGCATGCAGTTGAGTACAGTGTCAGATAGTAGCGCGTATAGAGCAGGGTGTAGTACAGTAGCAGAGAGTGGGATAAAGTGTTGTAGAGTGGAGTATAATGGAGTTGAGTACTCTGGAGTGGAGTTGTGTAGAATGGAGTAAAGTGTATGGAGTGGCGTCCTATAGACTATAGTGGCATGGAGTGAAATAGAGTGGCACAGAATACAGTTGAGTAAAGTGTCATTAATTGGAGTACCATGTTGTACAGTAGAGTGTAGTTGGTGTCGTGCAGTATTAGAAAGTGATGCAGGCTACAGTAGAGTAGAATGGGATACAGTCTAGTTGATATTTACAGAGCGGAGTGGTGTACAGTACAGTACAGTGTTGGAGAGTGTGGTTCAGTGGTTTGGCATACAGTATTACAGAGTACAATGGCACTGAGTGGCATAGAGAGTGGAGTGGCATACAGTAGAGTAGATTGGAGTATTGTCAGAGTACAGTGAAGTAAAGTGGGGTACAGAGGCTTACAAACAGTTACGTACAGTGTTGTATAGTTGACTAGAGTATTGAAGAGTATAGTGGAGCTGAGTGATGTACAGTTGCATACAGTACAGTACAGTGTTGAATAGTGGAGTGAAGGGGTAGTAAAGAAGAGTGGCATGGAGTGGAGTGTACTGTCATAGCATAGGTGGTGAACTGTTATAAATTGTAGTGGGGTCTTGTACAACAAAGTGGAGTGATCTGTTGTATAGGAATGTGTCATATATTTGAATAGTGTGTTGTACATTGTATTGTACAGCCATGAAATCAAGTATTGAGTTGGAAGTGAAGTGTATTAGGTTAAAGTTGAGTAGAATGTCATAGAGTCTCATGACTTGTGGCAGACTTTTCAAAAGTAAAGATACAAAGAATGGAGGAGAGCGTCATACAATGAAGTAACGTAGAGTGGAATGGCGTACACTGTAGTGGCATACCGTGCATTACCATAAAGTGGAGTACCATACACTGGAATACAGTGGAATACTGTACAGTGCAGTGTAGAAGAGTGGAGTGGCATTGAGTAGACTAGAGTAGAGTGAAATAGTGTACAATGGAGTGGTGTACAGTGGAGCAAGATACAGTGAATTAGCATAGAGTGGGGTGGCATACCTTGAAGTGGTGTAGCTTAGAGTTAAGGTGACTGTTATAAAGTGGAGAGGTGTCTTATACAGTAGAGTGGAGTGCTGTGTCACACAGTATTGGAAACTGTTGTAGAGTGGATTACAGTGTGTACAATACAGTGCACTGGCATAGAGTTAAGAACAAATTTACACTGTGGAGTGTACGGGGATAGAATAGAGTAGAGTCTAGTAGAGTGGCACAGAGTGTAGTAGAGTTTTGTAGAGTGGAGTTATATAGTGTGGAGGAGTGTACACTGGAGTGGCATAAAGTAAAGTAGCATAGATTGAAGTGGTGTATAGTGGAGTGGCATAGAGTGAAATGGCGTATAGCGTAGTAGTATACAGTAGAATGCCATAAAGTGTAATAGTGTAAAGTGTTGTAGCGTACAGTGGAGTGGTATACAGTGAAGTGGATTAGACTGGAATGGTATATTGTGGGGTGGGGTACAGAGGGGTACAGTGGACTGGGGTAGAGTGAAAAAACATGCAGTAGAGGGGCAAAGATTGAAGTTACCTACAGTGTAATAGCATAGCAAGGAGTGACATACAGTGGAATAGCAAGGAGGAGTTGTGTTGAATAGGATAACATATAATGGAATAGCATGGGGTAGATTAGCATAGAATGGAGTGGTATACAGTGGAGTAGTGTAGGTTGGAGTACTGTACAGTGGAGAAGGGTAGGGTGAAGTAGCACATAGTGGAGTGGTGTAGAGTGGAGTGGTATACAGTGGAGTGGCATAGAGTGGAGTAGCATATAGTGGAGTTGCATACAGTGGAATAGCGTAGCGTGAAGTGGTGTACAATAGAGTGGCATTGACTGGAATAGCGCATAATGGATCTGCATACAGTGCAGTGGCATAAAGGGAAACAGGGTAGATTGTAATAGCATACAGTGGAGTGGTGTCCAATGACATAATGTAGAATAGAGTGGGGTAGATTGGAGCAGCAGACACTGGAGTGACATAGATGGAGTAGCATACAGTAGAGTGGTATACACTGAAAGAGCATAGAGTAGAGTGACATACAGTAGGATGGCATAGAGTGGAAGAGCATATGCTGGAGTAGCGTATAGCAGAGTGACATACAGTGAAGAAGCGTAGACTGAAAATGCATAGAGTGGAGTTGTATACAGGGTAATAACTACAGTGGTCTGATGTAGAGTGGATTTGTTTACAGTGTAATTGTATAGAGTGGAGTGATGTAGAACCGATTGTTGTACTGTGGAGTGGCTTAGAGTTTAATAGTGTATAGCAGAGTAGTGTACAGTGGAGTAGCATATAAAGGAGTGGTGTAGAATGGAGTGGTGTACAGTGGAGTGGAGTAAGGGGTAATACCATACAGTGGAGTGCCGTACATTGGAGTGGGGTTCAATCAAATAGCATAGAAAGAAGTTACGTAGCATGGCGTGCCATACACTAGAGTGGTGTAAGGTGGAGCAGCGTACAGCGGAGTGGCACACCATATACTGGATTAGCAAATAGCGGACTGGAATGCAGTGGACTGGTTTACACTAAAGAGGCATAGAGTGGAGTTGCATGCAGTGTAATAGCATAGAGTGGACTGGCTTAGAGTGGGGTGGTGTGCAGTCTAATAGTGTAGAGTGGAGTGGTGTAGAGCAGAGTGTTGTAGAGTGGGCTGGCATAGAGTGAAACAGCGCATAGTGGATTAGCGTACAGTGGAGTGCAGTAGAGTGGAGTGGCATACAAAGGAAAACAGTAGAGTGGAGTGATGTATAGTAGAGTGAAGTGGCCTATAGTAGAGTAGTGTCTAGTGGAGTGGTGTACAGGGACTGACTAAGACCGGAGTGGCGTAGAGTGGTGTTGCGTACAGTGTAATAGCATAGAGTGGAGTGGCATAGAGTGGAGTCTTGTACTGTGGAGAGGCGTACAGTAGAATGGCATAGAGTGGAATAGCATATGGAGGTGTGACTACAGTGGTGTGGCATATGGATGTATGTGAAATTTAGGAACAATGAAGATTGTGCAAAACTATGAACTGCGCTGCCTTGCATTTCTCCAGATTTACCAAATGATGCAGGGCCACTAATGGTGGCCTTGTGCAGCTTTGTAAATCTCACTTAAGTATTGTGGTGCCCATGCAAAATCTTGAGCGATGCGAGGGTGCCACAATCCAATAATACAGCTAGGCATTAGTTTTATTTTGGGCCATGATATACTATGATAATTTTGCAGTACACTTTGGTACATGATGATGATGACAAGCCAGTGCATAACAGGGTAATGAAAAGGCAGCTATATTTATTTCTACACTTTGGCTGTGTTCAGTGCTAGGACCTTAGATATAGGTAAGTAGTAGGTCCTATGCTATTACCACTTTATTTAAGTCATAGTAGGTAGGAACATTTATTTATTTTTTATATATTTTACAATATGTTTACAGCCATGTACCACAGTAGTTTCACAAAAAATTGTGAAAATTTGTGAAAGTACCACAGTGACAGACATTACTAAGTTTAAATGCCTTAAAACTTTAAACATACTAAATTGCAGTACCCAAAAATCATCATCAGTGTACCATGAAGTGTAATCCTGCCACATTTCATGGTCATCCATTCAGCAGTTTTCACATTATGTCAAATACAATAGTCTGTGGAAAATGCATTGATATAAAAACACATTTTGGGGCACCCTTCCATCTTTTCACTACCTCAAAGATTAACAAATAATAATTAAATCATCTCAATCTGTAGAAAATGCTATAGGTCTGTAAAGTTTTTAAGTGATTCACCAAAACAGTGAACAATTATTAGGGAGCTACTATTCGAGTTTAACTACAGAGTGGCATTCAGATTTAATGTGATTTCTTTCCCTTTGTCTCATGTATTTGTTATGTATTTGTTTATTGTTTTATTTAGACATGCAACCATGAATGTGTCCTTTAGTTGTTCATGTAGTAATTATGAACTTTACATATGCAGTCTATTTTATTTTTTGGGCTTCCTTCCTGCTTTTAGTAGGATAATGCTACATATAATAAGCTCAAAGTGAATGAAAGCCGATCATTGTAATAAAAATGTAGATTATTTTTTTCATAATGGCCAATTATGATTTCCTTCCTATTGTAGTTTGTGTAACTGACTGCTAGGTCACTTTTCCAGTTTGTTTCACAGAAGTACATAAGGAAGAAATGTTTTGGCTTGTTGGGCAGAGTTTTATTTTGTGAGACTTTACATATCCAGTCTCGTTTATTGTTTGGGCTTCCTTGCTATTTTTAGTAGGGTTTTGCTACATACGAATGCCAAAGTGAATGAAAGAAAATCATTGTTACTGTTATAAAAAATTCATTAAGGGGATTATTTGCAAGGCCCTATCGGTACACTGCACCACAGGAGTGTTATTTTCTTTTGTGCTCTGCTGGTGCATTGTGGCATCCCATATTTAAAATAGCCTGGTAAAGCCACCTTGCTTGGCTTTTAATGGGCTTGTTAATATGGGTCACTTTCATACATGGAACTGCATGAAAGGGGTGTTCCATGGGTGTTGCTGTGGGTGTTCCCTCTCAACACTCATGGAACGCTGAGGAATCTGGGGCATTCCCAGATTTACAAGTCTGGGAATATGTCAGATACCGCCACCAAATCCGAGGTGGTAAAGAAGTGACGCAATAGGGAGAAATGTCCTCCATGTTTTTCATCATTCTATTTGTGCTGCATTGTGCAATATACACAGAAAAAGGAAAACACCTCTTGTGATTGATTTTATGCAGGAAGGTGTCCCTTCCTGCACAAAAACAATCATCCCCACAATTATCCACAAAACAATCATCCCCACAACCATGGTGGAAGGGTGCCTGCTTTGGTGGTAGGCAGCAATTTGTGTGCCAGCGCAGGGGGATAGGACAGAAATGCAGCATGTCTTGTAGATACGTGGTATTTCCACCCTTTCCCAGTGGGGCTCCTGCTGCCCCGCCCTTTGCCACGGGGCTTGTAAATAACCCCCTAGATGTAAAAAAAATTCCTATTGGCAGATTATCATATCCTCCAAATAGTAGCTTGTGTGGCTCACTGCTAGGGCAAAGTTTCATCATGTTGCACAGGGGTGCATATGAAAGATGATTTTAGGTCACTTTCATTGTGTGAGCCAGAGAGCATGCAAAAAAAGGTTATGTATATTAAGATTAGATTAAGATTATTCTATTTGTTATGTATTTGTTTAGAGAATTCCATTAGCATGTGACCCTTAAATGGTTCTTTCAGTTGTTCATTTAGTAAATCTGATACTTTACATATGCAGTCTTGTTTATATTTTTAAGCATTCTTGCTACTTTTAGGAGTTTTGTACTACAAGATATCACTAAATTAAAAAACCTTATTATTTAAGAAATTCTTACTCTATTCACCTGCATTACCTAAAGAATCATCTGCTCACCCTGAATTCTAATGCTGCCATATTTTAGCAAAATCGGACTGGATGTTTTTGCGCTATGTGTAATGCAGTGGAGTTCAAGCCCGTTTTGTGATCCTCCTTTTTTCTTTGAACCTTGGTCAAAGGTGGCAGAACTTTAAGTACCCCAACAATGCCACAGGGGCAGCAGATCTGCAAAGTTTCTCAGAAATTCATCAAATGGGTGCACATTTATTAAGGGACTAAAATAAAAATAAGTCATAAATTATGTCATAGAACATGTCATGAGTGATGTAATGTAAGAGGTCATGGGCAGTGCATCAATGTCACAAATAATAGTTAGTTCTGGTAACTATAACTGGTGAATTTCTTTTAGCTCAAAAGGCAGTGTGTGTGTTTGTCTTTGGCGGGGGTGGGTATGTGTATGTGTGTTTGATATCCGGCATAGGCTGTCGCGTTGGCTCTCATTATCCTAAATGAGACTACTGGATTTCTAGGTGGCAGAGTCGTTACTGGTGTGGGGGATTAAGTCTGACCCACTAAGAAAGACCCCTGTCACCTTCAATCCGGTTTTGATCCGGCTAACTAGCAGTGCCTCATCTCTCACAAGGGGAAGTGATGAATTGACAACCAAGCACATCTTAAAACTTCTCAGGGAAGTCGTGGTCACTCAGATCTCAACCAGCTCTCTCATATACGGTATGATCTCATATACAAATGGCAAAGGAAGTTTAAGTTTTATAGATTGATTTAATAAAACGACTGCATTTTAGATAATAAGGCGTGAGCCGCAATAACCAGAACCATACAACACAGTAGGATTGAGATAGTAAGGAAGAGAGTGAAACATGAGAATAACGCTATCATAGTGTTAACAGATTACGTTCTCTCTATTTAGGTTCTATTTTGAGCACAGCATGTTAAGCTCTTAGCTTGCCTTTCAGATTCCCTGGGAAGACATCAACCCTCATACCTGAACAAAGGCCTGTGATCTGGATCAGCATCTGCAACAGGGCAGTCAGTGTCTAGTTGTGGTTCCCTGGTTGGAATCCCCCTCTTCCCTGTCTTAGGACAAGGAAGTGTTTTTATAACTGACATGTCGATGTGGTAACAAAACGTCCCTACGCAAGAATGTGTATCGTCTACAAACCAAAGACTAAACTCCTACCACGTCTATCAGCAATGTACCAGACTGTATCCTTGACTGAAGCACAGAGTAAGCGAGAATGTGTTATTGAGAACTCCGATGCTGAAGTAGGCTAAACAGTGTGATATAAAGAATAAAACAAGACCGTAGAACTGGCTATTGAAAAAATAACATTACGAAGCTGAATAAAATGCATCTAGAGCAAAGTGCACAGAGGCCCGATGCTGCGAGCAAAGGAATAAAATGCATTCAAGGCAAAGTGCACAAAGGCCTAACGCCTGAAGCAAACGTGCAAAGGCAACGTAAAAATGGATACACTACACCCTCCCCTTGTCGGTAGAAAGTGGTTCTAAGCAAAGCATAATAAAAAATGCCCTAGAAAAAATCTACAAAACACATTTCGACAAGTCCAGAGGACATCAAAGCCCAAACCTCTAATTTCAAGCATGTGACATGTGAGCCAAATTCATAGAACAATGTCAATTTCGAAGGAATCCAATTCAAACGGAAGTCACGGAAAGCAGGATATTCTCCACTTCAGCAGATGACAAGATCGGAAAATCCACGCCAAACACCATCATGGAGCAGGTGTTTTCCAAAACCCCAGAACCATCCAAGGCGGCATCCTGTGCAGGGCCTATGAACGAGTCAGTATCATCTTCCTCCAGGAAGGGAATCTCGTAAACTGCCTCACGAAGCAAACGCAGCCACAGTGCGCATGTCTGGGAATGAGCCCTGACCGGGAACATCAACAGATCAGCATCAACCACTGGGAGCGCTGCAGTGAGAGACAGAGAGCCAGTGCATGTTCAAATGAGCACCAAAGGCACCGAAACACGGGTTGCACACAATCCAAAACTGTTCTGAATGACAGGGACCAGTCACACTCCAAATGTCCCAGGAGTGTTGCTCCAAAATACTGCATCATGCGTTCACGCAAAATGCCCCCTCCTAAATGGTGTGATCACTGTTGAGAAAATTGCTCACTACAGGCAAGCCCCCTAAACGCATTGGAGGAGAAGACTAATGGAACTGCCAAACCACTGAAGGATCACAACTAAAGCATATAACTAAGAAAATGTTTAAATGGTGGTGTGACCATACCCCTGCACGTAATTTACCAGGCATAAGAAGTTCCTGAATACTCAACTGACAAGCACTGGTTATGTTGAATTGAAATCATGGGACAAAACAGCAACCTCCAGGCAAGAAGGAGTGATGAAACAGACCTCAGGTACAAGTCACAGAACAAGAAAAGATGCACACATTGGTGGCTGGAACACATGGACATGGCTAGATAAGCCACCAGTGACACTGGTACAGTAGAGAGGTGCTCGGAGACATGGACCCCTTACTAAAGTAAATACACATGCTTCAGTGTAGCTGCAGGATTAGACAGTGCAGAATCACCTTGTATATACATTTAGGAGACAACCCCTTAGAGTACTGATCAGGGCATGGGGACAAAAAGGTTGCTAAAAATACACCATCTTTCCTGAAAGAGGCATCATGGTGTGCCACGCAGACCTCAAGTCAGAAATCCAAAAAAGACTAATAAAACATTTGCTCTTCTGAGAGTATATATCAGCAAGCATATTTGGGACATGATAAAAAGCCATGCAATCTCTCTGCACTCAAGAATTAATCTAGTTGAGAAAAACTGAAAACAGAACAGATTCTATATAGCAACTGAATACAATAATAGCTTGCCTAGGATCAAAAACAAAAACTCTGAAGATGACAAAAAGACAGAACAATATATGTGATAGCAAATTATAAGAAGGAGCAAAAAGGGAATATTTGGTAACCCATCTGAAAATACAATGCTAGATTTTTTTTTTATGAATTTCCTGCGAGCAGTCAGGGTGTCAATAGCATTGAATGAAAGGGTACAGTTAACACAGAGTGCCCAAAAGAGATCCAAAGAAAAAAAAAAAAAAACAGTCATGTAGAAAACTGTTGTCATGGTGAGAGCCATAACTCTCTCTTCACTTATGGGATTGCTTGGTGTGCTGCTTCAAGATCTTTCAGCTGCTGTCTTACTAATTAGGGAATATTGTCAACCCATTTTTGAGGCCATCAGGCTTTTACCAGAGTGAAATGACTAATCCTCTATGTACAACAGTGATGCCAAGGGCGACAAGAATAAATAACAGTTAGAACGCTAGAAGAGAGAATGACAGAGCTTCCCTTCTCCCATAGTTGAAGGGCAAGAGTAAGAAACATGTTTGACCGAGCCAAACCTAAACATAACCCGTGGACTTCTAGTGGACAAATGAAGGGGTAAGTCAACAGAACTACAAGACTCTCATTAACTAAATAAAATTGCATGTACAGTGAATCTTTCTGGAGGTCGGTGGAGAAGTGTGGGGAAGAATTTACTCAACAGAACTCGATAGTTACTGACCTGAGTATTATTCTTAACATACCTTTACAGCATCCCCACAACAGCTTCTTTGAGTTTGGCTAGGGGGTGTACATTGATGTCTGATCACCCAGGGTCAGTTCTTGTGTTGTTGGCCTTGTTTTTGACAGAAACATGAGACGCTGCACAATATATTCATATTTTGGGAGGGAGAAGAAAAAAGAGGACCATAAGCATGGTTAAAGAATCTTTGAACATAAGATACATTCTATTTGTTATAAATGAATATCAGATGCCTCAATGTTCTAAAAAAAATTATAGGGCAGGGAATTGCATTAAGGAAGGGGGCACAGACATTGCCTTCCTAAGAGACTCTCCTTTCTTGAGGGATCATCACATTCAATTGAAACACAGAATGTATCTGATGTGGATCCGGCCATTCTCAAACTTGAAAGTGGTGTGAACAGCAATGCTGTTTATGATGGAATTTGAGATCACACAGCTCAAAGTGAGAACAAACCAAAAGGTTGATAGATGCTGGTAAGAAAAAGTTTATTCTCAACATAAACACCCGAAAAGCCCACAGAACCATTTTATGACTATGCGCCTTACTAAACATTAAATAGGTCATCACCCATAGAGTGGTATAATAGAGCAGTGAGCAAGAAGATTAAAAAACCTATTGGAGGAGCAAAGCTTAACAGGTGTATGGTGAAATGTGCATCCAGATATCAATAACCTATCATACTATTCACATACCTAAAGCTATACATACACATTTTTTTTTTTTTCAGAATGCAGCCTGTCCTGGGAGGGACCTTTAGGCTTGAAATTTCAGACAGACAGTTATGGGCAGATTTACTATTATTTGGAGCAATGCAACACAACAAGACAACTCACTATTGTGAGAAAGTAGCCTCTTTCTAGCCTTGTTACCCCCACTTTTGGCCTGTTTGTGAGTGAATGTCAGGATGTTTTCACTGTCTCACTGGGATCCTGCTAGCCAGGGCCCAGTGCTCATAGTGAAAACCCTATGTTTTCAGTATGTTTGTTATGTGTCACTGGGACCCTGCTAGCCAGGACCCCAGTGCTCATAAGTTTGTGACCTATAGGTATGTGTTCCCTGTGTGATGCCTAACTGTCTCACTGAGGCTCTGCTAACCAGAACCTCAGTGGTTATGCTCTCTCTTTACAAATTGTCACTAACAGGCTAGTGACCAATTTTACCAATTTACATTGGCATACTGGAACACCCTTATAATTCCCTAGTATATGGTACTGAGGTACCCAGGGTATTGGGGTTCCAGGAGATCCCTATGGGCTGCAGCATTTCTTTTGCCACCCATAGGGAGCTCTGACAATTCTTACACAGGCCTGCCACTGCAGCCTGAGTGAAATAGCGTCCACGTTATTACACAGCCATTTTACACTGCACGTAAGTAACTTATAAGTCACCTATATGTCTAACCTTTACCTGGTAAAGGTTGGGTGCTAAGTTACTTAGTGTGTGGGCACCCTGGCACTAGCCAAGGTGCCCCCACATTGTTCAGGGCCAATTCCCCGGACTTTGTGAGTGTGGGGACACCATTACATGCGTGCACTACATATAGGTCACTACCTATGTGTAGCTTCACAATGGTAACTCCGAATATGGCCATGTAACAAGTCTATGATCATGGAATTGCCCCCTCTATGCCATCCTGGCATTGTTGGCACAATCCCATGATAGACCCGGGTACTGCCAAACTGCCTTTTCAGGGGTTTCATTGCAGCTGCTGCTGCTGCCAACCCCTCAGACAGGTTTCTGCCCTCCTGGGGTCCAGCCAGGCTTGGCCCAGGAAGGCAGAACAAAGGACTTCCTCAGAGAGAGGGTGTTACACCCTCTCCCTTTGGAAAATGGTGTGAAGGCAGGGGAGGAGTAGCCTCCCCCAGCCTCTGGAAATGCTTTCATGGGCACACATGGTGCCCATTTCTGCATAAGCCAGTCTACACCGGTTCAGGGACCCCTCAGCCCTGCTCTGGCGCGAAACTGGACAAAGGAAATGGGAGTGACCACTCCCCTGACCTGCACCTCCCCTGGGAGGTGCCCAGAGCTCCTCCAGTGTGCTCCAGACCTCTGCCATCTTGGAAACAGAGGTGCTGCTGGCACACTGGACTGCTCTGAGTGGCCAGTGCCAGCAGGTGACGTCAGAGACTCCTTCTGATAGGCTCCTTCAGGTGTTGCTAGCCTATCCTCTCTCCTAAGTAGCCAAACCCTCTTTTCTGGCTATTTAGGGTCTCTGCTTTGGGGAATTCCTTAGATAACTAATGCAAGAGCTCATCCGAGTTCCTCTGCATCTCTCTCTTCACCCTCTGCCAAGGAATCGACTGCTGACCGTGCTGGAAGCCTGCAAAAGTGCAACAAAGTAGCAAAGACGACTACTGCAACTCTGTAACGCTGATCCAGCCGCCTTCTCGACTGCTTTCCTGGTGGTGCATGCTGTGGGGGTAGTCTGCCTCCTCTCTGCACTAGAAGCTCCGAAGAAATCTCCTGTGGGTCGACAGAATCGTCCCCCTGCAACCGCAGGCACCAAAGAACTGCATCACCGGTACCCTGGGTCTCCTCTCAGCACGACGAGCGAGGTCCCTTGAATCCAGCAACTATGCCCAAGTGACTCCCACAGTCCAGTGACTCTTCAGTCCAAGTTTGGTGGAGGTAAGTCCTTGCCTCACCACGCCAGTCTGCATTGTTGGGAACCGCAACTTTTGCAGCTACTCCGGCCTCCGTGCTCTTCCGGCGGAAATCCTTTGTGCACAGTCCAGCCTGGGTCCACTGCACTCTAACCTGCATTGCACGACCTCCTAAGTTGTCCTCCGGCGACGTGGGACTCCTTTGTGCGACTTCGGGTGAGCACTGTTTCACTCCACTTTGTAGTGCCTGTTCTGGCACTTCTGCGGGTGCTGCCTGCTTCTGAGAGAGCTCCTGGTCTTGCTTGACACCCCTTCTGTCCCCAGACGCAATTGGCGACATCCTGGTCCCTCCTGGGCCACAGCAGCATCCAAAAACCCTAACTGCATGATTTGCAGCTAGCAAGGCTTGTTGGCATTCTTTCTTCAGGAAAACACTTCTGCACGACTTTCCACGGTGTAGTGGATCCATCCTCCAAAAAGGAAGTCTCTAGCCCTTGTCGTTCCTGCAGAACCTTCAGCTTCTACTGTCCAGTAGCAGCTTCTTTGCATCCACAGCTGGCATTTCCTGGGCATCTGCCCATCTCCGACTTGCTTGTGACTTTTGGACTTGGTCCCCTTGTTCCACAGGTACCCTCGACTGGAAATCCATCGTTGTTGCATTGCTGGTTTGTGTCTTTCCTGCAGAATTCCCCTATCACGACTTCTATGTCCTTTGGGGAACTTTAGTGCACTTTGCACTCACTTTTCAGGGTCTTGGGGTGGGCTATTTTTCTAACCCTCACTGTTTTCTTACAGTCCCAGCGACCCTCTACAAGGTCACATAGTTTTGGGGTCCATTCGTGGGTCGCATTCCACTTTTGGAGTATATGGTTTGTGTTGCCCCTATCCCTATGTGTCCCCATTGCATCCTATTGTAACTATACATTGTTTGCACTGTTTTCTAATACTATTACTGCATATTTTGGTATTGTGTACATATATCTTGTGTATATTTGTTATCCTCATACTGAGGGTACTCACTGAGATACTTTTGGCATATTGGGGGTCATTCAGACCCCGGCGGGCGGCGGGAGCCGCCCGCCTGGAGGGAACCGCCATCTGGCTTTCCCGCTGGGCTGGCGGGCGCCCGCCAGCAGGCCGCCCGCCAGCCCAGCGGGAAACCCCTTCCCACGAGGAAGCCGGCTCCGAATGGAGCCGGCGGAGTGGGAAGGTGCGACGGGTGCAGTTGCACCCGTCTCGAATTCCAGTGTCTGCTGAGCAGACACTGGAATTCAAAGTGGGGCCCTCTTACGGGGGCCCCTGCAGTGACCATGCCATTGGCATGGGCACTGCAGGGGCCCCCAGGGGCCCCATGACACCCCTCACCGCCATCCTGTTCCTGGCGGTCGGAACCGCCAGGAACAGGATGGCGGTGAGTGGGTCGGAATCCCCCATGGCGGCGCAGCAAGCTGCGCCGCCATGGGGGATTCCCAGGGCAGCGGAAAACCGGTGGGAGACCGCTGGTTTTCCTGGTCTGACCGCGGCCAAACCGCCGCGGTCAGAATGCCCCGCGAGGCACCGCCAGCCTGTTGGCAGTGCTCCCGCATCCCCGGAAGGACCGCCGGGGGTCGGAATGAGCCCCATTGTCATAAAAATAAAGTACCTTTATTTTTAGTATCTCTGTGTATTGTGTTTTCTTATGATATTGTGCATATGACACTAGTGGTACTGTAGGAGCTTCACTCGTCTCCTAGTTCAGCCTAAGCTGCTCTGCTAAGCTACCATTATCTATCAGCCTAAGCTGCTAGACACCCTATACACTAATAAGGGATAACTGGGCCTGGTGCAAGGTGTAAGTACCCCTTGGTACTCACTACAAGCCAGTCCAGCCTCCTACAACTATGCCTCATCAAATGGAGAGGGCAGGAATGTGCTATATCTACTAAGATATGGTGCATTTTTGGTCTTTTTCTCTGCTGATGAACTTGTGGCTGCCCCAACTCTATGGTGCAAGAATGTCAGTATTACAGCCAGGAGCTCTTTTGTTCAGGAAGGAACACCTTCCTGCACAAAAACAGTCCTCTGAGGCTTTTAACTCCTTCTACCTTGTGATACCTGTCAAGAATGCAGCACAAGTAAAAAGAGGAAAAGTGAGAAGAAATAAACATATTTCTCCTCCTTATGCCTTCCCTGAGAAGCTGTACCAGTTTGACACATTCCCAGGGCTACTAGTCTAGGTAAATATGGGAAAGTGCCATAACGATAAGTGGAAGAGTGGGCACAACCACCCTCCACTATAGAATGCCTTCCTGTAGCAGAGTAACACAAGGCAGCAACTTGTGCAGCCTTCCATTACTCCCGATTTACTATGCCACTCAGAGCCACACAAGGTGGTTCTGAGTGGCATAGGAAATTAAATATTAATCAAGGACTTGCATTGCGGTTGTTTCATCTGTGTAATGCAAGTGCAATGTGAACTCTCAATAAATCTTGCCCTCAATATCTCTTTGAGGTGGAAGTGGATAGGAAGCCCAACAGACCTTTAGCAGAAGACTTGGGTCCAGATTTATAATTATATCCAATAGCGATTACCTAATTGCTTTTTTTTGCGAATCGCAATTAAGTAATTGCTATGGGAATGTATGAGAGTGTCATACTGCGATTCGCAAGGGCTCGCAAATTGACCTACCTGATTATTATTCACGAGGTAGGTCGCAATTTGCGAGCCATTGCGAATGGCTACAATCATAGGGATCGTGGCCTTCTGGGCTCAGCAGACCACCATGTCTGTGATTGCTTTTCAATAAAGCAATCTTTTTTTTTTTTAGATGTGTTTAAAAGTGAAAAATGAAGTTATCGTTTCATTTTTTAAGAGTAGGCAGTGGTCCGTGGGACCACTGCTTGCTCTTAAAAAATGTTTCCAAAGGCATTCACAAAGGGGAAGAGGTCCCTTGGGGATCCCTTCCCCTTTGCAAATAGGTTACCACCAACTTGAAATTGGTGGTAACCGTGATTGTTTTGCGACCGCCTTCACGGTATAAAAACAATCATACATACCTCTGGGATTCGGTATTGGGAAGAGATGCCCTTGACACAGCCCTTCCTAATACCGATTCGGTATGTAGTCACAAATCCAATTTGCGATTAGGTAACAAGTTACCCAATCACAATTTGGATTTGTTACATGCCAAAATGCAGTTTTTGCTATAGGAAATGGCCCTTTGAGCCGTTTGCGATCGCAAAACTCTTTGATACATCTGTCCCTTGGAGACTTAACCCTAACATGTTTAAAGGCATCACTCATAGAAGCCAGAGGGTTCTATTCAGCTTCTCAGTGAAGTAATCAAAGCAGAGGACATTTCTCTATCAAGTACATTTAGCACCCTGCAGGCTATCGTGCAGAGAAAACTCTGCAAGAGTCAAAAGAAAAAGTGACAGAACTGAAGAGTGCAAACAAATAAGGCAGTACCAGTAACAGGCAAAATCAAATTACAAAATGAAAGGACAAATTCTTAATATAATCTAGACAAACATGCATGTTGTATTATAAACTACAAACTACAAAATCTCTAAACACAACATAAACAGGCAGGTGATTACTCGAAACTTACATTAGGCAACTGACAGAAAAAATAGATTCATCTTTCATGACAAGAAGTATAGGAACATGATCTTTCTTTTTAATTGGAAAGAACTCTGAATAGCAGGCCAGAAGACAAAGGAATAAGGCCTGGGGCCACCTCTCAAAAGTAGTCTTATCCAGCCTTACCCAACACATTGCAGACAGACTCACTGAGGAAGATGAAGTGAGAGCAGACAATAATCTACATCTAAAATGGAATTATGACCACAGTGGAAACGGCCTAAACAGACAGCCACTTTAACACACTGACCGCCAGGGCGGTATCAACAAGCACCATGGCGGTAACGGCCAACAGCCAGGTGGAAGACAATGTTCCGCCCACAGTAATGTGACACACCTGTCTACCACCTTTTGTCGGTACTAATGACATCAAAAGCACGGTGGAAACAGAACACAGAAGTCAAAGGACTCATCTCTGGAGACTCAGGGAACAACCATGACGCCATGGAGCCTGAGTTGCTCATTTTTCTGATGTTTGTCTACCTTCTCCTGCACTATGACCACCAACGCCAGCAAAGACCATCACGGTGAGTACTGCCGCCTAGCACACAAGGGAGACACACACACGCAACACGCACCACCCCCACCCCCATACATACAAGCAGATGCAGTAATATTACATAAACATCCCGCACCCCTCAGGAATAATGCAAGGACAAAATGATTTGAAGAAAGTGAGTGTAATACAATAAAATAACAGGAATAATTGCCTCAAAATACAAACCTATATACATATTTACAAATGTTGGGACATTGCCCAGTCCTTAATGTCCGTGGGCCACAGGGCAACATCACATAGGGCAAGGCCCCACCTCACCCCAGCAACAACACTGAGAAAAACACTGCAGGGGCATCAGTTCGAAAATGCACAGACACCTCAGGGGGACGGGGAATGGGGGGGGCACCTCAGCCGGAAGATGGTATAACATCACTGGTCCCGGAGGGGGCTACATGCCCTGTGCGCTGTCCTAGGGAGTACAAAGCCACAGTCTCTCAAGTGGGTGGTTTGCACACTGCTTAGTCCTGGGGAGTGCAAAGCCACAGTCTCTCTAGTGGTTGGTTGCCCACTGCTTCTTCCTGGGGAGTGCAAGTCCACATTCTCTCTAGTGGATAGCTTCTCCACTGGTGCTGGAGGGGGCCTTGTGCCCAGTGTGCTTCATCCTGGGAAGGATGGGGTGAGTGGATGGCTTCTTCCACTGGTTCTGGCGGGGGCCTTGTGACCAGTGTGCTTCATCCTGGGAAGGATGGGGTGAGTGGGTAGTTTCTTCCACTGGTTCTGGAGTGGACATTGTGTCCTGTGATGCAGATCTTGGGGAGTGCAAGGTCACAATCTCTCACCTGGGTGTCACAACTACAGGACTTGCAGGGGCCAGGACACACTACAGCCCAAGGAGGCAGGACTACACACTGCCCAACGGTGGTGCTGGCTGCTCAGTGGTGGCAGTGGCGGGGCTGATGTTGGGGCTGGCAGTGGTGGGGGGAGGCTCCAGCCCATCCCCTGCAGCCTCGGACGGCTGCCCACTGGGGCTGCTGCTGCTGGCAGTGGTGCTGGCAGTGGTGGGGGTAGGCTCCAGCCCGTCCCCTGCAACTTCGGATGGCTGCCTACTGGGGCTGCTGCTGCTGGCAGTGGTGCTGGTGGTAGTGCTGGCAGTGGTGGGGGGAGGCTCCAGCCCATCCCCTGCAGCTACGGATAGCTGCCCAGTGAGGCTGCTGGCAGTGGTTCTGGTGGCGGTGCTGGCAGTGGTGGGGGGAGGCTCCAACCCATCCCCTGCAGCCTTGGATGGCTGCTCACTGGGGCTGCTGCTGCTGGCAGTGGGGCTGGCAGTGGTGCTGGTGGCGGTGCTGGTGGGGGTGCTGGCAGTGGTGGGGGGAGGATCCAGCCCTTCCCCTGCAGCCATGGATGGCTGAACTGCCATGGTTGGTGGTGTGGGCTCTGAATGAGTCCCAGCACCAGGCCTCCTGTCCTCCTGCCTGCAGGTGCAGACCCCTTGCCTTCCCCGTAGCAGCTGGTGGTGCCTCCTTACCCTTCCCTTTTGCAGCTGGTGGTGCCTCCTTGCCCTTCCCTTTCGCAGCTGGTGGTGCCTCCTTGCCCTTCCCTTTCACAGCTGGTGGTGCCTCCTTGCCTTTCCTTGATGCACCTGGTGCAGGCACACTTTCTATGCTGCTGGCTGTTTCCTGGGATCCTCTCCCACCTGCAGTATCTGTCAACACTACTGTGGCCTTGGACCTGGTGGCTGAGGTGCTCGCCTGGGTTCTTACCACCCTGGCGTGACGTGAAGGACTGGGGGGGGAGAGGTGGGTAAGAGGTCAACAGTGAAGAGGAAAAGCTTCCTAGAGACATTGGGGCAGGAAGAGGGTGAAGGTTTGGGGTTGGAGGAAGAGGAAGTGGTTGTAGGAGTTTTCAGTCTGCTGTGTTTAGGTGCAGGTGCATGGGTTGAATGCTGTTGTGAGGTGGATGGCTCTTGGGTGTCTGAGTGTTTGCGTTTGTGTACTTTGGGAGGAGGGGGCACAGACACAGTGGGAGAGGACACAGGGGACGTCTGCATGGATGTGGGGGTGGTGACTGCCAGTGAGGGGTGTGTACTATAGGTGTGCTGGTGATGGAGGTAGTGGACGAGGAAATAGTGCATGCAGGTGTGACTGGAGATGCTACTGGGAGGGAGATGGACGAGGAGGAGGAGGGGGCCACAGTAGAGGCAGTGGATGTTGGTATGTCTGCCTCTGGATGGTGTTTGTGTGAGTGCCTTGGGATGAAGTGTGGTGTTTGTGTTTGCCAGGCCCACTCCTGTGTGTTGTCCTGGGTACACGCTGGTCTGCCTATGTGCTTGGGCTAGGTTGAGGGGAATGGAATTGGGTAGAGGAAGTTGGAGGGGGAAGGCTAGAAACAGGAACAATGGCTGCCATCAGAGAGGAGGCCAGAGCCTGGATTGATCTCTGTTGGGCCGCCCTGCCAGAGTGTATTCCCTCCAGGAATGCATTTGTTTGTTGCAAATGGACTGCCAGCCCCTTGATGGCATTCATAATGGCTTACTGCCCAACAGAAATGGATTGCAGGAGGTCAATAGCCTCCTCACTCAGGGCAGCAGAGCTAACTGGGACAGAGCGTGAGGTGCCTGGGGCGAAGGAGATGCTCACCCTCCTAGGTGAGCAGGCATGGGAAACATGCTGAGGAGCTGCTGGTAGGGAGGTGCTGGTACGGGAGTGGTGGCTGTGCCTGTAGTTGGGGTGGCCACAGAGGTGACCACCACCACCAGGGAGCTTCCATCAGAGGAGGTATCACTGTCAGAACTGTCACCTCCTGTCTCCGCCGTGGTGCTCCCCTCACCCTCCGTCTCACTGGTGCCCTTACCTTCGGTGGATTCGGCCTCCTTGGCCATGTGGGATGTGTAGGAAAGCACCATCTTGCCTGGCATATTACCCCCATTTTTACTTGTATGTCAGTTTGTTTTTGCCTGTCTCACTGGGATCCAGCTAGCCAGGACCCCAGTGCTCATAGTTTGTGGCCTGAATGTGTTCCCTGTGTGGTGCGAACTGTGTCACTGAGGTTCTGCTAACCAGAACCTCAGTGCTTATGATCTCTCTGCTTTTAAAATTGTCACTGCAGGCTAGTGACCATTTTTACCACTTCTGATTGGCACACTGAAACACCCTTATAATTCCGTAGTATATGGTACCTAGGTACCCAGGGTATTGGGGTTCCAGGAGAGCCCTATTGGCTGCAGCATTTCTTTTGCCACCCATAGGGAGCTCAGACAATTCTTACACAGGACTGCCACTGCAGCCTGAGTGAAATAACGTCCACGTTATCTCACAGCCATTTTACACTGCACTTAAGTAACTCATAAGTAACCTATATGTCTAACCCTCAATTAGTGAAGGTTAGGTGCAAAGTTACTAAGTGTGAGGGCACCCTGGCACTAGCCAAGGTGCCACCACATTGTTCAGGGCAACTTCCCCGACGTTGTGTGTGCGGGGACACCATTACACGGGTGCACTACATATAGGTCAATACCCATATGTAGCTTCACAATGGTAACTTCAAACATGGCCATGTAACAAATCTAAGATCATGGAATTGTCCCCCCAGGCCAAATATGGTATTAGGGTGGCAATCCCATGCATCTCAGGGGCTCCAGTATGGACCCCGGGTACTGCCAAACCAACTCTCTGGGATTTTCACTGCAGCTACCGCTGCTGCCAACCCACAGACAGGGTTCTGCCTTCCTGGGGTCTGGGCAGCCCAGTCCAAGGAAAGCAGAACAAAGGATTTCCTCTGAGAGAGGGTGTTAAACCCTCTCCCTTTGGAAATAGATGTTAAGGGCCTGAGAGGAGTTGCCTCTCCTGGCGTCTGGGAATGCTTTGAAGGGCACAGATGGTGCCCTCCTTGCATAAACCAGTCTACACCGGTTCAGGGATCCCCCAGCCCCTGCTCTGGCGTGAAACTGGACAAAGGAAAGGTGAGTGACCACTCCCCTGTCCATCACCACCCCAGGAGTGGTGCCCAGAGCTCCTCCAGTGTGTCCCAGAACTCGGCCATCTTGAATGCAGAGGTGTGAGGGCACCATGGAGGCCTCTGAGTGGCCAGTGCCAGCAGGTGACGTCAGAGACCCCTCCTGATAGGTGCTTACCTGACTAGGTGGCCAATCCTCCTCTGAGGGCTATTTAGAGTCTCTCCTGTGGGCTTCTCGTCAGATAACGAATGCAAGAGCTCACCAGAATTCCTCTGCATCTCCCTCTTCGACTTCTGCCAGGGATCAACCGCTGACTGCTCCAGGACACCTGCAAAACCGCAACAAAGTAGTAAGAATACTACCAGCAACATTGTAGCGCCTAATCCTGCCAGCTTTCTCAACTGTTTCCTGGTGGTGCATGCTCTGTGGGCTGTCTGCCTGCACCCTGGACTGGAAGCCAAGAAGAAATATCCTGTGGGTTGACGGAATCTTCTCCCTGCTAACGCAGGTACCAAACATCTGCTTCACTGGTCCTCTGGGTCCCCTCTCATCTTGACAAGCGTGGTCCCTGGAACACAGGAGCTGAATCCAAGTGACCCCGACAGTCAAGTGGTCCATTTGTCCAAATTTGGTGGAGGTAAGTCCATGCCTCCCTATGCCGGACAGTAATCCTGTGTACTGCGTGAACTGCAGCTGCTAGGGCTTCTGTGCACTTTTACAAGGAATCATTCATGCACAGCACAGCCCAGGTCCCCAGCACTCCGTCCTGCATTGCTCAACTCGCTGAGTTGACCACCGGCTTTGTGGGACTCTCCTTTGTATTGTAGTGTTGAGATGACCGCTGTGCTCAGTTTTCTTGAACCCCTGTTCAAGTGCTTCTGCGGGTGCTGCCTGCTTCTGCGTGGGCTCTCTGTGTTGCTGAGCGCCCACTCTGTCTCCTCCTCCAAGGGGCGACCTCCTGCTCCTTCCTGGGCCTGGGCAGCTCCCATTTTCTCCAACCGCGACCTTTCCAGCTAGCAAGGCTTGTTTGTGGTCTTTCTGCGTGGAAACAACTCTGCATCCTCCAGCATGCCTTGGGACATCTTCTGTGCAAAGGTCAAGTTCCTGGCACCTTCCGTTGTTGGAGAATCTTCAGCTTCCTCCACCCAGAGATAGCCATTTTTCCCCTTCATCCGGGGTTGACATTCGTGACTCTTGGACTTGGTCCCCTTCCTTTACAGGTCCTCAGGTCCAGGAATCCATCTTCAGTGCTTTGGTATGTGCAGAATCTCCTATCACGACTTTAGTGTGTTTGTGGAGAAGTAGGGTAACTTTACTCCTAATTTTCAGGGTCTTGGGGTGGGGTATCTTTGACGCCCTTAGTGTTTTCTTACACTCCCAGCGACCCTCTACACACCACACTAGGCCTGGGGTCTCTATGTGGTTCGCATTCCACTTTCTTAGTATATGATTTGTGTTGCCCCTAGTCCGATTGCATCCTATTGTATTCTACAGTGTTTGCACTAATTTTCTAACTGTTTACTTACCTGATTTTGGTTTGTGGGTATTTTTTGTGCATTTTACTGACCTCCTCAGGGAGTATATCCTCTGAGATGCTTTTGGCACATTGGCGGTCATTCTGACCGCGGCGGGCGGCGGTCGCCGCCCGCCATGCGGTTACCGCCGAATGACCGCCCCGCGGTCAAAAGACCGCGGCAGCCATTCCAACTTTCCCGCTGGGCCAGCGGGCGACCGCCAAATGACTGCCTGCCGGCCCAGCGGGAAAGCCCCTGCAAAGAGGAAGCTGGCTCCGAATGGAGCCGGCGGAGTTGCAGGGGTGCGACGGGTGCAGTGGCATGCAGACAGTGAAAATCTGTATGGGGCCCTGTGAGGGGGCCCCTGCACTGCCCATGCCAGTGGCATGGGCAGTGCAGGGGCCCCCAGGGGCCCCACGACGCCCGTTCCCGAAATCCTGGTTCTGGCGGTGAAAACCGCCAGAAACAGGCTGCCGGGAAGGGGGTCGGAATCCCCATGGCGGCGCTGCAAGCAGTGCCGCCATGGAGGATTCCCTGGGCCAGGGGAAATCCGGCGGGAAACCGCCGGTTCCCCTTTTCTGACCGCGGCTTTACCGCCGCGGTCAGAATAGCCCCGGAAGCACCGCCAGCCTGTTGGCGGTGCTTCCGTGGTCCCCGGCCCTGGCGGTCATGGACCGCCAGGGTCAGAATGACCCACATTGTCACTAAAATAAAGTACCTTTATTTTTAGTAACTCTGAGTATTGTGATTCATATGGTACAGTGCTATATGATATAAGTGGTATAGTAGGAGCTTTGCATGTCTCCTAATTCAGCCTAAGCTGCTCTGCTATAGGTACCTCTATCAGCCTAAGCTGTTAGAACACTACTAATCTACTAATAAGGGATAACTGGACCTGGCACAAGGTGTAAGTACCCTCAGGCACCCACTATAAGCCAGGCCAGCCTCCTACGTGATGCAGCTCCCTCCGTCACCGGTGCCTCTGCTCCTCAGCCAGATGATGCTAATAAATAGAAGGACAGGGTGACAAAACAAAAAGGGGGGAAGAGACAAAGGATACACTTGGTCAATGGCGGCACCAACACCACCGTTGGTGTACACAACATACTCACGCACAGGGAACAGCCCTACGCATTAGGCAATGCACAACAGTCACAATGCTAGTCACCAGCCAATGGACAGGAATACCTAACGCCAATAGCAGCATACCTGAGACCCACAGACTCCTGCACAGTATTGGATACCTACTAGCTTGGTTGGAGGTGGTTCACCTCATACCCTGCCCAACATGGGACCTACCCTGCAATGTCCGGCCTGGCCTAGGGGCACTCACAGACCCACATCCCCCACCCAGAAGCCACCCCACCTCGCTTAAATTGGTATATTGGGGAACTGTACTCACCCCCTTGTGGGTGCTATGATGCCCTCAAGAGCCC
Organism: Pleurodeles waltl; assembly: GCF_031143425.1. Taxonomy (NCBI): domain Eukaryota; kingdom Metazoa; phylum Chordata; class Amphibia; order Caudata; family Salamandridae; genus Pleurodeles; species Pleurodeles waltl. Next base: position 1,072,340,990 of record NC_090437.1, read on the forward strand.
ATTCAGCTCCGGATAGGCCACCGACAGTATGCGGACCATCATGGGGGACAGGGTTTGATGGGCACCCCTTCCACTTTGGGAGGCCATCCCCAGCTGGGCCTCCACCATCTTCCTTGCCCAGCATCTCAGATCCTCCCACCATTTGCGACAGTGGGTGCTTCGCCTGCCATAGACCCCCAGGGTCTGCATGTTCTTTGGCAATGGCACGCCACATACCCTTTTTTTGATGGGCGCTGACCTGCAGAAAAATACACATAGACAAATTTATCAGTCAGACTGTCCAGCCTGTTACACTCATGTCCCACCATAGCCCTCACATCCCCTTACGCACAGACATTGCCTGCCATACATGCACCACGCCGCGCAGGACCCTTCCACCAACGCCCTCCACTTTACACGAGGCCCTCACACCCAGCACTCCATGCATTCATGCCCCATGCACCGTGCTCACAGTGTACTCACCTGTTAGTCTGGTGGCCCATACAGCATTCAGTACTGGGGTAGGACCCCATCCACCAGTCTCTCCTACTCCACAGCGGTGAAGGCAGCGGCCCTTTCCCAAGTGACTCAGGCCATGGTCGGTTCCAGACACAGGTCATAACAGCACTTGTAGTGTAGGTCCTCTCCTGTTGAAGGTCAGGTAGCAAGTGATAGAAAATGGCGGTTACGTCCTCGGCGGTGCATACCGTCACCACTGGCGTACATCACCATTGGCCACTGTATTGGGCCAATAATAACCAATGAGGAGTTGCATGGCAGGACTCGACCGCCTCTCGCAACGGCACACAATGTCAGCGGAATAAGCTAATTTCCACATGTCCCTCCATTCAGGACAGGCTGACACCATTTCGGGGGGGGGCAGGCCATGGCACCTAACTGCATCACAGTACACATATGCACCATTTGGGCCTATATAACAATATACTGTTACAGTCACAACATGCAATGCAGTGTAGTGTTTGTAAATATTGAATACTGACCAGCTGCTGACCATTTTGCCCCCTAGATTACACCACTGCAGATGAATAGGAGATGGAAACATCTGCCCGTGTACAGACCCCTGGTAGACTTCGCAACAATGGAGGTAAGGCACATCATCCTCACCTATAGACTTGACAGGGCCACAATCACAGAGCTGTGTGACTAATTGGAGCCTGACCTGATTTCAGCTATCCGTCAGCCCACTGGGATCCTCCCTCTTGTGCAAGTCCTATCTGTGCTCCATTTCTTGGCAACTGGCTCCTTCCAAGTGACAGTGGGCTAGGCAGCAGGAATGTCACAGCCAATGTTCTCAATAGTGCTGACCAGAGTGTTGTCTGCCCTGATAAAACACATGCGCAGCTACATCCACGGTGGAGGATTTGGCCACAGTGAAACCCGATATCTATGCAATGGGACATATCCTCAACATAATTGGGGCTTTTGATGGTACAGATATTGCATTTGTCCCCTCCTGGAGAAATGAACAGGTGTTCAGGAATAGAAAGAGCTTTCACTCGAAGAATGTGCAGCTAGTGTGCCTGGCAGACCAGTACATCTCCCATGTCAATGCAAAGTATCCTGGGTCTGTGCATAATGCCTTTATCCTGCAGAATAGCAGCATCCCATATGTGATGGCCCAACTCTAGAGGCACAGGGTGTGGCTAATAGGTGGGCCCTGGTTCCACCCAGTGGATGTTGGTGTATGGGTATGGTGTGGGCCCTAATGGTTACTGTGTGTCTAACAGTTGTCCCTTGATATTTGCAGGTGACTCTGGCTACCGCAACCTCTCATGGCTACTGAACCCAGTGAGGAATGCCAGGACAAGGGCAGAGGAACGTTACAATGAGGCACATGGCCAGACAAGAAGGATTATCAAGAGGACCTTTGGCCTCCTGAAGGCCAGGTTTTGTTGCCTTCATCTAACAGGTGGATCCCTGTACTACTCACCCAAGAAGGTCTGCCAGATTATCGTGGCATGCTGCATGTTGCATAAACTTGCCTTGAGATGCCAGGTGCCCTTTCTGTAGGAGGAGGAGGCTGGAGATGGCCGTGTGGCATCAGTGGACCCTGTGGACAGTGAAGATGAGGAGGCAGAGGATGAGGATTAGGACAACAGAACTGCAATAATATGACAATACTCCACTGACACAGAGGTAAGACAGTGTAACTTCACATTTAATTGACTGTTTTGTGTTGAACATTGTCACTGGCAGGTTGATTTTCCCACTTCTATGGCCACTCACTGTACCCTTTGGCATTTCTTCTTGCAGATATTTGTGCCCCACTATCGCTCCTGGTGTGTTGACTGCAACCAAATGCAGGTCATTCCTATGTATACATTACTGTGCAGTTGAATTGCAATGTTTAAACCTTGTTAAACTAATACATACTTAAATCATTTCAAATACTTCATACTTGTATTTTTTCAATTTGTGTTTATTTAAGTGGTAATAAGTAGGGGGAATGTGCAATGGGCTGGGGTGATGGTGGAAGAAAGTCCAGGTTAGAGTCCAGTCTATTTGTATCACAGGTGCATTGTCCAAGGGGGCATAGGAAGGGGAGCAAAGGCAGTTAAATGTGGACAGGGTGCCGGAGTGGGACACTAGTGTGACATTCAGGAGAGTCTTATTTCCTGGCAGGGGTCTTGGCAATAGTCTCTGGCTTCTGCCTGGATTTCAGGGACCATTTGTGGGGTGGCTCTACTTCTGAAGGGAGAGGGGTGCTGGTGGCCTGTTGGTCCTGTGCGGGGGCCTCCTGTCTACTAGCGGCAGCAGAGGTTTCAGGGGCCCGGTAGTGTGCCACTGCCTCCCTCATGGTGTTGGCCATGTCTGCCAGCACCCCTGCAATGGTGACCAGGGTGGTGTGGATGTCCTTCAGGTCCTCTCTGATCCCCAGGTACTGTCCCTCCTGTAGTCGCTGGGTTTCCTACAACTTGTCCAGTATCTGGCCCATCGTTTCCTGGGAATGGTGGTATGCTTCCAGGATCCCTGCAAGATTCTCTTGGAGAGTCGGTTCCCTGGCCCTGTCTTCCACATGTTGCACAGCAGTCCTCCCAGCTTCCCTGTTGTCCTGTGCCTCTGTCCCATGAACCGTGTGCCCACTGCCACTGACCCAAGGTCCTTGATTGTCCTGTGTTTGTAGGGTGTCCTGGGGTCTCTGTAGTGGTAGACACACTGCTGATTGACGTGTCCTGGGGACAGAGGTATGGGCCCGCTGGGTGGGTGCTGTGGTGGTCTTTCCTGAGGGGGGAGGCTCTGTGGTAGTATGGGACTGTGCCTGGGTAACTGACTGTCCAGAGATCCCTGATGGGCCAGGTTGGTCATCCAGATCCAGGCATCCAGAGCTGCTGTCATCACTGTGGGCCTCTTCTGGGGGGGACTGGGTGTTGCTGGCCCCTCTTCTCCGGTGACTTTGGGTGGGGGACCTGTGGGGATGTAAATGCAGTGTTATTGTTTCTGCGTGTGACATCTTGTGCATGGGCGTGTTGCCCTCTATGGTTGTTATTGCCCCGGCAGCTTTGACTTGTGTGAGTAGTTATTTGGTGGGCTAGGTGATTGTCTCTAGTGTGCATGCTTTAGTGATGGGTGTCCATGCAGGTCTGTGATGGGGGTCTGTGCATTGGTGTTACATGCAGGGCCTGGATTTGGGATGGGTGGGTTGTGATGGTGGAGTGTATGTGAGGTGGTGGAGTGATGGGGCTGAGGGTACGGGTGGGGGTATGTGATGGCATACAGGTAGTGGGGTATTAGTAATAAAGAGTTGACTTACCAGAGTCCAGTCCTCCTGCTACTCCTGCCAGCCCCTCAGGATGCCTGATTGACAAGACTTGCTCCTACCATGTTGTTAGTTGTGGCGGAGGAGGTGGGGGTCCACCTCCAGTCCTCTATGCTGGTATTTGGTGTCTTGCTAACATGAAACGCACCTTTCCCCGTAGGTCTCTCCACCTCTTTCTGATGTCATCCCTTGTTCTGGGGTGCTGTCCCATGACATTAACCCTGTCCACCATTCTCTGCCATAGCTCCATCTTCCTAGCAATGGTTGTCTGCTGCACCAGTGATCCGAATAGCTGTGGCTCTGCCCAGATGATTTCCTCCACCATGACCCTTAGCTCCTCCTCTGAGAACCTGGGTTGTCTTTGTGGTGCCATGGGTGTAGTGTGAGTGGTGTGTGTGCGGGTGTGTGGGGTGATGTGTTGTGGTGTGTGCTGTACAGTGTGTGGATGGTGTATGGGTATTGGTGTTATGTGGCTCTGGTTCTGTGGGTGCTCTTGGTCTATCCCTCTCAGTTAGCAATTGTCTGTATTCATAAAGGGTCGTGGGTAATATGGGTGTGTGTTGTACAGTGGTGTGGGTGTGGTGTGTGTATGTGTGTCAGGTGTGTGTAGTTTGAATTGTCCAATGTGGTGTTGTTTTGTATGTGTGTGTGTATTTTGAGCGCAGTGGTATGTAGCACCAATGGTTTCATGCCATTGAATGTCCTCCGCGGTGATTTGTGGATCATAATGCTGTGAGTGTAGTTCTGTTGGCGTAACGGTGTGGGTTTTGGTACCACCAGTTTATCACTGACCTTTGGGCTGACGGACTTGTGTGTGTTTCTGTATAGTGATGGATTGCTATGTGTGTGTCATAATATGGGTAGCGGAAATCTGCCGCGCCAGCGGTATGTTGGCGGCAGTCAGCATGGTGGTAAGCGGGACTTACAGCCAATGTCATAATGAGGGCCTATATTCGCAATCCAGATTCAGCAGGATAATCATTTTTAAAATGAATATCCTGCCTTTTTGTTCTAACTTTTTCAGCATCTACCAATTTCAAATACTAAGGGATTAAACTGCTTAACCTACGAAAACATGTGACTTACTTCACATGTTCGAGGTTAGAGAGATGGTATCCATGAACATACTAATGACTTTGAAAGACTTAGGTGCCCCAAATAGCCTAAAATTCTATCAGGTGGCACACTTACGGATTTTATCAAGAGAACCTGAAAAAGGAGTAGACGTTTAAGGATAGGTCTGTTGAGCGTAGAGCACTATGAGATCTGGATGACTCCCCAAAATGTTCTGGCCAAGAAGCAAACATATAGACCATGTTACAAATACTATTGTGGAAGTATTTGAATAGAAGGTAATTACTAAAAACCTCAACCCAAATTTACCAATATGAAATGATATTGCAAATTTACTAAAGTAGCTGCACTGCCTTGCATTATAAAAAGTGAGAACAAATGGGCCATATTTATTAAGATATGGCACATATTTTCTTTCCTCTTTGCTGGCACACTTTTGGCTGACATGCACCAAAACACACACCCTTGGGCTATACTGCACGGGTGTATGCATTCTCTAAAGCATTAAAAAAATATAATTTAATTCTTTCTCACTTGGAATTTGTGCTTTGCAATTCAGTGTACAAGAAACATTGGAAAAACAGGAGAAATTAAAACGTTTTTCTCTTTTATTTCTGACTCGAGGAAGCATAAGGTTTTGGGGCAAATCCCAGCCTATAAATGTTAGTAGATAGCGATTAGCTTCAAAACCCATGGAAGGTTGTATGGAAAGACCCATGTACCATCAATGGAAAAGTCCTGTTGATGCAAAGTAACACAACGTAGCACACAGTGCATAACTTTGGCATACTTTCCAATGCATATTTTGCTTTGTATTGAATAGTAAATCCCATCACAACACTTTGAGCATGGTTTGGGTCACAAAAATGATGCAAACCAGGTGCAAAACTTTAGTAAACCTGGCTCCAAATCGCCCATCCATTAATCCTAAGCCTTGTACAGATAAAACTCAATTAACAAGTGCCTGAAAATTAAATGAGGTAATTTTGGAAAACAAATGCTAATCAGCATAAAGTGGATTTTGGGATTCCCAATTACTGATACATCTAATGTACTCATACTGGTCCTGAAACATCCAAGAATTGAACAGGCCACCTGGTGGTCCAAAATTCTATATAGCTAGGGAAAGTGCTGGCAAGAGGCAATTCGCTGAGAATTGGTCTCAATGTTCAATTTGCTATCCACAGTGTGCCATTTGACCTATTGATTTATCTTATCGAATAAACCTTCTGTAACACAGATTGTGCCAGCAGAAATGGAGCACCAGTTGCATTTGGGGGAGTAATTCCTCATTCGTATGGGGTGTGGTGAGGCAAACGAGGAAGCATTTTGATTCCCCCATGTCGTATTATTGACATGGAATAGAGGCAAAGAGGATGACTGGAGTTGCACTTACAATGTGAGGGCACCCCTTGGAATTGGGAACCAAGGGTCCTCTCGACCCCTAATATATCCTACTGGAGCTGAGTGCAGTCACTGACTGCTCCCACTTGCAAGAGGATCTCTTCACCACTTTCTAATGCCATCTGCATGGTAAAACGCAGACTGGCTACCTCAATCAGCCACAGTGATGTTCAGGGTGGGCAGCAGTTTGCAGCTGCATTGTGACCAGGTCTTTCATTGTGACCTGGGCAATGTGCCTTATCTGTAAGAAGGGCACAGTTGTCATTTCACAGTGTGTTCAATTTTCCCTTGTAGAGTACTCTAAGAAGGTTTGGGGCTCTGTGATTTTCCTCTGCAGAAGTGGCTCTAAACATTGTTGGTACTGGTATTGGTAAAAATTGGTGTACTCTGCGACTTTCTCACGATCATCCAAAATACTTTGACAATGCAGGTGAGTAGTCTTGAATGCTCATTGGTCTTCTTTGAGAAGTGATCTGGAGAGTGCATCAAGGGATAACACGCATTTCAGATCAGAAACAAGTGCATGCTTTATCGTGACCCTTTAAAATGGAGATAATAAGAGTGTTGCTTATCTTGGCACCTAGATTTAAACTTTCCAGCAGTGAATGGAACAAACGAACTGCGATGATGATTAAATGTAATTGTCTAAAAAGTAGTGTTTCGTTCTTCTCCAAGATTTTGTTAAATCTGAGTTGTAAACTGTTTTGTTATTGTAACGATGCCATGGTGGATAATAACTTTAATGTATTAAATATTGGCCTCGTTTTCTCCACTAATCGCTAACCGCTAATACATTTTCGTTATTCAAACCAAGATGTAGATCTATTGATTAACACTTTTTATTATAAATAAAATTCATGTGTTCCTCTCTCATTTGTTAGTAAGCAGACTTCTGCTTTGGGTAAGTAAAGCTGTAAAAAGTAGGCTTTCAAAGTTCAATTAACTTGGTAAGCACATATACTAGAACATTTAAAGAAGCACAATGTAATTCCATGTAAAATATCTCCCCACTGGTCGGTTATGGAAATTATATTATATAGTATACACTTTAAACCATTGAACCTTTGCGTTCAATGTACTTTCATTTCTAATAATCATGGCCTTTTCATGAGCTGCACTTTCAAAGGACAATGCACAATGCACAGAACAGTTACAATAAACGCCTTAGTTCTCGGAACATTTTAATGCACATCATACTACTTATTGTGGTAGTAGATTGTAATCAGCTGTCGTTTCCTTGGATATACTGAAAAAGCATGTTAAATTCTCTTGTCTGATAAAATTGCCACATTTAACACCATTAAACTCTGCCATATTCAGCTCTTCACAATTGCATGAAACAAAAAGAAGACTAATTTATGAAATGTAATTATAATAACAGGAGATGTTGACCTTTGCTTTTTGGTTCAGATCTTGAAAAACAATAGCTCATTTTTGGAATGCGGATATTTTTTTCCACTACTCTGTGTTTCAGAGCGGACTCTAAAAATTAGGCCCATAGTTATACTTTTTTAGCGCAGCATTTGCGTCGCTTTTTGACGCAAAAACGGAGCAAACTTACTAAATGTAGTACCATATTTATACTTTTTGATGCAACACCATTTCTTTGCGCTGTGCGAGCATCAAATTTATACTTTGACGCATGGCGGCGCAAACCACAGGTGTGAGTCATTTTTTTTTACTCCAACTAATGCGTCACGTTGTGAAGTAAAACGACGTTAATGCAGCGAAAATGACTGTGAGCCGGTTTACGACGTCACAAACCGGATATGTGCCGTTTTTTGATGCAATTTCGTCAAAAAGCGGCGCAAACATGGCAAAATTTGCTAAGGAGAGCCAAAATGGATCCCAGATGCTTGCACAGACCCCAGGAAGATGACAACAGACAAGGAACCAGCCAGGAGGACCCACCCAAGGCCCAGGACAGGGAGAAGAAAAGAAAGTGTTGCTTCAGTGCAGAGGAGCAGGATATTCTGGTGAAAGAGGTGACGGAACACCAGCACCAACTGTTTGTCACATCAAAGTTGCCAATTAGTAGGAGAGAGGCAATATGGCAACAAATTGTTGACAAGATCAACAGTGTGGCAGAAGTACGGAGAACAGGCATTGAGTGCATGAAACACTGGCATGACTGCAAGCGGAGGACCAAGTAAAAGATGGCCAGGAACAGGAAGGTAGCACTGCAGACTGGAGGTGGGAGTCCAGCACCTTCAGGAGGCCCTGGACCACATGGAGGAGATGGTGGCAGCCATCATCCCTGAAGAGATCGTCACAGGTATCCAAGGACAGGACAGCACAGACTACCAGTAGACAACACACATGCAGGGTAAGTCACATGGGGAAATAAAATGCTGAATTTGTAACTGCAACCGGGGGGGGGACATACCTACTACACAATGCATGGAAGTCATGATATTCAGGGAGTGGCATGGCTAAAGGGGCCCGGCACGGGGGCATGGGCTGTACAGAGGAAACCTGGGGCACAATACTACACTACACCAACAACCTCTGCGGGGGTATGCTGCCATGCCAAGGATGTTGGAAAGGTAAAGCCAGGCCAGGAGGGTAGGGTACAACGTTAAACTGGCAGCCCGTCACACGTCAGCCAGTATTCTCCCCACATTAACGAGGGCCCAATTAACAACCTCTGGCCATATCTGCAAGTGGAATTTAACATTGACAACAGTTGCCACTACCACCTCAGCTGTGTGTGCAGGTCAAGTAGCTAATGGCAGTAACATCCCCATGGATCAAACACACCCAAATTAGAGGGTTCAGGATGACAACTTCATCAATTCCCTGAAATCAATACAAATGTCCCAATTCTGTCAAAGGTGATTGTCCATAGTTGCTTCAAACATCAGCCATTATCATAAACATTAGGAGGGACACAGCACTAATGTCATACCCATGCTGCATATGTCAGGGTCCACCCTGTGCCTGGGTCACAGTGCAACATCCCAAATGTCATACAGCTCAGACAACAGCATTGAGGGGGAGGACACCTGTAACTGGTTCCAGAGATACACCTGCACAGTCAGAGGAGGAAATGGAACACTGCTAGGACAATCAGTGCAATCCAATGTAGCACACGTTCCCCAACATCAGCAGTGCACATTACCAATGCTGACATCCATATTGTGCCATAACAATGCTATACATAGTATATGCTAGATCTAAATAATACACGGGTGGATGTGATAGATCAGAGACTGGGGCAGTTCCAGATTGTTAAGTGTGGTGCTAGTGCCATCAGAACACCCACAGCCAGTGAAAGGCCTCATCATGAGAATGGAAGTAGACGGAGGGTTGAGTAGTACAAGAAGGTAGCAATTCACAATTTGGCCTGAACCACCACCTAGAGGATGTGCTGCTGACAAGTCCACAAATGACCACAATACATGTGACATGCAGGTGGGGCATAGGCCGGGGAGAATGCTAATACGAAAGACAGGAACAATGAACAGGAACTAAGATCACAATGTGAAAATAATCAGAAGCCAGGCATGTCACATTACAAATGCCACAACACAGATACACTAATTGTACCATATCTCATTGCAGAGGACGATAGCTCGCCTGCGGATATGCCTGTCCAGGACTACTCTGATGACATGGATGACGAGCTGACAAACATCAGCCAGCAGAACCTCCAAGATGTCCTTGGAACCCTGCAGACCCCACCTTCAGTCACAAGGAGGAGCACCGAACTAGCAGCCATCACAGAGGACCCACCCACCACCCCAATTGTATGACCTGCAAGCTCCAACACAGCTGAGGAATCAGAAGGCCCTGGTACCAGCTTTAAGAGAACTGTAGTTGGAGTACAGTGGGAGCTGGCCAAGGAGGTGCAGGAGGGGATGCAAACTATGGCAGCCAGCCTCGAGGGGGTGCTTTCGTGCATGATGTCAACTGAAGAACAGGCAGCAGCTATGCAAAGTCGAACAACAATCTTGCTGGAACTAGAAAAAAGGTTGAAGGAAATCAGCACTGCTGTAGTAGAGTTGACTCAACACGTACAACAACAATCCTGTCAACACAAATGCACAAATGCAATATTGAACCCCTCAGGGCCGACCTGGCTGCCTACCACCGTGATGTGGCTGCTATTGTTAAGAACCAGCAGCTACTCCTTGCTGCAGTACTGCCCTTAATAGCCCCACAGTTGGCAGCTACTGGGATGTCTGACTCCACTTCTTCAAACACTGAGGTGTGTGTTGCCCCTTCACAACCACCACCACCAAGGGCAGAGGAGACAACACACATATCAGAAGATGAAGACGTGGAACAGATCACCTTCACCCGTAAGAGTACCCGGTAGCACTAGTCCCTGCCACATGGCCACCTATTACCAAGGTCCTGTGCTTCGTAACATGCCAGTCTTGCAACAACTATACTCAAGCACTGTTCTTCAGCCCACTGTTTATCTTGTCACCCTGCCCTGTGATTGTCTCTCACTACCTCATTGGCAAATCCTGTCCCTTTGCACTGCCTGACACTTCACCCCAGCATGTCCAATGACATGTATTTTTGCACTTGTGTAGGATCACAATAGAAGAAGTCACACTAATGGACTCACAATCATGGACAATGTACATATAGCACTACAGCACTTCCAAATAAATAGCACTTACACAACAACTTTGTCTCTGTGTAATGTGATACATCAACCGTGATGGCCATCAGTGATGTTTACCTCAGGTCAATGATTATTGATTGTCAATACAACTGACCTGAACAAATCTTGGCTGATAACTATGCACAGTAGTCTGGATTGTACCATCATCTTCCCTTCCTGAGGGTTAGTTCTGAGGAAAATAGAAACTATACACCATAATGCTGTGCTGGACAGAATAACGCTTCCTCAAGTGATTACAAAGCCAGAAAAGAGTGCCTTCAATTTTTTCTTCAAGCCAAAACTTACGTATGTGACATTTGACCCAATTTTTACCTAACACACGCCATACAGCATAAATGGATGTATATGAGTTTCCATACAGATAAGTCACTGGGCTGAACATTGTAACAAATGATAGGTGTGAGTCATGTATACCATATTACATGAGAGCATACTACCACTCACCTTATAAGGATTTGCTTGGATATCAGGCTGCAGGCAGACTTACCACAGTGTGCTCAATTCCAAATCTGGTAGCAAAGTATGTGACATTGAAAACATACATCACAATTTAACCACACTTTGGGATCCATAGTAACCGTGAGTGGTGGGTGCAATGGATGGCCGAATCTTAGCTAAGTAGCTTTGGTGTAGCTGCCAATGTAACAGCTCAGTTGGGAATTGGTAGCAGCATGGGACACAAAAGCTAATACAAAAGAGATACTGTTCACTCATGCCAAGGCCCTGATCTACAAGCATTTGACACATAGTGTAAAGGATTACCTAGATATTTATTACAGAGTAAAAACAGAAGCTAAAACCAGGGGAAACACCTTACCTAACCTAAACTAATCTAACTACACATTACCCACAACTGGCCCTAACTAACCTAAGCTAAACTTACTTATCACAATTACCAAAACAATCTAAACATCAACCTCCCCCCCCTTTATAAGACGGGACACATGGAGGACAACATATACTAAACTAAACACATACTATCTTATACTAAACAAATAGATATATAAAATATTTTATAATATATATATATATATATATATATATATATATATATATATATATATATATATTTTTTTTTTTTTTTTAAACACCAAAACCCCAACATCACCCAACGCACACCCACCCACACACATAATAAAAAACAGTTATAAAAAGTATGATACCCCCACCTCCCCACCCGCTACTATTAACTAAACTAACAGCCTATACTAACCTAATACTAAGCCCGCTAAACCCACTAATTTAAAGAACCAGGAAAGATGATGGACGGGAGGGAATCATGGCTGAGTATATTGTCTACAAGTTGGCCCTCCGCAGGGTCTTTTTGATGGCATGCACCCTCCAATTCACTTGTTCCACCTCCTGCTGCAGCCTGGTCATTTTCCGCAACACACGGTCCAAGTTCCGTTGAATCTGTAGAAAAGCTGCAGGCTCTATGGCTGCAGCAGGGGTGGTCTGGTTGCCAGTGGAGGAAGTATGGGCCCTTGTCGGTGCCATGTCTGTAGTAGGAGGTGCAGGTGGGCTGTGACAGGTCCTGGAGCTGTGAATGTTGATGGGCCAGCAAAGGTGCCTGCTAATGTTGGTGCAACCTGGGTGGTAGTGGTGGTGCTGGTGGCTGTGGTGGACACCGAAGGGCCCCCTTGGGCAAATGCCCTCCACATTCCGGAGGCTCTTTCATGGCGATAACACCTTGCCATGTTACGGAGCCCCAACTCCACATCCAGAATGTGGCGGTAACGCATCGCCCTTGGCTGAAACTCTTGAATCTGGATGGGAGTCATATTGGTAGCTGTTAAGACAAATAGAAAACCAAACATTAGGTACTTCATTGTGTGATATGGCTCCAGAAGTAAATCAGACAATACATCTAATGTACCTGAAACAGTCCATATCATCATACAGATCATTGATTGCCCCTGAGGCAGTACTTGCCAAGCCAGCCTACACATGTCCTATCATCAAACAGCACAGCAAAACTCTAAAAGATGGGTAACAACTGGATTGACTTTGGCATCATTGTTCAGCCATTTGTCAGGTAAAAATAATGCTGCAAATCCTCCCCCACTAACAAGCCAAGGAATTACTATGTTCTTGATGACAATCGAGGGCCACAAGATCTGTGAGTTGTAAATGGAATTGCCACGATAGAATGCAGTTGCTAATCATGAGTGGGTATCCTAGGTTTGGACAAGTGACTTACAGATTTACATGTCTGTGTACTAAACTTTGATCATCAGTCCTAGGTACACTATTCACAACCCTACACCTGTGCCTGAAGCAACAAATAATTTCAAACAACAAGGACACCCAGGAAGCTTTGGACACCTGTACATGGGTTTGGCCAGCACAGCACAGGCAAGGAGGAAGTCCAACTAGGATACACCTAAACCTTGGACAATCCCATCAACACTTATCTTTGGAAATGCAGACCATTGTCAACATCATTTCCTACCAGTAACCCATGACTTACAACAAGCAGATAGATGCAAGCACAGCTCTGGCCATGAGCTGCATGCACACCTAGGCCATTGTACTCGAGTGCCTCATACTCGTAGCACAACATGTGGAGCTACATGCTGCTAGGAAGTTAAACATACAGTCAAACATGTTCATTAGTGAATAGGGAAGCTGAAGTCTGTGGGTGAGACTTTGGCATCCCTATTCTGGGAGAATCAGGGTCTGACTTGCTGACTGAATCACTAATATGGTCCACTGCTACATTATCTGATTTTAAGTTTTATCCACATAACTCATCCCTATTCACATTGCAGTGCCTACAGGACTAACCTACAATCCCAAATTATGACAATACGCTAATGATTGGCCAACTCAAAGATGGGAAAAAATGATACTCCACTCAAGGAACATATCCGATCATTGACCAGTGCATCACACCTTGCTATGTGTCCAACACACAGGAGTCAATCACACATCATCAGCAAACACAACACAGAACAGAAATATCAACACTTACTGGAAATGTCTGGGTCCGCTAATCGAGCAACCTCTCCGATAGTGTAGGGTGCAGGTCCACCTGTAAGGCATGGAAGGGAGAATATGTTTCATACTTAACCTATTTCAGGGGGTACAGTGTGGGAATTACCGCTCAGGGCCCATAAATGTTGCATGCAATGTGCGTCATATTTCGACACATATGTGTCATTTTTTTTAAGCATGTGCATCTTTTTTGACGCGTATGCGTCAAAATTTCTGTCTTTAACTGGGTTTGGGTAATTTCTCATTTGTAATAGTACATGACAGTTGTGACAATACAGAGATAGGCTGATTGCACCAACATTGGGCATTCCGGCGTATGGGCACATGTGACAGATCATACTACTGCGGACCATGATCCTCTACTTGTTGTACTGGATTTGCACTCTTCACTGATGCAATAGATGGCTAAATGTGTGGAATACAATTAGGTATTACCCAGTTTGGGCATGTTTTGCGTCAAGAGAGGATAGCAAGGCGCCGCAACTCAATACAGTAACTCAATGCCTTTGGGTCAATGTGTGTGATTTGGCTACTACTATTGTTGTTGTCCCACTGTGTGACCATCACAAGACGCATTTTAGCAAATCTGCTTGTATTCATGTGGAGTCAATGTGTCCAACCCTCAGATGCTATTCAGTGTGGAAATGAGAGAGGACATGTGTTAGTCATACACGTAGGAACAACTGCTGTGTGCACTTCCTATATTTTTTGGAACATAAGCACCACCAATGACAAAGCATGCACAGGATAGATAGCAGACGGTTTTCATGGCAATGTTCTAAACTTAGCCATCACGTGTCCTGGAATGTTGTATACTACTTCCTAGGCACTTGTTTGTTTATTCACCATGAGTCAGGCATGGGATAATGCTATGTGGGTACCATGTTTGTGACACCGAGTCCCAAATACAATACACAAATATAATGTAACGCCACAGTTGGAGTAATATAAATGGGCCATGTCTCTCCTGTGGCAGTGGAGGACCAGCAGACCAAGCAGCACGTGTTCACATATTTCCAGTGGTAAAATACACAGAGGTGTCCGGTTCATGTGTGCGCACCAATGTTTAGCCTATATAATTTTTAGGGTCTATGTTGTCACAGTTACGTGCAGGTCTAGTCATGAGTCTGTGGAGCCATTTCCTGCATTTACAAGGTATCGTTCGCAGATCAATTGAAGGCAAGCCAATGAGGGATTGAGAACACACATGGGGATAGTCCATCTCTGTTACTGCAGATGTGTTATGAGACTGACAACAGGGCAACCTTGGTGTGCTGACAAAGTTAATGCCTCAGGATTCTAATACCGGCAGGTGTCCTCACAACAATTGTACACAGGTTGGCCTCTAAAATTCCCACTGCATCCGGGAAAATCAGTGCCTCTGTGCTGATTAACCTCACAGCTATTCACCACGCAAGCCCAATCAATATGTTGGGGGCAATGTGAATCAACGTGTGGACTGTCAGGGTCCTAACATGTGTTGACATTCCATGCAAATTATCTGATGTTGTTTGTTGTGCTGGAGGCACCATACCCAATCCATGCATACGGCCATGGTACCCTGTCACTATTGGTCACTCATGCATACATGAAACCCAGACAAGGGATAGGCCATGGTTCGGCTATTTGGACACACGTTCCCCCCATGGTACGATAAGTAAACTGACTATGATATACAATGTATTTGAGTATGCATTGTAGAACCACCTGACACAATACCCCAGGAGGAAAGTGAGGGCTGGGAAAGCAACTATGATACAAATGTAGCCACAAGGAACCTTTCTGGTAACGCAAAGATAGGAACCAGTCAGGCTAACAGGATGCAGGGTCAATCAGGATCCAACAATTTAACAAGGCAAATACACAGTGGTCAGACTTAGACTGGTCAAAGGTGGTACAACACTGTGGAAAATGAAAACTGTGTTTCTCCTGTGTGTTGGAATGTAATACAATAACCCAACGGCTGTGTTACACAGCTGATTTTTACATCAATGCATAACAGTGTTATCAATAAAATGGCAGCTTCTATGCTGTTACAGGCAGCTGCAAGGGCAGTGCATTTTCAAATGGCTGGTCTCCATGGATGTGCTCCCAGGTGTGTGCAGCTTCAGTCTCTCACAAGTCCTGTAGGTGAGATTCAAGTTCAAAGGGCCAACAGTACCTTTCACATGGGAAGCAATGTACAGGTGATTACAGGTCCTACAGACTACAAGGCAGTGCATTATTTAACCTGACGTCCATGCAGACAGAAGTACAATGACTATGGCATACCATACTAAAGAGGGAAGCACACTGGATTCACATTGTGAGTCTGGGTGTGTGTAGAGGAGAGATTATCTGGGTACATATATTCCCATTCCAGGGACCTCTGAAGAAGGGTGGGGTGAGACAGGGAACATGGGTGTGGCTGGACTTAGGACATGGGCTGCCATGTGCAGGGGATGTCTTGTGAGCAATGCTAGTCATACCTGGGGCACATGTTCTATCAATTTGCTGCTTATATGGAAATCTTGTCACACATAGGCGGTCATTCCGACCCTGGCGGTCATGGACCGCCAGGGCCGGGTACAGCGGGAGCACCGCCAACAGGCTGGTGGTGCTCCCAAGGGCATTCTGACCGCGGCGGTACAGCCGCGGTCAGAAACGGAAAACCGGCGGTGTACCGCCGGTTTTCCGCTGCCCTGGGGAATCCTCCATGGCGGCGCAGCTTGCTGCGCCGCCATGGGGATTACGACCCCCATACCGCCATCCTGTTCCTGGCGGTTTTGGCCGCCAGGAACAGGATGGCGGTATGGGGTGTCGTGGGGCCCCTGGGGGCCCCTGCAGTGCCCATGCCAATGTCATGGGCACTGCAGGGGCCCCCGTAACAGGGCCCCACCATGATTTTCAGTGTCTGCCATGCAGACACTGAAAATCGCAACGGGTGCAACTGCACCCGTCGCACCCCTTCCACTCCGCCGGCTCCATTCGGAGCCGGCATCCTTGTGGAAGGGTGTTTCCCGCTGGGCTGGCGGGCGGCCTTCAGGCGGTCGCCCGCCAGCCCAGCGGGAAACCCAGAATACCCGCAGCGGTCTTGTGACCGCGCAGTGGTATTCTGGCGGCTCCCGCCGGCCCTGCGGTTACCGCGGCCGGCGGGAGTCAGAATGACCCCCATAGTCCTTTCAAAGATAGGTGATGTAACACTCACTGCTGTCAAGGGTCTGGTCATACCTTCTTGTCACCAATGCAATAGCACTTCCACTGCCTCATGTATGAGGCATTTTTTTCCCTTATTAAATGATGGTGTCTTAGTTTTGTGCCATATGCTGCGATGAACCATGTTGCCAACATGTATGTGTGAAATAGCTGTGGTCCTCTGCTATTGCCCTTCAAATGTGAAATGTACAGGATATATGTCATTTACAGTGTGTGTGAATTTGGCTGTACATTCATACGCATTAAATTTGATGTGGATTTTTCTGTGTCCTAATCTGTATTTCTTCAATGCTCCATGAGGCTACACTCTGATTCTGATAGTTAGAGATAATGTTATGCAAAAATGATTATCCAGACCATGATATAGTGAATA
Source organism: Pleurodeles waltl (assembly GCF_031143425.1). NCBI lineage: Eukaryota > Metazoa > Chordata > Amphibia > Caudata > Salamandridae > Pleurodeles > Pleurodeles waltl. The sequence continues at coordinate 1,072,358,429 of NC_090437.1, forward strand.
GTATAGGTGTTTATTGACATATGGTAAGACAGTGGTGACGGATGTGTAGAGTTAAAAGACATTTTGGACAATATGTTGTCTCTGACGCAATCCTGCATCTGTGTTTGGATGGTCCCCCTCATGTTGATGGACAGCATCCTCCTCTTCCTCCTCTTCAGGCATTTGTGGGTCGGGTTCATATAGGGGAATGTTCCTTCTTACACATATGTTGTGCAGGATGGCACAGGTCAAAATTATTTTGCACACCATTTCTGGTGAGTATAGGAGGCTACCTCCAGTGATGTCGAGGTACCTGAATCTTGAATTCAGGGTGCCAAAGGTCCTCTCGACTATGGTGTGTGTCTTTCTATGTGCCTCATTATAGGCACGCTCTGCTGCAGTGCTTGGGTTTGCAAATGGGGTCATGATACATGGCTAGATCCCATACCCCTGATCAGCTGAAAGAGAAAATTAGTGAGAACATGTTGATGTAGCTTGCACCATAATTATCACTTTGCATGGCAGTTGTTCTCTTGTGTTGTCTGTGACTCATCGGTGTTTGTGTTATTGTGTGGAATCCTAGGCTTCTAGGATGTACCATCAGCATTGGGTTGTTTCCTTATCTGAACGGGTGTTTGGCTGTTGACCGGATGTCAGCAGTACTTTTGTAGAGTTGCAGTACAGTGTGTACTCCCTTGCAATGTGTCATGTGAAAGAGGTGTCCCTGTGTCTTAACTGGGGGTTAGATGATACTTCCATGCACAGATTCAGTTCCACAGTAGTGGTAACACGGTTGCATCTATATACCCTGGACATCCCATCCAATTTCACATATGTAATAGAATTATTTAAACATCAGTGAGACCCTTAGATTTGGCAAGGTGACAATGTACAACACATCTCCGTACTAATTTCACATGTGTGACAAGTTCACTGCAGACCTATTTCTCTGCCCTTGCCAAGTTGACTCAGGTTGTAACGTGTACCTATACTACTGAACATGTTCTAGTTCAGCTGGCTAACTTGGTTGTGAGGTTGTCATTTTGAGTTTTAGAAGGTCCGTATGGCTGTACATCTGTTGTGTGTGTGTTAATTTGTCGCAATGCCTATGTGTAGGAATGTGCACTTTCAATATTGTCCCATCAATATGTGTTCTTTGCACAGTTCACTTGCTTATTTGTAGTGGGCAATGTGAGAGCAGGAGTGATGTGAGACATTGGTACAGCCTCAATTATTGCATGTGACCTTCATTGTAGTCATCATCATGCTATGTATGTCATGGTGTTTGACCTGCAGCAAAACACATTACATACCCCTTACACAGTACATATTAGTTGGAAGGGTGTTTGATTGAGTGTTATTGATGTGATATTGGAAGATTAATCTTCCAAATTGTACTACCAGTTGGGTACATGTCATTGTGATTGTGCTGTTTTAAATATTCCCCTTGTGTCTATGGAGTGGCATTTGTTGTTATTTCGTACTGTCATTTGTCCCTAGGTGTGTATCCCATTGGGTGAGGATATCAAGCATGCCTAGCGGTGTCACAACCTCATTGGCTTCCTGTCCACGTGTTGATGTCTTGGTGTATGTGTTGTGTGTCCTAGAGGGTTGCTGTGCTGTGTGTATATAACTGGGTTTCTGTACTTACCAACAAGTAGGCCATTTCCATATCGTCCATCCTTGAAGTGTTGATTGATGGTGCAGGGACTGAAGATGAATGAATCATGTACACTCCCAGGATACTTTGCCACAATGTTGGTGATCAAACCCCGGTGATCGACAAGGGCCTGCACATTGATGGAGTGTGTGTGCTTCCTGTTGCGGTATAGATGTTCGGTTGCAGCAGGTGGGACAAGGCGTAAATGTGGGCAGTCAATGGCACCAAGGCTGTGTGGGAAGCCATTAATTTGGTAAAAAACCCTTTTTTTGTCTCCTGCTGCTTCTGCTGTGTGTTGGGGAAGGTGATGTGTTGGGGTGTGAGGGAGACGATAACATCCAGTACCTTGGGTAGGAAAGCGGAGAATGATGGCTTGGGGATCCCAGCAACCAGGGCACCAGTGGTTTGAAAGGAGACACTTGCCAATTTGTGGAGTACAGCTAGCAGCTTGGTTTCTGGTGGAATGGTGCGGGGTGTCTGCAAGCTGGGTGCCAACTGTGGCTCAATGTTGCACAGCAGCTGCTGAATGGCTTGCCAGTTGAGCCTGTACCTCTGTATCATGTCATGTTGGCGGAGTCCCAGAAGGGTTGTCCTGGTGCGGAATATCGTATTCTGCCTTCTGCGTTGCCTTTGGGGTCCCGGCTGGTGTTGTGGAAGCTGCTGTTGGTGGTCCTGTGCACTGCGTCTGCATGCATGCTGGATGAAATGCACGTCCATGTTTTCCTTTTGGAGCTCTGCTGTTGCTTCTGTGTGTTTTCATTAAGTACAGGTGTGATTGCCCCATTTTAACGCCTGCCCTGACCCAGGCGTTCTTTTTTGATGGAAATCGGGCTGTGTGTCATTTTTCGCCTCCGCCTTGTGGCCGTGCGGGAATTAAGCGCGGTAGCATAATGTTGGAAAATGGGCAATTGGTAAGGGCAGGTAGGTACCTACACTTAGCAATAGGCCACTAACCTCCACTTGGGTCCAGTCAGGTCTCAGTAAGTTAAACCCAGCTCAACCCTTGGTAGCTTGGCAATGAGCGACAAGGCTTAACTTAGGAGACATAGGGCCTGATTCCAACTTTGGAGGACGGTGTTAAACCGTCCCAAAAGTGGTGGATATACCACCTACCGTATTACGAGTCCATTATATCCTATGGAACTCGTAATACGGTAGGTGGTATATCCGTCACTTTTGGGACGGTTTAACACCGTCCTCCAAAGTTGGAATCAGGCCCAGAGTGTAAAGCATTCAAATATCACAGAACAGTAATTAAATAAAACACAGGAAACAGTTTAAAAATCCAAAACCAATTCATAAAAATAGATTTTATTTTTATCTTTAAAATGACACACAAATGAATAGAATCAGATAAGGGGAACCGGAGATATGAATTTTGAAATAATTATTGTTTTCTAGTGCCTAGAAACAAAAAGCGCCAATCTGGTCATCTGGTCGCACCTCGACCGAGGCAAAGTCAAAGTTTAAGGCTGACCGCGATGGAGCCCGGATCGGCTACAGCCCGCGGGAGGCCCCAGTCAAAATTTTACCTTCGGACTTAGTAGTTTTTCTGAAGATTTTCTTCAGCGGGACGAACCTGTCAGTCCAATCCGACCTCCTGGAACTCTTCTCCGGATATGCGTCGCGGGAGCCATCGTGGAGATTTTTACCTTCGGACTTAGTCGTTTTTTCGAGTTGAAAATCCTACGACCGGGGTAAACCTGGATCTTGATCCGACGTCCTTGGAGCCCTCCTCGGATACGCTGGCTGGGAGATCCCGGTCAACTTCCTACATTCAGACTTAGGCCCATATTTACACCTTTTTAGCGCCTCATTTGCTTCATTTTGTGATGCAAAAGCGGTGCAAACTTACAAAATACAATTATATTTTGTAAGTTTGCGCCGCCTTTGCGTCAAAAAAGTTACGCAAATGCAGCGCTAAAAAAGTATAAATATGGGTCTTAGCCTTTTTTGGGAGATTTTCTTCACCGGGACAAACCTGCAAATCAGGCCGGGTCGTGGTTGAGGCAAGCAGGCTAGAGTTGCCGCGGCGAGTCGGTCCCTCTATGGATCTTTTTTTCGAAAGTTCTCCAAACTTCTCCAAACTTCTGGATCTTCCCTCAAATGTTCCCTTAAGGTTCTTTTAGGGTCCACAGCTCACCCCAAGGTTCCAGAAGCTCTGAGATGATCCTTGGGGGTGTGGACTACAACTCCCAGAATACACATGGCATAAACTCCTTTTTGGACACTGGACAGTGGTCAGCTGGTTGATTTCTTCTGGAGTTGGTGCAGGGGACTCTGGTTAGCAATATTTCCCCTGTAGCAAACAGGGAGTCCCTCCTTGAACCAGTTGAAGCCAGGCAAAGTCCTTCTTGTGGTGAAGCCCAGGTGTGCAGCTGGTGCAGTCCTTCAGAGTGCAGGCTCCTGGTACAGGCCAGGGGTAGAGCAGGGCAGTCCTTCTTCTCCTGTGGTTCTTCCTTGTTGGAATCTGATGGGCATCTGGTAGGGAACTGAGGTGTGGGTGCCAGTCGGACAGTTTTATCCCTGCTCCTGGGTGAAAAACAAGGGTGTCCTGGTTCTCCAATCAGGTGCAGGGTCCTTCCCCCTGTGATGACCACTTCCTGGGAAGTGTGGCAAAAATCAATCCCAGGGAGCAACAGTCCTCAAAAATCCATCATGGCTGAAAGTGATTTTTGGAGGTTACATCTGGCTGAGCCCACCCACTGGTGTGGCTAAAAATCCTAAACACACCCCTCTCCTGCCCTCTCATAATCTAATCAAGGGGGCACCTAATTGTTTGGGTTTTCAGGATGTGGGGGAATTGCTGGGGTGCTCCAAATGTCCTTCTCTGCCTTTGAAGACCAGTTTGGCAGCCCTCCCCCTTTCTGCCTCCCCATCTGCTGAGGGGAGATCTCCTCCCACAGGCACATCTCTTTGTGTGAAGCCAAGCCACTCAACACCTCATCAAGGCAGTCTGGCCAGGTTACCAAAGGCTGGCCAATCAGAGCACAGCAGCAAAAACACTGCAGGGCTGAAGTTGGCAGCTTTTCAGGTAAAGTTTAAAACTCTTTACCTGAACAAGTTATATTAAATCTAACAACTGGAAGTTGTGGGATTTATTATAACAATTAATTTGATACCAAACTTCTGGTATCTGTTACTTAAGGGGACTTAAAATAAAGTCTCCTCATTCTAGCCTATGGAGGTCATTCACTACAAAGAGGGAAAAACAAATGTGACTGTTTTACCTCACCAGGGCTTACACACCTATTTTAGAAGGTCCCTGCTTATAGTTACATGGCACCGAGCCCTAGGGGCACATAGGGCACACTTTAGGGGTGACTTAAATGTAAAAATAAGGTAGTTTAAGACTTTGGAACTACTTTTAATTCCAAAGTCGAATTTGCATTTAACTTTAGTTTAGAAGCAGCCAGCAAAGGCAGACCTGCCTTTAAAATGACACTGGGGGGGTCATTACAACCCTGGCGGACAGTGTTAAAGATGCGGCAATACCGCAAACAGGCCGGCGGAGAAAAAAAGGGAATTATGACCGTGGCGGAAACCGCCAACATAGACAGCCACTTTAACACATCTGACCGCCACGGCGGAAACAGCTTTTGCAATGGGAAAATGCTCACCTTAACACACGCCACGAGGAAGATGGGCACCATGGAGCCCGAACTCCAAATACTCCCTGCGCTTCTCTACCTGCTCTTCTACGAACATCAGCAACGGCGACACCGAAGACAACGGTGAGTACTGCACCTACGACATAGGAGAGGGGGGAGGAAAAAGTCAGGGGGACACAAACGCAACACCCCCACCCCCACCCCGAACCTCACCCACTACAACACACACATTAATGCATATCCAAACATCACAGTAACAACCCACATCCCGCCCGGAAGAATGCAAAGACAAAAGGGAATCAGTATAACTATTGTAATGAATAAAAATACAGTAAGCTCATATATACAAAAATATATACACATTCCAAATATATGCATCACGAATACTAGTGTAGGTATGCACAATTCAATGTCCGTGGACCACTGGGCCCAAAATGGGCTGTGCCTCCCCTATCACAATGCAGTCTCCAACCCCCTGGTGTGTGTCTGGGGCCTGGCCTGGCGAAGGCAGGATCTTGTGAACAACAGAGACTTTCCTTTGATGTAGTCCTATTGTAAAAGGCAGAAAGGGCTATAAGTAATGGACCCAAAACCCCTGAAAGTTAGATTACTTCTGGAACCAAGAGGAACCTCTGCCAAGGAAAAGAGCTGAGGAGAAGTGCTCACCCTACCCTACCTTTGACTGTGCTTTGTTGTGCTATCCAGCAGTTCCTGCTTCTGCCTGTAAAAGGGGACAAAGACTGGACTTTGTGGTATATTCCTGCTTGTGAAGAATCTCCAAGAGATTGAACTGAGCTTGCCTCCTGTTTTGAAGTCTCAGCACTATCAAAGATTTCCTCTGCTAACATCTGGGCTCTCTGCTGAGACTCCTGCCCTACTAAGTGGTGCCCTCTCCAGTCCCTGGGCCCTTTAAAGGTGAAGCTGGCAGACAAGAGCTGAAAATCCATGCACAGAACGCTGTGTGGGGAAATTTACGACACACCATCTGCAACGCAGCTGATAAATGATGCGCTGCCGGCTTTGTTGATAAAATTAATGCTCCTCCTTCATCGTGGCTGAGAGATCAACACATCGTGGCTGGAGAAATGATGCACAACACCTGTTTGAGGCAGCTGATAAGAACGCAAAACCACATAGTGCGGTTTTTTAACACTATGCAATAGGATTATCCACGCATCGTCTCTGGGCATCAAAATCAACCCCTACTGGGGAGCCCTGTTCAAAAATCGACGTATCACTGACCTGACCGGAGATGAAACAAGCACAGCCTCCCTTGTGAGGAAGGAATCAATGCATCGTTGCCTTTTCTGAACCACGCTCGTCTGTGCTGCTTTATTTTTGACGTTAACCAGATACTTTGTGCAAAATCATAATTTCTATTGTTTTCTATGGAGTAAGACTCTTATTCTTTTGGAAATTCATATTTTAACTTGTGTACTTTGGATTTTTGTAGTTTTGGTCGTGCTTGATTTAGATAAATATTACCTATTTTCCTGAACTGGTGTGGTGTCCATTTTGTAGTGTTTTCACTGTATTACTGTGTGTGTTGGTGCAAATACTTTACACATGGCTTCTGATTTAAGCCTGCCTGCTTATGCCACGCTACAAAGATGGTGAGTGGGGGTTAACCAGCTGTGTTTCTCCTTTGTATCAACAAAACATAATGGAGCACTACAAAAAAAGTCACATATTAGAACAATATTATTTTAGAGTACATTTACTAATGTATTGTTATTGTATCAGCAAAACACAATCTAGTGGACTGTAAGGAAAAAATCGTATTACATGGAATCCAATTGTGCATTAATATGCCTCATGAAGTAAGACAACAAACTGTAACCTGGACTTACATAAAGGTTGTAGTATTGATTAAGATATATTGCTGGGTAGATTGAAGAATCAGCCAACACGTGTTTTGTCCCAGAGTTGTGACTTCTTCAGGGCTGACGAAGCAAAAGCAGAACAAATATTTTGAAAACACAGGTGTTAAATAATTGAAAGATTTTTTTAGTCATAAGTTTTGTGTGTTGAAACGTAAAGTGGTCAACTCATCACCATTATAAAATTGACAGTAAACATTTGTGATGAAAGCAGGGTATCCCTTTAGAAGCAAAAATCACCCATGGTAAGTTTTAAAGAATTTGTGAATTGTAAGTCATTAAGTGAGGTTACATACATCACCAAAATAAAAGTTATGAATTTTAATTGAGGGTAGGAGACAAAGGTGGTCATTACAACCCTGGCAGTCGGTGTTAAAGCGGCGGAAAGACCACCAACAGGCCGGCGGTAAAAATTTTTTAATTACGACCGTGGCGGAAACCGCCAACAAAGACAGCCACTTTAACACTCCGAGCGCCAGGGTGGTACAAACAAACATCACGGCGGTCAACGCCAACAGACAATGTACCGCCCACACTATTATGACAGGCCAATCCGCCACCTTTTCCGGGGCGGATTAACCGCAGATAAAAACATGGCGGAAACAGGAATTCCGAAGGAAAAACGCTCACCTCTACCCACCCCACGAGGTACGAGGACACCATGGATCCGGAACTCCAAATTCTACCTGCAATAGTCTTCCTGCTCCTCTACCAGGAGCACGAATGCCGACGGCGAAGACCACGGTGAGTACTGCACCTACAACACAGGGGAGGCGGGAGGGCAAAAACAGGGACACGCAACACGCAACACCCCCACCCTCACCCACCACAACACACACACTAATGCATATCAATACATCACAGTTACACCCCCCAAACCCCCTGGAAGAATGGAAAGACAATAGAAAATGAGTGTAACCATTGTAATATATTAAAAGCAAGTAGGCAGAAACATGTATATATACCATGTACAAAATATATACCTAGCATAGTAGTCCAGGTAGCGCTCTAATAAAGTCAGTGGAACACTGGGACCACACGGTATGGGCGAGGCCCACACAAGATCCCCGACCATGACGGAGAGAACACTGCAGGGGCATCAGAGAGCAACAAAACAGGCACCTCAGGGGGAGGGAAAGGTGGGGCACCTCAGCCGCTTGAGGGAACGACGCCAAATCCACGAGGGGGCCCCATGCCCACTGTTCAATCCACAGTCTCACAAGTCTCTACAGAGGGTGGTTTGCCCACTGTTCATTCCTGGGGAGTGCAAAGCCACAGTCTCTCAAGTCTCTACAGTGGGTGGTTTGCCCACTGTTCAATCTGGGGAGTGCAAAGCCACAGTCTCACAAGTCTCTCCAGTGGGTGGTTTGCCCACTGTTCAATCCTGGGGAGTGCAAAGACACAGTCTCTCAAGTCTCTACAGTGGGTGGTTTGCCCACTGTTCAATCCTGAGGAGTGCAAAGCCACAGTCTCACAAGTCTCTCCAGTGGGTGGTTTGCCCACTGTTCAATCCTGGGAGTGCAAAGCCACAGCCTCACAAGTCTCTACAGTGGGTGGGTTGGCCACTGTTCAATCCTGGGGAGTGCAAAGCCACAGTCTCTCAAGTGGATGACACTCTCCACTGTTTCTGGAGGGGGCTTTGTGCCCAGAGTGCTTCATCCTGCTAAGGACAGAGGAAGTGGATGACAGTCTCCACTGGTTCTGGAGGGGGCTTTGTGCCCAGAGTGCTTCATCCTGGCAAGGACAGAGGTAGTGGATGTGATACTCCACTGGTTCTGGAAGGGGCTTTGTGCCCAGAGTGCTTCATCCTGCTAAGGACTGAGGTAGTGGATGACAGTCTCCACTGGTTCTGGAGGGGGCTTTGTGTCCAGAGTGCTTCATCCTGCTAAGGACTGAGGTAGTGGTTGACAGTTTCCGCTGGTTCTGGAGGGGGCTTTGTGCCCAGAGTGCTCCATCCTGCTAAGGGGAGAGGTAGTGGATGAAAGTCTCCACTGGTTCTGGAGGGGGCATGGTGCCCAGAGTGCATCATTCACCCCATGACGGACTCAGTTGCGTCAGTGCCCTTGCTGCTCATGGACCAGCAGTGCTTGAGACGGCGGTGCCCTGTTAAGCAGTGCTTGAGATGGCGGTGCCCTGTTCAGTAGTGCTTGAGACGGCGGTGCCCTGTTCAGCGGTGTTTGAGACGGCGGTGCCCTGTTCAGCGGTGCTTGAGATGGTGGTGCCCTGTTCAGCGGTGCTTGAGACGGCGGTGCTCTGTTCAGCGGTGCTTGAGATGGTGGTGCCCTGTTGAGCGGTGCTTGTGACGCGGTGCCCTGTTTAGCGGTGCTTGAGACGGCGGTGCCCTGTTCAGCGGTGCTTGAGATGGTGGTGCCCTGTGCAGCAGTGCTTGAGGCGGTGGTCTCCATTGCAGGGACTCAGCTGCTGGCGATCCTTCATGGCCCAGCGGGGCTTTTGCTGGCGGTGGCCTCCTGGGCAGCTGGGCTTGTGCTGGCGGTCCTGTCCTGGGCAGCTGGGCTTGTGCTGGCGGTTGGCGGTCCTGTCCTCGGCAGCTGGGCTTGGGCTGGCGGTCCTGAGCTGGACAGCTGGGGTTCTGCTGGCGGTCCTGTCCTAGGCACCTGGGCTTGTGCTGGCGGTCCTGTCCTGGGCAGCTGGGCTGGTGCTGGCGGTCCTGTCCTGGGCAGCAGGGCTTGTGCTGGCGGTCCTGTCTTGGGCAGCTGGGCTTGTGCTGGCGGTTCTGTCCTGGGCAGCTGGGCTGGTGCTGACGGTCCTGTCCTGGGCAGCTGGGCTGGTGCTGGAGGTGGCCTCCTGGGCAGCGGGGATGATGGCGGTCTTCTCCGCCGTGCTGCCCTTCCCAGACTTTCCTAGTTTCTTGTGGCCCTTCCCCACCTTGGAGGGTGTCACAGCTGAGTCCACACTCCCACTGTGACCCCTGGGAGCAGCTTTGGTGGCTGGAGTCTTCCCCCTCTTCCGCCGGGCACTGGCCAACTTCTGATGCTTCACAGGTGGGGGACTGTCTGTGCTGTGGCTCCGTGCCACACTGGCTGCCCTGGTGGCCGGTGCACTCCAGATTCCGGTGACTACAGGCACCACTGGTCCCGGAGATGTTGTGGCTGAGGTGCTAGTTCGGGACCTAGGAGACGGACGGGGTGGGGGAGGTGTGGGAAAGAGGTCAAGATTGGACAGGAAAAGTTTTTTTGACACACTGGTACGGGTAGCTGGAGGGCGTTTGGGAGTGCAGGAAGAGTTGGTGGTTGTAGGAGGTGTTCGTTTGCTGACTTTGGGTGAAGGTGCATGCGTTGGACGCTGTCGTGAGGTGGATGGCTGTTGGGTGGGTGTGTGCCTGCGTTTGTGTATCTTGGGAGGGGGAGTCACAGACACACTGGGAGAGGACACAGGGAACTAGATCTGTGTGACATTGGTATGTTGACATTACAATTGTAAGAGCATTTTGTCACTGTAATTGCTAATACACTATTTCGAAATCACAGACAGACTCCAGATTGTTTTGTGCTTTAAGTGTGTTTATTTAAGTGCTCAATATTAGAGGGGGTAGTAAAATGGTGAGGGGTGATGGCGGAGGAATGTCCATGGCAGAGTCCAGTCTATTAGTCTCACAGGTGCATTGCATTGCCCATATGGGCATAGGAAGTGGAGCTGGGGCAGTTCAAGTATGGACAGGGTGACAAAGTGGGACAGTAGGATGACAATCAGGGTGGTCTCATTTCTTGGTGGGGGTCTTGGCATCATGCTCTGTCTTTGTCCTGGATCTCATGGACCGTTTGCAGGGTGGTTCTCCCTCTGAAGGGGGTGGGGTGCTGGTGTGGTGCTCCTGTGGCGGGGCGTCCTGTTCACTAGCGCCGGCGGAGGTGGTGGGCAGTTCATCATCCATGCTAGTGTCAGGGGCCACTTGTAGTGCCACAGTGTCCCTTCTGGTGTTCACGAGTTCCTTCAGCACCCATACGATGGTGCCCAGGGTGGAGCTGATGGTTCTGAGTTCCTCCCTGAAGCCCATATACTGTTCCTCCTGCAGGCGCTGGGTCTCCTGAAACTTGGCCAGAACTGTTGCCATTGTCTCCTGGGAGTGGTGGCAGGCTCCCATGATGGAGGAGTGGGCCTCGTGGAGAGTGGGTTCCCTTGGCCTGTCCGCCCCCTGTCGCACAGCAGCCCTCCCAGTTCCCCTGTGTTCCTGGGCCTCCGTCCCCTGGTCCGTGTGCCCACTGCCACTGCCCCCAGGTCCATGTTGTTGTTGGGGTGGTGGGTTAGCCTGGGTTCCCTGTAGTGGTGAACACACTGCTGATTGACGTGTCCTGGGGACGGAGGTATGGGCCCGCTGGGTGGGTGCTGTGCTGGTGTTTCCAGAGGGGGGAAGGTCTGTAGTGGCCTGTGACTGTGTCAGGGGAATCGACTGTCCAGAGGTCCCCGATGGGCCGGGCTGGTCATCTAGATCCAGTTGGACAGAGGTGCTGTCATCACTGTGGGCATCTTCTGTTGGTGATGTGGACATGTGTGGACCCTCCTGTCCAGTGATGTTGGGTAGGGGTCCTGCAGGGGTATAAAAGGATGGTTAATACATCTCTGTGTGCCATGGTGTGCAATGGGTGGGTGACCGTGTACCCCAGTGCTGCCATTCCTGTGTGGGACCTTGTCTGATGATGGTTTAGGGGGTTGTATGGGTATGTGCAGTGGGCATGCTTTAGTGATGGGTGTCCATGCTTTGTTGTTGCATGCAGGGCTTGGTGTTAGGATGTGTGGTTAGTGATGTAGGGACATTTATGAGGAGTTAGAGTGATGGGGTGAGGGTCGCGGTATGTGCTGGCATGCAGGTAGGGTGGGGGATGTAATAGTTAAGATTTGACTTACCAGAGTCCATTCCTCCAACTACTCCTGCAAGGCCCTCAGGATGCAGAATCGCCAAGACCTGCTCCTCCCATGTTGTTAGTTGTGGGAGAGGAGGTGGGGGTCCGCCGCCAGTCCGCTGAAACGCCAGGTGGTGTCTTGAGACGGTAGGTTGTTCCTCCTCTTCCTGATGTCGTCCCGATTTCTTGGGTGCTGTCCCACTGCGTTGACCCTGTCCACTATTCTTCGCCATAGCTTCATCTTCCTTGCAATGGAGGTGTGCTGCACCTGTGATCCAAATAGCTGTGGCTCTACCCAGACGATTTCCTCCACCATGACCCTGAGCTCCTCCTCCGAGAACCTGGGGTGTCTTTGCTGTACCAAGGGGTGGTGTAGGTGATGTGTGGGGTGGAGTGTGTGGTGATAAGTGTGCTGATATGTAGTGGTGTGTTGTGTGAGGTGCGTGGAAGTTCTGTGGGTGATGGTGTTGTGTGCCTGTGGATGCTGTTGTTCTTGCTGGTGCTGTCTCTCTCTGGCCTTCTTTCGGAATTTTTGGTAGTAGGGGTTTGTGGGTGATGTGGGTGTGTGTTTTATATTGTATTGGGTGTGTGGGAGTGGTGTGTATGTGTATCAGGTGTGTGTATTTCGAACTGTCCAATGTGGCTGTGTTTTGTAAATGTGTGTGTATTTTGAGCGCGGCGGTGTGTACCGCCAATGGAATACCGTGGTTGAAAGACCGCCGTGTGGATTTGTGTGTCATGATAGTGTGGGCGTATTTCTGTTGGCGTGACGGTGGAGGTTTTGTTATCGCCAGTTTATCACTGACCTTTGGTGTGGCGGACTTGTGTGGGTGTCTGAATTTTGGCGGATTCCGAACTGTGGGTCATAATAGCTGTGGCGGAATTCCGCGGCCGCGGTGGTGTGTTGGCGGTCTTCTGCACGGCGGTAAGCGGCTTTTACCACCAATGTTGTAATGAGGGACAAAGAGTACTAACTTGCCAAGAAATATGCTAATAGTCAAGAATAGTTTTATTAGTGGTGGTTTAAAAGTCATACAGCCAAGTGGAAGAAATGATTTAAGAATAGAGAGATGTTTAGGAGTTGTCATGAAAACCCCAAAATTAACGATAATGTGGAGAAGTAAAGAACTTAGGGCCAGATGTATCAAATGGTTTTACCCATTCTGTGTCTATGGGAAAATGCTTTAGTACATATGGCCCTTAGACATTACCAAAAGCCAAAATACAATGGTGGTCATTACAACCCTGGCGGTCAGTGTTAAAGCGGCGGTAAAACCGCCAACAGGCCGGCTGTAAAAAAATTTGAATTACGACCGTGGCGGAAACCGCCAACATAGACAGCCACTTTAACACTCTGACCACCAAGGCAGTACAAACAAACACAGCGGCTGTAACCACCAACAGACAGGCGGAGGACAATGTACCACCCACAATATTACAAGCCACCAATCTGCCACCTTTTCCGGGGTGGATTCACCGCGAAAAAAAACACGGCAGAGACAGGACTTGGAAGGGAAAACGCTCACCTCTACACACCCCACGAGGAACCAGGACGCCATGGAACCGGAACTTCAGATACTCCCAGCCTTTATCTTCCTGCTCCTCTACCAGGAGCACGAACGCTGGTGGCGAAGACCACGGTGAGTACTGCACCTACGACACAGGGGAGGGGGGAGGCAAAAAACAGTGACACACACACGCAATACGCAACACCCCCATCCCCCCCTCACCCACTACAACTCACACACATATACAGCATGATACATTACAGTTACACCCTCCAACCCCCCCTGGAAGAATGCAAGGACAAAAGGAAATGAGTTGAATAATTGTTATATATTCAATTACATAAATCAAAAATATTTACATATATATACATTTACACTATAACCAATTATATACACCAAGAACACAAGTCTAAGGGATTCCACCATCATAGTGGACCACTGGGCCCAAAATGCATGGTCGAGGCCCACACTCAATACCCGAACAAGACGGAGAGAACACTGCTGGGGCATCAGATAGAAATAAAACAGGCACCTCAGGGGGAAGGGGAGGGGGGGCACCTCAGCCGGATGCGTGCACGACGCCAGATCCACGAGGGGGCTCCATGCCCACTGCTGTATCCTGGGGAGTGCAAAGCCACAGTCACTCAAGTCTCTACAGTGGGTGGGTTGCCCACTGTTCAATCCTGGGGAGTGCAAAGTCGCAGTCTCTCAGGTCTCTACAGTGGGTGGGTTGCCCACTGATCAATCCTGGGGAGTGCAAAGCCACAGTCTCTCAAGTCTCTACAGTGGGTGGGTTGCCCACTGTCCAATCCTGGGGAGTGCAAAGCCGCATTCTCTCAAGTGGATGACAGTCTCCACTGGTTCTGGAGGGGGCTTTGTGCCCAGAGTGCTTCCTCCTGCCAAGGACTGAGGTAGAGGATGTAACTCTACACTGTTTCTGGAGGGGGCTTTGTGCCCAGAGTGCTTCATCCTGCCAAGGACAGAGGTAGTGGATGTCTTTCTCCACTGGTTCTGGAGGGGGCTTTGTGCCCAGAGTGCTTCATCACGCCAAGGACTGAGGTAGTGGATGTAACTCTCCACTGGTTCTGGAGGGGGCTTTGTGCCCAGAGTGCTTCATCCTGCCAAGGACAGAGGTAGTCAATGCCTTTCTCCACTGGTTCCGGAGGGGGCTTTGTGCCCAGAGTGCTTCATCCTGCCAAGGACTTAGGTAGTGGTTGTAACTCTCCACTGGTTCTGGAGGGGGCTTTGTGCCCAGAGTGCTTCATCCTGCCAAGGACTGAGGTAGTGGATGTAACTCTCCACTGGTTCTGGAGGGGGCTTTGTGCCCAGAGTGCTTCATCCTGCCCGTGGCGGCCTCAGTAGCATTGTAATCATTGGCGCTCACTCTCCTGCGGTGGTGCTGGCGGTCTTGTCCTTGGCAGCGGGCTGCTGGCGGTCTTGTCCTGGGCAGCGGGGCTGCTGCTGGTGGTCTTGTCCTGGGCAGCGGGGCTGCTGCTGGTGGTCTTGTCCTGGGCAGCGGGCTGCTGCTGGCGGTCTTGTCCTGGGCAGCGGGGCTACTACTGGCAGTCTTGTCCTGGGCATCGGGGCTGCTGGTGGTGGTCTTATCTTGGGCAGCGGGGCTGCTGGCGGTCTTGTCCTGGGCAGCGGGCTGCTGCTGGCGGTCTTGTCCTGGGCAGCGGGGCTGCTACTGGCAGTCTTGTCCTGGGCATCGGGGCTGCTGGTGGTGGTCTTATCTTGGGCAGCGGGGCTGCTGGCGGTCTTGTCCTGGGCAGCGGGGCTACTGCTGGCGGACTTGTCCTGGGCAGCGGGGCTGCTGGTGGTCTTGTCCTGGGCAGCAGGACTGTTGGCGGTCATGTCCTGGGCAGTGGGGCTGCTGCTGGCGGTCTTTTCCGCTGTGCTGATCTTCCCAGACTTGCCGGTTTTACTGTGCCCCTTCCCCACCTTGGATGGTGTCGCAGCTGTCTCCACCCTCCCATCTGTACCGCTTGGAGCGGCTTTGGTGGCTGATTTCTTTCCCCTCTACCGGCGGGCACTGCCCAACTTTTTATGCTTGACAGGTGGGGGACTGTCCGTGCTCTGGCTCCTTGCCACACTGGCTGCCCTGCTGCCTGGTGCACTCCAAAATCCGGTGACTACTGGCACCACTGGTCCCGCCGATGTTGTGGCTGAGGTACTAGGTCGGGACCTGGAGAGTCGGACCCTAGGAGACTGAAGGGGTGGGGGAGGTGAGGGAAAGAGGTCAAGGTTGGCCAGGAAAAGTTTCTTAGAAACACTGGGACGGGTAGCTGGAGGGGGTTTGGGAGTGGAGGAAGAGGTAGTGGTTGAAGGAGGTGTACTTTTGCTGACTTTGGTTGAAGGTGCATGGGCTGGAGGCTGTCGTGAGGTGGATGGCTGTTCGGTGGGTGTGTGGCTGCATTTGTGTACCTTGGGAGGTAGCCTCACAGTCACACTGGGAGAGTACACAGGGGACGTGTGAATGGTAGTGGGGGTGGTGACTGCACGTGAGTGGGGTGTGGTGGTGGGTGTGATGGTGATGGACGTAGTGGCTGAGGATGTAGTGCATGCAGGTGTGAGTGGAGACGAGACAGGGAGGGAGGAGGGAGATGAGGAGACACAGTGGAGGCAGTGGATGTTGGTGTGTCTGCATGTGTCTGATGCTTGCATGAGTGCCTGTGAGATGTGTGGTGCTTATGTTTGCCAGAGCTTCCCTTGTGTGTTGAGGTGTGTGCATGCTGGTCTGATGGTGTGCTTGGGATAGGCTGAGGTACAGGGTTGTGGGTCTGGGTGGAGGAAGTTCGAGGGGGGAGGCTAGAGACAGGGACAATAGCTGCCATCAGTGCTGAGGACAGAGTCTGAAAAGCTCGCTGAAGGACCGCCTGACCAGAGTGAATGCCCTCCAGGTATGCATTGGTTTGTTGCAACTGCCTCTCTACACCCTGGATGGCATTCAAAATGGTAGACTGCCCAACAGTGATGGACCTGAGGAGGTCAGTGGCCTCCTCACTGAGGGCAGTAGGGGTGACCGCAGCAGGGGCTGAGGTGCCTGGAGCGAAGGTGATGCCCACCTTCCTGGGTGAGCGGGCACGGGGCAAACGCTGTGGGGATGCTGGGAGGGTGGTGCTGGTAGGGGGGTTGGCGGCTGTACCTGTAGATGCGGGGCACAGATGGGCCCGCCACCACAAGGGAGCTCCCATCAGAGGAGGAGTCCGTATGGCTGGTGTCAGCTCCTGTCCCCGCCGTGGAACTCCCCTCACCCTCCATCCCACTGGTGAATTTAGACTCCGTAGTGTTGCCCTCCAGGACCATGTGGGACAGAAGAAAGACACGTTGAGTGCATGCAATACCGCTACCGTTGGCGGACACAACAGACACAGAAGCCCCCTGCAGTACGCCGCGCACTCGGAGTCCACTATTCAATCCTAGGGACATGGGTTACAAGGCTATGCCCGATTTCTGCGCACATGGATTTCACAGGAGCCTGACTAGGTGTAGTTGGCACTGTACACAGGTGGGGTGGGGTTCCACAGGGCCTGCCTTAAGAAGGGTCCTTGCCTACTAAACTCGCCTTGACCTAGGGGAACCCACAGCCCACCTCCCCCACCCAGACACCTACAATGCATGCTGAATCAGCAGAATTAGTGTGTACTCACCCCCTTGTGGCTGCCGTGATGCCCTCAAGCGCCCATCCAACTCCGGGTACACCACCGTCATGATCTGGAACATCAGGGGGGTCATGGTGCGACAGGCAACCCTCCCACGTTGGGAGGCCATCCCCAACTGGGCCTCCGCCATCTTCTTGCTCCAGCGGCGAATGTCATCCCATCTTTTCCAGCAGTGGGTGCTCTGTCTGTGGTAGACCCCCAGGGTCCGGACTTCCTTGGCGATGGCACGCCAAATGTCATTCTTCTGGTGGGCGCTGACCTACAGGAATTGTACGGGGGAAAAAGAGAAGTAATTACCATCTGCACCATCACAGTCATTGGCCCACATCCATACCCTTGCCATGACGCACATGCACTCACTGTCGTTTCATGCACGCCTCATTCTCACCCCCCCATCTTTCATCCACCCCACTCCACACAGGCATTGCACATACAGCATGCTCACAGTGTACTTACCTGTTTGACTGGAGGACCGTAGAGTAGCGTGTACTGGGCGAGGACCCCATCCACGAGTTTCTCCAACTCCTCCGTGCTGAAGGCAGGGGCCCTTCCCCCAGACACACGCGCCATTGTCTCTTCCAGACTGAGGTCACAGCAGCACTTGCAGTGTAGGTCCTCTCCTGTCGAAGATCAGGTATCGAGTGATTGAACAGAGAGAAAATGGCGGTCACGTCCACGGCGGTGAGTACCGTCACTGCCGGCATACATCATCATTGGCTCCTAGGACCCATAGGGTCCAATGTTAACCAATGCAGGATTGCGCAGCGGTATTCGACCGCCCACCGTGACGGTGTACAACGCCAGCGCAGTTACCTCATATCCCCTTGTCCCACTTTACAGGTCAGGCAGCCGCCATTTCATGGGCCCAAATGACATTATTTTGGACTGTGTCACACATATCTAGGCCTTGCCTAAACACTCATACAGACAAATTTCGAATTGCTAATATTTTCTGAGTAAGCTGTGTTCATGTACCTCAGAGTTGTTTGACTCTCTGCTCGCTGTTCTCCTCCATAGGCACCGTCCGCTGGGGCATGTGAGGAGATGGCAGCATCCTCCGGTGTACAGACCGCTGGTGGACCTGTCGACAATTGAGGAGCGATATGTGATCATCAACTACAGGCTTGATCGTGCCACAATCCAGGAACTGTGTGCCCAGATGGTGCCAGACCTGATGTCAGCTATCCGCCATCCCACAGGAATCCCCCCTCAAGTGCAGGTGCTGTCAGTACTCCATTTCCTAGAAAGTGGGTCTTTTCAAACTACAGTGGCCATAGCATCAGGGATGTCCCAGCCTATATGTTCCAATGTGTTGTCCGGAGTGTTGTCTGCCCTGCTGAAACACATACGGAGCTACATCGTTTTCCCTCAGGTGGAGGATTTGCCTACAGTGAAAGGTGACTTCTATGCCCTGGGACATATCCCCAACATCATAGATGCCATTGATGGGACACATGTGGCCTTGGTCCCCCCCGCAGGAGTGAACAGGTGTACAGAAACCTGAAGAGTTACCATTCCATGAATGTGCAGATGGTGTGTTTGGCAGACCAGTACATCTCCCATGTTAATGCAAAATTCCCTGGCTCAGTGCATGGCGCTTAGATCCTGCGGAATAGCAGCATCCCTTATGTGATGGGGCAACTCCAGAGGCACCGGGTGTGGCTATTAGGTGAGCACATGGACCCAATACAGTGGGAATAGTTGTCTGGGTCTTTGGATGTCCCTATGAGTTAGTGTGTGTCTAACAGTTGTCCCTCGCCATTTGCAGGTGACTCTGGTTACCCCAACCTGTTATGTCTATTGGCCTCAGTGAGGAATCCCAGGACAAGGGCAGAAGAACACTACAATGAGGCCAATGGGCGAACTAGGAGGATTATAGAGCGGACCTTCGGCCTCCTGAAGGCCAGGTTCCGGTGCCTCCATATGACAGGTTGTTCCCTACTCTGCTCACTAAAGAAGGTATGCCATATCATCGTGGGCTGCTGTATGTTTCACAACTTGGCTTTGCAACAACAGGTGCCTTTTCTGCAGGAGGATGGTCCAGATGGAGGTCTTGTGGCAGCTGTGGACCCTGTGGACAGTGAAGACGAGGAAGCAGAAGAAGAGGAAATCGACAACCGGAACACGGTGATCCTGCAATACTTCCAGTGAGACACAGGTAAGAAGACAACACTGCCTGCTACATCTGTTTTAAATCTACTACCTCTCTACTATCTGTCATGTTCACCCAGTGTATGGTCACTGAGTTGTCACTTTCACTTACGATTTCACAGGGTTAGCCTGGGTTCCCTGTAGTGGTGAACACACTGCTGATTGACGTGTCCTGGGGACGGAGGTATGGGCCCGCTGAGTGGGTGCTGTGCTGGTGTTTCCAGAGGGGGGATGGTCTGTAGTGGCCTGTGACTGTGTCAGGGGAATCCACTGTCCAGAGGTCCCCGATGGGCTGGGCTGGTCATCTAGATCCAGTTGGACAGAGGTGCTGTCATCACTGTGGGCCTCTTCTGTTGGTGGTGTGGACATGTGTGGACCCTCCTGTCCGGTGACGTTGGGTAGGGGTCCCACTGCATTGACCCTGTCCACGATTCTTGGCCATAGCTCCATCTTCCTATGTATGGAGGTGTGCTGCACCTGTGATCCGAATAGCTGTGGCTCTACCCGGATAATTTCCTCCACCATGACCCTGAGCTCCTCCTCAGAGAACCTGGGGTGTCTTTGCGGTGCCCTGGGGTAGTGTGGGTGATGTGTGGGGTGGGGTGTGTTGTGATGTGTGGGATGACATTTAGAGGTGTGTTGTGTGAGGTGCGTGGATGTTATGTGAGTGATGGTTTTGAGTGCCTGTGGATGCTAGTTTGTAAATGGTGGTGTCTCTCTCTGGTCTTCAGTCGCAATTGTGGTCGTAGGGGTTTGTGGGTGATGTGAGTCTGTGTTTTATATTGTATTGAGTGTGTGGGAGTGGTGTGTGTATGTGTATTAGGTGTGTGTATTTGGAATTGTCCAATGTGGTAGTGTTTTGTAAATGTGTGTGTATTTTGAGCGCGGCGGTGTGTACCGCCAATGAAATACCGCGGTTGAAAGACCTTCGAGTGGATTCGTAGGTCGTGATAGTGTGGGTGTATTCCTGTTGGTGTGACGGTGGAGGTTTTGTTATCGCCAGTTTATCACTGACCTTTGGTGTGGCGGAGTTGTGTGGGTGTCTGGATTTTGGCGGATTCCGGGCTTTGGGTCAAAATGATTGTGGCGGAATTCCGTGGCCGCGGTGGTGTGTTGGCGGTCCTCTGCGCAGCGGTAAGCAGCTTTTACCGCCAATGTTGTAATGACCCCCAATATGTATCTCAGGAATTAGATGATAAGTGCATCCTGATAGTCTATATAAAAGTTTGTGGAAAAAAGGGAAATCTAATCAGACTATTTCTGTATTCATGAACTGACATCCCATATTGAGGATTAATATTTGAAAATCGAACAATCAAGACCCAAGAAAAGTATAGATCACAAACGCTTCTGTAATGGGAGGTTGTTAAAGTCTTCTTGATGTGGACCCGGATGGTCTGTTTTATTCCATTTAGGTAGTTTAGAGTATGTGGGAAACCAGTCAAAAGCCTCGGTTATTGGGTTGAATCAAAACAGTCAGTACCGTTCCCGGAGCGTGTTACAATCTACACTCCTAGTACACATGTGATAACAAGTATGTGTTCAAAGTCTAGCAACACTTGCACATATGAAAACGGTATCAGCCATTGCATGCATCACACACACAAATATAAACACAATGGTAACACATACGGATGTTACCGTTAAGATCTGTACAAACATGCACACACAGGTGGCCACACAATACTTAGTACATACATGCATAGTCTCTGTGACATGTTATGTGAATCTGGGTGCACTGTCAGACTTTCCAACAAAATCTATGCATTCGCGTTATGAGTCACAAATTTTGACGCAAACAATAATATCCAATACTCTGCTATGCCAAAAATATGACACCTGGGCTCTGTGCGTCAATTTCAAGTCCATAGGCCTTGTCAGGGTTAATGGGAAGGAATATCATGCATGACCATCATGCGTCTAAATCTTTTACGCAAACACAAATACTATTACCTTTGCTAAGGAAAAAATGGCACCTGGCCCCTATGCATCAGTCGCAAGTCTTTAGTTCTTGTCTGTCTCAAAGGGGGAAAATCGACGACCGTCATGCGTAAAAAAAAAAACACAGATCAGAAAACGTGATGCACGGGCCCAGAAAGTGATGAAACAGGACTTCCTGGCTGCATACATGGTACAGTGCATTCACTTCCACTTTGCAGTCTTTTTGTCAATGACTGTATGAGGGTGTCTAGAGCTGGTGCTGGTGGAGGATTGGTGTTGTTTGAGAGTATTGTGCAGTGTCCTGTTGCTATTGTATGCTTTTTGTCATTTTTCTCAGTCTTTTTTATTGTTTTTGTCCTGTACTTGTTATTGTAATGTGGGGTGTCTGTCCAGGGGTACAATAGTTTTTGGAGATAATTGGAGTTAGGTGGGGTAATTTGTTAATTATTTTTTGGGGAGCTGGTACATTCGCAGTTTGTACACACTGCAAAATGTCAGGGAAACATAGGGCAACCAAGATGGTAGCTGATGAACTGGGAAGGTTCATTTGGTTGGAGCAGCATTACCGTCCGATGATTCTAGTTTTGGGAGGATCCCTGATCTAGGGCTAGCCTATGGAGGCTCAGAAGCTGCAGTGGGGCAAGGTGATCCACCACCTGCACAGAATATTTTAAGTAGTGCGCATCGACCACCAGTTGAAGCATCTGTTTGGCTGACAAATAGCACAGGGAACAGGATATTCTGTGTCACCTGAGGATACAGATTGGTGGACCAGTTGGTAACTACCCCATAAACACTGTGTTAGAAATGGGGTCTTTGGTTGGCAGTCAGGTTACCCCCTGTCCAAGCAAGGGCCCTCACACTAGTCAGAGTAAAGGAGAATCACCCTCAGGTAACTCCACTCACTCCATTGGTAGCTTGACAAAAGTAGGCAGGCTTAACCTCAGAGTCTAGGTGTAAAGTATTTGTTCCAACATACAGAGTAACTCAGTGAAAACACCACAAAATTACACAACACAGGTTTAGAAAAATAGGTAATATTTATCTAAACAAAACAAGACCAAAACGACAAAAAGCCACCATACACAAGTCAAGTTATGAATTAAAAAGAAAAAAGAGTCTTGAAGTAGGCCTACTTTAAAGGAAAGTCTGTCTTGTTTGTGAGATCCTGCCTTGCCCAGGCCAGGTCCCAGACACACACCAGGGGGTTTGAGACTGTATTGTGTGAGGTCAGGCACAGCCCTTTCAGGTGTAAGTGACCACTCCTTCCCTCCCTCCTAGCACAGATGGCTCATCAGGATATACAGGCTACACCCCAGCTCCCTTTGCGTCACTGTCTAAAGAGAGGTGCAAACAGCTCAACTGTCAAACTAACCCAGACAGGGAACCCACAAACAGGTAGACGAACAGAATGGTTTCAGCAAGAAAATGCCTGCTTTCTAAAAGTAGCATTTTCAAACACACAATCTCAAAATCAACTTTAACAAAAGATGTATTTTTAAATTGTGAGTTCAGAGACCTCAAACTCCACATGTCCATCTGCTCCCAAAGAGAATCTACACTTTATTCATATTTAAAAGTATGTTAACCTATGAGAGAGATGGGCCTTGCAACAGTGAAAAATTAATTTGGCAGTATTTGACTGTCAGGACATATCAAACACATAAGTACATGTCCCACCTTTAACATATACTGCATTACCTAGGGCCTACCTTAGGAGTGTCTTACATGTAAGCAAAGGGAAGGTTTAGGCCTGGCAAGTGAGTAAACTTGCCAAGTCAAAGTGACAGTTCAAAACTGCACACACAGACATTGCAGGGGCAGGTCTGAGCCATGTTTACAGGGCTACTAATGTGGGTGGCACAACCAGTGCTACAGGCCCACTAGTAGCATTTGATTTACAGGCCCTGGGCACCTTTAATGCACTGTACTAGGGACTCACTGTAGGAGGCTGGCCTGGTTTGTAGTGGTACCAATGGGTACTTACACTCTGCACCAGGTCCAGTTATCCCTTATTAGTGTAGAAGAGGTGTCTAGCAGCTTAGGCTGATAGAAAAGGTAGCTTAGCAGAGCAGCTTAGGCTGAACTAGGAGACATGCAAAGCTCCCACTATACCACTGGTGTCATATGCACAATATCATAAGAAAACACAATACACAGATATACTAAAAATAAAGGTACTTTATTTTTATGACAATATGCCAAAAGTATCTCAGTGAGTACCCTCAGTATGAGGATAGCAAATATACACAAGATATATGTACACAATACCAAAAATATGCAGTAATAGCAATGGAAAGCAATGCAAGCAATGTACAGTCACAATAGATTGCAATGAGAGCACATAGGTATAGGGGCAACACAAACCATATACTCCAAAAGTGGAATGCGAACCACGAATGGACCCCAAACCTATGTGACCTTGTAGAGGGTCGCTGGGACTGTAAGAAAACAGTGAGGGTTTGAAAAATAGCCCACCCCAAGACCCTGAAAAGTGGGTGCAAAGTGCACCTAAGTTCCCCAGAGAGCACAGAAGTCGTGATAGGGGAATTCTGCAAAGAAGACCAACACCAGCAATGCAACAACGATGGATTTCCTGACGAGAGTACCTGTTGAACAAGGGGACCAAGTCCAAGAGTCACGATCAAGTCGGGAGTGGGCAGATGCCCAGGAAATGCCAGCTGTGGGTGAAAAGAAGCTGCCACCGGATGGTAGAAGCTGTGGATTCTGCAAGAACGAAGAGGGCTAGAAACCTCCCCTTTGGAGGATAGATGTCCTACGTCGTGAAGGAGCGTGCAAAGAGACCGCAAATAAGCCTTGCTAGCTACAAGGGTCGCGGTTAGGGTTTTTGGATGCTGCTGTGGCCCAGAAGGGACCAGGATGTCGCCAATTGCGTGAGGAGACAGAGGGGGCGTCCAGCAAGACAAAGAGCCCACTCAGAAGCAAGCAGCACCCGCAGAAGTGCCGGAACAGGCACTACGAAGTGGAGTGAACCGGAGCTCACCCGAAGTCGCAAAGGAAGGTCCCATGCCACCGGAGGACAACTCAGGAGGTTGTGCACTGCAGGTTAGAGTGTCGGGTCCCAGGCTTGGCTGTGCACAAAGGAAATCCTAGAAGAGTGCACAGGAGCCGAAGCAGCTGCAAATCACATGGTACCCAGCAATGCAGTCTAGCGTGGGGAGGCAAGGACTTACCTCCACCAAACTTGGACTGAAGAGTCACTGGACTGTGGGAGTCACTTGGACAGAGTTGCTGAGTTCATGGGACCTCGCTCATCATGCTGAGAGGAGACCCAGAGGACCAGTGATGCAGTCTTTTGGTGCCTGCGGTTGCAGGGGGAAGATTCCGTTGACCCACAGGAGATTTCTTCAGAGCTTCTAGTGCAGAGAGGAGGCAGACTACCCCCACAGCATGCACCACCAGGAAAGCAGTTGAGAAGGCGGCAGGATCAGCGATACAAGGTTGCAGTAGTCGTCTTTGCTACTTTGTTGCGGTTTTGCAGGCTTCCAGCGCGGTCAGCAGTCGATTCCTTGGCAGAAGGTGAAGAGAGAGATGCAGAGCAACTCTGATGAGCTCTTGCATTCGTTATCTAAAGAATTCCCCAAAGCAGAGACCCTAAATAGCCAGAAAAGGAGGTTTGGCTACTTAGGAGAGAGGATAGGCTAGCAACACCTGGAGGAGCCTATCAGAAGGAGTCTCTGACATCACCTGCTGGCCCTGGCCACTCAGAGCAGTCCAGTGTGCCAGCAGCACCTCTGTTTCCAAGATGGCAGAGGTCTGGAGCACACTGGAGGAGCTCTGGGCACCTCCCAGGGGAGGTGCAGGTCAGGGGAGTGGTCACTCCCCTTTCCTTTGTCCAGTTTCGCACCAGAGCAGGGCTGGGGGATCCCTGATCCGGTGTAGACTGGCTTATGCAGAGATGGGCACCATCTGTGCACATCAAAGCATTTCCAGAGGCTGGGGGAGGCTACTCCTCCCCAGCCCTGACACCTTTTTCCAAAGGGAGAGGGTGTAACACCCTCTCTCTGAGGAAGTCCTTTGTTCTGCCTTCCTGGGCCAAGCCTGGCTGGACCCCAGGAGGGCAGAAACCTGTCTGAGGGGTTGGCAGCAGCAGCAGCTGCAGTGAAACCCCGGGAAAGGTAGTTTGGCAGTACCCGGGTCTGTGCTAGAGACCCGGGGGATCATGGGATTGTCTCACCAATGCCAGGATGGCATTGGGGGGGGCAATTCCATGATCTTAGATATGTTACATGGCCATATTCGGAGTTACCATTGTGAAGCTATACATAGGTAGTGACCTATGTATAGTGCAAGCGTGTAATGGTGTCCCCGCACTCACAAAATCCGGGGAATTTGCCCTGAACAATGTGGGGGCACCTTGGCTAGTGCCAGGGTGCCCACACACTAAGTAACTTAGCACCCAACCTTTACCAGGTAAAGGTTAGACATATAGGTGACTTATAAGTTACTTAAGTGCAGTGGTAAATGGCTGTGAAATAACGTGAACGTTATTTCACTCAGGCTGCAGTGGCAGGCCTGTGTAAGAATTGTCAGATCTCCCTATGGGTGGCACAAGAAATGCTGCAGCCTATAGGGATCTCCTGGAACCCCAATACCCTGGGCACATCAGTACCATATACTAGGGAATTATAAGGGTGTTCCAGTATGCCAATGTAAATTGGTGAAATTGGTCACTAGCCTGTTAGTGACAATTTGGAAAGAAATGAGAGAGCATAACCACTGAGGTTCTGGTTAGCAGAGCCTCAGTGAGACAGTTAGTCATCACACAGGTAACACATACAGGGCACACTTATGAGCACTGGGGCCCTGGCTGGCAGGGTCCCAGTGACACATACAACTAAAACAACATATATACAGTGAAATATGGGGGTAACATGCCAGGCAAGATGGTACTTTCCTACACTCACCAGTAAATCAAATATGCCAATCATGGAAAGCCAATTACATACACATTTTTATATAGGAGCACTTGTACTTTAGCACTAGATAGCAGAGGCAAAGTGCTCAGTATAACAAAAACAGCAGAAACAGAGTCCAGCACACATCAACAACCTGGGAAACAGAGGCAAAAAGTTAGGAGAGACCTCGCCAAAGATGCCACGTCTAAAACATTGCTACATCCTTATTTGCATGTGCATGACAGGCGGACATAAGGTTGAGTGTAGCATGTTTTGTCAAGGGTCAGGACAGATTGCTGTGGGCCACATTTAGGAGTCCCTAGCACCACCTTAGAGCTGCCATTGTGAAATTCACAAATGATGCTAAGCCATGGCTGAAGTGCCATTTTCCCTGCATCATATTAACAAAATGATGCATGCATAGTGCCACTTTGTTAAGTCTTGCACAACATGATGACTGGGCCAGGCATCATGTATGGGAAGGGGTGGTCAAATTTTTCCACCACTTTGAATGCCTACTCAGAGCATGCGTTAAAAGGGGACATACCTTAATATATGATGGTCCCCTATGTACTCTGCAGGAGTAATGCTAAATATTTGGTGCCACTCCTGCTGAGTACCTAATCTGCATCTATATGTAATGACGCAATTGCCCCCTACCCTGCAGCATGGTGTGCCGTATATTACATATGGCGCACACATGGTGGAAGAAAGGGGGGTCGCCAAGGGTTGAAAGGACAGTTATGAGGCACTACATGCAGCACCACTTTCCTTAAATCAGCTCCTTTGTGTCTTTGGCCAACGGCATTTAAGGAAGCTTAGCTAGGCACCAAGGGCCAGATGTAGGAAAAAAGCAATTTGTGACTTGCAAATTGCGAGTCCCTGCGACTCGCAATTTGCAAGTCGCAAATTGCTATGCAGTACGGTGTCTCAGACACCGACTGCAACTCGCAATGGGGTCGCAATGACCCACCTCATGAATATTCATGAGGTGGGTCGCAAATTGCGGCCCCATTGCGAGTATAGGCACTCGCTAACATGGAGGCCTGCTGACGTCAGCAGACCTCCATGTTAGCGACCTGCTTTTAAATAAAGCAGTTTTTTTTTTTTTAAGTGTAGCCCGTTTTCCCTAAGGGAAAACGAGCTGCACTTAAAAAAAAAACGAAACCTTTAGTTTCGGTTTTTTTTCAGGGCAGGGAGTGGTCCCTTGGACCACTCCCTGCCCTGAAAAAATATTTTGGGCTCCAGTCACAAACTGGAAGGGGTCCCATGGGGACCCCTTCCAATTTGCGATTGGGTTACCATCCACTTGAAGTGGATGGTAACTGCGATGCCATTTGCGACCGCATATGCGGTCGCAAATGGTATTGCATCCCAATGCGACTCGCAAATAGGAAGGGAACACCCCTTCCTATTTGCGAGTCTGAAATGCATTTTGCGAGTCGGTAACGACTCGCAAAATGTATTTCTGCATTGGGATATGCGTTTTGCGACTCGCAAACGGCAAATTTTGCCGTTTGCGAGTCGCAAAACGTTTGCTACATCTGGCCCCAAGTCCAGACTACTTGCACATTCCTCCTTGTGTACATCATGTATCACATACATTTCATAGGTTCATTAAATCTGACACACGTGCAGAGCTTGTACCACAGGTCTGCTGCATTTTACAGCAGTATGGGGCAGCCCTGCATCTGTGGCAGCACTAGCACATTACTCATTAGTCAGCACTAATGCAGGCATACTTGGCCCTTAGTGCAAGTGTATTGGTGTTGAGGGGAGAGTATATGTGCATATTGGTATCCCTTCCTGGACATACATGGTCTACTATGGTGACCATTGCTGCCCACACAGTATTGGCAAGACATCCGTAATGTTATTCAGTTAATGTGCAGGAAAAGACTACAACTTGAACATGAGGAAACTGACAAGGCATTTTAGCTCTACTGTATGTGCCTTGGCATGGCACACACATATTAGTGACAAGAAACAAGGATGTACCAATGCATTCCTCTACACTTTGCTATGCTCACACCACCCCTGGGCAGTTGTTAGATTTTTGTGCACTAATAATGACTAAGATGTTTTCAACATCAGGGGCAGGGTTACAAGAAGTGAGTATTACAATGGGGTGGCCACTGCAACAACCATTGCATGTCCCTCTGATGCAGAATACGGTGTCATGCTGCCCCATATGGACCTGGAGGTGTAAAACTAACAAACCGCTGCATGACAAATCTATGTGCATAAGGTGCAGTGAAATGCACCACAGGAGCTCAAGGGAAACTGATGCTTTGGTGGTGCCAGGGTCTCCAGTATCTGGCCCTTCATCTTAAAGACAGATTATAAATGTTTGGCAGTTGTTCTGGCATACCACTAAGTTGACTTGTTTACTCAGATTAACAAGTTGAATGTGAAAGTTTTGTCCATGCAAATAAATGTCCAAAAATCATGAAGCTATGTTTTCCTGTCATGTATTGCAGGTGGGCCTCCACCATATACTACTGGAGAAGTATCCCTATTTGAAGACCCCAATGCAGCCAGTAAGTGTCACTTTGTGTGTCATATGTTTCATGCCAGGGTTTTGTGTGAGATGGTCTTATGGTTGCAATGTAATGGGGAAATGTATTGTGTTACCAAGGAGATCATGTCATAAGAGTTAGGATATGGACATCATATCTGATGCTATGTTGAGGATGGAGTATGAGTTGATTTTTGCACAAGTGCCAACGTGTGCTGCTATGGAATAGTGGGTGTTAGGAATAGGAAACCATGCCCACATATACATTGATGTCAATCATGATGTGTGTCTGAGCTGCTGTTTATCTGATTAGCATGCCTGTTGCCAACATATATGTTGCTGTATTTTTGACAGAACTGTGCCAGACATAGATTTCAGTTACTCAGGAAACAATACAGATGATCTACATGTTTAGAGGTCTCTAGGGGGCTCATGTAGGAGACACTTGCAACACCTGTGTCTTACTACTATTCAGATTTTGAATGAGGCAGCTGTCATGAAAGGAGCCTTATTGTGCTGGCCAACAGTCAGTTGAGTACACAATGAGAATACAACTCTGCTCAAGTAGGTTGTGGGATATGTCTATGGTGTCTAGCAGGCTCTATCTGTGCTGATTTACCAACATGGACTCCCCATCATGATATTTGTGAGTGATCTTGGTCACATCATGTGTGCATAGAATGTGAATGCTGAGTGTGTACCTGGTACTTAGGAGATGTCTGACATGCATGTGAACATGTTGTTCAATATATAGAAATACTGTAGCTTCACCCAGTGCACTGCCAATTTTACTGTGTCCCTTAGGGCACCCTTACAACCACCATGTGGGTGCGGCATTGCCCAATTTACACAACATAGCACTGGGTAGCGGGCAATAGGTATCAATACTGTACTGTTCATGCTTTGGCCAAACTATATGAGCACTAAGCCTGAGCTGTACATGTGTGTCCATTGTGAGCAATGGTGTGCACCCTTGTGAAGTGTGCTCTGAGCAGGTGTTAATCCAAGGACACATGAATGCTGCTTTGCCAAACCTTAGAATTGCCAGTGGGAAGTTTCCTGTGCCCCTATCAGATGGCCCTCACCTTGCATCCATGAAGACTTGTTGTAGCACCAGGGGTGTCAAAATGATGGATTGTATACATTGCACCACGTATTGACAATACCACAGGGATTTTGGAATTGTAGGGCCACTTGATCCTCACTAGTCTGATGACACAAATGTTGATCAAGGATGCAGAAGTCCATTTACCTCTGGGCCCTGATGGTCAACAATGGATAGGCGTTTCCCCAATGACATGTACATAGATGGCTGCTATGAAGTTTGTATCAATTTGGAGTTTGTCAGTGTTGTGGAATGTGTGGTAGACAGCATGTATATTTTGAGGATGCTTTGTATATTGCATGTCTGTTCTATCTCCACCCAATGCTCTATTTAATGCCATGATCTTCTCATGTTGCATCGGCAAATATGACCCCAGTGGAAAAGCACACCTTTGAGAAGAGGGCTGACAGGTCTCACACATACTGGCAATACAGGCCAGGTACCAAGCCATGGAGAAGAGATATAGGAGGGAGAAATCGACTGGGGCTTGCTGTGCATTTTCCAATGGGGGACCTCCGCTACAGACCACAACTTGTCAGGCTACATCAGGGAAGACATCTCGGACCAGAGGGCCTTCTGCTGGTCCTACCTTCTCCCTTTCTACAGTACCAATCCACAGCCAGACACTCCAACAGCCACCCCCTCCAGCCACAAGCTCTACATTCAAATCTGACATAAGGGGGGCGTGGTCTGGCCGCGATCCATGATGACTGCCAGAGAGCCGACCTCCGCACGGCGGCGGGCCACGCGGTGGTGGCGGCGGCGCTGGAGGCGCTCCACGGGACCCCCGAACGCAGCGGGGCCGACATAGGAGTTGGAGACGGTGAGCGGCCGACGTCCGTGACGTGGGGGGA
The DNA here is from genome assembly GCF_031143425.1 of Pleurodeles waltl. Lineage (NCBI taxonomy): Eukaryota > Metazoa > Chordata > Amphibia > Caudata > Salamandridae > Pleurodeles > Pleurodeles waltl. The sequence goes on from NC_090437.1 coordinate 1,072,389,073, forward strand.
GCGCCCTCCCCGGAGGCGCCGGACGGAGCAAGGGGAGCAGGCCTGAGGCCTACGGCAGGCCTCTGAGCTGCGGCTTCGAGTGAGGAATCACCCCGACACGGAGAGACGCGTCCCTCGCTGAAGCCTGAAGTGGGAGAGAGCAGGCCCTTCGTCCCTACCCGCGCCTTGACAGCGGCTCATCTACGGCTCCCGGAGCCGGCAACAGGCCGGGACGCCGCCTGACCCCTCCCTCCCTCCTGATCGATCGCTGCCGAAGGGGGAGAACGGAGCCGACCAACATCACGGCCCGGAACAACAACAGGAGGTGGCCCGATGCTGACAACGCGCCTCCCAGTGCCTCTCCACCCTTCCCCTTTCTGCCGGGGGTGACGGGATCGGCGACAAGAGGCCTCACCACCAGCGGAGCACAACGGACGGCTACCCCCACCCCCCCAGCCTTACCTGCTCCAGAGAAGACCACCTGAGAAACGACAGAGGCCCCGGAGAGGATGGAGAGGTGAGGGCCGAGCCGGTGAGTCAGAGAGGATGAGAGACGTATGGAGATGAGGGTGGTGGATGAGTGAGAGAGGGGCCGGGAGTGAGGAGAGAGAGAGAGGAATATAACAACGAGCGGAGAGAGGAGGAAGACGACGGGAAGAGGAGAAGGCAAAGAGTAAAGGAGCAAACACTACCTAATAAAAAGAGGGGCAAGCACAAGAGGTGGCAAAGAGTAAGAAAACAAAAAAAAAAGAGGAGAAAAAAAAAAGAGAAAGGAAAACGATCAACACAAACATAACAACAAAAGAAGCAATACCACACTAACAGAAAAAGTGAAAAGCCACTGTAGCCTCCAACAAATCTAGAACTAACGAGGCATGGAGAGCAAAGAGGGCCAGGAATAACATCGGACCTCGGCTCCAAAACAACCCCTCTCCCCACAGAACAGCCCTGCGGGACGCTGAACGCTATAGAGCCAACACCGTGATCCTTCCCCTCGTACATATACACCGACAGCCCTCCCCAGGAGGCCACTTAGAGAGGTACCCCTCTGAACTCTGAACCCCCCGCCACCCTCTCTCCTCTGCCGCCCACGCTGATCGCCCTCATTGAGACACGGACAGGCACCCCCTTGGATCCCCACCTGCAGGGAGAAACCCGCAATGCCCAGAGGCAAGACGGCGGGTAAAGCACAGTGTAAACCCACTCACCAACTACTCTTCCCTGAAGCCCTGCGTCAACAGAAACATCCTGCTCCCGCAGACTCTCCACCCCCCTCACACGACACCATGTCAGACAATACTCAAGTAGCATCAATGGATCGTATACTGCAGGAGATATCGGCAGTAGGCCGCAAACTGGAAGGTATGGACACGTCAGCATTAACAGCGGAAACGAGATCCATGCGCTTGGAAATAGCGGGTTTCCAGTCACAAATCTCCGGACTGGACCTTCGAGTAGCGGCTGTGGAAAGTCAAGTGGTCTCACAGACTGACACAGATCAGGAACTCTTGTACCTTTGCAGCAAGTTAACCGACCTTGAGGACCGAAGCCGCAGAAACAATGTCCGCTTCCTTGGATTTCCGGAAGGCATTGAGGGTACAGATATCCTCTCTTACCTGCGAGACATGCTTCCCAAACTAGCCGACATAACATTTGACCCCCCTCTGGAATTTCAAAGAAGCGTTAGACTTGGTCTCAAGAGACAAAACGGACAAGATCGTCCTCGTCCAATCATAGCCTGCTTCCTCCGGCACGGACAGGTCGGCCAATTGCTACAGCTGTCCAGAAGGCAAGGCCCACTCCTGCTCGGTCCCCTCGAAATCCGCCTTTCAGCAGACTTCTCCAAAGAAACAGCAGATCGAAGAAGAGCCTTTCTCTCCTTCCGCCCTCACCTTCGCCATCTGGACGTTAAATTCGGCCTCTTCGAGCCAGCCAGGATGTGGATAACTAAGAACGGAGAGTCACGAACCTTCTATAACCCAGAGGATCTGAAGTCATTCCTAGAGGGGCTGCATGATCCAACACAATCCATGGAATCAACAACCCAACCCCCCCAAGACACACAGAACCAAACCAGGGGAATGGGCCAATCGGAAATTGCTCTGGACACTGACGGAAGACCTACTACAGACCCCCAAACCAGGGGCAGAGACCTGGAGAGATTAACAAAAAGTTTTGATGACAGGGGCCAAGTCCTACAGGCGGTGGCGATGCACACACAGCTGCCGGACAGAGACAAGTCCCGATCCCCTTTGAAACCCTAGGTGCCTACTACCTGAAACCAACATGGACACAGTTTTCCTACAAGCCCTCGATATCTACAACCACAGACTGTCATAGAAACGTTGCAGGAAACATAGGAACTTTGATGAAAGAGCCCTGACACAGAGACATGATGAGTACTCTACTTTAATGTATACTCTTCAGACATGGAACCACGGAGAACCGCCCCCCCCCCCCAGAAGGCATTAACCGCCTTGGACTGCTTAGACTGTTCGGATTGTGTGATAGTTTTTGTTGGCTCCCGATTACTTTTGTTTCTCAACGTCCCTCCCCTTCATGCCGGGTAACCTTTACCATATCCCGTATCACTTCTCCCATCTAGAATCAGGATCCATAACGTCCTCTGGAAAATATGGGAACTGACCCAATACCCTTGCACACTACTGGCTTGCCCTGGCAGGGTTGGGGAAAAATGATTCTGAACTGGGTTTTGAGCTCTAGACCCCGATCTACTAACAAACGCAATAGTGACATAATGATGGGCGTTGGTGCAAAGCAGAACAGACCACAGATGCCAAGTCCCAGAGCATATACATGCCGCAACCCCTCAGAATAACCAAGGGGAAGCGACCTCAGTAACAACACTTGCCCCTGTCCTTTCCTCGCGCTTCCCCCACCCCTCTCCCCCCGCACAGGGACGCGGCCAACATGTGACCTCCCCTCCTCCCCCCATCCTCTGGTCACAAACACATACCACACCCCCGGACATAACTGGAGGCATCCACGCGGAGGTCTGGGGCGCCTCGTGGGCGCCGCCCCCCCTCTCCCCCCAGCGCGGGGCCCACTGGCCGGGCGTCGAAGCTCATTCGGCCTAGGTTTTAGACCCGCCAGTTAAAGTTCGTGTACTTCGGGATTTGTATCCCGGTCTCCCTTCTTTACCTTCTTTTTCATTTCTTCTTTCCCCCACTGTCTTCTTTTTATTCTCTTTTCAACTCCTCTTCGTATCCAACGCGCCCGCCACCCTCCCCCCCCCCCCTTCCCTCTCCCCGACATCCTCTTCAGTTCACAGAGTCCACCCCACTCCCCGAGCTCATACCCCCGGGTGGGTGGACACAGGAAACAAGGATACCCAACCAGATGGGAGCACCGGTAGTTCCCCTTAGGGTGATATCATGGAACGTAAACGGCCTTACCCACTTTATCAAACGGAAGAAAGTCCTATCCTACCTTAATTCTAAGCAGGCAGACATCGCCTTATTACAAGAGACACACCTAGACAGTCTTGAATCTGATAGATTACAACGTGACTGGGTGGGAACCGTCCTGTTTAGTTGCACCCCACCCACACCGATACGAAGAATGTCCCAAGAAAAAGCGGGGTGGCGATCCTCTTACGCAAAACCCTCCCTTTCACGGTCGTCAAATCGTGGACAGACCCCGAGGGCCGATACATATTTACCAAACTGAAAATAGGGGACTCAACACTGTGTGTGGGATCAGTCTATGCACCAACAGGTCCCAAACGCCTCTTCTTTCTCCAGCTCAATCGACTTCTAACCGAGATAGGGGCATCCCGTTACGTTATAGGAGGAGACTGGAACCTAGCAAGGGACGCAGCATTGGACAGGACGGGGCCTCTAGATACGAGTAACAACGCAGACAGGGCCATCCAGTCTGATATACTTGCGGATAACGGTTTGGTTGACCACTGGAGGCTGACTCACCCACCGGACAGAGAATTTACCTTTCTCTCGCCGGTGCACGGTACCCAATCACGGATCGATTACTTTCTCCTATCCCATAATCTTGTGGCCCACACCTTGGGGGACGACATACTGGAGAGAGGCCTTTCAGACCACTCCCCAGTCCTTATAGCCATCCGCTTATGCCAGGTATCCCCGGGCCGAAAACCCTGGAGATTGGCGATCCATCGTTATCGATCCCCCCAAGGTAAGTTGCAGCTACAGGATCATGCGACCACTTTCGCCCAAGACAACCTCGGTACGGTTGATTCGAGTCGAACTATGTGGGTCGCAGCCAAAGCCTCGATACGGGGACAGCTCATGCGGGATGCGGCGATAGCGAACAAAGACAGAAAAGAGCAACAAGCGGCTCTGGAACTCGACATACGCCGACTAACCAGACAATATACGGCACACCACTCCCTTCCAGGCCGCCGAAGTTTAGAGCAAGCACAAATGGCCCTTAATGAGCTATACACCACCCAGGCCGAATTCGCATTACAGAGACTCCAAGGGAGACACTATGAACAGGGTGAGAAGGCGGGACGACTGCTCGCAGCCCAACTCCGTCACGCATTTCACGCGGATGAAACTGGACTTTGCGAAATGGACCCAGTTAGGCCTTTCCATGTGGGGCAGAGTACAAGCGGTTAGAATGGTGACAGTACCCCGCTTCACCTATATCCTAGGTCTCCTGCCCTTACAAGTGCCCCTCTCCACACTAAGAGGCATTGATGCACTAATTAGATCATTTGTGTGGGGCACAATGTGACCGCGGCTATCACCAGCCAAGCTTTTGGCCCGCTGCATAAACGGGGGAATGGGACTCCCATCAGTGGAACACTACTCTTTAGTCCTCCAAATGTCTCAGTTATCCAATACACTATCGAATATACCAGATCCCTCCTTGTGGATAGCAGTGGAAAAACGACTCCTGGCTGCGAACGAAGGACTCGGTGGACCCTACCGTGCAGACCTCCCAGCCACTAACTCAGTGAATCCTATCCCGGCGGCGACCAGGGCATCCTGGCAAAGGGCCCACCGACTGTTTGGGGTCCACCCCCTCATTCATGCCCAAACGCCCCTGTGGCATAACAGTGGCCTACGCATAGGTGGCGAGGTACTCCGTTGGCCACAATGGAAACAGGCAGGCATCCTCACCCTCTCACAGGTCCTGGAGAACGATGTGCTCAAACCCTTTCCCAAGTTACGGGAGGAGTTCGGCCTACACCCGAACCAGGAATGAGATACATGCAACTCAAGCATTGTCTCTCCCAAGGGAGTACACCTCCACTGCGGGGATCCCTGCCCTCACCGATAGTGGCTTACCTGCAGCAATGGGGACAATGCAAGGGAGTAATGTCGGGTCTATATGATCTAATTATTCGATGGCTTTACTCCCAACCGCTAATGGACAAACTACGTCTACGGTGGCAAACCAGGCTGCAGCAGGATCTAGACCCAGATGATTGGGAAGCTACCCTAGAGACACTAGACAGAGGCACCCTGGAAGCATGCTTGAAATTCTACCTCTTCAAAATCTTACATGAATGGCACTGGTCCCCAGCGAAACTGCATAGGACCGGACTCCTCCCGCATGCGAACTGCTGGCGATGTCCAGAAACATCCTGTGACCTGATACATATCTTAGTAAACTGTACAACAGTACGACCACTCTGGGATGCTGTGAGCTCCACTCTGGCTGAAGTAATGTCACTTCCGTCACCACTTCCTCCTGCCCTTATACTTCTGCAAGATACGACCTCCCTACCAGACCTCCCTAGACCACACAAGAGACTGTTGCACACAGCGTTAGCTACTGCAAAAATTTGCATACTCAGACACTGGCGGTCAGAGACCCCCCCAAGCCCGGAGGAATGGATTACAGCCATGATCCGGACTGCTATGCATGAATGGATCATCTATAACTTACAAGACCAAGCTCAATTATTCCTACAGGTATGGGCTCCCTTCCTTACAAGGGGGCAATAGTGCCCTACCCGGAACCACCACTGTTCCCTTCTCCCTTCCCTTTCCCTCCCCTCCCCCACATGGGTCTCTTCCCCCTTCTCCCCCTAGCTCCCGTACCTCCACCTCCCTCTGTATTTTCCCCCCCTCTCCCGCTCCTTATCTCCCCTTCTCTTCCTCTCTTTTCTATTCTTTTCTCCTCTCCCACTCTTCCTTTTCTTTTCTCTTCTTCCCCTTCTCCCTCTCCCTTTTCCTACTGTTTCTTCTTCTTTTCTCCTTTTCCCTCTTTCTTACTTTCTTTCCTCTCTCTCTCTCTCTTTCTCTCTCCCCCTTGCCCCTTATCCCCACGTCTCTTTCTAAAATACCCACTAGAGTCCGAACGTCGCCTTCCAGCAACGCTCCAAACAGACCTCCATGGTAGATCCTTTTCCCTATGTCATCTGATAGTCACCTGTTCCCAACCGAAACTGACCACAGAGTTGACATGAGCTGCAACACCCATTATCCGTGCAGCGACATCCCTCGCTTCCCAGGGTGGCACTCCCCGGTCCTTTCGTCTGAACAGGTACAACCTGCCCTTTACCCTTAAATCTTTACCCTCTTTAAACCCCCCCACATAGCCTAAAATATGTTGGAAGTGAACTCTACCTCAAGTTTTTATATTACGACTGATACCTTGTTTGTGCCTTACGCGCTTTTTCTTCTCCTTTGGTTTCCTAATATCACTGATGTGTAATTACTCCCGATTGACGGGACCCTGATCCCACTGACTCTGTATCATATTGTGTTATTAACAATAAAAGAAAAGTTTAAAAAAAAATATATCTGACATAAGGTGGGACATGGCAGCTATGCCACAGCCTCCTAGTTCCTCCTTATCAAGTGCATTTAGGTGGGTAGTGTTAGGATAGTAAAATAGTGTAGTTTAGGTGTATGTTATTGTAAGTATAGTTGTGAGGGTGGGTTTTAGTGCATTTTTTATTTTGGGGGTTGGGTGGGTATTATCTATATACAGATTTGTTTAGGTAATAGTTTAGGTTAGTACATGTGTAGCCTTAATTTATGTTGTCCTACTTGTGTCTTGTCATTTAAGTGGGGTTGGGGGGACAATGTTTAGAGTGTGTTTACATGTGTAAGATTAGTTTAGTAGCAGACAGATAGGTGTAGGTGTAAGTTAAGTTAAGTTAGTTCGGTGTAGGGAAGTGTATAGGATAGGTTTTGATTTGATGTTTTTAATATGTTTGAATAAATCCTTTAAGTATTAGACAGCTGTCTCTCCATGTTGATTGAGTGTCTAGGTGTTCTCATTTGTGCATTGGCCAAGTAGGAGGAACGGCTTAGAGTATGCATTCTGTCTTTATTTCCATGGATGACCGTGTGCATCCCCTATGACCAAGGAGCTGTCAGATTGGCTACTAAATGACATCAGGGAGTCAAAACATTTGTCATCCACAGTTCCAGCCATTCACATTGTGTATGTTTATGGCATCTTGGACAGGTAAGTATGGAACTTCAACTGTCATTGCTGGGGTCTGGCAGTATTATTGTTGGAAAGAGTGGCACATGTGACATTAGCTTTTTTTGGGCCAGTATCCAGCCACGCTGACAGCTGCTGTCACTGATTAGATTTGCCTCTTCTGACCCACCCATATTGGTTGTACTGGTGCTCTCATCTGAGTAAATTACCATGCACTTTGTTCAGACTATACATGCTGTATGTCAACGTCCATGGATATCTGTTCAATACATGTATTTAAGACTCTGTAAGTTGGTTGTAGCCCACAACATCATCATTCACCTTTTTCATGTTAGGATTCTATTGTATGGCTTTGTGTCTGACAGTAATGCACACATGTGATTATATTCTGCTTTCATTAACACAGCTTCCCACAATGCATACATTTAGCTAAGTTGATGGAAGTTGAAATGTTACATGTGACAAGGTGATTTATTTACCAGTGCAAGTGTATTTTCCAGTGCTATACACAGACCCCATGAGAGATCCTGAGTCATTTGTTGTACAATCAGAGTCCAGGGGTGAGAGACATGTTATGAGACATGGTTAGGAGAAGTGTACATTAGTGAGATGGTGTCCAAATTGCCAATAGGTAAGATTTGAGACAAGGACAGTACATAGCAGACAGGTCAACAGTGTTTGAATGAAGAGGGCACAGTGCCTGCAGTCACAGCACTGGTATGATCTTAAGCAAAGAACTAAGGAGATACTGTCCATGTGACACAGACTGGTGCTACCAGGTGGTTTTCCTTGTGAATGCTGTTCCTTCCATATCTTCATCCTCTGATGTGTGTATTGCCTCCTGTGCCATGGGTGGTGCTGATGTTGAAGTTGAGGGGGCCACACACACATCAGGGGACAGAGATGTGGAGTCAAAGGTCTCAGCAGCTGCTATTTGTGGGAACACAGAAGGCATTACTGCGGCAACGAGGAACTGCTGATTTTTCAACACCACAGCAACATCACACTGGTAGGCAGTCATGTTTTCCCTGAGGGGGGCCACTTCCTACTGTGTGGACTCCAGAGTATTCTGTATAGCCCCCCAGCCTGTTGTGTATCATGCTGCTGCCACTTTGGAAGGGCAATTTTTGAAGCCTCTGCCTGATGACAGCAGTTATGTCGACCAGGCACTGCTGGAGTCCACGTGGGGGGAGGGGTGCCTCTGATGTCTGAGTTGTCCTTAATTGGACTGAGGCACCTTTGCACTCCCTCTAGGCTGCCTGCCATAGTCTCAATCCTAACCTGCACCTGCTTGACCAACGTCCATTGGACGTCTATCACTGTCCTCTGAAAGGTGATGTCTGGGTCCTCGTAGTCCAGGGCTGTGTCAGGACTGGCTGGGGTCGTGTGTTGGTAGCTAGGTGGTTCATGTGGAGACCCCACAACACAGTGAGTCCTCCCTGCAACTGGAGGTGGTGTCAGCAGGGAACCTAGGACATCCTTTAGAGCCTCTTCATTGATGGTGGGCAGCTGGTCACCAATGTCATCTGTAAAATCCAGGAAAGGCAGGTCGGCAAGAGGTAAGGCATCATCCTCTGCAATGAGATAGTGATATGTCAATCTTTGATTGTGGTGGCAGTTGACATGGCACATCATTGACATGTTACAGACCAAAGGTTGTAGTTTTATATTATGTGTAACATGGGGCAAGTTTACAAGGAGTTCGTGGTTTAATCTCACACCACCTATTTCCTTGCAGGCTCCTTGTCCGTGCCAGTGACACAGAGGTGGCATGTAATTTGCCTTCCTATTCACTATGGGGGATATTCCCATAGTAGTGTAATGTGTGCTGTCACTCTTTTGGTGCTATAATGCATTGACACCATGAACGATGGCACTAGTGCAGCATAGCACAGGTAGATCCATTGTATACAGTGCTTGTGTCACATTTTCATCTGTCTGTAGCAAGTCCCACACATGTGCTAATTGGAAGGGTCAGTGAAACCATTATGGACTGTCTGCCCCATTAGTTTGTCTCTCCCTACATTTGAGACATTTTCTTGCATTGTATATCTGCCACAGGCATATGTTGGTGGAAGGATGCAGAATGTGGATCATTGCATACATTTTGAGACTTTGTTGATGTGGCACAAGTGCAAATGTGCAGCTTGGATCCACATGGGCAACTATTTGTAGTATGATACAGTTGCTATACAGGCTAGTGACATTGTGCTGGTAGTGCAACTTTGATGCCACTTGTACCAGTTCTTACGCATGTTGAATGTCATTAAGCAGTACACCAACCATTCACGGATCACACTCAATCTTGTTAGATGGTGAGATTGCAGCTACTGTACAGCTACACAAATGATGTTCACAGAAATACCCATGTGATGTGTGAGTTGACTTTCGTGGCCATTCGCAAATGGTGCAAGGAGGTTTGTGAGAGTTGTTGTTGGTCCACCCTGCGTGGTTTGCATTCCACAGGTTGCACACTTAAGGCCTGTTTTTTTTTCTCAAGTGGCACAGCTCAGTGCAGCAGCAATATGGCGTTGCACCAGTTTTGAAACCCAGCAATGCACCATGTTTACTGGAATATGGCACACACCTACGATTCCCCCTGTGCCTGCGGAGATTTGTTCTCCCTCCACCAATGCAAGCATCGTTGCACCACGATGAAGGGGTGTCTGTGTTGAGGGGATAGATTGTTTATGTGCAGGGAGCTGTCCCTTCCTGCAGATGTATAAGCTATTACGGCAAGGTGGCTGTTAGACCTGGCATTCTTAGCGTGGTCTCCCCTATCTTATTTGCCTCTGCTTTGCTGGTTTTGGTACTCTGGGCACTTTAGCACTGCTGACCAGTGCTAAAGTGCAAGTGTTCCCTGTATAAATTACATGTGTACATTGGCTTTTCCATGATCGGAATATTCGATGTGCTGGTAAGTCCCTAGTAAAGTGTACTAGAGGTACCCCAGGGCCTGTAAATCAAATGCTAATAGTGTGCCTGCAGCACTGATTGTGTCACCCATATGAGTATCCCCGTAAACATGACTCAGACCTGCCACTGCAGTGTCCGTGTGTGCAGTTTTAAACTGCCAATTTGACCTGGCTTACCAGGCCCAAACCTTCTCTTTTTGTACACGCAAGGCACCCCTAACGTAAGCCCTAGGTAGCCCCATGGGCAGACTGCAGTGTATGTTAAGGGTAGGACATGTACTGATGTTTTTTACATCTCATAACAGTGAAATGTTGCTAAATTCGTTTTTCACTGATGCAAGGCCTATCTCTCTCATAGGTTACATGGGGGCTGCCTTTAAATAACTTTTAAGTGCAATTTCCCTTTGGGAGCAGATGGAGATGGGGATATGGAGTTTGGTGTCTCTGAACTCACAATTTTTAAATCCAGCTATTGATAAAATTAGTTTTTAAATTGTCAGTTTGAAAATGTCACTTTTAGAAAGTGGGCTTTTTCTTGCTTAAACAATTCTGTGACTCTACCTGCTTGTGTATTACCTGTGTGGGTCACACTGACAGTTGGGCTGTTTGTGAATCTCCACTAGACAGTGACACAAAGGGATCTGGGGTATAGCCTGCATATTCTGATGGGCCATCTGGGCTAGAGTGGAGGGAGGAGTGGTCACTTACACCTGAATGGTCTGTGCCTGCCCTCACACAATGCAGTCACTAATCCCCTGGTGTGAGTTTGGAGCCAGGCCTGGGCAAGGCAGTATCTTGTCAACAACAGAGACTTTCCTTTGAGGTTTGCCAACTTCAAAGGCAGAAAGGGGTATAAGTAGTGGACCCAAAGCCACAGATTTGTGGATTACTTCCAGATTCAAGAAGAACCTCTGCCAAGGTGAAGAGCTGAAGAGCTGTAGGAGGAGTAATGCCCCTTTGCCTATGATTGTGCTTTGCTGTGTTGGCCTGCAGTTGCTGCTTTTGCCTGAAAGAGGAAAACAACTGGACTTTGTGGTATATTCCTGCTTGAGAGGTATCTCCAAGGGCTCGGACTGAGCTGCCCCTTCTTTCGAAGTCTCTGGGACAGCAATTACTTCACCACCCAGTATCTAAGTTCACTTGTTTTGAGCTCTAACTTGCCAGGTGGTGCCATTCCTGAGCACCTGAAAGTGAAATCTTTTAAAATTCCCAGTGAAATGACTTCAAATGACTCTGAGCGACTTCCCAAGGACACCGCTGCATGAAACCTGTGACGCCGCCTGCACCTGAAGCCATGGACCTCGCTGAAGGGCGACAACCCCACCGACAACTCAGGCCCAACATCCTAGTATCCGCTAACATCCCAAGAACTTGTGAGATCGGAATGCCATATCACTGACGTTCATGACACCCGACTCTTTCACAGTGCTTGTGACTCTGTGGCGTGATCTCAACCCCTTTGGGTCGCCCAACAGCATCTTGACTCCATCGGACAGCAATCCTGCCGGAGGTGTAAGGAACCAACACCTCACACCGATGCTACATCACCTCCACTGATTTGCAGCAAGGACCTGACTCCTGTCATCGACCCCTCCGCTCTTTGCCCCACAGCACCAGAACCAACACTGCACTGGATCCAGTGACACCTCACTCCCAGACTCCATGCACTGGCTTGTTTCTTCACTTTTGCATAAGTTAGTGTACCTAAGGGTCCGTGTGACTCCATGACCAACGCCAGTGGAGTCACATTGTGTACATCAGTCTCTGATGTACATATTGCGTTGGATCTTGGACAATTGCAAAATGCAATGTGTTGTTGTGGCACAGCCACACTAACTGCATGTCCCTTCATGCAATGTGCTGCAAATTTACATGGAGGTGTAAAGTCATTGTAAGTGGCTTATCTCAACGTGTATATGTCAGAGTGCTTTGCGCAACCATAGCATCACTACAAGTGTGGCTTGGGTGGCAATGGGGCATTTTGATTCAGGACCTATGTGTTCCGATGCAACCATTTAGGATGCATTGAGTGTGCCCTATGTGCCTCCCCCTTCTGCCATTTGTGAGATTCCATATAGTCCACCCCGCAACTTACCCTGCATTTGTGGTAGTTCTTCGTAGTCTGCTCCTCCAGCTCATCCAGGTCCTCCTGTGGTGGAGGACTTCCACCTACAGTCTGCAATGCTGCCTTTTGGTTCCTGGCCAATTTCTCCTTAATCCTGGGCTTACAATCATGCCAGCGCTTCTTGCAATCAGTGACAGTCCTCCTCACCTCTGCCATGCTGTTGACTGTGTCTACTATTGCCTAACATATAGCCTCTCTCCTATCTATTGGCAATTTGGAGGTGACAAAGAGCTGGTGTTGGTGCTCCGTCACTTCTCTAACCAAGATGTCATGCTCCTCCTCACTAAAGTGATACTACTGATTACTCTTCTCCTTCTCCAGGGACTTTGCTGGACCCTCCTGGCTGGTACTTGGCTGATTGGGGCCTCCCTGGTGTCTCTCCTGGCCTTCATTCTCCATCTTGTCTTCCCAAATGTTTATTTTTAGTTTGTGCATTTTTTTTACGCTAATGCATTTAAATAAATGGTCTAGTGCCACTTTTACAGCATGTCACAATGATTAGCATCTTTTTTTTGGGCGCTAACCATTCCTTAGCACCATTGTGCATCATTTTTTAAATATGACGCACTGATGGGGCTAGGGAATGACGGTAGCTCACATGGGTGGTTAACATTTTTGGCGCACAGCAGCTGTGCATCATTTTTCATAAATCTCAGCCATAGTTTTTGAATACCTAACATAGTAAATTTTCACAAAAATGCAAGTTTACCTTTGTTAATCAGGCCCATTGAGTTGTGGCTGGAAGCAAACATGTTTCTCTCACTGCGTTCATTGGTTCAAAAAGTTGTTCAGAATTCAAAGTAATGCCTTCATTCACCTCTCTGTAAAGTGCGCAGAGCGAATGTCAATTTTTCTTGTTGCAGTTGTGATTCTCAAATGTGTGTGAATGAGGTACGCAGTTGACAAAGTTAAAAGAAAATGTAATTCTTACAGGTGTGTTATTTGTGTGCTTAAGGGTGGTGAAGTGAAGGAGATGCAAGGAAGTATAAGCAAGAGAGCATGACAAGAGGGTGCTGAAGAGGAAAGAGATGAGGTGTGAGTTATGCACATGGAGGATTTCAGAAAGATGTGATGAGAAAAGAGCACACATTTTTTAACAAAGACTTCAGAGGAAAGTTGCGCAAATGGAAGAACAGGAGTGACTGAGCCACTCTGAAGACCACCACACCTTCTGCAGACCTGTAATTCAGTCTCATAATTTTAGAATTTAAACCTTTTTAATAGTAAATATTTAAAAGTAAATCATTGTTGTTACTCATTTATCTTAAACAGCGAACAAACACAGGCAAACCCATAATCATGGCTTGTTTTCAATATATGTCAGTTGTGTTATTTGTCTGGAGGCAACAACATAAAGATCAGAATGATCAGACAAAACACTGAAATGTACATTAGGTGGCCCTCTATGGGAAGCACAGATTTTTATTTTACATGTTGAAGTTACACAACTGAAGCTCTGCTGTCCATGTTTCATTATGTCGCTGCCTTGGTTCTAATACTATTAAAAGGTGAGGCTGTGATAGTTCTTGAACTGTCAATGGACGCTTTTAAATCTTTTATATGCAGCAACCAAGGCTAGATGAGAACCAACTGCCTGAAGCTCAACTTCTACAAGATAGAAGTAATGGTCTTCGGCAACAAGATCTCCCCATGGGATTCCACTTAATAGAGCTAGGACCAACACCCACATTCAGAGACCATGTAAGAATATAAGGATCATCCTAGAAGACAAGCTCAACATGATGGCTCAAGTCAACACAATGTGCAACTCCTCCTTCAACATCCTATGCATGCTGTGAAAGGTCATCAGATTGTTGCCTCAGATCACTAGAAGGACCATCACACAAACACTTATCACCATCAGGCTGGACTATGGCAATATTTGCAATGCCAGAATCACCAAACAACTCCTACACAGACTCGAAAACATCTAGAACAGAGCTGCAAGACTCATACTTGACTTCCCACACTACACTCACATCAAACCATATGTCAGGAAGGTTCACTGGCTCCCCGTTCACAACTGCAGCCAATTCAAACTTCCCAGGCACACATACAAAGCCTTACACAACACTGGATCAGAATACCTGAGCAGCTGTATACATGTCCACCAACCCACCAGACAGCCACACTGTCTGCCTCATTCTCACTCGCTTACATGTGCCTCATCTACGAAGCAAAACTTATGGTTGCTCATTTTCCCACTTTGAACCCAAGAAATGAACCAACCTCCTTTAACACATCAGAGCCTACTCCTGACATATTGAGTTCCGCAAGAAGCTGAACAGCTTACTGTTCATTTAAGCACCTTGGTATAAAACACCTACACACCTTGCCCAAGTGCGTGGATACCCTCTCGGGTCAGTAGTGTGCTATATAAATCAACATAACATAACAAGACCTGTCTACTATTTGGCTATCTGTTCTTATGGTTGCTGATATAATGAATGGTGTCACCTCTGGTTATCCCTTGCTACATGTCAAACTATTCTGTTCAGTTGTGACACAGAGATTGAAACCCATACTCACAATGTTGTCATAAATTGACTATATTTGCATATAAAAGTCAGTTGTTATTTTTTAGGAGAAACTATGCTCCATGCAGCCATAAGTTTCTTCTCCCTCTAAAGAAATTTCACCATGAGTTTATTTTGTTTAAAAATCATCCAGGCAGTAGAAGGAGAGAGCACTTAAGTGAAACAGTCCTGAGGAAGATTATTTAATTTATTGTTTCAAGCCTGCCCGATATACTTGGGTGGGAGAATTTTTTTAGTTATTGCTTAATGTTAGGAATCACTATTTGATTAACTAGGCTAGTGGTTATTTTAGTAATGCAAAAAAAGAAGAATCCTAAATATTTCATTTCATTCATGAATCAGGTGATCTAGGAGATAGAGGTCCTATATAATGAGAACATCATGCAAACAGAGGTCAATATATCCTTTCTTCCCAGAGTCTATATGACCTGTGGTAGATAACAAAGTTGAGTGAATTACCAAGGGAGATCATGCTAACAGTAGGACATATGACCTCTATAGTAGGAGGTGTGTAGTCTGTGGTACACAAACCTTATAAAGCAAGAAACCACGCAAACTGGGAGATGAGCCCTTTATATAACAAAACTGTGAAACTCGCGAAAGATGGCATTTATTGTAGATGTCATAAGCACATGTAAACCACAAGGAGCAGCCTCAAACTCACCTTTCAGAAATTAACTTCATACCTGAAATTTATATGACTAACAACATGGCTATCTGTAACTTTGAAGGCAGGTTTTAGTGACTCTGTGGTGCTGGGCTTCTCTCTCCCTCTTTACTATCAAGCAACATGCTAAATCACTCCACATGCATCAATGTCTTAGAAGTGAGGAGTGGGTCACACATTACTAACAATGACAGGCCCTCCTGAAGAAAGACACCAAGTCTGGAGAGGCCCCCACTGTCTCCCAGCCATGACAGCAAAAAGTAGGCAATCAATTGAAGTAAAAGGAGAAAAGACTATTTGCAAACTATTGAATATGTCTGTGGATGTCCTGTCATATATCACTGTCAGGAACTTTAACAAATGATGTCCCACCTGCTGTCAGCTTAAGAGAGGGTGCATTACTGGGGCTCATCAGAGTAGGGGATAATTATTTGTTGTTTCACATGGGGGTAGGTCATGATATATATGTTTCCTTAACTAAGTTCCTCATTAGTGTGTTTCTGAGATTGCGGAGAGATTTGTAAAAATGTAATTTTGTCATAAGACATGGAGCTCTGGTATAGCAAAGAGCTTTATGTAGATAACAAAGAGCCTTAATGGAAATTATTTTATGATTTGGAATCAAATGTAGGGAGGATAGGAAGGACTCCATTGATATGTTTTAGGTATATTAAGAGTCAGTAGTCTTATACAATATCAACGTTAAAAATATCATGTGGACAGACTATTGTGCCAAACAGATCGAGGACCAAAATATTAAAGAGGTAAGTGCAAAAATGTAAGTATAAATTTACTTTTCTTAAGCTCACATCTATATACCTTGAGGATATACTTAGCATCCGGGCTAATATATGTGGTTAAGTCAAACTTTGCTTACCCATAAAAACTTACCCTCACAATATTTTTGCCCTCAATATTCTTCATACTGTATTTTGTCCACACATTATTTTTAACTCAATATTTTATTCAAACACTTTGAAAATCAGGTTGGCAGTGGTATCTTTCAGGTATGCGAGGATTGTAATGTGAGGGCCTAGATATAAGGCATTACTGTAATAAATTATTAAAGAGATAAGAGCATAGAAAAATTGTATTTTTAGAGACTGAAGCAAGACCAGCAAAGATTTTGTACAGGGTGCATAAAATTAGAAAGCAAGAGGAATCCATTTTGGAAATATGAAGTGGAAAAGTGAGAGAGGTTTCGAACCAGACACCAAGGGCCATATTTATACTTTTTGATGCACAACTGCGCCAACGCAGTTGTGCGTCAAAAATTTTAACGCCGGCTAACGCCATTCCAAAGCGCCATGCGGGCGCCTTATTTATGGAATGACGTTAGCCGGCACAGCTGACTGGTGTGCTTCAAAAAAAATGACCCACACCAGGCAGCGCCGGCGTAGGGGAAAATGGAGCTTGGGCGTCAAAAAATGGGGCAAGTCAGGTCTGAGGCAAAATATTGGCCTCAACCCGATTTGCGCCCTTTATTTTGACTCCCAACCCCCATTGAAATGACTCCTGTCTTAGCACAGACAGGAGTCATGCCCCCTTGCCCAATGGCCATGCCCAGGGGACTTATGTCCCCTGGGCATGGTCATTGGGCGTAGTGGCATGTAGGGGGGCACAAATCAGGCCCCCCTATGCCACAAAAAAATAAATAAAACAATACTTACCTGAACTTACCTTAAGTTCCCTGGGATGGGTCCCTCCATCCTTGGGTGTCCTCCTGGGGTGGGCAAGGGTGGCAGGGTGTGTCCCTGGGTGCATGGGAGGGCACCTCTGGGCTCCTTCTGAGCCCACAGGTCCCTTAACGCCTGCCCTGACCAGGCGTTAAAAAATGACGCAAAAGCGGCTGGACGTCATTTTTTTTGACCCGCCCACTCCCGTGCGTCATTTTTGCACGGGAGTTTAAATAAGGCGCACATGCCTTGGAGTCATTTTTTAGACGGGAACGCCTACCTTGCATATCATTAACGCAAGGTAGGTGTCCACGCTAAAAAATGACGCAAACTCCAAGATCTTTGGTGCTAGACGGGTCTAACGCCAAAGTATAAATATGGAGTTAGCTTTGCGTCGGATTTGCGTTAAAAAAAACGACGCAATTCCGGCGCAAACAGAGTATAAATATGCCCCCAAGATTTTTGGCTGAGTTAATTGGACCAGCAGGAGTGCCCAGTTCAGTCAGTCACCAGTCAGATGTCCAGACCTCGTGCTATTATAATCTCTGTCTTATCACCATTAAGCAGGAAGCTATTTTACTGCACCCATGCTACAACTGTCTTTTGTGAAAGTTAAAGGCCTCACAAGGATTGTCAGAAATAGTGAAGGCAATTTTGTCTTAAGTAAAATGTGAGTTTCGGATCAAAAGATCTAACTCGGGCAGTGTGGACGGAAATGTCAGTGTCAAAAGGTGTAGGGCTTAATGACAAGCAATGAGGTACCCCACACCCAAAAAAAAGAATAATCAGATTCAGACAGTTTAAGAGAAAGTGTGTGAACTCGTATTGTTCTGAAGGCGAGTATTCATTTCAGGACTGCACTTTCAAAGCCAAAGCCTATTAATCTGCATGAGGACTTCCTGGGACATCTTGTCAAATACTACTGAAAGGTCAAATAACCTAAAGGCTGCTGTACTGCCTTGATCAAGAAACCCTTTAAGATATGTAATGGCTAGGTGGGTTCTTTAGTGTTGTGTCCTCATCTAAATCCAGACTGTAATGGATCTAGGAGATTGCAAGTTTGAATGTAATTAAAGATTTCAATGTTGGAACTTTCTCTACCACTTTGGAGGGGAGTGGGAGAAATGGCCTTATAGTTGGCCAAGATGGAAAATCTGGAGTGGGCCTTTTAAATAATGGGATTATATTAACATGTTTTCAGGCTGCTGGTACTGTTGCTGATTCCAGAGACAGATTTCGAAGAGGTGTGATAGCTGGCGTAAGTATTGGAATAATTGATGCTGATGCACACAACGAAACATTCACACTTAAGAATGAAGTTGTAACACCACTATTGGATTCCCCTTCATTAACTCTCCATCAACCCCGGCAAGAACATTTGTGGTCAGACTGGCTCTGAGACCTAGGCCGGAGGTTACAGATTGACAGGGAACAAGTTGGGTGGCATCCAGTCGCAGATAAATGTGCAAACAGGAATCCTACATCAGTCCTGCAGATAGGCACAGCAACACCACAATGGTCAGAGGAAATTTGCTCTAATAAAACACACACTGTCAGAGGGGTGCGCACAGGCCCCAATATACCATAAAGTCAGATGCCATATGAAGTTAGGCACACTTAGCAAATCAGGACACAGCAAACCCAGAAACATGCAGCAACCACGTCCCCCCGATCAGGCCGGACATCTGGACATGTACTCGCAGGACCACCCTGTGTCCACTGCAAGGTTGAGGCCCACATGCATTTGTTATCAGGACTCCAAAACAACTGTTCAGATTCTTCACCCCAATTTTATGGTACCCAGAGAATTGTATAAAACACTGCTCAGGACCACTGCACTTTGAGAGTCCTTACACCTTGGTTCTGCAACTGTTTTCCCATCTGTAAATATCTATTTAAACAAATTGTTTCTGCCTAGCCAGACACCTCTTGTCTTTTGTCTTTTAAAGGTAAATTCACATTTGAGCGACATTGGTACTATAATGTCTTTGACTTCTTGATATTATTAAATAATTCCAAAGTTTGACTCTTAGAAAGTAGTTCAAAGTATTTAAAAGTGGAGTTAATGTTCATGCTATGGAATGGATTTTGTCTTTAAAGAAGAATGGGAGATCAATGGAGAGTGATTGTGTGAGAGGAATGTTGTTAGAACAAACTTCGGGATTAGTAAACTGCTTTACTATGATGAAAGGATATCTAGTTAGAATTCTTACTGTGGTGATAATGGAGGAGTAGTAGGCTATTCTTGTGGCTTCAATAAACTGTTTTGCTTTTAATCGAAGATCATAGTTTTTCCTCCATTGACCTTCATATATTTGGAGTGTTGCCTACATGAAGCCTGCGAAAGTCAGGGAACAGTAGGCAAATATCTCTTAGGACTTGTGTTACAAAGGCTGGGGCAAGTTCATAAAGGGTCTATGTGACCAAGTGGCATACTTGGTTGCTGCTCCTCAATGTCTGAATAGTGTGGATGGGTCTGTTTCCCACTTCAAAACTGGACTTGTTGATCTTAAACCAAGAACAAGTGGCAAAGGTTGGCTTTGGGTGCCCTTCAGGATGGCATGGTTGGTTGGTGAGTAAAGAAAAGGAATCACAGCATGGTCAGTCCATGGTGATGGAATTAGGAGATTAGTGCTGATAAAGTTGGAATTGCAGAATATAGCATGAAGGATGTGTCCGGCTGCATGGGTAGAAGCCTGAACCATTTCTTTGAGTTCTAACATAATATCAAGAAGTGCCATAGTCTCTAAATCTGTGTGGTCATCTAGTTGCTAATTAAAATTTCCCAGTACAAGAAAGTTGGAGAATAGAAGAATAGAAAATAGCCAAAGAAGGCTGTTTGAGGACCAAGAGAATGGTTTAGAAGAGTTCTGAAGAAAGATATTGTCAAATTCATTTTTGTGGAGAACATGAAATTCTCAGTATTCGGAAGACTGGTGTCAGATATTGAGCAAGTGTAAGATCTCTTAGCAACAAGTGGTGATAAGTAGTAATACATTAGCCAAAGTTGAGGAGTAACACAGGCGAGAGAGAACACCATCGGAGTCCTTATGCCCATGAAGGGGCACCATGAGTCTGACAATCTCTCATTTTGGAATATATAGTTTAAATATATATTTGTCAGTGTTATCTATTGATGTATTTGTGAAAAACATTTAAAAAAATAGTTTTCATTACTTAAACTCCTATTGATGTTTTTTTATTAAAAAAAGGATTTTATTTATTTAATAAAAAGTCCTAATTTTTCACTTTATAGGACAGCCAGTAAAGTGCAGTGTTTGAGTGGTATGAGCCTAATGAGTGGTGGCCCCTGCTGCTGGGAAATTGCACTCTTGAATATCAAGTTCAAGAATATCATGGAACACAAATATCATTTTCAAAATATCGAGGGACAAAGAATCAAAAGGTAAATGTACAGGGGGAAGTATAGATTTACTATCCTTATATATATATATATTGAGTTAGGTATAGAAAATCTTACTTTTCAATATTTTGTACACAATATTAGTGTTCCACAAGATACTGGACTCAATAATATTCTGACGCACCCCCTTGCTACGATGGACAGGGCAGGAGTGCATATACCGGCTAAAAAACAATGGTGTAAGAAAGGGGCAGGAACTACACATTGACCAATCAGATCTATGGAAAGGGGCAGGGCAGTAGTGCCACCAACATCTGTAGCCCCAGCTACAGCAGATGATAAGTCCTGCATGTGAATGACAAGAGCCACACACAATACAATCTGTTGTGCCAGAAGAGATGGGCCACTAATTAAGACATGAAATGAACCCTACTGTGGTGTTAGGCATCACAAATCCCAATGAAATGCCATCCGTATTAGCCCACTGGCTCTTACATTCTTCAAAACTACACTCATCATCACTTCATCATGATATTCCATATTAGCAACATCTTTCATTATGTTTATCCCATTTGAGTAAAAAGGTAGAAAACTGATAAGGCTTTCAGTGGAAAGAATAACTCCAAGGGCTTAAGAATGTCATGACTGATGTAAAGTATAGATGGCAATACATCTCGTGATAAGACAAAAAACTGTCTTTCACAGGAAAACTGCTGGAGTGATATGTGAGAGTTGTACTTGTAGTGCGCTACATTCTCAAAATATTTGGAGTCTTGGATCTTTATGCAGCCCACTGCCTGTGGTTACGATTCATTCAGTAGAGGGTCTCCAATGTGCAATTTTAGTTCCCAAACCTCGCTGGTGCAGGTGGATGACTGGAGGGTGAGGGCCACACTTGCAGAATTGTTTCGTAAATAAGAGTTGGTCATATGAAATTTCAATCCAACACTTGTGACTATTGAATTTAAAGAACATTCCCTCAACATAGTGGCTCATTGTTCACAGTATCCCTTTGTCTCAACTGTGTGAACTTTGCTAGTGATTTTGTGTAAGAGCTGCCCTTTTAAATAACACAGGTGGTTATTGATCTGGGTCTGTCTATTGCCTTATTTGTGGATCTTCTCTGGCTCATATGTGGGTATTTTTCAAGTTGTAGGTACTAATAGAAATGTGCTATTGAGTCTCTTATGTCTTACTAGTTGAAACACATTTGTTTCTGTTCATCTTATTGTTAGGTGCCATGTTCCTCTAGTTGTGTATGAAGATTCCATGGCCAACAGCACTCAGATATGAGAGCTCCTCTAACCCTGAATGCCCTGGACGTTTGCCTCTGACCCCACAGGTTATCTTTCCATAGTAGCTCAATCTTCCCTAGTTATTTGTATCTAATAATTATTCTCCTCGATGTTTTATGTTACAGGGTCCTTGGCATAGATTCATGAATGTAGATGGACTGCGAGACACAGTTAGACAGGTATACAGATAACCATTTAGGTATTCATAGATTTGGTCGCTATATTCAATGTGAGGTAACCAATATGGATGCCTAGTGATAGGTGGGAGGCAACTCTCTTTTCTAAGTGACTCACTGCTTTGTTGTCAGCAGTGAGTAAAATATCAGATGAGCAAGGCTTTGATCTGCCAAAGGTGATGAATCATTTGTCTGTGTATAGAAAACAAGGGATAGCCATGCAGCGTGGCAAGTGAGGATACTTTTGATGCTGGTTGCAACAGGCTTTCTAACTAACTAATGCAAGTTTGAAGTAGTTACCCATGGCAGGTAGATATAGTTCTGCTGACTGCATTGATAGAGAAATCACTCACCTGAGCAATCTGATGGCTCTGCATTTATTTGCAGATGACCATGTGGCCCATTGCTGGTGTGATAGGCTACATGGCCATCTGTTCCTCAAAGATCCTTTCTAGAAGGGAAAAGTGTATTCCCTGCTCTATACCTGAAATGTTCTAATAAATGTGTCAAGGACATGCAGCCATTGTTTTATTTTCTATTTTACTTAGCAATATATTTGTCTGTAGAACACAAAGATCCAAGTTTGACAATATGCACTTCTTCCTCCATGTTCTTTTCTAACCAGCATTCTTTAATGTATGCCACCTCCATGAAATCAATTGGCTTCTTAATTGAAGCCCCAGACTTTAAGATAATGGTCTAGGCCGGGCAGCATAGTGCAATTATATTCCATTCTCCTAGGGAATCTTCTGGAGATGCACTGTTTGTCAACTACTATTCTCATCCGAAGGATCATTGTGGCTCCTTCCCTTCATTAAACTGTTGCTCATAAATATAATTCAGTATGCTGCGCTCTCATCTTTGTGGTTTCGGGTTGCAGCTGTTTCTATCTATACAGTTTCTTCAGTCTTGTGTTTTATGTACTGCGCCTAGAGTATGCAGGTGCCAATGTGGCCCATTAGAATACAAGTCCATCATAAGTGGATCAGTTCCCACGTTTCTTTATTTGGGAAATGCCAACCCATTAAAACAAAGTAGAGGTAATTTATTACACCGTTGGCATAATAGTTGTGTGCCCTTGCCTAAATGCTTTCCAACCAGTAACAAGATGAAAGCAAGGCTCCCACTCTTTTACTTCTGGTTTGATTAGAGGACCTCCAAATCTTCATCAGCGTCCTATTACTCACAAATCAGGCTGAGGCACCACAGCAAATACTTTTCAAGCAGGATCTTTTCTTACAGCTCTCTTTGCCTGTGCAAAATGTTTATTTAGCTAACATCTTGCTAATGAATTAGATTCGGATATCTGAAAGGAGCTTTTCATCATTAAAAGTCAAACCGCCTGGAACAAACTTCTTAGTATCAAGATTAAATATGAAAAGAAAGATCATCAGTTAAATGTTCTTTAAAAAGCTAAATCTGTCATTATAATATTGGAAACAATCAGGACTACCAGACAGAGGTCTACATATAGTTAGAAAAAACAGAAATAATATAGTTGCTGTTATAATTGATATGCAAGATGTGGCATACAAGTTCTAGCATCACATTGCCCTGTCTCAGTAGAAAAAAATCTGGTTTATTCTAATACCAAAGCAGTTTTGATGCCTAGTGACGAGGAAATGCCAGCATTTTAAGTGAAACTAATACCTTAATTAAAGTTACCAATCCGAGTAAAGAAGAGTGATTGACATTTTTGGCACAACAAACCAGAATTTACTGCAAGAAATAAGCAGTGGTGGTTTTTGCTTTAAGGAACTTGGGCTCCGTCCCTCACATTTGCCAAGAATTAGAATGTATATGGTCTGAGTCTTCCCAAGCATGCTAATAGCACCTGCTGCCCGTCTCTCGTTATGAGCATGGTTATACGGTCACACTCTGATAGGCATCCAACTACACATGTCTCGGCTTACCTTCTCACAGCCCTAAGATTGCAAACCAAAGGCGGTCCAGAAGTGACAAAGCCCAAGGCAAAAGGAATTTGGTTTGACACAGTGATGAATGCTGAATCCCTGCATGATGCTGTAAGAACCTCATGTCACTAGTTAGTGTTAGAACTCAATTTGTGGCTGTCCGTCTTCAATGTTTACTTAAAGACACTCTGCTCGCCAGTGACTCTGAGTGAGTCTGAAGTGGCCTAGAAGATCCATGAGGATGAGTCTTTACGTTTTAAGGTTTACCGTGACTAAATGCAGCCATAACATATTTGCACTGTATGCTGCTAGTGTAAATTGTGCCCTAATCAAGTTATTAGCATTACATGTGCTGCAGCTCTTTTTAACAATTAAAAATGTTGGTGTCTTTAAATCAAAATACAATTTAATCAGTTGGACACTTTACCTTCTTTCATCATTTTGTTTCTGTTAGTATTTCTCTTGGCAGTTTATGCAGATAATTTCTATTTTTGACATAGAGCAACTCACAGTCGCACCCTATTGGGGGATTTGAACTAACTTTTTAGTGAGATAATTTTGATCCCATGTGCCAGTATATGTTCAGCGGACATTTTGCTGCAATTTCTGTTTCTGGAGGATTCATTAGAGCTTAACAGAAAGGAAAACCTGTGCAGTTTTTTAAATTAAATCTGTGTACTTTCTAAGCCATGCACAACTATCAATTAAATCTCTTCTTTATGGAGTGGCAGCTTTCATTTCCACAATGTCTCGTGTGTCTCTAGCACAACTTATTTTATATAAATGTAATTAAATGAATGCTGTTTGTTAACCCTTCTGTAAATGTATACATTATGGTAAAGACGTGCCTTTAGTATTCCATTTACAACAGACAGAAATAGCAAAATAATCAAGTAAGGCATTAGTCACTCCCAAACCGTTCATGTGCAGTAACTACCATTCTTGAGCAGGAAACCTAAAGTGGCACTGTAATCAGGAATTAATCACTACATACCTAAATGCTAATTGTGCCAGAATTTCTAGGCTTATCCTAATTTCTTTCCATGTTTAAAATCGAGTATAAGTAGGACCAGGGAACGGGAGCACGTTTCCTAATTGAATATAGACAAGAATACTCTTACTTTGACAGTAGTTAGGTGGCTGACAAGGGCCCAGAGAGCAGATGATTTCCTGTTTCTTTGGCAAGAACCTGGCCTAATCTGTTGTGGGAGAGATGGAATGACTCAGTTTGTTCGACTGGCCCAATTTGCAATGGATCTTTCTGAACCTTCTGCTTAGAAATGTGACCTGCTGCAACTAAACCAGCTTTATTCTTCAGAGAGCTCAGTTAATTTGTTGAACAATATCTTCAGGATACATATGGTATAAAGTAAAACAAACAAGGTGCAGTAATTGTCCATTTGTCTGTGTAGGATTTACAAGAACATGTCACTTTTCCAAAACATTTCACCTATATTCGACTGCCCAACTCGCATGTTTTGAAGGACGGACACTATTGACATTAGACCAGATATTCATCTTTTCTATCAATTCTCCACTTTCTTTAAATTTTTACCTAAACTCCTTCTTCAGAATATGAGTGTAAGTGGGTCGAAGTTCAAGATATGACAATGACTTTCAAGTGAAAGTATGTTCTTCAAATTTGATTTGAGATGGATCCTCATGTAAAGAGAAATGTATGTATGTATGTGGTTTTCATAGAGCAAGAACCCAGTCAATGTAGTGGAGCATCGAACATGGTTAAAGGCAAGGATGCAGTCAACAAGTGATTGAATAGTATCTGGCTTGAGGAATGTTACTTCATCATGATATAGTACTAATTAAAGAGCTGTTACTTCAATAGTTTAGTAAACTACTGTTAGACTTGGCATCATTGGCATGGTCTCCCCCAAATTTTTGCCTCTAATTCCCAGGTTGTTTCTGGGTACTGGACTCTGTTTTTGCTGTTTTGTTTGCTCTGGACACTTTACCGCTGCTGACCAGTAATAAAGTGTAAGTGTTTCTTTCATAAATGATACGTGTACATTGGCTTATCCATGATTGGCATATTTGATTTACTAGTAAGTCCCTAGTAAAGTACTCTACAAGTGCCCAGGACCTGTAAATAAAATGCTACTAGTGGGCCTGTAGCACTGGTTGTGCCACCCACCTTAGTAGCCCTGCCAACATGGCTCAGACCTGCCACTTGCAGTGACTGTGAGTGCAGTTTTAAACTGCCAATTCATCTTAGCGAGTGTACCCACTTGCCAGCCCTAACCTTCCCGTTTTATACATGTATGGCACCCCCAGGATATGCCTTAGGCAGCCCTATGGGCAGGGTGCAGTGTGTTTTAAAGGTGGGATATGTACCTATGTATTTTACATGTCCTGACAGTGAAATACTGCCAAATTCGGTTTTCAATGTTGCAAGGCCTAGCTGTCTTGTAGGTTAACATGGGGGTTGCCTTTAAATATTACTAAAACACAGATTCCTCTTGGGAGCACATAGACATGTGGAGTTTGGGGTCTCTGAATACACAATTTAAAAATAGATCTTTTAGTAAAGTTGGTTTTTAGATTGTGTGTTTGAAAATGCCACTTTCTTGCTTAAACCATTCTGTTACTCCGCTTGTTTGTGGATTCCCTGTCTGGGAAAAGTTTGACAGTTTGGCTGTTTGCACCTCTCTCTAGACAGTGACACAAAGGGAGCTGGGGTGTAGCCTGCATATCCTGATGAGCCATCTGTGCTGGGAGGGAGGGGAGGTGTGGTCACTTACACCTGAAAGGGCCGTGTCTGCCCTCACACAATGCAGTCTCCAACCCCCTAGGAAGCCGCGGTCCGAGTCAAGGGTCGCGGTGCCCGCGGCGGCCCTTTTCTCCGGCCGCACGCTGTTATCAGAGCGCGTCGGGCCGGAGACCCAGAATTGGGTCGCGGTTCTCGCTGTGCACAGCGAGCGTAGCACACACTGTTCTAGGGTGTCTGGGCCTCCCCCCCTAGCATTACTCACCTGCCAAACGTCTTAGGACCTTCCTCATTCGACATGCATGGTTTTAAAGCATGCCTTCTCCTTCCCAGCATGCTGTGCACTTCCCTTATTCCCTGCATGCATCTGTTTCTCTTGTACAGGGGTATATTTTCTATCTTTAGTTATGGCTTCTTCCCAAGCCAAGATGGTGGTGTAACTTCTTCCTGTTTATCACTTCCTGTCTAGGGGTATATAAGGGGAATCCTTTCTTCTTCTTATTGCGTTGCAACACTTCAGCTGTGTTGGTCACACTCTGGCTGGTTTTCGTTTGAGACACCAGTCGTTCTTGTTCTGTCTTCAGTCTTCCAGATTTCCAGGATCCTGAGTTCTAAATCCTTGTGTCCTCCTTCTGTTTCAGGGAGTTCCTGTTGGAGGTTTTTTCCCCCTTGGGGTTTTTCCTCTGGGACTCCTTATGGAGGGCACGGACTGTAGCGGCTTACTATTGTCAACAGCACCGTGGCTACCGGAAGGGGTCGCCCCTACCTCGGCCAGAGCAGGACTTGCAGGAACCGGGGCCGCTCACCATCCCTCTCCAGTGTCGACGGTAAGCCCAGGGTGAATCGTGACAGATTGCAACACCCAAAACTCCAGTCGCTGACCGGAACCATGGAGAATCCCGTGATGAGTACAGAACCAACAAGTCAGACCTTGCTCCTGACGATCCAACAACAGGCCCAAGAACTCCAACAGCTACATACCGAAAATACGTCTTTCCGACAAGCCTTAGCCTCTAGAGCCACAGATGTTCCTACTGTCTCTGCAACCACACCTCGCTTCTCTGGGGACCCCAACAAATTGCGAGAGTTCATGGATGCCTTGACAGTCTATTTCGCATTCCGTCCTTCACAGTTCATGCAAGACAAGACTAAGGTTGGATATTTGATCAGCGCTCTATCTGGCCCAGCCTTGGCCTGGGCAACCCCTTTGGTGACAGGCAACGACCCCAGCCTGTCTAATTATTCAAGCTTTGTCGCTGCCTTTAAACAAATGTTTGAGCGTCCTGGACTGGAGTCTTCAGCAGAAGGAGCTCTATGCGATATTCAACAAGGAAGTCAGGACGTCCTACAATACATCACACGATTCAGACAGTTGGCAGCTGAAACTTCTTGGGTGGAGCGTACTTTGGTAACCCTGTTACGCAGGGGTCTCAGGGATGACATCAAAGACGAACTAGTGCACTCCGCCAGAGTGGAGAACCTCAAGGGTTTAATGGATCTGACCGGTGCAATAGAATATCGTCTAAATGAGTGAAGGGTGGAGAAGAAAAAGATTTGTATACCATCACACTCGATGACGTCCCGCGCCCTTCCTCATCGCTCCAAGGAGACTCGCTCTGAACTTAAAGGTACTACTGATGAAGAGCCTATGCAAATTGACATGGCACGAGGGCCATTATCACCTAGTGAGCCGGAAAACAGGCAAAGAAAAGGACTTTGCCTTTATTGTGGGGGCTGCTGGTCATCTACTTCATATCTGTCCCGTCCGTCCAGCCAAGCCCTTGGGAAACGCCAACTCCCATCCTCTGTGAGAAGGGTGAGGACGGGATATTCCGAGATACCTTCCATCTGTTCCTCAAGGGAAGAAGTCACTGCTCTTTTCCTCTTACCTGTTACCTTACACTTAACAGACGGCCGTGAAGAAAGAGCACTGGCCTTGCTGGATTGTGGAGCCAGTGGTATCTATCTAGATGAGACCTGGGCCATAGAAAGACAGATTCTGCAAATACCTAAGGAAGTACCAGAACAAGTCCACACAGTGGATGGTTCACTCCTAACTTCGGGACCTGCCCGGCATACCACTCCTACCTTATGTCTGCATTTCAGGAAACATCAAGAAAACATTTCCTTTGACTTAATATCCTCACCGCATCACGTAATGATCCTGGGGATTCCATGGCTAACTCGGCATAATCCCTACATTAATTGTGAAACTAGAACCATTTCTCTTTCCTCCCACTTTTGCCAACACCATTGTTATTTAGCAGGAAACTATTGGTCCCCGAAGAGTCTCTTACTCACACCACCTAAGGTGGGATGTTCCATTAACGTCCTACAAGGAGTACACAGACATTATCTAAAATATGCTGATGTATTCCAGAAACCAGAAAGACCAGAACTGCCACCCATAGAGAATACGATTGCGCCATTCCTTTGGAACCAGATGCCGTGGTTCCTTTTGGGCGAATGTTTTCTCTAACCGAGCCTGAGAAAAAGATCCTCAAGGAAGATCTAGAGGAAAATGTACAAAGTGGTTTGATTGCCCCTTCCTCTTCACCTGCAGGGGCTCCTCTCTTTTTCGTCCCAAAAAAGACGAAAGACTTGCGTCCTTGCATAGACTTTAGAGGATTAAATAAGATTACTACTAAGGATCGCTACCCTCTGCCTCTTATTAAGCACATCTTAGAAGCCGTCAGAGGGGCTAAGAAATTCACCAAGTTAGATCTTAGAGGAGCATACCATCTTTTAAGGATAAAGGAAGGTGATGAATGGAAGACCGCCTTCAGAACACCTTTCGGCCATTATGAATATCGGGTGATGCCTTTTGGACTAACCAATGCTACCTCCATCTTTCATAGATTCATGGACGCTATTTTTTCTGATCTTCTACACCAGACTGTGGTCGTCTATCTGGATGACATTCTAATATTCTCTGTCCACCCAGAACAACACACTAAACATGTACTCCAAGTATTGGAAAGACTTAGACAACATCATCTATTCTGCAAGCCAGGAAAATGCAAATTTGACCAAACTGAGGTAAAATACTTGGGGTATAGCATTAACCAAGTAGGTGTTGCCATGGATTCAGATACGATTCAAGCCATTCTGGATTGGCCATTCTTCCATTAAGGAAACTAAGGGGGTCATTACAACATTGGCGGTAAAAGCCGCTTACCGCCGTGCAGAAGACCGCCAATACACCGCCGCGGAAATCCGCCACAGCTATTAGGACCCACATCTCGGAATCCGCCGAAATTCAGACACCCACACAAGTCCGCCACACCAAAGGTCAGTGATAAACTGGTGAAAACAAATCCTCCACCGTCACGCCAACAGAAACACGCCCATGCTATTACGACCCACGAATCCACGCGGCGGTCTTTCGACCGCGGTATTCCATTGGCGGTACACACCGCTGTGCTCAAAATACACACACATCTCCAAAACACCGCCACATTGGACAATTCCAAATACACACACCTGATACACATACAAACACCACTCCCACACACCCAACACAATATAAAACACACACCCACATCACCCACAAACCCCTACGACCAAAAATTAGAGACGAAGGCGACAGAGAGAGAGCACAGCAATAGACAACTCCACCACACTGAGGCACACAACACCATCACCCACACAACATCCACGCACAAAACACCACACACCACTACACATCACCACACTCATCACCACAAACACCACCCCACACATCACCTACACCACCCCATGGCACGCCAAAGACACCCCAGGTTTTCGGAGGAGGAGCTCAGGGTTATGGTGGAGGAAATCGTACGGGTAGAGCCACAGCTATTTGGATCACAGGTGCAGCACACCTCCATAGCCAGGAAGATGGAGTATGGCGAAGAATCGTCGACAGGGTCAACGCAGTGGGACAGCACCCAAGAAATCGGGAGGACATCAGGAAGAGGTGGAACGACCTACGGGGGAAGGTGCGTTCTGTGGTCTCCAGGCACAACATCGCGATTCAGTGGACTGGCGGCAGACCCCCACCTCCTCCCCCACAACTAACAACATGGGAGGAGCAGGTCTTGACCATCATGCATCCAGAGGGCCTCGGAGGAGTCGGTGGAGGAATGGACACTGGCAAGTCAAATCTTAACTATCATATCGCCCACCCTACCTGCATGCTATCACACACCCCCACCCTCACCCCCTCCCCTATCACTCCAACTCCTCACTAATGTACTAATAACACGAACCACACATCCCAACACCAAGCCCTGCATGACACAACAAAGCATGGACACCCAGCACTAATGAATGCCCACTGCACATTCCCATAACAACCCCTAACCATCATCACACAAGCCCTCACACAGGAAAGCTAGCACTGGGGTACACGCTCACCCACCCATTGCACACCATGACACACACACATGCAATAATCATGCTTTTATACCCCTGCAGGACCACTACCTAACATCACCAGTCACCTCCCACCTTTTCGCTCAGACCCCACCGAGATCATCTGCGGCGTCCCACAAGGCTCCTCGCTCAGCCCGACACTCTTCAATGTCTACATGAGCCCCCTCTCCGACATCGTATGCAAAAACAGAATCATCATCACCTCCTACGCCGACGACACTCAACTGATACTTTGCCTCACCAAGGACCCCACCAGCGCCAAGACCAACCTGCAAGATGGAATGAAAGATGTCGCAGATTGGATGAAACTCAGCCGTCTGAAACTGAACTCAGACAACTCATCCTCGGAAACACCCCGACCGCCTGGGACGACGCCTGGTGGCCCACCGCCCTTGGCTCTGCACCGACCCCCTCAGACCATGCACGCAACCTCAGCTTCATCTTGGACCCACTTCTCACCATGACCAAACAAGTCAACGCTGTATCATCCTCCTGCTTCCTAACCCTCTGCATGCTCCGAAAGTTCTTCCGTTGGATCCCCGCCGACACCAGAAAGACCGTGACCCACGCCCTCGTCACGAGCCGCCTGGACTACGGCAACACCCTGTATGCAGGAACCACCGCTAAACTCCAGAAACGTCTGCAACAAATTCAAAACGCCTCCACCCGCCTCATCCTCAACATAATCCGCAACAGCCACATCTCCGCCCACCTGAGACACCTGCACTGGCTTCCCGTCAACAAAAGGATCACCTTCAGACTCCTCACCCACGCACACAAAGCCCTCCACAACACGGGACCCGAATACCTCAACCGCCACCTCAGCTTCTACACACCCACCCGTCCTCTTCGCTCCACCAACCTCGCTCTCGCCACCGTCCCTCACATCCGCCGCACCACGGCGGGTGGGAGGTCCTTCTCCTACCTGGCGGCCAAGAGATGGAACTCCCTCCCCACCATCCTCAGGACCACCCAGGACCACTCCGCCTTCCGGAGACTACTCAAGACCTGGCTCTTCGAGCAGCAGTAACACCCTCCCCTAGTGCCTTGAGACCCGCACGGGTGAGTAGCGCGCTTTATAAATATTTATGATTTGATTTGATTTAGGAGGGTCCAGATATCTCCACCCCACCCCCAGAAGAGGCCCACAGTGATGACAGCAGCTCTGGCCAACTGGATCAAGATGACCAGCCCGGACCATCGTGGGCCTCGGGACAGTCGGTTCCCCTCACACAGGCACAGCCCAACACTGACCTTCCACCCTCTGGTAACACCAGCACAGCATCCACCCAGCGGCCCATACCTCCGTTCCCAGGACACGTCAATCAGCTGTGTGTCCACCACTACAGGGAACCCAGGATAACCCACCACCCCAACAACAACAGGGACCTGGGGGCAGCGGTAGTGGGCACACAGTCCAGGGGGGACGGAGGCACAGGAACACAGGGGAACTGGGAGGGCTGCTGTGCGACAGGGGGCGGACAGGCCAAGGGAACCCACTCTCCACGAGGCCCTCTCCTCCATCATGGGAGCATACCACCACTCCCGGGAGACGATGGCGACGGTCCTGGCAAAGTTTCAGGAGACCCAGCGCATGCAGGACGAACTGTATTTGGGGTTCAGGGAGGAGCTCAGAACCTAGTAGGGGTGCTGAAGGATATACAGAAGACCATGAGGGACACCGTTGCACTCCAAGGGGCCCCTGACACTAGCCTAGACAATGAACTGCCCACCACCTCCGCCGGCGCTAGTGGACAGGACGCCCCGCCACAGGACCACCACACCAGCACCCCACCCCCTGCAGACGGAGAACCACCCTGCAAGCGGTCCCTGAGATCCAGGAACAGGACAGAGCAAGATGGCAAGACCCCTGCCAGGAAATGAGACCACCCTGATTCTCATCCCACTGTCCCACTTTGTCACCCTGTCCAGATTGGAACTGTTCCAGCTCCACTTCCTATGCCCATATGGGCAGTGCACCTATGAGACTAATAGACTGGACTCTGCCATGGACATTCCTCCACCATCACCCATCACCATTTTGCCACCCCCTCCAATAATTAGCACTTCAATAAACACCCTTGAACCACAAAACAATCTGGAGTCAGTCTGTGATTTAGAAAATGTGTATTAGCTATGACAATGACAAAATCCATTCGAAAATGTAATGTCAAAATACCTATGTCACACATCACAAGCCCATGAAAGATGCAAGCAGATGACACACGTTGGTAACCACACCTGTGAAACCGTAATGGAAATGTACCACTCAGTTAGCATATACTGCTTCAAATTGACAGACAGCATAGAGGTAGAAGTGTGAAAGTAAATGTAATAGTAAAAAAATGTGTTCTCACCTGTGAGTCACTGGACATATTGCTGTATGACAGAGTCCCTGTTATTAATGTCTTCTTCCTCTGCTTCGTCCCCATCACTGTCCACAGGCTCCACAGCTGCCACAACACCGTCATCTGGACCATCCTCCTGCAGAAAAGGCACCTTGCGTCACAAAGCAAGATTGTGAAGCATGCAGCAGGCGATGATGATCTGGCACACCTTCCTTGGTGAGTAGAATAGGGAACCACCTGTCATGCAGGCACCTGAACCTGGCCTTCAGGAGGCCGAAGGTGCGTTTGATCACCCTCCTAGTCTTCCCATGAGCCTCATTGTAGCGTTCCTCTGCCCTGGTCCTGGGATTCCTCACTGGGGTCAATAACCATGACAGGTTGGGGTAACCAGAGTCCCCTAATAGCCACACACGGTGCCTCTGGAGTTGACCCATCACATACAGGATGCTGCTATTCTGCAGGATGTTGGCGTCATGCACTGATCCAGGGAACATAGCATTTACCTGCGAGATGTACTGGTCTGCCAAACATACCATCTGTACATTCATCGAATGATAACTCTTCCGGTTCCTGTACACCTGTTCACTCGTGTGGGGGGGGACCAAAGCCACATGGGTCCCATCAGTGACACCAATGATGTTGGGGATATGTCCCAGGGCATAGAAGTCACCTTTAACAGTAGCCAAATCCTCCACCTGAGGGAAAACGATGTAGCTCCTTACGTGTTTCAGCAGGGCAGACAACACTCTGGACAACACGTTGGAAAACATAGGCTGGGACATCCCTGATGCCATGGCCACTGTTGTTTGAAATGACCCACTTGCTAGGAAATGGAGTACTGACAGCACCTGCACTTCAGGGGGGATCCCTGTGGGATGGCGGATTGGTGATATCAGATCTGGCTACAACTGGGTACACAGTTCCTGGATTGTGGCACGGTCAAACCTATAGGTGATGATTAAATGTCGCTCCTCCATTGTCAACATGTCCACCAGCGGTCGGTACACCGGAGGATTCCGCCATCTCCTCACATGTCCCAGCTGACGGTGCCTAGGAAGGACAACAGCGACCACAGAGTCAAGCAACTCAAAGGTATGTACCCACAGCTACACAGTACACGAAACATAATCCAAAAAGTTGTCTGTAAGTGTGTTGAGTCCAGGCCTAGGTATGTGTGACACAGTTGTAAATGAAGCCATGTGGGCCCCTGAAATGGCGGCTGTCTAACCTCTAAACTGGGACAATTGGATGTGAGGTAACTGCGCTGGCGTTGTACACCGTCGCGGTAGGCGGTCGAAGACCGCAGCGCAATGCTGCATTGGTTAACATTGGACCCTATGGGTCCCAGGAGCCAATGACGAAGTGCGCCGGCGGTGATGATACGCATCGCCGCGGACGTCACCGCCGCGGACGTGACCGCCATTTTCTATCTGTTCAATCACTCGATACCTGATCTTCGACAGGAGAGGACCTACACTGCAAGTGCTGCTGTGACCTCGGTCTGGAAGAGACAATGGCTCGTGCGTCTGGGGAAAGGGCCCCTGCCTTCACTGCACAGGAGTTGGAGAAGCTTGTGGACGGGGTCCTCCCCCAGTACACGCTACTCTACGGTCCTCCAGACCAACAGGTGAGTACATAGGGTGCAAGTTGTATGGGCTATGCCTGGGTGGAGAGGCCTGGATGTAAGTAGGAAGGGGTCAGAGTTATGCGAGCATGAAGGACTGTGAATGCATGCGCCACATGGCAAGGGCATGGATGTGGGCCACTCACTTCGACGGTGCTGTTGCTAATGACTTCTCTTCTTCCCCTGTACATGTCATGTAGGGCAGCGCCCACCAGAAGAAGGATATTTGGCGTGCCATCGCCAAGGAAGTCCGGACCCTGGTGGTCCACCAGAGACGGAGCACCCACTGCCGTAAAAGATGGGAAGACATTCGCCTCTGGAGCAAGAAGACGGCGGAGGCTCAGCTGGGGATGGCCTCACAACGTGGGAGGGGTGCCCGTCGCACCATGACCCCCCTGATGTTCCGGATCCTGGCGGTGGCCTACCCTGAGTTGGATGGGCGCTTGAGGGCATCACAGCAGACACAAGGGGGTGCGTACACTCACATTCTGATGACTTTGAGTGCAGTGGATGGGTCTGGCTTGGGGAGGAGGGCAATGCGTTTCCCTAGGCCAGGGCGAGTTCTGTAGGCTAGGCCCCTCCGGAATGCAGGACATGTGCCACTCCACCCCACCTCTGTAGAGTGTCAAGTACAGGTATACATGCCCCTGTGTCATCTATGTGGACAGATGACACTCATAGCCATGTAGGCCATATCCCAGGAACTGCATCTGTAGAGGCCAAGAGCACGGCGTAGTGCTGGCGGCTGCTGTGTCTGTATTGTCCGCCAACGGTAGCGGTAAGCCATGCACTCAACCTGTCTTTCTTCTGTTCGCCCCCCCCTTTTGTGCTCTCCCTGTTCTTTTGTGCATCAGCATCATCAGGTGGAGATACAGTGGCACCGGAGCACGAGGGAGCTGCATCCACCATGGCCATGGAGGGTCACACCACAGACTCCGAATACACCAGTGGGAAAGAGGGCGAGGGGAGCTTCACGTCGGTCACTGGATCAGCAGACAGCGACACGGACTCGTCCTCCGATGGGAGCTCCCTTGTGGTGGGGGCACCATATGTGCCCACCACTTCTACAGGTACAGCCGCCACCCCCCCTACCAGCACCGCCCTCCCAGCAGCCCCTCAGCCTTCGCTCCGTGCCCGCTAACCCAGGAGGGTGGGCATCACCTTCGCCCCAGGCACCTCAGCCCCTGCCCCAGTCACCCCTGCTGCCCTCAGTGAAGAGGCCATTGACCTCCTCAGGTCACTCACTGTTGGGCAGTCTACCATTGTGAATGCCATCCAGTGTGTAGAAAGGGAGTTGCAACACGGTAATGCATTCCTGGAGGGCATTCATTCTGATCAGGCTGCCCTTCATCAAACCCTGCAATCTCTGGCCTCAGCACTGATGGCAGCCATTGTCCCTGTGTCTATCCTCCCCCCTCCAACTTCCTCCACCCAGACCTAGTCCCCTGTACCCCAGCCTATCCCAAGCACACCATCAGACCAGCATGCACACACCTCAACACACAAGGGCAGCTCAGGCAAACATAGGCAACACACATCCCACAGCCACTCACACAAGCATCACCCACATACAGACACAGCAACATCCACTGCCTCCACTGTGTCCCCCTCCTCGTCGTCTCCCTCCTACCTCCCAGTGTCGTCTACACTCTCACCTGCATGCACTACATCTACAGCCACTAGGACTCGCACCAGAACACCCAGCACCACACCCCGCTCACCTGCACTCACCACCCCCACTACCATTTACACGTCCCCTGTGTCCTCTCCCAGTGTGTCTGTGACGCCCCCTCCGAAAGTACACAAACGTGGGCATCCACACACCAACATCCATCCACCTCAGGACAGCCTCCAGAACATGCACCTGCACCCAAATCATCTAAAGTTACACCTCCTACAACCACCTCCTCTTCCTCCACTCCCAGACCCCCTCCAGCTACCCATCCCAGTGTTCGTCAGAAACTTTTCCTGAGCAACGTTGACCTCTTTCCCACCACACCCCACCCCTCCAATTCATAGGTCCCGTTCTAGCACCTCAGCCAAAAAAAGTCCAGTTCCAGTGGTGCGTGTTAGAGGTATATGGAGTGCACCGGGCACCAGGGCAGCCAGTGTGACACGGAGCCAAAGCACTGCCAGTCCACCCCCTGTAAAGCACCAGACGTTTGACAGTGCCCGACGGGAGAGGGTGAAGACTCCTGCCGGCAAAGCCGCTCACAAGGGTCCCGGGGGGAGTGCCGAGTCAGCTGTGACTCCTCACAAGGTGGTGAAGGGGCAGAAGAAGTCTCCAAAGTCTGGGAAGAGCAGCAAGGCGGAGAAGGCCGCCATCCTCCCCGCAGGCCAGGACGCCACCGCCAGCCCCATCGTCACTGGTCCGGAGACGACCGCCAGAGTCAGTGCCCAGGAGGGCAGCACTATCGTCAGTGGTCTGGAGACCACCGCCAAAGTCAGTGCCCAGGAGGGCAGCACTATCGTCACTGGTCCGGAGACCACTGCCAGAGTCAGTGCCCAGGAGGGCAGCACTATAGTCACTGGTCAGGAGACCACCGCCAGAGTCAGTGCCTAGGAGGGCACCGGCAGCCACAGCCCCGCTGGGCACTGAGGGACCGTCATGCCACACACCGCTGCAC
The DNA here is from genome assembly GCF_031143425.1 of Pleurodeles waltl. Classification (NCBI taxonomy): domain Eukaryota; kingdom Metazoa; phylum Chordata; class Amphibia; order Caudata; family Salamandridae; genus Pleurodeles; species Pleurodeles waltl. The sequence continues at coordinate 1,072,426,849 of NC_090437.1, forward strand.
AGGTCAGAGACCGCAAAGTCAAGCACCGCTGAACAGGGCAAAGACCGCCATGGCAAAAAAACGCTGAACAGGGTAAAGACCGCCATTGCAAGCACCGCTGAACAGGTCAGAGACAGCAAAGTCAAGCACCGCTGAACAGGGCAAAGACCGCCATGGCAAAGCACCGCTGAACAGGGCACAGACCGCCATGGCAAGCACCGCTGAACAGGTCAGAGACAGCAAAGTCAAGCACCGCTGAACAGGGCACAGACCCCCATGGCAAGCACTGCTGAACAGGTCAGAGACAGCAAAGTCAAGCACCGCTGAACAGGGCAAAGACCGCCATGGCAAAGCACCGCTGAACAGGGCACAGACCGCCATGGCAAGCACCGTTAGCCCATGTGCAGCTGGGACAGTGACGGAACTGGGACCGTCACGGGGAGCGTGATGTACTCTGGGCACCAGTCCCCCTCCAGAACCAGTGGAGAACTGCATCCACTACCTGAATCCTTCACAGGATGAAGCACTCTGGGCACCAGTCTCCCTCCAGAACCAGTGGAGAACTGCATCCACTACCTGAATCCTTCACAGGATGAAGCACTCTGGGCATCAGTCCCCCTCCAGAACCTGTGGAGACATGCATCGACTTGAGAGACAGTGGCTTTGCACTCCCCAGGATGGTACAGTGGGAAAACCACCCTCTGTAGAGACTTGAGAGACTGTGGCTTTGCACTCCCCAAGATGGTACAGTGGGCAAACCACCCACTGTACAGACTTGAGAGACTGTGGCTTTGCACTCCCCAAGATGGTACAGTGGGCAAACCACCCACTGTAGAGACTTGAGAGACTATGGCTTTGCACTCCCCAGGATGGTACAGTGGACAAACCAACCACTGTAGAGACTTGAGAGACTGTGGCTTTGCACTCCCCAGGATGGTACAGTGGGCAACCCACCCACTGTAGAGACTTGAGAGACTGTGGCTTTGCACTCCCCAGGATGGTACAGTGGGCAACCCACCCACTGTAGAGACTTGAGAGGCTGTGGTTTTGCACTCCCCAGGATGGTACAGTGGGCAAACCAACCACTGTAGAGACTTGAGAGACTGTGGCTTTTCACTCCCCAGGATGGTACAGTGGGCAACCCAACCACTGTAGAGACTTGAGAGACTGTGGCTTTGCACTCCCCAGGATACATCAATGGGCATGGAGCCCCGTCGTGGATCTTGCGTGGTGCAGTCATCCGGCTGAGGTGCCCCCCTTCCCTTCCCCCTGAGATGCCTGTTGTATTTCTATCTGATGCCCCTGCAGTGTTCTCTCCGTTTGTGGGCAGGTATCTTGTGTGGGCCTCGCCCATGCATTGTGGGCCCAGTGGTCCACAGACATTGAAATGTGCATACCTGCACTACTAATCGTGATGTATATATTTTCAATGTGTATATATTTCTGTATATATGAGCTTACTGTATTTTGATATATTACAATGGTTGCACTCATTTCCTTTTGTCTTTGCATTCTTCCGGGGGGGTTGGGGGTTGTTACTGTGATGTTTGGATATGCATTGGTGTGTGTGTTGTAGTGGGTGAGGGTCGGGGTGGGGGAGTTGCGTGTGTGTGTCCGTGACTTTTGCCTCCCCTATGTCGTAGGTGCAGTACTCATCGTTGTCTTCGGCGCCACCGTTGCTGGTGTTCGTAGAGGAGCAGGAACACAATTGCAGGGAGTATTTGGAGTTCGGGCTCCATGGTGGCCTCCTTCCTCGTGGAGTGTGTTCAGGTGAGTGTTTTCCCATTGCAATTGCTGTTTCCGCCATGTTTTAACCACGGTGAATCCGCCCCGGAAAAGGTGGCGGATTGGTGTGTTGTAATACTGTGGGCGGTACTTTGTCTTCCCCCTGTCTGTTGGCGGTGACTGCCGCGCTGCTTGTCTGTACCGCCGTGGCGGTCGGAGTGCTAAAGTGGCTGTATATGTTTGCGGTTTCTGCCACTGTCATAATTCCCTTTTTTTTGCCGCCGGCCTGTTTGCGGTCTTACCGCTGCTTTAACACCGTCCGCCAGGGTTGTAATGACCCCCTAAGTGTTTTTTGGGATTGGCCAAATTTTATCGACAGTTTATAGCTGACTTTGCCCAGAGAACCAGTTATATTACACAAACCCTTAAGAAGGACAATCTAAGGAAGGGTTTTTGTTGGACCCAAGACGCCGAGTTTGCCTTTCAAGAGCTAAAAAAGGCCTTCATTCAAGCCCCCATTCTAAGGCATCCAGACACCACCAAACAGTTCATCGTTGTCACGGATGCCTCAGAAAGAGCAATCGGGCTGCCTTGCTACAAAAACAAGATAATGATGGGCTAGAGCATCCTGTATTCTATCTCTCACACATACTATCTGACTCCGAACATAACTATTCAGTGTTAGAACGAGAACTACTCGCCTTGAAGACAGCTTGCACGGAATGGAGGCACTTTCTTATGGGATCGAAAGAACCTTTTGAGGCACGGACAGATTACTGGAATTTACAGTGTTTGAGAAACTTTCAGTGCCAAAATAGTCGGCAGGCTCGATGGCCCTTCTTTTTTTGTCAATATGATTTTTACATCACATATATCCCTGGTTCTCAGAATATCTTGGCAGATGCCCTGTCCCGTCGCTACCCTGAGTGTAGCGATTCTCCTGTACAAAACCTATTTGAAAATAATAAGATCATTGGCCTAGTACAGACATTCCTAGACAAGGTTAAGACTGAATATTCCAGCCTTGAAATAACTGAAATGAACAATTTACGATTGCAGCTTCATAAAGACCAGGAAAACTATTATTAAAAAAAAAAACAGTTTCTACCTACTAAGATAGTCCAGACAGAAGCCCTACGTATGTGCCATGACTCCCCCATCGCAGGTCATCGCGGAATGAAGGCTACTCAAGAGCTCCTGCTTCGCTCTTTCTGGTGGCCAACAATCAAAGCAGATACTGAGGACTATGGGGGTCATTCCGACCCTGGCGGTCCATGACCGCCAGGGCGGAGGGCAGCGGAAGCACCGCCAACAGGCTGGCGGTGCTTCCTGGGCTATTCTGACCGCGGCGGTAAAGCCGCGGTCAGAAAAGGGGAACCGGCGGTTTCCCGCCGGTTTTCCCCTGGCCCAGGGAATCCTCCATGGCGGCGCTGCTTGCAGCACCGCCACGGGGATTCCGACCCCCTTCCCGCCAGCCTGTTTCTGGCGGTTGTCACCGCCAGAACCAGGATGGCGGGAACGGGTGTCGTGGGGCCCCATCCAGATTTTCACTGTCTGCTTAGCAGACAGTGAAAATCGCGACAGGTGCCACTGCACCCGTCGCACCCCTGCAACTCCGCCGGCTCCATTCGGAGCCGGCTTCCTCGTTGCAGGGGCTTTCCCGCTGGGCTGGCGGCCGGCATTTTGGCGGTTGCCCGCCGGCCCAGCGGGAAAGTTGGAATGGCCGCCGCGGTCTTTTGACCGCGGGCGGTCATTCGGCGGTAACCGCATGGCGGGCGGCAACCGCTGCCCGCCGCGCTCAGAATGACCGCCTATGTGTCTTCCTGTCCCATCTGTGCACAAGCCAAGACACCTCGTAATAAACCAGTAGGATTACTCCATCCGTTACCTGTCCCACCAGTTCCATGGCACACTATATCCACTGATTTTATGGGCTCTTTGCCTTCTTAATTTGGGAATCGGGTAATAATGGTAACAATTGATTCCTTCACAAAGATGGCACATTTCACAGAAATAAGAAAACTACCTACGGCTAAGGAACTAAGCCAAATCTTTATCCAGGAGATCTTTCGGCTTCATGGCCTACCACAAGTCATTATCTCAGATTGGGGTCCCCAATACATCTCCCGATTTTGGAGACAATTTTGTAAGACACTAGGAATAGAGGTGGCCTTATCATCAGGTTTCCATCCCCAAACGAATGGACAGACTGAACGGCTGAATCAAGGCTTTGAACAATATTTACGTAGCTTCTGTAATGCTATGCAGAGTACTTGGTCTACGTATCTACCACTTGCAGAATTCTCCTACAACAATTCAGTACACAGTGCCCCGAAAGTCTCCCCTTTCTATTGTTCTTATGGATTCCATCCAAAGGTCCTTCCTATTCCTCTGAAAGAAACCTCCAATCTTCCTGCCATTACCTCATATGTCCGGCAACTACGGGGTATCCAACGTGTCATACATTCTAATCTTTTAGCCACTAAGACACGCATGAAAAGGATGGCTGATAAGAAACGTTGTGAGGCCCCGCGTTATCAGATCCACAAGAAGGCCTGGCTTTCCTCTGAATTCTTACCTCTCCGCCTAACCTAAAATAAATTTAAACCTCGATATTATGGTCCATTCCAGATTCTTCAGAAAATCAATCCTGTGTCTGTTCGTCTTCGCTTGCCTCCGACTTGGAAAATACATCCTGTATTCCATGTCTCACAACTCAAACCTTACGTCCCTGATCCTTTTCACAGACAATTCACCTGTCCTCCTCCTCAATTGATTGATAACGTGCCTGAATACAAAGTCCAGGAAATCTGTGATTCTCGGGTCTTCCGTGGTCGTCTCCAATACCTCATTCATTGGATGGGCTACCCTATGAGTGAATGCTCCTGGGAAGATGCACCTTCGGTTCATGCCCCTCTTTTGATCTGTCGTTTTTTCCGTCTTTTCCCTCACAAACCTGGGGCCTCGGGGGGACCTACTGTTGCGGTCCGGGGTCGCGGCGCCCGCGGCGGCCCTTTTCTCCGGCTGCGCGCTGTTATCAGAGCGCGGCGGGGCCGGAGACCCAGAATTGGATTGCGGTTCTCGCTGCACACGGCGCGCATAGCACACACTGTCCTAGGGTGTCTGGGCCTCCCGCCCTAGCTTTACTCACCTGCCACACGCCTTAGGGCCTTCCTCATTCGACATGCATGGTTTTAAAGCATGCCTTCTCCTTCCCAGCATGCTGTGCACTTCCCTTCTTCCCTGCATGCATCTGTTCATCTTGTACAGGGGTATGTTTTCTATCTTTAGTTATGGCTTCTTCCCAAGCCAAGATGGTGTTGTAACTTCTTCCTGTTTATCACTTCCTGTCTAGAGGTATATAAGGGGAATCCTTTCTTCTTCTCATTGCGTTGCAACACTTCAGCGGTGGTGGTCACGCTCCGGCTGGTTTTCGTTTGAGACGCCAGTCGTTCTTGTTCTATCTTCAGTCTTCCAGATTTCCAGGATCCTGAGTACTAAATCCTTGTGTCCTCCTTCTGTTTCAGGGAGTTCCTGTTGGAGGTTTTTTCCCCCTTGGGGTTTTTCCTCTGGGGCTCCTTCTGGAGGGCACGGACTGTAGTGGCTTACTATTGTCAACAGCACCGTGGCTACCGGAAGGGGTCGCCCCTACCTCGGACAGAGCAGGACTTGCAGGAACCAGGACCGCTCACCATCCCTCTCCAGTGTTGACGGTAAGCCCAGGGTGAATCGTGACATAGTGTGTGTCTGGGACCTGGCCTGGGCAAGGCAGGATCTCACAAACAAGAGATACTTTTCTTTGAAGTAGGCCTACTTCAAAGGAAGAAAGGGGTATAAGAAGAGCACCCAAAACCCCTGAAAATCAGATTACTTCTGGAAACAAGAGGAACCTCTGCCAAGGAGAAGAGCTGAATAAGCTGGAGGAGGAGTACTGCCCCTTTGCCTGTGACTGTGCTTTGTTGGGTTGGCCTGCAGTAGCTGCTTCTACCTGAGAGAGGACAAAGACTGACTTTTGTGTGACTTCCCACTGGTGAAGGATCTCCAAGGGCTTGCAACTGAGCTTGCCTCCTGTTGTTGAAGTCTCAGGGACCGCAAGGACATCTCTCTGCCAGCACTTGGGCTTTCTGCTGAAGGTCCTGCCTGCCAAGTGGTGCCCTAACCTGTCTCTGGGCCCCTGCAATTTACAGCTAGTGGAAAAGGACAGAAATCCATGCAAAGACCACCGTGCGGGGAAACTTTTGACGCACCACACGCTTCGCAGATGAAAAACAATGTGCTGCCAGCCTTGCGGCTAAAATCGACGCTCCACCTGCACTGCGGCTGGGAGATCGACGCAATGTGGCTGGAGAAAAGATGCTCAACACCCGCAGCGGCTTCTGTTAATGATGCAAGCCCTATGCAGCATGGTTTCTTGGCCCTGTGTGACCGGATTTCAACGCAACATCGCTGGGTGCCGGAAATCATTGCAAAGCCTGCCTGGACGAAAGGTGCCTATCCAGATCAACGCTTCGCTGTCTTGAGGGAGAGAAGAAACGATGCATGCATACCCGACCAGAGGAGGAACAACGCACTCTCTCGTCTCCGGGTGAGAAATTTACGCATCTTCTCACTGTTTTCTAAAGGATTTAAGACTCTCTTGCTTCTTAAATTCATAACGTGTGTATGTTGGATTTTTGTCATTTTGGTCTTGTTTTGTTCTAAACCTGTGTTGTGTCATTTTGGAGTGTTTTCACTGAGTTACTGTGTGTGTTGGTAGAAATACTTTACCCATTGCTTCTGAAGGTAAACCTGCCTGCTCATGCCAAGCTACCAATGGGGTGAGTGGGGGTTAACTGAGGGTGATTCTCCTTTACCCTGACTAGAGTGAGGGTCCTTGCTTGGACAGGGGGAAACCTGACTGCCAACCAAAGACCACATTTCTAACAACTACCTATAGTTGATGTAGTACTGATGGATGCAAGGACTGTTTTTCTAGACCCTTAGTGTATAGACAGAAAAGGTCTGTTACCTTGTTTCTTCTGTTTTTTTAACACTTCTTTATCTCTAGTCTAAAGGTGCCCCGGCTTTGGGTATTCTGATAGTCACCAGAGATGGGGAGTTTATTTGTTAGGTGGGCGGGTATAGGGGGGTTCTGGGTTTATAAATGATGCAGCTGGCTTTGAAGATGGTGTGGGCTAGCAAGGGCAGGCAGTGGCGTTTCCGTCACAATGGTGGTGATGTGATCATATTTCTTCTGGCCCTCGATGACACATGCTGTTCTGTGTAGGATGCCCTTACCTTGGGCCACCGTGGAGTCTGGAATACCGTGTTTCAGGGGTTTCCTTCATGCAGATGTGAGTATCAGAGCTTGAGCTGTAGTTCTTTCTTGAAATAATGGTTTCCTTTTCTTCACTAAAGAAAACTGCTACAAGCCATCTTTGTTTCTTTTGGCGAAGTGTTCCTTGAGAGTGAGGTTGATGCGCAGAATGAAGCCAAGTGAGATGAGCTGTGACATCATCACCGTTAATATCATTGAGACAGGTTTGTACTATTTCCTGCTTCGTGTTCTTTATAAACAGCGGGGATTCTGTCATGCTGTTGTTATTCTTTTTTGTAGGTAAAGCACAGAGCTAGTTTTTTGGTAGTAATGGAAGTTCCAAAAAGAATAATCTGTGCAAAACTTTTAATAGCCTTATTCTCAGGGCTACTCAAATAATTTCTACTCAGACATAGGGATCTAAACCACCTTGTTTTTTTAAAAGAACACACACTTGCTAAGGCCCCTCCATGCAAAGAATTGGTGAATAAGAAGTAGCGTTACATACATGTATTAGCCAACATATTCAGAGTAATTGCTTAATTAATAGTTGCATCCATCCTTCCATTACCAACTTTTTAAGTCTATTTGCCATTAACGGTTAATTAAGAAGTGACCTCATTAAAGTTCAATGCTGTTGTGGTTACACACGGCAATTACTGGTCACTACATAATTTTTAAAGGATTACCTGCACAGCCGCGCTGGTGTGGTGACTGCTTTTCGTTTAATCAGATCAAGGATATATGTATCATACATTTTTCATGCACTCCTTCGCCATCAGGATCGGACCTCGTGGCGCCTGCCTCGTACACGATAATATCTCTGTTCCATTCATTAGCTTTAAGCCCGTGATGGGAAAACTTGACTTACGGTGATCTTTATGACCTCTAAGAGATCAGTCTATCAAGGGCTATTGGACTTCAGCAGGCCATTACTTCTAACTGATGATGACACTGCTGCAGCAAAGGAACTACAGCCACTCCGGTTTCCTTTAAAACGTGTGCACTCTGATTCAATTGATGTTGGGTTCAGTATTTTGCCTTGATCCAGCACTTTGTACACGTCACCAGATTAAGGTGACCAGATTTTTAAAACCAAAAATCGGAACTTTTAGCAAACATAGAAGAATGACTACACTTTTACGTCAAAATGACTTAAATGGCCGGGTACATCAACAAAGATACACAGCTAAAGAGACATCAAGGAGGTAAATTAAAAGCAACTGTTAAACTCAGCCTAGTAGCATTTAATTAAATTTTGTTTTGATAAAAACTGCTAACTCGTCCTGCCTTTGAGCTCATACAAACCTGCCTTCCTCTATTTTAAATTAATCCCTATTAAAAACCGGGATATAAAGTAACACCCTACGCCAGATGGGTCAATGTTGAATTTCGACGCTTCAGGCGGTTTTTCAGAAATTAAATAACGTGGATATTTGCGTGCGCCATCAAGTCAATGTGATACAAAAGATATCAGGAGCATGGCTGTAGTCAGGGTAGATTTACTGGTAGGGAGCATTTGAAGGCCCAACTGGGCATTGCTCATGTTTGCATATATGAAATGACCCTCGCAACTGGCAGAAGCTCTATGCTAATTTAAATGAACCTCATACACCTTTCGATGCATCCAATGAACATCAAACACCCAAGGCATACTCTTCGTTGATAATTCTACATTTATTATCTTTTACCTAAATTGTGAAGGAACCATAGCCCTCTGGTTAAAATATTGATACACTCACGCAAATTTAGTATACAATGAAAACTCTATCTGCAGTTGCTTTTATTGTGTTGTTTTTCATTCATCAGGGCAATCTATTTCCCTCCCATATTCACCCCAGTTTTGGGGATGTCCAACCCCATTCACATCTTTGAAATGCATGTTCTCCTCCTTTTTTACAGGAGTATATCACAAATGTTCTGAATGTGTATAGATTAGAAAAACGTTTGTAAAATTTCAGAAAGAGTTAAAACATTTCAACACACCCCGCCTTCAAGCACCAGTTCCTTACCCATTTTTATAATAGTTACTCCTGCACTTTGTTATTACATCCTGGTGTGATATTACACATGAATAAATAGCCCAACATCATAATTTGTGAAGAGCTTGCAAAGATAAATTAAGGCCCAGATTTTGATTTATTTTAGGCAATGCAACACAGCTAGACAGGGTGCTGGGCTGCGCTGAGTGGGGCGAAAGGTTGGGGCAAGAATGTGAAATATATATCAAGATATGATGTCAGTGTTCTGACACCTAGCACCTTCTTGTATGTGGTGCACACTAACAACACCACATCCAGCCCTGGAAACATTCAACTTGTTCTCCGTGATTGCAGAAAGAAGGCAGCACTCAAGGGATTTCATTCAATAACAACTGCACACTTATACTGCTCTCGAGCGCTGCATTTTTTCTGTGATCATGAAGAACAAGTTGAGTATCTATCAAGATATCACACATTTCTGCTCTCTACCTGTGCAGGTGCCCAATCTGCTGCCTAGTGTCAACCTAGGCACCCACGTATTCTGGTGGAAGGATAGCTGAATTGCAGGCAGGATTGTTTTACCAGGGAAATAGAACCTTCCTGCACAAAAACAATCCTCTGAGGCTTTTTCTTCTTTCTAAAGACCAGATTTATCATTGTTTCACACAACGCAATACTGCAAGAGAGCTTTCTGTGCTGCGTGAAAGTAGAGGGCAGGAATCCACCATATCTATGAGGATATGGCACATTCCTGCTCTCTGCATGAGTTGGCCCACAAGATGCTGCCTAACCCAAAAGCAGGCACACTAGTGCCATGGTGCAAGGGTGCCTGCATTTCAGGCAGCATTGATTTTTTGCAGTAAGGGAATCCTTTCTGCCCCAAACAATTCTCTGATTCTTCTTTTCTATTTTCAAGTGTACTGCACCATGCAGCACACTTAGAAAGAGGAATCAACAAGGAGAAATAAAGATATTTCTCTTCATTCTGCATCCTCTGGGAAGGTGTATTATTTTGATTCACAGGTTTAACAGGATTGATAAATCTGGGAATGCACCAAAATACATGGGCGAATGCTTGGGAACACCAGTGCTCCACCCATGGGCCAACTTCCCAGGGCAGAGAATGCAAGGCAATGACTTGCCCTATATTGCTTTACTCCAGATTTACCAATCAAGAAAGGGCTATGCAAGGTGGCCTTTATTGCTTGGTATATCTATCTTATGTATTGCATTGGCCTTGTGACTCTAAGCATGACCCAAGGCCAATGCAGTTCTATGATAAATCTGGCCCTAAGTGACTTCACATTAAAGTTAAATTTAGATGTCAAAATAGCTTTGCAAATCAAGCCCATGGAGTGAACAAAAACAGACTAGTATAAACGTTTATACAGATAATTAACCATTCATATTATTTGCAAGCGGTGTCAGAGTAGCCAAGGATAATGTTGTTCCTGCACCCCCTGCCTCCCTCTCTGCTTTACCTTCCTGAATAGGCCACACTTGTGGTCAGAGAGGAAGATAACAACCGTGAAATTTACTAGTGCGTGTAAGCTGGACTGGTTGAGTTATCAATGCATTTCCAGTGCTTCCAAACTTGATCAATACTGATTTAAAGTGGACAAAATGAGTACTCTTAAGCAGGGAAAGTAACACAATTTCTCTGGTGGCAACTTCTTTCTTTCAGGACTGCAATGCTTTTAGCAATTTTGTACAGCAATTTTGCAGGCCTACCGCCACATTAGTGTTAAAAAAATGATGCTAATGTGGTGCTTGGCCTTCTTAAAATTGAGCCATATTCTTTCAAGAAACCAGGTCTAGGTGGAGCTCTACCACTCTGCCTATGTAGATTTCCCTTATCCGTTTCTATTTCATTTTATTTTTCAACTTTCTACCATAAGAATCTCTGACATCTCCTACACACCCTTGAAAAACTGTTATTCTCCTTAAATTCCAAATCTGATTGTCCTCCAACCTTACTGCATTTTTAAACTGTTTGATCACCTTCAGTACATAAGAATACTTTACTTTTCCTCTCGCTTGGGGTTTTGTTCACTCTCACAAGATCCCCTCAACCTATTAAAGCTCACTGTACTGAGTGTTTTAAATCAGAAAGTTCCTCTCTCTTATTTTCCATTCATGATTTTCAGTTTAGCTCCCTATACTTTATTATTCATCCATGAAGAACACATCAGAGAATTTGGTTTACTACCTCTGAATAACTCCAAACGCATGTGGCCTGCGGCAGAATGTGGCATCAACCTATACACCTCCACTCCTTCTTATATTATTTTCTTCCATATGTTACCATGAAGTTTAGCCATCTGAATTGATTTCCTTCAATACTGTGTTAAATCTTTCGACAATATCATTTGATTCAGAGTGATGAAGTGAACATTTGCTATGACATATTTTTCTTTTTGTTATCAATTCCTGCATCTCTGTGTAATCCAGTTTACACCCCATTGTCTGTGAGAATAAATTACAGAATTCCTTCTCTGGCTATTAGGCCATTTATAAATGTCAAAAATTACTTGTTTCTATATCGTGAGATATATATATTTCTGGCCACCTAAAGTACACATCAATCAGCACCAGCACAAAATTTTGACCGCTCCCACTTTTCACTGGCCCTAAAATATCTAACACAACTTCTTGCCATGCTTTCTCTGGATACTCGCTCATCACCATATGTTGCACTCTCATTTTGCATATTTTATAACTAGACAAACAGTCTCTGATTTTTCTCTTCACTTGAATATCCAGTCCAAGTCACCAAAAATGTTGCCTGATTCTTTCTTTGGTTTTGCATATGCTTTGATGACTTTGATGTGCTAGTTGAACTAGATGATCTCTAATAAATGTGGGTGGAATGAGTCCCTAGAATTACAATATTTAAATCCTTCTTTAGTCATTTCTTGTTTGAACTTTCATTCATAAGACTTTTTTATCCTAAACAAGCCCCTTCCAGGCAAGATGGCGGCCGCGAGTTGCTAGTGGTCGGAAAGCTCTCCTTCCCCCCGGCTCCTGTGCGGCGTTTTTGTTTCCCCCGCGGGGTGGATTATGCGGGCGGCTTCAGATGAAGGCATTCCCGCTTACATCTGCGGTAATCACCTACCGAGCAGTATTGCGCGCGGAATCGGCAGATTTATTAGGAGCTCCCTGGGTGATTTCGGCCATAACGGCCGTGGCTTCCTCATTTGGACATTTGCTATTTTCTTACCCCCTTGCAGCAAACAGCGGCGGATGGCCCTGAAAACTGCACGCAGCAGCCGCTAAAACCAGGGTCACAGGAACGACGACCTCTGGACCCCCAGCCCCTCGTTCGGGGGGGGATCACCAGGAACAGCGGCTCAGGAAACACCGGCAGTGGTGAGAATGTGCCTGAGGGCAGGCAGCCAGCCCCAGGGAACTCTGCGGCTTTGGGGCAGACGTACAAGGCAAAGAATGGCACAAAACAGACTGGAGAAAAGGAGGAAGTGGTGACTATACCCCGGATGTTTAAAGCCCTTCATAACTCTGCCCCTACAGGGGGCAGCACTTCTATGAAGGACTCTGATACTGGACCTATACGAGGTGCAGCAGAATTGGCTGGGGATGGCGACAGCACTGGTCCCGGATGTCTGGCTTCCTCAGATAGTGGAGGGTCGCTTCAGGTGAAAACCAATGTTGGTAGCCGCTTTCTGGATGTACATCAAACTGTAAGTTGCAGTGCTGGGGGACCCCCACAGGCTTCTGTTTTTTGTGTAGGGGGTAATGGGCTTGCAGCTGCATCTGAGGGGGAAATTGACCTGCCGTTATATGCCCCTGGGTCTCAAAGCAATGTAGGGCTGGCGCAAGAAGTAGTGTCAGGGGCAGGGTACTGCGAGCAAGTAGCAGCAGCAGCAGTATGCTTATTGCCAAGCACCGACCCGTCAGCTCCGGCTTGTACTCTGGAGGCGATCCGTGATTACCGGCAGGGTAGAGTGGACTTATTAGCTCAGGGTGAAGTTGGGGAGAATTTTTTTTCCCTGTCGGATCAATCTCAAGATTCGGATGAGGACAGCACCTGCCCCTCCATAGACTCAGAGACTTGTGATAGTTCTACAGCGCCTTTAACCCCTATTTCTGTGTTGAGGGGCACCACAGTCAAACGCCAATCAAAGCAGACTGAGATAACAAGACTAGACAAAGCTGGTGAGTCCAGTGAGAAGAGGGGAAAAAAAAAGAAGAAGGTGTCTAGGACGAGAGCTATGTCCTGGGACTACACATAAACACAACAACTGCTGCATAGTATGGGTGATCTTTCAGTGGCTCCAGCTCAAACAGAGGTTAATGTTCTGAATGTAGAGTCTGCTCCCCCCTCCCCTTCTCTGCACCTTATTTATCAGACCATCACGTCACAGCATAAGCAAACGCAGAGGGACAGCAAGAAAGCCAGGGTGGCCACGAAGCAACTACAAGTGGCAATCAGTACGGTTGCGAAGACATGCTCTGAAATTGGGGAGCGGATTGTTGCTATTGAGTGCCGGGCGGACGCACTGTAATCAGATTTGGGTGCAGTGACAAAACAAACCGCTATGCATGAGAGTCAACTCTCTGATATTCAGTGGAAAGTAGAGGACTTTGAAAACCGGCAACGTCGTAACAACTTGCGCTTAATTGAGATACAAGAAGGTGTAGAAGGGCAGGACTCAAGAGCCTTTATAATTAGATTGCTTAAAGCAGCACTCCCGGAGCAGACTGGATGGGACTGGGAGAAAGAGATACAGAGAGCCCATCGGTTTCCACTACGTCTGAGGAATCAACAATTAACAGGAGCAAGTGGAACAGCCCGGCAACAGCCTAGGGCCTTCATAGTCTATTTTGGCAATTATCTGTTGCGCCAAATAGTTTTTGAGAAAGCCCGCCCTGATGCTAGGATTAGCTGTGAGGGCTGTACATTCTTCTCCCGCCCCGACTTCTGCCATGCTACGGTAGAGAGACGATGGCGTTTGAGACAACTGATTAGCCCCTTCCAGGAGAAGGGAGCGGAAGCCTATCTACTGTCCCCGGCTCGACTTAAGACTATATATAATGGGATGATACGAGTGTTTGCATCCGAGATCAAAGCCAAGGAGTACTTGCAGTCTTTGACTTAACTGTTGATACATGGTTAAAAAAAAAAGCAGGGCTTATTTAAAAAAAGAAAAGGGAAAATGAAAGGGGCGGGTGATAGAGGTGGGTAGCCTGGGGAGAGCAGAAGAGGAGGAGGGGTGCTCTTATTCAAATGGTTGGTTTGCGGGGGTCTAGTCTTTTAGGGGAAACAATTTTTCTTCAGTTAGTCAATTTGCTTAATCTAGGAGTCGCTGCAGGAGCCCTTCAAGGGGGGAGGGCTGCTTGTACATCTTACAGACTATAGTCTGGAAGCCTCATTTGGTTGGGTGGGGGGTGGGTGGGAGGTAGGGCTTCCATTTATGGGTGGGGAGGGGATTGGTGGGATGGGCTGGGGTTGGGTAGGTTTTGCATGGGAGATGCACAGAAATATGTATTTGAAGGCACAGGAGATTATTAGGTGTATGATGAAACAAGATGTAAGTTTGAGTATATTTGTTACAGTTTTCAATGGGGGACCGTAATGTTTTACGGGTAGCCACCTTAAATATATGTGGGCTAAATGATTCTAAGAAAAGACGTCTTGCCACTCATGAGCTTAGAACATTAAGGGCAGATATAATTTGTTTGCAAGAAACGCATGTTACCCCGGCTAAAAAGTATTTTTTGGATTTTCCTGGTTTCCAATTAGTCGCATACACCACACAAAATATGAACACTAGAGGGGTTGCAGTACTTACACGGCGAGATCTTTTTAAGGTGGTCAAGAAAAAGGTTGATAACATGGGCCGATGGGTGATAATAGAGTGTGCTATGGGACAATCGAATTTTACTGTGTGTTCTATCTATGGCTCTAATGTTGATGATCCGGCTGGTATTAATATGTTAAATACTGAACTTGCGCTCTGGGCCTTACCGCTTATTGTATGTGGGGATTTTAATATACATACTGAGACTAATATCCCCTTACAGAATCAGGGTTCATACGTCGGACGAAAGCCGAAGGTGTTTCGCGCCTTACAAATGTTGCTGCAGACTCATGGTCTTGTGGATGCATGGCAGCATTGTATGCCTATGGATCCTGGTTACACTTTCTTTTCATACCCCCACCGAAAGTCTGTCCGGTTAGACTACTTTTTTCTGTCTTCATCGTTATGTGAAGGAATTCTGGTGGAAAAATTCCCTAGGGTCATATCTGACCATAATCCCTTGGTAGTACAACTCTCGGACTTGCGTAAGGAGCGACATCTGAGACCCTGGTCTTTTGACCGGGGTTTGCTGCTTGACTCAGTTTATGTGTCACGGATGAAAGTATGGCTAACTTAGTTTTTGGGTTTTAACAGGGGTACGGCTCCACTGGGGATGTTATGGGATGCTTTAAAGGCTGCTATCCACGGGGAAACTCTGAGCTACGCCCTTAGGCGGGAGAAACAACGGCACCTAGCTATATCTGCGGCCCAGACTGAATTGGCTTCTTTGGAGAGTCAGATCGTGGTGCTTGCAAGGAATAATGCTCCAATACAAGATACTTTGGATAAGATGACGGTCATGAAGGCCAAGATCATTCAGTTGTATTTAGACCAAGACATAATTAAAGCCCAGATTCGTACGCAGGAATGTTATGAGTTTAGTGAGAGGGTGGGCAAGGTGCTTGCATATAAGACTAGACAAAAGGCGGCTCGGAGTGCCATTTTGGCAATTAAAGATAGGCTGGGGCAGATTGTGTATGGAGATACGTTAGTATTACAGGTGTTTAAAGAATATTATTCCGCATTGTACCAGCAGGAAAATCTTTTCTCGGATGAGAGAGACGAAAAGATTGCTCAGTATTTGAGTGATATGTCATGCCCAAAGTTATCGCAAGAGGAGGGCTGTCAGTTGACTGCCCCCATTGAGTTGGATGAGATTATCTCGGCTCTAACTGCTATATCTAATGGGAAAGCCACTGGCCCTGATATGATCCCAATAGAATTCTTTAAAAGTTTTTTGAGGAATTGAAGGATGATATCATGGCACTCTTTTCGTCAGTACAGGCTGGAGAGCGGGCGCCGGGCTCATGGCTGGAGGCTAACATTGTTATATTTTTAAAAAAAGAGAAGAACCCACTTTTACCAGGCTCCTACCGACCTATCTCATTGATAAACGCGGATGCCAAATGGTATGCCAAAATCCTTGCGGTTAGGCTTAGTCGAGTTATTGCTGGGCTTGTTTCCCCTTGGCAACATGGGTTTATTCCCGGGCGGGGGAGCGCCGATCATGTTAGGCGTGTTATCACCATGTTAGATGCATCTCAGGCTATGGCGGCCCCTATGGCATTAATATTATTAGATGCCGAAAAGGCTTTTGATCGGGTCAATTGGAAATACTTATGGACAGTGCTCAGTAAAGTTAATATAGGGGCTGGTTTTATTAAGGCTATACAAGGTTTATATCAGAAGCCCCTTGCTTGAATTCAATTAGCCGGGGCAATTTCAGAACCCTTCTATATTACAAGAGGAACTAGGCAGGGCTGCCCCTGCTCCCCTTTATTGTTTGCACTCTATATAGACCCCTTGATTCAGAAGTTATTGCAAAGTACATTGATCTCGCCTATGGTAATGGCGGAGGGCAGGTTTAAAATTTTGGCATATGCTGATGACATAGCCGTCACCACTCCTGAACCAGGGAAGGCGATCGAACAAATAGAGAAACTAGCTGCGGAGTTTGGGCAAATCTCAGGCTATGTATTAAATAGGAGTAAATGCCAAATATTGGGCAATGAGTGGGCCATTATTGAAGACAACAGGAGGGCCAATCAAGTGACCTATCTAGGTGTCAGATTGTCGGTTAATTTGGACTTGATAGTAGAGAGCAATCTTGCTCCTGTCTTAGCTAAAACTAGGAAAGAGTTGCATCATATCAACAATCTGCATTTAACAATTATTGGTAGATGCAATCTTATTAAAATTATTTTTTTTACCTAGGGTCCTATATTTTTTCCGCACTATCCCGCTGGAATTTAAAAAAGAATGGTTTAAGCATATGGAGAGTTTAGCGACAAGTTTTATCTGGTCTTTTAAAAAAGTACGGCGGGCATATAAGTATTTAGTGCTACCCAGAGAGAGGGGGGGTGGGCGGCCCCTCATTTTCTTTTTTATTACTGGGTATCTGCACTGCAATATATTCAACCATTAATTAATCAACAGGCTGATAATCGAGATTTTGGCGAAATTTGTCCTTCTATATATAATATGATTTGGGGAAGTCATGCCAATGCAGCTTTCTTGAGAACAGTGGAGCCTAGTTACTTAAAAAAAGTTAAGTTCAAGACTGTCTGGGCTGCATTTAAGGTCTGGACCAATGTTAAAAAAAAAATTGGAATCGGCCGGATCAATTTTTACACCCCAATTTTGAATTTGTCGGTACTTCCTGACATTTGTAAGGATGAATACTGTACCAGGTGGGCACAGCTTGGTGTTCGGTGTATTGGTGATTTCTATGGGAATACCCACCTTAAATCTTTTGAAGAACTGACAAGTGAATTTTCATTAAACACCAAGGATTTTTTAAAATATTTGCAAATTAGACATTTTTTCTGGGTAAATTTTAGATCAGCATCTGGCCAGGTGGGGGATAGAATCCCAGTTATGGAGGTTCTTCATAACTCCACTAGATGGCGGGTTTGCTCGCTTTATCTGCTCTTCTTGAACTTAATGCCAGATGACTTGAGTAAACAGGCGGAGAGGTGGGCTCGGAATATTGGAGCTTCTGAAGTGACAGTACGTACTTCTTTAGATATGGCACTGCGTTTTATATTATCTGCTGGGCCACAAGCCCAACATTATAAGACTATTTTTCACTTATATTATACTCCCGCTAAGTTATTTAATTGGGGCAGCTCAAGGGGGGTGGTGTGTCCCAGATGTAAGAGTGTATCGGCCGACCTGGTACATATTTTTTTTAAGTGCAGCAGACTACATGAATTTTTTACTGATATGGCTAACTTTTTAACTAGGCTAACCCATCGGGAGGTGGTAATTTCACCGCAATTAGTATTACTTGGAACTGATGGAGTGGTATCCCCAGAATATTCACAGAGGTTTTTGTTTCTAGCCATGTCTGTGGCCCGCTGCTGTATTGCATCTGATTGGTTGGAGTCAACTCCACCAACTTTTAATCATTGGCTAGCTCGGATGTGCTCATTGTTTTATTTAGAGATGGGCTCTTATGCGTGTGAGGGCCGCGGGCGTAGACGGTTGGGTGAAGCTATCTGGGCCCCGTTTGCACAGTGGCTAGGCAATAATTGAATCAGGCTCGTAAGGGATTTATTCATTTATTTAATTATGCTCAACTTTGGCACTTTATTTGTATTCTAATGGTCGTGAACAGGCTATTTCATACGCCCCCTCTCAGTGGTCTTGATGTCTGCTGTAGATTGATGAAATGAATTTATGTAATAATGTGTATTTATTTAATGTATTCATTGTATTTATTCAGCCTTCTTTCTGCTTTGATATTTGTACACTGTGCATCTTCAATAATAAAAAAAAATAATAATAAAAAAAAAAAAGCCCCTTCCACTCTTCTTCATTTATGATCCCTTCTGCAACTTCACATACATTGTAATCATCAAACTCCCACTAGGAGACATTACCAGCTGAGCAAAATGCTTAAAGAAAAAACGATATTTACGTTTTGTGGACTTCAAAAGTGCTTTTGACCGAGTCAATAGGGCACTTCTCTGGAGCAAATTGCGAAGGTGGGGCCTGCAAGAGCGTACTCTCAGATGCATAGAAATGCTATACGATAAAACTTGGGTACAGGTCAAGGTAGCAGATGGCTCAAAAATTTCAAGGAGGATACCGACAAATATAGGACTAAAACAGGGCTGTGTTTTGGCCCCGCACCTCTTCAACCTTTTCACAGCAGATCTCTCCTTGAAGCTGGATGCAACCAACTCACACTCTCCAAGGATGACCCTATCACACCTTTCAAACGCTGACGATATTGTTCTTCTAAGCCACACGAAAATAGGGCTGCAGCGGTTGGTCACTACTTTAGGTGAATACGCAAAGACAAACAAACTAGAATTTAACACCTTAAAGACCAAAACCATGTCCATGGGATGTCCTTTGAATCTAGCTAACAATATAAAGTTGAATGGCATTTCCCTTGAAACAACTCGCTGCTATAAATACCTTGGCATCCTTATCGATAACAAGGCCAATCTCGCGCCGCAGAAGCGCTACATTGCACAGAAGTGCAAAGCTTTAACGTTAGCTTTCTGTACCCTTGCAAAATGATTAAAAGGCCCATCGTATAAACCGTTACTGTCTGTTATGTCGGCCAAATTCCTCCCAGCCACTACATATGGAAGCAAAGCTTTATATGGGAAAGATGCCCTGCTACTGGACCAACAACAAATAAAAATTTATAAGCAGGTCTTTAAACGTCCTGGCTCCGCTTCTCCCGCACAGGTTAGGCTAGAATTTGGCCTAATACAACAGCAGTTGGGCAGGAAAGCGCATACAATAAAGTCCTGGTACAAAATAAGAAAAAATATGACCAGCCCCCTAGTCATGGCTTTATGGTATTCAGTGAGCAACAATCCAAAATCAGTATATAAAAGGTATCTGTATAATTCTCTGCAAGAGACAGAAATGATGCACCTGTGAGACTCCAACATCTCATATCTACTGTTGTGTCAAGCGCTAAAAAAGGAAATGGGATTGCAGTCCTTTCTAGCTGATAAATCTAAATTTGCACAACGCTCGCACGCCTGGCTTCTTATGCACACTTATACTACCTTCGCACCATCACAATATCTGATTTCAACTTTTGCACTACACATCGTTTGCTGGCTCTTCGTCTATGCGGTCTACCGTCCAGAGCGGACCAACCGTCTTGGAAGAATGGAGGAGAAACGTCCTGTAGGTTATGAAAAGGTTCCAAGGAAGACATGGTCCATCTGATTTGTATTTGCCCGGCCTTAAAGGAAGCACAACAACAACTGTTAAAACCAGTCTTCAAGAGGAATGGGACTCGTTCCTGTCGGCCAGCAGTGATGTCAATGTTTGACCCTCACGATCCACAGTCAATCTGCAGATTCATCAAATTTTTGACTGTCCACACCACAAATGTAAGCTTACTATTTAGGACACACCTTAGCTGACAGTTGGCTCATTTTTAAGTGTTCATTTATTTTATTAGTCGCGTGTTAAAGTTTTGACAAAGTTATAGCATGTGGAAGGACATATTTTAAGACGACTTAGTTAAAAAAGGAAAAGAGAAGCCCGTAGGCGCAACAGCAGGTTCTTAGGCTGTACACATTGAGTTAGCATGTAACATTACCTGCGCCACGGGCATCAAGTGTCTGCAAAGTTAGTTTAATGGTCACTCCGCCCCTTGACTGTTTTTAGAGTTGTAAGCTAAAAAAAAAAAAATCTTGGCACATCACACTTTAGTTGTATATTTATTTCAAAGATTTTATAGCATTTTCTCCTTTTGTTTGTCCTTCTTTTATAGAATTTTATATATTGTATACAATGCTTTGATTGTTATGGTTTTCTTTAACTAAACAATAAAGATTACTTACTTAAAAAAACTCCCACTCTTTCTCTTCTTCCTCTTCCTCTTCATTTTGAGATTTGGTTACCAAGTGCGAAGACAAACTTTGTTTTTCGGTTCCCTAAACATACTCAACATTGAAATTGAATTCTTGTAATGCTATGACCCATTGACCCATCTGCAAATTCTACTGGATACAGAGTCTATCCCTTTTTTCCCCAAATACTTCTTTGACAACTTTGTGATCAATCTTAACCACAAAAGTAGTACCCTGAAAATATTTCTTCAGTTTCTTCATAGCCCAATATATGCACAACGCCTCTATTTCTATCACAGAATATCTATATACCGGACCCACTAATCGCCTTGAAATAAACAATATAGTTCTTGTTTTAAGAAAGCCCCAAAACATTTTGAACTAGCATCAGTTACTAAAGTGGAATTTTCAGACGTATCAAAACTCTGTAATGATGGGTCCAACTGACAATGCACTTTTTACACCTCTAAATTCACTCGATCATCCCAAAATCCACACAAATTTAACTCCCTTTTTTAACAACTTACTTGCATTGTTCAAGTGACTAGCAAATCTGGGAATTCATTTAATATAATATTCAGTCATTCTCAGAAATCTGACCAGTTCTTTCTTTTCAGGAACAGGTGCATTCTGAATGATTTTCACCAGACATTCATTAGGTAGCACTCCTTCTCAGACAATTTGTGTCTCACATATATATATATCTCAATCTATCTAATTTTGCCATTTTCTTCATTCAAGGTAAGACCTCTCTCTCCAAATCTTTCTATAACCATTCTCAAACACTGATCATGTTCTTCTTTTGTCCGTCCATAAATATACACATCACCCTGGTATACTTTTACTCTTACTAAACCTTTAAACATATCCTCCATTGCCCTCTGAAAAATGACAGCAGCGGATATTAGCCCAAAGGACATTCTTGTAAATTTGTTTAGCCTGAATGGTGATATGAATGATGTCAGATTCATAGACTCTTCATCTAACTTTATTTGGTGATATGCAGATCGTAAATCTTAAGTGGAGAAAATAACTGCACCTTTTACTTTTGTCAAGATTTAAGTTATATTGGGAGTGGATATCTATCAATAACAACATCTTTATTCAATCCTCTTAGGTTCATACGCAATCTCACATATCCAGAAAATCTGTGCACAAGAACCACAGGAGCAATTCACTCAGTTGTTACCACCTCCTCTATGATTCCCTCTTTCTTAAGATTCTCAATTTGATCCACCATGGCTTGTCTTAAGGCCAATTGAACCCCTCTCACTTTGCTCACACTGGAAGTGGACTTTTCTTTTATTACAATCTTATGTGACTACTTCATCAAACAGACATTTATCCATTAATACATTTGATCACTCATAACCACATTTTTTAATTAGGTCATCATCATAGTCACATTTTTATGATACCGTATCCACACTATCATTTGTATCAGTAGCAGCATTCATAGTAGACACACCAATTTTTTAAACTAACTGGCTGATCACTGTTATGGCATGACATCACTTTTAAATCTCTTTGGTGATTCCAACTCCTTAATGGAAATGTAAATTTTCTCTGATGCAACCCTTCCTTTGTATTCAATTTCTCCTAAAAAAAATACCCATCCAGTTTAATGGGTTGCCCACCTTAGGCAAAGGTCTAATATCAGGTTTGAATACTTTTACTTTATTGACCAAATTCTAAGTAGGATCTCCTGAATTGAACAACATTCCTACTGCAGAGCCATTTATTTTGACTTATTCAATAGTGTTGTTTTTGTTCTGTTGACTTACTTGTACTTCGACACAACACAATTAATCATATGCACATTCTTCATCCACATTTACATCTTTCACTTTATTCTTGACATTTCAAGCAGGACAAGTTTTGTCATTTTCCAAATGCCCCTGAGCCCACAATGAAAACACCTCCCTTTGAATTGTCTTTTATGTTTATCAATGTTGTTGACACTACTATACTTCCTTGTACCTTCTTTACCTTGCTCATTTTGTGGTGTAATCTTTTTCTGTTTTTCTTTAGTCACAATATGTATTCTTTCTTCAAACTCTCCTCCTTTTACATTTTCTCTTTTTTATAACCTCCCCACATGCTAAGGAATGTTCATTTTTTCACAATCAACATTACCTCATCTAAGTTTGGGTGATCCTTCTGCCTTAGGTCATGTCTGACTTGTTCAATATTACAGCCCAGCATGAACTGATCATGAATATGTTCATCAATAGACCCTTGAACTTTACATGATGGGCCAAGGTTTTGCAGATCAATAATGTAGCTCTCCACAGACTCCTAGGTTAATTGTATTCTTCTCCAAAAATGATGTTGTTCAAGTATCGTGCTAACTTTGGGTAAATAATGATTGTCCAATTTCTTAACACATACATCAACTCATTTAAACCTTCAAGCTCACTGTCAGCTTAATTGGGTAAATGTTCAAAAACCTCTAGTCCCTTAGACCCAAGACAATGTAATAGCAAGACAATTGTTCTTTCTTAGCTCAGTGTAGAACCACACAACTTAGCATAATGCAAAAACACGTCTTTCCACTTTGCCCATTTGATTGTTGGTTTACCTGAGGATGTTAAAAAGAATATTAAAAAGAATTGTGGAGGAGCAATAGTCTGTGTTTTCTTTTAACTTTCTATGTACAGCCCTCTTATATGACTTCACTAAACAATTTATTTTAACTTTAAGGGGCTGATTATGAGTTTGACATGTGGAAACATCCGAATGGGAAAGGTGCAGCAGCTCTGTCACTGGCTCATAATAGAGCCAGCAGTAATGCTGCTGCACACAGGGGACACCAGCACCCTCAAAATGCACATTGTCTGCATAGCAAATGGTGTGAATTTTGATGTTGCTGGGCAGGGGGACTCATATAGTGAGTTCTTGTTAATTTTAGGTGCCACAGTTTCTGTTCTCTTTTTTTAAAATTCCACCTTTCACACTTTCTCTCTGGCATGCCATGATGTTGAGCTGTTTCTCTTGTTGTTTTCATAGATCATAGAAGTTATGATCTCCAAGAGAAATAATACAAATCACGATGTTGCCCAGGGTTGTTTTACTTTTTACCAATGTGGAAAAGATGCCTCCTATGCATTTGGTTAATTAGGGTTTCATTTCTTGTCTTCAGTTGAATGTAGCATAGAGAAACATCCCATCCACCAAGCGCCGTAATTCTAACTGTCCCTAATTGACGATGCTCATTCTAGCTCTCAATGGCCACATTTAGAACTTTACAATATCTAACATATTTAAAGATTTGCCACAAATACATAAAAGGGCTGCTGTAATTTGTATTATTGTAGGAAAGTAACATCTTGCCTGGCATGTTACCCCCATATTTCACTGTATATATGTTGTTTTAGTTGTATGTGTCACTGGGACCCTGCCAGCCAGGGCCCCAGTGCTCATAAGTGTGCCCTGTATGTGTTACCTGTGTTATGACTAACTGTCTCACTGAGGCTCTGCTAATCAGAACCTCAGTGGTTGTGCTCTCTCATTTCTTTCCAAATTGTCACTAACAGGCTAGTGACCAATTTCACCACTTTACATTGGCATACTGGAACGCCCTTATAATTCCCTAGTATATGGTACTGAGGTACCCAGGGTATTGGGGTTCCAGGAGATCCCTATGGGCTGCAGCATTTCTTTTGCCACCCATAGGGAGCTCTGAAAATTCTTACACAGGCCTGCCACTGCAGCCTGAGTGAAATAACGTCCACGTTATTTCACAGCCATTTTACACTGCACTTAAGTAACTTATAAGTCACCTATATGTCTAACCTTTACCTGGTAAAGGTTGGGTGCTAAGTTACTTAGTGTGTGGGCACCCTGGCACTAGCCAAGGTGCCCCCACATTGTTCAGGGCCAATTCCCCGGACTTTGTGAGTGCGGGGACACCATTACACGCGTGCACTATACATAGGTCACTACCTATGTATAGCTTCACAATGGTAACTCCGAATATGGCCATGTAACATGTCTAAGATCATGGAATTGCCCCACCAATGCCATCCTGGTATTGGGGAGACAATCCCATGATTCCCCGGGTCTCTAGCACTGACCCGGGTACTGCCAAACTGCCTTTCCCGGGGTTTTACTGCAGCTGCTGCTTCTGCCAACCCCTCAGTTCTGTTCTGCCCTCCTGGGGTCCAGCCAGGCTTGCCCCAGGAAGGCAGAACAAAGGACTTCCTCAGAGAGAGGGTGTTACACCCTCTCCCTTTGGAAAAAGGTGTCAGGGCTGGGGAGGAGTAGCCTCTCCCAGCCTCTGGAAATGCTTTGATGGGCACAGATGGTGCCCATCTCTGCATAAGCCAGTCTACACCGGTTCAGGGATCCCTCAGCCCTGCTCTGGCGCGAAACTGGACAAAGGAAAGGGGAGTGACCACTCCCCTGACCTGCACCTCCCCTGGGAGGTGCCCAGAGCTCCTCCAGTGTGCTCCAGACCTCTGCCATCTGGTAAACAGAGGTGGTGTTGGCACACTGGACTGCTCTGAGTGGCAAGGGCCAGCAGGTGACGTCAGAGACTCCTTCTGATAGGCTCCTTCAGGTGTTGCTAGCCTATCCTCTCTCCTATGTAGCCAAACCTCCTTTTCTGGCTATTTAGGGTCTCTGCTTTGGGCAATTCCTTAGATAACGAATGCAAGAGCTCATCAGAGTTCCTCTGCATCTCTCTCTTCACCTTCTGCCAAGGAATCGACTGCTGACCGCGCTGGAAGCCTGCAAAACTGCAACAAAGTAGCAAAGACGACTACTGCGACCTTGTAACGCTGATCCTGCCGCCTTCTCGACTGTTTTCCTGGTGGTGCATGCTGTGGGGGTAGTCTGCCTCCTCTCTGCACTAGAAGCTCTGAAGAAATCTCCCGTGGGTCGACGGAATCTTCCCCCTGCAACCGCAGGCACCAAAGAACTGCATTACCGGTCCTCTGGGTCTCCTCTCAGCATGACGAGCAAGGTCCCTTGAACTCAGCAACTCTGTCCAAGTGACTCCCACAGTCCAGTGACTCTTCAATCCAAGTTTGGTGGAGGTAAGTCCTTGCCTCCCCACACTAGACTGCATTGCTGGGAACCACGTGTTTTGCAGCTACTCCGGCTCCTGTGCACTCACTGAGGATTTCCTTTGTGCACAGCCAAGCCTGGGTCCCCGGCACTCTAACCTGCGTTGCACGACCTCCTGAGTTGTCCTCCGGCTTCATGGGACCCTCTTGTGCAACTTCGGGTGAGCTCTGGTTCACTCCACTTTGTAGTGCCTCTTCCGGCACTTCTGAAGGTGCTGCTTGCTTCTGAATTGGCTCTTTGTCTTGCTGGACGCCCCCTCTGTCCCCTCACGCAATTGGTGATATTCTGGTCCCTCCTGGGCTACAGCAGCATCCAAAAATCCTAACCACAACATTTACAGCTAGCAAGGCTTGTTGGCAGTCTTTCTGCACGGAAATACTTCTGCACAACTCTTCACCACGTGGGACATCCATCCTCCTAAGGGGAAGTTTCTAGCCCTTGTCGTTCTTGCAGAATCTACAGCTTCTACCATCCAGTGGCAGCTTCTTTGCACCCACAGCTAGCATGTCCTGGGCATCTGCCCACTCCCGACTTGATCGTGACTCTTGGACTTGGTCCCCTTGTTCCACAGGTACCCTCGTCAGGAAATCCATCATTGTTGCATTGCTGGTTTTGTTGTTTCTGGCAGAATTCCCCTATCACGACTTCTGTGCTCTTTGGGTAACTTAGGTGCACTTTGCACCCACTTTTCAGGGTCTTGGGGTGGGCTATTTTTCTAACCCTCACTGTTTTCTTACAGTCCCAGTGACCCTCGACGAGCTCACATAGGTTTGGGGTCCATTCGTGATTCGCATTCCACTTCTAGAGTATATGGTTTGTGTTGCCCCTATCCCTATGTGATCCCATTGCATTCTATTGTGACTATACATTGTTTGCACTGTTTTCTATTGCTATTACTGCATATTTTGGTATTGTGTACATATATCTTGTGTATATTTGCTATCCTCATACTGAGGGTACTCACTGAGATACTTTGGCATATTGTCATAAAAATAAAGTACCTTTATTTTTAGTATATCTGTGCATTGTGTTTTCTTATGATATTGTGCATATGACACTAGTGGTACTGTAGGAGCTTCACTCGTCTCCTAGTTCAGCCTAAGCTGCTCTGCTAAGCTACCTTTTCTATCAGCCTAAGCTGCTAGACACCCCTCTACACTAATAAGGGATACCTGGGCCTGGTGCAAGGTGTAAGTACCCCTTGGTACTCACTACAAGCCAGTCCAGCCTCCTACATTGGTTGTGCAGCGGTGGGATAAGTACTTTGCAACTACTTACCACTTTTGTCATTGTACTTTTCATAAGAGAAAAATATACAATACAAGTTCAGTGTATGTACACCTAACCAAAAAGTTTTGCTTTTCTTCTCTCACTTCTTTTACTAAGTGCTGAAAAGTACATCTAAACTTTCAAAAAGTTCTTAAAAAGTTTTACAAGTTTTTTTTTCTGTTCTTTAAAAAGTACTGAAACTTTTTCTTCTTTTTCTGTCCCTTAAACTCTTGTCTATCATGTCTGGTACAGGCCAAACTCTTGATCTGTCCAGCATAGCTTATGACAACCTTAGCTGGAAGGAAGCAAGGAGTCTCTGCATAGATAGAGGTTTAGGGGTAGGGAAGAAATCCCTCAAGACAGCTGTTGGTTAATATGCTCATTGAACAAGATAAGACCTTAGTTGGCACTTCTGGTGAGAAATTAGCTGATGGTTCCCACTCTGATTCTGGGGCACCCCTAGCAAAAGATTTGGGAGGGAATCTTTCCAACCTGCCCCTTGGCAGGCCACCTAGCATAGCTGGTACTGATGTGAATTCACATCACAGTAAGAGTGTTGCTTCACATCACAGTAATAGTGTTGTTTCTCATCACAGTAGAAGTGTCACTTCTGTAGGCCAGAATGTTAGAGTGCCATCTGTTAGGGCCAGGTCTCCCTCTGTTCATTCTCACCATTCTTCTGTTTCAAGGCATGCCCCACCCACCCACCCTGATGACAGAGTGTTAGAAAGGGAGCTCAATAGATTGAGAGTGGAAGAATCCAGGCTGAAGCCCAAGAAGCAACAGCTGGATTTAGATAGGCAAACCTTAGATTTAGAAAAGGAAAGACAGAGGTTGGGGTTAGGACCCCAAGTACTCATCCTGCAAAAGAGCATGATTCTAGGAATCTGCACAAGATAGTTCCCCCTTACAAGGAGGGGGATGACATTAACAAGTGGTTTGCTGCACTTGAGAGGGCCAGTGTTGTACAGGAGGTCCCTCAAAGGCATTGGGCTGCTATCCTATGGCTATCTTTCAGTGGAAACGGTAGGGATAGGCTCCTTACTGTAAAGGAAAATGATGCCAATACTTTTACAGTTCTTAAGAATGCACTCCTAGATGGTTATGGCTTAACCACTGAACAGTACAGGATGAAGTTCAGAGAAACCAAAAAGGAGTCTTCACAAGACTGGGTAGACTTTGTTGACCATTCAGTGAAGGCCTTGGAGGGGTGGTTACATGGCAGTAAAGTTTCTGACTATGAAAGCCTGTATAACTTAATCCTGAGAGCGCATATTCTTAATAATTGTGTGTCTGATTTGTTACACCAGTACCTGGTAGACTCTGATCTGACCACCTCCCCAAGAATTGGGAATGAAGGCAGACAAATGGGTCAGAACAACGGTGAACAGAAAAGTTCATACAGGGGGTGACAAGGATGGCAAGAAGAAGGATGGTAAGTCTTCTGACAAGGGTGGGGACAAATCTAAAAATGAGTCTTCATCAGGCCCACAAAAACACTCTGGTGGGGGTGGTGGGCCCAAATCCTCTTCAAATCAAAACAAAGAAAAGAAACCATGGTGCTATTTATGTAAAATAAAAGGCCATTGGACAACAGATCCCAGTTGTCCAATGAAAAGCACCAAGCCTCCTACCACTACAACCCCTGCTGCTACACCTAGTGCCCCTAGTAATAGCAGTAGTGGTGGGAGCAAACCTACTAATAGCCAATCCAAGGGAGTAGCTGGGCTCACTTTTGGTAACTTAGTTGGGGTTGGTCTTGTTAGGGAGACCACAGAGGCTGTGTTAGTCTCTGAGGGGGCTATTGATTTAGCCACCTTGGTTGCTTGTCCCCTTAATATGGATAAGTACAAGCAACTACCCCTAATAAATGGTGTTGAGGTTCAGGCCTACAGGGACACAGGTGCCAGTGTTACCATGGTAATAGAGAAACTGGTCCACCCTGAACAACACCTACTTGGTCACCAGTACCAAGTAACTGATGCTCATAACAACACACTTAGCCACCCCATGGCTGTTGTAAATCTCAACTGGGGGGGGTTACTGGTCCAAAGAAAGTTGTGGTTGCCTCAGATTTACCTGTAGACTGTCTACCTACTAGGGAATGATTTAGAGACATCAGCTTGGTCAGATGTGGAGTTGGAGGCTCATGAAGCAATGCTGGGCATTCCAGGGCATATTTTTGCTTTAACCAGGGCTCAGGCCAAAAAGCAAAAAGGACAGGGTGACGTGGATCCTGGAAGAATGGAACAAGTACTCTCTAAAGCTAGGGTTAGTAAAGGTAAATCACTACCTGCTATCCCTCCCTCTACAGTGGATTCAACTTCTGAGGAAGAAGAATTTCCACCCTGTGCAGAACCTACACCAGAGGAGCTGGAAGCAGACACTGCTGAGCTTTTGGGTGAAGGGGGGCCTGCCAGGGAGGAGCTGAGTGTGGCACAGCATACCTGTCCCACACTAGAGGGTCTAAGGCAGCAAGCTGTCAAACAAGCAAATGGGAATGTCAGTGACTCACACAGAGTTTACTGGGAGGAGAACCTTTTGTACACTGAAGCACGGGATTCAAAACCTGGAGCTGCCAGGAGATTGGTGATTCCTCAGGAGTACAGAAAGTTCCTCCTAACTCTAGCCCACGACATTCCCTTAGCTGGACATTTGGGGCAAATGAAAACTTGGGACAGGCTTGTCCCCTTGTTTCATTGGCCTAGAATGGCAGAGGACACAAAGGAATTTTGTAAGTCCTGTGAAACCTGTCAAGCCAGTGGCAAGACAGGTGGCACTCCAAAGGCACCCCTTATTCCACTGCCTGTGGTTGGGGTTCCCTTTGAAAGGGTAGGGGTTGACATAGTTAGCCCCCTTGACCCTCCTACTGCTTCAGGCAATAGGTTTATCTTGGTGGTAGTGGACCATGCCACCAGATATCCTGAAGCAATTCCTCTAAGGACCACTACAGCTCCTGCAGTGGCAAAGGCCCTCCTGGGAATCTTTTCCAGGGTGGGCTTCCCAAAAGAGGTGGTATCAGACAGGGGAAGCAATTTCATGTCTGCTTACTTAAAGGCCATGTGGAAAGAATGTGGTGTGACATACAAGTTCACCACACCCTATCATCCACAAACAAATGGACTGGTTGAGAGGTTTAATAAATAAAACTCTCAAAGGAATGATAATGGGACTCCCTGAAAAACTCCGCAGGAGATGGGATATCCTGTTACCTTGCCTCCTTTTTGCTTACAGGGAGGTACCCCAAAAAGGAGTGGGCTTCAGCCCCTTTGAACTCCTATTTGGACACCCGGTAAGAGGTCCCCTAACACTTGTTAAGGAGGGTTGGGAACAACCGTTAAAAGCTCCAAAGCAAGACATAGTGGACTATGTACTTGGCCTAAGATCTAGGATGGCTGAGTACATGAAAAAGGCAAGTTAAAACCTTCAGGCCAGCCAAGAGCTCCGAAAGCAATGGCATGACCAGAAGGCTATTTTAGTTCAGTACCAACCAGGGCATAAAGTGTGGGTCTTGGAGCCTGTGGCCCCAAGAGCACTCCAAGACAAATGGAGTGGACCCCACATAATTGTTGAAAAAAAGGGAGAAGTCAGGATGGAAAGAGGGAAATGCGGTTTTGTGTAGACTATAGAGGTCTCAACCAGGTAACCAAAACTGATGCTCACCCTATACCCAGGGCAGATGAGCTAATAGATACACTGGCATCTGCCAAGTATCTAAGCACCTTTGATTTGACTGCAGGGTAGTGGCAGATCAAGTTATCAGAGGATGCAAAAGCAAAAACTGCATTTTCAACCATTGGAGGCCATTACCAATTCACAGTAATGCCTTTTGGATTGAAAAATGCACCTGCCACTTTTCAAAGGTTGGTGAACACAGTCCTGCAAGGGCTAGAAGCTTTTAGTGCAGCATATCTGCATGATATAGCTGTCTTTAGCTCCAGTTGGGATGATCACCTAGTCCACCTATGGAAAGTTTTGGAGGCCCTGCAGAAGGCAGGCCTCACTATCAAGGCTTCAAAGTGCCAGATAGGGCAGGGGAAAGTGGTTTATCTGGGACACCTGGTAGGTGGAGAACAGATTGCACCACTTCAGGGGAAAATCCAAACTATTATAGATTGGGTTCCCCCTACAACTCAGACCCAGGTGAGAGCCTTCTTAGGCCTCACTGGGTATTACAGGAGGTTCATAAAGAACTATGGCTCCATTGCAGCCCCTCTTAATGACCTGACATCTAAGAAAATGCCTAAAAAGGTATTGTGGACAGCTAGCTGTCAGAAAGCTTTTGAGGAGCTGAAGCAGGCCATGTGCTCTGCACCTGTCCTGAAAAGCCCCTGTTACTCCCAAAAATTCATTGTCCAAACTGATGCATCTGAATTAGGGGTAGGGGCAGTCTTATCACAACTTAATTCTGAGGGCCAGGATCAACCTGTTGCTTTTATCAGCAGGAGGTTGACCCCTAGAGAAAAGCGTTGGTCTGCCATAGAGAGGGAGGCCTTTGCTGTGGTCTGGGCACTGAAGAAGTTGAGGCCATACCTGTTTGGCACTCACTTCATTGTTCAGACAGACCACAAACCTCTACTTTGGCTAAAACAAATGAAAGGTGAAAACCCTAAATTGTTGAGGTGGTCCATATCCCTACAGGGAATGGATTATACAGTGGAACATAGACCTGGGAGTACCCACTCCAATGCAGATGGACTCTCCAGATATTTCCACTTAAACAATGAAGACTCATCAGGTCATGGCTAGTCTTATTGTCCTTCGTTTGGGGGGGGGGGGGGGGGGAGTTGTGTAGGAAAGTACCATCTTGCCTGGCATGTTACCCCCATATTTCACTGTATATATGTTGTTTTAGTTGTATGTGTCACTGGGACCCTGCCAGCCAGGGCCCCAGTGCTCATAAGTGTGCCCTGTATGTGTTACCTGTGTTATGACTAACTGTCTCACTGAGGCTCTGCTAATCAGAACCTCAGTGGTTATGCTCTCTCATTTCTTTCCAAATTGTCACTAACAGGCTAGTGTCCAATTTCACCAATTTACATTGGCATACTGGAACACCCTTATAATTCCCTAGTATATGGTACTGAGGTACCCAGGGTATTGGGGTTCCAGGAGATCCCTATCGGCTTCAGCATTTCTTTTGCCACCCATAGGGAGCTCTGACAATTCTTACACAGGCCTGCCACTGCAGCCTGAGTGAAATAACATCCACGTTATTTCACAGCCATTTTACACTGCACTTAAGTAACTTATAAGTCACCTATATGTCTAACCTTTACCTGGTAAAGGTTGGGTGCTAAGTTACTTAGTGTGTGGGCACCCTGGCACTAGCCAAGGTGCCCCCACATTGTTCAGGGCCAATTCCCCGGACTTTGTGAGTGCGGGGACACCATTACACGCTTGCACTATACATAGGTCACTACCTATGTATAGCTTCACAATGGTAACTCCGAATATGGCCATGTAACATGTCTAAGATCATGGATTTGCCCCACCAATGCCATCCTGGTATTGGGGAGACAATCCCATGATTCCCCG
Source organism: Pleurodeles waltl (assembly GCF_031143425.1). Taxonomy (NCBI): domain Eukaryota; kingdom Metazoa; phylum Chordata; class Amphibia; order Caudata; family Salamandridae; genus Pleurodeles; species Pleurodeles waltl. The sequence continues at coordinate 1,072,459,361 of NC_090437.1, forward strand.
GGTCTCTAGCACAGACCCGGGTACTGCCAAACTGCCTTTCCCGGGGTTTCACTGCAGCTGCTGCTGCTGCCAACCCCTCATACAGGTTTCTGCCCTCCTGGGGTCCAGCCAGGCTTGGCCCAGGAAGGCAGAACAAAGCACTTCCTCAGAGAGAGGGTGTTACACCCTCTCCCTTTGGAAAAAGGTGTCAGGGCTGGGGAGGAGTAGCCTCCCCCAGCCTCTGGAAATGCTTTGATGGGCACAGATGGTGCCCATCTCTGCATAAGCCAGTCTACACCGGTTCAGGGATCCCTCAGCCCTGCTCTGGCGTGAAACTGGACCAATGAAAGGGGAGTGACCACTCCCCTGACCTGCACCTCCCCTGGGAGGTGCCCAGAGCTCCTCCAGTGTGCTCCAGACCTCTGCCATCTTGTAAACAGAGGTGCTGCTGGCACACTGGACTGCTCTGAGTGGCCAGGGCCAGCAGGTGACGTCAGAGACTCCTTCTGATAGGCTCCTTCAGGTGTTGCTAGCCTATCCTCTCTCCTATGTAGCCAAACCTCCGTTTCTGGCTATTTAGGGTCTCTGCTTTGGGGAATTCCTTAGATAACGAATGCAAGAGCGCATCAGAGTTCCTCTGCATCTCTCTCTTCACCTTCTGCCAAGGAATCGACTGCTGACCGCGCTGGAAGCCTGCAAAACTGCAACAAAGTAGCAAAGACGACTACTGTGACCTTGTAACGCTGATCCTGCCGCCTTCTCGACTGTTTTCCTGGTGGTGCATGCTGTGGGGGTAGTCTGCCTTGTCTCTGCACTAGAAGCTCTGAAGAAATCTCCTGTGGGTCGACGGAATCTTCCCCCTGCAACCGCAGGCACCAAAGAACTGCATCACCGGTCCTCTGGGTCTCCTCTCAGCACGACGAGCGAGGTCCCTTGAACTCAGCAACTCTGTCCAAGTGACTCCCACAGTCCAGTGACTCTTCAGTCTAAGTTTGGTGGAGGTAAGTCCTTGCCTCCCCACGCTAGACTGCATTTCTGGGAACTGCGTGTTTTGCAGCTACTCCGGCTCCTGTGCACTCACTGAGGATTTCCTTTGTGCACAGCCAAGCCTGGGTCCCCGGCACTCTAACCTGCATTGCACGACCTTCTGAGTTGTCCTCCGGCTTCGCGGGACCCTCTTGTGCAACTTCGGGTGAGCTCCGGTTCACTCCACTTTGTAGTGCTTTTACTGGCACTTCTGCCAGTGCTGCTTGCTTCTGAGTGGGCTCTTTGTCTTGCTGGACACCCCCTCTGTCCCCTCACGCAATTGGTGACATCCTGGTCCCTCCTGGGCTACAGCAGCATCCAAAAACCCTAACCACAACCTTTACAGCTAGCAAGGCTTGTTGGCAGTCTTTCTGCACGGAAACACTCCTGCACGACTCTTCACAACGTGGGACATCCGTCCTCCAAAGGGGAAGTTTCTAGCCATTGTCGTTCTTGCAGAATCCACAGCTTCTACCATCCGGTGGCAGCTTCATTGCACCCACAGCTAGCATTTCCTGGGCATCTGCCCACTCCAGACTTGATCGTGACTCTTGGACTTGGTCCCCTTGTTCCACAGGTACCCTCGTCAGGAAATCCATCGTTGTTGCATTGCTGGTGTTGTTGTTTCTGGCAGAATTCCCCTATCACGACTTCTGTGCTCTTTGGGGAACTTAGGTGCACTTTGCACCCACTTTTCAGGGTCTTGGGGTGGGCTATTTTTCTAAGCCTCACTGTTTTCTTACAGTCCCAGCGACCCTCTTCGAGCTCACATAGGTTTGGGGTCCATTTGTGATTCGCATTCCACTTCTAGAGTATATGGTTTGTGTTGCCCCTATCCCTATGTGCTCCCATTGCATTCTATTGTGACTATACATTGTTTCCACTGTTTTCTATTGCTATTACTGCATATTTTGGTATTGTGTACATATATCTTGTGTATATTTGCTATCCTCACACTGAGGGTACTCACTGAGATACTTTGGCATATTGTCATAAAAATAAAGTACCTTTATTTTTAGTATATCTGTGTATTGTGTTTTCTTATGATATTGTGCATATGACACTAGTGGTACTGTAGGAGCTTCACTCGTCTCCTAGTTCAGCCTAAGCTGCTCTGCTAAGCTACCTTTTCTATCAGCCTAAGCTGCTAGACACCCCTCTACACTAATAAGGGATACCTGGGCCTGGTGCAAGGTGTAAGTACCCCTAGGTACTCACTACAAGCCAGTCCAGCCTCCTACAATTATATATTACCAGTGCTAATTAGTAATGACAGCATAGAGACAGAGACATCAATGTACATATTCTGAGCTCCCCAGTAACCTCTCACATAAGGTATGACAAACAAAGGTTAGAAGGTAGAAGAATGACCAAATGTGCAGAAAATAAAGTCATGTAGTTCTTAAACCCAGCATCTTTCATGACCTTTTCCATTCCTGATACATAAATGGCTGTCGCTACTGGAAAATGACTAGCCTCTCTGAAGCAATGTCCATTCAGGAAGTTTCTTAATACCTATCTGACAGAACCCTTTGATTAGCATTCTGGAATAGGTCAGAGACCATCAGAAGTCTGATTCAATTTACATTTTACTGGGGCTGCTCCAGCTTACAGCCTTTTGCTCTGTTATGAAATATAGAGCAAAGGGGAATGCACCTGATCAAACAACTTTGTTTTGTTTAGAGAAGTAAGGTTTCCAAGCTCATAAGAGAAATTGTTTGTTTATTGTGCCTGCTACAGAAGTGAGCCCATAGTCAAAATTCACTACTATGAATCTGAAATTAACCAACCTAGCCTTCCATGGCACTACAGGACTGCTAAGCAGAGCTGAATATCTTTAAAGAATGTTTTAATACCTAGGTAACTGTTTGAAGGTGAATACAACAATTCATCTCCTTGGACTGAATATTATGGGAGCTGTCAGCAGAGCATCTGAGGCTTAAACTCAATGCTTCTCCATTGGCTATTCCTCCTGTAAGCTTTTATGGGAATTTTACTGGAGATGGGTAAACACATGACAAGAGAATTGTAGGAGGCTGGCCCTCTATGTTGTGTGTAATGCTAGGCACACTGTGTGTGTTGTCCAGGCAACCACACATTGGTTTACAGAGGTAAACACTAGATCACCTAATGCTATCATTGTAATGGCAGCTTGGTGAAGCATTTAGGCCAATCTTGGAGAAGTGCAAAGTATTTGTTGTACTCACCGTATCAAGCATGAAACTCACACATTCGAAGAAATAACTTGAGACCAATTTATAAAAACACTTCAGATTTTTATTTAAGTTTTAAGACCAAGATTATAAAAATGTATTAAGTATGTTTGGAGATATTAATTCTTAAAGTTTAATGAAAATAGTCTTTCTATGCGTAATTGCACACTATAGGAATCAAAGGAAAGTCACCTTTAAAAATACATATCAAATCGTATAGTTAAGTTACCAAGTTCTCCTTTTGCAGGTTGGTTGAGGTTGTTGGTGGGCACACTGTGGCAGCCGGAGAAGTTCTGGTGGCTCCCAGTTCCAGGGGGAGCAGCTGGGAAAAGCCTCTGGAGCTGGTACAGGGCCACTGCGGGGGACCACTTGCAAAAGCACTGTACAGGAAAGTTTAGAGGTGGTTCCTTAGGGTCCCCTTGGAGTGTCGAGGTTGCAAGGGGTGAAGGACCCTTAGGGCATAGCTGCTTCTTCGATGCAGGCACAGGATGGCTGGGTGCAGAACGAATTGGTGATCCAGGAGCTGTGCGCAAATATGCCCTTTGGATCTGGAGGTAAGTATCTTTAAGTGTCACTTGCAGGACAGTGGGGCACCCTGGTGGGAGGTATGGGGTGTTCCTGAAGTCCCTTGACAAGCGCTTCCTCCTTGTCCTTTTTCAGCTCTGAGCAGGCTGGTTTTCCTGGTGGCTGATGTCAGCTGGCTAGTGCCCAGGGTATTGACACAATCCAGCCACTGGAGAGTGCAGTGTCCCCAATCTTGGCACACTTGCAGGGTTTCTCCTTGTGGTCAATGGTACATAGTTGGCTCCAGGTGCAACTTCTGGTTCCGGAGATCTTGGCCGGTTAGTGAAGCGACCCTCACTGGGTTGCTGGTGCTTTGGTTGTTACAGAGTGGTACCTCCACTCAGGAGGGAGTTCTTGGGTGATTTGTGAAGCCTGAAGGTCCTCAGGTATTCTTAAGGTCAATCTCATTGTCCAGTAGCTCCTCAGTGGTGATTGTCGGGTCCTGGATGCAGCAGGCAGGGTTTGGCGCTTTTACTTGTGCAGCAGGACCACAGTCCTCTTGCCAGGGATCTTCTTTGTGCTGGTCTACTTTCTGTCCTTCAATTCTGATTCCTTGGTCTAGGAATGCCCAATAAATATTGAATTTATTGGGCATTTTAGGGGGTTCTTGATAGTGTACAATGGGACACTTACCTTTGCGTGTCTACACCCACTATAGTGACCACTTCTTGGGGGGGGTCAATTCCCTAATCCTGATTGGCTATTTTACTTTAATCTAAGATGGAGAAAAATGCAATGGAGTGTCCACTATGCAGGCAACACCTTAGGCGTGGTGCATGCCAGATGGGGCCACTCCTCCTGTACTTTGAGTGGTTTCCAGCCTTTGCTCCTGCCAAAAGTGGAGGTTTGCAAAGGGCTAGACATCTGCTGCTAGCAGCAGGACTGGGGGTCAAGTTTCTAAGGCGATAAGACCTTTGAAGCTCACCACCAGGGCAGTGCACATTCCTGAGGAAGGGCATTGTTTTACAAACCAGAGAGACAGGGTTCTCCCCCAAGGTTTGTATCTTGAGTGTCTAGTGGTGGCAGGTTGGATAGAAACCATGACAGGGCAGTTAGCTTTTGTAGGCACCTCCAAGGTGACGCCTGAGTAAATTTAGGGATAAATCCAATACTCGTACCAGTTTGTATTTCTGATTCTGAGTTGTTTGATGCCAAACAACCCAGGGCTCAGAGTGGCCATCATGTAGCTGAGAAAACTGTGTTGACCAGTGTCCAGCACATGTATTAAAATGGATGCTCTGTTCACTCACCACACCATGTTCCAGGTTTGGAAAGGACACAATGGTCGCATATTGCTCATGCAGTTATGCCCTCACATATAATATGATGCACCCTGCCTTAGGGCTGGAAGGCCAGCCAGAGGGGTGTCTTACCCAGAGTAGCGTTTGTGTTTTAGGTTTGTACCAAGACACTCAGGTGGTCATTACAACCCTGGCGGTCTGTGTTAAAGCGGCGGTAAAGCCGCCAACAGCCTGGAGGTAAAAAAAATGGAATCACGACCGTGGCGGAAACCGCCAACATAGACAGCCACTTTAACACTCCGACCGCCACGGTGGTACAAACAAACACCGCGGCGGTAACCGCCAACAGACAGGCGGAACACAATGTACCGCCCACAGTATTACAACAGGCCAATCCGCCACCTTTTCTAGGGCGGATTCACCGTGAACAAAAACACGGCAGAAACAGGAATTGGAAGGGAAAAGGCTCACCTCTACACACCCCACGAGGAACCATGATGCCATGGAACCGGAACTCCAGATTCTCCCTGCCTTTGTCTTCCTGCTCCTCTACCAGGAGCACGAACGCCGGCGGATACGACCGCGGTGAGTACTGTACCTACGACACAGGGGAGGGGGGAGGGAAAAAACAGTGACACACACATGCAACACCCCCACCCACACCCTCACCCACTACAACACACACACTTGATGTATTGATACATTTCAGTTACACCCCTCAACCCCCCCGGAAGAATGCACAGACAAAAGGAAATGATTTGAACGTTTGTAATCTATTAAAATCCAGTACCCAAAAATATATATACACTACAAACAAATATATACCAAGAATACAAGTCCAGGTATTGCACCATTAAAGTCCGTGGACCACTGGGCCCAAAATGCATGGGCGAGGCCCACAGTCAATACCCGATCAAAACGGAGAGAACACTGCAGGGGCATCAGATAGAAATACAACAGGCACCTCAGGGGGAAGGGAATGCGGGCACCTCAGCCGGATGAGTGCACGAGGCCAGATCCACGAGGGGGCTCCATGCCCAGTGCTGTATCCTTGGAAGTGCAAAGCCACAGTCCCACAAGTCTCTCCAGTGGGTGGGTTGCCCACTGCTTTATCCTGGGGAGTGCACAGCCACAGCCTCACAAGTCTTTTCAGTGGGTGGGTTGCCTACTGCTTTATCCAAGGGAGTGCAAAGCCACAGTCTCACAAGTCTTTTCAGTGGGTGGGCTGCCCATTGCTTTATCCTGGGGAGTGCAAAGCCACAGTCTCACAAGTCTCTCCAGTGGGTGGGTTGCCCACTGCTTTATCCTGGGGAGTGCAAAGCCACAGTCTCACAAGTCTTTTCAGTGGGTGGGTTGCCCACTGCTTTATCCTAGGGAGTGCAAAGTCACAGTCTCACAAGTCTTTTCAGTGGATGGGTTGCCCACTGCTTTATCCTGGGGAGTGCAAAGACACAGTCTCACAAGTCTTTTCAGTGTGTGGTTTGCCCACTGCTTTATCCTGGGGAGTGCAAAGCCACAGTCTCACAAGCCTCCCCAGTGGGTGGGTTGCCCACTGCTTTATGCTGGGGAGTGCAAAGCCACAGTCTCTCAAGTGGATAACAGTATCCACTGGTTCTGGAGGGGGCTTTGTGCCAAGAGTGCTTCATCCTGTCAAGGACAGAGGTAGTGGATGTCTTTCTCCATTGGTTCTGGAGGGGGCTTTGTGCCCAGAGTGCTTCATCCTGCCAAAGACAGAGGTAGTGGATGTCTTTCTCCACTGGTTCTGGAGGGGGCTTTGTGCTCAGAGTGCTTCATCCTTCCAAGGACAGAGGTAGTGGATGTCTTTCTCCACTGGTTCTGGAGGGGGCTTTGCGACCAGAGTGCTTCATCCTGCCAAGGACAGAGGTAGTGGATGTCTTTCTCCACTGGGTCAGGAGGGGGCTTTGTGCCCAGAGTGCTACAACCTGCTCGTCTGAGCTTTCTGCGGTCTTTGGCCTGTGGTGCTGGTGGCGGCAGTGTCCTTGGCAGCGGTGCTGGTGGCGGCGGTGTCCTTGGCAGCGGTGCTGTGGCGGCAGTGTCCTGTGAAGCGGTGCTGGTGGTGGCGGTGTCCTGTGAAGCGATGCTGGTGGCGGCAGTGTCCTTGGCAGCAGTGATGGTGGCAGCGGTGTCCTCGGCAGGGTTGCTGGTGGCGGTCTTGTCCGCCATGCAGTTTTGCGGCGACTTGCCTTTCTTTCTGTGCCACTACCCCACCTTGGATGGTGACGCAGCTGTCTTCCCACTCCCAACTGTACTCCTGGGAGAGACTTTGGTGCCAGATGTGTTGCCTTTCTCCCGCCAGGCAGTGGGCAACTTTTTATGCTTCTGAGGTGGGGGACTGTCCGTGGTCTGGCTCCTTAGCACACTGGCTGCCCTGCTGCTTGGTGCACTGCAGAAGCAGGTTTCTGCTGGCACCACTGTTCCCGGTGATGTGGTGGCTGAGGTGCTGGGTTGGGACCTGGAGAGGTGGGCCCTAGGGGACTGAAGGGGTGGGGGAGGTGAGGGGAAGAGGTCAAGGTTGGACAGGAAAGGTTTTTTGGACACACTGGGACAGGTAGATGGAGTGGGTTTGGGAGTGGAGGAAGAGGTAGTGGTTGTAGGAGGTGTACATTTGCTGACTTTGGGTGAAGGTGCATGGGCTGGAGGCTGTCGTGAGGTAGATGGCTGTTGGGTGGGTGTGTGGCTGCATTTGTGTACCTTGGGAGGTGGGCTCACAGACACACTGGGAGAGGACACAGGGGATGTGTGAATGGTAGTGGGGGTAGTGAGTGCACGTGAGCGGGGTGTGGTGATGGTGTGCTGGTGATGGAATCAGTGGCTGAAGATGTAGTGCATGCAGGTGTGAGTGGAGACGAGACAGGGAGAGAGGAGGGAGAGGAGGAGGAGGGGGACACAGTGGATGCAGTGGATGTTGGTATGTGTGCATGGGTATGATGCTTGTGTGATTGCCTGTGGGATGTGTGGTACTTATGTTTGCCAGAGCTTCCCTTGTGTGTTGAGGTGTGTGCATGCTGGTCTGAATGTGTGCTTGGGATGGGCGGAGGTACAGGGGATTGTGGCTGGGTGGAGGAAGTTGGAGGGGGGAGGCTGGACACAGGGACATTGGCTGCCATCAGTGCTGAGGGCAGAGTCTGAAAAACTTGCTGTTGGGCTGCCTGACCAGAATGAATGCCCTCCAGGTATGCATTGGTCTGTTGCAACTGCCTCTCTACACCCAGGATGGCATTCAAAATGGTAGACTGCCCAACAGTGAGGGATCTGAGGAGGTCAATGGCATCCTCACTGAGGGCAGCAGGGCTGGCAGGGGCTGAGGTGCCTGGGGCGAAGGAGATGTACACCCTCCTGGGTGAGCGGCCACGGGGCACACGCTGAGGGGCTGCTGGGAGGGCGGTGCTGGTAGGGGGGCTGGCGGCTGTACCTGTAGATGCGGGGGGCACAGAGGGGCCCGCCACCGAAAGGGAGCTCCCATCAGAGGAGGAGTCCGTGTCGCTATTCTCAGCTCCCGTCCCCACCGTGGAGCTCCCCTCGCCCTCTATCCCACTGGTGGCTTCAGACTCCGTTGTGTCGCCCTAAAGGGCCATGTGGGATGCAGCCCCCTCCTGCTCCGGTGGCACAGCTCCTCCGCCTGATGATGCTAATGCACACAAGAACAGGGAGACCACAAAAAGGGGGGGAAGACAGAAGAAAGACATGTTCAGTGCATGCAATACCGCTACCGTTGGCGGACACTACAAACACAGAAGCCCCCTACACTACACCATATACTTTGAGTACCCTAATTAATCACAGGGATATGGGTTACAAGGCCTATGCCCGATTGCTGCACACATGGAGTCACAGGAGCCTGACTAGGTGTAGTTGCCTCTGAATACAGGAGGGGGATGCCACATGGCCTGCCTTACGAAGGGACCTTGCCTACTAAACACGCCCTGCCCTAGGGGAACCCACAGCCCACCTCCCCCACCCAGACACTTCCAATGTGCGCTGAACCAGCTGAATGAGAGTGTACTCATCCCCTTCTGGCTGCTATGATGCCCTCAAGCACCCATCCAACTCCGGATACGGCACCGCCAGGATCCGGCACATCAGGGGGGTCATGGTGCGACAGGCACCCCTCCCACGTTGGGAGGTCATCCCCAGCTGGGCCTCCGCCGTCTTCTTGCTCAAGCGGTGAATCTCCTCCCATCTTTTCTGGCAGTGGGTGCTCCGTCTGTGGTGGACCCCCATGGTCAGGACTTCCTTGGCGATAGCACGCCAAATATCCTTCTTCTGGTGGGCGCTGACCTACAGGAATAGTACAAGGGAAAAGGAGAAGATATAACCGTCCGCACCCTCACAGTCATTGGCCCACATCCCTACCCTTGCCATTACGCACATCCACTCACCATCATTTCATGCACGCCTCATTCTCCCCCCCCCCCATCTTCCCTCCACACCACTCCACACAGGCATTTCCCATACAGCATGCTCACAGTGTACTTACCTGTTTGTCTGGAGGACCGTAGAGTAGCGTGTACTGGGGTAGGACCACATCCACTAGTTTCTCCAACTCCTCCGTGCTGAAGGCAGGGACCATTTCCCCACACACATGAGCCATTGCCTCCTCCAGACTGAGGTCACAGCAGCACTTGCAGTGTAGGTCCTCTCCTGTCGAAGATCAGGTATCAAGTGAGTGAACAAAGAGAAAATTGCCGTCACGTCCACGGCGGTGCGTACCGTCACCGCCGGCGTACATTGTCATTGGCTCCTGGGACACATAGGGTCCAATGTTAACCAATGCAGGATTGCGCCGTGGTCTTCGACCGCCTACCGCGACGGTGTACAACGCCAGCGCAGTTACCTCACATCCCCTTGTCCCACATTACAGGTCAGGCAGCCGCCATTTCAGGGGGCCACATGGAATTTATTTTAAATGCGTCACATATATCTATGCCTTGCATACACACTAAGGATAGGCACATAGAGGATTAAAAAATGTGTGGAATAAAGTTGTGTTTTCGTACCTCAATGTTGGTTGACTGTCTGCTCGCTGTTCTCCTCCATAGAGCACGTCCGCTGGGGCAGGTGAGGAGACGGCGGCATCCTCCAGTGTACAGACCGCTGGTGGACCTGTCAACAATGTAAGAGCGACATGTAATTGTCACCTACAGACTGGACCGTGCCACAGTCCAGGAACTTTGTGCCCAGTTGGAGCCAGACCTGATGTCAGCTATCCGCCATCCCACAGGAATCCCCCCTCTAGTGCAGGTCCTGTCAGTATTCCATTTCCTGGCAAGTGGGTCTTTTCAGACGACAGTGGCCATAGCATCAGGGATGTCCCAGCCAATGTTCTCTAACGTGGTGTCCAGAGTGTTGTCTGCCCTGCTGAAACACATGAGCAGCTACATCGTTTTCCCTCAGGTGGAGGATTTGCCTACAGTGAAAGGTGATTTCTATGCCCTGGGACACCTCCCCAACATCATTGGTGCCATTGATGGGACACATGTGGCCTTGGTCCCCCCCACAGGAGTGAACAGGTGTACAGAAACCGGAAGAGTTACCATTCGATGAATGTGCAGATGGTGTGTTTGGCCGACCAGTACATCTACCATGTGAATGCCAAGTTTCCTGGCTCAGTGCATGAGGCTTCCATTCTGAGGAATAGCAGCATCCGTTATGTGATGGGGCAAATCCAGAGGCACCGTGTGTGGCTATTAGGTGAGGACATGGACCCTATACAGTGTGACTAGGTGTCTGGGTCTCGGGATATCCCTAAGAGTTAGTGTGTGTCTAACAGATTTCCCTCGACATTTACAGGTGACTCTGGTTACCCCAACCTGTCATGGCTACTGACCCCAGTGAGGAATCCCAGGACAAGGGCAGAGGAATGCTACAATGAGGCCCATGGGAGAACTAGGAGGGTTATATAGAGGACCTTCGGCCTCCTGAAGGCCAGGTCCAGGTGCCTCCATCTGACAGGTGGTTCCCTATTCTACTCATCAAAGAAGGTGTGCCAGATAATCGTGGCCTGCTGTATGCTTCACAACTTGGCTTTGCGACGACAGGTGCCTTTTCTGCAGGAGGATGGTCCAGATGGAGGTCTTGTGGCAGCTGTGGAGTCTGTGGACAGTGAAGATGAGGAAGCAGAAGATGAGGATATCGACAACAGTAACACAGTGATTCTTCAATACTTCCAGTGAGACACAGGTAAGAAGACATCACTGCCTGCTACATCTGATACCCTTGTTCTACCCCTCATCTGTCTGTCACTTTCACCCAGTGTATGGACCCTGAGTTGTCACTTTCCCTTTCAATTTCACAGATGTGGGTCCCACTGTGTGACATCTGCTTTGTTTCCTCATGGAATAGAGCTGTGTGACATAGGTATGTTGACAATACAATGGATATAGCAGTTTTCCACAGTTATTGCAAATACACATTTTCGAACGCACAGACTGACTCCAGATAGTTTTGTGATTTAAGGGTGTTTATGTAAGTGCTAAATAGTGGAGGCGGTTGTAAAATGGTCAGTGGTGATGGTGGAGGAATGTCCATGGCAGTGTCCAGTCTATTAGTCTCACAAGTGCATTGTCCAAAGGGGCATAGGAAGTGGAGCTGGGGCAGTTTAAGGATGGACAGGGTGACAAAGTGGAACAGAAGGATGACAATCAGGGTGGTCTCATTTTTTGGCGGGGGTCCTGGCATTGTTCTCTGTCTTTGTCCTGGATCTCAGGGACCGCTTGCGGGGTGCTTCTCCATCTGCAGGCAGTGGGGTGGGGTGCTGGTGTGGTGGTCCTGTGGCAGTGCCTCCTGTCCACTAGCGCCGGCAGAGGTGGTGGGCAGTTCATCGTACAGGCTAGTGTCAGGGCCCCCTTGTTGTGCCCCAGTGTCCCTCCTGGTGTTGATGAGTTCCTTCAGCACCCCTACAATGGTGCCCAGGGTGGTATTGATGGATTTGAGTTCCTCCCTGAACCCCAAATACTGTTCCTCCTCTCCTGCAGCCGCTGGGTCTCCTGAAACTTGGCCAGTACCGTTGCCATCTTCTACTGGGAATGGTGGTAGGCTCCCATGATGTTGGAGAGGGCCTCGTGGAGAGTGGGTTCCCTGGGCCTGTCCTCCCCCTGTCGCACAGCAGCCCTCCCAGTTCCCCTGTGTTCCTGTGCCTCTGTCCCCTGAACCGTGTGCCCACTGCCACTGCCCCCAGGTCCCTGGTGTTCTTGGGGTGGTGGGTTAGCCTGGGTTCCCTATAGTGGTGGACACACTGCTGCTTGATGTGTCCTGGGGACAGAGGTATGGGCCCGCTGGGTGGGTGTTGTGCTGGTGTTTCCAGAGGGGGGAGGCTCTGTTGTGGCTTGTGCCAGTGTAAGGGGAACAGACTGTCCAGAGGTCCCAGCTGGGCCGGGCTGGTCATCTGGATCCAGTTGGACAGAGCTGCTGTCATCACTGTGGGCCTCTTTTGTGAGTGGAGTGGACATGTCTGGAACCTCCTGTCCGGTGAGGTTATGTAGGGGTCCTGCAGGGGTGTGAAGGCATGATTATAGCATTTGTGTGTGCCATGGTGTGCAATGGGTGGGTGACCCTGTACCCCAGTGCTTGCTTTCTTGTGTAGGACCTTGTGTGCTAAATGTTTAGGGGTGTGTGTGGGTATGTGCAGTGGCCATGCATTGATGATGGGTGTCTATGCTTTCATGTTGCATGCAGGGCTTGGTGTTGGGATGTGAGGTTTGTGATAGTGGGACATGTGTGAGGAGTTGGAGTGATGGGGGTGAGGGCGAGGGTGGGTTATGTGATAGCATGCAGGTAGGGTGGGGGATGAAGTATTTAAAGATTTGCCTTACCAGAGTCCATTCCTCCAGCTACTCCTGTGAGGCCCTCAGGATGCAGTATAGCCAAGACCTGCTCCTCCCATGTTGTTAGTTGTGGGGGAGGAGGTGGGGGTCCGCCGCCAGTCCTCTGAACTGCCATCTGGTGTCTTGAGACCACGGAACATACCTTCTGCCGTAGGTCATTCCACTTCTTCCTGATGTCATCCCGTGTTCTTGGGTGCTGTCCCACTTTGTTGACCCTGTCCACGATTCTGTGCCATAGCTCCATCTTTCTAGCTATGGTGGTGTGCTGCACCTGTGATCCGAATAGCTGTGGCTCTACCCGGATGATTTCCTCCACCATGACCCTGAGCTCCTCCTCAGAAAACCTGGGGTGTCTTTGCAGTGCCATGGGGGGTGTGCGTGATATGTGGGGTGGTGTGTGTTGTGATGTGTGGGGTTATGTTTAGGGGTGTGTGGTGTTGTGTGCGTGGATGTTGTATGAGTGATGGTGCTGAGTGCCTGTGGATGCTAGTTTGTAGATGGTGGTGTCTCTCTCTGGCCTTCAGTCGCAATTGTGGTCGTAAGGGTTTGTGGGTGATGTGGGTGTGCGTTTTATATTGTATTGGATGTGTGGGAGTGGTGTGTGTATGTGTATCAGATGTGTGTATTTGTAATTGTCCAATGTGGTTGTGTTTTGTAAGTGTGTGTGTGTATTTTGAGCGCAGCAGTGTATACCACCAATGGAATATCGCGGTTGAAAGACCGCTGCGTGGATTCGTGGGTCGTGATAGTGAGGGCGTGTTCCTGTTAGCGTGACGGTGGAGGTTTTGTTATCGCCAGTTTATCACTGACCTTTGGTGTGGCGGACTTGTGTGGGTGTCTTCATTTTGGCGGATTCCGGGCTGTGGGTCTTAATAGCTGTGGCGGAATTCCGCGGCTGCGGCCATCTGTTGGCGGTCTTCTGCACGACGGTAAGCGGCATTTACCGCCAATGTTGTAATGACCCCCTCAGTCTGCAATGGCAGTGCTTGGAGCATCTGGATGCATGGCCCTAGAGGGCAAACAGTGGGGGCTAACCATTTCAAAAGTGGCCTTTTCGAACAAGAATAAACCACATCTCTGATGTCACAGCAGTGGAAATCTAGTTGTTTGTAGCTGTCGACAAATTAAGAGAAAAAGAGGGCTCTGAATTGTTCATTCCCACTGACAGTTTCTATGAATCTCATGAGCAACACAAACACAAACTTGTCACCACTACTTCACAAAGTGAATATCCAAAACATAATGCATCATGGTTGCACAGAGTTGCAGAAGCTAACCCTTCTTCTTTCAGGCTCAACACATACTTCCAAGTATATGTACATTAATCAGTGAACTCTTCTCTTCCAAGTATGAGATAGTATTAGAGGACCATGGTGCACATTTGTGTCATTATTTGTAAAAAAAATAATATAATGATGTAAGTTGTCCATAATTCATTTTGGGGAAGGTTTCTTACTGAAACTTTGCGCAGCTTTGAGCAGATGTTCACCATGAACATTTGTTCTGCTTCTTGACAGTGCCTATTTTATTGCAACCCTAATATTTAAATATGGGTCACATAGAGAGCAATTAGCATGAATTACAGAGTCTAAATCCAGTTATTCACAGCTCTTGTGTAACAACAGTGGCAAAATAAAAGTTGTTTTTCGAATCCTGTTATATTACTGATGAAGCACTCAATACCCTGCTCCCCCCCACTCCTGACTGCTATCCAAAGACATAGAGAAGTGGTGGATTGACATATGGCAGCCATTTCTTGCACTTCTCTTGGGTTTCCCCAGAAATACTAGAGGCAGGGGATTGCCAACCACCACTCCTCCTGCCACTGAAGGTCTGCAGAGAATATCACTGGCAGGACATTTCAGAATATATTGTTAGCTGCCCCGCACAAAGCCTATCACCATGGCCCAAACGCATTGCTTTCTGTTGGAGAGCAGAGAGTTCTGCTTCAAGTGAGGAAGGTGAGGGTGGAACAGCTGCAGAGGTGGAGATGAGGTTGGCCACCGGTTATTGTGTTTTGTTTAAACAGTGGTGATTGTTGTGAGTATGTAATTTGGAATAGAATAATGTGAGAATGCCAAGTTGCAGCCTTGTGTGCATGCCATCCTTCGTGTCTCACCACGTACAGCTGATTGACAGAATCAGCTGCCCAGCAGAAGAGGATTTCAAGGGTCATGTGTAATGCAAAAGTAAGCAGATTGTGTTTGTACCTGGATTCAGCAATGACTATAGTAAATAACATATGCATTGCTATTTAAGAAAATATTTAATTGATTGTTTTATTACAAAAATAATTTTACATGGATAGAATTTTGTTTTGCAAAACACATGGGAGCAAATTTATACTATGTTTGGGCCAAATTTGCGTAATTTTTTTACATAAATTCAGCGCAAACTTAACTCCATATTTATATTTTGATGGTAGACGTGTCTAGCATCAAAATATTGGAGTGAATGTTATTTTTGGGATGCTTGAAACCTCCTTGTGTCAATGAGATGCAAGGTAGGCATTCCCGTCCAAAAAATGACTCTAAGTCTCTAGCGCCCGATTTATCCTCATGTGCACAATTGGGGACGGGGGCATAAATAAAGTGCTAAGCCATTATTTAATGCCTGGGTCAAACACCATGGGAAGAGCCAACAGGTGCCCACCCCAAGCCCCAGGAACACCTCCACCAACACCAGAGGGACACCAGAGGATGGGGAGACCCCATCCTAGGTAAGTAGGGTAAGTAGAGGTAAGTATTTAAAAAATGTTTTTAAAGTGATATTGGGGGCTTTGAGATGGGCTCTGAAATGGGGTCCCCTACATGACACTGGGTGGAATGGTCATGCCCAGGGGATCTTTGTCCCCTGTGCTGTCCATTGGGGTGGTGGGCATGACTCCGGTCTTTTATAAGACAGGAATCATGTGGTATGGATGTGTCATTTTTTTAGGCGAAACCCCCTTCCCCTGCACCGCCACCCCCACCCAGGTAACATAATTTTCCCAGACGCTACCCCTTCTTCGCTCGGCTTGCAGGATTCCATAAGTTTGGCACCCGGCTGGCGCTCTGGAATGAAGGAAGCTGGCACTATATCTTTTGATGTAATGCTGTTGTATAAAGTTGGCCCATAATCCCCTATTGTTCTCTTTATAGATTCCCCTAAGTAGGTCTGTTGTTGTAGCATTCCTAATGATACATGATGAACAGTGTAAGATATTATAATGATGATGAGTAACCACAATTTTCAGTGATAGACCACAACTGAATATGTTTATTAGATGACAATGTGTTCTCAAATCTAAATACATTTCCCAGTGATTCTTACATATTCTTTCTACACACACAGATGACGAGATGATTAGTTAACTGTCAATGTCTAAATTAATTCAAAGGGCAATGCATGATAATTAATTTCACAATATAGACATAATACTGATGGTTGTGACTAATGACACTGAATTTGAATCCTTACTATTCTGATGGATTATAAAACTGAGTTATGGAAGCTATTTCTATATATGTTCTCTTCTTATCTGACTAAAGAAAGCTTTAGATTCTCATAAAATGTATTTCAAAAACACATTGAGTAAGAGGCAGCTGGTGTGCGACAATATTATTTCAGGAATATCGAATGACATTAATATCTTGTCAAAACATATTCTATAGAAGGTGTGTGGTCATTCCAGTTTACAGTGTGTTGCTATAGTCTAATTAGCAGGTGATTAGGGTCTGAGCAATGGTATATCTGGTGTTCAGGGGAGCCATTTATAGACTTCTTATAGCATGAGAAGTGTGCAAAAGTAGCCAGTGGTGATTGCACTGATCTGGGACATCATAGTCATTTTACCACCATGATTATGCTGAGGTTTCTGGCATGGTCAGACAGATTGGGTGACAATCTTAGTTCTGAGGGCCACCAGGAGTCATTCCAAGGGGTGGTGTTGTTGCTAAAGATCAGCACTTCCATGTTCTGTGTTGCTCTTCAGGCATTTGTCCTTCATCCTGTTGATGATGCTCATCTTGCACATGTGGAAGTTGGTTCTTGTGTTGGTGGGATCTTCTGAGAGTGAGAGGATGAGCTGGACATAATCTGCACAGGATGTGATGTTTAGTATTTGGGATCTGATGATTATCAGTGGGTGTATTAGAGTGTGGGACTGAGGAAAAATCCTTGAGGGGCACCGCAGATGATGTCCTTGGGCTCAGAGGTGAATGGAGGTAGGCAGACCTTCTGCACTCTTCGGGTGAAGAAGGAGACTATCACCTTGAGTATGTTTTCTTGGATACCAATGTGGTGCAGTCTGCTGATCAGGGTGCAATGAGATATGGCGGCAAAGGTTAATGAGAGGTCATGGAGGATTATGGCCACTGTTCCTTCCCAGTCAAGGAGGGCTCTGTTGTCATTGCTGGCTGCGATCAAGGCATTCTAGGTGCTGCAGTTGGCATGGAATCCAGATTGAGAGATGTTTAGGAGAAGGATCTGCTCCAAATATTTTGTGAGTTGTCGGCTTTTAGAAATGGGGACTCTCACTTTAGTCAGGGCAAAGGAGAAACACACCTAGTTAACCCCCACTCACCCCTTGGAAGTTTGGCATGAGCAGAAAGGCTTAACCCAGAAGCAATGTGTAAAGTGTTTGTACCAACACACAGAGTAATACAGTGAAATCACTACAAAATGGACACCACACCAGTTTAGAAAAAAAGGTAATATTTATCTAAATCAAACAAGACCAAAGCAACAAAAATCCAACATAAACAACTCAAAATATGAATTTTCAAAAGAATAAGGCCCTCATTACAACCCTGATGGTCGGAGATAAAGCGGCTGTAATGCTGCAAACAGGCCGGCGGTTAAGAAAATTGAATTCTGACCATGGCACAAACCACCAACACAGACAGCCACTTTAACAGACCGACCGCCTCAAAGGTAGCAACAAGTACAGTGGCGGTAACCGCCAACAGCCAGGCAAAAGACAAGGTTCCGCCCACTGTATTATGACACACCAATCTGCCACCATTTCCGGGGGCGGTACCAATGCCATCAAAAGCACGGCGGAAACAGTACACAGAAGGCAAAGGAGTCACCTCTGGAGACTCAAGGAAGAACCACAACGCCATGGAGCCTGAACTGCAGGTGTTCCCCATGCTGGTCTACCTCCTCCTACACCAGTAATACCAACGCTGGCGACGACAACCACAGTGAGTACTGCCGCCTAGCACACAGGGGAGGGAGGAGGAAAAAGAGAGTGAAACACACACGCAACACCACCACGCCCACCCCACCCCCAACACCATAAACACAAACAGATGCAATAACATTACATATTCACCCCTACCCCTCGGGAATAATGAAAGGACAAAATGATTGGAATGTCTAGCCACAGTCTCTCTAGTGGGTGGTTTGCCCACTGCTTTGTCCTAGGGAGTGCAAGGCCACAGTCTATCAAGTCAATGGCTTCTCTACTGGTTCTAGAGGGGGCTCTGTGTCCAGTGTGCTTCATCCTGGCAAGTAGGGGGTGAGTGGATGCCTCCTTCCACTGATTCTGGAGGGGGCTCTGTGCCCAGTGTGCTTCATCCTGGCAAGGAGGGGGTTAGTGGATGCCTTCTTTCACTGGTTCTGGAGGGGGCTCTGTGCCCAGTGTGCTTCATCCTGGGAAGGAGGGGGTGAGTAGATGCCTTCTTCCACTGGTTCTGGAGGGGGCTCTGTGCCCTATGTGCTTCATCCTGGCAAGGAGGGGGTGAGTGGATGCCTTCTTCCACTGGTTCTGAAGGGGGCTCCGTGCCCAGTGTGCTTCATCCTGGCAAGGAGGGGGTAAGTGGATGCCTTCTTCCACTGGTTCTGGAGGGGGCTTTGTGCCCTGTGATGCAGCACATGGGGAGTGCAAGCTCACAGTCTCTCACCTGGATGTCAGATGCACAAAATTTGCTGTAGGCAGGATACATGACACTCCATGGTGGCATGTCTACAGTCCATCCACCGGCGACAATGGTTGTACAGTGGTGGCAATGCTGGTGCTTGTGTCGGCGCTGCCAGTGGTGGGGCAGGCTCCAGCCCTTCCCCTGCAGCCGCAGACGGCTGCCAACTGGGGTTGCTGCTGCCAGTGGTGCTGGTGGTGGTGCTGGTGGCGGTGCTGCCAGTGGTGGAGGGAGGCTCCAGCCCTTCCCCTGCAGCCTCGGACGGCTGCCTACTGGGGCTGCTGCCAGTGGTGCTAGTGGCGGTGCAGGTGGCAGTGCTGCTGGCAGTGCTTGTGGCAGTGCTGCCAGTGTTGGGGGGAGGCTCCAGCCCTTCCCCAGCAGCCGTGGACTGCTGAAGTGGCATGGTTGGTGCTGGGGGCTCAGATCCTGTCACAGCACCAAGCCTCCTGTCCCTCTTGCATGCAGGGCCAGGCCCTTTGCCTTTGGCAGCTGGAGGTGCCTCCTTGCCCTTGGCAGCTGGTGGTGCATCCTTGGCCTTGGCAGCTGGTGGTGGCTTCTTGCCCTTGGCAGCCGGTGGTGCATCCTTGGTCTTGGCAGCTGGTGGTCCCTTCTTGCCCTTGGCAGCTGGTGGTTGTTCCTTGGCCTTGGCAGCTGGTGCAGGCACACTGCCAATGCTGATGGGTGTCTCGTTGGAGCCTTTCACACCTGCAGTAGCTGCCGAAACTACAGTGGCCGTGGACTGGGTGGCTGGGGTGCTGGCCTGGGTTCTGACCACCCGGGCCCGAAGTGAAGGACGGGGGAGGGGGAGGGAAGAGGTCAAGGGTGGAGAGGAAAAGCTTCTTAGGGATACCAGGGTGGGAAGAGGGTGAAGGCTTGGGAGTGGAGGAAGAGGGATTGGTTGTAGGAGGTGTCTGTCTGCTGTGTTTGGGTGCAGGTGCATAGGCTGGATGCTGTTGTGAGGTGGATGACTGTTGGCTGTCTGAGTGATTCCGTTTGTGTACTTTGGGAGGAGGGGGCACAGGCACAGTGGGAGAGGACACAGGGGAAGTGTGCATGGATGTGGGGGTGGGGACTGCCAGTGAGGGGTGTGTAGTGATAGGTGTGCTGGTGATGGAGGTAGTGGATGAGGATGTAGTGCATGCAGGTGTGAGTGATGATACTACTGGGAGGGAGGTGGACAACAAGGAGGAGGGGGACACAGTGGAGGCAGTGGATGTTGGTGTGTCTGCTTCTGGATGGTGTTTGCGTGAGTGCCTGTGGGATGATGTCTGGTGCTTGTGTTTGCCTGAGCCACTCCTGTGTGTTATCTTGGGTGCATGCTGGTCTGATTGTGTGCTTGGGATTGGTTGGAGTTCAGGGGAATGGGACTGGGTAGGGGAAGGTGGAGGGGGAGGCTGGAGACAGGGACAATGGCTGCCATCAGGGAGGAGGCCAGAGCCTGGAATGAGCTATGCTGGGCCGCCACGCCAGAGTGAATGCCCTCCAGGAATGTATTTGTATGTTGCACATGCCCTGCCAGCCCCTGGATGCCATTCACTATGGTTGACTGCCTCCTCACTTAGCAGGGCTAACTGGGGCAGGGTCTAAGGTGCCTGGGGCGAAGGAGAAGCCCACCCTCCTGGGTAGGCAGCCACGGGAAACTCATTGAGGGGCTGCTGGGAGGGCGGGGCTGGTACGGGGGTGGCGACTGTACCTGTACTTGGGGTGGTCACAAAGCAGTCAGCCACCAGCAGGGAGCTTCCATCTGAGGAGGTATCACTGTCAGAACTGTCCCCTCCTCTCTCCGCCGTGGTGTTCCCCTCACCCTCCATCCCACTGGTGCCCTCACGATCGGTGGATTCGGCCTCCAGGGCCATGTGGGATGCAGCTCCCTCCGTCACTAGTGCCTCTGCTCCTCTCCCAGATGATGCTAATGCACAGAAGGGAAGGGTGACAAAACAAAAAGGGGGGGGGAGAGACAGAGGATGTACTTGGTCAATGCCAGCAACAACAACACCGTTGGAGTACACAACACACAGGGGACAGTACTGCGAACTAGGCGATGCACTACCACTCACAATGCTAGTCACCAGGCCCTGGACAGTAAAACCTAACACCAATAGCAGCATACCTGAGACCCACAGATCTATGCCCAGTTGTAGATGCCCACTAGCATGTTTGGGGGTGAAGTGCATCAGCTCCTGCCCAACATGGAACCTACCCTGCAATGTCCGGCCTGGCCTAGGGGAACCCACAGGCCCACATCCTTGACTCAGAGACTACCCCACCACGCACAATTTACAGATTTTGAAACTGTACTCCCCCCCTTGTGGCTGGTGTGATGCCCTCAAGTGCCCATCCAGCTCCAGATAGGCCACTGCCAGTATGCGGAACAACAGGGGGATCAGGGTTCGATGAGAACCCCTTCCTCATTGGGAAGCCAACCCCTGGCTGGGCCTCCGCCGTCTTCCTTGCCCAGCGTCTCAGGTCCACCCACCATTTCTGGCAGTGGGTGCTCCGTCTACTGTAGACCCCCAGGGTCCGCATGTCCTTGGCAATGGCACCCCATATACCCTTTATCTGATGGGCGCTGACCTGCAGAAAAATGAAAATGGAAAAGGGATCAGTCATACCGTCTGGCCTGTTACACCCATGGCCCACCATATCCCCCCTTCCCCTTACGCACATACATTGACCACCATACATGCTGCACGCTTCCCAGGACCTCTCCCCATTCCCCCTCACACAAGGCCTTCACACACATCACACCATGTATTCATGCCCCATGCATTGTGCCTACAGTGTACTCACCTGTTGGTCTGGAAGCCTATAAAGCAATCGGTACTGGGGTAGGACCCCATCCACCAGTTTCTTCAACTCTGCTGCGGTGAAGGCAGGGGCCCTTTCCCCAGTGACTCGATCCATGGTCGGTTCCGGACACAGGTGGCAGCAGCACTTGCAGTGTAGGTCCTCTCCTGTTGAAGGTCAGGTAGCAAGTGAGTGAACATATAGAAAATGGCGGTCATGTGCGCGGCAGTGCGTACCGTCACTGCAGGCGTACATCACCATTGGCCACTGTAACCCATAGGGCCCAATGATAACAAATGAGGAGTTGCACAGCGGTACTCGACCGCCTCCCGCAATGGCGCAAAACGTCAGCAGCATTACCTAATTTCCACCTGTCCCTCCACACAGATCAGGCATCTGCCATTTCAGGGGTGGGCAGGCCACGGCACCTAACTGCGTCACAGCCAACATAAGCACATTTTGGTAATAAACATAAAGATACTATTTCTGACACAACATGCAATGAATTGTACATTGAGGAAATGTTAAGATCTGACCAGATGCTCATCGTTTTGCCCCCTAAAGTACAACAGCTGAGGATGAATAAGAGATGGAGACATCGCCACATGTACAGGCCCCTGGTGGACTTAGCAACAATGGAAGACAGGCACATTATCCTCACCTACAGAGTTGATAGGGCCACAATCCAAGAGCTGTGTGCCCAATTGGAGCCAGACCTTATCTCAGCTATCCATTAGCTACTGGGATCCCCACTCTTGTGCAAGTCCTATCTGTGTTTCATTTCTTGGTGAGTGGCTCCTTCCAAGTGACAGTAGCCATGGCAGCAGGAATGTCCCAGCCAATGTTCTCTAACGTGCTGACCAGAGTGTTGTCTGCCCTGATGAAACACATGTGTATCAACATTGTTTTTCTCGAGGTGGAGGATTTGGCCACGTGAAAGCTGACTTCTATGCAATGGGACATACCCCAACATTATTGGGGCAATTAATGGTACACATATTGCCTTTGTCCCCTCCCCCCAGAGAAATGAACAGGTGTTCAGAAATCAAAAGAGCTTTCACTCTATGAATGTGCAGATAGTGTGCCTGACGGACCATTACATCTCCCATGTAAATACAAAGTATCCTGGGTCTGTGCATGATGTCTATATCCTGAGGAATAGCATAATCCCATATGTGATGGCTCAACTCCAGAGGCACAGGGTGTGGCTAATAGGTGAGCCCATGGTCCACACCGAGTGTATGTTGGTCTATGGTTGTGGGGTTCGCCCTAAGGGTGAGTGTCTGGCTAACAGGTATCCCTCGATATTTACAGGTGACTCTGGTTACCCCAACCTCTCATGGCTACTGACCCCAGTGAGGAATCCCAGAACAAGGGCAGAGGAACATTACAATGAGGCACATGGGTGAACAAGAACGAATTATAGAGCGAACCTTTGGCCTCCTGAAGGCCAGGTTTCAGTGCCTCCATCTAACAGGTGGATCTCTGAGCTACTCACCCAAGAAGGTGTGCCAGATCATCGTGGCATGTTACACAACCTTGCCCTGAGACGCCAGGTACCTTTTCTGAAGGAGGATGAAGCTGGAGATGGACGTGTGGCAGCAGTGGATCCTGTGGACAGTGACGAAGAGGAGGCATAAGATGCAGATCTGGAAAACAGAACATCTATAATTCAACAGTACTTCCAGTGACACACAGGTAAGACACTGTAACTTCATCTTCCATTGCAGTTTTGTGTTGTAAATTGTCACTGGCAGGCTGCTGTTCCCACTACTATGGCCACTTACTGTACACTTTGACAAGTCTATTCACAGATATTTGTGCCCTAGTCTGGCTCCTGGTGTATAGACTGCAGCACAATACAGGTCATACCTATGTATACATTACTGTACAGTCTACTTGCAATGTCTACAGATTGTAAAAGGAATACATACTTAAATCATTTGACATACTACATACTTGTATTTTTTAAAGTGGTGTTTATTTCATTGCTGAAAATATAATGGGGATGTGCAGCGGGCTGGGGTGATTGTGGAGGAATGTCCAGGACATCCATTCTATGTGGATCTCAGGTGCATTGTCCAAAGGGGCATAGGAAGTGGAGCAATAGCAGTTCAAGGTGAACAGGGTGACAGAGTGGGACACAAGGGTGACATTCAGGAGAGTCTTATTTCCTGGCAGGGGTCTTGGCAATGTTCTCTGGCTTCTGCCTGGATCGCAGGGATCGTTTGTGGGGCTGGTTTTCCTTCTGCAGGGGGAGGTGTTCTGGTGGCCTGTTGTTCCTGTGGATGGGCCTCCAGTCCACTAGCGTCAGCGGAGGTGGAGGGCTGTTCATTGGTGTGGCTAGTGTCAGGGGCCCGTTGGTGTGCCACTGCCTCCCTCATGGTGTTGGCCATGTCAGCCAGAACCCATGCAGTGGTGACCAGGGTGGTGTGGATGTCCCTCAGGTCCTCCCTGATCCCTAGGTACTGTCCATCTTACAGCCGCTGGTACTCCTGCAGCTTGGCCAGTATCTTGGCCATTGTCTTTTGGGAATGGTGGTATGCTCCCAGGATGTTGGTGAGTGCCTCATGGAGAGTCGGTTCCCTGAGCCTGTCCTCCCCTTGTCGCACAGCAGTCCTCCCAGCTTCCTTGTTGTCCTGTGCCTCTCTCCCCTAAACCGTGTGCCCACTGCCACTGCCACTGACCCCATGTCCCTGATCGTCCTGTGTTTGTGGGGATGCCTGGGGTCCCCGTAGTGGTGGACACACTGCTGAATGACGTGTCCTGGGGACAGAGGTATGGGCCCGCTGGGTGGGTGCTGTGCTGGTGTTTCCTGAGGGGGGAGGCTCTGTGGTGGTATGGGACTGTGGCTGGGTAACCGACTGTCTGGAGGTCCCTGATGGGCCAAGTTGGTCATCCAAATCCAGACGTGCAGAGCTGCTGTCATCACTGTAGGCCTCTTCTGTGGGATGACTGGATGTTGCTGGCACCCCCTCTCCGGTGAGGCAAGTGTGGGACTTGTGGGGATGTAAATGCAGTGTTATTGTTTCTGCGTGTGACATCTTGTGCATGGGTGTGTTAGCCTTTTATGGTTGTTAGTGCCCTGTGAGCTTTGCCTTGTGTGAGTAGTTATTTTGTGGGCTAGGTGACTCTCTCTGGTGTGCAGGCTGTGGTGATGGGTGTCCATGCAAGTCTGTGAGTGGTGTCCATGCATTGGTGGTGCATGCAGTGCTGGGTATAGGGATGGGTGGGTTGTAATAGTGGGGTGTGTGGGAGGTGGTGGCGTGATGGGAGTGAGGGTGAGGGTGGGGGTATGTGATGACATGCAGGGAGGGGGGTAAAAGTAGTAAATATTTGACTCACCAGAGTCCAGTCCTCTTGCTACTCCTACCAGGCCCTCAGGATGCAGTATTGCCAAAACTTGCTCCTCCCATGTTGTTAGTTGTGGGGGAGGAGTTGGGGGTCCACCGCCAGTCCTCTGTACAGCTATCCGGTGTCTTGCAACCACGGAATGCACCTTCCCCCGTAGGTCGTTCCACCTATTCCTGATGTCATCCCTTGTTCTTGGGTGCTGTGCCATGGCGTTGACCCTGTCCACGATGCTCCACCATAGCTCCATCTTCCTTGCAATAGATGTCTGCTGCACCTGTCATCCGAATAGGTGTGGCTCTACCCGGATGATTTCCCCGACCATGACCCTTACCTCCTCCTCTAAGAACCTGGGGTGTCTTTGTGGTGCCATGGGTATAGTGTGTGTGGTGTGTGTGAGGGTGTGTGAGGTGATGTGTTACGGTGTGTGCTGTGAGGTACGTGTATGGTGTATGGGTGATGGTGTTCTGTGGCCCTGGTTCTGTGGGTGCTCTTGGTGTGTCTCTCTCTCAGTAGCCAATTTCTTTGATTCGTAAAGGGATCTGGGTATTGTGGGTGTGTGTTTTATAGTGGTGTGGGTGTGTGGTGTGTGTATGAGTGTCAGGTGTGTATAGTTTAAATTGTCCAATATGGTGTTGTCTTGTATGTGTATGTGTATTTTGAGCTTGGCGGTATGTACCGCCAATGGTTTACCACGGTGGAATGTCCACTGCAGTGATTTTTTGGTCATAATGCTGTGGGCGTGGTTCTGTTGGCGTAACGGTGTGTGTTTTGCTTCCGCCATTTTATCATTGACCTTTGGGCTGGCAGACTTCTGTTTGTGTCCGTATAGTGACGGATTGCAATATGTGGGTCATAATATGGGTAGTGGTGTACCGCCGCAGTATATTGGCGGCAGTCGGCATGGAGGTAAGCGGGACTTACCGCCAATGTCATAATGAGGGCCCAAGAGTCTTACTCCATAGAAAACAATGGAACAGTTGATTTTACACAAAGTACCAGGTTTCTGCCAAAAATAATGCTGCACGGGCGAGCGTGCAATCACAAAAGTCAGTGATGCACTGATTTCTTACCCGCAAGTGAGGCTGTGCGTCATTTTCTTGTCCGTTCAGGTCAGCAATGCGTAATTTTTCTCCCTTGCAAGAGAGCGATGCGTCAATTTCTGGATGGGGCACCTCAGATCCGCGCAGGTGCACGATGACTTTCACGCCCAGTGACAATGCTTGACAAATCTGGTTGCACAGCGTTAGAAAACCGTGCTGTGTGGGGTTTGCATCATTATCAGCAGCCACAAGCGGGTGTTGTGTCATTTCTCCAGCCGCAATGTGTTGATTTCAGCTGCAAAGCTGGTGGCGCGTTGTTTATCAGCTGCGTTGCAGATGGTGCATCAAAAATGTACCGCAAGGTGTTCTGTGCATGAATTTTAATCCTTGTTCTGCCATCTTCACCTTTCAAGGGCCCAGGGACTGGATAGGTCACCACTTGGCAGGGCAGGAGTCTCAACAGAAAGTCCAGGTGCTTGTAGAGGAAGTCTTTGATGGCCCTGAGACTTCAAAACAGGAAGCAAGCTTAGTGGAAGCCCCTGGAGATTCTTCTCAAGCAGGAATGCACAACCTTTGTCCCCTTTCACAGGCAGACGCAGCAACTGCAGGATAGCCCAACAAAGCACAGTCACAGGCAGGGGCAGCACTTCCCCTCAGATCTTCTCCTTGGCAGAAGTGATCTAAAGTCTGGGGTTTTGGGTGCACTGCCTATACCCTTTTCTGCCTTTAAAAGAGGCAAACTTCAAAGGAAAGTTTCTGTTGTTTACAGGATCCTTCCTTGCCCAGACCAGATTCCAGACACACACCAGAGAGTTGGAGACTCCATTGTGTGAGGGCAGGCAGATCCCATTCAGGTGTAAGTGACCACTCCTCCCTCCACTCTAGCCCGCATGGCTCATTAGGATATACAGGCTACATCCTAGCTCCCTTTGTGCCACTGTCTAGAGGAGATTCACAAACAGCCCAATTGTCATTTTGACCCAGACAGGGATTCCACAAACAAGCAGAGGCACCGAATGGTTAAAGCAAGAAAATGCCTACTTCTAAAAGTGAACACACTTAGGGGCAACCCAGTATTCCCCTAGGGAACTGGGTGAAGACAATGGGCCTCATTACAACCCTGGCGGTCGGTGTTAAAGCAGTAAGACCGCCAACAGGCTGGCGATAAAAAAAATTGAATTACGACCGTGGTGGAAACCGCCAACATAGACAGCCACTTTAACACTCCAACCGCCACGGCGGAACAAACAAACAGCATGGCGGTCACTGCCAACAGACAGGCGGAAAACAATGTACCACCCACACTATTATGAGAGGCCAATCTGCCACCTTTTCCGGGGCGGATTCAACGCAAACAAAAACACAGTGGTAACAGGACTTGGAAGGGGAAACCCTCACCTCTATACAACCCACGAGGAACCAGGATGCCATGGAGCCAGAACTCCAAATCCTCCCTGCGATGGTATTCCTGCTCCTCTACCAGGAGCTCGAAAGACGATGGCAACGACCACAGTGTGTACTGCACCTACAACACAGGGGAGGGGGGGGGAAGAGAGTGACACACACACGCAACAGGCAACAGCCCCACCCTCACCCACAACAACACACACACCAATACATGCTGCAACAATAGATTTACACCTCCCAACTGCCCTCCCCGGAAGAATGCAATGACAAAAGGAAATGATTGTAACGATTGCAATCAATAAAAATCCATTAGTCAAAACTTTAAATACAGTATAAACAATTATGTACACCAACTATACAAGTCCGGATAGTGCACCATTCAAAGTCCGTGGACCACTGGGCCCAAAATGCATGGGGGAGGCCCACACTCGATACCAGACTGCAAACGGATGGAACACTGCTGGGGCATCAGATCAAAATGAAACAGGCATCTCAGGGGGAAGGAAAGGGGGGCACCTCCTGGGGAGTGCAAAGCCACAGTCTCCCAAGTCTCTCCAGTGGGTGGTCTGCCCACTGCTTTATCCTGGGGAGTGCAAAGCCACAGTCTCTCAAGTCTCTCAAGTGGGTGGGTTGCCCACTGCTTTATCCTGAGGAGTGCAAAGCCACAGTCTCTCAAGTCTCTCCAGTGGGTGGCTTGACCACTGCTTTATCCTGGGGAGTGCAAAGCCACAGTCTCTCAAGTCTTTTCAGTGGGTGGGTTGCCCACTTCTTTATCCTGGGGAGTGCAAAGCCACAGTCTCTCAAGTGGATGCCTTTCTCCACTGGTGGTTCTGGAGGGGGCTTGGTGCCCATAGTGCTTCATCCTGCCAAGGACTGAGGTAGTGGATGTGATTCTCCACTGGTTCTGGAGGGGGCTTTGTGCCCAGAGTGCTTCATCCTGCCAAGGACTGAGGTAGTGGATGCCTTTCCCCACTGGTTCTGGAGGGGGCTTTGTGCCCAGAGTGCTTCATCCTGCCAAGGACTGAAGTAGTGGATGTGATACTCCACTGATTCTAGAGGGGGCTTGGTGCCCAGAGTGCTTCATCCTGCCAAGGATTGAGGTAGTGGATGTGATACTCCAGTGACGGTGGTGCAACATGTAAGCTGGCCAAGCTCCTCGAACTGACCACCAGCCTCGTACGACTGACCACTGGGGATGGCAGCAATGTCTGCGGTGGTGCCACTGGCTCAGGATGTCGCGGGGGCACTGGCGGTGCTGGCAGAGGTGTCAGTAGCGGCGGTGCTTGCGGCAGACTCTGTGGCATTGGTGCTGGTGGCAGGCTCTGTGGCATTGGTGCTTACGGCGGGCTCTGTGGCATTGGTGCTGACGACGGGCTCTGTGGAAACGGTGCTGGCAGCGGTCTTTGTGGCGGCGGTACTGGTGGTGGGCTCACTGACTGCGGTGCTGGTGGCGGCCTCACAGACTGCGGTGCTGTTGTCGGGCTCACAGACTACGGTGCTGGTGAAGGGCTCAGTGTCTGCTGTGCTGGCGGTGGTGTTGGTGGCGGGCTCACTGACTGCGGTGCTGGTGGCAGGCTCACTGACTGTGGTGCTGCGGTGGTGCTGGTGGCGGGCTAACTGACTGTGGTGCTGGCTGCGGTGCTGGTGGCAGCGGAGCAGGTGGTGGCGCCGGTGGCGGTCTTGCCCGTCATGCAGGTTGGCGTCGACGTGGACCTGCCTTAGATTTTTTGGCCCTTCCCTACCTTTGATGGTGGCGCTTCTGTCTTCCCACTTTCCTCTTTTGTTTTGCCTGAGCCCTTGGTGGCAGGTGTTTTTGCCTTCTCCATCTGGGATGTGGACAACTTTTTATGTTTTGGAGGTGGGAATATGTCCTTGCCCTCACTCCTTGGGACACTGGCAGCCCTGTTGCTTGGTGCACTCCAGAATCCCTCTATTGCTGGCACCACTGTGTCTGGAGATGTGGTGGCTTAGGTGCTGGGTTGGGACCTGGAAAGGCGGGCCCTAGGGGACGGACGGGGGGGAGGTGTAGGGAAGAGATCAACATTTGATAGGAAAAGCTTTTTAGACACACTGGGACGGGTAGATGGAGGGGGTTTGGGAGTGGAGGAAGAGGTAGTGGATTTAGGAGGTGTACGTTTGCTGACTTTCGGTGAAGGTGCATAGGCTGGTGGCTGTTGTGAGGTGGATAGCTGTTGGGTGGGTGTGTGACTGCGTTTGTGTAGTTTTGGAGGAGGGCTCACAGACACACTGGGAGAGGACACAGGGGATGTGTGAATGGTAGTGGGGTGGTGAGTGCACGTGAGCGGTGTGTGGTGATGGGCGTGCTGGTGATGGAGGTAGTGGCTGAAGATGTAGTGCATGCAGGTGTGAGTGGAGACGAGACAGGGAGGGAGGAGGGAGACATGGAGGAGGTGGACACAGTGGAGGCAGTGGATGTTGGTATGTCTTCATGGGTATGGCGCTTGTGTGAGTGCCTGTGGGATATGTGGTGCCTATGTTTGCCTGAGCCACCCTAGTGTGTTGAGGTGTGTGCATGCTGGTCTGATGGTGTGCTTGGGATAGGCTGAGGTACAGGGGATTGGGTCTGGGTGGAGGAGGTTGGAGGGGGGAGGTTGGACACAGGGACAATGGCTGCCATCAGTGCTGAGGCCAGAGCGTGAAATGCTCGCTGTTGGGCTGCCTGGCCAGAATGAATGCCCTCCAGGTATGCATTTGTTTGTTGCAAATGCCTCTCTACACCCTGGATGGCATTCCGAATGGTAGACTACCCAACAGTGAGGGATCTCAGGAGGTCAATAGCCTTCTCGCTGAGGGCAGCAGGGCTGACTGGGGCAGGGGCTGAGGTGCCTGGGGCGAAGGAGATGCCCACCCTCCTGGGTGAGCGGCCACGGGAGACAAGCTGAGGGGCTGCTGGGAGGGCGGTGCTGGTAGGGAGGGTGGCGGCTGTACTTGTAGATGCGGTGGGCACAGAGGGGCCCGCCACCCCAAGGGAGCTCCCATCAGAAGAGGAGTCGGTGTCGCTGGTCTCTGCTCCTGTCTCCGCCGTGGAGCTCCCTCAGCCCTATGTCCCACTGGTGACTTCAGACTCTGTTGTCTCGCCCTCCAGGGCCATGTGGGAAGCAGCTCCTTCCTGCTCCGGTGGCACTGTTTCTCAGCCTGATGATGCTAATGCACACAAGAGCAGGGAGACCACAAAAAGGGGGGGGGAGAAGAAAGACATTTTCAGTGCATGCAATACTGCTACCGTTTGCGAACACTACAGACACTGCAGCCCTCTGCACTACGCCATACACTTAGAGTTCCCTATTTAATCACAGGGACATGGGGTACAAGGCCAATGCCCGATTGCTGCACACGGAAGTCACAGCAGCCTGGCCTAGGGTAACCCACTGCCCACCTCCCCCACCCAGACACCTCATAATGCATGCAGAGACAGATGGATGTGACAGTACTCACCCCCTTGTGGCTGCTGTGATGCCCCCAAGCGCCCATCCAACTCTGGATACGCCACCACCAGCATCCAGAACATCAGGGGGGTCATGGTGCGACGGGCACACCTCCCACGTTGGGAGACCATCCCCAGCTGGGCCTCCGCCATCTTCTTGCTCCAGCGGTGAATGTCCTCCCATCTTTTCCGGCAGTGGGTGCTCCGTCTGTGGTGGACCCCCAGGGTCTGGACGTCCTTGGCGATGGCACGCCAAATATCCTTCTTCTGGTGGGCGCTGACCTAGAGGAATAGTACAACCACAGTCATTGGCCCACGTTCCCACCCTTGCCCTGACGCACATACACTCACCGTCCGCTCATGCAGGCCTCAGCCCCCCCTGTATATTCCATCCACACCACTCCAAACAGGCATTGCCCATACAGCATGCTCACAGTGTACTCACCTGTTTGTCTGGAGGACCGTAGAGTAGCGTGTACTGGGGGAGGACCCCATTCACTAACTTCTCAAACTCCTCCGAAGTGAAGGCAGGGGCCCTTTCCCCAGACACATGAGCCATCGTCGCTTCCAGACACAGGTCACAGCAGCACTTGCAGTGTAGGTCCTCTCCTGTTGAAGGTCAGGTATCAAGTGAGTGAACAGACAGAAAATGGTGGTCACGTCCGCGGCGGTGCGTATCGTCACCCCGGGTGTACATCGTCATTGGCTCCTCGGACCCCTAGGGCCCCATTTTAACCAATGCAGGATTGCGCTGCAGTCTTCGACCGCCTACCACGACAGTGTACAACGCCAGCGCAGTTACCTCATATCCCCTTGTCCCACATTACAGGTCACGCAGCTGCCATTTCAGATGGCCAGATGGCATTATTTTTAAATGTGTCACACATATCTAGGCCTTGCATACACACAGTGACAGGCACATAGTGGATTTGCAAATGTGTGCAATAAATTATTTTTTTACTACCTCAGTGTTGGCTGACTCTGTGTTTGCTGTTCTCGTCCATAGAGCACGTCAGCTGGGGCAGGTGAGGAGATGGCGGCATCCTCCGGTGTACATACCACTGGTGGACCTGTCGACAATGGAAGACAGACACATCATTATCACTTACAGACTTACAGACTTGATTGTGCCACAATCCTGGAACTGTGTGCCCAGTTGGAGCCAGACCTGATTTCAGCTATCCACCATCCCACAGGAATACCCCCTCTAGTGCAGGTCCTGTCAGTACACCATTTCCTGGCAAGTGGGTCTTTTCAAACAACAGTGGCCATTGCATCAGGGATGTCCCAGCCAATGTTCTCAAATGTGTTGTCCAGAGTGTTGTCTGCCCTGCTGAAACACATGCACAGCTACATTGTTTTCCCTCAGGTGGAGGATTTGCCCACAGTGAAAGGTGACTTCTATGCCCTGGGACATATCCCC
This sequence comes from Pleurodeles waltl, assembly GCF_031143425.1. Taxonomy (NCBI): domain Eukaryota; kingdom Metazoa; phylum Chordata; class Amphibia; order Caudata; family Salamandridae; genus Pleurodeles; species Pleurodeles waltl. Next base: position 1,072,491,587 of record NC_090437.1, read on the forward strand.
AACATCATAGGTGCCATTGATGGGACACATGTGGCCTTGGTACCCACCGCAGGAGTGAACTGGTGTACAGAAACAGGAAGAGCTACCATTCAATGAATGTGTAGATGCTGTGTTTGGCCGACCAGTACATCTCCCATGTGAACGCCAAGTTTCCAGGCTCAGTGCATGACGCTTACATTTTGAGGAATAGCAGCATCCCTAATGTGATGGGGCAACTCCAGAGGCACCGTGTGTGGCTAATAGTTGAGGACAAGGACCCTCTACCCTGTGAATAGTTGTCTGGGTCTGGGGTTGTACCTAAGGGTTAGTGTGTGTCTAACAGTTGCCCCTCGACATTTACAGGTGACTCTGGGTACCCCAACCGGTCATGGCTACTGACCCCAGTGAGAAATCCCAGGACAAGGGCAGAGGAACGCTACAATGAGGCACATGGGTGAACTAGGAGAGTGATAGAAAGGACCTTCGGCCTCCTCAAGGCCAGGTTCCGGTGCCTCCATATGATAGGTGGTTCTCTCTACTACTCACCAAAGAAGGTGTGCCAGATCATCGTGGTCTGCTGCATGCTGCACAATCTGGCTTTGCGACAACAGGTGCCTTTTCTGCAGGAGGATGGTCCAGAAGGAGGTCTTGTGGCAGCTGTGGAGCATGTGGACAGTGAAGAAGAGGAGGCAGAAATAGAGGATATCGACAACAGAAACAACGTGATCCAACAATACTTCCAGTGAGACACAGGTTAGAAGACATCACTGCCTCCCACATCTCATACAATTGTTAGACCTATCATATGTCTGTCACTTTCACCCAGTGTATGGACCCCGACCTGTCACTTTGCCTTTCCATTTCACAGATGTGGGTCCCACTGTGTGACCTCTGCTATGTTACCTCATGGACTAGAGCTGTGTGACATAGGTATGTTGACAATACAATGGACATTGCTATGTTCCTTAGTTATAGCAAACACACATTTGTGAAAGCACAGACTGAATCCAGATTGTATTGTGATTCAAGGGTGTTTATTTAAGTGCAAATTAATGGAGGGGGTTGGAAAATGGGCAGGGGTGATGGTGGAGGAATGTCCATGGCAGAGTCCAGTTATTTGTCTCACAGATGCATTGTCCAAAGGGGCATAGGAAGTGGAGCTAGGGCAGATTAAGGATGGACAGGGTGACGAAGTGGGACAGAAGGATGACATTCAGGGTGGTCTCATTTCTTGGCGGGGGTCTTGGCAGTGTTCTCTGTCTTTGTCCTGGATCTCAGGGACTGTTTGCGGGGTGGTTCTCCATCTGCAGGGGGTGGGGTGCTGGTGTTGTGGTCCTATGGTGGTGCCTCCTGTCCACTAGTGCCGGCGGAGGTGGTGGGCAGTTCATCATCAAGGCTAGTATCAGGGGCCCTTTGTTGTGTCACAGTGCCCCTCCTGGTGTTCACAAGGTCCTTCAGCACCTCTACAATGGTGACCAGGGTGGTGTTGATGGACTTGAGTTCCTCCCTGATCCCCAAATACTGTTCCTCCTGCAGCCACTGGGTCTCCTGAAACTTGGCCAGTACGGTTGCCATTGTGTCCTGGGAATGATGGTATGCTTCCATGATGTTGGAGAGGGCCTCATAGAGAGTGGGTTCCCTGGGCCTGTCCTCCCCCTGTTGCACAGCAGTCTTCCCAGTTCCCCTGTTTTTCTGTGTCTCTGTCCACTGAACCGTGTGCCCACTGCCCCCAGGTCCATGATGTTCTTGGGTTTGTGGGTTTGCCTGGGTTCCCTGTAGTGATGGACACACTGCTGCTTGACGTGTCTGTGGTGACATGTGCCAGTGTGTGGGGAACCGACTGTCCCGAGGTCCCAGATTGGCCGGGCTGGTCATCTAGATCCAGTTGGACAGAGCTTCTGTCATCACTGTGTGCCTCTTCTGTGGTGGGGGTGGACATGTCTGGAACCTCCTGTCCGGTGACGTTGGGTATGGATCCTGCAGGGGTGTAAAGGCATGATTATTGCATCTATGTGTGCCATCATGTGCAATGGGTGGGTGACCCTGTATCCCAGTGCTTACATTCTTGTCTAGGACCTTGTGTGATATTTGGTTTGGGTATCTGTGTGGGTATGTGTAGTGGACATGCTTTGGTGATGGGTGTCCATGCTTTGGTGTTATATGCAGGGCTTGGTGTTGGAATGGGTGGGTTGTGATACTGGGACATTTGTGAGGTGTTGGAGTGATGGAGGTGAGAGTGAGGGTGGGGTATGTGATAGCATGCAGGTAGGGTGGGGGATGCAATAGTTAAGATCTGACTTACCAGAGTCCATTCCTCCTGCTGCTCTTACGAGGCCCTCAGGATGCAGTATAGCCAAGACTTGCTCCTCCTATGTTGTTAGTTGTGGGGGAGAAGGTGGGGGTCCGCTGCCAGTCCTCTGAACTGCAATCTGGTGTCTTGAGACCACGGAACGCACCTTCCCCCGTAAGTCGTTCCACCTCTTCCTGATGTCATCCTTAGTTCTTGGGTGCTGTCTCACTGCGTTGACCCTGTCTACGATTCTGCGCCATAGCTCCATCTTCCTAGCAATGGAGGTTTACTGCGCCTGTGATCCGAATAGCTGTGGCTCTACCCGGACAATTTCCTCCACCATGACCCTGATCTCCTCCTCAGAGAACCTGGGGTGTCTTTGTGGTGCCATTGTGTGGTGTGGGTGATGTATGAGGTGGTGTGTGTTTTGATATGTGAGGGGATGTGTTTGTGTATGTTGTGTGAGGTGCGTGGATGTTGTGTGAGTGATGGTGTTGTGTGCCTGTGGATGCTAGTTTGTTGATGGTGGGGTCTCTCTCTGTGCTTCGTTCTAAATTTTTGCCGTAGGGGTTTGTGGTGGGTGTGTGTTTTATATTGTATTGGGTATGTGGGAGTGGTGTGTGTATGTGTATCTGGTGTGTGTATTTTGAATTGTCCAATGTGGTTGTGTTTGTAAATGTGTGTGTATTTTGAGCGTGGCGGTGTGTACCGCCAATGGAATACTGCGGTTGAAAGACCGCTGCATGGATTCGTGGGTTGTGATAGTGTGGGCATATTCTTGTTGGCGTGACGGTGGAGGTTTTGTTATCGCCAGTTTATCACTGACCTTTGGTGTGGCGGACTTGTGTGGGTGTCTAGATTTTGGCAGATTCCGGCCTGTGGGTCGTAATAGCTGTAGCGGATATCCGCGGCCGCAGTGGTGTGTTGGTGGTCTTCTACACGGCGTTAATCGGCATTTACCGCCAATGTTGTAATGAGGGCCAATGTCTCCTTATGTTAGGTTTTCCAGAGTGGGTCAAGATTTTTAAATCTAAAAAAATAATGGAATGGGTATCATACTCCAGGGTAAATTTTAAGTTGGTATTTTGATCATTAATCCATTTGTGAAACTGTAGTGAGTCACGTATTGGACCATGGATAAAGAGTATTGTCCTCCTTACAGATGATATACTCTTCAAAAGTGCCCACATATAGAATTTTTCAATCCAATTTGAATGCAATTACTTCATATTCAGTGATGAGTTCTTTGGACAAATAAAGGGAGTATCAATGGGAAGCTATTTTTGTTACTGATATTGCAAATCTATATGTGGCCACTTTGAAGAGTATACCATCTATAAGGAGGATAATCCTTATGGCAATTACATCACAAAATGGCTCTGGTATATAGATGACATCGTCTTTATTTGGCATGGTCAAATAAGTGACTTTCTACAGTTTAGATTTAAAAAATTCAGTTGATGAGGGTGAACTACATGTAGGCCTATATACTAAACCCACTGCCAGAAATACTCTTCTGAGATATAATAGCTATCATCTCAGGAATTTAAGGGACAATTTACTATTTGGGAAATTCTTAAGGATTAAATGTAATTGCACCAAGAAAGACGAGTATTTTTTGGAAGCCAAGAATCTAATGTCCAAATTGATCAAAATAGTCTATCCATATAAACTGGTTAAAAGATCCCTGAAACGAGCCTGGTATTACGATCGGCAAGTCTTACTCAAGGTCAAATAGAAAGCTGTTCACTCTTGTATGACTTGTGTTACAATATTTAGTTCAGAGTCAAATGGAATTCAAAAGATTATTTGAAAAAATTGGCACTTATTAGTCTCTCTTGATATTCCACTTGAGAAACCATTATTTGCCTTCAAAAGGGGTATAAGTTTGAAAGACAGTCTAGTGAGGGCCTACATTGAACCAGAAGCACGAACACTGAGTAACATCTGGGTGCTAACACCAAGGGTTGGACATTACCCATGTGGGAATTGCAGTGCATGTGCTTCCACTAAAATTGTAAAAACAATGTTGTCTAAATGAGAGAACTTGGCAGCTGAAACATTTTTTTTAATTGTGGCTCTAAAAATGTTATTTAATGTATTCAATGCCCATGTTCTTTGTTTTACATTGGTAAAACAAGTTAGGAGGTCAGAAAACGGATTATTCAACATCAGTCACGAATACGGTGTAATGTTGTAAATGCTCCTATGGTTGAACATTACAATCTTATGAAACATGCCCCCAACGATAGGCACTGGTTTTTACTTGATGTTATAAAACCCTCGAAAAGACATATAAATGGGGACCGCCTGTTGACCATTAAAGAGAACCGATGGATTTGGCTTGCAGATACAGTTAAAAAGGGTCTGAATCAACAGTAGACAGACTATCATGAACGGAACAATTATTGTGACGTATTCCATATAGACAGTTATGATTCTTAACTGCCTTTCATGGTTCTGAGCCTGCAATTGCGGACACTGAATTGATATCTAGCAGCTCCACTAGAGAGGGGTGTGGTCCGTTTCAGGGTTTCCTATTGTGATATTTTTTTATTTTATTTTTATTTTCTTTCTTAAGGTTGGTATGAGGGCTGTGAGTCCCTTTATCTGTACTTCCATTTCTGACAATAATTAGCTGGGTCTTTTTTATTTGTTCTGTGGATAAGCTAGACTCTGGGGCTACCTACAGGAGGGTTGTGGAAGTAGATTTAGTATTGGAGAGTATTTAGATGGGCCATTATTACATTTAAAGATGGCCGCCACCGTTACTGCATTGGTCTTGTAACATGTGACTACCTGAATGTTCTGTAATAGGGAGACAGACAGCGTGTGGATCTTACTAACATGGACTGAGCTGATGGCTCAGATGGATATTTTATTCATTAACTTACTGAGGTCGACAACAGTATACTTACCATAATTACAACAGTTTCCAAACTCAGGGTATTAGTTAGGCATTTTTACCAGCTTAAGACGGCTGCCTTAGTCACTGGAATGGTCACATAACCTTTCACTTCCTTATTTAAACTCACCGGCAAGGCCAACACTGTTTGATTCTGACTCCCATGTGTTGAGTGGATGTGGATAGAGACAGACGCTAGCGGTCCCATAATTATAAGGTATGAGTACACTGCAATGCAGAGTTTTTCAAGAGTTTATGCTGTATGACTGTTAAGCAATTCTAATATTTTAATCTTTGTAGATTTACCTGGGCTTGTAGGTTGAAGTCCCCTGGTGTGTTGCTACAGAGCCTATTTTTGCAACCTGTTGTAAGTAGCAGAATATAGCTACTCTAGTTGGGAGCCTGAAACAGTGTACTTTTTGGTGCATGCTTGCTATGTTTTTAGAGTATTTTCTAAACTTTCCTTGTCATATAGGTGGTGGCTTATACTAGTATCACACCTGTGTTTTGGTGGGTTTTTTGGGTTCAACAGGCAGTACACATGGTGTGATTTCATAGATTGCACGTACTGTTTTTTAATTAATTTTTCTTTTGTGTAGGTATTATTTAACAACACTGACAACACTGATTTACTAGTAAGTACCTAATAAAGTGCACAAGAGGTTCCTGGGACTGTAACTCAAATGCTGCTACTGGGCCTTCAGCACTGATTGTGCCAACAACATTAGTAGCCCTGTAAACATGGTCAGTAGACAAGTACCAGGACTTAGGTGGGAAAAGGGAGAATGACGATGGAGCAGTCATTTTGAGTTTGCTTAGGGTGGCAGATGGTTTCTTGAGGAGTGGTTTGACATCTGTATGTTTCCAGTCTTCAGAAAAGGTGGTAAGGGCAAGTAAGGAGTTGAAGAGGGTGGTGAGCTCGCTGACAATCCTGCAGCTTCCGAGGTTGAAATGTGGTACGGGCAGGGGTCCGTTAAGGCTCTTGAGTGAATGAACTTCATGAGGGTGGTGGTGTCATGGGGGGCAGCCGGACCCATGAAATATGCTGGTGGTCCATGTTGATTTCAGTGAGTGCATGAAGGTGAAGTAAGTCTGAGGGCTTGGGTTGGGGTTCAAATTTTGTATAGGTGGTGGAGATCTTGTCAAGAAAATAAGTCAGTGACATAGTTCTTAGGATGGAGTGCTGCTGTTTTCTGTGGCTGTGGGGTTGGTGAACTTAATAAAAATGAGTGGCAATAATTAATTGACAAAGTTGTTCACTTTCCCTATTTTTGTTTAGGTTGTAGTGGGAATAGTAAATCTGACCCCTGCAAAGTTCAACACTTCCCCTGCTGTTGCTTATGTTGTAGTGGGAACAGCAAGTCTGACCCCTTCAAACTCCAGCATGTTGCTTGCTGTTGCTCAGGTTGAGTGAGAATAGTAAAGTTAACTTTTCCAAAACGTTTCCCTACTGTTGCTTAAGTTTGAGTGGGAGTAGTGAATTTGACTACTAATCTTTTGATGAATTTTTGTGATTTAATTTAAAGTTATTTAAATTTTAATAAATAGTTTTATTATATTTTTTGTATAATGTTATTTTTGATAGCATTAGACCTGACAGCCTTAAGGTGGTCACCCCTAACTTTTTGCCTCCCTCCCTCCACTTTTTAGATACTGTTTTGCTGGTTTGACTCTGCACACTTTACCACTGTGAACCAGTGCTAAAGTGCACATGCTCTCTCCCTTTCAACATGCTAACATTGGATCATACCCAATTGGATTATTTAATTTACTCATAAATCCCTAGTAAAGTGCACTATATGTGCCCAGGGCCTGTAGATTAAATGCTACTAGTGGGCCTGCAGCACTGATTGTGCCATCTACTTAAGTAGCTCATTAACCTGGTCTCAGGCCTGCCACTGCAAGGCCTGTGTGTGCAGTTTCACTGCCACTTCAATTTGGCATTTAAAAGTACTTACCAAGCCTTAAACTCCCCTTTTTCTACATATAAGTCACCCCTGAGGTAGGCCCTAGGTAACCCATAGGGCAGGGTGCTATGTAGCTAAAAGGCAGGACACGTACATGTGTGTTTTCTATGTCCTGGTAGTGGAAAACATCTAAATGTGTTTTCCACTACTGTGAGGCCTGCTCCTTTCATAGGATAACATTATGGCTACCCTCATATACTGTTTGAGTGGTAGCTTCTGATCAGAAAGGAGTTACCAGGTCATATTTAGCATGGCCAATACAAAATCCTGTTTATTGGTGAGGTTGGATTTTATATTGCTATTTTAGTAAAGGCACTTTTAGAAAGTGTGCATTTCTCTGCACTTAAAATCCATCTGTGACTTACAGCCTGTCTCCAATCCACGTCTGGGGTAGGCTGGTTGACAGCTCTGTTTTGCATTTCACCCAGGAAAACCACAAACACAGGATACTCAGTCACACCTGCACTCATCTACATACTGAATGGGACTTCCTGGGCTGGGAGGGTGGAGGGCCTGACATTTATATTTCAAAGGCTATTGGCCTGTTCTCACACAATGGACGGCCAAACCCGCTACTGGGACCCTGAAAGACCGACCTGTACTGAAAGGTGACTTTGTGCACTTCAAAACCACTCTTTAATGTCTCCCCCACTTCAATCAATCAATCAAAAAATGTATAAAGCGCGCTACTCACCCGTGAGGGTCTCAAGGCGCTGCGGGTGGGTTTCGGAAAGACATGAGGTCCTGGGACTTGCGGAGGTCAGTGGGGAGGGAGTTCCAGGTTTTGGGTGCGAGGTAGGAGAAGGATCTGCCTCCTGAGGTGGTGCGCTGGATGCAAGGAACTGTGGCGAGGTCAGCGAAGCGGAGGTGGCGAATGGGAATGTGGAAGTTCACTCTTTCGTTGAGGGAGGCTGGTCTAGTGTTGTGGAGGGATTTGTGTGCGTGGTTGAGGACTTTGAAGATTACCCTTTTGTCGCTAGGAAGCCAGTGGAGGGATCTGAGGTGGGCCGAGATGTGTTCATGGCGTGGGAGGTTCAGGATGAGGCGTGCGGCCGCGTTTTGGATCTTCTGGAGTTTCTGCTGAAGCTTGACTGATGCCGGCGTAGAGGACGTTTCCGTAGTCTAGCCGGCTGCTGATGAGTGCCTGGGTGACTGTCTTTCTAGTTTCTATGGGTTTCCATTTGAAGGTTTTTCGCAGTATGCGGAGGGTGTTGAAGCAGGAGGAGGTGATCGAGTTGATTTGCTGGGTCATGGAGAGAAAAGGATCTAAGACTCCGAGGTTGTGTGTGTGGGTGGCGGGTGTTGGAGTAGGTCCTAGGGTGTTGGTCCACCAGGAGTCGTCCCATATAGATTTGTTGGGGCCGAAGATGATGATTTCGGTCTTGGCATTTTAGCTATATAAACTGGATCTCTGACTCCAACAAATCAGACACTTCTGGATCTGAACCTGCAACGTGTTAAGTGGAACTGCCTGGCTGCCCAGAGGACTCATCTGGACTACTTTGCTGTGAAGGACCGCTGCCTGCTATTGCCCTGCTGCCCTCTGACTTTGCTGAGAAGTTCTCTCCAAGGGCTTGGATTGAGCTTGCCTCCTGTTTTCTGAAGTCTCCAGGACAAAAAGACTTCATCTCTACAAGGAAACTCATTTTGTGCTGAAACTTTACGCACAGCCTGCGGGAAACAATGACAGCCTGCCCTGCGACGAGAAAATCACTGCGCAGCCAAACCGGAACGATGTAGTCCGACTTCCCGAGCGAAGATCGACACAGCGCCATTGGAAATTTGACACACAGCCCTACCAGATCAATGCACAGCTGAGCCGGAATGATGCAGTCTGACTTCCTGTGTGAAGAATTGACGCAGGTTCTGCTGTGTGACAGAAAAGTTGACGCATTGCCTACCGGATCGACGCAGCACCTTCTACTTCTTCCTGCCCTCCCAGGATTTTTCCTGCTTTGTCCCTGGAAGTCCAAAGATCCCTGCATCGCAGTGAGGAACCAAGGCTGCGCGCAGGAAATTGACGCAAAGCCCCTTGCAGCATGGAAAGAAACTACGCATCTGTGCTGCGGCAGAAAATCTAACACCCACCTCCTCCTCCTTCTGACCTTAATTTAACCAGATAAATATCATATTTTTCTAAACACCTTTGGTGTCTTTTTTGCGGTGTTTTCACTCTGTTACTTCATGGTTTATTGCACCAATACTTTACACATTGCCTTCTAAGTTAAGCCTGACTGCTCAGTGCCAAGCTACCAGAAGGTGAACACAAGATAATTTAGATTGTGTGTGATTTACCCTGACTAGGATTGTGGTCCCTATTTGGACAAAGGTGAATACCTCTGCCAACTAGAGACCCCATTTCTAACACTCATTCATTCTCTGTCCAAAACTGTCAATCTTTTATTCTTTCTACCACCTGTTCTTTAAACTGTGTTCACTGATTTGCCTTGTACCTTTTCTTCATTGATTCGCTATTACATTCAGTTCACTTCCTATTGACTCTCTAATTATCTGCTCTGGCAGCGTGGAGCATGGCCGGACATCCCTGGCAAAAATGTTCTAACCACCCCTACTCCCTTTCCTCCTCAAGCAAACTCTCTTTCCATGTATCTGTTTTCTCTCTCGCCTTGCCTTTTTTCTCTTCTCCATCTCTAAATTCGAACTCCCTTTCTTCCCCTCCCACCCTCTTTATCTCTCTCTCTCTCTCTTGAATAGTCGCCATGCCTACAACAATTATCCTCAGGGAACTAGAGAAAGTGACTAAAACACCAGGAATGGCTTTGAGCTTTCAAAACAGACCTCCTAGGGCTCCAACCCACCAGGACATGCCAGGTAGAATAAAAGGTCTGTCTGTCCCTAGCGAGGGGTTTATTGATGCACATATGTGTATTTGCATCTTCAGCCTCAGGGGGCGGCTTGAATGGGACAGAAAATCGGCCAAGGCACCAAAATAAGTGTCCCAGCTGTAACTGGTTGGCAAAGGCATAAAAGTCCTTTGCTAGGAGTAATGTTTGCTTTAATATCAGAGACTATAACAGTAAAAACTGTCCCAGAGGACCAAAAAAAAGACTCACAAACAGCACTTTCGGCGCTGCCTGATTTCCATATAGGCAAACCCATATATGCCAGTCTGACCCTGTCAGTGTGAACTTACCACACAGGCTAGGACTCTGATCCTACACATGATCATTCCATTTGTACCAGTGCAAAGAATACTTTCACACAGAGCAAAGCAGCAAACCTCCTTGCTTTGCTGCCTGAAAGGGCAGGAATATGGCATATTTAACATTATACAGCTCATTTCGGTCTTTTCTTTGCACTGACACCATTTTCGCTGCCTAGAGCCCAAACAATCAGCCTTGCGTCACAGTGCAAGAGTGCCTACATTGTAGGCAGGATTGTTTTTGAGCAGGAAGGGACACCTTCCTGCACAAAAACAATCTTCAGAGGCATTTTCTTCTTTCTATGTATGCTGCTGAATGCAGCACACTTAGAAAGTGGAAAAATGAGGGGAAATTAAATATTTCTCCATGTTACACCTTTCCTAGGGAGGCATAACATTTTGAGGCATTCCCATGTCTACCACAAATGGTAAATCTGAGAATATGCCAAAATCCATGGGTGGATATGTAGGAACATCCATGTTACACCCATGGAACACCTCCCTGGAGCAGAGTAATTTGCACTGCCTTACGTCACTCCAGATTTATTAGGCCACGCGTGGTGGTCTTGTGTGGGTTGATAAATCTGACTTTAGTGTTGCGTCGTCCTTAAGCCCCCCCCTGCATGGTGCAAGGGCAACACAACCAGTGGATCTTCCATTTCCTCGTTAATAAATTGCTATTGAAACAATGTATATATGGTAATTAGTTGAATAGTTAGATGGCTTTGGCCAATTCTTGAGCTTATCAAGTTGTAAGCAAGCACCATAATGAAAAAACTGACTTCCACAGTGATAGGTAGCAGAGCCTGTTTTGTAATTAAATTCTCTCGAATTGTGGCAGCAAAATGTTGAGCTCAGAAAGATGCCCTCATAACTCTGGGCCCTAGTGCCACTGTACCGGATGAATCACTGAATAGTTAGGCCCCTCTAAATGACCACATTACCCTGTGTTAGGTAATAATAACATGAATTTGTTACTGACTGTGATATTTCACTGCACCATTTCTTCCTGTATCTATGTTCCACCAACTAGTAGTATGTGGAATTATTCCAATATACTCCATCGATTGAGTAAACACTCATTATTATTAATGAAAATTGTATACCTTATGGGTGTGCTATATCGTTATTATTTTTTGAAAGCATAGTGTATCCTAAAGCAGTGGTGTAAACAGTAAAACTGCTTCCTTACAAAGTTTGCAATTTTCTTGTTGTAGAGGCAGCATGAGATGTGGATTTTTTCTTGGTTTTATGTAAGAAAACCGGTATATAAGGCTAGATAACACCAGGGAGCATATTTATACTCTGTTTGCGGCGAATGTGCGTCAAACTTTTTGACGCACATTCGGCGCAAACCCTGCCCCATATTTATACTTTGACGTCCGACGCAGCGGGCGTCAAAGTTCCACCATGTGCGCCATTTTTTGGAAGGGGGACCCTGCCTTGCGTTAATTATATGCAAGGTAGGCGTTCCCTTCCAAAAAATGACTTTAAGGCCTGTGCCCCATATTTATACTGTGACGTCATTTTGACGCACAGGAGGGGGCAGGCCTTAAAAAACGGCGCCCAGCCTGATGGGCGCCGTTTTTTACCGCCTGGGTCAGGGCAGGCGTTAAGGGACCTGTGGGCTCAGAAGGAGCCCAGAGGTGCCCTCCCATGCCCCAAGGGACACCCCCTGCCACCCTTGCCCACCCCAGGAGGACACCCAAGGATGGAGGGACCCATCCCAGGGAAAGAAAGGTAAGTTCAGGTAGGTATTTTATTTCGTATTTTGTTTGTGGCATAGGGGGGCCTGATTTGTGCCCCCCTACATGCCACTATGCCCAATGACCATGCCCAGGGGACGAAAGTCCCCTGGGCATGGCCATTGGGCAAGGGGGCATGACTCCTGTCTTTGCTAAGACAGGAGTCATTTCAATGGGGGTTGGGCGTCGAAAAAAATGGCACAAATCGGGTTGAGGCCAAAATTTTGCCTCAGACCTGACTTGCCCCATTTTTTGACGCCCAATCTCCATTTTCCCCTACGCCGCTGCCTGGTGTGAGTCATTTTTTTTTACGCACACCAGTCCGCAGCGCCGGCTAACGTCATTCAATAAATACGGCGCCCGCATGGCACTTTGGAATGGCGTTAGCCGGCGGTAAAATTTTTGACGCACAACTGCGTATGCGCAGTTGTGCGTCAAAAAGTATAAATATGGGCCCAGATATGTTATGGCAACCTCTCTGAAAAAGGATGCACTGTTAGTGGACTGGCTGCATATACAGTCTGTCCGAGCAAAGTCAGGAAATTCAGCAGCATATTTACAAGGAAATGAGGTAGGTCAGTGATACAAGCCTTTCTGTTGTGCTGCCCTACACCAATTTGAAAGGGCGGAAATGCACTGTATTTAAAAGATGCAGTGCATTTCTGTCCTCCTCCCTGTGCTGGCGCATAAATTGCTGCCTAGCACCAATGCAGGCACGCTTGCACCATTGAGCAAGGGTATCTGTGTGGCTGTGTGGGGCACCTTCCTGCACAAAAACAATACAGAGAGACATTTTCCTCTTTCTGCAGAGCTACAGACAGAACACTTTTTTGTGCCGTTTTCTGAGAGTGCCACTGTCTGCCTCCATTTTCTCTGTGCGTGAAGAGCTGGGGTTGGTTACATTAGACACCACAGTGCTTTGGCCTCTTTCTCTTTGTCTGGATATCTGGTCTAGACCTGAGACCAAGCTGAATAGGGAAATCTTAAAAGAATGTCTATCCCTTGACTATATCTACTGTATTTCTTGGGTTAGGTATATCAAGGGCACCATGCAGATTTTAGGCATGAGTGAGCTATTTAATGCACTAGAGCATAGAGTAAAGGCTGACCAGATATGCCTTATCTCTCATTTCCTCTAGCATACGGCCCTGGCTAGCGAACAGATCTCATTAGCAAATCCAAATATCCATATCCTTTTTTTGTTGAAATCAGTTCCCAATAGAGAACATTATTTCAGTGGTACATAACACATGTTAGAAATGGGGTCTTTGGTTGACAATCAGGTTACCCCCTGTTCAAGCAAGGACCCTCACTCTAGTCAGGGTAAAAGAGAATCACCCTCAGCTAACCCCTGATTACCTTCTCGGTAGCTTGGCAGAGCAGTAGGATTAACTTCAGAGTGCTAGGTGTAAAGTATTTGTACCAACACACACAGTAACTAAATGCAAACACTACAAAATGACACAACACCAGTTTAGAAAAATAGGAATTATTTATCTAAACAAAACAAGACCAAAATGACAAATCCGACATACACAAGTCAAGTTATGAATTAAACTAAAAAAAAGCGCTTAGAAACAAAAAATGCTTCGATGAGGTGTTAACACAGCATCGTGAAAGAGTCGTTCCCAACAAGCCGACACCAGCGGTGCCGGACACGGAGTCGCGTAGACCCCCAAGTACAGTACCTTTGGTGAAGAGTGAAAACAAGTTGATGAGCGAAGTCGGGGATCGCGACGTCTGTGCGAAACGTTGGATCCGCGCACTTCGAGCGGCGTCGGTCACGTCGTGGTGCGGCGACTTCCACAGAGTTGCGGACTTCAGCGGGGCTGCAGCAGCGTCGGGCCTGCGGAGGTCGTCGCGTTCCAGCGAAGATCACAGAGTCGGTTGCAGGCAGCGTCACCGGATTCAGCAGCGCCGTCTGTCCGAACTCTATTTCCTTGGATTTCCACCAGCTTTCCTTTCAAGGGCCCAGGGACTGGCTAGGGCACCACTTAACAGAGCAGGAGTCTCTCCAGAGACTCCAGGTGCTGGCAGAGAGAAGTCATTGCTGTCCCTGAGACCTTAAATAGGAGGCAAGCTCTAAATCTAGCCCTTGGAGATCTCTTCACAAGATGGAAGGCACACAAAGTCCAGTCTTTGCCCTCTTACTCTGGCAGAAGAAGCAATTGCGGGATAGCTCCACAAAGCACAGTCACAGGCAGGGCAGCACTTCTCAGCTCTTCAGCTCTTCTCCAGGCAGAGGTTCCTCTTGATGTCCAGAAGTGATTTAAAGTCTGTGGCTTTGGGTGCCCTTCTTATACCCAATTTCTCCTTTGAAGTAGGCCTACTTCAAAGTAAAGTCTCTTGAATGTGAAATCCTGCCTTGCCCAGGCCAGGCCCCAGACACTCACCAGGGGGTCGGGGACTGCATTGTGTGAGGACAGGCACAGCCCTTTCAGGTGTAAGAGACCACTCCTCCCCTCCCTCCTAGCACAGATGGCTCATCAGGAAATGCAGACTACACCCCAGCTCCTTCTGTGTCACTGTCTAGTGTGAGGTCCAACCAGCCCAACTGTCAAACTGACCCAGACAGGGAATCCACAAACAGGCAGAGTCACAGAAATGGTATAAGCAAGAAAATGCTCACTTTCGAAAAGTCGCATTTTCAAACACACAATCTTAAAATCAACTTTACTAAAAGACATATTTTTAAATTGTGAGCTCAGAGACCCCAAACTCCACATGTCCATCCGCTCCCAAAGGGAATCTAGACTTTAATCAGATTTAAAGGTAGCCCCCATGTTACCCTATGAGAGGGAAAGGCCTTTCAACAGTGAAGAACGAATTTAGCAATATTTCACTGTCAGGACATATAAAACACATTACTATATGTCCTACCTTAACCATACACTGCACCCTGCCCTTGGGGCTTCCTAGGGCCTACCTTAGGGGTGCCTTACATGTAAGAAAAGGGAAGGTTTAGGCCTGGCAAGTGAGTATACTTGCCAAGTTAAATTTACAGTTAAAACTGCACACACAGACACTGCAGTGGCAGGTCTGAGACATGATTACAGAGCTACTTATGTGGGTGGCACAACCAGTGCATTTGATTTACAGGCCCTGGCACCTCTAGTGCACCTTACTAGGGACTTACTAGTAAATCAAATATGCCAATCATGGATAAACCAAACAACCATATAATTAACACAGAGAGCATATGCACTTTAGCACTGGTTAGCAGTGGTAAAGTGCTCAGAGTTCAAAAGCCAACAGCAACAGGTAAGAAAAAAAGTAGGAGGCAGGAGGCAAAAAGATTGGGGATGACCCTGCACAAGCAAAAAAGTCCAACAACACATATGATTGTTTCATACTCACCAAGTTCAGACTGAACATGCTGTACTTTTTACTAGCAGTTTCCTTGGAGTAGTACGAGGGGTCGGAGTTTGGGGCCCTGCGGCTGCGACAGCCTCTCTCTGCAGGTAACCCTTAATTTTAAGATATTTTTTCATTTTTATGTGGACCCGAGAAAGACCTATATTATACCCATACTGAAGCGAGCAAATTTTACTCAAGTTCGACCAGCTCTCATGTATCTCTAAATGCTCCCAGTTTAAATAGTTTTTAATGTGGTCAGTTTCCTAAAAGCCGCAGTGAGACTGAGAAATAGTAATAAGGTGTTATTTATAGCTCAGACCATATTTAGTTTTGTAGGTTGATAAAAAATGCATAAAGATGTATTTTTCGTATGTTTTGTCAACTTTTTACCATAAGACTATTTGTTTACCTGCTTTTAATCTTTATACCTTTGCATGCACTGTTTTGCACATGGACTTTTTCTTAGAAGCCATTGTACACTTTGATTTCGTATGATGATGCATATATGGTTTGTACAAAAAACAGTATATTGAAAATTGAATTTGACTGATACCTCCTAAAACAAGGCTGCGTGCATGAGCCTCTTTTATTCAACCTGTATACAGCCAACATTGGTGCTGCGCTGAAACATGCCAACCTTATTTCCCTGAAGATTGACAGAACCAAACCACCCATACTACAATATGCCAATGACATAACCCTCTTGGACCACTGCAGGATCGGCCTGCAGAGAGCCCTGAATGCATTGACAACTATCATATGGCTAACAAATGGTTTCAAGACCACAGTTCTTGCCTTTGGAAACAGTCAAAAAAACGGACTTCAGTTGGAGCCTGGGGGCATTACAAATCAAAAATGCTGACTCTTACAACTAACTGAGTTTATGATTCACCACCAAAAGCAATTGAGATATCTCACTACTAAAGCTGAGGCAAATATCATTAGAAAACCGAACAATTCTCTGGAAAGCCTGTCCACTGGCCCCGCAAGACGGGTTCTGGCAGGCACTCTGTTGGCAACAATCACCTAAGGCTAAAAAGCCTACCCCGATCAGTTAGTACGCACCCTTGACAAATATCAAGTTAAGGCTTACAAAAGAGTCTTCAATCTACCTCCATATCTCTGAAGTTGCCCGATAAGGTTTGGATATGGACTGGTGGCCCAAACATAGGTGAGTATGGCAGCCTTTGTAAATTACTATAACTGAACAATTAAGGTGCCCCCTAATACAATGCAAGCAGTCCTCCGGCCCATTTTCAGCCAAAGTGGATATCCATGGTCACAGTGCCTACAATTTTCAATCAACAACCTTTACATTGGCCAAGAGGTGCTAAAGGGTCCACAGCTCTTGTATACTATTCTCAAACAAGCCTGGAAAAAACAATCGAGAATGCTATCCAAGGCAGGTGACATAGACAGGCCTAAAAGTTTGAGAGTCCACCAAGCTGTGGGGAGATCGTGTGCCAGTGCTCCATCGGATTTCCTTGGACCGGAACACTGTGTCAAGTGCCCTCCACAAATGCTGCATAAACAAAAAAAAATTGCCAGGTTAATGGGCCTACAAATCAAGTAATTAATTACTAGATGGCGATCTTTCAGGGAAATCAAAAATTGCCGACTTTCCACCTACAAATTTGAATCTTTTACCACCTGGTTTGCTTTTATCCTGCTCTTCTCACACCGCGCCACAGTCTGCTAAAACCACTTTTTATCGCCCTTGATGCCCGAACTTGGAGCCATATTTATACTTTTTGACGCAAAACTGCGCTAACACAGTTTTGCGTCAAAAAAATTAGCGCCGGCTAACGCCATTCTGAAGCGCCATGCGGGCGCCGTATTTATTCAATGACGTTAGCCGGCGTTAGCCGCCGGCGCTGCCTGGTGTGTGTGAAAAAAATGACGTACACCAGGCAGTGCCGGCGTAGGGGGATATGGAGCTTGGGCGCCAAAAAATGGGGCAAGTCAGGCTGAGGCAAATTTTTCGCCTCAACCCGATTTGCGCCATTTTTTTCGACTCCCAACCCCCATTGAAATGACTCCTGTCTTAGCAAAGACAGGAGTCATGCCCCCTTGCCCAATGGCCATGCCCAGGGGACTTCTGTGCCCTGGGCATGGTCATTGGGCATAGTGGCATGTAGGGGGGCACAAATCAGGCCCCCCTATGCCACACAAAAATAAAAATAAAATACTTACCTGAACTTACCATAATGTCCCTGGGATGGGTCCCTCCAGCCTTGGGTGTCCTCCTGGGGTGGGCAAGGGTGGCAGGGGGTGTCCCTGGGGGCATGGGAGGGCACCTCTGGGCTCCTTCTGAGCCCACAGGTCCCTTAACGCCTGCCCTGACCAGGCGCTAAAAAACGGCGCAAAAGCGGCTGGATGTCATTTTTTTTGACCCGCCCACTCCCGGGTGTGAATTTTGCCCGGGAGTGTAAATACGGCACACATGCCTCGGAGTCAATTTTTTAGACGGGAACGCCTACCTTGCATATCATTAACGCAAAGTAGGTGTCCACGCTAAAAAATGACGCAAACTCCATGGACTTTGGCGCTAGACGCGTCAAACGCCAAAGTATAAATATGGAGTTAGTTTTGCGTCGGAATTGCGTAAAAAAAAACAACGCAATTCCGGCGCAAACAGAGCATAAATATGCCCCTTGGTGTTTAGCATCACGGAGGTGGTGAAGTTGACAATATTCGGCAAATACATTAATGAAATCGAATTTAGAGTCCGCTATCTCCTAAAGACCAAACCTGACCACTACACTCGAGCCACTACTTTAACTCATAATAATTGCTTTATACTGTCTCAACCACGCAGGCTTGGCTTAAGACGCCAAGCAACTCTTTCTTTTCCTAGGAAGTTGCTTGCACTTACTTATTGCTGCTAAAGTTTTAAATTGCTCTAACATATTTCAGTTTTTTGCCTGTCACCTTATTATTCAATTCACTGTGACTGTCTTTAACTCTACCGCTTGGGTATTATTAATTATATACATTTATTTTGATATTGTAAAGATTTCATAGATATGCATTTCATGTTCTGACTTAAGCATTGGGTAAAGTGTTAACTTCTGAGTTTTGATAGAGATGGTAGACCTCTTAGGACTTCCATGACCTATAGTTTGAGTATGTATGAAGCATTTTGGGTGAAGGATTATGAGAAGCACCTTATAGCCGTTTGGGAGAGTTCGTTAGTAAATTAGATTTTAATGATAGCCATAGAACAATCACATTTTAGCTTGAGTGTAGGTATACAAGAGCGTATGTTGCGTGGGGTAGGCATTGCAATAGCTGCACGGCACACACTTTAATGCATTAGGTTTGCACAGTATGATAAGCATCTGTACTGCCTGAACAGCTACAAAGATTTAGGCTTAATAGGAAATAAAGTAGAAAAGGATTTTATTGTGCAAGGCCTCTGTGGACTCAAGTATCGATTTTAAATGATTTTATCCAAGGGGTCAGCTCATTCCAACCGACCCTGATGTGATACTATTTTAACTGTTAACCAGACTCAGCTTAATTGGATTGTATGTAAAATGGCATCATTTTCTTGTTATGTCTTTCTTTGAACTCACTTGTAATGGTTTTAAATAACTCTGCATGCTAAATAAACTTTGGATAGATATATGTACATATATATATATATATATATATATATATATATACATATATTCATGCATTATCAAATCCAGAAGTGAATTTTAAGTGTCTGCCTAAAACTCTGAATTCCTCTTGTTGACAAATAGAGTCACTGATAGAAAATACAAAATTCTTTTGAGTCACCGTTGACACAGATCTCACGGATTTCACGTTCAAAGATCACTAATATATAAGAGACACTTTGAAGAACTAGACGTTTCAACAGTAGTTTACAATAGTTGATATATTTGATAATACTTCATACAATATTATATTATTATTATTATACATTTTCAATTATCAGTGTATTGAAATGATGGATGTAATTATCTCATCAACAAAAGCTTGTGTGCATAGTGCTCAATTCTCATTGCAGGGTCACATATTGGCTTTAGATACCATCATATACGTGCATCACTTGTATACTGTGGTGAGTGAATTCGGACAACATTTCATGGAATACATGTATTTCACCATTATTGTTTTATTGGATACATTGCATTTCCAATGAAACTGCACCAGCATTTCCACTGGTATTTGAATTGAGCAACATATGCAAAAATATTGAACGATATGAACTAAGTGGAATGGTCACGTAGTGTATTTCCATAGCAGACAAATTATGTAATACAGAAATATTAATGTGCAATTGCACTGGACCTGTTTTTCTATGCATTTTGAATTTAAAAGAAGACAAACCAAATTGAAAACTAAATACATTTACATTTTGCTAATAGACCACATCAAATTTGCGAACCTTTTGTGCTGAGTTTGTGTCACAAATGTTTCTAGCTCAAAGTTAGTTTTGAGCTGAAAAGTTACCTAAAAACAACACAGAGGGGTGCAAAGTGCTGCTTTGCATTACTTTATGTCACAGGGGCATTGCATGGGTGGTGCATGGGCATTTCAGTGCTACCACCTTTACTTTGTGACGCAAAACCCTATCTACCAACAATAGTAGACAGGGTTTTGCACCACAAAATAATTCCACTTTGAAGAAGGTGTTAAAAGGAGAAATACTTTTATCTCTCTTTTCTATTCCATCTTTGCATGAGTGCTGCACTGTACAGCACACATACAAAGTTGTAAAACATTTTCAGTTTGTCTAACCTTAGTATTATCCAGTACAAATCATAGGTTAGGCTCATGGAGACAACCTTGCACCATGGTATTAAGGTGTGTGCCTGGCACTTGGCAGCCTGATTGTGCACTGGTGCTCGGGAGATGGGAGGAGAGTGTCCGTGTAGAGATGGCACTTTCCTACTCTACTCCTTCCATGTCATGCAGGGCAGCAACTTTAGGTGATGTGCTGTGTTGAGTGACAGGGTTGTAAATCTGGCCCCTGGACCTCATGACGCTTTAAAAACAATTTGATCAAGGGAGAGGTGGGGTAAGTCATATTTATACAGACTTAACCCTAAATATAAAACATTTCTTTAATCTATAGCACTTCCAAACTATCACCTAAATAAAAACACATTTAAAAAACTACGTCCATGGATCTAATACTAAAGTTACAATGTAAGGTGGCTTCTTTGTATAATGTAATTTCTTCATATTCAAATAAACCTCGTTTCTAAACATATGCTTGTAACCATGATATTCTCATATTCTCATTTATAGTATTGTGTTTAGCATTGTTGTGACAGAAATGTCCTCTACATGGTAATGCTTTGTACAATTGCCCTTAGTGTCCAACTGTACTACTGTCTGGTTTGCACAGGTTTTGTTTGACCAAGATGGGTGCCCAAAGCACTAACCTCAGTATGGTGAAAGGCTACTGCCTTCACCAAGAGTTAAGAAGCACAAGTGCGGGGGTGGCAACATTCTGTGTAATGAACTAGTGATCAGTTGTAGTGAACAGATACTGTTTAACCTGTGTTACTTGAGGCCTACAGACGCCCCGGGGATGATGCGTGGAAATCCGGCACTGACAGGACGAAGTCACAGGGGCTGGATCGATCCAGTGGGCATTGCGTGGAAATTTCTACCGCACGACAAGCGCTGCATTGATTCCTCTCTGGAAGTCGGGCTGTGTTGTTCCGGCTCGGCTGTGTGTCAATCCAGTGAGCCGTGCGTCAAATTTCCAGTCGCTATGCTGGTGCTGCGTCGATCTTCTCGTTGTGAAGTCGGGCTGCGTTGTTCCGGTTCGGTGTGCGGTGAATTTTTCACCGTGATGCAGGCTGTGCATCGTTTCTGAGAGGCTGCATACCGATTTGTGCCGCACAAACAGTTCTTCTTGAAGAGATGAAGTCGTTTTGGTCCTGAGACTTCAGGGAAGAGGAGGCAAGCTCTATCCAAGCCCTTGAAGAGCACTTCTCACCACAACCAGAGAGAAGCAAGGCAGCAGGGCAACAGCAAGGCAGCAGTCTTTCACAGAAAGCAGTCAGGTGAGTCCTTTGGGCAGTCAGGCAGTTCTTCTTGGCAGGTTGCAGGTTCTGGTTCACGTTTCTTCTCCAGAAAGTGTCTTGATGAAGTAGAGTCTACCTCAGAAGTGTCTAAATTGGTAGGGTCAGAGACCCTGCTTGAATACCCAAATGTGCCTTTGAAGTGGGGGAGACTTCAAAAAGTGGCTTAGAAGTGCACAAGGTCCCCTTTCAGTTCCATCCTGTCTGCTAGGGTCCCAGTAGGGGGTGTGGCAGTCCTTTGTGTGAGGGCAGGCTACTGTCCTTTGACATGTAAGTGTCAGGCCCTCCAGCCTACCACCCCAGGAAGACCAATTCAATATGCAGATGTATGCAAGTGTGACTGAGCATCCTGTGTTTGGGGTTGTCTGAGTGAATGCACAACACCTAAACCTAGCCAGACGTGGATTGGACGGGACAGAAGGATTTAATTGTAGAGAAATGCTCACTTTCTAAAAGTAGCATTTCTAAAACAGTAATATGAAATCCAACTTCACCATTAAGCAGGAGTTTGTATCACCCTTCTGGCCATACTAAGGGCCATATTTATACTCCGGTTGCGCCGAATGTGCGTCAAAAATTTTGACGCACATTCAGCGCAAACGATGCCCCATATTTATACCCTGACGCCCGATGCGGCGCACAAGGGGAATGGCGCTATGTGCGTGAGTTTTTGGAAGCGGCACCCCGCCCTGCGTTAATTACATGCAGGGTAGGCGTTCCCGTCCAAAAACCCACGCATACAGCGGTGCGTCGTATTTATGCTTCCGGGCAAAAATGTCTCCCGGGCCGTAGGCGGCGCAAAAAAATGACGCAAAGCACGAATAGCGTTAAATTTTAACGCCTGGGTCAGGGCAGGCGTTAAAATGGGGCAAACACACCTGTACTTAAGCAGAACACACAGAACAAACAACAGAGCAGCAGAGCAGCAACAGGGAGCTATGGAGGTGCTTTTTCTTCAACGTGCACGTAGACGCAGAGCCCTGCAGCAACAACAGCAGCTACAACAACAACAGCAGGGACCCCAAAGACAGCGCAGAAGGCAGGACAGGATATTCCGCCCAAGAACAACCCTGCATGGCCTCAGGGAACGGGACATCATCCAGAGGTACCGGTTGAACTGGCAGGCCATTCAGCAGCTGCTGGCAAATATCGAACAACAGTTGGCCCCCACTTTAGTGACACCCCGCACTATCCCAACTGAAACAAAGCTGCTTGCCGTACTACACCTGCTGGCAAGTGGCTCCTTTCAGACAACTGGTGCCCTGGTTGGTGGAATATCCCAACCATCATTCTCTGCATTCCTGCCTAAAGTCCTGGATGCCATCATTCGCCTGACACCCCGCCATATCTGCTTCCCTAACACACTGCAGAAGCAGCAGGAAATTAAACAGGGGTTCTACGCCATCAGTGGCTTCCCGCACGTCCTTGGTGCAATCGACTGCACACACGTACGCCTTGTGCCACCTGCTGATTCAGAACACCTCTACCGCAACAGGAAGCACACACATTCAATCAACGTGCAGGCCATAGTCGATCACCAAGGACTGATCACCAACATCGTGGCCAAATATCCTGGGAGTGTACATGACGCATTCATCTTCCGTCACTCCACCATCAACCAACACTTCCAGGATGGACGCTATGGCAATGGACTACTTGTTGGTAAGGACAAAAAACAAACCCATACACACACCGCACACAAACCCTCTAGGACAAACAACACATACACCACAATAGCAACACCTAGCCAGGAACACTCTGAGGTACTCACATCACTAGCCATGTGTCAGAAGTCAACATTTAACCTGTCACACATTGGAATTTAATCCACAGCCTAATGTGAAGACATCAATGAGTGTGGTTGGCCAAATGTCACTTTACAGATTGGAAGTCTCAAAATAACCTGTACACTAATACAATGCATAAGTCAAAAGGTATGGGATGGCCTGGGCTCATACACATGAAGGTGTCAAATACACTTTCACGTTTTAACTCGGCATGGAACTAACATCACACCCCCAGTGAGGACACACAGACAACTGTATCACTAGTCACAATGCTAGGGAGGGAACACTCTACTGCAACAACAAAAACAGTCCTTCTGACAAACGGTTAGCCAACAAACACTTGCTCAGCCAAGGGAAAATATATCAAAGCAAAGTTTTCAATAACAACCATAGGTTGGAACATTAGTACACAAAAGAGTCACAGACAACACAAGACAACTACAGCCATCAAAGATCCGTACAACACTGCCTCCTACATCTAATTCAATCCATTCTCTTTCTCTTTCAGCTGATCAGGGGTATGGCATCCAGCCTTGGGTGATGACACCATTCGGGAACCCAATCACTGCTGCAGAGCGGGCATACAATGACGCCCACAAGAGGACCCGCAGCATTGTGGAGAGGACCTTTGGGATCCTAAAGTCTAGGTTCCGCTGCCTTGACATCACTGGCGGGAGCCTACTCTATTCCCCAGAGATGGTGTGCAAAATCATCCTCACTTGTGCCATATTGCACAATATATGTGTCCAGAGGAACATTCCCCTCCTTGAACTGGACCCAGGCATGCCTGAGGATGACGAAGAGGAGGATGCTGGGCCGCAACAGGAGGGGGGACAACCCAACACGGCAGCAGGACAGCGTAGGCTCCAGCAGCTTGTAAATAATTTTTTTGCTTAATGTATAATAATCACCTGTATTACACTATTGTAAATAAACACAGATATCAAACACCACATCATGCTTTGGTCCATGCATTACTGAGCACCTTTACTTATAAAATGCTGACGAAGAATGTGGTCTCCTTGACCAACAATGCCATAACAATCATCACAACAAAAAAGAACATTTCAATTGTATGCACAGAGGGTAGGATGTGACATGATACATTGCCATACACAGAGGCCCACATGAGTACAAATGTGGCAAATCCACATGCTACATCAAAACACCTGAGACAGTCTTGCACCCAGACAAAAAAAGTAGATCATGTGAAAGTCACATCACATGTGGTCAGAGACAGGGTGGGACCATCCATGTGTACGTCACCATGTCATCAATGGCTTCTCTCCAGTGGGTGATATGAGCAAAACACAATTGGGACAACATTAGCTGCCACTAACTCAGGAGGAGACCTGGATGTCACAGTGACAACATACACCCAGACAGGTGATAGTGGATCCACATACCAACACACATGTACACATATGTCATACAATCAACCAAATTATTGAAAGTAGACCATCACAGTCGGGTCCCAGTTTGAACCTAGCAGGAAGAATGTGACATGCCACTTAACCAGTTAATGCAGAAAGGGACACAGACACCCACTAAAGAATATTCCCCAGAACATCAGGAACGCTCAGAGTCTTCCAAACATAGTCATTGGGAAATGGTAGGCATGTCAGCTCAAAATCATCATTACTGCAAACTTCTAATGGGCTAATGAGATGAATGAATGGTCAACAGTCATACATACCATATGGCCTTACATTAGCCTGCTGCTGCAGGTTTCCCATAAAATATTAAGCCAAGCCATGGATACTGTAACTAATCAGGATGGTCAAATCCTAGGGTGCTGGGGGCCTAAGTCCACTTCTACGGTCCCACAAACATACACAAATCCTGTACTTGTGAGCCAAACACATGCATAAGGTACATGTGTGGCCTACATGTCAAGAGTAGAACACAAAGCACAAACACAAAATGAGGCTAGGACATGGTTAGCCCCATAATAACTGTAAGTGACCATTGCACTCCCTGTTAGGACTCCAGATAAAAGCATCACCATCATAAGTGTGGACCAAATTTGGAGAAGGAATACATCATGGTATCCCATCCATCATTTCCAAACAGCCATCAGCAATTGCCACAAATATGTTGACAAATATGGAAAAGACATTATGTAACGTATCCACACCATTACTGTGTGAATGCCTGCCATACATACAACAATGGACATGTGGCATATCCAAACACAAATGTGTATCACATTGCCCCGTTTGACCCTGACAAATCACCTTCCCCAAGTTAAAAACATGAAGACGTAACAAAAAGATTTGATCATAATTCTACGCATACAGCATGGGTGTCATATTTTGGTCACGTACATGAGTGCACAGAATGCAGAGTCAAATCTGAATGTATACAAAAATTTCACAGATTTAGACAGCAAAATATAAGTTACATCATATTTCAGATTTGACTCAGCAGCATGTGCATTCCTGTACGTTTCAAAAATATGACGCCCATCATGTATGCGTCGGAAAAAATGACGCAACATGCACATATTTTCGTACATCTCGTACAGTAAATGAATATTAATATTTGTAGGAGGCTGGACTGGCTTGTAGTGAGTACCAAGGGGTACTTGCACCTTGCACCAGGCCCAGTTATCCCTTATTAGTGTATAGGGTGTCTAGCAGCTTAGGCTGATAGATAATGGTAGCTTAGCAGAGCAGCTTAGGCTGAACTAGGAGACGTGTGAAGCTACTACAGTACCACTTAGTGTCATATGCACAATATCATAAGAAAACACCATACACAGTTATACTAAAAATAAAGGTACTTTATTTTTATGACAATATGCCAAAGAATCTTAGAGTGTACCCTCAGTGAGAGGATAGGAAATATACACAAGATATATATACACAATAGCAAAAATATGCAGTATCGTCTTAGAAAACAGTGCAAACAATGTATAGTTACAATAGGATGCAATGGGGAAACATAGGAATAGGGGCAACACAAACCATATACTCCAGAAGTGGAATGCGAACCACGAATGGACCCCAAACCTATGTGACCTTGTAGAGGGTCGCTGGGACTATTAGAAAATAGTGAGAGTTAGAAAAATAACCCTCCCCAAGACCCTGAAAAGTGAGTGCAAAGTGCACCAAAGTTCCCCTAAGGACAAAATAGTCGTGTTAGAGGGAGAATGCAAGGAAAACACAAATCAGCAATGCAACAACGATGGATTCCTGTCTGAAGGTACCTGTGGAGCAAGGGGACCAAGTCCAAAAGTCACAAGCAGCTCGGAGATGGGCAGATGCCCAAGAAATGCCAGCGGTTGGTGCAAAGAAGCTCTTACTAGGCTGAAGAACTGTGAATACTGCAGGAACGACAAGGGCTAGAGACTTCCCCTTTGGAGGATGGATCCCCCACGCCTTGGAGAGTCGTGCAGAAGTGTTTTCCCGCCGGATGGACGCCAACAAGCCTTGCTACACGCAAATCGTGCGTTTGGCATTTTTGGACGCTGCTGGGGCCCAGGAGGGACCAGGAGGTCGCAAATTGGACCTGCAGAGAGAGGGGACGTCGAGCAAGACAAAGAGCCCTCACTGAAGCAGGTAGCACCCGGAGAAGTGCCAGAAACAGGCACTACGAGGATGCGTGAAACGTTGCTCGCCGAAGTTGCACAAAGGAGTCCCACGTCGCCGGAGACCAACTTAGAAAGTCGTGCAATGCAGGTTAGAGTGCCGTGGACCCAGGCTTGGCTGTGCACACAGGATTTCCGCCGGAAGTGCACAGGGGCCGGAGAAGCTTGCAAAGTCGCGGTTCCCAGCAATGCAGCCCAGCGAGGTGAGGCAAGGACTTACCTCCACCAAACTTGGGCTGAAGAGTCACTGGACTGTGGGGGTCACTTGGACGGTGTCGCTGGATTCGAGGGACCTCGCTCGTCCTGCTGAGAGGAGACCCAAGGGACCGGAGATGCAGCTTTTTGGTGCCTGCGGTTGCAGGGGGAAGATTCCGTCGACCCACGGGAGATTTCTTCGGAGCTTCTGGTGCAGAGAGGAGGCAGACTACCCCCACAGCATGCACAAGCAGGAAAACAGTCGAGAAGGCGGCAGGATCAGCGTTACAGAGTTGCAGTAGTCGTCTTTGCTACTATGTTGCAGGTTTGCAGGCTTCCAGCGCGGTCAGCGGTCGATTCCTTATCAGAAGGTGAAGAGGGAGATGCAGAGGAACTCGGCTGAGCTCATGCATTCGTTATCTAAAGTTTCCCCAGAGACAGAGACCCTAAATAGCCAGAAAAGAGGGTTTGGCTACCTAGGAGAGAGGAAAGGCTACTAACACCTGAAGGAGCCTATCACAAGGAGTCTCTGACGTCACCTGGTGGCACTGGCCACTCAGAGCAGTCCAGTGTGCCAGCAGCACCTCTGTTTCCAAGATGGCAGAGGTCTGGAGCACACTGGAGGAGCTCTGGACACCTCCCAGGGGAGGTGCAGGTCAGGGGAGTGGTCACTCCCCTTTCATTTGTCCAGTTTCGCGCCAGAGCTGGGGCTAAGGGGTCCCTGAACCGGTGTAGACTGGCTTATGCAGAATTGGGGACATCTGTGCCCAACAAAGCATTTCCAGAGGCTGGGGGAGGCTACTCCTCCCCTGCCTTCACACCATTTTCCAAAGGGAGAGGGTATCACACCCTCTCTCAGAGGAAGTTCTTTGTTCTGCCATCCTGGGCCAGGCCTGGCTGGACCCCAGGAGGGCAGCTGCCTGTCTGAGGGGTTGGCAGCAGCAGCAGCTGCAGTGAAACCCCAGGAAGGGCAGTTTGGCAGTACCAGGGTCTGTGCTACAGAC
This sequence comes from Pleurodeles waltl, assembly GCF_031143425.1. Taxonomy (NCBI): domain Eukaryota; kingdom Metazoa; phylum Chordata; class Amphibia; order Caudata; family Salamandridae; genus Pleurodeles; species Pleurodeles waltl. The sequence continues at coordinate 1,072,519,621 of NC_090437.1, forward strand.
CACAGGGATCATGGGATTGTGCCAACTATGCCAGGATGGTATAGAGGGGGCAATTCCATGATCATAGACATGTTACATGGCCATATTCGGAGTTACCATGGTGAAGCTACATATAGGTAGTGACCTATATGTAGTGCACGCGTGTAATGGTGTCCCCGCACTCACAAAGTTCAGTGAATTGGCTCTGAACAATGTGGGGGCACCTTGGCTAGTGCCAGGGTGCCCTCACACTAAGTAACTTGGCACCTAACCTTTACCAGGTAAAGGTTAGACATATAGGTGACTTATAAGTTACTTAAGTGCAGTGTAAAATGGCTGTGAAATAACGTGGACGTTATTTCACTCAGGCTGCAGTGGCAGGCCTGTGTAAGAATTGTCAGAGCTCCCTATGGGTGGCAAAAGAAATGCTGCAGCCCATAGGGATCTCCTGGAACCCCAATACCCTGGGTACCTCAGTACCATATACTAGGGAATTATAAGGGTGTTCCAGTAAGCCAATGTAAATTGGTAAAAATGGTCACTAGCCTGTTAGTGACAATTTAAAAGTAATGAGAGAGCATAACCACTGAGGTTCTGGTTAGCAGAGCCTCAGTGAGACAGTTAGGCACCACACAGGGAACATATACATGCACACCTATGAGCACTGGGGCCCTGTGTGACAGGGTCCCAGTGACACATACATATAGGCCACAAACCTATGAGCACTGGGGTCCTGACTAGCAGGATCCCAGTGACACATAACAACCATACTGAAAACATGGTGTTTTCACTATAAGCACTGAGGCCTGGCTATCAGGATCCCAGTGAGACAGTGAAAACAGTGACAAACACCCTGACATACACTCACAAACAGGCCAAAAGTGGGGGTAACAAGGCTAGAAAGAGGCTACCTTCTCACAATATTCATATCATATTTTTTCACTCAGCAGCATTAGCACTCCTGTAGGTGGATAAAATATGACGCCCATCATGTATGCGTCGGAAAAAATGACGCAACATGCACATATTTTCGGACATCTCGTACAGTAAATGAATATTAATATTCATATCATATTTTTTCACTCAGCAGCATTAGCACTCCTGTAGGTGGATAAAATATGACGCCCATCATGTATGCGTCGGAAAAAATGACGCAACATGCACATATTTTCGGACATCTCGTACAGTAAATGAATATTAATATTCATATCATATTTTTTCACTCAGCAGCATTAGCACTCCTGTAGGTGGATAAAATATGACGCCCATCATGTATGCGTCGGAAAAAATGACGCAACATGCACATATTTTTGGACATCTCGTACAGTAAATAAATAGTAATATTCATATCATATTTTTACACTCAGCAGCATGTGCAATATTATGCGTCATAAAAAATGACGCGAAATTATGTATGCGTGAAAATACGACGCAAACCGCGATTAAAAAACGGCGGCCATTTTATGCAGGAAGTGATGTAATAGGATATCCTGTTTGCCAAATCTGTATTGGAAGTTGACTTTCACTTTCACTTTTCAGTCTCAGATTTTTCTAGACTGTGTGGTTCAGTGAAGAGTGTTGTCCTGTGAATTACTGCTTTGTTGTCCTGTGTAGCTTGTCTTTTGTACTTTGTTCAGTCTAATATTGTTGTGTATCATTGTCTCAGTCTGTTAAGTCTAGTTTTGTCCATTCCTGTATTTGTTTGTATTGTCTGTGGGAGTCTGTTGTGGCTAGGGTAGTTATTGGGGTTAGTTGGGCTATTTTCTCCTTTTCTTAACTTCACACCTCTACCTTTCCCCATTTCCTACTTTATTTTTTCTGTTAGTCATCAGTCATAATGTCAGGGAGGCCTCGCCTGTCCAGGATGGGCGAAGATGAATTGGGGGGATTTATCTGGCTAGTGTGCCATTTCCTCCCGCTGATGCTGGAGGCTGGGGGCCGTGTGATACAGGGGTATCACACGGAGGCCCGGAAAATTCGCTGGGAGAAGGTGCGCCATCACATGGTCCGGGTCCATGGGACCATGCGGAATGTCCATCAGTTGAAACACCGCTGGGCCGATCTGATCACGAGGGAACAGGACCTGCTAGACCACCTGGGAGTCAGGATTGGTGGCCCTGTTGGTGAGTAGCAATCAATTACATGGACATGATAGTAATCTGTGTGTGAACATGTGATGAATGTTACCCAATCTGCTAGATAAGGAGCTGCCTATGTGTAATGCTAGGGAAACCTAGGCCCTTGTCAATATATATTGATATCCCCAAATTGGCTACACTTTTTCTCCCTCAAACAGCAGAAACTTAATACATATATCTGTATTTGGCAGGTGTGGCCCATCTCTGCGTGATGCAATGATGCAAATGCTGCCTTACTAATGTTTACATATGTGCCCTAATGTGTACGTGTTGCACAATGTGTATGAAGACCTATGCTAGCAGTCAGATGGCTCAGTTGTTCTACACATACCAGATGGCTGTAGCTGTATGTAATGTAGTGTAGCATTTGTGTCAGACAAGCAACACGTTAATGGCTCTATTTGTACTCTACATGTCATAATGGGCAATGAGTAAGTCATGTCGAAACAACATACCTACATATGTAGACCCCATCGCTCGAAATCTGATTTGAATCCCATGATGATGATATACATGTGTGTTTTATACACGTCACATGAAGTCAGATATGTTTTCCACAGATATGTCACATGTGTGTGTGGTTGCTGTGTGTTGAACATGTCCACATAGGCTGTTTGACTGTGAGTGGTCATGCAGTCCTCATGGAACAAGTGTCTGGATGTCTCTCTGGAATGCACATGCTGAGATGTTTGGATAACAATATTGGCGGGGCATAATTATTGTGAGTAAACTTGGACGACACCTGACTGTCCTGGCCACTGCATGTGTGTAGTAGGGTGTGTAACTGTAGCAGGAGAATCATCCAATGTTAATGTTGAATACAAACTCATCCATGCAGTATGAGCATGTGTGAAAGTGTATCATTACCATGTCATATTCTCACAGTGTCATTGTAACAGAATTATTTTGTCAGTCCACCCAGTCTGAGTACATTCTTCCTGTCATGCTTTACAGGTGGACCAGAGCCTTACACCGTGGGAGAGGTGGCACACTTCGACGACCCCGATACCTACAGTGAGTGTTGCCTGAGTGCTATTTGATATATTTATTTGGCAATGACGCAAAATGGACTACTGTGTGTTCAAGAGAAATCATGATGTGATGCGCTGGCCGTTCATTGCCATTGTCGTGTTAGTGTGATATCAAATTGGACTTATGTTTCTGTTAAGCAACACCTAGCCATCTCTGAGATTGAGGGGCTGTAGGACATTCCAGTTGGGCCGCAATGGGGAATGGGATGAGTTACTTAGAATACACTGGTCAAAGTAAGACTTGGTCGGGGACTTGACATGAACTGAGTCTGCATATCAGACTGACAGTCTCCCATATAGCTTAGGCACATGGCTGTGATGAAAAGTGCATCTTCCTAGTTGAGGATGGACTGTGCACACTGTAGGTTGGATCTTCCGGGGGCATGTACTTACACAAGCTGAACTAGGAGTGTGTGTGACTTGAGTGCAATGGCCTATGTGTTCTGTTGAATCATGAGAATGGGTGTTCCACCTCCTCTGTGTGTGTAGTAAAACATGCCTCACTGATAGTATGTCATGTTGGCAAAAGTCATATCATTGTGACATGTGTGGTCCATGGATGTCACAATGTTTGCCTAAGTCCAACGTGTTGCTAGCCATTCATAGGTCTTGTGTGTGAAGGCACATACTTGGTGAACGTTCAATACACTCCTGGGTGTGCATTTCACATGGGATTGGTGGTTGTTCTTCCCACACCACCCTCAACGACTGGGATGTTAATGTGAAACAGGCTACCTTGGACTGTAGCAACCAGTATCTCACACTTACTTGACACCTTTTGTGTCGTGAGTCAGAACCTAGGGCCAGATGTGCCAAACTGTGTACAAGTTGATAAACTCATAATTATTGTGTGTGAGTTGCAAACATCTGTTTCCTATTCCGAAATGTATTAGGTGATCATGAAAATATATGGGAGATTTTATTCCTAATCCTAAATATAAAGGCTTTTTTCAGTCCTATTTGCAACTGACAGTGGTATGCAAGTCCATTTGCAATGGAGTTTGTGGTTGCTAAGTGAGTCGCAGTTATCATCCACTTTAAGTGGATGGTAACCCACTTGCTAGCAGTAAGGGGTCCCCATTGTAACCCATCACCTTTCCGAGTGTACCAAAATAATCCTGTACAAAACAGGCAGTGGTCCTTGGGACCACTGCGGCCCGTATTTATAATTTTTTTGCACCACATTTGCCCAGCTTTTTGACGCCAAAACGGCGCAAACTTACAAATTACAATTGGAATTTGCAATTTTGCGCGGCTTTTGCGTCAACAAGTGACGCAAATGCGGCGCAACAACAAATATAAATACGGGCCTAAGTGCCTTAAATTATTCAATATTGAAATTGTCGTAATTTATTTCTAAGTGCTGCTCATTTCCCGTTGAGGTAAATGGCCTACACTTGGGGAACATGTTCAGCGTTATTTCCAAGCGGTCACGGACATGGAGGTCTGCTGTTCCCAGCAGGCCTCCATCCCCGTGAGTGCCCATAGTTGCAAAGGTGGAGCAACTTGCAACCCACATCATTGATGTAAATGAGGTGGCTCTTAGCAACCCCATAGCAACTCACAGACGGTGTCAGATACCCCATTCTGCATTGCAGATTGTTCGTCCCATTTCCCATCTTCCTACATCTGGTCCCTAGTGTAGACATTGGGTTATAGCCCATTGGTTCAATCTTAGCACACAACCAATTCCAGATGGCTTAGAGTGAGGAGTGTGATAGTTATCACATATAGTGACATATGTAGTGAAGTAAGTATGCGGAAGAGGTGCAGCCATGATGTACAAAACCGTAGGGATGATTAGGATGAGTAGTGTAGGGTGATGTCATCCATCATGTAGAGACCTGGATATTCTAGGTGTGATATGCCCTTATGTATGCATGCTTCACATGTACTTCCTCTGAGCCCTTCTGTGAACTATGTTGTGACAATTGCTGCAACCTATACATTTCTAGTAATGTACAAATAACCCATTGTGCTATCCCACCCAATGCAAAGCCAAAGGTAAATATCTGCCTTTTCTCTTCACAGCTGCTAACATGAGGGCGGCCGATCGCATCCATTTTGAGCGGCGTGCCATCCGTTACAGGCACATCCTGCAGGTGCAGTCTGGGTATCGGCGGATGGGCCGCAGGTATCACTCCGAAAGGGCCTCCGGGGCGTGGTGGGCCACACCACAGCCTCCAACAAGTGTGCCACCTACAGCCACCAACGACACAGCCACCAGGTCTGGCCCAGTGGTCCCATCTACTTCGGCTGCCATGGACCCGCCGCATGCAGCACGACCTGGACCCAGCCGTGTGCTGGCAGCAGGACAGTCACATGTCCCACCAACAGCTGCCACTAGCTCGACCTCTGCTGGCACACAAACCCTCCCCACAGACCCTCCCGTGGACCCTGCAGCCTTCCAGGCATTGTCCCAGAAAGTGGACAAACTTTTGAGGAAGGTGGACAACCTGACTGATGACATGAACTATGTAAAGACCCGGGTCCGCGACATCAGGCGCACACTAAGGAGTGCAAACGTCTAGTTCGTTTGCCCTCTTAAACTTTTATCCCTCCCCTCTCACCTCTTTCCTTTTTTTCTCCTGTTAGTTGGGCTTTGGGGATTAGTATTAGGATTAGGATAGGTATGTAGCTTAGTTAGTGTTAGGGAAGAGGGTGGGGGGTCCTTGTTATTTTTCTCAAATATTTGTGTGTGGGTGGGTGGGTGGGGGGCAATGTTGGGATTCATGTTTAATAAAACAAAAAAACAAAAAAAATGTAAAACAAAAAAATAAAAAAAATTATCTGCTTGTTTAGGATAGTGTAGTATGTGTGTAGGTTAGTATGTTTTGTCCTGCATGTGTCCTGTCTCATAATGGTGGGTGGGGGGTTGATGTTTAGATCGTTTCGTTACATGTGTAGAGTAAGTTTAGCTTAGGTTAGATAGGGACAGTTGTGGGTTATTAGTAGTCAGGTTAGATTAGTGTAGGTGTACCTTTCCCTTAGTTGCCTCTTGTAGTACTAGATATAAATAAATATTTTGTTAACCCTTTACTTGATGCGTTAGGTGCTACTTTATCATGGCCTTGACATCCATGTTGCAGAATGATTTAGTGTGACATTTGTGTCCAATGCTCAGCATCCCCTGGGAATGGATGTTTAACATCCCATCTACCCGTGTGCTCACTTGTTAAGTATCCTCAAATTGGGAGACTCCCCATTGGTAGTGTGCATTGTACACCAAGCTTTTGTTATGATATGTGTCCAACTTCACAAAGAGTGCTTCATTACATGTCAATGTGGGTTAATTGTTAGGTCGGACAGCAGTGTGAAGCTCAGGGAGATCTTTGTAGATGAGGAGTTGTTCACACTCATGTATTGCTGCTTTCATTGCTGAGCTACATCATGTGTGTACTGAAGCAGCATGAATTTCCTTCATGGAAGCCTACTCTGTAAGGGAAGTTAATGCAGTGTGATTTGTACACGATTCATTACATTAAGCGGCATCCATTCTTATTTAAGTCTTGCATGGAGCCTACATTTCCCAGACACCATTTGCTCTCTGGAATAGCGATAGATGGTGCATCATTCTGACCAACACAGCATGATTGTGTGTGCTTAGTTCCTTCCTCAGTTATTTCCCTCAGTATGGTAGGGCTATGATGCAATCCTGGCCAATGCACAGATGGATCTGAATATATGACATCAGGACAGTAGTATAGAGATTCAACAGGGTTGCCACACAGCCACTTTGGAGTTAGGTACTGCACAGTTGAAGTGTGAAATGACACAGAGACACAATAGGTGAGCAAGTGCGATTTATTTACAGGTGTTGTAGTGCAAATTGTCCATTCAACATTTTGGCAGAGTCCGTTCTGGGGCATCATTTCTTGGTGAGCCTATAGAAGGTGTCAGTGCAGAGGGACAGGATTACCAAATTGTAGGAGAGAGACATTCACTGGCAATGTGGACAAGTCAAACAGTGGATTGCCAAACAGTCATTGAGTGTAGGTGTTCAGAAACTGGGCTTTGACTAAACGCAGGACCTTGGTCAGAGTAGGCCATGGTGCAGGGACTAGGGCTTCCGGGTACTCCTCCGTGTGAAGGTTATCTGTTCCACGTCTTCTTCTTCTGATGTGTGTGTTGCCTCCTCTGTCCTTGTTGTTGTTGGTTGTGAAGGGGCAACACACACCTCAGTGTTAGAAGACATGGACGCAGACATCCCGGGGGCTAGTCCCTGTGGACTTAGGAAGGGCAATACTGCAGCAAGGAGGGCCTGCTGGTTTCTCAGAATGGCAGCCACATCCCGATGGTAGGCAGCCAGGTCAGCCCTGAGGGGTTCGATGTTGCATTCGTGCACCCGTTGACTGGCTTGCATTCTTAGTTGTTCCGTCAACTGGATGACAGCTGTGGCGATTTGCTTTTGAGTTTCTACAAGTTCCTGCATGTGCGATGTTAGTGCTTGCATCACAGCTGTCTGATCAGCAGGAGGGATCATGCACGAACGCACCCTCTCAAGGCTGGCTGCCATAGTTTGCATCCCCACCCGCACCTCCTTGGCCAGCTCCCGCTGGACCCCAACGACGGTTCTTTCAAAGCTGGTTCCAGTGTCGTCGGAGTCCTCAGCTGTGTTGGAGCTGGCAGGTATTACATTTGGGGTGGCAGGTGGGTCTACTGGGGTGGCTGCTTCTTCTGGGCTCCTCCTTGGGACTGAAGGTGGGGTTTGGAGGCTTCCTAAGACCATGTTGAGGGTTTGTGGGGAGAGGTTGATGGGGTCGTCATCGATGTCATCAGGGAAATCAGGGTCAGGCATATCGGCAGGAGATCCATGTTCCTCTGCAATGAAACAGGGTACAATTAGTGTGTCTGTGTTGTAACAAGTTTGCAAACAGTTACAGGCGTTTGGATGCCTTATCTTTGGTGTCTGTTTTTTTCTGGGTATCTGCTGTCCTTCATATGGGCATTGTTGTAGGCCTATGGCCCACCTGTGTGTCACATGTGTGATGTGGAGCTACCAGACTTGTCTGCCTAATTGCCGCTAGGTGTTGCTTTGTAACATTTTGTGAATAGGCATCTTTGTGTCCTACTAGTCCCTCCGTGATTAACTATTCTTATGTAGAGACATTTTCGAGGGTGTGTTCTCATTATCCGACCTGAGCTGACTTGCTTACGAGGCAGCAGGATAGCTAATGGTGTGATGGACTGAGTCTGACCCACTTTTAATTGACTCTGTCACCCTGATTCTTTCATTTTGCTCTAGCTAACTAGCATTGGCTCATGTCTCCCACAGCAAAGGAATGATTATACATCCGAGCGCATGACATCTTTGGAACTTTTCAGGGAAGTTGTGGTCACTCAGATCCCAACATCTTCACTCTTTTCCAGTATGAACTCATACACAAAAGTCAAAGACAGTATTTGTTTCATATGATGATCTCTTTGAACAACTGACTTGTCTATATTTAGGTGTGAGCCACAATAACCCAAATACTTCAACATGGTAGACTTGAAATAGTCAGCAGGAGAGTAAGACATTGGTCGAAAGCTATCATGGTGCCTAACAGTTTGTACTCTCCCTCTGCTTGTTCTATTTATAGCACAGCATGTTAAGCTTCTAGCCTGCCTGTCTGAATCACTGGGGAGACTTCATCCGTCATATCTGAGCAATGGCCTGTGATCTGGTTTTGCATCTGCAGCAAGGCAGGCAGCGTCTGGTGTTTCTCTGTTTGGAGACTCCCTCTTGTGTGTCTTGGGACAAGGAAGTGATTTTATAAGTCATAAGTCATGGTGATGAGATAGTTTCCCTACGCAGGAATGGCAAATCAGAACCCCTACCCCATCTATCCGCAAAGTACCAGACTGTATCCTTGACTGGGGCACAGAGTGTATCTGTTCTGGCACACTCCAGTGCAGATGTAGGCAAAACAGTGTGATTGGACTTATTAACAACACCCTAGGACTGGGTATTTGGTATATTTCCTGATAGGAAGGCCAATGAGAAGCATGTAGTGCAAAGTGCTCAGAGGCTCTTAGATGTGAGCATATGCGTAAGAGTACATTCAGGGTAAGGTGCAGAAAGGCCTACAGCCTGAGGCTAATGCGCAAAGTATACATTACACTTGCCAGAATACACATTGACTGACTGTGGGTGTTGTGAGTGCCCTGCCAACACACTTGCCTCTCAGGACCTGCCCCATTCACTTTTGATTCACATTGCATGCAGTGTACATGTTCTGTGCCATTTCCTATGCATGTTCATGTTTGGATGTGGTGTGGATGTAAACATTGTTGATGTTTGAAGATGAAGGTGGGTCATGTGTGTTTGATTGTATAAGCCTGTTTATCGTATGAAGGTCCGATTTGTTTGTCAGACTTTGCAGGTGTGTTGGAGTGACCAGTTGCCTATGTCTCCTCCTCAGGTGTTGTCTGAGCAGTATGACATTAGTGATGTAGCCTTGTTATCCAGGCATGTGAGGGACCCTGACGTATGCAGCATGTGTGTGTGGTTGGTGCTGTGTGGGTCCTATTGCTGTTTACTTTGGCTTATGTATGTGTCAGGTATGGACATTGGGCATTTGAGTGTACTGGAGCGTTTGTATTTTTACACTGACTTGTTGCGGATGTCAATGTCACCCCCTAATTTGTGTATGTATATTCCATGGGGAGGTTGCTGCCATTTGGTACTGTAGCTGCACAGAGATGAGAGGCGTTATTGTAAGGTGTTGTGGCAGTTACATTGCAGTTGTTGCTTTGCCTACTGGGTTACTGATAGGGACCTAGTTGCTGTAGGATAGATTTTACAAAACAAGTGCCTGGATGTGAGTTTGCTGTAGTGGCCTTCCTACCTGTCGCTGCTTTCCCTTGGCTCTATTGTTGTACTTACAGGATGTCCCCATTGGGCTGTACTTGTTGCTGTGTTTGGTGGTGCCCCAGCTTCAGTGTGTGCTAGGCATGCCCCCCTACTGTGCTCCTTTACCCATGCCACTCTATGTATATGCTGACTTACATGCATTGTGTAGTAGGTATTCCCCCCCTGGTTGCAGTTAACATTAGTGCATTATAATTCCCCATGCGACTTACCCTGCATGTGCATTGTGTCTTGGTAGTCTGCACTGTCCTGCCCTTGAATCCCTGTGACGATCTCCTCGGGGATGACGGCTGCAACCATCTCCTCCATGTGGTCCAGGGCCTCCTGTTGTGCTGGACTCCCACCTCCAGTCTGCATTGCTGCCTTCCTGTTCCTGGCCATTTTCTCTTTGGTCCTGCGTTTACAGTCATGCCAGCGTTTCTTACACTCAGTGACTGTGCGGCGTTCTTCAGCCACACTGTTGATCTTGTCCACTATTTGCTTCCATATGGCCTCTCTCCTACTGAGTGGCAATTTGGATGTTATGAAAAGTTGGTGCTGGTGTTCCGTCACCTCTCTCACCAGGATTTCCTGCTCCTCTTCACTGAAGCGACACTTTCTTTTCTTTTTTTGGTTATCCTGGTTTGTTTGTGGGACCTCTTGGCTGGTTCCTGGTCTGCTGTCATCATCCTGGGCTCTGTTGTGTCCACTGGGATCCATGTTGGCTCTCTGGTAACACTGCAGTTTTCGCGCTAGAATTTGACGCAATTGCGTGAGAAAAACCAGCGCTTTCACGATTGCGCTGTCGTAAATCGGCCCACGGTGATGTGCGTCGCCTTTACGTGGTTTTTCCTTACGACTTGACGCCGCTGTGTGCGTCACAATATCCTGACGCCCACCGGTTGGTTGCGCCGCCGTACGTCAAAGTATAAATTTGACGCCCGCACGGCGCATCCAAATGGCGTTAGACGGCGCAAATTTTTTTTACGCAAAACTGCGTTAGCGCAGTTTTGCGTCAAAAAGTATAAATATGGGCCTAAATATGACCTAGCTACTCCTTTCAGATCAGGATCTGCCACTCAAACGGTATTTGAGGGTAGCCCTAATGCTATCCTATGAAAGGAGCAGGCCTCACAGCAGTGTAAAACGAATTTAGGAGTTTTACACTACCAGAACATATAGAACACACATGTTCATATCCTGCCTTTTACCTACATAGCACCCTGCACTGTGGGCTATCTAGAGCCTACCTTAGGGGTGACTTATATGTAGAAAAGGGGGAGTTTAAGGCTTCGCAAGTACTTTTAAATGCCACGTCAAAGTGGCAGTGAAACTGCACACACAGGCACTGCAGTGGCATGCCTGAGATATGGTTAGGGGGCTACTTATGTGGGTGGCATAACCAGTGCTGCAGCCCACTAGTAACATTTAATTTACAGGCCCTGGGCACATGTAGTGCACTTGACTAGGGACTTACAAGTAAATTAAATAAGCCAATTGGGTATGAGCCAATGTCACCAGGTTTTAAGGAGAGAGCATATGCACTTTAGCACTGATTAGCAGTGGTAAAGTGCGCAGAGTCCTAAAGCCAGCAAAAATGAGGTCAGAAAGAGAGAAGGAGGAAGACAAAGTTTGGGGGTGACCCTGCAGAAAGGCCATTTCCAACAATCATGATAAAGGGCTAGAATTTCTCACCGTGAGAAGTCTGCTTGTACAAGACCCATGCAAAATCATGAACATGTCATCAACGTTTATATATTTTTTTACTGTAGACTGGAGAGGGTTATTATATAGGCATCATCTACCCACTCTCTGGTAAGCAATAAGGTCCCCGCTAACTTAACAATTCAGTGGTCCTGTAAGATCTATGTGAAATTCATTTTGCCAGTATGTTAATGGCTTTTCTGCCTAGTGAAATATGTGTCATTTTGTGCCACTCACAATTGGAAAAGACTGCTAACATTTCAGAGCTGTTTGTGTGATGCAAGTAAGTGCTTTCAAGGCACACACATATTCAAATGGCTTCCATTTCTCTGTAATGCTTACGCCTGTACAACAAATAATCCTCAAGACTCCTGAATACTCGTCTACCCAATCAACTGGGCAAAAGTCTAGGTTTTGTGATTTTACCATTTTCATACATGCATTATATCAGATCAATCTTACTTTCTATTTCTATTTTGACTTATAAAGCACATGGCTACCCGCACTGGCTCTACCAGATTCATGACTAGATCACAAAAAAAGCTAAGCCCCTCATTTCAAAGACTGCCAAGGCCATAGTGGCGGTCTCACCGCCGACAAACTGGCAGTGAAGACCGCCATATTACAAGTGTGGCGGTTCGCCTTCTGCCAAAGGCCACATCCCCGCTGGTACCACCAGAGCGGTAGGACAGCCAGGTCGGCTCCTCCGGGCACCTCCAGGCCGGCTGTCCACTGAAGACCGCCGACGGTATTAGGAGACGCCTGTCCGCCAGGGTTTCTGTGGTGGTAGTACCTCCACAAAAACCCTTCTGGAAAGGCTTCCGGCGATAGGAAATTCCTTTCCTGTCACTGGCAGATGACTTCCCCACTCCTCATTCAAAGACAGCACCCCTCCACCACCCCTTCCAAGAAAGACCTCCTACCCGCACCCCTGTTCCAAGACAGCACCCCCTTACCCCTACCCCAGCCTCCACACATACACCCACATGCGCCCTGCATACATGCATTCACCTACATGCATACATACACATATTCACTCGCACCAACAGACACGCATTCACACAAACATACCAACATGCACTCACTTCAATAATTACACATGCATACACACACACATAAACACTTACATTCACAAATGAATACACACTTACATTAACACATGCATACACAACCGCCACCCTCCCACCCCTTCCCTGTCAGACGATCAAGTTACTTTGTCCGGCAAGGAGATCGTCCACCAGGGAACGGGACAGGCGTTTCCCCCGCCTGCAGCACCCCGCCATCAGGACACCACCACACTGTATTACTGCTCTAATACAGCAGGCAGAGGCCTTGTGATGTGGTGGTCATGGCTGTGGAACTGCCTCTGCGCCGCCAACCGCCAGCATGCCTGCTGAATGATTTCTGTCCAAATTGTGGCAGAAATCCTTCAGTATTCATAATATGGCATTCTGAACACCGCAAGAACTGGTGGTCTTCAGGCTCCCATGACTTCAGCGGTCTGTGTAAAAGACCAACAAAGTCAATATGACCACCTAAGTCTTTAGAATCTACCTGAAGGTGAGTTCATCTGCAACAATCCACAGTGTCAATGGCAGGGAATTCCACAATTTGCAAGCTAAAAAAAAGGTGATTGACATTACAGCTTTTAAAACTGCAGTAATCACTGCTAAGTGAAAAGTAGAAGATCACAAACATCTTGCTAGACTATGGGGTTGTATCAAATGAAGTAAAATCATTGGACATTTACTGTTATATTCTCTATAAACAATACATAATGCTTTAAATCTAATCCATTTTTTAATGGGGAGCCAATTAAGTTTGATAAAAGAACTCAAAACCATTTGAAGTCTTAGCACCTTTAGTAGTAGGTGTGCTGATGGATTTTGAAGAACCTGAAATATATTCAGTATAAATTGTGGTATTTCCAGATGTTATACATTTCATTAGTCCAAGTGAGAAGTTACTAACACCTGGACAATGGTCATCTAGGAAGATTTTGGCAATATTTCCAGAATCTTTCTCAGTGATCTTAGAGTATCGAAAGAGCGAAGAACCACTTTCATTACCTGTGTCCAAAATGACAGCTTGTTATCAAACCACATTCCTAGATTTTTCACAATGAGTTTAGGTTGGGGCTGAGGACCAACAGTGCCTGGACAGCAATCCAGAATTTCAGCAGTTTAAGTTATACACATTACCATAACTTTCATTATCATTGAGTTTTAAACAGCATGTAGTCATCCATTTGGCTACTGTTGTGTGACAAGGTTTTAGGTGACCTGCTTTAGAAAGTTTTGCTGGTGCCAGAGACAAACAAATCCAGATGTTGTCCACATAGGAGACCAATGAGAGACCAAATGATTAAACAATATCTGCTAGAGGATGAGTAAACACATGAAATCGTGTAAGGCTCAAGCAAGAAGCATCAGGCACTCCACACTTGAGAGATAAGGATTTCAATATAAAAAATGTGATGTATACCTGAAAACTCCAGTCCTTCTAAGAAAGAGTTGAGCCTTTCCCATGCCACATGACTCACTCCTGAGTTGTGTACTATTAGAAAGTGGGCTTCTGGTTGGAAGAGATATGCCCTCTGTCCAAACAGGAACCACAATCCTAGTCAGGTTATGGCAGATCACACACCATCAATTAACCAGTGCCCACCCTCTGGTACCTTGATACAGAGCAGGCAGGCTTACATTAGGAGGCAATATGTAAAGTATTTGTCCAACAGTTAAAGCAGTAAAGCAGTGAAAACACCACACAAACATAATCCACAACAGAAAATAAAGATTAATTTAATGAACAAAACAAGACCAAAAAGACAGAAATCCAATATGTAGAAGCTGAGATACAATTTTTTAAAGAATATCTGCAAATCTAGTGCTTAGAAGCATAAAATGCCAACTGAGGAGATCTAGTTGTGCTAGACTGGGTCAAATCAAGTCAATCTGACTGTAATGAAGCACGAGTCAGATACAGGGAAGGAGTAGAAGAGATGATATGCAGGTGATGTGTTGTTTCCGATCCACACACTCAGGAATGCGTCATCGGCAAATGCTTGGGGATGAAGGTGATGCTTAATCGTCGAGCAATGCAGCCTGTGATGTGAAGATGATGCGTCAGTGCTGAGGGTGATGCATCACTTCTGAGCCCTGCAGCCAGGGTTGAGATGTTCTTATCCTAAGCGGCAGCAGCTATGCGTCAGAGAGAGATGCGTCAGTTCTGATCAGCACAGTGACAGTGATGTGTGGTTTTTGACAGAAATAGCTAAAGAACCCACTCCCACAGGCCAGAGACTGCATTTGCACCACTTGGCAGGGCAGGACTCACAGTTGGCAGAGTCCAGATCCTGGAGCAGGGCTGAGTGAAGTGTTTGATGTCCCTGAGACTTTAGAATAGGAGGGAAGGCAGCAAGCCCTTGAAATCACTTTGGATCTGGCGATGTGGAGATTCTCTTTTTCACTCTCCCAGGCAAGGAGGGCAGCAGCCTGCAGGGCAGACACAACAAAGGAGTCCAGCAAAGGCCAGCAGAGTCCAGCACAGTGATAGTCCTTTCAGCAGCACAGCAGTCCTTCTTCCTGGCAGAATGTCCTCAGGTCCAGAAGTGTACTGTTTTGGTGGGGTCAGAAGTTCAGTTCCTATACCCAGTGGTGCTTTTGAAGTGGGGGAGACTTCAAAGACAGGACTTTGAAGTGCACAAAGTCCATGCCCTGGCTCCAGACACACTGCAGGGGGTTATGCAGCCCTTTATGAGGGCTCAGGCCATTAAGGTGTAAGTGTTAGCTCCGTGCCATTAGGATGTTGATGATCCATCAGTCATACCTAAGCTCCCGTTGTGTGTGACTGTCTAGAGGGAATGCAAAAGGACCAACTGTCACCCACCCAGATGTGTATTCAGAGATGGGTGGAAGGCACTAGATGATTTAAGTAAGACAATGTCAACTTTCTAAAAGTGGTATTTTCAGAATTACAATTTAAAATCCAACTTCACCTTAAGTTCTGATTTGAGATTGGGATTCCAGAGACACCAACCTTGGGGGTCCCATCTATTCCCAATTAGAAATTAAACTTATAAGATGTAGTAATTTAAAACCAATGTTTATAGATGGGAGAGCTAGACCTTGCAGTAGTGGAAAATGAATTTAGGAGTTTTTGACTAACTGGACATGTAGAACTGAAAAGTACATGTACACATTTTTAAAAACACTTCACCCAGCCCTGGGGGCTGTCCGGGGCCAACTTTAGGAATGACATATGTATTAAAAAGGAATGTTTGGGCCTGGCAAGAGGGTTAACTTGACAGGTTGACATGGCAAACACAGCAAGTACAGGCTCTACAATGGAAGGCTTGAACCATGTTTGAAGGGCTACTGCAGTGGGTGGCACAATCGGTGTTGCAGGCCCACCAGTAGCATTAAATTCACAGGCTATGGGCATATGTAGTGCACTTTACTTGGGACTTATAAGTAAATTAAATGCACCAATTGTGGATAAGCCAGTGTTATCAGGTTTTAGGGTCCTAAAGACAGCAAAACTGAAGTCAGCAAAACAGGAGGTCAGAAGGAAAAAAGTCACAGGAACCACTCCAAGGATGTCAGGTCTAACGTGTACCCTTTCAAGCAGATTTGCATGAGAAACAATGGCAAACACAGCACTAAGTTCTTACAAGATTAGAGCCGCTGAACCACCTTGTTCCAATGGTATTCTGAGGTCCTCCACATCTGCCAAATGGGCTGTGTCACTATTATGACTGGGCCGCAAACCTGTTTGATAAGAATGAAAAAGATTGGTCTTCTCCAAAAACAACAGTTGATTGTTAAAATGTTTTTCTATAATCTTGCCCAAGAAAGGAAGCAATAAGTTTGGCTTGCAGTTTTCCAATAGTGAAAAGGATCAAGGAACATTTTATTTTACTGTGGTTTAACCACTGCATGATTCCAGGCTTTGGGAACCACCCCACTCAAGAGAGAGAGAGAGAGAGATTGATGATCCGTTGTGAGACAGGATAAATAGTCCCTGGTACCTGATTAAAACTATAAGGAGGAACATGGTCCAACTTGGAGTCTGTTTCTAATATGTTCATCAGGGCACCAAGGTCCTCCTCACATATAGAAGAGAAACCCTAAAGAGTTTTCTTTGTAGCTTAATACTGGATCACTGTTTCAAATTCAAAGGAACCTATTTTCTGGGCCAGAAAAGAGACCTAGATATCTGATATTTTTTAGAAAAGTAATTGGCTAAATTGTTGCAGCGGGCAGCTGAAGGTGTTATTACTGGAACCTTTCAAGCTGGATCAACAATAGAGTTAATCAGCACAAACACTTTTTTTGGCTGAATTGACAGCTTTGCCAATCTTCTGTGCATAAAACACTGCCTCCATTTTTCACATAGTGTAGTGATATTTTTTAATTTCTCTCCTATGTTGACATTAACTGCTAGTATAATAGGTTTTAATCCATTTCAACTGAGAATCAAACCAACGTTTCGGCCCCTTGATCCACTCTGTAAATCTTTGGTGTGCATGTGTGATGTTTCATCCCACATCTGCTTTGATGCTAAAAAGCAGATGTTCACATTCTACTGAGTCCAATCCTGGCCAGCATTGTTCATTGTTAGATAAGGTCCAGTCAAGATCTCAATAACTTTTTCTATTGCTTAACCCTTGGTAGCTGGCAATGAGCAGTCAGTCTTAACTTAGGAGACAGGTGCGTAAAGCATTTAAAAACACCAATACATTAAACATTAAGGGGCATATTTATACTCCGTTTGCGCCGAATTAGCGTCGTTTTTTTCGACGCAAATTCGGCGCAAAACTAACGCCATATTTATACTTTGGCGTTAGACGCGTCTAGCGCCAAAGTATGGGCAAATAGCGTCATTTTTTTGCGTGAACGCCTTCCTTGCGTTAATGAGATGCAAGGAAGGCGTTCCCGTCTAAAAAAATGACGGCGATGCAAATGCGTGGTATTTATACTCCCGGGCAAAAATCACGCCCGGGAGTGGTCGGGTCAAAAAACCCCGCATTTGCGCCACTTTTTAACGCCTGGGTCAGGGTAGGCGTTAAGGGGCCTGTGGGCTCAAAATGAGCCCACAGGTGCCCTCCCCTGCCCCCAGGGACCCCCCCTGCCACCGTTGCCCACCCCAGGAGGACACCCAAGGATGGAGGGACCCACCCCAGGGACATTCAGGTAAGTTCAGGTAAGTATAAAAAAAAAAATATATATTTTTTTTTTGGCATAGGGGGGCCTGATTTGTGCCCCCCTACATGCCACAATGCCCAATGACCATGCCCAGGGGACAGAAGTCCCCTGGGCATGGCCATTGGGCAAGGGGGCATGACTCCTGTCTTTACTAAGACAGGAGTCATGTAAATGGCGTCTGGGCGTCGTTTAAAATGGCGCAAATCGGGTTAAGACGATTTTTTAGCGTCAACCTGACTTGCGCCATTTTAAGACGCCCTAACGCCATTTTTCCCAACGCCGGCGCTGCCTGGTGTACGTGGTTTTTTTCCACGCACACCAGGCAGCGGCGGTCTGCTTGCGCCGGCTAACGCCATTCAATAAATACGGCGCCCGCATGGTGCTTCAGAATGGCGTTAGCCGGCGCAAAATTTTTTGACGCTAAACTGCGTTAGCGCAGTTTAGCGTCAAAAAGTATAAATACGGGCCTAAATAAGTAAGACACAACACACAATAAAAACCCAACCCAATTTATAAACATAGGAAATATTTTTGAGTAACATTACACCAAAACAACAAAAAGATAATTTAGGGAACCAGCGATATGAATTGTGAAAGATTAAAAGTAAAACTAACACTTAGAAGCAAATAGCACTAAAGGGTTAAAGAGGGTCGTGCTGGACCTGGACAAAGTCAGGATTTCCATCCAACAGCTATGCAACACTTTTTTAAACTTGCTTCCAGAAGTGTTCCTTGATACAGGAAAGTGGTCCACAGCACCAGCCAAGGGGTCAGAAGCATTGGTTTGCTTCTGACCCCTTGGTTCTGGGACTACAACTCCCATGATGCACCTGGTCATTCGCAGCAAAATCCAGGTGAAGCATGTCAGCTGGAGTAGTCCTTGTTGTTTTTGCAAGTAGCCTTTCTTCTCATTGTAATTTCTGGCAGGAATCTTTGGGGATCTACAACACCAATCGAAGGTTCCAGAATCTCTGAGTTGCTCCTTTGGACATTGGGACTACAATTCACACAATGCACTTGGTCAATTCTTTAAAATTCCACAGAAGGCTGTCCAGCTGAGCTCTTCTGGCAGGAGTTGATTAAGGTGACTTTTGGTAGTCCCTTTATGCCTGTCACTTATAGGGAGTCCATCCTGGATCCTTTAAAAGCTAAGCAACGTCCTCTTTTGTGAAGCCCAGGGCATGCAGTGGGTGCAGTCATCCAGAGTGCAATCTTTTGGAGTGCAGGCTCGGGTTCCTGCAGAGCAGTCCTTCTTCTCCTTGAAGTTTCCAGCAGGGATCTGAGTTGCTGGACAACTCTTCCATATTTATCCAGTGTTCCTTGGCAACATGCAAGGGGGCAACAATGGGGTACAAGGTGACATCCAAGAGTATGACAACCTCCAAAGTGTGGCATCTTCTTCTCCCAGTAAGCACTATTCTTCCAAAATCCACCATGGAGAAACTCTCTCTTGGAGATGAAGATCTGGCTACGCCATTCTACTGGTATGGCTAAGTTTCCCTTCACACTCCTCTATCAGTCCCTCTGCTAATCTAATTACTGGTGATCCCGTCTGGCTGAGGTGGCAGGATGTAAGGGTAAGCCAGTGTCCTGTCCTAACCCAGTCCCTCTTTCAAAACCACTTAGGATATCCAGTCCCCATCTGGCCTTTTGCTCTGCAACTTGTAGATCTCTTCCACCAGATGTCAGTTTGTCTCAATGTAGGCTACTTCACATCCCGTTAAGACAGCTTGGTTCAGTCTGGCAGAAGTTGGACAATCAGGGAAGGTCTGCTGGAAGGCTCGATTTTGGTCAATCAGAAAAGCAAGTTCTATAGCTTCTTTGTGAATGCTATAATAAATCTAAAAGTGACAAGTTTGAATGACATGTTTAGCTCTTTCCTATCCATAGTTCTAGTTTAATGTAAATATTCTGCTATAGTACTACACATGGTAAAACTAAATTGGCAGTTTTTCCCTCACCATGGCATATAAAACATATTTTATAATGTCTTTGCTTATAGTTACAAGGCACCCTACCCAAGGGGCACCTAAGGGAGACCTTTGGGGTGACATGTAAAAGCAAAGTAGTTTAAGACTTTGGAAGTAGTTTAAATTCCAAAGTTGAATTTGCACATCATTTTTTTTTAAAGCAGCCTAGAAAGTATGGCTTCCTTTAAAATGCCAGTAGGCTCTACAGCAGTGCACACTAGAGTGCATTAAATCTACTGAGCCTCTAAACCTACATGCCCTACCATATACTAGGGACCTACCGGTAGTTAGTCATGCCAATTGTAATTACAAATAATTACCATGTGCTTTTACCAGGGTACGGGCCCTGGGTCTAGTTAGCAGAGCCCAGGGCACTATCAGAGTCAGAAAAACAGTATCTAGCAGTCAAAAGGGGCACAAAAAGTTGGGGACACTGCAAAAAGTCCTGGTTGCTCACACTGATCCTCAACTGTGTATTTGGAATGCCCACTATTTGAGTGAGCGGCTTCACTTCTTCTTCCTATGGTATCTTAACCTAGTGGCTACGCTTTTCTCCTTTGCTACTCTTTACTTAGTCCCACTATTAAACTATTTCTTTTGGATGGGTAATCATGCCAGGATCATGCTCGGGCTGCCCTCCTGTAGGAAAGTACCATTTTGCCTGGCATGTTACCCCCATATTTCACTGTATATATGTTGTTTTAGTCTATGTGTCACTGGGACCCTGCCAGGCTCTGACAATTCTTACACAGGCCTGCCAGTGCAGCCTGCGTGAAATAACGTTCACGTTATTTCACAGCCATTTACCACTGCACTTAAGTAACTTATACGCCACCTTTATGTCTATACTGCTGCTGCCAACCCCTCAGACAGGTTTCTGCCCTCCTGGGGTCCAGGCAGCCCTGGCCCAGGAAGGCAGAACAAAGGATTTCCGCTGAGAGAGGGTGTTACACCCTCTCCCTTTGGAAATAGGTGTGAAGGGCTGGGGAGGAGTAGCCTCCCCCAGCCTCTGGAAATGCTTTGATGGGCACAGATGGTGGCCGGCCATCTCTGCATAAGCCAGTCTACACCGGTTCAGGGATCCCCCAGCCCTGCTCTGGCGCGAAACTGGACAAAGGAAAGGGGAGTGACCACTCCCCTGACCAGTACCTCCCAGGGGAGGTGCCCAGAGTTCCTCCAGTGTGTCCCAAACCTCTGCCATCTTGGAAACAGAGGTGTTGGGGGCACATTGGACTGCTCTGAGTGGCCAGTGCCAGCAGGTGACGTCAGAGGCTCCTTCTGATAGGCTCTTACCTCTCTTGGTAGCCAATCCTCCTTCCTTGGTAGCAAAACCTCCTTTTCTGGCTATTTAGGGTCTCTGGTTTGGGGAATTCTTTAGATAACGAATGCAAGAGCTCACCAGAGTTCCTCTGCATCTCCCTCTTCACCTTCTACCAAAGGATCGACCACTGACTGCTTCAGGATGCCTGCAAAACTGCAACAAAGTAGCAAGACGACTACCGGCAACACTGTAGCGCCTAATCCTGCCGGCTTTCTCGACTGTTTCCAGGTGGTGCATGCTCTGGGGGTAGCCTGCCTTCACCCTGCACCAGAAGCTCTGAAGAAATCTCCTGTGGGTCAATGGAATCTTTCCCCTGCTAACGCAGGCACAAAAAGACTGCAACACTGGTCCTCTGGGTCCCCTCTCATCCTGACGAGCGTGGTCCCTGGGACACAGCAACTCTGTCCAAGTGATTCCCACAGTCCAGTGACTCTTCAGTCCAAGTTTGGTGGAGGTAAGTCCTTGCCTCCCCACGCTAGACTGCAAAGCTGTGTACCTCGTGATTTGCAGCTGCTCCGGCTCCTGTGCACTCTTCCAGGATTTCCTTTGTGCACAGCCAAGCCTGGGTCCCCAGCACTCCGTCCTGCAGTGCACAACCTTCTGAGTTGTCCTCCGGCGTCGTGGGACTCCCTTTTGTGACTTCGCATGGACTCCGGTTCACTTTACTTCCAAGTGCCTATTGGGGTACTTCTGCCGGAGCTGCCTGCTTCTGTGAGGGTTCTCTGAGTTGCTGAGCGCCCCCTCTGTCTCCTCCTCCTCCAAGTGGAAACATCCTGGTCCCTCCTGGGCCCCTGCAGCACCCAAAAACCTCTGCTGTGACCCTTGCAGCTAGCTTTCTGCGTGGGAACCCCTCTGCTAGCTTCATCACGACGTGGGACATCTGTCTTCCAAAGGAGAAGTTCCTAGTCCTCTTCTTTCTTGCAGAACTCCAAGCTTCTTCCAACTGGTGGCAGCTTCCTTGCACCTTCAGCTGGCATTTCCTGGGCTCCTGCCCCCTCTCGACACTGTCGCGACTATTGGACTTGGTCCCCTTGTCTTACAGGTACTCAGGTCCGGAAATCCGTTGTCAGTGCACTGCTGGTGTGTGTTCTTCCTGCAGAATCCCCCTATCACGACTTCTGTGCTCTCTGGGGGTAGTAGGTCCACTTTACACCTTTCAGGGTCTTGGGGTGGGGTATTTTTCTAACCCTCACTGTTGTCTTACAGTCCCAGTGACCCTCTACAAGCTCACATAGGTCTGGGGTCCATTCGTGGTTCACATTCCACTTTTGGAGTATATGGTTTGTGTTGCCCCTATACCTATGTGCTCCTATTGCAACCTATTGTGATTCTACACTGTTTGCATTACTTTTCTCGCTATTACGTACCTAATTTTGGTTTGTGTACATAAAACTTGAGATTTATATATATTACCTTCTTACTGAGGGTACTCACTGAGATACTTTTGGCATATTGACATAAAAATAAAGTACCTTTATTTTTAGTAACTCTGTGTATTGTGTTTTCTTATGATATTGTGCATATGATATAAGTGGTATAGTAGGAGCTTTACATGTCTCCTAGTTCAGCCTAAGCTGCTCTGCTATAGCTACCTCTATCAGCCTAAACTGCTAGAACACTACTAATCTACTAATAAGGGATGACTGGACCTGGCACAAGGTGTAAGTACCTCTGGTACCCACTACAAGCCAGGCCTGCCTCCTACACTCCACACTAGTAACTGGTCCAACTGTCCTTGGGGTCCCAATGTCAAGTGGATCTTTCTTCTTGCATACACACGCCTCTTTAATGAAGAATGCTCCATGCTGCTAGTTTGAGCCAACGCAAAAAAAAATGTGACTTGAAACTTGAATGCTACACATCATCATGCCTCACTGGACTTCGCAGATGACGACAATGGTTGATGTACTAGGCAGCCAGTACTTCGTCATCCTCACATACAAAGTAAGTGTGTCTCCCCATGCCAATAAGCCACACTTACAAGTCATTTTTGCTTGCATTTTGAATGGCCTAATTGTCACATGGATGGGCCAAAAGCCAAGTGATAGCAAACTACTGTCATTCACATATTAAGAACTGGAGGTTTTTCGGTTCTTGCATCACTGAAAATGTGATTATACACTAATTAATTCACGCCTTTTCCCCAACAGCTATAAGTAATACACGCATTGGAGTAAAGATAGAATGACTCTTCCCTTTAGGTTTTGTTTCTAGTTTCGTTTTCTCGTTTCCTGTTCCTGTATCTTGAAGCTATGTGGCCATTTATCATTGTTTGTGCAGCATGACCTGCTTGGGGGCGCATTTTATTTTAAGATAAAAACTTTGATTAATTGTCATATCCTGCGCTGTGGTATTTCGCTTGGAGTATCGATGAATGCACTATTCCCATGTGTGCCCTAACTCAATTTTTCAGTTTTTCTAGGAATCATTCTTTTAGATAGTGCATGAAATGGGTCACGAGTAAAAGGTCTCTGTAGAGAGATTCTTTTTCCTTACTTTATAATAAATAGAAAGAGCATTGGGCTTTTAGCTGTGATATAGAGTACTACAATATGACACATATTAATACCATCCTTCTTTTTCAGACGTTCTGCCATATTAAGAAGGGCACATATTATTAGTAAATACGAAATATCCAGAAATATAAACTAAATGGCGATTGCAGAAAAAAAGTCTTCTTTTGACATAATGAAACAGTACTGTATGCTTTGAAATGTTAAATCTCTTGTTGGAACAAATATTTGCATCTGAAAAGAAAATGTTAGGATTTATATCATACAATACATAATTTTTTTAATATTCAAACTTTGCAAACGAAGTATTTCTGATTTCACCAGTTTTAGTAAATACATGACTACCGTATTAGATATATTGGTACGTGGATAATAGAGTTTCTATTCTAGAAAGTACTACAGCTAACTGTTCACATTCCGTGAAACGCCTAATTAGTATTACCCAGAAAGAGGTGTAAAGTGATTTTTTTCTGCCTTAAAATTGTTACCAAAAGCGTGCTTATTGCTATAAAAATACATGGTTTCGAAGGCATGAAGATTTATTTTACAGCATATGCCTAATAACATGCAAGAACTGGTGATTGATAGGCTAGACGGCAGCTGGTTTACTGGATGGATAGATAGATACACAGGTCAGAATTTTCTCCCGGAGAGCTGGGTGTGGGTCTGGCAGGTAGTGAAACGTGCTAGCATCAGCAGTTTATGAAGAAGCAGCCATGTGGCACTACCACAGGCGTTGAATGACCAAAATGCCAGGGGTAGTTATTGACATCACATACCCTTTGATCTTAATGGCATCATGGAAAATGACATCATATGACCCTTTGCCCAGATTTGCACCTCTCCTCTAGACAGTGAGACAAAGGGATCTGGGGTGTAATCTGCATATCCTGATGAGCCATCTGTGCTGGGAGGGTGGGGAGGAGTAGTCACTCACACCTGAAAGGGCTGTGACTGCCCTCACACGATGCAGTATCCAACCTCAAGGTGTGTGTCTGGGGCCTGGCCTGGGCAAGGCATGATCTTATGAAACAAGAAAGACTTTCCTTTGAAGTTTGCGTACTTCAAAGGCAGAAAGGGTTATAAGTAGTGGACCCAAAACCCCTAAAAATTAAATCACTTCTGGATTCAAGAGGAACCCCTGCAACAGAGAAGAGCTGAACAGCTGAGAAGTGCTGCCCCTGCCTGTGACTGTGCTTTGTCGGGCTATCTTGCAGATGCTGCTT
Organism: Pleurodeles waltl; assembly: GCF_031143425.1. Taxonomy (NCBI): domain Eukaryota; kingdom Metazoa; phylum Chordata; class Amphibia; order Caudata; family Salamandridae; genus Pleurodeles; species Pleurodeles waltl. Next base: position 1,072,544,541 of record NC_090437.1, read on the forward strand.
CTGCCTGTGAAAGGGGACAAAGACTGGACTTTGTTGTGCATTCCTGCTTGAGAAGAATCTGCAAGGGCTTGAACTGAGCTTGTCTCCTGTTGTTGAAGTCTCAGGGCCATCAAAGACTTCCCCTGTCAGCACCTGGACTCTCTGCTGAGACTCCTGCCCTGCCACGTGAATGCCATGCAAAGACATTTTGGATGCAGCTCCTGCAGCGCGGCTGATAAACAACACTCCGCTGGCTTCGGGACTAAAATCGATGCTCCACCTGCATTGCAGCTGGGAGAATGACGCATCGTGGCTGGAAAAATGATATGCAACACCCATTTACAAAGGCTGATAATGACACAAAACTCACGCAGTACGGTTTTCTGATACTGTGCAACCGGATTTTCCACGCATCGTCCCTGAGTGTCCAAGTCAACCTAACTCTGTATGGATCCGAGGTGCCCTGTCTGGAAATTGATTCATCACTCTTGCGAGGGAGAAAAACAATGCTTCACTGACCCGACCGGACAAAGAAACGATGCACGGCCCCACTTATGAGTAAGCAATCAACGCATCACTGACTTTTCTGGCACACGCTCACTGTGGCTTTATTTTTGATGCTGTCCAGGTACTTTGTGTAACAGCATTCTCACTGTTTTCTAAGGATTAAGGCTCTTGTTCTTTTGAAAATTCATATCTTTACTTGTGTATGTTGGATTGTTGTTGTTTTGGTTTTGTTTGATTTAGATAAATATTACCTATTTTTCTAAACTGGTGTGGTGTCCATTTTGTAGTGTTTTCACTGTCTTACTGTGTGTGTTGGTACAAATACTTTAGACATTGCTTCTGAAGATAAGCCTGCCTGCTTGTGCCAAGCTACCAAGGGGGTGAGCTGGGTTTAACTGAGGGTGATTCTCCTTTACCCTGACTACAATGAGGATCCTTGCTTGGACAGGGTGTAACTTGACTGCCAACCAAAGACCCCATTTCTTACAGTTACCATGATAAAGTTCCTTTATTTTTGCAACAGTGAGTGTATTCTTTCATGTCTGTAAGTGCTGTGTGACTACAGTGGTATTGCACGAGCTATGCATGTCTCCTAGATTAGTCGTAGCAGCTCATCCACAGCTACTTCTAGAAAGCTGGCTTCTAGGCACTGCCTACACTACGCTAGTAGGGGATACCTGGACCTGGCATACAGTGTAATTACCTTAAGTACCCACCACACACTAGCCCAGCTTCCTACATTAGTCAGTACACACCATAAATTAACCTGTGCTCTCCCCCGGCAGCTTGGCAAGAACAGGAAGGCTTAACTTAGGAGGAAATGTGTAAAGAAGTGTTGCAACACTTAAAACAGTAAAACACCATAAAAATACAACTAAGAAATAATCCATACCAAGTTAGAAAAATAGATCTTGATTGAATGAACAAAACAATACCAACACAACAAAAATCCAATCAGAAGAAGTAGAGGGATGAATTCTTAAAAAAATATCTGCAATTGTAGTGCTTAAAAGCTTAAAGCTCCAACCGGGGTTATCTATTCACACTAGACCGGGGCAAATTCAAAAGTTCAGGCTGACTGCTATGAAGCACAAGCTGGCTACAGGGACCCACCTTGTCCCACTGAAACAGTGCCTTGAGTGAAGGGTTGTGTCGATGTCGAGGATCCGATGCAAGGAGGAGAGGAAAAGATGCAAAGATGATCCATCAGTTCTAATCCGTGCAGTCAGGGATTGCGCATCATTGGGCCACACATCGTCATTCCTCAAGCAGTGGAGTGGTGTCAGACTCCCTTTGCGAAGGTGATGCATCGTTGTTGAGCTGCACAACCAGGAGAAGCGTAGGTAGGGCATAGAGGCTGAAGGAGTTGCACCGGTTCCAAGCTTGGTCCTTGGTGGCAGCAGTGATGCATCAACACTGGGAGGGGATGCTGCACTTCTAATCAGCACAATGGTGTGGATGCTTTACCGTGGAGGGTTGCAGCACAGAAGAGCCCACTTCCAAGGGCCCAAGACTGGATTAGTACCACAATGCAGGGAAGGACTCACAGGTGGCAGAGCCCAGGTGCTTTTGAAGATGCATGTAGTCTTTGATGTCCCTGAGACAGCAGAACAGGAGGCAAGCCAGCATGCCCTTGTTGGTACTTGGTTGTGGGAATGTAGAGATTCAGGTCTTGTCCTTCTCACTCTAAGGCAAGGAGGCAGCAGGCAACAGGGCAGGCACAGCAAAGTAGGACTCCAGCAAAGTTAAACGGAGTCAAGCAGAGTTCAAGCAGGGTGGCAGTCCCTAAAGTAGCAGAGTAGTCCTTCTTCCTGGCAGAATGTCCTCTTGTCCAGAAGTGTACTGGTTTGGAAGGGTCAGACATCCAGTTCCTATACCCAGTGGTGCCTTTGAAGTGGGGGTGACTTCAATGAGGGGCGTTGGAGTGCACAGAGGTTGCCCAATTCCTACTGGGCTCCAGACACTACAGGGGATATGCAGATCTTTGTTTGGGGACAGGCACAGCACTATTCATGTGCATGTGTCAGATCCTCCCATTTATCTCAGGAAGACCTATCAGCCTGGATATAAATAGCACACCTCAACTTCCTTTGCGTGTGACTGTGTAGAGGGAATGCACAAATCCCAGCTGTCACCTAACCCAGACATGTATAGGAGGCAGTCAGCAGGCACACAAGCTTAAGAGTGGTATTTTTAGAGTTGTAATCATAAATCTAACTTTATCCTTAAAGAGGATGTATTATTTCAAGTCCATAGGTACCAAATATGACTGTTAGACTCCTTCTCAATCAGGAATTACACATAATAAATATATTAAGGAATCCCAAATGCTATCCTATGAAAGGTGTAGGCCTCACAGTAGTGAAAAACAAATTTGGGAGTTTGTCACTACCAGGACATGTACACCTAAAAAGTATATGGTCTGCCTTTTACTTACACCATAGCATGTCCTCTAGGCTACCTATGGCCTACCTTAGAGGTGTCTTTTGTGTTAGGGGTTTACACAATCAATGCTGTAGGCCCACTACTAGCACTTAATTTACAGGCCCTGGGCACATATAGTGCATTTTACTAGGGACTTATAAGTAAATTAAATGTCCCAAATGGGTATACATCAAAGTTATCATGATTTAGGGGAGTGAGTACATGCACTTTAGTAAAGGTTAACAGTGGTAAAGTACCCAGAGTTCTATAGCCAACAAAAATTAATTCAGCAAAAAAATGGAGGCAAAAAGTAGAAGGTATGGGAAAGACCCAGGAGAAAGGGCCAGGGCCAACACTCACTTACACTCATTCTGTCACTTACACTCACTCATTAATACTCATGCAGTCTCACTCACTCATAATCCCTTACATTCCCTTATACTCCTTCTAATTCTCACTCACTCACATTTACTCTCAATCTCACTCACTCATACTGAAACTCTATTTCATACAATTTCACTCACTACCTGCCAATGATTCTCAGTCACTTTATCTCACACACACACAAAGACAGACATGCTCACACATACACACACACTCTCTCTCACATAGACACATTCTCACCAGCAAGCTTGCACATAATATACTTTGGAAGCCATTTTTTTTTTTACCATAGCTACCACCACACGTCCTGCTCCAGCTAAGTGGGTGCCATGTTTTATTACATTGATTGTGAATAATACACCACCATTAAAATGAAAACTGGGCATAAAAAAGCAATGTCAAGCTTCTTCTGTGTTCTTGGCACTGATTTTCTGTAAATTAGTGACTCTGTGAATTTCAATTACAATTTTGTGAAATTTCACATTACGCTTGTTACATGGTATACCAAAAGTGCCACTATTATGCTACATGACATAATTACGTGTTCCAATTAGACTACAAACATGGGGTGATAAGGCAAATGCCCAGAACACACTACTTGTGTTTTGCACTATTTTATTTACTGTGAAATGCAGTCTTGCAGTAAAAATTAATGCATGGATATAATTGACACTAGAATTCAGTGCTAAAAGATTGATTTGCATTGCATGTAATTATGTATAATCTTATGGATATTTTATCAAAATGTTGTATATTTACGTGAAAGCAGTTGAATCAAATTTCTTGTATCCCTACTATTCAACCAATTTCCAGCCTAGAAATGGGCAATGTTTCATGCCAGCAAAGGGCTGGAGCAAAAGCCATTCCAGGGTGGAAAGGGTCATGGATTTTCTTCAAACTTAGGCCCAGATTTATACTTGCCTCGTGTTGAATTAGCGGAATTTATTTTTACTCTAATTCAGCGCAAACTTAACTCCGACTTTATATTTTGACGCTAGAACCATCTAGCGTCAAAATATTGGAGTTAACATAATTTTTGGGATGCGCGAAACCACCTTGCGTCACTGAAATACAAGGTAGACGTTCCTGTCCCAAAAATTACTCTAAGCCCCTAGCAACATATTTAACCACCCAGGCAAAAATAACACACGGGTGGGAGGCGGACCCAAAAAATGCCGTTAACTCTGATTTGCGTCAAATTTTAATGCCTGGATCAGACCAGGTGTGAATAATGAGGCCCACACATCACTACTTAAGGAAAACACAGAGAAGCAACATTACCAACCCACAGGACAACATGAAAGTGCCACTGCTCCAACTTGGAAGACAGCGCAGAGGACAGCAACAACAGCAACCAGCACCACCACAACGGGGCCCAAAAAGGCAACGCAGATGGCAGGACAGGATATATAGAAACAGGACAACCTGCCTTGGCCTCAGGGAACTAGACATTATAAGGACATAGAGACTCAACCGACAAGCCATACTACACCTGCTGCACCACATTGAGCCATAGATCACAGCCAGCCTGCAGACCCCACATAATATACCACCTGAACAAAGCTGCTAGCTGTCCTGCACATGGTGGCAAGTGGCTCATTTCAAACAATGGGTGCCCTGGTTTCTGGTGTGGCACAGCCGTCATTCTCGGTGTTCCTGCCAAAGGTGTTAGACGCAATTATCTCTCTGACACCCCGCCACGTCAGTTTCCCTAACACCCAGCAAATGTAGCAGGAGGTTAAACAGGGGTTCTACAATTTGATGGTTTCCCGCATGTGCTTGGTGCAATTGACTGCACCCATGTCCGATTTATTCCACCTGCAGGAACAGAGCAATTATACCGGAATCACAAACACATGCATTCCATAAATGTGCAGGTCATAGTGGCCCACTGGGGTCTATTCACAAACATTTTGGACAACTTTCCTGGGAGTGTCCAGGACGCCTACATATTCAGGCACAGCAGGATCAACAAACACTTCCAGGATGGACAATATGGAAATGTCCTACTTGTGGGTAAATCAACAAACCTAGCAATTTACACACAACACACCACCCATGTAGGACACACAAGACATATACCACTCCTAAAACACATGGCCAGTGTAACACAGATATGCATATAACAACACATATGCACCATGCTGCAGTACAGCACAATCAGTGCACACCACAAACACATACACCCACATGTACGTAACACACCCACAACTTGACGGGAACACCACGTGAAGGACAGGTGCAGATATTTAGACTTTGCAAACTGAAGATGTACACAAACCACTACAGGTTGTCTACTATGTAAACTTCACACACAGTACACCAAACAAAGAATAGCACAGCAATGTCAATGGCATACACCATGCTCAAGTAACTTAAGTCACACATAGGCAGAGATCCCTCAATTCATGCTATGCAAGCCTCTGCCAGAACAAACATCAAATGCAAGACAACTGGTGCCAGTACCAACTACATCTCATCAACACATATCTTACTTACCAGTAGTGAGCATATACATCTGCCTGATGCATTGGGTCACACACATAAGAATACAACATCAATGGCCATCACATACCATGTGGCAGATTTGAGAGAAGTGGCACCTCACCTACTGTAGTGCCATCTCACATGCACCACTTACTGACCCACAACACCATCATTTCTGTACCATAAAAATAAATGGCCCACTATGGGGCAGAGTCACTGTTAGACAGTGCAGATCATGGATGCCATAGTGGGACCCTGTTGGAGTAATTAGGACATCACTGACCTTACATGCACTGTGCTAAGGGACACATTTGCTAAGTAGCTGAGCTCCATCTCATAGCCTGTACTGTGCATGTGTGAACAGTATAAATGCTGAATCATGTTTTGGAAGTTAGGAGAGTCACTGGTAGTGATGTTGATCATCCTGAAACAATGGGATACACACCGTTGGACACCTGTTAGGCACAAACCTCAGCTGCCACTCAGGATCACTAAAGGATCTATGTAAGAGCCCCCAGTGCCATTATCATGGCCTGCTCTGTATGTACAAGTTTGCGGATGACCACTCTTTTGTGACTTGAAGTTACATTGGAAATTGGCCACCCTCCCACACAGCACTTAGCTTGGAAGGGACTTGCAATGTGCTTAGCTTTAGGTCTGTCACCACAAGATACATAGCATTATTATGCTGACACAGATGTAGGTGTCATCTAAAACCTAAGGTAGTGCCAACATCAAAGACCAACCCCAGGGGCACCGTTTGCAGGTTGCAATAAGGAAATAGACTGTGATTTGACCTCATATGAATGTGCCATCCAATGCATGCTGCATACTGCTGTACACACAGAAAGAGCCAATTGTCCATCAAAAATGTATATGTATAGGAAGGTATCCCTTCCTGCATAGATACATCCACCTCCACAGGGCAGCTAGCCAAGAACCCTAGTGCAAGGTTGGTAGTCTTGGTGCACGGCTGCCTATGAGGCGCCAGCGCAGGGGACAACAAAGGGTTGCCTAGTAACACGTCACACATGGCGCATTCCTGCATAGTGAAAATGTTGCAGCACAGTGCTGCTAATGTTGGAGCTGTGCTGTGCATTGTCACTTTCTCATTAAAATGGGCTCAAGTATTGCACTACATGTCTAATGACACATGTCAAAATGGCTGGGATGTCCAGGCTCTGTAGGGCTACCACGTTGTCACCACATCTGATCCCATTGTGTTTTGAGGATATGTCATGTCCCCTCTAGTGATACAAATGTGCACTACGCAACACATGGTACATACATGCTGAGTATCAGTTAGGATTCCAAAATACATGTCCCAGGTCCTTGAGCCAATACCCAAGATTGTCATGTTCAACAACACAGTGCTAAGAAAATGTTGCACAAGGCCAGGAACTCACACCATACCACAAACATGTATGAATCATAAGCAACACAAAATAACAACTGCCATGCTACATGAGAAACCTGTTGGAAGCCTGAACAACAACTTACACCTTTTATCTTTAGCAGGGGATCAGGGTTATGGCATTCATCTGTGGATGATGACCCCATTTGCAAACTCAAGCACAGCAGCTGGGCATGCATTCAATGAGGGACACCGTAAGACATGCAATATAGTGGAAAGGACTTTTGGCATACTGAAAAGATTCAGGTGCCTGGACCTCACAGGAGGCAGCCTTCAATATGACCCACACATAGGGGGTCATTACGACCCTGGCGGTATAAGGCGCTCACCGCCGTGCAGGAGACCGCCAATACACCGTGGCGGCGGCAGTAGACCGCCACAGCTATTATGACACACATCACGGAATCCGCTGAAATTCAGACACCCACACAATACCGCCACATCAAAGGTCAGCGATAAACTGGTGGAAACACATCCTCCACCTCCACGCCAACAGAAACACGCCCATGCTATTACGACCCACGAATCCACGCGGCGGTCTTTCAAACGCGGTATTCCATTGGTGGTACACACTGCCGCGCTTAAAATACACACACATCTCCAAAACACCGCCACATTGGACATTTAGAAATACACACACCTGAGACACATACACACACCACTCCCACACACCCAACACAATATAAAGCACACACCCACATCACCCACAAACCCCTACAACCAGAAATTCTGAGAGAAGGCGATAGAGAGAGAACAGAATAGACAACCTCATCACACAGAGGCACACAACCCCATCACCCACACAACATCCAAGCACAAAACACCACATACCACTACACTCACCACACTCATCAACACATACACCACCCCACACATCACACACAACACCCCGTTACACACCAAAGACACCCCCGCTTCTCCGAGGAGGAGCTCAGGGTCATGGTGGAGGAAATCCTACGGGTAGAGCCATAGCTATTTGGCTCACAGGTACAGCACACATCAATTGCAAGGAAGATGGAGCTATGGCAAAGAATAGTGGACAGGGTCAACGCAGCGGGACAGCACCCAAGAAATAGGGAGGACATCAGGAAGAGGTGGAACAACCTACGGGGGAAGGTGCGTTCAACGGTATCCAGGCACCACATCGCGGTACAGCGGACTGGCGGCGGACCCCCACCTCCTCCCCCTCAACTAACAACATGGGAGGAGCAAGTCTTGACCATCTTGCATCCTGAGGGCCTCGGAGGAGTCGTCGGAGGAACGGACACTGGTAAGTCAAATCTTAACTATCACATCCCCCACCCTACCTGCATGCTATCACACACCCCCACCCTCACACCCTCCCCTATAACCCAAACTCCTCACTAATGTACTAAGAACACCAACTACACATCCCAACCCCAAGACCTGCATGACACAACTAACCATGGACACTCATCACTTAAGCATGCCCACTGCACATACCCAGAACACCCCCCAACCATCAGCACACAACCCCACACACAGGAATGCCTGCACTGGGGTTCACGCACACCCAACCATTGCACACCATTACACACACACATGCAATAATCATGTACTTATACCCCCGCAGGAACCCGAAGGAACATCACCACACCAGAGGGTCCAGACAACACCACTCCACCCCCAGAAAAGGCCCACAGTGACGACAGCAGCTCTGCCCTACTGGATCTTGATGACCAGCCTGGACCATCGTGGGCCTCAGGACAGTCGGTTCCCCTCGCACAGGCACAGCCCAACACTGACCTTCCACCCTCTGGTAACACCAGCACAGCACCCACCCAGCGGGCCCAAACCTCCCTACCCTGGACAGGTCAATCAGCAGTGTGTCCACCACTACGGGGCACCCAGGCTAACCCACCACCCCAACAACAACAGGGACCTGGGGGCAGTGGTAGTGGGCACACGGTCCAGGGGACGGAGGCACAGGAACACAGGGGAACTGGGAGGGCTGCTGTGCGACAGAGGGATGACAGGCCAAGGGAACCAACTCTCCACGAGGCCCTATCCTCCATCATGGGAGCATACCACCACTCCCAGGAGACGATGGCCACGGTCCTGGACAAGTTGCAGGAGACCCTGCGTCTGCAGGAGGAGCAGTATTTGGGGTTAAGGGAGGAGCTCAGGACCATCGGCTCCGCCCTGGGCACCATCGTAGGGGTGCTGACGGACATTCAAAAGACCTTGAGGGACACCTTGGCACTCCAAGGGGCCCCTGACACTAGCCACAACGATGAACTGCCTACCACCTCCGCTGGCGCTAGTGGACAGGACGCCCCGCCACAGGACCACCACACCAGCACCCCATACCCTGCAGACGGACAACCACCATGCAAGCAGTCCCTGAGATCCAGGAACAGGATGGAGCAAGATGGCAAGACCCCCGCCAGGAAATAAACCACCCTGATTGTCCCCCCACTGTCCCACTTTGTTACGCTGTCCAATTTGGAAGTGCCCCAGCTCCACTTCCAATGGGCAGATGTGTAATGTACCTGTGAGACTAATAGACTGGACTCTGCCATGGACATTCCTCCACCATCACCCGTCACCATTTTATAACCCCCCTTCATTTTTAGCACTTAAATAAACACCCTTGTAACACTAAAAAAACTGGAGTCAGTCTATGATTTGTATTTTTCTATTATCAATGACAGTGTCATAATGGGTTACCCATTGGAAGGCTAACATACCAATGTCACACATCACAAGCCCTTCAAGGATGCAAGCAGTTGACACGTAGGTTACCATATTTGTGAAACTGAAATGGAAGGGGACAACTGAGTTAACAAATAGTGAGTGAAATGTAGGTACAGGATAGAGGTAGACGTGTGAAAGTTAATGTAATGTTACACCGGAAAATGTACTCACCTGAGTTTCACTGGAAATATTGCTGTATGACTGACTCACTGTTGTCGTTTTCTTCTTCCTCGGCTTCATCCTCATCACTGTCCACTTGCTCCACAGACTCCACAGCTGCAACAACACCGTCATCTGGATCATCCTCCTGCAGAAAAGGCACCTGGCGTCGCAATTCTAAATTATGGAGCAGGCGATGATGATGTCGCACACCTTCTTCGGTGAGTAGAATAGGGACCGACCTGTCATATGGAGGCACCTGAACCTGGCCTTAAGAAGGCCGAAGGTGCGTTTGATAACCCTTCTAGTCCGCCCATGGGCATCATTGTAGCGTTCCTCTGCCCTGGTCCTGGGATTCCTCGCTGGGGTCAATAGCCACAAAAGGTTGGGGTAACCAGAGTCCCCCAATAGCCATACACGGTGCCTCTGGAGTTGACCTATCATATCAGGGATGCTGCTATTCCGCAGGATGTAGGCGTCATGGACGGAGCCAGGGAACATACCATTTACCTGCGAGATGTACTGGTCAGCCAAACAGACCATCTGGACATTCATGGAATGATAACTGTTCCTGTTCCTGTACACCTGTTCACTCCTGCGGGGCGGACCAGAGCTACATGGGTCCCATCAATGGCACCTATGACATTGGGGATATGTCCAAGGGCATAGAAGTCACCTTTCACTGTAGGTAAATCCTCCACCTGAGGGAATATGATGTATCTCCTTACGTGTTTCAGCAGGGCAGACAACACTCTGGACAAGACGTTGGAAAACATAGGCTGGGACATCCCTGATGCCATGGCCACTGTTGTCTGAAAAGACCCACTTGCAAGGAAATGGAGCACTGACAGCACCTGCACGTCAGGGGGGATTCCAGTCGGATGGCGGATTGGTGACATCAGGTCTGGCTCCAACTGGGTACATAGTTCCTGGATTGTGGCACGGTCAAACCTGTAGTTGACGATTAAATGTCTCTCTTCCATTGTCAACAGGTCCACCAGCGGTCGGTACACCGGAGGATTCCACTATCTTCTCACATGTCCCAGCTGACGGTGCCTACGAAGGACAACAGTGAATAACCAGTCAATATTCCTCCAGGTATGTACCCACAGTCACACACAAGATTACACCAGACAATGAACCCTTCCTGTATGTGTGTTGAGTGTAGGCCTCGGTATGTGTGACGCAGTTGAAAATGAATCCATGTGGGCCCCTGAAATGGCGGCTGCCTGACCTCTAAACTGGGACAGTGAGATTGTGGGGTAACAGCGCTGGCGTTGCACAATGCTGCATTGGTTAACATTGGACCCTATGGGTCCCAGAAGCCAATGAACAGGTGCGCTGGCGGTGATGATGCGCACCGCCGCGGACGTCACCGCTGTGGACGTCACCACCATTTTCTATCTGTTCAATCACTAGATACCTGACCTTCGACAGGAGAGGACCTACACTGCTAGTGCTGCTGTGACCTCGGTCTGGAAGCGACGATGGCTGCTGCGTCTGGGGAAAGGGCCCCTGCCTTCACTGCACAGGAGTTGGAGAAACTTGTGGATGGGGTCCTCCCCCAGTACATGCTACTCTACGGTCCTCCAGACCAACAGGTTAGTACACAGGGAGCACGTTGTATGGGCTAGGCCTGGGTGGACAGGGCTGGGGGGGAAGAGTGAAGGCGGCAGAGTTCATACTACAGTAAAGAATGGGAATAAATGGGCCACATGGTCAGAGTAGGGAGGGGGCCACTCACATTGATGGTGCAGTTGGTAATGACTGTTCCTCTTCCCTTGTGCATGTCATGTAGGTCAGCGGCCATCAGAAGAGGGACATTTGGCGTGCCATCGCCAAGGAGGTCCGGATCCTGGGGGCCCACCAGAGAAGGGGCACCCACTGCCGGAAGAGATGGGAGGACATTCGCCGCTGCAGCAAGAAGACGGCGGAGGCTCAGCTGGGGATGGCATCCCAATGTGGGAGGGGTGCCCGTCGCAACATGACCCCCCTGATGTTCCGGATCCTGGCGGTGGCCTACTCAGAGTTGGATGGGCACTTGAGGACATCACAGCAGACACAAGGGGGTGAGTACAACCTCATTCTGCGGACTTTGCGTGCAGTGGAGGTGTCTGGGTGGGGGAGGTGGGCTGTGGGTGTCCCTAGGCCAGGGCGAAATCGGTAGGCAAGGCCCCTCCGTAATGTAGGCCATGTGGCACTCTACCCCACCTCAGAAGAGTGCCAAGTTGAGGTATAGTTGCCCCTGTGGCATCCATGTGTGCAGATGTCCACCATTGCCATGTAGGCCATATCCCAGAAATTGCATGTGCAGAGGCCAGGAGCATGGCGTAATGCATGGGGCTGCTGCGTCTGTCTTGTCCGCCAACGGTAGCGGTATGCCATGCACTAAAACTCTCTTACTTCTGTCTCCCCCCCTTTTTCTGCTCTCCCTGTCCTTTTGTACATCAGCATCATCAGGCGGAGGTACAGTGGCACCGGAGCGCGAGGGAGCTGCATCCCACATGGCCATGGAGGGCCACACCACAGACTCTGAATGCACCAGTGGGACGAAGGGCGAGGGGAGCTTCACGTCGGCCACCGGATCAGCAACCAGCGACACGGACTCGTCCGACGATGGGAGCTCCCTTGTGGTGGCGGCACCATCTGTGCCCCCCACTTCTACAGGTACAGACGCCACCTCCCCTACCAGCACCGCCCTCCCAGCAGCCCCTCAGCGTTCGCCCCGTGCCCGCTCACCCAGGAGGGTGGGCATCACCTTCGCCCCAGGCACCTCAGGCCCTGCCCCAGTCACCCCTGCTGCCCTCAGTGAGGAGGCCATTGACCTCCTCAGGTCACTCACTGTTGGGCAGTCTACCATTGTGAATGCCATCCAGGGTGTAGAACGAGAATTGCAACAGGGTAATGCATTCCTGGAGGGCATTCATTTTGGTCAGGCTGTCCTTCAGCGAACCCTGCAATCTCTGGCCTCAGCACTGATGGCAGCCATTGTCCCTGTGTCTAGCCTCCCCCCTCCAACTTCCTCCACCCAGACCCAATCCCCTGTACTCCAGCCCATCCCAAGCACACCTACAGACCAGCATGCACACAAGTCAACACACACAAGTAGCTCAAGCAAACATAGGCACCACACACACCACAGGCACTCACAAGCATCACACACATACGGATACAGCAACATCCACTGTCTCCACTGTGTTCCCCTCCTCTTCTTCTCCCTCCTCCCTCCCAGTCTCGTCTACACACACACCTGCATGCACCACATCTACAGGCACTAGGACTCGCAGCAGGACACCCAGCACCACAAGGCGATCACCTGCACTCACCACCTCCACTGCCATTTACACGTCCCCTGTGTCCTCTCCCAGTGTGTCTGTAACGCCCCCTCCCAAAGTACCCAAACGCCGGCAATCACTCACCCAACATTCATCCACCTCACGACAGCCTCCAGTACCTGCACCTGCACCCAAAACAGCTAAAGTGACACCTCCTACAACCAGCTACCCATCCCAGTGTTCATCAGAAACTGTCCCAAATTGATCTTTTTGCCCCCACCCCCCCTCATCAGTCCCGTCGTAGCGCCTCAGCCAAAAAGCCTCCAGTACCAGTGGTTCCAGGTTTTTGGAGTGCACTGTCCACCAGGGCAGGCAGTAGGACCCGGAGCCAAGGCACTGGCAGCCCACCCCCTGTAAAGGCTCCAAAATTGGTGAGTGGACGACGGGACCGTGTCAAGATACCTGGTGGGACAACAAGTGAAATGGGATCGAAGGCGATTGGTGAGTCAGCTGTAACTCCAAAAAATGTGGGGAAGGTCCAGAGGAAGTATGCCCAGCCTGTTGTGAGTGTCACGGCGGAGAAGTGCGCCATCTTTTCCGGCAGTCCAGACACAACCGCCAGCACCATCTTCACTGGTCCAGAGGCCACCGCCAGAGTCACAGCCCAGGAGGGCCCAAGTATCGTCACTGGTCCAGAGACCACCGCCAGAGTCACAGCCCAGGAGGGGCAAAGTATCGTCACTGGTCCAGAGACCACCGCCAGAGTCACAGCCCAGGAGGGCCAAGTATCGTCACTGGTCCAGAGACCACCGCCAGAGTCACAGCCCAGGAGGGCCCAAGTATCGTCACTGGTCCAGAGACCACCGCCAGAGTCACAGCCCAGGAGGGCCCAAGTATCGTCACTGGTCCAGAGACCACCGCCAGAGTCCCAGCCCAGGAGGGCCCAAGTATCGTCACTGGTCCAGAGACCACCGCCAGAGTCACAGCCCAGGAGGGCACAAGTATCGTCATTGGTCCAGAGACAACCACCAGAGTCACAGCACAGGAGGGCACCACTATTGTCACTGGTCCAGAGACCACCGCCAGAGACACAGCACAGGAGGGGACAGGATGCCATAGCCCGGCTGGCCAATGATGGAACGTCATGCCACACACCAATGTCCAGTGTGAAGATCGTCATGCCACACACCAATGCCCAGTGTAGAGATCGTCATGCCACACACCAATGTCAGTATCAGGACCGCCATGGCAAAGCACTGCTGAACAGTCATGAACCTCAATGGCAAAGCACCGCTGAACAGGGCAAAGACCACCATGGTAAAGCACCGCTGAACAGTCATGAACCTCAATGGCAAAGCACCGCTGAACAGGGCAAAGACCGCCATGGTAAAGCACCGCTGAACAGGGCAAAGACGGCCATGGCAAAGCACCGCTGAACAGTCATGAACCTCAATGGCAAAGCACCGCTGAACCGGGCAAAGACAGCCATGGTAAAGCACCGCTGAACAGTCATGAACCTCAATGGCAAAGCACTGCTGAACAGGGCAAAGACCGCCTTGGTAAAGCACTGCTGAACAGGGCAAAGACCGCCATGGCAAGGCACCGCTGAACAGTCATGAACCTCAATGGCAAAGCACCGCTGAACAGGGCAGGGCACAGACCGCCATGGTAAAGCACTGCTGAACAGGGCAAAGACCGCCATGGTAAAGCACCGCTGAACAGGGCAAAGACCGCCAATGCAAAGCACCGCTGAACAGTCATGAACCTCAATGGCAAAGCACCGCTGAACAGGGCAAAGACCACCATGGTAAAGCACCGCTGAACAGTCATGAACCTCAATGGCAAAGCACCGCTTAACAGGGCAAAGACCGCCATGGCAAGGCACCGCTGAACAGTCATGAACCTCAATGGCAAAGCACCGCTGAACAGGGCAAAGACCGCCATGGTAAAGCACTGCTGAACAGGGCATGGACCGTGTAGGAATGAATGGACCGCCACATCAGGCATCCTTATCCCATGTGCAGCTGGGACAGTGACAGGACAGGAACTTTCACGGGGAGACGTATCCAGTCTGGGCACCAGTCCCCCTCCAGAACAAGTGGAGACCTGGATCTACTTGAGAGACTGTGGCTTTGCACTCCCCAGGATGGCAGAGTGGGCAACCCACCCACTGTAGAGACTTGAGAGACTGTGGCTTTGCACTACCCAGGATGGCACAGTGGGCAACCCACCCACTGTAGAAACTTGAGAGACTGTGGCTTTGCACTCCCCAGGGTGGCACAGTGGGCAAGCCACCCACTGTAGAGAGTTGAGAGACTGTGGCTTTGCACTCCCCAGGATACATCAATGGGCATGGAGCCCCGTCGTGGATCTGGCTTCGCATTCATCTGCCTGAGGTGCCCCCCCCTTCCCTTCCCCCTGAGGTGCCTGTTTTATTTCTATCTGATGCCCCGGCAGTGTTCTCTCCGATTTTGGTCAGGTATCTATTGTGGGCCTCGCCCATGCATTTTTGGACTATTGGTGCACGGACATTGTTGTGTACATATCTGCACTACTTCTTTTATTGTATATATAATTATGAGTGATTTAGACATATGTATCTGTATATTTTTGTATGACATGTATATTGGCACATTACAATGTTTGACTGAAATTCGCTTTGTCTTTGGATTCTTCCGGGGGGATTGTAGGTTGGTAATGTGATATTTTTGACTGCATTGGTCTGTATGTTGTAATATGCGAGGGTGGGGGTGGGGGTGTTTGGTGGGTGTCCTCCTAACTTTTGCCTCCCCCTTCCCCCGTGTCGTAGGTGCAGTACTCACCGGTATCTTCTGCGCCTACTTCGCTGTTGGTCGTAAAGGAGCAGAAAGACAAGGGCTGGTAGTATTTGGAGTTCGGGGTCCATGGAGTCGTCGTTCCTCGTGGGATATGTTAAGGTGAGCGTTTTCCCATAGCACAAGCTGTTTCCGCCGTGTTTATCCATGGTGCATCCGCCCCGGAAAAGGTGGCGGATTGGCGGGTTGTAATAGTGTGGGCGGTACATTGTCTCCCGCCTGTCTGTTGGCGGTGACCGCCGCGCTGCTTGTCTGTACCGCCGTGGCGGGCGGTGTGTTAAAGTGGCTGTCTTTGTTGGCGGTTTCCGCCAGGGTCATAATTCCCTTTTTTTGTCCGTCGGCTTTTTTGCGGTATTGCCACACCTTTTACACCGTCCGGCAGGGTCGTAATGACCCCCATAGTGTGCGAAATCATCCTGACATGTGCTATCCTACACAACAAATGTGTGCCGATGAATGTTCCAATGTATGACCAGGTAGATGAACTGGCTGAGGAGGGGGAGAAGGATGGTAGTGATGATATGGAGGGGGAACAGCACAACAGAGCTGCTGGGGTACACCAGAGACAGCACATAGTTCACAACGTTTACTGTTAAGAACCACTGAATTCACCTTGTCAATTTTGCAAATAAACACTTCACTAACACAACCAATCCTGCTTTGGTCTCTTCAGTCTCCACTAAACATAGCATAGGAATGTGAGTCAAAGCTCAGGGATCATGTTGCAAATATGAATCTGACAAGTACATTTGCAACGTCATATGTGTTGTGTAAGATTGTACTGCCACCATCACCCACATCACTAACCGCCTCATCACTAGTATGTGACAACGCAAGGACACAATCTATGGACCACTACATATTTTGTACATCCACTTTGCCAACTTGTTCGTCAATAGGTCATCAGACACAACAACATCATGTCCAAATCGGATGTATGTAAGGGGACAACACATGAGGTAGTGGATGTCAAAAAATAGAAATTACGGCCCTCATTACAACCCTGGTGGTCGGTGTTAAAGCGGCGGTAAGACCGCCAACAGGCCGGCGGTAAAAAAAATGGAATCACGACCATGGCGGAAACCACCAACATAGACAGCCACATTAACACTCCGACCGCCATGGCAGTAGAAACAAACACCGCAGCAGTAACCGCCAGCAGATAGGTGGAACACAATGTACCGCCAACCGTATTACAAGACACCAATCCTCCAGCTTTTCCGGGGTGGTACCAACGCCATCAAATGCACGTCAGAAATAGTCTGTGGAACGGAAACCACTCACCTCAACACCCTACGAGAAACCAGGATGCAGTGGAGCCCAAGTTACAGGTCCTGCCCATGTTGGTTCACCTCCTCTTCTATCAGGAGCAGTAGAGACGCCGGCGACGACCACAGTGAGTACTGCACCTAGCACACAGGGGAGGAAAGAGAGAGTGACACACACACACGCAACACCCCCACCCCCACCCTCACCCACAACAACATATACACAAATACATGCATCAACATTACATTTACACCCCGTCACCCGCTGGAATAACGCAAGGACAAAATGAAATGATTGTAACGAGTGTAATAATTGAAAAATCAGATAGGCCAAAATTAAAATCATCAGTATATACAAATGTGTACACCAACTACACAAGTCCGGATAGTAATGAAATCATTTTCCGTGGACCAGTGGTCCAGTAGTCACAAAATGTATGGGCAAGCCCACACATGATACCTGACTCGAAACGGAGAGAACACTGCTGGGACATCAGATCAAAAATAAACAGGCACCTCAGGGTGAGTAGGAGGGGGGCACCTAAGCCGGATGAACGGACAATGCCACTGCTCCACGAGGGGGCTCCATGCCCACAGTTTGATCCTGGGGAGTGCAAAGCCACAGTCTCTCAAGTCTCTCCAGTGGGTGGTTTGCCCACTGCTATATCCTGGGGAGTGCAAAGCCACAGTCTCTGAAGTCTCTCCAGTGGGTGGTTTTCCCACTGCTTTATCCTGGGGAGTGCAAAGCCACAGTCTCTCAAGTGGATATCAGTCTCTACTGGTTCTTAAGGGGGCATTGTGCCCAGAGTGCTTCATCCTGCCAAGGACTGGGGTAGTGGATGCTTTTCTCCACTGGTTCTGGAGGGGGCTTTGTGCCCAGAGTGTTTCATCCTGCCAAGGACTGGGGTAGTGGATGCTTTTCTCCACTAGTTCTGGAGGGGGCTTTGGCTTGGAGGAAGAGGTAGTGGTTGTAGGAGGTGTACGTCTGCTGAATTTGGGTGAAGGTGCATGGGCCGGAGGCTGTTGTGAGGTGGATGGCTGTTGGGTGGGTGTGTGCCTGCGTTTGTGTACTTTGGGAGGAGGGCTCACAGACACACTTGGAGAGGACACAGGGGATGTGTGAATGGTAGTGGGGTGGTGATTGCACATGAGTGGTGTGTGGTGATGGGTGTGCTGGTGATGGAGGTAGTGGATGAAGATGTAGTGCATGCAGGTGTGAAGGGAGACAAGACAGGGAGGGAGGAGGAGGACATGGAGGAAGGGGACACAGTGGAGACAGTGGATGTTAGTGCTTGCGTGAGTGCCTGTGGGATGTGTGGTGCTTATGTTTGCCATGTCCACTCTTGTGTGTTGATGAGTGTGCATGCTGGTCTGAAGGTGTGCTTGGGATAGGCTAAGGAACAGGGGATTGGGTCTGGGTAGAAGAAGTTGGAGGGGGAGGCTAGACACAGGGACAATGGCTGCCATCAGTGCTGAGGCCAGAGCCTGAAATGCTCTCTGTTGGGCTGCCATGCCAGAATGAATGCCCTCCAGGTATGCATTTGTTTGCTGCAAATGCCTCTCAGCACCCTGGATGGCATTCAAAATGATTGATTGCCCAACAGTGAAGGAGATGCCCACCCTCCTGGGTGAGCGGGCATGGGAAACTTGATGAGGGGCTGCTGGGAGGGTGATACTGGTAGGGGGGTGGCAGCTGTACCCATTACGGTAGGCATAGAGGTGCCCACCACCGCAAGGGAGATCACATCAGAGGAGTCGCTGTCCCTGGTGTCTGCTCCTGTCCCCGTCTTGGAGCTCCCCTCGCCCTTTGTCCCACTGGTGCCTTCTGACTCTGTAAATTCACCCTCCAGGGCCATGTGTGTTGCAGCTCCCTCCTGCTCCGGTGCCAATGCTCCTCCGCCAGATGATGCTAATGCACACAAGGACAGGGTGACAAAACAAAAAGGGGGGAAGACAGAGGAGACCCATGGTTAATGCCTGCAACACCACTACCGTTGGCGGGCACAAAACACAGGGAACATGCACTAGCGCATGCACTAACAGTGCAGGGGAAAAGCACATGCCCAAGGGGGACTCTGTCTAGACCCATTTCATGCACAGCTGGAACCCATAGGAGCCTGACCAGGTGTAGAGGGCAACTACCACCTTTGGGGTTGGAGTGGGACTGAGCTTGCAAATCAATGGATCTACCTTTGCGCGTTTGCCCTGGCCTAGGGGAACCCACAGCCCATCTCCCCCACCCAGACACCTCGTCAAGCACGCAGAGTCAGCTGAATGAGTGTACTCAAACACTTGTGGCTGCTGTGATGCCCTCAAGCGCCCATCCAAATCAGGAAATGCCACCGCCGGGATCCGGTACATCAGGGGGGTCATGGTGCGACGGGCACCCCTTCCACGTTGGGGGGCCATCCCCAACTGGGCCTCCGCCGCATTCTTGCTCCAGTGGCGCAGGTCCTCCCATCTTTTCCAGCAGTGGGTGCTCCGTCTATGGTAGCCCCCAGGGTCCGCACACCCTTGGCAATGGCATGCCAAATACCCTTCTTCTGGTGGGCACTGACTTAGAGGAATAGTGAAGTAAAAATGGATGTTACTCCCGCGTACAGTTCTTCTCAAACATTGGCCACA
The DNA here is from genome assembly GCF_031143425.1 of Pleurodeles waltl. Taxonomy (NCBI): domain Eukaryota; kingdom Metazoa; phylum Chordata; class Amphibia; order Caudata; family Salamandridae; genus Pleurodeles; species Pleurodeles waltl. The sequence continues at coordinate 1,072,564,615 of NC_090437.1, forward strand.
AACCTCCCAACATGTCCCAGAAAAACATACTCACCATCCTCACATGCTGGCCTGTCCCCCCCCACTGTCTCTTCCATCCATGACACTCCATACAATCTTGTCCCATCCACCATGCACATGGTTCACTCACCTGTTTGTCTGGAGGACCGTAGAGTAGCGTGTACTGGGGGAGGACCCCATCCGCCAGTTTCTCCAACTCCTCCCCAGTGAAGGCAGGGGCCCTTTCCCCGGACACTGTAGCCATTGTCGCTTCCAGAAACAGGTCACAGCAGCACTTGCAGTGTAGTCCTCTCTTGTTGAAGGTCAGGTATCAAGTCAGGGAACAGATAGAAAATGGTGGTCACGTCCGCGGCGGTGCGTACTGTCACCACCGGCGTACATCGTCATTGGCTCCTGGAACCCATAGGGCCCAATGATAACCAATGCTGAATTGTGCAATGGTCTTCAACCACCTACTGCGATGCTGCACAACGCCAGGGCAGTTACTTCATTTCCCCTTGGCCCTCCTTGCAGGTCAGGCAGCAGCCATTTCATGGGGCCACATGGCAGGCAAACTAACTGCTTCACAGCTATTTTGGCCAGGAATACGGAAGACAAAGGCATACAAAGATTATTTCACAATTGTGCTAAACAGCCTTGTGAAACCTCTGCTCGCCCTTCTCCTCCATAGGTCACGTCTGCTGGGGCAGGTGATGAGATGGGGGCATCCTCCGGTGTACAGAACCCTGGTGGGCCTGTCGACAATGGAAGACAGACACATCATTATCACTTACATACTTGATCATGCCACAATCCAGGAACTGTGTGCCCAGTTGGAATGTGACCTGATTTCAGCTCTCCGCCATCCCACAGGAATCCCTCCTCTAGTGCAGGTCCTGTCGGTGCTCCATTTCCTGGCAAGTGGGTCCTTTCAAACAACAGCGGCCACGGCATCAGCGATGTCACAGCCAATGTTCTCTAATGTGTTGTCCAGAGTGTTATCTGCCCTTCTGAAACACATGCCCAGCTACATCGTTTTCCCTCAGGTGGAGGAACTTCCCATAGTGAAAAGTGACTTTTATGCGCTGGGACATCCCCAACATCATTGGTGCCATTGATGGTACACATGTGGCATTTGTCCCCCCTGGCAGGAATTAACAGTTGTACAGAAACCGTAAAAGCTACCATTCTATGAATGTGCAGATGGTGTTTTTGGCAGACCAGTACATCTCCCATGTGAATGCCAAGTATCCTGGCTCAGTGCATGGCGCTTACATTTTGAGGAATAGCAGCATCCCTTATGTGATGGGGCAACTCCGGAGGCACCGTGTGTGGCTAAAAGGTGAGAGCAAGGTACCCACACAATTTAAATAGGTGTCTGTGTATGGGAGATTCCATACTGTTTGGAGGATGTCTAACAGTTGTCCCTCGATATTTGCAGGTGACTCTGGTTACCCCAACCTGTCATGGTTACTGACCACAGTGAGGAATCCCAGGACAAGGGCAGAGGAACACTACAATGAGGCACATGGGTGAACTAGGAGGATAATAGAGCGCACCTTCAGCCTCCTGAAGGCTAGAGTCTGGTGCCTCCATCTGACAGGTGGATCCCTATACTATTCACCGAAGAAGGTGTGCCAGATTATTGTGGCATGCTGTATGTTGCACAACCTGGCTTTGCGATGCCAGGTGCCTTTTCTGCAGGAGGATGGGCCAGATGGTGGTCTTGTGGCAGCTGTGGAGCCTGTGGACAGTGAAGAAGAGGAGGCAGAAGAAGATATAGACAACCGAAACAACATCATCATGCAGTACTTCCAGTGAGACACAAGTAAGAAGATGGAACTGCTTCACACATCTCATACTACTGTAGGACATATTATAAATCTGCCTATTTACCTCTGTGTGTGGACCCTGACATGTCACTTTGCCTTTCTATTTCACAGATCTGGGTCCCACTTTGTGCCCTCTGCTATGTATACTGCTGACCAACAACTGTGTAACATTGGTATGTGAACATGAACATTGACATTGCTATGTTCCATAGATATTGCAATTGCACATTTGTGAAAGTACAGACTGACTCCAGATTGTTTTATGATTCAATGGTGTTTATTTCTGTGCTAATAAGTGGAGGGGGTGTGCAATGGGCTGGGGTGTAGTGGAGGAATGTCCATGGTAGAGTTCAGTTTCTTGGTCTCAAAGGTGCATTGTCCATGGGGGCATAGGAAGTGGAGCAAAGGCAGTTTAAGGTGGACAGGGTGACAAAGTGGGACAGAAGGGTGACAATCAGGAGGGTCTTATTTCCTGGCGGGGGGTCTTGGCAATGTTCTCTGTCTTGTTCCTAGATCTCAGGGACCATTTGCGGGGTGGTTCTCCGGTTCTCCTTCTGCAGGGGGTGGGGTGCTGGTGGCCTGTTGTTCCTGTGGCGGTGCCTCCTGTCCACTAGCACCGGCGAAGGTGGAGGGCTGTTCATCGTCCAGGCTAGTGTCAGGGGCCCTTTTGTGTCCCACTGTGTCCCTCATGGAGTAGGCCAGGTCTGCCTGCACCCCTGGAATGGTGACCAGGGTGGTGTTAATGGACTTCAAGTCCTCCCTGATCCCAAGGTAGTGTTCCTCCTGCCGCCGCTGGGTCTCCTGAAACTTGGCCAGCACCATGCCCATGGTCTCCTGGGAATGGTGGTATGCTCCCATGATGTTGGAGAGTGCCTCGTGGAAAGTGGGTTCCCTGGGCCTGCCCTCCCCCTGTCGCACAGGAGCCCTCCTAGCTTCCCTGTTGTCCTGTGCCTCTGTCCCCTGAACCGTGTGCCCACTGCCACTGACCCCAGGTCCCTGATCATCCTGTAGTGGGTTTGCCTGGGGTCCCTGTAGTGGTGGACACACTGCTGATTGACGTGTCCTAGGGACAGTGGCATGGGCCTGCTGGGTGGGTGCTGTGGTGGTGTTTCCTGAGGGGGGGGTCTGTGGTGGCTTGTGACTGTGGCAGGGGAACCAACTGTCCAGAGGTCCCTGATGGGGCAGGCTGGTCATCTTGATCCAGGCGTGCAGAGATGCTGTCATCACTGTGGGCCTCTTCTGTGGGGGGACTGGATATGTCTGGCACCTCCTGTTCAGTGACGTTGGGTATGGGTCCTGTTGGGGTGTAAATGCAGAGTTTTAGTATCTGTGTTTGCCATCTTGTGCATTGGGTGAGTTACCCTCTACTCCTGTGCTTACATTATTGTGTTGCCCTTGTGTGATTAGTGATTTGGGGTCTGTGTCAATATCTGTACTGGACATGCTTTGCCAATGGGTGTCCATGCTTTGGTGTTGCATGCAGGGCTTGGTATTGGGATAGTGGGGCATATGTGAGGTGTTGGAGTGACGGGGGTGAGGGGGTAGCTGGGGGTATATGATGGCATGCAAGTAGGGTGTGGGGTGTGGGGGATATAGAAGTAAAGATTTGACTTACCAGAGTCCAGTCCTCCTGCTACTCCTGGGAGGCCCTCAGATGCAGTATTGCCAAGACTTGCTCCTCCCATGTTGTTAATTGTGAGGGAGGAGGTGGGGGTCCACCGCCAGTCCTCTGTACAGCAATCTGGTGTCTGGATACCATTGAACGCACCTTCCCCCATAGGTTGTTCCACCTCTTCCTGATGTCGTCCCGTGTTCTTGGATGCTGTCCCACTGTGTTGACCCTGTTGATGATTCTCCACCATAGCTCCATCTTCCTGGCTATGGAGGTGTGCTGCACTTGTGATTCGAATAGCTGTGGCTTTACCCGGATGATTTCCTCCACTATGACCCTGAGCTCCTCCTCTGAAAACCTGGGGTATCTTTAAGGTGCCATAGTGGGTGTGGGTGATGTATGAGGTGATGTTTGTTGTGCTGTGTGATGTGTTGTGTTGGGGTGTGTTCTTTGAGGTGTGTGGATGCTATTCTCTCTCTCTGCTTTTTCCAAAAAATGTCATTGTAAGGGGTTGTGGGTAATTTGGGTGTGTTTTATAGTGGTGTTAGTGGGTTGGTGTGGTGTGTGTATGTGTATCAGGTGTGTGTATTTCGAATTGTCCAATGTTGTGTTTTGTAAGTGTGTGTGTATTTTGAGCATGGCAGTGTGTACCACCAATGGATTACTGCGGTTGAAAGACCGCTGCGTTGATTTGTGGGTCGTGATAGTGTGGGCGTATTCTTGTTGGCGTGACGGTGTAGGTTTTGCTATTGCCAGTTTATCAGTGACCTTTGGGGTGGCGGACTTGTGTGGGTGTCTATTTTGTGTCGGATTCCGAGATGTGGGTCGTAATACCTGTAGCGGATTTCGCTGCCGCCACGGTATGTTGGCAGCCTTCAGCGCGGCGGTAAGTGGGATTTACCACCAGGGTTGTAATGAGGGTCTAAGTCACGTTGGAACTCAACACTGTCACAACTCAGTGTGAGAGTTGCAATGGCTGCCTGGAACATGTGTGACAAGGGGGGACATCATTAGTTACTATGGTCATCATGATTTGCCCAGTTATAACAACCAATAGTAAAAGTTGGGCCTGCGTAGAATATGCATGGTAATCTGTCCTGCCACTGCCATGGGGCACAATCCTGACACAGGGTACACATGACCTCACACATTGCATGGACACATCCGTGGAATGCACATCAGCATGGATGAGACCATATGCAGCTAGGGCTGCAAGTCCACCACACGAAACTAACAACCATTGGTAATTGCAACAAGTTCATTCAAACTTTTGTGATTAAAATATATTCTGGGTGGAATGTAGGCAGTGTGTGTCAAAAACACTATGTACCAAAGATGTACACATTTCAGACAAATATGCAGACTTCACACAAGTCTCCAAAGACAGTTATCGGGTAATAGGTAGCAATAGCTCACCTATCATCAACAATCAAAAACCTACGCAAATGTCAAATGCGTCAAATAAATATACGCATAGCTGACAAACGTGACACACGGGGACAGGAAGCAATGTATTAGGAAATCCTGTCTACAAGCATGGTACAGTGCGTATAGTTTCACTTTCTCTTTACTGTCTCTGCCTTTGTGACTGTGTGGTTGTGTTTTGGAACTGGGGGTTGTGTCTTGGTTGTGTATTGAAATTTGTGGTGTCCCTCCTGTCATGTCCTGTTATATATTGTGTGCATTTTGTCCCAGTAGTTGTGATTTTGTGTGTTTTTTGTCTACTGTTTTTATTTGTACTGTGGGGTGTCTGTTTGGGATAATCACGCAATTTGAGATAGTTGGGATTAGTTAGTGGGGTTAAGTTTCCATTTATTTGTATTTTTTCTTGGTATTCAGGGTCAACTTTCACCATATACAACATGTGTGGTAGGGGGAGGCTGACAAGGATGTCAGAGGATGAGTTAGGTGTATTTGTGTGGCTGGAATGCCACTACCCGCCTATGATGTTAGAGATGGGTGGCCGGGACATACAGGGATACCAGACCAAGGCCAGGCAGCTGTGGTGGGGCAAGGTGCTCCACGAGCTGAAGAGAGTGCACAGGAGCTGCAGAAATGAGCACCAACTCCCGCATCACTGGGCAGATCTGGTGGCCAGGGAGCAGGATCTGCTCGAACACCTTGGCGTTGAGGTCGACTGACCTGTTGGTGAGTCTCCCATTGGCATACTATTTAGTATTCACTGCTCTTGAATCACAGTAGCAGATGAGTTGGAGTGCTGCATGCAATGCTTGTGGACAGGTTGTATGCAACCAGAATGAAGTGTATCTGCACCAGTCTAGGCGTGGAGTTCACATATCCAACCATGATACCAATGAAGGTTAGATGTCTGAGTCCTGCACAACCATCACGTAGGCACACATTTCAGAGGCCATGGCAACACTTGTGCCCCAGCATAGTGTCATGTATGATATGCCAAGGCACCGCCAGCCTACCATATTTTATCTGGACTGTGTCAACAAAGTTGGGAAATGTAAGTATAGTGCAACTTTGTCATCATTTTATGCACATAACCACTGCCCCTGCCATTATGTTATCAAAGGGTGCTTACCAGCTTTAGGGGGCAATGTATACGGGGCATTTGATATTATTAGACAACTTTGGCACATCAGTCATGGATCAATCAACGCATGATCATTGCAGACTTAAAATTGAGTGGCATGTCTATCAGAAAGCACCTCTGGGTACCTTGTAGGACAAGCTTGAGTACCTGAGTCATATTTCTTGCAAAGCGCCAGGGTAGTGTCATGCTGTTTTACACAACTCCCCATTATACCATGTTCCATCTTCTATAGATGGCCCACATATGGTTTTTACAGCCGTTCCTACATTACTAGTTACTCAGTGGATATGGGCCACCTGAGAGGCAAGAAGGCCCCTTTTGTTCCACCCAAAGCATTGCATTAGCCATTAAGGATGCCTGTAGACTATCAGCAGGCTCCTTAGATTCCCTGGCAAATTATTTTTCCTCTCTTAATACTATGACTACTTGTTGGAAAGTAAACATTGTTTCTTGGAATGTGGCTGGCCTTAAATCTAAACTTCCATTGCCTCACTGGAATACCCTTATTGACTTTTATGGCATAGGCATCTTCAAGGAAACCTGGCTTGATGAACCTGTTTACACATCTGGCTATGCAACCTACCATCTCTCCGCTATTTCTAGTTAGGTGGGTCGCCCATCAGGGGGCCTCTTAATATGGGTGAAAACCGCACTACAGTGCATAGTGAATTGGATACCTATGGACAGCCCTGATATTCTTGGTATCAGCCTCAAGAGACCAGGGACCACAGTCAATGACATATTTTACATCTATGACAAGAGGACAAGGGGGCCCAACTACTCCGCCATGTTGCAGTCTCTTGAGACCTTGTTGAGTAAGAGACCTTCCAATCATGCCCTTATTGAAGGGGGGGACTTCAATGTTACATTTGAACCCCTTGGTATGGACAATATGGGTGATTTCGTAGAAGAAGATAAACTATGGCATATACCCAGGCTTGAGCTCTCCCCCATCAAGAAGTGGCACCAGGCCGCTCTGCAGTTAAAAACCACAACTCTCGGCATAGGCCTGAGGGCAGTTAAGGGAAGAACAGAGTCCAATAGGCATGCTGTATTTATGTTTATTGGTTCACAGGGGTAGAGTTGCATTGATTATATTTTGATGGACCTTAGACATTGGCATTTAGTAGATGATATGGTAGTCCAGAACCAAATAGACAGTCACCATAAACCATTTTGTCTTAGTCTAGAGCCCCCATGGGGTTGGGTGCACACTGTGCCAAGCACTGCTCAAATAACTAGGGTGGTGCAGCCCACGAACAACAGATGCCGTTTAAGATGGAGCTCCGCTGTGGCTCTCGGGCCCTTGCCTCCCCTAGATGTTGTGGCAGGTGAAGTGGGGGCGAACTTTGCTCCTTGGGGGCAGCCGTGTCAGTCCTCTCACGGCGGCCCTTGTGTTTCCTGGTCCTCTTCCCTGGGGGGGGGGCTGGATGTGTCCTTGCTGCTGATTGAAGTGTCACTGCTGGCAAAGGGTGGACTCCAGAACCCATGCACAACAGTGACACTCGTAGCTGGGCTGGTGGTGGCTGTGGTGCTCTTGGGACTCTTTGCAGATGGAGGGGGTGGATCATCGGAGGGAAAGAGGTCAAGATTAGCGAGGAAAAGTTTTTTAGGACCAAGGGAAAGGGTAGGAGAAGTGGTGATGGGAGTGGAGGAAGAGGATGTGGTTGTAGGAGAGTCAGGTGTGCTGTCATTGGGTGAAGGTGCTGGTGCTGTAGGCTGTCGTGAGGTGGATGGCTGTTGGGTGGGTGGCTGCCTGCGTTTGTGTGTCTTGGAAGAGGGGGTGACAGACACAGTGGGAGAGGACACAGGGGACGTGTAAATGGCAGTGGGGGTGGTGACTGCACCATGCGGACTGTACTGGAGGGTGTGGTGGTGATGGAAGCACTGGCTGATGTTGGTGTGCATGCAGGTGTGAGTGTAGACGTCACAGGGAGGGAGGAGGGAGACGAGGAGGAGGGGGACACAGAGGTGGTAGTGACGGTTGGCATGTCTGCATCTGGGTGTTGCTTGGGTGAGTGTTTGTGTGATCTGTGGTGCTTGTGTCTGGATGAGCTGCCCTTGGGTGTTGAGGTGTGTGCAGGCTGGTCAGATGGCGTGGATGGGATAGGCTGAGGAACAGGAGACAGAGACAGGGTGGAGGCAGTCAGAAGAGGGAGGCTGAAACAGGGACAATGGCTGCCGTCAGTGCTGAGGCCAGAGCATTGAACGATCGTTGATGGGCAGCCTGACCCGATGAATGCCCTCCAGGTAGGCATTGCTCCGATGCACCTCCCTTTCTACCCCCTGGATGGCATTCAAAAGGGTAGTCTGCCCAACAATGAGCGTCCTCAGGAGGTCACTGAGCTCCGCACTGAGAGCAGCAGGGGTGACAGGGGCAGGGGCTGAGGTGCCTGGGGCGAAGGAGACGCCCGCCTTCCTGGGCGAGCGGGCACGGAGCGTAGGCTGAAGGGCTGCTGGGAGGGCGGGGCTGGTGCGCTTGGTGGCGGCTGTACCTGTAGAGGCGGGGGGCACGGATGTTGCCGCCACCGCTAGGGAGCACCCATCCGAGGACGTGTCTGTGTCGCTGGTCTCACCACCGGTCCCCGTTGTGGTGCTCCCCTCGCCCTCCGGATCACTGGTGCCCTCGGTGTCTGTTCCTGGGGCCACCGGGGCCTTGTGACTGGCAGCTCCCTCGTGCTCCGATGCCAAATCTCCCCCGCCTGATGATGCTAATGCACACATGCACAAGAAGATGAAGAAGAAGGGTGGGGGGAGAAAAACGAAGACCAGGTTGAGTGCATGCAATGTCAACACCGTTGGCGGAGAGGACAGACAGAGGAGCCTCATGCACTACGCCGCGCATTTGGGGTACACTACTCAGTACTCCTGACTAGGACAACAGGTCTAGAGACGACAAACGCGCACATGTGTGATGCTGGACCATCAATAGCTGTACTTGTCACCCTACAGAGGTGGGGGCCGGGAGCACAGGGCCATGCCTAAGGGAGGGGACTAGCCTACAGAAAGCGTCCCTGGCCTAATGTCACCCACAGCCCTCCTCCCCCACCCAGACGCCTCCACTGCACAGAAAGATAGGAGAATGTGCTGATACTCACCCCCTTGTGTCTGCTGTGATGTCCTCAAGCGCCCATCCAAATCAGGAAATGCCACCGCCGGGATCCGGGACATCAGGGGGGTCATGGTACGACTGGCACCCCTCCTAGGTTGGGAGGCCATCCCCAGCAGTGACTCGGCGGTCTTCCTGGTTCCGCGGCGGATGTCCTCCCACCTCTTGCGGCAGTGGGTGCCCCGTCTGTTGTGGACCCCCAGGGTCCGGACTTCCTTGGCGATGGCACGCCAAATGTCGACTTTCTGATGGGCGCTGACCTATTTGACATGTACAGGGTGGGAAGGAAACATTCATCAATGAACTGCATGTTAGATGTGATTGGCCCCCCCTCACCAACTTTGCCAAATGGCACATGCTCTCACCTGTTGTGCGTTGCACTCCTCATTCGCCCCCCACCCCACCAACTTACATCCACCCCACTCCACACAGACATCGCCCATTCCATGTGCACACGGTGTACTTACCTGTTGGTCTGGAGGACCGTAGAGTAACGCATACTGGGGGAGGACCCCATCCACGAGCTTCTCCAACTCTTCAGACGTGAAGGCAGGGGCCCTTTCCCCAGTCGCAGCAGCCATTGTCACTTCCAGACCGAGGTCACAGCAGCACTTGCAGTATAGGTCCTCTCCTGTGGATGATCAGGTCTCGAGTGATTAAGCAGATAGAAAATGGCGGTCACGCCTGCGGCGGTGCGTACCGCGGCGGTGCGTACCGCGACCGCCGGCGCACCTCGTCATTGGCTCCTGAAACCCATAGGCTACAATGTTAACCAATGCGGCATCGTATAGCGGTCTTCGACCGCCTACCGCCACGGTGCGCCCCGCCAGCGCATTGACCTCACATCCCATTGTCCCACTTCACAGGTCAGGCAGCCACCATTTCAAGGGCCCACATGGCATAATTTGTACTGCGTCACACAGGCCTAGGCCTTGCCTTGCCACACATACACGCTCTCAATACATAGATAACCGTGTGCTATGCAAGCTGTGGTGAACGTACCTGTGAGTTGCTTGACTCTGTGCTCCATGTTGTCCTTCCTAGGAACCGTCCGCTGGGACTTGCGAGGAGAAGGATGAATCCTCGCGTGTACCGACCGCTGGTGGACCTGTCGACAATGGAAGAACGCCACATCATACTACGATACTGACTTGACCGTGCCACTATCCATGAACTGTGTGCCCAGCTGGAGCCAGCCCTGATGTCCCCCATCCGCCAACCCACAGGAATTCCCCCTCTGGTGCAGGTTCTGTCAGTCCTCCATTTTCTTGCAAGTGGCTCATTCCAGACGACAGTGGCCATGTCATCTGGAATGTCTCAGCCCATGTTTTCAAAGGTTTTGTCTAGAGTGTTGTCTGCCCTGACGAAACACATGCAGAGTTATATTCTATTCCCTGAGGAGGTTGATTTGGCCACTGTGAAGGGTGATTTTTATGCCCTTGGACATATCCCCAACATAATTGGTGCCATTGATGGGACCCATGTGGCCTTAGTACCCCCAAAAGACGATGAGCAGGTGTACAGAAACAGGAAAAGTTATCATTCTATGAACGTCCAGGTGGTCTGTTTGGCTGACCAGTACATCTCACATGTAAATGCCATGTTCCCTGGTTCAGTGCATGACGCGTATGTGATGCGTAATAGCAGCATCCCTTATGTGATGGAACAGCTACAGGGACAACGTGTGTGGCTAATAGGTGACTCTGGTTACCCCAACCTGCCTTGGCTATTGACCCCAGTAAGGAATCCCCGGACCAGGGCTGAGGAACGGTACAATGAGGCCCATGGGCGGACTAGGAGGATCATAGAAAGGACCTTTGGCCTCCTGAAGGCCAGGTTTAGGTGCCTGCATATGACAGGGGGATCCCTGATGTACTCACCAAAGAAGGTGTGCCAGATCATCGTGGCCTGCTGTATGCTTCACAATCTTGCATTGCGACGTCAGGTGCCTTTCCTGCAGGAGGATGGTCCAGATGGTGGTGTTGAAGCAGCTGTGGAGCCTGCGGAGAGTGAAGAGGAGGAAGACTCAGAGGACGACACAGACAACAGGGACAGAGTTATCCAACAGTATTTTCAGTAGCACACAGGTAAGAATCACCCACGCCATTTTACATTAACTTGAAGACTCCTGCATCTCAACTTTGTCTATTTCCCCCCAGTTCTTTTAGACTGATGTTTGATTTTCCCTTCCCTTTTCAGTGCTGTATGACCCACTGCGTGACTTCTGGTTGGTTAGCCCATGGACTAATGCTTATTAACCTCGGTATGTTTTCAACACAAAGTTAACCGAACATAATTGATCTGTAATGTGTTATACATTTGTAAATAATACAGGCTGACTCATGATAGATTTCAGTGCAATGAGTGATTTATTTGTAGTGCTAGATAATGGTACATGATAATAACACGGTGATGGGTGGGGGTGGAGTAATGTCCATGGCAGAGTCCAGTTCTCAGTCTCACAGGTGCATTGTCCATATGCCTGTGGAAGGATGGAGCAGGGGCAGTTCAAGGTTGGACAGGGTGGCAATGTGGGACAGTGGGATGACTTCAGGGGGTATCTCATGCTGGCGGGGGTCTTGACATCCTACTCTGTCTATTTTTTTTATCTCAGGCTCCTCTTGCGGGGTGGTTGTTCTTCAGCAGGAGGTGGGGTTCTGGTGGCCTGTCGTTGTGGTGGGGCCTCCTGACCACTAGCGCCGGCGGAGGTGGTAGGCTGTTCCTGGTCCGGGCTAGTGACAGGGGCCCTGTGTGGTGCCACATGGTCCCGCAACGTGTCTTCTATACGGTTCAGGGCCTGGACTATGCTCCCCATAGCGGTAGAGATGTTGGTGAGTTGATTGCTGAACCCCATGTAGCGTTCCTCCTGCTGTGCCTGGATCTCCTGGAACCTGGCCAGTACCGTCGCCATCGTCTCTTGGGAGTGGTGGTAGGCTGCCATGATGGTGGTGAGGGCCTCTTGGAGAGTGGGTTCCCTGGGCCTCTCCTCCCCCCCCTGTCACACAGCAGCCCTCCGAGTTCCCCTGTTTCCCTGGGCCTCTGTCCCCTGGACGGTGTGCCCACTACCACTGCCCCCAGGTCCCTGTTGTTGTTGGGGTGGTGGGTTAGCCTGGGTGCCCTGTAGTGGCAGACACACCACTGATTGACCTGTCCTAGAGACAGAGGCATGGGCCCGCTGGGTGGGAGCTGTGCTGTTGGTCCCAGAGGGGGTTGGGTCTGGTGTGGCCTGTGTCTGTGTGTGGGGAACCCACTGTCCAGAGGTCCCCGATGGTCCGGGCTGCTCATCAGGTTCCAGGTCGATAGAGCTGCTGTCATCACTGGGGGCCTCTTCCGGGGGTGGGATGGACATTTCTGCACCCTCCTGACCGGTGTGTTGGCGTTCGGGTCCTGCATGGGGTAAGAGAGTATGGTTATTGTTTCTGTGTGTGCTATTGCGTGCGATTTATGGGTGCCCTTGTCCCCCAGTGCTGCCATTCCCTTGGGGGAGGTGTTGTGAGGGTGTTTTGGGGGGGGGGATGTGCAGTGGTCATGCTTAGGTGATGGGTGTCCATAGTTTGTGGTGGCATGCCGGGGTTGGTGTTGGGTGGGTTGTGCTGGAGAGACATTCTCAGGGAGGATGTGTGATGGGGGGTTGGGGGTGAGGGTGGTGGTGGGGGTTAGCATGCTGGGGGGGTGAAGTAGTTGAGATTGTACTTACCAGAGTCCATTCCTCCGTGTACTCCAGCGAGGCCATCAGGATGCAGGATGTTTAGTACCTCTTGCTCCCATGCTGTGAATTCGGGTGGAGTGGGTGGGGGTCCCCCGCCAGTCTTTTGCACTGCGATGTTGTGTCGCGAGACCATCGAGCGCACCTTTCCCCGTAGGTCGTTCCAGCGTTTGCGGATGTCGTCCCGATTTCTGGGATGCTGTCCCACCGGGTTGACCCTGTCCACGATCCGCTGCCATAGCTCCGCCTTCCTGGCTATAGTGGTGTGCTGCACCTGTGAGCGGAATTGCTGGGGTTCAACTCTTATAATTTCCTCCACCATGACCCGGAGTTCTTGGTCCGAAAAGCGTGGGTGCCTTTGGGGTGCCATGGGGTGGTGTGGATGAGGTGTGGGGTGGTGTATGTGGTGATGAGTGTGTTGGTGTGTGGTGCTTTGTGCTTCTATGTGGTGTGTGTGATGGTGTGGTGTGCCTCTGTATGATGTAGCTCTCTATTCTGTGATGTGTCTCTCTCTCCTTCGTCTCTGATCTTTGGTCGTAGGGGTTTGTGGGTGATGTGGGTGTGTGTTTTATATTGGGTTGGGTGTGTGGGAGTGGTGTGTGTATGTGTATCAGGTGTGTGTTTTTCAAATTGTCCAATGTGGCTGTGTTTTGGAGCTGTGTGTGTATTTTGAGCGCGGCGGTGTGTACCGCCAATGGAATACCGCGGTTGAAAGACCGCCGCGTGGATTTGTGGGTCAGAATGACATGGGCGTGTTTCTGTTGGCGTGGCGGTGGAGGTTTGGTCATCTCCAGTTTACCACTGGCCGCTGATGTGGCGGCCTGCTGTGGATGTCGGATTTTTGGAGGTTTGTCAGTTGTGGGTCAGAATGACCGTGGCGGTTTACCGCGGCCGCGGCGGTAGAATGGCGGACTTCTGACCGGTGATAAGGGCCTTTTACCGCCGAGGTCAGAATGACCCCCATTGTGTAGCATTGATATCTACAATGGAAGAGGAAGCGGGAAACTTCTCCTCCCTATTGGACATAGAGGCCCTCATTATGAACACGGCGGTAAACACAGTCGACCACCGTGGCGACGGTGAACAGAAGACCGCCATTGGCGGTGAACAGAAACCCGTCATATAATGAATAAAAAATCAGAATCCGACAAAAATCACCAGTCCACCAGTCTCCGCCAGGACCTTGTTGGCGGAAATGCTGGACCTCCCACCCCAACACCGCCGAGCACACCAACACCCCACCCTCCAAATAATGATGCACAAATCACCTGGGCAGTCAGTGGAAGCTGAACGACCATTGGCGGTGCAGACCGCCATGGGCGGCAAGTAGACCCAACAGTAAGAAGTACACACATTGGATAAGTTAGAAACCCACACACCTGACACACATCCACAACACTATATAACACTCACAGACACACCCCACAATCCTTTGCAATGAAAGTAGGCCAACGAAGACAGAACACCAGAAGCAGACACCGAATGCCGCAATCCACGATACTTACACCCAACCACAAAAGAGCACCCTCACCTAGATCCACACCAGACACCATGCACAACACTCACCATGGCACCCCCCAAACACCCATGCTTCACAGAAAGGGAGCTAAGGACCATGGTGGACGAGACCCTGAAGGTCGAGCCGCTAACTATTCGGGGCTCAGGTGCAGCACACACCCATCGCCAGGAAGATGGAGCTATGGCAGACAATAGTCAACAGGGTCAATGCAGTGGGACACCATCCACGCACCAGGGATGACATCCGCAAGAGATGGAATGACCTAACGGGGGAAGGTCAGGGCCATGGCATCCAGGCACTACATTGCAGTCCAGAAGACTGGGGGAGGACCTCCACCAACACCACCCGACTACACTGACTGGGAGGAAAAGGTACTGGCAATCCTGCACCCTGAGGGACTAACTGGACTCACTGGAGGAATGGACTTGGGTAAGTCATCTACAATTACCCCATATCCATCACACCTGGAATGCATGCACCACCCCTCCCCTCTAGGACCACTACCCCATCCAGCCCACAGGTACTGAATCCACTCCCCCACAAACCCACTAACAGGCCCACATCCCTCCCCCGTGCACAGCCACCCACCCCTACAAGGAAACACAATGGCCTGTAACACGCACAGTGCACCTCCACATCCTAAGCTAAAAGCAATGCTAACCTCACCAAAGCACCCTGCATGGCCTCAAAGTGTGAAAGCTGCCCAGGCCTCTGCACCCCATTCGACCATGCTAATGTAACAGACATGTC
The DNA here is from genome assembly GCF_031143425.1 of Pleurodeles waltl. Classification (NCBI taxonomy): domain Eukaryota; kingdom Metazoa; phylum Chordata; class Amphibia; order Caudata; family Salamandridae; genus Pleurodeles; species Pleurodeles waltl. Next base: position 1,072,579,685 of record NC_090437.1, read on the forward strand.
CATGTCCCCCAACAGGCACCACCACCCATGCCACCCTGACGGACAGGACAAGGAGTGACAGTGCCCCGCAGGGAGACAGAGGCACCTCACAGGACACTGGGGATGGAACCCTGGACACTGATGATCAGGCTGGCCTCTCACACAGTCCTGGACTGTCACCATCCAGCAGCCCCACCCAGAATACCACTGACACTGCTACCACCCAGCCAAGAACATCAGCCCAGTGCAACCGTCCCCACACCTGTGTATCCAGGCCACAGACCGGTGGAACACATGTACCAAGGCCAGAGTCACCCCCTACTAACAGGCAGGAAGACGATGGCCCCAGTACAAGTGGTACCGCCACAGGGGGCTAGGCCCAGTGGGACGGCACCGTTGGCCCAGGGGGGAGGCTACAGGATGGATGCTGCAGCCCAGGACATGATTCCGGAGCCTACCCCCATACCCAGGACAGATTGGCCCAGATAGTAACCACCCTGGAGTAGAGTCAGAGGATGCAGCAAGCACACCACCAAGAGGCCATGGAGCAGTGGAAACTGCACAATGCCACAATGACCAGCATAGCAGGCGCGCTGCTGTAGCTTGTCCAAACATAGCCTAAAGGCCACACAGAACAGGAAGCCCCCACTGCAGCACAGGATACACATCGGACATCAAGAGCATCAGCATCAACTTCACATGTACTACCCTCTGAGGAAATACAGGGGTCATCCCTCTCACCCCCTACAGGCCAACAACAGGTGTCCAAACGGACCCTCAGGCCAAGATATTGGACAGGAACACCTGCCAAGAACAAGGCCCCCTCTAAGAAGTGACTCTGCAAAAAACTGTCCACCAAGTGTCCCACTCAATCAACCACCAAACAGTGCTACAAATAATAAACTCATGTAAGCACGGATGTACCTACCAATACTGACAACAATGCTGCCACCAAGTTGCCATTTTGGATAACCACCATTGACCCACTCCCATCACTGCAATTTGCATGATTTTATCCCTGCACCAAATAAAACACATTGTACACCTGTTACAATGTCCACTGTCATTAAGTGTGAACAAATTGAAGTATGGATGCAACTGGTTGATAACTCCTTTATTTATGCCTGAGTAGCATGCAAAGCACCACTCGCCTTACATGTTTTTGTGCCCAAATATGTGTTGAAAGAATAGACTAAGTTGTAAGCTGTCCTATGCAGACCTGGTAACAGTGGCAATTAGCATTGATCCAACCCCACCCCCCCCACCCCCAGATGACAAGGTGACAAGGCACACTGATGGAATGATGCACAGACACCAATCTCATCAAATTGTCCCACATAGCCACATAGTTACTGGAAGTAGAGTTGTATTAGTTGGGTCCTGGAATTTACATCTTCCCCTTCCTCATCACCATCACTCTCATCCCCTCTCTGAGGAAGCTGGTCTGGATATGCAGCACCCTCCTCCTCCAAGAGGGGGACAGAATTTCTCACTGCCACGTTGTGCAGCATGCAGCAGGCCTACATACCTTTGCAGGCCCATAGGCCAGGGAACTGCCAGAGATATGTAGACAATGAAATCTAGCCTTCAGGAGACCTATTGTGCACTCTATCACCCTCCTAGTATGTCCATGGGACTCATTATAATACCTCTCTGCATCTGTTCCAGGATTCCTCACTGGTGTCAGGAGCCAACGCAAGTTGGGATAGCCAGAATCATCTAGAAAAAGGTGCACAACACAACTTTAAATGACAAGCCTCAGAGGCAGACAGCCTGGCTGTCTGCTAGGTGGCAATAAGTGACAAACACCTACCTATGATCCAGCATATGTCCTCTTGTAGTTCCATCTTGTGTGGCACACTACTGTTCCTGAGCACAAATTAATCATGGACTGAACCAGGGAACTAGCATTCACTTATGTGATGTACTGGTCTGCTGTACACACCAATTGAATGTTCATGGAATGAAAGTTCTTCCTGTTTCTGTACACCTGTTTATTGACTCTTGGGGGATGATAGGTATGTGGGTGCCATCGATGGCACCTATCACATGGGGTATGTTGACAAATGCATAGAAGTCCGACTTGATGGAAGGGAGGTCAGTACTTTGGGAAAACCTCACATAGGACTGCAGGTGTTGCACAAATGCATTCAGGAATCTTGTCAGTATAATGCTAAACATTGGCAGTGAAAATTGTGCACCCACGCCCACTGTCACTTGAAAGGAGCACCTGCACTTCAGTAGGGATGGCATGCTGATTACGATTTGCCGGAGTCAGTGCAGGATCCAGTAATGCACAAAGTTCAAGAATAGTTGCACGGGTGGGTCTGTTATTGATAATGGTGTGACACTCCACCATGGTCCGCAAATCCACAGGTGGTCTGTATACCGATTAGGCCCTGTACCTAGGAGGTGTTGAAAACATGTGTGAGGAACACACGTACATTGGCACACATTGTCAGTCATTGAGCATTGCTGGCATGATTGTCGTCGACACAAATGCATAGTGTGTATGACCAACAGCAACTTGACCACAATGATAGATCAGGGCTTGTCAGGTGAGCAAATGTTAATTGCCACATGCCTATGAGTGTTTGGGGAACAATAGGGCCTGCATTGTGAGTTTTATAAATACGTGGTATTTGCCAAAATGTCTGCCCAATGTACTCGGTTGTGGAAGTGACCTCATACCGCTAGCAGTTGACGTAACAGCATAAGGTGGTGTTAACTGCTGTGCGCAAGTTCACTGGTTAACATGGATGTCAATGGAGAATCCTAGCGTACCATGATTGCCACCAACGATGATGGTGCACAACGCCGCGGTGCGTACGCAAACTCGTCACCCCAACTTCACTTGACTCCCTGATCTTGTGCAAGCACTTACTCCACTGAGTGTACTGCTGTGTCCTGCCTCTGGTCATGGAAGTGGCACGTATTGCAGGGGAAAGGGCCCCGGCCTTCACCCAAGAGGAATTGGACAGGCTCGTGGATGGGGTCCTGCCCCTGTACGTCAAGCTCTACAGATGGCCAGAGGTACAGGTGAGCAGGTGGATTGGGAGCCATGGATGTGTGTAATGGTTGGTGTTGGCTGCATACATGTGTGCACCTCTGACACTGGACGGGCCAGGGTTCCTGACATGCTGCGTTTGTATGTGCTGTCAGTCAGTTTGTACAGTCCGTCCCATAGTGGACGTGTAGCCAGCTGTATATAATTGGCCAGTGCCTGACCTCTGTGTTACATTTATGTGTGTCCCTTTTAGGTAAGCGCCCACCAGAAAAGGGCACTTTGGCATGCCATCGCCAAGGAGGTGTGGACCCTGGGGTTCTACAACCGGCAGAGCACCCACTGCAGGAAGAGGTGGGAGGACCTACGGTGCTGGGCACAAAAAATCTGTGAGGCCCAGCTGGGGAAGTCCTCCCAACGGGGAATGGGTGCCCAACGGGCACTGACACCCCTTATGCAACTCATCCTGGCGGTGACATACCAAGACCTGGATGGGCGCTTGAAGGCTACACATACCATTTATTTGACCCTTTATGGATGTATGTGTGTGCATTCGGACTTATGCTGCTTAATTGCAGGGATTCTGACTGATGTCCACCTACATTATGGCCCCGTGGGAAGTGGGGGTGTTTTGGTCATGTCTACTACACGTCGGGTCCTTAAGTTATTTGGTGAATGGCTGTAGAGCAGGGTTCTGGGCACTAGTCAGGGGCATAGCTATGGGTATAGCGGTAAGTGCTGCCTGTTGGAGGGTCTTCTTTTTGGGTGTGTGTATGAACCACTATGTTAACTCCATTCAGCTATTTACAAGTGTCTCTGCTTTTTTTGTCTCCCCATCCCTGTTCTCTTGTGTTGTCTGGGTACATCAGCATCATCTGGCAAGGGAGCTGAGGCACCGGTGAGTGGGTATGCAGCAGTCCACGGATCCTCGGAGGCAGAGTCGTCTGACACCAAGGGGACCAGTGGGTTGGAGGGCGAGGGGAGTACCACGCGGGAGGCAACTACCACTGGAGGTAGTGACTCCGATACCTCCTCAGATGGGGGCTCCCTGGCAATGGCGGACCCTAGTGGGCCCACATCTACTGTGTCATCTTCCGCCACCCCCATACCAACACCGCCCTCTCATTTGCTCCCTACTGAGTTGCCCGTGCCCGCTCACCCAGAAGGGTGGGTGTCTCCTTTACCCCGGGCACCTCTTCCCCTGCCCCAGCCAGCCCTGCGGCCCTCACGGAGGAGGCTATTGACCTCCTAAGAACCATCTCTGTAGGGCAGACAACCATCGTCAATGCCGTCCAGGGGCTAGCATCAGAGATTCAGCAGACCAATGCCTATCTGGATGGCATTCACTGTGCTGTGTGTGGCCTACAGAGATCTTTTCAGGCTCTGGCCTCCTCTTTCACAGCAGCCAGTGTCCCTGGTCATTCTGTCTCCCCTCCACCTCCTCTACTCCTTCCAGCACCCAACTCCCTTCACCCGTCCAAAGCACACATTCTGACACACAGGCACACACCTCAACACACAAGAAGCACTCTTCAAAACACAAGCACCACACATCCCACCACAAGCATTCACACAGTCAACATACACATGCACACACATCAACATCCATTTCCCCGAGTGTGCCCACCTCTTCCGCCTCCCTGTCTGTCCCCTCTACATGCACACCCCCAGGCACTGCACCTCTACTCACTGTTGCTGAGCCTATTCATGCAGTCACCACAATAGCACACATCCATACATGCACCCCAGACACCACACCTGCACTCACCACAACTACTTTAGTTGACACATGCAGCACACTCACCAGACTTGCAGACACCGACACAACATACATTCACACTGGCAGCCTGTCTTGTCCCACTGTGTCCGTCCCCCTCCTCCCAAGACAATCAAAGGCACCAAAACACCCACCCATCACACATCCACCATACCTCAGCATACTGACCAGTCACCTGCACCCACATCACGCACACCTACACCACTCCCTCTACCTCCACTCCCACACCTTCCTCCAGGCCCAACCCAATTGCACCAAAGAAACTTTTTGTGTCCTGTGCTGACCTATTCCAACCCACTGGCCCCTCCGTCTCGTCCCTAAACGTGCAGACCTCCTTGCCCTATCCACTCCTTCCAAGTCACAGCCCGCCCCTGTCTCTGCCCTTCACATTCCTGTGTCCCTTCCCCAGAGAGGAAGAAGCCCCGTGCTGAGCCTGTTCCATCTGCCTCCACCCAGTCCAAGCACACTCCCCCCAACTTCCAAGGCCAAACCAAAACCCCCTCCACCTTCCGAATGCAAATCTAAGCCCCACCCCTGTTGAAAATCCCCACCACCCCCTGCCCCTGTTCCCTGAGGTGCCTGGATGCCCCATTGTTGCCCCTATGAGGTGGAGTACCATAGCACTTTTGGGAGTCAGGTTGAGGCCATTGTGGCCCATCGGACTGTTCTTCTGACGGACTGGTCATTGGCCTTATGTCCACTTAGTTTGCTCAGTGAGCATAATAAAAGGTTAATGTCTGGCCTGTGATTTTGGCGGCACACTCTGGATCCCTGGTCTCTCGTTTCATTGCTTGTGGGTGTGGGGCACATGCATGTACTTTGGACAGGTTGGATTTGCCTTGTGTTTGGTAAGTCCCTCTTGCTGTGGGGTGTATGGCTTGTGCTGCTGTGAAGTGTTGTGGGAGAGTTGCAGGGAGGGTGGAGTGGGTGGGTCTACAACTGTGCTCTTTTGTTGCCTTTTCATAGGTTGCAGTACTTACCGTCGTCGTCTTCGTCAGTGGTCTCGGTCGTGGAGGTATATGGCAAGGGGAAGGGCTGGCATGATCGGCAGCTATCTATCCATTTCTGTTTCAGCATGTTGTGTTAGCCTCCGGTGAGTGTTTCCTTATATTTGGATCATTTCCGCCTGGCTTTGCGTGGCGGTGGTTCATTATTGGATGGACGGGTAGGGCCTTTCCGTCGGCCTGTGGGTGGGCTCTGCTGTCATTGTTCGCACTCCTCTGCTGGCGGTGGGTGGTTTTCAGGATGTCTGTGTTTCACTTGGTTCATTATTTGGCGGTCCGGACCGCACGTCTGTTGGCGGTGTTTGACGCCGCCACCGGCAGGGCAGGGTTTACCTCCATGTTCATAATGAGGGCCATAATCTGTTCTTTTTTAAAAGATTGGAACAGTTATTTACTGTGCAAGCTTCCCATGTCACTCATAGCTCCTTATCACGTGAAGAAGACAACTGGTTCAATCAAGACTATCGGCTGGCCCGGGCGAACCTAATTAATGCAATCAAGCAAAAAGATGTTGCCCTTATTAGGATTCTACGGAAACAGTACAAACAGACACACAATAAGGCCAGGAAGGACTGGGAGGAGGGGAGGTGGAGGCTTTTGAAGGACGCTTGTGAACGCAAGGACTCCGAATCCTTCTGACTTATGGGAAGCAACTTCACTCCCTCTTCAGTTGAGTAATAATCACTGGGAAGGTCTGTACAACCTGGAAGATATTTGCGATGCAATTGACAATATAGTATGCTTGAAAGCTGCTGGTCCTGATGGTATCCCCAGTGATCTTTTTCTATATACCATTGACAAGTGGGCTGAGTATATCCTCTTCCTATCCAATGCAATTGCTAGGGGAGATTCTATTCCCGAGTCATGGAGGGGTGCCGAGGTAATAGCCATTTATAAGGAAGGCGATAGGTCCTTACCCCGCAATTATAAGCCTTATAGATACAATTCAAAAGGTATTCTGTTGTGCTCTATTATCTAAAATTCATGACTGGATTACTGATAACAACATCTTGTCACCATTCTAGGCTGGCTTCAGGTCCAGAACTAGCACCATAGATCAGGTGTTTTGATTTTTGCTTTTGTATTGGAAGGTTGTAGTGATAGGGAGGGGCAGTTTTATGTAGCCTTCATGGATCTTAAATCTGTTTTCGACCTGATTCCCCGAAGTAAACTCTGGGAGGTTCTTAACGAGATGGGAATGCCTTCGGAGTTCTTGGCTATAATCATTCGACTACATGAAGCAAATGTTGCAAAAGTACGATGGAAGAACCAAAATGACCTCACTGATCCAATCAGGGTAGCCCGGGGCGTCTGGCAGGGTTGTGTACTAGCTCCAACTCTTTTTTCTTTATATCTGAACCAGGTTCAGCATCTTACCTCACAACCCTCTGACGTACCAGCCTTGGGCAGGGAAAAAATTGTGACACTCCTGTTTGCTGATGGCACACTGATGTGTCTAAAACCTTGATGGGTCTCCAATTTGTGCTGAATCGATGTGATGAGTTTTGTTCTCAGAGAGGTTTAGAAATGAATACTTCCAAAACCAAGTTTATGGTTATAAACCAGCCTAGATCCTACAGGGGGAACCTTTACCTAGGTTGGGCCTAAACTAGAACGGGTTCACACCTTTGAACATCTTGGGATTAAATTATCGGACTCAATGTCCTGGAAAACCCATATTAATTCTATGTCGCTAAAATTTAGCCAGCTGGTGGGAACTCTTTCAAGGGCGCACCATGCATACACTACTTAACCAAAAGCTGCAACTCTCCAGATCTATAATATGAAGCCAGTTAGCACAGTACTCTATGGGGTGGAACTCTGGGGCTTTGAGGACGTGAAGGAGCTCGCCTGCATAGAAAATATGTTCATGAGAAAGCTTAGCCTCTTGCCCCCAAGTACTCCACTCCTTCCTCTGCATCTGGATATGGCTCATAAACCACTAGCTGCTATAGTTGGTCTCAGCCCGCTGCTGTTTTGGAGGAGAATCGTGGCTACTACTGAACTGAACTTAAGCCACTGCTTTTAGGGAAGTCTGTTTGCTGGATACCTCCAAAAAGATCAAGTGGATCAATTCAGTTAAATCATCTTTGATCACCATTGGGATGGGAGTCTCATGGACCTGGCTGTCCACAGGGCCTCTACCCACCAAAGAAAGAGTGAAGGCGTGCTTTTGGGAGTAGGTACATATCTCCTCCATTTTTTGTAGGACGATTAACTAGTGAGTTTCTGGATTTCAAATCTACCTGACTGTTGGAGCCCTACCTGGATGGTATTCTAGACCCGAATGTAAGGAAGCTCTGTTTGCAATTTAGATTTGGCTCCCTTCCTCTTAAAACTTTAACCAATAGGTGGCATAATAGGGCCTCCATTAACTCACTCTGCCCCTGTTGCAATTTGTTTCAGAAGTCTATTGCGCATGTTTTCTTTGTGTGTCCATTTTATACTTCCCCATGTAGGAAATGACTTGTTCGAACCTGGAAACAGTTGGGGACTCAAGATCATACTGCAGCGATGAGGATTCTAAAATTGGACCTTAGCCTTCCTATTGCTATTGTAGTTGCCAAATTCCTCAGAGGTATAGGGCACATTAGAAGGAAGCTGGCCAAGACCTCTTAGCTCCAATTTCTCCATGTAGTTGGACTTGCACTTTTCAGCTTTTATACTGTGACTTGGAACTGTACTTTAATTGTATTGTCTTCTGTGTTGTGCATTTATTTATTTTAATCCAATATTTTATGAATTTTATACTTATTGTGGTGTTTTGTGATGTTTATGGCACTGGATGTCGAAATAAAGTATTATTGGTTGGTTGTTGCAGTGTGTAGCACTACATGGATCTCTGGCCCAGTGTTAGTGGTTAGATGTATAGCTCTTACTCACCTGAGTATCTGAGTCATTGTGTGATTGTAGTGGTGTGTTTGTTGCACTGTTTTCTACTAGGATAACTAGCTCACTCCTCTCAACTAGTTCACACTGAAATTTGTTGTCCACTCGCAGTGACTGTGATATGACACTAAGCAAGGTTTTCCATTCATGTCTTACAGGTGGACCTGCCCCCTACACGATCGGCAAAGTGGTGCGATTTGAGGACCTAGATGTATCCAGTAAGTGTGATAATGAGTGTCCTGTGAAGTAATCCAGGGTTTAGTGTGAGTGAGTCATGTGTGTTGAATACAATGCCAGATGTGATAAGCTGTCCCATGATCAGATATCAAAGTAGGCTGGATGCTGACATTATGGCACATTTAAAGGATCCCCATGCACCACTAGAGGGTCACATCTTGTGAGGCCCATGGTGCACAATGGCCAGCATCGTGTATACAAGGTGATGACAAGCCACATGTCGGGCCATATGTGACTAAGAATGACAGAGGGAAACTCTGTGAGAATATTGGTAGTGGTGCACTCCATCATTCTCACAACACAGGGATGCACCATATTGAACCCAATTTGGTGCATCCCTGTGTTGTCATAAAGATTGACCACTGGGCTGTCAACTGTCCCCCAACATGCTGCTCCATCTTTTGAACTCCATGTACGTTACACTTATGTGGAATGTAATTGGCTTGCATGCAGGTCAAGGCCAAACATTTGCTGCCATTGAAATGGGTGTGTAAGGAACAGTAGTGGCAAATCAATTATTAATGGGTGTCTACACCTGGACATATGAATGTAGATGTGATAGACCCATGGATACCAGCTCCTTGACTCCTTGTATGAGTGGTCATGCCTTGTTAGATGACCAGGACAGTTGAGATGATGAATTGCATGGCTATCCCCCCTTAGGCTCGGAGGGAGAGGAATACCACATTTGTAGGTAGATGTGATGCTCACAGTGTAGGAGACAGTCATATTGATCAGGTTTGCATGTGTACCTTTTAGCTCTGACAAATTATGGTTCCTAACAGCATCCCATCCTCCCATTAACATGTCCAAGTTCTTACTGATTTATGGTTGTACATAGACACAGATGATGAAGAAGTTTATACCTGATCTATGTAAAGTTTGTGCTGCCTTTGCATTATTCTTTATTATGCAAAAGCGATGCACACTTCCATACATATGTTTGGTTCATTTTTGCGTTTTTCGTCACTCAAGTGTCAATAACATGATGCTAAGGCAGCATTGTTGTTATATTTATCATGGTCATTGTCTTTTCTGGAATGTGAGTTGGAGTGCATGTGTAATTAGATGCAGCAGTGTAAGCTACTAATCGGTACAGACTCCACACAATGCAGACACTGATGGTTGCCTGTCTCCATTTAACAGCTGCCAACATGAGCAATGATGAGCTACGTGTATTTTAAAAGAGGGCAGCGAGGTACTGCCATATCCTGGCAGTAGAATCTGGGTTCCGAAAAATGGCTCGCCGCTACCATGCTGAGAAAGCATCTGGTGAATGGCATTCCCACAAGGGGTCCTCACAGTGGCAAAGAAGGCACCGCAAACACCTAGCTCCACAGCAGTGTAGGGGCACATAGCTGGCACCACTCCCACAACATCTGCTGCAACTCCTACAACAACAGTGCAACAGCCCACACTACCTGCTGCCACGGACATGCAATTGCTGCAGGTTCTGCAGAGGGACGTTTCCCTGATCCTGAAACATTTGGGCAGTTTGGAAAATGTGGTGGCTGCCAACACCAAGAGACAAAATTTCATACAAAAACTGAAGAAGGCCAACTCTGAGTCGCATCTGAACTGCCAAACTAAGGTTCTGTCCCCTCCCTTCTGATTTTAAGTTGTGTTTTATTGTGGATTTTAAGGGGTTAGTGTTAGGTTAGTGTAAGTACTAAGTTTAGTTAGGATAAGTGGATTTGGGGGGGATTATTTACTTTTTATGTGTTTATTGGTGGGTGGGTAGGTGGGGGGTCATGTTGGGGTATCTAAGGCTCTCAGTATGTCATTAGTGGTAAATCCCGCTTTGCGCCACGCTGACGGCTGCCAACCTACCGCAGCGGTGGCGGATATCCGTTCACCATATTATGACACACACACATCAATCTGACAGAATACAGCCACATACAAGAAAACCCATACCGTTACACCCACAAAACAACGCCCAGGACATTCTGACCCATGAATCACCATGGCGGACATTCAACGGCGGTAAATGTAGGAAAGTACCATCTTTCTTGGCATGTTACCTGCATTTTTACCTGCATGTCAGTATGCTTTGCCTCTCTCACTGGGATCCTGCTGGTCAGGACCCCAGTGCTCATAGTTTATGGCCTAATGTGTGTGTTGTGTATAGTGCTTAACTGTGCCACTGAGGCTCTGCTAATCAGAACCTCAGTGTTTATGCGCTCTCTGCTTTTAAATTCGTCTCTATAGGTTAGTGACTTCATGTACCAATTTCAATTGGCACACTGCCCCCCCTTATAAGTCCCTAGTATATGGTACCCACGGTACGCAGGGCTTTGGGGTTCCAGGAGATCCTTATGGGCTGCAGCATTTCTTTTGCCACCCATAAGGAGCTCAGACAAACCTTTTTCACATGACTGACACTGCAGCCTGCATGAAATAGTGCACATATTATTTCACAGCCATTTTCACTGCACTTGAGTAACTTATAAGTCACCTATATGTCTAACCTTCATTTAATGAAGGCTAGGTGCAAAGTTACTAATTGTGTGAGCACCCTTACACTAGCAAAGGTGCCCCCACATAGTTCAGGGACAATTCCTGGGACTTTGTGAGTGTGAGGCGCCATTACATGTTTGCACTTCATATAGGTTAATACCTATATTTAGCTTCACAATGGTAACCCCGAATGTGGCCATGTAAGGCTTCTAAGATCATGCGATTGTCCCCCCCTTTCCAAATCTGGTTTTGGGGAGCCAATTCAATGCATCCTTGGGGCTCCACCATGGGCCCCCAGTACTGCCACACCAGCTCTCTGGGGCTTGCACTGCAGCTATAGCTGCTGCCACCTCACAGACAGGGTTATGCCCTCCTGGGGTGTGAGTAGCTCAGTCCCAGGAAGGCAGAGCAAACATTTCATTTGGAAGCAGGGTGTTACACCCTCTCCCTTTGGAAATAGGTGTTACAGGCTGGCTAGGGGTAGCCTCCCCCAGCCCCTTGAAATGTATTGAAGGGCACAGATGGTGCCGTCCTTGCATAAGCCAGTCTACACTGGTTCAGGGAACCCCAGTCCCTGCTCTGGTGCGAAACTAGACAAAGGAAAGGGGAGTGACCACGCCCCTGTCCATCGCTACCCAGGGGTGGTTCCAAGAGCTCCTCCAGTGTGTTCCAGACCTCAGCCATCTTGTTTTCCAAGGTGTGGGGACACTCTGGAGGCTTCTGAGTGGCCAGTGCCAGCAGGTGATGTCAGAGATCCCTCCTGATAGGTCTATACCTGATAAGGTAGCCAATCCCCCTGTCAGGGCTATTTAGGGTCTCTCCTGTGGGTTTCTCTTCAGATTCTACTTGCAAGTTTCCAGCAGGAATTCTCTGCAACTACTACTTCATCCGCTGACCTCGGATTGACTGTAGACTGCTCCAGGAACTGCTGTAACAGCAGCAAAGTATCCAGAGGGGCTGCTTTTCCAACCTTAACCAGAAGCGCAGGTGGTAGTGGCACATGTTGTCAATGGGGAATGCCCCATGGGCTAATGGCCTGGCACTTGCAGGTTTCCAGCAGCTTACAGACTGGCAATGCCACCTGTCTTGTGACACTAGGCCAGTATTATGATCAATGCTACCCTCCAGGTATATTCCTGCTTTTCCACCAGCCTTAAAATGCAGTGAAACCTCCATGCAAAGGTTGGTGATGTTGTGATGTGGTGTTCCCCGGGGTGCCCCTGCACAGCCCATGCACCTAGCATGGGCATTGCAGGGGGTCCCATGTCAAGCCCTTTGCCCTCTCCACTGCCTGATTTGCAGGGCTGAGAGCAGCATGTCTTGTCCCACCCAATGCACTCCAAGATTGGAACTGACTCTATTTGTTCCATCAACAATGTTGTGCTAAGTGCCCCACAGAGTTACCAGGAGCAGACAGATTTCCACCCGCCATCCCAACGTGTGACTCATACTGCCAACCGCAAAGGGTACACTGCACTGGCAGTCTTACCAACACCAGACTTGCCCATGCACCATCCCCGGCACATCAATGTGCAATTATACACCATTAGGTTCACAGTCACATACCATGTGCTGTATGTGTTTGGTTATTTCCACATTCCTGTGTGTCTCACATGGTTGTGTCAGAGTAGTTGTGGTCTCAGCCAGTATCTGTTGTGACCTACAGTTTGCTAACTGAGGTACATATTTTCTGTAGTGGCACATTTCTGATCAGCATCAAGATGTGTGATTCCACACTACATCAGTTTAGTTGCTCTGAGTAGTGCCATGTTTCAAGTGAGACAGGACCACCCTGCTGTTCCTCCAGCACCTGCTCAGATTATTTTTCCCTGCACCCACTGGGCATCCTCACTGCATGATGGAGTAGTGACTACCTCATGTGGATATGCTGTTAATGTGCGGGGTGGTGGTGCTACCGGCACATGTCTGGGTACTGTTGGGACGGTTGCAATTAATTGTGTGCTGTAAGATGCAGCACACATGTATCTGGGCAATGAGGCAAGGTAGTTCCAAGATGTTACTGAAAGGGACACCCCAATGACATATGCCCAGGAATGGTATTGACTCACTTCATACTCTCAGAGGCACAGTCATTAGACATGCCATCCATCCCATGTGCTGCATATGTACATGTAGGTATTTAGCCTTGTTGATTGACATATGCCAAGGTTGTGTATGTTTTGCGGTGCATGGCACTACCAAGGCGTAGGTACATGTGTAGCTTGCATCAGCATAGTACAACTTGCTTCATGTGCAATGTGTTCCTCTGCGCTCCTTTGACATGCATTGTGTATGTCCTATGTGCCTCCCCCTTCTTGTACTTGACAATTTAGCATTAATCTCCCCAATGCAACTTACCCTGTATTTGTGGTGTTTCCTGGTAGAATGTGCTGTCCTGTCCTACGATTCCAGTGACCAGTTCCTCTGGGATAACCGCTGCAACCATCTCCTCTAGGTCCTCATGTGGTGCTGGACTACGATCTCCAGTGCTTCTTTCCTGTTCCTTGCCATTTTTCCTTTGTTATTCACTTGCAATCATGCCAGCATTTCTTGCACTCAGTTATGGTTCTTCTCACCTCTGCCACACTGCTAATCTATGTGCTGACAGATTGCCTCCCTCCTGCCAATTGGCAATTTTGAGGTGACAAAGAGTTGATGTTGATGCTCTATCACCTCTCTCACCAGTATTTCAAGCTCCTCTGCACTGAAACAACACTTTCTCTTTTTCTTTTCCCTCCCCTGGGTCTTGTGTGTGTCCTCTTGGCTGGTTCCTGGTTGATTGGGGTCACCCTGGGGTCTCTCCTAGCTTTCTGGTTCCGTTTTGCCTCTCCTTTGCACTGTTTCCTGCATTAGCGTCTATATTTGACACTAATGCAGGAAAAAGTGGTGCATTTCCGTTTTGCGATATGTTTAAGTGTCGTAAAACAGGTTTGAGTCATTTTTCCAGCATTAATGTCATTTTGCCAAACAACAAGGTGCAATGGTTAACGTAAACTTTTGACTCTAATTTGTTTTTAACGCCACTCAGCGTCATATATAAATATGACACCAGGGTGGTGTTACAAAATGGCGTTAGCCAGCGCTAACATTTTTGACGTAAAACTGCGTTTCGCAGTTTTACGTCAAATAGTATAAATATGGCCCTTAGTATGTGTTAGACCTGGCATCACTGGTATGGTTCTTCCCTAACGTTTTGCCTTCAACCATCCTATTTTGCTGACTTTGTTTTTGCAGTTTTTTTGGACTCTGCTCATTTTCCCACTGCCAATTTGTGCTAAGGTGCTTGTGCTTTGTCCTTAATACATGGTGGGACTGGCACATTTAATGTAGTTGTAACTTTCTGGAAAAGTGGTGCTAAATGTACCCAAGTCCTGTGAAATAAACGCTATTAGTGGGCCTGTAGCAGTGATTGTTCCACCCACTTCAATAGCCCTTCAAACGTGTCTCAGACCTGTCAGTGCATCCTGCATGTGCAGCTTTTAAACCTCCATTTTGAACTTAATAAATCTTTTCCCAGGCTCAAACTTTCCTTTTTAATACATATACGTCACCCCTAGGGTAGGCCCTGAATAGCTCAGAATGCAGGGTGCGATGTATTTAAAACGTTGGACATTTACTTTTAGTTTTTTTTTCAGGGAAAACAGTTACATTGTTTTTCTCTGCTGCAAAGACTACCTCTCTACTATAAGATAAGATTGGAGTTACCTTATTACATTTAATAAGCTGTAACTTCCAATTGGGAGCAGGTAGAGAGGTCAAGATTAGTGTACACAAATGTAATTAAACCCCCTCTTTAATGGTAAAGTTTTTTTTTTTAAATCATGTCTCTGAAAATAATACTTTTATACTGTTGGTCTTTTCTTACTCTAACCGATTTGTGTCTGCAGCCTGATCCAGGGCCACATGAATAGGTGTAGCTGACTGTTAGTGTTTGTGTTTTGCTCCCAGGCAGTGGGACAAAGGAAAGATATGTGCTGGCAGGATGGGCCACTCTGAGTTAACAAGGGAGAGGAACTGTCACCTACCACACTTGCACATTAGAAAGACTCTCCCTGAACACCCTCATAAGGGAGTTTGCCCCTGGCCCTTTGTGACCCTAGACAAGCTGCTGTTAGGAAAGGGAGGTAGGAGATACCTCACATCTCAGGGGTGGAGGCACTTTTGGACCTGTGGACTCTGCCAGGAAGGAGGACTGCTGTGCTGTTGAAAGGACTGCCACTCTGCTGGACTGGTGCTCTGAAGAACTGATGCCTTACTGTGCTGGCCTCCTGCTGTGTTACACTCCTGCCTAGGTGATATGGACTAAACCTGCATCTCTAAACCCATGTCACAAGAGTGATTCCATCGGCTAGCTGGCTGGCCTCCTGATGAGAAGCCTCAGGGACATAACAGGCTTCCAACAGCCTTGAACTCAGCACCTGGACCCTGCCATCTGTGAGTCTTACCTTGGCAAAGTGGTGCTACCACAGTCCTGCACCCTTGGAAGTGGGCCTAAAGGTGCTCTGCTGGTCCATCTGGGCACCCAGCAGAACCTACCCATTTCTTCTGCTGCACAGTACAAACACAGGCAGAACCAGTGCACTGCCTTTGCTGTGTGGACATTCTTGGTGCGACGACTTTGCACCATCCTCTCAGCCTGCAGCCTCATCAGAACCACCTTTGCATGACACATCCCGATAAAGGCCCTTGCATCACAACTTCTTGTCAACAACAACCTTGGCAGTGATGCAAGACTCCACATTGAAAGCCCTGCAGCTTCTTTAGAATCCGCTGGTACATGAAGCACCCACAGTGAAGGACTTTGCATTGCAATGTCCCTCAGAGATGGCCGCAACAATGATGATGCAGGACCTTCTATCATAGCCTCACAGCTCCTCAGAACTGGCACTGTGTAATGCATCTTTACCAGGTAACTTACAGCGCCTTAGCTGAGCAACAAATCCTCTACACAGGACTCTGCAACTCGTTGCAACTAGGATTTAGGGTAGTCTTGTTCAGCTGGCCTAACTTTGTTCCTGTAGTCAGCTTTCCCTCCATCTTGGTCAGCATGAACTTGTGGCTTTGTCCCACTCTACCATGACCAGAAAGCCTCAGTTGACGCTTTATCCTTTTTGATGCTATTTTCACTTAAATCCTTAAAATTTCACATCTCTGGTTCTACTGAGTTAATTTTTGTTTTGGTCTTGATTTATTTTTTACAATTTACACTATTTTTCTAAATCAGCATGGGAATTATGTTGTGTTTTCATTTTATTCATCTTTGAAATGCTGCATAAATACATTACACATTTCTCTGTTAAGTTACTACAAGGTTGAGTACAGGTCAATTTGGTGTTTGCTTGTGACGTCACCCTGACAAGATTGTAGTTCCTGCTTGGGCAGGGTTTTACCCCTCAACCAGCAATCCAATTTCTTACAGTGTGGGTATCGGAAATCGAGGTCTCTAGTTGGCAGAGGTATGCACCCTGTCCAAATAGGGACTACAGTCCTAGTCAGAGTAAGTCACAAGGCAATCCAAATTATCCTGTGTTCACCCTCTGGTAGTTTGGCACAGAACAGACAGGCTTAACATAGAAGGCAATGTGTAAAGTGTGTGTGCAATAAATCATGCAGTAACAGTGAAAACACCACAAAAAGTACTCCACACCAGTGCAGAAACATAGATAATATTTATCTGAATACAATAAGATCAAAACAACAAAAATCCAATTACAGAAGTCAAGATATCACTTTTTAAAGGTTTAAATAAATCTCAATCCTTAAGAACCAGTGGGTATATCCTTGTAACACACAGCCCTGGGATGCATCTTAAAGAAAGAAACACAAGCCTGCAGTGGAGGAAATGTGTTGAAAAATAAGGCGCTGCATTGGATTTTCCAGAGCGGCACAGAAAATGCGTTGTTTCTTTCCATTCTGCGAGGTGATCCGCTGTTTCCAGGAGTGCAGAATTGATTCCTCACTGCGATGCAGGAATATTTTTATGCCCAGGAACGATGCGTTGAAAATCCTTGATGAGCTGGTAGAAGGAGCAGGTGATGCGTCTATCTGGTAGGCGGTGAAGACATTTTTCCACAGTGAGGCAGGCACTGCGTCCATTTCTGCAGGCGTTACATTGATTTTCCAGCGCATTGGGATTTTCTTCTCTGGGGTGAAGTCTTTGTAGCCCTTAGACTTCCGAACAGGAGGCAAGCTCAATCCAAGCACTTGGAGAGCACTTGTGGGGAAGGCAGACTCCTTCCAGCATAGTCAGAGGTCAGCAGGAAGCAGGGCAACAAATTTGGCAGCAATCCTTCCCAGCAAAGCAGTCCAGATGATTCCTTTGGACAGCCAGGCAGTCCCTCTGACAGAGTCGAGTTGTAAATCTAGAAGTGTCTGGTTTGTTGGGGTCAGAATCCCAGTAAATAAACAGCCAAAAGTGCCTTTGAAGTGGAGGAAACTTCAACCAGTGGTTTTGAAGTGCAAAAGTTCTGCTTTCAAACCAGTCCTGTCTGCCCGGATCTCTGCGGAGGTTACCAGTCCTTTGTGTGAGGGCAGGCCACTGGCCTTTGAAGTGTGAGAGAGAGCCCTTCCACCTTTCCTGCCCAGGGAGACCTATTCAGTATGCAGATTAATGCAGGTGTGACTGAGTGTCCTGTGATTATGGCTGTTTGGGTGGAATGCACAAGGGGATCTGTCAAACAGCACACATTGGAGACCAGCTGTAAGGCATAGATGGCAGTAAGTGCAGAGAAATGATCACTTTCTAAAAGTGGCATTTCTGAAATATTAATAATAAATCCAACATCACCAGTAAGCAGGATGTTCTGTTATTATTCCCGCCACACTAAAGATGACAGGGCTACTCCTTCCAGATCAGAATCTACCACTTAAAAATATATGAGGGCAGTCATAATTCTGGTCTAAGAGAGGAGCAGGCCTCACAGTAATGGAAAATGAATTTGTGATTTTTTTTCACTACCAGGACATGTAAAACCCATAACCACATGCCCTGCCTTTTACTTACATAGTACCCTGCTCCATAGGTTACCTAGGGCCTACCTTAGGGGTGATGAATATGCAGAAAAGGGGGTGTTTATGGCTTGGCAAGTAGTTTTATATGCCAAGTCGAAGTGTCAGTGAAACTACACACACAGGCCTTTCAATGGCAGGCCAGAAGCCTGGTTAAGGGGCTACATATGTGGGTGGCACAATCAGTGCTGCAGGCCACTAGTAGCACTTAACGTATAGGCTCTGGGCACCTCTAGGGCAGTTTACTAGAGCTTTCCCACCAGTTAGCAGAGTTCTTTCAGTCTAAAATTGCCAACATTTATAAAGAACTTGATGAGTCAAAAGCAGAAGACTAAAACACCAAGGGGCATATTTATACTCTGTTTGAGCTGAAGTAGTGTAATTTCTTTTACGCTAATTCAGCGCAAACTCAATGCCATATTTATATTTTGGTTTAATGTCATTTTTCGGATGCATGAAACCTCCTTACGTCAATGAGATGTGTAGGCGTTCCCGTACAAAAAATGACTTAAACACCCTAGCACTGTATTTATCCACCCGTGAAAAAATGACGCACAGGTGAGAGGCGGACCCGAAAAATAACATTAACACGGATTCGCATCAAAGTTTTATGCCTGGGTCAGGGTAGGTGTTAAAATGAGGCAGGCAGACCACTACTTAAGGAGAGCACACAGAAGCAACATTACACCCTATAGGAGAAGATGGAGGTGATAATGATCCATCTTGCTAGATGATGCAGAGGACAGCAGCAACTCCTGCACTCACCACCACAACAACGCGGTCCACAAAGGCAATGCAGAAGGCAGGAGAGGGTCTTCAGAATCAGGACAACCCTCCTTGGCTTCAGGTACCTGAACATTATTAGGACCTACAGACAGAACCGGCAAACCATACTACACCTGCTGCACCACATTAAGCCACAAATTACAGCCAGCCTGCAGACCCCACACAAAATACCACCTATGACAAAGCTTCTCATTTTCCTGCACATGCTGGTGAGTGGTTCCTTCTGAACAACGGGTGTGCTGATTGCTGGTGTCTCACAGCCGTAGTTCTCTGCATTCCTGCCAAAGCTGTTAGAGTCTCATCTCCCTGACACCCCATCCCATCAGCTTCCACAACCTCCAGCAAAAGTAGCAGGAGAACAAACAGGAGTTCTATCAAATCCCTGGCTTCCCACATGTGCTCGGTCTAATTGACTGCACCCATGTCCGGCGTGTACCACCTGCAGCAACCGAGCACTTAAACCAGAATCACAGCACATGTATTCCATTAATGTGCAGGGCATAGTGGACCACCAGGGACTATTCATAAACATTTTGGCCAAGTATCCTGGGAGTGTCCATCACACCTACATATTCCGCACAGCAGGATCAATTAACAGTTCAAGGATGGACAAATTGGAAATGGCCTACTTGTGGGTAAGTCAACAAATTTAGCAATGTACACACAACACACTAACTCTGTCAGACACACACCACTACGGTAACATATGGCCAAGGTAACACACATGTGCAGGTGATAACACATATGCACCATGCTGCAGCACAGCACAATCAGTGCACAACCCTAATAAATACACCCACATGTACATAACACACCCACAACTTGACAGGAAGACCACAGGAAGGACATGTTCCCTTTACTAACTGCAGAACTACACCGACCCCTACAAGTGCCCATAGGTTGCCTACTACATACACTTCACACATATTACACCAAACAAAGAATAGCACAGACATGTCAATGGCATACACCATGCTCGGTCATGTAACTTCCAAATAGACACAGATGCCTCAAGTCATGCCTTCCAAATCACTGCCTGAACAAATATCAAACACCGCACAACTTGCCCCTATTTCAACTGCATCTCATCAACATATACCTAACTTACCTGTAGTGTGCAGAGACATCTGCCTGACGCATTGGCTCACATACATAGGAATACAAGATCAATGCCAATCACATACCATGTGCCAGATGTGTGAGAAGTGGTACCACAACTACTATAGAGCAACCTCACATGCAACACTCACTAACTCACAACACCATATTGTCTGTACCAGATACAATAAATGGCCCAACACGAGGCAGACTCACTGTCAGACAGTGCAGATCATGAATGTCATAGTGGGACCCAGTAGGAGAAAATCGGACATCACTGACCTCACATGCACTGTGCCAAGGACACATTTGCTAAGTAACTAAAGGCCAGATGTAGCAAAAGTTTTTACCCATTCTGTGTCTATGGGAAAAAGTGTTCGTACATATGGCCCTAAGCTCCATACCATAGCATGCACTGTGCATGTGTCAACAGTATAAATGCACATTAATGTTATGAAAGGTAGGAGAGACACTGGTAGTTATGTAGATCATCCTGTGACAATGGGATACACACCCTTGGACACCTCACGGCTACCACAAACATTAGCTGCCACTCTGAAACACCAAGGGACCTATGTAATAGCCCACAGTTCAATTGTCATGCCCTGCATTTTATGTAAAACTTGGCAGATGACCATTTCATAATGACTTAAAGCCACATTGTAAATTAGCCACCCTCCAATGCTGTATGTAGTGTGGAAGGGTTGTGCAAAGTTTCTTGCTGCTGTCTGTCACCACAAGATACATAGCATTATGATGCTGACTCATATGTAGCTGTCACCTTAAACCTGAGGTAGTGCCAACAACAAACACCACCCCAGTGGTGCTGTATTGTGGTTCTAAAAATTCTGGACCCATGTAATTTACTTTGCCACAGCAGTACGATTTTAGTATCAAAAGACCGATAATGACTAGTACACTAAGCATGAGCATTTTCGCTCAATTCCAGCAGCGTTTTCACCTCGAAATCGCCATTTTCGTCCTGCACTCGTGGCTCCCATTTTATACACAGCAGCCATTTTTAAAAGTTGCCCTCACATAGGCTTATAATACAGTCAGATTTGATTCCAAGGACACTCTCTGGCCTGGGCAAGCTGGAACCATTGCCTCAGGCCAAACCTGTTTGGTCAGTCCCTCTCCCAGTGGCCGAATCAGATAGCATCAAGGCACACCATGCCATAAAACCCTTATTATCGCTCACACACCCTGCCTAATCTTGCTCACACCTGCACCTGCTCTTTTCTTCTTCTTACTTTACGAGGGGGAGGTGCCCGTTTTTATTGGGAGTCCACACTTATCTGATGTAAAATACTAGGCCTTGCTGGGTAATTTATTATGGGTTGGATGACATGAAATATAAGGTTTCATCATGACACTGTTTTTTCCTTTGTAGTGAAAACATGTGAATGACCAACCAAAATGTCAAGAATGTTTGCCTGAAGCTTAAAAAACTGTATATAAGGAAACCTGACTTTGCATTGAAACACAGTCTCCTGAGAACATACAAATCGTGCTGTTGTACTTCTAGGACACTTGTCAATTGGTTGCAGCCAATAAATTCGATCTTTGACTTCACCTAGAAGACTCTGAGTTTCTGTAGTCTGAATCAGGAAAGTACCCGAGGTCTTTGGGTGTACCCTGGCACCGCTGGGTTACCGGATCAGTACCGGTTCTGAAAAACCCAGTACCTCAGTATGCAGGTTGCAATAAGGAAGTAGACTGTGCTCTGAACTCAGATGAATGTGCCTCTAATGCACGTTGCATTCTGCTGCACACAGAGAAAGGATCAAATGACCGTCAAAACAGCATATGAACAGGGTGGTGTCCCTTCTTGCAGGAATATATCCATCTCCACAATGCAGAGAGCCACGTACCCTGGTGCAAGGTCGGTAGTGTAGGTTCAGGGCTGCACATGAGCAACTGGCACAGGGGACAACAAAGGGTTGCTCAGTAACATGTCACACATGGGGCATTCTTGCATAGTCTAAATGTTGCAGGACAGTGCTGCAAGTTGGGAGACATGTTATGCATTGTCACTTGCCAATTTCAAAGGCCCTAAGTGTGGCACATCATCTGCAATGTCACATGTCAAAAGGGATGGAATGTCCAGGGTCTGTAGTGCTACCATGTTGCCACCACATCTGACCCCATTGTGTTGTGAGGATGTGTCATGTCCCCTCTAGTGATAGCAGACTGATACAAAGGTGTACTACTCAACACATGGTAAATACATCATGACCATCAGTTTGGAATCGAAATCTTGTGTACCAGGTCAATACAAGATTGTCATGTCCAACAACCCAGTGCTGAGGAGACATTACACAAGGATAGGAAACTCACAGCATACCACAAACACATATGAGTAACAACCAACTCAAAATATCAACTGCCATGCTACATGACAAACCTGTTGCAGACCCTCACAACAACTTACTCCCTTAATCTTTTGCAGTGGACCGGGGTTATGGCATACAGCCATGGATAATGGCCCCATTTTAAAACCCAAGCACAGCAGCAGAGAGTGTATTTAATGAGGGACATCAGAGGGCATGGACCATTGTGGAGAGGACATTTGGCATTCTGAAGTCTAGATTCAGGTGCCTGGACATAATAGGAGGCAGCCTCCCAATACCCCACAAATGGTCTGCAAGATCATATTGACTTGTGCTATCCTGCACAACATATGTGTGTGGATGAACGTACCATTATCTGAGCAGGTTGATGACCTGCCTGAGCAGGAGGAGGATGGTAGAAATGAACATGAGGGGGAAGACCACAACACAGGTGCTTGGATACATCACAGACTGCACATTGTACAGAACCTCTTCACATAATAATCAAGTAATTCACCTTGTAAATTTTGTCAATAAACTCCTCACTTATTCACACAGTACGGCTTTGGTGTCTTCAGTCTCTAAAACATATACCTTAGGAATGTGAGTCTAACCTTAGGGAGCATGTCACAAACACTAATCTGAAGAGTACTGTAGTAACATCACATGTGAAGCGTAAGAGTAAACTGCTACCATCACAAACATCACAATTAGCTTCATCACTTGAATGTGACAACTGAAGGACACAATCTATGGACCACAACATATTAATTACATCCACGTTGCCAAGTTGTACAACAATAGCTCATCACACACAACTACAACGTAGGAAAATAGGAGGTAAACAAGGGGCATACACATGAGGCAGTGGATGTCAAAATATGGTGACCGTAATAGTTGAACAGACAACTCACACAACTCAGTGTGAGAGTTGCAATGGCTGCATGGAGCATGTGTGGCAAGGGGGGACATCATTGGTGAAAATGGTCAACGTCATTAGCCTAGGTATGACAAGGAATGGGAGAAATAGAGCCTACACAGTACATTCTTGGAAATCACTCCTGCCACTGCCATGGGGCCCAATCCTTTCACAGGGTACACATGACCTCACACTTTGGACAGACACGTCTGGGGAATGCACATCAGAATGGATGAGAACATATGCAGCTAGGGCTGCAGGTCCACCACACACAAATTATTATTACAATACAAAATGTAATGACTTTCTTCTGTCTATTGTGTTCAATACATTACATGGTTGGAATGTAGATAGTGTGTGTCAATCACAGTATGTACCAAATATGTACACATGTCTGACATATGTGTAGTCCACACACAAGTCATCCATACAGTCAAGATCAACATATGGAGACAGGTGTTGGGTAACATTTGCCAGATAGCATTCATCAGCCATCATCAACAATGCGCGAGCTGTGTATGCCGTCTGAAATGTGATGCTCTGTAGGATGTGCTACATAGAGCACATAAGTGAACAAAATTCACAATCACATACCATGATTCTTGCATAGTACTGACTGCCATACATATGTGGATACACTGTTGTCACACACACATACATGTGCATGACATGAATACATTTGCATGCTGTTTATTCTGTAATACACACATTGTTGTAACAGACCAATCACACCCAAATCACATTGTTCTATGGACTACCGCATGTGGCCACACACAAAATGCCACACTGCAGCCCAGCCCATTCAATTTGTATGGTGATACAGGGTACATCCATTGGCAATGGACTAAATCAAACAACCAGGAATAGAGTAAAAAAAAAATTATGCAAATGTGTCAAACATCTGCAAACGTAAAGTATATGACACATGGGCCCTTAGCCTGAATTCCACCTTCGCAATGCTGATTTACTGTTAAATCTACGCATAAAGGTGATGTGTCAATAAAAAAGACGCACATAAATCATGCATCAGAAATACTCATGCAAATATTGGATGCGTAAAACAAATACAGGCATTACAGAAAACGTGATGCACGGGAACAGGAAGTGATAATAGGATATCCTGTTTAGAGGCATGGTACATTGGGTGTACTTTCATTTTCTCTTTACAGTCTGTGCCTCTTTTGACTGTGTGGTTGTGCCTTGGAGTTGGTAGTGTCTTATTGCTCTGTTTTGTATCTTGTGGTGTCCATCCTGTAGTGTTTTCTGTTGTATTTGAGTGTAAATTGTCCCAGTGTCTGTGAATTTGTGTTTTGTATTTTCACTTGTACCTGGGCTGTGGAGTGCCTGTCCAGGTTAGTTGTATAGGTGGGTTCGTTGGGATTGTTCGTTTTTGAGTGTTATGTTTCCTTTACTTACTTCTGTTTATTACAACTAGTATTTTTCATTTACAACCTGTACCCCAGTGCAATGTCTGGTAGGAGGAGGCAGACTAGAATGGGGAGGAGGAATTTGGAGACTTCGTGTGGGTGGTAGCCTACTACCTCCCATTAATGTTGGAGATGGGTGGCCGTGTCATGCAGGGTTACCGGACGGAGGTGAGGAGGCTGCAGTGGGGCAAGGTGCTCCACCACCTGATGTTGGTGTACCGCAGCAGCCACTACGCCCACCAGTTGAAGCATCGCTGGGCTGATCTGCTGGCCAGGGAGGAGGATCTTCTGGACCATCTTGTTGTGGTGATCGGTGGCCCT
Source organism: Pleurodeles waltl (assembly GCF_031143425.1). Taxonomy (NCBI): domain Eukaryota; kingdom Metazoa; phylum Chordata; class Amphibia; order Caudata; family Salamandridae; genus Pleurodeles; species Pleurodeles waltl. The sequence continues at coordinate 1,072,604,927 of NC_090437.1, forward strand.
GTTGGTGAGTCTCTCATTGGCAAACTATTTACTGTTCACTGCTCTTGAATGACAGTAGCAGATGTGTTGGCGTGCTGCATGCAATGCTTGTGGACAGGTTGCATGCAACCAGGATGAAGTGTCACTGTGCCTGTATAGACATGGGGTTCACATATCCTACGATTTTACCAATGCAAGTCAGATGTTATGTGTGACATGCCCAAACATCACTAAGTCACACATTTCAGGGGCCATGGCAACATCTGTGCCTCAGGATTGTGCCATGTATGATATGCCAAGACACATACCATGTGTAACTGGATTGTGAATATAAAGTAGGCCAATCCATGTATGGCGCAACATTGTCAGAATTTCACATTCATCATCCCTGCCATTATGTTCACAAAGGGGGCATACCTGCCTTAGTGGGGCACTGGCAATGGGGCATTTGATACAATCAGCCAACTGTGAAACATCAATCATGGGTTACTCAAAGCATGAAAATTGCAGACTAAAAAATGAGCTGCTTGTCATTCACAAAGTGCCTCTAGGTGCCATGCAGAACAAGCCAGACTACCTGAGTCAGTTGTCTTGCAGAGCACCAGGGTAGTGTCATGTATCTGTCAACCAACTCCCCCTTATTCCATGGAGTTCCATCTTCTACAGATTGGCCACATCTGGTTGTTGCAGGGTGTAGCACTACATGAGTCTCAGGTCCAGTGTAAAAGTGCAGAGGTGTGGCTCTCACTCACCTGAGTGTCAGTCTCATTGTGAGTTTGCAGTGGTGTGTCTGTTGCACTGTCCTCAACCTGGATAATTAGCTAATTCCTCTTAAATTGTACACACTGTAACATGTTGTCCACTAGTAGTGACAGTGATATGATACTAATCATGGTTTTCCATCCATATCTTTCAGGTGGACCTGCCCCCCACACCATCGGTGAAGTGGCAAGATTTGATGAACCAGATGTATCCAGTAAGTGTGATTTTATCTGTCCTATGTAGTTATTAGGTGGTTTGTGGTAGTGAGTCATGTGTGTTGCACCCAATGCTAGTAGTTATGAGCTGTTAAATGATCAGAAATGAAAGTAGGCTGGATGGTGACACTGTGTCACATTTAAGTGGTACACCATGCACATGCAGAGAGTCATATCTTGTGAGGCTTGTGGCTCTCAATGGGCAGCATTGTGTAAACAAGGTGAGGACAAGTCACATGTAGGCCCATATGTGACTTAGATGTGCACCGTTGTGAAAATAATGGCACTGGGGAACACCGTCATTCTCACAACACAGTGATGCACCATTTTGTAGACAAATTGGTGCATCCCGGTATTGTAATGTACATGTAGGACTGGGTGGACAATTGTCCCCCAACATGGTGCCACATATATTGTACTCCACTTACATGACACTTATATGGAATGTGATAGGTGTGCATGCAACTCAAGTCCAATCTTGTGCTGGCATGGATATGGGTGTGTCAGAAATGATACTGGCTGATCAGGTATCAATGGGTGTCTGCACCTGGACACATGAATGTAGATGTGATAGACCTATGGATACCAGCTTCTTAGTTGTCATCACCTAACATATGGTCCACTCCCTGCCTCCATGTATGAGTGGGCATGCCTTGGTTGGATACCTGGACAGTTGAGATGATGATCTGCATGCCCCCCCCCCCCCCCAAATCACAGGGGGTGGGAACAACAAATTTGTACGTAGATGTGATGCTCACAGTGTAGGTGACAGTCATTTTCATCAGGCGTGCATGTGTACCTTTCAACACTGACCCCTTATGGTTACCAACTGCATCCCATACAAATTACTGGTGATGTGTGTTTGACAATTTGGCCCTGATCTATGTAAAGTTGACACAGCCTTTGCATTGTTACACATGATACAAACTCAATGCACATCTAATTTTGTTTGTTTCCTAATCTTGAAGTGGATGACTATGGTGTCAAGGAAATGGTGCTAAGGCAGTGTTGTTTCATCCATCAGGGCCACTGTATTATCTGGAATGTGAGTAGGAGTGCATGTGCAAATCGATGTAGCTAGTAAGCTAATTATCTGTACATACTCCACACAATGCTGACACTGATGGTTGCCTGTCTCATTTTAACAACTGTCTACATAAACGAGGAACTGCATGCCTTTCAGAAGCGGGCAGTCTGCTATCGGCACATACTGGCAGTGGAATCTGGGTTCAGGAGGATGGCACTCCGCTATCGCTCGGAGCGATTCACCAGTGAGTGGCGGGCAATCAGCCAAGGGGGACCCACATTGCCCACACAGAGTGGAACAAGCACCATAGCTGTGCAGGAGGCCACAGCTGCCACCATCATAATTGCTCCAGCTGCTGCACCCTCAAGATCCGTCCCACAGCCAACTACACCTGCTGCCTTGGACATGAGTGCCAACAGAGACTTACAGACGAATGTGACACAGGTCCTCAAAAAGTTGGACTCAATGGAGAAGGAAGTGGCCAAGAAAACTAAGACACTCAAATACTTTAAGAGGAAACTCAAGAGGGCCAACCTCTTAATGGCATGTTGTCTCTCTTCCCAGGTTTAGTCCCCTTCCTCCTCATTTTCTCTAGGTTTTAGTAGGCATTAGGGGGTTAGTTGAGGGTTAGATTAGGCTAGTGGGTTAGATAGGATAAGTAGGATTGGGGTGGGTTTTCTACTTTTTACATTTTACTATGTGGGTTGGTGGGGGGGTGATGTTGGGCCTTTTATGTGTTTATTAAAAAAAAAATATATATATATATACATATATATAAATTTAAAAAATCAAATATGCCAAAAAAATATATATTTGTTTAGTAATAGGTAGTACATTTTTAGTTTACTTTATGTTGTCCTACAAGTGTCTTGTGACACAAGTGGGTGGGGGTCAAATGTTTAGAGTGTGTTGTTAAATGTGTGGTGTGGTAAGTGTAGCATAGAGTAGTTATGGTCTGTTATGTTTTATGTATAGTTAGGATAGGTTAGCTCAGGATAGGTGTTCTGAATTATTTTTAGTTTTGTTAAAATCGAATTAAACCTTTTCGGGTACTCCCTTACCTCATGTGTCATATGATTGGGTCTCAGGGTCTTCCCATGGGTGTACAGTGAAAACTGTGTGTTGTCCTAGGGATTCCGTCCTGTCTACAGAACCCTCTCTTGACATGTTCATCCCCCTCTCATAACTGAGCTGTCACAGTGGCAGCTACAACACATCTTCTTGTCTGTGCATATGCCATGCAGTGTACCCACCACTCAAGATGACTGTGTTGACCATGTATTGGGCAGGTAGGTGTGGTAATCCAGCTGTCATTGTATAGGTTTTGTGTTGGAATGTTGGGCACTGTGGGCCATTTGACAACAGCCTACATTTTATTACTATCCTGCTAAACTGACCAGTGGCAATTAGAGATGAGGTTGAGTCCCTCTGTTTCACACCAATGTGTTCTACTGGTACTCCCAGCTGAAGATATTGCTTGAGAATTGTTTCACAGCCGTTCCTGCCAAATGTAGTGAGTATAGCATACATGTGTTCAAAATGTTTTGTATACTCAGTGAATTGCTTGTAGGGGATGAGACCTGCATCAGCGTTCATCATGCATGTACCATATTCATAGATATGTGACCACATATTCATGCACTCTTGTACTGACACTCTGTGACTTGAGACATGTCACACACATCACAATTCCTAGGCATAGTAGATGTGCCACAACACACAAACATGCTGGTTGTGTAGGTGGTGTTTAATAACAAGTTTTATAGTACAATATTTACAATGTCTAGGTTTGTCACCCCATTTGTGGAATCCATCCAATTATGACACAACACAAGTCCAGGGTTGAGGGACATGTCATGGAACATGTTTGGGCAAAGTGTCTTTTAGTGCAAGGGAACATAAATTGCCAATTGAAAAGTTGGAGACAATTGCAGTCCATAGTAGAAAGGTCAAAAGTGTGTTGAAAAAGAGTTCATATCTGCAACAGTGCTAACACTGGCATGATGTCAAGCACAGGACACAGGAAAACACTGCCCATGTGGCATGGGCTGGTGCTACCGGGAACTCCTATGGGTGAAGATGATCTGTTCCACATCTTCATCCTATGTGTGTGGTGCCTCCTCTACCCTTGATGGTGGTAGTGGGGAGGAAGAGGGGGCCACACACACTTCAGTAGTTGGAGATGTGGACTCCCAATTCCTGGAAGCTGCCATCTGTGGTACTACACATGGTATCACTGCAGCAAGGAGGAGCTACTGATTTTTAAGTATAGCTGCAACATCCCTGTGGTAGGCAGCCATGACTGCCCTGAGGTAGACCATTTCCCGGTGCATGGAGTCAATCTTGTCCTCAAGCATGCTGATGCCAGTTTGGAAAGGCAGTTGCTGTGGCCTCTCCCTCATGGCAGCAGCTATGTCCCTCAGACACTCCTGGACTCCACGCACTGGGGAGTGTGTGCGTTGGTTGGCTGTAGTCTGTTCTGTTGCCGTAACCATGCACATCCACATCCCCCCAAGGCTGGCTGCCATAGTTTGCATCCCCACCCGCACCTCCTTGACCAGCTCCCACTGCACTCCTACCACTGTCCTCTCAAAGCTGGTGCCTGGGTACTCGGAGTCCTCAGCTGTGACGGTGCTGGCCTACGGACATAGCCTTTTAACAGGTGCTGTACTTAAGTCAGGGCCTGAAGCAAGTTATCATTTCATGTGAATCAGTCCAAGTGGCACCTGACTGCCATTGTGTATTTGACCACCCCAATAGCACAGGTGGTAGTGGCAACTGTTTTCAATGTGGAAAGCCCCATCGTCCAATGACCTGGACATGGCAGGTTTCCAGCAGCCTACAGACTGGCTATGGCATCTGTCCTGTGACACCAGACCAGTGTTACATTCAACACTACCCTCCAGATCTGTTTCCGCATTCCCAACAGTCTTTGCATGGTGGTGTAACCCCCATGTAATGGTTTTTGGTGATGTGGTGTGGTGTGACCCTTAGCATGGGCAGTGCAGGGGGTCCCACACCCTGGCCCTTTGCCCTTTCCACTGCCTGATTAGCAGGGCTGAGTGCACCGTGTGCTGTTTCACTGTGCAGCCCAAAACTGGCACTGACTCTATTTGATCCATCAAAAATGTTTACTGAGTGCCCCACAAAGCTACCATGAGCAGGCAGCTTTCCAGCCGCCATCCCAACGTGTGACTCATACTGCCAAGTGCAAAGGGTATACTGCACTGGCAGTCTTACCAACACTGGGCTTGCCCATGCACCATCCCCCACCTGTTGATGTGGAATTATCAGTCATTATGTTCAAATGGTGCATTTCCGTTTTGCGACATGTTTACATGTCGTAAACCGTATTAGAGTAATTTTTCCTCCATTAACGTCATTTTGCCTTATGACAAGGTGCAATGGTTAATGTTGGACAAGGTGCAAGTCAACGGTAACCTTTTGTGTTAGAGCAGTCTTGCATCAACAAGTATAAATCCGCCCCCAAGTCATGCTTTCATCTGAAACTATGTGCACCTAAAACTTTACGTATGGTAGCTGGCCTGGTAGCTCACCCATTTTAATCCTTTTTGAACAAAGCCATCTCTTCTGGGTGCTACCCTTGGCTGTGGAAGGATGCAGTAGTGGAATCACTTCTCAAGATCCCAGTGCCAGTTAAGAATAAGCATCTCAAAAGCCACTTGATGGTGTTTGTGGAAGAATGGAGTTGGTCGGAGAGATTATAGTTCGGAATCTTTAAAAATCATAGAATGGAACTAGCGTTGCAGGGTGTGGCTAAGATCCTATTGGATCTGTCCACTGCCTTAGATACCATCTCACCACCCCTGCTGATCGAACAACTTGGGAATTGGGCATCACAGATAGGGCCTTGAATCTATTGGCTTCCTTCCTTGAGGACAGATCCCAAAGGATGACGGTGAACCAATTCCAATCGGACTCATTCTCCCTGCCATGTGGGGTGCTACAGGGCTCATCTTTGAGCCCTATGCTTTTTAGTATGTATGTCTCCCCACTTTCCAGGATGCTGCGCTCCTATGGGTTTCAAGTGATCTTGTAGGCTGACAACACCCAAATCATTGTGTCAGTTTCAAAGGAAACGGCTGCTACTGCAGATAATTTCAATCACTGGGTGATAGCAGTAGCGGAGTGAATGGGAAATAAGTACCTGGAACCTAATGGAGAGGAGACTGTGGTGTTGCTCTTTGGAACACAAGCAACTATCTGGAATAATAAATGGTGACCTGATACACTAAGTACTCTACCTGTTCCAACAGCGAAGGCCAAAAACCTAGGGGTGATTCTATACAGCAAGCTCTCCCAGAACCAGCAGGCCAACTGTACTAAGTCAACTTGTTTGATGATCATCAGAATGCTGAAGAAAGGTTTTCCATTCATCACCCTCTTACACTGAAACAAGGAGCCCATTTGTTAGTCATGTCATTGATTGATTATTGCAATGCACTGTAATTAGATACCACAATACACAAGCCAAATTGCAGTCAGTGCAAAAGGCGCTGGCAAGGCCTATTTTGGATGTTCCAAAATGGCAGTTGCTGTTTAAGGGACTATGGGCCAGATGTACCAAAGGATTTTACCCATTCTGTGTCTATGGGAAAAAGCTTTCGAACATATGACCCTATATGAGCTACATTGTTTCCCAATAAAAAAGAGCATTATGTTCAAGGCCCTGTGCATAGTGCACAAGGTCCTTTATCATGTTAGTCCAGCTAGAATCAAGGCAATGTTATTCTGGTATATTTCGGGGTGAATTCTTCGATCAGCTCATCTTAATTTGGTGACAGTGCCTTGAGCCCAGAAGTAGAGAGGGGGAGGTAGAGCTTTCTCAGTTGCAGCGGCAAGGCTGTAGAACTCACTTCCTCATCATCTGATCTGTACCAAACTGCATTCTATCTTTAGAAATGCCTTAAAAACCTGGATCATCTGAATATTTCTTAGCTTTCTTTGCAATTCTGCTGATTTGTTTCTGTCTGTGTCAGACTGCGACTTGACGCCTACGGGTATTTGCTGCACTTTATAAACCTCACTCAAACCTAATCAAATCAGGGTGAGAACTAGGGTAAGAGTGCTGGATGATTAGCATGCTTTTCCTCAGGAAGACAAACACTGGAAATGTTCATAAAGACTTGAGGAGCTTTTCTCTTGGAGCTTTTACTGTCTTCAGAGTCAATGACTAATGCCTGAGTGATAAATAGACTATGGCCCTCATTTGGACCTTGGCGGGCTTTTGCCAAGACCGCCGAGGTTACTCCGGTCCGAAGACCGCCAGTTGTGGCGGTCTTCCGCCAACCGCATTATGACAACTAGCAGCCCTCTGCACTTTTTCGGATGGAGAGCCAACAGCAGCCATACTGGCGGTCGGCGGTGAAGTGTAGGCTGCTCCATGTCCACTGCCAGGTCATCAGAACACCGCCCACTGAATCACAACTCAGGATTAGGCGTGGCGGTGTTCTGGTGATGGGGTGCTGGTGTCGGAGCAGCCCCCATGGATCCTGTTCCCTCGCGGAGGATCACCGGAACAGGTAAGGTGATCGTCCATTAGGGGAGGGTGTGGGGGTTTGTGTGTTGTGTGCGTGCATGGGGGTGTGTGTGAGTGTTTAGAGGGGTTGTGTGAGTGTGTGTATGCATGTGGTGGGTGTATTGTGTGTATGGAAAATGTGATGAATATGTCTGTGTGTATTTGTGCATGTATGTGTGCATGTATGTATGCGTGTATGTGTGCGTGTATGTGTATGAGTGGTGGGAGCGTGATTGTGGGGGGGTGTGGGGTGTGTGTGTGTTTCTGGGGGCAGGGGGCAGGGGTGGGGAGGGGCTCCTACCACCTTTGGGGGTGGTGTAGGGGGTCATGGGTGTTGGGGGAGGTCTCAGGGGAGGGGCAGGGGGGAGGGGGAGACCCCAATCAGTGCCAGGGAATGTATTCCCTGGCACTGATAGTGCATACCGCCATGGATTTTGTGGCAGTACAAAACCTCATGAAATCAATGGCGGTATGCAGGGTCCTGATGTTGCCGGCGGTCTAGTAACGGCCGCCGGGCTGGAGACGAAAGTCTCCAGCCCAGTGGTCGTTACCACCCTGGTGGTCGGAGTGTAGAAGTGGCGGTTTGGCATGGCAGTAACCACCATGGCCGTAGTTCAATTTTTCTCCGCTGGCCTGTTGGTGGTATTACCGCCACTTTTACTCTGACCACCAGGGTTGTAATGAGGGCCTATGTTGTTAGCTTCCAGACATCTGGAAAACTCACTGGAATCAGAGTGCATATCCTCTTGGTGTTGAGGTTGTTTACAGAGGATGTCAAAGAAGTTAGAGTGATCTTCGAATCTCCAGGTTGTTTCCCAGAAAGGTGTCAGGAATTGATGCTAGAATCTTCTGAATTGAGAGCTTCTCATTTAATGGATTTCCCTGAGAAATGTCAGGGAAGGCCACATTTTCAGCAGAGGTATTGGCAACAAAAGATCATGCAGCAGTTTATTTTGTGATTGGGACAAGACTCTCTTCAGAAAAAGAAGGTACATGTATTTCAGGAACTTGAATAGTCAGACCTTCATGGTTCAAAGCCTTTTGTACATTTGGCACAGGAGTGAAAGACTGTCTCATTATTATAAAGTTGATTTGATCAATACTATCACCTGCACATACTTGAGGTTCTTCCACGGCAGAGCCAAGTTCCTTTGTAAAACACACTACTGGTGTCTTAACTTAAAGGAAATATGTGGATAAGTGTTTTTTTTCAGATGCTGATAAAAGTTTTTGAAATATTTTTGTGCTTTTCTCACAATGAACATTTGATAGTCACAGATTCCCATTACAAGGAGCTCAATGGAGCTAATTACTAATTAATAGGTCTTGTCTTGAAACATATTTTTACATTGTAGGCCTTTCAAGGTCAGAATGGTTGAGGCCAAAAAGGCCAAAACAAATATGGGGTTGCCCAACAGCCCGAGGGACCTGGGCAATACATCAATATTGCAAAACAAAAAGGTTCCATTGGAGACAGCTTACTGCCTATGTTCTCTTGGTAATTTCTGAAAAAGGAAAAATTACATAGATAATCCGTTGCATGTTAAATACATAGATTTCTTTACAATCTTACATACATCAATATCAATATAGGTGCTTCAAAGGAAAATGGTGCAGTGGAAGTGGGAGGCTCTGAAGTACTACATCTTTGGAAAATGACAGAGCTGGGTTGTTAGTAGCTCCATCACTCTGCTTTGTGGAGGAAGGACAGCAACTGCGTAGAAAAACCAGCAGTAGCAGTATTCTGCCAATTAATGCCAAAGTAATCGGGAATCTGCCAAAGACACTTGAAAAGGATGAATGTATTGCTGAAGGTATGACTTCAAACACGCTCTGGAAGGTGCTGACAAATCCAGAACCGACAGCCTTTTAAAAGTGTACAATCCCTGCAGCGCTAGAAGTGTTGAAAATTCTGCTCATCAATTCTCCAAAGTGTGTGAGGAAATTGGTATTTATTGAGGACTGTACATGAACTGATTACCTTGCTATCTGGAGATCGTACGTCTTTCTGGCTGATGTCAGAGTCACGTGTTTTTGAAATAACAGTGCCTTTAGTTTGCTCAACTTGGACATTTACATTAGAAGTAGCAATGTGGGGCTACAAGTCTGCTACTCTCATCTCTTGTGTGGCCAGGATAGAACATGGTCACAGCAAGTTGCCTTTTGAGGATCCGAAATGACATAAGAAATTTCAGGCTTCATACCGCAGCAGCTTTCATTGTTCAGAACCACATAACTAACACTCAAAAGTATCTAAAATACTGGACAGATCAAAGGGACAGGAGTACCCTTCAGATGGCTTGCCAAGTTCATGACCTCAGCATTGCAAAGGCCATGCAAGGACACCTGCTTGCAAATCATAGAATGACTAACCATAGTCTCACATTCACTTCCACTAAGAAAGAACTTTGTTTCATCGTTCAGACATTTGAAATCGCAAGGCAACTTGCAAAATGTGTGTATGTAACTGTCTCCTAGCCGTTCATATTTTAGCAAAACATTTAAAACAATTTGTAAAACAAAAGGTGGAAATGGGCAGATACATAACTCCATGTAGCAACCATACAGCTAAGGGAATTTCTGTCACAGTAAAATGCAACTTTTCTAGCCTTTCTAAATTAAGCATGATGTAACTAGCTTCTTTTTTAGCCGTTGTCTGTTGTTGCCTGGACAAATTAAAAGCAGGAAATGTTTTTGCTCCTATTTATGTATTTCTAGGGCATGCAGCCATTCTTTAGAACCCACAATGTCCATCCTAACTGCATGATCGGGCTCAGATGACTGTGCCCATTTTGTAAAAAGGACATGTGATTCTGAATTATCCCATGTTCAGACGACACAATATTGTTTAAGGTGTAAATTCTTTTGGACAAAGTGTTCATGCCATTATCAACAACAGCTAAAGCCTGTTCCATATTTTTCTTATCTATCTGCCTTAAACATGCAGCAGCTTCCATTTAGGAAAGCATCTAGATCTCCTTATATATGTTATACAGGAAACATTTTGAGCAGGACTTCCTTGTTTTACAGCTGCTATGGTGAAAGAACGTAAACATTGTTGGCACAGTTTACCTACACTGTTTGTAGTGACAGTACCCAAATGCTCTCCCGAGACATAGCGAAGGTCTGGCTGGCTTTCTTTCAAACCCCTGTGTCATTAACAAAATGTGTCTGGCAACCATTTGTGTTTTTTAGACACAATAACCACCTGCCAGGGCTTGAAAGTGAGGAATTGAAGATACCGATCTGAACCCAAGCCATGAGTTGATCTTCAGCGACATTTAAAAACATTTGGCAATTATAAAATTTAGCTGGTGTGAGGATGCTGGGTGCGTTCATTTCTTTTATTTTTGATAACCCCAAGCAAGATGGGTGCTGCACAGTTTCATTTAAAAATAGCAATTGTAAAGGAATATGGCATGCTCTAAACAAAGCTTCCCCACCCAGTATCTCCCAATCTTTTGTTCCCCATACACTCTTCACATCAATAGTGTTTTTTCAGTACTCATAGCCCTCAACAGCAAGTCTGGAAACAAAGGAATCCAAATAAATCAGTTTTGTGTCGGTTTGCAATATTTTCCTCATTTTGAAAGGTGTTAATTTGAAATAATATGACTCAGCATTTCTAGCGTCATGCCCAGTAAAATATGCAAAATTTGCTACATATGTTTTGGAGCTCCCCAAAGGTGGAGTCGGACAATGTTCCCATTGTGTGTCACTGAAAACTGATCTGGGTTTAGTAGCTCAGTACAGAAAGTAATGTCTCCAATAGTTATAATGGAATATTTCCCCATAATTTGCTGTGTTCATATACACATACTCACTTTCAAATACAGTGTAATATTCCAGCTCAGAAAGCATAGAATCAACTGTTTTAATATCCCCGTCATAGGAAACAACACTGATGTTGAAATTTTAAAGACATATGGAATTTGAATGACCTCAGTAGGGCGAAATATATCAAAGGACACTCATCCTGCCTGCTTTCTCGACTGTTTCCTGGTGGTGCATGCTCTGAGAGATGTCTGCCTTCACCCTGCACAGGAAGCCAAGAAGAAATCTACCGTGGGTCAACGGAATCTTCACCTGCTAACACAGGCACCAAACTTCTGCATCACCAGTCCTCTGGATCCCCTCTCATCTTCAGGAGCATGGTCCCTGGAACACAGGAGCTGGATCCAAGTGTCCCCGACAGTTCAGTGGCCCTTCCGTCCAAATTTGGTGGAGATAAGTTCTTGCCTTCCCCCACCAGACAGTAATCCTGTGTACTGTGTGAACTGCAGCTGCTAGGGCTTCTGTGCAATTTTTCAAGACTTCCTTTGGTCACAGCACAGCCCAGGTCCCCAGCACTCTGTCCTGCATTGCCCAACTCGCTGAGTTGGACTCCGACTTCGTGGGACCTTCTTTTGTTGTGCCGAGATGACCGCCATGCTCAGATTTTCAGAACACCTGTTCAGGTACTTATGCATGTGCTGCCTGCTTCTGCGTGGGCTCCCTCTGTTTCTGAGAGCCCCCTCTGTCTCCTGCTCCAAGTTCTCCTGGGCCCTGAGAGCACCCAAAATCCTTAACCGTGACTCTTGCAGCTAGCAAGGCTTGTTTGCGGTCTTTCTGCATGGAAACAACTATGCTTCCTCCAGCATGCCGTGGGACAACTTTTGACCAAAGGAGAAGTTCATGGCTCCTTCTGTTGTTGCAGAATCTTTGGCTTCTTCCACCTGGTGGCAGCCCTTTTGCAACTTCATCCGGGGTTTAGAGGGCTCCTGCCCCCCCTGGACACTTGCGTGACTCTTGGACTTGGTCCCCTTCCTTTGCAGGTCCTCAGATCAAGGAATCCATCTTCATTGCTTTGCAATCAGTTGTTGTCTTTGCAGAATCCCCTATCTCGACTTTACTGTCATTCTGGGGAAGTAGGGTAACTTTACTCCTACTTTTCAGGGTCTTGGGGTGTGGTATCTTGGACACCCTTAGTGTTTTTTTACACTCCCAGTGACCCTCTACACACTACACTAGGCCTGGGGTCCATTCGTGGTTTGCATTCCACTTTTGGAGTATATGGTTTGTGTTGACCCTAGGCCTATTGTCTCCTATTGCATTCTATTGTGTTCTACAGTGTTTGCACTACTTTTCTAACTGTTACTTACATGATTTTGGTTAGTGTGCATATAATTTGTGTATATTACTTACCTCCTAAGGGAGTATATCCTCTGAGATACTTTTGGCATATTGTCACTAAAATAAAGTACCTTTATTCTTAGTAACTCTGAGTATTGTATTTCTTATGATATAGTGCTTAGTGATATAAGTTGTATAGTAGGAGCTTTGCATGTCTCTTAGTTCAGCCTAAGCTGCTCTGCTATAGCTACCTCTATCAGCCTAAGCTGGTAGAACACTTCTAATCTACTAATAAGGGATAACTGGGCCTGGCACAAGGTGTAAGTACCACAAGGTACCCACTATAAGCCAGACCAGCCTCCTACATGAGGTCTGCTGCAAAGTGACATGCAGTGTAGATGGAATATCCTGGGTGGAAGCCCCTCTAATGGCCTTGGTCTTACAAAGTGTTTTTATAAGGCACATATTATTGTTTGTGCTGACAATCTGACCGGGTATTACCTAAATGTTAGATTGGGTGTGAAAGCTTGTATCAGCAATATCTTAACAAATGCCTGACATATTTACATTCTGTTCTTGTCCAACGTAAACCAAAGAACAAGATGACAATCCAATACGTACATTACTGATAACGCTTTCATGGAATAGCAACTGATTATGGAATAAAAACATTTCTCCTAAAATGCAAGCAATGCTAAATTAAAAGCAAATAATTAAACAGAACATGCTATCTAGGTAGAAGGGAAAACTAAAATAGACCCACAACACAACAAAAGCTTTGTTTGATAACTGAGCTGGGAAGGAAGTGTGTTTCAAGTGGATTTTGATCTGGAAGACATGTACTTTCTCAATTTCTGCTCAATGTGTTAAGGATTCACTCTGTCTCTTAACTAAATCAGTTAAAGCATTTACGCCATTGATGTTCAAAGAGAGAATGCCTTGTTTGTTCAAACAGGGCTCAGTCTTTAAAGACACATATCCTTTAGCAGCATTTTGGTTGTACAACCAGACATATCCATCACAGAAGTCCATTATTTAAGACAGACAGATATTCTAACAGAGGCTTCAATTCAGTGGCTTTGTCTGGGGTTATGGGCTGACTATTTTAGGATTGGGCTATCATTGTTCTGTATATCAAACATGACTGAATAAGCTTTAGGTGTCAGCTTATCTTTAGTATTTGACTTATTATTCATTATAATCATTAACTTTTTTGTCATGCATATGCTATTTTGACTTTCCTGTTGTTTCAGTGGACTTTCAGATTTCAATATGATTTTCTGACCAACTGCTCTGGCTTATTTTGACTGACTTAGTTATAGAAATCTTGTACGCAAAATTGACCAGTAAGTCATACTAATAGTTGACTTAGAATCAGTGTGGCTTGACTGAAAACCACAGAAGCACTAAAGCTCATTAATCTGGTTATTTAAAAACCCAACTGTTCTTGATAAGCCAACCAGTAGTGGCTTCCACTAGGGAGGACCAGAGGGTAACCGATATAGAATTCCTAGTTTTGTGGACGGTAATTACCAAGAACAATTACCATCCACTTAATTAGTTTTTTTAAAATTTATAAAGTGCTTTAAACCAGTACCATGTGCTTCCCTCAGTGTCTTTTTTGCCTCTTGTCCTTGCTGAGATAAGGGTCAGGCAGCCAGGTGCTATTGATAGGTACTCATGCTCTAGTGAGCATGTGCAACACAGCTTGTTCTTTTTTTAATAAAAGCCGCAAGCAGGCTAAAGCTGACTTAGTGTCAGCCCTGGCCTGCAGTTGTCGTAGGTATCCAATTCATGATGTGTAGCAGTGTCATATTTGCAAGCAATCCAATGTGTCTAGGGCATAAGCCCTGTATTCCCCGGACATCCTGTCAATCATTTCACAGGCTGCAAACAACACCCTTTCCTAACTCATCACCTGTGACGTGTTGTGAAAGAGTGTTGCTTGCAGTGGATTAGCATGTGGTTCGAAGCAATTGCCAGTGCTGAGATTAATTCAAGCATGCCATCCATTTTCTTATTGTTTTGTTAAGGATTGAGGGCATGCATGCTGTAAACAGACCATCTGTTTTGTTTAAAGCACATTATTAAGGTATGTAAGAGTGCTCCCTTTGTGTCCTTTTAACATGCGAGAGTGTTTCACTTTAGTACATCCATTCTTATCACTATACTGGGAGGCATTAAATACCAGTTTTACTAAATGGTTCTCAGAGTAGAGATATTACCTTATATACTAAAGATAAACATCCCTGCATTTTAAAATCATACACAAGAGCCTTTTTAAATGTGTCAGTTCTAGATGCGTGCATCCTGAACTCACATATTTAACAGACTTGTATGCTTTTAACATGCAGGAGAGTTTTCCTTTAGTACATCAGTTTATATCACTATATTGAGTAGCATTAATTAGAAGTGTTAATAAATGCCTCACAGTATAATGATAGTAACTGATGTACTAAAGTGAAAACATAAATGAATATCACTATAGTGAGAGGCATTTGGTAAAACTATTAATAAATGCCTCTGAGAGGGGCCCCAACATTTTCAAATCCCACTACTGAAAGAATTATCTGGAAACTTGTTCTTTAGGTCTCTAAGAGTTAAGAAGGGCACAGCTATGTATGATGTAATTGGTGGCATTTAATTGCCAGTATGATAAGAAGAAGCTATATACTGTGTCCGGAATTGTCTTTAGAGAAACATTTATCTTAGCACAGATTGCTTAAGTTACAAACTTCCAGAATATTTCCCTTAACAGCCCCACTATTTGATGTTAGAAATTGAGTCTTTGGTTGTCAGTCAGGTTACGCCCTGTCCAAGCAAGGACCCTCACTCCAGTCAGGGTAAAGGAGAATCACACTCAGTTAACCCCCACCCGCCCCCTTGGTAGCTTGGCATGAGCAGGTAGGCTTAATTTCAGAGACAGTATTTGTACCAACACACACAGTAATTTTGTAAAATCACCACAAAATGACTCAACACAGGTTTAGAAAGCTAGTCAATATTTACCTAAACAAAACAAGACAAAACGACAAAAATCCAACATACACAAGTCAAGTTATTAATTTTTAAAGATTAAACTAATCAATCAATAGTTTATTCTGTCCAAATTTAGGCCATTTTTAAAAGTAAACATACATACATAGAAATAAAAAACATAAACCAATGTATAGTAAAAGAAAGGATAAAAAGGGGTCGTATAGCTAAAATATTTCCATAAATAGTTGTAAAAAGAAGAATACTCAGGGTGGTCTCCGGATCTTGCCCTGTACATAATGCTGGACACTAAAATAATACTAATCAATTATTAAAAAGATAAAAACTGTTCTAGAACCAATCTAATCGATTATTAAAAAGATAAAAACTGTTCTAAGACCAATCACTATATAAAATCAGACATTAAAACTCCAGAAAATAGCACAGATTAAAAAAAAAAGAAAGTTAAGAGGTCGGGCCATAAGGAATGGTACCCATGATTGGTCAGTTCTATTAAATAGATTGGTCAGAATAGGATATAACTTAGCATTTATAAAATTATATAGTTGTGGTAACCCACTAAACAGCATACTCGGGGATACAATCTAATATCCATGATAGGTCTCGGTTTTCGTTAGAGTCCCAGACTAATATGATCGAATGCTGATTTACTGGCTGCTAGACCGCTCTTCAACTGATGGATTGGGATCTGAAATAATCCTGCTGCGAATTTTCCATGCTGCTGCCAAATATTTGGAAACAGAGCACACTGTCAGTATGGAAGTATCATATTTACATATTCTGAGTACACTATTGCGAGATGGCGAGGGCAGTGTTCTGCACAGAGGGGTAATCCACTTCCCTCGAGGACATTTATACAGAGGGCAAAAAAATAGAACGTGTTCATAAGTTTCCTTACATAGGTGACAGTTTATACATTTGTCCGATGGAGAACTGTTGGTCGACCAGCCGGCCGTGAAACTGTTGACTGCCAATGTTCCGTACCTAAGTTGGAGTAATAAGGAGCGAGCGTGGGCTGGTATAGGGAGGTCCAGGAAGCTTTCAGACAGAGGAACATGCTTTACCAGCAGGAACTCTGCTGTCAGCCGACCTGAACTATTTGAGCCGAGGGATTCCTCATAGATCTTTTCCCAATAGTGGTCTTTGATCAGGCGTTTAGCATTGCCAGGAATCATCTCGGGATTCTCCCAATAATGGGATAGACTCAGTTTGGTCCATGCTGCTTTCATCTCCCTAAGCCACCGTACTTTTTCCCATCCATGACGAGGTGGCAGTAGTTCTTTAACTGCTGCCCTGTAGGGTTCGAGTTCATCCGTTTTCCATAGTCTGACCCAGTACAGGAGTGGTCTTAGATATGCTATGTCTTTGATACTGTGTAGACCCAGGTCCAGTCTGAGGGGGAGCATTGGTGTGCCCCTCCCCAGTCTGGCTATGTGTCTGAAGAAGTTATTTTCTTTGGTTTGAAGAGTATCCATTTGTCTGTGGGATCCCCAAAGTTCTGCTCCATACAGGGCCGCAGCACGGATTTGTACTTTGTATATTTCAGAGATGAGGATCAGAGGGGGGCTTGTTGCGGTGCTAGCTTTACGTCCTATTACTCCACATCTTTGGCTGATTGTTAATGCCCCTTTCCTTATAGCTGGATCCCAACCGCCCTTGTCAGATAGTCTGATGCCCAGATAATCATATTCCGTTACTCTCTCCACAAGGATTGAATCCATCTTTGTGTTTGCGCTGAGCTTCTTTTTCCTGGCGCTGTATATCATGAGTTTGGTTTTCTTAAGATTAATGTCTAACCCAAAGTCTCTGCAGTATGCACCGAACTGGTTGACCAGATTTTGTATTCCCATAGATGATTTAGACAGAAGAATAGTGTCGTCTGCATAGAGTAAGCAAGGGACTTTGGTTCCAGCCTGCATGGGGGAGTCATTTGTGCAATTTACTAAGTACTTGATACAGTTATTAATATATAAAAGAAAAAGAGTTGGGGCCAACACACACCCCTGTCTGACTCCTCTCTCGATAGCCACTGGTTCAGTAAGATCACCATTCTTGCCATTCCTAATTTGGGCAAAGGTATTCTCATGTAGTCGGGCGATAAGTTTCAAAAGGCCATGCGGGACACCCATGTTGGCTAGTGTCAGCCATAACTGATTTCTAGGGACCAGATCAAACGCGGCTCTAAGATCGATAAAAACTACATAAAGGTTGCCCCCTCCTACTTCTACAGTATTCCATTTTATTGTTAGAAATCTTAGTACTTGATCTATGGTACTGATTGCTGGTCTAAACCCTGCTTGTAGATCAGAAATGGCATTGTTTTCCAAAATCCATTCCTCTAGACAAGACAAAGTTTGCTTTGCAAAAATTTTTGGGAAGTTGTCGAGTAAGGAGATTGGGCGGTAGTTAGCAGGGTTAGAGGGGTTGCCTTTCTTAAAAATGGGAACTATCTCTGCTCCTAACCAGGAGCTCGGAACAGGTGCTCCTGCAGCTATCACATTAGAGATGAGGTTTAAATATGGAGCCCAAACATCTGGGTCAGTCTTGTAGAGATCACCTGGTATTTTGTCAAGGCCGGGGGCCTTTCCCATTTAAGTGAGACAATCGCAGCCTTGGTTTCTGCCAGGGAAAATTCAATTTTGGGGGTCTCAGTGGTCATGATGTGGGTCAGTTCCCTGGCGGTGGCACCAATGGTCCCAAGATATAATCGGGAAAAATGATCGGTCCACTCTACAGGGAGTATTGAGGCGCCAGGCAAACAGTTAGGTTCATCGCTGGCAAGATTAAACTAAAAATAGCGCATAGAAACACAAAATGCTTCGATGAGGTATTAACACAGAGGTCATGACGGAGTCGTTCCCAACAATCTGACGCCAACTGTGCCGGGCACGGAGTCACGCAGACCCCCAGGTACAGTACTTTAGTAAAGTGTGAAAACAAGCCGGCACGTGAAGTCGGGATCACAGTGCTACTGGATCCAAGGCGGCGTTGGTTCTGTGCTGCAGGGCGAAGGAGATGAGGTGCCATGAAGAGGCACTGGGTCATTGCTGCAGAACGGCGGAGGTGAGATGGCGTCAAAGTGAAGCGTTGAATCTGCGCAGTTCGGGCGGCATTCGTCCATGGAATCGTAGATTTCGGTGGGGCTGCAGGGGTGTCGGGCCTGCGAGGGTCATCGCACTCCAGTCGGTCGCAGGAAGCATCACGGGATTCGGTAGCAGCATCAGTCTGGGGTCGTCCGAAGTCAATCAGTCAGTTCTCTTGGATTTTCATCAGCCTCTCCTTTCAAGGGCCCAGGGACTGGATAGGGCACCACTTGTCAGGTCAGGAGTCTCAGCAGAGAGTACAGGTGCTGGTAGGGAAAGTCTTTGATGGCCCTGAGACTTCAGAACAGGGTGCAAGCTCAGTCCAAGGCCTTGAAGATTCTTCTCAAGCAGGAATATACGACAAAGTCCAGTCTTCGTCCTCTTTCACAGGAAGAAGCAGCAACTGCAGAATAGCTCCCCAAAGCACAGTCAGAGGCAGGGCAGCTCTTCTCCTCAGCTCTTCAGCTCTTCTCCTTTGCAGAGGTTCCTCTTGATTCCAGAAGTGATCTGATCTTCAGGGGATTTGGGTGCTCTTCTTATACCTCTTTCTGCCTTTGAAGTATACCTACTTCAAAGGTAAGTCTCTCTTATTTGTGAAATCCTGCCTTACCCAGGCCAGGCCCCAGACACATACCATGGGGTCGGAGACTGCATTCTGTGAAGGCAGGCACAGCCCTTTAAGGTGTGAGTGGCCACTCCTCCACTCTCTCCTAGCAGGATGGCTCATCAGGATATGCAGGCTACACCTCAGCTCCCTGTGTGCCACTGTCGAGAGAGAGGTGCAAACAGCCCAACTGTCAAACTGACCTCAAAAGGGAATCCACAAACAGGCAGAGTCACAGTTTAAGCAAGAATATGGCTACTTTCTAAAAGTCGCATTTTCAAACATGCAATCTAAAAACCAACTTCACTAAAAGATGTATTTTTAAATTGTTAGCTCAGAGACCCTTAACTCCATATTTCTATCTGCCCCATAAGGGAATCTCCACTGTAATAATATTTTAAGGCAGCCCCCATCTTAACCGATGAAAGAGATAGGCCTTGCAAAAGTGAAAACTGAATTTGGCAGTATTTCACTGTTAAGACATATGAAACACATAAGTAGATGTCCCACCTTTAACATACACTGCACTGTGCCTATGGGGCTACCTAGGGCCTAACTTAGGCATGCCTTACATGTATGAAAAGGGAAGGTTTAGGCCTGGCAAGTGGGTACACTTGCCAAGTCAAATTGGCAGTTTAAAACTACACACACAGACACTGCAGTGGCAGGTCTGAGCCATGTTTACAGGGCTACTAATGTGGGTGGCTCAACCAGTGCTGCAGGCCCACTAGTATCATTTAATTGACATGTCCTGGGCACCTCTAGTGCACTGTAGTGCACTGTACTAGGGACATACTAGTAAATCAAAGTTGCCAATCATGGAAGGTCAATTACAAATATATTTTACATAGGAGCACTTGCATTTTAGCACTGGATAGCAGTGGTAAAGTGCCCTGAGTAACAAAAACAGCATTCATCAACAACCTGGGAAACAGAGGCAAAAAGTTAGGGGAGACGACGCCAAGGATGCAAAGTCTGACAATGACTATTTTGTCCTTCTGCTGTCATCAAGGTTTGCAAAGAATTGTTTCCATTCTGTAGGTCATTGCCTAGCATCAAGTGAGAGTCAGGGTTACACATGGAAGACTCTTTCAACTGCAGGGAATAATATTCAGCATGCATGTAAAGATCAATTTTCTTTCACAAATTAGTCTCTTAAGGATATTCTAGCAGGATGTAAGGAACTACTTTGGCAATGGGCATCTTCCTACATATGTAGACTTTCCAGATATTATGCTAAATATCTTAACAAAAATTGATTGGGTAGGGTCTACTGAAGATCTTGGCATGGCAAGTTAAAGGGTAGATTGCAAGCTGAAGAGAAAATAAGTTTTCTGAGATAGGTTATAATTTACAAAAGAGAGCACCTGAAGCCTAGGAGGGAAGCAGGACAGAAGCCAAGGACTGAAGCAAGGTGGAATAGGCAGTAAATATGAAACTGGGAAGTCTTCAGGGGAAACTGAAAGGAGAAGGGAAACTAAATATAGTAAATGTTGCTGTGTAGATCTTCGTATACTGATATAAAAATTGATTCTCAAGGGTGCCATGAAGTGGCAGGTAGCAGGACAGTGTGGAGCTGGTACTGACCACTAAGCAATCACAGCTGTACACATCTAAGGTGATTTAATTCCACATGAAACTTGGTAGAAGGGCCTATCTGATGTTCAGGCCCAGTGCACTATACCGCTGCACATAACAAAGGTCATGAGCAGTGGGCCATGGCAACATTGCAGTTGGACTATTGCTTGACTGAAGATGAGGTGTTATATTACAATATTGCAACAGTAAATAATAGTACATAGCCACAGCACCTCAATGAATAACAATGCGTAAACAAGCAAATACACACTTGTGTAGCCATAGAGATGTCAATGATGATGTCAAGGGTGTCATAATATCTGGTGTCAGATGTGTTGTTGCAGTCATTCATACTGTCATATGTGATCTCTAGTGTGAGGGGATAGCCATAGATTTATGATTTGGCTGCTAATCATCACTGGTTACAATAATTACTTCTAATAAACCTATACAGTATTTGTTATGATATTGAATTCAATCCTGTCCCAGCAAAGCTGACTAACTAGGGCCTTTGGCCATGCACAGGCACCCCAGCCCTATGTCACACAAACCAACTGCACCTATCCTCATAATTCATTGTCCAGGGCCTGGTTGTCTGAAAGGCCCTGCTTCAAATCTTGAAGAGCTCACTTCCCCTTGAACATCAACCTATTGGGCAGGGTGGGATAAACATAGGTCCAGACATTCTGCGGAGCCTGCCTCACTCCCATTT
Source organism: Pleurodeles waltl (assembly GCF_031143425.1). Lineage (NCBI taxonomy): Eukaryota > Metazoa > Chordata > Amphibia > Caudata > Salamandridae > Pleurodeles > Pleurodeles waltl. The sequence continues at coordinate 1,072,626,535 of NC_090437.1, forward strand.
ATCAGATTCCACCTGCACACAACCTCCATGTCTTCTTTACCAGGTGTGCCTCCACTTCAGTATATGTTCAGTAATGTGAGGGAATCTTTTGTCCTTCATATGCTATTTTGACAATCCTGGTATCTCAGTGAACTTTCAAATTTCAATATAACTTTCTGACCCAACTTTCTTGACCTATTTTGGCTGATTTGGCATTACAAATGTAGTCTGTTTTCAGTTATGATGATAAGTCATGGATCAATGAGACTAGCACATTAGAATAAGAAGTCATAAGTGAGGCATGTGTTTGACGTATCAATTAATCTATCAATCAGTTGTTACCTGTAGAGCACAGGTTATCACCCGTAAGGGTATCTAGGCACTGAGTTAAGTTGAAGAGCCAGGTCTTGAGCTTCTTCCTGATGTCCGTCAGTGAGAGAGATGTTCGGAGGTGGAAAAGGAAGGGTGTTCCAGGACTTTGCAACGAAGTGGGAGAAGGAGTGTTCTCCACTGTGGCTATGGTGGATGCACTGAGTTTGTGCCAGGGTGAGGGAGACTGAGCAAAGGTTTTTGGATGGCTGATGGGAGTTCATGCAGTGGTTCTGGGATGCTTGATCTTGGTCGTGGAGGGTTTTGTAGGCATGTGTCAGTAGGTTGAATTGGCATCTTTTCTTGACACAGAGCCAGAAGAGGTTCCTCAGATGCTGGTTGATGTGCCTCCATATGTGGAGGTTGAGGAACAGTCTGGATGCTAAATTTGGTATTTTCTGGAGCCTTCTCTTGAGTTTGATGGTGGTTCCTGCGTACAGTACATTGCCATAGTCCAGACGTCTGGTGATTAGGGCTTGCACGAATGTTTTTCTGGTGCTTGTCGGGAGCCAATTAAAGATCCTTTGAAGCATTCAAAGTGTGCTGAAGCAAGTTGAGGAGACTGAGTTGGTCTGTTGCTTCATGGTGAGTTTCCTGTCTAGGATGATGGCGAGGTTGTGGGCATTGTCTTTTGGTGTTGGGGCGAGTTTGAGTTCTGTGGGCCGCCAGGTGCTGTTACAAAGGGAGGTTTGGTTGCCAAAGATCAACACTTCGGTCTTGTCCGTAGTGAGCTTCAGACAGTTGTCCTTCATCCAGGTGGAGACGTTCTTCATGCAGTTAGAGGAAGTTGGTATTTGTTGCTGTGTGGTTTGCAGAGAGCGAGAGGATGAACTGGGTGTGATTGGCCTAGGATGGGATGTTAATAATGTGGGTTCCGACAGTGTGTGGTAGAGTAGTTATGGAGATCCCTGGGGTTTGCTGAGGGTAATTTGAGTAGAGTTCTGACCTCTGCATGTTTCCATGCATCAAAAAAGGTGGCTGTGGCGATTGATGCATTGAGGATGGTGGTGAGCTGATGGCTGATCCTTTTGCTTCCTAGGTTGAAGAGGTGGTGGGGGCATGGATCAGTGGGTGTTCCCTAGTGCATGGAGTTCATTAAAGCATTGGTGCAGTGAGCTATTCCTATGCAGTGAGATGTTGGTCGGGGGTCATTTTCGTGGGGGTGGGGAGGCTGAAGAGTTCAGTGGGTTGGGATTCGAAGTTCCTTTAGATGGTGGATAGCTTGCTCTGAAAGTGATTCGCTAGAGCATCTCAGAGTTCCTTTGATGGAGGGATGGTGTTTTTGGTCACTGTAGGGCATGAGAACTCTCTGACAATGGCATAGAGTTCCTTGGTTTGGTTGGTGCTAGACTTAATGTGGTGAGCAAGGGCATTCTTTTACACATTTTTAAGTTGTTGGTGTTATTTGCTGAGGGCTGGCTTGAAGGTTGTTTGTTCTGTATTGTTTCTGCTGACGTTATATTTTTCAAGTTGCTTGCAGCTGCATTTTATTGTGCTGAGTTCTGGTGCCTAACAGATTACTTGTTTGAGAATCTGCAAGTCTAGGTTGAGTTCATGGGAGTGACTCGGTCAGCGGCACTGATGATCCAGGAATTCAAGTTCTTGACAGCCTGATTCCGGTTCATTGTGGTGTCTGGCTGGGTGGTGTTGAGGGTGTCTATCCATTGGTTCTGTGTCACTTTGCTTCAGTTGCAGAAGGAGGTGCTTGGAGGTTTGGGGGTGGTGCAGGGTGCTGCTGTGATGGTGAAGTGGTGTACGGAGTGGTCAGTCTAAGTGAGTTCCGTGATGTGGCTGTATTTGGCTTTGTTGCTGGTCGTGAAGATAGGGACCAGTGTGTGTCCTGTTCTGTGTGTGTGGTCTGTGAATTTGAGTTCACCTAGGGAGATGTAGTGCTTGCATTTGATGGCAAGTGGGGCGATGGTGTGTAGAGGCTGTTTTGCAGTCCTGGGGATCTATATGCGAGGGTGCCTTTTATGATTGCACTGTTGTCAGCGTGAAGTTGGGAATTGAGGTGTTCCATGATAGGTGTGGTTTGGTCTTCGGTGATGGTGCAGTGGATTGATTCTTTGTGGATGATGGCAATGCCCCCTTCATGTTTGTTGGTGCAGTCATGTGTTTCATCTTGTATCAGTTGGGCGTCATTGTGGCGAAGTTGGGGCCGTATTGGTGTTTAGCCATGCCTCTGTGATGAAGGTCACATCAGGGGCGAAACTGCAGATGGTTTCACAGATTTCAGTAGCATATTTTCAGATTGATCTGGCATTGATCAGGAGGCATTGGAGTGGTTTTGGGGTGTCAGATGTTGGCGAGGGGGAGTCGGAGGGTTCCTGAGAGAGCAGGTAATCCGAGGTTGCATGTGAACTGACATTGGTGGCATCCCCACCGCCACCGAAAGACACCATGGGTGCGCCATACTTACAGTACGGAGCACCATGGTATATGTTAGGCCAATGGCGTCAAAACCCTTGACGTTAAAGTGGCACTTTGCTGCACTAGTGTTAAAACATTTGACGCTAGTGCAGCAAAGGTCAAGGGGGCCCATTGACTTCAATGAGTGCGTCCTTTTAACACCTGCTTTGAACAAGCATTAAAAATTATATTAAAATGGCACAATTAAATCTTATAGCTTTCAATGCATCATTTTTGCAGTCCTCCTAATGACAAAACACCCCCTTGCATACATTATGCCTGGTGCAGGCATAGCGTGGCGCAAGGGGTCACAAAGCGGTGCAATGCATAGATTGCACCACTTTATCAATATGGGCAGGTGAGATTTGCCTCGTTGAGCCACATTAGCATTAAAAAAAACACTAATGTGGTGCAACAAGGCGCTAGGGACTTCTAAATCTGGCCCTATATTCTATAAGGGTTAGGAGTCAGTTGGACCTGGGCTGAGTATCTGCTTGTGTGCTCCAATAAACAGTTACAACGTTATCAATATACGTATGCCTCCTTGCATCTCTATAACATAATTTGGTGACAATTTGACTAAACCCTGAGGGAGCATCAAGGCATCTAGAATAATGATTGAATTTTGAATTCATCAATTGGTATCTACCTACCGAGCACATCAAGTGAGGTGATATGTGCAGTCTTTTGGATCACTTCTCTCAGACAACATTGCTATGGCCTGACTGGCCTGGATGTTGTATGCTGGTATGGAGTATTTTGGACAGTGCAGACGTTTTGGGCTGGCCAGTAATTGCTGGAATGCATGTTTGATTGTCACTCCCACTGTTGCCATCTATGCACACAAATTCCTTTAGAAAACAAGCTGTTATTCCAGCAGAAACAGTTTCAATTGTGTGCATGATGATGTACGGTGGCCATTTTAGGAGATTGGATGGAGTACCATTTATCAACATATAATCCACGTCACATACACCGGCACAAATAATTTTTGAATGCCAATCATTTGTTATTATGCTGATTGGCACACCACTTGTCTATTCCAACATACAAATTATTTTAAATAATGCACTGACACAAGGAATTTGGTTGCCAGTCATTTGTTGTTATGGTGAATGGCACACCATCATCACTTATATCCTGCATACAACACACAACAGAAGCAGATTACAATGGTGATAGATCTACATCTTATTTAATCACCTATTGATTTCAAGTTGTTATCCTTTATTGAATTATCTTCCTTCTACAGTAGTAACTGGATCTTGAATTAAACCTGTGTGTCACATGTGGAAATTCACCACTAGCATTTTATAGTGGTCCCAATCAACCTTCCATGAAATGGGAAAAATGGTTGTCACTTTCAAAATTCACTTTTGACCATTGATGGTACCACATTTCCATCAGCAAGAAAAAAAGCTAAACTATTAATTGTTTTGAGCACACATACAAAATATAGTTTTGAACACGTCCCTGCAATGTTGCCACCACAAGGAGTAGAAGCAGGTGATTACAATTGTTTTTCAGAGGCACTAGATAGACTTAACAAAAGGTTTATTGAAGAACCACATATTGTAATGGAGAGATACAACTTTTAAACATGTCATCAATTGTTGGATAAGTATGTGGTTCCTATGCTCTTCACGTTTTAGCAGCACATTGTGCATTTGGAACACAGGTTGACACGTATTCAAGAGATCAATTAATTATACAATGTCCCAATAGGAAAATTCAAAAACAACTGCTGCATAAATGCAATCCATCACTGCAGGAAGCAATTGACATAGTTAAGAGTGTGGAATGATCCATTAGTTCTTTAAAGACTATCAATGTGGATAGTGCCTCTTTGGGCATAGCTGCGTTAACATTATGAAATACAGACAAACCTATAGGTACTAAATGTAAATTTAGTAAATCTAGCAATCCTAGTACATGTGTGACTGGTGAGAAAAGTAGAGCACAATGCAAATGTTGTAGTTCAAAAACACACATTGCTCAATTTAAATTGTTTTCGCTATGCTAAAGGAAAAGAGTATTTTAAGTGTGGGAAAATTGGACATTTTGCTGCAGTATGTCAAAATAGTGCCACAAGAGTATATAGCGCACAGGAAGAGTGTTTGGAAGACAAGGCCATACACAAGAATATGGTGTTGTGTCAGTGAGAAAAGTCATGCTACTCCTGTTCACATTTCGATAGGAGAAGGTGAGGGTACATTTGCCAGTAGTAAGGACGCTCATACAGTTACTAATAGTGAAGTTTAGTGTGACAATATAGACAGTGAACCATATATTCCACCTAAGTGTGAAATTGGGTTTGATGGTAGGAAAACTAATGTAATGGCAGATTCTAGATCTCCATATACTATTTGTTAGACTTTTCATCCTTGGCGTGGTCTCCCTTAACTTTTTACCTCAGTTCCTCGAGTTGTTGATGTGTGCTGGACTCTGATTTTGCTATTTGTTTTACTCTGGGCACTTTACCACTGCTAACCAGTGCTAAAGTGCAAGTGCTCCTTTACAAAATGTGTATGTGATTGGTTTATCCATGATTGGCATATTTGATTTACTAGTAAGTCCCTAGTAAAGTGCACTAGAGGTGCCAGGGCCTGTAAATCAAATGCTACTAGTGGGCCTGCAGCACTGGTTGTGCCACCCACATAAGTAGCTCTATAATCATGACTCAGACCTGCCATTGCAGTGTCTGTGTGTGCAGTTTTACCTGTAAATTCGACTTGGCAAGTGTACCCACTTGCCAGGGCTAAACCTTCCCTTTTCTTACATGTCAGACACCCCTAAGGTAGGCCCTAGGTAGCCCCAAGGGCAGGGTGCAGTGTATGGTTAAGGTTGGACATATAGGAATGTGTTTTATATGTCCTGACAGTGAAATATTGCTAAATTTGTTTTTCACTGTTGCAATCCTGTCCCTCTCATAGGTTAACACGGGGGCTACCTTCAAATCTGATTAAAGTGTAGATTCCCTTTGGCAGCGGATGGAAATGTGGAGTTTGGGGTCTCCGAGCTCACAATTTAAAAATACATCTTTTAGTAAAGTTGATTTTAAGATTGTGTGGTTGAAAATGCCACTTTTAGAAAGTGAGCATTTTCTTGATTATACCATTTCTTTGATTCTGCCAGTTTGTGGATTCCCTGTCTGGATCAGTTTGACAGTTGGGCTGGTTGCACCTCACACTAGACAGTGACACAAAGGGAGCTGGGGTGTAGCCTGCATATCCTGATCAGCCATCTGTGCTAGGAGGGAGGGGAGGAGTGGTCATTCACACCTGAAAGGGCTGTGCCTGCCCTCACGCAATGCAGTCTCCAACCCCCTGGTGAGTGTCTGGGGCCTGGCCTTGGCAAGGCAGGATTTCACATTCCAAAGAGACTTTACTTTGAAGTCGGCCTACTTCAAAGGAGAAATTGTGTATAAGAAGGGCGCCCAAAACCACATATTTTAGAAAGACTTCTGGAACCAAGAGGAACCTCTGCCTGGAGAAGAGCTGAATAGCTGAGGAAGAAGTGCTGCCCTGCCTGTGACTGTGCTTTGTGGAGCTTTCCTGCAGTGCTGCTTCTGCCAGAGGAAGAGGGCAAAGACTGGACTTTGTGTGCCTTCCATCTTGTGAAGAAATATCCAAGGGCTTGATTTAGAGCTTGCCTCCTGTTGCTTGAAGTCTCAGGGACAGCAAAGACTTCTCTCTGCCAGCACCTGGAGTCTCTGGAGGGACTCCTGCTCTGACAAGTGGTGCCCTATCCAGTCCCTGGGCCCTTGAAAGGAAAGCTGATGGAAATCCAAGGAACGACTTCGGACCGACGCCGCTGCTGAATCCGGTGACACCGCCTGCACCCAACGCCGTTACCTTCGCTGGAACACGGCGCTCTTCGCAGGCCCGACGCGCTGTAGCCTCACTGAAGTCCGCGACTCCGTGGAAGTCGCTGCACCACGTCGTGACCGACGCCGCTCGAAGTGTGCGGATTCAACGTTTCGCACAGACGCCGCGATCCCCGACTTCGCGCATCGGCTTGTTTTCACTCTTCACCAAAGGTACTGTACTTGGGGGTCTAAGTGACTCCGTGTCTGGCACCGCTGGTGTCGGTTTGTTGGGAACGATTCCGTCAGGACGCCGTGTTAACACCTCATCGAAGCATTTTTGTTTCTAAGCGCTATTTTTGAGTTTAATCCTTAAAAATTCATAACTTGACTTGTGTATGTTGGATGTTTGTCGTTTTGGTCTTGTGTTGTTTAGATAAATATTTCCTATTTTTCTAAACTGGTGTTGTGTCATTTTGTAGTGTTTTCATTAAGTTACTGTGTGTGTTGGTACAAATACTTTACACCTAGCACTCTGAAGGGAAGCCTACTGCTCTGCCAAGCCACCAAGGGGGTAAGCAGGGGTTAGCTGAGGGTGATTCTCTTTTACCCTGACTAGAGTGAGGGTCCTTGCTTGATCAGGGGGTAACCTGACTGTCAACCAAAGACCCCATTTCTAACATTGGTGATCAGCGGATGGGATTTGGACTTGTATTTATACTTGACATACAGTGATTAAGTGTACACTACTGTTTGAGTTCAGACCACTACATGACCACATACTACTTGCTTGGTGATCTTTTGATTTTTTTTCTCTTTGGGACTGTTTTTGTTCTACTTCCATTTTTTTTTCTTCGCTGATTCCTTGATTGACTTTCTTTGGAACTTCATTTGGGAACTTGTTTTTCTGCCTTTGGAACTTTGCACTTGTTTTGAATCTTCATCATGTCCCATGCTGGAGATCCATCAGTTGGAGCTGACTTTGACCTTGAGAAATTGGAGAGTTATACCAAAGCTCAGTTGAAGCAGTTCTGTAAAAGTTTTGACTGTCCCATTAAGAGCTCATCCAGGAAGGAGGAGCTGCAAAAGGCGCTGAGAGCCTGGGTGACAGCCAAGAGCACTGAAGTTCACACAGAAGATGAGGAAGATGAGGAGGATGAGGAAGAGTGTTCAGTACACAATAGTATTGAGGGTGGGCCTGTTATGTCCAGGGAGAAGGTCTCCAGGGCAGGTAGCAGTATCTCATCCAAGGGTCTGACACCTGAGGAGTTACAGGACAGACAGGCAGAAAGGGAGTACCAATTGGAGCAGAGGAGGCTAGCCCTTGAGGAGAGGAAGTTAGCGATGGCTCATGAGCTTAGCTTGAAAGAGATGGATCATAGAAGCAAGTCCAGTAGATATGGTGGCAGCAGCCATACTGTGCAGCCTGAGAGGAGGGTGCACATTCCTAAAGACCTTGTGAAAGATTACAAGAGGGAGGATGACATATACTTGTGGTTCAAGGGGTATGAGTCTGCTCTCCACATGAATCTGGTCCCTGAAGCTCATTGGGGGGCGGGTCTGTGGAAGCACTTTGAGGTAGAGGGGAGGGATACACTGACAGCCTTAGGGGATACTCAGAATCTCACCTACTCTAACATGAAGGATGCCTTGCTTACAAGGTATGGTCTTACCCCTGAGCAGTACAAGGATAAGTTTAGGTCCTACAAGAAGAAGGAATCCCAAACATGGTTGGAATGTGTTGATTCTTATTGCAGGTCACTGGATGGTTGGGTGAAGGGCAGTAAGGTAACTACGTATATTATTACAAATAAATAGGACAGGGGACATGCAGCCCTCCTCCCTTTGCTTCTTTAGGCCCTGGAGATCCATTCCCCATGGCCATATAAATCAGTTAAAAAGGGAGGGACAATGTGCCCCTGAGCCTCTATGGGCCCTGGAGACCCCATCTCCAGAGCCACATGTATAAATTAAAAGGAGAGGGGGACTTGTGCCCCCTCTCCCTAAGCCTCTTTAGACCCTGGGGACACCATCCCCGAGGACCTTTTTTAAGTTAAAGGGGAGGGTGGCCACACGGTCCATCCTACGTCAACCATTGGTAGGCTGTTGGGGACCACATCCCCAAGAGCAATTTTTAAAAATAAATAGGACGGGGTATAAAGCCCCCTCCCTGAGCCTTTATCGACCCTGGAGTCGCCATCCCCCAGGGTCACTTTTTCGAATAAAAGGGAGGGTGGCTATGTAGCCCCCATCTCAAAACTTGCTAGGCCCGGGAACCCCAACAACCAGGGCCATTATTAAAAATAAATGGGAAGGGGGACACACAGCCCCCTCCCAAGCCTCTTTAGTCCCTGGGGACCCCATTCCCTAGGGCTTTTTTGCTATGGGGGATGGGAGCTGTGTGGCCCACCTCCCTCACCATTTTTAGGCCCTGGGGACCACATCCCCTTGAACCATTTTTCAAAATAGAGGGGAGGGAGCAATCAGCCCCCTCCCTGAGCCAATATCTGCCAAGGGAATGCCATCCCCCAGTGCTGCTTATGTAAATAAAGGGAGGGGGCTGCATGGCCCTCTTCCCTGAGTCATTATAGGCCCAGGAAAACCATAACCTGGTGCCCTGAACACATGAATGTGGGTGCCCCGGTGTCCTCCATGGGCACTACCCATACAGTTGTTGGGGGCTACAGGTGGTGACCCAAGGCCCCTGTGGCCTTTGTAGTCCCCACCAGCTACCTGGAAGCAGCTTGAGCCAGCATTGCTCCCACTAAGAGGGAGCAGCTCCTCCAGGGAGGAGCTATATTTTGATCAGTTTCCCAGCCTGTTTCAGTGTGAGAGGGGAACAAACCACATCATAAGTCCATTCCCAGGAGGCAGGAGGATATTTAAAGCTCTTGTTCACTGGAAGCGAACTTGAGGCCCTATTTATAAGCTGGTTTGCATCACTCTTGTTCCATGCAACGTGGTTCAACATTGACTCAATCTTCACATGTGACTCCATAAATATGGAGTAAGGCAGCGCAGGATAAATCATTGTGTTGCCTTACTCTGCCCTGGGAAGGCCTCCAAGGTCATTGTGTGGGTGTTCCCATGCAACTCATATGGCTTTTGACGCATTCCCAGATTTACCAGACTTGGGAATGCACCAAAAAGATATGTCTTCTCAGGTAAGGTGTAACAAGGAGAAATATCTTTATTTGCCCCTGTTACTTCTTCTTTTTTTGTGGTGCATTCTGCAGCACACTTAGGAAGAAGAATATGTCTCTCAGGATTGTTTTTATGCAGAAAGGTGCCCCTTCCTGCACAAAAACAATCCTGCATGCAACACAGTCATCCTTGTACCATGGTGCAAGCGTACCTACATTGGTACCTATGTTGGTACTAGGCTGCCAAAAGGGTACAACATAGAGGAAAAGGTAGCAATGCATTGTATTGCCTTAAAAACAGCACACTCCTGCCTTTTCTGTCACACAATGCATACCAGCAAAGTTAATTTGTGTGCTGCATGACATTCAAGTAAGTAGGCCCCCACATGTTTGCTCCCGCTTGATGGCAAATTAATAAATGCTCCCGTCAAGCAATGGCAAACACAGGTATGCCTGATTGTGCCTGTGCAGCTAGATGGTCAGCGTATTCCTACCCTTATAGTATTATTTTTTTTAGCTTCAGGACAGAGGACTACGTTTACGAGTCCTGTAATGGCTACCAGAAATGTTTGTGTGCTGCTAGTAGCCAAATAGAGTGCTGGCTTCTGCAGCGATCTGACTCCTGTGTGATTGTGATAGCCCAAGGCAAATAATGCTCCCTGGGTCAATCAGAACACTCTATTTTTAAAATGGCCCTTCTGTGAGAGTCTTAAGGGACTCTAGCCAGCCCAGACATCCAGATAAACACGTATTTTTCAACCTTATTTTTCAAAAACTACTTTATGAATTTACAGCTAAGCCTAAAGAAACCTATGTAAATTGCATGGTGATTTTCACATTTGGGCCACCCCTTTTTTCTTAGCCTTCTCTTGCAGCTCTCCCCAAAGCTTTCATGCATAAACTATTCTGACAGTAGCACCTTTTTAAAATACTTTATGGAGATTCTTCAAATGGGGCCAAATTTATTAGCAAAAATTCAGAATATTGTATATATTGCCTGTTTTGTCCATGTAATAAACTATATGTGGGCAGCACCATACACAAAGCTGAAAAGAGAATCATAGAACACATGAGAGCATCAAACATAACAAAGGCTAGCACCCAGTAGCAAGACATTTTGTGGAAAGTCATGACTGCAATGAAAAACCTTTGAGCTTTATAGTGATTGATGCTTGAGAGTTTGACCTTGTAGAAGGGGATAGACTACAAAAACTGATCATCCTTCAATCTAGATATATTATTGATTTTGATGTCCTTGTCCGCTGGGGTCTCAATTCCAATGAAAATCTATCAGTCCATTTGGGTTAATGTAAGAGCTAGGCAATGTCGGTCTTCCTTATACTCAGTTCCTTCTGGCTTCAACTGATCGTGCAAATATATATTTTCTCTTTTAGAGGTTGGAGTTTTAATTCTAATCTTATATTTTTATCTTTAACTCAGTTATCATCCATTCTAGAACCGCCAGGAGGTATAGTTGCACATCTATAATGATAGCTCAGCACCAGATAGGTACAACCCACAAGGGATTTCAGCTTTCTTTGACAGCCTTGTTTTGTCATTTTTATCATAATTTACACACATTTATGGTTTCCATTTACCATATCAAGTTGTTGCCCACATGGGCAGTATTATAATATGTTACGCAAGTTTTTATTTTGCATTATTATGGTATAGTTTTTTTATATACACTATACCAGAAACCTTCTCCATTTCAGGCAATCCAGTTTTCCTTGACAGTTATCATTATCACTCAAGTAGCATTTTGATGTGGCCTCTATTTATTATGTCAATATGTTGCCCATTTGGGCAGTATTGTACAATGCTATACAAGGTTTGGTATAGTCTACATCATTAGGATATTTGTCATATATATTACACCCAGATGTTGCTCCAGGTTTTAATATTTGGACTTAATTTTTTTATGGTACTTTGAGGAAGAATGTAAACAGAGGACCATTCAAACTTTAATCTATATGATCTAACAAGCTTTGTTTTCGATCGCCCATCGCAATTTCATTATTGAGTAGCAGTATTTATCATGCTAGCTCATCATTTATGATAACATCAGTATGCAATATGTAATTCTCAATAGGAAAATATCATGAAGGTCATTTGACTAAGGCGGAGCAACCCAGGACGCACTAGTGTTATACATGTTACGACACTACGGTAATACTTGTGATTTGTGCTGCTAACTGGGACACACGAGCGTCAAAAATGTCATGACATCATGGCATCATTTGAGACACATGGTGGACCATCACACTGACATATTGTGCCTATGACGATGCGATAATGTGTAGCCACTTATGCAGTAACAATATTTACTTTAGTTATCCATTATTACAAAAGTATTTTTCGTTTATAATGTCCTCATGTATCAGAGTGATATTCTAAGATGGCAACTGTTTTTCCATGTTGCTAAGGGCTACTAGAGTAATCACACAAGTCAGTTTTTGGTTTTCATGTCTGTACACTTCAAATATGGTTGCTTTGACCACTAACTGTAACCAAGGCTACAGCCGAAATGCATCGGAGAAGCCATCACCATAAAGCTTTTACTTGCAACCTTCACTTTGGAGTACATACTTCTACTTTGAATGATTTGTTTCATTATATATATATATATATATATATATATATATATATATATATATATAGAGAGAGAGAGATATGGATATATGTGTGAGAAAACTTGGCTGATTGCAGAGGATCCCCAACTTTTTGCCCGCATTTGTCACTTTTTGCTGGTGTTTTCCTGACCCTGGGTTCTTCTAACTAGCTAACCTGTCTCAGAGCCTGTGCTCTGATTAAAATGAGTATGCAAATACGGATAATCATAATTGGCAGTATCAACCTACCTGTAAGTCCCTAGTATATGGTAGGATGTGTAGGTTAAGGGACTCCAGCTTAGGTAGTGCCCCCATGGGTACACTTCCGAAGTGCCCAGGGTCATTTTTCGAAAAGATAATTGGTTTATATTTTACCACTACTTTGGATAATTGTGACGTTTGGAGTGTGGATCAGTTGTCACACTGAGTGTTTTATATGTTTTATGTGTCTTGTAGAATGTGGTGTGGTGCATATTGTAATTGTGTTTTATAGTTCGTCCTGCTGTATTGTTTTTTTGTGGAAGGGGGACTTTTTTGAACAAGCATAAAGAGGATATATTTGTTCTTATATTAGTTTGTTAAGGTAAATAAATACTTGATCATCATTTAAGTCAGAGTGTATTTTTCAGTGTCCGTCAATTATGACTGAACTGACACATTCAAAAAAATCTAGGGAGAGATATTTTCTACCTTCCTGGTGTCATTTTAAAGGCAGGCCTGCCTTGCTGGCTGCTTTTAAATTAGAGCTAAATGCACATTCAACTTTGGAATTAAAAGTACTTCTAAAGCCTTAAACTACCTTATTTTTACATATATGTCACCCCTAAGGTGTGCCTTATGTTCCCCTGGGGTTGGGTGCAATGTAACTATAAGCCGGACCTTAAAAAATATGTTTTATAAGCCATGGTGAGGAAAAATAGCCAAATTTGTTTTCCCTCATTGTAGTGAATAAGCTCTATAGGTTAATTAATAAAGTCTCCAAAGGAGCTAGATATGTTATGTTTGGTCTCAAACTGATTGGTATAATAAATGCAACAACTTGCCATTGTTAGATTTAAAATAACTAGTTCAGGGAAAGAGTTTTAGAACTGCACCTAAATGTTACCAGTTTCAGCAAGCTGGAACTGTCAAAATGCTCCCACTTGCTGAAAGCAGAGTTTTTACCTCTTTCTCTTGCCCACAGACATGCACACAGGGAAAGAGATGAAAACATTGCTCAGGCAAGCAAGGAGCTGTTATTTGCATCAGCTCCCCGCGTGAGGGAGATATGAGGGCTTCCCAGGATGCAAGGAGCCGACTAGGACCACAAGAGCCTTGGGGGCCTTGAGGCTCCCCCACTGTCCTGTCACTTTCTCTCACCATCTCTCTCTCTCTTCCATCACTTCATAGAGGGAGAGATTGTTATTATAAAGGTCTCTCCATGGAATGACTTCAAAGCAGCACACAAGCTAGATGTTTGGTTGGAATGTTACAGTTACCTTTTGATGTACAATAGAACAGAGTCATGTCGGTAGTCAAGGGGCATTCTCCAGGGCTACTACTTAAAACAAAGTGGAGTTGGCCGTGTGGCCCCTCTTCCAGAGCCTTGATAGTCCCAGGGGACCGCATCTCCCAGGGGTGTTCTTTAAATTAAAAGGGGAGGTGGCCATGTGGCCCACTCCTGGAAGCTTGTTAGGCCCAAGAGACCTCATCTCCAGGGCCACTACTAAAATTAAAGTGAAGGAAGCCATGCACCACCTATACCCAAGCCTCCCGGCCCTGTGGACCCTATTCCCCAGGCTTGCATGAATAAAGGTGGTTTCTCTGGTGCCCACTCAGGGCACTAACCATTCATTAGTTGGCAGCAGCCAGGGGAGCCTTAATGCCCCTGCAGCCCTCTCTGACTCCCCGCATCTAGTGAGAGCCCACATTGCTCCCACCCACAGGGAGCAGCTACTAATGCTGCTCGATCTGGGTGGGAGCAATATTTTGATCTGTTTTCCTGACAGCACTGATGTGGGTAGTAAAATAGACCAAATGTCTTCTAAAAGCTAATGGTTCCATTTTCAAAGCTACCACCATCTGGGAACAGACTTTGGCCCTCATTATGAACATGGCGGAAAAAACAGCACTGCCGGGGGTGGCGGTAACTACCGCCAACAGGCTGGCGGTCTGGACCGCCAAATAATGAAGCACATGAAAAACAGGAAGCCTGAAAACCACTCACCGCCAGCAGAGGAGTGCCGACATTGACGGAAGAGGCCGCTCACAGGCTGACAGAAAGGCCTCACCCGCCCAACATATAATGAAGCACAAGACCACCGTCAGTTCCGGGGCAGGAACCACCGCCATGCAAAGCCTGGTGGAAATTAACCAAATTAAAGGAAACACTCACGAGAGGCACACACAACAAGCCGAAGCAGACATGGAGAGAAAGTTAAAAATCATGCCAGTCCTGCTCCTTGCCATATACCTCCACAACCATGACTGCTGGCAAAGACGATGACGGTAAGTATTGCAACCTACTTAACAAGGGAAGAAGGGGGACAGTTATATACACACCCACTCCAGCCGCCCTGCAACGCACCCCCAACCCCTCACAACATCACAAGCCATACACACATGTGCACAACACCCCCACTACAATGAAATGATGAACCATGTATCAGAGTGTGCCAACACTGGGCACGCAAACTTTATTACAAACGTAATAACGCAATGTCCAAATAAGGCCATTGGCCAGTCCAACACAAAAATACTGAAGCGCCCAAATGTCCCAAACTTGACTCCCACATGTGCACATGGTACTCCACCATAAAGGGACATCAATGGGGCAGCCAGGCACCTCAGGGAACAGGGGCAGGGGGTAGTAGGGGTGGGGACTTACGAATGGGAGGGGGGCTTGGGCTTACGTTTGGGAGGTGGGGAGGTTTGGGTTCAACTTTGGAAGGTGGGGGAGCGGGCTTGGACTGTGGGGTGGCAGATGGACCAGGGCCAGCACGTGGCTTCTTGCTCACTGGGGAAGGGGCACGGGAATGGGAAGGGCAGACAGGGGCGGACTTGGATGTGGAAGGAGTGGGCAGGGCAAGGAGGTGGGCCCGTTTAGGTATGAGACGGGGTTTGCCAGTGGGTTCGAAAAGGTCAACACAGCACAGGAAATGTTTTTTAGGGGCAGTCGTGGTAGACATGGAGGAAGGTGTGGGAGTGGAGGTAGAGGGAGTGCTCATAACAGGTGTAGGTGTGCTTGACGTGGATGCAGGTGCCTGTACAGTATGCTGAGATGTGGTGGATGTGTGTTGGGTGGGTGTCTGGGAACTTTTGAGTGTCTTGGGAGGAGGGGGGGTGGACACAGTGGGACAAGACAGGCTGCCAGCATAAATAGATGTTGAACAGGTGTCTGCAAGTCTGGTGAGTGTGCTGCAAATGTCACTCAAAGACGTTGTGGTGAATGCAGGTGTGGTGTCTGGGGTGCATGACTGGATATCTGAACACAATGATATAACAAAACTAATTGCGGTACTATGATTGTGCAAATTGTGATGACAGGTCACATTCCAATTAGAAATATAACAATGCAAACTCACCAACTAGCCAGGCCCTCTCTGTGTGTAGTCACGCCATCATGGTTGAGACATTGCCGTTCCCCATAATGTAAGAGTCATGCACTGGAAACTTGGCAGTCACTTGTGAGATCTGTCAGACACACCACCTGCTCATTGATTGAGTGGTAGTTTTTCTTTTTCCCATACACCTGTTCATTGACAGTGGGAGGGACCAGTGATGCATGGGTGCCATCAATCAGCCACATCTGCTCTTTGGGGAAATCTGATGTAGCTGACCAGGTGTTGCAAGAAAGCACACAAGTACATCCCTCAAAACCTGGCTGAACATGGGCTGGGACATGTCTGCTGTTAAGGTGACAGTATGCTTGGAATGTGGCAGTGGCCAGGAAGTGAAGCCCTGACAATACTTGAACAATGGGTGGTATGGAATAGGGATTGCGATTGCCTGCCATAAGATCGGGCTGCAAGTGTCTACATACATCCATGATGGTCTGGCAATTCAGACGGTAGGTCTGGATGACATGCCTGTCCTGCATGGTTGCCAGTTCTACCAGTGGACAGTGCACTGGTGGTTGTCTCATTTCCCTCATGGAAGGATATCTAAATTGAGAGGAGAAAATGTACAATAAGTCATGCAGTTTGCACACGACAGCAGCACATTGAATACTTGCAGACACCTACACATGTGCAGGGGATGCGGAGCAGTGCTGACATAAACATGACAGGCCATAAAAATGCACATCAGACACCATCATTGCAACATGTTGGCTGGCATGTCAGTCAGATAGGAGATGTGACACATACGTATGTGAACAGGTGTGGGTTACTGTGCAGTCCTACAGTGATGACCCATATGTTAGTAAATTCACCTATTACTATCAGATGCCTATGTACCTGAGAGTAGCTACACATACCTATCCACACATATACAGGCTCCACAGCTCATATTTCAATTTATTTACATTATGTAGCAATATCCTGAGCTCACTACGTTGGGTAACATAGATTTAGGGTTGATCCAGTGTATGAAGCACCTATTTAAGAACATGAATCGAGTTCATGTACCCAAATTGGCAGGGGTCTGACCTGTTCTGGACAGTTGGAAGTAACCTCAGTCCGCCGGTGGAAGTCTTCATGCCAGTAGGCGATTGCAACCGCTGTGTAACTTTTCATAGGTTATAGTTGCTCTCTATGGCAGAGTTGGGCCAATGGCGATGACAGCCAGCGGTGGAGGTCTGGTATGTGGTGGTTGTGACAACCATTTTCTGCAGTCTCGTTGCCTTGACTCCTGACACTGTTGCTAGCAGGACCTCCACTTTTATGTATGTCATTGATGCAGGTGAACACCACCAGCCGCAGGGGACCTATCATGCCATCGCCAAGCAAGTGCGGACCCTGGGGGTCCACAGCCAGTGGAGCACCCATTGTCGCAAGCGGTGGGAGGACCTGAGATTCTGGGCCTGCAAGACTGCGGTGGCCCAGCTGGAGATGTCCTCCCAATGACAGAGGGGTGCCTGTTGGATCCTGAACCCCCTAATGGCCCGCATTTTGTTGGTAGCCTACCCTGAGGTGGATGGACATTTGAGGGCAGCACAGCAGCCACAAGGAGGTAAATACTGACTGTTACCTAGTATTTGGCTCTGGTTTAATGCTGTATGCTGTTTCACTATACCTTCAGTGATGATGTTTTAGCTGAGGAACGTTTCAAGACTAGTGGTAATCAGTTAGTACCACCTGCCAGTGTATGACATGTGGAGCAGCCATTATTGGTTTGCTATGTATGAGTTTTGGAATAATGTATCATGACATCATTGTGACTGCATGTGGAAATGTTCAATGTCAATGGCACATGTGTTGCACCTCCTGCCCTTCCTATGTATGTGAGCTGGTGTTTCACAATACCCTTTTAGCCTATCCCGGACCATCCCTCTGCATATGTCTGTCAGTGACTCTAAGGTGTTTGACCACTCCCATCTGTGCTGATCACCTGTTGTGGCAACAGGTTGAGTCACTTATTTGGTACAGGCTCTGAACATTACCTTTTTAGTGCTAAAGTTCTCGACTCCATGAGAGGCTGCCAACTCATGTAGAACAGAGATATGGCCTGTCTAGGCCTGTACATATCTGTGTTTGTCGTTGTAATTCCATTGTCCGTTTATCTCCATATAATGGGGTATGTGAACTTAGGAACATTCTACTTAAGGAGTATACTTTGGGTATTCATGATTCAATTGCTTTTCCATGTGATTAACATCTCAGTCCCAATGGGTGGGTAATAGGGCATGTTAGTGGTTTTCCAGAGCCACCTCATATGATGTGATGTCAATGGTATGAGGAAATGGCCTACCAATTCTTATGTCACCTTGGTAATGTGCTGCCTACATCATGTGTCAATGGTTAATTGGGGGCACACCATGTGGAGTAGGACAATCTAGTTACACTTGGCCTAGCTGATTTGCCCAGTCAGGCGAGGAATGTGTATTGTAACACTTATTGATTATGAAGTAATGGTCTGGTTATACCTCTATGTAGAAAGCAGTTACATGTTGTAATTAAATATGTATTTAGTGCACTGGCAGTCATGTTAGGCCATTTGTGTATCTCATGTGTACATGTCACTTCCATGTGACATTAGTGTAGTCTGGAGTTAGGTACATGTAATCACATGTCAGGTATGGTGTGAGAGATGTAGGTGCACTCATGCTGCCAAGTCCTAGAACTTTGACTACATGTCAGGTGGAATAGTAGGTGGCCTATGATGTCTATAGTGGCTGCCTGTTGTGTAGTTGTTGTGACACTACACTATATGATTCGCTATGAATGTGTAATGGGTGATATATAGGCCATTGTAGCTGGACATGCAATATTGACGTGATGTAGTGTATCTATGTTTGGTGTGTGATGCTATTCATCTCTATTTGTGTGACTGTCATGCCATGGCTGTTCTCCAGACATGACATGTTTTCTACACCTGTATGGGAGTGCCACTTGTTCTGGCTTGATCAGTTCAGATACCCCTGTTGGCATATGTGTATTGGGGTCAGCCAGCAATGTGGTATGTATGGCATGTACTGTGTGGGATGTGATTTGGTTAGTCTACACTTTGAAGGGACATTAGTATTTGAGATGGAGTGGTCAGGTGTACTTTTAGGACACAAATTAAGTGTTGGGATCACTCACCTGCTCTTCCAATTGGTGATGGGAGTATGGAGAGATAGGATCTGGAATATGCACGATATATCTACTTCAGAAAGGGCATGAGTAGCATGTAGACATCGCTTTAAAGATGTACAGATGGAATAATCCAGTCGTGCCAGATTACTCAAAAAATGTATGTGGGTGAGAGGGATAACCTGAAGCGGTAGAAAGTATTAAAATGATGTGACAAGCAACAGGGTATGTTTAAAGCCAGTGGATATAGTCTAGCCTGGACCTGTTCACCTGCTGTACTGCATGTTTCCATGTGTGCATGTCAGGAATAAGATGACCCTTTCTCTCCCTCTCTGTCTCTCCCTCTCTCTCTCTCTATTTGTGTGCAGCAGCATCAGCAAGCGAAGAAGACATGGCAGAGGTGAGTGGGGATTCTGCTGGCCACAGGACCTGGAGTGCTGCGACCAGTGACAGCGAGGGACCCAGTAGCCCAGAGGGTGAGGGGAGTGCCATGGGGGAGACAGGAACATCATCATCTTCGGAATCCTCCTCCACTGGACACTCCTTGGCAGTGGCGGACCCATCTGGGACCACCCGAGCATCATCTTTGTCCATCACCCCCTTACTACCGCTGCCATCTCTGTCGCTCCCTGCCCAGTTGTCCATGCCCTCTCACACAGGAGGGTGGGTGTCTCCTTCACCACAGGCACTTCTGGCCTTGCCCTAGTCAGCCCTGCTGCCCTCAGTTAGGAGGCTATTGACTTAAGTTCAATCTCTGCCAGTCAGTTGACCATCATGAAGTCCATCCAGGCACTCAAAGCTTAAGTACAACAGAGTTATGAATTCCTGGAAGGCATTCACAGTGCACTGGCTGGCCTACAGAGATCCTTTCAGGCTCTTGCGTCTGCACTAATGGCAGCCAGTCACACTTTGTCTTCTATCCCCCCTCCATCTTCCTCTACCCAATCCCACACCCCTCTTCACTGTCCCAGCCAGAGCACACAGACAGTCAAGTATGCAGACACACCAACAGCCACTACCTGCACAGATTCCCCTACCACCCCCACCTTCATAGTCAGTACACCTGACACACCAGCAGACACCACACCAACTTTCACAGATCTAGCCACAACTCCAATCCTACCCACAGTCAGCACAATAACAGACCCACAGATGTCTACTCCAGTCACCACATCCGCAGCCAACACAACTACCAACACACCCATATGCAGCACATCCACCATACCTGCAGTCACCACCCTAACAGACAGTCACCTATAAAGCATGGCATCTCCCAGCTCCTCCATCCCCCACTCCCAAGACACATACACATCCACACTAACCCACCCAACAGACACCCAGCACACACAAGCACTCCTCGCACACTCCTGCACACAAAACATCCACCAAAACACCTCCTACAAGCACTCCCTCTCCCTCCACTCCCAAACCCTCTTGCCATGACTGTCCCTGTGTGTCTAATATTTTTTTTTCAACCTTTTCTCTACTCCTCTTCTACCTCCTCCACCCTGTGCGACCTTCAGAAGATTTGTTTCCCTTCCCAAGTCCAGCACTGCCACCTCCAAGTCTTCTTCTGCCCCCTGCAAGTACCCATGCCCCTCCAAGTGTTCCCAGACCTCCCCTAAGACACATCAGAAGCCCCCACCTCCCAAGCCCAAAGACCCCCTCCGAAACCTAGGCCCAAACCCCCAACACCCCCCTCAATCCCTGAGGTGCCTGCCTGCCCTCTTCCTGCCCATACCCATGGAGGTACTTAGCAGTCAGGAATCAAATTGGGGTAGTCTAACATGCCAGCCATTCATGTTGCATGACTATGGACTGGCCTAAGGACTTCAATAATTGTAAATTATGCTATCCTAAAGTTTTACGAGGGAGGCGCTAATAGCTGGGCACTTGTGAGCTAATATATACTCTTCCTTCCTGGAGAAATTCTCTGCATTCTCAACATCATACACTGAATGCAAGCAACATTTTGGGCATCTGATGAAAGAATGCCTCTGTTGCTTGTATTGTACACATTGTACGCATCCACCAGTGATGTTGAGAATGGGCAGAAGTCCTCCAGGAAAGAAGATCATACATTAGCTCACAGGTGTGCCGCTACAAGCGTTTCCCTCATCAACTGTGTGAGACAAATGCCATATAGGTGTCAAAGGAGGTGATATTGTATGCTGGAAATATTTAGCCAAATTAGGTATCATATGGTGGCATGGACATTAGGAACCAATTCTTCTTAGAGAGTTACCTATACTTTCCATAGAAACTGAGGAGAATACTTCCAAAGCATAGTCACCATGTTTCCTGTTGTGTTTAAACACGATCGGCACTGTTAAGGGTTTTTAACATTTTCCTAAACCAAAGAAAGATTACCTTCCTCTCATCCGTTACATAAGGCCAATCACACTTAGGCCCAGATTTAACAGGCGCCAGGCATAATGTATGCAAGGGAGGCGTTCCTCCGTTAGGAGGTCCAGACAGATGGTGCAGTGGAATCTATAAGATTCCACTGTGCCATTTCTCTTGTCTTAGTGCAGGCGTTAAATTGAGGCTCACCATTATTTATAATGGGCCTCTATGTACTTTGCATGATTAACACAAAGGTTTTTGGCATTAATCCTGCAAAGTACCACTATAGCACCACAAATTATGATGCTATTGACCCTAACATATGCCATCATTGATACAGCACACACGTGGTGGCATTAGGGGGCACAATAGGGTGCAAGGAAATTGGTTCTTCATCTAATGAAGTACCAGTTTTCTTAAATCAGGGCCTTAGTGTATGTAAAGAGCTCCAATCCCTGCTCAAAAGTTGTGCCTGAAGGGAATCATGCAACCAACAGAATCTTCAGAGTTGGTTTCCCCGTCATTGTAACCAAGAACATTTCAGGTGACATAAGGCTGTGTGTGGATTTAAGGTCTCTTAACTAAAACATTGTGGTTGATTGCCATCCATCCTTCACATTCAAGAGATGTTAGCTAATATTTGAGAGACAGAGTATGTTTCCACTAGGAAAAAAGCATATTGTTGTTCTTGAAAAGGTGTTGTCGATACTAAAAGAGAGGAATGCCAATCAGACCAGAAATATGTAAGCTATTGGTGCAAGTAGTTGATTACTTAGGGCATACACTCACATGCTGAGGGCATCAAACCTAAACTTGGCAATTTGGAAGAAATTCAGAATGTTCTACTGCCCTATGACAAGGAATCTTTGTGTTCAGTCTTAGGGTTATGTGAGTATTCTGCCTGTTTTGTCCCATGGGATGACTTACTTGTACAACCCATGAGCATCTTACTCCACAAGGGGGTAAGAGTCATATGTACAAGTGAACTCAATCAAACCTTTATTGATATCAAAGATATTGTGATCAATGCCTCTGCACCTAGACCTTACAACCCTTAAGGTATGTGTTTCATCCCGGTGGATGCTAGCTTGAGGGGCATGGGTTCCATATTTAGCTATTTGGAGGCTTGGAGGTAAACATCACGTTTGCCTTCAGGACACTAGGGGCCATATGCACGAACACTTTTTCCCATAGACACAGAATGGGTAAAAACCTTCGCTACATCTGGCCCTTAGTGACATGAAATCAAAGTACAATATCATTGTGTGGGAGGCTTTGACCTGTGTTTGGGCTATACAGAGTTTTACAGCATATATTTTGGGCAAATCTTTTGTAGTGTTCAAACACCACAAGCTTCTGATAAATGTACTGCCTGGAAATGGTCAGGGGAAGAATAGCCACCTTGCAGGAATATGATATGCATTTAAAGTATATTTGTGGTAGGAAGAAGTTTTGGGCAAATTGCTTGTCTTGATTACCTTAGCCAAAGGGTAAGAATGACCAAATTTACTCGGAATGTGTTGTTGTCACTGTTGATGCTGCACATGGGATCTACTGGTCGCTTAGTGGCTCTGGAATGCAGGCCACCTGCCCCCTCCCCTTGATAAAAAATAAAGGCCCTGGGATGGGGTCCCCAGGGCACTGTGCATGGTCAAAACCATGTATGGCGTGGTGTAGGCTGTCCACGGGGGGTTGAACACAAGGCTTGGATGCAGGTGGCCAGTACCACACCATGCATGGCTGAAGACTGTGTGTGATAAGGAGTTGGCTGCCTGCAGGGCTGGCCACAGGGCCTGGTTGCACGCCAGGCCCTGTGGCCAGCTGTTTGCTGCACATAACCTTCGACCATTGACAGCAAAGGGTTGGCATTATGATTACAATAAAAAACACTGCAAGCCAGGCCCTGTGGCAAATCGCCTGCCACACAAGGCCTTCAGCCATGCTCGCCGGAGGGTTGGCTTTACGAAAGGTAAATGTTAGAAATGGGGTCTCTAGCTGGCAGTCAGTTTATGCTCTGTCGAATTAGGGACCTCACTCTAGTCAGGGAAAGGGAGATACACAGCTCAGGTAACTCCTGCTCACCCTCTTGGTAGCTTGGCACAAGCAGTCAGGTTTATCTCAGAGAGAATGTGTAAAGTATTTGTGCAAACACACATATAACACAGTGAAAACACCACAAAAGTACTCCACACTGTTTAGAAAAATAGCCAGTATTTATCTGAACCAAACAAGACCAAAATGACAGAAATACAACAGCCACAATAAGAGATATAAATGTTTATGCTAAAAAGAGTCTTAATCCGCAAGAATTAATGGATAAATTGTTATAGCACAAAGTACCTTGCATGCCTCACAAATAAAGCTGCAAGGGAGGTGATGCATCAGAAAAGCAAGTGATGTCTCAATTCCTTACTTGCAAGTGAGGCCGTGTGTCAATTCTTTCCCCTCTGGTCAGATGATGCGTTGTTTCTTTAACCCTAGGTGAACAATATGTTGATTTCCGGACACGCAGATTCTCAGGTCTGTGCAGTGATGTTTAAGATTTTACACCCATGGACGATTTGTGGAAAATCCAGACACATGACAAAGAAGGATCCACGCTGGAGCAGGTGATGCATCCATTTTGCAGGCTTTTGTATCGATTTTCACTCAGGGTACCAGCTTCCACTTTTTAGGCCCCAAGGACTGGATTTGCCACTGTTTAGCAAGTCAGACCTCTCATCAGAAGAGCCCAGGCACTGGGAAATGAAGTCTTTCATGACCCTGAGACTTCACAACAGGAGACAAGCTCAGTCCAAGCCCTTGGAGAAACTTCACAAGCAGATGTAGAAAGCAAGTCCAGTCCTTTCACTCCCAGGGCAGAAGCAGCAGCAGCAGGCCAGAAGAGCAAAGCAATAGGCAAAGTGACAGGTCCTCCTCAAGCATCTAGATTTTCTCCCTGGCCAGAATCTCCTCTTGATCCAAAAGTGTTCTGAAGTTGTGGGGTCAGCAGCCCTATACTTATGCTCATTTCTGCCTTTGAAGTAGGCAAACATCAAAGGAAAGACTTTGCAGTGCCTCTTCCTTGCCCTTCCCACCCACACTCCACGGGGTTGGAGACTGTATTGTTTGGCGTCAGACACAGCCATTTCAAGTGCATGTGTCAGTTCCTCCTTCCTACACTAGCCGAGGAAGACTCATCAGGATATGCAGGACACACCTCAGCTCCCTTTGTGTCACTGTGTAGAGTGAAGTCACAAATAGCCCAACTGTCAGGCTGACCCAGACATGGATTAAGCAGCCAAACAAAGGCACCGAATGGTTAAGCAAAAAAATGCCCACTTTCTAAAAACAACTTTACCAAAAGATGGATTTTTAAATTGTGAGTTCAGTGACCCCAAACTCCACATGTTATGTTAAGAAATGTATATAGCGCATAGCTACCCGAGGGCTTCCCAGGGCTTCAACAAATCCTCTGCAACACTTTCATACGAAGAGATCAAGATATAGCCATGTTTTCAGTAGCCACCTGAAGATTAGTTCCTGGTAAGTTTGACGTAAGGAAAGAGGTAGCGAGTTCCACAGCTTAGCGCCTAGATGTGACAGGGATCTTCCACCCCATCTGGCCTTTTTTACTGAGGGGATTACCACCAAGACTGCTGACGATGACCTAAGATGTCACAAAGGCTTATAGAAAGTGGCCAAAGAGCGCAGCTGTGGAGGCCCTTTAGCATGTGAGGACCTATGTATATAGCATAAAGCCTTGAATTTTATTCGCTGCTCCAGTGGGAGCCAGTGCAGAGTAAGAAATGCAGATTTGTCTGATTCGTGTTTAGGAATATTAAAAAGCAGTCTAGCGCTAGTATTCTGCACCAGTTGAAGTCTCTTTTTCACATAATTTGTGGGCCCAAAAAAAGGAGTTCCCATAATCCAGATGTGAACTGATCAATGCCTGTATGATTAATCTTTTTGCCATAAACAGAAGGATTTTGAACACCTTCCTGATAAGTATGAATATGCCAAAGCAAATGGCCGAAAACGTCTTTGCCTGCTGATCCATGGATAACCACGGATCAAGCCAAATCCCAAGACTCTTAATATGCTCCTTGGGAGCTGGAAGATCTCAAAGAAGCGACAGGACAGAGGGAAACAAATTTAAATGGGCTTGAGAGCCAAAAAACATAACCTCTGTTTTATCTGCATTAAGTTTAAGTTTGCGGTCTGACATCCAGTTAGATATTGCCCGTAAGCAAGGTCTGAGTGAAGAGTCCAATGAGTTGTGTCCTGAAGTCAAGGAGAACACTAATTGTGCATCGTATGCATATGATATCAAGGAGAGGCCATCGGGTTCCACTACCTTGGCAAGAGGCAACATATAGATATCAAAAAATGAAGGGCTGAGATAAGAACCCTGAGGTACTCCCCATCTACTATTAAAACAACTTGAATAAAAAGATCGATCAAGTACCTGGAATGATCATGTATTTAAAAACTCACTAAACCAACTTAGCGTAGTCCCTGTAACTCCTATCTCCCTCATCCTCTGGAGTAAGATACTGTGATCTACTGTTTCAAACGCGGCGCTGAGGTCAAGCAGCACGATTGCCAAGGCCAAGCCATCATCAAGGGGCCGTCTGACCTCTTCAAGTACTCCTCTCAAAGCCGATTCGGTACTATGCATGGGTCTGAAGCCCATTTGAGAGGGGTGAAGAATATTGTTGTCTTCATGATAAGCAGACAAATAACTGTTTACATGTTTTTTTTATATTTTGGCAAAAGCTAGTAACAGGGAAATTGGTCTATAATTATTTAAAATTGAAGGGTCTAAGTTAGGCTTTTTAAGGAGAGGTTTCACAATTGCGTGTTTCCATTGTAAAGGGAAAATGCCATTTTCCAGTGACTGATTCAATAGCTCAGTCAGAATGGGCGCTATTATTGCCGATCCTTGGGCTATGATCGAGGGAGGTGCAGGATCAAGAGGGGATCCTGATTTAAGAGTAAGTACCCATAGATCTTAAAACGCTTTCAAGGGACAGAGGGGGAAAATCTGATAACATAGCTGTGCCAGTGAAAGGTTGTTCCTCCATGTATAGAGGGCTTATGGGGTCAGTCTGAAAAGCTAAGTAAATATTGATGATTTTATCCTGTAAAAGGAGCCTGAATCATTACTATGCTTGTCAGAGGCTTCTACCTCTCCTGAATGTGAGTGTGAGGAGGCAATGTCTTTTAGCAGCTGGAAGTTTACTTGGGGAGAGTTGGCATTCTGTTCGATTATTGTTGTATAACAAAGTCTTTGAGCTGCTTTGATTTCCAAGTGAAATCGTCTAATGCCCTTCTTATAGACTTGTAATATAGGACTATCTCTATCCACTCCCTCTGGGAAATTACTCATAAAAGGTACTTAAAGGCAATACCCATTTTAACCTATGGGAGAGACAGGCGTTACAATGGTGAAAACCCAGTTGGCAGTAATTCAATATCAGGTCATGTAAAACATATCAGTACATGTCCTATCTTTTGAGTACAGTGCATCCTGCCCATGGGACTGCCTTTGGAATACTTTAGGGGGACCTACATGTAGAAAAAGGGAAGGTTTGAGCCTGCAAAGTGGGTACACTTGGCAGGTCAAACTGGCAGTTTAAAGCTGCACACACAGACACTGCAGTGGCAGGTCTGAGACATGTTTACAGGGCTACTCATGTGGGTGGCACAATCAGTGCTGCAGGCCCACTAGTGATATTCAATTTACAGGCCCTGGGCACCTCTAGTGCACTTCATTAGGGACTTATTAGAACATCAAATATACTAATTAAGGAGAAAACCAATTACCAACCCAAGTCCCCAGAGTCCTAAAGCAAGCAAAAATGATGTTCAGCACAGAATCATAACAGGAGGACAGAAGCTAAAAAGACAGCAGCAACCAGGCCAAGAGCTGACAGGTCTAACAATAATAAAATTATACTTTACAATAAAAACACACTAGAAATTCACTGAAAAAATAAAGGTTAAAGGGACGTTATAGTTAGGTGAAAATGTCAGTTGAAACATAAAAAACTGAAATTCACAAGTTATAGTTATCTTAAGTAATTATAACTCATATCCTAAGGTAACTATGACTTGCACCCTTGCCATGCACTGCTAATTACCCCACCTATTATGTCACTCATGGCATGAACTATGACATTATTGATATTATAGCTGCAACATCTTAACAACTGTGATATCACAATAATCTTCATGTTTGCTGGTCCTAGTATAGATTCTTGTCATTTAATACATCTTTTAACGATCTAATTGAAATCTACTTTGCATATCTCACTTTTCCCCAACTATTGTTCTTCTAGTTGTACACCACACAAGTCAAAATTAGCATCACAGATTTTTATACTGGGTAGAGTGTTACTTGAAATAATCCCATGTAGACGTGATGAATATTGGAATAATCTGGGAAGCTGTAACATAAATCACACAAAGTCTTCAAGACCATGTTACAATCTAATCAGTGGAGAATCACTTAGCTATTCATACTATCAATGTATACCACCAGTTCATCATCCTCTTTGAAGCCAAAAGGACACTTGTGTTGAGGTCAATGATGAGATTTGGCTCTAAAATCTAGAGTCTCCTCTTTTCTCCAACCCGGGGCTGGTCACAGATTCCATCAATACTAAAGAAGAAGAGCATTTCAGTTTTACAGTCATGATATTCAAAATAGTGACTGGATATTGGCTACAGTTCCTCAAGTCTTTGGCTCTGTGTTTCAGAATCCTTTCACAAAATGGAAACTTGGTACTGCCTATAAATAACACTTTGCAGGGACATTGAAAAGTTTATACTGTCTAGTCAAAGAAACAGGTTATGTGTTTGCAGTTTTCTTTGCTTTACCAATCTGCTTCCAATTTATTGAATGTTTGCATGCCCTGTAAGAATCTCACTTAATCACACTTAAAAAACTGTTTCTCCCTTAAGCCATGTCTGTGGTGCTGGCCTTGCACTAAAGCTATACACCAAGAATTCTGCAAAAGATTTGTGTAGGAAGCTGGCTCTCTATACAGTGCATTAAAATGAAGTACACTGTGCAGAGAGTTCAGTGTATCCAGAAAGGTTTACAGGGACCGAAATAGATAGGTCTAGTGCCCTTTTTTGAGGTAGTGTGGGTGAGCAGCTAAGCTTTTCAAGGAGTTGTGTTAAGCATTTGTTGTACTCATAGAGGCAATAAATGAGACACGCTTTCAAAGAATAAATCTGAGACCAATTTAGAAAAGTAACAGTTGCTTTTACATATGCTTTGAACCAAAGAACATCCTTATAAGGTAGGCATTTTTTTAAATTAAAATTGTTTTGCTGTTTCAAAAATCAACACAGTGCAATTTTCAGTCTTCTATGTTAGCCTATGGAAGAAAAACAAGAATGCAGTTTCTCAGGTAAGCACACAACTTACAACCCCAGTCTTCAGGTTTTTAGGCTAGCACCGGGCAAGGTTCAGGTTGGTACCAAGTGTGCACCCACAGCGGCATGGGGCAGCTGGGTGCAAAGGTCGAAGGTGGAGTCAGTACCCAAAGTTAGTCAACAGAGACTGGGGGGGGACTGAAAACACTCTGCTCTCAGTTAAGTAAAGGCGGTGTCAGAGATTGGTCTCTGGGGGTTGAGGCAAGCACCGGGGGGGCCACAAGGCAGCACCAAACTTACTCCCTTAGCGGCACAGGGGAGGATGGGTGCAGTGTGCCAACAGAGCATTGGGCTCCCAATGCTATCCAATGGAGATAGGGGTATCTGCTGCACGCTGCTTACAAGTGATTAGAGCAGGGGCAGGGGTGGATATCCTGGGATGAAAGCAAGGACAAGGGGGGCCATGAGGCAGCACCAAACTTGCACCCTCAGTGGCACAGGGGCAGTCAGGTGCAAAGTGCCAACACAGTGTTGAGCTCCTAATGTTAGTGAAGGAAGAAGATCACTTTCAGAAACGGACTGCAGGCTCTTGCCGGGGGCCGGGAGAGATCAACTCACAGCTGCCCAGGTGAGGTAAGATGCCAAGGTTTTAGGGACTCCAATGGCCTAGTTCTCAAAGGCCCAGGGGCTCTAGGTGCAGAGGTGTCTTCTGGCATCAGAAATAGCTTTCCAGGCAGGTTGCAGTCAGTGGGAGCCCTTGGATTTACGTGGCAGGCCTTGCTGTCGAGCCGGGCAGGGGTCATTCCACAATGGACTCTGGATCAGAAGTGCTGGGGAACCTTCACTGGACTGGTGAGCCACTTGGGCTTGGACTTTGGGCATAGGGTGCACAGGTGGTTCCAGGCAGTGGTTCCGCAGTTCCTCAGATAGACTTCTTTCTTCTTTAGACATGTTTCTTTTAGTCAGGTCCCCTGTTCACTGTATTTATTGTTCTTTGTTGAAGGTAGGTAGTCTTCCCAAGGCTTTGGAGGTCACTGTGCTGCAGAACAGTTGTCTTCTGGGGGCAGTTTTTTTTTAAGGCTGCAGACAGGCCAGTAGGGCTTGGGCCAAGCCAGTTGGTGTCTTCACTCTTCGCTTCTTGGTGATTTTTGTTTTGTCTGGCTCTTCTTAGGTTGACAGAAAACTGATTCTAGGGTTCGGGCATGCCACCTAAATACTGAATTCAGGGCCATTACGGGGAATGCCAGGCGGTAGCCAATGAGCTACTCACCTTTAGGGTGACTATGCCCTACATATGACCACTTCCTTTGGGAGGTGGGCACAGCCCTAATCCTATTGGCCTAATTCCTTCCACACACGGTGGAGGAAGTTAAAAAGTAGTGTCCACTTCAGCTCGTTCACCTTAGGGGTGGAATGGCATAAAATGGGCACTCCTCCTAATTTAACTATTTTTCTTGCCTGTGCTTCCACCAAAAGTAGGGTCAAAACAGGGGGGTGATCATCTCCACCATCTGGAGAGGCCTGGGTCGCATTACAAAGGCAGCAAGGCCCCACCAATGCCCATCCTGCTTGGGAGATGAGGTAACACCTCTTTCCAGTGCAGTATTTTGCTCTGGGTCTCAAGAGCACTGGCTCTCACTGTGGGGGTCCAGAAATGTGTCTGTGGTGGCTGAACTGTCCAGGACCAGTCAGTCAACACACTAGTAGCTGGTAGGTTTTCAGGGGCACCTCTAAGGTGCCCTCTATGTGCATTTCTTTACAATAAATCTATCACTGGGGTCACTGAGTCTTTATTTGATACCAAACATCCAAGGATTCAGAAAAGCCATCATGTAGCTGGGGAACTTGTAATGACCACTGACCAGCACATGCGTTTAAAATGGCTTCCCAGTACACATACTATGTCTGAAAGTCGACAGAGACATAGCAGGGTCATGTCTGCTCATGCAGTTATGGCCTCACATGTAATATAATGCACCCTTCCTTAGGGCTGTAAGGCCTGCTAGAGGGATGACTTACATATATTGCATGCAGTGTTTAGGGGACATGGAACGCCGGCTGTGTGCCATCTTGTCTTTTGAACTTTGGGAGCACCTTGTCACACAGCCTGCAATGACAGTCTGCAGAAGGTTTTTGCTGGAACCCTCCGAGTGGCACAAGTTGTGCTGCAGCTCTGAGGGGCCCTCTCCTGTACTCAGGCCCTATGTACCAAGAGTAAAATTTACTTGGGGCTTGTAGAGGGCTGATAGACCTGGTCACTTGGGGATCAAGTGACCAGGTATCTTTGTTTTAGAGAAGCAAATCCACCACAGAGGACCTGGTTAGCAGTATCCCAGTGCATCTCAGTCAAAGTTGAATTCAAAACCAGGCAAAAAGCTGAGAAGGGGTACCGAAACCAGAACCCAGCTCCATACAATTTGACTTTCCTATATGTGATTTTGGGATGTGCCCACACCTCTTTATCTTTGACCGAATCTGCTTGGATAAGAAAACCAGATCTGTTTGGCAGGAAAACCAAGCTTTTTGCAGATATCCTCTTACTTTTTGTCCCCATTTTTAACTGATACTGTTTTTTCTGACTCTAACTGTGCCCTGGGCTCTGCCAACCAGGTCCAAGGCCATTGATCTGTTTCAAATATATATATGGTAATTAGGCGTAATTACAATTGAGTCACACAATCAATCAACCAATGAGGGATCAATCAACTCACCCGTGAGGGTCTCAAGGCGCTGACAATCTACCTGTAAGTCCCTAAAATATGGTAGGGCATGTAGGTTTAGAAGCCCAGTAGATTTAATGCACTTATGTGTGCACAGATGTTTCACCTGCTGTCATTTTGAAAGTCTACCCTGCTTCGCCAAATTCGTCTTTGGAACCAAAAGTTTCTACAAGGCCGCAAACTACCTTATGTTTATGCATAGGTCACCCCTAAAGTCTACCCTAAGTGCCCCAACAATAGGCTGCTCTATTAACCCCTTCGCTGCCAGGCCTTTTCCCCCTCAGGTGCCAGGCTTTTTTTGTTTTTGCTATTTTGGGCAGTTCGCGCTTAGGCCCTCATAACTTTTTCTCCACATAAGCTACCCACACTACATTTGCGTCCTTTTTTCCAACATCCTAGAGATTCTAGAGGAAACCCAGAGTTTGTGGGTTCCCCTGAAGGAGACTAAGAAATTAGCCAAAATACAGCGCCGATTTAGATTTATTTATTTTTATTGGAAAAAGGACTGCAGATGGATGTGAGTTTTTTCCCTGAAAATGACATCAATAAAGTATTTGCGGTGCTAATATCACCAGCTTCCCAGCTTTCAGGAAAATGCAGACTTGAATCATAAAACCACATTTTTCAATACAATGTCAGCATTTTACTGGGACATACCCTGTATTTACTATTTTTTGAGCTTTTAGCCTCCTTCCAGTTAGTGACAGAAATGGGTGTGAAACCAATGCTGGATCCTGGAAAACGAAACATTTCTGCAAAGTAGACAAAATTCTAAATTTAGCAAGGGGTCATTGTGTAGATCATACAAGGTTTTCTTTCAGACAATAACAGCTAAAAAAAATTAAATATTCAAATTGAGGTAAAGAAAACAGCCATTTCTCTCACATTTTACTCTGTAACCTTTTCCTGCGATTTCAGATTTTTTTAAGCAATATACCCTTACATCTGCCGGACTCTTCTCGTTCATCAAGAACCCTAGGTACCCAGAGCCAGTAATGAGCTGACCTTTCAATGGGTTTTCATTCTATTCCGGGTATACAGCAATCCATTTGCTGAAATATAAAGAGTGAAAAATAGTTATCAAGAAAACCTTTGTATTTCCAACGTGGACACAAGATAAGGTTATGAGAAGCAGTGGTTATTTGCACATCTCTGAATTCTGGGGTCCCCATACTAGCCTGTTAATTACAGGGCATTTCTCAAATAGACGTCTTTTTTACACACTGTCTTACATTTGGAAGGAAAAAATGTAGAGAAAGACAAGGGACAATCACACTTGTTCTGCTATTCTGTGTTCCCCCCAAGTCTCCCGATAAATATGGTACCTCACTTTTGTGGGTAGGCCTAACGCCCGCAACAGGAAATGCAACATGGACACATCACATTTTAACATTGAAAACTGAAGTGTTTTTTGGAAAATGCCTAGCTGTGGATTTTGATCGCTATCTCAGCCGGCACCTAAGAAAAACCTACCAAACCTGTGCATTTTTTAAACTAGACACCTAGGGGGAAACCAGGATGGGGTGACTTGTGGGGCTCTCACCAGGTTCTGTTACCTAGAATCCTTTGCAAACCTCAAAATGTGGCCAAAAAACACTTTTTCCTCACATTTCTGCGACAGAAAGTTCCGGAATCTGAGAGGAGCTACAAATTTCCTTCCACCCAGCGTTCCTCCAAGTCTCCTGGTAAAAATGTTACCTCACTTGTGTGGGTAAGCCTAGGGGCCGCAACAGGAAATGCCCTAATGCACAACGTGGACACATCACATTTTCCCAAAGAAAACAGAGCTGTTTTTTGCAAAGTGCCTAGCTGTGGATTTTGGCCTCTGGCTCAGCCGGCACCTAGGGAAACCTACCAAACCTGCACATTTTTTAAAACTAGACACCTAGGGGAATCCAAGATGGGGTGACTTGTGGGGCTGTCACCAGGTTCTGTTACCCAGAATCCTTTGCAAACCTCAAAATGTGACCAAAAAACAACTTTTTCCTCACATTTCTGTGACAGAAAGTTCTGGAATCTGAGAGGAGCTACAAATTTCCTTCCACCCAGCGTTCCCCCAAGTCTCCTGGTAAAAATATTACATCACCTGTGTGGGTAAGCCTAGGGGCCGCGACAGGAAATGCCCTAATGCACAACGTGGACACATCACATTTTCCCAAAGAAAACAGAGCTGTTTTTTGCAAAGTGCCTAGCTGTGGATTTTGGCCTCTGGCTCAGCCGGCACCTAGGGAAACCTACCAAACCTGCACATTTTCTGAAAACTAGACACCTAGGGGAATCCAAGATGGGGTGACTTGTGGGGCTATCCCCAGGTTCTTTTACCCAGAATACTTTGCAAACCTCAAAATGTGACTAAAAAAACTACTTTTTCCTCACATTTCGGTGACAGAAAGTTCTGGAATCTGAGAGGAGACACAAATTTGCTTCCACCTAGCGCTCCCCCATCTCTCCCAATAAAAATGGTACCTTGATTGTGTGGTAGGCCTAGTGGTCGCGACAGAAAATGTCCCAAAACACTATCTGGACACATCAAAATTATTAAATACAAAGCTACCTGTTTTTGCGGGGGAGAGCACCTGTGCTTTTGGCCCTGTGCTCAGCAGGCATACAGGGAAATCGAACAAACCCAGCCATTTCTGAAAACTAGACACCTGAGGGAGTCCAGGGAGGTGTGACTCACATGGATCCCCCGGTATTTTCTTACCCAGAATCCTCAGCAAAGCTCAAATTTAGCTAAAAAAAAAAATCACACTTTTCCCACATTTCTGTGTGGGATTACTGCACCTACCTACCGCTCAGTCTTCCGGTAAAAATGATATCTCATTTGTTTAGGTGGGCCAAGTGCCTGTGACAGGGAAGAGCCAAAAACATGTTGAAACTGAGGGGGAACCGAAGAGGGTCCAAAAGGGCAGTTTGAAAAAAAAACATTTTTAGGCTGACAAGTGGGGCAGAATCGTTATTGTTATAGATGAGACAATGCTGGGTGGTAGGAATTCTGTAGATTCCTGCAGATTCCAGAAGGTTCCATCACAAAAATGTGGGACAAATGTGTGATTTCCAGCAAAGTAGGAGGCACCTGAAACTGACAGAAAGAAAAAGACCCTGTTGTCTAGTGGTTTCTGCACCCCTTGGGGGCAGATTGGCCGAATAAAAAGCTGGCCTATAGTTATCTTTGCACCCAGGGGAGCAACTCTTGCATAAAGGGTCGCTCACCACATATTTAAAAAAAAAAAGAAAAAGATCCCTGTTGTCTAGGGGTTTCTGCCCCTAATTATATTTGGCTGATGAATGGGCGTGAAATAATTTCCCCCTCTGGGAGCGGTCCTTGCCCAAGCGGCCACTCCTGTTATGCATAGATTAATTTAAAAAAATCCCTGGTGTCTAGTGGGCATTTCTGCTGCCCGATCGTGATCAGCAGAAATGCTGAGAGACGTGAAAGGAGAGGAAAGGCCTTTTGTTAGACTTGGCATCCTTGGCGTGTTCTCTCTCAACTTTTTTCCACTGTTTCCCAGGTTTCTGATGTGTGCTGGATGCTGTTTTTGCTGTTTTTGTTACTCTGGGCACTTTACCGCTCCTATCCAGTGCTAAAGTGCAAGTGCTCCTCTGTAAAATGTATGTGTAATTGGATTTCCATGATTTGCATATTTAGTTTACTGGTAAGCCCCTACTACAGTGCACTAGAAATACCCAGGGCCTGTAAACCAAATGCTACTATTGGGCCTGCAACCCTGGTTGTGCCACCCACATTAGAAGCCCTGTAAACATGGCTCAGACCTGCCACTGCAGTGTCTGTGTGTGCAGATTTTAACTGCCAATTTGACTTGGCAAGTGTACCCACTTGCCAGGCCTAAACCTTCCTGTTTCCTACATGTAAGACACCCTTAAGGTAGGCTCTAGCTAGCCCCATGGGCAGGGTGATCTGTATGTTTAAGGGGGGACATACACTAATGTGTTTTATATGTCCTGACAGTGAAATACTGCCAAATTTGTTTTTCACTGTTGCAAGGCCTATCTCTCTCATAGGTTAACAGGAGGGCTGCCTTTAAAAATGATTAAAGCGTAGATTCCCTTTGGGAGCAGATAGACATGTGGAGCTTGGGGTCGCTGAGCTCACAATTTAAAAATACATCTTTTAGTAAAGTTTTGAGATTGTGTGTTTGAAAATGCCACTTTTAGAAAGTGGGCCTTTTCTTGCTTAAACCATTCTGTGACTCTACCTGTTTGTGGATTCCCTATCTGGATTAGTTTGACAGTTAGGCTTTTTGCACCTCTCTCTAGACAGTGACACAAAGAGAGCTGGGGTGTAGCCCATATATCCTGATGAGCCATCTGTGCTAGAAGGGAGGGGAGGAGTGGTCACTTACTCCAGAAAGGGATGTGCCTGCCGTCTCACAATGCAGTCTCCAACCCCCTGGTGTCTGTCTGGGGCCTGGTCTGGGCAAGACAGGATCTCACAAACAAGAGAGACTTTCCTTTGAAGTAGGCCACCTTCAAAGGCCAAAATGGGTATAAGAAGAGCACCCAAACCCCTGGAAAATTAGATCACTTCTGGACATCAAGAGGAACCTCTGCCTGAAGAAGAGCTGAGGAGAAGTGCTGCCCTGCATGTGACTGTGCTTTGTGGAGCTATCCTGCAGTTGCTGCTTCTGCCTGGTGAAAGGGGACAAAGACTGGACTTTATTGTGCATTCCTGCTTGTGAAGAAATTTCCAAGGGCTTGTCCTTAGCTTGCCTCCTGTTGTTGAAGTCTCAGGGCCATCAAAGACGTCCCCTGCCAGCACCTGGACTCTCTGTTGAGACTCCTACCCTGCCAAGTGGTGACCTATCCAGTTCCTGGGGCCTTGGAAGGTGACGCTGGCAGACCAAGACTGAAAATCCAAAAGTGATCAATAATAGTTACAATTAATCCAATAATTTGCCAAAGTTCGATTTATTTTAACTATTGTAGGAAAAATGCTATAGAACTGCTTTCCTAAAGTTACCCAAAATCAGCCCTTTAGTAGCCTCATCTGATTGGTCAGCCTTTGTCAGGCTGAGATAAGACAAGCTCTCTCGATTATGTGTGAAATGGCCTGTGCTGAAACAAAGACACTATCTGATGGGAGGAGATCTGCTGTTGCTGATGCCAGTACAAGAAGGGGGCTGGGTAACCAAACTGGTCTTCAAGGGGAGAATGACAGATAGTCCACCCCCACCCCCACTTTTCATATACCTGTCCCAAATCAGAAAGATATCATCCATAAATCTGATCCGAAGGGGAATGTGTCTAGTAAAGTGATCATTCTACTCTTGCCGACCACCTGCTCATTTTACCAGCCTACACTATGGCCCTCATTACAACCCTGGCGGTCGGTGATAAAGTGGCATTAATACCGCCAACAGGCTGGCGGTAAATACCGCCAAAATATGACCATGGTGGTGACAACTCCCATAGATAGCCACTTTACCACACTTACCGTCAGGGTGGAAACAACAGCCATCACTGCGGTAGCCGCCTACAGCCAGGTGGAAGTCAATGTTCCTCCCACCATATTAAGACCAATCCGCCACCTATTTTCTACGTCCTGCTCCACCACGAACACCAACGACGGCGAAGATGGCCAAGGTGAGCACAGCCGCCTAGCACACAAGGGAGGTGGGGAGGAAAAAGAGAGTGACACACACACACACGCAACACACACACCCCCAACACCAAACACACCATATACACAATCAGATGCAGTAATAAAACATGTTTACTCCGTACCCCTCATGAATAATGCAAGGACTACAGGAATTGATGAAAGTGAGTGTAATAATATAAATACAGTAGAAATACGAAAAGTCAATCTAATGATTTATACATATGTACAGTTCAAGGGACACTGCCCAGTCCTCAATGTGCGTGGGCCACAGGGCTACATCACAAAGCCCAAGGACCCACTTGTCTCCTGCAGCAACACGGAGAGAACACTGCAGGTGTATCAGTTGGAAAATAGGCAGGCACCTCAGGGGGATGGACAACGGGGGCACTTCATCTGGCAGGTGGTACAACACCACTGGTCCTGGAGGGGGCAACATGCCCTGTGTTTGGTCCTGGGGAGTGCAAGGCCACAGTGTCTAAAGTGGGTGACTTGCCCACATGCTCTGGGGGGGCAACATACCCTGTGCTTGGTCCTGGGGAGTGTAAGGCTACAGTCTCTCATGTAGGTGACTTGCCCACATGCTCTGGAGGGGGCAACACAACCTGTGCTTTGTCCTGGGGAGTGCAAGGCCACAGTCTTTCAACAGGATGACTTGCCCACATGCTCTGGAGGGGGCAACATGCCCTGTGCTTGGTCCTGGAATGTGCAAGGCCACAGTCTCTCAAGTGGGTGACTTGCCCACATGCTGTAGAGGGGGAAACATGCATTGTGCTTGGTCCTGAGGAGGATGGGGTGAGTTGGTGCCATACCCACTGGTTCTGGAGGGGGCATCATGCCCGGTGCTCTTGTTCCTGGGGAGGATGGGGTGATTGGGTGCCATACCCATTGGTTCTGGAGGGGGCATTGTGTCCTGTGCTCTTGTTACTGGGGAGGATGGGTGCCATACCCACTGGTTCTGGAGCGGGCATCGTGCCCTGTGCTCTTGTTACTGGGGAGGATGGGGTGAGTGGGTGCCATACCCACTGGTTCTGGAGGGGCCATCGTGCCCTGTGCTTCAGATCCTGGGGAGTGCAAGGTCACAGTCTCTCAGCTGGGTGTCATTCCCACAAGATTTGCAGGGTGCAGGCCGCACAACAGACCATGGAGGCAGAACTACACACCATCCGCCGGAGGTGACGGCTGCTCAGTTTTGGTGCTGCTGATGCTGTTGCTTGTGCGGGGGAGGCTCCAGCCCATCCCCTACAGCCTCGGACGGCTGCCCACTGCTGTTGGGGGTGGTGCTGCTTCTGCTGGTTGTGGGGGGAGGCTCAAGCCCAACCCCTGCAGCCTCGGATGGCTGCCCACTGGTGGTGGTGGGGCTGCTGCTGCTGGTGGTGGTGGTGGGGGGAGGCTCAAGCCCATCCCCTGCAGCCTCGGACAGCTGCCCACTGGTGGTGGTGGTGCTACTACTGGTGGTGGGGGGAGGCTCCAGCCCATCCCCTGCAGCCTCGGATGACTGCCCACTGGTGGTGGTGGTGCTGCTACTGGTGGTGGGGGGAGGCTCCAGCCCATCCTTTGCAGCCTCGGATGGCTGCACAACCGTAGTTGGTGGTGGGGGCTTCGACTGAGTCCCTGCACTAGGCCCGTTGTCCTTCCTGCCTGCTGGTGCAGGCCCCTTGCCCTTCCTGGCAGCGGCTGGGGATGGCTCCTTGCTCTTCTTGGTAGCATCGGGGGATGGCTCCTTGCTCTTCTTGGCAACAGCTGGGGATGGCTCCTTGCCCTTCTTGGCAGCAGCTGGAAATGGCTCCTTGCACTTCTTTGTGGCAGATGGAGATGGCTCCTTGCCCTTCAGGACAGCACTTGGGGCAGGCTCGTTGGGAGGCCAATTCCAGCTGGGCCTCCGCCGTCTTCCGTGCCCAGCATCTCAGGACGCCCCACTGTTTCCAACAGTGGGTGCTCCGTCTGCCGTACACCCCCAGGGTCCGCACGTCCTTGGCGATGGCACGCCATATACTTTTTTTTTTATGGGTGCTGACCGGCAGAGGAAATATACACAGGGAAAGGTATTAGTCAGACCGTTGTGGCTGTTAAGCTCATGGCCCACCACAGCCCTTCCCATCCTCATTTGCACAGACATAGCCCAGCATACATGCTGCATGCTGCCCAGGGGCCATCCACCAACGCCCCCCACACGAGGCCTTCACACACACCACTCAATACATTCATGCCCCATGTATTGTGCCAACGATGTACTCACCTGTTGGTCTGGAGGCCCATACAGCAGTCGGTAGTGCAGTAGGACCCCATCCACCAGTCGCTCCAACTCCGCCAAGGTGAAGGCAGGAGCCCTTTCCCCAGTCACACAAGCCATGGTAGGTTCCAGTAACAGGTCACAGCAGCACATGAAGTGTAGGTCCTCTCCTGTTGAAGGTCAGGTAGCAAGTGAGTGATCAGATGGAGGTCATGTCCACCGTGGTGCATACCTTCACTGCCAGTGTACATCACCATTGGCCACTGTACCCAACAGGGCCCAATATTATCTAATGAGGCATTGCACGGCGGTTCCAGTCCGCCTCCCGCAACAGCGCACATCGTCAGCGGAATTACATCACTTCCACCTGTCACTCCACACAGGACAGGCAGACGCCATTTCAGGGAGGGGGGTGCAGGCCCTGGATTATAACTCCATCCCAGTATACAATTGGACATTCAGGACAAAT
This sequence comes from Pleurodeles waltl, assembly GCF_031143425.1. Lineage (NCBI taxonomy): Eukaryota > Metazoa > Chordata > Amphibia > Caudata > Salamandridae > Pleurodeles > Pleurodeles waltl. The sequence continues at coordinate 1,072,666,321 of NC_090437.1, forward strand.
GCCAGATATACATTACAAATTGACATCATGCATTGTACTGTTGTGGCTACGGTGTTCAGTCTGTGACCGGCTCCTCACTCTTTTGCCCCATAAATTGCTACCGCTGCGGATGAATAGGAGAAGAGACATACCCCGTGTACAGACCCGTGGTGGACTTGGCAACAATGGAGGACAGGCACATTATTCTCACCTATAGACTAGATAGGGCCTCAATCATGGGGAGGGTGCCGAAGTGGAGCCTGACCTAATATCTGTTATCCGTCACCCCACTGGTATCACCCCTCTTGTGCAAGTGCTAACTGTGCTCCATTTCCTTGCAACTGGTTCTTTCCAAGTGACAGTGGGCTTGGCAGTAGGAATGTCACAGCCAATGTTCTCAAACGTGCTGACCGGAGTGTTGTCTGCCCTGATTAAACACATGTGCAGCTACATTGTTTTCCCCCAGGTGGAGGATTTGGCCACAGTGAAGGCTGACTTCTATGCAATGGGACATATCCCTAACATAATTGGGGTAATTAATGGAACTCATGTTGCATTTGTCCTCCCCTTGCAAAATGAACAGCTGTTCAGAAATCAAAAGAGTTTTCACTCCATGAATGTCCAGATGGTGTGCCTGGTGGACCAGTACATCTCCCATGTCAATGCTAAATATCCTGGGTCGGTGCATGATGCCTTTATCCAGAGAAAGAGCAGCATCCCAAATGTGATGGACCAACTACAGAGGCACAGGGTGTGGCTAATAGGTGAGCCTTGATTCCCACCCAGCGCACGTTGGTGTATGGGGATGGTGTGGGCCATATGGGATGGTGTGTGGCTAAATGTTCTCCCTCGATATTTGCAGGTGACCCTGGTTACCCAAACCTACCATGGCTACTGACCCCTGTTAGGAATCCGAGGACAAGGGCAGAGGAACATTACAACGAGGCACAAGGGCGAACAAGAAGGATAATCAAACATACCTTTGGCATCCTGAAGGTCAGGTTTCGGTGTCACCATCTAACTGGTGGATCCCTGTGCTACTCACCCAAGAAGGTCTGCCAGATGATCGTGGCATGCTGCATGTTGCACAACCTTGCCTTGAGACGCTGTAGAAGGCTTGGTGATACAGAGGACTCTGACTCGTATGTTAAGGGAGTTCCCGAAAGGAAAAATTAATAAATATATTTGTTTTTAGAGCGAGGATAATAATTATGATAGCAATACAGTTTTCTTCTGTACGGGTCCTTTTTATTGGGGTTGCTTCCGTTAAGGTCCTGCTGTCTTAATAGTCCTTAATGTTCTGTTTTCCCTAGGCTGGGACGGTCTTCGGACGATGTCTTCCCGGCTCCTTTTCCGGCGGGGTCTCGGAAAACAAGAAGACAAGACCAGGTAAGTGCTGAGGAATGGGGTTGTCTTCTTGAGTTAGTGCACGTGCAGGAGGGTGATAGAAGGAAACTCTGGGGTTGGTGTGTTAATGTAGTGCAGGTATAGGGGAGGGTACAATAATATCTATGTAAGGCTGGTGGAAGGGAGGTGGGATGGTCAGTGTTCTTCCCAGGTCCCCGGTGCTCAGTCCAGCCTGTCCTCTTCCCCTATTCCCTCCCCGGTGTTCCTTTTCTCTCCTTCCCCTCCCTTTGTGCCCTCGCGTCCTGTAGTTCCCTTATGTCGAGGTCCCTTTAACAGGGATCGTACCTTGAAAAGCCATGACCCTCCTGGGTCGTGGCGGGGCTTGACTTCTCTCTCGGTGTCTTTCCCGGCTCCGTGATTCGGGCTGGTTGTCTCTCTCTCGTCTCTCCAAATTGCGGTGTGGAGGAGGATGGAGCTGGCCGTGTGGCAGCAGCGAACCCTGTGGACATTGAGGATGAGGAGGTAGAGGATGAGGACACGAACAACAGAACTGCAGTGATTCGACAATACTTTCAATGACACACAGATAAGAAAGTGTTACTTCATATTTCATTGAAATTTTTTTGTTTATCTACAGGTCTTTCCTATGTGAACATTACTGTACAGTTGAATTGCAATGTTTGAACCTGGTTAAACGAATACATAGTTAAATCATTAGAAATACTCCATACTTGTATTTAGTCAAAGGGTATTTATTGAAGTGATAAGGAGGAGTGGGGTAAGTGCATTGGGGTGGGGTGATGATGGAGGAAAGTCCAGGGTATAGTTCCAGTCTATTTGTAGCACAGATGCAATGTCCATGAGGACATAGGAAGGGTAGCAATGGCGGTTCAAGGTGGACAGGGTGACTGAGTGTGACACAAAGGTGACAATCAGGAGAATCTCATTTCCTGGCTGGGGTCCTGGCAAGTGCCTCTGGCTTCTGCCTGGATCACAGGGAATGTTTGCTTGTTAGTTCACCTTCTGCAGGGAGAGGGGTACTGGTGGCCTTTGAGTCCTGTGGCGGGGCCTCCTGTCCACTAGCAGCAGCGGAGGTGGAAGGCAGTTCAGATGTCTGGCTAGAACAGGGGCCCGGTGTTGTGAGACTGCCTCCCTCATAATGTTAGCCATGTCTGCCAGCACCCCTTCTATGGAGACCAGGGTGGTGTTGATGGACCGCAAGTCCTCGCTGATCCCCTGGTACTGTCCCTACTGCAACTGCCTGTTATCCTGCACAGTGGCCAGGATCTGGCCCAGTGTATCCTGGGAATGTTGGTATGATCCCAGGATCTCGGTGAGGGCCTCCTGGAGAGTCGGTTCCCTTGTCCTGTCCTCCCACTGGCGCACAGCAGTCCTCCCATTGTCCCTGTTGTCCTGTGACTCTGTCCCCTGAACCGTGTGCCCACTGCCACTGACCCCAGGTCCCTGATTGTCTTGAGGGCCAGGTGTGCCTTGGGGTCCTTGTAGTGGTGGACACACTGCTGATTGACGTGTCCTGGGGACAGAGGTATGGGTACGCTCGGTGGGTGCTGTGGTGGTGTTTCCTCAGGTGGGGAGGCTCTGTGGTGGTGTGTGGCTGTACCTGGGTAACCGACTTTCCGGAGGTCCCTTATGGGCCAGGTTGGTCATCCAGATCCAGGCGACCAGAGTCGCTGTCATTACTGTGGGCCTCTACTGTGGGAGGACTGGATAGTGCTGGCACCTCTTCGCCGCTGACATTGGCTGGGATACCTGTGGGGATGTAAATGCAGTGTTACTGTTTCTGTGTGTGACATATTGTGCATCACTGGGTTGCCCTCTTTGGTTGTATTCACCCTGGCAGCTTTCACTTGTGTCAGTTGGTATGTGGTGGGCTAGCTGATTCTCTCTATTGTGCATGCTTTTGGGATAGGTGTCCATGCAGGGCTGTGAGTGATGTCCATGCATTGGTGGTGCATGCAGGGCTTGGCATTGGGATGGGTGATATGTGATGGTGGGGTGTGTGGGAGGTGGTGGAGTGATGGAAGTGAGGATAGGATGGGGTATGTGATGGCATGCAGGTAGGGTGAGATAGTAATAGACAGTTGACTTACCAGAGTCCAGTCCTCCTCCTACTCCGGCCAGGCCCTCAGGATGCATGATTACCAAGACTAGCTCCTCCCATGTTGTTAGTTGTGGGGGAGGAGGGGGGTGTCCACCGTCAGTCCTCTGTACAGCGAGTTGGTATCTTGCTGCTATGGAATGTACCTTCCCCCGTAGGTCATTCCACCTCTTCCTGATATCATCCATTGTTACGGGGTGCTGTCCCACAGCCTTAGCCGTGTCCATGATTCTCGGCCATAGCTCCATCTTCCTAGCAATGGATATCTGCTGCACCTGTGCTCCAAATAGCTGAGGCTCTACTCTGATGATTTCCTCCACCATGACGCTTAGCTCCTCCTCTGAGAATTGGGGGTGTCTTTGTGGTGCCATGGGTGTTGTGTGAGTAGTGTGGGTGAGGGTGTGTAGGGTGATGTGTTGGGGTGTGTGATATCAGGTGCATGGGTGGTGTAAAGGTGTAGGTGGTGTGTGGCTCTGATCTTGTCTGTGGTCATGGTGTCTGTCTCGTGCCAATGGTTTGTAGTTGTAAAAGGTTGTGGGTATGTTTTTATAGTGGTGTGGGTATATGGGTGTGGTTTGTGTATGGGTGTCAGGTGTGTGTAGTCTGAATTGTCCAATGTGGTGCTTTTTTGTTTGAGTGTGTATTTTGAGTGCAGCGGTATGTACCGCCCATGGTTACCGCCATTGAATGCTTGCCGCAGTGAGTTGCGGGTCATAATGTGTTGGGCGTTGTTCTGCAGGCGTAACGGTGTGGGTTTTGATACCGCCAAGTTATCACTGACCTTTGGTGTGGCAGAATTGTGTAAGTGGCTGAATAGTGACAGATTGGTGTGTGTGTGTCATAATATGGTGAACGGATATCCGCCGCGGCTGCGGTATGTTGGCGGCAGTCAGCGTGGCGGTAAGTGAGATTTACCGCCAATATCATAATGAGGGCCTATGTTTTGCAAATCTAAGGAAGAAGGAGGAACCCATGACAGTACCAGAGTGTTAGCAGTATAAACTTTTCTCAAATAAGAAGATATTTTGCCTCAAACAGAATGTTAGCATGGAACATAGTATCTGTGTATGTTCATATAGTTCAATAGATTTGCCTAAAAGAAATCATGTAGGCACAAACACTTTGATCTTGACCTATGCTTTTGTATAAAGATCAGACATTCAAGGTGATCATGGCCTAAGACATTTCCCATGTACTATAATTTATCTTCCTTAGGAAGTTTGTGCTGTCCTGGTAATATCAGTGTAGAGCTGTTACGTAAGGAGCTCAATATATCTTCAGTTCCTGCCAGCAACTGCAACTGTTTCCTGGTCATGCATCCTCGGGGGACAGCCTGTCTTCAGCCTGCACCAGAAGAACTAAGGAATCCCCCTTGAAGTGAAGGAGTCACTTCCTTGCTTCAGCAGGCACCCTATTCAGTGAAGACCGGTGGCTTGGATCCCCTCCCCTGACGAAGTGCGTGGATCCAGCATCACAGGTGGTAGTCTGAAGTGGTCCTGACAGTCCTGACGTCCAACTGCCAACTTTGGTGGAGGTAAGAGCTTGCCTCCCCACGCAAGACAGTAACCCCATGCACAGTGTGTTTTGCAGTTGCCAAGGCTTGTTGACATCCTTTCTCAAACTTCTTGTTGCACTGTGCATCTCCGGCCCCCAGCACTCATTCCTGCGACGCACAGCCTCCTGTGTGGTTCTCCAGCGGCGTGGGATCCTTTTGTGTAGTGTTGCGTGGGCCTCCTTTTGCACCTTCTTTGTCCCTGTGCTGGGGGACTCCGATGCACGCTGCCTGGTCTTCTGAGGATTCTGTGAGTTGCTGAGTGGCCCTCTGACTCCCCCTCCTGGGTAGAGTCCACCAGATCCCTCCTGGTCCCGGGCAGCACCATTTTCTGCTAACAGCAAGCTTTGCTTGTGCCAAGGCTTGTTGGAGAATCCCTCACGCAAACCAGACTGCAAACATCCATTCCAATGTGGGACATCTTCTGCACCAACCAGGAACCAGCCTCTGTCTTCTTGGGTGCAGTACTGACTATTGTTCTTCACCGGTGGTTCTTCTTTTGCACCTTCACCTGGGTTAGCAGGGGCTCCTGTTTTCTCTGGACTCCTCAGTGGTTCTTTGACTTGGTCCTCTTCTTCTACAGGTCTTCAGGTCCAGGAATCCATTGTTGGTATCTTGCAATCTATTCTGGTTCTTGCATAATCTTCATTCTCGTGCTCTTGTGTGTTCTAGAAAAGCTACTGTCATTTACTCCTGCTTTTCTGGGCTCTGGGGTGGGTTCTAATACTCCCAATGCCCCTCTACATGCTACACTTGCCTCGGTGGAAAACCGACATTCGCATTCCACTTTCTTAGTATATGGTTTGTGTTCCCACAGGCCCATTTCTAACTATTGTGATTTTCACTAATTGCACTGTTTTTGAACTGTTTTACAGCTATTTCTGCATAATAGGGTATATAATTTGTGTATTACTTACCTCATAAGGGAGTATAGTCTCTATGGTATTTTTGGCATTTGTGTCACCAAAATAAAGTACCTTTATTTTTTTAACACTCAGTATTTTCTTTCATGTGTGTGAGTACTGTGTGACTACAGTGGTATTGCATGAGCTTTGCATGTCTCCTAGTTAGGCCTTTGCTGCTCATCCACACTACCCCTAGAGAGCCTGGCTTCTAGACACTGTCTACATTTCACTAATAAGGGATAACTGGACCCGGTATAAGATGTAAGTACCTTAGGTACCTACTATAAACTAGGCCAGCCTCCTACATTAGTGGTGCAGCGGTGGGATAAGTACTTGCAATTGCCTTATCACTCTGTCACCGGTGCTTTCCACTGGAAAGAATACTGTATACCTAGAGATTTACACATACACCTAGTTACAGGGTTCTAGTCCTTTCCAGAGACTAGAGGGGAGGTAGGTTAGGTTTTACTTACACTATACTACCACACAACTACATCATGTCTACTTCTGGGCCTACTCCCTGGCTACTCCCTATGAGGGCATGACCTTCAAAGAACTGAAGGGGCTTTGCTCAGAAAGAAGCCTAGAAGTAGGGAAGAACCCCAACACAAATTTTCTGTTGAGCCTTCTCCTTCAGAATGATCAGGAACATGCTGATAACCAGGAGGAGGAGGAGGAGGGAGAGTCTAACCTGTTAGAGTAAGGGACTCATCCTTCAGATTCAGTGGAAGGCTGTTCCAAAGATCTTCCACCTAGCAGACATACTTGTGTAGTTGGAAGTGGGGGGGTGGGGGTAGTCACTCCAGTAGGGCTCCCTTCAAACCTACATGTCAGATCACTAGGGTCACAAAAGCTAGGGAAAGATCTACCTCCGCCCATTCCCATATCACCTCAGTTCCTGAGGGATCCCATGGGTCAAATCTAGGTGATGACTCCATAGATAGGGCGCTCAGGAAACTGAGGCTGAAGCTGCAGCAGCAACAGCTAGCCCTAGATAGGGAGGCCTTGCCTGTGGAAAGGGAAAAGCAGGGGTTGGGGTTAGTTCCCCATGGTGGCAACAGTTTCAGGAGTTATGGAATTAGGGAGGACACCATTGACTCTAGAAATATGCACAAAATTGTTCCCCCATGCAAGGTGGGGATGATATTTACAAGTGGTTTGCTGCACTTGAGAGGGCCTGCACAGTTCAAAGGGTCCCTCAAAGGCAGTGGGCTGCTATTCTGTTTTTGTTCTTTTCTGACAAGGGGAAGGATAGACTTCTCACTGTCATAGAAGAAGATTCAGATAACTATAGCACTCTTGGATGGATTTGGCTTAGTCACTGAACAATACAGAATTAAGTTCTGAGAAACCAGAAAAGAGTCTTCACACGATTGGACAGACCTTGTGGACTGTTCAGTGAAGGCCTTAGAAGGTTGGTTACCTGGCAGCAAGGTGCCTAATTATGAAAGCTTATATAATCTAGTCTTGAGAGAGCATATTCTTAACAATTGTGTGTCTGATTTGTTACACCAATATCTTGTGGACTCAGATCTGACCTCTCCCCAAGAATTGGGAAAGAAGGCAGACAAATGGGTCAGAACAAGGGTGAGCAGAAAAGCTCATACAAGGGGTGACAAAGACATGAAGAAGGATGGTAAGTCCAATGACAAAGTTGGGGACAAAGATAAAAACATGGAGTCTTCATTAGGCCCACAAAAATCCACTGGGGGTGGGTCTAAATCATCTTCTAACCATCAGAATAAAATGCCTTGGTGTTATGTGTGTAAGAACAAAGGCCATTGGGCAAGTGACAATACTTGTCCAAAGAAAAACACCAAAGCTCCTACCTCCACAACCCCCACTGCTTTCACTAGTGCCCCTAGTAAAAGCAGTGGTGGGGGAAAAATAACACTACAAATACCCAGACCAACGGTGTAGCAGGGCTCACCCTGGGTAATGTAGTGGGGATTGGTTTCGTAAGGGAAACCGCTGAGGCTGTTTTAGTCTCTGATGGTGGCATTGACCTTGCCACCCTTGTTGCGTGTCCCCTTAATATGGATAAGTACAAGCAACAACCCCTTATAAGTGGTATTCAGGTTGAGGCCTACAGGGACACAGGTGCCAGTGTCACAATGGTGACTGAAAAACTGGTAGCCCTTGAACACCTACTTTGCCATCAGTATCAAGTGACATAAGCCCATGACAACACTGTTAGTCACCCCATGGCTGTTGCTGATCTCAACTGGGGGAGGGGGATAACTGGTCCAAGAAAAAGTTGTGGTAACCATCGACCTACCGGTAGAGTGTTTACTAGGCAATGACTTGGAGAGTCATGCAGCAATGCTGGGCATTCCTGGGCACATCTTTGCTTTGACAAGGGCTCAAGCCAAGAAGCAAAAAGGATAGGGAAACTTGCATCCTGGAACAATGGACCAAGAGCATCCCAAAAGCAGGGGTCAAACTATCCCTTCCTCCATTTAAGATTCCCCTTTTGAGGAGGAGGAGTTTACTCCCTGTGCAAAACCTACACCAGAGGAGCTTCAGGCGGACACAGCTGATTTCTTGGGGACAGGGAGGCCTGCCAGGGAGGAGTTAAGTGTTGCTCAGAAAACCTGTCCCACACTAGAGGGTTTAAGACAACAAGCTGTCAAACAAGAGGCAGGGGATGTCAGAAAAACCCACAGTGTGTATTGGGAAAATAATCTCCTATACACCCCAAATATGGCCATATGAGGTGTCTAAGATTGTGAAATTGTGCCCCCAGTGTGATTCTGGTATTGGGGGCCAATATCATACACCCTAGGGGCTCTACCATGGACACGCAGTACTGCCAAACCAGCTCTCTGAGGTTTCCACTGCAGCCCCAGCTGCTGCCACCCCACAGACAGGTTTCTGCCCTTCTGGGGATTGAGCAGCTCAATCCCAGGGAGGCTGAACAAAGCATTACCTTTGGGACAGAGGTGTTACTCCCTCTCCCTTTGGAAATATGTGGTACAGGCATGGGAGAGGTATCCTCCCAGAGCCTCAGGAAGTGTTTTGATGGGCACAAACAGTGCCCTCCTTGCATAATCTAGTCTACACCGGTTCAGCGACCCCGAGACCCTGCTCTGGTGCAAAACTGGACAAAGGAAAGGGGAGTGACCGCTCCCCTGTCCATCACCACCCTAGGGGTGGTGCCCAGAGCTCCTCCAGAGTGTCCCTGGGTTCTGCCATCTTGTTTTCAGGATGGTCAGGGAACTCTGGGAGCACCTGAGTGGCCAGTGCCAGCAGGTGAGGTTAGAGACCTCTCCTAATAGGTGCTTACCTGGTTAGGTGACCAATTCCCCTTTCAGGGTTATTTAGGGTCTCTCCTCTGGGTGTTTCCTCAGATTGCAAGACTCCAGCAGGACTCCTCTTGAACCTCTGTTTCACCTTCTACTGTTGGATCAACCTCAGGACTGCTCCAGAAACTCTACACCAGCAACAATGTATCCAGGAAGGCTACTGCAACTCTGTACTTCAGCTCCTGCCAGCAACTGCAACAGTTTCTAGATTGTGCACACCTTGAGGACTGCCTGTCTTCATCCTGCACCAGAAGGACCGAAGGAACCTCCTGTGGAGTGACAAAGTCACTTCCCTGCTTCAGAAGGCACAGCTCTGCAGTAACAATCACTACTTTGGGACTCCTCTCCTGTCAACGACCATGATCCCTGGAACACAGGTGGTGGACCGAAGTGATCCTGACTGTCCAAAGGTCCAGCTGTTCAAATTTGGTGGAGGTAAGAACTTGCCTCCCTGAGCCAGATGGTACCCTTGTGCACCACATGCTTTCCAGCTCCTAGGACTTCTGTGTGCTTCTTCCAGAAATCCTTCATGCACAGCGTAGCCCAGGTCCCTAATACTTTATCCTGTGACGCTCTGCTCCCTGAGTTGTTCTCCGGAGGCGTGAGATCCCTGCGACGACTGTGATTTGCAACTCCTTTTTCCCAGTGCCCTGGGACTCCTGTGGGTGCTGCCTGGTCTCCTGAGAGCTCTCTAAAGTTATGACAGCCCCCTCTGTCTCTTCAGCCGAGTTGAGACCCCCAGGTCCCTCCTGGGCCCAGGCAGCACCTGTTACTACCAACCATAAGATTTGCAAGAGCCAAGGCTTGTTTGCGGAATCCAATGACGAAAACCAGCCTGCATCCAATGGCTCGACATGGGACATCTCTTGCACCAAGCCGCAACCCGCAACTGTCTTCTTTATTTCTGTCTTTTTCTTCCAACCGGAGAATCCACTTTTGCACCTTCATCTGGGTTAGCAGGGGCTCCTGTTCTTCCTGGACTTTTCATCTATTCTTGGACTTGGTCTCCTCTCTCCACAGGTCTTCAGGTCCAGGAATCCATCATTGGTGTCTTGCAGTCTTGCTTGGTTTTTGCATAATCCTTTACTACAACTCCTAGTGTGCTCTGAAGAAACTTGCTGTACTTTAATCCTGTTTTCCTGGGCTCTGGGGTGGGGTACTTTACTTACCTTTGGTGTTTTCTTACACTTCCAGTGCCCCTCTACACACTACTCTTGCCTAGGTCAGAAACCGACTTTCACATTCCACTATTTTAGTATATGGTTTGTGTTGCCCTTAGGCCCATCATAGCGTGTGGTGATTTTCACTGTTTGCACTATTTTATGACTGTGTATCTTCCTGATTTTGGTTACTAGTGTACATTTTGTGTATAATACCTCTTAAGGGAGTATATCCTCTAAGATATATCTTAGGCCAAGTGTCACTAAAACAAAATACCTTTATTTTTGGTAACACTGAGTACTGTCTTTTCTATGTGTGAGTACTGTGACTACAGTGGTATCGCAAGAGCTTTGCATGTCTCCTGTTCAGCCTTGGCTGCTCAGCCTACAGCTACCTCCAGAAAGCCCTGCTTCTAGCCACTGTCTACATTTCACTAGTAAGGGATAACTGGACCTAGTATAAGGTGGAAGTACCTTAGGTACCCACTACAAACCAGGCTGGCCTCCTACAGTGAGGTTGCTTATTTAGTGGACCTAGGCACTCCTAGAAGTCCTCTTAGAGTACTTCATGTGAACCCCCTGAAGCACTACTATGACAGGGCTGACTAAACCCTGCTCATGGCCACCGATGAGGGACAGGAAGATGAGAGTGATCATCTCCCTTATCTCTTCTCTAACATTGCAGCTGATGGCTGAATGGAACAGGTTATTCTTGCAGACTGCCTTCCCGAAGAGCATATGAAGGACTGTAGGAACATCGGTGGTAAATTTTCTGAACTCTTTTCTCTGACACATGGTAGGACTACTTGGTGTCAGAAAACCATTGATACTGGAGACAGTTTACCTGTCAAAAGAAAGATTTAGCGACAGCCTGACCATGTCAGAGACTGCATTAAATCTGAAGTTCAGAAGATGCTAGATTTGGGAGTGATTGAGTACTCTGATAGCCCCTTGGCCAGCCCAGCTGTGCTTGTACCCAAACTCCATTCTCAGAATGGAAAAAGGGATATTAGTTTTTGTGTAGATTACAGAGTTAGAAAGACAGATGTTCACCCTATACCCAGGGGAAATTAACTTATTGATACACTAGCTTCTGCCAAGTATCTCAGCACTTTTGATTTGACTGCAGGGTATTGGAATCAAACTATCAGAAGATGCTAAACCCAAAACAGCTTTCTCTACCATTGGAGGGCATTATTAGTTCACTGTTATGCCCTTTGGTTTGAAGAATGCACCTGACACTTTTCAGAGGTTAGTGAACACAGTCCTCCATGGTCTGGAAGCTTTTAGTGCAGCATATCTTGATGATATTGCTGTCTTCAACTCCACCTTGGAGGACCACCTAGTCCACCTGTGGAAAGTTGCGGAGGCCTTGCAAAAGGGAGGCTTCACTATCAAGGGCACATTGTGCCAGATGGGGAAGGGGAGGGTGGTTTATCTGGGACACCTGGTGGGTGGAGAACAGATTGAACCACTTCAGAGGAAGATCCAGACTATTTTAGGCTGGGCTCCCCCTACAACACAGACCCAGGTCAGAGCCTTTCTTGGTCTCACTGGGTATGACAGGAGGTTCATTAAGAACTGTGGCTCCATTGTTGCCCCTCTTAATGATTTCACATCAAAGAAGATGCCTACAAAGGTATTGTGGACAGCTAGCTGTCAGGAAGCTTTTGAGGAGCTAAAGCAGGCAATGAGTATTGCACCAGTCCTAAAAAGCCCAAACGACTACAAGAAGTTTATAGTCCAAACTGATCCTTCAGAGGTAGGGGTTGGGGCAATGTTATCACAACTGAATTCAGAGGGCCAGGATCAGCCTGTTGCTTTTATCAGCAGAAGGTTGACCCTTAGAGAAAAGCATTGGTCAGCCATAGATGTGGAGGCCTTTGCTGTGGTCTAGGCCTTGAAGAAGTTTAGACCATACCTCTTTGGGACTCACCTCATTGCTCAAACAGACCAGAAACCTCTTTTATGGTTAAAACAAATGAAAGGTGAAAACCCTAAATTGTTGAGGTGGCCCATTTCCCAACAGGGGATGGACTTTACAGTGGAACATAGACCTGGGAGTAACCACTCCAGTGCAGATGGACTCTCCATATATTTCCACATAGACAATGAAGACTCATCTGGGCAAGGTTAGCCTTATTGTCCCTTGTTTTGGGGGGTTGTGGAGGAAAGTACCCTCTTTTTGGCATGTTACCCCCATTTTGTGCCTGATGTCAGTGTATTTGACTGTGTTCACTGGGATCCTGCTAACCCGGACCCCAGTGACTATGCTCTCTCTCCTCTAAATGTTGTCACTGCATACTGGTAACCCAGTATTTCACCCAAATTTGGCATACTAGTACCCCCTTGTAATGTCCCTAGTAAAGGGTACCTGGTAACCAGGGCATCGGGGTTCCAGGGGATCCCTATGGGCTGCAGCATGTCTTTAGGGAGTCCATGCAAAGGCTTCTGCAGGACTGCCATTGCAGCCTGTGTGAAATGGTGCATGCACCCTTTCCTGCCATTTATACTGCACCAGGTCACTTATAAGTCACCCCAATTGCCGGCCTTCCACCCTTGAAGGCAGGGTGCAGAGTACCTGTTTGTAAGGGCACCCCTGCAATAGCAGAGGTGCCCCACGACCTCAGGACCATTTTTCCAGACTTCGTGAGTGTGGGGACGCCATTTTACACATGCACTGGACATAGATCACCACCCATGTCCAGCTTCAGAATGGTAACTCTGAATATGGCCATGTTTGGCATCAAACATGTTGGAATAATACCCCAAGGTTTTTGCAAACATTAGTTGTATGATTCCATTGTTGGAGTTGGACTCTTGCTCTAGGCAAGACTACTAGCTTAAGGATGACGGTACTTATGTTTGTAGACGACTATGCCAGTCCTACAACAAAACGCAACTGTCATCGCAACCCTTTCAGCTCACAAGCAGTACCTCACCAAAAATCCCAAACAGTAAAAGGTGATTTGTGGCAGCTTTTGCGCATTGACTCAAGAGTGTGACATCTCAGGGAACGTCGTGGTTAAACGGAGATTACCCCTTTCTCACATTAACAACATGTCTCAATCACACACAGGCAATGAAGAAGATGCAGTAAAGTTTCAATAGGTTTTATTTAGCAAAACTGCATTCTGCACTAAGTTGCATGGGCTGTAATGATAAGGATAATGAACAGTGCAAGAAACAGAATAATAAAGACAAGAGTCATTAGTACAAGGGACCCCACCATCTTGCAATATTATGAAAAAACATGAAGGGCCATATTTATACTCCTTTTGCGCCGAAATTGCGTCGTTTTTTTTGACGCAATTTCGACGCAAAACTAACGCCAACTAACGCCATATTTATACTATGGCGTTAGAGGCGAATAGCGCCAAAGTTCCCGGAATGTGCGTCATTTTTTAGCGTGAACCCCTTCCTTGCGTTAATGATATGCAAGGGAGGCGTTCCCGTCTAAAAAATGACTCCCAGGCCTTTACGTGGTATTTATACTCCCGGGCAAAAGAGACGCCCGGGAGTTGGCGTGGCTAAAAACGGCGCATTTGCGCCACTTTTTAACGCCTGCTCAGGGCAGGCGTTAAGGGGCCTGTGGGCTCAAAATGAGCCCACAGGTGCCCTCCCATGCCCCCAGGGACCTCCCCTGCCACCCTTGCCCACCCCAGGAGGACCCCCAAGGATGGAGGGACCCACCCCAGGGACATTCAGGTAAGTTCAGGTAAGTATAAATTTTTATTTTTTATATTTTTTTTTGGTGGCATAGGGGGGCCTTATTTGTGCCCCCCTACATGCCACTATGCCCAATGACCATGCCCAGGGGACAGAAGTCCCCTGGGCATGGCCATTGGGCAAGGGGGCATGACTCCTATCTTTACAATGATAGGAGTCATGTTGATGGGGGATGGGCGTCGAAAATAAATGGCGCAAGTCGGGTTAAGACGATTTTTTCGACGTAACCTGACTTGCCCCATTTTAAGACGCCCATGCGCCATTTTCCCCCTACGCCGGCGCTGTCTGGTCTACGTGGTTTTTTCCCACGCAAACCAGGCAGCGCCGGTCTGCTTGCGCCGTCTAACGCCATTCCATAAATACGGCGCCCGCATGGCGCTTCAGAATGGCGTTAGACGGCGCAAAACTTTTTGACGCTAAACTGCGTTAGCGCAGTTTAGCGTCAAAAAGTATAAATATGGGCCGAAGTGTGTGATATGTCCTAATAACCTAGCATGATAGGCCTCACCTCTAACCTAGAAGAGAGCTAGGTATGTTAAACCTCAATCTGCCAATGCCATGTCCATGAGAAGACCACCCCAACCCCTGTTACCTTAAAATGAGGTCTCTAGCTCAGGCTCCGTAGGAACTTGAAGACTGGGTCAGTGTCAAGGCGATGTCCAGCATCGATAGCAGCAATGGCATCTGGTCAGAATCCCTCTGACTATCTGATAAAGTGAGGAGTATTTATAGAGATCTACTTGGACCCCTGATGTAGGTTTGTTCCCAAACAATAGATAACAAGATGTGCTTGGGACGGTATTTAATATAAACAATTTCCTCGAAAGGATGAAGAGGGAAAATACCTAGGGCCATATTTATACTTTTTGACGCAAAACTGCGCTAACGCAGTTTTGCGCCAAAAAAAATTAGCGCCGGCTAACGCCATTCTGAAGCACCATGCGGGCGCCGTATTTATTGAATGACGTTAGCCGACCGGCGCTGCCAGGTGTGCGTGAAAAAAAACGACGTACACCAGGCAGCGCCGGCGTAGGGAAAAATGGCGTTTGGGCGTCCCAAAATGGGGCAAGTCAGGCTGAGGCAAAAAAATCGTCTTAACCCGATTAGCGCCATTTTTTGGGGGCGCCCAGACGCCATTAACATGACTCCTGTCTTAGCAAAGACAGGAGTCATGCCCCCTTGCCCAATGGCCATGCCCAGGTGACTTATGTCCCCTGGGCATGGTCATTGGGCATAGTGGCATGTAGGGGGGCACAAATCAGGCCCCCCTATGCCACAAAAATAAATTAAAAAAAATACTTACCACAACTTACCTTTTCTTCCCTGGGATGGGTCCCTCCATCCTTGGGTGTCCTCCTGGGGTGGGCAAGGGTGGCAGGGGGTGTCCCTGGAGGCAGGGGAGGGCACCTCTGGGCTCATTCTGAGCCTACAGGTCCCTTAACGCCTGCCCTGACCCAGGCGTTAAAAAGAGGCGCAAATGCGGGTTTTTTTGCCCCGCCCACTCCCGGGCGTCATTTTTGCCCGGGAGTATAAATACCACGCACATGCCTGGAGTCATTTTTTAAGATGGGAACGCCTACCTTGCATCTCATTAACGCAAGGAAGGTGTTCACGCCAAAAAATGACGCTAACTCCATGAACTTTGGCGCTAGACGCGTCTAACGCCAAAGTATAAATATGGAGTTAGTTTTGCGCCGAATTTGCGTCGAAAAAAACGACGCAAATTCGGCGCAAACGGAGTATAAATATGACCCCTAAAGTGAACTCCTACAGTTTGTTTGTCTTTGTCGCTTGATCATGATGCCTTAGCGCGAAGACACTGATAACGCAAACTAAAACATGGGCCTAACCCAAACCAAGGCAGCCATTTTAAATGATTTCATGAAATAAATGTGCTATAACAGAGCAAAATAAGTTGGGTAAATGTCACTGGGTGACGGGGGCATGAGTCTGCAAGCCACAGGCTAAGCTAACTCCAGTATCACATTAAAACAAACTAGGATTCACTACACCATGCACTCTGGGGGCTCCTTAGAGGACCCCCAGTATTGCCATTACAGCTTTCTAAGGTTTTCCAGACAGCCTCAGTTACTACCACCTCACAGACAGGTTTCTGCTCTCCTATTGCTTGAGCAGCTCAGGCCCAGGAAGGCAGAACAAAGGATTTCCTTTGGGGAGGGGTGTTACACCCTCTCCCTTTGAAAATAGGTGTTAAAGGCTTGAGAGGGTTATCCTCCCATAGCCTCTGGAAATGCTTTGAAAGGCACAGATGATGCCCTCCTTGCATTATCCAGTCTACACCGGTTCAGGGGGTCCCTGTTCTGGCTTGAAACTGGACAGAGGAAAGGGGAGTGACCACCCCCCTGTCCATCACCACCCCAGGGTGGTGCTCAAAGCTCCTCCAGAGGGCCCCTGGGTTTTGCTATCTTGGATTCCAAGGTGGCAGGGAACTCTGGGAGCATCCAAGTGGCCAGTACCCGCAGGTGACGTCCAAACCCTCCCTTAATAGGTGCTTACCTTTGTAACCGACCATTCCCCCTTTCAGGGCCATTTAGGGTCTATCTCTTGGATGGTTCTTCAGATTCTGATTGCAAGACTCCAGCAGGAATCCTCTGGATCCTTTATTTCACCTTCTTACTGAAGAATCTTCATCTGGACCCTCCTGGGTAGAGTCTACCAGGTCCCTCATGGTTATGGGCAGGGTGATTTTTCTCTAACAGCAAGCTTTGCGTGTGCCAAGGCTTGTTGGCAGAATCCCTCACGCAAGCCAGACTGCAATCATCCATCCAATGTTGGACATTTTCTGCACCAACCAGCAATCTGCATCTGTCTTCTTGGGTGCAGTACTGACTGTTCACCAGTGGTTCTTCTTATGCATCTTCATCCAGGTTAGCAGGGGCTCCTGTTCTCCCTGGACTCTTCAGTGCTTCTTGGACTTGGCCCTTTCTTCCACAGGTCTTCAGGTCCAGGAATCCATCATTGGTGTATTGCAGTCTCTTCTAGTTCTTGCATAATCTTCTTTCTTGTGCTCTTGTGTGTTCTAGTAAAGTTACTGTGATTTACTCCTGCTTTCCTGGGCTCTGGGGTAGGTTCTATTACTTACATTTGGTGTTTTCTAATACTCCCAGCGCCTCTCTACACACTACACTTGCCTAGGTGGGGAACCGACATTCGCATTCCACTTTCTTAGTAAATGGCTTGTGTTCCCCCAGGCCCATTTCTAACTATTCTGATTTTCACTAATTGCACTGTGTTCTAACTGTTTTTACAGCTATTTCTGCATACTAGTGTATATAATTTGTGTACTACTTACCCCCTAAGGGAGTCTCTATGGTTGTTTTGGCATTTATGTCAGCAAAATAAAGTACCTGTGTATGAGTACTGTGTGACTACAGTGGTATTGCATGAGCTTTGCATGTCTCCTATTTAGGCCTTGGCTGCTCATCCACAGCCTGGCTTCTAGACAGTCTATACATTTCACTAATAAGGGATAACTGGACCTGATATAGGTACCCACTACAAACCACGCTAGCCTCCTACAATAATTAACTAGATGTCAGACTGCACTATGATCTGTTGTTATACACACATTACTTCTCAGGTTGGTTGGATCTTAATACAAATATCACTATATATCTTGCAACCTGTACAATCTGTACTAATTAAAAATAGACACATATTGCTGACTGTATCTAGAGATATTGTATGATAATGTAGGAGTTTGCATGGGGATAAGGGCCTTTTCTCCTAGTGTCCACATTTTAAATCTCATCACATCCTTTTGTGACTTCTGTTTAAGTCCTTAACTTATCTGGAAATCAGATTTCTCTGACTTTAACCCCAATCATCTGCCAACATCCTTGTTATATTTTACCTCTGTACTTTTTACATTTTGAGACTGTTAGCCTCCTTTCTTTATCCTAGTTCATGATCAGCACTTTCTGAAGGTACCTCCTTTTACTGGAACTACCATCTAAAGCTGTATTGTTTAAATCATCACTCCCTACACAGGGTGATGACTCCCTGGGGAACTCAGTAACCCTGTACTCTCGGTGATGGCTATATTTGTACAGTTATAGCTTATTGCAGTCTTGAGAAATCCCCAGGTACATATATCCTCTAGGGGGTAAAACACATGTTGGCTGGCTGTTGTTTTTGAAGCGTTTGTAATAAAAGATTGTTGGATTTACCGATATGATTTTACTAGTAGTATCTTTATGACTGAGGAGTCTCTGTATATAAAAGATATGACTGTCCTACCATTTTGTGTGCAAAGACTCTGCAGTTGTTAATATTCTACTCGTAAAGTACCTTTGTAAATAGCAAACAATCATAAACGTACATAAAATGATACTCTTACCTTTGTGAAGCTTTAAGACAACCACTCATGAGAAACCGACAGCCAAAAACTAATAACTTTTGTTTGACAGTGCCCATCCCTGTCATTTGAGAGAGAACCATCCAACTAGATTGGCTCACCCTAGTAGTGAACACACACTCCTTTTTCATCCACGGGTCACAGTGTCAACAAGGGAATTCCTTCATTAGTTCGAGCAAGGAATTTTCTTGCACATATAACACTATCCTCATAACTGCAAAAAAAACGAGTGATTATTGAATAGACTCAGTAGTCTGTGTATCCCTTTGTTAGCACGTTTATTTAACAGTACCCCCTTTCCTGCCCCATTTTAGTTCGTAGAAAGAATAACCATGGTTGCTTTTTAGTAATTCATTTATTTTTATATCGTTACTACGATTGAGTAAACGTACAATCTCAAAGTATACTTAGAGTAGCAGTCTCTTTGAACCTTCTTTCATTCCTTTTAACAGAATCCATAGCATGTCCCTATCCTGCTTCGAACCCTATCACAGTCGTACCTTTGCAGGCATCTTTATAGGACACCTGTTTTGAGGGCCTTCGCGACCCTTACTTTGTTACACCGGGGCCTCCATCTTGGAAAGTGAGCGGTCTAGTGTGTCACGTGTCAGCACGTCAGCACACGTAGACCGCAGTAATATTCCCAGCTTGGCTCCAAACAGACCCTGATGTTCCAGACCCCGGAGAGGTGAGCATTAGGTACTGAGTGTGAGTGTCGCTTTTATGAAGTGACATTTAAGCATTTCTATATGGCGACTTCGATCCTGGAAGCAAGATAAGTCTAATATATTTCTGAAATCTCTAGAGTGTGACTACAAGAACACCCCCCGGAGGATCTAATATATGAGAGTCCCATTACCATTGAGTAAGTTACGCATGCATCACATGTATTGTGTCTGTGTGCTTTACGTGTTTTATATGTAACACGTATTGTAAATGTCTATTATGAGAACGGTTTGACCTCTCATCACTTGATAATCACGAGTGCTATTTCTCACAAGTAGGTTTCCAACTAGGCAGCACCACACCCACAAGCAATATATGTATATACAACGGCTCATTATGAATTATTATCTCTCTATATATTTTTCCACGGGTATAAAAGACGGACATCAAAAGTGATAGGTATCTCCTTAGAGACACCATATTAGTTAGGTGTACTGTACCATATCATACAGCAAACAATATTAATGCTTTCATTAGTGGCAATATATCAAGGAGTGGCACCAGGGAGTCATCCTTGGTCCTGAAGAGGAGCCAAGGGGTAAGGCTCCGAATCATGTAGGCCACAAAGGAAGGTGCATGATATACCCCCATTCCATAGCACCCTTTTTAATCATACCGCACCAGGGAGTCATCCTTGGTCCTTAAGAGGAGCCAAGGGGTTAGGCTCCGAAACATGTAGACTGCAAAGGAAGATGCATGATATATTCCCCTTCCATAGCCCCCTTTTTAATCATACCACCCCAGGGAATCTAATAAATCATTGAACCACTCGGCAGCAGGTATTTCTTACCCACCCAAGATCCCTCCAATCCTGTCCCTCAGGTGATTCACATTGCTGACACTACATCAGTGCTCCCATGTAACCCGTCGGTCTTAGCATGCCCCGTCCTGCAGCGGAACGGGAAGAAACCCATTGATGAAGCATGCCAACAAGCGGCAACCCTGGTGGGTGAGGGTTTTTCTATAGATGAAAATCCCTATTTCCTTGTCCACCCTGTGTTTATTCGTTTGGCTGGTCCTTTTTTGTAATGTTGCATAGGCTATAGGGAGGACAGACCCAGCCACCCAACCTCCTTCTCCCTGTTTGCTTTTGTATATAACTTTATTCATCCAGCACAGCTGAAAAGTTTGAAGTGGTTTGCAAAGAACCAGGGCTATTGTGAACACATGATCTGCTAACATAGCTCTGCCAAGAGGCATTAAGAGGCAATTACCAGGGGTTAACTATGACTGACAAGGAAGAGAAAGCAGAGATGGCTTACTAAGAATAGCCAAATCCTAGATAGTCAGCATGTTTATATTCAATAGGAATAATTCAATTCAATAAGTGCTTGCCTTTGGTGTTGGCCTTCTCCACGGCCATGCTAATTCCTATAACTCAAGGAGGTGTCCCTCACCAAGAAGAAGTGTGGATGGGTTTCTTCCAGATGGTGCTACTGAATGTCTAATTTTAAGAGGTCCAGTCCCTTGTACGCTTTAGAGAGTCCCATGTGCTCGGCCTACACTTCTGCCATCTCAAAGATGCAGATAATAGTGTTGCCTCTGATAATTTTACTCCAAGTCAGAGGAGGGAGTACTTTGATACTCAGTTAAAGCCTAGTGTGAGTGTTTTAGGCCTGTTGGCCTTAGGATGGTTTTGCCAAAACATTTTCTGCTTCTTCCTCCATTTTTTTGCTGATATTTTTTCTGGACTTAGGAATCTGTCCACTTTACCACTGCTAACCCGTGCTGAAGTGCATTTGCTCACTCCTTAAGCATAGTAACATTTGCTCATACTCATTTGGCATATTTAATTTACATATAGGTTCTTAGTAAAGTGGTACTATATGGGCCTAGGGACTTTCAATTATCTGCTACTCCTGGGTCTCCAGCACTGATCATGCAACCAACATAAGTATCACATGTCTCAGGGCTACCTTTACAGCTTCTCTGTGCAGTTGTAAACTGCCACGTCAATCTGGCAAAATAAACCTTCTGCCTGGCCCAAACATTCTTTTTTAATACATACCAATCACCCCTAAGGTAGGCCCTGGACATCCCAGAGTGTAGATTGCAATCTATTTAAAAAGTGTGACATGGACTTTTGAGTATTACACGTTCTTGCAGTGAAAAACTTCTAAGTTTGTTTTTCACTACTACAAGGTCCACTGCTCACATAGGATATTATCATGTAGGCTCTCATTATTCTAATGAGACTACTGGATTTTGAGCAGCATATTCGCCTGCGGTGCGGAAGACTGTGTCTTACCCACTACAGGTGACACCTGTTGCTCTAATCCGGGTTTTGCTCCGGCTAACTAACAGTGCCTCACCTCTACCCAAAGGGAGAGATGATTGGGCAGCCGAGCGCATGACATAGATTTCTCAGGGAAACCGTGGTCACTCAGGTCTCATCCATTTCTCTCAATTAGTCTCACATACACAATGACAGAGTCAGTATATGTTTCAATGTGATTTTAATGAAGCAGCTGCATCTTAGATAGCAAAGCATGGGCTGCAATAACCAGACCGATACTGCATGACAAGATTAAAATTGTGATAAGGAGAGTAAAGCATAGAAATAACACTACCATATTGTCACTAGAGTCAATAGACTAATTCCTATCTACGTATCTAATAGAGCACAGCATGTTCAGCTCTAGTTCTCACTTCAGGTTCCCCTGGGAAGACATCATCCCCCATACCTGAGCAAACGCCTGAAGTCTGCATAAGCAGCTGTAGTGAAGCGTTCAGCAATCATCATACAGTTGTGGTTCTCTGGCTGGAATCTCCCTCTAACGTGTAAGGGATAGGGAAGTGTTTATATAATAAAACAGCTGATGTTCTAAGAAAATGTCCCTACGTAAAAATGTGTGTTTTTCTGTGAATATCAGCGACGAAACTTGTACCACGTTCACCGGCAACCTATCTTGAAATAAGAAAGAAACACAGAGTGGGCAAGAATGTCTTGTTTGAGAACGTAGTTCTGGCCTAGGCAAAAACTGCTAGATAGAGAGAAATAAAACAAGACTGCAAAAGTGGCTATTGTAAGAATAATAAACAAAGCTGAATAAAATCTATCTAAGTTAAAGTGCACAGCGGCATGCTAGTATCCTAAATTAACGTGCATGAAGCTATAACTAAAATGGCTACACAAACAATATCAATGGAGTTATTGTATTATATTTATTAAGCTGTAATTTCCTAATAGGACCATGTAACTGGTTCATGTTTGGTTTCTTTGGAATTGTAATGAAAAATCCTAATGTATAGTTAAGAGGGATTTTAAAATTCCATTTTGAAAATTACACTTTTAGAAAGTTGTCATTTTCTTGCCTTCGGCAATTAGGCCCTCATTACAACCCTGGCGGTCGGTGATAAAGCGGCGGTAATACCGCCAACAGGCCGGCGGAAAAAAAATTGAATCACGACCATAGCGGATACCGTCAACATAGACAGCCACTTTAACACTCCGACCGCCACGGAAGTAGAAACAAACACAGTGGTGGCAACCGCCAACAGACAGGTGAAGGACAAAGTACCGCCCACCCTATCACAACATGCCTATCAGCCACCTTTTCCGGGGCGGAACCAATGCTATCAAAAGCACGGCGGAAACAGTACACAGAAGGGAAACCACTCACCTCTCAACACCCAACGAGGAACCAGGACGCCATGGTGCCCGAACTACACGTCCTGCCTATGCTGCTCTTCGTCCTGCTCTATCAGGAGCAGGACAGACACCGTCGACGACCATGGTGAGTACTCCACCTACAACACAGGGGAGTGGGGAGGGAAAAGAGAGTGACACACACACGCAATACCCCCACCCTCACCCACAACAACATACACACAAACACATGCAGCAACATTACATATACACCGCCCCAACCCCGAAAGAGTGCAAGGACAAAAGGAAATGATTGTAACAATTGTAATCATGAAAAATCTGATAGTCATAATTCAGTATATACAAATATGTACACCAACTACACAAGTCCGGATAGTGTACCAATCATTGTCCGTGGACCACTGGTCCCCAAATGCATGGGCAAAGCCCACACAAGATACCAGGCTGGAAACGGAGAGAACACTGCTGGGGCATCAGATCGAAAATAAACAGGCACCTCAGGGGGAGGGGGGCACCTCAGCCAGATGAACGCACAACGCCACTGCAGCACGAGGGGGCTCCATGCCCATTGCTGTATCCTGGGGGGTGCAAAGCCACAGTCTCAAGCCTCTCCAGTGGGTGGGTTGCCCACTGCTTTATCCTAGGGAGTGAAAAGCCAAATTCTCTCAAGTCTCTCCAGTGGGTGGTTTGCCCACTGCTTTATCCTGGGGGGTGCAAAGCCACAGTCTCTCAAGTGGATGTCATTCTCCACTGGTTCTGGAGGGGGCCTGGTGCCTAGAGTGTTTCATCCTGCCAAGGACTGAGGTAGTGGATGTCATTCTCCACTGGTTCTGGAGGGGGCCTGGTGCCCAGAGTGCTCCGCATGTAGTGTGGCCGGTACTGTTCCCTCACCTTGGTGTGTGTGCCACGAGATTGCCGAGGAACAGGTAGCATGATACGCCATGGAGGCAGTGCCATACCCCCCACTGCTGCGGCTTCGCCTTCCACCTGCAGGTACAAACAGTGATGGAAGTCATGCCTCATGGAAGCTGGCCAGGGTCCAGGAAGTCTCCTCCAGCCTCGGACGACTGACCACTGGGTATGGTAGCCATGTCAGCGGTGGTGTCACTGTCCGAGCACGTCGCGGGGCTGGTGGCGGTGCTTGCGGCGGTGTCTGTGGTGGCGGTGCTGGCGCTGGTGCATGAGTCAGCACCTGCTGAGGGACACAGCAGGATGTCTCCTGCAGCCTCGGATGGCTGCCCACTGGGGAAGTTGCTGTGGACTGTCACTGAGGCTGCAGACGCACCGGTGGCTGTGCAGATGGCGGTGCTGGTGGCGGGACAGGTCGTGGTGTTCGCCGCCGTACAGGTTGGTGTTGTTCTGGACAGAAGGGGTGACACTGGTCCCTCAGTTGGTGCCACTTTGCCCTGTCATGACCTGCTCTTCTTCTTTTGTCCCTTCCCCACCTTTGATGGTGCTGCATGTGTCTTGCCACTATCCCCTTTTGTTTTTGCGGAGTCCTTGGTGGCTGGTAGGTGCGGCTTCTCCCTCTGGGATGTGGGCACCTTCTTCACCTTGGCAGGTGGCAGAATGTCCTTGCCGTCGCTACGTGGCACACTGGCAGCCCTGATGGGTGGTGCACTCGATGACCCCACAGTTGCTGGCACCACTGTGCCTGGGGATTTGGTGGCTGAGGTGCTGGGCTGGGACATGGAAAGCCTGGCCCTAGGGGAAGGACCATTAGGAGGTGAAGGAAAGAGGTCAAGGTTTGCCATGAAAAGTTTTTTTGACACACTGGGACGGGAAGATGGAGTGGGTTTGGGAGTGGAGGAAGAGGTAGTGGTTGTAGAAGGTGTACGTTTGCTGAATTTGGGTGAAGGTGCATGGGCCGGAGGCTGTTGTGAGGTGGATGTCTGTTGGGTGGGTGTGTGCTTGCATTTGTGTACTTTGGGAGGAGGGCTCAGAGACACACTGGGAGAGAACACTGGAGATGTGTGCATGGTGGTGGGGGTGGTGAGTGCATGTGAGCGGTGTGTGGTGATGGGCGTGCTGGTGATGGAGGTAGTGGCTGAGGATGTAGTGCATGCAGTTGTGAGTGAAGATGAGATAGGGAGGGAGGAGGAGGATGTGGAGGAGGGGGACACAGTGGAGGCAGTGGATGTTGCTTTGTCTGCATGGGTATGGTGCTTGTGTGAGTGCTTGTGGGATGTGTGGTGCTTATGTTTGCCATGTCCACTCTTGTGTGTTGATGAGTGTGCATGCTGGTCTGGTGGTGTGCTTGGGATAGGCTGAGGTACAGGGGATTGGGTCTGGGTAGTGGAAGTTGGAGGGGAGAGGCTGGACACACGGACAATGGCTGCCATTAGTGCTGAGGCCAGAGCCTGAAATGCTCTCTGTTGGACCGCCTGCCCAGAATGAATGCCCTCCAGGTTTGCATTTGTTTGTTGCAAATGCCTCTCAATACCCTGGATGGCATTCAAAATGGTAGATTGCCCAACAGTGAGGGATCTCAGGAGGTCAATAGCTTCCTCACTGAGAGCAGCATGGCTGCCTGGGGCAGGGCATGAGGTGCTTGGGGCGAAGGAGATGCCCATCCTCCTGGGTGAGTGGGCACAGGACACACGCTGAAGGGCTGCTGGGAGGGTGGTGCTGGTAGTGGGGGTGGCGGCTGTACCTGTTCATGCGGTGGGCACAGAGGTGCCCGCCACCGCAAGGGAGCTCCCATCAGAGGAGGAGTCGCTGTCACTGGTGTATGCTCCTGTCCCCCTTTGTGGAGCTCCCATCGCCCTACGTCCCAATGGTGGCTTTAGACTCCGTTGCTTCACCCTCCAGGGCCAAGTGGGTTGCAGCTCCCTCCTGCTCCGGTGCCACTGCTCCTCCGCCTGATGATGCTGTTGCATACAAGAAGAGGGAGACAACAAAAAGGGTGAAGAAAGACAGAAGAAAAACATGTTCAGTGCAAGCAACACCACTACCGTCGGCAGACACAACACACAGGGAGCAGCCCTCAGCACTATGCCATGCACTAACAGTTCCGAGCAAATTCACATGCCTATGGGGTACAGGGCCTAAGACCAGTGCTGCACACCTGTAAGTCACAGGAGCCTGACTAGGTGTAGATGGCTCTTACCACTAGTGGGGTTGGGGTGCCACAGAGTCTGCCTCACAAGGGTCCTTGCCTACCAAGTTCGCCCTGGCCTAGGGGAACCCACTGCCCACCTCCCCCACCTAGACACCTCGTAATGTGCGCAGAGTCAGCTGAATGAGAGTGTACTCACCCCCTTGTGGCTGCTGTGATGCCCTCAAGTGCCCATCCAACTGCCACTGCCAGGATCCGGTACATCAGGGGGGTCATGGTGTGACGGGCACCTCTTCCACGTTGGGAGGCCATCCCCATCTGGGCCTCTTCCATCTTCTTGCTCCAGAGGTGTAGGTCCTCCCCACTTTTACGGCAGTAGGTGCTCCGTCTGTGGTAGACCCCCAGGGTCCGGACGCCCTTGGCGAAGGCACGCCAAATACCCTTCTTCTGGTGGCCGCTGACCTAGAGGCATGGTACAGGGGGAAAGGAAATTACTCACCCGTCCGGACCATCATACTCATTGCCCACCAGCTCCCACCCATGCCCTGATGCACATACACTCAACATCCGCACATGCAGGCCTCAGCCCCCCCATGTATCTTCCATCCACACCACTCAAAACAGGTATTGCCCTCGCAGCATGATCACAGTGTATTCACCTGTTTGTCTGGAGGACTGTACAGTTGCATGTACTGGGGGAGGACACCATCCACTAGTTTCTCCAACTCCTCCGAAGTGAAGGCAGGGGCCCTTTCCCCAGACACTGTAGCCATCGTCGGTTCCAGACACAGGTCACAGCAGCACTTGCAGTGTAGGTCCTCTCCTGTTGAAGGTCAGGTATCAAGTGAGTGAACAGACAGAAAATGGTGGTCACGTCTGCGGGAGTGCGTACCTTCACTGCCGGCGTACATTGTCATTGGCTCCTGGGACCCATAGGGCCCAATGTTAACCAATGCTGAATTGTTCCGCGGTCTTCGACCGCCCACCGCGTGACGGTGTACAACGCCAGCGCAGTTATCTCATTTCCCCTTGTCCCACCTTACAGGTCAGGCAGCCGCCATTTCAGTGGGCCACATGGCATCAATAATAACTGCGTCACACCTATCTAAGCCAGGATTACAGGCATATACCGGGACAATGAGAATTACAAACGTTTACGCAAATAACACATTGTGATACCTCAGTGTTGGATGACTCTCTGCTCGCTGTTCTCTTCCATGGGGCACGTCTGCTGGGGCATCCTCCGTTGTACAGACCCCTGGTGGACCTGTCGACAACCGAAGAGAGACACATTATAATCACATACAGACTTGATCGTACAACAATCCACGAACTGTGTGCCCAGTTGGAGACAGACCTGATTTCAGCTATCCGCCATCCCACAGGAATCCCCTCTCTAGTGCAGGTCCAGTCTGTACTCCATTTCCTGGCCAGTGGGTCTTTTCAAACAACAGTGGCCATGGAATCAGGGATGTCCCAGCCAATGTTATCCAATGTTTTGTACAGAGTGTTATCTGCCCTACTAAAACACATGCGCAGCTACATCGTTTCCCTCAGATGGAGGATTTGCCCACAGTGAAAGGTGACTTCTAAGCCCTGGGACACATCCCCAACATCATTGGTGCCATTGATGGTACACATGTGGCATTTGTACCCCCCGCAGGAATGAACAGGCATACAGAGACCGGAAAAGCTACCATTCAATGAATGTGCAGATGGTGTGTTTGGCAGATCAGTACATCTCCCATGTGAATGCCAAGTATCCTGGCTCTGTGCATGACGCTTACATTTTGAGGAATAGCAGCATCCCTTATGTGATGGGGCAACTCCAAAGGCACCATGTGTGGCTAATAGGTGAGGCCAAGGTCCCAATACAGTTGACATAGGTGTCTGGGTATGGGGTTGTCCCTAAGGGTTAGGGTGTGTCTAACAGTTGTCCCTCGCCATTTGCAGGTGACTCTGGTTACCCCAACCTGTCATGGCTACTGACCCCAGTGAGGAATCCCAGGACAAGGGCAGAGGAACACTACAATGAGGCACATGGGCGAACTAGGAGGATTATAGAACGCACCTTCAGCCTCCTGAAGGCTAGATTCAGGTGCCTCCATCTGACAGGTGGCTCCCTCATCGTCCAGGCTAGTGTCAGGGACCCGTTGGTGTGCCACTGTGTCCCTCCTGGTGTTGAGAAGGTCTGCCAGCACCCCTGCAATGGTGACCAGGGTGGTTTTGATTGACTTCAAGTCCTCCCTGATCCCCAGGTAGTGTTCCTCCTGCAGCCGCTGGGTCTCCTGAAACTTGGCAAGTACCGTGCCCATGGTCTCCTGGGAATGGTGGTAAGCTCCCATGATGTTGGAGAATGCCTCATGCAGTGTCGGTACCCTGAGGCCTGTCCTCCAAGCTTCCCTGTTGTCCTGTGCCTCTGTCCCCTGAACCGTGTGCCCACTGCCACTGCCCCCAGGTCCCTGATCGTCCTGTGTTAGTGGGTTTTCCTGGGTTCCCTGTAGTGGTGGACACACTGCTGATTGACGTGTCCTGTGGACAGAGGGATGGGCCCGCTGGGTGGGTGCTGTGGTGGTGTTTCCTGAGGGGGAGGTTCAGTGGTGGTTTGTGACTGTGTCAGGAGAACCGACTGTCCCGAGGTCCCTGATGGGCCGGGCTGGTCATCTTGATCCAGGCGTGCAGAGCTGCTGTCATCACTGTGGGCCTCTTCTGTGGGGGGACTGGATATGTCTGGAACCTCCTGTCTGGTGATGTTGGGTAGGGGTCCTGTTGGTGTGTAAATGCATAATTATTCTATCTGTGTGTGCCATCTTGTGCAATAGATGAGTGACCCTCTACTCCTGTGCTTGCATTATTGCCATGGCCCGTGTCTGATTGGTGATTTTGGGGCATGAGTGAGTCTCTCTACTGGACATGCTTTGGTGACGGGTGTCCATGCATTGGTTTTACATGCAGGGCTTAGTTTTGGGATGTGTGGGTTGTGTTAGTGGGGTATCTGTGGGTTGTTGGGGTGATGGGTGTGAGGGTAAGGGTGGCGGTATGTGATGGCATGCAGGTGGGGTGGGGGGATAAAGTAGTGAGATTTGCCTTACAAGAATCCAGTCGCCACACCAAAGGTCAGTGATAAACTGGCGATAACAAAACCTCCACCGTCACGCCAACAGGAATACGCCCACACTATCACGAACCACGAATCCACGCGGCGGTCTTTCAACCGCGGTATTCCATTGGCGGTACACACCGCAACGCTCAAAATACACACACGTTTACAAAACACATCCACATTGGACAATTCAAAATATACACACCTGATACACATACACACACCACTCCCACAAATCCAATACAATATAAAACGCACACCCACATCACCCACAATCCCCAAAGGCCACAATTGCAACTGAAGGCCAGAGAGAGACACCACCAGAAACAACGCTAGCATCCACAGGCACTCAACACTATCACTCACATAACATCCATGCACCTCACACAACACACCTCTAAATATCACCCCACACATCACAACACACACTACCCCACACATCACCCACACCACCCCATGGCCCCGGAAAGACACCCCAGATTCTCTGAGGAGGAGCTCAGGGTCATGGTGGAGGAAATCATCCGGGTAGAGCCACAGCTATTCCGATCACAGGTGCAGCACACCTCCATAGCTAGGAAGATGGATCTATGGCGCAGAATCGTGGACAGGGTCAACGCAGTGGGACAGCATCCAAGAACTAGGGATGACATCAGGAAGAAGTGGAACGACCTACGGGTGAAGGTGCGTTCCGTGGTCTCAAGACACCACATCGCGGTACAGAGGACTGACGGCGGACCCCCACCTCCTCCCCCACAACTAACAACATTGGAGGAGCAGGTCTTGGCTATACTGCATCCTGAGGGCCTCGCAGGAGTAGCTGGAGGAATGGACTCTGGTAAGTCAAATCTTAACTATTACATCCCCCACCCTACCTGCATGCCATCACATACCCTCGCCCTCACCCCATCACTCAAACTCCCCACACATGTCCCAGTATCACAACCCACACATCCCAAACCCAAGCCCTGCATGCAACACCAAAGCATAGACAACCATCACCAAAGCATGGCCACTGCACATACCCATTGACCCCCTCAAACCATTATCACACAAGGTCCTACACAGGAATGCAAGCACTGGGGTACACAGTCACCCACCCATTGCACACCATGGCACACACAGATGCAATAATCATGCATTTACACCCCTGCAGGACCCCTACCCAACGTCACCGGACAGGAGGGTCCAGACATGTCCACTCCACCCACAGAAGAGGCCCACAGTGATGACAGCATCTCTGTCCAACTGGATCTAGACAACCAGCCCGGCCCATCTGGGACCTCAGGACAGTCGGTTCCCCTCACACTGGCGCAAGCCACTACAGAGCTTCCCCCCTCTGGAAAGACCAGCACAGCACCCACCCAGTGGGCCCATACCTCTGTCCCCAGGACACGTCAATCAGCAGTGTATCCACCACTACAGGGAACCAAGGCTAACCCACCACCCCAACAACAACAGGGACCTGGGGGCAGTGGCATTGGGCACACGGTTCAGGGGACAGAGGCCCAGGAACACAGGGGAACTGGGAGGACTGCTGTGCGATAGGGGGAGGACAGGCCCAAGGAACCCACTCTCCACAAGGCCCTCTCCAACATCATGGGAGCCTACCACCATTCCCAGGAGATGATGGCAACAGTACTGGCCAAGTTTCAGGAGACCCAGCGGCTGCAGGAGGAACAGTATTTGGGCTTCAGGGAGGAACTCAAATCCATCAATTCCACCCTGGGCACCATTGAAGGGGTGCTGAAGAAACTTGTGAACACCAGGAGGGACACTGTGGCATAACAAAGGACCCCTGACACTAGCCTGGATGATGAACTGCCCACCACCTCTGCCGGCGCTAGTGGACAGGAGGCACCGCCACAGGACCACCACACCAGCACCCCACCCCCTGCAGAGGGAGAACCACCCCACAAACGGTGCCTGAGATCCAGGACAATGACAGGGAACGATGCCAAGACCCCCACCAAGAAATGAGACCACCCTGATTCATCATTTTGTTCCACCTTGTCTCCCTGTCCATCCTTAACCTGTCCCAGCTCCACTTCCTATGCCCCTTTGGACAATGCACCTGTGCGACTAATAGACTGTACTCTGCCATGGACATTCCTCCACCATCACCCCTCACCATTTTATAACCCCCTCCAATATTGAGCACTTAAATAAACACCCTTAAAGCACAAAACAATCTAAAGTCTGTCTGTGATTTCGAAATAGTATGTTCGCAATTACAGTGGCAAAATGCTCTTTCAAATGTAATGTCAACATACCTATGTCACACAGCTCTAGTCCATGAGGAAACAAAGCAGATGTCACACAGTGGGACCCACATCTGTGAAATCGTAAGGGAAAGTGACAACTCAGTGACCACACACTGGGTGAAAATGACGGACAGTAGAGAAGTAATAGATTCAAATTAAATGTAGCAGGCAGTGTTGTCTTCTTACCTGCGTCTCACTGGAAGTATTGCAGGATCGCCGTGTTCCTGTTGTTGATGTCCTCTTCTTCTGCTTCCTCTTCTTCACTGTCCACAGGCTCCACAGCTGCCACAACACCTCCATAAGGACCATCCTCCTGCAGAAAAGGCACCTGTTGTTGCAAAGCCAAGTTGTGAAGCATACAGCAGACCACGATGATCTGGCATACCTTCTTTGGTGAGTAGAATAGGGAACCACCTGTCATATGGAGGCACAGGAACCTGGCCTTCAGGAGGCCAAAGGTCCACTCTATAATCCTCCTAGTCTGCCCATGGGCCTCATTGTAGCGTTCCTCTGCCCTTGTCCTGGGATTCCTCACTGGGGTCAGTAGCCATGACAGGTTGGGGTAACCAGAGTCACCTGCAAATGGCGAGGGACAACTGTTAGACACACACTAACTCATAGGGGCATCCACAGACCCAGACAACTATTCCCACTGTATTGGGTCCATGTGCTCACCTAATAGCCACACCCGGTGCCTCTCTAGTTGCCCCATCACATAAGGGATGCTGCTATTCCGCAGGATATAAGCGTCATGCACTGAGCCATGGAATTTTGCATTAACATGGGAGATGTACTTGTCTGCCAAACACAGCATCTGCAGATTCATGGAATGGTAACTCTTACGGTTTCTGTACACCTGTTCACTCTTGCGTGGGGGTACCAAGGCCACATGTGTCCCATCAATGGCACCTGTGATGTTGGGGATATGTCCCAGGGCATAGAAATCACCTTTCACTGTAGGCAAATCCTCCACCTGAGGGAAAACGATGTAGCACCTTGTGTGTTTCAGCAGGGCAGACAACACTCTGGACAACACGTTGGAAAACATAGGCAGGGACATCCCTGATGCTATGGCCACTGTTGTTTGAAAAGACCCACTTGCTAGGAAATGGAGTGCGGACAGCACCTGCACTTGATGGGAGATTCCTGTGGGATGGCGGATAGCTGACATCAGGTCGGGCTCCAACTGGGAACACAGTTCTAGGATTGTGGCACGATCAAGCCTGTAGGTGATGATCACATGTCGCTCCTCCATTGTCGACAGGTGCACCAGTGGTCTGTATACCGGATGATGCCTCCATCTCCTCACATGCCCCAGCGGACAGTGCCTGTGGAGGAGAACAGCAAGCAGAGAATCAACCAACTCTGTGGTATGTAAACACAGCTTACTCTGAAAATATTCATAAATCGAAATTTGCCTGTATGAGTCTTTAGGCAAGGCCTAAGTATGTGTGACGCAGTCAGAAATAATACCATGGGGCCCCATGAAATGGCAGCTGCCTGACCTGTAAGGTGGGACACTGGGATATGAGGTAACTGCGCTGCCGTTGTACACCGTTGCGGTAGGCGGTCGAAGACCGCTCCGCAATTCTGCATTGGTTAACATTGGACCCTATGGATCCCAGGAGCCAATGGCAATGTACGCCGGCGGTGACGGTACGCACCGCCGCGGACGTGACCGTCATTTTCTCTCTATTGAATCACTCAATACCTGACGTCGACGGGAGAGGACCTACACTGCATGTGCTGCTGTGACCTCAGTCTGGAAGAGACCATGGTTCGTGTGCCTGGGGAAAGGGCCCCTGCCTTCAGCACAGAGGAGTTGGAGAAACTCGTGGATGGGGTCCTCCCACAGTACACTCTACTCTATGGTCCACCAGACAAACATGTAAGTACACTGTGAGCATGCTGTATAGCCTGTGTGGAGTGGGGTGGATGAAAGATAGGGGGGTGAGAATGAGGCGTGCATGAAATGACGGTGAGTGCATGTGCGTCATGGCAAGGGTAGGGATGTGGGCCAATGACTGTGATGGTGTAGTTCCTAATTACTTCTCTTTTTCCCCTGTACAATTCCTGTAGGTCAGCGCCCACCAGAAGAAGGACATTTGGCGTGCCATCGCCAAGGAAGTCCGGACCCTGGGGGTCTACCACAGACATAGCACCCGCTGCTGGAAAAGATGAGAGGACATTCGCTGCTTGAGCAAGAAGACGGCGGAGGCCCAGCTGGGGATGGCCTCCCAACGTGGGAGGGGTGCCTGTCGCACCATGACCCCCTGATGTTCAGGATCCTGGCGGTGGCGTACCCGGAGTTGGATGGGCGCTTGAGAGCATCACAGCAGCAACAAGGGGGTGAGTACACTCTCATTCTGCTGATTCAGTGCGTGTTGGAGGTGTCTGGGTGGGGGAGGTGTGCTGTGGGTTCCCCTAGGCCAGGGCGAGTTTAGTAGTTAAGGTCCCTTCTTCAGGCAGGCCCTGTGGAACACCACCCCACCTGTGTACAGTGCCAACTACACCTAGTCAGGCTCCTGTGACATCCATGTGTGCAGAAATCGGCCATAGCCTTGTAAGCCATGTCCCAGGGATTGAATAGTGGAGTCCAAGAGCGTGGTGTAGTGCAGGGGGCTTCTGTGTCTGTCGTGTCCGCCAATGGTAGCGGTATTCCATGCACTGAACATGTCTTTCTTCTGTCTCCCCCCCCTTTTTATGGTCTCCCTGTTCTTGTGTGCATAAGCATCATCAGGTGGAGGAGCAGTGGCACCTGTGCTGGCGGAGCTGCATCCCACATGGCCCTGGAGGGTGACACTATGGAGTCTGAAGTCACCAGTGGGACGGAGGGCGAGGGGAGCAGGGAGCTCCACGGCGGAGACAGTAGCTGACACCAGCAATACAGACTCCTCCTCTGATGGGAGCTCCCTTGCGGTGGCGGCCTCATCTGTGCCCCCCGCATCTACAGGTACAGCCGCCACCCCCCCTACCAGCACCGCCCTCTCAGCAGCCCTTCAGCTTTTGCCCCGTGCCCGCTCACCCAGGAGTGTGGGCATCAACTTCGCCCCAGGCACCTCAGGCCCTGCCCCAGTCACCCTTACTGCCCTCAGTGAGGAGGCCATTGACCTCCTCAGGTCCCTCACTGTTGGGCAGAGTCTACCATTTTGAATGCCATCCAGGGTGTGGAGAGGCAGTTGCAACAAACCAATGGATACCTGGAGGGCATTCACTCTGGTCAGGCAGCCCTTCAGTGAGCTTTTCAGACTCTGGCCTCAGCACTGATGGCAGCCATTGTCCCTGTCTCTAGCCTCCCCCCTCCAACTTCCTCCACCCAGACCCACACCCCTGTACCTCAGCCTATCCCAAGCACACCATTAGACCAGCATGCACACACCTCAACACGCAAGGTAAGCTCTGGCAAACATAAGCACCACACATCCCACAGGCACTCACGCAAGCATCAGACACACGAAGACACACCAACATCCACTGCCTGCACTGTGTCCCCCTCCTCCTCGTCTCCCTCCTCCCTCCCTGTCTCGTCTCCACTCACACCTGCATGCACTACATCGTCATCCACTACATCCATCACCAGCACACCCACTACCACACCCCGCTCACGTGCAGTCACCACCCCCACTACCATTCACACATCCCCTGTGTCCTCCCCCAATGTGTCTGTGAGGCCACCTCCCAAGGTACACAAACGCAGCCACACACCCACCATACAGCCTTCCACCTCACGACACCCTCCAGCCCATGCACCTTCACCCAAAGTCAGCAAACGTACACCTCCTACAATCACAACCTCTTCCTCCACTCCCAAACCCCCTCCAGCTACCCGTCCCAGTGTTCCTAAGAAACTTTTCCTGACAGCCTTGACCTCTTTCCCTCACCTCCCCCACCACTTCAGTCTCCTAGGGCCCGACTCTCCAGGTCCCAACCTATCACCTCAGCCACAACATCGGCAGGACCAGTGGTGCCAGTAGTCACCAGATTATGGAGTGCACCAGGCAGCAGGGAAGCCAGTGTGGCAAGGAGCCAGAGCACAGACAGTCCCCCACCTGTAAGTATAAAAAGTTGGGCAGTGCCTGGCGGGAGAGGGGAAATAATTCAGCCACCATAGCCGCTCCCAGGGTTACAGTTGGGAGTGTGGAGACAGCTGCGACACCATCCACGGTGGGGAAGGTGCACATCAAAACCGGCAAGTCTGGGAAGATCAGCACGGCGGACAAGACCGCCAGCAGCACCGCTGTCCAGGAGAAGACCGCCAGCAGCAGCCCCGCTGCCCAAGACAGGACTGCCAGCAGCACGTCTGCCCAGGAGAAGACTGCCACCAGCAGCCCCTCTGCCCAAGACAGGACCGACAGCAGCAGGCCCGCTGCCCAAGACAGGACAGCCAGCAGCAGCCCCGCTGCCCAAGACAGGACCGCCAGCAGCACCGCTGCCCAGGAGAAGACCGCCAGCAGCAGCCCCGCTGCCCAAGACAGGACTACCAACAGCACCGATGCCCAGGAGAAGACCGCCAGCAGCAGCCCCACTGCCCAAGACAGGACCACCAGCAGCCCCGCTACCCAAGACAGGACCGCCAGCAGCAGAATCGGTGCCCAGGACACCGACGCCAGCAGCACCGCAGACCAGTGAGCGCCAATGATTCCAATGCTACTGAGGCCGCCATGGGCAGGATGAAGTACTCTGGGCACCAAGCCCCCTCCAGAACCAGTGGAGTATCCCATCCACTGCCTCAATCCTTGGCAGGATGAAGCACTTGAGAGACCGTGGCTTTGCACTCCCCAGGATTGAACAGTGCGCATACCACCCACTGTAGAGACTTGAGAGACTGTGGCTTTGCACTCCCCAGGATTGAACAGTGGGCATGAAGCCCCCTCGTGCATCTGGCGTCGTGCACTAAACCGGCTGAGGTGCCCCCCCTTCCCTTCCCCTGAGGTGCCTGTTTTATTTCTATCTGATGACCCTGCAGTGTTCTCTCCGTCTTGTTCGGGTATTGAGTGTGGGCCTCGCCCATGCCTTTTGGGCCCACTGATCCACGGACAATGATGGTGGAATCCCTTGGACTTGTGTTCTTGGTGTATATGATTGTATATAGTATAAACGTATATATTTGTAAATATGTTTGATTTATGTAATTGAAAATATCACAATTATTCAACTCATTTCCTTTTGTCCTTGCATTCTTCCAGGGTGGATTGGGGGTGTAACTGTAATGTATCAAGATGTATTAGTGTGTGTGTTGTAGTGGGTGAGGGTGGAGGTGGGGGTGTTGCATGCTGCGTGTGTTTGTCACTGTTTTTTCCCTTCCCCCTCCCCCCTCCCCTGTGTCGTAGGTGCAGTACTCACTGTGGTCGTCGCCGCCGGCGTTCATGCTCCTGGTAGAGGAGCAGGAAGATAAAGGCTGGGAATATCTGAAGTTCCGGTTCCATGGCGTCCTCGTTCCTCGTGGGGTGTGTAGAGGTGAGCGTTTTTCCTTTGAAGTCATGTTTCCGGCGTGTTTTTGTTCGCGGTGAATCCGCCCCGGAAAAGGTGGTGGATTGGTGGGTTGTAATAGTGTGGGCAGTACAGTGTCCTCCGCCTGTCTGTTGGCGGTTACCGCCGCGGTGTTTGTTTGTACCACCATGGCGGTCGGAGTGTTAAAGTGGCTGTCTATGTTGGTGGTTTCCGCCACGGTCGTGATTCCATTCTTTTTTACCGCCGGCGTGTTGGCAGTTTTATCGACGCTTTAACACCAACCGCCAGGGTTGTAATGACCACCTTAGTGCCTACAGACTGTATCTGTGTAACATGACTGGGTGCAGTTGACAGTTAGGCTTTGTGTATTCCTCCTAGACAGCTACATCGATAGGTAGCTTAGGTGTGCTTGGATGGGCCATTACTACCAAGTTGGGAAGGCAGAGCTGGGCACAGCCCTACTTATACTTGAATAGGCTATGTCACTCCTCCTCACAAAGGGCTGCATACTTCCTGTAGTTAGCCTGAAGCCAGGGCAGGGAAGGCAGGATGCCTGGGAACTTGAAAGAAAAACCTCTAGAAGCTTCTCCCACCCTTCAAGGACCCAATTAAGTTTAAATCCTAGACCTCAGATCCCAAATCCTCAGTACTCTTCTGGACCTGTGGATACTCTGCCAGGAAGAAGGACTGCAGAGCTGCTGAAAGGACTGCCACGCTGTTGGACTGCTTCTCTGACAGGACTTCTGCTGTGCTGACCTGCTGCCTGCTACTCTCTTACCTGGGTGAGAAGGACTGGACCTGCACCTGCTGAACCCACTACCCCAAAGTGACTCCAGGGGCTGTTGACTGGCCTAACTAGAGCATCAGGAATACAAGGCTCCACCAACTTTTAACTCAGCACGGGACGCTGCCATTTATGAGTCTTACCAGCCATGCGGTGCCACCTCAGTCTCAGACCCTTGGAAGTGGGCCTAAGGTCCTCTGCCCTCATCTATGGATTGAGAACTGACACATCTCATCTGCAATGCAGTGCAACCCAAAGCATAACTGTCATGTCTCTGCTGCTGGGTGTACCATTACAAGGACAAACATCTCATTGCTCCCTTTCTCCTCATCAGAACTGCTGGTGTGCTATACATCCTCATGCAGGACCTCATCTTTCATCAGCGCCAACCTTGACAATGACGCTGGACTGCGCATCGCAGCCTCACCAAACCTCAGAACAGCCTCATCCACTTGACTGCGTGACACATCCTCATGGCTGGACTTTACATTGCAACACATGTCACACATGCAAAAGCCAAAGCCAACAAACACTAAACAGCCATGAAGCAAGAAAGGCAGACCAGCTATGTAGCCATCGAATCCAACAACAGGTTGGGCAAGATGTATTAAAAATAGGAAAATAATATGAAACAAACATCTTTACAATTAAAAGGCCATTGGCCAGTCCAAAGGGCCAAAGGCACAAATGGCACCTCAGTGTTCCCCTACTTGACTCCTGACTGCAATATGACCTCCACAGGGTAGGGGCATTAAGGGGGCAGGCAGACACCTCAGTGATTAGGGGAAGGAGGAGGGGGGAGTCGGCTTGGGTTTGGGAGGGGGTCTATGGGCTTGGGTTTGGGAGTGGGTTCCTTGGGATTGACCTTGAGAGGAGGTACCTGGGCCTGGGTTTAGGAGGGGTACCCTTCTTGTCAGGGGGAGGGGCATGGACACTAGCTGGGGGGGCATGGGAGGACTTGGAGGTGGAAGGATTGGACTTGGGGAGGGAAAAAGAGCACTTGGGGGTATTACAGGTGGGAGAGGAGTAGGGAACAAGGATAATTCTGAGAGGAAATGCTTCTTAGACATAGAGGGCGGTCATGGCAAAAGAGTTTGGGAGTGGAGGAAGAGGGAATGGTTGTAAGGTGTGTCCATGTGGATATCGTGGGTGCAAGTGCATGCATGGAATGCTTGTGGGTGCTGGTTGTCTGTTGGGTGGGTGAGTGCGGGCCTTTCTTTGTCCTGGGAGGAGGCGGGAGGAGGTGCAGGGAGATGCCATGCTGGATGGGTGACTCTCTGTTGGGGTGGTGTCTGCAGGTATGCTAAATGTGGTGCATGTGGGGGTGTCGCTGGTTGTGGTGGGTGTAGATGTGGTGACTGGGGTGGATGTCTCTGGGGCTGATATTATGCTGACTGTGGGTAAGACAGGTGTAGCGGCTGGATCCATGAATGATGGTGTGGAGGTTGCAGGTTTGTCTCCTGTAGTGTCTGGAAAGGATGGGGTGGTGGGGAAGTCAGTGTAGGTAGTGGATGTTGGTGTGTCTGCAGGTGGGTGTTACTTGTCTGCATAACGGTGGTGGGTCTTGTGGTGCTTGTGTTTGTCAGTGGTACCCTTGTCTGTTGAGGTGGATGCATGCCTGTGTTTATCTGTGCTTTGGCTGAGTTTGGGGAGAGGGGTTTGGGATTGGGAAGAGGTAGGTGGAGGGGGCCGTAGGCAAATGTAGACAAAGGGAGACTATCTGCTGTGAGTCTGGAGGCAGAGTGTGAAAGTATTTCTGAATGCCAGCTAGGGTGCTGTGAATGCCCACTAGGAATGCATTGCTCTGTTGGACTTCAGCTGCTAGTCCCTGGATGCCGTTCAAAATGGTGGACGGACACACAAAGATGGATCTCAGGAGGTCAATAGACTCCTGACTGAGGGCAGCAGGGTTGATTGGAGCAGGGGCAGAGGCGCCTGCGGCGAAGGAGATGCCCACCCTCCTGGGTTAGCAGGCATGGGCAACTGGGTGGGGAGCTACAGTGAGGGCGGTGCTAGTAAGGGGGTGGCAGACAAAAATGGTACTGGGGTGGTCCCAGATGGGTCTGCCACCATCAGGGAGTGTCCACTGGAGGAGGATTCTTAAGAAGAGGTGGTAGATCCGGTCTCCCCCATGGCACTCCCCTCACCCTCTGTTCCACTGGGTCCCTCTCACTCAATGGCTCCAGCTTCCTGGGTCCCATGGGTTGCTGCTTCCGCACTCGCCTGTGCCCCTTCTCCTTTACCTGATGGTGCTGATGCAGACAAATAGAGAGAGAAAAAGAGAGAGATAGGACAACAATGGGTTAACATATAACTGTCAGACACACTGGTAAACATGCACATCTGTGACAATACATATCCTGGCTAGAGCATCACAGGTACCAATACACATAATCTACATTATGTCACAACATGTCACTACTACCTACACCTGTATGCCAACACTAACACCTACATCAATATCTAAGTAGGACAGTACAACTGGAGCCATCAACAAGCTATATTTGCTGCCACACCATGCCCTGAATGTAGTATCAATTGACTGCCTGAATCCACATCATACAACTCCATACCCCTATCATCCATTGGATGAGCAGCTGACTGAACTAAACACGTTTGCCCTGACCAGTTAAAACACATGCTCAGTCCTTGCCCTCTGTAACATACTCATTACAATGAAGTCAACTCCACTCACAGACCACACAGCACCTGTCTGGC
This sequence comes from Pleurodeles waltl, assembly GCF_031143425.1. Taxonomy (NCBI): domain Eukaryota; kingdom Metazoa; phylum Chordata; class Amphibia; order Caudata; family Salamandridae; genus Pleurodeles; species Pleurodeles waltl. The sequence goes on from NC_090437.1 coordinate 1,072,706,506, forward strand.
ACATTGCATGGCAGACCATACACTCTGTTAAGTGATGCCAATATAGATATCGACGCTGATTTAGAGATAACAGGTCAGACACCCAAACAGGTTACAACTAATGTGTACAATATGAGTCTGTGGTATAACTGTGTGAATAGTTTGACCCAATCACAGAGCCAGATCAGCAAACACTAAACACATATATCACAACTTATCCTACTGCTAAGTGCATCTACAACGGCCCATATAGCACATGTAACATACCCATACCAAACAACAGATGTACTTCAGGAACACACATATTATTTCATGGTCCACTTGCAATGCCACCACACATGCAGTTACTTCAGTTTGACTGCGTAACATGACAACTTCACCCTCACACACCATTCCAGAAATGACAATACCTGTCACAGAGCCCAGACAACGCACATTTCAGATGGTAAATGTCTGGGTGCATTAGGCACACATGGACCAACACCACTACCTGTACACCACTTCCACATCTTGCTACTACATGAGGCAGCCTGAGGAGACTAAATACAACATTTGAATCACATCAACATGCCATGTGTCATGCAATAGCCCAACCTCTCCTAATCTGCCACTTCAGTTGGGCCAAGGCAAGCAGAAAAGCCCCCACCCTTCAGATGTGCCCCCAAATAACTATTAGGACCTGATGTAGACATTAACTCAACAATGTAGCATAGCAACTGCTAGGGCATTGTCATATATGCCATATACATACCATGATAACAAATACTAGATCTGCCAATGTACTTACCATCTCGAGTACCATCCCATTGATTTAACAGTTACATTGCCACAAGTTGTGCACCTAGGAATGCATGATGTCTGCAACCAGACCTCATCAATAGAACATGTATCAGTATCACAGTTTGGCCACCTACACATAACCTACAGTCGGCAGATCACCTATGTATGGCTATACAGCTATGAAGCTAATACTCCTGTCCCATGAACGCTTAATCTGTGGTGGAACACAGTAGCATATACATGTATGCTATACAGATGGGGGTGGAATGACACCTCAGAGCCACAAATGCAGAGGGATGGAGCTGGTCATACTCAATGCTTAGGGTGCTACAAATACTCACATTCATTGTATAGTCAGGATGCAGTCACACATGTACCTATGTCACTGACCATCTCAACATTCCAGACATGGAGAGATCTAGAAATGGTATATGTACATCCACTGACATTAAACCAGGCCAACACATCTACTAATTATACTTAGCCAGGGTGCATAATACCCATTTAAAGTTGCTGAAAAGCAGAATGCTATTACTACAATGTCACATTGCCTGCACTGAGGCACCTGATCCAATTTAAGCCCAGCCAAGTCCCAGGATATAGTCAGTACTCACCCTCTTGTGGCTGCTGTGGTGCCCTCAAATGCCCATCCACCTCAGGGTAGGCCACTGCCATTAGTGGGGTCAGGGTCCGACGGGCACCCCTCCCTCTATGGGAGGAAATCCCCAGCAGGGCCTCTGCGGTCTTACGGGCCCAGCGCCTCAGGTGCTCCCGCCACTTTGTGCAATGGGTGCTCCGCCGGCTGTGGACCCCCAGTGTCCGCACTTGCTTGGCGATGGAAAACCAGATCCCTCTCTTCTGATGAGCGTTCACTGGCATGGATGACACAGACAGAAGGAGAAAGTCATTTATACTGCCACCATACCAACAGCAGTGGACAATACACATCTGACTCTCCAAGTGCCCATACTGTTAGAAATGGGGTCTTTGGTTGTCAGTCTGATTACCCTCTGTCCAAGCAAGGACCCTCACTCTAGTCAGGGTAAGTCACACACAATCCAAATTATCTGTGCCCATCCTCTGGTAGCTTGGCACTGAGCAGTCAGGCTTAACTTAGAGGGCAATGTGTAAAGTAGTTGTGCAATAAATCATGCAATAACACAGTATAGCACCACAAAAATACACCACACAGTGTTTAGACAAATATATAATATTTATCTGGTTAAATGCAGGTCAAACGAACAAGATTTGATAAGTGCAAGTTAAAATATCACTTCAGAGACTGATAAGAAGAGTCTTTAGTATTTAAAAAGCAACAAGTGTCTCTTGCAGGCACAAAGTACCTGGTTTGCGTTCAAATTCTCCGCAGGGGACTGCAGAGGAGGAGATGCATGGAAAACGGGGAGGTGTGCATTGGTTCCTCCGGGTACACACAGACGATCTGTCAATAATTTTTACCACCCAGGGAAGACTTTGCGTTGATTTCCAGTGCACGAACTTGGATCCTCTTCGGGTTGCGGGGTTTTCGGATGCTCCGGGGAAGATGCAGAGAAATCCTGGGCATGCAGGATGAAGTCACAGGAGTGTGTCGATCCAGTGGGCGATTGGTGGAAATTTCTGTTGCATGGCAGGAATGCATTGATTCTTCTCACGGGAAGTCGGGCTGCGTCATTCTGGCTCGGCTTTGCGGCAATCCAGTGGGCCGTGCATCAAAATTCTGGTCGCAATGCTGGCACTGCGTCGATCTCCTCTCGCGGAGCTGGGCTTCATCATTCCGGTGCGGCGTGCAGTGATTTTCTCACCACAATGCACGCTGTGCGTAGTTTCTTGCAGGCTGTGCATCGCATCTTCGCCGCACAAGGAGTTCTTTGCAGGATGAAGTATTTTTGGTCCTGAAACTTCAAGGAACAGGAGGCAAGCTCTATTCAAACCCTTGGAGAGCACTTCTCAGCAGTGGGAGAAGGCAGCCAGGCAGCAGGACAGCAGTCCTTTGCAGAAAAGTAGTCAGATGAGTCCTTTAGGCAGCAAGGCAGTTCCTCTTGGCAAGTTGCAGGTCCTGGTTCAGAGTTTCTTCACCAGTGGTATCTTGTACAGAAGTGTCTGTCATGGTAAGGTCAGAGGCCCTGTTTAAATACTCAAATAGGGAAACACCCAGAAGAACGAGTCCGGAATCACGAGGTTGTGAAAAACGAAAGCGAAACAACACTTTCGTTTTCCATGACTCCCTGGTTTCGGGACCTTAACCACTCATGTCTGAACAACTTACATGCGTGGTTAAGGTACAGAAGGGAGTTGTAGTGGACACGGTGAAGGAGGAGGTAAGTTGGGCTGGGACTGGGGCTGTTTTGGGGGAGGGGAGTGGGAGGCCTGAGGGTGATTAAGGTTTAGGGGGGCGGGGTTTAGGTTTTAGGGGCAGGGGTGGGGACTCCGGGTACTTTTTGTTTTTGGGGTGGGGTAGTGGGCTAGGGTGGAAGCATGCTGGGTCGTGCATGCTGATTGGTAATGCCTTTACCAGGAATGCATTTACAATGGTAAAATCGTTGTAAACGCATTTGTGGTAAAGGCATTAGTGTTTAGAATGAGGTCGTTGTTCCGACTTCGTTGTTGAGCCACGGGTGGTTTAGTCACCCGTGGTTCTGACATATAACCACCCAAATATACCTTTGACGTGGGGGGAGACTTCAAAGAGTGGCTTAGAAGTGCACCAGGTCCCCTTTCAGTTCCATCCTGTCTGCCATGGTCCCAGTAGAGGGTTTGGCAACCCATTGTGAGGACAGGCCGCTGTCCTTTCAAATGTAAGTGTCAGGCCCTCCACCGTCCCATCCCAGGAAGACCCATTCAGTATGCGGATGTGTGCAGGTATGACTGAGCATCCTGTGTTTGGGGTTGTCTGACTGAAATGCACAAGGGAGCTGTCAACTAACCTAGCCAGACATGGATTGTAAGACACAGAAGGATTTAAGTGTAGCGAAATGCTCACTTTCTAAAAGTGGCATTTCTAGAATAGTAATATTAAATCCAACTTCACCAGTCAGCAGGATTTTGTATTACCATTCTGGCGATACTAAATATGACCTTGTTACTCCTTTGAGATCAGAATCTACCACTCAAACAGTATAGGAGGGTAGCCCTAATGTTAGCCTATGAAAGGAGGAGGCCTTACAGCAGTGTAAACACACATTTAGGAGTTTTACACTATCAGGACATATAAACTGCACAGGTACATGTCCTGCCTTTTATCAACATAGCACCCTGCCCTATGGGTTCCCTAGGGCCTACCTTAGGGGTGACTTATATATAGAAACAGGGTAGTTTAAGGCTTGGCAATTACCTTCAAATGGCAAGTCAAAGTGGCAGTGAAACTGCACATACAGGCCGTGCAGTGGCAGGCCTGGGACATGGCTAGGGGGCTACGTATGTAGGTGGCACTACCAGTACTGCAGCCCACTAGAAGCATTTAATTTACAGGCCCTGGGCACATGTAGTGCACTTGACTATGGACTTACAAGTAAATTAAATAAGCCAATTGGGTATGAGCCAATGTCACCATGTTTTAAGGAGAGAGCACATGTACTTTAGCATTGGTAAAGTGTGCAGAGTCCTAAAGCCAGCAAAAGAGGTCAGAAAAAGAGAAAAAGGAAGGCAAAACGTTTTGGGGTGACTCTGAAGAAAGGCCATTTCCAACACACACATACGTTCAGATCACACACCTTAACTCCATGCCCCCTGCATGCATGTACTCCCTTCCTGGGACACTTACCCCTTTCACCATCACACACACACCTATCACGCATTGCTATGGAATTGGGTTAATCTACTCCTCTGGTGCCCCATACAGCTGTCCATACCGGTGTAGGAACCCTTCTACAAGCTTCTCCAGCTCCTCTGGGGTGAAGGTAGGGGCCCCATCACTGCAGGACGTGGCATGATGGCTCCCAGTGACAGTACACAGCGGCTCACGTCATGGAGGTCTTGCTTGCAAGACTGTCAGGAGTCAAGTGAGCAAGGCTACAGAAAATGGCGGTCATGGCCACTGCATACAGGACCGTCACCGCCGGCGGTAATCGCCAGCCATCCCAATCCCCCATAGGAAGCAATGTAAGCCAATGAGAAGTTGCACAGCGATTGCGACCACTTACTGCCATGACGACATATGTTGGCGGACTTAGATCACTTCCAACTGTCCCGGCTGCCATTTTATGCACATATCATGTCTTGCTGTCCCTGACAGATGCTACCTACTGTGATTTGTGATGCATTTCCTGAGACTGGTGATGTAGAAATAATATCTGTTGTGCTCTGCTTCGGTGGCAATCTCCACTGGTCAGGACAACTATGTACTACATATGTTCTTTATATGGCACCATGCCTTCTATCCTGATGGAACGCTCCGCCATGGTCTCTTTTGCAGGTTGGATAAGTGAATATTCTCTAGTGTGTGGCTGAAATATTGACTCCCTTACATCTGCCATGGGACATATCTGTTGTACTGTGTCTCCTGCAGAGAATGCTTTACTCTGCTGTCTATTGCACTGTGTGATGGTTTAGGGTGCCATACCCACATAACATTTTGCAGACATAATATTTGTATATATTTAAATAAAGACATATATGTAGTTGCTGTGATCAATATCATTTATTGGGCATACATGGGAAATGTGATTTATGAATATATGGTGCATACTGTGACATACAGGTGATGAGTGCGGTCATGGTAGGTGGAATAATCAGAGTAGGTGGCACAGCTGTTGGTAGCACAGGTCCAGAGTCCAAGGGACATTGGAAAAATGGAGTAATGTCATTGAGCTGTCAACTGGATTTTCTCAGTGGCACACAAGCAAGGGAAATCAAGAGAGTTTCAATTCCTGGCAGTGGATTAGGTCTTGGCATCTGCTCTAGCTGTATGTCTGGATGGATGTCCCCTTTTGCGCGGGGGGTCTTCAGCTACAGAGCGAGGGGTGCCAGAGGCCTGTGGTTCCCCTGGCAGGGCCTCCAATCCACTAGCTGTGGCAGATGTGGAAGGTTCAGATGTCACATGGCTAGTGGAAGGGGCATGCTAGTAGAAAGACGAAGCATGCAGGGTGGTGTTGAGGTCCCTGAGCACCCCTGCAATGGAGGCCATGGTGACATTATGGGCCTGCCACTTCTGTATGACCTCCTGGTGGTATTCCCTTTACAGCCCTTGGTTTTCTCCCCAACATGGTAATGATCTTGCCCATTCTGTCCTGGGATTGGGAGTTGGGAGATGATTTGCTGGTCAGTTGACTCCCTTGGGTGTCCCATCCTCTGGCCCACAGGTTCCCTCCCATGCCCCCTGCCCCCATGCTCCTGTGCCCCTAGCATGGTGTGCCCACTCCCACTGTCACCAGGACCTTCATTGTCTTGGGTGTAAGGGGTCGACTTAGATCCCTGTACTGTGGGGTACACAATTGATTGACCTGTCCTTGGGACACAGACAAAGAGTTGGCTGTGATGTTGATGCAACACAAAAGGATGATGGACGGAGTGCTGAAACTTTACAACCGCTCACCCCCAGTAACAGATCTTGGTTTAATCCATCGTTCTTTTGTTCACCATGCCACCACATGGTTTCCGAGTCGTCACTCGATTGCATATTTAGGTCTGGACATCGAGGCTCGGTGCTCCTTTTTTGTTACATTAGTACATCAGAAGCCCATAGATAGGTATTTCCTTTTGCACTATGCTTAATTTCAAACACGAGCACTGAGGTATAATCTCCCTGTGGTCAAATTGTTCTGTTACTGTCATGCCTGTACATAGTGAAGTACCTTTGTGGAACAATCTCAAGCTCTACAAGAACATTTGGCACTATGAGCATGCCCTTGGAGGATTGTGAATCAGGCAAAGAAAGGGCATTGAGTAACTGGAGAGCAGCTCTATTGGAGAAGGTGGCAAAACCAAGGACTGTGTGTCTATCAGTGGTATTGACGTATGATCTATTGTCTACTCAAATATGGAATATAATTTGGAAACACTGTCACATTCTGAAAGTCAGTCCTACCCCTGTCCTGAGACCACGTTTTGCCATCTGGTGGTCAGCTAATTTGAAGGATAAGCTAGTTCATACCAGGTCCTGGGTGACAACTGGGAACCCTGAAATACAATTGTCTCCAGTGAGAGAGAATTTACCTTGCAGAGCATGCAAATCTTGTAAACTTACTAAATGCATGAAATAAGTAATCCTATAGGATGTTAAAGTCTGGTATCAGTAGAAAATAACTAATTGTAATTCCTTGATTGTCATCTATAGATTTAAATGCCTATGCACTCTCTTCTATATATTGACCACGAGGAAGCTAGAGGTATCAATGCTGGAATGTATCAGTAACTTCAGAGCTAAAACACTCACTACCATACTGATTCATCATTTCAAAGACATTGAACATGGTTCAATGGATTTTAAAAGGACAGTTCTGTAAACATTTTGGCCAGTGGTATAGCAGAGCAGATGCAGCTTTGCAAAAAGAGAGGCTTGTTGGATTTTTTCTGAAGGAACTGATAACTATGGTCCTCATTGAGTTGAATATGAAAATACCCTGATTAGGAGGCCCTGTTATAGACTACAAACTATGGACTTTGCTGTGTTTCTCAGGGGCTCCTATTTTTTGCTAATAAGGACATATAGGGCCTTATTACAACTCTGGTGGAGGGGGTTAATCCGTCCCAAATGTGACGGATATTCCACCCGGCGTATTACGAGTCCATTATAGCCTATGGAACTTGTAACACAGTGGGTGGGATATCCGTCACATTTGGGACGGATTAACCCCCTCCGCCAAAGTTGTAATCAGGCCCATAATCTATGGAGTTGTGGTCATCTTTTTTGCTGCTGTTTTATAGTCTTCCTTATGATTACGTTTTGGAACTACATTCAGTAGAATGTTTGTTGAAGAGTCGGACCTCCCTTTACATTGTCATAGGGATTGATTCAATATCCAATCAATCATTTGAATATAGGTGTCTATTACACATAACCTTAATCAGACATATTAGGTACAGCGTGTGCCCCTTTTTTTTAAATCAGGTGTTGTTTTTCCAAAATGGCACCTGTTTTTTTAGCTAATAGTCATTCTTCCTTCCAAGATGGCACTTGATGAGTGCTGTTCTAGTTGCTCGCGAAGACTCATGGGCTGCAGCAAGTTTGTCACTTCCATATAAGTAATGACGTTCTCTGGCAGAAGCAGGGGTTTGTTTATACAGCGGAGCCACCAGCATCGCATGTAAGGTTTGCAGGAGGGAGAGGCAATTTTAATTGTATGATTTTGACCTGCCAAGGTTGTTAAGCAGAGCTGCATTTGGCTGATATAGCAGTTCTATTCAGCCTCATCTTAAAATGTAATCAGGATTACTAAGTAGTTTTCTGGGGATCTATGGGCAATTGTTATTTTATATATTCCTTATTCCGCAAGTAGAGACAGTGCTTGTCTTCTGCATCCTATTCAGTGTATGAACTCTACACAAATTCTCTTTGTACATAACATTTTTGAAATTTCATTTCATATGTTCTTTGGGGAAGCAAGGGTCTTTTCTGCCATTTTAGATGAGGTGTGGAATATCTGTGCACTCTGTGATCTCCAAAGTTTGCAGACTGGTGGTTGAGTAAATCAATACGTTTGGGATGGAGAACCTTTCCTCCCATTGTGCATCTTTGTTAGACCTGGCATCCTTGGTGTGGCCTCCCCTATCTTTCTTGCCTCTGTTTCTCTTGTTCTGACTGTGTACTGGACTCTGTTTTTGCTGTTTTTGGTACTCTGGGTACTTTAGCACTGCTGACCAGTGCCAAAGTGCAAGTGCTCCCTGTGTAAAATGTATTGGTGATTGTTTTATCCCTTATTGGCATATGTGATTTACTAGTAAGTCCCTAGTAAAGTGCACTAGAGGTGCCCAGGGCCTGTAAATCAAATGCTACTAGTGGGCCTGCAGCACTGATTGTGCCACCCACGTGAGTAGCCCTGTAAACATGTCTCAGACCTGCCCCTGCAGTGTCTGTGTGTGCAGTTGTGCACTGCCAATTCAACCTGGCAAGTGTACCCACTTGCCAGGCCCAAGCCTTCCCTTTTATAAATGTAAGGATCCCTAAGGTATGCCTGAGGTACCCTAATGGGCAGGGTGCAGTGTATATTAAAAGAAGGACCTGTCTCTCTCATAGGTTATCATGGGGGCTGCCTTTAAATATCCTTTAAGTGCATTTTGCCTTTTGGAGCAGATAGAGATGTGGAGTTTGGGGGTCTCTGAACTCACAGTTTAAAAATACATATTTTGGTAAAGTTGTTTTTTACATTTTCTGTTTGAAATTACAATTTTTAGAAAGTGGGGATTTTCTTGCTTAAACCATTCTGTGACTGCCTGCTTGTGCATTCCCTGTCTGGGTCAGACTGACAGTTGGGCTGTATGTGAATCTCCACTAGACAGTGACACAGAGGGATCTGGGGTGAGGCCTGCATATCCTGATGGGTTATCTGGGCTAGAGTGGAGGGAGGGGCTGACAGTTACACCTGAATGGGCTGCACCTGCCCCCACAAAATGGAGTCTCCAATACCCTGGTGTGAGTCTGGAGCCAGGCCAAGGTAAGGCAGGATCTTGTGAACAACAGAGACTTTTCTTTCAAGTTTGACAACTTCAAAGGCAGAAAGGGGTACAAGTATTGGACCCAAAAACCCAGATTTTCAGATTACTTCTTGAACTAAGAGGAACCTCTGCCAAGGAGAAGAGCTAAAGCGCTGGAGGAGGAGTACTGCCCCTTTGCCTGTGAGTGTGCTTTGCTGGGTTGGCCTGCAGTTGCTGCTTCTGCCTGAAAGAGGACCCGCCTAACAGCTGATATCGACACACCACCTGCATCATGGCTGGGAAATCGACTCATCACCTGCACCACGTCTGGAGAAACAATGCAACACCCACTTGCGGTTGCTGAAAACGATGCAAACCGCACACAGCGTAGTGCAACCGGATTTCTCACATGTTGTCACTGGGTGTCAACGTCATTGTGAACCTGCGCGGATCCTAGGTTCCCTGTCCGGAAATTGTAGCGTAGCTCTCTTGTGGGAGAGTAAAACGACTCATCGCTGACCGGAACCGGAGAAACAATGTATGGCCTCACTTGAGAGTAAGGAATCAACGCATTGCTGACTTTTTCCATGCACGTTCGCCTGTGTGGCTTTATGTTTGATGCAAGCCAGGCAATTTGTGTAACAACCGCCTTTCCATTATTTTTTATGAAGTAAGACTCTTTATTTTAAAAATTCATGTCTTGACTTGTGTATGTTTGAGTTTTGTTGTTTTGGTCTTGTTTGATTCAGATTAATATTGCCTATTTTTTTTAACTGGTGTGGTGTCCATTTTGTAGTGTTTTCACTGTATTACTTTGTGTTTTCGTACAAATACTTTACACATTGCCTTTGAGATAAGCCTGACTGCTTGTGCCAAGCTACCAAGGGGGTGAGCAGGCTTTATCTAAGTGTGTATCTCCATTGGCCTGACTAGAGTGAGAGTCCCTGCTTGGACAGTGTGCAAACTGACTGCCAACCAGAGACCCCATTTCTAACAGTCTTGTAATTAAAAGACATATTGTTTTTAATAAATATTTATAAATTTTAACAATATGTATTTCAGCCGGCAGCATAAACCCCACGTTTTTGAAGTTGTGGTACCCAGGTGTCCTCTGGTATGTACACACCCGGTGGACAAAAGGAAAATATTAATTTTGTGGTATATATTTTTATGTTCAAAGTTCAGGGTGAATCTGCATTCCATATTTTTGCACCATTTTTGACCGCCCTACTCAGTCTTTGTTTTGTTTTTCTTCTCTGGCTATGAAACATCTTGTCCTTTCATAATTTGTGTTTTGTAAACATGTGCCAGGGTCTGGACAATTAAATATATGAGTGGTAGAGTTCCTTGTGCAAATTACTGATTTTCTTTTGAGGGTCTGTGAGCACTCTTTGATTTTCAGAGGGCCTGCCTATACACCCATAGCAGAGTGTTTTTGCAGATGCATTGTAGGTAACACATTTTTTCCCTGATTTTAGATGATGACCCTGACTTACATGATTGTGGGTTTTGGTATTACTTTTGGGAGCCTTCTTTGCACACAGGAGCTCCACCAGTGATGAGAAGCAGAAGCTAGCAGTATTGTTGCCAAATGGCTGTTGATGGAAGCTTACGTGAGACAACTTCTTTTTTATTTTGTGTAGTTGAAAAAGCATGCACATAGTATGACATTACTTTTTGGCCATGAACACCCCAATCTTTTTGGCTTAGATGGCTGCACTGCATATAGTGAAGATATATGTTTGAGGCTTTAATTCATTTGTGAAGAATAAAGATTTGTTTAGGTTTGTGGGAAACTTGGACCTTTTTTGTTATTATATGCATAAACATTATGCCTGCCTCGCCATCCATCAAACATTAGAAAATAACGTTTTTGAAGGAACAGTCCCACTTTCTGATTAATGTTATTGCTGTTTTTTTCTTTTTAACACTGTGGACTGGGACACTGCTAACTATGTCCGAATGCATGTTGCCTGGTCCTTAATACAAATCAAAATAGACTGTACCCTAATTGGTATATCAAACTTTCCTATAAAGCCATAGTATATGATGCCTAAATTAGACCCCAGGCATGGAAAGTTAAATGTCACCTATGGACTAGAGCACTACTGTGCTATCTATTAGTATAAGATGACAATCATGACCACAACCCTAAAAACTTAGCCTAGCTGTTGCAGTTATAAAACTGCAAACACAACCTGTCAAAATAAGCGATTTAACACGAGAAAATATCCCTTTTAAATATTAGTAAGTCATCCACAAGGCAGGGTGCTTAGTATTTAAATTTAGGACATGAAAACATGTGTGGGTAACGTGTCCTTATAGCTACTAGCCCATAAAAGCTATTTTCAAGAATGCTGGCCAGCCCATAGAGAAGCATTATTAAATATTTATTATGCTATTTCAGGCTAGAGACTAGGGGGGGTGCAGCTTGCAGTGTTTCACACCAGAGTTCCACAGAGTTTTCTGAAAAAAAACTCCATGAGATTCCTTGCGCCTGAGTTCTGCCTACTCAGGTGCAACCATCTCTGTGTCCATTTGGTGGAGATTAATGGCTGTAACAAGTCACCTTTGTTTGCATAGTTCCACAGTTTACAAGTGGTTGTCATGTGTGCTCACTGGATTGCATAATTTATTGTGCTCTCTGCAGTATAACACCACAATACAATAGCTGCTGATTGACTGCTCTGAGTACACTCACATACTGCACAAAAACGGATGTTCCTAAAACCTCTTCCAAGCGCTAGCTCTTGTCTACATCAGACTAGCTGGTGACCCCAAATGGTTCCGCAGCAATGCCACCACCACACACCAGTCAAGGTTCTAATCTTTTGTGTACTTAAATTGTGTTTCTCTTCCCCCTCAGGAAGACAAGCCACCAAACATTATTTCACACTTTCATTTATAGAAGGTGGCATTAACAAATACACGCTTATCTCCACACCGTCTGTGAAACGCACGGAAGGCAGTGCCCTAGGCTAATACAAATCGCAGTTTAATGCAAGAACGCAGGAGAAAAAGCACTTCTCGTCTGTCAGGAGAGCTATTTGTTATCTTCACCTGCCCACCATTTCAAATTATCTAAGAGCTCAGCAGCAAATTTGACACAAAGGTAAAACAGATATAAAGGCATCTGTGCTCAGAGATATATTTCCTTAGGCCCACACTGCGCGGAGTGAGTAGTGAGCATTTCGAGGTTCCCAAGCGCAACAGGTCTTCAATTTTCAAACTTACTTTGGTTCAGGGGCGCAACACGCATGAATATTGGCAGTAAAGAATGTGACTAATGTACTCGTAGGCGTCATTAATGAAATGTAATATATCCAAGAATGCAGGAAAACGTCATCCATTTGAGAATTTTACAAGAGAAAAGTAGTTTATTGTAATTGCAACGTTTATGACCATTTCCAGTCTATGTGAATGTCAAAAGCATTTGAACAAGTTCCAGTTAATTACAACAGCCAGAGGATTCTTGAAGAGGGGGGGGATTCTAGCTCTGTATATAGCTCAGTCTTGACCCTCACACTTAGAGAGACGCCAGAGAACTTTACAGATTGGCATTACAGAGTAACATTGAGCGCTGAAGCTAGAAACAAAGATACACACAGTTCATAATAGATATTGGCATATTGTACTTGTCATTGCCATGAAAAGAGAACACATACAAATACACTTTAGGGGTTCTTAAATAGGAGGTGCTGGTATGTTTTCCTGACGCAACTCTTGAGTTCACCTATGGAAGTAGGAGCATGTGAATGGATGGTATTTCCCTTAATTGAAACAGTCTTGCTAACTTTGCTTGTGCAATGTGCAGGTAATGGCACTGATATGTGAGGAACGTAGTTAAATGAAGCACATTCATCTGTGCTCAGTCCTCTGTCCACTACATCCCCTCAACCACTACTTTCACCACTGAAAAATAACTCACCAAACTCCATCTTGGTGTGTGGCCACTCAGACTGCTGCAAACATACTCTAAAAAAACATGAGCTGGTCGCTGTGAAAGAGAAATACGGTGTTAAACCACGTTGTGGAATCAAAAATCATCCAGCAAGTGCCAAAGCTGCCTGCAAAATTGTTGGGTTTTGAAGACTGATAAAAAGTGCACGAGACCTCATAACCGTGTTCACCTTCTTTAAAAAGCAATACTTTACTGATTGTGGGGAATGAGTCACTGACATAACATGGCATCGGTAAACTCTGCCACACAGCGCTACATGGAGCTTTTGCCGAATCCGTTCTCCAAAGCGGAGTGCGGTGTGGCAAAAGCTCTGCGAACTCTGCCGGTGGAGCGGTGTTCACCACCCACTCTTAATAAAGACCACGCACAATAATAATTCAAGAATTGTTTGTAATATTTATTAAAGGCCAAGTATCAATGGGGATGCCAGTTGTTGATAACTGTATTAAGGAAAGGGATGGTTTATGTGCCTAAAGCTACTGGAGGCTAAATTGCATTAGCCTCAAACTGTCACCCAAATGGAGAATAACCCAATGTGGTATGAAAAAACAACAGTCTAGTTGTGGGAAGGTTTCATTTTTCCTCTGGCAGGAAGACCAGCTGGGCTGTGCCCAGAAAGTTACTCTACTTCAATAAAGACCTCCTTGTCACAAACAGCTGTCAGATGACAGGTGAACAGGCCCCTTCTCTTGTCCTATCAGTCAGGCTAGAGACCAGGGGAAGGTGGAGCTTGCAGTGTTTCACACCAGAGTTCCACAGAGTTTCCTAAAAAAAACTCCATGAGATTCCATGGAGTTCTGCCTACTCTGGTGCAACCATCTCTGCGTCCATTTGGTGGAGGTTAATGGCTGTAACAAGTCACCTTTGTTTACATAGTTCCACAGTTTACAAGTGGTTGCTATGTGTGCTCACTGGGTTACAGCACAAGAGATCCCTGGCTTTCAGATGTCTTTGGATGATGCTTGCCTTACATTCTTCACTTCTAGGCATTCTTCTACAAATGCAGACGCACAAGCCCAGCAGGCATTTATTTCAGGACAGCACCAAACCCAATGGGGGAGAAGTTGCTCCCAGAACTCGTTTGGCGTGACCAAAGAGAAGGGGTATGCTTATTATCATGGCTACACATCTGTGTGAGCACACAGGATCTGCACAAGGAGAGAAAGGTTTCTTCATCTTAAATCAACTGAACGTGGGACTCTGCAAGATTGTTTGCAGTAGGGGGCACAGGAACTGCTGATAAAGTGGGTACAGTTAGCGCTGAGAACCTTTACCCTATTTTGTAAGGAGGGGGCAGGAGTCATCCCATTCACAAGCTAGTGCCAGGCATACATTTGGCACCCCAAGACACCTTCTTCAGATCACCCTAGACCTGTGGAGGACCTGTGAAAGAACAGAAGAATGACTGCACCTGCTGTTTGTGACCTGTGTGAAGACCAGAAGGACTGGACCTGCTTCCATTTGTACCTGGACACAGTAGTGGATCCAGGTGTCTGTGGGCCACATCAAGCTTCAAGTTTCCATTTCCGGAAGAGTCCAGCTGACCAGTATCAACAGGACCTGACCTGCCCCAGCTTGTACCCTCAGCTGGAGTGATTTGTGACCCCATGTGTTTGTTTCAGAGGCCTGGGGACACTTGGCAGGGTTTAACCAGACTTCACCTATCATTCCTGAAAATCTATGGCAAACCTACTGAGCCAGTTCGCTGAATGCACACTGCTGCTGGGCAGAAAAAAAAGTCACCCCAATCAAAGTTTCTCTAGAGCAACAGATTTAATTCAGTGGGACCTCTTCAAGCGGGGATCCAAACTGATGTAGCTCTCTTAAGAAAAAGCCAGCAGCCTTGCCCACTAGATGATTCTTAGCACTGAAATAAAAACTTAGGGCTTGATTTATATATTTGTTGGTGAGGGTACTCTATCTCAATGGCAATGGAGCTCCCACCACGCCAATATAGTTATCCATCTGCAAATATTTACAACTCCGATGGCCCAGGGGAGTAAGGGTCAACAGAGAAATAGCTACAAGTCCATCCACCCAATTTAGATTGGCAGGCATGTAGTCATTGTTTACTGTTCCTTACTGCCTGGTAAAATCTACTGGCAAAGACCAGTAAAACCATTCTAATGGTACCCTCGCCATGGGAGAAGCCTCCCAAGGTGAGCAGAGCATTACTTTTTTCCTTTCAAAAAGAAAATCCTGTTTTAGGATTTTCTTTTTGGAAAGAATGAAAACAGAATACTGTTTGTTGCACCAGGCAGAAAAATGTATTGACAGGAGCCACAGTGAATACCTTTATATATAACAGTCTACTTGGTGTTTTTTAAATTTTTATAAATTAGGTAGGCAGCCTCTCCATCATGGTGGAATGGTGGACTGCCCAACTAAAATTAAATTAGGTTGTAAGTTCAAAAGTACAAATGTATACCAGATGAAGGCACCAAATGTATTCTACTGGTGAGAGAACTTCTCTGTGTCTGAAGTTCAAAGGTTCTCTATCTTACAGTTTCATGACAAAACCAACAGCTTCATCAGGACCTCATCAAATACCTATACATCACTGTGGAGCGCTCCTTGTAGGAAAGTACCATCTTGCCTGGCATGTTACCCCCATTTTTTACTTGTATGTATGTTTGTTTTTGCCTATGTCACAGGGATCCTACTAGCCAGGACCCCAGTGCTCATAAAGTGTGCCCTGTATGTGTTCCCTGTGTCTAACTGTATCACTGAGGCTCTGCTAACCAGACCCTCAGTGTTTATGCTCTCTCTGCTTTTAAAATTGTCACTGCTGGCTAGTGACTAATTTGACCAATTCTGATTGGCACACTGGAACACCCTTATAATTCCCTAGTACATGGTACCTAGGTTCCCAGGGTATTGGGGTTCCAGGAGATCCCAGCATGGACCCTGGGTACTGCCAAACTAGCTCTCTGGGGTTTTCTCTGCATCTACCGCTGCTGCCAACCCTCAGATGAGTTTCTTCCCTCCTGCGGTCTGGGCAGCCCAGCCCCAGGAAGGCAGAACCAAGGATTTCCTCTGAGAGAGGGTGTTACACCCTCTACATTTAGAAATAGGTGTTAAGGGCTGGGGAAGAGTAGCCTCCCCTAGCCTCTGGAAATGCTTTGAAGGGCACAGATGGTGCCCTCCCTGCACAAGCCAGTCTACACTGGTTCATGGAGCCCCCAGCCCCTGCTCTGGTGCGAAATTGGACAAAGGAAAGGGGAGTGTCCACTCCCCTGTCCATCACCACCCTAGGGGTGGTGCCCAGAGCTGCAGAGGTGTGAGGGCACAATGGAGACCTCTGAGTGGCCAGTGCCAGCAGGTGATGTCAGAGACCCCTCCTGATAGGCTCTTACCTTGTTAAGTAGCCAATCCTCCTCTGAGGGCTATTTAGGGTCTCTCCTGTGGGTTTCTCACCAGATAAAGAATGCAAGAGCTCACCAGAGTGCCTCTGCACTTCTCTCTTTGACTTCTGCCAAGGATCGACCGCTGACTGCTCCAGGACGCCTGCAAAACCACAACAAAGTAGCAAGAAGACTACCAGCAACATTGTAGTGCCTCATCCTCCCGGCTTTCTCAACTGTTTCTTGGTGATGCATGCTCTGAGGTCTGTCTGCCTTCACCCTGCACTGGAAGCCAAGAAGAAATCTCCCATGGGTCAACTGAATTTCCCCCCTGCTAACGCAGGCACCAAACTTCTGCATCACCAGTCCTCTGGGTTTCCTCTCATCTTGACGAGGGTGGTCCTGGAACACAGGAGCTGGATCCAAGTGTCCCCGACAGTCCAGTGGCCCTTCTGTCCAAATTTGGTGGAGGTAAGTCCTTGCTTCCCCACGCCAGACAGTGATCCTATGTACTGCGTGAACTGCAGCTGCTAGGGCTTCTGTGCACTTTTTCAAGACTTCCTTCATGCACAGCACAGCCCAGGTCTCCAGCACTCCGCTCTGCATTGTCCAACTCGCTGAGTTGGTCTCCGACTTCGTGGGACCCTCTTTTGTGGTGCTGAGATGACCGCCGTGCTCAGATCTTCTAAATGCCTGTTCAGGTGCTTCTGCAGGTGCCTCCTGCTTCTGCATGGGCTCTTTCTGTTGCTGAGTGCCCCTTCTGTCTCCTCCTCCAAGGGCCAACCTCCTGGTCCTTCCTGGGCCCTGGGCCCTGGCAGCACCCAAAATCCTCAATGGCAACTCTTGCAGCTAGCAGGGCTTGTTTGTAATATTTCTGCGTGGAAACGACTCTGCATCCTCCAGCACACCGTGGTACATCTTCTGACCAAAAGAGAAGTTCCTGGCACCTTCTAGTATTGCAAAATCTTTGGCTTCTTCCACCCGGAGGCAGCCCTTTTGCACCTTCATTCAGGGTTTAGTGGGTTCCTGCCCCCCCTGGACACTTAAGTGACTCTTGGACTTGGTC